>NC_058524.1:560048762-570048762 GCF_904849725.1 Hordeum vulgare subsp. vulgare | reverse complement strand
TGTCACTTATAAATTGCATGTGATGTTAATCCTTTTATGCACCTTATTTTGCTTAGAACGAGGTAGCATTATGAGGTGATCTCTCACTAAAATTTCAAGACGAAATTGTGTTCTCCCCGACTGTGCACCGTTGCTACAGTTCGTCGTTTCGAGACACCACGTGATGATCGGGTGTGATAGACTCAACGTTCACATACAACGGGTGCAAAACAGTTGCGCACGCGGAACACTCGGGTTAAGCTTGACGAGCATAGCATGTGCAGACATGGCCTCGGAACACATGAGACCGAAAGGTCGAGCATGAATCGTATAGTTGATATGATTAGCATAGAGATGCTTACCACTGAAACTATTCTCGACTCACGTGATGATCGGACTTGAGATAGTGGATTTGGATCATGTACCACTCAAATGACTAGAGAGATGTACTTTTTGAGTGGGAGTTCTTAAGTAATATGATTAATTGAACTAATTGTCATGAACATAGTCTAATGGTCTTTGTGAATTACGATGTAGCTTGCGCTATAGCTCTACTGTTTTATATGTTCCTAGAGAAAATTTAGTTGAAAGTTGATAGTAGCAAACTTTGCAGACTGAGTCTGTAAAACCGAGGATTGTCCTCGTTGCTGCACAGAAGGCTTATGTCCTTAATGCACCACTCGGTGTGCTGCACCTCGAGCGTCGTCTGTGGATGCTGTGAACATCCGACATACACGTTTCTGATGACTACACGATAGTTCAGTACAAAAATACTTAATGGCTTAGAAGCAAGGCGCCGAAAACGTTGTAAAACGTCATGGAACATAAGTGATGTTCTAAAGAGATGAAATTGTAATTTCATGCTTGTGCCCTTGTTAAGAGGTACGAGACCTCCGACAAGATTCTTTGTCCACAAAGCACAGGAGAAAAGGCTCAATTGTTGAGCATGTGCTCAGATTGTCTGAGTACGACAATCGCTTGAATCAAGTGGGAGTTAATCTTCCAGATGAGATAGTGATAGTTCTCCAAAGTCACTGCCACCAAGCTGTGAGAGCTTCGTGATGAACTATAACATATCAAGGATACATACAATGATCCTTGAGCGATTCGCGATGTTTGACACTGCGAAAGTAGAAATCAAGAAGGAGCATCAATAGTTGATGGTTTGTAAAACCACTAAGTTTCAAGAAAGGCAAGGGCTAGAAGGGATACTTCGTGAAACGGCAAAACAGTTGCTGCACTAATGAAGAGACCCAAGATTAAACCCAAACCCGAGACTAAGTGCTTCTGTAATGAGGGGAACAATCACTGAGGCGGAGCAACTCAAATACTTGGTAGATAAGAAGGCTGGCAAAAGTCGAAAGAAGTATATTTGATATACATGATGTTGATGTGTACTTTACTAGTACTCCTAGTAGCACGAGGGTATTGAATACCGGTTCGGTTGCTAAGTGATTAGTGACGCGAAATGAAAGCTACGGCATAAACGGAGACTAGCTAAAGGCGAGGTGACGATACGTGTTGGAAGTGTTTCCAAGATTGATATGATCAAACGTCGCACGCTTCCTCTACCATCGGGATTGGTGTTAAACCTAAATAATTGTTATTTGGTGCTTGCGTTAAGCATGAACATGATTGGATCGTGTTTATTGCAATACGATTATTCATTTAAAGAGAATAATGGTTACTCTATTTTCTTGAATAATCACCTTCAATGGTTTATTGAATCTCGATCGTAGTGTTATACATGTTCATGATATTGGTGCCAAAAGATACGAGTTGATGATGATAGTACCACTTACTTGTGGCACTGCCGCTTGAGTCATGTTAGTATAAATTGCATGAAGAGGCTCCATGCTGATGGATCTTTGTACTCACCTGATTTCGAATCACTAGTGACATGCGAATCATACCACATGAGCAAGGCCTTGTTTTCATTGAGATGAAATAAGATAGTAACTTGTTGGAAGTGATACATTTTGATGTATGCAGTCCAATGGGTGCCGAGGCACGCAGTGGATATCATTATGTTCTTACTTCACTGACGATTTGAGTAGATACGGGAGTATTTACTTAATGAATCACAAGTCTAAAATGTTGAAAAGTTCAATTCCGTTTCAGAGTGAAGTTCGTCGTAACAAGAGGATAAATTGTCTACGATATGATCATGGAAATGAATATCTGAGTTACGAGTTTTGGTACACAGTTAAGACAATGTGGAAATTGTTTCGCAGTTCATGCCACCTGGAACATCATAGTGTGATGATGTGTCTGAACGTCATAGCCACGCACTATTTGGTATGGTGCATACTATGATGTCTCTTATCGAATTACCACTATCGTTTATGGGTTATGCATTAGAGACAACCGCACTCACTTTAAATAGGGCACCGCGTATTTCCGTTGAGATGACACAGTATAGACTGAGGTTTAGAGAAATCTAAACTGTCGTTTCTTGAAAGTTTGGGGTTTCGACACTTATGTGAAAAAGTTTCAGTCTCATAAGCTCGAACCCAAAGCGGATAAATGCATCTTCATAGGATATCCAAAACAGTTGGGTACATCTCCTATCTTAGATCCGAAAGCAAAGTGTTTGTTTCTAGAAACGGATCCTTTCTCGAGGAAAGGTTTCTCTCGAAAGAATTGAGTGGGAGGGTAGTAGAACTTGATGAGGTTATTGAACCATCACTTCAACCAGTGTGTAGCAGGGTGCAGGAAGTTGTTCATGTGGCGCCTACACCAATTGAATGGAAGCTGATGATGATGATCATTGAGCTTCGAATCAAGTTACTACAAACCTCGTAGGTCGACAAGGTCGCGTACTGCTGTAGATTAGTACGGTAACCCTATCTTGGAGGTCATGTTGTTGAGCAACAGTGAACCTACGAGTTATGGAGAAAGCGATGGTGGGCCCAGATCCCGACAAATGGCTGGAAGCCATGAAATCCGAGAGAGGATCCATGTGTGAAAACAAAGTGTAGACTTTGGTAGAACTACTTGATGGTCATAGGACTATTGAGTAAAAATGGATCTTTAAAAGAAGACAGACGATGATGGTGATAAGTCACTATTAAGAAAAGCTCGACTTGTCGCAAAGATGTTTTCGATAAGATCAAACAGTTGACTATGATGAGACTTTCTCACTCGTAGCGATGCTAAAAGTCTGTTAGAATTATGTTAGTTGTTGATTATGAAATATTGCACGTAGGATGTCAAAACATTGTTTTCTCGACGGTTTCCTTGAGCAAACATTGTATGTGATACAACCAGAAGGTTTTGTCGATCCTAAAGATACTAGCAAGTATGCAAGCTCCAGTGATCCTTCAATGGACTGGTGCAAGCATCTCGGAGTTGGAATATACACTTTGATGAGATGATCAAAGATTTTGGGTTTGTACAAGGTTTATGAGAAACTTGTATTTCCAAAGAAGTGAGTGGGAGCACTATAGAATTTCTGATAGGTATATGTGGTTGACATATTATGGATCAGAAGTAATGTAGAATTTCTGTAAAGCATACAAGGTTGTTTGAAAGAAGTTTTCAAAGGAGTACCTGGATTACGCTACTTGAACGTTGAGCATCAAAGATCTATGGAGATAGATCGAAAGCGCTTAATAGAAGTTTCAACAAGATGCATGCCTTGACAAGTTTTTGAAAGAGTTCAAAATATACCAGCAAAGAAGGAGTTCTTGGTTGCGTTGTGAGGTGTGAATTTGAGTAAGACTCAAAACCCGACCACGGCAGAATAAAGAGAATAGACGAAGGTTGTCTTCTATGCCTTAGCCGTAGAATCTAAAGTATGCCATGCTGTGTACCGCACCTGAAGTGTGCCTTGACTCAAAGTATGTTGAGAGGTACAGAGAGTGATCCATGATTGAATCACTAGCAGCGGTCGAAATTTATCCTTAGTAACTAATGGACTAAGGAATTTTTCTCGATTATGGAGGTGGTTAAAGAGTTTGTCGTAAAGGGTTACGTCAATGCAAGCTTTGACACTAATCCGGATAACTATGAGTAGTGAAACGGATTCGTATAGTAGAGTAGATATTTGCAGCATTTCCGAATAGCACGTAGTAGCAGCATCTATAAGATGACATAAAGATTTGTAAAGAACGCACGAATCTGAAAGTTTCAGAACCATTGACTAAAACCTCTCTCACAAGCAAGACGTGATCAGACCCCATAACTATATGGGTGTTGGATTCGTTGGAATCACATGGTGATGTGAACTAGATTATTGACTCTAGTGCAAGTGGGAGACTGTTGGAAATATGCCCTAGAGGCAATAATAAATTAGTTATTATTATATTTCTTAGTTCATGATAATCGTTTATTATCCATGCTATAATTGTATTGATTGGAAACACAATACTTGTGTGGATACATAGACAAAACACTGTCCCTAATAAGCCTCTAGTTGACTAGCTCGTTGATCAAAGATGGTCAAGGTTTCCTGGCCATAGGCAAGTGTTGTCACTTGATAACGGGATCACATCATTAGGAGAATCATGTGATGGACTAGACCCAAACTAATATACGTAGCATGTTGATCGTGTCATTTTGTTGCTACTGTTTTCTGCGTGTCAAGTATTTATTCCTATGACCATGAGATCATATAACTCACTGACACCGGAGGAATGCTTTGTGTGTGTCAAACGTCGCAACGTAACTGGGTGACTATAAAGATGCTCTACAGGTATCTCCGAAGGTGTTAGTTGAGTTAGTATGGATCAAGACTGGGATTTGTCACTCCGTGTGACGGAGAGGTATCTCGGGGCCCACTCGGTAATACAACATCACACACAAGCCTTGCAAGCAATGTAACTTAGTGTAAGTTGCGGGATCTTGTATTACGGAACGAGTAAAGAGACTTGCCGGTAAACGAGATTGAAATAGGTATACGGATACTGACGATCGAATCTCGGGCAAGTAACATACCGAAGGACAAAGGAAATGACATACGGGATTATATGAATCCTTGGCACTGAGGTTCAAACGATAAGATCTTCGTAGAATATGTAGGATCCAATATGGGCATCCAGGTCCCGCTATTGGATATTGACCGAGGAGTCTCTCGGGTCATGTCTACATAGTTCTCGAACCCGCAGGGTCTGCACACTTAAGGTTCGACGTTGTTTTATGCATATTTGAGTTATATGGTTGGTTACCGAATGTTGTTCGGAGTCCCGGATGATATCACGGACGTCACGAGGGTTTCCGGAATGGTACGGAAACGAAGATTGATATATAGGATGACCTCATTTGGTTACCGGAAGGTTTTCGTGCATTACCGGAAAAGTTTCGGGCTCATCGGTAGTGTACCGGGAGTGCCAGGAGGGGTGCCGGGGACCATCGGGAGGGGTGTCACGCCCCAAGGGGTCTCATGGGCTATGGGAAGAGATAAACCAGCCCCTAGTGGGCTGGAATAAGTTCCCACTAAGGCCCATAAGGTTTGAGAAGGAAAAAACACAAGGTGGAAAGAGTTTCCAAGTGGGAAGGTGGAATCCTACTCCAAGTAGGATTGGAGTAGGACTACTCCACCTCCAATTTCGGCCAAACCTTTAGGTTTTGAGGCTGCCTCCTCCCCTCCCTCCCACCTATATATACGGAGGTTTTAGGGCTGATTTGAGACGACTTTGCCACGGCAGCCCGACCACATACCTCCACGGTTTTCCCTCTAGATCGCGTTTCTACGGAGCTCGGGCGGAGCCCTGCTGAGACAAGGTCATCACCAACCTCCGGAGCGCCGTCACGCTGCCGGAGAACTCTTCTACCTCTCCGTCTCTCTTGCTGGATCAAGAAGGCCGAGATCATCGTCGAGCTGTACGTGTGCTGAACGCGGAGGTGCCGTCCATTCGGTACTAGATCGTGGGACTGATCGCGGGACAGTTCGCGGGGCGGATCGAGGGACGTGAGGACGTTCCACTACATCAACCGCGTTCACTAACGCTTTTGCTGTACGGTCTACAAGGGTACGTAGATCATACATCCCCTCTCGTAGATGGACATCACCATGATAGGTCTTCGTGCGCGTAGGAAATTTTTTATTTCCCATGCGACGTTCCCCAACACGTGCAACATGTCTTAACAAATACATTTTCATAGATACATCTACTCCTAATAAAATACATCTTGCCAGTGGGTCTCATGCATACTACCACATGCTTATAGTTTGTGATGCTAGTGTAAGAAAATAACAACAAAAAACAATACATTCATCAGATGACATGGTACCATACTTTCCAAGTTAGCATGGAGGTCGAAGACCATATTTTCAAGCACTTACGTCCACTCAGAGTTAGGTTTAAAGTTGTTGAATGTGATTTTTTCATTACTTATATCTATATAAATAGAGATCATTGTTGGTATTTCAAAAACTCTGAGCATTTTGGTTGATCACAAACGTCAGAAATAGATAACTATATGTCTGAAACTCATGTATTTTGGGGACAATATAGCAAATTGCAATTTATACTTTAATCCCAAGAGAATTTACAATTATATGCCTAACAAGGCAACATCAATGTTGAATTTGCAATGTGAGAATGCGTAGACGACATCAATGTTGAATTTCCACACCATATTTTGCAAAATTAATTGTTTGAAACGAATACTCTGATAAATATTGTCAGTCAATGTTTAGATCATAAGTAGTGCTGTGAAAATCCCACCATCACAATGCTTAAATCATCAAATATCACCTAATCAAACCCATGTATAAAATCGGGTAATACATTTGTACCGGCAAGGTGGACGAACCAGTTCCTCTCTACATGCTTATGCTTCTTTAGATGTAGAGTCCATCAAAAAGAGAAGTCTTCGAGTCTACATGTGATAGGATAGAATGTCAACAACTTAGAAAATGGCATAATAATCATGTTCAGAAGAAAATTAAAATATCAGAATCACATTTTATTTTCACACATTAGTGCCACTTATTGGGATTGATTTAGTCCCAAAGAAATTGCTCTAACATTACAGATGGACATTTGTCTAAAAATAAAATCAAAAGGCAGCAATAGTCCGATCCAAATATCTTTATAATATGTTAGTGAAAATTGTAACTACCTATAAACGATTTATAAAACATGTCAATAATATTCCAACGCTTGCAAGATCTCCTGTACAAGCAATGCAATCTCTCATTCCATGACCAGAAAATACGACACGTTATATGATAGGATCAAGGTAGTGATAAATAACTTTAAATATGACTATCGGGTTCTCCTTAGATATTCACATAGAAATTAGAGAAAAAAAACAATCTGATACTGTACCAGAATTTTCCATATACTCCATTTCATCCGCATTCTAGTTCGATTGTCATCAAATACCTTGTGGACATAAGAAAATCTGCACAAACAAACGAATCTGCAGTTGGCTTGGAGTTACATAAAAAAGGTTGATAAAAAATCTGCACAACCAAACATTAGAATTAGCAACCAAGGGCATCGAGCATGTAATTATAGAGGTATGGACGTAAGTGCAATCAGTTCTTATAATTATAAAACAAGTTAGAGGCCAACTTCTGAAGACTAACTAGACATATCTGTCAAAACACTGAACTAATTATAATCGATCTTTTGTCGTGGTCTCTTCAAATCGAGCTCAAAGATCATAAATACTAATCAGAAATCACGAGGCAGATGAAATAATCTAGTCAACAAGGTCAAGAAGAAGCCCGCCTCCAAGAAATCAGGAGGAAGATGAAACGATCTTGTCAACAAGGTCAAGAAGAAGCCTCCCTCCGGCGAGGGAAATTATAAAAAACGGGATTATGTGGAGCTTTAGGGGTCGGCTGCAAGACACTAACGGAGCCGGGCCATGATTAACCATGCAGAACCCTAGGTCGTGAGCCAGGTGAGAAATGACACATGGAAGCATGCTTTGTTCATAACGATTGTTGTGCAATGCTTATGTTCCTTCAACTCCATCTAAAGTTCTATCAATAAAAACCCTAAACTTGAACTCCATCAAGTCAATAGAAACTCTAAAGTCCTAACTACATAGTTGATCGAACAGTGAATATGGACTTCAAAATGCTATTGACAGTACATCAAACTGAAAAATTAGTTGCTTCAGAATTTAACGCTGAAGCTTTTTATATATGTTCTATGTCGTCATGTATCCGTTCTATCCATTCCAATTCCAAAATAATTAAAGAAGCACATCGAAACTCCGCTCTGCAAGTCTGCATACAATCTGGTGTATCTGTCCTACTTGTTCCATTGCCCATTTACGTTTTACATGGTCCTCTATTTACCACAGTAACTAAATCATGCCCAAAGAACTCAGTCCTCTTAATTCACAACTTGGTACACACAAAGCTTGCATCCTGAGATAAAAAAAGCAACTGAACGAGCATAAAAAAGCAAACAAGCAGCTACCTTAATGAGTTAGAAGAACCACAATCCGACCCTTAGATCATACTGTTATAAAAATTGTAGGCAAAAGAAGCAAGCGAGCAGCCATCTTACTTAATCAGCTGGACCAAATTGAATAAGTGATTACCTGCAGGCTTGCTACATGTTGCAGCTTTGTGGATGCAGAGATCAGTTGTGCGGAGGCGCCAAAACGCGAGGATCATAGCGGACTTCAGTTAGTACCTTGGTGTTGTCTAGACCGTAGCGTGAAGCTCCATTGGCACCTGTGTCGTGGCCGGTGCACATGCATCAAGGTGAGCGACGAACAGAGGAAACTTACTGGCTTCTCTAGCTCATGGACCAGGTCAACGGCCACGCGTGCGACGGGAGATGGGGCATCAGCATACCGGGGGGAGGAGAATTAGGCGGTGGCGACCCACGCTCGCGTCCTTGCTGCGGCGGTTGCGTGCGCGCTCGCGCGTCCGTCAGAGGAGGAGCGGCAGGTTGTGGCGGTGGCGAGGAGGAGAGAGAGAGGAGGGGCAGACTGCAGGGTGGGCGGACCTGAGGAGGGAGGCTGGCCGGCGACGGCGCGGGCCTGGCCGGTGGCGGCGACGTAACCCTAACCGCGGGGCAGGGCGAACTGTGGGGCGGGGCGGGGCGAACTGCGGGGTGGGGAGGGACCGAAGGGGCGGGGCGAGGCGGACCTGAGGAGCGATGGCCGGCGGGGGCGAAGACGGCTTGGCCGGCAGCGACGGCGAGATGGGCGGCGAGGTGAGACAGGAGCGGAGCGACACCCCGATGCGGGAATGGTGCGAGCGAGACCGCGGTGCGCGTTAATTTTGGAGTGGGATTACGTGCTGGAGGATGAGTGGTGGAGGTGGAGCACGGTCAGTCATGGGAATTTGCTAAGTGCAGACATAGATGTATTAGGTAAATGCTGGCTGTTGAATTAGGATTTGTGAGATTAGTTGTGTGGTGCTGATTGCTTTGTGTATTTTGTTGTACTAATTGCTGGGTGCACGTAAGAAAGTTTTCGTTTGCTTGTTTAATAGTAGTATAGATGTGCTAGTAACGGGTATACACAAAAGCAGGTCAGTATGATTGTAGTACTATATGAAAAGAAGCCAACGCAGCCATTAATTCATGGAATGCTAATTAATTCTTTATTAATTATCTTATTTAATTAGGTATAAATTTGATTGGTCCACTATAATAAGGAATAACTGTGACACTCATTTTAGACATGCATTTATGGAGATCAAATGCATGGTGTACGTGACTTCTATATGGAAATTGTTCAATTTTATGTCCCATAGAAACTCTTCATGTACGACAAACTAATACATTCATTTTTCTTGGCATACTATTAAATTGCGCATATACCTCTTCGTTTTTCTAGGAACGTATCAAATGGCACGTAACGCTTGTTAGGTATATGCTCATTAGATTGAGTATATACCTTATTATGCCATGAAATATCTTAAGTATATATCTTCTTTCTTAGGAACGTAGCATTTATTGTGTCCGAGGTATGTAGAGTACGTACATATATCCTCCTATTAAAATGTATGTACCTATAAATATAATTAGGTATTCTCAGGTTTCATCTATCGAAATATTATAAACATACATAAAAAGTTAATTGACTATGTCGTTTTAAGTTTGTTAAAAGTACATAATTAGTCGTAAGCATGTAATATTAAATCTCACATACCCAGAAAAATCAAAGATATAGGCATAACATATAATATCTTGGGTACAAAGCAAATTCAACTACTCACGAATACTATATTTTTAGATATATACATATGAAATTTGTGTACATACTCAAGATATTTCAAGGTATTC
The DNA here is from genome assembly GCF_904849725.1 of Hordeum vulgare subsp. vulgare. NCBI lineage: Eukaryota > Viridiplantae > Streptophyta > Magnoliopsida > Poales > Poaceae > Hordeum > Hordeum vulgare. The sequence continues at coordinate 570,038,572 of NC_058524.1, read as the reverse complement.
AGATACATATGTATGTCATAATTCACATAATAGAGTATATATGTAGCCATATTTTACTTTATATACATTGACGAGATATATACAACAGTTTTCTACCCTATTCCATGTAGCCAGGTATATACGTGTGCATACACATTGGGTATATTGCTTTACTTTTAAGTACACTAGGTATATACTAGGATATTTATGTGAGTATGTCGTATAAAGTATGTGGGTAAACAAGGAGTTCATTGAGTATATTTTACGTGGTCAGGCTGTTATTTTAGCCATATTTTACGTAGCCTGATATATACGTTGCTATATTTTACATAGCCAGGTATATATGTAACCATATTTTATAAATAAAATTTACATCAAGGTACGCACTATTTATTTATGGGTATTAGAATATATTCACCTAAAATATAAGACTGCGTTTGTGGGTATCTAAAGTCTAGAGCAAATTAGTGGATATATACATATCTAAGTACGAGTGTTCAGATTATTTTTAATGAAACTACAATATAATTATTTATTAAGGAAATAAGTCATTTATGAGGCAATCAATCCCATGCATTCATTTTGGAAACCCATGTGCAATCAATGTCCGTGAGTACTAGTGCATGCAAGCAAAAAATAGAAAGTAAATTATTTACAAGGCACTAGTGATTATTTATATGTAGAAAATACACTAACGGGTTGGATCCAAACAAGGTATCCAGACACCAGGTGCCCTACATAATTATATAGGGTCGCGCTATTCGTCATCGTGGGTAAGGAATAGTTATTCTTCACCCCCTCTATTTGAACATCAATTCATCGTAATTTTACGTTTCGTAAATTGTGTCTTATTTTATACATAAAAAGAGACCGTAAAAAGTCTACTCAACTTAAAAATATTTTATATCACGTAAAATTATGAACATACAAAAATAGTGCAAAATTACAATAAATTCAATTTTTTCTTGTCTTGTGACCTATATTTTTGTTTTTGTTTTGTCAAATTTTATGTAGTGATTAAATATAAATATAAATATTTGTATTTCAAATGTAATTTATTTGTAAATTGATCGTAAGATTATCTCGGATGAAGAATAAACTATTCTGCACCCTGGATGATGAATAGAGTTTCTCTCTCTCTATATATATATACCTGGGGCACCTAGAATAAATTACCTGGGGCACCTAGGTGCCCAGGCACCTTGTTTGGATTTAACCCGTTAGTGCATTTTGTACGTATAAATAACCATTAATGCTTTCCAAATAATTCACTTTCCATTTTTGCTTGCATGCACTAGTACTCACGTTATTGATTGTATATGGATTGTCAAAACAAATGCATGTCATTGACTTCCTCTTAATTGACTTATTTCCTTAATAAACAATTATACTTTAATCTTGTTAGAAATAATCTGAACACTCGTACTTAGATATGTATATACCCAATAATTTATTCTAGACATTAAATACCTATACGTGTAGTCTAATGTATTTTTAAGTGAATATACTCAAATACCTGCAAACCTATATAAGTACAATGATTATCTTGGAGTAGAAGATAAGGTAGGACAAATCCTAGTCTATTTTATATTTCCTAAGAGCATCTTCAACAGATGTTGTATATTTTGGTGTTATAAACTAGGTGTTGTACAATTTACAACACCAAAAAGTGTGTTCTACAACTCCAAAAAACAACCAACTCCAACAGATGTTGTATATTAGTGATGTAAATCTCCAACTCCAATAGATGTTGTAAACGATGTTATAAAAATCGGGTGGCTGCCAAGTTGCTGCTGTTCGGCTACACAACCACTATTGGTTGGCTGCCGGCCACATTTGCATAATTTAAAACAACCAAAAATGAAAAAAAAATATACATGTTCACAATATCAAATTATTACATTTCATCAAATCCACAACATCAAATGCATCACACATACAACATAGTTTTGCACAATACACAAACAACTAAATGAAACTAGGTGGCTCTCTCGCCATGGAATTTCCAATACTCCTTCATCAAATCCTTTTGAAGTTGATCGTGCGAATCGGAGTCTCTAATCTCATTGTACACCTTCATGAAGCGTTTGATTCACTCCTCTATCCTCATGGGCATAACGCGTATGCACATCAACTGATAGAAGTTGTAATCTAAATTTTGTCCCTGCTCATTCTCAATGATCATGTTATGCATGATCACGCAAGAAGTCATGACGTACCAAAGTTGTTGTTGATCCTAAAATCTAGATGGCCCTCACACAATAGCAAATTGGGATTCCAAAATCTCAAAATCCCTCTCAACATCTTTCCTAGCCGCCACTTGTGCATTATGAAAGATGAGTTCTTTCTTACCTTGGGGTTTGGAAATTGATTTGACAAATGTACTCCACCTTGGGTAGATGCCATCCGCAAGAGAGTACCCATAGTTGTATGTGCGACCATTTGACTCAAAGGTCATCGGTGGTCCTTCTCCATTTGCTAACTTGGCAAAAAGAGGTGACCGGTTGAGCACATTGATGTCATTGCAAGATCCAGGCATGCCAAAGTATGCACGCCAAATCTATGTTTCATGATCGGCAACAGCCTCAAGAATGATTGTGACATCCTTCCCACGACCCTTGAACTGTCCATGCCATGCTCTTGGGCAATTTTTCCACTTCGAGTGCATGCAATCGATAGAACCTAGCATACGTGGAAATCCACGAGCTCTGTTCATCTCTAACAGCCTGTGTGTGTCCTGAGCATTGGGAGCTCTCAACTATTGTGCACCAAACACTTCCACAATAGCCTTGGCAAATTGTTTGACATAAAAGATAGAAGTGCTCTCTGCCATTACCAAGTTGTCATCAATGTAGTCCGCAGAAACACCGTAGGCCATCATGCGCAATGCGGTAGTGACCTTCTGTTCGATGCTATGTCCAAGCAACCCTGCACAATTCCTCCTCTGCTCGAAGCTTCGATCATGTTGCTTCACAGAATAGCAAATATGAATGAACAAGTCTTTGGACATTCTGAACCGGCGTCGAAAATATTTATCCGGAAAAACGGGTTGTGGACCAAAGTAGTTGCGCATCAACCTTTTGTGCGCTTCCACCCGTTCTCTCCGAATGAAAGCACGGCCATAGACGGAACCACCATGCATTCGCTTCTTCCCCTTGTGCATTGCCACAAGCATTGCAATGTCTTCTTCTTCGTTCAAATCAAATTCATCATCCGATGATGATGAGCAATTGTCCACGTAAGAGGAGCCACACAAGCTCATCTACAATGTGGAAAAATCAACGGTAAACTACTTTGCATCCAACAAAAAAGCTCGAGTTCATCTATTTTTACCTTCGGGAATTTTGTCGAACGGCGGGTGAGCAGCCGGGCGGCGGAGCGGTCAGCAGCCGGGAGCAGTCAGGTGGCGATGGAGCGGAGCAGCCAGCGACGGAGCAGAGCGGAGCAGGCGGGGGCGGCCACTTCACCAAGGAGGGGGAGCCGTCGGGTGGAGGGCGGCGGCGGCACCTGCGCCGCGAGCCGTTGGGTAGCGACGACTACACGACCACGATAGAAGCCTACCCCATCGCCTCGGCTAGCTGCATCCGCTCGAGAAGCTCTGACCGCCGTGAATTTGGCCGGCGGCCGAAACCAAATCGGGCTGCTCGCGGCGGCGCGCCGACAAGAAAGGCGGCCGGGAACGGGTCGGCAAAGTCATGGCGGGCTCGGTGGTGGTCGGCGTGGTCGTGAGGCGGCGGATCTGGCCGGCGGTGAGTTCGGGCAACGGCTGGCGGGCGCGGGGAACGAAACGAAAGAGTGGTTGGGGATTGGCGCGCGGCTGGCCGTTTTACAACACCTAGCCTTTGTGTTGTATAGTTGTAACACCAATGTCAAATTTTTACAACACATGAAGCTGGTGTTGTATTTTTTTTTATATATACAACACCTGTTGGAGCATTTTTGTGGACCTAAATGTTGTATAAGTTAGTTATTTATATATATAGAACACCTATTGAAGATGCTCTAACTAATCAATATACTTAACAGTGGAGCTCAGATTGTGCTCTTCCGAGTCAGACTTTTCCATTTTGAGAAGCAACTCAAGATGTTGGTGGTGTTTGAGGGAGCATATATATACATACTAGCAAATAGTACCAATTAGCAAAGACTGGTCATGGAATTGCTTTGGTATGGCTACTCTAGTTTATATATAGCTACAAAAGGTCATACCTTTTCTCCACGCTAAATCATTCCGGATTCAACAACGTAAATTTTGTCGATGTATCCATTTCTGTCCTTTTCATACGTATAAACAGTAGCACCAGTACTCTCATCGCTTTATATAGTACCCGCTGTAGGAGGGATGGCCGCGTCGTGCTCTGAACCAGCTGATTCCTTCTTACAAAACTGATGGAATCACATTACCGGCAGCTCTAATAAGCAGCAGCAGCAGCAGCAGGCTCCTCTTCCGTCGACGGCTCGACGCCGTTGATCCTTGTCATATAACTCTACCGAATAATCTTCATGTAAAATAAATTAAAATAGCACACCGCATTTTAGTATGCCCAGTTTGTTTGGTGCTGGGTCGCTGTGAATGAATCGATCAATCTCATAATTAATGTCCATCTCGCCTTCATTCGAATTGTCTGTCATTTTTTCCGATAAGGACCAATAGTCCAGTATATAGTCTACTGCTGACTGAATAGCGTAATAATAACATAATTCTATATCGCGTGTGTAACATCGACCATGACAGAGCAATTCGTCGCGAGGATCTGACCGAAGATACGCCGTGACAAGTGTAGCCTCTTAATTTGATCAGATGATCAGAGATAATAATTTTCTCGGAGAAGCAGATTCCAGGCTCGCCGCCTCGTCATGCCCGCAGGCGTCATCGATAAGCTAGCCAAGCCTATCTGGCAACACGTAGGCCAACCCATGGAAAATCTAGACGTAGAAGATCACGAAAGCGATGGGGAAGTAAAAGCATTAGCGAAGGTGTGCGTACCGGCTTGGCGATAAGAATAAGAAGAAGAAAAAGACAGAACGCCGACCGAGCGAATATATGGGACATTGACTATGTAGCGGTGTAAAACACATCTACACATTTTCGAAATATTTTTACGGGAATTCAGGTCTGGCTCGCGGCTGGGCGCGTGAGTGACAGCATCTACAACCGGATCCCTTAAATCCGGCCCTTCAAACGTCCACGGATGTGTTGGATGCGGACATTTATCGGTTACGCCTCAAATAATGCATTTAGCATTCGAATATCTCAAATTAAAAATCTTAAATCCATACTATTACATGCAATGTAAACCTAATATTAAGCGGAGCTCGACCGGCTCCGACGTGTTCATGTCGGATGGCTGGCTGCGTCCCTCATAGTGTCGGTCCGGTTGCCGACCGACGAGGTAGAGCGGGACATGGGACACTAGCCGGCTCACGAGAGTCGAGCTGTCGTCGTCTCCCATGCCCTACTCTTCCTCGTTGGAGCCCGGAACCCGGACGATGCTAGTCGACATGAGGTCGATGACAGATCCTTCCTGGGAGGAGCCGACGTCCACCACAACGTGGTTGCGGTGCCCGCATCCATGCAACATAAGGATGCTGGAGAGTGTGACTTCGCCTCTCCAACATCCTCCGCCGCGAGGGCCTCCGCCGCATCCCATGCCCGCTGCCTCGCCCGACAAGCACGTCGCGCCAAGACATCGTTCGACGTCGGCCATGCTTCGTGCTCAGCGTGCCAACAGAGGAGTCGTGCTTCCGCCACGACGTTCGAATGCCAGACAGATCGCACCACCTCCAATGAGGCAGCAACGCCGGATCCAAGCAACGGTTGTGCGGAAGCAATAGGTTCCCGGCGTTGCGAGTCCGAGGGTTGCCGTGGTGCGACCGTCTCCCGGGAGCGGCGGAGCGCAAGCCGGACGACCATCTCCTCCTCGAGGCCGCATGGGACGAGCTTGTGGTTGACGGATCTGGAGGTGAAGGACTCGGATCAGCTGCCCGCCATGCCGGAGGTGAGCTTGGCTGACGGATGGGAGTGGAGGGGAGTGGAGTGAAGTGTCTAGGGTTTGATCCGACGAGCGGATGGAGACCAATATACGTGGGGTAGATGTGTGCTAGTGCGGGCCACGCAGGCGTGCTCGGGCGCGCCCGGGCTCCTCCGTATCTGCCCTATATTTGGGCTAGAAATGGGGGATGCCGGTTAGTCCGGACATTTAAGACCGGTTTAAGAGGCCCGTCTGCGTTGAATTTTTGTGACTCACCAGTAACCGGGCGGCCTGCCCGACCGTTTGACGAGGGTTTGAGGGGGACCTCTTATGGACCGCTCGTTGTGGCCGACTGCCGAGCGGGCGCATAGGGGTCGTCCCACTCGTCCGACCCAGATTGTTTTTTGTCTTAAGAAAATCTGAAATTATTCTTTTTTCATTTTTTCTGTTCTTTTTTCCTTTTTCTGCTTATTTCCTTTCTTTTTTCTTTTTTGGTTCACATTTTCTTTCTTTTTTACTTTTCTTTTCGAATTGGAAGCAAAAAAATTCCAAATTTGAAGAATTTTCTTTGAAAATCCAGAATATATTTTGAATTTATGAATAATGTTGGAAAAATGGCAATTTTTTGAAATTTGGAACCTTTTTTAAAGGCAAGAACAATTTTGAACACAAACCTAGTTAAAAACTGGAAAAACAATATTGCTATTTCGAGTTTTTTTTTATAAATTACAGAACATTTTTTGAAAATACCGATCATTTTTTCCAAACACCAAATATTTTTGGAAAATCCCAAACACTTTTTGAAGTTATGAATGTTTTTAAAAATGGCAACTATTCGAAATTTAGAACATTTTTCTAAAACAGCAAAAACATTTTTCCAATTTGAAGAACAATTTTCGAAAATCCAGAACATTATTTGAAAATCACGAACAGTTTTTGAAGTTTTGAATGTTTTGAAAAACAGCAACTAATTGAAACTGAGAACACATTTTTAAAAAGAAAAGACATTTTTCGTATTTAAAGAACAATATTTGAAAATTCAGAACATTTTTCGTATTTAAAGAACTTCCGTTTTTCCGTTTTATATGGCTCATCTTATAGGGCTTATCTTAAAACCTCCTATTCGGTTTACTCCCTCCGTCACAGTTTATAAGGCGTGCACGTGTATCTAGGTCGTCAATTTAACTTATATAAAATATATTGTTTAACATAAAAATTATATCATTACAAAATAGAATATCTAAAGTTTTTAATGATATATTTTTTGTAATATATGTCTCTCATTAAGTTGGTCAAATTGACAACCTAGATATACGTACATGCTTTATAAACTGTGATGGAGGGAGTATAAGACTTATCTTAAAACTTTTGTTTTTTTGTTTTATAAGTCTCATTTCTATTGCTTTTCATCACATGCTCAGATATCAAGGTGCATTAAATCTCTGCATGCGAGGATTAATAGAAAACTCACAAATGCATGCAGGAGTTTTACTAGCTATTTATTGGTCATGCATGCATGTATAGCAATTAATGCATTGGTAAACCACAATTGTTTGTGAAAAAAGAACACATTAATTGAATATTTTTGTAAAGTATTAAAATTATTTCACCAGTCATCATCTACTATGGTTCATGAGATTTTTGAGTTGAGCCATATAAATCGAAGAGGAGAGAGTACTCTCCCTTGAGACCAGACCAAGTATGACACATTAGGTGGCCACATTATTTGGCAGCGGATTTGGAGTGCACAAGTTCCTCTTAAAGTGAGGATAATGGACGAGAAAGGTGTCTTTGGAGCCCTTGCAACAAATGCATGCAAAAAATATAGGCATATCTCTACCCGAGATGGTTGTCCATTGTGCCGGAGGGAGAAGGAAACTAGTTTCCATGCCTTGGTATCCTAGGAGCATGCAAGAGGGGTTTGGACATAGATGCATACTATGTGGAGATTACCGAACCAAGAGTTGCTTCAGTATACCGGAAAGGATTGGCTCCTCAACATCCTTGCAAATTGTGATGACAGCATGCGTGACTGCACAATTATGTTGCTTTGGAGAATATGGCCCTTGCAATCAGATTTAGCGCATGGGAAAGTTTGTTGAATATTTTTACAACGGCCGATTATATCCAAAGCTATATGAACTCGTTGAATATGTGCAGGAGGTTCTCTACAGAAGAAATTATCAAAGGAAAGATGTCAATGATTCAGGATTTGGCCGTCAAGCAGCATAGATCGGGCAGACCATTGCAGTGGCCGCGTCCACTTGCTGACCGAGCAGCTCTATCAGTTGATGGAGCGTTCCTACACTCTGATGGATCAATGGCGGCTGGGATGATACTGCGAAGGCAGGATTGGAGTGTAATATTTGTGGCCTATAGATGCATATTTAACTGTAATGAGGTGTTGGAGGCGAAACTACATGCAATAATCCAAGGTATGGCGTTAGCTGTCCAACACTGTACCCTTTCTATCATCGTTCAGTCGGACTCCTCAGTGGCACTGACGGCTATGACCAGGAAGAGTCTTACCAGATCAGCATATGAACACTTGGTAGCGGAGATTCGGCATCACATGGTTGAGCTAGAGTTTATTCCTTTAAAAATTAAGCGTGATCAAAATTGGGTAGCACATCGGTTGACATTGTATAGCCATACAAAGAGCACTACTGCTGTATGGCTTGATAGAGGTTCACCTTGTGTTGAGGAGTTATTACCTCTCGATTGTAACCCTATGCATATGGAACAAAATTCTCTTACCATCTCTTAAAAAAGTGAGCCACGTAAGCCTCAGTCTATTCTTAGCATGTGTGGGGGCTAGGAATGTCCACGATTATATGGTGACATGAGCATTATATATCTAAATTATGTGTGTACAACTTGTGTCCAGTTTAATGTTTCTCGACAAAGAAACATTGTATATTTTAGGACACACCATTGTGTCACGAGCCTAGTGGTAATTGCCCCCGATCCACGCAACACTTAAACATTGTAGCTTGAGGAGATTGAAATCGAAAGTATTTACATATTCGTACTCTAATCGACAAAAATAATTCACGGAAGAATGGTATTTCCCACCAACAAGAATACGAGACCTAATCGAATCGATAGCAATCAAGGATTTTGGCCTCGACAACTACATTCAAGCAGACCTCTATATAAGAGGGAAGGTCGCCACTCATCAATGTGATCTATGTCGGATGAGTGGACGACCGACAAATGGACTTGAAAAATAAATTTATTGCTACCTAAAGCATAAGGATTCGGGTTAGACCCGAACACAAGCATAACAAAGAATGGACAATATGGACCCGTTACGGCGAGGGCACTAGGGCCGCCTTTATAGCGGCATATCGGCTTTTTACTTCCCATCGGATGCAAACAAATAAACCACCACTCGGGGGGGGGGGGGGGGAAGATAACCCCGGGGTAGGCTCATCAAGCCTATTCCTTCATTTCCGGCCCAATGGACATGAACGTATGAAGATTCCCAAGGCCCAAGTCTTCTGGCCGGCTAGGCATCACCTGCCGGCTAGAGGACGAGACGGCCACCTTTCTGGCCGGCCAGGCAACCCCTGCCGGCTAGAATCCTGGCAGCCTCCCCTTCGGACCCGGTCTGGTCCCGCCAGCCGGACTGGGGAGGAGGCGGCCACACTTAAGCCGGCTGGCCAAGCAGGCTAGCCGGCCGAGGATCACAAGTCACATCAGATCGTAGGTCAGAAAGAGACCTCACGATTAAAGGTAGCTACGCGTCAGCAAAGGTACAGGATCAGGGCGTCCGGCAGGTACGAGCGTCGGCGGCCACGCCGCTGACCTACCCCCGCTCTGATCCATCACCTAGCATAGTGTCGGACCGTCACACTCCCACTCCATTACTGCACTCGGCGTGGGGAACAGTGGAGGCGGTCGTACTACCTGCCCATGAAGAATCTCGCGGGGCGACGCTTGACGTACAGCGCGTGCTCAGCGTCAGCCTTACACGAGAGCCTCATTGGCCAGCCGGCGGGTCCCACAGGCAATCGAGACCATGTAGCCGGTGGCCCCCCATCGACAAGACAAGACCCTTGTGGGCCCCTGGCCAGCCAGCGAAGCTGCCAGCCGGGTCCCACACTTGTATCCTTTATCCATATTGTAGGCCGGCGGGTTCGTCTATAAAACCCCCCGGCCGCCCTCCATGCAGGGAGGCCGATCCTTCACCAGTCATTCAACACAACACATTCACCAACCACAGAGAGAGAGAGAGGTAGAGACGAGCCGGCTGCGCCCCTCTTCCTCCTCCCAACACAGCTCCAGGAGCGACATTGTACTCTGTTCCTATACATCAAACACTCCAGCAGGATTAGGGGCATTATCTCTACGGAGAGCCCTGAACCTGGGTACATCATGCGTCCCATGCGTGTACCAACCTCGTTCCCAGCGCCCACCTTTGTCCCTTTGGTTCTCACCGACTTTAGCCTACCCATGGCATATGTTGTGAGTATTCACCAACATTTGGCGCCCACCGTGGGGCTGATCGCGGCATCGGCTGGCTTTACGCGCTGGGCGGGGCCCCGCACCTACACCACCGGATGCATCGCGTCCGGATCAGTTTGCATGCCCATGGAGCCCGCTTTTAACGAGGCGACACCCATGATGATCGACGTCCCCGTCCGCCATGCGGATTCGGACGAAGATTCTGATGACGAGGCGCTCCCTAGCGTCGTCGTCGCTGCTTTGGAGAACCTCAGCGTTCTCTTCAGCGACCTACGTCTCAACGACAGTCCGCACTACTTCGACGAGGACTTCGACGTTGAGGCGCTCTGTGCTAACTTCAGCAGGCTCTCTATCGCTGAGATGCTTGCCCACGACGTTTATCCTAGTAACGTCCTCGTCTTCGACGGCCCTCCGCCGTCGGTGGGGTTCTTCACCCCATACCACGTTGCTGCCGTCTCCAACACCGTGGAGGTGATGGTTATCGGTGCTGGCATCAGCACGGCTCCCGGCAAGGCCTCCGTAGGCGCTGGCGAGCCCCGTTGCGGCCACCGCTGACACTCTTCGGGACACCATCGCCGGCCTGAAGACACCTGTCACCACTTCCGGCGACCCTGCAGACGCTCGGGCCTCGCTGGAGGAGGCTCGCAAGCGTATCTTGGAGCAGGGCATCGCCGTAGCTTCGGCGAAACGTCGGTTGGAGGCTACACGACGCGAGTATACCTCCGCATACGGTCTCACTCCGATTTCCGAGGCCCCTAGCCGGCTTGGATCGGTCCGCAGCTGCGGCCGGTTCATCGTCGAGGTTCTAGGCGGTGATCTTCCCACCTACGAGACTCCTGCAGCCAACATGCGGGCGGCGCAGGCAGCCATGGAGGAGGTGGCAAGCCTGGAAGGCGAGGAGCGCGCCTTCCAGGAGAAGCGTGTCAAGGATCTCATTGATGCCGCCAACCAGCAACACGCTCGTCTTGACCCCGGTTAGGCTCAATCGGAGTCCCCGGGACCGAACTCGGGGGCACGCCGCAACCCTAGCGGCCAGCACCACGCAGAAGGATCTTCCTCGCATCGCCCTTCCGGCCGGAGGGGCGAGGGAAGCCAAGACCGGCGCTCTCAGCGCCAGAGCGAACACACTTCGGGCTTGCGTCGCGGAGGCGACGAGGGAGATTCGGAGTGTGGGGATCTTCCCCCGCGAAGAACTCACGTCTCTGGCTCACGAGGCGCCTCCCCTCTCGCCACCGGGGCTGGCGCCCATGCCACCCAGGATGAGCGGGACGCCCGCTGACGTCTCATCGTCCTGGCCTAGTCAGCCCTCCTAGAGGAAGACGGACCCGTCGGTCTGGCGTGCTTCGGCCCCCGGATCCGAGGGGAGCCGTTCCCTCGAGATTTCACCCTACCTCGGGATACGTCGAAATACAACGGCACGGCCAAGTCAGAAGACTGGCTGATTGATTACACCACGGCCGTAGGCATCGCCAGGGGCAACAAGTGCGTAGCGGTTCGCTACGTGCCACTCATGCTGGCCGGCTCGGCCCAGACTTGGCTTAACAGCCTCCCGGCCGAGAGTGTCAACTCATGGGTGGACTTCGAGGAGGCGTTCGTCCGCAACTTCACCGGCACCTACAAGCGCCCTGGCCGGCCCCGCGAGCTGGCCATGTGCGTCCAGAAGGCCGACGAACCCCTTCGCGACTATGTCACCCGGTGGACTGAGCTCCGCAACTCCTGCGAGGGGGTGCGTGAGGTACAAGCCATCGAGTACTTCATTGACGGTTGCCGAGACGGCACCCTCCTCAAGCACAAGCTCATGTGCGCCGAGCCCACCTCCTTGGCGGTGCTCATGGCCAAGGCGGACAAGTACGCCACGGCCGACTCCGCAATGCGCATCAAGGTGACCGCCTCAGACAAGGTTGTGCATGCGCCGGCTACTCCCAAGCCAGCCGGGGATAACCGAGGCGGCCAGAACAACTACAAGCGCAAGGCGGATCAGATGGATCCCCGCTCCAACAACAAGTTGGTGGGTAATGTGGAGGGCGAGGCGTCGGCTCCCCAAGCCGGCCCTCCACGAAAGCGTCCCAACCAGAGCAACCCCAACTGGTTGCCCAGGCAGTCCTTCGAGCAGCTGCTCGACGCCCCCTGCAAGATACATTCTGGGGCGATGTCGTCTTCCCATACCCTTCGACAGTGCAGCGCTGCGCACCGGCTGTCGAAAGGGGATGGCCTGCCGGCTCCCCCGGGTGCGCAGGCGGCGCCCCGTGCACCGGCTCCCAACCACGCTCTGCCTCCGCCGCCGCCGCCTCGCGATGAAGGTCATCACCCAGACGACTATCCTCATCAAGACGGAGCGTTCGCCGTCTTCACCAGCGAAGGCGATGACAAGCACAGCCTACGCCAAAGACGGTGCGAGGTAAACGCCACTGTCCCCCCGGGTTCCCTAGTACATGCATTGGTCTGACAAACCAATCACATGGAGCCGGGTGGACCATCCTGCGGTGATGCCCAACCCGGGATCATACGCACTCATCCTCGACCCAACCTTTGCCTCCAAAAGGCTCACCCGCCGATTCTCCCGGGTGCTGGTCGATGGCGGCAGCAGCATCAACATCCTCTACCTCGACACCCTCCTCAAGCTCGGGCTCAAGGAGACGGATGTCCTGCCAACCAGCACTGTCTTCCATGGCATCGTGCCTGGGCAGTCATGTTCGCCCATCGGCAAGATCCAGCTGGACGTCCTCTTCGGCGACAAGGCACACTTCCGCCGAGAGTCCATATGGTTCGAGGTAGTGGACCTCAGTAGCCCGTATCACGCGCTGCTGGGAAGACCGGCTCTGGCCAAGTTCATGGCTATTCCGCATTACGCCTACCTAAAGATGAAGATGTCGGGTCCCAAGGGCATCATCACTGTTGTTGGCGACTACAAGAAGTCGCTCGAGTGTGCCCAAGATAGCAGCCGCCTCGCCGACGCCTTGGTGATTGCTGAGGAGAAGCGGCAGATCGACCTGCTCGTGGCCCAGGCTACCGAGCAGCCAGCGATTCCTTCTCCTCCGTCCCAATCGACCGGCGAGGGCTCTTTCAAGCCGGCTAAATAGACCAAGCAGGTACCACTCGACCCTGCCAACCCGAAGAAGTGCGTCACCATCGGGGCTGGCCTCAGCCCCAAATAGGAAGGCGAGCTCGTCGACTTCCTCCTTGAGAATCGGGACATCTTTGCATGGTCCCCCAAGGACATGCCGGGTGTTCCGAGGAAGTACGCCGAGCACAAACTTCATGTGCGACCGGATGCAAAGCCGGTGAAACAACCTTTGCGCCGCTTCGCCGAGGTGAAGCGGCACACAATCGGAGAAGAGATCACCCGGCTCCTTGCAGCCGGCTTCATCATGGAGGTTTTCCACCCGGACTGGCTGGCTAACCCTGTCCTAGTGCTGAAGAAGAACAACACATGGCGAATGTGTATCGACTACACTAACCTGAATAAGGCCTGTCCGAAAGGCCCTTTCGCGTTGCCTAGGATAGATCAAGTGATCGACTCCACTGCAGGCTGCGAACTGATGTCGTTTCTGGATGCTTATTCAGGCTACCATCAAATCAAGCTGGATCCAGCTGATCGCCTGAAGACCTCCTTCATCACGCCCTTCGGGGCCTACTGCTACACCACCATGATGTTCGGTCTAAAGAACGCAGGTGCGACATTCCAACGCTGCATGCAGCAGTGCCTACTGCCACAGATTGGCAGAAACATCCACGTCTATGCAGATGACATCGTCGTCAAGATGAAGCAGCACTTCAGCCTCCTCGACAACCTGCGGGAGACGTTCGCCAATCTCCGCGAATACAAGATCCGGCTCAACCCTGAGAAGTGCGTCTTCGGGGTCCCAGGCGGCAAACTCTTGGGGTTCTTCGTATCCGCCCGCGGCATCGAAGCGAACCCTGAGAAGATCAGCACCATCGAGCGGATGGTGCGGCAGGCTCGGATCCTCGACGTCCAGAAGTTCGCCGGCTGCTTGGCATCCCTCAGCCGGTTCATCAGCCGGCTTGGCGAAAAGGCCCTTCCACTCCACCAGCTCATGAAGAAGACGACAAAGTTCCAGTGGAACGACCAGGCGGACGAAGCCTTCCGCGACCTCAAGCGGGTAATCTCGAGCCTGCCAATCTTGGCAGCCCCATCTGAAAGGGAACCCATACTCATATACATCGCGGCGACTACTCGCGTGGTCAGCGTAGTGTTGGTAGTTTAGCGTAAAGAGGAAGGCAAGGCCCTGCCAGTGCAGCGTCCTGTCTACTACCTTAGCGAGGTCTTGTCCGCCTCTAAGCAGAACTACCCTCATTATCAGAAAATGTGTTATGGTGTTTACCTTGCTGCAAAGAAATTAAGGCAATACTTCCAAGAGCATGCCATCACTGTGGTGAGCACTGCTCCGCTTTCAGAGATCATGGGTAACCGTGATGCCACGGGAAGAATCGCCAAATGGTCCATCGCCATGGCGGACCATGATATTCGGTACGAGCCTCGCACCGCCATCAAATCACAAGTGTTGGCCAACTTCTTTGTCGACTGGGCCGAGACCCAGTTCGAGCCACCGCCTCCAGACTCCACGCATTGGCGGATGCACTTCAACGGCTCGAAGATGCGGACGGGGCTGGGAGCCGGCATCATCTTGACGTCTCCAAAGGGGGACCAGCTCAAGTACGCTCTCCAGATCCATTTTGCCGCTTCCAACAACGTCACCGAGTACGAAGCACTGGCTCATGGCCTCCGACTTGCCAAGGAGATCGGCATCCGGTGGCTCATATGCTTCGGCGATTCAGACTTGGTGGTACAGCAGGTCTCTGGTGAATGGGACGCTAGGGACGCCAACATGGCGAGCTACCGCTTCCTCATCCAGCAGCTCAGCGGCCCCTTCGAAGGTTGTGAGTTCCACCACGTTCCCAGGGCGGAAAATGAGGCGGCCGATACACTAGCGAAAATCGGCTCCACGAGACAGGTCATTCCAGCCGGCGTCTCCCTCGAGCAACTCCACAAGGCGTCTATCAAGCCATCTCCCGAGTCGGCATCAATCTTCGTACCAACCAACTCACAAGCGCCGCCGGCTCCGCCAGTTACGCCGGCTGCGGTCCCCACGCCGGCTGCGCTGGCGACACCGGCTCCAAATGTGGCACCGACTGAATCCACGGTGCAAGCACCGTCGGCTCCACCAACTACGCCGGCTGTGGATCCTATACCGGCTCCATTGGTCCAACCGACTCCAATGGCGGCACCAGATACAACAACAACCCCGGCCCTGTCCGGGCTTGAATCCTCCCAGTGGGTGGACGTCATGGAGGTAGACGGTGAGCTGGCTGTGGTAGTAGCACCACAGACACCATCAAGCTCGGGAACTGTAGAAGCCTCCAACAATCAAGATGAAGCAGAGGAGACCCTTGTGTCAGCTCCATCACTGGCTCAAGCCATTCTGGCCTTCCTTCTTCGCGGCGAACTTCCTCAGAACGATGCGGAGGCGAGACAGATCCAGCGCAGGTCGGCCGCCTACGCCATCATCAATTGTGAACTGGTGCGACGCAGCACGACCGGCGTGTTCCAGCACTGCGTCGAATCAGAAAAAGGGATGGAGATCCTCAGAGACATCCACCAGGGGGAGTGTGGGCATCACACCGCCTCCAGAACCCTGGTGGCCAAAGCATTCCGCCATGGATTCTACTGGCCCACGGCCCTCGAGGAGGCCGTGAATCTGGTGGACAAATGCGAAGACTGCCAACGCTTCAGTGCACAGAGCCACATGCTGCCTTCGGCACTCAAAACCATTCCCTTATCATGGCCATTCGCCGTCTGGGGACTGGACATGGTTGGGCCCTTCAAGACGGCTCGCGGAGGGATGACACATCTTTTGGTAGCCGTCGACAAGTTCACCAAGTGGATCAAAGCCAAACCTATCAAGAAGCTTGACGGCCCCACTGCTATCAGGTTCATCACAGACATCTCTGTCCGATATGGCATTCCCCACAGCATCATCACCGACAATGGCACCAACTTCGCCAAGGGCGCCCTGGCGCTCTACTGTTCCAAGATAGGCATCCGGCTCGACTTGGCCTCAGTGGCACACCCTCAGTCAAACGGCCAAGCAGAGAGGTCCAACAGCCTGATCCTAGCCGGCATCAAGCCAAGGCTGGTGGCACCACTGGTCAGATTAGCCGGCTGCTGAATTGAAGAACTGCCGGCTGTGCTATGGAGCCTCCGCACCACGCCCAACCGGTCGACCGGCTTCACTCCATTCTTTGTGGTATATTGGTCTGAGGCTATTATTCCCACGGATGTCGAGTTCGACTCGCCTCGGGTCACCCCATACACAGAAACGGGGGCGAAGGAGGCCAGAGAAGACGGTGTGGATCTCCTCGAAGAAGCAAGGGACTTGGCTTTAAGCCGGACGGCCATCTACCAACAGAAGCTGAGATACTACCACAACAAAAAGACCAGGCCTCTCTCTTTCAGGGAGGGATACTTGGTCCTCAAAAGAATCCAGCGCACTGCCGGCCAGCACAAGCTCTCATCTCCCTGGGAGGGCCCTTCATCATCAGTAGGGCACTGCACAACAATGCTTACTACCTGATTGACGCCCAAAAGCCAAGGAAGCGCAACAGGGACGACTCCGGCCAAGAAACGGAACGTCCATGGAACGCGGCGTTGCTTCGCCCGTTCTATTGCTAAAAGGCAAGAGTCAAGCAAAGGAAAGAGCATGCACATGTATCTTCCTCCCTCTTCAGGGAACAAGGAAAGCGATAAAAAGAGCATGCTTCATGTTTCTTTTTATTGAGAGTTTTCACTCAGTGTACGCCCTCTGACACGCTTCATTAAGCTCGGGGGCTACACCGCGTACAACCTCTTGCTGGCTTAATCAAGCTCGGAGGCTACGCAGCGCACGCCCCTTGCTGGCTCTAACAAGCTCGGGGGCTCGCTAGCCGCTCGGACGGCCCACCCTTGTAAATGGACACATAGTGTACCGGCTGATCCCTGGTCCCTTGCTCGAACCTGCGGGCTGGCTCCGGTCGCTCAGTACGCGAGGTGACGCCAGGTCAGGTCGAATACATGCAAAGTCCGGCTACACTTGGGTCGCCGGCTCGGGCTGGCTCAATCGTATATACGATCTCATTCAAGACGGCCTCTGATAGGCGGGAACAACAAATGCGATAAAAAGAGCATGCTTCATGTTTCTTTTATTGAGAGTTTTCACTTAGTGTACGCCCTGTGACTCGCTTCATTAAGCTCAGGGGCTACACCGCGTACAATCTCTTGCTGGCTTGATAAAGCTCGGAGGCTACGCAGCGCACACCCCTTGCTGGCTTTATCAAGCTCGGGGGCTCCCTAGCCGCTCGGACGGCCTGCCATTGTAAATGGACACATAGTGTACCGGCTGATCCCTGGTCCCTCGTACGAACCTGTGGGCTGGCTCCGGTCGCCCGGTTTGCGAGGTGACGCCAGGTCAGGTCGAATACATGCAAAGTCCGGCTACACTTGGGACGCCGGCTCGGGTTGGCTCGATCATATACGATCTCATTCAAGTCGGTCTCTGATTGGCTTATGTCTTGTTCTTTATGTCTTGATGGCTTTGGATAAGAGAAGTCAACCAGGAATCAAAAGACGGGATCATAAGACAACACGCTTGGTGATGAATATAATGCTGAATATATACATTCACAAAAGCATTGGCCCACGGCCCACGTTCATTACATCCCTCCGGGGGTAGAACCAAAAACACAAAAGGACACCGGTTACGGGAGAGGCCCCTCATTGGTCGTCTCGGCCGCTGCTCCGGATGTGGTAGGATCATCGCCTCCGGCTGCTCCTGAGGTGGTTGCGTCGTCTCCCCCGCTGAGGCCCCCGGCTCCCCCAACCCCGGAGTCGGCATACGCCGCACCGCGCTGGAGGCGGCAGCAGATTCCGCAGCCCGGACCGCTTCGTCGGAGCTGCCGTCGGCGTCATAGGGCTGAAGGCCGTGCAGATCTTCAGCGATCACACCGCCATCTTCACCCCGCTCCAAAACGAAGTCATCCCAGGCTGCGTACTCGGCGACGGCGCTGGCTCTCACATGGAGCTCCTCCTCCATGCCTTGCAGCTCCGCCTCTGAGCCATCGCGCTGGGCAGCCAGCTTGCCCAAGTTCAGGTTTCGATGCCATGACTTGGCCAAGCGTAGGGCCATATAAGCCCGAGACCGTGCTGCGGAGGCACGCCAGACATCCAGGCGCTCTCCACCCACTGGAAGCCAGCGGGCGAGCCGGCTCATGGACGCCGGCTCCATGCCCTCCGGCCACAAGGCCGCCACCATCGACGAACCTGCAACCTGGAGCTGAACCACAGACTCGCCCAGGGCGTGTAGGCGGGCCCGAAGGCCCACCCCGATCTCCTCCACACTCCAGCCGGAGGTAGTGTCTACCTCCTGCCCGGCAGCGCGGCGCTCCTCACGGCACACCTCGACGGCGGTGTCGGCTGCGATCTGGGTCTCGGGGAAGAGACCTGGAATGACAGCAACCAGGACGTAAGAACACAGCAAAAGGAGGAGACGACAAAAAGATCGAACATAAGACAAGGAAGAGAGACCCACGATGGAAGGTGTTGTCGGTCTCATGAGAGACCTCGAGGACCTCGCGCTCCCGCACCTTACTCGCATGAGTAAGGCGGGCGACTTCCTCCTGGAGGGTCGCCACAGACTCCAGAGCCTTGGCCAGCTGCGTCTGCTTCTGGACAAGGGCCTCCTCCTTCTCCCGCAAGGCGGCGTCCTTGAGGTGAAGCAACGCGAGGCGGTCCACGTCGGCAGAGTAGGAGGCCTCCTTCTCCTACAACGTGGCCCATAGCCGCTCCAACTCGACCCGGCCAGCCGCCTCGAGCTCCTTCTTCTCTGCCTGAAGAAGGTCCAGCTTCTCTTGGAGCCGGCCGCCGGCGTTGCGCAGGGCATCAGCTCCGCGGCGATCTCGCCCAGCCGGGCTTCAAGCTCGGCAATCCGGCTATCGGCCCCCAGGTGCTGGTCCCGTAGCTCGTTGTACGCCTGTCCCTGAGCATCATAAAGCACCTGCCAAAAGGGAGAAAAAGGGAGCAGAATTAAGATTCGACCTGGTTAAAAACTTAACCAGCCCGATTCTCGGGGGCTACACCCAGTGGGTGTGCTAGCGCGCCCCCCACGGAAGAAAACTACGCAGGGAAAAAGGCCTCCAAGAGATTCGGACCGGTTGGCAATAAACCCGTCCGATTCTCGGGGGCTACACCCAGTGGGTGCGCTGTCGCGCCCCCACTAACGCCAAGAAGAAGAGAAAAAGAAGTACAAAAATCCAAAGAAGTCAATGCCTACCTGGGTGCGGGCTTCCAGGCGCTCCATGTCGCCGCATACCACGCGGGCCGACTGCTCCACCTTCGACCGGCTGCTGGAAAACATCGTCACCAGCTCCGGTACGCCGGAAAGAACGATGCCAGCGGGCCGTCGCAGGCGGGCCAAGTTCACCGCCCGCCATGTCTCCATAGGCCGGCTCCCAGTCCGGCCCCCGACTCTTGGCGCAACAGGGCCGTGCTGAGGAACGACGATGGCGCCGGCTCCTGGTGCCCAGTCGACAACCGGCTCGGGCGCCGTCCCGACCGGCGCTACCTCCCCCGCAGGAGGCGGATGGGCCGCGTCCGGCGCATCCATGGTCGCCCCTGGGGCGTCAGGGGCCGCGTCCGGCGCTTCCAGGTCCAACTCCGGCGCGTCGGGAGCCGCCTCGGCCTTGAGAGAATCAGGGATCTGTTGGAAATATGCCCTAGAGGCAATAATAAATTAGTTATTATTATACTTCTTAGTTCATGATAATCGTTTATTATCCATGCTATAATTGTATTGATTGGAAACACAATACTTGTGTGGATACATAGACAAAACACTGTCCCTAGTAAGCCTCTAGTTGACTAGCTCGTTGATCAAAGATGGTCAAGGTTTCCTCGCCATAGGCAAGTGTTGTCACTTGATAACGGGATCACATCATTAGGAGAATCATGTGATGGACTAGACCCAAACTAACAGACGTAGCATGTTGATCGTGTCATTTTGTTGCTATTGTTTTCTGCGTGTCAAGTATTTGTTCCTATGACCATGAGATCATATAACTCACGGACACCGGAGGAATGCTTTGTGTGTATCAAACGTCGCAACGTAACTGGGTGACTATAAAGATGCTCTACAGGTATCTCCGAAGGTGTTCGTTGAGTTAGTATGGATCGAGACTGGGATTTGTCACTCCGTGTGACGGAGAGGCATCTCGGGGCCCACTCGGTAATACAACATCACACACAAGCCTTGCAAGCAATGTGACTTAGTGTAAGTCACGGGATCTTGTATTACGGAACGAGTAAAGAGACTTGCCAGTAAACGAGATTGAAATAGGTATGCGGATACTGACGATCGAATCTCGGGCAAGTAACATACCGAAGGACAAAGGGAATGACATACGGGATTATATGAATCCTTGGCACTGAGGTTCAAACGATAAGATCTTTGTAGAATATGTAGGATCCAATATGGGCATCCAGGTCCCGCTATTGGATATTGACCGAGGAGTCTCTCGGGTCATGTCTACATAGTTCTCGAACCCGCAGGGTCTGCACACTTAAGGTTCGACGTTGTTTTATGCGTATTTGAGTTATATGGTTGGTTACCGAATGTTGTTCGGAGTCCCGGATGAGATCACGGACGTCACGAGGGTTTCCGGAATGGTCCGGAAACGAAGATTGATATATAGGATGACCTCATTTGATTACCGGAAGGTTTTCGGAGTTACCGGGAATGTACCGGGAATGACGAATGGGTTCCGGGAGTTCACCGGGGGGGGCACCCACCCCGGGGAAGCCCATGGGTGTTTGGGGTGCCGCACCAGCCTTTAGTGGGCTGGTGAGATAGCACAAGAGAGGCCTATGCGCATAGGAAAGAAAATCAAAGAGGAAAGGAAAAAAAGAAGGAGATGGGAAAGGGAAGAAGGACTCCACCTTCCAAACCAAGTGGATTTCGGTTTGGGAGGGGGAGACCTTCCCCCTTGGCTCGGCCGACTCCCTTGGGAGTCCTTGGACCCAAGGCAACCGGCAGGAGCCATAGGGTTGTCTTTATAACTAACGTTTGTGCTTGCAGATGCGTTTACTATTTTGCTAGGACGAAGCTTTAGTAGTAATAGCATGAGTAGCACGACAACCCCGATGGCGACACGTTGATGGAGATCATGGTGTGACGCCGGTGACAAGAAGATCGTGCCGGTGCTTTGGTGATGGAGATCAAGAAGCACGTGATGATGGCCATATCATGTCACTTATGAATTGCATGTGATGTTAATCCTTTTATGCACCTTATTTTGCTTAGAACGACGGTAGCATTATGAGGTGATCTCTCACTAAAATTTCAAGACGAAATTGTGTTGTCCCCAACTGTGCACCGTTGCTACAGTTCGTCGTTTCGAGACACCACGTGAAGATCGGGTGTGATAGACTCAACATTCACATACAACGGGTGCAAAACAGTTGCGCACAGCGGAACACTCGGGTTAAGCTTGACGAGCCTAGCATGTGCAGACATGGCCTCGGAACACATGAGACCGAAAGGTCGAGCATGAATCATATAGTTGATATGATTAGCATAGAGATGCTTACCACTGAAACTATTCTCGACTCACGTGATGATCGGACTTGAGATAGTGGATTTGGATCATGTACCACTCAAATGACTAGAGAGATGTACTTTTTGAGTGGGAGTTCTTAAGTAATATGATTAATTGAACTAATTGTCATGAACATAGTCTAATGGTCTTTGCGAATTATGATGTAGCTTGCGCTATAGCTCTACTGGTTTTATATGTTCCTAGAGAAAATTTAGTTGAAAGTTGATAGTAGCAGACTTTGCAGACTGAGTCTATAAAACCGAGGATTGTCCTCGTTGCTGCACAGAAGGCTTATGTCCTTAATGCACCACTCGGTGTGCTGCACCTCCAGCGTCGTTTGTGGATGATGTGAACATCCGACATACACGTTTCTGATGACTACACGATAGTTCAGTACAAAAATACATAATGGCTTAGAAGCAAGGCGCCGAAAACATTGTAAAACGTCATGGAACATAAGTGATGTTCTAAAGAGATGAAATTGTGATTTCATGCTTGTGCCCTTGTTAAGAGGTACGAGACCTCCGACAAGATTCTTTGTCCACAAAGTAAAGGAGAAAGGCTCAATCATTGAGCATGTGCTCAGATTATCTGAGTACGACAATCGCTTGAATCAAGTGGGAGTTAATCTTCCAGATGAGATAGTGATAGTTCTCCAAAGTCACAGCCACCAAGCTGTGAGAGCTTCGCGATGAACTATAACATATCAAGGATACATACAATGATCCTTGAGCGATTCGCGATGTTTGACACTGCGAAAGTAGAAATCAAGAAGGACATCAATAGTTGATGGTTTGTAAAACCACTAAGTTTCAAGAAGGGCAAGGGCTAGAAGGGATACTTCGTGAAACGGCAAAACAGTTGCTGCACTAATGAAGAGACCCAAGATTAAACCCAAACCCGAGACTAAGTGCTTCTGTAATGAGGGGAACAGTCACTGAGGCGTAGCAACTCAAGATACTTGGTAGATAAGAAGGCTGGCAAAAGTCGAAAGAAGTGTATTTGATATACATGATGTTGATGTGTACTTTACTAGTACTCCTAGTATCATGAGGGTATTGGATACCGGTTCGGTTGCTAAGTGATTAGTAACACGAAATGTAAGCTACGACATAAACGGAGACTAGCTAAAGGCGAGGTGACGATACGTGTTGGAAGTGTTTCCAAGGTTGATATGATCAAACGTCGCACGCTCCCTCTACCATCGGGATTGGAGTTAAACCTAAATAATTGTTATTTGGTGCTTGCGTTAAGCATGAACATGATTGGATCGTGTTTATTGCAATGCGATTATTCATTCAAAGAGAATAATGGTTACTCTATTTTCTTGAATAATCACCTTCAATGGTTTATTGAATCTCGTTCGTAGTGTTACACATGTTCATAATATTGGTGCCAAAAGATACGAGTTAATGATGATAGTACCACTTACTTGTGGCACTGCCGCTTGAGTCATGTTAGTATAAATTGCATGAAGAGGCTCCATGCTGATGGATCTTTGTACTCACCTGATTTCGAATCACTAGTGACATGCAAATCATACCACATGAGCAAGGCCTTGTTTTCATTGAGATGAAACAAGATAGTAACTTGTTGGAAGTGATACATTTTGATGTATGTAGTCCAATGGGTGCTGAGGCACGCAGTGGATATCATTATGTTCTTACTTCAATGATGATTTGAGTAGATACTAGAGTATTTACTTAATGAATCACAAGTCTGAAATATTGAAAGTTCAATTCCGTTTTGGAGTGAAGTTCGTCGTAACAAGAGGATAAACTGCCTACGATATGATCATAGAAATGAATATCTGAGTTACGAATTTTGGTACGCAGTTAAGACAATGTGGAAATTGTTTCGCAGTTCGTGCCACCTGGAACATCATAGTGTGATGATGTGTCTGAACATCATAGCCACGCACTATTTGGTACGGTGCACACTAAGATGTCTCTTATCGAATTACCACTATCGTTTATGTGTTATGCATAAGAGACAACCGCATTCACTTTAAATAGGGCACCACGTATTTCCGTTGAGATGACACAGTATAGACTGAGGTTTAGAGAAATCTAAACTGTCGTTTCTTGAAAGTTTGGGGCTTCGACACTTATGTGAAAAAGTTTTAGTCTGATAAGCTCGAACCCAAAGCGGATAAATGCATCTTCATAGGATATCCAAAACAGTTGGGTACATCTCCTATCTCAGATCCGAAAGCAAAGTGTTTGTTTCTAGAAACGGATCCTTTCTCGAGGAAAGGTTTCTCTCGAAAGAATTGAGTGGGAGGGTAGTAGAACTTGATGAGGTTATTGAACCATCACTTCAACCAGTGTGTAGCAGGGCGCAGGAAGTTGTTCCTGTGGCACCTACACCAATTGAAGTGGAAGCTGATGATGGTGATCATCAAGCATCGGATCAAGTTACTACAAGCCTCGTAGGTCGACAAGGTCGCGTACTACTGCAGAGTGGTACGGTAACCCTGTCTTGGAGGTCATGTTGTTGAGCAACAGTGAACCTACGAGTTATGGAGAAAGCAATGGTGGGCCCGGATTCCGACAAATGGCCGGAAGCCATGAAATCCGAGAGAGGATCCATGTGTGAAAACAAAGTGTAGACTTTGGTAGAACTACTTGATGGTCATAGGACTATTGAGCAAAATGGATCATTAAAAGAAGACAGACGATGATGGTGATAAGTCACTATAAAGAAAAGCTCGACTTGTCGCAAAGATGTTTTCGACAAGATCAAACAGTTGACTATGATGAGACTTTCTCACTCGTAGCGATGCTAAAGGTCTGTTAGAATTATGTTAGTTGTTGATGCATTATTTATGAAATATTGCATGTAGGATGTCAAAACATTGTTTCCTCGACGGTTTCCTTGAGCAAACATTGTATGTGATACAACCAGAAGGTTTTGTCGATCCTAAAGATACTAGCAAGTATGCAAGCTCCAGTGATCCTTCAATGGACTGGTGCAAGCATCTCGGAGTTGGAATATACACTTTGATGAGATGATCAAAGATTTTGGGTTTGTACAAGGTTTATGAGAAACTTGTATTTCCAAAGAAGTGAGTGGGAGCATTATAGAATTTCTGATAGGTATATGTGGTTGACATATTGTGGATCAGAAGTAATGTAGAATTTCTGTAAAGCATACAAGGTTGTTTGAAAGAAGTTTTCAAAGGAGTACCTGGATTACGCTACTTGAACGTTGAGCATCAAAGATCTATGGAGATAGATCAAAAGCGCTTAATAGAAGTTTCAACAAGATGCATGCCTTGACAAGTTTTTGAAAGAGTTCAAAATAGATCCGCAAAGAAGGAGTTCTTGGTTGCGTTGTGAGGTGTGAATTTGAGTAAGACTCAAAACCCGACCACGACAGAATAAAGAGAATAGACGAAGGTCGTCTTCTATGCCTTAGCCGTAGAATCTAAAGTATGCCATGCTGTGTACCGCACCTGATGTGTGCCTTGACTCAAAATCTGTTGAGAGGTACAGAGAGTGATCCATGATTGAATCACTAGCAGCGGTCAAAATTTATCCTTAGTAACTAATGGACTAAGGAATCTTTCTCGATTATGGAGGTGGTTAAAGAGTTCGTCGTAAAGGGTTACGTCGATGCAAGCTTTGACACTAATCCGAATAACTATGAGTACTGAAACGGATTCGTATAGTAGAGTAGATATTTGGAGCATTTCCGAATAGCACGTAGTAGCAGCATCGATAAGATGACATAAAGATTTGTAAAGAACGCACGGATCTGAAAGTTTCAGAACCGTTGACTAAAACCTCTCTCACGAGCAAGACGTGATCAGACCCCATAACTATATGGGTGTTGGATTCGTTGGAATCACATGGTGATGTGAACTAGATTATTGACTCTAGTGCAAGTGGGAGACTGTTGGAAATATGCCCTAGAGGCAATAATAAATTAGTTATTATTATATTTCTAAGTTCATGATAATCGTTTATTATCCATGCTATAATTGTATTGATTGGAAACACAATACTTGTGTGGATACATAGACAAAACACTGTCCCTAGTAAGCCTCTAGTTGACTAGCTCGTTGATCAAAGATGGTCACGGTTTCCTGGCCATAGGCAAGTGTTGTCACTTGATAACGGGATCACATCATTAGGAGAATCATGTGATGGACTAGACCCAAACTAATAGACGTAGCATGTTGATCGTGTCATTTTGTTGCTACTGTTTTGTGCGTGTCAAGTATTTGTTCCTATGACCATGGGATCATATAACTCACGGACACCGGAGGAATGCTTTGTGTGTATCAAACGTCGCAACGTAATTGGGTGACTATAAAGATGCTCTACAGGTATCTCCGAAGGTGTTCGTTGAGTTAGTATGGATCGAGACTGGGATTTGTCACTCCGTGTGACAGAGAGGTATCTCGGGGCCCACTCGGTAATACAACATCACACACAAGCCTTGCAAGCAATGTGACTTAGTGTAAGTCACGGGATCTTGTATTACGGAACGAGTAAAGAGACTTGCCGGTAAACGAGATTACCGGAAGGTTTTCGGAGTTACCGGGAATGTACCGGGAATGAGGAATGGGTTCCGGGAGTTCACCGGGGGGGGCACCCACCCCGGGGAAGCCCATGGGTGTTTGGGGTGCCGCACCAGCCTTTAGTGGGCTGGTGAGATAGCCCAAGAGAGGCCTATGCGCATAGGAAAGAAAATCAAAGAGGAAAGGAAAAAAAAGAAGGAGGTGGGAAAGGGAAGAAGGACTCCACCTTCCAAACCAAGTGGATTTCGGTTTGGGAGGGGGAGACCTTCCCCCTTGGCTCGGCCGACTCCCTTGGGAGTCCTTGGACCCCAAGGCAAGTCTCCCCCCTCCTCCTCCTATATATAGTGGGGTTTTAGGGCTGATTTGAGACAACTTTGCCACGGCAGCCCGACCACATATCTCCACGGTTTTACCTCTAGATCGCGTTTCTGCGGAGCTCGGGCGGAGCCCTGCTGAGACGAGATCATCACCAACCTCCGGAGCGCCGTCACGCTGCCGGAGAACTCTTCTACCTCTCTGTCTCTCTTGCTGGATCAAGAAGTCTGAGATCATCGTCGAGCTGTACGTGTGCGGAACGCGGAGGTGCCGTCCGTTCGGCACTAGATCGTGGGACTGTTCGCGGGATAGTTCGCGGGGTGGATCGAGGGACGTGAAGACGTTCCACTACATCAACCGCGTTCACTAAAGCTTCTGCTGTATGGTCTACAAGGGTACGTAGATCACACATCCCCTCTCGTAGATGGACATCACCATGATAGGTCTTCGTGCGCGTAGGAAAATTTTTGTTTCCCATGTGACGTTCCCCAACAGGATCGTCTCCAGGTCCACCTTCGCCGAGGCTGCCGCTTCAGATGGATGGGCCCCCTCGGTCCTTGGGGCGGGCCTGGAGGCGGCCTCGCTAGCTGGCTCCTCCGCACGGGCATGTGCGGAGGGGTCATGTCTAGCCTTCGCACGCTTCTCCACTTGGTGAGGCTGACCCACGGCGGCCTTCCCCGCAGCCATGTCCCACCGGTGCTTGGAATCTATCTCAAGCTCCCTCTGGGCAGCATCGGCTGTTGCCCAGCCGGCCCGCTCAGCTGCGGAGGCGGTGTCTTCATCCGCATCCTCCACCTCCCTGTCAAGCAAAAGCTCCTAAGGAACAAAGCTCATCCCAAGATGGGCAAAGGAAACGAGGAGGAAGCCGTACCCCGCAACTACAGGGACCTGCCTCCGACCACCACCACGGCGCCTCTTGGCGCCGCCTGCTCGCTGCCCGGCTGGAGGACCCGACCCCGACCACTTAGAGGCCGGCCGGGAAGCTGTGGCACCCTTGCCCTTCTTCCTGGCTGCCTCGACAGCAGCTGTCGCCCCGCCACCTTGACGCCGGCCACGGGCCAGTGGTGGGCTGGTGACCTCCTCCACCTCATCAGAGTCTTCCTCGAAGGCTGCACCAGAACAGAATGAGGCTACCTCGTCGTCGTCCGTCCAGTCTGCTACGGCGTGCCGCGTATACTCACCAGACGGGTCGGTCCCTTCCGACTCCAGGATATCTTCCGAGCCGGCGGAGGAGTCTGAGCGGGGCTCCATCGCGCCCTCGTCCTCAATCTCGGAGGCGTCGGACACCTCCACATCGGGAGCAGGCTGACGGAGGGACCCCTGCAGGGTCTCGAACAACTACAAAAAAGAATTCAACCAAAGGCTCAGCAACGCCACCAGCTTCGAGGCAAAACAACAGAGAAGAATGGAGTAAAGCTACCATCGGAGGCGGGTGAGCCCTGTTGAACGGGGACATCCCCCATGTCCATTCCCCGCCCTCATCCATGCGGGCGGTGGAGATCAGGTTCACCCTTCACGCTACAGCGCCCGGGGTAAACCTCTTGGTGGACAGCCGGCATGGATCAAGCCGGTCGCTCATCTGGCAGACCTGATGCGGCCGCCTCTGCAGAGGCAGAATCCGGAGGACCACCATGGTGGCGAGAAGGTCGCGGTCGAGGAGGCCGCTCTTCTCCAAGATGTCGAGGTGGGCACAGATAAGCGCCACCTCAGGATGCGGCCTGGGAGTCTTCGCATCCCAGTTCCGCCGCGTCGGGGGAGCGATGGCGAACGGGGGCATGTTGAGGGCGTCCTGGGCCGGGTCGGCGCTCTTCACGTAGAAGAAACCCTTCTGCCAATGCTTGATGGAGTCTTGCAGAGGCATCTGGGGGAAGCCAGACTTCAGGCGATGATGCACCAACGCGGCCCTGCACGGCGTCATAAGGCGCGGCCCTCGGAGCTTCTCCACCTCGGATTTCTCCATGGCGATGGACTGCTGCTTGAAGAAGAATAGGCTGCGCCACAGGTCGACGTGAGGCTCGATCCCCACGAAGCCCTCGCACAGGACCACGAAGGCGGCCAGCTGCAGTATGGCGTTCGGCGCCAGATGATGCGGCTGCAGGCCGAAGAATTGGAGCCATTCGGCGAAGAAGGAACTAGCCGGGAGCCCGAAGACCCGGTCGAAGTGCTCGACGAAGACCACAACCTCTCCCGCGGCGGGTGCTGGAGCGGTCTCGGAGCTGGGGAGGCGCACCAAAACTTGGGAGGCCGGGGGCAGCAGTCAATGGTGACGAAGCGCTTCGATGTGCCCCTCGTCGACGTCGCTGCGCAGCCAGGCCTCCTGCGAGGACGCCTTCTGCGCGGATGACTTCTTCGAGGAGGAACCATCGGCCATGGCTGCGGGTGGTGAGAGCTCGAAGCGGGTGGTGAGAGCTCGAAGCGGTCGGCGATGTTGCAACGGCGAAGATGAAGAAGACGAAGGGCGCGAGCTATTCTTCTCAGGACGCAGGGATGAAGAGAGCGCGGATGCAAGGCAAGAAGAGGGGGCGAATGGCTTCCTCGGAACCCTCGCGTCCCATTTAAACCCCCACGAAGCGTCGTGGGGAGGGGATCCGGTGCGCACCGGGCCCCATTACTCCCGTGTATAACGGGCGGTAACGCCCCCCTAAGCCCAACCGCCGCGGAGTAAATCCGCAGAGGATCCCCCGCGCGGAGGCCGAGGGGGCGTCGTGGCGGGACCCAGGGCCCAGGCCCGGTGCCGTCAGCAGTAATCGCCGTCATTACGCCTGGCGGGGCCTGGCACGTGGCGCTCTCCGAACAAGTTACGACTAGACCGAGGCGTCGCTTCGAAGCCACCCGGTTTCGAAGCCGGCGTCCTTCGCCGCGAATAGCAGCCAAGATATCAAGACAAATCAACAAGCCGGTGAGGCCGCCCTCCCGCAGGCGGCAGACCTCGCCAGCTTCGGGGACTACTGTCGGGGGGATGACCCCGGGGTAGGCTCATCAAGCCTATTCCTTCATTTCCGGCCCAATGGACATGAACGTATGAAGATTCCCACGGCCCAAGTCTTCTGGCCGGCTAGGCATCACCTGCCGGCTAGAGGACGAGGCGGCCACCTTTCTGGCCGGCCAGGCAACCCCTGCCGGCTAGAGGACGAGGCGGCCACCTTTCTGGCCGGCCAAGCAACCCCTGCCGGCTAGAATCCTAGCAGCCTCCCCTTCGGAGCCGGCCTGGTCCCGCCAGCCGGACTGGGGAGGAAGCGGCCACACTTAAGCCGGCTGGCCAAGCAAGCTAGCCGGCCGAGGATCACAAGTCACATCAGATCGTAGGTCAGGAAGAGACCTCATGATTAAAGGTAGCTACGCGTCAGCAAAGGTACATGATCAGGGCGTCCGGCAGGTACGAGCGTCGGCGGCCACGCTGCTGACCTACCTCGGCTCTAATCCATCACCTAGCATAGTGTCGGACCGTCACACTCCCACTCCATTACTGCACTCGGCGTGGGGAACAGTAGAGGCGGTCGTACTACCTGCCCATGAAGAATCTCGCGGGACGATGCTTAACGTACAACGCGTGCTCAGCGTCAGCCTTACGCGAGAGCCTCATTGGCCAGCCGGCGGGTCCCATAGGCAATCGAGACCATGCAGCCGGCGGGCCCCCCATCGACAAGACAAGACCCTTGTGGGCCCCAGGCCAGCTGACGAAACTGCCAGCCGGGTCCCACACTTGTACCCTTTATCCATATTGTAGGCCGGCGGGTTCGTCTATAAAACCCCCGGTCGCCCTCCATGCAGGGAGGCCGATCCTTCACCAGTCATTCAACACAACACATTCACCAACCACACAGAGAGAGGTAGAGACGAGCCGGCTACTCCCCTCTTCCTCCTCCCAACACAGCTCCAGGAGCGACATTGTACTCTGTTCCTATACATCAAACACTCCGGTAGGATTAGGGGTATTATCTCTACGGAGAGCCCTGAACCTGGGTACATCGTGCGTCCCATGCGTGTACCAACCTCGTTCCCAGTGCTCACCTTTGTCCCTTCGGTTCTCACCGACTTTAGCCTACCCATGACATATGTTGTGAGTATTCACCGACAACCACCCAACATCTTTTTATTGAACTGTAATGTGGTATTAATTATCAATATATGAACCTTCCCCGTTTAATATTCATGGACATTTTTGGTAAGAAATTACCCCTAAAATATGACAGAAAAGGGAGGAAAAGTGGCAACAAAGAAGATAAGAAGAGGGAGATGCCATGTTTGCACATGGGGTGCATGGTAGAGCGTGGATGAAGCTAAGGCTTTGATTAGGCGAAATGAAAGACACGCCTCGTCATATATGGGCATGGGCACGTAGAGTGCTACGTCGACCCCGCTTCATCTCCCGTTGCACCTGTTCATATGACATCCAATTCTGTTTGCCAAAAATATATGTGAATATTGCACTTGTTTTTTTTAAACAACTATGAATTGATAGTATATTTTGTATGCAATGCTTCTACAACAATTAAACAAAAACTAACTATTAGGAATGTTGGTGTGTATTACAATTATGAAACTGTATGGGTACAAAAGTGTAGAACGTAAAAAACATATAGACATGAATATAGAATTAGAGCAAAGTAGAGAAGCTCATGAATATTGGCACAAGTGCATGTTTATTGTATAGAAATGACCTTTTCCCACTTAACTTTGTTTTAAAAAAAATTTTGACATAAGTGACTTTTCGTTGTATAGAAATGATGTTTCTCACTTTTCTAGGTCTTTTTGCTTGCCTTTTCGGCATAATTGCTTGTTTGCTTGCTCGACTGGTCCAAAGTCATGGTATTTTTATTATAAAATTATTTTTCATAGTACAAAATAATTTACCAAAATAATTGAAGATATAAATTTAATCCGTGTGTAGCTATCATCATGGGTAGCAAATTATTTCCGATTCTTAGTATGCGTTCGCCGGACATGAATGTCCACGAGTATGTGGTTACCTGAGTGTTGGATACGTATGCTTGTGTGCACTTTGTTATCTCTCAACAAAGAGACATTGTACTGTAGCACACAGTGTCATGATTCCACTCGGAGTTCCCGTGATGATCCACACAAGACTAGTTTGTAGCTTGAGGGGATTGAGAATGGAGGTATTGGCGTATCTTTGGCATACTACGATCAACAAAGATAATTTACACGAGAAGCATATTTTCCACCAAGAAGAATATGACCTAATGGTACCAGATAACATTAAAGGGATTTTTCTAGGGATGGTTTAATTCAAGGAGACCACCGACACCATGAATGTTGTGAGTTAGCGGGCCAATACTCACCATAGTGAGTCTATGTGGGCTAAGTGGAAGGCCACTAAAAACACAAAAATAAATATATGCAACTAAAACATAAAGATTCAGCGCTAGACCTGAATACAAATAGTCTCGCAAAAAAATAGACCTGAATACAAATAGAGCAAGAGCGTTCAACATGGACTCGCTATGGTGACTGGCAGTGGGACTGCCCTTATAATGAACCATTAGTTTTTTGACTCCCTCTGCATGTACACAAATAAAACAACATCCAACATCATTTTTGGCACTAACTGTCCTATTAATTGCTGGTAGGAACCTCCTCTACTCAATGTGGATTAATGTCCTTGGCAATAAACCACCATGGAAAGAGGATCAAAATGAAGAGGAAAATGGCAATAAACGAGATGTCAACACGGCCGGCCCTGACAATCCGGGGCCTAGGTGCAAGCCAAAAAAATGGGGCCCTATACAGAAAAAATTATTAAAGCTAGTTCCAAATTATTATTAGCAGAACTTTTTTTGGCCTAAAAATTTGCGCATGGATCCCTTTTGGGATTCTATAAATTCATTTTCTCTCCTCCTCTTATGCCTCTTTTCATGATCAGACTTACACTTTCTAGATAACTTCCCGTAACACAAGAAACAAAGACTAGAAAATTTATAACATAAGATTGAATGTTGCAAAAAAGAAAGCACCTAGATCTTGTTGCCCTTGCCCGCTGCAGCTTGCCACAAACAAAACCCCCTATCCAGCAAGCAGCAGGAGTACCATCCAGCAGCACCACCATCTCCGGTCGGCCCCTTGCCGCCGGCCGCCACTCCCGCTCCTCCCTTTCTTCTACGATGGATAGGTAGGAGCGAATCGAATAAGGCCTGGGAGATCGAATGAAAAATAACTATAATATCTAAGCAATTTATAGAAAGGTAATAGGAAGTACTAACCATTGCAGATTGTTGGAAATCAGGAAAATCGGGATCTCCTCTTCCAATTATTCCGCCCAAACGTTCAGAATCTGATAGGGGAGAGCAGCGCTTCATTATTGGCGTGATTAGACTGGAGTAGAGGTGAAGAACAAGGAGTCGCGGAAGGCGGATGAGAACGAGGAGTCTTCGAGGAGAACGGGTCGCAGATTCTTTTCTTTCAACCGATTCGATGAGGCTTTTTTTCTGCCATCATATATACAGGAACGTACCTAGGTGGGCTCCCCTGGCAAGCGAGGGCCCTGTGCGGCCGCATCGGACACATCTACTCAGGGCCGGCTCTGGATGTCAAGAGGGATATGTCATATTGCATGTGGGGTACCCCTAGGAGCATGGTTGCCGATAAGGCATTAATCGAGACACGAAAGTTCTCCACTCTATGTCATATTGCCGATATGTCAAACAAAAGCCACACCATATATAGGAGAACAATGTGGCATTCTCCATTCTATTCACAACGTGATGCACACAAAATGCTAAGCGAAAACAAAAAATGAATATGACATTTTAGGTGGCGCATTAAGTGAACCTCTCAAGTCCCACTCTATTCATAACATGTGTTCGGGACACGAAAGTTCACGAGCTTGTGGTGACATGCAGGTGATGTATACGTTGGTTGTGTGTGTGTCTAGCTTGTGATCACTTTACTATCTCTCGACAAAGAAATATTGTACATTAGCACACACCATTGTGTGACGAACCTAGTGGTGATCTGGCCATGATCCACACGAGACTCGTTGGTGTAGTTTTAGCAGATTGAAAGTGATGGTATTCACATGTCTTTTAGCATACTGAGATCAATGAAGACAATTTAGGCACCTAATGTATTTTTCACCAATGAGAATATGATAACTAATGGCATCCGATAACATTCAAGGGATTTTCCTAGGGATGAATCCATTCAAAGAGATCACCACTGCCATGGATGATGAGAGTTGGAGACTGATACGTCTCCAACGTATCAATAATTTTTGATGGTTTCATGCTATTATCTTGTCAAACTTTGGATGTTTTGCATGCCTTTTATATATTTTTTGGGACCAACTTATTAACTCAGTGCCAAGTGCCAGTTCCTGTTTTTCCATGTTTTGACCCCTTTCAGAGGAGATTTTGAAACGGAGTCCAAACGAAATAAAATTCCCGAAAAGATTTTTTCCGTAACGGAAGAAGATCAGGAGACTTGAGAGCCAAGGCAGGGGGCCCCAGGGGCCCCACAAGCCCTCACCCCGCGGCCAGGGGGGAGGCCGCGACCCACGGGCTTGTGGGCCCCTTGAACCTCCTTTGCCCTACGGTTTGCGCCTATATATCCCCAAAAATTCCACAAAAAATCAGGAGATCATCGGAAGTATTTTTCCGCCGCCGCAAGCTTCTGTCTCCGTAAGATACCATCTGGGCATGTTCTGGTGCCCTGCCGGAGGGAGGATTCGGATACGGAGGGCTTCTTCATCAACACCATGACCTCTCCGATGATGCGTGAGTAGTTCACCATAGACCTCCGGGTCCATAACTAGTAACTAGATGGCTTCTTCTCTCTCTTGGATCTTCAATACAAAGTTCTCCATGATCTTCATGGAGATCTATCCGATGTAATCTTCTTTTGCGGTGTGTTTGTCGAGATCCGATGAATTGTGGATTTATGATCAGATTATCTATGAATCTTATTTGAGTTTCTTCTGATCTCTCTTATGCATGATTTCATATCCTTGTAATTCTCTTCGAGTTGTGGGTTTTGTCTGGCCAACAAGATCTATGATTCTTGCAATGGGAGAAGTGCTTAGTTTTGGGTTCATACCGTGCGGTGACCTCACCCAGTGACAGAAGGGGTAGCGAGGCATGTATCGTATTGTTGCCATCAAGGGTAAAAAGATGGGGTTTTCATCATTGGTTTGAGATTATCCCTCTACATCATGTCATCTTGCTTAAGGCGTTACTCTGTTCGTCATGAACTCAATACACTACATGCATGCTGGATAGCGGTCGATGTGTGGAGTAAGAGTAGTAGATGCAGAAAGTATCGGTCTACTTGTCTCGGACGTGATGCCTATATGTATGATCATTGCCTTAGATATCGTCATGACTTTGCGCGGTTCTATCAATTGCTCGACAGTAATTTGTTCACCCACCGTAATACTTGCTATTTTGAGAGAAGCCTCTAGTGAAAACTATGGCCCCCAGGGTCTACTCCACACGATATTTTTAGCCTTACACTTTTTACTTCGTTGCACTTTCCGCCTTCAGATCTCACTTTGCAAACAATCTTGAAGGGATTGACAACCCCTTTACAGCGTTGGGTGCAAGCTCATTTGTGTTTGTGCAGGTACTCTGGACTTGACGAGATGCTCCTACTGGATTGATACCTTGGTTCTCAAACTGAGGGAAATACTTACTGCTCCTGTGCTGCATCACCCTTTCCTCTTCAAGGGAAAAACCAACGCAAGCAAGTCTCCGTCAACGTGTCAATTTCTAGCGCTGTTGTTTGAGAAGTAGCAGAAGGATTTCTGGCGCCGTTGCCGGGGAAGGACTTTTGTTGCCGTAGTAGAGGCCTCTCACTTACGAACCACCATAGAATATGTGTGAAAGGCCGGAAAATAAGCATGGAAAAAACCTATGATACCTAAAGCATAATGATTTGTCGCTAGGACCGAATGCAAACATAACGAGAGTGGCTAACGTGAACTCGCTACGGTGAGTAGCATTGGGATTACCCTTATAATGGCATGTCCTTTTTTCACTCCATCTGCACTAAATAAACAAATAAAACAAATATTCAACATGTTTTTATTGAAAAAATGTGCTTTTAATCATTTAGTAGGAACTTTCCCTACTCGATGCCGACAAATATTGTAGAAATTGGTAGTGAATATCTTGGAAAACCGATGGAGATGAGTGGAAAATGCAAGAAGAGAAAGGGGAAGGGGACGATCCATGGTTGTCGATAAGCTTTGATTAGGCAAAACAAAAGTCGCTTCATATACGAGGAATGGGCACACCAAAGGAAGCTAAAACAAAATTTGAATACGACATTTTAGTTGGTCGCATTAATTGAACCTCTTAAGTCCCACTCAATTCATAACATGCATTCTAGACATGAAAATTCATGAGTATGCAGTGACATGAATGTGTTCTATATGTAGGTTGTGCGTGTCTAGCTTGTGACCACTTTACTAGATCTCGACAAAGAAACATTGTACGTTATCACACACCATTGTGTCCCAAACCTGAAGAGGATCTTGCAATGATGTGCATGAAACTCGTTGGTTTAGCCCAGGGAGATTGAAAGTGATGGTATTGACATTTCCTTTAGCATATTATGATCAACGAAGATAATTGATGCAATAAATTTAACTTCCACCAACAAGAACATGTAACTCATGGCATCTGATAACATTGAACGAATTTTGCTAGGGATGAATTCATTCAAGGAGAGCACCACCACCATGTATGACGTGAGCCGTAGGGACGTTAGTCACCGATCACCATAATAAATTTGCATCCAAGGCCACTAAATAAGCATGAAAACAAACCTATGAGATGCAAAGCATAAGGATTTGTTGCTAGGTCCGAATGCAAACATAATCAAAGTGGCCAACTTGAACTTGCTACGGTGAGTGGTATGGAGACTGCCCGTATAATGACAAGTCGATATTTGACTCCCTCTGCACTAAGTAAACAAATAAAACAACATCCAACATCTTTTATTGCAAAAATATGCTTTTAATCATTAAGTAGGAACCTTCCCTGGTCGATGTTGATTAATATAGTTAAAATTGGCAATGAATTACCCAGGAAAGTTCACAAAAATGAGACAAATACAAGAAGAGGAAGGGGAAGGGGGAGATTCATAGTTGCCGATAAGCTATGATTAGGCGAAACAAAATCCACGCCATATAGGAGAACAATATGGCATTCTCCACTCTATTCATAACATGGTGCATACAAAAGGCTAAGCTAAAATAAAATTTGGATACGACATTTTAGGTAGGTGCATTAAGTGCACCTCTTAAGTTTCACTGTATTCATAGCATGTGTTCGGCACACGAAACTTCACGAGCCTATGATGACAAGAATGTGTTGTATGTGTTGGTTATATGTGTGTAGCTTGTGTTCACTTTGACATCTCTCGACAAGGAAACATTCTACATTAGCATGTACCATTGTGTGACGGAACTAGGCGGGATCTTGCCATGATCAGCACAAGACTCGTTGGTTGAGCTTGAGGAGATTGAAAGTGATGGTATTGACACGTCTTTTAGTATACATCAATCAACGAAGACAATTTAGGCACTAAATGTATTTTCCACCAACGAAAATATGGTAACTAATGGCCTTTGATAACATTCGGGGGATTTTGCTAGGGGTGAAAGTTGGAATTATGCCCTAGAGGCAATAATAAATATAGTTATTATTATAATTCCTGTATCAAGATAATCGTTTATTATCCATGCTATAATTGTATTGAATGAAGACTCATTTACATGTGTGGATACATAGACAAAACACTGTCCCTAGAAAGCCTCTAGTTGGCTAGCCAGTTGATCAAAGATAGTCAGTGTCTTCTGATTATGAACAAGGTGTTGTTGCTTGATAACTGGATCACGTCATTAGGAGAATCACGTGATGGACTAGACCCAAACTAATAGACGTAGCATGTTGATCGTGTCATTTTGTTGCTACTGTTTTCTGCGTGTCAAGTATTTGTTCCTATGACCATGAGATCATATAACTCACTGACACCGGAGGAATACTTTGTGTGTATCAAACGTCGCAACGTAACTGGGTGACTATAAATATGCTCTACAGGTATCTCCGAAGGTGTTAGTTGAGTTAGTATGGATCAAGACTGGGATTTGTCACTCCGTGTGACTCAGAGGTATCTCGGGGCCCACTCGGTAATACAACATCACACACAAGCCTTGCAAGCAATGTGACTTTGTGTAAGTTGCGGGATCTTGTATTACGGAACGAGTAAAGAGACTTGTCGGTAAACGAGATTGAAATAGGTATGCGGATACTGACGATCGAATCTCGGGCAAGTAACATACCGAAGGACAAAGGGAATGACATACGGGATTATATGAATCCTTGGCACTGAGGTTCAAACGATAAGATATTCGTAGAATATGTAGGATCCAATATGGGCATCCAGGTCCCGCTATTGGATATTGACCTAGGAGTATCTCGGGTCATGTCTACATAGTTCTCGAACCCGCAGGGTCTGCACACTTAAGGTTCGACGTTGTTTTATGCGTATTTGAGTTATATGGTTGGTTACCGAATGTTGTTTGGAGTCCCGGATGAGATCACGGACGTCACGAGGGTTTCCGGAATGGTCCGGAAACGAAGATTGATATATAGGATGACCTCATTTGATTACCGGAAGGTTTTCGGAGTTACCGGGAATGTACCGGGAATGACGAATGGGTTCCGGGAGTTCACCGGGGGGGGGGGGGGCAACCCACCCCGGGGAAGCCCATAGGCCTTGAGGGTGGCGCACCAGCCCTTAGTGGGCTGGTGGGACAGCCCAAAAGGGCCCTATGCGCATTGGAAGAAAAATCAAAGAGAAAGAAAAAAAAAGGGAGGAGGTGGGAAGGGAAGGAAGGACTCCCACCCACCAAACCAAGTCCAACTCGGTTTGGGGGGGGAAGACCTTCCCCCCTTGGCTCGGCCGACCCCCTTGGGGCTCCTTGAGCCCCAAGGCAAGGCCCCCCCTCTCCCACCTATATATACGGAGGTTTTAGGGCTGATTTGAGACGACTTCTCCACGGCAGCCCAACCACATACCTCCACGGTTTTTCCTCTAGATCGCGTTTCTGCGGAGCTCGGGCGGAGCCCTGCTGGGACAAGGTCATCACCAACCTCCGGAGCACCGTCACGCTGCCGGAGAACTCTTCTACCTCTCCGTCTCTCTTGCTGGATCAAGAAGGCCGAGATCATCGTCGAGCTGTACGTGTGCTGAACGCGGAGGTGCCGTCCGTTCGGTACTAGATCGTGGGACTGATCGCGGGATTGTTCGCGGGGCGGATCGAGGGACGTGAGGACGTTCCACTACATCAACCGCCTTCACTAACGCTTCTGCTGTACGATCTACAAGGGTACGTAGATCACTCATCCCCTCTCGTAGATGGACATCACCATGATAGGTCTTCGTGCGCGTAGGAAATTTTTTGTTTCCCATGCGACGTTCCCCAACAGTGGTATCAGAGCTAGGTTCATGCGTAGATGTCTTCTCGAGTAGAACACAAAAGTTTTCGTGGGCGGTGATGTGCGTTTTGCTGCCCTCCTTAGTCTTTTCTTGATTCCGCGGTATTGTTGGATTGAAGCGGCTTGGACCAACATTACTCGTACGCTTACGAGAGACTGGTTTCATCGCTACGAGTAACCCCGTTGCTCAAAGATGACTGGCAAGTGTCGGTTTCTCCAACTTTAGTTGAATCGGATTTGACAGAGGAGGTCCTTGGATGAGGTTAAATAGAAACTCATATATCTTCGTTGTGGTGTTTGCGTAAGTAAGATGCGATCCTACTAGATACCCATGGCCACCACGTAAAACATGCAACAACAAAATTAGAGGACGTCTAACTTGTTTTTGCAGGGTATGCTTGTGATGTGATATGGCCAACGATGTGATGTGATATATTGGATGTATGAGATGATCATGTTGTAATAGATAATATTGACTTGCACGTCGATGGTACGGCAACCGGCAGGAGCCATAGGGTTGTCTTTATACTAATGTTTGTGCTTGCAGATGCGTTTACTATTTTGCTAGGATGTAGCTTTAGTAGTAATAGCATGAGTAGCACGACAACCCCGATGGCGACATGTTGATGGAGATCATGGTGTGGCGTCGGTGACAAGAAGATCATGTCGGTGCTTTGGTGATGGAGATCAAGAAGCATGTGATGATGGCCATATCATGTCACTTATGAATTGCATGTGATGTTAATCCTTTTATGCACCTTATTTTGCTTAGAACGACGGTAGCATTATGAGGTGATCTCTCACTAAAATTTCAAGACGAAATTGTGTTCTCCCCGACTGTGCACCGTTGCTACAGTTCGTCGTTTCGAGACACCACGTGATGATCGGGTGTGATAGACTCAACGTTCACATACAACGGGTGCAAAACAGTTGCGCACGCGGAACACTCGGGTTAAGCTTGACGAGCCTAGCATGTGCAGACATGGCCTCGGAACACATCAGACCAAAAGGTCGATCATGAATCATATAGATGATATGATTAGCATAGGGATGCTTACCACTGAAATTATACTCAACTCACGTGATGATCGGACTTGAGCTAGTGTAAGTGGATCATGAACCACTCAAATGACTAGAGAGATGTACTTTTTGAGTGGGAGTTTAGCGAATAATATGATTAAGTTAAACTCTAATTATCTTGAACATAGTCTAAGTACACTTTGAATATATTTGTGTTGTAGATCATGGCTCACGCGACAGTCACCCTGAATTTTAATACGTTCCTAGAGAAAGCTAAGTTGAAAGATGATGGAAGCAACTTTGTAGACTGGGCTCGTAATCTTAAGCTAATCTTACAAGCTGGGAATAAGGATTATGTCCTTAATGCTGCGCTAGGAGATGAACCACCCGCTACGGCTGATCAGGATGTTAAGAACGCTTGGTTAGCACGTAAGGAGGACTACTCAGTAGTTCAATGTGCATTCTTGTATGGCTTAGAACCGGGACTTCAACGTCTCTTTGAGCGTCATGGAGCATTTGAGATGTTCCAGGAGTTGAAGTTTATCTTTCAGAAGAACGCCCGGATCGAGAGGTATGAGACCTCCGATAAATTCTATGCTTGCAAGATGGAGGAAAACTCGTCTGTCAGTGAACATGTGCTCAAAATGTCTGGGTACTCAAACCGTCTAGCTGAGCTGGGGACTGAACTCCCGCAAGAGGCTATCACTGACAGAATCCTTCAATCACTGCCGCCAAGCTATAAAGGCTTTGTGTTGAACTACAACATGCAAGGGATGAACAAGTCTCCTGGCGAGTTGTTTGCGATGCTGAAAGTCGCAGAGTCTGAACTCCGTAAAGAGCATCAAGTGTTGATGGTGAATAAGACCACTAGTTTCAAGAGAAACGGCAAAGGCAAGAAGGCTAATTCAAAGAAGAGCGGTAAGCCTGTTGCCAATCTGATGAAGAAACCCAAAGCTGGACCTAAGCCTGAAATGGAGTGTTAATATTGCAAGGGTATGGGTCACTGGAAGCGCAATTACCCCAAGTATCTGGCAGATAAGAAGGCCGCCAAAGAAAAATCAGGTATATTTGATATACAAGTTATTGATGTGTACTTAACCGGCTCTCGTAGTAGTGCCTGGGTATTCGATACCAGTTCTGTTGCTCATATTTGCAACTCGAAACAGGAACCGCGGAATAGACGAAGGCTGGCGAAAGATGAAGTGACGATGCGTGTAAGAAATGGTTCCAAGGTTGATGCAATCGCCGTCGGCACAGTTTCACTTCAGTTACGATCAGGATTAGTTATGAACTTAAATCATTGTTATTTAGTGCCTGCGTTGAGCATGAACATTATATCTGGATCTTGTTTATTGCGAGACGGTTACTCTTTTAAGTCAGAGAATAATGGTTGTTCTATTTCTATGAGTAACATCTTTTATGGTCATGCACCCAATGTGAGAGGATTGTTCATATTGGATCTTGATAGCGATACACACATACATAACATTGAGACCAAAAGAGTTAGAGTTAACAATGATAGCGCCATATTTTTGTGGCACTGCCGCTTAGGTCATATTGGTGTAAAGCGCATGAAGAAACTCCATGCTGATGGACTTTTGGAGTCACTTGACTTTGATTCACTTGACACGTGTGAACCATGCCTCATGGGCAAGATGACTAAGACTCTGTTCTCCGGAGCAATGGAGCGTGCAAGTGACTTGTTGGAAATCATGCATACCGATGTGTGTGGTCCGATGAGCGTGGAGGCACGCGGCAGATATCGTTATTTTCTCACGTTCACTAACGATTTGAGTAGATATGGTTATGTCTACTTGATGAAGCACAAGTCTGAAACATTTGAAAAGTTCAAGCAATTTCAGAGTGAAGTTGAAAATCATCGTAACAAGAAGATCAAGTTCCTACGGTCTGATCGTGGGGGTGAATATCTGAGTTTCGAGTTTGGTGCTCACTTAAGACAACGTGGAATTGTTTCACAGTTGACACCGCCTGGAACACCACAACGTAATGGTGTGTCCGAACGTCGTAATCGTACTTTATTAGAGATGGTGCGATCTATGATGTCTCTTACCGATTTGCCGTTATCGTTTTGGGGTTATGCATTAGAAACAGCTGCATTCAATTTAAATAGGGCACCATCAAAATCCATTGAGACGACACCATATGAACTATGGTATGGCAAAAGGCCAAAGTTGTCATTTCTTAAAGTTTGGGGATGTGATGCTTATGTCAAAAAGCTTCAGCCTGAAAAGCTGGAACCCAAAGCGGAAAAGTGCGTCTTCATAGGTTACCCAAAAGAGACAGTTGGGTACACCTTCTATCTCAAATCCGAGGGCAAAGTGTTTGTTGCTAAAAATGGAGCTTTTCTCGAGAAGGAGTTTCTCTCGAGAGAATTGAGTGGGAGGAAGATAGAACTTGACGAGGTTGTCGAACCTCTCATCCCTCTGGATGGTGGCGCAGGGCAAGGGGAAACCTCTGTCTTTGCGACGCCGGCTGAGGTGGAAGTTAATGATGGTGATCATGAAACTCCGGTTCAAGTTTCTGTCGAACCATGCAGGTCGACGAGACCACGTGCTGCTCCAGAGTGGTACGGTAATCCCGTCTTATCAATCATGTTGTTGGTCAACAATGAACCTGCAAATTATGAAGAAGCAATGGTGGGCCCAGATTTCAACAAATGGCTAGAAGCCATGAAGTCCGAGATAGGATCCATGTATGAGAACAAAGTGTGGACTTTGGAGGTACTGCCTGAGGGCCGCAAGGCTATTCAGAACAAATGGATCTTTAAAAGGAAGACGGACGCTGACGGCAATGTGACCGTTTATAAAGCTCGACTTGTGGCAAAGGGTTTTTCACAAGTTCAAGGAGTTGACTACGATGAGACATTCTCACCCGTAGCGATGCTTAAGTCCGTCAGAATCATGTTAGCAATAGCTGCATTTTTCGATTATGAAATCTGGCAGATGGATGTCAAAACGGCGTTCCTTAACGGTTTCCTTAAGGAAGAATTGTATAAGATGCAACCCGAAGGTTTTGTCGATCCTAAGAATGCTAACAAGGTGTGCAAGCTCCAGCGATCCATTTATGGACTGGTGCAAGCATCTCGGAGTTGGAACAAATGCTTTGATGAGGTGATCAAAGCATTTGGGTTTATACAAGTGGTTAGAGAATCTTGTATTTACAAGAAAGTGAGTGCGAGCTCTGTGGCGTTTCTAATATTATATGTGGATGACATATTGCTGATTGGAAACAACGTGGAGTTTTTAGAGAGCATAAAGGATTACTTGAATAAAAGTTTCTCTATGAAGGACCTAGGAGAAGCTGCTTACATTCTAGGCATTAAGATCTATAGGGATAGATCAAAACGCCTCATAGGACTTTCACAAAGCACATACCTTGATAAAGTTTTGAAGAGGTTCAAAATGGAATAGTCCAAGAAAGGGTTCTTGCCAGTTTTACAAGGTACGAGATTGAGTAAGACTCAGTGCCCAGCAACTGATGAAGATAGAGAGCATATGCGCTCCGTCCCCTATGCTTCAGCCATAGGTTCTATCATGTATGCAATGCTGTGCACTAGACCAGATGTTAGCCTGGCCATAAGTATGGCAGGTAAGTTCCAGAGTAATCCAGGAGTGGATCACTGGACGGCGGTCAAGAATATCCTGAAGTACCTGAAAAGGACTAAGGAGATGTT
Source organism: Hordeum vulgare subsp. vulgare (assembly GCF_904849725.1). Lineage (NCBI taxonomy): Eukaryota > Viridiplantae > Streptophyta > Magnoliopsida > Poales > Poaceae > Hordeum > Hordeum vulgare. Next base: position 569,994,490 of record NC_058524.1, on the reverse strand, counting down.
TCTCGTATATGGAGGTGACGAAGAGCTCGCCGTAAAAGGTTACGTCGATGCAAGCTTTGACACAGATCCGGACGACTCTAAGTCGCAAACCGGATACGTATTTATTCTTAATGGGGGTGCGGTAAGCTGGTGCAGTTCCAAGCAAAGCGTCGTAGCAGATTCTACATGTGAAGCGGAGTACATGGCTGCCTCGGAGGCGGCTAAGGAGGGTGTCTGGATGAAGCAATTCATGACGGATCTTGGAGTGGTGCCAAGCGCAGTGAATCCAATAACCTTGTTCTGTGACAACACGGGTGCCATTGCCTAAGCAAAGGAACCACGGTTTCACAAGAACTCCAGACACATCAAACGACGCTTCAACCTCATCCGCGACTACGTCTAAGGGGAGGACGTGAATATATGCAAAGTGCACACGGATTTGAATGTAGCAGACCCGCTGACTAAACCTCTTCCACGGGCTAAGCATGATCAACACCAGAACTGTATGGGTGTTAGATTTATTACAATGTAATTCACATGATGATGTGAGGACTAGATTACTGACTCTAGTGCAAATGGGAGACTGTTGGAATTATGCCCTAGAGGCAATAATAAATATAGTTATTATTATAATTCCTGTATCAAGATAATCATTTATTATCCATGCTATAATTGTATTGAATGAAGACTCATTTACATGTGTGGATACATAGACAAAACACTGTCCCTAGCAAGCCTCTAGTTGGCTAGCCAGTTGATCAAAGATAGTCAGTGTCTTCTGATTATGAACAAGGTGTTGTTGCTTGATAACTGGATCACGTCATTAGGAGAATCACGTGATGGACTAGACCCAAACTAATAGACGTAGCATGTTGATCGTGTCATTTTGTTGCTACTGTTTTCTGCGTGTCAAGTATTTGTTCCTATGACCATGAGATCATATAACTCACTGATACCGGAGGAATACTTTGTGTGTATCAAACGTCGCAACGTAACTGGGTGACTATAAAGATGCTCTACAGGTATCTCTGAAGGTGTTAGTTGAGTTAGTATGCATCAAGACTGGGATTTGTCACTCAGTGTGATGGAGAGGTATCTCGGGGCCCACTCGGTAATACAACATCACACACAAGCCTTGCAAGCAATGTGACTTAGTGTAAGTTGCGGGATCTTGTATTACGGAACGAGTAAAGAGACTTGCTGGTAAACGAGATTGAAATAGGTATGCGGATACTGACGATCGAATCTCGGGCAAGTAACATACCGAAGGACAAAGGGAATGACATACGGGATTATATGAATCCTTGGCACTGAGGTTCAAACGATAAGATCTTCGTAGAATATGTAGGATCCAATATGGGCATCCAGGTCCCGCTATTGGATATTGACCGAGGAGTCTCTCGGGTCATGTCTACATAGTTCTCGAACCCGCAGGGTCTGCACACTTAAGGTTCGACGTTGTTTTATGCGTATTTGAGTTATATGGTTGGTTACCAAATGTTGTTCGGAGTCCCGGATGAGATCACGGACGTCACGAGGTTTTACGGAATGGTCCGGAAACGAAGATTGATATATAGGATGACCTCATTTGATTACCGGAAGGTTTTCGGAGTTACCGGGAATGTACCGGGAATGACGAATGGGTTCCGGGAGTTCACCGGGGGGACAACCCACCCCGGGGAAGCCCATAGGCCTTGAGGGATGCGCACCAGCCCTTAGTGGGCTGGTGGGACAGCCCAAAAGGGCCCGATGCGCATTGGAAGAAAAATCATAGAGAAAGAAAAAAAAGGAGGAGGTGGGAAGGGAAGGAAGGACTCCCACCCACAAAACCAAGTCCAACTCGGTTTGGGGGGGGAGACCTTCCCCCCTTGGCTCGGCCGACCCCCTTGGGGCTCCTTGAGCCCCAAGGCAAGGCCCCCCCTCTCCCACCTATATATACGGAGGTTTTAGGGCTGATTTGAGACGACTTTTCCACGGCAGCCCGACCACATACCTCCACGGTTTTTCCTCTATATTGCATTTCTGCGGAGCTCGGGCGGAGCCCTGCTGGGACGAGATCATCACCAACCTCCGGAGCACCGTCACGCTGCCGGAGAACTCTTCTACCTCTCCTTCTCTCTTCCTGGATCAAGAAGGCCGAGATCATCGTCGAGCTGTACGTGTGCTGAACGCGGAGGTGCCGTCCGTTCGGCACTAGATCATGGGACTGATCGCGGGATAGTTCGCGGGGCGGATCGAGGGACGTGAGGACGTTCCACTATATCAACCGCGTTCACTAACGCTTCTGCTGTACGGTCTACAAGGGTACGTAGATCACTCATCCCCTCTCGTTGATGGACATCACCATGATAGGTCTTCGTGCGCGTAGGAAAATTTTTGTTTCCCATGCGACGTTCCCCAACAGTGAATACATTTGAAAGTACCATCACCATGGATGATGTGAGGTGGAGGGTCATCACTCACCAATCACCGTAGGGAAGTCTATATGCACTAGTAGAAAACAAGGTTATAGTCCCGATTGGTAAGTGCTTTTAGTCTTGGGTCACCAACCGAGATTAGTAACTTGAGACTAAAGCCTACCTCATTTAGTCTCGGTTGGACACGACCCGGGACTAATGCCCTTCCATGTGGCTGATAGTGCGCGTCGGGGGCGGGGACCTTTAGTCCTGGTTGGTGACACCAATCGAGACTAAAGGCTTTGGGTTTGGGGGTTTTGGAGTTTATTATTTATTTTTGCTTTTTATTTTGTGTTTTCCTTTTAATTCTTGTTCATCAAACATATTTTACGCTACTACGTATTGTACACCTTATGCATGTAGCATAAAATTTCTCATAGAACCAATCATATATCATAGAATTTATCGTGCGACCATATGCATGCACACACACAAATATATATATATAGGACAAATCGTATCTACCATCGGTGGTAGTTACCACCACTTGTGTTTTGTATGTTGTATGTAGTATCTATCAAATCGTAGGATGTATTTTCCCTATATAGGACAAATTTTATCTACCGTCGGCGGTAGTTACCACCACTTGTGTTTTGTATGTTGTATGTACTATCTATCAAATCGAAGAGTATGTACACGTAGTATGTAATATATAATAATGTTTAGGTAGTATATATACTATTTTTTTGGTAGTATGTATCATATTTTGTGTATGTTCTTTCTTACGTACAAAAATATATGTATTTCACAAATATAATAAAAACTATGGGCTAACTTGTAATTTTTTCATGTAACTCACTTTAAAAATCTTGTATATAATATATGAACATAACAAAAATGATAAATTAATATATATATATATATATATATATATATATATATATATAATTTCTCCTATAAATTGCAGATCATTACACGCAGACATTAGGTGTAGTGGTATTCTCCGTCACGAGATATGACCTGCTCAAGCAAAAATCCCGCCATTTTCTCTTGAAGTCCTCGTATGCATCCTTTACTAGGAGCCTATTCCGCATCTCCGCCATCTTTAAAGAAGGATACCAATATGAATATATTAGTTGTGTGTGTATATATAGTAGACCATGATAAAAAATTATGAGTAGTGTTACTTACCCAAACATGTCTTTTATCTCCGCGTCGTTCGGTCATAAAGCGAATGTTTTCGCAAACATAGTATGCATATAGATTATTCCCCTGATCCTGCTGCATGCACCCCTGTACGAGAATAAAATTCAGTCATATAATAATAAAGCATGATAATGATACTGAAATAGAACTAAAGAGATGCACGAAGATAGCTAGTACAACTTAATAACCTTGGACCGTCTCCATGCCAGCTCCTTTTTCCATTCACCATGAATCTCCTGGATGAACCGTGTCCAAACCCTACGCGACAAAAAAAAAGAATAAAGAAACCATTGATTACTTGATATTACGAAATGAACTAAAGAGGCCGAGATAGTGCGATAATGATTGAAATTGCCTGTCGAGCATCAACTTCAAGTTCATGTACTCTTCACAGTATTTTTTAGTGAGTCCAGTACTTCAACTTTTCCCTTGTCAACACTAGTGCTTAGCAGGATCCAGTGAAACATGTGTTTTATAAGCAGGCATGCATAACACATCAAGTACTACGTACACTTAACATCGAGTAAGCAAAATAGAATTTATAGTACAAGACGGTAACACTCACTTGAAGTTGTATGGAAATAGTATTTCCGGTTGGGTATTTAGTACCTTCAAAAATGTATACAAATTCTCCTCTCTTTCATCTTTGTACTTTGTTACCATCTTTTCATAAATGGTATTTGGGTCAATGAAGCCAAAGCCAAAGACTCCATCTCTTTTTATTTCAAACATCTTCATTTTGCATAGCACTATATAAAAGAATGTAGTGAGGATAATTACAGGCATTGAATGAGCTGATGAGCTAGAGACTTAAATTACACAAAGAAATCACTTACACACAATAGAAACTCACGAGAGATTTGTCGAGTGCGTCTTGATTGAATAACTGAAACAATTCTAGAAACTCAATCCACAAATCTTTTTCATTAAAGAAATGCTCTAGCTTGACTTTCACCATGAGTCTCTCTCTCCTGAATTTTAGTTCCCTCATGTACCAGTTATGCAATTTATAGATTTGTGTTGATAGAAGCCGGACCTCCTTAGGCCTAACCAGAGGTTGGCCGGGGACATATTTCCATGCTGGTTTATCCTATTCCACTCTAGGAATTTCCTCGGTGCCTAGGAGTTCAAAAGTGACACTGGAATCTCTAGCCATCTCTCTAACAGCAGCATCGGTTACCTCGCTACTCACCTTGAGCGACGGGATCGATTGCACTGCATCTTCTCCAAGTTGTGTAATAGTTTTCCCGCTTTTCTTACTACCGCTCGATTCCTTCTTTTGTTGTTCATGATATGACTTTCTAATAGAGCGTTCATAGTCTGATTGCATTCTCTCGAGAGGTAGTTTAGCAAGATTCTTCAAAACGCGTTGTACGGTTTTCAGAGGTACTATCTCCTTTGGCGACGGGGGCAGTTTCTGTCCAAAATGGGCCTTCAATTCGGAAGCCGTTTGGGCCTTGAGTTCCTCCTCAGACATCTCGTAAGACAACTTCTTTTTGGTAGGAGGGGGTTCTTGCTTGGTGCCCTCTTCCGCTTTGTAGTCCCGTGACGCTCCAGAAGTGGAAATGGCGACCAACTCGTGTTGGGCTCCGTCTCGGGGTGGCGGGGTGGAGTCGGCTGACGCGGTGGCGGACTCGCGCTAGGCTCCGTGTCAGGGTGGGATTGAGTGGGATGATGCAGTAGCAGACTAGCGTCGCGCTCCGTGTCGGGATGGGGTGGAGTCGGCTGACGCGGCGGACTTAGAGGAGGAGTCGGTGGCCTTGGATAGACGATAGAGTCCTTTCTTCACAAGCAGAGTCCAGGTAAGACTTCTCATAGTGTGTGCTGCCCTTGTCGAGCTCCAGTGACTCATATCCCAGCATCAGTTCATCCACCCCGACATGAGCATAGCCTGCTGTAATCGGATTGCAATGGAAGGTTGCATGAGGGGGATTTGGTAAAGCATAGCTTACTGCTACCTTCATGGATATGTTCTTAAGTTTCATGTGTAGCTCACAACTTTTCGCCTATGTGATCTCATCCATGGGGTAGTGAGCTGATACGTCCATTTTGCATCATGCTTTCATGTTGATATTTATTGCTTTTTGGGCTGTTATATTACTTGTGGTACCATATTTATGCCTTTTTCTCTCTTATTTTGCAAGGTTTATTTGAAGAGGGAGAATTCAGGCAGCTGGAATTCTGGACTAGAAAAGGAGCAAATCCTAGTCCACTATTCTGCACATCTCCAAATGCCCGGAAAAGTTACGTGGATTTTTTCTGGATTATATAAAAAATACTAGGTGAAAGAACTACTGGAGGGGGGCACCAGGGCTCCACAAGCCCCCACTCCGCCACCACCCCCCCTGGTGGCGCAGGGCAAGGTTGTGGGTTGCCTGGCAGCCCACTAGCCCCCCTCTTTTGCTATATGAAGGGTTTTGGTCCAGAAAAAATAAAAAGGGAGCTTTTTCGTGGTTTCGCCGCCGCCACGAGGCGGAACTTGAGCAGATCCAATCTAGAGCTCTGGCAGGACGATCCTGCCGGGGAAACTTCCCTCCCGGAGGGGGAAATCGTCGCCATCGTCATTACCAACACTCCTCTCGTCGGAGGGGAGGCATCTTCATCAACATCTTCATCAGCACCATCTCCTCTCCAATCCCTAGTTCATCTCTTGTAATCAATCTCCGTCTCACGACTCCGATTGGTACTTGTAAGGTTGCTAGTAGTGTTGATTAATCTTTGTAGTTGATGCTAGTTGGATTACTTGGTGGAAGAGTTTATGTTCAGATACTTGATGCTATTCATTATACCTCTGATCATGATTATGATTATGCTTTGCGAGTAGTTACTTTTGTTCCTGAGGACATGGGATAATTTATGCTGATAATAGTCATGTGAATTTGATATTCGTTCGGTATTTTGATATGTTGTATGTTGTTTTTCCTCTAGTGGTGTTATGTGAACGTCGACTACATAACACTTCACCATATTTGGGACTAGAGGAAGGCATTGGGAAGTAGTAAGTAGATGATGGGTTGCTGGAGTGACAGAAGCTTAAACCCCAGTCTATGCGTTGCTTCGTGAGGGGCTGATTTGGATCCACTAGTTTAATGCTATGGTTAGACTTTGTCTTAATTCTTCTTTTGTAGTTGCGGATGCTTGCGAGAGAGGTTAATCATAAGTGGGATGCTTGTCCAAGTAAGGGCAGTATGCAAGCACCGGTCCACCCACATATCAAACTATCAAAGTAACGAACGCGAATCATATGAACATGAGGAAACTAGCATGACAGAAATTCACGTGTGTCCTCGGGAGCGTTTTTCCTCCTATAAGACTTTGTTCAGGCTTGTCCCTTGCTACAAAAGGGATTGGGCCACTTGCTGCACCGTTGCTACTACTTGTTACTTGTTACTCTTTGCTTGCTACCTTTCACCTCACTACACAATCACTTGTTACCGACAATTTCAGTGCCTCAGATTTTACCTTGCTGAAAACCACTTGTCAGATTCTTCTGCTCCTCGTTGGGTTTGACACTCTTACTTATCGAAAGGACTACGATTGATCCCCTATACTTGTGGGTCATCAACACTCTTTTCTGGCGCCGTTGCCGGGGAGTGAAGCGCCTTTGGTAAGTGGAAATTGGTAAGGAAACATTTTTATACTGTGCTGAAATGTATTGTCACTTGTCACTATGGAAACTGTTTCTTTGAGGAGTTTGTTCGGGGTATCTTCACCAGGAACGGAAGCACGAGGAGTTGCTCCTCAACCTGAGGTACCTACTGAAAATATCTTTTATGAAATTCCTTCGGGTATGCTTGAGAAACTGCTGGCTAATCCATTCACAGGAGATGGATCTTCACATCCAGACTTGCATCTAATCTATGTAGATGAAGTTTGTGGTTTATTTAAGCTTGCAGGTTTGCCCGAGGATGACGTAAAGAAGAAAGTCTTTCCTTTATCTTTGAAGGATAAGGCGTTGACATGGTATAGGCTATGTGATGATACTGGATCATGGGGCTACAATCGGTTGAAATTGGAATTTCATCAAAAGTTCTATCCTATGCATTTAGTACATTGTGATCGGAACTTTATTTATAACTTTTGGCCTCGTGACAGGGAAATCATAGCTCAAGCTTGGGGGAGGCTTAAATCAATGCTATATTCATGCCCCAATCATGAGATCTTGAGAGAAATCATCACTCAAAACTTTTATGCTCGGCTTTCTCAAGAAGACCATACCATGCTTGACACTTCTTGTGCCGGTTCTTTTATGAAGAAGGGTATTGATGACAAGTGGAATTTATTGGAGAGAATCAAACGCAACTCTGAAGATTGGGAGCTGGAGGAAGGTAAGGAGTCAGGTATGAATTTCCAGTTTGATTGCGTTAAATCTTTTGTTGAGACAAACACTTCTAGAGAATTTAGCGCTAAGTATGGACTTGACTATGAGATAGTAGCTTCTCTATGTGAATCTTTTACTGCTCATGTTGATCTTCCCAAAGAGAAGTGGTTTAAATATCATCCTCCTGTAGAAAGCAACATAGCCAAAACCAATGTTGGATATACTCTTGATGATCTTAAGGGTATTAGTCCTACTCTATGTCAGCACAAGATTAAAACCGATCCTGACTTTAAACCAGTTGCTGATCATCAAAGGAGATTAAATCCTAAGATGAAAGAGGTCGTTAGAAAAGAAATATTAAAGCTTCTGGAAGCAGGAATCATTTATCCTGTTGCTCATAGTGATTGGGTAAGTCCAGTACATTGCGTACCTAAGAAGGGAGGTATCACCGTCGTTCCTAATGATAAGGATGAACTAATCCCACAAAGGATTATTACCGGCTATAAAATGGTGATAGACTTCCGGAAACTGAACAAGGCAACCAGGAAAGATCATTATCCTTTGTCGTTTATCGACAAAATGCTAGAAAGGCATTCAAAACACACACACTTCTACTTTCTAGACGGTTATTCAGGTTTCTCGCAAATACCTGTTGCACAATCTGATCAAGAGAAAACCACTTTCACCTGCCCTTTTGGTACCTTTGCCTATGGACGTATGCCTTTTGGCTTATGTAACGCACCTGCCACCTTCCAAAGATGTATGATGGCTATATTCTCTGACTTTTGTGAAAAGATTGTCGAGGTTTTCATGGATGACTTCTCCGTTTACGGGTATTCCTTTGATGATTGCCTCAGCAACCTTGATCGAGTCTTACAGAGATGCGAAGAAACCAACCTCGTCTTGAATTGGGAGAAGTGCCACTTTATGGTTAATGAAGGTATCGTCTTAGGACACAAAATCTCTAAAAGAGGCATTGAAGTTGATAAGGCTAAGGTTGATGCAATTGAGAAAATGCCTTGCCCCACAGATATCAGAGGTATACGAAGCTTCCTAGGTCATGTTGGTTTCTATAGAATGTTCATTAAAGACTTCTCTAAGATTTCTAGGCCTCTTACCAACCTCTTGCAGAAGGATGTTCCTTTAGTTTTTGATGAGGATTGTGAGGAAGCCTTTGAAATACTTAAGAAGGCTTTGATAACCGCATCTATTGTTCAACCACCTGAATGGAACTTGCCCTTTGAAATCATGTGTGACGCTAGTGATTATGCTGTTGGTGCTGTTCTAGGACAAAGAGTTGACAAGAAGTTGAATGGCATTCACTACGCTAGTAAAACTCTAGACAGTGCCCAAAGAAACTATGCCACTATGGAGAAGGAATTTTTAGCAGTCGTGTTTGCATGTGAAAAGTTCAGATCTTACATAGTTGACTCCAAAGTCACTATTCACTCTGATCATGCTGCTATTAAGTACCTCATGGGGAAGAAGGACGCTAAGCCTAGGCTGATCAGATGGGTTCTCCTACTATAGGAATTTGATTTGCACGTCGTTGACCGAAAGGGTGCTGATAACCCTGTAGCAGATAACTTGTCTAGGCTAGAGAATGTCCATGATGACCCACTACCTATTGATGATAGATTTCCTGATGAGAAATTAAATGTCATCCGCACCTCACATAGTGCACCGTGGTATGCTGATTATGCAAACTATATCGTAGCCAAATACATACCACTCAGTTTCACCTATCAGCAAAAGAAGAAATTCTTATTTGATTTGAGACACTACTTTTGGGATGATCCTCACCTTTATAAGGAAGGAGTAGATGGTGTTATTAGACGTTGTGTGCCTGAACATGAACATGGACAGATCCTGCAGAAGTGTCATTCCGAAGCCTACGGAGGACACCATGCTGGGGATAGAACTGCCCATAAGGTATTGCAATCAGGTTTCTATTGGCCCACTCTCTTCAAGGATGCTCGTAAGTTTGTCTTGTCTTTTGACGAATGCCAAAGGATAGGGAACATCAGTAAGCGTCAGGAAATGCCTATGAACTATTCACTTGTCATTGAACCATTTGATGCATGGGGCTTTGATTATATGGGACCCATCCCGAGTTCCAATGGGTACACTCACATCTTAGTTGTTGTGGATTACGTTACTAAGTGGTTAGAAGCTATCCCCACTAAAAATGTTGATCATTACACCTCTATTAAGATGCTTAAAGAAGTCATATTCCCAAGATTTGGAGTCCCTAGATACTTGATGACTGATGGCGGTTCACACTTCATTCATGGTGTTTTCCGCAAGATGCTAGCTAAGTATGATGTCAACCATAGAGTTGCATCTCCTTATCATCCTCAGTCTAGTGGTCAAGTGGAGTTGAGTAATAGGGAGATCAAGTTGATCCTACAAAAGACCGTCAATAGATCTCGAAAGAACTGGTCTAGCAAACTTGACGATGCACTATGGGCTTATAGGACTGCTTATAAGAATCCCATGGGCATGTCGCCGTATAAAATGGTTTACGGTAAGGCCTGTCATCTACCTCTTGAGCTGGAACACAAAGCTTATTGGGCAATCAAAGAGCTCAACTTTGATTTCAAACTTGCCGGTGAGAAGCGGTTGTTTGATATCAGCTCGTTAGATGAATGGAGAGCCCAGGCATATGAGAATGCCAGGTTGTTCAAGGAAAAGGTTAAGAGATGGCACGACAAACGAATACAGAAGCGAGATTTCAATGTAGGTTATTATGTCCTGCTATACAATTCTCGTTTGAGATTCTTTGCAGGCAAGCTTCTCTCTAAATGGGAAGGTCCCTATGTTGTCGAGGAAGTATATCGTTCCCGTTCCATCAAAATCAATAACACGGAAGGAAATTTTCCTAGAATGGTAAATGGGCAAAGAATCAACCATTACATATGTGGTACTCCATAAATGTTGAGACCAATATCATCAATGTCATAACTCCAGAGGAGTACATAAGGGATGTTTATCAGCCTGTTTCAGACCTTGAAAACAAAGATGTACCTGTTTCGGCAAGAAATTGGACTCCGATACTTTCCCAATAGGAAATTTCTTCCATTTTCGAATTTTTGGAAAATTAGAAAAATAAAAAGCAGTCCAGAGAGCAAACGAGGCAGCCACAAGCCCTGCCACCACCCCCTACCCCTGGTGGCAGAGGGAAAGCTTGTGGGCACCTCGTGTGCCTCCCGGACTCCGTTTTCTTGCGGAGGACTCCTTCTGGCACGAAAAAAATCAATATATAGTCGCCCGAAGGTTTTGATCTCCGTATCACGCAGTTTTCCTCTGTTTTCATTTCGAGCTTGTTGTCTGTCGCAGATTTAGAGCAAAGATGTCTCAGGAATCTGTTGGGGAGAATGATCTTCACCAAGTTCATGAGGAAGTAGATGTTGATCTGAAAAGAGTAGAAGTCACGGAAGCGAGGGACCAAGCTAAGGAGAAAACCGAAGCTAGGGAGGAGGTTCAACCTATGTTCAACATTGAAGACGTTGAAGGAGTAGATTTTCTCCAACCCTTCCTCCACGTGCCGTCTCCATCCTTGATTGAACTCTTGAGATCTCAAAGGTATAAATCAAAGATCGATAGCTCTCTTGGAATCAAAGGCGACAACAACACTACCATCACCACCAAAGGAAGACAACTAAGCATTGGTATGGGAAATCCCCTTGGCTTCTGCCAAGCTTGGGGGAGTTGCCCTGGTATCGTATCACCTTTATATCTTTTGCTTTTACCTTTGTTTTAGTTCTTTCCTTTTCAGTTTTTATTTCTTCTCTTAGAGGAATAAGTCTTTAGTTTTTAGTTTGAGTCTTTTTCTTTTGTCTCTCCCCCGATGTATTTAAGCTTACGAGCTATATAATAAAGAGTGTCTTAGTCAAGGGCTTTGCCTTGTGCCATGATCAAAAAGTATGAAAAGAATGATAGCATGAAAGATCATGAGACAATCTTATGGAAAGTGATAACTTCACTTATGACATGTATGATGATTGAAACTTGTTGAGAATAAATCAACATAGACATTAGTCATTGTTGCAATTAATAAGAAGTAATAAGGAAGGAGAGGTTCACATATAAATATATCATCTTAGCCACTTTTTGCAATTCTGAGCACTCACCAAACTATTACATGCTTAGGAGTAGATGTTGGACAAGGAAGACAACATAATGAATTGTGTTTGCTTGGTTCCAAACAATGTTATATGATTAGAGATCCCTTAGCATCTGACGATTGCTTCCACCTCATATTAGCCAAAACTCCTGCACCAAGTAGAGACACTACTTGTGCATCCTTAAACCTCCAACCAGTTTTGCCATGAGAGTCCATCATACCTACCTATGGATTGAATAAGATCCTTCAAGTAAGTTGTCATCGGTGCAAGCAATAAAAATTTCTCTCTAATATGTATGATCTATTAGTGTGTGGAAAATAAGCTTTGTACGAACCTGTGATGAGGAAGACATAAAAGCGACAGACTGCATAATAAAGTTCTTTATCACATGAGACAATATAAAGTGACGTTCCTCCGCACTAAGAGGACACGCATCCAAACCTCAAAAGCGCATGATAACCTCTGCTTCCCTCTACGAAGGGCCTATCTTGTACCTTTACTTTTTGCTCTTGTAAGAGTCATGGTGATCTTCACCAATTCCTGTTTTGCCTTTGTCTTGGCTACCGTCACATGTTTGGGAAAGATCTATATTCATATATAAACTTGGAGCTGAGTACTTATGCTTTATTGTTGTTGACTTTACCCTTGAGGTAAATGGTTGGGAGGCAAAACAATAAGCCCCTATCTTCCTATGTGTCCAGCTGAAACTTTGAGACCATGAGTACCACGTGAGTTGTAACAATTGTGGAAAACAAAAGAGATGATTGAGTATGTGGGTTTGCCTTACAAGCTCTTATTTGACTCTTTGATGTTGTGATAAATTGCAATTGCTTCAATAACTATGGACTATTGTTGGTTACTTCTCGGTAAGGTTTTTGCTTCATGCTTTGCTTTGTGTAGGAATTGTTACTTTCCCATAAGAATCTTTATGATATAATATTGTTGTCCTATGTGTGATCATCATGCCCTCATGTCCGTATTATGTTTTATCGACACCTTCGTCCCTCAACATGTGGACATGTTTATGGAACTTGGTTTTCGCTCGAGGACAAGCGAGGTATAAGCTTGGGGGAGTTGATACGTCCATATTTATGCCTTTTTCTCTCTTATTTTGCAAGGTTTATTTGAAGAGGGAGAATTCAGGCAGCTGGAATTCTGGACTAGAAAAGGAGCAAATCCTAGTCCACTATTCTGCACATCTCCAAATGCCCGGAAAAGTTACGTGGATTTTTTCTGGATTATATAAAAAATACTGGGCGAAAGAACTACCGGAGGGGGGCCACCAGGGATGCACAAGCCCCCACTCCGCCACCGCCCCCCTGGTGGCGCAGGGCAAGCTTGTGGGCTGTCTGGCAGCCCACTAGCCCCCCTCTTTTACTATATGAAGCGTTTTGGTCCAGAAAAAATAAAAAGGGAGCTTTTTCGTGGTTTCGCTGCCGCCACGAGGCGGAACTTGAGCAGATCCAATCTACAGCTCCGGCAGGACGATCCTGCCGGGGAAACTTCCCTCCCGGAGGGGGAAATCATCGCCATCGTCATCACCACACTCCTCTCATCAGAGGGGAGGCATCTTCATCAACATCTTCATCAGCCCCATCTCCTCTCCAATCCCTAGTTCATCTCTTGTAATCAATCTCCGTCTCACGACTCCATTGGTACTTGTAAGGTTGCTAGTGTTGGAAATATGCCCTAGAGGCACTAATAAAATGGTTATTATCATATTTCCTTGTTCATGATAATCGTCTATTGTTCATGCTATAATTGTATTAACAGGAAACAGTAATACATGTGTGAATAAATAGATCACAGTGTGTCCCTAGCAAGCCTCTAGTTGGCTAGCTCGTTAGTTAATAGATGATCATGGTTTCCTGGTCATGGGCATTAGATGTCATTGATAACGGGATCACATCATTGGGAGAATGATGTGATGGACAAGACCCAATCCTAAGCGTAGCACTAGATCGTATTTTTCGTATGCTAAAGCTTTTCTAATATCAAGTGTCTTTTCCTTCTACCGTGAGATTGTGCAACTCCCGGATACCGTAGGAGTGCTTTGGGTGTATCAAACGTCACAACGTAACTGGGTGACTATAAAGGTGCACTATGGGTACCTCTGAAAGTGCTTGTTGGGTTGGTACGAATCGAGATCGGGATTTGTCACTCCGTGTGACGGAGAGGTATCTCTGGGCCCACTCGGTAGAACATCATCATGAGCTCAATGTGACTAAGGAGTTATTCACACGATGAAGTGCTACGAAACGAGTAAAGAGACTTACCGGTAACGAGATTGAACAAGGTATAGGTATACCGACGATCCAATCTCGGGCAAGTTCTATACCGACAGACAAAGGGAATTGTATACGTGATTGATTGAATCCTTGACATCGTGGTTCATCCGATGAGATCATCGTGGAGCAAATGGGAGACACCATGGGTATCCACACCCCGCTGATGGTTATTGGCCGGAGAGGTGTCTCGGTCATGTCTACGTGTCTCCCGAACCCGTAGGGTCTACACACTTAAGGTTCGATGACGCTAGGGTTATAGGAAATTGTTATACGAGGTTATTGAAAGTTGTTCGGAGTCCCAGATGAGATCCCGGACGTCACGAGGAGCTCCGGAATGGTTCGGAGGTAAAGATTGATATATAGGACGGATGGTTTCGGACACCGGAAGTGTTTCGGGCGTCACCGGTAACGTACCGTGACCACCGGGACCACCGGGGGTGGCCCCGGGGGTCCACCGGAAAGGGGCAACGACCCCGGGAGGCTAGATGGGCCAAGTGTGGAGGGAACCAGCCCCTAGGTGGGCTGGTGCGCTCCCCACACTCAGCCCAAGGCGCAGGAGGTGGAGAGGGGGGAAACCCTAGGCGCTCTTGGGCCTAAGGCCCACCTAGGGGTGCGCCACCCCTCCCCCTTGCCCTGGCCGCCACACCTCCCATCTGGGGGGGGCTGCCGCACCACCTAGGGTGGGAACCCTAGGGGTGGCACCCCCTCCCCTCCTCCTATATATAGTGGGCACTTTTGGGCTTTTGGAGATACAGTTTTCCCTCTCCCTCGGCGCAGCCCTGCTCTTCTTTCTCCTCCTCTCTGCCGGTGCTTGGCGAAGCCCTGCCGAGAGACCTCGTCTCTCCATCGGCACCACGCCGTCGTGCTGCTGGATATCTTCCCCAACCTCTCCCTCCTCCTTGCTGGATCAAGGTGCGGGAGACGTCAGCGGGCTGCACGTGTGTTGAACGGGGAGGTGTCGTAGTTCGGCACTAGATCGGAATCACACCGCGATCTGAATCGCCGCGAGTACGACTCCATCAACCGCGTTCTAGTAATGCTTCTGCTTAGCAATCTTCAAAGGTATGGAGATGCACTCACCCCTCTCTCGTTGCTGGTCTCTCCATAGGAAGATCTGAATATGCGTAGAATTGTTTTTGAATTTATGCTACATAACCCAACAGTGGCATCCGAGCCAGGTTTTCTATGCATAGATTCTATGCACGAGTAGAACACAAAAGGTTGTGGGCGATGATTTGTCAATTGCTTGCCGCTACTAGTCTTATTATTTTCCGGCGGTATTGTGGGATGAATCGGCCCGGACCGACATTACATGTACGCTTACGTGAGAGTGGTTCCACCGACAGACATGCACACCGTGCATAAAGGTGGTTGGCGGGTGTTTGTCTCTCCTACTCTAGTCGGATTGGATTTGATGAAAAGGGTCCTTATGAAGGGTAAATAGCTTTGGCATATCATCGTTGTGGCTGTCACGTAGGTAAGAAAGCGTTCTTGCTAGAAACCCAAATCAGCCACGTAAAACTTGCAACAACAATTAGAGGACGTCTAACTTGTTTTTGCAGGGTTTGACATGTGTTGTGATATGGCCAAAGTTGTGATGTTGCATGTATGATGTATGAGATGATCATGTTATTGTAATAGGTTTCATGACTTGCATGTCGATGAGTATGATAACCGGCAGGAGCCATAGGAGTTGTCTTAATTTAGTGTATGAGATGCAACGCCATGTGCTTACTACTTTTACTTCATTGCTAACGGTTAGCTATAGTAGTAGTGATAGTAGTAGTTGGCGTGATGACTTCACGGAGACACGATGATGGAGATCATGGTGTCCCGCCGGTGACAATGATGATCATGCGATGCCTGAAGATGGAGATCGAAAGAGCAAAGATGATAATGGCCATATCATGTCACTATATGATTGCATTGTGATGTTTATCATGTTTTTCATCTTATTGCTTAGAACGACGGTAGCATAATAAGATGATCCCTCTTAAAATTTTGAGAACGTATTCCCCTAAGTGTGCACCGTTGCGAATGATCGTTGTCTCGAAGCACCACGCGATGATCGGGTGTGATAGATTCTAACGTTCGCATACAACGGGTGTAAGCCAGATTTAGACACGCGAAACACCTAGGTTGACTCGATGAGCTTAGCATGTACGGACATGACCTTGAATACAAGAGACGAAAGGTCGAACATGAGTCGTATGGTTGAATACGATCAGCATGAAGTTGCTCACCATGTTGACTAGTCCGTCTCACGTGATGATCGGACACGGGTTAGTCAACATGGATCATGTATCACCTAGATGACTAGAGGGATGTCGATTTAAGTGGGAGTTCATACTTAATTTTATTAAATGAACTTAATTGTCATGAACTTAGTCTAAAAGTTGTCTTTATAAATATTGTAGATGGCCAACGTCAACCTCAATTTCAACGCATTCCTAGAGAAAAACAAGCTGAAAGATGATGGTAGCAACTATGCGGACTGGGTTCGCAACTTGAAGCTCATCCTTGAAGCAGCTAAAAAGGTTTATGTCCTTGATGCACCGCTAGGTGACCCTCCCGCTCTGGCCCGCAGCAGCCCGGGACATTCTGAACGTCTGGCAAACGCGGAGTGATGACTACTCTCTGGTTAGGTGTGGCATGTTATACAGTTTAGAAACGGGGCTCCAAAGGTGTTTTGAGCAACACAGTGCATATGAGATGTTCCAAGAGCTGAAGCTAGTTTTTAAAGCTCATGCCCGTGTCGAGAGATATGAAGTCTCCGACAAGTTCTTTAGTTGTAAGATGGAGGAGAACAGTTCTGTCAGTGAGCACATACTCAAAATGTTTGGGTTACACGGTCGTCTGACTTCACTTGGAGTTGAACTTCCGGATGATGCTATAATTTACAGAATCCTCTAGTCTCTCCCACCAAGCTACACAGGTTTTCTGCTAAACTACAACATGCAAGGGATGGAGGAGACCATTCCTGAGTTGTACTCGATGCTCAAGTCTGCAAAAGTAGAAATCAAGAAAGAGCATCAAGTGTTGATGGTCAACAAGACCACTAGTTTCAAGAAGGGCAAGGGTAAGAAGAACTTCAAGAAAGACGGCAAAGCCGTGGCCGCGCCCGGTAAGCCAGATGCCGGGAAGAAGAAAAAGAATGGACCCAAGCCTGAGACTGAGTGCTTCTATTGCAAGGGAAAGGTTCACTGGAAGCGGAACTGCCCCAAATACTTAGCGGACAAGAAGGCCGGCAACGTTAAAGGTATATGTGATATACATGTTATTGATGTGTACCTTCGTAGTAGCTCCTGGGTATTTGATACCGGTGATGTTGCTCACATTTGCAACTCAAAGTAGGAACTGCGGAATAAGCGGAGACTGGCCAAGGGCGAGGTGACGATGCGCGTCGGGAATGGCTCCAAGGTCGATGTGAACGCCGTCGGCACGCTACCTCTACATCTACCGTCGGGATTAGTTTTAAACCTTAATAATTGTTATTTAGTACCAGCTTTGAGCATGAATATTGTATCAGGGTCTTGCTTAATGCGAGACGGCTACTCATTTAAGTCAGAGAATAATGGTTGTTCTATTTATATGAGTGATATGTTTTATGGTCATGCTCCGCTGGTGAATGGTTTATTCTTGATGAATCTCGATCGTGATGTTACGCATATTCATAGTGTAAGTACCAAAAGATGTAAAGTTGATAATGATAGTCCCACATACTTGTGGCACTGCCGCCTTGGTCATATCGGCGTTAAGCGCATGAAGAAGCTCCATACTGATGGACTATTAGAGTCTCTTGACTTTGAATCATTTGACACATGCGAACCGTGCCTCATGGGCAAGATGACTAAGACTCCATTCTCAGGAATAATTGAGAGAGCAACCGACTTATTGGAAATAATACATACTGATGTGTGTGGTCCAATGAACGTTAAAGCTCGCGATGGCTATCGTTATGTTCTCACTCTCACTGATGATTTGAGTAGGTATGGGTATATCTACTTGATGAAGGACAAATCTGAGACGTTTGAAAAGTTCAAGGAATTTCAGAGTGAGGTCGAGAATCAACGTGACAGAAAAATTAAGTGCCTATGATCTGATCGTGGAGGAGAATATTTGAGTCACGAGTTTGGCACACACCTAAGGAAGTGTGGAATCGTTTCACAACTGACGCGCCTGGCACACCGCAATGCAACGGAGTGTCTGAACGTCGTAATCGCACTTTATTAGATATGGTACGATCTATGATGTCTCTTACCGACTTACCGCTATCATTTTGGGGATACATATTAGAAACTGCAGCATTCACTTTACATAGGGCACCGTCTAAATCCGTTGAGACGACACCGTATGAACTATGGTTAGGCAAGAAACCTAAGTTGTCGTTTCTTAAAGTTTGGGGCTGCGATGCTTATGTGAAGAAACTTCAACCAGAAAAGCTCGAACCCAAAGCGGAGAAATGCGTATTCATAGGATACCCTAAGGAAAATATTGGGTATACCTTCTATCTTAGATCTGAAGGTAAAACCATTGTTGCCAAGAACGGATCCTTTCTCGAGAAAGAGTTTCTCTCGAAAGAAGTAAGTGGGAGGAAGGTAGAACTTGATGAGGTAATTACACCCCCTCTCGAATAGGATAGTAGCGCAGCGTGGGAAGTTGTTCCTGTGGCGCCTACACCAACTGAAGAGGAAGTTAATGATAATGATCATGAAGCTTCGGATCAAGTTACTACTAAACCGCGAAGGTCCACAAGGGCACGCTCCGCACCAGAGTGGTACGGCAACCCTGTGATGGAAATCATGTTGTTAGACAGCGCTGAACCTTCGAACTATGAAGAAGCAATGGCGGGCCCGGATTCCAACAAATGGCTTGAAGCTATGAAATCCGAGATAGGATCCATGTCTGAGAACAAAGTATGGACTTTGGTGGACTTCCCTGATGACCGGCGAGCCATAGAAAATAAATGGATCTTCAAGAAGAAAACTGATGCAAACGGTAATGTAACCATTTATAAAGCTCGACTTGTCGCAAAGGGTTTTCGACAAATTCATGGAATTGACTACGAAGAGACTTTCTCTCCCGTAGTGAAGCTAAAATCAGTCTGAATCATGTTAGCAATTGCCGCCTTTTATGATTATGAAATTTGGCAAATGGACATCAAAACAGCGTTCCTTAACGGGAACCTTAAGGAAGAGTTGTATATGATGCAACCAAAAAGTTTTGTCGACCCTAAGGTGCTAACAAAGTGTGCAAGCTCCAGCGCTCCATCTATGGGCTGGTGCAAGCATCTCGGAGTTGGAACATTCGCTTTAATGAGGTGATTAAAGCGTTTGGGTTCATACAGGTTTACGGAGAAGCGTGTCTGTACAAGAAAGTGAGTGGGAGCTCTGTAGCTTTCCTCATACCGTATGTGGATGACATATTATTGATGGGGAATAATATAGAGATGTTGGAGAGCATAAAGGCCTATTTGAACAAGAGTTTTTCGATGAAGGACCTTGGAGAAGCTGCATACATATTAGGCATCAAGATCTATAGAGATAGATCGAGACGCCTCATAGGCCTTTTGCAAAGTACATACCTTGACAAGATATTGAAGAAGTTCAATATGGAAAACTCAAAGAAAGGGTTCTTGCCAGTTTTGCAAGGTATGAGATTGAGTAAGACTTAGTCGACGACCACGGCAGCAGATAGAGAGAAGATGAGTTTTGTCCCCTACGCTTCAGCTGTAGGCTCTCTTATGTGTGCCATGTTGTGTACCAGACCTGATATAAACCTTGCCATAAGTTTGGTAGGGAGGTACCAAAGTGATCCCGATATGGAACACTGGACAGCGGTCAAGAATATCCTTAAGTACCTCAAAAGGACGAAGGAAATGTTTCTCGTTTATGGAGGTGACGAAGAGCTCGTCGTAAAGGGTTACGTCGATGCTAGCTTCGACGCAGATCCGGATGACTCTAAGTCACAGACTGGATACATATATATTTTGAATGGTGGGGCAGTGAGCTGGTGCAGCAGCAAGCAAGAAGTCGTGGCAGCATCTACATGTGAAGCGGAGTACATAGGTGCTTCAGAAACGACTCATGAAGGAATTTGGATGAAGAAGCTCATCACCGACCTTGGAGTGGTTCCAAGCGCGTCGGGTCCAATGACACTCTTCTGTGATTACATTGGGGCCATTGCCATAGCCAAGGAGCTCAGGTTTCACTGGAAGACGAAGCACATCAAACGCCGCTACAACTCCATCCAGGACCATGTTCAGAGTGGAGTAATAGAGATTTGTAAAGTACACACGGATCTGAATGTTGCAGACCCGTAGACTAAACCTCTTCCACGAGCAAAACATGATCAACACCATAATGCTATGGGTGTTCGATACATCACAATGTAACTAGATTATTGACTCTAGTGCAAGTGGGAGACTGTTGAAAATATGCCCTAGAGGAAATAATAAAATGGTTATTATCATATTTCCTTGTTCATGATAATCATCTATTGTTCATGTTATAATTGTATTAACATGAAACAGTAATACATGTGTGAATAAATAGATCACAATGTGTCCCTAGCAAGCCTCTAGTTGGCTAGCTCGTTAGTCAATAGATGATCATGGTTTCCTGGTCATGGGCATTAGATGTCATTGATAACGGGATCACATCATTGGGAGAATGATGTGATGGACAATACCCAATCCTAAGCGTAGCACTAGATCGTATTGTTCGTATGCTAAAGCTTTTCTAATGTCAAGTGTCTTTTCCTTCGACCGTGAGATTGTGCAACTCCCGGATACCGTAGGAGTGCTTTGGGTGTATCAAACGTCACAACATAACTGGGTGACTATAAAGGTGCACTACGGGTACCTCTAAAAGTGTCTGTTGGGTTGGTACGAATCGTGATCGGGATTTGTCACTCCGTGTGACGGAGAGGTATCTCTGGGCCCACTCGGTAGAACATCATCATGAGCTCAATCTGACTAAGGAGTTAGTCACACGATGACATGCTACGGAACGAGTAAAGAGACTTATCGGTAACGAGATTAAACAAGGTATAGGTATATCGACGATCGAATCTCGGACAAGTTCTATACCGACAAACAAAGGGAATTTTATACGGGATTGATTGAATCCTTGACATCATGGTTCATCCGATGAGATCATCGTGGAGCAAGTGGGAGCCACCGTGCGTATCCAGACCCCGTTGATGGTTATTGGCCGGATAGGTGTCTCGGTCATGTCTACCTGTCTACCGAACCCGTAGGGTCTACACACTTAAGGTTCGATGATGCTAGGGTTATAGGGAATTGTTATATCAGGTTACCGAAAGTTGTTCGGAGTCCCGGATGAGATCCCGGACGTCACGAGGAGCTCCGAAATGGTCCGGAGGTAAAGATTGATATATAGGACGGATGGTTTCGGACACCGGAAGTGTTTCGGACGTCATGAGTAACGTACCGGGACCACCGGGACAACCGGAGGTGGACCCGGGGGTCCACCGGAAGGGGGCAACGACCCCGGGACGCTATATGGGCCAAGTGCGGAGGGAACCAGCCCCTAGGTGGGCTGGTGCGCTCCCCACACTCAGCCCAAGGCGCAGGAGGTGGAGAGGGGGGAAACCCTAGGCGCTGGTGGGCCTAAGGCCCACCTAGGGGTAAGCCACCCCTCCCCCTGTTGGGGGAACGTCGCATGGGAAACAAAAATTTTCCTACGCGCACGAAGACCTATCATGGTGATGTCCATCTACGAGAGGGGATGTGTGATCTACGTACCCTTGTAGACCGTACAGCAGAAGCGTTAGTGAACGCGGTTGATGTAGTGGAACGTCCTCACGTCCTTCGATCCGCCCCGCGAACCGTCCCGCGATCAGTCCCACGATCTAGTGCCGAACGGACGGCACCTCCGCGTTCAGCACACGTACAGCTCAACGATGATCTCGGCCTTCTTGATCCAGCAAGAGAGACGGAGAGGTAGAAGAGTTCTCCGGCAGCGTGACGACGCTCCGAAGGTTGGTGATGATCTCGTCTCAGCAGGGCTCCGCCCGAGCTCCGCAGAAACGTGATCTAGAGGTAAAACCGTGGAGATATGTGGTCGGACTGCCGTGGCAAAGTTGTGTCAAATTAGCCATAAAACCTCCGTATATATAGGGGGAAGAGGGGGAGCCTTGCCTTGGGGTCCAAGGACCCCTAAGGGCTTCGGCCGAGCCAAGGGGGCAGCGCTCCCCTTCCTAACCGAGTCCAACTAGGTTTGGAAGGAGGAGTCCTTCCCCTTTTTCCCACCTCCTCTTTTTTTTCTCTTTGATTTTCTTCCTATGGCGCATAGGGCCTTCTTGGGCTGTCCCACCAGCCCACTAAGGGCTGGTGCGCCACCCCCAAGGCCTATGGGCTTCCCCGGGGTGGGTTGCTCCCCCCCCCCCCCCCCGGTGAACTCCCGGAACCCATTCGTCATTCCCGGTACATTCCCGATAACTCCGAAAACCTTCCGGTAATCAAATGAGGTCATCCTATATATCAATCTTCGTTTCCGGACTATTCCGGAAACCCTCGTGACGTCCGCGATCTCATCCGGGACTCCGAACAACATTCGGTAACCAACCATATAACTCAAATACGCATAAAACAACGTCGAACCTTAAGTGTGCAGACCCTGCGGGTTCAAGAACTATGTAGACATGACCCGAGAGCCTCCTCGGTCAATATCCAATAGCAGGACCTGGATGCCCATATTGGATCCTACATATTCTACGAAGATCTTATCGTTTGAACCTCAGTGCCAAGGATTCATATAATCCCGTATGTCATTCCCTTTGTCCTTCGGTATGTTACTTGCCCGAGATTCGATCGTCAGTATCCGTATACCTATTTCAATCTCGTTTACCGGTAAGTCTCTTTACTCGTTCTGTAATACAAGATCCCGCAACTTACACTAAGTCACATTGCTTGCAAGGCTTGTGTGTGATGTTGTATTACCGAGTGGGCCCCGAGATACTTCTCCGTCACACGGAGTGACAAATCCCAGTCTCGATCCATACTAACTCAACGAACACCTTCGGAGATACCTGTAGAGCATCTTTATAGTCACCCAGTTACGTTGCGACGTTTGATACACACAAAGTATTCCTCCGGTGTTAGTGAGTTATATGATCTCATGGTCATAGGAACAAATACTTGACACGCAGAAAACAGTAGCAATAAAATGACACGATCAACATGCTACATCTATTAGTTTGGGTCTAGTCCATCACGTGATTCTCCTAATGACGTGATCCAGTTATCAAGCAACAACACCTTGTTCATAATCAGAAGACACTGACAATATTTGATCAACTGGCTAGCCAACTAGAGGCTTGCTAGGGACTGTGTTTTGTCTATGTATCCACACATGTATATAAGTCTTCATTCAATACAATTATAGCATGGATAATAAACGATTATCTTGATACAGGAATTATAATAATAACTATATTTATTATTGCCTCTAGGGCATAATTCCAACACCCCCTTGCCCTGGCCGCCGCACCTCCCATATGGGAGGGCTGCCGCACCAACTAGGGTGGGAATCCTAGGGGTGGCACCCCCCCTCCCCTCGTCCTATATATAGTGGGCACTTTTGGGCTTTTGGATATATAGTTTTCCCTCTCCCTCGGCGCAGCCCTGCTCTTCTTTCTCCTCCTCTCTGCCAGTGCTTGGCGAAGCCCTGCCGGGAGACCTCGTCTCTCCATCGACACCACGCCATCGAGCTGCTGGAGATCTTCCCCAACCTCTCCCTCCTCCTTGCCGGATCAAGGTGCGGGAGACGTCACCGGGCTACACGTGTGTTGAACGCGGAGGTGCCGTAGTTCGGCACTAGATCGGAATCACACCGCGATCTGAATCGCCGCGAGTATGACTCCATCAACCGCGTTCTAGTAACGCTTCCTCTTAGCGATCTTCAAAGGTATGAAGATGCACTCACCCCTCTCTCGTTGCTGGTCTCTCCATAGGAAGATCTGAATATGCGTAGGATTTGTTTTTTGAATTTATGCTACATAGCCCAACAGCTAGTAGTGTTGATTACTCTTTGTAGTTGATGCTAGTTGGATTACTTGGTGGAAGAGTTTATGTTCAGATCCTTGATGCTATTCATTACACCTCTGATCATGATTATGATTATGCTTTGTGAGTAGTTACTTTTGTTCCTGAGGACACGGGATAAGTCATGCTGATAATAGTCATGTGAATTTGATATTCGTTCGGTACTTTGATATGTTGTATGTTGTTTTTTCTCTAGTGGTGTTATGTGAATGTCGACTACATAACACTTCACCATATTTGGGCCTAGAGGAAGGCATTGGGAAGTAGTAAGTAGATGATGGGTTGCTGGAGTGACAGAAGCTTAAACCCAGTCTATGCGTTGCTTCGTGAGCGGCTGATTTGGATCCACTAGTTTAATGCTATGGTTAGACTTTGTCTTAATTTTTCTTTTGTAGTTGCGGATGATTGCGAGAGAGGTTAATCATAAGTGGGATGCTTGTCCAAGTAAGGGCAGTACCCAAGCTCCGGTCCACCCACATATCAAGCTATCAAAGTAACGAACGCGAATCATATGAACATGATGAAACTAGCATGACAGAAATTCCCGTGTGTCCTCGGGAGCGTTTTTCCTCCTATAAGACTTTGTTCAGGCTTGTCCCTTGCTACAAAAGGGATTGGGCCACTTGCTGCACCGTTGCTACTACTTGTTACTTGTTACTCTTTGCTTGCTACGTTTCACCTCGCTACACAATCACTTGTTACCGCTACTTTCAATGCTTGCAGTTATTACCTTGCTGAAATCCGTTTATCAGAGCCTTCTTCTCCTCGTTGGGTTCGACACTCTTACTTATCAAAAGGACTACGATTGATACCCTATACTTGTGGGTCATCACGAGCCAGCAGTGCATCGTCGGCCAGGATCCCCATGGAACCCATGCTGCTTTTCGGCATCGTCGATAGGATGGTACTATCCAACGCTGGATCTAGTTGCTCCAGTCGTTTAGACTCCCTTTGCTGGCTAAGTGTGTTGATTCGCTCCTGCTGCTGAAAGAAAGCGTGTTCCGACTCTGTGTTCTTTGATTCTACATTTTCAAGCCAGTTAGCATCCTGCTTCTTCTTGTGTGCCTCGTGATTCTTCTTTCTCGAACGGCTTTTGTAAGAGTCGTTCTAGTCCTTAAACCCCTGAACCCACGGAACAACGCCTTTGTCTCGTGTTCGTACCGGGTGTTCACGATTCTTGAGTGCGCGTGTAAGATCGTCGTTCTCTCTGTCGGGCTCGAACATCCCCGTTCGAGCATCTTCTATTGCAGCAAGTATAGCATCAGAGGCATCTTTAAGACTTACCTACACCCGAATCTCCCCTGTCTTTGAGTCCAACTTTCCCCCATGCACATAAAACCAATTCCTGCACCCGTCGGGTCAAGCCAATGTTTTTGGAGTGACCCCTGCATCAATCATCTTTTGCTCAGATTCATCCCACTTAGGCATGCCACTCTTGTAGCCACCTGGTCCCACAGAATGGTGCCACTCTTTTTTCTGAGCATTTAGCTTATTTATACTCGCCCAATCCTTAGTTGTTTCTGATTGCTTGAACTCCACAAATAAGTCTCAGTGATCTTTGACCTTCTTGTATGATCAAGTGAATTCTGGAGTCTTGTTTTTAGGTCGAAGTCGTCTCATAACCTTTTCTTCCAGGTGCAGAATTGTGTGGCCCTCTTCTTAAGAGAAAACTTCTTGACTTTCTCCCGTTGTGCATCTGAGAAATGCTCTGGTAGGATGAAATGTGTCATGAGCATATCCCAAAGCAGATTTTTTGCTGTTTCGTCCATAAAATTAACTTCTCGATCTTTATTTGGCCTATGCCATTCTTGAATAGAGATCGGGGTTTGGTTGCTGACAATAACTCTGCATTGACGTACAAATTTATCCGTATTCTTTTTGGGAGCAATCGGTTCGCCACCTGGTGTTATCTCGTCGATGTTGTACTTTATGCCATGGGGCAACTTTTTGGCCGGGCCTCATACTGCCCTACTTGTAGAAGATTTGGTCGATTCAGAGGGCTAAAAGAAGAGATTCGTTTATATATATATATATATATATGTGTGTGTGTGTGTATGTGTGTGTGTGTGTGTGTGTGTGTGTGTGTGTGTGTATAAATCAATTAATACATCTAATGGTCACCAGAGGCCAAATATGTATATGCCTCACCGGACTTTGTTAATTGAACAAACATTTCGTTGACATCATTGTTTCGTTCCCCTTCGTCTCTTGATTGTTCTTCCTCAATTACCTCACCGGAGGGGTTAAGATATTGTGAGCCATCATCTATTCTTCATTCTCTTCGTTTCTGGAGCGTATCATGTCGAACAAGACATACTCTTGATCATGGTCTCTGTCTCTACCGTCCATAGCTTAACTAATCTAGAACAAATATAAAACAATTAGAATACATTCAATAAGCAAAATCGAAGATATGCAATCAATACATGGCAATGCAACAATATGATCAAATATATTATTATCATCATTCTCTGGCGATCGTCGGGGACTCCTCGATCTCCGGTGATCGTCAGGGAATCCTCACCGACGATCATCGAGGACTCCTTCGGCGATCGTTGAGGACTCCTCACCGGCGATTGTCGGGGACTCCTTCGGCGATCATCGGGGACTCCTCACCGGAGATCGTCGGGGACTCCACCGGCAATCGTCGGGGACTCCTCGCGGGCGATCGTCGGGGACTTGTCACCGACTTTCACAAGGAGTCAGATCGGCATCATGCCATCTGAACTTGTTTCTCTCATAGGCAAAAAACACACTGTCATGGTTACTCCAAGCAGCAAATCGCTCGGCAGCAATCACAAATAAGCAATGAAAAAAATTGCTATATCATTTTGTCCTATACAGTGAATTCACACACACACATAAAGTGAATGCAACACACCGTCTGTCGGATATGCATTCAAATTCTTGTACTCCTCACCGTGGTAGAGGATGCAGTCATTAGGGCATGCATGTATCTTCTGCACCTCTAATCCTATAGGACAGATAGCCTTCTTGGCTTCGTACGTACTGTCGGACAATTCGTTGTCCTTTGGAAGCATCTTCTTTATCATTTTCAGCAACTTTTCAAACCCCTTGTGAGATACACCATTCTCTGCCTTCCATTGCAACAATTCTAGTGTGGTACCCAGCTTCTTCTTGCCATCTTTGCAATTTGGGTACAACAATTTCTTGTGATCCTCTAACATGCGCTGCAACTTCAACTTCTTCTTTTCACTTGCGCAGTTTTTCTTTGCATTAGCAATGGCCCGACCAAGATCATCAACGGGCTCATCTGGTGCCTCTTCTTTAGCTTCTTCCCCCATTGTAGTACCATCGTATTCAGAGAACACATGATAGTTGGCATCATCCTCTTCTTCTTCTTCATTCTCTTCCATTAGAACCCCACTTTCTCCGTGCTTGGTCCTACAATTATAGCCGAAAATGAAACCGAACGTAAACAGGTGGACGTGAATGACTCTTCACTTAGAGTAAGTTCTATCATTCTTACACATAGCACATGGACAACACATAAAACCATCTCGCTAGTTTGCCTCGGCCGCACAGCCATTAATGAACTAGGGAGAGCACCGGTCATCATACATCCATTGCCGGTTCATCTTCATTACACAAGACCGAAAAGACCAAATTAATACAAGTTCATACATAAATTTCATACACACTTATTCTCATAAAACAACATACCAGAGTACCTAGCTAAAGCATTTAAATGCAACAACAAATGCGATCAAGATCACAACTAAGGTAACAATTGATCCAACAACATAGTGATACCAAGCTTCTTTATTAATGACATATTTTCTAATCTTTCTAACCTTCAAGCGCATTGCATTCATCTTGATCTTGTGACCATCGACGACATACAACTCCAGTTTCATCTTCTCTTCTTCAATTCTTTTCAATTTTTCTTTCAGATACTCGTTTTCTTTTTCAACTAAATTTAACTTCTCGACAAGAGGGTCGGTTGCCATTCGGTTCACATACCTCCTAGATAAAAATATCTATATCAACTTGATGAGCATAATTGTCATAAACGCCAAATGCAACAAATAGTTATAAAAGAGAATATACGGCATCCAAATCATAAGTCGGACAAGGGCCGACGGAGACGGATATCAAGACCATGACACTATGTATAACAAACAATCATACAAGTAAGAAAACTATCTAAATCATACAAATAAAATTTTTAATAAAAATGATAAGAACAAGAGGATCACCAAGGTAATGGCAGCGACGGGACGGTGCGGGTGATCGATGGTGGTTACGACGGGGACGGAAACCGATTTGTTATACAAGTAGGGACTAAATGATCTCCGGAGACCCCGCCTGCCACCATACCTTTAGTCCCGATTTGTATCACAAACCAGGGCTATAGGTACAAAATGAACCGGGACTAAAAATGTCCGTGCCCCGATCGTTTCTAGCCGTTGAAATCGAAACTAATAATTACATTAATCCCGGACCGAAATCAAATCAAAACTAATGATTCAAACATAAGATCCGTTTTTTACTAGTGACAAATAACCATTACATAAGCACGAAAACAAATGGGTGAGGCCTAAAGCATAAGGATTTGTCTTCAGGCCCGAATGCAAACATAACGATAGTGGCCCACGTGAACTTGCTACGGTGAGTGGCATTGGGACTGCCCTTAATTTGAGGCATATTTTCTTTGGAAAAAATGTGCTTTTAATCATTCAGTAGGAACTTCCCTGCTCGATGCCGGCTAATATTGTTGAAATTGACAGAGAATTTCCCGGAAAAGTTGACGAAGATGAGCGGGAAAATACAAGAAGAGAAAGACCCATCCATGGTTGCCGATAAGCTTTGATTAGGCCAAAACAAAAGCCGCGGCAGCCATATATGGGGATGGGGGCATGGGCACAGTGCACGCCAAAGGGTAAGCTAAAACGTGTTGGCGTGCATGCAGCCTCCGCTGTCCGGCGCGCCCGTCACCCTCGCCGCTTCCGACACGTCCCCCCCTCCACGCGTCCCTGACCACCCGTCTCCTCTCCTCTCCTCCCCCGGCCCTATATACGCCCCCGCGCCGCTACCCATCCTCTCCTTCTGTCCTCCCAACCATCGCGACGAGAGCAATAATAGCAGCTCCAATGGTGGCCGAGGCCATGGGCGTCTGAGCCGCGCGCCGAGGCCTGCGGGCGCCATTGATGAGAGCAGCTGCATCACCCTTCACGGCCGGACGCGATGTCCCTTGTGGCTGCGGCGGCCGCCGTGAGGCCCTCGCCAGTGGCTCCTTCCCCGGCGGTGCCGTACGGGATGTGCGGTGGCGGCGCGAGGAAGAGGAAGGACGTCGTGCACTACCATGAGGAGGACGAGGACGAGGAGGAGGTGCAGCAGGGGAGGCGGCTTGGCGGTGTCGGTGAGGGCCACGGGCTGTTCGTGCTGGAGACGGTGGAGGAAGAGGAGGAAAGGGAGGCCGAAAACGAGCGCTCCTCCATTGGCCCCGTCTCCGAGGGGGACGAGGAGGAAGGGGAGGAGGCGGAGAGCGCCAGGGAGACGCCGCCGTGGCAGCGGAGGACGAAGAAGAGCGCCGGCGGGCTCGCGAGCCTCGACGCCCTCGACGACGCCCTCCCCGTCAAGTAATCAACCAACTTCACTTCCCTTAATCATCCACCATTTCTTGCAATAATCGCAAGAAGGGCGGATTGTCTTCTCGGTTCGGCCGGTGGATTGATCCGCGGAGCCGTCCTGATTTGGCAGGCGGGGCCTGTCGAGCTTCTTCTCCGGCAAGTCGCGGTCGTTCGCGAACCTGCAGGACGTGGCGGTCGCCGGCACCACCAGCAGCAAGGACGTGCTGGCCAAGCCGGAGAACCCCTTCAACAAGCGCCGCCGGATCCTGCGCTGCTGCTCCATCCGGCGGGTCTCCTCCACCTCGCTCACCGCGCTGCCGCCCTTCCAGCCGCCCGAGCCGTCCTTCAACATCGGCAACGACGGCGTCATCAACGGCGGCGGCGGCTGATCATCAACCGATCCCGGAACGCGTACGTACGTACGTACCTACGTGCACCGATGAGATCAGATTGATCGACCGATCGAAAAGAGAAAAACACATGCATATTTATGCATGCAAGTTGCAAAGGGAATTAGTAATGGAAACTACTCTACTAGGGAGGAGAGAGACAAGATGGATGGATGGATGGATGGATGGATCCCACTTTGTAATAGTCCGGGATCTCGCTCATCTCGGCTCACATCAACAACAATGGCCGCCTAGAGCTTAGGTTTTTCTTAATTCTTTTACTAGATGCTAGTAGTTGCATTTGACATGCAAAAAGAGGGAGAGAGAGCACCAAACATGGTGCATGTGTCGTCGATCCTAGCCTACAAAACAAGCTATATATGCCAGTTGAAATATACAAATATCTCAATTGAGACAAGCTAGCCTGATTAACCTTTTCAATGCTAGTATATATAGCGCCAAGGTATACATCCATATCATTGACAGGAGTTCTAAATCTATCTCTAGGATGTTGCTCTTGAGTGCATTGCAAATTATGTGTTGCTATAATACAGTTCATAATTGAGAGTACTCCTACTAACACTTGGCAAGCACCATTTCGCAAAAAAAAAAAAAAGACTTGGCAAGCACCATTATTATTTTTCTACCTATGTGTGTATTATGGTTGGTAAAGTGGTGCTATTGGTAGTACTTCTTTTTCTTAAAATACAATATGGGTGTGCCTAAGGAAAAAAAAACTAAAAAGATAAATACTGACACGAATCTTGGTGTAAGACTTAGTTATGCGAATACTTATGATACATATAGATGTACTTTAGCCAAAAATGATACAATATCGGCGAAGGGTTCCTGGACTCGTTTTAGGGTCTCTTCGATGGATTGTTTTCAGGTGGTTTGAGTGATCAAATATAGTATGAAGAAATCAGTATGCAAATTTTATGAAGAATTCCATCCTATGTTACACGCAAAAGAAAATCCGTTGATCCTATTAAGAATCAAGCAGCTGGTTTGTATATACCAAAAATTCTAAACGTTACAGGACTCTAAATATATCTTTTGAAAATCCTTGTAGCCTTCACCATCCAGCCCACACCAAGCAGAAAACAATCACCATCCATCACATAGCTAGGGTGAATTTGCTACAACATTAGGTCCTGTAAGTCAAATTCCTCCTCAATCTTCTTCAAACCTCTTCAACCCCCCGGAACAAGGATTAAACGTGTGTTAAAAAGGTCAAGGCGACAAGGCCAAATTAATAGCGGCAGCGACGTGACGTGCGGAGAGATAGGATAGGGGAGGGGGGACAACGGACAAGGATGTCAAAAGTGGTATGGAAGGGATAAGCTTTGGGGATGATGATAGCCGCCCGGGGATGGTGATAACGATTACGATTAGCAGAGGAAGAGGAAACGGGTGTACGTTTGCGCTGGAGGCCTTATCCGTTCCCTGCTCCGGCCGCTTTCGTCCGATTAATTACTAACTCGTAATCAATCTGCTGGAGTACAGTACTGGAGTAGTACAGTGTTTGAGAGGGGGAGGGAGCGTGTTCGTCAGTTGGTACTACACGATGCCGGCACTGCATCTTTCGCGTGTGGGAATGGTTTCGGAGAGAGTGAGCTCGGCGGTTGATTGTGCGCGCGTCCGCGTTGTCACGTCAGGGAAAAGGAGGAGGGAGTATGAGTGTCTGTTCACTGTTCTTTCTTCCAGAAACGGAGGAGGAAAAGATCAGTACGCAAGCATGCGTGTCGACTCTAATAATGTGTTTGGTTGCTCGTATTTGGTCAATCAAACCTCGTGGGAGGAAAAACGCATTGTTTGGTTGTGTGGACTACATCCATGTTCGATCCGTACGAAACTTAAAGCAATTTCGGGCCTGACCCGCAAGCTACGGCGGAATCGGCAGCTTTTTTGTAGCCACGCAGAACGCGACCATGCGTGGTTCTTGGTTGCACGCCACGGGGAGCGCAGGAGACGGATGGAACTCGTTCTCCCTCTTGTGTCACCGTTCACTCTTCCATTCACACCACTCCCTTTCACTCTCCTCATCGTCTGTTGCTCTTCTTTCCTCCAATGAGTTGCCCGTCGTTGTGTCGTCCGCTGATCCCATTAGCGTCGGCCAGAAACGCACCCATGAGCGGTGGGTCGCCAGCTTGGCAAACTCTAGGGTGGATCTGATGTGTTCTTTGCAGGCGTCGTCTTCGCTGTGGACCAGGCCGTCACGTCCGACCAATGCGGTGCCCGTAGTTCCGGCTCCCCCGCCGTATCCAGACCTCGTGTTCATTGGTTCAGTGGCACCGCCGAAGGGGGCGGTCTGACAGTCTGAGACCGACGCTTCAGAAGATTCCTCTTTTATTCCGCTGCCGTCGTGCGATTAGATTGTGTGTCGCATTCATCATCGCATCATTCGCATCATCCCCATTGCATCGGCACTCTGTTACCGCCAGTTTTCAAAACCTGCATCCGTTATTAGTTGCCGGTTTTCTTCGTTTTCGGCATTGACCGTTTCGAGACCAACCACACACGCCCGCGCCCGCGACATCATTAAAATACTTATTTTTAAAAGTGTGTTTAAAATATTCTCGGATTGGGTTGAAACTTGGTGTGCGGTCTTAATATAGCGTAGGTAGACCGCCTGTCGATTTTCATCGTAATCGGAGTCCGTTTGATACCCGAACGGTCGACCGTAGCGGCACCGTCATCGGTTATCGTCGAACGTTTTTTCGGTGTTTTAAAAATATCGTGCCGGGCCGCACATTCCCTCTCATCTTCGCCTAGCCACTCTACATAGCCCACCTAGACGTCCCCGCGACCGGGATCGTCCGATTCCGATCCTACGGTCGAAACCGGAGCTATAAATCCCTAACCCTAACCCCTTTCCCTATTTAAACAACACATATGTGCCTGTTTTGACCCAAAACCCTAATTCGCCATGGGATCCGTGCCCCACCAACCCTACAGCTGCTGCGGGGCCGCCCGGGCCCGGATCCGCCGCCGCCTGCCCGAACTGCGCCTCCCTGCCTCCCCATCTCGACGCAGCAGCCAGATCCCCATGCCTGAGCTCGAGGAGCAACAGCTGTGCCCGAGCCGCCCCAGGCCGACGTGCCGAGCCGTCGACCGCCGCCATGCGCCAGCCACAGGTCGGCCGCCTTCGCGAGTCACCCGGTGCCCCAAACTGCCGCTGTTGTCTGTCACCATGTCGCGCCACCGCCTTGAGACCCCGAGTAGGTCGCCAGTGCCCGAGCCGGATCCGCCCCGGTCCGAGCCCCTCGTCGCCGGCCTTCCCTCGCCTCCCTCTCCTCCGTCAGTCCCGTCGTCGGAGTCCTGCGAGCCCGCCGCCAGCCGCCTCGCTCGTGCCTCCCCTCCTCTCGGTCGGGAGCGAGGAGGAGGAGGAGGACGCCTCCAACTGCCATCCGGTAGTGGGCCGCCCCAGCTTCGGCGTTGACCGAGCCTGGCCTCCCGCATCGGCCCAACCGCCTCCTTGTTGGGTAACTGATACGTCCATTTTGCATCATGCTTTCATGTTGATATTTATCGCCTTTTGGGTTGTTATTACACTTCACGGTACAATACTTATGCCTTTTCTCTCTTATTTTGCAAGGTTTACATGAAGAGGGAGAATGCCGGCAGTTGGAATTCTGGCCTGAAAAAGGAGCAAGTTTGAGATACCTATTCTGCGCAACTCCAAAAGCCGTGAAAATCAACGGGGATTTATTTTGGAATTTATAAAAAATACTGGACCGAAGAAGTGCCAGAGGGGTGCCAGCAGGAGGCCACAAGCCTGCTAGGCGCGGCCTCCCCCTGGCCGCGCCTAGGGGGCTTGTGGGCTCCCACTTGGCCCTCTGGCTCCCCTCTTTTGCTACAAGAAGGGTTTCATTCCAGAAAAATCAAGAGTAGGCTTTTCGGAGGATTCGCCGCCGCCACGAGGCGGAACTTGAGCAGAACCAATCTAGAGCTCCGGCAGGACGATCCTGCCGGAGAAACTTCCCTCCCGGAGGGGGAAATCGTCCCCATCGTCATCACCAACACTCCTCTCATCGGAGTGGACTCGTCACCATCAACATCTTCATCAGCACCATCTCATCTCCAAACCCTAGTTCATCTCTTGTAACCAATCTCTGTCTCGCGACTCCGATTGGTACTTCTAAGGTTGCTAGTAGTGTTAATTACTCTTTGTAGTTGATGCTAGTTGGATTACTTGGTGGAAGATTATATGTTCAGATCTTTGATGCTACTCATTACCTATCTGGTCATGAATATGATTATGCTTTGTGAGTAGTTTCTTTTGTTCCTGAGGACATGGGATAAGTCTTCCTATAAGTAGTCATGTGAATTTGGTATTCGTTCGATAATTTGATGTGTTGCACGTTGTTTTTCCTCTAGTGGTGTTATGTGAACGTCGACTACATAACACTTCACCATTATTTGGGCCTAGAGGAAGGCATTGGGAAGTAGTAAGTAGATGATGGGTTCCTAGAGTGACAGAAGCTTAAACCCTAGTTTATGCGTTGCTTCGTAAGGGGCTGATTTGGATCCACTAGTTTAAGGCTATGGTTAGACTTTGTCTTAATTCTTCTTTCGTAGTTGCGGATGCTTGTGAGAGGGGTTAATCATAAGTGGGATGCTTGTCCAAGTAAGGGCAGTACCCAAGCGCCGGTCCACCCACATATCAAACTATCAAAGTAGCGAACACAGATCATATGAACATGATGAAAACTAGCTTGACAGAATTTCCCATGTGTCCTCGGGAGCGTTTTACCTCCTATAAGACTTTGTCCAGGCTTGTCCCTTGCTACAAAAGGGATTGGGCCACTTTGCTGCACCGTTGTTACTTTTATCACTTGTTGCTTGCTACGAATCATCTCACCACACAACTACTTGTTATCGGTAATTTCAGTGCTTGCAGATATTACCTTGCTGAAAACCACTTGTCAGATCCTTTTGCTCCTCGTTGGGTTTGACACTCTTACTTATCGAAAGGACTACGATAGATCCCCTATACTTGTGGGTCATTAGTAACGTAGCATAAATTCAAAATTTTCCTACGCCATATTCACATCTTCATATGGAGAGACCAGCAACGAGAGAGGGGTGAGTGGATCTTCATACCTTTGAAGATCGCTAAGCGTAAGTGTTCCTAGAACATGGTTGATGGAGTCGTACTCGCGGCGATTCAGATCGCGGTGTGATTCCGATCTAGTGCCGAATCACGGCACCTCCACGTTCAACACACGTGCAGTCCGGTGACGTCTCCCGTCCCTTGGAGGGAGAGGTTGGGGAAGATCTCCGACAGCACGACGACGTGGTGTCGATGGAGAGACGAGGTCTCCCGACAGGGCTTCGCCAAGCACCGTGGGAGAGGAGGAAGAAGAGAGACAGGGCTGCGCCGAGAGAGATGGAAAACCGTGTTCTCAAAGGCCAAAACCCCCCGCTATATATAGGGGGAAGTGAGAGTGGCGCCCCCTTTAGTGTTTCTCACCCTAAAGGGGAGCGGCAGCCCTAGATGGGAGATGGAGTGGCGGCCAGGAGGGGGAGAGGGGGGTGGCGCACCCGTGGTGGGCCTTAGGCCCACCTTACTTAGGGTTTCCCCCTTTCCCTCTCTATGTGCCTTGGGATGTGTGTGGGAGGCGCACCAGCCCACCCAAGGGCTGGTTACTTTCACACTTGGCCCATGTAGCCTCCTGAGGCTGGTGGCCCCTCCCGGTGGGCCTCCAGAACCCTTCCGGTGGTCCCGGCACTTTGCTGGTGGTGCCCGAAACATTTCTGGCGTCCAAACCCATCCATCCTATATATCAATCTTTACCTCTGGAACATTCCGGAGCTCCTCGTGACGTCCGGGATCTCACCCCGGACTCCGAACAACCTTCGGTAACCTCGTATAGCAATTCCCTATAACCCTAGCATCATCGAACCTTAAGTGTGTAGACCCTACGGGTTCGGGAGGCATGCACACATGACCGAGACACTCTCCGCCAATAACCATCAGCGGGATCTGGATACCCATGGTGGCTCCCACATGTTCCACGATGATCTCATCGGATGAACCACGATGTCAAGGATTCAATCAATCCCGTATACAATTCCCTTTGTCTGTCGGTATAGAACTTGCCCGAGATTCGATCGTCGGTATATCCATACCTTGTTCAATCCGTTACCGGTAAGTATGTTTACTCGTTCTGAAGCACGTCATCCTGTGACTAACTCCTTAGTCACATTGAGCTCATGATGATGTTCTCCTGAGTGGGCCCAAAGATACCTCTCCGTCACACGGAGTGACAAAACCCGATCTCGATTCGTACCAACCCAACAGACACTTTCGGAGATACCCGTAGTGCAACTTTATAGTCACCCAGTTACGTTGTGACGTTTGATACACCCAAAGCACTCCTACAGTATCCGGGAGTTGCACAATCTCACGGTCGAAGGAAAAGACACTTGACATTAGAAAAGCTTTAGCATACGAACAACACGATCTAGTGTTATGCTTAGGGTTGGGTCTTGTCCATCACATCATTCTCCCAATGATGTGATCCCGTTATCAATGACATATAATGTCCATGATCAGAAAACCATGATCATCTATTGATCAACGAGCTAGCCAACTAGAGGCTTGCTAGGGACACATTGTGATCTACAATTATAGCATGAACAATAGACGATTATCATGAACAAGGAAATATGATAATAACCATTTTATTATTGCCTCTAGGGCATATTTCCAACACTCCACAGCCCAACGCCCCGACCAGGCCAGTCCGAGCCGGACCAGCTCCGCCTCTCCAGATCCAAGCTGGGTCGAAGCCCACCAAGGTGAGAATCCCCTGCCGCCTCTATGTAGCGCCCTAGACATCTCGTTGCTATATTGCACCCATGTCCTGTTCTGGGCTAGATCCAGTTTCGGCCCGTTTGTGTTTTTTAAGTTTTGCGAATTTATTTAATTTCAGAAAATCGTCATATTTTCAAATGCCCATAGTTTCTAATTCGCGTGTCGGATCACGATGAGTTATACATGTAACTCGGCTAGAATTTCATGTAGATTATTATTTTACCGTTTGTCTAGATTTGTGTGTTGTTCTAATATGTTAGATATTTCGTAGCTATTTTTGTGTGTAACCGGTATGCTCTTTTCCATTAGGTAAAATGATCATGTTGTTGCAATCCTTTGCCATGTATTTTAGAAATAGTGCTCTTGCTGTTTTCATGTAGGTGACATCAATAGTTTGCTATGTCGTGTTTAGGACATATTTTACGCATATTTGTTTGGCATTAGTATTATTTTTCAACCCCACATATTATATATGTTTTCGGGGTAGAAAAACCCATATAATTTAAGTGTGCAATTAGTTTTGCTTTTTGAGTAAGTTAGTATGCATGATATTTTGCCATGTTGCCCTTTTATTTATTTTGTGTGATTTATTTCGTGCAAGATATGAATTACTTGTGAACATGAGATATGCCCTTGGATATGTATGCTAGCCCCTGTTAATTTTGGTTGCTTTAGAAATCCATGTTTAGGTGTTGTTCGCTTGTTGCCAACATGCTAGAAAATAGTGCTATTTTGAGATGCTGAAATATTTCTAAGTCTGAGATTTGTAATATTTTGTTGTTGTCTTGCCATGATATTTGTTAGGGATCTACAACTCCTTTGGGATTGGTAAAATGGAGTTATTTGTAGTCCTTAAGATTCTCTATCTTGCTGTAAATTTTTATGCCATTCTATGCCCTATATCATATTGTTTTACTGTTGTCAATATGCCTTCTGGTTGAAAACTGCACTGTCAACAGTGTTATTTTCACTAAGTCTGAAACTGTGTGCGAGATGTCATTTTATAAGTTCTTTTCCTAGTGATCCATGCTTCCATGCTAGTTGTATTTAGTAGGGTGTTGTTGTGCATCTTGACCACTACTGCCTCATGTCCTGTTTGAGCATTTTAGAATTACTAGTTAACTACCCGTGCGTTGCCACGGGACATATATGTTCTTATGATTCAACATCAATTCTGACTAACAAAATATGTAGAATCCTTGTGTATATTAGTTTTTTTGTATTTCTTGTTATTCCTTCACCCATTTCTTCCGATTCTCCAATCCAAGGTTGTGACCCTCGTCACCACCTTGATGGCGCACCCTGCTTAATTCTAATCCTCCTTTTACACCTTCATTTATACACAGTTAAAAATTTAAACATATAACTATGCACTTGTTATATTTAATACTTCCTCCGTTTCATTATATAAGGTGTATTTATTTCCATGCAAGTTAACCATTTCAATGTTTGATCAAGATTATAGAATAAAATAACAACATCTACAATACCTAATAGATAAAATATGAAACTACTTTTCATGATGTATCCAATGATATAAATTTTGTATTGTGAATATCAATATATTTTCTTAAAAATGGGGTCAAGCATGCACTCATTTGACATTTTTAAAAACAAATACACCTTATATAAAGAAACGGAGGGAGTACTATGCTTGTCTTAGTAATGCATACATGCAATTGATGGTGTGAGGATAAACTTGTTCTCTCTCTCTCTTCCCCCCTCCCTCCCTCCATCCCTCCCCCCCCCCTCTCTCTCTCATTAGTTCCACTACTTCTTTCTGCATGTATTAGGACAATTTCTTTAGGAAGCAGCTCTACGAGAGGTTGTAAGTCAAATCTCCAAATGACTTTCTTGCACACATCACGCATCACACACAATCTACCAAAGATGAGCAACTCTAAATTAGATTTCAAAAGCAAAATTCATGTATTCAAATCTAATTCATGTCAATGTACATACCTCCACCCTGAAGTATGAATTTGGAACACTGAAAGAGATAATAGTGGTTATATTCACCATGTCGATCTCAATATCACATTATGTTATCGCCTCCAAGCATAACAAAGCTACACAAAGGCATGACCAAATATTAAACTTCCAAGCGAAGAACTTATTTTTTTCACGTTTCTTCTTAATAGTTGCAACAATCTGGCATATACTATCGAACATATAGTTTTTGTCATAACAATTAACTTTTATTTCTGCATAAACTCACTACCGTAATATTTGTTGTTTTTCTCTCAATGAATCATGTATTTTGTTTCTCTATTAGCTCTCAGTAAAAACCTAATACCACACGAATATAAGGAATTAAAATCCCCCTTTTGAGCCTACAAGACATTCATGCTGGTTAGAACAACATTATATGTGTCATCTTGGAATCATAACCAGCAAGGCCGCTCTTAGAGTTCACCCTGTAAATATTGTGTGAAGATTTGTGTCATCTTAGGAGCAGCCCCACCAACCCGGCCTCAGACATTGTTAGACAATCTATGGGTTACAACATATTAGGTTGCTGGACAATCTATGGGTTACAACATATTAGGTTGCTGCCCCTTTACTTTTGTCATATCGCCTAGAGCATGACCAACGAGGCCTTTGTGCTGTAATGGCTGGACTTCATCATCTTATCGAGCATGAAAGGAACAATCTCTTTGGCGTAGGACCTTGACGCAACCGACAACGATCGGGTGGGCATTGTCTCACGAAGAGGCACACACCAGGATTTTAAACAGATGAACCTCAAGGTGAGTAGGCATTGCGATCTGTGTCTCTGCTCGTCGGCCGTGATGAGACGTACAACCAGCAGACGATGGAGTGTTCTGATTCTTTACCGTCCAGATGATCTCCTTGCAGACATGGTCGAATCTGAATCCTACCTCTTTCCACCTGTACATGTTGGTTACCTCTCTTGCACTAGACCATA
This sequence comes from Hordeum vulgare subsp. vulgare, assembly GCF_904849725.1. Classification (NCBI taxonomy): domain Eukaryota; kingdom Viridiplantae; phylum Streptophyta; class Magnoliopsida; order Poales; family Poaceae; genus Hordeum; species Hordeum vulgare. The sequence goes on along the minus strand of NC_058524.1, from coordinate 569,954,369 downwards.
TGCACATGCACGGATAAACGGTACACCACCATCAGCTTCAGTTCGGTTTGATTAGTTGAAATGCTATCTTTTGTGAGAAACAATTGAGTTGCCATCAATCATGCATGTATGTGTGTACACAACAACTGTTTCATGGAGGAAAGAAAATGCAGATATTAAGCTTAACGTTGCTCCTTCCTCAAGGTGTAAAAGTTATTTCTCACCCTCCAGCTGCCAGAGCACATCGTCGACAGTTAGTGGCTCCATCTCAATCAAACACCCTGTTGCACAGAACATGCAACCATTTGATGCCATCTTTTTCAGATACAAAAATGCCATATACTACTCCCTCTGTAAACTATTATAAGAGTGTTTAGATTACTAAAATAGTGTTCTAAATGCTCTTATGTTAATTTACGGAGGGAGTACATCACAGTACATCAAAGTCTCTCTCTTCATATGAAACCATCAAGAATCAATTTTTGTAGCTGTAAAAACAGGGTCTGACAATGTTCCATTTTCTACATACCCAACAAGAATGGAACAACTAGTGCCGAAAGATCCAACATGAGATTGATTACCATGGTGAGGAACAAAGAAGGCCGGAAGCCTGTAACAGACTCATACCACTTACTCCTTGATGCCCATCATGTGCACGTCACCACTCTCCTTCTCCTTGATCTTCCTAAGCTTCCCCAGGAACTACCCACTCTGTTGGGTGCATTCTGCACTTGACAATGAGCTTATCCACGTCACCAGTCAGAATGACGACGCACTGGAGCTCGGAGTGTCACATGGCACGTAGGCGCATGTGGAGGTCGAGCGCGCCAGTCATCCATGGAATTGTAGGACGACAATTAAACCAAACGAGGGTCACTGTCGATGTCAAGGACACAGGTGACCGTCCAGACCAAGTCCTATGCGAGACACACCTACCCCGCCTCGATCTTGATGAGCTGCCGCTACGCGTCCGGCACCGTGCAGAGCAGAGGCAGTGGCTATGCATGAATCTCAGGGGAGGCTAGCACGGGGAGCCGTCGGTGCACATGAGCGACGAAGGTCGATGCGAGCAGCGGCGGGATCGCAGTTCCGTGGGGAGGTTGCAGAGGGATCGGCGTGCTAAGGGAGCGCGGTGGCCAGGCGTCGTGCATGATGGGACGGAGGTTAGGTTGGCGCGATCGGCAGGTCGAGACGCTTAGCTAAGATGGAGGGTGAAGGCAGTGGGTGGCGCGATCGACGCCGCGATGCCGGGAGATCCCCCATGTCGTGCACCTCCAGCGACTTCGGCTCACCATGGGCAAAGGTTGGGGAGGGGTTCGGGGTGCGGACATGCAGCCAGGGATTTGGGGATCGTGCAGTCGTGCGCGTGGGATGCTTTCTTTTACTGGGTGTGATCTAGGGGGTGGGAGGATGGCGATCGAGGTGGGGAGGTAGAGGGGCTTTGTATTGAACTGGTTGTTTTCTTTATTTAACCGCCTGGTTTATGGAGGGTTGGAAAAAAATCGATGGAAGTGCTATCAACCGTAGGAGGTGGGGATCGTACCAGGTCGAACCATCACGACGATGGAAGATCCCCCTTTAATAGTAGAGAGATGTAGCTTGTTGTTGTAGGGTGTAGAAAATGCTATGTTGCTGTTTTTGGCAGATTATAGCTATTTCTTGTTTTGCTTGTAATTGTTGAACCGTTGCTCCGTTTTGATCGTTTCCTATATGATAATTGCTTAGAATATCGTGTAATTTCATATTATCTTGCTGCTTGTATGGTTTAGGATGTGTGTGGCTGTCATTGCATACATACTGCATTCATGTCATCATATCTTGCGGTGATCATATCTTTTGTACCGTAGCTCTGATCAAATGAGCTATATGTGTAAACCGACTAGAATGACATGAATAATATCATGCTTCACCTCTTGCCATGTTCAACAATAGTTAATATTGCCGCGTAAATAAACGGGAGTGAACTAAATAATTAAATGTGTAGTTCGTCGATATGAAACTCGTTGCATATTGAGCCTCCCTTAATGTGTAGTGTTTGCGTGATGTGAATTGTCGTGTCATGCCTTGCATATTTGAAGCTGCTCATGCATCATATGTGTGTGCATCATGTCGTGCATGTGTTGTGGTGAATATCGTGTGTTGATGCTTGTTCCGATTTGCTTTGTCTCGCTAGAGTTCCGCAAGCGTGTCAAAATGTGAGGACCCGTTCGACTATGTTGGTTCGTCTGCTTCAGGGAGTCTTCTTCTTCCAAGCAGGATCTCACGCAAGATGATCATTTCCCCAGATATCATTACTATCATCCCCATGTTAGTTGTTTTTTTTCTATCGTTATGCCTCGCTGCCTACCACCTGTTAAATATTAGCCTCCAAATATTACCATGAAAACCTTCAACATGTTCACAACATAGCAAACCACTGATTGGCTATGTTACCGCTTGCTTAACCATGTGTTAGCGTTGCTAGTTGTAGGTGCAGTTGCTTCCATGTGATAACATGGGTTCCTTGTTATATCACCATATTATTGCTAATTAATTTAATGCACCTATATACTTGGTAAAAGGTGGAAGGCTCGGTCTTTCTAGCCTGGTGTTTTGTTCCACCTTTGCCGCCTTAATTTTGGCTACCGGTGTTATGTTCTATAAATGAGCACTCCTAACATGCTCGGGGTTGTTATCGGACCCCCTAGATTCTCGTTTTGGGATAAAGCTCGTCTGGCAAGGCCAAACATTGGTACTATGTTGCCCAACATAATAATTCTGTTAATACTGAAAAACATAGGGAGTCTACCCGAGGAGTAATTCAACATAATACAAGAAGGGCCAGTGCTGATGGTGCTGGCCCAAATCAGAGCACTATGCAGGGCCAACCCGGGGCAACTCGGGTGATGTCTATCAGGCCGTGTACACTAGCTTACCCGTCGTGTGTTGAGAACGAGATATGCGGCTCCTATCGGGATCGTCGACATGCCGGGCGGCCTTGCTGGACTTGTTTTACCTTTCTCGAGCATCTTGTGCGAGGGATTCCGAGGATTCTTTGGGTTATCTCGAGGTTGAGGTTTTCCAGTAGGAACACGAGGAGATCACGGGTTTCCCTGGTTGAGGTCATTCCGTCGCAGCGTGTGCTAGTTTGTGATGGACTAGTTGTAGCACCCCTGCAGGGTTAAATCTTTCGGAAAGTCGTGCCCGCGGTTATGTGGCGACATGGAAACTTTGTTTAACATCCGTTTCTAGATAACTTGAAGTAAGCTTAATTAAAATATGCCAACTGAGTGCGTAACTGTGACTATGTCCTTCGTGAGCTCCTTCTCCGATCGAGGACACGGTGGGGTTATGTCTGACGTAAGTAGGTATTCAGGATCATTCTTTTGATCACGAGCAGTTCACGTCTACGCCCCCTCTTTTATTCTTGTACTCGTAACTTAGCCACCTCAATAAATGCTTAGTCACTTGCTGCAGCCTCACCACTTAACCATACCTCACCCATCAAGCTTTGCTAGTCTTGATACCTTGGGAAATGAGATTGCTGAGTTCTCTATGGCTCACAGATTACTACAATACCAGTTGCAGGTACAGTTAAAGGGTTACTTTGACGTGAGTGCGCTGATTGTGCTATTTGGAGTTTCTTCTTCTTCATCATCGATCTAGGATGAGTTCCAGGCCAGCAGCCTGGGATTGCAAGGATGGACGTCGTTCTTTTATCGTTTGTTTTCGTCCATAGTCGGACCCTGCTCTTCTTCTTGATGACTGTATATTGTTGTACTGATGTGACTCTGATGTAGCTTGTGGTGAATGTAAGCCAATTCCATATACTCTTCTCTTCAGTACATGTACTTGTAACGATATCCATTCTTGCGAAACGACGAGATGCGCTTCTATCCCTGTCGAGGCCCCCGTGCCAAAATAAGGATAGGATCGCATCTTGGGCGTTACAGCCGACCACCTCGACACTAGTGGGAACCCGTGTTGATGGGTCCCCCTCCCATTCGAGGCCGTCGGCATTGGCGGCTCCTCCTCCTCTTCACCGAACATCACTTTCCTGTTGGGGTTTTCTCCCCAGCCGGAGTACGCTTCAGTCGCTCCGTTAAGAATGAAATCCCCTTTTGCTCGTAGATGTCTAGACTAGGTTTTGCATCATTAGCGTGCATTGGATTCGATTCAACTCGACTTGATTCGATCCCTTCTTGCACGGTACTGTTCATATGCAGTAGTGTTCTTGCTTGTTAGGTGTTTGATGTTTTGTTTCATGTTCATGCTTAGTGCACATGCGCAACAATGTGTTCATCATGCTAGTTAGCTAGATAGCTTTTGTGTTTGATGGTCGTGCTTAGGGTTTATGATGCAAGTTAGGTAGATAGGTGATGTGGTTGATGTTCATGCTTAGGATTAGCTATACTAGCAGGTGAAAGGCGCGGCGGCACGCCGCGCCCGTTGCTTGTCCATGGCTCAATATGGTAGGAATGCCCTTACCACTGTGCAATACAAACAATGGCCTCCGAATTATCTATTGCATAACTAAAAAACCCAAATCTTTAGTTTCAGCGAGTATAGGATGAACTATATGTAGAAGACCTGCAGCTATTAGATCAAAGTGACCACATCTAAACTTTTAAACAGATTACTCCCTCCATTTTATATACAAGGCCACTATCAAAATTACAATTTGCAGAAATACAAGGCCACTAACACTAATGGATGCAATATCAATGGTGTTTGCCTCGTAGTACTAACAAAAGAGACCATTAAGTATTCCTTGCATGCATATGGAAGTGAGATCATTGACTTAATGTGCATGAGAGAGAAAAATACACATTAATTTACATGGCAAACAAGAAGGCATTAAGTTTTGCCTTGCTACCTGTAATATGGGTTTGTGACCTTGTATATAAAAATGGAGGGAGTATTATTTTACAAAGTTCAGAGAAAGATATACAACATAAAAAGTGCTTCAGTTAGTGGGATGGCAATACATGGCACAAATCGAAATACAAAAAATTGTATCATGGAGACTCCTCACTGGCTCTTTCATCAACTTGCATATTTACATGAGATGTCTAAATTATTTTTCATTAGCTGGTAAGAGATCATAAATTCAAGAGCAGAAAACATGAAAAAAACCTTTACTAAACAGTATATATGAACAAAGCACAAAAGTGGCGTGTGAGTAATATTATGCAAAAGATGCAGATATTAACTCAGTAGTAGAAAAAGGGCCTTTTGTCCCGGTTCGTAAGGGCCTTCTGTCCCGGTTTTGGAACCAGGACAAAAAGGTCGTTACTAATGCCCTTTGCCTTTAGTCCCGTTTCTTACACGAACCGGGACAGATGGGCCTCCACATGGCCACTGCGGCCAGGCCAGGCACGGGGGGTCTTTAGTCTCGGTTGGTGACACCAACCGGGACCAAAAGGCATCCACGCGTCAGCACCTGGCTGGAGCTGAGGTTTTTTTTAAAGGGGCTGGTTTAGGGGTTAATTTAGGTTGTTATTAGCTAGCTAATAGAGAAAAGTGTCCTCTCTTATATATCTCCGTGCTTGGTCATCCGTCATGCTTTGTCGAACATATTTACAAAATGTAGACACGAGGTACATGCACATATATGCATCTTTTTTACACTATATCATTTCATATCATTTCCGTCGAATGGCAATAGTATTCTAATCGATCATCTGACAACTCATCATCAAATTAATCATATACCAAGTTATCATATGATACACATAAAATAAAACAGAGAAACATCATAATATATATATAGTCATCATATGCATCATGCATCCTAATTAATCGATCATGTCAAGTAATAATATAAACTAGAATAACGTGTCTCTCGTAAGACCTAGTCCTCGCTCTTAGATATAATGTCATAAAACAGAATAAGACCTATGGCTCCATGATGAATCACAGAGATCCAACGGTCTCCAGCTTGTGGCTTGCGAACCTTCTTTATTTCTCTACATGCTTCAATTTGGAGTCTTTTTTATCTTGATTTGAAGTTAATCAAGTATGGAGCATAGAACTCAGCCCTCAACGAGCTTCTAATTCTCATTTGACCTTCTGGGTCCATTAACGGAGGCACTACATCATGTGGCAGTTGCTGTTGAAGAACATAATAATAACCTAGTTAGCAATGTAATCAATACCATTTATGCAATAGTGGAGCGTACTTAATTAGGAAACTCTTACCAAGACATTTCGGCGAATGTCATCTGGACTCAACCTATGCACTAGTGGCAAGTAAAATGAATAATTTTGGCCAATTCCAAAATGATACGGGAAGGTATCCCTAGAAGCCAGAACACCAGCAACAAGAAAGTGGAGAAGATCATCCTTCTCCTCCCAAGTTAGATGTCATCCATATGTGTAGTGTGTCATGTCAATTAATTTCCGTAATTCATTCGAAGCAACGAAATAAGCTATAAATTATAATTTAACAAATTTAGTATATAGATGAGTATAACTTGTGAAAACATCAAATTCAATTTTGTAATAGTACACCTTGATCTCTAAATAGTTCCACACAATGTGGGCATTATATAAACCATTCGAAACGACCACATGTGCTACAATCATTCAAAGGATAATTTGGGTTGTTGTTGTTGTTTGTACAACATGTAACATGAGACAATTATAACTATGGCCCAATAACTAGGAACCTGCAATGTGTGGCCAAAGTTTTAATAGACGATGAACACCACATGACATGTAAATTGCGAGAGGAAAATAGGTTGACTACACCAACTATTTCTAAATATAAATGCAAATTACTTGACAAATATGGTTGAGAAACTCACATGGAGGTAAAGCAGGAAGCATATGCTGCTGGCTACGCCTATAGGGATTTCCTTGGCAAATATGCAAAGGATCCCCCCGCGGCCTTGGAGCCTTGCGTTGGTGTTCCCTTGAAGAGGAAAGGGGTGATGTAGCACAGTGGCGGTAAGTATTTCCCTCAGTTTGAGAACCAAGGTATCAATCCAGTAGGAGGATCGCGTCAAGTCACAAGTACCTGCACAAACACAAAGAGCTTGCACCCAACGCTATGAAGGGGTTGTCAATCCCTTATAGATTGTTTGCAAAGTGAGAACTGGAAGCAAAAAGTAAACAAAGCAAAGTAAAAGTAAAAGCGGAGATGATAATTGTGAATAGACCCGGGGGCCATAGTGTTCACTAGTGGCTTCTCTCATGAAAGCAAGTAGACGGTGGGTGAACGAATTACTGTCGAGCAATTGATAGAACCGCGCAAAGTCATGACGTTATCTATGGCAATGATCATACATATAGGCATCACGTCCAAAACAACTAGACCGATACTTTCTGCATCTACTACTATTACTCCACATGTCGACCGCTCTCCAGCGTGCATCTAGTGTATTGAGTTCATAAGAACAGAGTAACGCCTTAAGCAAGATGGCATGATGTAGATGGACAATCTCAAATCTATGATAAAAGCCCATCTTGTTACCCTTGATGGCAACAACATGATGTGTGCCTTGCTGCCCCTTCTGTCACTGGGAAAGGTCACCGCACGGTATGAACCCAAAACCAAGCACTTCTCCCATTGCAAGAATCATAGATCTAGTTGTCCAAACAAAACCCAAGACTCGAAGAGACTTACAAGGATATAAAATCATGCATAAAAGAAATCAGCAAAGACTCAAATATTATTCATAGATAATCTTATCACAAATCCACAATTCATTGGATCTCAACAAACACACCGCCAAAGAGGATTACATCGGATAGATCTCCATGAAGATCATGGAGAACTTTGTATTGAAGATCCAAGAGAGAGAAGAAACCATCTAGCTACTAACTACGTACCCGTAGGTCTGAAGTGGACTACTCACGAGTCATTGGAGAGGCAATGATGTTGATGTAGAATCCCTCCAGCTCCAAAGTCCCCTCCAGCAGGGCACCGGGAAGGGTCTCCAGATGAGATCTCGTGGAAACGGAAGCTTGCGGCGGCGGAAAAGTGGTTTCGTGGACGCCCTTATTTTTTCTGGGATTTTAGGGAATAAATACGCCAAAGAGCTAGGGCAGGGGAGCTCGAGGGGGCCACAAGCTTGGTAGCCGCGTCCCCCTGGCCGCGGCTACAGGGCTTGTGGGCCCCCTGTGGGCCTCCTGCCTTGGCCCTCAAGTCCCCCGATCTTCTTTTGTTCTGGAAAAATTCATTTCGGGGATTTTATTCCGTTTGGACTCCGTTCCAAAATCAGACCTGAAAAGAGTCAAAAACACAGAAAAAATAGGAACTGGCACTTGGCACTGAATTAATAAGTTAGTCCCAAAAAAGATATAAAAGGTATATAAAACATCCAAAGTTGACAAGATAACAGCATGAAATCATCAAAAATTATAGATACGTTTGAGACGTATCAGCATATCATCGACAACCACCCAAATGTCGATGTTGTCTGGCATATTATCTTCAGGACGAAGATCGAAGGTGATTTCCATTCCCTTATGAAATCCATATGCCTTGCAAATATCTTCCCACTTTGGGCACCCAAATTCTGTTTGAAAAACTGAATTAAATACTTGGATAACAAATGTCTGACCATGTATAGTCCTCAGCTTAGCGCTCCTTGTCTCAATTCTCTCGTGGTCTTCGAAACCGAGCCTCTCCAACACATATCTTCTTGCATGGCAAGGGAGGCACATATCGCCGTTCTCGTCAAGCTTCATGCTGAAGAACCTATCGTCTCGCAGGTGAGGCATGTCGCACATACCCCAAGAGTCGCCGCAATATTCACACTCGCAATATCCATCGTCAGACATTTCCTGTTTTAATGTGGTAAATGTGTGTAAACAACAATATAATCGTGACACACTATATATATCGAAAGAATTGAACATCTATATATAATAACTCGTCATGCTCGCATCATGCATCATCATATATAATAACAAGTCCTACTAATTAATCATCATCATACAACTTCTACTCGTTATTAATAACAAGTCATACGATCATCATCCTCATAGTCATCGAACCAACCCTACTTAATTGTTCTTAGCACATGATCATCAATATTAGGTAGGACCAATAAGCAAAACCAAATCGTAAAATAAAGTAGTATTCAAATTAGCATGCATTCAATTATAAGCAAAACTACATCATCTCTTGTGTCCGTACATCGTCGAATATTATCACTAATACTCCTCGAATACTATCATACATATAGCATCACTAATACAGCTAGAACCGTAGCGCCCGACGGGTATCGTCGCGGGCGGTGGACACCCAAAGAGAAGGAACCATCACAGGATCATAGCTCCAGTGAGATATCTGAAGAACCTGCCAGGTATTGTAGAACCTGCCCTCCAACGCAACCATGTAGCGACGGACGTGCTCGTCCTCCTCGCTGACACGGTGACGTATCACCTCCGCGGTGTCCGGAAGCCTCGACACCATCACTGGCCCATGCGACCGCCACAAAACAAGGATCGGGTCAACAACGGGCTGGCTCCTCACCAACCTACGCCCCCCGGAAGGTAGCACCTCCCAATACCAGCCGGGCGGAGCCCAGTCCCGGACAGGCCCCCTTTGATCAAGCAGGTGTCCTCCGCCAAGTCGACGACGAGGATGCGGGATAGGCATCGTAAAATGAACTAAAAAAATAAACTAGTTCTATTAATTTTCTTGCTAAAAATAAACTACTTCTATATATAGTAAAATAAAGTAGTTTTATTAAATCAACTAGTTCAACTACTAAGCACTTACTATAAATAAATAAAATAAAGTAGTTCTAATACATGGATTCTAGCTTCAAGATCAAACTTCTAAGGTAGAGACCACTTGAAGCTATTTATTTTCATGGTTTAGAGTCCACTTGAAGATATTCATGATTTAGAGTGTGAAATTTGAATCAAACCTGGTTGGAATTCAGCAGTCCCCTTAAAACATGTTTGATAGAACCAAAACATACTCATGAAACAAGAAGGAAAATAACATTTCGATAAAGAAAAAGATACACTTGGTATAAAAGATGTCATCATATCAGGTCCCCAACAGAAGATCTCTTGGGATGCTAAGATATAGATATGGTACCAAAGCAAACAGATTACATAACCAAGCACTTATTTCAAGAGTCAGAAACCTTAGGTCCCGTCCTCTCATCATTTGGCCAAACTCCGCACTGCAAGCATACTAACATAGAGTATATTCATATTATTATCCATGACACAGCTCAACTAGCAAAAAATGCAAACTCATTACGAAAAATAGTTCGCACTTGAACATTAAAACATATTATAACTTCCAAAAAGTCACTCCTTGCTCACATAAGCAGCATACTTAAATAAATAGACTAGTGGTAGATTTTTTCTCACGGCGCGTTAACGACGAGTGTTGGAGGAAGATGGTGGTAATATACCCAATGACAGTTCGTATTGGTCTTGGTCTTCTTGCAAAACTAAAACTTTTTATACTTGGATTGTATACTTAACAACTGAAACTTTGTGTTCCTCGTATTGCAAACAACATGAAATTGCAGCACTAATATGTGTGTCGATCGATCTCAAATTAAGAACTTCTCTTCAGATTGGTTGTACGCTAGATTGTGAGCCTGCAGCTGTGGATATATCTAAGACTTTATTTCGATGATACTTTTAATAACATGGTTGCACGCATCAGTTCGATGCAAAGGCAGGGCTTCCGTTTCTCCTTTCCAAAAAGAAAAAGAAAGATTGGTTATATGCACGAGACCGCGGCGGTGTTTCATATTTTCTGGATCATGGATTCATCCCAGGCCTCACACCACGCACGAGATCAGGAAAACGCCGCGCACGCACGTATGCATCAGCCGGATGGCATCGGATCTAGAGGAGGAGAGGGAGGAGTGGCGGCAGATCTCACCGTGGGAAGCAGAGAAGGGTCGGGCTGCTCGTCGGCGGGCAGATGGAGGAGGCGCAGGCGGCCGGCGACGACGAGGACGGCTTCGGGGGCGGCAGTGACTCCGGCAGCGTCGGGGGCAGGGGCCGCGTCGGCGTCGGGATCGAATGGAGAGAGGGGGAGAGATCAAAATTTCTAAACTGCCGCTTATATAGCCCCACCTTTAGTCCCGGTTGGTGTCAACAACCGGGACCAAAGGTCTCTTTTCAGGAGCCCGAAGGGCGGGAAGCAGAGGCCTTTGGTCCTGGTTGGTGGCACCAACCGGGACTAATGGAGGCATTGGTCCCGGTTGGTGTCACCAACCGAGACTAAACGTCTCTTTTCACGAGCCCGAAGGGCGGGAAGCAGAGGCATTTGGTCCCGGTTGGTGGCACCAACCGGTACCAATGCCCCCCTGCAGTCTCGGTTGGTGCCACCAACCGGGACCAAAGGCCTTGCGCGGTGCGGTGTTATGTTTAGTCCCACCTCGCTAGTCGAGAGGGGCTCGGAGTGGTTTATAAGCCCTGCCGAGCCAACCACTTCGAGCTCCTCTCTACTGCACGCTTACGGGCCTAAAATCAATCTGTGTGCTTGTGGGCCTATTGGGCCTACTGCGAGCCTGCATCCTGGCCCTAGTAATGGGTTTCTAGTCCTATGCACGCCGTGGTGGCCTTGTAGGTGACACTTTTTTAAGAAAAAATCTAGGTTTTTGCTTTCTTTTTTGTTTCTAATTACTTATTTATTTTCTTTTATGATAATTCTTTTTGCTATTAAAGTTTGTAACAAAATTCTTATTACTTATTTTTTTTTTTTATGATAATTATTTTTGCTTTTAATGTTTTGAACAGAAAATACTTTGGTAATTTTAGTTGCATAAATTCTATATAATTTTAGTTTCAATAATACTAGAGGTTTATAAAAGCTTTTTAGTTGATTCCTTTAGTACGAGTTCTAAGGCCGTGGTGGCCCTATAGGTGGCACTTTTTAAAAAAAATCCATTTTTTTGCTTTTTTTTTGTTTCTAATTACTTATTTATTTTATTTTATGATAATTCTTTTTGCTATTAAAGTTTGTAATAAAATTCTAATTACTTATTAACTTTCTTTTATGATAATTCTTTTTGCTTTTAATGTTTCAACAAAAAATACTTTCATAATTTTAGTTGCATAAATTCTATATAATTTTAGTTTCAATAATACTAGAGGTCTATAAAAGCTTTTTAGTTGATTCCTTTAGTACCAGTTCTAACGCCGTGGTGGCCATGTAGGTGGTACTTTTTTTCAAAAAAAAAATCCAGTTTTTTTGCTTTCTTTTTTGTTTCTAATTACTTATTTATTTTCTTTTATGATAATTCTTTTTGCTATTAAATTTTCTAACATAATTCTAATTGCTTATTTATTTTCTTTTATGATAATTCTTTTTTGCTTTTAATGTTTTGAACAGAAAATACTTTGATAATTTTAGTTGTAGAAATTCTATATAATTTTAGTTTCAATAATACTAGAGGTTTATAAAAGCTTTTTAGTTGATTCCTTTAGTACCAGTTCTAAGGCTGTTACAAAGGCATTTTATTTGGTACAGGTTCTTTTTGCTTTCTTTTTTGTTTCTAATTACTTATTTATTTTCTTTTATGATAATTCTTTTTGCTATTAGAGTTTGTAACAAAATTCTAATTACTTATTTATTTTCTTTTATGTTAATTCTTTTTTACTTTTAATGTTTTAAACAGAAAATACTTTGATATTTTAGTTGCATAAATTCTATATAATTTTAGTTTCAAATATACTAGAGGTTTATAAAAGTTTTTTAGTTGATTCCTTTAGTACTAGTTCTAAGGCTGTTACAAAGGCATTTTATTTGGTACAGGTTATTTTTGCTTTCTTTTTTGTTTCTAATTACTTATTTATTTTCTTTTATGACACTTAGTTTTGCTATGAAAGTTTGTAACAAAATTCTAATTACTTATATATTTTCTTTTATGATAATTCTTTTTTGCTTATAATGTTTTGAATAGAAAATACTTTGATAATTTTAGTTGCATAATTTCTATATAATTTTACTTGAACTCTGAAAAGGTTCCAAGTTGGCATGGTATCATCATTTCACCCACATAGCATGTGCGAGAAAGTTGAGAGGGTTACGGCAAAAACTGGATGCACTTCGTGTACAAAACAGACAATCTCTTTCGAAGTATCAGGGTTTTATACGGAAACTCGTCTGTTACAAAGGGATTTCATATTTTTGAACTTATTTGAACTCCATAGTTTTTCTGTGTTCAAAATGCACCATTCAAAGCCACGTCATCAATTTACAACCCTTTCTGACTTCATTTGTTATTTTTCATGCATTTACTGATTATTTTGAGCTATAAAACCATGAAATTGAAAAGCATTTGAAATGAACTCTGAAAAGGTTCCAAGTTGGCATGGTATCATCATTTCACCCATATAGCATGTGCAGAAAGTTGAGAGGGTTACGGCAAAAACTGGATGCACTTCGTATACAAAACGGACAATCTCTTTCGAAGTATCAGGGTTTCATACGGAAACTCGCCTGTTACAAAGGGATTTCATTTTTTTGAACTTATTTGAACTCCATAGTTTTTCTGTGTTCAAAATACACCATTCAAAGCCACATCATCAATTTACAACCCTTTATGACTTCATTTGTTATTTTTCATGCATTTACTGATTATTTTGAGCTATAAGACCATGAAATTGAAAAGCATTTGAAATGAACTCTGAAAAGGTTCTAAGTTGTCATGGTATCATCATTTCACCCACATAACATGTGCGAGAAAGTTGAGAGGGTTACAGCAAAAACTAGATGCATTTCGTGTACAAAACGGACAATCTCTTTCGAAGTATCAGAGTTTCATATGGAAACTCGTCTGTTACAAAGGGATTTCATTTTTTTGAACTTATTTGAACTCCATAGTTTTTCTGTGTTCAAATGGACCATTCAAAGCCACATCATCAATTTACAACCCTTTCCGACTTTATTTGTTATTTTTCATGCATTTACTGATTATTTTGAGCTATATGACCATGAAATTTAAAAGCATTTGAAATGAACTCTGAAAAGGTTCCAAGTTGGCATGGTATCATCATTTCACCCACATAGCATGTGCGAGAAAGTTGAGAGGGTTACGGCAAAAATTGGATTCACTTCGTGTACAAAACGGACAATCTCTTTCGAAGTATCAGGGTTTCATACGGAAACTCGTCTCTTACAAAGGGATTTGATCTTTTTGAACTTATTTGAACTCCATAGTTTTTCTGTGTTCAAAATGCACCATTCAAAGCCACATCATCAATTTACAACCCTTTATGACTTCATTTGTTATTTTTCATGCATTTACTGATTATTTTAAACTATGAGACCATGAAATTGAAAAACATTTGAAAAACATTTCTGATTATTTTCGTGGCATAAACCGGGCTTTCAAAAACGGTTCAAGGCATGAAACGGTATCAATGGATGTGGGCCAGGAGCGCGACCCATTGGTCTGGGTTCGTGCCTAGAACCGGGACAAATGGGTCCAGACGAACCGAGACCAATGCCCACGAGGCCCCGGCCGGCCCCCTGGGGTCATGAACCGGGACTAATGCCCCCCATGGGTCCCGGTTCGTGAAGAACCGGGACTAATGGGTTGGCCAGGCCCGAACCAAAGCCCTGTTTTCTACCAGTGACTCTCGTTCATAAAATTGTTCGATTAGTGTTGACAGTATGATGACGTGTTTCTGTGCAAAATGAAAAGGAAATGGTCAATTAAGGAAGGTGAACGACAATATTTCAGATCATGCAATGGTAAGGATGAATCTGACATTTTAGCACCATGAAGAAAAGAATTAGCTGACTACCAAAATGGTTGCTAGACTGCATCAAGTTTTTATTTATACATGATGTCAAAAAGCATAGCTATCCGATGAGATAGGTAAGATAGATCGGACTGGCCTGTTTGGTATATAGAGAGGATGGCCATGGGCTGAGCTTGTTGAAAAAAATGCTCGGAAGTAATGTAGCTGAGCGTGTTGTCTTGTTTTAAAAATTAGAAAAAGAAATAAACAAAAGTACATAGTGCTTGCATCTATTTCAAACCAAAGGAGCAAAGCCATTGTTGTTATCTACAGCGTGAACTGTCTAGTTACACATGGAATATACCATCAACAAACAGAGTGCAGAGCCTTAAGAGGTATATACAATCCTTACACAAGTACAGAGAGCTAAAACAAGGCAAGTTAAGTTATCTAGTTTTTAAAGTTTTAGCAAATTAAAACAAAAAATTATACAAATAGGCACCATGTGTCAGATTCTTAATGCCTTTACAATAATCTAGATGTAAACATATGAATACATAAGAAAAACATATGTGTGATGCACTTCAAAAAACATCAACACAAACCCAGCTATACAAACTGAATCTCAGGTTTAGCTGAATTGTACAGTTCTACTTGATTATAGAGCTAACCCTCTCGGCACAAATTTGCAACTCATGTATACAAAATATTGTAGTTCTTTGGCAATCCCACATGTCATATATTCAGTAAGAACCTGTGGTTAGAAAATTAATAGGTTGTTAGCTTCACAGGAAGCCAATTAGTATTTAATAACATGGTGATAAGAAACACACATGGATAGCTCAACCTATGCATATCAAGGACCATGTATGTCATGCTAGTTAATCAGCCTGCTTTTTTCTTCTTGCTACTCTTGTAGTGAGCAGATTTAGGACATTATTATGACCATACGGTTGTCAGATCGAGAAGCAGGCAAAGGATGCTTCCCTTCATGGATCGGCACCACTGAACTTCAGCAAAATTCAGATATCCTCCTAAACAAATGTGAACAATGACCCTAGATTGGTCGTGTCCCTCGCTGCCCCCATCATGGTATCATCAAGCATGTGGAGGTCTGCCGGCTATAGCGAGGGCGGGCAAAGGGAGCCAGGGCATCTCTAGAAAGCACCGGTGGAAGGCGGCCGATCTCCCAAAATCTTTTGGATGCCATTTGAATTTTGACCGCTGAACTGAAACATGAAGGAAGTAATGGAAGATGTGCCTAAGTATTTATGGGAAGAATCCCCACTCAAGCACATAAATTGCAACCTTTTGAATCTGAACTACCAAGACGAATTCAACACATGAAGAAATAAAAAAAATGAGAAGGGGTAGATGTACATAAGCCTACCTGCTGCTTTTGGGTGAAGCCATCTATGACAACCTGAGAGTTCGTGTGGAAGATATTTAGAACATGTCTAATTACGAACATCTCTCTTTAGTGCCCCTCCAAGAATAACAATCTTTCAAATATGAACATGAAGAATAGAACAAATAGTAAAATATATGAACAATCAGAAAATCATACTAACATAATCATACCATGGGAATACAAATAAAAGAGCAAGCACACGGGAAGCCAAGGAAAGAAAACTGCAGTTGTGTGAGTCCCACCAGCCGGTCCTTCTGTAGAAGATGATGTCGATGTCCAACACCTCCGCCCCCGTTGCGTCCTCTTGGCGGGCACCACCCGCTGCCCTACACAAATGTAGATCCCTTGACTGAACCCCATGGTGAGACAGCAACCAGCGAGCCGACGGCGTCAACGTAGCAGAAGGAGGGTCATCGCTGAGGAGACATATCTCAATCCCTCTCTCGTTCTCTTGAAGGAGGCGGTGGACTCTTCAGCAGTAAAATAAATAAATAACAGAACACACACCGTACTCTCCCTGAATGGTCGAAGCAAACACGTGTCAAGACCATGGAAAGTTACCATCACGCTTGCAAATGCACGGGAGGAGCCCCTGCTTAGCCGCTATAAAATAAAAAATAAAATTATATATTGGTGATATCTCTCATGTTCATGTTTCGTGTTCATGTGCATGATAGCTACTCCCTCCGTTTCATAATATAAGTCTTTTTAGATATTTCACTAGAGGACTACATACGGATGTATATAGACATATTTTAGAGTGTAGATTCACTCATTTTGCTCCGTATGTAGTCTCCTAATGAAATCGTTTAAAAGACTTATATTTAGGAACGGAGGGAGTAGATTGGTGCTGGAATGGGCATGCTATGTTG
Source organism: Hordeum vulgare subsp. vulgare (assembly GCF_904849725.1). Taxonomy (NCBI): domain Eukaryota; kingdom Viridiplantae; phylum Streptophyta; class Magnoliopsida; order Poales; family Poaceae; genus Hordeum; species Hordeum vulgare. Next base: position 569,937,443 of record NC_058524.1, on the reverse strand, counting down.
CATGATTTCATTACGTGCATGGTATTTATGATAGGTAGGACCAATGTGTTTGCTACTTTAGGTAGTATTAGTGCAAATGTAGCATGCCAATGCCCTTTTACTAATCGATGTCATGTCACCTAGGAAGGTGATGAAGACGGAGTGGGACAGGGTCGAAGGAGGAGCCATATTGTTGTTTGAAGTGTTTATATGTTGTTTGTGCTAGGCGTGCGTGCGGTTTTTTTGCAGCGCCTGCTAGAGCAGCTCACACACGTAATTTTTTACGGCGGTCGCTGGAACCACCGCTCTCCGGAGTTGTAAAATATTTTTAGCGCGCGTGACGGTTACACGGTTGTTGAAGATGCTCTTACAAATTACACAGGCGGACAAGATAAATAGAACTAGCAGATGGGGACACATTCAAAGGACTTTTGGGGCTTAGGCCGAATAAGGTAAGACTTTTATTTTCCTTTTTTATATTTTTATATTTTATTTTTTCAATTAAAAAAACTTTTGGATTGTTTGAAAATGTAAATTTTATTCAAAAGCCTTATAAATTCTTTTTCTCCTTATATGGATCATTGAAGGTCTAAATATCTTTTTACTGCTGAGGGATTAGGCACAATTTTCATGATTAATTTCAGAATATAAAGCATGATGATAGCAGTTACTAACATGTGAAACTCTAACATACTAGATGCAGCAGACAACATGAATAGCAGCAAGACCGTTTAGCAAAACATGCACGCACCTAACATGTTCATCAGGCTAACGGGAACACGACGCACGTACCGAACGTTTGTAGAGGAAGCAGATGTGTTTGGTGCAGATGAGTTGTTGACGGTGACGTTGGCGATGACGGGACGAAGTAGACGATGCTTGAGGCGGTGGTACGCAGCACCGCCCGACTTGCTTGGTAGATGACCCGTTGTGGAAGCAGCGAGCAGTCACGCAAAGCGCTTCCCAAAAACCTAATTCGCCTTCTCCCGTACAGGATCGCAAAGGCGACTGGTTCCGGAGACCTGCTCTCCCATTCGTCGTTGGACGCCGGCGCTCGGGATGAGGTAGACTACGATGGCGGCGCAAGTTGTGAGACGAGGCAAAACCCTAGATAGTTTTCAGTGTGCCTTTGCCCGACCCCGATAAGCTGTATATATAGGAGGACCAAGGTCGGTTCCGTGTCGCGATCACGTCTCAAACCGACTTGGTTTCCAAGTCGTATACTTACCGGACAAGTAATTAACTTGTCTGCCAAGACATAAAAATAAAACGGCAAAAGGTAGCCGCGCCCCCGCAAGGCATCGGACCGGATTTTGGCGGACCATTCACGCGCATGTCGCACGTACGCCCGGCCCGGCCCGGCGAGGCGAGCGAGCATGCGCGTGTGGCTCTCTCCTTTCTCTTCTCAACACACACTTAGAGTAGTGGGGAGAACTCACTATATAAAGAGGTCCAACACTTCCTCCACTAGCGGATGGGACTGAACTTTAGCACCACCACACCACCACTTGCCATTTTATTCATGGGCTCAAATTGAGATTTCAGAATTTTGTACATGGGCCAAGCCCATTCAATTCTAACAATCCCCCACCAGATCTCAAATACCCATTTAGAGATTTACCTTGTCTCTCCACTTGTTTAATATACCAGTGTTTTAGCAGAGACTGTTAAGTTGAACTTTTGCCTAGAACTTTAAGCTACATCCATCCACAACTTGACAATGGACTATGCCTTGAATTGCTAGTTTTGTGTGAACAGGTTTCACTCAAAGTCTTAACCAGTACCTGGCTGCCAGTAGGCTACCCCGCGGTTTGGAGCATACACGTCGTACTCCCTGGTCTCTTCGTGAGCTTACTAGAGATTACCCATATCTCCTAGATTGCGACGTTTTACAATCGGAGCTCATATAGGTGTGTTCTTTCAAGATTGTTCTATAGGACAACATATTTGCTATAATAGCCAATAGAATCACATTAAGGCATGTCGCCAACCTGCCTAACAGTACTTAAGCCTTATAGCTCTGAGTTTTTTGATCTTCACTTATAGACGGTCACTTATTACTCTCCTCTGTTAAACAATAGCTTGTTCTTCCCAGGTCCTAATTCACGGGATCTCCGATCACAAAGGTTGGGTTACTACTATGGTTTAACGTCTATGGATCTCATACCTTCTCCCTAGATGCACTATCTATCACATTGCGTGATAGTCCCTTTGTAAAAGGATCTGTCAGGTTTTTGTTTGTTTGAATATACGTAACAGTTATTACTCCGGAGTTTCTCAACTTCCTGACAGATTTTAAACGTCTCTTCACGTGTCTTGATGACTTCGCGTTATCCTTAGAATTATTCACTTTAGCGATAAGCGTTTGGTTGTCACAATTCATAAGAGTAGCCGGTACAGGCTTTTCAACCACAGGCAAGTCCATCAAGAGTTCACGCGGCCATTCTACCTCTATAGTGGTTGTGTCTAACGCAGTTAGTTTTGCTTTCATAGTTGACCTTGTCAATATGGTTTGCTTGCAAGACCTCCATGACACTGCACCACCTCCATGAGTAAATACATACCCACTTGTAGCGTAGAGTATATCAACATCAGAGATCCAATTTGAATCACTATATCCTTCTAGCACAGCGGGGTGCCCTGAATAGTGAATTCCATAACTCATATTACCTCTCATATAGTGCAAAACCCTTTCTAGTGCATGCCAATGATCATTACCCGGGTTGGACATGAACCTACTCAGTTTGCTCACAACAAAAGAGATGTCTGGTCTTGTAGCACTAGCTAGGTACATGAGTGAACCGACAATTTGAGAGTATCTTAATTGCTCTCTCGTTTCTTTCTTGTTCTTTCTAAGTGTCACGCTGGGATCATAAGGTGTTGGAGAAGGCTTGCTATCCATAAAGCTGAAACGACTCAAGACCTTCTCAACATAGTGAGATTGTGTTAGAGTACTCCCACTCTAATCCTTAATAAGTTTGATGTTTAGGATCACATCGGCTTCTCCCAGATCTTTCATGTCAAAACTCTTTGATAGAAAAGTCTTGACCTCATTGATCACAACAATGTTTGTACCAAAGATCAATATGTCATCCACATACAAACATAATATGACACTATTGCCTCCACCATGGCGGTAGTAGACACACCTATCAGCCTCATTAATGACAAATCCTGCATGAGTCAAAGTTCTTTCAAACTTCTCATGCCATTGCTTAGGTGCTTGTTTCAGACCATACAAAGATTTTAGCAACTTGCACACCTTTTTCTTTTCTCCTTTTACCACAAACCCATCAGGCTAATCCGTATAAATTTCCTCTTCCAACTCTCCATTTAGGAAAGTTGTCTTTACATCCATTTGATGAATGATCAGACCATAAGAGGCAGCCAGGAAAAGTAGCACCCGAATGGTGGTTATTCTAGCAACGGGTGAATAGGTGTCAAAGTAATATTCGTCCTCTTTCTGAGTGTAGCCCTTGGCCACAAGACGCGCCTTGTACTTATCAATGGTACCATCAGGCCTTAACTTCTTTTTGAACACCCATTTACAACCCACGGGTTTACAACCATAAGGTCGTCCAGTTAACTCCCAAGTTCCATTAGAAAGAATTGAGTCCATCTCATTATGAACAACTTCTTTCCAATCATCTACATCTGGAGACGCATATGCCTCTTCAATAGACTTGGGAGTATCGTCCACAAGGTATACAATGAAATCATCACCAAAGGATTTTGCAACCCTTTGTCTCTTGCTCCTTACAGGAGTTTCATCGTTATCCTTCTCATGGACTTCCTCGAGTGTTTGTTCAATATAATCATCAAGCGTACTAGATTTAGATTTTAACTCAGAAGAAAATCTAGCAATGCTATGCATATCTTTTATAGGAAACATATTCTCAAAAAATGTTGCATCACGAGATTCCATCACAGTATCTACATACATATCAGGAACCTCAGATTTAACTACTAAAAATCTATAAGCAATGCTCCGCTGAGCATAACCCAGAAAAACACAATCCACTGTCTTTGGTCCAAGTTTGCATTTCTTAGGGATAGGAATATTGACCTTTGCCAAACATCCCTAAGTGCGCAAATAAGAAAGTGATGGTTTTCTCCCAACCCACTCTTCATAAGGGGTTTTCTCTTTATTTTTGTTAGGAACTCTATTCAGGACATGACATACAATCAACAAAGCCTCCCCCACCATGCCTTAGATAAACCAGAAGTGTCTATCATGGCGTTCACCAAGTCAGTCAACATGCGGTATTTCCTCTCGGCAATCCCGTTTGATTGGGGCGAATAGGGAGGCGTCCTCTCATGAATAATACCATGTTCCTCACAAAATTCATCAAAAACTTTGGAAAAATATTCTCCACCATGATCCGACCTAAGACGCTTGATCTTTCTCTCTAGTTGATTTTCAACTTCAGCTTTATAGATCTTAAAGTAATCGAGAGCTTCATCTTTAGTTTGCAACAAATAAACATAGAAAAATCTGGTCGCATCATCAATCAAAGTCATGAAATATTTCTTTCCACCTTTTGTCAACACACCATTCATCTCACATAGATCAGAATGTATGAGTTCTAGAGGTGCCAAGTTTCTCTCTTCGGCAGCCGTGTGAGGCTTTCGAGGTTGCTTCGATTGCACACAACTATGGCACTTAGAACCTTTGGCAAGTGTGAAATTAGGAATTAAATTCATACTGGATAGTCGAGACATTAAACCAAAATTAATATGACACATACGAGAATGCCAAACACTTGTATCATCATTAATACTAGCACAAATTTGGTTTACTGACTTATTGCAGAAATCTGAAAGGGAAAAGGGGAACAAGCTTCCGCACTCATAGCCTTTACCTATAGATTGTCCGAATCTCGACACGACTACTTTATTTGACTCTAAAACTACCTTAAACCCATCTCAACATAGAAGGGAGCCGCTAACTAGATTCTTGTTCATAGTAGGGACATGCTGCACGTTCCTTAGTTGCACGATCTTTCCCGAAATAAACTTCAAATCCATCGTGCCAATGCCACGAACAGAAGCATGCGATCCATTCCCCATTAGGACGGAAGAATCCCTTGCGACCTGATAAGAAGTAAACAAAGAGATGTCAGCACACACATGAATGTTAGCTCCTGAATCAATCCACCATGAAGGTGATTGAAATACTGAAAGCACAATAGGTAAATTACCATACCCATCAGTATTGCTAGCGGTCACCATGTTGACTGTCTTGGAGCTGGTTTTCCCTCTGCGGTCTGCGTGTTCTGGGCATTCCTTGGAAAAGTGTCTGAGCTTCCTGCAGGCGTAGCACTCTAGCTCAGCCTTGTTAAACTTCTTCTTCTTGAAGGTAGTAGTCTTTATAGGCTTGTTGAAAACAGGCTTGTTCTTTCCTTTGTTCTTGTTCTGTGGGAACCTTTGTACAATGTTGGCAGTAGGTTGAACTTCACCTCATTTCTCAGTAGTGTCTTTAGCCCGAGCTTTCTCTTCAACATCAAGAGATGCAATCAAATTTTCAACTGATATCTCCTGTCTCTTTTGTTTCAGAGAAGTGCGAAGTTCCTCCATGAAGAAGGCAACTTTGCAATAATGCACCCAGCCACAAATTTATCGGGTAGATCACACTTAAGGAGTTCTAGTTCCTTCACAATACACTGTATCTCATGAGCTTGTTCAACCACAGAATGGTTATTCACCATCTTGTAGTCATGGAAGTTTTCCATGATGTACAATTCACTACCTGCATCTGTAGCACCAAATTTAGCCTTCAGTGCATCCCACAGTGTCTTTCCATCTTGTATGTGCATGTACACATCACATAGACGGTCAGCAAGAACACTCAAAATGCATCCCACAAACATAGTGTTGGCTTCCTAGAACTTCCTCTGACATTTGTAGAGGAAGCAGATGTGTTCGGTGCAGACGCGTTGTTGACGATGACGGGACGAAGTAGACGACGCTGTACGCAACACCGCCTGACTTGCTTGGTAGACGACCCGTTGTGGAAGCAGCGAGCAGTCGCGCAAAGCATCGAACCGGAGGCCAGGCGAGGCGAGCAAGCGCGTGAGTGTGATTCTCTCCTTTCTCTTCAGAACACACACTTAGAGTAGTGGGGAGAACTCACTATATAAAGAGGTCCAACACTTCCTCCACTAGCGGTATGGGACTAAACTTTAGCACCACCACACCACTACTTGCCATTTTATTCATGGGCTCAAATTGAAATTTCAGAATTTTGTACATGGCCAAGTCCATTCAATTCTAACATTTACATATTAGACCTAGTTTAAATTCAAGTAGGTTCAGGCTCTAAGTATGTTATTTGATTTTCTAAATTTCGAAAAAACATTATGGTCCGCAAAGTATAAGATATTTTCGATCTGCAATACAATTGCATTTATGGTCTAGAAATCATATTATATTTTTTCAGGAAGGTTCTAGAAACCATATGGTAATAAACATCGTGCATCTGTCTTTAAATATACATTAGCGTCTACCATGAATGAGTCTCACTAAAAAGGCAGAGCTTGATTATCGTGCCTTGCACGCTGTATTTTGTTATTAGCAAAGTATGCATGTCGGCATTTCTTTAGGGAACGCTTAGAACTCAGCTAGCTCAGATTTTTTATGGCCTTATTCACATAATGTTATTGTATTTTGTATTTATTCTTTTTGTTTTTTTAATCCATCATTTTATTCTTTTGGACTCACATGTCATATTTTGTTGTTGTTGTTGCTATGTGCCCCATCAAACCGGCCCAATAAATACTAATTCGGTTCTTGTTGTTGCACGTCGCATCTTTTAAAAAAAAAATCGCCGATAGAGAACAAATAAGATTTGCAGTTGCGATCCGCCTGTGAATATTTGTAGTTGCGACCCGACTTATAAATACTTGCAATTGCGCACCGACTATGAATACTTGCAATTGCGACTTGACTTTGAATATTTGCAGTTGCGATTAGACTTTGAATACTTGCAATTGCGATCCGACTTTGAATATTTGCAGTTGCGGCCCTACTTCGAATACTTGCAGTTGCGATTAGACTTTGAATACTTGCAATTGTGACCCGACTTTGAATACTTGCAGTTGCGATCCGACTTCAAATACATGCAGTTGTCACCTGACTTTGAATACTTGCAGTTGCGGCCCGACTTCAAATACATGCGGTTCTCACCCGACTTTGAATACTTGCAGTTGTAACCCGACTTTAAATATTTACAGTTACGACCCGACTTTAAATATTTGCAGTTGCGGTCACATTTCAAATCTTGCAGTTACGACCCGACTTTAAATATTAATTTAATTAATATAAAAAGTAAAAAGTAAAAAGAAACAATAATTAATTAGGAGATAAAAATGGAAAGGGAAGTCGTTACAAAAAAGATGATCCTGGCAGCTACGGTCAACAGATGACAATGACATGATTCAAAAAGTTAAGCAAATGACAATAACACGCAAAAAAAGTTCTCATACAAAAAATTCTAAAAAGAACAATTATTTTTCTAAAAATTAACCATACAAATTATACATAGTCAATCAAAACAAACAACTGCAAAAAAAGGGGACAAAAAAGAAGCAACAAGAATAGTGCGAAGGCTTGTAGCATCGAACGTTAAAAAAATGCTAGCCCGACAACAAAAAAAGTATAGCCCATCTGCTGGACGCTTGCCATACTATACGAAAAAAAAATACCAGGATAACGGGCCGGACACACATCGCTGCATAGGTTAGTCGCTCTGCACTAATCATGATGTATTTGATCTAATGGTTGAGGATGTGAATGAGACCAAATTAATTCTAAGCTAGCTGAGTTTTAGCAATTCCGATTTCTTTATCCCACGCACGGGCAGTTTTTCTTTTTGAATAATTTAGATTGCTTAATAAAAAACGTTGAATTTCTCTTTCTCAAAAAAAAAAAATCTAACACAAATGAACTCTGCAAAATTGTCCTTCTGCTTCGAGCTCAAATGAATTTGTGCTCGGTGAACATTAAAATAAAAATAAATCAAGCAAATCATTTTTTGACAAACGTTTACAAAACTTTCAAGTGTTATCGTAAAATCACATTCATATAAGGCATGGTAAAAAAAGCAAATTCGGTGTTTCAAAATGCTAGGCGTGGCAAAAAAACAGTTTAATTCAATGCTTCAAAATGCTTTTTAAGTAGCATTTTCAAAATACCAATTCTTTTTGCCACGCCTATTAGGAATGTAATCTCATGATAAATTTTGGCAAGCAATTCAAACTTTTGTCAACATTTGTTAAAAGAATATCAGAATTCTTTAAGTATATATTTTATTATTATTATTTTACGGTTCACCCGAACTCGGGCTCACAAACTCTGTTCCTGCTCTCATACGTATACGTAAGCAGAGCAGCAACCGCTCAACAGCGACAAAACGGAGGACACTCACGGCCGGCTGCTCCCCCACTCCAATTCCTCCCAACCCGCACGCAGCCAGCCCGGGCCGGCGATGGCGACCGCGCAGTTCCGACCCCTGTCCTCCTCCTCCTCCGCCTCCGCAGCCGCCCGGCCCAGGGCCTTCCGCGCCGCGCCGTCCCGCGTGGCCGCGGCGGCGTCGGCGTCGGGCGAGCCCGCGCGGCGGCTCGCGGCGGAGTTCGACCCGGCGGTCCCGCTGGCCTCCGCGGTGACGCCGCCCAGCGGGTGGTACACCGACCCGGGGTTCCTCCGTCTCGAGCTAGACCGCGTCTTCCTCCGCGGGTGGCAGGCCGTTGGTACGCACACTCGATTCTGCGCCCCGATCCCTTCCCTGGCACAGTATTTCCTTCTAGTTTTCAGGAGGAACAGTTGCGTAACGGGCGACCGATTGTAGATGTTGATTCAGTTTGAGCTGCATGCATCATGTGTTACTTTTCTGGGCACAGTGAGTTCAGGAGGACTGCTGAGTGTTCACTGGCGGCAGACTGGCTTGAAATGGATAGTTCAGGTCTCTGGTGATCAGGTCCCGTGGCTAACTTATTGGGATCATGGGCATGTTCACCGTATGGGATTAAAGCATTCCCTATTAATGCTAACATATTTGTAGTTTTGTAACAGGAATTCCTCGTCCCCTTCCACAGTTGTTGATTAATGTAGGATGTATCTTGTATTTGCACATAGATGAAGGAACCGATTAAATCTAGAAATTCATGAGAAGAAATTAGTCAAGTGCCCTCTTATAGGTCGTAACTGATTTGAAAAAATATTAGACGATATGTGGTGTGGCCGTGTGGGTGGTGATGAACAAATGCAACTGGGAAAGAAGTTAAATTGGGGCACAGCTGGGAGACATCATTTACGTTTACACGTATGGCCTATATTGTTTAAAAATAATAATTGAATTAATACCTTATATGACTTATATTAATCAATGAAAGGAGTACCTTACTGATTTGGCAGATCATTCAGTACAATTTGTGTTTATCTGTCTTCATTAGTTAATCGCTGTAGGTCCTTACTGAGAGCTTACATGGTGCCGACTTGCATGCTTCTTTTCCAGGTCACATAGGACAAGTCAAGAACCCAAATGATTTCTTCACAGGAAGGTGATTCGAGCTTTCATGCTTCTGCTACCTGAATCAATTCTACTTTCTACAGTATCTGATGTGCAAACCTTTTGTAAGTGTAAAGGTTCTTATAATATTTCTAAAACTTCCCACCATGTAATCTGCAACTTATCTTGCCAAAATTATTTGGATTAATGAAAACAGAAATAATTTGCTACCCATGGTGGTAGCTACACATGCCCCCAATGTTTATCTCTAATTAATTTGATAAATTATTTTGAAATATGAAAAATTACTCTATAGTGAAAATATCATGTTTTTGAACCAGCCAGGCAAGCAAACATGCAATTATACCAAAAAGGCAAGAAAAAAAAGACTGAGAGAAGTGAGAAACGTCCCTTCTACACAACGAGAAGACACTTGTGTCCGAAAGGTAACAAAAAAGACTAATAAAAGTGAGAAAAGGTCATTCATATACAAAACAAATGCACTTGTGTCAATGTCATTGAAACCCGATACCTCGTATATAAAAAACGACACTTATACCAAAGGGTGTGTAGCTACCACCATGCATACGAAATCGCCTCTCTTAATGAAAATTGTAAGGTGGGTTTAGGTCCCCCATAGACCTTTCATTTTTTTCTTTCCAAAACAAGGATCTGCATGCAAAACACTTGTTTGAAAGTTTGCAACTGTCAGTCATGGTTACCTCCAAATTATCTTCCAGTCATGGTTAACTCCAAATTATTGTAAAATAAGATAATTCATGCTGGAGGTCGCTAATTTTAATTGTCTAACAAGGTGAACCAACAGCCTAGGAAATGTAGAATTTGTGATATGCCGGGATGCAAATGGGAAACTTCAAGCTTTTCACAATGTGTGTCGTCATCATGCCTCACTCCTCGCATGTGGAAGTGGTCAGAAGACTTGCTTCCAATGCCCTTATCACGTGAGTTCCTTAATAAAGACCTTGTAGGTATGGTATATACTTGTGGTCTGTACTTGCATGTCATAATTTTTCTGCGACTTTCTAGGATAATCATCTGAATACTTAGGTTATTGACATCTGAGGTAAGAAATGTGGCCACATAACTTTTCTTCGAAAGTTGTTCAGTTGAAAATTTTCATGGGATGGAATCCACATGTTATTAACCAAAGATACTTTAAAATGTTAATATAACAATGAGGGAATACATCCATATGTCCCATGTGGGGATTAAACGTTTCAAGTTGAATTCTAAAGAAATTTGGTTTAATATTAGCTGGACCCCCAGCTTCTTGCCATCTCTACAGAACTGCCTGAACTAGAACAATTGCAACAAAACAACAGAACATCTGTGGATTTCATATGTTTATTAGTGTAATTTTCATTATTGAGGGAACTAAGTGTGGTGAAGCCTGTGCTTTCTAGGTTGTGCAGAAACTGAACTTCATCATCATATCATTACTTTTTATTTGTCCCATTTTTTGTGAGTCGGTAGCTAACTAGCTATACAATTTTGTAGGGTTGGACGTATGGTTTAGATGGTACCCTCCTGAAAGCTACAAGAATATCAGGAATCAAGAACTTTAACAAGAATGTATACCACAGCTCCTTTTGAGCCTCTATGCTTCTCAATCCTGCAAAATTGCACCTTATGCTTCTTTCTGGAAACAGGATTTCGGTCTTTTACCAATTAAGGTGGCTACCTGGGGACCTTTTGTGCTTGCCAGATTTGATGACTCCTCTCAAGATACTGTTCATGATGTGGTTGGAGATGAATGGCTGGGTAGTGCTTCAGATCTGTTGAGTAGAAGTGGCATTAACACTTCACTACCCCATATTTGCAGGCGAGAATATATTATCGAATGTAACTGGAAGGTCCATATTTTTTTGAAGTCCAATATTTTGATGACGTGTTACTGAAGCAATGAGATTCTCTTGAGTTTATCTTTATGCTCATTGTATTTTTTTGTCATGCAGGTATTTTGTGACAACTATCTAGATGGTGGATATCATGTTCCATATGCACATGGGGCCCTTGCATCCGGTCTTCAGCTTCAATCCTATGAAACACTTGTATAGTTTGTAAATCCCTTCCCTTCTGCAGTTTTATCTTGACAATATTTCTATTTTAGGTATAGTTGATTTGATGTCAACTAGTAATATTTTAATAACCAGTATGAATAGTATCTCTTTGTTTTTGTGTTGAAACTATCGAGTTATTACTTTTAATGAATCTTCATATCTGAACCAATGCCACTGCAATACTGAATTATTTCCTTGCAAACTTTTGTGTTTTTGCCTTTTCTAGGATGACTTCTAATTAGATGTACTTATCTCCAGACATACGAAAAAGTTAGTGTTCAAAGATGTGAAAGTGCCCCAGCAGAACAAGAAGATATCGATCGCTTAGGGACAAAAGCTACCTATGCCTTTGTTTATCCAAACTTTATGATCAATAGGTGCAGTGGGCATCCTTCAGAACTTGTTTCAGTTTTCTCACATTAGATGTATGCAGATACGAATAACTAATATTTTTCAGGTATGGTCCATGGATGGACACTAATCTAGCTGTCCCATTGGATGCAACCAGGTGCAAAGTGGTTTTTGATTATTTTCTGGACAAATCTCTTCTGGTATACATTCTCTTGATCTCACATATCCATTTTATGTTTTTCAGTACATACTTATGTACTGCCCATATGTTTTCACATGTCAATAACATAACGTGATGTCCTTTACTCTTTAGTATTTACACAACCCGGGTGGCACATTATTGTGATAATACTTTAATTGCAAACATGAGTACCTTATTGTTACATATATCGTGCTTATGTCTTGCTTGCACTTGATAAGATGAGAGTGATTTTGAAGAGCGTCTCTGCTTTATCCCTGAACAGAACATGGGGGCACAACATGATTGTAACTTTGTACATTATTAAGTGGCTGCTTTCGAGTTTGAATCTTGAACATACCTGGAAGCGTGTCTCTGCATTAAGAATGACTGAATGAGCTAAGATAGCGCAAACGACTTGTGAATGATAAGCAATACTAGAAGAAAGTAGTTGTGTGCCATGGCAAAGTCAAAGAAGCATAGTGTAGGAGCAGAGGAGGAAAGATAAGGCTATTAAGAATCACATTAGCACTTGTCATTTTCCGCATTGACGGGAAGTTAATGTAGTGACGGGTCTTTGCTGCTCAACTGAATTCCAATGCTGAGAATCACCAAAGTGGGAAGGAACTGTGCTCCTCTTCTTTGGTTGGGATGAATCCATTCATAATAGATGGTCGTACTGGTCTAAGATCTAAAAGCCGAGTTATGTCTCTGAATGGATGGTGATGTTAGCTTCATATATTAATCAAGTTTCCCTCTTAAACAAGTAGTGATTGTTACATTGCTACTCCCCCCGTAAAGAAATATAAGAGCGTTTAGATCACTAAAGTAGTGATCTAAATGCTCTTATGTTTGTTTACAGAGGGAGTACAATCTGAAATGGAGTATCCTTGAGATGCAAAAATTCTTTCCTGCTTGCCGTATACAATCTTCAGTTGACTCATCCGTATTGAATGTGCAGGATGACCAGGATTTCATCAACAGAAGCTTAAAAGACAGCGAACAAGTACAGGTATATGTCACGATCAAAGTATAAAACCGATGGTCAAGTCCAAAGGTAGCTTGATGCAATGTTGCCATCAATCACTAAGTTCGTATTGAAGTAGAGATCTCTTCTAACAATCACTGCATAGTAAATCACATAGTCTTCTAACTGCATTTACAAGATGGACTCAAATGTTGTTTTTTTTTTTATGTTCTTATTACGAGTGCCATGCTTTTTGTGTGATGTAGCAGTAGCAATACGCTAACATCAATAGATGCACAACACAAGTACAGTAGCCATGGCATGAGCCACAAAACACAACTGTGAACTCGCTTCTGTGGTGATACTGTAACAAGCGTAGTCCGGTGATGTTTGATGCGTCTTTTACCTGCTGCAGATTGAAGACATTGCACTGTGCGAGGGAGTCCAGCGGGGCTTGGCGTCGCCGGCCTACGGCGTGGGCAGGTACGCGCCGTCCGTGGAGATGGCCATGCACCACTTCCACTGCCTCCTGCACGCCAATCTCAGTGGCCAGTGATGATTATGTGCGGCACTTAATATTGTGTATATAATTGTGAAATGCTATGCTGGAAGCACATAGCCGTAGGACTGTAATTCTACAGTTGGTCTTCTTCTCCAATGGTAAAAACAGAGTGTTCGAACCATTGAAAATTGGGTATGCCAGGTGAAGCTATACAATAAAATGAGTGAACCGTGAAACGGCTTGAGCCATGAGAGCATCTCCAACACCCGCGCTATCGCCGCGCACGCAAAAACCCTTTTGCAGCGTCGAAATAGAAAATTTTAGCGTGCCGGAGTGCGCTGGCTCCAGCGGCGGCGGCAAAATATTGCACGTGCGAGCCACTTCAATGGACACGCTAAAACTCAGCGTACGTGAGCAACCGACGCTTGCAACTTGTTCATTTTGAAAAGACAATATGAATATTTCAAACATAAAAAAAGATATAACATAGTTTAATTATACGATACATCAACAAGCATGCCACATTAACCAACCAAGTTCAAAGTCAACCAACCAAGTTCATGACATAAAAAAAGTTCTGACAAAGAAATGACACATCAACAATCATGCCTCATCTTCGTCCTCCTTTTCCTCCGTTTCTTCATCCTCATCCGAAGACGATTCTTCCTCCTCCTCATCTTCATCATTGACGCGCACCGCATCATCATGTGGAGCTCAGTAGGTGTTGGCAAGATCTTCAACGGCATCATGCGAAGGTATGTGAGGAGGCACACCGGAAGACATGTGTCCACTCGAAGGTGCTCCCATGACTCCCATGAGAGACGCAAAACTCATGCCTCCTATGCCCCCCATGGTAGCTCCGAAGCCACCCATGCCTCCCATGCCGTCCATGGTAGCTCCGAAGCCACCCATGCCTCCCATAGTAGCTCACATGCCTCCAATGGCCATGCCTCGTTTTTGGATCAAGACTTCTTCTCGGGCAAGCTTGACGTACTCCTTTTGTTGCTCGTCGAGGATAGATGTGTCCATGATGAAGAACAAGTACTTCTCCCATTCCAACAATATAGTGCGCTCCTCCATGGCCAATTTCTTCTCCTCCAATGCCACCTTCCTCTCCTCGGCCGGCACCCTTCTCTCCTCGGTTGCCAACCTCCTCTGCTCGGCCGCCGCATCTTGGTTCCTTGCCATCTTCCTCACCTCATTCACTTCCTTTCTTGCATTCACAATAGCTTCCATATCATTGTTTATCTCATCATCTCCTTTCCTCTTCTTCTTTTCTTTTCCCTCTTTCTTGCCTCCACTTGGTCTATTTGGTTTGGAGTAGGCAACCGAGTTTGGTGTAGGGCTTCTCTTGCCGTCATCACTTGATGACTCTTCCTCATCATCATCCAAATCAATGGTTCGCTTGCGTTTGTTGCTCTCCTCACCAACACCTTCATGGGGCCTCCATTTCTCATCATCCTTCAACACATAATAGCAATGGGGGCAAGGTAAATGGTCTCCCTTTCTTGATCTTTCCTTTCTTGCTCTTCTTCTCCTCTCCTTGAAATAAGTTTAGTGCAATAGTGAGCTACAAACAAAAGAACAAGTTAGCACTTGAAGCACCAAAGAAGAAGCATGAACATGGAAGAATCATGAAAGAAATGACACTTACCCTATCTCGGTCATTAGTGCCACTTGGGTTAAGCGTGTCAACCGCCTTAAGTGTGTGTGCCCACTTTTGACAATCGTTGTTGATTGTCGACCACCGGGAGCGAAGAGATCTTTCGTGCGGTCAATTCCACTTTTGTTCTATAAATCAAAGTGCTCCTTCATCCGGATACAGTATGCATCTCTACTTTGGTCCCCTCCAACCGTGGCATCCCTAGACACTTTCAACCATGTATTGCATAGCAAGACGTCTTCATCCATGGTGTAGTTGCCGGCTCTTCCTTTTGGTGCATCGACGATACCCTCACCATCCTCGTCCACCTCAAACTCATGATCATCTAAATGCACATCATTGGTTTGAGACCAATGGGAATTGTTGGA
The DNA here is from genome assembly GCF_904849725.1 of Hordeum vulgare subsp. vulgare. NCBI lineage: Eukaryota > Viridiplantae > Streptophyta > Magnoliopsida > Poales > Poaceae > Hordeum > Hordeum vulgare. The sequence goes on along the minus strand of NC_058524.1, from coordinate 569,921,849 downwards.
GCCAACACCCATAGTAGTCATGTATGTCTCATCATTGAAACTACAAAGTATATACAACAAACAAATATAAGCTATCCATATGTATCTATTCATGTAAAAAAACAATGAAAAAAAGTGGGTGAAAACATACCTTGTGGGCATTCCATCGAACACGTTGTGCGCATTGGCCGCTGGCGGTGCAAACGAGCTCGCCAGCGCTTCATACGCATCCGCATCCATCGCACGACGTGCAAGTTTCTTTTTCGGCGGCCTAGTGGAGCCATCCACCGCCTTCTTCTTCTATCCGGACACCTTCTTGATGGTCTTCTTCACCACTGGCGCATTTGGAAGCTTTGAGAGGGGGCATGTGTCATGGCGGGCGCCGGCTCACCGCCACCCACCGAGGTCGGCGGTGGCGCCATGAAAAGGCTGCGCACGAGACCGGTGCTCTGAGGAGCTCCGGCAAAGACGAGCCCAAAGCTCGCCGGGCTAGGGTTTGCACCGGCGCTTGCGGCGGCGGCGACAACAGCGGAGGGATTACGGGCGTAGGAGGCGCTGAGGGGGATGTCGGCGCAGCTATCCACCAAACCGTTTCGACAGCGGCGACGCGGGACATGAGCGGAGTGGCAGCGCGAGTGCTCGAGTGTGCAACACGCGGTAGCGGGCGCATGAAATATGGGACACGCGATGCCGTCTCGCCCCGCGTGCTGAACCGTTTATGCCGCGCGCGCGTTTTTTGCGCCTCCGCTGGAGCGCCCGGAGCGGATGTGCGTGCGACATAAAGCCGCTTTTTCCAGCACGATGCTTATATAGCGCGGTTGTTGGAGATGCTGTGAAAAGACCTCCGAAGCTTGATTTTTGACCATATTTCTCATCACTCGTCAGTCAAAATTTAGGCAGAAGCTCAAAGAGGTTAGGAACGGATCTGCACTTTTTCAGTCAGAAGAAAAAGTGACCATGCGTGGATACATGGGGTGTCGGGGCCTCCGATAAAGCATGGTTGTGGTCTTCGCCAAGGAGATCTTGTTTTTCCGTTGTTGTTTGTCCTAGCCGTTGACCCGCTCCAACAGCTTCTGAACAACGCCACCTCAAAGGACCTCCTACACAAGATTCGTGGTCGTGGTGCCACAATACGCACCTTTCTCTATGCGGATGATGCGGCGGTCTTCATGGCTCCCATAAGAGTGATGTTGATCGTCTAGCGCAGATTCTACACTGCTTTGGCGAGGTCACGAGCCTCACAACAAACTTCCAGAAGAGCTCCGTCATACCAATTAGATGTGGTCACATAAATCTAAGGACTGTCCTTCATAACTTGTCAGCTAAAAGGCCCTCCTTCCCAATGAGATAATTGGGTCTACCCCTCTCAGTGTGGAAGTTGAAAAAAGTGGGCTTTCAGTTCTTAAAGGACAAGATCGCAGCTAAGCTCGCCCCCTAGGATGGTGGCAACACCACTGTCATTGGACGCACCACCCTCGTCAAATCAGTTATTTCCTCACAAGTGTTTTATTACATTACGCCTCTAGTGGTACCCCCAAGCACCCTCTGTAGCACAGACAAACTTCAAATAGCTTTCTTTTGGTCAGGCTCGGACAAGACAACGGGAGTGAAATGCAAGGTGAATTGGGACATGGCAGGTCATACGACCGTGGAGGCCTTGGAGTTCTCAACACAGACAAGTTTGCATGAGTTTTGCGTCTTTGTTGGCCTTGGTTCGAATGGAAAGAACCCTCCAAGTTGTGGGTTGGTATGGGCAACCCATGTGATCGGCACAATCTTGACTTCTTCTGCGCATCAACCATCATCACAGTTGGGATGGAGCAAAAACCGCTTTTTGGGAGGCTCCCTGGATCAATGACAGGAAGCCTAAGGAGATTGGTCCACTCATTTTTGCGGCTTCATCCCGCAAAAACGGGAAGGTTAGAGAAGCGTTGAAGAACAATGCTTGGGTGGCCAAGGTAAAACTTTCTGAAAACTTCACATTGGAGCATATGCGTCAGTTCGTGATCCTCTGGACGCCCATCCAAGGCCTTCATCTTGACGACGACGCTGAGGATGACATTGTCTCGAAGCACTCAACCAGTGGACACGACTCTGCGGCCTCCGGCTACGCGGCTCAGTTCTTTGGAATGGTTCACTCGCCCATGAAACATATGATATGGAAAATTGGAAAGCTTGGGCCCCTCCCAAGGTCAAGTTCTTTTCCTTGCTGGCTACTCAAGATTGGATTTGGACAACCGATAGGCTGACCAAGCGTGGATGTCCCAACTGTGATCTGTGTCCACTATGCAAGCAAGTTCAGGAATCCGGCCCACACCTCTTCTACAAATGCTGGTTCACGCTCACACTTTGGAAATTGATTAATGGCTGGCTTCTTTTGATAGACTTTGATACTTCGGATTGGCACCTTCCGAACTCCATAAGCGAATGGTGGTCCAAGAGATTTGATGATCGTACGCCAAACAGAAAGGCCATGGCGTCCCTGACAATGCTTATGAGATGGATCATCTGGAAGGAGGAGAATGCCCTTATTTTTTAGCACAAATGTACTCCAACATCTATATTTTCAACAATATTAGGTGTGAGATAAAATCGTAAATTATGGACGGAGCGAAGCATCTGGGAACTATAATACCCGAAGAGTGATGCTTTAACATTTTGGGTCTTGTAACACCAATTCTATCGTCTTCTTAATGAATATACGAGACAAATCTTTCTGACTCGTTTTTTTTTTTAAAAAAAAATGCCCGCATACATCGTTTTCTTCGGGTAGATGGTGATGAAACGATTCGTCGACGACCTCATTGCGTGCGAGGCGACGGAGTCGCCACTCTCTTGTTGTTCCGGATTATGGAATAGCGGAGACTTTCAGATAGCAAGTAATCAACTGTTATTTTTTCTTTTTTTAAGAATCATGCACTTCCTTTATTTAAACTTTCCCACAGGGGATCTCGTCACACAAAACCTGAATAATACAGTACAATCTGGTAACAGTAATCAACTATTACGAGACGGGAGGAACATCTATCCACTTTGTTCAAACTTCCGATCACGGGCAGGCAAAAAAAAATGAAAACAAAAATTCCGTCGCCGGGACTTGAACCCGGGTCTCTCGGGTGAGAGCCGAGTATCCTAACCACCTAGACTACGACGGATTGATGACTTGACCAGAATGTTACTCTATTAGTCTCATGGACACTAGACTAGAAGTCTTGCAACAGACAAATAGTGCATCCAACTCCTGACCATGGAGGTAGGTCCCAAATCAGTTTCAGTAGCACGAGAGGCTGTTGAACTGGCCGTGTGAGATTTGCTCCCTTGCTCATTTGTGGCACGCGGGTAAGGTCCATGGCCCCTTTTGGTTAGTTTAGGAGAACCCTCTACGACGGAAGCAAAGAACAGTGCGAGAGGCACTTCGGAACAACACCTGGGTAGCAGACTTAGCACATGGTAGCAATTCACATCTTTGGGAGGACGCGATTAGGCTCCATAGATGGCTACAAGACAGAGATTTGCAACTCCACGCAGAAACTGCTGACACTATCACATGGAACCTTGAGGCCTCACAAACATACTCGACCAGGTCGGCATACAATGCACAGTTCCAAGGAAGGCTAACGTTCGATTTCAAGAAGTTAATATGGAGGACCTAGGCACCCCCTAGGCTCAAGATTTTTGGCTGGCTAGTTCTTCGCAACAGGTTATGGTGCAATGACCGACTGCAACGTCGTGGATGGCCAAACGGCTATTTCTGTCAGCTATGCCTACGGAACCTGGAGACATCAGTACATCTGTTCTGAGAATGCCCCATGACGCTGCAGATTTGGACGGAGGCCGCCTCCAGGGCTGGATGCGCCTTTTTGTCCCCTCCCTTATGGGCGACGAAGACTGGGTCAGCCGAGAAGATAACCGCAATGATCGGGGCGGCCCAACCACTTCACCGCAAGGCTACCAAGACGATGATCATACTGATTCTATGGGAGATTTGGAGACACAGGAATGATTGCACTTTCTCAAACAAGCAGGCGCAAATACAAGACTTACAATGCGCAATCACGAGAACCGTTGAGCTATGGAGACAAGCTGGAGCATTCTTCTTGGAGCCCCCTTTCTGGGATCCTCCGTGAGGGATCGACTCTACCCCCCCTCTAGTTTTCTTTTTAAGTTTCTCTCCCTTTTTCTCCTTGATCCTAGGATCGTATCCCCCGCCTTGCTGTAACCGCTCTCCTACCTGCTAAGTTCTAATATATGCCAGCATTCCAAGCTGGATCTTTCAAAAAAAAACTTCCTTCGTCCGAAAATACTTGTTCTAGAGATGAATGTATCTAGACTTATTTTAGTTATAGATACATTCATTATATTCATTTTTAGAACAAGTATTTCCGAACGGAGGGAGTATCATTTAGTTAATCTAGTCTCACAGGCATTACCACTCTACAGCAGATCACAGATCAGTTCCAGCAAGGAGCTGCCATGGCCCATGGCTACAGTTTCAAGGTTAACAAAGAAGTGGACAAGTTTTTTTTTTTTTGCGGAGAAACAGGGAGATTTATTAAACTGTAACAGACTTACAATCCTCAGCAACCAGCATAGTGACACATGGAGGTGGTCTACCCAACCAACATGCAGTACTATCTCCACTATGACCAAAGTTTGCTAAGCAATGTGCAACTCTATTTTGTTCACGACTAATCTTACAGAAAGTAACCTCCCTATTCAAAAGTAAACTCTTGATTTCTACCACTAGGACACCATAGGGTGATCTATCATAAGTACCAGTAGCTTGTTGGGGAACGTCGCATGGGAAACAAAAAAATTCCTACGCGCACGAAGACCTATCATGGTGATGTCCATCTACGAGAGGGGATGTGTGATCTACGTACCCTTGTAGACCATATAGCAGAAGCGTTAGTGAACGCGGTTGATGTAGTGGAACGTCCTCACGTCCCTCGATCCGCCCCGCGAACCGTCCCGCGATCAGTCCCACGATCTAGTGCCGAACGGACGGCACCTCCGCGTTCAGCACACGTACAACTCGACGATGATCTCGGCCTTCTTGATCCAGCAAGAGAGACGGAGAGGTAGAAGAGTTCTCCGGCAGCGTGACGGCGCTCCGGAGGTTGGTGGTGATCTTATCTCAGCAGGGCTCCGCCCGAGCTCCGCAGAAACGCGATCTAGAGGAAAAACCGTGGAGGTATGTGGTCGGGCTGCCGTGGAAAAGTCGTCTCAAATCAGCCCTAAAACCTCCGTATATATAGGGGGAAGAGGGGGAGCCTTGCCTTGGGGTCCAAGGACCCCTAAGGGTTTCGGCCGAGCCAAGGGGGGCAGCCCTCCCCTTCCAAACCGAGTCCAACTAGGTTTGGAAGGAGGAGTCCTTCCCCCTTTTCCCACCTCCTCTTTTTTTTTCTCTTTGATTTTTCTTCCTATGGCGCATAGGGCTCTTTTGGGCTGTCCCACCAGCCCACTAAGGGCTGGTGCGCCACCCCCAATGCCTATGGGCTTCCCCGGGGTGGGTTGCCCCCCCGGTGAACTCCCGGAACCCATTCGTCATTCCCGGTACATTCCCGGTAACTCCGAAAACCTTCCGGTAATCAAATGAGGTCATCCTATATATCAATCTTTATTTCCGTACCATTCCGGAAACCCTCGTGACGTCCGTGATCTCATCCGGGACTCCGAACAACATTCGGTAACCAACCATATAACTCAAATACGCATAAAACAACGTCGAACCTTAAGTGTGCAGACCCTGCGGGTTCGAGAACTATGTAGACATGACCCGAGAGACTCCTTGGTCAATATCCAATAGCGGGACCTGGATGCCCATATTGGATCCTACATATTCTACGAATATCTTATCGTTTGAACCTCAGTGCCAAGGATTCATATAATCCCGTATGTCATTCCCTTCGTCCTTCGGTATGTTACTTGCCCGAGATTCGATCGTCAGTATCCGCATACCTATTTCAATCTCGTTTACCGGCAAGTCTCTTTACTCGTTCCGTAATACAAGATCCCGCAACTTACACTAAGTCACATTGCTTGCAAGGCTTGTGTGTGATGTTGTATTACCGAGTGGGCCCCGAGATACCTCTCCGTCACATGGAGTGACAAATCCCAGTCTCGATCCATACTAACTCAACGAACACCTTCGGAGATACCTGTAGAGCATCTTTATAGTCACCCAGTTACGTTGCGACGTTTGATACACACAAAGTATTCCTCCGGTGTTAGTGAGTTATATGATCTCATGGTCATAGGAACAAATACTTGACACGCAGAAAACAGTAGCAACAAAATGACACGATCAACATGCTACGTCTATTAGTTTGGGTCTAGTCCATCACGTGATTCTCCTAATGACGTGATCCAGTTATCAAGCAACAACACCTTGTTTATAATCAGAAGACACTGACTATCTTTGATCAACTGGCTAGCCAACTAGAGGCTTGCTAGGGACAGTGTTTTGTCTATGTATCCACACATGTATATAAGTCTTCATTCAATACAATTATAGCATGGATAATAAACGATTATCTTGATACATGAATTATAATAATAACTATATTATTATTGCCTCTAGGGCATAATTCCAACAGTCTCCCACTTGCACTAGAGTCAATAATCTAGCCCTCACATCATCATGCGAATTACATTGTAATAAATCTAACACCCATACAGTTCTGGTGTTGATCATGCTTTGCCCGTGGAAGAGGTTTAGTCAGCGGGTCTGCTACATTCAGATCCGTGTGCAGTTTGCATATATTCACGTCCTCCCCTTCGACGTAGTCGCGGATGAGGTTGAAGCGTCGTTTGATGTGTCTGGACTTCTTGTGAAACCGTGGTTCCTTTGCTAAGGCAATGGCACCCTGTTGTCACAGAACAAGGTTATTGGATTCAGTGCACTTGGCACCACTCCAAGATCCATCATGAACTGCTTCATCCAGACACCCTCCTTAGCTGCCTCCGAGGCAGCCATGTACTCCGCTTCACATGTAGAATCAGCTACGACGCTTTGCTTGGAACTGCACCAGCTTACCGCACCCCCATTAAGAATAAATATGTATCCGGTCTGCGACTTAGAGTCGTCCGGATCTGTGTCGAAGCTTGCATCGACGTAACCTTTTACGGCGAGCTCTTCGTCACCTCCATACACGAGAAACATCTCCTTAATCCTTTTCAGGTACTTCAGGATATTCTTGACCGCCGTCCAGTGATCCACTCCTGGATTACTCTGGAACCTACCTGCCATACTTATGGCCAGGCTCACGTCCGGTCTAGTGCACAACATTGCATACATGATAGAACCTATGGCTGAAGCATAGGGGACGGTGCGCATATGCTCTCTATCCTCATCAGTTGCTGGGCACTGAGTCTTACTCAATCTCGTACCTTGTAAAACTGGCAAGAACCCTTTCTTAGACTGTTCCATTTTGAACCTCTTCAAAACTTTATCAAGGTATGTGCTTTGTGAAAGTCCTATCAGGCGTTTTGATCTATCCCTGTAGATCTTAATGCCTAGAATGTAAGCAGCTTCTCCTAGGTCCTTCATAGAGAAACTTCTATTCAAGTAATCCTTTATGCTCTCCAAAAACTCTACGTTGTTTCCAATCAGCAATATGTCATCCACATATAATATTATAAAACGCCACAGAGCTCCCACTCACTTTCTTGTAAATACAAGATTCTCCAACCACTTGTATAAACCCAAATGCTTTGATCACCTCATCAAAGCGTTTGTTCCAACTCCGAGATGCTTGCACCAGTCCATAAATGGATCGCTGGAGCTTGCACACCTTGTTTGCATTCTTAGGATTGACAAAACCTTCAGGTTGCATCATATACAACTCTTCCTTAAGGAAACCGTTAAGGAACGCCGTTTTGACATCCATCTGCCAGATTTCATAATCGAAAAATGCAGCTATTGCTAACATGATTCTGACGGACTTAAGCATCGCTACGGGTGAGAATGTCTCATCGTAGTCAATTCCTTGAACTTGTGAAAAACCCTTTGCCACAAGTCGAGCTTTATAAACGGTCACATTGCCGTCAGCGTCCGTCTTCCTCTTAAAGATCCATTTGTTCTGAATAGCCTTACGGCCCTCAGGCAGTACTTCCAAAGTCCACACTTTGTTCTCATACATGGATCCTATCTCGGACTTCATGGCTTCTAGCCATTTGTTGGAATCTGGGCCCACCATTGCTTCTTCATAATTTGCAGGTTCATTGTTGTCTAACAACATGATTGACAAGACGGGATTACCGTACCACTCTGGAGCAGCACGTGGTCTCGTCGACCTGCGTGGTTCGACAGAAACTTGAACCGGAGTTTCATGATCATCATCATTAACTTCCTCCTCAACCGGCGTCGCAACGACAGAGGTTTCCCCTTGCCCTGCGCCACCATCCAGAGGGATGAGAGGTTTGACAACCTCATCAAGTTCTATCTTCCTCCCACTCAATTCTCTCGAGAGAAACTCCTTCTCGAGAAAAGCTCCGTTTTTAGCAACAAACACTTTGCCCTCGGATTTGAGATAGAAGGTGTACCCAACTGTCTCTTTTGGGTAACCTATGAAGATGCACTTTTCCGCTTTGGGTTCCAGCTTTTCAGGCTGAAGCTTTTTGACATAAGCATCACATCCCCAAACTTTAAGAAACGACAACTTTGGCCTTTTGCCATACCACAGTTCGTATGGTGTCATCTCAACGGATTTTGACGGTGCCCTATTTAAGTGAATGCAGCTGTTTCTAATGCATAACCCCAAAACGATAACAACAAATCGGTAAGAGACATCATAGATCGCACCATCTCTAATAAAGTACGATTACGACGTTCGGACACACCATTACGCTGTGGTGTTCCAGGCGGTGTCAACTGTGAAACAATTCCACATTGTCTTAAGTGAGCACCAAACTCGAAACTCAGATATTCACCCCCACGATCAGACCGTAGGAACTTGATCTTCTTGTTACGATGATTTTCAACTTCACTCTGAAATTGCTTGAACTTTTCAAATGTTTCAGACTTGTGCTTCATTAAGTAGACATAACCATATCTACTCAAATCGTCAGTGAAGGTGAGAAAATAACGATATCCGCCGCGTGCCTCTACGCTCATCGGACCACACACATCGGTATGTATGATTTCCAACAAGTCACTTGGACGCTCCATTGTTCCGGAGAACAGAGTTTTAGTCATCTTGCCCATGAGGCATGGTTCGCACGTGTCAAGTGAATCAAAGTCAAGTGACTCCAAAAGTCCATCGGCATGGAGTTTCTTCATGCGCTTTACACCAATATGACCTAAGCGGCAGTGCCACAAAAATATGGCGCTATCATTGTTAACTCTAAATCTTTTGGTCTCAATGTTATGTATGTGTGTATCGCTATCAAGATTCAATATGAACAATCCTCTCACATTGGGTGCATGACCATAAAAGATGTTACTCATAGAAATAGAACAACCATTATTCTCTGACTTAAAAGAGTAACCTTCTCGCAATAAACAAGATCCAGATATAATGTTCATGCTCAACGCAGGCACTAAATAACAATGATTCAAGTTCATAACTAATCCTGATGGTAACTGAAGTGAAACTGTGCCGACGACGATTGCATCAACCTTGGAACCATTTCGTACGCGCATCGTCACTTCATCTTTCGCCAGCCTTCGTCTATTCCGCAGTTCCTGTTTCGAGTTGCAAATATGAGCAACAGAACCGGTATCGAATACCCAGGCACTACTACGAGAGCCGGTTAAGTACACATCAATAACATGTATATCAAATATACCTGATTTTTCTTTGGCCGCCTTCTTATCAGCCAGATACTTGGGGCAATTGCGCTTCCAGTGACCCATACCCTTGCAATAGTAACAATCTATTTCAGGCTTAGGTCCAGCTTTGGGTTTTTTCGTCGGATTGGCAACAGGCTTGCCGATCTTCTTTGATTTACCCTTCTTGCCTTTGCCGTTTCTCTTGAAACTAGTGGTCTTATTCAGCATCAACACTTGATGTTCTTTACGGAGTTCAGACTCTGCGACTTTCAGCATCGCAAACAACTCGTCGGGTGACTTGTAGTTCAACACAAAGCCTTTATAGCTTGGCGGCAGTGATTGAAGGATTCTGTCAGTGATAGCCTCTTGCGGGAGTTCAATCCCCAGCTCAGCTAGACGGTTTGAGTACCCAGACATTTTGAGCACATGTTCACTGACAGATGAGTTCTCCTCCATCTTGCAAGCATAGAATTTATCGGAGGTCTCATACCTCTCGATCCGGGCGTTCTTATGAAAGATAAACTTCAACTCTTGGAACATCTCAAATGCTCCATGACGCTCAAAGCGATGTTGAAGTCCCAGTTCTAAGCCATACAAGACTGCACATTGAACTACTGAGTAGTCCTCCTTACGTGCTAACCAAGCGTTTTTAACATCCTGATCAGCCATAGCGGGTGGTTCATCTCCTAGCGCAGCATTAAGGACATAATCCTTCTTCCCAGCTTGTAAGATTAGCTTAAGATTACGAGCCCAGTCTACAAAGTTGCTTCCATCATCTTTCAACTTAGCTTTCTCTAGGAACGTATTAAAATTCAGGGTGACTGTCGCGTGAGCCATGATCTACAACACAAATATATTCAAAGTGGACTTAGACTATGTTCAAGATAATTAGAGTTTAACTTAATCAAATTACTCGCTAAACTCCCACTCAAAAAGAACATCTCTCTAGTCATTTGAGTGGTTCATGATCCACTTACACTAGCTCAAGTCCGATCATCACATGAGTTGAGCATAGTTTCAGTGGTAAGCATCCCCATGCTTATCATATCATCTATATGATTCATGATCGACCTTTTGGTCTCATGTGTTCCGAGGCCATGTCTGCACATGCTAGGCTCGTCAAGCTTAACCCGAGTGTTCCGCGTGCGCAACTGTTTTGCACCCGTTGTATTTGAACGTTGAGTCTATCACACCCGATCATCATGTGGTGTCTCGAAATGACGAACTGTAGCAACGGTGCACAGTCTGGGAGAACACAATTTCGTCTTGAAATTTTAGTGAGAGATCACCTCATAATGCTACCGTCGTTCTAGGCAAAATAAGGTGCATAAAAGGATTAACATCACATGCAATTCATAAGTGACATGATATGGCCATCATCACGTGCTCCTTGATCTCCATCACCAAGCACCGGCACGATCTTCTTGTCACCGGTGCCACACCATGATCTCCATCAACGTGTCGCCATCGGGGTTGTCGTGCTACTCATGCTATTACTACTAAAGCTACATCCTTGCAAAATAGTAAACGCATCTGCAAGCACAAACGTTAGTATAAAGACAACCCTATGGCTCCTGCCGGTTCCGTACCATCGACGTGCAAGTCGATATTATCTATTACAACATGATCATCTCATACATCCAATATATCACATCACATCATTGGCCATATCACATCACAAGCATACCCTGCAAAAACAAGTTAGACGTCCTCTAATTTTGTTGTTTTATGTTTTACGTGGTGACCATGGGTATCTAGTAGGATCGCATCTTACTTATGCAAACACCACAACAGAGATATATGAGTTTCTATTTAACCTCATCCAAGGACCTCCTTGGTCAAATCCGATTCAACTAAAGTTGGAGAAACTGACACCCGCCAGTCATCTTTGAGCAACGGAGTTACTCGTAGCGATGAAACCAGTCTCTCGTAAGCGTACGAGTAATGTCGGTCCGAGCCGCTTCGATCCAACAATACCGCGGAATCAAGAAAAGACTAAGGAGGGAAGCAAAACGCACATCACCGCCCACAAAAACTTTTGTGTTCTACTCGAGAAGACATCTACGCATGAACCTAGCTCATGATGCCACTGTTGGGGAACGTCGCATGGGAAACAAAAAATTTCCTACGCGCACGAAGACCTATCATGGTGATGTCCATCTACGAGAGGGGATGTGTGATCAACGTACCCTTGTAGACCATACAGCAGAAGCGTTAGTGAACGCGGTTGATGTAGTGGAACGTCCTCACGTCCCTCGATCCGCCCCGCGAACCGTCCCGCGATCAGTCCCACGATCTAGTGCCGAACGGACGGCACCTCCGCGTTCAGCACACGTACAACTCGATGATGATCTCGGCCTTCTTGATCCAGCAAGAGAGACGGAGAGGTAGAAGAGTTCTCCGGCAGCGTGACGGCGCTCCGGAGGTTGGTGGTGATCTTATCTCAGCAGGGCTCCGCCCGAGCTCCGCAGAAACGCGATCTAGAGGAAAAACCGTGGAGGTATGTGGTCGGGCTGCCGTGGAAAAGTCGTCTCAAATCAGCCCTAAAACCTCCGTATATATAGGGGGAAGAGGGGGAGCCTTGCCTTGGGGTCCAAGGACCCCTAAGGGTTTTGGCCGAGCCAAGGGGGGCAGCCCTCCCTTTCCAAACCGAGTCCAACTAGGTTTGGAAGCAATAGTCCTTCCCCCTTTTCCCACCTCCTCTTTTTTTTTCTCTTTGATTTTTCTTCCTATGGCACATAGGGCTCTTTTGGGCTGTCCCACCAGCCCACTAAGGGCTGGTGCGCCACCCCCAATGCCTATGGGCTTCCCCGGGGTGGGTTGCCCCCCCGGTGAACTCCCGGAACCCATTCGTCATTCCCGGTACATTCCCGGTAACTCCGAAAACCTTCCGGTAATCAAATGAGGTCATCCTATATATCAATCTTTATTTCCGTACCATTCCGGAAACCCTCGTGACGTCCGTGATCTCATCCGGGACTCCGAACAACATTCGGTAACCAACCATATAACTCAAATACGCATAAAACAACGTCGAACCTTAAGTGTGCAGACCCTGCGGGTTCGAGAACTATGTAGACATGACCCGAGAGACTCCTTGGTCAATATCCAATAGCGGGACCTGGATGCCCATATTGGATCCTACATATTCTACGAATATCTTATCGTTTGAACCTCAGTGCCAAGGATTCATATAATCCCGTATGTCATTCCCTTCGTCCTTCGGTATGTTACTTGCCCGAGATTCGATCGTCAGTATCCGCATACCTATTTCAATCTCGTTTACCGGCAAGTCTCTTTACTCGTTCCGTAATACAAGATCCCGCAACTTACACTAAGTCACATTGCTTGCAAGGCTTGTGTGTGATGTTGTATTACCGAGTGGGCCCCGAGATACCTCTCCGTCACATGGAGTGACAAATCCCAGTCTCGATCCATACTAACTCAACGAACACCTTCGGAGATACCTGTAGAGCATCTTTATAGTCACCCAGTTACGTTGCGACGTTTGATACACACAAAGTATTCCTCCGGTGTTAGTGAGTTATATGATCTCATGGTCATAGGAACAAATACTTGACACGCAGAAAACAGTAGCAACAAAATGACACGATCAACATGCTACGTCTATTAGTTTGGGTCTAGTCCATCACGTGATTCTCCTAATGACGTGATCCAGTTATCAAGCAACAACACCTTGTTTATAATCAGAAGACACTGACTATCTTTGATCAACTGGCTAGCCAACTAGAGGCTTGCTAGGGACAGTGTTTTGTCTATGTATCCACACATGTATATAAGTCTTCATTCAATACAATTATAGCATGGATAATAAACGATTATCTTGATACATGAATTATAATAATAACTATATTATTATTGCCTCTAGGGCATAATTCCAACAGTCTCCCACTTGCACTAGAGTCAATAATCTAGCCCTCACATCATCATGCGAATTACATTGTAATAAATCTAACACCCATACAGTTCTGGTGTTGATCATGCTTTGCCCGTGGAAGAGGTTTAGTCAGCGGGTCTGCTACATTCAGATCCGTGTGCAGTTTGCATATATTCACGTCCTCCCCTTCGACGTAGTCGCGGATGAGGTTGAAGCGTCGTTTGATGTGTCTGGACTTCTTGTGAAACCGTGGTTCCTTTGCTAAGGCAATGGCACCCTGTTGTCACAGAACAAGGTTATTGGATTCAGTGCACTTGGCACCACTCCAAGATCCATCATGAACTGCTTCATCCAGACACCCTCCTTAGCTGCCTCCGAGGCAGCCATGTACTCCGCTTCACATGTAGAATCAGCTACGACGCTTTGCTTGGAACTGCACCAGCTTACCGCACCCCCATTAAGAATAAATATGTATCCGGTCTGCGACTTAGAGTCGTCCGGATCTGTGTCGAAGCTTGCATCGACGTAACCTTTTACGGCGAGCTCTTCGTCACCTCCATACACGAGAAACATCTCCTTAATCCTTTTCAGGTACTTCAGGATATTCTTGACCGCCGTCCAGTGATCCACTCCTGGATTACTCTGGAACCTACCTGCCATACTTATGGCCAGGCTCACGTCCGGTCTAGTGCACAACATTGCATACATGATAGAACCTATGGCTGAAGCATAGGGGACGGTGCGCATATGCTCTCTATCCTCATCAGTTGCTGGGCACTGAGTCTTACTCAATCTCGTACCTTGTAAAACTGGCAAGAACCCTTTCTTAGACTGTTCCATTTTGAACCTCTTCAAAACTTTATCAAGGTATGTGCTTTGTGAAAGTCCTATCAGGCGTTTTGATCTATCCCTGTAGATCTTAATGCCTAGAATGTAAGCAGCTTCTCCTAGGTCCTTCATAGAGAAACTTCTATTCAAGTAATCCTTTATGCTCTCCAAAAACTCTACGTTGTTTCCAATCAGCAATATGTCATCCACATATAATATTATAAAACGCCACAGAGCTCCCACTCACTTTCTTGTAAATACAAGATTCTCCAACCACTTGTATAAACCCAAATGCTTTGATCACCTCATCAAAGCGTTTGTTCCAACTCCGAGATGCTTGCACCAGTCCATAAATGGATCGCTGGAGCTTGCACACCTTGTTTGCATTCTTAGGATTGACAAAACCTTCAGGTTGCATCATATACAACTCTTCCTTAAGGAAACCGTTAAGGAACGCCGTTTTGACATCCATCTGCCAGATTTCATAATCGAAAAATGCAGCTATTGCTAACATGATTCTGACGGACTTAAGCATCGCTACGGGTGAGAATGTCTCATCGTAGTCAATTCCTTGAACTTGTGAAAAACCCTTTGCCACAAGTCGAGCTTTATAAACGGTCACATTGCCGTCAGCGTCCGTCTTCCTCTTAAAGATCCATTTGTTCTGAATAGCCTTACGGCCCTCAGGCAGTACTTCCAAAGTCCACACTTTGTTCTCATACATGGATCCTATCTCGGACTTCATGGCTTCTAGCCATTTGTTGGAATCTGGGCCCACCATTGCTTCTTCATAATTTGCAGGTTCATTGTTGTCTAACAACATGATTGACAAGACGGGATTACCGTACCACTCTGGAGCAGCACGTGGTCTCGTCGACCTGCGTGGTTCGACAGAAACTTGAACCGGAGTTTCATGATCATCATCATTAACTTCCTCCTCAACCGGCGTCGCAACGACAGAGGTTTCCCCTTGCCCTGCGCCACCATCCAGAGGGATGAGAGGTTTGACAACCTCATCAAGTTCTATCTTCCTCCCACTCAATTCTCTCGAGAGAAACTCCTTCTCGAGAAAAGCTCCGTTTTTAGCAACAAACACTTTGCCCTCGGATTTGAGATAGAAGGTGTACCCAACTGTCTCTTTTGGGTAACCTATGAAGATGCACTTTTCCGCTTTGGGTTCCAGCTTTTCAGGCTGAAGCTTTTTGACATAAGCATCACATCCCCAAACTTTAAGAAACGACAACTTTGGCCTTTTGCCATACCACAGTTCGTATGGTGTCATCTCAACGGATTTTGACGGTGCCCTATTTAAGTGAATGCAGCTGTTTCTAATGCATAACCCCAAAACGATAACAACAAATCGGTAAGAGACATCATAGATCGCACCATCTCTAATAAAGTACGATTACGACGTTCGGACACACCATTACGCTGTGGTGTTCCAGGCGGTGTCAACTGTGAAACAATTCCACATTGTCTTAAGTGAGCACCAAACTCGAAACTCAGATATTCACCCCCACGATCAGACCGTAGGAACTTGATCTTCTTGTTACGATGATTTTCAACTTCACTCTGAAATTGCTTGAACTTTTCAAATGTTTCAGACTTGTGCTTCATTAAGTAGACATAACCATATCTACTCAAATCGTCAGTGAAGGTGAGAAAATAACGATATCCGCCGCGTGCCTCTACGCTCA
Organism: Hordeum vulgare subsp. vulgare; assembly: GCF_904849725.1. Taxonomy (NCBI): domain Eukaryota; kingdom Viridiplantae; phylum Streptophyta; class Magnoliopsida; order Poales; family Poaceae; genus Hordeum; species Hordeum vulgare. The sequence goes on along the minus strand of NC_058524.1, from coordinate 569,905,672 downwards.
TCGGACCACACACATCGGTATGTATGATTTCCAACAAGTCACTTGGACGCTCCATTGTTCCGGAGAACAGAGTTTTAGTCATCTTGCCCATGAGGCATGGTTCGCACGTGTCAAGTGAATCAAAGTCAAGTGACTCCAAAAGTCCATCGGCATGGAGTTTCTTCATGCGCTTTACACCAATATGACCTAAGCGGCAGTGCCACAAAAATATGGCGCTATCATTGTTAACTCTAAATCTTTTGGTCTCAATGTTATGTATGTGTGTATCGCTATCAAGATTCAATATGAACAATCCTCTCACATTGGGTGCATGACCATAAAAGATGTTACTCATAGAAATAGAACAACCATTATTCTCTGACTTAAAAGAGTAACCTTCTCGCAATAAACAAGATCCAGATATAATGTTCATGCTCAACGCAGGCACTAAATAACAATGATTCAAGTTCATAACTAATCCTGATGGTAACTGAAGTGAAACTGTGCCGACGACGATTGCATCAACCTTGGAACCATTTCGTACGCGCATCGTCACTTCATCTTTCGCCAGCCTTCGTCTATTCCGCAGTTCCTGTTTCGAGTTGCAAATATGAGCAACAGAACCGGTATCGAATACCCAGGCACTACTACGAGAGCCGGTTAAGTACACATCAATAACATGTATATCAAATATACCTGATTTTTCTTTGGCCGCCTTCTTATCAGCCAGATACTTGGGGCAATTGCGCTTCCAGTGACCCATACCCTTGCAATAGTAACAATCTATTTCAGGCTTAGGTCCAGCTTTGGGTTTTTTCGTCGGATTGGCAACAGGCTTGCCGATCTTCTTTGATTTACCCTTCTTGCCTTTGCCGTTTCTCTTGAAACTAGTGGTCTTATTCAGCATCAACACTTGATGTTCTTTACGGAGTTCAGACTCTGCGACTTTCAGCATCGCAAACAACTCGTCGGGTGACTTGTAGTTCAACACAAAGCCTTTATAGCTTGGCGGCAGTGATTGAAGGATTCTGTCAGTGATAGCCTCTTGCGGGAGTTCAATCCCCAGCTCAGCTAGACGGTTTGAGTACCCAGACATTTTGAGCACATGTTCACTGACAGATGAGTTCTCCTCCATCTTGCAAGCATAGAATTTATCGGAGGTCTCATACCTCTCGATCCGGGCGTTCTTATGAAAGATAAACTTCAACTCTTGGAACATCTCAAATGCTCCATGACGCTCAAAGCGATGTTGAAGTCCCAGTTCTAAGCCATACAAGACTGCACATTGAACTACTGAGTAGTCCTCCTTACGTGCTAACCAAGCGTTTTTAACATCCTGATCAGCCATAGCGGGTGGTTCATCTCCTAGCGCAGCATTAAGGACATAATCCTTCTTCCCAGCTTGTAAGATTAGCTTAAGATTACGAGCCCAGTCTACAAAGTTGCTTCCATCATCTTTCAACTTAGCTTTCTCTAGGAACGTATTAAAATTCAGGGTGACTGTCGCGTGAGCCATGATCTACAACACAAATATATTCAAAGTGGACTTAGACTATGTTCAAGATAATTAGAGTTTAACTTAATCAAATTACTCGCTAAACTCCCACTCAAAAAGAACATCTCTCTAGTCATTTGAGTGGTTCATGATCCACTTACACTAGCTCAAGTCCGATCATCACATGAGTTGAGCATAGTTTCAGTGGTAAGCATCCCCATGCTTATCATATCATCTATATGATTCATGATCGACCTTTTGGTCTCATGTGTTCCGAGGCCATGTCTGCACATGCTAGGCTCGTCAAGCTTAACCCGAGTGTTCCGCGTGCGCAACTGTTTTGCACCCGTTGTATTTGAACGTTGAGTCTATCACACCCGATCATCATGTGGTGTCTCGAAATGACGAACTGTAGCAACGGTGCACAGTCTGGGAGAACACAATTTCGTCTTGAAATTTTAGTGAGAGATCACCTCATAATGCTACCGTCGTTCTAGGCAAAATAAGGTGCATAAAAGGATTAACATCACATGCAATTCATAAGTGACATGATATGGCCATCATCACGTGCTCCTTGATCTCCATCACCAAGCACCGGCACGATCTTCTTGTCACCGGTGCCACACCATGATCTCCATCAACGTGTCGCCATCGGGGTTGTCGTGCTACTCATGCTATTACTACTAAAGCTACATCCTTGCAAAATAGTAAACGCATCTGCAAGCACAAACGTTAGTATAAAGACAACCCTATGGCTCCTGCCGGTTCCGTACCATCGACGTGCAAGTCGATATTATCTATTACAACATGATCATCTCATACATCCAATATATCACATCACATCATTGGCCATATCACATCACAAGCATACCCTGCAAAAACAAGTTAGACGTCCTCTAATTTTGTTGTTTTATGTTTTACGTGGTGACCATGGGTATCTAGTAGGATCGCATCTTACTTATGCAAACACCACAACAGAGATATATGAGTTTCTATTTAACCTCATCCAAGGACCTCCTTGGTCAAATCCGATTCAACTAAAGTTGGAGAAACTGACACCCGCCAGTCATCTTTGAGCAACGGAGTTACTCGTAGCGATGAAACCAGTCTCTCGTAAGCGTACGAGTAATGTCGGTCCGAGCCGCTTCGATCCAACAATACCGCGGAATCAAGAAAAGACTAAGGAGGGAAGCAAAACGCACATCACCGCCCACAAAAACTTTTGTGTTCTACTCGAGAAGACATCTACGCATGAACCTAGCTCATGATGCCACTGTTGGGGAACGTCGCATGGGAAACAAAAAATTTCCTACGCGCACGAAGACCTATCATGGTGATGTCCATCTACGAGAGGGGATGTGTGATCAACGTACCCTTGTAGACCATACAGCAGAAGCGTTAGTGAACGCGGTTGATGTAGTGGAACGTCCTCACGTCCCTCGATCCGCCCCGCGAACCGTCCCGCGATCAGTCCCACGATCTAGTGCCGAACGGACGGCACCTCCGCGTTCAGCACACGTACAACTCGATGATGATCTCGGCCTTCTTGATCCAGCAAGAGAGACGGAGAGGTAGAAGAGTTCTCCGGCAGCGTGACGGCGCTCCGGAGGTTGGTGGTGATCTTATCTCAGCAGGGCTCCGCCCGAGCTCCGCAGAAACGCGATCTAGAGGAAAAACCGTGGAGGTATGTGGTCGGGCTGCCGTGGAAAAGTCGTCTCAAATCAGCCCTAAAACCTCCGTATATATAGGGGGAAGAGGGGGAGCCTTGCCTTGGGGTCCAAGGACCCCTAAGGGTTTTGGCCGAGCCAAGGGGGGCAGCCCTCCCTTTCCAAACCGAGTCCAACTAGGTTTGGAAGCAATAGTCCTTCCCCCTTTTCCCACCTCCTCTTTTTTTTTCTCTTTGATTTTTCTTCCTATGGCACATAGGGCTCTTTTGGGCTGTCCCACCAGCCCACTAAGGGCTGGTGCGCCACCCCCAATGCCTATGGGCTTCCCCGGGGTGGGTTGCCCCCCCGGTGAACTCCCGGAACCCATTCGTCATTCCCGGTACATTCCCGGTAACTCCGAAAACCTTCCGGTAATCAAATGAGGTCATCCTATATATCAATCTTTATTTCCGTACCATTCCGGAAACCCTCGTGACGTCCGTGATCTCATCCGGGACTCCGAACAACATTCGGTAACCAACCATATAACTCAAATACGCATAAAACAACGTCGAACCTTAAGTGTGCAGACCCTGCGGGTTCGAGAACTATGTAGACATGACCCGAGAGACTCCTTGGTCAATATCCAATAGCGGGACCTGGATGCCCATATTGGATCCTACATATTCTACGAATATCTTATCGTTTGAACCTCAGTGCCAAGGATTCATATAATCCCGTATGTCATTCCCTTCGTCCTTCGGTATGTTACTTGCCCGAGATTCGATCGTCAGTATCCGCATACCTATTTCAATCTCGTTTACCGGCAAGTCTCTTTACTCGTTCCGTAATACAAGATCCCGCAACTTACACTAAGTCACATTGCTTGCAAGGCTTGTGTGTGATGTTGTATTACCGAGTGGGCCCCGAGATACCTCTCCGTCACATGGAGTGACAAATCCCAGTCTCGATCCATACTAACTCAACGAACACCTTCGGAGATACCTGTAGAGCATCTTTATAGTCACCCAGTTACGTTGCGACGTTTGATACACACAAAGTATTCCTCTGGTGTTAGTGAGTTATATGATCTCATGGTCATAGGAACAAATACTTGACACGCAGAAAACAGTAGCAACAAAATGACACGATCAACATGCTACGTCTATTAGTTTGGGTCTAGTCCATCACGTGATTCTCCTAATGACGTGATCCAGTTATCAAACAACAACACCTTGTTTATAATCAGAAGACACTGACTATCTTTGATCAACTGGCTAGCCAACTAGAGGCTTGCTAGGGACAGTGTTTTGTCTATGTATCCACACATGTATATAAGTCTTCATTCAATACAATTATAGCATGGATAATAAACGATTATCTTGATACATGAATTATAATAATAACTATATTATTATTGCCTCTAGGGCATAATTCCAACATAGCTATCATCTTTAGAGCCATAGCCGAATCAGATTGCAGCACCACCGGTGATGAGGCATGAATAAAAGCCAGTTGTAGCCCTTCTTTTATTGCTTGAAGCTTCGCCTCTAGCGCGTCATTGCATTGGAACAATTTCCGGTAGGATGCAAAGATGACATCCCCTTTGCAATTCCTAAGGATCATCCCTGAACCAGCGGTGCCATCCTCGAGGTTAAAGTGGACAAGTTGTTGGGGTGATAATTTTGCGTGATCAGAATGTTGGAACCCTTCAAAATTGGACATGGCAGAGAAAAAGTTGAGCCTGGAAACAACTTTATAACATTTAAAAGAGGCATGCAATAAAAAAAATCGAGGACGCCATGCTGTGCATGGATCCAAGTTACGAATCAAGTTCAGCAGCACGACCAGATTCATGTATAATGATACGATTACCCCTTATTAATAAACATACTTCCTTCGTTTAAAAAAATTTGTCTTAAATTTGTCTAGATATGAATGTATCTAGTCATACTTTAGTATTTAGATACATCTATTTTTAGATAAAACTAAAACAAGAATTTTGGGATAAAGAAAGTATAGAAGAGTGTATATTTCGTCCTATCCAAAGTAATTGATGGGATGTAGTAGCAAGATTGCGTGCGTGCATGCATGCATACTGTGGTCTCGGATCGGATTAAAAACTTATGCGGAAGAAGTTATACCGTGAAGAAAGGAGCATCTTCAAGTTCAGATTGCATATAGGAGTAGAGTAAAATGCATCCACGGTATTTGAATTTGCGCCCGAAGCTCATTTTGGTCATCATACATAAGAAATTGGTCAATACAGTCATTATGTACAAGTTCAGGTGATTATATGGTCACTGACCGCCGTATGGTTTTATATTTTCTTGTGTTGACCGTTCAAACACATCGTAACCTTCGAACAGAGGAAGCAGAGGCATGGGGAGGAAGAGGAGGCTGACGACTTGCTCAAATCCCTCAGCGATAGAGGCAAGGGGGAGGAAGCGGCGGTCGACGACTTGCTTAAATCCCGCAACGGTAGAGCAGGGGGAGGAAGCGGCGGCCAACGACTTGCCCAAATCAGCAGCGTTGGCCGCGGGAGCGAAGAAGCGACTCGGGACGGGAGTAGGCCGGCGAGGGAGGCGCTGTCAGTTGTGGAGGAGGCGCGTCTCATGCGGAGGAGAAGTTGCCTCACTGCGGGCGGCTGTGCAGGTAGGCAGGGACGCAGGTAGGCGACATCGATGCAAGTGGGCGACGACGCAGGTGGAGGCGGCGGTGCAGGTGGGGGGCTGCGAGTAGGTGGGCGTGGTATGGCAGGTGGGCGCGACGGTGCAAGTGGGTGACGGCGCAGATGGAAGCGACGGCGCAGGTGGGCACGACGGGGTAGGTGGGCGACGACCATGCAGATGGGGCGGCAATGCATGTGGTGGCGGCGATGCATGTGAGGGTGACGGTCCAGGTGGGTGGCGGCAGCCGTGGACAATGGGGAAAGAAGGAAGAAGGAGAATGAATTGGTCAACCTAGATAAATACACAGCTATACAGCGATCAGTGACCGTCTAATCATGTAAACTTATACATAATAACCGTATTGACTAACTTCTTATCTATAATGACTAAAGTGGGCTTCAGGCGTAAATTCAAGTACGTGAATACATTTTACTCGATAAGAGTATGTGCGAGACGTTGCCGATGCAATGGTCGCGAGGATGGGCCATCCAGAGATTCGACTCCCTGTCACCTTGTGGCAAGAATCAAGCAGCTCGTCGTCTAAACCAGCGAGACATCTAATGAAGTCCACTGTAATCAGAATTTGTCATCACCCGTGATGGCCCACATTTAAGCTCATTTTTCCTGGTTACAAATTCATGCAGATCTCGCCACATTTAAGACCAGACACTCTTGTTGTACAAAAATGTTATGAGAGAAGATTAACTTTTCCAAGAAAAAACCTTATTATTCAAAATAAAAATAACACTTACACCATTTACTTTTTTTTGAGGAAATACCCCCGCGGCTACCTTTATTGATCTGGTAAAACAGTTATATCGTTCACTAGAGTGTTTACAAGGAAATTTGGGGGTTCATCGACCCAACTACAAGAAGCATCATTATCATAAGCAAATTTAGCTAAAGTGTGAGCAACTCCATTAGCTTCCCTTTGACGGTGCAAGAATTCAACACTCCAAATTAAACCAGCGAGAACGAAGCAATCCGTGTACCTAGGAGTGAAGCTCACGAGATGAAGTCAGTGCCCGACAACGTATAGGAGCATCTCCCTGCTCTTGCTCGTTCGCGTCGCCGTGCGGCGGCTCGACGAGCCTCTCTCCCTCGGCCTCCTCCCTCTCCCCCAGCCTGCTCCCACCCCCAGCCGCCGCCGGGCGAAGCCTGGCTGGTGTGGGCGGGGGCGGGGCTCTTCTGCCATCCTTGCTTGGTGGCGGTGGCACGGGTTGTTCCTTGCCAGCAGGGGCACCGGGCTGGGCGTGGGGCTCGGCGATGGGACGGCTTCGTTGCAGCTGCGTGATCACCCTGGTGGGGTGTGCCGTTGGTGGTCAGGCCTCCAGATTGGACGACAGTTGGATCTGGATCCCGACCACGACAAGTAACACGTATAATGGTGGATCTGGTCACCTCCTCCCCCATGTTCGGTGTGCTTTTCTCCATACGAATCTGGGTCACGATGTGTGGCTTGTTGGTCCTCGATGTGGATGGAGCTGGGATTGAGATCGAGAGAAATTCTTTGCCGCCCTGGTTGGCGACGACGTCCAAGGAAGCCGTTTCTTCTCTAAGAAGACGCTCGACGGATCTGCATATACCTTGTCCAAGGGAAATCAAGGGCTGCTACCAAAATGGGATAAACAGTATCCAAAGGTCATTTACTTCGATCAAACTTCAGACCACCACAGCTGAAAAATAGATAGGAGTATAAAGTAAGCTCAACAGGAGGAGGACAAAAAATACTAAGCAAGCATAAAAGAAATTCCGTCAGAGCTGAAAAATCTCTACTATTAAAGCAGGATCGAACGTCGTGATGGTTCAACCTCCCAGCGATGGTTCAACCTCTCGTTCGCTCCCCACCTCCTGCAGTTGGCACTTCCACCGATTTTTTTCATCCCTCCTTAAACCAATCGATTAAATACATAAAATCCGGTTCAAAATGCAAAAAGCAAAACCACTATACCACCCGAAAAAGCACCTCCCTCGTAACCTCCTCCTCCTCCTGCGATCCAAAAATATCGGGAGAAAACCAAACCCACGCACGCACCAAGCCCATGCACGCACGTCTCGTACCGCAGACCCCCACCGACGTCTCCCATCCACACACCACCCACACACCGGACTTCCTCCGCCTCAGCAGCGCGGCCGGGCTCCTCCCCGCCGCGTCTGGCGCCGTGTCGGACGTCGTGGTGAGGGTGCTCGACACCGGGATCTACCCGCTCAACCGCGGCTCATTCAAGCCCGCCGGCGACGGGCTCGGCCCCCCGCCCTCGTCCTTCTCCGGGGGATGCGTCTCTGCTGCCGCCTTCAACGCCTCCGCCTACTGCAACAGCAAGCTCATCGGCGCCAAGTTCTTCTACAAGGGGTATGATGCCGGCCTCGGGCACCCCATTAACGAGACCCTGGAGTCCAAGTCGCCGCTGGATACCGAGGGATACGGCACCCATACAGCGTCCACGGCGGCCGGGTCGCCGGTGGATGGCGCCGGAATCTACAACTACGCGCACGGGAGGGCCCTCGGCATGGCCCCCACCGTGCGCATCGCCGCGTACAAGATCTGCTGGAAGTCCGGCTGCTACGACTCCGACATACTTGCGACGTTCGACGAGATCCCCGACGGTGTGATGGCTCACCGGCACGGATCCCCTCCTCCGCCTCTCCGACCGCCCAGTTGCAGCGGCGAGCTCCCCCTTTCCCCGACTCCTATCCTCTCTCACATCACATAAGGTTGGATCGGACCCCTGATTTATTTTTCTGTTCGATTCGGTCAGGTGCAGCAGCAGTAGCAGCGGTAGGCGACCTACAACAGCTCCTTCCTTGCATGCATGGATGAGCTCGACGGAAATGACGTCCAGCCCGACCACGGCTGCTACCACCCCACGCACAAGGTCCCTTCCTGCTCCCCCACCTTCTTCCATGGATCAAGATGCTACACACACTGTTGTTGTTGTTGTTGTTTGTCAAATGAACGAACGAACCTTCCTTACTTACTGAATTGACAAATGAATCAACCTTCCTCTAAATCAAGCAGAGAATGAATGAATGAATGAATTTGCAACTTCTCTGCTAAAATGAACGAACCTCCAACAGTTTGCAATGGAAACGTATGAAATTGTTGGATGTTCAAATTTTTGTAGTTGCATCAATGGGATTTCAATTCTTTAATGGCCATGATATATCACATATTTTAGAATATGCCTTTCCATGTCTCCTTCTTATGTTAATTGGGAGTCCAATAGAGATATTATACTGCACTCTTTCTTCTGTTGTAAATAATTATCGGCCCCTTTCGGTTGAGCAGATGCAGATCATATCTAGGGAGATTAAGATGCTCAATACCAAGGTTCACAAATGAAAGGCTGAGACGACCATGACCTACTCGCCGATAACACCGAAATAAGCCATAGGATCGTTTGCCACGACAGCAGGGTGGCCAAACCCGCCGCATTTGAAAGCAGCCAACAACCATCCTTATTAATATTGACGCTCTTGTGGCTCAATGAACCAGCCTAAAAGAGTCGGGTGATGATGATTCTTCAAGAGGAATATGGAGAAACACAAGAGATTCACTATTGTCGTGCCTGGCATGTGTGTTTACTATATTTAAATACACTTTGATCTAATTTATTTATTTTAATATATTTTGTCTTCTATGAACGCATCGGCAACTTCTATATTTAGTGGGAGCCTCACCGGAAAAATCATCGGGTCCGGAGTGCCATGTGGAACTATATTTGATCAATGTATGTGTCTAATTTTATTGTCCCGTGGCAACGCACGGACATTAAGCTAGTAGATATAGGAGTATAAAGTAAGCTCAACAGGAGGAGGACAAAAAATACTAAGGTCCGGAGTGCCATGTGGAACTATATTTGATCAATGTATGTGTCTAATTTTATTGTCCCATGGCAACGCACGGACATTAAGCTAGTAGATATAGGAGTATAAAGTAAGCTCAACAGGAGGAGGACAAAAAATACTAAGCAAGCATAAAAGAAATTCCGTCGCCGGGACTTGAACCCGGGTCTCTCGGGTGAGAGCCGAGTATCCTAACCACCTAGACTACGACGGATGGTTGACTGTTGCATAATAGCTAGCCAATTAGATCTTTCCGTTTCACAGGCATTACATGCAAACAGTCCATCCAGCTCATGATCATGGAGCCAGGTCACAGATCCATTTCAGTAAAACGATCGCGTACACGCATAAAAATACGATTTCCCCTCCCGAAACTTAGACTGGCTAGTGGCTTCAAGCTTTGCATGTACGCGTACTTATGTATTTTTTCTCTCTCTCAGATTAAAAGCTTCCTCGCAGGGCAGCGCAGCGCTGCCGTGTCGAAGAGAAAGGAGCAGCCGACTCAAGTTCAAACTTAGACAGATCCATTTCAGTACCATGAGTTCTTGTAAATCTATCTTCCAAAGAAGTGAGTAGTCATATATCAACCCTAACAGAATAATTAACTTGAAAAGCTTCTCACTTTCTAGGATTTACTAGGAACCACACTAAGACTATAGGATATACCTCAGATGGTCGAATCGTTGATGGATGGAGAGCAAATCGGGGTTGTGACGGCTCGGGGAATTGGAACCGGCGAAATTGAAACCAAGGTTCTGAATTACTCCCTCCGTTCCAAAATATAAAACCTTTTAGGGATTTCACTAGAAGACTACATACGAAGCAAAATGAGTGAATCTGTATTTTAAAATATGTCTATGTACATCCGTATATAGTTTATAGTACAATCTCTAAAATTTCTTATATTTAAGAACGGAGGGAGTAGAAAGAAAAACTTGATTAAGGAGAAAAGGGAGAAGGAGCGGCGAGCATGCCTCTGGTTCAAGGTGCTCGAGACATGTAATTCAAGTGTATCCGACGCACCGCCTGCGATTCCCATGGAATGATTAACATTTTTAATACTTCTTCTGTTTCAATGTAATACAAAGTGGAGTCACTTATTTTAAAATAAAGTGAGCATTTTTCATGGTCGAATTGTGCAACCTGTTGATTTATTCGCATACCATTTTGAAGTGCAATCTCGATGAGTTGACACCCTTGATTGAAAAGAAAGGACCCAAATTTTTGATGGTTGTGTGCATCACTTGATGCAGAAGCGAGAGGTAATCCTTGTTTTCTTAAAAAAAGGTCCTAGATTGCCCGACTTGACCAATTCAGAAGGGGCTTCCGCCTCCGCCTCGTCTAGACATGAGAGAAAACGTCCAAGCCGCATCTGAAAGAGATGAAGAAGGGGCCAAAAGAAACTCGCTAGCCACCATCATTTTTCTTTACTACTTCTTCTTTGGTACACCCCATCTAAACACATCGACAATTAAGATTGGTCCCTTTCCTTTCATAATTGAGGGTATGGTAGGCATTAAGAGATAACTAAACAAAGCTAACCCTCTTGAAACATGTGTCTCATTTTAATTCGTAAATTTCATACATTTAGTGCGGTTGTCATTACCCACTCCTCTTGCCCGGCTCGCCCTTGTAAGTGGCTACATCGTAACGCTCAAGATGCGATCCTATCCTTATTTTGGCACGAGGGCCTCGACGGAGATAGAATCACATCTCGTCATTTTGCAAGAATGGATATTGTTACAAATACATGTACATAAGAGATGAGTATATGAAATTGGCTTACACTCGCCACAAGCTACAACATGAACAACACAATACAACAATATATTCAATCATCATGTAGAAGAGCAGGGTCCGACTACGGACGAAAACAAACGATAAAAGAACGACGTCCATCCTTGCTGTCCCAGGCTGCCGGCATGTAACCCAGCCTAGATCGATAAAGAAGAAGAAGAAACTCCAAATAACACAATCATCGCGCTCACGTCAATGTATCGCTTTACGTGTACCTGCAACTGTTGTTGTAGTAATACGTGAGCCATAGGGACTCAACAATCTCATTTCCAAAGGTATCAAGACTAGCAAAGCTTAATTGGTGAGGTATGGTTAAGTGGTGAGGCTGCAACAAGCAACTAAGCATTTATTTGTGTGGATAACTTACGAGTACAAGAATAAAAGGGGGGATGATCTACGCACAACAAACGAGAACTAATAATGATCTGAAAGAGATCCTAAATACCTAGTTACGTCAAACATAACCCCGCCGTGTCCTCTTCCGGATGCAGAACTCACGTGAAGAGACATTCATGGTTACGCACATGGTTGGTATATTTTAATTAAGTTTACTTCAAGTTATCTAGAACCGGATGTTAAACAAAGTTTCCAAGTTTTCCACATAACCACGGGCACAACTTTACGAAAGATTTAACCCTGCAGGGGTGCTCCAACTAGTCCATCACAAACTATCACACGTTGCGTCGGAAACCTCGACCACAGAAAACTCTTGATCTCTTGGGATTCCTTGTGGAAAACCTCAACCTCGAGATAGCCCCAAAGTATCCTTGTAATCCCTCGCACAAGACGTTTGATAAAGGTAAAACAATTTTTTACATCCTACGCACACGCAAAACCTATCATGATGATGATCATCTACAAGAGGGGATATCGGATCCACATATCCTTGTAGATCGCTAAGCGGGAAGTGTTAAGAAATGCGGTTGATGTAGTCGAACGTCTTCGCGATCTGAATCGCAAGCGTCCTACGAACTCCGTCTCGATCTAGTACCGAACGGACGACACCTCCGCGTTTAGCACACGTACATCTCGATGACGATCTCTGCCTTCTTGATCTAGCAAAAGAGACAAAGAGGTAGCTGAATTCTTTGGCAGCACGACAGCGTGGCGGTGTTGGTGGTGGAGCTACTCCAACCGAACTTCATCGTGCCATACCAAACTAGCTACGGGGTGTGACAAAGTGGTGGAGGGAGAGAGGGCTGCACTATGGCTTGGGGTGCAAAATACCTCTTTCAACTCCACTATATATAGGTGGGAGGGAGGCGTGGCGCCCTAGGGAAAAACCCCTAGGGTTGGACGGAGCACCAAACAAAGAGGAGGAGTCCTTCGATCCGATTGAAAGGAGGAGTCCCTTCCTACTTCGGTTTGCCCAACATCTTCCTTCCATTCTCCTCCTTCGGCCGAACCAGGTGACTCTGTGACAACAGACCTTCCCCTGCAACGGTACCAGAAGAATGCTGCTAGCACTCCCCGGCAACTAAACTAGAAGAATGTTGTTGATGGCCCACCAACGCGTGGGTTCGCAGCAGTTTTCGAGGGTAGAGTATTCGACCCAAATTTGTTGATACACCAGTCAGGAGGTGAGAGAATACTCTCGAGTATTAGCAGCTGAATGAGTCAGATTCAACCACACCTGAAAGATTAGTATCTGCAAACAAAGTGTCAGCAGCAAAGTAGTATGATAACAACAGTGTCAGAAACGATCTATTGACGGCAGACTATTCCTAACGATTGTATCAATGGCGCCAGAAGTTGCCCGTTGACGGAAATTGTCTGTTCCCGTCAACGACCAGCGAACCAAAATTGTAGCAGGTAGCAGCAGTGAAACGAGTAATAGCAGTGGCAAGGAACAGCAGTAGTGACAACAGTAGGAAGTAGCAACGGTAGCAAGCAACAGTAGTAACAACAGTAGCAGCAGAGCAAGACAAGTAACAACAGCAGTGGGACAAACTCATAGGCAATGGGTCGGTGATTTGTTTGGATGATATTCATCATGCAACAGTTATAACACGGAGAGATATGTGGCTAGCTCCCGTTCGTCAATGTGATGTAGGCATGCATTCCGTGTGTCGTCATACGTGCTTAGGGAAAAGAACTTGCATGACATCTATTGTCCATCCCTCCCGTGGCAGCGGGGTCCAAAAGGAAACTACGGGATATTAATGTTCTCCTTTTAATAAAGAACCGGACCAACGCATTAGCACTTGGTGAACACATGAACTCCTCAAACTATGGTCATCATCGGGAGTGGTTCCGATTATTGTCACTCAGGGGTTGCCGGATCATAACACATAGTAGGTAACTACAACTTGCAAGATCGGATCTAAAACACACATATATTGGTGACAACATAATAATTTCAGATCTGAAATCATTGCACTCGGGCCCTAGTGACAAGCATTAAGCATGGCAAAGTAGTAGCAACATCAATCTCAGAACATAGTGGATACTAGGGATCAATCCCCGTCAAAACTAACTCGATTACATGATAGATCTCATCCTACTCATCACCGCCCAGCGAGCCTACGAATAGATTACTCACGAACGATGAAGAGCTTCATGGAATTGGAGAGGGAAGAAGGTTGATGATGACGATGGCGATGATTTCCCCTCTTCGGAGCCCAAAACGGACTCCAGATCTGCCCTCCAGATGAAGAACAGGATGTGGCGGCGCCTCCGTATCGTAAACGCGACGAAATCTTCTCTTTTTATTTTTTCTGGGACGAAAGTGAATTTATAGAGCTGAGATTGGGGGCGGAAGAGCCACGTGGGCCCCACAAGCTTGCTAGCCGCCACCATGGGGGGGGGGGTGGCGGCTACAGGGCTTGTGGCCCACTGGCCCATCCCCTCTGGTGGATCTTTGCGCAGGTATTTTTCATATTTTCCAGAAATATTCTCCGTAAATTTTCAGGACGTTATGAGAACTTTCATTTCTGCACAAAAACAACACCAAGGCAATTCTGCTGAAAACAACGTCAGTCCACGTTAGTTCCATTCAAATCATGCAAATTAGAGTCCAAAACAAGGGCAAAAGAGTTTGGAAAAGTAGATACGATGGAGATGTATCAACTCCCCCAAGCTTAAAACCTTGTTTGTCCTCAAGCAACTCAGTTAACAAACTGGGAGAGAAAGAAAAACTTTGACAAACTCTGTTTGATCTTGTTGTTGCAACTATGTCTAACTCATAACCAGAATTTCAACAAGATCACAAGTTAACCACATAAGCAAGTGACACAAAGGTCTCACGGTAAACTAATATCAATGGCATAATCAGCTAACGAGCAAATAATAATGAGTTTCAAATACCAACACTTCAATCAAAACAAGCATGAAGCAATATGAATAGGTGGTATCCCGCTAGCTCTTTTTGAGACCGCAAAACATAAATGCACAGCACTTTCAAAGATCAAGGGCTGACTAAACATTGTAATTCATAGCAACGAAGATCCAGTCATAGGCATACTCAATATCAATCAAAAGCAAAGCATAAAAATGAGAGAGGTGCTCTCTAATTGGTGCTTAAATAAGAAGAGGATGACTCAACAGGAAAATAAATAGACAGGCCCTTCGCAGAGGGAAGCATTGATTTGCAGAGGTGCCAGAGCTCAAGCTTTGAAAACAGAGATAATAATTTTGGGTGGCATGCTTTCATTGTCAACGCAATGACCAAGAGTTCTCAATATCTTCCATGCTACTCATGCTATAGGCGGTTCCCAAACAGAAAAGTAAAGTTTTAACTCCCCCACCACCAATCAATCACACTCCACGGCTAGCCGAATCCTCGGGTACCGTCCATACTAACATCAATCTGGGGGGAGTCTTGTTTTACAATTATGTTTTCGATTTAAGCGTGGAACTGGGCATTCCAATTACCGGCCCCTTTCTCCTGAATGACAGTGAATAAGCACATGTCGAGGATAACACTCCTAGCATGGAAGATACCAATAGCCCCGTGTCACCACATGAGCGGTTCAGGCATGCAAAACAGATTATTTCTTGAAGGTTTAGAGAGTGGCACATGCAAATTTACTTGGAACAGCAGGTAGATACCGCAAATAGGTAGGTATGGTGGACTCTCATGGAAAAACTTTTGGGTTTATGGAGGTGGATGCACAAGCAGTATTCCGCTTAGTACAAGTGAAGGCTAGCCGAAGACTGGGAAGCGACCAACTAGAGAGCGACAACAGTCATCAAGATGCAATGAGTTTGACTAACAAGATATAAATCACCATGAACACGAACATCATAGAGGCTATGTTGATTTTGTTTCAAATACATGCATGAACATGCGCCAAGTCAAGCCACTTGAATCATTCAAAGAAGAATACCATCCTATCATACTACATCATAGTCATCTCAAAATCTATGTTGGCATTCAAGAAAAACCATTATAAGCTCTCAGCTAGTTAAGCATGGCATCAGAGACTATGATCTCTAAGTTATCATTGCAAACATGGTTCTCTCACAACAAAGCTGAATCAGGCATGACAAGCTAGTCATATTTACAAAAACAAAATAGATAGAGTTCATACCAGCTTTTCAGTCTCAGTCACTTCATCATGTATCATCATTATTGCCTTTCATTTGCACGATCGAACGATGTGAACAATAATAAGCGTGCTCGTGCATTGGACTAAGTTGAATCTGCAGGCAAACACAAAGGAGAAGACAAAGTAATATGGCTCTTCGAAAGCTAAACAGGTATGCATGCAAGAACCACTAAACATTGTAACCAATATCTTCTACCTTGACCCAAAGAAAAGAAAACTATTTATACGGGAAAGCTCCCAACAAGAAAAAGAAGAAAGGAAAATCTTTTTGGGTTTTCTCAAAAGGACACAAAACAAGAAAACAAAAATAAACTAGCATGGATAATACAGTGGCAAAGTGTAAACACCGGCTAACAAAGTGAAAGCATAAGCATGAATGTAAGGTCGGTGAGAACACGTACTCCCCCAAGCTTAGGCTTTTGGCCTAGCTTGGTCTACTCCCAAGGTGGGAAATAACCAGCTCCGGGATACTCCGGAGCAGACTGTGGATGCCACTGCTGTGTGAGCTCCTCTGGCTCCCACTGATAAACTGGCGTCTGATACTCGACTGGCGGCTCGGGCACGGGCACCTGTGGTTGGGCCAAGCCCCAATATGCGTAGATGTCCGAGGGCATAATAGTGTACCTGCCTGCATGAAGATCGAACAAAGAAGGAGCAGGCAAAGTAATAGTCTCCTGAGTACCCTGACTAAATACGAGGTTATAAATCATCCGTCTACTAGCATCTCTATCCAGAAAATCATGGTGAACCATGCTGTCATAATCCAGATATTTCTCACAGAGAAGCATCTCTCCTTCCTCTCCCAGTCTAATGGGTATCTCAAAGTGTCTGGCAAGACGGGCAACATAGATACCTCCATAGACGACACCCTTGAAACGGTTGGTGTTCAACCGCTGGGCTACTATAGCACCTAGGCTATAAGTCTTATCGTTATGAAGGCCTTCACGCAAAACCGCAAGGTCTGGAGAGCTAAGTGATCCAGCCTCCCCACGGCCAATCAAACATTTTCCCACAAATAATGAGAAGTACCGAAGCACAGGAAAATGTATGCTAACAATTCTAGCGCGAGACACTCCTCTCTCCTCTCCAACAACAATAGTACCAATGAAATCCTCCAAGTCCCGTGGACGAGGGTCATAGATATCCCCAACATAAGGTAATTTGCATACATTGCAAAAATCCTGTAGCGTCATGCACTGGGGGACATCGTATATCATGAACTCAACCATGGGAGGATTCTTCCTCGGATAAAAGTTGAAGCTTTGAACGAAAATATTGGTGAGGAGGAGGTATTGCGAGCACTTATCTTCAACGAACGCAGTAAGACCTGCGTTCTCCACCAAGTAATACAAGTCTTCATAAACCCCAGCAGCGCGCAAAAATTCATCACTTGGCCATTCGCACGGTCGAACTTCTGTGACTCGAGGGACTACGTACTTGGGGTGGTTCTTCTCATCCTCCTTTGGGTTACGGCTTGAAGAGCCTCTCAAGAACCTCCTCATTTTTTCCTTTTTCTAGCTCTGAAAAATTTTGAATTTTTTAGAGACTTCGAAAGAAAAGTGAATAAAGATTAACCCAACTCGTAACAACTACTCCTACGAGTGCCTAAAGACCGTATCACGTGCTAAAACTACTTGGGACCAGCTAAATCAACATTTCTAGCTCAAGAACAGGGTCACCAAGGTAGCAAGAATACGCGAAGGATAAAGCACTAGAGCAAAAAATAATTGGACCAATGGAGCAGTCACTTACCAAGGATTAATTTCCCCAAAACGGTTCGGAGAATGGTGCTTTGAGCAAGGAGATCAAAAATCATAGCCAAATGAGCAAGAACACGGGTTTGAGCTGCGAAACAATTTTTTTCTGGAGGTGGAAGAAGAGGATGGGAGCTGGAATGAGTGGAGGGGGTCCCTGTGGGCCCCACAAGCTTGCTAGTCGCCACGAGGGCGGCGGCGGCTGCAGGGCTTGTGGCCCACTGGTCAGGCCCCCAGGCCATCTCTCAGGCCCAGTATTTTTCAAATATTCCAGAAAAAATCATACTAAATTTTCAGGACCAACGGAGAACTTTTATTTTCGGGGTATTTTTCTCCGGGACGCTAAAACAGAAAACATGAAAAACTAAACTAAATCTATCATTTTTTTTTCTAAGCAACAGAAAATGAAAGCTCAAAACAGAGGTAGGTGACTCTTTGATTCATCCATTTCATGGTCATCGAAAGAAATCCGTCAATGGGGTTGATCAAGTCCTCATGACAAAACCTTATCGAATCGCAAGAGAGAACGGAGAATTTTCAAATAGCCACTAAGTCACCTCAATGGGGATATGTATCTCCCCAACAAGAAAATCATACTTCATCTTGACACGAGGAATAGGGCATTCAAAGCTCCCAATAAGAATCGATGAAGTCTTTTCGATAGCATTGATGCAATGTACTTGATACCGTTTCTTTGGAAAGTGCACTGTGTGCTCATTACCGTTGACATGGAAAGTGATATTGCTTTTGTTGCAATCTATAACAGCCCGTGCAGTGTTTAAAAAGGGTCTTCCGAGGATGACATCCATGGCATCGTCCTCGGGAATATCCAAGATAACAAAGTCTGTTAAGATAGTGGTGTTAGCAACCACAACATGCACATCCTCGCAAATGCCGATAGGGAAAGCAGTTGATTTGTCGGCCATTTGCAGAGAAATTTCAGTGGGTGTCAACTTATCCAATTCAAGTCTGCGATAAAGAGAGAGCGGCATAACACTAACGCCGGCTCCAAGGTCACATACGGCAGTTCTTACGTAGTTTCCTTTAATGGAGCAAGGTATAGTGGGCACTCCGGGATCACCAAGTTTCTTAGGAGTTCCACGTTTGAAAGTGTAATTGGCAAGCATGGTGGAGATCTCAAGATCTGGTATCTTCCGTTTATTAGTCACGATATCTTTCATGTACTTGGCATACAAAGACATTTTGAGCATATCAGTTAACCGCATCTGCAGAAAGATGGGTCTTATCATCTCAACGAAGCGCTCAAAATCCTCATCATCCTTTTTCTTGGATGGCTTAGGAGGAAAGGGCATAGATCTCTGAACCCATGGCTCCCTTTCTTTACCATGCTTCGTAGCAGTGAAGTCATTCTTATCGTATCTCTTAGGTTGTGGGTTATCAGGATTAACCGTAGGTTCAATCTCCACATCCTCATCATTGCTAGGTTGAGCATTATTATGAACATCGCTGTCCATATTATCACCAGATTCATGTTCATCACCAGATTGTGTTTCTGCATCAGACGCAGAAATATCATTGGGTTCTTCACGTGTGACAGTATTTGGTGAACTGGCATGTAGGTTTCTATCATCCTTCTTCTTCTCCTTAGGATGACTGGGTGCATCAACATTAATTCCTTGAGAATCTTGATCAATTCTCTTAGGATGACCTTCAGGATACAAAGGTTCCTGAGTCATTTTGCCTCCTCTAGTAACGACTCTGACAGAGTTGTCATTTAATTCATTGAGCAAGTCATTCTCAGCTTTAAGTACTTGTTCTACCTGAGTAGTAATCATAGAGGCATGTTTACTCAGAAGCTTCAGATCATTGACATTTCTGTCTACACGAGCACTTAAATGGCTAAGCATACGAGTACTTTGTTCCAAATGTCTGCTAACATAATCATTCAAACTCTGTTGTTTGGAAACAAAGTTGTCAAATTCATCAAAGCATAGGCTAGCAGGTTTGCCAAAAGGAATATCACTCTCATCAAACCTACGCAGAGAATTCACTTCTACTACTTGTATCGGGTTATCGAAACCATGGATCTCTTCGATAGGTGGTAGATTTTTGACATCTTCAGATCTAATGCCTTTCTCTTGCATAGATTTCTTGGCTTCTTGCATATCTTCGGGACTGAGGAATAGAATACCTCTTTTCTTCGGAGTTGGCTTAGGAGGTGGTTCGGGAATAGTCCAAGAATTATCGTTGATCAAGATGTTATTCAGTTGGGTCTCAGCTTGTTCTACAGTTCGTTCCCTAAAAACACAACCGACACAACTATCTAGATGGTCTCTAGAGGCATCGGTAAGTCCATTATAGAAGATATCAAGTATCTCATTCTTCTTAAGAGGGTGATCAGGCAAAGCATTCTGTAGCTAGACGAGCCTCCCCCAAGCTTGTGGGAGACTCTCTTCTTTGAGTTGAGCAAAGTTGTATATTTCCTGCAAAGCAGCTTGCTTCTTATGGGCAGGGAAATATTTCTCACAGAAGTAATAGACCATATCCTGGGGACTACTCACACATCCAGGAGCAAGAGAGGTGAACCAGGCTTTAGCGTCATCCTTTAGAGAGAAAGGAAACAACTTAAGGATATAATAGTGGCGGATCTTCTCCTCACTAGTGAAAAGGGTGGCTATATCGTGTAATTTGGTAAGATGGGCTACGACCGTCTCAGACTCATAACCGTGGAAATGATCAGATTCGACTAGAGAGATTATCTCAGGGTCGACAGAGAATTCATAATCCTTATCGGTGATAAAGATATGTGAAGTGGCAAACTTCGGGTCGTATTTCATCCTAGCTTTTAGATATTTTTCCTTCCACTTGAGAAGTAATTTCTCAGCGTCATAGGCATCCTTGCACGCAAGAAAGTCCTCAACTATCTCTCCCTCCATAACGTAACCCTCAGGTATATCAGGCAATTCATATCTAGGAGAGCTAGATCTAGCAGGAGCAAAAGCAGGTTCTATCTCAATAGTATCGGCAGTTTCAGAAGCATCACGAGCATTGGCAGTAACTCTAGCAATATGAGCATCAAGGAATACCCCTAGTGGAACATCAGGCAAAGTAGTATCTCTAGCAGTATCAAGCATAGCATCTCTAGCATCATCAGGCATAGCATCTCTAGCAGTATCAGGCAAAGCATCTCTAGCAGTATCAGGCAAAGCAGTATCAGGCATAGTATCTCTAGCAGTAGCATCATAAGCATTATCAAGCACAGGCGACATATCAAGATTTCTAGCAGGAGGTGATGTCGCAAACTTACTCATAACTGAAGGTGAATCAAGTGCAGAGCTAGATGGCAGTTCCTTACCTCCCCTCGTAGTTGAGGGCAAGACTTTTGTTTTTGGATCCTTCAGATTATTCATAGTGATCAGCAGTATAAATCCCAAGTGACTCAGAGAATATAGCAATACCTCCCCGGCAACAGCGCCAGAAAAATGATGACTCTGTGACAACAGACCTTCCCCTACAACGGCACCAGAAGAATGCTGCTAGCACTCCTCGGCAACGGCGCCAGAAAAATGCTGACTCTGTGACAACAGACCTTCCCCTGCAACGGTACCAGAAGAATGCTGCTAGCACTCCCCAACAACGAAACTAGAAGAATGTTGTTGATGGCCCACCAACACGTGGGTTCGCAGCAATTTTCGAGGGTAGAGTATTCGACCCAAATTTGTTGATACGCCAGTCAGGAGGTGAGAGAATACTCTCGAGTATTAGCAGCTGAATGAGTCAGATTCAACCACACCTGAAAGATTAGTATCTGCAAGCAAAGTGTCAGCAGCAAAGTAGTATGATAACAATGGTGTGAGAAACGATCTGTTGACGGCAGACTATTCCTAACGATTGTATCAATGGCGCCAGAAGTTGCCCGTTGACGGAAATTGTCTGTTCCCGTCAATGACCAGCGAACCAAAATTGTAGCAGGTAGCAGCAGTGAAACGAGTAATAGCAGTGGCAAGGAACAACATCAGTGACAACAGTAGCAAGTAGCAACAGTAGCAAGCGACAATAGTAACAACAGTAGCAACAGAGCAAGACAAGTAACAGCAGCAGTAGCAGAGCAAGACAAGTAACAGCAGCAGTGGGACAAACTCGTAGGCAATGGTCGGTGATTTTTTTGGATGATATTCATCATGCAACAGTTATAACACGGAGAGATATGTGGCTAGCTCCCATTCGTCAATGTGATGTAGGCATGCATTCCGTGTGTCGTCATACGTGCTTAGGGAAAAGAACTTGCATGACATCTATTGTCCATCCCTCCCGTGGCAGCGGGGTCCAAAAGGAAACTACGGGATATTAAGGTTCTCCTTTTAATAAAGAACTGGACCAACGCATTAGCACTTGGTGAACACATGAACTCCTCAAACTATGGTCATCACCGGGAGTGGTTCCGGTTATTGTCACTCCGGGGTTGCCGGATCATAACACATAGTAGGTAACTACAACTTGCAAGTTCGGATCTAAAACACACATATATTGGTGACAACATAATAATTTCAGATCTGAAATCATGGCACCCGGGCCCTAGTGACAAGCATTAAGCATGGCAAAGTAGTAGCAACATCAATCTCAGAACATAGTGGATACTAGGGATCAATCCCCGTCAAAACTAACTCGATTACATGATAGATCTCATCCTACTTATCACCGTCCAGCGAACGTACGAATAGATTACTCGCGAACGATGAAGAGCTTCATGGAATTGGAGAGGGAAGAAGGTTGATGATGACGATGGCAACGATTTCCCCTCTCCGGAGCCCAAAACGGACTCCAGATCTGCCCTCCAGATGAAGAACAGGATGTGGCGGAGCCTTCGTATCGTAAACGCGACGAAATCTTCTCTTTTTATTTTTTCTGGGACGAAAGTGAATTTATAGAGCTGAGATTGGGGGCGACAGAGCCACGTGGGCCCCACAAGCTTGCTAGCCACCACTAGGGGGGTGGTGGCTACAGGGATTGTGTCCCACTGGCCCATCCCCTCCGGTGGATCTTTGTGGAGGTATTTTTCATATTTTCCAGAAATATACTCCGTAAATTTTCAGGACGTTATGAGAACTTTCAATTCTGCACAAAAACAACACCAAGGCAATTCTGCTGAAAACAATGTCAGTCCAGGTTAGTTCCATTCAAATAATGCAGGTTAGAGTCCAAAACAAGGGCAAAAGAGTTTGGAAAAGTCGATACGATGGAGACATATCACCAGGCCCACTTGTGCTGGGCACCAGCCCACCAGGGGTAGGTGCGCCACCCTTGGGCCTCTTAAGTTCTCTCCCGGGTGACTGCCCCCTACCGGACTGGAACCCATTTGTCACTCACGGTACTTTACCGGTAATGCCTGAAAACCTTCCGGAAGCCAAATGGATACTTCCTATATATGATTCTTCGTCTTTGTATCATTCCCGAAACGCTCCTAACGTCCGGCATCTCATCCGGGACTCCGAACAACATTCGGTTACCAACATCAATAATTTAACTATACCGAAACGTCACCGAACCTTAAGTGTGCAGACCGTGTGGGTTTGAGAACTATGTAGACATGACCGAGACACTCTCTAGCCAATATCCAATAGCGAGACCTGGATGCCCATATTGGATCCTACATATTCTACGAAGATCTTATCGGTTGAACCTCTATGTCAAGGATTCAGTTAATACCGTATATCATTCCCTTTGTCCATCGGTATGTTACTTGCTCGAGATTCGATCGTCGGTATCTCCATACCTATTTCAATCTCGTTACCGGCAAGTCTCTTTGCTCGTTCTGTAATACAAGATCCCGTGGCTAACTCTTTAGTCACATTTCTTGCAAGGCTTGTTTGTGATGTTGTATTACCGAGTGGGCCTCGAGATACGTCTTTGTCATACGAGTGACAAATCCCAGTCTTGATCCATGCTAACTCAACGGACACATTTAGAGATACTTGACATGCATAAAACAATAGCAACAAAATGATACAATCACATGCTACGTTTATAGTTTGGGTCTTGTCCATCACATCATTCTCCTAATGATGTGATCTCATTATCAACTGACAACACTTGTCCATGGCTAGGAAACCTTAACCATCTTTGATCAACGAGCTAGCCAACTAGAGGCTCACTAGGGACATAGTTTTGTCTATATATCCACGCATGCATTTGTGTTTCCATTCAATACAATTATAGCATGGATAATAAACGATTATTTTGAAACAGGAAATATAATAATAACTATTTTATTATTTCCTCTAGGGCATATTTCCAATAGTCTCCCACTTGCACTAGAGTCAATAGTCTAGCTTCACATCTTACGTGATTTACAATGTAATGAATCTAACACCCATACAGTTCTGGTGTTGATCATGTTTTGCTCATGGAAGAGGTTTAGTCAGCGGATTTGCAACATTCAGATCCGTGTGCACTTTGCAAATATTTATGTCCTCCTCCTTGATGTAATTGTGGATGGCGTTGAAGCGTCTCTTTATGTGTCTAGTCTCTTGTGAAACCTTGGTTCCTTGGCTAGAGCAATGGCACCAGTGTTGTCGCAGAACAGATTTATTGGGTCGAGTGCACTTGGCACAACTCCAAGATCTGACGTGAACTGCTTCATCCAGACATCCTCTTTAGCCGCCTCCGAGGCAGCTATGTACTCCGCTTCGCATGTAGAATCAGCTATGACGCTTTGCTTGGAATTGCACCATCTTACAGCACCCCCATTGAGAATAAATATGTATCCTGTTTCAGGCTTAGAGTCATCCGGATCAGTGTAGAAGCTTGCATCAACGTAACCCTTTACGATGAGCTCTTTATCACCTCCATAAACGAGAAACATATCCTTAGTCCTTTTTAGGTACTTCAGAAGTTTCTTGACCACTGTCCAGTGCTCCACTCCTGGATTACTTTGAAACCTGCCTGCCATACTTATGGCAAGGCTTACATCTGATCTTGTGCACAGCATTGCATACATGATAGACCATGTGACTGAAGTATAGGGGACGATACTCATCGTTTCTCTATCTTCTGTAGTCACTGGGCATTGAGTCTTACTCAACTTTATACCTTGTACCACAGGCAAGAACCCCTTCTTGGATTGTTCCATTTTGAACTTCTTCAAAACTTTATCAAGGTATGTGCTTTGTGAAAGAGCTATTAGGCGTCTCGACCTATCTCTATAGATCTTTATGCCCAATATGTAAGCAGCTTCTTCTAGGTCTTTCATTGAAAAACTTTTATTCAAGTTATCCTTTACGTTTTCCAAAAACTCCACATTGTTTCCAATCAGCAATATGTCATCCACATATACTATTAGAATGCTATATAACTCCCACTCACTTTCTTGTAAATACAAGCTTCTCCATAAACTTGTATAAACCCGAACGCCTTGATCACCTCATCAAAGCGTTGATTCCAACTCCGACATGATAGCACCAGTCCATAAATGGATCGCTGGAGCTTGCACACTTTGTCAGCATTCTTTGGATCGACAAAACCTTCCGGTTGTATCATATACAACTCTTCCTTAAGAAACCCATTAAGGAATGCTGTTTTAACATCCATCTGCCAAATTTCATAATCGAAAAATGCAACTATTGCTAACATGATTCTGACGGACTTCAGCATCGCTACTGGTGAGAAAATCTCATCGTAGTCAACTCCTTGAACTTGTGCCAAACCGTCCGCGTCCGTCTTGTTCTTAAAGATCCATTTGTTTTGAATGGCCTTTCGACCTTCAGGTAATACTTCCAAAGTCCATACTTTGTTTTCATACATAGATCATATATCGAATTTCATGGCCTCTAGCCATTTGTTGGAATCCGGGCCCACCATTGCTTCTCCAGAGCTCGTAGGTTCATTGTTGTCTAACAACATGATTGATAAGACATGATTTCCGTACCACTCAGGAGCAGTACGTGCCCTTGTCGACCAACGAGGTCCGATAGCAACTTGATCTGAAGTTTCATGATCATCATCATTAGCTTCCTCTTCAACTGGTGTAGCCTCGGCAGAAACTTCTTTGTGTCCTGCGCCACCATCTGGTTAAAGCAAAGGTTCTACAACCTCATCAAGTTCTATCTTCCTCCCACTCAATTCTTTCGAGAGAAACTCTTTCTCAAGAGAAGCTCCGTTCTTAGCGAAAAACACTTAGCCCTCGGATCTGAGATAGAAGGTATACCTAACTGTCTCTTTTGGGTAACCTATGAAGACGCACTTTTCCGCTTTGGGTTCCAGCTTTTCACGCTCAAGCTTGTTTACATAAGCATCACATCCCCGAACTTTAAGAAACGACAACTTTGGCTTCTTGCCATACCATAGTTCATATGGCGTCGTCTCAACGGATTTTGATGGTGACCTATTTAAAGTTAATGCAATTGTCTCCAATGCATAGCCCCAAAACGATAACGACAAATCGGTAAGAGACATCATAAAATGTACCATATCTAATAAAGTACGATTACGACGTTCAGTCACACCATTACGCTATGGTGTTCCAAGCGGTGTTAACTGTGAAATAATTCCACGTTGTCTTGAGTGAGCACCAAACTCGTAACTCAGATACTCACCTCCTCGATTAGATCGTAGGAATTTGATCTTCTTGCCACGATGATTTTCAACTTCACTCTGAAATTGCTTGAACTTTTCAAATGTTTCAAACTTGTGCCTCATTAATTAAATATAACCATATCTACTCAAATCATTAGTGAAGGTGAGAAAATAACAATATCCACCACACGCCTCTATGATCATTGGTCTGCACACATCGGTATGTGTGATCTCCAACAAGTCACTTGCACGCTCCATTGTTCCGGAGAATGGAGTCTTAGTCATCTTGCCCATGAGACATGGTTCGCATGTGTCAAGTGATTCAAAATCAAGTGACTCCAAAAGTCCATCACCATGGAGTTTCTTCATGCGTTTTACACCAATATGACCTAAGCGGCAGTGCCACAAGAAAGTGGCGCTATTGTTATCAACTCTTCATCTTCTGGTCTCAATGTTATGTATATGTGTATCATCACTATCGAGATTCAACATGAATAAACCCCTCACATTAGGTGCATGACCATAAAAGATATTACCCATATAAATAGAACAACCATTATTCTCTGACTTAAATGAGTAACCGTCTCGCAATAAACAAGATTCAGATATAATGTTCATGCTTAACGCAGGCACTAAATAATATTTATTTAGATTCATCACTAATCCCGATGGTAACTCAAGTGAGATCGTGCCGACGGTGATTGCATCAGCCTTGGAACCATTTCCCACGTGCATCGTCACTTCATCCTTCGCCAGCCTTCATCTATTCGGCAGTTCCTGTTTTGAGATGCAAATGTGAGCAAAAGAACCGGTATCAAATACCCAGGCACTACTACGAGAGCCGATGAGGTACACATCAATAACATGTATATCAAATATACCTTGTTTGGCGTTGGCCGCCTTCTTATCGGCCAGATACTTGGGGCAGTTTTGCTTCCAGTGACCAGTCCCCTTGCAATAATAACACTCAGTTTCCGACTTGGGTCCAACCTTGGGTTTCTTCGTCGGGGGGGGGGGGGGGGGGCAACAGCTTTGCCACTCTTCTTTGATTTACCCTTCTTTCCCTTGCCGTTTTTCTTGAAACTTGTGGTCTTATTCACCGTCAACACTTGATGCTCTTTCTGGATTTATGATAGTGTGACTTTCAGCATCGCAAATAGCTCGGCGAGTGACTTATTCATCCTTTGCATGTTATAGTTCAACACGAAGCTCTTATATCTAGGTGGCAGTTGATATCTACTACACAACCTTCTTCTTGTAGACTCGTGTTGGCCTCCAAGCGCAGAGTTTTGTAGGACAGTAGAAAATTTCCCTCAAGTGGATGGCCTAAGGTTTATCAATCCTGGGAGGCATAGGATGAAGATGGTCTCTCTCAAGCAACCTTGCAATTAAATAACAAATAGTCTCTTGTGTCCCCAACACACCCAATACAATGGTAAATTGTATAGGTGCACTACTTCGGCGAAGATATGGTGATACAAGTGTAATATGTATGGTAGATATGTTGGGGAACGTTGCATGGGAAACAAAAAATTTCCTACGCACACGAAGACATATCATGATGATGATCATCTATGAGAGGGAGATCGGATCCACATACCCTTGTAGATCGCTAAGCGGGAAGCGTTAAGAAATATGGTTGATGTAGTGGAACGTCTTCGCGATCCAAATCACCGCCGTCCCACGATCCGTCCCGATCTAGCGCCGAACGGACGACACCTCCGCGTTCAGCACACATGCAGCTCGACGATGATCTCCGCCTTCTTGATCCAGCAAGAGGGGGAGGAGAGGTCGATGAGTTCTCAGTAGCGCGATGGCGTGACGACGATGGTGGTGGAGTTAGTCCAGCAGGGCTTCGCCTAAGCACCGCTGAAACTAGACTAGAGGAGAAACGGATCTAGAGAGAGGGCAGCACGTGGCTGATTGTTGTGTGCAAAACCCTCAAAAACCTCTATTATATATATGAGGAGAGGAGAGGAGGCAGCCTTGGCCCCTACTTCAAGGAGAAGGAGTCGGTCGAACCAATGAAGAGTCCACCTTCCCTTGTGAGAAGGTGGACTACTTTGGGAGGACTCCTCCTTCTCTTCCTTTTAAAGGTCTTTTACCTTTTATCTCTTGTCCTAGACGCATGGGACTTTGAGAGAGGCTTTGGCCAGCCCACCAGGGGATGGTCCACCTCTTCTCACAGCCCACAAGGCTCTTGGGTCGTCACACCCCTCCCGGTGGTCCCCCGGTACCCTCCCGGCACCCCTGGTACACTACCGATGAGCCCGAAACTTTTCCGGTGACCAAAACAGGACTTCCTGTATATCAATCTTTACCTCCAGACCATCCGGAGCTCCCCGTGACGTCCAGGATTTCATACGAGACTCCGAACAACCTTCAGTTACCAACACCTATAAATTAACTATACCGGAACGACACCGAACCTTAAGTGTGCAGACCCCGCGGGTTCGAGAACTATGTAGACATGATCGAGACACTCTCCAGTCAATATTCAATAGTGGGACCTGGACGTCCATATTGGATCCTACATATTCTACAAAGTTCTTATAGGTTGAACCTCTATGTCGAGGATTCACACAATCCTGTATATCATTCCCTTTGTCCTTCGGTATGTTACATGCCCGAGGTTCGATCGTCAGTATCGACATACCTATTTCAATCTCGTTACCGGCAAGTCTCTTTACTCGTTCCGTAATACAAGGTCCCTTGGCTAACTCTTTAGTCACATTTCTTGCAACGCTTGTTTGTCCGAACATTATTCTCCTAATGATGTGATCCCGTCATCAAGTGACAACACTTGTCTATGGCTAGGAAACCTTAACCATCTTTGATCAACGAGCTAGTTAACTAGAGGCTCACTAGGGACATTGTTTTGTCTATATATATCCACACATGCATTTATGTTTCCATTCAATATAATTATAGCATGGATAATAAATGATTATCTTGAAACAGGAAACGTAATAATAACTATTTTATTATTGCCTCTAGGGCATAATTCCAATAGTCTCCCACTTGCACTAGAGTCAATAATCTAGCTTCACATCTCTATGTGATTTACAATGTAATGAATCTAACACCCATACAGTTCTGGTGTTGATCATGCTTTGCTCGTGGAAGAGGCTTAGTCAGCGGATCTGCAACATACAAATCCTTGCGCACTTTGCAAATATTTATGTCCTCCTCCTTGATGTAATCGCGGATGGCATTGAAGCGTCGCTTTATGTGTGTGGTGCTCTTCTGAAACCTTGGTTCCTTGGCTGGAGCAATTGCACTAGTGTTGTCACAGAACAGATTGATTGGGTCCAGTGCACTTGGCACTAATCCAAGATATGACATGAACTGCTTCATCCAGACACCCTCCTTAGCCGCCTCTGAGGTAGCTATGTACTCCGCTTCGCATGTAGAATCAGCTACGACGCTTTGCTTGGAGCTGCACCAGCTTATCGCACCCCGTTAAGAATAAATATGTATCCGGTTTGTGACTTAGAGTCATCCGGATCAGTGTCGAAGCTTGCATGAACGTAACCCTTTACGACGAGCTCTTCGTCACCTCCATAAACGAGAAACATTTCCTCGCATGTAAAATCAGCTATGACGCTTTGCTTGGATTTGCACCAGCTTACAGCACCCCGTTAAGAATAAATATGTATTTGGTTTGTGACTTAGAGTCATCCGGATCAGTGTCTAATCTTGCATCGATGTAACCCTTTACATGAGCTCTTCGTCACCTCCGTAAACGAGAAACATTTCCTTAGTCCTTTTCAGGTACTTCAGAATATTCTTGACCGCTGCCCAGTGCTCCACTCCTGGATCACTTTGAAACCTGCCTTCCATACTTACGGCAAGCCTGACACCTGGTCTTGTGCACAACATTGCATACATGATAGACTCTATGGCTGAAGCATAGGGGACGACACTCATATTTTCTCTATCTTCTGCAGTTACTGGGCATTGAGTCTTACTCAAATTTATATGTTGTAACACAGGCAAGAACCCCTTCTTGGATTGTTCCATTTTGAACTTCTTCAAAACTTTGTCAAGGTATGTGCTTTGTGAAAGTCCTATCACACGCCTTGACCTATCTCTATAAATCTTTATGCCCAATATGTAAGCAGCTTCTCCCAGGCCCTTCACTGATTTTTTTATTCAGGTAATCCTTTACGCTCTCCAAAAACTATACATTGTTTCCAATAAGCAATATGTCATCTACATATAATATTAGAAACGCTATAGAGCTCCCTCTCACTTTCTTGTAAATACAAGCTTCTCCAAAAACTTGTATAAACCCGAACGCCTTGATCACCTCATCAAAGCGCTGATTCCAACTCCGAGATGCCTGCACCAGTCCATAAATGGATCGCTGGAGCTTGCATAGTTTGTCAGCATTTTCTGGATCGACAAAACCTTCGGGTTGCATCATATACAACTCTTCCTTAAGAAACCCGTTAAGGAACGCCGTTTTGACATCCATCTGCCAGATTTCATAATCAAAAAATAAATCTATTGCTAACATAATTCGTACGGACCTAAGCATCGCTACGGGTGAGAATGTCTCATTGTAGTCAACTCCTTGAACTTGTGAAAAAACCCTTGCCACAAGTCGAGCTTTATAAACTGTCACATTACCGTTTGTGTTCGTCTTCTTCTTAAAGATCCATTTGTCCTGAATAGCCTTTCAACCTTCAGGTAATTCTTCCAAAGTCCATGCTTTGTTTTCATACATAGATCCTATCTCGGATTCATGGCTTCTAACCATCTGTTGGAATATGGGTCCACCATTGCTTCTCCATAATTCGCAGGCTCATTGTTGTCCAACAATATGATTAACAAGATAGGATTCCCGTACCACTTAGGAGCAGTACGTGTTATTGTCGACCTGCGAGGTTCGATAGCAACTTGATCTGAAGCTTCATGATCACCATCATTAGCTTCCTCTTCAACTCGTGTTGCCTCGACATAAATTTCTTTCCACCCTGCGCCGCCATCTTGTTGAAGTCGAGGTTCTACAACCTCCTCAAGTTCTATCTTCCTCCCACTCAATTCTTTCGAGAGAAACTCTTTCTCAAGAAAAGCTCTGTTCATAGCGACAAACACTTTGCCCTCGGATTTGAGATAGAAGGTATACCCAACTGTCTCTTTTGGGTAACCTATGAAGACACACTTTTCCTCTTTAGATTCCAACTTTTCAGACTGAAGCTTTTTGACATAAGCATCACATCCCCAAACTTTAATAAATAACAACTTTGGCTTCTTGCCATACCACAGCTCATATGGTGTCGTCTCAACGGATTTTGATGGTGCCATATTTAAAGTGAATACAACTGTCTCCAATGCATAGCCCCAAAACGATAACGGCAAATCGGTAAGAGACATCATAGGACGCACCATATCCAATAAAGTACGATTACGACGTTCGGACACATCATAGGATAGTTGTAGTGTTCCACTCGGTGTCAACTGTGAAACAATTCCACATTGTCTTAAGTGAACACCAAAATCGTAACTCAGATACTCACCTCCTCGAACAGATCGTAGGAATTTGATCTTGTTGTTACGATGATTTTCAACTTCACTCTGAAATTGCTTGAACTTTTGAAACGTTTCAGACTTGTGCTTCGTCAAGTAAATATAACCATACCTACTGAAATCACCAATGAAGGTGAGAAAATAACGATATCCACCGCGTGCCTCTATGCTCATGGGTCCGCACACATCAGTATGTATGATCTCCAACAAGTCACTTGCACGCTCCATTGTTCCGGAGAACGGAGTCTTAGTCATCTTACCCATGCGACATGGTTCGCATGTGTCAAGTGATTCAAAATCAAGTGACTCCAAAAGCCCATCAGCATGGAGTTTCTTCATGCGTTTTACACCAATATGACCTAAGAGGCAGTGCCACAAGAATGTGGCGCTATCATTATTAACTCTACATATTTTGGTCTCAATGTTATGGACATGAGTGTCATCACTATCACGATTCAATATGAATAAACCCCTCACATTGGGTGCAGGACCATAAAAGATATTACTCATATAAATATAACAACCATTATTCTCTCACTTAACTGAGTATCCGTCTCGCAATAAACAAGATCCAGTATAATGTTCGTGCTCAACGCGGACACTAAATAACAATTATTTAAGTTCATCACTAATCCCGATGGTAACTGAAGTGAGTCTGTGCCGACGACGATCGCATCAACCTTGGAACCATTTCCCACGCGCATCATCACTTCATCCTTCGCCAACCTTCGTTTATTCCGCAGTTCCTCTTTCGATTGCAAATGTGAGCAAGAGAATAAGTATCAAATACCCAGGCACTACTACGAGATCTAGTGAGCTACACATTCATAACATGTATATCAAATATACCTGTTTTTGCATTGGCCGCCTTCTTATCAGCCAGATACTTGGGGCAGTTTCGCTTCGAGTGATCAGTTCCCTTGCAATAACAACAATCAGTTTCTGGCTTAGGTCCAGACTTGGGTTTCTTTGTCGTAGGGCCAACATATATGCCATTCTTCTTGGAGTTACCCTTCTTTCCTTTGTCTTTTTTCTTGAAATTGGTGGTCTTATTGACCATCAACAATTGATGATCTTTCTGGATTTCTGACTTTGCGACTTTCAGCATCGTAAACAGCTCGGCGAGTGACTTATTCATCCCTTGCATGTTATAGTTCAACACGAAGCTCTTATAGCTAGGTGGAAGTGATTGAAGAACTCTCTCAGTGATAGCCTCTTGCAGGAGTTCAATCCCGAGCTCAGCTAGACGGTGAGAGTACCGAGACATTCTCAGTATGTGTTCAGTGACAGACCCGTTCTCAAATAGACATCCCTCTAGTCATTCGAGTGTCGCATGATCCAAATCTACTAACTCAAGTCCGATCATCACGTGAGTTGAGATTAGTTTCAATGGTGAACATCTCCATGTTGATCATATCAACTATATGATTCATGCTCGACCTTTTGGTCTCTTGTGTTCCGAGGCCATGTCTGCACATGCTAGGCTCATCAAGTTTAACCCGAGTGTTCCACGTGTGCAACTGTTTTGCACTCGTTGTATGTGAACGTTGAGTCTATCACACCCGATCATCACGTGGTGTCTCGAAATGATGACTTGTCACAACGGTGCACAATCGGGGAGAACACAATTTTATCTTGAAATTTTAGTGTGGGATCACTTTATAATGCTACCGTCGTCCTAAGAAAAATAAGGTTCATAAAAGGATTAACATCACATGCAAATCAAAAGTGACATGATATGGCCATGAACTTGTGCTTCTTGATCTCCATCACCAAAGCACCGGCATGATCTCCATCGTCACCGGCGCCGCACCATGATCTCCATCATCGTGCTGCCATCGAGGTTGTCGCGCTATCTATGTTGTTACTACTAAAGCTACTGCCTAGTGTTATAGAAAGAGCATGTCCAAGCGCAAAATAAATTTAATGACAACCCTATGGATCCTGCCGGTTGCCGTAGCATCGACGTGCAAGTCGATATTTAACTACTACAACATGATCATCTCATACATCCAATATATCATATCATGTCATTGGCCATATCACATCACAAGCATACCCTATAAAAACAAGTTAGACATCCTCTAATTTGTTGTTGCAAGTTTTACGTGGCTACTATGGGTATCTAGTATGATCGCATCTTACTTACGGAATGCAACAACGGTGATATGCAAATTGCTATTTAACCTTCTCCAAGGACCGCCTCGGCAAAATTAGATCCAACTAAAGTTGAAGAAACATGCACCTGCCAGTCATCTTTATGCAACAAGTTGCATGTGAGTCGATGAAACCGGTCTCTGGTAAGCGTACGAGTAAAGTTGGTCTAGTCTCTTCAATCCAACAATGCCGCCAAATCAAGAAAAGACTAAGGAGGACAGCAAATTGAAAATCAATGCCCACAAAATCTTTTGTGTTCTACTCGAGATATCATCTACGTATGAAACTAGCTCATGATGCCACTGTTGGGGAACATTGCATGGGAAACAAAAAATTTCTTACGCACACGAAGACCTATCATGGTGATGATCATCTATGAGAGGGAGATCGGATACACATACCCTTGTAGATCGCTAAGCGAGAAGCGTTAAGAAACACGGTTGATGTAGTGGAACGTCTTCGTGATCCATATCGCTGTCGTCCCACGATCCGTTCCGATCTAGCACCAAACAGATGACACCTCCGCGTTAAGCACACGTACAACTCGACGATGATCTCCGCCTTCTTGATCCAGCAAGAGGGGGCAGAGAGGTAGATGAGTTCTCTGGCAGCGCGACGGCGTGACGCCAATGGTGGTGGAGCTAGTCCAGCAGGGCTTCACCTAAGCACCGCTGAAACTAGACTAGAGGAGAAACAGATCTATAGAGAGGGCGATACGTGGCTGATTGTTGTGTGTGAAACCCTCAAAAACCTCTAGCATATATAGGAGGAGAAGAGAGGAGGCAGCCTTGTCCCCTACTCCAAGGAGAAGGGATCGGCCAAACCAAGGAAGAGTCCACCTTCCCTTGTGGGAAGGTGGATTACTTTGGGAGGACTCCTCCTTCCCTTCCTTTTAAAGGTCTTTTACCTTTTATCTCTTCTCCTACCCGCACGCGCCTTTGAGAGAGGCTTTGGCCAGCCCACCAAGGTCTGGTCCACCTCTTCTCACATCCAACAAGGCTCTTGGGTCGTCACACCCCTCCCGGTGGTCCCCCGATACCCTCCTGGCACTCCCGGTACACTATCGATGAGCCCGAAACTTTTCCCGTGACCAAAACAGGACTTCTTATATATCAATCTTTACCTCCAAACCATTCTGGAGCTCCTGTGACGTCTAGGATCTCATCCGGGACGCCGAACAACCTTCAATCACCAACACCTATAACTCAACTATATCGAAACATCACCGAACCTTAAGTGTGCAGACCCTGCGGGTTCGAGAACTATGTAGACATGACCGATTCAATATCCAATAACGGGACCTGGACGTCCATATTGGATCCTACATATTATACGAAGATCTTATCGGTTGAACCTCTATGTCAAGGATTCACACAATCCCGTATATCATTCCCTTTGTCCTTCTGTATGTTACTTGCCTGAGATTCGATCATTGGTATCGACATACCTATTTCAATCTCTTTACTGGCAAGTCTCTTCACTCGTTCCGTAATACAAGGTCCCGTGGCTAACTCTTTAGTCACATTGCTTGCAAGGCTTGTGTGTGATGTTGTATTACCGAGTGAGCCCCGAGATACCTTTCCGTCACATGGAGTGACAAATCCCAGTCTTGAGCCATGCTAACTCAACGGACACCTTCGGAGATACCTGTAGAGCACTTTTATAGTCACCCAGTAACGTTGCGACGTTTGATACACACAAGGCATTCCTCCGGTGTTAGTGAGTTACATGATCTTATGGTCATAGGAACGTATACTTGACATGCAGAAAACAATAGCAACAAAATAACACGACCATATGTTACGTTTATAATTTGGGTCATGTCCATCACATCATTCTCCTAATGTTGTGATCCCGTCATGAAGTGTCAACAGTTGTCTATGGCTAGGAAACCTTAACCATCTTTGATCAATGAGCTAGTCAACTAGAGGCTCACTAGGGACATTGTTTTTCTATATATCCAGACATGCATTTATGTTTTCATTCAATATAATTATAGCATGGATAATAAATGATTATCTTGAAACTTGAAACATAATATTAACTATTTTATTATTGCCTCTAGGGCATATTTCCAACAAGATATAGGTTTTTATAATCTAAAAATAAAAAACAGTAAGGTAACAAATAGTAAACAGCGAGCAAAACGTTGTATAAATGCTTGGAAACAAGTCCTAGGGTCCATACTTTCACTAGTGCAAGTTCTCTCAACAATACTAATATAGTTGAATCATATATAAATCACTCACGTGCGACAAAGAGTTCACTCCAAAGTCACAAATAGCGGAGAACAAATGAAGAAATTATTGTAGGGTACGAAACCACCACAAAATTATCTTTTCTGATCAATCTTATGAGATATCCCTATAAGTGTCACGAACAGCCCTAGATTTCGTACTAAAATAACACCTTAAGATACACATCAACCAAAACCCTAATGTCACCTAGATACTCCAATGTCACCACAAGTATCCATGGGCATGATTATACGATATGCATCACATAATTTCAGATTCATCATGTTCAATCCAACAGAAAGAACTTCAAAGAGTGCCCCAAAGTTTCTAACGGAGAGTTAAGACGAAAATGTGTGCCAACCCCTATGCATAGATTCCCAAGGTCACAGAACCCGCAAGTTGATCACCAAAACATACATCAAGTGGATCAATAGAACATCCCATTGTCACCATGGGTATCCTATCACAAGACACACATCAAGTATTCTAAAATGCTTAAATATTCAATTCGATAAAAAAACTTCAAAGGGAAAACTCAATTCATAACAAGAAGATAGAGAGGGGAAAACTCCATATGATTCATCTATATTAGTAAAGCTCGCGGTACATCAAAATCATGCCATCTCAAGAACACGAGAGAGAGAGAGAGAGAGAGAGAGATTGAACACATAGCTACTAGTACATACCCTCAGCCACGAGGAGGATTACTCACATATTATCATGGTGAAAAAGAGAGATTTATTGAGGGAGAGGTGCAGCCCCGAAGAGATTGAGGCGATGGCGGCCACGGCAACGGCGACGGGCGACGGCGGTGGCGACAGATGGTGGCCCCTTGCCCCACCTTCTTACTTGGTCTTGGTGCTGCAATGGAGGAGCCTCTCCCCTTCTTGGCGGCTGCCAAGGGAGAGGCAAATTCCTGGCTCTACCCAAATTAGAGTTTTCCTCTCCTTATATGTGCCTGTGTGGTGCTCTATGGCCCTCCGACGGATGGACCCTTGATCCAATGGCTCTCGGGCACCTCTAGAATCTTCCTAGGGGCTCCCCACAGCCTTCACGAGTCTCCAAAGTCGTGAATTGGCCGAATATATCACATATGTTAACAGTTGGACTCAGTCATGTCAACAATTCTCCTAATCCCGAATCATATATTTTCCTTCAGTAAAACGGGTCTCCAGATCGCATACGAACTCCGTTTTGGACGAATTCGTAGTCCAGAATCATTGCCATAAAATTCCCCACACTTTCCTAGTTCTAGCTTGTTCCATTTGGCACCGTCTCCGGGGGTTAAACTGACGATCTCTAAAAACTGTGTGTGGACAGATTTCACGAGAGTCAGAGTCCTCCTCCAACAAGGCTCCTTTTGCGATTTTTCGACAATTTCTAATTATTTCCTACAAATCAAAGTGTGAAACAAGAACTTGTGCAATTTTGCAACCATTAATAGGTTAGTCCCAAAAAATATTATAAAGTTATAGTAAAATGATTATAAAACATCCAAGAATGATAATATAACAACATGGAACAAGCAAAAATTATAGATACGTTGGAGACGTATCAGCAGCGACTGAAAAACTCTGTCAGTGATAGCCTCTTGCGGGAGAGCCATGCCCAGCTCAGCTAGACGGTTAGAGTACCCAGACATTCTCAGTATGTGTTCGCTGACAGACCCGTTCTCCTCCATTTTGCGAGCATAGAACTTAACAGAGGTTTCATACCTCTCGATCCGGGCATTCTTCTCAAAGATAAACTTCAACTCCTCGAACATCTCATATGCTCCATGACGTTCAAAATGTATTTGAAGTCCCGGTTCTAAACCATACAAAACTGCACATTGAACTAATGCCTAGTCATCCTTATGCGACTGCCAAGCGTTCATAACGTCTTGGGTCGCCGTATCGGATGGTGCATCACCTAGCGCATCTAGGACATATTGCTTTGTTGGGGAACGTCGCATGGGAAACAAAAATTTTCCTACACGCACGAAGACCTATCATGGTGATGTCCATCTAGGAAGGGGATTTGGATCTACGTACCCTTGTAGATCGCACAGCAGGAAGCGTTAAGAAACGCGGTTGATGTAGTGGAACGTCCTCACATCCCTCGATCCACCCCGCGAACTGTCCCACGAACCGTCCCGCGATCCGTCCCACGATCCGCTCCGATCTAGTGCCGAACGGACGGCACCTCCGCGTTCAGCACACGTACAGCTCGACGATGATCTCGGCCTTCTTGATCCAGCAAGAGAGACGGAGAGGTAGATGAGTTCTATGGCAGCATGACGGAGCTCCGGAGGTTGGTGATGATCTATCTCAGCAGGGCTCCGCCCGAGCTCCGCAGAAATACGATCTAGAGGAAAAACCGTGGAGGTATGTGGTCGGGCTGCCGTGGCAAAGTTGTCTCAAATCAGCCCTAATACCTCAGTATATATAGGAGGGAGGGGGAGGACCTTGCCTTGAGGCTCAAGGGAGCCCTAAGGGGTCGGCCAAAGGGGGGAGGAGGAATCCTCCTCCAATCCTAGTCCAGCTAGGATTGGAAGGTGGAGTCCTTCCCTTCCTTCCCACTTCCCCTTTTATTTTCTTTTCACTTTGATTTTCTTTATCTCCTGCGCAAGGGCCCTCTTGGGCTTGCCCACCAGCCCACTAAGGGCTGGTGGGGCACCCCTAAGGCCTATGGGCTTACCCCGGGTGGGCTTCCCCCCTCCCCCGATGAACATCCAGAACCCATTCGTCACTCCCGGTACATTCCCGATAATGCCAAAAACTTTCTGGTAATCAAATGAGGTCATCCTATATATCAATCTTCGTCTCCGTACTATTCCGGACTTCGATCAACATTCGGTAACCAACCATATAACTCAAATACGCATAAAACAACGCCGAACCTTAAGTGTGCAGACCCTGCGGGTTCGAGAACTATGTAGACATGACCCGAGGGACTCCTCGGTCAATATCCAATAGCGGGACCTAGATGCCCATAT
Source organism: Hordeum vulgare subsp. vulgare (assembly GCF_904849725.1). Taxonomy (NCBI): domain Eukaryota; kingdom Viridiplantae; phylum Streptophyta; class Magnoliopsida; order Poales; family Poaceae; genus Hordeum; species Hordeum vulgare. Next base: position 569,866,495 of record NC_058524.1, on the reverse strand, counting down.
TGGATCCTACATATTCTACGAATATCTTATCGATTGAACCTCAGTGCCAAGGATTCATATAATCCCGTATGTCCTTCCCTTTGTCCTTCGGTATGTTACTTGCCCGAGATTCGATCGTCAGTATCCGCATACCTATTTCAATCTCGTTTACCGGCAAGCCTCTTTACTCGTTCCGTAATACAAAATCCCGTGACTTACACTAAGTCACATTGCTTGCAAGGCTTGTGTGTGATGTTGTATTACCAAGTGGGCCCCGAGATACCTCTCCGTCACACGGAGTGACAAATCCTAGTCTTGATCCATACTAACTCAACGGACACCTTCGGAGATACCTGTAGAGCATCTTTATAGTCACCCAGTTACGTTGTGACATTTGATACACACAAGGCATTCCTCCGGTGCCAGTGAGTTATGTGATCTCATGGTCATAGGAATAAATACTTGACACGCAGAAAACAATAGCAACAAATGACACGATCAACATGCTACGTTCATTAGTTTGGGTCTAGTCCATCACATGATTCACCCAATGATGTGATCCAGTTATCAAGCAACAACACCTTGTACATAGTCAGAAGACCTTGACTATCCTTGATCATCTGGCTAGCCAACTAGAGGCTTGCTAGGGATAGTGTTTTGTCTATGTATCCACACATGTATCTAAGACTTCATTCAACACAATTATAGCATGGATAATAAACGATTATCTTGATACAGGAATTATAATAATAACTTATTTATTATTGCCTCTAGGGCATAATTCCAACAGTCTCCCACTTGCACTAGAGTCAATAATCTAGTCCTCACATCGCCATGCGAATTACATTGTAATAAATCTAACACCCATACAGTTCTGGTGTTGTGCTTTTCTCGTGGAAGAGGTTTAGTCAGTAGGTCTGCCACATTCAGATCCATGTGCACTTTGCTGATATTCACGTTCTCCCCTTCGACGTAGTCGCGGATGAGGTTGAAGCGTCGTTTGATGTGTCTGGTCTTCTTGTGAAACCGTGGTTCCTTTGCTAAGTCAATGGCACCCGTGTTGTCACAAAACAGGGCTATTGGATTCAGTGCGCTCGGCACCACTCCAAGATCCGTCATGAACTGCTTCATCCAGACACCCTCCTTAGCTGCCTCCGAGGCAGCCATGTACTCCGCTTCACATGTAGAATCAGCTACGACGCTTTGCTTGGAATTGCACCAGCTTACCGCACCCCTCATGTTTGGTGTGTATCCCTTGCAACGACGCCAGAAATAGTCCTGTCGACGGCACCAAGAATCCTTCAGCTGCGGCTACGCCTTAAGGGACTTCCTAGGCAAGTATGCAAAGGATTTCCCCCGTGGCCTTGGAGCCTTGCGTTGGTGTTCCCTCGAAGCGGAAAGGGTGATGTAGAACAGCGACGGTAAGTATTTCCCTCAGTTTGAGAACCAAGGTATCAATCCGGCGGAGGAGTATCTCAAGATCCTGCACAAACACAAAAGCTTGGACCCAACGCTATGAAGGGGTTGTCAATCCCTTACAGATTGTTTGCCAAGTGAGAACTGAAAGAAACAAAGTAACAAAGCAAAGTAAAAGCGGAGGTGTAAACGATGGATGTGAATAGACCCGGGGTTCGTAGTGTTTACTAGTGGCTTCTCTCATGAAAGCAAGTAGACAGTGGGTGAACAAATTACTGTCGAGCAATTGATAGAACCGCGCAAAGTCATGACGATATCTATGCAATGATTATATCTATAGGCAGCACGTCCAAAACAAGTAGACCGATACTTTCTGCATCTACTACTATTACTCCACACGTCGACCGCTATCAAGCATGCATCTAGTGTATTAAGTCCATAAGAACAGAGTAACGCCTTAAGCAAGATGACATGATGTAGAGGGATAATCTCAAACCAATGATAAAACCCCCATCTTTTTACCCTTGATGGCAACTACTTGATGTGTGCCTTGCTGCCCCTACTGTCACTGGGAAAAGGCACCACATGGTAGCACCCAAAACCAAGCACTTCTCCCATTGCAGGAATCATAGATCTAGTTGGCCAAACAAAACCCAAGACTCGGAGAGACTTACAAGGATACCAAATCATGCATATAAGAAATCGGCAAAGACTCAAATATATATCATAGATAATCTGATCACAAATCCACAATTCATCGGATCTCGACAAACACACCGCCAAAGAAGATTACATCGGATAGATCTCCATGAAGATCATGGAGAACTTTGTATTGAAGATCCAAGAGAGAGAAGAAGCCATCTAGCTACTAACTACGGACCCGTAGGTCTGAAGTGAACTACTCACGAGTCATTGGAGGGGCGATGATGATGATGATGAAGCCCTCCAACTCCAAAGTCCCCTCCGGCAGGGCGCCGGGAAGGGTCTCCAAATGAGATCTCGCGGAAACGGAAGCTTGCGGCGGCGGAAAAGTATTTTCGAGGCTCCCCTCATTTTTTGCGGAATATTTGGGAATTAATAGGCCAAAGACCTAGGTCAGGGGGCGGCCAGGGAGGCCACAAGCCTGCCCACCGCCGCCTCTCCCCTGGTAGCGGAGTGGGGGCTTGTGGGCTCCCTGAAGCCCACCTGGCTTGGCCGAAAAGCCCCTGGTCTTCTTCCGTTCGGGAAAAAAATCATTTCGGGGTTTTTCTTCCGTTTGGACTCCGTTCCAAAATCAGATCTGAAAAGAGTCAAAAACACGGAAAAAACAGGAACTGGCACTTGGCACTGAATTAATAAGTTAGTCCCAAAAAAGATATAAAAGGTACATAAAACAACCAAAGAAGACAAGATAACAGTGTGAAACCATCAAAAATTATAGATACGTTTGAGACGTATCAACCCCCATTAAGAATAAATACGTATCCGGTCTGCGACTTAGAGTCGTCCGAATATGTGTCAAAGCTTGCATCGACGTAACCTTTTACGGCGATCTCTTCGTCACCTCCATACACGAGAAACATCTCCTTAGTCCTTTTCAGGTACTTCAGGATATTCTTGACCGCCGTCCAGTGATCCACTCCTGGATTACTCTGGAACCTGCCTGCCGTACTTATGGCCACGCTAATGTCAGGTCTAGTGCACAGCATTGCATACATGATAGAACCTATGGCTGAAGCATAGGGGATGGTGTTCATATGCTCTCTATCTTTATCAGTTGCTGGGCATTGAGTCTTACTCAATCTCGTACCTTGTAAATCTAGCAAGAACCCCTTCTTGGACTGTTCCATTTTGAACCTCTTCAAAACTTTATCAAGGTACATGCCTTCTTAAAGTCCTATCAGGCGTTTTGATCTATCCCTATAGATCTTAATGCGTAGAATGTAAACAGCTTCTCCTAGGTCCTTCATGGAGAAACTTTTATTCAAGTAATCCTTTATGCTCTCCAAAAACTCCACGTTGTTTCCAATCAGCAATATGTCATCCACATATAATATTAGAAACGTCACAGAGCTCCCACTCACTTTCTTGTAAATACAGGATTCTCCAACCACCCGTTCAAAGCGTTTATTCCAACTTCGAGATGCTTGCACCAGTCCATAAATGGATTGCTGGAGCTTGCACACTTTGTTAGCATTTTTAGGATCGACAAAACCTTCGGGTTACATCATATACTCTTCCTTAAGGAAACCATTAAGCAACGCCGTTTTGACATCCATCTGCCAGATTTCATAATCGAAAAATGCAGCTATTGCTCACATGATTCGGACGGACTTAAGCATCACTACGGGTGAGAACGTCTCATCGTAATCAATTCCTTGAACTTTTGAAAAACCCTTTGCCACAAGTAGAGCTTTATAAACGGTCACATTACCGTCAGTGTCCGTCTTCTTCTTAAAGATCCATTTGTTCTGAATAGCCTTGCGGCCTTCAGATAGTACTTCCAAAGTCCACACTTTGTTTTCATACATAGATCATATCTCGGACTTCACGGCCTCCAGCCATTTGTTGGAATCCGGGCTTGATACGTCTCCAACGTATGTACTTTTCCAAACTCTTTTGCCCTTGTTTTGGACTCTAATTTGCATGATTTGAATGGAACTAACCTGGACTGACGCTGTTTTCAGCAGATTTGCCTTGGTGTTATTTTTGTGCAGAAATCAAAGTTCTCCAAACGTCCTAAAAATTTACGAGGAGCAGTTTTGGAAAATATCAAAAATATCTGCGCCAAGTTCCACCTCAGGGGGTGGGCCAGTGGGCCACAAGCCCCTGCTCTGCCACCACCCCCGTGGTGGCGGTGGGCAGGCTTGTGGGGCCCACAGGCACCTGCCGCCCCCAACTCCAGCTCTATAAGTTGTCTTTCGTCCCAGAAAAAATAAAAAGAGAAGTTTTCGTCGCGTTTTCGATACGGAGCCGCTGCCACCTCCTGTTCTTCATCTCGAGGGCAGATCTGGAGTCCGTCTTGGGCTCCGGAGAGGGGAAATCCACCAGAGGGGATGGGCCAGTGGGCCACAAGCCCTGTAGCCGCCACCCCCCCCCCCATGGTGGCGGCTAGCAAGCTTGTGGGGCCCACGTGGCTCTTCCGCCCCCAATCTCAGCTCTATAAATTCACTTTCGTCCCAGAAAAAATAAAAAGAGAAGATTTCGTCGCGTTTACGATACGGAGGCGCCGCCACATCCTGTTCTTCATCTGGAGGGCAGATCTGGAGTCCGTTTTGGGCTCCGAAGAGGGGAAATCATCGCCATCGTCATCATCAACCTTCTTCCCTCTCCAATTCCATGAAGCTCTTCATCGTTCGTGAGTAATCTATTCGTAGGCTCGCTGGGCGGTGATGAGTAGGATGAGATCTATCATGTAATCGAGTTAGTTTTGACGGGGATTGATCCCTAGTATCCACTATGTTCTGAGATTGATGTTGCTACTACTTTTCCATGCTTAATGCTTGTCACTAGGGCCCGAGTGCAATGATTTCAGATCTGAAATTATTATGTTGTCACCAATATATGTGTGTTTTAGATCCGATCTTGCAAGTTGTAGTTACCTACTATGTGTTATGATCCGGCAACCCCGGAGTGACAATAACCGGAACCACTCCCGGTGATGACCATAGTTTGAGGAGTTAAATGTCTTCACCAAGTGCTAATGCGTTGGTCCGGTTCTTTATTAAAAGGAGAACCTTAATATCCCGTAGTTTCCTTTTGGACCCCGCTGCCACGGGAGGGATGGACAATAGATGTCATGCAAGTTCTTTTCCCTAAGCACGTATGACGACACACGGAATGCATACCTACATCACATTGACGAACGGGAGCTAGCCACTTATCTCTCCATGTTATAGCTGTTGCATGACGAATATCATCCAAACAAATCACCGACCCATTGCCTACGAGTTTGTCCTACTGTTGCTACTGTTGTTACTTGTCTTGCTCTGCTGCTGCGACTACTGTTGCTAGTGATGTTACTTGTTTTGCTCTGCTGCTGCTACTACTACTGTTGCTACTGCTGTTACTTGTCTTGCTGTGCTGCTGCTACTACTGTTGCTACTGCTGTTACTTGTTTTGCTCTGCTGCTGCTGCTACTACTGTCGCTTGCTACTATTGCTACTTGCTACTGCTGTCACTACTGCTGTTCCTTGCCACTGCTATTGCTCGTTACACTGCTGCTACCTGCTACACTGTTGGTTCACCTACCGTTGATGGGAATTGACAACTTTCGTCGACGCGGTAACGAAGGCGCCATTGATACAATCGTTAGGAATAGGCTGCCGTCAACAGATCGTTTCTAACACCGTTGTTATTGTAACATCCCAAATTTTGGAATGTTAAAATAATTATTAGGTTGATTGTTTGTTTGATTGAGTGATTGAAACTTGAGTGAAATTTGAAACTTTTGAAAACTTTTGAATGAGAGGGAATAAAATGACTTTCCCCTTCTCCGGTGAATTCAAATTCAATTCAAAAGCAATGAGAGAAGATGACATGACTTCTTCAACTATAAAGAATTTGAATGGAGTTTGCATTTGCATTCTTTCAAATTTGTGCTTTTGCATTTCTATTTTTTCTTCCCCGAGAAATACCCCGAAAATAATTCTTCCAAGCAAGAAAAAGCAGAGGAAAATGACCCTCCCAAATCAGGGGTATTTTTGAAAATCCTTGAGCCAAGAAAAACCAAGTTTATGGAGAAAAATAATTGCAAAAATAAATAAAGCCTTTAGGGATTTTCTTAAAATATATATTTTTAAAGTTTTTATTTTTGCCTTGGAAAAATGATAATCGTGTACAGAATTTTTTTCTGAAAATTTTGGTATATAATACCCTATATTAGTTATTTTATTTTGTTTCCTTTTAATTCCTTTTACTTGCTGTTTTTGAAAAAAATATCAAAATCGGAAAGAAATATTTTTTTAGGAAAGCGCATGGGCGGCATTTAGTGCCCTGGGCCGAATCCCCTCAGCCCGGGATCCCTCTCTCCTTCCAAATCGGTCGACCGACCAAAGCTCCCCAGCACCCCTCTCCTTGCCAGCGGGCCCCACCGCCAGAAACCTCCCCACCCTCGGTCACCCCCTTCCTTCTCTCCCTCTCTTTCCTTTCCTCCCCCCGATCCCCTTCCAAGTTCGCCGGACCGCCGCCGGATCTCCCTCGATCTCCCTCCTCCTTCCCTCGGGAGCTCGCCCCTCCCCCTATATATACCCCAGCCCTCCACCGCACCCCGTTTTCCCCCAAGAGCCGAGCCCCTCGCCCCACGTCGCCCCGCCACCTCGCCGGAGTCGGGCACCACCGAAACCCCCCGAGCTCCCCCTGCTCGCCCGACGTCCCCCCTCGCCTTGCCGTCGCCACCAGAGGACGCAGGAGCCCCGCCGCCATCTTCTGGGACCTTCGGACGCCACCGGAGATCCCCGGAGAGCCCGCCCCGACAGCACCTCCTCTCGGCCTCGCCGGAGAAGAGGAGCACGCCGGCAGCCCCTGTGAGCAACCACCCCACCTCCCTTAGCCGTCCGATTGAAGATCAACGCGGTAGATTAGATCGAGATAACTGTTCGGTTTTTAGTTAAGAACCGAGCCGGTTTTTCTTTACTTATAGTTTAGCCGGAGGACTTTTGTTATATAGCGGCCATTTGCTAGTTAAGCTGTAGCAGTGAACGGTTTTCATCAAATCAGATCGTGCCACGTCATCGGTTCTCTTTTCTATTTTAATTCTGAAACAGAGAGAGTTTCAATTTTATTTTGCTCATAACTTTTGATCCACAACTCCAATGAGGTTGATTATTTTTCCAGTAGATCACAATTTTCCGGTAGTTTTTAAAAACATATAATTTGTCTATGTTTGAAATTTTCAAATATGAATTTGATTAGATTTAGTTAAAACCTTGTTCTGCTTATTCCAGGAGTTTAAAAATAGCTTTTAATTTGATTCTTTTTGCTACTGATCACTAGTGATCTTAGTTGTGAGTGGTAAAAATTTCAGAATTATTTGAGTATATTAGCTCATTGTTTCTTGTGAAACAATTTCTGTTTCACCTCTTTTAGGATTATGGCTATTTCCTTTTCTATAATTGTTTTTAAATTATTTTCTTTTATATTTCAGAAAAAATATGTTTTGTTTCTGTTAGTTACCAGTAGGTTTGCGACAAGTTTTGATTTTGATTTTTATATGTTATCATGAAATCAATTATAGTTCCCTAATAACTTGCAATTGGCTTCTCTACTATTTCAAATCCCGTTTGGAAATACCTTCAAAAAGTTTTGTGAAAAAAACTCTATTTTATCTTAGTTAAATTTATATCTTAGTTCCCTGTTATTATTTTCTGTTATACAAAAACTATTTAGTGTTTGATATAGTAGAAGACTCCCTAGTCTTATTTGAAGTTCCCTTCGGATTCCTATTCGCTCTCTCTTTTGTTTTGATTGCTAGAATGATTGCTAGTATGAGTGCTTATGTGAATGATATGTTTGTTATATAGATTTCATCGGAGAGTGACGAGTAGTCTATCAAGTTATTTCTCGAGAAATTCTTCTTCGTCAACATCGCCAGGCAAGTCATTTGATCATGTATCACCTATGTTTTATGCATCGTAGTTCTACCATCCTATGCCCAATTGCATGCTGAGTAGGTACTTGGAAATTATGGTTACATATTGTAGTATCATGTGGTAGGCACCCAACAACCCCGTTACTTGGCCCGAGACGACAAATTTCATATTGCTATGCTTGAGTAGACGGGATTCTAGTTGAGAGTTTACCACGAGTGATGCGAGAATAATTTAATAACCAAGACCGGTTAAGTCAAGACTTTTCAAGACCTTGTGAGGCAATGCAACTCTGGGTGAAGGACGGTTGATCGGCTCCCTGGAGAAACCAGTGGATGACCCGGGATGCTGGAGACGGCCATGCCATCTTGCGGAAAGCTTCACCCACGCTCAAAGAGACGGACGGATATTTTCAAGACCCAAGGCTTACCTCCACAGCCGCAAGTCATTATGGGCTCTGGCTTGGTTGGACAACGCGGTGACTCTGGACAGGCGGTGCTAGCAGATGTAGAAGAACGGTAGGATTGGATGGGTACCGACAGGGATTCAGAGGGACCCGTTGAAAGACCATGTTTTGATCATCCGGTCGTCAAACACCCTGAAGTGCGAGGACATACACGGAGGCGAACAAATCTTGTGGGGAACGTGTGCAAAACTCTGCAGAGTACTCAAACCTAATCGATTAGCCGTGTCCACGGTCATGGACAACTTGAGCCAAAGGAACTGAGGTTATCTGAAATTCTCAACACAAATAATAATATTGATGTGGGAATTATTGACAACTCGGGTATGAGAATTGGTTGGCGGAACCATCTCGTTAACAAAAAACAACGTAGTAACATTTTGCTTTTAAGCCTCTCTTGATGTAGGAGAAAACTTGCTTTCCGCTAAAAACTTATAGCCCCACCTGCCATATATGCATATAGTATAGATGACATTTTACCCCCTCTCATATGTGACTTGCCGGCATATTCCATATGCTGACCTACACGGCTGCAACGTCTTATGTTGCAGATATTTTTCTTCAACGAGTAAGAGTACGATTCAGGGTTACGATCTACACTCAACTTGCCATTGGTGTTTATTGGGACTCCACTCCCTTGACTGCTTCCGCTGAGATATTTAAGGTATATATCAGTTTTACGCTATTTACATGTGATTGCACTTTGATATATACATTGATGTACTGTGTGTGCCAGCATACTGATCCAGGGATGGCACAGAAACACAGAGGCTTGACTCGTCTTGAGTCGGGTCGCTACAGAAATGGTATCAGAGCACATGTTGACTGTAGGACGTGACCCTAGAAACTGGAAACTTCTTAGGATAGGACCTCTCAAAAATCTTATTTTCGAGAACACCTTTCACTTCTCATCCCTTCTAATTTCATCAAATGTTCTCTCTCACCTCAAATAGTTATACAATCCCCTTACCCCTTTGACCTCATGAAGAATCAAGGGAGTTCTACTTCAAAGTAAAGAGGATTTCACCATGCATTTGAAGAATTGAAGTTACACCAACAGAAGACTCCCAAGACCCGAAGAACTAGAAGACCCTGAAGTGTTCGAATAATTATATGACCATTAGAAGTCCAAACCCCTTTTATATACTCACGTTAGATACGATGATTTGTGAGCCGTCATTGGTGTGTGTTTTCCGACGGCCACTGATGGGGTTATAGTCCTAGGGTAGGGTCATAGGCCTGCCCTGTAAGTCCTACCCAAGGACTACCCCTCATAAGGTACAAGGCCCTTAGTCAGTTCCGACTGAATTAAGGAGTCCCCATCGTCCAGTCGGTAACAGGTCCTCGACCATCCAGTCGGAGACTAGCATTCGGAGAACATCCAACTAACCGACTGGATGCCACTCAGAACATCGTAACCCCTGGAGGGAAACGGTCGTACGTTTCCCGATGCATTTATTAGCATTTAGGACGTACGTTACCTGTAACGTACGCATTCAATCGCCACTACTCCAGCCCTGTATCGGAACCGTTGTGGAGGGCAGCGCACTCTATATAAGCCACCCCACCCCCCGCTGGTGCAGGGGTTAGCAAATCATTGTATTCCATATTCCACTCGACAACAAGCTCCCAGAGCGCTGAGACGTAGGGCTATTACGTCCACCGTAGAGGGGCCTGAACTCATACAACCTCGCCGTAGCTGGGACTCTGCCCATCCTTTTTGTACCCTACACATCTACTGTCAGGCTTATACCCACGACAGTTGGCGCCCACCGTGGGGCATGCGTCTAAGCGACTTCCGGCGAGTTTGCGACTACATCACTTCGTCATGTCGTCCGGTGGAGATTCGAGCATGGGTCACGAGATCCTCTTCGGCGCTCTCTCCTTCATCGTCGACGATTCGGCATGGCTTCGGGACGCCCCTCTCGATGTCGAGGCACTTCCCCGTCGCGGGCTACGCACTTCCGTGCCGGCGCCCGCGGCATTCTTCTTCTCCAGCAGTCGGCTCCGGTGTCGACCTACACCGCCGTCACGCGCCGCAACAAGCGGTCCCGCCGTCCGCGGCTCCAGCGTTGTGTGCAACACGCCCAGGCGCGCCAGAACGCGTCTTCACAAGTGGCGTCAGTTGTGGTTGCCCCGCCGTCCCAGCGCTCGGGCTCGGTTTCGACTGAGTTTCCTTCCGAGTACGCGAGTCGCGGGCCTGCAGCAGAAGTACACATGGCCAATTCCCATGAAGATCCCCGTCAAGCTGGCCGGAACGAGCACGAGATCAGCGAAACGTCCGACGCGCATCGTCCGCCTCGCTGTTCTGCCAGTCGGCACACTCGGCGGAGCAACGTGGAGCTGTTCCGCACACCTCTCCTCAACTTGGCCGCGGCTGCCAAGATAGCCGACTCCCTTCAGCCGACTGATTTAGAGGCTGGCAGGGGAATCGAGCAAATCCGCGCCCTGTTGCACACGGCGCAGCAACAAAATTCGGCGGTCTCCCAGTCGCACAACAGGATCTACAATAGTTCTGTTCATGCGAATACGCATCGGTCAGTTCATAGCCCTGGTTCTCATCAGCGACACAGAGGAGGCAGTCATTCCATAAATCCCGAAGATCGTCTCCGTTCACGCACCCCTCCGCGGGGTGGGCCCTACGGGCCCCGACATCATGATGATCGGCGTTCAGTCGGCGGCACTTACGACCCAAGGCCCGACGCAAGAGGGCATATCACCCAACGGAGGGTCGAAAGGGGCCGAGCCCACCGAGATGGTTACAATATTGACCATCTGAGTGGAAGCAGGGCCATCGTTTCTGGTCCCGAGTGTTTCAGTCGAGCCATCCGTTCGGCTGACATCCCTCCCAACTTCCGATTGGCGATGGGAATTAGCAAGTTTACAGGGGAGTCCAAGCCAGAAACGTGGCTGGATGATTACCGAGTAGCAGTACAGATCGGAGGAGGAGACGACCATGTCGCCATGAAGCACCTCCCTCTGATGCTCGACGGCTCGGCGCGAGCGTGGCTGAACTAGTTGGCCCCCTCAAGCATCTATAGCTGGGCAGATCTGGCCCGAGTGTTCATCAGGACCTTAGAAGGGACGTGCAAGCGCCCTTCTGGCCTCATGGAGCTCCAGCACTGCGTCCAGAAACAGAATGAGCCCCTGCGAGATTTCATTCAGCGTTGGACAACTCTCTACCACACGGTGGAGAACCTCACGGAGCATCAAGGAGTCTGCGCCTTCAAGGCAGGCGTGCGGTACAGGGATCTGTACCTGAAGTTCGGCCGAACAGGCGACATCTCCATGAGCAAGATGATGGAGATAGCAACACGCTATGCAAATGGCGAAGAAGAAGACCGCATCCGAAGCGGCAAGCACAAAGCAGTCGCCGATGGAGATGGGGGCAACACTCGGAAGCAGAAGCAGAAAGCTCCGACCGCTCCGCAAGCAGAAGCCGCAGCCGTAACCAATGCCAAGTTCAAAGGCAAAGGGAAGGCTCAGTTCACCCCCAAGAAGAAGCAGTTCAATAACCCCATCCTGGACCAGCCATGTCCGGTTCATACGAAGATGGATGAAGAGGGCAACCCCATATATGCGAAGCATACCACTCGACAGTGTCGCTTCCTGATCCAGGGGTTCGGCGAAGGGCAACCGAGTGAAAAGGACAATGAACATGATGAAGAGGATAAGGAGGATCCGTTCCCCCAAGTCCATGCAACACTCATGATTTTTGCTGACGTTGAGAGCAAGAGTCGACTGAAGCTGGTGAACAGGGAGGTGAACATGGCCACCCCTACCAACCCCAAGTTCCTCAAATGGTCTCAGACTACGATCACCTTCGACTAGTCGGATCATCCGGCACATGTACCCAGCCCGGGGAGCCAGGCTCTGGTCATCGACCCGGTGGTGGAGGGAGTCCGACTGCGCAAAGTCCTCATGGACGGCGACAGCGGCTTGAACATCATGTACGCTGACACTCTCAAGGGGATGGGCATTCCGATGTCCAAACTCAGCGAGAGCAGCATGCAGTTCTATGGAGTCGTCCCTGGACGGAAGGCCAAGTCACTCGGCCAGATCGCGTTGGACGTCGTTTTCGGCTCTGACAAGAACTTCCGCAAGGAAAAGCCGACGTTCGAAGTGGTGGACTTCCAAAGCGCTTACCACGCAATTCTGGGCCGCCCAGCGTATGTGCGTTTCATGGCCCGTCCATGTTACGTATACCTTAAGCTGAAGATGCCAGGTCCGAAAGGCGTGATCACCATCACGGGCAATCGACAGCGAGCTGAAGAGTGTTTGCAGCAGGGATCAAGAATCGCCGATCAGCAAATGGCCGTCCTCGAGCTCGACGAGTACAAGAACACAGTCGACCCCGCCGAACTGATGCGCTCGAAGAAGCCAGCTTCAGAGTCTGCATTCCAGTCGGCGGGAGAAACGAAGAAGGTCGGCATCCACCCGACGGACGACACTGCTGGCCCGACGAACATCTCCACCACCCTAGATCCTAAATAGGAAGCCGAGCTCACCCAATTCCTCCGTGAGAACTGGGACATCTTCGCATGGAAACCCTCTGACATGCCAGGTGTACCCAGGGAGTTGGCTGAGCACCGACTGCATGTGGATTCCACCGCTCGACCCGTCCGAGAGCGCCTGCGCCGGTCCGCCGCGCACAAGAGGAAGGCAATCGAGGAAGAGGTGGCCAAGCTGCTGGCAGCCAACTTCATTCGTGAGGTTCACCACTTTGAGTGGCTCGCCAATGTTGTCATGGTGCCCAAGAAGGACAAGTCGCTCCGAATGTGCATCGACTTCAAGCATCTCAATAAGGTTTGCCCGAAAGACCATTTTCCGCTCCCCCGCATAGATCAAATTGTCGATTCGACTGCGGGTTGCGAGCGTTTGTCATTTCTTGATTCATACTCGGGATATCATCAGATCCGTCTGTATGGCCTCGATGAATTAAAAACAGCCTTCATCACCCCATTCGGGTGCTTCTGCTACATCACTATGCCATTCGGTTTGAAGAATGCAGGAGCTACCTTTATGCGCATTATCCAAAAATGCCTTCTCGACCAGATCGGTCGGAATGTGGAGGCATATATGGACGATATCGTAGTCAAGTCGCGCAAAGGTTCCGACCTTCTGACTGACTTGGCAGAAACATTCGCCAACCTTCGTAGGTACGATATCAAGCTCAACCCCGCCAAATGTTCATTCGGCGTTCCCAGCGGGAAGTTACTCGGTTTCTTCGTTTCCGAACGAGGGATCGATGTCAACCCCGAAAAGATCGGGACCATCGTCCGAATGGAGAGGCCGGTCAGAATACACGATGTTCAACGGCTCACAGGTTGCCTAGCGGCTTTGAGCAGGTTCATCAGTCGACTTGGTGAGAAAGCGCTTCCTCTGTACCGACTCATGAAGAAATCAGATACTTTCGAGTGGACAGACGAAGACCAAGTCGCACTCAACGACCTCAAAGTCCTACTTTCCACCCAGCCGGTTCTTACTGCTCCGCTCAGTAAAGAGCCCCTTCTTCTGTATATCGCAGCTACAAATCAAGTCGTCAGTACTGTTCTTACAGTCGAACGAGAAGAAGAAGGCAAAGCATACAAAGTTCAGCGGCCAGTGTACTACGTTTCCGAAGTCCTGACTCCTTCCAAGCAGAGGTATCCCCACTATCAAAAACTTATCTACGGGATCTACATGACTGCGAAGAAGGTGGCCCATTATTTCCAAGACCACTCGGTGTCTGTCGTTTCTGATGCTCCGTTGTCGGAAATTCTCCACAATCGAGACGCGTCAGGCCGAGTGGCGAAGTGGGCAATGGAGATGCTATACTACGATATCAAGTTCGAGGCCAAGAAAGCTATTAAGTCTCAAGCTCTGGCTGACTTCATAGCAGAATGGGTAGAACAACAGCAACCGACCCACATCTACTCGGCCCATTGGACAATGTTCTTCGATGGGTCCAAGATGTTGAATGGCTCCGGCATTGGCGTTGTGATCATATCGCCAAAGGGCGACAAACTCAAGTACGTGCTACAGATACACTTCGAATCCTCCAACAACGAGGCAGAGTATGAAGCTCTCCTCTACGGGTTGCGCATGGCCATCTCACTCGGCGTCCGTCGCCTGATGGTCTCCGACGATTGGGATTTGGTGGTCAATCAAGTGATGAAAGAGAGGGACGTCAGGAACCCCACCATGACCACATACTGCAATGCAGTGAGGAAGCTTGAGAAGAAGTTTGAAGGTCTAGAACTTCACCATGTTCCAAGACTGAAGAACCAAGCAGCTGATGAGTTGGCAAAACTCGGATCCACTCGGAGACCAGTCCCGAGTGACGTCTGCCTCGAGCACCTCCTGTTGGAAATATGCCCTAGAGGCAATAATAAATTAGTTATTATTACATTTATTTGTTCATGATAATCGTTTATTATCCATGCTATAATTGTATTGATTGGAAACACAGTGCATGTGTGGATACATAGACAAAACACTGTCCCTAGTAAGCCTCTAGTTGACTAGCTCGTTGATCAAAGATGGTCAAGGTTTCCTGACCATAGGCAAGTGTTGTCACTTGATAACGGGATCACATCATTAGGAGAATCATGTGATGGACTAGACCCAAACTAATAGACATAGCATGTTGATCGTGTCATTTTGTTTCTACTGTTTTCTGCGTGTCAAGTATTTGTTCCTATGACCATGAGATCATATAACTCACTGACACCGGAGGAATGCTTTGTGTGTATCAAACGTCGCAACGTAACTGGGTGACTATAAAGATGATCTACAGGTATCTCCGAAGGTGTTCGTTGAGTTAGAATGGATCGAGACTGGGATTTGTCACTCCGTGTGACGAAGAGGTATCTCGGGGCCCACTCGGTAATACAACATCACACACAAGCCTTGCAAGCAATGTGACTTAGTATATGTTGCGGGATCTTGTATTACGGAACGAGTAAAGAGACTTGCCGATAAACGAGATTGAAATAGGTATGCGGATACTGACGATCGAATCTCGGGCAAGTAACATACCGAAGGACAAAGGGAATGACATACGGGATTATATGAATCCTTGGCATTGAGGTTCAAACGATAAGATCTTCATAGAATATGTGGGATCCAATATGGGCATCCAGGTCATGTTATTGGATATTGACCGAGAAGTCACTCGGGTCATGTCTGCGTAGTTCTCGAACCCGCAGGGTCTGCACACTTAAGGTTCGACGTTGTTTTATGCGTATTTGAGTTATATGGTTGGTTACCGAATGTTGTTCGGAGTCCCAGATGAGATCACAGACGTCACGAGGGTTTCCGGAATGGTCCGGAAACGAAGATTGATATATAGGATGACCTCATTTGATTACCGGAAGGTTTTCGGAGTTACCGGGAATATACCGGGAATGACGAATGGCTTCCGGGTGTTCACCGGGAGGGGGCAACCCACCCCGGGGAAGCCCATAGGCCTTGGGGGTGGTGCACCATCCCTTAGTGGGCTGGTGGGACAGCCCAAGAAGGCCCTATGCGCCATAGGAAGAAAATCAAAGAGAAAAGGAAGAAAAAAAGAGGAGGTGGGAAAAAGGGGAAGGACTCCTCCTTCCAAACCTAGTTGGATTCGGTTTGGAAGGGGAGGACTCCCCCCCCTTTGGCTCGGCCGAACCCCTTGGGGGTCCTTGGACCCCAAGGCAAGGATCCCCCTCTTCCCCCTATATATACGGAGGTTTTAGGGCTGATTTGAGACAACTTTTGCCACGACAGCCCGACCACATACCTCCACGGTTTTTCCTCTAGATCGTGTTTCTACGGAGCTCGGGCGGAGCCTTGCTGAGATTAGATCACCACCAACCTCCGAAACGCCGTCACGCTGCCGGAGAACTCATCTACCTCTCCGTTTCTCTTGCTGGATCAAGAAGGCCGAGATCATCGTCGAGCTGTACGTGTGCTGAACGCGGAGGTGCCGTCCGTTCGGCACTAGATCGGAGCGGATCGTGGGACGGATCGCGGGACGGTTCGTGGGACGGTTTGCGGGGCGGATCGATGGACGTGAGGACGTTCCACTACATCAACCGCGTTTCTTAACGCTTCTGCTGTGCGATCTACAATGGTACGTTGATCGGAAATCCCCTCTCGTAGATGGACATCACCATGATAGGTCTTTGTGCGCGTAGGAAATTTCTTATTTCCCATGCGACGTTCCCCAACAGTGGCATCATGAGCTAGGTTCATGCGTAGATGTCTTCTCGAGTAGAACACCAAAGTTTTTGTGGGCGGTGATTTGCGTTTTGCTGCCCTCCTTAGTCTTTTCTTGATTCCGCGGTATAGTTGGATCGAAGCGGCTCGGACCGACATTACTCGTACACTTACGAGAGACTGGTTTTAATCGCTATGAGTAACTCCGTTGCTCAAAGATGACCGGCGAGTGTCGGTTTCTCCAACTTTAGTTGAATCGGATTTGACCGAGGAGGTCCTTGGATGAGGTTAAATAGCAATTCATATATCTCCGTTGTGGTGTTTGCGTAAGTAAGATGCGATCCTACTAGATACCCATGGTCACCACGTAAAACATGCAACAACAATTAGAGGACGTCTAACTTGTTTTTGCAGGGTATGCTTGTGATGTGATATGGCCAATGATGTGATGTGATATATTGGATGTATGAGATGATCATGTTGTAATAGTTAATATCGACTTGCACGTCGATGGTACGGCAACCGGCAGGAGCCATAGGGTTGTCTTTAAACTAACGTTTGTGCTTGCATATGTGTTTACTATATTGCTAGGACGTAGCTTTAGTAGTAATAGCATGAGTAGCACGACAACCCCGATGGCGACACGTTGATGGAGATCATGGTGTGGCGTCGGTGACAACGAGATCGTGTCGGTGCTTTGGTGATGGAGATCAAGAAGCACTTGATGATGGCCATATCATGTCACTTATGAATTGCATGTGATGTTAATCCTTTATGCACCTTATCTTGCTTAGAACGACGGTAGCATTATGAGGTGATCTCTCACTAAAATTTCAAGACAAAATTGTGTTCTCCCCGACTGTGCACCGTTGCGACAGTTCTTTTTTTCAAGACACCACGTGATGATCGGGTGTGATAGACTCAACGTTCACATACAACGGGTGCAAAATAGTTGCACACGCGGAACACTCGGGTTAAGCTTGACGAGCCTAGCATGTGCAGACATGGCCTCGGAACACATGAGACCGAAAGGTCGAGCATGAATTGTATAGTTGATATGATTAGCATAGAGATGCTTACCACTGAAACTATTCTCGATTCATGTGATGATCGGACTTGAGATAGTGGATTTGGATCATGTACATCTCAAATGACTAGAGAGATGTACTTTTTGAGTGGGAGTAATTAATTAATATGACTAATTGAACTAATTGTCATGAACATAGTCTAATGGTCTTTGCGAATAACGATGTAGCTTGCGCTATAGCTCTACTGTTTTTATATGTTCCTAGAGAAAATTTAGTTGAAAGTTGATAGTAGCAAACTTTGCAGACTGAGTCTATAAAACCGAGGATTGTCCTCGTTGCTGCGGAGAAGGCTTATGTCCTTAATGCACCACTCGGTGTGCTGCACCTCGAGCGTCGTCTGTAGATGTTGTGAACATCCGACATACACATTTCTGATGACTACACGATAGTTCAGTGCAAAATACTTAATGGCTTAGAAGCAAGGCGCCGAAGACGTTGAAACGTCACGGAACATAAGAGATGTTCTAAAGAGATGAAATTGTGATTTCATGCTTGTGCCCTTGTTAAGAGGTATGAGACCTTCGACAAGATTCTTTGTCCACGAAGTAAAGGAGAAAATCTCAATCGTTGAGCGTGTGCTTAGATTATCTGAGTACGACAATCGCTTGAATCAAGTGGGAGTTGATCTTCCAGATAAGATAGTGATGGTTCTCCAAAGTCACTGCCACCAAGCTGTGAGAGCTTCGTGATGAACTATAACATATCAAGGATAGATACAATGATCCTTGAGCGATTCGCGATGTTTGACACTGCGAAAGTAGAAATCAAGAAGGAGCATCAATAGTTGATGGTTAGTAAAACCACTAAGTTTCGATAAAGGCAAGGGCTAGAAGGGATACTTCGTGAAACGGCAAAGCAGTTGCTGCACTAATGAAGAGACCCCAGATTAAACCCAAGCCCGGGACTAAGTGCTTCTGTTATGAGGGGAACGGTCACTGAGGCGGAGCAACTCTAGATACTTGGTAGATAAGAAGGCTCGCAAAAGTCGAAAGAAGTATATTTGATATACATGATGTTGATGTGTACTTTACTAGTACTCCTAGTAGCACGAGGGTATTGGATACCGGTTCGGTTGCTAAGTGATTAGTAACACGAAATGAAAGCTACGGCATAAACGGAGACTAGCTAAAGGCAAGGTGACGATACGTGTTGGAAGTGTTTTCAAGGTTGATATGATCAAACATCGCACACTCCTTCTACCATCGGGATTGGTGTTAAACCTAAATAATTGTTATTTGGTGCTTGCGTTAAGCATGAAGATGATTGGATCGTGTTTATTGCAATACGATTATTCATTTAAAGAGAATAATGGTTACTCTATTTGCTTGAATAATCACCTTCAATGGTTTATTGAATCTCGATCGTAGTGTTAAACATGTTCATGATATTGGTGCCAAAAGACACGAGGTAATGATGATGGTACCACTTACTTGTGGCACTGCCGCTTGAGTCATGTTGGTATAAATTGCATGAAGAGGCTCCATGCTGATGGATCTTTATACTCACTTGATTTTGAATCACTAGTGACATGCAAATCATACCACATGAGAAAGGCCTTGTTTTTCATTGAGATGAAACAAGATAGTAACTTATTGGAAGCGATACATTTTGATGTATGTAGTCCAATGTGTGCTAAGGCACACTGTGGATATCATTATGTCCTTACTTCAATGACGATTTGAGCTGATACAAGAGTATTTACTTAATGAATCACAAGTCTGAAATATTGAAAAGTTCAATTCTGTTTCGGAGTGAAGTTCGTCGTAACAAGAGGATAAACTGTCTACGATATGATCATAGAAATGAATATCTGAGTTACGAGTTTTGGTACGCAGTTAAGACAATGTGGAAATTGTTTCGCAGTTCATGCCACCTGGAACATCATAGTGTGATGATGTGTCTGAACGTCATAGCCATGCACTATTTGGTATGGTGCATGCTATGATGTCTCTTATCGAATTACCACTATCGTTTATGGGTTATGCATTAGATACAACCGCATTCACTTTAAATAGGGCACCGCGTATTTCCGTTAAGATGACACAGTATAGACTGAAGTTTAAAGAAATCTAAACTGTCATTTCTTGAAAGTTTGGGGCTTCGACACTTATGTGAAAAAGTTCCAGTCTGATAAGCTCGAACCCAAAACGGATAAATGCATCTCCATAGGATATCCAAAACGGTTGGGTACATCTCCTATCTCAGATCCGAAAGCAAAATGTTTGTTTCTAGAAACAGATCCTTTCTCGAGGAAAGGTTTCTCTCGAAAGAATTGAGTGGGAGGGTGGTAGAACTTGATGAGGTTATTGAACCATCACTTCAACCAGTGTGTAGGAGGGCGCAGGAAGTTGTTCCTGTGGCGCCTACACCAATTGAAGTGAAAGGTGATGATGGTGATCATCGAGCATCGGATCAAGTTACTACAAACCTCGTAGGTTGACAAGGTCACGTACTACTGCAGAGTGGTACGGTAACCCTGTCTTGGAGGTCATGTTATTGAGCAACAGTGAACCTACGAGTTATGGAGAAAGCAATGGTGGGCCCAGATTCCGGCAAATGGATGGAAGCCATGAAATCCGAGAGAGGATCCATGTATGAAAACAAAGTGTAGACTTTGGAAGAACTACTTGACGGTCATAAGACTATTGAGTAAAGATGGATATTTAAAAGGAAGACATACGATGATGGTGATAAG
Source organism: Hordeum vulgare subsp. vulgare (assembly GCF_904849725.1). NCBI lineage: Eukaryota > Viridiplantae > Streptophyta > Magnoliopsida > Poales > Poaceae > Hordeum > Hordeum vulgare. The sequence goes on along the minus strand of NC_058524.1, from coordinate 569,846,113 downwards.
TCACTATTAAGAAAAGCTTGACTTGTCGCAAAGATGTTTCCGACAAGATCAAACAGTTGACTATGATGAGACTTTCTCACTCGTAGCGATGCTAAAAGTCTGTTAGAATTATGTTAGTAGTTGTTGCATTCTTTATGAAATATTGCACATAGGATGTCAAAACATTGTTTCCTCGACGGTTTCCTTGAGCAAACATTGTATGTGATACAACCAGGAGGTTTTGTCGATCCTAAAGATACTAGCAAGTATGCAAGCTCCAGCGATCCTTCAATGGACTGGTGCAAGCATCTCAGAGTTGGAATATACACTTTGATGAGATGATCAAAGATTTTGGGTTTGTACAAGGTTTATGAGAAACTTGTATTTCCAAAGAAGTGAGTGGGAGCACTATAGAATTTCTGATGAGTATATGTGGTTGACATATTGTGGATCAGAAGTAATGTAGAATTTCTGTAAAGCATACAAGGTTGTTCGAAAGGAGTTTTCAAAGGAATACCTGGATTGAGCTACATGAACGTTGAGCATCAAAATCTATGGAGATAGATCAAAACGCTTAATAGAAGTTTCAACAAAATGCATGCCTTGACAAGTTTTGAAGGAGTTCAAAATAGATCAGCAAAGAAGGAGTTCTTGGTTGCGTTGTGAGGTGTGAATTTGAGTAAGACTCAAAACCCGACCACGGCAGAATAAAGAGAATAGACGAAAGTCGTCTTCTATGCCTTAGCCGTAGACTCCAAAGTATGCCATGCTGAGTACTGCACCTGATGTGTGCCTTAACTCAAAGTCTGTTGAGAGGTACAGAGAGTGATCCATGATTGAATCACTAGCAGCGGTCAAAATTTATCCTTAGTAACTGATGGACTAAGGAATTTTTCTCGATTATGGAGGTGGTTAAAGAGTTTGTCGTAAAGGGTTACGTCGATGCAAGCTTTGACACTAATGCGAATAACTATGAGTAGTGAAACGGATTCGTATAGTAGAGTAGATATTTGGAGTATTTCCGAATAGCACATAGTAGAAACATCTATAAGATGACATAAAGATTTGTAAAGAACACACGGATCTGAAAGTTTCAGAACCGTTGACTAAAACCTCTCTCACGAGCAAGACGTGATCAGACCCCATAACTATATGGGTGTTGGATTCGTTGGAATCACATGGTGATGTGAACTAGATTATTGACTCTAGTGCAAGTGGGAGACTGTTGGAAATATGCCCTAGAGGCAATAATAAATTAGTTATTATTATATTTCTTTGTTCATGATAATCGTTTATTATCCATGCTATAATTGTATTGATTGGAAACACAGTGCATGTGTGGATACATAGACAAAACACTGTCCCTAGTAAGCCTCTAGTTGACTAGCTCGTTGATTAAATATGGTCAAGGTTTCCTGACCATAGGCAAGTGTTGTCACTTGATAACGGGATCACATCATTAGGGGAATCATGTGATGGACTAGACCCAAACTAATAGACGTAGCATGTTGATCGTGTCCTTTTGTTGCTACTGTTTTCTGTGTGTCAAGTATTTGTTCCTATGACCATGAGATCATATAACTCACTGACACCGGAGGAATGCTTTGTGTGTATCAAACGTCGCAACGTAACTGGGTGACTATAAAGATGATCTACAGGTATCTCCGAAGGTGTTCGTTGAGTTAGTATGGATCGAGACTGGGATTTGTCACTCCGTGTGACGGAGAGGTATCTCGGGGCCCACTCGGTAATGTGACTTAGTGTAAGTTGCGGGATCTTGTATTACAGAACGAGTAAAGAGACTTGCCGGTAAACGAGATTGAAATAGGTATGCGGATACTGACGATCGAATCTCGGGCAAGTAACATACCGAAGGACAAAGGGAATGACATACGGGATTCTATGAATCCTTGGCACTGAGGTTCAAACGATAAGATCTTCGTAGAATATGTGGGATCCAATATGGGCATCCAGGTCCCGCCATTGGATATTGACTGAGAAGTCACTCGGGTCATGTCTGCATAGTTCTCGAACCCGCAGGGTCTGCACAATTAAGGTTCGACATTGTTTTATGCGTATTTGAGTTATATGGTTGGTTACTGAATGTTGTTCGGAGTCCCGGATGAGATCACGGACGTCACGAGGGTTTCCGGAATGGTCCGGAAACGAAGATTGATATATAGGATGACCTCATTTGATTACCGGAAGGTTTTCGGAGTTACCGGGAATGTACCGGGAATGACGAATGGGTTCCGGGTGTTCACCGGGAGGGGGCAACCCACCCCGGGGAAGCCTATAGGCCTTGGGGGTGGCGCACCAGCCCTTAGTGGGCTGGTGGGACAGGCCAAGAAGGCCCTATGTGCCATAGGAAGAAAATCAAAGAGAAAAGGAAAAAAAGAGGAGGTGGGAAAAAGGGGAAGGACTCCTCCTTCCAAACCTAGTTGGATTCGGTTTGGAAGGGGAGGACTCCCCCCCTTTGGCTCGGCCGAACCCCTTGGGGGTCCTTGGACCCCAAGGCAAGGCTCCCCCTCTTCCCCCTATATATACGGAGGTTTTAGGGCTGATTTGAGACAACTTTTGCCACGGCAGCCCGACCACATACCTCCACGGTTTTTCCTCTAGATCGTGTTTCTACGGAGCTCGGGCGGAGCCCTGCTGAGATTAGATCACCACCAACCTCCGGAGCGCCGTCATGCTGCCGGAGAACTCATCTACCTCTCCGTCTCTCTTGCTGGATCAAGAAGGCCGAGATCATCGTCGAGCTATACGTGTGCTGAACGCGGAGGTGCCGTCCGCTCGGCACTAGATCGGAGCGGATCGTGGGACGGATCGCGGGACGGTTCATGGGACGGTTCGCGGGGCGGATCGAGGGACGTGAGGACGTTCCACTACATCAGCCGCGTTTCTTAACGCTTCTGCTGTGCGATCTACAAGGGTACGTAGATCGGAAATCCCCTCTCGTAGATGGACATCACCATGATAGGTCTTCGTGCGCGTAGCAAAATTTTTATTTCCCATGCGACGTTCCCCAACACTTCCACCTTCTCTCAGTCAAAGAAGATCCTTTTACAGAGGAACCAGTACAACCAAATAGTTCAACAGATCCGACTGAAGTCGATGTACCTGCTGTGGTTGATCTGGTCATGGAGATTCTTGCTATCATCCCCGATTGGACTGTGCCGATCATTGCATATATCCTGAGGCAGGAACTACCAGAAGACGAAGTCCAGGCCAGGCAGATAGTCCGCAGGTCGAAGTCATTCACTGTCATTGATGGCCAATTGTACAAGGAAAGCGTTTCAGGCGTTCTTCAACGATGCATCTCCCCAGAGGAGGGGCAGCTAATCCTGGAAGATATTCACTCAGGAACTTGCGGTCATCACGCCTCTTCGAGAGCAATCTCGCCAAGGCATTCAGGGCTGCAGGAAAACGAGATGGCTAAAGATATGGTCGACCGATGTGAGGGCTGTCAGTTCTACTCCAACAAGTCACACAAGCCAACATCTGCGTTGAACACAATCCCTCTTGTCTGGCCGTTCGCAATATGGGGATTAGATACAGTCGGTCCATTTAGGACAGGCCAAGGGGATACACACATCTGTTGGTGGCAGTCGACAAGTTCACGAAATGGATCAAAGCCAAGCCAATCAAGAAGCTCGACGCCTCAACAGCCGTCAAGTTTTTCAGGGACATCATCTCCAGATTCGGTGTACCTCATAGCATAATCACGGACAACGGGACAAACTTTGACTCGGACAGATTCAAAGGTTTATGTACAAGCCAAGGTATCCGAGTGGATTTTTCTTCCGTGGCACATCCTCAGTCCAATGGACAAGCAGAGCGGGCGAACAGACTTATTCTGCAAGGTTTGAAGCCCCGACTCCTGCGAGAGGTGGGACATGCCGCTGGTGCATGGGTCACCGAGCTACCTTCAGTGCTTTGGGGTCTTCACACAACCCCGAAAAAATCTACAGGGTGATCACCGTTCTTCCTCGTCTACGGAGCAGAAGCAGTCCTTCGGAGTGACTTACTTCACAATGCTCCACGAGTCGAACTCTTCTCTGAAGCTGAAGCTGAACAAGCAAGGCAAGACGGAGTGGACCTTCTAGAGGAGGAGCGCGAGATGGCACTGACTCGCTCAACCATTTATCAACAAGATCTGTGGCGTTTTCACGCGCGACACGTCAGGAGTCGTACGTTTCAAGCAGGCGACTTGGTGCTCCGAGTGGATCAGCAAAGACCTCACAAGTTGGCTCCTGCCTGGGAAGGACCCTTCATCATCTCCAAGGTGCTGAACAATGGAGCATACAGACTCTACAACGTCGACAGGGAGACACACGAGCCGCGAGCATGGAACGGAGATCTCCTGAAGCGCTTCTACACGTAACCGTCGACTGAAGCAATGTAAAGAACAAGTATTGGTGAAATAATATAAAGTAGATTGAGTTTTTTGCAGGTTCAAAGTTCTTCCGCGGTCGCAGACTCCGGTCTCAAAAAAAAAAACTTAGCTGCGATCCAGAATCGCCTAAGTATTAACTTTCTCCGAGTGTGCACTTAACGTCACACTCGGAGACTTAGCTGCGATCCAGAATCGCCTAAGTATTAACTTTCTCCGAGTGTGCACTTGACGTCACACTCGGGGACTTAGCTGCGATCCAGAATCGCCTAAGTATTAACTTTCTCCGAGTGTGCACTTAACATCACACTCGGGGGCTTAGCTGTGATCCAGAATCGCCTAAGTATTAACTTTCTCCGAGTGTGCACTTAACGTCACACTCGGGGGCTTAGCTGTGATCCAGAATCGCCTAAGTATTAACTTTCTCCGAGTGTGCACTTAACGTCACACTCGGGGACTTAGCTGCGATCCAGAATCGCCTAAGTATTAACTTTCTCCGAGTGTGCACTTAACGTCACACTCGGGAACTTAGCTGCGATCCAGAATCGCCTAAGTATTAACTTTCTCCGAGTGTGCACTTAACGTCACACTCGGGGGCTTAGCTGCGATCCAGAATCGCCTAAGTATTAACTTTCTCCGAGTGTGCACTTAACGTCACACTCGGAGCCTTAGCTGCGATCCAGAATCGCCTAAGTATTAACTTTCTCCGAGTATGCACTTAACGTCACACTCGGGGGCTTAGCTGCGATCCAGAATCGCCTAAGTATTAACTTTCTCCGAGTGTGCACTTAACATCACACTCGGGGACTTAGCTGCGATCCAGAATCGCCTAAGTATTAACTTTCTCCGAGTGTGCACTTAACGTCACACTCGAGGACTTAGCTGCGATCCAGAATCGCCTAAGTATTAATTTTCTCCGAGTGTGCACTTAACGTCACACTCGGGGACTTAGCTGCGATCCAGAATCGCCTAAGTATTAACTTTCTCCGAGTGTGCACTTAACATCACACTCGGGGACTTAGCTGCGATCCAGAATCGCCTAAGTATTAACTTTCTCCGAGTGTGCACTTAACGTCACACTCGGGGACTTAGCTGCGATCCAGAATCGCCTAAGTATTAATTTTCTCCGAGTGTGCAGTTAACGTCACACTCGGGGACTTAGCTGCGATTCAGAATCGCCTAAGTATTAACTTTCTCCGAATGTGCACTTAACGTCACACTCGGGGGCTTAGCTGCGATCCAGAATCGCCTAAGTATTAACTTTCTCCGAGTGTGCACTTAACGTCACACTCGGGGACTTAGCTGCGATCCAGAATCGCCTAAGTATTAACTTTCTCTGAGTGTGCACTTAACGTCACACTCGGGGACTTAGCTGCGATCCAGAATCGCCTAAGCACCCGCATGCCTCCGACTGTATCCTACAGGTACACTCGGGAACTCAACAGACCCTCATTGAGGCTCATGTGCAAGTCAAAACAACTGACAACTACATGAGTAGCAGACCCTCATTGAGGCTCATGTGGATGTCAAAACAACTGACAATTACATGAGTTGCAGACCCTCATTGAGGCTCATGTGGAGGTCAAAACAACTGACAACTACATGAGTTGCAGACCCTCATTGAGGCTCATGTGGACGTCAAAACAACTGACAACTACATCAGTACAAAATCGCCCCGAGTGCGACCTGATAGTCGCACTCGACAACCTAGCTGCGATCCCGTATCGCCCAAGTACTCTTTGACCTCCGAGTACGTCCTACCGATCCACTCGGCGATCCTACCGATCCACTCGGTGATCATACTGATCCAATCGGAAATTCTACGGACCCTCAATGAGGCTCATGCAGATGTCAAGACAACTCACATGTTCCGAATGTTTGCCTTTGGCTTCACCAAGAAACGCCAAACAAAAACTCGAGTCAAAATTGCAACAGAAGAGAAAAGGATTCGATTCAAGGTTCAAACAAAGATAGTGGCTCGGTGTGGATCAAGCTTACCCACACCGAAATAAGAATGTGACGGCCAACAGCAGTGGCCAAAGTTTCTTACAAATCAACACTCGGCATACCGAGGATAAAGTTTTCTTACGCGTCGTCTGGATTGGCGCCAGGACTGGAGGGCTCCACGAAGGTGTCCATGTCGATTTCGTCGGCGATGCGGGTGGCACTTTCAAGGAAGGTTTCCATGAAGTATTCGAATCGAAGTTTCTTCGTGTTGGCGACCTTCAATGCTTTCAGCTTCTCCTCGCGCACCTCCTTGCAATGCACTCGGACCAAGGACAGAGCAATGTCTGCACCACAGCGAGCCGCAGATTTCTTCCATGACTGCACTCGGTTGGGGACCTCCTCCAGTCGACTCATCAAGTTTTCCATCTCCTACCGTGACTCATCTTCCGGCCAAAGCTCCTTGTCGATTCGGCCGACGACTTCTCTTAGTCGACCGATGAAAGGACCAACTTTGCCCACGCGAATGTGCGCTGCGTGCAGGTCTCGATTGGCGTCCTCGCCGAGTGGAATGTTCTCGCGAATCGACCACTCCACGTCAGCTGCTTCAGCTTCAGCGTCCATGCAAAAATCTGCAGACACAGGGCAAGCAAATAATCAGCGCCAAGTGTAACCCACGTACCACAAGCACTCGGAAAAACAGGACTTACCACCCAGATGCATCATCATCTGCCGAGCCCAGTCACTAACGTATTTCTCCTGCGCTTTACACCGTTTGTTCAGCACATCCATTTGCCCCATCAGCGTGGACCTATGCTTCCGCATCTTCTCAACTTCAGCAGTCAGCGCTTTGTTCACTTCATGCGCCTACTCCAACGACTTCTCTCATTCCGCCAGCACTTCCTTCATTCTAGCCATTGCAATCAGTGCCGCATCCAGCTCACCAGCAAATTGCACCTTTTCTGCCCTCAGAGTCTCATATGCTGTCCCCATCTCGCAAGTTTTCTGACAGTCAGCGCCAAGTGACGATCAGACAAATCCAACAATACAAAGTCTAAGTTCTTCAGACCCCTGCCGACGCAAGCAGTCGACAGCGGTCTCGGGGACTACACCCAGTGGGTTCACTGAGAGTGACCCCACTGGCATGCAACTCAAACAGGTCCGCCCTATTGAGATTCATGACAACACTTACGCCTACAAGGCTAATACCACCCGACCTGAGTAAAATTACTCTCGGAGACTCTTACAGTAGGTGCACTCCGAGTGCCCCAACTGTTAGCAGTCAACCATATTATTTACGAATATGACTAAGTCAGAGACAATATGCATAAAGACAACTGCCGGTGAGAGCACTCGACAGAAGTCTCGGGGACTACACCCACTGGGTTCACTCAAAGTGAACCCATTGCAAACATCATACGGTATCTGAGCACACCCAGTGGGTTACAAGATAAAAACAAATACTTACTAGACTACTTACTCGGATATCGTCCCACAGCTCCAAGCTGCGCTGGTACAGAGAGGCGATGGAGTCGTACGCCTTCTTGGCTTCTCCCGCCATCAGCTCTGCCTGCACCATGGCTCCCTTGGCCGCTCCCACCTGATCCTCCGGGAGGTGTTCGATGTTGAACTTGACATTTGACGGGCCTGGCATCGTTGGAGGCTCCTTGGGCATCCCAAGGCCCGTTCCAGTCGGTTCAGCAGCCACCAGCGCCTCCTCAGTCGGCGGCATCGCCTCAGTCGGCGGCACGACCGCGGCGAGAGCAGTAACTGGCGGGGTAGCCTCAAGGACAGGCTCTGCAGCTTGCTCAGGTCTCCCCTGGTCACCCTCATCCACATAAATCGCCCCTGCCGGACCGAACGGTGCTGGATCTCAGAAAAAGAAAGGGGCAAGACCAAAGACAGAATACGTGATGCGATAATATTAAACTCTCGGAATCACTACAACGCACCTGGCTGGGACGAGACGACGTTGTCCGCGTCCATGGGATCATCCTCCTGGCGCGCCGGAGAGGTGGCAGAGGTGGCAACCCTGTCGAGTGAAATTCATTCGACCAATAAAACAGCAGTCCAGTCGGATATCAGAGGAATTTAGAGGAACAGTACACTTACGTCGAGGTGACGGGAACGACGACCCTTATCCGCAGCAAAGCCTTCCAAGGATTAGACCCACTCGGTTTGGCCACCTTGGAAGGCTGACCCACGGACTCGACAGCAACGTCCCTGGCCCTCTTGGTGCTCCGAGCACTCGGAACCATGGGAACAGCAGGCGGAGCACTCGAGGATGCCGGAGGGGCCGAGGGAACCGCAGGTTCATGTCGGCGGTTGGTCCGGTGCTCTGGCAGCGGAGGCGGCGAGTCCTGCTCTTCGTCATCCTCCTCTTCATCACAAGACTCCTCCTCCGTCTCCCCACTGTCGGAGACATACTCGCCGCTCTCCACACTGCCCTCCTGGCTGCCTTCTTCCTCCTCCTAGTCTGGGTTCCCGTTCGAGACAGGAGAAAACCAGTTGGTCCACTTCTGCGTGAAATACAGTCGGCGACATCAAACGACAGGCAAAGATTCAAGAAAGCGATAAAACTAAAACAGATACGTGCACTCGACAAATGGTACTCACCTGGTTCGGAGGAGGATTGTACGCGCTGAAAGCCCTCACTCACCGAGACCCTCTGGGGTTCTCACAGGCGCCTGTGATCTGGAGCACCCATGATGCCACCTTCTCCTCGGTCACGCTCAAGACGTTGGTCCGAGTGGAGTCTTCGGGCCCCGTGTAGTGCCACATGGCGTGGTCGCGAGCCTGCAGTGGTTGTATGCGCCGACCAAGGAAAGTCTCCAGCAAATCCATGCCGGTGACTCCCCTTCTGACGAGTCTACGAGTGCGTCAACCATGGGCTGGATGTCGATCTTCTCCGCCTTCGTCAGCGCGATCTGCTTAGGTGGAGCGGGACGATCTAAGATAAAAGGAGGCAACCCTGTCGAGGCATTCGAGCAGGCAACGTCTTGGTAGTAGAACCACGTCGACTGCCAGTTCCTAACCGACTCACTCAGCTGAAGAGCAGGATAACTACTCCGACTCTTTTTCTCGAAACCTAAGCCTCCGCAGAGTTGGAGAAGATGCGTTTTATCATTCGACTGGCTGAGTCGTTTGATAGTTTGAGATCTAGCAGAGAATATATGTTTGAACAACCCCAATGGGGAGGGCAGCCGATGAAGCACTCGCACATAACTATGAAAGCAGAGAGATGGGCAATAGCATTCGGGGGAAAGTGGTGAAGCTGATCCCCGAAGTGGTTCATAATGCCCTTGAAGAATGGATGCGGGGGCAGAGAGAAACCTCGATAGACATGGCTGAGCAGCAGGATGCGCTCCCCCTCCCGGGGCGCCGGCTCGACCTTATTCTCCGCCGGCAGCCTCCAAGACTTGTGCATGATCATCCCGTGCTCCACCAGCTGCAGCAGATCCCCCTCCGTCACCGTGGAGGGGAGGAAGGCGCCTTGGATCCACCCCGCCGGCAACGGCCGCTGCCGCCGCTGAGCAGGAGCCGCCGCCTTCCCCTTCTTCTTCCTCGCCTCCATCTTGCTGGTCTGACCCTTGGTCATGGCGGAAGCTGCGAATCCGCGGAGGGGAAGGAGGAGTGGAGAGGTTAGGTGCGCTGGAGGCGGCGAGGAGGACGAAGCAAAGGCAAAAGATCCGGCGGGCGTAACGAAAAACCCTTGCCGATGGGATTTAAGTAAGGTTTCGACTGGGTCGCTGGCAGGTGGCCCCGAAACCTTATCCCCCGACCGACCGCGGCGATATCAGTGGAGAAGTTGAAGGCGTGAGAATCAAGGCGTCAGGCGCTACTCGAGCGCGCTGGCGTCATCCCCGCTGAGCGCGCGGAAACCGAAATTTGAGGATCCCGGAAAATCCGCCGCTGTCAGTTGACTGGTCACGTCAAGAGATACCCTGGAAGCACTCGGTTTCCGACAGTTTGTTCCACAAAGATTTCCACTCGGATCGTTGGTCAGAGAAGATAAAATGGATCGAGGCAAGCAACGCCAAAGTCACATCCGTTCCAGTCGGATCCAAACTTCAAGCATCGCTTCGTCGTTCCACCCCAATCCATTCGGGGATTAATGATGGGGTTATAGTCCTAGGGTAGGGTCATAGGCCTGCCCTGTAAGTCCTACCCAAGGACTACCCCTCATAAGGGACAAGGCCCTTAGTCAGTTCCGACTGAATTAAGGAGTCCCCATCGTCCAGTCGGTAACAGGTCCTCGACCATCCAGTCGGAGACTAGCATTCGGAGAACATCCAACTAACCGACTCGATGCCACTCGGAACATCGTAACCCTCCTAGAGGGAAACGGTCGTACGTTTCCCGGTGCATTTATTAGCATTTAGGACGTACGTTACCTGTAACGTACGCATTCAATCGCCACTACTCCACCCCTGTAACGGAACCGTTGTGGAGGGCAGCGCACTCTATATAAGCCACCCCCCCCCCCCGCTGGTGCATGGGTTAGCAAATCATTGTATTCCATATTCCACTCGACAACAAGCTCCCAGAGTGCTGAGACGTAGGGCTATTACCTCCACCGTAGAGGGGCCTGAACTCATACAACCTCGCCATAGCTGGGACTCTGCCCATCCTTTTCGTACCCTACACATCTACTGTCAGGCTTATACCCACGACAGCCACAACTAAAACATATTCTCAAAAATATTGTTTGTCTTGTGTGTATATCCCTCCCTCTCTTACCCGTCTCATCCCCAAAACCTCAACCCTACCAGATGGAGTATGAAGCTGGACTTGTAGTCGCTGGACTAATGACCCAGCTGGAGGCTGATTTATGGATTCAAAACATGGAGAGCCACTTCGGGAGCAACTTGATCTCAAGGAAGAATGAAGTGGAACACGCTCTTCAGTACTTTACACAAAGTGTTGCAATCTGGTGGAAAATGCATCATGCCATACAAGGATTTAGTGGAGCAGAAACCTGGGACGAATTCAAGAAGACTTTGTTAAGATCCCGTCTTATTCAGAAGTGCTATGATAATCCGAAGGAGAAGACTTGTGCATGCAAGATCTGTGGAGAAATAGGACACACCCATGAAGACACACAAGGATGTATGCACTCATTGTGAAGAAAATCACCCAGCTGAGGAGTGCCCGAGTAGTCAGGTGACTTGCTTCCTTTGTGAAGGAACCACCCACTAGCCAGCTCAGTGTCACATTTATCCCCAAGGTGCAACAAGTTGTCAAGCAGCAGAAAGATGTAGTGAAGGAAACCCTCAAGAAGAAGATTCTAGAAGAACCAGTGATGAACGAAAATATTGAAGACCCTGATGGACAAGGTCTGACCAGAGTTTTCTCCAATGCATGCTACTCATGTGGAGAAGGAGGACATTATTCACAGGATTGCACGAAGAGAAGCCAAGAGTATCTGGGAAACTTCGCGACGGAAGATGTGGAGTTTGATCCACTTGAAATAGAAGAACTAGCCAAAATAAAGGAGTCCAGAAAGAAAAAAGGGTACCCTTGGAAGAGCCAAATCTCTGCAGATATAGACCTGAGTCATGTGAGATGTTACAAGTGTATGGAATTTGGCCACCACAAATACATGTGCTCAGGAAGGAAGCCGGAAACCCAAGGAGCAAAAGAAAACACTAAGACACCTCGAGACTTGTCAGAACTCATTTGCTTTCGTTGCAAGGAAGCAGGACATTTTGCTAGCGATTGTCCACAAAGGAATAAAGCTAAGAAGGAGTAGTTAAGTTTTGACCGCGGCAATTAGTGTAATCTGAAGAACTATTGTTTTCCATGAGATCATGGAGTGAAATTTTTGTAATAGAAGTCCCTGAGATTGTAATAACAGCATGAATAAATGGAATTTATTGTCTCATGATTGCCTATGTTGAAACTGTATGTGTTGTTTCTCTACGAGCAAAGATCTCTGAACATTTATGAGGATATGAGAAAATATGGTCTATGCAGGCATGAGTATAATTCATTTTAAGTGTGGTAGTAATCGGTAAACCCACAGGATCCACTGAGAAGGAATGTACCATGATTACCAAGGAGACACATACATTCCTCTGAGTACCTATTTACTGACACCTGCAGATGACAACTCTCTACGAGTCATTCCTCAAGGGCCTAGAAACGATCATGACCCTCACCAGTGATCATGATTACCCGAAAATCCTGAAGGACATGATAAAGCACATTCATCTTGAAGGTGATGCAGTCTACAAAGGCTACCCATTCATGGAAAGTGGAGTAGAACTTTGGTACGTGGAAGTACACCTCCACCATGTGAAAGGAGTTTGTCCAAAGACTATGGGGCAATACTTTTTCATTTCACGTGTACCACGAGCAATTTTCTTTGATGCGGTTCGTGAAGCTGCCATGGAAGCCATACGTCAGATTGGAGAAATACTTGAAGCAAGACTCCGTCATACCCAGGAATACCTGAGTGAGGTACGTGCGGAGATGATGGAGATGAAGCTCATGACCACCATGATGAAGCGAAAGATGGATGATTTCAAGGAGCACCTCGGAAAGTTCGAGTGGAACTAAAGTACCTCCAAGAGAGACAGATGAATAAAGTTGGCAGAAATGCTTGACCATACCGAACAATGTGGATGGCAGCATTTGTAATAAATTACTTTTGAGTTAGAATTTTGAAGAAAGCAAGGATGTAATAAAGGATTGATTATGAAATGAATATGATTTATGGAAGAAGCTATGATGGATCAGCAAACGTTTTCTTAGGAACATACGAAAGCCAGAGAGTTGTGAAGATACGATAGATGTTTTGTTCAGCGTACAGAACCAATGGATTATCCGAACTCCGTTTGTGGACAAGAGAAATTCTGCAACGCTTGTGAGGATGCCCAAGTGTTAGAATACGAGATTCACTAAGCCTTATACAAGGTAATGACTTCAGTGCGACATGGTTGGCCACCATGACGACTTACTATTATCATTCTCTTGCTATTTGGAATGGTAAATCTGAGAGACTTACCCATAGTGAGAGACGACGTCCTTTGAAGCTTTTGTTTGAGCCCTAGAATGGCATGATGAACGCCCCATGTACATGGCACTCGTTGGCACGCGTAGGAAATTTTACGGTGAGGATGAAGACAAGACCCCTCTCTCTGCAGGATAGCCACAAATGGTAGACCACCATGAGAATCATCGATAGGTTATTTAGAATTGACCACGAGTCTGTCAATTACGAAGACCGAGTAACGGAAGAAGCTTGTATCAACAGAAGAACCCTCGATTTTGATGGAAACGTTATGAATATAACGGGAGAGCATCACCAAAGGATTTAATATGAAGACTGTGCGATGTCAGTTGCCAAAACCCCAGAGGATTGTTAAAATCTTAAGGGACCAGTAGCTCTCATTTGAAGTGTGGTAGCATCCCACTTTGCCGGAGGTTGCATTTGTTAGAAGACACCCAAACCCTAACCTTTTCTTTCTAGCCCTTCCGAATCTCGAGGACGAGATTCATTTTAAGTGTGGTAGATTTGTAACATCCCAAATTTTGGAATGTTAAAATAATTATTAGGTTGATTGTTTGTTTGATTGAGTGACTGAAACTTGAGTGAAATTTGAAACTTTTGAAAACTTTTGAATGAGAGGGAATAAAATGACTTTCCCCTTCTCTGGTGAATTCAAATTCAATTCAAAAGCAATGAGAGAAGATGACATGACTTCTTCAACTATAAAGAATTTGAATGGAGTTTGCATTTGCATTCTTTCAAATTTCTGCTTTTGCATTTCTATCTTTTCTTCCCCGAGAAATACCCCGAAAATAATTCTTCCAAGCAAGAAAGAGCACAGGAAAATGACCCTCCCAAATCAGGGGTATTTTTGAAAATCCTTGAGCCAAGAAAAACCAAGTTTATGGAGAAAAATAATTGCAAAAAGAAATAAAGCCTTTAGGGATTTTCTGAAGAAAAAAAATATTTTTAAAGTTTTTATTTTTGCCTTGGAAAATGTTAATCGTGTAGAGAATTTTTTTCTGAAAATTTTGGTATACAATACCCTATATTAATTATTTTATTTTGTTTCCTTTTAATTCCTTTTACTTGCTTTTTTGAAAAAAATATCAAAATCGGAAAGAAATATTTTTTTTAGGAAAGCGCATGGGCGGCATTTAGTGCCCTGGGCCGAATCCCCTCAGCCCGGGATCCCTCTCTCCTTCCAAATCGGTCGACCGACCGAAGCTCCCGAGCACCCCTCTCCCTGCCAGCGGGCCCCACCGCCCGAAACCTCCCCACCCTCGGTCACCCCTTCCTTCTCTCCCTCTCTTTCCTTTCCTCCCCCGATCCCCTTCCAAGTTTGCCGGACCGCCGCCGGATCTCCCTCGATCTCCCTTCTCCTTCCCTCCGGAGCTCGCCCCTCCCCCTATATATACCCCAGCCCTCCACCGCACCCCGTTCCCCCCCAAGAGTCGAGCCCCTCACCCCACGTCGCCCCGCCACCTCACCGGAGTCGGCCACCACCGAAACCCCCCGAGCTCCCCCTGCTCGCCCGACGTCCCCCCTCGCCTTGCCGTCGCCGCCAGAGGACGCAGGAGCCCCGCCGCCATCTTCTGGGACCTTCAGACGCCGCCGGAGATCGCCGGAGAGCCCGCCCCGACAGCACCTCCTCTCGGCCTCGCCGGAGAAGAGGAGCACGCCGGCAGCCCCTGTGAGCAACCACCCCACCTCCCTTAGCCGTCCGATTGAAGATCAACGCGGTAGATTAGATCGAGATAACTGTTCGGTTTTTAGTTAAGAACCGAGCCGGTTTCTCTTTACTTATAGTTTAGCCGGAGGACTTTTGTTATATAGCGGCCATTTGCTAGTTAAGCTGTAGCAGTGAACGGTTTTCATCAAATCAGATCGTGCCACGTCATCGGTTCTCTTTTCTATTTTAATTCTGAAACAGAGAGAGTTTCAATTTTATTTTGCTCATAACTTTTGATCCACAACTCCAATGAGGTTGATCATTTTTCCAGTAGATCACAATTTTCCGGTAGTTTTTAAAAACATATAATTTGTCTATGTTTGAAATTTTCAAATTTGAATTAGATCAGATTTAGTTTAAACCTTGTTTTGCTTATTCCAGGAGTTTAAAAATAGCTTTTAATTTGATTATTTTTGCTACTGATCACTAGTGATCTTAGTTATCACTGGTAAAAATTTCAGAATTATTTGAGTATATTAGCTCATTGTTTCTTGTGAAACAATTTCTGTTTCACCTCTTTTAGGATTATGGCTATTTCCTTTTCTATAATTGTTTTTAAATTATTTTCTTTTATATTTCAGAAAGATTATGTTTTGTTTCTGTTAGTTACCAGTAGGTTTGCAACAAGTTTTGATTTTTATTTTTATATGTTATCATGAAATCAATTCTAGTTCCCTAATAACTTGCGATTGGCTTCTCTACTGTTTCAAATCCCGTTTGGAAATACCTTCAAGAAGTTTTGTGAAAAATACTCTATTTTATCTTAGTTAAATTTATATCTTAGTTCCCTGTTATTATTTTCTGTTATACAAAAACTATTTAGTGTTTGATATTGTATAAGGCTCCCTAGTCTTATTTGAAGTTTCCTTCGGATTCCTATTCGCTCTCTCTTTTGTTTTGATTGCTAGAATGATTGCTAGTATGAGTGCTTATGTGAACGATATGTTTGTTATATAGATTTCATCGGAGAGTGACGAGTAGTCTATCAAGTTATTTCTCGAGAAATTCTTCTTCGTCAACATCGCCAGGCAAGTCATTTGATCATGTATCACCTATGTTTTATGCATCGTAGTTCTACCATCCTATGCCCAATTGCATGCTGAGTAGGCACTTGGAAATTATGGTTACATATTGTAGTATCATGTGGTAGGCACCCAACAACCCCGTTACTTGGCCCGGGACGACAAATTTCATATTGCTATGCTTGAGTAGACGGGATTCTGGTTGAGAGTTTACCACGAGTGATGCGAGAATAATTTAATAACCAAGACCGGTTAAGTCAAGACTTTTCAAGACCTCGTGAGGCAATGCAACTCTGGGTGAAGGACGGTTGATCGGCTCCCTGGAGAAACCAGTGGATGACCCGGGATGCTGGAGACGGCCATGACATCTTGCGGAAAGATTCACCCAGGCTCAAAGAGACGGACGGATATTTTCAAGACCCAAGGCTTACCTGCACAGCCACAAGTCATTATGGGCTCTGGCTTGGTTGGACAATGCGGCGACTCTGGACAGGCGGTGCTAGCAGATGTAGAAGAACGGTAGGATTGGATGGGTACCGACAGGGATTCAGAGGGACCCGTTGAAAGACCATGTTTTGATCATCCGGTCTTCAAACACCCTGAAGTGCGAGGACATACACGGAGGCGATCAAATCTTGTGGGGAACGTGTGCAAAACTCTGCAGAGTACTCAAACCTAATCGATTAGCCGTGTCCATGGTCATGGACAACTTGAGCCAAAGGAACTGAGGTTATCTGAAATTCTCAACACAAATAATAATATTGATGTGGGAATTATTGACAACTCGGGTACGAGAATTGGTTGGCGGAACCATCTCGTTAACAACAAACAACGTAGTAACATTTTGCTTTTAAGCCTCTCTTGATGTAGGAGAAAACTTGCTTTCCGCTAAAAACTTATAGCCCCACCTGCCATATATGCATATAGTATAGATGACATTTTACCCCCTCTCATATGTGACTTGCCGGCATATTCAATATGCTGACCTACACGGCTGCAACGTCTTATGTTGCAGATGTTTTTCTTCGACGAGTAAGAGTACGATTCAGGGTTACGGTCTACACTCAACTTGTCGTTGGTGTTTATTGGGACTCCACTCCCTTGACTACTTCCGCTGAGATATTTAAGGTATATATCAGTTTTACGCTATTTACATGTGATTGCACTTTGATATATACATTGATGTACTATGTGTGCCAGCATACTGATCCAGGGATGGCACAGAAACACAGAGGCTTGACTCGTCTTGAGTCGGGTCGCTACAGTTATCATATTACTTTGCTGTTACTACTGTGCTTGCAGATACTAATCTTTCAGGTGTGGTTGAATCCGACAAATTCAGCTGCTAATACTTGAGAGTATACTCTCACCTCCTGACTGGCTTATCAACAAATTGGGTCAAATACTGTACCCTCGAAAACTGTTGCGAACCCACGCGCTGGTGGGCCTTCAACAACATTCTTCTAGTTTCCTTACCGGGGAGTGCTATCAGCATTCTTCTGGTGCCGTTGCAGGAGAAGGTTTGTTGTTATAAGCATTCGTCTAGTTAACGCTCGAGATTGCGCGATCACCATTTTTCTGGCGCCGTTGCCGGGGAGGTATTGCTATATTCTCTGTGTCACTTGGGATTTATATCTGCTGATCACTAACAAGAATCTGAAGGATCCGAAGACCAAAGTCTTGCCCTCAACTACGAGGGGAGGTAAGGAATTGCCATCTAGCTCTGCACTTGATTCACCTTCCGTTATGAGTAAGTTTGCGACATCACCTCCTGCTAGAAATCTTGATATGTCGCCTGTGCTTCATGATGCTTGTGATACTACTGCTAGAGATGCTATGCTTGATACTATGCCTGATGATGCTATGCTTGATACTATGCCTGATGATGCTATGCTGCATACTATGCCTGATACTGCTAGAGATGCTATGCCTGATACTGCTTTGCCTAATGATGCTAGAGATGCTATTTTGCCTGATGTTCCACTAGGAGTGTTCCTTGATGCTCATATTGCTAGAGTTACTGCCAATGCTCGTGATGCTTCTGATACTGTCGATACTATTGAGATAGAACCTGCTTTTGCTCCTGCTAGATCTAGCTCTCCTAGATATGAACTGCCTGATATACCTGAGGGTTACATTATGGAGGGGGAGATAGCTGAGGATTTTCTTGCGTGTAAGGATGCCTATGACAATGAGAAATTAATTCTCAAGTGGAAGGAAAAATCTCGTGAAGCTAGGATGAAAAATGACCCGAAGTTTGCCACTTCGCCTATCTTTGTCACCGATAAGGATTATGAATTCTCTGTCGACCCTGAGATAATCTCTCTAGTCGAATCTGATCCTTTTCACGGTTATGAGTCTGCGACGGTCATAGCCCATCTTTCCCAACTATCCGAAATAGCCAACATTTTCACTAATGAGGAGAAGATCCGCCACTACTATATCCTTAAGTTGTTTCCTTTCTCTCTAAAGGATGATGCTAAAGCCTGGTTCACCTCTCTTGCTCCTGGATGTGTTCGTAGTCCCCAGGAGATGGTCTGTTACTTCTGTGAGAAATATTTCCCTGCCCATAAGAAGCAAGCTGCCTTGCAGGAAATATACAACTTTGCTCAACTCCAAGAAGAGAGTCTTCCACAAGCTTGGGGGAGGCTCGTCCAACTACATAATGCTTTGCCTGATCACCCTCTTAAGAAGAAGGAGATACTTGATATCCTCTATAACGGACTTACCGATGCCTCTAGAGACTACCTAGATAGTTGTGTCGGTTGTGTTTTTAGGGAACGAACTATAGAACAAGCTGAGACCCTACTGAATAACCTCTTGATCAACGATAATGCTTGGACTATTCCCGAACCACCTCCTAAGCCAACTCCTAAGAAAAGAGGTATTCTATTCCTCAGTCCCGAAGATATGCAAGAAGCCAAGAAATCTATGCAAGAGAAAGGCATTAGAGCTGAAGATGTCAAAAATCTACCACCTATCGAAGAGATCCATGGTCTCGATAACCTGGTACAGGTAGTAGAAGTGAATTCTCTGCGTAGGTTTGATGAGAGTGATATTCCTTTTGATAAACCTGCTAGCCAATGCTTTGATCAATTTGACAACTTTGTTGCCAAACTACAGAGTTTCAATGATTATGTTAGCAGACATTTGGAACAAAGTACTCGTATGCTTAGCCATTTAAGTGCTTGTGTAGACAGAAATGTCAATGCTGAAAAGCTTCTGAGTAAACATGCCTCTATGATTACTACTCAGGTAGAACCAGTACTTAAAGCTCAGAATGACCTGCTCAATTAATTAAATGACAACTCTGTCAGAGTCATTACTAGAGGAGGCAAAATGACTCAAGAACCTTTGTATCCTGAAGGTCATCCTAAGAGAATTGATCAAGATTCTCAAGGAATCAATGCTGATACACCCAGTCATCCTAAAGAGAAGAAGACGGATGATAGAAACCTGCACGCGAGTTCGCCAAATACTATCACACCTGAAGAACCTAATGATATTTCTGCGTCTGATGCGGAAACACAATCTGGTGATGAACATGAACCTCGTGACAATATGTACATTGATGTTCATAATAATGCTCAATCTAGCAATGACGAGGATGTGGAGATTGAACCTACGGTTAATCCTGATAATCCACAACCTAAGAGATACGATAAGAATAACTTCACTGCTAGGAAGCATGGTAAAGAAAGAGAGCCATGGGTTCAGATACCTATGCCCTCTCCTCCTAAGCCATCCAAGAAAAAGGATGATGAGGATTTTGAGAGCTTCGTTGAGATGATAAGACCCGTCTTTCTGCAGACGCGGTTAACTGATATGCTCAAGATGCCTCCGTATGCCAAGTACATTAAAGATATCGTGACTAATAAACGGAAGATACCATATCTTGAGATCTCCACCATGCTTGCCAACTACACTTTCAAAGGTGGAACTCCTAAGAAACTTGGTGATCCCGGAGTGCCCACTATACCTTGCTCCATTAAAGGAAACTACGTAAGAACTGCCTTATGTGACCTTGGAGCCGGTGTTAGTGTTATTCCGCTTTCTCTTTATCGTAGACTTAAGTTCGATAAGTTGACACCCACTGAAATTTCTCTACAAATGGCCGACAAATCAACTGCTTTCCCTATCGGCGTTTGCGTGGATGTGCCTGTTGTGGTTGCTAATACCACTATCTTAACAGACTTTGTTATCTTGGATATCCCCGAGGACGATGCCATGGCTATCATCCTCGGAAGACCCTTTTTAAACACTGCAGGGGCTGTTATAGATTGCAACAAAGGCAATGTCAACGGTAATGAGCACACAGTGCACTTTCCAAAGAAACGATATCCAGTACATTGCATCAATGCTATCTAAAAGACTTCATCGATTCTCATTGGGAGCTTTGAATGCCCTATTCCTCGTGTCAAGATGAAGTATAATTTGCTTGTTGGGGAGATACATATCCCCATTGAGGTGACTTAGTGGCTATTCGAAAATTCTCCGTTCTCTCTTGCGATTGGAGAATGTTTTGTCATAAGGACTTGACAATCCCATTGACGGATTTCTTTCGATGACCATGAAATGGATGAATCAGAGAGTCACATACCTCTGTTTTGAGCCTTCATTTTCTATTGCTTAGAAGAAAAATGATAGAATTAGTTTAGCTTTTCCTGTTTTCTATTTTAGCGTCCCGGAGAAAAATACTTCGAAAATAAAAGTTCTTCGATGGTCCTGAAAATTTAGTATGATTTTTTTTGGAATTTTTGAAAATTTCTCGGCCTGAGAACTGGTGAGGGGGCCTGACCAGTGGGCCACAAGCCCCCCCCCACCGCCACCTACCCCCCTGGTGGCGGGGTGCAAGCTTGTGGGCCCCACAGGCATCCCCCCACTCATTCCAGCTCTCAGCCTCTTCTTCCACCTCTAGAAAAAATTGTTTCACAACTCAAACCCGTGTTCTTGCTCATTTGGCTGTGATTTTCGATCTCCTTGCTCAAAGCACCATTCTCCGAACCGTTTTGGGGGAATTGCTGCTTGGTAAGTGACTCCTCCACAGGTCCAATTAGTTTTTTCTCTAGTGCTTTATCCTTCGCGAATTCTTGCTACCTTGGTGACCCTCTTCTTGAGCTAGAAATGTTGATTTTAGCTAGTCCCAAGTAGTTTTAGCGCGTGAGACGGTCTCTAGGCACTAGTAGGAGTAGTTGCTACAAGGTATGGTTGGTCCTCATTCACTTTTCTCTTTAACTTCAAAAATTTCAACAAAAGGAAATTATGTTCAGGAGGAAGTTTCATGGTGGTTCCTCAAGTAAGAAGGGTCCTCGTCTCTCCTTTCGGGAGCCCGAACCTTTTCAACTAAGGGACGCACTGGTGCAACCATGTGAATGGCCTTGCGATGAGTTCATGATCGAAGCAGGCTTCAAGGATGAGTTTGATGCACTTGTCCGCAATGCCGGGTTAGAAGAATTCCTCTCAGATAAATGTGAACAGTATGCTATGCTCACTGCCTCTTTCGTGCGTAGATTTAATTTTTTAGTTGGTCGTGAATCATCCATACTGTTTGATCTGTACGATAAATCCTTTACCGTGGGTCTGGAGGATTTCAATAGGATTTGCAAGATACCCGATGGAGGTAGTGTTAATGATCCTCCTATGTCTTCGGTGAGAGACTTTGTCTCCAGTATAACTGTTGGAGAAACCAGAGATATCACGCAAGCCACCATAGGAAGCATCCATTTCCCTGTATTATCCATGCTAGTTTCTTTTTGTTTTCTTGTTTTCTTGTTTTGTGTCCTTTTGAGAAAACCCAAAAAGATTTTTCTTTCTTCTTTTGCTTGTTGGGAGCTTTCCCGTGTAAATAGTTTTCTTTTTCTTTGTGTCAAGGTAGAAGATATTGGTTACAATGCTTATTGTTCTTGCATGCTTACTTGTTTAGCTTTCAAAGAGCCATATTATTTTGTCTTCTCCTTTGTGTTTGCCTACAGATTCAGCTTAGTCCAATGCGCTTATTATCGTTTTCATCGTTCGATCGTGCAAATGAAAGGCAACAATGATGATATATGATGAAGTGACTGAGACTGAAAAGCTGGTATGAACTCTATCTATTTTGTCTTTGTAAATATGACTAGCTTGTCGACCCAGATTTAGCTTTGTTATGAGAGAACCATGTTTGCAATGACAACTTAGAGATCATAGTTTCTGATGCCATGCTTATTTAGCTGAGATCTTATAATGGTTTGTCTTGAATGCCAACATAGATTTTGAGATGACTATGATGTAGTATGATAGGATGGTATTCTCCTTTGAATGTTTCAAGTGGCTTGACTTGGCGCATGTTCATGCATGTAGTTGAAACAAAATCAACATAGCCTCTATGATGTTCGTGTTCATGGTGATTTATATCATGTTCATGCTTGCATTCAATGTTAGTCAAACTCATTGCATCTTGATGACCGTTGTCGCTCTCTAGTTGGTCGCTTCCCAGTCTTTTGCTAGCCTTCACTTGTACTAAGCGGGAATACTGCTTGTGCATCCACTCCCATAAACCCAAAAGTTTTTCCATGAGAGTCCACCATACCTACCTATTTGCGGTATCTACCTGCCGTTCCAAGTAAATTTGCATGTGCCACTCTCTAAACCTTCAAGAAATAAATCTGTTTTGCATGCCTGAACCGCTCATGTGGTGACAGAGGGCTATTGGTATCTTCGATGCTAGGAGTGTTATCCTCGACATGTGTTTCTTCACAGTCATTCACGAGAAAGGGGCCGGTATTTGGGATGCCCAGTTCCATGCTTAAATCGAAAACATAACTGTAAAACAAGACTCCCCCCAGATTGATGTTAGTATGGACGGTACCCGAGGATTCGGCTAGACGTGGAGTGTGATTGATTGGTGGTGGGGGGTTAAAACTTCACTTTTCTGTTTGGGAACCGCCTATAGCATGAGTAGCATGGAAGATATTGAGAACTCTTGGTCATTGCGTTGACAATGAATGTATGCCACCCAAAATTATTATCTCTGTTTTCAAAAGCTTGAGCTCTGGCACCTCTGCAAATCAATGCTTCCCTCTGCGAAGGGCCTGTCTATTTATTTTCCTGTCGAGTCATCCTCCTCTTTTATAAGCACCAATTAGAGAGCACCTCTGTCATTTTTATGCTTTGCTTTTGATTGATATTGAGTATGACTATGACTGGATCTTCGTTGCTATAAATTACAATGTTTAGTCAGCCCTTGGTCTTTGAAAGTGCTCTGCATTTATGTTTTGCGGTCTCAGAAAGAGCTAGCGACATACCACCTATTCATATTGCTTCATTCTTGTTTTGATTGAAGTGTTGGTATTTGAAACTCATTATTATTTGCTCGTTAGATGATTATGCCATTGATATTAGTTTACCGTGAGACCTTCGTGTCATTTGCTTATGTGGTTAACTTGTGATCTTGCTGAAATTCTGGTTATGAGTTAGACATAGTTGCAACAACAAGATCAAACAGAGTTTGTCAAAGTTTTTCTTTCTCTCTCAGTTTGTCAACTGAGTTGCTTGAGGACAAGCAAGGTTTTAAGCTTGGGGGAGTTGATACGTCTCCAACGTATCTACTTTTCCAAACTCTTTTGCCCTTGTTTTGGACTCTAATTTGCATGATTTGAATGGAACTAACCTGGACTGACGTTGTTTTCAGCACATTTGCCTTGGTGTTATTTTTGCGCACAAATCAAAGTTCTCCAAACATCCTGAAAATTTACGGGGAGCAGTTTTGGAAAATATCAAAAATATCTGCGCTAAGTTCCACCTCACGGGGTGGGCCAGTGGGCCACAAGCCCCTGCTCCGCCACAACCCCCCTGGTGGCGGTGGGCAGGCTTGTGGGGCCCACATGCACCTGCCGCCCCAACTCCAGCTCTATAAGTTGTATTTCGTCCCAGTAAAAATAAAAAGAGAAGTTTTCGCCGCGTTTTCGAAATGGAGGCGCCGCCACCTCCTGTTCTTCATCTGGAGGGCAGATCTGGAGTCCGTCTTGGGCTCCGGAGAGGGGAAATCGTCGCCATCGTCATCATCAACCTTCTTCCCTCTCCAATTCCATGAAGCTCTTCGTCGTTCGTGAGTAATCTATTCGTAGGCTCGCTGGGCGGTGATGAGTAGGATGAGATCTATCATGTAATCGAGTTAGTTTTGATGGGGATTGATCCCTAGTATCCACTATGTTATGAGATTTGATGTTGCTACTACTTTGCCATGCTTAATGCTTGTCACTAGGGCCCGAGTGCCATGATTTCAGATCTGAAATTATTATGTTGTCACCAATATATGTGTGTTTTAGATCCGATCTTGCAAGTTGTAGTTACCTACTATGTGTTATGATTCAGCAACCCCGGAGTGACAATAACCGGAACCACTCCCGGTGATGACCATAGTTTGAGGAGTTCATGTGTTCACCAAGTGCTAATGCGTTGGTCCGGTTCTTTATTAAAAGGAGAACCTTAATATCCCATAGTTTCCTTTTGGACCCCGCTGCCATGGGGGGGATGGACAATAGATGCCATGCAAGTTCTTTTCCCTAAGCACGTATGATGACACACGGAATGCATGCCTACATCACATTGATGAACGGGAGCTAGCCACTTATCTATCCATGTTATAGCTGTTGCATGATGAATATCATCCAAACAAATCACCGACCCATTGCCTACGAGTTTGTACTACTGTTGCTACTGATGTTACTTGTTTTGCTCTGCTGCTGCTGCTACCACTGTTGCTACTGTTGTTACTTGTCTTGCTGTGTTGCTACTACTACTGTTGCTACTGCTGTTACTTGTTTTGCTCTGCTGCTGCTGCTACTACTGTTGCTACTACTGTCGCTTGCTACTGTTGCTACTTGCTACTGCTGTCACTACTGTTGTTCCTTGCCACTGCTATTCCTCGTTACATTGCTGCTACCTGCTACACTGTTGGTTCACCTACCGTTGACGGGAATTGACAACTTCCGTCGACGCGGCAACGAAGGCGCCATTGATACAATCGTTAGGAATAGTCTGCCGTCAACAGATCGTTTCTGACACCGTTGTTATCATATTACTTTGCTGTTACTACTGTGCTTGCAGATACTAATCTTTCAGGTGTGGTTGAATCCGACAAATTCAGCTGCTAATACTTGAGAGTATACTCTCACCTCCTGACTGGCTTATCAACAAATTGGGTCGAATACTCTACCCTCGAAAACTGCTGCGAACCCACTCGCTGGTGGGCCTTCAACAACATTCTTCTAGTTTCATTACCGGGGAGTGCTATCAGCATTCTTCTGGTGCCGTTGCAGGAGAAGGTTTGTTGTTATAAGCATTCGTCTAGTTAACGCCAGAGATTGCGCGATTAGGGCCCACCATTGCTTCTTCATAATTCGCAAGCTCATTGTTGTCCAACAACATAATTGATAAGACGGGATTACCGTACCACTCTGGAGTAGTACGCGGTCTCGTCGACCTGCGAGGTCCGACAGAAACTTGATGCGGAGTTTCATGATCATCATCATTAACTTCCTCCTCAACCGGCGTCGCAACGACAGGGGTTTCCCCTTGCCCTGCGCCACCTTCCAGAGGGATGAGAGGTTCGACAACCTCATAAAGTTCTATCTTCCTCCCACTCAATTCTCTCGAGAGAAACTCCTTCTCGAGAAAAGCTCCGTTCTTAGCAACAAACACTTTGCCCTCGGATTTGAGATAGAAGGTATACCTAACTGTCTCTTTTGGGTAACCTATGAAGACGCACTTTTCCGCTTTGGGTTCCAGCTTTTCAGGCTGAAGCTTTTTGACATAAGCATCACATCCCCAAACTTTAAGAAACGACAATTTTGTTCTTTTGCCATACCACAGCTGATATGGTGTCGTCTCAACGGATTTCGATGGTGCCCTATTTGAAGTGAATGCAGCTGTTTCTAATGCATAACCCCAAAACAATAATGACAAATCGGTAAGAGACATCATAGACCGCACCATCTCTAATAAAGTACGATTACGACGTTCGGACACACCATTACGCTGTGGTGTTCCAGGTGGTGTCAACTGTGAAACAATTCCACATTGTCTTAAGTGAGCACCAAACTCGAAACTCAGATATTCAGCCCCACGATCACACAGTAGGAACTTGATCTTCTTGTTATGATGATTTTCAACTTCACTCTGAAATTGCTTGAACTTTTCAAACGTTTCAGACTTGTGCTTCATCAAGTAGACATAACCATATCTACTCAAATGTCAGTGAAGTTGAGAAAATAACAATATCCGCCGCGTGCCTCCACACTCATCGGACCACACACATCGGTATGTATGATTTCCAACAAGTCACTTGCACGTCCATTGTTCCGGAGAACGGAGTCTTAGTCATCTTGCCCATGAGGCATGGTTCGCAAGTGTCAAGTGATTCAAAATCTAGTGACTCCAAAAGCCCATCGGTATGGATTTTCTTCATGCGCTTTACACCAATATGACCTAAGCGGCAGTGCCATACAAACATGGCGCTATCATTGTTAACTCTAACTCTTTTTGTCTCAATGTTATGTATATGTGTATTATCACTATCAAGATTCAATATGAACAATCCTCTCAC
This sequence comes from Hordeum vulgare subsp. vulgare, assembly GCF_904849725.1. Classification (NCBI taxonomy): domain Eukaryota; kingdom Viridiplantae; phylum Streptophyta; class Magnoliopsida; order Poales; family Poaceae; genus Hordeum; species Hordeum vulgare. The sequence goes on along the minus strand of NC_058524.1, from coordinate 569,819,464 downwards.
ATTGGGTGCATGACCATAAAAGATATTACTCATAGAAATAGAACAACCATTATTCTCTGACTTAAACGAGTAACCGTCTCGCAATAAACAAGATCCAGATATAATATTCATGCTTAACGCAGGCACTAAATAACATTTATTTAAGTTCATAACTAATCCTGATGGTAACTGAAGTGAAATTGTGCCGACGGCGATTGCATCAACCTTGGAACCATTTCCCACGCGCATCGTCACTTCATCCTTCGCCAGCCTTCGCTTATTCCGCAGTTCCAGTTTCGAGTTGCAAATATGAGCAACAGAACCGGTATCGAATACCCAGGCACTAATACGACAGCTGGTTAAGTACACATCAATAACATGTATATCGAATATACCTGATTTTTCCTTGGCCGCCTAGTTATCAGCCAGATACTTGGGTCAGGTGCGCTTCTAGTGACCCATACCCTTGCAATGATAGCACTCCGTTTCAGGCTTAGGTCCAGCTTTGGGTTTCTTCGTCGGATTGGCAACAGGCTTACCGCTCTTCTTTGAATTACCCTTCTTTCCTTTGCTTTTTCTCTTGAAACTAGTGGTCTTATTCACTATCAACACTTGATGCGCTTTACGGAGTTCTGACTCTGCGACTTTCAGCATCGCGAATAACTCACCGGGTGGCTTGTTCATCCCTTGCATTATATTTCAACACGAAGCCCTTATAGCTTGGTGGCAGTGATTGAAGAATTCTGTCAGTGATAGCCTCTTGCGGGAGTTCAATCCCCAGCTCAGCTAGACGGTTTGAGTACCCAGACATTTTGAGCACATGTTCATTGACAGACGAATTCTCCTCCATCTTGCAAGTATAGAATTTATCGAGGGTCTCATAGCTCTTGATCCGGGCATTCTTCTGAAACATAAACTTCAACTCCTGGAACATCTCATATGCTCCATGACGCTCAAAGCGATGTTGAAGTCCCGATTCTAAGCCATACAAGACTACACATTGAACTACTGAGTAGTCCTCCTTGCGTGCGAACCAAGCGTTCTTAGCATCTTGGTCAGCCGCGACGGGTGGTTCATCTCCTAGCGCAGCATTAACGACATAATCCTTCTTCCGAGCTTGCAGGAGCAACATAAGATTACGAGCCCAGTCTACAAAGTTCCATCATCTTTCAACTTAGCTTTCTCTAGGAACGTATTAAAATTCAGGGTGACTGTCGCGTGAGCCATTGATCTACAACACAAATATTTTCAAAGTGGACTTAGACTATGTTCTAGATAATTAGAGTTTAACTAATCAAATTACTTGCTAAACTCCCACTCAAAAAGTACATCTCTCTAGTCATTTGAATGGTTCATGATCCAATTCCACTAGCTCAAGTCCGATCATCACGTGAGTTGAGGATAGTTTCAGTGCTAAGCATCCCTATGCTAATCATATCAACTACATGATTCATGATCGACCTTTCGGTCTCATGTGTTCCGAGGCCATGTCTGCACATGCTAGGCTTGTCAAGCTTAACCCGAGTGTTCCGCGTGTGCAACTGTTTTGCACCCGTTGTATGTTTACGTTGAGTCTATCACACCCGATCATCACGTGGTGTCTCGAAATGACGAACTATAGCAACGGTGCACAGTCGGGGAGAACACAATTTCGTCTTGAAATTTTAGTGAGAGATCACCTCATAATGCTACCGTCGTTCTAAGAAAAATAAGGTGCATAAAAGGATTAACATCACATGCAATTCATAAGTGACATGATATGGCCATCATCAAGTGCTTCTTGATCTCCATCACCAAAGCACCGGCACGATCTCGTTGTCACCGACGCCACACCATGATCTCCATCAACGTGTCGCCATCGGGGTTGTCGTTATACTCATGCTATTACTACTAAAGCTATGTCCTAGCAATATAATAAACGCATCTCAAGCACAAACATTAGTTTAAAGACAACCCTATGGCTCCTGCCGGTTGTCGTATATAACTATTACAACATGATCATCTCATACATCCAATATATCACATCACATTGTCGGCCATATCACATCACAAGCATACCCTGCAAAAACAAGTTAGACGTCCTCTAATTGTTGTTGCATGTTTTACGTGGTGACCATGGGTATCTAGTAGGATCACATCTTACTTACGCAAACACCACAACGGAGATGTATGAATTGCTATTTAACCTCTCTCCAAGGACCTCCTCGGTCAAATCCGATTCAACTAAAGTTGGAGAAACAGACACTCGCGAGTCATCTTTGAGCAACGGAGTTTCTCGTAGCGATGAAACCAGTCTCTCGTAAGCGTACGAGTAAAGTTGGTCCAAGCCGCTTCGAACCAACAATACCGCGGAATCAAGAAAAGACTAAGGAGGGCAGAAAATCGCACATCACCGCCCACAAAAACTTTTGTGTTCTACTCGAGATGACATCTACGCATGAACCTAGCTCATGATGCCACTGTTGGGGAACGTCGCATGGGAAACAAAAAATTTCCTACGCGCACGAAGACCTATCATGGTGATGTCCATCTATGAGAGGGGATTTGGATCTACGTACCCTTGTAGTTCGCACAGCAGGAAGCGTTAAGAAACGCGGTTGATGTAGTGGAACGTCCTCACGTCCCTCAATCCGCCCCGCGAACCGTCCCACGAACCGTCCCGCGATCCGTCCGACGATCGGCTCCGATCTAGTGCCGGACGGACGAGACCTCCGCGTTCAGCACACGTACAGCTCGACGATGATCTCGTCCTTCTTGATCCAGCAAGAGAGACGGAGAGGTAGATGAGTTCTCCGGCAGCGTGACGGCGCTCCAGAGGTTGGTGATGATCTATCTCAGCAGGGCTCCGCCCGAGCTCCGCAGAAATACGATATAGAGGAAAAACCGTGGAGGTATGTGGTCGGGCTGCCGTGGCAAAGTTGTCTCAAATCAGCCCTAATACCTCAGTATATATAGGAGGGAGGGGGAGGACCTTGCCTTGAGGCTCAAGGGAGCCCCAAGGGGTTGGTCGAAGGGGGGGGAGGAGGAATCCTCCTCCAATCCTAGTCCAACTAGGATTGGAAGGTGGAGTCCTTCCCTTCCTTCCCACTTCCCTTTTTCTCTTTTCTCTTTGATTTTCTTTATCTCCTGCGCAAGGGCCCTCTTGGGCTTCCCCCAGGTGGGCTGGCCCCCCCGGTGAACATCCGGAACCCATTCGTCACTCCCGGTACATTCCCGGTAATGCCGAAAACTTTCCGGTAATCAAATGAGGTCATCCTATATATCAATCTTCGTCTTCGGACCATTCCGGAAACCCTCGTAACGTCCGTGATCTTATCCGGGACTCCGAACAACATTCGGTAACCAACCATATAACTCAAATACGCATAAAACAATGCCAAACCTTAAGTGTGCAGACCCTGTGGGTTCGAGAACTATGTAGACATGACCCGAGGGACACCTCGGTCAATATCCAATAGCGGGACCTGGATGCCCATATTGGATCCTACATATTCTACGAAGATCTTATCGATTGAACCTGAGTGCCAAGGATTCAAATAATCTCGTATGTCATTCCCTTTGTCCTTTGGTATGTTACTTGCCCGAGATTCGATCGTCAGTATCCGCATACCTATTTCAATCTCGTTTACCGGCAAGCCTCTTTACTCATTCTGTAATACAAGATCCCATGACTTACACTAAGTCACATTGCTTGCAAGGCTTGTGTGTGATGTTGTATTACCGAGTGGGCCCCGAGATACCTCTCCGTCACACGGAGTGACAAATCCCAGTCTTGATGCATAGTAACTCAATGGACACCTTCGGAGATACCTGTAGAGCATCTTTATAGTCACCCAGTTATGTTGTGACGTTTGATACACACAAGGCATTCCTCCGGTGCCAGTGAGTTATATGATCTCATGGTCATAGGAATAAATACTTGACACGCAGAAAACAGAAGCAACAAAATGACACGATCAACATGCTACGTTCATTAGTTTGGGTCTAATCCATCACATGATTCACCCAATGATGTGATCCAGTTATCAAGCAACAACACCTTGTACATAGTCAGAAGACCTTGACTATCCTTGATCAACTGGCTAGCCAACTAGAGGCTTGCTAGGGACAGTGTTTTATCTATGTATCCACACATGTATCTAAGACTTCATTCTACACAATTATAGCATGGATAATAAACGATTATCTTGATACAGGAATTATAATAATAACTTATTTATTATTGCCTCTAGGGAAAAATTGCAACATGCTTTTGTGCAGCCGTGGGGATAAGCCTCAGATTATGGGTCCAGTCAACAAAGTTGCTTTCATCATCTTTCAACTTAGCTTTCTCTAGGAACGCATTAAAATTCAGGGTTGCTACTGCACGAGACATTGATCTACAACATAAAATTTTGCAAAGATTACTTAGATTATGTTGAAGATAATTGAGTTTAGCTAATCATGTTACTAATAAAATCCCACTCAAATTGACATCCCTCTAGTCATTCGAGTGTCGCATGATCCAAATTCACTAACTCAAGTCTGATCATCACGTGAGTTGAATACAGTTTCAATGGTGAACATCTCCATGTTGATCATATCAACTATATGATTCATGCTCGACCTTTTGGTCTCTTGTGTTCCGAGGGCATGTTTGTACATGCTAGGCTCGTCAAGTTTAACCCGAGTGTTCCGTGTGTGCAAATGTTTTGCACCCGTTGTATGTGAATGTAGAGTCTATCACACATGATCATCACGTGGTGTCTCGAAACGACGAACTGTCACAACAGTGCACATTCGGGGAGAACAAAATATTATCTTGAAATTTTAGTGAGGGATCACCTTATAATATTACCATCGTCCTAAGAAAAATAAGGTGCATAAAAGGATTAACATTACAAGCAAATCATAAGTGACATGATATGGCCATGAACTTGTGCTTCTTGATCTCCATCACCAAAGCACCGACATGATCTCCATCGTCACCGGCGCCACACCATGATCTCCATCATTGTGCTGCCATCGAGGTTGTCGCGCTAACTATGTTGTTACTACTAAAGCTACTACTAACGATAAATCAAAGCATCTCCACGCGCATAATAATTAAAGACAACTCTATGGCTCCTGCCGGTTGCCGTAGCATCGACGTGGAAGTCGATATTTTAACTATTACAACATGATCATCTCATACATCCAATATATCATATCATGTCTTTGGCCATATCACATCACAGGCATACCCTCCAGAAACAAGTTAGACGTCCTCTAATTTGTTGTTGCAAATTTTACGTGGCTGCTATGGGTATCTAGTATGATCACATCTTACTTACGCAAAGCCACACCAGTGGTATGCAAATTGCTATTTAACCTTCTCCAAGGACCGCCTCGGTCAAATCCGATTCAACTAAAGTTGAAGAAACAGACATCCGCTAGTCATTTTTATGCAACAAGTTGCATGTTAGTCGATGAAACCGGTCTCTCGTAAGCGTATGAGTAATGTTGGTTCGGGCTGCTTCAATCCAACAATACCGCTGAATCTAGAAAAGACTAAGGAGGGCAGCAAATTGAACATCAACGCCCACAAAATATTTTGTGTTCTACTCGAGATATTATCTACGCATGAACCTAGCTCATGACGCCACTGTTGGGGAACGTTAGATGGGAAATAAAAAATTCCTACGCATACGCAAAACCTATCATGGTGATGATCATTTAAGAATGGGGATATCGGATCCACATACCCTTGTAGATCGGTAAGCGGGAAGCGTTAAGAAACGAGGTTGATGTAGTCGAACGTCTTCGCGATCCGAATCACAAGTGTCCTATGAACTCCGTCCCGATCTAGTACCGAACGAACGACACCTCCGCCTTCAGCACACTGATGACCCACAAGTACAGGGGATCTATCGTAGTCCTTTCGATAAGTAAGAGTGTCGAACGCAACGAGGAGCAGAAGGATCTGACAAGTGGTTTTCAGCAAGGTAATATCTGCAAGCACTGAAATTATCGGTAACAAGTAGTTGTGTGATAAGATGATTCGGAGCAAGTAGCAAGTAACAATAGTAACAAAGGTGCAGCAAGATGGCCCAATCCCTTTTGTAGCAAGGTACAAGCCTGGACAAACTCTTATAGGAGGTAAAGCGCTCCCGAGGACACATGGGAATTTCTGTCAAGCTAGTTTTCATCATGTTCATATGATTCGCGTTCGGTACTTTGATAGTTTGCTATGTGGGTGGATCGGCGCTTGAGTACTGCCCTTACTTGGACAAGCATCCCACTTATGATTAACCCCTCTCGCAAGCATCCGCAACTACAAAAGAAGAATTAAGACAAAGTCTAACCATAGCATTAAACTAGTGGATCCAAATCAGCCCCTTACGAAGCTACACATAAACTAGGGTTTAAGCTTCTGTCACTCTAGCAACCCATCATCTACTTACTACTTCCCAATGCCTTCCTCTAGGCCCAAATAATGGTGAAGTGTTATGTAGTCGACGTTCACATAACACCACTAGAGGAAAAACAACATACAACACATCAAAATATCGAACGAATACCAAATCCACATGACTACTTATAGCATGACTTATCCCATGTCCTCAGGAACAAAAGTGACTACTCACAAAGCATAATTATATTCACGACCAGAGAGGTAATGAGTAGCATCAAGGATCTGAACATATAATCTTCCACCAAGTAATCCAACTAGCATCAACTACAAAGAGTAATTAACACTACTAGCAACCTTACAAGTACCAATCGGAGTCGCGAGACGGAGATTGGTTACAAGAGATCAACTAGGGTTTGGAGATGAGATGGTGCTGATGAAGATGTTGATGGTGATGAGTCTCCTCCGATGAGAGGAGTGTTGGTGATGACGATGGCGATGATTTCCCCCTCCAGAAGGGAAGTTTCCCCGATAGGACGACCCTGCCGGAGCTCTAGATTGGTTCTGCTCAAGTTCCGCCTCGTGGTGGCGGCGATTCCTCCAGAAAGCCTCTTGATTTTTTCTGGAACGAAACCCTTCTTGTAGAAAAAGAGGGAGGCCAAAGGGCCAGCTGGGTGCCCACAAGCCCCCTAGGCGCGTCCAGGGGGAGGCCGCGCCTAGCAGGCTTGTGGCCTCCTACTGGCTCCCCTCTGGTACTTCTTCGACCCAGTATTTTTTATAAATTCCAAAAAAAATCCTCGTTGATTTTCACGGCTTTTGGAGTTGCGCGGAATAGGTGTCTCAAACTTGCTCCTTTTTCAGGCCAGAATTCCAGTTGTCGGCATTCTCCCTCTTCGTGTAAACCTTGCAAAATAAGAGAGAAAAGGCATAAGTATTGTACCGTGAAGTGTAATAATAGCCCATAAAGCGATAAATATCAACATGAAAGCATGATGCAAAATGGACGTATCAACTCCCCCAAGCTTAGACCTCGCTTGTCCTCAAGCGAAAGCCGAGATCAATAAATATGCCCACATGTTTAGAGAGAGAGAGGTGTCGACAAACAAGATACGAACATGCAGGCATCATGATCATATTGAGAACATCAATACCATCATATGAACTCTTATGCTAAAGTGACAATTCCTTCACAAGGTAAAGTATGGATCAAGAACCTTAGTGAGAATTAACAACCGATAGCCTTTAGTCATTGAAGCAATTGCAATTTATCATGACATTGGAAAGAGTCGAGGAAGAGCTTGTAAAGCAAATCCACATACTCAATCATCCTTTTGTCTTCTACAATTGCTACAACTCACGTGGTACTCATGAGATTAAAGTTTCAGCTGAGCACAGAGAAAGATAGGGGCTTATAGTTTCGCCTCCCAACCATTTACCTCAAGGGTAATGTCAACAATAATAATTCATGGATACTTACTTCCAAGCTGACATATGAATATAGATCTTTCCCTAGCATATGATGTTAGCCAAGATAGAGGGGAAATAAAGAATTGGTGTAGATCACCATGAGTCTTTCAAGGAAAAAAGTAAAGGTACAAGATAGGCCCTTCGCAGAGGGAAGCACAGGTTGTCATGCGCTTTTGAGGTTTGGATGTGCGCCTCTTAGTGTGAAGGAACGTCACTTTATATTGCCTCCTGTGATAAAGAACTTTATTATGCAGTCTTTCGCTTTTATGTCTTCCTCATCACAGGTTCGTACAAAGCTTATTTTCCGCACACTAATAGATCATACATATTTAAGGAGCAATTTTTATTGCTTGCACCGATGACAACTTACTTGAGAAATATTATTCAATCCATAGGTAGGTATGGTGGACTCTCAAGGGAAAACTGGGTTGAAGGTTTATGGATGCACAAGTAGTATCTCTACTTAGTGTGGAAGTTTTGGCTAATATGAGGTGGAAGCAATCGTCACATGCTAAGGGATCTATAGTCATATAATCATTGTTCGGAACCAAGCAAACACAATTCATTATGTTGTCTTCCTTGTCCAACATCTACTTGTAAGCATGCAATAGTTTAGTGAGTGTTCACAATCATAGATGGTGTCAAAGATGATATATTTATATGTGAACCTCTCCTTCCTTATCACTTCCTATTATTTGCAACAATGACAAAGGTCTACGTTTGTCTAACCTCAACAAGTTTCAATCTACAATATTTTCATATGTGAAGCCATCACTTCCCATAAGATCATTACATGATCTTTCTTGCTTTTGTTCTTTTATCATTCTTTTGATCATGGCATGAAGCAAGGCCCTTAACTAAAACTCTCTTTATTATATGCCTCATGAGCTCGAATACATCGGGGGGTGACACAAAGCAAAACTCAAGCCTAAAACACTAAGAACTTTAATCTACAAGAGAAAGAGAAAACTCAAAAAGGAACAAACTAAAACAAAGGTAAAGGCAAAAGATGTGATGGTGATACGATACCGGGGCAACTCCCCCAAGCTTGGCATAAGCCAAGGGGATTGCCCATACCCGTGCTTAGTTGTCTTCCTTTGGAGGTGATGGTGGTCGAATTGTTGCAACCTGGGTTTGATCCTTCGTCTTCCAATGCATAGGTGCTCCATCATGGAAAGATGACAGAGTCTCCGGAATCCTCAAATCTGCAGCCAACCGTATTGATTTAAATCTATACTCATACTCACAGTTTTGGTTCTGCAGGTCATAGATCTGGGCTTGGAGGTGATCAATTCTGTCATAGAGCCTGGAGAGGTGCTTCCCGATGTCATTGGCATCGATCCTATTCTTGTTGGTGAACGCCGTGATCATCATGTGGTTGGCGTTGAGTCCACGCTCCACCATCCCTTGGCACTTGAAGACCTGTTGCTCCATTGCTTCGAGCCTTGCCTCCACGCTTCCGGTCTTCTTGGGCCCCTCAACATCACGGATGTGCAGCATCCCCTCATGCATCTTGATAGATTGAGGGTGTTGCAGCACTCCCGCGAGGTAGGGATTGATGACCTTCTCGAAGATCTTATCCTTTAGAGCTTTTGAGGATGCCATGGCGATCTAGATCTGCAGCAGAAACTGGCTCGAAACGAAAATAGAGGAAATTTGCGTGATGCGAGAGTCCGACCTTTCGGGAGAATATATAATGATTTTTTTCAGACCAGAAGGAGTACTGCGCAATAAAACGGAATCCGGGAGGCACACGAGGTGGTCACAAGCCCCCAGGCGCGGCCAGGGGGTGGTCCACGCCTGGCAGGCTTGTGGCCTCCTCGTGCGCTTTTCGGACTGCTTTAAAATTTTCTATTTTTTCAAAAATTTCAAAACTAAGAAAAACTCCTACTGGAAAAAGCTTTGGAGTCGGTTTACTTACCGATTCACATACCTCTTCGTTTTCGGAGTCTGAAACAGGCTAATAAATATCCCTTATGTACTCCTCCGGAGTTATGGTATTGATAATATTGCTTTCAACATTTATGGGAGTACCTCAGATATAATGCTTGATTCTTTGCCCATTTACCACTCTCGGAAAATTACCTTCTGTGTTGTTGATCTTGATGGCACCAGAACGATATACTTCCTCAACAATGTAAGGACCTTCCCACTTGGAGAGAAGCTTGCCTGCGAAATATCTTATACGAGAATTATATAGCAAGACATAGTCACCTACATTGAACTCACGCTTTTGTATCCTTTTATCATGCCACCTTTTAACCTTTTCTTTGAACAACTTGGCATTTTCATATGTCTGAGCTCTCCATTCATCAAGTGAGCTAATTTCAAATAACCTATTCTCACCAGCAAGTTTGAAATCAAAGTTGAGATCTTTGATTGCCCAATAAGCCTTATGCTCTAGCTCAAGAGGTAAATGGCATGCTTTGCCGTAAACCATTTTGTACGGAGACATGCCCATGGGATTCTTATAGGCAGTTCTATAAGCCCACAGTGCATCGTCAAGCTTCTTAGACCAATTCTTTCTAGACCTATTGACACTCTTTTGTAGAATTAGTTTAATATCTCTATTACTTATGTAACATCCCAAAATATTAAATTTTGGAATGTTAATATAATTATTAGATTGATTGTTTGTATGTTTGAGTGATTAAAACTTGAGTGGAATTTGAAACTTCTTAAAAAAATAAGAGGGAATAAAATGACTTTCCCAAAATTTTCTATTTTGAATCCCTTTTCATTTTTGAGTTTGAATATTTTCAAAACCCTTTGAAAAAAAATCAAACGAGAGGAGGAAAATGACACTCCAAAAATCAGAGACAATGCCTCGACTCAAATTTTAAGTATTTACAATTTATTTGAAAATCAAATTCCTTTTCATTTTAAAGTTATTGCAAAAAAAATAATTTTTTTTAAATTATTTTATTTGGTCTTGAAAATATGTTCATGTTATAGGAAATTTTATTCTGAAAATTTTGATATATATGCCTATACAAAGTATTTTATTTTTCCCTTTCTTTTGTTGTTTAAAAACAATTTGAAAAAGAACGAAAAAGAAGCTCACGTGGCATGTGTGCGCGCCGTGTGCTTGCACGCTGACCGATTTTGGCCCATGCGGCTCCATTTCCCTCCTTTTTTCTAGTTTGCCTATAATACCTATATGTTTAATCCCACATTGCCTATCTATGGACCATTAGACCTCCCTTCCACCTATAAATATAGACCCATAGAAGCATCCAAAAATCATCTATTTCGGGTTAAATCAATCTTTTGGTTTGACTAGGTTTATTGAATAAAAATATTCTTTTCTCTTCGGCGGGATTTCTCGAAGTCGTCTCCTCATTGGAATTAATTCTTACTCTGCATTTTAAAGGTATTTCTCTTCGTATTTTTCATTTATACTCCCGTAGTTTATTATTTCTAGACTGGTATTCCTACACTAGTATACGGTAGAGTAATTAGATTTATCAATTAGTCTCTGTATTTACACATTAGTCTTAGAATTCTTCTAGACATAGCATTTTTCTTCCGTAAAACAGCTTGGCCCTGATTTTTCAAATAGCCATAACTTTTTACTCGTTTATCCGAATTAGATGAAACCAACGCCTAGAGTTTCGTCTTGATCCCACCTATCCGGTGAACCTATCGTATCAACTTTTTGAAATTTTCAAATTTCGAAATTTGTTCACACTGATATTCAAACTTCTTTTGATCATATCTTTTTATCTGTAGCTCCGTTTTAGATGAATCCAATTGCGTCGGATTCTTATCAAAGTAATCTTCCCGTTTGTATCATTAGTTTTAACTTTTCAACTTATAATTTTGATCAAATCTGATTTATCTATTAGTGCCCAAAAGCGTTCACATCGTTCTAAGCCGATTCAATGTTATATTGAAGTATTTGTATCTTTTGATCCGCTATTTCAAATCTAGTAATTATTTTTTTCTACACGCTCATATTGATCTCCTATATCCAGTAGCATCATTAGTTTCGACCTTTGAACCTTACAAATTTGAGCGATTCAAATTTGTATTCGAACATTCATTTGATCTTATCTTGCAAATCGTACCACCTTCTCAATTGATTCCTTTTACCCCTAAACACTCATGTCATATGTTTTTGTATGTAACCATTGTACTTCAGTTCAACTTCTCTCGACCTTCTGAATGCAAATTCAATTCATACTTCAATTCGCTATAACTTGTGTTGTAGTGCTCCATTTCAAGAAATTATTTCTACAAATAAATTCTTATGTCTTATACTATTTGCCAAACAACATTCATGTTGTTCTCCCAATATTTTTTATCATCTCCCATAGTGTATGCAAGTCGAGCTTATATAGCGATAGTTGATCATCCTTTGACTCTTTTGAGTTGACCCCTTTCACCTTTCCTTTTACAACACCATAAGGCCCTATCTTTTCTTATTAAATCTTGGTATGTTGTTATTTTGCACCAAGACATGTTTTGTTCTTATGTTCTTTTAGTTCTTCCTTTTGGCATGAATGTTTATTGAATGCTATTCATTTACGATAGATTTCTCGGAGTGTGACGAGTAGAATTATCAGGATTATGAGAGCGACCATCTTCATCAAGTAATACCAGGCAAGTCACGTTGATCATATTATTACCTATGTTTTACATGCATTGTAGTTCTAGCTTTCTTCACCCAATTGCATGCAAAGTAGGTACTTGGAAATTTTAGATCTTGATGTAGTATCATGTGGTAGGGTAGATCTTGATGTAGTTCTAGCTTTCTTCCCCTTGTTACTTTGGCCGAGACGTTATTATGCTATGCTCCTAGTAGACGGGGTTTGGTTGAGTGTTTACCATGAGTGTTGTGAGAACTTAATAATCAAGACCTGAAGACTCCAAGACTTGCAAGACCTCAGAACGAAATATACCTCTGGGTGAAGGACGGTTTAGATGGGCTCCCTGGAGAAACCGGTGAACGACCCGGGATGCATGGGGAAGCGCCGTGACATCTTGCGAAAAGCTTCACCCTCGCTCAAAGAGACGGACGGATATTTTCAAGACCCAAGGCTTACCTGCACAGCCACAAGTCATTATGGGATCTGGCTTGGTTGGACAACGTGGTGACTCTGGACAGGAGGTGCTACGAGATGTAGAAGAATGGTAGGATTGGATGGGCACCGACAGAGGATCACAAGAACCCGTTGAAAGACCATGTTTTGATCATCCGGTCTTCAAACACCCTGAAGTGCGAGGACATACACGGAGGCGATCAAATCTTGTGGGGAACTTGTACAAAACTCTACAGAGTACTCAAACCAAATCGATTAGCCGTGTCGACGGTCATGGACAACTTGAGCCAAAGGAACTGAAACTATCAGGAATTCTCAACACCATTATATATATTTGATGTGGGTAATAATGATAACTTGGGTATGAGAACTGGTTGGCGGAACCATCTCATTAACTACCAACAACGTAGTAATATTTTGCTTTTAGCCCTCTCTTGTTGTAGGACAAAACTTTGCTTTCCGCTAAAAACTTACAGCCCCACCTGCCATATATGCATATAGTATAGATGATATTTTTACCCCTCTCTTTTGTGACTGTCGGCATATTCAATATGCTGACCTACACGGCTGCAACGTTTTATGTTGCAGATAATTTCTTCGACGAGTAAGTGTACGATTCAGGGTTTCGGTCTGCACTCAACTTGTCGTTGGTGTTTATTGGGACTCCACTCCCTTGACTGTTTCCGCTGAGATTTTAAGGTATATATCAGTTTTACATTATTTACATGTGATTCACTTTGATATATACATTGATGTACTGTGTGTGCCAGCATACTGATCCAGGGATGGCACAGATACACAGAGGCTTGACTCGTTTTGAGTCGGGTCGCTACAACTTAGCTCTACTTGACCACTGGACTGAGGGTGATAGGGAGATGCAATTCTATGGTTGACATCATACCTAGCAAGTGTTTTACGGAAAGCTCCATGAATAAAATGTGAACCACCATCAGTCATTAGATATCTAGGGACTCCAAATATAGGGAAAATAACTTCTTTAAGCATCCTGATAGAGTTGTTGTGATCAGCACTACTAGTTGGGATAGCTTCTACCCACTTAGTAACGTAATCAACAGCAACTAGGATATGAGTATACCCGTTGGATTTTGGAAAAGGTCCTATATAATCAAAGCCCCAAACATCAAATGGTTCAGTGACAAGTGAATAATTCATAGGCATTTCCCGACGTTTACCGATATTACCTATTCTTTGACACTCATCACAAGACAAGGCAAACTCACAGGCATCCTTGAAGAGAGTGGGCCAATAGAAACCTGATTGCAATAACTTGTGTGCAGTTCTATCTCCCGCATGGTGTCCACCGTAGGCCTCGGAGTGACACTTCTGTAGGATCTGTCCCTGTTCATGTTTTAGGTCCACAACGTCTAATAAGACCATCTACTCCCTCCTAATAAAGGTGATGATCATTCCAAAAGTAATGTCTCAAATCAAAGAAGAATTTCTTCTTTTGCTGGTATGTGAAACTAGGTGGTATATATTTGGCAACGATATAGTTTGCATAATCAGCATACCACGGTGCACTAGTGAAGTATTGATAACATTCAATTGCTCATCAGGAAAGCTATCATCAATAGGTTGTGGGTCATCAAGAATGTTCTCCAACCTAGACAAGTTATCTTCTACTAGGTTCTCAGCACCCTTCCTATCGACAACATGCAAATCAAATTCTTGTAGCGAGAGAACCCATCTGATAAGTCTAGGTTTAGCGTCTTTCTTTTCCATGAGGTACTTAATAGCAGCGTGATCAGTGTGAATAGTGACTTTGGAATCAACGATGTAATACCTGAACTTTTCACATGCAAACACGACTGCTAAAAATTCATTTTCAATAGTGGCATAGTTTCTTTGGGCACTGTCTAGAGTTTTACTAGCATAATGAATAACATTCAACTTTTTATCAACTCTTTGCCTTAGGACAGCGCCAACAGCATAATCACTAGCATCACACATGATCTCAAAAGGTAAGTTCCAATCAGGTGGTTGAACAATAGGTGCATTTATCAAAGCCTTCTTAAGTATTTCAAAGGCTTCCTCACAATCATCGTCAAAAACAAAAGGAATATCCTTTTGCAAGAGATTGGTAAGAGGCCTAGAAATCTTAGAGAAGTCTTTAATGAACCTTTTATAGAAACCAGCATGACCAAGGAAACTTCTTATACCTTTGATATATGTGGGGCATGGCATTTTTTTTATTGCATCAACCTTAGCCTTATCGAATTCAATACCTGTTTCAGAAATTTTATGTCCTAAGACGATGCCTTCATTAACCATAAAGTGGCACTTCTCCCAATTCAAGACAAGGTTGGTGTCTTTACATCTCTTCAAGACTCGATCAAGGTTGCTGAGGCAATCATCAAAAGAAGACCCACAAACGGAGAAGTCATCCATGAAAACCTCAACAATCTTTTCACAAAAGTCATAGAATATAGCCATCATACATCTTTGAAAGGTGGCAGGTGCATTACATAAACCAAAAGGCATACGTCTGCAACCAAAGGTACCGAAAGGGCAGGTGAAAATGGTTTTCTCCTGATCAGATTGTGCAACAGGTATTTGGGAGAAACCACAATAACCGTCTAGAAAGCAAAAGTGTGTATATTTAGACAGTCTTTCTAGCATTTGGTCGATAAAAGGCAAATGGTAATGATCTTTCCTAGTGGCCTTACTCAATTTCCTAAAATCGATCACCATCCTATAGCCAGTAATAATCCTCTATGGGATCAATTCATTCTTATCATTAGGGACAACAGTAATACCTCCCTTCTTAGGGACGCAATGCACCGGACTCACCCAATCACTATGAGCGACATGATAGATAATACCAGTTTCCAGGAGCTTTAGTATTTATTTTCTTACTACCTCTTCCATCTTAGGATTTAATCTCCGTTGATGATCAGCAACTGGTTTGGAATCAGGATCAGTTTTAATCTTGTGCTGGCGTAGAGTGGGACTAATGCCTTTAAGATTATCAAGAGTATATCCAATAGCAGCACGGTGCTTCCTCCGAGTTTTTAGTAACTTGATTTCTTCATGCTCTGAGAGGCTAGCACTAATAATAACAGGATATATCTATTTTTCATCAAGATAAGCATACTTAAGAGTATCTGGCAACTGTTTAAGCTCGAACACAGGATCACCCTTTGGTGGGGGTGGATCTCGAAGCAGTTCAACAGGCAAATTATTCTTAAGGATAGGATATTGTTCAAAGACAACTCTATCTATCTCATCCCTTTCATCCATATGCATATCATTTTCATGCTCAAGCAAGTATTGCTCTAAAGGATCAGTAGGAGGCACATCAATAGAAGCTAGGGCAATAGTTTCATCCTTACTAGGCAACTCTTTTTCATGAGGTTGTCTACCAAACTTGGAGAAATTGAACTCATGTGACACACCTTCAAAGCCAACAGTGACAGTTTGCTTCTCACATTCAATATGAGCATTGACGGCATTAAGGAAGGGTCTGCCAAATATGATGGGAAAAAAGCTATATTGTGTGGTAGCAAGAACGAGGAAATCAGCAGGATATTTCGTTTTACCACACAAGACTTCAACATCTCTAACAATTCCCACAGGGCAGATAGTATCTCTATTGGCAAGCTGAATAGTGACATCAATGGGTTCTATCTCGAGATGTGCAATCTCGTCTTTGATTTCATCATATAAGGATTGAGGTATTGCACTAACACTAGCACCCACATCACATAAACCATGATAACAATGATCTCCTATCTTAACAGAAACAACAGGCGTGCCAACAACAGGCCTATGTTTGTCTCTAGCATGAGGTTTGACAATTCTAGCAGCATCTTCACAGAAGTGAATATCATGGCCATCAACATTGTCGGACAAGAGGTCTTTGATAATAGCAATGCTAGGTTCAACTCTAATTTGCTCAGGGGGTGTAGGTGTTCTAATGTAGCCCCTACGTATCACAGTTGAAGCTTTAGAATGATCCTTAATCCTAACGGAGAAAGGTGGTTTCTCAATGTAAGCACTAGGGACAATAGGATCATTATAGGCAATGAATTTCTCTTCAACTGGATTGAGTTTAACTACATTGACTTCTAAGGGAGGGTGATATTTAAACCACTTCTCTTTAGGGAGATCAATATGAGCAACAAATGATTCACACAATGAAGCTACTATCTCAGAGTCAAGTCCATACTTAGCGCTAAAATCACAAAAAAGTATTTGTTTCGACAAAGGATTTAACGCAATCAAACTTGAAATTCATACATGACTCCTTACCTTCATCAAGCTCCCAATCTTCAGAGTTGCATTTAATTATTTCCAATAAATTCCATCTGAATTCAATATCTCTCTTCATAAAAGAACCGGTACAAGAAGTGTCAAGCATGGTGCGATCATCATGAGAAAGCCGAGCATACAAGTTCTGAATGATAATTTCTCTCGAGAGCTCATGGTTGGGGAAAGAATATAACATTGATTTAAGCCTCCCCCAAGCTTGAGCGATGCTTTCTCTGTCACGAGGCCAAAAGTTATAAATATAATTCCGATCACGATGTACTAGATGCATAGGATAAAACTTTTGATGAAATTCCAATTTCAACCGGTTGTAGCTCCATGATCCAGTATCATCACATAGCCTATACCATGTCAATGCTTTATCCCTCAAAGATAAGGGAAAGACCTTCTTCTTGACCTCATCCTCGGGCAAACATGCAAGCTTAAATAAACCACAAACTTCATCTACATAGATTAGATGCAAGTCTGGATGTGATGTTCCATCTCCTGTAAAAGGATTAGCCACCAGTTTCTCAAGCATACCCGAAGGAAATTCATAGCAAATATTTTCAGTAGGTGCAGCAGGTTGAGGAGCAACTCTTTGTGCTTCATTTCGAGGTGAAGATACCCCGAACAAGCTCCTCAAATGATTAGTTTCCATAGAAAATGGTGACAATAAATTACAGCACACTATATAAATGTTTCCTTATCAAATTCCACTTACCAAAGGCGCTTCACTCCCACCAACGGTGCCAGAAAAGAGTCTTGATGACCCACAAGTATAGGGGATCTATCGTAGTCCTTTCGATAAGTAAGAGTGTCGAACCCAACGAGGAGCAGAAGGATCTGACAAGTGGTTTTCAGCAAGGTAATATCTTCAAGCACTGAAATTATTGGTAACAAGTAGTTGTGTGATAAGATGATTCGAAGCAAGTAGCAAGTAACAATAGTAACAAAGGTGCAGCAAGATGGTCCAATCCCTTTTGTAGCAAGGGACAAGCCTGGACAAACTCTTATAGGAGGTAAAGCGCTCCCGAGGACACATGGGAATTTCTGTCAAGCTAGTTTTCATCATGTTCATATGATTCGCGTTCGGTACTTTGATAGTTTGATATGTGGGTGGACCGGCGCTTGGGTACTGCCCTTGCTTGGACAAGCATACCACTTATGATTAACCCCTCTCGCAAGCATCCACAACTACGAAAGAAGAATTAAGACAAAGTCTAACCATAGCATTAAACTAGTGGATCCAAATCAGCCCCTTACGAAGCAACGCATAAACTAGGGTTTAAGCTTCTCTCACTCTAGCAACCCATCATCTACTTACTACTTCCCAATGCCTTCCTCTAGGCCCAAATAATGGTGAAGTGTTATGTAGGCGACGTTCACATAACACCACTAGAGGAAAAACAACATGCTTAAGTTGGTTTATTTATTCATATGACCAAGCCACGGAATTTTGTAAGCGTCTCCTTTTGAAGAAATCGTATTCATTTTTTGGACCAAGTTGAGTATTACTTTTTGCAATCTGTTGGCAATGAGCTTGGTGATGATATTCAAAGTGTAGTTCAACAAGGAGAAGGGTCCCAACTCACGAGTAGTGGCAACAAAGTTGATCTTAGGTATCGAGATAATGTACGAGTAATTTATGCTTTGAATATTAAGTGTGCAACACCATCACTAGCAATTACATAATTTAATAGATGTGAACACTATCACTAGCGATGGTCTCGAATTTGAACACCATCACTAGCCACGGCCGAGTCATTACGTGCACACGGCATTCATTCAGATGCTTTTCCACCTAAGCTTCATCCAACAATGCATCAACGTGAAGGATCTATCCTTCATTGTTTGGTACAATGCAACAACACAATGCTTCTATATAGTAACGTGATCATCAAGTTGCAACAGTGAGTTAATAAAGTAGAGCTATAAGAAGGAAAACCTACGATCTCCATGATTGACACACCAGGTACCCCCCCCTTGAAGGTGGTGTGAAAGAGGCGAAGGTTCGGACTCGAGAAAACCTCCAACCGGTTTGGTGCTGGTTTGTGGGATTTCGGACACGGAGACACGTTCGCGGTTGCGTTACTACATTGAAGGACACAAAAACTTTAGACACCATGGCTTGAATTATAGGGGATTGGTTAGAGATGTTATTAGGGGAGTATATTTGCTCCTTTGAAAAGTGCATTTTTTCACTAATCCCCTAAACTTAACTCTCTATTTTTTCCAAATCATTCTCGTTTTACTTTACACACTACATTTCAGCTATAAATTGGCACATATACTAAATCCAAACATAATAATTAAGGTTCACACAATTCACGAATATCACAATTTTAGAGTTTACAAACCAAATTATTCGAATTCAAACACACAAAAGGGTTCACATGAAGTAAAGAGCATGATAAAAGCAAAAGTATATGTCGTGCTATGGAGATGTCACTGAAGCTCAACAAGACCATCTTGTTGTCGGTTATCAATGCTTATTTGCAAAAATGGATTTGCGTAAAAGAGAAGCCAATCCCCACATTTTCAATTTTCTTTACATTTTTCTAGGGAAAATGAACGCTTCGTCAGAAGCTATATATCTCATTGTATAATACTAAAGATATTATACTACATTGCATGATATTGCTTGAATTCCAGACCATCGGTAATCACGTGAGACATACCATTACATAATTTAATAGATATGATAAGTCATTATCACTAGGAGTGGTCTTGAATTTGAAGACCATCACTAGCCACAACCGAGTTAGTACTTGCACACGACGTTCATCTAGATGCTTCGCCTTTATGCTTCATCCAACAATGCATCAGCGTGAAGGCTTTGTCCTTCGTTGTTTGGTATAGTGCGACAGCGCGACCGTGCTATATGGTAACATGATCATCAAGTTGCAACATTGACTTAATATGTAGAGCTATAAGAAGCAAAACTTATGATCTTCATGATTGACGCGCACGGTGGCCTCCTTCTTTCCGCGCACGCGGGTGGGGGAAGGTGCCCCGAAAGAGTGTTGTTGGTGTGCTGAGGGTGTTGGAGTCCTACATACCAAAGGTCCGGACTCCCGCAAACCTCCCACCAATTTGGTGCTAGTTTGCGGGATTTCGAACACTCACATGCGTTCGCGTTTGCGGAATGGCATTGTATGACACAAAACATTCGGACACCATGGTTCGCATTATAAGGGATTGATTAGAGATGTCCTTAGAGGAGTATATTTGTTCCTCTTGAAAAGTGCGTTTTTTAGTCGATCCCCTAAACATATCTCCCTATTTGTTTCTTGCCAAATCTTTCTAATTTTAGTTTACATGCTTCATTTCATCTACAGATTTGCACAAATACTAAGTCCAAATATAACAATTAAGGTTCACACAAATCACGAGTATCACAATTTTAGAGTTTACAAACCAGATTATTTGAATTCAAACACACGGGAGGGGTCAAATGAAGTAAAGAGTATGATAAAAGCACAAGTATATGAGATGTCACTCATGCTCGACAAGATCATCTTGTTATCAATTCTCAATGCTTGTTTGCAGAAATGGATTTCCAAAAAAGAGAAGCCAATCCCCACATTTTGAAGTTTCTTTACAATTTTCTAGGGAAAATGAATGCTTGGTCACAAGCTACACATCTCGTTGTCTAATACGGAAGATCTTATACTACATTGCATGATATTGCTCGAATTCCAGACCACTGGTGATTATGTAAGACACATCATTACATAATTTAGTAGATATGATAAGTCGTTTTACTAGCGGTAGTCTCGAATTTGAATGCCATCACTAGCCACAGTTGAGTTAGTACCCGCACAAGGCATTCATCCTGATGCTTCACCTTTAAGATTCATCCAACAATGCATCAACGTGAAGGCTTTATCCTTGGTTGTTTGGTACAGTGCGGCAACACGACCGTGCTATATAGTAACGTGATCATCAAGTTGCAACATTGAGTTAATCAAGTAGAGCTATACGAAGCAAAACTTATGATCTCCATGATTGACGTGCCCACTTGGCTCCTTCTTTCCACGCACGCGAGTGGGGGAAGGTGGACCGAAAGAGGGTTTTTGGTGTGCCAAGGGTGTTGGAGTCCTACATGGCAAAGGTCCGGACTCCCGCAAACCTCCCACCAGTTTGGTGTTGGTTTGCGGGATTTCAAACACTCAGATATGTTTACGTTTATGGAATGGCATTGTATGCCAATAAACATTCGGACAACACGGTTCAGATTATTGGGGATTGGTTAGAGATGTTCTTAGAGGAGTATATTTGCTCCTCTTGAAAAGTGGGGTTTTAATTCGATCCCCTAAACTTAACTCCCTATTGTTTTCTTGCCAAATCTTTCTAGTCTTACTTTACATACTACTCCATCCGTAAAGTAATATAAGACGTTTCATATGAGAATGGCGTTTTGGAGGCCGAATTTTTGAAAAATTCAAATTCAAATTTTTTGGTATAAAAAAACTGGAAAAAAATGTACAACTAAAAAGGATGTGAGTCGTATGTGTGTAAAATTTCATGTTGAAATAGTTTGAGACGCGACCTGCACGAAAAAACAAATTCATGGTCTGAAAGGATGAATAGTATCATGTGTTTAAATGTTTCATATATTTTTTTGCACAGCCTTTATTTTAACATATTTAGTCCTGAAAATTTATACGCTTGTGCATTATACCTGCATCTATCTATGTGCTCTTTCAGAATTTTTTATAGTGTAAAAAATGAATTTCATGGAATTTGACTTTTGCATTTGAAGACCTTCATAAAGCTCGGCCTTCAAAAGCAATTTTCGGTTTCAGATCATTAAAGTAGTGATCTAAAATGTCGTATATTACTTTACGAAGGTATTACATTTCATCACAGATTTGCACATGTATTAAATCCAAATATAATAATTGAGGTTTAAACAATTAATAATATCATAGTTTTAGAGTTTTATAAGCCAAATTGTTTAAACTGAAACATGCATAAGGGTTCAAATGAAGTAAAAGAGCATGATAAAACACAGCTATGACGTGCTATGGAGATGTCACTTATGCTCAACAAGATCATCTTGTTATCAGATCTCGATGCTTGTGTGCGGAAACAGATTTCCGTAAAAGATAATCCAATCCCCACATCTTGAATTTTCTTTACATTTTTCTAGAGAAAACGAACGCTTGTTCAGAAGCTACACATCTTCGTTGTCTAGAACTGAACATCTTATAGTACTCACTATGAAACTACTACTAGCTAGCAACAAATCCAATCCCCATCCCTTCCCCTACCCCTGTATCGCTTTCTTTTCTCTTGAGAAGTGCTCTGAATCTGGCTGATCTACTATCCTTTCTGACCATGCAAATGCAATGCTACCTCGGCCCTGACAGCTCCATCTCCTCCGCCATGTCCAAGGACCGCGCCTCGTCGCTGCCGAGGCTGCTGCCATTGTCATGGCAGTCGTTGAAGGAGCCCCACCCGCTGGGGTCGTTGCGGTGGTCGTCGTGGCCAAGGCCGTCGTGTGGCGGCCGGTTGTTGGCCTCCCATTTGTCGGCGAGGCCGTCGCCTTCGAGCATCCGCAGCACCTCCGCCATCCTTGGGCGGTGAGACGGCTGGAACTGGGTGCAGAGCAGGGCGACCTGCACCATCTCGGCCACCTCGATCCTGTCGTAGTGAGGACCCAGCTCCTGGTCGACCAGCAAGTCCAGCATCTTCTCCTGGTGCACCTTCCTCACCTTTTGAAGTTTGAACAGAGCAAATATGTACATCAGATAGTAGGAAATGCTTCAAGAGATGAATGATACATATATGAAAAATGAAATGCATCATAGTAGAGAGAGTACGTACCCAGTCAAGCATGACGCCTTTGTGGGTGAGGTTGAGGCCGGAGCCCTTGCCGACCTCGAGCGCGCGCTGGCCGGTGACGAGCTCGAGGAGCAGGACGCCGAAGCCGAAGACGTCCGTCTTGTCGGAGGACTGGCCCGTGGAGAGGTACTCGGGGGCGATGTGGCCGACGGTGCCGCGCACGGCCGTGGTGACGTGCGAGTCGCCGTGGTCGAGCAGCTTGGCGAGGCCGAAGTCGCCGACGACGGCCTCGTGGTGCTCGTCCAGCAGCACGTTGGCGGCCTTGACGTCCCGGTGGATGATCTTGGGGTCGCACTGCTCGTGCAGGTACAGCAGCCCCCGCGCCGCCCCCACCGCGATCCGCTTCCGCGTCTGCCACTCCAGCGCCGGCTTCCCTGCTTGCAACAAACACCAAACATGCATGCATGTAAATGTACGTGCAGTTGAAGTACGATCGGTCGAGATGCCAAGGCCAAAACATACTCCCTCCATTCCTAAATATAAGTCATTCTAGGGATTCTACTAAAGGACTACATACAAATGTATATAGACATATTTTAAAGTGTAGATTCATTTATTTTGCTTTGTATGTAGTCATCTAGTGAAATCTCTTAAAAGACTTATATTTAGGAACGAAGGGAGTACATAGAAGAGGAAACTACGTACGGCGCACATACATACGAATACGATTGGTACACAACACACAAGACTACAAGGGTCCTGTGTCTTTGGACCAGCACCTGCGTACGTACGTATAGGTACAAGCCCATGTATCGTATCGGAATGCTGGGTGGGTCCAAGCCAAGGGGTACCAGCTACAGTGGTGGCTACTGGTACTGTGGTAAATAATGCAAGTTGCAACAGCGACCAGACACGAGCTCGTACCACCTGTGTGCCCTGCACTCGCTGTCGCAGCTGCAGCAATGCCGGAAGGAAGCATGAAACAAAACGTAATCCTCGGCTGCACGCCCTGCACCCTACTAGTACAGTATGTCTACGCCTCCGTGTGGGACCACGTATTCATGTTCATGATGTGGGATACGACTGCGTATCGATCGCCTGTGAACCGACCGGGCAGCATTCCTAGCCGCACCCTGGCGCCCGTGCCCAGCCGTAAGTGGCTATTATAATGGGCAGTGGAGTAACTGTAGTGTGACTGGAGCACCGCTCCGGCGGTCGTCGTGGCAGCGGTGAAGGATGCGGACAAAACGTGAGCGCGGTGGCCTGTCTCGCCTGAGCGGTGCTCTGCGTCGGCGGGCCACGGCCGGCAGCGACAAGTACAGTACAGGGCGCGGTGGGCGCGACCACGCCTGAGGCACTGACTGGACTGGGCTGGGCGGACTACGGCCTCCCATCCCATGCATGCATGCATGCACGGCTCCTGCACTGCATGGTCCCCTGCCCGCATGGCACCAACGCAACGTAACGTAAGGACGTAACCATGTCACGCACGCACGTATACGTACCTCTTAGGCGGGCGGCGACGCTGCCGTTGGGCATGAAGGGGTAGACGAGGAGGCGGTCGCCGGAGGCGGCGGCGCAGAAGCCGAGGAGGCGGAGCAGGTGGCGGTGGACGGCGAGGCTGATCATCTCCACCTCCGTGCGGAACTGCGCCTCCCCGGACGCGCCGCTGGGGTCCTTGAGCCGCTTCACGGCCACCGCCGTGCCGTCCGCCAGCCGTCCCCGGTACACGTCCCCGAACCCGCCCCTCCCCAGGATGTTCCTCCCGCTGAACCCGTCCGTCGCCGCGTGCAGCTCCCGCAGCCCGAACTGCCGCACGTTCCCCAGCCGCGCCGCCACCTCGCCGCCGCCTTGCTCTGCATCCACATCCAATCCACATGATGGTACTATTACAATCAACGTACGTAGGCGTGACAGAGGTGGAGGAGGAGGATCGTCGTCGACGACGGCGGTTTACCGAGGAGGAGGGATGGGCAGCGTTGCCGGCGCCGGCGCCTCCAAAGAAGACATGACACGGCGAAAAGCACAAGGGCGGAGGCGCCCAGGCCTGCCCCTGCTCCCACTGCGCCAGCCTTTGACCTGGTCCCTGCAGCACAGGAATCCAAAATTACAAACGTTGATGATCCCCAGCTGTTGTCCCCACAGGACCGGAGGAGACGACGTCGGTCTGCTCCCAGTCGCGCGCTACAGGGCAAAGGAAGGAAAGTGGGGCGGAAAGGAACGGAAGAGAGAGCTCTCGCTCTCGCTCTCCCACCACGCACTCCGAGAAAGCAAAGCAGAAAGCAACCACGACTAGACACAGACAGGAGTACTAGCGATAGCAATGGATAGGGTGCTCACTGCTGCTGGGAGTGGGCGTGGATTCCAGCGGGAATGGCCCGGTGGCCGGCGCCAGCAGCGCGGCGGCGCAGTCCCCGCGGCTCCCGCAGATCATCGGATTGCCCACGATGCTGCACGTACACCAAGACACAAATCTGGTTAGTTAACACGATAATACTCCGTACTACAGTGGTGATTGGTCTGCGTGACTGGCAATTCGAATTGAATAACAAGAGTGAGTAGTGCAAGCATACTTGAAGGTTCTGGTGGGGAAGAACGGGACGGGGCCGGAGAGGTTGTTGTAGGACAAGTCCCTGCAGGCAGCAACGAACGGGCATCGGGTCATGGATTAAATTCAACCAATGAAAAAGATCAATGGAGAAGAAACGCAAAATGGTGCTAGTAGAGCTTACAGGAATGAGAGCTGTGGGATGCTGGCCAGCGACGCGGGGAACGGCCCCGACAAGCTGTTGTTGTTCAGCCTCCTGCGCCCAAAAACAGCTTAACTGTTCAACAATCCATGAAGTAGGGGTAACAGTGGCGAGGAGTATGGTAATGCTTTTTTTTGGGTGGCTCACTCACAGGTACCGGAGCTTGGACAGGTGCCCCAGCGTGTCGGGCACGCGGCCGGAGAAGCGGTTGTTGGAGAGGTCCAGCGTCTGGAGCCTCGGCAGCGCGCCCAGCTCCGGCGGCAGCCGCCCCGTGATGTTGTTGTTCTGCAGCAGCCTGAAAATTGCTCGCAATCCGTCCGTCAGCGTCTCTGAACTCTAAAGCGAGCACAAGCAAGCAAGAAGCAATGGATGGAGGTTTTGTCTGGACGGTTACTCACACTTGCTCGAGATTAGTGAGGTTGGCGATCCGTCCGGACAGCGTCCCCGACAAGCCCTGGCTCGGCGCTCCCCTGAAACGCGGCCGGCCGAGATCGGTTAATGGAGCTGTAACTAGGAAGGAAGAGGATACGCCGGACAGGGAGAGCTGGTACTGAGCTTCTTACAGGCCAATGACGAGGTTGTGTGGGGAGCAGGTGATCATGGCCCAGCTGCAGGGGTCGACGGAGTCCTCGTCCCAGTTGCTCAGCACGCCGTGCGAGTCCACCAGCCCCTGCTTGATGGCCACCAGCGCCATCACTGCACGTCAACCCGCAACGCAACGGGTGATTAAATTAAGAGACCAACCACGACGGCGATAAGCGGCAGCAAGAAGTGCAGGGTGAAGAGCGCACGTACCTTCGGCATTGAGGGGCTCCGACGAGAATGCGAGGAAGGGGGCGGCGCAGAGGAGGAGGAGGACGACGGCGACGGGGAGGAGCGGGGGGTCAGAGACAGAGGAGGCCATTGGAGCGGTGGGGGGAATGATGGTGGCGAGAGGCGCCCGAGGCGAGGCGAGGGGGAGAGTGAGAAAAGCGTGGGAGCGGAGAGAGCAGAGAGCAGAGATGATGGGGGTGGCTTCGCTTTGCTTTGCTTTGCGTCGCTGCTTTTTCTCGTCTCGTGTCGTGGGGAAAGAAGAAAGAAAAGGCTGCATGCATGCCATGGCATCTTTCGAAAATCGATGGGAGGAAAACGATCATGGCGTGGAAACTGACGGGTGGGCGCCAGGGATGCCGGCTGATTGCTCTGCTTTGGAGCTTGTGCATTTCCGTTCTGGTACCTCGGGTGTTTGGGGGCTGAAAACGAACCTTGTCTTGTTCTTTTTCCTTGTTGGGCATAGTGGTGGTGTGTGAGATGAGGTACTGAGCTAGTCATGACTCATGAGTGCCTGCTCAGGAGGATGAGTGGAGTGGATATGTGGATAAAACAAGACCATGTCATGGAAAATACATTTTGGTTTCGAGTTGTATATGCACCTCATATAAAAAAATTATTAGTTAAATAAAAAGTCAAAATAGTTTTAAAATGTCTTTGACTAAAGTTAACTTTGTTTTGCACTCGTATCAAAAATTTCATGGAAAAAACCAACATTGACTTTTGGGAAAAAAGGTAAAATTTATTTGCTATTATAGGTCACGATTCACACTATTTCAACCAAAAAATTGTCTTTTTTGAAAAGACCTCAACGTGTAATTTTCTTTTTATGGAATTTTTCTTACAAGTACAATGAAAGATAATAAAAAAACTAAAAATATTTTCAGAATTTTTTAACTTTTTATTGAATTGCTATTTTTTTACATATACCATGTATATACATCCAGGAATCAAACGTTCTCGTCCACCATTTCATGGTGAAGAGAGGGTAGATGCTGTAATGGTGCTTGTAATTTTGTCCATGCATGTCATGTACATTCACACAAGTTAGACTAACTCGTGTTTATCATATGATCTCATAAAGTCATAAGCATATTTAATTACCGAAACCAGACCATAAATACCAACATAAGACCATGTAGACAACGCCTTCAACAAGGTAACGCCCCAACTTTCTCGCTTCAGAGCCCCGGGAAAAAAAGTCAAGACAGGAGCTTTCACAAAGAATATGTACCGGTCTTCCAATCAACCTCTTAATGATGGAACATTCAATAGTCACATCTCCTAGTACTCCATGCCACAACCAAATGGTGTAACAACACCCCATCTCCCGTCCTCCAAAAAAACATTTTCACATTATTTTCTTCTTCCACGTCATCATGGCACCATAGCATTCTACTTCCTTCGTCCCAAAATAAGTGTCTTCATCTTAGTATAACTTTGTACTAGAGCTAGTACAAAGTTGAGACAGTTATTTTGGAGCGGAGGGAGTATTAATTAAACATGGTCATGATAGTTGCAATAATATTTTAATTTAGCAAACTCTAATTAATATTTCCATTATTTATAGTATCCATTTTATACCACTTCCTAGACCTTTTTGCCCATCAATATCATGACTTACTCCCATATTTTGCACATGGTGATCTTTACTCAACAGAATGGAACCATAAGATTTCGGTAATGTTAATAAGCAGACATAAGATTTCTAACCATGGCAAATTTAATGTTAATAATCATAGAATAAAATGAAGTGAACTCAAACGTCGGATTTTTAACCATGGCAAATATGGCAAATGTTTGTCATGCTTGCTAAAGGTAATTGCCATCGTCACGACAACTAAATTTGCCTTGAAAAGTGTTTGATTTGCCATGCTCAAAGACATTCAGTTTGTAGGGAAGTCTTATTTTTTTTGGAATTTTAGACCACTCCTATATTGCACCCTTCCTCTTTTCTTTTGAATTAAAATTCAATTGAAATCTTATTCACACCTTCTGTATGTTTATCGGAGCTTTGCAATATGTTAAAGAGGTTTGTCACTTCCCTCCTTAAGTGTTCTGGTGTTGATGACAATGCAATTTACAGACAGATGTGTGTTCCTAAGCTAATAAGGTGTATAACACAAGATGGTTGGACACGCCTTTGAATAAAAAAAAGCAAAGACAACATTTTTGATGCATTTATTGTTTTGTTCGTAGGAAATCTGTACTATTATGAGGGGGTCCGCATGTGAAGGTACGGTAGAATCAAACATGTACACAAACTCATTTTTCATTTCAAGAAGAGAGCTTCGTATCTAACCTATGCAGAAAAAATGCCCCACATCGGTTGTATAGTAGGTGAATGTGGTTGTATCACTCCCTTGTGGATTGGTTAACGCAGTCACTGCCTCGTCGGTTGTACCGAGGGTAGTGGTGTTTGTACCGCTACCTTCGTGAGTGGTACTACCAGACCTTGCACCAACGCAACTATCGTATGTGGGGTGATACCCACGGGTATGGCAGCGGTGCTCTAACGGCGGTCTCGTAGTTTCAGCTTATCATTATTTAACCCGTACTACTCGGGTCATGAGATGTTGTACAAACCCGGACTTAGTGGTCACTAGAGGATGCATTCTCGGCGGGTGTACCGGCCCAAGTACTGTTGGAAATATGCCCTAGAGGCAATAATAAATTAGCTATTATTATATTTCTTTGTTCAAGATAATCGTTTATTATCCATGCTAGAATTCTATTGAATGGAAACTCAGATACATGTGTGAATACATAGTCATCACTCTGTCCCTTGTAAGCCTCTAGTTGACTAGCTCGTTGATTAAAGATGGTTAAGGATTCCTAGCCATAGACAAGTGTTGTCACTTATAATGGGATCACATCATTAGAATGATGTGATGGACAAGACCCAAACTATGAACGTGGCATGTGATTGTGTTGTTTTATTGGTACTGTTTTTCTACATGTCAAGTATATGTTCCTATGACCATGAGATCATGTAACTCACTGACACCAAAAGAATACCTTGTGTGTATCAAACGTCGCAACGTAACTGGGTGACTATAAAGGTGCTCTACAGGTATCTTCGAAGGTGTCCGTTGAGTTAGCATGGATCAAGGCTGGGATTTGTCACTCCGTATGATGGAGAGGTATCTTGGCGCCCACTCGGTAATACAATATCACAATAAGCCTTGCAAGCATTGTGACTAAAGAGTTAGCCACGGGATTTTGTATTACGGAACGAGTAAAGAGACTTGCCGGTAACGAGATTCAAATAGGTATAGAGATACCGACGATCGTATCTCGGGCAAGTAACATACCAAAGGACAAAGGGAATGTTATACGGGATTAACTAAATACTTGACATAGAGGTTCAACCGATTAAAGATCTTCGTAGAATATGTTGGATCCAATATGGACATCCAGGTCCCGCTATTGGGTATTGACCGGAGAGTGTCTCGGTCATGTCTACATAATGCTCGAACCTGTAGGGTCTGCACACTTAAGGTTCGGTGACGTTTTGGTATAGTTGAATTATCGACGATTGCTAACGAATGTTGTTTGGAGTCCCGGATGAGGTCCCGGACGTCACGAGGAGTTCCGGAAGGGTCCGGAGATGAATATTTATATATAGGAAGTATCCATTTGGCTTCCGGAAGGATTTTGGGCATTACTGGTAAAGTACCCAGAGTTACGAATGGGTTTCGGAGTTCCACCGGGAGGGGACCAAACAGGGCCAAGGATGGCACACAAGCCCGTGGTGGGCTGGGAGGCCAGCCCAAGAGGTCCTATTTCGGCCCAAGCAGAGAAGAGAGAGAGGTGGGGCCAAACCGAATAGGGAGGGGAGTTCTCCTCCTCCAAACCGACTTGGAGGAGGACTCCTCCCTCCTCCTTTGCACCGGCCGAACCCTAGGGCAAGTCCCTAGGGCTCCACCCCTCCCTCCCTCCTATATAGTGGAGGGTAGAGATGTTGTTTGCACTACAAGCCATAGCGCAACCCTCTCTCCCTCCACCACCTCGTGACACCCCGTAGTTATTTCGGTACGACAAGACGAAGCCCTGTCGGGGTAGCTCCACCATAATCACAGTCATGCTGTCATGGTGTTAGAGAATTCAGCTACCTCTTCGTCTCTCTTGCTGTATCAAGAAGACGGAGATTGTCATCGAGTTGTACGTGTGATGAACACGGCGGTGCCGTCCGTTCGGCGCTAGATCGTGATTGCATTGCGGGACGGCATGCGATTTGGATCGCGAAGATGTTTGAGTACATAAACTGCATTTTTAACGCTTCCCGCTTAGCGATTTACTAGGGTATGTGGATCCGATATGCCCTCTTGTAGATGGTCATCACCATGGATAGATCTTACGTGTGCGTAGGAAACTATCTGTTTCCCATGCAAAGTTTCACAACAGTGGCATCATGAGCTAGGTCTATGCGTAGATGACACCTCGAGGAGAACACAAATGAGTTTGTGAGCATTGGTATTCAGATTGCTTCCCTCCTTAGTCCTTTCTTGATTCCATGGTATTGTTGGATGAAGCGACCCAAACCAACATTACTCCTACACTTACGAGAGACCAGTTCCATCGATTAACATGCAACTTGTTGCATAAAGATGGTTGTCGGGTGTCTGTTTCTCCAACTTTAGTTGAATCGGATTTGACTGAGGCGGTCCTTGGAGAAGGTTAAATAGAAACTTGTGTATCACCGTTGTGATTTTGCATAAGTAAGATGCGATCATGCTAGATACCCATAGCAGCCACGTAAAACATGCAACAACATATTAGAGGACGTCTAACTTGTTTTTGCACGGTATGATGTGATATGATATTGGCCAAAGACATGATATGATATATTTGATGTATGAGATGATCATGTTGTAATTGTTAATATCGACTTGCATTTCGATGCTACGGCAACCGGCAAGATCCATAGGGTTGTCTTTAATTATTTTGCGCTTGGTGATGCTTTGCTTTATCGCTAGTTTAGTAGCTTTAGCAGTAATAGCATAGTTAGCACGACAACCTCGATGGCAGCATAATGATGAAGATCATGGTGTGGCACCGGTGACGATGGAGATCATGCTGGTGCTTTCAAGATGGAGATCAAAAGCACAAGTTCGTAGCCATATCATGTCACTTATGATTTGCATGTGATGTTAATCCTTTTATGCACCTTATTTTGTTTAGGACGACCATAGCATTATAAGGTGATCCCTCACTAAAATTTCAATATAAAATTGTATTCTCCCCGAGTGTGCACCGTTGCGACAGTTCGTCATTTCGAGGCAGCACGTGATGATCGGGTGTGATACACTCTACGTTCACATACAACGGGTGCAAAACAGTTGCACTCGCAGAACACTCGGGTTAAACTTGACGAGCCTAGCATGTACATACATGGCCTCGGAACACAAGAGACTGAAAGGTCGAACATGAGTCATATAGTAGATATGATCAACATAGAGATGTTCACCATTGAAGCTAACTCAACTCATGTGATGATCGGACTTGAGTTAGTGAATTTGGATCATGTGTGACTCAAATGACTAGAGGGATGTCAATTTGAGTGGGATTTTATTAGTAATATGATTAACTAAACTCAATTATCTTGAACATAGTCTAAGTAATATTTGCAAATTTATGTTGTAGATCAATGGCTCGCGCAGTAGCAACCCTGAATTTTAATGCGTTCCTAGAGAAAGCTAAGCTGAAAGATGATGGAAGCAACTTTGTTGACTGGGCCCGCAATCTGAGGCTTATCCCCACAGATGCCCAAAAGAAATATGTCCTTGATGTGCCGCTAGGTGAAGCACCACCCCAACTGGGGATCCCGAACATTATGAATGCCTCGCAGTCGCGTCAGGATGACTACTCATTAGTTCAATGTGCAGTTTTGTATGGCTTAGAACCGGGACTTAAAAGACGTTTTGAATGTCATGGAGCATATGAGATGTTCCAAGAGTTGAAGTTTATCTTTAAGAAGAATTCCCGAGTCGAGAGGTACGAAACCTCCAATAAATTATATGCTTGCAAAATGGAGGAGAACGGGTCTGTCAATGAACATGCATGTGCTTAGAATGTCTAGGTACAGTAACCGTCTAGCTGAGCTCGGAATTCTTGTCCCGCAAGAGGCTATCACTGACAGAGTTCTTCAATCACTGCCACCTATCTATAAGAGCTCTTTGTTGAACTACAACATGCAAGGGATGAATAAATCGCTCGCCGAGCTGTTTACGATGCTGAAAGTCGATGAGTCAGAAATCCAGAAAGAACATCAAATGTTGATGGTCAATAAGACCACCAGTTTCAAGAAAAATGGCAGGGCAAGAAGGGTAACTCGAGGAAGAGTGGCAAATCTGTTGCCCCTCTGATGAAGAAACCCCAGGATGGACCCAAGCAGGAAACTGAGTGTTATCATTGCAAGGTGGCTCGTCACTAGAAGCGGAACTGCCCCAAGTATCTAGCCGATAAGAAGTCGGCCAACGCCAAACAAGGTATATTTGATATACATGTTATTTATGTGTACCTCACCAACTCTCGTTGTAGTGCCTGGGTATTTGATATCGGCTCAGTTGCTCACAATTGCGATTCAAAGCAAGAACAACAGAATAGATGAAGGTTGGCAAAGGATGAAGTGACGATGAGCGTGCGAAATGGTTCCAAGGTTGATGCGATCATTGTCGGCACGCTCTCACTTCAATTACCATCGGGATTAGTGATGAACCTAAATAATTGTTATTTAGTTCCTGCATTAAGCATGAACGTTATATCCGTATCTTGTTTATTGCGAGACAATTACTCATTTAAGTCACAGAATAATGGTTGTTCTATTTATATGAGTAATATCTTTTATGGTCATGCACACAATGTGAGGGGTTTGTTCATGTTGAATCTCGATAGTGATGACA
Source organism: Hordeum vulgare subsp. vulgare (assembly GCF_904849725.1). NCBI lineage: Eukaryota > Viridiplantae > Streptophyta > Magnoliopsida > Poales > Poaceae > Hordeum > Hordeum vulgare. The sequence continues at coordinate 569,786,076 of NC_058524.1, read as the reverse complement.
CACATATCCATAACATTGACGCCAAAAGATGTAGAGTTGATAATGATAGTGCCACTTTCTCGTGGCACTGCCCCTTAGGTCATATTGGTATAAAACGCATGAAGCAACTCCATGCTGATGGAATTTTGGAGTCACTTGATTTTGAATCACTTGACAGATGTGAACCATGCCTCATGGGCAAGATGACTAAGACTCTGTGATACGTGTCCAACGTATCTATAATTTTTGATGGTTTCATGCTATTATCCTGTCAAACTTTGGATGTTTTGTATGCCTTTTATATCTTTTTGGGACTAACTTATTAACTCAGTGCCAAGTGCCAGTTCCTGTTTTTTCCGTGTTTTTGACCCCTTTCAGAGGAGGATTTTAAACGGAATCCAAACGGAATGAAACTTCCAAAAAGATTTTTTTCGAAATAGAAGAAGGTCGGGAAACTTGAGAACCAAGGCAGGGGGCCACCAGGGACCGCACAAGCCCCCTAGCCGCGGCCATAGACCTACGGGTCCATAGCTAGTAGCTAGATGGCTTCTTCTCTCTCTTGGATCTTCAATACAAAGTTCTCCATGATCTTCATGGAGATCTATCCGATGTAATCTTCTTTTGCGGTGTGTTTGTCGAGATCCGATGAATTGTGGATTTACGATCAGATTATCTATGAATCTTATTGAGTTTATTCTGATCTCTATTATGCATGATTTCATATCCTTGTAATTTTCTTCGAGTTGTGGGTTTTGTTTGGCCAGCTTGATCAATGATTCTTGCAATGGGAGAAGTGCTTGGTTTTGGATTCATACCGTGCGGTGACCTCACCCAGTGACAGAAGGGATAACGAGGCACGCATCGTGTTGTTTCCATCAAGGGTAAAAAGATGGGGTTTTCATCATTGGTTTGAGTTTATCCCTCTACATCATGTCATCTTGCTTCAGGCGTTACTCTGTTCGTCATGAACTCAATACACTAGATGCATGCTGGATAGCGGTCGATGTGTGGAGTAATAGTAGTAGATGCCGAAAGTATCGGTCTACTTGTCTCGGACGTGATGCATATATGTATGATCATTGCCTTAGATATCGTCATGACTTTGCGCGGTTCTATCAATTGCTCGACAATAATTTGTTCACCCACCGTAATATTTTCTATTTTGAGAGAAGCCTCTAGTGAACACTATGGGCCCCGAGTCTACTTCACACCATATTTTCAGCCTTACACTTTTTCTTCGTTGCACTTTCCGCCTTCAGATCTCACTTTGCAATCAATCTTGAAGGGATTGACAACCCCTTTATAGCGTTGGGTGCAAGATCTTTTGTGTTTGTGCAGGTACTCTGGACTTGACGAGATTCTCCTACTGGATTGAAACCTTGGTTCTCAAACTGAGGGAAATCCTTACTGCTCCTCTGCTACATCGCCCTTTCCTCTTCAAGGGAATAACCAACGCAAGCTCAAGAGACGACAGAAGATTTCTGTCGCCGTAGAAGAAGAATTTCTGGCGCCATTGCCGGGGAGGATCAAGTCAAGAACTCATCCAAGTGTCGCAAACTCTTCTCTTGCATTTACTTTTTTGTCTCTCGTTTTCCTCTCCCCCACTTTTGAAAAAAAAATTACAAAAACATATTTGCCTTTTTCGTTTGCCTTTTTCGTTTGCCCTTTTCTCTCGCTTGCTCTTTGTTCGCTTGTGTGCTTGCTTGCTTGCTGAAGTCACCATGACTGAAAATACCAAACTTTGTGACTTCTCGAGTACTAATAATAACGATTTTATTAGTACTCCGATTGCTCCCGCCACTAGTGCGGAGTCATACGAAATCAATGCCGCTTTGCTGAATCTTGTTATGAAAGAGCAATTCTCCGGCCTTCCTAGTGCAGATGCCGCATCCCATCTTAATACCTTCGTTGAGCTTTCTGATATGCAAAAGAAGAAAGATGTGGATAATGATGTGATTAAATTGAAGCTTTTTTCCTTTCTCGTTGCGAGATTGAGCAAAAACTTGGTTTTCGTCTTTGCCCAAAAATAGTATTGTTTCTTGGAATAAGTGCAAAGATGCTTACATATCCAAGTATTTTCCGCCGGTTAAGATTATCTCTCTTCGTAATGATATCATGAATTTTAGGCAACTTGATCATGAACATGTTGCACAATCTTGGGAGAGAATGAAATTGATGATTAGAAATTGTCCCGCTCATGGCTTGAGTCTTTGGATGATTATACAAATCTTCTACGGTGGCTTGAATTTCGCTTCTAGAAACATCTTGGACTCTGCCTCTGGTGGAACGTTCATGGAAATCATGTTAGGAGAAGCCACAAAACTCCTAGATAATATCATGACGAACTACTCTCAGTGGCACATTGAAAGGTCATCTACTAGTAAGAAGGTACACGCTATAGAACAAATTAACTCGTTGAGTGCTAAGATGGATGGGTTAATGAATTTGGTTGCTAGTAGAAGTGCTCCTTTATATCCTAATGATATGCCCTTGTATTCCTTGATTGAGAGTAGCAACGCTAGCTTGGACGTTAATTTTGTTGGTAGGAATAATTTTGGCAACAACAATGCTTTTAGAGGAAACTATGTTCCTAGGCCTTTTTCCTAGTAACTCCTCTAAAAACTTTGGCAACTCCTACAACAATACTCATGGAAATTACAATAGATTACCCTCTGATCTAGAGAGTAATATCAAAGAGTTTATTAACTCACAAAAGATTTTCAATGCGTCCATAGAGGAAAAACTACTCAAAATTGACGATTTGGCTAGGAGCGTTGATAGAATGTCTAGTGATATTGATGCTTTGAAAGTTAGATGTGCTCCTCTCAAGATCAATATGGATGAAACTTTGAAAGCTATGCGTGTTTCCATGAGTGAGAGCAAAGAAAGAACCGCCCAAACTCGTGCTAGACATGAATGGCTTAAAACGGCGTGTTCTCGTGATAAGAATCACGAAGATCCTAAAGTGCTTGGTGTGACGCCCATTGAATCTTTGTTTTCTTGTGTCAAACCTAATGATGATGGGGCTGGATATGAATCCACCTTGGTTGAAAAATGCCCCAATGATTCGGAGTCGATCTATCTTGATGCTAAAAGCATTGAAAGTGGAGTAGAAGATATTAAAACTTTGAGTAGTAATGAAATTACTACTTTGTATTTCAAGGAATTCAATTATGATAGTTGCTCCTTGATTGAATGCATTTCGTTGATGCAATACATGCTAAACTCTCCACACACTTATAGCCAAAACAAGACCTTTACCGATCATATCGTCGAAGCTATGATAAAATCTCTTGAAGAGAAACTTGAATTGGAAGTCTCTATCCCTAGAAAGCTTCATGATGAGTGGGAACCTACTATCAAAATCAAAATGAAAAACTATGAATGCAATGCTTTGTGTGATTTGGGTGGTAGTGTTTCCGCGATTCGAAAGTCTTTATGTGATGTTCTGGGTTTTAATGAGATTGAGAAGTGTTCTCTTAATTTGCATCTTGCGGATTCTACTGTCAAGAAACCCATGGTAAGGATCAATGATGTTCTTATTATTGAAAATAGGAACTATGTACCCATGGATTTCATTGTGCTTGACATTGATTGCAATCCTACATGCCCTATTATTCTTGGTAGACCTTTCCTAAGGACTATCGGTGCTATCATCGATATGAAGGAAGGGAATATCATATTTCAATTTCCTTTAAAGAAGGTCATGGAGCACTTTCCTAAAAAGAAAATAAGATTTCCTTATGAATCCATGATGAGGGCTACTTATGGTTTGAGCACCAAAGACGATGATACGTGATTCCATCACCTTATGCCTAGCTAAGGGTGTTAAACAATAGCGCTTGTTGGGAGGCAACCCAACGAATTTATCTTTTTTCTTTCTGTTTTTTTGTGTCCACACCATCATAATTGTGTTGTGATTGTGTATTTTGTGTTTCTTTTTGTGTTTGAGCCAAGCAAAACCTTTATGACTAGTCTTGGTGATGGTTGTTTGATCTTGCTGGAAAAAGACAGAAACTTTTCGCTCACAAGATTATTTTTCATTTTTATTCAGAAATAGCTTTTGAGTTGATTCTTTTTGCTGCTGGTTGATATGACTTTTGCCCAGGCATTCATAATTTTTCAGAATTTTTGAGATACCAGAAGTATACGAAGTATACAGATTGCTACAGACTGGTCTGTTTTTGTTGAGTTGGTTGCTTGTTTTGATGAAACTATGGATAGTATCGGGGGGGGGGTACTATCCATGGAAAAGTGAGAATACAGTAATCTAACACCAATATAAATAGAATTCAAGATTGCTACAGTACGTAAAGAGGTGGTAGTTTCTTTTCTTGTGCTAATGATATCACAAATTTCTGTTTAAGTTTTGTGTTGTGAAGTTTTCAAGTTTTGGGTGATGTTCTCATGGACAAAGAGATAAAGAGTGGAAAGAGCTCAAGCTTGGGGATGCCCAAGGCATCCCAAGCCAAATTCAAGGACACCAAAAAGCCTAAGCTTGGGGATGCCCCGGGAAGGCATCCCCTCTTTCGTCTTCAATCCATCAGTAACATTACTTGGAGCTATATTTTTATTCACCACATGATATGTGTTTTGCTTGGAACGTCTTGTATCGTAGGAGCCTTTTATTTTTGTTGTGTCACAATCATCCTTGTTGCACACCTTTTGAGAGAGACATGCACTCATCGTGATTTTGCTAGAATGCTCATAGTGCTTCACTTATAGCTTTTGAGCTAGATAATTTTGCTCTATGTGCTTCACTTAGATCTTTTAGAGCACGGCGGTGCTTGACTTGCTAGTTGGCTTGTGCTATGAAAGTAGTCCCAAAGGTGATAGGTACCCAAAGAGGATACAAAAACTTCCATCTTCATGTGCATTGAGTAGAAAGAGAAGTTTTGATTCCTCTCATTTAGTTTTGAGACGTGGATTTGGTAATATTAAGAGTTATGTTAGTAGGGTGTTGTGAATCTAGAAATACTTGTGTTGAAGTTAGTGATTCCCGTAGCATGCACGTATGGTGAACCGCTATGTTAGGAAGTCGGAGCATAATTGATCTATTGATTGTCATCCTTTGTGTTGCGGTCGGGATCACGCGATGGTTAATACCTACCAACCCTTCCCCTAGGAGTATGCGTTTAGCACTTTGTTTTAATTACTAATAAGAACTTTCACAACAAGTATGTGAGTTCTTCATGACTAATGTGAGTCCATGGTATAGATGCACTTTCACCTTCCACTATTGCTAGCCTCTCTAGTGCCGCGCAATTTTTGCCAGTACACAAACCCACCATATGCCTTCCTCAAAACAGCCACCATACCTACCTACTATGGCATTTTCATAGCCATTCCAAGATATATTGCCATGCAACTCCCACCGTTCCGTATCATGACTTGTCCCGTCACTCTCATATTGCCATTGCATGATCGTAAGATAGCTAGCGAGATGTTTCAACGTCATACGCCAAGCTAGATCGTTGCACATCCCGGTACATTGCCGGAGGCATTTCCTATAGAGTCATCATCGTCCTGAGCTTTGAGCTGTGAGTAAATAAAAGTGTGATGTCATTATTAGAGCATTGTCCCATGTGAGGAAATAAAAAAATATGCCAAAGAGCCCAAATAAAAAGAAGAGAAAAAAGAGGCCCAAGAGCCCAAATAAAAAAAGAGAGAAGGGACAATGCTACTATCTTTTTCCACACTTGTGATTCATAATAACACCATGTTCTTCATGATTGAGAGCCTCTCGTTTCGTCACCACCATATGCTAGTGGGAATCTTAATTATATAACTTGTCTTGTATATTCCAATGATGGGCTTCCTCAAAATTGCCCTAGGTCTTCGTGAGCAAGCAAGTTGGATGCACACCCACTAGTTTTCCTTTTGAGATTTCACATACTTATAGCTCTAGTGCATCCTTTGTATGGCAATCCATACTCATTCACATTGATATCTATTAATGGGCATCTCCATAGCCCTTTGATACGCCGAGTCAATGTGACCTGTCGTGGGTATAAGTCTGACAGTAGATGTGTTGGGTACGAAAGGATGGGCAGAGCCTTAGCTACGACGAGGTTGTATGAGTTCAGGCCCCTCTACGGTGGAGGTAAAAGCCCTACGTCTCAGTGCTCTTGGGAGCTTGATGTCGAGTGGAATATGGATTACAGTGAATTGCCAACCCCTGCACCAGTGGGGAAGGGCGACTTATATAGAGTGCGCTGCCCTTCACAACGGTTCGGTGCACAGGGGTGGAGTAGTGGTGATTAAATGTCTACGTTACAGGTAACGTATGCCTTAAATGCTAATAAAGGTACATGAAAGCGTATGACCGTTGCCCTCCAGGGGGGTTACGATGTACAGAGTGGAATCCAGTCGGTAAGTTTGATATGCTCCGAATGCTCATTTCCGACTGGATGATGGAGGAATCGTCACCGACTGGATGAAGGGAAGTCCTTAATTTAGTCGGAACTGACTAAGGGCCTTGTCCCTTATGAAGGTAGTCCTTGGGTAGGACCTATAGGGCAGGCCTATGACCCTACCCTGGGACTATAACCCCATCATTAGTCCCCGGATGGATCGGGGTTGGAACGACGAAGCGACGCTTGGAGTACGGATCCGACTGGTATGGATGCGACTTTGGCGTTGTTTGCCTCGATCCATTTTATCCTCTTGACCAGTGATCCGAGTGGATATATCTGTGAAACGAACCGTCAGAAACCAAGTGCTCCCGCGGAATCTTTTGACGTGACCGGTCAACTGACAGCGGCGGATTTTCTGGGATCCTCAAATTTCGGTTGGCGCGCGCTCAGCGGGGATGACGACATCGTCATCGAGTAGTATCTGTCGCCTCGATTTCTGCGCCTTCATCTCCTCCACTAATATTGCAGCAACCGGTCGGGGGATAAGATTTCGGGGCCACCTGCTAGTGACCCAGTCGGAACCTTATTTAAACCTCCCCAGCAAGGGTTTCTCGTTGCACTCGCCTGATAACTCGCACTCGCCCCGCCTCTCCCGTGGCTTCCTGCGCACCCCAAGCTCCCTCCTTCTCCTCCTCCTCCGCAGATCTGCAGCCTCCACCATGACGAAGGGGCAGACGAGCAAGCTCGAGGCACGGAAGAAGAAGAAGACGGTGGCTCCCGCTCAACGGCGACAGCGGGCACTGCCGGCGGGGTGGATCCAGGGGGATTTCCTCCCCTCCACGGTGGCGAAGAGCGACATGCTGGAGCTGGTGGAGCAAGGCCTGATCGAGAACGAGTCATGGAGGCTGCCGGCGGAGGGCGAGACGGAGCCGGTGCCTCGGGGGGATGAGCGCGTCTTGCTGCTCAGTCACGTGTACCGAGGCTTCTCTCTGCCTCCTCATCCCTTCTTCAGAGGTATAATGAACCACTTCGGGGCGCAACTCCACCATTTTCCTCCCAACGCAATAGCTCATCTCTCTACCTTCGTCGTGCTTTGCGAGTTTTTTATCGGTTGCCCTCCTCATTGGGGGCTCTTTAAGCACATCTTCTCCGCTAGATCCCAAACCATCAAAAGACTTAGCCAGTCGGACGACAAAACTCATCTCCTCCAGCACTGCGGAGGCTTAGGCTTCCAGAATAAAAGCAAAAGTAGCTATCCCGCTCTTCAGTTGTCTGAATCCGTTAGGAACTGGCAGTCGACTTGGTTCTACTGCGAGGACGTCGCTTGTCCGAATGCCGCAACTCGACTGCCACCTTTTAGCCTAGACTGACCGGCTCCGCCTAGGCAGCTAGTGCTTACGAAGATGGAAAAAATCCAGATTCAGCCTCTGGTCGACGCGCTGGTAGATGTCGTCCGCAAGGGAGTCACCGGCATAGATTTGCTGGAGGTTTTTCTGGGTCGGCGTATCCAGCCTTTGCAAGCTCGACATCATGCCATGTGGGACTACACGGGGCCTGAGGACTCCACTCGGACTCAACCCGAGTGCATGACCGGGGAGGTTGTGACGGCGTGGGTCCGCGGCATCACAGGCGCCTGCGATAACCCCAGAGGAGCCCGGCGAGTGAAGCCCTTCCGCACGGACAACCCTCCTCCGAATGAGGTGAGAATACCTTGCCGAGTGCTTACAATTCCCTTATATTTGCCGCTTTTTCTTGCATCACTGTCTGACGTCTGATGTTGTCGACTGTAACTTGTGCAGGCATGGACCAACTGGTATTCCCCCGTCTCGAACGGGAATCCAGCTGAGGAAGAGGAAGGCAGCCAGTAAGGCAGCGTGGAGAGTGCCGAGTATGTCTCAGACATCGGGGAGACGGAGGAGGAGTCCGAAGAAGAGGAGGGGGAGGATGAGGATCAGAGCTCGCCACCCCCACCACCAGAGCCTCGAACTAAGCGCCGTCACGAACCCGTGACTTCGTCGGCTCCTCCAGCGGCCCCGAGTGCCCTGCCAGCTCCCGTGACTCCGTCGGCTCCTCCAGCGGCCCCGAGTGCCCCGTCAGCTCCTCCCGTGGTTCCGAGCTCCTTGCCAGCTACTCCCGTGGCTCCGAGTGCTCGGAGCACAAAGAGGACCAGGGACGCTGCTGCTGAGCCTGCGGGCCAACCTTCCAAGTTGGCCAAACCGAGTGGATCCAAACCTCGGAAGGCTTTGCCGCGGATGAGGATCGCCGTTCCCGTTGCCTCAACGTGAGTGTATTGTTCTCCTATCTTCTTCTAGTATTTGATTGAACTCATGCTTATTGGTCGAGTGAATTTTACTCGGCAGAGCTGCCACCTTCGCCACTTCTCTGCCACGCCACGAAGACGATCCCATGGATACGGACAACGTTGCCACATCCTAGCAAGGTACGTCGTGGCGACTCCGAGAGCTTACATTATTGCTTCACGAATTCTGTCTTTGATCTTTCCCTTGTTCCTGTGGTCTCACGTCGTTCGGTCGGGCTTCCTTCAGAGGTGATTCATGTGGAGGAGGACAACCAGAAGAGGTCCGAGCAAGCTGCGGTGCCTGTCCTTGAGGCTGTTCCATCTGCTACTACTCCCGCCATGGACGCGCCGCCAGCCGAGACGATGCCGTCGACTGAAACGGCGCTCATCGCTGCTGAACCGACTGGAGCAGGACTTGGGATGCCCAAGGAGTCTCTTGTGGTGCCAGGTCTGTCAACCGTCCAGTACGACGCCCAACGCCTCCCGGGAGATCAGGTGGGAGCTGCCAAGGGGGCCATGGTGCAGGCGGAGTTGATGGCGGGTGATGCGAAGAGAGCGTACGACTCCATTGCGTCTGTGTACAAGCGAAGCTTGGAACTCCGGGACGATATCCGAGTAAGTGGGCTAGTAAGTATTTACTTTCCTCTGGTAGCCCAGTGGATGTTTAAGCAATATACTCGGATGCAGTATGATTATTTTGCAGTGGGTTCACTCTTAGTGAACCCAGTGGGTGTAGTCCCCGAGACTTCTGTCGCGTGCTTGCACCGGCAGTTGTCTTCATATACATTTTCTTTAACTTGATCAGATCAAAGCTAATCTGTTTGAATGTTACCGGTGGGGGCACTCCGACACTACAAGAAATATGCTCATACTTGATGTTTTAAAAAATGTCGTTGATGAATTCGTCATAAATCTACGACGATTTCATCCGAGATTGTCGTAAGCCGTTTGAGGGGATCAAATATACATATAAATTACGACGATGTGAGTCAAAAACATCGTAACCGCATAAGATGAGATCGTCATAACTTTTACGATGATTATAAAAATGTCGTAACATGTTCTAACTATGTTGACATGTCACTCGTGGGTCCATTCTATCCCACCCTCATCCTAGTTTGTGAAGCAACCTAACATTCTGTCATTCGGAAAATATTTAAAATATTTGGTAGGTTCTTAAAAAAACCCATTTCTTCCACTCGGAAAATGATTAAAAATAGTTAGAAAGATGAGAAATGCATACAAATTGGTCCTCATCCATAAAATGTGGTCTAACTCTAGTAAAAATTTGTGTGATGCCCTTTTGCAAAATATTTTTGATATATACTTCACAAAATTCCTTTATTTTTAGTACTTGAAAGCTATTTTGAATCACTGATTTTTCGAACCAATCAAAACTCTTCCCACGGATCGATGACATGTCGCCCATCCATCCATCCATCTATCTCACAATCTCACAGGAAAAAAAGAAGAAAAAATAACCCACCCGCAGCCAAACCCTAGCTCAGATCCCATCCACCCTTCTCCTCATCGCACCCTTCCTCCCTCGTCCTCCTCGCCGCCGCCACCTCCTTCCCCTCCCTGCCCCCCTCCCGATCCAGTCCTCCCTGATCCCCATCTCCTCGCCTCCCTGTCGGGGCTGGGCAACAGCTTCCCGGGGGTCGCTCCCGGCCAATGGACAAAACAGCCCGCTGCTCTGCCCGCTGGGGCTCTACGCCGAGTAGCTCTCTGGCACCTCCTTCACCACCCCGCGCTACCGGAAACAGGCCGAGCTTCCGCTCGTCATCCAGCTGCCCGCCGCGGAGAAGGGAGGCGAGGAGGCCGTCGAGCTGCGGTGCACCAGCTGGAGGACGGCGGGGGAGGCCAACAACCTGCGCCGTGTCAGGGACTGCGTGCTGCACGTCTGTGCGTACCTCACCGGCCACTCGTACCGCTCCGACCTCGACCTGGTCACGCGGGAGGCCTCTGCGTACGCCCGGGCCGCCGCCACCAGGGACGCTGCCGCAGCCGACGCCACGCAAGCCGCGTGGGTCTTCGACGTCGATGAGACGCCGCTCTCCAACCTCCCCTACTATGCGCAACACGGATACAGGTGAGCCAGGAGAACCAGGGGATTCCAAGTTTGCAAGAGAGATTGTTGACTTACGTGTGCTTTTCGATTTGCGGGCAATGGCAGGCTGGAGCTGTTCGACCACCGCGAGTTCGACCGGTGGGTGGAGACGGGGGAGGCGCCGACGATCCCCTCCAGCCTCCGCCAATACAGGGAGGTCCGCGACCTCAGATTCAAGACCTTCCTCCTCACCGGCCGCAGGGTTGTCTGCTCCTTCCTAATTGAATGTCATGTTCAAATTATTGCGAGGTCCAACTCTGCGAGGTCCAACTCTGATTAGATTTCTTTTCATTCTGTTTGGATTGACCATACTGTACTGCTCGGTCAAGGGAATCTATCAGGATATTTTTCCCTCTGGTCGCCTACATTCTCTCCTGGATTCGTGTCGCGTGGATCGCGCTGATTTAGGGTGGTCTGTCTGGTGGTATTACGATCTGTAGATACGGTTCATGATTTGCTTTGCACTAATGAGTAGTTTTTGTTTGGTAAAATCGGCAATGCTTACACGGCTCAAACGCTCTACCATTAGCCGGCTTCATTTGATTCGATTTTATACAGCCAAAATATCCTCATTTGATTCATTTTTTACAGCAGAAAGATCTTCGTTTGATACTGCTAGTATAAGTGACGTCTAAATGGCATGCAATATTGCCTAACCATACGAGTAGTATCTGACATCGTAGACATCTTCCAACAACCGGTATATACAAGGTTAACTAGTGCAATAATTTGAGCATGCAACTTTTTTCTTGTCGGTGGCACTATCTCCATTTAAACTCAAGAAACAGGGTTGTCTGCTCCTTCCTAATTGAATGTTTGATTGACACTGCTGTTTGTTCATGCTCATGTCCTGTTCCAACTTGCAGGTATGCCGCCAACAAGTCCATGGACGGTTGCGCCTTCTGCAACGCCGACGGCGACTTCCTCATCGTGCCACAGCAATGGAGTGAGTCCTCTCACCTTCAGTCAAACCCATCCACCAAAATTCAGACATACGTAGTAGCATCTTTCTGTACCCACCAACCTGTCACTTGCCTAGGTTCAGAGATGTCTCATAAGTTTGGTGGTGGCTCTTTTAGATGCTTAGAAGCGTTATTCTCTCGAGGTCATTCACGCACTGAACATAAGACTAAACGGTTCAATTTATTATGGTAGTGGGAGGGTGAAAGACATCATCCATTAGTTAGTGATACCTAGTGCTTGCCCTTCATCCTTATCTGGTTGAAGGAGAGGTAGCACACGTAGAGGCCAAAGAGCACGATGAGGAAGACGAGGGTGGGTCGCGGCGGCAACGACGGCGCTCCCTTGGAGCCTTTGAGTGGATACGGGTGCTGCAAGTCATTGCCAAATCCATCGTCAGACACTGTTACTAGTAACACTGAACAAATAAACAGTAGTACCAAATCCATGTTGAGGTGGTGTTTTACTAGTAATGAACAAACAAATAAACAGTAGCAAACCCAGAAGGACCAAGACCATTTTGTGATTGAAGGTCCGAGACGGAAAATTCTACTCCGTCGGCCGGTTTCTGGTGTTCCTGCTTTCGCACAGCAGCGGAGTAGCATAGCGGTTTGTCATGGATGTCAGCAGTAGCAGCTCGCCATAGTGAGTTCTGCGTGATCATCTTGGTCTTAGCGCCATCAGAGAAAAGCGATTCCAGTTACTGATGTAGCGCTATGCAGCCCAGTTCATGTTCATGTGCTAAATGTGTTTTAATATTTGGTGACCAAGGCATATTCTAGTCCAGCGTTAGTTCAGTGTTACTTCAGCGATTCTAGTTTGTTGCTGGTGCAGTTTTCACATGCATAATAAGAGGTTGAAACGTCCTGCTGCAGGTTTCCATTAACCCGGAGTCAAAATCAAGAGCTGTCAACAAAGAGGTACTCAGTGAGCTAATCAAGGTGCACGGGAAGACATCCCTTGGCGGAAAATTGCCTGCCTATGATGGAAGAAAGAGCCTTTACACTGCAGGCTCACTTCCACTCGAGTCAGAGGAGTTCTCTGTTACACTAGTTGATCCAGAAAAGAAAGACAAAGAAAGGTCAGATCTGCATTCTGCAACATATATACAAGTGCGATCAACTTCCTTATGCATTGTGTTTGTAGCTGCTAACTTGCTCTCCCTCTTCATTTGCAGGGCTGAAAGGGAATACAAGAGGGAGGACAGACCTGTACCACCTCCAACAGTTCCTCAAAGGAAGGCAGATGGATATGCCTCAAGAAACCATACAAGTGCTTGATGTTGCAGGGCTATGTCAGTGTCCAGATCATTCTTCTCAACCACTTTTGAAGTCGACCTCATCTGCATATTCCATAGGTCCTAATGCTCCTTGCCAATCATCACCATCCATCCTTAGTAGTGCTATCCCCACTGCACATCAGCCTGTCGCCATAGTTGTTCGGAAGCTTTGCTGCAACTTAGGTGCAGTTCTCTGCTCCTCAAGGTGCACATACAGATCCGGGACTGGGTTAAATTTAGGTGCATTCTTTGGTAACTAAGAACCCTGGCAGACTCATCCGTATTGTGTGGCGTTCAACGCAACTGTGCTGTGCTCATTGATGATGCTGATACGTAATTTTTAGTGTTCCCTGGATCCTAGTTTGGTTCAAGAAAAATATCGCGTCTACTTGAGATGATGCCAAAAACATCAACTTCAGTATGAAGGTTGTACTTGTTTTTTTGGTTTTACAGAAATTTTCCATTCATATTTTCCTTAATAGTAATATAATAATCCATCTTCCTGTATTTTACATTCAACATCAATATGACATATTACATAAGAGTTTCAAATACAAAGTGTCAAATCAAATCATTAGTGAATCAAAATACAACATAGGCATGGTTTAATTTTGTATGCAATTAGTACTCATATTATTTTCACCTTGAATGTTAGGCGATGACAAAAACGATGGTGTCTTGCGCCCAAAGCACGTTCGGTGCGTTGGACAAATCTGTCCAGGAGGTACGTAATAGCAGATATCATATCACACACAGCCTTTGGAAGTAGCTACAAGTTAGGAATGGAAGCCTTCTATGCCCAGAAAGAGCTCCAGGCAATCGCCATATCGTGTTTACTCAATGTGCAGATATCGTCATGGACAAGCCCGGCGGCGAGGGCGCCCCCAAGCACCAGATGATCGACTGCTACATCCACACCCTCGCCTAGGTCCTCGGAAGGTACCCATCCATCCAGTCTTGATCCTGTCGAATTCGCTGCGGGCTTGTATTATATTATCACTATCTCCATTTTACAGCTACCTCTTACACAACCATTATAAGGAAACCATGGGTCACTAAATATAGTTGCTAAGCTGGCAATTGACTATCATTTCTCCATTTGGCAACCGCTACTATATGCATGGTGCATCTCTTGGAAAAAAGAACCCTCATGACACACTCATGTTTGAACCAATTTGTTTTGCCCCTTTTTTATTTTCTTTCTTCTACACGCACCGTTTGGAAGAACCCGACGGGATGGATGCAGGGTTCTAGCTGGACAAGCTGTGCAAGAAATCAAATCAGACCACCTCCTTGCATGCAAAGAAAAAATTCTTGTTTGTCGAGAGGCTTTTGCATTTATGCTCCACTCAGGTGGCATCTAAGTTTATACACTAGGAAGTGCATTAGTATTCAGTAGCCAGAGAAGAGTGCATTAGTATTCAGCAGGTCTTACACTCGCATAGCCAAGATTAGCTTATGGTCTGATCTCTCACATAGCTGCATCTATGTTTATACACTAGGAAGTGCCGATTCACAGTCATAAATCGCCTTCATATTGGCAAATCTGTAATTTCAAGCCATTGCAGAACCTTGGTCTCGCGTCTATTTCATAGGCTTCAAGCCGTTCACATGTACGTTCTTTCATATGCTCATGGCTGCACGTGTTTGGCCTATGCAGCTGCGAAGGGTGCACGGTGTCCTGGACTGGGAGCGCGGGAGCATCGCTCGTCACTTCTCCGCCAGTGCCTGCTCCGCCGAAGGTACGTGCTCCTCTCTGTGTGCCCCTGTGGTGTCTTGATAAATTGTTTTTGAGGAAACTGAAACTCCTTTTGTAAACCAAACCTGGCATGCTGCACAAAACCCAATTGACGTTTCAACCGATTTATGCTTATGGTTAGTGGCAGCAACGAAGCTTGATAGAAACTGTTATTTAAAGATGAGTAGTGGTAGCAACGAAGCTTGATAGAAACTGTTATTTAAAGATGAATAGTGGCAGCAAGTGTGAAGATGGTGCTAGCCTGCTTGGTACATTTGTATCCCTGCTTATCTCAAGTCTGAACATTCAAATGCTATTTGGTACTAGAAGTCATTTGTATCCCTGCTTATCTCTAGTCTGAACATTCAAATAATTCTTGTATAGGCCTCTGTTGAGTAGATATTATCTTCATGAGTTATTTTGATGATTCAGTAGGATGTTGAGGCCGGCTCCGTATTAACCTGCGATTATGTGTCTGCCCTTTATTTGCTATTAACCTGCGATTATGTGTCTGCCCTTTATTTGCTATATCCATTTGCAATTTTATTGTATCTCTTGGAAGAATTTGCTATTATAACTTCAGTCAGTATATATGTTGACACATGCATGCTGCTTGGTTGGGCGCAGGCACTGAAAGTTGATCCTTCTGATGGCAAGATGCTCGCGAGCAGGAGCCGCTGCTAGCTTCAGCTTGGCGATGGACAAAAGGCTTTGGAGGATGTTGGCCGTTCTTGCTATATGTGTGTTAGAAAATGTATTCATGAGATGAGTTATTGTGTCATGTAAACCTGGGAGATGTATTTTGTCATGATATGTGATGGATGATTTTAATTCGACTTGGAGATTTCTTGATTTGAATATGAAATAGTGTTGGCTTTAATACTGGACAAATAATTTGGTTGAAAAGGCCCAACAAATAGAAATGAAACCAAGTTCTAGAACAAAAAGTTGCTGAATTCAAAAATGAAAAAAGGCCAAAACTGAAACTGGACCAAATGTATTTGGGCACTAAAAGGCCAAGGCCCAAAAAACAAATTCGAAAAAAATACTAAAGTGGCTGTAAATAGGCTAAGGCCTAAAAAGAAGCCCAATAAGAAAAAGCTCAAAAAAATAAATCCAGCCCATGTGATCAAATGAAATGGGTTGGGCCGATTTCAACCATGATGTTTTGATTTTGTCGTAATTTTGCCACGTAGGACTGCCACGTAGGACTGGGTTTGATTGCCAACGACGATTTAGGATCGTCGTAAAGGTTACGACAATCCATGAATCGTCGTAAAGGTTACGACGATTTTGATCAAAACATCGCTGCTGTTCATTTGTGACGCTCCGTTTTCGACGCTTGGTTTTTCGTCGTGAGATCGTCGTAAATTAAAAACCGTGATGATGTAGCGACGAACAAATAGTGTCGTGTATTAGCATATTCCTTGTAGTGCGAGTGCACGTACTAGAAGTAGTCCCCGAGAGTAATTTTACTCAGGTCGGGTAGTAGTAGCCTCATAGGCTTGTTGTTGTTATTTAGCTCAATAGGGCGGACCTGTTTGAGCTTCATGGCAGTGGGGTCACTCTTAGTGAACCCACTGGGTGTAGTCCCCGAGGCCGCTGTCGACTGCTTGCGTCGACAGGGGTCTGAAGAACTTCGAGCTTTTATTGTTTTCCTTGTTGAATTTGTCTGATCTTCTCTTCGTGCTGATTTGCAGAAGACTTGCGAGATGGGATCTGCGTACAACGCTCTGAAGGCTGAAAAGATTCAGCTTGCTGCGGAACTAGAGGCAGCTTCTCATGACTTGGCTGGTGTAAAGGGTGCTCTGGCTGAACGAGAGAAGTCCTTGGAGGAGTCCTGTGAGGCAAACAAGGCATTGGTGGCCGAAATGGAGAAAATGGGGAAACAAAGAACCGAGCTGATGGGACAGACGAAGGTGATGAACAGGCGGTGCATATCACAGCAGAAGTACGTCAGTGACTGGGCAAGGAAGATGATTGTGCTTCTCGGTGGTAAGTTCTGTTTTTCCGAGTGCTTCTTGACTGTGTATTTCATTCTGCGCTTACTTTCTGCTCGTCTTGTCTTTGCAGATTTTTGTATGGACGCTGAGGCTGAAGCAGCTGACGTTGAGCGATCGGTTATTCCGAACGTTCCACTCGGCGACGACGCCAATCGAGACATGCTTCGAGCGCACATTCGCCTGGGCAAAGTGGGACCTTTCATCGGTCGACTGAGAGAGGTCGTCGGCCGAATCGACAAGGAGCTGTGGCCCGAAGACGAGTCCCGACAAGAGATGGAAGGGTTAATGACTCGGCTGGAGGACGTCCCGAACCGAGTGCAGGCGTGGAAGAAGTCTGCTGCTCGCTGTGGTGTAGACGTGGCGCTGTCGCTGGTCCGAGTGCACTGCAAGGAGGCTCGCGAAGAGAAGCTGAAGGCGCTGCAGGTCGCCAACACCAAGAAGCTTCGATTCGAAGATTTCATGGAGACCTTCCTTGAGAGCACTACTCGCATCGCAGACGGGATCGACCTCGACACGTTCGTGGAGCCTGCCAGTCCCAGTGCCAGTCCCGACGATGCTTGAAAAAACTTTACCTCGGTATGCCGAGTGGATTTGTATCAAACCTTGGCCACTGCTGTTGGCCGTCACATTCGTTGTTCAGTGTGGATAAGCTTGATCTACACCGAACCGACTATCGTT
The DNA here is from genome assembly GCF_904849725.1 of Hordeum vulgare subsp. vulgare. Classification (NCBI taxonomy): domain Eukaryota; kingdom Viridiplantae; phylum Streptophyta; class Magnoliopsida; order Poales; family Poaceae; genus Hordeum; species Hordeum vulgare. Next base: position 569,768,674 of record NC_058524.1, on the reverse strand, counting down.
GAACCAACTTTTAATTGGAATCGAATATTTTGCTCTTCCTTCGCCAAAGAATTCTTGACACAATTTTGGCTCGTGATTTCTGTTTGGCGTTTTTTATTGAAGCCAGTGGCAAACATGCGAAGCATGTAGTTGTCAGTTGTCCTGACATCTGCATGAGCCTCAATGAGGGTCTGCTAAGCCTCCGAGTGGATCTGGAGGATACACTCGAAGTGATCTTTTTTACTTAGGCGATTCTGGATCGCAGTTAGGTCTCCGAGTGCGGCGTCTCGTGCACGCTCGTAGCGAGTTGATACTCATGAAGTTGTCAGTTGTCTTGACATCCACATGAGTCTCCAGGAGGGTGTGCTAAGCCTTCGAGTGGATCTGTAGGATACACTCGAAGGAAGCTTTTACTTAGGCGATTCTGGATCGCAGCTAAGTCCCCGAGTGCGGCATCTCGTGCGCACTCGAAGGGAGTTGGTACTCATGTAATTGTCAGTTGTCTTGACATCCACATGAGTCTCAATGAGGTTCTGCTAAGCCTCCGAGTGGATCTCTAGGATACACTCGAAGGAAGCTTTTTACTTAGGCGATTCTGGATCGCGGCTAAGTCCCCGAGTGCGACGTGTAGAGCACACTCGGAGAAAGTTGGTACTTAGGCGATTCTTGATCGCAGCTAAGTCCCCGAGTGCGGCATCTCGTGCGCACTCGAAGGGAGTTGGTACTCATGTAATTGTCAGTTGTCTTGACATCCACATGAGTCTCCAGGAGGGTGTGCTAAGCCTTCGAGTGGATCTGTAGGATACACTCGAAGGAAGCTTTTACTTAGGCGATTCTGGATCGCAGCTAAGTCCCCGAGTGCGGCATCTCGTGCGCACTGGAAGGGAGTTGGTACTCATGTAATTGTCAGTTGTCTTGACATTCACATGAGTCTCAATGAGGTTCTGCTAAGCCTCCGAGTGGATCTCTAGGATACACTCGAAGGAAGCTTTTTACTTAGGCGATTCTGGATCGCGGCTAAGTCCCCGAGTGCGACGTGTAGAGCACACTCGGAGAAAGTTGGTACTTAGGCGATTCTTGATCGCAGCTAAGTCCCCGAGTGCGACGGTTAGTGCACACTCAGAGAAAGTTGGTACTTAGGCGATTCTTGATCGCAGCTAAGTCCCCGAGTGTGACGTTTAGTGCACACTCGGAAACAATTAGTACTTAGGCGATTCTTGATCGCATCTAAGTCCCCGAGTGCGACGTTTAGTGCACACTCGGAGAAAATTAGTACTTAGGCGATTCTAGATCGCAGCTAAGTCCCCGAGTGCGACGTTTAGTGCACACTCGGAGAAAGTTTGTACTTAGGTGATTCTTGATCGCAGCTAAGTCCCCGAGTGCGACGTTTAGTGCACACTCGTAGAAAGTTAGTACTTAGGCGATTCTGGATCGCAGCTAAGTCCCCGAGTAAGACGTTTAGTGCACACTCGGAGAAAGTTTGTACTTAGGCGATTCTGGATCGCAGCTAAGTCCCTGAGTGCGACGTTTAGTGCACACTCGGAGAAAGTTTGTACTTAGGCGATTCTGGATCGCAGCTAAGTCCCTGAGTGCGACGTTTAGTGCACACTCAGAGAAAGTTTGTACTTTGGCAATTCTGGATCACAGCTAAGTCCCCGAGTGCGACGTTTAGTGCACACTCGGAGAAAGTTAGTACTTAGGCGATTCTGGATCGCAGCTAAGTTTTTTTTTTGAGACCGGAGTCTGCGAACGCGGAAGAATTTTGAATCTGCAAAAACTCAATCTGCTTTATATTACTTCAATGATACTTGTTCTTTACATTGCTTCAGTCGACGGTCACGTGTAGAAGCGCTTCAGGAGATCTCCGTTCCATGCTCGTGGCTCGTCCGTTTCCCAGTCGAGGTTGTAGAATCGATATGCTCCGTTGTTCATCACCTTGGAGATGATGAAGGGTCCTTCCCAGGCGGGAGCTAACTTGTGAGGTTTCTACTGATCCACTCGGAGCACCAGATCGCCTGCTTGGAATGTACGACTCCTGACGTGTCGCGCGTGAAAATGCCGCAGATCTTGTTGATAAATGGTTGAACGAGTCAGTGCCATCTCGCGCTCCTCCTCTAGAAGATCCACTCCGTCTTGCCTTGCTTGCTCTGCTTCAGCTTCGGAGAAGAGTTCAACTCGTGGAGTGTTGTGAAGCAAATCACTCGGAAGGACTGCCTCTGCTCCGTAAACGTGGAAGAACGGGGATCGCCCTGTAGATCTATTTGGCGTTGTGCGGAGACCCCACAGCACCGAAGGCAGCTCGGTGACCCATGTGCCGGCAGCATGTCCCACTTCTCGCAGGAGTCGGGGCTTCAAACCTTGCAGAATAAGTCCATTCGCCCGCTCTGCTTGCCCGTTTGTTTGGGGATGCGCCACAGAAGCAAAATCCACTCGGATACCTTGGCCTGTACAAAAACCTTTGAATCTGTCCGAGTCGAAGTTTGTGCCATTGTCAGTGATTATGCTGTGCGGTACCCCGAATCTGGAGATGATGTCCCTGACAAACTTGATGGCTCTAAGGACGTCGAGCTTCTTGATAGGCTTGGCTTCAATCCACTTTGTGAACTTGTCGACTGCCACCAACAGATGTGTGAATCCCCCTTGGCCTGTCCTGAATGGACCGACTGTATCTAATCCCCACACTGCAAACGGCCAACCAAGAGGGATTGTCTTCAACGCAGATGTTGGCTTGTGGGACTTGTTAGAGTAGAACTGACAGCCTTCGTATCGGTCGACCATATCCTTTGCCATTTCATTCGCCTACAACCAGAAGAAACCGGCTCTGAATGCTTTGGCGACGATTGCCCTTGAGGAGGCGTGATGACCGCAGGTTCCCGAGTGAATTTCTTCCAGGATTAACTGTCCCTCCTCAAGGGAGATGCATCGTTGAAGGACGCCTGAAACGCTTTCCTTGTACAACTGGCCATCAATGACAGTGAACGACTTTGACCTGCGGACGATCTGTCTGGCTTGGACTTCGTCTTCTGGTAATTCTTGCCTTAGGATGTATGCAATGAACGGCACAGTCCAATCAGGGATGATAGCAAGAATCTCCATGATCAAATCAACAACAGCAGGGACTTCGACTTCAGTCGGATCTGTCGAGCTCTTTGGTTGTACTGGTTCTTCTGTGAAAGGATCTTCTTTAACTGAGGGAAGGTGAAGGTGCTCGAGGCAGACGTCACTCGGGACTGGTCTCCGAGTGGATCCAAGCTCCGCCAATTCATCAGCTGCTTGGTTTTTCAGTCGCGGAACATGGTGGAGTTCCAGACCTTCAAACTTTTTCTCGAGCTTCCTCACTGCATTGCAGTAAGTGGTCATGGTGGGGTTCCTTACGTCCCACTCCTTCATCACTTGATTAACTACCAAATCTGAATCGCCATAGACCATCAGGCGAGGGACGCCGAGTGCGATGGCCATGCGCAATCCATAAAGGAGAGCCTCATACTCTGCCTCATTGTTGGAGGAATCGAAGTGTATCTGCAACACATACTTGAGTTTGTCACCTTTTGGCGATATGATCACAACGCCAGCGCCGGAGCCATTCAACATCTTGGACCCATCAAAGAACATTGTCCAATGAGCCGAGTAGATGTGGGTCGGTTGCTGTTGTTCTACCCATTCTGCTATGAAGTCAGCCAGAGCTTGAGACTTCATAGCTTTCTTGGCCTCGAACTTGATGTCGCAGTATAACATCTCCATCGCCCACTTCGCCACTCAGCCTGATGCGTCCCGATTGTGGAGGATTTCCGACAACGGAGCATCAGAAACGGCAGACACCGAGTGGTCTTGGAAATAATGAGCCACCTTCTTCGCAGTCATGTAAATCCCGTAGATAAGTTTTTGATAGTGGGGATACCTCTGCTTGGAAGGAGTCAGGACTTCGGAGACATAATACACTGGCCGCTGAACCTTGTATGCTTTGCCTTCTTCTTCGCATTCGACTGTGAGAACAGTGTTGACGACTTGATTTGTACCCATGATGTACAGAAGAAGGGGTTCTTTACTGAGCGGAGCAGTAAGAACCGGCTGGGTGGAAAGTAGGACTTTGAGGTCGTCGAATGCGATTTGGGCTTCGTCTGTCCACTCGAAAGTATCTGATTTCTTCATGAGTCGGTACAAAGGAAGTGCCTTCTCGCCGAGTCGACTGATAAACCTGCTCAAAGCCGCTAGGCAACTTGTGAGCCTTTGAACATCGTGTATTCTCACCGGCAGCTCCATTCGGACGATGGTCCCGATCTTTTCGGGGTTGACATCGATTCCTCGTTCGGAAACGAAGAAACCGAGTAACTTTCCGCTGGGAACACCGAATGAACACTTGGCTGGATTGAGCTTGATATCATACCTACGGAGGTTGGCGAATGTTTCTGCCAAGTCAGTCAGCAGGTCGGAACCTTTGCGTGACTTGACTATGATATCATCCATATATGCCTCCACATTTCGACCGATCTGGTCAAGGAGGCATTTTTGGATCATGCGCATAAAGGTCGCTCCTGCATTCTTCAAACCAAATGGCATAGTGATGTAGCAGAAGCACCCGAATGGGGTGATGAAGGCTGTTTTTAATTCATCGGGGCCATACAGAAGGATCTGATGATAGCCCGAGTAGGCATCAAGGAATGACAAACGCTCGCAACCCGCAGTCGAATCGACAATTTGATCGATGCGAGGGAGCGTGAAATGGTCTTTCGGGCAAACCTTATTGAGATGCTTGAAGTCGATGCACATTCGGAGAGACTTGTCCTTCTTGGGCACCATGACAACATTGGCGAGCCACTCGGAGTAGTGTACCTCGCGAATGAAGTTGGCTGCGAAAAGCTTAGCCACCTCTTCTCTGATTTCCTTCCTCTTGTGCACGGCGGACCGACGCAGGCGTTCTCGGATGGGCCGAGCAGCAGGATCCACATGCAGTCGGTGCTCAGCCAACTCCCTGGGTACACCTGGCATGTCAGCGGGCTTCCATGCAAAAATGTCCCAGTTCTCACGGAGGAATTGGATGAGCTCGGCTTCCTATTTAGGATCGAGGGAGGTGGAGATGTTCGTCGGAGCAGCGGTGTCGTCTGTCGGGTGGATGCTGACCTTCTTCGTCTCTACCGCCGACTGGAATGCGGACTCTGAAGCTGGCTTCTTCGAACGCATCAAGTCAACGGGGTCGACTGTCTTCTTGTACTCGTCGAGCTCGAGGACATCCATCTGTTGATCGGCGATCCTCGATCCCTGCTGCAGACACTCCTCGGCCCACTGCCGATTGCCTGTGATAGTGATCACACCTTTTGGGCCTGGCATCTTCAGCTTCAGGTACACGTAACATGGACGGGCCATGAAACGCGCATACGCCGGGCGGCCCAGAATCGCGTGGTACGCACTCTGGAAGTCCACCACCTTGAACGTCAGTTTCTCCTTGCGGAAGTTCTTTTCGGAGCCGAAGACGACGTCCAACGTGATCTGGCCGAGTGACTTGGCCTTTCGTCCAGGGACGACTCCATGGAACTGCATGCTGCTCTCGCTAAGTTTGGACATCGGAATGCCCATCCCCTTGAGAGTGTCAGCATAGATGATGTTCAAGCCGCTGCCGCCGTCCATGAGGACTTTGCGCAGTCGGACTCCTTCCACCACCGGGTCGACGACCAGGGCCTGCCTCCCTGGGGTGGGTACGTGTGCTGGATGATCCGACTAGTCAAAGGTGATTGCAGTCTGAGACCATTTGAGGAACGTGGGATTGGTCGGGGTGGCGATGTTCACCTCCCTGTTCACCAACTTCAGTCGACTCTTGCTTTCAACGTCAGCAAAAATCATCAGTGTGGCATGGACTTGGGGGAACGGATCCTCCTTGTCCTCCTCATCCTGTTCATTGTCCTTTTCCCTTCGCCGAACCCCTCGATCAGGAGGCGACATTGCCGAGTGGTATGCTTCATAAATATGGCGTTGCCTTCTTCATCCATCTTCGTGTGGATTGGACATGGCTGGTCCAGGATGTGGGTTCCGAACTGCTTCTTCTTGGGGTGAACTGAGCCTTCCCCTTGCCTTTGAACTTGGCATTGGTAACGGCTGCGGCCTCTGCCTGCGGAGTGGACGGAGCTTTCTGCTTCTGCTTTCGAGTGTTGTTCCCATCTCCATCGGCGACTGCTTTGTGCTTGCCGCTACGAATGCGGTCCTCTTCTTTGCCATTTGCATAGCGTGCCGCTATCTCCATCATCTTTCTCATGGAGATGTCGCCTGTTCGACCGAACTTCAGGTACAGATCTCTGTACCGCACGCCTGCCTTGAAGGCGCAGACTGCTTGGTGCTCTGTGACGTTCTCCACCGTGTGGTAGAGGGTTGTCCAACGCTGGATGAAATCGCGCAGGGGCTCATTCTGCTTTTGGACACAGTGCTGGAGCTCCACGAGATCAGCAGGGCGTTTGCACGTCCCCTCGAAGGTCCTGATGAAGACTCGGGCCAGATCTGCCCAGCTGTAGATGCTTGCAGGAGCCAACTGGTTCAGCCACGCTCGTCCCGAGCCGTCGAGCATCAGGGGGAGATGTTTCATGGCGACCTAGTTGTCTCCACCGCCGATCTGGACTGCCACTCGGTAGTCGTCCAACCACGTTTCTGGCTTGGATTCTCCTGTAAACTTGCTGATCCCCGCCGCCAATCGGAAGTTGGGAGGGATGTCAGCCGAACGGATGGCTCGACTAAAACACTCGGGGCCAGAGACGATGGTCCTGCTTCCACTCGGACGGTCTACATCATGACCATCGTGGTGGGCCCGGCCCCTGTCGACCCTCCTCTGGGCGATATATCCTCTTGCGTCAGGCCTTGGATCATAAGTGTCACTGACCGAACGCCGATCATCATGATGTCGGGGCCCGTAGGGCCCACCCCGCGGAGGGGTGCGTGAACGGCGACGGGGATTCATGGAACGGCTGCCTCCCCTATGTCGCTGATGAGAACCGAGGCTGTGAACTGACCGATGCGTGTTCGCGCGAACAGAACTATTGTGGATCCTGTTGTGCGACTGGGAGACCGCCGAATTTTGATGCTGCGCCGTGTGCAGCAGGGCACGGATCTGCTCGATCCCTCTGCCAGCCTCTGAATCAGTCGGCTGGAGGGAATCGGCTATCTTGGCGGCGGCGGCCAAGTTGAGGACGGGTGTGCGGAACACCTCCACGTTGCTCTGACGAGTGCGCCGACTGGCAGGACGACGGGGCTGACGACGAGCGCCAGATGTTTCGCCGACCTCATGCTCGTTCCGGCCGGTTTGGCAGGGACTTTCATGGGAGTTGGCCATGTGCGCTTCGGTTGCAGGCCCGCGACCCAAGTACCCGGAAGGAAACTCAGTCGGAACTGAGTCCGAGCGCTGGGACGGCGGCGCAACTACAACCGACTCGAGGACCGCCACTTGTGAAGATGCGTTCTGGCGCGCCTGGGCGTGTTGCACCCAACGCTGGAGCCGCGGAAGGCGGGACCGCTTGTTGCGGCGCGTGATAGGAGCATAGATTGACACCAGAGCTGACTGCTGGAGAAGAAGGATGCCGCGGGCGCCGGCACGGAAGTGCGTGGCCCCGCGACTGGGGAGCGCCTCGACGTCGAGAGGGGCATCCCGAAGCCATGCCGAATCGTCGACGATGAAGGAGAGAGCGCCGAAGAGGATCTCATGACCCATGCACAAATCTCCACCGGATGACATGATGAAAAGATGTAGTCGCAAACTCGCCGGAAGTCGCTTAGACGCGTGCCCCAAGGTGGGCGCCAACTGTCGTGGGTATAAGTGTGACAGTAGATGTGTAGGGTACGAAAGGATGGGTAGAGCCTTAGCTACGACGAGGTTGTATGAGTTCAGGCCCCTCTATGGTGAAGGTAAAAGCCCTACGTCTCAGTGCTCTTGGGAGCTTGATGTCGAGTGGAATATGGATTACAGTGAATTGCCAACCCCTACACCAGTGGGGAAGGGCGACTTATATAGAGTGCGCTACCCTTCACAACGATTAAATGTCTACGTTACAGGTAACGTATGCCTTAAATGCTAGTAAAGGTACATGAAAGCGTATGACCGTTGCCCTCCAGGGGGGTTATGATGTATAGAGTGGAATCCAGTCGGTAAGTTTGATACGCTCCGAATGCTCATTTCCGACTGGATGATGGAGGAATCGTCACCGACTGGATGAAGGGAAGTCCTTAATTCAGTCGGAACTGACTAAGGGCCTTGTCCCTTATGAAGGGTAGTCCTTGGGTAGGACGTATAGGGCAAGCCTATGACCCTACCCTGGGACTATAATCCTGGGACCTATAGTGGGGTGTAGTGGGGACTTATGAAGATGGATGAAGAGGGCAACGCCATATTTCCGAAGCATACCACTCGGCAATGTCGCCTCCTGATCCAGGGGTTCCGCGAAGGGCAGCCGAGTGAAAAGGACAATGAACAGGATGAGGAGGACAAGGAGGATCCGTTCCCCCAAGTCCATGCCACACTGATGATTTTTGCTGACGTTGAAAGCAAGAGTCGACTGAAGTTGGTGAACAGGGAGGTGAACATCGCCACCCCGACCAATCCCACGTTCCTCAAATGGTCTCAGACTGCGATCACCTTTGACCTATGACCCTACCCTGGGACTATAACCCCATCATGACCATCTCCTCCCTTTTTGTCTCACAACCACCACCACACTCTATTCCACTTATAGTGCTATATCCTTGGCTCACGCTCATTTATTTCGTGATAGTTATAAAAGGTTTGAGAAAGTAAGAGTGCGAAAACAATTACTTGGCCAATACCGGGGTTGTGCATTATTTAAATTAGTTGTGTGGGGATGAAGGAGCATAGCCAGACTATATGATTTTGTAGGGATAACTTTCTTTGGCCTTGTTATTTTGAAAGTTCATGATTACCTTGCTAGTTTGCTTGAAGTATTAGTGTTTTCATGTCAATAGCAAACTATCATTTTGAATCTTACAGATCTGAACATTCATGTCACACAAAAGAAGTTACAAAGGACAACAATGCTAGGTAGCATTCCACATCAAAAATTCAGTCTTTATCACTTCCCTACTCGAGCACGAGCAAGAGTAATGCTTGGGGATGCTTGATACGTCTCCAACGTATCTATAATTTTTTATGGTTTCATGCTATTATCCTGTCAAACTATGGATGTTTTGTATGCCTTTTATATATTTTTGGGACTAACTTATTAACTCAGTGCCAAGTGCCAGTTCCTGTTTTTTTCCATGTTTTTGACCCCTTTCAGAGGAGGATTTTAAACGGAGTCCAAACGGAACAAAACTTCCAAAAAGATTTTTTTCGAAACAGAAGAATATCGGGAAACTTGAGAACCAAGGCAGGGGGCCACCAGGGACCCCACAAGCCCCCTAGCCGCGGCTAGGGGGGCCCGCGCCTCCCAGGCTTGTGGGCTCCCCGGGCCACCTCTTCCCTAGGTCTTTCGCCTATATATTCCCAATAATTCCAGAAAAAATCAGGAGATCATCGAAAATAATTTTCCGCCGCCGCAAGCTTCTGTCTCCCCAAGATCCCATCTGGGGCACGTTCTCGTGCCCTGCCGGAGGGGGATTCGGATACGGAGGGCTTCTTCATCAACACCATGACCTCTCCAATGATGTGTGAGTAGTTCACCATAGACGTACGGGTCCATAGCTAGTAGCTAGATGGCTTCTTCTCTCTCTTGGATCTTCAATACAAAGTTCTCCATGATCTTCATGGAGATCTATCTCATGTAATCTTTTTTTGCGGTGTGTTTGTCGAGATCCGATGAATTGTGGATTTATGACCAAATTATCTATGAATCTTATTTGAGTTTCTTCTGATCTCTCTTATGCATGATTTCATATCCTTGTAATTCTCTTCGAGTTGTGGGTTTTGTTTGGCCAGCTTGATCTATGATTCTTGCAGTGGGTGAAGTGCTTGGTTTTGGGTTCATACCGTGCGGTGACCTCACCCAGTGACAAAAGGGGTAGCAAGGCACGCATCATGTTGTTGCCATCAAGGGTAAAAAGATGGGGTTTTCATCATTGGTTTGAGGTTATCCCTCTACATCATGTCATCTTGCTTAAGGCATTACTCTGTTCGTCATGAACTCAATACACTAGATGCATGCTGGATAGCGGTCGATGTGTGGAGTAATAGTAGTAGATGCAGAAAGTATCGGTCTACTTGTCTCGGACGTGATTCCTATATGTATGATCATTGCCTTATATATCGTCATGACTTTGCGCGGTTCTATCAATTGCTCGACAGTAATTTGTTCACCCATCGTAATATTTCCTATTATGAGAGAAGCCTCTAGTGAACACTATGGCCCCCGGGTCTACTTCACACCATATTTTCAGCCTTACACTTTTTCTTCGTTGCACTTTCCTCCTTCAGATCTCACTTTGCTATCAATCTTGAAGGGATTGACAACCCCTTTATAGCGTTGGGTGCAAGCTCTTTTGTGTTTGTGCAGGTACTATGGACTTGAAGAGAGTCTCCTACTGGATTGATACCTTGGTTCTCAAACTGAGGGAAATACTTACTGCTCCTGTGCTGCATCGCCCTTTCCTCTCCAAGGGAAAACCAACGCAAGCTCAAGAGACGACAGAAGATTTCTGTCGCCGTAGCACTCCGTTGTCCGGAACAATGGAGCATGCAAGTGACTTGTTCGAGATCATACATATTGATGTGTGTGGACTGATGAGCATAGAGGCGTGCGGTGGTTATTGTTATTTTCTTACCTTCAAATATGATTTGAGTAGATATGGTTATATTTACTTAATGAAGCACAAGTCTGAAACATTTGAAAAGTTCAAGCAATTTCATAGTGAAGTTGAAAATCATCGTAACAGGAAGATCAAATTCCTATGATCTGATCGAGGAGGTGAGTATGTGAGTTATGAGTTTGGTACTCACTTAAGACAATGTGGAATTGTTTCACAATTGACACCGCATGGAACACCACAGCGTAATGGTGTATCCGAACGTCCTAATCGTACTTTATTAGATATGGTGCATTCTAGGATGTCTCTTACCGATTTGCCGTTATCGTTTTAGGGCTATGCATTAGAGACAACTACATTCAGTTTAAATAGGGCACCATCAAAATCTGTTGAGACAACACCATATGAACTGTGGTTTGGCAAGAAGCCAAAGTTGACGTTTCTTAAAGTTTGGGGATGTGATGTGATACGTCTCAAACGTATCTATAATTTTTGATGGTTTCACGCTGTTATCTTGTCTTCTTTGGATGTTTTATGTACCTTTTATATCTTTTTTGGGACTAACTTATTAATTCAGTGCCAAGTGCCAGTTCCTGTTTTTTCTGTGTTTTTGACTCTTTTCAGATATGATTTTGGAACGGAGTCCAAACGGAAGAAAAACCCTGAAATGATTTTTTTCCCGAACGAAAGAAGACCAGGGGGCTTTGGGCCAGGCCAGGTGGGCTCCAGGGAGCCCACAAGCCCCCACTCCGCCACTAGGGGAGGCGGCGGTGGGCAGGCTTGTGGCCTCCCTGGCCGCCCTCTAAACTAGGTCTTTGGCCTATAAATTCCCAAATATTCCGCAAAAAATCAGGGGAGCCTCGAAAATACTTTTCCGCCGCCGCAGGCTTCCGTTTCCGCGAGATCTCATCTGGAGACCCTTCCCGGCGCCCTGTCGGAGGGGACTTTGGAGTTGGAGGGCTTCTTCATCATCATCATCGCCCCTCCAATGACTCGTGAGTAGTTCACTTCAGACCTATGGGTCCGTAGTAAGTAGCTAGATGGCTTCTTCTCTCTCTTGGATCTTCAATACAAAGTTCTCCATGATCTTCATGGAGATCTATCCGATGTAATCTTCTTTGGCGGTGTGATTGTCGAGATTCGATGAATTGTGGATTTGTGATCAGATTATCTATGATATATATTTGAGTCTTTGCTGATTTATTATATGCATGATTTGATATCCTTGTAAGTCTCTCCGAGTCTTGGGTTTTGTTTGGCCAACTAGATCTATGATTCTTGCAATGGGAGAAGTGCTTGGTTTTGGGTTCTGCCATGTGGTGACCTTTCCCAGTGACAGTAGGGGCAGCAAGGCACACATCAAGTAGTTGCCATCAAGGGTAAAAAGATGGGGTTTTTATCATTGATTTGAGATTATCCCTCTACATCATGTCATCTTGCTTAAGGTGTTACTCTGTTCTTATGGACTTAATACACTAGATGCATGCTGGATAGCGGTCGACATGTGGAGTAATAGTAGTAGATGCAGACAGTATCGGTCTACTTGTTTTGGACGTGATGCCTATAGAAATAATCATTGCATAGATATCGTCACGACTTTGTGCGGTTCTATCAATTGCTCGACGGTAATTTGTTCACCCACCGTCTACTTGCTTTCATGAAAGAAGCCACTAGTAAACGCTACGGCCCCCGGGTCTATTCACATCCATCGTTTACACCTCCGCTTTTACTTTGCTTTGTTACTTTGTTGCTTTCAGTTCTCACTTGACAAACAATCTGTAAGGGATTGACAACCCCTCCATAGCGATGGCAGCAAGCTTTTGTGTTTGTGTAGGATCTTGAGATACTCCTCCACCGGATTGATACCTTGGTTCTCAAACTGAGGGAAATACTTACCACCTCTATGCTACATCATCCTTTCCACTTCGAGGGAACACCAATGCAAGTCTCCAAGGCCATGGCGGAAATCCTTTGTATACTTGCCTAGGAAGTCCCTTAAGGTGTAGCCGCAGCAGAAAGATCAAGCCTAGTATTCTCCCGTCGACGTGCCTATTTCTGGCGCCGTTGGAAGGTCTTTTGTTGTAGTAGCAGAAGTATTTCTGGCGCCGTTGCCGGGGAGGAGAGATCAAGATCTATCCAAGTAGGTCTCACAAACTCATCTCTTGCATTTACTTTTGTTGCCAGTTGCCTCTCGGTTTCCGCTCCCCCACTTCACATTTGTCGTTTTCATTTTCCTATCTCCTTCGCCATTTTCTTTTGCCTTTTTCGTTTGCCTTTTCATTCGCCCTTTTTTCTCGCTTGCTTTCTGTTCGCTTGTGTGCCATGTGCCTTCAATATGCTTGCATCTTCGCTTGCTGAAAATTTATTGTTATGGATCCTCATCCACTAGCTAGTCTCTTTAAGAGACCCACTATTGTTGAACGAATTGCTAGTGAGTTGAGGACAATTGACTATTTCTATGGAGTTTTGCTTGAGATGTGTGAATCTGAAAATTGTGAGGAAGAAATCCATGAAGTGATTCACGAGGGCTCCTTGGATGAAAAGCATGATTGCAATGGTTTCACTACAAATTCTATTAGTGACAATCATGCTAAAATTATGCAAAACCCTAAGCTTGGGGATGCTAGTTTTTGTTTGTCCACTACTTGTTGCAATAATCATGATTGGGGTGATGATCTTTCTTATAATCTTGAAAATTTGGTCAAACCCCATGATGAATATGATATTTGCAATAATATAGGAAGTGGGTTTGGAGACGTCATGACTTTGGTTGATGATAATCCCACTATTGTTGAAGAGCGTCAACTTTGCATGCATGTGGATCATGAAAAGAATATCATATGGGATAGTTATATTGTTGAATTCGAATATGATCCCACATGTAATAGCTATGAGAGAGGAAAATATTTTGGTAGAAACTTTCATGTTACTAAATCACCTCTCGTGATGTTGAGATTGCTCTTGTCTCTTTCTTCTTCCATGCATATGGCAGCGATTGGTTGTCTTGACAATCTGTTTTCCTATAACATGCCTATGCATAGGAAGTATGTTAGACTTAAATGTAATTTTCACATGCTTTAGGATGCTCTCATTGCGCTTCAATTCTTGTCTTTTGTGAGAGCATCATTGAATGCCTAGCTAAGGGCGTTAAACAAAAGCGCTTGTTGGGAGGCAACCCAACGAATCTATCATTTTTCTTTCTATTTTGTGTTTTTCACACTGTCATAATTCTGTTATGATTGTTTTTTTGTGTTTCTTTTTGCGTTTGTGCCAAACAAAACCGTTATGATTAGTCTTGGGGATGATCGTTTGGTCATGCTGAAAAAGACAGAAACTTTCTGCTCACGAAAAGAATTTTCATTTCTTTTCTGTAAGAGCTTTTGAGTTGATTCTTTTTTCTGCTGATTTCTACGCAAACTCTTCATACTGTCGTAAATTTGCCGAATTTTGGAGGTACCAGAGTTATACGAAATATACAGATTGCTACAGACTGGTCTGCTGTTAACAGATTCTGTTTTTGTTGTGTTGGTTGCTTATTTTGATGAAACTATGGATAGTATCGGGGGGTATTAGCCATGGAAGATTAAAAGTACAGTAACACAACATCAGCACAAGTAGAATTTAAGTTTGCAACAGTACCTAAGGAAGTGGTGGTTTGCTTTCTTGTACTAATGTTATCACGAGTTTCTGTTTAAGTCTCGTGTTGTGAAGTTTTCAAGTTTTGGGTGAAGTTCTTATGGAAAAAGAGATAAAGAGTGGAAGGAGCTCAAGCTTGGGGATGCCCAAGGCACCACAATAGATTCAAGGATGCCGTAAAAGCCTAAGCTTGGGGATGCCCCGGAAAGGCATCCCCTCTCTCGTCTTCAATCCATCGGTAACATTACTTGGGGCTATATTTTTATTCACCACATGTCATGTGTTTTTCTTGGAGCGTCTTGTATCGTAGGAGTATTTTATTTTTGTTGTGTCACAATCATCCTTGCTGCACACCTAGAGAGAGATACATGCACACACCATGATTTTGTCGAGCTTCACTTATATCCTTTGGTAGACAATTCAGCTCACATGTGCTTCACTTATATCTTTTGAGCTAGATACTTTTGCTCTGTGTGCTTCACTTATATATTTTAGAGCACAGCGGTGCGTGGCTAGGTAGTTGATCTATGCTTTGAAAGTATTCTCAAAAGGGGTAGTTATCCAAAGGGATACGAAAACTTCCACCTTCATGTGCATTGAATAGTTAGAGAAGTTTGATTCATCTCAATTAGTTTTGAGTTGTGGTTATGGTATTATTGAAGTCATGCTAGTAAGGTGTTGTGGATCTACAAATAATTGTGTTGAAGTTAGTGATTCCCGTAGCATGCACGTATGGTGAACCGCTATGTGATGAAATCTGAGCATGATTAGTATATTGATTGTCATCCTTTGCGTGGCGGTCGGGATCGCGCGATGGTTTATACCTACCAACCCTTCCCCTAGGAGTATGCGTTGAATGCTTTGTTTCGATTACTAATAAAACTTTTGCAACAAGTATATGAGTTCTTCATGACTAATGTTGAGTCCATGGTTTAGATGCACTTTCACCTTCCACCATCACTATCTTCTTAGTGTCGTGCAACTTTCGCCGGTGCACAAAACCCACCATTAGCCTCCCTCAAAATAGCCACCATACCTACCTATTATGGCTTTTTCAAAGTCATTCCGAGATATATTGCCATGCAACTACCACCATGACATGTGCCACCACGTCTACATTGCCATTGCATGATCGTAAGATAGCTAGCATGATGTTTCCATTGATGTCTATGCCATGCTAGATCATTGCCACGGTACACTACCAAAGGCATTCCATATAGAGTCATAGTTGCTCTAAGTTTTGAGTTGAAAGTGTGATGATCATCATTAATGGAGCATTGTCCCATGTGAGGAAATAAAACAGGCCAAATAAGCCCACCAAAAAGAAGAGGCCAAAGAGCCCACCAAAAAAAGAGAGAAAAAGAGAGAAGGGACAATGCTACCACTTTTTCCACACTTGTGCATATTAAGCACCATGATCTTCATGATTGAGAGTCTCTCGTTTTGTCACCACCATATAACTAGTGGGAAATCTTCATTATATAACTTGGCTTGTATGTTCCAATGATAGGCTTCCTCAAAAATTGCCTTAGGTCTTTGTGAGCAAGCAAGTTGGATGCACACCCACTAGTTTTTTTAAGAGCTTTCACATACTCTTAGCTCTAGTGCATAATTTGTATGATAATCCCTACTCACTCACATTGATATCTGTTGATGAGCATCTCCACAGCTCATTGATATGCCTAGTTAATGTGACTATCTTCTCCTTTTTGTCTTGCAACCTCCACCACACTCCACACCATCTATAGTGCTATAACCATGGCTCACGCTCATGTATTGCGTGAGAGTTGGAAAGGTTTGAGAAAGTAAAGGTGTGAAACAATTACTTGGCCAATACCGGGGTTGTGCATGATTTAAATTCGTTGTGCAATGATGATAGAGCATAGCCAGACTATATGTTTTTGTAGGGATAACTTTCTTTTGGCCTTGTTATTTTGAAAGTTCATGATTACTTTGCTAGTTTCCTTGAATTATTATTGTTTCCACGTCAATAGAAAACTATTGTTTTGAATCTAATGGATCTGAACATTCACGTCACATAAGAGAAATTACGAAGGACACCTATGCTAGGTAGCATGAAAGCATCAAAAATTCATTCTTATCACTTCCCTACTCGAGGACGAGCAGGAGTTAAGCTTGGGGATGCTTGATACGTCTCAAACGTATCTATAATTTTTGATGGTTTCACGCTGTTATCTTGTCTTCTTTGGATGTTTTATGTACCTTTTATATCTTTTTTGGGACTAACTTATTAATTCAGTGCCAAGTGCCAGTTCCTGTTTTTTCTGTGTTTTTGACTCTTTTCAGATATGATTTTGGAACGGAGTCCAAACGGAAGAAAAACCCTGAAATGATTTTTTTCCCGAACGAAAGAAGACCAGGGGGCTTTGGGCCAGGCCAGGTGGGCTCCAGGGAGCCCACAAGCCCCCACTCCGCCACTAGGGGAGGCGGCGGTGGGCAGGCTTGTGGCCTCCCTGGCCGCCCTCTAAACTAGGTCTTTGGCCTATAAATTCCCAAATATTCCGCAAAAAATCAGGGGAGCCTCGAAAATACTTTTCCGCCGCCGCAGGCTTCCGTTTCCGCGAGATCTCATCTGGAGACCCTTCCCGGCGCCCTGCCGGAGGGGACTTTGGAGTTGGAGGGCTTCTTCATCATCAACATCGCCCCTCCAATGACTCGTGAGTAGTTCACTTCAGACCTACGGGTCCGTAGTTAGTAGCTAGATGGCTTCTTCTCTCTCTCTTGGATCTTCAATACAAATTTCTCCATGGTCTTCATGGAGATCTATCTGATGTAATCTTCTTTGGCGGTGTGTTTGTCGAGATCCGATGAATTGTGGATTTGTGATCAGATTATCTATGATATATATTTGAGTCTTTTCTGATTTCTTATATGCATGATTTGATATCCTTGTAAGTCTCTCCGAGTCATGGGTTTTGTTTGGCCAACTAGATCTATGATTCTTGCAATGGGAGAAGTGCTTGGTTTTGGGTTCTGCCATGTGGTGACCTTTCCGAGTGACAGTAGGGGCAGCAAGGCACACATCAAGTAGTTGCCATCAAGGGTAAAAAGATGGGGTTTTTATCATTGGTTTGAGACTATCCCTCTACATCATGTCATCTTGCTTAAGGTGTTACTCTGTTCTTATGGACTTAATACACTAGATGCATGCTGGATAGCGGTCGACGTGTGGAGTAATAGTAGTAGATGCAGACAATATCGGTCTACTTGTTTTGGACGTGATGCCTATAGAAATAGTCATTCCATAGATATCGTCACGACTTTGCGTGGTTCTATCAATTGCTCGACAATAATTTGTTCATCCACCGTCTACTTGCTTTCATGAGAGAAGCCACTAGTAAACGCTACGGCCCCCGGGTCTATTCACATCCATCGTTTACACCTCCACTTTTACTTTGTTACTTTGTTGCTTTCAGTTCTCACTTGGCAAACAATCTATAAGGGATTGACAACCCCTTCATAGTGTTGGGAGAAAGCTTTTGTGTTTGTGCAGAATCTTGAGATACTCCTCCACCGGATTGATACCTTGGTTCTCAAACTGAGGGAAATACTTACCACCGCTACGCTACATCACCACTAGTGGAAAACGGGCCTTTGGCCTGGACCCTTTAGTCCCGGCCTCCCTCTGAGCTGAGACTAAAGGCCCGACCACGTCGCCCCAAATCGCAATGCCGCCCACGAGGCTTTGGTCCCGGCCCGTAAGGAGCCTTTAGTCCCGGTTTGTGTCTCAAACCGGGACTAAAGGGCTACGCGGTGTGGAGCCCGCATGTGCGCCACCTTTAGTCCCGGTTTGTGTCTCAAACCGGGACTAAAGTCCTCTGCCTATATATAGCACAGCCCCCTCTCCCCTCTTCCTTGCATTTTTCTTGGATGGAAGAGTGTGGGTGTGTGCTAGCTCTCCATTTTTTATGCACTAGAGGTGTTTGTTGAAGTGTGTGTTAGAGCGATGCCGCTTCAGTTCACCGAACACAACTACGATATGAGATGCCCGAGCCACGCTTAAACCTCTTCCTCTTTATTTCTACTTATTCTAAAAGGTTAGCAACTATATTTCCTCGTTTAGACCGTGCGGTACTAATTTTTAGGATCGTGATTGTATTTGATATACTAGCGTATAACGCAGATGAGCCATCCATGGATGTACGGTGATCGATGCACAGCCGCTTACAGAGAAGGCATGCATTCTTTTCGAGATGCAACCGATGCGAACAAGCATGGTGGTGGCTATATGTTTTGTCCATGTGTTGAATGTCGGAATGAGAAGGATTACACTTCCTCAAGAGTCATTCAGAGCCACCTGCTTTGGTCCGGTTTTATGTCGGGCTATAATGTTTGGACCAAGCACGAAGAAAGAGGGGTTATGATGGAAGACGACGATGAAGAAGAAGAGAACGATGATGACAACTACCGATCTATGTTCCCTGAGTATGCTGATACCGCAATGGAAGACAGTGAAGAAGAAGATCAGGATGAAGAACGGGAACCAGATGAGCCCGCTGACGATCTTGGCCGGGTCATTTCTGATGCACGGCGAGGTTGCGACACAGAAAAGGAGAGGTTGCAGTTTGAGCAGATGTTACAGGACCACAACAAATTGTTGTACCCAACTTGTGAAGATGGCCAGAAGAAGCTGGGTAGCACACTGGAATTGCTGAAGTGGAAGGCAGAGACCGGTGTGGCTGACTCGTCATTCGAAAAGTTGCTGGTACTGATGAAGAATATGCTTCCAAGAAAGAACGAATTGCCCGCCAGCACGTACGAAGCAAAGAAGCTTGTCTGCCCTCTAGGATTAGACGTGCAAAAGATACATGCATGCCCTAATGACTGCATCCTCTACCGCGGTGAGAAGTACGAGAATATGGATAAATGCCCCGTATGCACTGCATTGCGGTATAAGATTAGAAAAGATGACCCTGGTGATATTGAGGGCGAGCCACCCAGGAAGAGGGTTCCTGCCAAGGTGATGTGGTATGATCCTATAATACCACGGTTGAAACGTCTGTTCAGAAATAAAGATCATGCGAAGTTGTTGCGATGGCACATGGAAGATCGTATGAAAGACGATAAGTTGAGGCACACCGCTGATGGTCGGCAGTGGAGAAAAATCGAGAGAGAGTTCCCGAGATTTGCAGCTGACGCAAGGAACTTATGGTTAGGTCTGAGTACAGATGGCATGAATCCTTTTGGGGAGCAGAGTTGTAGTCACAGCACCTGGCCCGTTACTCTATGTATCTACAACCTTCCTCCTTGGTTGTGCATGAAGCGGAAGTTCATTATGATGCTAGTGCTTATCCAAGGTCCAAAGCAACCCGGCAACGATATTGATGTGTACCTAAGGCCATTAGTTGATGAACTTTTACAACTGTGGGCCGAACTAGGTGTACGTGTGTGGGACGAGCACAAACAAGAGGAATTTGACCCTCGAGCGTTGCTTTTCGTAACCATCAATGATTGGCCTGCTCTTAGTAACATTTCAGGACAGTCAAACAAGGGATACAATGCATGCACGCACTGTTTGGATCAGACAGAAAGTATATATCTGGAGAAATGTAGGAAGAATGTGTACCCGTACAATCGTCGTTTTCTTCCGCCCAAGCATCCCTTACAGAAAAAAGGCAAGCATTTCAATGGCAAGGCAGAACCCCAGGGGAAGCCTGTCATCCGCATTGGTGCTGAAGTATTTGATATGGTCAAAGATTTAAAAGTAATCTTTGGAAAGGGTCCTGGCAGCCAACCTGTTCCTAACGGCCCTGATAAGCGCGTACCCATGTGGAAGAAGAAATCTATATTTTGGGAGCTACCCTACTGGGAAGTCCATGAGGTCCGCTCGGCAATCGACGTGATGCACCTGACGAAGAATCTCTGTGTGAATATTCTAGGCTTCCTGGGCTTGTATGGGAAGTCAAAAGATACACCGGAAGCACGGGAGGACCAGGAACGTCATAAAGGAAGAGATGGCATGCATCCAGGGCAGTTTCAAGGGCGTGCCAGCTACGCTCTTACTAAGGAAGAGAAGGAAATCTTCTTTGAAGTCCTGTTCAGTATCAAGGTCCCGACTGGCTTCTCGTCGAATATAAAGGGAATCGTAAATATGAAAGACAAAAAATTCCAAAACCTAAAGTCTCATGACTGCCACGTGCTTATGACGCAATTGCTTCCGGTTGCATTGAGGGGAATTCTACTGGAAATTGTTCGCCTAGCAATTGTGAAGGTATGTGCATTCCTCAATGCAATTTCTCAGAAGGTAATCGATCGAGAAAGTCTATCAGGGTTACTGATTGATGTGGTCCAATGTCTGGTCAGCTTTGAGTTGTTGTTCCCGCCATCCTTCTTCAATATAATGACACACCTCCTAGTTCACCTATTCGAAGAGATTAGAATTCTCGGTCCTGTGTTTCTACACAATATGTTCCCCTTCGAGATGTTCATGGGAGTCTTAAAGAAATATGTTCGTAACTGTGCTAGGCCATAAGGAAGCATCTCCAAGGGCTATGGAACAGAGGAGGTCATTGAGTTTTGTGTGGACTTTCTTCCTGACCTTAAGCCGATTGGTGTTCCTGAATCTCGGTATGAGGGTAGGCTGACAGGAAAAGGCACACTAGGAAGGAAAGCAAAAGTATGTATGGACGGGCATTCTTTCTCTCAAGCACACTACACAGTTCTACACAATTCCACCGTGGTTGCTCCGTATATCGTGAGACACAAGAATATTCTACGCTCCGAAAACCCGGGGAAGGCTGACTCTTGGATTATAGGGGAACATGAGAAGACTTTCGGCAGTTGGTTGCAGACACATCTCATGAATAACGACACCGTTGGAGATCAGCTATACTGTTTGGCCAGGCCACCATCTTCGACTATATGTACTTTCCAAGGGTATGAGATAAATGGGAATACATTTTACACGGTTGCCCAAGATAAAAAGAGCACCAACCAAAATAGTGGTGTCCGCTTTGATGCAACAGACGAGAATGGGCACTGTTTGGAAACATATTACGGGTACATAGAGGAGATATGGGAACTTGACTATGGACCTACTTTTAAGATCCCTTTGTTTCGTTGCAAATGGGTGAAGCTGACAGGAGGCGGGGTAGTTGTAGACCAAAAGTACGGCATGACAACAGTGGATCTCAACAATCTTGCGTACATGGACGAACCATTTGTCCTAGCCAATGATGTCGCTCAGGTTTTCTATGTGAAGGACATGTCTACAAAAACGAGAAAAAGAAATCAGCAAAAGAAGATATCGTCCGATGAGCCAAAACGCCACATAGTTCTTTTAGGGAAAAGAAACATCGTGGGAGTAGATGACAAGACAGACATGTCAGTAGATTATAATAAGTTTCATGAAATTCCGCCCTTCAAAGTGAAAACTGACCCAAGCATCCTACTAAATGATGAAGATTCTCCATGGCTACGACCTAGAAGAAAATAGAAATAATAGATAGGAATATTGGTGCAATAATGTAATAATGTCGTAGCCCTCTCAACTTTTTAACACATGCTATGTGGGTGAAATGATGATAGCATGCCAACTTTCAACATTTTCAGAGTTCATTTGTAGTGCTTTTCAATTTCAGGGTCAACTAGCTCAAAAAAAATAAGTAAATGCACGAAGAATACCAAATGAAGTCAGAAATTGTTGAAATTTTGTATGTGCCTTTGAATGGTGAATTTTGAACACACAAAAAGTACAGAGTTCAAATAGGTTCGAAAAAATGAAATCCCTTTGTAAGAGATGAGTTCTCGTTCGAAACCGTCATACTTCGAGAGAGATTGTCCGTTTTGTACACGAAGTGCATCCAGTTTTTGTCGTAGCCCTCTCAACTTTTTAACACATGCTATGTGGGTGAAATGATGATAGCATGCCAACTTTCAACATTTTCAGGGTTCATTTGTAGTGATTTTCAATTTCAGGGTCAACTAGCTAAAAAAAAGTAAATGCATGAAGAATACCAAATGAAGTCAGAAATTGTTGAAATTTTGTGATGTGCCTTTGAATGGTGCATTTTGAACACACAAAAAGTATGGAGTTCAAATAAGTTCAAAAAAATGAAATCCCTTTCTAAGAGATGAGTTCTCGTTCGAAACCCTGATACTTCGAGAGAGATTGTCCGTTTTGTACACGAAGTGCATCCAGTTTTTGTCGTAGCCCTCTCAACTTTTTAACACATGCTATGTGGGTGAAATGATGATAGCATGCCAACTTTCAAATTTTTCAGAGTTCATTTATAGTGCTTTTCAATTTCAGGGTCAACTAGCTCAAAAAAAAAAAGTAAATGCACGAAGAATACCAAATGAAGTCAGAAATTGTTGAAATTTTGTGATGTGCCTTTGAATGGTGTATTTTGAACACACAAAAAGTATGGATTTCAAATAAGTTCAAAAAAATGAAATCCCTTTGTAAGAGATGAGTTCTCGTTCGAAACCCCGATACTTCGAGAGAGATTGTCCGTTTTGTACACGAACTGCATCCAGTTTTTGTCGTAGCCCTCTCAACTTTTTAACACATGCTATGTGGGTGAAATTATGATAGCATGCCAACTTTCAACATTTTTAGAGTTCATTTGTAGTGCTTTTCAATTTCAGGGTCAACTAGCTCAAAAAAATAAGTAAATGCACGAAATATACAAAATGAAGTCAGAAATTGTTGAAATTTTGTGATGTGCCTCTGAATGGTGCATTTTGAACACACAAAAAGTATGGAGTTCAAATAAGTTCAAAAAAATGAAATCCCTTTGTAAGAGAAGAGTTCTCGTTCGAAACCCCGACACTTCGAGAGAGATTGTCCGTTTTGTACACGAACTGCATCCAGTTTTTGTCGTAGCCCTCTCAACTTTTTAACACATGCTATGTGGGTGAAATTATGATAGCATGCCAACTTTCAACATTTTTAGAGTTCATTTGTAGTGCTTTTCAATTTCAGGGTCAACTAGCTCCAAAAAAAAGTAAATGCACGAAGAATACCAAATGAAGTCAGAAATTGTTGAAATTTTGTGATGTGCCTTTGAATGGTGCATTTTGAACACACAAAAAGTGTGGAGTTCAAATAAGTTCAAAAAAATGAAATCCCTTTGTAAGAGAAGAGTTCTCGTTCGAAACCCTCATACTTCGAGAGAGATTGTCCGTTTTGTACACGAAGTGCATCCAGTTTTTGTCGTAGCCCTCTCAACTTTTTAACACATGCTATGTGGGTGAAATGATGATAGCATGCCAACTTTCAACATTTTCAGAGTTCATTTGTAGTGCTTTTCAATTTCAGGGTCAACCAGCTCAAAAAAAAAGTAAATGCACGAAGAATACCAAATGAAGTCAGAAATTGTTGAAATTTGTGATGTGCCTTTGAATGGTGCATTTTGAACACACAAAAAGTATGGAGTTCAAATAAGTTCAAAAAAATGAAATCCCTTTGTAAGAGATGAGTTCTCGTTCAAAACCCTGATACTTCGAGAGAGATTGTCCGTTTTGTACACGAAGTGCATCCAGTTTTTGTCGTAGCCCTCTCAACTTTTTAACACATGCTATGTGGGTGAAATGATGATAGCATGCCAACTTTCAACATTTTCAGAGTTCATTTGTAGTGCTTTTCAATTGAAAATAACAAAATAGTTAATAGTTTGGATAGTCAAAATAATTAATTTTGAAAATAGAAAATAGTTTTGAATTATTTATTCAATTTCAAACACTTTTCATTATCATAGTTTTGTCAAATTCTCTAATTTGCAAAAAGAATTTTAATAAACATAGTTTTAGTTGAAAATAACAAAATAGTTAATAGTTTGGATAGTCAAAATAATTAATTTTGAAAATAGAAAATAGTTTTGAATTATTTATTCAATTTCAAACACTTTTCATTATCATAGTTTTGTCAAATTCTCAAATATGCAAAAAGAATTTTAATAAGCATAGTTTTTAATTCAAAATAACAAAATAGTTAATAGTTTGGATAGTCAAAATAATTAATTTTGAAAATAGCTAATAGTTTTGAATTATTTATTCAATTTCAAACACTTTTCATTATCATAGTTTTGTCAAATTCTCAAATATGCAAAAAGAATTTTAATAAACATAGTTTTTAATTGAAAATAACAAAATAGTTAATAGTTTGGATAGTAAAAATAATTAATTTTGAAAATAGAAAATATTTTTGAATTATTTATTCAATTTCAAACACTTTTCATTATCATAGTTTTGTCAAATTCTCAAATATGCAAAAAGAATTTTAATAAACATAGTTTTTAATTGAAAATAACAAAATAGTTAATTTTGAAAATAGAAAAAAATTGAAACTATATGAGAATTTATAGAGAAAATTAAACCTAAATTAAAAGTGACCTCACTTTGAATTGAGGTTTAATTTTCTCCATAATTTCAAATATAGTTTCAATTTTTAAATTTACAGTGAGTTTAGGACCGTAAGCCTGCTTTAGAGAGGAGCTCGATGAATATGCTGCGACGGGGCTTCTAAACTAGTGTCAGTCCCCCTCGCTGGGCGAGGTGGGACTAAACTTATAGTGCAGCTAGCGGAGGGGCTTTAGTCCCGGGTGGAGCCACAACCCGGGGCTAAAGCCCCTTGCCTACCGCCTGCCGAGCACGGGCCTTTAGTCCCGGGTCGTGGCTCCACCAGGAACTAAAGGGTGTCTCTAGTCCCGGCTCGAGCCCCGACCCGGGACTAAAGGCCCGTGCTTCCCGCCTATTGGTCTGCCGAAAAAGGGCCTTTAGTCCCGGGTCGTGGCTCCACCCGGACTAAAGGGTGTCTTTAGTCCCGGCTCGAGCCCGGAACCGGGACCAAAGATCCTACTATATAAGCGGGAGTTGGAAATTTCCAACCCAAATCGCCATTTCTCTTCTTTCTCGGACTCTCTCCTGCCCGACGCGGCACAAACTCGCGCGACGTCGCCAGGCTGCCCGCCGTCCTCCTCGCCGCCACCGTCCTCTTCGCCGTCGTCGACGCCCTCCCCTCCCACTCCGGCCGGTAAGCCCCCCGCCGCCTCCTCCCTAACACTCCGGCCGGTAGAAGAAAAGAAGAAAAAGGAGAAGAAAAGAAGAAAAAAGGAGAAGAAAAGAAGAAAAAGGGAAGAAAAGAAGAAAAAGGAGAAGAAAAGAAGAAAAAGGAGAAGAAAATAAGAAAAAGGAGAAGAAAAGAAGAAAAAGGGATGAAAAGAAGAAAAAGGAGAAGAAAAGAAGAAAAAGGAGAAGAAAAGATTTTTTTTTTCATTTAATTCCTATTGTTATTAGGTTTGTGCTAGATTATTAGGGTTAGTAATATTTAGAATTAGGTTAGGGTTACAAGAAGAAGAAAGATGAACAAAAATAAGAAAATAAGATTAGGAAAAAGGAAAATAAGAAGAGGAGGAGAAGAAAAGAAGAAAAAGGAGAATAAGAAGAGGAGGAGAGGAGAAGAAGAGGAAAAATAGAAGAAGAGGAGAAGTAGAAGAAGAGAAGTTGAAGAAGAAGCGGAGAAGAAAATAAGAAAGAAGAAGAAGAAGAAGAAGAAGACATTTCTACGTATATAGATGCTTAATTAGTGTTTCCTAGATTATTGCTTAATTTTGCTATTGTATATGCTTAAGTGTTAATAGTTTATTTTACTATATATACAATTAGTTTATTTTTAGCAAGAAAATTAATAGAACTAGTTTATTTTTTTAGTTCATTTTACGATGCCTATCCCGCATCCTCGTCGTCGACTCGCCGGAGGACACCTGCTTGATCAGAGGGGCCATGTCCGGGACTGGGCTCCGCCCGGCTGGTATTGGGAGGTGCTAGCTTCCGGGGGGCGTAGGTTCGTGAGGAGCCAGCCCGTTGTTGACCCAATCCTTGTTTGGTGGCAGTCGCGTGGGCCAGTGACGGTGCCGAGGCTTCCGGACACCGCGGAGGTGGTACGTCACCGTGTCAGCGAGGAGGATGAGCACGTCTGTCGCTACATGGTTGCGTTGGAGGGCAGGTTCGAGCATACCTGGCAGGTTCTTCAGGGATCTCACTGGAGCTATGATCCTGTGATGGTTCCTTCTCTTTGGGTGTCCACCGCCCGCGACGATACCCATCGGGCGCTACGGTTCTAGCTGTATCAGTGATGCTATATGTATGATAGTATTCGAGGAGTATTAGTGATAATATTCAACGATGTACGGACAAAAGAGATGATGTAGTTTTGCTTATAATTGAATGCATGCTAATTTGAATACTACTTTATTTGACGATTTGGTTTTGCTTATTGAATGCTCAAATTGGAAAAGTACTCCTACTTTGAATACTATGCAGAAATCTAGGAGTCCCGGGTGGAGCCACGACCCGGGACTAAAGTTGTTTTGGAACGGAGTTCCTGATAGAATAATTCTTTTTTGGTACAAAGTTCAACGAAGTCCTTTGACACTAGACAATGTGACATATAGAAGGGTAGATGAGATCAGGAAAAATAGGATCATTTTCTACACATCTAGAATGTCGCCATTTTGTTAAATCCTTAAAGGTTAAGAGAACCCGTTAGACATATTTTAGAGTTTAGGTTCTAGCCAAGACCCGGGACTAAAGGTCCTCCTATATAAAACGACACTTTGAAGTTTCCAACCCCTCTTATATAGTTTGTTAGTTTATTAGTTAATCAAATGTCCGTTTTTTGCAGAACTATGGATCCACATATCAGGAACCTCAAAGAGGAAGAACTTCTCGAAGATATAATCAAAGACGGCCCCGACGTTGAACCAGCTGAATCTCCGCCGTCATATCTAAACCCCTCCGGATATGGAATGGAGGTCGACCGACACGAAGATGAAGCCGATGGGGCAGGAGATAGGTCCAATGACGGAGAAGGTGATAGCTCCACTGATGGAGAAGCCGGTGGAGAAATAATAAAGTCCGGCGAGGTATACATATGAAGTTCGACAATCACTTGTAATATGTGAAAAATATTGGAGATAGCTCTATATTGTATACATATACATTCATTTGACGAATGTTTCTCCCTCTTAGGCCTCCACATCGAGCAAAGCTACGAAACGAGGTCCGACTAGAAAGTTGGATGCACGGACGCATTACACCTTTGAGGTGATATTGCCTACGGGCGAACCCAAGCTTCCTAAGAATACTGCTGACACATTCAAGAAGCAATGCGGTGTTCTCGTTAGGGATCACGTCCCGATCAGCGTTCAGGAGTGGAACAAGCGCAAAGGGGCAACCGATAGTGACTATGTCGCCGAAAGGTACAAAGATAATCTTTGGAATGATCTCATGTCACATTTCAACCTGCCAGAATGTGAGAATGAAGACGCCGCAAAAAAACTGAGGGCCAAAGTCAAGCAGTGGACTCTAAAGAAGATGGTTGAACTGTTCCGTAGCTGGAAGAAGAAGCTATGGAAAAACTATTTGAAGACAAAGAAAGTGCCAGTATTCGAGGGGTATCTAGCCAAGCAGGCGAATCACTAGAAGGAATTTCAAGAGTACAAGGAGTCAGAAGATGCCCAGGCATTATCAGAAGAGAACAAGAAAAATGCCGACAAGAAGAAATATCACCACAAGCTGGGGCGAGGGGGCTATGAGACTGCCATCCCAAAGTGGGATAAGAAAGAGCAAGATCTGCTAGCTAAAGGCATCATACCTGAACCACTCCGTGATGAGTGCGAATTGAGAGCAAGAAATTGGTTCCTTGCACATGGTGGTTCGTACGACGAAGAAACAGGGGACCTCATCTGCAGTGACGGTCTTAGGATACCCAGGGAGATTTGGAAAAAGATAGTGAAAGAAATTAAGGAGGGAAAAAGACAGTTCACTGCAGATAGAGAGAAAGATTTGCTCACACTGGTCCTCGGCAATGACGAACATGAAGGACGAACACGAGGCTTCGGTCCTTCTTACCCGTGGTGGCTTGGGTTTGCCAGAGACCAAGACACTTACAGAAGCCGAGCGAGAGCAAAGAAGCGACAGCAGGATGAGGAGAATGACAAGTTCAACTAGTTGCTTGCCAGGATTAACGAGCAACAAAAGCAGATTGATGAGCTTAGAGGAGTAGCGCGCCAGGAAGATCCTGCACTCGATATTACCGGCGCCTCATCTAAGCAGAAAAGCAGCGTGGCTGAACCTGAGGCCCCGCCCGACGATGCACGAAGAATGATAGAGGTGTTGGGGAACGTCGCATGGGAAACAAAAATTTTCCTACACGCACGAAGACCTATCATGGTGATGTTCATCTACGAGAGGGGATGAGTGATCTACGTACCCTTGTAGACCGTACAGCAGAAGCGTTAGAGAACGCGGTTGATGTAGTGGAACGTCCTCACGTCCCTCGATCCGCCCCGCGAACAATCCCGCGATCAGTCCCACGATCTAGTACCGAACGGACGGCACCTCCGCGTTCAGCACACGTACAGCTCAACGATGGTCTCGGCCTTCTTGATCCAGCAAGAGAGACAGAGAGGTAGAAGAGTTCTCCGGCAGCGTGACGGCGCTCCGGAGGTTGGTGATGACCTTGTCTCAGCAGGGCTCCGCCCGAGCTCCGCAGAAACGCGATCTAGAGGAAAAACCGTGGAGGTATGTGGTCGGGCTGCCGTGGAAAAGTCATCTCAAATCAGCCCTAAAACCTCCGTATATATAGGTGGGAGGGAGGGGACCTTGCCTTGGGGCTCAAGGAGCCCCAAGGGGGTCGGCCGAGTCCAAGGGGGAGGACTCTCCCCCCCCCCAAACCGAGTTGGACTAGGAATGGTGGGAGGGAGTCCCCCTTCCTTCCCACCTCCTCCCCTTTTTTTTTCTTTCTCTCTTGATTTTCTTCTCCTTGGCGCATAGAGCCTTTTGGGATGTCCCACCAGCCCACTAAGGGCTGGTGTGCCACCCTCAAGGCCTATGGCCTTCCCCGGGGTGGGTTGCCCCCCCCGGTGAACTCCCGGAACCCATTCGTCATTCCCGGTACATTCCCGGTAACTCCGAAAACCTTCCGGTAATCAAATGAGGTCATCCTATATATCAATCTTCGTTTCCGGACCATTCCGGAAACCCTCGTGATGTCCGTGATCTCATCCGGGACTCCGAACAACATTCGGTAACCAACCATATAACTCAAATACGCATAAAACAATGTCGAACCTTAAGTGTGCAGACCCTGCGGGTTCGAGAACTATGCAGACATGACCCGAGAGACTCCTCGGTCAATATCCAATAGCAGGACCTGGATGCCCATATTGGATCCTACATATTCTATGAAGATCTTATCGTCTGAACCTCAGTGCCAAGGATTCATATAATCCCGTATGTCATTCCCTTTGTCCTTCGGTATGTTACTTGCCCGAGATTCGATCGTCAGTATCCGCATACCTATTTCAATCTCGTTTACCGGCAAGTCTCTTTACTCGTTCCGTAATACAAGATCCCGCAACTTACACTAAGTTACATTGCTTGCAAGGCTTGTGTGTGATGTTGTATTACCGAGTGGGCCCCGAGATACCTCTCCGTCACACGGAGTGACAAATCCCAGTCTTGATCCATACTAACTCAACTAACACCTTCGGAGATACGTGTAGAGCACCTTTATAGTCACCCAGTTACGTTGCGACGTTTGATACACAAAAAGCATTCCTCCTGTGTCAGTGAGTTATATGAACTCATGGTCATAGGAACAAATACTTGACACGTAGAAAACAGTAGCAACAAAATGACACGATCAACATGCTAGGTCTATTAGTTTGGGTCTAGTCCATCACGTGATTCTCCTAATGACGTGATCCAGTTATCAAGCAACAACACCTTGTTCATAATCAGAAGACACTGACTATCATCGATCAACTGGCTAGCCAACTAGAGGCATGCTAGGGACGGTGTTTTGTCTATGTATCCACACATGTAAATGAGTCTTCATTCAATACAATTATAGCATGGATAATAAACGATTATCTTGATACAGGAACTATAATAATAACTATATTTATTATTGCCTCTAGGGCATAATTCCAACAAGAGGGCGGTCCCGGCTACCCCGTGGATGGAATCAAGGAGTCAACATCATGTGAACTCCATCAGAAATTCAAGAACGTATCCATGAAGGTGGCCGTCGGACAAGCTTTACCTTCTGGCCCTGATGCACGCTGGCATGGCCGTGAGATTCCAGCTGGCTTTGCTAAAGTCGGGGTGGATGAAATCATGGCGGGGATTCATCATATGGAGCTCGACATAGCTGTACCCGAAGATGAGAGGACACTCGGAGAAGTACTCGGTGGAGTCATCCTATGGGACAAGAACTACATCAAGCTTCCACGATCGGCCCCAAGGACAACACCGCCTCCGAGTCATCGCAGGTCACCTACACCTCCATCACCTCCAAGCCCTCCACATGACGATGGCCAGCACAACACGAGTCCATCTCGATCACCGCCGCCGGACTTGGGTCGTCCGTCTCTGCCGCCGCCCGCTCCGGATACTAAGCGGAAGCGTGCTAGCAAGAACGCTCCGCCGATGATTTGTAAGCGACGGTGCTCCCCAAAGCGCAAACTGTCGCCCCTCCCAAAGGTACCTCATGCTAATCTTCCTATCAGACCTTATGATCGTACCGCCGAGGAAAACGACAAGATAGCAAACGAACATCATGATGCACAGATGAAAAACAAGGAACCCGAGCCCCGCCCGGAATACACCGAGAAGCAAATAGCATTTGCAAAATACTTCACGAACCTTCCATCACAGTATGACTTACACCATAAGCCCGATGACTATACACACACATTGCAGAAGGAAGTGAAAAAGAGCAGATCACGTGCAAGCGCAAGTGGGAGCAAATCAAGTTCAACTACAAGCAAAAAAGATCAGACGTTCCTCAACTTGGACAACAGGCCAAACAGTCGATCCCACCCCTCAGGGTGTTACCCGAGAATGTCCCCCCTCTGGTGCAGGGGCAAGATTTGGAATTAGAAAAGAAGTGGGCGGATGAATGGGGTATCCCGGTTGAAGACGTTCTGGCTTCCCAAGATGACAGGTTACCCAAGGTTGTGGTAGCCCCTAAGCCACAGTTTGTCATGGGAGCGCCTTTGGTCAGCAAAGATGATCTCCCAACAAATATGCGTTACTTGCATACATGGTACTTAAGTGAATCAAAGAATGGGAGAACGATGATCGTGGTGAGTGTCGCACGGGAGTACTACGGCCGCCCCGAAAGAAATCCATATCGACTTTGATGAACTCTTCCAGATGTACAATGCCGACGCCCTCGACAAATCGCTTATGAGTTGCTATTGTCTGTAAGTTTTTCAATTCGTTGTCTACATATAACTTGTTTAGTTATTTCAATTCATTGTCTACATATAACTTGTACTCTATTATGCAGAATGAAGATTCTCTATTGTAAAAATAGGAACATCCTAAATATTGGGTTTATTGACCCAGATAAAATAGATATAGCGACGCTAACTGATAAACCCAAGGAGACGGAGGAAAACCTTGTAAGGTTTCTAACAGACCAAAATTTCTGTGACCACATATTGTTTCCATACAACTTCAGGTGAGGGTCTTTACTCTGTTGTGTCCATTCACTTATAAGTGTAATTGATAAGTTACTGACACACACACACACACACACACACACACACACACACACACATATATATATATATATATATATACATGTGCAGCTTCCATTGGATTCTGTTGGACATTCAAATTGATAAGGGAAGAGTTGATGCCTTCGACCCATTATCAAGACCCTTGGAACAGTTCCAAAGCCTGCACGACATGCTCCAAGGGTAATTTCAATCATTCTTGCGCTCTATCGGTCTATTTCGATGATTTTCTGATATATCAATTAATGAAAAACTTAGCAAATCATTTTCCTTGTCGGGCAGGGTTTGGAAGCGGTTCAAGTGCGTGACTCCCGGTATCGAGCCTAAGAAGCTGACCTTTAGAGCGGCTCAGGTAAGTAGTAGTATGATATACTTCTATTTTCAATACATTTATGATGCTAGATTATTATTTTGATTATATATATTCTATTCTCGTAAAGTGCGACCAGCAGCCACGGGGGACGCATCTATGCGGATACTATGTTTGCGAGACCATTCACATGTTTACCTGTGAGCACAAGGATCACAAATACGACGTAAGCAATGAACATTCACACCTCTATTTTTACCCGTCATTCTTTGTTATCATGATTGATATTCATATTCATCTCCTCTTCTTATATAGTACACGGCCATGAGGGAGAAGTCCCTACCAGAGCAACGCGCGATTGCTGTTGCAGAGGAGCTTGCGACCTTTCTGAGGACGGAAGCTATAGATGACAAAGGACGATTTAGTGTAGCTAGGGGCCATTACTGATGTTGGTCCATGTAATTGAATAGACGGGCTCTAGTCCCGATAATTCAGATCTCCATATAATTGTATATATATGCTCGCTTGTAAGATAAGTTAATCTTATATATATGTGCATAATTATTTCTATTTAGAATTATATGAAAACTAATTCCCGAACACCAAACGAGGAATCACGTTAATCTCCCGAACACCTAAACCTTAAAACCCTAAAACCCAAAAATAAACAAAATCTGCAGAAACTCTTTAGTCCCGGTCCGTGTTAAGACCCGGGAATAAAGGGCCTGCCCCTTAGGGCGCTCCGAGGCGCCCACGTGGAGCACCTTTGGTCCCGGCTTGGAACAGGGCCGGGACTAAAGGTTAGGCCTTTAGTCCCGCCCCTTTAGTCCCGGTTGGTGAACCGGGACTAAAGCCCCTTACAGGCCGGGGCTATAGGCCCTGTCCCCACTAGTGCACCCTTTCCGCTTCGAGGGAACACCAACGCAAGGCTCCAAGGCCACGGGGGAAATCCTTTGCATACTTTCCTAGGAAGTCCCTTAAGGTGTAGCCGCAGCAGAAAGATCAAGCCAAGTATTCTCCCGTCGACGTGCCTATTTCTCGCGCCGTTGGAAGGTCTTTTGTTGCAGTAGCATGATGCTTATGTCAAAACGCTTTAGCCTGAAAAGTTAGAACCCAAAGCGGAAAAGTGCGTCTTCATAGGATACCCAAAAGAGACAGTTGGGTACACCTTCTATCTTAGTTCCGAGGCAAAGTGTTTGTCGCTAAAACGAAGCATTTCTTGAGAAAAAGTTACTCTCGAAAGAATTGACTGGGAGGAAGGTATAACTTGATGAGGTTATAGAAGCTCTACTTCAACCAGAGAGTAGCGCAGCACAGAAAGATGTTTCTGTGGAACCTACGATGGTTGAAGAGGAAACTAATGATGATGATCATGAAACTTCAGATCAAGTTATTGTCGAACCTCGTAGGTCGACAAGGGCATGTGCTGCTCCTGAGTGGTACAACAACCCTATCTTATCAATCATGTTGTTAGACAACGATGAACCTACGAGCTATGGAGAAGCAATGGTGGGCCCGGATTCGAATAAATGGTTAGAGACCATGAAATCCAAGATAGGATCCATGTATGAAAAAAGTATGGACTTTGGAAGTATTACCTGAAGGGCGAAAGGCTATTATGAATAAATGGATCTTTAAGAAGAAGAGAGACGCAAACGGTGATGTCACCATCTATAAAGCTCGACTTGTGGCAAAGGGTTTTTCGCAAGTTTAAGGAGTTCACTATGATGAGACTTTCTCACCCGTAGCCATGCTTAAGTCCTTCAGAATCATGTTAGCAATATGTGTATTTTTCGATTATGAAATTTGGCAGATGGATGTCAAAACATCGTTCCTAAACGGTTACCTTAAGTAAGAGTTGTATATGATGCAACCGGAAGGTTGTGTCTATCCATAGAATGCTGACAAAGTATGCAAACTCCAGCGATCCATTTATGGACTGGTGCAAGCATCTCGGAGTTGGGATCAACGGTTTGATGAGGTGATCAAGGCGTTTGGGTTTATACAAGTTTATGGAGAAGCTTGTATTTGCAAGAAAGTGAGTGGGATCTCTATAACATTTCTAATATTATAGGTGGATGACATATTGCTGATTGGAAATGATACATAACTTTTGGGAAGCATAAAGGTTTACTTGAATAAAAAAAATTCAATGAAGGACCTGGGAGAAGCTGCTTACATATTAGGCATCAAGATACATAAAGATAGATCAAGACACTTGATAGGACTTTCACAAAGCACATACCTTGATAAAGTTTTGAAGAAGTTCAAAATGGAACAGTCCAATAAAGGGTTCTTTCCTGTGTTATAAGGTATAAAGTTGAGTAAGACTCAATGCCCAGTAACTGCAGAAGATAGAGAAAATATGAGAGTCGTCCCCTATGCTTCAGCCAAAGGGTCTATCATATAGGCAATGTTGTGCACAAGACCTGATGTGAGCCTGCCATAAGTATGCCGGGAAGGTTTCAAAGTAACCCAGGAATGGAGCACTAGACATTGGTTAAGAATATTCTGAAGTACCTGGAAAGGACTAAGAAAATATTTCTCGTATATGGAGGTGACAAAGAGCTCATCCTAAAGGGTTACAATGATGCAAGCTTTGACACTGATTCATATGACTCTAAGTCACAAACCGGATACATATTTATTCTCAATGGGGGTGCTGTAAGTTGGTGCAGTTCTAAGCAAATCGTGGTAGCTAATTCTACATGTGAAGTGGAGTACATAGTTCCCTTGGAGGCGGCTAAAGAAGGTGTATGGATGAAGCAGTTCATGACAGATATTGGAGTTGTGCCAAGTGCACTGGATCCAATGTCTTTTTTCTGTGACAACATTGGTGCCATTGCTCTAGCCAAGGAACCAAGGTTTCACAAGACGAACAGACACATAAAGCGACGCTTCAATTCCATCCGTGATTACATCAAGGAGGAGGACATAAATATTTGCAAAGTGCACATGGATCTGAATGTTGCAGACCCATTTGCTAAGCCTCTTCGATGAGCAAAACATGATCAACACCAGAAGTATATGGGTATTAGATTTTTTACATTGTAAATCACATAGTGATGTGAGCTAGATAATTGACTCTAGTGCAAGTGGGAGACTCTTGGAAATATGCCGTAGAGGCAATAATAAAATAGTTATTATTATATTTGTTTGTTCAAGATAATCATTTATTATCCATGCTAGAATTGTATTGAATGGAAACTCAGATACATGTTTGGATACATAAACATCACTCTGTCCCTAGTAAGCCTCTAGTTGACTAGCTCGTTGATCAAAGATGTTTAAGGTTTCCTAGCCATAGACAAGTGTTGTCACTTGATAACGTGATAGAATGATGTGATGGACAAGACCCAAACTATGAACGTAGCATGTGATCGTGTTGTTTTATTGCTATTGTTTTTTTGCATGTCAATATATGTTCCTATGACTATGAGATCATGTAACTCACCGGCATCGGAAGAATACCTTGTGTGTATCAAACATCGCAAAGTAACCGGGTGACTATAAAGGTGCTCTACAGGTATCTCCGAAGGTGTCCGTTGAGTTAGCATGGATCAAGACTGGGATTTGTCACTCCGTATGATGGAGAGATATCTTGGGGCCCACTCGTTAATACAACATCACAACAAGCCTTGCAAGCATTGTGACTAAAGAGTTAGCCACGGGATTTTTTTATTATGGAACTAGTAAAGTAACTCGCCGATAACGAGATTCAAATAGGTATAGAGATACCGACAATCGAATCTCGGGCAAGTAACATACCAAAGCACAAAGGGAATGTTATACGAGATTAACTAAATCCTTGACATAGAAGTTCAACCGATTAAAGATCTTCGTAGAATATGTAGGATCCAATATGGACATCCAGGTCCCGCTATTGGATATTGACCGGAGAGTGTCTCGATCATGTCTACATAGTGCTCGAACTCATAGGGTCTGCACACTTAATGTTTGGTGACGTTTCGGTATAGTTGAATTATTGATGATTGGTTACCAAATGTTGTTCAGAGTCTCAGATGAGATCTCGGATGTCACGAGAAGTTCTGAAAGGGTCCGGAGATGAAGATTGATATATAGGAAGTATCCAGTTTTCTTCCAAAAGGATTTCACGCATTACCGATAAAGTACCTGGAGTGATGAATGGGTTCCGGAGTTCCGCCGTGAGGGGCCACCCACCCAGGAGGGGACCAAACAGGCCCAAGGATGGCGCACCAGCCCGTGGTGGGTGATACGTCCATTTTGCATCATGTTTTCATGTTGATATTTATCGCTTCTTTGGCTGTTATTTCACTTCACAATACTATTATTATGCCTTTTCTCTCTTA
This sequence comes from Hordeum vulgare subsp. vulgare, assembly GCF_904849725.1. Classification (NCBI taxonomy): domain Eukaryota; kingdom Viridiplantae; phylum Streptophyta; class Magnoliopsida; order Poales; family Poaceae; genus Hordeum; species Hordeum vulgare. The sequence continues at coordinate 569,732,138 of NC_058524.1, read as the reverse complement.
TTTTGCAAGGTTTACATGAAGAGGGAGAATACCGGCAACTCGAATTCTGGCCTGAAAGTGGAGCAAAGTTGGGATACCTATTCTGCGCAACTCCAAACGCCGTGAAAATCAACGGAGTTTTTTTTCGAATATATAAAAAATACTGGGATGAAGAAGCGCCAGAGGGCCGCGAGGGGGTGGCCACAAGCTTGCACGGCACGGCCACCCTCCCAGGCCGCGCCATGGGGCCTTGTGGGCACCCTGCTGGCCCACTTGCCCCCCTCTTTTGCTATATGGAGGGTTTCGTCCAGAAAAAAATCAGAAGGGAGCTTTTTCGTGGTTTCGCCGCCGTCACGAGGCGGAACTTGAGCAGAACCAATCTAGAGCTCCGGCAGGACGATCCTGCCGGGGAAACTTCCCTCCCGGAGGGGGAAATCATCGCCATCGTCATCACCAACACTCCTCTCATCGGAGGGCACTTGTCACCATCAACATCTTCATCAGTACCATCTCATCTCCAAACCCTATTTCATCTCTTGTAACCAACCTCCGTCTCGCGACTCCGATTGGTACTTGTAAGGTTGCTAGTAGTGTTGATTACTCTTTGTAGTTGATGCTAGTTGGATTATTTGGTGGAAGAGTTTATGTTCACATCCTTGATGCTACTCATTACACCTATGATCATGATTATGATTATGCTTTGTGAGTAGTTACTTTTGTTCCTGAGGACATGGGATAAGTCATGCTAATAATAGTCATGTGAATTTGGTATTCGTTCGGTATTTCGATATGTTGTATGTTGTTTTTCCTCTAGTGGTGTTATGTGAACGTCGACTACATAACACTTTACCATTGTTTGGGCCTAGAGGAAGGCATTGGGAAGTAGTAAGTAGATGATGGGTTGCTAGAGTGACAGAAGCTTAAACCCTAGTTTATGCGTTGCTTTGTAAGGGGCTGATTTGGATCCACTAGTTTAATGCTATGGTTAGACTTTGTCTTAATTCTTCTTTCGTAGTTGCGGATGCTTGCGAGAGGGGTTAATCATAAGTGGGATGCTTGTCCAAGTAAGGGCAGTACCCAAGCGCCGGTCCACCCACATATCAAACTATCAAAGTAACGAACACGAATCATATGAACATGATGAAATTAGCATGACAGAAATTCCCGTGTGTCCTCGGGAGAGTTTTTCCTCCTATAAGACTTTGTCCAGGCTTGTCCCTTGCTACAAAAGGGATTGGGCCACTTTGATTCACCGTTGCTACTTTTGTTACTTGTTGCTCGCTACGAATCATCTCACCACACAATCACTTGTTATCGATAATTTCAGTGCTTGCCGATATTTCCTTGCTGAAAACCACTTGTCAGATCCTTCTGCTCCTCGTTGGGTTCGACACTCTTACTTATCGAAAGGACTACGATTGATCCCCTATACTTGTGGGTCATCAGTGGGCTGGGTGGCCAGCCTAAGAGGGCCTGTTTTGGCCGAAGTGGAGAAGAGAGAGCGGTGGGGCCAAACCGAATAGGGAGAGGAGTTCTCCTCCTCCAAACCTACTTGGAGGAGGAATCCTCCATCCTCCTTTGCACCGACCGAACCCTGGGGCAAGTCCCTAGGGCGCCACTTCTCCCTCCCTCCTATATATAGTGGAGGGTAGAGAGGTTCTTTGCACTACAAGCCATGGCGCAGCCCTCTCTCCCTCCACCACCTCGTGACACCCTGTAGTTATTTCGGTACTGCACGACGAAGCCCTGTCGGAGTAGCTCCACCATCATCACCATCACGCCGTCGTGCTGCCAGAGAATTCAGCTACCTCTTCGTCTCTCTTGCTGGATCAAGAAGGCGGAGATCGTCATCGAGCTGTACATGTGCTGAATGCGGAGGTGTCGTTCGTTCGGCGCTAGATCGTGATTGGATCGCGGGACGGCTTGCGATTTGGATCGCGAAGATGTTCGACTACATCAACCACGTTTTTAACACTTCCGGCTTAGCGATCTACAAGGGTATGTGGATCCGATCTCCCCTCTCGTATATGGTCATTACCATGGATAGATCTTATGTGTGCGTAGGAAATTATTTGTTTCCCATGCAATGTTCCCCAACAAGTACCGCTCCAAGCATCGCCCCAACCACCGTTTAAGGTGATTCCTTTTGGTTGATGAGCGGTACAAGGGTGGTGGAAAAATGGTTGTTTCGGTTAATTATGAATTAACCGGTATAATCGATAGGCCGAGAAGGTTGTACTGCCCCAGTGCTACGACCGTGTAGTTCTATTTAGGCTGGTTGTACTGCCGGCCCCAACGGTTGTACCGCCCATGTGCATTTCTACACATAACATTTGGATTTGATGGGACACTATATAAGGAGTTTGTTCTTTCACGTCCCACCTACCCCTTGTCTCTCTCTCTATCCTCCCCTAAAGCCCAAAACTTTTTCTTGCCCGATATCATTTTCTAGCCAACCAAACTTCGTGATTTCCTTTGAATTGAGGGGGGGGGGGGTACCTACGTCTACAGTTCCATCAATTATTCCCCATACATTTCTTATGCATCTTTGTTACTCTTGGGTGTATGGGTACCCTACAGAGAAGAAGTCACCTCTGAGCTACATTCCATTATGGTGAAACTTCGTGGTGGTGTTGGGAGCCTCGACTTAAGTTGTGCAGAGAGCCCCAATATTGTCTGTAAAGGCCCCGGTTGCCGCCTTCAAAGGCATCGCTAGTGGATTCTCGGCACCTTGCATTGTGCAGGTGCATGTGGAGAATAGGATGAGTCCTTGGGATGCTTGAAGTCCATCATACCTCCACACCCCTCGAACGGATACGTACATCCCCTAAAGGAGGAAACTTCGAGAAGACATCCTCGTCTTCATCGACTCCATCTGTGGTTATTTCGGTCCTTTACTTTGTGCAAGTTTATGTCTTGTGTTTACTCTTACTCTTACTTGTTATCTGTCTTGCCTGTCATATAGATTGTCCACCTACTTGCATATCTAGAAAACCTACCTTTCTTGTTGAGCCTAAAATTTGTTAGTCGCCTAATCACCCCTTTTAGTCAACCATATCGATCCTTTGAGATGCCACATTGGAATTTCAGTTTTTTTGAAATTTATTTGACCCCTCATACAGATTCAAAACCATCCTTTATATTTTCTATTTAAAAGGAAATGAAAATACCCCCATGCTAATTCAACCCAATGGTCTATTAGAATATTCGATGTGTGAACCCATTACCTTAGGAGTAGTTGACCGATATAACTCCACCTAGGCAGACCTAACTAGTCCTCCTTGATACGCCTCAAATGTATGTATAGTTTATTATTATCTCTGATATGTTTATATCATTTTACATAGTTTCAACACCAATTTTGCTATTTTTCTAGACTAAAATATTAACTCAGTATTTAGTGCTAGTTGTTTTTCTGCACGTTTTTGGACTCTAAGAAAAATCAATTTTACGGAGGTATAAAACTCATAAAAAATTTCCAAAATGCTTTTGCACCAGGAAGCTTCCAAAGTACCTAGGCCCACATGGGGGAGCCCTATGGGCCCCCACGAGGCCGGGGGTGGCCGCATGGCCCCCGTGGTGCTCCTTTCCACCACCACTCAACGCATTTTTTCTTCATCCTAAAACCCTTAAATATAGAGCCATAGCTTTTCGCCGTCGCACCTCTCTATTCCGAACCGATCTAATATGAAGGCCTTTTCTAGTACTCTACAGCGGGAGAGTTCATCTCGCTAGATATCTAAATCGACCTATGTGCCATAATGATTATTCGTGACTAGTTTCCTTTGGACTATGGATACATAACAATAGCTAGAAGCTTTTCCTCGTCCTTGTTTCTCAATGGAAAGATCACATGACCTGTCCTACGTGAAAATGGCAATCTCAGGTTCATTGAAACAAGCGGTAGGAGGTTCGTCATCACAAAGACATAGGACAACAAACTCTCTTAAAGCTTTCCTCAAATAAGTCTTCCGCTTGGCTTGGATCAATAGAGGCTATGCTTCAATCCTTAGCCCATATATCGCTAAAAAATCATAAGTAATATACACTGTAAAGATTGATACTTGCATATGAATGATTATAAGTCTTACAATGTTGCTGGTCGCGATGTACTATCGATTATGAGTTTATGTCTATTAGAATATTCGATTGTGGAGATGGCGGCATTCTAGTTGCTTTGATGAATGTGTTTCACGTTCCGTCCTCTGACGGTGAAGGGGTTTCCTATCCTTTATAGTGTGGCGGAATGGGTTTTTTCGTGCGCCTCCAATGTGAATCACCCAAGACCCCTTCACAGAAGTTGTCAGACATGACATCACATAATATACGGCAGACAACATGAGTGTGGACATCCATGCTCATACCACACACCGTCTTCTCATCTGGACACCGTTGTGTGGCTCGTTATGATTGGAATTGACATTCACGTCCAATATACTTCCTTTATGACTTGATTTATCACCTAAGAAGCTCATTGATGTAGGAAATAGAATAAACAAGGAGATTTGAAATCATTGTAACTATTAGTTATTAAAACACTAATTGGCTATACCACAAAAATCTGAGAATATTTAGTTTAAACGTGGGTAATATAAGTGAAAATTCACTCGTTATTTTACGCAACACGGGTGGCAGCATAATTTTCGGATTGATCCATCTACTCACTTGACATAGAAATAGTGGCGGACTCATATGATTTTATTGTTGGCACTACGTTGCCTTTTTTACCATGTTAAACAATTGGGTTGGTTTTGTGCATTTTTGCTATGATGTGGCGAGGTGTTGTTCATCGTGCTTTTTATTTCCTTTTTGTGTGTGTAGAATTCATGCTTTTATATTCACTTGATCCTGCATTATGAATTATAAAAAAATGTCTTTTTTAAGAAACTGAGGAAGCACTTGAAAAGATGACAATGAGCCATCGAGCACCTGTACCAGCCCTCCTTTAGCATTCAGAAAACGAGGCCTACAACTTGATGATCCTTTTTCTTCGAAGAACAGATGGTGGCTGCAAACACCATGAGTGGTAATCACCGGCTTTGGCATCGTTAACAGAGGGCAACCAGCACCTGCAAAAAAAAAACAGAGTGCAATTAGCACCTGCAAAAAAAAAACCAGAGTGCAATTAGCACACAGATGCTGTGGGCGTCACAATAATCGCACAACACGACGGCATCAAAGTTCACCGAAACACCCCCCTCCCCCAACCACACGCATATCACACGTTTTTATTTTTTTTATTTTTTAGAAATGTTGTTCAGGGCCGGTGGATCTTGAACCATATTAGACCATCTACACCCGGAATCCCGGATCCTTCATACATGTCTTAAACGTTTGAATAGAGTGACCGAACACTAATCAGACATAAAAAGTCGACCTAGTCGGACCCCTCTAACGGGTCTCAAATGTTCGGGCTAACCGGCACCCCTCATATTCAGACTAAATATGGACGGATATGGGGCGTCCGGGCATGCCCGCGTGGCCCGCATCGATCCCACATATATTTGTTCACATTCGTTAATCGTATCAAACTCTAACCACTTCACTTCACTCCTATCCGCCATCCCCAGCTCAGCTCCGACGATCTCCAACCTTCTCCGGCATGATGAGAAAAGGATCCGAGTCCTTGAACTCGAGATCCGTCGACCATGAGCTTATCCCACGCGGCCCTGAGGAGGAGATGCTGGTCCGGCTTGCGCTCCACCGCTCCCGGGAGGTGCTTGGATCCGGTGTCGGTGTCTCATTGGAGGTGGTGCACCCTGTGTGGCGTCCGGACGCCATGGCACATGCGCAACCCCTCCGTTGGCGCGCCGATGACGCACCTTGGGAGTCCTCAGACGCTAACATGGCGCGGCGTGTCCGTCTTGCGAGGCAGCGAGCGCGATAGGCGGCGGAGGCCCTCGCGGCGGTAGACGTTGGAGAGGTGAAGTCGCACTCTCCGGTGCCCTATATAGTGCACGGGTCCGGGCGACGCAACCCCGTCGTGATCGACATCATCTCCTTCTAGGAAGGACCCGCCATCGACCTAACGTCCACCAACACTGTCCGGGTTACGGGCTCCGACAAGGAAGAGTAGTGCATGGGAGACGGCGGGAGCTTGACTCCCGTGAGCCAGCTAGTGTCTCATGTCCTACTCTACCTCGCTAGCGACCGGACCGGCACTACGAGAGGCGCAGACGGCCGTCGAACATGAGCATGACAGAGCCGAACGAGCTCCACTTAGTATTAGGTTTATGTTGCATGTAATAATATGGATTTGAGCTTTCTAATTTGAGGTGTCCGGTTGTAAAATGCATTATTTAAGGTGTGAACTTTCAATGTCCGCGGACGTGCCCGGACGCGTCTGCACGCTTTTAAGGGGCCGGATTTCCAAGTTGTAGATGTAGATGCTCTTAGTATCATGCGTTATCTACGTGACCACCAACGTGTACTTGCATTTTTTTCGTAAAAAAGAAATACCCATAGCTTGTGCGTCGACCGATGCACACAACCTATTTATTAGATTATCCTGCATAGTCAAACAAACCAAATACAACGATCAAACACTAATAGAGAAAAGGGCCATTAGTCCCGGTTTCATAGGGTTTTTAGTTCCGGTTCTTCAATTGGGACTAAACAATCGGGATTAAAGGACCAAATTTTTAGTCTTGGTTGTGTTACGAACCGTGACAAAGGTGATTCACGTGCCATTGTGGGGCACGAGGATGCGAGGACCTCTAGTCTCGGTTGGTAACACCGACCGGGACTAAAAGACAGCCACGCGACAGCAGCAGCCAGACGATGCTTTTTTTAAAAGAGGGGTTTAAGGGTTTCATATTGTGTTTTCCCTTTTCTTTTTGTGTCCATCATATTTGGTTCCTTATACGTGTTGGTGTTCCCAGCTGGTGCCATTATTGACCTCCATTCAACTAGACGCTAGATAGTACATACATATAGCAATGAAGGAACCGTTACACGACATCGTCATGAATATAGAGAGAAGTGACTTCTCTTTCTCCGTGCTTGGTCAAACAACAAGTTTTCATATATCTATTCGACGCTACTACATATAGTACACGTTCATGCATATATACAATTATCTCTTGCGATCCCTAACCTATCTAATATTTATCTATCTATTACCAACATCGCTACGGAAATCCAAATGGTAATCTCTGTCTCTAGGTATGACATGCTCAACAAAGAATCCCGTCAATTCCTCTTGAATTGCTTGTATGCGATTAGTTGGTAGGAGTTCGTCCTGCTTCCGTTCGATCTAATTTAAATAAGGAGGTCAATATATGAAACTCAACACAATTGATGGTAATAAAATAAAAATGTAAATATTGTTTACGTACTTCAAGTTATTGAAAAGATCTGTCTCTCTCACATGTCGTCTCGTGAATCTACTCACAAACATAGTATCCACATAAATTATTTCCAACTTTTTGTCTCAATCGGTACTTTACGAGAATATAGTTCAATCAAAATAATAATCAAACATGATAATGGTATTGAAAATAGAATGAATTAAACAAGCGCGAAACTAGCTAGTACTACTTACTTTGTAGTGTGAAAATCCCAGCACCTTTGGCCATTCACCAATAGTAGTGTGGGTGAACTTTTTGGAAACCCTACACGGCAAAGAAAATGATTACTTGATATCAGGAAATGAACGAAAGTTGCCGATATGGTGTGATAATGATTGAACTTATTTTGGAGCATTTCACTCATCATCGCCCACTCTGTAGGGTTTTTACATCTCGAGTCCAAGACAGTTACTCGTTCTTTCTCAAGCTTAATGATTAGCAGAATAAAATGAAACACTTGCACACATAACTCATCAATTACACTTAACCTTGAGTAAGCGAAACAGAATGTGCACAAGACAGATAATAACACTCACCCAAAGTTGTAAGAAAATAATATTTCCCTTTCTGTCATGTTGTCGAGTTAACACACTTAGCAAGTTTTTCTATGTATCCACGTGCATGTTATGTACCATATATGCATCTATGGTATTTTGGTTAATGAACCCAATGTCATATATTTTCCTTTTTTGCATTCGAGGATCTTCAGTATGCATAATATATTGAGGATAATTATACATGCAATGAACGAGCCGAGCTAGAGACTTAATTACAGAAATAATACTTATAGACAATAGGAACTCACGAGCGTTTTGTCGATGGCGTCTTGATTGTATAACTGAAATAATTCTTCAAATTCAATGTACAACGAAGCGACTCCATTATAGAAGTGCTCATATTTAATTCCCACGTAGACACTACAAGAAATATGTCAACTAACGACCTTCTGTCAGTGATACTCGTAGAATTGATCGTAAATCTACGACCATTTGAGACCAATTTGTGGTAAGCTGTCCGAAGGGGTCCTAACCCCAAAAACTAACGAGCATTTTCATCAGAAATGTCGTAACTTCCTTACTGGAAATGGTCGTAAAGCGGATAGCCTTGTTACTCTGCCTAATTTGTAGCTAATTACGACCAATATAGATGGTCATAGCTACGACTAGTTGCCACATCATCAGTTTTGCCTACGTGTCATGTCCATGTGTGAATTTTTGCCTAGTTTGTGAAGCAACCTACTATTCTGTCATTCCCAAAATTCTCGAAAAAATCTCATAAATACTTTGTATCATATATTCCTCAAATATGTGAAAACCCTTCCTTCCATAGTTCAAAAATAATTCAGCAATATTCATTTTCCTATTCTGTTCAGAATAACACTTTGTGAAGGAAGTGCTATTTCTGTTTCTTTGATTACCCTTAAATTTTTTGGGCACTCTTTCCTATCCAAATCATTGCCTCATGAAAAATTTCGTAACCATTAGCCTAGTAAATCTTTTTCAACAAATTTTTAAAGTTTGTGTTCAGCTAACAACTTTGTGAAGGAAGTACTAGGTATGAATATCCTGATGAGTTGAATTTTTTCCACATCTTCTATGTGCCCAAAACATAGCTCTCCACAAAATTTTAGCCCCACCTAACAATCCATGTGAGCTCATCATCCAATCTTTGTTTCTGGTAATATTTTTAGTTTGTGAAGAACTACATTTTATATTGCTTTATAGTTGATGAAAATTTTCCATGTAATAAAACTGGCCATATAACTTTACTCCACCAAATTTTAGCTCATTTAATTCATCCAGTTTCCCTCAATATTTTTCCCAATATTCTCTTTAGTAGAGAGCATTGTGAAGGAAGTACAATTTTTGTTTATCCACATTTCATGATTTTTTTTACAGTGCCTTAATGTGCCCAAATTATCATCCTCCTCTAAATTTCAGCTTAATCCAATCATCTATGTGAGCCGAGTTTCAATTACCATTTTCTGTCCAGATTGACACATTGTGAAGGAAGTGTCACTTTGGCATGTTCAAATGGTATAATTTTTTTACAGTGCCTTCATATGCTCAAATTAACATCATACACCAAATTTCAGCTCAATCCATTGATTCATTTGATCCCAACTTCAACATCCATATTTCTGCACAGTATGGTACTTTGCAAAGCAAGTGTCACCTAGGTTCATCAATTTGAGCTAAAATTTTGGCAAGAGAGTCTCCTTAGTAGATGAGCATCCTCAGCCAAAATTTAGGCCCATTGTCTATGTGCATTACCCACACCGCTAATCAAACACTTGGCTGCTAATTCATGTTTGAGCTTAGTTCGGTCTCCTCGTGAGATTCTTCTATTGTATTCTTCTTCCTGACACCTACTGAGGGATTGTCCAACCCACCATACATGCCTATTCCACCCAAAATGCGTGGCAACGCAACGGTAACGCGGTGACCACGCGGCTCGCATGCAAGTTCACGCGCTCTAGAGCTGGGGCCCTCGACCACCATCCAAACCTCGGCGTCAAGCCAGCACAACATGTAATTCTTATTAAATAGCTACTTCTTTACCTAAAAATGATTTTTAGAAAAAATAAAGAGCAAAGTATAATGCAGCTGCAGTTCAAATTTGACCTGCTTCCTTCTGAATCGGCGGCAATTTGTCTTTTTCATGAGAGATGGATAAAAGCTTTTAACACCCAACCATTTTGTCAATTGTACATTAAATATGACCTAGTATTTTAGAAAAAATATTTGGTACAATTTTGAAACAAATATGTGGTAGGTCCTTCAAAAAAAACTCATTTTGGGCACTTGAAAAATGGAAAATGAACTTTTTATACAAGGAAAATGAAAACTTCCTTAATCAACATTTTTTGCCATTCGAATATGCACCCTTGTGCATAATATTAGACCGTTTCAACAAACTAAGCCATGAATGTCGCCATAAGATTGATCATTTGGCTCGAAAGTCATCAATCTTCACACATGATAGCTCATTTCTAAGAACATTTTTATTAAATAATTAACGTATTACAAGTTTATTATTTTTCCTCGTAACTTGGTCACATATTTTGACACAACGCGAAGGTTTTGCATTTTTTTGATTTTTTTTAATTTGTTATACCCGTTTCAAAATTTGGTCGAAACGGCGGACATGACCGTTCATAGCTAGGTGTTGAATCTTGCTAAAATTTTGTTGGATCTCAGATTAAATAGATACTTCTTTACCTAAAAATGATTTTTGGAAAAAAAATCATGAGAAAACTATGAGGCACTTCTAGTTCAAATTTGACCCGCTTCCTACTAAATCGGCGGCAATTTGTCTTTTTCACTAGAGCTGGATTGAAATATTTTGGCACCCAACCATTTGGTCAATTGTGCATTGAATATGTACTAATATTTAGAAAAATGATTTGGTTTAATTTTACAACAAATATATGGTAGATCCTTCACAAAAAAACTCAATTTAGGCACTCAAAAAATGGAAAATGATTTTTTTGTGCAAAGAAAATGAAAACTCCCTTTGGAAACATTGTTTGTCATTCCAACATGCATGCTTCTGCAAAATATGAGATCATTTGAACAAACTATGGCATGAATGTGGCCATGAGATTGATCATTTGGCTCGAAAGCCATGAATGTGGCATGCCGGTTCCTAGCTAGTTGTTGGATCTTGGAAATTTTTTGTGTTTCTATGATTAAATAGATACTTTTGTATCTAGAAAAGATTTTTGTAAAAAATAAAAAGCAATCTATGAGGCAGGTGCAGTTCAAATTTGACCCGCTTCGAGGTGAATCGACGAAAATTTGTCTTTTTCACGAGTGATGGATAAAAGCTTTTGACACCCAACCCATTTAGTCAATTGTACATTAAATATGACCTAGTATTTAAAAAAAATATTTGGTCCAATTTTGAAACAAATATATGGTAGGTCCTTAAAAAAACTCATTTTAGACACTCAAAAAATGGAAATATTGAATATTTCATTAAAAAAACGTAAATAAGGTCTAAAACTATGAAATTAGACATGGTATTGGTTCATCATTCCTAGAAGGTGTAGACAAATATTTGTGAAAAATTCTTAAATATTAATATGTTTATTTTATCAAAACTAATAGGGTAAACAAACACAATGTTGTTTGGTGATTCCCTATTGGCTATAACCTCCTTCTCCCGGATCGATGACGTGGCAGGCCAGCCAGCCTCACTCTAGCTAATCTCACCCATCAAAGCCAACGGATCCAACGTCTCTCAATGGATCAAAAGAAAAAAAAGCAAACCCTAGGGTACTCCCCCTAGACTGATCCACCCCTCCCCTCGTCCCACCCAGACCGATCCCCTCCTCCCCTCGTCTCCCACATCGCCGCCTCCACTCACCCATCGCCTCCTACCCTGCCCTGCCGCGCGGCGCCGCGAGGAGCCGAGTCGCCGTCTCCGCTGATGCCCACGGATCTGAGCTCTCGCCCCCGCTCCTCCCGAATCCGTCTCCGGTCCGTTTATCCCCAATTTTTGTGCCGCGCGCGCCGGGATGTGACCAGTTGCTCGTTGTTTCCTACAGTGGCACCCTCACTAGCGCGGTCCTTCCTCGATGACGTGTGGGCGGTGTTCCTCGTGGACGTGGTCATCTTCCTCGCGCTTGTCTTCACGTCGCGCCGCGGGGACACCCTCACTGGCGCGGTGGTGCCTCCCTTTGCCGCCTCGGAGGTGGACCTCCTCCCATGCGAGGACCCCGACGAAGCTCCCGCCTCAACCGTTGAAGCTTCCTTCTTCCTCGGCCCGCGCAGTGCAGCGAAGGCAGGTAGATCTCATCCAAGACATGTAGGCAGGTAGGCAGGTGAATCTCCTTCCGCTCCTCTACCCCCTCGTCTGCTCCTCTGTGTTTGTCCCCCGATCTCCGTCGCGGCCCGGGCAGGCAGGCAGGCAAGTTTCTTTGACCGAGATGTAGTAGTGTAGTAGTAATAGCTCTAGTCGAGGATGTAGGGTACCCTGTTTTTCTCCTCTCTTTTTTGCATGATGATGGTAGAAGCTGAAACTTGTCTTTCCGATCGATGCATGTGTTGGAAATATGCCCTAGAGGCAATGATAAAATAGTTATTATTATATTTCCTGTTTAAATATAATAGTTTAGTATCCATGCTATAATTGTATTGAATGAAAACATAGATACATATGTGGGTACATAGACAAAACAATGTACCTAGCAAGCCTCTAGTTGGCTAGCCAGTTGATCAAGGATGGTCAAGGTTTTCTGACCATATGCAAGTGTTGTCACTTGATAACAGGATCACATCATTAGGACAATCATGTGATGGACTAGACCCAAACTATGAACGTAGCATGTGATCATGTCATTTTATTGATATTGTTTTCTGCGTGTCAAGTATTTATTCCTATGACCATGAGATCATATAACTCACTGACACCGGAGGAATACCTTGTGTGTATCAAACGTCACAACGTAACTGGGTGACTATAAAGGTGCTCTACAGGTATCTCCGAAGGTGTCCGTTGAGTTAGTATGGATCAAGACTGGGATTTGTCACTCCGTGTGACGGAGAGGTATCTCGGGGCCCACTCGGTAATACAACATCACAAACTAGCCTTGCAAGCAATGTGACTAAGTGTAAGTCATGGGATCTTGTATTACGGAACGAGTAAAGAGACTTGCCGGTAACGATATTGAAATAGGTATGCGGATACCGACGATCGAATCTCGGGCAAGTAACATATCGAAGGACAAAGGGAAGGACATACGAGATTATATGAATCTTTGGCACAGAGGTTCAACCGATAAGATCTTCGTAGAATATGTAGGATCCAATATGGGCATCTAGGTCCCGCTATTGGATATTGACCGGGGAGTGTCTCAGGTCATGTGTGCATAGTTCTCGAACCTGCAGGGTCTGCACACTTAAGGTTCGATGATGTTTTAGTATAGTTGAGTTATATGTGTGGTTACCGAATGTTGTTCGAAGTCCCGGATGAGATCACGGACGTCACGACGGTTTCCGGAATGATACAGAAATGAACATTGATATACAGGATGGTTTAATTTGGTCACCCGAAAGTTTCGGGCCTTTCTGAAAGTGTACCAAGAGTGACGAATGGGTTCCGAGTATTCATCGGGAGGGGCCCACCCACCCGGGAGTGAGCCCAGTGACCCTAGGGTGGCGCACCATCCCTTAGTGGGCTGGTGAGGCCAGCCCAATAGGGCCATGGTGCCACAAGTGGAAAAACACCAAAGGAAAAAAAGGAAAGTGGGAAGGGAGAGGAGGACTCTTCCTTCCCCAAACCGAATTGGAGTTGGAGTCCTCCTCTCCCCTTCGGTCGACGCCCTTGGGGCTCCCTTGAGCCCCAAGGCTAGCCCCTCCCCTCCTCCTATATATAGTGGTGGTTTTAGGGCTTTTGAGACACAACTTTGCCACGTGCAACTCAAACCTATAACACATAGTTTTACCTTCAGATCGGATTTCTGCGGAGCTCGGGCGGAGCCCTGCAGGAGTAGATCATCACCACCACCGGAGCGCCGTCATGCTGCCAGATAACTCATCTACTTCTCTGTCTCTCTAGCTGGATCAAGAAGGCCGAGATCGTCATCGAGCTGTACGTGTGCTGAACGCGGAGGCGTCGTCCGTTCGGCGCTAGATCGGAACGGATTGTGGGACGACGGTGATTTGAATCATGAAGCTGTACCACTACACCAACCACATTTCTTAATTCTTCCTGCTTAGCGATCTACAAGGATACGTAGATCTAATCTCCTCTCATAGATGGACATCACCATGATATGTCTTCGTGTGCGTAGGAATTTTTTTGTTTCCCATGCAACGTTCCCCAACAGTGGCATCATGAGCTAGGTTCATGCGTAGATATTATCTCGAGTTGAACACAAAAGGTTTTGTGGACGTTGATGTTCGATTTTCTGCCCTCCTTAGTTTTTTCTCGATTTGGTGGTATTGTTGGATTGAAGCGGCCCGGACCGACATTATTCGTATGCTTACGAGAGACTCGTTTCATCAACTGACATGCAACTCGTTGCATAAAGATGACTGGCGGGTGTCGGTTTCTTCAACTTTAGTTGAATTGGTTTTGACCGAGGCGGTCCTTGGATAAAGGTTAAATAGCAATTTGCACATCTCCATTGTGGTTTTTGCGTAAGTAAGATGCGATCATACTAGATACCCATAGCAGCCACATGCAACAACAAATTATAGGTCGTCTAACTTGTTTTTGCAGGGTATGCTTGTGATATGATATGGCCAATGACGTGATGTGATATATTGGATGTATGAGATGATCATGTTGTAATAGTTAATATCGACCTGCATGTCGATGCTACGGCAGGAGCCATAGGGTTGTCTTTAAACTAATGTTTGTGTTTGCATATGCGTTTACTATATTGCTAGGTCATAGCTTTAGTAGTAATAGCATAGATAGCACGACAACCTCGATGGCGGCACGATGATGGAGATCATGGTGTGGCGCCGGTGACAAGAAGATCATGCCGGTGCTTTGGTGATGGAGATCAAGAAGCACAAGATGATGGCCATATCATGTCACTTATGAATTGCATGTGATGTTAATTCTTTTATGCATCTTATTTTGCTTAGAATGACGGTAGCATTATAAGGTGATCTCTCACTAAAATTTCAAGATGAAATTGTGTTCTCCCCGAATGTGCACAGTAGCGACAGTTTGTTGTTTTGAGACACCACGTGATGATCGGGTGTGATAGACTCAACGTTTACATACAACGGGTGCAAAAAAGTTGCACACGCGAAACAGTAGGATTAAACTTGATGAGCCTAGCATGTGCAGACATGGCCCCGGAACACAAGAGATCGAAAGATCGAGCATGAATCATATAGTTGATATGATTAGCATAGAGATGCTTACCACAGAAACTATTCTCAACTCATGTGATGATCAGACCTGAGTTAGTGGATTTGGATCATGTACCACTCAAATGACTAGAGAGATGTACTTTTTGAGTGGGAGTTTATCAGTAATTTGATTAGTTAAACTCTAATTATCTTAAACATAGTCTAAGTCCACTTTGTAATATTTTATGTTGTAGATCAATGGCTCACGCGGTAGCAACCCTGAATTTCAATACGTTCCTAGAGAAATCTAAGTTGAAAGATGATGGAAGCAACTTTGTAGACTGGACTCGTAATCTAAAGCTGCTCCTGCAAGATGGGAAGAATGATTATGTCCTTAATATTGCGCTAGGAGATGAACCACCCGCTACGTCTAGCCAAGATGTTTTGAACGCCTGGTTAACACGTAAGGAGGACTACTCAGTAGTTCAATGTGCAGTCTTGTATGTCTTAGTACTGGGACTTCAACGTCGCTTTGAGCGTCGTGGAGCACATGAGATGTTCCAGGAGTTGAATTTTATCTTTCAGAAGAACGCTCAGATCGAGAGGCATGAGACCTCCGATAAATTCTATGCTTGCAAGATGGAGGAGAATTCGTTTGTCAGTGAACATGTGCCCAAAATGTCTGGGTACTCAAACCGTTTAGCTAAGCTCGGGATTGAACTCCCTCAAGAGGCTATCACTGACAGAATTCTTCAATCACTGCCACGTAGCTATAAGAGCTTTGTGTTGAACTATAACATGCAAGGGATGAACAAGTCACCTGGCGAGTTATTCGCGATGCTGAAAGTTGCAGAGTTAGAACTCCGAAAAGAGCATCAAATGTTGATGGTCAATAAGACCACTGGTTTCAAGAGAAACGATAAAGGTAAGAAGGGTAACTCCAAGAAGAGCAGCAAGCCTGTTTCCAATCCAACGAAGAAACCCAAGGCTGGACCTAAGCCCAAAACAGAGTGTTATTATTGCAAGGGCATGGGTCACTCGAAGCGCAACTACCCCAAGTATTTGGCTGATAAGAAGGCGGCCAACGAAAAATCTGGTATATTTGATATACATGTTATTGATGTGTACTTAACCAACTCTCGTAGTAGTGCGTGGGTATTTGATACCGGTTCTGTTGCTCATATTTGCAACTCGAAGCAGGAACTGCGGAATAAACGAAGGCTGGCAAAGGATGAAGTGACGATGCGCGTGGGAAATGGTTCCAAGGTTGATGCAATCGCCGTCGGCACAGTCTCACTTCAGTTACCATCAGGATTAGTTATGAACTTAAATAATTGCTATTTAGTGCCTGTGTTAAGCATGAACATTATATCTGGATCTTGTTTATTGCGAGATGGTTACTCGTTTAAGTCAGAGAATAATGGTTGTTCTATTTCTATGAGTAATATATTTTATGGTCATGCACCCAATGTGAGAGGATTGTTCATACTGAATCTTGATAGCGATGATACACATATACATAACATTGAGACCAAAAGATGTAGAGTTAACATTGATAGTGCCATGTTTTTCTGGCACTGCCGCTTAGGTCATATTGGTGTAAAGTGTATGAAGAAACTCCATTCTGATGGGCTTTTGGAGTCACTTGATTTTAAATCACTTGACATGTGTGAACCATGCCTCATGGGCAAGATGACTAAGACTCCGTTCTCTGGAACAATGGAGCATGCAAGTGACTTGTTGGAAATCATACCTACCGATGTATGCGGTCCGATGAGTGTGGACGCGCGCGGCGGATATCGTTATTTTCTCACCTTCACTGACGATTTGACTAGGTATGGATATATCTACTTGATGAAGCACAAGTCTGAAACGTTTGAGAAGTTCAAGCAATTTCAGAGTGAAGTTGAAAATCATCGTAACAAGAAGATCAAGTTCCTACATTCTGACCGTGGGGGTGAGTATCTGAGTTTCGAGTTTGGTGCTCACTTAAGACAATGTGAAATTTTTTCACAGTTGACACCGCCTAGCACACCACAACTTAATGGTGTGTCCGAACGTCGTAATCGTACTTTGTTAGAAATGGTGCGATCTATGATGTCTCTTACCGATTTGCCGTTATCGTTTTGGGGTTATGCATTAGATACAGCTGCATTCACTTTAAATAGGGCACCATCAAAATCCATTGAGACGACACCATACGAGCTGTGGTATGGCAAAAGACCAAAGTTGTCGTTTCTTAAAGTTTGGGGATGTGATGCTTATGTCAAAAAGCTTCAGCCTGAAAAGCTGGAACCCAAAGCGGAAAAGTGCATCTTCATAGGTTACCCAAAGGAGACAGCTGGGTACACCTTCTATCTCAAATCCGAGGGCAAAGTGTTTGTTGCTAAGAACGGAGCTTTTCATGAGAAGGAGTTTCTCTCAAAAGAATGGAGTGGGAGGAAGATAGAACTTGATGAGGTTGTCGAACCTCTAATCCCTCTAGATGGTGGCGCAGGGCAGGGGAAACCTTTGTCAAAGCGACACTGGTTGAGGAGGAAGTTGAAGATGATGATCATGAAACTTCAGATCAAGTTCCTATCAGACCTCGCAGGTCGACAAGATCACGTACTGCTCCTGAGTGGTACGGTAACCCTGTCTTATCAATCATGTTGTTAGACAACAATGAACCTATGAATTATGAAGAGGCAATGGTGGGCCCGGATTCCAACAAATGGCTGGAGGCCATGAAGTCCGAGATAGGATCTATGTATGAAAACAAAGTGTGGACTTTGGAAGTATTACCCGAAGGCCGGAAGGCTATTCAGAACAAGTGGATCTTTAAGAAGAACACGAACGTGGACGGTAATGTGACCGTTTATAAAGCTCGACTTGTGGCAAATGGTTTTCACAAGTTCAAGGAGTTGACTACGATGAGACGTAATCACCGGTAGCGATGCTTAAGTCCGTTCGAATCATGTTAGCAATAGTTGCATGTTTCGATTATGAAATCTGGCAGATGGATGTCAAAACGGCGTTCCTTAATGGTTTTCTTAAGGAAGAGTTGTATATGATGCAACCCGAAGGTTTTGTCGATCCAAAGAATACTAACAAAGTATGCAAGCTCCAGGGATCCATTTATGGACTGGTGCAAGCATCTCGGAGTTGGAATAAGCGCTTTGATGAGGTGATCAAAGCATTTGGGTTTATACAAGTGGTTGGAGAATCTTGTATTAACAAGAAAGTGAGTGGGAGCTCTGTGGCGTTTCTAATATTATATGTGGATGACATATTGCTGACTGGAAACAACGTGGAGTTTTTGGAGAGCGTAAAGGATTACTTGAATGAAAGTTTCTCAATGAAGGACATAGGAGAAGCTGCTTACATTCTAGGCACTAAGATCTATAGGGATAGATCAAGACGCCTAATAGGACTTTCACAAAGCACATGCCTTGATAAAGTTTTGAAGAAGTTCAAAATGGAACAGCCCAAGAAGGGGTTCTTGCCAGTGTTACAAGGTATAAAATTGAGTAAGACTCACTGCCCAGCAACTGCGGAAGATAGAGAACAAATGAGTTCCGTCCCCTATGCTTCAGCCATAGGTTCTATCATGTATGCAATGTTGTGCACTAGACCGGACGTCAGCCTGGCCATAAGTATGGCTGGTAGGTTTCAAAGTAATCCATGAGTGGATCACTGGACAGCGGTCAAGAATATTCTGAAGTACCTGAAAAGGACTAAGGAAATGTTTCTCATTTATGGAGGTGACGAAGATCTCGTCGTAAAGGGTTCGTCGACGCAAGCTTTGACACTGATCCGGATGACTCTAATTCTCAAATCGGATACGTATTTATTCTTAATGGGGGTGCGGTAAGCTGGTGCAGTTCCAAGCAAAGCGTCGTAGAGGATTCTACATGTGAAGCGGAGTACATCTTCCTCGGAGGCAGTTAAGGAGGGTGTCTCGATGAAGCAGTTCATGACGGATCTTGGAGATATGCCGAGTGTACTAAATCCAATTACTCTGTTCTGTGAGAACACTCGTGCCATTGATTTTGGAAAGGAACCAAGGTTTCACAAGGAGACCAGACACATCAAACGACGCTTCAACCTCATCCGCGACTACGTCGAAGGAGAGGACGTAAATATTTTCAAAGTGCACACGGATCTGAATGTAGCAGATCCGTTGACTAAACCTCTTCCACGGGCAAAACATGATCAACCCCAGAACTGTATGGGTGTTAGATTTATCACAATGTAAATCGCATGGCGATGTGAGGACTAGATTATTGACAATAGTACAAGTGGGAGACTGTTGGAAATATGCCCTAGAGGCAATGATAAAATAGTTATTATTATATTTCCTGTTTAAAGATAATCGTTTATTATCCATGATATAGTTTTATTGAATGAAAACATAGATACATGTGTGGGTACAAGACAAAACAATGTCCCTAGCAATCCTCTAGTTGGCTAGCCAGTTGATCAAGGATGGTCAAGGTTTTCTGACCATATGCAAGTGTTGTCACTTGATAACTGGATCACATCATTAGGAGAATCATGTGATGGACTAGACCCAAACTATGAACGTAGCATGTGATCGTGTCATTTTATTGCTATTTTTTTCTGCGTGTCAAGTATTTATTCCTATGACCATGAGATCATACAACTCACTGACACCGGAGGAATACCTTGTGTGTATCAAACGTCACAACGTAACTGGGTGGCTATAAAGGTGCTCTATAGGTATCTCTGAAGGTGTGTGTTGAGTTAGTATGGATCAAGACTGGGATTTGTCACTCCGTGTGACAGAGAGGTATCTCGGGGCCCACTCGGTAATACAACATCACAAGAAAGCCTTGCAAGAAATGTGAATAAGTGTAAGTCACGGGATCTTGTATTACGGAACGAGTAAAGAGACTTGCCGGTAACGAGATTGAAATAGGTATGCGGATACTGACGATCGAATCTCGGGCAAGTAACATACCGAAGGACAAAGGGAATGACATACGGGATTATTTGAATCATTGGCACATAGGCTCAACCGATAAGATCTTTGTAGAATATGTAGGATCCAATATTGTCATCCAGGTCCCGCTATTGGATATTGACCGGGGAGTGTCTCAGGTCATGTCTACATAGTTCTTGAACCCGCAGGGTCTGCACACTTAAGGTTGGATGATGTTCTAGTATAGTTGAGTTATATGTGTGGTTACCGAATGTTGTTCGGAGTCCCGGATGAGATCACGAATGTCACGAGGGTTTCTGGAATGGTCCGGAAACAAAGATTGATATATAGGATTGTTTCATTTGGTCACGGGAAAGTTTCGGGCATTTCCGGAAGTGTACCGGGAGTGACGATTGGGTTCCGGGTATTCACCAGGAGGGGCCCACCCACCAGGGAGTGAACCCAGTGACCCTAGGGTGGCGCACCAGCCCTTAGTGGGCTGGTTATTCCATCCTAATAGGGCCATGCCGCCTGCTAATTCTCAAACAACAACGCTAGAAATTGACACGTTGACGGAGACTTGCTTGCGTTGGTTTTTCCCTTGAAGAGGAAAGGGTGATGCAGCACAGGAGCAGTAAGTATTTCCCTCAGTTTAAGAACCAAGGTATCAATCCAGTAGGAGAATCTCGTCAAGTCCAGAGTACCTGCGCAAACACAAAAGAGCTTGCACCCAACGCTTTTAAAGGGGTTGTCAATCCCTTCAAGATTGTTTGCAAAGTGAGATCTGAAGGCGAAAAGTGCAACAAAGTAAAAAGTGTAAGGCTGAAAATATTGTGTGGAGTAGACCCCGGGGCCATAGTGTTCACTAGAGGCTTCTCTCAAAATAGCAAATATCACGGTGGGTAAACAAATTACTCTCGAGCAATTGATAGAACCGCGCAAAGTCATGACGATATCTAAGGCAATGATCATACATATAGGCATCATGTCCGAGACAAGTAGACCGATACTTTCTGCATCTACTACTATTACTCCACACATCGACCGCTATCCAGCATGCATCTAGTGTATTGAGTTCATGACGAAAAGAGTAACGTCTTAAGCAAGATGACATGATGTAGAGGGATAATCTCAAACCAATGATGAAAACCCCATCTTTTTACCCTTGATGGACACAACACGATGCGTGCCTCGCTATCTCTTCTGTCACTGGGTGAGGTCACCGCACGGTATGAACCCAAAACCAAGCACTTCTCCCATTGCAAGAATCATAGATCTAGTTGGCCAGACAAAACCCACAACTCGAAGAGAATTATAAGGATATGAAATCATGCATAAGAGAGATCAGAAGAAACTCAAATAAGATTCATAGATAATCTGATCATAAATCCACAGTTCATCGGATCTCGACAAACACACCGCAAAAGAAGATTGCATCGGATAGATTTCCATCAAGATCATGGAGAACTTCGTATTGAAGATCCAAGAGAGAGAAGAAGCCATCTAGCTACTAGCTATGGACCCGTAGGTTTATGGTGAACTACTCACGCATCATCGGAGAGGTCATGGTGTTGATGAAGAAGTCCTCCGTGTCCGAATCCCCCCTCCGGCAGGGCACCAGAACATGCTCCAGATGGGATCTTGCGGAGACAGAAGCTTGCGACGGCGGAAAAGTACTTTCGATGATCTCCTGATATTTTTGGGATTTTTAGGGAATATATAGGCGCAAAACCTAGGGCAAAGGGGCCTTAGGGAGCCCACAAGCCTGGTGGCCGCGTCCCCATAGCTGCGCCGTGAGGGCTTGTGGGGTCCCTGGTGGTCTCCTGCCCTGATTCTCCGGCTTTCCGATCTTTTTCTGTTGCGGAAAAAAAAAATTGGCAGTTTCATTCCGTTTGAACTCCGTTCAAAATCCTCCTCTGAAAGGGGTCAAAAACATGGAAAAAACAGGAACCGGCACTTGGCACTGAGTTAATAAGTTAGTCCCAAAAAATATATAAAAGGCATACAAAACATCCAAAGTTTGACAAGATAATAGCATGAAACCATCAAAAATTATAGATTCGTTGGAGACGTATCAAGCATGCCCAAGCTTAACTCCTGCTCGTCCTCGAGTAGGGAAGTGATAAAGAATAAATTTTTGATGTGGAATGCTACCTAGCATAGTTGTCCTTTGAAACTTCTTTCACGCGACATGAATGTTCAGATCCGTAAGATTCAAAACAATAGTTTGTTATTGACATGAAAACAATAATACTTCAAGCAAACTAGCAAGGTAATCATGAACTTCCAAAATAACAAGGCCAAGGAAAGTTATCCCTACAAAATCATATAGTCTGGCTATGCTCCATCATCCTCACACAACTAATGTAAATCATGCACAACCCCGGTATTGGCCAAGTATTTTTTTTCGCACTCTTACTTTCTCAAACTTTTTATAACTATCACACAATACATGAGCGCGAGCCATGGATATAGCACTATAGGTGGAATAGAGTGTGGTGGTGGTTGTGAGACAAAAAGGAGGAGATGGTCACATTGACTCGGCGTATCAAAAGGCTATGGAGATGCCCATTGATAGATATCAATGTGAACAAGTAGGGATTGCGATACAAAGGATGCACTTAGATCTATAAGTATGTGAAAGCTCAAAAGTAGAACTAGTGGGTGTGCATCCAACTTACTTGCTCACGAAGAACTAGGGAAATTTTGAGGAAGCCCATCATTGGAATATACAAGCCAAGTTATATAATGAAGATTCCCACAAGCATATGGTAGTGACAAAGCAAGAAGCTCTCAATCATGAAGAACATGGTGCTATTATGAAGCACAAGTGTGAAAAAAGATAGTAGCATTGCCCCTTCTCTCTTTTTCTTTCTTTTTTTTATTTTTTTATTTGGGCACTTGGGCCTCTTTTTTTCTCTTTTTCTCTTTTTTTTATTTTTTTATTTGGGCACTTTGGCCTCTTTTTTTATTTCCTCACATGGGACAATGCTCTAATAATGATGATCATCACACTTTTATTTACTCACACCTCAAAGCTTAGAACGATGATGACTCTATAGGAAATGCCTGCGGCAGTGTACCGGGATGTGCAACGATCTAGCATGGCGTATGACGTTGAAACATCTCGCTAGCTATCTTACGATCATGCAATGGCAATATGAGAGTGATGACACAAGTCATGAGACGGAACGGTGGGAGTTGCATGGCAATATATCCCGGAATGGTTATGAAAATGCTATAGTAGGTATGGTTGTTTGTGTACCGGCGAAAGTTGCGCGGCACTAGAGAGGCTAGCAAAGGTGGAAGGTGAAAGTGCATCTATACCATGGACTCACATTAGTCATGAAGAACTCACATACTTGTTGCGAAAGTTTTTATTAGTAATCGAAACAAAGTGCTAAACGCATACTCCTAGGGGAAGGGTTGGTAGGTGTTAACCATCGCGCGATCCCGACCTCAACACAAAGGATGACAATCAATAGATCAATTATGCTCCGACTTCCTAACATAGCGGTTCACCATATGTGCATGCTACGGGAATCACTAACTTCAACACAAGTATTTCTAGATTCACAACACCCTACTAATATAACTCTTAATATTACCGAATCCACGTCTCAAAACTAATTGAGAGGGATCAAGACTTCTCTTTCTACTCAATGCACATGAAGATGGAGGTTTTTTGTATCCTCTTTGGGTACCTATCACCTTTGGGACTACTTTCATAGCATAAGCCAACTACCAAGTCACGCACCGCCGTGCTCTAAAAGATATAAGTGAAGCACATAGAGCAAAAGTATCTACTCAAAAGATATAAGTGAACCACTATGAGCATTCTAGCAAAATCACGACGAGTGCATGTCTATTTCTCTCAAAAAGGTGTGCAGCAAGGATGATTGTGACACAACAAAAGGAAAAGACTCCTATGATACAAGACGCTGCAAGAAAAACACATATCATGTGGTGAATAAAAATATAGCTCCAAGTAATGTTACCAATGGATTGAAGACGAAAGAGGGGATGCCTTCCCGGGGCATCCCCAAGCTTAGGATTTTTGGTGTCCTTGAATTTGGCTTGGGATGCCTTGGGAATCCCCAAGCTTGAGCTCTTTCCACTCCTTATCTCTTTGTCCATGAGAACATCCCCCAAAACTTGAAAACTTCACAACACAAAACTTAAACAGAAACTCGTGATAACATTAGCACAAGAAAACAAACTACCACCTCTTTTGGTACTGTAGCAAACTTAAATTCTATCTATATTGGTGTTGGGCTACTGTATTCTCACTTTTCCATGGCTAGTACCCCCAGATACTAACCATAGTTTCATCAAAACAAGCAACCAACTCAACAAAAACAGAATCTGTCAAAAGCAGACCAATCTGTAGCAATCTGTATACTTCGTATACTTCTGTTACCTCCAACATTCTGAAAACTTACGATTGCCTGGGAAAAAGGCATATCAACCAGAAGCAAAAATAATCAACTCAAAATCTCTTTCTGAATAAAAACGAGAAATCATCTCGTGAGCAAAAAGTTTCTGTCTTTTTCCAGCAGGATCAAACAACCATTACCAAGACTAGTCATAAAGGTTTTGCTTGGCTCAAACACAAAAAGAAACACAAAAAACACAATCGCAACAGAATTATAATAGTGTGGACGCACCAAAACAGAAAGAAAAAGAAATAAATTCATTGGGTTGCCTCCCAACAAGCGCTATTGTTTAACTCCCTTAGCTAGGCAATGATAATTCAATGATGCTCTCACAAAAGACAAGAATTGAAGCACAACGAGAGCATCATAAAGCATGTGAAAATCACATCTAAGGCTAACATACTTCCTATGCATAGGCATTTTATAGGAAAACAGATTGTCAAGACAACCAATAGTTACCATATGCAAGGAAGAAGAGAGAGACAATAGCAATCTCAACATAACGAGAGGTGATTTAGTGATATAAAAGTTTCTACCATCATATTTTCCTCTCTCATGATAATTACATGTGGGATCATATTCGAATTCAACAATGTAACTATCACATAGGATATTCTTTTCATGATCCACATGCATGCAAAGTTGACGCTCTTCAAAAATAGTGGGATTATCATCAACTAAAGTCATGACTTCTCCAATCCCACGTTCAATGTTATTGCAAACATCATAATTATCATGAGGCTTAAACAAAATTTCAAGATCATAAGACAAATCATTACCCCAATCATGATCATTGCAACAAGTAGTGGACATAGCAAAACTAGCATCCCCAAGCTTAGGGTTTTGCATATTTTTAGCATGATTGTAACTAATAGAATTTATATTGAAACCATTGCAATCATGCTTTTCATCCAAGGAGCCCTCGTGAATCACTTCATAAATTTCTTCCTCACAACTTTCAGATTCACACATCTGAAGCAAAACTCCTTAAAGATAGTCAAGTGCACTCAACTCACTAGCAATTGGATCAACATAATTGGATCTCTTAAAAAGATTAGCAAGTCAGCAAGCGAAGATGCAAGCATATTGAAGGCACATGGCACACAAGCGAACATAAAGCAAGCGAGAGAAAAGGGCGAACGTAAAAGGCAAACGAAAAAAGGCAAACGAAAAAGGCAAATTGTGAAGTGGGGGAGAGGAAAACGAGAGGCAACTGGCAAACAAAGTAAATGCAAGAGATGAGTTTGCGACACTTACTTGGATGAGTTCTTGACTTGATCCTCCCCGGCAACGGCGCTAGAAATCCTTCTGCTACTTCTCAAATAACAGCGCTAGAAATTGACACGTTGACGGAGACTTGCTTGCGTTGGTTTTTCCCTTGAAGAGGAAAGGGTGATGTAGCACAGGAGCAGTAAGTATTTCCCTCAGTTTGAGAACCAAGGTATCAATCCAGTAGGAGAATCTCGTCAAGTCCAGAGTACCTGCGCAAACACAAAAGAGCTTGCACCCAACGCTTTTAACGGGGTTGTCAATCCCTTCAAGATTGTTTGCAAAGTGAGATCTGAAGGCGGAAAGTGCAATGACGTAAAAAGTGTAAGTCTGAAAATATGGTGTGGAGTAGACCCGGGGGCCATAGTGTTCACTAGAGGCTTCTCTCAAAATAGCAAATATCACAGTGGGTAAACAAATTACTGTCGAGCAATTGATAGAACCACACAAAGTCATGACGATATCTAAGGCAATGATCATACATATAGGCATCACGTCCGAGACAAGTAGACCGATACTTTCTGCATCTACTACTATTACTCCACACATCGACCGCTATCCAGCATGCATCTAGTGCATTGAGTTCATGACGATCAGAGTAACATCTTAAGCAAGATGACATGATGTAGAGGGATAATCTCAAACCAATGATCAAAACCCCATCTTTTTACCCTTGATGCCAACAACACGATGCATGCCTCGCTACCCCTTTTGTCACTGGGTGAGGTTACCGCATGGTATGAACCCAAAACCAAGCACTTCTCCCATTGCAAGAATCATAGATCTAGTTGGCCAGACAAAACCCACAACTCGAAGAGAATTACAAGGATATGAAATCATGCATAAGAGAGATCAGAAGAAACTCAAATAAGATTCATAGATAATCTGATCATAAATCCACAATTCATCGGATCTCGACAAACACACCACAAAAGAAGATTACATCGGATAGATCTGCATGAAGATCATGGAGAATTTGTATTGAAGATCCAAGAGAGAGAAGAAGCCATCTAGCTACTAGCTATGGACCTATAGGTCTATGGTGAACTACTCACGCATCATCGGAGATGTCATTGTGTTGATGAAGAAGCCCTCCGTGTCCAAATCCCCCCTCCGGCAGGGCACCAGAACGTGCCCCAGATGGGATCTTGCGGAGAGAGAAGCTTGCGGCGGCGAAAAAGTACTTTCGATGATCTCCTGATTTTTTTTGGGATTTTTAGGAAATATATAGGGACAAAACATAGGGCAAAGGGGACTCAGGGAGCCCACAAGCCTGGTGGCCGCGTCGTGAGGGCTTGTGGGGTCCCTGGTGGTCTCCTGCCCTGATTCTCTGGCTCACCGATCTTTTTCTCTTCCGGAAAAAAAATCTTTTTGGCAGTTTCATTCCGTTTGGACTCCGTTCAAAATCGTCCTCTGAAAGGGGTCAAAAACATGGAAAAACAGGAACTGACACTTGGCACAGAGTTAATAAGTTAGTCCCAAAAAATATATAAAAGGCATACAAAACATCCAAAGTTTGACAAGATAATAGCATGAAACCATCCAAAATTATAGATACGTTGGAGACGTATCAGCGCCACAAGTGGAAAAATACCAAAGGAAAGAAAAAAAGGAAAGTGGGAAGGGAGAGGAGGACTCTTCCTTCCCCAAACCGAATTGGAGTTGGAGTCCTCCTCTCCACTTCGGCCGGCGCCCTTGGGGCTCCCTTGAGCCCCAA
Organism: Hordeum vulgare subsp. vulgare; assembly: GCF_904849725.1. Lineage (NCBI taxonomy): Eukaryota > Viridiplantae > Streptophyta > Magnoliopsida > Poales > Poaceae > Hordeum > Hordeum vulgare. Next base: position 569,704,647 of record NC_058524.1, on the reverse strand, counting down.
GGCTAGCCCCTCCCCTCCTCCTATATATACTGGTGGTTTTAGGGCTTTTGAGACACAACTTTGCCACGTGCAACTCAAACCTATACCACGTAGTTTTACCTCTAGATTGGATTTTTGCCGAACTCGGGCGGAGCCCTGCAAGAGTGGATCATCACCACCACCGGACCGCCATCATGCTGCCGGAGAACTCGTCTACTTCTGCGTCTCTCTAGCTGGATCAAGAAGGCCGAGATCGTCATCGAGTTGTACGTGTGCTGAACGCGGAGGTGTCGTCCGTTCGGCGCTAGATCGGAATGGATCGTGGGACGGATCATGGGAGGACGGTGATTTGAATCAAGAAGTTGTACCACTACATCAACCGCATTTCTTCAAGGGTACGTAGATCTAATCTCCTCTCGTAGATGGACATCACCATGATAGATCTTCGTGTGCGTAGGAAATTTTTTGTTTCCCATGCAACATTACCCAACAGCAGGATGCCACCGTCTTTCTCATCGATGCAGGATGCTAACTGTCTTGTATTGTGTGCTTGTTGGTACGAAGTAGTACTATGTTCCTCAGGAGCCAGCGTATGATTTGTGCATCATCTGAACCGTCTTAGCCTTGTGTGTCATGGCTGATTGACCCGCACTGAAGATTATGTTTCAGGGTACTATTGGTTTCTTGACCAAATCATGGGGCTCGCTCAATCACCTGAGCGACGGTAGTAGACGTAAAAGAGGAATTTGTAGTTGGTTGTGGATTAAATTTTGACATGCATCTGTCCTGTGAACATTACATCCAGTATTGATTGCATCAACTCCAATTGACACGTGTAACCCCGCATTTAGTTATCCACTGTCCACTGTGTGCAAAACTTTTCTGAAACCTTTGTTCGTTGCAAATAATTACTCTAAGTGAAACTTGCTCTTGATTTCTTTGTTGCTATACTGCAAGCCACCGGCGGCGGCAGCTCTCTTCCGCCGTTGTTGAGGAGGCATAGTCAGCTCACGCGGCGAAGGAGGATTTTGCTGAGGAGCCTCCTCCCACAAAGTCCGCTGAGGCGGCAGAGACATCTTTCAATCGGGAGACGACTGGAGCACCTGACGGGGATATAGCCCTAGGGTAGGGTCATAGGCCTGACCTATACGTCCTACCCAAGGACAACTCACTATTAGTTTAAGGACTACAAGGGAAATTCCGACTGGATCGTGACAACATCTAATCCATTCGGTACGGATCCACTCAGACAAGTACATTCCATCCACTCGGATGACAGTCAACCACTCGGCCTTATGACTCACTCGGGCATGCAAATACCAACAGTTGGCAGGGCAGTTGCAGCATATAGGAGGTTCTGTAGTGGGCTGGCATTATAACATCAATTCCCCATCTTGTATCATACGAGGTGAGGGGGCGGCGTACTCTATATAAGTCACGCCCTCCACATAGCTAGGGGCTAGCTTCTTGGCCCCCGGCGGGCTCATTCTTTCCCTGGAGCTCGGACTCTCTCTCTACACCATGTAACTCATGTCCATGATAGATAAAACAAAGCCTCTCTGGAGCACAAGACGTAGGGCTTTTATCTCCACCCTGAGAGGCCTGGACTCGCTAAAACCACCGTGTCATCCGTTTGCATCTCGATAGATCATGATCCTTTATCCTACCCCCTTTCTATTGTCGAAATCGTTACCATGACAGTTGGTGCCCACCTTGGGGCTGGTGTCCATCGAGCCATGATGCATATGGTTATTTTTTCAATCACTGGCTTCTTCAGCGTCATGGTCGTCAAACGCGACCGCCGGCGTCATCTGCCTCAACGTTGTCGCGTGCGACCATCGACGTCGTCCGCACCGTCGTCATCATCGACATCGGCACAACTGACTGCACATCGTGTGCGACATCGTCGTTAAGCGTCCACACACAACTATAGGAACTTTCGTCTCATAGTTGTGATGCCTGGCCGCCACCGGCGCCCGCGTGAGCGTCGTCTTCAGCCAGGTCGTTGAGCCCGCACGCATGACTTCCCTTCTGACACCGTTCGCCTCGTCGTCAACTCTAGCCTCGTGTTCTCGTCCACTCGGGGGTGACCTCCATGGTGGAAGCGCCGACGCCGTGCGACGCGGACGCGTAGCACTACTTCCTCCGGCACTGGTTGCCGGTGAGGTCTCCCTGGCCGAGGCACGCAGCAACGACGCCCTACGAATCAGCCTCGGCCTGCAAGGCTACAATCGATGACCGTTCAATTCCCCGTAAGTATACGCGTTACCTCGGTTTCTTCCTTGATTAATTAATTGCATGCAAAAAAAGGAACGGAAGGAGAGCTACCATGCACACCCGTACGCAACTCCACCGACAATCATTAATTGCATGCCTAATGTGGGTCTCCCAATTCCTTGAAGCATGGGTGGACCGTTTCATTAGGGTATAATCGCCTCATTATGTACTCCCTCCATCAAAATATATTGGCGTATCTCCAAGACAATAATTTTTCACAATTAGAAGGAAATAAGGCGCATGATATTAATTAGCAACTTAATTGAGGTGTTTTGAAAACCGTCTCCACCAATGCATGCAAGGAAGTCGCTCGTTTAGTGGATGAGGGTTACTAATGCGTCAGTTTTGTGATTAATTAGGCGCTTTTACAGCTTGTCGGCTCGGTTTTTCCTACCAATAGAAAAACATCTAGGTCCGAGAGCCGTGTGAGATACTACACCCAATATACTGTGATGGAGGAAGTAGCTAATTGGTGAGTATTCCCAGTGTCAATTACCTATTTATTGCAGCCATAACAAGCATGCTTCTTTCGCGCCAATTAATTGGTGCATGCTAGCATGTGCAACTATCCGGCCGATTAATTTCCTGGCTATGCTTGCTAACTGGCTAATTGGCAGATGACACGGTCATTGATACGTCTCCAACGTATCTATAATTTTTGATGGTTTCATGCTATTATCTTGTCAAACTTTGGATGTTTTGTATGCCCTTCATATATTTTTTGGATCTAACTTATTAACTCAGTGCCAAGCGCCAGTTCCTGTTTTTTCCATGTTTTTGACCCCTTTCAGAGGAGATTTTGAAAGAGAGTCCAAACGGAAGAAAATCCCCAAAAATATTTTTTTTGGAACGGAAGAAGATCGGAGAACTTGGGAGCCAAGGCAGGGGAGCCCGAGGGGCCCCCCAAGCCCCCACTCCACGGCCAGGGGGCGCGCCATTCAGGCTTGTGGGCCCCCTGGAGGTCCCCTGACCTATGTCTTTCGCCTATATAATCCCAAAAATTCCAGAAAAATTAAAGAGAGCATCGCAATCGCTTTTCCGCCGCCGCAAGTTTCTATCTCCGCAAGATCCCATCTGGGGCACGTCCTGGTGCCCTGCCGAAGGCGCGATTTGGACACGGAGGGCTTCTCCATCAACACCATGACCTCTCCGATGATGCGTGAGTAGTTCACCATAGACCTACGGGTCCATAGCTAGTAACTAGATGGCTTCTTCTCTCTCTTGGATCTTCAATACAAAGTTCTCCATGATCTTCATGGAGATCTATCCGATGTAATCTTCTTTTGCGGTGTGTTTGTCGAGATCCGATGAATTGTGGATTTATGATCAGAATATCTATGAATCTTATTTGAGTTTCTTCTGATCTCTCTTATGCATGATTTCATATCCTTGTAATTCTCTTCGAGTTGTGGGTTTTGTCTAGCCAACTAGATCTATGATTCTTGCAATGGGAGAAGTGCTTGGTTTTGGGTTCATACCGTGCGGTGTCCTCACCCATTGACAGAAGGGGTAGCGAGGCACGCATCGTGTTGTTGCCATCAAGGGTAAAAAGATGGGGTTTTCATCATTGGTTTGAGATTATCCCTCTGCATCATGTCATCTTGCTTAAAGAGTTACTCTGTTCGTCATGAACTCAATACACTAGATGCATGCTGGATAGCGGTCGATGTGTTGAGTAATAGTAGTAGATGCAGAAAGTATCGGTTTACTTGTCTCGAACGTGATGCCTATATGCATGATCATTGCCTTAGATATCGTCATAACTTCGCGCGGTTCTATCAGTTGCTCGACAGCAATTTGTTCACCAACCGTAATACTTGCTATTCTGAGAGAAGCCTCTAGTGAACACTATGGCCCCCAGGGTCTACTCCACACCATATTTTCAGCCTTACACTTTTTACTTTGTTGCACTTTCCGCCTTCATATCTCACTTTGCAAACAATCTTGAATGGATTGACAACCCCTTTGAAGCGTTGGGTGCAAGCTTGTTTGTGTTTGAGCAGGTACTCTGGACTTGATGAGGCCTTCCTTCTGGATCGATACCTTGGTTCTCAAACTGAGGGAAGTACTTACTGCTCCTGTGTTGCATCACCCTTTCTTCTTCAAGGGAAGAACCGACGCAAGCCCAACCTCTGTCAACGTGTCAACTTCTGACGCTGTTGTCTGTGGGATAGCAGAAGAATTTATGGCGCCGTTGCCGGGGAGGAAGATCAAGTCAAGAACTCATCCAAGTAGGTGTCGCAAACTCATCTCTTGCATTCACTTTGTTTGCCAGTTGCCTCTCGTTTTCCTCTCCCCCACTTCACTAATTTTCCTTTTTCGTTCGCTTTGTCTTTCGTCCTTTTCGTTCGCCCTTTTTCTCGCCTGCTCTTTGTTTTCTTGTGTGCTTGCTTGCTTGTTGAAGTCACCATGAACGAAAACACCAAACTTTGTGTCTTCTCGAATACTAATAATAATGATATTTTTTAGTACTCCGATTGCTCCCGCCACTAGTGCGGAGTCATACGAAATCAATGCGCTTTGCTGAATCTTGTTATGAAAGAGCAATTCTCTGGCCTTCCTAGTGAAGATGCCGCATCCCATGTCAATACCTTCATTGAGCTTTGTGATATGCAAAAAAAAGATGTGGATAATGACGTGATTAAATTGAAGTTTTTTTTCCTTTCTCGTTGCGAGATCGGGCAAAATTTGGGTTTCTTCTTTGCCCAAAAATAGTATCGATTCTTGGGATAAGTGCAAAGATGCTTATATATCCAAGTATTTTCCGCTAGCTAAGATCATCTCTCTCCATAATGAGATCATGAATTTCAAGCAACTTGATCATGAACATGTTGCACAAGCTTGGGAGAGAATGAAGTTAATAATTAGAAATTGTCCCGCTCATGGCTTGAGCCTTTGGATGATTATTCAAATCTTCTACGCTGGCTTGAATTTCGCTTCTAGAAATATCTTGGACTCCGCCTCAGGTGGAACGTTCATGGAAATCACGTTAGGAGAAGCCACAAAGCTCTTATACAACATCATGACGAACTACTCTCAGTGGCACATTGAAAGGTCACCTACTAGTAAGAAGGTACACGCTATAGAAGAAATTAACTCATTGAGTGCTAAGATGGATGAGTTAATGAATTTGGTTGCTAGTAGAAGTGTTCCTTTGGATCCTAATGATATGCCTTTGTCTTCTTTGATTGAGAGTAGCAACGCTAGCTTGGACGTTAATTTTGTTGGTAGGAATAACTTTGGCAACAACAATGCCTTTAGAGGAAACTATGTTCCTAGGCCTTTTCCTAGTAACTCCTCTAATAACTTTGGCAACTCCTACAACAATACTCATGGAAATTACAATAGATTACCCTCTGATCTAGAGAGAAATATCAAATAGTTCATCAACTCCCAAAAGATTTTCAATGCGTCCATAGAGGAAAAACTACTCAAAATTGACGATTTGGCTAAGAGCGTGGATAGGATTTCTTGTGATGTTGATGCTTTGAAAGTTAGATGTGCTCCTCACAAAATCAACATGGATGAAACTTTGAAATCTATGCGTGTTTCCATGATTGAGAGCCAAGAAAGAACTGCCCAAATCCGTGCTAGACATGAATGGCTTAAAAAGGCGTGTTCTCGTGATGAGAATCACGAAGATCTTAAAGTGCTTGAGTGTGACTCCCATTGGATCTTTGTTTTCTTGTGTCAAACCTATTGATCATGGGGCTGGATATGAATCCACTTTGGTTGAAAAGTGCCCCAATGATTCGGAGTCCATCTACCTTGATGCTAAAAGCATTAAAAGTGGAGTAGAAGACGTTAAAACTTTGAGTAGTAATGAAATTACTACCGTGGATTTCAAGGAATTCAATTATGATAGTTTCTACTTGATTGAATGCGTTTCTTTGATGCAATACATGTTAAACTCTCCACACGCTTATAGCCAAAACAAAGCCTTTACCGATCATATCGTCGAAGCTATGATAAAAGCTCTTGAAGAGAAACTTGAATTGGAAGTCTCTATCCCTAGAAAGCTTCATGATGACTGGGAACCTGCCATCAAAATCAAAATCAAAAACTATGAGTGCAATGCTTTGTGTGATTTTGGTGCTATTGTTTCCGCGATTCCAAAGTCTTTATGTGATGTTCTGGGTTTTAATGAGATTGAAGCGTGTTCTCTTAATTTGCATCTTGCTGATTCTACTGTCAAGAAACCCATGGGAAGGATCAATGATGTTCTTATTATTGCAAATAGTAACTATGTACCCGTGGACTTCATCGTGCTTGACATTGATTGCAATCCTACATGCCCTATTATTCTTGGTAGACCTTTCCTAAGGACTATAGGTGCTATCATCGATATGAAGGAAGGGATTATTAGATTTCAATTTCCTTTAAGGAATGGCATGGAACACTTTCCTAGAAAGAAAATAAGATTGCCTTATGAATCCATGATGAGGGCCACTTATGGTTTGAGCACCAAAGACGGCGATACATGATTCTATCGCTTCTATGCCTAGCTAAGGGCGTTAAACAATAGCGCTTGTTGGGAGGCAACCCAATGAATTTATCTTTTTCTTTTTGTTTTGTTGCATCCACACTTTCATAATTCTGTTGTAATTGTGTTTTTTGTGTTTCTTTTTGTGTTTGAGCCAAGCAAAGCCTTTATGATTAGTCTTGGTAATGGTTGTTTGATACTGCTGGAAAAAGACAGAAACTTTTCGCTCACGAGATGATTTCTCATTTTTATTCAGAAAGAGCTTTTGAGTTGATTCTCTCTGCTGCTGATTGATATGCTTTTTTCCTAGGCCTTCGTAATTTTTCAGATTTGTTGAGGTAACAGAAGTATACGAAGTATACAGATTGCTACACACTGGTCTGTTTTTGACAAATTCTGTTTTTGTTGAGTTGGTTGCTTGTTTTGATGAAACTATGGTTAGTATCGGGGGGGGGGTACTAGCCATGGGAAAGTGAGAATACAGTAGCCCATCATCAATATAGATAGAATTCAAGTTTTCGGCAGTAACAAAAGAAGTGGTAGTTTGTTTTCTTGTACTAATGTTATCACAAGTTTCTGTTTAAGTTTTGTGTTGTGAAGTTTTCAAGTTTTGGGTGATGTTCCCATGGACAAAGAGATAAGGAGTGGAAAGTACTCAAGCTTGGGGATGCCCAAGGCATCCCAAGCCAAATTCAAGGACACCAAAAAGCCTAAGCTTGGGGATGCCCCGGGAAGGCATCCCCTCTTTCATCTTCAATCCATCGGTAACCTTACTTGGAGCTATATTTTTATTCACCACATTATATGTGTTTTGCTTGGAGCGTCTTGTATCATAGGAATCTTTTCTTTTTGTTGTGTCACAATCATCCTTGCTACACACCTTTTTGAGAGAGAGAGAGACATGCACTCATCGTGATTTTGCTAGAATGCTCATAGTGCTTCACTTATATCTTTTGAGCTAGATACTTTTGCTCATAGTGCTTCAATTATATCTTTTGAGCTAGATACTTTTGCTCTAGTGCTTCACTTATATCTTTTAGAGAACGGCGGTGCGTGATTTGGTAGTTGGCTTATTCTATGAAAGTAGTCTCAAATGTGCTAGGTACCCAAAGAGGATGCAAAAACCTCCATCTTCATCTGCATTGAGTAGAAAGAGAAGTTTCGATTCCTCTCAATTATTTTTGAGACATGGATTCAGTAATATTAAGAGTTATGTTAGTAGGGTGTTGTGAATCTAGAACTACTTGTGTTGGAGTTAGTGATTCCCATAGCATGCACGTATGGTGAACTTCTATGTTAGGAAGTCGCATAATTGATCTATTGATTGTCATCCTTTGTGTTGAGGTCGGGATCGCGTGATGCTTTACACCTACCAACCCTTCCCCTCGGAGTATGCGTTTAGCATTTTGTTTCGATTACTAATAAAAACTTTCACAACAAGTATGTGAGTTCTTCATGACTAATGTGAGCCCATGGTATATATGCACTTTCACCTTCCACCATTGCTAGCCTATCTAGTGCGCGCAATTCTCGCCGGTGCACAAACCCACCAAATTCCATCCTCAAAACAACCACCATACCTACCTATTATGGCATTTTCATAGCCATTACGATACATATTGCCATGCAACTCCCACTGTTCCGTCTCATGACTTGTGCTGTCACTATCATATTGCCATCGCATGATCGTAAGATAGCTACCGAGATGTTCTCGACGTCATACGCCATGCTAGATCGTTGCACATCCTGGTACACTACCGAAGGCATTTCCTATGGAGTCATCATCATTGTGATCTTCGAGCCGCGAGTAAATAAAAGTGTGATGATCATCATTATTAGAGCATTGTCCCATGTGAGGAAATAAAAAAAGAGAGGCCAAAGAGCCCAAAAACAAAAAAAAGATAAAAGAAAAGAAAAGAAAAGAAGAGGCCTAAGAGCCCAAATGAAAAAAGGAAGAGAAAAAGAGACAAGGGACAATGCTACTATCTTTTTCCACATTTGTGCTTCATGTTAGCACCATGTTCTTCATGATTGAGAGCTTCTTGCTTTGTCACTACCATATGCTAGTGGGAATCTTCATTATATAACTTGGCTTGCATATTCCAATGATGGGCTTCCTCAAAAATTGCCCTAGGTCTTAGTGAGCAAGCAAGTTGGATGGACACCCACTAGTTCTCCTTTTGAGCTTTCACATACTTATAGCTCTAGTGCATCTCTTCTATGGTAATCCCTACTCATTCACATTGATATCTATTAATGGGCATCTCCATAGCCTATTGATACGCCGAGTCAATGTGACCATCTCCTCCTTTTTGTCTCACAACCACCACCACACTCTATTCCACCTATAGTGCTATATCCATGGCCCGCGCTCATGTATTGCGTGATAGTTATAAAAAGTTTGAGAAAGTAAGAGTGCGAAAACAATTAATTGGCCAATTCCGGGGTTGGGCATGATTTACATTAGTTGTGTGAGGATGATGGAGCATAGCCCGACTATATGATTTTGTAGGGATAACTTTCTTTGGCCTTGTTATTTTGAAAGTTCATGATTACTTTGCTAGTTTGCTTGAAGTATTACTGTTTTGAATCTTACGGATCTGAACATTCATGTCACGTGAAAGAAGTTGCAAAGGACAACTATGCTAGGTAGCATTCCACATAAAAAATTCATTCTTTATCACTTCCGTACTCGAGGACGAGCAGGAGTTAAGCTTGGGGATGCTTGATACGTCTCCAACGTATCTATAATTTTTTATGGTTTCATGCTATTATCTTGTCAAACTTTGGATGTTTTGTATGCCTTTTATATTTTTTTGGGACTAACTTATTAACTCAGTGCCAAGCGGCAGTTCCTGTTTTTTCCATGTTTTTGACCCTTTTCAGAGGAGATTTTGAAACGGAGTCCAAACGGAAGAAAATTCCCGAAAAGATTTTTTTGGAACGGAAGAAGATCGGAGAAGTTGGGAGCCAAGGCAGGGGAGCCCCACGGGCCCCACAAGCCCCCACCTCGTGGCCAGGGGGCGCGCCATCCAGGCTTGTGGGCCCCCTGGAGGTCCCCTGACCTAGGTCTTTCGCCTATATAATCCCAAAAATTCCAGAAAAAATAAAGAGAGCATCGCAATCGCTTTTCCGCCGCCGCAAGCTTCTATCTCCGCAAGATCCCATCTGGGGCACGTCCTGGTGCCCTGCCGGAGGAGGGATTCGGACACGGAGGGCTTCTCCATCAACACCATGACCTCTCCGATGATGCGTGAGTAGTTCACCATAGACCTACGGGTCCATAGCTAGTAACTAGATGGCTTCTTCTCTCTCTTGGATCTTCAATACAAAGTTCTCCATGATCTTCATGGAGATCTATCCGATGTAATCTTCTTTTGCGGTGTGTTTGTCGAGATCCGATGAATTGTGGATTTATGATCAGATTATCTATGAATCTTATTTGAGTTTCTTCTGATCTCTCTTATGCATGATTTCATATCCTTGTAATTCTCTTCGAGTTGTGGGTTTTGTCTGGCCAACTATATCTATGATTCTTGCAATGGGAGAAGTGCTTGGTTTTGGGTTCATATCGTGCGGTGTCCTCACCCAGTGACAGAGGGGGTAGCAAGGTACGCATCGTGTTGTTGCCATCAAGGGTAAAAAGATGGGGTTTATATCTATTGCATGAATTTATCCCTCTACATCATGTCATCTTGCTTAAGGCGTTACTCTATTTGTTATGAACTCAATACACTAGATGCATGCTGGATAGCCGTCAATGTGTGGAGTAATAGTAGTAGATGCAGACAGTATCGGTCTACTTGTCTCAGACGTGATGCCTATATGTATGATCATTGCCTTAGATATCATCATGACTTAGCGCGGTTCTATCAATTGCTCGACAGTAATTCGTTCACCCACTGTAATACCTTCTATCATGCGAGAAGCCTCTAGTGAGCACTATGGCCCCGGGGTCTACTTCACATCATATTTTGAGCTCTACACTTTTACTTTGTTGCACTTTCCACCTTCAGATTTCACCTTGCAATTAATCGTGAAGGGATTGACAACCCCTTTATAGCGTTGGGTGCAAGTTTGTTTGTTTTTGCGCAGGTACATTGGTGACTTGCCTTGATACTCCTACTTGATTGATACCTTGGTTCTCAAACTGAGGGAAACACTTACTGCTACTGTGCTGCATCACCCTTTCCTATTCAAGGGAAAAACCAACGCAAGCTCAAGAGGTAGCAGTCGCCACTCCGATGGATGCGTCTTCATCACTCAGCAGCCCCGCGCGCTGCCACTCGGGGAGATGCATCTTCATCACTCGACCGCCCCGCGCGTCGCCTCTCCAACGGATGCGTCTACAACAATCGGCCGCCTTGCACATCGCCACTCAGCTGGATGCGTCTTCATCGCTCGGATGCCCCGTGCATCGCCACTCCGTGTGGCACGTGTTCATCACTCGCCGCTCGTGCGTCGTGAGACAGCTAAGTTATTCTTCACACGTTCCATTCAACTAAATAATTATTTACGCATTACCGAGTGTCAAGTAGGTCACATATGACATTCACTCGGAGGCCACGCCACCGAGTGTACGTCTGCGCTCGGTTCTTTATCTTCCTGTCGGATTCTTCACTTTCACAAGTTTAGTCGGACCCTTCACCCTTTAGACTATTGCTAGTTTTGACCAGCAAGCACTTGGCACACCCAGCGGGTGTCTACGGATGCAATTTACACGAATCATTTCAACAAACATTAAATTACTTTGAGATTTTTTTATGTTAGCTTGTGTTATATTTCATACACAGGTTGCCTGAACGCCTCTATGCGTCATTCTCGACGACATGCGGGACTCGATCTCTCCGCGCACCGTCACTTGGTCGGGCGCCTTCGCGACAGCATTGTCGACTCGGCTGCCCCGCGCGCCGTCACTCGACCGGACGTTCCTTCATCAGTCGACCGCTCCGCGCGCCGTCACTTGACCGGACGCTCCTTTGTCACGTTCTGCGCGCCGTCACTCAGCTGGACGCTCCTTCGTCAGTCGATCGCTCCGCGCACCGTCACTCAGTTGGACGCTCCTTAGTCACTCGATAGCTCCACGCACCGTCATTCGACCGGACGCTCCTTCTTCACTCAGTCGATCTGCACGTTGTCACTCGGTTGGACGCTCCTTCCTCACTCGACAGCTCCGCGCGCCGTCACTCGGTTGGACGCTCCTTCCTCACTCGGCAGCTCCGTGTGCCGTCACTCAGTTGGACGCTCCTTCATCACTCAACAGCTCCGTGTGCCATCACTCTGCTAGACGTATCATCATCACTCGGTAGCTCCGCGCATTGCCACTCGGCGAGACACGCCATCATCACTCGGCCGCCCCACGCGTCGCCACTCAGCTAGACAAGCCTTCATCACTTGACCGCCCAGCACGTCGCCACTCCGCCGGACGTGTCTACTTCACTCGACTGCCCCGCGCGTCGTGAGATAGCTAAGTCATTCTTCACAGACTGCATTCAATTAAATAGTTATTTCTGCATTACCGAATGTAAGTAAGTCACACATGATGTTTACCCGGAGGCCACACCACCGAGTGCACTTGTGCACTCAATTGTTTATTTTCATGTCGGAACACTTCACTTCCGCTTTGTTTGGGTCCAGTACTCAAACGAGTACAGTCGGATCCTGCACAAGTACAAGCACCTGGCACACCCAGTGAGTGTCTATGGGTGTTATTTACAAAATCTATTTTAGAAAAGATCAAATTACTTTGATAAAATTTTAAGCTGGCTTGTGCTATATTTCATACACATGTTACGCGATCACTCGACGCATCTGTGTGCCATCTTCGCCGCTACTTAGGCTCAGTCGCCACAACGATCATTAGCGTGTTTTCACGTGTTCGGAAGGCCCTTCAATGGCGTAGTGGACACGGCCGTCAGTGGGTCGGACACCTCCTCGACATACATCACGTGGCCGCCCCGCGCGTCGCCACTCAGCCGGACTCGTCTACCTCACTCGGATGCCCCGCGCATCGCCACTCCATGTGGCACGTCTTCATCACCCGGCCGCACCGCGCATTGCCCCTCAGTCGGACTCGTCTACCTCACTCAGATGCCCCGTGCATCGCCACTCCGTGTGGCACATCTTCATCACCCGGCCGCCCCAAGCGTTGGCACTCAGTCGGACTCGTCTACCTCACTCGGATGCCCGCACATCGCCACTCCGTGTGGCACATCTTCATCACTCGACCACCCCGCGCGCCATCGCTCGGCTTAGTTGCGATTTCGTATCGCCTAAGTCAAAAAATACTCTGGGTGATGACATCCTCCACGCTTGGGGGCTTAGCTGCGATTCGTATCGCCTAAGTTAAAAACTACTCCGAGTGAGGACATCCTCCACACTCGGGGGCTTAGCTCCGATTTCGTATCGCCTAAGTCAAAAACTACTCTGAGTGAGGAAATCCTCCACGCTCGGGGGATTAGCTGCGATTCCGTATCGCCTAAGTCAAAAACTACTCCGAGTGAGGACATCCTCCACACTCGGGGGCTTAGCTGCGGTTCCGTATCGCCTAAGTCAAAAATTACTCCGAGATAGGACATCCTCCACACTCGGGGGGCTTAGATGCGATTCCGCATCGCCGAAGTCAAAAACTACTCCAAGTGAGGACATGATCCACACTCGGAGGCTTAGCTGCGAACCTGATTCGCCTAAGTTAGAAACTACTCCGAGTGAAGACATCATCTACACTCGGGGACTTAGCCTTGATCCAGAAATCATATAAGGCACACTCAATAAGCATGCAACATGCCAACCACGTGAAGATTTACCCGACTGGCTCAGCTCCAGGTTATATCCATTTACCCTGCCCATCGCACAAAGGTCAGTCCGACTGATTCAGATCCAAATTGCAACAATTTACTAGGCCAAGCGCATCAGAGTTCAAATGTTTAGTTCAGTTCCGCACTGTAAGACTTAAAGCCTCTGCCCGACTCATCTAGTTCGACAGAGGCTCGGGGACTACACCCAGTGGGTGCACTGAGTGTGCCCCCACTAGAAGAGAAAAAAAATAAACATTCTGCTTGGCCAGGTCCAACAACAACATTCAAGTTCGACAGACTCAACACACTCCAACCGACTACCAACAATCAGTCACAGCCTCAAGATCCCGTTGGTCACTCGGATCTACTTCAATTCTCAAGTTCATCCGGACGTACTACTCAGCGGAATCGATTAGGGGGGATGATGAAGACTTCAATCGACGCACGATTCTACAAGGCCCTGAAGCACGTTCAAGTTCGGTCTGCTGCTACAAGATTTACGTTGACACCTTCACCACTCAGACCCTGATCCATTCATGGGATAATGACGAGGATATAGCCCTAGGGTAGGGTCATAGGCCTGACCTATACGTCCTACCCAAGGGCACCTCATTATTAGTTTAAGGACTACAAGGTAAATTCCGACTGGATCGTGACAACATCTAATCCATTCGGTACGGATCCGCTCGGACAAGTACATTCCATCCACTCGGATGACAGTCAACCACTCGGCCTTATGACTCAGTCGGGTATGCAAATACCAACATTTGGCAGGGCAGTCGAAGCATATAGGAGGTTCTGTAGTGGGTAGACATTATGGCATCAGTACCCCATCTTGTATAATAAGAGGTGAGGCGGCGGCTGATACGTCCACTTTGCATCATGCTTTTATGTTGATATTTATTGCTTTGTGGTCTATTATTTCACTTCACGGTACAATACTTATACCTTTTCTCTCTTATTTTGCAAGGTTTCATGAAGAGGGAGAATGCCGGCAGCTGGAATTCTGGCCTGAAATTGGAGCAAGTTTGAGATACCTATTCTGCGCAACTCCAAATGCCGTAAAAATCAACGAGGATTTTTTTCGGGATTTATAAAAAATACTGGGCCGAAGAGGCGCCAGAGGGCCGCGAGCAGGTGGTCACAAGCCTGCTAGGCGCGGCCACCCCCTGGCCGCACCTAGGGGGCTTGTGGGCACCCAGCTGGCCCTCTGGCCCCCCTCTTCTGCTATATGAAGGGTTTCGTCCGGAAAAAAATCAGGAGGAGGCTTTTTCGAGGATTTGCCGCCGCCACGAGGCGGAACATGAGCAGAACCAATCTAGAGCTCCGGCGGGACGATCCTGTCGGGGAAACTTCCCTCCCGGAGGCGGAAATCGTCGCCATCGTTATCACCAACACTCCTCTCATCAGAGAGGACTCATCACCATCTGCATCTTCATCAGCACCATCTCATCTCCAAACCCTAGTTCATCACTTGTAACCAATCTCCGTCTCGCGACTCCGTTTGGTACTTGTAAGGTTGCTAGTAGTGTTAATTACTCTTTGTAGTTGATGCTAGTTGTATTACTTGGTGGAAGTGTTTATGTTCAGATCCTTGATGCTACTCATTACCTCTCTGGTCATTAATATGATTATGCTTTGTGAGTAGTTACTTTTGTTCCTGAGGACATGGGATAAGTCATGCTAATAGTAGTCAAGTGAATTTAGTATTCGTTCTGTATTTTGATGTGTTGTATGTTGTTTTTCCTCTAGTGGTGTTATGTGAATGTCGACTACATAACACTTCACCATTATTTGGGCCTAGAGGAAGGCATTGGGAAGTACTAAGTAGATGATGGGTTGCTAGAGTGACACAAGCTTAAACCCTTGTTTATGCGTTGCTTCGTAAGGGGCTGATTTGGATCCACTAGTTTAATGCTATGGTTAGACTTTGTCTTAATTCTTCTTTCGTAGTTGCAGATGCTTGCGAGAGGGGTTAATCATAAGTGGGATGCTTGTCCAAGTAAGGGCAGTACCCAAGCGCCGGTCCACCCACATATCAAACTATCAAAGTAACGAACGCGAATCATATGAACATGATGAAAACTAGCATGACAGAAATTCCCGTGTGTCCTCGGGAGCGTTTTTCCTCCTATAAGACTTTGTCCAGGCTTGTCCCTTGCTACAAAAGGGATTGGGCCACTTTGCTGCACCGTTGCTACTTTTGTAACTTGTTTCTTGCTACGAATCATCTCACCACACAATCACTTATTACCGATAATTTCAGTGCTTGCAGATATTTACTTCCCGAAAACCACTTGTCAGATCCTTCTACTCCTTGTTGGGTTCGACACTCTTACTTATAGAAAGGACTACGATAGATCCCCTATACTTGTCTGTTGAACTGCTTGGGGATCCACCCCCACCAAAGGGTGATCCTGTGTTCGAGCTTAAACAGTTGCCAGATACTCTTAAGTATGCTTATCTGGATGAAAAAGAGATATATCCTATTATTATTAGTGCTAGCATCTCAGAGCATGAAGAAAAGAAGTTACTAAAAACTCTGAGGAAGCACCGTGCTGCTATTGGATATACTCTTGATGATCTAAAGGGCATTAGTCCCACTCTATGCCAGCACAAGATTAAAATTGATCATGATTCCAAACCAGTTGTTGATCATCAACGGAGATTAAATCCTAAGATGAAATAAGTAGTGAGAAAAGAAATACTAAAGCTCCTCGAAGTGGGTATTATCTATCTTGTTGCTCATAGTGATTGGGTAAGTCTAGTGCATTGCGTCCCTAAGAAGGGAGGCATTACCGTTGTCCCTAATGATAAGGATGAATTGATCCCACACAGGATTATTACTGGCTATAGGATGGTGATCGATTTTAGGAAATTGAATAAAGCCACTAGGAAAGATCATTACCCTCTGCCTTTTATCAACCAAATGCTAAAAAGGCTGTCTAAACACACACATTTCTGCTTTCTAGACGGTTATTCTGGTTTCTCCCAAATACCAGTTGCACAATCTGATCAGGAGAAAACCACTTTCACCTGCCCTTTCGGTACCTTTGCTTATAGACGTATGCCTTTTCGCTTGTGTAATGCACCTGCCACCTTTCAAAGATGTATGATGGCTATATTCTCTGACTTTTGTGAAAAGATTGTTGAGGTTTTCATGGATGACTTCTCCGTTTACGGGTCTTCCTTTGATGATTGCCTCAACAACCTTGATCAAGTCTTGCAGAGATGTAAAGACATCAATCTTGTATTGAATTGGGAGAAGTGCCACTTTATGGTTAATGAAGGCATCGTCTTAGGACATAAAATTTCTGAAAGAGGTATTGAAGTCGATAAGGCTAAGGTTGATGCAATCGAGAAGATGCCATACCCCACAGATATCAAAGGTATAAGAAGTTTCCTTGGTCATACTGGTTTCTATAGAAGGTTCATTAAAGACTTCTTAAGATTTCTAGGCCTCTTACCAATGTCTTGCAAAAGCATATTCCTTTTATTTTGTACGATGATTGTGAGGAAGCCTTTGAAATACTTAAGAAGGTTTGATAACTGCACCTATTGTTCAACCACCTGATTGGAACTTACGTTTTGAAATCATGTGTGATGCTAGTGATTATGCTGTTGGTGCTGTCCTAGGGAAAAGAGTTGATAAGAAGTTGAATGTTATTCACTATGTTGGTAAAACTCTAGACAGTGCCCAAAGAAACTATGCTACTATGGAAAAGGAGTTTTTAGCAGTCGTGTTTGCATGTGAAAAGTTCAAGTCTTACATAGTTGATTCCAAAGTCACTATTCACACCGATCACACTGCTATTAAGTACCTCATGGAGAAGAAGGACGCTAAACCTAGACTTATCAGATGGCTTCTCTTGCTACAAGAATTTGATTTGCACGTTGTCGACAGGAAGGGTGTTGATAACCCAGTAGCAGATAACTTGTCTAGGTTGGAGAACGTTCTTGATGACCCACAACCTATTGATGATAGCTTTCCCGATGAGCAACTGAATGTCATCAATGCCTCATGTAGTGCACCATGGTATGCTGATTTTGCGAACTATATCGTTGCCAAATATATACCACCTAGTTTCACATACCAGCAAAAGAAGAAATTCTTCTTTGACTTGATACATTACTTTTGGGATGATCCTCACCTTTATAAGGAAGGAGTAGATGGTGTTATTAGACATTGTGTACCTGAACATGAACAGGGACAGATCGTACAGAAGTGTCACTCCGAGGCCTATGGAGGACACCATGCGGGAGATAGAACTGCACACAAGGTATTGCAGTCAGGTTTCTATTGGCCCACTCTCTTCAAGGATGCCCGTAAGTTTGTCTTGTCTTGTGACGAATGTCAAAGAGTACGTAATATCGGTAAACGTCAGGAAATGCCTATGAACTATTCACTTGTTATTGAACCATTTGATGTCTGGGGTTTTGATTATATGGGAAATTTTCCAAAATCCAATGGGTATACTCATATCCTAGTTGCTGTTGATTACATCACTAAGTGGGTAGAAGCTATCCCCACTAGTAGTGTTGATCACAACACCTCTATCAGGATGCTTAAAGAAGTTATTTTCCCTAGATTTGGAGTCCCTAGATATCTAATGACCGACGGTGGTTCACATTTCATTCATGGTGCTTTCTGTAAAATGCTTGCTAAGTACGATGTCAGCCATAGAATTGCGTCTCCCTATCACCCTCACTCCAGTGGTCAAGTAGAGCTAAGAAATAGAGAGATTAAACTAATTCTGCAAAAGACTGTCAACAGGTCTAGAAACAATTGGTGTAAGAAGCTCGATGATGCACTATGGGCTTATAGAACTGACTATAAGAATCCCATGGGCATGTCTCCGTACAAAATGGTATATGGTAAAGCATGTCATTTACCTCTTGAGCTAGAGCATAAAGCTTATTGGGCAATCAATGAGCTCAACTTTGATTTCAAACTTGCTGGTGAGAAGAGGTTATCGACATTAGCTCGCTTGATGAATGGAGAGCACAGGCATATGAAAATGCCAAGTTGTTCAAAGAAAAGGTTAAGAGGTGGCATGATAAGCGGATACAAAAGCGTGAGTTCAATGTAGGTGATTATGTCTTGCTATATAACTCTCGTTTAAGTTTTTTTGCAGGCAAGCTTCTCTCTAAATGGGAAGGTCCCTATATTGTTAAGGAAGTATATCGTTCCGGTGCTATCAAGATCAACAACACGGAAGGTAATTGTCCAACAGTTGTAAATGGATAGAGAATCAAGCATTATATCTCAGGTACTCCCATAAATGTTGAAAGCAATATTATCAATACCATAACTCCGGAAGAATACCTAAGGGATATTTATCAGCCTGTTCCAGACTCCGAAAACGAAGTGGTATGTGATTCGGTAAGAAAACAGACTCCAAAACTTTTCCAGTAGGATTTTTTCTCCGTTTTGGAATATTTAGAAAAATTAAAAAAATGGAAGTAGTCCGGAAAGCGCGCGAGGAGGCGACAAGCCTGCCAGGCGCGGGCCCACCCCCTGGTCGCGCCTGGGGGGCTTGTGGCCACCTCGTGTGCCTCCCGGACTCCGTTTTCGTACGGAGTACTCCTTGTGGTCTGAAAAAAATCATTATATATTCTCCCAAAAGGTCTGACCCTTGTATCACGCAGATTTCCTCTGTTTTCGTTTCGAGCCTGTTTTCTGTCGCAGATCTAGGGCAAGATGTCGTCCCAGGAATCTATGGGGGACAACGATCTCTCTCAAGTTTATGGAGAAGTAAGTGCTAATCTGAAAAGGATGGAGGTCATGGAGGCTAAGGAAAGGCTACCTAAAGAAACCAAGGGCAAAGCTAAGGAGAAGAATCAGGCATGGGATGAAGTGCAATCTGTGCTCAACAAGGAAGAAGTTGAAGAAGTGGATTTCCTCCAACCCTACCTCCACCTATTGTCTCCATCCTTGATTAAACTCTTGAGGTTTTGTGAAACAACTCGTGCTCGCAATACTTATCTCACTCGTGAAGTTGTTTTGCTGGAGAAACATATCACAGATCTCCAAGGTATAAATCAAAGATTGGTGGCCCTCTTGGAATCAAAGGACAAAGCAACTCCAGCACCTTCACCTCCAAAGGAAGACAACTGAGCATGGGTATGGGCAATCCCCTTGGCTTGTGCCAAGCTTGGGGGAGTTTCCCCGGTATCGTATCACCATCACATCTTTTGCCTTTACCTTTGATTTAGTTTGTTCCTTTTCAGTTTTGTTTTTCTCTAGTAGAATAAAGGTCTTAGTGTTTTAGTCTTGAGTTTTTCTTTGTGTCACCCCCGATGTATTCGAGCTCGTGAGCCATATAATATAGAGTGTCTTAGTTGAGGGCTTTGCCTCTTGCCATGATCAAAAGAGTGAGAAAAGAACGAAAGCATGAAAGATCATGTAATGATCTTATGGGAAGTGATGGCTTCACATATAAAAAGAATGTTGACTGAAACTTGTTGAGGGTAGACAAATGTAGACCTTGGTCATTGTTGCAATTAATAGGAAGTGATAAAGAAGGAGAGGTTCACATATAAATATATCATATTTGACACCATCTATGATTGTGAACACTCACTAAACTATTGCATGCTTAGAAGTAGATGTTGGACAAGGAAGACAACATAATGAATTGTGTTTGCTTGGTTCCGAACAATGTTATATGATTAGAGATCCCTTAGCATGTGACGATTTCTTCCACCTCATATTAACCAAAACTCCCGCACCAAGTAGAGATACTACTTGTGCATCCATAAACCTTCAACCCAGTTTTGCCATGAGAGTCCACCATACCTACCTATGGATTGAATAAGATCCCTCAAGTAAGTTGTCATCGGTGCAAGCAATAAAAATTGCTCCCCAATATGTATGATCTATTAGTGTGTGGAAAATAAGCTTTGTACAAACCTGTGATGAGGAAGACATAAAAGCGACAGACTGCATAATAAAGTTCTTTATCACAGGAGGCAATATAAAGTGACGTTCCTCCGCACTAAGAGGACACGCATACAAACCTCAAAAGTGCATGACAACCTCTGCTTCCCTCTGCGAAGGTCCTATCTTGTACCTTTACTTTTGCCCTTGAAAGAGTCATGGTGATCTTCACCAATTCCTTGTTTCGCCTTTATCTTGGCTAACATCATACGATAGGGAAAGATCTATATTCATATGTCAACTTGGAGGTAAGCATTCATGAATTATTGTTGTTGACATTACCCTTGAGGTAAGCAGTTGGGAGGCAAAACTATAAGCCCCTACCTTTCTCTTTGTCCAACTAAAACTTTAACCTCATGAGTACCACGTGAGTTGTAGCAATTGTAGAGAACGAAAAGATGATTGAGTATGTGGATTTGCTTTACAAGATCTTATTTGACTCTTTCTGATGTTGTGATAAATTGCAATTGCTTCAGTGAATAAATGCTATCGGTTGCTAATTCTCGATAAGGTTCTTGATCCATACTTTACTTTGTGAAGGAATTCTCACTTTAGAATGAGAGACTATATGTTGGTATTGCTGTTCTGATCAAGATCGTTATCCATGCATGTTTGTATCTTGTTTTGTCGACACCTCTCTCCCTAAACATGTGGACATATTTATTGAGCTAGGCATTCGCTTGAGGACAAGCGAGGTCTAAGCTTGGGGGACTTGATACGTCCATTTTGCATCATGCTTTTATGTTGATATTTATTGCTTTTTGGTCTGTTATTTCACTTCACGGTACAATACTTATGCCTTTTCTCTCGTATTTTGCAAGGTTTACATGAAGAGGGAGAATGCCGGCAGCTGGAATTTTGGCTTGAAATTCGAGCAAGTTTGAGATACCTATTCTGCGCAACTCGAAACGCCGTAAAAATCAACGAGGATTTCTTTCGGGATTTATAAAAATACTGGGCCGAAGAAGCGCCACAGGGGCCCCAGCAGGTGGCCACAAGCCTGCTAGGCGTGGCCACCCCCCTCGCCGCGCCTAGGGGGCTTGTGGGCACCCAGCTAGCCCTCTGGCCCCCCTTCTGCTATATGAAGTGTTTCGTTCAGAAAAAAAAATCAGTACGAGGCTTTTTCGAGGATTCGCCACCGCCACGAGGCGGAACTTGAGCAGAACCAATCTAGAGCTCCTGCAAGACAATCCCGTCGGGGAAACTTCCCTCCCGGAGATGGAAATCGTCTCCATTGTCATCACCAACACTCCTCTCATCGGAGAGCACTCATCACCATCAACATCTTCATGAGCACCATCTCATCTCCAAACCCTAGTTCAT
Organism: Hordeum vulgare subsp. vulgare; assembly: GCF_904849725.1. Taxonomy (NCBI): domain Eukaryota; kingdom Viridiplantae; phylum Streptophyta; class Magnoliopsida; order Poales; family Poaceae; genus Hordeum; species Hordeum vulgare. Next base: position 569,682,848 of record NC_058524.1, on the reverse strand, counting down.
CACTTGTAACCAATCTCCGTCTCGCGACTCCGATTGGTACTTGTAAGGTTGCTAGTAGTGTTAATTACTCTTTGTAGTTGATGCTGGTTGGATTACTTGGTGGAAGAGTTTATGTTCAGATCCTTGATGCTACTCATTACCTCTCAGGTCATGAATATGATTATGCTTTGTGAGTAGTTACTTTTGTTCCTGAGGAAATGCGATAAGTCATGCTAATAGTAGTCATGTGAATTTGGTATTCGTTCGGTATTTTGATGTGTTGTATGTTGTTTTTCCTCTAGTGGTGTTACGTGAACGTTGACTACATAACACTTCACCATTATTTGGGCCTAGAGGAAGGCATTGGGAAGTAGTAAGTAGATGATGGGTTGCTAGAGTGACAGAAGCTTAAACCCTAGTTTATGCATTGCTTCGTAAGGGGCTGATTTGGATCCACTAGTTTAATGCTATGGAGTGGGATGCTTGTCCAAGTAAGGGCAGTACCCAAGCGCCGGCCACCCACATATCAAACTATCAAAGTAACGAACGTGAATCATATGAACATGATGAAAACTAGCATGACAGAAATTCCCGTGTGTCCTCGGGAACGTTTTTCCTCCTATAAGACTTTGTCCAGGCTTGTCCCTTGCTACAAAAGGGATTGGGCCACTTTGATGCACCGTTGCTACTTTTGTTACTTGTTGCTTGCTACGAATCATCTCACCACACAATCACTTGTTACTGATAATTTCAGTGCTTGCAGATATTTCCTTGCTGAAAACCACTTGTCAGATCCTTCTGCTCCTCGTTGGGTTCGACACTCTTACTTATCGCAAGGACTACGATAGATCCCCTATACTTGTGGGTCATCAGCGGCATACTCTATATAAGCCACCCCCCTCCACATAGCTAGGGGCTAGCTTCTTGGCCCCCGTCGGGCTCATTCTTTCCCTGGAGCTCTGACTCTCTCTCTGTATACCATGTAACTCATGTCCATGATAGATAAAACCAAGCCTCTCCGGAGCAAGAGACGTAGGGCTGTTATCTCCACCGTGAGAGGCCTGAACCCGCTAAAACCACCATGTCACCCGTTTGCATGTCGATAGATCATGCTCCTTTATCCTACCCCCTTTATTGTCGGAATCGTTACCATGACACCACCGGAGATAGAGTTGGACTGTGATGAGTCTGCTCACAGGCGTCCACTGGCTGAGTTTGTTGAGGCGGCGTCCAATTTGGAAGCAAGATGCTTTCCTTTCTCCATAGACAGGTAGTCCTTAACGCATTTTCCAGAAAAATCTGCCCTTCACCTATAGGGTGATCAAGCTCCAGCCCCTCAAATTCTTTCATTACTTCATCCACCCTGACAATAGAAAATACATCTAGAATATGAGAGAAATGGAAAGTTCCATCAGGTCGACAAGGTAAGACATAGTCGATCACCACCTTCAATGTTAGGTTATGGCATTTGGCAATTAGCTGGTAATGTTCCCTCTCCATGATACCATCCACGGGCTAGCGAGGAGCCGTGATATCAGGCTGAACGTGCTCAGGGGAAGCCACACTGCTTTTCCGCGTAGATGGTGGTGTAGCTTCGTGGGCAATATCGAATGAAGGATCTTCGTACTGCTGACAAGCTCAGTGACTAGTATATGCCTCTAGTTTCTTATCCTGCAGCGATAATCTTTCTTCCATCCTGTTCATCTAGTCTGCTTCCTATTTCTTCTTTCTCCCTCAGCTTCTATAACCAGTGCTCTCCGAAAACCCATACTTCCACGGAACGGAGCCTCATGTACCTCATGTTCGTCCAGGGTGTTCAGGATTCCCGAGGGTCTTTGATAACTCGTCCTTCTCTCTATTGGGATGGAACCTCCCTTCCTGCACTTCCTTGATTTCTTCGATAATCTTTAAGACGGTTGTTTCAATTTCAGCTTTTGTGAAAACATACATCCTTGCTTCTGGGTTAAAGCCCCCCATGCCTAAAGAACCAAGTCCTTGACCGATCGGGCGAGTGCATTGTCGCTGGCTGGACCCCTTTATCAAGCAGATCGTTGATGACCCACAAGTATAGGGGATCGATCGTAGTCCTTTCGATAAGTAAGAATGTCGAACCCAACGAGGAGAAGAAGGCTCTGATAAACGGTTTTCAGCAAGGTAATAACTGCAAGCACTGAAATTAGCGGTAACAAGTGATGGTGTAGTGAGGTGAAACGTAGCAAGCAAAAAGTAACAAGTGACAAGTAGTAGCAACGGTGCAGCAAAGTGGCCCAATCCCTTTTGTAGCAAGAGAAAAGCCTGAGCAAAGTCTTATAAGAGGAAAAACGCTCCCGAGGACACACGGGAATTTCTGTCATGCTAGTTTCATCATGTTCATATGATTCGCGTTCGTTAATTTGATAGTTTGATATGTGGGTGGACCGGCGCTTGGGTACTGCCCTTACTTGGACAAGCGTCCCACTTATGATTAACCCCTCTCGCAAGCATCCGCAACTACGAAACAAGAATTAAGACAACGTCTAACCATAGCATTAAACTAGTGGATCCAAATCATCCCCTTACGAAGCAACACATAGACTGGGGTTTAAGCTTTTGTCACTCTAGCAACCCATCATCTACTTATTACTCCCCAATGCCTTCCTCTAGGCCCAAATATGGTGAAGTGTTATGTAGTCGACGTTCACATAACACCACTAGAGGAAAAACAACATACAACATATCAAAATACCAAACGAATACCAAATTCACATGACTATTATTAGCATGACTTATCCCATGTCCTCAGGAACAAAAGTAACTACCCACAAAGCATAATCATAATCATGATGAGAGGTGTAATGAGTAGCATCAAGGATATGAACATAAACTCTTCCACCAAGTAATCCAACTAGCATCAACTACAAAGAGTAATCAACACTACTAGCAACCTTACAAGTACCAATTGGAGTCGCGAGACGGAGATTGGTTACAAGATATGAACTAGAGTTTGGAGAAGAGATGGTGCTGATGAACATGTTGATGGAGATGACTCCCCTCCAACGAGAGGAGTGTTGGTGATGACGAAGGCGACGATTTCCCCCTCCAGGAGGGAAGTTTCCCCGGCAGGATCGTCCTGCCGGAGCCCTAGATTGGTTCTGCTCAAGTTCCGCCTCGTGGCAGCGGCGAATCCACGAAAAAGCTCCACCCTGATTTTTTTCTCGGACGAAACCCTTCATATAGCAAAAGAGGGGGGGCAGTGGGCCACCAGGGTGCCCACAAGCCCTGTTGTCGTCACCAGGGGGTAGGCCGCGGAAACCAGGCTTGTGGCCCCTGGCTGCTCCCTGCTGACACTTCTTTCGCCCAGTATTTTTTATATATTCCCAAAAAAATCCACGTTGATTTTCAGGGCATTTGGAGTTGCGCAGAATAGAGGACTCAGACTTGCTCCTTTTCCAGTCCAGAATTCCAGCTGCCGGTATTCTCCCTCTTCAAATAAACCTTGCAAAATGAGAGAGAAAAGGCATAGGTATGTTTCCACAAAGTATAATAACAGTCCATAAAGCGATAAATATCAACATGAAAGCATGATGCAAAATGGACGTATCAACTCCTCCAAGCTTAGACCTCGCTTGTCCTCAAGCGAAAACCAAGACCCAAAACATTTCCACATGTTTAGGGATGAAGGTGTCAATAAAACATAATACGGACATGAGGGCATCATGATCACACATAGAACAACAATACATCATAGAGATTCTTATGGAAAAGTAACAATTCCTTCACAAAGCAAAGTATGAAGCAAAAAACCTTACCGAGAAGTAGCCAACAACAGTCCATAGTCATTGAAGCAATTGCAATTTATCATAACATCAGAAAGAGTCAAATAAGAGCTTGTAAGGCAAATCCACATACTCAATCATCTCTTTTGTTTTCCACAATTGTTACAACTCATGTGGTACTCATGATATCAAAGTTTCAGTTGGACACAGAGAAAGATAGGGGCTTATAATTTTGCCTCCCAACCATTTACCTCAAGGGTAAAGTCAACAATAATAAAGCATAAGTACTCAGCTCCAAGTTGATATATGAATATAGATCTTTCCCAATCATATGACGTTCACCAAGAAAAAGGCTAAATAAGGAATTGGTGAAGATCACCATGACTCTTACAAAGGAAAAAAGTAAACGTACAAGATAGGCCCATCACAGAGGGAAGCAGAGGTTGTCATGCGCTTTTGAGGTTTGAATGCGTGTCCTCTTAGTGTGGAGGAACGTCACTTTATATTGCCTCCTATGATAAAGAACTTTATTATGCAGTCTGTCGCTTTTATGTCTTCCTCATCACAGGTTCGTACAAAGCTTATTTTCCACTCACTAATAGATCATACATGTTAGAGAGCAATTTTTATTGCTTGCACGGATGACAGCTTACTTGAGGGATCTTATTCAATCCATAGGTAGGTATGGTGGACACTCATGGCAAAACTGGGTTGAAGGTTTATGGATGCACAAGCAGTATGTCTACTTGGTGCGGGAGTTTTGGCTAATATGAGGTGGAAGCAATTGTCACATGCTAAGGGATCTCTAATCATATAACATTGTTTGGAACCAACCAAACACAATTCATTATGTTGTCTTCCTTGTCCAACATCTACTTCTAGGCATGTAATAGTTTGGTGAGTGCTCACAATTATAGAAGGTGTCTAAGATGATATATTTATATGTGAACCTGTGTTTCCTTATTACTTCTTATCAATTACAACAATTACTGAGGTCTATGTTGGTCTACTCTCAACAAGTTTCAATCATCATACTTGTTATATGTGAAGCTATCACTTTCCATAAGATCATCTCCTGATATTTCATGCTATCGTTCTTTTCATACTTTTGATCATGGCACAAAACAAAGCCCTTGACTAAGATACTCTTTATTATATAGCTCATAAGCTCGAATACATCGAGGGAGACACAAGGCAAAAGACTCAAACTAAACCACCAAACACTTATTCCAATAAGATAAGAAATAAAAACTGAAAAGGAAAGAACTAAAACAAAGGTAAAAGCAAAAGATATAAAGGTGATACGATACCAAGGCAACTCCCCCAAGCTTGGCATAAGCCAAGGGAGTTGCCCATACCAATGCTTAGTTGTCTTCCTTTGGTGGTGATGGTGGTGGAGTTGCAACATGAGTTTGATCCTCCGTCTTCCAAGGCATAGGTGCTCCATCATGGCAGGATGAATGAGTCGCCGGAATCCTCAAATCTGCAGCCAACCGTATTGATTTAAATCTATACTCATACTCACAGTTTTGGTTCTGCAGGTCATAGATCTGGCCCTGGAGTTGATCAACCCTGTCATAGAGCCTGGAGAGGTGCTTCCCAATGTCAATGGCATCCATCTTGTGATTGCTGGTGAACTCCGTGATCATCATGTGGTTGGCGTTGAGTCCACGCTCCACCATCCCTTGGCACTTGAAGACTTGTTGCTCCATTGCTTCGAGCCTCGTCTCCATGCTTCCGGTCTTCTTAGGCCCCTCAACATCACGGATGTGAAACATCCCCTCGCTCATCTTGATAGATTGGGGGTGCTGCAATACTTCCGTGAGGTAGGGATTGATGACCTTCTCGAAGATCTTGTCCTTAGGAACTTTTGGGGAAGTCATGATGATCTAGATCTGCAACAGAAACAGGCTCGAAACGAAAACAGAGGAAAACTGTGCGATACGGAGGTCCAAACCCTCGGGCGTATATATAATGATTTTTTCTGGACCAGAAGGAGTGCTCTGCAAGAAAACAGAGTCCGGGAGGCACACGAGGTGCCCACAAGCCCTGTTGCCGCGGCCAGGGGGAGGACGCGGCAACCAAGCTTGTGGCCGCCTCGTGCGCTCTCCGGACTGCTTTTTATTTTTCTAATTTTCCATAAATTCCAAAACGGAGAAAATTTCCTGTTGGAATAGTTTCGGAGTCCAATTACTTACCGAAACACATACCTCTTCGTTTTCAGGGTCTGAAACAGGCTGATAAACATCCCTTATGTACTCCTCTAGAGTTATGATATTGATGATATTGGTCTCAACATTTATGGGAGTACCAGAGATGTAATGCTTGATTCTTTGCCCATTTACCACTCTAGGAAAATTACATTCCGTGTTATTGATTTTGATGGCACCGGAACGATATACTTCCTCGACAATGTAGGGACCTTCCCATTTAGAGAGAAGCTTGCCTGCGAAGAATCTTAAACGAGAATTGTATAGCAGGACATAATCACCTACATTGAACTCTCGTTTTTGTATTCTTTCATCGTGCCATCTCTTAACCTTTTCCTTGAACAACTTGGCATTCTCATATGCGTGGGACCTCCATTCATCTAATGAGCTGATATCAAACAACCGCTTCTCACCGACAAGTTTGAAATCGAAGTTGAGCTCTTTGATTGCCCAATAAGCTTTGTGTTCCAGCCCAAGAGGTAAATGACAGGCCTTACCGTAAACCATTTTATACGGCGACATGCCCATGGGATTCTTATAAGCAGTTCTATAAGCCCATAGTGCATCGTCAAATTTGCTAGACCAATTCTTTCGAGATCTATTGACGGTCTTTTGTAAGACCAATTTGATCTCCCTATTACTCAACTCCACTTGACCACTAGAATGAGGATGATAAGGAGATGCAACTCTATGGTTGACATCATACTTAGCGAGCATCTTGCGGAAAACACCATGAATGAAGTGTGAACCGCCATCAGTCATCAGATATCTAGGGACTCCAAATCTTGGGGAAATGACTTCTTTAAGCATCTTAATAGAGGTGTGGTGATCAGCATTTCTAGTGGGGATAGCTTCTACCCACTTAGTGACATAATCCACAGCAACTAAGATGTGAGTATACCCATTGGAACTCGGGAAAGGTCCCATATAATCAAAGCCCAGACATCAAATGGTTCAATGACAAGTGAATAGTTCATAGGCATTTCCTATTACTGATATTCCCTATTCTTTGGCATTCGTCACACGACAAGACAAACTTACGGGCGTCCTTGAAGAGAGTGGGACAATAGAAACCTGATTGCAATACCTTATGAGCAGTTCTATCTCCAGCATGGTGTCCTCCGTAGGCTTCGGAATGACACTTCTGCAGGATCTGTCCCTGTTCATGTTCAGGCACACAACGTCTAATAACACCATCTACTCCTTCCCTGTAAAGGTGAGGATCATCCCAAAAGTAGTGTCTCAAATCAAAGAATAATTTCTTCTTTTGCTGTTAGGTGAAACTGGGTGGTATGTATTTGGCTACGATATAGTTTGCGTAATCAGCATACCACGGTGCACTATGTGAAGTGCGGATGACATTCAGTTGCTCATCAGGAAAGCTGTCATCAATAGGTCGTGGATCATCAAGGACATTCTCTAGCCTAGACAAGTTATCCGCTACACGGTTATCAGCACCCTTTCGGTCAACAACGTGCAAATCAAATTCCTATAGCAGGAGAACCCATCTGATTAGCCTAGGCTTAGCGTCCTTGTTCTCCATAAGGTACTTAATATCATCATGATCAGAGTGAATAGTGACTTTGGGGTCAACTATATAAGATCTGAACTTTTCACATGCAAACACGACTGCTAAAAACTCCTTCTCCGTAGTGGCATAGTTTCTTTGGGCACTGCCTAGAGTTTTACTAGCGTAGTGAATGACATTCAACTTCTTGTCAACTCTTTGTCCTATAACAGCACCAACAGCATAATCACTAGCATCGCACATGATTTCAAAGGGCAAGTTCCAATCAGGTGGTTGAACAATAGGTGCGGTTATCAAGGCCTTCTTAAGTATTTCGAAAGCTTCCTCACAATCCTCATCGAAAACAAAAGGAACATCCTTCTGCAAGAGGTTGGTAAGAGTCCTAGAAATCTTAGAGAAGTCTTTAATGAACCTTCTATAGAAACCAGCATGACCTAGGAAACTTCGTATACCTCTGATATCTGTGGGGCAAGGCATTTTTTCAATTGTATCTACCTTAGCCTTATAAAATTCAATGCCTTTCTCAGAGATTTTGTGTCCTAACACGATGCCTTCATTAACCATGAACTGGCACTTCTCCCAGTTCAAGACGAGGTTGGTATCTTTGCATCTCTGTAAGACTCGATCAAGGTTGCTGAGGCAATCGTCAAAGGAAGAACCGTAAACGGAGAAATCATCCATGAAAACCTCAACAATCTTTTCACAAAAGTCAAAGAATATAGCCATCATACATCTTTGAAAGGTGGCAGGTGCATTGCACGAGCCAAAAGGCATACGTCTATAAGCAAAGGTACCGAAGGGGCAGGTGAAAGTGGTTTTCTCCAGATCAGATTGTGCAACAGGTATCTGCGAGAAACCTGAATAACCGTCTAGAAAGCAGAAGTGTGTGTGTTTAGATAGCCTTTCTAGCATCTGGTCGATAAACGACAAAGGGTAATGGTCTTTCCTAGTTGCCTTGTTCAGTTTCCGGAAGTCTATCAACATCCTATAGCCAGTAATAATCCTCTGTGGGGTTAGTTCATTTTATCATTAGGAACGACGGTGATGCCTCCCTTCTTAGGTACACAATGTACTGGACTTACCCAATCACTATGAGTAACATGATAAATGATTCCTTCTTCCAGAAGCTTTAATATTTCTTTTCTCACGACCTCTTTCATCCTCGGATTTAATCTCCCTTGATGATCAGCAACTGGCTTAGAATCAGGATCGGTTTTAATCTTGTGCCGACATAGAGTGGGACTAATACCCTTAAGATCATCAAGAATATATCCAATAGCAGCACGGTGCTTCCTCAAAGTTTTTAAAAACCTCTTCTCTTCGTGATTCGAGAGGTGAGTGATACGTCTCCAACGTATCTATAACTTTTGATGGTTCCATGCTATTATCTTGTCAACTTTGGATGTTTTATATGCATGAATATGCTATTTTATATCTTTTTTGGGACTAACCTATTAACTCAGTGCCAAGTGCTAGTTTCTGATTTTTCCGTGTTTTTGGCCCATTTTCAGACGGAGTTCAAATGGAATAAAACTTTACGATGATTTTTTTTGGACCAAAAGAGACCCCCGAAGCTTTGGAAGAAGGCCAGAAGAGCCACGAGGGAGTCACAAGCCCTGACGCCGCCACCACCCCCCTAGGTGGCGCAGGGCAGGCTTGTGACCTCCTCGTGGGCCCAACCGACGTAATTCCACCGCCATAAATTCCTATAAATTCAGAAACCCCCCAAAACAAACCTAGATCGGGAGTTCCGCCGCCGCAAGCCTCTGTAGCCACCAAAAACCAATCTGGAGCTTGCTCTCGCACCCTGCCGAAGGGGGAATCCATCTCCGGTGGCCATCTTCATCATCCCGGCGATCTCCATGATGAGGAGGGAGTAGTTCTCCCTCGGGGCTGAGGGTATGTACCAGTACCTATGTGTTTGATCTCTCTCTCATGTTCTTGAGATGTATTGATCTCGATGTATTGTGGGCTTTGCTACTATAGTTGGATCTTATGATGTTATTCCCCCTCTCCCTTCTTGTAATGAATTGAGTTTCCCCTTGGAGTTATCTTATCGGATTGAGTCTTTGAGAATACTTGATGTATGTCTTGCACGTGTCTATCTGTTGTGATCAACTTGCGGGTTTGTGACAATTGGGAACCTATGCATATGGGTTGGCACACGTGGATTAATGTGAGTACTTGATGTATGTTTTGGTGATCAACTTGCGGGTTCGTAACATTGGGAACCTATGCACAGGGGTTGGCACACGTTTTGACTCTCTGGTAGAAACTTTGGGGCACTCTTTGAAGTTCTATGTGTTGGTTGAATAGATGATTCTGAGATTGTGTGATGCATATCGTATAATCATACCCATGGATACTTGAGGTGACAATGGAGTATCTAGGTGACATTAGGGTCTTGGTTGATATGTATCTTAAGGTGTTATTCTAGTACGAACTCAATGATAGATCGATCAGAAAGAATAACTTTGTGGTGGTTTCGTACCCGACAATAATCTGTTCGTTTGTTCCCCTCTATTAGTGACTTTGGAGTGACTCTTTGCTGCATGTTGAGGGCTAGTCATATGATCCAATTATGTTATAATTGTTGAGAGAACTTCACTAGTGAAAGTATGAACCCTAGGCCTTGTTTCCACGCATTGCAATACCGTTCGTGCTCACTTTTACCATTTGTTACCTTGCGGTTTTTGTAATTTCAGATTACAAAAACCTATATCTACCATCCATATTGCACTTGTTTCGCTATCTCTTCGCCGAACTAGTGCACCTATACAATTTACCATTGTATTGGGTGTGTTGGGGACACAAGAGACTCTTTGTTATTTGGTTGCAGGGTTGCTTGAGAGAGATCATCTTCATCCTACGCCTCCCACGGATTGATAAACCTTAGGTCACCCACTTGAGGGAAAATTGCTATTGTCCTACAAACCTCTGCACTTGGAGGCCCAACAACGTCTACAAGGAGAAGGTTGCGTAGTAGACATGAGTGAGCACTAATGATAACAGGATATATCTCCTTCTCATTAAGGTAGGCATACTTAAGAGTATCTGGTAACTGTTTTAGCTCGAACACAGGATCACCCTTTGGTGGGGGAGGATCCCCAAGCAGTTCAACAGGCAGATTATTCTTGAGAATAGGATACTGTTCTAAAACAATTTTATCTATCTCATCTCTTTCATCCATATGCATATCATTTTCATGCTCAAGCAGATATTGCTCTAAAGGATCCGTAGGAGGTACGGCAATAGAGGCAAGAGAAATGATTTCATCCCTACTAGACGACTCTTTTTCATGGGGTTGTCTTCCAAACTTGGAGAAGTTAAATTCATGAGACACACCCTCGAAACTAACAGTGACAGTCTGTTTAATGCAATCAGTGTGCGCATTGACAGTGTTGAGAAAGGGTCTACCAAATATGATGGGACAAAAGCTATCTTGTGCAGTAGCAAGGATGAGGTTACCACACAGGACTTCTACATCTCTCACAATTCCCAGAGGGCAGATAGTGTCTCTATTAGCTAGCGTAATAGTGACATCAATGGGTTCTAACTCAGCAGGTGCAATCTCATATTTGATTTCATCATATAGGGACCGGGGTATTGCACTAACACTAGCACCCATATCACATAAACCATGATAACAGTGATCTGCTATCTTGACAAAAACAACGGGCAGGCCAACTACATGTCCGTATTTGTCTTTCGCGTGAGGTTTAGCAATTCTAGCGGAGTCCTCACAGAATTTGATAACATGCCCGTCTATGTCTTCGGATAAGATATCTTTGATAATAGCAACACTAGTTTCAACTCTAATTTCCTCAGGGGGTGTAAGTGGTCTAATGTAACCCCTACGTATCACAGTTGGAGCTTTAGAATAATCCTTTTTCCTCGCAGGGTAGGGTGGTTTCTCAGCGTAGGCACAAGGAACAATAGGATCACTAAAGGCAATGACTTTCTCTTCAACTAGATTGGGTTTAACTATGTTGACTTCTACAGGAGGATGATACTTAAACCACTTCTCTTTGGGAAGATCAACATGAGCAGCAAAAGATTGACATAGAGAAGCTACTATCTCAGAGTCAAGTCCATACTTAGCGCTAAAATCTCTAGAAGTGTTTGTTTCAACAAAAGATTTAACGCAATCAAACTGGAAATTCATACCTGACTCCTTACCTTCTTCAAGCTCCCAATCTTCAGAGTTACGTTTGATTATTTCCAACAAATTCCACTTGTGATCAATATCCTTCTTCATAAAAGAACCGGTACAAGAAGTGTCAAGCATGGTACGATCTTCATGAGAAAGCCGAGCATAAAAGTTTTGAGTGATAATTTCTCTCGAGAGCTCATGATTGGGGCATGAATATAGCATTTTTAAGCCTCCCCAAATCTTGAGCTATGCTTTCCCTGTCACGAGGCCAAAAGTTATAAATATAATTCCGATCACGATGTACTAAATGCATAGGATAAAACTTTTGATGAAATTTCAATTTCAACCAATTGAAGTCCCATGATCTAGTATCATCACATAGCCTATACCATGTCAACGCCTTATCCTTCAAAGATAAAGGAAATACTTTCTTCTTTACCACATCCTTGGGCAAACCTGCAAGCTTAAATAAACCACAAACTTCATCTACATAGATTAGATGCAAGTCTGGATGTGAAGATCCATCTCCTGTAAAAGGATTAGCGAGCAGTTTCTCAAGCATACCCAAAGGAATTTCATAAAATATATTTTCAGTAGGTACCTCAGGTTGAGGAACAACTCCTCATGCTTCCGTTTGTGGTGAATATACCCCAAACAAATTCCACAAAGGAACAGTTTCCATAGTGACAAGTGACAAGTGACAATAAATTTCAGCACAGTATATAAATGTTTCCTTACCAAATTCCACTTACCAAAGGCGCTTCCCTGCCCGGCAACGGCACCAGAAAAGAGTCTTGATGACCCACAAGTATAGGGGATCAATCGTAGTCCTTTTGATAAGTAAGAGTGTCGAACCCAATGAGGAGAAGAAGGCTCTAATAAACGGTTTTCGGCAAGGTAATAACTGCAAGCACTGAAAGTAGCGGTAACAAGTGATGGTGTAGTGAGGTGAAACGTAGCAAGCGAAAAGTCACAAGTGACAAGAAGTAGCAACGGTGCAGAAAAGTGGCACAATCCCTTTTGTAGCAAGGGACAAGCCTGAGCAAAGTCTTATAAGAGGAAAAACTCTCCCGAGGACACACGGGAATTTCTGTCATGCTAGTTTCATCATGTTCATATGATTCGCGTTCGTTACTTTGATAGTTTGATATGTGGGTGGACAGGCGCTTGGGTACTACCCTTACTTGGACAAGCGTCCCACTTATAATTAACCCCTCTTGCAAGCATCCGCAACTACAAAAGAAGAATTAAGACAACGTCTAACCATAGCATTAAACTAGTGGATCCAAATCAGCCCCTTACGAAGCAACGCATAGACCGGGGTTTAAGCTTCTATCACTCTAGCAACCCATCATCTACTTACTACTCCCCAATGCCTTCCTCTAGGCCCAAATATGGTTAAGTGTTATGTAGTCGATGTTCACATAACACCACTAGAGGAAAAACAACATAGAGCATATCAAAATACCGAACAAATACCAAATTCACATGACTATTAGTAGCATGACTTATCCCATGTCCTCAGGAACAAAAGTAACTACTCACAAAGCATAATCCTAATCATGATCAGAGGTGTAATGAGTAGCATCAAGGATCTGAACATAAGCTCTTCCACCAAGTAATCCAACTAGCATCAACTACAAAGAGTAATCAACACTACTAGCAACCTTACAAGTACCAATCGGAGTCGCGAGACGGAGATTGGTTACAAGAGATGAACTAGGGTTTGGAGAAGAGATGGTGCTGATGAAGATGTTGATGGAGATGACTCCCCTGCAACTAGAGGAGTGTTGGTGATGACGAAGGCGACAATTTCCCCCTCCAGGAGGGAAGTTTCCCCGGCAGGATCGTCTTGCCGGAGCCCTAGATTGGTTCTGCTCAAGTTCTGCCTCGTGGCGGCGGTGAATCCACAAAAAAGCTCCACCCTGATTTTTTCTCGAACGAAACCCTTCATATAGCAAAAGAGGGGGCCAGTGGGCCACCAGGGTGCCCACAAGCCCTGTTGCCGTGGCCAGGGGGGTAGGCCGCGGCAACCAGGCTTGTGGGCCCGTGGCTGCTCCCCTGTGACACTTCTTTCACCCAGTATTTTTTATATATTCCCAAAAAAATTCACGTTGATTTTCAGGGCATTTGGAGTTGCGCAGAATAGAGGACTCAGACTTGCTCCTTTTCCAGTCCAGAATTCCAGCTGCCGGTATTCTCCCTCTTCAAATAAACCTTGCAAAGTGAGAGAGAAAAGGCATAAGTATGGTTCCACAAAGTATAATAATAGTCCATAAAGCGATAAATATCAACATGAAAGCATGATGCAAAAATGGATGTATCAATCGTTCTCAGCTTTGTCCCACGTAGTCGGGGCAACCTCGTAGCCACCTGACCCCGTAACATGGTGATACTTCTTCTTTGCAGCATTTGCTTATTTAAGTGTGACCTTTGCTTAGCTTTCTCTGATTTCTTGTATGCCACAAATGCGGGCCAGTGATATTTTATCTTCTGAAAGCACATATGCTCACTTGGTGGTTTTGATAATTCATGACAACATACATTGTCTCTTGGACTAACACTTTTACCTAGTATATTTCAGGTTTTGTCCATAGAGAGCATTGGCTAAAGGTTTATGTGGAGATGCCCCTAGATGCAAGAGGAACAAGATTCGCTCAAGCTTCAAGCAAGAAGACTGTTCATTTTATATTTGTGAGAAATCACTTTTGAGTCCATAGGAAAGCCAATAGTATTAAAAGTGGGTGAGGTATTAAAATGAACTGGTTGCTCAAGTGCTTAGAGATAGCCACCAAATGTACTCAGTCATTTTCCCACATAACACTTCTGTCCAAAGCCAAATATCCAAAATCGGTGCTACCAAGTTTTCAGATTTGGCCCTACCGATTTTCAACCCACACGGAACCCTAGCCAAACCTACCATGTTGGTACAACCGATTCTGCTTCGGTGCTATCGAGTTCAGGTGACCAACCTTCTGTTGCCTCAGTACACAAAATCGGAATTTCCGAGTTTGGGTATTGGTGTCACCGAGTTTGGTCATCTAGCTGTTAGCCAGTGATGTCTACGCACGCTTCTATTCTGGTAGACTATGTTGGGCCTCCAAGCGCAAAGGTTTGTAGGACAGTAGAAATTTCCCTCAAGTGGATGACCTAAGGTTTATCGAACTCAGGGAAGTAGAGGTTGAAGATGGTCTCTCTCAAGCAACCCTGCAATTAACATACAAGAAGTCTCTTGTGTCCCCAACACACCTGAAACAATTGTTAGTTGTGTAGGTGCACTAGTTCGGCGAAGAGATGTTAAAAGACAAGTGATATGGATGGTAAAACAAGGTATTGTAAATCTGAAATAAAAATGACAGCAAGGTAGCAAGTGAAAAAAGTGAGCATAAAGGGTGTAACAATGGTGAGAAACAAGGCCTAGGCTTCATACTTTCACTAGTGGCAACTCCCAACAACATTAACATAGTCTAATCACATGATATATCCACTAAAACATGCAATGGTGACGTGCTCGGAGGTCATTCCTTTGTGATCAAGAGAGGACGAGAATTATGTAGGGCTACAAAAGCACACCTCAGAGTTCGTAGTTCTCATCTATGGATTTACCAATGTCACCGCAACCATCCAAAGAGAGTACCACAATAACCACAACGTATCTCAAGGATAGTCAAAGACAAGCACCAAGAGACTCTCAATCTTCAATCAATTCACAAAAGAGGAAATCACTCTTGAAAATATTCTTCTAATCCATGTCCAATAGACCGCTATCACCATGGTCTCGGGGATTATACTAGATAAGATCAAGTGAGTACATCAATCCAATACATAGAAGAAGGGGAACATCATGGGATTACCCTAGATTAACATAGCCTATTATCACAATCAAGATCACATCATGGGAGAGAGAATTAACCACATATCTACTGTAGAAGACCTCAGCCCCGAGGAGGAATTATTCCCGCTTCATGGAGGGAGGAAGCAACGTCGATGGAGATGAATCCGGGGGCACTTTCCCGTCCCGGCATGGTGCCGGCACAGGAATTCTGGTCCCCCGAAACTTGTTGGCGATGGCGGCGGAGATTGGAATTGCTTCTGGAGAAAAGGGTTTGGGAATCAGCGTTTCCTCCATGGGGGTAGAAATAGGAGCCAAGGTAGGGCACGAGAGAACGTGGGCCCCACCCAGGCGACCTGTGGGCGTGGCCAGGTGCTAGGCCGCACAGGGAGGCCGCCTGGGCGACGCGTGGCTCCCCTCTGGCCCACCTTTGGTGCTCTCGAAGCTTCCGTCACGCTGATTTTTATATATTGTTCTCGGGGTGTTTGGGACTCGGTAAGTTGGGGTAAAAGTCCCTACAAAAAGACATCAGCAGACAGAAACTGGCACTGGGTGCACTGAGTTAGTAGGTTAGTCCAAATATGTGTAAAAAGGTATGAAAGTGTAGCAAAACATATAACAATGTCACCCAAAAGATCATGGAACAAGCATACATTATAGATACATTTGGGACGTATCAACATCCCCAAGCTTAATTCCTGCTCGTCCTCGAGTAGGTAAATGATATTACAAACAATTTTTGTGGTGACATGCTAACACACATATAAGAACTTCAAAGTAAAGCAAGGAAGATATGCAATTCAAGTCAAGGCAATAACAAGCAAGAGTCTATATTTAGCATTGAATTTAGCAAAGTAAGAACATAAAGGCGCAAGAGCTCTCGCTGTCCGTGACTCGAATGTCTCCAAATGGTGTTTGCGTGCAAGAAATTGTTGGAAATATGCCCTAGAGGCAATAATAAATTAGTTATTATTATATTTCCTTGTTCATGATAATCATTTATTATCCATGCTATAATTGTATTGATTGCAAACACAATACTTGTGTGGATACATAGACAAAACACTGTCCCTAGTAAGCTTCTAGTTGACTAGCTCGTTGATCAAAGATGGTCAAGGTTTCCTAACCATAGGCAAGTGTTGTTACTTGATAAGGGGATCACATCATTAGGAGAATCATGTGATGGACTAGACCCAAACTAATGAACATAGCAAGTTGATCGTGTCATTTTGTTGCTACTGCTTTTCTACGTGTCAAGTATTTATTCCTATGACCATGAGATCATATAACTCACTGGCACCGGAGGAATGCCTTGTGTGTACCAAACGTCACAACGTAACTGGGTGACTATAAAGGTGCTCTACAGGTATCTCCGAAGGTGTCCGTTGAGTTAGTATGGATCAAGAGTGGGATTTGTGACTCCGTGTGACGGAGAGGTATCTCGAGGCCCACTCGACAATAAAGCATCACACACAAGCCTTGGAAGAAATGTGACTTAGTGTATGTCACGGGATCTTGTATTATGGAACAAGTAAAGAGACTTGTCGGCAAACGAGATTGAAATAGGTATGCGGATACTGACGATCGAATCTCGGGCAAGTAACATACCGAAGGACAAAGGGAATGATATACGGGATTATATGAATCCTTGACACTGAGGTTCAACCGATAAGATCTTTGGAGAATATGTAGGATCCAAAATGGGCATCCAGGTCCCGCTATTGGATATTGACCAAGGAGTCTCTCGGGTCATGTCTACATAGTTCTCGAACCCGCACAGTCTGCACACTTAAGGTTCGATGATGTTTTATGCATATTTGAGTTATATGGTTGGTTACCGAATGTTGTTCGGTGTCCCGGATGAGATCACGGACGTCACGAGGGTTTCCGGAATGGTCCGGAAACGAATATTGATATATAGGATGACCTCATTTGATTACCGAAAAGTTTTCGGCATTACCAGGAATGTATCGGGAGTGACGAATGGGTTTCGGATGTTCACCAGGGGGGCCAACCCACCCGGGGGAAGCCCATAAGCCTTACGGGTGCCGCACCAGCCCTTAGTGGGCTTGTGGGCAAGCCCAAGAGGGCCCTTATGTAGGAGAGAAGAAAAATCAAAGAGAAAAAAAAGGGGAAGTGGGAAAGTAGAGAAGGACTCCACCTTCCAATCCTAGTTGGACTAGGATTGGACGAGGAATCCTCCTCCCCCCCCTTCGGCCGACACCTTGGGGCTCTCTTGAGCCTCAAGGCAGGTCCCTCCCCCTCCCTCCTATATATACTGAGGTATTAGGGCTGCTTTGAGACAACTTTGCCACGGCAGCCCGACCACATACCTCCACGGTTTTTCCTCTACATCGTATTTCTCAGGAGCTCGGGCGGAGCCCTACTGGGATAGATCACCACCAACCTCCGGAGCACCGTCACGCTGCTGGGGAACTCATCTACCTCTCCGTCTCTCTTGATGGATCAAGAAGGCCGAGATCATCATCGAGCTGTACGTGTGCTGAACGCGGAGGTGTCGTCCGTTCGGCACTAGATCGGAGCGGATCGCGAGACGGTTCATGGGACGGTTCGCGGGGCGGATCGAGGGACGTGAGGACGTTCCACTACATCAACCGCGTTTCTTAATGCTTCCTGTTGTGCGATCTACAAGGGTATGTAGATCTGAATCTCCTCTCGTAGATGAACATCACCATGATAGGAATTGCGTGTGCGTAGGAAAACTTTTGTTTCCCATGCGACGTTCCCCAACAGTGGCATCATGAGCTAAGTTCATGCATAGATGTTATCTCGAGTAGAACACAAAAGTTTTTGTGGGCGGTGATGTGCGATTTTCTGCCCTCCTTAATCTTTTCTTGATTCCGCGGTATTGTTGGATCGAAGCGGCTCGGACCGACATTACTCGTACGCTTACGAGAGACTGGTTTCATCGCTACGAGGAACCCCGTTGCTCAAAGATGACTAGCGAGTGTCGGTTTCCCCATATTTAGTTGAATAGGATTTGACCGAGGAGGTCCTTGGAGAGAGGTTAAATAGCAATTCATACATCTCCGTTGTGGTGTTTGCGTAAGTAAGATGCGATCCTACTAGATACCCATGGCAACCACGTAAAACATGCAACAACAATTAGAGGACGTCTAACTTGTTTTTGCAGGGTATGCTTGTGATGTGATATGGCCAACGACGTGATGTGATATATTGGATGTATGAGATAATCATGTTGTAATAGTTAATATCGACTTGCACGTCGATGGTACGGCAACCGGCAAGAGACATAGGGTTGTCTTTAATCTAAAGTATGTGCTTGCAGATGTGTTTACTATATTGCTATGACGTAGCTTTAGTAGTAATAGCATGAGTAGCACGACAACCCCGATGCCGACACGTTGATGGAGATCATGGTGTGACGCCGGTGACAAGAAGGTCGTGTCGGTGTGACGCCGGTGACAAGAAGGTCGTGTCGGTGCTTTGGTGATGGAGATCTAGAAGCACATGATGATGGCCATATCATGTCACTTATGAATTGCATGTGATGTTAATCCTTTATGCACCTTATCTTGCTTAGAACGATGGTAGCATTATGAGGTGATCTCTCACTAAAATTTCAAGACGAAATTGTGTTCTCCCCGACATTTCACCATTGCGATAGTTCGACGTTTCGAGACACCACATGATGATCGGGTGTGATAGACTCAACGTTCACATACAACGGGTGCAAAACAGTAGCACACGCGGAACACTCGGGTTAAACTTGACGAGCCTAGCATGTACATACATGGCCTCGGAACACAAGAGACCGAAAGGTCGAGCATGAATCGTATAGTTGATATGATTAGCATAGAGATGCTTACCACTGAAACTATTCTCGACTCACGTGATGATCGGACTTGAGATAGTGGATTTGGATCATGTACCACTCAAATGACTAGAGAGATGTACTTTTTGAGTGGGAGTTCTTAAGTAATATGATTAATTGAACTAATTGTCATGAACATAGTCTAATGGTCTTTGCGAATTACGATGTAGCTTGCACTATAGCTCTACTGTTTTTATATGTTCCTAGAGAAAATTTAGTTGAAAGTTGATACTAGCAACTTTGCGGACTGAATCTGTAAAACTGAGGATTGTCCTCGTTGCTGCGCAGAAGGCTTATGTCCTTAATGCACCACTCGGTGTGCTGCACCTCGAGCGTCGTCTGTGGATGTTGTGAAACATCCGACATACACGTTTCTGATGACTACGCGATAGTTCAGTGCAAAATACTTAATGGCTAAGAAGCAAGGCGCAGAAGACGTTTTCAAACGGCACGGAACATAAGAGATGTTCTAAAGAGATGAAATTGAGATTTCATGCTCGTGCCCTTGTTGAGAGGTATGAGACCTCTGACAAGATTCTTTGTCCACGAAGTGAAGGAGAAAAACTCAATCGTTGAGCGTGTGCTCAAATTGTCTGAGTACGACAATCGCTTGAATCAAGTGGGAGTTAATCTTCCAGATGAGATGGTGGTGGTTCTCCAAAGTCACTGCCACCAAGCTGTGAGAGCTTCATGATGAACTATAAACATACCAAGGATAGATACAATGATCCTTGAGCGATTCGTGATGTTTGACACTGCGAAAGTAGAAATCAAGAAGGAGCATCAATAGTTGATGGTTAGTAAAACCACTAAGTTTCAAGAAAGGCAAGGGCTAGAAGGGATACTTCGTGAAACGGCAAAACAGTTGCTCCACTAATGAAGAGACCCAAGATTAAACCCAAACCCGAGACTAAGTGCTTCTGTTATGAGGGGAATGGTCACTAAGGCGGAGCTACCCTAGATGCTTGGTAGATAAGAAGGCTGGCAAAGTCAAAAGAACTATATTTGATATACATGATGTTGATGTGTACTTTACTATTACTCCTAGTAGCGCGAGGGTATTGGATACCGGTTCGGTTGCTAAGTGATTAGTAACACGAAATGAAAGCTACGGCATAAACGGAGACTAGCTAAAGGCGAGGTGACGATACGTGTTGGAAGTGTTTCCAAGGTTGATATGATCAAACATCGCACGCTCCCTCTACCATCGGGATTGGTGTTGAACCTAAATAATTGTTATTTGGTGCTTGCGTTAAGCATGAACGTGATTGGCTCGTGTTTATTGCAATACGATTATTCATTTAAAGAGAATAATGGTTACTCTATTTGCTTGAATAATCACCTGCAATGGTTTATTGAATCTCGATCGTAGTGTTACACATGTTCATGATATTGGTGCCAAAAGATACAAGGTAATGATGATAGTACCACTTACTTCTGGCACTGCCGCTTGAGTCATGTTGGTATAAATTGCATGAAGAGGCTCCATGCTGATGGATCTTTATACTCACTTGATTTTGAATCACTGGTGACATGCAAATCATACCACATGACCAAGGCCTTGTTTTCATTGAGATGAAACAAGATAGTAACTTGTTGGAAGTAATACATTGTGATGTATGCAGTCCAACAGGTACTGAGGCACGCAGTGGATATCATTATGTTCTTACTTTGAGTAGATACAGGAGTATTTACTTAATGAATCACAAGTCTGAAATATTGAAAAAGTTCAATTCTATTTTAGAGTGAAGTTCGTCGTAACAAGAGGATAAAGTGTCTACGATATGATCATAGAGATGAATATCTGAGTTGCAAGTTTTGGTACACAGTTAAGACAATGTGGAAGTTGTTTCGCAATTCATGCCACCAAGAACACCATGGTGTGATGGTGTGTCCGAACGTCATAGCCGCGACCTATTTGATATGGTGCATACTATGATGTCTCTTATCGAATTACCGCAATCATTTATGGGTTATGCATTAGAGACAACCGCATTCACTTTAAATAGGGCACCGCGTAATTCCGTTGAGATGACACGGTATAGATTGAGGTTTAGAGAAATCTAAGCTGTCGTTTCTTGAAAGATTGGGGCTGCGACACTTATGTGAAAAAATTTCAGTCTGATAAGCTCGAACCCAAAGCGAATAAATGCATCTTAATAGGATATCCAAAATAGTTGGATACATCTCCTATCTCAGATCCGGAAGCAAAGTGTTTGTTTCTAGAAAACGGGTCCTTTCTTGAGGAAAGGTTTCTCTCGAAAGAATTGAGTGGGAGAGTGGTGGAACTTGATGAGGTTATTGAACCGTCACTTCAACCAGTGTTTAGCAGGGCGCGGGAAGTTGTTCCTGTGGCGCCTACACCAATTTAAGTGGAAGCTGATGATAGTGATCATTGGAGCTTCGGATCAAGCTACTACAAACCTCGTAGGTCGACAAAGGTCGCGTACTACTACAGAGTGGTATGGTAATCCTGTCTTGGAGGTCATGTTGTTGAGCAACAATGAACCTATGAGTTATGGAGAGCAATGGTGGGCCCGGATTCCGACAAATGGCTGGAGGCCATGAAATCCGAGAGAGATCCATGTATAAAACAAAGTGTAGACTTTGGAGGAACTGCTTGATGGTAGTAAGACTATTAAGTAAAGATGGATCTTTAAAAGGATGACAGATGATGATGATGATAAGTCACTATTAAGAAAAGCTCGACTTGTCGCAAAGATGTTTTCGACAAGATCGAAGAGTTGACTATGATGTGACTTCCTCATTCGTAGCGATGCTAAAAGTCTGTTGGAATTATGTTAGTAGTTGCTGCATCATTTGTGAAATATTGCACATAGGAAGACAAAACATTGTTTCCTCGACGGTTTCCTTGAGGAAAGATTGTATGTGATACAATCAGAAGGTTTTGTCGATCCTAAGGATACTAACAAGTATGCAAGCTCCAGCGATCCTTCAATGGACTGGTGCAAGCATCTCGGAGTTGGAATATACACTTTGATAAGATGATCAAAGATTTTGGGTTTGTACAAGGTTTATAAGAAACTTGTATTTCCAAAGAAGTGAGTGGGAGCACTATAGAATTTCTCATAAGTATATGTGGTTGACATATTGTGGATCACAAGTAATGTAGAATTTCTGTAAAGCATAAAAGGTTGTTTGAAAGGAGTTCTCCAAAGGAATACCTAGAATACGCTACTTGAACATGGAGCATCAAGATCTATGGAGATAGATCAAAACGCTTAATAGAAGTTTCAACAAGATGCATGCCTTGACAAGTTTTTGAAGGAGTTCAAAATAGATCAGCAAAGAAGGAGTTCTTGGTTGTGTTGTAAGGTGTGAATTTGAGTAAGACTCAAAACCCGACCCCGACAGAATAAAGAGAATAGACGAAGGTCGTCTTCTATGCCTTGGCCGTAGAATCTGAAGTATGCCATGCTGAGTACTGCACCCAGGGGCAGAGCTGCATGGAGCTACCCTGTTGCACGGGCAACGGGGTCAAGTAGCTTTTTACAGATATTTTAGCACTTGGATCAAGCATGTGTATAGGTACATGACACTAAATTAGCAACGGTGCAACAGGGAAGATGGAGATGCAGATCCGCCCCTGATTGCACCTGATGTGTGCCTCGCCTCAAAGTCTGTTGAGAGGTACAGAGAGTGATCCATGATTGAATCACTAGCAACGGTCAAAGTTATCCTTAGTAACTAAATGGACTAAGGAATTTTTCTTGATTATGGAGGTGGTTAAAGAGTTCCTCGTAAAGGGTTACTTCGATGCAAGTTTTGACACTAATCCGAATAACTATGAGTAGTGAAACGGATTTGTATAGTAGAGTAGATATTTGGAGTATTTCCGAATAGCACGTAGTAGTAGCATCTATAAAGATGACATAAAGATTTGTAAAGAACACATGGATCTGAAAGTTTCAGAACCATTAACTAAAACCTCTATCACGAGCAAGACGTGATCAGACCCCAGAACTATATGGGTGTTGGATTCGTTAGAATCACATGGTGATGTGAACTAGATTATTGACTCTAGTGCAAGTGGGAGACTGTTGGAAATATGCCCTAGAGGCAATAATAAATTAGTTATTATTATATTTCTTTGTTCATGATAATCGTTTATTATCCATGCTATAATTGTATTGATTGGAAACACAATACTTGTGTGGATACATAGACAAAACACTGTCCCTAGTAAGCCTCTAGTTGACTAGCTCGTTGATCAAAGATGGTCAAGGTTTCCTGACCATAGGCAAGTGTTGTTACTTGATAAGGGGATCACATCATTAGGAGAATCATGTGATGGACTAGACCCAAACTAATGAACGTAGCATGTTGATCGTGTCATTTTGTTGCTACTATTTTTCTGCGTGTCAAGTATTTATTCCTATGACCATGAGATCATATAACTCACTGGCACCGGAGGAATGCCTTGTGTGTACCAAACGTCACAACGTAACTGGGTGACTATAAAGGTGCTCTACAGGTATCTTCGAAGGTGTCCGTTGAGTTAGTATGGATCAAGACTGGGATTTGTCACTCCGTGTGACGGAGAGGTATCTCGGGGCCCACTCGGTAATACAACATCACACACAAGCCTTGCAAGCAATGTGACTTAGTGTATGTCACGGGATCTTGTATTACGGAACGAGTAAAGAGACTTGCCGGTAAACGAGATTGAAATAGGTATGCGGATACTGACGATCGAATCTCGGGCAAGTAACATACCGAAGGACAAAGGGAATGACATACGGGATTATATGAATCTTTGACACTGAGTTTCAACCGATAGGATCTTCGGAGAATATGTAGGATTCAATATGGGCATCCAGCTCCCACTATTGGATATTGACTGAGGAGTCTCTCGGGTCATGTCTACATAGTTCTCGAACCCGCAGGGTCTGCACACTTAAGGTTCGATGATGTTTTATGCATATTTGAGATATATGGTTGGTTACAGAATGTTGTTCGGAGTCCCGGATGAGATCACGGATGTCACGAGGGTTTCTGGAATGGTCCGAAAACGAAGATTGATATATAGGATGACCTCATTTGATTACCGGAAAGTTTTCGGCATTACCGGGAATGTACCAGGAGTGATGAATGGGTTCCGGATGTTCACCGGGGGGCAGCCCACCCGGGGGAAGCCCATAGTCCTTAGGGGTGCGGCACCAGCCCTTAGTGGGCTGGTGGGCAAGCCCAAGAGGGCCCTTGTGCAGGAGAGAAGAAAAATCAAAGAGAAAAGAAAAAAAAAGGGGAAGTGGGAAAGTAGAGAAGGACTCCACCTTCCAATCCTAGTTGGACTAGGATTGGAGGAGGAATCCTCCTCCCCCCCTTCGGCCGACCCCTTGGGGCTCTCTTGAGCCTCAAGGAAGGTCCCTCCCCCTCCCTCCTATATATACTGAGGTATGAGGGCTCATTTGAGACAACTTTGCCACGGCTGCCCGACCACATACCTCCACGGTTTTTCCTCTAGATCGTATTTCTACGGAGCTCGGGCGGAGCCTTGCTGGGATAGATCACCACCAACCTCCGTAGCGCCGTCACGCTGTCGGGGAACTCATCTACCTCTCCGTCTCTCTTGCTGGATCGAGAAGGCCAAGATCATCGTCGAGCTGTACATGTGCTGAACGCGGAGGTGCCGTCCGTTCGGCACTAGATCGGAGCGGGTAGTGGGACGGATCGCGGGACGGTTCTGGGACGGTTCGCGGGGCAGATCGAGGGATGTGAGGACGTTTCACTACATCAATCGCATTTCTTAACGCTTCCTGCTATGGGATCTACAAGGGTATGTAGATCTGAATCTCCACTCGTAGATGAACATCACCATGATAGGAATTGCATGTGCGTAGGAAATTTTTTGTTTCCCATGCGAAGTTCCCCAATAGAAATGGGAGATGGGTTTAGAGCATAAAAATATTGAGAACTCAATCTACTGAAACTTCACACTTCGTCTCCTTTGGAATCTTATTTTGACTCATCCCCAGACCACTAGTTAGGCACAAGTCAAAATGATCCTCTCCCTTTCGATTTTGAGCACTCATGAAATGGATGAGCGCAAGCAACATATATTGGCACTTAGGATGGCAAAGATAATAATGATGGGGAAGGAAGACAAAAAGGGTGTGAAAGGCTCACATCAATGAGGACAACCATAGGTGAGAGAAATCCAAATGATAGATATGATGTGAGGAGTAGGTATTGCCATGCAACGGATGCACACATGAGCTAAGGTAAGCTCTCCAATGGAACTAGTGGGGGTGCATCCAACTTGCTTGCTCATGAAGACCTAGAGCTTATTTGAGGAGGCTCATCATTGGAATATACAAGCCAAGTTATGTAGTGTAAAGGTCCCCACATAGTTATGCATGAATGATAATCTCTATGGAATACAAATATAACAATGGAGTACGAGTGTGGATCTGTCAAAAGGAAGAGTAGTGTTGCCCCCCTTCTCTCTTTTTTTGTGTGGCCTCTTTGGCTCTTTCTATTTATCTCTCATTTGTCCTCTTTGGGATCTTTTCATGTGCCCTCTTTTAGGATCTTTTAATTTGTCCTCTTTGGGATCTTTTCCTCACTTAAGGGCAACACTCTATATTTTACAAGAATAAAAAGAAGATCTTCACACTTTATAAGAAGTACTAAACATAAAGACAAATGAAAACTATCATGATATATGCAATGCCTCTACCAGTGTAGCATGATATGCAATCAAACTAGTGCGTCATGTAGCAATAATAAGGGCAAGGCCCAACTAGCATGCAGCTCCTCGATCAAGCAAAAGAATGTATGACATGAAGATCAAGTCATGAGATGGTGGATGTTGCATGGCAATGTATCTCGGAAAGGCTATGGAAATGCCTTAATAGGTAGGTATGGTGGCTGTTTTGAGGAAAGATATAATGAGGCTTATGATGACAGAGTGTATCATGCCAAGGGTTTGGATGCACCGGCGTAGTTTGCACCAACTCTCAAGATGAGAAAGGGCAATGCACGGTACCGAAGAGGCTAGCAAAATATGGATGGTGGAAGTGCCAACAATCGAATACTCGCATAAGTCTGAAGAACTCATACACTTATCATCGGTAACTCTCTATCTATTTAGGAGATTCACAAAGAGACAAGTACCTCGAGGAGGAGTGTTTGGGGGTTCGGTTATCCTTGTGCATCCTCGACCCATGGTAACGTGAGGGTACCCTATATATTCCAACCCCTCCAGAGGCTAGCGATCAATCTAGTAGCTAGAGTTCTCAACTAATTTTTTAGTTTCTGAAAAACACACGGATTTCCCAAAATACGACACCTATTACTAACAGGCTCAAGCTCTTGGCACCAATAGTCCAAACATTACTCAAATCAATACCTCAAAACTATTGCAAGTTACTACTATACTTAAATAGCAACCTCAATTACCTACTCATGCAAGACACACAACTCAGTGCAACAAGCCAACTCTCCAAACAACATAAGCATGATAACTCAAGAGAGTTCCAAAAGCAACCTAAATAAAAGCTCTTAAAAAGATATAGCATGAAAAATAAGAGCTAAGCATGACAACGGCTATGAAAAGATAAAGAGCACACATAAAAGATAAGCATGAAAACCTATGTTGTGTTCTAGAGTGGAATGGATCGTGTTTCTCTCCCAAACAAAGAAAGCTAGGTTCCGAATTGTTATGAATAGCAAGCAAAACTAAAACAAACTAAAAAGTAAAGAGCGGGACGCTCCAAGCATAGCACACAACATATGAAGTGATAAACATATAGCATGGAGATGGGCGAATTGATGATTGTTGATGGAGAAGGGGATGCACGGGAGAATCCCCAAGCTTAGACGCTAGAGTCTCCTTGAATATTTCTTGGGGTTGCATGGGGGCATCCCCAAGCTTGAGATCTTCTTTCATCATCTTCCATCGCATACTTGAAAAGTCCCTTCATATTAAACTCATCATAAGCTGATTAGAGTGGTTAGTACCCATAATAAAATAATTTATTCCCTACTAGAAATAAAGATTTTCATGAAAAGCTAATGTTTGTAATGATTGACAAAATATTTTTGCAAAAGAAAAGCAAGTTTAAGATTTGCAAAATGATGAAAACGCAAAACGTGGCAGAATCTATGAAAAACAGAACACCAGGTAGTAAATAATTGTTTCGGGGCACTTATGCAACTCAAATCAAAAAACTCAGAACAGACGCCAGAAAGCCAATTGTATAGAGCATACTATCAAAACAATTCAGATCAAAAAGATGATCTGGTGATTTTTGGCGAATTTTTTCGTCAAGCACACAGAATCTGTTTATGGACAGCATGCCACAACTTTTGAACTTTCTTGCAATCGGAGGCTACAACTTGGCACAGAGCTTAAAAATAAAGATACAATGATGTTGCTACAGTAGTAAAACACATGAAGACCACTAAAACTAAAAGTAAAAACTCAAAGTAAAGATAACAAGGGTTGTCTCCCTAGAGCTCTTTCTTTATAGCCATAAAGATAGGCTTAAGATTTTAATGTTGCTCTCGTAGGAATAAGAGTTGTAGAACAAAAGAGAGCATCAAGAAGAAAATACCAAACACATTTAAGTCTAACATGCTTCCTATGCATAGGAACATTGCAATAGAATAGTTCATTGAAGCACAAAGCAATAAGCATAGGAAGGCAAAACAAGTGCAGCTTCAAAACCTTCAACATAAAAAGTGGGAACTTGATATTATTGAAATATCTATAAGCATATGTTCCCTTCTCGTAATAATTTTCATTGGGATCATGAATAAACTCAAAAATATAAGTATCACATAAATCATTGTTACCATGATCCACATGCAAAAAGGTACTCTTACTCTCCACATAAGCATAATCTTTGTCATTGGTAATAGTGGTAGTAGGACTATCATAAACAACCTGAACATTATAGATTAATTGTGTATTGGGGAGATGGTGTTAAGAAAGGGAGTAATTCCCTCCATGATTATGACAAGTTTCATATGGATAATTTCTCCTTATGTCATAGGTATCTTTACAATCACTATAGATAGGAGTTATAACATCATCATGGTAGAGAAGAGCATTATTTTTGCTAGTAACTATATTTGTAAACATGTTGTCTTTATTCTTACTAGCAAAATAATTATCAATTATCACATCACCAATGGGTAAAGGACTTGCAATCCTATCATCCCCAAGCTTAGAGCTTTCCATATCATCATTTTCAAAGTTGGTACCAAAAAGATTTTAAAGATCATAAGTAGTGTTATCATCATCTTCCCAATCACAATAAGTAACATGCATATCATAATCAAAATCATCTTCAATAGTACCTACTTACTTATCATCAAGATAATAACAATCAAACTCACCATCCTCCATAAATTTATGTCTGTTAAGATAAAAGTTGATGCGAGGAATATGCTCAGGCCAGGTTGATACCCATTCATCTTCCTTCTTGTTCCTCTTTCTCCTATTCTTTTTATTCTTCTTCACCTTAGGAGGGAGTGGTTGCAGAGGAAGCTTCTCCAAATATTCTGGTTTATCATTAGAAACAATAGGGGAAACTTGGAAGAAATTCTCCTTTTTATTAGTGGAAACATAAGAGACATTCTTATGCTTTGGTAAAGTTCCCTCCTTTCTAATCTTACTTATGTAATCATTTTCATGGCAACTAACAACACAATAGAGATGGCATTTTTGCAAAGTGTTATTTATTCCTAAGGCATTATCATCTAGCCAAGAAGTTTTTTTGATAACTCTTCACATATCAAAAATAACATAAGTTCATCATAAAGATCAGAAGTGAACATGTTATCACACAACTAGTTAACAGTTATGTTTTGGAAGTACATGCATTAAAAATTAAAGTGACCCTCTATACCATAAAGTTCACAAGTAAAACGATAAAGGTCACACAATTCTCTAGCAATTTTATTTAAATCTCTAACCCAAGTGATTGTTCTTTCATGCTTATGTTTCTTACAATACTCCTTTTCTTCAATCATAGGCCTTTCACAAGGTCTATCCACTCCACAAAAATTAACATGCTTATATAAAACTTCATTTTCAGGAATTGGATCATGCATGTCGCAATTATCATTAACAATTTCATTTTCTTTACAAATCTCTTTAAAAGGTTCATGATGCTTGATCCAATTCTCCTTAGGTATATTAAGATGTGAAGCAAAAGATTTGAGGAAATCAACAAGGAGTTGAGAATCAAGCCCAATCTTAGCACTAAACTTATTAAAACTTATAGTTTCAACAAAGGCCTTAATGCAATCATACTCATAATTTATATGTGACTCTTTACCTTTGCCGATCTCCCAATCTTAAGTATTGCGTTGAATTCTTTCAAGGAGTTCCCATTCAGCATCAATCCTTTCGTTTGTGAAAAAACCCATAGAGGAAGCATCGAGCAAGTCTTTATCCTGTCGAGAGAGCCTCGCATAGAAATTAGTAATAATCATATCTTTGAGGAGCTCATGGTTAGGACATTTTAACATTAAAGTTCTCAGTCTCCCACAAGCTTGAGCTATGCTTTCTCTATCATGAGGATAGAAATTATAAACATAATTCCTATTCTCATGGACTTCATGAAGAGGATAAAACTTGGAGCAAAAGAGAGACCGGATCTCTTCCCAATCCCGTAGGTGAGAATCATCTAGTAGCCTATACCATTCCAATGCTTTTCCTTTCAGTGACAAGGCAAATAATTTCCTTATGACTCCACCTCTTGTCAAACCTGAAATCTTAAACAACTCACAAAGTTCTATAAGTTTCAAGAAATGAATACTACGATCGATTGTTCCATCTCCTGCATAACAATATTTCCTAATTATTTCAATTATCCCAAGTGGTATTTCGAATGGGATACATTCAGTAGGTGGAGGAGACTTCTCTACCAAGGTGTGGTAAAGCGGCCTTCCCCAAGCAACGAACTAAGAGTGCAGTTTTCCATAAGCCTAACTAGTGAAAATAAAAACAAGAAACGAAAATATTTAGTTGCAAGATCTAAAGATATACCTTCAAGCACTCACCTCCCCGGCAACGGCGCCAGAAATAGCTTGATGTCTACGCATGCTTCTATTCTTGTAGACTATGTTAGGCCTTCTAGCACAGAGGTTTGTAGGACAGCAGCAATTTCCCTCAAGTGGATGACCTAAGGTTTATCAAACTCAAGGAAGTAGAGGTTGAATATGGTCTCTCTCAAGCAACCCTGCAATTAAGATACAAGAAGTCTCTTGTGTCCCCAACACACCTAATACAATTGTCAGTTGTATAGGTGCACTAGTTCGGCGAAGAGATGTTAAAAGACAAGTGATATGGATGGTAAAATAAGGTATTGTAAATCTGAAATAAAAATGGAAGCAAGGTAGCAAGTGACAAAAGTGAGCATAAACTGTGTAACAATGGTGAGAAACAAGGCCTAGGCTTCATACTTTCACTAGTGGCAACTCCCAACAACATTAACATACTCTAATCACATGATATTTCCACTAAAACATGCAATGGTGACGTACTCGGAGGTCATTCCTTTGTGATCAAGAGAGGACGAGAATTATGTAGGGCTACAAAAACACACCTCAGAGTTCGTAGTTCTCATCTATGGATTTCCCAATGTCACCGCAGCCATCCAAAGAGAGTACCACAGTCACCACAACGTATCTCAAGGATAGTCAAAGACAAGCACCAAGAGACTCTCAATCTTCAATCAATTAACAAAAGAGGAAATCACTCATGAAAATATTCTTCTAATCCATGTCCAATAGACCGCTGTCACCATGGTCTCGGGGATTATACTAGATAAGATCAAGTGATTACATCAATCCAATACATAGAAGAAGGGGAAACATCATGGGATCACCCTAGATTAACATAGCCTATGATCACAATCAAAATCACATAATGGGAGAGAGAATTAACAACATAGCTACTGTAGAAGACCTCAACCCCGAGGAGGAACTACTCCCGCTTCATGGAGGGAGGAAGCAACGTCGATGGAGATGAATCCGAGGGCACTTCCCCGTCCCGGCATTGTGCCGACACAGGAATTCTGGTCCCTCGAAACTTGTTCGCGATGGCGGCGGAGATCGGAATTGCTTCTGGAGAAAAGGGTTCGGGAATCAGCGTTTCCTCCATGGGGGTAAAAATAGGAGCCAAGGTAGGGCACCAGAGGAGGTGGGCCCCACCCAGGCGACGTATGGGTGCGGCCAGGGGGTAGGCCGCGCAGGGAGGCCGCCTGGGCGACGCCTCGCTCCCCTATTGCCCACCTTTGGTGCTCTCGAAGCTTCCGTCACGCTGATTTTTATATATTTTCTCAGGATTTTTGGGACTCGGTAAATTGGGGTAAAAGTCCCCGCAAAAAAGACATCAGCAGACAGAAACTGGAACTGGGTGCAGTGAGTTAGTAGGTTAGTCCAAATATGTGTAAAAAGGTATGAAAGTGTAGCAAAACATATAACAATGTCACCAAAAAGATCATGGAACAAGCAGAAATTATAGATATGTTTGGGACGTATGAGCCACCTTTTCGGTTCTACCGAGTTGTGTATATCGGTCTCGCCGAGATTCAAAAGTTTATCCCTTTTGTGCAAGTTGGTACCACCGAGTTTATGACTTTGGTGTCACCGAGTTGGTCACTTTAGGTGTAACAGTTGGATTTTGGGTGCTGCCTATATATACCCCTCCACCCACCTCTCATTCGTAGAGGAAGCACTCAAAACACACACTTCATTCTGAGATTCATTTTTCTGAGAGAGAGCCACCTACTCATGTGTTGAGATCAAGATATTCCAATCCATTCATTTGAACCGTGATTTCTAGCCTCCCTAAGTTGCTTTCCACCAAATCAATCTCTCCTACCCATGCCTATTCTTTGAGAGAGTGATTGAGTATTGAGGAGACTATCTTTAGAAGCACAAGAG
The DNA here is from genome assembly GCF_904849725.1 of Hordeum vulgare subsp. vulgare. Classification (NCBI taxonomy): domain Eukaryota; kingdom Viridiplantae; phylum Streptophyta; class Magnoliopsida; order Poales; family Poaceae; genus Hordeum; species Hordeum vulgare. Next base: position 569,650,611 of record NC_058524.1, on the reverse strand, counting down.
CAAGGAGTTCATCATTCTACCACATCTATTACATTTTGGAGGGTGGTGCCCCTAGATTGGTTAGGTGTCGCTTGGGAACCTCCTACTTCGTGTAGTGCAGTTGAACCAAGATGTTTGTAAGGGCAAGGAGATCGCCTACTTTGTGAAGATCTACCGTGAGTGAGGCTAGTCCTGTGTGGACGGAAGTCGTGGTGGAATAGACAAGGCCGCTTCTTTCTGGACCCCTTTGTGGGTGGACCCCTCCGTGGACTCTTGTAGCTGTTACCCTCCGTGGGTTGTAGTCTCCACTAACACGGACCTACGATAGCGCCACCTATCGGAATAATGCCAAAAATCGTTGTGTCAACCTCTTGCCTTTGATCTCTGAAACTCTACTCCTTACTACATGTGCAAAGTCTTTTACTTTCCGCTGCCATATATGTTGACTAGCATGTGTAGGGTGCACTGGATTTATTAAATCGCTAAAATCTGCCAACCATTAATTTGGGAAAAGGCTAGTATTTTAATCTTGTCAAGTAGTCTAATCACCCTCCCCCTCTAGACACCTCTTTTATCGATCCCTCATCTTCGCATATTGACTCGTGAATTCTCGAGTCTCGTCTTTCTCGACAAACTCGTCCAATCTTTTCTTCCAGTTCTTGAATAGTTTTGCCATCTTCTTAAGATCCAATGCCTTGACTTGTCGTTGTATAACTATGTTATTTGGATCTTGTTGTGGCGGTAGGCTAAAAAAATTCGTCAGCGAGTTCCAAAGCTCATCTCTGCACTGATATGTAAAATTGTCTTTGATCCGCTTGGGACCAATCAGTTGGCTATCTCGAGTGACTTCTTCAATCATGAACCTTCCATCCTGGCCCAACCTTTTCTTTGGGCCTCATCTCCTTACAGAAGTTTGGCTCGACCCGGAGGGCTGAAAGAAGAAAGAAGCATTAATATATGTACATACAAAACAATTAATGCATCTAGTCAGCAGAATCTGAATTAATATATATATATATATACCTCGTCGAACTTTGCAACAGTTAAGGCTCCAACACCGGCGAAGCCGTCATCTCCTCCCTCCTCCATTCGATCAACACAACCATCATCTCCTCCCTCCTCCATTCGATCGGTGTCGTTGAAAAGAATACCAACTACCAGTTTCCATGTTTTTTCTCAGGTGAAGCAACAACAAATCTATAGCTTTAGCATACCATCAATCATGTGCAACTTTATTATTTTTGAGTGATGCCCCAACTTTTTTTCAAAAAACGGCATGAGTCGACTCCTACTTGTTTAATTTACAGAAACATGGAAGCTATGTTAGAGAAATTCTTTCAGCCCAAGGTTGCTACTATAAGGAGGGTATCTGGTCACTTTTTTGTTACATCAAAAATATTCAAGGACGATGAGGTGGGTTTGAGACGTGTCCTTTACACTCCCCTATCATATTGTTTGTGACCATCTCAACTTTCATTCGGATACCTCCTATCTCAGATCCAAAAGCAAAGTGTTTGTTTCAGGAAATGGGTCCTTTCTCGAGAAATTGTTTCTCTTGATAGAATTGAGTGGGAGGATGGTGGAAACTTGATGAGGTTATTGAACCGTCACTTAAACCAGTGTGTAGCTAGGCGCAGGAAGTTGTTCCTGTGGCGCCTACACCAATTGAAGTGGGAAATCATGATAATGATCATGAAGCTTCGGATCAAGTTACTACAAACCCCTTAGGTCGACAAGGTCACATACTGCTCCATAGTGGTACGATAACCCTGTCTTGGAGGTCATGTTGTTGGACAACAATGAACCTACGAGCTATGGAGAAGGGATGGTGGGCCCGGATTCTGACAAATTGATCGAGGCCATGAAATTCGAGAGAGGATCCATGTATGAAAACAAAGTGTAGACTTTGGAAGAACTACTTGATGGTCGTAAGACTCTTAAGTACAGATGGATCTTTAAAAGGAAGACAGACAATGATAGTGAAAATTCACCATTAAGAAAGCTCGACTTGTCGCAAAGATGCTTCCGACAAGTTCAAAGTGAAAGTGCGTTATATCGACTAGAGGGGGTGAATAGGATACTTTTAGAATTTCATCACTGAGGAAATTCCTTTTGGGGAAATTTCTCACTGATGACTAACTTACAGCGGAAACAGTAAAGGATCAGAAGTGCAAAGTTTCACAATAGCAGTTTTTCAGAGTGAGGAATGTGAAAACAGATTGCACAGTGAGCAGGCACGCAGAAAACAGATGAGGATAAACTAGCGTGAAGAATTTGGGGTTGAGGAATTTCAGAGAAAGTCTTCAGCAAATTCTTCAAACAGTAGCACTGAAAGTCATCAACACATAATCTGAGGAAAGTAAGGAGTTGAGGAATCAGAACCCGTTCCACAGCGAAGACAGTAGTTGATGACCCAGTTCCAACTGTTGTGACACTCGTACATCTGGTTTGGAGCAGCTTGGTATTGAAACCAAAGGACACACAGTCCCAGGACACACAGTCCCTACCGTGTTCTCCTTGGGCTAAGAACACACAGTCCTCGCCCAACACTCGTGGTATGTCTTCACGGCAGACTTCCAAACCCTCACAAACTTGGTCACCCGGCGATCCACAATTGACTGCTGGAAAGCTCTAGACCATGTCGCATAACCGTCTAGAGGATGCACAGTCCTCAAAGGTAAAAGGCTTCAGTCCCACAGAGGAACAACTTCTTCGGTGATGCTCAATCACTAGGTTTGGTTTGTGGTTTCGGTGAATGTGGTATTTCCTCACTGATGAATTGCTTCTCGAAGACTCTGAGGAATTGGGTTTCTCTTATGACAAGTGTCAGTTTCTAATGGAGCAGCCAACCAGCTAATGGTTGTGGGGGGCGGCTATTTATAGCCTGGGAGCATCCCGACATGATTTGACACTAATGCCCTTAAATAATATGACCGTTGGTGTGGATAAGACCAATGACTTGGCTGGCTATCAAAACGGTAGGAACCCTCAACTGTGAGAGTCCTCATGTCACTCGTATTCCTCACTTGAGGCTTTTGGTAGGATTAGGCTTGGGTTGAGCATCATGAGGAAATTCATTCCAAAGTGTAACTTCGACCCCCTTTAACAGTACGGTGTTCGTACTACTCGAGTGTGAAGAAAATAAAACAGAAAGAGTAAATCTTCATGCTTCAAAGTCTTCAAAATGATTTTCTTCAGGACACACCGAATTCCTCAATTTCAGTATCTTCATGAGGAATATCAATTTTATCGCGGATTCTTCGCGATTCAATTCTTCAGCTTAAGACATATTTCTTCAACCGAAGATATACATTTTTAGGGGTCGATATTCATCAAATATCTCAAACTCCTCAGTGACTTATAGATCATGTATACACTCATAAACACATTAGATACTTAGCCTATAAGTCTTCAAACCACCAAAATCACTAAGGGGCACTAGATGCACTTACAATCTCCCCCTTTTTGGTGGTTGATGACAATTAGGTTAAGTCTTCAACAGGGATCAAAAATATGAAATGTAAATACTCATTTGAGGAATTTGAAATCAAGATTCAGAGAGACTCCCCGTGAAGATGTGCATATCTTGAGGATTTTGCTTTTCACAGCAAATGCACATTGATGATATATATCATGGAGATCTCCCCGTGAGTCTTGTAAATCCTGCATACATGTAACATATCGTATGAAGAAAATGAAGATGCATGATGACAAATGGTATCTGATGAATTCCAACATGCGTGCATTAAAACTTGAGAAATAAGCATGCGAAGAAAAATGTTCAAAAGCGTCAGAGTACCATCGGGCTTAAGTTACAACTCATTACATAAAAACTTCAGAAGAGCCAAGAGTTTGTAACTTAAATATAGTTCATAAGCCCCAAAATATCCCGCTTGAAGACTAACTCTCAAGTTTCTCCCCCTTTGTCATCAAGTGACAAAAAGGGACAAACTAAGGACTAACGCCCGTGAAGACTTCACTTATTGGCGGTTGATGAAGAGCCGTGATGCTTCTTGGGAGTAGTCTTCTTCCTTGGACCGGTAGCAGTGTCGAGATGTTCTTCATCAGTTTCAGTAGTGCGGAATGAAGAAAAGGAATTGTCTTCAAGGTCTGGAACTCAAATGGGCCTGAACTTCTTCTTGGGAGGCCACGACCAGTCAAAGTCCCGCTCAAAGTCCATTTCTTCAAGCTCTGTCTGAGTCTTCCGATGTGCAAGTGTAGCCCAGGTGCGATCGAAAACCTCATGCAGATAGTGATGGTTAAGCTTCACAGAGTTCTGTGTTTCAGTGAGGGTTTTCACAATGGCATCAAACTGGCGTTTGACCCACTTGTGATTGCGATCCACCTTCTGGTGAAGACTGAGGAGGAGCTCTCTTGTATTCATCACGCGAGGAGGAACGGGGCTTGCCGGACGAGTCTCAGTATCATCCCATGAATAATAAGCTTCTGGCTCTCTGAACTGACCATTAAGGGGCCTACTGCCATCATCAATCACTGACTTGCCTTTTCCTTCAATGGGCTCGAAAGTCTTCTTGTTGACCCGGATAGGAGGCATATAACCAACATGGTTTTGGAAATCAGCATGGAAGTTGATGCTTGTCCTTGTCCTGATGAATCTCATGATCCATGGGGCATATATCTTGTGATCAAATGGACACATAGCATTGTTGGCCAAAGTCCTCAAGAAGAAATCATGGATGTTGATAGGAATACCATGGATGATGTTGAAGAGGATATTCTTCATGATGCCTACGACATCTTCTTCATCATCATGGACTTTAATCGGCGTGAGCACACTGCAAGGATTCTGTAGACAGACCTTGGTGTATATTTGAGCTCGTGGACGAGGAAGGTTTTTCTCGGTGATTGTCCTTCAGCTAAAGGCTTCATGAGGACTTCCATCATCCCGTTGGGCAGCTCACGCTCACCGTAAAGCTTCACAACCTCCTCTGAGTGAATTGGTACAGGCAGTTCACGGAGGAGCTCAGTAGCAGGAGCCTTGTAGTGAGTGTTTTGGGTCATCCAGTCAAACACCCAGGTGTTAATGTCTTCAGGGTTGCCAGATATGTGAAGAGTGGCATAAAACTGAAGAATGAGCTCACTGTTCCATCAGAGATGTCGGAGCACATTGGCAGCAGACCAGCGTCATGGAGTACATTGAGGACTGGCTCTAGGCACGGTATTGCTTCAAGTTCAACGTGAGGAATATGCCTGTGCTGGAATATCTTGTTTCTTCCACACAACACAGAGGCATAGTAATTCAGTTGTGTCCTCGTCCAAAACTTCAGATGCCTCATTTGAGGCTTGTCATAGGGATTCTCTCCAATGAAGTACATGTGTTCTTCAAAGAAATTCTCCTTTTGAAACTGTGGTCTCTTGGAGAATGGCTGACGCTTAACTGGCTCAAGATTTTGCTGAGGAACAGGAGGGGAGACAACAATTGCAGTCTCGGGGTTGAGCACGACAAAGGCATTGTCTTGATCAGGTGCATTTTCCTCAGCATTGTCCTCAGGGTGAGGAATTTCATCAGCTGGGGCTTCAGGCTGAGGAGCTTGCTCTGGCTGGGCATCAGGCTGAGGAATAGGTTCATCTTGCTCAGGTGGAGGAGTTGGGTGAGCCTGTTCCTCATCTTGAGGATTTTGCTCAGAACTTTGAATTTTATCAACTTGAGGAATTTCACTTTGTTCTTCCTCAACTGGCTTGGTGACAGAGGCAGTTTCATCAGCTGGTGCAGCTGATCCTTGTGCAGTGTCTTTCTGAGGAATGGAGGGCTGAGGATTGTCGTCAATATGAATTTCTTCGTCACGGTATTCCTTAGAGGCGACATCCTTCATTTCCTCATCTGTCCCTTTTGCCTGGTCATCAAGGATGACCATTTCATAAGACGGAGCGACATTTAGGGGCACAGGGTCCAGTGGAGCAGTATCTTCAAGCGCTTTGAGGCGCTTGGCCTCTGTTTCTTCTTCTGTTGAGGAGGCCTTTTTATTTTTGGCTTCCTTCTCAGCAACCCTGGTTTTCTTCACGTCTGATGCAGATGGAGTCATCTTCTTCACCTTTGAAGCTTTTGGTGAAGGGGTTCTCTCGACGGATTCTTCAGCTGGCTTTGAGGAACCAGCTGGAGCAGAGTCATCAGCTTGCTTTGGTGAAGCAGCTGGGTCAGGGGCAGTCTCACCAGCTGCAACAGGTTCAGCAGTTGGATTTTCCATGGTGATTTCTTCAATAGCCGGTACATCCACACGGCTTTCTTGGTGTATTTCCTCAGATTGAGGAGTTTCCTCAGCTTGAGGAGATTCATCAGCTGGCTCTTCAATCAAGGGCTGGGGAGTTGGTGCTGGAGGTGCAACCTTCTTGTTGTAGTCATCAACAGCTTTAGTGCAAGCTTGATGAAATTGCTCTTGAGACTCTGACGATCTGACAGCTTGGAGTACTTATCAGCCAAATTCTTCAACTCAGCCTGTGTTGACACCAGTGCATCAGGCGTCAAGCTGAGGAGATTCTGCTTGAGGAATTTCTCCTTTTTAAGCTTCGCAACCTTGGCCTGCTTGGCTTGCTCTTCTTTCCACTTGGCTTCATTGATGAATGTGGCCACCATGTGGCTGATGCCAGAGGGAAGTTTCAAATCATCAAGCGGAGTGTTTGGGTCCTCATACCACATGTTTATGTAGTCTAGGAGGACCTTGGGGTCCATGGCCAGAGAAATGGCGCTACCTGATGCTTGAGCTGCCCTTTCCTGCTTGTTTCTGATTATCGCTTGCAGAGTTTGATCATCATATTCATCACTGCCCTCTGATGCAGACGGGACTGTGATGATTTTGCTGGGGCTTGGCAGAGTTGCTCTTTCAGCAGACACCTGAGTCTTCACAGAAGGTGGTGAAGACTTTGTCTCCGAGTTGGTTGCAGCCGGGAGTGAGGAGCTGGAGGTGGCGGTCAGTGGCTTCATGACCGGCTTGTGTACTGGTATCTCTTGAGGCATTGGTGGTGGTGCTGAGGATTTTGGAGCTGAGGGTTTTGTAACTGATGCCTGAGCAGACTTCTCTTGAGGCTTTGGAGCCCTCGGTTTTGATGGCACAGACTATGGTTGAGGAATTGTTGAACCAGAGGTCTCAACGGCCGAGGAAGTAGCTGCAGTTGAGGCAGCAGGTGAGGATTCATTGAATTTCCTCACTGCAGCATCTGACTGCTTCTTGAGCTTAGCCAGATGCTTTTCCTTCTCATCTGGATAGTCATCAATGGTCTTCAGGCTTGAGGGATGTGCTACTTGATGAGCCTCAAGTGGGGGCCCGTTTTCCAGGAGGCTTCACGGCGAATTTCTTCGCATACTTTGCAGTTACAAACCTGTATTCCTTCCATTCCTTAGCCCATCGGCGTTCTATCTTCTGCAGCCGAATCTTTCTCTTGGCCATTGTTTCATATTCATCAGGTGTGCAATAGTCCCAGTAAATATCCTCAGGGATATCCAAAGCTGTGTTCTGCTCAAGTTTCTTTCCTCCCTTCTGCTTTCTGTCATCCTCCATTTTCATCAGCTGAGGATTTTGCTGATGAGATTGAACTCTTGAGGATTCTGATGAGACTTGAAGATTTTTTTCAAGAAACGCTGCAAATGAGTTAATCTGATGAGAACCGAGAGATTCATCAGCTGACATGTGTGTACCTGTGAACAGAGTATAGTTGCGAGGAATTTGGAGAGGTCATATGCGTTCTCAGATTTGAAGAAAATGAAAAAGTTTGACAGTTGAGGAATTTAACCAGTGGTTGAGGAATTTGCCTAAGCATATTGTTCTTGGGTTCCAGAGTTGTACAGATCCGAAAATTCGCACAATTGAGGAATCTCGTGAAAATCTTAGATGCTTAGTGAAGTTCATCAATGGTGTGGTGATAGGCAGTGTTTGAGGAATCAAGTGCATATCGATTCTTGAGGAAAAACAGATTTCACATAGGAGATGTAAAATGGTAGATCTAACTTGCTGTAAAAATGGGATTTTTATTTACCCTTGAAGGTGCGCACGAAGAACACAGAAAAGTTGTGTAGAGAAGCTCTTCGGTCGCGTGTCCAATGCGCCATAACCCGACGGCAGAGGACGTCTACGGCGGCAGAGGACGAAGATGGTCCGACTCCGGCGTGGTTCCGGCGACGGAGAAGTCGAGGCAGTGAAGCTCTTCTTCACCGGCGACGAGACTTCCAGCGATGGCGCTAGGGTTCGGTGCTTTTTGCTATAGCAGGAGAGCGATGGGGCGAAGAAGTGTTTGCCGAGGGGGATAAGGGCATATTATAGCCAGACATTTACTGTTGGCGCGAAGAATTCGGACCAAACAGCCCCTGCCTCTATGTCTCCGCAGGACACGTGTCGCTCCCGAACAAGGCGGTGGAGATAGTGGAGATCGTGGTTATCCGAACATGGGAAGTGGGGTTCAGTTACTGTGCATTAAAGAAACAATTTTTGAAGATTTGAGGATTTTAGTTACAAAATCATCAGCTGACAAGGACGCAGTGAGGATTTTGAACAAAGTTTCAAATAGAACGCATATGAAGAATCGAATAAACTGGATGAGAATAGCATAGAGGGAAAGTAGGGTCCGATCACATTCACTTAGAAGAAATATCAACTTGAAGAAATAGCTATAAGTGAATGCTGTTGAGGACATTGAAATCACAGTCTATCTAGTCAAACGAAAGTCATCAAGTGTTTTTGAAGATTTGAGTAACTTGAGGATTTTGTGATAAATCGTCACAATGAAGAACAACTGTTTTGAAGAAAAACACATTTTGAGGAAATGGAACATTTGAAGAAAATCAACTTGAGGAATTTCACGTTGGGCGGTGGCGTGACCCACCATATAAGAATGTTGATTACACGCGCCGCGTACAATTGTCGTAGGGCCTTGAGAATCAATTTCTTCGTTGATTTCTTCACATTAAGAGTGATATTCTTCATCAGTTGAAGAAAATCGATTCATCATGTGTTGCACATCTGTGTCATCAATTTTGCATAAGTGTTAGGTGTGTGCATGTTTTTACAAAACATTTGAAGATTCTAAGATATTTAGCTCACATCGCAACTTGCAAAACCTTTTCTCATCCAAGGGCTTAGTGAAGATATCTGCCACTTGATCATCAATCTTCACATGGTTGATGAGGATATTGCCCTTGAGGACATGGTCCCGAAGAAAATGATGACGAATCTGGATGTGCTTGGTCTTCGAGTGCTGTACTGGGTTGTATGCAATCTTGATTTCACTCTCATTGTCGCAGTAGAGAGGCACATTCTTCATGTTGATGCCGTAGTCCTTGAGGGTTTGCTTCATCCATAGTAATTGAGCACAACATGAACCAGCAGCAATGTACTCAGCTTCGGCAGTGGAGAGTGATACGCAGTTCTGCTTCTTTGAGGACCAGCAAACTAGTGATCTTCCGAGGAAATGGCATGTGCCAGAAGTTGACTTGCGATCCACACGGTCACCAGCATAGTTAGAATCAGAATACCCTACCAGATGAAGATTTGAGTCCTTGGGATACCATAATCCTAGTGTTGGTGTGTGAGCTAAGTATTGAAGAATATGCTTCACAGCCTTATGGTGTGATTCCTTTAGTTTTGCTTGAAAACGTGCACACATGCAAACACTAAGCATTATATCTGGCCTAGATGCACATAGATACAATAAAGAGCCAATCATAGAGCGGTATACCTGTTGATCGAAATCTTTACCATTTTCATCAGTGCCGAGGTGGCCGTTGGTAGGCATTGGAGTCTTGGCACCTTTGCATTCATGCATGTCGAATTTCCTCAGAACATCCTTGAGGTATTTCTCCTGTGATATGAAGATTCCATTGCGTTGTTGACGAATTTGAAGACTTAAGAAGAATTTCAGCTCCCCCATCATAGACATCTGATATTCTTCACTCATCATGTAAGCAAATTCATCATTGTATCGTTTGTCAGTACAACCAAATATGATATCATCGACATATATTTGACACACAAATAGCTCATTATCATAGGATTTAGTGAAAAGAGTTGGATCGAGTGAACCAGGTTTGAAGCCTTTCTTCATGAGGAATTCCTTCAATGTATCATACCATGCCCGAGGGGCTTGCTTGAGACCATAGAGAGCCTTTTTGAGTCTGAAGACTTTGTCTGGATTTTTTGGATCCTCAAAACCTGGGGGCTGAGCAACATATACTTCTTCCTCAAGCTTACCATTGAGGAATGCACTTTTCACATCCATTTGATATAAGATGATGTTACGATGATTAGCATAAGCAAGTAGTATTCGAATAGCTTCAAGTCTAGCAACAGGTGCAAAAGTTTCATCAAAATCTATTCCTTCAACCTGGGTGTAGCCTCGGGCTACAAGTCGTGCCTTGTTCCTCACCACTTGACCGTCCTCATCTTGCTTGTTTCGGAAAATCCACTTGGTGCCGATGATATTGTGCTTGCGAGGATCTGGTCGTTTGACGAGCTCCCATACGTCATTCAGCTTGAATTGAAGAAGTTCGTCTTGCATAGCTTGGATCCACTCCGGTTCCAGAAAAGCCTCAGCAACTTTTGAGGGTTCTGTGATGGATACAAAGGAAAAATGCCCTAAAAAGTTAACTAAGTGTGAAGCTTTTGAGTGAGTGAGAGGACCTGGCGCGTTGATATCGTTGAGGATTTTGTCAAGTTCTACTTCATTTGCAATCCTCGGATGAGCTGGTTGAGGATTTCGTCTGGGCTGAGGAAGTGGTTCTGGTGCAATTTCCTCAGGAGCATCTTCTTGATTTTCATCAGTGATGGGGATCGTTTCTTCACCAATTTCCTCAGTGGGGACAATGTCTTCAATAGGTTTGAGCTTTATTGCTTCCTCGGGAGACAGCTTATCTGGATCATAAGGCAATTGCTCTCTTTGCGAGCCATTAGTTTCATCGAACCGCACAACTACAGTCTCAACAACTCTGTTGTGATAGTTGTTGAAGACTCTGTAGGTGTGCGAGTCCTTTCCATAACCGAGCATAAAACCTTCATGTGCCTTAGGTGCAAATTTTGAGCTATGGTGAGGATCTCTAATCCAACACTTTGCACCGAAGACTTTGAAATAACTTACATTGGGTTTCTTATTAGTGAGGAGTTCATATGAGGTTTTCTTGAGGAATTTGTGAAGATATACCATGCTGATGATATGGCATGCAGTGTTGATTGCTTCAGGACAAAAGCGACGAGGAGTCTGATATTCGTCAAGCATAGTTCTTGCCATTTCAATCAGAGTCATGTTCTTCCTTTCGACGACACCATTCTGCTGAGGAGTATAAGGAGCAGATAATTCGTGAGTAATACCCAGTTCATCAAGATAATCATCAAGACCAGTGTTTTTGAACTCTGTTCCATTATCACTCCTGATATGTTTGATCTTGATGCCAAAGTTTGTCAAGGCCCTTGAAGAAAATCGTTTGAAGATTTCCTGCACTTCAGTTTTATACACTATGATATGCACCCATGTATATCTGGAATAATCATCAACTATGACGAAGCCATATAAAGATGCTGCATTGGTTAGTGTGGCATAGTGAGTAGGTCCAAATAGATCCATATGAAGCAATTCAAATGGACGTGTAGTGGTCATGATAGTCTTCGAGGGATGCTTGGATCTGGTCATTTTCCCAGATTCACATGCACCGCACAGATGGTCTTTGAGGAATTTGACTGATTCGATGCCGATGACATGCTTCTTCTTCGCAAGCGTGTGCAAATTCCTCATGCCTGCATGACCTAGTCTTCGGTGCCACAGCCATCCTTCTGAGGTTTTTGCTAGTAAGCCAGTGGCTGGTTGAGGACCTTTGTCAGCATATGTGATTTGCTTCAGAGGTGATCGAGTTAGTGGCATATTCATCAGCAAGCTTTTATCACCAGTCATGTGATGTGTGCAGCCACTATCAAGAACCCACTCAGTATACTTGGGTTTATCATCCTGTAGATGAATTAGTACAGCTTACCAACTCATATGCTTCAAGTTTGAAGAATATGATGTCAATTTCATCAGACAAGAATTTCATCATAACAGGATTATAAGGACGTGTGAAATATTTCTATTTCATCAATATTAGCTTGCGTCCAATCAAGCATTTCCTCAGGTCTCCAGCAAATTCTTCAGATGATGATTTTCATCTAGAGACCTGTCCTGCAGAAGTGATTAGTTCGATTTCCTCACCACCCACATCTGAAGGGGTGGTAAAGCATTCATCATTCTGCGAGCACCATATGAGAAAGGTGGCATTGAAGCTAATGCACTTCTCTTAACAGTAGGGGGTTAAGTACTCATATGAATATGCAGAGAACTGGTTTGAGGATTTATGAACATAATGATTTGAAGAGTAACGCTCATATTCATATTCCTTGTAGTTTCCCTGCATGTTAGAAGCATTAGCACGGGTACGAGCATAATTTTGACCAGTTGAGGATTTTGATCCTCTTGAAGACTTTGGTCCTCCTGAGGAATTTGATCTGGGGTTCAGATTCTTCAGTGGTGGTGTCATGAGGTCATTCACCTGAAGATTTTCAAGACAGCTTTTGGGAACCCAGATTTTCCTCAAGCGAGGGCCATTCCTGCAGTTAGTTCAAACATATCGAGCAAATACTTCACCAGATTGATTTTTGAACAGTTTATAGTTGGAGTCAAATGACTCATCTGAGGAATAGGATAATTCACAGGAAAAGCCAGTCAGATTAGATGGGTCAAAAGGAGGCCCAGTAGCAGCAACCCATGAGGTTTTGGGATACTGCTCAGGTTTCCAATAAGATCCATCAGCATTTAATTTCCTCTCAAAGACAATTCCTTCTTTCCCGGGGTTCCTGTTCAAGATCTGCTTTTTGAGCACATCACAAAGGGTTTGATGTCCTTTGAGGCTTTTGTATATGCCTGTCACATACAATTCCTTCAACCCTGCATTTTCATCAGTAACATTTGTGTTTTCCTCAAGTGAGGAAATAGACACTACAGGTAGAGTTGAATAATTTGTAGCAATAGAAGCATTTGATGATTCTGGTGAAGAATTAGCAGTTTCGCGTTCAATGCATTTAAGACATGGAGTAATCAATTCAGCTTGAGCAGCGCTGATCTGTTGAGCTAGTAATGAATCATTTTCCATACGAAGATCATCATGAGACATCCTCGGCTTCCCTAGATCAAGCTTCCTTTGAAGAAATTCATAGGAAAGCTTCTCATGATCAGCGAGGAGTGTATCATAACAATCTTGAAGATTATCAAATCTAGACTAAAGACTTTTCACATCTTCAGTGAGGATTTGGGTAAGGTTCATTTCATCATTCAACAGATCATCACTTCTATCTAGCAGTTTTTGAAGCTTTTCCAGGGCAGTTTGTTGTTTAGTGGCAATGATAGCAAGTTTACTGTAACTGGGTTTTTTATAATCATCAGGTTCACAGCCACTTGAATCAGAGGAGGAGGCATCATTTGGTACCTTTGAACCTTTTGCCATGAAGCAATAGGTTGGAGCGAAGTCATCAGCATAGTCATCAGTGTGGATGGTGTTATCATCTTCTTCAAGATTGAAGATTGACTTGCTGACGAAAGTGGTTGCAAGTGCAAGACTAGCCTGTCCGGATTCTGAGTCTTCATCAGAACCCTCTTCTTCAACACATTCCTCTGATTCTGCCTCGGAGTCCATTTCCTTGCCAATAAGTGCCCGAGCCTTTCTGAAACTAGTCTTCTTGTGCGATGAGGGCTTTGAAGATGAGGATATTGAAGATTTCTTCTTCTTCTTCGAGTCATGAGAACTGTCATCCTTGTATTTCTTATTCTTTGATTCCTTTCCCCAACGGGGACAATCAGCAACGTAATGACCTGATTTCTTGCATTTGTGGCAGGTTCTTTTCTTGTAGTCCTCAGATGAAGATTCTGATTTCCTCATGTCTCTTCTTGAAGATTTACCGAACTGGCCAGGTCGTGTAAACCTCTGGAATTTCCTCACGAGCATTGCAAGCGCCTGTCCAAATTCTTCAGGGTCACCAATGCTGTCATCTGAGTCTTCTTCTTCAGATGAGGAAATTGCTCTAGCCTTCAGTGCACGTGGTCTGGAATAGCTTGGTCCATATAGATCTTTCTTTTCTTCTAGCTGGAATTCATGAGTATTGAGTCTTTCGAGTATATCAGCTGGGTCAAGCATCTTGTAGTCTGGTCTTTCTTGAATCATCAGAACTAAAGTATCAAATGAAGAGTCCAAAGATCTCAGCAGTTTCTTCACAACTTCGTGATCAGTAATGTCTCGAGCTCCCAGTGCTTGCAGTTCATTTGATATGTCAGTGAGGCGATCAAAGGTGTCTTGGCAGCTTTCATTGTCATGCCTCTTGAAGCGATTGAAGAGATTGCGAAGAATATCAACACGAGAGTCACGCTGGGTTGATACTCCTTCATTTACTTTGCACAGTCTCTCCCAGATCGGTGTTGCAGAGCCCAAAGCACTCGCTCTTCCAAAATGGCCTGGGCTCAGATGGCCACAGATGATATTCTTCGCTTCAGAATCGAGTTGCTTGAACTTCTTCACATCAGTAGCACAGACACTAGCAGAGATGATGGGGACGCCATGTTCCACAATATACCAGAGATCATTATCAATAGCTTGTAGATGCATTTGCATCTTGTTCTTCCAGAAGGGAAAGTTCTTTCCTTTGAAGGTAGGACATGCTGCAGTCACCTTAAACATGCCTGCATTCGACATAACTAAAACTCCAGGTGGTTAAACCAAAATCACACAGAACAATGGAGTACCTTGCTCTGATACCAATTGAAAGTGTGTTATATCGACTAGAGGGGGTGAACAGGAGATTTTTAGAATTTCATCACTAAGGAAATTCCTTTTGAGGAAATTCCTCACTAATCACTAACTTACAGCGGAAACAGTAAATGATCAGAAGTGAAAAGTTTCACAACAACTGTTTCTCAGAGTGGGGAATGTGAAAACAGATTGCACAGTGAGGAGGCACGCAGAAAACATATGAGGATTAACTAGCGTGAAGAATTCGGGGTTGAGGAATTTCAGAGAAAGTCTTCAGCAAATTCTTCAAACAGTAGCAGTGAAAGTCATCAACACATAACCTGAGGAAAGTAAGGAGTTGAGGAATTAGAACCCGTTTCACAGTGAAGACAGTAGTTGATGACCCAGTTCCAACTGCTGTGACAGTCGTACATCTGGTTTGGAGCAGCTTGGTATTGAAACCAAAGGACACACAGTCCCGGGACACACAGTCCCTACCGTGTTCTCCTTGGGCTAAGAACACATAGTCCTCGTCCAACACTCGTGGTAAGTCTTCAGGGCAGACTTCCGAACCCTCACAAACTTGATCACCCGGCGATCCACAATTGACTGCTGGAAAGCTCTAGACCATGACGCCTAACCGTCTGGAGGATGCACAGTCCTCAAAGGTAAAAGGCTTCAGTCCCACACATAGCGATGCTAAATGTCTGTTGGAGTTATGTTACCAGTTGCTGCATTATTTATGAAACCTTGCAAATGGGATGTCAAAACATTGATTCCTTGACGGTTTCCTTGAGGAAAGGTTGTATGCGATACAACCAGAAGGTTTTGTCGATCATAAGGATGCTAACAAGTATGCAAGCTCCACTAATCCTTCTATGGACTAGAGCAGGCATCTCGGAGTTGGAATATAGGCTTTGATGAGATGATCAAAGTTTTTGGGTTTATACAAGGTTTGTGAGAAACTTGTATTTCCAAACAAGTGAGTGGGAGCACTATATAATTTCTGGTTAGAATATATGATTGACATATTGTTGATCCGAAATATTGTAGAATTTCTGGAAATCATAAAGGGTTGTTTGAAAGGAGTTTTCCAAAGGAAAACCAGGATAGAGCTACTTGAACATTGAGCATCAAGATCTATAGAGATAGATCGAAACGCTTAAGAGAACTTTCAAATGAATGCATACCGTGACAAGGTTTTGAAGGAGTTCAAAATAGATCAGCCAAAGAAAGAGTTCTTGGTTGTGTTATAAGGTGTGAGTTTTGAGTAAGACTTAAAAGCTTACCAGGGCAGAAGAAAGAGAAAGGACGAAGGTCGTCCCGTATGACTTAGACGTAGGCTCTAAATTATGCTATGTTGTGTACCGCACCTGATATGTGCCTTGCCATGAATCTGTCAACGGGTACGAAAGTGATCGAGGAGTGGATTACTAAACAGCGGTCAAAAGTTATCCTGAGTAACTAGTGGACTAAGGATTTTTTTTTCTCGATTGTGGAGGTGATAAAAGAGTTCGTTGTAAAGGGTTACGTCAGCAAGCTTTGACACTAATCCGAAAAACTCTGAGTAGTAGACCAGATTCGTATAGTGGAGCAGTCATTTGGAATAGTTCCAAATGACGCATGGTAGTAGCATCTATAGGATGACATAGAGATTTGTAAAGCACACACAGATCTGAAAGGATAAGACCCGTTGACTAAACCCTCTCTCACAAGAAAGACATGATCGAACCCCGTAATTGTGTGGGTGTTAGATTCATTACAATCACATAGTGATGTGAACTAGATTATTGACTCTAGTGCAAGTGGGAGACTGTTGGAAATATGCCCTAGAGGTAATAATAGATTGCTTATTATTATATTTACTTGTTCATAACAAACGTTTATTATCCATGCTATAATTGTATTGATTGGAAACTCCAATACATGTGTGGATACATAGACAACACACTGTCCCTAGTGAGCCTCTAGTTGACTATCTCGTATATCAAAGATGGTAAAGGTTTCCTCGCTATAGACAAGTGTTGTCACTTGATAACGGGATCACATCATTAGGAGAATGATGTGATGGACAAGACCCTAACTATAAACATAGCATAAGATCATGTCATTTTTTTGCTACTGTTTTCTGCATGTCAATGCATCTGTCCCTATGACCATGAGATCAAGAAACTCCCGGACACCAGAGGAATACCTTGTGTTTATCAAACATCACAACGTTACTGGGTGACTGTAAAGGTGCTCTACAGGTATCTGCGAAGGTGCCTGTTGGGTTGGCATGGATCAAGACTGGGATTTGTCACTCCGTATGACAGAGAGGTATCTCGGGGCCCACTTAGTAATACAACATCAAAACATGCCTTGTAAGTAATGTAACTAAGGAGTTAGTTACGGGATCTTGTATTATGGAACGAGTAAAGAGAGTTGCCGGTAACAAGATTGAACTAGGTATGGAGATACGATGATCGAATCTCGGGCAAGTAACATACCAAAGGACAAAGGGAACAACATACATGATTAATTGAATCCTTGACATAGAGGTTCAATCGATAGAGATCTTCATATAATATGTAGGAGCCAACATTGACATCTAGGTCCCGCTTTTGGTTATTGATCGGGGAGTGTCTCAGGTCATGTCTGCATAGTTCTCGAACCCGTAAGGTGTGCAGACTTAAGGTTCGGTGACGTTTCGGTATGGTTGAGTTATAGGTGTTGGTGACCGAAGGTTGTTCGGAGTCTCGGATGAGATCCTGGATGTCATGAGGAGCTCCAGAATGGTACGTAGGTAAAGATTGATATATGGGAAGTCATGTTTTGGTCACGGAAAGGTTTCGCGCTCATCGGTAGTGTACCGGGAGTGCCAGGAGAGTACCGGGGGACCACCGAGAGGGTTGTGACGACCCAAAGGCTTCATGGGTTGTGAGAGGAGGTAGACCAGACCCTAGTGGGCTGGCCAAAGCCTCCCCTAAGGGCCCATGCGGATGGAGTGGAAGAATAAGGCAAAAGGCCAAAAGGTGGAAAGGGTTTCTAAATTAGGAAGGAGTCCTAATAGGATTCCACCTCCCTTGTGGGAGGTGGATTCCTCTCTTGTTGGCTCGGTCGAACCACTCCTTGGAGGAGGGTCCAAGGCAGCCTCCCATCCTCTTCCTCCTATATATAATAGAGGTTTGAGAGGTGAGGGCTAACCCTAATTGCCACATGCTCCCTGTACTTCTCTCTAGATTTGTTTATCCTATAGTCTAATTTGGCGGTGCTTAGGTGAAGCCTTGTTGGATTAGTTCACCACCACCACCACCACGCCGCCGTGCTAGAGAACTCATCTACCTGTCTGCCCTTCTTGCTGGATTAAGAAGGCGGTGATCGTCATCGAGCTGTACGTGTGCTGAACGCGGAGGTGTCGTCCGTTCGACACTAGATCGGGACGGATCGTGATGAGATCGCGGGACAGACTGCAATTTGGACCACGAAGATGTTCCACTGTATCAACCGCGTTATATACAGTTCCGCTTAGTGATCTACAAAGGTATGTAGATTCACTCTCCCCTCACGTAGATGATCATCACCATGGATAGGTATTGCGTCTGCGTAGGAAATTTTTTGTTTCCCATGCAATGTTCCCCAACAGTGGCACCATGATCTAGATTCATGCATAGATGACATCTCGAGTAGAACACAAAAGAGTTCGTGGGCATTGATGTTCAATTTGCTGCCCTCCTTAGTATTTTCTAGATCCGGCGGTGTTGTTGGATTGAAGCGGCCCGGACTAACTTTACTCGTACGCTTACGAGAGACCGGTTTCATCGAGTGACACGCAACTTGTTGCATAAAGATGACTGGCGGGTGTCTATTTCTTCAAGTTCAGTTGAATCAAAGTTGACCGAGGCGGTCCTTGAAGAAGGTTAGATAGCAATTTGCATATCACCGTTGTGGCTTGCGTAAGCAAGATGCGATCATACTACATACCCATAGCAGCCACGTAAAACATGCAACAACAAATTAGAGGACGTCTAATTTGTTTTTGCAGGGTATGCTTGTGATATAATATGGCCAAAGACATCATATGATATATTGGATTTATTAGATGATCATGTTGTAATAGTTAAATATCGACTTGCACGTCGATGCTACGGCAACTGGCAGGAGCCATAGGGTTGTCTTTAATTATTTTTGCACTTGGAGATGCTTTGCTTTATCGCTAGTAGTAGCTTTAGTAGTAACATCATAGTCAGCGTGACAACCTCAATGCCAGCACAGTGATGAAGATCATGATGATGGATATCATGGTGTGGCACCGGTGACGATGGAGATCATGTCGGTGCTTTGATGATGGAGATCAAGAAGCACAAGTTGATGGCCATATCATGTCACTTATGATTTGCATGTGATGTTGATCCTTTTATGCACCTTGTTTTGCTTAGGACGACGGTAGCATTGTAAGGTGATCCCTGACTAAAATTTCAAGATAAAATTGTGTTCTCCCCGACTGTGCACCGTTGCGACAGTTCGTCGTTTCGAGAGACCACGTGATGATCGGGTGTGATAGACTCAACGTTCATATATAACTGGTGCAAAACAGTTGCACACCCGGAACACTCGGGTTAAACTTGACGAGCCTAGCATAAGGATGGAAATTTTATCCATGGACATGGATACCCGCGGATACCCGATCCGAATGAATTGGGTTTGGGTACGCATTTACGCCCATGGACATTATCCAAACCCGACCCGATTACTCATGGGTAGGGCATGGATATAATCATGTATCCATGGATATACCCGAACCCGATCCGATAGACTATATGTGGGAACAAATTCGTTCCCCATATCCCATCTTCCAATGGTTTTTTTTTGGAAAATAATTTACGCAATCTCTCCCAGTCCCCACATTAACTTACTCCACTTCCTTTCCTCATTATTATATATCCTTGTTAAACAACTTGCATTAATCATTATCTCCGTCTCCTCTACTTACTCCATGCGCGGCCCTAGATGCAACGACCGACACGACCAGCTGGTGTGCATCACTTAAGCATCCAAAGCCACTGTAGAGTGCCAGCTCCTAGTATTCATGGTATTCTTTCCCCCTGAATCCCTTTCATGTAAATCTGGTGTTCCCGTACGTGGGTTTAGAGCAAGTACAATAAGGTACAGTCAGCAGGCTGTAAGGATTAAAATATTATATTTTTGCTGAGTTGGATGAGAGAGAAGAGGAGAGAGAAGGTAAGCAGCCTTTTCGTGAAGAGCTAGCTCTAACACGTGCTCCTAGGTGCTTTGTGAGAACGAAAGGTGGGCCATATATGATAAAAGTAGTACTCTTTTATAGCTAACTATTGTACAAGCTAGCTATAAGATGAGCTATAAGATGGCTTATAGCCAGGAGTTGACTATACTATTAACCATGCTCTTAGAGCATGTGTACATGGGTGTCAAACACGTGCTTGTTCCCTGAATCTCTTGTATGTATGTCTGCAGACTGCAGTTAAGTATAACTTCCACTAAACTATAGTAATGAGAGAGGTAGTAATTGTTTGTTCGTTGAATCCCTCTCATATATGCATGTATATTAAGTATTTCTTGAAGTTTACAGTACTAGAAAATATTTATAGATTTAGGTAATTTTCGTTGGTAACCTTATGAGCACACTTCATATTTTGATACATGGCGTTATCTACAGCTAATTAGCTATGCATGTCAATTAATAATTAGGTTTTACCACATCGGTGTATTTCTCTCTCTATAGTCCTGTGAGTGATTAAGATTCATTACAATCTCACATGTATTCTGGGTTGATCTACCCTACAAGAAGAAAGAATGAAAAAATAATTTCTTTTGGTAGTTACTATTCACTATAATTTAGGGAATCCTATGCCTATGTTCATTTGGTGCTATGTCATTTTGTGAGATTCTGACAGTTTATCTCGTGATGTGCACTTGTATTATGTCACTTTGTAAGAATCCAAGAGCTTATTTGATTTTATGCACTTGTGCTATGTGATTTTGTGAGAATTTTAGAGTTTATGTGAATGTTGTGCTATGTCTTATATACATGTGTGTGTTGAGAGAATCCAGTGGATATCCATACCCGATGGATATGCATCGGGTTTGGACATGGACAAACTTTTTTGTCCATGGAATTTTCGTGGACGGGCACATAATGTCTTTATGGATTTGATATTGTTCAACCCGAGCCAAACCCGATCCATTGCCATTCTTAGCCTAGCATGTACATACATGGCTTTGGAACACAAGAGACCAAAAGGTCGAGCATGAATCATATAGTTGATATGATCAACATGTAGATGTTCACCATTGAAGCTAAACTCAACTCACGTGATGATCGGACTTGAGTTAGTGAATTTGGATGATGTGACAATTGAATGACTAGAGGGATGTCAATTTGAGTGGGAGTTCTTAAGTAATATGATTAATTGAACTCATTATCATGAACATAGTCAAAAGACCTTTGCAAATTATGTTGTAGCTTGCAATGGAGCTCTACTTTTTTAATATATATTCCTAGAGAAAATTTAGTTGAAAGATGATAGTAGCAATTATGCGGACTAGGTCCGTAAACTGAGGATTGTCCTCACTGTAGCATAGAAGGCTTATGTCCTTAATGCACCGCTTGGTGTGATGCTCCCCTAACATCGTGTGTGGATGTTGCGAACATTTGACATACACATTTTTTATGACTACGTGATAGTTCAGTGTGTAATACTTAACGACTTCGAATTGAGGCGTCGAAGACGTTTTGAACGTCACAGAACATATGAGATGTTCCAAGGATGAAATTGGGATTTCAGGCTCGTGCCCCTGTTTAGAGGTATGAAACCTTCGACAAGATTCTTTGTCTACGAAGTAAGGGAGAAAAGCTCAATCGTTGAGCATGTGCTCAGATTGTCTGAGTGCTACAATCGCTTGAATCGAGTGGGAGTTGATCTTCCACATGAGATGGTGATGGTTCTCCAAAGTCACTACCACCAAGCTACTAGAGCTTCGAGATGAACTATAACATATCAGGGATAGATATGATGATCCTTGAGCTATTCACGATGTTTGACACCGCGAAAGTAGAAATCAAGTAGGAGCATCAATTTTTGATGGTTAGTAAAACCACTAGTTTTAAGAAGGTCAAGGGCAAGAAGGTATACTTCATGAAACGGCAAACCAGTTGCTGTTCTAGTGAAGAAACCTAAGGTTAAACCCAAACCCGAGACTAAGTGCTTCTGTAATGAGGGGAACGATCACTATAGCGGAACCACCCTAGATACTTGGAAGATAAGAAGGCTGGCAAAATCGACAAAAATATATTGGATATACGTAATATTGATGTGTACCTTACTAGTACTCCTAGTAGCACCAGGGTATTAGATACCGGTTCAGTTGCTAAGTGTTAGTAACTCGAAATTATAGCTACAGAATAAACAGATACTAGCAAGGGTGAGGTGACGATGTGTGTTGGAAGTAATTCCAAGGTTGATGTGATCAACATCGCACGCTCCCTCTACCATCGAGATTAGTGTTGAACCTAAATAAATGTTATTTGGTGTTTGCGTTGAGCATGAACATGATTAGGTCATGTTTATTGCAATACGAGTATTCATTTAAAGAGAATAATGGTTATTCTATTTGCTTGAATAAATACCTTCAATGGTTTATTGAATCTCGGTCGTAGTGATACACATGTTCATGATATTGTTGCCAAAAGATAAAAAGTAGTAATGATAGTACCACTTAATTGTGGCACTACCGCTTGAGTCATATTGGTGTAAAACGCATGAAGAAACTCCATATTGATGGATCTTTGGACTCACTCGTTTTTGAATCGTTTAAGACAGGCGAACCATGCCTATTAGTGTAAATGCATGAAGAAACTCCATGCAGATGGATTGTTTAGACTCACTTGATTTTGAATCACTTGAGACATGCAAATCATGCCACTCGGGCAAGATGACTAAATGCCTTGTTTTCCAGTGAGATGGAACAAGAAAGTAACTTATTGGAAGTAATAGATTTTGATGTATGCAGTCCAATGAGTGCTAGGGCACGCAGTGGATATTGTTATGTTCTTACTTCACAAAAGATTTGAGTAGATACTAGTGTATTTGCTTGATGAAACACACGTATGAACTATTGAAAGGTTCAAGTCATTTCAGAGTGAAGTTGAAGATCGTCGTGACAAGAGGATAAAATGTCTATGATATGATCATAGAGATGAATATCTGACTTGCAAGTTTGGTACACAATAAAGACATTGTGGAAATTGTTTCACAACTAATGCCACCTGGAACACCATAGTGTGATGGTGTGTCCGAATGTCGTAGTCCCGCGCCCTATTGGACATGGTGCATACTATGTTGTCTCTTATTGAATTACCACTATCGTTTTTGGGTTAGGCATTAGAGGCAACCGCATTCACTTTAAATAGGGTACCACTTAATTTCGTTGATATGACATCGTATGAACTATGGTTTGAAGAAACCTAAGATGTCATTTCTTAAAGGTTTGGGGCAACGACGCTTATGTGAAAAAGTTTCAGCCTGATAAGCTCGAACCCAAAGAGGACAAATGCATCTTCATAGGATACCCAAAACAGTTGGGTATACCTCCTATCTCAGATCCAAAAGCAAAGTGTTTGTTTCAGAAAACGGGTCCTTTCTCGAGAAATTGTTTCTCTCAAAAGAATTGACTGCGAGGATGGTGGTAACTTGATGAGGTTATTGAACCATCACTTCAACCAGTGTGTAGCAGGGCGCAGGAAGTTGTTCATGTGGCGCCTACACCAATTGAAGTGGAAAATCATGATAGTGATCATGAAGCTTCAGAACAAGTTACTACAAACCTCATAGGTTGACAAGGTCACGTACTACTCCAGAGTGGTACGGTAACCCTGTCTTGGAGGTCATGTTGTTGGACAACAATAAACCTACGAGCTATGGAGAAGCGATGGTGGGCCCGGATTCCGACAAATTGATGGAGGTCATGAAATCCGAGAGAGGATCCGTGTATGAAAACAAAGTGCAGACTTTCAAAGAACTACTTGATGGTCATAAGGCTGTTAAGTTCAGATAGATCTTTAAAAGGAAGACAAACGATGATGGTGAAAAGTCACCATTAAGAAAGCTCGACTTGTCGCAAAGATGTTCCCGACAAGTTCAAAGAGTTGACTATGATGAGACTTTCCCACTCATAGCGATGCTAAAAGTTTGTTGGAATTATGTTAGCACTTGCTGCATTATTTATGAATTCTTGCAAATAGGATGTCGAAACATTGTTTCCTCGACAGTTTCCTTGATGAAAGGTTGTATGCGATACAACCAGAAGGTATTATCGATCCTAAGGAAGATAACAAGTATGCAAGCTCTAGTAATCCTTCTATGGACTGGAGCAAGCATCTCGGAGTTGGAATATACGCTTTGATGAGATGATCAAAGTTTTTGGGTTTATACAAGGTTTGTGAGAAACTTGTATTTCCAAAGAAGTGAGTGAGAGCACTATAGAATTTCTGGTTAGAATATGTGATTGACATATTGTTGATCGGAAATAATGTATAATTTCTGCAAAGCATAAAGGGTTGTTTGAAAGGAGTTTTTCAAAGGAAAACCTAGATAGAGCTACTTGAACATTGAGCATCAAGATCTATAAAGATAGATCAAAACGCTTAAGAGAACTTTCAAATGAATGCATACCGTGACAAGTTTTTGAAGGAGTTCAAAATAGATCAGTCAAAGAAAGAGTTCTTGGCTGTGTTATCAGGTGTGAGTTTTGAGTAAGACTCAAAAGCCCGACCACGGCAGAAGAAAGAGAAAGGACGAAGGTCGTCCCCTATGCCTTAGCCGTTGGCTCTAAATTGTGCTATGTTGTGTACCGCACCTGATGTGTGCCTTCCCATGAATCTGCCAAGGGGTACGAAAGTGATCCAGGAGTGGATTACTAGACAGCGGTCAAAAATTATCCTTAGTAACCAGTGGACTAAGGATTTTTTTTTCGATTGTGGAGGTGATAAAAGAGTTCATCGTAAAGGTTACGTGGATGCAAGCTTTTACACTAATCCGGAAAACTGTGAGTAGTAAACCGGATTCATATAGTGGAGCAGTCATTTGGAATAGTTCCAAATCGCGCGTTGTAGCAGCATCTGTAGGATGACATAGAGATTTGTAAAGCACACATGGATCTGAAAGGTTCAGACCCGTTGACTAAAACCTCTCTCACAAGCTATACATGATCGAACCCCATAATTGTGTCGGTGTTAGATTCATTGCAATCACATAGTGATGTGAACTAGATTATTGACTCTAGTGCAAGTGGGGGACTATTGAAAATATGCCGTAGAGGCAATAATAGATAGATTATTATTAAATTTCCTTGTTCATAATAATCATTTATTATCCATGCTAGAATTGTATTGATTGGAAACTCAAATACATGTGTGGATACATAGACAACAAATTGTCCCTAGTGAGCATCTAGTTGACTAGCTCGTTGATCAAAGATGGTCAAGGTTTCCTGGCTATAGACAAGTGTTGTCACTTGATAACGGGATCACATCATTAGGCGGATGATGTGATGGACAAGACCCAAACTATAAACATAGCATAAGATCGTGTCAGTTTTTTGCTACTGTTTTGTGCATATCAATGTATCTCTTCCTATGTCCATGAGATCATGTAACTCACTGACACCGAAAGAATACCGTGTGTGTATCAAACATCGCAACGTAACTGTGTGACTATATAGGTGATGTGTAGGTATCTTCGAAGGTGTCTCTTGAGTAAGCATGGATCAAGACTGGTATTTGTCACTCCGTTTGACGGAGAGGCATGTTGGGGCCCACTCGGTAATACAACATCACAACAAGCTTTGCAAGCAATGTGGCTAAGGAGTTAGTTACGGGATTTTGTATTATGGAATGAGTAAAGAGACTTTCCGGTAACAAGATTGAACTAGGTATGGAGATACCGATAATCGATTCTCGGGCAAGTGGCATACCGAAGGACAAAGGGAACAACATACGGGATTAACTAAATCCTTGACATAGAGGTTCAACCGATAGAGATCTTCATAAAATATGTAGGAGAAAATATGGACATCCAGGTCCCACTATTGGCTATTGACCGGGGAGTGTCTCGGGTCATGTCTGCATAGTTCTCGAACCCGTAGGGTCTGCACACTTAAGGTTCGGTGACGTTTCGGTATAGTTGAGTTAGGTGTTGGTGACGAAGGTTGTGCGTAGTCCTGTATGAGATGCTCGATGTCACGAGGAGCTCCGGAATGGTCCGTAGGTAAAGATTGATATATAGAAATTCCTGTTTTGGTCACAGGAAAGGTTTCAGGCTCATCGGTAGTGTATCGGAGTGTCGGGGGGGTACCGGGGGACCACTAGGAAGGATGTGACGACCCAAAGGCTTCATGGGCTGTGAGAGGAGGTAGACCAGCCCCTAGTGGGCTGGCCAAAGCCTCCCCAAAGGGCCCATGTGGCTAGAGTGGAAGAATAAGGAAAAAAGCCAAAAGGTGGAAAGGGTTTCTAAATTAGGAAGGACTCCTAATAGGATTCCACCTCCCTTGTGGGAGGTGGATTCTTCCCTTGTTGGCTCGACCGAACCACTCCTTGGAGGAGGGGCCAAGGCAGCCTCCCCTCATCTTCCTCCTATATATACTAGAGCTTTTAGAAGTGAGGGCCATCCCTAATTGCCACGTGCTCCCTCTACTTCTCTCTAGATCCGTTTCTCCTATAGTCTAATTCGACGGTGCTTAGGTGAAGCCCTACTAGAGTAGTTCACTACCACCACCACCACGCCGCCGTGCTGGAGAACTCATCTACCTCTCTGCCCCTCTTGCTGGATCAAGAAGGCGGTGATCGTCATTGAGCAGTACGTGTGCTGAACGCGGAGGTGCCCTCCGTTCGGCACTAGATCGGGACGGATCGTGATGAGATCGTGGGACCGGCTGCGATTTGGATCGCGAAGATGTTCCACTACATCAACCGTGTTATATGTGCTTCCACTTAGCGATCTACAAGGGTATATATATTCACTCTCCCCTCTCGTAGATGATCATCACCATGGATAGGTATTGCGTGTGCGTAGGAAATTTTTTGTTTCCCATGCAACGTTCCTGTGACAGCCCGATGCCGATGTTCCAGAAGATTCCCCCTTTATTCCGTTTTCGTCGTGTGTCTATTCTATTTTGTCGCATCATGCTCATCATCTGCACTACATCGGCATCTCCGTGCCGCCAGTTTTCAAAACTTGCATCCGTTGTTAGTTGCCGGTTCTCGTCGTTGTCCGTTCTGAGCCCGACCGCACTCGCACGCGCCCGCGGCAATGTCGAAACCCTGTTTTAAAAGTGCGTTTAAAACTTTCTCTGATCGAGGTGAAACTTGGCACGCGGTCGTAATTTGTTTTAGTTAGGCCGCCTGTCGAATTTTGTCGCGATCGGAGTTCGTCTGGTACCCGAACAGTTGACCGTAGCGGCACCGTATTCGGTCTACCGTCGGACGTCTTTCGGTGTTTTAAAAATCGTTGCCGCGCCGCCCGTTTCCCTCTCTTCCCCGGCTAGCCTACTCTACACGTTCACTTAACCTACCCTGCGTTCGAGTTCGTACGATTCCGATCGCGTAGGCGAAAACGGGGCCGAATTCGGATAACCCTAGCCCCCCCCCCCCCGTTTGTCTATATATAGATCCCCCTATTATTTAGACAGCAAACCATAGGTCTTCCTCGTTTTCCGCGCCACCAACCCTAGCCAGCCTCTCCCTCCTCCCACCTTGAGCTAGGCCCGCGGGGCCCGTTCTGAGCCCGCTCGAGCCCATCTGGGCCCGAGGCTGCTATGCCCGGAGATCTCCTCCCCGAGCTCCTCCAGCCCGAGGTGGCCATCCCGCGCGGCAAGACGGAGCCCTCGCCGGCGAGGCAACTGCGTCCCCTGCCGCCCCGCCTTCGGTGACCCGAGCCCGCAACTCCTCGCCGTCGTTCGTCGTCTCCCGCAGCCCCCGCCGTCTTCCTGAAGCGCCGCCTCCCGCTGGTGTCCGTGCTCGTTGCCGGAGTGCCACACGAGTCGCCGGCCGCCTGCCTCCTCCGCCTCGGGAAGTCGCCCCGGCCCGGATCCGGCCGGCTCCGCCTCCTCCCGTCTCCAATCACCACCCCGTGCAGCCTCCCGCCGGTGGCCCTAGTCCCTGCGCCGCCTTGGCTCGATCTCGGATCGAGGGAAGACGAGGAACCGGTTGGCGTTGACCGCCAGGCCTCACTAGAGTGCCTCCGCCCGCTCCTGGGCCTCCGGTGACTGGCGCCTGGGCCAGCGACCTCCTGCAGCATGGCGCCGAGGCCCAGTCTCACCCTCGGCCCAGCTACCGCGGCCCAGCCAGCCTTCCGGCCCAAGGTGAGGATCCCCCAGCCCCTTTATATTACGCACATGCACTGGTTTGTTATATTGCGCGTGCGCTTTCGGCCCATTTAGGCTTTAGGTATTTATTTATTTTTCCTGCGATTTATTCTGTTTTCAGAAAAATGTCATATTTTCAAACGTACGTATCTTTTATTCCGTAAGTCGGATTGAAGCATGTAGCATATGGATTTCACGTAGTTTTGCGCGTAGAATACATTGGTGCAACTTGCATGATTGTTTGACGTAATTTGAGATGCCATATGCATAGATTTACGTGCTGTTTGAATAGGATTCGTTCCATATTTGTTTTTCGCGCAAGTCCGGATTGCTCGTATGCCATAGATAAAATGCCCATGTTTTAGGAACCATTTTTTCATGTATTTTAGAGCGGTAATTTGTATTTTCACATGTAGGGATTGCCGCTAGTTTATTTTTCCGTGTATAGGTGATTATCTCGCATTTTCGTGTGGCATTATTTTTTTGCGCAACCCCACATATTTTATATGTTTTCGGGGTAGAAATCCATGGGATTTTTCTGTGCAATTAGTTTTAGCATTAGAGCAAGTTAGTTCGCGCGATATTTTTCCGTAGGATTTATTCCGTGCTTCGTTTGACGGAGTTGTCAACTAGGGAGTTGTTCTTGGGTGTTTAGACTAGCCCCTGGTATTTTTGGTTGCAATAGAAATGCATGTCTAGGTGTGGTTTGATTGCTCTCAAGTTGCTAGAAATAGTGCTGATTTGGACGTGCTGAAATATTTCTAAGTCTGGAATCTGTTATATTTTGTTGTTGTCTTGTCTTGCTTGTATCTTTTGATATGTAGCTCTTTCAAGGTTGGTCCAATGGAGTTAGTTGTAGCCCTTGTGTTTCTCTAGCATGACGTGAGTTTTCTTGCCATTTGGAGACCTGTAGCTATAGCTTTTGCTGCTGTCAATATGGCTTCAGATCGAAAACTGCACTTTCATGAGGTGTAATTTTCACTAAGTCTGAAATAGTGTGTGAGATGCCATTTTGTCTCCTTTTTTTCCTAGTGCTCCATGATGCCATGCTAGTTGTTGTTAGTTGTTTGTAGTAGCGCTTCTTGCCCTCTTTCGTGTCATGCCTTGCTTGAGTTTATTGGAGTTGAGTAGCTCGTAGTTGTGGGGCGTAGAAGATGCTATGTGGCTGATTTTGGCAGATTGTAGTGATTTCTTGTTTTGCTCGTAGTTGTTGAACCGTAGCTCTGATTTGATCGTGTCCTACATGAAACTTGCTTAGAATCTCGTGTAGTTTCATTTTCTATTGCTGGTTGTATGTTTTGAAGTGCTCCTGACCGCCGTTGCACACATATTGCGTTCATGCCATCATATCTTGCAGTGCTTGTATCTTTTGAACCGTAGCTCCGTTGAAGATGTTCTCTATGTGTAGATTGCTTGAAATGACGCGTAGAATCACGTGAACCTATTTGTTTTGCTGTTTAACAACCAATTAAATGTGTTAGTTCAGATCTGGCCAGAATTGTAAATTAACATGTGAGGTCATCTCGGAGATGTTATATGTCATTTCCGACCTCATTTAAAATGTCTAGATAGGTAGTTTAATTACGCTTCACCTCTTGCCATGTTTAACCACATTTAATATTGCCGTGTATCTAATCGGGATAGAACTAAATAATTAAACGTGGAGTTTCGTCAACATGCAACTCGTGGCATATTGAACTTCACTTAACGTGTGGTGTTTGATTGTGTGAATTGTCATGCCGTGACTTGCATATATTCAGCTGCTCATGCATCATATGTGTTGTGCATCGTGTGGTGAATTTCGTGTGTTGATTTGTGTTTCCGGTTTGCTTCGTCTCGATAGAGTTCCGCAGCGTGCCGGATTGTGAGGACCCGTTCGACTACATCGGTTCGTCTGCTTCACGGAGGCATTCTTCTTCCAAGCGGGATCTCACGCAAGATGACCATTTCCCAGATACCATTACTATCATTGCCATGCTAATTTTATCGCTTCTATCGATTATGTCTCGTTGCCTACCACATGTTTAATATCAGCCTCTCAACAATGCCATGAAACCTTCAACCTGTTCAACCTAGCAAACCACTGATTGGCTATGTTACTGCTTGCTTAACCATGTTGTTAGCATTGCTAGTTGCAGGTGCAGTTGCTTCCATGTGTTTACATGGGTCCCTTGTCATATCACCATATTAATGCTATTTAATTTAATGCACCTATATACTTGGTAAAAGGTGGAAGGCTCGGCCTTTCTAGCCTAGTGTTTTGTTCCACCTGTGCCCCCTTAGTTTCGGCTACCGGTGTTATGTTCCATAATTGAGCGCTCCTAACACGATCGGGGTTGTTATGGGGACCCCCCCTGATAATTCATTTTAGATTAAAGCTGGTCTGACAAGGCCCAACATTGGTACTACATTTGCCCAACATAATAACTTGATAATACTGAAATGCATAGGGAGTTAGCGCTACCCGAGGAGTAATTCTACATAATACAGGGAGGGCCAGTGATGATGGTGCTGGTCCAAAACAGAGCACCGTGCGGGGCCACCGCGAGGAAACTCGAGGTTTGGCACTTGTACGCTTCGCTTATCCGTCGTGTCCTGAGAACGAGATACGCGGCTCCTATCGGGATCGTCGACACGCCGGGCGGCCTTGTTGGATTAGTTTTACCTTTGACGAGATATCTTGTGCATCGGGATTCCGGTGATGCTTTGGGTAATCTCAGAGTTGAGGTTTTCCACTAGGGAATCCGACGAGATCGCGAGCTTCGTGATTGAGGATTTCTATGCGGCTTGTGGTAATTTGTGATCGACTAGTTGGAGCACCCCTGAAGGGTTAAATCTTTCGGAAAGTCGTGCCCGCGGTTATGTGGCAACGTGGAAACTTTGTTTAGCATTGGTTCTAGATAACTTGAAGTTAACTTAATTAAAATATGCCAACTATGTGCGTAACCGTGACTGTCTCTTTCGTGAGTCCTTCTCCGATCGAGGACACGGTGGGGTTATGTCTGACGTAGGTAGGTGTCCAGGATCATTCATTTGATCATCAGTAGTTCGCGTCCGTTATGCGTAGATCTTCCCCTCTTATTTCTTGTACTCGTAAGTTAGCCACCAAATATATGCTTAGTCGCTGCTGCAACCTCACCACTTAACCATGCCTCACCCATTAAGCTTTGCTAGTCTTGATACCTTTGGAAATGAGATTGCTGAGTCCCCTGTGGCTCACAGATTACTACAACACCAGTTGCAGGTACAGGTAAAGGTTACTAGACGCGAGCGCGTTGATTGTTCATTTGGAGTTGCTTCTTCTTCTTCTTCTTTATCGATCTAGGATGGGTTCCAGGCCGGCAGCCTAGGATAGCAAGGATGGACGTCGTTCTTCTTTTCTCGTTTGTTTTCGTCCGTAGTCGAACCCTGCTCTTACTCTTGATGATTATGTAATGTATTGATGTGACTCTGATATAGCTTGTGGCGAGTGTAAGCCAACTCTATATATATCTCTTCTTTTCAGTACATGTACTTGTAACGATATCCATTCTTGCGACACGACGAGATGCGCTTCTATCCCTGACGAGGCCTTCATGCCAAATTGAGGATAGGGTCGCATCTTGGGCGTGACAAGTTGGTATCAGAGCAGTACCGACCTAGGAGCCCTCCTTGATTGATCGAACTTGGCCGAGTCGAGTCTAGTGAAAAACTGCTTTGAGTCTAGTTATATATCGGAGAGTAGGATTCTTTTTTCTCCTCTTCTATGCTCTGGTGAGGAATCTTGACGTAATAATTTAATTCTACTCCTCTTCTCACTCAAAAAAAATTAGGATCATGCGGATATTTTTGGAATCTATATGATGCCGATGTGACGGAGTTCTGTCTTGGTGCCTCCTATCTGCTTTAAGTTTCAGGGGAGTTGAGCTCCAAGGGATTCTTGAGCACATCGTTATCATTCAGATTTCTTAGTATCTCAGAACGAAGGATGTTCGTAATTGCTTAAATACTAGTAGTGGCGAGATAAACCCGATGTCCCCAGTACTGGTGCAGATTGTTCGGGAGTACTGCCATACTTTGTATCGTTGTGATCACGAGGGTTTGTTGTAGATGAAGGTCCGAGATTCTGGTCGTGTATTGATGGATGTGATACAAGTGACGGGTTAGTATAGGAGTTGTGTGTTATTACTCCTTGTATCCGTGTACCAGATTGCATGACCAAATATTTCGGGAATTCATAGGTGGGAATTCAAGTAGTTGCTTATAGGACAATCTTTCAACAAATGCATGATGTTAGGTTGGGGTTCGACATCTAGTGGATTCCTGTCCACGAAAATATCGGACGAAATCTTTCTCATGAGTTTGTTCTGGCTAATTGCAAGCCGCACCCTTTGTGTTGTTGAATGTGGTAATTCGTGTTGCTTCGATGTCAAGTGGTGATTTCATATCTTTCCTAATCTGTGTTCTCATATTTTTATGTGAATGCTAATTCTTTTGCTAAAATCAATTCTCTTGTTAATTCTTGTCAACCGGAGTCGTCAAGTTAATTCTTTTCCAACCGGTGTCCTTCTCTTTAGTGAATTCAACCCTCTCCAATTTTTTGCAAGATCATTCTCTCATTTTATTCTGGAGTTCATCTCATCTGTCCCAAATTCTCTTTGTTTTCCCTACCCTCCCTCCCTTTTTCTTCAGTGATTGGATTTCATCCAACTGCATTTCATTTCAGTGATGCTTCGCTATCTCTTCTTTCTTTCGTAACCGGTGATTCATCGTGAAGACTCTCATGAGCTTCGTGTCATATTTGTTCATTCTTGTCATCCTTACCGGTGAATTTAATTCAGTTATCCGTGTTCATCATATCCTAATTATCCTTGTAACTCTTTTTCATGTTGGAGATTCTTTGAGCCTATCTTGTTATTCATTCCTCTCTCTTTCTATCCAGAGTGTTGAAGATATTTCAGAAGTCCTGATTCTTGATCCTTCAGTTATTTCGAGGTGCTAACCTCATCTAGTTCTCTTATACCGGTGCAATTTCTCTCCCTCTGAGCAATCTTTTCAACGGTGGTTTCTTTGAGTGGGCCCTTAACCCACAGGTTTTTCCCAGGATCTTTTAGCTCTTGTAATCTTTTCCGGAGATATTTAATTCTTTTCAACTATGACGTAAGTATGAATTTCATCAGTCATATCCCTTCTCCAAGATCTATTTGAATCAATTCTCATATTTGGCTCAACCTTGCATTCTTCTTTATTCCAGAGTGTCTCAACTATTCTTGGTGTTGTTCCTCGTCATCATTCTCAGCTTGCAAATTCGGAGGAGTGTTTCTCTCAAATCTTGGTTCATTCTTGTGGAGATTATCATTTCAGATTGGTGCTATCATCTTCAATTGTTTCTATCATGAGTATCCCTTTCTTGCTATCCGGTGCATTTCTGAGTTGTTTTTATTTCTCGTTCCTTTGAAGGCCATCATTTCAGAAGACTTCTTCGTTCTCCGCTTTCAGCTTTCGTTCTCTAATTCTTCTCAATTGTTGTCTCTTCGTTCGTCTCTCGATTATCTGGTGTCTTGTTTAAGTTTTATCTCGGGTGGATCATGATCTCTTCATTCTCATGTATCTCCATTCATTCATGGTTGCCTCATTATTTCAATTCTCACCGGTGTCTCCTTCAAGACTTCTTCTAGTTTGTGCTCATATCTCTCCTCAACCTTTTCAAGAAGAATAAGTTGTATGCTAGATCCGTTGCTTGTCATCAATTAAACTTGATGAAGGACAAGCATAACATAATTCTTATTCTCGTTTCATCAAATGATATTAATTCTTCTTCCGGAGTGGTTCACGATATCAATTCCTTTTCTCTAGTGTTCTTATCTTTCTTTTCCGGAGTTCCAAGTTTTCTCAAGTATCTCTTCGTGTTGCTTCATCTAAATCTTGGCAAGGTCATAATCTTATTCTTTTTTACCTTCATGTCGTTGCATCATTCATTTGTATACGGAGGTCCTTCTTGGTGGTTCATCAAGATTTCAATCCATTCTCAAAGTGTTCTTCAAGATTCTATTGGAGAACCTCAAGTTTTCTTATCTTGCATTTCCAAGTGCATTTGTTCTTCCTTTATCCTTCGAGGTGGTATTATAACATTCTTGTTATGGTAGGAGCCTCGAAGAGTTTTCCTTTAAAGAGTGAGATAATTAAACCCGCCAATTCTATGATCATGAGACATTTTCAACCCATGATTCCTTCATTGAGCTATCTTGGTTTGGATTTCACCTAAAGCTTTTCCTATGGATTGTTGCTATCATGGTGCTTGTCATTAATCCAAGTTCTCAATGTATCCTCTTCGTGTAAGAATTGTTCATATCTTGTTTATCCCAATCTTTCCTTGTTTCTCATAGTGGTTGGTTATCACCTCATATTTGTTGAGATGATTTTCATAAGCCCACTACTATCTTCTTCTTCGTTGGTGGTTTTCCAACTACTACGTCAATTCTCTGTCCGGAGGCTCTTCAATTCTGTTGTGATGATAGTTGTCATTCTTTTCTTCATTCTCTTCTTCCGTATGAGCTAGTTCATATTCTCTTGTTCCGGAGGCTTTCTGATGTTGCTCTTTTGGGTCTATTATGTTGTTCTATCAAGATCATGGTGTTCCCTTGTTCTATTTACTTGTTTGTTGTGAATATTGTCTAATTCTCTCTTCTTATCGAATTTTTTGTCCCATTTTCCTACCGAAGTGCTGCCGAAATTTTCCGTGAATTCTTGCTTCTTTCTCATATCACTCCTCATCGCTTTGCAACCTTTCAAGGATCATTAGTTTCACTCGTTTGTCAAAGAAACGATTAAGTTTTACCTCGTTTTCTTTCTCATCCTCTTCCCCTTTCATTCTTGGATCTCGGGGCGAGATCCTCTTGTAGTGTAGGAGAGTTGTGACAGCCCGATGCCGACGTTCCAGAAGATTCCCCCTTTATTCCGTTTTCGTCGTGTGTCTATTTTATTTTGTTGCATCATCATCGCATCATGCGCATCATCTGCATTGCATCGGCATCTCCGTGCCGCCAGTTTTCAAAACTTGCATCCGTTGTTAGTCGTCGGTTCTCGTCGTTGTCCGTTCTGAGCCCGACCGCACTCGCTCGCGGCCGCGGCAACGTCGAAACCCTGTTTTAAAAGTGCGTTTAAAAATTTCTCTGATCGAGGTGAAACTTGGCACGCGGTCGTAATTTGTTTTAGTTAGGCCGCCTGTCGATCTTCGTCGCGATCGGAGTTCGTCTGGTACCCGAATGGTCGACCGTAGCGGCGCCGTATTTGGTCTACCGTCGGACGTCTGTCGGTGTTTTAAAAATCGTTGTCGCGCCGCCCGTTTTCCTCTCTTCCTCGGCTAGCCTACTCTACACGTTCACTTAGCCTTCCCTGCGTTCGAGTTCGTACGATTCCGGTTGCGTGGGCGAAAACGCGGCTGAATTCGGATAACCCTAGCCCCCCCCCCCCGTTTGTCTATATATAGACCCCCCTATTATTTAGACAGGAAACCCTAGGTCTTCCTCGTTTTCCGCGTCACCAACCCTAGCCAGCCTCTCATTCCTCCCACCTCGAGCTAGGCCCGCGGGGCCCGTTTTGAGCCCGCTCGAGCCCATCTGGGCCCGAGGCTGCTGTGAACGGAGATCTCCTCCCTGAGCTCCTCCTGCCCGAGGTGGCCATCCCGCGCGGCAAACCGGAGCCCTCGCCGGCGAGGCAACTGCATCCCCTGCCGCCCCGCCTACGGTGACCCGAGCCCGCAGCTCCTCGCCGTCGTTCGTCGTCTCCCGCAGCCCCCGCCGTCCTCCCGAAGTGCCAGCTCCCGCTGGTGTTCGTGCTCGCTGCCGGAGTGCCACACGAGTCGCCGGCCGCCTGCCTCCTCCGCCTCGGGAAGTCGCCTCGGCCCGGATCCGGCCGGCTCCGCCTCCTCCCGTCGCCATTCACCACCCCGTGCAGCCTCCCGCCGGTGGCCCTAGTCCCTGCGCCGCCTTGGCTCGATCTCGGATCGAGGGAAGACGAGGAACCAGTTGGCGTTGACCGCCAAGCCTCACCAGAGTGCCTCCGCCCGCTCATGGGCCTCCCGTGACTGGCGCCTGGGCCAGCGACCTCCTGCAGCATGGTGCCGAGGCCCAGTCTCCCCCTCGGCCCAGCTACCGCGGCCCAGCCAGCCTTCTGGCCCAAGGTGAGGATCCCCCCAGCCCCTTTATATTACGCCCATGCACTGGTTTGTTATATTGCGCCTCCGCTTTCGGCCCATTTAGGCTTTAGGTATTTATTTATTTTTCCTACGATTTATTCTGTTTTCAGAAAAATGTCATATTTTCAAACGTACGTATCTTTTATTCTGTAAGTCGGATTGAGGCATGTAGCATATGGATTTCACGTAGTTTTGCGCGTAGAATACGTTGGTGCAACTTGCATGATTGTTTGACGTAATTTGAGACGTCATATGCATAGATTTACGTGATGTTCGAATAGGATTCGTTCCGTATTTGTTTTTCGGGCAAGTCCGGATTGCTCGTATGCCATAGATAAAATGTCCATGTTTTAGGAACCATTTTTCCATGTATTTTAGAGTGGTAATTTGTATTTTCACGTGTAGGGATTGCCGCTAGTTTATTTTTCCGTGTATAGGTGATTATGTCACATTTTCGTGTGGCATTATTTTTGTGCATAATCCCACATATTTTATATGTTTTCAGGATAGAAAAATCCATGGGATTTTTCTGTGCAATTAGTTTTAGCATTAGAGCAAGTTAGTTCGCGCGATATTTTCCCGTGATGCCCTTTTGTTTATTTCGTAGGATTTATTCTGTGCTTCGTTTTACGGAGTTGTCAACTAGGGAGCTGTTCTTGGGTGTTTAGACTAGCCTCTGGTATTTTTGGTTGCAATAGAAATGCATGTCTAGGTGTGGTTTGATTGCTCTCAAGTTGCTAGAAATAGTGCTGATTTGGACGTGCTGAAATATTTCTAAGTCTGAAATCTGTTATATTTTGTTGTTGTCTTGTCTTGCTTGTATCTTTTGATCTGTAGCTCTTTCCAGGTTGGTCCAATGGAGTTAGTTGTAGCCCTTGTGTTTCTCTAGCATGCAGTGTGTTTTCTTGCCATTTGGAGACCTGTAGCTATAGGTTTTATGCTGTCAATATGGCTTCAGATCGAAAACTGCACTTTCATGAGGTGTAATTTTCACTAAGTCTGAAATAGTGTGTGAGATGCCATTTTGTGTCTTTTTTTTCCTAGTGCTCCATGATGCCATGCTAGTTGTTGTTAGTTGTTTGTAGTAGTGCTTCTTGCCCTCTTTCGTGTCATGCCTTGCTTGAGTTTATTGGAGTTGAGTAGCTCGTAGTTGTGGGGCGTAGAAGATGCTATGTGGCTGATTTTGGCAGATTGTAGTGATTTCTTGTTTTGCTCGTAGTTGTTGAACCGTAGCTCCGATTTGATCGTGTCCTACATGAAACTTTCTTAGAATCTCGTGTAGTTTCATTTTCTCTTGTTGGTTGTATGTTTTGAAGTGCTCGTGACCGCCGTTGCACACATATTGCATTCATGCCATCATATCTTGCGGTGCTTGTATCTTTTGAACTGTAGCTCCATTGGAGATGTTCTCTATGTGTAGATTGCTTGAAATAACGCGCAGAATCACGTGAACCTATTTGTTTTTCTGTTTAACAACCAATTAAATGTGTTAGTTCAGATCTGGACAGAATTGTAAATTAACATGTGAGGTCGTCTCGGAGATGCTATATGTCATTTCCGACCTTATTTAGAATGTCTAGATAGGTAGTTAAATACGCTTAACCTCTTGCCATGTTTAACCACATTTAATATTGTTGTGTACCTAATCGGGATAGAACTAAATAATTAAACGTGGAGTTTCGTCAATATGCAACTCGTGGCATATTGAACTTCACTTAACGTGTAGTGTTTGATTGTGTGAATTGTCATGCCGTGACTTGCATATATTCAGCTGCTCATGCATCTTATGTGTTGCGCATCGTGTGGTGAATTCCGTGTGTTGATTTGTGTTTCCGGTTTGCTTCGTCTCGATAGAGTTCCGCAGCGTGCCGGATTGTGAGGACCCGTTTGACTACATCGGTTCGTCTGCTTCACGGAGGCATTCTTCTTCCAAGCGGGATCTCACGCAAGATGACCATTTCCCCAGATACCATTACTATCATTGCCATGCTAGTTTTATCGCTTCTATCGATTATGTCTCATTGCCTACCACATGTTTAATATCAGCCTCTCAACAATGCCATGAAACTTTCAACCTGTTCAACCTAGCAAACCACTGATTGGCTATGTTACCGCTTGCTTAACCATGTTGCTAGCATTGCTAGTTGCAGGTGCAGTTGCTTCCATGTGTTTACATGGGTCCCTTGTCATATCACCATATTAATGCTATTTAATTTAATGCACCTATATACTTGGTAAAAGGTGGAAGGCTCGGCCTTTCTAGCCTGGTGTTTTGTTCCACCTTTGGCCCCTTAGTTTCGGCTACCGGTGTTATGTTCCATAATTGAGCGCTCCTAACACGATCGGGGTTGTTATGGGGACCCCCTTGATAATTTGTTTTATATTAAAGCTGGTCTGACAAGGCCTAACATTGGTACTACATTTGCCCAACATAATAACTTGATAATACTGAAATGCATAGGGAGTTAGCGCTACCCGGGGAGTAATTCTACATAATACAGGGAGGGCCAGTGCTGATGGTGCTGGTCCAAAACAGAGCACCATGCGGGGCCACCGCAAGGAAACTCGAGGTTTGGCACTCGTCCGCTTCGCTTATCCGTCGTGTCCTGAGAACGAGATACGCGGCTCCTATCGGGATCGTCGACACGCCGAGCGGCCTTGTTGGATTAGTTTTACCTTTGACGAGATATCTTGTCCATCGGGATTCCGGTGATGCTTTGGGTAATCTCAGAGTTGAGGTTTTCCACTAGGGAATCCGAGGAGATCGTGAGCTTCGTGATTGAGGATTTCTATGTGGCTTGTGGTAATTTGTGATGGACTAGTTGGAGCAACCCTGCAGGGTTAAATCTTTCGGAAAGCCGTACCCGCGGTTATGTGGCAACGTGGAAACTTTGTTTAGCACTGGTTCTAGATAACTTGAAATTAACTTAATTAAAATATGCCAACTGTGTGCGTAACCGTGACTGTCTCTTTCGTGAGTCCTTCTCCGATCGAGGACACGGTGGGGTTATGTCTGACGTAGGTAGGTGTTCAGGATCATTCATTTGATCATCAGTAGTTCGCGTCCGTTATGCGTAGATCTTCCCCCTCTTATTTCTTGTACTCGTAAGTTAGCCACCAAATATATGCTTAGTCGTTGCTGCAACCTCACCACTTAACCATGCCTCACCCATTAAGCTTTGCTAGTCTTGATACCTTTGGAAATGAGATTGCTGAGTCCCTTGTGGCTCACAAATTACTACAACACCAGTTGCAGGTACAGGTAAAGGTTACTTGACGCGAGCGCGTTGATTGTTCATTTGGAGTTGCTTCTTCTTCTTCTTCATCGATCTAGGATGGGTTCCAGGCCGGCAGCCTCGGATAGCAAGGATGGACGTCGTTCTTCTTTTCTCGTTTGTTTTCGTCCGTAGTCGGACCCTGCTCTTACTCTTGATGATTATGTAATGTAGTGATGTGACTCTGATGTAGCTTATGGCAGTGTAAGCCAACTCTATATATATCTCTTCTTTTCAGTACATGTACTTGTAACGATATCCATTCTTGCGACACGACGAGATGCGCTTCTATCCCTGACGAGGCCTTCGTGCCAAATTGAGGATAGGGTCGCATCTTGGGCGTGACAGTTCCCGAACAAGAAAAGTGGATAATCATGACGATATACAAGACAATGATCATGTATATAGGCATCACGTCCAAGATTAGTAGACCGACTCCTGCGTGCATCTACTACTATTACTCCACACATCGACCACTATCCATCATGCAGCTAGTGTATTAAGTTCATGAAAAATAGAGTAATGCAATAAGAACGATGACATGATGTAGAAAAGATCTATTCATGTAGGAATAGACCCCATCTTTTTATCATTAATAGCAACAATACATGCGTGCCTTGCTGCCCCTTCTGTCATTGGGAAAGGACATCACAAGATTGAACCCATCGCAAAGCACCTCCTCCCATTGCAAGATTAATACATCAAGTTGTCCAAACAAAACCAGAATATCGGAAAATAAATACGAGGCTATAATAATCAAGAACGGATATTAAATCAAGGCAAATCTGATCATAAACTCATAGTTCATCGGATCCCCACAAAGACACCGCACAAAGTTATTACATCAAATAGGTCTTCAAGAGACCGTTGTATTGAGAAACAAAGAGATAAGAAGCCATCTAGATACTGCCTACGACCCGTAGGTCTGAGGTGAACTACTCACGCACCATCGCGGAGTGCCGGAAAAGGGCTCTAGATTGGATCTCGTGGTTCTCGAACTTGCAGCAGATGGAACATTTTTTTCCCGGCTCCCTTAGGGTTTTGGAGTATCTGGGTATTTATAGAGCGAAGAGGCGGTGCGGGGGGGCACCGAGGTGGGCACAACCCACCAGGGTGCGCATGGGCTCCTGGGCGCACCCTGGTGGGTTATGCTCCCCTCGGAGCACCCCCTCAGGTACTTCTTTGGCCCATCCTGTGTCTTCTGGCCCAGAAAAATTCTCCAAAAAGTTTCACTGCATTGGGACTTCATTTGGTATTAATTTTATGTGAAGTAAAAAAACAAGCAAAAAATAGCAGGTGACACTGGGCACTATGTCAATAGATTAGTCCCAAAAAATGATATAAAGTTGATATAAAATGATTGTAAAACATCCAAGAATAATAATATAACCGCATGGAACAATCAAAAATTATAGATACGTTGGAGACGTATCAATGCACTTTCAAATCACTACTTGCATTGCGCAGTTCTCGGTTTTCCTTGAGCTACCAAATAATGCTTGGATGTGACGAATAATATCATGTGTTTTGTAGTGCAATTTTAGCTCACTTTTTAGATGCCCATCGGATGAGGGAAATAAGAAATGTAAACAAATTAGATGCTTCCATCTCTACAAGAGGGTAGGTTGGAATTTCCGGTTCACATACCTCCTAGATAAAGACATCTATGTCAAGTTGGTTGGCATAATTGTCATAAACACTAAATGAAACAAATAGTTATAAAATATAATATACCAGATATGAATCATGGATCGGACGAGAGCTGACGGGGGCGGATACCAAAACCATGGCACTATATAATAACAAACAATAATAAAAGTAAGGAAATTATACAAGTAGCTGTATAAATCATACAAGTCAGAATTCTAAAAAAAGATAATTAAGAACAAGAGTCTCACCAAGGTGGTGTCAGCAACGAGATCGACACGGGCGATCGACGAGGGTGAGGACGATGAGCATGGGGATGGGAGAACACCCTACACATGTGCAAACTAAAAAGTTAATTTGAGCTCATATTGTGCATCTAAATCAAATAAACTCACACATACACTCCTCCACTAAGACTCACAAACCTCACTACTTCTAAACCATTTGAAATGAGCTAAACTAGTAGTGAGAGATGAGGATGAAGTTGCTAACATTTTTAGAACACTTGGATAGTTGGAGCACTGCCAAACCTAGACAAATCTTCGGGGAAATTGATCTTGGAGGTCGAGCTTCGAGAGGAGAGAAAGCTTAAGTGTGGATCGGGCATTTCATCGAACACCTCATGTGCATAGGAGGTGAGAACGGAGTAGCACACACCTCCCACACGTTGGTCGGCCAAAAAATAGAGGAGTGAGCGGGCAGGGACGAGCATATATATGGGGTTGCGCCATGAGCCACGCCCTTTAGTCCCGGTTCGTGGCAGGAACCGGGAATAAAGGTCCGAGACGAACTGGAAATAGTGCCCGCCGAGGCCCGACCGACGTCCTAGCCACTCGAACCGGGACTGATGCACGCATTAGTCCCGGTTCATAAGTCGGCCAAGACTATTCCTCTCATGTGGCAAAAATCAAAGCCCTATTTTCTACTAGTGAAACTAAATCCACCATTCTAACCAATACTACCACTACAGCTAAAAAACTGAATACGTGCCCGAACCGTATATCAACACACAACATCTATTCCGGCGGCATCATGAAACTGCTTGATGTCTACTACACAACTTTATTCTTGTAGACTCGTGTTGGGCCTCAAAGCATAGAGTTTTGTAGGACAGTAGCAATTTTCCCTCAAGTGGATGACCTAAGGTTTATCAATCCATGGGAGGTGTAGGATGAAGATGGTCTCTCTCCAGCAACCCTGCAATCAAATACAAGAACTCTCTTGTGTCCCCAACACACCCAATACAATGGTAAATTGTATAGGTGCACTAGTTCGGCGAAGAGATGGTGATATAAGTGCAATATGGATGGTAGATATAGGTTTTTGTAGTCTAAAAATATAAAAACAGCAAGGTAACAAGTGGAAAACGGTGAGCAAAATGTTGAATTAATGCTTGGAAATAAGGCCTAGGGAACATACTTTCACTAGTGCAATCTCTCAACAATGCTAACATAGTTGGATCCCTCAACATGCAATAAAGAATCACTCCAAAGTTCCTATCTAGTGGAGAACAATAAGATGAAATTGGTGTGGGTAGTAGAACCACCTCAAAGTTATTTTTTCGATCAATCTATTCAAGAGTTTGTACTAAGATAACATCAAGCTATCATTTTCATTCAATCTATTCAAGAGTTCGTACTAAGATAACATCAAGCTATCCTTTCCGTTCGATCTATCTAAGAGTTAGTACTAGAATAACACCAATGATACATATCAATCGACCCTAATGTCACCTACATACTCCAATGTCACCTCAAGTATCCGTGGGTAAATTATGCGACATGCATCAAACAATTTTAGAGCTACCATATTCAATCCAACACAAAGAACGTGGAAGGATCACCTCAAGATTTCTATCGAAGAACATGGTATGAAAATGTGCAGTCAACCCCTATGCATAGATCCCCAAGGTCACCGAAACCCGCAAGTTGATGCCTCAACATATATCAAGTGGATCAATAGAATACCACAATGTCACTACAGGTATCCCACGCAAGACTTACATCAAGTGATGTGATACGTCGCAAATGTATCTATAATTTTTGATAGTTTCATGTTGTTATCTTGTCATCTTTGGATGTTTTATGTACCTTTTTTATATTTTTTGGGACTAACTTATTAATTCAGTGCCAAGTGCCAGTTTC
Organism: Hordeum vulgare subsp. vulgare; assembly: GCF_904849725.1. Taxonomy (NCBI): domain Eukaryota; kingdom Viridiplantae; phylum Streptophyta; class Magnoliopsida; order Poales; family Poaceae; genus Hordeum; species Hordeum vulgare. The sequence goes on along the minus strand of NC_058524.1, from coordinate 569,607,270 downwards.
TGTTTTTTCTGTGTTTTTGGCTCTTTTCAAATCTGATTTTGGAACAGAGTCCAAACGGAATAAAATCCCCGAAATGATTTTTTCCCGAACGAAAGAAGATCAGGGGGCTTGTGGGCCAAGCCAGGAGGGCTATAGGGAGCCCACAAGCCCCCATTCCGCCACCAGGGGGGCGGTGGGCAGGCTTGTGGCCTCCCTGGCACCCACCTGACCTAGATCTTTCGCCTATATATTCCCTAAAATACAGAAAAAAATCAAGGGATCCACGAAAATACTTTTCGATGTCGCAAGCTTCCGTTTCCACGAGATCTCATCTGGAGACCCTTCCCGGTGCCCTGTCGAAGGGGACTTTGGAGTTGGAGGGCTTCTACATCAATGGGAGAAGTGCTTGGTTTTGGGATCTTACCGTGTGGTGACCTTTCCCACTGACAGTAGGGGCAGCAAGGCACACATCGTCTAGTTGCCATCAAGGGTAACAAGGTGGGTTGTGCCGTAGATATGAGATTGTCCATCTACATCATGTCATCTTGCTTAAGGCGTTACTCTGTTCTTTTCGACTTAATAGCGGTCGACGTGTGGAGTAATAGTAGCAGATGCAGAAAGTATCGGTCTACTTGTTTTGGACGTGATGCCTATAGATATAATCATTGCCATAGATGATGTCGCGACTTTGCGCGGTTCTATCAATTGCTCGACAGTAATTTGTTCACCCACTGTCTACTTGCTTTCATGAGAGAAGCCACTAGTAAACACTACGGCCCCCAGGTCTATTCACACCTATCGTTTCCACTTTCGCTTTTACTTTGCTTTTTTACTTTGTTGCTTTCAGTTCTCACTTGGCAAACAATCTATAAGGGATTGACAACCCCTTCATAGCGTTGGGAGAAAGCTTTTGTGTTTGTGCAGGCACTTGTGATACTCCTTCACTGGATCAATACCTTGGTTCTCAAACTGAGGGAAATACTTACCAACGTTGTGCTACATCACCCTTTCCACTTCGAGGGAACACCAATGCAAGGCTCCAAGGCCACGGGGGAAATCCTTTGCATATTTGTGTAGGAAGTCCCTTAAGGCACAACCGTAGCAGAAGGATTCCTGGTGCCTTCAACACACCTATTTCTAGTGTCGTTGGAAGGTCTTTTGTTGTAGTAGCAGAAGTATTTCTGGCGCCGTTGCCGGGGAAGGAGAGATATATCCAAGTAGGTCTCACAAACTCATCTCTTGCATTTACTTTTTTGCCAGTTGCCTCTCGTTTTCCTCTCCCCCACTTCACATTTGCCGTTTTCATTTGCCTTTCTCCTTTGCCTTTTTCGTTTGCCTTTTCATTCGCCCTTTTCTCTCTCTTGCTTTCTGTTCTCTTGTGTGCCATGTGCCTTCAATATGCTTGCATCTTCGCTTGCTGAAAATCTAGTGATATGGATCCTCATCCACTTGCTAATCTCTTTAAGAGATCCAATTATGTTGATCCAATTGCTAGTGAGTTGAGGGCACTTGACTATCTCTATGGAGTTTTGCATGAGATGCATGAATCTGAAAATTGTGAGGAAGAAATTTATGAAGTGATTCATGAGGGCTCCTTGGATGAAAAGCATGATTGCAATGGTTTCACTATAAATCCTATTAGTGACAATCATGCTAAAAATATGCAAAACCCTAAGCTTGGGGATGCTAGTTTTGCTATGTCCCCTACTTGTTGCAATAATCATGATTGGGGTGATGATCTTTCTTATGATCTTGAAAATTTGTTTAAGCCTCATGATGAGTATGATATTTGCAACAATATTAAAAGTGGGATTGGAGAAGTCATGACTTTATTTGATGATAATCCCACTATTTTTGAAGACCGTCAACTTTGCATGCATGTGGATCATGAAAAGAATATCCTTTGTGATAGTTACATTGTTGAATTCGAATATGATCCCACATGTAATTTCTATGAGAGAGGAAAATATTGTGGTAGAAACTTTCATGTTACCAAATTACCTCTCGTTATGTGGAGATTGCTATTGTCTCTTTCTTCTTCCTTGCATGTGGAAACTATTGGTTGTCTTGGCAATCTGTTTTCCTATAAAATGCCTATGCATAGGAAGTATGTTAGACTTAGATGTGATTTTCACATGCTTTAGGATGCTCTCGTTGTGCTTCAATTCTTGTCTTTTGTGAGAGCATCATTCAATGCCTAGCTAAGGGTGTTAAACAATAGCACTTGTTGGGAGGCAACCCAACGAATCCATCCTTTTTCTTTCTGTTTTGTGTTTTCCACACTTTCATAATTCTGTTATGATCGCGTTTTTGTGTTTCTTTTTGCGTTTGTGCCAAGAAAAACCGTTATGATTAGTCTTGGGGATGATCGTTTGGTCATGCTGGTAAAGACAGAAACTTTCTGCTAACGAAAAGAATTTTCATTTTTTTTGGTAAGAGATTTTGAGTTGATTCTTTTTGCTGCTGATTTCTACGCAAATTCTTAAGACTGTAGTAATTTTTCAGAATTTTTGAAGTACCAGAAGTATACGAAATATACAGATTGCTACATTCTGGTCTGCTGTTAACAAATTCTGTTTTTGTTGTGTTGGTTGCTTATTTTGATGAAATTATGGATAGTATCGGGGGGTATTAGCCATGGAAGATTGAAGATACAGTAACTCAACATCAACATAAGTAGAATTTAAGTTTTCTACAGTACCTAAGGAAGTGGTGGTTTGCTTTCTCATACTAATGTTATCACGAGTTTCTGTTTAAGTTTCGTGTTGTGAAGTTTACAAGTTTTGGGTGAAGTTCTTATGGACAAAGAGATAAAGAGTGGCAAGAGCTCAAGCTTGTGGATTCCCAAGGCACTCCAATAGATTCAAGGATGCCATAAAAGCCTAAGCTTGGGGATGCCCCGGGAAGGCATCCCCTTTCTCGCCTTCAATACATCGGTAACGTTACTAGGGGCTATATTTTTATTCACCACATATTATGTGTTTTTGCTTGGAGGGTCTTGTATCGTAGGAGTATTTTATTTTCGTTGTGTCACAATCATCCTTGCTGCACACCTAGAGAGAGAGACATGCACTCACCGCGATTTTGTCGAGCTTCACTTATATCTTTTGGTAGACAATTTAGCTCACATGTGCTTCACTTATATCTTTTAGAGCGCAGCGGTGCGTGGCTTGGTAGTTGATCTATGCGTTGAAAGTAGTCTCAAAAGGGGTAGTTATCCAAAGGGATACGAAAACTTCCACCTTCATGTGCATTGAATAGTTAGAGAAGTTTGATTTGTCTCAATTAGTTTTGAGTTGTGGTTATGGTAATATTGAAGTCATGCTAGTAAGGTGTTGTGGAGCTAGAAATACTTGTGTTGAAGTTAGTGATTCCCGTAGCATGCACGTATGGTGAACCGCTATGTGATGAAATCTGAGCATGATTAGTCTATTGATTGTCATCCTTTGCGTGGCGGTCGGGATCGTGCGATGGTTTATACCTACCAACCCTTCCCCTAGGAGTATCCGTTGAATGTTTTGTTTTGATTACTAATAAAACTTTTGCAACAAGTATATGAGTTCTTCATGACTAATGTTGAGTCCATGGTTTATATGCACTTTCACCTTCCACCATCACTATCTTCTTAGTGTCGTGCAACTTTCGCCGGTGCACAAAACCCACCATTAGCCTCCCTCAAAACAGCCACCATACCTACCTACTATGGCTTTTTCAAAGTCATTCCGAGATATATTGCCATGCAACTACCATCATGACATGTGCCATCACATCTACATTGCTATTGCATGATTGTAAGATTGCTAGCATGATGTTTCCATTAATGTCTATGCCATGCTAGATCATTGCCACGGTACACTACCGAAGGCATTCCATATAGAGTCATCGTTGCTCTAAGTTTTGAGTTTTAAGTGTGATGATCATCATTGATGGAGTATTGTCCCATGTGAGGAAATAAAAGAGGCCAAATAAGCCCACCAAAAAAAAGGCCAAAGAGCCCACCAAAAAAATTAAAAAAATAAGAGAAAAAGAGAGAAGTGACAATGTTACCACTTTTCCACACTTGTGCATATTAAGCACCATGATCTTCATGATTGAGAGTCTCTCGTTTTGTCACCACCATATAGCTAGTGGGAAATTTTCATTATATAACTTGGCTTGTATATTCCAATGATAGGCTTCCTCAAAATTGCCTTAGGTCTTCGTGAGCAAGCAAGTTGGATGCACACCCACTAGTTTTATTTAAGAGCTTTCACATACTCTTAGCTCTAGTGCAACATTTGTATAGCAATCCCTACTCATTCACATTGATATCTATTGATGAGCATCTCCACAGCTCATTGATATGCCTAGTTAATGTGATCATCTTCTCCTTATTTTTTTTCTTGCAACCTCCACCACACTCCACACCATCTATTGTGCTAAAACCATGGCTCACGCTCATGTATTGCGTGAGAGTTGAAAAGGTTTGAGAAAGTAAAGGTGTGAAACAGTTACTTGGCCAATACCGGGGTTGTGCATGATTTAAATTCGCTGTGCAATGATGATAGAGCATAGCCAGACTATATGCTTTTGTAGGGATAACTTTCTTTTGGCCTAGTTATTTTGAAAGTTCATGATTACCTTGCTAGTTTGCTTGAATTATTATTGTTTCCACGTCAATAGCAAACTATTGTTTTGAATCTAATGGATTTGAACATTCACGTCACATAAGAGGAGTTACAAAGGACATCTATGCTAGGTAGCATGAAAGCATGAAAAATTCATTCTTTATCACTTCCCTACTCGAGGACGAGCAGGAGTTAAGCTTGGGGATGCTTGATACGTCTCAAACGTATCTATAATTTTTGATGGTTTCATGCTGCTATCTTGTCATCTTTGGATGGTTTATGTACCTTTTTTATCTTTTTTGGGACTAACTTATTAATTCAGTGCCAAGTGCTAGTTCCTGTTTTTTCTGTGTTTTTGGCTCTTTTCAGATCTGCTTTTGGAACGGAGTCCAAACGGAATAAAATCCCCGAAATGATTTTTCCCCGAACGAAAGAAGATCAGGGGGCTTGTGGGCCAAGACAGGAGGGCTACACGGAGCCCACAAGCCCCCATTCCGCCACCAGGGGCGGCGGTGGGCAGGCTTGTGGCCTCCCTGGCGCCCCCCTGACCTAGATCTTTCTCCTATATATTCCCTAAAATACAGAAAAAAATCAAGGGATCCACGAAAATACTTTTCCGCCACCGCAAGCTTCCGTTTCCGCGAGATCTCATCTGGAGACCCTTCCCGGTGCCCTGCCGGAGGGGACTTTAGAGTTGGAGGGCTTCTACATCAACATCATCGCCCCTCCAATGACTTGTGAGTAGTTCACTTCGGATCTACGGGTCCGTAGTTAGTAGCTAGATGGCTTCTTCTCTCTCTTGGATCTTCATTACAAAGTTCTCCATGATCTTCATGAATATCTATCCGATGTAATCTTCTTTGGCGGTGTGTTTGTCGAGATCCGATGAATTGTGGATTTGTGATCAGATTATCTATGATTTATATTTGAGTCTTTGCTGATTTCTTATATGCATGATTTGATACCCTTGTAAGTCTCTCCGAGTCTTGGGTTTTGTTTGGCCAACTAGATCTATGATTCTTGCAATGGGAGAAGTGCTTGGTTTTGGGTTCTTACCGTGTGGTGACCTTTCCTAGTGACAGTAGGGGCAGCAAGGCACACATCATGTAGTTGCCATCAAGGGTAACAAGGTGGGCTCTGTCGTAGATATGAGATTGTCCATCTACATCATGTCATCTTGCTTAAGGCATTACTCTGTTCTTTTGGACTTAATACACTAGATGCATGCTGGATAGCGGTCGACGTGTGGACTGATAGTAGTAGATGCAAAAAGTATCGGTCTACTTGTTTTGGACGTGATGCCTATAGCTATAATCATTGCCATAGATGACGTCACGACTTTGCGCGGTTCTATCAATTGCTCGAAAGTAATTTGTTCACCCACCATCTACTTGCTTTCATGAGAGAAGCCACTAGTAAACACTACGGCCCCCGGGTCTATTCACACCTATCGTTTCCACTTTCGCTTTTACTTTGCTTTGTTACTTTGTTGCTTTCAGTTCTCACTTGGCAAACAATCTATAAGGGATTGACAACCCCTTCATAACATTGGGAGCAAGCTTTTGTGTTTGTGCAGGCACTTGTGATACTCCTTCACTGGATCGATACCTTGGTTCTCAAACTGAGGGGAAATACTTACCACCGCTGCGCTACATCACCCTTTCCGCTTCGAGGGAACACCAACGCAAGGCTCCAAGGCCACGGGGGAAATCCTTTGCATATTTGCCTAGGAAGTCCCTTAAGGCGTAGCCGTAGCAGAAGGATTCCTGGTGCCATCAAACACCTATTTATGGCGCCGTTGGAAGGTCTTTTCTTGCAGTAGCATGATGTCATACCAATATGCTCAATCCAACATGACGAGATCTTAAAGGAAAAGACTCAATTCATCACAACTAGATGGAAAGGGAAATACATCATATGGTCCAACTATATTAACAAAGCCCGTGTTCTTGAGATCGTGCCATCTCAAGAACATGAGAGAGAGAGAGATTGAACACATAGCTGTTGGAATATACCCTCAGCCTCGAGGGTGAACTACTCCCTCCTCGTCATGGCCTCCGCCGGGATGATGAAGATGGCCACCAGTGATGGTTTTCCCTCTCCGGCATGGTACTGGAATCGCTCCAGATTGGTTTTTCGGCGATACAAAGAGTTGCGGCGGCGGAGCGGAAGATACAAAGAGTTGCGGCGGCGGAGCGGAAGTTGTCTCTTTATTTATGGGGTTTCTGGGATTTATAGATTTTTCAGCGTTGGAATCACGCGCAACGGAGCCACGTGGGCACCACAAGCCATCAGGTCGCGGCCAAGGCCATCTGGGGTTTCCGGAATTCATCACCACACGCCAGAAAAGGCCGCTAGACGCCGCAATCGATCGTCGGCGGTTTGAATTGTACGAGCTCGACCTCAGCCTGGCCACCAAAATCCTCCCAGCGCGGCATGCAAAGGGGCACGTCTCGGCCTGTGCGGCTGGCAACAAAGAGTAAGGCGCGAGCTCGACCTCGCCATGGCCTCCCATGACCTCAGCCTGGCCATCGGAATCCTCCCAACGCGGCAGGCAAAGGGGCACGTCTTGGCCTGTGCGGCTGGCAACAAAGAGTAACGCGTTGACGACGGAGGCGACAGGGCATGGCCGGCGGGTGACAAGGCGTGGCCAGCGAGGCTAGGCGCTGCCGACGTGGTGATGGGGCGCGGCCGCGGCCGACGGGTGACGGGGCGCGTCTGGCGGGGTTGGACGCGGCCGCCTGGAGGAAGGGGCGGCGGCCGCCGGACCGAAGGAAGGAGCTCTTTTCGCAGTTTTACAGTTTCTTTAACGGTTTTTGTTCGGACGTAGCTAAAATAAACACTTAAAATGCTTTCTTTTTACCCGTATCACAGTTTTATAGTTTGCATTTTTTTACGGGATCACTCGCTTTTCTTATCTAAATACAGGCGTTAGAATACGTTTTTTGATTGAATAGGTTCTTTTTCTTGTTATTTGACTTCTTGGAATGGAATTCTTCTCATGATAGTCACACAAGCGAAGGAGAAGAGGATGGGTCCCGAGGAGCTAGCGCAATTGGGATTTAGAGTCCCATGCGTGAAACTAAAGAGGATTTTCAGTCCTCTGCTCTACCAGCCAGAACCTAGAAGGACACTTCAAAAATGGATAACTAGCTCCATTCTGCGTCAAGTACTAAGGATGGGCCCAAAGCACACTTTTGAAAGGAACAACTCTCAAACGTGATAAAAGCCCTATTTTCGGCACCTTCATGCTCCTTCTTGAAAAAATGGGGTCCAACCCTATAATCTAATCGTTGGGGTTTTGCTTCGCTAATTGAATGAATTGAGGTTTATTAAAAGCCATTCGATTGATCAGAAAGGAAAACCAAATCCCCTAGCTTGAATTCTTTTTACCCATTCTTTGAGAGTGATAGGTTTGATTTTTCACACTCTGGGATGGGAGTCCCTTCCAAGACTTGACCAAAAGCTCCCCACAATTTCTTGATTTGAAGCAGTTCGGTACACAGAATCCCATTGGCGAGTTTCAGACAGCTAGGTTATTCAAGAAACTTTGAATACCAACTCTAATGCTTGGCTTGCTGAATCTCATTCTTCTTTGGCACCTACGGTAGAGATCGGAGGTATTTGGCCCCCAAAAGGGATTGGGCCCTCTCGAGGGCTTGCTTAAGAATAAGAAAGAAGAATCTTATGGAAATAGCATGGAATAAGGTTTATATTTTCGCCATTTTTGTTATAGCCCTTGCCGCTGCTGAAGCCGCTATTGGACTATCCATTCTTTCTTCCATCCATCGTAATAGGAGCAATCTTAGTTATTGGTGGGGGTTCGGTTCGTTAGCAGGTATTTGTTTAGTCATTCAGATAGTGACTGGCGTTTTTTTAGCTATGCATTGGGGTTCAGTTGGCGAGAAAAGCCTTCTTCCTACATCTGCGAGTAAGGGGCAACCTTTTTGATTAATTCACAGGTAAGGCAAAGTGCTTTCTTTTAAAGAAGCATCTGGTTCCATCTTTCTTTCGCCTGAGAGTCGAGGAACAGCAGATGAGATAGCCGAAAGGGGGGACCCCGGGTAATAGGTTTCCTTTTCCGGTTTAGGCTTGAGATAAATCACGAGAACTCGCTTTCCTCTCCCTCTTCCAGGTAGGCTCGAAAGATACCCCAACCCAACTTGCTCTGGCCCTGGGTCCTCCCGCATCTCTTCCTCGGTAAGCGGACCGTGGAAGCTGGGGAGTATCCGCTTGGGACTGATAGAAAACAGCATATCTTTTCCCTCCAAGCTCATCGGAGCTAGGCAACTCTTTGTCAGTGATTTCATGCCTACCAAGCAGGTACACTCTAATGTATACACCCTTTAAGAAAAGAAATCCTTCTCGTATTCTGCTGCTTTTTTGAAACCGCAATCCCAATCAAATAAAAGATCAGATGGGCTGATCCCTGAGATCGATCGCTGTTGATTTTCTAGTTTTTTAGCTGACTCGGGATGCGTCTAATCAAAAAAACTTTTCTTATTCGTCTTTTTCTATCTTCCCACTCATCTCCACTATACCCCTCGTCTTCTAATTCCTTCCCTGAATTCTGTTTCCCGTAAGGGACATTACTTAACTGAACACGGAAAAATATTATATTTTCCGTGGTCAGGTGCATAATGCAGTTCCGTCCATAACAACACCGAGATAAGATCATTACATTGTAATGATCCTACCCCAGCGTATCCAGTATGGAGCCGCGGCCAAGGGTTAATAGGAACAGAGACAGCAGATAACGCATTCGGTCAAGATGGAGAAAGGGCATCCCTTTCGTCTTTGCCTCCCGACCTCTGGTCACAGCAGCTTAGCAATTTTTATGGCTTGCTTCCATTCTTACAAAAATGATGTCGGTATTCTTTTCATCCGCGGTTTCCCACTTCTCTGTCTCTGGGTGAATGCCTCTACCAGAGGTTATGCGGACTCCGGGAGGTGAGATGGGAAGCAGAGGGCCCCTGTCCCCGCGCGCATCCGAACATGTTTCTCAACACGAAAAAGAAAGTCATATTGAGTTGTTAGAGAAATCACAAAATCCACCTTTTAAAGGTTTCTTTGTAATTCTCAGGCGGTCCCCCCGCTCCGGACGAAAAGCACCTTCTGCTTCCGTTCGGAGCGAAGGGATGAACGAATTCTCGAGGTCTGGTTCATTGAGGTCAGCATCACATGAAACCTTTAGCACTTCCGTTCGATATTGGATGGAGTATGGCTGGAAGGTCAGCCTAGCTAGTCTTGTCAATCGGCCCTGACTCGTCTTCTCCTTGGTACCTACCGCTATTGAACTTCGTCAATCGTCAAATGGCTTGGCAATTTCCCCGGGTCCGATGAAGCAATATAATTTTGAACCAGACCTTTTGATCTTTGGTTATCTTTCGTAGTAATAATATCTCGGGGTTTGCAACGGCCAGCCTACCTGAGCGTGGAACAAATATTTTATATATACATATTCCATAACTAGAGTTCCATAATTGTGAAACGTGGTATATGGTCGTACGCTAACTCCTATTTGAAAGTCGTGTGGCTCTCTAACAAACATGGAAAACAAACAGGAACGAATCAATCAAGTTTCTACTAAAACAGAACTATAGAATCAGTCCGTCCGGTTAAGCATTGGGGAGCTGATAGGTCGAACGGAGTGGTGCCAGAGCTCTAAAGTGGCTCTAAATATCCATTTCTTTGATTTTCCTGGATTTGAATTAGCCCAGGAGGCGCGGGCGAGCAACTAAAGCCGACTTCCTTCCTCTGATTGGAATTGGTTGAAAGGAAACCGAAATGGTGCAGCCGCTGCACATATGACGGTTCACGGGAATGATGGTTCGGTTATCTTTGCTGCCTTAACGAAGCGCTAGAGACAAAAATCCATGCACTTGTGCAAGGAATTGCAGTGGCCATCCAACACTTAAACATGCCGGTCATGGTCCAATCTGATTCATTCGTGATGATTTTTGATCCTGTCGACTGATAACCTATCACATTCGCCACATGGCATCTTATTGTTGAGATAAAAGCAATTATGGAAGATAGGTAGTTTGTCGTGAGGAGCTACAACGATTTAGAATAGGATAGTAGATCAACTGTCTAATTACAGTTGTATACATAATCAACCACTGCTGTATGGTTAAATAAAAGCCCTCCTTGTATAGTGGACCTTTTGCCACTAGATTGTAATCATGTTAATTATTATGGAATAAAACTCTCATTTTCCCTGAAAAAAGTAGTTCAATTGGCATATGATGTTTCACTAATTAGCACATGCTAATTAAACAAACCGTTACTAATTATTGATAGTGCCAATAAATGTCTTAGGGCATGTACAACGATGTACCCTGAGCTGTCTATAAGGAGGGCCAGCTAGGATTTTTTGTTGAGGTGGAGAAAGAAAGGGAAGAGAGAGAAGAAGTCTGTCTGTAGAATTGCAGTCGATCTATAATGCTAGAAATTCGGTTGCTATCGAGGACCGATTCCCGTTGTATCAAGGGTGTATATAGTTTTGCATTTATCCTTTTACTTGATGGGTCCACCAATTCCAACGGAACGAGCGGTTCTGTAGATGATTAAAAAGACAGCCCATTGTGGTAGCTGTCGTTAGTGCCCAGTGATGACATGGAGAGAGATTATAGACAGGCCTCGTCTAAACAATTATACATGCCCTTACATGTTGAGTCAGAGAGTATACATGCATTCAAGCAACTGTCGTTAATTAGCCAACCCTCAAAAGAAAGTTCAAATGGAGCAGTACAAGAAAAAGACAAAACATACAGATAAAAAAAAATTCCGTCGCCGGGACTTGAACCCGGGTCTCTCGGGTGAGAGCCGAGTATCCTAACCACCTAGACTACGACGGATGAATTGTTTTCTTCTTGCAGTTAACACGATTCGAACCTTAATCACCTAGCCTCAAAGGCATTGCAATTTTACAAGTGACTACAGCAGAGAAATAGTCCATCCAGCTCCTGACATGAGAATCGGATGTTTTATCGGGTCGGATTAAAACTTGTGCGGAAGAAGTTATCAAAAATTCGTAGGAGTGCTCGTCCTCGCGTGTTCTTGTTATCGTTGTACGCTCATTCTTATTGGGATCAAAGATTGGACTTCTATTAACTCACTTGTATTGAACGTAGTATATGTGGTTGCACGCGATGGCATTTATTACTTTACATATTAAAGAATTCTAGTGTGTCGTGAAACAACATCGGGTACCTGTATAATGTACATGCAACTGAATACCTGGATTGTTGCACGTCCAAAACTACACTTTCATACACCAACCACACATGAGGAGATTTGACACATAAACTTTAGCACACACGTGTACATCACACTAATGAAGCTCCTTGTACAATACAAGTTGCTTAGAGCATCTAGATCAGAAGTAGTCAAAGCTAAAAGTTCACAACATGACAAAAATAACAAATGTGTGTAAAAATTACCACGACACTGCTTGCCAAGATGCTGATAGACAAAACGGAGCACATCAATTGTGTAGCATGATGTGTACGAAAATACATGCCATCATACTCTTAACATCAATGCATATCTTGGCCAACCTAAATAATAATGTTCTTTTAGAAAAGATGGCAAATTTAGGATTTTGTACCACTAAAGATTGCAATTGACATTTAAAAAAATGAAGATAAAGGGGAGGATAAGAGAAGAGAAAGTGCCGCATCCGCTGGCTTAGCTTGTTCGATGGAGCCCCAAATCCGTTGTCGGATGGTTTTTGGGAGGCGGTGGGACAATCTTGCTGGAGAAGAACGAGGCAAGGGTGAGCGGGATGAGGCCGAGGAAGAGCTCGGCCGTACCGGCGAGAAGGTTGAGATGGTACGTCTCGGTATGGAAGGCGAGCTCATAGTCCGAGAAGTGGGGTGGGTTGTCGGGTGCTTCATCCACACATCGTACAACCTGGAGGTGGCGCTCGAACCCCAAAAACAGTCGCTTATCGGTCGGAGGTCCACCATTTCGAGGACGTCGGTTGCCACAAGTTCCTCATCCTGCTCCGCCCGCCTCCGCTTCTATGCGGGTGAGGCTGCCTCGCCGGCCAGCGGTGGCCGGCGGGTGCGATCGAGGAAGCGAGACGGCTCGAGCAATGCGCCCGCATGTGCGTGTCCTTGACGTGTATGTTGTTTGTGCGATGGTGGGGTGGGAGATGAGTGAGGGAGAAGGCTATACAAATCGTATGGTACATGGCGGTTCGTCAATTCCCATTGTTAAACCATCATATTTTACGACTTGGTTGTTAGCACTAGGGTCTCTTGTAACGTAGCTAATTATCATCTCTATCTTCTCCTTAGATTATTTCTTGTATCTCAAGTTGTAATCCTCTTCAACTACATGTATGCATATCAGGGATAAGCCCCTGCTATATAACATGAAGGCTCGGCTCTCAACACAGCACAATGCTTACCGCAACTTCCACATGGTATACACACCATAGTCTCTTCCATAGCATCCAACTTTCAATGTCCACCCAAGAGCTTTGCCATATCCTCCGCCATCGCCTCCGAGAACGGCCTTAGTGGTCAGATCACGGAGAGGCTCACCCGAAGTAGCCACGTGTTCTGGCATGCCGAGATCACGCCCTAGCTCCGAGATGCGGGGTTCTTCGGCTATGCCGATGGAACCATGCTCGAACCCATCCCGGTGGTCCTCACCAAGGACAAAGACGGGAAGGAAGAAATGTCGCCAAACCCTCTCCATCAGGTATGGGTCAAGGAGGACCAACATGTACTCGGATATCTACTTAACAATCTGCCAAAAGAGGTCCTGGTGCACGTAACTTCAATTGCCCATGCACACGATCTCTGGACTATGCTTGCAAACATGTTCTCATCACAGTTCATCGCCCGCATAACAACGTGTGTATCGCCCTAACGAACGCACAAAAGGGGCAGCAGTCAACGGCGGCCTACTTCACGCACATGCACGCTCTTGCTGATGAGCTCGCCGCCGCGCAAAAACCAACCAAGGATGATGAGCTGGTGTCTTACATCCTTGTCGGCTGGACATGGAGTACCAGCCACTTGTGTCTGCTCTCTATGCGCGCACCACACCGGTCTCCCTCGAATATCTCTTTTCCATGATGAGCAATTTTGATCAGAGGGTGGTCCTGTTCCACCGCTCGGGCAATGGCGGTTGCTTCAAGTCCTCTGCCAATGTAGCTCTTGGCCGCAACGGCGGCTCCTCAAGGTACCGTGGGCCATCGTGGAACAAGGGCAAGAACATCCCTAACCCTCACGGTGACGACGGCAACACGGGGCGATCCTCCTTCAACAACAACAGGGGTCGCCAGAATGGATCCAACAACAACTCTCGTCCTGATGCGTTTGCTGCCAGATCTACGAAAAGATGGGACACTCTTCCAAAGATTGTTGGTACAGGTCCGAAGAGGACGAGGACTCATCTCAAGATGACAAAGTAGCCGGCGGAGGAGAAGCATCCTATGGAGTCGACATCAATTGGTACGTTGACAGTGGTGCTACAAACCACATCACTAGTGAGTTGGAGAAGGTAACGATGAGGGAGAAGTAACAAGGCCAAGAATAGATCCACACCACAAACAGAGCAGGTATGAGGATTCAACATGTTGGTCATTCAGTTATAAAAAACACTCATCAAAAATTCCATCTTGGAAAAAATTTGCATGCTCCTAGTGCATCTATGAATCTCCTATCCATTCATCGCATTGCCATTGACAACAATGCTTACCTTGAATTTCACCCTTTTTTATCAAGGATCGGGTCACGAAGAAAACTCTTTATCGAGGTAGATGCGTTCGAGGGATTTACTCGTTGATTCCCAAGCTTAGGAGATCCAATAAAAGAGCATATGGTGTCACCAAATTATCTTCAGCTAGGTGGCACGATCGATTAGGACATGCATCTTTTCATTTAGCAGAACGAGTGCTTAGGAAAATAAGCTCTCGAATGTTGGTGAGCGTAATATTGAAACAATTTATAATTCTTGTCAAAAGGCTAAAAGTAATTAATTGCCCTATCCCATATCTACTAGTGTTTCTACCAAACATTTGCAGCTCATCTTTTTTTATGTTTGGGGCCCTGCCCCTAGTTATGTTGGTATACATACCTATTATGTGAGCTTCATTGATGACTATATCAAATACTCTTGGATTTATCTTCTGAAGAAAAGATCCGATGTTTTCAAGCCTTTCACAATTTTCAAGCACTCGTTGAATGTAAATTTGATAGTAAGATCATTGTTGTCCAATATGATTGGGAGGGGAGTACGAAAAATTAAACTCCTTCTTCCAAACACTTCCCATATCACATCACATGTCATGCCCTCACTCCCATCAACAGAATGGGTATGTTGAGCGCAAACACAGACATATTGATTAAGTTGGTCTTTCCCTCCCCAAAAATTCTAGGATGAAGCCTTTCTTACCGTTCTTCGTATCATTAACATGCTTCCTAGTCGTGTGATCAATAATGAAACTCCCATATAAATACTCCTCCACACCAAGCGTGATTACACGTCACTTCGTGTTTTGGGGTGTGCATGTTGGCCCAACCTTCGACCATACAACAATCGTAAGCTTATGTTTCGTTCTAAGCAGTGTGTTTTTCTTGTCTATAGCCCTCTTCACAAAGGTGTAAAATGCCTTCACGTCTCCACCAGTTGTGTCTACATCTCCCGTGATGTTGTTTTTGATGAAACAAAATTTCCTTTTTCTAATCTATATTGAAATGCATGTGCCTTGCTTCGCCAAGAAGTACTCCTTTTGCCATCTCATCTTACCAATTTTGAGCAACAGGATATAAATCTGATGATCAACTTCTGACTAACCCTCATATTAATGCCTTGCGTGAGTTGTGTGATGACGCGGGAAAAGATAGCCAAGAAAATGGTGCGGAAAACACATTCACCAAACGAAATTTTATGTGTCCACGTTCGGGGGACATATCCACCTCGGGATCGTCATCGCTCGCTCGTGACAGGCGATCTGTCGTGGGATCTGCAGTGCCAGCCGATCCTGGCACTGTGCCAGTTATATATACTACGCAATTATATTCTTATAGACGTTGTTGGGCCTCCAAGTGTAGAGCTTGGTAGGACAGCAACAAATTTCCCTCAAGTGGATGACCTAAAGTTTACCAATCTGTGGGAGGTGTAGGATGGAGACGGTCTCTCTCAAACAACCCTGTAATCAAAAACAAGAAATCTCTTGTGTCCCTAACACACCCAATATAATAGCAAATTGTATAGGTGCACTAGTTCGGCAAAGAGATGGTGATACAAGTGTAGTATGGATAGTAGATATAGGTTTTTGTAATCTTAATAAATAAAAATAGTAAGGTAACAAGTGTAAAACAGCGAGCAAAACATTGTATAAATGCTTGGAAATAAGGACTAGGGTTTATACTTTCACTAGTGCAATCTCTCAACAATTCTAACATAGTAGAATCATATGATCATCCCTCAGCATGCAACAAAGAATCACTCAAAAGATCACAAGTAGCAGAAAACATAATATGAAATTGTTGTCGGCAGCGAACCACCTCAAAGTTATAAGTGTCACAAATAGCCCCGGAGTTCATACTAGATAACACCCATGATACATATCAATCAACCCTAATGTTACCCAGATACTCCAATGTCACCTCAAGTATCTGTGGGCTAATTATATGACATGCATCAAACAATTGAGATTCATCCTATTCAATCCAACACAAAGAACTTCCAAGAGTACCCCAAGATTTCTACCGAAGAACGTAGTATGGAAACGTGCAATCAACCCTTATGCATAGATCCCCATGGTCACCGGAATCCGCAAGTTGATGCCATAAGATATATCAAGTGAATCAATAGAATATCCCATTATCACCATGGGTATCCACATGCAAGACATACATCAAGTGTTCTCAAACCCAATATTCAATCCAACATAACGATATCTCAAAGGGAAAGATTCAACTCATCACAACAAGATGACAAGGGAAGAACACCATATGATCCAACTATATTAACAAAGCATGTGATACATCAAGATCGTTACATCTCAAGAACAAGAGAGAGAGAGAGATCAAACACATAGCTATTGGTACATACCCTCCGAGGGTGAACTACTCCCACCTCGTCATGGCCTCCGCCGGGATGATGAAGATGGCCACCGGAGATGATTCCCCTCTTCGGCAGGATATTCAAAAGGCTCTAGATGGGTTTTTCGTCGATACAGAGAGTTGCGACGGTGGAGCGGAAGTTCTATGTTTATTTATGAGGGTTTTCGTATATATAGGATTTTTTGGCATTGGAATCACGCTAAACGGAGCCACATGGCCCCCACAAGGCATAAGGGCACGACCAGGGGGGTGGTCGCGCCCTATTGCCTTGTGGCCCACATGTGGCTCCCTCTCGTGGTTCTTTGTTCCAATATTGCTCATATGTTTCAGAAAAAATCGTCAAAAAGTTTCACGCAATTGCAGGAACTTTCATTTTCGGCACAAAAAACAACACCACGGTAATTCTAGTGAAAATAGCGTTAGTCCGGGTTACTTCTAAATAAATGAAAAAAAGTGCATCAAAGCCATATAAAAATATTGTAAACAAAGGTGAATATGGCATGAATACTTCATAAGTTATCGATACACTGGAGATGTATCAGCCAAACGCATGGGCGCTTGTGTGCGGCTACACCTCACCCTCGTGTGACACGTGCCGGATGCGACTCGACCCTCCACCGAATCCGGCCTGCTCCAATCTCCCACGCACATGCATCTGACGCCTGTGCGCCTTGCGGATAGCCGTGTGTCTACATGCGACTCTCGCGTCAGCCGACCGACACGGACTCGGAGGTCCCGCAGTGCCCTAGATTCAGCGCAGATCTTGGTGGGTCTATTGACGATCCAACGCGGATCCGGGCAACTCAAACCCATCATTGCACCATGATGAGGCCAGGGGGTCCGTATCTTCTGCACCTCACGAGACCTCGGCGCCTTCTCACTTTGCACGTCGTGCCACAAAGAATCCATCTCCACTATACGGTTTGGGAGACTCGGCTGCAGATGCTGCGGGAGGATCTTTTACAACATCGCCTCCTGCAACCTCTTCTGTGACAGTGTCACACACACGTCTCCAACAAGGTGTAGTTTAATGCACTAATTATAAAACAAAATTTGGTTTGGCATGTTCAACAGGTGAACCCAACACCCTTCACGAAGCCATCAATGATGTACGATGGAAGAAAGCCATGGAAGAAGAATACATGGCACTCCAGCGGAACAAGACATGGCATCTAGTTCCTCCCCGTCAAGGTAAAAATCCCATTAACTGCAAGTGGGTGTTCAGGATCAAAAGAAAATCAGTTGGCACTATTGATTGTTATAAGGCAAGACTCGTTGCAAAAGTTTTTAAACAACGTTATGGCATAGACTATGAGGACACATTTAGTCCTATTGTTAAAGCTGCTACAATTTGCCTTGTTCTGTCCAAACATGTTTCCATGGGATAGAGTCTCAGGCAATTGGATGTGCAGAATGCGTTTCTTCATGGTTTTATGAAACAGGAGGTCTACATGAAACAACCAACTGACTTTGAAAGTAAGAATACCCCTAACATGTATGCAGGCTTGATAAAGCTTTGTATGGACTGAAACAAGCTCCTAGGGCATGGTACTCAAGATTAAGTCAAAATCTTTAATCATTTGGCTTTGTTCGTTCAAAGTCTGACACCTCATTGTTCATTTACAATAAGTCAAACACCTCAATATTTGTGCTCATTTATGTTGATGATATTATTGTCACTAGTTCATCCAATGAAGCAATAAAAGGACTCCTAAAAGATCTAAGTGTTGAATTTGCTCTCAAAGATCTAGGAGACTTGCATTTCTTTCTCGGTATTGAGGTAAAGAAACATGAGGATGGTATTCATCTCTCTCACGAAAAATATGCAGCTGATCTTGTAAGAAGAGTTGGGTTACAGGGATGCAAATCATCACCAACCCTCTTGTCCAGTACAGAAAAGTTATTTCTCGCAGAAGGAGAGCTCTTGAATCAAGAATATAGCAGCAGATACAGAAGCCTGGTAGGTGCACTCATTACTTGACACTTACAAGACCTGATATTTCCTTTGTTGTTAACAAGGTGTGTGTCAGTTCTTTTATGCACCCACAACTATTCATTGGACAGCTGCCAAACGCATAGTCAGATATGTGAAAGATATTATGAATATTGGTCTCACTTTCAGTAAGTCATCATCTACTTTGCTAGTGCTTTTTCTGACTCACATTGGGCAGGATGCCTTGATGACAGATGGTCCACTCGTGGATTTGCAATCTTCTTTGGACCTAATCTCATCTCTTGGTGTACACGATCAAGCCACTGTGTCCAGGTCTAGTACAGAAGCAGAATAGAAGGCCTTGGCAAATGCAACTGCAGAGATTATACGGGTACAATCTGTGTTGAGAGAACTTGGGGTGAAGTGCACCCAAGCTCCTTTTTTATGGTGTAACAATTTTGGAGCTACCTATCTATCTACAAATCCTATCTTTCATGCATGAACTAAACATATTAAAATTGATTTTTGCTTTGTCAGAGAAAGAGTGGCAAACAAACAACTGGAAATTCGCTTTATTCATTCCAAAGATCAGGTTGCACATGGCTTCACCAAGGCATTACCCACCAAAGGCTTTGAAGAGTTCAAGCGTAATCTCAACTTAAGAAAGTTATGATGAAGGGAGGATGTTAAACCATCATATGTTAGTTGATATGGAGGAGATAACTTGGGATGCATAGTACAAAATGTGTCACGGCTGGGTTGTTAGCGCTAGGGTCTCTTGTAACCATAGCTAGTTGTCATCTCTATCTTCTCCTTGTATTATTTCTTGTATCTCAAATTGTAATCCTCTCCAACTACCTTATGCATATCAGGGATAAGCCCCTACTATATAACATGAAGGCTCAGCTCTTGACAGAGCACGACGCTTACCGCAACTTCCACACCCATCACGTCATAACCCCGATTTACGGGCCAAGTCCCGTATATGAATTATCTACACTTTTAAACCCAACCCGTATTTTCACGATCAATTAATATCACCTGCATGTGCATGTTCCACTATTGGTCCACCTACCATGAGCACGCGAGCTCAAGTGTGCTATCGTCGTTCTCGTTTGACTACCCATAATGTGAGGTAACATAGAGTAGTAACATGCATATGTTACTAGTCTAAATTACTACCTTCGGAGTGGGTAGTAACATAGGGGTAGTAACTTGAGCCTTTCATTTATTAGCTTATAGACTCATCTTGCCTTGGTATGTGTTATGTTACTCATAGTATGAGTAACTAGCTATGTTACTCAATTTTTTTTCTCTTCTCATTAATTAGCTGTCACATCATATCTTTTCTTAGGTGGCATCTATATCTATACCTAATAATAAAGCGGCTATTGCTTCCGCCGGAAAACCCACCACGGAATTTTTATAAAAAAAGCCCCTGTAATTTTTGTTATTCAACCCGCGCTCCATCATTTATCTGCAACGCAAAAGGAAAAACCGATTCGCTGCAAAAATTATACCCGTACGCATCGCCTCCTCCCGTCGACCCTGGGCCACCCTGGCATGTGCCCAGGCCGCCGCCACACCACTCGCCGCTGCGACCGACCTCAACCGCCACCGTTGCCGATCTCAACCCACCCGCCTCCACGGCTGTACCTCTCCCCGCTCACTGCCCCCGTTGCGGCGCTCGAGCGCATCGCATCGACCCTGGTCCACCCTGGCCTGTGCCAAGGCCGCTGCCACACCACTCGCCACCACGGCCGACCTCAACCACCACTGCTGTCGATCTCAACCCGCCCGCCTCCGCGGTCGTACCTCTGCCCGCTTGCTGCCCCTATTTCGGCGCTCGAGCACAGCTTCTGGATCAAATCAACGCGACAGCTACAACGACTTGGATGATGCGTCTGCTCGATGCAGAACGGCGGCGGCGCGCGGATAAGGCGCGGCGGAGCGAAGTACTTGCAGGTGGAGGCGGACCTCCATGGCTCATACGGGGAACTCCGAGGTTATGGCGCGGCAACAGTGACTCCTTATGGTCAGATAGAGGCGCCTAACCCTTGCTCCCCTCATCGTATCCCCTCCTCCGGCAGGAACTCATCATCTGGTGAGATCCCCCCTCCCCATGCCTCCAACCGTGTGCCAAGCACCGGCAAGAAATTTTGTTTTGTGGAAATTTGTTTGCTCATGAATGAATGTATTGAATGTAAGATTGCATTGTTGTAGAGAGAGAGAATGGAACACCACCTTCAGTTTGTCATCTCATCCCACATTCTCTACCCCATGAGTGAAATAAGATAACAGTCCCTTGATCAATTCACGTAGCCTCTTTGTTTTGCTTTGCTTGTCCCGCTCAATTTCTCATCATGGTGGAATTAACAATGGATGGGTTGATTTCTCAACA
This sequence comes from Hordeum vulgare subsp. vulgare, assembly GCF_904849725.1. NCBI lineage: Eukaryota > Viridiplantae > Streptophyta > Magnoliopsida > Poales > Poaceae > Hordeum > Hordeum vulgare. The sequence goes on along the minus strand of NC_058524.1, from coordinate 569,586,258 downwards.
AAATAGGATAGGACTGACTACATTAGTTAGTTAGCTTATTATTTTAATAAATCAAAATGATTATAAAAGATTAAAAGCGTGTGGTATTTGTTTCTCCCGTTGCAACGCACGGGCCCTTTTGCTAGTTACTATCTATGTTATTTCCATTGTGGGTAGTCTTAAACTCATTATTGTACACGAGATATGCACGTTTATAATACATATACTCGGTTAAGTAGAGATGGAATAGTTTAAGTAGGTTGTTAGCATTCTCTTATCTTCTCCAACTGAAATATTTCTATCTCTACCTTAACTTTCCTTATACTCCAGGATTGTATGCCTATCAGGGTTCGGCCCTGCCATATAAACATGTAACCGTCGGTATCAGGAGAGGTACGCCGCTTCCAACTTATTGTACATGGTAATTAGAGCACATCTCTTCCACCGCATCTAGTTTTCCAATCTCTTCCACCCCAAAGCCTGCTACCATGGTCTCCTCAACCGCCGTCACCTCTGGTTTCTCCAAAAACCCTCCTTATTTTCTTTTGGAAGGAAGGAGCGGACTGCCCCCTGAATTGTTTGTTGCACACATCCCTCTTTATTAAAATTCCTTATTACAAAGTAGCTTAGCGGAAAGAAAACATGTGAGCGGCTGCAATTTCATATAAATCCTAGAAGCATATTTGCGTCTCTTACTTTATCTAGGATTCAGCTCATGCAGATTCATCCAAAAACTCTACATGGGCCTAAACTTAAATACTACTATTATTGAGCGAGTTGCAAATTATTAAGTGGCTAAGCTATTAAATTGCGATTGTTATTACATTGGCATGCATGATTTGATGGCAAGTTTAGTTCTAACATGTGGTGTTTACTTTCTATGTCCATACATGAAGTTATGTCGAACTCAACATCCATGTGCCAAATCGTCCAAGGACGATGCTGAGAAGACTAACATTGTGTGGGAACCATCCAAGGATTGGAAACACCTGAATGTGAAGTTACTTATAATGTTTGGGTTCGAGAATGAAGACAAGGTGACAAACTATATAAGGCTTGTCATGGAACGTGCCACGGTCTTGAAAAGAATCGAGTTGCATAATCGTGTTGCGTGGTAGAAGCCCATGCGATGGGTGCAACGCCATCGACCTTGAGTCCCCGAGAAGATCGCAGGCGGATGAAGCTAGCAGGCATCGGATTAAGGAGCAACTCACACAACAATCTTCCTCGTCCGTGGAGATAGTAATCTGTTGATGGATATGGTGAAGGAATGTTAGATCTTATAAAGCTGCTAGAGCGATGATTGTACGAGGTACAGCCAGTCTGTATTCTAGAAAAAAGGTGCAGCCAGTCGTTAATTTGAAGTTCAGTTGTTGGTAGCCACAGAATACTTGATTGGCGTGGAGTCGTGGACCTTGCAGTGTATATTACTGCAATCGGATGGTTGTTTTTTGCTTTTGTCCAATTTACGGAGTAATTGTCCATGTTTGTTCTTTGGCCGACTCATATTCTTGAGCTCCTTGGCATGGCTTCCTTGAGAAGACGGTCCAGCCTCTGTGCGATGTCGTTGACTCCATGCCGTGTTGGATGGTGCGAATGGAGAGCTTTTTGGAGCAAGCTGAGACTGCACTCGACGGTCTCTCTCTGGCGCCACCTTGTTGCACGCTGTTCATGTGTCGTGCCTGATGTGAACTTCGACATCGAGAAGAGAGACGGGCTTCATGGTTGTTTCTCCCCTCGTGCTAGAGCCAGCTTGCCGTCGTCAGCCTCTGAGGGACTGGGCACTGATGTGGTTGTGACCCCGGTGCTGGAGATCATGCCCGATCTTCGAGACCTATGTGGGGCTTCAGTTTTTCCTTTGTCCGTCGAACAACTGAAGATTGACCCTTTCGAGATCTCGATTGTGGCTTTATCACCAGCATCACCCGAGGAGTCTAACCAAATACTTGATGCCGAGGAGTGTGGTGATTTGGATGTTGCACTCTCTCGCTCCCCTAAGTCCATTGGATGTGAGGCGTCTGGCAGCCTATCTCTTGGTGTCATGGAGTGTGGAGTTTCACATGTTGTTCTTCCCTCGTCTACAACCATCGAGTAGGTGGTGCCTCTGAGTGAAATGACCACTAAGCCAAGTGTGTTGGCGTCTACTCTGAACCCAGATGCTCTCTTCGCGAAGGAACTGTATGACTTGCTCGCAAGTATGGAGACTGCTAGACCTGGTTTGGATAGGTCGATCGCTTGCCTCTTGACGGGGACGCCAATAGGGGCAAACAAAATAAGATGGGCAAAGGAAAGAGTGGCGCCACACACAAGGCATCTATGGCTGCTTGATGGATGACCTTCGATCTCTCGGCCTGTCCTCTTGGGTTGAGTTGTCATTGTGGGTTGAGAGGTGCTAAATGTCTTGTGTCAAGGTGTTCTTATCGGGCGTAGTAGCAATGTCGGGTTTTGTGGATGTTGTGTTTTTCAAAAGACTGGCAGGGTATGTGCGGTTATGGGGTTTCTTGTCACGTGAATAGTTAGCCTGTTCTTTATTTGTATCGGTTTCCGTTTGATTTTTCTTAAATTAACTCGGTAATTTTCTTCTTTCTGATTAATCGATGAGGCAAAACTTTTGCCTCCATTTCAAAAAAAAAAAATCTTGACTTCTTGAGGCTCTCTCTTCTGTGAATGTGTCGTTGGCAACGTTTCGTATGCCCAGAATATGACTTGCCTTCTGAATTTGCCTTTGCCAATGTCAACATCTGACTGAAGCAGCGATGTGATGGGAGCGAGGTTGATTGTAGCAGGGGTGTGGAGAAAATATTTGTGCATAACTAGTGAGAAATCCCCTACTGTATGATGATTCGTGCCTGGAGTATTAAGAACTGGACAAATTGTTGGGTGATAGTTTTGAGTGATCAGGACGTTCGGATCATTAAAAATTGGACATGGAGAAAAATGCGAACCGTGAAACTGTGGCAGACAAATGAGAACACCAGGGCTCAAAAAAGTTAAAAAGTTAAAAAGAAACATGGAGATCCTAGGGTCATTTACTCTGATCAAGAACACCAGGGCTCAAAAAAGTTAAAAAGAAAGCTCAAAGGGAGCGCAGAAAGAAGAATGAAAACAAAAATTCCGTCGCCGGGACTTGAACCCGGGTCTCTCGGGTGAGAGCCGAATATCCTAACCACCTAGACTACGACGGATCAGTTGACAATAGGCAAACAGTAAGACTTATTACATCGCTAATCTCTTAGCCTCAGAGGAATTAGAAGCCTTGCTACAGACAATATGCCATCCAGCTCCTGAACATGGGTGTAGGTCACAGATCAGTTTACACGATCGCATGCATGCATGCCTGCCTACTGATACGATACAGTTTCCCATTCGTAAACACACATTGCACAGTATAAGCTTGCATGCGTGGATAACGCCGTCTCTTTTTCTTTTGTGGCTAAGATAATAATCGGATTAAAAGCTTGATCTGAATAAATGAGCAGCTACAGGCCAAACTGCATGCGTCGGCCAAACTGGGGTCAGCACAGCAAGAGCGTCAGGCGAGATGGGGGTCACGGCGACGGGCCGTCCAGATATCCGTCTCTAGCTCGTGGCCCGTCAGGTTTAAATACTTGATCATATTTGATTGATTCCGAAAAGATACGTACATGTTTTTAATTACTAAATTATTTGGCGCCTTCCGAAGAGTACCCCTTCTTTCTCTGCCCCTCACCTCCTCAAGCACAACATCTGCACCTAGGGCCTCCAGCACTAGCTGCATCTTTCCTTCCATGGCTCCCAAGTGATGTGCTCCCATATTGGTCCTAATCTAATCCTCACCTACAGATTGCATTCCCACAAATCAAGTTGTGACAATATATTACTACCTCTGTTCCAAAATTCTTGTCTAAGATTTGTATAGATGTGAATCTATCCAAACACTAAAACATGACTAGATACATCCATATTTAGACAAATCTAAGACAAGATTTTTGGGACGAAGGGAGTACGTTGGAGAAGAATGCTGCGTTCGACGGCAATGCAACAGAAAGTGTTTCCGAAAAGCAAGAGAATTACAGCGTTGTACTCCGGCTTTATCTATTCGATGCCCGCCCATGACCTGAAAGCTCGGACATCATCAATCCTTTTGCTCTGAGCTTCTGTTTTGTCATGCAATGAGTTCAAGTTCCTATACAGATTCTTGTGCAGCTTAAGAAAGACTTGCCTATATTTCCACTTGTCACAGTAAATTTGATGGGTTGTCATGTAACTAATAACCTCCATCACCCTTGAAAAATAGCCACCTTTGAGGAACTCCAAAACCAAGCAGTCAAGCAAATCCCCATCCACAGATATTTCTCTGTATTCGAGTCTGCGCTTTATTTCTCCCCACAGTATGGTGATCTCCCTATACATGCTTAATGACGAATATCCACACAGTATGTGGCAAAAGGTATGCAGATTGGGTCTAATGTTTTGCTCTCTCATGCATTTATATGTGCCCAGAGCATCTTCCATCATTTTTGCCTTGCAGAAGAAAAGAATTGAATTATTGAACTCAAAGGTTAAGTGATCTCCAGGGTTATAGTGTTCTGTTTCTTCAACCAAACTGGAAAGCAAAGATGATTTAGTTTGGGGCATCTCATCCTTGACAATTTTGGCAATGTCCTTTATTGTAAACGATGGACTAGTATGAAATTCATCCATGGTAGATGCTATTTTCTGTATCTGTTGGAGAAGCCCATTGAATTCTTCGGGTTTATGCTCATTCTCATATGCTCTGAGAAGAGACATGTAAGTACCAACCCCCACAGGAGTCTCAGCTAACTCTAAAGCATCCAGGATATCATGAGCGGCATGCAACCATCCCATCTGAATACATGCATTGATCACATCTGAAGCAGAAATTCCCTTTAGTTCTTCCTTATGCAATGCAATACAGAAGCTAGAGAGTGCACCCAGTTTCTCTGCTTTCACACAGCCTACAATAAGTTTAGCAAGAGCCTTCTCACTAGGAACAAGATTTCCGCTGATAGGAACAACAAGGCCAGACTGGTTTTTTATATCTAAAACAAAACCTTTGTCCAATTTTGTTGGGTCAAACATTATTCTGTACCCACTTTTTAGGTTACCAGAGCCAATTTGTATCATCCCTTGTTTCTGCGCATCATTGCCGCATGAGTTCCGTTGCCGATGCAGATTCATTACAAGATCTGCAGCAGCATCCATGTCATTACCACTAAATTGCAGGCTCAATAAACTGTCGTAAAAATGTTGACATTGCTGAAAGAGTGGCAAAGAGGAGAAAGAATCGATGCTTCCTTTCATGGTCATCAACTCATCTCGCTGCCCAACCATTTCACAGACACGGCTAGCGACCGCCATTGTATTTACATCGGCCACAACCCCGACCAATGACATCAGTTCCATTATTTTCTGGGCTCTGATGATGCATTTGAAGTTAACACAAGACTCCAAAATCATATTGAACAAGGTGACATTGTTCTTGATTGGGTCCAATTTTTTCAGCTGTCGCCTATCTGAAATTTGATCCAAGAAACACTCACAGGTCTGAGCCAGAACATCAGCCGCAAGATAGGATCCTACTTGTGACTTCAACATGTGCAAAAACACCATGTTCAACATATCAGCATCAGGAAGCTTGCCGCTCTCCAGTATGATCCTCAGGACCGCAGAGGCAGGGACAGGCATCTGATCTCTTGCAAGTGCCAAAGCTAGCCTCATCAGCGAGCTAGAGTTGAGAAGATTGGTGTTACACTGATAAACTGAGAGAACCAAGTCATAGGCTCTCTGAAGCCACCTCCGACTAGATGTGTAGGACAGCGACACAATGATACCATTCAATACCCTTGGCTCGGGAAGGCCGTGCAGGCTTTTATAATTGCCAAATGCTCGCAGCGCCTCGTCAACATTGCCATCTTTGAAAGCAACATCGATTGTCCTCAGTAGAGTTTCACGGGATGGCGCTTCCCATGGCAGAATCGTGCTGGCAGTTGTGCTCGTGGAAAGATACTGTGCAGCTAGAACGCGAAGCCTCCTCCATGGGCCACCGCCGCAATTGGCCTAGGACAAGTGCAAAACCATCAGTAGTTAACTGAGAACAAGAGAGACTATGGAACCCAATTACTACACTTGAATTGTACATTAATCACCCAGGTATTTCTCTTACAGTGAAGGCAGCTCCGGCAGCACAAGAAAAGGATGTCAGACTGCAGCAATGGCGGCACGCCTGGAGCAAGATCCTCATTGCTTCAATCAAGCATAGCCATCAAGCTTGGAAGAAGAAGCGCAGGAATACGAAGTGATGAACTTATGCAACTACACAAACACAGAATGGAACATTAAAACCAGTGGCGGATCTAGGATTTGAAACCAGGGTGGTCCTAAACTTTTTTTGGCCAACAAACATGACATGTGATTATATGAACATTCGAAGTAGTTACCAATATATACCACATAGAAATAGATCAATATATGGTCTTATAATCTTACTAAAATTTCCAGTTTTACATAACAGAGTACATACGTTGAGAAGTTAAAGAAGACTATGTTTCCGGCCTACGCTTTTGCATGATCATGAAAATGTCAATTATATCTCTGGTTTGTTCTTCGGCAACAACCCGCATGGCCCCTTCCTTCTTCCCTATCTTCAAAGCATGTCTATCTATGAAAAAGAGAGGCATTGTCTCTGGTCCTCTTCATTCTTGAACAAAATTACTTTCTATCAATAAGGCTAGTTGAGGAAGAAATGATGTCCAAATTTATGTGTGTGTTCGGTTCATGTCATGAACTTCATGTTCATGTACTGGATAGCATAGCACGGCAAGAAAGTAAACCTTAAATGGCCAAATAAGAAATTGGGGAATGAATAAATTGGGTACCTTAAATCAGGCTAACTGGGGCAGGGTTGCTGACCTGCTGCTGGTCGAGTGCCGGCCTGGTGACCAGGCGGCTGCCGCCCGCCTTGCAGGGGAGCCAGACGACCGTGGCAGGGCAGGGTCGCAGCTCGCAGAGGGGCGCCGCTGCCGCCGAGGACCTAGCGGGCAGGAAGGAGAGGAAGGGTCCTCCTGCGTGTCTGGGCTCCGGCCGGCGACCGGCGAAGGCAGCGAGCCGGCGAGGCAGCGCCGCGGCGGGGATGGGGCGGCTCAGTGGCTGGGGAGTCGGCCGTCAGGGACGGGAAGAACAAGGCTGGATGGATCGAAGTGTGTCTGTGCGGCTGCGTGCGATAGGTCCAATATGAAGTTGGGCTGCTTCTTTTTCTCTGGCCCATCTAAATATGCATAGGTAAAGGATGTCCAGTTTCTCAAAAAAAAAAGAGTAAAGGATGCCCGGAATTGGTGAGGAATGAAACAAAGCAAATTCTGGAGGTGTCACTTTCTGAAAAATATCTTGGCTTGCCTAGTGATGTTCGTAACTCAAAGAACGGCGCATGTAAATATCTAAAGGATTGGGTATGGAATAAGGTAAAAGGATGGATGAAAAAGTTGTTGTTAGGAGGAGGGAAAGATGTTCTAGTCAAGTCAGTAGCTCAAGCCGTGTGGGTATATTTCTATGTCCCGTTTCAAACTTCCTAGAGGACTATGCCATTACATCAACATGTTAATCAGGAAGTTTTGATGGGGAAGTAAGGAAGGAAAGATAAAAGTTAGTTGGGTTTCTTGGAAAGAGATGGCGTAACCGAGATAGTACATGGATGGTTTGGGGTCCCGAGATATTGAGCTATTTAATTTAATCTAGTCTTGCTAGCCCGTCAAGCATGGCGTGTTCTCTCGGACTCAAATTCACTAAGTGCAAGAATATTGAAAGCAAGGTACTTCCCTAACGAGGAGTTTCTGGAAGCAGAGTTGGGTAGCTCTCTTTCTCAAATGTGTGCAATATATGAAGGGAAGGATATACTTGCACATGGTATAATACAAATAATTGGTAATGATGCGGATACCCACATATGGCGAGATAAATGGCTCCCACGAGAGTTCAATATGAGGCCAATTGCAAGCCTAGTACCGAACCCACCCCAACTTCTCAAGGATTTGATCGTGCCTAATACCGGTGAATGGAACAACAATCTGGTTAGGACTATTTGTTGCTTTTGATGCGGATGCCATCTTATCAATACCATTGTTAGAGTTGTGTCGAATATTCTTGTACAAGGTAGGTTACAGTTGGACTTTGAGTAGTATTGTGTTTAGACAGGATATGGAGTCGTGTCCTGATAGGACACTTGTATCCTAGGCCTCTCATATATAGCGGGGTAGACACACGTTGTAACCTATGCCAACATAATAGCACAGGTACGCGGGGGAGCCGGCGGCGTGTGCCGGCGCCCGAGCGGCCGGGGGTGAGGTATTGTGACGGTGTCATGGGGAGGAGCGCCCGTAGTCAGGCCCTGGGGATGTAGCCAAGATGGTGAACCTCGTTAACAAATCTTGGTGTCGTGCTTGTGTGATTGCTTGATCCTCGGTAGATCGATGGAGAGCTTCGGATTTATTCTAACAAGTGGTATCATGAGCAAGGTTTCAAGAGGCTGTGGATAGTTGATCTAGAGAAAGAGCCGGAAGAAATCATCGAAGAAATCATGGATGCGGAGCTGTGTCGGTGTTTGATCAAGGAAGCAGCAGGGCGTCGTTTTGATGGATTAGATCGCAGTGCGAGAAATCTAGGAACATGATGACAAGTCGATGGAAGGTTTCACGGCCGTAATAGCAATCGGAAGCATGCAGAAGCAGCAGATGGATCAGCAGAGGCGGCGGCGTGGTGCAACGCGTATGACAGGGATGCAGAAGCGGGGCAGCGGTTGTTGTTTCCAGGCGTGGCTCGACGTGAGGCCCAGCCTGGACTTGTCAGGCGGCCGGCACGAGACGAGAGTGGTCTGGTCCATGCAAGCAAGGCTTGGCAGCAGCACAAAGCAGGCCGCGTTGGAGGCTGATGTGCACGCGCGTGAGGTTGGACCGGCTGCTGCATGCATGCTGACTGATGTGGCGGCGATCACGAGCTTTGTTGGAAAAAAGAAGGAAGCGTCTGAAATCATGGATGTGCATTGAAAGATGGTGTTGTCCATCGTGAGCAAAGAGAGGAAGAGGCAAATCAGTCTAGAGGCTACAAGTATGCATGGAAAGGTGGAGTTTTGAATCTCTATGACCGTGTGCATATGTGAAGGCTACAACGGGGATTTCCTCATTGACTCTTTGCTTGGTACACACACAGTTTACGTACGGGTGGCAGTGGTTGTACGCTGCAATGAATAAAGACGCAGAGTCGCAATCCATGGGAGATCAATTTCAATTGCGGTTGGTTGATTGTGTAGCGGAATGACAAATTGATCGAGGATGGCGACGTGCGTACAAGGCTCGGGTGAAGTCTTGAGCGTGTCGTGACACGGATCATGCATACACATGGCGTTAAGCAATGCACGGATGTGTGAGGCGGACATGACGCAGGGTGGAGCATGGTTGCAGTCGGATATTTTTCGACTGGGTCGGACTGGACTGTCTGATGGATCGATGAGGATGTCGGTCAAAGCAGAAGACGGCGGTGATTTCAGCGACGACGACATAGGAGCGTGATGCTGATGGTGGCCAACTTCTGGGGCGTGGAAACACGTGGTGCAAGCATGAGGGCTTGTGCGGCTGACTATGACGCAGGGTTGATTCAAGGCAGTGCACACATGAGAGCTTGAAGTCGACAGGGCGCGAGGTAGCACGGCCAGCTACATGGAGTCATGTTGAAGGTGGAGCTGGAGTCTAGCGGAAGACTTCACTCTGTGCTGATGGAGGGGCTACGACGTAAATGCATGGAGAGTCGAAGCCTATTTCAGCGGATAGCGAGAGACACGTGGATCGGACTGGGTACCAGTGGTCTGATGGAGACGTGATACTCGGCATCGGTCGGTGATGATCGGTCGTTCTCTAAAGTGGGGGTTGAGGCAGTGTGGGCTAGCTACCCGGGAGACTCGACCAGGACAGTAGAGGCTCGACGCGGTGATAGCGGCGAGGCGTGCGATAAGCACGGGACACAGCGACAGACCAAGGCACTGATGGTCAGACATGTGGTCAAAAAAATTGTGCAAAGGGTGCTGAAGCAGTGTTGGCGAGTATCGGATTCAAGTTGGTGACTGGGTCTATCGGTGCTAGTTGATGGACAGGAGTTGACCATGGAGAATCTGAGAAAGTGTCGAAAAGTCTGAAATTGTCAAAAACGGAGAGAGTACATGGTCGTATATTCTGTGGTGTTCAGTGCACATGGCAAAGTGCGGATGACAAGTACAGAAGGAGGCAGAGTGCTACAGCTGTGTGACATGTCCGAGACTATCCGGAAAAAGGGTGAGACAACTGCGAATTTGACTCAGGGTGACACAAGGCGACGGTGAAATTCCTTTAAGTTTCAGACAGACGGTCAAGAAAGAGCGAGGATGTTGAGTTCAGGTAACTCTTATACGTGGCATACAATATGTAGGTTGTTCACTTTCATGCAGGTCAGTGATCAGTGTGTGACGGCGTTGAATGGATACTCCGGAAGTTGGAAGCACAAAGTAGAGTAATAAGGAACTTAACTTTGCTCGAGGGTTGACTGTGAAGAAGACGAGAAGGGACTACAGTTGCAGGTGGAGTCACATGGAGTCTGGGAGTAGCAGTGGTGCTCATGGCGTATCTCAAGTCCAATGTACGTGGAAGTTTGACGCATTGATGAATTCAAGGTGGTGGAGAATATTTGCCAAGGTGGAGTTTGTTAGAGTTGTGTCGAATATTCTTGTACAAGGTAGGTTACAGTTGGACTCTGAGTAGTATTGTGTTTAGACAGGATATGGAGTCGTGTCCTGATAGGACACTTGTATCCTAGGCCTCTCATATATAGCGGGGTAGACACACGATGTAACATATGCCAATATAATAGCACAGGTACGCGGGGAAGCCAGCGGCGTGTGCCGGCGCCCGGGCGGCCGGGGGTGAGGTATTGTGACGGTGTCATGGGGAGGAGCGCCCGTAGTCAGGCCCCGGGGATATAGCCAAGATGGTGAACCTCGTTAACAAACCTCGGTGTTGTGCTTGTGTGATTGCTTGATCCTCGGTAGATCGACGGAGAGCCTTGGATTTATTCTAACAACCATTATATGTAGCAGACCGGTGGTTTAATTTTGGGCTTGGGCTCATGACCTAAAAGGTGTACTCGGCGTGTCCTCGGCCTACAGAATGTTGTCTCAACAAAGTACCACATAGAGGCATGGTTTGAGGGGCGAGGAGATACATCCAACTCCGAAGGTTCACAACAAGCATGGAGTAATAGTGCAAGCACAATCAAAGATAAAAAAATTCTATGGCGCCTAGCTCAACATTCTATTCCATTAGTCGATCTACTCCATCACCGAAAAGGGCCAATAGCAGTAATTGTCGGTTGTGTGGGAGGAAGGATTCTTGGTGCTATGCTTTACTGGAATGCACTTATTCTCGTTATGTGTGGGCAATGGATGATCAAGATCTAGTGACGGTAATTTCTGAAACAACGGAACTGAATGCGAGGCGGTGAATCTTATTTTTCGTGGAACTGCTCCAGCATGAAGCGTTCGTCCATGTTCTTGTCACGCTCTAGGCCATATGGCATGCCAAACTGAAGGCGATACACATGAACAAGATTTGCAAAGCCCTGCTAACACCCGTGCTTTTGTTGACATATATATATATATATATATATATATATATATATATATATATATATATATATATATATATATATATATATATATATATATATAACGAAGACATCTTCCTGCAAACAGCCCCATGCTTGTCAGGTCATCCATGTACCAGTCGTTGCCCACTGGGTTCCCCCCCCCCCCCCACCTACTTTTGTGAAGCTCAAGGTTGATGGCGTCGTGTCTAAAGACTAACCATGGGGCAATTGGTGCGGTTTGCAGAAATTATGAAGGAGAGTATGTGGGTGAATCTACACGTGCATCCGGCTACCCTTGAAGCTCTAGCTTGCAGGGAAGCCTTGACCTTGGCTAATGATTTATTGCAAGAAAAATTCATAATCAGCTCCGATTGCAATGAAGTGGTTATGAATATTAAGGAAGGCAATGGAGGGAGTCACATCAACATCATCCACGAGATTTAGATCATGGCAACAGAATTCCAGGAGTGCTCCTTCCTGTTTGTGGGAAGGTTGTCGAATATAGAGGCATATAGACTCGCTAGGTACGCGCTTAGACTATCAGTGGGACATCATCTTTGGCTCTTACAACCTCCTATTAATTATATCCCTATGAACATTGTTGAAATATAAATAAAGTGCGTCGTTAGCCTAAAAAATATGCATATGTATATAACCCACTCCAAAATCACCACCCCGATTCAAATTAGGAATTACACGCTGCGAAACCATATTGTCACTGGAGGGACTGGAGGCCTTAGAGGTGAGATTGAGGTGCAAACCTGGTCGACCGCATTCTTTGGGCCCCACGGAAGCACGACGGGGTCTCCTTCCTCCCTCGATGTGGTGCGTGGCGTGAGTATATTGACTAGTTAGGAAATATGAGATAGACTAGGATTTGTTTTACTTTCTCTTGTATTTTAAGTTGATCATTGTACTCTTATATATACTAATTTAGTGCATGTGCGTTGTCACGAAACAATAAATTTACATGCCATTCATCATCATTATTGGTATTCCAATCTTGCAAGTTGTCTAGCCGTCATTGGCAAACACACAGTCAACTCTTTGCTCTCCGTTGACTTTGGTTGAGGAGAAGGTTTACAACCGTCCTCTCATTGCCCTAACAACCCCCCTGCTAAAAGCGCTTGGCCCATAAAATAGATGAGATACATACTTATCATCATGAGTAACAAAATGGATCTCCATGTGTTCTCAATCAAATCTCGTATAGCTTAAGGGATATTGGTCACCATGAAAAATATCCTCACAATGCCACCAAACAATAAATTTAGGCACAGAGATCATGAGTTCTAGGCATAGTTATAAAAATATCTTGTATTCCAGGAGGATGTGTTCGGCAAAAAAGAAAAAATTGTGTGTCATATGTGGCTTATTACCTATGACAAGTATTGAATCATCAAACAAGCATACATGCGAACCAACCTGTGATTGGATGGTTAGAGGGACAATGTATCCTCAGCCCACCAGAGTTCAGGTCCTGATGCCCGCAATATTCCTGAATATATTTCAAGATTTCTGGCGATGCACATTTAGCGGGAGGATACGTTCTCGTCGGTGACGAGGCGGCTATGATGACTTTGTAATAAAGAAATCTCAACAATCAAAGAGCATACCTTGTCTTTTGATGCATGTATGTCGATACATTTGCTCAGTGGCTACAGAATAACACATGACTATAGAAACATTTATCAAAGTGTGGTTTCCCATTTTCCCCCGTCTAGCCATCTTTTTCTATGTCAGATCAACTTCTCGGCTCGAGCCTCTGTAAGAAATTGATTTCTTAGAACCAAAATATATCGAACTCATAGTACATGTCTTCCAACATGCATGTGACTTATTTTTCATGGTTGAGCCATTCCTTTTCCATATGATTTCTCAATTTCTCTTCTCCATCTATCAAACAAGGCATCAATCATCATGAGGGAAATCAACACGGAACTACTATAAATTATCAACCAGGGGATCTGAGCATTAAAGTAAGAGTAATAGGTAACATTTGATAAATTATAATGTTAGAAGAGTATAATGAAATATGGAGAGAAAAAAACATGTTATATTTAGATTCTTTCATGATGGTAAAATTTGAAGGGTTGACCATCTATAATTTTCTACAATTAGCACCATCCAAAGGGTGTAGCTAACAAGTCAAAATTATTTCAACTGTAGTAATGCCATGGATGTCTTTCCCTTGCTGCTTATGGATAGTATTGTTCATGGTTTTTAAGGCGCCAAGGCGTTTTAAGGCGTTGGGGGGGCTCAACGCCGAGGCGCTTAAAGCGTGAAGCGAGGCGACGCCTTAGTTCATTTTTGTCATCGGTGTGTTCCCCACTCTCTCCCCCAGCAACACAGCACAACATAGCAGCACAAAAGTGAGGGGCGGAGAGGAAAGAGACCATGGGGAGAGAGGGCAGTCCTACCTTGTTGCCCTGCTAGGGGAGGGATGCGCCAGGGGAGGAGAGGAATCTTGGCCGGCGCTGGGGAGGAAGCCGTATGAGGGAGGAAGCTTGGCCGGCGGACGGGATCTGGAGGAGGAGGGGTTGGCCACCTGAGAGGTGAGAGCTCTTCTCTCTCTCTCTCTCTCTCAGATTGATTTTTCTGCATCGATGTGTTCCCCACTCTCTCTCCCATCTATTTCACCTCACGAGTTGGCCCCAAATTTCTATCCAATCCCACACAATTTCTGTTTCCCACTCTCCAAGGTCAATATGGAAATTCTTTCAGAGGTTTTCCCTTACTTTGTCCGTGTCAACAAACAATTCGAAATACCTCAACTTTTTCAGAACAGGTCCGAGTCAAATAGCAATAGAAGATCCCCTTTAAGATCAAACAATTCCATCGAATTGAGTATGACTGTATGTGTGCCACTCAACAGTTCGCGCCCAACCCCGCCCAATCCCTCCCAAGGCGTCCAAATTGGACCAAAGCAATGCCTTGGACGCCTCGGGGAGGGAATCTGGACGCCTTAGTCCATGGTCTAAGGCGAGCTCGACGCCTCGCCATCTCTGGGCGCTCTGACGCCTAGGCGTCGCCTAGGCGACACTTCGGGGACGCCTTAAGAACAATGGTATTGTTCGAATACAAGTTTCTCTCTAAAATCCGCCAACATAGCATGACTAACAAGCAAGGAGCAAGCAAGGTTGGTCAATAAAAATCATACAAAAGATTGGTCATTAAAAATTTGACCCTACCCACAACAAGGAAAATAATTGATTTATCGTCTCTCATTATGACCTAATTCTCCTAGAAAATGATGTTGCAATAGGTAGTTCCTTGATTATTCTCGATGCTAAAAGCACAAAGATATTACTATTACTTGAAAAACATAATTTCAAATACGGAAGTGCTACGACAAGAGAGCAAAATCTAAGGAACATGCTTCACCTTTAAAGCACTACCACATGGAAGAGCTCCTCAAGATCCTACAAAAGATTAACTGAGGCATATAACTGAAATAAGTTGAGCAGAACAACCCACATGAAGTTAGTGCTACACCGTACATTCAAACTCTGTGTTTAACATAGAAAAGACTCAAAATAAATAGATACCTTAACAAACCAGCAACACCAAATTAGAGGCAGGGAGGGGGAGGATAGCAGACGATACCTAAACTTTCACGTATTCTATATAATGAAGATATGGTTGAAATTACATGGCGGTCTAGTATCCCACTTCAGAACTTTTTTGCGGAAGGTATTTGGGTCCAACACATTGGGGTATATAATTGTTGCTTTGCACATCTGTACCATCAATGATCGATCAACCAATGGACACGCCTCATTGTTGATCAACACTAACTAATTTAACCTGAGATGAAACTAACCCATTGGTATAGACCAGTAAACAAAATATTTTGTGTATACAAACACCTAACTCCTTGTAACAAATAATAAGTGGCAAAGATACCCCAGTTAAATATTTCTGGCTAGAGTTCACACAAAAAGAGCAGGGAACACTCGATCGCCAAATGAATCAATTATGTTGCAGTATGTGTTTTCATCTGTACATATCACAAGTTAGCAGACTTAATAATGTAATAGTGAAGAACAAAGGACCATATACACTCAAGGTTTTGTAGAGTCGGTGAGGCAACTGTAGTACCAAAGAGCACCCAATAGCATTGATATATTTTGTATCGAGCTGAAAAAAATGCCTCTTTTTATTAGATTGTGTATCTAGTAAGTCACGCCCTACGAAAGATTCTCTAGATCAGTTGCTTGTGCAAACCACAATATTTTAACCGCAAATGCGGCTAGGGGTGAAACTTTAATGTAGACATTGAAAAAAGCAAAGTATATGACCTGCTATCATACACATGGATTAAGCTAGATCCTCTTAAACCTTACTCACGTTGCACTGGCTAAGCTGGGCGATGAATTCTCAGCTTAACCAACCTTCTACATGTTAATTTCCTTTCTTTTTAGCCACTTTTCATATAGCAGACAATTGACCAAGTGGATGAATTACCAAAGACATATGCAACACTAAAGATAATGTCTTTCAAAATGGCAGGAATGTTATATATCTCACATTCATCACCTGGTAAGGAGCAACGCTGAACACCAGCATTGTTGATAGTGGAAGCTCGAGCTCACCTGCAATAGACAAACACACATGCATAAGTAACATATATATTTTCCATGTCTTATCAAATAGAGAGTGTTTTTTCTACACTCCAGCTCGGTGCAACCATGGTGTACCCATGCAAAAAAACATAGCAAACCATTTTAAAAAATCTAAAACATTATGGGAATGATAATCAACAAATGTTATGGGCGCTTGCAAAGTTTGGTGGTCAACTAACATTTCAAGAGCTCTCTACAAAAAAGACAAAATCACTGAAAATTAGTTAAAATGTAAGTGCATTAATTGTTTGAGCAGATTTTGCAATTTTGTATTTCTTGTACGAAGCTCCCCAAATGTTATTTGACCACCAAACTTTCCAAGCACTCATACATTTGCTGATGATCATTCCAACAAAGTTTCATTTTTTGTAATGTTTTTCTATGTTTTCTTACGTGGGTGCATCCACTACTTTCCCTATCAAATATCATACTTGATTTTAAGTAGGATGTATGAATCGTGGTTGTCACTCTACCTGGAAAGGGTAAGAACAAACGCACACCAAGTGCAAGAAAAGTAGTCCACAACCCATATTCACTCCTAAAATTAGGAATAGACACCATAGGATAAGTACGCCAAAATAAGTGTTCTTGTCTCAAAAGCAATAAACATCCAGTAGCTATAGCAAGAAAAGAGGAAAATGTAATAATTTCTTTGGGCAAAAATGGCAGAACCTTACTTCATCCATGAGATTACAGTGCTAGGTGCTTGAAGAACAAACAATGGCATGAGGAAAGATTTGTGTATGTCTGTGTGTCTTTCGCAAGCAAGAGCACTCTGCAAGAGGCAAAAGGGTAATAAATAAACGCTCAAATAATAATCCAATCATTTTATGATAAAAACAATTATGTCACATAATGAAAAAACTACATGGTGAATAGCAAAAGATGAGTTTTCAAAGAAATATCACTACACAAGATTGCCCATCCTCAAGAAAACAATCACAATTTGGAGTCATAGCCTGGACAGCCCCAGTAACTCATCCAAGATCAACCCTGATGTTGACAACTTAGCATCATAACATGAATGCGCTAATAACTTATGATGGATTAGAAGCATAAAGTAGATACACTACAATTCCACGGTGAGCTAAGCAAGTCACCAAGTGGACCGAACCCTGAGCATTATGATACAAAAAGAGTACCATATCTTGTAAGTTATGTTTAACAGACTGGTGATGTTGACATGACCTGAATTTATACCTTGAGTAAATTTCTGCATTCGATTTATACAACATTCAAACTTTTAATACGAAAACTATGCATTGCACTTTGCTGTGATACAGAGTAATGCTACTGAACACATGGTGTCATGTTCATGTGCAAATGGACTGAATATCTGGCAGCATTTGTCATAGCGGCATATGGTACTGCTAGGATACTATCTATCTAGTTCTTGTGAAGTGTGCTACTGTTTCTCTTACGTCCTAGAACTGTAAACATGATGCATTTTTTTACTTGTTGTGAAAATATCAGCTCATGGTTACTGATCAAGAATCCATCTCCATCTAACAATTGTATGAGTTCTGAACGAGTAACCATCGACAGGTTGCAAAATCTTTGACAGGATTGCACATCTTACAATCTAACACCAACAGTTGCAGAATTGACGACCCTTGCAGGCAAAAGCACGAACAAATTCAGAGCCCGGAAAAGCTCATGCGTTTCTGTAGGAACAAATCACCGGAAATGTTACTTTTGGGTATCGACCAGGAGATGAGGGGAGGCACTCACGCGGCGACCGCGATGGAGACCCACTGCATCGTGGCGGGCAAAGGTACGCCGATGCGTTGCACACGACGACGCTCCCCCAACTCCAGCATGGTCGGGCCAGCGGTTGCGGCCTCAGCGGAAAAGAGGTGCATCCCCTGCATCAACGCACAAAGAGATCACCCGACGACACTGTGGGTAGACGGAAGGCGGACTCCGAGGGAACCAGGCGAGTAGCCTCACCTAAGCGCGTCGGTCCGCCTAGCGGGGGGAAAGCCTGCATTCCCGGCGGGCTGGGACGCCCGCGCCCCGACGGCAGCACGGGGCAAGCCGTCACAGTTGGGATCGCGAGGCGCGGCGAGATGGACATGGTCTCGGTCCTGTCATGGGCGGGGCCATCAATGCGGGCGAGGGCAAGGGTTTGGTCGAGGGACTCCCAACCTCATCGACTTAGATCGACGACATCGTCCATGTGTGGCCTGTTCTTGAGAGCAAGAAAGGTGGTGGTCATGATAAATGGTCGCCTGCATGAGCAGCATGCATGTTGACGCGGGGAGGATCGAGGGGAGCTCTAGTAGTGGGCGGCGACCAAGAACGAGGGAGAGCGACTGCTTCTGGCTGTGACGATTATTTTCAAGAGATAGATGGGATGGGGAGGATCGAGGAGGTTGGTAGCAGACGGGGGCGTGAGACGTATGTGACTGGTCATTGCTTTTTGCATGCCATCGTGGGGAACCGGCTCGTTCGTTCACTGGGCTTTATTCTAGGTGGATCGCACGAGAGAGGAAATGGTTATCGCTAGAGGGTTTTCCCTGTGAACTGGGTTTTTTATATTTAATCGATTGGTTTATGGAGGGATGGAAAAAAATCGGTGGAACTGCTAGCGGTGATAGTGCTAGCGAGGGGGATCTGTCGGTCGAACCATCAGGACAGACGGCAGATCCCCCTTTAATAGTAGAGATGTTCATGAGGCTCAAACAATATAACAACTATTGCACCAATCCCTCTCTTTCCTTCTAACAAGGTATCTCTCGCGAGTTCTTTGACCTAGCTGCCGCCATCGCTTCCGCCCCGCACAATGTCCCCGGGGCGGTCGGCCTCCATGACCGTCGCCAGGGGCCGCACCGCTCGTACCTAGGGTTCGGCCGCCGGTCTTGTTGACCGGCTGCCCTAGAGTCTCTTTTAACCGATCTCTTGATCCGGATTTCTATCTTTTGCCGGTCTCTTGATCGACGTTCTTCCGTATTGGTTTTTTGATCTAAGATCGGGTTGCATCACCCGTCGCCGTCGTCGACACCTGCAAGCCTCTACTCTAACATAGGCGCGACCAGCCGGCCTCTACTTCAACCCGATGGCCTTGCCCGACGCGGCGGCTCGTGATGGTCGTCATCCGCACATCTGCCCGCCCGTCACTTTACGCCGCCGTCACCGCCCAGCGCTGAACAGGACGCCTGCATCACCCACCTTTCGTTTTCGTCGCCGCTCATCGGCCGCCTCAGGATCATCGGCTACCTTAGGCCTGCCGGTTTCCACACCCTCGCCGGCTGTCGGGCCTCCCGGCTACCTTGGTCTCGTCGGTTGCTGGGCTCGTCGCTGCATCGGGCCTGCCAGCTGGCTCGGCTTGCCGGCTGCACCAGGCGTGTCGGCTGCCTCGGGATCCCCGGCGCATCACCGACCTCCTCTACCATGTCGTTCCCTGCCGATCGCCGTCGCCTTGGTCTGCTTGGTCACCCCTCTTCATCATCCACGACACCGTCATCATCACCGAGCAGGACCACCGACCTCGCGTGCGATCAGATTGATCACTCGCCCATCGCGATCGACTCCATCCGCGTCGTGCGACTGGCCTGATCAGTCGGCTGCATGTGCCTCCGTAGGTCTTGTGACGGTTGTCCCCGAGTACAGCGCGGCCCTCCATCGATCGAGCATCGGGCTGTCGCTGCGTTGCCCCGTTCACTACAGGAATCAGCTTCTTTGTCGTCTGCCATCACAGACGGCAAAGACTAAATCCCGGACGGCAAAGACAAAACAACATACGGCAAAGAATCTCACGGCCGGCAAAATTTCTGCGTCAGCCTACGACGGCATAGGACCTTCTTTGCCGTCTGTCCCCCCAAAGCGGACGGCAAAGCTCTTTGTCGTCAGCTTTCCTTAGGAGCTGTCGGCAAAGTGCTCGAGACGGCAGTCGACAGGCGTTGCCTCCGTTAGGGGTTAACGGAGGCTTTGCCGTCTGCCTCCCCCTTATTCTTTGGCGTCTGCCTCCCCCTTATTCTTTGCCGTCTGCTCCCCCTTACTCTTTGCCGTCTGCCTCCTCCTCCCCTCCCTCCACTCTTTGCCGTCTGCCTCCTCCTCCCCCCTCCTCTGTGCTCTCTTCTTTGCCGTCTGCCCACCCTGGAGGCAGACGGCAAAGAGCCTATATAGACACCCCAGGATGCACAGCTGGGTGCCATGTGGCACCTTTGCCATCTGCCAGCTGATGGCACGGGTCTTTGCCATCAGCTGACAAACGGCAAAGAGCCCATATAGTACCTGTTTTTTTGTTTTATATTATTTCACAGCACACACACACACACACACACACACACACACACACACACACATATATATATATATATATATATATATATATATATATATATATATTTGACATCACATTTATATAATTCACCACACATATATGATATATAGTTCACCACACATATACTTGCCAACACACATATATAATTCACCACACATATATGATATACATATAAATCAATGTACATCCCCATATATCGAAAGAACCAACATACAAAGTATTGCACTGTTTATCCATATATACATATACATATAGTTCGACATTGTTCATCAACTCAAATGAAAACTAGATGATATACATATAAAGTTCATCCATCGACATTGTTCAACTCCATGAATGCCAGCTTCCATGCATGTAGTATATCCAATCTGCAAAAATGTGAATAAGAAAGTGAGAAGAAAAACAAAATATGATGTTTTTCAGCTAATTATGTCATTTTTAGCGGAAAACAAGCTAAGAATATAATATTCATGAGCTAACCAAGGTTCTTATGCCATTTTTAGCTTATTATGGCATTTTGGAGCTAAATGGGTTAATTAAAGCAAGGATAATATGAAAGAGGAGAAGAAAGAGGAGGAGGAGAAGAAGAAGAAGAAATCAAGAAGAAGGAGGAGAAGGACTAGAAGGTCATTGGCCTTCTCCTCCTCCTCCTCCTTCTCCTCCTTCTCTTCTTCTTCTTCTTCTTTTTCTTTCTTTTCATTTTGCCTATTTCTTCTCCTCTTCTCCTCTTGTTGGAGCTAAATTACCTAATTATGTCTTTTTGGAGCTAAATGGGTTAATTATCCCATTTTAGAGGAAAACAAGCTAAGTATATAATATTCATGAGCTAACCAAGGTTCTTATGCCATTTTGAACTTATTATGGTATTTTGGAGCTAAATGGGCTAATTATGTCATTGTTGGGGAAATTAAAGCAAGGATAATATGAAAGAGGAGAATAAAGAGGAGGAGGAGGAGAAGAAGAAGAAATCAAGAAGAAGGAGGAGAATGAGGAGAAGGAGGAGGAGGAGAAGGACTAGAAGGTCCTTGGCCTTCTCCTTCTCCTCCTCCTCCTCCTTCTCCTTCTTCTCTTCTTCTTCTTCTTCTTCTTCTTTCTTTTCATTTTTCCTATTTCTTCTCCTCTTCTCCTCTTATTGGAGCTAAATTACCTAACTATGTCTTTTTGGAGCTAAATGGGCTAATTATCCCATTTTAGAGGAAAACAAGCTAAGTATATAATATTCATGAGCTAACCAAGGTTCTTATGCCATTTTGAGCTTATTATAGTATTTTGGAGCTAAATGGGCTAATTATGTCATTGTTGGGAAATTAAAGCAAGGATAATATGAAAGAGGAGAAGAAAGAGGAGGAGGAGGAGAAGAAGAAATCAAGAAGAAGGAGGAGAAGGAGGAGAAGGAGGAGGAGGAGAAGGACTAGAAGGTCCTTGGCCTTCTCCTCCTTCTCCTCCTCCTCCTCCTCCTTCTCCTTCTTCTCTTCTTCTTCTTCTTCTTTCTTTTCATTTTTCCTATTTCTTCTCCTCTTCTTGGAGCTAAATTACCTAATTATGTATTTTTGGAGCTAAATGGGCTAATTATCTCATTTTAGAGGAAAACAAGCTAAGTATATAATATTCATGAGCTAACCAAGGTTCTTATGCCATTTTGAGGTTATTATGGCAATTTGGAGCTAAATGGGCTAATTATGTCTTTTTGGGGAAATTAAAGCAAGAATAATATTAAAGAGGAGAAGAAAGAGGAGGAGGAGGAGAAGAAGAAGAAATCAAGAAGAAGGAGGAGAAGGAGAAGGAGGAGGAGGAGAAGGACTAGAAGGTCCTTGGCCTTCTCCTCCTTCTCCTCCTCCTCCTCCTCCTTCTCCTTCTTCTCTTCTTCTTCTTCTTCTTTCTTTTCATTTTTCCTATTTCTTCTCCTCTTCTTGGAGCTAAATTACCTAATTATGTCTTTTTGGAGCTAAATGGGCTAATTATCTCATTTTAGAGGAAAACAAGCTAAGTATATAATATTCATGAGCTAACCAAAGTTCTTGTATGCCACGAGCTTCTGGTGGGATGATATGTTGGTGAAGTTATTGGGATCATCCAGGTCAGACTCGGAGAATGCCTTCACCTTCTTGTACGAGGCAGTATGGGCCATGCCATAAAGGTCGTACAAGTGTGGCATCTCCGTCTTATTGTGATGCGCCTAAAAGAGAGGAACAAAATATTAGCATCAAGAATGAATTGCATGAATCATGAAGCAAATCACATACCCAGTTTCGTCCAAACTGAAGTAAGTTGGCGCTGCTTTGATGATGTGGCACACCAACCATTTGGCTACGCCGATCCTTCGCATTCTCGTGGACGGCTCGCCAGCTGCGTGTGCACCACTCATCAACCAACGCCTCCCAACAATCCATCTTATCCCCACACCATCTCGGGGGCACCTATAAGTTATTAGAAAGAATTTTCAGCGCTACGCCTATGAATGAAATCAAGAAAACTACGTAGAAGGACTTAAGAATAGGTAATTACCTTCATGTATTGCTCCTTCTTCAGAAACTTTGCGCGACAATCCTTCTTCTGCTTCTTAATACCACGCGTGGCGTAGTAATCTCGAATAGCCTGCGGCCGAGCCTCGTGGCGCAAGTTCTGTAGTAACCGCCTACACTCGGCCTCGTGAACCCTGGCCACCTCCTCCTGATATCCATCCTCACACCTATAGAAGGTCTGCAATCAAACGTGAAAATACCGATTAGTACAATAATTAGCTATATTGTTAATTTTAGATTCTGTAAAAGGATAATTTACCCAAAAGCTCTTGATCACCATCTCGACCCTCGTGTGGCACAAGACACCATCTATAATCTCCTACGGCGGGGCCTGCGCAGCCTGGTAGTGCTCCCAGGAAAATCCTAGTGTAGGAACCTGACCCTCACCAGGCAACGTGACAAACCTCGGGAAATTTGTCCGGCAAAGCACACCAAGGACGGAGTTCGGCCTGCGGACTCCAAGAGGGTGTACCCATCCCCTGCAGTATGATAAGGTCAACACATTAGATATTTGAACAAACTTGAAGGCAAAAGCTAAAAAAATAGTAAATGTACTTACCTATCTCCTTCAGGTTTAATCACTCGCCTCTGCACGCGGGTAGCCGGCGCGACCGGGAGACGTGTACTACCACGCTTGTACACGGTGGCCCCGTCCACCTGCACATCACCCTCACTATCCGTAAGCTCATCCCCGCCATCCCCGCCCCCTGAGCCACCCAGACCCTCGGTCCAATCCGGCAACTCGGTACGATCCGGCCAGGTCTCCCATCTGGGCCTCTCCACGTCGGGTGAAGCCTCCGGAACCGTAGTCTCCTCCGGCTGCTGCTGGGCCGAATGCACCTCGACCCGAGGCTGCTCCTGGACCGGAGTCTCATGGGACGAATGCCCGTCAACAACAGGCTCCTGGAACGGAGTCCCCGTAGCCTCCTCCGCAAACGGGTCGACCATAGTATTCCTATGCTCGGGTGAATGAGCTGGTGGTGGTGCCGAGGACGGCTCAACAGTCCTCCTGGATCTTCCGCGGCCACCACCTCTCCCTGTACCCTGCCCCTTCTTCCCTACCCGACCAGCACCTCTCCCAGTGGGCAATGCCGCCGACGAAGAAGAACCCACGGGTGGTGTCGACAGACTGTCTGCCAAGTCTTTACGGAGAGATAGGGGTGGAAGGGAAGTACCACCCCTCGTGCGGGGCGCCTGGGAAGAACCCGTCGAGCGATCTGGACCAGGGCCCACCATCTTTCCACACCTGGTGACCTGCCATGATAAAGATTAAAAGAAATTAGTACAACATAAAAAATTGAATAACTAATATGAATAATAATATGTACATGAATAATAAAGATTAAAATATATATAATTTAAGTTGTGAATCTTACAAACTAATAATCATCATCAATAAATGCATGCATCATCATCACTATCACGCATGTCTTCATGAATGATGTGCTCGTCGGGTTCAACGGCGTGAAGTTGTGAAAGGCCTTCCTTTAATCGTTGAAGCATTGACAGGTCATCCGCATCAGTAACCTCTACGAGTTCCAGGTCTTCTGGTTCTGGCTCAGGGCTGGAGTCGGATTCATTGTCGCTGTTTACTTCCATGTTCTTGGGTGAAGCACGGCGGTTCTTGAAACGTTTCTTGGAAAGACGTGTTTCTTGGAAGAATTCTCCATCATATGTGTCTAGGTTAATGTGAGGTTCATAATCCTGTTCATTTGGGAGAGGTGGTCCGACATGTGGCGGCACTTCATAAACAACATACCAACCTTCCAGATTCTTATCCGTTTGGCATGCCCACGGTAGATAGAAAACTTGGGCCGCCTGTTGAGCCATAATATAGACATCGGGAACATCTAAATGGGTGTTTGGATTGATTTCGACTAGTCCTATATGTTCATGAGTCCTTCTAGTCTTTTTCGGCTCGAACCAATAACATTTGAAGACTACGACGTTCGGTGGGTTTTCACCATAGAATTGAAGTTCATAAATTGCTTCAACTCTTCCATAATACTCGATAACACCTTCACCGATAGCAGAGACACCACAATTTGTAGATTTCCGGTCGGGCATAGATAGCTCTTTGCCAAAGGTACGAAAGAGATACCCGTTGATGTTGTATTTCTCAAATGAACAGACCTTATAGTCAAAACCATTAGCGACTTGTTTCAATTCGGCGTCCATAGACTCTGAATTAGCCTACAAGTTTAATACGAAACGGTTGTTGCATTAGCGGCAAGTTAGACCAAGAATGAAATGGTCCATTATGGATAATTACCGTTTGTTTCAACCAAGAGATGAAACCGGGATAGCCGCCTCCTGTCTTTGACAGAAGCTCATACTCTTCGACGAACTAATTTTCGATCACCGCTCCATCCGAGAATTTGGCGACGTAACGGCTGTTTGAAATATCCGGGAATAAGAGCAGTTCAAATGAATTAGAAGTTACGGGAAAATGTGCCGAGAACTCACTCGATGTACGGCCGCACTTCTGTTAGGTTGTTGAAGATATACAACGAAATGTTCCGCCATTCTTCGACATCCAACGTTATTGGTTTCAAAGCACCGGCTGGTGCGAGCTTCCCTTTGAATAGGCTGAGGTTGGACCCACCTTTTTTAGGGTCTGCATCATTGTGCCGAGGCTTCGGATTATGCAAATGATGATTTTTGACTTCATAGTGTGCTGTCACAAAGTTTTCCACCTCCTCAGTAATGAATGCCTCAGCCATCGATGCTTCAATTCTACGCTTAATTTTACATTTAGCTCGAAGGGTCTTCTGCATCCTCTCAGTTGCATAGCACCAACGATCTTGCACGGGCCCACCCAATCTTGCCTCGGTCGGTAGATGTAAAATCAAATGCTGCATTGGATTAAAGAAGCCCGGTGGAAAGATCTTCTCTAACTTGCACAACAACTCCGGTGCAAACTCCTCCATGTCTTTTACCACGCCAGGCGACAATTCTTTCGCACAAAGAACACGGAAGAAATAGCTCAGCTCCGCCAGTACTAGCCATTCATCCTCAGGAATAAAGCCACGTAACATCACCGACATTACCCGCTCTAGCCATATGTGCCAATCATGACTCTTGAGACCAAAGATTTTTAATTTTTCAAGACTCGCTCCCTCTTTAGATTCGCTGCATACCCATCGGGGAACATCAAGTGCATTTTGACCCACAAGATAATTTCCCTCATAGCTGGCCTTCCAAGATTGAACCAGGCCTTTGGCTTCGACCACTTCTGCTTTCCTTTGCCTTCTCGCATGTTTTGTAACGGTCTATGACATAGTATCTCTTGATCGACTCTAGCCTTAATATTATCCTTTGCCTTCCCATCTATGTCGAACAATGTACCAAAAATAGCCTCTCCGATATTCTTTTCAGTGTGCATCATGTCGATATTGTGTGGAAGAAGGAGGTCTTTGAAGTAAGGCAGATCCCAGAAGCATGGCTTGTGAGTCCAGGCGTGTTTTGAATTATACCCCTTGAAATACCCTGGACGCTCTGGATCAGGCTCGAGGGCGTTTAACTGATCTAGGATCTGTTGGCATGTGAACGCAGGTGGTGCCAAGTTTTTGACAACTTTACCTTTCGTAAAGTTCTTCTTGTCTTTTCTGAACTGATGGTCAGGATCCAGGAACTGTCTATGCAAGTCAAAGCAAGAATACTTCCGACCCTCCTGCAACCAATGAAACTGAAGAGCTGCCTTGCATTGGGGGCACGGGAACCTTCCATGCACACACCATCCAGAGAATAGCGCATACGCTGGCAAGTCATGCATAGAGTACATGTACCACACATGCATTTTGAAGTTTTCTTTTCTAGCGGCATCGTATGTCTTGACCCCATTATTCCAAGCTTCTTCCAATTCATCCTTAAGCGGTTGCAGGTACACATTCATATTCTTCCCCGGATAATTGGGCCCTGGAATTATCAACGTCAGAAATATGTTATTTCTTTGCATAATCTGCCCGGGGGGGGGGGGGTTGAGTGGAATGACAAATACAGGCCAATAACTGTATTGGGTTGCCGTCATGCCGAAGGGATTAAAACCATCCGTGGCGGCGCAGACTCGAGGATTCCTTGGATCTACCGCTTTATCCTGATGTAATCCATCGAAATGTTTCCACGCTTCGCCATCCGATGTGTGTACCATCATCTTATTCCCATCCGCATCTAGTTCGGTTCTTTTGCCCAATTTGTGCCATGTCATCTGTCTGGCTGTCTCTTCGACCATGAAAAGACATTGAAGTCTTAGTACGATTGGCATATACCGAAGAACACTAACTGCCATTTTGGTTTGCATCTTCTCACCC
Organism: Hordeum vulgare subsp. vulgare; assembly: GCF_904849725.1. Lineage (NCBI taxonomy): Eukaryota > Viridiplantae > Streptophyta > Magnoliopsida > Poales > Poaceae > Hordeum > Hordeum vulgare. The sequence continues at coordinate 569,558,876 of NC_058524.1, read as the reverse complement.
ATACCGTTGTCTACCACAAGATACCTGCAAGACTCGCAATTGGTACAATAGTCCAAGTGTGCATACTCCTTCCTAAATAAGACACATCCTTTCTCACATGCATCTATCTTCTCATAGGGCATCTTAAGTACACGAAGTATTTTGTCCGACTGGTACAGGTTTGCAGGCATGACATGGCCTTTGGGTAGGAAACGTCCAAATAGTGTCATCATCGCGTCGTAGCATTCTCTTCCCAAGTTGAACTGAGCCTTCAGAGCCATTACTTGTGCAATTGCATCCAGCTGACAGAGCTCAATGTGCTCATGGAGAGGACGTTTTGAAGACTCCAACATTTCATAAAAGTCCTTTGCAGATTCCTCCATCTCATCTTCCAAATCCCGAGCATCATCAAAGTCTTGCACCATGTCTTCGATCCCGGTACCATGCTCGTCCGTGCGACGACGGACCACCTCGGCTCTTGTGCGTTGTATAGACTCACCATGAAATGTCCACACTGTATAATTAGGATTAAAACCCCTTCTCTGCAGGTGTTTAATCATTACAGCCTCTGTCATCTTTTTATAGTTGTCGCATCCAGGACAGGGGCAATAGTTTCTTTCCTGGCCATTTGCGAATGAGGCTTTCACAAATTCCTTTGTTTTTACAAACCATTCTTTCATCATCTCTTTCTGACTAGGGTGACCGGTATACATCCACGCACGATCACTCATCTTGCGTAGCTACTAAAGACAGAAGAAATATATTTATATATAATTTAGCATTTATATTCATCGGTTAATCAGGTTCGCCATTTTTATTACGTCCAGACAACCTACACGCTAATAGGTAAAGATAGGTCCTAATCCCACCCGAGTATGTGTAGATTGGGTTCGTTTTCCCATGCTCTGCTCCGGATCCAACGCAAAATTTCGACAGCACCTCCCCGCTGTTCTCCTGATACACGTCTCCGCAATAAACAGAGAGGATGTGCATCCGGAGAACAACAGGGAGGCACTGACGAAATTCCGCATCGGATCCAGAGCACAGCATACGGGAAAACGAACCCAATCTACACATACTCGGGCTGTCCATGGATAATGTTGGAAAATTCGAAAGGATGGCGGTTATAAATATGCAAAGACATGCATATTTATAGATGTCGCCCTTTCGAACGGGAGACGCATACTGGTCACGCATACTCATGATTGAAGAAACCTATATATAGCTAGCAAGTTTCATCGGCATGAAGACCGGGACACAGCAAATTAAGGGGGTAGGAGGAGAAGTTATTTGTGCTCACCAACAAACGTAGGGGTGGAGCTCGTCCAACGCACGTGGAGGTCGTCGAACAACTACACATGGAAATTCACCCGATCAACACAAATATGATGTTTTTATAAGATAATCAAAAAATATGTGACCTAACTCTTCTTATTCTTATTTTTTTTTCCTCTTATTCTTCTTCTTATTATTATTATTCTTATTTTCTTTTTTATTTTTTCCTCTTATTCTTCTTCTTTTCTTCTCTTCTTCAGATTATGTCTTTTTGGGGAAATTAATTTAGCTAAATGGGCTAATTATGTCTTTTTGGGGAAATTAAAGCAAGGATAATATGAAAGAGGAGAAGAAAGAGGAGGAGGAGGAGAAGAAGAAGAAATCAAGAAGAAGGAGGAGAAGGACTAGAAGGTCCTTGGCCTTCTCCTCCTCCTCCTTCTCCTCCTTCTCTTCTTCTTCTTCTTCTTCTTCTTCTTCTTTCTTTTCATTTTGCCTATTTCTTGTCGTCTTCTCCTCTTGTTGGAGCTAAATTACCTAATTATGTCTTTTTGGAGCTAAATGGGTTAATTATCCCATTTTAGAGGAAAACAAGCTAAGTATATAATATTCATGAACTAACCAAGGTTATTATGCCATTTTGAGCTTATTATGGTATTTTGGAGCTAAATGGGCTAATTATGTCATTGTTGGGGAAATTAAAGCAAGGATAATATGAAAGAGGATAAGAAAGAGGAGGAGGAGGAGAAGAAGAAGAAATCAAGAAGGAGGAGAATAAGGAGAAGGAGGAGGAGGAGAAGGACTAGAAGGTCCTTGGCCTTCTCCTTCTCCTCCTCCTCCTCCTCCTCCTTCTCCTTCTTCTCTTCTTCTTCTTCTTCTTTCTTTTCATTTTTCCTATTTCTTCTCCTCTTCTCCTCTTGTTGGAGCTAAATTACCTAACTATGTCTTTTTGGAGCTAAATGGGCTAATTATCCCATTTTAGAGGAAAACAAGTTAAGTATATAATATTCATGAGCTAACCAAGGTTCTTATTGTTGGAATTATGCCCTAGAGGCAATAATAAATATAGTTATTATTATAATTCCTGTGTCAAGATAATTGTTTATTATCCATGCTATAATTGTATTGAATGAAGACTTAAATACATGTGTGGATACATAGACAAAACACTGTCCCTAGCAAGCCTCTAGTTGGCTAGCCAGTTGATCAAAGATAGTCAGTGTCTTCTCATTATGAACAAGGTGTTGTTGCTTGATAACTGGATCACGTCATTAGGAGAATCACGTGATGGACTAGACCCAAACTAATAGACGTAGCATGTTGATCGTGTCATTTTGTTGCTACTGTTTTTCTGCGTGTCAAGTATTTGTTCCTATGACCATGAGATCATATAACTCACTGACACCGGAGGAATACTGTGTGTGTATCAAACGTCGCAACGTAACTGGGTGACTATAAAGATGCTCTACAGGTATCTCCGAAGGTGTTCGTTGAGTTAGCATCGATCGAGACTGGGATTTGTCACTCCGTGTGACGGAGAGGTATCTCGGGGCCCACTCGGTAATACAACATCACACACAAGCCTTGCAAGCAATGTGACTTAATGTAAGTTGCGGGATCTTGTATTATGGAACGAGTAAAGAGACTTGCCGGTAAACGAGATTGAAATAGGTATACGGATACTGACGATCGAAGCTCGGGCAAGTAACATACCGAAGGACAAAGGGAATGACATACGGGATTATATGAATCCTTGGCACTGAGGTTCAAACGATAAGATCTTCGTAGAATATGTAGGATCCAATATGGGCATCCAGGTCCCGCTATTGGATATTGACCGAGGAGTCTCTCGGGTCATGTCTACATAGTTCTCGAACCCGCAGGGTCTGCACACTTAAGGTTCGACGTTGTTTTATGCGTATTTGAGTTATATGGTTGGTTACCGAATGTTGTTCGGAGTCCCGGATGAGATCACCGACGTCACGAGGGTTACCGGAATGGTCCGGAAACGAAGATTGATATATAGGATGACTTCATTTGATTACCGGAAGGTTTTCGGAGTTACCGGGAATGTACCGGGAATGACGAATGGGTTGCGGGAGTTCACCGGGGGGGCAACCCACCCCGGGGAAGCCCATAGGCCTTGGGGGTGGCACACCAGCCCTTAGTGGGCTGGTGGGACAGCCCAAGAAGGCCCTATGCGCCATAGGAAGAAAATCAAAGAGAAAAGAAAAAAAAAGAGGAGGTGGGAAAAGGGGGAAGGACTCCTCCTTCCAAACCTAGTTGGACTCGGTTTGGAAGGGGAGGGATGCCCCCCTTGGCTCGGCCGAAACCCTTAGGGGTCCTTGGACCCCAAGGCAAGGCTCCCCCTCTTCCCCCTATATATACGAAGGTTTTATGGCTGATTTGAGACGACTTTTCCACGGCAGCCCGACCACATACCTCCACGGTTTTTCCTCTAGATCGCGTTTCTGCGGAGCTCGGGCGGAGCACTGCTGAGATAAGATCACCACCAACCTCCGGAGCGCCGTCATGCTGCCGGAGAACTCTCCTACCTCTCCGTCTCTCTTGCTGGATCAAGAAGGCCGAGATCATCGTCGAGCTGTACGTGTGCTGAACGCGGAGGTGCCGTCCGTTCGGCACTAGATCGTGGGACTAGTCGCGGGACGGTTCGCGGGGCGGATCGAGGGACGTGAGGACGTTCCACTACATCAACCGCGTTCACTAACGCTTCTGCTGTACGGTCTACAAGGATACGTAGATCACACATCCCCTCTCGTAGATGGACATCACCATGATAGGTCTTCGTGCGCGTAGGAAATTTTTTGTTTCCCTTGCGACGTTCCCCAACAGTGGCATCATGAGCTAGGTTCATGCGTAGATGTCTTCTCGAGTAGAACACAAAAGTTTTTGTGGGCGGCGATGTGCGTTTTGCTGCCCTCCTTGGTTTTTTCTTGATTCCGCGGTATTGTTGGACCGAAGCGGCTCGGACCGACATTACTCGTACGCTTACGAGAGACTGGTTTCATCGCTATGAGTAACTCCATTGCTCAAAGACGACTGGCGGGTTTAAGTTTCTCCAACTTTAGTTGAATCGGATTTGACCGAGGAGGTCCTTGGATGAGGTTAAATAGCAACTCATATATCTCCGTTGTGGTGTTTGCGTAAGTAAGATGCGATCCTACTAGATACTCATGGTCACCACGTAAAACATGCAACAACAAAATTAGAGGACGTCTAACTTGTTTTTGCAGGGTATGCTTGTGATGTGATATGGCCAACGACGTGATGTGATATATTGGATGTATGAGATGATCATGTTGTAATAGATAATATCGACTTGCACGTCGATGGTACGGCAACCGGCAGGAGCCATAGGGTTGTCTTTATACTAACGTTTGTGCTTGCAGATGCGTTTACTATTTTGCTAGGATGTAGCTTTAGTAGTAATAGCATGAGTAGCACGACAACCCCGATGGCGACACGTTGATGGAGATCATGGTGTGGCGCCGGTGACAAGAAGATCGTGCCGGTGCTTGGTGATGGAGATCAAGGAGCACGTGATGATGGCCATATCATGTCACTTATGAATTGCATGTGATGTTAATCCTTTTATGCACCTTATTTTGCCTAGAACGACGGTAGCATTATGAGGTGATCTCTCACTAAAATTTCAAGACGAAATTGTGTTCTCCCCGACTGTGCACCGTTGCTACAGTTCGTCATTTCGAGACACCACGTGATGATCGGGTGTGATAGACTCAACGTTCACATACAATGGATGCAAAACAGTTGCGCACGCGGAACACTCGGGTTAAGCTTGACGAGCCTAGCATGTGCAGACATGGCCTCGGAACACATGAGACCGAAAGGTCGATCATGAATCATATAGAAGATATGATTAGCATGGGGATGCTTACCACTGAAACTATGCTCAACTCACGTGATGATCGGACTTGAGCTAGTGTAAGTGGATCATGAACCACTCAAATGACTAGAGAGATGTACTTTTTGAGTGGGAGTTTAGCGAGTAATTTGATTAAGTTAAACTCTAATTATCTTGAACATAGTCTAAGTCCACTTTGAATATATTTGTGTTGTAGATCATGGCTCACGCGACAGTCACCCTGAATTTTAATACGTTCCTAGAGAAAGCTAAGTTGAAAGATGATGGAAGCAACTTTGTAGACTGGGCTCGTAATCTTAAGCTAATCTTACAAGCTGGGAAGAAGGATTATGTCCTTAATGCTGCGCTAGGAGATGAACCACCCGCTACGGCTAATCAGGATGTTAAGAACGCTTGGTTAGCACGTAAGGAGGACTACTCAGTAGTTCAATGTGCAGTCTTGTATGGCTTAGAACCGGGACTTCAACGTCACTTTGAGCATCATGGAGCATTTGAGATGTTCCAGGAGTTGAAGTTTATCTTTCAGAAGAACGCCCGGATCGAGAGGTATGAGACCTCCGATAAATTATATGCTTGCAAGATGGAGGAGAACTCGTCTGTCAGTGAACATGTGCTCAAAATGTCTGGGTACTCAAACCGTCTAGCTGAGCTGGGGATTGAACTCCCGCAAGAGGCTATCACTGACAGAATCCTTCAATCACTGCCGCCAAACTATAAAGGCTTTGTGTTGAACTACAACATGCAAGGGATGAAAAAGTCACCCGGCAAGTTGTTTGCGATGCTGAAAGTCGCAGAGTCTGAACTCCGTAAAGAACATCAAGTGTTGATGGTGAATAAGACCACTAGTTTCAAGAGAAACGATAAAGGCAAGAAGGGTAAATCAAAGAAGAGCGGCAAGCCTGTTGCCAATCCGACGAAGAAACCCAAAGCTAGACCTAAGCCTGAAACAGAGTGTTACTATTGCAAGGGTATGGGTCACTGGAAGCGCAATTGCCCCAAGTATCTGGCTGATAAGAAGGCGGCCAAAGAAAAATCAGGTATATTTGATATACATGTTATTTATGTGTACTTAACCGGCTCTCGTAGTAGTGTCTGGGTATTCGATACCGGTTCTGTTGCTCATATTTGCAACTCGAAACAGGAACTGCGGAATAGACGAAGGCTGGTGAAAGATGAAGTGACGATGCGCGTAGGAAATGGTTCCAAGGTTGATGCAATCGCCGTCGGCACAGTTTCACTTCAGTTACCATCAGGATTAGTTATGAACTTGAATCATTGTTATTTAGTGCCTGCGTTGAGCATGAACATTATATCTGGATCTTGTTTATTGCGAGACGGTTACTCTTTTAAGTCAGAGAATAATGGTTGTTCTATTTCTATGAGTAACATCTTTTATGGTCATGCACCCAATGTGAGAGGATTGTTCATATTGAATCTTGATAGCGATACACACATACATAACATTGAGACCAAAAGAGTTAGAGTTAACAATGATAGCACCATATTTTTGTGGCACTGCCGCTTAGGTCATATTGGTGTAAAGCACATGAAGAAACTCCATGCCGATGGACTTTTGGAGTCATTTTACTTTGATTCACTTGACACGTGCGAACCATGCCTCATGGGCAAGATGACTAAAACTCCGTTCTCCGGAACAATGGAGCGTGCAAGTGACTTGTTGGAAATCATACATACAGATGTGTGTGGTCCGATGAGCGTAGAGGCACGCGGCGGATATCGTTATTTTCTCACCTTCACTAATGATTTGAGTAGATATGGTTATGTCTACTTAATGAAGCACAAGTCTGAAACATTTGAAAAGTTCAAGCAATTTCAGAGTGAAGTTGAAAATCATCGTAACAAGAAGATCAAGTTCCTACGGTCTGATCGTGGGGGTGAATATCTGAGTTTCGAGTTTGGTGCTCACTTAAGACAATGTGGAATTTTTTCACAGTTGACACCGCCTGGAACACCACAGCGTAATGGTGTGTCCGAACGTCGTAATCGTACTTTATTAGAGATGGTGCGATCTATGATGTCTCTTACCGATTTGCCGTTATCGTTTTGGGGTTATGCATTAGAAACATCTGCATTCACTTTAAATAGGGCACCATCAAAATCCGTTGAGACGACACCATACGAACTGTGGTATGGCAAAAGGCCAAAGTTGTCGTTTCTTAAAGTTTGGGGATGTGATGCTTATGTCAAAAAGCTTCAGCCTGAAAAGCTGGAACCCAAAGCGGAAAAGTGCATCTTCATAGGTTACCCAAAAGAGACAGTTGGGTACACCTTCTATCTTAAATCCGAGGGCAAAGTGTTTGTTGCTAAAAACGGAGCTTTTCCCGAGAAGGAGTTTCTCTCGAGAGAATTGAGATGAGGTTGTCGAACCTCTCATCCCTCTGGATGGTGGCGCAGGGCAAGGGGAAACCTCTGTCGTTGCGACGACGGTTGAGGAGGAAGTTAATGATGATGATCATGAAACTCCGGTTCAAGTTTCTATCGAACCACGCAGGTCGACGAGACCACGTGCTGCTCCAGAGGGGTACGGTAATCCCGTCTTGTCAATCATGTTGTTAGACAACAATGAACCTGCAAATTATGAAGAAGCAATGGTGGGCCCAGATTCCAACAAATGGCTAGAAGCCATGAAGTCCGAGATAGGATCCATGTATGAGAACAAAGTGTGGACTTTGGAAGTACTACCTGAGGGCCGTAAGGCTATTCAGAACAAATGGATCTTTAAGAGGAAGACGAACGCTGACGGCAATGTGACCGTTTATAAAGCTCGACTTGTGGCAAAGGGTTTTTCACAAGTTCAAGGAGTTGACTACAATGAGACATTCTCACCCGTAGCGATGCTTAAGTCCGTCAGAATCATGTTGGCAATAGCTGCATTTTTCGATTATGAAATCTGGCAGATGGATGTCAAAACGGCGTTCCTTAACGGTTTCCTTAAGGAAGAGTTGTATATGATGCAACCCGAAGGTTTTGTCGATCCTAAGAATGCTAACAAGGTGTGCAAGCTCCAGCGATCCATTTATGGACTGGTGCAAGCATCTCGGAGTTGGAACAAACGCTTTGATGAGGTGATCAAAGCATTTGGGTTTATACAAGTGGTTGGAGAATCTTGTATTTACAAGAAAGTGAGTGGGAGCTCTGTGGCGTTTCTAATATTATATGTGGATGACATATTGCTGATTGGAAACAACGTAGAGTTTTTGGAGAGCATAAAGGATTACTTGAATAAAAGTTTCTCTATGAAGGACCTAGGAGAAGCTGCTTACATTCTAGGCATTAAGATCTACAGCGATAGATCAAAACGCCTGATAGGACTTTCACAAAGCACATACCTTGATAAAGTTTTGAAGAGGTTCAAAATGGAATTGTCCAAGAAAGGGTTCTTGCCAGTTTTACAAGGTACGAGATTGAGTAAGACTCCGTGCCCAGCAACTGATGAGGATAGAGAGCATATGAGCACCGTCCCCTATGCTTCAGCCATAGGTTCTATCATGTATGCAATGTTGTGCACTAGACCGAACGTTAGCCTGGCCATAAGTATGGCAGGTAGGTTCCAGAGTAATCCAGGAGTGGATCACTGGACGACGGTCAAGAATATCCTGAAGTACCTGAAAAGGACTAAGGAGATGTTTCTCGTGTATGGAGGTGACGAAGAGCTCGCCGTAAAAGGTTACGTCGATGCAAGCTTCGACACAGATCCGGACGACTCTAAGTCACAGACCGGATACATATTTATTCTTAATGGGGGTGCGGTAAGCTGGTGCAGTTCCAAGCAAAGCGTCATAGCAGATTCTACATGTGAAGCGGAGTACATGGCTGCCTCGGAGGCGGCTAAGGAGGGTGTTTGGATGAAGTAGTTCATGACGGATCTTGGAGTGGTGCCAAGCGCACTGAATCCAATAACCTTGTTCTGTGACAACACGGGTGCCATTGCCCTAGCAAAGGAACCACGGTTTTACAAGAAGTCCAGACACATCAAACGACGCTTCAACCTCATCCGCGACTACGTCGAAGGGGATGACGTGAATATATGCAAAGTGCACACGGATCTGCACACTTAAGGTTCGACGTTGTTTTATGCGTATTTGAATTATATGGTTGGTTACCGAATGTTGTTCGAAGTCCCGGATATGATCACAGACGTCACTAGGGTTTCCGGAATGGTCCGGAAACGAAGATTGATATATAGGATGACCTCATTTGATTACCGGAAGGTTTTCGGAGTTACCGGGAATGTACCGGGAATGACGAATGGGTTCCGGGAGTTCACCGGGGGGGCAACCCACCCCGGGGAAGCCCATAGGCCTTGGGGGTGGCACACCAGCCCTTAGTGGGCTGGTGGGACAGCCCAAGAAGGCCCTATGCGCCATAGGAAGAAAATCAAAGAGAAAAGAAAAAAAAAGAGGAGGTGGGAAAAGGGGGAAGGACTCCTCCTTCCAAACCTAGTTGGACTCGGTTTGGAAGGGGAGGTCTGCCCCCCTTGGCTCGGCCGAAACCCTTAGGGGTCCTTGGACCCCAAGGCAAGGCTCCCCCTCTTCCCCCTATATATACGGAGGTTTTAGGGCTGATTTGAGATGACTTTTCCACGGCAGCCCGACCACATACCTCCACGATTTTTCCTCTAGATCGCATTTCTGCGGAGCTCGGGCGGAGCCCTGCTGAGATAAGATCACCACCAACCTCCGCAGCGCCGTCACGCTGCCGGAGAACTCTCCTACCTCTCCGTCTCTCTTGCTGGATCAAGAAGGCCGAGATCATCGTCGAGCTGTACGTGTGCTGAACGCGGAGGTGCCGTCCGTTCGGCAGTAGATCGTGGGAGTGATCGCGGGACGGTTCGCGGGGCGGATCGAGGGGCGTGAGGACGTTCCACTACATCAACCGCGTTCACTAACGCTTCTGCTGTACGGTCTACAAGGGTACGTAGATCACACATCCCCTCTCGTAGATGGACATCACCATGATAGGTCTTCGTGCGCGTAGGAAATTTTTTGTTTCCCTTGCGACGTTCCCCAACAGTGGCATCATGAGCTAGGTTCATGCGTAGATGTCTTCTCGAGTTGGGTAAATTAAAGCAAGGATGATATGAAAGAGGAGAAGAAAGAGGAGGAGGAGGAGAAGAAGAAGAAATCAAGAAGAAGGAGGAGAAGGAGGAGAAGGAGGAGGAGGAGAATGACTAGAAGGTCCTTGGCCTTCTCCTCCTCCTCCTCCTCCTCCTTCTCCTCCTTCTCCTTCTTCTCTTCTTCTTCTTCTTCTTCTTTCTTTTCATTTTTCCTATTTCTTCTCCTCTTCTTGGAGCTAAATTACCTAATTATGTATTTTTGGAGCTAAATGGGCTAATTATCTCATTTTAGAGGAAAACAAGCTAAGTATATAATATTCATGAGCTAACCAAGGTTCTTATGCCATTTTGAGGTTATTATGGCATTTTGGAGCTAAATGGGCTAACTATGTCTTTTTGGGGAAATTAAAGCAAGGATAATATGAAAGAGGAGAAGAAAGAGGAGGAGGAGGAGAAGTAGAAGAAATCAAGAAGAAGGAGGAGAAGGAGGAGAAGGAGGAGGAGGAGAATGACTAGAAGGTCCTTGGCCTTCTCCTCCTCCTCCTCCTCCTCCTTCTCCTCCTTCTCCTTCTTCTCTTCTTCTTCTTCTTCTTCTTTCTTTTCATTTTTCCTATTTCTTCTCCTCTTCTTGGAGCTAAATTACCTAATTATGTCTTTTTGGAGCTAAATGGGCTAATTATCTCATTTTAGAGGAAAACAAGCTAAGTATATAATATTCATGAGCTAACCAAGGTTCTTATGCCATTTTGAGGTTATTATGGCATTTTGGAGCTAAATGGGCTAATTATGTCTTTTTGGGGAAATTAAAGCAAGGATAATATGAAAGAGGAGAAGAAAGAGGAGGAGGAGGAGAAGAAGAAGAAATCAAGAAGAAGGAGGAGGAGGAGGAGAAGGAGGAGAAGGCCATCCTCCTCCTCCTCCTTCTCCTCCTTCTTTTCGTCTCTTCTTCTTCTTCTTCTTCTTATTCTTATTCTTATTTTCTTTTTTGTTTTTTCCTCTTATTCTTCTTCTCCTTCTTCTTCTTTTCTTTTTCTCTTCTTCTTCTTCTTCTTATTCTTATTCTTATTCTTATTCTTCTTCTTCTTATTATTATTTTATTTTTTATTTTTTGCTCTTATTCTTCTTCTCCTTCTTCTTGTTTTCTTCTTCTCTTCTTCTTCTTCTTCTTATTTTATTTTTTCCTCTTATTCTTCTCTTCCTCTCCTATTTTTCTTCTTCTTATTCTTTTTTCTCGTTCCCTTCCTTTTCCTTCTTATTCTTTTCCTTCTTCTTCTTATTTTTTTCTTCTCCTTTCTCCTTCTTCTTCTTCTCCTTTCTCCTTCTTCTTCTTCTCCTTTCTCCTTATTCTTCTTCTCCTTTCTCCTTCTTCTTCTTCTCATTTCTCCTTCTTCTTCTTCTCCTTTTCTCCTTTATTAAACAGGAAACTAACCTAACTAAACTTAAACTAAAACTGAACCTAAACAAAACTAAAACTAAGCCAAAACCTCAGTAAAACATATAACTAATTAAACAAAAACTATTAAAAAGAAGAAGAAAGAAAACTAACCAGGGGGAGGAGGGTCGTAGGGGAGGAGGGCAGCAGGGGGAGGAGGGGCACGGTGAGGGGCGCGAGGAGGGCGGCGGCGGTGGGGTGGGGCGCTGGGGTGGGGGGTGGCGTCGGCGGTGGGGTGGGGCGCTGGGGTGGGGGTGGCGTCGGCGGCGGCGGCGGTGGGGCAGGGAGGCCGGAGGAGGGCGCGGCGGCGGTGGTGGTGTCGGGGGTGAGAGAGAGGGGTGTCGGGGTGGAGGAGGGGGCGCAGGGCGGCGGTGGAGGAGGGTGCAGGGCGGTCGGGGAGGAGGAGGGGCGCAGGACGGTCGGGGTGGAGGAGGGGGCGCAGGGCGGTGGTGGAGAGGGTGCAGGGCGGCCGGGGAGGAGGAAGGCGCAGGGCGGCCGGGGAGGAGGAGGGCGCAGGGCGGCGGCGGTGGTGGTGTCGGGGGTGAGAGAGAGGGGAGTCGGGGTGGCCGTTAGGGGGAGAGAGAGACGCGTGGGGGTGGGGCTAACGGCCGTTAGGGGGGGCACCCTTTTTGTCGTCCGCCTCCCGACGACAAAGAGCATGCAGGCAGACGACAAAGAAAGTGGCCGTTAGGGGGGAGAGAGGGGCTGCAGGGTGGGCCGCCCATGCTCTTTGCCGTCTGCCTGCATGCTCTTTGCCATGAGCTGGCAAGCGGTAAAGAGTTGGCTGATGGCAAATAGTACCTTTGGCATCAGCCTGCTCTTTGTCGTCTGGTTTCTCGTAGCTGATGGCAAAGAGGGTCTTTGCCATCAGCCAGCAGACGGCAAAGAAGCAGCAGATGGCAAATAACTGTTTTCCAGTAGTGGTTGGGCCACAGCGCCGCCGCCAGGTGGTTCTCCTGGTTGCCTCAACCTGCGAGCCACTGCTACACCACCCCTTCGGGTTGTAGTGCGGCGGCATGCGGTCCCTGCCGCCACCTGAGGCCGTCCCCGTGGCTGCACCGACCCACGCCACCGCTGCGTCACCCATTCGGGCCATAGCGTCGCGGCACGCGGTCTATGCCGCCAGCCCGAGGTCTTCTCACCGTCGCCTCAACCCACACGTTGCCGCTTGGTCGCCCCTTCGGGTCATAGTGTTGTGGCGCGCGGTCCACTCCACCCTCTCCCGCGTGTCGACTTCGTGTGGTATGCGTCGCGCCGTCTCCTTCGGCGCAGGAGCGCCATCGTCCGTGCCGGTCTTCGTCATGCTGTCGGGCTCTTCCTCGCCTACTTCAACCATCGCCACTGCGCTCCTAACCAGCCGCCGCCGCCATCAGGTCACCGTCGCCGCTCTCCTTCGGCGCTGCTACAACTCACTCACCCGAGCCACGCCGCCCGTCCACCTCCTTCATCTTCATCCAGTACCAGCTCATTGCCAGCGTCGTCGTCGTCTTCCTAGACTACTTCATCTACTCCGACCACCGCGGGCTACATCAGCCCCTGCCGATTTGCGCCGTAACTGTCGTCGAGTACTTCTGTGCTAGCCTCCTCGACATGGCGTACAAGTTTTGTGCAGGCCCCCGTCTACGCATGGCTGGTGCTGGCAACAGCGACACGTGCCTTCGTCCCCGGTGTGTTCCCAGGCCTGGCAAGCCTGGACCGACGCATCGTCAACATCGACTTCGTCGTCTACGCATGCGCGGTGCTGGCCACACTGATGCTTGTCTTTGTCCATGATGTGTCCTCGGGCTTGGCAAACCCGGCGCTACGCGTCGTCAACTAAGTCTTCTTCCCGGCGCATCACTCTGCCCATGACTAACTCAACGCCTCTTTGCACCCGCGGATCCACGGCGACTTTCTGGACACCGGCTACCTTGACTCGGCATCAACCACGACATTCTTCGCATGGCTACCTCGACGCAGGGCTTCCTCGACCACGGCTACACCACCCTACGCTCTCGGCTACCTTGACAACGGCACAAAAGGACATCGCCTTACTTGAGCAACCTTGTCAGTTTTCACTCCAGTCACAACTTCCACGATGCATCGACCGTTATGACTGTGGGGGGATGACCGTCGGATTACCTTCGGATTCTTCTCCAGTCTCACCATCTGCATCGCTACCGTTGTGACTGCAGGGGGATGTTGAATATACTGACTAGTTAGGAAATATGAGATAGACTAAGATTTGTCCTACCTTGCCTTGTACTCCAAATTGGTCATTGTACTCCTATATATATGCCAATGAGGCTCAAGCAATACAACAACTATTCCACCAATCCTCTCTTCCCTTCTAACATGGTCGTCTGTCTGTGACATGATGGGAGCTGTGGGGGTGGGTTAGGAAACTACTTTCTCCGTTCCTAAATATAGGTCTTTTTAGAGATTTCACTAGGAGACTACATACGAACCAAAATGAGTGAATCTACATTTTAAAGTATGTTTATATACGTCCGTATGTACTTTCTTAGTGGGACCTCTAAAAAGACTATATTTAGGAACGAAGGGAGTAGATGGGATTTATTGGCCAAGGAGGCTCACGAAAAGAAGGCCGGTCACTCGCGGGCCTCAGCCCACACCTCACAAGTCACTCGCCGTCTTCCACGCAGATAGATGATGGCATTGAGAATGAGGGTCTGCTTGGATTGTCGTTTCAAAGCAAATACACGTGTAAAATATACCTCCGTCAGGAAAAACCAGACCGGCTACCCATGTGCGTTTGGTTGATCGTTTTTGGCCTGTAAGATTTACATCGATTCACTCGATTACACCTGTAATTAGCCTGTATTTGATACAGACCTGGGCCCGTCGTTTTCCACACCACTCCGTAATCCACGGTTCAGAGAAAGAGCCCGAGAGATAGGAGAGAGAGAGAAAGGGAAAGCACAAAGGAAGGCAAAGCCATGGACGACGCGCCCGCCGACGCCGCCGCATCCGGCCGCCACACGCGCACCCGGGGCATCCTCAAAAGTTGGCGCGCTCCGCGGCGCTCGAGCGCCTCTGCGCCATCCGCGGCGTTGGCGCCCGCTCCGCCGCCGTCGTCCAGGTGCGCATGGAGGACCCGATCAACGACGCCGTCGCCGGGGAGAACTACGCCGCCGCGAGGACGTCGGCGCCTTCATCATCGACGACGACGGCCTCAGCTACGTCGACGACAGCCGCGAGGACTAGACCCACCGTACCCTCCCTTCCTCCTCCGACGAGGGATCTGGCGGCGAGGATGGCGTCCCCCGCAAGCGGACGGCGAGGTGGATGGTAGCGGTGGTGGCAGCTTCGTGATTCATTTGTTCGTCTTCATCTTCCAGGAGAGTCAAAGAGGAAGAAGACATGAATGTGGAAACCGTGAGGGAAAGGATAGGATTTACAAGGAGAAACATAAGTCGGCTGTATATTACTGGACACCAGTATTATGCGGTTGTAATTTGTTACAGTTGTAAGATTTTTTCGGGGCTTCCAAACGGGGCCTGAACCCCCTACTCCCAACTCCCCCGTTCCTCCTACCGGCTCCTGAATCTGGCGACCGTTGAGCCCTCCGTTCGCCGGCTCTCGATAAGAAGTGTTGTGTCCTTCCACCTCCACCTGACTGGCGAGTGGAGTTGAAGACTCGAGATCCATCCAGGCTGATTTCCTTTTTCTCGGTACGGAATCCCTAATGTGTTCTAGCTTGTATTGTTGTAAAAGTGATTTCTCCTTCGATGGAAGATAGTTCAATTCAAGTACGCGGATAGCTGCGAACATCAATTTGGCAGCTCCTTTTCCCAAAGTTTGCGAGATACTTCTGCTTGCTGTCGTGCACTCTTTTTTTTGAACAAGAGGTAGGGTCCTGAAGGACCAAGTCATCCATTGATAAGCATCATAATACATTTTGCAACTTCGATGATGGAGTAGAGGTAGGGTCCGGAAGGACCCAGTCATCCCTTAGAAACGACGACAATACTAACAAGGCCCTGCAATATATGCAAAAAGGGGCCCTGGACAAGGAAAGAAGAACGCAATCGGGTCCAAAATTGCCCTTTGATAGAACCAATCTCGCCGGCGCCGCGGACGACACCACTTGGGCCAACTAGACCTTCACGCCACTATGTCATGGACTCCACCTCAAAGCAGGCATGTCTTCCCTTAGGCTTCATCACCAAGAGGAATAAAGATGGCCGCCCTTTGACCCGAGGATACGATGGCTCGTCAAAGGAGAGGCAACAACCAAGAAGGGCTCCATAGCGAGGGGCGGAGGTATAGGGTGGACAGGGTGGACCCTAGGATATTGAGCCAATAGCCAAACTACCACTAGTGAAAACCACATGTGCCAAAATACCATTATGAAAAACCAAAGTACCAAAATAGCACTCACTTGAGAAATTCCATGCCAAAATAACACTATGAGCTAACTGGGCTTAACATATCAGTAAAAATATTGTCTTGCCCTTTCCTGCGTGCTAGCGACACTAGGGGTGGCTCGATGCGCCGCCGTGAATGGGATTTGACACGGATAAAGACGGAGAAGGGATCGAGTAGGGCTGGGCTAGATTTAGATGAGAAAGGGCAATTTTGGAATTTTGAGAAATCTCACAAGCACTTAACAGTTTGACTAAGGGAAATAGTTTGACATCTCACGCAGTCTTGTTTTGGCTTCAAAAAGGAAATTGTCGTGGTATTTTGGCAACCTCGGCTTTTTGAGTGCTACTAGTAAACGTGCATGTGGAACGCACGGTTTCTACCTATACAACACATGAGTTTTGATTTTTAATTTATATTCTATTTTTGTGTTGAACAATATAAATATGTAGTCCTTAATGATTCCTTCCTAGGTAAGGATAAGGAGGAAAAATCTCAATCAATTAACATTTGTAAAACATAAAAGACAGAACCACTTTTTAAAAAACTTGAATAAAAATCGGATTTGTACTCATAATGGTAAGATCACACTATTAGCATAGATGTGCCAAGATTGAATTTATACATGAACATAAAACTTTTTACATGTTTTAGATACCTTGTAGACATTTTATGGCAGTCAATAAGCAGTTCAGTTTGTTGTCTTTAGGGATGCCATGTGAAGTTCGAGCAAGCGAAGAACAAATCACAATCATACAACATATGTCACACATCAAGGACAATGTTATTTAGTCTAGCATATAACAAGCATGGAATCGAATATATCATGAATACTTCAGAATGTCTTTACGAACTTGATAGGACTTATGGTACACATTAGCATTGTCCATGTGAATACGACAGAGATACAAACTTAGAACGAAGAGAGAGAAAATAGTTGTCTTTCACATAGATACAAATCTGCCCCCTCTTGGGTTTGGGATGCTTGTTATCTTCAGAAGTATGGGCTCAGCGGTGACCCCAAGGATGTCCATGGAAGTCCGAGGGGGCACTGTTAGCGAGCTGGAAGAGTCTACCGACAGTTGGGACAATTTTGCCCTGTTCTCAGTTTATCACAGCTTCTCTTGCTGTGCTATTACGGTTCAGACATACAACATTTGTTACAGTACTAAATATAAGTCTTTATGAGATTTCAATATGGACTACGAACGTATGTATATAGAGGTATTTTAGACTATGGATTCACTTAATTTGTTGTGTAGTTCATATTGAAATATCTAAAAAGACTTATATTTAGGAACGAAGGAAGTAGTTCCATAACATTTTTAAGCCAAAAAAACATGTATTAGTAAAGCATTACATTTGATAATGAAATGAAGAGGGGAAATTTGACACCTTAAGATGTTCTGAACTATTTCCATGATTCAAAAAAAACATGGTTCACATCACATAGTTGTCATGTTTAGCATAGTCCTAACTTCCTGAGGCAAAAATAGCCCAACATGCAACAGTCATCGAGGACCTGCAGGAAGAAAAGAAGCAGGTATATATGTTGCCAACCTGCAGATTCCATACCCAACTATATAATACAAAACACTATCCATTCTGAACTTAACTCCTATGGATAGTGTAAGGATTTAATAATTAAGTACTAAATATGCCAAAACAACCTTATTTTACCACATTTTGGAACATGGAAGATGGAACAAACATCAAATCTTTTAGCAAGAATCTACATACCTTCATGTTAGCTGCAGAGTGTTCATATCTAGCCTCCAAGACTGCAGCCACCTATAGATAGGCATACCATTAAAGTAGACTACATTTATACGGCCTTTAGTTGGACAAAATTAATTCGGGAATGAAGAAATTCATGTTTTAGAATATGAGCTTTTCCAATAGCCCGGTTCAAGAATTAATAATAAGTGAGGTGGTATACATTCGATACAAGAATTCTTTAAATCTTCAGGATGAAAATAATTTTTAGCTACAAGTATTATTTGCCAGGCATGATTGCCATTATAATTACAATATCATTTCTATATGTGATTGTAGGTTAAAATAGAGCACTGAACACTAATGACCTTTTGCAACTATTACTTGCTAGGCATGCTTTCCCTTCTAATTATTGTACCAATCCTACATGTGACTATAGCTAAAAATAGAACTCCCAAACAACAAGTTGGGTAGGCTAGAGGTGAAACCGATAAGATCTCGCAACCAACTCATGGTTCTCGCACATGGATAATAAGCTTCCAAGCACCCTAGAACAGAGAACACTAATTAACATTTTGTTCTATCACAACCATCACTAACTACTTGAAAACCTCATGAATACATAACCATTTTCCATGGCCTACATATTTGGTACTTGACGCATCTGTAATATGTTACATATAGTTATTCTCTATGAGCAATGCAGATTGGCAACACAAAAATTATTTTGTGTGTATCCCTTCCTTGAGGTGTTTTTCTTGCTCCCTCCAGTCCAACCTCGTGATCAGCCGACCATCATCTCACAAATGATCGAACCATAGGAAAACATCCAGCAAATCCTCATAGATATCCACACACTCGCATGCAAATGCAACAACAGGCATGCGTGCAAATGTAATAATCCGAAAACAGGTTGCAGGTTCTAATATTATGAATAGCTCATAGATGAAGAAAATTGGCAGGTTCTCAAATTATGCATAGCTCGTATATTACGCAAATCCACAGATTCTCATATTATAGAAACTCAAGAGACCCGGGCGTTATACATAGTTCTCTGTACCTCTCCGATAACAGAAAGTATTCTCCTATAGCTCATTTTTATTTGGCTATCTCTTGACAGCAAGTTCTTGAACAGACTATATCAATATTTCAGTAGTGTCAAATAAACATTGCAATTGAAATAAAAATAACTCATCAGCTACATCAAGCTGACCCAAGGTATGCTGGACTATCCTACTGAACGACAGAGTTAGTTCACTAATGCGGAGTCTTTTAGGCCAATTTCATCTCCCTTGTTTGGTGACAATGTCCAGATGGGAATAAGCCCACAAATTTCTATTGGCCTATGGATTTCACCAAAGAAATTTAAGAGACGCTATCAATGAAGCTACATATATAGAATTGTAAATTGTGGACCAGAAATGAGACAACTCACAATTTACCAAGTACGAACTCGAGATTCAAACCTAGCAGTGCAAAGGTGAAAACAAAGAAATAAAATGCTTGTAGAAACTTGCAGTGTCGCAAAATACTATACAAACTTGAAAATGACATGAGCATATAATCTCAGTGACTATATGGAGAAAGCATTAAATTACAATAGTCATGTGAAAGCACTAAAAGTGGCATACAAGATGCAAAATAAAGTAAGAACAACGATTGGTGATGGACTTGCTTCATATGCAAATAAAAGGAGAAACTAAATTCTTTTGACTTCCCCAAAAGCAATTTGGTTTCAATCTTGTATTTCAATTAAATATACTATGGACCACAACATGATTAATAAACTTCAAATGAAAAATTAATTATGCTCAATATTTGATTGAAGTGAAAAGATCAACGTTATATTACTGTTAATCTTTATAGCAAGATAATCTAAATGAAGTAAACTGAAATTTCTTCTTACAAATCGCAAAAATGGGAATATATGAAATGAGAATAATCTATAAGGTAACAAACTAGGAAAGAATGGAAAATAAGGAAGAACGTTAAATAAGAAAGAACAGACGGATATAGTTCATGTAATGGCTAAAAAGAAACTAAATGAGGGGGTATGTACTTAGTACTTACAAAATGGGGGGGGGCAACATGTGAATGTAAAAGAGGCATGTCGGTGAAGAAGGATATTTATGATGAACACACAATGCAACATGCAGCAGGAATTTTTTACGCAATGATATTTGTGTGGTAGACAATGACGAAGCAAAAATGGAAACTATCATTTAACTACTATTATCCGGTCTCACATCGATAAAATGTGCGTAGGAAAACAATAAAGACCGGACATGTACTCCATATAATAGTACTAAATGTGAATCCTTGTCCATGCCAAAAGAAGAAAATAGAAGAGGCTCCGCAATAGGAATTAATTCACGAAATGTCTTCTCGCCTTAGAGTGAAAGAAAGCAAATGCAACAGAGAAAGAAGATTCCTGATAATTTCCAACCTAAATAGGAAACTTAAAGTCCTCTTTTCAAAGTCCACAGTAAACTAAAAAATTCTACTCTTCTATATGTAACTCCTCCATTTTTTCAATTACCATACCGAAAGAATAAGAATCAATCACAAAATAAGAGCATGAGTGTACCGGGCATCTTCTCTTGAATGCGGATTAGCGTGTGCCCGCCGAAGTTGTTGTTGCAGTTTATGTTGGGGAACGTTGCATGGGAAACAAACAAATTCCTACGCACACGAAGACCTATCATGGTGATGATCATCTACGAGAGGGAGGTCGGATCTACATACCCTTGTAGATCGCCAAGCGGGAAGCATTAAGAAACGCGGTTGACGTAGTGGAACGTCTTCGTGATTCAAATCACTGTCGTCCCACGATCCGTCCCGATCTAGTACCGAACGGACGGCACCTCCGCGTTCAGCACACGTACAACTCGATGATGATCTCCGCCTTCTTGATCTAGCAAGACAGACGGGGAAGTAGATGATTTCTCCGTCAGCGTGCCGGCGCGTCGGCGATGGTGGTGATCTATTCCTGCAGGGCTTCGCCTAAGCACCGCAGAAATCCGATCTAGAGGAAGAACTACGAACTAGAGGAGAGGGTTGCACGTGGCTGAAACTGTGTCTCAAAAACCCTTAAACCTCTAGTATATATATGACGAGGGAGGAGGTAGCCTTGCCCACCAAGGGAAACCCCTTGGCGTCGGCCGAACCAAAGAAGGGAGGAGTCCTCCTCCAATCCTACTTGGATTAGGACTCCTTCCCAAATTGTCCACCTATTTTGGATTTTCCACCTTTTTCACATGGGCTTTCTTTGGTTGACTAGACATCCCACTAAGAGCTATTGTGCCACCACCAAGTCCACGTGGCCCTCTTGAGGAGTGGTGGGCCCACCCGGTGGGCCCTCGGTACCCATTTGTCACTCCCGGTACACTGCCGGCAATGCTTGAAATTCTTACGGAATCCAAATATGAATTTCCTATATATCAATCTTCGTTTCCGGACCATTCTGGAACTCCTCGTGACGTCCAGGATCTCATACGGGACTCCGAACAAACTTCGGTCACCAGCACCTATAACTAAACTATACCGAAACGTCACCAAACCTTAAGCATGCAGATCCTGCGGGTTCGAGAACTATGCAGACATGATCTGAGACACTCCCTGGTCAATATCCAATAGAGGCACCTGGATGTCCATATTGTATACTACATATTCTACGAAGATCTACGAACCTCTATGTCAAGGATTCATATAATCCCGTATACCATTCCCTTTGTCCTTCGGTATGTTACTTGCCCGAGATTCGATCGTCGGTATCTCCATACCTATTTCAATATCGTTATTGGCAAGTCTGTTTACTCATTCCGTAATACAAGATCCCGTGACTAACTCTTTAGTCACATTGCTTGCAAGGCTTATATGTAATGTTGTATTACCAAGTGGGCCCCGAGATACCTCTCCGTCACACGGAGTGACAAATCCCAGTCTTGATCCATGCTAACTCAAGGACACCTTTGGAGATGCTTGTAGAGTACTTTTATAGTCACCCAGTAACGTTGCGACGTTTGATACACACAAGGCATTCCTCCGGTGTCACTGGGTTACATGATCTCATGGTCATAGGAATGAATACTTGACATGCAGAAAACAATAGCAACAAAATGACACGATCATATGCTACGTTCGTAGTTTGGGTCTTGTCCATCACATCATTCTACTAATTACGTGTCCCCGTCATCAATTGACACCACTTGTCTATGGCCAGGAAACCTTAACCATCCTTGATCAACAGGCTAGTCAACTAGAGACTCACTAGGGACATAGTTTTGTCTATATATCCACACATGCATTTATGTTTCCATTCAATACAGTTATAGCATGGATAATAAACGATTATCTTGAAATAGGAAATATAATAATAACTATTTTATTGTTGCCTCTAGGGCATATTTCCAATAGTTTAGTGAGGCCAACGCGAAGCGCGTCGTCGACGGCGGCATGGGGGCGACATGCATGGTGGCGACAGGGGGTGCGAGGGTGACGGAGAATGCGACAGGTATGGCGAGGGGTGCGAGGAGGCCCTACGGAGCTCATCAAACCCGGCCAGAAAAGTTACACACACACACACACAAAGTGCTTATAGTATATTCGAGCAAGGACAAACTTGAGCCAATCCACCACGAATCCTAAGCCTCGGGAACCTTTCGAGCGAAACACACATTGCTTGACGGAGCAACCCCCCACCAGCACCGCCGCAACATGAAGAAAGCAAAGGCAGAGCCAAGCCTGCAGCTAGCTGCTATCCCACAGACAACAGCGCCAGAAATTGACACGTTGGCAGAGGTTGGGCTTGCGTTGGTTTTTCCCTTGAAGAGGAAAGGGTGATGCAGCACAGGAGCAGTAAGTATTTCGCTCAGTTTGAGAACCAAGGTATCGATCCAGAAGGAGGGTCTCGTCAAGTCCAGAGTACCTGCGCAAACACAAACAAGCTTGCACCCAACGCTTCAAAGGGGTTGTCAATCCCTTCAAGATTGTTTGCAAAGTGAGATCTGAAGACGGAAAGTGCAACGAAGTAAAAAGTGTAAGGCTGAAAATATGGTGTGGAGTAGACCCTGGGGGCCATAGTGTTCACTAGAGGCTTCTCTCAAAATAGCAAGTGTTACGGTAAGTGAACAAATTACTGCCGAGCAATTGATAGAATCGCGCAAAGTCATGACGATATCTAAGGCAATGATCATACATATAGGCATCACGTCCAAGACAAGTAGACCGATACTTTATGCATCTACTACTATTACTCCACACATCGACCGCTATCCAGCATGCATCTAGTGTATTGAGTTCATGACGAACAGAGTAACGCTTTAAGCAAGATGACATGATGTAGAGGGATAATCTCAAACCAATGATGAAAACCCCATCTTTTTACCCTTGATGGCAACAACACGATGCGTGCCTCGCTACCCCTTCTGTCACTGGGTGAGGTCACCGCACGGTATGAACCCAAAACCAAACACTTCTTCCATTGCAAGAATCATAGATCTAGTTGGCAAGACAAAACCCACAACTCGAAGAGAATTACAAGGATATGAAATCATGCATAAGAGAGATCAGAAGAAACTCAAATAAGATTCATAGATAATCTGATCATAAATCCACAATTCATCGGATCTCGACAAACACACTGCAAAAGAAGATTACATCGGATAGATCTCCATGAAGATCATGGAGAACTTTGTATTGAAGATCCAAGAGAGAGAAGAAGCCATTTAGTTACTAGCTATGGACCCGTAGGTCTATGGTGAACTACTCACGCATCATCGGAGAGTTCATGGTGTTGATGAAGAAGCCCTCCGTGTCCGAATCTCCCCTCCGGCAGGGCACCAGAACGTGCCCGAGATGGGATCTTGCGGAGACACAAGCTTGCGGCGACGGAAAAGTACTTTGGATGATCTCTTGATTTTTTCTGGAATTTATGGGAATATATAGGCGAAAGGCCTAGGGCAAAGGGCGTCCAGGGGGCCCACAAGTCTGGATGGCGCGGCCTCCCCCTGGCCGCAGGGTGGGGGCTTGTGGGCCCCCTGAGGCTCCCCTGCCTTGGCTCCCAAGCTTCCCGATCTTCTTCCGTTCCAGAAAAAATCTTTTCGGGGATTTTCTTCCGTTTGGACTCTGTTTCAAAATCTCCTCTGAAAGGGGTCAAAAACATGGAAAAAACAGGAACTGGCACTTGGCACTGAGTTAATAAGTTAGTCCCAAAAAATATATAAAAGGCATGCAAAACATCCAAAGTTTGACAAGATAATAGCATGAAACCATCAAAAATTATAGATACGTTGGAGACGTATCACTAGCCAAGGCAACACACACTCGCACTCCCACTCACACTCGCATGCACGGCCTAGAGAAGAGAAAACACAATGATGGCCGCTTTTCTCCTGACTCGTGCTATGCTCATTGCCCCCTCCACGCTCTCCATCCCGTCGGTGCGCTGCGGCGACGCGGGCAGCTTGCTCTTGAACGCGTACGACGCTTAGTCGAGCGACAGCGCTGATTGCGCATTGCGGCCGTCGCGCTCACCAGCACGGGCGGCATGCAGGGCAAGGCCGTCGGCGGCTTCGCGCACACCATCCCGAAGCTGGCCTGCCCTGATGGGAACGGCAACACGGGGCCTTGGGGTGGTGGTGGTGGGACACGACGAGAGCAGCAGGGAGGGCCCCCGTGAGGGTGTGGCTGGGCACTTGGGTAGTTCGGGAGTGGGAGCGGGGCTCCGACATTTAGGCGGTGGAGACTCGTATGTGGGGATGGGCATGCGACCGTGCGGGCTCAGCGGGCGGTTCACGAGGAGTGAGGAGAGAGACGAAGTGATACGGGAGGTTATTTTTTATCAATGGCACTAGGGTTTCGTTAGCGCGTTCATTTTCGTTAACGCTTAATTTAGACCTTTAGATATGTGATTAGATGTTTCAAATTTGTAGTTGGATTTGTCCTTTCTTCTTTTTTAAGGTTAGTAAATTTTGAAAACCTCGGTTTTTACTAGTGGTATAGCGGCAATTCTCTTTAGGATTTTGGACTGGGTTATATAGCATATTTAGATACGGTGCGGAAAGGGGCCCTGCGACTAACTCGCGTCTCTAGTCTCTCTTCCATGGCGGCTGGAACCCTAGCCGCCGCCAGGAGAAGACAATCTTCCAGCACTGTCCTCCGGCGGCTCTCCTCCGCCGGTGACCTCGGTCGCCGGTGGTGAGGAGGGTCTCCGGATCCACGCGTGTGGATCGTTTTTAGTTTTTGTAGTCTAGGTTTTTAGGTTGTTCATCGTCTTGGCTTCGACAGTGGCGATTGCGACGCTGAATAATGATTATTCAAATCCTTTTCTAATGAGGTCATCAGTCCTCTGGTTGGGGATGGATTTGGAAACCATGTTCAAGCAAGGATGGCGTGGCGGCGGCGACATCCTCGTGGCGGACCTGTGTCCTCGGGCTCCGCCGTTGCAACGACGTTTGCTCCAGCCTCGACGCGGAGCTTGGGAGGTATTCCACGAGCGGATGCAGATTGAGGTCTGCATCGACGACATCTGGAAGACGGAACGTGTGCTGGGTTTGTGGTTCGTGGATGGCAGGTATGGTTTCCTACTTCGACGTCTTGGTCGTGGTGGGGTGTCAGATCTGAAGTTCGATGGCGTGTCCGGGGTGTTGCCCCGGTCTGATTCGTTCAATTAACAAGGGCTTCACTTTTGGTGAGCCACCTTGGAGGTCCACAAAGCTGCATATGCGCGATGGAGCCGCGTCGAGCTCGGGTGAAAAAGTTATTCGTCATTCTTTTATTCGGTGCCTGCTGTGGTGGTGCCGGAGGCAGGTGACGGAGTTGGTGTCAAACTCAGAGATGTTATTCTATCTTTTCAGTTTTGTCATGTCGGTCTTTATGTGACTTGTATTATCATCTTTATAATATGAATGATACAATATTACCAAGCAAAAAAAATGTAGCATATTTAGATGGGCCAGAGAAAAAGAAGCAGCCCAACGTCTTATTGGACCTATCGCACACAGCCGCACAGACAAACTTCGAGGCTCGAGCCATCCAGGCAGTTCTTCCCGATCCCTCACAAAAAAAAAAAAAAACAAAAAAAAAAACAGTTCTTCCCGTCCCTGACGGCCGACTCCCCAGCGACTGAGCCGCCCCATCCCCGCCGCGGCGCTGCCTCGCCGGCTCGCTGCCTTCGCCGGTCGCCGGCCGGAGCCCAGACACGCAGGAGGACCCTTCCTCTCCTTCCTGCCCGCTTGGCCCTCGGCGGCAGCGGCGCCCCTCTGCGAGCTGCGACCCTGCCCTGCCACGGTCGTCTGGCTCCCCTGCAAGGCCGGCGGCAGCCTCCTGGTCACCAGGCCGGCACTCGGCCAGCAGAAGGTCAGCAACCCTGCCCCATTAGCCTGATTTAAGGTACCAAATTTATCCATTCCCCAATTTTTTATTTGGCCATTTAGGGTTTGCTTTCTTGCCGTGCTATGCTATCCAGTACATGAACATGAAGTTCATGACATGAACCGAACACACACATAAATTTGGACATCATTTCTTCCTCAACTAGCCTTATTGATAGAAAGTAATTTTGTTCAAGAATGAAGAGGACCAGAGACAATGCCTCTCTTTTTCATAGATAGACATGCTTTGAAGATAGGGAAGAAGGAAGGGGCCATGCGGGTTGTTGCCGAAGAACAAACCAGAGATATAATTGACATTTTCATGATCATGCAAAAGCGTAGGCCGGAAAAATAGTCTTCTTTAACTTATCAACGTATGTACTCTGTTATGTAAAACTTGAAATTTTAGTAAGATTATAAGACCATATATTGATCTATTTCTATGTGGTATATATTGGTAACTACTTCGAATGTTCATATAATCACATGTCATGTTTGTCGGCCAAAAAAAATTTAGGACCACCCTGGTTTCAAATCCTAGATCCGCCACTGGCCATAGCATCTCCAGATCCACCACCGTCTGTGCTCTCGCTGCCATGCACTCTAGTACCGTTAAAGTAGTTTGTTGGGTTGCAGCTCACAATTAATGCTTCTTGTTTTCTCTCAGGCAATCGATATCTCTGTCTATTAGTGAAAATACTTTCAAATACATTTATCCGGTAGTACATACTAGATACTAGTAATAAGTTTTGAA
Organism: Hordeum vulgare subsp. vulgare; assembly: GCF_904849725.1. Classification (NCBI taxonomy): domain Eukaryota; kingdom Viridiplantae; phylum Streptophyta; class Magnoliopsida; order Poales; family Poaceae; genus Hordeum; species Hordeum vulgare. The sequence continues at coordinate 569,531,999 of NC_058524.1, read as the reverse complement.
GAAAGTTGGTAAAATTATTCATGAACCCAAACTGCTGTAGAAATGCTCTGCATGCTTCTGTCAACTGTATCTATACACGGTTTATGATACTGCTCATCTTCTTTCAGGCTGAATAGATTATTTGGGACCAATGGAAGAGGAAGACTATAGCACCGAATCATCCAATGAAGAAGACGTGCAGGAAGATGCTGACAAGGAAAAAACCCTTGCTGAGGGCCATGTCTTTAGGCCGGTTGATATAGATCCAGAATGGATACCTAAAGTAGGGATGATATTTGATTCAGAGGAAGACGCCTTTCAGTTCTATGTCGCATATGGCTGCCGCTCTGGTTTTGGTATCACAAGGAGATCTAACAACACCTTTGATGGTTTCCGCTATCGCTCTACCTTCATATGCTCTAAAGGAGGGCAATCTAGGCTCAGATCTGGTGTTACTAGGCCTGCAAGAAAGCGAGGCACAAAGACTGGCTGCAAGGCTAAGATCATTGTCAAGGACGCCCATTTTCAGAATCGCTGGGAAGTTATTGTTCTCGAGTTGGAGCATAACCATCCACTGGATCCCAGTTCGGTTAAATATAAGAAGCATTTGGAGAACTTCCCTTTCTCTCTAAATCCACCTCGCTCGTCTGAGGCACCGCAGAGTTGCTCAGTTGTTGCACATTCTAGTAGTTTTGGAGATAGTGGCATACCTTCATCTGCCCAGATTGAAATCAAGACCAAGATAGACAGAAATAGAAAACTGAAGCTTGGTGAAGGAGATCTAGAGGCATTAGTGAGGTTTTTCAACGACATGCAAGACCGAAACCCGTGTTTCTTTCACAGTTTAGACATGAATGAGCAAGGACAGCTAAGGAATGTGTTCTGGGCTGATGCCAAATCACGTAGTTCCTACAATTACTTTGGTGATGTGGTTGCTATTAATGTCACAAACTTCAGTGATCAGTATGATATACAGTTTGTGTCATTTGTTGGCACTAACCACCATGCTCAACCACTGTTACTAGGGTGTGGTTTGCTTGCTGGTAGATCTCTTGGAGCTTACGTGTGGCTTTTTGATACATGGTTAAGATGCATGAATGCCACGCCACCACCTTCAATAATTACCAACTATTGTCATGATGTTGCAATAGCTGTTAAAAAGGTCTTCCCCAATTCACGGCACCGCTTTTGCCTTTGGCACATTTTAAATGAGCTTCCTGAAAAGTTGGCCGGAATGGAAAAGAAGGATGAAGTGATTTCTACTTTCAGCACATTGGCCTATGACTCAGTTACTATGCCTGATTTTGACAAAGAGTGGCAAGAAATGATACATCAATTTCAGTTGGAGGGAAATGAATGGCTGTCCAAATTATACGAGGTGAGGACACAGTGGGCTCCTATTTATGTGAAGGAATTTTTTTGGGCGGGAATGTCCGTCACAGACAGAAGTGACAGTGCAACTGACTATTTTGATGGCTGGTTAACGTCTGGTACATCTGTGAAAATGTTCGTTGAGCAGTATGAGGCAGCCGTTAGAACTAAGCTAGAAAAGGAAACCTACGAGGATTTGCAATCATCTCAGATGAGGCCACAGTTGATGACTGGATTGCCTGTGGAGGAGCAAGCAGCAAAGATGTACACAACAGAGATATTTCAAACTTTCTTGAATGAAATAGGGCATTCATTTCAGTGCAACTGTAATATATTTGATCGGACTGATTCAGTAGTTACATACATAGTATCAGAGCATGTAAATCAAACAAAGGTGGACTACAAAGTTGATTATGACAATACTGAAGATGATATATGGTGCATCTGCCGGTTGTTCCAATTTAAAGGTATATTGTGCAGACATGCTCTCACTGTACTGAGGCAGGAGCTTGTACCGATGATTCCATCAAAATACATCATTCATCGCTGGTGCAAGGATTGTAAACTAACTTGTTCTTCAATGTCCCGGGACGTCTCATTAAGTACTCAGGAGTTGGGAAGTTATGATGATCTCTACAAACTAGGCCACCGATACTTTGCAGAAGTTGTGGAACTGGGTTCTGTGAACTCGGAATCAAAAGATTATGCTTTGTCAATCATGAGGGAGATCAGGGATAAAGTGATTTCTTATGAGAAGTCACTAAGAGATCAGAGGGTTGACAGTCAAGTTTCAACTGCTAATTTTGCATATAATCCAGTGAATGAGGATTTTACTGATGATGCATTACCCATTTCTCTTAGTACGAAGGGCTGGGATCTCATGCAAGGTCAGTCAAAACGTTCTCGCAAGAAGAAACTGACGACACCGACAGTTCTTGATACCCTGAAAAAGAAAACTAAAAGGGCCTATAACAAGAGGAGGAATGCCACTGCGAACAACCTAAACACAATGGTCACCGCAACTGACAGCATAGCTGAAAGCACAAATGTATGTATTGTTACTAGGTCCACACATTTGACTGGTACTTTTTGTCCGTATAGTTGTTGATGATTAACATTGAAGTTTTTCCCCATTAGGTTCAGCAGGATCAAGTAAATGAGGGATGGCCATTAACATCTAGTGGTGCACCAGATACCTTCCCTTACGGAGTAAGCTCAAATATACCCATTCGAGTGGCCCTTCTGTTCTTACTGGTCTTGGTGAATTCTCATAAACTAATGCTTATTTTTCTTAAAATCGTTTGCCTTCTAGGTGGAGACTATATCTTTCGATTTGACACAATACAACAATGCGCCAAGCTTCCATTGGCCTGAAAGCAGTAGCAGGTCTCAGCTTCAGTGAAAGGAGGCAACACTTGGTTGTGCCTTCATGTAGCCCATGTCCTAACATGATCACATGATGGGCAGAGTTAGGACTTGTTCGGTAATCCACCAGCTCCTCAAAATTTGAGAATCTATGGAGCACTTGTGCAGCCGCTCCACGAATTTTAACTACAACTCCGTCCGCTCCGGGAGCAGAGCCGCGGAGCGGAGGGACTCCGAACGGGGCCTTAGTGTTGATAGTTCAGGTCCGACCTTGTTTGGTCTGCTACTACGAGGTTGCTGGCCGTCCGACCAAAGGTGATTTTTTTTCAAACTTGGCGGAAACCAGTAAAACTACCACCCACTTCTAACCAACTTGGTCTAAATTGGTTTGGCTAATCTGTGACGCCCTTGATTATCCGCTTCCATTTCATGGCCCATCTGTACATATTCATTTCTGTTTATTCGGGTCCTTCAATATTTCATGTTCCATTACTTTGGTTTACTTGAATCATGTGAGGCTAGACGAACTTATATCTTGAATAATTCGACCTGATGTTATCCCGTGTACCATTTCATGTAGTGCATTGTTGTGTACGCTTTGTTTAATAAAATCATTTGTTTGGCAGTTATCAGGTGATGTTGAATTACAGACCTGCTGTGCCTCACAGCTCCTTTGCCCATAAGCAGCAAAACCAATTGACGTCTGTTCCTGTGTTATGTTACTGCATATTAATGGGAAAGTGCTCTTCTGCTCCTGAGCTCAAATGACCTCGGGGAACAGTAAAAGTGAGAAAAGATCGAAACATATTCAAAAAATACTGATTTTTTTTTTGTGAACAACGTTGACAGAAGTTCTAAGTGCATGCAAAAAATTTGGCCTGAAATAACATCTCTATAAGGCGTGGCAAAAAAAATCAATACTCTAAAAATGCGCATTTTTAGAGTATCGATTTTGTTTTTTCGCCACGCCTTATAGGAATGTTATTTCAGGCCAAATTTTTGTATGCACTTAGAACTTTTGTCAATGTTGTTAAAAAAAAATTCAGAATTTTGCAATGTTTTTCAAAAAAATTTACTGTTCACCGAGCTCAGCTCAAATGAGCTTGGGAGCAGAAACTCCACGTCCTAATGATCAACTCTTAGGGCTAGTTCTTTTGTTGGCTTCTAGAGTAAGCTATAGTGATGGGCGTTGCCCAAAAAAAAACTACAGTGATGGGCTCAGATAATTTAGATGGTTTGGTTGGACAACACGCCAACTTCCATTTTACTCCATGTGACATTTATTTTGGATCGGAGGGAGTACACCTCTGAACGCGACGGAAGTGTTTATTTTACAGTCGACCCACAAATTCTGATTTCTAACATAATTGGCCCGAGACAGCTGATTCTTTATGCAACAAAATCTGAATAGTTAGATGTTTCTAAAGTTATGTGCAACTTTAGTTTTAGAAATGTGCAACCAAGCAACTGTAAATTATGTGCAACTTTAGTTTTAGAAATGTGCAACCAAGCAACTTGGTCAAGATAGAAATAATAACTTCTAAATTTTCGGATGACTTGGAATAGAGCAGTAAATACGTTTTCTTGAAAACAATAAAGATTGCTGGATATAGTGGGAAAAATGAGGGAGCCATTTCAGGTCTATGGAGGTGGAATGTAGAGCCATTTGCATCAGCAATCTACAGTAGTTGCCGTTACATTGTAAAGAGATTAAAATTTGCTACAACATTCCCCGCAAACAAAAAAGAACTTTTGAAGCAAGAGAAATCTTGAATTACAGCACACATGCATGCTTCTCCTCTCCATGCAGTGGGGCAAGTGATTGCCCTGCACAAGAACTATATATCTCCTGCCCGGAGCTTATGAAAATGTTGGGAAGCGTATCTACGTACCGTAGGCGTCCACTTGTACTTACATTGCACGGTTAAGGTTGTTACAATCATATCATACAAATTGAACTCCAATTTTATCTACATGTCAGGGGTGGGTAGAACCCTAACCAACATAGGTACTCCCTTCGTCTCAAAATAAGTGTCTCAAGCTTAGTACAACTTTGCACTAAAGTTAGTACAAAGTTAAGACACTTATTTTGGGATGAAAGGAGTATCTAGATATCTTAACAAAGCTCCCACCAGCCTGTGCCATACTTCTTTGCAAGATGTGGCAGAAGAACCATCTTCTTAACTGCAAGGTCAACCAATACAAGTTACACATTTACAGTCAGAAGAGATATTGGCACGAGTCGGAAGAGATGTTTTTTAACCAGCAAGTCAAAAGAGATTAGGAAAAAATAAATAAGTGCATGGTGTTTGCTTATTGACCAAAGAAGGCTTCCATTGCAAGCAAATTTGTGCACTATGTTGGGGTTGAGATTTCCTAACATATACTATTCGTGAAAAGCTAAACTGACCATAACCAAGGTTTGCTCAAGGTATTGACAGCGTACATATGGAGATTACCTGCTTCAGAATTGAAGGAGTCAAAACTCTGGATGTCAGGTATATGCTCAACAGTGTCACTGTCATCCCCTTGTAGCCTATCCATGAACTCCTTTCGCATGTCTGTTAGAAGCATCTTCTGTAGTGTCTTAATGTGCTTGATGCCACGAGGCACTACCTTTAGACTCTTTAGACCAACAATCTCCAAAGTATGTAGAACCTTCATTGTGCCTTCCTCAATCTCAATCGAATTTAGACGATCCATGTCAACTAATGCAAGAGAACTGAGCTTGGGAAACCATCCTGCACGAAATGTTAACTGTTCCCCATCATAAGTTCTGTAAAGATTCAGATACACTAGATTCAGCATGTGAGCAAAGGAGCTAATAGGATCTTTCTTCAGACAAGAACAATCAAGTTTCAACGCAGCGAGCTTCTCAAAACTTGCAAACATCTGCGGGAGCACTCCCTCATACAACCTCCCTCTCAACCAGAAAAACTTCAGATTTGGTAAGGGCTTTATCTTTGTCAGGTTAAGAACCTCATCCTTGCTGTTAGCAAAAATAACCAACCTACTGAGGCTAGGCATCCTGGCCAAGGAGTCCCATAACTCTGCAATGTAGTTTTGACGCATTTTCATTATAGCCAAACTTCTCATCAGTGTCAACTTACCGAGCTGCGTAAGCAGGTCTTTATTGGCTGAAACAGATTGTAAGCTTTGCAGATTCTTTAGACGGCAAATATTGCCAGGTATATTTGTCGCAGAAAAGCAGTCAAATATCCTTTCTTGAACATCATGGAGCATGTATACATACAGATGTCTCAATTTAGTCAGGTTTGTTATTTCCCATGGCAGATGCTCCACGTAGGTGAACCGCAGGTCCAGAACTTGTAGGTTCATAAGTTTACCGAGCGATGCTGGTATATGCTTAACCTTTGTGTGAGCTAAATCCAGATAGTGCAAATTAAGCAAGTCTGGGACAACAGCCGGCACTTGATGAATGTTAGCAAACCTTAGACACAGGACACGGATCAGTCTGAAATTTGATGAAATGTCATCTATCCAAGAGGATGCAACTTGTGTGTCAAACAAAATTAAAGATCGGATCCGTGACGCTGCAGCAACCTTTAGAGGCCGAGCATGCTTCTGAACAAATAAGCGGCGGACTTCAGAGTTAACCTGGGTTATTTCAGAATCGCCGTATACAACAGCAAACTTCTCTCTGTTTGCAACAATCAGACATGCATCGCGCACAAGGTCATGCATTTGAAATGAGCTAGCTCTTCCATGCACATTCCTTTCTGCAACTTCAAGAAGAGAACGGCGAGTGAGCTCCTTTAGGTAACATTCGGCAACTTCCTCCATTGTTGTCCCAGCACCTCTTTCCTCAACAAGACCTTCTGCGACCCAAAGCCTGCAGATCCATCTTCTTTTAACCTTGTAGTCTTCAGGGAAAAGGCTGCAGTACAGGAAGCAATTCTTTAAATGACTTGGGAGATCATTCAAGCTAAGATTCAGAACACTCATAATCCAACTGAGCTCTGGATTGTTAGCTAGTTGCCAGCTAAGTTGGTTGTGGAGAGAGCTCCACTCTTGCTCCTCTAGTTCTCGGTATGACAAAAGGCTCCCAATTGCGACGATAGCCAGTGGAAGTCCTTGGCACTTTTTGACAATTTTCTCTGCACAAGGCCTCAGATTTAGTGGACATATTTTTTCTTCTGATCTACGGAATGCCTTTTGACAGAATAGGTGCCATGATTCAGCATAAGGAAGAACTTTAAGCTCCACAACAAATCCGTCGTTTGCGAAGGAAGCAACATCCTTTTTACGAGTTGTCACTAGCACTCTGCTTCCACGATTGTTTATTACAAGTGCGTGCTTCAAAAATAACCAGTCATCTCTATCCCATACATCATCCAAGACAATCAGATATTTCTTGTCCTGTAGGGAGCTCTGAAGTTCCTCGATTAGTCTCACAAGACTCATAGTCTCGATACCACTGGCCATGTAGGCTCTTTGGTCCATCAGTTGCTTCATGATTTGCCTCAGTATGTCTTCAACTAGATAATTCTGAGATAAAGTCACCCACACATGACAGTCAAACATTCTAATAATTTGTTGATTTTTGTAGACACTGCTTGCTATGGTTGTTTTGCCTAGACCTCCCATGCCAAGGATGGACATGATCAATCGGTCTTGTCGCTCTGTGAGTAGCCATTGTGTCAACATACTTATTTCATTGGCATTGCCCACTAACTCAGTGTCAGCAGATAGATAAGAAGAATCTGATAGAGAGAGCTGCCTGGCATATTGTAGTGTGCTACTCCTGCCCGGTTCTCCTACGGAAATCCCATAACGATCTTTCATTGTAGTTAGCCGCTGAATTCGAGTTTCTACTTGATCAATCTGGCTTGACAGGTCCCGCCATGCTGCAAAGCTCTTAGCCTGATGGAATTTCCTCTTGAAGAATCCGTCTATGGCCGCAGCTTGCGAAGTGAGGAAAGTATACTCGTCAATGATATCTTCTACCTGACGGGCAACATCTCTAACTTGGTCCAGCCAGGCATCAAATGTCCTGTCACCAACATTCTGCGCGCTAACCTGGCCAATAAATGCCTGCAGAATCATGAACTCGCCCTCGATCTGTTTCATGCCATGCTCGAAATCCGTCAGAACCGATGCTGCCTCCACTACCTCTGTGCTCAGCTTCTCTGACGCCGCTTCTCCGAGGGAGAAAGCAATTTTTCTGAGAACAAGAAATAGGGTGTCTGCCATGTGTGCTGCCCTCAAAATGTTAGCACGGCAGACTAGCACTACATCACTGTAGAAGCTTCATGTAAATGCAGCTCTGCAATCATTTGGAGTAAATTGAAATGACAGAATCAGTCATGACATCCTATGGCTGCAGGGATAAGTACCACAGGTCACTGCAAAGGCCAGCCAGTTACCTGTCCGTGGAATTCCCCATGTGACAGTCATGTGTAGGATGGATGAACTGCTAGCGAATTTATCTTCTCAGCAGCCTGTTTTTCAAGAGTAACAACAGATGAGCACAAAACATGATTGTGTCTGACACTAACAACAGCGGCTAAGCTAGTAAGATATCGCAACTTAGGCCCTGTTTGGATTGTCGTTTTCCTGCTAAATACACTTGTAAAAAATACAGACGTCCGCTCGTCGTTTTGGTTTCCGGCTGAAAATATCTCTGGTCCGGTAAGTTAAATATGTCTGTATTAAATTACATCCATACCAAGCGCGCCCTTAGGTCTACTGTACTACTACGTGCCATGTGAAGCATGCCAAAAGAGGGAGCTGCACAATCATGCATAAAGCTCGAGTGTTTCATTACAGTGTGGCTTTTACTGATGAAGTTTCTCCATGTATCTCAGTTGTTTCTTTCTTTCTTTAAGAAAAGAGGGGACCCCTCCAATTTAAACCAGCCAGTAGGTACAAGGAAAACAGGAACAAAAAGAAAATAAGACCACAACTGGCGAGTTCCAGTTTTTCCTCTGGACTGTAGGGAAACACCACGTCTAAGCATAGCTATGTTGGGCAGAATTCTGTTTGGTAATGAGTAGTGGTACTCCCTCCGATCCGAATTAAATGACGCAACCTCTATACAATGTCCATTTTACGTTCTATAGAGGCTGCGTCAATTAATTCCGATCGGAGGGAGTAACTAACTAATCTTCAGGTGAATATATGACGCTCTCTCTTTAAAAGAAGACCACTACTACATGCCGCCGATTGCTGTGGTGGAGATGGGGGAGCAGAGAGCTCCCTCGGCTGAGAATCGAAGAAGAAAGCAAGTAGCGGATGCAGCATCCCCTCCATGATACGAAAAGTTAAAAATTTAGACCAGGTACACCGAAAATTTAGCCATGTCAGCTGTGTATTGACTGAACGTGCGTGGACTTAGTTTCAGATGTGATGCCCCAGCGCGTTAGATCTCTGCCCAAAACAAGATGATCCAGGATGCTACGGCAAACGATTTCATGTCCTCGCCGAAACATTGGAAAGGAAGAGGGGAAGGGGAATTTTGTGGGCTGATTTTGGTGGCCGGGGAGCAGAGATGAGGTGAGGAGATTACCGCCGGGGAGAAACGACGGAGCAAGGTTAGCGAGTTCGCCGCCTCTCGCGCTCGCCGGCGCCGAAGAGGACGCTCCTTGACCCTCTTGGCTGCGGCGAGGCGTGGCGCGGCGTTGGTGTTGCCGGACTGGGATCAGTTTTTTTTTTTTTTTTTTTTACAGCGGCGTTTGGCAATATTTAGCAAGAGGAGTGGACTCAGTCTCCTGTTTGGCACATGATAGGAATTATGTGTGACAATTTAAGGAGAATTGGTATTTCCTTGTTTGGTTCATGAAAATTGATGAGGGGCTAGACCAAGAAAATGAATATAAGTTATGATGAACGGTTAATGTTGACTCGCTAAAACAATTTCCTCCCAACTTCCACCCCCTCTCCTATTAATAAAACAATGAAAATTAATGTCTCAAATTCCATGTCTATTCCTTTATAAATTTCTAGATCTTCTAACCAAACAATAAATTTAAAGATTTTTTATTTCTGTGTCCCTGGTTTCTTAGCTCTACTCATTCATCCCCGCGCTCTTAACTTTTGCTTAATTTTTTCCACTCCCTTGCCAGAAACCCTCATAACTGGACACAACGGACGCTGTCGTCGGGTCAAAGGCTTGACCGTTAACTCTGACTAGTGGGGCCATGCTGGACTGTGTCGTCCATTCGACCTAACAAGTGGGGCCGCGTTGGGTGGTGTCGGTGTTCGACCGTTGGGTTGTGGTTTCGTTGGGCTGTCCCTTGCATTAAACGTCTGCGCGCGCCGCCAGGATAGAAGCTTGCTATGCATGCACCCAGCAAACCCTGCCTGCATGCGTCGATCGAGCCTGCGTGCGCCGATGCCACGATCCTTGCATGCGCCGACCGAGCCTGCATGCGTCGATGCGTCCGCCACAATGCACTGACCGAGCAGCTTTCTTGCACGCCAGCCGCCACGGATGCAGCGACGGTCACTGCCGCTGGTTCCTCTCTTATAGCTAGGTGGCTACATATTTGTGGCTTGTGTAAAAAAAGAGCCACTTCCTTGCTTAGTTATACTCATTCATCCCTACTAACAAAGCTTGCTTGCATGTACTAGGTGGTTACTAACAAGGGAACCCTACTAACACGCCGAGCTCTCTAAGAAAATAATCAACAAATATGTAGTCCCAATATGTAGATGGGTTCCCTATGTAGATAGGGCCAACAAGCCCATAGCACCATCACATAGCTCAAACTAGGAAGAACTTAATAATAGAATAGATAGAAAACTTAATAATAGAATTTAAGAAAAGGGCCAACAAGCCCATAGCAACTCCAACATAGTTCAATTACAACTTAACATAACATAGATTAAAAAAAAGAGGGTTTAGAACCCTAGCCGCCGCCTTCTCCACCTCGCTCCTCCTCCGGGCGCCCTTTTCACTGCTCCTCTGGGGCGTTGTCGATGGGGTACGGAAGAGTGTGCATGCGCGTCGCGGTGGGGAAGATGTTGTTGTACTCCGTGAAACTGTTGTGGGTGGTGAAAGCGATGAACTCGGAGCCACACCAAAACACCCGACCGAGGAGGTAGAAGGCGTCGAATTTGTTGGTGAAGTGGGCAAGGAGAGCAACCACCACCCGGTTTTGGATGACCTCCTCGACGCGGAACATCATTGGAGATCCCCTCAGGACGTGGTGGTAGCCGGACGCGAGGAAGAACTCGGTGAAGTTCCTTGCGGTCCTAAGCCTTGATATCGCCCACACACGTAGTGTGCGATCAACGTACACGTCAGTAGGGTAGAGCCTCTCCGGCACGGTGGGTGGGAAGCGGTAGGTTGGTCCGATGTCCTGCATGGTTGAGGGATGTGCAGAAGACGGAGAAAGGGTCGAAGAGCAAGAAGGGCAGATGAATGAGGGATGGCAGAGGCAGAGGGTGGCTTAAATAGCCGTAGTGCTACGTGTTATTTGGTCGTGGCAATAACAGGGTCAAATGTGAAGTTAGTAGCCCGTTTTCAAACCCACCGCAGCGTCGGGAGTGTACACGTGTGGGAGACAGTGGTTTGAAAAGAAGAAGAAAAAGAAGCTAATTGCACGCGTGCGAATCCGTGGTCAAACCCTATATTATATGGAAAAAAGACAATTTTTGAAGAGCTTGTGGCCATTTTGCATGATAAAAATAAATTTAACCCATAAAAATTTGGTCATTTTGCATGATAAAAAGAGATAGAGGGCTTGTGGCCATTATACAAATGCAAAATGACCCATTTTTTTAATAATTTGTGGCCATATTGCATGATAAAAATAGATTTAGCCCTTATAAATTTGGTCATTTTACATTTGTATAGAACAAAAAGAACTAAATTTTCTACGCAATGTCAATTGTTGTATAATTCCAAACGATGCAAAAAAAATCAGAGCCAACACGTTCACAAAAAACAAAGCCAGCACGTTCACAAAAAAACGACGCGATTCGGCGACCCAACTAGAGCTTGGTTTCCTTTTGGGCCCAACACCACCGTTTTTTTCGCGGAGTCAGTGGTGGGAGAGCAGCCGAGCACAACCAACAGGATCGCCTCTCGCGGATCGCCCCACGATCCAATGATGCAGAGCCGTCCTTGTGATCCAACGGCCCGGAGCCTCCACGCAACCTGCCCACCGAATTCCTGCTAGAAGACCACATGTGAGGGTTGTCGCTTGGCGCCAGTGTGTGATCGAACGGCTGACGTTGGGAGCTAGGGTTAGGCGAAACCCCGCGGGGTTTAGAGGGGCTTTGAGCTGGTCAACGGGGTTACAAAAGCTTTGACTGAGCATAACTAATTTTAAAAAAATGAAAAAATATGAAACCTTCGCCGTTCGTTGTTTTATAAGACACACTAACGAGAAAAAAAATACTAAACTTGGTATATGGTCATTTTCATGAATAAAAAAACTAGCTGGCACGATCGAGGTCAAATGAGCACCATTAATTTAAAAAAAAATCAAAAAAATATGAAACCTGCGCACAATGTTGTCTTATGTGACATGTTACCAACCAAAAATCATAAACTTGGTTTATGGTCATTTTCATGAGAAAACCTTCACACATATGAGCTATCACCTACAAGATTTCATAGAGTTCAAGGAGATGAGGTAAGGTTTACCTTTTGTTTTTGAAAAATTTAAAAAAATCAAAAAAATCACCAAAGCTTTATTTCAAAGTGAATAAGAAGGATATGAACTTAGTTTTACATTTTCATATTTTAAACGTGTTTTTAATAGTTTTATATTAAAGCATATTTTTCAAAAGAAAATGTAAAAATATGAAGATTAATTCAAAAAATAGTGAGACTTCGAATCTACACTATATAGATTGAATAGGTGTTAATACAAAACATTTGGCTCATTTAGAGTAGGTCCAAAAAAACTTGATTACAAATGGGTTGTTTACCCTAGCCTAGGAGCTCATTTGGAGCATATTTCGAATCTACACTATATAGATTGAAACAACACTGAAACAACATGTGTGATCAGTGAAGCAACACTGAAACAACATGTCTGATCAGTGAAGCAACACTGAAACAACATGTTTGATCATTGCAGCACCTAAACTCTAGTTCACAACATCTAAACAGAACTAACCATACACCACAGGCAAATATAAGGACAGACAAATATTGATAGAATATTACGTTACTAGCATCCATAGATTAAGTTCACACCATAAACTGCCACATTAAGTTTACCATAAGTAACCGGACACTAAGTACCCAAAAGATTAAGATTCAGTTCACATCATCACACCATCACAGCATCATCACATCACTTCACGCCGGAGTTAGGGCATTCGCGAGCGCAGCATGCTGTCCCCTGATCTTGTAGTCCTCCCCGCAGATCGCTACATCCTCTGCATGAGACAAAAGGTGATCGAAGCGGTCATCCTTGGGCTTTGGCTTGGTGGTGCAGTAGGGGCAGTGCCACTTCTTGAACTTGCGACAGAAGGAAGCAACTCCCTTGGCCTTGATCTTCTACACCTCCTTGGCTGTGAAGGACGCGACGTTTCCCTTGTACACATCATCTCCAGAATCATACTGCACACATGAATGAATTGCATTAATACATTATAGATTCATATACACCATGTCAAAGGAACTAAATGAACAAGGGATAGGCTTACCTCATATTCAGAATCGTCACTAAACGCCCCCTCGTACGGGTCGTAGTCGGCAAGCTTCCTCTTCCCCCCCCCAACCATCATCCTCCTGAATATACAATTACATCCATCACTAGTAGCCAATTGAAAATTTAGATATGCAGACATGACACATTGATCATAGGGCTAATATACTCCCAATATCAGAAATGTTTTAGAAGTGGGTTTTTTTATTTATGTGCCCCTTAGCTCTATGCATTCAAAAACCACATCCATCATTAGTATATCAATGTATTAGATTTATACACACATTGATCAAAAACCCCAATATGACATTCAAATAACACATTGATCATTCGTCATGCACACATATTGAAGAATAGAGCTAATATAACTACATATTGTGGACAAATTTATATACTAATGAATCAAAAACCCCAATGTGACAAATTTACACAGATTGAATCAAATTTATAACTTCTTAATCAATGGATTCCATTTGGGCATATGACATTCAAAACCCCAATCTGTGTAGCATTCAAAAACAAATCCAATAGGGACCCAATCTAAGGCAACGAATCTGAGTAGCATTAAAAAACCCAATCTGTGAGCACTAAAAACAAATCTAATAAGCATCATAGCATTAAAAAAAACAATCTGTTCACAACATCTAGCATTTTTGCAACGAATTTATCCAAATCTAAAAACCCCAATCATTGCAGCACCTAAAATCATAGTTCACAACATAGCATTTTTTCAACGAATTTATCCAACAAACCCTAGTCCAAAAAACCCCGTCCCCCCAACCCATACCGTACAGAAAACCCCGGCCCATCCGTTAAACCAACTACTCTAACCATCTGAACTACCGTATGAATCACAATCTAACCAATGCAACTAGGGAGCAATTAACTCTACAAGCTAAGCAAGTGCAAATACCTGCTCCTCCACGGCAGGCGGCGCAACGGGGGCATCTGGATTGACTGCGCCGCTCGACGCCTTCACCTTCTGCAACGATGAGGCGGAGCCCGCCACATCCGCAGCGGTTGCGAGTTTCCCCGCACCGTTGTGGACGCCGCCGACATCCGCGGTCACCGCGCTTGGACCCTGCAGCTCCACCACATCTCCGACCGCTGTGCCGGCATCGCCACGAGCGTCGGCCATCTTACAGATGGAGGCGATGAAGGTGAGGAAGAGGATGCGGTGGGGGAGAGCGAGACGGTGCGGTGGAGTCAGTGGAGGAGAGCGAGACGACGTCGGTGGGGGAGAGGAAGACGATGCGACAGGGAGGGGATTTGGGGAAAATGGTAGGGCGATGGAGGTGGTTGCCCTCTTTATATGATGGGACGTTTCGGGCATGTCCATGGACACGTGCTACCCCACGACCACGGTCTCGCATGCGCCCATGTATACGCAGCCCCACTCGTCGGCTAACGGTCAAATGCATTGACCCGACGGCATTATTGAGACTGGGATGTTCTTCAGTAATTATTGAGACTGATTCCTTGAAAAAATATGTGATTGGGATCTTTAACACCAGTGCTTCAGTAATTATTGTCTCTCTCCTCATTAGTTAGTTGCATGTCATATTTTTAGTGGCATCTATGTTATTATTTATGTTACTTTCATTGTAGGTAGTTTTCGTTTGGGACGGTGATCCTCTTAGTTTTATTCTACAAGACATTTTGAATGAAGTAATTGTTTTCCATGTGCAATAAAGTGCGCCATGAAGGTTTTTAGTAAAAAAGGATGCATTAAAGGCTCTCCATACTCCAAATACATTTAGAATAATTACTATAGTAACTAAGAATAAATTTTAATAGCAACAACTTGACTGAACGTGCATGCCCTATTTTTAACGAGATCTATATATTACTTCCTCCGTTTTTAAATATAAGATGTATTAGTTTTTTAAAAATTCAAACAATTGTCTATATTTAACTGAGCCACATGATCGAACAATGAATGCCAATCGACTACATATGGTGTTTTGATTTAAAAGGATTTTATAGGGATTATAGAGAATTTAAAAGGAATAGTAAGTATAGAACCTTAGTGAATTTTCTTATATAGCGTGTATAAGTTTTTTTTTTGCGGGGGTTATATATAAGTTCTTCCATCCATAGGATTCAATCAAACCTATCAAATTTTGCTAAACATTCCCTTGCACTATGGTTCATAGAAAGTCTAATATCCACTTAAATATCTATATAAAAGAGACATTTGTTCCTTTTGTTGGGTAACGTAGCATAAATTCAAAATTTTCCTACGCATATTCAGATCTTCCTATGGAGAGACCAGCAACGAGAGAGGGGTAAGAGCATCTTCATACCTTTGAAGATCGCTAAGCGGAAACGTTGCTAGAACGTGGTTGATGGAGTCGTACTTGCAGCGATTCCGATCTAGTGTCGAACTACGGCAGCTCCGCGTTCAACACACGTGCAGCCCGGTGACGTCTCCCGCACCTTGATCCAGCAAGGAGGAGGAAGAGGTTGGGGAAGAACTCCAGCAGAACGACGACGTGGTGTTGATGGAGAGACGAGGTCTCCCGGCAGGGCTTCGCCAAGCACCGGCAGAGAGGAGGAGGAAGAAGGGCAGGGTTGCGCCGAGAGAGAGGCAAAAGTCTATTCTCCAATGGCCAAAAGTGCCCACTATATATAGGGGGAGGGAGGGGTTGCGCCCCCTTGAGGGTTTCCCTCTCCTGGGGGGGCGGCAGCCCTAGATGGGGCTGGTGCGGCGGCCAAGGGGGGGAGGAGGGGTGTGGCGCACCCCTGGTGGGCCTTGGCCCACCTGGCTTAGGGTTTGCCCCCCCCCTTTTTCTCTCCCCCACGCATTGGGCTGAGTGGGGAGGCGCACCAGCCCACCTAGGGGCTGGTTCCCTTCCCCACTTGGCCCACCTTACCTCCCGGGGTCGTTGCCTCCCTTCGGTGGACCTCCGGGGCCACCTCCTATGGTCCCGGTACGTTACCGGTGATGCCCGAAACACTTCCGGTATCCGAAACCATCCGTCCTATATATCAATCTTTACCTCCGGACCATTCCGGAGCTCCTCGTGACATCCGGGATCTCATCCGAACTCCGAAGAACTTTTGGTAACCTCGTATAACAATTCCCTATAACCCTAGCGTCATCGAACCTTAAGTGTGTAGACCCTACGGGTTCGGGAGACAGGCAGACATGACCGAGACACCTCTCTGGCCAATAACCATCAGCGGGGTCTAAATACCCATGGTGGCTCCCAC
The DNA here is from genome assembly GCF_904849725.1 of Hordeum vulgare subsp. vulgare. NCBI lineage: Eukaryota > Viridiplantae > Streptophyta > Magnoliopsida > Poales > Poaceae > Hordeum > Hordeum vulgare. The sequence goes on along the minus strand of NC_058524.1, from coordinate 569,515,437 downwards.
TTTCTCCACGATGATCTCATCGGATGAACCACGATGTCAAGGATTCAATCAATCCCGTATACGATTCTCTTTGTTTGTCGGTATAGAACTTGCCCGAGATTCGATCGTCGGTATACCTATACCTTATTCAATCTCGTTACCGGTAAGTCTCTTTAATCGTTCCGTAGCACGTCATCGTGTGACTAACTCCTTAGTCACATTGAGCTCATGATGATGTTCTACCGAGTGGGCCCAGAGATACCTCTCCGTCACACGGAGTGACAAATCCTGATCTCGATTCGTACCAACCCAACACACACTTTCAAAGGTACCCGTAGTGCACCTTTATAGTCACGCAGTTACGTTGTGACGTTTGATACACCCAAAGCACTCCTACGGTATCCGGGAGTTGCACAATCTCACGGTCGAAGGAAAAGATACTTGACATTAGAAAAGCTTTAGCATACGAACAATACGATCTAGTGCTATGCTTAGGATTGGGTCTTGTCCATCACATCATTCTCCCAATGATGTGATCCCGTTATCAATGACATCTAATGCCCATGATCAGGAAACCATGATCATCTATTTGACTAACGGGCTAGCCAACTAGAGGCTTGCTAGGGACACATTGTGATCTATTTATTCACACATGTATTACTGTTTCCTGTTAATACAATTATAGCATGAACAATAGACGATTATCATGAACAAGGAAATATGATAATAACCATTTTATTATTGCCTCTAGGGCATATTTCCAATAGTCTCCCACTTGCACTAGAGTCAATAATCTAGTTACATTGTGATGTATCAAACACCCATAGCAGTATGGTGTTGATCATGTTTTGCTCGTGGAAGAGGTTTAGTCAACGGGTCTGCAATATTCAGATCCGTGTGTACTTTACAAATATCTATCACTCCACTCTGGACATGGTCCTGGATGGAGTTGTAGCGGCGTTTGATGTGCTTTGTCTTCCGGTGAAACCTGGGCTCCTTGGCTATGGCAATGGCCCCAGTGTTATCACAGAAGAGTGTCATTGGACCCGACGCGCTTGGAACCACTCCAAGGTCGGTGATGAGCTCCTTCATCCAAATTCCTTCATGAGCTGCTTCTGAAGCAGCTATGTACTCCGCTTCACATGTAGATGCTGCCACGACTTCTAGCTTGCTGCTGCACCAGCTCACTGCCCCACCATTCAACACATATACGTATCCGGTCTATGACTTAGAGTCATCCGGATCTGTGTCGAAGCTAGCGTCGACGTAACCCTTTACGACGAGCTCTTCGTCACCTCCATCAACGAGAAACATTTCCTTAGTCCTTTTCAGGTACTTAAGGATATTCTTGACCGATGTCTAGTGTTCCATACCGGGATCACTTTGGTACCTCCCTACCAAGCTTATGGCAAGGTTTATGTCAGGTCTGGTACACAACATGGCATACATTAGAGAGCCCACGGCTGATGCGTAGGGGACAGAACTCATCTTCTCTCTATCTGCTGTCGTGGTCGGCGACTGAATCTTACTCAATCTCACACCTTGCAAAACTGGCAAGAACCCTTTCTTTGAGTTTTCCATATTGAACTTCTTCAATATCTTGTCAAGGTATGTACTTTGCGAAAGACCTATGAGGTGTCTTGATCTATCTCTATAGATCTTGATGCCTAATATGTATGCAGCTTCTCCAAGGTCCTTCATTGAAAAACTTTTGTTCAAATGGGCCTTTATGCTCTCCAACATCTCTATATTATTCCCCATCAATAATATGTCATCCACATACAGTATGAGGAAAGCTACAGAGCTCCCACTCACTTTCTTGTACAGACAGGCTTCTCCGTAGACCTGTATGAACCCAAACGCTTTAATCACCTCATTAAAGCGAATGTTCCAACTCCGAGATGCTTGCACCAGCCCATAGATGGAGCGCTGGAGCTTGCACACTTTGTTAGCACCCTTAGGTTCGACAAAACCTTCTGGTTGCATCATATACAACTCTTCCTTAAGGTTCCCGTTAAGGAACGCTGTTTTGACGTCCATTTGCCAAATTTCGTAATCATAAAAGGCGGCAATTGCTAACATGATTCGGACTGATTTCAGCTTCGCTACGGGAGAGAAAGTCTCTTCGTAGTCAACTCCTTGAATTTGTCGAAAACCCTTTGCGACAAGTCGAGCTTTGTAAACGGTTACATTACCGTTTGCATCAGTCTTCTTCTTGAAGATCCATTTATTTTCTATGGCTCGCCGGTCATCGGGCAAGTCCACCAAGGTCCATACTTTGTTCTCATACATGGATCCTATCTCGGATTTCATAGCCTCAAGCCATTTGTTGGAATCCGGGCCCGCCATCGCTTCTTCATAGTTCGTAGGTTCACCGTTGTCTAACAACATGATTTCCGTCACAAGGTTGCCGTACCACTCTGGTGCGGAGCGTGCCCTTGTGGACCTTCGCGGTTCAGTAGTAACTTGACCCGAAGCTTCATGATCATCATCATTAACTTCCTCCTCAGTTGGTCTAGGCGCCACAGGGACAACTTCCCGTGCTGCGCTACTATCCTGTTCGAGAGGGGGTGTAATTACCTCATCAAGTTCTACCTTCCTCCCACTTACTTCTTTCGAGAGAAACTCTTTCTCTAGAAAGGATCCGTTCTTGGCAACAAAGGTCTTACCTTCGGATCTAAGATAGAAGGTATACCCAATAGTTTCCTTTGGGTATCCTATGAATACGCATTTCTCCGCTTTGGGTTCGAGCTTTTATCGTTGAAGTTTCTTCACATAAGCATCGCAGCCCCAAACTTTAAGAAACGATAACTTAGGTTTCTTGCCAAACCATAGTTCATACGGTGTCGTCTCAACGATTTTGACGGTGCCCTATTTAAAGTGAATGCTGCAGTTTCTAATGCGTATCCCCAAAATGATAGCGGTAAGTCGGTAAGAGACATCATAGATCATACCATATCTAATAAAGTGCGATTACGATGTTCAGACACTCCGTTGCGTTGTGGTGTGCCAGGCGGCGTCAGTTGTGAAACGATTCCACACTTCCTTAGGTGTGTGCCAAACTCGTGACTCAAATATTCTCCTCCACAATCAGATCGCAGACATTTAATTTTTCTGTCACGTTGATTCTCAACCTCACTCTAAAATTCCTTGAACTTTTCAAACGTCTCAGATTTGTGCTTCATTAAGTAGATATACCCATACCTACTCAAATCATCGGTGAGAGTGAGAACATAACGATAGCCACCGCGAGCTTCAACGTTCATTGGACCACACACATCAGTATGTATTATTTCCAATAAGTCGGTTGCTCTCTCCATTATACCTGAGAATGGAGTATTAGTCATCTTGCCCATGAGGCACGGTTCGCATGTGTCAAATGATATAAAATCAAGAGACTCTAATAGTCCATCAGTATGGAGCTTCTTCATGCGCTTAACGCCGATATGACCAAGGCGGCAGTGCCACAAGTATGTGGGACTATCATTATCAACTTTACATCTTTTGGTACTCACACTATGAATATGTGTAACATCACGATCGAGATTCATCAAGAATAAACCATTCACCAGCGGAGCATGACCATAAAACATATCACTCATATAAATAGAACAACCATTATTCTTTGACTTAAATGAGTAGTCGTCTCGCATTAAGCAAGACCCTGATACAATATTCATGCTCAAAGCTAGTACTAAATAACAATTATTAAGGTTTAAAACTAATCCCGACGGTAGATGTAGAGGTAGCGTGCCGACGGCGATCACATCGACTTTGGAACCATTCCCCACGCGCATCGTCACCTCGTCCTTGGCCAGTCTCCGCTTATTCCGCAGTTCCTGCTTTGAGTTGCAAATGTGAGCAACAGCACCGGTATCAAATACCTAGGAGCTACTACGAGCGCTGGTAAGGTACACATCAATAACATGTATATCACATATACCTTTAACATTGCCGGCCTTCTTGTCCGCTAAGTATTTGGGGCAGTTCCGCTTCCAGTGACCTTTTCCCTTGCAATAGAAGCACTCAGTCTCAGGCTTGGGTCCATTCTTTTTCTTCTTCCCGGCATCTGGCTTACCGGGCGCGGCAACAGCTTTGCCATCTTTCTTGAAGTTCTTCTTACCCTTGCCTTTCTTGAAACTAGTGGTCTTGTTGACCATCAACACTTGATGCTCTTTCTTGATTTCTACTTCTGCAGACTTGAGCATCGAGTACAACTCGGGAATGGTCTTCTTCATCCATTGCATGTTGTAGTTAAGCACAAAGCCTTTGTAGCTTGGTGGGAGAGACTGGAGGATTCTGTCAATTATAGCATCATCCGGAAGTTCGACTCCAAGTGTAGTCAGACGACCGTGTAACCCAGACATTTTGAGTATGTGCTCACTGACAGAACTCTTCTCCTCCATCTTACAGCTAAAGAACTTGTCGGAGACTTCATATCTCTCGACACGGGCATGAGCTTGAAAAACTAGCTTCAGCTCCTGGAACATCTCATATACTCCGTGTTGCTCAAAACGCCTTTGGAGCCCCGTTTCTAAACTGTATAACATGCCACACCTAACCAGGGAGTAGTCATCACTCCGCGTTTGCCAGACGTTCAGAATGTCCTGGGCTGCTGCGGGAGCGGGAGGGTCACCTAGCGGCGCATCAAGGACATAAGCCTTTTTAGCTGCTTCAAGGATGAGCTTCAAGTTGCGAACCCAGTCCGCATAGTTGCTACCATCATCTTTCAGCGTGTTTTTCTCTAGGAATGTGTTGAAATTGAGGTTGACGTTGGCCATCTACAATATTTATAAAGACAACTTTTAGACTAAGTTCATGACAATTAAGTTCATTTAATCAAATTAAGTATGAACTCCCACTTAAATCGACATCCCTCTAGTCATCTAAGTGATACATGATCCATGTTGACTAACCCGTGTCCGATCATCACGTGAGACGGACTAGTCACAATGGTGAGCAACTTCATGCTGATCGTATTCAACCATACGACTCATGTTCGACCTTTCGGTCTCTTGTATTCGAGGTCATGTCTGTACATGCTAAGCTCGTCGAGTCAACCTAGGTGTTTTGCGTGTGTAAATCTGACTTACACCCGTTGTATGCGAACGTTAGAATCTATTACACCCGATCATCACGTGGTGCTTCGAGACAACGAACCTTCGCAACGGTGCACACTTAGGGGAATACGTCCTCGAAATTTTAAGAGGGATCATCTTATTATGCTACCGTCGTTCTAAGCAATAAGATGAAAAACATGATAAACATCACAATGCAATCATGTAGTGACATGATATGACCATTATCATCTTCGCCCTTTCGATCTCCATCTTCGGGCATCGCATGATCATCATCGTCACCGGCGTGACACCATGATCTCCATCATCATGATCTCCATCATCGTGTCTCCGTGAAGTCATCACGCCAACTACTACTATCACTACTACTATAGCTAACCGTTAGCAATGAAGTAAAAGTAGTAAGCACATGGCGTTGCATCTCATACAATAAACTAAGACAACTCCTATGGCTCCTGCTGGTTGTCATACTCATCGACATGCAAGTCGTGAAACCTATTACAATAACATGATCATCTCATATATCATACATGAAACATCACAACTTTGGCCATATCACATCACATGTCAAACCCTGCAAAAACAAGTTAGACGTCCTCTAATTGTTGTTGCAAGTTTTACGTGGCTGATTTGGGTTTCTAGCAAGAACGTATTCTTACCTACGTGACAGCCACAACGATGATATGCCAAAGCTATTTACCCTTCATAAGGACCCTTTTCATCAAATCCAATCCGACTAGAGTAGGAGAGACAGACACCCGCTAGCCACCTTTATGCACGGTGTGCATGTTTGTCGGTGGAACCAGTCTCACGTAAGCGTACGTGTAAAGTCGGTCCGGGCCGCTTCATCCCACAATACCGTCGGAAAAGAATAAGACTAGTAGCGGCAAGCAAATTGACAAATCATCTCCCACAACTTTTGTGTTCTACTCGTGCATAGAATCTACGCATAGAAAACCTGGCTCGGATGCCACTGTTGGGTAACGTAGCATAAATTTAAATTTTTCCTACGCATATTCAGATCTTACTATGGAGAGACCAGCAACGAGAGAGGGGTAAGAGCATCTTCATACCTTTGAAGATCGCTAAGCGGAAGCGTTTCTAGAACGCGGTTGATGGAGTCGTACTTGCAGCGATTCCGATCTAGTGCCGAACTACGGCACCTCCGCGTTCAACACACGTGCAGCCCGGTGACGTATCCCGCACCTTGATCCAGAAAGGAGGAGGGAGAGGTTGGGGAACAACTCCAGCAGCACGACGGTGTGGTGTCGATGGAGAGACGAGGCCTCCCGGCAGGGCTTCGCCAAGCACCGGCACAGAGGAGGAGGAAGAAGGGCAGGGCTACGCCGAGAGAGAGGCAAAAGTCTGTTCTCCAATGGCCAAAAGTGCCCACTATATATAGGGGGAGGGAGGGGCTGCGCCCCCTTGAGGGTTTCCCTCTCCTGGGGGGGGGGGGGCAGCCCTAGATGGGGCTGGTGCGGCGGCCAAGGGTGAGAGGAGGGGTGTGGCGCACCCCTGGTGGGCCTTAGGCCCACCTGGCTTAGGGTTTGCCCCCCCCCTTTTTCTCTCCCCACGCATTGGGCTGAGTGGGGAGGCGCACCAGCCCACCTAGGGGCTGGTTCCCTTCCCCACTTGGCCCACCTTACCTCCCAGGGTCATTGCCCCCCTTCGGTGGACCCCCGGGGCCACCTCCGGTGGTCCCGGTGGTCCCGGTACGTTATCGGTGATGCCCGAAACACTTCCGGTATCCGAAACCATCCGTCCTATATATCAATCTTTACCTACGGACCATTCCGGAGCTCCTCGTGACGTCCGGGATCTCATCTGGGACTCCGAACAACTTTCGGTAACCTCGTATAACAATTCCCTATAACCCTAGCGTCATCGAACCTTAAGTGTGTAGACCCTACGGGTTCGGGAGACAGGCAGACATGACCGAGACACATCTCTGGCCAATAACCATCAGCGGGGTCTGGATACCCATGGTGGCTCCCACTTGCTCCACGATGATCTCATCGGATGAACCACGATGTCAAGGATTCAATCAATCCCGTATACGATTCCCTTTGTCTGTCGGTATAGAACTTGCCCGAGATTTGATCGTCGGTATACCTATACCTTGTTCAATCTCGTTACCGGTAAGTCTCTTTACTCGTTCCGTAGCACGTCATCGTGTGACTAACTCCTTAGTCACATTGAGCTCATGATGATGTTCTACCGAGTGGGCCCAGAGATACCTCTCCGTCACACGGAGTGACAAATCCCGATCTCGATTCGTACCAACCCAACAGACACTTTCGGAGGTACCCGTAGTGCACCTTTATAGTCACCCAGTTACGTTGTGATGTTTGATACACCCAAAGCACTCCTACGGTATCCGGGAGTTGCACAATCTCACGGTCGAAGGAAAAGATACTTGACATTAGAAAAGCTTTAGCATACGAACAATACGATCTAGTGCTATGCTTAGGACTGGGTCTTGTCCATCACATCATTCTCCCAATGATGTGATCCCGTTATCAATGACATCTAATGCCCATGATCAGGAAACCATGATCATCTGTTTGACTAACGAGCTAGCCAACTAGAGGCTTGCTAGGGACACATTGTGATCTATTTATTCACACATGTATTACTGTTTCATGTTAATACAATTATAGCATGAACAATAAACGATTATCATGAACAAGGAAATATGATAATAACCATTTTATTATTGCCTCTAGGGCATATTTCCAACACCTTTATGCAATTAAACAAACCAAAGTTATGTAGGATTCAAGCGGGCATGACATGTAAATTTTGTAGTTTCTCTATTCAAACATTTTAAAAATCCTTTAATCAAAGAGGCCTTAAGAGAATCACTAGTCAAGGACCCCAGCTCGTCTGTTCTTGACCAATTTAGATCGGTATAATAGTTAAAGTGATGTGTATTAGTTGGATTCAACCTTGCATGTAATCTACTGCTGTGACCGAAGGTGAAAAGGGCTTGTATTAAATTATTGCCATCAAGGGTTAATATTTTTTTTAACAAAGGCTTAATATTTAGTCGAGCATTAAGTCCCCTGTTCATAACACTATGTCGCCTTGCCACTTCCTTCGTCACAGTTTAGAAGGCACTGTTAAATTTATGTGCATTTCCATAATAGATAAATTTAGGGCGCATTACATTTACTCCTAACAATTAATTAGTACTCCGTTATACTATTTCTATATGCATGCGTAATGTGAATGCTATTTTTCAGCCCATCTCACAGTCAATCAATAATCACCTAGATTTCACAGTTTTTCAAGCACGTCTTCTAAACCATGACAGAGGAAGTAAATGCAAGTACTCGTGTTTAAACTTAATGTCCAAATTATGCGGAGAGGATCTCGATTATTGGATGAGAGAGGATGTTTGTTTAATAGTTTTTGGGCGCAATACCTATATATGATCTTGCGCATTCATTAATTTGGCATGATCATCAATATTTATGGTTCAATTTTTACATGATAATGTTACTCACCACACTTTTATGCTTTGGAGAGTTAGACCAACTTCAACGCGCCAACTCATTTTGTCTGCTGCATCCGATGATGTGGCCCCAACGCCCCAACACAAACGGATAGATATCCGTTTTACTATCCGTTTTGTCCCATTTGAGGACCAAATTTAGGCTGGATTTGCGACCTCACGAACATGCAACGGACACCCGTGGCCTTCTCCCTGGCCCGGCTGTCAGTGGTACACATGATATTCTTCCCCACCAAGACATCCTGGCTTATTCGCCATCGCTGCCGTCACCTGACTTTCGGCCTCTTCGTCGCCACAACAGTCCCCCCTCGCCATCGCATCCATCGACGGCCCCATCGCTGCCTACTCAACCATCTTTGTGAACGCTTCTTGCCGCCAACGGAGTAGTACAAGGTCAGCCTACCCAGGAGCGTCGGTTGCCCTTGGCACAACGCCTATACATCTAAGGTCATCGTCGGAGGGCGCGTGCTTTGACCTCCCTATTGCCTCTGTTTTTGTTGACAGGTCAAGCACGAGCTTATTCACTGGTTGCGACTCGTCCACGCCTGCCTCCGTCGCCGCCCACAAGGTGTCTGACCATTTGAACGACCCGGTCAAGGGTCGTCCACCCCGCCTCCGTCCTGTGAGATACAAATTCATGACTCTAAAAGATCATGGCCATATGATGATGATATTATCCGAAGAATATCGTTTGAAGATGAGGATGTTGTGGTTGCTACTTTGGTTGTTAGTGAGCACATTGGTAGGGAGCGGGCAATGTTTAGGGAATTGATCCATGGCCATGCTACGGGGTTGAATCGTAAAAGGGAAAGCGGACATTTGATGATGTTGCAACTACATGCTTTGAAGACCACGAGAAACACCCACAATCAACATCAAGATTATGGTGTTCTATAATCCTCATTTGGTGCTAGCTATGTCCTTCCTATGATTATCTATAGCATCACGTACATACATACTCCCTCTGTCTCAAAAATTTTGTCTTAGATTTGTCTAGATATGAATGTATCTAGTCACGTTTTAGTATTTTGATACATTCATTTTTAGACAAAGTTAAAACAAGAATTTTAAAATGGAGGGACTACATACGAGGCTAAGCACTATGTCTGAAGTTGAAGTAAAAAGATTAAACAATCACATACTCACAGGACCACACAGCTTCAGGCGTCACGACGGATGGAGTAAATTTACGTAGGGGTTAGAGAATGGTCCGCGCCACACGATACTCGATACGGCTTATGGAGTCAAGAATACATCCAGATGCTTTTAAACGTTTTTTTTAAATAAAGAGTATCACATGAAAACACAACAGATGGTACCAAATTCCGGATAAGTGAGAAATCGAGGGCTACTATCAAATGAGAGAAACAGTATCCAAGGGTCAATAACTTTGATCAAACTTCAGACCACCACGGCTAGCACAAAAAGGACTAAGCATGCATAAAAACCCCATGGCTGAAAAACATCCAGATGCTTTTAAACGTTTTTTTTAAATAAAGAGTATCACATGAAAACACAACAGATGGTACCAAATTCCGGATAAGTGAGAAATCGAGGGCTACTATCAAATGAGAGAAACAGTATCCAAGGATCAATAACTTTGATCAAACTTCAGACCACCACGGCTAGCACAAAAAGGACTAAGCATGCATAAAAACCCCATGGCTGAAAAACAGGTATAAAGTAAGCTCAACAGGAGCAGCACAAGAAAAAGACTAAGCAAGAATAAAAAGAAATTCCGTCGCCGGGACTTGAACCCGGGTCTCTCGGGTGAGAGCCGAGTATCCTAACCACCTAGACTACGACGGATTGATGACTTGATTGGAATGTTACTCTATTAGTCTCATCGACACTAGACTAGAAGTCTCTGCAACAGACAAATAGTGCATCCAACTCCTGACCATGGAGGTAGGTCCCAAATCAGTTTCAGTAGCACGAGAGGCTGTTGAACTGGCCGTGTGAGATTTGGTCACGGCGACAGAGAGCACAAGAGGGGGAATGGGGAGGTCCAGGGCGATCCCTTGCTCATTTGTGGCACGCGGGTAAGATCCATGGCCCCTTTTGGTTAGTTTGGGACAACCCTCTATTAGCCTGACCCATATAGCTAATCACATATTGACATGTGCGCCACAACTTTAACAAAGCCAGTTAAAATAACTCTGAAGTTAAATGAGACAATGACATATGGGCCAGCCTCTCGCATGGGTTAGAGAGATATTTTTTGTTTTTGTTGTTGTGTGGGTCCGCATGTAATAGAGAGAGGTTCAGATATGTTTCATAGAAAAAGTGGGTAGAAACCAACTAAGAGCAGAAATGCAATTGTCCCATAGAAAAAGTGAACACAAAGCACATAGGGAAATTGCCACGGTTTCTCAAAAGATAAAACAAAACTAATAGTATCCATGGAAAAAACAAAACAAAAGCCTCTACAAAGTCATGACAAGTATATTGTACAAAAAAAATTAGGGATTTTTCAAGCTCCATAAGATAAATTTTGGCATTTAAGTCTAATATATTTGCATATATTTGCCACCATGGTAAATATATTATAAGTTCACAATAATTGGCATCATATCTACAATAAAAAAAGACATTTAAAGAGAATTTTCCACGATACGTACTATAAAAATGCGATGGTAAAAACAAAACAGCCATGGTCCAATTCAAAAAATAATTTGCAATGACACATTGCAAAACACAAGCAAGCATGAGGGTATTTGTATTAGTGGAATGGCAAAACAAGTCCTAAAAATGCCATGTAAGTAGATCAAATTTTCATAAAAATTGTCATGTCGTAACACAGATCTCTACGGGTGTGTTTGCTTTCGATCACGGGACGGAATGGAACGGGTCCATTCCGCCCCTTGGCCTCGTCCTCATATTTAGTTGGATCGGGGACAGGAACCAACTCGTGCTCCCGAACCGAATATATCGTCAATATGCGGAACGCGAGCGTTCCTTCAAATCGGAGGTATCACGCAGAACGGCCTCTCGCGAGGCACTTTCACCTCCTCCCCCGATGCTACCTCTCGCCGTCGGCCGCTCTCCTCCTTTGATCTGCACCACCGGCCGCTCCCCTCCTTCGATCAGCCCCACCGGCCCCTTCCCTCCTTTGATCCGCGTCCACGGCCGCTCCCTTCCTTCGATCTGCACCGTTGGCCCCTCCCCTCCTTCGATCCGCGCCGCCGGGCCCTCCCCTCCTTCGATCTGAGTCGTCAGACGCTCATCTCCTTCCCCCGTTCCGCATCTGCCCCTCTCCCTCGTCTCCTCAATCAGCTGCAGGGTAGTGTATGGATGGCCAGCAACCGTGAAGACGGGCACCGACATCCAACGTTCAGCCGGCAGCAGCGGGGCGACGGGTGATCGGCTCATGGTCGAGAACACGGGCAGCAGCGGGGCGACGGGTGATCGGCTCATGGCCGAGAACACGGGCGGCAGCGGGGCGGTCGCCGCACAGCTCATTCGTTGATATTGATGACAAATTTCGTTGTCAATTGGTACATGATTTGTCCTTGCCTTTTACAATTGTCTAAATTTGTGCATGTCTAAACTTGTTAGTAAATATATGATTGTGTATGTAGACTAATGATGTCATTTATTTGAAATATATGATTGTGTATGTAGACTAATGATGTCATTTATTTGGAATGATTGTGAAGCAAGTTACAAATTACTGATGATGAAACGACAAATAAAATGTGTTTTTGGAATTAATTTTTTTTTGCTGAAAATACAATCTATTGCATAGTTGACAGAAAAGCAAACACCAATTTAAACATTTTTCATTCCATTCCACTACATCAATCGAACATGGAAATGGAACCATTACATTCCACCTCATTGTTCATACCAAACACAGAGATGGAACCATTCCATTTCCGTGGAACGGAACCATGACATTCCATTACACTTCACTCCCGAATCAAACACACCCTACATCACGCACATGCTAGAACATGAGTCATGATCCTTGGAACTTGTCGGACACAATCTGGTCCATTTTATCTCCCATCTCCTTGCTCATGTGGTTCACCCAATCCCCAACCTTCCCTTTCCTAAACAGTGAAGAGGGGTCAATGACAAGCTCGCCTCCTGAATGCTCAACACGACCCGCCCGATTGGCGTCGATGTTGCTAAGTGATGTGAAGCCACATAAATCCGCAATTTGCTCCACGACTCCACCGTTTTCCTCCTCTTGGGTGAATGGGAAGCCAAGGAAGCTTGCTAGCTTCCTAATAACGTTGAGTGTGTCTGACCCAACGTCCTCGTACCTCAGAAACATAACTTCTTGTAGCCTGGCCAAGCTTTCTTTCCAGTACTCAAGATAGCGCTCCCAGAAAGGCCCGTAAGGGGGAGCACCCCTCACAAAGTATGGCGAATGCTTGAGAGCCATATCTAGTGACATAGCACCTTGGTTCACCCTCTTCTCAAAGTGCCACCTCGAGACAAAGGCATCTTTGGGGTCCCGGCAAACGCACACGATCCGGCAGCCGAGGGTGGAAACTGCCTGTGGGAGCAGGGAGAGCTGCAGGTAGGTGGAGAGCAGCCGTGGGGAGGGTAGCTCCTCGGCACCGTCGAGGCCACCCGGCCATAGTTGGACGAAAGGCACAACCTCATGCGGGCGGCGCACGAGAAGTGGGTGGTCGGTTAAGCTGTAGTGTGACCTGTTTACGATGGCAAACTTTAGGGCCTTGAGCGAGGTGTTGCCGCATTTCGTGTGCGTGGCGAGGATGATGCCGTCCGAATGGGGCTTGAGCTTGTGTGGGAGAGCTATGGAATCCCTGAGGGAATTCGCTTGATCCAGCATTTGTTGTAGAGGACGAGTAGTGTCGACCATCCTTCTCTTGTTTGGAAGTGTTGCTATGAGATTTTCGGTGTGGCTATTGAATGGCACGACGGTGAGTTGCCCAACTCTCTGTGGTCTCATAGCGGTGTGCCATGGATGAGGTGAAGGTGTGCGTCCGAGTGTATGTCAGGTATCATATAGTGTGCACACAACATCTGCTATCCCACAAAAGAAAAGGACAAGCAGCATCTGCCAACAACTCACCAACCAAGCCCCACAAAAGGAAAAGACAAGCATCATCTGTTCATACCAGCCAAGTGGTCCATTACTTCATAATATCCTCCCTGACGGACAATTTTTCTGTTTTGACCTATGGGGCAAAGAAAATTCAAATTTGACCTTGCTTTAAAAAAAACCTGATCTCCTCTTTTCCTGACACCAACATCCCTGACGTCTGGTTCGCATGCGAGACGCCAACGTCCCTAACGTCCGGTACAGACCTACATGACTGGCTGACCTGCTGAGTTTCTGACGTGCCATGGTACCAAATGCCAGAGACCCTGACGTCTGGTCCATGACCAGACACCAAAAACCTTGGCGTTTGATAACAGATCACACACACACAAAAAAATATGCGCCACGTCATCCAGACGCCAGGGTCCTTAGCGTCTAGTACCATGCCACATGAGAAACTTAGCAGGCCAACCGGTCATGCCACCCTGTACCAAACGGCAGGGACATTGACGTCTCACATGCAAACCAGACGCCAGGGATGTTGGTCAGGAAAAGAGGTTAGATTGGAAATATTTTTGAAAACAAGGTCAAATCTGGATTTTCTTTGCCCCATAGGTCAAAACAGAAAAATTGTCCCTCCCTGGCAGCTCGCGTCTGTTTCAAATCCACGAAAATGTTTTCTTACATGTGAGCATCTCACATCTTGAAACAAAGCCATATGTACATGTGCAAAAGAAAAAAAAAGATTTTTCAAAAACAACACGTCTCATGGAGCCCAATCTCCAAAACGAATTCATTTACGTACAACGTCAAATTATTAAATACCGTCTCAAAAGACAAAGAATGTTGTTTCAAATAGACGTTCAATCCTTTTCTGTGACTGCATAATAGTAGCAAATATCAAGTTCCAGCCATTTAAGCTAAATCTGACAACACATTACAGGCGTCCTCAAAAAATAGCACATCTTCCTCCTATGCCTCTGTATTGCCTGTATGACAGGACACAGCCTACAAACTTCTGTAGTCAAGAACAGTAACTTCCTCGTCAGGGGCATCGAGATCATTATAGCTGCAACCAAACGAGGACCGAGATGAGTTAACAGGACAGCAAATGATAAGATAGAGTGGAGCGGCATGATCAAATTCAAAAACCGAGACAGACTATACAATAACATAAAACAATACTTGCTATACAGCAACATAAAAGAAAGAGATAAACACAATATCAATCATAGAACTCTTGCGAGATGAGCACATTGGTCACCCTTCTCTTAAAATGTAACGGGTCACAACACTCAGTTTTATGAGCAAACTGCTCACTCGGCCGTTTCCAACCATAATGGGCGCCACATGGCATGCTGACTCAGCATTGTCCCCACAGCTGCCGCATGCGTACAATATCAATGGTGGTTTCTTTACAAGCAAGATCCTGGAAAGATTAACATAGAACAGGTCATGGCTGCGACAGTTTAACACTAAATTGGGCCCAGGGGGCATCCTCCTACCGACCATGCGCAGTCCGGACCCACCTACCTCTGACAGCCCGCTTAAACGCCGGTGATGACCATGGCACGGCGGCGACCCACATGATGGCGCAGAAAGGAGCTAGGGCGTGTTGGCTATGCAGAAGTGATTCTGCACGGACCTGGGTGGTGGAAGAGTGCGGGCTGGCGGAGCTATGCTGGCAGCGAGCTCGACTGCTCTAGCAGCGGCTGCGGCTACACTGGGGTGTAGGTGGGACAGAGAGGACAGAATAGAGGCAAAAGAGGTGCACCAGCTCCAGAGACTCACCTAGATCATGCGTGAGCGGGCGGGTGATAGCGGAGCTCGACGGTGAGGCAGAGAAGACGAAGGTGGCACAGATAATACACATACTCTGGGTTCGATTCCTTTGGCAGCAATTAACAGGGGATCACGGCAAAGCCGAAAGACTAGACGGTGAGGCATGGAGTGGTCGTTGGCCGCACGTGCGACAAACGATGTCGACGACAACACACATTGGATGCCGATAGCATGCATCGTGGAAGCCGCGAGCTCCGTGGATGCCGGCGACCGTGATGTTGTGGTTATTACTGTTCGGCCATGGCATTCCTCACAACGTGAATGCTGGTTCCTGGACGCCGCTAGCATGAATGCAAGTGCATGCGTGTCTTGGCAACGCCATTTCTCACAACGTGAGAGCTGGTGCCTGAGCGGCACGGCTGTTCTTGTGAGATGCCGCAGGGGAGGCATGCGTGCTCGGTTGGTGGTGCTTGGTTGGTGGTCGGCGAATCATGTGCTCCTGTTCCTGGACGGCGGCAACTATCGTATGCTCAGCAGGACGGTGCCCGGGAGGCACATCTGGTCCGGTTCATTGGCGACAAGTTCATCCTGGTCTGCGCAGGAGGAATAGGAGTCTCGTGCGCGTGGGATGGAGCTGGTTCTGTTGCCGCCATCCGTGCGGTCAACGTCATCGATTTCCTCATCAGCGAACTACTAATTCCCGCTGGTCGAGATGAACAGGAAGCGGCAGCATCATCTGGTCCCTCCGGATCCAGGGCCAATCGGTCAAGTCTGGCGTATTTAGCTTTGGGATTGCGTTCCTGGAGGTGGCCACCGCGCCCACCGGACGCCAAACGGTCCCGACGACCAAATCTTCATGCTTGATCAGGTGCGGCGGCGAATGGTGCGCTGTCCGACGAGGGGGTGTTGCTCAAAGCCGGTAAACGTAAACTGCTGGAAGTTACAAGATCGCTGGGGCGCTTGCGTGTGCCGAGTTGTACCTAGCCTTCTTGCAAAAAAAATCTTGCCAGGGTCCAAACCGATGCTCCACATCTTTCTAGTGTCTGGCTTGCAAAAAATCCAGCCCACATATATGCCGCGGGTGTGGCCCCATGCTGAGTCATCATGCCAAGTCAGCGGCCATTATGCCCAGTTATGGCGGAGTGAGCAGTTTGCTCATAAAACTGAGTGTTGTGATCGGTTTATCACATTTTGAGAGAAGAGTGACCAATGCGCTCATCTCGCGAGAGTTCAATTATCAATGGTGTGTCTATCTCTAAAAGAAATGTTATCATAAAACTTTAAGCCCCGCAAGTAAGATAAATTAAATGCTACTAAAACATAACTTGTTTTACATTGAAGGAAGTATAGCAACATGGTATTTGATTGCTGGTAATAGTTCATATCTAGAGCAAACAAATATAACGAGACGATTAAATTTAGCATTATCCTAACTAACTACTAACCTTCGCAGACGTCGAGGATCACGATGGAAAGATGGTGGCATGGCTATAATTGGTGTTGGGCCCCCGCCCATCATCGATCCAAGCACTCCTGAGTTGCCATGAGGTCCGCCATTTGGTTCGAATGCGGAAGGTCCTTGCTCTCTCAGCATATGCATGGCTATTTCTGGAGGTGCAGGAACAAATGGTCCCAATGGACTGAAAACAAAAGCACCCGCACCATTTAGCAGGCTACAAAGCTTCTATTGAGGGTATATTGAAATTCATAGCTTTTCACATACCCAGCACCGGGAACAGGCATCAATATCGGTGGAGCAGGGAATTCAGCCGAAAAAGGAGCATTGGAGCCTCTTCCACGGAAGGAATCAAACATCTGATCGTCAGGTCCATCACGGCTTGGAGAGCCATCACCTCTACCATGTCTGCCTCCATCTTTATCTGCCCTATCATATTCTCTGCGATTGCCACGGTCATATCTCAGACGACTATCCATACCATTGTCAGATCTCCGCCTTGATTTGTCCTGCAAATCGGAAGTAGGGTTGTTTTATCAACATTGTCCAGTGCACATTTCAATAGATGTTCATGCAGTGTTATTCTGTACACTAACTAGTAACCACAAAGGCAAAAGACATACAAAATATACCCTCAACAGAAAAAGAGCATTAGTGCAGACTAATATAAACCACAGAAGACCAAGCTTCGACTATAACTAAAACCACAAGAATAGAGCAAATACATAAAACTTGTAAAAAGTATGTAGCACTTGCAGGTTATGTTATTTTATATTTTTATTTAATCATGCAAATGGAGTATGTGATTCTTACTGCTGCAGATTGCTGCATAACTGGTGTTCCACCTGGTGCATTAGGGTCACTGTTCATAAAGAAAAAACTTCATAAGCATCACCACCTATAAAAACATTGATGGTACTGTTCTATAGATTGAAATACAAGATTGCAGGAACATACTTCATGTAATTTTCGAAATAAATATCCTCCCGGAGTTTTGAAGTAACTTCTAACACAAGCTCTGGATGCTTGAGCCGCAAATGCTTGTAAACAAACTCAGGAGCATGGAAAAGTTTTGTACAGCCCTTGGCTCCACAGCCATATTTCCATCCATACTTCTCATCCCTTATTTTCCTGACATGAGGTTCAAGGACTTCAGCAGCTGCTGCATCAATTTTATCCTTGGCCGTTAATATAACCATGGGATCTTGACCAGTCAACCTTTCCTGCCAGCAAGTATCCAACTTCTTCTCCCAATCAGCAGCATTGATATTAGTTGCACTAGAAGTCTTATTATCAGTTCTCACATGACGAAGGCCTTTTGCCTCGTTCGTCTCGGATATGCCATAGTAATCAACTCCATGGATACGCCATAAATATGTAAGAAGGGTGTCAAGGAGCTCAACACCTTCAAGGCCCTTGACAGTCGTTAAGCCTCGGACTATAACTATAGGACCCATAGATCCCATATGTGATTTGTCTACATCTGACTTCTCATGATCACCACTTGACAAGACATTTCCCTGAATACCCTTCTCGGTGTCCAGCTTACGGACAAGACCTAGGGTTCGTTCTATGTCAGTTTGAATTCGTCGAGGTTCAGAGCTGACAGGATGAGCCTTAGGAGCAGCAGAAAGAGGATCTGTTTCTTTTGAAGAACCTCTGCTTTGTTTTCTTCTTTTGTCACCATCTGCATCATCCTCAGAGTTTCCATCATTGCCATTTTCTGATCTATTTGCTGCAGATGCAATTATTCCAGGGCCACTGTTCAGAAGAATATCAAGTTATCAACACAAAATCCAAAAGAGCACCATAACACAAACTGTAGGAAAATTACTCACAGGTCCAGAGTTCCATTTTGCAAATCAAGAAAGAAGTCCTTAGCAACTACTTTACAACGCTCATTCCTCCTGCATAAGCAAATCAAATCAGACCAATACTAGCAATCGAACAACGATACAAAATGCATTAAAAAGAACTGTAAAAAAAAACTCTATTCGCAAAGAGATTTTACAACCAAAACACTTTCCAAGGTCATCAGTATGACAAAGATAAAAATACTAACAGAAAAGGATTAACATGGTATGTAACTCCACCTTTCAATAACAGATAATAAGTTGGTTGGATGGTACTTGTCTTTCAACCTGCAAGTGAAAAAATTGAATTGGACAGTTAACTGGGCTATATGTATTCCTGCTGAGGGAGGTTAGCACATGGAATTACATCATTTTAAGCATACCAGTCCTCATTCTTGTGGAGATCAAAATAAGCACGTTTCTGGGTAGTGATGTACTCCGTCTTGTACTCTTGGTACCTTGTTGACAAGCACAATAGTAAGTAAGAACAAAGAACATGGTACCAGAGATATAATTGAAAATATTCTTCCACTAATGACAGTAATGATTACCGGCTCTCAGCTTCAGCTGGTGATACATCATCCTCAAGAACTTGAATGAACTGTTTGTAGGTCATTAAGCCTTCCCTGGTAAGATGCATAATCATATAAGAATAGATAAATATGCCTCTGAAAACTGAGTTGCTTGATTTGATGTCCGAGCCATCCCCCATTTGTGTTTTATTACATGCTTACATAAAATTGCTGCTCACAAGAATGTTCAATTCAGATTTGTCAACAAAGTATATTGAACAGATATAATTTGTTCTCAAAGACAAAAGAAAACCAAACAAGAGTTATGTTACCAACTAGCGAACATATACCGCCTCCGTTCACAAATATAAGATGTTTTGGATATTTCAATATGGGCTACATAGTACATACACACTGAAACGAGTGAAGAAATACACTAAAACATGTCTATATACACCCGATTAAGAAAAAAAAGTTAGAACATCTTATATTTGTGAACAGAGGGAGTATTATACAATAGTAACCTGTTCCAACTTCCCATGATCCTGCCAAATACTTCACATATCTGATAAACATATTAAACAAGATCTTTTCGATAGAACTACCAATAGACAAAAATCTTTAGCAGGCAAAAAGAACTTCAGGAGAAATCATGAATCAGACATAAGGAAAAGACAAAGGGGTGAATGGACATTTTCATATTTCTAAGTGATGCAATCGTTTCATTTGTGGGTAACAAAATTCCGAGTTATGTCTTGCAGTTGTTTTATTTGGGTATAAGTATAACAAACTTATGTAACTCCATTAGATGGCAATTTAAGAACTACAGGGAGCAAAGTTGTGGGACACAGCAACACAATCTAGTTTCTCCTTCTATAGATCTCAACTCCAATAATCAAATCCAAAAAATGACCCACAGGTTTGTTGACGCATCAACATACAATAGCACAGAAAGAACGACAGAACATTCAACTGATAAGTTAAAGTTAGACCATGTAGATATATATCACTAATACCAGTACATAATAGACTTGGACCATCTAACCTTCTAATGCATAGTCAAAACCTCTACTATCAAGAATTCTTATTTCCACATCCATATATTCAAATTTCTATATACTCCAACGTGTCGTGTGTTCTTGAGAAATCAGGGATGGTATCATGCTATATCAATTAACAAGTACACTTTCAAAATACGGTGCCAAAACATGACTTGTGTTCTGCGCAATAAAATACTAACTGATGCAGTTTGAATGACACACTATCCACCACACTAACTGCACCAAATTGCATGTTCACACCAGGTGGAAAAAAATATGATTTAACTCGACTACTACAAACAAAATGAGCCATCCATTCATGTCCCTCTTCTGAACAAGTACCAATCAATAAAGGAACTTATTGCAGATATGATGAAAATGGCAAAGATGAATACGTTGAAAAAAAGGATTAGTGTAAATCGTGTAGCATGAATATCAATGCAAATAAGCAAGAAAACTAAAATAGTTCACAACTGCATATATCTCATGTTTTTACATGGAATTTTTAATGTAAATTTGTGCTCAATATAGTAGCATGCACATCAAAATAGTGGACTATAACATGCAAACAATAAAATAACCAGCAAAGTTGCACCTTGTGTTTATTGTTTTGATAAAAAAGTCGCTCAGAAATAATACAAATAAAGCCAATGCCCACACTGCCTGTTGTTAACAGATAAAGAATATTCTCATCAGATTCTCCATTTGACTGTATCCAAAACATTCACTAATCCTGCCTTCGAGAGTTTAGCTGCTATATTACTGGGAGAGGGCCTTTTGTGGTGGTAGTAGAACTGACTGTATAAAGAGCACAAGGCTTGCTGGTGGCTAATAAGAATAATGAGGAATCGATGATCCAACATGCATAGAGCCAAGGACCAGTTCGCTTTCGAAAATCAAATATGGAGAATTTCTGAGAAGATTCTCTATCTGTTAGCTGCGGCTAAGAGCATAGCAGAAGGCTTAATTTGCATATTGTTTTACAATACTGACGATTCCTACATATTTATAGTGACCAGGAGAAAAAATAAGAGTGTTTAGTGACCCAAAAGACTAATCATAACAAGGAAATAAACATGTAGATGTAGGTAATTATATACATATATACCTTTGGGTATTCCCAGGACCATCATTCTGTGCCCCAAATCTAGAATCAGGCCAATCTGGATATCATAATTGAGTTGTCATCAGATTTTTCACTGAATGAACAAGGAGTTTAAAAAGAAACAATGAATCATGATAACAAATTGGTAGATGGATATGGTCAGGTCGTCAAATTTCGAACTGCGACTAAGAGCAACCCTAGGATGAAAGCTAATGGTGCAGCCGAGCACTCATAAACTTTTCCCAATGATGGTTCGATTTTCCGTATACTTACTTTTGGAGACTGATCGATAGGACTGAATTCTCAATGAAGAAGGGCAAATCCTCACCTGAAGCACGATGCCTGCCGTGGTGCCGGTCATCGTCGTACCCACCTCTGCCTCCGCCACGGTCGTACCTGCAGAAGCAACACCATGAAACCTTATGACCCCTCCTGGGAGCTAACCATACATCCAGTACAGCAGGCTTGATCAGCGACCGAGCTGAGGACGCCCAGAGTCACACCCTCCTGGTGTGGTGTCCGTACCGTGGTGGGGGGCTGCCGCGGCCTCCTCGGCGGTCGTACCCGTCGTCCCGCCTGGACCGCTTGAAGGGCGGCGACGGGGACCTCCTGGACGGCGGCGAGTGGCGTCGGCGCGGCGGGGGGCTGCGCGAGCCGCGGCGGTCGCGGTCGCGGATGCGCTCGGGGCGCGAGGAGCCGATGGGCGGCGGTGGCGGCAGGGAGGGCCGCGGGGGCGAGCGGCTCCGCTTGCGGGTGGGCGGGGGCCCGCCGGGCGGCGGGGGCGGGGGCGGGGGCAGCGGCACGGGGCGGTCCTCGGGGCTGTCGGGCGGCGGAGGCAGCGGGCGGGGCGCAGCGGGGCTGGGGTCCACGACGTCCGCCATTGGAGGGGCGCTTGGCGGCGGGGCAGCTAGGGTTTGCAAGCCGAGGAGGAGTGGAGCGGCTGGGGATGGAGCCGAGGGAGGCCGAGACGGACAGGTAGGAGGCCGCGGCGCACGAAAGTTTGGTAACTATAACGGGTACGGTCGGGTCGGGCTGGAATCGCGAACGGGTTTTCCAGTACTCGGGTTCGGATCGTATTTTCTCTTTCGTAACTGTTAGAGCATGTCTAGCAGACCCCCTATAATGCTTTTGATTCATAAAAATAACTGTTAAAATATAAGTCGGTGTGAAAAATATTGTTCGATCAGATCCTTAAACGCGTCTGATCCGTAAAAAAATTTGAGGGGCACGGTAAAAGTTCGTTGTCAACCTTTATATTTACGGGGTGGGTGGCTGATCCGAGCTCGCCTTCTGTCCGCAACGAGATTTTGGCACGAGGGAAATTTCCGCGCAGTCGTTCCCCGCTCCCCCCCTTTCTCGGCAGCCATTGCCCCACCACCTCGCTCTCCAGACCATCTTCCCCGCCATTCTTCGTTACCATGGAAGCCTCCCAGCCGTCTCACGTCAACGGGAAGGTCACGCACGTGCAATCCCCTCCGGTGGATCTCGTCGTCGGTCATGTCGCCCCCGTCGTCGCCCAAGGCACCAACGCGCCTGCCCGCAATCGATAGGGCAACGTTGTCGTGCAGGGCGGCAATCTGGCTAGCCCCGTCGGAAAGGCACGTGCATCGGGCGTCGTCGCTGATGTGCGATCTGCCCGGCCGTCGACGGAGAAGATGACCAAGGTTTTTGGCGTGAAGCGAAAGAAGGTTCCTATGAAAAGGTCGGCGCCTTCGTCCACTCCCTTCGCCCCGATGATGCCTTTCAACGGCGCTACTTCCATCGCAGGCGAGGTGTTCGATTAAATGATTGGAAGGTATGCATCTTCTCTCCCTTGTTCTTGCTTCGCTTTTCGCCATTGTGGTACCTCATGACTTGATGTCACTCAGTGTAGCGGTGGTTCGAACAATGCCGTTGCCGAGTTTGTGAATTTGTTGGACACCACCGTCGTCGACATCGATCAAACCCCGATCCCTGGTTTCGATTACAATGAAATGGACGGTGGCGTGGATGATCACGGTGGTGAAGATGAAGTGGGGGAGGTAGATGAGGGGGCGTATCAGCAAGTGCAAGTAGGAAAAAACATGAGATCGAAGAACTACACAATTTTGGAAGCGTCCCAATAGGACAGCACGGACCTTTCGGTCACTCCAAGGTCGTTGGGACGTGGTCAAGCCAATTTGTAGCCATTGGGCAGCTTGTTTGAAACAAGTTCGCAATGCACCTCCCAATGAAACCGTGAATCCGACTATGTGAGTTCATTTCCACGTTCCAAGTTGTACACACCATTTGCATTATGAAATGATTGCATTATTTGACTTTGTTTTAATTGTGTAGGGCAAAATTACCCAACAACGATACAAAGATATGGAAGCTTCCGAAGGCAAAAAAATTAAACTAGAGCATTGTTGGGATATGCTCAAAGACTGCGACAAGTGGAAGTTGATTGACAAAGAATCCCCCCCCCCCAAAGAGAGGTTCACTTACGAACATGGATGACGATGAAGATGACGATGGCCCAAGAAACTTGAACAAGCCCGATGATGGCAAGTGACGGCAATGGATTCGGGGGCGGCGATGACCTCGATGATGCGGAGTGAAGAGCGACGAAGATGCATGAAGTCTTTTTGCGTTTGTCTTATAAAACTATTATTTTATTTTGCGCACGAACTGTGTTTTATTGTTTGAATTTGAACTCATTTGTTGGAATCGCTGTCAAAATTGCTTATTGGGGGTTTTTGGTTTGCGGGTTGACGCGGCGGCGCCCGAGCACACCCCGCATAGCCGACTCGTAAAAGAGCATCTTGTGCGAATATCGTTTTTTGTTGGGGAACATAGTAATAATTCAAAATTTTCCTATGTATCACCTAGATCGATCTAGGAGATACTACCAACGATAAAGGGAGAGCATCTTCGTACCGTTGAAGATCGCTAAGCTGAAGTGTTACAATGAACGCGGTTGATGGAATCGTACTCGCGGCGATTCAAATCGCGGAAGATCTGATCCAAGCACCGAACGAACGACGCCTCCATGTTCAACACACGTACAACCCGTGGACGTCTCCTCCTTCTTGATCCAGCAAGGGGAGAGGAGAAGTTGAGGGAGAGCTCCGGCAGCACGACGGCGTGGTGGCAGTGGAGCGTGTGGTTCTCCGGCAGGACTTCGCCAAGCGTCGCGGAGGAGGAGAAGTGGGGGGTAGGGTTGCGCCAAGAGGGGGCGGGTTCAGGTGTGTGCAGTGTGCGTAGCCCTCTCACACCTTCATGTTTATAGGAGGAAGGGGAGAGGGGCCGACCACCCTAGGAAACCATAGGAGGGGGCGGCGGCGGCCAAGGGGGTGGCTTGCCTCCCAAGTTGGTGGGAGGCAACCCCATGCCCTAGGGTTTCAGCCCTAGGCGCCTTGGGCCCCTTTGGTGGTGCGCGCCAATCCATGATGGAGCTGGTTACCTCCCTCTTTCGGCCCTTGTGGCCCTTCGGGACATGTGGCCACTCCCGTTGGACCTCCGGAACCCTTTCGGTGGACCCGGTACAATACCGATAAAATCTAAAACCTTTCCGGTGACCGAAACTGGACTTCCCATATATAAATCTTCACCTTCAGACTATTCCGGAACTCCTCGTGACGTCCGGGATCTCATCGAGGACTCCGAATAACTTTCGTAACCACACATACAATTCCCATTACAACTCTAGTGTCACCGAACCTTAAGTGTGTAGACCCTACGGGTTTGGGAACCATGCAGACATGACCGAGACACCTCTCTGACAAATAACCAATAGCGGGATCTGGATACTCATATTGGCTCCCACATTTTACACGATGATCTCATCGGATGAACCACGATGTCGGGGATTCACTTAATCATGTATACAATTCCCTTTGTCCATCGGTATATTACTTGCTCGAGATTTGATCGTCGGTATCCCTATACCTTGTTCAATCTCGTTACCGGCAAGTCTCTTTACTCGTTCCATAACACATGATCCCGTGACTAACTCCTTAGTCACATTGAGCTCATTGTGATGATGTATTACCGAGTGGGCCCAGAGATACCTCTCCGTCACATGGAGTGACAAATCCCAGTCTCGATTCGTACCAACCCAACAGACACTTTCAGAGATACCTGTAGTGCACCTTTATAGTCACCCAGTTATGTTGTGACATTTGATACAACCAAAGCATTCCTACGGTATCCGGGAGTTGCACAATCTCATGGTCTAAGGAAATGATACTTGACATTAGAAAAGCTCTAGCAAACGAACTACACGATCTTGTGCTATGCTTAGGATTGGGTCTTGTCCATCACATCATTCTCCTAATGATGTATCCCATTATCAACGACATCCAATGTCCATGGTCAGGAAACCATGACCATCTATTGATCAACGAGCTAGTCAACTAGAGGCTCACTAGGGACATGGTGTGGTCTATGTATTCACACATGTATTACAGTTTCCGGTTAATACAGTTATAGCATGAACAATAGACAATTATCATGAACAAGAAAATATAATAATAACCATTTTATTATTACCTCTAGGGCATATTTCCAACAGTCTCCCACTTGCACTAGAGTCAATAATCTAGTTACATTGTGATGAATCGAACACCCATAGAGTTCTGGTGCTGATCATGTTTCGCTCATGGAAGAGGTTTGGTCAACGGATCTGCGACATTCAAATCTATATGTACTTTACAAATATCTATATCTCCATCATGAATGTATCCACGAATGGAGTTAAAGCGGCGCTTGATGTGCTTGGTCTTCTTGTGAAACCTGGGCTCCTTGGCAATGGCAATAGCTCCAGTGTTGTCACAGAAGAGAGTCATCGGGCCCGACGCATTGGGAATCACTCCTAGGTCGGTGATGAACTCCTTCATCCAAACTCCTTCCTGTGCTGGTTCCAAAGCAACTATGTACTCCGCTTCATATGTAGATGCTGCCACGACGCTTTGCTTGCAACTGCACCAGCTTACTTCCCCACCATTCAAAATATACATGTATCCGACTTGGGACCTGGAGTCATCCGGATCTGTGTCAAAGATAGCATCGACGTAACCCTTTATGACGAGCTATTCGGCACCTCCATAAACAAGAAACATATCTTTAGTCTTTTTCAGGTACTTAAGGATATTCTTGACCGCTGTCCAGTGATCCATTTCTGCGATCACTCTGGTACCTCCCTACCAAACTTATGGCAAGGTTCACATCAGGTCTGGTACACAGCATGGCATACATAATAGAGCCCATGGCTAAAGCACAGGGGACGATACTCATATTTTTTCGATCTCCTGCCGTGGTCGGGCATTGAGTTGTGCTCAAACTCACACCTTGCAATACAGGCAAGAACCCCTTCTTGGACTTATCCATATTGAACTTCTTCAATATCTTTTCAAGGTATGTGCTTTGTGAAAGACCAATGAGGCGTCTTGATCTATCTCTATAGATCTTGACGCCTAATATGTAAGCAGCTTCTCCAAGGTCCTTCATTCAAAAACACTTGTTCGAGTAAGCCTTTATGCTTTTCAAAAGTTCTATATCATTTCCCATCAACAATATGTCATCCACATATAAAATGAGAAATGCTACAGATCTACCACTCACTTTCTTGTAAATACAGGCTTCTCCATAAGTTTGTACAAACCCAAACGCTTTGATCACCTCATCAAAGCGAATGTTCCAACTCCGAGATGCTTGCACTAGCCCATAGATGGAGCGTTGGAGCATGCATACCCTGTTAGCATTTTTAGGATCGACAAAACCTTCTCGCTGCATCATATACAATTCTTCCTTAAGAAAACCGTTAAGGAATGCCTTTTTGATGTCCATTTGTCACATCTCATAATCATAAAATGCGGCAAATGTTAACATGATTTGGACATACTTCAGCATCGCTACGGGTGAGAAAGTCTCATCATAGTCAACTCCTTGAACTTGTCGATAACCCTTAGCGACAAGCCGAGCCTTATAGACGGTCACATTACCATCTACGTCGGTCTTCTTCTTAAAGATCCATTTATTTTCTATGGCTTGTCGATCATCGGGCAAGTCCACCAAAGTTCATACTTTGTTCTCATACATGGATCCTATCTCGGATTTCATGGCTTCAAGTCATTTGTTGGAATCCGGGCCCGCCATCGCTTCTTCATAGTTCGAAGGTTCACAGTTTTCTAACAACATGATTTCCATGACAGGGTTGTCATACCACTCTTGTCATCGTTTTCATATAGGGGGTACCCTGACGGCACATGCCATGGGATGGCTAATCGAGGTGAGGGCAAGGCTGCCGTGGAGGATCTGGGACGGGATAGGGTAGTAGCACGCGGTCGTTTACCCAGGTCCGGGGCTCTCCGGAGAGATAATACCCCTACTCATGCATGTGTATATATGATGTATATTGGTAGTACAAGGTTGCTCCTAGAGCTGCATTAGAGGAGGAAGAGAGCTGAGTGCCTCCTCCTTGGCCTCATGTCTGAGTGTGTGTGTGGGGGGGCGTGAGAGGGCAGCCAAAGAGAGAGCCTCCCATAAGTGGTGGGCATGAAGCCCTTTGTATGGATGTGCAGCTTGGTATGTAAGCTACAGTGGGTAGCTTACATACTACATGTAGCTTGGGAGCTAAGCTATGCTTGTCCCCTGGGGAACTTTATAAACCAGCGCCGAGGGGACAAGTTACACTATAGATGAAGCTGCATGACGCCCGAAGGGACATCATAGTTGACTCTGGACATCTGTCTGGCTCGCGCAACCGTCTGGCTCGCGCGGCCGTCTGGTCGGAGCAGCCGACCGTGGGCGGAATGGGAGCAGCCGGCCTGGGCGGGCAGGCACCCCGTTCCACTCTCTGTCTTTGGGGTACCTGGGGATCATTCCCCTGACAGTAGCCTCCTAGCCTCCGGGCGACTCAAAGAGCCGGGCGGAGGGTTTTTGCAGTCGTTGTTGTTGTATAAGTTGTCGATGATGGTTGATTGCAAGCCGGGGACGGCGTGGCTTGTTTTCAGCGGGGGCGCGCCAGCGCACCCGCTGGGTGTAGCCTCCGAGCCTCCGGATGACTCAAAGAGTCGGGCGGAGGGTCTTTGCTGTTGTCGGAGTAGACGGTAGTGTCGGGGATGTCGGGCACGGACGCAATGTCCGCCCACTGATGTACCTGAGGCGCTGCCGGGCACGGACGCGTGGCCCGCCGGCTGGTGCGCGCGAGGCGCTGCCGGACGCGGACGCGTGGTCCACCGGATGGTGCACACGAGGCACCGCCGGACGCGGGCGCGTGGTCCGCCGGATGGTGCGCGCGAGGCGCCGCCGGGCGCGGGTCGCGTGGTTCGCCGGATGGTGCGCGCGAGGAGCCGCCGGGCGCGGGCGCGTGGTCCACCGACAGGTGCGCGCGAGGCGCCGCCGGCACGGACGCGTGGTCCGCCGGGCGGTGCGCGCTAGGCACCGCCGGGCGCGGACGCGTGGTCCGCAGGCTTGTGCACGCGAGGCGCCGCCGGGCGCGGACGCGTGATCTGTTATATCTCCAACGTATCTATAATTTTTGATGGTTCCATGCTATTATCTTGTCAACTTTGGATGTTTTGCATGCATGAATATGCTATTTTATATCTTTTTTGGTACTAACCTATTAACTTAGTGCTAAGTGCCAGTTCCTGTTTTTTCCGTGTTTTTTACCCTTTTCAGAGAAGAATATTAAACGGAGTCCAAACGGAATAAAACCTTCGGAAAGAATTTTTTTTTCGTAACAGAAGATACGCAGGGGACTTGAGAACCAAGGCAAAGGACCCCAGGGGAGGCCACAAGCCCCTAGCCGCGGCCTGGGGGGCGCGCCTAGCAGGCTTGTTGGCCCCCCGTTGCTCCTTTGCCCTACTTCTTCCGCCTATAAATCCCAGAAAATCCCAAACTGCCAGAGAGAGCCACGAAAATACTTTTCCACCGCCACAAGCTTCTATCTCCGCAAGATCCCATCTGGGGACCGTTCTGGTGCCCTGTTGGAGGGGGGATTCGGACACGCATGGCTACTTCATCAACACCGTTGCCTCTCCGATGATGCGTGAGTAGTTCACCACAGACCTTCGGGTCCATAGCTAGTAGCTAGATGGCTTCTTCTCTCTCTTGGATCTTCAATACAAAGTTCTCCATGATCTTCATGGAGATCTATCCGATGTAACCTTGTTTTGCGGTGTGTTTGTTGAGATCCGATGAATTGTGGATTTATGATCAGATTATCTATGAATATTAGTTGAGTCTCCTCTGATCTCTTATATGCATGATTTCGTATCCTTGTAATTCTCTTCGAGTTGTGGGTTTCGTTTGGCCAACTTGATCTATAATTCTTGCAATGGGAGAAGTGCTTGGTTTTGGGTTCATACCGTGCAGTGCCCTCACCCAGTGACAGAAGGGGTAGCTAGGCACGCATCATGTTGTTGGCATCAAGGGTAAAAAGATGGGGTTTATATCTATTGCATGAATTTATCGTCTACATCATGTCATCTTGCTTAAGGCGTTACTCTGTTTGTTATGAACTCAATACACTAGATGCATGCTGGATAGCGGTCGATGTGTGGAGTAATAGTAGTAGATGCAGACAGTATCGGTCTACTTGTCTCGGACGTGATGCCTATATGTATGATCATTGCCTTAGATATCATCATGACTTTGCGCGGTTCTATCAATTGCTCGACACTAATTCGCTCACCCACCGTAATACTTGCTATCATGAGACAAGCCTCTAGTGAACACTATGCCCCCCGGGTCTACTTCACATCATATTTTCAGTTCTACACTTTTACTTTGTTGCATTTTCCACCTTCTGATCTCACCTTGCAATTAATCGTGAAGGGATTGACAACCCCTTTATAGCGTTTGGTGCAAGTTTGTTTGTTTTTGCACAGGTACATTGGTGACTTGTCTTGATACTCCTACTGGATTGATACCTTGGTTCTCAAATTGAGGGAAATACTTACTGCTACTCTGTTGCATCACCCTTTCCCCTTCAAGGGAAAACCCAACGCAAGCTCAAGAGGTAGCAAGAAGAATTTCTGGCGCCGTTGCCGGGGAGTATCAAGTCAAGAATAGTCTCCCTTCAACGTGTCAATTTGTGGCACCGGGGACTATTCTAAGTGAAGCTTATCCAAGTAACTTTCGCAAACTCATCTCTTGCATTTACTTTTTTTGCCTTTTGCCTTTTGTTTTCCTCTCCCCACTTCTGAAAAAAAACAAAATTTACAAAAAAAATTGCCTTTTTCGTTCGCCCTTTCTCTCGCTTGCTTTCTGTTTGCTTGTGTTGCTATGTGCCTTCAATATGCTTGCATCTTCGCTTGCTGAAAATCTATTGATATGGATCCTCACCCACTTGCTAATCTCTTTAAGAGATCCAATTATGTTGAACCCAATTGCTAGTGAGTTTTGTGCACTAGATTATCTTTATGAAGTTTTGCTTGAGATGCGTGAATCTAAAATTGTGATGAAGACATTTATGAAGTGATTCACGAGGTCTTCTTGAATGAAAAGCATGATTGCAATGGTTTCACTATGAATTCTATTAATGTCAATCATGCTAAAAATATGCAAAACCCTAAGCTTGGGGATGCTAGTTTTGCTATGTCCACTACTTTTTGCAATGATCATGATTGGGGTGATGATTTTTCTTATGATCTTGAAAATTTGTTTAAGCCTCATGATGAATATGATATTTGCAATAATATTGAAAGTGGGTTTGGAGAAGTCATGACTTTAGTTGATAATTGATACATCCATTTTGCATCATGCTTTCATGTTGATATTTATTGCTTTATGGGCTGTTATATTACTTTGTGGTACCATATTTATGCATTTTCTCTCTTATTTTGCAAGGTTTATTTGAAGAGGGAGAATTCAGGCAGGTGGAATTCTGGACTAGAAAAGGAGCAAATCTTAGTCCACTATTCTGCACAACTCCAATGCCCTGAAAATTTACGTGGAAATTTTTGGGATTGTATAAAAAATACTAGGCGAAAGAAGTACTAGAGGGGAGCTACCAGGGCGCCACAAGCCTCGTAGCCGCCACCCCCTGGTGGCGGCTAGCAAGCTTCTGGGCTCCCTGACGGCCCACTGGCCCCCCTCTTTTGCTATATGAAGGGTTTCGTTCGAGAAAAAAATCAATCGGGAGCTTTTTTGTGGTTTCGCCGCCGCCACAAGGCGGAACTTGAGCAGATCCAATCTAGAGCTCCGGCAGGACGATCCTGCCGGGGAAACTTCCCTCCCGGAGGGGGAAATCGTCGCCATCGTCATCACCAACACTCCTCTCGTCGGAGGGGAGGCATCTTCATCAACATCTTCACCAGCACCATATCCTCTCCAATCCCTAGTTCATCTCTTGTAACCAATCTCCGTCTCACGACTCCGATTGGTACTTGTAAGGTTACTAGTAGTGTTGATTACTCCTTGTAGTTGATGCTAGTTGGATTACTTGGTGGAAGAGTTTATGTTCAGATCCTTGATGTTATTCATTACACCTCTGATCATGATTATGATTATGCTTTGTGAGTAGTCATGCTAATAATAGTCATGTGAATTTGGTATTCGTTCGGTATTTTTGATACGCTGTATGTTGTTTTTCCTCTAGTGGTGTTATGTGAACGTCGACTGCATAACACTTCACCATACTTGGGCCTAGAGGAAGGCATTGGGGAGTAGTAAGTAGATGATGGGTTGCTGGAGTGACAGAAACTTAAACCCCAGTCGATGCGTTGCTTCGTAAGGGGCCGATTTGGATCCACTAGTTTAATGCTATGGTTAGACGTTGTCTTAATTCTTCTTTCGTAGTTGCGGATGCTTGCGAGAGGGGTTAATCATAAGTGGGATGCTTGTCCAAGTAAGGGAAGTACCCAAGCGCCGGTCCATCCACATATCAAACTATCAAAGTAACGAACGTGAATCATATGAACATGATGAAACTAGCATGAGAGAAATTCCCATGTGTCCTCGGGAGCGTTTTTCCTCCTATAAGACTTTGTTCAGGCTTGTCCCTTGCTGCAAAAGGGATTGGGCCACTTGCTGCACCATTGCTACTACTTGTTACTTGTTACTTTTCGCTTGCTACGTTTCACCTCACTACACCATCACTTGTTACCGCTACTTTCAGTGCTTGCAGTTATTACCTTGCCGAAAACTGTTTACGAGAGCCTTCTCCTCCTTGTTGGGTTCGACACTCTTACTTATCAAAAGGACTACGATTGATCCCCTATACTTGTGGGTCATCAAGACTCTTTTCTGGCGCCGTTGCCGGGGAGTGAAGTGCCTTTGGTAAGTGGAAATTTGTAAGGAAACATTTATATACTATGCTGAAATTTATTGTCACTTGTAACTATGGAAACCGTTCCTTTGAGGAGTTTGTTCCGGGTATCTTCACCACGAACAGAAGCACGAGGAGTTGTTCCTCAACCTGAGGTACTTACTGAAAATATCTTTTATGAATTTCCTTCGGGTATGCTTGAGAAACTGCTGGCTAATCCTTTTACAGGAGATGGATCTTCACATCGAGACTTGCATCTGATCTATGTAGATGAAGTTTGTGGTTTATTTAAGCTTGCAGGTTTGCCCGAGGATGAGGTAAAGAAGAAAGTATTTCCTTTATCTTTGAAGGATAAGGCGTTGACATGGTATAGGCTATGTGATGATAGTCGATCATGGGACTACAATCGGTTGAAATTGGAATGTCATCAAAAGTTTTATCGTATGCATTTAGTACATCGTGATCGGAACTTTATTTATAACTTTTGGCCTCGTGACAGGGAAGCAAAGCTCAAGCTTGGGGGAGGCTTAAATCAATGATATATTCATGCCCCAATCATGAGCTCTCGAGAGAAATTATCACTCAAAACTTTTATGCTCGACTTTCTCATGAAGATCGTACCATGCTTGACACTTCTTGTACCGGTTCTTTTATGAAGAAGGATACTGACCACAAGTGGAATTTATTGGAAAGAATCAAACGTAACTCTGAAGATTGGGAGCTGGAGGAAGGTAAGGAGTCAGGTATGAATTTCCAGTTTGATTGTGTTAAATATTTTGTTGAGACAAACACCTCTAGAGATTTTAGCGCTAAGTATGGACTTGACTCTGAGATAGTAGCTTCTCTATGTGAATCTTTTGCTGCTCATGTTGATCTTCCCAAATAGAAGTGGTTTAAGTATCATCCTCCTGTAGAGAGCAACATAGTCAAAACCAATCTAGTTGAGGAGAAAGTCATTGCTTTTAGTGATCCTGTTGTTCCTTGTGCCTACGTTGAGAAACCACCATACCCTGCTAGGATAAAGGATTATTCTAAAGCTCCAAGTGTGATACGTAGGGGTTACATTAGACCACTTGCACCCCCTGAGGAGATTAGAGTTGAACCTAGTGTTGCTATTATCAAAGATCTCTTAACAGAAGACGTAGACGGGCATGTTATCAAATTCTGTGAGGACTCCGCTAGAATTGCTAAACCTCACGCGAAAGACAAATAGGGACATGTAGTTGGCCTGCCCGTTGTTTCTGTCAAGATAGGAGATCACTGTTACCTTGGTTTATGTGATATGGGAGCTAGTGTTAGTGCAATACCCCATTCTCTATATGATGAAATCAAAGATGAGATTGCACCTGCTGGGCTAGAACCCATTGATGTCACTATTACACTAGCTAATAGAGACACTATCTGCCCTCTGGGATTTGTGAGAGACGTAGAAGTCCTGTGTGGTAAGACGAAGTATCCTACTAATTTCCTCGTCCTTGGTACTGCACAAGATAGCTTTTGTCCCATCATATTTGGTAGAGCCTTTCTCAACACTGTCAATGCTCACATTGATTGCATTAAGCAGACTGTCACAGTTAGTTTCGAGGGTGTGTCTCATGAATTTAACTTCTCCAAGTTTGGAAGACAACCCCATGAAAAAGAGTCGTCTGGTAGGGATGAAATTATTGCTCTTGCCTGTATTGTCGTACCTCACACGGATCCTTTAGAGCAATATCTGCTTGAGCATGAAAATGATATGCATATGGAGGAGAGAGATGAGATAGATAAAATTGTCTTAGAACAATATCCTGTTCTCAAGAATAATCTGCATGTTGAACTGCTTGGGGATCCTCCCCCACCA
Source organism: Hordeum vulgare subsp. vulgare (assembly GCF_904849725.1). Lineage (NCBI taxonomy): Eukaryota > Viridiplantae > Streptophyta > Magnoliopsida > Poales > Poaceae > Hordeum > Hordeum vulgare. The sequence goes on along the minus strand of NC_058524.1, from coordinate 569,481,019 downwards.
AAGGGTGATCCTGTGTTCGAGCTTAAACAATTGCCCGACACTCTTAAGTATGCCTATCTTGACGAGAAGGAGATATACCCTGTTATTATTAGTGCTCTCCTCTCAGAGCACGAAGAGAAGAAGTTACTAAACACTCCGAGGAAGCACCGTGCTGCTATTGGATATACTCTTGATGATCTTAAGGGTATTAGTCCCACTCTATGTCAGCACAAGATTAAAACCGATCCTGATTTTAAACCAGTTGCTAATCATCAAAGGAGATTAAATCCTAAGATGAAAGAGGTTGTTAGAAAAGAAATATTAAAGCTTCTCGAAGCAGGAATCATTTATCCTGTTACTCATAGTGATTGGGTAAGTCCAGTACATTGCGTACCTAAGAAGGGAGGTATCACCGTCGTTCCTAATGATAAGGATGAACTAATCCCACAAAGGATTATTAATGGCTATAGGATGGTGATAGACTTCCGGAAACTGAACAAGGCAACCAGGAAAGATCATTATCCTTTGCCGTTTATCGACCAAATGCTAGAAAGGCTATCCAAACACACCCACTAGTTTTCCTTTTGAGCTTTCACACACTTATAGCTCTAGTGCATCCATTGCATGGTAATCCCTACTCATTCACATTGATATCTATTGATGGGCATCTCCATAGCCCGTTGATATGCCGAGTCAATGTGACCATCTCCTCCTTTTTGCCTCACAACCTCCACCACACTCTATTATACCTATAGTGCTATATCCATGGCTCACGCTCATGTATTACGTGAGAGTTGAAAAAGTTTGAGAAAGTAAGAGTGTGAAAACAATTACTTGGCCAATACCGGGGTTGTGCATGATTTAAATTCGTTGTGTGGGGATGATGGAGCATAACTAGACTATATGATTTCATAGGGATAACTTTCTTTGGCCTTGTTATTTCAAAAGTTCATGATCACTTTGCAAGCATGCTTGGAATACTATTGTTTTCATGTCAATAGTAAACTACTGTTTTGAATATTACGGATCTGAACATTCATGTCACAAGAAAGAAGTTACAAAGGACAAATATGTTAGGTAGCATTCCACATCAAAAATCCAGTCTTTATCACTTCCCTACTCAAGGACGAGCAGGAGTTAAGCTTCGGGATGCTTGATACTTCTCCAACGTATCTATAATTGTTGATGGTTCCATGCTATTATCTTGTCAACTTTGGATGTTTTGTATGCATGAATATGCTATTTTATATATTTTCTGGGACTAACCTATTAACTCAGTGCCAAGTGCTAGTTCCTGTTTTTTCCGTGTTTTTGACCTTTTTCAGAGAAGAATATTAAACGGAGTCCAAACGGAATAAACCTTCGGAAAGATTTTTTCCCATAACAGAAGATACGCAGGGGACTTGAGAACCAAGGCAAAGGACCCCAGGGGAGGCCACAAGCCCCCTAGTCGCGGCCTGGGGGGGCACCTAGCAGGCTTGTGCCCCCCGTGTGGCTCCTTTGCCCTACTTCTTCCGCCTATAAATCCCCAAAAAATCCCAAACTGCCAGAGAGAGCCACGAAAATACTATTCCGCCGCCGCAAGCTTCTGTCTCCGCAAGATCCCATCTGGGGACCGTTCTGGTGCCCTGTCGGAGGGGGGATTCGGACACGGAGGGCTTCTTCATCAACATCATTGCCTCTCCGATGATGCGTGAGTAGTTCACCACAGACCTTCGGGTCCATAGCTAGTAGCTAGATGGCTTCTTCTCTCTCTTGGTTCTTCAATACAAATTTCTCCATGATCTTCATCGAGATCTATCCGATGTAACCTTCTTTTGCGGTGTGTTTGTCGAGATCCGATGAATTGTGGATTTATGATCAGATTATCTATGAATATTATTTGAGTCTCCTCTGATATCTTATATGCATGATTTTGTATCCTTGTAATTCTCTTCGAGTTGTGGGTTTCGTTTGGCCAACTTGATCTATAATTCTTGCAATGGGAGAAGTGCTTGGTTTTGGGTTCATACATGCGGTGTCCTCACCCAGTAACAGAAGGGGTAGCGAGGCACACATCGTGTTGTTGCCAGCAAGGGTAAAAAGATGGGGTTTATATCTATTGCATGAATTTATCCCTCTACATCATGTCATCTTGCTTAAGGCGTTACTCTATTTGTTATGAACTCAATACACTAGATGTATGCTGGATAACGGTCGATGTGTGGATTAATAGTAGTAGATGCAGACAATATCGGTCTACTTGTCTCGGACGTGATGCCTATATGTATGATCATTGCCTTAGATATCATCATGACCTTGCGCGGTTCTATCAATTGCTCGACAGTAATTCGTTCACCCACCGTAATACTTGCTATCATGAGAGAAGCCTCTAGTGAACACTATGGCCCCCGGGTCTACTTCACATCATATTTTCAGCTCTACACTTTACTTTGTTGCACTTTCCACCTTCAGATCTCACCTTGCAATTAATCGTGAAGGGATTGACAACCCTTTAATAGCGTTGGGTGCAAGTTTGTTTGTTTTTGTGCAGGTACATTGGTGACTTGTCTTGATCCTCCTACTGGATTGATACCTTGGTTCTCAAACTGCGGGAAATACTTACTGCTACTCTGATGCATCACCCTTTCCTCTTCAAGGGAAAAATCAACGCAAGCTCAAGAGGTAGCATGGTCCGCCGGCTGGTGCGCGCGAGGCGCTGCTGGGCGCAGACGCAGAGAACGTCGGCTGGCTGTTTCCATCGGGGGCGCGCAAGCGCACCCGTTGGGTGTAGCCTCCGAGCCTCCGGGCGATTTGTTTAGTCGTGTGGAGGATTCTTGTTGTTGTTGTAGCAGATGTTGACGATGTTGGCCGGCTACGGGTCGCAGCCGGCAAGGCCCTGGCCGGCTACGGGTCGTAGCCGTCAAGGCTCCAGCCGGCGAGGCTCCAACCGGTAGTGCTCCAGCCGGACGGTAACAACGAGTTGCCGGAAGCCAGCCGGGTGATGGGAGGTTCCCGTAAAGATGATCGTGCAAAATACAACGTTAGTCGATGCAGACATGTCAAATATTTGGTTTTGGGAGTGCAAGTTTATGCAAAGGGTGCTGACTCGGTTTCGATCGAGCCCCCTTAAGTATTTTTCATGTTCTCCCCGCTCTTTGGCTTTTGCTCTTGCTAGCCGGACAGCCGGGTGTTGGAAATATGCCCTAGAGGCAATAATAAGTTGATTATTATTATATTTCTTTGTTCGTGATAATCGTTTATTATCCATGCTATAATTGTATTGATTGGAAACTCAAATACATGTGTGGATACATAGACAAAACATTGTCCGTAGTAAGCCTCTAGTTGACTAGCTCGTTGATCAAAGATGGTCAAGGTTTCCTAACCATGGACAAGTGTTGTCACTTGATAATGGGATCACATCATTAGGAGAATCATGTGATGGATAAGACCCAAACTATGAACGTACCATATTGATCATGTCGTTTTATTGCTATTGTTTTCTGCGTGTCAAGTATTTGTTCCTATGACCATGAGATCATATAACTCAATGGCACCGGAGAAATACCTTGTGTGCATGAAACGTCGTAACATAACTGGGTGAATATAAAGGTGCTCTACAGGTATCTCCGAAGGTGTACGTTGAGTTAGTATGGATCAAGACTGGGATTTGTCACTCCGTGTGACGGAGAGGTATCTCGGGGCCCACTCGGTAATACAACATCACACACAAGCCTTGTAAGCAATGTGACTAAGTGTAAGTCACATGATCTTGTATTACGGAATCAGTAAAGAGACTTGCCCGTAACGAGATTGAAATAGGTATGCGGATACCGACGATCGAATCTCGGGCAAGTAACATACCGAAGGACAAAGGGAATGACATACGGGATTATATGAATCCTTGACACTGAGGTTCAACCGATAAGATCTTCGGAGAATATGTAGGATCCAATATGGGCATCCAGGTCCCGCTATTGATATTGACCGAGGAGTGCCTCAGGGCATGTCTGCATAGTTCTCGAACCCGCAGGGTCTGCACACTTAAGGTTCGATGATGTTTTAGTATAGTTGAGTTATATGTGTGGTTACTGAATGTTGTTCGGAGTCTCGGATGAGATCACGGACGTCACGAGGGTTTCCAGAATGGTCCGGAAATGAAGATTGATATATATGATGGTTTCATTTGGTTACCGGAAAGTTTCGGGCAATTCCGGCAGTGTACCGGGAGTGACGAATGGGTTTTGGGAGTTCACCGAGAGGGGCCCACCCACCCAGGGGGAGCCCAATGGCTTTAGGGTGGCGCACCAGCCCTTAGTGGGCTGGTGGGTCAGCCCAAGAAGGCCTAGGCGCCAAGAAAAGAAAAACCAAAGAGAAAAAGGGGGAGGTGGAAAGGAAGAGAAGGACTCCACTTTCCAATCCTAATTGGAGTAGGATTCCTCCTCTCCTCCTAGTCGGCGCACCCTTGAGGGCTTGGCCCTCAAGGCAAGCCTCCTCCCCATCCCTCCTATATATAGTGGTGATTTAGGGCTTATTTGAGACAACTTTTGCCACGTGCAAGTCAACCCTAAACCACATAGTTCCACCTCTAGATCGGATTTCTGCGAAGTACGGGCGGAGCTCGGGCGGAGCCCTGCAGGAGTAGATCATCACCACCACCGGAGCGTCGTCACGCTGTCGGAGAACTCATCTACTTCTCCGTCTTTCTTGCTGGATCAAGAAGGCCAAGATCATCGTCGAGCTGTACGTGTGCTGAACGCAGAGGTGTCGTCCGTTCGGCACTAGATCGGAACAGATCGTGGGACGGATCGCGGGACGGTTCGTGGGGGCGGATCGAGGGACGTGAAGACGTTCCACTACATCAACCGCGTTTCTTAACGCTTCCTGCTGTGCGATCTACAAGGGTACGTAGATCCAAATCTCTTCTCGTAGATGGACATCACCATGATAGGTGTTCGTGTGCGTAGGAAATTTTTTGTTTCCCATGCAACGTTCCCCTACCCCGGGAGCCAGTCTGTAGCTGAGGCGAAGAGTGGGTCGCGTAATGGAGCGTACAGTACTTGGACTCTCGGAGTAGACTCGACCGAGCAGATAATCATAAATGAAACGACTGTGTCGCCCAAGCCGTTTTCTCCGTGGGCGTTTTTCACGTGTGGTGACCTCCAGCTTTTGCTCTCGCTAGCCGGACAGCTGCAGTACAGTCTGTAGCTGAGACAAAGAGTGGGCCTTCGGTATCGTACATGCTACTAAGTCGTCCTGTGGGAGCGAATGTATCGGGCCGAGCGGCCAACCCCGGGCTGAGACTAGCTAGCACCGGGGTGAACAGTAAAGCAACTGAATCGAATGCGGGGATGGCCCCCGAGGGTCGCTCGGGGTATCCATCTTTTGTGCATGGTGTAAAAATATGCAGATGAACAACTCACACTGCTTTTTTGGAGTCGGCAAGGCGGTTGTTGTCGATGATGATCGGTGCAGCTTGCAGCCGTCGTGGCCTTTTGCTAGCCGAGAACACCGGGGCACCCGCTGGGTGTAGTCGCCGAGCTTCTGGCGGTCGGCGGGTATGCCAGCCGGCCGGGAGTCGAAGAAGATGGATGACCGAAGTCGGCCCAATGTCGAAGTAGACGGTCAGACCAGCCGACCAGACGACGACGCATGCAGATAGGTCGTCCGACCAAGCGGTGATGCATCCGAGTGGCATAGTCTGCAACTTCTTTTTTTTTGGACCGCGAGCGCGCGGGAGATGGCCAGCACGGGGCGGTGAGCCGGCGAGCGCGTGGGAGACGGCCAGCGCGGGCGACGAGTCGGCGAGCGCGCGGGAGACGGACAGTGTGGGGCGGCGAGCCAGCGAGCGCGCGGGAGAGGCCAGCGCGGGCGGCGAGCTGACGAGTGCGCGGGAGACGGCCAACACGGGCTGCGATCCGGCGAGCGCACGGGAGACATACAACGAGGGGTGGCGAGCCGGCAAGCGCATGGGAGACAGCCAACGCGTGAGATGACACGGTTGTCGGATGGAGTCTCGGGCGGAGACGCGTCAGAGCTGGAGAAACGACAGTCGGTTGGTGCGCCCAGCCAACGGATGGGACCTGGCAGCAGCCGGCGCGGGACGAGCGGAGCCGGCCGCGGGATGGGCACGGCGAGCCGGCGAGCAGGCGCCGCAAGGAGGCGCGGGCGCTCGTGCATGGAGGGCACTAGGCATGGAGGTGGAGCTGCTGGCACATGTTACGTCTCCGTTGTATCTAATTTTCCAAACTCTTTTGCCCTTGTTTTGGACTCTAATTTGCATGATTTGAATGGAACTAACCCGGACTAACGCTGTTTTTAGCAGAATTGCCATGGTGTTGTTTTTGCGCAGAAATAAAAGTTCTCGCAATGACGTGGAAATTTATGGGGATTTTTTGTGGAATATATAAAAAATACTGGCGCAAGAATCAACGGAGGAAGTGGAGCATGGAGCCCACAAGCCCACCAGGCGCGGCCCCCCGTGGCCGCGCCTGGCAGGCTTGTGGGGCCCATGTTGCTCCACCGCCTCCAATCTCACCTCTATTTAGTCCGTTTCGTCCAGAAAAAATCAAGGAGAAGAGTTCATCGCGTTTTACGATACGGAGGCGCCGCCACCTCCCGTTCTTCCTGTGGAGGACAGATTTGGAGTCCGTTCTGGGCTCCGGAGAGGGGAGATCGTCGCCATCGTCATCACCAACCTTCCTTCATCGTCAATTCCATGATGCTCTTCACCGTTCGTGAGTAATCTCATCGTATGCTTGCTGGATGGTGATGGGTTGGATGAGATGTATCATGTAATTGAGTTAGTTTTGACGGGGATTGATCCCTAGTATCCACTATGTTCTGAGATTGATGTTGCTACTACTTTGCCATGCTTAATGCTTGTCACTAGGGCCCGAGTGCCATGATTTCAGATCTGAACCTATTATGTTGTCGCCAATATATGTGTGTTCTTGATCCTATCTTGCAAGATGTAGTCACCTACTATGTGTTATGACTCGGCAACCCCGGAGTGACAATAGCCGAAACCACTCTCGGAGATGACCATAGTATGAGGAGTTCATGTATTCACTAAGTGTTAATGCGCTGGTCCGGTTCTTTATTAAAAGGAGAACCTTAATATCCCGTAGTTTCCATTAGGACCCCGCTGCCACGGGAGGGATGGACAATAGATGTCATGCAAGTTCTTTTCCCTAAGCATGTATGACTACATACGGAATACATGCCTACATTACATTGACGAACTGGAGCTAGTTACATATCTCTCCATGTTATAACTGTTGCATGATGAATAGCATCCGGCATAATCATCCATCACCGATCCAATGCCTATGAGTTTTTCCTACTGGTCCTTGCTACGTTACTTTGCTGCTACTGCTGTCACTGCTGCTACTGTTACTCTGCTGCTACTGCTGTTACTTTGCCGCTACTGGTTACCGTTGCTACTGTTGCTATCACACTACCTTGCTACTGATACTTTGCTACAGATACTAAATCTTTCAGGTGTGGTTGAATTGACAACTCAACTGCTAATACTTGAGAATATTCTTTGGCTTCCCCTTGTGTCAAATCAATAAATTTGGGTTGAATACTCTACCCTCGAAAACTGTTGCGATCCCCTATACTTGTGGGTTATCAAGACTATTTTCTGGGGCCTTTGCCAGGGAGGTGATACGTCCATTTTGCATCATGCTTTCATGTTGATATTTATCGCTTTATGGACTGTTATTATACTTTGTGGAACCTTACTTATGCCTTTTCTCTCTTATTTTGCAAGATTTATTTGAAGAGGGAGAATACCGGCAACTAGAATTCTGGACTGGAAAAGGAGCAAGTCTGAGTCCTCCAAATGCCATGAAAATCAACGTGGATTTTTTTCGGAATATATCAAAGAATACTGGGCGAAAGAAGTGTCAGAGGGGAGCAACCAGGGGCCCACAAGCCTGGTTGCCGCGGCCTACCCCCTGGCCGCGGCAACAGGGCTTGTGGGCACACTGATGGCCCACTGGCCCCCCTCTTTTGCTATATAAAGGGTTTTGTCCGGAAAGGGTGGAGCTTTTTCGTGGATTCTCCGCCGCCACGAGGCGGAACTTGAGCAGATCCAATCTAGAGCTCCGGCACGACGATCCTGCCGGGGAAACTTCCCTCCCGGAGGGGGAAATCGTCGCCTTCGTCATCACCAACACTCCTCTCGTCAGAGGGGAGTCATCTCCATCAACATCTTCATCAGCACCATCTCCTCTCCGAACCCTAGCTCATCTCTTGTAACCAATCTCCGTCTCGCGACTCCGATTGGTACTTGTAAGGTTGCTAGTAGTGTTGATTAATCTTTGTAGTTGATGCTAGTTAGATTACTTGGTGGAAGAGTTTATGTCCAGATCCTTGATGCTATTCATTACACCTCTGATCATGATTACGATTATGCTTTGTGACTAGTTACTTTTGTTCCTCAGGACATGGGATAAGTCATGCTAATAATAGTCATGTGAATTTGGTATTCGTTCGGTATTTTGATATGCTGTATGTTGTTTTTCCTCTAGTGGTGTTATGTGAACGTCGACTACATAATACTTCACCATACTTGGGCCTAGAGGAAGGCATTGGGGAGTAGTAAGTAGATGATGGGTTGCTAGAGTGACAGAAGCTTAAACCCCAGTCTATGCGTTGCTTGTAAGGGGCTGATTTGGATCCACTAGTTTAATGCTATGGTTAGACGTTGTCTTAATTCTTCTTTCGTAGTTGCGGATGCTTGCGAGAGGGGTTAATCATAAGTGGGATGCTTGTCCAAGTAAGGGCAGTACCCAAGCGCCGGTCCACCCACATATCAAACTATCAAAGTAACAAAGGCGAATCATATGAACATGATGAAACTAGCATGACAGAAATTCCCGTGTGTCCTCGGGAGCGTTTTTCCTCTTATAAGACTTTGTTCAGGCTTGTCCCTTGCTACAAAAGGGATTGGGCCACTTTGCTGCACTGTTGCTACTAATTGTTACTTGTTACTTTTCGCTTGCTACGTTTCACCTCACTACACCATCACTGGTTACCGCTACTTTCAGTGCTTGCATGTTTTACTTTGCTGAAGACCGTTTATCGAAGCCTTCTCCTCCTCGTTGGGTTCGACACTCTTGCTTATCAAAGAACTATGATTGATCCCCTATACCTGTGGGTCATCAAGACTCTTTTCTGGCGCCGTTGCCGGGGAGGGAGGCGCCTTTGGTAAGTGGAATTTGGTAAGGAAACATTTATATACTGTGCTGAAATTTATTGTCACTTGTCACTATGGAAACTGTTCCTTTGAGGAGTTTGTTCGGCGTATCTTCACCACGAACGGAAGCACGAGGAGTTGTTCCTCAACCTGAGGTACCTACTGAAAATATCTGTTATGAAATTCCTTCGGGTATGCTTGAGAAACTGCTGGCTAATCCTTTTACATGAGATGGCTCATCACATCCAGACTTGCATGTGATCTATGTAGATGAAGTTTGTGGTTTATTTAAGCTTGCAGGTTTGCCCGAGGATGAGCTAAAGAAGAAAGTCTTTCCTTTATCTTTGAAGGATAAGGCGTTGACATGGTATAGGCTATGTGATGATACTGGATCATGGGACTACAATCGGTTGAAATTGGAATTTCATCAAAAGTTTTATCCTATGCATTTAGTACATCGTGATCGGAATTATATTTATAACTTTTGGGCTCGTGACAGGGAAAGCATAGCTCAAGCTTGGGGGAGGCTTAAACAATGCTATATTCATGCCCCAATCATGAGCTCTCGAGAGAAATTATCACTCAAAACTTTTATGCTCGGCTTTCTCATGAAGATCGTACCATGCTTGGCACTTCTTGTACCGGTTCTTTTATGAAGAAGGATATTGACCACAAGTGGAATTTATTGGAAAGAATCAAACGTAACTCTGAAGATTGGGATCTTGAAGAAGGTAAGGAGTCAGGTATGAATTTCCAGTTTGATTGCGTTAAATCTTTTGTTGAAACAAACACTTCTAGAGATTTTAGCGCTAAGTATGGACTTAACTCTGAGATAGTAGCTTCTCTATGTGAATCTTTTGTTGTTCATGTTGATCTTCCCAAAGAGAAGTGGTTTAAGTAGCATCCGCCTATAGAAGTCAACATAGTTAAACCCAATCTAGTTGAAGAGAAAGTCATTGCCTTTAGTTATCCTATTGTTCCTTGTGCCTACGCTGAGAAACCACCTTACCCTGCTAGGAAAAAGGATTATTCTAAAGCTCCAACTGTGATACGTAGGGGTTACATTAGACCACTTGCACCCCCTGAGGAAATTAGAGTTGAACCAAGTGTTGCTATTATCAAAGATCTCTTAGCCGAAGACATAGACGGGCATGTTATCAAATTCTCTGAGGACTCTGCTAGAATTGCTAAACCTCGCGCGAAAGACAAATACGGACCTGTAGTTGGCCTGCCCGTTGTTTTTGTCAAGCTGGAGATCACTGTTATCATGGTTTATGTGATATGGGTGCTAGTGTTAGTGCAATACCCCGGTCTCTATATGATGAAATTGTTGGAAATATGCCCTAGAGGCAATAATAAATTAGTTATTATTATATTTCTTAGTTCATGATAATCGTTTATTATCCATGCTATAATTGTATTGATTGGAAACACAATACTTGTGTGGATACATAGACAAAACACTGTCCCTAGTAAGCCTCTAGTTGACTAGCTCGTTGATCAAAGATGGTCAAGGTTTCCTGGCCATAGGCAAGTGTTGTCACTTGATAACGGGATCACATCATTAGGCGAATCATGTGATGGACTAGACCCAAACTAATAGACGTAGCATGTTGATCGTGTCATTTTGTTGCTACTGTTTTCTGCGTGTCAAGTATTTATTCCTATGACCATGAGATCATATAACTCACTGACACCGGAGGAATACTTTGTGTGTATCAAACGTCGCAACGTAACTGGGTGACTATAAAGATGCTCTACAGGTATCTCCGAAGGTGTTAGTTGAGTTAGTATGAATCAAGACTGGGATTTGTCACTCCATATGACGGAGAGGTATCTCGGGGCCCACTCGGTAATACAACATCACACACAAGCCTTGCAAGCAATGTAACTTAATGTAAGTTGCGGGATCTTGTATTACGGAACGAGTAAAGAGACTTGCCGGTAAACGAGATTGAAATAGGTATGCGGATGCTAACGATCGAATCTCGGGCAAGTAACATACCGAAGGACAAAGGGAATGACATACGGGATTATATGAATCCTTGGCACTGAGGTTCAAACGATAAGATCTTCGTAGAATATGTAGGATCCAATATGGGCATCCAGGTCCCGCTATTGGATATTGACCGAGGAGTCTCTCGGGTCATGTCTACATAGTTCTCGAACCCGTAGGGTCTGCACACTTAAGGTTCAACGTTGTTTTATGCGTATTTGAGTTATATGGTTGGTTACCGAATGTTGTTAGGAGTCCCGGATGAGATCACGGACGTCACGAGGGTTTCCGGAATGGTCCGGAAACGAAGATTGATATATAGGATGACCTCATTTGGTTACCGGAAGGTTTTCGTGCATTACCGGAAAAGTTTCGGGCTCATCGGTAGTGTACCGGGAGTGCCGGGAGGGGTGCCGGGGACCATCGGGAGGGGTGTCACGCCCCAAGGGGTCTCATGGGCTATGGGAAGAGATAAACCAGCCCCTAGTGGGCTGGAATAAGTTCCCACTAAGGCCCATAAGGTTTGAGAAGGAAAAAACACAAGGTGGAAAGAGTTTCCAAGTGGGAAGGTGGAATCCTACTCCAAGTAGGATTGGAGTAGGACTCCTCCACCTCCAATTTCGGCCAAACCTTTAGGTTTTGAGGCTGCCTCCTCCCCTCCCTCCCACCTATATATACGGAGGTTTTAGGGCTGATTTGAGACGACTTTCTCACGGCTGCCCGACCACATACCTCCATAGTCTTTCCTCTAGATCGTGTTTCTGCGGAGCTCGGGCGGAGCCCTGCTGAGACAAGATCATCACCAACCTCCGGAGCGCCGTCACGCTGCCGGAGAACTCTTCTACCTCTCCGTCTCTCTTGCTGGATCAAGAAGGCCGAGATCATCGTCGAGCTGTACGTGTGCTGAACGCGGAGGTGCCGTCCGTTCGGTACTAGATCGTGGGACTGATCGCGGGATTGTTCGCGGGGCGGATCGAGGGACATGAGGGCGTTCCACTACATCAACCGCGTTTACTAACGCTTCTGCTGTACGATCTACAAGGGTACGTAGATCACTCATCTCCTCTCGTAGATGGACATCACCATGATAGGTCTTCGTGCGCGTAGGAAATTTTTGTTTCCCATGCGACGTTCCCCAACAGTGGCATCATGAGCTAGGTTCATGCGTAGATGTCTTCTCGAGTAGAACACAAAAGTTTTTGTGGGCGGTGATGTGCGTTTTGCTGCCCTCCTTTGTCTTTTCTTGATTCCGCGGTATTGTTGGATTGAAGCGGCTTGGACCGACATTACTCGTACGCTTACGAGAGACTGGTTTCATCGCTACGAGTAACCCCGTTGCTCAAAGATGACTGGCAAGTGTCGGTTTCTCCAACTTTAGTTGAATCAGATTTGACCGAGGAGGTCCTTGGATGAGGTTAAATAGCAACTCATATATCTCCGTTGTGGTGTTTGCGTAAGTAAGATGCGATCCTACTAGATACCCATGGTCACCACGTAAAACATGCATCAACAAAATTAGAGGACGTCTAACTTGTTTTTGCAGGGTATGCTTGTGATGTGATATGGCCAACGATGTGATGTGATATATTGGATGTATGAGATGATCATGTTGTAATAGATAATATCGACTTGCACGTCGATGGTACGGCAACCGGCAGGAGCCATAGGGTTGTCTTTATAACTAACGTTTGTGCTTGCAGATGCGTTTACTATTTTGCTAGGACGTAGCTTTAGTAGTAATAGCATGAGTAGCACGACAACCCCGATGGCGACACGTTGATGGAGATCATGATGATGGAGATCATGGTGTGACGCCGGTGACAAGAAGATCGTGCCGGTGCTTTGGTGATGGAGATCAAGAAGCACGTGATGATGGCCATATCATGTCACTTATGAATTGCATGTGATGTTAATCCTTTTATGCACCTTATTTTGCTTAGAACGACGGTAGCATTATGAGGTGATCTCTCACTGAAATTTCAAGACGAAATTGTGTTCTCCCCGACTGTGCACCGTTGCGACAGTTCTTCGTTTCGAGACACCACGTGATGATCGGGTGTGATAGACTCAACGTTCACATACAACGGGTGCAAAACAGTTGCACACGCGGAACACTCGGGTTAAGCTTGACGAGCCTAGCATGTGCAGACATGGCCTCGGAACACATGAGACCGAAAGGTCGAGCATGAATCGTATAGTTGATATGATTAGCATAGGGATGCTTACCACTGAAACTATTCTCGACTCACGTGATGATCGGACTTGAGATAGCGGATTTGGATCATGTACCACTCAAATGACTAGGGAGATGTACTTTTTGAGTGGGAGTTCTTAAGTAATATGATTAATTGAACTAATTGTCATGAACATAGTCTAATGGTCTTTGCGAATTACGATGTAGCTTGCGCTATAGCTCTACTGTTTTTATATGTTCCTAGAGAAAATTTAGTTGAAAATTGATAGTAGCAACCTTTGCAGACTGAGTCTGTAAAACCGAGGATTGTCCTCGTTGCTACGCAGAAGGCTTATGTCCTTAATGCACCACTCGGTGTGCTGCACCTCGAGCGTCGTCTGTGGATGCTATGAACATCCGACATACACGTTACTGATGACTACACGATAGTTCAGTGCAAGATACTTGATGGCTTAGAAGCAAGGTGCCGAAAACGTTGTAAAACGTCACGGAACATAAGTGATGTTCCGAAGAGATGAAATTGTGATTTCATGCTTGTGCCCTTATTAAGAGGTACGAGACCTCCAAACAAGATTCTTGGTCCACAAAGTAAAGGAGAAAAGCTCAATCGTTGAGCATGTGCTCAGATTGTCTGAGTACGACAGTCGCTTGAATCAAGTGGGAGTTAATCTTCCATATGAGATAGTGATGGTTCTCCAAAGTCACTGCCACCAAGCTATGAGAGCTTCGTGATGAACTATAACATATCAAGGATAGATACTATGATCTTTTGAGTGATTCGCGATGTTTGACACTGCGAAAGTAGAAATCAAGAAGGAGCATCAATAGTTGATGGTTAGTAAAACCACTAAGTTTCAAGAAAGGCAAGGGCTAGAAGGGATACTTCGTGAAACGGCAAAACAGTTGTTGCACTAATGAAGAGACCCAAGATTAAACCCAAACCCGAGACTAAGTGCTTCTGTAATAAGGGGAACAGTCACTAAGGCGGAGCAACTCTAGATACTTGGTGGATAAGAAGGCTGGCAAAAGTCGAGAGAAGTATATATGTGATATACATAATGTTGATGTGTACTTTACTAGTACTCCTAGTAGCACGAGGGTATTGGATACCGGTTCGGTTGCTAAGTGATTAGTAACGCGAAATGAAAGCTACGGCATAAACGGAGACTAGCTAAAGGCGAGGTGACGATACGTGTTGGAAGTGTTTCCAAGGTTGATGTAATCAAACGTCGCACGCTCCCTCTACCATCGGGATTGGTGTTGAACCTAAATAATTGTTATTTGGTGTTTGCGTTAAGCATGAACATGATTGGATCGTGTTTACTGCAATACGATTATTCATTTAAAGAGAATAATGGTTACTCTATTTGCTTGAATAATCACCTTCAATGGTTCATTGGATCTCGATTGTAGTGTTGCACATTGGTGCCAAAGATACGAGTTAATAATGATAGTGCCACTTACTTGTGGCACTGCCGCTTGAGTCATGTTAGTATAAATTGCATGAAGAGACTCCATGCTGATGGATCTTTGTACTCACCTGATTTCGAATCACTAGTGACATGCAAATCATACCACATGAGCAAGGCCTTGTTTTCATTGAGATGATATAAGATAGTAACTTGTTGGAAGTGATACATTTTGATGTATGCAGTCCAATGGGTGCTGAGGCACGCAGTGGATATCATTATGTTCTTGCTTCACTGACGATTTGAGTAGATACTAGAGTATTTACTTAATGAATCACGAGTCTGAAATATTGAAAAAGTTCAATTCTGTTTCAGAGTGAAGTTCGTCGTAACAAGAGGATAAACTGTCTACGATATGATCATAGAAATGAATATCTGAGTTACGAGTTTTGGTACGCAGTTAAGACAATGTGGAAGTTGTTTCGCAGTTCATGCCACCTGGAACATCATAGTGTGATGATGTGTCTGAACATCATAGCCACGCACTATTTGGTATGATGCATACTATGGTGTCTCTTATCGAATTACCACTATCGTTTATGGGTTATGCATTAGAGACAACCGCACTCACTTTAAATAGGGCACCGCGTATTTCCGTTGAGATGACACAGTATAGACTGAGGTTTAGAGAAATCTAAACTGTCGTTTCTTGAAAGTTTGGGGTTTCGACACTTATGTGAAAAAGTTTCAGTCTGATAAGCTCGAACCCAAAGCGGATAAATGCATCTTCATAGGATATCCAAAACAGTTGGGTAGATCTCCTATCTCAGATCCGAAAGCAAAGTGTTTGTTTATAGAAACGGATCCTTTCTCGAGGAAAGGTTTCTCTCGAAAGAATTGAGTGGGAGGGTAGTAGAACTTGATAAGGTTATTGAACCATCACTTCAACCAGTGTGTAGCAGGGCGCAGGAAGTTGTTCCTGTGGCGCCTACACCAATTGAAGTGGAAGCTGATGATGGTGATCATCAAGCATCGGATCAAGTTACTACAAGCCTCGTAGGTCGACAAGGTCGCGTACTGCTGCAGAGTAGTACGGTAACCCTGTCCTGGAGGTCATGTTGTTGAGCAACAGTGAACCTACGAGTTATGGAGAAAGCGATGGTGGACCCAGATTCCGACAAATGGCTGGAAGCCGTGAAATCCGAGAGAGGATCCATGTGTGAAAACAAAGTGTAGACTTTGGTAGAACTACTTGATGGTCATGGGACTATTGGGTAAAATGGATCTTTAAAGGAAGACAGACGATGATGGTGATAAGTCACTATTAAGAAAAGCTCGACTTATCGCAAAGATGTTTTCGATGAGATCAAACAGTTGACTATGATGAGACTTTCTCACTCATAGCGATGCTAAAGGTCTGTTAGAATTATGTTAGTTGTTGTTGCATTATTTATGAAATATTGCACATAGGATGTCAAAACATTGTTTTCTCGACGGTTTCCTTGAGCAAACATTGTATGTGATACAACCAGAAGGTTTTGTCGATCCTAAAAGATACTAGCAAGTGTGCAAGCTCCAGTGATCCTTCAAAAGACCGGTGCAAGCATCTCGGAGTTGGAATATATATACTTTGATGAAGATGATCAAAGATTTTGGGTTTGTACAAGGTTTATGAGAAACTTGTATTTCCAAAGAAGTGAGTGGGAGCACTATAGAACTTCTGATAGGTATATGTGGTTGACATATTGTGGATCAGAAGTAATATAGAATTTCTGTAAAGCATACAAGGTTGTTTGAAAGAAGTTTTCAAAGGAGTACCTGGATTACGCTACTTGAACGTTGAGCATCATAGATCTATGGAGATAGATCGAAAGCGCTTAATAGAAGTTTCAACAAAATGCATGCCTTGACAAGTTTTTGAAAGAGTTCAAAATAGACCAGCAAAGAAGGAGTTCTTGGTTGCGTTATGAGGTGTGAATTTGAGTAAGACTCAAAACCCGACCCCGGCGGAATAAAGAGAATAGACGAAGGTCGTCTTCTATGCCTTGGCCGTAGAATCTGAAGTATGCCATGCTGGGTACCGCACCTGATGTGTGCCTTGACTCAAAATCTGTTGAGAGGTACAGAGAGTGATCCATGATTGAATCACTAGCAGCGGTCAAAATTTATCCTTAGTAACTAATGGACTAAGGAATTTTTCTCGATTATGGAGGTGGTTGAAGAGTTCGTCGTAAAGGGTTATGTCGATGCAAGCTTTGACACTAATCCGAATAACTATGAGTAGTGAAACGGATTCGTATAGTAGAGTAGATATTTGGAGCATTTCCGAATAGCACGTAGTAGCAGCATCTATAAGATGACATAAAGATTTGTAAAGAACGCACGGATCTGAAAGTTTCAGAACCGTTGACTAAAACCTCTCTCACGAGCAAGACGTGATCAGACCCCATAACTATATGGGTGTTGGATTCATTGGAATCACATGGTGATGTGAACTAGATTATTGACTCTAGTGCAAGTGGGAGACTGTTGGAAATATGCCCTAGAGGCAATAATAAATTAGTTATTATTATATTTCTTAGTTCATGATAATCGTTTATTATCCATGCTATAATTGTATTGATTGGAAACACAATACTTGTGTGGATACATAGACAAAACACTGTCCCTAGTAAGCCTCTAGTTGACTAGCTCGTTGATCAAAGATGGTCAAGGTTTCCTGGCCATAGGCAAGTGTTGTCACTTGATAACGGGATCACATCATTAGGCGAATCATGTGATGGACTAGACCCAAACTAATAGACGTAGCATGTTGATCGTGTCATTTTGTTGCTACTGTTTTCTGCGTGTCAAGTATTTATTCCTATGACCATGAGATCATATAACTCACTGACACCGGAGGAATACTTTGTGTGTATCAAACGTCGCAACGTAACTGGGTGACTATAAAGATGCTCTACAGGTATCTCCGAAGGTGTTAGTTGAGTTAGTATGAATCAAGACTGGGATTTGTCACTCCGTATGACGGAGAGGTATCTCGGGGCCCACTCGGTAATACAACATCACACACAAGCCTTGCAAGCAATGTAACTTAATGTAAGTTGCGGGATCTTGTATTACGGAACGAGTAAAGAGACTTGCCGGTAAACGAGATTGAAATAGGTATGCGGATGCTAACGATCGAATCTCGGGCAAGTAACATACCGAAGGACAAAGGGAATGACATACGGGATTATATGAATCCTTGGCACTGAGGTTCAAACGATAAGATCTTCGTAGAATATGTAGGATCCAATATGGGCATCCAGGTCCCGCTATTGGATATTGACCGAGGAGTCTCTCGGGTCATGTCTACATAGTTCTCGAACCCGTAGGGTCTGCACACTTAAGGTTCAACGTTGTTTTATGCGTATTTGAGTTATATGGTTGGTTACCGAATGTTGTTCGGAGTCCCGGATGAGATCACGGACGTCACGAGGGTTTCCGGAATGGTCCGGAAACGAAGATTGATATATAGGATGACCTCATTTGGTTACCGAAAGGTTTTCGTGCATTACCGGAAAAGTTTCGGGCTCATCGGTAGTGTACCGGGAGTGCCGGGAGGGGTGCCGGGGACCATCGGGAGGGGTGTCACGCCCCAAGGGGTCTCATGGGCTATGGGAAGAGATAAACCAGCCCCTAGTGGGCTGGAATAAGTTCCCACTAAGGCCCATAAGGTTTGAGAAGGAAAAAACACAAGGTGGAAAGAGTTTCCAAGTGGGAAGGTGGAATCCTACTCCAAGTAGGATTGGAGTAGGACTCCTCCACCTCCAATTTCGGCCAAACCTTTAGGTTTTGAGGCTGCCTCCTCCCCTCCCTCCCACCTATATATACGGAGGTTTTAGGGCTGATTTGAGACGACTTTCTCACGGCTGCCCGACCACATACCTCCATAGTCTTTCCTCTAGATCGTGTTTCTGCGGAGCTCGGGCGGAGCCCTGCTGAGACAAGATCATCACCAACCTCCGGAGCGCCGTCACGCTGCCGGAGAACTCTTCTACCTCTCCGTCTCTCTTGCTGGATCAAGAAGGCCGAGATCATCGTCGAGCTGTACGTGTGCTGAACGCGGAGGTGCCGTCCGTTCGGTACTAGATCGTGGGACTGATCGCGGGATTGTTCGCGGGGCGGATCGAGGGACGTGAGGACGTTCCACTACATCAACCGCGTTCACTAACGCTTCTGCTGTACGATCTACAAGGGTACGTAGATCACTCATCTCCTCTCGTAGATGGACATCACCATGATAGGTCTTCGTGCGCGTAGGAAATTTTTGTTTCCCATGCGACGTTCCCCAACAGAAATCAAAGATGAGATTGCACCTGCTGAGTTAGAACCCATTGATGTCACTATTACACTAGCTAATAGAGACATTATCTGCCCTTTGGGAATTGTGAGAGACGTAGAAGTCATGTGTGGTAAGGCGAAGTATCCTACTAATTTCCTCGTCCTTGCTACTGCACAAGATAGCTTGTGCCCCATCATATTTGGTAGACCCTTTCTCAACACTGTCAATGCTCACATTGATTGCATTAAACAGACTGTCACTGTTAGTTTCGAGGGTGTGCCTCATGAATTTAACTTCTCCAAGTTTCGAAGACAACCCCATGAAAAAGAGTCGTCTGGTAGGGATGAAATCATTGCTCTTGCCTCTATTGTCGTACCTCCTACGGATTCTTTAGAGCAATATCTGCTTGAGCATGAAAATGATATGCATATGGATGAAAGAGATGAGATAGATAAAATTGTCTTAGAACAATATCCTATTCTCAAGAATAATCTACCTGTTGAATTGCTTGGGGATCCTCCCCCACCAAAGGGTGATCCTGTGTTCGAGCTAAAACAGTTACCAGATACTCTTAAGTATGCCTATCTTGATGAGAAGGAGATATATCCTGTTATTATTAGTGCTCACCTCTCGAATCACGAAGAGAAGAAGTTATTAAAAACTTTGAGGAAGCACCGTGTTGCTATTGGATATACTCTTGATGATCATAAGGGTATTAGTCCCACTCTATGTCAGCACAAGATTAAAACCGATCCTGATTCTAAGCTAGTTGCTGATCATCAAGGGAGACTAAATCCGAGGATGAAAGAGGTCATGAGAAAAGAAATATTAAAGCTTCTGGAAGCAGGAATCATTTATCCTGTTACTCATAGTGATTGTGTAAGTCCAGTACATTGCGTACCTAAGAAGGGAGGTATCACCTATGTTTCTCATGATAAGAATGAATTAACCCCACAAAGGATTATTACTGGCTATAGGATGGTGATAGACTTCCGGAAACTGAACAAGGCAACCAGGAAAGACCATTATCCTTTGTTATTTATCGACCAAATGCTAGAAAGGCTATCTAAACACACACACTTCTCCTTTCTAGACGGTTATTCAGGTTTCTCGCAAATACCTGTTGCACAATCTGATCAGGAGAAAACCACTTTCACCTGTCCCTTCGACACCTTTGCTTATAGACGTATGCCTTTTGGCTTGTGCAATGCACCTGCCACCTTTCAAAGATGTATGATGGCAATATTCTCTGACTTTTGTGAAAAGATTGTTGAGGTTTTCATGGATGATTTCTCCGTTTACGGTTCTTCCTTTGACGATTGCCTCAGCAACCTTGATCGAGTCTTACAGAGATGCAAAGATACCAACCTCGTCTTGAACTGGGAGAAGTGCCACTTCATGGTTAATAAAGGCATCGTCTTAGGACACAAAATCTCTAAGAAAGGCATTGAAGTTGATAAGGCTAAGGTTGATGCAATTGAGAAAATGCCTTGCCCCACAGATATCAGAGGTATACAAAGTTTCCTAGGTCATGCTGGTTTCTATAGAAGGTTCATTAAAGACTTCTCTAAGACTTCTAGGCCTCTTACCAACCTTTTGCAGAAGGATGTTCCTTTTGTTTTTGATGAGGATTGTGAGGAAGCTTTCAAAATACTTAAGAAGGCCTTGATAACCGCACCTATTGTTCAACCACCTGATTGGAACTTGCCCTTTGAAATCATGTGCGATGCTAGTGATTATGCAGTTGGTGCTGTTCTAGGACAAAGAGTTGACAAGAAGTTGAATGGCATTCACTACGCTAGTAAAACTCTAGACAGTGCCCAAAGAAACTATGCCACTACGGAGAAGGAGTTTTTAGCAGTTGTGTTTGCTTGTGAAAAGTTCAGATCTTATATAGTTGACTCCAAAGTCACTATTCACTCTGATCATGCTGCTATTAAGTACCTTATGGAGAAGAAGGACGCTAAGCCTAGGCTAATAAGATGGGTTCTCTTGCTACAGGAATTTGATTTGCATGTGGTTGACCGAAAGGGTGTTGATAACCCTGTAGCAGATAACTTGTCTAGGCTAGAGAATGTCCTTGATGACCCACGATCGATTGATGACAGCTTTCCTGATGAGCAATTGAATGTCATCCGCACTTCACATAGTGCACCTTGGTATGCTGATTACGCAAACTATATCGTAGCCAAATACATACCACCCAGTTTTACCTACCAGCAAAAGAAGAAATTCTTCTTTGATTTGAGACACTACTTCTGGGATGATCCTCACCTTTATAAGAAAGGACTAGATGGTGTTATTAGATGCTGTGTGCCTGAACATGAACATGGACAGATCCTGCAGAAGTGTTATTCCGAGGCCTACGGAGGACACCATGCTGGAGACAGAACTGCTCATAAGGTACTTCAATCAGGTTTCTATTGGCCCACTCTCTTCAAGGATTCTCGTAAGTTTGTCTTGTCTTGTGACGAATGCCAAAGAATAGGGAATATCAGTAAGCGTCAGGAAATGCCTATGAACTATTCACTTGTCATTGAACCATTTGATGTCTGGGGCTTTGATTATATGGGACCTTTCCCGAGTTCCAATGGGTATACTCACATCTTAGTTGTTGTGGATTATGTCACTAAGTGGGTAGAAGCTATCCCCACTAGAAATGTTGATCACCACACCTCTATTAAGATGCTTAAAGAAGTCATTTTCCCAAGATTTGGAGTCCCTAGATATCTGATGATTGATGGCGGTTCAGACTTCATTCATGGTGTTTTCCGCAAGATGCTCGCTAAGTATGATGTCAACCATAGAGTTGCATCTCCTTATCATCCTTAGTCTAGTGGTCAAGTGGAGTTGAGTAATAGGGAGATCAAATTGATCTTACAAAAGACCGTCAATAGATCTCGAAAGAATTGGTCTAGCAAACTTGACGATGCACTATGGGCTTATAGGACTACTTATAAGAATCCCATGGGCATGTCGCCATATAAAATGGTTTACGGTAAGGCCTGTCATTTACCTCTTGAGTTAGAACAGAAAGCTTATTGGGCAATCAAAGAGCTCAACTTCGATTTCAAACTTGCCGGTGACAAGCGGTTGTTTGATATCAGCTCATTAAATGAATGGAGGGCCCAGGCATATGAGAATGCCAAGTTGTTCAAGGAAAAGGTTAAGAGATGGCACGACAAAAGAATACAAAAACGAGAGTTCAATGTAGGTGATTATGTCCTGCTATACAATTCTCGTTTAAGAATCTTCGTAGGCAAGCTTCTCTCTAAATGGGAAGGTCCCTACGTTGTCGAGGAAGTATATCGCTCCGGTGCTATCAAAATCAATAACACGGAAGGTAATTTTCCTAGAGTGGTAAATGGGCAAAGAATCAAGCATTACATCTCTGGTACTCCCATAAATGTTGAGACCAATATCATCAATATCATAACTCGAGAGGAGTACATAGGGGATGTTTATCAGCCTGTTTCAGACCCTGAAAATGGGGTATGTGTTTCAATAAGTAATTGGACTCCGAAACTTTTCCAATAGGAAATTTTCTCCGTTTTGGAATTTATGGAAAATTAGAAAAATAAAAAGCAGTCCGGAGAGTGCACGAGGCGGCCACAAGCTTGGTTGTCGCGGCCTCCCCCCTGGCCACGGCAACAGGGCTTGTGGGTACCTCGTGTGCCTCCCAAACTTCGCTTTCTTGTGGAGCACTCCTTCTGGTCCAGAAAAAATCATTATATATACGCCCGAGGGTTTTGACCTCTGTATCACGCAGTTTTCCTCTGTTTTCGTTTCGAGCCTGTTTCTGCCGCAGATCTAGGTCAAGATGTCTTCTTAGGATTCAGAGGGGGAGAGCTATGTGGCTCACTACCTTGCTAACCCCAAGGTCTATGGGGACTTGGAGCCATATGGCTGGACCACTGACGAGGAAGAGGGCTATGAGCCCAAGGGGAAGGAACAAACGAGTTCCGATGAAGAGGAGGCTCCTCTACCTCAACCTGGACGCACTCATGTGGAGTTCAAGAAGTCAAGCCTCCCTGACCAAAGGAAGAAGCCTAATACCTTGTTTATCCCTTCTCGTTTCTTGTAGGAGAGTAAGCAGGAACTTTGCCATAGAGTGTTGAAGCTTGAGGAGGAAAATGACGATCTAAGGGAGCATAACTTTTTGCTCAAGTGGAAATTAGACAAGCTCAAGACTGCTTCATCAACATCACCACCATCACCACCAAAGGAAGACAACTAAGCATTGGTATGGGCAACTCCCTTGGCTTATGCCAAGCTTGGGGGAGTTGCCCTGGTATCGTATCACCTTTATATCTTTTGCTTTTACCTTTGTTTTAGTTCTTTCCTTTTCAGTTTTATTTCTTCTCTTAGTGGAATAAGTCTTTAGTGTTTTAATTTGAGTCTTTTTCCTTGTGTCTCCCCCGATGTATTCGAGTTTGCGAGCTATATAATAAAGAGTATCTTAGTCAAGGGCTTTTTTTTGTGCCGTGATCAAAAGTATGAAAAGAACGATAACATGAAAGATCATGAGATGATCTTATGGAAAGTGATAGTTTCGCATATAACAAGTATGATGATTGAAACTTGTTGAGAATAGACCAACATAGACCTCAGTCATTGTTGCAATTAATAAGAAGTAATAAGGAAAGATAGGTTCACATATAAATATATCATCTTAGACACTTTCTATAATTGTGAGCACTCACCAAACTATTACATGCTTAGAAGTAGATGTTGGACAAGGAAGACAACATAATGAATTGTGTTTGCTTAGTTCTAAACAATGTTATATGATTATAGATCCCTTAGCATGTGACGATTGCTTCCACCTCACATTAGCCAAAACTCCCGCACCAAGTAGAGATACTACTTGTGCATCCATAAACCTTCAAACGAGTTTTGCCATGAGTGTCCACCATACCTACCTATGGATTGAATAAGATCCCTCAAGTAAGTTGTCATCCGTGCAAGCAATAAAAATTGCTCTCTAATATGTATGATCTATTAGTGTGTGGAAAATAAGCTTTGTACGAACCTGTGACGAGGAAGACATAAAAGCGACAGACTGCATAATAAAGTTCTTTATCACAGGAGGCAATATAAGGTGACGTTCCTTCGCACTAAGATGACACACATCCAAACCTCAAAAGCGCATGACAACCTCTGCTTCCCTCTGCGAAGGGCCTATCTTGTACCTTTACCTTTTGCCCTTGTAAGAGTCATGGTGATCTTCACCAATTCCTTATTTAGCCTTTTTCTTGGTGAACGTCGTATGCTTGGGAAAGATCTATATTCATATATCAACTTGGAGCTGAGTACTTATGCTTTATTATTGTTGACTTTACCCTTGAGGTAAATGGTTGGGAGGCAAAACTATAAGCCCCTATCTTTCTCTGTGTCCAACTGAAACTTCGATACCATTAGTACCACGTGAGTTATAGCAATTGTGGAAAACAAAGGAGATGATTGAGTATGTGGATTTGCTTTACAAGTTCTTATTTGACTCTTTCTGATGTTATGATAAATTGCAATTGCTTCAATGACTATGGACTGTTGTTGGCTACTTCTCGATAAGGTTTTTGTTTCATACTTTGCTTTGTGAAGGAATTGTTACTTTCCCATAAGAATCTCTATGATGTATTGCTGTTCTATGTGTGATCATGATGCCCTCTTGTCCGTATTATGTTTTATCGACACCTTCATCCCTAAACATGTGGACATGTTTTGGGTCTTGGTTTTCACTTGAGGACAAGCGAGGTCTAAGCTTGGGGGAGTGGATACGTCCATTTTGCATCATGCTTTCATGTTGATATTTATCGCTTTATGGACTGTTATTATACTTTGTGGAACCTAACTTATGCCTTTTCTCTCTTATTTTGCAAGGTTTATTTGAAGAGGGAGAATACCAGCAGCTGGAATTCTGGACTGGAAAAGGAGCAAGTCTGAGTCCTCTATTCTACGCAACTCCAAATGCCCTGAAAATCAACGTGGATTTTTTTGGGAATATATAAAAAAAATTAGGCGAAAGAAGTGTCAAAGGGGAGCAACCAGGGGCCCACAAGCCTGGTTGCCGCGTCCTACCCCCCTGGCCACGGCAACAGGGCTTGTGGGCACCATGGTGGCCCCCTGGCCCCCTCTTTTGCTATATGAAGGGTTTCGTCCGGAAAAAAATCAGGGTGGAGCTTTTTCGTGGATTCTCCGCCGCCACGAGGCGGAACTTGAGCAGATCCAATCTAGAGCTCCGGCAGGACGATCCTGCCAGGGAAACTTCCCTCCTAGAGGGGGAAATCGTCGCCTTCGTCATCACCAACACTCCTCTCGTCGGAGGGGAGTCATCTCCATCAACATCTTCATCAGCACCATCTCCTCTCCAAACCCTAGTTCATCTCTTGTAACCAATCTGCGTCTCGCGACTCCGATTGGTACTTGTAAGGTTGCTAGTAGTATTGATTACTCTTTGTAGTTGATGCTAGTTGGATTACTTGGTGGAAGAGTTTATGTTCAGATCCTTGATGCTATTCATTACACCTCTGATCATGATTATGATTATGCTTTGTGACTAGTTACTTTTGTTCCTCAGGACATGGGATAAGTCATGCTAATAATAGTCATGTGAATTTGGTATCCGTTCGGTATTTTGATACGTTGTATGTTGTTTTTCCTCTAGTGGTGTTATGTGAACGTCGACTACATAACACTTCACCATACTTGGGCCTAGAGGAAGGCATTGGGGAGTAGTAAGTAGATGATGGGTTGCTAGAGTGACAGAAGCTTAACCCCCAGTCTATGCGTTGCTTGTAAGGGGCTGATTTGGATCCACTAGTTTAATGCTATGGTTAGACGTTGTCTTAATTCTTCTTTCGTAGTTGCGGATGCTTGCGAGAGGGGTTAATCATAAGTGGGATGCTTGTCCATGTAAGGGAAGTACCCAAGCGCCGGTCCACCCACATATCAAACTATCAAAGTAACGAACGCAAATCATATGAACATGATGAAACTAGCATGACAGAAATTCCCGTGTGTCCTCGGGAGCGTTTTTCCTCTTATAAGACTTTGTTCAGGCTTGTCCCTTGCTACAAAAGGGATTGGGGCACTTTGCTGCACCGTTACTACTACTTGTTACTTGTTACTTTTCGCTTGCTACGTTTCACCTCACTACACCATCAGTTGTTACCGCTACTTTCAGTGCTTGCAGTTTTTACCTTGCTGAAAACCGTTTATCGGAGCCTTCTCCTCCTCGTTGGGTTCGACACTCTTACTTATTGAAAGGACTACGATTGATCCCCTATACTTGTGGGTCACCAGGAGGCATAGCTATATTCTGTGAGTCACTTGGGATTTACGTCTGCTGGTCACTATGGGGAATCCGAAAGATCCAAGAACTAAAGTCTTGCCCTCAACTACGAGGACAGGTAAGGAACTGCCATCTATCTCTGCACTTGATTCACCTTCAGTTATGAGTAAGTTTGCGACACCACCTCCTGCTAGAAATCTTGATATGTCGCCTGTGCTTGATGATGCTACTTCTGCTTCCCATGATGCTTATGATGATGCTATGCTTGATACTACTTTGCCACTAGGTGCATTCCTTGATGCACAAATTGCTAGAGTTGCTGCTAGATGTGATGATACTTCTGAAACTGCTGATACTATTGAAGTAGTACCTGCTATTTTGCCTGTTAGAACTAGCTCTTCTAGATATGAATTGCGTGATATGCCTGAGTGTTATGTTATGGAGGGAGAGATAGCTGAGGACTTTCTTGCTTGTAAGGATAGCTATGATGTTGAGAATTTACTGTGCAAGTGGATAGAAAAATCTCTGAACGCTAGGATGAAATACGACCCGAAGTTTGCTACTTCGCCTATCTTTGTGACCGATAAGGATTATGAATTCCGTGTCGACCCTGAGTTAATCACTCTGGTCGAATCTGATCCTTTTCATGGTTATGAGTTCGAAACGGTTGTAGCCCATCTTACCAAACTGCACGATATAGCCACCCTATTCACGAGTGAGGAAAAGATCTGCCACTACTATATCCGCAAGCTGTTTCCTTTCTCACTAAAGGATGATGCTAAGACTTGGTTCACTTCTCTAGCTCCTGGTTGTGTGCGTAGCCCCCAGGATATGATCTACTACTTCTCTGGAAAATATTTCCCTGCCCATAAGAAGCAAGCTGCCTTGCAGGAAATGTACAACTTTGCGCAAATTGAAGAAGAGAGTCTCCCACAAGCTCGGGGGAGGCTCGTCCAGCTACTGAATGCTTTGCCTGATAACCCTCTTGAGAAGAATGAAATACTTGATATCTTCTATAATGGACTCACCGATGCTTCTAGAGACCACCTAGATAGTTGTGCTGGTTGTGTTTTTAGGGAACGAACTGTAGAACAAGCTGAGATCCTATTGAATAATATCCTATGAAATGAGAATGCTTGGACTATTCCCGAACTACCTCCTAAGCCAACTCCGAAGAAAAGAGGTATTCTATTCCTCAGTCCTGAAGATATGCAAGAAGCTAGGAAATCTATGAAAGAGAAAGGCTTTAAATCTGAAGATGTCAAAAATCTACCACCTATCAAAGAGATCCATGGTCTTGATAACCCGATACAGGTAGTAGAGGTAAATTCTCTTCGTAGATTCGATGAGAGTGATATTCCTTTTGATAAACCTGCTAGCTTATGCCTGGATGAATTTGATGACTTTGTTGCCAAACAACAAAGTTTCAATGATTTTGTTAGCAAACAATTGGAACAGAATGCTCGCATGCTTAGTCATTTAAGTGCTTGTGTGGACAGAAACGTCAATGATCTTAAGCTTTTGAGTAAACATGCCTCTATGGTTACTACTCAAGTAGAACAAGTAGTTAAGGCTCAGAATGACTTGCTCAATGAGTTGAATGACAATTCTGTCAGAGTCATCACTAGAGGCGGTAGAATGACCCAGGAACCTTTGTATCCCGAGGGTCATCCTAAGAGAATTGAACAAGATTCTCAAGGAGTTAGCACTGATGCACCTAGTCATCCTAGAAAGAAGAAGAAAGATGATAGGGATTTGCACGCTAGCAACCCTGTTGCTGCTACACCCGAGAGTCCAAACGATGTCTCTTTCTCTGATGCCGAAACACAATCTGGTGATGAACATGAGCCTAATGATAATATCAATACTGATGTTCATGTTGATGCTCAACCTAGCAACGATAAGGATGTGGAGATTGAACCTGTTGATCTTGATAACCCACAGCCTAAGAATAGAAGATACGATAAGAATGACTTCGCTGCTAGGAAGCATGGTAAAGAAAGGGAACCATGGGTTCAGAAACCCATGCCCTTTCCTCCCAAACCATCCAAGAAAAAGGATGATGAGGATTTTGAGTGATTTGTTGAAATGATCAGACCTGTCTTTCTGCAAATGGGTTTGACAGATATGCTCAAAATGTCTCCTTATGCTAAGTACATGAAAGATATTGTGACTAATAAGAGGAGGATACGTGAGGTTGAGATTTCCACCATGCTCGCTAATTACACCTCCAAGGGTGGAGCTCCTAAGAAACCAGCTGATCCCGGAGTGCCCACTATACCTTGCTCCATTAAAGGCAACTACGTTAGAACTGCTTTATGCGACCTTGGAGCCGGTGTTAGTGTTATGCCTCTCTCTCTCTCTTTATCGTAGACTCGAACTGGATAAGTCGACATCCACTGAAATGTCTTTGCAAATGGCCGACAAATCAACTGCTTTCCCTATCGGCATTTGCGAGGATGTGCCCGTTGTGGTTGCTAACGTTACTATCTTAACAGACTTTGTTATTCTCTATATTCCCGAGGATGATGCCATGGCATTCATCCTTGGAAGACCCTTTCTAAACACTGCAGGGGCTGTTATAGATTGCAACAAAGGCAATGTCACTTTCCATGTCAATGGTAATGAGCATACGATGCACTTTCCGAAGAAACAATATCAAGTACATTGCATCAATGCTATCAAAAAAACTTCATCGATTCTCATTGGGAGCTTTAAATGCCCTATACCTACTGTTAAGATGAAGTATGATTTGCTTGTTGGGGATATGCACATCCCCATTGAGGTAACCTAGTGGCTATTCGAAAATTCTCCGTTCTGTTTTGCGATTCTAAAAAGTTTGTCAAGGAGACTTGATCAACCTCATTGACGGATTTCTTACAATGACCATGAGATGGATGAATCGAGGAGTCACAAACTTCTGTTCCAAGCTTTCACCTTCGGTTGCTTAGAAGAAAAATGATAGATTTAGTTTAGTTGTCCTTGTTTTCTATTTTAGCGTCCCGTAGAAAAGTACCCCGAAAATAAAAGTTGTCCGAAAGCCGTGAAAATCAAGTATGTTTTTTTGGAATTTTTGAAAAATACCGAGACGAAGAGCTGGTCAGGGGGGCTGCACGAGTGGGCCACAAGCGCTGGAGGCGCGGACACCCCCCTAGCCGCGCCTACCAGGCTTGTGGGGCCCACATGTACCCCCTCCACTTATTCTAGCTCCCATCTGCTTCTCCTACCTCCAGAAAAAATTGTTTCGCAGCTCAAACCCGTGTTCTTGCTCTTCTTGCTGGGATTTTCGATCTCCTTGTGCAAAGCACCATTCACCAAACTGTTTTGGGGAAATTGCTCCTTGGTAAGTGACTCCTCCATTGGTCCAATTAGTTTTTGCTCTAGTGCCTTATACTTCACGTATTTTTGCTGCCTTGGTGACCCTGTTCTTGAGCTTTGCATGCTAATTTTAGCTCGTCCCAAGTAGTTTTGATGCGTGATATGGCCTCTAGGCACTTGTCGGAGTAGTTGCTACAAGTTTAGTTGAGACTTGTTCACTTTTCCTTTGAGTCACTGAAAATTTCAGAAAAGGGAGATGTTCAGGAGAAACTATCATGGTGGTTCCTCAAGCAAGAGAGGCCCCTGCGATTCGGGAGCCCGATCCTTACCAACCAAGGAACGCACAGGTACAACCATGTGAATGGCCTTCTGATGAATTCATGATTGAGGCAGGTTTCAAAGACGAGTTTGATACACTTGTTCACAATGTCGGACTCGACGAATTCATCTCCGATAAATGTGAACAGTATGTTACTCTCACTGCCTCTTTTGTTCGTAGATTCAAATTTTCAGCTGGGCGTGACACATCTGTACTGTTTGATCTCTATGACAAATCGTATACCATGGATTTAGAGTATTTCAATAGAATCTGCAAGATACCTGTTTGGGGTAGTCTCAGTGATCCTCCTAAATCTTCGGTTAGAGATTTTTTCTCTGGTATAACTGTCGGAGAAACTAGAGATATTACACAGGCTACCATGGGGAGCATTCATTTGCCTGCCTTGCATTACTTTGCCCTCTTCATAGGTAGATGCATTAACGGCAAGATTGAGCATTGTCACCTCTGCGCACCTGACCTTAGTATTCTTAAGAGCGCGGTAACGGGTGATAGAAGTTTCAACATGGGAGCTATAATAGCAAGGAGGCTAAATAATAATGCTAATGAAGGGGATTTCTTTGGTGGTATCTATGCCACTCGCATAGCAAATTTTCTTGGAGTACCCATATGCGAAGGAGATCCCCCGCTCCATACAGCTTTCCTTGATCGCGCCGCCTTGACACGCTATCAGTTCCTTCAGAGGAATGATGAATCCCTCCTATACCGGTTAATATTTAACTGGCAACGTGTTTTCCATATTACCCTTCCCGCTCCTGCCTTCTTTGACTTTCACGTAAAACGGAGATATTACATAACTAGAGGAGAGGCAGAGGAGTATGAGAGGGAGGCAAAGCCTGCTCGTCTCCGTGAGGCAGCTATTCATGCAGTGGCTGCAACGCTCCCGTACAACCCCCATTATGATTTTGGGTATCGCCCGGACCATCCATGGGAGTAGACCAACTTAGGCCAAAAGCCTAAGCTTGGGGGAGTACGTGTTTCTCACCGACTTTATATTCTTGCTTACGCTTTCACTTTGTTAGTCAGTGTTCACACTTTGCCACTGTATCATCCATGCTAGTTTATTTCTTTTTTCTTGTTTTCTTTTTGTGTGTTTGTCTAGTTTGAGAAAACCCAAAAATATTTTCTTTTTCTTCTTTTTCTTGTTGGGAGCTTTCCCGTGAAAATAGTTTTCTTTTTCTTTGGGTCAAGGTAGAAGACCATGGTTACAATGTTTAGTGGCTCTCGCATGCATATCTGTTTATCTGTCAAAGATCCATATTACTTTGTCTTCTCCTTTGTGTTTGCTTGCAGATTCCAGCTTAGTCCAATGCATGAGCACCCTTATTATTGTTCACATCGTTCGGTCGTGCAAGTGAAAGGCAATAATGACGATATATGATGAAGTGGCTGAGCCTGGAAAAGCTAGTATGAACTCGATCTATTTTGTTTTTGTAAATATGACTAGCTCAGCGTTCCTAGTTCAACTTTGTTGTGAGAGAAACATGTTTGCAATGACAACTTAGAGATCATAGTTTCTGATGCCATGCTTAATTAGCTAGGAGCTTATAATGGTTTGTCTTGGATGCCAACATGAATCTTGAGATGACTATGATGTAGTATGATAGGATGGTATCCTCCTTTGAATGATTCAAGTGCCTTGACTTGGCGCATGTTTACGCATGTAGTTGAAACAAAATCAACATAGCCTCTATGATATTCATGTTCATGGTGATTTATGTCCTACTCATGCTTGCACTCAATGTTGGTTAATCTCAATGCATTTTTTATGACTGTTGTCGCTCTCTAGTTGGTCGCTTCCCAGTCTTTTGCTAGCCTTCACTTGTACTAAGCGGGAATACTGCTTGTGCATCCACTTCCATAAACCCAAAGTTGTTCCATATGAGTCCACCATACCTACCTATATGCGGCATCTACCTGCCGTTCCAAGTAAATTTGCATGCGCCACTCTCTAAATCTTAAATAAATAATATATTTTGCATGCCCGAACCGCTCATGTGGTGACAGGGGGCTATTAGTATCTTCCATGCTAGGCATGTTATCCTCGATATGTGTTTATTCACTATCATTCACGAGAAAGGGGCCGGTAATTGGAATGCCCAGTTCCATGCTCAAATCAAAAAGATAATTGCAAACAAAACTCCCACTGGATTGATGTTGGTATGGACGGCACCCGAGGATTCGGCTTGTCGTGGAGTGTGATTGATCTGTGGTGGGGGAGTCAAAACTTTACTTTTCTGTTTGGGAACCGCCTATAGCATGTGTAGCGTGGAAGATGGTGAAAAACTCTTGGTCATTGCGTTGACAATGAAAGCATGTCACCCAAAATTATTATCTCTGTTTTAAAAGCTTGAGCTGTGGCACCTGTGCAAATCAATGCTTCCCTCTGCGAAGGGCTTGTCTATTTATGTTCCTGTTGAGTCGTCCTCTTCTTATAAAAGCACCAATTAGAGAGCACCTCTATCATTTTTATGCTTTGCTTTTAACTGTGATTGAGTATGACTGTGACTGGATCTTCTTTGCCATGAATTACAATGTTTAGTCAGCCCTTGGTCTTTGAAGGTGCTCTGCATTTATGTTTTGCGGTCTCAGAAAGAGCTAGCGACATACCATCTGTTCGTACTGCTTCATGATTGTTTTGATTGAAGTGTTGACGTTTGAAACTCATTATTATTGCTCGCTAGTTGATTATGCTGTTGATATGAGTTTACCGTGAGACCTAGATGTCATTTGCTTTTGTGGTTAGCTTGTGATCTTGCTGAAATTCTGGATATGAGTTAGACATAGTTGCAACAACAAGATCAAACAAAGTTCGTAAAAGTTTTTCTTTTGTCTCTTTCAGTTTGTCAACTGAATTCCTTGAGGACAAGCAAGGTTTTAAGCTTGGGGGAGTTGATACGTCTCCATCGTATCTACTTTTCCAAACTCTTTTGCCCTTGTTTTGGACTCTAATTTGCATGATTTGAATGGAACTAACTCGGACTAACGCTGTTTTCAGCAGAATTGCCATGGTGTTGTTTTTGTGCAGAAATAAAAGTTCTCGGAATGACCTCGAAATATACGGGGATTTTTTGTGGAATATATAAAAAATACTGGCGCAAGAATCAATGGAGGAAGTGGAGCGTGGAGCCCAAAGCCCACCAGGCGCGGGCCCCCCTGGCCGCGCCTGGCAGGCTTGTGGGGCCCATGTTGCTCCACCGCCTCCAATCTTAGCTCTATTTAGTCCGTTTCGTCCGGAAAAAAATCAAGGAGAAGAGTTCATCGCGTTTTACGATACGGAGGCGCCGCCACCTCCCGTTATTTCTCTAGAGGGCAGATCTGGAGTCCGTTCTAGGCTCCGGAGAGGGGAGATCGTCGCCATCGTCATCACCAACCTTCCTTCATCGCCAATTCCATGATGCTCTTCACTGTTCGTGAGTAATCTCATCGTAGGCTTGCTGGACGGTGATGGGTTGGATGAGATCTATCATGTAATTGAGTTAGTTTTGACGGGGATTGATCCCTAGTGTCCACTATGTTCTGAGATTGATGTTGCTACTAATTTGCCATGCTTAATGCTTGTCACTAGGGCCCGAGTGCCATGATTTCAGATCTGAACCTATTATGTTGTCGCCAATATATGTGTGTTCTTGATCCTATCTTGCAAGATGTAGTCACCTACTATGTGTTATGACTCGGGAAACCCGGAGTGACAATAGCCGGAACCACTCTCGGAGATGACCATAGTATGAGGAGTTCATGTATTCACTAAGTGTTAATGTGTTGGTCCGGTTCTTTATTAAAAGGAGAACCTTAATATCCCATAGTTTCCATTAGGACCCTGCTGCCACGGGAGGGATGGACAATAGATGTCATGCAAGTTCTTTTCCCTAAGCACGTATGACTACATACGGAATACATGCCTACATTACATTGACGAACTGGAGCTAGTTACATATATCTCCATGTTATAACTGTTGCATGATGAATAGCATCGGACATGATCATCCATCACCGATCCAATGCCTATGAGTTTTTCCTACTGGTCCTTGCTACGTTACTTTGCTGCTACTGCTGTCACTGCTGCTACTGTTACTCTGTTGCTACTACTGTTACTTTGCCGCTACTGGTTACCGTTGCTACTGTTGCTATCACACTACCTTGCTACTGATACTTTGCTACAGATACTAAATCTTTCAGGTGTGGTTGAATTGACAACTCAACTGCTAATACTTGAGAATATTCTTTGGCTTCCCCTTGTGTCGAATTAATAAATTTGGGTTGAATACTCTACCCTCGAAAACTGTTGCGATCCCCTATACTTGTGGGTTATGAGCACACGGGGACGCGCACGCAGGAGCCGCGCTGGCGCAACTGGCCTGGCAGCAGGCCAGGGGCAGCCGGCCATACAACCGACTAGAGAAGCCGACCAGTCAGTAATCGGACTAAGCCAAGCCAGCCACGCAGCAGCCCGAGGACGCACACGCTGGGGAGCGTGTGAGGTTGTTGCCGGGGAGCCGACAAAGCATATGTGCATGCGCGAGTGAAGCCAACTATTCGTGCATGCAACAAAAACTTTTTTGTGAATGGATGCATGCGTAGGAGGAGGGGCTCCACGCGGTGTGTACCGAATGCAGCGACACGAGGACCGAGCCCACATCCAAAGCGAGATGGTCGGCGCGACGCGGGGAGTGTTGCAGCCGCCCCAGACTGATGGCGGAGGCCGTCGAAGTCCGGCGCAGGCATGTTGCCTGTTGGCCCTGTGCGCCTGATCGAGTCAACCAACGTGGTGGAGAACCTCAGGCTGGGACGGACGAACGGAGCCGACACACTGGCGCGGCACACGCATGGCCGATGCGACAAGGCAGCCAACGGAGCCAACGTAGCGATGGCTGGCCAAGACGGCGAAGGACTGGGATGGTTGGACGGTGATGCGGCCGAGGGGCCCATCGGCCTGAAGAGTCCACGCAGAAAGGGCGCACGGAGGAAGCGACATCGCAAGATGGAGTTGCCGGCTCGGGCGACGACGAGGCTCATACAGCCGACTGGCCTCATGCATGCACACGAGCTAAGCTAGCTTGCTAGGCTCAGCCGTGCACACGTACATGGGCGAAGTCGACCAACCTGCCTACACACGAAGATGTGGCCGAGGAGAGATCAGAGTAGGACGAGGCCGATGGCAAAGACGCGCCAACCTGCGTCGTCAACGGCGCGTTGGAGCAAACTGGGGGTGGACGAAGTCAACGGCGAGGACGCACCATCCCGTGCGGCAGACCCGGGGGCGTGTTGGTGTCGAGCCCCCAAGCGTCGCCGGAGAAATGGCGAAAGCACCTTGGTGGTGATGACAAAGAAGGTCCCACCCGGACCACGGTTCCAGCAGCAGCTGGCCCCATGGTGGGCGCCAAATGTCGTCGTTTTCATATAGGGGGTACCCTGACGGCAGATGCCATGGGATGGCTAATAGAGGTGAGGGCAAGGCTGCCGTGGAGGATCCGGGACAGGATAGGGTAGTAGCACGCGGTCGTTTACCCAAGTTCGGGGCTCTCCGGAGAGATAATACCCCTACTCCTGCATGTGTGTATATGATGTATATTGGTAGTACAAGGTTGCTCCTAGAGTTGTATTAGAGGAGGAAGAGAGCTGAGTGCCTCCTCCTTGGCCTCATGTCTGAGTGTGTGTGTGTGGGAGTGAGAGGGAAGCCAAAGAGAGAGCCCCCCATACGTGGTGGGCATGAAGCCCTTTATATGGATGTGCAGCTTAGTATGTAAGCTACATTGGGTAGCTTACATGCCAAGCTACATGTAGCTTGGGAGCTAAGCTATGCTTGTCCCCTGGGGCACTTTTTAAACCAGCGCCCAGGGGACAAGTTACACTATAGATGAAGCTGCGTGACGCCCGAAGGGACGTCATAGTTGACTCCGGGCAGCCGTCTGGCTGGCGCAGCCGGCTGGTCGAAGCAGCTGGCCATGGGCGGAATGGGAGCA
The DNA here is from genome assembly GCF_904849725.1 of Hordeum vulgare subsp. vulgare. Classification (NCBI taxonomy): domain Eukaryota; kingdom Viridiplantae; phylum Streptophyta; class Magnoliopsida; order Poales; family Poaceae; genus Hordeum; species Hordeum vulgare. Next base: position 569,445,018 of record NC_058524.1, on the reverse strand, counting down.
GCTGGCCTGGGCGGACAGGCACCCCGCTCGACTTTCCGTCTTTGGGGTACCTGGGGATCATTCCCCTGACAACTCTGGTGCGAAACGTGTCCTCGTGGACCTACGAAGTTCGGTAGTAACTTGATCCGAAGTATCATGATCATCATCATTAACTTCCTCTCTAGTCGGTGCAGGCACCCAAGTAACATTTTCCTGCGCTGCGCTACTCTGCGGTTCGAGAGGAGGTACAATTACCTCATCAAGTTCTACTTTCCTCCCACACACTTCTTCCGAGAGAAACTTTTTCTCTAGAAATGATCCATTCTTGGCAACAAAGATCTTTTCTTCGGATCTGAGATGGAATGTATACCCAATAGTTTCCTTAGGGTATCCTATGAAGACACACTTTTCTGACTTGGGTTCGAGCTTTTCAGGTTGAAGTTTCTTGACATAAGCATCGCATCCCCAAACTTTCAGAAATGACAACTTAGGTTTCTTCCCAAACCATAATTCATACGGTGTCGTCTCAACGGATTTATACGGTGCCCTATTTAAAGTGAACGCGGTAGTCTCCAATGCATATCCCCAAAATGATAGCGGTAAATCAGTAAGAGAATCATAAATCCCACCACATCCAATAGAATGCGATTACGACGTTCAGACACACCGTTACGCTGAGGTGTGCCGGGCAGCGTGAGTTGTGAAACAATTCCACATTTCCTTAAGTGTGTACCATACTCGTGACTCAAATATTCTCCTCCATGATCAGATCACAAGAACTTTATTTTCTTGTCACGTTAATTCTCTACCTCACTCTGAAATTCTCTGAACCTTTCAAAGGTATCAGACTTGTGTTTCATTAAGTAATCAGTGAGGGTGAGAACATAACGATAGCCATCGCGAGCCTCAACGCGTACATTGGTATGTATTATTTCCAACAAGTTGGTTGCTCACTCCATTGTTCTGGAGAACGGAGTTTTGGTCAACTTGCCCACGAGGCATGGTTCGCACGTGTCAAATGATTCAAAATCAAGAGACTCCAAAAGTGCATGTGTATGGAGTTTCTTCATGCGTTTGACACCGATATGACCAAGGCGGTAGTGCCACAAATATGTGGGACTATCATTATGAACCTTACATCTTTTGGTACTCACACTATGAATATGTGTAACATCACGTTCGAGATTCATTAAGAATAAACCATTTACCAGCGGGGCATGACCATAAAACATATCTCTCATATAAATAGAACAACCATTATTCTCATATTTAAATGAGTAGCCATCTCGCATCAAACGAGATCCGGATACAATGTTCATTCTCAGAGCTGGTATTAAATAACAATTATTGAGGTTTAAAACTAACCCCGAAGGTAGATGTAGAGGTAGCGTGCCGATGACGATCTCATCGACCTTGGAACCATTCCGGACGCGCATCGTTACCTCGTCCTTCGCCAGTCTCCCCTTATTCCACAGCTCCTGTTTTGAGTTATAAATGTGAGGAACTGCATTGGTATCAAATACCCAGGAGCTACTATGAGCGCTGGTAAGGTACACATTGATACTTCTCCATCGTATCTACTTTTCCAAACTATTTTGCCCTTGTTTTGGACTCTAATTTGCATGATTTGAATGGAACTAACCCGGACTGACGCTGTTTTCAGCAGAATTGCCATGGTGTTGTTTTTGTGCAGAAATAAAAGTTCTCGGAATGACCTGGAAACTTACGAGGATTTTTTGTGGAATATATAAAAAATATTGGCGCAAGAATTACCCGAAGACACGGAGCCAGGGGCCCACGAGCCCAGGAGGCGCCCCCCTAGGGCGCGCCTGGCATGCTCATGGGGCCCACATGGCTCCGCAGCCTCCAACACCAACTCTATATAACCTCTTTCGTCCCAGGAAAAAACCAAGAGAGAGCTTTCGGGAAGAAACGCCGCTGCCACGAGGTGAAACTTGAGCAGAACCAATCTAGAGCTCCGGCAGGGCCGTCCTGCCAGGGAAACTTCCCTCCCGGAGGGGGAAATCGTCGCCATCGTCATCACCAACACTCCTCTCATCGGAGGAGACTCATCTCCATCAACATCTTCATCAGCACCATCTCATCTCCAAACCCTAGTTCATCTCTTGTACCCAATCTCCATCTCGTGACTCCGATTGGTACTTGTAAGGTTGCTAGTAGTGTTAATTACTCCTTGTAGTTGATGCTAGTTGGTTTACTCGGTGGAAGATCATATGTTCAGATCCTTAATGCTATTCTATACCTCTCTGATCATGAACATAATTATGCTTTGTGAGTAGTTACGTTTGTTCCTGAGGACATGGGATAAGTCTTGCTATAAGTAGTCATGTGAATTTGGTATTCGTTCGATATTTTGATGCGTTGTATGTTGTCTTTCTCTAGTGGTGTTATGTGAACGTCGACTACATGACACTGCTACTTCTCAAACAACAGCGCCAGAAATTGACACGTTGACGGAGACTTGCTTGCGTTGTTTTTTCCCTTGAAGAGGAAAGGTGATGCATGTTGGGGAACGTCGCATGGGAAACAAAAATTTTCCTACGCGCACGAAGACCTATCATGGTGATGTCCATCTACGAGAGGGGATATTCGATCTACGTACCCTTGTAGATCGCACAGCAGAAGTGTTAGTGAACGCGGTTGATGTAGTGGAACATCCTCACGTCCCTCGATCCGCCCCGCGAACCGTCCCGCGATCAGTCCCACGATCTAGTGCCGAACGGACGGCACCTCCGCGTTCAGCACACGTACAGCTCGACGATGATCTCGGCCTTCTTGATCCAGCAAGAGAGACGGAGAGGTAGATGAGTTCTCCGGTAGCGTGACGGCGCTCCGGAGGTTGGTGATGATCTTGTCTCGGCAGGGCTCCGCTCGAGCTCCGCAGAAACGCGATCTAGAGGTAAAACCATGGAAATATGTGGTCGGGCTGCCGTGGCAAAGTTGTCTCAAATCAGCCCTAAAACCTCCGTATATATAGGGGGAAGAGGGGGAGCCTTGCCTTGGGGTCCAAGGACCCCCAAGGGGTTCGGCCGAGCCAAGGGGGGGAGTCCTCCCCTTCCAAACCGAATCCAACTAGGTTTGGAAGGAGGAGTCCTTCCCCTTTTTCCCACCTCCTCTTTTTTTTTCCTTTTCTCTTTGATTTTCTTCCTATGGCGCATAGGGCCTTCTTGGGCTGTCCCACCAGTCCACTAAGGGCTGGTGTGCCACCCCCAAGGCCTATGGGATTCCCCGGGGTGGGTTGCCCCCCCTGGTGAACACCCGGAACCCATTCGTCATTCCCGGTACATTCCCGGTAACTCCGAAAACCTTCCGGTAATCAAATGAGGTCATCCTATATATCAATCTTCGTTTCTGGACCATTCCGGAAACCCTCGTGACATCCATGATCTCATCCGGGACTCCGAACAACATTCGGTAACCAACCATATAATTCAAATACGCATAAAACAACGTCGAACCTTAAGTGTGCAGACCCTGCGGGTTCGAGAACTATGTAGACATGACCCGAGAGACTCCTCGGTCAATATCCAATAGCGGGACCTGGATGCCCATATTAGATCCTACATATTCTACGAAGATCTTATCGTTTGAACCTCAGTGCCAAGGATTCATATAATCCCGTATGTCATTCCCTTTGTCCTTCGGTATGTTACTTGCCCGAGATTCGATCGTCAGTATCCGCATACCTATTTCAATCTCGTTTACCGGCAAGTCTCTTTACTCGTTCCGTAATACAAGATCCCGCAACTTACACTAAGTTACTTTGCTTGCAAGGCTTGTGTGTGATGTTGTATTACCGAGTGGGCCCCGAGATACCTCTCCGTCACACGGAGTGACAAATCCCAGTTTCGATCCATACTAACTCAACGAATACCTTCGGAGATACCTGTAGAGCATCTTTATAGTCACCCAGTTACGTTGCGACGTTTGATACACACAAAGCATTCCTCCAGTGTCAGTGAGTTATATGATCTCATGGTCATAGGAACAAATACTTGACACGCAGAAAACAATAGCAACAAAATGACACGATCAACATGCTACGTCTATTAGTTTGGGTCTAGTCCATCAAATGATTCTCCTAATGATGTGATCCCGTCATTAAGTGACAACACTTGCGTATGGTCAGGAAACTTTGGCCATCTTTGATCAACGAGCTAGTCAACTAGAGGCTTACTAGGGACAGTGTTTTGTCTATGTACCCACACAAGTATTGTGTTTCCAATCAATACAATTATAGCATGGATAATAAACGATTATCATGAACAAAGAAATATAATAATAACTAATTATTATTGCCTCTAGGGCATATTTCCAACAGTCTCCCACTTGCACTAGAGTCAATAATCTAGTTCACATCACCATGTGATTCCAACGAATCCAACACCCATATAGTTATGGGGTCTGATCACGTTTTGTTCGTGAGAAAGGTTTTAGTCAACGGTTCTGAAACTTTCAGATCCGTGTGTTCTTTACAAATCTTTATGTCATCTTATAGATGTTGCTACTATGTGCTATTCGGAAATACTCCAAATATCTACTCTACTATACGAATCCGTTTCACTACTCATAGTTATTCGGATTAGTGTCAAAGCTTGCATCAACGTAACCCTTTACGACGAACTCTTTAACCACCTCCATAATCGAGAAAATTTCCTTAGTCCATCAGTTACTAAGGATAAATTTTGACCGCTGCTAGTGATTCAATCATGGATCACTCTCTGTACCTCTCAACAGACTTTGAGTCAAGGCACACATCAGGTGCGGTACACAGCATGGCATACTTCAGATTCTACGGTCAAGGCATAGAAGACGACCTTCGTCTATTCTCTTTATTCTGCCGGGATCGGGTTTTGAGTCTTACTCAAATTCACACCTTACAACGCAACCAAGAACTCCTTCTTTGCTGATCTATTTTGAACTCCTTAAAAAAACTTGTCAAGGTATGCATCTTGTTAAAACTTTCTATTAAGCGCTTTCGATCTATCTCCATAGATCTTTCATGCTCAACGTTCAAGTAGCGCAATCCAGGTATTCCTTTGAAGAACTCCTTTCAAACAACCTTGTATGCTTTTATAGAAATTCTACATTACTTCTGATCCATAATATGTCAACCACATATACTTATCAGAAATTCTATAGTGCTCCCACTCACTTCTTTGGAAATACAAGTTTCTCATAAACCTTGTACAAACCCAAAATCTTTGATCATCTCATCAAAGTGTATATTCCAACTCCGAGATGCTTGCACCAGTCCATTGAAGGATCACTGGAGCTTGCATACTTGCTAGTATCTTTAGGATCGACAAAACCTCTTGGTTGTATCACATACAATGTTTGCTCAAGGAAACCGTCAAGGAAACAATGTTTTGACATCCTACGTGCAATATTTCATAAATAATGCAGCAACTACTAACATAATTCTTACAGTCTTTTAGCATCGCTACGAGTGAGAAAGTCTCATCATAGTCAACTGTTTGATCTTGTCGGAAACATCTTTGCGACAAGTCGAGCTTTTCTTAATAGTGACTTATCACCATCGTCGTCTGTCTTCCTTTTAAAGATCCATCTTTACTCAATAGTCCTATGACCATCAAGTAGTTCTTCCAAAGTCTACACTTTGTTTTCATACATGGATTCTCTCTCGGATTTCATGGCCTCCAGCCATTTGTCGGAATCCGGGCCCACCATTGCTTTCTTCATAACTCGTAGGTTCACTGTTGCTCAACAACATGACCTCCAAGACAGGGTTACCGTACCACTCTACAGTAGTACGCGACCTTGTCAACCTACGAGGCTTGTAGTAACTTGATCTGATGCTCGATGATCACCATCATCAGCTTTCACTTCAATTGGTGTAGGCGCTACAAGAACAACTTCCTGCGCCCTGCTACACACTGGTTGAAGTGATGGTTCAATAACCTCATCAAGTTCTACCACCCTCCCACTCAATTCTTTCGAGAGAAACCTTTCCTCGAGAAAGGATCCGTTTCTAGAATCAAACACTTTGCTTCCGGATCTGAGATAGGAGATGTACCCAACTGTTTTGGATATCCTATGAAGATGCATTTATCCGCTTTGGGTTCGAGCTTATCAGACTGAAACTTTTTCACATAAGTTTCGAAGCCCCAAACTTTCAAGAAATGACAGTTCAGATTTCTCTAAACCTCAGTCTATACTGTGTCATCTCAACGGAAATACGCGGTGCCCTATTTAAGGTGAATGCGGTTGTCTCTAATGCATAACCCATAAATGATAGTGGTAATTCGATAAGAGACATCATAGCATGCACCATACCAAATAGTGCGTGGCTATGACGTTCAGACACATCATCACACTATGATGTTCCAGGTGGCATAAACTGCGAAACAATTTCCACATTGTCTTAACTGCGTACCAAAACTCGTAACTCAGATATTCATTTCTATGATCATATCGTAGACAGTTTATCCTCTTGTTACGACGAACTTCACTCTGAAACAGAATTGAACATTTCAATATTTCAGACTTGTGATTCATTAAGTAAATACTCTAGTATCTACTCAAATCGTCATTGAAGTAAGAACATAATGATATCCACTGCGTGCCTCAGCACCCATTGGACTGTATACATCAAAATGTATCACTTCCAACAAGTTACTATCTTGTTTCATCTCAATGAAAACAAGGCCTTGCTCATGTGGTATGATTTGCATGTCACCAGTGATTCAAAATCAAGTGAGTATAAAGATCCATCAGCATGGAGCCTCTTCATGCAATTTATACCAACATGACTCAAGCGGCAGTGCCACAAGTAAGTGGTACTATCATCATTACCTCGCATCTTTTGGCACCAATATCATGAACATGTGTAACATTACGATCGAGATTCAATAAACCATTGAAGGTGATTATTCAAGCAAATAGAGTAACTATTATTCTCTTTAAATGAATAATCGTATTGCAATAAACACGATCCAATCATGTTCATGCTTAACGCAAGCACCAAATAACAATTATTTAGGTTTAACACCAATCCCGATGGTAGAGGGAGCGTGCGATGTTTTGATCATATCAATCTTGGAAACACTTCCAACACGTATCGTCACCTCTCCTTTAGCTAGTCTCCGTTTATGCCGTAGCTATCATTTCGTGTTATTAATCACTTAGTAACCGAACCGGTATCCAATACCCTCATGCTACTAGGAGTACTAGTAAAGTACACATCATGTATATCAAATATACTTCTTTCGACTTTTGCCAGCCTACTTATCTACCAAGTATCTAGAGTTGCTCCGCCTCAGTGACTGTTCCCCTCATTACAGAAGCACTTAGTCTCAGGTTTGGGTTTAATCTTGGGTCTCTTCATTAGTGCAGCAACTGTTTTGCCGTTTCATGAAGTATCCCTTCTAGCCCTTGCCTTTCTCGAAACTTAGTGGTTTTACTAACCATCAACTATTGATGCTCCTTTTTGATTTCTACTTTCGCAGTGTCAAACATCGCGAATCACTCAAAGATCATTGTATCTATCCTTGATATGTTATAGTTCATCACGAAGCTCTCACAGCTTGGTGGCAGTGACTTTGGAGAACCATCACTATCTCATCTGGAAGATTAACTCCCACTTGATTCAAGCGATTGTCGTACTCAGACAATCTGAGCACACGCTCAGCGATTGAGCTTTTCTCCTTTACTTTGTGGACAAAGAATCTTGTTGGAGGTCTCGTACCTCCTAACAAGGGACAAGCATGAAATCACAATTTCATCTCTTTAGAACATCACTTATGTTCCGTGACGTTTCAAAACATTTTCGGCGCCTTGCTTCTAAGCCATTAAGTATTTTGCACTGAACTATCGTGTAGTCATCAGAAACATGTATGTCGAATGTTCACAGCATCCACAGACGACGCTCGAGGTGCAGCACACCGAGTGGTGCATTAAGGACATAAGCCTTCTGCGCAGCAACGAGGACAATCCTCAGTTTTACAGACTTAGTCTGCAAAGTTTGCTACTATCAACTTTGAACTAAATTTTCTCTAGGAACATATAAAAAACAGTAGAGCTATAGCGCAAGCTACATCGTAATTCGCAAAGACCATTAGACTATGTTCATGACAATTAGTTCAATTAATCATATTACTTAAGAACTCCCACTCAAAAAGTACATCTCTCTAGTCATTTGAGTGGTACATGATCCAAATCCACTATCTCAAATCCGATCATCACGTGAGTCGAGAATAGTTTCAGTGGTAAGCATCTCTATGCTAATCATATCAACTATACGATTCATGCTCGACCTTTCGGTCTCATGTGTTCCAAGGCCATGTCTGCACATGCTAGGCTCGTCAAGCTTAACCCGAGTGTTCCGCGTGTGCAACTGTTTTGCACCCGTTGTATGTGAACGTTGAGTCTATCACACCCGATCATCACGTGGTGTCTCGAAACAAAGAACTGTCGCAACGGTGCATAGTCGGGGAGAACACAATTTCGTCTTGAAATTTTAGTGAGAGATCACCTCATAATGCTACCGTCATTCTAAGCAAGATAAGGTGCATAAAAGATTAACATCACATGCAATTCATAAGTGACATGATATGGCCATCATCACGTGCTTCTTGATCTCCATCACCAAAGCACCGACACGATCTTCTTGTCACCGGCACCACACCATGATATCCATCAACGTGTCACCATCAGGGTTGTCGTGCTACTCATGCTATTACTACTAAAGCTACGTCCTAGCAAAATAGTAAACGCATCTGCAAGCACAAACGTTAGTTTAAAGACAACCCTATGGCTCCTGCCGGTTGCCGTACCATCGACATGCAAGTCGATATTATCTATTACAACATGATCATCTCATACATCCAATATATCACATCACATCGTTGGCCATATCACATCAGAAGCATACCCTGCAAAAACAAGTTAGACTTCCTCTAATTTTGTTGTTGCATGTTTTACGTGGTGACCATGGGTATCTAGTAGGATCGCATCTTACTTACGCAAACACCACAACGGAGATATATGAATTGCTATTTAACCTTATACAAGGACCTCCTCGGTCAAATCCGATTCAACTAAAGTTGGAGAAAACGACAATTGCCAGTCATCTTTGAGCAACGGGGTTACTCGTAGCGATGAAACCAGTCTCTCGTAAGTGTACGAGTAATGTCGGTCGAAGCCGCTTCAATCCAACAATACCGCAGAATCAAGAAAAGACTAAGGAGGGCAGAAAATCACACATCACCGCCCACAAAAACTTTTGTGTTCTACTCGAGAAGACATCTACGCATGAACCTAGCTCATGATGCCACTGTTGGGGAACGTCGCATGGGAAACAAAAAATTTCATTCGCGCACGAAGACCTATCATGGTGATGTCCATCTACGAGAGGGGATATTCGATCTACGTACCCTTGTAGATCTCACAGCAGAAGCGTTAGTGAACGCGTTTGATGTAGTGGAACGTCCTCACGTCCCTCGATCCGCCCCGCGAACCGTCCCGCGATCAGTCCCACGATCTAGTGCGGAACGGACGGCACCTCCGCGTTCAACACACGTACAGCTCGACGATGATCTCGGCCTTCTTGATCCAGCAAGAGAGACGGAGAGGTAAATGAGTTCTCCGGTAGCGCGACGGCGCTCCGGAGGTTGGTGATGATCTTGTCTCGGCAAGGCTCCGCCCGAGCTCCGCAGAAACGCGATCTAGAGGTAAAACCGTGGAGATATGTGGTCGGGCTGCCGTGGCAAAGTTGTCTCAAATCAGCCCTAAAACCTCCGTATATATAGGGGGAAGAGGGGGAGCCTTGCCTTGGGGTCCAAGGACCCCCAAGGGGTTCGGCCGAGCCAAGGGGGGGAGTCCTCCCCTTCCAAACCGAATCCAACTAGGTTTGGAAGGAGGAGTCCTTCCCCTTTTTCCCACCTCCTCTTTTGTTTTCCTTTTCTCTTTGATTTTCTTCCTATGGCACATAGGGCCTTCTTGGGCTGACCCACCAGCCCATTAAGGGCTGGTGCGCCACCCCAAGGCCTATGGGCTTCCCCAGGGTGGGTTGCCCCCCCTGGTGAACACCCGGAACCCATTAGTCATTCCCGGTACATTCCCGGTAACTCCGAAAACCTTCCTGTAATCAAATGAGGTCATCCTATATATCAATCTTCGTTTTCGGACCATTCCGAAAACCCTCGTGACATCTGTGATCTCATCCGGGACTCCGAACAACATTCGGTAACCAACCATATAACTCAAATACGCATAAAACAACGTCGAACCTTAAGTGTGCAGACCCTGCGGGTTCGAGAACTATGTAGACATGACCCGAGAGACACCTCGGTCAATATCCAATAGCGGGACCTGGATGCCCATATTGGATCCTACATATTCTACGAAGATCTTATCGTTTGAACCTCAGTGCCAAGGATTCATATAATCCCGTATGTCATTCCCTTTGTCCTTCGGTATGTTACTTGCCCGAGATTCAATCGTCAGTATCCGCATACCTATTTCAATCTCGTTTACCGGCAAGTCTCTTTAGTCGTTCCGTAATACAAGATCCCGCAACTTACACTAAGTCACTTTGCTTGCAAGGCTTGTGTGTGATGTTGTATTACCGAGTGGCCCCCGAGATACCTCGCCGTCACACGGAGTGACAAATCCCAGTCTCGATCCATACTAACTCAACGAACACCTTCGGAGATACCCGTAGAGCATCTTTATAGTCACCCAGTTACGTTGAGACGTTTGATACACACAAAGCATTCCTCCGGTGTTAGTGAGTTATATGATCTCATGGTCATAGGAACAAATACTTGACACGCAGAAAACAGTAGCAACAAAATGACACGATCAACATGCTACGTCTATTAGTTTGGGTCTAGTCCATCACATGATTCTCCTAATGATGTGATCCCATCATCAAGTGACAACACTTGCCTATGGTCAGGAAACTTTGACCATCTTTGATCAACGAGCTAGTCAACTAGAGGCTTACTAGGGACAGTGTTTTGTCTATGTACCCACACAAGTATTGTGTTTCCAATCAATACAATTATAGCATGGATAATAAACGATTATCATGAACAAAGAAATATAATAATAACTAATTATTATTGCCTCTAGGGCATATTTCCAACAATGCAGCACAGGAGCAATAAGTATTTCCCTTAGTTTGAGAACCAAGGTATCAATCCAGTAGGACAATCTCGTCAAGTCCAGAGTACTTGCACAAACACAAAAGAGCTTGCACCCAACGCTATAAAGGGGTTGTCAATCCCTTCAAGATTGATTGCAAAGTGAGATCTGAAGGCGGAAAGTGCAACGAAGAAAAAGTGTAAGGCTCAAAATATGGTGTGAAGTAGACCATGGGGGCCATAGTGTTCACTAGAGGCTTCTCTCAAAATAGCAAATATTACGGTGGGTGAACAATTTACTGTCGAGCAATTGATAGAACCGCGCAAAGTCATGACGATATCTAAGGCAATGATCATACATATAGGCATCACGTCCGAGACAAGTAGACCGATACTTTCTGCATCTACTAGTATTACTCCACACATCGACCGCTATCCAGCATGCATCTAGTGTATTGAGTTCATGACGAACACAGTAACACCTTAAGCAAGATGACATGATGTAGAGGGATAAACTCAAACCAATGATGAAAACCCCATCTTTTTACCCTTGATGGCAACAACATGATGCATGCCTCGCTACCCCTTCTGTCACTGGGTGAGGTCATCGCACGGTATGAACCCAAAACCAAGCACTTCTCCCATTGCAAGAATCATATATCAAGCTGGCCAAACAAAACCCACAACTCAAAGAGAATTACAAGGATATGAAATCATGCATACGAGAGATCAGAAGAAACTCAAATAAGATTCATAGATAATCTGATCATAAATCCACAATTCATTGGATCTCGACAAACACACCGCAAAAGAAGATTACATCGGATAGATCTCCATGAAGATCATGGAGAACTTTGTATTGAAGATCCAAGAGAGAGAAGAAGCCTTCTAGCTACTAGCTATGGACCCGTAGGTCTATGGTGAACTACTCACGCATCATCAGAGAGGTCATGGTGTTGATGAACAAGCCCTTCGTATCCGAATCCCCCCTCCGACAGGGCACCAGAACGTGCCCCAGATGGGATCTTGCGGAGACAGAAGTTTGCGTCGACGGAAAAGTACTTTCAATGATCTCCTGATTTTTTCTGGAATTTATGGGAATATATAGGCGAAAGACCTAGGGTAGAGGTGGCCTAGGGAGCCCACAAGCCTGGGAGGCGCGCCCCCCTGGCCGCAGCTAGGGGGCTTGTGGGTTCCCTGGTGGCCCCCTACCTTGGTTCTCAAGCTTCCCGATCTTCTTCTGTTTCGGAAAAAATCTTTTTGGAAGTTTCGTTCCGTTTGGACTCCGTTTAAAATCCTCCTCTGCAAGGGGTCAAAAACACGGAAAAAACAGGAACTGGCAGTTGGCACTGAGTTAATAAGTTAGTCCCAAAAAGATATAAAAGGCATACAAAACAACCAAAGTTTGACAGGATAATAGCATGAAACCATAAAAAATTATAGATACGTTGGAGACGTATCAAGCATCCCCAAGCTTAACTCCTGCTCGTCCTCGAGTAGGGAAGTGATAAAGACTGAATTTTTGATGTGGAATGCTACCTAGCATAGTTTTCCTTTGCAAGTTCTTTCGTGTGACATGAATGTTCAGATCCGTATGATTCAAAACAATAGTTTGCTATTGACATGAAAACAATAATACTTCAAGCAAACTAGCAAGGTAATCATGAACTTTCGAAATAACAAGGCCAAGGAAAGTTATCCCTACAAAATCATATAGTCTGGCTATGCTCCATCATCCTCACACAACTAATTTAAATCATGCACAACCCCGGTGTTGGCCAAGTAATTGTTTTTGCACTCTTACTTTCTCAAACTTTTTATAACTATCACGCAATACATGAGCGTGAGCCATGGATAGAGCACTATAGGTGGAATAGAGTGTGGTGGTGGTTGTGAGACAAAAAAGGAGGAGATGGTCACATTGACTCGGCATATCAAAGGGCTATGGAGATGCCCGTTAATAGATATCAATGTGAATGAGTAGGGTTGCCATACAAAGGATGCACTAGAGCTATAAGTATGTGAAAGCTCAAAAGGAGAACTAGTGGGTGTGCATCCAACTTGCTTGCTCACGAAGACCGAGGGCAATTTTGAGGAAGCCCATCATTGGAATATACAAGCCAAGTTATATAATGAAGATTCCCACTAGCATCTGGTGGTGACGAAACGAGAGGCTCTCAAACATGAAGAACATGGTGCTATAATGAAGCACAAGTGTGGAAAAAAGATAGTAGCATTGTCCCTTCTCTCTTTTCTCTTTTTTTATTTGGTCTCTTGGGCCTCTTTTTTCATTTTTTTTATTTGGGATCTTTGGCCTCTTTTTTCCCCTCACATGGGACAATGCTCTAATAATGATGATCATCACACTTTTATTTACTCACAGCTCAAAGCTCAGAACAATGATGACTCTATAGGAAATGCCTCCGACAGTGTACCGGGATGTGCAACGATCTAGCTTGGCAATATATCTCGGAATGGCTATGAAAATGCCATAGTAGGTAGGTATGGTGGCTGTTTTGAGGAAGGCATATGGTGGGTTTGTGCACCGGCGAGAATTGCGCGGCACTAGAGAGGCTAGCAATGGTGGAAGGTGAAAGTGCATCTATACCATGGACTCACATTAGTCATGAAGAACTCACATACTTGTTGCAAAAGTTTTTATTAGTAATCGAAACAAAGTGCTAAACGCATACTCCTAGGGGAAGGGTTGGTAGGTGTTAACCATCACGCGATCCCGACCGCAACACAAAGGATGACAATCAATAGATCAATTATGCTCCGACTTCCTAACATAGCGGTTCACCATACGTGCATGCTACGGGAATCACTAACTTCAACACAAGTATTTCTTGATTCACAACACCCTACTAACATAACTCTTAATATTACCAAATCCACGTCTCAAAACTTGAGAGGAATCAGAACTTCTCTTTCTACTAAATGCACATGAAGATGGAGGTTTTTGTATCCTATTTGGGTACCTATCACCTTTGGGGACTACTTTCATAGCACAAGCCAACTACCAAGTCACGCACCGCCGTGCTCTAAAAGATCTAAGTGAAGCACATAGAGCAAAATTGTCTAGCTCAAAAGATATAAGTGAAGCACAATGAGTATTCTAGCAAATTCATGATGAATGAATGTCTCTCTCAAAAGGTGTGCAACAAGGATGATTGTGACGCAACAAAAAGAAAAGACTACTACGATACAATACGCTCTAAGCAAAACACATATCATGTGGTGAATAAAAATATAGCTCCAAGTAATGTTACCGATGGATTGAAGACGAAAGAGGGGATGCCTTCCCGGGGCATTCCCAAGCTTAGGATTTTTGGTGTCCTTGAATTTGGCTTGGGATGCCTTGGGAATCCCCAAGCTTGAGCTATTTCCACTCTTTATCCCATTGTCCATGAGAACATCACCCAAAACTTGAAAACTTCACAACACAAAACTTAAACAGAAACTCGTGATATCATTAGCACAAGAAAACAAACTACCACCTCTTTAGGTACTGTAGCAATCTTGATTTCTATTTACATTGGTGTTATATTACTGTATTCTCACTTTTCCATGGCTAGTACCCCCCGATACTATCCATAGTTTCATCAAAACAAGCAACCAACACAACAAAAACAGAATCTGTCAAAAACAGACCAGTCTGTAGCAATCTGTATACTTCGTATACTTCTGGTACCTCAAAAATTCTGAAACATTATGACTGCCTGGGAAAAAGGTATATCAACCATAAGCAAGAAGAATCAACTCAAAATCTCTTTCTGAATAAAAATGAAAAATAATCTCGTAAGCGAAAAGTTTCTGTCTTTTTCCAGCAGGATCAAACAACCATCAACAAGACTAGTCATAAAGGTTTTGCTTGGCTCAAACACAGAAAAGAAACACAAAAGACACAATCATAACAGAATTATGATATTGTGGATGGAACAAAAAATAAATAAAAAGAAAAATTCATTGGGTTGTCTCCCAACAAGCGCTATTGTTTAACGCCCTTAGCTAGGCATTGATAATTCAATGATGCTCACATAAAAGATAGCAATTGAAGCACAACGAGAGCATCATAAAGCATGTGAAAATCACATCTAAGTCTAACATACTTCCTATGCATAGGCATTTTATAGGAAAACAAATTGGCAAGACAACCAATAGTTACCAAATGCAAGGAAGAAGAAAGAGGCAATAGCAATCTCAACATAACGAGAGGTAATTTGGTAATATGAAAGTTTCTACCACAATATTTTCCTCTCTCATAACAATTACATGTGGGATCGTATTCAAATTCCACAATGTAGCTATCACAAAGGATATTCTTTTCATGATCCACATGCATGCAAAGTTGGCGCTCTTCAAAAATAGTGGGATTATCATCAAATAAAGTCCAATCCCACTTTAAATATTGTTGCAAATATCATACTCATCATGAGGCTTAATTTTTTTTCAAGATCGTAAGAAAAATTATTACCCCAATCATGATCATTCCAACAAGTAGTGGACATAGCAAAACTAGCATCCCCAAGCTTAGGGTTTTGCATATTTTTAGCATGATTGTCATTATTAGAATTTATAATGAAATCATTGCAATCATGCTTTTCATTCAAGGAGCCCCCGTGAATCATTTCATAAATTTATTCATCACGATTTTCAGATTCACGCATCTCAAGCAAAACTCCATAGAGAAAGTCAAGTGCACTCAACTCACTAGCAATTGGATCAACATAATTGGATCTCTTAAAGAGATTAGCAAGTGGATGAGGATCCATATCAAAAGATTTTCAGCAAGAGAAGATGCAAGCATATTGAAGGCACATAACACACAAGCAAACAGAAAGCAAGTGGAAGAAAGGGCGAACGAAAAAGGCAAATGAAAAAAAGGCAAACTAAAAAGGCAAACGAAAAAGGCAAATATTTTTGTAAATTTTTGTTTTTCAGAAGTGGGAGAGAGGAAAACGAGAGGAAAAAAGGTAAATGCAAGAGATGAGTTTGCGACACTTACTTGGATGAGTTCTTGACTTGATCCTCCCCGGCAACGGCGCCAGAAATCCTTCTGCTACTTCTTAAACAACAACGCGAGAAATTGACACGTTGACGGAGACTTGCTTGCGTTGGTTTTTTTGCTTGAAGAGGAAAGGGTGATGTAGCAAAAGAGCAGTAAGTATTTCCCTTAGTTTGAGAACCAAGGTATCAATCCAGTAGGAGAATCTCATCAAGTCCAGAGTACCTGCACAAACACAAAAGAGCTTGCACCCAACGCTATAAAGGGGTTGTCAATCCCTTCAAGATTGATTGCAAAGTGAGATCTAAAGGCGGAAAGTGGAACGAAGAAAAAGTGTAAGGATAAAAATATGGTGTGAATTAGACCCTGGGGGCCATAGTGTTCACTAGAGGCTTCTCTCAAAATAGCAAATATTACGGTGGGTGAACAAATTACTGTCGAGCAATTGATAGAACCGTGCAAAGTCATGACGATATCTAAGGCAATAATCATACATATAGGCATCACGTCCGAGACAAGTAGACTGATACTTTCTGCATCTACTACTATTACTCCACACATCGACCGCTATCTAGCATGCATCTAGTGTATTGAGTACATGACGAACAGAGTAACGCCTTAAGCAAGATGACATGATGTAGAGGGATAAAGTCAAACCAATGATGAAAACCCCATCTTTTTACCCTTGATGGCAACAACATGATGCGTGCCTCGCTACCCCTTCTGTCACTGGGTGAGGTCACCGCATGGTATGAACCCAAAACCAAGCACTTTTCCCATTGCAAGAATCATAGATCAAGCTGGCCAAACAAAACCCACAACTCGAAGAGAATTACAAGGATATGAAATTATGCATAAGAGAGATCAGAAGAAACTCAAATAAGATTCATAGATAATCTGATCATAAATCCACAATTCATCGGATCTCGAAAAACACACCGCAAAAGAAGATTACATCGGATAGACCTCCATGAAGATCATGGAGAGCTTTGTATTGAAGATCCAAGAGAGAGAGAAGAAGCCATCTAGCTACTAGCTATGGACCCGTAGGTCTATGGTGAACTACTCACACATCATCGGAGAGGTCATGGTGTTGATGAAGAAGCCCTCCGTATCTGAATCCCCCCTCCAGCTGGGCACCAGAACGTGCCCCAGATGGGATCTTGCGAAGACAGAAGCTTGCGGCGGCGGAAAAGTACTTTCGATGATCTCCTGATTTTTTTTGGAATTTATGGGAATATATAGGCGAAAGACCTAGGGCAGAGGTGGCCCAGGGAGCCTACAAGCCTGGGAGGCGCGCCCCCCTGGCCGCGGCTAGGGGGCTTGTGGGGTCCCTCGTGGCCCCGTGCCTTGGTTCTCAAGCTTCCCGATCTTCTTCTGTTTCAAAAAAAATCTTTTTGGAAGTTTCATTCCGTTTGGAATCCGTTTAAAATCCTCCTGTGAAAGGGGTCAAAAACACGAAAAACAGGAACTGGCACTTGGCACTGAGTTAATAAGTTAGTCCCAAAAAGATATAAAAGGCATACAAAACAACCAAAGTTTGACAAGATAATAGCATGAAACCATCAAAAATTATAGATACGTGGGAGACGTATCACACACTTCATCATTGTTTGGGCCTAGAGGAAGGCATTGGGCAGTATTAGGTATATGATGGGTTGCTAGAGTGACAGAAGCTTAAACCCTAGTTTATGCGTTGCTTCGCAAGGGGCTGATTTGGATTCACCAGGTTAATGCTATGGTTAGCCTTAGTCTTAATTCTTCTTTCGTAATTGAGGATGCTTGCAAGAGGGGTTAATCATAAGTGGGATGTTTGTCCAAGTAAGGACAACACCCAAGCACCGGTCCACCCACATATCAAACTATCAAAGTAGCGAACGCGAATCATATGAACATGATGAAAACTAGCTTGACAGAAATCCCCATGTGTCCTCGGGAGCGCTTTACCTTATATAAGAGTTCGTCCAGGTTTGTCCCTTGCTACAAAAGGGATTGGGCCATCTTGCTGCACCATTGTTACTATTGTTACTTGCTACCCGCTACGAATTATCTTATCACACAACCATCTGTTACCGATAATTTCAGTGCCTGCAGAGAATACCTTGCTGAAAACCACTTGTCATTTCCTTCTGCTCCTCGTTGGGTTCGACACTCTTACTTATCGAAAGGACTACAATATATCCCCTACACTTGTGGGTCATCCAGACTGTTTTCTGGCACCGTTGCCGGGGAGTGAAGCGCCTTTGGTAAGGAAACATTTATAGTGTGGTGAAATTTATTGTCACTTGTCACTATGGAAGCTAATCCTTTGAGGAGCTTGTTCGGAGTATCTTCACCTCGAACGGAAGCACAAAGAATTGATCCTCAACCTACTACACCTACTGAAAATATTTATTATGAAATTCCTTCGGGTATGCTAGAGAAACTGTTGGCTCATCCTTTTACAGGAGATGGAACATCACATCCCGACTTGCATGTAATCTATGTAGATGAAGTTTGTGGTTTATTTAAGCTTGCAGGTTTGCCTGAGGATGAGGTCAATAAGAAGGACTTTCCCTTATCTTTGAGGGATAAAGCATTGACATGGTATAGGCTATGTGATGATACTGGATCATGGAACTACAACCGATTGAAATTGAAATTTCATCAAAAGTTTTATCCTATGCATTTGGTACATCGTGATCGGAATTATTTCTATAGTTTCTGGCCTCGTGATAGAGAAAGTATCGCTCAATCTTGGGGAGGCTTAAGTCAATGTTATATTCATGCCCCAACCATGAGCTCGCTAGAGAAATTATTATTATGAACTTTTATGCTCGGCTTTCTCATGACAATCGCACCATGCTTGACACTTCTTGTACCGGTTCTTTTATGAAGAGAGATATTGATTTCAAATGGGATTTATTGGAAATAATTAAATGCAACTCTGAAGATTGGGAGTTTGATGAAGGTAAGGAGTCAGGTATGAATCTTAAGTTCGATTGCGTTAAATCCTTCGTTGAAACAAATACTTTTCGTGATTTTAGCGCTAAACATGGACTTGACTCTGAGATAGTAGCTTCTTTATGTGAATCATTTGCTGCTCATATTAATCTCCCTAAGGAGAAGTGGTTTAAATATCATCCTCCCATAGAAGTCAATGTAGTAAAACCCAATCCAGTTGAAGAGAAAGTCATTGCTTATAATGATTCTATTGTTCCTAGTGCTTACATTGAGAAACCACCTTTCCCTGTTAGAATAAAGGATCATGCTAAAGCTTCAACTGTGATACGTAAGGGCTACATTAGAACACCTACACCCCGTGAGCAAATTAAAGTTGAACCTAGCATTGCTATTATTAAAGATCTCTTGGACGATAATGTTGATGGGCATGTTATTCATTTCTGTGAAGATGATGCTAGAATTGCTAAACCTCATGCTAGAGACAAACATAAGCCTGTTGTTGGCATGCCTATTGTTTCTGTTAAGATAGGATATCATTGTTATCATGGTTTATGTGACATGGGTGCTAGTGTTAGTGCAATACCTCGATCTTTATATGATGAAATTAAAGATGAGATTGCACCTGTCGAGATGGAATTTATTGATGTTACTATTAAACTTGCTAATAGAGATACTATCTTCCCTATGGGAATTGTTAGAGATGCTGAAGTCTTGTGTGGTAAAACTAAGTATCCTACTGATTTTCTCGTTCTTGCTACCACACAAGATAGCTTTTCTCCCATCATATTTGGTAGACCTTTCCTCAATACTGTTAATGCTCAGATTGATTGTGAGAAACAAACTGTTACGGTTGGCTTTGAAGGTGTGTCACATGAATTTAATTTTTCTAAGTTTGGTGGACAACCTCATGAAAAATAATTGTCTAGTAAGGATGAAATTATTGCTCTTGCTTCTATTGATGTGCCTCCTACTTATCCTTTAGAGCAATACTTTCTTGAGCATGAAAATGATATGCATATGGATGAAAGGAATGAGATAGATACAGTTATCTTTGAACAACATCCTATCCTTAAGAATAATTTGCGTGTTGAATTACTTGGAGATCCACCTCCACCAAAGGGCGATCCTGTGTTTGAGCTTAAACAATTACCTGATACTCTTAAGTATGCTTATCTGGAAGAAAAAGAGATATATCCTGTTATTATTAGTGCTAACCTTTCAGAGCATGAATAAAATAAATTATTGAAAACTCTGAGGAAGCACCGTACTGCTATTGAATATACTCTTGATGGTCTTAAGGGCATTAGTCCCACTCTGTGCCAACATAAAATTAAAACTGATCCTGATTCCAAACGAGTTGCCGATCATCAACGAAGATTAAATCCTAAGATGAAAGAGGTGGTAAGAAAAGAAATACTAAAGCTCCTGGAAGAAGGTATTATCTATCCTGTTGCTCATAGTGATTGGGTAAGTCCGGTGCATTGTGTCCCTAAGAAGGGAGGTATTACCGTTGTCCCTAATGATAAAGATGAATTGATCCCACAAAGAATTGTTACTGGCTATAGGATGGTAATTGATTTTAGGAAATTAAATAAAGCTACTAAGAAATATCCTTACCCTTTGCCTTTTATTGATCAAATGCTACAAAGATTGTCTAAACATACACACTTTTGCTTTCTAGATGGTTATTCTGGTTTCTCCCAAATACCTGTTGCACAATCTGATCAGGAGAAAACCACTTTTACTTGCCCTTTCAGTACCTTTGCTTATAGACGTATGCCTTTTGGTTTATGTAATGCACCTGCTACCTTTCAAAGATGTATGATGGCTATATTCTCTGACTTTTGTGAAAAGATCGTTCAGGTTTTCATGGATGATTTCTCCGTTTACGGATCTTCTTTTGATGATTGCCTGAGCAACCTTGATCGAGTTTTGCAGAGATGTAAAGATACTAACCTTGTCTTGAATTGGGATAAGTGCCACTTTATGGTTAATGAAGGCATCGTCTTAGGACATAAAATTTCTGAAAGAGGTATTGAAGTCGATAAGGCTAAAGTTCATGTGATCGAGAAAATGCCATGCCCTATAGAGAGTAAAGGTATAAGAAGTTTCCTTGGTCATGCTGGTTTCTATAGAAGGTTCATTAAAGACTTCTCTAAGATTTCTAGGACTCTCACCAATCTCTTGCAAAAAGATATTCCATTTGTTTTTGATGATGATTGTGAAGAAGCATGTGAAATACTTAAGAAGGCCTTGATAACTGCACCTATTGTTCAACCACCTAATTGGAACCTACCTTTTGAAATTATGTGTGATGCTAGTGATTATGTTGTTGGTGCTGTTCTAGGACAAAGAGTTGATAAGAAATTAAATGTTATTCATTATGCTAGTAAAACTCTAGACAATGCCCAAAGAAACTATGCTACTACTGAAAAAGAATTTTTAGCAGTTGTGTTTGCATGTGATAAGTTCAGATCTTATATTGTTGATTCCAAAGTTACTATTCACACTGATCACGCTGTTATTAAATATCTCATGGAAAAGAAAGATGCTAAACCTAGACTTATTAGATGGGTTCTCTTGCTACAAGAATTTGATTTGCATATTGTTGATAGGAAGGGTGCACAGAACCCCGTAGGAGATAACTTGTCTAGGTTAGAGAATGTTCTTGATGACCCACAACCTATTGATGATAGCTTTCCTTGATGAACAATTGAATGTTATCAATGCTTCACGTAGTACACCTTGGTATGCTGATTATGCTAATTATGTTGTTGCTAAATATATACCACCTAGTTTCACATACCAACAAAAGAAAAAGTTCTTTTATGATTTGAGACATTACTTTTGGGATGACCCTCACCTTTATAAAGAAGGAGTAGATGGTGTTATTAGACGTTGTGTACCTGAGCATGAACAGGGACAAATCCTACAAAAGTGTCACTCCGAGGCTTACAGAGGACACCATGCGGGAGATAGAACTGCACACAAGGTATTGCAATCCGGTTTTTATTGGCCCACTCTCTTCAAGGATGCTCGTAAGTTTGTCTTGTCTTGTGATGAATGTCAAAGAATAGGTAATATCAGTAAACGTCATGAAATTCCTATGAATTATTCACTTGTTATTGAACCATTTGATGTTTGGGGTTTTGATTATATGGGACCTTTTCCAAAGTCCAACGGGTATACTCATATTCTAGTTGTTGTTGATTACGTTACTAAGTGGGTAGAAGCTATCCCAACTAGTAGTGCTGATCATAACACCTGTATTAAGATGCTTAAAGAAGTCATTTTTCCTAGATTTGGAGTCCCTAGATATTTAATGACTGATGGTGGTTCACATTTTATTCATGGTGCTTTCCATAAAATGCTTGCTAAGTATGATGTCAACCATAGAATTGCATCTCCTTATCATCCTTAGTCTAGTGGTCAAGTAGAGTTAAGTAATAGAGAAATTAAATTAATTCTGCAAAAGACTGTTACTAGGTCTAGAAAGAATTGGTCTAAGAAACTTGATGATGCACTGTGGGCTTATAGAACTGCTTATAAGAATCCCATGGGCATGTCTCCGTATAAAATGGTTTACGGTAAAGCATGTCATTTACCTCTTGAGCTAGAGCATAAGGCTTATTGGGCAATCAAAGAGCTCAACTTTGATTTCAAACTTGCTGGTGAGAAGAGGTTATTTGACATTAGCTCACTTGATGAATGAAGAACTCAGGCATATGCAAATGCCAAGTTGTTTAAAGAAAAAGTTAAGAGGTGGCATGATAAAAGGATACAAAAACGTGAGTTCAATGTAGGTGATTGTGTCTTGATATACAATTCTCGTTTAAGATTTTTTGCAGGCAAGCTTCTCTCTAAATGGGAAGGTCCTTACATTGTTGAGGAAGTATATCGTTCCGGTGCCATAAAAATCAACAACGCGGAAGGTAATTTTTCGAGAGTTGTAAATGGGCAAAGAATCAAACATTATATCTCAGACTCCAAGAATGAGGAGGTATGTGATACGGTAAGTAAACCGACTCCAAAAATTTCTAGCATGCTTAGTGGTAATTAAAAAGAAAACCCAAAAAGATTTCCCGTTCTTCTTTTGCTTGTTGGGGTCTTTCCCGTGTAAATAGTTTTCGTTTTCTTTGGGTCGAGGTAGAAGACCATGAATAAAATGATTAGTGGCTCTCATAAGCATTATTGTTTATCCGTCAAAGAGCCATATTACTTTGTCTTCTCCTCTGAATTTTCTTGCAGATTCCAGCTTAGTCCAATGCATGAACACTCTTATTCTTATTCACATCATTCGGTCGTGCAAGTGAAAGGCAATAATGATGATATATGATGAAGTGACTGAGCTTGGAAAAGCTCATATGAACTCGACCTATTTTGTTTTTGTAAATAGGTCATCGTTCCTAATTCAGCATTGTTATGAGAGAAACATGTTTGCAATGGCAACTTAGAGATCATAGTTTCTGATGCCATGCTTAATTAGCTAGGAGCTTATAATGGTTTGTCTTGGATGCCAACATGAATTTCAAGATGATTATGATGTAGTATGATAGGATGGTATCCTCCTTTGAATGATTCAAGTGGCTTGACTTGGCACATGTTCATGCATGTAGTTGAAACAAAATCAACATAGCCTCTACGATATTCATGTTTATGGCGATTTATATCCTACTCATGCTTGCACTCAACATTGGTTAATTTCAATGCATATTGATGACCGTTGTCGCTCTCTAGTTGGTCGCTTTCCAGTCTTTTGCTAGCCTTCACTTGTACTAAGCGGGAATACTGCTTGTGCATCCACTTCCCTAAACCCAAAGTTGTTCCATATGAGTCCACCATACCTACCTATATGCGGCATCTACCTGCCGTTCCAAGTAAATTTGCATGTGCCACTCTCTAAATCTTCAAATAATAATCTGTTTTGTATGCCCGAACCACTCATGTGGTGACAAGGGGCGGTCAGTATCTTCCATGCTAGGGGTGTGTTATCCTCGATACGTTTTTATTCACTATCACTCACGAGAAAGGGGCCGGTAATCGGAATGCCCAGTTCCATGCTCAAATCAAATAAAAAATATAATTGCAAACAAAACTCCCCTGGATTGTTGTTGGTATGGACGACACCCGAGGATTCGGCTAGTCGTGGAGTGTGATTGATCAGTGGTGGGGGAGTCAAAACTTTACCATTCTGTTTGGGAACCACCTATAATATGTGTAGCATGGAAGATGGTGAAAACTTTTGGTCATCGCGTTGACAATGAAAGCATGCCACCCAAAGTTATTTATCTCTGTTTTAAAAGCTTGAGCTCTGGCACCTCTGCAAATCAATGCTTCCGTCTGCGAAGGGCCTATCTATTTACATTACTGTTGAGTCATCCTCTTCTTATAAAAGGCACCAATTAGATAGCACCTCCGTCATTTTTATGCTTTGCTATTAATTGATATTGAGTATGACTGTGACTGGATCTTCTTTGCCATGAATTACAATGTTCAGTCAGCCCTTGGTATTTGAAGGTGCTCTGCATTTATGTTTTGCGGTCTGAGAAAGGGCTAGCGAGATAACATTTGTTCATATTGTATCATGATTGTTTTGATTGAAGTGTTGATGTTCGAAACTTATTATTATTGCTCGCTAGTTGATTACGCCATTGATATGAGTACACCATGAGACCTAAATGTTATTGTTTATGTGGTTAGCTTATGATCTTGCTGAAAATCTGAATATGAGTTAGACATAATTACAACAACTAGATCAAACAGAGTTCCTAGAAGTTTTTATTTTGTCTCTTTCAGTTTGTCAACTGAATTGCTTGAGGACAAGCAAGGCTTTAAGCTTGGGGAGTTGATACGTCTCCATCGTATCTACTTTTCCAAACTCTTTTGCCCTTGTTTTGGACTCTAATTTGCATGATTTGAATGGAACTAACCCGGACTGACGTTGTTTTCAGCAGAATTGCCATGGTGTTGTTTTTGTGCAGAAATAAAAGTTCTCGGAATGACGTGGAAACTTACAAGGATTTTTTGTGGAATATATAAAAAATGCTGGTGCAAGAATTACCCGAAGACATGGAGCGAGGGACCCACGAGCCCAGGAGGTGCCCCCACCTAGGGCGCGCCTGGCAGGCTCGTGGGGCCCACTTGGCTCAGCACCCTCCAACTCCAACTCTATATAACCTCTTTCGTCCCAGAAAAAAAATCAAGAGAGAGCTTTTGGGAAGAAACGCCGCCGCCACGAGGCGGAACTTGAGCAGAACCAATCTAGAGCTCCGGCACGCCGTCCTGCCGGGGAAACTTCCCTCTTAGAGGGGGAAATCATCGCCATCATCATCACCAACACTCCTCTCATCGGAGGGGACTCATCTCCATCAGCACCATCTCATCTCCAAACCCTAGTTCATCTCTTGTACCCAATCTCCGTCTCGCGACTCCGATTGGTACTTGTAAGGTTGCTAGTAGTGTTAATTACTCCTTGTAGTTGATGCTAGTTGGTTTACTCGGTGGAAGAGCATATGTTCAGATCCTTAATGCTATTCAATACCTCTCTGATCATGAACATAATTACGCTTTGTGAGTAGTTACGTTTGTTCCTGAGGACATGGGATAAGTGTTGCTATAAGTAGTCATGTGAATTTGGTAGTCGTTCGATATTTTGATGCGTTGTATGTTGTCTTTCCTCTAGTGGTATTATGTGAACGTCGACTACATGACACTTCACCATTATTTGGGCCTAGAGGAAGGCATTGGGAAGTAATAGGTAGATGATGGGTTGCTAGAGTGACAGAAGCTTAAACCCTAGTTTATGCGTTGCTTCGCAAGGGGCTGATTTGGATCCACCAGTTTAATGCTATGGTTAGACTTAGTCTTAATTCTTCTTTAGTAGTTGCGGATGCTTGCGGGAGGGGTTAATAGTAAGTGGGATGTTTGTCCAAGTAATTATAGCACCCAAGCACCGGTCCACCCACATATCAAACTATCAAAGTAGCGAAAGCGAATCATATGAACATGATGAAAACTAGCTTGACAGAAATCCCCATGTGTCCTCGGGAGCGCTTTACCTTATATAAGAGTTCGTCTAGGCTTGTACCTTGCTACAAAAGGGATTGGGCCATCTTGCTGCACCATTGTTACTATTGTTACTTGCTACCCGTTACGAATTATCTTATCACACAACCATTTGTTACCGATAATTTCAGTGCCTGCACAGAATACCTTGCTGAAAACCACTTGTCATTTCCTTCTGCTCCTCGTTGGGTTCGACACTCTTACTTATCGAAAGGACTACGATAGATCCCCTACACTTGAGGGTCACACATCAATTACATGTATATTATATATACCTTTGACGTTGCCGGCCTTCTTATCCGCTAAGTACTTGAGGCAGTTCCGCTTCAAGTGACCGGTTCCCTTGCAGTAATAGCACTCAGTCTTAGGCTTGGGTCCATTCTTGCACTTCTTCCCGACAATTGATTTACCGGGCGCGGCAACTTCTTTGTCGTCCTTCTTGAAGTTCTTCTTACTCTTGCCTTTTTTGAAACTGGTGGTCTTATTCACCATCAACACTTGATGTTCCTTTTTGATTTCCACCTCTGCTGATTTCAGCATCAAATATAACTCAGGAATGGACTTCTCCATCCCTTGCATATTGTAGTTCATCACAAAGCTCTTGTAGCTAGGTGGAAGCGATTGGAGGATTCTGTCAATAACTGAGTCCTCCGAAGATTAACTCCCAGCTAAGACAAGCGGTTGTGCAACCCAAACATTTTGAGTATGTGCTCGCTGACAAAACCATTTCCTCCATCTTACAACTAAAGAACTTGTCGGAGACTTCATATCTCTCGACCTGGGCATGAGATTGGAAAACCAGTTTCATCATCACTACGCGACTGTGAAAGTGCAGTCATGCCCTTAATCAAGTTTTGGTGTTAATGACAACACATACATAGGAAACTAATCTTATTTGTTGAGTGTATCTCAGGATGGTTTTTAAAGTACTCTTAGTAGATCGAGAATTATGTGCCAAGGTGGCTTGAGAAGATCGGGACTTATATGTCAAGAAGGCTCGGGATGGAGAAAAGATGATGTAGCCTATCCTTTAATTTACTATTCTTGAGTATAGGGATCCCGCACTATTATGAGGGGATCATGGGTTTTGCGATGAACTTGCTCAAAGTACATCTCTACTTTTCTGCTCATACCACATCTCCACTGCTCTGCTTTGATCCCAAAACAAAACCAATGCCTCGGACATCCGGCTTCCTCCAAACGTCCGAGGGCTGGACGCCCCGACCACTTCGGAAATCCGGAACCTTATACCAGAGCCAAAGTCTCGGATATCGGGCTCCCTTCGGACGTCCGAGGACCGGACGCCCGACCACTTCGGAAAACCGGAACCTTGCACCAGAGTCAAATACCTCAGACTTTCGTCCGAGGGCCGGACGTCCGACCGCTTTCGGAAATCCGGTGCCCTTGAACAGAGCCAAAGGCTCGGACATCCGGCTGCCTCCGGACATTCGGTCCCTGTTCGACTACACAGTGGCAAACTGATATGAACACTCCTTCGGTCGTCCAACGCCTGTCGGACGTCCGGAAACCGTCGGACGTCTGACCACTGACAGACTTAAGTGACCCCAACGGTTATTTTAGTCTCCCCACTATATATACCCCCTCCCACTTCGTGAGAGGGGGTCCAACACAGCAAGAACACTTACAAGAACACCTTCTTCCTCACTCACTCTTGCCTACACCCAATATTAGATCCCAAGAGCATTTGTGAGCCCCTTTGAGTGTTGTTCCAATCAAAAGATAGATCGTCTCCTTCTCCTCCTCTTCACCAAAGCGATTTGTGATTTGAGCAAGTTTTGAGCAATCCCCGTGATCTTGTTACTCTTGGAGGTTGGAGACTCCTAGGCGGTAGGAGTCTTCGGAGAGGAATCAAACCTTTGTGATTACCCCCCGAAAAGTTTGTGAAGGTTTGGAAGCCACATCAAGGCTTACCACTAGTGGTTGAGAAACGCCTTCGTGGTGTTGTCTCAAAGGGAGAATAGGGTGAGCCTTCGTGGCATTGGTGTGCCTTCGTGGTAACATCCGCCCCTCTAACGGTGACGTAGCTTCCCTCCAAGGAAGTGAACACCGGGATACATCATCGTCTCTCTTGGAGTTTTGTTTATCCCTAACCCTAACTCTTGTGTTAATCTTTATTACGTACTTGCATTTGATTATAGTTTACTGGTTGCCCTACTTTACTCTAAGTAGCTTACTCTTTGGCTTTGCAATTATTAGTCTCACTCTCATATTCCGCACCATTGCCTAATATTGCTAAGTAACTATTAAAATTTGGAAATGTACCTATTCACCCCCCTCTAGGTCGATCTCGATCCTTTTCAATTGGTATTAGATCCTCGTGCTCTATTCTTGTGGCTTAACCGCCCTAGAGCGAGATGGACGATACTCCCATTACTGTAGCTCCAGTGGAGAAGGACGGGACTTCCACGGAAGTGAGGTCCTTCACCTCTGAGGACCTGGAACGGGCCCTTGCCAAGCAAAAAGAGGAGCATGATGCTTCTCTTGAGGCCTTGGTCCAAATGAGACTGGCCTCATTAACCACGGGGACAGCCACGTCTCCGAGGGCCTCAGGGCAAAATGTGCCCGGTTCTTCATTTGGCCAACAACCTCCAGACAATAACCAAACCAATGTTCCATGGCTTTATGCTAGATCTCAAGTTGAGAAACCTAAGTACAATCCTGGAGGACAACCTCCTTTGCTTGATGACAATTCCGATTTTGCTTTATGGAGAGTTGGTATGCAGGATCATCTTAGGTACGCCAATGATGAGATGCTGGACATCCTCGAGCATGGCTACCACCCTGTAGATCCAAGGTGCCTCACTCCCAGAGAAACTTATGACAAGCATCTCAACGACACTGCGATCATGTGCATAAGAAAAGGGATGAATGACAAGCAACGGAGACCTTACATACACATCACAAGCGCCAAGGAACTATGGGATAACATTATAAGGACCAAGACCGGTACCTCCACTCTTCGGCTTGCTCAATATGAAATTGCCAAGGGGCAATTGCAGAACTTCTGTATGCAAAAGGGTGAATCTCCCAAGCAACTGCTAGAACGGCTCATGACTCTCGCCGCAGACATTGAGTCCTGTGACTGTGACAAGACGCAAGATGGTTTCAACCTGACCAAGAGATTTCTCATGGACAAGTTACTTCATGCCCTTGCTCCGTACCACCATCAAATGGTGTGGGACATAAGGCAACACCATGGGTTCAAAGAAATGACCCCAGATGACATCATATCCACTTTCCAATTATTTGAAGAGTCAAAGGCAAATGCAACAAAGCACCTTTCCATGCATGGTACTTCAACATCAAAGATCAATCTTGCTTTGAAAGCCAAGCATGAATGTGACGAAGAAGAAAGTGAAGAAGAAGAGGGTGATGAAGACTGTGAAGATGGTGATGATGCTGACTCTGATGAAAGCCCATCTTATGAGGACATTGCTCTCTTTGTAAAGAAGTTCAATGCAGGAAAATTCAAGGGAAGATTCCCAAAGAAGAAAGTAAGAAAATGCTATAACTGTGAGGAAACCAACCACTTCTCAAATGACTGCCCTTATGAGAAGAGAGAAGATAAACCAAGGTTTCCAAAGACCTTTGTAAAGAAGAAATTGCCAAACCCTTTGAACTCCAAGCTCAAGAGGAGAGATGGAAGAGCAATGGTTGCACAAGAAGAATCAGATCCAGAAGACGTTGGTGGGGTTGCCGGAGTAGCTCAGGATACACAAAACACCTTGAGGCTCATCAAAAAAAGTGGTGATGTTGTTCACTACAACTATATGAAAGACTACAAGGGCAACGCCCACAAGTGTTTTATGGCAAAGGCTGCCATAGAAGATGAGGAAGACCAAAGCTCCCATGATAAGGTTAAGGTAACTCCACGGTTAAACTCTTTCAGTCTAGTTTCTAGCTCATCTGATGAGTACCTTGATGTGGAGGATCACTATGAGGACAATGACTTAGATCATCCTATGTTTGCCAAAATAAACAAATTTATGTGCTCCCTTAAAGGAAAGAAGCTCACTATGTTTCACATACTTATGGAAATGGTGAGTAAGCACACCCATACCATCAAGGAACTCGAAACCCTCGTCACCGAGGAGAAGGAAAGGAATGAGATCCTTGAGTAGAAAGTCCTGTATGAGGAAGCACAAAATGATGCATTATGCTCAAAAGTTGGTGAAAACCTTGATAAACATGCTAACGATCTTGCCTCCTTGAAAAAGGCTGAATCTATGTGCAAAGAGTTATTAAATGATAAAAACAGACTTGTGAATTCTCATGCTTCTCTTTCTAAGACTGTGAGCGCCTATCCTTGTCTCTCAAGGACAAGGAAGAGAAACTCACTGTTCTTACAAAGAGCTTTGAGGCACTCAAGGTTACTTACCTTGACACTCTAGCTAAGGCTTACTCCTCACCTATTATTAATGTTGATACCTGCACTGCTAACTCTAGTAGTGAACTGGCATCTATTCTTGAGGAAAACTGTTCGCTAAAGGCACAGCTAGATAGAGGTCTCATGACATGCGCACAAGGACAAAAGACTCTCAATGAGATCTTAAGTCAACACAATGAGGTCTTTGCCAGGGAAGGGCTTGGGTTTAATCCAAGCACCGCCAAGAAAAGTGTATCTCCTCTCAAGTGCACCACCCTGTTTAAAGAAACATTTGTACGAGAGGGACACAAGGAGAAAGGGAAGGTTGTGAGTGGGTCGGCCACTAGGGGTTTGCCCACTCTCAACAAGACAACAGAGTTCATGCCTCCATCCTATGTACTTCGCAAATCAAAGGAAGGAGAGGTTTATGCTAAATTCTTTGGTCCCCGTAATGCATTCCGGTTTTATGATATTTGGGTCCCTAAGACTCTTGTAACTAATGTGAGAGGCCCCATGACGAAATGGGCACCTCAAACCAAGTCTTAATTCGTGTACATGCTGTTTTCTCCGGAGGAGTCAAATGGGTGATCGACAGTGGATACACCAATCATATGACCGGAGATAGTAACTTGCTCTATGACTTCATGCAAGCCATTCGACCATACATGAGAATTGTATTCGGAGGAGGGTCGAAAGGGCAGGTAATTGGGTTGGGCAAGGTGGCAATCACTAATGACATGTCTCTTGCAAATGTCATGCTTGTCCAATCTCTTCAATATCATTTGCTTTCAGTTCACCAATTGGCTTCCGTTGGTTATGACACACTATTTGGACTAACGGATGTGAAAGTCTTTAAGAGAGACACTCTCGAAGTGGCCTTTGTTGGAGAGTTGGATGGCAACCTTTACATGTTGATTTCTCGAAAGAGAGCACTTTCCATACAACTTGTCTGATGGCCAAGGCTGACATGGGATGGCTGTGGCATCGCCGGCTCGCCCATGTCGGCATGAGAAATCTTCAAAATCTCTTAGAAGGCAATCACATCCTTGGACTAACTAATGTATCTTTTAAGAAAGATCGTGTGTGCAGTGCATGCATAGCTGGGAAGCAACAACAATCAAAACACCCACCCAAGAATATTGTATCCACCTCAAGGCCTTTAGAGCTCCTCCATGTGGATCTGTTTGGGCCTCCTTCATGGGCTAGTCTTGGTGGGAAAAAGTATGGACTAGTCATTGTCGATGATTACTCAAGATACACATGGGTATTCTTTCTCAAGTCCAAGGACGAGACAAAGATCACCTTCATTGATTTTTCCAAACAAGTCCAGCGCAAGTTTGACAAGGCCATCAAGGAAATAAGAAGTGATAATGGCTCTGAGTTCAAGAATTACACCCTAGAAGAATTTCTTAGTGATGAGGGAATTGAACATCAGTACTCCGCACCTTACACCCCTCAGCAAAATGGTGTAGCAGAGAGGAAGAACCGGACACTTATGGAAATGGCAAGGTCCATGTTAGACGAATACAAGTCACCACATAGTTTTTGGGCTGAGGCTGTCAACACAACATGTCATGCATCAAACCGGCTTTTCCTTCGACCAATATTGGAAAATACTCCATATGAGCTCCTAACCGGGAACAAGCCAAATGTCAAGTACTTTCGTGTATTTGGATGCAAGTGTTTCATCCTCAACAAACGGGACCGGTTAGGAAAATTTCAATCCAAAACAACTGAAGGGATTTTTGTTGGCTATGGATCAAACTCTCACGCCTACAGAGTCTACAACAAATCCAATGGATGTGTTATAGAAACCTGTGACATGACGTTTGATGAATTTAACCGCTCCCATGGGGAGCAAGTTGATCTAAGTGATGTAGGTGAAGAAGATTCCTCGCAAGATATCTTGAACATGGGTGTAGGTGCACTTCTTCCCATGGAACAAGAACCCCATGATGATGATGAATATGATGAGAGTATTTCTCATCCTCAAGACAGTTCACTGCCCATACCTCCACAAGATACTAGCACACATATCATGTCAGTTGTTCAGGATCAAGTGGGAGAACATGTCTCTCACCCTGATCACACTCAAGAACAAGTTGACCTTCAAGATCTAGACCAAAGTATGGATATGGTTGATGATGAACCTCAACAGGTGCAACGCGAAGAGGAATATCTTCCACCGCACGTTAATGATCTATATGTTGAGGACGTTGATGATGGAGACGAAGTCGAACCTCGTGAAACCCTGACCTCCATCATGCCAGGTGTGGCCGGTCGTGTTGATGTTGATCAAATCCTCACTGGCGTGTCGGAAGGTAGAGTGAATCGTAAACAATTAACAAACTTTTGTGCTCACTTTTCGTTTGTCTCTAGTACTGTGCCACACAGGGTTCAGGATGCATTGTGTGACAATGACTGGCTCCTTGCTATGCAAGAAGAGTTAAACAGTTTTACACGCAACGAAGTATGGTCATTGGTAGAACGACCAGCCGAGGAACACAATGTCATTGGAACTAAATGGATCTTCAAGAACAAGGAAGATGAGAATGGGACTTTCCTCCTCAACAAGGCAAGGTTAGTAACACAGGGGTACTCCCAAGTTGAAGGTTTGGACTTTGGTGAGACTTTTGCCCCTGTTGCTCGTCTTGAATCCATTCACATTCTATTGGCCTATGCTGCTTTCAATGGTTTTACTTTGCATCAAATGGATGTGAAAAGTGCTTTCCTTAATGGTCCTCTACAAGAAGAGGTATATGTATCACAACCACCTGGGTTTGTTGACCCCAATCACAAAGACCATGTGTACAAACTTCACAAGGCTCTGTATGGCCTCAAACAAGCACCCCGTGCTTGGTACAATCATCTTAAGAAGTTCTTACTCGATGATGGCTTTGTGAGAGGGGTGATCGATCCCACTCTTTTTACTAAGAGGGAAAACAGTGATTTGATCTTATGCCAAATCTATGTGGATGACATCATTTTTGGTTCTCCTAACATCCATTTATGCAAGAAGTTTGCGGCCTCCATGACCAAGACCTTTGAGATGTCACTCAACACGGACTTGAAGTTCTTTCTTGGGTTTCAAATACAACAATTTCAAGAAGGAATTTTCTTGTCTCAAACTAAATACCTCAAGGACATTCTAGAAAAATTTGATATGACAAATGCTAAGCCAATGAAGACACCCATGGCCACATATGTTGTTCTAAATGAAGACACCAACGGTATTCCTTTTGACCCATCTACTTACCGCTCTATGATTGGTTCGTTGCTTTATCTTTGTGCATCTAGACCGAACATCATGTTAAGTGTAGGCATATGTGCTAGATTTCAAGCTTCCCCTAGGGAAAGCCATCATACGGCGGTTAAGCATATTCTTAGATACCTTGTTCACACCCCAAAGTTAGGCCTATGGTACCCTAAGGATGCAAACTTCGATCTCATTGGGTACTCTGATGCGGATTGGGCTGGTGACAAAGTGGGACGGAAATCCACTTCTGGTGCATGTCAGTTTCTTGGATGTTCCTTGGTAAGTTGGTCCTCGAAAAAGCAGAATTGTGTTTCTCTCTCCACGGCCGAGGCCGAATATATTGCAGCCGCAAGCTGTGCAACCCAACTGCTATGGATGAGGCAAACCCTAAAGGATTATGGCATCACTTATCTACACGTGCCTCTTCTCTGTGATAATGAAAGTGCCATCAAGATCTCCGAGAACCCCATTGATCACCCTTGCACAAAACACATTGATATTAGGTATCATTTCTTGAGAGACCATGTGCAAAAGGGTGACATTGATATTGCTCATGTGGGTACCGACATGCAGCTCGCTTACATCTTCACCAAGCCACTATGCGTAGCAAGATTCTGTCAACTTAGGCGTGAACTTGGTATCTTGGAGCTTGATAACATAACTTGAAATCCTGTACACATGCACACACTCACATTATGTTCTTGTCTTGATGTCGGCATGCATTTAGGGGGAGACACTAGCACTCACGTCATAATTTTTTGTTTTAACCCTATAATATGCTTAAATCAACTACCTCCCACAAGTAGTATATATAGTTCTTATAGGCAACACTGTTGGGTGTCCCTTGTGATAAACCATGTCAAATCACCTCATCATCAAGATCCCAGAAATTGCCTCTGCCTACTTCCCTCTCGGACGTCCAACGCGTCTCGGACGTCCGACGGCTGACACACTTCGGGTGTCTGACACATGTCGGTCGTTCAACGGCTGATGCCCTCCGGACGTCCGACGCCCGTAGGACGTCCGACACATCGGGAGCCTCTATAAATAGAGGGGCCGGGCTGGGCCTTGCCCTAGCCCCCACGCGCGCCCTTTTCCCCTCTCCCTCCACAGCCGCCGCCAGCCGCATGAGGAGCTCTGCCCTGCGATCTCGCCGCCACAGGGGCCCTGCCCCGCGATCTGGTTGTCCTCCTCCGCGGGATCCTTCTTCCACCCCTCTCTTCTCTCGATGTGCAGGTATCCTCTCGGTTTCCCTCGTGATTGGTTCCCTTCTCACTAGTTCATGTGTTCGTTCATATGTTCTTGACCGACGTTCCACATTGGGTTTCCCATCATGTAGGCTTTCCAATCATGCCCAATATTAAGCACACTGCCCGGAAGAACTCTGCTCGCTCATCCGCTCGTGTCGCTCCTGGCACGGGGTCGGATGACACCGAGGTACCACGCCGTCCCTTCAAACGGCTCGCCCGGCGTCCTCCTCCACAGCTCAGCTCCTCGTCTGATGGCTCTGACTTCGAGGATGAGCTTGCAGCGGAGGAACGTGCTGGATATGTTGCCGTTCGGAAGACCATGCCGAAGCCGGGGACTCGCAGGCCCTTGTATATGCCACCGCCTCCTCCTGAACAACCGGCAGGTGATGCTCGTCGTATCTCCTTAGAGCCTCCACCCTCCTTGGGTCGTGAAGTCACGGACTTCACCAAAAAACCCAAATCCGCCTATTTTACTTTCCGTAGAGATGTCAACCAATTCATGCTGAACGTGATTCTCTGGATTCACGGTTTCGCACAAATGTCCAAGCGGACATTTTCTCTACAGTCATAGTTCCTAAAGGTATATCAGTTCATCATTGCATTGACCTTGAGCACATCCGCACTCACCCGACGAAATACCCGGGTGCCATTGAGCTCCTTGAGTCCTCGGGGCTTGCTGCTCCCCTTGCCTTTAAGTGCGATTTTAACAGTGGCGCCATCCACCAATTCTATGCCACTTGTTACTTTCATTCTGATGACTCCGTTAGCTGTATGACCTCTGATACGGAGTTTAGGGCCACTTATGAGGAGTTTGTTGCCGCTTTGGGTTTTCCCGACACCGGTTTCAAAATTCACAAAAGTGACCCTAACCATGCTCCCAAATCCATTGCGGCATGTGGTTCTCTTCTCAAACCACGCCATGAACTTGATGCTGATGAAAAACAGAAAGATCTTAACCAAGTGTTTATCTGGCGGTCTCCATACTCTTTTTTCAATGCCTTATCCACACCATCTACACCAAGATGGGTGACAGGGGAACCTGCATCGGCTACTGCATTTATATTATGTCACACTTGCATGATTTTCCCAAGCATAAGCTAAATGTGCCTCATTTTTTGTGGCATGAGATTCGGCTTGCTAATCTTCAATACAAGCGAGCCTTCCCTCATGCCCCCTTCATCCAGGCCTTCATCAACTTTATTGCTTCTTTCCCACTTGCTCCTACTCACACGCACCACAAGTGGGTCATCCCCACTCATATGGAGGATGACTATGCTCCTAGGAAAACCCCATCCACCTCCACTCGTCGTGCTGCTTCCCAGCCAGACACTCCTTCATCCAGCTCTGCCCCTCTCAGTCGCTTTGCCAAATTCATTGGCAAAGCCCATTCTTCCATGATGAAGGCGTTCTCCTTCCAGTGCGCTCAGAACCATGATGCAGTTTCGCGCTTGATGTCCTCCAAGAATGCCCTCAAGGCTCGTCTGAGAGACTCGGGCACTCTTGATGTCAGTGACGATGAGGCTATTCCTGCTATTCCTCCTTCTGATTTTGGCTTCCCATCTGGTCCTGAGTGGGCTGATTTTCTTGACGAGGCTAGTGGTAGTGGCTTTCCTGAGGATGAGGATGATGAGGATGATGGTGCTGATGATCTCTGAGCATGGTTGATGTTTCTGGTGCCTCCCTTTTCGGTACTTGATGCCAAAGGGGGAGTAATGTATCCTAGTTTTAGTCTTTGGAGTTTTAGCTTTTGAACTTAATTTGCATGTTTGAATAATGTAATGGATAAACGACTGTGATGCACTATGTATGGCTACCTATGAATGTCGTGATTGCTATGATATCATCGTATGTTATTATGTTTTGTTCTATTACTTCATATGATGATCGGTTGCCATATGATGATCTATTATCTCTACTAAGTCACATGATATCTTCGATACACACACTAAGGGGGAGCTCCATTTTTTTTACTGTGCACATACTAAGGGGAGCTCCGTACCAAACCTCTCCAAAGCTAAATGTATGTTAAATCTTTTGAGAGCTATGTATATGTTGTCATCAACTACCAAAAAGGGGGAGATTGAAAGTGCAGTCATGCCCTTAATCGAGTTTTGGTGTTAATGACAACACGTACATAGGAAACTAATCTTATTTGTTGAGTGTATCTCAGGATGGTTTTTAAAGTACTCTTAGTAGATCGAGAATTATGTGCCAAGGTGGCTTGAGAAAATCGGGACTTATATGTCAAGAAGGCTCGGGATGGAGAAAACATGATGTAGCCTATCCTTTAATTTACTATTCTTGAGTATAGGGATCCCGCACTATTAAGAGGGGATCACGGGTTTTGCGATGAACTTGCTCAAAGTACATCTCTACTTTTCTGCTCATACCACATCTCCACTGCTCTGCTTTGATCCCAAAACAGAACCAATGCCTCGGACATACGGCTTCCTCCGGACGTCCGAGGGCCGGACGCCTGACCACTTCGGAAATCCGGAACCTTATACTAGAGCCAAAGTCTCGGATATCTGGCTCCCACCGGACGTCCGAGGACCGGACGCCTGACCACTTCAGAAAACCGGAACCTTGCACCAGAGTCAAATACCTCGGACTTTCGTCCTTCCCCTGTCGTCCGAGGGCCGAACGTTCGACCGCTTTTAGAAATACGGTGCCCTTGAACAGAGCCAAAGGCTCGGACAACCGGCTGCTTCCGGACATCCGGTCCCTGTTCGACTACACAGTGGCAAACTGATATGAACACTCCTTCGGTCGTCCGACGCCTGTCGGCGTCCGAAAACCGTCGGACGTCCGACCACTGTCAGACTTAAGTGACCCCAACGGTTATTTTAGTCTCCCCACTATATATACCCCCTCCCACTTCATGAGAGGGGGTCCAACACAGCAAGAACACTTACAAGAACACCTTCTTCCTCACTCACTCTTTCCTACACCCAATCTTAGATCCCAAGAGCATTTGTGAGCCCCTTTGAGTGTTGTTCCAATCAAAAGATAGATCGTCTCCTTCTCCTCCTCTTCACCAAAGCGATTTGTGATTTGAGCAAGTTTTGAGCAATCCCCGTGATCTTGTTACTCTTGGAGGTTGGAGACTCCTAGGCGTAGGAGTCTTCAGAGAGGAATCAAACCTTTGTGATGACTCCCCGAAAAGTTTGTGAAGGTTTGGAATCCACCTCAAGGCTTACCACTAGTGGTTGAGAAACGCCTTCGTGATGTTGTCTCAAAGGGAGAATAGGGTGAGCCTTCGTGGCATTGGTGTGCCTTCGTGGTAACATCCGCCCCTCTAACGGTGACGTAGCTTCCCTCCAAGGAAGTGAACACCGGGGTACATCCTCGTCTCTCTTGGAGTTTTGGTTATCCCTAACCCTAACTCTCTACTTGTGTTAATCCTTATTACGTACTTGCATTTGATTATAGTTTACCGGTTGCCCTACTTTACTCTAAGTAGCTTACTCTTTGGCTTTGAAATTATTAGGCTCACTCTCATATTCCGTACCATTGCCTAATATTGCTAAGTAACTATTAAAATTTGGAACTGTACCTATTCACCCCCCTCTAGGACCATCTCGATCCTTTTCAGACTGCCAGGCGTTCATAACGTCTTGAGCCGCTGGGACTGCAGGTGCGTCACCTAGCGATGCATCAAGGACATATATTTTCTTGGAAGCTATGAGGATGAGCCTCAAGTTACAGACCGAGTCTGTATATTTGCTTCCATCGTCTTTTAGCTTGGTTTTCTCTAGGAACGCATTAAAGTTGAGGGGAACATTAGCGTGGGCCATTGGATCTACAATATAGATTGTAAAGACAATTTTAGACTAAGTTCATGATAATTAAGTTCATTTAATCAAATTATTTAATGAACTCCCACTTAGATAGACATCCCTCTAGTCATCTAACTGATACATGATCCATATCGACTAGGTCGTGTCCAATCATCACGTGAGACGGACTAGTCATCAATGGTGAACATCTCCATATTGATCGCATGAACTATACAACTCATGTTCGACCTTTTGGTCTCTTGTGTTCCGAGGCCATGTATGTACATGCTAAGCTCGTCAAGTCAACCTAAGTGTTTCACGTGTGTAAATCTAGCTTACACCCGTTGTATGCGAACGTTAGAATCTATCACACCCGATCATCACGTGGTGCTTCGACACAATGATCCTTCGCAACGGTGCACACTTAGGTGGAACACATTTCTTGAAATTTTAATGATAGATCTTCTTATTTACTACCGTCGTTCTAAGCAAATAAGATGTCATAACATGATAAACATCACATGCAAATCATAAAGTGACATGATATGGCCAATATCATCTTGCGCCTTTGATCTCCATCTTCAGGGTGCAGCATGATCACCATCGTCACCGGCACGACTGGTGACCCACAAGTGTAGGGGATCTATGATACGTCCATTTTGCATCATGCTTTCATGTTGATATTTATCGCTTTCTGGGCTGTTATTACACTTCACGGTAGAATACTTATGCCTTTTCTCTCTTATTTTGCAAGGTTTACATGAAGAGGGAGAATGCCGGCGGCTGGAATTCTGGCCTGAAAAAGGAGCAAGTTTGAGATGCCTGCGCAACTCCAAAAGCCGTGAAATCAACGTGGATTTTTTTTGGGATTTATAAAAAAAACTGGGCCGGAGAAGTACCGGGGGCGCCAGCAGGGGGCCACAAGCCTGCTAGGCGCGGCCACCCCCTGGCCGCGCCTAGGGGGCTTGTGGGCTCCCAGCTGGCCCTCTGGCTCCCCCTTTTGCTACAAGAAGGGTTTCGGTCTGGAAAAAAATTCAAAAGGAGGCTTTTCGGAGGATTTGCCGCCGCCACGAGGCGGAACTTGAGGAGAACCAATCTAGAGCTCCGGCAGGACGATCCTGCCGGGGAAACTTCCCTCCCGGAGGGGGAAATCGTCGCCGTCGTCATCACCAACACTCCTCTCATCGGAGGGGACTCATCAACATAAACATCTTCATTAGCACCATCTCATCTCCAAACCCTAGTTCATCACTTGTAACCAATCTCCGTCTCGCGACTCCGATTGGTACTTGTAAGGTTGCTAGTAGTGTTAATTACTCTTTGTAGTTGATGCCAGTTGGATTACTTGGTGGAAGAGTTTAAGTTCAGATCCTTGATGCTACTCATTACCTCTCTGGTCATGAATATGATTATGCTTTGTGAGTAGTTACTTTTGTTTCCTAGGACATGGGATAAGTCTTGCTATAAGTAGTCATGTGAATTTGGTATTAGTTCGGTATTTGATGTGTTGTATGTTGTTTTTCCTCTAGTGGTGTTATGTGAACGTCGACTACATAACACTTCACCATTATTTGGGCCTAGAGGAAGGCATTGGGAAGTAGTAAGTAGATGATGGGTTGCTAGAGTGACACAAGCTTAAACCCTAGTTTATGCGTTGCTTCGTAAGGGGCTGATTTGGATCCACTAGTTTAATGCTATGGTTAGACTTCGTCTTAATTCTTCTTTCGTAGTTGCGGATGATTGCGAGAGGGGTTAATCATAAGTGGGATGCTTGTACAAGTAAGGGCAGTACCCAAGCGCCGGTCCACCTACATATCAAACTATGAAAGTAACGAACGCGAATCATATGAACATGATGAAAACTAGCTTGACATAAATTCCCATGTGTCCTCGGGAGCGTTTTACCTCCTATAAGACTTTGTCCAGGCTTGTCCCTTGCTACAAAAGGGATTGTGCCACTTTTCTGCACCGTTGTTACTTTTGTTACTTGCTACTTGCTACGAATCATCTCACCACACAACTACTTGTTACCGATAATTTCAGTGTTTGCAGATATTACCTTGCTGAAAACCACTTGTCAGATCCTTCTGCTCTTCGTTGGGTTCGGCACTCTTACTTATCGAAAGGACTACGATAGATCCCCTATACTTGTGGGTCATCAAGACTCTTTTCTAGCGCCGTTGCCGGGGAGTGAAGCGCCTTTGGTAAGGAAACATTTATATAGTCTGCTGAAATTTATTGTCACCTGTCACTATGGAAACTAATCCTTTGAGGGGCTTGCTCGGGGTATCTTCACCTCGAACGGAAGCACAAAGAGTTCCTCCTCAACCTTCTGCACCTACTGAAAATATTTTCTTTGAATTTCCTTCGGGTATGCTTGAGAAACTGCTGGCTAATCCTTTTACAGGAGATGGAACATCACATCCAGACTTGCATCTAATCTATGTAGATGAAGTTTGTGGTTTCTTTAAGCTTGTAGGTTTGCCCGAGGATGAGGTCAAGAAGAAGGTCTTTCCCTTATCTTTGAGGGATAAGGCGTTGACATGGTATAGGCTATGTGATGATACTGGATCATGGAACTACAATAGGTTGAAATTGGAATTTCATCAAAATATTTATCCTGTGCATTTAGTACATCGTGATCTGAATTATATTTATAATTTTTGGCCTCGTGATAGAGAAAGCATCGCTCAAGATTGGGGGAGGCTTAAATCAATGTTATATTCATGCCCCAACCATGAGCTCTCGAGAGAAGTTATCATTCAGAACT
Organism: Hordeum vulgare subsp. vulgare; assembly: GCF_904849725.1. Lineage (NCBI taxonomy): Eukaryota > Viridiplantae > Streptophyta > Magnoliopsida > Poales > Poaceae > Hordeum > Hordeum vulgare. Next base: position 569,403,452 of record NC_058524.1, on the reverse strand, counting down.
TCTATGCTCGGCTTTCTCATGATGATCGCACCATGCTTGACACTTCTTGTACCCGTTCTTTTATGAAGAGTGATATTGACTTTAGATGGAATTTATTGCAGAAAATTAAATGCAACTCTGAAGATTGGGAGCTTGATGAAGGTAAGGAGTCAGGTATGAATTTCAAGTTTGATTGCGTTAAATCCTTTGTTGAAACAAATACTTTATGTGATTTTAGCGCTAAGTATGGACTTGACTCTGAGATATTAGCTTCATTGTGTGAATCATTTGCCGCTCATATTGATCTTCCCAAAGAGAAGTGGTTTAAATATCATCCTCCCTTAGAAGTTAATGTAGTTAAACCCAATCCAGTTGAAGAGAGAGTCATTGCCTATAATGATCCTGTTGTTCCGAGTGCTTACATTGAGAAACCACCTTTCCCTGTTAGGATAAAGGACATTTTAAAGCTTCAACTGTGATACATAGAGGTTACATTAGAACACCTACACCCCCTGAGAAAATTAGAGTTGAACCTAGCATTGCTATTATCAAAGATCTCCTGTCCGACAATGTTGATGGCCATAATATTCACTTCTGTGAAGATGCTGCTAGAATTGCTAAACCACACGCTAGAGACAAACATAGGCGTGTTGTTGGCACGCCTGTTGTTTCTGTTAAGATAGGAGATCATTGATATCATGGTTCATGTGACGTGGGTGCTAGTGTTAGTGCAATACCTCAATCCTTATATGATGAAATTAAATACGAGATTGCACCTGTTGAGATAGAACCTATTGATGTCACTATTCAGCTTGCCAATAGAGATACTATCTTCCCTGTGGGAATTGTTCGGGATGTTGAAGTCTTGTGTGGTAAAACGAAGTATCCTGCTGATTTCCTCGTTCTTGCTACCACATGATAACCCACAAGTATAGCGGATCGCAACAATTTTCGAGGGTAGAGTATTCAACCCAAATTTGTTGGTTCACCAAAAGGGAAGCGAAAGAATATTCTCAAGTATTAGCAGCTGAGTTTGTCAGATTCAACCACACGTGAAAGATTAGTGTCTGCAAGCAAAGTATCAGTAGCAAAGTAGTATGATAGCATCGGTGCCAGAAACGATCTGTTGACGGCAGACTATTCCTAACTATTGTATCAATGGCGCCAGTAAGTTACATGTGTGCGAGTAACTATTCTTCCCCGACAACAGTGTCGGAAAAGATCTTGCAACAAGTAATAACGAAGTAGCAAGCAACAACAGCAGCAGCAGCAAAGTAACAGAAGTAGCAACAGTAGTAGCAAAGTGGCCCAATCCCTTTTGTAGCAAGGGACAAGCCTAGACAAAGTAACATAGCAAGGACCAGTAGTAAAAGACTCGTAGGCAGTGGATCGGTGATGGATGAGTGTGAAGGATGTGATTCATCATGTAACAACTATAACACATAGAGATAAGTAACTAGCTCCCGTTCGTCAATCTAATGTAGGCATGTATTCCATATGTAGTCATACGTGCTTAGGGAAACGAACTTGCATGACATCTATTGTCCACCCGCCCCCCCCGTGGCAGCGGGGTCCTAATGGAAACTACGGGATATTAAGGTTCTCCTTTTAATAAAGAACCGGTCCAACGCATTAACACTTGGTGAATACATGAACTCCTCATACTATGGTCATCTCCGGAAGTTGTTCCGGCTATTGTCACTCCGGGGCTGCCGGGTCATAACACATAGAAGGTGACTACAACTTGCAAGATAGGATCTAAAACACACATATATTGGCAACAACATAATAGGTTCAGATCTGAAATCATGGCACTCGGGACCTAGTGACAAGCATTAAGCATAGCCAAGTAGTAGCAACATCAATCTAGAACATAGTGGATACTAGGGATCAATCCCCGTAAAAAACTAACTCGATTACATGATAGATCTCATCCAACTCATCACCGTCCAGCAAGCCTACGATGAGATTACTCACGAACAATGAAGAGCATCATGGAATTGTCGATGGAGGAAGGTTGATGATGACAATGGCGACGATTTCCCCTGTCCGCAGCCCAAAACGGACTCCAGATCTGCTCTCCAGATGAAGAACAGGATGTGGTGGCGCCTCCGTATCGTAAAACGCGATGAAACCTTCTCTCTGATTTTTTTCCGGGCGAGACGGAATAAATAGAGCTGAGTTTGGGGGCGGTGGTGCCACGTGGGCCCCACAAGCCCTCACGGCGCGGCCTAGGGGAGTGGTTGCGGCCTGTGGGCTTGTGGCCCACTGGCACGCCCCCTCCGGTGGATCTTTGCGGAGGTATTTTTCTTTTATTCCAGAAAAAATCTCCGTAAATTTTCAGGACATTCCGAGAACTTTTATTTCTGCACAAAAACAACACCATGGCAATTCTGCTGAAAACAGCGTTAGTTCGGGTTAGTTCCATTCAAATCATGCAAATTGGAGTCCAAAACTAGGGCAAAAGAGTTCGGAAAAGTAGATACGACGGAGACGTATCAACTCCCTCAAGCTTAAAGCCTTGCTTGTCCTCAAGCAATTCAGTTGACAAACTGAAAGAGACAAAAGAAAAACTTTGACGTACTCTGTTTGATCTTGTTGTTGCAACTATGTCTAACTCATAACGAGAGTTTCAGCAAGATCACAAGCAAACCACATAAGAAAATGACATCTAGGTCTCACGGTAAACTCATATCAATGGCATACTCAACTAGCAAGCAAATAATGACAGGCCTCAAATGTCAACACTTCAATCAAAACAACATGAAGCAGTACGAATAGATGGTATCATGCTAGCTCTTTTCGAGACTGCAAAACATAAATGCAGAGCACCTTCAAAGACCAAGGGCTGACTAAACATTGTAATTCATGGCAATGAAGATCTAGTCATAGTCATACTCAACACAATTAAAAGCAAAGCATAAAAATGACACAGATGCTCTCTAATTGGTGCTTTTGTAAGAGGAGGATGACTCAACATGAACATAAATAGACAGGCCCTTCACAGAGGGAAGCATTGATTTGCAGAGGTGCCAGAGCTCAAGCTTTTGAAAACAGAGATAATAATTGTGGGTGGCATGCTTTCATTGTCAACGCAATGACTAAGAGTTCTCAACATCTTCCACGCTACACATGCTATAGGCGGTTCCCAAACAGAAAAGTAAGGTTTTGACTCCCCCACCACCAATCAATCACACTCAATGGCTAGCCAAATCCTCGGGTACCGTCCATACCAACATCAATCCTGGGGGAGTTTTGTTTGCAATTATCTTTTTGATTTGAGCATGGAACTGGGAATTCCAATTACCGGCCCCTTTCCCGTGAATGATAGTGAATAAACACATATCGAGGATAACACGCCTAGCATGGAAGATACCAATAGCCCCCTGTCACCACATGAGCGGTTCGGGCATGCAAAACAGATTATTTCTTGAAGGCTTAGAGAGTGGCACATGCAAATTTACTTGGAACGGCAGGTAGATACCGCACATAGGTAGGTATGGTGGACTCATATGGCACAACTTTGGGTTTATGGAAGTGGATGCACAAGCAGTATTCCCGCTTAGTACAAGTGAAGGCTAGCGAAAGACTGGGAAGCGACCAACTGGAGAGCGACAACAGTCATCAAAATGCATTGAGATTAACTAACATTGAGTGCAAGCATGAGTAGGACATAAATCACCATGAACATGAACATCATAGAGGCTATTTTTATTTTGTTTCAACTACATGCGTAAACATGCGCCAAGTCAAGCCACTTGAATCATTCAAAGGAGGATACCATCCTATCATACTACATGATAGTCATCTCAACATTCATGTGGGCAACCAAGACAAACCATTATAAGCTCCTAGCTAAGTAAGCATGGCATAAGCAACTATGATCTCTAAGTTGTCATTGCAAACATGTTTCTCTCACAACAAAGCTGAATCAGGCATGATGAGCTAGTCATATTTACAAAAACAAAATAGATCGAGTTCAAACCATCTTTTCCAGGCTCACTCACTTCATCATATATCGTCATTATTGCCTTTCACTGGCACGACTGAATGATGTGAACAATAATAAGAGTGCTCGTGCATTTGACTAAAGCTGGAATCTGCAGGCAAACACAAAGGAGAAGACAAAGTAATATGGCTCTATGAAAGCTAAACAGGTATGCATGCAAGAGCCACTAAACATTGTAAACATGGTCTTCTACCTTGACCCAAAGAAAAAGAAAACTATCTACACGGGAAAGCTCCCAACAAGCAAAAGAAGAAAAGAAAGTATTTTTGTTTTTTCTCAAACTAGACAGATACACGAAAAGAAAATGAGAAAAAGAAAATAAACTAGCATGGATGATACAGTGGCAAAGTGTGAACACCGGCTAACAAAGTGAAAGCATAAGCAAAAATGTAAAGTCGGTGAGAACACGTACTCCCCCAAGCTTAGGCTTTTGGCCTAAGTTGGTCTACTCCCAAGGATGGTCCTGGCGAAACCCAAAATCATAATGGGGGTTATACGGGAGCGCTGCAGCCACTGCCTGAATAGCTGCATCACGGAGACGAGCTGCCTTTGACTCCCTCTCATACTCCTGTGCCTCTCCTCTGGTTATGTAATATCTCCGTTTTACTTGAAAGTCAAAGAAGGCAGGAGCAGGAAGGGTAATATGGAAAACACGCTGCCGGTTAAATATCAATCGGTATAGGAGGGATTCGTCATCCCTCTCAAGGAAATGGCAGCGTGTCAAAGCAACGCGGTCAAGGAATGTTGTATGGAGCGGGGGGTCTCCTTCGCGGATGGGTACTCCAAGAAAATTTGCTATGCAAGTGGCATAGATCCCACCAAAGAAATCCCCTTCAATAGCATTCTTATTCAGCCTCCTTGCTATAATAGCTCCCATGTTGAAGCTTTTGTCACCCGTCACTGCGCTCTTAAGGATACTAAGGTCGGGTGCGCAGAGGTGACAATGTTCAATCTTGCCATTAATGCATCTGCCTATGAAGAGGGCAAAGTAATGCAAGCTAGGAAAATGAATACTCCCCATGGTAGCTTGCATAATGTCTCTAGTTTCTCCAACCGTAATACCAGAGCAAAAATCTCTAACAGAAGATTTAGGAGGATCATAGAGGCTACCCCAAGTAGGTATTTTGCAAATTCTATTGAAATCCTCTAAATCCATTGTATACGATTTATCATAGAGATCAAACAGTACCGATGTCTCATGGCCAGCTGCAAATTTGAATCTATGAACAAAAGAGGTAGTGAGAGCAACATACTGTTCACATATATCGGAGATGAATACTTCGAGACCGACATTGTGAACAAGTGCATCAAACTCATCTTTGAAACCTGCCTCAATCATAAATTCATCAGAAGGCCATTCACATGGTTGTACCTGCGTGTCCCTACGTTGGTAAGGATTGATACGTCCATTTTGTACCATGCTTTCATGTTGATATTTATTGCTTTTTGGGCTGTTATATTACTCGTGGTACCATATTTATGCCTCTTCTCTCTTATTTTGCAAGGTTTATTTGAAGAGGGAGAATTCAGACAGCTGGAATTCTGGACAGTAACGAACGCCGGTCCCAAGTAAGGGCAGTACCCAAGTAAGGGCAGTACCCAAGCGCCGGTCCACCCACATATCAAACTATCAAAGTAACGAACGCGAATCATATGAATATGATGAAACTAGCATGACAGAAATTCCCGTGTGTCCTCGGGAGCGTTTTTCCTCCTATAAGACTTTGTTCAGGCTTGTCCCTTGCTACAAAAGGGATTGGGCCACTTGCTGCACCATTGCTACTACTTGTTACTTGTTACTTTTTGCTCGCTACGTTTCACCTCGCTACACAATCACTTGTCACCGCTACTTTCAGTGCTTGCAGTTATTACCTTGCTGAAATCCGTTTATCAGAGCCTTCTGATCCTCGTTGGGTTCGACACTCTTACTTATCGAAAGGACTACGATTGATCCCCTATACTTGTGGGTCATCAAGACTCTTTTCTGGCGCCGTTGCCGGGGAGTGAAGCGCCTTTGGTAAGGAAACATTTATATACTGTGCTGAAATTTATTGTCACTTGTCACTATGGAAACTGTTCATTTGAGGAGTTTGTTTAGGGTATCTTCACCACGAACGTAAGCACAAGGAGTTGCTCCTCAACCTGAGGTACCTACTGAAAATATCTTTTATGAAATTCCTTCAGGTATGCTTGAGAAACTGCTGGCTAATCCTTTCACAAGAGATGGATCTTCACATCCAGACTTGCATCTAATCTATGTAGATGAAGTTTGTGGTTTATTTAAGCTTGCAGGTTTGCCCGAGGATGAGGTAAAGAAGAAAGCCTTTCCTTTATCTTTGAAGGATAAGGCGTTGACATGGTATATGCTATGTGATGATACTGGATCATGGGGCTACAATCGGTTGAAATTGGAATTTCATCCAAAGTTCTATCCTATGCATTTAGTACCTCCTTATCGGAACTTTATTTATAACTTTTGGCCTCGTGACAGGGAAAGCATAGCTCAAGCTTGGGGGAGGCTTAAATCAATGCTATATTCATGCCCCAATCATGAGCTCTCGAGAGAAATCATCACTCAAAACTTTTATGCTCGGCTTTCTCATGAAGATCGTACCATGCTTGACACTTCTTGTGCCGGTTCTTTTATGAAGAAGGATATTGATCACAAGTGGAATTTATTGGAGAGAATCAAATGCAACTCTGAAGATTGGGAGCTGGAGGAAGGTAAGGAGTCAGGTTTGAATTTCGAGTTTGATTGTGTTAAATCTTTTGTTGAGACAAACACTTCTAGAGATTTTAGCGCTAAGTATGGACTTGACTCTGAGATAGTAGCTTCTCTATGTGAATCTTTTGCTGCTCATGTTAATCTTCCCAAAAGAGAAGTGGTTTAAATATCATCCTCCTGTAGAAAGCAACATATCCAAAACCAATCTAGTTGAGGAGAAAGTCATTGCTTTTAGTGATCCTGTTGGTCCTTGTGCTTACACTGAGAAACCACCATACCCTGCTAGGATAAATGATTATTCTAAAGCTCCAACTGTGATACGTAGGGGTTACATTAGATCACTTGCACCCCCTGAGGAAATTAGAGTTGAACCTAGTGTTGCTATTATCAAAGATCTCTTAGCCGAAGACATAGACGGGCATGTTATCAAATTCTGTGAGGACTCCGCTAGAATTGCAAAACCTCACGCGAAAAACAAACACGGACCTGTAGTTGGCCTGCCCGTTGTTTCTGTTAAGATAGGAGATCACTGTTACCATGGTTTATGTGATATGGGAGCTAGTGTTAGTGCAATACCCCGTTCTCTATATGATGAAATCAAAGATGAGATTGCACGTGCTGGGTTAGAACCCATTGATGTCACTATTACGCTAGCTAATAGAGACACTATCTGCCCTCTGGGAATTGTGAGAGACGTAGAAGTCCTGTGTGGTAAGACGAAGTATCCTACTGATTTCCTCGTCCTTGGTACTGCACAAGATAGCTTTTGTCCCATCATATTTGGTAGACCCTTTCTCAACACTGTCAATGCTCACAATGATTGCATTAAGCAGACTGTCACAGTTAGTTTTGAGGGTGTGTCTCATGAATTTAACTTCTCCATGTTTGGAAGACAACCCCATGAAAGAGAGTCATCTGGTAGGGATGAAATCATTGCTCTTGCCTCTATTGCCGTACCTCCTACGGATCCTTTAGAGCAATATCTTCTTGAGCATGAAAATGATATGCATATGGAGGAGAGAGATGAGATAGATAAAATTGTCTTAGAAAAATATCCTATTCTCAAGAATAATCTGCCTGTTGAACTGCTTGGGGATCCTCCTCCACCAAAGGGTGATCCTGTGTTCGAGCTTAAACAGTTGCCTGATACTCTTAAGTATGCCTATCTTGATGAGAAGGAGATATATCATGTCATTATTAGTGCTCTCCTCTCAGAGCACGAAGAGAAGAAGTTACTAAAAACTCTGAGGAAGCACCGCGCTGCTATTGGATATACTCTTGATGATCTTAAGGGTATTAGTCCTACTCTATGTCAGCACAAGATTAAAACTGATCCTGACTTTAAACCAGTTGCTGATCATCAAAGGAGATTAAATCCTAAGATGAAAGAGGTCGTTAGAAAAGAAATATTAAAGCTTCTGGAAGCAAGAATCATTTATCCTGTTGCTCATAGTTATTGGGTAAGTCCAGTACATTGCGTACCTAAGAAGGGAGGTATCACCGTCGTTCCTAATGATAAGGATGAACTAATCCCACAAAGGATTATTACCGGCTATAAAATGGTGATAGACTTCCGGAAACTGAACAAGGCAACCAGGAAAGATCATTATCCTTTGCCGTTCATCGACCAAATGCTAGAAAGGCTATCAAAACACACACACTTCTGCTTTCTAGACGGTTATTCAGGTTTCTCGCAAATACCTGTTGCACAATCTGATCAAGAGAAAACCACTTTCACGTGCCCTTTCGGTACCTTTGCCTATATACGTATGCCTTTTGGCTTATGTAATGCACCTGCCACCTTCCAAAGATGTATGATGGCTATATTCTCCGACTTTTGTGAAAAGATTGTCGAGGTTTTCATGGATGACTTCTCCGTTTACGGGTCTTCCTTTGATGATTGCCTCAGCAACCTTGATCGAGTCTTACAGAGATGCGAAGAAACCAACCTCATCTTGAATTGGGAGAAGTGCCACTTTATGGTTAATCAAGGTATCGTCTTAGGACACAAAATTTCTGAGAGAGGCATTGAAGTTGATAAGGCTAAGATTGATGCAATTGAGAAAATGCCTTGCCCCACAGATATCAGAGGTATACGAAGTTTCCTAGGTCATGCTGGTTTCTATAGAAGGTTTATTAAAGACTTCTCTAAGATTTCTAGGCCTCTTACCAACCTCTTGCAGAAGGATGTTCCTTTTCTCTTTGATGAGGATTGTGAGGAATCCTTTGAAATACTTAAGAAGGCTTTGATAACCACACCTATTGTTCAACCACCTAACTGGAACTTGCCCTTTGAAATCATGCGTGACGCTAGTGATTATGCTGTTGGTGCTGTTCTAGGACAAAGAATTGACAAGAAGTTGAATGTCATTCACTACGCTAGTAAAACTCTAGACAGTGCCCAAAGAAACTATGCCACTACGGAGAAGGAATTTTTAGCAGTCGTGTTTGCATGTGAAAAGTTTAGATCTTACATAGTTGACTCCAAAGTCACTATTCACTCTGATCATGGTGCTTTTAAGTACCTCATGAAGAAGAAGGACGCTAAGCCTAGGATGATCAGATGGGTTCTCCTGCTATAGGAATTTGATTTGCACGTCGTTGACCGAAAGGGTGCTGATAACCCTGTAGCAGATAACTTGTCTAGGCTAGAGAATGTCCTTGATGACCCACTACCTATTGATGACAACTTTCCTGACGAGCAATTAAATGTCATCCGCACTTCACTTAGTGCACCGTGGTATGCCGATTATGCAAACTATATCGTAGCCAAATACATACCACCCAGTTTCACCTATCAACAAAAGAAGAAATTCTTCTTTGATTTGAGACACTACTTTTGGGATGATCCTCACCTTTATAAGGAAGGAGTAGATGGTGTTATTAGACGTTGTGTGCCTGAACATGAACAGGGACAGATCCTGCAGAAGTGTCATTCCGAGGCCTACGGAGGACACCGTGCTGGAGATAGAACTGCCCATAAGGTATTGCAATCAGGTTTCTATTGGCCCACTCTCTTCAAGGATGCTCGTAAGTTTGTCTTGTCTTGTGACGAATGCCAAAGAATAGGGAACATCAGTAAGCTTGAGGAAATGCCTATGAACTATTCACTTGTCATTGAACCATTTGATGTCTGGGGCTTTGATTATATGGGACCCTTCCTGAGTTCCAATGGGTACACTCACATCTTAGTTGCTGGATTACATTACTAAGTGGGTAGAAGCTATACCCACTAAAAATGATGATCACCACACCTCTATTAAGATGCTTAAAGAAGTCATATTCCCAAGATTTGGAGTCCCTAGATACTTGATGACTGATGGCGGTTCACACTTCATTCATGGTGTTTTCCGCAAGATGCTAGCTAAGTATGATGTCAACCATAGAGTTGCATCTCCTTATCATCCTTAGTCTAGTGGTCAAGTGGAGTTGAGTAATAGGGAGATCAAGTTGATCTTACAAAAGACCGTCAATAGATCTCGAAAGAACTGGTCTAGCAAACTTTACGATGCACTATGGGCTTATAGGACTTCTTATAAGAATCCCATGGGCATGTCACCGTATAAAATGGTTTACGGTAAGGCCTGCCATTTACCTCTTGAGCTGGAACACAAAGCTTATTGGGCAATCAAAGAGCTCAACTTTGATTTCAAACTTGCCGGTGAGAAGCGGTTGTTTGATATCAGCTCGTTAGATGAATGGAGAGCCCAGGCATACGAGAATACCAGGTTGTTCAAGGAAAAGGTTAAGAAATGGCACGACAAACGAATACAGAAACGAGAGTTCAACGTAGGTTATTATGTCTTGCTATACAATTCTCATTTGAGATTCTTTGCAGGCAAGCTTCTCTCTAAATGGGAAGGTCCCTATTTTGTCGAGGAAGTATATCGTTCTGGTGCCATCAAAATCAATAACACGGAAGGAAATTTTCCTAGAGTGGTAAATGGTCAAAGAATCAAGCATTACATCTCTGGTACTCCCATAAATGTTGAGAGCAATATCATCAATGTCATAACTCCAGAGGAGTACATAAGGGATGTTTATCAGCCTGTTTCAGACCTTGAAAACGAAGATATATCTGTTTCGGTAAGAAATTGGACTCCGATACTTTTCCAATAGGAAATTTCTTCCGTTTTGGAATTTTTGGAAAATTAGAAAAAGAAAAAGCAGTCCGGAGAGCGAACGAGGCGGCCACAAGCCCTGCCACCGCCCCCTACCCCCTGGTGGTAGAGGGCAAGATTGTGGGCACCTCGTGTGCCTCTCGGACTCCGTTTTCTTGCGGAGGACTCCTTCCGGCCCAGAAAAAATCAATATATAGTTGCCCGAAGGTTTTGATCTCCGTATCACGCAGTTTTCCTTTGTTTTCGTTTCGAGCCTGTTTCTGCCGCACATTTAGGTCAAGATGTCTTCTCAAGATTCAGAAGAAGAGATCTATGTGGCTGATGATTGTGCTAACTCTAGGATTAATGGGGACATGGAACCATATGGCTGGACTACTGATGAGGAAGAGGACTATGAGCCCAAAGGGAAGGAGCAAACGAGTTCCGATGAAGAGGAGGCTCCTCTACGTCAACCTGCAAACACCCATGTGGAGTTCAAGAAGTCAAGCCTCCCTGACCATAGGAAGAAGCGTAAGACCTTGTTTATCCCTTCTCGTTTCTTGCAGGAGAGTAAGCAGGAACTTTGCCATAGAGTGTTGAAACTTGAGGAAGAAAATGACGATCTAAGGGAGCAGAACTTTTTCCTCAAGTGGAAATTAGACAAGCTCAAGACTACCCCGACAACAGCACCACCATCACCACCAAAGGAAGACAACTAAGCATTGGTATGGGCAATCCCCTTGGCTTCTGCCAAGCTTGGGGGAGTTGCCCTGGTATCCTATCACCTTTATATCTTTTGCTTTTAGCTTTGTTTTAGTTCTTTCCTTTTCAGTTTTTATTTCTTCTCTTAGAGGAATAAGTCTTTAGTTTTTAGTTTGAGTCTTTTGCTTTTGTCTCTCCCCCGATGTATTCGAGCTTACGAGCTATATAATAAAGAGTTTCTTAGTCAAGGGTTTTGCTTTGTGCCATGATCAAAAGTATGAAAAGAACGATAGCATGAAAGATCATGAGACGATCTTATGGAAAGTGATAACTTCACTTATGACACGTATGATGATTGAAACTTGTTGAGAATAAATCAACATAGACATTAGTCATTGTTGCAATTAATAAGTAGTAATAAGGAAAGAGAGGTTCACATATAAATATATCATCTTAGACACTTTTTACAATTGTGAGCACTCACCAATCTATTACATGCTTAGGAGTAGATGTTGGACAAGGAAGACAACATAATGAATTGTGTTTGCTTGGTTCCAAACAATGTTATACGATTAGAGATCCCTTAGCATGTGACGATTGCTTCCACCTCAGATTAGCCAAAACTCCGGCACCAAGTAGAGATACTACTTGTGCATCCATAAACCACCAACCCAGTTTTGCCATGAGAGTCCACCATACCTACCTATGGATTGAATAAGATCCTTCAAGTATGTTGTCATCGGTGCAAGCAATAAAAATTGCTCTCTAATATGTATGATCTATTAGTGTGTGGAAAATAAAATTTGTACGAACCTGTGATGAGGAAGACATAAAAGCAACAGACTGCATAATAAAGTTCTTTATCACGGGAGGCAATATAAAGTGACGTTCCTCCGCACTAAGAGGACACGCATTCAAACCTCAAAAGCGCATGGCAACGTATGCTTCCCTCTGTGAAGGGCCTATCTTGTACCTTTACTTTTTACCCTTGTAAGAGTCATGGTGATCATCACCGATTCCCTATTTTTGCCTTTGTCTTGGCTACCCTCACATGCTTGGGAAAGATCTATATTCATATATCAACTTGGAGTTGAGTACTTATGCTTTATTGTTGTTGACTTTACCCTTTAGGTAAATGGTTGGGAGGCAAAACTATAAGCCCCTATCTTCCTCTGTGTCCAGCTGAAACTTTGACACCATGAGTACCACGTGAGTTGTAACAATTGTGGAAAACAAAAGAGATGATTGAGTATGTGAGTTTGCCTTACAAGCTCTTATTTGACTCTTTCTGATGTTGTGATTAATTGCAATTGCTTCAATGACTATGGACTATTGTTGGTTACTTCTCGGTAAGGTTTTTGCTGCATGCTTTGCTTTGTGAAGGAATTGTTACTTTCCCATAAGAATCTTTATGATATATTGTTGTCCTATGTGTGATCATGATGCCCTCATGTCCGTATTATGTTTTTTCGACACCTTCGTCCCTCAACATGTGGACATGTTTATGGAACTTGGTTTTCGCTTGAGGACAAGCGAGGTCTAAGCTTGGGTGAGTTGATACGTCCATTTTGCATCATGCTTTCATGTTGATATTTATTGCTTTTTGGGCTGTTATATTACTTGTGGTACCATATTTATGCCTTTTCTCTCTTATTTTGCAAGGTTTATTTGAGGAGGGAGAATTCAGGCAGCTGGAATTCTGGACTGGAAAAGGAGAAAATCCTAGTCCACTATTCTGCACATCTCCAAATGCCCTGAAAAGTTACGTGGATTTTTTCTGGATTATATAAAAAATACTGGGCGAAAGAACTACCGGAGGGGCCCCACCAGGGCTCCACAAGCCCTGCCACCGCCACCACTCCCCTGGTGGCGCAGGGCAAGCTTGTGGGCTGCCTGACGGCCCACTAGCTCCCCCTTTTGTTATATGAAGGGTTTTGGTCCAGAAAAAATCACACGGGAGCTTTTTCGTGGTTTCTCCGCCGCCACGAGGCGGAACTTGAGCAGATCCAATCTAGAGCTCTGGCAGGACGATCCTGCCGGGGAAACTTCCCTCCCGGAGGGGGAAATCATCGCCATCGTCATCACCAACACTCCTCTCGTCGGAGGGGAGGCATATTCATCAACATCTTCATCAGCACCATCTCCTCTCCAATCCCTAGTTCATCTCTTGTAACCGATCTTCGTCTCGCAACTCCGATTGGTAAGGTTGCTAGTAGTGTTGATTACTCTTTGTAGTTGATGCTAGTTGGATTACTTGGTGGAATAGTTTATGTTCAGATCCTTGATGCTATTCATTACACCACTGATCATGATTATGATTATGTTTTGTGAGTAGTTACTTTTGTTCCTGAGGACATGGGATAAGTCATGTTAATAATGGTCATGTGAATTTGATATTCGTTCGGTATTTTGATATGCTATATGTTGTTTGTCCTCTAGTGGTGTTATGTGAACGTCGACTACATAACCCTTCACCATATTTGGGCCTGGAGGAAGGCATTGGGAAGTAGTAAGTAGACGATGGGTTGCTGGAGTGACAGAAGCTTAAACCCCAGTCTATGCGTTGCTTCGTGAGGGGCTGATTTGGATCCACTAGTTTAATGCTATGGTTAGACTTTGTCTTAATTCTTCTTTTGTAGTTGCGGATGCTTGCGAGAGAGGTTAATCATAAGTGGGAGGCTTGTCCAAGTAAGGGCAGTACCCAAGCGCCGGTCCACCCACATATCAGACTATCAAAGTAACGAACGCGAATCATATGAATATGATGAAACTAGCATGACAGAAATTCCCGTGTGTCCTCGGGAGCGTTTTTCCTCCTATAAGACTTTGTTCAGGCTTGTCCCTTGCTACAAAAGGGATTGGGCCACTTGCTGCACCGTTGCTACTACTTGTTACTTGTTACTTTTTGCTCGCTACGTTTCACCTCGCTACACAATCACTTGTCACCGCTACTTTCACTGCTTGCAGTTATTACCTTGCTGAAATCCGTTTATCAGAGCCTTCTGCTCCTTGTGTGGTTCAACACTCTTACTTATCGAAAGGACTATGATTGATCCTCTATACTTGTGGGTCATCAAGGATCAGGCTCCGGAATCGCAAGACGGGGACCTCTCTTGCTTGAGGAACCACCATGAAAGCTTCTCCTGAACATCTTCCTTTTCTGAAATTTTCAGTGACCCAAAGGAAAAGTAAACAAGGCTCAACTAAACTAGTAGCAACTACTCCAACAAGTTCCTAGAGGCCATATTACACATCAAATCTACTTGGGACCAGCTAAAATCAGCAAGCAAAGCTCAAGAACATGGTCACCAAGGCAGCAAAAATACGCGGAGTATAAGGCACTAGAGCAAAAACTAATTGGACCAATGGAGGAGTCACTTACCAATGAGTAATTTCACCAAAACAGCTTGGAGAACGGTGATTTGAGCAAAGAGATCGAAAATCCCAGCAAGAGGAGCAAGAACATGGGTTTGAGCTGCGAAACGATTTTTTCTGGAGGTAGGAGAACCAGATGAGAGCAAGAATGAGTGGAGGGGGTACCTGTGGGCCCCACAAGCCTGGGTGGCGCGGCCAGGGGGGTGCCCGGGCCCCAAGGGCTTGTGGCCCACTGGTGTGGCCCCCAGACAAGCTCTTTGTCTCGGAATTTTTAAAAAATTATATAAAAAATCATACTTGATTTTCAGGACGTTCGGAGAACCTTTATTTTCGGGGTACTTTTCTACGGGACGCTAAAACAGAAAACAGGGAAAACTAAACTAAATCTATCATTTTTCTTCTAAGCAACCGAAGGTGAAAGCTTGGAACAGAGGTTTGTGACTCCTCGATTCATCCATCTCATGGTCATCGAAAGAAATCCGTCAATGGGGTTGATCAAGTCTCCTCGACAAAACTTTTTCGAATCGCAAAAGAGAACGGAGAATTTTCGAATAGTCACTAGGTCACCTCAATGGGGATGTGTATCTCCCCAACAAGCAAATCATACTTCATCTTGACACGAGGAATAGGGCATTCAAAGCTCCCAATAAGAATCGATGAAGTTTTTTCGATAGCACTGATGCAATGTACTCGATATTGTTTCTTCGGAAAGTGCACCGTATGCTCATTACCGTTGACATGGAAAGTGACATTGCCTTTGTTGCAATCTATAACAGCTCCTGCAGTATTTCAAAAGGGTCTTCCAAGGATGACAGCCATGGCATCGTCCTCGGGAATATCAGAGATAACAAAGTCTGTTAATATAGTGGTGTTAGCAACCACAACAGGCACATCCTCGCAAATGCCGATAGGGAAAGCAGTTTATTTGTCGGCCATTTGCAGAGAGATTTTAGTGGGTGTCAACTTATCCAGTTCAAGTCTACGATAAAGAGAGAGAGAGGCATAACACTAACACCGGCTCCAAGATCGCAAAACACAGTTCTAACGTAGTTGTCTTTAATGGAGCAAGGTATAGTGGGCACACCGGGATCACCGAGTTTCTTCGGAGTTCCACCCTTGAAGGTATAGTTAGCAAGCATGGTGGAAATCTCAACCTCCGGTATCCTTCTCTTATTAGTCACAATATCTTTCATGTACTTAGCATACGGATACGTTTTGAGCATATCTGTCAAACGCATCTGTAGAAAGACAAGTCTGATCATTTCAGCGAAGCGCTCAAAATCCTCATCATCCTTTTTCTTGGATGGTTTGGGAGGAAAGGGCATAGGTTTCTGAACCCATGGTTCTCTTTCTTTACCATGCTTCCTAGCAGCGAAGTCATTCTTATCGTATCTCTTAGTCTTAGGCTGTGGGTTATCAAGATCAACACGTTCAATCTCCACAGCCTTTTCATTGCTAGGTTGAGCATGTTCATGAACATCACTATTGATATTATCATTAGGCTCATGTTCATCACCAGATTGTGTTTCAGCATCAGAGACAGAGGCATCATTTGGACTCTCAGGTGTAGCAGCAACAGGGTTGCTAGCGTGCAAGTTCCTATCATCTTTCTTCTTCTTTCTAATATGACTACGTGCATCAGTGCTAACTCCTTGAGAATCTTGTTCAATTCTCTTCGGATGACCCTCAGGATACAGAGGTTCCTGGGTCATTCTACCGCCCCTAGTGACGACTCTAATGGAATTGTCATTCAACTCATTGAGCAAGTCATTTTGAGCTTTAAGTACTTGCTCTACTTGAGTAGTAACCATAGAGGCATGTTTACTCAGAAGTTTAAGACGTCGACGTTTCTGTCTACACAAGCACTTAAATGACTAAGCATACGAGCATTCTTTTCCAATTGTCTGCTAACATAATCATTGAAACTCTGTTGTTTGGCAACGAAGTTATCAAATTCATCATTGCATAAGCTAGCAGGTTTATCAAACGGAATATCACTCTGAGCAAACCTACGCAGAGAATTTACTTCTACTACCTGTATCGGGTTATCGAGACCATGGATCTCTTTGATAGGTGGTAGATTTTTGACATCTTCAGATTTAATGCCTTTCTCTCGGATAGATTTCTTGGCTTCTTGCATATCTTCAGGACTGAGGAATAGAATACCTCTTTTCTTCGGAGTTGGCTTAGGTGCTGGTTGCTACTTCTCAAACAACAGTGCTAGAAATTGACACGTTGACGGAGATTGGGCTTGCGTTGGTTTTCCCTTGAAGAGGAAAG
This sequence comes from Hordeum vulgare subsp. vulgare, assembly GCF_904849725.1. Lineage (NCBI taxonomy): Eukaryota > Viridiplantae > Streptophyta > Magnoliopsida > Poales > Poaceae > Hordeum > Hordeum vulgare. The sequence continues at coordinate 569,386,282 of NC_058524.1, read as the reverse complement.
GGTGATGCATCACAGGAGCAGTAAGTATTTCCCTCAGTTTGAGAACCAAGGTATCGGTCCAGAAGGAGGGTCTCGCCAAGTCCAGAGTACCTGCGCAAACACAAACAAGCTTGCACCCAACGCTTCAAAGGGGTTGTCAATCCCTTCAAGATTGTTTGCAAAGTGAGATCTGAAGGCGGAAAGTGCAACGAAGTAAAAAGTGTAAGGCTGAAAATATGTTGTGGAGTAGACCCTGGGGGCCATAGTGTTCACTAGAGGCTTCTCTCAAAATAGCAAGTAATACGGTGGGTGAACAAATTACTATCGAGCAATTGATATAACCGCGCAAAGTCATGACGATATCTAAGGCAATGAACTAGCATATAGGCATCACATTCGAGACAAGTAGACCGATACTTTCTGCATCTACTACTATTACTCCACACATCGACCGCTATCCAGCATGCATGTAGTGTATTGAGTTCATGACAAACAAAGTAACGCTTTAAACGAGATGACATGATGTAGAGGGATAATCTCAAACCAATGATGAAAACCCCATCTTTTTACCCTTGATGGCAACAACACAATATGTGCCTCGCTACCCCTTCTGTCACTGGGTGAGGTCAACGCACGGTATGAACCCAAAACCAAGCACTTCTCCCATTGCAAGAATCATAGATCTAGTTGGCCAGACAAAACCCACAACTCGAAGAGAATTACAAGGATATGAAATCATGCATAAGAGAGATCAGAAGAAACGCAAATAAGATTCATAGATAATCTGATCATAAATCCACAATTCATCGGATCTCGACAAACACACCGCAAAAGAAGATTACATCGGATAGATCTCCATGAAGATCATGGAGAACCTTGTATTGAAGATCCAAGAGAGAGAAGGAGCCATCTAGTTACTAGCTATGGACCTGTAGGTCTATGGTGAACTACTCACGCATCATCGGAGAGGTCATGGTGTTGATGAACAAGCCATCCATGTCCGACTCCCCCCTCCGGCAGGGCACCAGAACGTGCCCCAGATGGGATCTTGCGGAGACAGAAGCTTGTGGCGGCGGAAAAGTGATTGCGATCGTCCTCTGATTTTTTTGGGAATATTTGGGAATTTATAAGCGCAAGATCTAGGTCAGGGGACCTCCAGGGGGCCCACAAGCCTGCATGGCCCGCCCCCTGGCCGCGGGGTGGGGGCTTGTGGGGCCCCTGGGGCTCTTCTGGCTTGGCTCCCAAGTCCCTTGATCTTCTTCCGTTCCAGAAAAAAATCTTTTCAGGGATTTTCTTCCGGTTGGACTTCTTTTCAAAATCTCCTCTGAGAGGGGTTAAAAACATGGAAAAAACAGGAACTGGCACTTGGCACTGGATTAATAAGTTAGGCCCAAAAAATAAATAAAAGGCATGCAAAACATCCAAAGTTTGACAAGATAATAGCATGAAACCATAAAAAATTATAGATACGTTGGAGACGTATCAGTGGTTCGGGAATAGTCCAAGCATTCTCATTGCACAAGATGTTATTTAGTAGAATCTCAACTTGTTCTACAGTTTGTTCCCTAAAAACACTACGGGCACAACTATCTAGATGGTCTTTGGAAGCATCGGTAAGTCCATTTTAGAAGATATCAAGTATTTCATTCTTCTCAAAAGGGTGATCAGGAAAGCATTCAGTAGCTGGATGAGCCTCCCCCAAGCTTGTGGGAGACTCTCTTCTTCAGCTTGAGCAAAGTTGTATATTTCCTGCAAGGCAGCTTGCTTCTTATGGGCAGGGAAATATTTTTTAGAGAAGTAGTAGACCATATCCTGGGGGCTACACACACAACCAGGAGCAAGAGAAGTGAACCAGGTCTTAGCATCATCCTTTAGCGAGAAAGGAAACAGCTTGAGCATATAGTAGTGGCGGATCTTTTCCTCACTAGTGAATAGGGTGGCTATATCATGCAGTTTCGTAAGATGGGCTACAACCGTTTCAGACTCATAACCGTGAAAAGGATCAGATTCGACCAGAGTGATTAACTCAGGGTCGACAGAGAATTCATAATCCTTATCGGTCACAAAGATAGGCGAAGTAGCAAACTTCGGGTCGTATTTCATCCTAGCGTTCAGAGATTTTTCTTTCCACTTGCGCAGTAGTTTCTCAACATCATAGCTATCCTTACACGCAAGAAAGTCCTCAGCTATCTCTCCCTCCATAACATAGCGCATATCAGGCATATCAGGCAATTCAGGCATAGGAGAGCTAGTTCTAGCAGGCAAAATAGCAGGTTCTACTTCAATATCATCAGCAGTTTCAGAAGTATGATCACGTCTAGCAGCAACTCTAGCAATATGTGCATCAAGGGCACCTAGTGGCAAAGCAGTATCAAGCATAGCATCATCAGGCATAGTATCAAGAATAGCATCATCAGGCATAGTATCAAGCATAGCATCATCATAAGCATCATGGGCAACAGAAGTAGCATCATCAAGCACATGCGACATATCAAGATTTCTAGCAGGAGGTGAAGTCGCAAACTTACTCATAACTGAAGGTGAATCAAGTGCAGAGCTAGATGGCAGTTCCTTACCTCTCCTCATAGTGGAAGGCAGGATTTTAGTTCTTGGATCTTTCGGATTCCTCATAGTGATCAGCAGACGTCAATCCGAAGTGACTCAGAGAATATAGCTGTGCCTCCCCGACAACGGCGCCAGAAAAAGGTCTTGATAACCCACAAGTATAGGGGATCGCAACAGTTTTCGAGGGTAGAGTATTCAACCCAAATTTGTTGGTTCACCAAAAGGGAAGCGAAAGAATATTCTCAAGTATTAGCAGCTGAGTTTGTCAGATTCAACCACACCTGAAAGATTAGTGTCTTCAAGCAAAGTATCAGTAGCAAAGTAGTATGATAGCAACGGTGCCAGAAACGATCTGTTGACGGCAAACTATTCCTAACTGTTGTATCAATGGCGCCAGTAAGTTGCACGTGGGCGAGTAACTATTCTTCCCCGACAACAGTGTCGGAAAAGATCTTGCAACAAGTAACAGCGAAGTAGCAAGGAATAGCAGTAGCAGCAGCAGCAAAGTAACAGCAGTAGCAACAATAGTAGCAAAGTGGCACAATCCCTTTTGTAGCAAGGGACAAGCCTAGACAAAGTAACGTAGCAAGGACTAGTAGTAAAAGACTCGTAGGCAGTGGATCGGTGATGGATGAGTGTGACGGATGTGATTCATCATGTAACAACTATAACACGAAGAGATAAGTAACTAGCTCCCGTTCGTCAATCTAATGTAGGCATGTATTCCGTATGTAGTCATACGTGCTTAGGGAAAAGAACTTGCATGACATCTATTGTCCATCCCTCCCGTGGCAGCGGGGTCCTAATGGAAACTACATGATATTAAGGTTCTCCTTTTAATAAAGAACCGGACCAACGCATTAACACTTGGTGAATACATGAACTCCTCATACTATGGTCATCTCCGGGAGTGGTTCCGGCTATTGTCACTCCGGGGTTGCCTGGTCATAACACATAGTAGGTGACTACAACTTGCAAGATAGGATCTAAAACCCACATATATTGGCGACAACATAATAGGTTTAGATCTAAAATCATGGCACTCGGGCCCTAGTGACAAGCATTAAGCATAGCCAAGTAGTAGCAACATCAATCTAGAACATAGTGGATACTAGGGATCAATCCCCATCAAAAACTAACTCGATTACATGATAGATCTCATCCAACTCATCACCGTCCAGCAAGCCTACAATGAGATTACTCACGAACGATGAAGAGCATCATGGAATTATCGATGGAGGAAGGTTGATGATGACGATGGCGACGATTTCCCCTCTCCGGAGCCCAAAACGGACTCCAGATCTGCTCTCGAGATGAAGAACAGGATGTGGCGGCGCCTCCGTATCGTAAAACACGATGAAACCTTCTCTATTATTTTTTCCGGGCGAGACTGAATAAATAGAGCTGAGTTTGGGGGCGGTGGCGCCACGTGGGCCCCACAAGCCCTCACGGCGCGGCCTAGGGGGGTGGCCGCGGCCTGTGGGCTTGTGGCCCACTGGCACGCCCCCTCCGGTGGATCTTTGCGCATGTATTTTTCTTTTATTCCAGAAAAAATCTCCATAAATTTTCAGGACATTCCGAGAACTTTTATTTCTGCACAAAAACAACACCATGGCAATTCTGCCGTAAACAGTGTCAGTCCAGGTTAGTTCCATTCAAATCATGCAAATTAGAATCCAAAACAAGGGCAAAAGAGTTCGGAAAAGTAGATACGACGGAGACGTATCACCACACAAGATAGTTTTGTACCATCATATTTGGTAGACCTTTTCTCAATACTGTCAATGCTCATATTGACTGTGAGAAGCAAACTGTCACTATTGGCTTTGAAGGTGTGTCACATGAGTTCAATTTCTCCAAGTTTGGTAGACAACCTCATGAAAAAGAGTTGTCTAGTAAGGATGAAACTATTGCCTTAGCTTCTATTGCCGTGCCTCCTACTGATCCTTTAGAGAAATACTTGCTTGAGCATGACAATAATATGCATATGGGTGAAAGGGATGAGATAGATAGAGTTGTCTTAGAACAATATCCTATCCTTAAGAATCACTTGCCTATTGAAGTGCTTGGGGATCCACCCCCACCAAAGGGTGATCCTGTGTTCGAGCTTAAACAGTTGCCTGATACTCTTAAGTATGCTTATCTTGATGAAAAAGAGATATATCCTGTTATTATTAGTGCTAGCCTCTCAGAGCATGAAGAAAAGAAGTTATTAAAAACTCTGAGGAAGCACCGTGCCGCTATTGGATATACTCTTGATGATTTTGGGCATTAGTCCCACTCTATGCCAGCACAAGATTAAAACTGATCCTGATTCCAAACCAGTTGCTGATCATCAATGGAGATTGAATCCTAAGATGAAAGGGGTAGTAAGAAAAGAAATACTAAAGTTCGTGGAAGGAGGTATTATCTATCCTGTTTCTCATAGTGATTGGGTGAGTCCGGTGTATTGCGTCCCTAAGAAGGGAGGTATTACCGTTGTCCTAATGATAAGGATGAATTGATCCCACAGAGGATTATTACTGGCTATAGGATGGTGATCGACTTTAGGAAATTGAATAAAGCCACTAGGAAAGATCATTACCCCTTGCCTTTTATCGACCAAATGCTAGAAAGACTGTCTAAACACACACACTTTTGCTTTCTAGACGGTTATTCTGGTTTCTCCCAAATACCAGTTGCACAAGCTGATCAGGAGAAAACCACTTTCACCTACCCTTTCGGTACCTTTGCTTATAGACGTATGCCTTTTGGCTTATGTAATGCACCTGCTACCTTTCAAAGATGTATGATGGCTATATTCTCCGACTTTTGTTAAAAGATTGTTAAGGTTTTCATGGATGACTTCTCCGTTTACGGGTCTTCTTTTGATGATTGCCTTAGCAACCTTGACCGAGTCATGCAGAGATGTAAAGACACCAACCTTGTCTTGAACTGGGAGAAGTGCCACTTTATGGTTAATGAAGGCATCGTCTTAGGACATAAAATTTCTGAAAGAGGTATTGAAGTCGATAAGGCTAAGGTTGATGCAATCGAGAAAATGCCATACCCCACAAATATCAAAGGTATAAGAAGTTTCCTCGGTCATGCTGGTTTCTATAGGAGGTTCATTAAAGACTTCTCTAAGATTTCTAGGCCTCTTACCAATCTCTTGCAAAAGGATATTCCTTTTGTCTTTGACGATGATTGTGAGGAAGCCTTCCAAATACTTAAGAAGGCCTTGATAACTGCACCTATTGTTCAACCACCTGATTGGAACTTACCTTTTGAAATCATGTTGATGCTAGTGATTATGCTGTTGGTGCTGTTCTAGGACAAAGAGTTGATAAGAAGTTGAATGTAATTCACTATGCTAGTAAAACTCTAGACAGTGCCCAAAGAAACTATGCAACTACGAAAAAAAAAATTTAGCAGTCGTGTTTGCATGTGAAAAGTTCAGGTCTTGTATAGTTGATTCCAAAGTCATTATTCACACTGATCACGCTGCTATTAAGTACCTCATGGAGAAGAAAGACGCTAAACCTAGATTTATCAGATGGGTTCTCTTGCTACAAGAATTTTATTTGCCGTCGCGGTTCATACGATGAGATCATCGTGGAGCAAGTTGGAGCCACCATGGGTATCCAGACCCCGCTGATGGTTATTGACCGGAGAGGTGTCTCGGTCATGTCTGCCTGTCTCCCGAACCCGTAGGGTCTACACACTTAAGGTTCGATGATGCTAGGGTTATAGGGAATTGTTGTACGAGGTTACCGAAAGTTGTTTGGAGTCCCGGATGAGATCCCGGACGTCACGAGGAGCTCCGGAATGGTCCGGAGGTAAAGATTGATATATAGGACGGATGGTTTCGGACACCGGAAGTGTTTCGGGCGTCACCGGTAGCGTACCGGGACCACCCGAAAGGGTTCCGGAGGTCCACCGGGAGGGGACACCAGCCACAAAAGGTGACATGGGCCAAAAGGTGGAAGGGAACCAGCCCAGAGTGGGCTGGTGCGCCTCCCACCAGGGGCCCAAGGCGCAGGGGAGAGGGAAGGGGGGGGCAAACCCTAAGCCAGGTGGGCCTAAGGCCCACCAGGGGTGCGCCACACCCCTCCTCCCCTCCTGGCCGCCCCCTCCTGGCGCAGATGGGGGGGGCTGCCGCACCCCTTGGGGGTGGGAACCCTAAGGGATGTGCCCCTCCCTCTCCCCCTATATATAGTTGAGGTTTGGGGATGTTTTGAGACACAGTTTTCCCTCTCCCTCGGCGCAGCCCTGCTCTTCTTTCTCCTCCTCTCTGCCGGTGCTTGGCAAAGCCCTGCCAGGAGACCTCGTCTCTCCATCGACACCACGCCGTCGTGCTGCTAGAGATCTTCCCCAACCTCTCCCTCCTCCTTGCTGGATCAAGGTGCGGGAGACGTCACCGGGCTGCACGTGTGTTGAACGCGGAGGTGCCGTAGTTCGGCACTAGATCAGAATCACACCGCGATCTGAATCGCAGCGAGTACGACTCCATCAACCGCGTTCTAGTAACGGTTCTGCTTAGCAATCTTCAAAGGTATGAAGATGCACTCACCCCTCTCTCGTTGCTGGTCTCTCCATAGGAAGATCTGAATAAGCGTAGGATTTTTTTTTTGAATTTATGCTACGTTACCCAACACTCCGAATCATTAGGGCACTTTTCAACCAAAGTGGATTCATATCCAGCCCCATAATCATTAGGTTTGACACGAGAAAACAAAGATTCAATGGGATTCACACCAAGCACTTTAAGAACTTCGTGATTCTCATCACGAGAACACGCCTTTTTAAGCCATTCATGTCTAGCACGAATTTGGGCGGTTCGTTCTTGGCTCTCAATCATGGAAACACGCATAGCTTTCAAAGTTTCATCCATGTTGATTTTGGGAGGAGCACATCTAACTTTCAAAGCATCAACATCACAAGAAATTCTATCCACGCTCTTAGCCAAATCGTCAATTTTGAGTAGTTTTTCCTCTATGGACGCATTGAAAATCTTTTGAGAGTTGATGAACTCTTTGATATTACTCTCTAGATCAGAGGGTATTCTATTGTAATTTCCATGAGTATTGTTGTAGGAGTTGCCAAAGTTATTAGAGGAGTTACTAGGAAAAGGCCTAGGAACATAGTTTCCTCTAAAAGCGTTGTTGTTGCCAAAGTTATTCCTACCAACAAAATTAACGTCCAAGCTAGCGTTGCTACTCTCAATCAAAGAAGACAAAGGCATATCATTAGGATCCGAAGGAGCACTCCTACTAGCAACCAAATTCATTAACTCATTGATGTTTGTTGTGTATCCCTTGCAAAAGCGCCAGAAATAGTTGTGTCGACACCACCGGGAATCCTTCAGCTGCGGCTACGCCTTAAGGGACTTCCTAGGCAAGTATGCAAAGGATTTCCCCCGTGGCCTTGGAGCCTTGCGTTGGTGTTCCCTCGAAGTGGAAAGGGTGATGTAGCACAGCGACGGTAAGTATTTCCCTCAGTTTGAGAACCAAGGTATCAATCGGGCGGAAGAGTATCTCAAGATCCTGCACAAACACAAAAGCTTGCACCCAACGCTATGAAGGGGTTGTCAATCCCTTATAGATTGTTTGCCAAGTGAGAACTAAAATCAACAAAGTAACAAAGCAAAGTAAAAGCACAGGTGCAAATGATGGATGTGAATAGACCCGGGGGCCGTAGTGTTTACTAGTGGCTTCTCTCATGAAAGCAAGTAGACGATGGGTGAACAAATTACTGTCGAGCAATTGATAGAACCGCGCAAAGTTGTGACCATATCTATGCAATGATTATATCTATAGGCATCATGTCCAAAACAAGTAGACCGATGCTTTCTGCATCTACTACTATTACTCCACACGTCCATCGCTATCCAGCATGCATCTAGTGTATTAAGTCCATAAGAATAGAGTAACGCCTTAAGCAAGATGACATGATGTAGATGGATAATCTCAAACCAATGATAAAAACCCCATCTTTTTACCCTTGATGGAAACTACTTGATGTGTGCCTTGCTGCCCCTAATGTCATTGGGAAAGGTCACCACATGGTAGAACCCAAAACCAAGCACTTCTCCCATTGTAAGAATCAAAGATCTAGTTGGCCACACAAAACCCAAGACTCGAAGAGACTTACAAGGATACCAAATCATGCATATAAGAAATCAGCAAAGACTAAAATATATATCATAGATAATCTGATCACAAATCCATAATTCGCCGGATCTCAATAAACACACCGCCAAAGAAGATTACATCCGATAGATCTCCATGAAGATCATGGAGAACTTTGTATTGAAGATACAAGAGAGAGAAGAAGCCATCTAGCTACTAACTACTGACCCGTAGGTCTGAAGTGAACTACTCACGAGTCATTGAAGGGGCGACGATGATGATGAAGAAGCCCTCCAACTCCAAAGTCCCCTCCGGCAGGGTGCCGGGAAGGGTCTCCAGATGAGATCTCGCGGAAACGGAAGCTTGCGGTGGCGGAAAAGTATTTTCGAGGCTCCCCTGGTTTTTTGCGGAATATTTGGGAATTTATAGGCCAAAGATCCAGGTTAGGGGGCGGCGAGGGAGGCCACAAGCCTGCCCACCGTTGCCTCCCCCTAGTGGCGGAGTGGGGGCTTGCGGGCTCCCTGGAGCCCACCTGGCCTGGCCCAAAGGCCCCCTGATCTTCTTCCGTTCGGGAAAAAATCATTTCGGGTTTTTTATTCCGTTTGGACTCCGTTCCAAAATCAGATCTGAAAAGAGTCAAAAACACGGAATAGCAGGAACTGGCACTTGGCACTGAATTAATAAGTTATTCCCAAAAAAGATATAAAAGGTACATAAAACAACCAAAGAAGACAAGATAACAACGTGAAACCATCAAAAATTATAGATACGTTTGAGACATATCAAGCATCCCCAAGCTTAACTCCTGCTTGTCCTCGAGTAGGGAAGTGATAAAAAATGAATTTTTGATGCTTTCATGCTACCTAGCATAGGTGTCCTTTGTAATTCCTCTTATGTGACGTGAATGGTCAGATCCATTAGATTCAAACAATAGTTTTCTATTGACGTGGAAACAATAATAATTCAAGCCAACTAGCAAAGTAATCATGAACTTTCAAAATAACAAGGCCAAAAGAAAGTTATCCCTACAAAAGCATATAGTCTGGCTATGCTGTATCATCATTGCACAACGAATTTAAATCATGCACAACCCCGGTATTGGCCAAGTAATTGTTTCACACCTTTACTTTCTCAAACCTTTTCAACTCTCGCGCAATACATGAGCATGAGCCATGGTTATAGCACTATAGATGGTGTGGAATGTGGTGGAGGTTGCAAGACAAAAAAGGAGAAGATAGTCACATTAACTAGGCATATCAATGAGCTGTGGAGATGCTCATCAATAGATATCAATGTGAATGAGTAGGGATTTCCATACAAATGATGCAATAGAGCTACGAGTATGTGAAAGCTCTTAAAGAAAACTAGTGGGTGTGCATCCAACTTGCTTGCTCACGAAGACCCAAGGCAATTTTGAGGAAGCCTATCATTGGAATATACAAGCCAAGTTATGTAATGAAAATTTCCCACTAGCTATATGGTGGTGACAAAACGGGAGACTCTCAATCATGAAGATCATGGTGCTTAGTATGCACAAGTGTGGAAAAAGTGGTAGCATTGTCCCTTCTCTCTTTTTCACTCATTTTTTTATTTGGTGGGATCTTTGGCCTCTTTTTTTTGTGGGCTTCTTTGGCCTATTTTATTTCCTCACATGGGACAATGCTCCATTAATGATGATCATCACACTTTCAACTCAAAACTTAGTAACGATGACTCTATATGGAATGCCTTCGGTAGTGTACCGTGGCAATGATCTAGCATGGCATAGACATCAATGGAAACATCATACTAGCTATCTTACGATCACGCATTGGCAATGTAGACGTGGTGGCACATGTCATGGTGGTAGTTGCATGGCAATATATCTCGGAATGGCTTTGAAAAAGCCATAGTAGGTAGGTATGGTGGCTGTTTTGAGGGAGGCTAATGGTGGGTTTTGTGCACCGACAAAAATTCCACGGCACTAAGAAGATAGTGATGGTGGTAGGTGAAAGTGCATCTAAACCATGGACTCAACATTAGTCATGAATAACTCACATACTTGTTGCAAAAGTTTTATTAGTAATCAAAACAAAGCATTCAACGCATACTCCTAGGGGAAGGGTTGGTAGGTATAAACCATCGCGCGATCCCGACCGCCACGCAAAGGATGACAATCAAAAGACTAATCATGCTCAGACTTCATCACATAGCGGTTCACCATACGTGCATGCTACGGGAATCACTAACTTCAACACAAGTATTTCTAGATCCACAACACCTTACTAGCATGACTTCAATATTACCAAAACCAAAACTCAAATCTAATTGAGATGAATCAAATTTCTCTAACTATTCAATGCACATGAAGGTGGAAGTTTTCGTATCCCTTTGGATAACTACCCCTTTTGAGACTACTTTCAAAGCATAGATCAACTACCAAGACACACACCGCTGTGCTCGAAAATATATAAGTGAAGCACATAGAGCAAAAGTATCTAGCTCAAAAGATATAAGTGAAGGACATGTGAGCTGAATTGTCTACCAAAAGATATAAGTGAAGCTCGACAAAATCACGGTGTGTGCATGTATCTCTCTCTAGGTGTGCAGCAAGGATGATTGTATAACAGCAAAAATAAAAGACTCCTACGATACAAGACGCTCCAAGCAAAAACACATAACATGTGGTGAATAAAAATATAGCCCCAAGTAACGTTACCGATGGATTGAAGACGAGAGAGGGGATGCCTTCCCGGGGCATCCCCAAGCTTAGGCTTTTACGACATCCTTGAATCTCTTTGGGTGCCTTGGGCATCCCCAAGCTTGGGCTCTTGCCACTCTTTATCTCTTTGTCCATAAGAACTTCACCCAAAACATGAAAACTTCACAACACGAAACTTAAACAGAAACTCGTGATAACATTAGTACAAGAAAGCAAACCACCACTTCCTCAGGTACTGTAGAAAACTTAAATTCTACTTGTGCTGATGTTGGGTTACTGTACTTCCTATCTTCCATGTCTAATACCCCCCGATACTATCCATAGTTTCATCAAAATAAGCAACCAACACAACAAAAACAAAATCTGTTAACAGCAGACCAGTCTGTAGCAATCTGTATATTTCGTATACCTATGGTACTTCAAAAATTCTGAAACATTACAACAGTGTGAAGAATTTGCCTAGAAATCATCAGCAAAACGAATCAACTCAAAAGCTCTTCTAGAAAAAAATGAAAATTCTTTTCGTGACCAGAAAGTTTCTGTCTTTTCCAGCATGACCAAACGATCATCCCCAAGACTAATCATAACGGTTTTGCTTGGCACAAACGCAAAAAGAAACACAAAAAACACAATCATAACAGAATTATGAAAGTGTGCGAAACACAAAACAGAAATAAAAAGGATAGATTCGTTGGGTTGCCTCCCAACAAGCGCTTTTGTTTAACGCCCTTAGCTTGGCGAAAGGTGATGAAATTACGTATATTCATCTTTGGTGCTCAAACCATAGGTAGCCCTCATCTTAGATTCATAAGGCAATCTTATTTTCTTTCCATGAAATTGCTCCATGCCCTTCTTCAAAGGAAATTGAAATCTAATATTCCCTTCCTTCATATCGATGATAGCACCAATAGTCCTTAGGAAAGGTCTACCAAGAATAATGGGACATGAAGGATTGCAATCTATGTCAAGTACAATGAAATCCACGGGTACATAGTTCTTATTTTCAACAATAAGAACATCATCGATCCTCCCCATGGGTTTCTTGACAGTAGAATCCGCAAGATGAAAATTAAGAGAACACTCTTCAATCTCATGAAAACCAAGAATATCACATAAAGACTTTGGAATCGCGGAAACACTAGGACCCAAATCACACAAAGCATTGCACTCATAGTTTTTGATCTTGATTTTGATAGTAGGTTCCCACTCACCATGAAGTTTTCTAGGTATAGAGACTTCTAGTTCGAGCTTCTCTTCAAGAGATTTCATCATAGCATCTACGATATGCGCGGTAAAGGCTTTGCTTTGGCTATAAGCATGTGGAGATTTTGCAATGGATTGCATCAAAGAAATGCATTCAAACAAGGAGCAATTATCATAATTGAATTCCTTGAAATCCAAAGTGGGAGTTTCATTACTACCCAAAATTTGGACTTCTTCTACTCCACTCTTCACACCTTTATCATCAAGATAGGAGGACTCTGAATCATTGGGGCGTTTTTCAACCAAAGTGGATTCATATCCAGCCCCTCCATAAGTAGGTTTGACACGCGAAAACAAAGATTCAAGAGGAGACACACCAAGCACTTTAAGTTCTTCGTGATTTGCATCACTAGAACGCACCCTTTTAAACCATTCATGTCTAGCGTGAATTTGGGCGGTTCTTTCTTTGCTCTCATTCATGGAGATACGCATAGCTTTCAAAGTTTCATCCAAGTTGATCTTGGGAGGAGCGCATCTAACTTTCAAAGCATCAATATCACAAGACTGTTGGGAAACGTCGCATGGGAAACAAAAATTTTCCTACGCGCACGAAGACCTATCATGGTGATGTCCATCTACGAGAGGGGATTTCCGATCTACATACCCTTGTAGATCGCACAGCAGAAGCGTTAAGAAACGCGGTTGATGTAGTGGAACGTCCTCACATCCCTTGATTTGCCCCACGAACCGTCCCACGAACCGTCCCGCGATCCGTCCCACGATCCGCTCCGATCTAGTGCCGAACGGACGGCACCTCTGCGTTCAGCACACGTACAGCTCGACGATGATCTCGGCCTTCTTGATCTAGCAAGAGAGACGGAGAGGTAGATCAGTTCTCCGACAGCATGACAGCGCTCCGGAGGTTGGTGGTGATGTAATCTCAGCAGGGCTCCGCCCGAGCTCCGCAGAAACGCGATCTAGAGGTAAAACCGTGGAGGTATGTGGTCGGGCTGCCGTGGCAAAAGTTGTCTCAAATCAGCCCTAAAACCCCACTATATATAGTAGGGAGGAAGGGGAGGAGGCAGCCTCAAAACCTAAAGGTTTGACCGAAATTGGAGGTGGAGGAGTCCTACTCCAATCCTACTTGGAGTAGGATTCCACCTTCCCACTTGGAAACTCTTTCCACCTTGTGTTTTTTCCTTCTCAAACCTTATGGGCCTTAGTGGGAATTTATTCCAGCCCACTAGGGGCTGGTTTATCTCTTCCCATAGCCCATGAGGCCCCTTGGGGCGTGACACCCCCCCTGATGGTCCCCGGCACCCCTCCCGGCACTCCCAGTACACTACCGATGAGCCCGAAACTTTTTCGGTAATGCACGAAAACCTTCTGGTAACCAAATGAGGTCATCCTATATATCAATATTTGTTTCCAGACCATTCCGGAAACCCTCGTGTCGTCCGTGATCTCATCCGGGACTCCGAACAACATTCGGTAACCAACCATATAACTCAAATACGCATAAAACAACGTCGAACCTTAAGTGTGCAGATCCTGCGGGTTCGAGAACTATGTACACATGACCCAAGAGACTCCTCGGTCAATATCCAATAGCGGGACCTGGATGCCCATATTGGATACTACATATTCTACGAAGATCTTATCGTTTGAACCTTAGTGCCAAGGATTCATATAATCCCGTATGTCATTCCCTTTGTCCTTCGGTATGTTACTTGCCCGAGATTCGATCCTCAGTATCCGCATACCTATTTCAATCTCGTTTACCAGCAAGTCTCTTTACTCGTTCCGTAATACAAGATCCCGCAACTTACACTAAGTCACATTGCTTGCAAGGCTTGTGTGTGATGTTGTATTACCGAGTGGGCCCCGAGATACCTCTTCGTCATACGGAGTGACAAATCCCAGTCTTGATCCATACTAACTCAACGAACACCTTCGGAGATACCTGTAGCGCATATTTATAGTCACCCAGTTATGTTGCGAGTTGATACACACAAAGCATTCCTCCGGTGTCAGTGAGTTATATGATCTCATGGTCATAGGAACAAATACTTGGCACGCAGAAAACAGTAGCAACAAAATGACACGATCAACATGCTACGTCTATTAGTTTGGGTCTAGTCCATCACATGATTCTCCTAATGATGTGATCCCGTTATCAAGTAACAACACTTGCCTATGGCCAGGAAACTTTGACCATCTTTGATCAACGAGCTAGTCAACTAGAGGCTTACTAGGGACAGTGTTTTGTCTATGTATCCACACAAGTATTGTGTTTCCAATCAATACAATTATAGCATGGATAATAAATGATTATCATGAACAAATAAATATAATAATAACTAATTATTATTGCCTCTAGGGCATATTTCCAACAAAGACATCCTATCTACGCTCCTAGCCAAGTTGTCTATTTTGAGTAGTTTTTCCTCTATGGACGCATTGAAAATCTTTTGAGAGTTGATGAACTCTTTGATATTACTCTCTAGATCAGAGGGTAATTTGTTGTGATTTCCATAAGTGTTGCCGTAGGAATTGCCATAATTGTTAGAGGAGTTACTAGGAAAAGTCCTAGGAACTTAGTTTCCTCTAAAAGCATTGTTGTTGCCAAAATTGTTCCTACCAGCAAAATTCACGTCCAAACTAGCGTTGCTACTCTCAATCAAAGAAGATAGTGGCATGTCATTAGGATCTACGGTAGCATTTCTACTAGCAACCAAATTCATCAACTCGTCCATCTTAGCACTAAGCGAGTTAATCTCTTCTATAGCATGCACCTTTTTGCTAGCAGGCGACCTTTCAGTGTGCCACTGAGAGTAGTTGGTCATGATATTGTCTAGGAGTTTTGTAGCGTCTCCTAACATGATTTCCATGAACGTTCCACCTGAGGCGGAGTCCAAGGTATTGCAAGAAGCAAAATTCAAGCCAACGTAAAAGATTTGTATAATCATCCACAAATTAAAGCCATGAGCGGGACAATTTCTAATCATAAGCTTCATCCTCTTTCAAGATTGTGCAACGTGTTCATGATCAAGTTGCTTGAAATTCATGATATCGTTACGTAAGGAGATGATCTTAGCCGGCGGAAAATACTTGGATATGTAAGCATCTTTGCACTTATCCCAAGAATCGATACTATTTTTAGGCAAAGAAGAAAACCAAGTTTTTGCGCGATCTCGCAAAGAAAAGGAAAAAGTTTCAACTTAATCACGTCATTATCCACATCTCTTTTCTTTTGCATATCACAAAGCTCAATGAAGGTATTGAGATGGGATGCGGCATCTTCACTAGGAAGGCCAGAGAATTGCTCTTTCATAACAAGATTCAGCAAAGCTGCGTTGATTTCATACGATTCCACACTAGTGGCGGGAGCAATCGGAGTACTAATAAAGTCATTATTATTAGTGCTCGAGAAGTCGCAAAGTTTGGTGTTTTCAGACATGATGACTTCAACAACCAAACAAGCACACAAGCAAGCAAGAAAACGGCAAAGGCAAAAGAAAATGGCGAAGGTGAAAGGCGAATGAAAACGACAAATGTGAAGTGGGGGAGAGGAAAACGAGAGGCAACTCGCAAGAAAAGTAAATGGAAGAGAAGAGTTTGTGAGACCTACTTGGATAGATCTTGTTTTATCCTCCCCGGCAACGGCGCTAGAAATACTTCTGATGTTTGTTGTGTATCCCTTGCAACGACGCCAGAAATAGTTGTGTCGACGGCATCAGGAATCCTTCAGTTGCGGCTACACCTTAAGGGACTTCCTAGGCAAGTATGCAAAGGATTTCCCCCGTGGCCTTGGAGCCTTGCGTTGGTGTTCCCTCGAAGCGGAAAGGGTGATGTAGCACAGCGACGGTAAGTATTTCCCTCAGTTTGAGAACCAAGGTATCAATCCGGTGGAAGAGTATCTCAAGATCCTGCACAAACACAAAAGCTTGCACCCAACGCTATGAAGGGGTTGTCAATCCCTTATAGATTGTTTGCCAAGTGAGAACTAAAAGCAACAAAGTAATAAAGCAAAGTAAAAGCGGAGGTGTAAACGATGGATGTGAATAGACCCGGGGGCCGTAGTGTTTACTAGTGGATTCTCTCATGAAAGCAAGTAGACGGTGGGTGAACAAATTACTGTCGAGCAATAGATAGAACCGCGCAAAGTCGTGACGATATCTATGCAATGATTATATCTATAGGCATCACGTCCAAAACAAGTAGACCGATAGTTTCTGCATCTACTACTATTACTCCACACGTCGACCGCTATCCAGCATGCATCTAGTGTATTAAGTCCATAAGAACAGAGTAACGCCTTAAGCAAGATGACATGATGTAGAGGGATAATCTCAAACCAATGATAAAACCCCCATCTTTTTACCCTTGATGGCAACTACTTGATGTGTGCCTTGCTGCCCCTACTGTCACTGGGAAAGGTCACCACATGGTAGAACCCAAAACCAAACACTTCTCCCATTGCAAGAATCAAAGATCTAGTTGGCCAAACAAAACCCAAGACTCGGAGAGACTTACAAGGATATCAAATCATGCATATAAGAAATCAGCAAAGACTCAAATATATATCATAGATAATCTGATCACAAATCCATAATTCATCGGATCTCGACAAACACACCGCCAAAAAAGATTACATCGGATAGATCTCCATGAAGATCATGGAGAACTTTGTATTGAAGATCCAAGAGAGAGAAGAAGCCATCTAGCTACTAACTATGGACCCGTAGGTCTGAAGTGAACTACTCACGAGTCATTGGAGGGGCGATGATGATGATGATGAAGAAGCCCTCCAACTCCAGAGTCCCCTCCGGCAGGGTGCCGGGAAGGGTCTCTAGATGAGATCTTGCGGAAACGGAAGCTTGCGGCGGCGGAAAAGTATTTTCGAGGCTCCCTTGGTTTTTTGCGGAATATTTGGGAATTTGTAGGCCAAAGATCTAGGTGAGGGGGCGGCCAGGGAGGCCACAAGCCTGCCCACCGCCGCCTCCCCCTGGTGGCGGAGTGGGGGCTTGTGGGTTCCCTGGAGCCCACCTGGCCTGGCCCAAAGGCCCCCTGATCATCTTCTGTTCGGGAAAAAATCATTTCGGGGTTTTTCTTCCGTTTGGACTCCGTTCCAAAATCAGATCTGAAAAGAGTCAAAAACACGGAAAAAACAGGAACTGGCACTTGGCACTGAATTAATAAGTTAGTCCCAAAAAAGATATAAAAGGTACATAAAACAACCAAAGAAGACAAGATAATAGCGTGAAACCATCAAAAATTATAGATACGTTTGAGACGTATCACTCGTCTATCTTAGCACTCAACGAGTTAATTTATCTAGTAGGTGACCTTTCAGTGTGCCATTGAGAGTAGTTTGTCATGATGTTGTCTAAGAGCTTTGTGGCTTCTCCTAACGTGATTTCCATGAATGTTCCACCTGAGGCGGAGTCCAAGATATTTCTAGAAGCGAAATTCAAGCCAGCGTAAAAGATTTGAATAATCATCCAAAGACTCAAGCCATGAGCGGGACAGTTTCTAATCATTAATTTCATTCTCTCCCAAGCTTGTGCAACATGTTCATGATCAAGTTGCTTGAAATTCAAGATATCTTTACGTAGAAGATGATCTTAGCCGGCGAAAATACTTGGATATATAAGCATCTTTGCACTTATCCCAAGAATCGATACTATTTTTGGGCAAAGAAGAAAACCAAGTTTTTGTGCGATCTCGCAACGAGAAAGGAAAAAGCTTCAATTTAATCACGTCATTATCCACATCTTTTTTCTTTTGCATATAGCAAAGCTCAATGAAGGTATTGAGATGGGATGTGACATCTTCACTAGGAAGGCTAGAGAATTGCTCTTTCATAACAAGATTCAGCAAAGCGGCATTGATTTCGTATGACTCCGCACTAGTGGCGGGAGCAATCGGAGTACTAATAAAATCATTATTATTAGTATTCGAGAAGTCACAAAGTTTGGTGTTTTCGTTCATGGTGACTTCAGCAAGCAAGCAAGCACATAAGCAAACAAAGAGTAGGCGAGAAAAAGGGCGAACGAAAACGCGAACGAAAAAGGCAAATTGGTGAAGTGGGGGAGAGGAAAATGAGAGGCAAGTGGCAAACAAAGTAAATGCAAGAGATGAGTTTGCGACACCTACTTGGATGAGTTCTTGACTTGATCTTCCTCCCCGGCAATGGCGCCAGAAATTCTTCTGCTATCCCACAGACAACAGCGCCAGAAATTGACACATTGACAGAGGCTGGGCTTGCGTTGGTTCTTCCCTTGAAGAGGAAAGGGTAATGCAGCACAGGAGCAATAAGTATTTCCCTCAGTTTGAGAACCAAGGTATTGATCCATAAGGAGGGTCTTGTCAAGTCCAGAGTACCTGCGCAAACACAAACAAGCTTGCACCCAACGCTTCAAAGGGGTTGTCAATCCCTTCAAGATTGTTTGCAAAGTGAGATCTGAAGGCGAAAAGTGCAATGAAGTAAAAAGTGTAAGGCTGGAAATATGGTGTGGAGTAGACCCTGGGGGCCATAGTGTTCACTAGAGGCTTCTCTCAAAATAGCAAGTCTTACGGTGGGTGAACAAATTACTATCAAGCAATTGATAGAATCGCGCAAAGTCATGACGATATCTAAGGCAATGATCATACATATAGCATCACGTCCGAGACAAGTAGACCGACACTTTCTGCATCTACTACTAGTACTCCACACATCGACCGCTATCCAGCATGCATCTAGTGTATTGAGTTCTTGACGAACGGAGTAATGCTTTAAGCAAGATGACATGATGTAGAGGGATAATCTCAAACCAATGATGAAAACCCCATCTTTTTACCCTTGATGGCAACAACACGATGCGTGCCTCGCTACCCCTTCTGTCACTGGGTGAGGTCACCGCACGGTATGAACCCAAAACCAAGCACTTCTCTCATTGCAAGAATCATAGATCTAGTTGGCCAGACAAAATCCACAACTCGAAGAGAATTACAAGGATATGAAATAAGGCATAAGAGAGATCATAAGAAACTCAAATAAGATTCATAGATAATCTGATCATAAATCCACAATTCATCGGATCTCGACAAACACACCGCAAAAGAAGATTACATCGGATAGATCTCCATGAACATGATGGAGAACTTTGTATTGAAGATCCAAGAGAGAGAAGAAGCCATCTAGTTACTAGCTATGGACCCGTAGGTCTATGGTGAACTACCCACGCATCATCGGAGAGGTCATGGTGTTGATGAAGAAGCCCCCCGTGTCCGAATCCCCCTCCGGCAGGGCACTAGAACGTGCCCTAGATGGGATCTTGCGGAGACAGAAGCTTGCGGTGGCGGAAAAGCGATTGCGATGATCTCATGATTTTTTCTGAAATTTATGAGAATATATAGGAGAAAGACCTAGGTCAGGGGACGTCCAGGGGGCCCACAAGCCTGGATGGCGCGACCACCCCCTGGCCGCGGGGTAGGGGCTTGTGGGTGTTGGAAATATGCCCTAGAGGCAATAATAAATTAGTTATTATTATATTTCTTAGTTCATGATAATCGTTTATTATCCATGCTATAATTGTATTGATTGGAAACACAATACTTGTGTGGATACATAGACAAAACACTGTCCCTAGTAAGCCTCTAGTTGACTAGCTCGTTAATCAAAGATGGTCAAGGTTTCCTGGCCATAGGCAAGTGTTGTCACTTGATAACGGGATCACATCATTAGGAGAATCATGTGATGGACTAGACCCAAACTAATAGACGTAGCATGTTGATCGTGTCATTTTGTTGCTACTGTTTTCTGCGTGTCAAGTATTTATTCCTATGACCATGAGATCATATAACTCACTGACACCGGAGGAATGCTTTGTGTGTATCAAACGTCGCAACGTAACTGGGTGACTATAAAGATGCTCTACAGGTATCTCCGAAGGTGTTAGTTGAGTTAGTATGGATCAAGACTGGGATTTGTCACTCCGTGTGAACGGAGAGGTATCTCGGGGCCCACTCGGTAATACAACATCACACACAAGCCTTGCAAGCAATGTAACTTAGTGTAAGTTGCGGGATCTTGTATTACGGAACGAGTAAAGAGACTTGCCGGTAAACGAGATTGAAATAGGTATGCGGATACTAACGATCGAATCTCGGGCAAGTAACATACCGAAGGACAAAGGGAATGACATACGGGATTATATGAATCCTTGGCACTGAGGTTCAAACGATAAGATCTTCGTAGAATATGTAGGATCCAATATGGGCATCCAGGTCCCGCTATTGGATATTGATCGAGGAGTCTCTCGGGTCATGTCTACATAGTTCTCGAACCCGCAGGGTCTGCACACTTAAGGTTCGACGTTGTTTTATGCGTATTTGAGTTATATGGTTGGTTACCGAATGTTGTTCGGAGTCCCGGATGAGATCACGGACGTCACGAGGGTTTCCGGAATGGTCCGGAAACGAAGATTGATATATAGGATGACCTCATTTGGTTACCGGAAGGTTTTCGTGCATCACCGGAAAAGTTTCGGGCTCATCGGTAGTGTACCGGGAGTGCCGGGAGGGGTGCCGGGGACTATCGGGAGGGGTGTCACGCCCCAAGGGGTCTCATGGGCTATGGGAAGAGATAAACCAGCCCCTAGTGGGCTGGAATAAGTTCCCACTAAGGCCCATAAGGTTTGAGAAGGAAAAAACACAAGGTGGAAAGAGTTTCCAAGTGGGAAGGTGGAATCCTACTCCAAGTAGGATTGGAATAGGACTCCTCCACCTCCAATTTCGGCCAAACCTTTAGGTTTTGAGGCTGCCTCCTCCCCTCCCTCCCACCTATATATACGGAGGTATTAGGGCTGATTTGAGACGACTTTCTCACGGCTGCCCGACCACATACCTCCATAGTTTTTCCTCTAGATCGTGTTTCTGCGGAGCTCGGGCGGAGCCCTGCTGAGACAAGGTCATCACCAACCTCCGGAGCGCCGTCACGCTGCCGGAGAACTCTTCCACCTCTCCGTCTCTCTTGCTGGATCATGAAGGCCGAGATCATCGTCGAGCTGTACGTGTGCTGAACGCGGAGGTGCCGTCCGTTCGGTACTAGATCGTGGGACTGATCGCGGGATTGTTCGCGGGGCGGATCGAGGGACGTGAGGACGTTCCACTACATCAACCGCGTTCTCTAAACGCTTCTGCTGTACGATCTACAAGGGTACGTAGATCACTCATCCCCTCTCGTAGATGGACATCACCATGATAGGTCTTCGTGCGCGTAGGAAAATTTTTGTTTCCCATGCGACGTTCCCCAACAGTGGTATCAGAGCTAGGTTCATGCGTAGATGTCTTCTCGAGGAGAACACAAAAGGTTTTGTGGGCGGTGATGTGCGTTTTGCTGCCCTCCTTAGTCTTTTCTTGATTCCGCGGTATTGTTGGATTGAAGCGGCTTGGACCGACATTACTCGTACGCTTACGAGAGACTGGTTTCATCGTCACGAGTAACCCCCTTTGCTCAAAGATGACTGGCAAGTGACGGTTTCTCCAACTTTAGTTGAATCGGATTTGACCGAGGAGGTCCTTGGATGAGGTTAAATAGCAACTCATATATCTCCGTTGTGGTGTTTGCGTAAGTAAGATGCGATCCTACTAGATACCCTTGGTCACCACGTAAAACATGCAACAACAAAATTAGAGGACGTCTAACTTGTTTTTGCAGGGTATGATTGTGATGTGATATGGCCAACGATGTGATGTGATATATTGGATGTATGAGATGATCATGTTGTAATAGAAATATCGACTTGCACGTCGATGGTACGGCAACCGGCAGGAGCCATAGGGTTGTCTTTATAACTAACGTTTGTGCCTGCAGATGCGTTTACTATTTTGCTAGGACGTAGCTTTAGTAGTAATAGCATAAGTAGCACGACAACCCCGATGGCGACACATTGATGGAGATCATGATGATGGAGATCATGGTGTGGCGCCGGTGACAAGAAGATCGTGCCGGTGCTTTGGTGATGGAGATCAAGAAGCACGTGATGATGGCCATATCATGTCACTTATGAATTGCATGTGATGTTAATCCTTTTATGCACCTTATTTTGCTGAGAACGACGGTAGCATTATGAGGTGATCTCTCACTAAAATTTCAAGACGAAATTGTGTTCTCCCCGACTGTGCACCGTTGCTACAGTTCGTCGTTTCGAGACACCACGTGATGATCGGGTGTGATAGACTCAACGTTCACATACAACGGGTGCAAAACAGTTGCGCACGCGGAACACTCGGGTTAAGCTTGACGAGCCTAGCATGTGCAGACATGGCCTCGGAACACATGAGACCGAAAGGTCGAGCATGAATCGTATAGTTGATATGATTAGCATAGAGATGCTTACCACTGAAACTATTCTCGACTCACGTGATGATCGGACTTGAGATAGCGGATTTGGATCATGTACCACTCAAATGACTAGAGAGATGTACTTTTTGAGTGGGAGTTCTTAAGTAATATGATTAATTGAACTAATTGTCATGAACATAGTCTAATGGTCTTTGCAAATTACGATGTAGCTTGCGCTATAGCTCTACTGTTTTTTATATGTTCCTAGAGAAAATTTAGTTGAAAATTGATAGTAGCAAACTTTGCAGACTGAGTCTGTAAAACCGAGGATTGTCCTCGTTGCTGCACAGAAGGCTTATGTCCTTAATGCACCACTCGGTGTGCTGCACCTCGAGCGTCGTCTGTGGATGCTGTGAACATCCGACATACACGTTTCTGATGACTACACGATAGTTCAGTGCAAAGTACTTAATGGCTTAGAAGCAAGGCACCGAAAACGTTTTAAAATGTCACGGAACATAAATGATGTTCTAAAGAGATGAAATTGTGATTTCATGCTTGTGCCCTTGTTAAGAGGTACGAGACCTCCAACAAGATTCTTTGACCACAAAGTAAAGGAGAAAAGCTCAATCGTTGAGCATGTGCTCAGATTGTCTGAGTACGACAATCACTTGAATCAAGTGGGAGCTAATCTTCCAGATGAGATAGTGATGGTTCTCCAAAAGTCACTGCCACCAAGCTTTGAGAGCTTCGTGATGAACTATAACATATCAAGGATAGATACAATGATCCTTGAGCGATTCGCGACGTTTGACACTGCGAAAGTAGAAATCAAGAAGGAGCATCAATAGTTGATGGTTTGGAAACCCACTAAGTTTCAAGAAAGGCGAGGGCTAGAAGGGATACTTCGTGAAACGGCAAAACAGTTGCTGCGCTAATGAAGAGACCCAAACCCAAACCCGAGACTAAGTGCTTCTGTAATGAGGGGAACAATCACTGAGGCGGAGCAACTCAAGATACTTGGTAGATAAGAAGGCTGGCAAAAGTCGAAAGAAGTGTATTTGATATACATGATGTTGATGTGTACTTTACTAGTACTCCTAGTAGCACGAGGGTATTGGATACCGGTTCGGTTGCTAAGTGATTAGTGACGCGAAATGAAAGCTACGGCATAAACGGAGACTAGCTAAAGGCGAGGTGACGATACGTGTTGGAAGTGTTTCCAAGATTGATATGATCAAACGTCGCACGCTCCCTCTACCATCGGGATTGGTGTTAAACCTAAATAATTGTTATTTGGTGCTTGCGTTAAGCATGAACATGATTGGATCGTGTTTATTGCAATACGATTATTCATTTAAAGAGAATAATGGTTACTCTATTTTCTTGAATAATCACCTTCAATGGTTTATTGAATCTCGATCGTAGTGTTACACATGTTCATGATATTGGTGCCAAAAGATACGAGTTGATGATGATAGTACCACTTACTTGTGCCACTGCCGCTTGAGTCATGTTAGTATAAATTGCATGAAGAGGCTCCATGCTGATGGATCTTTGTACTCACCTGATTTCGAATCACTAGTGACATGCGAATCATACCACATGAGCAAGGCCTTGTTTTCATTGAGATGAAATAAGATAGTAACTTGTTGGAAGTGATACATTTTCATGTATGCAGTCCAATGGGTGCTGAGGCACGCAGTGGATATCATTATGTTCTTACTTCACTGACGATTTGAGTAGATACAGGAGTATTTACTTAATGAATCACAAGTCTAAAATGTTGAAAAGTTCAATTCCGTTTCAGAGTGAAGTTCGTCGTAACAAGAGGATAAACTGTCTACGATATGATCATGGAAATGAATATCTGAGTTACGAGTTTTGGTACACAGTTAAGACAATGTGGAAATTGTTTCGCAGTTCATGCCACCTGGAACATCATAGTGTGATGATGTGTCTGAACGTCATAGCCACGCACTATTTGGTATGGTGCATACTATGATGTCTCTTATCGAATTACCACTATCGTTTATGGGTTATGCATTAGAGACAACCGCACTCACTTTAAATAGGGCACCGCGTATTTCCGTTGAGATGACACAGTATAGACTGAGGTTTAGAGAAATCTAAACTGTCGTTTCTTGAAAGTTTGGGGTTTTGACACTTATGTGAAAAAGTTTCAGTCTGATAAGCTCGAACCCAAAGCGGATAAATGCATCTTCATAGGATATCCAAAATAGTTGGGTACATCTCCTATCTCAGATCCGAAAGCAAAGTGTTTGTTTCTAGAAACGGATCCTTTCTCGAGGAAAGGTTTCTCTCGAAAGAATTGAGTGGGAGGGTAGTAGAACTTGATGAGGTTATCGAACCATCACTTCAACCAGTGTGTAGCAGGGCGCAAGAAGTTGTTCATGTGGCGCCTACACCAATTGAAGTGGAAGCTGATGATGATGATCATTGAGCTTTGAATCAAGTTACTACAAACCTCGTAGGTCGACAAGGTCACGTACTGCTGCAGAGTAGTACGGTAACCCTGTCTTGGAGGTCATGTTGTTGAGCAACAGTGAACCTACGAGTTATGGAGAAAGCGATGGTGGGCCCAGATTCCGACAAATGGCTGGAAGCCATGAAATCCGAGAGAGGGTCCATGTGTGAAAACAAAGTGTAGACTTTGGTAGAACTACTTGATGGTCATAGGACTATTGAGTAAAAATGGATCTTTAAAAGAAGACAGACGATGATGGTGATAAGTCACTATTAAGAAAAGCTCGACTTGTCGCAAAGATGTTTTCGATAAGATCAAACAGTTGACTATGATGAGACTTTCTCACTCGTAGCGATGCTAAAAGTCTGTTAGAATTATGTTAGTTGTTGATGCATTATTTATGAAATATTGCATGTAGGATGTCAAAACATTGTTTTCTCGACGGTTTCCTTGAGCAAACATTGTATGTGATACAACCAGAAGGTTTTGTCGATCCTAAAGATACTAGCAAGTATGCAAGCTCCAGTGATCCTTCAATGGACTGGTGCAAGCATCTCGGAGTTGGAATATACACTTTGATGAGATGATCAAAGATTTTGGGTTTGTACAAGGTTTACGAGAAACTTGTATTTCCAAAGAAGTGAGTGGGAGCACTATAGAATTTCTGATAAGTATATGTGGTTGACATATTGTTGATTAGAAGTAATGTAGAATTTCTGTGAAGCATAAAAGGTTGTTTGAAAGGAGTTTTTCAAAGGAGTACCTGGATTGCGCTACTTGAACGTTGAGCATCAAAGATCTATGGAGATAGATCGAAAGCGCTTAATAGAAGTTTCAACAAGATGCATGCCTTGACAAGTTTTTGAAGGAGTTCAAAATAGATCAGCAAAGAAGGAGTTCTTGGTTGCGTTGTGAGGTGTGAATTTGAGTAAGACTCAAAACCCGACCACGGCAGAATAAAGAGAATAGACGAAGGTCGTCTTCTATGCCTTAGCCGTAGAATCTAAAGTATGCCATGCTGTGTACCGCACCTGATGTGTGCCTTGACTCAAAGTCTGTTGAGGGTACAGAGAGTGATCCATGATTGAATCACTAGCAGCGGTCAAAATTTATCCTTAGTAACTAATGGACTAAGGTATTTTTCTCGATTATGGAGGTGGTTAAAGAGTTCGTCGTAAAGGGTTACGTTGATGCAAGCTTTGACACTAATCCGAATAACTATGAGTAGTGAAACGGATTCGTATAGTAGAGTAGATATTTGGAGCATTTCCGAATAGCACGTAGTAGCAGCATCTGTGAGATGACATAAAGATTTGTAAAGAACGCACGGATCTGAAAGTTTCAGAACCGTTGACTAAAACCTCTCTCACGAGCAAGACATGATGAGACCCCATAACTATATGGGTGTTGGATTCGTTGGAATCACATGGTGATGTGAACTAGATTATTGACTCTAGTGCAAGTGGGAGACTGTTGGAAATATGCCCTAGAGGCAATAATAAATTAGTTATTATTATATTTCTTAGTTCATGATAATCGTTTATTATCCATGCTATAATTGTATTGATTGGAAACACAATACTTGTGTGGATACATAGACAAAACACTATCCCTAGTAAGCCTCTAGTTGACTAGCTCGTTAATCAAAGATGGTCAAGGTTTCCTGGCCATAGGCAAGTGTTGTCACTTGATAACGGGATCACATCATTAGGAGAATCATGTGATGGACTAGACCCAAACTAATAGACGTAGCATGTTGATCGTGTCATTTTGTTGCTACTGTTTTCTGCGTGTCAAGTATTTATTCCTATGACCATGAGATCATATAACTCACTGACACCGGAGGAATGCTTTGTGTGTATCAAACGTCGCAACGTAACTGGGTGACTATAAAGATGCTCTACAGGTATCTCCGAAGGTGTTAGTTGAGTTAGTATGGATCAAGACTGGGATTTGTCACTCCGTGTGAACGGAGAGGTATCTCGGGGCCCACTCGGTAATACAACATCACACACAAGCCTTGCAAGCAATGTAACTTAGTGTAAGTTGCGGGATCTTGTATTACGGAACGAGTAAAGAGACTTGCCGGTAAACTAGATTGAAATAGGTATGCGGATACTAACGATCGAATCTCGGGCAAGTAACATATCGAAGGACAAAGGGAATGACATACGGGATTATATGAATCCTTGGCACTGAGGTTCAAACGATAAGATCTTCGTAGAATATGTAGGATCCAATATGGGCATCCAGGTCCCGCTATTGGATAATGATCGAGGAGTCTCTCGGGTCATGTCTACATAGTTCTCGAACCCGCAGGGTCTGCACACTTAAGGTTCGACGTTGTTTTATGCGTATTTGAGTTATATGGTTGGTTACCGAATGTTGTTCAGAGTCCCGGATGAGATCACGGACGTCACGAGGGTTTCCGGAATGGTCCGGAAACGAAGATTGATATATAGGATGACCTCATTTGGTTACCGGAAGGTTTTCGTGCATCACCGGAAAAGTTTCGGGCTCATCGGTAGTGTACCGGGAGTGCCGGGAGGGGTGCCGGGGACCATCGGGAGGGGTGTCACGCCCCAAGGGGTCTCATGGGCTATGGGAAGAGATAAACCAGCCCCTAGTGGGCTGGAATAAGTTCCCACTAAGGCCCATAAGGTTTGAGAAGGAAAAAACACAAGGTGGAAAGAGTTTCCAAGTGGGAAGGTGGAATCCTACTCCAAGTAGGATTGGAGTAGGACTCCTCCACCTCCAATTTCGGCCAAACCTTTAGGTTTTGAGGCTGCCTCCTCCCCTCCCTCCCACCTATATATACGGAGGTATTAGGGCTGATTTGAGACGACTTTCTCACGGCTGCCCGACCACATACCTCCATAGTTTTTCCTCTAGATCGTGTTTCTGCGGAGCTCGGGCGGAGCCCTGCTGAGACAAGGTCATCACCAACCTCCGGAGCGCCGTCACGCTGCCGGAGAACTCTTCTACCTCTCCGTCTCTCTTGCTGGATCAAGAAGGCCGAGATCATCGTCGAGCTGTACGTGTGCTGAACGCGGAGGTGCCGTCCGTTCGGTACTAGATCGTGGGACTGATCGCGGGATTGTTCGCGGGGCGGATCGAGGGACGTGAGGACGTTCCACTACATCAACCGCGTTCTCTAAACACTTCTGCTGTACGATCTACAAGGGTACGTAGATCACTCATCCCCTCTCGTAGATGGACATCACCATGATAGGTCTTCGTGCGCGTAGGAAAATTTTTGTTTCCCATGCGACGTTCCCCAACAGTGGGGCCCCTGCGGCTCCCCTGCCTTGGCTCCCAAGCTCCCTGATCTTCTTCCGTTCCAAAAAAAATATTTTCGGGGATTTTCTTCCGTTTGGACTCCGTTTCAAAATCTCCTCTGAAAGGGGTCAAAAACATGGAAAAAACTGGAACTGGCACTTGGCACTGAGTTAATAAGTAAGTCCCAGAAAATATATAAAAGGCATGCAAAACATCCAAAGTTTGACAAGATAATAGCATGGAACCATCAAAAATTATAGATACGTTGGAGAAGTATCACTAGACCATTGATGAGGAAGAAGATTATGATCTCAAGGGGAAGGAACAAGCAAGTTCCGAAGAGGAGAAGGCTCCTCTACCTCAACTTGGACACACGCATGTGGAGTTCAAGAAGTCGAGCCTCCCTGACTCAAGGAAGAAGCCTAAGACTTTGTTTATCCCTTCTCGTTTCTTGTAGGAGAGTAAGCAGGAATTATGCCAAAGGGTGTTGAGGCTTGAAGAGGAAAATGATGATCTGAGGGTGAAGAATTTTATGCTCAAGTGGAAATTAAACAAGCTCAAGACCTCTGCAACAAATCCACCACCATCACCTCCAAAGGAATAGAACTAAGCATGGGTATGGGCAATCCCCTTGGCTTGTGCCAAGCTTGGGGGAGTTGCCCCGATATCGTATCACCATCATATCTTTTGCCTTTACCTTTGTTTTCGTTTGTTCCTTTTCAGTTTACTCTTTCTCTAGTAGATTAAAGGTCTTAGTGTTTAAGGCTTGAGATTTGCTTTGTGTCACCCCCGATGTATTCGAGCTCGTGAGCCATATAATAAAGAGTGTCTTAGTTAAGGGCCTCGCCTCATGCCATGATCAAGAGAATGATAAAAGAACAAAAGCATGAAAGATCATGTAATGATCTTATGGGAAGTGGTGGCTTCACATATAAAAAGAATGATGATTGAAACTTGTTGAGGGTAGACAAACGTAGACCTTGGTCATTGTTGCAATTAATGGGAAGTTATAAAGAAGGAGAGGTTCACATATAAATATATCATCTTTGACACCATCTATGATTGTGAACACTCACTAAACTATTGCATGCTTAGAGGTAGATGTGGGACAAGGAAGACAACATAATGAATTGTGTTTGCTTGGTTCCGAATAATGTTATATTACTAGAGATCCCTTAGCATGTGACGATTGCTTCCACCTCATATTAGCCAAAACTCCCGCACCAAGTAGAGATACTACTTGTGCATCCGCAAACCTTCAACCCAGTTTTGCCATGAGAGTCCACCATACCTACCTATGGATTGAATAAGATCCCTCAAGTAAGTTGTCATTGGTGCAAGCAATAAAAATTGCTCCCTAATTTGTATGATCTATTAGTGAGTGGAAAATAAGCTTTGCACGAACCTGTGATGAGGAAGACATAAAAGCGACAGACCGCATAATAAAGTTCTTTATCACAGGAGGCAATATAAAGTGACGTTCCTCCACACTAAGAGGACACACATCCAAACCTCAAAAGCGCATGACAACCTCTGCTTCCCTCTGCGAAGGGCCTATCTTGTACCTTTACTTTTTGCCCTTGAAAGAGTCATGGTGATCTTCACCAATTCCTTATTCCGCCTTTATCTTGGCTAACGTCATATGCTAGGGAAAGATCTATATTCATATGTCAACTTGGAAGTAAGTATTCATGAATTATTATTGTTGACATTACCCTTGAGGTAAATGGTTGGGAGGTGAAACTATAAGCCCCTATCTTTCTCTGTGTCCAACTAAAACTTTGATCTCATGAGTACCACGTGAGTTGTAGCAATTGTAGAGAACGAAAGGATGATTGAGTATGTGGATTTGCTTTACAAGCTCTTATTTGACTCTTTCTGATGTTGTGATAAATTGCAATTGCTTCAATGACTAAAGACTATCGGTTGTTAATTGTCGGTAAGGTTCTTGACCCATACTTTACTTTGTGAAGGAATTGTCAGGGGCCCACGAGCCCAGGAGGTGCCCCCACCTAGGGCGCGTCTGGAAGGCTCGTGGGGCCCACGTGGCTCCGCAGCCTCCATCTCAAACTCTAAATAACCTCTTTCGTCCCAGAAAAAATAAATCAAGAGAGAGCTTTTGGGAAGAAACGCCGCCGCCACAAGGCGGAACTTGAGCAGAACCAATCTAGAGCTCCGGCACGGCCGTCCTGCCGTGGAAACTTCCCTCCTGGAGGGGGAAATCATCGCCATCGTCATCAACAACACTCGTCTCACCGGAGGGGACTCATCTCCATCAACATATTCATCAGCACCATCTCATCTCCAAACCCTAGTTCATCTCTTGTACCCAATCTTCCTCTCGCGACTCCGATTGGTATTTGTAAGGTTGTTAGTAGTGTTAATTATTCCTTGTAGTTGATGCTAGTTGGTTTACTCGGTGGAAGATCATATATTCAGATCCTTAATTCTATTCAATACCTCTCTGATCATGAACATAATTATGCTTTGTGAGTAGTTACGTTTGTTCCTGAGGACATGGGATAAGTCTTGCTATAAGTAGTCATGTGAATTTGGTATTCGTTCGATATTTTGATGCGTTGTATGTTGTCTTTCCTCTAGTGGTATTATGTGAACTTCGACTACATGACACTTCACCATTATTTGGGCCTAGAGGAAGGCATTGGGAAGTAATAGGTAGATGATGAGTTGCTAGAGTGATAGAAGCTTAAACCCTAGTTTATGCGTTGCTTCGCAAGGGGCTGATTTGGATCCACCAGTTTAATGCTATGGTTAGACTTAGTCTTAATTCTTCTTTAGTAGTTGCGGATGCTTGCGGGAGGGGTTAATCATAAGTGGGATGTTTGTCCAAGGAAGGACAACACCCAAGCACCAGTCCACACACATATCAAACTATCAAAGTAGCGAACACGAATCATATGAACATGATGGAAACTAGCTTGACAGAAATCCCCATGTGTCCTCGGGAGCGCTTTACCTTATATAAGAGTTCATCTAGGCTTGTCCCTTGCTACAAAAGGGATTGGGTCATCTTGCTGCACCATTGTTACTATTGTTACTTGCTACTCGTTACGAATTATCTTATCACACAACCATCTATTACCGATAATTTCAGTGCCTGCAGAGAATACCTTGCTGAAAACCACTTGTCATTTCCTTCTGCTCATCGTTGGGTTCGACACTCTTACTTATCAAAAGCACTACGATAGATCCCTACACTTGAGGGTCACACATCAATTACATGTATATTATATATACCTTTGACGTTGCCGGCCTTCTTACCCTCTAAGTACTTGGGGCAGTTCCGCTTCAAGTGACCGGTTCCCTTGCAGTAATAGCACTTAGTCTTAGGCTTGGGTCCATTCTTGCACTTCTTCCCGGCAAATGATTTACCGAGCGCGGCAACTTCTTTGTCGTCCTTCTTGAAGTTCTTCTTACCCTTGCCTTTCTTGAAACTGGTGGTCTTATTCACCATCAACACTTGATGTTCCTTTTTCATTTCCACCTCTGCTGATTTCAGCATCAAATATAACTCAGGAATGGACTTCTCCATCCCTTGCATATTGTAGTTCATAACAAAGCTCTTGTAGCTAGGTGGAAGCGATTGGAGGATTCTGTCAATAACTGAGTCCTCCGGAAGATTAACTCCCAGCCGAGATAAGCGGTTGTGCAACCCAAACATTTTGAGTATGTGCTCGCTGACCAAACCATTTCCTCCATCTTACAACTAAAGAACTTGTCGGAGACTTCATATCTCTCGACCCGGGCATGAGATTGGAAAACCAGTTTCATCATCACTATGCGACTGCCAGGCGTTCATAACGTCTTGAGCCACTAGGACTGTAGGTGCATCACCTAGCGATGCATCAAGGGCATATATTTTCTTGGAAGCTATGAGGATGAGCCTCAAGTTACGGACCGAGCTCGTATATTTGCTTCCATCGTCTTTTAGCTTCGTTTTCTCTAGGAACGCGTTGAAGTTGAGGGGAAAATTAGCGTGGGCCATTGGATCTACAATATAGATTGTAAAGACAATTTTAGACTAAGTTCATGATAATTAAGTTCATTTAATCAAATTATTTAATGAACTCCCACTTAGATAGACATCCCTCTAGTCATCTAACTGATACATGATCCATATCGACTAGGTCGTGTCCAATCATCACGTGAGACGGACTAGTCATCAATGGTGAACATCTCCATGTTGATCACATCAACTATACAACTCCAGTTCGACCTTTTGGTCTCTTGTGTTCAGAGGCCATGTCTGTACATGCTAGGCTCGTCAAGTCAACCTAAGTGTTTTGCGTGTGTAGATCTAGCTTACACCCGTTCTATGCGAACGTTAGAATCTATCACACCCGATCATCACGTGGTGCTTCGACACAATGATCCTTCACAACGGTGCACACTTAGGTGGAACACATTTCTTGAAATTTTAGTGATAGATCATCTTATTTACTACCGTCGTTCTAAGCAAATAAGATGTAATAACATGATAAACATCACATGCAAATCATAAAGTGACATGATATGGACAATATCATCTTGCGCCTTTGATCTCCATCTTCGGGGTGCGGCATGATCACCATCGTCACCGGCACGACTGGTGACCCACAAGTGTAGGGGATCTACGATACGTCCATTTTGCATCATGCTTTCATGTTGATATTTATCGCTTTTTGGGCTGTTATTACACTTCACGATACAATACTTATGCCTTTTCTCTCTTATTTTGCAAGGTTTACATCAAGAGGGCGAATGCCGGCAGCTGGAATTCTGGCCCGAAAAAGGAGCAAGTTTGAGATGCCTATTCTGCGCAACTCCAAAAGCCATGAAAATCAACGTGGATTTTTTTGGGATTTATAAAAAACACTGGGCCGAAGAAGTACCAAAGGGGCGCCAGCAGGGGGCCACAAGCCTGCTAGGCGCGGCCACCCCCTTGGCCGCGCCTAGGGGGCTTGTGGGCTCCTAGCTGGCCCTGTGGTTCCCCCCTTTTGCTACAAAAAGGTTTCAGTCCGGAAAAAAATCAAGAAGAGGCTTTTCGTAGGATTCGTCGCCGCCACGAGGCGGAACTTGAGAAGAACCAATCTAGAGCTCCGGCAGGACAATCCTGCCGAGGAAACTTCCCTCGCGGAGGGGGAAATCGTTGATGTCCCACAAGCGTATGGGATCGCAGCAGTTTTCGAGGGTAGAGTATTCAACCCAAATTTGTTGGTTCGCACGACGAGAAGCAAAAGAATATTCTCAAGTATTAGCAGCTGAGTTTGTCAGATTCAACCACACCTAAAAGATTAATGCCTGCAAGCAAAGTATCAGTAGCAAAGAGTATGATAGCAACGATGCCAGAAACGATCTGTTGACGGCAGACTATTCCTAACTGTTGTATCAATGGCGCTAGTAAAGAGCACGTGGACGGGGAACTATTCTTCTGTGACTGCCTGATGCCGACGTTCCAAAAGATTCCCCTTCTATTCCGTTTTCGTCATGTGTTTGTTTTCATTTGTCGCATCATCATCGCATCATGCGCATCATCAGCATTGCATCCGCACCCCGTTGCCGCCAGTTTTCAAAAGTTGCATCCGTTGTTAGTTGCCGGTTCTCGTCGTTGTCCGCTCTGAGCCCGACCGCACACGCACGCGCCCGCGGCATCGTCAAAACCCTGTTTTAAAAGTGTGTTGAAACTTTCTCTGATCAAGGTGAAACTTGGCATACGGTCGTGATTAGTTATTGCTAAGCCGCCTGTCGAGTTTCGTCGCAATCGGAGTCCGTCTGGTACCCGAACGGTCGACCGTAGCGGCACCGTATTCGGTATATCGTCGGACGTTCGTCGGTGTTTTTAGATACGTTATGGGGTCGCCCGTTTTCCCTCTCATCTGCGCCTAGCCCCTCTGCACAGTGCGTCGACCCTGCTCGCAACCTAGTCCGGGAACTTCCCCCGGACCCGAACTCGGCGGTCGTGACCGTTGGATCCTGATCAACCCCGTTTTACCGCAAACCGTCTTCGGTTTGTCCATTGATCATCCTAACCTATTTTTTTCTGACCGTCCGATTAAAATCGGAGGGTCGAGATGAACCTAAGGCTAGCCTACTAGCTATATATTTGGACTGTAGTCTAAATCAATCCAAAACCTAATTTCTAGGGATCCTCTCCGTGTCCCAACCGCCGGCGCCACCCCCCCCCCTTGACCCATCTCCTTCCTCGGGATCTCTCCTGATCCATCCACCTAGCCCCACCTTGTTTTCCCCATCCGACCAATCCGCAACCGCAGCCACCTGGTTCCCTCGTGCCCAAGCTTGCACACCCGAAGTCCCTAGTCTCCCTTGCACCCTGACGCATCTGTCTGAGTCCATGCGCGTAGGAGGTCGAGCTACCGGAGCTCTGCAACAGCTTGCGTCCAAGCCATTCGAGCCCCTCGTCAGACCATGCACCACTGGGAGAGGAGCTCCCAGTCCTCCACCACGATGTGCTTCCTCGAGACCCTTCCAAGGTCGTCGTACCCTGCACCCCTCCCCTCTGCTATCCACCCCTTCTCTTTTTCCTGCATCTCTGCCTCCCCTTCTCTCTCTCTCATGCCCTGCTCTCTCTCCCTCCCGTGTCAGGTTCAACCATGTCTCTCCTCCACCGAAGCTCGTCGCGTTCGTCCTTGTCTTTCACGTCAAGACGCAGCGCTGCTGCACGGAATTGTCGCCGGCAAGCCGCCTCCGGCTGGACTTGCAGGACCCCGCCTCTTCCTCGAGCTTGGCCGTGCAAGCACCCATGGAGGAGTCGCCCCTGTGTCTCCTCTCTCTCGTAGGAGCTTCCGAGCCATGAATACATGGTCACTGTAGATGAGAAGCGCGCCAGGTCCGGCCTCTTGCCGCCGGCCACCGGATCTGCAGGCTGCCTCGCGGGCGCCAAGGACGGCTCCCATGCAGGACCTCGCCCCCTGGTTCCATCCATGCCGTCGGCACCCCGCTGGAGCCATACGGCTTCCCACTGACGCGAGCAGCTGCAGCCCTGCCTTGGCAACCACAGGATGTGTCTTTGTTCTTCAGTTTCGTCAGGTTGCGCAGGTATATTTCATAGACAGTAGAACCCATGTCTTCTCATGATTCTCTCGTAGTGCGACTGGTCAACGCCTTGGTGAGAAACTAGGAGATCAAGGGTTCGAATCCCCGTTGTTGCATTATATTTTTAGGCTTTCTTTTCCTTCTCCCACGATTTAGCTTCTGTCTTTTCCTTAATTAATTCGAGCCCTGTTTGTTCACACTCCAGTCGATAGCCCAGCTGGTTAGCACTCTGGATTGAGTCCAACAGGTACTGGGTTCGATACCTAGTGCCCTAGTATTTTTTTTCTTTTGCTAACCTTCTTCACCCACGCACACGGCCACTCGGGTCAAAACCTCCTGGGCCACTGCTTTTGGCCCATGCATTGTTTTTCCGTCTTGCGATTTAGCTAATTACCAGGAATTTTCAAAAAAATCTACATATTTTCAAATGCCCGTAGTATCTAATCCGTGCTTCGGATTGCGTTGAGTTATATATGTAACTTGGCTAGAATTTTATGTAGAGTAATATTTTCCAAATCCCATGCATAATTAGAATTGTTTAGTGTGCTGTTTGTATCGGTTTGCGTGTCGACGTGTTGAAACGGTTTAGCCCGTAGTTTTTAAACCGTAGCTACGTTGGAGATGTGCCATATATGTAAATGGGCTAGAACGACGTGTAGAATCACATGCTCCACTTTGTTTTGCTGTTTAACAAACATAAAATGTGGTTAGGACAAATCTGGACAGATTTAGAATTTAACGCGTGAGGTCATTTCGGAGATGCTATATGTCGTTTCCGGCCTCATTTAAAATGCCTAGATAGGTAGTTTAATTTGTGCTTCACCCCTTGCCATGTTAACAACATTTTAATATTACCGTGTTAATAAACGGGAGTGAACTAAATAATTAAATGTGGAGTTTCGTTGATATGCAACTCGTTGCATATCGAGCTTCCCTTAATGTGTAGTGTTTGATTGTTGTGTTTGTCATGCCTTGCATTAGACCATTCATGCATCATATGTGCTGTGCATCGTGTGGTGAATATCGTGTGTTGATTCTTGTTTCCGGTTTGCTTCGTCTCGATAGAGTTCCGCAAGCGTGTTGGATTGTGAGGAACCGTTCGACTAATTCGGTTCGTCTGCTTCACGGAGACATTCTTCTTCCAAGCGGGATCTCAGGAAAGATGACCATTTCCCCAGATACCATTACTATCATTGCCATGCTAGTTTATCGCTTCTATCGATTATGTCTCGTTGCCTACCACATGTTAAATATCAGCCTCTCAACAATGCCTTGAAACCTTCAACTGTTCACAACCTAGCAAACCACTAATTGGCTATGTTACTGCTTGCTTAACCCGGTGTTAGCGTTGCTAGTTGCAGGTGCAGTTGCTTCCATGTGAACGCATGGGTTCCTTGTTATATCACCATATTAATTGCTATTTTAATTTAATGCACCTATATACTTGGTAAAAGGTGGAAGGCTCGGCCTTTCTAGCCTGGTGTTTTGTTCCACCTTTGCCCCCTTAGTTTCAGCTACCGGTGTTATGTTCCATAAATGAGCTCTCCTAACACGATCGGGGTTGTTATGGGGACCCCCTTGATAATTCGTTTTAGATTAAAGCTGGTCTGGCAAGGCCCAACTTTGGTACTACATTTGCCTAACAACCTAATAATAATGCATAGGGACCCGCCGGCACCCGCAGACTAATTTAATCAACCCCCGGGCCAGTGCTCCTCATGAGTGTTGGCCCCACCTGAGCGATGTCCGGCGCCCCTTTGGTCACCCGGAGGTTTAGCGATCCCGACGTCTAGCTCACCCGTCGTGTCCTGAGAACGAGGTACGCGACTCCTATCGGGATCGTCGACACGTCGGGAGATGTTGCTGGATTAGTTTTACCTTTGACGAGATATCTTGTGCATCGGGATTCCGGTGATGCTTTGGGTAATCTCAGAGTTGAGGTTTTCCACTAGGGAATTCGACGAGATCGGGAGCTTCGTGATTGAGGATTTCCATGCGGCTTGTGGTAATTTGTGATGGACTAGTTGGAGCACCCCTGCAGGGTTAAATATTTTTGGAAAGCCATGCCCGCGGTTATGTGGCAACGTGGAAACGTTGTTTAACACTGGTTCTAGATAACTTGAAGTTAACTTAATTAAAATAGGCCAACTATGTGCGTAACCGTGACTGTCTCTTTCGTGAGTTCTTTCTCCGATCGAGGACACGGTGGGGTTATGTCTGACGTAGGTAGGTGTTCAGGATCATTAATTTGATCATGAGTAGTTCACGTCCGCTATGCGTAGATCTTCCCCCTCTTATTTCTTGTACTCGTAAGTTTAGCCACCAAATATATGCTTAGCCGCTGCAGAAACCTCACCACTTAACCATACCTCACCCATTTAGCTTTGCTAGTCTTGATACCTTTGGAAATGAGATTGTTGAGTCCCCAGTGGCTCACAGATTACTACAACACCAGTTGCAGGTACAAGTAAAGGTTACTTGATGCGAGCGCGTTGATTGTTCATTTGGAGTTGCTTCTTCTTCTTCTTCTTCTTCATCGATCTAGGATGGGTTCCAGGCCGGCAGCCTGGGATAGCAAGGATGGAGGTCGCTCTTCTTTTCTCGTTTGTTTTCGTCCGTAGTCGGACCCTGCTCTTACTCTTGATGATTATGTAATGTACTGATGTGACTCTGATGTAGCCTGTGGCGAGTGTAAGCCTACTCTATATATATCTCTTCTTTTCAGTACATGTACTTGTAACGATATCCATTCTTGCGACACGACGAGATGCGCTTCTATCCCCGACGAGGCCCTCGTGCCAAATTGAGGATAGGGTCGCATCTTGGGCGTGACATCTTCCCAGGCAACGGCTCCAGAAAAAGTCTTGCAACAAGTAGCAACGGAGTAGCAAGGAACAGCAGTAGCAGCAGCATCAAGTAACAGTAGTAGCAACAGTAGTAGCAAAGTGATAGCAGCAGCAAAGTGGCCCAATCCCTTTTGTATCAAGGGACAAGCCTAGACAAAGTAACGTAGCGAGGACCAGTAGTAAAAGACTCGTAGGCAGTGGATCGGTGATGGATGAGTTTGACGGATATGATTCATCATGTAACAGCTATAACACGGAGAGATAAGTAACTAGTTCCCGTTCGTCAATCTAATGTAGGCATGTATTCCATATGTAGTGATACGTGCTTAGGGAAAAGAACTTGCATGACATCTATTGTCCATCCCTCACGTGGCAACGGGGTCCTAATGGAAACTACGGGATATTAAGGTTCTCCTTTTAATAAAGAACCGGACCAACGCATTAACACACGGTGAGTACATGAACTCGTCATACTATGGTCATCTCCGGGAGTGGTTCCGGCTATTGTCACTCCGGGGTTGCCGGGTCATAACACATAGTAGGTGACTACAACTTGCAAGATAGGATCTAAAACAGACATATATTGGCGACAACATAATAGGTTCAGATCTGAAATCATGGCACTCGGGCCCTAGTGACAAGCATTAACCATAGCCAAGTAGTAGCAACATCAATCTAGAACATAGTGGATACTAGGGATCAATCCCCGTCAAAAACTAACTCGATTACATGATGGATCTGTTGGGGAACGTCGCATGGGAAACAAAAAAATTCCTACACGCACGAAAACCTATCATGGTGATGTTCATCTACGAGGTGGATTTCAGATCGCACAGCAGAAGCGTTAATAAATGCGGTTGATGTAGTGGAACATCCTCACGTCCCTCGATCCGCCCCGCAAACCGTCCCACGAACCGTCCCGCGATCCGTCCCACGATCCGCTCCGATCTAGTGCCGAACGGACGGCACCTCCGCGTTCAGCACACGTACAGCTCGACGATGATCTCGGCCTTCTTGATCCAGCAAGAGAGACGGAGAGGTAGATGAGTTCTTCGGCAGCGTGACGGCACTCCGGAGGTTGGTGGTGATCTAATCTCAGCAGGGCTCCGCCCGAGCTCCGCAGAAACGCGATCTAGAGGAAAAACCGTGGAGGTATGTGGTCAGGCTGCCGTGGAGAAGTTGTCTCAAATCAGCCCTAAAACCTCCGTATATATAGGGGCGAGGGGAGGGGCCTTGCCTTGGGGCTCAAGGAGCCCCAAGGGGTTTGGCCGATGGGGGGAGGAGAAGTCCTCCTCCAATCCTAGTCCAACTAGGATTGGAAGGTGGAGTCCTTCCCTTCCTTCCCACTTCCCCCTTTTTTTTTCTTTCTCCTTTGATTTTCTATCTCCCTGCGCAGGGGCCTCTCTGGGCTTGCCCACCAGCCCACTAAGGGCTGGTGCGGCACCCCTAAGGCCTATGGGCTTCCCCGGGGTGGGCTGCCCCCCCGGTGAACATCCGGAACCCATTCGTCATTCCCGGTACATTCCCGGTAATTCCGAAAACCTTCCGGTAATCAAATGAGGTCATCCTATATATCAATCTTCATCTCCGGACCATTTCGGAAACCCTCGTGACGTATGTGATCTCATCCGGGACTCCGAACATCATTCGGTAACCAACCATATAACTCAAATACGCATAAAACAACGTTGAACCTTAAGTGTGCAGGCCCTGCGGGTTCGAGAACTATGTAGACATGACCCGAGGGACTCCTCGGTCAATATCCAATAGCGGGACCTGGATGCCCATATTGGATCCTACATATTCTACGAAGATCTTATTGTTTGAACCTCAGTGCCAAGGATTCATATAATCCCGTATGTCATTCCCTTTGTCCTTCGGTATGTTACTTGCCCGAGATTCGATCGTCAGTATCCGCATACCTATTTCAATCTCGTTTACCGGCAAGTCTCTTTTCTCGTTCCGTAATACAAGATCCCGCAACTTACACTAAGTCACATTGCTTGCAAGGCTTGTGTGTGATGTTCTATTACCGAGTGGGCCCCGAGATACCTCTCCGTCACACGGAGTGACAAATCCCAGTCTTGATCCATACTAACTCAACGGCACCTTCGGAGATACCTGTAGAGCATCTTTATAGCCACCCAGTTACGTTTTGAAGTTTGATACACACAAAGTATCCCTCCGGTGTCAGTGTGTTATATGATCTCATGGTCATAGGAATGAATACTTGACACGCAGAAAACAGTAGCAACAAAATGACACGATCAACATGCTACATATATTAGTTTGGGTCTAGTCCATGACATGATTCTCCCAATGATGTGATCCAGTTATCAAGTAACAACACCTTGTACATAGTCAGAAGACCCTGACTATCCTTGATCAAATGGCTAGTCAACTAGAGGCTTGCTAGGGACAGTTTTTTGTCTATGTATCCACACATGCATCTAAGTCTTCATTCAACACAATTATAGCATGGATAATAAACGATTATCTTGACACATGAATTATAATAATAACTTATTTATCATTGCCTCTAGGGCATAATTCCAATAGTCTCCCACTTGCACTAGAGTCAATAATATAGCCCTCACATCACCATGCAAATTACATTGTAATAAATCTAACACCCATACAGTTTTGGTGTTGATCATGCTTTGCCCGTGGAAGAGGTTTAGTCAGCGGGTCTGCTACGTATGGACAAGGTGTTGTTGCTTGATAACTGGATCACGTCATTAGGAGAATCACGTGATGGACTAGACCCAAACTAATAGACGTAGCATGTTGATCGTGTCATTTTGTTGCTACTGTTTTCTGCGTGTCAAGTATTTGTTCCTATGACCATGAGATCATATAACTCACTAACACCGGAGGAATACTTTGTGTGTATCAAACGTCGCAACGTAACTGGGTGACTATAAAGATGCTCTACAGGTATCTCCAAAGGTGTTCGTTGAGTTAGTATGGATCGAGACTGGGATTTGTCACTCCGTGTGACGGAGAGGTATCTCGGGGCCCACTCGGTAATACAACATCACACACAAGCCTTGCAAGCAATGTGACTTAGTGTAAGTTGCGGGATCTTGTATTACGGAACGAGTAAAGAGACTTGCCGGTAAACGAGATTGAAATAGGTATGCGGATACTGACGATCGAATCTCGGGCAAGTAACATACCGAAGGACAAAGGGAATGACATACGGGATTATATGAATCCTTGGCACTGAGGTTAAAACGATAAGATCTTCGTAGAATATGTAGGATCCAATATGGGCATCCAGGTCCCGCTATTGGATATTGACCGAGGAGTCTCTCGGGTCATGTCTAAATAGTTCTCGAACCCGCAGGGTCTGCACACTTAAGGTTCGACGTTGTTTTATGCGTATTTGAGTTATATGGTTGGTTACGGAATGTTGTTCTGAGTCCGGATGAGATCACAGACGTCACGAGGGTTTCTGGAATGGTCCGGAAACGAAGATTGATATATAGGATGACCTCATTTGATTATCGGAAGGTTTTCGGAGTTGCCGGGAATGTACCGGGAATGACGAATGGGTTCCGGGAGTTCACCGGGGGGGCAACCCACTCCGGGGAAGCCCATAGGCCTTGGGGGTGGCACACCAGCCCTTAGTGGGCTGGTGGGACAGCCCAAGAAGGCCCTATGCGCCATAGGAAGAAAATCAAAGAGAAAAGAAAAAAAGGAGGAGGTGGGAAAGGGAAGAAGGACTCCACCTTCCAAACAAAGTAGGATTCGGTTTGGAAGGGGAGACCTTCCCCCCTTGGCTCGGCCGAAACCCTTAGGGGTCCTTGGACCCCAAGGCAAGGCTCCCCCTCTTCCCCCTATATATACGGAGGTTTTAGGGCTGATTTGAGACGACTTTTCCACGGCAGCCCGACCACATACCTCCACGGTTTTTCCTCTAGATCGCGTTTCTGCAGAGCTCGGGCGGAGCCCAGCTGAGACAAGATCATCACCAACCTCCGGAGCGCCGTCACGCTGCCGGAGAACTCTTCTACCTCTTCGTCTCTCTTGCTGGATCAAGACGGCCGAGATCATCGTCGAGCTGTACTGAACGCGAGGTGCCGTCCGTTCGGCACTAGATCGTGGGACTGATCGCGGGACGGTTCGCGGGGCGGATCGACGGACGTGAGGATGTTCCACTACATCAACCGCGTTCACTAACGCTTCTGCTGTACGGTCTACAAGGGTACGTAGATCACACATCCCCTCTCGTAGATGGACACCACCATGATAGGTCTTCGTGCGCGTAGGAAATTTTTTGTTTCCCATGCGACGTTCCCCAACAGTGGCATCATGAGCTAGGTTCATGCGTAGATGTCTTCTCGAGTAGAACACAAAAGTATTTGTGGGCGGTGATGTGCGTTTTGCTGCCCTCCTTAGTCTTTTCTTGATTCTGCGGTATTGTTGGATTGAAGCGGCTTGGACCGACATTACTCGTACGCTTACGAGAGACTGGTTTCATCGGTACGAGTAGCCCCGTTTCTCAAAGATGACTGGCAAGTGTGAGTTTCTCCAACTTTAGTTGAATCGGATTTGACCGAGGAGGTCCTTGGATGAGGTTAAATAGCAACTCATATATCTCCGTTGTGGTGTTTGCGTAAGTAAGATGCGATCCTACTAGATACCCATGGTCACCACGTAAAACATGCAACAACAAAATTAGAGGACGTCTAACTTGTTTTTGCAGGGTATGCTTGTGATGTGATATGGCCAACGATGTGATGTGATATATTGGATGTATGAGATGATCATGTTGTAATAGATAATATCGACTTGCACGTCGATGGTACGGCAACCGGCAGGAGCCATAGGGTTGTCTTTATACTAACGTTTGTCCTTGCAGATGCGTTTACTATTTTGCTAGGATGTAGCTTTAGTAGTAATAGCATGAGTAGCACGACAACCCCGATGGCGACACGTTGATGGAGATCATGGTGTGGCGCCGGTGACAAGAAGATCGTGCTGGTGCTTTGGTGATGGAGATCAAGGAGCACGTGATGATGGTCATATCATGTCACTTATGAATTGCATGTGATGTTAATCCTTTTATGCACCTTATTTTGCTTAGAACGACGGTAGCATTATGAGGTGATCTCTCACTAAAATTTCAAGACGAAATTGTGTTCTCCCCGACTGTGCACCGTTGCTACAGTTCGTCGTTTCGAGACACCACGTGATGATCGGGTGTGATAGACTCAACGTTCACATACAACGGGTGCAAAACAGTTGCGCGCGCGGAACACTCGGGTTAAGCTTGACGAGCCTAGCATGTGCAGACATGGCCTCGGAACACATGAGACCGAAAGGTCGATCATGAATCATATAGATGATATGATTAGCATGGGGATGCTTACCACTGAAACTATACTCAACTCACGTGATGATCGGACTTGAGCTAGTGTAAGTGGATCATGAACCACTCAAATGACTAGAGAGATGTACTTTTTGAGTGGGAGTTTAGCGAATAATTTGATTAAGTTAAACTCTAATTATCTTGAACATAGTCTAAGTCCACTTTGAATATATTTGTGTTGTAGATCATGGCTCACGCTACAGTCACCCTGAATTTTAATACGTTCCTAGAGAAAGCTAAGTTGAAAGATGATGGAAGCAACTTTGTAGACTGGGCGCGTAATCTTAAGCTAATCTTACAAACTGGGAAGAAGGATTATGTCCTTAATGCTGCACTAGGAGATGAACCACCCGCTACGGCTGATCAGGATGTTAAGAACGCCTGGTTAGCACGTAAGGAGTACTACTCAGTAGTTCAATGTGCAGTCTTGTATGGCTTAGAACCGGGACTTCAACATCGCTTTGAGCGTCATGGAGCATTTGAGATGTTCGAGGAGTTGAAGTT
Source organism: Hordeum vulgare subsp. vulgare (assembly GCF_904849725.1). Taxonomy (NCBI): domain Eukaryota; kingdom Viridiplantae; phylum Streptophyta; class Magnoliopsida; order Poales; family Poaceae; genus Hordeum; species Hordeum vulgare. The sequence goes on along the minus strand of NC_058524.1, from coordinate 569,341,844 downwards.
TATCTTTCATAAGAACGCCCGGATCGAGAGGTATGAGACCTCCGATAAATTCTATGCTTGCAAGATGGAGGAGAACTCGTCTGTCAATGAACATGTGCTCAAAATGTCTGGGTACTCAAACCGTCTAGCTGAGCTGGGGATTGAACTCCCGCAAGAGGCTATCACTGACAGAATCCTTCAATCACTGCCGCCAAGCTATAAAGGCTTTGTGTTGAACTACAATATGCAAGGGATGAACAAGTCACCTGGCGAGTTGTTTGCGATGCTGAAAGTCGCAGAGTCTGAACTCCGTAAAGAACATCAAGTGTTGATGGTGAATAAGACCACTAGTTTCAACAGAAACGGCAAAGGCAAGAAGGGTAAATCAAAGAAGAGTGGCAAGCCTGTTGCCAATCCGACGAAGAAACCCAAAGCTTGACCTAAGCCTGAAACAGAGTGTTACTATTGCAAGGGTATGGGTCACTCGAAGCGCAATTGCCCCAAGTATCTGGCTGATAAGAAGGCGGCCAAAGAAAAATCAGGTATATTCGATATACATGTTATTGATGTGTACTTAACCGGCTCTCGTAGTAGTGCCTGGGTATTCGATACCGGTTCTGTTGCTCATATTTGCAACTCGAAACAGGAACTGCGGAATAGACGAAGGCTGGCGAAAGATGAAGTGACGATGCGCGTAGGAAATGGTTCCAAGGTTGATGCAATCGCCGTGGGCACAGTCTCACTTCAGTTACCATCAAGATTAGTTATGAACTTGAATCATTGTTATTTAGTGCCTGCGTTGAGCATGAACATTATATCTGGATCTTGTTTATTGCGAGACGGTTACTCTTTTAAGTCAGAGAATAATGGTTGTTCTATTTCTATGAGTAACATCTTTTATGGTCATGCACCCAATGTGAGAGGATTGTTCATATTGAATCTTGATAGCGATACACACACACATAACATTGAGACCAAAAGAGTTAGAGTTAACAATGATAGCGCCATATTTTTGTGGCACTGCCGCTTAGGTCATATTGGTGTAAAGCGCATGAAGAAACTCCATACCGATGGACTTTTGGAGTCACTTGACTTTGATTCACTTGACACGTGCGAACCATGCCTCATGGGCAAGATGACTAAAACTCCGTTCTCCGGAACAATGGAGCGTGCAAGTGACTTGTTGGAAATCGTACATACCGATGTGTGTGGTCCGATGAGCGTAGAGGCACGCGGCGGATATCGTTATTTTCTCACCTTCACTGACGATTTGAGAAGATATGGTTATGTCTACTTAATGAAGCACAAGTCTGAAACATTTGAAAAGTTCAAGCAATTTCAGAGTGAAGTTTAAAATCATCGTAACAAGAAGATCAAGTTCCTACGGTCTGATCGTGGGGGTGAATATCTGAGTTTCGAGTTTGGTGCTCACTTAAGACAATGTGGAATTGTTTCACAGTTGACACCGCCTGGAACACCACAGCGTAATGGTGTGTCCAAACGTCGTAATCGTACTTTGTTAGAGATGGTGCGATCTATGATGTCTCTTACCGATTTGCCGTTATCGTTTTGAGGTTATGCATTAGAAACAACTGCATTCACTTTAAATAGGGCACCATCAAAATCCGTTGAGATGACACCATACGAACTGTGGTATGGCAAAAGGCCAAAGTTGTCGTTTCTTAAAGTTTGGGGATGTGATGCTTATGTCAAAAAGCTTCAGCCTGAAAAGCTGGAACCCAAAGCGGAAAAGTGCATCTTCATAGGTTACCCAAAAGAGACAATTGGGTACACCTTCTATCTCAAATCCGAGGGCAAAGTGTTTGTTGCTAAAAACGGAGCTTTTCTCGAGAAGGAGTTTCTCTCGAGAGAATTGAGTGGGAGGAATATAGAACTTGACGCGGTTGTCGAACCTCTCATCCCTCTGGATGGTGGCGCAGGGCAAGGGGAAACCTCTGTCGTTGCGACGCCGGTTGAGGAGGAAGTTAATGATGATGATCATGAAACTCCAGTTCAAGTTTCTGTCGAACCACGCAGGTCGACGAGACCACGTGCTGCTCCAGAGTGGTACGGTAATCCCGTCTTATCAATCATGTTGTTGGACAACAATGAACCTGCAAATTATGAAGAAGCAATGGTGGGCCCAGATTCCAACAAATGGCTAGAAGCCATGAAGTCCGAGATAGGATCCATGTATGAGAACAAAGTATGGACTTTGGAAGTACTGCCTGAGGGCCGCAAGGCTATTCAGAACAAATGGATCTTTAAGAGGAAGACAGACGCTGACGGCAATGTGACCGTTTATAAAGCTCGACTTGTGGCAAAGGTTTTTTCACAAGTTCAAGGAGTTGACTACGATGAGACATTATCACCCGTAGCGATGCTTAAGTCCGTCAGAATCATGTTAGCAATAGCTGCATTTTTAGATTATGAAATCTGGCAGATGGATGTCAAAACGGCGTTCCTTAACGGTTTCCTTAAGGAAGAATTGTATATGATGCAACCCGAAGGTTTTGTCGATCCTAAGAATGCTAACAAGGTGTGCAAGCTCCAGCGATCCATTTATGGACTGGTGCAAGCATCTCGGAGTTGGAACAAACGCTTTGATGAGGTGATCCAAGCATTTGGGTTTATACAAGTGGTTGGAGAATCTTGTATTTACAAGAAAGTGAGTGGGAGCTCTGTGGCGTTTCTAATATTATATGTGGATGACATATTGCTGATTGGAAACAACGTGGAGTTTTTGGAGAGCATAAAGGATTACTTGAATAAAAGTTTCTCTATGAAGGACCTAGGAGAAGCTGCTTACATTCTAGGCATTAAGATCTACAGGGATAGATCAAAACGCCTGATAGGACTTTCACAAAGCATATACCTTGATAAAGTTTTGAAGAGGTTCAAAATGGAACAATCCAAGAAAGGGTTCTTGCCAGTTTTACAAGGTACGAGATTGAGTAAGACTCAGTGCCCAGCAACTGATGAGGATAGAGAGCATATGCGTGCCGTCCCCTATGCTTCAGCCATAGGTTCTATCATGTATGCAATGTTGTGCACTAGACCGGACGTTAGCCTGGCCATAAGTATGGCAGGTAGGTTCCAGAGTAATCCAGGAGTGGATCACTGGACCACGGTCAAGAATATCCCGAAGTACCTGAAAAGGACTAAGGAGATGTTTCTCGTGTATGGAGGTGACGAAGAGCTCGCCGTAAAAGGTTACGTCGATGCAAGCTTTGACACAGATCCGGACGACTCTAAGTCGCAAACCGGATACGTATTTATTCTTAATGGGGGTGCGGTAAGCTGGTGCAGTTCCAAGCAAAGCGTCGTAGCAGGTTCTACATGTGAAGCGGAGTACATGGCTGCCTCGGAGGCAGCTAAGGAGGGTGTCTGGATGAAGCAGTTCATGACGGATCTTGGAGTGGTGCCAAGCGCACTGAATCCAATAACCTTGTTCTGTGACAACACGAGTGCCATTGCCTTAGCAAAGGAACCACGGTTTCACAAGAAGTCCAGACACATCAAACGACGCTTCAACCTCATCCGCGACTACGTCGAAGGGGAGGACGTAAATATATGCAAAGTGCACATTGATCTGAATGTAGCAGACCCGCTGACTAAACCTCTTCCGCGGGCAAAGCATGATCAACACCAGAACTGTATGGGTGTTAGATTTATTACAATATAATTCGCATGATGATGTGAGGACTAGATTATTGACTCTAGTGCAAGTGGGAGACTGTTGGAATTATGCCCTACAGGCAATAATAAATATAGTTATTATTATAATTCCTGTATCAAGATAATCGTTTATTATCCATGCTATAATTGTATTGAATGAAGACTCATTTACATGTGTGGATACATAGACAAAACATTGTCCCTAGCAAGCCTCTAGTTGGCTAGCCAGTTCATCAAAGATAGTCAGTGTCTTCTGATTATGGACAAGGTGTTGTTGCTTGATAACTGGATCACGTCATTAGGAGAATCACGTGATGGACTAGACCCAAACTAATAGACGTAGCATGTTGATCGTGTCATTTTGTTGCTACTGTTTTCTGCGTGTCAAGTATTTGTTCCTATGACCATGAGATCATATAACTCACTAACACCGGAGGAATACTTTGTGTGTATCAAACGTCGCAACGTAACTGGGTGACTATAAAGATGCTCTACAGGTATCTCCGAGGGTGTTCGTTGAGTTAGTATGGATCGAGACTGGGATTTGTCACTCCGTGTGACGGAGAGGTATCTCGGGGCCCACTCGGTAATACAACATCACACACAAGCCTTGCAAGCAATGTGACTTAGTGTAAGTTGCGGGATCTTCTATTACGGAACGAGTAAAGAGACTTGCCAGTAAACGAGATTGAAATAGGTATGCGGATACTGACGATCGAATCTCGGGCAAGTAACATACCGAAGGACTAAGGGAATGACATACGGGATTATATGAATCCTTGGCACTGAGGTTCAAACGATAAGATCTTCGTAGAATATGTAGGATCCAATATGGGCATCCAGGTCCCGCTATTGGATATTGACCGAGGAGTCTCTCGGGTCATGTCTAAATAGTTCTCGAACCCGCAGGGTCTGCACACTTAAGGTTCGACGTTGTTTTATGCGTATTTGAGTTATATGGTTGGTTACGGAATGTTGTTCTGAGTCCGGATGAGATCACAGACGTCACGAGGGTTTCCGGAATGGTCCGGAAACGAAGATTGATATATAGGATGACCTCATTTGATTATCGGAAGGTTTTCGGAGTTGCCGGGAATGTACCGGGAATGACGAATGGGTTCTGGGAGTTCACCGGGGGGGCAACCCACCCCGGGGAAGCCCATAGGCCTTGGGGGTGGCACACCAGCCCTTAGTGGGCTGGTGGGACAGCCCAAGAAGGCCCTATATATCAATCACTTGGTTCTAGGTTTGTGGTTTCGGTGTATGGAGTATTTCCTCATTGATGAATTACTCTCGAGGACTCTGAGGAATTGGGTTGCTCTTATGACAAGTGTCAGTTCCTAACGGAGCAGCCAACCAGCTAATGGTTGTGGGGGCGGCTATTTATAGCCTGGGAGCATCCCAACATGATTTGACAATAATGCCCTTAAATAATGTGACCGTTGGTGTGGATAAGACCAATGACTTGGCGTGGCTATCAAAACGGTCGGAACTCTCAACTGTGAGAGTCCTCATGTCACTCGTATTCCTCACTTGAGGCTTTTGGTAGGATTAGGCTTGGGTTGAGCATCATGAGGAAATTCATTCCAAAGTGTAACTTCGACCCCCTTTAACAGTACGGTGTTCCTATTACTCAAGTGTGAAGAAAATAAAACAGAAAAAGTAAATCTTCATGCTTCAAAGTCTTCACAATGATTTTCTTCAGGACACACCGAATTCCTCAATTTCAATATCTTCATGAGGAATATCAATTCCATCGCAGATTCTTCGCGATTCAATTCTTCAGCTTCAGACCAATTTCTTCAACCGAAGATATACATTTTTAGGGGTCGATATTCATCAAATATCTCAAACTCCTCAGTGACTTATAGATCCTGTGTACACTCATAAACACATTAGATACTTAACCTATAAATCTTCAAACCACCAAAATCACTAAGGGGCACTAGATGCACTTACAGCAACGGAGTTACTCGTAGCGATGAAACCAGTCTCTCGTAAGCGTACGAGTAATGTCGGTCTGAGCCGCTTCGATCCAACAATACCGCGGAATCAAGAAAAGACTAAGGAGGGCAGCAAATCGCGCATCACCGCCCACAAAAACTTTTGTGTTCTACTCGAGAAGATATCTACGCATGAACCTAGCTCTGATACCACTGTTGGGGAACGTCGCATGGGAAACAAAAAAATTCCTACGCGCACGAAAACCTATCATGGTGATGTTCATCTATGAGGGGGATTTCAGTTCTACGTACCCTTGTAGATGGCACAGCACAAGCGTTAATAAACGCGGTTGGTGTAGTGGAACGTCCTCACGTCCCTCGATCTGCCCTGCGAACCGTCCCACGAACCGTCCCGCGATCCGTCCCACGATCCGCTCCGATCTAGTGCCGAACGGACGGCAACTCCGCGTTCAGCACACGTACAGCTCGACGATGATCTCGGCCTTCTTGATCCAGCAAGAGAGACGGAGAGGTAGATGATTTCTCCGGCAGCATGACGGTGCTCCGGAGGTTGGTGGTGATCTAATCTCAGCAGGGCTCTGCCCGAGCTCCGCAGAAACGCGATCTAGAGGAAAAACCATGGAGGTATGTGGTCGGGCTGTCGTGAAAAAGTTGTCTCAAATCAGCCCTAAAACCTCCGTATATATAGGGGAGGGGAGGGGCCTTGCCTTGGAGCTCAAGGAGCCCCAAGGGGTTCGGCCGATGGGGGGAGGAGGAGTCCTCCTCCAATCCTAGTCCAACTAGGATTGGAAGGTGGAGTCCTTCCCTTCCTTCCCACTTCCCCCTTTTTTTTCTTTCTCCTTTGATTTTCTATCTCCCTGCGCAGGGGCCTCTCTGGGCTTGCCCACCAGCCCACTAAGGGCTGGTGCGGCACCCCTAAGGCCTATGGGCTTCCCCGGGGTGGGCTGCCCCCCGGTGAACATCCGGAACCCATTCGTCATTCCCGGTACATTCCCGGTAATTCCGAAAACCTTCCGGTAATCAAATGAGGTCATCCTATATATCAATCTTCATCTCCGGACCATTCCAGAAACCCTCGTGACGTCCGTGATCTCATCCGGGACTCCGAACATCATTCGGTAACCAACCATATAACTCAAATACGCATAAAACAACGTTGAACCTTAAGCGTGCAGACCCTGCGGGTTCGAGAACTATGTAGACATGACCCGAGGGACTCCTCGGTCAATATCCAATAGCGGGACCTGGATGCCCATATTGGATCCTACATATTCTACGAAGATCTTGTCGTTTGAACCTCAGTGCCAAGGATTCATATAATCCCGTATGTCATTCCCTTTGTCCTTCGGTATGTTACTTGCCCGAGATTCGATCGTCATTATCCGCATACCTATTTCAATCTCGTTTACTGGCAAGTCTCTTTTCTCGTTCTGTAATACAAGATCCTGCAACTTACACTAAGTCACATTGCTTGCAAGGCTTGTGTGTGATGTTGTATTATCGAGTGGGCCCCGAGATACCTCTCCGTCACACGGAGTGACAAATCCCAGTCTTGATCCATACTAACTCAATGGACACCTTCGGAGATACCTATAGAGCATATTTATAGCCACCCAGTTACGTTGTGACGTTTGATACACAAAAAGTATCCCTCCGGTGTCAGTGATTTATATGATCTCATGGTCATAGGAATAAATACTTGACACGCAGAAAACGGTAGCAACAAAATGACACAATCAACATGCTACGTATATTAGTTTGGGTCTAGTCCATCACATGATTCTCCCAATGATGTGATCCAGTTATCAAGTAACAACACCTTGTACATAGTCAGAAGACCCTGACTATCCTTGATCAACTGGCTAGCCAACTAGAGGCTTGCTAGGGACAGTGTTTTGTCTATGTATCCACACATGCATCTAAGTCTTCATTCAACACAATTATAGCATGGATAATAAACCATTATCTTGACACAGGAATTATAATAATAACTTATTTAGCATTGCCTCTAGGGCATAATTGCAACAAGATCTCATCCAACTCATCACCGTCCAGCAAGCCTACGATGAGATTACTCACGAACGATGAATAGAATCATGGAATTGTCAATGGAGGAAGGTTGATGATGACGACGGCGACGATTTCCCCTCTCCGGAGCCCAAAACGGACTCCAGATCTGCCCTCCAGATGAAGAACATGATGTGGTGGCGCCTCCATATCGCAAAACGTGATGAAACCTTCTCTCTCATTTTTTTTCCAGGCGAAACGGAAGATATAGAGCTGAGATTGGGGGCGGTGGTGCCACGTGGGCCCCACAAGCCTACACGACGCGGCCTAGGGGGGTGGCCGCGGCCTATGGGCTTGTGGCCCACTGGCACGCCCCCTCCGGTGGATCTTTGTGCATGTATTTTTTTTTATACCAGAAAAAATCTTTGTAAATTTTCAGGACATTCCGAGAACTTTTATTTCTGCACAAAAACAACACCATGGCAATTCTGCTGAAAACAGCGTCAGTCCGGGTTAGTTCCATTCAAATCATGCAAATTAGAGTCCAAAACAAGGGCAAAAGAGTTCAAAAAAGTAGATACGACAGAGACGTATCAACTCCCCCAAGCTTAAAGCCTTGCTTATCCTCAAGAAATTCAGTTGACAAACTGAAAGACACAAAAGAAAAACTTTGACGAACTCTGTTGGTCTTGTTCTTGCAACTATGTCTAACTCATAACCAGAATTTCAGCAAAATCAATAGCAAACCACATAAGCAAATGACAACTAGGTCTCATGGTAAACTCATATCAATGGCATAATCAACTAGCGAGCAAATAATAATAAGCCTCAAGGGTCAACACTTCAATCAAAACAACATGAAACAGTACGAATAGATGGTATCTCGCTAGCTCTTTCTTAGACCGCAAAACATAAATGCAGAGCACCTTCAAAGAACAAGGGCTGACTAAACATTGTAATTCAAGGCAATGAAGATCCAGTCATAGTCATACTCAACACAGTTAAAAGCAAAGCATAAAAATGATAGAGGTGCTCTCTAATTGGTGCTTTTGTAAGAGGAGGATGACTCAACAGGAACATAAATAGACAGGCCCTTTGCAGAGGGAAGCATTAATTTGCACAGGTGCCAGAGCTCAAGCTTTTAAAACAGAGATAATAATTTTGGGTGGCATGCTTTCATTGTCAATGCAATGACTAAGAGTTCTCAACATCTTCCATGCTACACATGCTATAGGCGGTTCCCAAACAGAAAAGTAAAGTTTTGACTCCCCCACCACCAATCAATCACACTCCACCGCTAGCCGAATCCTCGGGTACCGTCCATACCAACATCAATCCTGGGGGAGTTTTGTTTGCAATTATCTTTTTGATTTGAGCATGGAACTGGGAATTCCAATTACCGGCCCCTTTCTCATGAATGATAGTGAATAAACACATATCGAGGATAACACGCCTAGCATGCAAGATACAAATAGCTCCCTGACACCACATTAGCGGTTCGGGCATGCAAAACAGATTATTTCTTGAAGGTTTAGAGAATGGCACATGAAAATTTACTTGGAACGACAGGTAGATACCGCACATAGGTAGGTATGGTGGACTCATATGGCACAACTTTGGGTTTATGGAAGTGGATGCACAAGCAGTATTCCCGCTTAGTACAAGTGAAGGCTAGCAAAAGACTAAGAAGCGACCAACTAGAGAGCGACAACAGTCATCAAAATGCATTGAGATTAACTAACGTTGAGTGCAAGCATGAATAGGACATAAATCACCATGAACATGAATATCATAGAGGCTATGTTGATTTTGTTTCAACTACATGCGTAAACATGCGCCAAGTCAAGCCACTTGAAACATTCAAAAGAGGATACCATCCTATCATACTACATCATAGTCATATCAACATTCATGTTGGCAACGAAGACAAACCATTATAAGCTCATAGTTAAATAAGCATGGCATAAGCAACTATGATCTCTAAGTTGTCATTGCAAACATGTTTCTCTCACAACAAAGCTGAATCAGGCAGGATGAGCTAGTCATATTTACAAAAACAAAATAGATCGAGTTCATACCAGCTTTTCTAGGCTCAGTCACCTCATCATATATCGTCATTATTGCCTTTCACTTGCACGACCGAACGATGTGAACAATAATAAGTGTGCTCGTGCATTGGACTAAAGCTGGAATCTGCAGGCAAACACAAAGGAGAAGACAAAGTAATATGACTCTTTGACAACTAAACTGGTATGCATGCAAGAGCCACTAAACAGTGTAACCATTATCTTCTACCTTGACCCAAAGAAAAAGAAAACTATCTACACGGGAAGGCTCCCAACAAGCAAAATAAGAAAAAGGAAATCTTTTTATTTTTCTTAAACTAGACAGTCACACGAAAAGAAAACGAGAAAAAGAAAATAAACTAGCATGGATCATACAGTGGCAAAATGTGAACACCGGCTAACAAAGTGAGAGCATAAGCAAGAATGTAAAGTCGGTGAGAACACGTACTCCCCCAAGCTTAGGCTTTTGTCCTAACTTGGTCTACTCCCAAGGATGGTCTTGGCGAAACCCAAAATAATAATGGGGGTTGTACGGGAGCGCTGCAGCCACTGCCTGAATAGCTGCCTCACGGAGACGAGCAACCTTCGCCTCCCTTTCATACTCCTCTGCCTCTCCTATGGTTATGTAATATCTCTATTTTACTTGAAAGTCAAAGAGAGCAGGAGCAGGAAGGGTAATATGGAAAACATGCTGCCGGTTAAATATCAATCGGTAAAGGAGGGATTCATCATCCCTCTCAAGGAACTGGTAGCGTGTCAAAGCAACGCGGTCAAGGAAAGCTGTATGGAGCGGGGGATCTCCTTCGCGGATGGGTACTCCAAGAAAATTTGCTATGCGAGTGGCATAGATACCACCAAACAAATCCCCTTCAATAGCATTCTTATTCAGCCTCCTTGCTATAATAGCTCCCATGTTGAAGCTTTTGTCACCCGTCACTGCGCTCTTAAGGATACTAAGGTCGGGTGCACAGAGGTGACAATGCTCAATCTTGCCATTAATGCATCTGCCTATGAAGAGGGAAAAATAATGCAAGGCAGGAAAATGAATACTCCCCATGGTAGATTGCATAATGTCTCTAGTTTCTCTAACCGTAATACCCACGCAAAAATCTCTAACCGAAGATTTAGGAGGATCGCTGAGGCTACCCGAAGTAGGTATTTTGCAAATTCTACTCAAATCCTCTAAATCCATGGTATACGATTTATCATAGAGATCAAACAGTACCGATGGCTCACAGCCAGCTGAAAATTTGAATATACAAACAAAAGAGGCAGTGAGAGCAACATACTGTTCACATTTATCGGAGATGAATTCTTTGAGTCCGACGTTGTGAACAAGTGCATCAAACTCATCTTTGAAACCTGCCTCAATCATAAATTCATCAGAAGGCCATTCACATGGTTGTACCTGCGCGTCCCTTGGTTGGTAAGGATCAGGCTCACAAATCGCAAGACGGGGACCTCTCTTGCTTGAGGAACCACCATGAAAGTTTCTCCTAAACATCTTCCTTTTCTGAAATTTTCAGTGACCCAAAGGAAAAATGAACAAGGCTCAACTAAAATAGTAGCAACTACTCCCACAAATGCCTAGAGACCATATTACGCATCAAAACTACTTGGGACCAGCTAGAATCAGCATACAAAGCTCAAGAACATGGTCACCAAGGCAGCAAAAATACGCGGAGTATAAGGCACTAGAGCAAAAACTAATTGGACCAATGGAGGAGTCACTTACCAAGGAGTAATTTCCCCAAAACAGTTCGGAGAATGGTGCTTTGAGCAAAGAGATCAAAAATCCCAGCAAGAGGAGCAAGAACACGGGTTTGAGCTGCGAAACGATTTTTTCTGGAGGTAGGAGAAGTGGATGAGAGCAAGAATGAGTGGAGGGGGTGCCTGTGGGCCCCACAAGCCTGGGTGGCGCGGCCAGGGGGGTTCCCGCGCCCCTAGGGCTTGTGGCCCACTGGTGTGGCCCCCAGACAGACTCTTTGTCCCAGTATTTTTCAAAAAATCCAAAAACAATCATACTTGATTTTCACAGCGTTCGGAAAACTTTTATTTTCGGGGTACTTTTCTACCAGACGCTAAGACAGAAAACAGGGAAAACTAAACTAAATCTATCATTTTTCTTCTAAGCAACCTAAAGTGAAAGCTTGGAATAGAGGTTTGTGACTCCTTGATTCATCCATCTCATTGTCATCGAAAGAAATCCGTCAATGGGGTTGATCAAACCCCCTCGACAAATCCTTCTCGAATCACAAAAGAAGACGGAGAATTTTCGAATACTCACTAGGTCACCTCAATGGGGATATGTATCTCCCCAACAAGCAAATCATACTTCATCTTGACACGAGGAATAGGGCATTCAAAGCTCCCAATAAGAATCAATAAAGTTTTTTCGATAGCATTGATGCAATGTACTCGATATTGTTTCTTCGGAAAGTGCATCGTGTTCTCATTACCGTTACGTGGAAAGTGACATTGCCTTTGTTGCAATCTATAACAGCCCCTGTGGTGTTTAAAAATGGTCTTCCGAGGATGACCGCCATGGCATCATCCTCAGGAATATCCAAGATAACAAAGTCTGTTAAGATAGTGGTGTTAGCAACCACAACAGGCACATCCTCGCAAATGCTGATAGGGAAAGCAGTTGATTTGTCGGCCATTTGCAGAGAGATTTCAGTGGGTGTCAACTTATCCAGTTCAAGTCTACGATAAAGAGAGAGAGGCATAGCACTAACACCGGCTCCAAGGTCGCATAACGCAGTTCTATCGTAGTTGCCGTTAATGGAGCAAGGTATAGTGGGCACACCGGGATCACCTAGTTTCTTAGGAGTTCCACCCTTGAAAGTGTAATTAGCAAGCATGGCCGAAATCTCAACCTCGGGTATCCTCCTCTTATTAGTCACAATATCTTTCATGTACTTAGCATACGGAGACATCTTGAGCATATCTGTCAAACGCATCTGCAGAAACACGGGTCTGATCATTTCAACGAATCGCTCAAAATCCTCACCATCCCTTTTCTTGGATGGTTTGGGAGGAAAGGGCATAGGTTTCTGAACCCATGGTTCCCTTTCTTTACCATGCTTCCTAGCAGTGAAGCCATTCTTATCGTATCTTCTATTCTTAGGTTGTGGGTTATCAAGATCAGGTTCAATCTCCACATCCTTTTCATTGCTATGTTGAGCATCAACATGAACATCACTATTGATATCATCATTAGGCTCATGTTCATAACCAGATTGTCTTTCAGCATCAGAGACAGAGACATCATTTGGACTCTCAGGTGTAGCAGCAACAGGGTTGCTAGCGTGCAGGTTCCTATCATATTTCTTCTTCTTTCTAGGATGACTAGGTGCATCAGTGCTAACTCCTTGAGAATCTTGTTCAATTCTCTTCAGATGACCCTCAGGATACACAGGTTCCTGGGTCATTCTACTACCTCTAGTGATGACTCTGACGGAATTGTCTTTCAACTCATTGAGCAAGTCATTTTGAGCTTTAAGTACTTGCTCTACCTGAGTAGTAACCATAGAGGCATGTTTACTCAGAAGCTTAAGATCATTGACGTTTCTGTGCACACAAGCACTTAAATGACCAAGCATACGAGCATTATGTTCCAATTGTCTGCTAACATAATCATTGAAACTCTGTTGTTTGACAACGAAGTTATCAAATTCATCCATGCATAAGCTAGCAGGTTTATCAAAAGGAATATCACTCTCATCAAACCTACGCAGAGAATTTACTTCTACTACCTGCATCGGGTTATCGAGACCATGAATCTCTTCGATAGGTGGTAGATTTTTGACATCTTCAGATTTAATGCCTTTCTCTCGCATAGATTTCTTTGCTTCTTGCATATCTTCAGGATTGAGGAATAGAATACCTCTTTTCCTCGGAGTTGGCTTGGGAGGTGGTTCGGGAGTAGTCCAAGCATTCTCATTGCACAAGATGTTATTCAGTAGAATCTTAGCTTGTTCTACGGTTCGTTCCCTAACAACACTACCGGCACAACTATCTAGGTGGTCTTTAGAAGCATCGGTAAGTCCATTATAGAAGATATCAAGTATTTCATTCTTCTTAAGAGGGTGATCAGGCAAGGCATTCAGTAGCTGGATAAGCCTCCCCCAAGCTTGTGGGAGACTCTCTTCTTCAGCTTGAGCAAAGTTGTATATTTCCTGCAAGGCAGCTTGCTTCTTATGGGCAGGGAAATATTTTTCAGAGAAGTAGTAGATCATATCCTGGGGGCTACGCACACATCCAGGAGCAAGAGAAGTGAACCAAGTCTTAGCATCATCCTTTAGCGAGAAAGGAAACAACTTGAGCATGTAGTAGTGGCGGATCTTTTCCTCACTAGTGAATAGGGTGGCTATATCGTGCAGTTTGGTAAGATGGGCTACAACCATTTCAGACCCATAACCGTGAAAAGGATCAGATTCGACTAGAGTGATTAACTCAGGGTCGACAGAGAATTCATAATCCTTATCGGTCACAAAGATAGGCGAAGTGGCAAACTTCGGGTCGTATTTCATCCTAGCGTTCAGAGATTTTTCTTTCCACTTGCGCAGAAGTTTCTCAACATCATAGCTATCCTTACACGCAAGAAAATCCTCAGCTATCTCTCCCGACATAACATAGCGTGTATCATGCATAACACGCAATTCAGGCATAGTAGCAGGTTCTACTTCAATAGTATCAGCAATTTCAGAAGTATCATCACGTCTAGCAGCAACTCTAGCATTATGTGCATCAAGGAATGCACCAAGTGGCAAAGCAGTATCAGGTATAGCAGGCATAGTATCAAGCATAGCATCATCATAAGCATCATGGGCAACAGAAGTAGCATCATCAAGCACATGCGACATATCAAGATTTCTAGCAGGAGGCGAAGTCGCAAACTTACTCAAAACTGAAGGTGAATCAAGTGCAGAGCTAGATGGCAGTTCCTTACCTCTCCTCGTAGTGGAAGGCAGGATTTTAGTTCTTGGATCTTTCGGATTCCTCATAGTGAGCAGCAGACGAAAATCCCAAGTGACTCAGAGAATATAGTTGTGCTTCCCCGGCGACGGCACCAGAAAAAACCTTGATGTCCCACAAGCGTATAGGATCGCAGCAGTTTTCGAGGGTAGAGTATTCAACACAAATTTGTTGGTTCGCATGACGGGAAGCGAAAGAATATTCTCAAGTATTAGCAGCTGAGTTTGTCAGATTCAACCACACCTGAAATATTAATGTCTGCAAGCAAAGTATCAGTAGCAAAGTAGTATGATAGCAACGGTGCCAAAAACGATCTGTTGACGGCAGACTATTCCTAATTGTTGTATCAATGGCGCTAGTAAACAGCACATGGACGGGGAACTATCCTTCCCAGGCAACGGCTCCAGAAAAAGTCTTGCAACAAGTAGCAGCGGAGTAGCAAGGAACAGCAGTAGCACAAGCAACAAGTAACAGTAGTAGCAACAATAGTAGCAAAGTGACAGCAGTAGCAAAGTGGCTCAATCCTTTTTGTAGCAAGGGACAACCCTAGACAAAGTAACGTAGCGAGGACCAGTAGTAAAAGACTCGTAGGAAGTGGATCGGTGATGGATGAGTTTGACGGATATGATTCATCATGTAACAGCTATAACACGGAGAGATAAGTAACCAGCTCCCGTTCGTCAATCTAATGTAGGCATGTATTCCGTATGTAGTCATACGTGCTTAGGAAAAAGAACTTGCATGACAACTATTGTCCATCCCTCCCGTGGCAGAGGGGTCATAATGGAAACTACGGGATATTAAGGTTCTCCTTTTAATAAAGAACCGGACCAACGCATTAACCCGCGGTGAATACATGAACTCCTCATACTATGGTCATCTCCGGGAGTGGTTCCGGCTATTGTCACTCCGGCGTTGCCGGGTCATAACACATAGTAGGTGACTACAACATGCAAGATAGGATCTAAAACACACATATATTGGCGACAACATAATAGGTTCAGATCTGAAATCATGGCACTCGGGCCCTAGTGACAAGCATTAAGCATAGCCAAGTAGTAGCAACATCAATCTAGAACAAAGTGGATACTAGGGATCAATCCCCGTCAAAAACTAACTCGATTACATGATAGATCTCATCCAATTCATCACCGTCCAGCAACCTACGATGAGATTACTCACGAATGATGAAGAGAATCATGGAATTATCGATGGAGCAAGGTTGATGATGACGATGGTGACGATTTCCCCTCTCCGGAGCCCAAAACGGACTCCAGATCTGCCCTCGAGATGAAGAACAGGATGTGGCAGCGCCTCCGTATCGCAAAATGCGATGAAACCTTCTCTCCGATTTTTTTTCCACGCGAAACGGAAGATATAGAGCTGAGATTGGGGGCGGTGGTGCCATGTGGGCCCCACAAGCCTGCACGGCGCGGCCTAGGGGGGTGGCCGCGGCCCGTGGGCTTGTAGCCCACTGGCACGCCCCCTCCGGTGGATCTTTGTGCATGTATTTTTATTTTATTCCAGAAAAAATCTCCGTAAATTTTTAGGACATTCCGAGAACTTTTATTTCTGCACAAAAACAACACCATGGCAATTCTGTTGAAAACAGCGTCAGTCCGGGTTAGTTCCATTCAAATCATGCAAATTAGAGTCCAAAACAAGGGCAAAAGAGTTCGGAAAAGTAGATACAACGGAGACGTATCAATCGTCGCCATCGTCATCACCAACACTCCTCTCATCGGAGGGGACTCATCACCATCAACATCTTCATCAGCACCATCTCATCTCCAAACCCTAGTTTATCACTTGTAACCCTAGTTCATCACTACCAAGTTACGCACCCCGTGCTCTAAAAGATCTAAGTGAAGCACATAGAGCAAAATTGTCTAGCTCAAAAGATATAAGTGAAGCACATGTGAGCTAAATTGCCTAACTCAAAAGATATAAGCGAAGCTCAACGAGTATTCTAGCAAATTCACGATGAGTGCATGTCTCTCTCAAAAGGAGTGCAGCAAGGATGATTGTGAAACAACAAAAAGAAAAGACTCCTACAATACAAGATGCTCCAAGCAAAACACATATCATGTGGTGAATAAAAATACAGCTCCAAGTAATGTTACCGATGGATTGAAGACAAAAGAGGGGATGCCTTCCCGGGGCATCCCCAAGCTTAGGCTTTTTGGTATCCTTGAATTTGGCTTGGGATGCCTTGGGCATCGCCAAGCTTGAGCTCTTTCCACTCTTTATCCCTTTGTACATGAGAACATCACCCAAAACTTGAAAACTTCACATCACAAAACTTTAAACAGAAACTCATGATATCATTAGCACAAGAAAACAAACTACCACCTCTTTAGGTACTGTAGCAAACTTGATTTGTATTTATATTGGTGTTAGATTACTGTATTCTCACTTCTACATGGCCAGTACCCCCCAATACTATCCATAGTTTCATCAAAACAAGCAACCAACACAACAAAAACAGAATTTGTCAAAAACAGACCAGTCTGTAGCAATCTGTATACTTCGTATACTTATGGTACCTCAAAAATTCTGAGAAATTACGACAGACTGGGCAAATGGCCTATCAACCAGAAGCAAAAAGAATCAACTCAAAATCTCTTTCTGGATAAAAATGATAAATAATTTCATGAGCAAAAAGATTATGTCTTTTTCCAGCAGGATCAAACAACCAACACCAAACTAGTCATAAAGGTTTTTCTTGGCTCAAACACAAAAGACACAATCATAACAGAATTAAGATGGTGTGGACGCAACAAAATAGAAAGCAAAAGATAAATTCATTGGGTTGCCTCCCAACAAGCGCTATTGTTTAATGCCCTTAGCTAGGCAAAAGGTGATGGAATCACGTATCGTCGTCTTTGGTACTCAAACCATAAGTAGCCCTCATCATCTTAAGGTCTTCATCTCTCTTACTAGATGGTTCACCACTATTTTTAGGAATAAAAACAGCCTTGGTGACCTTATTGTGGGCAAAATTTGGAGTGTTCTGCACAGCGGTAAAAGCGGAACCGAAGTTGGTTATAACATCCTCTAGTTTGCCAATCCTAGCGGAATCATGACCTAGTTTTTTGTTAACTGTGGGTTCCCTCTCCTTTAAATTTTTCAAAGTCATTCCCACCTTGGATCCGTACGGAGTGATTTGATTGACCGTGAGTGGGGGTGAACCTACCAAATTTATTAAAGCACCGTAAGAATCAACGGTATGGCTACCCAAGAAATTTCTGCCTACGATGGTGTCAAGAACATACCTATTCCAAGGGGAAATACCCACATAAAAGTTGCGAAGTAGGACGGTAGTAGATTGCTTACGAGTAGATCTACTCTGAGCATTGCAAATCCTATAACAAGCGTCCTTTAAGTTTTCTTCCTCATTTTGCTTGAAATTGAGAACTTCGCTCTCGGGAGTATCGTTCGAAGCGATAGGTCTAGCCATGAGGACACGTAGACTATCCCACTCAAACAGGTAGAAAACAAGCGAAAGAAAAGGGCGAATGAAAAAGGCAAAAATTGTTGTATTTTTTTTCAGAAGTGGGGGAGAGGAAAACGAGAAGCAAAAAAGTAAATGCGACACTTACTTGGATAAGCTTCACCTAGAATAATCCCAGGCATGAGAAATTGACACATTGACGGGAGACTATTCTTGACTTGATCCTCCCCGGCAACGGCGCCAGAAATCCTTCTTGCTACCTCTTGAGCTTGCGTTGGTTTTTCCCTTGAAGAGGAAAGGGTGATGCAGCACAGCAGCAGTAAGTATTTCCCTCAGTTTTGAGAACCAAGGTATCAATCCAGTAGGAGAATCAAGCCAAGTGTCCAGAGTACATGCGCAAACACAAACGAGCTTGCACCCAACGCTATAAAGGGGTTGTCAATCCCTTCAAGTTTGATTCCAAAGTGAGATCTGAAGGCGGAAAGTGCAACGAAGTAAAAGTGTAAGGCTGAAAATATGATGTGAAGTAGACCCCGGGGCCATAGTGTTCACTAGAGGCTTCTCTCAAAATAGCAAATATTATGGTGGGTGAACAAATTACTCTCGAGCAATTGATAGAACTGCGCAAAGTCATGACGATATCTAAGGCAATGATCATATATATAGGCATCACGTCCAAGACAAGTAGACCGATACTTTCTGCATCCACTACTATTACTCCACACATCGACCAATATCCAGCATGCATCTAGTGTATTGAGTTCATGACGAACAGAGTAACGCCTTAAGCAAGATGACATGATGTAGAGGGGTAACCTCAAACCAATGATGTAAACCCCATCTTTTTACCCTTGATGGAAACTACACGATGTGTGCCTCGCCACCCCTTCTGTCACTGGGTGAGGTCCTTGCATGATATGAACCCAAAACCAAGCACTTCTCCCATTGCAAGAATCATAGATCAAGTTGGCCAAACAAAACCCACAACTCGAAGAGAATTACAAGGATATGAAATCATGCATATAAGAGATCAGAAGAAACTCAAATAAGATTCATAGATAATCTGATCACAAATCCACAATTCATCGGATCTCGGCAAACACACCGCAAAGAAGATTACATCGGATAGATCTCCATGAAGATCATGGAGAACTTTGTATTGAAGATCCAAGAGAGAGAAGAAGCCATCTAGCTACTAGCTATGGACCCGAAGGTCTATGGTGAACTACTCACGCATCATCGGAGAGGCAATGGTGTTGATGAAGAAGCCCTCCGTATCCGAATCCGCCCTCCGGCAGGGCACCAGAACGTGCCCCAGATGGGATCTTGCGGAGACAGAAGCTTGCGGCGGCGGAAAAGTATTTTCGTCGATCTCTTGCGTAGTTTTGGATTTTTCAGGAATTTATAGGCGGAAGAGGTAGGGCAGATGAGCCACAGGGGGCCCACAAGCCTGCTAGGCGCGCCCCCTGGCCGCGCATAGGGCTTGTGGCCTCCCCTGGTGGCCTCTGCCTTGGTTCTCACGGCCCCTGCGTATCTTCTGTTCCGGAAAAAATCTTTTCAGAAGTTTTATTCCATTTGGACTCTGTTTAATATTCTCCTCTGAAAAGGGTCAAAAACACGGAAAAAAATAGGAACTGGCACTTGGCACTGAGTTAATAAGTTAGTCCCAAAAAATATATAAAAGGCATACAAAACATCCAAAGTTTGACAAGATAATAGCATGGAACCATCAAAAATTATAGATACGTTGGAGACGTATCACCTAACCATAGAATGAGCTTTAGGATCCAATACTCCTTCGTGCAAAAGTATGTGAACTGGGGTTCAAGTTTCTGTCACTCCGGCAACCTACCATAAGCATTCTTTATACACGATGCATTCCCCTAGGTCCTTAAAAAGGCGAAGTGTTATGTAGTTGACGTTCACATAACACCACTAAAAGAATAACACCATAACTTAAATATCAAACAACACATATTACTTCAACATCATATGACTACTAGCAACTAGACTTGTCCCATGTCCTCAAGAACTAAAGGAACTACTCACGAGACATAAAAGAGATCATGATCATAGGTGATGAAAATATGATAAAGAATTTGGTCATAACAATAATTCTCCAACAAAACTCAATAGCATCCACCACAAAAGAGTAATCAACACCGGTAGAATAGAGGGGATGAATAGTGCAAGGTACAACTCCGATTGCTATGGTAAAGTGAGATGGGGTGAAGATGGAGATGGTGCTGGTGATGATGATGATGGTGATGATGATCTCGATGATGCCCGTGACGATGGTGATGACGATAGGATAATCTCCCCTTCCGAGACGAGTTCTCTGTGGCGGAATCTGCGCGCCGAAAAGGTCTTTTCTTCTTTGTACGTTTCCACCGGAACTCCGAAAAAACTTCTGTTCCCGAAACTTTTAGGTCACAATGGTCATATAGGCCAAAGGAGAGCACCGGAGGCGGGACCCACCACCCAAGCGGCCTCTACGTGCGGCCTAGGGGTGACCCGCGCCACCAAGTCGCCTCGGTGCCTGTTGGGCCCCCTCCGGCCCTTCTTCGGCATGTCTTCGTGATTCGTTCGAAAACTTCTTCCCTGTAAATTTCAGCGCGGTTGGGGATGTTCTGATATGGCAACTCTTCATGCTATTTCTCTGTTGAATCCTGCGTGTGCTGTTTCGGCACTAGAAAGTTGTAAACTGTGTAAAATAAGCCAAAACACTATAAGAACAACATCATAATGTGAAATATATCAATGAATAGAGACAAACTATGATACAAAATAGTGATGCATTTTGGACGTATCAACGACACCATGACCTCCATCATCGTGTCTCAATGAAGTTGTCTCGCCAACTATTACTTCTACTACTATGGCTAACGGTTAGCAATAAAGTAAAGTAATCATATGGCATTTTTGATTGACATGCAGGTCATACAATATATTAAGGCAACTCCTATGGCTCCTGCCGGTTGTCATACTCATCAACATGCAAGTCGTGAATCCTATTACAAGAACATGATCAATATCATACATCACATATATTTCATCACATCCTTTTGGCCATATCACATCACATACATACCCTGCAAAAACTAGTTAGACGTCCTCTAATTGTTGTTGCAGGTTTTACGTGGCTGCTATGGGTTTCTAGCAAGAACGTTTCTTACCTACGTAACAACCACAACGGTGATATGCCAATTGCTATTTACCCTTCATAAGGACCCTCTTCATCGAATCTGATCTAACTAAAGTGGGAGAGACAGACACCCGCTAGACACCTTATGCAACAAGTGCATGTTAGGCGGTGGAACCAGTCTCACGTAAGCGTACGTGTAAAGTCGGTCTGGGCCGCTTCATCCCACAATGCCGCCGAATCAAGATAGGACTAGTAACGGTAAGCAAATTGACCAAACCATCGTCCACAACTTACTTGTGTTCTACTCTTGCATATAATCTACGCATAGACCTAGCTCATGATGCCACTTTGGGGAACATAGTAATAATTCAAAATTTTCCTATGTATCACCTAGATCGATCTAGGAGATAATAGAAACGAGAAAGGGAGAGAATCTTCATACCGTTGAAGATCGCTAAGCGGAAGCGTTACAATGAACGCGGTTGATGGAGTCGTACTCGCGCCGATTCAAATCGCGGAAGATCCTATCCAAGCACCGAACGAAAGGTGCCTCCGCGTTCAACACGCGTACAGCCCAGGGCCGTCTCCTCCTTCTTGATCCATCAAGGGGAGAGTGGCGTTGAGGGAGAGCTCCGGCAGCACAACGATGCGGTGGAGGTGGAGCTTGTGGTTCTCCGGCAGGGTTTCGCCAAGCGCCGCGGAGGAGGAGAAGTGGAGGGGTAGGGTTGCGCCAAGGGGGAGGGCTCAGGTGTGTGCGCAGCTGATGACCCACAAGTATAGGGGATCTATCATAGTCCTTTCGATAAGTAAGAGTGTCGAACCCAACGAGGAGCAGAAGGATCTGACAAGTGGTTTTCAGCAAGGTAATCTCTGCAAGCACTAAAATTATCGGTAACAAGTAGTTGTGTGGTGAGATGATTCGTAGCAAGTAGCAAGTAACAAAAGTAACAACGGTGCAGAAAAGTGGCCCAATCCCTTTTGTAGCAAGGGACAAGCCTGGATAAAGTCTTATAGGAGGTAAAGCGCTCCCGAGGACACATGGGAATTTCTATCAAGCTAGTTTTCATCATGTTCATATGATTCGCGTTCGCTACTTTGATAGTTTGATATGTGGGTGGACCGTCGCTTGGGTACTGCCCTTACTTGGACAAGCATCCCACTTATGATTAACCCCTCTCGCAAGCATCCGCAACTACGAAAGAAGAATTAAGACAAAGTCTAACCATAGCATTAAACTAGTGGATCCAAATCAGCCCCTTACGGAGCAACGCATAAACTAGGGTTTAAGCTTGTGTCACTCTAGCAACCCATCATCTACTTACTACTTCCCAATGTCTTCCTCTAGGCCCAAATAATGGTGAAGTGTCATGTAGTCGACGTTCACATAACACCACTAGAGGAGAGATAACATACAACACATGAAAATATCGAACGAATACCAAATTCACATGACTACTTATAGCATGACTTATCCCATGTCATCGGGAACAAAAGTGGCTACTCACAAAGCATAATCATATTCATGACCAGAGAGGTAATGAATAGCATCAAGGATCTGAACATATTATCTTCCACCAAGCAATCCAACTAGCATCAACTACAAAGAGTAATTAACACTACTAGCAACCTTACAAGTACCAATCGGAGTCGCGAGACGGAGATTGGTTACAAGAGATGAACTAGGGTTTGGAGATGAGATGGTGCTGATGAAGATGTTGATGGTGATGAGTCCCCTCCAATGAGAGGAGTGTTGGTGATGATGATGGCCATGATTTCCCCCTCTGGGAGGCAAGTTTCCCCGACAGGATCGTCCTGCCGGAGCTCTAGATTGCTTCTGCTCAAGTTCCGCCTCGTGGCGGCGGTGAATCCTCCGAAAGGCCTCCTCCTGATTTTTTATGGAATGGAACCCTTCTTGTAGAAAAATAGGGGGGCAGAGGGCCAAGTGGGAGCCCACGAGCCCCCTAGGCGCGACCAGGGGGCCGCGCCTAGCAGGCTTGTGGCCTCCTGCTGGCTCCCCTCTGGTACTTCTTCGGCCCAGTATTTGTTTATAAATCCCAAAAAAATCCTCGTTGATTTTCACGGCTTTTGGAGTTGCACATAATAGGTATCTCAAACTTGCTCCCTTTTCAGGCCAGAATTCCAGCTGCCGGCATTCTCCCTCTTCATGTAAACCTTGCAAAATAAGAGAGAAAAGGCATAAGTATTGTACCGTGAAGTGTAATGACAGCCCAAAAAGCGATAACTATCAACATGAAAGCATGATGCAAAATGGACGTATCAACTCCCCCAAGCTTAGACCTCGCTTGTCCTCAAGCGAAAGCCGAGATCGATAAATATGCCCACATGTTTAGAGAGGGAGGTGTCGACAAAACAAAATACGGACATGCAGGCATCTTGATCATAATGAGAACATCAATACCATCATATAATCTCTCATGCTAAAGTGATAATTCCTTTACAAAGTAAAGTATGGATCAAGAACCTTACTGAGACTTAAGAACCAATAGCCTATAGTCATTGAAGCAATTGCAATTTATCACAACATCGGAAAGAGTCAAATAAGAGCTTGTAAAGCATATCCACATACTCAATCCTCCTTTTGTCTTCTACAATTGCTACAACTCATGTGATACTCATGAGATCAAAGTTTCAGTCGGACACAGAGAAAGATAGGGACTTATAGTTTCGCCTCCCAACCATTTACCTCAAGGGTAATGTCAACAATAATAATTCATGAATACTTACTTCCAAGTTGACATATGAATATAGATCTTTCCCTAGCATATGACGTTAGCCAAGATAAAGGGGAAATAAAGAATTGGTGTAGATCACCATGACTCTTTCAAGGGCAAAAAGTAAAGATACAAGATAGGCCCTTCGCAGAGGGAAGCAGAGGTTGTCATGCACTTTTGAGGTTTGGATGTGTGTCCTCTTAGTGCGGAGGAACGTCACTT
This sequence comes from Hordeum vulgare subsp. vulgare, assembly GCF_904849725.1. NCBI lineage: Eukaryota > Viridiplantae > Streptophyta > Magnoliopsida > Poales > Poaceae > Hordeum > Hordeum vulgare. The sequence continues at coordinate 569,317,617 of NC_058524.1, read as the reverse complement.
TATATTGCCTCCTGTGATAAAGAACTTTATTATGCAGTTCATCGCTTTTATGTCTTCCTCATCACAGGTTCGTACAAAGCTTATTTTCCACACACTAATAGATCATACATAATTAGGGAGCAATTTTTATTGCTTGCACCGATGACAACTTACTTGAGGGATCTTATTCAATCCATAGGTAGGTATGGTGGACTCCCATGGCAAAACTGGGTTGAAGGTTTATGGATGCACAAGTAGTATCTCTACTTGGTGCGGGACATTTGGCTAATATGAGGTGGAAGCAATGGTCACATGCTAAGGGATCTCTAGTCATATAACATTGTTCGGAACCAAGAAAACACAATTCATTATGTTTTCTTCATTGTCCAACTTCCACTTCTAAGCATGTAATAGTGTAGTGAGTGTTCACAATCATAGATGGTGTCAAGGATGATATATTTATATGTGAACCTCTCCTTCTTTATCACTTCCTATTAATTGCAACAATGACCAAGGTCTACGTTTGTCTACCCTCAACAAGTTTCAATCATCATTCTTTTTATATGTGAAGCCATCACTTCCCATAAGATCATTACATGATCTTTCATGCTTTTGTTGTATCATCATTCTTTTGATCATGGCATGAGAGAAGGCCCTTAACTAAAACACTCTTTATTATATGGCTCACAAGCTCAAATACATCGGGGGTGACATAAAGCAAAACTCAAGCCTAAAACACTAAGAACTTTATTCTACTAGAGAAAGATAAAACCGAAAAGGAACGAACTAAAACAAAGGTAAAGGCAAAATATGTGATGGTGATACGATATCGGGGAAACTCCCCCAAGCTTGGCACCAGCCAAGGGGATTGCCCATACCCATGCTTAGTTGTCTTCCTTTGGAGGTGATGGTGGTGGAGTTGTTGCAACCTGGGTTTGATCCTCCGTCTTCCAAAGCATAGGTGCTCCCTCATGGAAAGATGACCGAGTCTCCGGAATACTCAAATCTGCAGCCAACCGTATTGATTTAAATCTATACTCATACTCACAGTTTTGGTTCTGCAGGTCATAGATCTGGGCTTGGAGGTGATCAATTCGGTCATAGAGCCTGGAGAGGTGCTTCCCAATGTCATTGGCATCGATCTTGTGCTTGTTGGTGAACTCCGTGATCATCATGTGGTTGGCGTTGAGTCCACGCTCCACCATCCCTTGGCACTTGAAGACTTGTTGCTCCATTGCTTCGAGCCTCACCTCCACGCTTTCGGTCTTCTTGGGCCCCTCAACATCACGGATGTGCAGCATCCCCTCACGCATCTCAATAGATTGAGGGTGTTGCAGCACTCCCGCGAGGTAGGGATTGATGACCTTCTCGAAGATCTTGTCCTTCAGAGCTTTTGGTGACACCATAGCGATCTAGATCTGCAACAGAAACAGGCTCGAAATGAAAACAGAGAAAATTTGCGTGATACGAGGGTCAGACCCTTCGGGAGAATATATAATGATTTTTTTCTTATCAGAAGGAGTACTCCACAAGGACACAGAGTCCGGGAGGCACACGAGGTGGCCACAATCCCCCCAGGCGTGGCCAGGGGGGTGGCCCGCGCCTGGCAGGCTTGTCGCCTCCTCGTGCGCTTTCCGGACTACTTCAAATTTTTCTATTTTTTCAAAAATTCCAAAACAGAGAAAAAATCATACTAGAAAAGTTTTGGAGTCTGTTTACTTACCGAATCACATACTTCTTCGTTTTCGAAGTCTAAAACAGGCTGATAAATATCCCTTATGTACTCCTCCGGAGTTATGGTATTGATAATATTGCTTTCAACATTTATGGGAGTACCTGAGATATAATGCTTGATTCTTTGCCCATTTACCACTCTCGGAAAATTACCTTGTGTGTTGTTGATCTTGATGGCACCGGAACGATATACTTCCTCAACAATGTAAGGACCTTCCCACTTGGAGAGAAGCTTGCCTGCAAAAAATCTTAAACGAGAATTATATAGCAAGACATAATCACCTACAATGAACTCACGCTTTTGTATCCTTTTATCATGCCACCTATTAACCTTTTCTTTGAACAACTTGGCATTTTCATATGCCTGAGTTCTCCATTCATCAGGCGAGCTAATATCAAATAACCTCTTCTCACCAGCAAGTTTGAAATCAAAGTTGAGCTCTTTGATTGCCCAATAAGCCTTATGCTCTAGATCAAGAGGTAAATGACATGCTTTACCGTACACCATTTTGTACGGGGACATGCCCATGGGATTCTTGTAGGCACTTCTATAAGCCCACAGTGCATCATCGAGCTTCTTAGACCAATTCTTTCTAGACCTGTTGACGGTCTTTTGCAGAATTAATTTAATCTCTTTATTGCTTAGCTCTACTTGACCACTGGACTGAGGATGATAGGGAGAGGCAATTCTATGATTGACATTGTACTTAGCAAGCATTTTACGGAAAGCACTATGAATGAAATGTGAACCACCGTCGGTCATTATATATCTAGGGACTCCAAATCTAGGGAAATAACTTCTTTAAGCATCCTGATAGAGGTGTGCTACGGCAACAAAAGTCCTTCCCCGGCAACGGCGCCAGAAATCCTTCTGCTACTTCTCAAACAACAGCGCCAGAGATTGACACGTTGACGGAGATTGGGCTTGCGTTGGTTTTTCCCTTGAAGAGGAAAGGGTGATGCAGCACAGGAGCAGTAAGTATTTCCCTTAGTTTGAGAACCAAGGTATTGATCCAGAAGGAGGGTCTCGTCAAGTCCAGAGTACCTGCGCAAACACAAACAAGCTTGCACCCAACACTTCAAAGGGGTTGTTAATCCCTTCAAGATTGTTTGCAAAGTGAGATCTCAAGGCGGAAAGTGCAACGACGTAAAAAGTGTAAGGCTGAAAATATGGTGTGGAGTAGACCCTGGGGGCCATAGTGTTCACTAGAGGCTTCTCTCAAAATAGAAAATATCACGGTGGGTGAACAAATTAGTCTCGAGCAATTGATAGAACCGCGCAAAGTCATGACGATATCTAAGGCAATGATCATACATATAGGCATCACGTCCGAGACAAGTAGACCGATACTTTCTGCATCCACTACTATTACTCCACACATCGACCGCTATCCAGCATGCATCTAGTGTATTGAGTTCATGACGAACAGAGTAACGCTTTAAGCAAGATTACATGATGTAGAGGGATAATCTCAAACCAATGATGAAAACCCCATCTTTTTACCCTTGATGGCAACAACACGATGCGTGCCTCGCTACCCCTTCTATCACTGGGTGAGGTCACCGCACGGTATGAACCCAAAAACAAGCACTTCTCCCATTGCAAGAATCATAGATCTAGTTGGCCAAACAAAACCCACAACTCGAGTAGAATTACAAGGATATGAAATCATGCATAAGAGAGATCAGAAGAAACTCAAATAAGATTCATAGATAATCTGATCATAAATCCACAATTCACCGGATCTCGACAAACACACCGCAAAAGAAGATTACATCGGATAGATCTCCATGAAGATCATGGAGAACTTTGTATTGATGATCCAAGAGAGAGAAGAAGCCATCTAGTTACTAGCTATGGACCCATAGGTCTATGGTGAACTACTCACGCATCATCGGAGAGGTCATGGTGTTGATGAAGAAGCCCTCTGTATCCGAATCTCCCCTCCGACAGGGCACGAGAACGTGCCCAAGATGGGATCTTGCGGAGACAGAAGCTTGCAGCGGTGGAAACGTACTTTCGATGATCTCCTGATTTTTTTGGGATTTTTAGGGAATTTATAGGCGTAACCCCTACGTCAGAGGGCGCCCGGGGGGCCCACAAGACTGTGGGCCGCGGCCTCCCCCCTGGCCGCGGGGTGGGGGCTTGTGGGGCCCCTGAGGCTCCCCTGCCTTAGCTCTCAAGCTTCCCGATCTTCTTCCGTTCTGGAAAAAATCTTTTCGGGGATTTTCTTCTGTTTGGACTCCGTTTCAAAATCTCCTCTGAAAGGGGTCGAAAACATGGAAAAAACAGGAAATGGCACTTGGCACTGAGTTAATAAATTAGTCCCAAAAAATATATAAAAGGCATGCATAACATCCAAAGTTTGACAAGATAATAGCATGAAACCATCAAAAATTATAGATACGTTGGAGACGTATCAAGGTGTTGCGATCAGCACTACTAGTTGGGATAGCTTCTACCCACTTGGTGACGTAATCAACAACAACTAGGATATGAGTATACCCGTTGGATTCTGGAAAAGGTCCCATATAATCAAAGTCCCAAACATCAAATGGTTCAATGACAAGTGAATAGTTCATAGGCATTTCCTGACGTTTACCGATATTACCTATTCTTTGACATTCTCACAAGACAGGACAAACTTACGGGCATCCTTGAAGAGAGTGAGCCAATAGAAACCTGATTGCAATACCTTGTGTGCAGTTCTATCTCCCGCATGGTGTCCTCCCTAGGCCTCGGAGTGACACTTCTGTAGGATCTGTCCCAGTTCATGTTCAGGTACACAACGTCTAATAACACCATCTACTCCTTCCTTATAAAGGCGAGGATCATCCCAAAAGTAATGTCTCAAATCAAAGAAGAATTTCTTCTTTTGCTGGTATGTAAAACTAGGTGGTATATATTTGGCAACGATATAGTTTGCATAATCAGCATACCACGGTATACTACGTGAAGCATTGATGACATTCAATTGCTCATTAGGAAAGCTATCATCAATAGGTTGTGGGTCATCAAGAACATTCTCCAACCTAGACAAGTTATCTGCTACTGGGTTATCAGCACCCTTCCTATCGACAACATGCAAATCAAATTCTTGTAGCAAGAGAACCCATCTAATGAGTCTAGGTTTAGCGTCTTTCTTCTCCATGAGGTACTTAATAGCAGCGTGATCAGTGTGGATAGTGACTTTGGATTCAACTATGTAAGACCTGAACTTTTCACATGCAAACACGACTGCTAAAATTCCTTTTCCGTAGTAGCATAGTTTCTTTGGGCACTGTCTAGAGTTTTACTAGCATAGTGAATAACATTCAACTTCTTATCAACTATTTGTCCTAGAACAGCACCAACAGCATAATCACTAGCATCACACATGATTTCAAAAGGTAAGTTCCAATCAGGTGGTTGAACAATAGGCGCAGTTATCAAGGCCTTCTTAAGTAGTTCGAAGGCTTCCTCAAATTCATCATCAAAAACAAAAGGAATATCCTTTTGCAAGAGATTGGTAAGAGGCCTAGAAATCTTAGAGAAGTCTTTAATAAACCTTCTATAGAAACCAGCATGACCAAGGAAACTTCTTATACCTTTGATATCTATGGGGCATGGCATTTTCTTGATTGCATCAACCTTAGCCTTATCGACTTCAATACCTCTTTCATTAATTTTATGTCCTAAGACGATGCCTTCATTAACCATAAAGTGGCACTTCTCCCAATTCAAGACAAGATTGGTATCTTTACATATCTGCAAGACTCGATCAAGGTTGCTGAGGCAATCCTCAAAAGAAGACCCGTAAACGGAGAAGTCATCCATGAAAACCTCAACAATCTTTTCGCAAAAGTCAAAGAATATAGCCATCATGCATCTTTGAAAGGTAGCACGTGCATTACATAAGCCAAAAGGCATACGTCTATAAGCAAAGGTACTGAAAGGGCAGGTGAAAGTGCTTTTCTCTTGATCAGATTTGCAACAGGTATTTGGGAGAAACCAGAATAACCATCTAGAAAGCAGAAGTGTGTGTGTTTAGACAGTCTTTCTAGCATTTGGTCGATAAAAGGCAAAGGGTAATGATCTTTCCTAATGGCCTTATTCAATTTCCTAAAATCGATCACCATCCTATAGCCAGTAATAATCCTATGTGGGATCAATTCATCCTTATCATCAGAGACAACGGTGATACCTCCCTTCTTAGGGCCGCAATGCACCGGACTCACCCAATCACTATGAGCAACAGGATAGATAATACCTGCTTCCAGGAGCTTTAGTATTTATTTTCTTACTACCTCTTTCATCTTAGGATTTAATCTCTGTTGATGACCAGCAACTGGTTTGGAATCAGGATCAGTTTTAATCTTGTGCTGGCATAGAGTGGGACTAATGCCCTTAAGATCATCAAGAGTATATCTAATAGCAGCACAGTGCTTCCTCAGAGTTTTTAGTAACTTCTTTTCTTCATGCTCTAAGAGGCTAGCACTAATAATAACAGGATATATCTCTTTTTCATCAAGATAAGCATACTTAAGAGTATCAGGCAACTATTTAAGCTCGAACATAGGATCACCCTTTGGTGGGGGTGGATCTCCAAGCAGTTCAACACGCGAGTTATTCTTAAGGATAGGATATTGTTCTAAGACAACTCTATCTATCTCATCCCTTTCATCCATATGCATATCATTTTCATGCTCAAGCAAGTATTGCTCTAAAGGATCAGTAGGAGGCACGGAAATAGAAGCTAGGGCAATAATTTCATCCTTACTAGGCAACTCTCTTTCATGAGGTTGTCTACCAAACTTGGAGAAATTGAACTCATGTGACACACCTTCAAAGCCAATAGTGACAGTTTGCTTCTCACAGTCAATATGAGCATTGACGGTATTGAGGAAGAGTCTGCCAAATATGATGGGACAAAAGCTATCTTGTGTGGTAGCTAGAACGAGGAAATCAGCAGGATACTACGTTTTACCACACAAGACTTCAACATCTCTAACAATTCCCACACGGCAGATAGTATCTCTATTGGCAAGCTGAATAGTGACATCAATGGGTTCTATCTCGACAGGTGCAATCTCGTCTTTAATTTCATCATATAAGGATTGAGGTACTGCACTAACACTAGCACCCACGTCACATAAACCATGATAACAATGATCTCCTATCTTAACAGAAACAACAGGCATGCCAACAACACGCATATGTTTGTCTCTAGCATGTGGTTTAGCAATTCTAGCAGCATCTTCACAGAAGTGAATATCATGGCCATCAACATTGTCGGACAGAAGATCTTTGATAATAGCAATGCTAGGTTCAACTCTAATTTGCTCAGGGGGTGTAGGTGTTCTAATGTTGCCCCTACGTATCACAGTTCAAGCTTTAGAATGATCCTTTATCCTAACAGGGAAAGGTGGTTTCTCAATGTAAGAAGTGGCAACAACAGGATCATTATAGGCAATGACTTTCTCTTCAACTAGATTGGGTTTAACTACATTGACTTCTAAGGGAGGATGATATTTAAACCACTTCTATTTGGGGAGATCAATATGAGCAGCAAATGATTCACACAATGAAGCTACTATCTCAGAGTCAAGTCCATATTTAGCGCTAAAATCACAAAAAGTATTAGTTTCAACAAAGGATTTAACGCAATCAAACTTGAAATTCATACCTCACTCCTTACCTTCATCAAGCTCCCAATCTTCAGAGTTGCATTTAATTCTCTCCAATAAATTCCATTTGAAGTCAATATCTATCTTCATAAAAGAACCGGTACAAGAAGTGTTAAGCATGGTGCGATCATCATGAGAAAGCCGAGCATAGAAGTTCTGAATGATAATTTCTCTCGAGAGCTCATGGTTGGGGCATGAATATAACATTGATTTAAGCCTCCCCAAGCTTGAGCGATGCTTTCTCTGTCACGAGGCCAAAAAATATAAATATAATTCCGATCACGATGTACTAAATGCATAGGATAAAACTTTTGATGAAATTCCAATTTCAACCAATTGTAGTTCCATGATCTAGTATCATCGCATAGCCTATACCATGTCAACGCCTTATCCCTCAAAGATAAGGGAAAGACCTTCTTCTTGACCTCATCCTCGGCCAAACCTGCAAGCTTAAATAAACCACAAACTTCATTTACATAGATTATATGCAAGTCTGGATGTGATGTTCCATCTCCTGTAAAAGGATTAGCCAGCACTTTCTCAAGCATACCCGAAGGAAATTCATAGAAAATATTTTCATTAGGTGCAGCAGGTTGAGGAGCAACTCTTTGTGCTTCCGTTCGAGGTGAAGATAACCCGAACAAGCCCCTCAAAGTATTACTTTCCATAGTGACAAGTGACAATACATTTCAGCACACTACATAAATGTTTCCTTACCAAATTCCACTTATCAAAGGCGCTTCACTCCCCGGCAACGGCGCCAGAAAAGAGTCTTGATGACCCACAAGTATAGGGGATCTATCTAGTCCTTTCGATAAGTAAGAGTGTCGAACCCAACGAGGAGCAGAAGGATCTGACAAGTGGTTTTCACCAAGGTAATCTCTGCAAGCACTAAAATTATCGGTAACAAGTAGTTGTGTGGTGAGATGATTCGTAGCAAGTAGCAAGTAACAAAAGTAACAACGGTGCAGCAAAGTGGCCCAATCCCTTTTGTAGCAAGGGACAAGCCTGGATAAAGTCTTATATGAGGTAAAGCGCTCCCGAGGACACATGGGAATTTCTGTCAAGCTAGTTTTCATCATGTTCATATGATTCGCGTTCGCTACTTTGTTAGTTTGATATGTGGGTGGACCGTCGCTTGGGTACTGCCCTTACTTGTACAAGCATCCCACTTATGATTAACCCCTCTCGCAAGCATCCGCAACTACGAAAGAAGAATTAAGACAAAGTCTAACCATAGCATTAAACTAGTGGATCCAAATCAGCCCCTTACGAAGCAACGCATAAACTAGGGTTTAAACTTCTGTCACTCTAGCAACCCATCATCTACTTACTACTTCCCAATGCCTTCCTCTAGGCCCAAATAATGGTGAAGTGTCATGTAGTCGACGTTCACATAACACCACTAGAGGAGAGACAACATACAACACATCAAAATATCGAACGAATACCAAATTCACATGACTACTTATAGCATGACTTATCCCATGTCCTCAGGAACAAAAGTGGCTACTCACAAAGCATAATCATATTCATGACCATAGAGGTAATGAATAGCATCAAGGATCTGTACATATAATCTTCCACCAAGCTATCCAACTAGCATCAACTACAAAGATTAATTAACACTACTAGCAATCTTACAAGTACCAATCGGAGTCGTGAGACGAAGATTGGTTACAAGAGATGAACTAGGGTTTGGAGATGAGATGGTGCTGATGAAGATGTTGATGGTGATGAGTCCCCTCCGATGAGAGGAGTGTTGGTGATGACGATGGCGACAATTTCCCCCTCCGGGAGGGAAGTTTCCCCGGCAGGATCGTCCTGTCGGAGCTCTAGATTGGTTCTCCTCAAGTTCCGCCTCGTGGCGGCGGCGAATCCTCCGAAAAGCCTCCTCCTAATTTTTTCTGGAACGAAACCCTTCTTGTGGCAAAAGAGGGGGCCAGAGGGCCAAGTGGGAGCCCACAAGCACCCTAGGTGTGACCGGGGGGCGCCTAGCAGGCTTGTGGCCTCCTGCTGGCTCCCCTCTGGTACTTCTTTGGCCTAGTATTTTTTATAAATCCCCAAAAAAATCCTCATTGATTTTCACGGCTTTTGGAGTTGCGCAGAATAGGTATCTCAAACTTGCTCCCTTTTCAGGCCAGAATTCCAGCTGTGAGCATTCTCCCTCTTCATGTAAACCTTGCAAATTAAGAGAGAAAAGGCATAAGTATTGTACCGTGAAGTGTAATAACATCCCAAAAAGCGATAAATATCAACATTAAAGCATGCATGATGCCAAATGGACGTATCAGCAGCCCTCTCACTCCTACTCTATTTGTAGGAGGAAGGGGAGAGGGGGCCGGCCACCCTAGGAAACCCTAGGAGGGGGCGGCGACGGCCAAGGGGGGTGGCTTGCCTCCCAAGTTGGTGGGAGGCAGCCCCACGCCCTAGGGTTTCAGCCCTAGGCGCCTTGTGCCCCTTTGGTGGTGCGCAAAAACCTTTCCGGTGATCGAAACTAGACTTCCCAAAGACCCAAAAACCTTTCCGGTGATCGAAACTGGACTTCCCATATATAAATCTTCACCTCCGGCGTATTCTATAACTCTTCGTGATGTCCGGGATCTCATCCGTGACTCCGAACAACTTTTGGTAACCACACATACAATTTCCATTACAACTCTAGCGTCACCGAACCTTAAGTGTGTAGACCCTACGGGTTCGGAAGACATGCAGACATGACCGAGACATCTCTCCGTCCAATAACCAACAGCGGGGTCTGGATATCCATGTTGGCTCCCACATGTTCCATGATGATCTCATCGGATGAACCATGATGTCGGGTATTCACTTAATCCCGTATAAAATTCCCTTTTGTCCATCGGTATATTACTTGCCCGAGATTCAACCGTCGGTATCCCTATACCTTGTTCAATATCGTTACCAACAAGTCTCTTTACTCGTTCCGTAACACATGATCCCATGACTATCTCCTTAGTTACACTGAGCTCATTATAATGATGTATTACTGAGTGGGCTCACAGATACCTCTCCGTCACACGGAGTGCCAAATCCAACTCTCGATTCGTACCAACCCAAAAAAACACTTTCGGAGATACCTGTAGTACACCTTTATAGTCACCAAGTTACGTCGTCACGTTTGATACACCCAAAGCATTCCTACAGTATCCGGGAGTTGCACAATCTCATGGTCTAAGGAAATGATACTTGACATTAGAAAATTTCTAGCAAACGAACTACACGAGCTTGTGTTATGCTTAGGATTGAGTCTTGTCCATCACATTATTCTCCTAATGTTGTGATTCCGTTATCAACGACATCCAATGTCCATGGTCAGGAAACCACGACCATCTATTGATCAACGAGCTAGTCAACTAGAGGCTCACTAGGGACATGCTGTGGTTTATATATTCATACATGTATTACTGTTTCCGGTTAATCCAATTATAGCATGAACAATAGACAATTATCATGAACAAGGAAATATAATAATAACCATTTTATTATTACCTCTAGGACATATTTTCAACATTTTTATGGGTCCGTTTTGTGGGGTCTGACTTTGTCCGCGCCCGCGCCGGTCCGCAAAACCATTTCTCTGCGAACTGTAAACGAATTTTACGGATCGACTTTATACGGGGTCTCATAAAGATGCTCTTACTCCCCCGTTTCTAAATATATCTAATTATTTTTAAAAAATACTAAAGGACTACATACGAAACAAAATGGATGAATCTACGCTCTAATATATATATACATATATATATATATATATATATATATATATATATATATATATATATGTATGTTTGTAATTCCTGACATGAACGAAGGGAGTATATATTCGATTGCAATTTTTTTGGTAGCTCTTGCTCCGAATTCCTCCGTCCAGGAATACTTGTTATAAGGTTGATATATCTAGATGTATTTTTATTTTAGATACATTCATTTTCATATATTTATGCGATAAGATTATGAATGAAGGCAGTATTATTTTTGTTTTTATGTTTCTACAACTCTAGGACAATGCTAGTGTGTTGCAATGAGATATATATACTCTTGTACATTCATCTGTAATTTATCTGTCTATATTAATGTGATTTGGATAAATAAACATTTATTAAATTCTGCATGTGATTTACATTATACTATTCAATGAAAAAGTCTGTAAATACTTAAACTAAATTTATTCATAAGATAAGTAAATTAATATGATTTATTGTTATACCGAAAGATAAGACGAAATGATTGTGGAAATAAATGCGAAACATGAAACCTTACATTGGCGATGTTATAAAATAATTGAATGAAATCATGAGGAGCGAGGGGACACATAACAACGGATGAAAGCCAAGAAATCAGTTGGTCGAGGAGAATAGTTTTCTTTTTTCTTTTCGGCATTTTTTTCTTTTTTTCTAGAAGTTGCCATGTGCTTCTAAATGAATTGCTAATCCTTTTCTTCACAGCATTTTTTTCTTTCTATAAGTCGTCATATACTTCCTGCATAAAGAAATATAAAAGTCTTTAGTTCACTAATATATTTTACATAGAAAAATAACTAATATATTTCTTTATGGAGAGAATATGTTTGTGAAGAAATTGCTATCCTCTCGCAACGTAAATTGCAAGTCGAAAAATTCGTGATCGCCACCCTTTCCCAACCGATGCTCATATCATAAGAGCATTTTTAGCACACCCCTTAAAAGTGGCCAAACCCGTAAAAAAAGAGGAGTTTTATAGTTTCGCTCGAAAAAACGACGCCTAGCACATCCTGTAAAACTCTTTCGGTAAGGGCACGGCACCTAGCAGATCCTGTAAAACTCTTTCAGTAAGGGCACTGAAAATCCATCCGCGAGAACCTTATATGTACAGTTTTGAAAGCAATATATAGTTCAACCCGTAATCGGTCAAACATCGTCGAAGTGGACGCGTCGGTGCGGAGCCGGCCGAAATCTTTCCGGAACTCACTGAAATTCGTCGCCGCACATCGGAAGAAGCCGCCGCACGTCGGAATTTACCGCCGCCGGTCTGAACTACGACCAGCTCAACCTCTAATGTCGAGGCGAGGTCGTCCACGGGCAACACGAAGCAGGCCACCGGCGGGGTGGCGCAGAAGAAGGGTGTGGGGAGGGAGGGAGGGGGAAGCTCGTGCGGCGGCGAGAGATGCCGAACTCAATCGGGGATGGGCAGGCGTGTGAGGGAGCACAGGGCCGAGGCGGGGCACAGGGCTCCTCCACTTCACGCGTGGGCAGAAACAGACGACACCTTGGTCAGGGACGGAAGAAAAAGAAAGAAAAAAGACTATAATGAGATATAGTATTATTTACGAGGGCTGCTCTATCCGGTACAATTTTGCATTATAAAAATGTTTTACAATGCACCTCGGTCTGCTCTATCCGGAACAATTTTACACCATAAGAACATTTTACAATGAACCTTATATGCGTTTTTAAGGGTCAATAGAGATGCTCTATGAAATGTTGTTGCACATGGGGAGTGATCGGTAAGTACCATACAACTTTGTGAGGAGCTTTCTTTCGTGCCTTCTTGTATCGAGAAGCATTGCACACTGGACACCTGGTTTTTCCCGCGTGCTCACCCCGATAAATGATGCAATCGTTGGTGCATGCATGGTTGTTGGAAATATGCCCTAGAGGCAATAATAAAATTGTTATTATTAGATTTCCGGTTCAAGATAATTGTCTATTATTCATGCTATAATTGCTTTAACCAGAAACCGTAATACATGTGAGAATATATAGATCACAATGTGTCCCTAGTGAGCCTCTAGTAGGCTAGCTCGTTGATCAATAGATGATCATGGTTTCTTGATCATGGACATTGGATATCATTGACAACAGGATCACATCATTGGGGAATAATGTGATGGACAAGACCCAATTCTAAGCATAGCACTAGATCGTGTTGTTCGTCTACTAAAGCTTTTCTAATGTCAAGTATCGTTCCCTTAGACCATGAGATTGTGCAACTCCCGGATACCGTAGGGGTGATTTGGGTGTAACAAACATCACAACGTAACTTGGTGATTATGAAGGTGCACTACTCGTATCTCCGAAAGTGTCTATTGGGTTGTACGAATCGAGACTGGGATTTGTCACTCCATATGGCGGAGAGGTATCTCTGGGCCCACTCGGTAATCCATCATCATACTGAGCTCAGTGTGACTAAGGAGTTAGCCACGGGGTGATGTGTTACGGAACGAGTAAAGAGACTTGCCGGTAACGAGATTGAACAAGGTATAGGGATACCGACGATCGAATCTCGGGCAAGTATCATACCGATAGACAAAGGGAATTGCATATGGGATTGATTGAATCCTTGACATCGTGGTTCATCCGATGAGATCATCATGGAACATGCGGGAACCAACATGGATATCCAGACCCCGCTGTTGGTTATTGGACGGAGAGATGTCTCGGTCATGTCTGCATGTCTTCCGAACCCGTAGGGTCTACACACTTAAGGTTCAATGACGCTAGAGTTGTAAAGGGAATAGTATGTGGTTACCGAAGGTTGTTCAAAGTCCCGGATGAGATCTCGGACGTCACGAGAAGCTCCGAAATGGTCCGGAGGTAAAGATTGATATATAGGAAGCCCTACCGGAGAACCACATAGCTCCACCGCCACCCCGCCGTCGTGCTGTCGGAGCTCTCCCTCAACTTTTCCTCTCTCCTTGCTGGATCAAGAACGAGGAGACGTCACTGGGCTGTACGTGTGTTGAACGCGGAGGTGCCATGGTTCGGCACATAGATCTGAATCCACCGTGATCTGAATCGTAGCGAGTACGACTCCATCAACCGCGTTCATAGTAACGCTTCCGCTTAGCGATCTTCAAAGGTATGAAGATGCTCTACAACCTCTCTCGTTGCTGGTTTCTATATAGATAGATCCTTGCATGGCGTAGGAATTTTTTTGAAATTACTACGATCCCCAACAGTGGTATCTAATGTGCGGCCGATCCAGAGGGCAAACGATTTTCTTGGCCTCATCGACACTAGTAGGACACGGGTTCCCTGTGGAAGAACTTTATTTTGTAGATACTTCAAGTGCTCATCGAGGCTTTTGTTTGTCCATTTGTTTTTGGCCTTCGTCTTTAGAACTTCGAGCGTGAAACTCAAGCGGGAACCTGGGGATCGCAACCGTCATATAATGGAGTCTTCAAGTCTACTTCAAGTTGCACTAGCTTGGCCTCCTCTCTAGAAGCAACTGTGTCGCTATTCGTACTCTTGCGAAGGAGGTCTCGAACATGAGGGTCATGCACGACTAAACTTAGTAGCGTCGAAGTCTGCGGCGTGTCCATCGACTCTTCTCCGCCATGTCCGGACTTTGCTTCTTCGCTATGTCCAGAATCTTCTCCGATGCCATGTACGGACTCTTCCCCGCCGCCGTGTTCGGACTCTTCACAACTGTCGTGTCCGGCACCATCGTCTTCGAGTCGATCGGTCATCTCTTCGTCTAGACCCATGTCGTTATTCCCTGTCATGTGGACGTCCTCATCATCATCTTCACTTATCCAAAGAGTATAGCCATCCATGAAACCATTGATCAGCAAGTGGGCCTTCAAACTGCCACGATCAAAAGGGTCCAAAATTAATCCGTCTTTGCATCTTGTGCATGGACATATAATCCCAGTCCGTTTATTTGCATACATGTCCATCACCGCGGATTGCAAGTATCGCTCCACCTTCCTACCACTCACCTTCATGACTGCAAGGTATAACAAGCAAAAGGGTCATAAAAATGCATGCATATAAAAATTTGGCATGACCTTGCCTAAAAATAGGACATCGAGTTTGCTCGAAATTCGCCGAAGCGAGAATAAATCGACATTTCGGCAAAAATAAGCAACTCACGGGTCATGTCACTCACACAAATCCCTTCATATCGCAAACAGAAATACTCCCATTATTGAAATGCACAACTATTTACTCAGCTATATATATCCCGACAGAGATTGTGCACGGCTAAATAGTGGATGAGTAACAATGGTGGAGAAGTAACTTAGAGAGAGGAAAGGAGAAAGGAGGGGATAGGCCAAAGGGGGAGGAAGGGGGAGAGGGTGTGTGTGGGTGAAATGAGGGCAACAATGATGGAGGAAAGGAGAAAGGAGGGGATAGGGAAAAGGGGGAGGAAGGGCGAGACGATGTGTGTGGGGTGATAGGTAGAAGGAAGAGAGAGGAAGGACAAGAATGGTGGAGAAGTAACAATGGAGGAGGAAAGGAGAAAGGAGGGCAAAGGGGGAGGAAGGGGGAGAAGGTGTGTGTGTGTGACATGGCCTCGAATACGGGAGACCGAAAGGTCGAACATGAGTCGTATGGTTGATACGATGAGCATGGAGATGCTCACCATTGATGACTAGTCTGTCTCACATGATGATCGGACACGGGCTAGTCGATGTGGATCATGTAACACTTGGATGACTAGAGAGATGTCGATCTAAGTGGGAGTTCATTAGTAATTTGATTAGGTGAACTTAATTATCATGAACTTAGTCTAAAATTGTCTTTACAAATATTGTAGATCCAATGGCCAACACAAATGTCTCATTCAACTTGAATGCGTTCCTAGAAAAAACCAAGCTGAAATACGATGGTAGCAATTATGCGGATTGGGCTCGTAACTTGAAGCTCATCCTCATGGATTCCAAGAAGGCATATGTCCTTGATGCATCGCTAGGTGATCCTCCCATTACCGCAGCAGACTAGGACGCTAGAAATGCCTGGCATTCACGGAGTGATGACTACTCTCTCGTTCAGTGCGGCATGCTTTACAGTTTAGAACCAGGGCTCCAAAGGCATTTTGAGCAACACAGAGCATATGAGATGTTCGAGTAGCTGCAACTTGTTTTTCAAGCTCATGCCCGGGTCGAGAGATATGAAGGCTCCGACAAGATCTTTAGTTGTAAGATGGAGGAGAATAGTTCTGTCAGTGAGCACATACTCAGAATGTCTGGGTTGCACAACCGCTTGACTCGGCTGGGAGTTGAACTTCCGGATGATGCGGTCATTGACAGAATCCTCCAGTCGCTTCCACCTAGCTACAAAGGCTTCATGATGAATTACAACATGAAAGGGATGGAAAAGACTATTCCCGAGTTGTATTCAATGCTGAAATCTGTGGAGGTAGAAATTAAGAAAGAGCATCAAGTGTTGATGGTCAATAAGACCACCAGTTTCAAGAAGGGCAAGGGCAAGAAAAACTTCAAGAAAGACAGCAAAGTAGTTGCCGCGCTCGGTAAGCCAGTTTCCGGGAAGAAGTCAAAGAAAGGACCCAAGCCTGAGACTGAGTGCTATTACTGCAAGGGAACCGGTCAATAGAAGCGGAATTGCCCCAAGTACTTAGCGGACAAGAAGGCCGACAACATCAAAGGTATATGTGATATACTTGTTATTGATGTGTACCTTACCAGCACTCGTAGTAGCTCCTGGGTATTTGATACCGGTGATGTTGCTCACATTTGGAACTCTAAGCAGGAACTGCGGAACAAGCATAGGCTGGCTAAGGACGAGGTGACGATGCACGTCGGGAATGGTTCCAAGGTCAATGTGATCACCGTCAGCACGCTACCTCTACATCTACCTTCAGGATTAGTTTTAAACCTTAATAATTGTTATTTAGTACCAATTTTGAGCATGAACATTGTACCGGTATCGCGCTTGATGCAAGATGGCTACTCATTTAAATCTGAGAATAATGGTTGTTCTATTTATATGAGTGGTATGTTTTATGGTCATGCCCCGCTTGTTAATGGTTTATTCCTGATGAATATTGATCGTGATACTACACATATTCATAGTGTGAGTACCAAAAGATGTAAGGTTGATGATGATAGTACCACATACTTGTGGCACTGCCTCCTTGGTCATATCGGCGTAAAGCGCATGAAGAAACTCCATACAGATGGACTTTTGGAGTCACTTGATTTTGAATCGTTTGACACATGTGAACCATGCCTCATTGGCAAGATGACCAAGACTCCGTTCTCCGGAACAATGGAGCGAGCAACTAACTTATTGGAAATAATACATACCGATGTATGCGGTCCAATGAGCGTTAAAGCTCGCGGTGGCTATCGTTATGTTCTCACCCTCACCGATGATTTAAGTAGATATGGGTATGTCTACTTAATGAAGCACAAGTCTGAAACCTTTGAAAATTTCAAGGAATTTCAGAGTGAGGTGGAGAATCAACGCGACAAGAAAATAAAATTTCTACGATCTGATTGTGGAGGAGAATATTTGAGTCATGAGTTTGGCACACACCTAAGGAAATGTGGAATTGTTTCACAACTCACGCCGCCTGGCACACCACGGCGCAATGGAGTGTGTGAATGTCATAATCACACTTTATTGGATATGGTGCGATCTATGATGTCTCATACCGATTTACCGCTATCATTTTGGGGATATGCACTGGAAACTGCCACATTCACTTTAAATAGGGCACCGTCTAAATCCGTTGAGACGACACCATATGAATTATGGTTTGGCAAGAAACCTAAGTTGTCGTTTCTTAAAGTTTGGGCCTGCGATGCTTATGTGAAGAAACTTCAACCAGAGAAGCTCAAACCCAAAGCGGAAAAATGCGTCTTCATAGGATACCCTAAGGAAACTATTGGGTACACCTTCTATCTTAGATCCGAAGGCAAGATCTTTGTTGCTAAGAATGGATCCTTTCTAGAGAAATAGTTTCTCTCAAAATAAGCAAGTGGGAATAAAATAGAACTTGATGAGGTAATTGTACTTCCTCTCGAACCGGAGAGTAGCACAGCGCAAGAAAATGTTTCTGAGGCGTATGAACCGGCTAGAGAAGAAGTTAATGATGATGATCATGACACTTCGGATCAAGTTTCTATTAAATCTCGAAGGTCGACAAGGGTACGTTACGCACCAGGATGGTACGACAACCCTGTCATGGAAATCATGTTGTCGGACAACTGTGAACCTTCGAACTATGAAGAAGCGATGGCGGGCCTAGATTCCAACAAATGGCTTGAGGCCATGAAATCCAAGATAGGATCCATGTATGAGAACAAAGTATGGACTTTGGTGGACTTGCCCGATGATCAGCGAGCCATAGAAAATAAATGGATCTTCAAAAGAAGACTGACGCGGATGGTAATGTGACCATCTATAAGGCTTTACTTGTCGCTAAGGGTTATCGACAAGTTCAAGGGATTGACTACGATGAGACCTTCTCACTCGTAGCGATGTTGAAGTCGGTCCGAATCATGTTAGCAATTTCCGCGTTTTATGATTATGAAATCTGGCAAATGGACGTCAAAACAGCAATCCTGAACGACTTTCTTAAAAAAGAATTGTATATGATACAACCGGAAGGTTTTGTCGATCCTAGCAGTGCTAACAAGGTATGCAAGCTCCAACGCTCCATCTATGGGCTGGTGCAAGCATCTCGGAGTTGGAACATTCGCTTTGATGAGGTGATCAAATCGTTTGGATTTGTACAGACTTATGGAGAAGCATGTATTTACAAGAAAGTGAGTGGGAGCTCTGTAGCATTTCTCATATTATATGTGGATGACATATTGTTGATGGGAAATGATATAGAACTATTGGAAAGCATCAAGGCCTATTTGAATAAGAGTTTTTCAATGAAGGACCTTGGAGAAGTTGCTTACATATTAGGCATCAAGATCTATAGAGATAGATCGAGACGCCTCATAGGTCTTTCACAAAGCACATACCTTGACAAGATATTGAAGAAGTTCAATATGCAGAAGGCTAAGAAGGGGTTCTTGCCTATATTACAAGGTGTGATGTTGAGTATGACTCAACGCCCGACCACGGCGGAAGATAGAGAAAAGATGAGTACCTTCCCCTATGCTTCAGCCATAGGCTCTATCATGTATGTCATGCTGTGTACCAGACCTGATGTGAACCTTGCCATAAGTTTGGTAGGGAGGTACCGGAGTGATCCAGGAGTGGATCACTGGACAACGGTCAAGAATATCCTAAAGTACCTAAAAAGGACTAAAGATATGTTTCTCGTTTATGGAGGTGCCGAAGAGCTCGTCGTAAAGGGTTACGTCAATGCTAGCTTCGACACAGATCCGGATGACTCTAAGTCACAAACCGGATACGTGTATGTTTTGATTAATGGGGCAGTTAGCTGGTGCAGTTGCAAGCAAAGCGTCGTGGTGGCATATACATGTGAAGCGGAGTACATAGCTGTTGGGGAACATTGCATGGGAAAGAAAAAAATTCCTATGCACACGCAATACCTATCCATGGTGATGATCATCTATGAGAGGGGAGAGTGAATCTACATACCCTTGTAGATCGCTAAGCGAAAGCGTATATAACGCGGTTGATGTAGTGGGACATCTTCGTGATCCAAATCGTAGCCCGTCCCGCGATCTCATCACGATCCGTCCCGCGATCCCATCACGACCCATCCCGATCTAGTGCCGAACGGACGACACCTCCGCGTTCATCACACGTACAGCTCGATGACGGTCCCCGCCTTCTTGATCCAGCAAGAGGGGCGGAGAGGTAGATGAGTTCTCTAGCACGACGGCATGGTTGTGGTGGTGGTGGATCTATTCCAGCAGGGCTTCGCCTAAGCACCGCTGAAACTAGACTATAGGAGAAACAGATCTAGAGAGAGAGGGCAGCACGTGGCTGTTTTTCTGTGTCTCAAAAACCCTCAGTATCTCTAGTATATATAGGAGGGAGGGAGGGGAGGAGGCAGCCTCAAACCCTCAAGGTTTGGCCGAAACTGGAGGTGGAGGAGTCCTACTCCAGTCCTACTAGGAGTAGGATTCCTTCTTTCCACTTGGAAACCCTTTCCACCTTTTCCACCTTTGGGTTTTTTGCCTCTCAAACCTCATGGGCCTTAGTGGGAGCTTATGTCATCCCACTAGGGGCTGGTTTGTATCCTCTCACAGACCATAAGGCCCCTCGAGGCATGACACCCCTCCCGATGGTCCCCGATACCCTCCCGACACTCCCGGTACACTACCGATGAGCCCGAAACTTTTTCAATGACCAAAACAAGACTTCCTATATATCATTCTTTACCTCCGGACCATTCCGGAGCTCCTCGTGATGTCCGGGATCTCATCCGGGACTCCGAACAAATTTCTGTTACCAACACCTATAACTCAAATATACCGAAACGTCACCGAACCTTAAGTGTGCAGATCCTGCGGGTTCGAGAACTATGTAGACATGACCTGAGACACTCTTCGGTCAATACCCAATAGCGGGACCTGGATGTCCATATTGGATCCTACATATTCTATGAAGATCTTATCGGTTGAACCTCTATGTCAAGGATTCATATAATCCCGTATACCATTCCCTTTGTCCTTCGGTATGTTACTTGCCCGTGATTCGATCGTCGGTATCTCCATCCTATTTCAATCTCATTACCGGCAAGTCACTTTACTCGTTTCATAATACAAGATCATGTGACTAACTCTTTAGTCACATTGCTTGCAAGGCTTGTATGTGCTGTTGTATTACCGAGTGGGCCCGAACTACCTCTCCGTCACACGGAGTGACAAATCCCAGTCTTGATCCATGCTAACTCAACGGACACCTTTGGAGATGCCTGTAGAGTACCTTTATAGTCACCCAGTAACATTGCGACATTTGATACACATAAGGCATTCCTCCGGTGTCAGTGCGTTACATGATCTTGTGGTCATAGGAATGAATACTCGACATGCAGAAAACAGTAGCAATAAACTGACACGATCATATGTTGCGTTTATAACTTGGGTCTTGTCCATCAGATCATTCTCCTAATGATGTGATCCCGTTATCAAGTGACAACACTTGCCTATGGCCAGGAAACCTTGACCATCTTTGATCAACGAGCTAGTCAACTAGAGACTCACTAGGGACAATGTGTTGTCTATGTATCCACACATGTATT
Organism: Hordeum vulgare subsp. vulgare; assembly: GCF_904849725.1. Lineage (NCBI taxonomy): Eukaryota > Viridiplantae > Streptophyta > Magnoliopsida > Poales > Poaceae > Hordeum > Hordeum vulgare. Next base: position 569,296,314 of record NC_058524.1, on the reverse strand, counting down.
TGAGTTTCCAATCAATACAATTCTAGCATGGATAATAAACGATTATCATGAACAAGGAAATATAATAATAACTAATTAATTATTGCCTCTAGGGCATATTTCCAACAATAGCTGCTTCAGAAGCAGCACAGGAAAGAGTGTGGATGAAGGAGTTCATCACCGACCTTGGAGTGACTCCCACTGCGTCGGGCCCGATGACTCTGTTCTGTGACAACACTGGAGCTATTGCTATTGCAAAGGAGCCTAGGTTTCACAAGAAGACCAAGCACATCAAGCGCCGCTTCAGCTCCATACGTGGATACATCCAGGATGGAGAAATAGATATGTGTAAAGTACACACGGATCTAAATGTCGCAGACCCGTTGACTAAACCTCTTCCACGGGCAAAGCATGATCAACACCAGAACTCTATGGGTGTTCGATTCATCACAATGTAACTAGATTATTGACTCTAGTGCAAGTGGGAGACTGTTGGAAATATGCCCTAGAGGCAATATTAAAGTTGTTATTATTATATTTCTAGTTCATGATAATTTTCTATCATTCATGCTATAATTGTATTAACCAGAAACCATAATACATATGTGAATACATAGATCACAATGTGTCCCTAGTGAGCCTCTAGTTGGCTAGCTCGTTGATCAATAGATGATCATGGTTTCTTGATCATGGACATTGGATGTCATTGATAACGGGATCACATCATTGGGGAATGATGTGATGGACAAGACCCAAACCTAAGCATAGCACTAGATCGTGTTGTTCGTCTTCTAAAGCTTTTCTAATGTCAATTATCGTTTCCTTAGACCATGAGATTGTGCAAATCCCGGATACCGTAGGAGTGTTTTGGGTGTATCAAACGTCACAACGTAACTGGGTGATTATGAAGGTGCACTACAGGTATCTCCGAAAGTGTCTATTGGGTTGTACGAATCGAGACTCGGATTTGTCACTCCATGTGACGGAGAGATATCTCTCGGCCCACTCGGTAATCCATCATCATATTGAGCTAAGTGTGACCAAGGAGTTAGCCACGGGATGATGTGTAAGGTACGAGTAAAGTGACTTGTCGGTAACGAGATTGAACAAGGTATAGGGATACCGACGATCGAATCTCGGGCAAGTATCATACCGATAGACAAAGGGAATTGCATATGGGATTGATTGAATCCTTGACATCGTGGTTCATCCGATGAGATCATCATGGAACATGCGGGAACCAACATGGATATCCAGACCCCGATGTTGGTTATTGGTTGGAGAGATATCTCGGTCATGTCTGCATGTCTCCTGAACCCGTATGGTCTACACACTTAAGGTTCGATGACACTGGAGTTGTAAAGGGAATTGTATGTGGTTACCGAAGGTTGTTTGGAGTCCCGGATGAGACCCCGGACGTCACGAGGAGCTCCGGAATGGTCCGGAGGTAAAGATTGATATATAGGAAGTCCTGTTTTGGTCACCGGAAAAGTTTCGGGCTCATCGGTAGTGTACCGGGAATGCCGAGAGGGTGCCGGAGGACCCCCGGGAGGGGTGTGACGGCCAAAGGAGCTCATGGGCTGTTAGAGGAGGTGGACCAGCCCTTATTGGGCTGGCCAAGGCCTTCCCTAAAGGCCCATGCGCATAGGGATAAAGGGATAAGGCAAAAAGGCTTAAAAGGAAAGGGAAAAGAGTCCTTCCAAGGGAGTCCACGATGTATACTCCCTAGCTTCGCTGACGTCTCCTCCCTAGCTTCAGTCCATTATGTACACACGTACATCCCAGTGACGTCTCCCCCCTAGCTTCGGTCGAACCCCTCCTCCTTGGAGGAGGGGCCAAGGCAGCCCTCCCTCTCCCTCCTCTTATATATACTTGAGGTTTTGGCCTTTTGGGGCACACAACTGATCTCTCCCAAGGCGCAACCCTACCTCTCTCTTCTTCCTCCTCCGCAACGCTTGGCAAAGCCCTGCCGGAGAACCACATAGCTCCACCGCCACCCCGTCGTCGTGCTGCCGGAGCTCTCCCTCAACTTCTCCTCTCTCCTTGCTGGATCAAGAAGGAGGAGACGTCACCGGGCTGTACGTGTGTTGAATACGGAGGTGTCGTGGTTCGGCACATAGATCGGAATCCACCGCGATCTGAATCGCATCGAGTACGACTCCATCAACCGCATTCATAGTAACGCTTCCGCTTAGCGATCTTCAAAGGTATGAAGATGCTCTACAACCTCTATCGTTGCTGGTTTCTCCATAGATAGATCCTTGCATGGCGTAGGAAATTTTTTGAAATTATTACGATCCCCAACAGTGGTATCTAATGTGCGGCAGATCCAGAGGGCAAACGATTTTCTTGGCCTCATCGACACTAGTAGGACACAGGTTCCCTGCGGGAAGAACTTTATTTTGTAGATACTTCAAGTGCTCATCGAGGCTTTTGTTTGTCCATTTGTTTTTGGCCTTCGTCTTTAGAACTTCGAGGGTGAAACTCAAGCGGGTAACCTCGGGATCACAACCGTCATATAACGGAGTCTTCGAGTCTACTTCAAGTTGCGCCAGCTTGGCCTCCTCTCTAGAAGCAACTGTGTCGCTATTCGTACTCTTGCGAAGGAGGTCTCGAACATGAGGGTCCTGCACGACTGAACTTAGTAGCGTCGAAGTCTGCGGCGTGTCCATCGACTCTTCTCCGCCATGTACGGACTCTGCTTCTTCGCCGTGTCCAGAATCTTCTCCGACACCATGTCCGGACTCTTCCCCGCCGCCGTGTTCGGACTCTTCATGGTCGTCGTGTCTGGCGTCATCGTCTTCGAGTCGATCGGTCATCTCTTTGTCTAGATCCATGTCGTTATTCCATGTCATGTGGACGTCCTCATCATCATCTTCACTTATCCAAAGAGTATAGCTATCCATGAAACCATTGATCAGCAAGTGGGCCTTCAAACTGCCACGATCAAAAGGGTCCAAAATTAATCCTTCTTTGCATCTTGTACATGGACATCTAATCCTAGTCCGTTTATTTGCATACATGTCCATCACCGTGGATTGCAAGTATCGCTCCACCTTCCTACCACTCACCTTCATGACTGCAAGGTATAACAAGCAAAAGGGTCATAAAAAATGCAAGCATATAAAATTTTGGCATGACCTTGCCTAAAAATAGGACATATCGAGTTTGCTCAAAATTCGCTGAAACGGAAATAAATCGATATTTCGGCAAAACATAAGCAACTCGCGGGTCATGTCACTCACACAAATCCCTTCATATCGTAAACAGACATATTCTCATTATTGAAATGCACAAGTATTTACTCACCTATATATATATCCGGACAGAGATTATGCACGGCTAAATAATGGAGAAGTAACAATGATGAAGAAGTAACTTAGAGAGAGGAAAGGAGAAAGGAGGGGATAGGACAAAGGGGGGAGAAAGGGGGAGAGGGTGTGTGTGGGTGGGTGGGTGAAATGAGGACAACGGTGGTCGAGGAAAGGAGAAAGGAGGGGATAGAGCAAAGGGGAGAGGAAGGGGTAGAGGGTGTGTGTGTGGGTGATAGGTAGAAGGAAGAGAAAAGAAGAGCAAGAATGATGGAGAAGTAACAATGGAGGAGGAAAGGGGAAAGGATGGCAAAGGGGAAGGAAGGGGGAGAGGGTGTGTGTGGGGGGTGAAAAGTTGCCCACAACCACGTGTGGCAGTAGCGTTTTTCCTCAACCACCGCTGCTACTACAACTGCTGTCAGACAGGTGAGAAGGTCCCTTTTTGGGCGATATGGACAGATAATAAGAGGGTGATCTTTTCTTCTTGTCGTTCTGTATATTTTATTTTATTTTATTAACATAAATTCTGCAGCCACCACAGAACTCAGTGAGAAACAGTAGGTTGCTTCATCATGGGTTAAAACGACTACTTTGATATCAGCTGTAAATAACAACAGGCCACACAGCATTCACAGTGGACTCAAACAAGAAGAAACAGAATTGTTATATAGCCACAACAACAGCGGTATGCACGATTCCATCAGATAAAGCCAGCAGCTCTTTAAACCCTAGACAACGCTAAGACAGACAACCTAACTAGCAGTTCCTCGCTCTCAGGTTATAGTACAAGCAGTTTTCGCCTACACAGGAAGTTCACTCTTAAGGAGGATGACGACGCTCCTTCATCCGTCCATCCACCTTACAAAACAAGCAGCAAACCTGCTCATCATGTCGAAGACCCGTGGCTGTGACCGTTGGCGTCGGTCGCTTGTGCCAGGGTTTGTTGCTCGGCAAAGGGCACAATGGCAGCATTTCCATTCTGCTGAGAGAGAGCGTTTCCGTTCTGCTGAGATAGGGTGTTTCCATTCTGCTGAGAGTGAATTCAAGCGTCAGCCACCAGTTCATTCAAAATATATAATCATTGGACTCTTCGGTGCTTCGGACTAATGCTTGCTGCTTGAAATGGGAGTAATTAACATTTTTATGGCATTGGAAGAAGAAAATGGCATGTCACCTTATGTGCTTCGGACTCTTGGTGGAAATATATGGGAACGAAGTCAGAAATTATGTAGGGATTAACCAAACCAATATTAAATAAACAATTGATTCCATACAAAATAAGACACCCATTCAGGCCACCAAAATTTTCAAATGGGTAAACTTTCTGGAGTCAGTGATTATTTAAAGAGATCAAGATTAGTAGAGATTATAATATAAACCGATGATCCTCTTTTTGATATTGCAATTTCCAGGACACGGGAACCATGATTTGTTTTATGCCATGTTATGTACTCCCTCTGTACCACAATACTTGTAGTTGGGAGTACTTGTATTAGTGTTCCCCAACAAGTATTTAGGTACAGAGGGAGTACTTGTTAATTTTAAATGAGTGAAAATACATTAACCAATTTTCACTGTATATTTTCAAAAGTTCCAGCCATTGCCTAGTATTGGGGACCATTGTTAAGATGGACATCATGCAAAATACAATCCTTTCTCGGGTAATTAGATTAGATATAAACTCAGCTCTCTTTTTTAACAAGAACAAAATAATAGCTTAAGCTTATAGGGAAAGTTTCAACCAAGCATACTCATCCCGAAGTAGGTCAAAGAGATGTGCAGCAAATAGATAAGAGACTTACACTATCATTTGGAGCTGTTGCCATCATTTGAAGAGATTGGGGAGTAGACTTTGCTAGGTCCCTCAACATGCCCTGTAGAAAATAAACATGGAAGGTTAGCAAGTCGTCTGGCATGGTAGTGAAGTGAGCCGTTTCAACATAAAGGACCCGAGAAAAAAGGAATAAACAACTGAACACTGAAGCAGTTCTTACAGGTTCCAACTGTGGCTAATTCCATTATACAGCAAGATCTAAAAGTTACTCCATCCATTTCACAATATATTTTCCGCATGCAATCCTATTTTCATGGAATCTATCTAGTGAGAACAAGAATAGTACGATTCCATAAATTAATACTCCAATTTTGTGTCCCTAAGACAGATATTGTGAAATAGAGGTAGAACACTATATGCTTCTATACAACACCATATGCTATTATCTTCAATTAAATTGATATGCAACAGCACTAGCAAGTATTACAAGTACCTTATTCGCCCACATGAGGCCGCAAGCATTGCATAATGTTCTTGGCCCTTCAGGTCCACGACGCATCATAGGTGTATTATGTGCATTAGTACCACAGTGATGGCATCTGAAAGAATTTGAAAGAACAGCCATCGACAAAATTCACAGATAAAATCTCATATTCTTAAGAAACCAAAAAGTAAGACCTAACAGATACACCATATGGAAAGAAGCATCTGTCCATGTATGCTAGGTGTCAGATAATACCTTCAGTCCATGTCAAACTTGCTTGCACAACTAACAAAGTAAACAAATCTGAATGTCCTAGGAAAGATGAGCTAGGCAAAAAAAAGGTACTAGTATATACAATTATGTGTACCAGCCAGCTCTACAATTATGTGAAAAATATGTTTCTTGGTGGCACCTATGGTGACATACTAGAGCATTAATTTCAAGAACAGCAATGATCCCACAGAAGGAATATTTAGAAGCATCTAGAAATATTGCTGGAAAACTCAAATACATTCCACTGACTCAGCAAAATACACTCCATCAACTTACGCAGCAGCAGACGGAGGTCGACCTTCCACTGACCCCCAATTTGGGGAGCCATCTGCAGTTGCCAGTTCAGATGTTCCTTCATCAGGTTTTGGTTTTGAAGATGTAAATTGGCCTCTATTACGCTGCATCCTATAAATACATGGAAATATGGAAATGCATTAATAGTGTCTGCATAATCAGTGCAGAGGTAACTTAGACAACAAGCAAAATATAATCTCATCTAAATCAAAGAATTTTAGTATCAGAATACTAGGTAGTGTTTTTTTTCAGCAGTATCATATCATAGAATCACAATACTTTTACATTTTTACAAAACTATAAATTGGTTTAATATAAAAAATGCTCATCTAACACAAATTATAGGACAATTCTGTAGTATATGCTAGAATTTCATTATTACTAACACCGTGCATGAGATGAACTGCAAACTGATAAAGTACAAATTTCTAACCCGACCAACACAACACAACAAAATTGTTTTAACAGAATGCAACGTCTACGATTTGTTTACGTAATGCAGCATTCACATTAATTTTCTACAAATTCATTTCTGGAAAATTATTTACTATCCTCATTCAAGAGATGGAGAACATGGCATCTAATGAATGCAGCACAACTAAAAAAGCGCTGATAGGACAGCAGAACTCCTAGCCTTAAGCATGCCAAGGCATGCATTAGGTGATATAGACTCCATGCAGAGGCAAAATTAGGAATGTACGCCTGACGCTTTTTTGGACCTTGCGCACATGAATGTACCTAAGTAGGCTTCTACTAAAAAGCTGAAGCCCAATGCCTCACATGGTTTGTGAGGTGACAATGCAGGAGCAATAGACGAGAGGTTTAGTGCTCACCTCGACTAGACCTAAACATGCTTATAAGGTGCTATGTGGCGTCGAGGGTATATCTCTTGCTCAAGCCGCCATTGCAAAGCATGGCCAGGCCTTGCAGTTTTGTTCCCATGAATAGTGGTACCGCACATAGTTCATGTGGGCCAATCTTAGCAATTATACGAGTGGGAACGTAGTGTGACAACGATACGATGGAACTGTGATACGACGAGTCAATGATACATGACCATAGTTCAAAAAGGCACTATTAGGCGCTCGCCTAGGCATGCTTAAGCGTGGCATGCTTAAGCGTTGGGCGTTGGCATAGCACCTCGCTTTGGCCCTAGGCGCTCAAACAAGCGGCCAGCGAGGTCCTCCGGCAACAAATCAGCTTTTCCGGCTAGGAATCACGTTTCTCAGGCGAGAAATCAATCTCCCCAGCAAGGATTCATCCTCGCAACAAGGATCCAACCACTCCAACAACAGATTGACTGATTTCGGCAAGGAATCGAGCTTCTCCGACGAGATATTAAGATTCGTTGGCTGGTTCCCATCGGTCTAGCAAAGGACGTAGCTAGAGGGAGAGAGGCGGCATCATGCATCAAGGGAGGGAGGACGAGGGGGAAAGGCGGCATGAAGAGGAAACCTAAATTTCCTGTCGACTGTGCACCATACGAGAGCTTTAGTAGGAAAAATATTAGGATGGGCCTATGGTTTAATGGGCCAGGGCAGCCCATCTAGCTTATTTCTCCATACTACAGAACTAACGCTTAATTGCTCCTAAGTTCGCCTAATCGTGCCTAAGTTAGAAAAGCCCAAGTAGGTGCATAATTACCGCCTAGTGCTTTTTTGAACTTCGTACATGATACGCTACAAATCAATTGGCCCTGGTTAGAATGTAGAATCACAAGATAGTATGATGCTATGAATTATGATCTATGCTGTGACCCTGAAACCATATCCAAATCAAAAAAATGCCAACACTAGTATTACAACTGACAAGAACCACGGCATACCAGTAATATTGACGCAGTAGAGACTAACAAAGCGAACAGAACAAATAGAGGCAATTAATCAATGTTCATACTGAACAGAGTTTGCTAATAAAAATGCAGTGGATGAGCATATGTTCCCAAGAAAATAATGGCAAAATAATACACATATGGAATGTAATATATTCAAATGTATGCCATCGAATTTGGTGAGTCCCAACATGACAAACTTAATAGCCTTTCAAGAAATAATGACTGGAATTTGAATTTCCCAGACAACATTTTAGACATAATTAATGATTGGAATTCCACCAACCTTAGTGCAACTTCCTTGCGAACAGTATACCGGATCTTCTTATCAAAATTGCGCTCTTTCCGCTTCTCCCTAAACCTCATCAACGATGCCACCCGGTGTGGAAAATTCAACCTCTGATGAAGGAGAGTAAATTAAACCTCGGACGCATGTGAATCATCCAGCACATAAAATATTAACTGTCATCACTTGTCTCAACCTTACTGTATGGAGTTGATGATGATGCTCCGGCACCTATGCCTGGGTTCAGCTCCCTTCCCCCTAGCAGCAAAAGTACAGCTTGCACCTGCGACAGCAATCAAAGACTACTGAATCACTCAGGGTTCAAGAAAGCGTTTTTAAGCGACGCTTAAGCGCGCAGCTATGACAAAGCGCTTCGCTTTTGCCCTAAGCGGTAGATAAAGCGTTTTTTTTGTTAAATTTGACCAGAATTTGACTGTTTTTGAAGTACTTTTGCTTGCGCAATCATGGCAATATCCCATTTATCTTATTATTAGGCTCTGTTTGGGAACTATTTCCTTCATATGCTGGCAAAATTATGGTCACATGATCTCTATTAGGCTATGACTATTTGAATTGAACTGCATTTTAGTTGTTATTTTGCTTGCCGTGTGAACTTAATGTGTATTCGCTATGGTGTGAACTGTATTTTAGATGTTATTTTGCTTGCCGTGTGAACTTAATGTGTATTCGCTATGGTGTGAACTGTATTTTAGATGGCTATTCAATTACACATGTGCCATGTTTCCTATTTTTCCTGTGTATATTATTCAAAATCTATCAAATTCTAGCCAATTACAAAAAACGCTTAAGTGCGGTTAAGCTGCGCTTAAGCGTCCATTGCTCTTAAGCTTTCCGCTTTTTTGAACATTGGAATCACTGCTTACTAAAGAGGCAGAGGAGACAAAATTATACTACTGCTACTTGCAAACGGCGAGAGACGGACCTTATCAGGGGATACAGAGTCGAAAACGTAGACCTCGCCTTGAAATGAAAGGGTGAGCTGGTTACCCGTGGCGGGCGGCACAATCGCAGTGACCATCGCCCCGTGCGGGTCCAACTGTGCGCCAGCCGCAGCTGCAGCTGCCGCCTGCGCCGCGGCCTCTGCGTCCATCGGGACGGCCTCCCCGTTGCCGCCGTGCTGCCCATGCTCATGCTGCCCATCCCCCTCGCCCTCGTCCTCCTCCTCCTCCTCCATCTCCTCCTCTTCCTCCTCTTCCTCCTCCTCCTCCATCTCCTGCCCCTGCTCCTGCTCCTGCTCGTGCGCGTGCTCGTACGTGTTCATCGCCTCTGCCTCGGCCGCGACGGCCTCGATGGACGCGTTCAGCGCCTCAGCCTCGGCAGCCACGGCCGCGAGGTGGTCAATCACGGCGTCCGCTGCTGCTGGCGCAGGGGCGGGCGCGGCCGGGTCCTCCGCCGGCTGCGGGGGGCGCTCAGGGCCCCGGCGCGGCTGGTATGGCTTGCCGTCGTGCTGTGCCATGGCGAGGGACCGGATCGGACGACGGGGATGGGGGTGGGAAGGAGGGTGTGGTAACCCTAGGATCGCGATCCGATTTTGGTTTGGAGGGTGGAAATGGACACGGGCTGAGAGGTGTGGGGAGCGCCGAGCGCGAGTGGTTTTCGGGCGGATCTCAGCCGTCCCGTTTCTCGCAAGGGTCGCGTCCCATTCCAGGGTCAGGATATTTTCCAATCTTGCGAGCATCCTCTTCTTTCTCAAATCCAAACTTCTCCATCTCTAATCATACTCAGCAAGCAAACACCATCTTCCCAAAACGCATCCCACAAATTGTACACAGACCAATTACTGCAGCATGATAGCCTCACTAAACTACCAGCTTAACCTTAGCCTAATTCGTTCTCTGACGTGCAGTTACTAATTTAGATTGACTAACCGTACTTCACCGCAGAGGAAAACATGCTCCTGTCCGATGCTTATGCAAGGCATGGAAAAGAAAACGGATCGTAATCAGACCCCCTTAATTTATGTGATGCCGTGTGCCTCTTCCCGCTAGACGCTCCTCCCTGCTTGACTAGAGTCATACATCACGTGTTATTTTTTTACACTCATGTGCTTCGCACCAGAAAAAAGGTAGCTAACAAAAAAGGAATGATTTTTCTTCGTCTAAAATTACATCCCAAGTTTGTGTTTCATGCTTACAGAAAAAAAAAATGCATGATCCATGGCTTAAAGGTGTTATGGCCATTTAGCCATCTATCGAGGAAGGAACATGTCTGTTTTAGGAGAGACTAGCAAAAAGCCCGTGTGTTGCAACGGAAGAAAAAAATGTTACCAGCCCTTACCCAATAAAAAAGGTTCAAGAAAAAATATCACCGCTTATCCTTCTCTTATACCCCTCCGTTTCTAAATATAAGTTTTTAGACATTTCATGAAGGGACTACATATGAAGCAAAATGAATGACTTTAAAGTATGTCTATATACATCTGTATGTAGTTTGTTAGTGAAACCTCTAAAAGGACTTATATTTAGGAACGTTGGGAGTATATGAGAAGAAATATTTAGAGATTAGTGCTCCTCTTCTGCAGCACCCTCTCAGCCCTGACACTTTCTATCCAGTAGACCACGGTAAAAAGGTAGCTCAGATATGTTATACATATTTTACTATCCATTTTCCGACTTTACTTCTGTAAAACAGGCTAAAAACTAAATGATAGTGACGTACTTCTCTACATAAATTCACAAGTTAGTTAACAACAGGATCAACGACAACGATAAGGTAATGAGATCGAACTTGCATTACCTAGCAGTTCAGAGCCGAAGAGTGTACATTCTATGACGCTTCTACCTTTTTATCATATCCAATCATGTGTATTCCAATATATGGATGAGTCAATGGACCGACGTTCATAGCAAAAGGGAGTTCAGGGCAGTGTGCAGGAGGCGCGTGGATTAGCAGCAGCAAGAAATTTATTGTTGTACATGGTGATAAAAACACAAAACAAATACCGGTTCGTATTCATATTTAGGTCCATTTCAATCGGGAGACAAAACACATTTTTTATATACAAAGATATATCCAAAAGGTTCAGTGTTATATCTCAAAAGGGATGGACACGAAAGGACAATATACATATGAGAGATTTTACAACCAAACAAGCACCAGTAATAAAATTGATGTGTATTGTGCAATGAAGACATTTTACAACCTTCATTCAAAATTGCACGACCTGACTAAGAGTTACAGTATTCTTTCCAATCCACAGCGAGAGAACGTCTGTTAACCTACAAAATCCATAGGAAGAAAGGATGAAGAGAACATCCAGTAAAAAAGATGGCTCGCACCTCTTCTCCCATTGGTGCAAAGAAGAGCAAGAGATGGGGTTTGGAGAGCAACTGGCGGAAGTATATCGGCATTCCCGATTGGAGCAACTCAGGGAAGTATATCAGCTTCAGCATCAACCCAATCGAACCATCAGGTATAACTGCAGCATTGTCCCGATTTTGATGCAAGCTTATATGATGTAACACAAATTTGAAGAAATTACTAAATAGAATAGAAGGTTCTACTCTTCACAAAAGAGCTGCTTGATTTTCTAACCATACATATAAATCAACAAATTTATATTATAATGAAATTTACTATCACATTTGCACTATAGCCATCTTCCTTGTCTCTATCATCTTCAAACAAAGAGCAGAGCAACACGCACGGCTGCGAAATCAAAATAGGTACAGTAGCGATCACTAAGAAAAGCAAGAACAGATATATTCGAACAAACAATGTATGCCTGCAAAAGGAAGAATATCGATATAACAGAACTTCAGCAGTATAATATCACGTTGGACTTCAATGTTTAAGGTAAAAATTCTATAAATTGACTCTTATTTTAAATAGATAAAATATATAATCCTTCAGATAGTGTAGCTTACAAAAATGAATTCTGCAGTAGACTCCAGCACTATTCATAGTTTATGGAGCACTAACATCAAGGCTACCTAGTGTTTTTCCAAAAATAAAACTCTAATCATACGGGATGTTCACTGTATATTTCATATGCCTTTTTTCAGGTAAGATAAAGTCAAAGGGTGAGGGGACAGCTCAAAGCACGAGATATGGTAAGTACACGCTGTCAGGAGCACTAAAATAGCAATTGTTGAACATGCTATAAATAGTACTCGTATTTCCAGCTAAAACATGAAGGTTAATTAAACTACCTTGCGGAATAAGGTCATTCAACATCCTGTTGGATCCTTGCACATTTAGTCTTCCACTTGCAGCATTGCCACTAAAATTGATGCTTGATGAGATAATCGGCACCGACAACCCACCAGAGCTTATATTTCTTCCAATGTTACTTCCGCGCACAATGTTTGTAATACGCCATCCAAGTGGTTGTTGAGTAGCCAAAGCAAACACCTGAATAGCTATCGAGGACCGAGTGCTTGATAAGTTTATGGCACAGGCTGGTCACTGCAAACATGACGCCAATCCGCTACGCAGAACAGTGTACGACTTGGTGTTTTATGGCACTTTTAACCATGTGGCATATTTTCAAATTTTGTTCTGTTTTGTTTCAGGTTTTAGAAGAAGAAGAAATTCACCGATGGCAGAGTAGTTTTGGTCTTTTGGATGCCGAATTCAGTTGTAGCAGTTCAACTGTTATCTTCATCCAGTTTGATGCTAGAACTAAACCTTAGTAACATACTCATTGATACTACCATGTCAGGTGTTGCTTACACAAAGGGGTACATTCATCACTACATGTCCTCTGGTTGGATATGCATCTAGTGTACTCCAGGAGGCAGTAGTAGATGATGGAAATTTTTTGTTATAAGGCTAATAAGGAGCTGCTCTGAGATGATCATAAGGATGTAGATGGTTGTATTAAATGTTTAGCTTCTGTAAGTAGACCCAAATCTATGTTTTGCAGTACCTAAGAAACAATGGACCACTTAATCCTTTAGCACTCTGTTTCTGAAAATTTCTGAACATTCAGATTGTTTTATGTTTCTTTCAATGATATTTGTGGTTCAATTTCTGAAGTAAACTGGAGATGTTAGAAGTTTGATGGTTGCTGTAGTTGCTTTAATTTGGACCATCAGGAACCTGTTTTGATCAGTTTCTATTGATGAATTAGATCCTCAGCTGGTGCAGATCCAATAAGTTCCTTGGCTCTGTAGTTTTGCTTCTAGTACATGAATTGTTTGGTTTTATGCTTGTCAATTTGGTGGGCTTTCTGTTTTAACAGTGTAGTATATGGTCCCGGTCGACTTTGATGTGTCGCATAAGTTTCAAGGATGGTTTTCCTTTCCTTTAACCTGTATGCCTGAAGTAAGAGAAATGAAATGTAGACTGCTCTGCTCAAGCGAATCCATCTTCGTCCTCCCATAGCGCGTATTATCAACTAAATTGTGTAGGCATTAAACGCGTGAATTATGCACTGCTCCGTCACGCTAATGGCCGATGGTATCCGCATCCGCATCAGACTACCCCAGCGAGGAACAAGCATCAGCAACCCTAGCGAGCTAGCTACAGATCAAAATCCAAGACTTACAGATCAAGCCTCGACGAGTGACTCCACTCCAGCTCAGGCCTCGGGCTTAGGGATCCGTCTCCGGGCGACCTCCGCAGCACTGAATGTCGTTATTGTTCACCGATCAGCATGAAAGGAATATTGTGCTTCATAAAGGTCTTGTATTGCAGGTGCATGCAAGAAATAGTTTGCAATCACTGAAGAATTTGACCTTCATACATCCACGTGATAGTAATCATCAATATGCCAAGAACAAATTGCAATCTATGAGCAGTAGTGCACATGAACCTAAGACACATTACAATAGAAGAAAATATGGTGATTTCAATGATAATCCTATACGAACACATAGATAGCAGATTGATAACCTAGATGCCATTACAGATAATTGAGGTGGTTCAAAAGTAAGGCAAGGCGGTGTCCAAAATACAGTCACACATCCTTGTAGGTAGGACGTAACCTGAAGGTTCAATGAAAGTGAGCATGCTACATGGAATATATGTATAGCCGTATATGCAATAATAGTTGCGATCGACTGTAGGCCTAGAGTAGAGGAGGTGGACAGTAAAAGACAGACGCCTAGGTGAATATGCCATCTTTCTCCATCTGCAATGCATTGAACATACAACAATAATTGCACATTACACATCTAAACTTGCTTTCTTTGAACATAAATGATATTGATTTGAATAGTATAATATGAATCACACCAACAGAGAAAAACACATCTTAAAACTTGGATACTTCAGGCATTCCAAAAAATGAAAAAAAAAGACATACAATATCTATATTGTACAATTTTAGAAGGAAAAAGGACATGTCTTGTAAGGGCTAACTCACATGCTTGTTGCAATAAAAATTAATATGTCACTGTTGATTTTCAATTAGGCTACTTCAGGCATTCCAAAAAATGAAAAAGAAGACATACAATATCTATATTGTACAATTTCAGAAGGAAAAAGGACATGTCTTGTAAGGGCTAACTCACATGCTTGTTGCAATAAAAATTAATATGTCACTGTTGATTTTCAATTAGTACTATAGGATTAAGTTGATAGAATAAATCCATCTAACAAAAGATACAACACTTGTTACGCCGACGCAACTCATACATAGTTTAGAGTGTGGTGTTATTAAACAGGGCAACATGAACACAAGAGCACAATTTTATCGTCCAGATTTTACAAGAAATCATTTTCAAGAAGGATCTGATTTGGAGAGATTATTATTTACCTTCATATCTAATTGTCGACATCGAGCTCTTGCATCCTCAGGTTATCATCTCTTAATAGAAATAATTGATTCTGAAAGCAGTTCAGCTTATGCAACTGTTATTCCTATTTGTGCTCATCGGAAATTCACAGTAAAAAATAATCGAGTTTATAACTGAGAATTATGAAGAAATGTCTTACACACTGAATGCTGGAGCGTTGAGTTTGGCCACTTATTTTTTGAGCCCCAACCCACAAATCCTTGTTGGATAGCACATAGAGATCTGACGATTCAGTGAATCCTTGTAGTCACCAGATACAAGAACCATAATGTCATCAGATATATCATCCAAGTTATCGAGCACTTCCATTCATCTTGACAACGATTGTTGCCCTTGTGCGGCTGTGCCATTGTTTATTCCACTGCTTTTTCCTTCAAGCTAAACTCTCCTCTCTTGAGGTCAACCCCTCCCCTCCGTACCCTGGTGCGATAGATTGATTTTAGGAAAAAATTGACAAACTGGTGCTGCGCCGGATGAGAAGAAATAACCAAGCTGCTTATTGTTGGAATTATGCCCTAGAGGCAATAATAAATATAGTTATTATTATAATTCCTGTATCAAGATAATCGTTTATTATCCATGCTATAATTGTATCGAATGAAGACTCATTTACATGTGTGGATACATAGACAAAACACTGTCCCTAGCAAGCCTCTAGTTGGCTAGCCAGTTGATCAAAGATAGTCAGTGTCTTCTGATTATGAACAAGGTGTTGTTGCTTGATAACTGGATCACGTCATTAGGAGAATCACGTGATGGGCTAGACCCAAACTAATAGACGTAGCATGTTGATCGTGTCATTTTGTTGCTACTGTTTTCTGCGTGTCAAGTATTTGTTCCTATAACCATGAGATCATATAACTCACTGACACCGGAGGAATACTTTGTGTGTATCAAACGTCGCAACGTAACTGGGTGACTATAAAGATGCTCTACAGGTATCTCCGAAGGTGTTAGTTGAGTTAGTATGGATCAAGACTGGGATTTGTCACTCCGTGTGACAGAGAGGTATCTCGGGGCCCACTCGGTAATACAACATCACACACAAGCCTTGCAAGCAATGTGACTTAGTGTAAGTTACGGGATCTTGTATTACGGAACGAGTAAAGAGACTTGCCGGTAAACGAGATTGAAATAGGTATGCGGATACTGACGATCGAATCTCGGGCAAGTAACATACCGAAGGACAAAGGGAATGACATACGGGATTATATGAATCCTTGGCACTGAGGTTCAAACGATAAGATCTTCGTAGAATATGTAGGATCCAATATGGGCATCCAGGTCCCGCTATTGGATATTGACCGAGGAGTCTCTCGGGTCATGTCTATATAGTTCTCGAACCCGCAGGGTCTGCACACTTAAGGTTCGACGTTGTTTTATGCGTATTTGAGTTATATGGTTGGTTACCGAATGTTGTTCGGAGTCCCGGATGAGATCACGGACGTCACGAGGGTTTCCGGAATGGTCCGGAAATGAAGATTGATATATAGGATGACCTCATTTGATTACCGGAAGGTTTTTGGAGTTACCGGGAATGTACCGGGAATGACGAATGGGTTCCGGGAGTTCACCGGGGGGGCAACCCACCCCGGGGAAGCCCATAGGCCTTGAGGGTGGCGCACCAGCCCTTAGTGGGCTGGTGGGACAGCCCAAAAGGGGCCCTATGCGCATTGGAAGAAAAATCAAAGAGAAAAAAAAGAGGAGGTGGGAAGGCAAGGAAGGACTCCCACCCACCAAACCAAGTCCAACTCGGTTTGGGGGGGGAGAGCTTCCCCCCTTGGCTCGGCCGACCCCCTTGGGGCTCCTTGAGCCCCAAGGCAAGGTCCCCTCCCTCCCACCTATATATACGGAGGTTTTATGGCTGATTTGAGACGACTTTTCCACGGCAGCCCGACCACATACCTCCACGGTTTTTCCTCTAGATCGCGTTTCTGCGGAGCTTGGGCGAAGCCCTGCTGAGACAAGGTCATCACCAACCTCCGGAGCGCCGTCACGCTGCCGGAGAACTCTTCTACCTCTCCGTCTCTCTTGCTGGATCAATAAGGCCGAGATCATCGTCGAGCTGTACGTGTGCTGAACGCGGAGGTGCCGTCCGTTCGGTACTAGATCGTGGGACTGATCGCGGGATTGTTCGCGGGGTGGATCGAGGGACGTGAGGACGTTCCACTACTTCAACCGCGTTCACTAACGCTTCTGTTGTACGGTCTACAAGGGTACGTAGATCACTCATCCCCTCTCGTAGATGGACATCACCATGATAGGTCTTCGTGCGCGTAGGAAATTTTTTGTTTCCCATGCGACGTTCCCCAACAGTGGTGTCAGAGCTAGGTTCATGCATAGATGTCTTCTCGAGTAGAACACAAAAGTTTTTGTGGGAGGTGATGTGCGTTTTGCTGCCCTCCTTAGTCTTTTCTTGATTCCGCGGTATTGTTGGATTGAAGCGGCTTGGACCGGCATTACTCGTACGCTTACGAGAGACTGGTTTCATCGCTACGAGTAACCCCGTTGCTCAAAGATGACTGGCAAGTGTCGGTTTCTCCAACTTTAGTTGAATCGGATTTGACCGAGGAGGTCCTTGGATGAGGTTAAATAGCAACTCATATATCTCCGTTGTGGTGTTTGCGTAAGTAAGATGCGATCCTACTAGATACCCGTGGTCACCACATAAAACATGCAACAACAAAATTAGAGGACGTCTAACTTGTTTTTGCAGGGTATGCTTGTGATGTGATATGGCCAACGATGTGATGTGATATATTGGATGTATGAGATGATCATGTTGTAATAGATAATATCGACTTGCACGTCGATGGTACGGCAACCGACAGGAGCCATAGGGTTGTCTTTATACTAACGTTTGTGCTTGCAGATGCGTTTACTATTTTGCTAGGATGTAGCTTTAGTAGTAATAGCATGAGTAGCACGACAACCCCGATGGCAACACGTTGATGGAGATCATGGTGTGGCGCCGGTGACAAGAAGATCGTGCCGGTGCTTTGGTGATGGAGATCAAGAAGCACGTGATGATGGCCATATCATGTCACTTATGAATTGCATGTGATGTTAATCCTTTTATGCACCTTATTTTGCTTAGAACGACGGTAGCATTATGAGGTGATCTCTCACTAA
Organism: Hordeum vulgare subsp. vulgare; assembly: GCF_904849725.1. Taxonomy (NCBI): domain Eukaryota; kingdom Viridiplantae; phylum Streptophyta; class Magnoliopsida; order Poales; family Poaceae; genus Hordeum; species Hordeum vulgare. The sequence continues at coordinate 569,278,186 of NC_058524.1, read as the reverse complement.
AATTTCAAGATGAAATTGTGTTCTCCCCGACTGTGCACCGTTGCTACAGTTCGTCGTTTCGAGACACCACGTGATGATCGGGTGTGATAGACTCAACGTTCACATACAACGGGTGCAAAATAGTTGCGCACGCGGAACACTCTGGTTAAGCTTGACGAGCCTAGCATGTGCATACATGGCCTCGGAACACATGAGACCGAAAGGTCGATCATGAATCATATAAATGATATGATTAGCATAGGGATGCTTACCACTGAAACTATACTCAACTCACGTGATGATCGGACTTGAGCTAGTGTAAGTGGATCATGAACCACTCAAATGACTAGAGAGATGTACTTTTTGAGTGGGAGTTTAGCGAATAATTTGATTAAGTTAAACTCTAATTATCTTGAACATAGTCTAAGTCCACTTTGAATATAGAGAAAGCTAAGTTGAAAGATGATGGAAGCAACTTTGTAGACTGGGCTCGTAGTCTTAAGCTAATCTTACAAGCTGGGAAGAAGGATTATGTCCTTAATGTTGCGCTAGGAGATGAACCACCCGCTACGGCTGATCAGGATGTTAAGAACGCTTGGTTAGAACGTAAGGAGGACTACTCAGTAGTTCAATGTGCAGTCTTGTATGGCTTAGAACCGGGACTTCAACGTCGCTTTGAGCGTCATGGAGCATTTGAGATGTTCCAGGAGTTGAAGTTTATCTTTCAGAAGAACGCCCGGATCGAGAGGTATGAGACCTCCAATAAATTCTATGCTTGCAAGATGGAGGAAAACTCGTCTGTCAATGAACATGTGCTCAAAATGTCTGGGTACTCAAACCGTCTAGCTGAGCTGGGGATTGAACTCCCGCAAGAGGCTATCACTGACAGAATCCTTCAATCACTGCCGCCAAGCTATAAAGGCTTTGTGTTGAACTACAACATGCAAGGGATGAACAAGTCTCCCGGCGAGTTGTTTGCGATGCTGAAAGTCGCAGAGTCTGAATTCCGTAAAGAGCATCAAGTGTTGATGGTGAATAAGACCACTAGTTTCAAGAGAAACGACAAAGGCAAGAAGGGTAATTCAAAGAAGAGCGGCAAGCATGTTGCCAATCCGACGAAGAAACCCAAAGCTGGACCTAAGCCTGAAACAGAGTGTTACTATTGCAAGGGTATGGGTCACTGGAAGCGCAATTGCCCCAAGTATCTGGCAGATAAGAAGGCGGCCAAAGAAAAATCAGGTATATTTGATATACATGTTATTGATGTGTACTTAACCGGCTCTCGTGGTAGTGCCTGGGTATTCGATACCGGTTCTGTTGCTCATATTTGCAACTCGAAACAGGAACTGCGGAATAGACGAAGGCCGGCGAAAGATGAAGTGACGATGCGCGTAGGAAATGGTTCCAAGGTTGATGCAATCGCCGTCGGTACAGTTTCACTTCAATTACCATCAGGATTAGTTATGAACTTAAATCATTGTTATTTAGTGCCTGCGTTGAGCATGAACATTATATCTGGATCTTGTTTATTGCGAGACGGTTACACTTTTAAGTCAGAGAATAATGATTGTTCTGTTTCTATGAGTAACATCTTTTATGGTCATGCACCCAATGTGAGAGGATTGTTCATATTGAATCTTGATAGCGATACACACATAATAACATTGAGACCAAAAGAATTAGAGTTAACAATGATAGCGCCATATTTTTGTGGCAGTGTCGCTTAGGTCATATTGGTGTAAAGCGCATGAAGAAACTCCATGCTGATGGACTTTTGGAGTCACTTGACTTTGATTCACTTGACATGTGCGAACCATTCCTCATGGGCAAGATGACTAAGACTCCGTTCTCCGGAACAATGGAGCGTGCAAGTGACTTGTTGGAAATCATACATACCGATGTGTGTGGTCCGATGAGCGTGGAGGCACGTGGCGGATATCGTTATTTTCTCACCTTCACTGACGATTTGAGTAGATATGGTTATGTCTACTTGATGAAACACAAGTCTGAAACATTTGAAAAGTTCAAGCAATTTCAGAGTGAAGTTGAAAATCATCGTAACAAGAAGATCAAGTTCCTACGGTCTGATCGTGGGGGTGAATATCTGAGTTTCGAGTTTGGTGCTCACTTAAGACAATGTGGAATTGTTTCACAGTTAACACCGCCTGGAACACCACAGCGTAATGGTGTGTCCGAACGTCGTAATCGTACTTTATTAGAGATGGTGCGATCTATGATGTCTCTTACCGATTTGCCGTTATCGTTTTGGGGTTATGCATTAGAAACAGTTGCATTCACTTTAAATAGGGCACCATCAAAATCCGTTGAGACGACGCCATATGAACTATGGTATGGCAAAAGGCCAAAGTTGTCATTTCTTAAAGTTTGGGGATGTGATGCTTATGTCAAAAAGCTTCAGCCTGAAAAGCTGGAACCCAAAACGGAAAAGTGCGTCTTCATAGGTTACCCAAAGGAGACAGTTGGGTACACCTTCTATCTCAAATCTGAGGGCAAAGTGTTTGTTGCTAAAAACAGAGCTTTTCTCGAGAAGGAGTTTCTCTCGAGAGAATTGAGTGGGAGGAAGATAGAACTTGACGAGGTTGTCGAACCTCTCATCCCTCTGGATGGTGGCGCAGGGCAAGGGGAAACCTCTGCCGTTGCGACGCCGGTTGAGGAGGAAGTTAATGATGGTGATCATGAAACTCCAGTTCAAGTTTCTGTCGAACCACGCAAGTCGACGAGACCACGTGCTGCTCCAGAGTGGTACGGTAATCCCGTCTTATCAATCATGTTGTTGGACAACAATGAACCTGCAAATTATGAAGAAGCAATGGTGGGCCCGGATTACAACAAATGGCTAGAAGCCATGAAGTCCGAGATAGGATCCATGAATGAGAACAAAGTATGGACTTAGGAGGTACTGCCTGAGGGTCGCAAGGCTATTCAGAACAAATGGATCTTTATGAGGAAGACGGACGCTGACGGCAATGTGACCGTTTATAAAGCTCGACTTGTGGCAAAGGGTTTTTCACAAGTTCAAGGAGTTGACTACGATGAGACATTCTCACCCGTAGCGATGCTTAAGTCCGTCAGAATCATGTTAGCAATAGCTGCATTTTTCGATTATGAAATCTGGCAGATGGATGTCAAAACGGCGTTCCTTAACGGTTTCCTTAAGGAAGAATTGTATATGATACAACCCGAAGGTTTTGTTGATCCTAAGAATGCTAACAAGGTGTGCAAGCTCCAGCGATCCATTTATGGACTGGTGCAAGCATCTCGGAGTTGGAACAAACGCTTTGATGAGGTGATCAAAGCATTTGGGTTTATACAAGTGGTTGGAGAATCTTGTATTTACAAGAAAGTGAGTGGGAGCTCTGTGGCGTTTCTAATATTATATGTGGATGACATATTGCTGATTGGAAACAACGTAGAGTTTTTGGAGCGCATAAAGGATTACTTGAATAAAAGTTTCTCTATGAAGGACCTAGGAGAAGCTGCTTACATTCTAGGCATTAAGATCTATAGGGATAGATCAAAACGCCAGATAGGACTTTCACAAAGCACATACCTTGATAAAGTTTTGAAGAGGTTCAAAATGGAACAGTCAAAGAAGGGGTTCTTGCCAGTTTTACAAGGTACGAGATTGAGTAAGACTCAGTCCCCAGCAACTGATGAGGATAGAGAGCATATGCGCTCCGTCCCCTATGCTTCAGCCATAGGCTCTATCATGTATGCAATGATGTGCACTAGACCGGACGTTAGCCTGGCCATAAGTATGGCAGGTAGGTTCCAGAGTAATCCAGGAGTGGATCACTGGACAGCGGTCAAGAATATCCTGAAGTACCTGAAAAGGACTAAGGAGATGTTTCTCGTGTATGGGGGTGACGAAGAGCTCGCCGTAAAAGGTTACGTCGATGCAAGCTTTGACACAGATCCGGACGACTCTAAGTCACAAACCGGATACGTATTTATTCTTAATGGGGGTGCGGTAAGCTGGTGCAGTTCCAAGCAAAGCGTCGTAGCAGATTCTACATGTGAAGCGGAGTACATGGCTGCCTCGGAGGCGGCTAAGGAGGGTGTCTGGATGAAGCAGTTCATGACGGATCTTGGAGTGGTGCCAAGCGCACTGAATCCAATAACCTTGTTCTGTGACAACACGGGTGCCATTGCCTTAGCAAAGGAACCACGGTTTCACAAGAAGTCCAGACACATCAAACGACGCTTCAACCTCATCCGCGACTACGTCGAAGGAGAGGACGTAAATATATGCAAAGTGCACACGGATCTGAATGTAGGAGACCCGCTGACTAAACCTCTTCCACGGGCAAAGCATGATCAACACCAGAACTGTATGGGTGTTAGATTTATTACAATGTAATTCGCATGATGATGTGAGGGCTAGATTATTGACTCTAGTGCAAGTGGGAGACTGTTGGAATTATGCCCTAGAGGCAATAATAAATATAGTTATTATTATAATTCCTGTATCAAGATAATTGTTTATTATCCATGCTATAATTGTATTGAATGAAGACTCATTTACATGTGTGGATACATAGACAAAACACTGTCCCTAGCAAGCCTCTAGTTGGCTAGCCAGTTGATCAAAGATAGTCAGTGTCTTCTGATTATGAACAAGGTGTTGTTGCTTGATAACTGGATCACGTCATTAGGAGAATCACGTGATGGACTAGACCCAAACTAATAGACGTAGCATGTTGATCGTGTCATTTTGTTGCTACTGTTTTCTGCGTGTCAAGTATTTGTTCCTATAACCATGAGATCATATAACTCACTGACACCGGAGGAATACTTTGTGTGTATCAAACGTCGCAAGTAACTGGGTGACTATAAAGATGCTCTACAGGTATCTCCGAAGGTGTTAGTTGAGTTAGTATGGATTAAGACTGGGATTTGTCACTCCGTGTGACAGAGAGGTATCTCGGGGCCCACTCGGTAATACAACATCACACACAAGCCTTGCAAGCAATGTGACTTAGTGTAAGTTACGGGATCTTGTATTACGGAACAAGTAAATAGACTTGCCGGTAAACGAGATTGAAATAGGTATGCGGATAGTGACGATCGAATCTCGGGCAAGTAACATACCGAAGGACAAAGGGAATGACATACGGGATTATATGAATCCTTGGCACTGAGGTTCAAACGTTAAGATCTTCGTAAAATATGTAGGATCCAATATGGGCATCCAGGTCCCGCTATTGGATATTGACCGAGGAGTCTCTCGGGTCATGTCTACATAGTTCTTGAACCCGCAGGGTCTGCACACTTAAGGTTCGACGTTGTTTTATGCGTATTTGAGTTATATGGTTGCTTACCGAATGTTGTTCGGAGTCCCGGATGAGATCACGGACGTCACGAGGGTTTTCGGAATGGTCCGGAAACGAAGATTGATATATAGGATGACCTCATTTGATTACCGGAAGGTTTTCGGAGTTACCGGGAATGTACCGGGAATGACGAATGGGTTTCGAGAGTTCACCGGGGGGGCAACCCACCCCGGGGAAGCCCATAGGCCTTGAGGGTGGCGCACCAGCCTTTAGTGGGCTGGTGGGACAGCCCAAAAGGGGCCCTATGCGCATTGGAAGAAAAGTCAAAGAGAAAGAAAAAAAAGAGGAGGTGGGAAGGGAAGGAAGGACTCCCACCCACCAAACCAAGTCCAACTCGGTTTGGGGGGGAGACCTTCCCCCCTTGGCTCGGCCGACCCCCTTGGGGCTCCTTGAGCCCCAAGGCAAGGTCCCCTCCCTCCCACCTATATATACGGAGGTTTTAGGGCTGATTTGAGACGACTTTTCCACAGCAGCCCGACCACATACCTCCACGGTTTTTCCTCTAGATCGCGTTTCTGCGGAGCTCGGGCGGAGCCCTGCTGAGACAAGGTCATCACCAACCTCCGGAGCGCCATCACGCTGCCGGAGAACTCTTCTACCTCTCCGTCTCTCTTGCTGGATCAAGAAGGCCGAGATCATCGTCGAGCTGTACGTGTGCTGAACGCGGAGGTGCCGTCCGTTCGGTACTAGATCGTGGGACTGATCGCGGGATTGTTCGCGGGGCGGATCGAGAGACGTGAGGACGTTCCACTACTTCAACCGCGTTCACTAACGCTTCTGCTGTACGGTCTACAAGGGTACGTGGATCACTCATCCCCTCTCGTAGATGGACATCACCATGATAGGTCTTCGTGCGTGTAGGATTTTTTTTGTTTCCCATGCGACGTTCCCCAACACTCATACCTCAAAGGAAAGAAGGAAGGAGGAACTGAAGACGGCGGCTCAGATCTACGGCTTGGCGTCGCTGGAACCCATGACAGGACACCGCGCCAGTTCCTCGCCGCTCAGTTCCACAACCCCTGCCAACGCACACGACGCTGGGTGGCTGCCTGAGTCCGGGCCTCCATACCGGCGGTGGCGCGGCGCGGACTGGAGGGCTGGCCTCGGAAGATGGAGAGATCTGCTCCGGAGAGGCGCATGCGGCCGCAGATAGGATGGGCACCAAACTTCGGCGGCGACAGCAGTGGGGTGGCGGTGGGCATTATCGAGCGAGCAAGGCAACGCTCTCCTCCTCGGTGCCTTGGATGTGCTCCTTCCTCTCTCTGGGTCGCCGACGATGATAGCGAGCGAGCGGGAGCGCCTCTTTGCGATGGCGACGGGCCCGGTCACGCCGAGATCCTGCAGCGCGAGCGCCTCCTAGGGAGGTTACTCACCAGCGACCTCGAGCGATGCAGTTGGCCGAGAGGGCGGGGCGAGCTGCCGCAGAGGCGGATCTCGGCGGCGCCCGACGTCGGGCGAGTGAGAGGCAAGGAAGGAGCCTGGCACGACGTGGGCGGAGCGATTTTTCTTCGTGTGCGGCTGGTTTTTGGAGGATAAATAAAAAACGGAACGACGTGGGTGGGATCGATCGCTGGGAGGTCGAACCATCGCGGAGGTTGAACCATCACGACGGCACATCCTACTTTAATAGTAGAGACTACTGTGTTAAAAAGTTTGTCCATTCATAACTATGATGTCATTGTGCATATGCAACCGCAAAACTAACTTTGATGTTGTTATTGTATAAATTATTGATAGCTAATATTTTAGTTGTTTAGGTCTAATCCTTTTATGAGGTATATATAGAAGTACATGATGGATAGAGACTTGGAATACAAGACAAGTAATACATGGTTTAGACCTATTTGATCTCTACTCTTTTTCTCTATCTTTAAACCCAAACTATATTCTAACATTCTCCCTCAGCCATAGCGGGAGTGAGGCGGATGACTGCGACTAAATTTGAAGCCTTGCACTTCCATCGTCTTCACCGCTTTGCCATCATCATTGCGTCTTTGATGGGTCGTCACCTAGAGCGGTGACTGCGTCCCCTTCGGGTGCCTCCCTTAACTCTCCTCTATTCCCTCCCTCAGTCACAGCGGGAGTGGCGTGGACGCTGGTGACGACGTGGACCATGTTGACTGGAGTTATTGCGAATGTGTTGATCTAGACGTAGATCTTGTCTTGTTCAGGAGATCGCCCTCTCGGTGTCAACGCCTTCGTGCATGGATCTGTTAGATGGCTCGCTGGAGATCCGCTGCGATGCGTGGAAGCTTGAGCATGGAGCCGCACGATTGATGCAGTTCGAACGGACGTATGCACGGTCATGGATATCACCGTGGGATGTCGATTTTTCTCGCCGGAGTGGATCTGGTCGTGGCGTTTATTTGTGTCTAGGAAAAACAATCTACTCGAATTTTGAAATTTGAAATTGATCTAATCTACAAGAACAGATATAATCTTTGATTAATTGGATGTCGCTTCCCACGGAGGGGAGATTAATCTCCCCGGGGGTGGCGCGCTACGGAAGTTGTGGACAAATCTAGGATCTGTGTCATGAGACTAAACGCTCGAATACCATGTAGAAATTATTGATAACTAATATTTAAGTTGTTTTGATCTCACCATTCTATGGAATATATATAGAAGTACTTGAGGAGATAGAGACTGAGAGTACAAGACAAGTAATAAATGGTTTAAACCTATTCAAGCTCTACTCTTTATATCTATCTTTAAAATTAAACTATATTCTAACAATTATTGACCATACTGGATAAGAAACACCCGGCTACGAAGGTCTAATTCCTAGGTGCAACCGATAACAAGTATTACTACCTATCCAAAATAAGTGTCGCGATTTAGATCACTACCAAAGCTATCCCTACCAAAAAGTTGGCTCGACCGTGTATTTTGGTGGTCATTTGGACCGACGCTTGAAAATTGGCTCGCCCAGCAAGCCCCACTTCCCTCTATGTTAATCTAGTCGATTCCTTGGCGAGTCGAGGGCACGGAAAGGCTTCGCCAAAAAAATGGCGCCGTTGTTTGGTTAGCTCAGCCTGGTGCATGCACGAGAACATGTCAATTTATAACCAATCAACAATGCTTTCCACACTAAATTTATGTAGGCACATGTGTGATTAGCGGAATGCATTAATATTCTTATTAAAAACTGCATGTTGTATGGTGTTGTGGACAATTGCGGGATCGGGAAGTGGCGTTTGAAGGGGGGTGAATAGACACTTAACAAGATATATAAGCATTTTTTGGTTTGTTTGAGTTTTAGACAGATTTTGCACAAGTTAAGTTGCATCCAATAATTTATACACATGCAAATCTATAGATCGAGCAGCGGAAGTAAACATCATGCTTTTGCAAGAAATATATACGATGCTAGAGTAGGAAGATCAAACACAATGAAGATTTTTGGCGTGGTTTTGATAGGTGGTGCTATGTACATCCACGTTGATGGAGGCCTCAACCCATAGAGTGTAACGGTTGTGCGAGTCTATGGAGGGCTCCACCCACGAAGGGTCCACAAAGAAGCAACCTTGTCTGTTTCACTATGGCTTACATCCATGAAAGACTAGCCTCACTCGGGGTAGATCTTTACGAAGTAGGCGATCTCATTGCCCTTAAAAACTTCTTGGTTCAACTCCACACGATTTGGAGGATCTCAAGCAACATTTAACCAATCTAGGAGACACCACTCTACAAAAGGTAATAAATGGTGTATGAATGATGAAATCCTTGCTCTTGTGCTTCAAAAGATAGTCTCCTCAACACTAACCACTCTCTCACAAAATTTGGCTTGGTAGAAGAGGATGATTGGGTGGAAAGCAACTTGGGAGGCTAGAAATCAAGATTCATATGGTTGGGATGGAATGTCTTGATCTCAACACATGAGTAGGTGGTTCTTTCACAGAAAATGGATGATGGAAGTGTAGAAATGTTCTGAGGGCTCTCTCGACGAAAGACAAGGGGTGGGTGGTATTTATAGCCATCTTCAAAAACCCAACTATTACAACATCATTGCCCAACTCGGTGAAGCCGAAGTAAAAAAACGGTTGTACCAATTAGTGCAAAATGTCCTAACTTTTGGCCTCTTGGTGAGACCAAAGAAAACATCTCGGTGAGACCGATTCGACTTTGAGTAAGCAGCTCTAGTGCTTCGGAAGTTCCGAGAATTTAAACTCGAAAATTCTGAATTTGGACAATTCGATACTGTCGGGGATATACCCCACGGTATGACCCGACAGACGGTTCACAACAATCTATTTGTAAGCAGCCCGGTTGTAAGCAACCCGGTCGTAAGCAGCCCGGTCGTAAGCCGCCCGGGGACTCAGCAATCTATTTGTAAGCAACCCGGTCGTAAGCAGCTCGGTCGTAAGCAGCCCAGTTGTAAGCAACCGGTCGTAAGCCGCCCGGGGACTCAACAATCTGTTTGTAAGCAGCCCGGTCGTAAGCCGCCCGGGACTCAACAATCTGTTTATAAGTCGCCCGGGACTCAGCAATCCGTTTGTAAGTCGCCCGAAACTCAGCAATCCGTTCGTAAGTCGCCCGGACTCAGAAGACCACGAAGAGAAGCCCGTGATGGAGAGTCATAATATGTTAAACCTAAATCCGGCTTGGACTCTATATGTAACTCGCCCCTTCAGCTTATATAAGGAGGGGCGAGACACCCCAAGAGGGTTAGTTTTTTTAGACGTCTCAATAGACAGTTTCACATCTTAGGTCTAGACAAGACAAATCATGAGATAGACAGATTAAACACCCATGAGATTAGAGGTGCCGAGTCTGCACCTTGTAATCGAGATCATCATCTTCATCAATGAGACACAAGCAGGACGTAGACTTTTACCTCCATCGGAGGGGCCGAACCTGGGTAAACTCGCGTCTCTCGATTCCGACCAACCCCTTCAAGCCGCCACATGGTTGCGATGGCCTCACACCTAAGTACTCTCACAAAGACACCTGCCGTGACAAAACCACGACAGTTGACACCCGCCATGAGGCCGATCGCACGATGATATTGTGTTCTTGGAAGGAAACTCTACAAGGATCGAGAAGCTCGCGAAACTATTGCGCACGATAACCCGGCATCGAAAAATCGTGGGGCTTGGTGTGCACAAATCAACAAGTTCAGTCGGATTGATTCGGTCCAAGGAATTAGGTGCCACGGTGTCTCGACCAATCTGCATCGACATATGCTTCCATCCAAGTACGCGGGGAAAATAATAGCATCAGGGTTGCCACTGGCCAGAGATCTCGTCAGTGCAAGCAACGCAACAGCTTCAGCAGCTTCACGATCGGATGAAGCCACACCACTTACACGCGGCTCAAGAAAAAGCAAAACATATATGTAGGCAAATCAGCTCCAGTCCCAGATGGAGGCCTCGGCCCGTGTGTGGTTAGGAGATCAAATCAATTGAAATATTATGTTGTCTATTATCGAAAGAAAGTGCCGGTGCAGTGCTCGACATGAGATGAGAAATCATGTGTTTAAGCCTGGGAGAGAGCACCAAACAGAAAAAAGGGGTCAGGCCCGAACAGCATTGCAAGGAGGCAAAACAACCAAAAGATCGGATCGATCCGAAGCAAAGATACGGAGCAGGTTAAGAAAAGAGGACGAGCTAGACGCGGACACGGATTCACTCAGACGCGCCGCCTCTGCTCAGCCTCCGCCGTCGCGGGCGCTGACTCGCCACCATGGTTCAAATCATCTTATCACTTCCGCCGTTCCCATGACCACCTCGCCGTGCCTGACGCGCGCCTGTCGCCTCAGTCTGCGCCCGCTTGAGCGCCCCGTCGCTCCAACGCACTCGGCTCCGACGTACCCGGCGCCATCCGACAGCTCCTTGGGCCACCACTGGGCCGAGTCGGATCCTCGCTCCGCTTTGCCTCGCCCCGCGGCTGGTGCCGAGTCGGACCGTCGCTCTACTTCATCTCGCCTCGCCCCGCCGCTGGTGTTGAGTCAGACCCTCGCTCTGCTTTGCCTCGCCCCGCCGCTGGTGCCGAGTTAGACCGTCGCTCCACTTCATCTCGCCTCGCCCCGCCGCTGGTGTCGAGTCGGACCGTCGCTCCGCTTTGCCTCGCCCCGTCGCTGGTGCCGAGTCGGACCGTCGCTCCACTTCATCTCACCTCGCCCCGCCGCTCCACTTCATCTCGCCTCGCCCCGCTGGTGTCGAGTCGGACTGTCGCTCCGCTTTGCCTCGCCCCGCCGCTGGTGCCGAGTCGGACCGTCGCTCCACTTCATCTCGTCTCGCCCCGCCGCTGGTGTCGAGTCGGACCGTCGCTCCGCTTTGCCTCGCCCCGCCGCTGGTGCCGAGTCGGTCCGTCGCTCCGCTTTGCCTCGCCCCGCCGCTGGTGCCGAGTCGGACCTTCGCTCCGCTTTGCCTCGCCCCGCCGCTGGTGCCGAGTCGGACCGTCGCTCCACTTCATCTCGCCTCGCCCCGCCGCTGGTGTCGAGTCGGACCGTCGCTCCACTTCAGACCTGTTTGGCTCATGACTAATTTTACCGTAACTAATCTTAGATAAAGTGTGGCTGTCATAAAAAGTGTGGCTAACAAAATGAAAACCACTTTATCTCGCCTCCGCTCCTGCTATTGCGCTGCGTTGCGTTGCTCCTATTCCCGCGGCGCATTGTTTGCCTCTGCCGTTGCGGGTCCGAGCCGGCCTTGTCCCGCCTGCTGTTGTGCCTCGCCCGCCTCTACCGCTGCCGGTCCGAGTCGGCCTAATCCCGCCTGTCGCGTCTGGTCTGCTGCTGTGCTCCCACACGGAACACAGTCCAATAGGTTGCAGCCGGCAAGCTCCGAGGCAGTAATTCAAAATTTCAGGCGCAAAGCAACACGCGTGCAAAGAACCGATGGCATGTTGCAATTACCATCAGGAGTCATAATTGTGTAAAAACATGGTAGAAAAAAGATCAAGTTCCAGGTGATTTTGACGGGCTGGTGGTGCAAGTGGTGCACCACATTAGGTACTATTTATACGTAGCCAAAAAGACAAAGGAGGAGCACCACGTGAAGGCCATGGTTAATACAAAACGAAGTGAATCCAAAAATAATCTGTTCGCTTGAATACATGGCATACGAAGCATGTATCAGCATCCGCGTTCATTCGATAAAAATACCAGGTGTTATCCTTTCTATCTATTCTTTCATTACACCATTTATTTAAAAAGCAATTACTCTTTATTGCAACATATTTTATGCAGGATAATTATTGGGTGCAAAAAAACCACGTCATATTGCGAGTATGAAGCTCGTGGCAATCAGCGCCACAGGCGATTCACCATCCGCGCCGGTCTATAATGACACGGGGGACTCACCGTCCATGATGGTTTTACAAATGACGTGGCCAACTCTCACGTCCGAGCAATCAAGACGGCTTACAAATGATGCGGTCGTTTCTCCCGTTCACACATCAAAACGGTTTGCAATGACGCGGCCAACTATCACGTCCGCGCAATCAAGATGGCTAACGACACCGCGACCGATTTTTGCGTCAGTATCGCCAAACAGCTCTTGCACTCAACTCAACCCACCGGTGCAGTGCCCGTCTATACGAGCCGCCCAACGGACGCATGCAAGCCGCCTCTGCGGCCCATCTCCCCAAACAAACATCGGAGCAAAGCGTATCAAAAGTAACAGGAGAGTTTGACACGGAAACATCCCTCGTGAAACTACAATCTGAGCCGGCCATCATTGAACCGGTAATTCCAAGCAAGCAGCAAAGGAAAAGGAAAACAGCCTTGAAGGAACCACGAGAGCCGTATTACCCGAGAATTAAGCACGGGTCAAAGGTCCATTGTTTACCATCAACCCAATGCCGGCTTATGTTTCAATCAAGCATGGAGACTCTCAAGCCGCCTCCTTGAGTCGACTTAAGACTCGGGGGCTACATGGACATGGCTTGGCACGCTCAATTGGGATGAATAATTCAAAAACCCTGGATCGTTACAGAAAAATTAAGCCGGTCTCGGGGGTTGATGCCTCATTGACGAGAAGATTTAAAAATCGCCTAAGAAGACAAGTCGCCATGATGCGACCGCCCAAACATGGGTGCCCGACCTTATTGGCGGATGATTCATAAAGTCGTCCAAGCATGGACGCTATCAGTATCAAAGAGCATAAGTCGCCATGCTGCACTTATTTTAAAACTGGATATTGGTAAGCCAAAGAGGACCAAAGTTGTCACGTTGCACGGTTCAAACATGGACGCCTTATATGATTCTGAGAATTAAGCCGGCTTACTTGGGGGCTACTAGCTCCCAAGTCGTTTTGCAGTAAGAGCGTATACGCTTCTGCAATCCTATGTTTGGTTTTTTCCCTAATCATAGGTCACTTGAGGGCTTCCTCTCACTGAGATCAGCCTGAATACCCTCTTGGCTAGCGAAAAATTAACGCATTACAAATGGCTATACTGGACTGTGTTTTGGACAAATCGCCTTATGGTCCCATGTACTCTTGGCGAGTTATTCCGTTTCTGGACCCTGAACTTGCCTTGGTTAAAACATGAAAGGTACCGGCAAGAGCCAACACATGGAAAATAGACAAACCATTGGTTCACTAAACCTGCTTCACTGAAGCTTGACTCGCGCTTGATCATCCGGTCTAAATAATTCAGGCTGTTGCAAAAGCCTTCTTGGGGTAACACTAGAGTTTTGCAAACTCGTCTTGTCCTGTCACGACTCATCGAGCCGACGAATTTTATGATTATCTTTGTGGCACTGCCATAAAGTTTTCATAAAAAGTTCTGTAACTCGCCGCGACTCACTGAGCCGGCCGCCGTGACTCACTGAGACGGCTTAACTTTTTTTGGGTACCACTGGAGCCTTGAGAGCTCGTCTTACCCGCCGAGACTCACTGAGCCGGCTATGGTGTAACCAACACTATTCAGTCATATACATGCATCATCTTGCATTACATCATGCATCATACATACATATCATGCTGGTCTTCAAAACGGGTCAAAGCATAAATTCTTGCAGGTGAAAGTAAATCTTTGGATAGCCAATTTGGCTGGATTTTCATCATGGTTTATCATAACCAATGTTAAATGATTGGGGTTTTTAAGCCAGCTCGGAAGAATTGACTATTGTCGAAGAGCCGCCCTATCACATATACTGCCGAGTCATCTAATTGACCGGCCCTTGGATTTCTTCACCATTGTGCTCTGTAGTAAACTACAACAGTTATGGATTTCTCAAGGATATATTTGCCGCGTTACATTGCAAACCACGGTCAAGGATTTCTTTTATCACAAAGGCATCATCAGTTCACAGAGTCGATGTGATTTTATTCTACAATGGAAGGAATAGTCCCGAGTCGCTGCAGGCACACAACCCGGCACTTGGGGGCTACATTATTCAAATAAAGATTACATCAAGGTATGAAAGTCCCATGTCGCTGCAAGCATGCACCATGACACTTGGGGGCTAATGCAAATTGCTCTTTCAAATCATCACATCATCAACAGACCCGCCTACAGGTCGCTTTTTATTCAAGTAGGGATTCAAGGAAGAACCGACTCATCATTTTTATAATGACCCGGTCCTTGGGGGCTACACATTGCTGCTCAAGGTTCCATCGTCAGATCTACAAAGTCCCTGCTCAATATTGAATAGTGACCTGACCCTTGGGGGCTACATCATATGATGTTTCATTTTCAAAAGAGAAGAACGTGGAAGTCCCGAGTCGCCATAAGTAATCGACCCGGCCCTTGGGGGCTACACTATTCAGATCATAATTTCTAATGTCCCAGGTTGCCGCAGGCAAGACAACCCGACACTTGAGGGCTACAACACTAAGATGTTTCACAGATCATGAGGTTCAAGTTGAAGACCCGGCCCATCACACACTGATGACCCGACCCTTGGGGGCTACAAGTAATATGGATATATCAAAAAATTGAAGAAGCACATTTTATTTGGTCATGGAGGTGAGGTATTGGGAGACCGGCTCAACATCACACGGATTTCTTTATCCCCAATAATTCGATATAGTCAATTTGAGTTCAGTTGTTTGACGGGCAATTACCAATAATCATGACCCGCCATTAGCAATCATGACCCACCATTGTCAAACATAACCCGCCGAAGCAAGAGAAGCTCGTTCAACATTGTGTAGATTTCTTATTCCCCAAATTTTCATCAAGCCAAAGCATTGGAGGCCGACTCAATGGCATATGTATTTATTTCGCAAAGGACATGGACCTGCAAGATGATTGTGAAAACGACTCATTCATATGGAGAAGAGACCGGATTTCTGAGGAGCCACTTCATAAACCAGCCAAGGGAGAGAGCCGGTCACTTAGCATATTTGCTATTCTTATTTCAGGAGCTTACCATGAATAAATTCAAGCTAACCTGGGGGCTAATGTCGGGGATATACCCCGCGGTATGACCCGACAGATGGTTCACAACAATCTGTTTGTAAGCAGCCCGGTTGTAAGCAGCCCGGTCGTAAGCAGCCTAGTTGTAAGCAGCCCGGTCATAAGCCGCCCGGGGACTCAGCAATCTGTTTGTAAGCAGCCCAGTCGTAAGCAGCCCGGTCGTAAGCAGCCCGGTCGTAAGCAGCCCGGTCGTAAGAAACCCGGTCGTAAGCCGCCCGGGGACTCAACAATTTGTTTGTAAGCAACCCGGTCGTAAGCCACCCAGGACTCAGCAATCTGTTCGTAAGTCGCCCGGGACTCAGCAATCCGTTTGTAAGTCGCCCGGGACTCAACAATCCGTTCGTAAGTCGCCCCGACTCAGAAGACCACGAAGAGAAGCCCGTGATGGAGAGTCATAATATGCTAAGCCTAAATCCGTCTTGGACTCTATATGTAACTCGCCCCTTCAGCTTATATAAGGAGGGGCGTGATACGTCTCAAACGTATCTATAATTTTTGATGGTTTCATGCTGTTATCTTGTCAACATTGGATGTTTTATATACCTTTTATATCTTTTTTGGGACTAACTTATTAATTCAGTGCCAAGTGCCAGTTCCTGTTTTTTCTGTGTTTTTGACTCTTTTCAGATCTGATTTTGGAACGGAGTCCAAACGGAATAAAATCCCCAAAATAAATTTTTTCCAGAACAGAAGAAGATCGGGGGACTTGAGGGCCAAGGCAGGAGGCCCACAGGGAGCCCACAAGCCCTGATGCCGCGGCCAGGGGGGCCCGCGGCGACCAGGCTTGTGGCCTCCCTGGCGCTCCCCTGCCCTAGATCTTTTGCCTATATATTCCCTAAAATCCGAGACAAAATCAGGGCGTCCACGAAACCACTTTTCCGCCGCCGCAAGCTTCCATTTCCGCGAGATCTCATTTGGAGACCCTTCCTGGTGCCCTGCCGGAGGGGACTTTGGAGCTGGAGGGCTTCTACATCAACATCATTGCCTCTCCAATGACTCGTGAGTAGTCCACTTTCAGACCTACGTGTCCGTAGTTAGTAGATAGATGGCTTCTTATCTCTCTTGGATCTTCAATACAAATTTCTCCGTGATCTTCATGGAGATCTATCTGATGTATTCCTCTTTGGCGGTGTGTTTGTCGAGATCCGATGAATTGTGGATTTGTGATCAGATTATCTATGAATTATATTTGAGTCTTTGCTGATTTCTTATTTGCATGATTTGATATCCTTGTAAGTCTCTCCGAGTCTTGGGTTTTGTTTGGCCAACTAGATCTATGATTCTTGCAATGGGAGAAGTGCTTGGTTTTGGGTTCATACCGTGCGGTGACCTTTCCCAGTGACAGAAGGGGCAGCAAGGCACGCATCATGTTGTTGCCATCAAGGGTAACAAGATGGGCTTTCATCATAGATTTGAGATTGTCCATCTACATCATGTCATCTTGCTTAAGGCATTACTCTGTTCTTATTAACTCAATACACTAGATGCATGCTGGATAGCGGTCGACGTGTGGAGTAATAGTAGTAGATGCAGAAAGTATCGGTCTACTTGTTTGGATGTGATGCCTATAGATATGATCATTGCCATAGATAACGTCATGACTTTGCGCGGTTCTATCAATTGCTCGACAGTAATTCGTTCACCCACCGTCTACTTGCTTTCATGAGAGAAGCCACTAGTGAACACTACGACCCCTGGGTCTATTCACAACTATCGTCTCCACTTTTACTTTTACTTTGCTTTGTTTACCTTTTGCTTTCAGTTCTCACTTTGCAAACAATCTATAAGGGATTGACAACCCCTTCATAGCGTTGGGTGCAAGCTCTTTGTGTTTGTGCAGGTACTTGTGACTTGACGCGATCCTCCTACTCGATTGATACCTTGGTTCTCAAACTAAGGGAAATACTTACCGCCGTTGTGCTACATCATCCTTTGCATATTTTCCAAGGAAGTCCTTATAGGCGTAGCCCGTAGCAGAAGGATTCCTGGCGCCGTTGCCAGGGAAGGTCTTTTGTTGCCGTAGCAGAAGTATTTCTGGCGCCGTTGCTGGGGAGGATCGCTTGCCGAGGAGTATCAAGACAAGAATAATCTCCTGTCAACATGCCTATTTCTCGCGCCGTTGCCGGGGAGAGATCAAGTCAAGATCTATCCAAGTGTCACAAACTCATCTCTTGCATTTACCTTTTTTTGCCAGTTGCCTCTCGTTTTCCTCTCCCCCACTTCACATTTGTTGTTTTCATTTGCCTTTCTCCTTTGCCGTTTTCATTTGCCTTTCTCCTTTGCCGTTTTCTTTTGCCTTTTGCCGTTTTCCTTTGCCAGTTTTCTTGCTTGCTTGTGTTCTTGTTTGTTTGTTGAAGTCATCATGGCTGAAAACACCAAACTTTGCGACTTCTCGAATACTAATAATAATGATTTTATTAGTACTCCGATTGCTCCCGCCACTAGTGCGGAATCATATGAAATCAACACCGCCTTGCTGAATCTTGTCATGAACGAGCAATTTTCTGGCCTTCCTAGTAAAGATGTCGCATCCCATCTCAATACTTTCATTGAACTTTACGATATGCAAAAGAAGAAAGATGTGGATAATGATGTAGTTAAATTGAAGCTTTTTCCGTTCTCTTTGCGAGATCGTGCGAAATCTTGGTTTTCTTCTTTGCCTAAAAATAATATCGATTCTTGGAATAAGTGCAAAGATGCTTACATATCCAAGTATTTTCCGCCGGCTAAGATCATCTCTCTCCGTAACGATATCATGAATTTCAAGCAACTTGATCATGAACACGTTGCACAATCTTGGGAGAGGATGAAGTTAATGATTAGAAATTGTCCCGCTCATGGCTTGAGTTTGTGGATGATTATACAAATATTTTACGCTGGTTTGAATTTTGCTTCTCGCAATATCTTGGACTCCGCCTCAGGTGGAACGTTCATGGAAATCACATTAGGAGAAGCTACAAAACTCCTAGACAATATCATGACCAACTACTCTCAGTGGCACACTGAAAGGTCACCTGCTTGCAAAAAGGTACACGTTATAGAAGAAATTAACTCGCTTAGTGCTAAGATGGACGAGTTGATGAATTTGGTTGCTAGTATAAATGCTCCTTTAGATCTTAATGACATGCCACTATCTTCCTTGATTGAGAGTAGCAACGCTAGTTTGGACGTTAATTTTGTTGGTAGGAACAATTTTGGCAACAACAATGCTTTTAGAGGAAACTATGTTCCTAGGCCTTTTCCTAGTAACTCCTCTAACAATTATGGCAATTCCTACAACAACACTTATGTAAATCATAACAAATTACCCTCTGATTTAGAGAGTAATATCGAAGAGTTCATCAACTCTCAAAATATTTTCAATGCGTTCATAGAGGAAAAACTACTAAAAATAGACGATTTGGCTAAGAGCGTTGATAGGATGTCTTGTGATATTGATGCTTTGAAAGTTAGATGTGCTCCTCCCAAGGTCAACTTGGATGCAACTTTAAAATCTATGTGTGTCTCCATGAATGAGAGCAAAGAAAGAACCACCCAGATTCGTGCTAGGCATGAATGGTTTAAAAGGGTCGTTCTAGTGATGCAAATCACGAAGATCTTAAAGTGCTTGGTGTGACTCCTCTTTAATCTTTGTTTTCGCGTGTCAAACCTATTGATGAAGGGGCTGTATATGAATCCACTTTGGTTGAAAACGCCCCAACGATTCGGAGTCCACCTATGTGGATGATAAAGGTGTGGAGAGTGGAGTAGAAGAAATCAAAATATTGGGTAGTAATGAAACTCCCACTTTGGATTTCAAGGAATTCAATTATGATAGTTGCTCCTTGTTTGAATGCATTTCCTTGATGCAATCCATTGCAAACTCTCCACATGCTTATAGCCAAAGCAAAGCATTTACCGCACATATCGTAGACGCTATGATGAAATCTCTTGAAGAGAAACTCGAATTAGAAGTCTCTATACCTAGAAAACTTCATGATGAGTGGGAACCTACTATCAAAATCAAAATAAAAAACTATGAATGCAATGCTTTGTGTGATTTGGGTGCTAGTGTTTCCGCGATTCCAAAGTCTTTATGTGATATTCTTGCTTTTCATGAGATTGAAGAGTGTTCTCTTAATTTGCATCTTGCGGATTCTACTGTCAAGAAACCCATGGAAAGGATCAATGATGTTCTTATTGTTGCAAATAAGAACTATGTACCCGTGGATTTCATTGTACTTGACATAGATTGCAATCCTTCATGTCCCATTATTCTTGGTAGACCTTTCATAAGGACTATTGGTGCTATCATCGATATGAAGGAAGGGAATATTAGATTTCAATTTCCTCTAAAGAAGGGCATGGAGCATTTTCCTATAAATAAAATAAGATTGCCTTATGAATCTATGATGAGGGCTACTTATGGTTTGAGCACCAAAGATGACTATACGTGATTCCATCACCTTATGCCTAGCTAAGGGCGTTAAACAATAGCGCTTGTTGGGAGGCAACCCAACGAATATATCCTTTTTCTTTCTGTTTTGTGTTTTCCACACTTTCATAATTCTGTTATGATTGTGTTTTTTGTGTTTCTTTTGCGTTTGTGCCAAGCCAAACCGTTATGATTAGTCTTGGAGATGATCGTTTGGTCATGCTGGAAAAGACAGAAACTTTCTGCTCACGAAAAGAATTTTCATTTTTTTCTGTAAGAGATTTTGAGTTGATTCTTTTTGCTTCTGATTGATACGCAAATTCTTCAGACTGTCATAATTTTTCAGAATTTTTGAAGTACAGAAGTATACGAAGTATACAGATTGCTACAGACTGGTCTGCTGTTAACAGATTCTGTTTTTGTTGAGTTGGTTGCTTATTTTGATGAAACTATGGATATTTTCGGGGGGTATTAGCCATGGAAGATTGAAAATACAGTAACCCAACATCAACATAAGTAGAATTTAAGTTTGCTACAGTACCTAAGGAAGTAGTGGTTTGCTTTCTTATGCTAATGATTTCACGAGTTTCTATTTAAGTTTCGTGTTGTGAAGTTTTCAAGTTTTGGGTGAAGTTCTTATGGACAAAGAGATAAAGAGTGGCAAGAGATCAAGCTTGGGGATGCCCAAGGCACCCCAAGTTGATTCAAGGATGCCGAAAAAGCCTAAGCTTGGGGATGCCCCGGGAAGGCATCCCCTCTTTCGTCTTCAATCCATCGGTAACGTTACTTGGGGCTATATTTTTATTCACCACATGTTATGTGTTTTGCTTGGAGCGTCTTGTATCGTAGGAGTCTTCTATTTTTGTTGTGTCACAATCTTCCTTGCTGCACACCTAGAGAGAGAGACATGCACTCACAGTGATTTTGTCGAGCTTCACTTATATCCTTTGGTTAGGCAATTCAGCTCACATGTGTTTCACTTATATCTTTAGAGCTAGTTGATTTTTGCTCTATGTGATTCACTTATATCTTTTAGAGCACGGAAGGGCGTGGCTTGGTAGTTGGCTTATGCTATGAAAGTAGTCTCAAAAGGGGTAGTTATCCAAAGGGATATGAAAACTTCCACCTTCATGTGCATTGAGTAGTTAGAGAAGTTTGATTCATCTCAATTAGTTTTGAGTTGTGGTTGTGGTAATATTGAAGTTATATTAGTAAGGTGTTGTGGATCTAGAAATACTTGTGTTGAAGTTAGTGATTCCCGTAGCATGCACGTATGGTGAACCGCTATGTGATGATGTCTGAGCATGATTAGTTTATTGATTGTCATCCTTTGTGTGGCGGTCGGGATCGCGCGATGGTTTATACCTACCATCCCTTCCCCTAGGAGTATGCGTTGAATGCTTTGTTTCGATTACTAATAAAACTTTTGCAACAAGTATATGAGTTCTTCATGACTAATGTTGAGTCCATGGTTTAGATGCACTTTCACCTTCCACCATCACTATCTTCTTTAGTGTCGTGCAACTTTCGCCGGTGCATAAAACCCACCATTAGCCTCCCTCAAAACAGCCACCATACCTACCTACTATGGTTTTTTCAAAGCCATTCCGAGATATATTTCCATGCAACTACCACCATGACATGTGCCACCACTTCTACATTGCCATTGCATGATCATAAGATAGCTAGCATGATGTTTCCATTGATGTCTATGCCATGCTAGATCATTGTCACGGTACACTACCGAAGGCATTTCATATAGAGTCATCATTGCTCTAAGTTTTGAGTTGTAAGTGTGATGATCATCATTGATGGAGCATTGTCCCATACGAGCAAATAAAAGAGGCCAAAGATGCCCACAAAAAAAAGAGGCCAAAGAGCCAACCAAAAAAATGAGAGAAAAAGAGAGAAGGGATAGTGCTACTATCTTTCCACACTTGTGCTTATTAAGCACCATGATCTTCATGATTGAGAGTCTCTCGTTTTGTCATCACCATATAGCTAGTGGGAAATTTTCATTATATAACTTGGCTTGTATATTCCAATGAAAGGCTTCCTCAAAATTGCCTTAGGTCTTCGTGAGCAAGCAAGTTGGATGCACACCCACTAGTTTTGTTTAAGAGCTTTCACATACTCTTAGCTCTAGTGCATCATTTGTATGGCAATCCCTACTCATTCACATTGATATCTATTGATGAGCATCTCCTTAGCTCGTTGATATGCCTAGTCAATGTGACCATCTTCTCCTTGTTTGCCTTGCAACCTCCACCACACTCCATTCCACTTATAGTGCTAAAACCATGGCTCACGCTCATGTATTGCGTGAGAGTTGAAAAGGTTTGAGAAAGTAAAGGTGTGAAAATAATTACTTGGCCAATACCGAGGTTGCGCATGATTTAAATTCATTATGCAAGGATGATAGAGCATAGCCAGACTATATGATTTTGTAGGGATAACTTTCTTTTGGCCTTGTTATTTTGAAAGTTCATGATTACCTTGCTAGTTTGCTTGAAGTATTATTGTCTCCACGTCAATAGCAAACTATTGTTTTGAATGTAATGCATCTCAATATTCACGTCACATAAGAGGAGTTACAAAGGACATCTATGCTAGGTAGCATGAAAGCATCAAAAATTCATTCTTTATCACTTCCCTACTCGAGGACGAGCAGGAGTTAAGCTTGGGAATGCTTGATACGTCTCAAACGTATCTATAATTTTTGATGGTTTCATGCTGTTATCTTGTCAACTTTGGATGCTTTATATACCTTTTATATCTTTTTTGGGACTAACTTATTAATTCATTGCCAAGTGCCAGTTCCTGTTTTTTTTGTGTTTTTGACTCTTTTCAGATCTGATTTTGGAACGGAGTCCAAACGGAATAAAATCCCCGAAATAAATTTTTCTAGAACAGAATAAGATCGGGGGACTTGAGGGCCAAGGCAGGAGGCCCACAGGGAGCCCACAAGCCCTGACTCCGCGGCCAGGGGGGCCCGTGGTGACCAGGCTTCTGGCCTCCCTGGCGCTCCCCTGCCCTAGCTCTTTCGCCTATATATTCCCTAAAATCCGAGAAAAAATCAGGGCGTCCACGAAACCACTTTTCCGCTGCCGCAAGCTTCCGTTTCCGCGAGATCTCATCTGTAGACCCTTCCCGGTGCCCTGCCGGAGGGGACTTTGGAGCTGGAGGGCTTCTATATCAACATCATTGTCTCTCCAATGACTCGTGAGTAGTCCACTTCAGACCTATGGGTCCGTAGTTAGTAGCTAGATGGCTTCTTCTCTCTCTTGGATCTTCAATACAAAGTTCTCCATGATCTTTATGGAGATCTATCCGATGTAATCCTCTTTGGCGGTGTGTTTGTCGAGATCCGATGAATTGTGGATTTGTGATCAGATTATCTATGAATTATATTTGAGTCTTTGCTGATTTCTTATTTGCATGATTTGATATCCTTGGGTTTTGTTTGGCCAACTAGATCTATGATTCTATGATTCTTGCAGTGGGAGAAGTGCTTGGTTTTGGGTTCATACCGTGCGGTGACCTTTCCCAGTGATAGAAGGGGCAGCAAGGCACGCATCATGTTGTTGCCATCAAGGGTAACAAGATGGGCTTTTATCATAGATTTGAGATTGTCCATCTACATCATGTCATCTTGCTTAAGGCGTTACTTTGTTCTTTTGGACTTAATACACTAGATGCATGCTGGATAGCGGTCGACGTGTGGAGTAATAGTAGTAGATGCAGAAAGTATCGGTCTACTTGTTTTGGACATGATGCCTATAGATATAATCATTGCCATAGATATTGTCACGACTTTGCACGGTTCTATCAATTGCTCGACAGTAATTTGTTCACCCACCGTCTACTTGCTTTCATGAAAGAAGCGAGTAGTAAACACTACGGCCCCCGGGTCTATTCACATCCATCGTTTACACCTCCGCTTTTACTTTGCTTTGTTACTTTGTTGCTTTCAATTCTCACTTGGCGAACAATCTATAAGGGATTGACAACCCCTTCATAGCGTTGGGAGCAAGCTTTTGTGTTTGGGCAGGATCTTGTGATACTCCTCCACTGGATTGATACCTTGGTTCTCAAACTGAGGGAAATACTTACCACCGCTGTGCTACATCACCCTTTCCGCTTCGAGGGAACACCAACGCAAGGCTCCATAGCCGTAGTAGAAGGATTCCTGGTGCCGTCGACATGACTATTCCTGTCGCCGTTGCCAGGGAAGCACAACTGACATCAAGAATCCTCCCCACCTACTGAAATTGTGCCCTTTAAAATACCAATTGGTATTATTGATTGTGTTTTGGCTAATCGATATGCAGGATATAAACATCCAGGTGAACACCTGCTATATCTTTCACAACTATGCTCCTTATTTAAGCTTGCAGGTATATCGATGGATTTTGTTATGAGAAAGCTATTATGAGAAAGCTATTATCCCTATCATTAAAAGATAAGGCTTTGGATTGGTATAGGCTTCTTGATGACTCTCATTTACTAAATTGGCAAGATCTTATGCCTCTCTTTTATGCAAAGTTTTATCCTCTTCATGAAATACATCGAGACAAGAATTATATTTATAACTTTTGGTCTCGTGATGGAGAAAGCATCACTCAAGCTTGGGGGAGATTGAAATCTTTAATGCTCAAACGCCCCAATCATGAGCTCTTCAAAGAAATTATTCTCACAAATTTTTATGCAAGGCTTTCTCGTCGAGATAAAGAGATGCCTGATACCTCCTATAGTGGGGCACTCTCCAACAAAAGCAGTAAAGCTAAGTGGGATCTTATTGAAAGGATCCAGAAGAACATTGAATATTCGTAGAATGATAAAGGTATTGAACCTGTTATAAATTATGAGCGTGATTACATTGAGAGCTTTGTGAAATCTGATTACTTCAATACCTTTTGTGCTAAGGTTGGTCTTGATTCCCAACTTCTAATTGATTTTTGCAAAGACTTTGCCTCTCATATTGACTCTTCTAAGAAGAAGGAGGATCAACACCATAAACCTTTTAAGGAATTACCAGTTGACATTAATGTTGTTGACCCTATCTTGCGTGCACTTGCATATGAAAAGCCCCCTTTTCCCGCAAGTATGAGGGAGCATTCTTTTGTCACAAGGATCCTGAATAAAAGTGAAAGAACGACCGATGAGCATGATGACTTGATTAAAGTAGATCCTCAAGTTGCATTAGTCAAGGATCTTGTTACTAGTAATATTGAGGATTCTAATATAATTTTTTGTGTTGTTTCCACTAACCTTGTTACAACCAAGAATAAAGGCCCAATTTCAGGTACTCCAGTTGTATATGTTAAAATAGGAGATCATAATTATTATGGTCTATGTGATTTGGGATCCAGTGCTAGTGCTATTCCTTTTTCACTTTATCAAGAGATTATGAATGAGATTCTACCATGTGAAATTGAAGAAGTTGATGTTACTATTCATCTTGCAAACAAAGAAACTATTTCTCCTATTGGAATTGTGCGAGATGTTGAAGTTCTATGTGGAAAGGTAAAATATCCTACCGACTTTCTAGTACTTGGTTCAGTACAAGATAGTTTTTGCCCTATTATCTTTGGTAGGCCTTTTCTCAAAACTTGTGGAGCTATTATAGATTGCAGGAAAGGAAAAGTATCTGTTGAATTTAATGGTGAGCCATATGAATTTAAATTTTCTAAATTCTCAAAGCAAACTCGTGGTACTGATCTACCTAGTAATGATAAAATTATTGAAGAGATTGCTTCCATTGCTATTCCTCCTAACGATCCTTTGCAGCAATTTATGGAAAACCGCGAGAATGATATGCATATGCAGGAGAGGAATGAGCTAGATGTCATATTCTTGAGACAACCTGCTATCCTGAAGCACAACCTTCCGGTTGAACCTTTGGGAATTTTATCAAAACCAAAAGAAGACCCAGTGTTTGATCTCAAACCTCTTCCCAATACGCTCAAGTATGCTTATTTAGATGAAAAGAAAGTATATCCTGTTATTATCAATTCTAACCTTTCATGATATGAGGAAGAGCGATTATTCGAAGTCCTTCGTAAACACCGAGGCACTATTGGCTATACCCTTGATGATCTTAAGGGGATTAGTCCATTTATTTGTCAGCATACTATCAATCTTGAGTCTGATGATAAACCGGTAGTTGATCATCAACGACGGTTAAACCCGAAAATGAAGGATGTTGTGAGGACCGTGCTATGCCCCTAATCGACTTTTGGTGTTAATGACAACACATACATAGGAAACTAATCCTATTTGTTGAGTGTATCTCAGGATGGCAAGTACTTTAGTAGATTGAGAATTATGTGCCAAAGGTGGTCTGAGAAGATCGGGATTTATATTTCGGGAAGGCTCGGGATTAAGAAAAGATGATGTAGACTATTCTTTTGAGTTTACTGATATTGAGTATAGGGATCCCACACTATTAAGAGGGGATCACAGGTTTTGCGATGAACTTGCTCGTACCACATCTTCACTGTCATACCCAATACCACATATTCTCCACTCTGTTCTTATCTCAAAACAGGTCTATTGCCTCGGACATCCGGCTACCTCCAGATGTCCGAGGGCCGGACGACCGGCAGGCTTCGGAAATCCGGAGCCCTCCACCAGAAGTTTGTGAGTCATATAACTCAGATTTCCGGCTCCCTCCGGACATCCGAGGGCCGGACGTCCGACCAGCCTCGGAAATCCGGAGCCCTGCACCAGAAGAACATGAGCTCTATAACTCGGATTTCCGGCTCTCTCCGGACGTCCGAGGGCCGGACGTCCGTTCCCCTTCAGAAATCCGGAACCTCCCACCAGAAGAAGTTGAGTCTAATAACTAGGATTTCCGGTCCTCTCCGGACGTCCGGTTGATGTTCAATTCACAGTGTTTTCAGTCATATCTACAGGCCTCGGACGATCGACCCCTATCGGACGTCTGACCCCTCGCGGACGCCCGGACTTCCGGCAACTGTCGGACGTCCGGACCCTGTGTGACTTAAAGTGTCCCCAACGGCTGGTTTTCACTCCCCACTATATATACTCCTCTCCCACCTCGTGAAACTGTGTTCAACACAGCTAGAATACATCCAAGAACACCTTTCTTCTCACTCACTCTTGTCTACACCAAATCCTAGATCCCAAGAGCATTTGTGAGTCCCTTTGAGTGTTGTTCTAATCAAAAGATAGATCGTCTCCCTCTCCTCCTTACCACCAAAGTGATTTGTGATTTGAGAAAGTTTTGAGCAATCCCCATGATCTTGTTACTCTTGGAGGTTGGAGACTCCTAGGCGGTAGGAGTCTTCGGAGAGGAATCAAACCATTGTTCTTCCCCTGGAAAGTTTGTGAAGGTTTGGAAGCCACCTCAAGGCTTACCACTAGTGGTTGAGAAACGCCTTCGTGGAGTTATCTCAAAGGGAGAATAGGGTGAGCCTTCGTGGCGTTGGTGTGCCTTCGTGGCAACATCCGCCCCTCTAACGGTGATGTAGCTTCCCTCCAAGGAAGTGAACATTGGGATACATCCTTGTCTCTCTTGGAGTTTCGGTTATTCCTAACCCTAACTCTCTACTTGTGTTAATCCTTGTTACGTACTTGTATTTGATTATTGTTTACCGCTTGTCTTACTTCACTCTAAATAGCTTACTCCTTGTCGTAGCAATTATTAGGCCTACACTCATATTCCGCACTTTTGCCTAAAATTGCTAAGTAATTATTAAAATTTGGATTTGTACCTATTCACCCCCCATCTAGGTCCATCTCGATCCTTTTCAATTGGTATCAGAGCCTCGTGCTGTATTCTTGTGGCTTAACCGCCCTAGAGCGAGATGGACGGGGTTCCAGCTACGGTAGCTCCAGTCCAGAGGGACGGGACTTCCTCGGAAGTCAAGTCTTCCACCTCTGAGGATCTGGAACGGGCCCTTGCCATGCAAAACGAGGAGCATGATGCTTCTCTTGAGGTCATGATCCAAATGAGACTAGCATCACTAACCACGGGGACAACCACGTCCCCGAGGGCCTCAGGGCCACATGTGCACGGTACTTCATTTGGCCAACAACCTCCGGAAAGGAACCAAACCAGTGTTCCATGGCTTTATGCTAGATCTCAAATTGAGAAACCTAAGTACAATCCTGGAGGAAAACCTCCCTTGCTTGATGACAATTCCGATTTTGCTTTGTGGAGAGTTGGTATGCAGGATCATCTTAGGTACGCCAATGATGAGATGTTGGACATCCTCGAGCATGGGTACAATCCTGTAGATCCAAGGTGCCTCACTCCCAGAGAAACTTATGACAAGCATCTCAATGACACTGTGATCATGTGCATAAGAAAAGGAATGAATGACAAGCAACGAAGACCTTACATTCACATCACAAGTGCCAAGGAACTGTGGGATAGCATTATAAAGACCAAGACCGGTACCTCCACTCTTCGGCTTGCTCAATATGAAATTGCCAAGGGGCAATCACAGAATTTCTGTATGGAAAAGGGTGAATCTCCCAAGCAACTACTAGAACGGCTCATGACTCTCGCCGCAGACATTGAGTCATGTGACTGTGACAAGACGCAAGATGGTTTCAATCTGACCAAGAGATTTCTTGTGGACAAGTTACTTCATGCTATTGCTCTGTACCACCATCAAATGGTATGGGACATGAGGCAGCACCATGGGTTCAAAGAAATGACTCCAGATGACATCATATCCACTTTCCAACTATTTGAAGAGTCAAAGGCAAATGCAACAAAGCACCTTGCCATGCATGGCACTCCAACATCAAAGATCAATCTTGCTTTGAAAGCCAAGCATGAATGTGACGAAGAAGAAAGTGAAGAAGAAGAGGGTAATGATGACTGCGAAGATGATGATGATGTTGACTCTGATGAAAGCCCATCTTATGAGGACATTGCTCTTTTTGTAAAGAAGTTCAGTGCAGGAAAGTTCAAGGGAAGATTCCCAAATAAGAAGGTAAGGAAATGCTATAACTGTGAGGAAACCAACCACTTCTCCAATGACCGCCCTTATGAGAAGAGAGAAGACAAACCAAGGTTTCCAAAGACCTTTGTAAAGAAGAAGTTGCCAAACCCTATGAACTCCAAGTTCAAGAGGACAGATGGAAGAGCAATGGTTGCACAAGAAGAATCAGATCCAAAAGATGTTGGTGGAGTTGCCGGAGTAGCTCAGGATACACAAAACACCTTGAGGCTAGTCAACAAAAGTGGTGATGTTGTTCACTACAACTATATGAAGGACTACAAGGGCAACGCTCACAAGTGTTTGATGGCAAAGACTGCCATGGGAGATGAGGAAGACCAAAGCTCCCATGATAAGGTTAAGGTAACCCCACAGTTAAACTCTTTCAGTCTAGCTTCTACTCCATCTGATGAGTATCTTGATGCGGAAGATCACTATGAGGATAATGACTTAGATCATCCCATGTTTGCTAAAATAAACAAATTTATGTGCTCTCTTAAAGGAAAAAAGCTCACTAAGTTTCGCATACTTATGGAAATGGTGAGTAAGCACACCAATACCATCAAGGAACTCGAAACCCTCGTCACTGAGGAGAAGGAAAGAAATAAAATCCTTGAGCAGAAAGTCCTGTGCGAGGAAGCACAAAATGATGCACTATGCTCAAAACTAGGTGAAAACCTTGATAAACATGCTAATGATCATGCTAATGATCTTGCCTCCTTGAAAAAGGCTGAATCTGTGTGCAAAGAATTACTAAATGATAAAAACCGACTTGTGAACTCTCATGCTTCCCTTGCTAAGGATTGTGAGCGTCTATCCTTGTCTCTCAAAGACAAGGAAGAGAAACTCACTGTTCTTACAAAGAGCTTTGAGGCACTTAAGGTTACTTATCTTGACACTCTAGCTAAGGCCTCCTCCTCACCTATCATTAATGTTGATACGTGCACTACTAACTCTAGTAGTGAACTGACATCTATCCTTGAGGAAATCTGTTCGCTAAAGGCACAGTTAGACAGAGGTCTCATGACATGTGCACAAGGACAAAAGACTCTCAATGAGATCTTAAGTCGACACAATGGAGGCTTCGCGAAGGAAGGGCTTGGGTTCAACCCAAGCACTGCCAAGAAAAGTGCATCTCCTCTCAAGTGTACCACTCCGCTTAAAGAAATATTTGTACGAGAGGGACACAAGGAGAAATGTAAGGTTGTGAGTGGATCGACCACTAGGGGTTCGCAACAAGACAACTGAATTCATGCCTCCATCCTATGTACTACGCAAATCAAAGGAAGGAGAGGTCTATGCTAAATTCGTTGGTCCCCGTAATGCATTCCAATTCTATGCTATTTGGGTCCCTAAGACTCTTGTAACTAATGTGAAAGGCCCCATGACAAAATGGGTACCTCAAACCAAGCCTTAATTCGTTACAGGCTGTTTTCTCCGGAGGAGCTAAATGGGTGATCGACAGTGGATGCACCAATCATATGACCGGAGATAGTAACTTGCTATATGACTTCATGCAAGCCATTCGACCATACATGAGCATTGTATTTGGTGGAGGGTCGAAAGGGCAGGTAATTGGGTTGGGCAAGGTGGCAATCACTAATGACATGTTTATTCCAAATGTCATGCTTGTCCAATCTCTTCAATATCATTTACTTTCAGTTCGCCAATTGGCTTTCGTCGGTTATGACACATTATTTGGACTAACGGATGTGAAAGTCTTTAAGAGAGACACTCTCGAAGTGGCCTTTGTTGGAGAGTTGGATGGCAACCTTTACACAGTTGATTTCTCGAAAGAGAGCACCTTCCATACAACTTGTCTAATGGCCAAGGCCGACATGGGATGGCTGTGGCATCGCCGGCTCGCCCATGTTGGCATGAAAAATCTCTTAAACGGCAATCACATCCTTGGACTAAGAAATGTATCTTTTAAGAAAGATCGTGTGTGCAGTGCATGCATAGATGGGAAACAACATCAATCAAAACATCCACCCAAGAACATTGTATCCACTTCGAGGCCGTTAGAGCTCCTTCATGTGGATCTGTTTGGGCCTCCTTCATGGGCAAGTCTTGGAGGGAAAAAGTATGGCCTAGTCATTGTTGATGATTACTCAAGATATACATGGGTGTTCTTTCTCAAGTCCAAGGACGAGACGAAGATCACCTTCATTGATTTTGCCAAACAAGCCCAGCGGAAGTTTGACAAGGACATCAAGGCAGTAAGAAGTGATAATGGCTCTGAGTTCAAGAACTACACCCTAGAAGAATTTCTTAGTGATGAGGGAATTGAACATCAGTACTCCGCACCTTACACCCCTCAACAAAATGGTGTGGTAGAGAGGAAGAACCGGACACTTGTGGAAATGGCAAGGTCCATGCTAGACGAATACAAGTCACCACATAGTTTTTGGGGTGAGGCCGTCAACACAGCATGTCATGCATCAAACCGACTCTTCCTTCGATCAATATTGGAGAAGACTCCATATGAGCTCCTAACTGGGAACAAGCCCAATGTTAAGTACTTTCGTGTGTTTGGATGCAAGTGTTTCATCCTCAACAAACGGGAACGGTTAGGAAAATTTCAATCCAAAACAACTGAAGGGATTTTTGTTGGCTATGGGTCAAACTCTCACGCCTACAGAGTCTACAACAAATCCATTGGATGTGTTATAGAAACCTGTGACGTGACGTTTGATGAATTTAACCGCTCCCATGGGGAGCAAGTTGATCTAAATGATGCAGGTGAAGAAGACTCCCCACAAGATATCTTAAACATGGGTGTAGGTGCACTTCCTCCCATGGAACAAAGACCCCATGATGATGATGAAGATGATGAGAGTATTTCTCATCCTCAAGACAGTTCACTGCCCGTACCTCCACAAGATACTAGCACACACATCATGCCAGTTGTTGAGGATCAAGTGGGAGAACATGTCTCTCACCCTGATCACACTCAAGAACAAGTTGATCTTCAAGAGGTAGACCAAAGTATGGGTATGTTTGATGATGAGCCTCAACAGGTGCAACGCGAAGAGGAATATCTTCCTCCGCACATAAATGATCCATATGTTGAGGACGTTGATGATGGAAACGAAGTCGAACCTCGTGAAACCTTGACCTCCATCATGCCACGTGTGTCCGGTCGTGTTGATATTGATCAAATCCTCACCGGCATGTCGGAAGGTAGAGTGACTCGTAAACAATTAACAAACTTTTGTGCTCACTTTTCGTTTGTCTCTAGTACCATGCCACAGAGGGTTCAGGATGCATTGTGTGACAATGACTGGCTCCTTGCTATGCAAGAGGAGCTAAACATTTTTACACGCAATGAAGTGTGGTCATTGGTAGAACGACCAACTGAGGAACATAATGTCATTGGAACTAAATGGATTTTCAAGAACAAGGAAGATGAGAACGGGACTGTCCTACGCAACAAGGCAAGGTTAGTAGCACAGGGGTACTCCCAAGTTGATGGTTTGGACTTTGGTGAAACTTTCGCCCCTGTTGCTCGTCTTGAGTCCATTCACATTTTATTGGCCTATGCTGCTTTCAATGGTTTTACTTTGCATCAAATGGATGTGAAAAGTGCTTTTCTTAACGGTCCTCTACAAGAAGAGGTATATGTATCACAACCAGCTGGGTTTGTTGACCCTCACCACAAAGACCATGTATATAAGCTTCACAAGGCTCTGTATGGCCTCAAACAAGCACCCCGTGCTTGGTACGATCATCTTAAGAAGTTCCTACTCGATGATGGCTTTGTGGTGGGGGTGATCGATCCCACTCTTTTTACTACGAGGGAAAATGGTGATTTGATCTTATGCCAAATCTATGTAGATGACATCATTTTTGGTTCCCCTAACATCCATTTATGCAAGAAGTTTGCGGCTTCCATGACCAAGACCTTTGAGATGTCACTCAACACGGACTTGAAGTTCTTTCTTGGTTTTCAAATACAACAATTTCAAAAAGGAATTTTCTTGTCTCAAACTAAGTACCTCAAGGACATTCTTGAAAAATTTGATATGACAAATGCTAAACCAATGAAGACACCCATGGCCACCGATGTAGTTCTAAATGGAGACACAAACGGTATTCCTTTTGACCCATCTACTTACCGCTCCATGATTGGTTCGCTACTTTATCTTTGCGCATCTAGACCGGACATCATGTTAAGTGTAGGCATATGTGCTAGATTTCAAGCTTCCCCTAGGGAAAGGCATCACACGGCGGTTAAGCATATTCTTAGATACCTTGTTCACACCCCAAAGTTAGGCTTATGATATCCTAAGGATGCAAAGTTTGATCTTATTGGGTATTCCGATGCGGATTGGGCCGGTGACAAAGTGGGACGGAAATCCACTTCCGGTGCATGTCAGTTTCTTGGACGCTCCTTGGTAAGTTGGTCCTCGAAAAAGCAGAACTGTGTTTCTCTCTCCACGGCCGAGGCCGAATATATTGCAGCCGCAAGCTGTGCAACCCAACTGCTATGGATGAGGCAAACACTCAAGGATTATGGTATCACGTATTGACACATTCCTCTTCTCTGTGATAATGAAAGTGCCATAAAGATCTCCGAGAACCCCATTGACCACCCTCGCACAAAACATATTGATATTAGGTGTCATTTCTTGAGAGACCATGTGCAAAAGGGTGACATTGATATTACCCATGTGGGTACCGACATGCAGTTAGCCGACATTTTCACCAAGCCACTTAGCGTAGCTAGGTTCTGTCAACTTAGGCGTGAACTTGGTATCTTGGAGCTTGACAACATATCTTGAAACCTTGCACACATACACACACTCACATTATGTTTGTGTCTTGATGTGAGCATGCATTTAGAGGGAGTGAGTCTTAATTTTGTGTTTTTAAGCTTACAAAGTACGCATAAATCAATTTCTGTCTCCAAGTAGTACATGTAATGCTTGTAGGCAACTATGTTCGTACTTTTTGTGAGAAACCATGCAAGTCATCATCTCATCATAAAAAAAATCCAGAATCAGCCTCTGACTCCTCCTTCTCGGACGTCCGACATGTCTCGGACGTCCGGCGGCAAATCCCCTTCCGGTCGTCCGACGCCACAATCCCCTCTGGACGTCCGACGACTGTCGGACGTCCGACGCATCGGGGCTATAAATAGCTGGGCGCGGGGCTGGGCTTTGCCCTAGCCCTCACGCGCCCCTTTTCTCCCCTACAGCCGCCGCCGCCAGCTCCTGGAGCTCCCGCCAGCGCCGCCAGACTCGAGATCGGGCCGATCTCCTCCGTGGATCCTCCTATTATTCCTCCTCTTCCTTCGCGGGATCCGTCTACAAGTTGCTCCTCCGTTCCCTTCGCATTTGTTTTGGTTCCCTCTCTCTCCCAAGTCTCCATGTTCGTTCCTTATTTGGGATTTTTTTTCATCCACGTAGGATATTGTGCACCATGCTGAAGACCAAGCACGCCGCTCGGAAGAACGTGGCTGGTTCATCATCTCGCGCCCCTCCTAGCACGGGGTCGGACTCGGGTGGGCCACGCCGTCCCTTCAAACGGACTGCCCGACATTCTCCGACCCGGCGTTCTCCGTCTCCACAACTCCCCTTGTCGTCTAATGGTGATGACCCCGACTTCGCGGAGGAGCTTGCCGCTGAGGACCTTGCTGACCAGCACGCCGATCGGAGGTCCAAGCCAAAGCCCGGCACTCGCAGGGCGTCCTACATGCCACCACCTCCTCCTGCCCAGCCCGCAGGTGAAGCTCGTCGCATCTCACTAGAACCCCCTGCTACCTTAGGTCGTGCAATCAAGAACTTCACCACACTTGCCAAGTCATCATACCTCACTTTCCGCCGCGACATTGATCAATACGCTGTCATACGTGACTCTACGGACTCACGTTTCCGCACACACGTCCAGGCGGACATTTTTACTACAGTCATAGTTCCTAAGGGTTTGTCTGTTCATCTCTACATAGATCTTGAGCATATTCGCATGCACTCGGCGAAATACCAGGTGCCATTGAGCTTATTGAGGCATCGGGGCTTGCCGCCCCGTTTGCTTTTCATCGCGATTTTAATGCTGCTGCCATTCACCAGTTCTATGCCACATGCTACTTTGCTCCAAACCACACTGTCAGCTGGATCACCTCTGACGTTCGCTTCACAGCTACTTATGATACATTTGTTGCCGCACTTGGTTTCCCCAACTCCGGCTTCAAAATACATAGGGATGATCCTAACCATGCGCCTAAGTCCATTGAGGCGTGTGGGTATCTTCTCAAACCACTAAGTGAGCTTGATGCGGATGAACGCATGAAGGACCTTAACCAGGTATCAATCTGGCGCTCACCTTACTTCATCATTTTTCAGTGTCTCATCCGCACCATCTATCCCAAGATGGGTGATAAGGGTTCTTGCAGTGGCTATTGTATTGACATCATGTCTCACTTGTACCAGCACCCCAAGAGCAAAATTAATGTGCCTCATTTTCTCTGGCATGAGATTCGGCTTGCTAGCTTTCAGTACGAGCGAGCCTTTCCTCATGCCCCCTTCATCCAGGCTCTTATTAACCATGTTGCTGATTTCTCTGTGGCTGTCACTCACACTCATCGCAAGTGGGTCATTCTCGCTCACATGGCGGATAACTATGCTCCCAAGAAAACCCCCTCATCCTCCACATCCACTCGCCGCACTGCTGCCCGGTCAGCCACCCCCTCATCTAGCTCCGCTCCTCTCGGTCGCATTGCCAAATTCCTTGGCAAGGCACATTCTGCTATGATGAAGGCCGTCTCTTTCCAGTGTGGTCAAACCCATGATGTGGTTTCTCGCTTAGTCTCCTCCAAGAATGCCCTCAAGGCTCGTCTGAGAGCCTCGGGCGCTCTTGATGTGAGTGATGATGAGGCCCCTCCTGCTGCTCCTCCTACTGACTTTGGCTTCCCATCTGGTCCTGAGTGGGCTGATTTCCTTGACGAGGCTGGTGGCAGTGGCTTGCCTGATGATGCTGATGATGATGCTGATGAGCTCTGAGCGTGGTTGGTGCTGTTGGTGCCTCCCTTTTTGGTACTTGGTGCCAAAGGGGGAGTAATGTATCGTAGTTTTTAGTCTTTGGAGATTTAGTGTAATGGATAAACTCATGTATGGCTACTTATGAATGATTGTGATTGATATGGATTGCTATGATATCAACATAGACTATTATGTTTTGCTCCACTACTTCTATGATGATCTATTGTCTTTCTATGATGATCTATTATCTTTACATGTTGATCCATTATATGTTCGATAAACACATTAAAGGGGAGCTTCGATATTTTATCATGCATATACTAAGGGGGAGCTCCGTACTAAATATCTCCTAGACTATAATGTATGTTAAATCTTTTTGAGACCTATGTATATGTTGTCATCAACTACCAAAAAGGGGGAGATTGAAAGTGCATGCTATGCCCCTAATCGACTTTTGGTGTTAATGACAACACATACATAGGAAACTAATCCTATTTGTTGAGTGTATCTCAGGATGGCAAGTACTTTAGTAGATTGAGAATTATGTGCCAAAGGTGGTCTGAGAAGATCGGGATTTATATTTCGGGAAGGCTCGGGATTAAGAAAAGATGATGTAGACTATTCTTTTGAGTTTACTGATATTGAGTATAGGGATCCCGCACTATTAAGAGGGGATCACAGGTTTTGCGATGAACTTGCTCGTACCACATCTTCACTGTCATACCCAATACCACATATTCTCCACTCTGTTCTTATCTACAAACAGGTCTATTGCCTCGGACGTCCGGCTACCTCCGGACGTCCGAGGGCCGGACGACCGGCAGGCTTCGGAAATCCGGAGCCCTCCACCAGAAGTTTGTGAGTCATATAACTCGGATTTCCGGCTCCCTCCGGACATCCGAGGGCCGGACGTCCGACCAGCCTCGGAAATCCGGAGCCCTGCACCAGAAGAACATGAGCTCTATAACTCGGATTTCCGGCTCTCTCCGGACGTCCGAGGGCCGGACGTCCGTTCCCCTTCGGAAATCCGGAACCTCCCACCAGAAGAACTTGAGTCTAATAACTCGGATTTCCGGTCCTGTCCGAATGTCCGGTCGATGTTCAATTCACAGTGTTTTCAGTCATATCTACAGGCCTCGGACGACCGACCCCTGTCGGACGTCCGACCCCTCGCGAACGCCCGGACTTCCGGCAACTGTCGGACGTCCGGACCCTGTGTGACTTAAAGTGTCCCCAACGGCTGGTTTTCACTCCCCACTATATATACTCCTCTCCCACCTCGTGAAAGTGTGTTCAACACAGCTAGAATACATCCAAGAACACCTTTCTTCTCACTCACTCTTGTCTACACCAAATCCTAGATCCCAAGAGCATTTTTGAGTCCCTTTGAGTGTTGTTCCAATCAAAAGATAGATCGTATCCCTCTCCTCCTTCCCACCAAAGTGATTTGTGATTTGAGAATGTTTTGAGCAATCCCCGTGATCTTGTTACTCTTGGAGGTTGGAGACTCCTAGGCGGTAGGAGTCTTCGGAGAGGAATCAAACCATTGTGATTTCCCCCGGAAAGTTTGTGAAGGTTTGGAAGCCACCTCAAGGCTTACCACTAGTGGTTGAAAAACGCCTTCGTGGAGTTATCTCAAAGGGAGAATAGGGTGAGCCTTCGTGGCGTTGGTGTGCCTTCATGGTAACATCCGCCCCTCTAACGGTGACGTAGCTTCCCTCCAAGGAAGTGAACATCGGGATACATCCTTGTCTCTCTTGGAGTTTCGGTTATTCCTAACCCTAACTCTCTACTTGTGTTAATCCTTATTACGTACTTGTATTTGATTATTGTTTACCGCTTGTCTTACTTCACTCTAAATAGCTTACTCCTTGTCGTAGCAATTATTAGGCCTACACTCATATTCCGCACTTTTGCCTAAAATTGCTAAGTAATTATTAAAATTTGGATTTGTACCTATTCACCCCCCCTCTAGGTCCATCTCGATCCTTTTCAGATTAGTCCATTTATTTGTCAGCATACTATCAATCTTGAGTCTGATGATAAACCGGTAGTTGATCATCAACGACGGTTAAACCCGAAGATGAAGGATGTTGTGAGGACCGAAATCCTCAAACTTCTAGCCGCAGGTATTATCTACCCTATAGCTGATAGCAAGTGGGAAAGTCCACTACATTGTGTTCCCAAGAAAGGAGGTACGAATGTGGTTCCTAACGATAAGAATGAACTAATACCTCAAACAATTATTATTGGATATAGAATGTGTATTGATTACAGGAAGCTGAACAAGGCAACCAGGAAGGACCACTACCCGCTGCCATTCATCGACCAAATGCTTGAAAGGTTATCCAAATTCACTCACTTTTGCTATCTTGATGGGTACTCTTTCTTCTCTCAAATTCATGTTAATACTGCCGATCAATAGAAGACCACTTTTACTTGTCCCTTTGGTACTTATGCTTATAGACGTATGCCTTTTGGATTATGCAATGCTCCTGTTACTTTTCAAAGTTGTATATCCGCTATATTTCATGGTTTTTGTGAGGAAATTGTGGAGGTCTTCATGGATGATTTCTCCATCTATGGAACCTCTTTTGATCATTGTCTCCACAACCTTAATAAAGAGATGTGAGGAGACGAACTTGGTACTCAACCGGAAGAAGTGCCACTTCATGGTCAATGAGGGAATTGTTCTTGGTCACAAGATTTCTGAAAAAGGAATCGAGGTGGATGATACGTCTCCAATGTATCTATAATTTTTGATGGTTTCATGCTATTATCTTGTCAAACTTTGTATGTTATGCATGCCTTTTATATATTTTTTGGGACTAACTTATTAACTCAGTGCCAAGTGTCAGTTCCTGTTTTTTCCATGTTTTTGACCCCTTTCAGAGGAGATTTTGAAATGGAGTCCAAACAGAAGAAAATCCCCGAAAAGATTTTTTCCGGAACGGAAGAAGATCGGGAAGCTTGAGAGCCAAGGCAGGGGAGCCTCAGTGGCCCCACAAGCCCCCACCCCACGGCCAGGGGGGAGGCCATGGCCCAGAGGCTTGTGGGCCCCCTGGGCGCCCTCTGCCCTAGGGGTTGCGCCTATAAATTCCCTAAAAATCCCAAAAAAAATCAGGAGATCATCGAAAGTACTTTTCCGCCACCGCAAGCTTCTGTCTCCGCGAGATCCCATCTGGGGCACGTTCTGGTGCCCTGCCAGAGGGGAGATTCGGATACAGAGGGCCTCTTGATCAACACCATGACCTCTCCGATGATGCGTGAGTAGTTCACCATAGACCTACGGGTCCATAGCTAGTAACTAGATGGCTTCTTCTCTCTCTTGGATCTTCAATACAAAGTTCTCCATGATCTTCATGGAGATCTATCCGATGTAATCTTCTTTTGCGGTGTGTTTTTCGAGATCCGATGAATATTAGATTTATGATCAGATTATCTATGAATCTTATTTGAGTTTCTTCTGATCTCTCTTATGCATGATTTCATATCCTTGTAATTCTCTTCGAGTTGTGGGTTTGCCTGGCCAACTAGATCTATGATTCTTGCAATGGGAGAAGTGCTTGGTTTTGGGTTCATACCGTGCGGTGACCA
This sequence comes from Hordeum vulgare subsp. vulgare, assembly GCF_904849725.1. Lineage (NCBI taxonomy): Eukaryota > Viridiplantae > Streptophyta > Magnoliopsida > Poales > Poaceae > Hordeum > Hordeum vulgare. Next base: position 569,238,513 of record NC_058524.1, on the reverse strand, counting down.
TACCCAGTGACAGAAGGGGTAGCGAGGCATGCATCATGTTATTGCCATCAAGGGTAAAAAGATGGGGTTTTCATCATTGGTTTGAGATTACCCCTCTACATCATGTCATCTTGCTTAAGGCGTTACTCTGTTCTTTATGAACTCAATACACTAGATGCATGCTGGATAGCGGTCGATGTGTGGAGTAATAGTAGTAGATGCACAAAGTATCGGTCTACTTGTCTCGGACGTGATGCCTATATGTATGATCATTGCCTTAGATATCGTCATGACTTTGCGCGGTTCTATCAATTGCTCGACAGTAATTTGTTCACCCACCGTGATATTTGCTATTTTGAGAGAAGCCTCTAGTGAACACTATGGTCCCCAGGGTCTACTCCGCACCATATTTTCAGCCTTACACTTTTTACTTCGTTGCACTTTTCTCCTTCAGATCTCACTTTTTAAACAATCTTGAAGGGATTGACAACCCCTTTGAAGCGTTGGGTGCAAGCTTGTTTGTGTTTGCACAGGTACTCTAGACTTGATGAAACCCTCCTTCTGGATCGATACCTTGGTTCTCAAACTGAGGGAAATACTTACTGCTCCTGTGCTGCATCACCCTTTCCTCTTCAAGGGAAAAACCAACGCAAGCCCAGTCTCCGTCAACGTGTCAATTTCTGGCGCTGTTGTTTGAGAAGTAGCACAAGGATTTCTGGCGCCGTTGCCGGGGAGGAAGATCAAGTCAATGACTCATCCAAGTAGGTGTCGCGAACTCATCTATTGCATTTACTTTGTTCGCCAGTTGCCTCTCGTTTTCCTCTCCCGCCACTTCACGAATTTGCCTTTTTCGTTTGCCTTTTTCATTCGCCTTTTCGTTCGCCCTTTTCTCTCGCTTACTCTTTGTTCGTTTGTGTGGGATAGTCTACCCGTTCTCATGGCTATATCCACCACTTCGAACGATACTCCCGAGAGCGAAGTTCTCAATTTCAAACAAATTGAGGAAGAAAACTTAAAGGACGCTTGGTATAGGATTTGCAATGCTCAGAGTAGATCTACTCATAAGCAATCCACTACCGTCTTGCTTCGCAGTTTTTATGTGGGTGTTTCTCCTTGGAATAGGTATATTCTTGACACCATCGTAGGTGGAAATTTCTTGGGTAGACATACCATTGATTCTTATAGAGCTGTGATAAATTTGGTAGGCTCACCCCCACTCATGGTTAATGGAACTACCTTAATTCTGGAACATGTGATGCGTAGGCTGGACGTTATTGAAAATAAAGTTGCTACGATTGAACTCATTTAGAATTTGGATAAAAAGATCCACAATCAAATCACTCAGTACGGATCCAAGGTGGGAATGGTTTTGAAAAATTTAAAGGAGAAGGAACCCACAGTTAACGAAAAGCTAGGTTATGATTCCGCTAGGATTGGCAAACTAGAGGATGTTATAACCAACTTGGGTTCCGCTTTTGCCGTTGTGCAGAATACTCCAAATTTTGCCCACAATAAAATCACCAAGTCTGCTTTTGTTCCTAAAAGTAGTGGTGAATCTTCTAGCAAGAAATATGAAAACCTTAAGATGATAAGTGGTCACGCTACTTATGGTTTGAGCACCAAAGACGACGATACGTGATTCTATCGCTTTTATGCCTGGCTAAGGGCGTTAAACAATAGCGCTTGTTGGGAGGCAACCCAATGAATTTATCTTTTTCTTTCTGTTTTGTTGCGTCCACACTTTCATAATTCTGTTGTGATTGTGTTTTTTGTGTTTCTTTTTGTGTTTGAGCCAAGCAAAACCTTTATGGCTAGTCTCGGTAATGGTTGTTTGATCCTGCTGGAAAAAGACAGAAACTTTTCGTTCGCGAGATGATTTTTCCTTTTATTCAGAAAGAGCTTTTGAGTTGATTCTTTTTGCTGCTGCTAGATATGCTTTTTGCCAAGGCGTAATGTTTCAGATTTTTTGAGGTACCAGAAGTATACGAAGTATACAGATTACTACAGACTGGTCTGTTTTTGACAGATTATATTTTTGTTGAGTTGGTTGCTTGTTTTGATGAAACTATGGTTAGTATCGGGGGGTACTAGCCATGGAAAAGTGAGAATACAGTAGCCCAACATCAATATAGATAGAATTCAAGTTTGCTACAGTACCAAAAGAAGTGGTAGTTTGTTTTCTTGTGCTAATGTTATCATGAGTTTCTGTTTAAGTTTTGTGTTGTGAAGTTTTCAAGTTTTGGGTGATGTTCTCATGGATGATGAGATAAGGAGTCGAAAGAGCTCAAGCTTGGGTATTCCCAAGGCATCCCAAGCCAAATTCAAGGACACCAAAAAGCCTAAGCTTGGGGATGCCCCGGGAAGGCATCCCCTCTTTCGTCTTCAATCCATCGGTAACATTACTTGGAGCTATATTTTTATTCACCACATGATATGTGTTTTGCTTGGAGTGTCTTGTAGCTTAGGAGTCTTTTCTTTTTGTTTTGTCACAATCATCCTTGCTGCACACCTTTTTGAGAGAGAGAGACATGCACTCATTGTGATTTTGCTAGAATGCTCATAATGCTTCACTTATATCTTTTGAGCTAGATAATTTTGCTCTTGTGCTTCACTTATATCTTTAGAGCACGGCGGTGCGTGATTTGGTAGTTGGATTATGCTATGAAAGTAGCCCCAAAAGTGATAGATACCCAAAGAGGATGCAAAAACCTCCATCTTCATGTGCATTGAATAGAAAGAGAAGTTTTGATTCCTCTCAATTAGTTTTGAGACGTGGATTCGGTAATATTAAGAGCTATGTTAGTAGGGTGTTGTGAATCTAGAAATACTTGTGTTGAAGTTAGTGATTCCCGTAGCATGCACGTATGGTGAACCGCTATGTTAGGAAGTCGGAGCATAACTGATCTATTGATTGTCATCCTTTGTGTTGAGGTCGGGATCGCGCGATGGTTAACACCTACCAACCCTTCCCCTTGGAGTATGCGTTTAGCACTTTGTTTCGATTACTAATAAAAACTTTTGCAACAAGTATGTGAGTTCTTCATGACTAATGTGAGTCCATGGTATAGATGTACTTTCACCTCCCACCATTGCTATCCTCTCTAGTGCCGCGCAATTCTCGCCGGTGCACAAACCCACCAAATTCCTTCCTCAAAACATCCACCATACCTACCTACTATGGCATTTTCATAGCCATTCCAAGATATATTGCCATGCAACTCCCACCGTTCCATCTCATGACTTGTGCCGTCACTCTCATATTGCCATTGCATGATCATAATATAGCTAGCGAGATGTTTCGACGTCATACGCCTTGCTAGATCGTTGCACATCCCGGTACAGAGCCGGAGGCATTTCCTATGGAGTCATCATCATCATTTTGAGTTGCGAGTAAATAAAAGTGTGATGATCATCATTATTACAGCATTGTCCCATGTGAGGAAAAAAAAGAGGCCAAAGAGCCCAAGAATAAAAAAGAAAAGAAAAAAGAGAGGCCTAAGAGCTAAAATGAAATAAAAGAGAGAAAAAGAGAGAAGGGACAATGCTACTATCCTTTTCCACACTTGTGCTTCATGATAGCACCATGTTCTTCATGATTGAGAGCTTCTTGCTTTGTCACTACCATATGCTAGTGGGAATCTTCATTATTTAACTTGGCTTGTATATTCCAATGATGGGCTTCCTCAAAATTGCCCTAGGTCTTCGTGAGCAAGCAAGTTGGATGCACACCCACTAGTTCTCCTTTTGAGCTTTCACATACTTATAGCTCTAGTGAATCTCTTGTATGGCAATCCCTACTCATTCACATTGATACCTATTAATGGGCATCTCCATAACCCTTTGATATGTCGAGTCAATGTGACCATCTCCTCCTTTTTGTCTCACAACCACCACCACACTGTATTCCACCTATAGTGCTATATCCATGGCTCGCGCTCATGTACTGCGTGATAGTTATAAAAAGTTTGAGAAAGTAAGAGTGCGAAAAACAATACTTGGCCAATGCCGGGGTTGTGCATGATTTACATTAGTTGTGTGAGGATGATGGAGCATAGCCAGACTATATGATTTTTAGGGATAACTTTCATTGGCCTTGTTATTTTGAAAGTTCATGATTACCTTGCTAGTTTTCTTGAAGTATTATTGTTTTCATGTCAATAGAAAACTATTGTTTCGAACCTTACGGATATGAACATTCATGTCACGTGAAAGAAGTTGCAAAGGACAACTATGCTAGGTAGCATTCCGCATCAAAACTTCATTCTTTATCACTTCCCTACTCGAGGACGAGCAGGAGTTAAGCTTGGGGATGCTTGATACGTCTCCAACGTATCTATAATTTTTGATGGTTTCATGCTATTATCTTGTCAAACTTTGGATGTTATGCATGCCTTTTATATATTTTTTGGGACTAACTTATTAACTCAGTGCCAAGTGCCAGTTCCTGTTTTTTCCATTTTTTTGACCCCTTTCAGAGGAGATTTTGAAAGGGAGTCCAAACGGAAGAAAATCCCTGAACAGATTTTTTCTGGAACAGAAGAAGATCGGGAAGCTTGAGAGCCAAGGCAGGGGAGCCTCAGGGGCCCCACAAGCCCCCACCCCGCGGCCAGGGGGGGAGGCCGTGACCCACATGCTTGTGGGCCCCGTGGGTGCCCTCTTCCCTAGGGGTTGCGCCTATAAATTCCCTAATAATCCCAAAAAAATCAGGAGATCATCAAAAGTACTTTTCCGCCGCCGCAAGCTTCTGTCTCCGCAAGATCCCATCTGGGGCACATTCTGGTGCCCTGCCGGAGGGGAGATTCGGATACGGAGGGCTTCTTCATCAACACCATGACCTCTTCGATGATGCGTGAGTAGTTCACCATAGACCTATGGGTCCATAGTTAGTAACTAGATGGCTTCTTCTCTCTCTTGGATCTTCAATACAAAGTTCTCCATGATCTTCATGGAGATCTATCCAATGTAATCTTCTTTTGCGGTGTGTTTGTCGAGATTCGATGAATTGTGGATTTATGATCAGATTATCTATGAATCTTATTTGAGTTTCTTCTGATCTCTCTTATGCATGATTTCATATCGTTGTAAGTCTCTTCGAGGTTTGGGTTTTGTGTGGCCAACTAGATCTATGATTCTTGCAATGGGAGAAGTGCTTGGTTTTGGGTTCTTACCGTGCGGTGACCTCACCCAGTGACAGAAGGGGTAGCGAGGCACGCATCGTGTTGTTGCCATCAATGGTAAAAAGATGGGGTTTTCATCATTGGTTTGAGCTTATCCCTCTACATCATGTCATGTTGCTTAAGGTGTTACTATGTTCGTCATGAACTCAATACACTAGATGCATTCTGGATAGCGGTCGATGTGTGGAGTAATAGTAGTAGATGCAGAAAGTATCGGTCTACTTGTCTCGGACGTGATTCCTATATGTATGATCATTGCCTTAGATATCGTCATGACTTTGCTCGGTTCTATCAATTGCTCGACAGTAATTTGTTCACCCACCGTGATATTTACTATTTTGAGAGAAGCCTCTAGTGAACACTATGGCCCCCAGGGTCTACTCCACACCATATTTTCAGCCTTACACTTTTTACTTCGTTGCACTTTCCGCCTTCAGATATCACTTTGCAAACCATCTTGAAAGGATTGACAACCCCTTTGAAGCGTTGGGTGCAAGCTTGTTTGTGTTTGCGCAGGTACTCTGGACTTGACGAGACCCTCCTTCTGGATCGATACCTTGGTTCTCAAACTGAGGGAAATACTTACTGCTCCTGTGCTGCATCACCCTTTCCTCTTCAAGGGAAAAACCAACGCAAGCCCAGTCTCCGTCAACGTGTCAATTTCTCGCGCTGTTGTTTGAGAAGTAGCAGTGGACACGTCAAAGGTTGAAGCAATCGAGAGAATGCCTTACCCAAGGGACATCAGAGGTATTCGTAGTTTCCTCGATCATGCTGGTTTCTATATGAGATTTATTAAAGACTTTTCTAAAACTTCTAAACCCCTTACGAATCTTCTCCAGAGAGATATTCCTTTTGTGTTTGATGAAGATTGTAAGGAAGCCTTCGAAGTTCTTAAGAAAGCCTTGATAACCGCCCCTATAGTCCAACCACCTAATTGGAATTTGCATTTTGAAATCATGTGCGATGCTAGTGTTTTTGTTGTTGGAGCTGTGTTAGGACAAAGGGTTGATAATAAATTGAATGTTATCCATTATGCTAGCAAAACCATTGACACTGCTCAAAAGAATTATGCTACTACTGAGAAAGAATTTTTAGCGGTAGTATTTGCTTGTGATAAGTTTAGGCCTTACATTGCTGATTCTAAAGTCATTATTCATACTGATCATGCTGCTATTAAGTATCTTATGGAAAAGAAGGATGCCAAACCAAGGCTTATCAGATGGGTCCTTCTTCTTCAGGAATTTGATTTGCAGATTGTTGATAAAAAAGGAACAGACAACCCTGTAGCAGACAACCTTTCCAGGATGGAAGACATACCACATGATCCTATTCCTGTTCTGGTCAATGGTAGTTTTCCTAACGAATAGTCAGCTGTTTTGTAGGTGAAACCTAATTCAGATCCATGGTATGCATATTATGCTAACTTTATTGTTGCAAAGTTTTTGCCTCCAGGTTTAACATTCCAGCAGCGGAAAAAGTTCTTCCATGACTTGAGGTGTTACTTTTGGGATGACCCACATCTTTTTAGAGAAGGTGCGGATGGAATTGTGAGGAGATGCATACCAGAGTATGAGCAGAAGGATATCTTGAGACAATGTCGTAGCAGTCCTTATGGAGGACATCATGCCGGTGAGAGGACTGCTACTTCTTGAGCTTGCGTTGGTTTTTCCCTTGAAGAGGAAAGGGTGATGCAACAAAAGTAGACATAAGTATTTCCCTCAGTTTGAGAACCAAGGTATCAATCCAGAAGGAGTATCAAGATGAGGCACCAATGAACCTGCGCAAAAACAAACAAACTTGCACCCAACACGATAAAGGGGTTGTCAATCTCTTCACGATTATTTGCAAGGTGATATCTGATAGTGATGAAAGGTAAATAGATAAAAATGCAACAAGGTATTTTTGGTCTATTTGTATGTAGATCTGAATATATAATGTGTAAAATAGACCCAGGGGCCATAGTGTTCACTAGAGGCTTCTCTCATGACATATTTACAGTGGGTGAATGAATTACTGTCGAGAATTGATAGAATCGCGCAAAGTCATGACGATATCTAAGGCAATGATCATACATATAGGCATCACGTCCGAGACAAGCAGACCGATACTGTCTGCATCTACTACTATTACTCCACACATCGACCGCTATCTCATACGTCTCCAACGTATCTATAATTTTTGATGGTTTCATGCTATTATCTTGTCAAACTTTGGATGTTTTGTATGCCTTTTATATCTTTTTTGGGACTAACTTATTAACTCAGTGCCAAGTGCTAGTTCCTGTTTTTCCGTATTTTTGACCCTTTTCAGATGAGGATTTTATACGGAGTCCAAACGGAATGAAACTTCCAAAAAGATTTTTTCTGAAATAGAAGACGATTGGGAGACTTGAGAACCAAGACAGAGGGTCACCAGGGACCCCACAAGCACCCTAGCCGCGGCCAGGGGGGCCCGCGCCTCCCAGACTTGTGGGCTCCCTGGGCCTCCTCTACCCTAGGTCTTTCATCTATATATTCCCTAAAATCCTAGAAAAAATTAGGAGAGTGCTACTTCTCAAACAACAGCGCCAGAAATTGACACGTTGACGGAGACTTCTTGCGTTGTTTTTTCCCTTGAAGAGGAAAGGGTGATGCAGCACAGGAGTAGTAAGTATTTCCGTGAGTTGAGAACCAAGGTATCAATCCAGTAGGAGAATCTCGTCAAGTCCAAAGTACCTGCGCAAACACAAAAGAGCTTGCACGCAACGCTTTAAAGGGGTTGTCAATCCCTTCAAGATGGATTGCAAAGTGAGATCTGAAGGCGGAAAGTGCAATGAAGAAAAAGTGTAAGGCTGAAAATATGGTGTGAAGTAGACCCGGGGGCCATAGTGTTCACTAGAGGCTTCTCTCAAAATAGCAAATATTACGGTGGGTGAACAAATTACCGTCGAGAACTTGATAGAACCGCGCAAAGTCATGACGATATCTAAGGCAATGATCATACATATAGGCATCACGTCCAAGACAAGTAGACCAATACTTTCTGCACTACTACTATTACTCCACACATTGACCGCTATCGAGCATGCATCTAATGTATTGAGTTCACGACGAACATGTTGGGGAACGTCGCATGGGAAACAAAAATTTTCCTACGCGCACGAAGACCTATCATGGTGATGTCCATCTACGAGAGGGGATGAGTGATCTACGTACCCTTGTAGATCGTACAGCAGAAGCGATAAGAGATCGCGGTTGATGTAGTGGAACGTCCTCACGTCCCTCGATCCGCCCCGCGAACAATCCCGCGATCAGTCCCACGATCTAGTACCGAACGGACGGCACCTCCGCGTTCAGCACACGTACAGCTCGACGATGATCTCGGCCTTCTTGATCCAGCAAGAGAGACGGAGAGGTAGAAGAGTTCTCCGGCAGCGTGATGGCGCTCCGGAGGTTGGTGATGATCTTGTCTCAGCAGGGCTCCGCCCGAGCTCCGCAGAAACACGATCTAGAGGAAAAACTATGGAGGTATGTGGTCGGGCAGCCGTGAGAAAGTCGTCTCAAATCTGCCCTAAAAGCCCCATATATATAGGAGGAGGGAGGGGGACCTTGCCTTGGGGTCCAAGGGAACCCCAAGGGGTCGGCCGAGCCAGGGGGGAGGACTCTCCCCCCCCAAACCGAGTCCTACTTGGTTTGGTGGGAGGGAGTCCTTCCCCTTTCCCACTTCCCCTCCTTTTTTTTTCTTTCTTTGATTTTTCTTCCTTGGCGCATAGGATTTGGTGGGCTGTCCCACCAGCCCACTAAGGGCTGGTGTGACCCCCCCAAATACCTATGGGCTTCCCCGGAGTGGGTTGCCCCCCTCCGGTGAACCCCCGGAACCCATTCGTCATTCCCGGTACATTCCCGGTAACTCCGAAAACCTTCCGGTAATCAAATGAGGTCATCCTATATATCAATCTTCGTTTCCGGACCATTCCGGAAACCCTCGTGACATCCGTGATCTCATCCGGGACTCCGAACAACATTCGGTAACCAACCATATAACTCAAATACGCATAAAACAACGTCGAACCTTAAGTGTGCAGACCCTGCGGGTTCGAGAACTATGTAGACATGACCCGAGAGACTCCTCGGTCAATATCCAATAGCGGGACCTGGATGCCCATATTGGATCCTACATATTCTACGAAGATCTTATCGTTTGAACCTCAGTGCCAAGGATTCGTATAATCCCGTATGTCATTCCCTTTGTCCTTCGGTATGTTACTTGCCCGAGATTCGATCGTCAGTATCCACATACCTATTTCAATCTCGTTTACCGGCAAGTCTCTTTACTCGTTCCGTAATACAAGATCCCGCAACTTACACTAAGTTACATTGCTTGCAAGGCTTGTGTGTGATGTTGTATTACCGAGTGGGCCCCGAGATACCTCTCCGTCACACGGAGTGACAAATCCCAGTCTTGATCCATACTAACTCAACTAACACCTTCGGAGATACCTGTAGAGCATCTTTATAGTCACCCAGTTACGTTGCGACGTTTTGATACACACAAAGCATTCCTCCAGTGTCAGTGAGTTATATGAGCTCATGGTCATAGGAATAAATACTTGACACGCAGAAAACAGTAGCAACAAAATGACACGATCAACATGCTACGTCTAATAGTTTGGGTCTAGTCCATCACGTGATTCTCCCAATGACGTGATCCAGTTATCAAGCAACAACACCTTGTTCATAATCAGAAGACACTGACTATCATCGATCAACTGGCTAGCCAACTAGAGGCATGCTAGGGACGGTGTTTTGTCTATGTATCCACACATGTAAATGAGTCTTCATTCAATACAATTATAGCATGGATAATAAACTATTATCTTGATACAGGAATTATAATAATAACTATACATTTATTATTGCCTCTAGGGCATAATTCCAACAGTCTCCCACTTGCACTAGAGTCAATAATCTAGCCCTCACATCACCATGTGAATTACATTGTAATAAATCTAACACCCATACAGTTCTGGTGTCGATCATGTTTTGGCCGTGGAAGAGGTTTAGTCAGCGGGTCTGCTACATTCAGATCCGTGTGCACTTTGCATATATTTACGTCCTCCTCCTCGACGTAGTCGCGGATGAGGTTGAAGCGTCGTTTGATGTGTCTGGTCTTCTTGTGAAACCTTGGTTCCTTTGCTAAGGCAATGGCACCAGTGTTGTCACAGAACAAGGTTATTGGATCCAGTGCACTTGGCACCACTCCAAGATCCGTCATGAACTGCTTCATCCAGACACCCTCCTTAGCCGCCTCCGAGGCAGCCATGTACTCTGCTTCACATGTAGAATCTGCTACGACGCTTTGCTTGGAACTGCACCAGCTTACTGCACCCCCATTAAGAATAAATACGTATCCGGTTTGCGACTTAGAGTCGTCCGGATCTGTGTCAAAGCTTGCATCGACGTAACCTTTTACGGCGAGCTCTTCGTCACCTCCATACACGAGAAACATCTCCTTAGTCCTTTTCAGGTACTTCAGGATATTCTTGACCGCCGTCCAGTGATCCACTCCTGGATTACTCTGGAACCTACCTGCCATACTTATGGCCAGGCTAACATCCGGTCTAGTGCACAGCATTGCATACATGATAGAGCCTATGGCTGAAGCATAGGGGACGGAGCGCATATGCTCTCTATCTTCATCAGTTGCTGGGCACTGAGTCTTACTCAATCTCGTACCTTGTAACACTGGCAAGAACCCTTTCTTGGACAGTTCCATTTTGAACCTCTTCAAAACTTTATCAAGGTATGTGCTTTGTGAAAGCCCTATCAGGCGTTTTGATCTATCCCTATAGATCTTAATGCCTAGAATGTGAGCAGCTTCTCCTAGGTCCTTCATAGAGAAACTTTTATTCAAGTAACCTTTTATGCTCTCCAAAAGCTCTACGTTGTTTCCAATCAGCAATATGTCATCCACATATAATATTAGAAACGCCACAGAGCTCCCACTCACTTTCTTGTAAATACAAGATTCTCCAACCACTTGTATAAACCCAAATGCTTTGATCACCTCATCAAAACGTTTGTTCCAACTCCGAGATGCTTGCACCAGTCCATAAATGGATCGCTGGAGCTTACACACTTTGTCAGCATTTTTAGGATCGACAAAACCTTCGGGTTGCATCATATACAACTCTTCCTTAAGGAAACCGTTAAGGAACGCCGTTTTGACATCCATCTGCCAGATTTCATAATCGAAAAATGCAGCTATTGCGAACATGATTCTGACGGACTTAAGCATCGCTACGGGAGAGAAAGTCTCATCGTAGTCAATTCCTGGAACTTGTGAAAAACCCTTTGCCACAAGTCGAGCTTTATAAACGGTCACATTACCGTCAGCGTCCGTCTTCTTCTTAAAGATCCATTTGTTCTGAATAGCCTTGCGGCACTCAGGCAGTATCTCCAAAGTCCACACTTTGTTCTCATACATGGATCCTATCTCGGATTTCATGGCTTCTAGCCATTTGTTGGAATCTGGGCCCACCATTGCTTCTTCATAATTTGCAGGTTCATTGTTGTCTAACAACATGATTGATAAGACGGGATTACCGTACCACTCTGGAGCAGCGCGTGATCTCGTCGACCTGCCTGGTTCAACAGAAACTTGAACTGGAGTTTCATGATCATCATCATTAACTTCCTCCTCAACCGGCGTCGCAATGACAGAGGTTTCCCCTTGCCCTGCGCCACCATCCAGAGGGATGAGAGGTTCGACAACCTCGTCAAGTTCTATCTTCCTCCCACTCAATTCTCTCGAGAGAAACTCCTTCTCGAGAAAAGTTCCGTTCTTAGCAACAAACACTTTGCCCTCGGATTTGAGATAGAAGGTGTACCCAACTGTCTCTTTTGGGTAACCTATGAAGACGCATTTTTCCGCTTTGGGTTCCAGCTTTTCAGGCTGAAGCTTTTTGACATAAGCATCACATCCCCAAACTTTAAGAAACGACAATTTTGGTCTTTTGCCATACCACAGTTCGTATGGTGTCGTCTCAACGGATTTTGATGGTGCCCTATTTAAAGTGAATGCAGCTGTTTCTAATGCATAGCCCCAAAATGATAACGGAAAATCAGTAAGAGACATCATAGATCGCACCATCTCTAACAAAGTACGATTACGACGTTCGGACACACCATTACGTTGTGGTGTTCCAGGCGGTGTTAACTGCGAAACAATTCCACATTGTCTTAAGTGAGTACCAAACTCGAAACTCAGATATTCACCCCCACGATCAGACCGTAGGAACTTGATCTTCTTGTTACGATGATTTTCCACTTCACTCTGAAATTGCTTGAACTTTTCAAATGTTTCAGACTTGTGCTTCATCAAGTAGACATAACCATATCTGCTTAAATCGTCAGTGAAGGTGAGAAAATAACGATATCCGCCGTGTGCCTCCACGCTCATCGGACCACACACATCGGTATGTATGATTTCCAACAAGTCACTTGCACGCTCCATTGTTCCGGAGAGCGGAGTTTTAGTCATCTTGCCCATGAGGCATGGTTCGCACGTGTCAAGTGAATCAAAGTCAAGTGACTCCAAAAGTCCATCGGCATGGAGTTTCTTCATGCGCTTTACACCAATATGACCTAAGCGGCAGTGCCACAAAAATATGGCGCTATCATTGTTTACTCTAACTCTTTTGGTCTCAATGTTATGTATATGCGTATCTCTATCAAGATTCAATATGAACAATCCTCTCACATTCGGTGCATGACCATAAAAGATGTTACTCATAGAAATAGAACAACCATTATTCTCAGACTTAAAAGAGTAACCGTCTCGCAATAAACAAGATCCAGATATAATGTTCATGCTCAACGCAGGCACTAAATAACAATGATTTAAGTTCATCACTAATCCCGATGGTAGTTGAAGTGACACGGTGCCGACGGCGATTGCATCAACCTTGGAACCGTTTCCTACGCGCATCGTCACTTCGTCTTTCGCCAGCCTTCGTCTATTCCGCAGTTCCTGTTTCGAGTTGCAAATATGAGCAACAGAACCGGTATCGAATACCCAGGCACTACTACGAGAGCCGGTTAAGTACACATCAATAACATGTATATCAAATATACCTAATTTTTCTTTGGCCGCCTTCTTATCTGCCAGATACTTGGGGCAATTGCGCTTCGAGTGACCCATACCCTTGCAATAGTAACACTCTGTTTCAGGCTTAGGTCCAGCTTTGGGTTTCTTCGTCGGATTGGCAACAGGCTTGCCGCTCTTCTTCGAATTACCCTTCTTGCCTTTGCCGTTTCTCTTGAAACTAGTGGTCTTATTCACCATCAACACTTGATGCTCTTTACGGAGTTCAGACTCTCCGACTTTCAGCATCGCAAACAACTCGCCGGGAGACTTGTTCATCCCTTGCATGTTGTAGTTCAACACAAAGCCTTTATAGCTTGGCGGCAGTGATTGAAGGATTCTGTCAGTGATAGCCTCTTGCGGGAGTTCAATCCCCAGCTCAGCTAGACGGTTTGAGTACCCAGACATTTTGAGCACATGTTCACTGACAGACGAGTTTTCCTCCATCTTGCAAGCATAGAATTTATCGGAGGTCTCATACCTCTCGATCCGGGCGTTCTTCTGAAAGATAAACTTCAACTCCTGGAACATCTCAAATGCTCCATGACGCTCAAAGCGACGTTGAAGTCCCGGTTCTAAGCCATACAAGACTGCACATTGAACTATTGAGTAGTCCTCCTTTCGCGCTAACCAAGTGTTCTTAACATCCTGATCAGCCGTAGCGGGTGGTTCATCTCCTAGCGCAGCATTAAGGACATAATCCTTCTTTCCAGCTTGTAAGATTAGCTTAAGATTACGAGCCCAGTCTACAAAGTTGCTTCCATCATCTTTCAACTTAGCTTTCTCTAGGAACGTATTAAAATTGAGGATGACACTTGCGTGAGCCATGATCTACAACACAAATTTATTCAAAGTGGACTTAGACTATGTTCAAGATAATCAGAGTTCAACTTAATCAAATTATATGCTAAACTCCCACTCAAAAAGTACATCTCTCTAGTCATTTGAGTGGTTCATGATCCACTTACACTATCCCAAGTCCGATCATCACGTGAGTCGAGAGTAGTTTCAGTGGTAAGCATCCCTATGCTAATCATATCAACTATATGATTCATGATCGACCTTTCGGTCTCATGTGTTCCGAGGCCATGTCTGCACATGCTAGGCTCGTCAAGCTTAACCCGAGTGTTCCGCGTGCGCAACTGTTTTGCACCCGTTGTATGTGAACGTTGAGTCTATCACACCCGATCATCACGTGGTGTCTCGAAACGACGAACTGTAGCAACGGTGCACAGTCGGGGAGAACACAATTTCGTCTTGAAATTTTAGTGAGAGATCACCTCATAATGCTACCGTCGTTCTAAGCAAAATAAGGTGCATAAAAGGATTAACATCACATGCAATTCATAAGTGACATGATATGGCCATTATCACGTGCTTCTTGATCTCCATCACCAAAGCACCGGCACGATCTTCTTGTCACCGGCGCCACACCATGATCTCCATCATCATGATCTCCATCAACGTGTCGCCATCGGGGTTGTCGTGCTACTTATGCTATCACTACTAAAGCTACATCCTAGCTAAATAGTAAACGCATCTGCAAGCACATATGTTAGTATAAAGACAACCCTATGGCTCCTGCCGGTTGCCGTACCATCGACGTGCAAGTCGATATTTCTATTACAACATGATCATCTCATACATCCAATATATCACATCACATCATTGGCCATATCACATCACAATCATACCCTGCAAAAACAAGTTAGACGTCCTCTAATTTTGTTGTTGCATGTTTTACGTGGTGACCAAGGGTATCTAGTAGGATCGCATCTTACTTACGCAAACACCACAACGGAGATATATGAGTTGCTATTTAACCTCATCCAAGGACCTCCTCGGTCAAATCCGATTCAACTAAAGTTGGAGAAACCGTCACTTGCCAGTCATCTTTGAGCAAAGGGGGTTACTCGTAACGATGAAACCAGTCTCTCGTAAGCGTACGAGTAATGTCGGTCCAAGCCGCTTCAATCCAACAATACCGCGGAATCAAGAAAAGACTAAGGAGGGCAGCAAAACGCACATCACCGCCCACAAAACCTTTTGTGTTCTACTCGAGAAGACATCTACGCATGAACCTAGCTCATGATGCCACTGTTGGGGAACGTCGCATGGGAAACAAAAATTTTCCTACGCGCACGAAGACCTATCATGGTGATGTCCATCTACGAGAGGGGATGAGTGATCTACGTACCCTTGTAGATCGTACAGCAGAAGCGATAAGAGATCGCGGTTGATGTAGTGGAACGTCCTCACGTCCCTCGATCCGCCCCGCGAACAATCCCGCGATCAGTCCCACGATCTAGTACCGAACGGACGGCACCTCCGCGTTCAGCACACGTACAGCTCGACGATGATCTCGGCCTTCTTGATCCAGCAAGAGAGACGGAGAGGTAGAAGAGTTCTCCGGCAGCGTGACGGCGCTCCGGAGGTTGGTGATGATCTTGTCTCAGCAGGGCTCCGCCCGAGCTCCGCAGAAACACGATCTAGAGGAAAAACTATGGAGGTATGTGGTCGGGCAGCCGTGAGAAAGTCGTCTCAAATCTGCCCTAAAAGCCCCATATATATAGGAGGAGGGAGGGGGACCTTGCCTTGGGGTCCAAGGGAACCCCAAGGGGTCGGCCGAGCCAGGGGGGAGGACTCTCCCCCCCCAAACCGAGTCCTACTTGGTTTGGTGGGAGGGAGTCCTTCCCCTTTCCCACTTCCCCTCCTTTTTTTTTTCTTTGATTTTTCTTCCTTGGCGCATAGGATTTGGTGGGCTGTCCCACAAGCCCACTAAGGGCTGGTGTGACCCCCCCAAATACCTATGGGCTTCCCCGGAGTGGGTTGCCCCCCTCCGGTGAACCCCCGGAACCCATTCGTCATTCCCGGTACATTCCCGGTAACTCCGAAAACCTTCCGGTAATCAAATGAGGTCATCCTATATATCAATCTTCATTTCCGGACCATTCCGGAAACCCTCGTGACGTCCGTGATCTCATCCGGGACTCCGAACAACATTCGGTAACCAACCATATAACTCAAATACGCATAAAACAACGTCGAACCTTAAGTGTGCAGACCCTGCGGGTTCGAGAACTATGTAGACATGACCCGAGAGACTCCTCGGTCAATATCCAATAGCGGGACCTGGATGCCCATATTGGATCCTACATATTCTACGAATATCTTATCGTTTGAACCTCAGTGCCAAGGATTCGTATAATCCCGTATGTCATTCCCTTTGTCCTTCGGTATGTTACTTGCCCGAGATTCGATCGTCAGTATCCACATACCTATTTCAATCTCGTTTACCGGCAAGTCTCTTTACTCGTTCCGTAATACAAGATCCCGCAACTTACACTAAGTTACATTGCTTGCAAGGCTTGTGTGTGATGTTGTATTACCGAGTGGGCCCCGAGATACCTCTCCGTCACACGGAGTGACAAATCCCAGTCTTGATCCATACTAACTCAACTAACACCTTCGGAGATACCTGTAGAGCATCTTTATAGTCACCCAGTTACGTTGCGACGTTTTGATACACACAAAGCATTCCTCCAGTGTCAGTGAGTTATATGAGCTCATGGTCATAGGAATAAATACTTGACACGCAGAAAACAGTAGCAACAAAATGACACGATCAACATGCTACGTCTAATAGTTTGGGTCTAGTCCATCACGTGATTCTCCCAATGACGTGATCCAGTTATCAAGCAACAACACCTTGTTCATAATCAGAAGACACTGACTATCATCGATCAACTGGCTAGCCAACTAGAGGCATGCTAGGGACGGTGTTTTGTCTATGTATCCACACATGTAAATGAGTCTTCATTCAATACAATTATAGCATGGATAATAAACTATTATCTTGATACAGGAATTATAATAATAACTATACATTTATTATTGCCTCTAGGGCATAATTCCAACAGTCTCCCACTTGCACTAGAGTCAATAATCTAGCCCTCACATCACCATGTGAATTACATTGTAATAAATCTAACACCCATACAGTTCTGGTGTCGATCATGTTTTGGCCGTGGAAGAGGTTTAGTCAGCGGGTCTGCTACATTCAGATCCGTGTGCACTTTGCATATATTTACGTCCTCCTCCTCGACGTAGTCGCGGATGAGGTTGAAGCGTCGTTTGATGTGTCTGGTCTTCTTGTGAAACCTTGGTTCCTTTGCTAAGGCAATGGCACCAGTGTTGTCACAGAACAAGGTTATTGGATCCAGTGCACTTGGCACCACTCCAAGATCCGTCATGAACTGCTTCATCCAGACACCCTCCTTAGCCGCCTCCGAGGCAGCCATGTACTCTGCTTCACATGTAGAATCTGCTACGACGCTTTGCTTGGAACTGCACCAGCTTACTGCACCCCCATTAAGAATAAATACGTATCCGGTTTGCGACTTAGAATCGTCCGGATCTGTGTCAAAGCTTGCATCGACGTAACCTTTTACGGCGAGCTCTTCGTCACCTCCATACACGAGAAACATCTCCTTAGTCCTTTTCAGGTACTTCAGGATATTCTTGACCGCCGTCCAGTGATCCACTCCTGGATTACTCTGGAACCTACCTGCCATACTTATGGCCAGGCTAACATCCGGTCTAGTGCACAGCATTGCATACATGATAGAGCCTATGGCTGAAGCATAGGGGACGGAGCGCATATGCTCTCTATCTTCATCAGTTGCTGGGCACTGAGTCTTACTCAATCTCGTACCTTGTAACACTGGCAAGAACCCTTTCTTGGACAGTTCCATTTTGAACCTCTTCAAAACTTTATCAAGGTATGTGCTTTGTGAAAGCCCTATCAGGCGTTTTGATCTATCCCTATAGATCTTAATGCCTAGAATGTGAGCAGCTTCTCCTAGGTCCTTCATAGAGAAACTTTTATTCAAGTAACCTTTTATGCTCTCCAAAAGCTCTACGTTGTTTCCAATCAGCAATATGTCATCCACATATAATATTAGAAACGCCACAGAGCTCCCACTCACTTTCTTGTAAATACAAGATTCTCCAACCACTTGTATAAACCCAAATGCTTTGATCACCTCATCAAAACGTTTGTTCCAACTCCGAGATGCTTGCACCAGTCCATAAATGGATCGCTGGAGCTTACACACTTTGTCAGCATTTTTAGGATCGACAAAACCTTCGGGTTGCATCATATACAACTCTTCCTTAAGGAAACCGTTAAGGAACGCCGTTTTGACATCCATCTGCCAGATTTCATAATCGAAAAATGCAGCTATTGCTAACATGATTCTGACGGACTTAAGCATCGCTACGGGAGAGAAAGTCTCATTGTAGTCAATTCCTGGAACTTGTGAAAAACCCTTTGCCACAAGTCGAGCTTTATAAACGGTCACATTACAAGATGGCCAAACAAAACCCACAACTCGAAGAGAATTACAAGGATATGAAATCATGCATAAGAGAGATCAGAAGAAACTCAAATAAGATTCATAGATAATCTGATCATAAATCCACAACTCATCGGATCTCGACAAACACACCGCAAAAGAAGATTACATCGGATAGATCTCCATGATGATCATGGAGAACTTTGTATTGAAGATCCAAGAGAGAAAAGAAGCCATCTAGTTACTAGCTATGGACCCGTAGGTCTATAGTGAACTACTCACGCATCATCAGAGAAGTCATGGTGTTGATGAAGAAGCCCTCCGTATCTGAATCCCCCCTCCGGCAGGGCACCAGAACGTGCCCCAGATGGGATCTTGCGGATACAGAAGCTTGCGGCGGTGGAAAAGTACTTTCGATGATCTCCTGATTTTTTCTGGAATTGATGGGAATATATAGGCGAAAGACCTAGGGCAGAGGTGACCCAGGGAGCCCACAAGCCTGGGAGGCGCGACCCCCTGGCCGCGGCTAGGGGCTTGTGGGGTCCCTGGTGGCCCCCTGCCTTGGTTCTCAAGCTTCCCGATCTTCTTCTGTTTCGAAAAAAATCTTTTTGGAACTTTCGTTCCGTTTGGACCCCGTTTAAAATCCTCCTCTGAAAGGGGTCAAAAACACGGAAAAAATAGGAACTGACACTTGGCACTGAGTTAATAAGTTAGTCCCAAAAAGATATAAAAGGCATACAAAACATCCAAAGTTTGACAGGATAATAGCATGAAACCATAAAAAATTATAGATACGTTGGAGACGTATCAATCATCCCCAAGCTTAAGTCCTGCTCGTCCTCGAGTAGGGAAGTAATAAAGACTGAATTTTTGATGTGGAATGCTACCTAACATAGTTGTTCTTTGTAACTTCTTTCATGTGTCATGAATGTTCAGATCCGTAAGATTCAAAACAATAGTTTGCTATTGACATGAAAACAATAATACTTCAAGAAAACTAGCAAGGTAATCATGAACTTTCGAAATAACAAGGCCAAAGAAAGTTATCCCTACAAAATCATATAGTCTGTCTATGCTCCATCATCCCCGCACAACTAATTTAAATCATGCACAACCCCGGTATTGGCCAAGTAATTGTTTTCACACTCTTACTTTCTTAAACCTTTTTTAACTATCACGCAATACATGAGCGTGAGGCATGGATATAACACTATAAGTGGAATAGAGTGTGGTGGTGGTTGTGAGACAAAAACGGAGGAGATGGTCATATTGACTCGACGTATCAAAGGTCTATGGAGATGCCTATTAATAGATATCAATGTGAATGAGTAGGGATTGCCGTATAAAGGATGCACTAGAGCTATAAGTATGTGAAAGCTCAGAAGGAGAACTAGTGTGTGTGCATCCAACTTGCTTGCTCACGAAGACCTAGGGCAATTTTGAGGAAGCCCATCACTGGAATATACAAGCCAAGTTATATAATGAATATTCCCACTAGCATATGGTGGAGACAAAACGAGAAGCTCTCAATCATGAAGAACATGGTGCTATAATGAAGCACAAGTGTGGAAAAAGATAGTAGCATTGTCCCTTCTCTGTTTTTATCTCTCTTTTTTTATTTGGGCTCTTTGGCCTCTTTTTTTCTCTTTTTTTTATTTGGGCTCTTTGGCCTCTCTTTTTTTCTCACGTGGGACAATGCTCTAATAATGATGATCATCATACTTATATTTACTCGCAGCTCAAAGCTCAGAACGATGATGACTCTATAGGAAATGCCTCCGGTAGTGTACCGGGATGTGCAACGATCTAGCTTGGCGTATGACGTTGAAACAAATCGCTAGCTATCTTACGATCATGCAATGGCAAAATGAAAATGACGACACATGTCATGAGACGGAACGGTCGAAGTTGCATGGCAATATATCTCGGAATGGCTATGAAAATGCCATAATAGGTAGGTATGGTGGCTGTTTTGAGGAAGGTATACGGTGGGTTTGTGCACTGACGAAAGTTGTGGCACTAGAGAGGCTAGCAATGGTGGAAGGTGAAAGTTCATCTATACCATGGACTCACATTAGTCATGAAGGACTCATATACTTATTGCGAAAGTTGTATTAGTAATCAAAACAAAGTGCTAAATGCATACTCCTAGGGGAAGGGTTGGTAGGTGTTAACCATCGCGCGATCCCGACCGCAACACAAAGGACGACAATCAATAGATCAATTATGCTCCAACTTCCTAACATAGCGGTTCACCATACGAACATGCTACGAGAATCACTAACCTCAACACAAGTATTTCTAGATTCACAACACCCTACTAACATAACTCTAATATTACCATATCCATATCTCAAAACTAATTGTGAGGAATCAAACTTCTCTTACTAATCAATGCACTTGAATATGAAAGTTTTTATTATATCCTCTTCGGATGCCTATCATATTTAGGACTAATTTCATAGCACACGCCAATTACCAAGTTGCTTAGAGAGAGCACTCTCAAAATGATATAAGTGAAGATCGAGAGTTTTTATTTCTACAAATATGACACCGCCGTACTCTAAAAAGATTTAAGTGAAGCACTAGAGCAAAATTTTCTAGCTCAAAAGATATAAGTGAAGCTCATGGGAGCTAAATCGCCTAGCTCAAAAGATATAAGTGAAGCTCATTGAGTATTCTAACAAATTCATGATGAGTGCATGTCACTCTCAAAAAGGTGTGCAGCAAGGATGATTGTGATAAAAAATGCAAAGACTCCTACAATACACGACGCTCCAAGCAAAACACATATCATGTGGTAAATAAAAATATAGCTCCAAGTAACGTTATCGATGGATTGAAGACGAAAGAGCGGATGCCTTCCCGGGGCATCCCCAAGCTTACGCCTTTTGGTGTCCTTGAATTTGGATTGGGATGACTCGAGCATCCCCAAGCTTAGGGACTTTCCACTCTTTATTCCATTGTCCATAAGAACATCACCCAAAATTTGAAAACTTCACAACACAAAACTTAATCAAAAACTCGTGATATCATTAGCATAGGAAAACAAACCACCAACTTTTTAGGTACTGTAGTAAACTTGATTTCCATTTAGATTGAAGTTATATTACTGTATTCTCACTTTTCCATGGCTCGTACCCCCGATACTAACCATAGTTTCATTAAAAATAAGTAATCAACACAACAAAAACAAAATCTGCCAAAAACAGAAGAGTGTGTAGCAATCTGTATATTTCGTATACCTGTGATACCCCAAAAATTCTGAACAATTATGAGAATTAGGGAAATTTGCATATCAATCAGCAGCAAAAAGAATGAACTCAAAAGCTCTTTCTGGATAGGAATTAAAAATAATTTCGTGAGCACAAAGTTTTTGTCTTTTTCAGCATGATTAAACAACTATCACCAAAACTAATCATAAAGGTTCTACTTGGCACAAACACTAATTAACACACAAAAAACACAATCATAACAGAATCATGATGGTGTGGAATCAACAAAACAGAAAGTAAAAAGCAAAAATAAATTCATTCATTGGGTTGCCTCCCAACAAGCGCTTTTCTTTAAAGCCTTTTAGCTAGGCATTGATAATTCAATGATGCTCACATAAAAGATAGCAATCGGACACGAAGAGATCATCATGATCTAAGTCTAACATACTTCCTATGCATATGCATTTTATAGGAAAACAAATTATCAAGACAAGTAATAACTACCATATGCAAGGAAGAAGAAAGAGACAATATCTATCTCAACATAACGAGAGGTAATTTAGTAACATGAAAGTTTCTACCACAATATTTTCCTCTCTCATAATAATTACATGTGGGAATATATTCAAATTCAACTATATAACTATCACATAGGATATTCTTTTCAAGATCCACATGTATGCAAAGTTGACACTCTTTATTATTGCAATCATTATTATAAATATCATATTCATCATGAGGCTTAAACAAATTTTCAAGATCATAAGAAAAATCATCACCCCAATCATGATCATTGCAATAAGTAGTGGACATAGCAAAACTAGCATCCCCAAGCTTAGGGTTTTGCATGTTTTTAGCATAATTGACATTCATAGAATTTATAATAAAATCATTGCAATCACGCTTTTCTTTAAAGGGGCTAGCAAGTGTGGATGCAAGAACAATAATTTCACGTTTGACATAAGGAACTATAGCAAGTTCATCTCCATAGGCATCATTAATATTGTCATCGTGGCCACAAGCATAGCAAGCATCATGTTTATCAAGGGGTGATATTTCAATCATATCAACGAAATCACAATTATCTATAGGTTCATGCATATCATTATTTTCCTCCAAAGAACCGGACATTCTCTCAATAAATTCAATAACATAGGCATTAGAAGCAAAGTTCTCACGACAGTAATTAAGTATGTCAAGATTTTCATATTTGTAGAGAGTAATATCATACTTTTCAATCAAAGAAGCAACTTCATGAGCACCCTTAAAAACAACAAATTCTTCAATTTGTTCGATATCATAATAGCTATAAACACCCGTTTCATAAGAAGATAAGATTTCATTATCATTAAAGTCACATAGGTAGGGAAGGTGTTTTTAGGGTTTTTAGAGCAACAAGTATAATCATAAATTTCACATAGATTCAAAGCATAGCATAGCAAACTATTTATGTGATGCCATAAGAGTCTCCCCTTTTCAAACAAACGGTGACGCACAAAATGAGTATGCTCATCTAAAGATTTCCCATCAACCAAGCTAGTTGGGGTTTCAGCACAAGCACAAAGGGATCAAAGATGATCCAAGTAGAAAACTTTAAGTGGATCCATATCAATAGATACTTAGCAAGCAAAGATGCAAGCATATTGAAGGCACATAACACACAAGAAAAGGAAAGGCAAACGAAAAAGGCAAATATTTTTGTAAATTTTGTTTTTTAGAAGTGGGGGAGAGGAAAACGAGAGGCAAATGGCAAATAATGTAAATGCAAGAGATGAGTTTGCGATATGTACTTGGTAGATATGCTTCACTTGAGTACTCCCCAGCAACGGCGCCATAAATTCTTCTTGCTACTTCTTGAGCTTGCATTCGTTTTTCCCTTGAAGAGGAAAGGGTGATGCAACAAAAGTAGAGATAAGTAGTTCCCTCAGTTTGAGAACCAAGGTATCAATCCAGCAGGAGTATCAAGATGAGGCACCAATGAACCTGCACAAAAACAAACAAACTTGCACCCAACACGATAAAGGGGTTGTCAATCCCTTCATGATTATTTGCAAGGTGAGATCTGATAGTGATGAAAGGTAAACAGATAAAAATGCAGCAAGGTATTTTTGGTCTATTTGTATGTAGATCTGAATATATAATGTGTAAAATAGACTCGGGGGCCATAGTGTTCACTAGAGGCTTCTCTCATGATAGCAAGTATTACGGTGGGTGAATGAATTACTGTCGAGCAATTAATAGAATCACGCAAAGTCATGCCGATATCTAAGGCAATGATCATACATATAAGCATCACGTCCGAGACAAGTGGACCGATACTGTATGCATCTACTACTATTACTCCACACATCGATCGCTATCCAGCATGCATCCAGTGTATTAAGTTCATAACAAACGGAGTAACGCCTTAAGCAAGATGTCATGATGTAGAAGGATAAATTCATGCAATATGATATAAACGCCATTTTTTACCCTTGATGGCAACAACATGATGCGTGCCTCGCTACCCCTTCTGTCACTAGGTGAGGACACCGCACAGTATGAATGTAGCGACCCGACTCAACGAGTCAAGCCTTTGGTGTTTCTGTACCATCCCAAGATCATGTTGGTACACACACAGTACATAATGTATATATTCAAGAGTGCAATCACACAGCTTTATTAATCGAAATCTCATAAAGAGTACTTTATTACAATAAAGGAGTACAATAAAGTGGCTGAAGGCCATCTCATGAGATTATCTAACGAAGACTAAGCGGAAGCATCAGGTAGACGAGTCCATCCGACTCCAAGGGCATGTCGCTGAGCGTAGAACCGTAGCCTCACTCCTGGTCGGAAAAGTACTCTGCAACATGATACGTTGCAGCCGTGTAGGTCAGCATATTGAATATGCTGGCAAATCATCAAGAGAGGGAGTGAAATAATAATCATCTATCTCTACATGCATATTTGGCCGGTGGAGCTAAGTTTTGCATAAAGCCAGTTTTATCCTACAACAAAAGGGGTTGAAAACAAAACATTACTACAATGTTTGTTGTTAACGAGATGGTTCTGCCAACCAGTTCTCATACCCGAATAGTTGTTAACACCCACATCATTATTAAGTTGTGTCGAGAGTTCAGGGGAAATTCAATGCCTTCGGCTCAAGTTGTCCATGACCGTGGACACGGCTAATAGATTAGGTTTGAGTACTCTGCAAAGTTTTGCACACGTTCCCCACAAGATTTGATCGCCTCCGGGTTTGTCCTCGCACTTCAGGTTGTTTGAAGACCGGATGATCAAAACATGGTCTTTCAACGGGTCCCTCTGAATCCCTGTCGGTGCCCATCCATTCCTACCGTTCGTCTACATCTGCTAGCACCGCCTGTCCAGAGTCGCTGCGTTGTCCAACCAAGCCAGAGCCCATAATGACTTGTGGCTGTGCAGGTAAGCCTTGAGTCTTGAAGTCTCCGTCCGTCTCTTTGAGCCTGGGTGAAGCTTTCCGCTGGATGACATGGCCTCTCTAGCATCCCGGGCATCCACTGGGTTCTCCAGGGAGCCGATCAACCGTCCTTCACCCAGAGTTGCATTGCGTCCGAGGTCTTGAAAATCTTGTCTTAGTCCGGTCTTGGTTATTATATCAACCTCGCATCAGTCGTGGAATACACTCAACCGATAACCCGTCTACTAGAGCATAGCATATATAACATTGTCGTCCCGGGGCCAAGTATCGGGGTGTTGGTGTTCCTACCACATGATACTACACCTAGGACTAAAGTTTCCAAGTACCTAGGCATCATGCAAACATGGCGAAGAAGGTGATCTACTATGCATTGAAAACATAGTTAAAAATAACATGATCAAAGATGACTTGCCTTGATGATAGTTGTCCTGCTCGAGCGTCTCTAAGTAACACGCTTCGCACTCCGGATGATCTACCGATACAAACACAAAGCACACCATAAGCAATTCAATCATGCCACGAGTAAAAATAACATCACATCCAGTGATTTGCAAAAGACTACGCAAAAGAATTTGTCGCGCGCCGGTAAGGCAGAAACTTGTTTCGGTTGAAAACACCAGTAAAAATACTTAAAAATTCTGAAACTTCTACCACAGTAAGATTTTATCACTAGAAAACAGTAGCAAAAAGAATCAACTCAATATAATTTTTGAAACTCCTGGAATAGGCAAAACAGTGTTTAAACTAAATCTGCTCTAACTTATATTAACAAAAATCAAACATAGACAACTTATATGTTTTTAAAAACTACAGGAAATTTGTGAGTTACTGGAAAAAGAATCAATGTCATTAGACTTAGGGATAAAAATTTGTGGCCAAAACAAAACAGAAAGTTTCTGTTTTTTGAAATCTGGACAGAAAGTTACAAAACTGCTCGTTCTAATGAGAGGCACACGTGGCAAGTTTCTAGTGGCTGCAGTGGCGTTTGTCGAATAGCTTCGGGCAAACGGCCGAAGACTAGAAAAGTCGCCGGTTAATTCATAAGTGGCAAGAAAACCTACTGGTTTTCTGAGAATAACCGAAGGGTTACTAGTGTTCTAATCTTGGCCGTTGCATGGAGATCTAAAGGCTGGAATCTAATGCATGCAAATAGAGAGAGAGAAGGGAGGCTAGCTACCTGCTGCTGCTGTTTGCACCGGTGGAAAGAGAGTTGGCCGGCGGGGAGGAGGGAGTAGCTCCGACGGTGGAGACGTCGGGCGGCGGGGTTCCTCCTCCGCGGGGGGGGGGGGGGGGAGGCGGCAGTGAAGGGGGAGAGCTCGGGGAGCTCCTCCTGGCGAGGCGAAGTGGCAGCCTTCGGGCTGCTGCTGCTGCTCGCGACGGCGGCGGGGTGAGGTGGCGGTGGTGCCTAGGGTTGGGGAGGGGTGGCGGTGGGAAGGGGGGGTTTATATAGCCCTTGAGGAGGGGTGGCTATGGAAGGGGAGGGAGCTCGCGGGAAGGAGATCGCGGGAGAGAAGGAGAGCTCGGTTCCTGGGCAGAGAAAAGAAAGGGAGGGAGGAGAAGATCGCATGGGGCTTGGGCAGGAGAATAGAGGCAAGGCAGGAGAGAATAAGGGAGGAGAGGCTCGGGTGGGAGAAGGAAGGAGGAGGGAGAAGAAACAAGGAAGGAGGAGAGGGAACTGGGAAGGAGATCACGGGAGAAGGAGCTGCTCGGTTCGGTCCCTGGGAAAGAAAGAGAAGAGAGGAGAGGAGAGGAGAGGAGAGAGATTACGTGGGGAGAGAGAGGGGATTGGGTGGGGCCGGCTGCATGGATGCATGCGTGCATGGCTGCATGCCTCGGGTACGTGGGCAAGGGGCTCGAGGGGGCGGCTGGGCTGAGCCCCTTTGGCTCGGCCTGGCCGGCTGATTTTTTTTTGAAAAGAACAAACAACAGCAAAAAGAAAAAGAAGGAAAAAAAACGGTAAAATATATTTCCTTGCTAACAAATACTAGAAAATAGGTACTAATATATGTACACTAGAATACTTAGGAGAAAAACAAAACAGAAAAAAAAATACATACAACTAATATATATATATAATATATATATATATATACATATACATATAATATCTATGGAAACCCTAGTTCCACCTAATGCAAACTTTCGAAAATGAGTTTTATGCAATAGGTCACACAACGCGATTGAAAAACTCACCAAAAAAATAATTCGGAGTTTAGAAAATTTGAAAAACCAAATTGGTGACTTTAACTCACAGGGGAGAAGTCATATGATCTCCACTCCAATAAATTGCTCGCAGTCACATAATGAATAGAATTTTCAGAAGAACACAATAAAGCATAGAAATAATATGGAATGCATATGAATGATCTATTAACATCCGAATTTAAGAAAATTGGGATGTTACAAACCTACCCACCTTAAGATGAATCTCGCCCTCGAGATTCGGGTTGGCTAGAAAATAGGTGCGGGTGGTCTCGACGAAGATCCTCTTCTCGTTCCCAGGTGTCTTCTTCCTCGGTGTGGTGGCTCCACAATACCTTGCAGAACTTGATGATCTTGCTGCGGGTAACTCTGTTGGCAGTCTCGAGAATCCGGACGGGTTTCTCTTCATACGTCAGATCGCTGTCAAGCTGTATGGCCTCTAGGGGCACGGTATCTCTCAACGGAACATCGGCCATCTCAGCGTGGCATTTCTTCAACTGGGAAACATGGAATACATCATGAACTCCGGACAATCCTTTCGGCAGTTCCAGTTTGTATGCAACTTCGCCTCTACGTTCAAGAATTTTGTAGGGGCCAATGAAACGTGGTGCTAATTTTCCTTTCACACCGAATCTCTTGATTCCTCGAAGTGGAGACACCCGAAGATATGCTCGGTCTCCCACTTCGTACGTTACTTCCTTGCGTTTGTTGTCGGCATAACTCTTCTGCCTGGACTGAGCTATCTTGAGTCGGTCACGAATAAGCTTGACCTTCTCTTCAGAATCTCGGATGAGGTCGGGACCAAAAAGTTGTCGGTCTCCAACTCCATCCCACATCAACGGTGTTCTGCACCTCCTTCCGTATAGAGCTTCGAAAGGGGCCATCTTCAGACTGGTCTGGTAGTTGTTGTTGTACGAGAACTCGGTATACGGTAAATTGTCATCCCAACTAGACCCATAGTCTAGTGCGCAAGCTCTCAACATGTCTTCCAGAATCTGATTAACTCTCTCGTTCTGTCCATCTGTCTGCGGGTGAAAAGCTGTACTGAACTCCAATCTTGTTCCCAAGGTTTCATGCAGTTGGTGCCAAAATTTTGATGTGAACTGAGTCCCTCTATCGGACACAATACTCTTCGGTACTCCGTGGAGACATACGATCCTCGTCATATAAATCTTGGCCAGCTTGGCACTCGTGTAAGTAGTCTTCATCGGAATGAAGTGAGCTACCTTGGTCAAACGATCGACCACAACCCAAATAGAATCATAGCCAGAACGGGTCCGAGGTAATCCTGTGATGAAGTCCATACCAAGCTTTTCCCATTTCCATTCGGGTATCGGCAGAGGTTGGAGCAAACCTGCTGGTTTCTGATGCTCGGCTTTTACTCGCTGACAAACATCGCATATATCTACGTACTCGGCAATGTCTTTCTTCAATCCTGTCCACCAGAAACTTTCTTTCAGATCCAGATACATCTTGGTGTTACCGGGGTGTATCGAGTATGGGGAATCATGAGCTTCCTGAAGTATCAACTTCCTGAGTTCGGGATCATTGGGCACATAGATGCGATCCTCAAACCATAAAGTTCCGTGTTCATCCTCACGAAAACCTTTAGCTTTCCCGTCTTCCATTTTATGCTTAATCTCAGCTATCTCCTTGTCAGCTTTCTGTGCTTCACGAATCTTTTCCGTCAAAGTAGACTGAATTTCCAGAGTGGCAACAAATCCTCTTGGAACTATCTCCAATTTGAGCTCTCGAAGATCATCGACTAACTCCTGGGGTAATCCTCCTGCTGTGAGCGTGTTCACATAACTCTTGCGGCTCAACGCATCGGCTACAACATTTGCCTTGCCTGGGTGATAATGTAATCTCATGTCATAGTCTTTGATCAACTCTAGCCATCGCCTCTGTCTGAGGTTCAACTGCTTCTGCGTGAAGATATATTTCAGGCTCTTGTGATCAGTGTAAACATCACAACTATTTCCGATCAGGAAATGTCTCCAGGTCTTGAGAGCGTGCACTACGGCTGCTAGTTCCAAGTCATGTGTGGCATAATTCAACTCATGAGGTCTGAGCTGTCTGGATGCATAGGCTACAACTTTGCCTTCTTGCTTGAGCACTCCTCCGAGTCCTTGACGAGAAGCGTCACAGTAAACCTGGAAATCCTTCTGAATGTTCGGCAATATCAGCACTGGGGCTGTCACAAGACGTTTCTTCAACTCTTGAAAACTGGTTTCACATTCCTCAGTACAAATATACTTGGATTCCTGTTGGAATTATGCCCTAGAGGCAATCATAAATATAGTTATTATTATAATTCCTGTATCAAGATAATCGTTTATTATCCATGCTATAATTGTATTGAATGAAGACTCATTTAATGTGTGGATACATAGACAAAACACCGTCCCTAGCAAGCCTATAGTTGGCTAGCCAGTTGATCAAAGATAGTCAGTGTCTTCTGATTATGAACAAAGTGTTGTTGCTTGATAACTGGATCACGTCATTAGGAGAATCACGTGATGGACTAGACCCAAACTAAAAGACGTAGCATGTTGATCGTGTCATTTTGTTGCTACTGTTTTCTGCGTGTCAAGTATTTATTCCTATGACCATGAGATCATATAACTCACTGACACCGGAGGAATGCCTTGTGTGTATCAAACGTCGCAACGTAACTGGGTGACTATAAAGATGCTCTACAGGTATCTCCGAAGGTGTTAGTTGAGTTAGTATGGATCAAGACTGGGATTTGTCACTCCGTGTGACGGAGAGGTATCTCGGGGCCCACTCGGTAATACAACATCACACACAAGCCTTGCAAGCAATGTGACTTAGTGTAAGTTGCGGGATCTTGTATTACGGAACGAGTAAAGAGACTTGCCGGTAAACGAGATTGAAATAGGTATGCGGATACTGACGATCGAATCTCGGGCAAGTAACATACCGAAGGACAAAGGGAATGACATACGGGATTATATGAATCCTTGGCACTGAGGTTCAAACGATAAGATCTTCGTAGAATATGTAGGATCCAATATGGGCATCCAGGTCCCGCTATTGGATATTGACCGAGGAGTCTCTTGGGTCATGTCTACATAGTTCTCGAACCCGCAGGGTCTGCACACTTAAGGTTCGACGTTGTTTTATGCGTATTTGAGTTATATGGTTGGTTACCGAATGTTGTTCGGAGTCCCGGATGAGATCACGGACATCACGAGGGTTTCCGGAATGGTCCGGAAACGAAGATTGATATATAGGATGACCTCATTTGATTACCGGAAGGTTTTCTGAGTTACCGGGAATGTACCGGGTATGACGAATGGGTTCCGGAAGTTCACCGGGGGGGGGGGGCAACCCACCCTGGGGAAGCCCATAGGCCATGAGGGTGGCGCATCAGCCCTTAGTGGGCTGGTAGGACAGCCCAAAAGGGCCCTATGCGCCATAGAGATAAAAATCAAAGAGAAAGAAAAAAAAGGGAGGTGGGAAGGGAAGGAAGGACTCCCACCCACCAAACCAAGTCCAACTCGGTTTGGGGGGGGAGCCTTCCCCCTTGGACTCGGCCGACCCCCTTGGGGCTCCTTGAGCCCCAAGGCAAGGTCCCCTCCCTCCCACCTATATATACGGAGGTTTTGGGGCTGATTTGAGACGACTTTTCCACGGCAGCCCGACCACATACCTCCACGGTTTTTCCTGTAGATCGCGTTTCTGCGGAGCTCGGGCGGAGCCCTGCTGAGACAAGGTCATCACCAACCTCTGGAGCGCCGTCACGCTACCGGAGAACTCTTCTACCTCTCCGTCTCTCTTGCTGGATCAAGAAGGCGGAGATCATCGTCGAGGTGTACGTGTGCTGAACGCGGAGGTGTCGTCCGTTTGGTACTAGATCGTCGGACTGATCGCGGGATTGTTCGCGGGGCGGATCGAGGGACGTGAGGACGTTCCACTACATCAACCGCGTTCACTAACGCTTCTGCTGTACGATCTACAAGGGTACATAGATTACTCATCCCCTCTCGTAGATGGACATCACCATGATAGGTCTTCGTGCGCGTAGGAAAATTTTTGTTTCCCATGCGACGTTCCCCAACAGTGGCATCATGAGCTAGGTTCATGTGTAGATGTCTTCTCGAGTAGAACACAAAAGTTTTTGTGGGCGGTGATGTGCGTTTTTCTACCCTCCTTAGTATTTTCTTGATTCCGCGGTATTGTTGGATTGAAGCGGCTTGGACCGACATTACTCGTACGCTTACGAGAGACTGGTTTCATCGCTACGAGTAACCCCGTTGCTTAAAGATGACTGGCAAGTGTCGGTTTCTCCAACTTTAGTTGAATCGGATTTGACCGAGGAGGTCCTTGGATGAGGTTAAATAGCAACTCATATATCTCCGTTGTGGTGTTTGCGTAAGTAAGATGCGATCCTACTAGATACCCATGGTCACCACGTAAAACATGCAACAACAAAATTAGAGGACGTCTAACTTGTTTTTGCAGGGTATGCTTGTGATGTGATATGGCCAACGATGTGATGTGATATATTGGATGTATGAGATGATCATGTTGTAATAGTAAATATCGACTTGCACGTCGATGGTACGGCAACCGGCAGGAGCCATCGGGTTGTCTTTATACTAACGTTTGTGCTTGCAGATGCGTTTACTATTTTGCTAGGATGTAGCTTTACTAGTAATAGCATGAGTAGCACGACAACCCCGATGGCAACACGTTGATGGAGATCATGGTGTGGCGCCGGTGACAAGAAGATCGTGCCGGTGCTTTGGTGATGGAGATCAAGAAGCACGTGATGATGGCCATATCATGTCACTTATGAATTGCATGTGATGTTAATCCTTTTATGCACCTTATTTTGCTTAGAACGACGGTAGCATTATGAGGTGATCTCTCACTAAAATTTCAAGACGAAATTGTGTTCTCCCCGACTGTGCACCGTTGCTACAGTTCGTCATTTCGAGACACCACGTGATGATCGGGTGTGATAGACTCAACGTTCACATACAACGGGTGCAAAACAGTTGCGCACGCAGAACACTCGGGTTAAGCTTGACGAGCCTAGCATGTGCAGACATGGCCTCGGAACACATGAGACCGAAAGGTTGATCATGAGTCATATAGATGATATGATTAGCATAGGGATGCTTACCACTGAAACTATACTCAACTCACGTGATGATCGGACTTGAGCTAGTGTAAGTGGATCATGAACCACTCAAATGACTAGAGAGATGTACTTTTTGAGTGGGAGTTTAGCGAATAATTTTATTAAGTTAAACTCTAATTATCTTGAACATAGTCTAAGTCCACTTTGAATATATTTGTGTTGTAGATCATGGCTCACGCTACAGTCATCCTGAATTTTAATACGTTCCTAGAGAAAGCTAAGTTGAAAGATGATGGGAGCAACTTTGTAGATTGGGCTCGTATCTTAAGCTAATCTTACAAGCTGGGAAGAAGGATTATGTCCTTAATGCTGCGCTAGGAGATGAACCACCCGCTACGACTGATCAGGATGTTAAGAACGCTTGGTTAGCACGTAAGGAGGACTACTCAATAGTTCAATGTGCAGTCTTGTATGGCTTAGAACCGGGACTTCAACGTCGCTTTGAGCGTCATGGAGCATTTGAGATGTTCCAGGAGTTGAAGTTTATCTTTCAGAAGAACGCCCGGATCGAGAGGTATGAGACCTCCGATAAATTCTATGCTTGCAAGATGGAGGAAAACTCGTCTATCAGTGAACATGTGCTCAAAATGTCTGGGTACTCAAACCGTCTAGCTGAGCTGGGGACTGAACTCCCGCAAGAGGCTATCACTGACAGAATCCTTCAATCACTGCCGCCAAGCTATAAAGGCTTTGTGTTGAACTACAACATGCAAGGGATGAACAAGTCTCCCGGCGAGTTGTTTGCGATGCTGAAAGTCGTAGAGTCTGAACTCCGTAAAGAGCATCAAGTGTTGATGGTGAATAAGACCACTAGTTTCAAGAGAAACGGCAAAGGCAAGAAGGGTAATTCGAAGAAGAGCGGCAAGCCTGTTGCCAATCCGACGAAGAAACCCAAAGCTGGACCTAAGCCTGAAACAGAGTGTTACTATTGCAAGGGTATGGGTCACTCGAAGCGCAATTGCCCCAAGTATCTGGCAGATAAGAAGGCGGCCAAAGAAAAATTAGGTATATTTGATATACATGTTATTGATGTGTACTTAACCGGCTCTCGTAGTAGTGCCTGGGTATTCGATACCGGTTCTGTTGCTCATATTTGCAACTCGAAACAGGAACTGCGGAATAGACGAAGGCTGGCGAAAGATGAAGTGACGATGCACGTAGGAAATGGTTCCAAGGTTGATGCAATCGCCATCGGCACAGTTTCAAATCAGTTACCATCAGGATTGGTGATGAACTTAAATCATTGTTATTTAGTGCCTGCGTTGAGCATGAACATTATATATGGATCTTGTTTATTGCGAGACGTTTACTCTTTTAAGTCAGAGAATAATGGTTGTTCTATTTCTATGAGTAACATCTTTTATGGTCATGCACCTAATGTGAGAGGATTGTTCATATTGAATCTTGATAGCGAAACACATATACATAACATTGAGACCAAAAGAGTTAGAGTTAACAATGATAGCGCCATATTTTTGTGGCACTGCCGCTTAGGTCATATTGGTGTAAAACGCATGAAGAAACTCCATGTTGATGGACTTTTGGAGTCACTAGACTTTGATTCACTTGACACGTGCGAACCATGCCTCATGGGCAAGATGACTAAGACTCCGTTCTCCGGAACAATGGAGCGTGCAAGTGACTTGTTGGAAATCATACATACCGATGTGTGTGGTCCGATGAGCGTGGAGGCACGCGGCGGATATCGTTATTTTCTCACCTTCACTGACGATTTGAGTAGATATGGTTATGTCTACTTAATGAAGCACAAGTCCGAAACATTTGAAAAGTTCAAGCAATTTCAGAGTGAAGTTGAAAATCATCGTAACAAGAAGATCAAGTTCCTACGGTCTGATCATGGGGGTGAATATCTGAGTTTCGAGTTTGGTACTCACTTAAAACAATGTGGAATTGTTTCACAGTTAACACCGCCTGGAACACCACAGCGTAATGGTGTGTCCGAACGTCGTAATCGTACTCTATTAGAGATGGTGCGATCTATGATGTCTCTTACAGATTTGCCGTTAACGTTTTGGGGTTATGCATTAGAAACAGCTGCATTCACTTTAAATAGGGCACCATCAAAATCCGTTGAGACGACACCATACGAACCGTGGTATGGCAAAAGACCAAAGTTGTCGTTTCTTAAAGTTTGGGGATGTGATGCTTATGTCAAAAAGCTTCAGCCTGAAAAGCTGGAACCCAAAGCGGAAAAGTGCGTCTTCATAGGTTACCCAAAAGAGACAGTTGGGTACACCTTCTATCTCAAATCCGAGGGCAAAGTGTTTGTTGCTAAAAACGGAGCTTTTTCTCGAGAAGGAGTTTCTCTCGAGAGAATTGAGTGGGAGGAAGATAGAACTTGACGAGGTTGTCGAACCTCTCATCCCTCTGGATGGTGGCGCAGGGCAAGGGGAAACCTCTGTCGTTGCGACGCTGGTTGAGGAGGAAGTTAATGATGATGATCACGAAACTCCAGTTCAAGTTTCTGTCGAACCGCGCAGGTCGACGAGACCGCGTGCTGCTCCAGAGTGGTACGGTAATCCCGTCTTATCAATCATGTTGTTAGACAACAATGAACCTGCAAATTATGAAGAAGCAATGGTGGGCCCAGATTCCAACAAATGGCTAGAAGCCATGAAGTCCGAGATAGGATCCATGTATGAGAACAAAGTGTGGACTTTGGAGGTACTACCTGAGGGCCGCAAGGCTATTCAGAACAAATGGATCTTTAAGAGGAAGACGGACGCTGATGGCAATGTGACCGTTTATAAAGCTCGACTTGTGGCAAAGGGTTTTTCACAAGTTCAAGGAGTTGACTACGATGAGACATTCTCACCCGTGGCGATGCTTAAGTCCGTCAGAATCATGTTAGCAATAGCTGCATTTTTCGATTATGAAATCTGGCAGATGGATGTCAAAACGGCGTTCCTTAACGGTTTCCTTAAGGAAGAGTTGTATATGATACAACCCAAAGGTTTTGTCGATCTGAAGAATGCTAACAAGGTGTGCAAGCTCCAGCGATCCATTTATGGACTGGTGCAAGCATCTCGGAGTTGGAACAAACGCTTTGATGAGGTGATCAAAGCATTTGGGTTTATACAAGTGGTTGGAGAATCTTGTATTTACAAGAAAGTGAGTGGGAGCTCTATGGCGTTTCTAATATTATATGTGGATGACATATTGCTGATTGGAAACAACGTGGAGTTTTTGGAGAGCATAAAGGATTACTTGAATAAGAGTTTCTCTATGAAGGACCTAGGAGAAGCTGCTTACATTCTAGGCATTAAGATCTATAGGGATAGATCAAAACGCGTGATAGGACTTTCACAAAGCACATACCTTGATAAAGTTTTGAAGAGGTTCAAAATGGAACAGTCCAAGAAAGGGTTCTTGCCAGTTTTACAAGGTACGAGATTGAGTAAGACTCAGTGCCCAGCAACTGATGAAGATAGAGAGCATATGCGCTCCGTCCCCTATGCTTCAGCCATAGGTTCTATCATGTATGCAATGCTGTGCACTAGACCGGATGTTAGCCTGGACATAAGTATGGCAGGTAGGTTCCAGAGTAATCCAGGAGTGGATCACTGGACAGCGGTCAAGAATATCCTAAAGTACCTGAAAAGGACTAAGGAGATGTTTCTCGTGTATGGAGATGACGAAGAGCTCGCCGTAAAAGGTTACGTCGATGCAAGCTTTGACACAGATCCGGACGACTCTAAGTCGCAAACCGGATACGTATTTATTCTTAATGGGGGTGCGGTAAGCTGGTGCAGTTCCAAGCAAAGCGTCATAGCAGATTCTACATGTGAAGCGGAGTACATGGCTGCCTCGGAGGCAGCTAAAGAGGGTGTCTGGATGAAGCAGTTCATGACGGATCTTGGAGTGGTGCCAAGCGCACTGAATCCAATAACCTTGTTCTGTGACAACACGGGTGCCATTGCCTTAGCAAAGGAACCACGGTTTCACAAGAAGACCAGACACATCAAACGACGCTTCAACCTCATCCGCGACTACGTCGAGGGAGAGGACGTAAATATATGCAAAGTGCACACGGATCTGAATGTAGCAGACCCGCTGACTAAACCTCTTCGACGGCCAAAGCATGATCAACACCAGAACTGTATGGGTGTTAGATTTATTACAATGTAATTCACATGATGATGTGAGGGCTAGATTATTGACTCTAGTGCAAGTGGGAGACTGTTGGAATTATGCCCTAGAGGCAATAATAAATATAGTTATTATTATAATTCCTGTATCAAGATAATCGTTTATTATCCATGCTATAATTGTATTGAATGAAGACTCATTTAATGTGTGGATACATAGACAAAACACCGTCCCTAGCAAGCCTCTAGTTGGCTAGCCAGTTGATCAAAGATAGTCAGTGTCTTCTGATTATGAACAACGTGTTGTTGCTTGATAACTGGATCACGTCATTAGGAGAATCACGTGATGGACTAGACCCAAACTAATAGACGTAGCATGTTGATCGTGTCCGAGAAATCCGACTTCCTTCAACCAAAACTCACATTTGCTAAACTTTGCATATAGTTTATGCTCTCGAAGCTTCTCCAGAACTAGACGCAGATGTTCCTTGTGTTCCTCTTCGTTCTTGGAGATTATCAGTATGTCATCGATGAACACCACGACAAACTTGTCCAAGTATTCCATAAATACCTTGTTCATCAGATTCATAAAATATGCCGGAGCATTAGTCAGTCCAAATGACATGACCGTGTACTCATACAAGCCGTACCGAGTGGTAAAGGCTGTCTTGGGTATATCCTGTTCACGAATCTTCAACTGATGATACCCGGATCGAAGATCGATCTTTGAGAATACGCGAGCTCCAACTAACTGATCGAACAGATCATTGATCATCGGCAAGGGGTACTTGTTCTTGATGGTCACATCGTTCAATGCACGATAATCGACAACCATTCTCAGGGACTTGTCCTTCTTTTCAACCAAGAGCACTGGGGCTCCCCAAGGTGAAGAACTTGGGCGAATATACCCTTTGTCCAATAACTCCTTAATTTGCTTCTTGATTTCTATCAAGTCATTTGCGGGCATCCGATAAGGTCTCTTGGATATCGGTGCTGTTCCGGGTAATAGCTCAATCAAGAACTCAATCTCTCTATCGGGTGGCATGCCCGGCAATTCCTCCGGAAATACATGTGGGTACTCCTGTACGATCGGTACCTCCTCCTGGACTACTCCCGTGAGAGAGTTTACTCGCTTACTCCGTGTCGGGCGCTGTGACACGTACTTAATCCGCTTCTGTTCGGGGGTGGTGAGCAAAATAGACTTAAGGGCACAATCGATATTCCCTTCATACTTGGCCAACCAATCCATGCCTAGGATTACATCCAATCCCTGGGACTCTAATACGATGAGGTCAGTGGGGAAATTATGGTTCCCGATGTTGAGACTCAAAGCATGGCATCCTATCCCGGCTGTCATCATGCCTCCTGGGGAACTGACCTTAATAGGTTGGCTGAGGGTTCTAGTTGGCAAACTATACTTTTCCACAACTACCCTTGATATGAATGAATGCGTTGCACCAGAATCAAAAAGTACCAATACTGGATGTGAATTTAGCAAAAACTTACCAACCACAGTATCGGGGTGATCATAGACTTCTTCCACATCAATGTGGTTCACCTGAGCTCGAGGAAAAGGATTGGGCTTCTTTGCTGCAGAGTTGCCGTTGCCGTTGCCGTTGCCGTTTCCATTTCCCTGCTTGTTCTGGGGGCAATCAGTGGCATAGTGTCCCTTCTTCTGACACTTGAAGCAAGTGATGTGAGTCAGATCCTTCTGAGCTGGAGCTGACTGCTCCTGAGTGCCAGTACCGCCATTCTTGAAGTTGTTGTTGTTGCGGTGATTCCCATTTCCTCCATGGTTGTGGCCTCCATGGTTGTGCACAGGGTGGTTATGCTGAACGTGTCCTCCAAACTTACGGGATCCAGTCCCGGTATTCCCTGGATAAGGGGTGTAGCGAGGCTTCTGCTGAGTGTCGGAGTTGAACTTTCCAACCCCATACTTTCGCTTGCGGTTCTCCATCTGCTGATGTTTCCCCTCCAAGATGAGGGCCTTATCAACCAGCTCCTGGTAGTTGTTGAAGGTGGCTACCGTCAACTGAATGCTCGGCTCATCATTCAGTCCTTCCAAGAACTTTTCCTGCTTGGCCGCATCATCGGCCACATCTCTAGGTGCATAACGGGCGAGCATGCTGAATTCATCAACGTACTGGGCCACAGTGTGATTCCCCTGGCGTAAGTTGCGAAACTCACGCTTCTTCAGACTCATTGCACCAACTGAGACATGCGCGGTGCGGAAGGCTTGCTTGAATTGCTCCCAAGTGACTCCAGCAATGGGATAAGTGGTGGTGTAGTTCTGCCACCAAGCAGCTGCAGGGCCTTCAAGTTGGTACGCGGCAAAACGCACCTTCTCAGCTTCAGTACAACCAGCAGTGATCAGTTCACGCTCCATCTTGCGGATCCAATCATCTGCCACAATGGGCTCAATGCTGCTGGAGAAAGTTGGAGGGTTCAACGTCAGAAAACGGGTGAGGTTGTCAGCCTGGGGTGGGGGACGGTTGTTGTTGTTGTTCTGGTTCTGGATGATCAGCTGCATCAGGGTGTTTTGTTGCTGGATCAACTGGGTGAGTTCCGGCGGAAAGTTGGACTCAGGGGCGCGTCTCGGAGGCATCTGATGTTTGTAGAGGGGTGAGATTAGCATAGAACAATGGTCTAAGAGGAATTACACTACCCATATGAATGCAACACACAATTATCACACCACACATTTTATTCAATCATCACCAAGGTTCACACGAGGATACAAAATCGATAATCCTAAACATCGGCCTAAAATGTAAAACGATAAAGTAAATTTGGTGGTCTAGTCTAAGTGTCCTCCTCAAAATAGCATAGTGTCGGGTCCTTCGGTGGAGCTTTCTTCATAGTCCTCTTCGTTGCTGATCACTGGGGCTACGTCTCCTTCGGGATGAAGGTTCTCGCCCATGTCCAGTTCCTCCTCCAGGTATGCAACTCGAGTCTTCAGCTTCTCGATTCGCTCCAGAAAGTCCTTCACTTCCAGCTCATGCTCATAGTGGGCTTCCCGGGCTGCATCTTCAAGTTCAAGCTCGCGGAGTGACAGTTGCTTGATCTTCCTGGCGTCCTTGATCGCGTGATACTCCGGAGTTTCGATGTGCTTCTCCAAGGTCTGGGCATACGACAAGAGAGCGTCATTGGTCTTGCTTGAGATGATGTCTCCGTCTTCATTTCTCCGGGATACAGCGAATAGGTCTGGAGAAATAGGGCAGCCTTTGTATTCATCCTTGATACGTCCGAGTGCACAATGGATCGCCATGTCCCTTCCGAGAATCCAGTTGGGTGCGATGAACTTGAAATCCATCGGCTGAGTGCGCGGCTCGAATGTCCTTCCGGGAATATGCACCTCGATCCTGTAGCGTGAATCCTCCGGGTAAGACGAAGTTGGCTTCCCTGTGATGGTCGGCAGAGCAATCCGCAAATCCTTGGTGATCTGCACCAGCTCCGTTCCGAACGGCATAGTGGTGTCGGGCTGGCAAAACTCCGTGAACTTAACACGGACGAAGGTGGCCATCTAAACATTGGAAAATCGGAGAGAAGTCAGAAATGATCAGAGGGGGAAATAGACATAAGAGAAAATAGTTTTCTTCCTAAGGCTTTTCCAATCCTAGAGGTTACGTCCTAAGGTCAGCGTGTGCTCTGAATACCATTTCTGGTAGCGACCCGACTCAACGAGTCAAGCCTCTGGTGTTTCTGTACCATCCCAAGATCATGCTGGTACACACACAGTACATAATGTATATATTCAAGAGTGCAATCACACAGCTTTATTAATTGAAATCTCATAAAGAGTACTTTATTACAATAAAGGAGTACAATAAAGTGGCCGAAGGCCATCTCATGAGATTATCTAACAAAGACTAAGCGGAAGCATCAGGTAGACGAGTCCATCCGACTCCAAGGGCATGTCGCTGAGCGTAGAACCGTAGCCTCACTCCTGGTCGGAAAAGTACTCTGCAACATGATACGTTGCAGCCGTGTAGGTCAGCATATTGAATATGCTGGCAAATCATCAAGAGAGGGAGTGAAATAATAATCATCTATCTCTACATGCATATTTGGCCGGTGGAGCTAAGTTTTGCATAAAGCCAGTTTTATCCTACAACAAAAGGGGTTGAAAACAAAACATTACTACAATGTTTGTTGTTAACGAGATGGTTCTGCCAACCAGTTCTCGTACCCGAATAGTTGTTAACACCCACATCTTTATTAAGTTGTGTCGAGAGTTCAGGGGGAAATTCAATGCCTTCGGCTCAAGTTGTCCATGACCGTGGACACGGCTAATCGATTAGGTTTGAGTACTCTGCAGAGTTTTGCACACGTTCCCCACAAGATTTGATCGCCTCCGGGTTTGTCCTCGCACTTCAGGGTGTTTGAAGACCGGATGATCAAAACATGGTCTTTCAACGGGTCCCTCTGAATCCCTGTCGGTGCCCATCCATTCCTACCATTCGTCTACATCTGCTAGCACCGCCTGTCCAGAGTCGCCGCATTGTCCAACCAAGCCAGAGCCCATAATGACTTGTGGCTGTCCAGGTAAGCCTTGAGTCTTGAAGTCTCCGTCCGTCTCTTTGAGCCTGGGTGAAGCTTTCCGCAGGATGACATGGCCTCTCCAGCATCCCGGGCATCCACTAGGTTCTCCAGGGAGCCGATCAACCGTCCTTCACCCAGAGTTGCATTGCGTCCGAGGTCTTGAAAATCTTGTCTTAGTCCGGTCTTGGTTATTATATCAACCTCGCATCAGTCGTGGAATACACTCAACCGATAACCCGTCTACTAGAGCATAGCATATATAACATTGTCGTCCCGGGGCCAAGTATCGGGGTGTTGGTGTTCCTACCACATGATACTACACCTAGGACTAAAGTTTCCAAGTACCTAGGCAGCATGCAAATAGGGCGAAGAAGGTGATCTACTATGCATTGAAAACATAGGTAAAAATAACATGATCAAAGATGACTTGCCTTGATGATAGTTGTCCTACTCGAGCGTCTCTAAGTAACATGCTTCGCACTCCGGATGATCTACTGATACAAACACAAAGCACACCATAAGCAATTCAATCATGCCACGAGTAAAAATAACATCACATGCAATGATTTGCAAAAGACTACGCAGAAGAATTTATCGCGCGCCGGTAAGGCAGAAACTTGTTTCTGTTGAAAACACCAGTAAAAATACATTAAAAATTCTGAAACTTCTACCACAGTACGATTTTATCACTAGAAAACAGTAGCAAAAAGAATCAACTCAATATCATTTTTCAAACTCCTGGAATAGGCAAAACAGTTTTTAAACTAAATCTGCTCTAACTTATATTAGAAACATCAAACATAGACAAATTATATGTTTTTAAAAACTACAGGAAATTTGTGAGCTACTGCAAAAAGAATCAATGTCATTGGACTTAGGGATAAAAAGTTGTGGCCAAAACAAAACAGAAAGTTTCTGTTTTTTGAAATCTGGACAGAAAGTTACAAAACTGCTAGTGCTAATGAGAGGCACACGTGGCAAGTTTCTAGTGGCTGCAGTGGCGTTTGTTGAATAGCTTCGGGCAAACGGCCGAAGACTAGCAAAGTCGCCGGTTAATTCATAAGTGGCAAGAAAAACTTACTGGTTTTCTGAGAATAACCGAAGTGTTACTAGTGTTCTAATCTTGGCCGTTGCATGGAGATCTAAAGGCTGGAATCTAATGCATGCAAATAGAGAGAGAGAAGGGAGGCTAGCTACCTGCTGCTGCTGTTTGCACCGGTGGAAAGAGAGTTGGCCGGCAGGGAGGAGGGAGTAGCTCCGGCGGTGGAGACGTCGGGCGGCGGGGTTCCTCCTCCGCGGGGGGGGGGGGGGGAGGCGGCAGTGGAGGGGGAGAGCTCGGGGAGCTCCTCCTGGCGAGGCGAAGTGGCAGCCTTTGGGCTGCTGCTGCTGCTCGCGGCGGCGGCTAGGGCGGCGGCGGGGTGAGGTGGCGGTGGTGTCTAGGGTTGGGGAGGGGTGGCGGTGGGAAGGGGGGTTTATATAGCCCTTGGGGAGGGGTGGCTATGGAAGGGGAGGGAGCTCGCGGGAAGGAGATCGCGGGAGAGAAGGAGAGCTCGGTTCCTGGGCAGAGAAAAGAAAGGGAGGGAGGAGAAGATCACGTGGGGCTTGGGCAGGAGAAAAGAGGCAAGGCAGGAGAGAATAAGGGAGGAGAGGCTCGGGTGGGAGAAGGAAGGAGGAGGGAGAAGAAAGAAGGAAGGAGGAGAGGGAACTGGGGAAGGAGATCACGGGAGAAGAAGCTGCTCGGTTCGGTCCCTGGGAAAGAAAGAGAAGAGAGGAGAGGAGAGAGATTAC
The DNA here is from genome assembly GCF_904849725.1 of Hordeum vulgare subsp. vulgare. Classification (NCBI taxonomy): domain Eukaryota; kingdom Viridiplantae; phylum Streptophyta; class Magnoliopsida; order Poales; family Poaceae; genus Hordeum; species Hordeum vulgare. The sequence goes on along the minus strand of NC_058524.1, from coordinate 569,195,405 downwards.
ATGGGGAGAGAGAGGGGATTGGGTGGGGCCGGCTGCATGGATGCATGCGTGCATGGCTGCATGCCTCGGGTACGTGGGCAAGGGGCTCTAGGGGGCGGCTGGGCTGAGCCCCTTTGGCTCGGCCTGGCCGGCTGATTTTTTTTTTGAAAAAGAACAAACAACAGCAAAAAGAAAAAGAAGGAAAAAAACGGTGAAATATATTTCCTAGCTAACAAATACTAGAAAATAGGTACTAATATATGTACACTAGAATACTTAGGAGAAAAACAAAACAGAAAAAAAATACATACAACTAATATATAATATATATATATATATATATATATACATATACATATAATATCTATGGAAACCCTAGTTCCACCTAATGCAAACTTTCGAAAATGAGTTTTATGCAATAGGTCACACAACGCGATTGAAAAACTCAACAAAAAAAATAATTCGGAGTTTAGAAAATTTGCAAAACCAAATTGGTGACTTTAACTCACAGGGGAGAAGTCATATGATCTCCACTCCAATAAATTGCTCGCAGTCACATAATGAATAGAATTTTCAGAAGAACACAATAAAGCATAGAAATAATATGGAATGCATATGAATGATCTATTAACATCCGAATTTAAGAAAATTGGGATGTTACAAACCTACCCACCTTAAGATGAATCTCGCCCTCGAGATTCGGGTTGGCTAGAAAATAGGTGCGGGTGGTCTCGACGAAGATCCTCTTCTCGTTCCCAGGTGGCTTCTTCCTCGGTGTGGTGGCTCCACAATACCTTGCAGAACTTGATGATCTTGCTGCGGGTAACTCTGTTGGCAGTCTTGAGAATCCGGACGGGTTTCTCTTCATACGTCAGATCGCTGTCAAGCTGTATGGCCTCTAGGGGCACGGTATCTCTCAACGGAACATCGGCCATCTCAGCGTGGCATTTCTTCAACTGGGAAACATGGAAGACATCATGAACTCCGGACAATCCTTTCGTGTCTGAATCCCCCTTCGGCAGGGCACCAGAACGGTCCCCAGATGGGATCTCGCAAAGAGAGAAGCTTGCGGCGGCGGAAAAGTATTTTCGTGGCTCTCCCTGTTGGTTTCGGGATTTTTGGCAATTTATAGGCGAAAGAGGTAGGGCAAAGGAGGCACGGGGGGCCCACGAGCCTGCTAGGCGCGCCCCCCCTAGGGCGCGCCTAGGGGGCTCGTGACCTCCCACGAGACTTCCTGCCTTGGTTCTCAAGTCTTCTGCGTATCTTCTGTTATGGAAAAAATCAATCCACTGGTTTTATTCCGTTTCGACTCCGTTTAATATTCTTTTCTAAAAAAGGTCAAAAACATGGAAAAAAGAGAAACTGGCACTGGGCACCGAGTTAATAGGTTAGTCCCAAAAATGATATAAAATGGCATATAAATGCATGTAAAACATTCCAAGTTGATAATATAATAGCATGGAACAATCAAAAATTATAGATACGTTGGAGACGTATCAAGCATCCCCAAGCTTAACTCCTGCTCGTCCTCGAGTAGGGAAGTGATAAAGACCGAATTTTTGATGTGGAATTCTACCTAACATATTTGTTCTTTGTAACTTCTTTCTTGTGGCATGAATGTTCAGATCCGTGAGATTCAAAACAATAGTTTAATGTTGACATGAAAACAATAATACTTCAAGCATACTAGTAAAGTAATCATGAACTTTTGAAATAACAAGGCCAAAGAAAGTTATCCCTACAAAATCATATAGTCTAGCTATGCTCCATCATCCCCACACAACGAATTTAATTCATGCGCAACCCCGGTATTGGCCAAGTAATTGTTTTCGCACTCTTACTTTCTTAACTCTTTTCAACTCTCACGCAATATATGAGCGTGAGCCATGGATATAGCACTATAGGTGGAATAGAGTGTAGTGGAGATTGTGAGGCAAAAAGGAGGAGATGGTCACATCGACTCGGCGTATCAATGGGCTATGGAGATGCCCATCAATAGATATCAATGTGAATGAGTAGGGATTTCCATGCAACGGATGCACTAGAGCTATAAGTGTATGAAAGCTCAAAAATAAAACTAGTGGGTGTGCACCCAACTTGCTTGCTCACGAAGACCTAGGGAAATTTTGAGGAAGCCCATCATTGGAATATACAAGCCAAGTTATATAATGAAAATTCCCACTAGTATATGAAAATGACAAAACAAGAGACTCTCTATCATGAAGAACATGGTGCTATTTTGAAGCACAAGTGTGGAAAAAGATAGTAGCATTGTCCCTTCTCTCTTTTTATCTCATCATTTTTTTTGTTTGGGCTCTTTGGCCGCTTTTTTCATTTCATTTTTTTTGGTGGGCATATTTGGCCTCTTTTGTTTCCTCACATGGGACAATGCTCTAATAATGATGATCATCACACTTTTAATTACTTACAACTCAATACTTAGAACAATAATGACTCTATATGAAATGCCTCCAGCAGTGTACCGGGATGTGCAACGATCTAGCTTAGTGTATGATGTTGAAACATATCGCTAGCTATCTTACGATCATGCAATGGCAAAATGAAAATGACGACACATGTCATGAGACACAACGGTGGAAGTTGCATGGCAATATATCTCGGAATGGCTATGAAAATGCCATAATAGGCAGGTATGGTGGCTGTTTTGAGGAATGTATACGGTGGGTTTGTGCACCGGCGAAAGTTGCGCGACGCTAGAGAGGCTAGCAATGGTGGAAGGTGAGAGTGCATCTATACCATGGACTCACATTAGTCATGAAGAACTCATATACTTATTGCGAAAGTTGTATTAGTAATCGAAACAAAGTGCTAAACGCATACTCCTAGGGGAAGGGTTGGTAGGTGTTAACCATCGCGCGATCCCGACCGCAACACAAAGGACGACAATCAATAAATCTATTATGCTCCAATTTCCTAACATAGTGGTTCACCATACGTGCATGCTACGAGAATCACTAACCTCAACACAAGTATTTCTAGATTCACAACACCCTACTAACATAACTCTAATATTACCATATCCATATCTCAAAAATAATTGTGAGGAATCAAACTTCTCTTACTAATCAATGCACTTGAATATGAAAGTTTTTATTATATCCTCTTCGGATGCCTATCATATTTAGGACTAATTTCATAGCACACGCCAATTACCAAGTTGCTTAGAGAGAGCACTCTCAAAATGATATAAGTGAAGATCGAGAGTTTTTATTTCTACATAATATGACACCGTCGTGCTCTAAAAATATTTAATTGAAGCACTAGAGCAAAATTATCTAGCTCAAAAGATATAAGTGAAGCTCATGGGAGCTAAATCGCCTAGCTCAAAAGATATAAGTGAAGCTCATTGAGTATTGTAACAAATTCACGATGAGTGCATGTCATTCTCAAAAAGGTGTGCAGCAAGGATGATTGTGATAAAACAAAAAGCAAAGACTCCTATAATACACGACGCTCCAAGACAAATATGTATCATGTGGTAAATAAAAATATAGCTCCCAGTAACGTTATCGATGGATTGAAGACGAAAGAGGGGATGCCTTCCCGGGGCATCCCCAAGCTTAGGCTTTTTGGTGTCCTTGAATTTGGCTTGGGATGATTTGAGCATCCCCAAGCTTAGGCTCTTTCCACTCTTTATTCCATTGTCCATAAGAACATCACCCAAAACTTGAAAACTTCACAACAGAAAACTTAAACAAAAACTCGTGATATGATTAGCATAGGAAAACAAACCACCAACTTTTTAGGTACTGTAGTAAACTTGATTTCCATTTAGATTGATGTTATATTACTGTATTCTCACTTCTCCATGGCTCGTACCCCCCGATACTAACCATAGTTTCATCAAAATAAGTAATCAACACAACAAAAACAGAATCTGTCAAAAACAGAACAATCTGTAGCAATTAGAGAGCTTAACGTATAAGATGGTTTATGGCAAGGCATGCCATCTACCTCTAGAGTTAGAACACAAAGCTTTCTGGGCTGTTAGAGAGCTTAATGTTGATCCAAAGCTTGCTGGTGAAAAGCGTCTCGTGAACTTGACTTCTCTAGATGAGTGGAGAAGTGAAGCTTATGAGAGCGCAAAAATGTTCAAAGAAAAGGTAAAGAAGTGGCATGACAAGAGAATTTTGAAACGTGAATTTAATGTTGGTGACAAAGTTTTGTTGTATAGATATCGTTTCAGGTATTCTCCAGGTAAATTTCTTTCCAAATGGGAAGGACCGTACCATATTGAAGAAGTCTACCGCTCTGGTGCAATCAAGATTAATAATTTTGAAGGCACAAAACCACATGTTTTGAATGGGCAAAGACTCAAGCATTACATGGCTAGATACCACATCAATGTAGAGGTGGATGTGATACAGGTAACCACTCACGAAGAACACATTGCAACACTCTATCAGACACCGATAGAAGCAGAATAAGAAAAGGTATGAAATACGGTAAGGAAACTTCGCGAACACAAATAAAAGTTCCATATTATACGTTTTTGCGAAATTAGGAAAATTCTGAGCCGAAGCGGAGCCGGAGAGGAGCTCTAGGTCACCGAGGCGACCTGCTGGCGCGGGCTGGCCCCTGGCCGTGCCAGGAGGCCGCCTGGACAACCTGGAGTCCGTCTCCAACTCCACTTTGGCTTGTTACTTTCCTTTGGGTGCATAATTTTTTCCTATATATTTTCCCGGATCGTCCCGACTTTGTATCTTGTAATTCCTTGCGTTTTCTTTTCGATCTGTTTGTGCCAGGAGCGCTTTCAGCAAACTTAGGTGCCATGGCTTCCCCAGAGTCTCCCAAGGACAAGTTCCTTGTCAACGTCATCAACCCTTATCTCATAGAGGTAAAAAGACACCCTCAAACCCTTTGGGTGGAGGATGGTGTCCTCCACAAAGAGGTTTTGAAGGGACCTGTCAAGGAGGGGAGCACCAGGGCCAGGCTAGAAGAAGTGGAGCAAGAAGTCTTCAAGTACAGGTTGATGATCAAACATGGTGTTGAGGCCAACTATGGTATCATCACTGAGCTTAAGAGGGAACATAAGGAGGAGATGAAGGAAGTGCAATCAATCATATCCGCACTAGATACCAAAGTGTTCGAGCTTCAAGGGCACATCTACGACCTTCAAAACCAGAACTGTGAGTATGAAGTTAAGTTTTGCGCATGGGCTTAGCTGCTGAAAGCAGGATCCTGGAGACTGAAGAATCCTGTGTGGAAGGAGGACCTTTGCCATGAAAGTGTTTCGCTAAGGATTACCCGAGGAACAAGAACAAGGATGAAGAGTGAAATCTTCATGGGCAATGGCATTCCCTTAGCTTGTTCCAAGCTTGGGGGAGTGCTCGGTATCTTTATTTTTTATCTTTTACCTCTTTTGGTCAAGTTTATTGTCATACCATGTCTAGGGAAGTTATCTTATGAAATAGGTGTTTGCATTGAGGTCTATCACTCCTTTGTGGAGAATTGTATCCGTGAGCGTGCAATGTCTATGATGGAATATTAATGAGAAGTTTATTGGTTTCTTTGCTACACTTGGTATTCTCTTCACGCAATCGATCTTATATGCCGATTCTTATGGGAGTATTGATCTTACACATCAGGTATGGCTGTGAAAACTTTAATTAATCTTGGCAAACATAGCATTGGCCATAACAACAAGCATGAGTTTTCTAGTAGCGACATAGCCAAAACCTTTATGTTCTTATGCTTGAAGTGTTATGCTGACAAGGAAGACAACTTGATGTTTTATGCCAATTATTTATGTTAAACTTTATATTGTTTTACATCCAAGTCAACATTATTTGTGTGCTCTCAAAAAGCCTTTGCTAGCCAACCCTTGCACTAAGCGGGAATACTGCTTGTGCATCCATACCCTGAAACCTCAACCTTCCCAAGAGTCCACCATATCTCCGTATACGTGGTATTTCACCGCCACTCCTAAAGTATATTACTCATGTGCTATATTTAAACCTTCAAATATTACTCCTTGTTTTGTGCCTCTATTTTAGCTCATGAGGAAGTAGTAGATAATTCATGATCTTTTCATACTAGACAAGTTTTATCTTGGGTTTGCATGTTATCTGTGAACCCCTAATACGAGGAGGGACTGGCATGAGCGCGCCCAGCTCGTAAAAGATAATAACAACAAACGAAACCTCCTTCTTTGTTGATGAGAAATTAGAAAACTTTGGTAGTGATAAACAAAGGAGACTAAGGGGATGTGATCGTCCCCACTTTGGGAGCCGTTCCTCAAAACTTGTCTAGCATGAGAAGTATTGGGCTATCTACTAGCATTCATTGACAAATCATGCACCTCTCAAAATCTTGTTTTACAATCTTGTCGTTCTCTAAAAAGCTCTAGCACATGAGTTTTCCCTACACCGCTCTTCGAAGGGCCAATCTTTTACTTTTATGTTGAGTCAGTAAACCTACTTCTTTCTATCCTGAAAAGAGCAGACACCCTATGATGACAAAGATGCATACATTTATATCGTTTCATTGAGAGTTGTCATATCACACCTTTGTTGATGTTATAATTAAGATAAGTGAGTTGTTTGTTAAGCCTAGCTAAAGCAAACATCTTCCTTCGTGTTAGCATTTTCACTTCTTGACTAATAACATGTTCTTTCAAAAAGCTTCAATTGATATCATCAAAATATAAAAGGAAGAGCAAAAGTTAAAAGTTATTAGTTGTTCTTTGACCAAGGACATGTTTGCCATGGTTTGATGAGTTTTCTTGGCTCTACTTTTGAGGGTAATTGATATTATTCTTTCATAAGGGCCCTATGAGTTGAGATTGCTATTGAGGACGGTTGAGTTCAGTAGAGAAATGATCATGCTTCTTGTATGTATTCTTATTTATCGAAACTTCACTCTTTAAACTTGTGGACAGGTTTACCAAGCTCAGTATTCGCTTGGGAACAAGCAAAGTCCAAGCTTGGGGGAGTTGATACGTCCAAAATGCATCACTATTTTGTATCATAATTTGTCTCTATTCATTGATATATTTCACTTTATGATGATGTTCTTATAGTGCTTTGGCTTATTGTACAGAGTTTCCAACTTTCCGGTGCCGAAACAGCAGACGCAGGATTCAACGGAGAAAATAGCACGAAGAGTTGCAATATGAGAACATCTCCACTTGAGCTGAAATTTTTAGGGAAGAAGTTTCCGAACAGGTCCCGAAGACAGGCCAAAGGAGGGCCGGAGGGGGGCCACAAGTCACCCAGGCGACCTGCTGGCGCGCCCCCTAGGTCGCGCCAGGAGGCCGCCTGAGCGACGGGCCCCACCTCCGGCACTCTCCTCTGGCATATATCTCCCTCTTGACCTAAAAATTCCGGAGACACAAGAGTTTTCACGATTCCGCCGCCGCTCCGCGGCGGAAACCTACACAGAAGAAAAGACCTTTCCGGCGGGCAGATTCCGCACGGAAGAACTCCTCACGGAAGAGAAGATCGCCCTCATCGTCATCACCATCATCACGGGCATCATCGAGATCATCATCACCATCATCACCAACACAAGCACCATCTCCATCTTCATCCCATCTACTCCATGCCGCTGCAACAAAAGACCTTCCCCGACAACGACGCCAGGAATCCTTCTGTTGCTCGCTACGCCTATAGGGATTTCCTTGGAAAATATGCAAAGGATTCCCCCGAGGCCTTGGAGCCTTGCGTTGGTGTTCCCTTGAAGAGGAAAGGGTGATGTAGCACAGCGGCAGTAAGTATTTTCCTCAGTTTGAGAACCAAGGTATCAATCCAGTAGGAGAATCTCGTCAAGTCACAAGTACCTGCACAAACACAAAGAGCTTGCACCCAACGCTATGAAGGGGTTGTCAATCCCTTATAGATTGTTTGCAAAGTGAGAACTGAAAGCAAAAAAGTAAACAAAGCAAAGTAAAAGCAAAAGCTGAGATGATAGTTGTGAATTGACCCGGGGGCCGTAGTGTTCACTAGTGGCTTCTCTCGTGAAAGCAAGTAGACGGTGGGTGACCGAATTACTGTCGAGCAATTGATAGAACCGCGCAAAGTCATGACGTTATCTATGGCAATGATCATATCTATAGGCATGACGTCCAAAACAAGTAAACCGATACTTTCTGCATCTACCACTATTACTCCACACGTCGACCGCTATCCAACATGCATCTAGTGTATTGAGTTCATAAGAACAGAGTAACGCCTTAAGCAAGATGACATGATGTAGATGGACAATCACAAATCTATGATGAAAGCCCATCTTGTTACCCTTGATGGCAGCAACATGATGCGTGCCTTGCTGCCCCTTCTGTCACTGGGAAAGGTCACCGCACGGTATGAACCCAAAACCAAGCACTTCTCCCATTGCAAGAATCATAGATCTAGTTGGCCAAACAAAACCCAAGACTCGGAGAGACTTACAAGGATATCAAATCATGCATATAAGAAATCAGCAAAGACTCAAATATAATTCATAGATAATGTGATCACAAATCCACAATTCATCGGATCTCGACAAACACACCGCGAAAGAGGATTACATCGGATAGATATCCATGAAGATCATGGAGAACTTTGTATTGAAGATCCAAGAGAGAGAAGAAGCCATCTAGCTACTAACTACGGACCCGTAGGTCTGAAGTGGACTACTCACGAGTCATTGGAGAGGCAATGATGTTGATGTAGAAGCCCTCCAGCTCCAAAGTCCCCTCCGACAGGGCACCGGGAAGGGTCTCCAGATGAGATATCGCGGAAACGGAAGCTTGCGGCGGCGGAAAAGTGGTTTCGTGGACGCCCTGATTTTTTCTGGGATTTTAGGGAATATATAGGCCAAAGAGCTAGGGCAGGGGAGCGCCAGGGAGGCCACAAGCCTGGTGGCCGCGGGCCCCCCTGTCCGCGGCAACAGGGCTTGTGGGCTCCCTGTGGGCCTCGTGCCTTGGCCCTCAAGTCTGCCGATCTTGTTCTGTTCTGGAAAAATTTATTTCGGGGATTTTATTCCATTTGGAATCCGTTCCAAAATCGGATCTGAAAAGAGTAAAAAACACAGAAAAAATAGGAACTCGCACTTGGCACTGAATTAATAAGTTAGTCCCAAAAAAGATACAAAAGGTATATAAAACATCCAAAGTTGACAAGATAACAGCATGAAACCATCAAAAAATATAGATACGTTTGAAACGTATTACTCCACCATTGCAATCGGAGTTGTACCTTGCACCATTCATCCCCTCTACTCAGCCGGTGTTGATTACTCTTTTGTGGTGAATGCTATTGTGTTTTGTTGGAGGATTATTGTTATGACCAGATTGTTAATCATATTTTCATCACCTCTGATCATGATCTCTTTTATGTCTTGTGAGTAGTTCCATTAGTTCTTGAGGACATGGGAAAAGTCTAGATGTTAGTAGTCATATGATGTTGAAGTAATATGTGTTGATTGATATTTAAGTTATGGTGTTATTCTTCTAGTGGTGTTATGTGAACGTCGACTACATAACACTTTGCCTTTTAAGGACCTAGGGGATCGTGATAAAGAATGCTTATGGTGGGTTGCCGGAGTGACAGAAAACTGAACCCCAGTTTGCATACTTTTGCATGAGGGAGCATTAGATTGTAAAGCTTATCGCTATGGTTAGGCTTTGCCTTAATTTCTCTCTTGTATTTGAAGATGCTTGCAAGAGGGATTAATCGTAAGAGTGTACTTATCTTAGACTATATGGTGCACTAGTTAAGATCCACCCACATAACACTTATCAATACAAAACATAGCACTAGACAGAGTATGGCGAAAGCACTTGATTATCTCTCCATGTGTCCTTGGGAATGCCTTAGTCTTTATAAGTTTAGTCCCTCGGCTTATCCTTTGTGTTCAAAAGGATTGTCCACTTGCTGCACCTCAACACCATTTACTTTACTTGCATTTATTTCCTTGTTGCTTATACTAGAAAACTCATAAAAAGTTACCTTTTAGTACTTGTAGTTACTCCTTACTCAAGATCACCTGTCAATACCTCCTTCTCCTCGTTGGGTTCAACACTCTTACTTATCGAAAAGGCTACGATAGACCCCCTACACTTTTGGGTCATCAGCCACCCGAAACATTTTTTCCGCCGCCGCAAGTCTCTGTTCCACCGTGATCCCATGTGGATACCTTTTCGGGTGTCCTATTGGAGGGGGGTCGGTCATGGAGGCCTTCTACATGAACCTTGGTTCCTCCATGATGATGTGTGAGCAGTCCATGATGTCAGCTATGCTTCCCTGGCAACGGCGACAGGAATAGTCGTGTCGACGACACCAAGAATCCTTCTGCTACAGCTATGGAACCTTGCTTTGGTGTTCCCTTGAAGCGGAAAGGGTGATGTAGCACAGCGGTGGTAAGTATTTCCCTCAGTTTGAGAACCAAGGGTATCAATCCAGTGGAGGAGTATCACAAGATCCTGCACAAACACAAAAGCTTGCTCCCAACGCTGTGAAGGGGTTGTCAATCCCTTATAGATTGTTCGCCAAGTGAGAACTGAAAGCAACAAAGTAACAAAGCCAAGTAAAAGCGGAGGTGTAAACAATGGATGTGAATAGACCCGAGGGTCGTAGTGTTTACTAGTGGCTTCTCTCATGAAAGCAAGTAGACGGTGGGTGAACAAATTACTGTCGAGCAATTGATAGAACCGCACAAAGTCGTGACGATATCTATGGCAATGATTATATCTATAGGCATCACGTCCAAAACAAGTAGACCAATACTTTCTGCATCTACTACTATTACTCCACACGTCGACCGCTATCCAGCATGCATCTAGTGTATTGAGTCCAAAAGAACAGAGTAACGCCTTAAGCAAGATGACATGATGTAGATGGACAATCTCATATCAACGACAGAGCCCATCTTGTTACCCTTGATGGCAACTACTTAATGTGTGCCTTGCTGCCCCTACTGTCACTGGGAAAGGTCACCACATGGTAGAACCCAAAACCAAGCACCTCTCCCATTGCAGGAATCATAGATCTAGTTGGCCAAACAAAACCCAAGACTCGGAGAGACTTACAAGGATATCAAATCATGCATATAAGAAATCAGCAAAGACTCAAATATATATCATAGATAATCTGATCACAAGTCCAGAATTCATCGGATCTCGACAAACACACCGCCAAAGAAGATTACATCGGATAGATCTCCATGAAGATCATGGAGAACTTTGTATTGAAGATCCAAGAGAGAGAAGAAGCCATCTAGCTACTAACTACGGACCCGTAGGTCTGAAGTGAACTACTCACGAGTCACTGGAGGGGCGATGATGATGATGAAGAAGCCCTCCAACTCCAAAGTACCCTCCGGCAGGGTGCCGGGAAGGGTCTCCAGATGAGATCTCGCGGAAACGGAAGCTTGCAGCGGCGGAAAAGTATTTTCGAGGCTCCCCTGACTTTTTGCTGTATTTTAGGGAATATATTGGCCCAGGATCTAGGTCAAGGGGCGGCCTGGGAGGCCACAAGCCCTGCCACCGCCGCCTCCCCCCTTGTGGCGGAGTGGGGGCTTGTGGGCTCCCAGGAGCCCTCCTAGCTTGGCCCACACGCCCACTGATCTTCTCCCATTCGGTAAAAAATCATTTCAGGGATTTTATTCCGTTTGGACTCCATTCCAAAATCAGATGTGAAAAGAGCCAAAAACACAGAAAAAACAGGAACTGGCACTTGGCACTGAATTAATAAGTTAGTCCAAAAAAAGATATAAAAGGTGCATAAAACATCCAAAGATGACAAGATAACAGCGTGAAACCATAAAAAATTATAGATACGTCTGAGACGGATCAGTCCACCATAGACTTATGGGTCTATAGCTAGTACCTAGTGCTGCTAGCAGTCCCCGGCAACGACACTAGAAGAATGTTGTTGACGTGTTCCTGACTTGATGCCTTCGCGGCAACAGAGCCAGAACTGCTCCCGGTTGCTCAACAATTAGCAATTGTCTTGCAATGGCCCACCAGTGCGTGGGTTCACCACAGTTTTCGAGGGTAGAGTATTCAACCCAAATTTGTTGGTTCGCCAGAGGGAAGTGAAAGGATACTCTCAAGTATTAGCAGCTGAATGTGTCGGATTCAACCGCACATGAAAGATTAGTATTCTTTAAGCAAAGTAGTATGATAGCAACGGTGCCAGAAACGATCTGTTGACAAGGCAGACTATTCCTAACTGTTGTATCAATGGCGCCAGTAAGTTGCCCGTGGACGGGACATAGTCTTTCCCGTCAACGTCAAGCGAAAATGTATTGTAGCGGGTAGTAGCGGCGTAACGAGTAACAACAGTGGCAAGGAACAGCAGTAGTGAAAGAAGTAGCAAGTAGCAACAGTAGTAACAGCAGTAGCAAGGCAAAACAAGTAACGGCAGCAGTGGGACAAACTCGTAGGCAATGGGTCGGTGATTCGTTTGGATGACATTCATCATGCAACAGTTATAACACGGAGATACATGTGGCTAGCTCCCGTTCGTCAATGTGATGTAGGCATGCATTCCGTGTGTAGTCATACGTGTTTAGGGGAAAGAACTTGCATGACATCTATTGTCCATCCCTCCCGTGGCAGCAGGGTCCAAAAGAATACTACGGGATATTAGGTTATCCTTTTAATAAAGAACCGGAACAACGCATTAGCACTTTGTGAACACATGAACTCCTCAAACTATGGTCATCACCGGGAGTGGTTCCGGTTATTGTCACTCCGGGGTTGCCGGGCCATAACACATAGTAGGTAACTACAACTTCCAAGATCGGATCTCAAACACACATATATTGGTGACAACATAATAATTTCAGATCTGAAATCATGGCACTCGGGCCCTAGTGACAAGCATTCAGCATGGCAAAGTAGTAGAAACATCAATCTCAGAACATAGTGGATACTAGGGATCAATCCCCGTCAAAACTAACTCGATTACATGATAGATCTCATCCTACTCATCACCGCCCAGCGAGCCTACGAATAGATTACTCATGAACGATGAAGAGCTTCATGGAATTGGAGAGGGAAGAAGGTTGATGATGACGATGGCGATGATTTCCCCTCTCCGGAGCCCAAAATGGACTCCAGATCTGCCCTCCAGATGAAGAACAGGATGTGGCGGCGCCTCCGTGTCGCAAACGCGATGAAATCTTCTCTTCTAATCTGCCCAAAATTGAGACGTATCAACTCTCCCAAGCTTAAAACTTTCCTCCTAAGCCATCCGAGAAAAAGGATGATGAGGATTTTGAGCGCTTCATTGAAATGATAACACCCGTCTTTCTGCATATGCGGTTAGTAGATATGCTCAAAATGTCCCTGTATGCCAATTACATGAAAGATATCGTGACTAATAAACGGAAGATACCAGATCTTGAGATGTCCACCATGCTTGCCAATTACACTTTCAAGGGTGGAACTCCTAAGAAACTTGGTGATCCCAGAGTGCCCACTATACCTTGCTCCATTAAAGGAAACTACGTAAGAACTGCCTTATGTGACCTTGGAGCCGGTGTTAGTGTTATGCCTCTCTCTCTCTTTATCGTAGACTTGAGCTGGATAAGTTGACACCTACCGAAATCTCTCTACAAATGGCTGACAAATCAACTGCTTTACCTATTGGCATTTGCGAGGATGTGCGTGTTGTGGTTGCTAATACCACTATCTTAACAGACTTTGTTATATTGGATATTCCCGAGGATGATGCCATGGCTGTCATCCTTGGAAGACCCTTTTTAAACACTTCAGGGGCTGTTATAGATTGCAACAAAGGCAATGTCACTTTCCATGTCAACGGTAATGAGCATATCGTGCACTTTCCGAAGAAACGATATCAAGTACATTGCATCAGTGCTATCGAAAAAACTTCATCGATTCTTATTGGGAGCTTTGAATGCCCTATTCCTCGTGTCAAGATGAAGTATGATTTGCTTATTGGGGAGATTCATATCCCCATTGAGGTGACTTAGTGACTATTCGAAAATTCTCCGTTCTCTCTTGCGATTCGAGAAAGTTTTGTCATAAGGATTTGATCAACCCCATTGACGGATTTCTTTCGATGACCATGAAATTGATGAACCAAAGAGTCACATACCTCTGTTTTAAGCTTTCACTTTCTTTTTCTTAGAATAAAAATGATAGTTTAGTTTAGTTTTCCCTGTTTTCTGTTTTAGCGTCCCGGAGAAAAATACCTCGAAAATAAAAGTTCTCCGATGGTCCTGAAAATCTAGTATGATTTTTTCTGGAATATTTGAAAAATACTGGGACACAGAGCTGGCTTGGGGGCCACCCGAGTGGGCCACAAGACCTGTCACCGCGGCCACCCCCCTGGCCGCGGCAAGCAAGCTTGTGGGGTCCACAGGGCCCCCTCCACTCATTCGAGCTCCCATCCTCTTCCTCTACCTCCAGAAAAAATTATTTCGCAGCTCAAACCCGTGTTCTTGCTCATTTGGCGGTGATTTTCGATCTCCTTGCTCAAAGCACCATTCTCCGAACCGTTTTGGGGAAATTACTCCTTGGTAAGTGACTCCTCCATTGGTCCAATTAGTTTTTGCTCTAGTGCTTTATCCTTCGCGTATTCTTGCTACCTTGGTGACATTCTTCTTGAGCTTGAAATGTTAATTTTAGCTGGTCCCAAGTAGTTTTAGCGCGTGATACGGTCTCTAGGCACTAGTAGGAGTAGTTGCTACGAGTTGGGTTAATATTTATTCACTTTTATTTCAAAGTCTCTAAAAATTTTAGAATTTTTCAGAGCTAGAAAAGGAAAAGATGAGGAGGTTCTTGTGAGGCTCTTCAAGCCGTAACCCCAAGGAGGATGAGAAGAATCACCCCAAGTACGTGGTTCCTCGAGTCACAGAAGTTCGAGCGTGCGAGTGGCCAAGTGATGAATTTTTACGCGTCGCCGGGCTTTATGAAGACTTTTATTACTTGGTGGAGAACGCAGGTCTTACCGCGTTCGTTGAAGATAAGTGCTCACAATACCTCCTCCTCACCAATATTTTCGTTCAAAGCTTCAACTTTTATCCGAGGAAGAATCCTCCCATGGTTGAGTTCATGTTGTACGATATCCCCCACTGCATAACACTACATGATTTTCGCAATGCATGCAAATTATCTTATGTTGGGGATATTCATGATCCTCGTCCACGGGACTTGTAGGATTTCATAGGCACTATTGTTGTTGGAGAGGAGAGAGGAGTGTCTCGCGGTAGAATTGCTAGCATACATTTTCCTGTGCTTAGGTACTTCTCATTATTTGTGGGAAAATGTTTGATTGGCCATGGGGAGGCTGGATCACTTAGCTCTCCAGACCTTGCGGTTTTGCGCGAAGGCCTTTATAGCACTAAGATTTATAGCCTAGGTGTTATAGTAGCTGAGCGGTTGAACACAAACCATTCCAAAGGTGTTGTCTATGGAGATATCTATGCTACTCGTCTTGCTAGACACTTTGAGATACCCATTAGACTTCGCGACGAAGAAGAGATGCTTCTTCCTGAGAAATATCTGGATTATGACAACATGGTTCGCCATGATTTTCTGGATAGAGATGCTAGTAGACGGATGATTTATAACCTGGTATTTAGTCAGGGTACTCGAGAGACTATTACTTTGCCTGCTCCTTCTTTGTTCGATCTTCATGCAGGCAGGTACATTATTATGCCCACAGACATCTACGCATATTGGGGCTTGGCCCAACCACAGGTGCCCGTGCACGAGCCGCCAGTCGAGTACCAGACGCCAGTTTATCAGTGGGAGCCAGAGGAGCTCACACACCAGTGGCATCCACAGTCCGCTCCGGAGTATCCCGGAGCTGGTTATCTCCCGCCTTGGGAGTAGACCAAGCTAGGCCAAAAGCCTAAGCTTGGGGAGTACGTGTTCGCACCAACTTTACATTCATGCTTATGCTTTCACTTTGTTAGTCGGTGTTTACACTTTGCCACTGTATGATCCATGCTAGTTTATTTTCGTTTTCTTGTTTTCTTGTTTTGTGTCCTTTTGAGAAACCCCCAAAAGATTTTCCTTTCTCCTTTTGCTTGTTGGGAGCTTTCCCGTGTAAATAGTTTTCCTTTTCTTTGGGTCAAGGTAGAAGATATTGGTTACAATGTTTAGTGGATCTTGCATGCATACCTCTTTAGCATTCAAAGAGCCATATTACTTTGTCTTCTCCTTTATGTTTGCGTGCAGATTCATCTTAGTCCAATGCACAAGCACTCTTATTATTGTTCACATCGTTCGATCGTGCAAGTGAAAGGCAATAATGATGATATATGATGAAGTGATTGAGACTGGAAAAGCTGGTATGAACTCTATCTATTTTGTTCTTGTAAATATGACTAGCTTGTCATCCCAGATTCAGCTTTGTTGTGAGAGAACCATGTTTGCAATGACAACTTAGAGATCATAGTTTCTTATGCCATGCTTATTTAGCTAGGAGCTTATAATGGTTTGTCTTGAATGCCAACATAGATTTTGAGATGACTATGATGTAGTATGATAGGATGGTATTCTGCTTTGAATGATTCAAGTGGCTTGACTTGGTGCATGTTCATGCATGTAGTTGAAACAAAATCAACATAGCCTCTATGATGTTTGAGTTCATGGTGATTTATATCATGTTCATGCTTGCACTCCATGTTAGTCAAACTCATTGCATCTTGATGACTGTTGTCGCTCTCTAGTTGGTCGTTTCCCGGTCTTTTGCTAGCCTTCACTTGTACTAAGCGGAATACTGCTTGTGCATCCACTTCCATAAACCCAAAAGTTTTTCCATGAGAGTCCACCATACCTACCTCTTTGTGGTATTTACCTGTCGTTCCAAGTAAATTTACATGTGCCATTCTCTAAATCTTCAAGAAATATTCTGTTTTGCATGCCCGAACCGCTCATGTGGTGACAGGGGGCTATTGATATCTTCCATGTTAGGCATGTTATCCTCGACATGTGTTTATTCACCGTCATTCATGAGAAAGGGGCCAGTAATTGGAATGCCCAGTTCCACGCTTAAGTCGAAGACATAACTTTAAAACAAAACTCACGTGGATTGATGTTAGTATGGACGGTACCCGAGGATTCGGCTAGCCGTGGAGTGTGATTGATTGGTGGTGGGGGATTTAAAACTTTACTTTTCTGTTTGGGAACCGCCTATAGCATGAGTAGCGTGGAAGATATTGAGAACTCTTGGTCATTGCATTGACAATGAAAGCATGCCACCCAAAATTATTATCTCTGTTTTCAAAGCTTGAGCTCTGGCACCTCTGCAAAACAATGCTTCCCTCTGCGAAGGGCCTGTCTATTTATTTTCTTGTTGAGTCATCCTCTTCTTATAAAAGCACCAATTAGAGAGCACCTCTGTCATTTTTATGCTTTGCTTTTGATTGATATTGAGTATGACTATGACTGGATCTCCGTTGCTATGAATTACAATGTTTAGTCACCCCTTGATCTTTGAAAGTGCTCTGCATTTATGTTTTGTTGTCTTAGAAAGAGCTAGCGAGATACCACCTATTCATATTGCTCCATGCTTGCTTTGATTGAATTGTTGGTATCTGAAACTCATTATTATTTGCTCGCTAGCTGATTATGTCATTGATATTAGTTTACCGTGAGACCTTTGTGTCACTTGCTTATGTGGTTAACTTGTGATCTTGCTGAAATTCTGGTTATGAGTTATACATAGTTGCAACAACAAGATCAAACAAAGTTTGTCAAAGTTTTTTTCTCTTTCAGTTTGTCAACTGAATTGCTTGAGGACAAGCAAGGTTTTAAACTTGGGGGAGTTGATACGTCTCCGTCGTATCTATTTTTCCAAACTCTTTTACCCTTGTTTTGGACTCTAATTTGCATGATTTGAATGGAACTAACCCGGACTGACGTTGTTTTCACCAGAATTGCCATGGTGTTGTTTTTGTGCAGAAATAAAAGTTCTCGGAACGTCCTGAAAATTTATGGAGAATTTTTCTCAAAAATATGAAAAATACATGCGCAAAGATCCACCGGAGGGGATGGGCCAGTGGGCCACAAGCCGTGTTGTCGCGGCCACCCCCCTGGCCGCGGCAACCAAGCTTGTGGGGCCCACGTGGCTGTGCCGCCCCCAAACTCAGCTCTATAAATTCACTTTCGCCCAGAAAAAATCAGAAGAGAAGATTTCATCGCGTTTGCGATACGGAGGCGCCGCCACATCCTGTTCTTCATCTGGAGGACAGATCTGGAGTCCGTTTTGGGCTCCAGAGAGGGGAAATCGTCACCATCGTCATCATCAACCTTCTTCCCTCTCCAATTCCATGAAGCTCTTCATCGTTCGTGGGTAATCTATTCGTAGGCTCGCTGGGGGGTGATGAATAGGATGAGATCTATCATGTAATCGAGTTAGTTTTGACGGGGATTGATCCCTAGTATCCACTATGTTCTGAGATTGATGTTGCTACTACTTTGCCATGCTTAATGCTTGTCACTAGGGCTCGAGTGCCATGATTTCAGATCTGAAATTATTATGTTGTCACCAATATATGTGTGTTTTAGATCCGATCTTGCAAGTTGTAGTTATCTACTATGTGTTATGACCCGACAACCCTGGAGTGACAATAACCGGAACCACTCCCGGTGATGACCATAGTTTGAGGAGTTCATGTGTTCACCAAGTGCTAATGCATTGTTCCGGTTCTTTATTAAAAGGAGAACCTTAATATCCTGTGTATCCTTTTGGACCCCGCCGCCATGGGAGGGATGGACAATAGATGCCATGCAAGTTCTTTTCCCTAAGCACGTATGACTACACACGGAATGCATGCCTACATCACATCGACGAACTGGAGCTAGCCACATATCTCTCCGTGTTATAACTATTGCATGATGAATATCATCCAAACGAATCACCGACCCATTGCCTACGAGTTTGTCCCACTGCTGATGTTACTTGCTTTGCTCTGCTGCTGTTACTTGTTTTGCCTTGCTACTGATGTTACTACTGTTGCTGCTGCTACTACTGTCGCTTGCTACTATTGCTACTTGCTACTGCTGTCATTACTGTTGTTGCTTTCCATTGTTGTTACTCGTTACACTGCTGCTACCTGCTACAATACTTTTCTGGCACCATTGATACGACATTTAGGAATAGTCTGCCGTCAACAGATCGTTTCTGACACCGTTGTTCTCATCCTACTTTGTTGTTGATACTTTGCTTGCAGATACTAATCTTTCACGTGTGGTTGAATCTGATACATTCAGCTCCTAATACTCGAGAGTATCCTCTCACCTCCTGCCTGGTGAATGAACAAATTTGGGTTGAATACTCTACCCTCGAAAACTGCCGCGAACCCACGCGCTGGTGGGCCATTGCAAGACAATTGCTAATTGTTGAGCAACTGGGAGCAGTTCTGGCTCTGTTGTCGCGAAGGAAGCAAGCTAGGGACTCGTCAACAACATTCAACTAGTGTCGTTGCCGGGGACTGCTAAGCAACCTCTTTTCTTTGGAGTTGGCTTAGGAGGTGGTTCGGGAATAGTCCAATCGTTGATCAAGATGTTATTCAGTAGAGTCTCAGCTTTTTCTATAGTTCGTTCCCTAAAAACACAACCAACACAACTATCTAGGTGGTATCTAGAGGCATCGGTAAGTCCGTTATAGAAGATATTGAGTATCTCGTTCTTCTTAAGAGGGTGATCAAGCAAAGCATTATGTAGCTGGATGAGCCTCCCCCAAGCTTGTGGGAGACTCTCTTCTTTGAGTTTTGCAAAGTTATGTATTTCCTGCAAGGCAGCTTGCTTCTTATGGGCAGGGAAACATTTCTCACAGAAGTAATAGACCATATCCTGGGGACTACTCACACATCGAGGACCAAGAGAAGTGAACCAGGCTTTAGCGTCATCCTTTAGAGAGAAAGGAAACAGCTTAAGGATATAGTAGTGGTGGATCTTCTCCTCACTAGTGAAAAGGGTGGCTATATCGTGTAGTTTGGTAAGATGGGCTACGACCGTCTCAGACTAATAACCGTGGAAAGGATCAGATTCGACTAGAGAGATTATCTCAGGATCGACAGAGAATTCATAATCCTTATCGGTGATAAAGATAGGTGAAGTGGCAAACTTTGGGTCGTATTTCATCCTAGCTTTCAGAGATTTTTCCTTCCACTTGAGAAGTAATTCCTCAGTGTCATAGGCATCCTTACACGCAAGAAAATCCTCATCTATCTCTCCCTCCATAACGTAACCCTCTGGTATATCATGCAATTCATATCTAGGAGAGCTAGATCTAGCAGGAGCAAAAGCAGGTTCTATCTCAATAGTATCGGTAGTTTCAGAAGCATCACGAGCATTGGCAGTAACTCTAGCAATATGAGCATCAAGGAATACCCCTAGTGGCACATCAGGCAAAGTAATATCTCTAGCAGTATCAAGCATATCATCCTCAGGCAAAATAGCATCTCTAGCATCATCAAGCAAAGCAGTATCACGCATAGCATCTCTAGCAGTATCAGGCATAGCATCTCTAGCAGTATCAGGCATAGCATCTCTAGCAATATCAGGCATAGCATCTCTAGCAGTATCAGGCATAGCATCTCTAGCAATATCAGGTATAGTAGCATCATAAGCATCATCAAGCACAGGCAACATATCAAGATTTCTAGCAGGAGGTGGTGTCGCAAACTTACTCATAACTAAAGTTGAATCAAGTGGAGAGCTAGATGGCAGTTCCTTACCTCCCCTCGTGGTTGAGAGCAAGACTTTGGTTTTTGGATCTTTCGGATTCTTCATAGTGATCACCAGATATGACTCCCAAGTGACTCAAAGAATATAGCAATCCTTCCCCGGCAACGGCGCCAGAAAAAGTTGCTGCTAGCACTCCCCGGCAACGACACTAGAAGAATGTTGTTGACGTGTTCCTGACTTGATGCCTTCGCGGCAACAGAGCCAGAACTGCTCCTAGTTGCTCAACAATTAGCAATTGTCTTGCAATGGCCCACCAGCGCGTGGGTTCGCGACAGTTTTCAAGGGTAGAGTATTCAACCCAAATTTGTTGGTTCGCGAGACGGGAAGTGAAAGGATACTCTCAAGTATTAGCAGCTGAATGTGTCGGATTCAACCGCACCTGAACGATTAGTATCTGCAAGCAAAGTAGTATGATAGCAACGGTGCCAGAAACGATCTGTTGACAAGGCAGACTATTCCTAACTGTTGTATCAATGGCGCCAGTAAGTTGCCCATGGACGGGAAATAGTCTTTCCCGTCAACGTCGAGCGAAAAAGTATTGTAGCGGGTAGCAGCAGTGGTAACAGCAGTAGCAAGGCAAAACAAGTAACAGCAGCAATGGGACAAACTCGTAGGCAATGGGTCGGTGATTCGTTTGGATGACATTCATCATGCAACAGTTATAACACGGAGATATATGTGGCTAGCTCCCGTTCGTCAATGTGATGTAGGCATGCATTCCGTGTGTAGTCATACGTGCTTAGGGAAAAGAACTTGCATGACATCTATTGTCCATCCCTCCCGTGGGAGCGGGGTCCAAAAGGATACTACGGGATATTAAGGTTCTCCTTTTAATAAAGAACCGAAACAACGCATTAGCACTTGGTGAACACATGAACTCCTCAAACTATGGTCATCACCGGGAGTGGTTCCAGTTATTGTCACTTCAGGGTTGCCGGGTCATAACACACAGTAGGTAACTACAACTTGCAAGATCGGATCTAAAACACACATATATTGGTGACAACATAATAATTTCAGATCTGAAATGATGGCACTCGGGCCCAAGTGACAAGCATTAAGCATGGGAAAGTAGTAGCAACATCAATCTCAAAACATAGTGGATACTAGGGATCAATCCCCATCAAAACTAACTCGATTACATGATAGATCTCATCCTACTCATCACCGCCCAGCGAGCCTACGAATAGATTACTCACAAACGATGAAGAGCTTCATGGAATTGGAGAGGGAAGAAGGTTGATGATGACGATGGCGATGATTTCCCCTCTCCGGAGCCCAAAACGGACTCCAGATCTGCCCTCCATATGAAGAACTGGATGTGGCAACGCCTCGTATCGGAAACGCGATGAAATCTTCTCTTCTGATTTTTTTCGGGACGAAAGTGAATTTATAGAGCTGGAGTTGGGGGCGGCAGACCCATGTGGGCCCCACAAGCTTGGTTGTCGCGGCTAGGGGGGCCGCGGCAACAGGGCTTGTGGCCCACTCACCCATCCCATTCGGTGGATCTTTGCGCAGGTATTTTTCATATTTTCCAGAAATATTCTTCGTAAATTTTACGTTCCGAGAACTTTCATTTCTGCACAAAAACAACACCATGGCAATTCTGCTGAAAACAGCGTCAGTCCGGGTTAGTTCCATTCAAATCATGCAAATTAGAGTCCAAAACAAGGGCAAAAGAGTTTGTAAAAGTAGATACGATGGAGACGTATCACCTAGCTAGATTCTTCTCTTTCTATGATCTTCAATACAGTGTTTGCCGTGATTCTCACGGTGATCTATTCAATGTAATCCTCTTTTGCGGTGTGTTTGTTGGGATCTAATGAATTATGGGTTTATGATCATATTATTCATTGAAAGTAATTGAGTCTTTTCTGAATTCTGTTATGCATGATTATTATAGCTTCATATTTCCGTTCGATCTATCTGTATTGTTTGACCAACTAGATTGGTTTATCTTCGATGGGAGTGGTGCGTTGTAGTGGGTTCAATCTTTGCGGTGCTCTATATCCAGTGACAGAAGGGGACAAGACACGTATTTGTATTGTTGCTATTAAGGATAAAATGAAGGGGTCTGAACATGTTGTTTTTCTTACTTTGTCTACACCATCTCATCTTGCTCCAAGCATTACTCTGTTTGTCATGAACTTAATACCTAGAGAAGCAAGC
Source organism: Hordeum vulgare subsp. vulgare (assembly GCF_904849725.1). NCBI lineage: Eukaryota > Viridiplantae > Streptophyta > Magnoliopsida > Poales > Poaceae > Hordeum > Hordeum vulgare. Next base: position 569,172,577 of record NC_058524.1, on the reverse strand, counting down.
ATAGAAGCGCTCTACAAGTAGAGTAATAGTAGTTGATGCATGTAGGAATCGATCTACTTGTTTATGGACGTGATGCCGATATACACAAAATCATTGACGTGAATAACATGTCATAACTATGTGCTATTCTCTCAATTGCCCAACAGTAATTTGTTTACCAATCGTATGCTATGTTCGAGAGAAAAGCCTCTCGTGAAAACTATGGCACCCGGGTCTACTTAATCGTATTGCCAAAAAACAAAATTACCATGTCACACTTTTACTTTTATTTATTTTCTTTTGTTATTTATATTATCTATCTATCAGAATTAATCCTTGTAAGTAACGAGTTCAAGGGGCTTGACAACCCTCTTGCCCGCGTTGGGTGCAAATGTTTGGTTTTGTGTGTGTAGGTGCTGATGGCGAGAGTTTTCTTGATTCTCCTATTGGTTCGATAACTTCTGTTCTCACTGAGGGAAATACTTATCTCTACTGTACCGCTTCTCCCCTTCTCTTCGGGGGAAAACCCAACGCAGTTTACAAGTAGCAGGAAAAATAAAAGGACGAAGAGCGGATTAGCTACCCGTGCCCACCTTATAATGAGAGTAACTCTTCAACTCATACATTGTTTAATTTCCCTTCATACATACCGAAGGATGAATGCTATGATAATTTCTATGATCCCTTGGATTCGTTTGAAATATCCCTTTTTGATGAACTTGTTGCTTGTTATGCTTGTGGCCATGATGCCAATACGAATTATGCTTATGGAGATGAATTTTCTATAGTTCCTTATGTTAAGCATGAAATTGTTGTTATTGCACCCACACACGATAGTTCTATTATCTTTTTGGATTCTTCCAACTACACTATATCATAGAAGTTTGCAGTTATTAAGGATTATATTGATGGGTTGCGTCGTGCTATTACACATGATGATTTTGATGAATATAATATGCATGTGCTTGCTTCTCCTACTTGCAATTATTATGAGAGAGGAACCAAATCTTCACGTCTCTATGTTTCCAATACGATAAAATTGCGAGAAACTACTTATGCTATGTATTGGCATTTACTTTGTGTGAATGAATTGTTCTTTTGTGACACGCCAATGCATAGGAATAGAGTTACACTTTGTTTCTACATGATATATATCACTTTGTGCTCACTACTAATTTAGAAACAATGTTAATTAAAATTGGCTTTGATATACCATGGGACCCGGGTGGATCAATTACTTGAGCACTATATGCCTAAATTAATGGCTTTAAAGAAAGCGCTGCGAGGGAGACCACCTGAAAGTTTTACATAGTCATTTTATTCTGTTTTGTGCTTTTAAAATAATTGGAAACAAAAGAATAAAGTGGGGAACCTAAAACTTTCAACAAAAATAATTATCACTTTGTATAAATCCATTATATTATAAAACTAATGTGCCAAGATTTACCTTTAGGATGTTTAAATTGCTTGTTTGATATGTGTTGTGCAAAAATAGAAACTTTGGTTATAGTGTTTGACTTTTCATATTTTACTGGAAAATCAAAATTTTCTATATTTTTTACAGAATACTTTTATATAAATGATTTACTACTTCCTAAGTTTTCAGAATTTTCGAAGTTAGAGAAGATACGTTTCATCTGCATCTTTCGAGACTCTCCTGTTTTCCACAAATTGTTGTTATAATTGCGTTGTGTGCTTATGTTTGAATTCTTGTTGAGCCCCATTGACTTTAGAGCCATAGAATTGTGATAGAATACAATAGTTAATGTTGGATTATAATTATACAACAATGTTATGGCACGACATGATGGGATTTGATGTTATATGAACTAACCTCTCTAATGAAACTCTGTTAAGTTTTGTGTCGATGAAGTGTTCGAAGATCGAGGAGGCATCGATATGTGAAGAATAAATAGAGAAAAAGTTTAAGCTTGGGGATCCCCAAGTCATCCCAAGTAAATATTCAAGGATACTCAAGCGTCTAAGCTTGGGGATGCCCCGGAAGGCATCCCATCTTTCGTCTTCAACAACTATTTGTATGTCTCGGTTTTTGTTTTGTTCACGTGATATGTGTAAATTCTTGGAGCATAGTGTGCCTTTTATTTTCCTTTTAGCAATGCACCATGATGGTACGGTAATGTCTGTGGTTGATTTATAGAATTCTCTTTGCACTTCACTTATATATTTTGAGTATGGCTTTATAGAATGCTTCATGTGCTTCACTTATATCATTTGAAGTTGGATGCGTGTTTCTCCACATATAGAAAACCATCATTTGTAGAATGTTCTTTTGCTTCACTTGTATTTATTAGAGTGTGGTCTTTTGTAGAAAGATTTAAACTCTCATTCTTCACTTAAACCTATTTAGAGAGTCAACACGAATTGGTTATTTACATGGTTAGTTATAAAATCCTACATAAAACATGTAGATCACTGAATATGATATGTTCGATTCCCTACAATAGTTTTGGAATACTAAGTTAGTAATATGTGGGTGCATGATACGTCTCCAACGTATCTATAATTTTTGATGGTTTCATGCTATTATCTTGTCAAACTTTGGATGTTTTGTATGCCTTTTATATCTTTTTTGGGACTAACTTATTAACTCAGTACCAAGTGCCAGTTCCTGTTTTTTCCGTGTTTTTGACCCTTTTCAGAGGATGATTTTTCGCCGCTTCCTGCAAGTGCCAAGTGCCAGTTCCTGCAAGCTTCTGTCTCCGCAAATCCTATGAATTGTGGATTTATGATCAGATTATCTATGAATCTTATTTGAGTTTCTTCTGATCTCTCTTATGCATGATTTCATATCCTTGTAATTCTCTTCGAGTTGTGGGTTTTGTTTAGCCAACTTGATCTATGATTCTTGCAATGGGAGAAGTGCTTGGTTTTGGGTTCATACCGTGCGGTGACCTCACCAAGTGACAGAAGGGGTAGCGAGGCACGCATCGTGTTGTTGCCATCAAGGGTAAAAAGATGGGGTTTTCATCATTGATTCGAGTTTATCCCTCTACATCATGTCATCTTGCTTAAGGCGTTAATCTGTTCGTCATGAACTCAATACACTAGATGCATGCTGGATAGTGGACGATGTGTGGAGTAATAGTAGTAGATGCAGAAAGTATCAGTCTACTTGTCTCAGACGTGATGCCTATATGTATGATCATTTCCTTAGATATCGTGATGACTTTGCGCGGTTCTATCAATTGCTCGACAGTAATTTGTTCACCCACCGTAATATTTGCTATTTTGAGAGAAGCCTCCAATGAACACTATGGCCCCCGGGTCTACTTCACATCATATTTTCAGCCTTACATTTTTACTTCATTGCACTTTCCGCCTTCAGATCTCACTTTGCAATCAATCTTGGAGGGATTGACAACCCCTTTATAGCGTTGGGTGCAAGCTCTTTTGTGTTTGCGCAGGTACTCTGGACTTGACGCGATTCTCCTACTGGATTGATACCTTGGTTCTCAAATTGAGGTAAATACTTACTGCTCCTGTGCTGCATCACCCTTTCCTCTTCAAGGGAAAAACCAGCGCAAGCCAAGTCTCCGTCAATGTGCCAATTTCTATCACTGTTGTCTGTTGCCGTAGCAGAAGAATTTCTGGTGCCGTTGCCGGGGAGGATCAAGTCAAGAACTCATCCAAGTAAGTGTCGCAAACTCATCTCTTGTAGTTACCTTTTTTGCCTCTCGTTTTCCTCTCCCCCACTTCTGAAAAACAAAAAATTACAAAAATATTTGCCTTTTTCGTTTGCCTTTTTCGTTCGCCCTTTTCTTTCGCTTGCTTTCTGTTCGCTTGTGTGCTATGTGCCTTCAATATGCTTGCATCTTCGCTTGCTGAAAATCTAGTGATATGGATCCTCACCCACTTGCTAATCTCTTTAAGAGATCCAATTATTTTGATCCAATTGCTAGTGAGTTGAGTGCACTTGACTTTCTCTATGGAGTTTTCCTTGAGATGCATGAATCTGAAAATCATGATGAAGAAATTTATGAAGTGATTCACGAGGGCTCCTTGAATGAAAAGCATGATTGCAATGGTTTCACTATAAATCCTATTAGTGTCAATCATGCTAAAAATATGCAAACCCCTAAGCTTGGGGATGATAGTTTTGCTATGCCCACTACTTGTTGCAATAATCATGATTGGGGTAATGATTTTTCTTATGATCTTGAAAATTTGTCTAAGCCTTTTGATGAATATGATATTTGCAATAATATTGAAAGTGGGTTTGGAGAAGTCATGACTTTAGTTGATGATAATTCCACTATTTTTGGAGAGCGTCAACTTTGCATGCATGTGGATCATGAAAATAATATCCTTTGTGATAGCTATATTGTTGAATTTGATTATGATCCCACATGTAATTGCTATGAGAGAGGAAAATATGGTGGTAGAAACTTTCATATCACTAGGTCACCTCTCGTTATGTTGAGAGTGCTCTTGTCTCTTTCTTCTTCCTTGCATTTGGCAGTTATTGCTTGTCTTGATAATTTGTTTTCCTATAAAATGCCTATGCATAGGAAGGATGTTATACTTAGATGTGATTTTCACATGCTTCATGATGCTCTCTTCATGTCTGATTGCTATCTTTTATGTGAGCATCATTGAATTATCAATGCCTAGCTAAGGGCGTTAAACAATAGCGATTGTTGGGAGGCAACCCAATGAATTTATATTTTTCTTTCTATTTTGTTGGATCCACACCATCATAATTCTATTATGATTGTGTCTTTTGTGTTTCTTTTTGTGTTTGAGCCTAGCAAAACCTTTATGACTAGTCTTGGTGATGGTTGTTTGATCCTGCTGGAAAAAGACAAAAACTTTTTGCTCACGAGATTATTTTTCATTTTTATTCAGAAAGATATTTTGAGTTGATTCTTTTTGCTTCTGGTTGATATGCCTTTATCCTAGGCAGTAGTAAGTTTTCAGAGTTTGTGAGGTACCAGAAGTATACGAAGTATACAGATTGCTACAGACTGGTCTGTTTTTGACCGATTCTGTTTTTGTTGAGTTGGTTGCTTGTTTTGATGAAACTATGGATAGTATCGGGGGTACTAGCCATGGAAAAGTGATAATACAGTAATCTAACACCAATATGAATAGAAATCAAGTTTGCTACAGTACCTAAAGAGGTGGTAGTTTGTTTTCTTGTGCTAATGATATCACGAGTTTCTGTTTAAGTTTTGTGTTGTGAAGTTTTCAAGTTTTGGGTGATGTTCTCATGGACAAAGGGATAAAGAGTGGAACGAGATCAAGCTTGGGGATGCCCAAGGCACCCCAAGCCAAATTCAAGGACACCAAAAAGCCTAAACATGGGGATGCCCCGGGAAGACATCCCCTCTTTCGTCTCCAATCCATCGGTAACATTACTTGGAGCTATATTTTTATTCACCACATGATATGTGTTTTGCTTGGAGCGTCTTGTATCGTAGGAGTCTTTTATTTTTGTTGTGTCACAATCATCCTTGTTGCACACCTTTTGAGAGAGACATGCACTCATCGTGATTTTGCTAGAATGCTCATTGTGCTTCACGTAGATCTTTTAGAGCACGGCAGTGCGTAACTTGGTAGTTGGCTTGTGCTATGAAAGTAGTCCCAAAGGTGATAGGTACCCAAAGAGGATACAAAAACTTCCATCTTCATGTGCATTCAGTAGAAAGAGAAGTTTGATTCCTCTCAATTAGTTTTGAGACGTGGATTTGGTAATATTAAAGTGTTATGTTAGTAGGGTGTTGTGAGTCTAGAAATACTTGAGTTGAGGTTAGTGATTCCCGTAACATGCACGTATGGTGAACCGCTATGTTAGGAAGTCGGAGCATAATTGATCTATTGATTGTCATCCTTTGTGTTGCGGTCGGCATCGCGCGATGGTTAACACCTACCAACCCTTCCCCTAGGAGTATGCGTTTAGCACTTTGTTTCGATTACTAATAAAAACTTTCGCAACAAGTATGTGATTTCTTCATGACTAATGGAGCCCATGGTATAGATGCACTTTCACCTTCCACCATTGCTAGCCTCTCTAGTGCCCCGCAATTTTCGACGGTGCACAAACCCACCATATGCCTTCCTCAAAACAGCCACCATACCTACCTACTATGGCATTTTCATAGCCATTCCGAGATATATTGCCATGCAACTCCCACCGTTCCGTCTCATGACTTGTGTCGTCACTCTCATATTGCCATTGCATGATCGTAAGATAGCTAGCGAGATGTTTCAATGTCATACGCCGAGATAGATCGTTGCACATCCCGGTACACTGCCGGAGGCATTTCATATAGAGTCATCATCGTTCTGAGCTTTGAGTTGTGAGTAAATAAAAGTGTGATGATCATCATTATTAGAGCATTGTCCCATGTGAGGAAAAAAGAGGCCAAAGAGCCCCAAAAAAAGAGAAAAGAGCCCAAATAAAAAAAGCCAAAGAGCCCAAATAAAAAAAGGCCAAAGAGCCCAAATAAAAAAATAAAAAAAGAGAGAGAAAGAGAGAAGGGACAATGCTACTATCTTTTTCCACACTTGTGCTTCATAATAGCACCATGTTCTTCATGATTGAGAGCTCCTTGCTTCGTCACCACCATATACTAGTGGGAATCTTTATTATATAACTTGGCTTGTATATTCCAATGATGGGCTTCCGCAAATTGCCCTAGGTCTTCATGAGCAAGCAAGTAGGATGCACACCCACTAGTTCTCCTTTTGAGCTTTCACATACTTATAGCTCTCGTGCATCCTTTGTATGGCAATCCCTACTCATTCACATTGATATCTATTAATGGGCATCTCCATAACCCTTTGATACGCCGAGTCAATGTGACCATCTCCTCCTTTTTTGTCTCACAACCACCACCACACTCTATTCCACCTATAGTGTTATATCCATGGCTCACGCTCATGTATTGCGTGATAGTTGTAAAAGGTTTGAGAAAGTAAGAGTACGAAAACAATTACTTGGCCAATACCGGGGTTATGCATGATTTAAGTTAGTTGTGTGAGGATGATGGAGCATAGCCAGACTATATGATTTTGTAGGGATAACTTTCTTTGGCCTTGTTATTTCAAAAGTTCATGATTACCTTGCTAGTTTGGTTGAAGTACTATAGTTTTCATGTCAATAGCAAACTATTGTTATGAATCTTACGGATCTGAACATTCATCTCACATGAAAGAAGTTACAAAGGACAACTATGCTAGGTAGCATTCAACATCAAAAATTCAGTCTTTATCACTTCCCTACTCGAGGACGAGAAGGAGTTAAGCTTGGGGATGCTTGATACGTCTCCAACGTATCTATATTTTTTTATGGTTTCATGCTACTATCGTGTCAAACTTTGGATGTTTTGTATGCCTTTTATATCTTTTTTGGGACTAACTTATTAACTCGGTGCCAAGTGCGAGTTCCTGTTTTTTTCGTGTTTTTGACCCTTTTCACAGGAGGATTTTAAACGGAGTCCAAACGGAGCTCAAAAGTAGACCTAGGGCAATTTTGAGGAAGCCCATCATTCGAATATACAAGCCAACTTATATAATGAATATTCCCACTAGCATATGGTAGTTACAAAGCAAGAAGCTCTCAATCATGAAGAACATGGTGCTATTATGAAGCACAAGTGTGGAAAAAGATAGTAGCATTGTCCCTTCTCTCTTTTTCTCTTTTTTTATTTTTTATTTATTTGGGCTCTTAGGCCTCTTTTTTTCTTTTCTATTTTCTCCTCTTTTTTGGGGCTCTTTGGCCTCTTCCCTTTTTTATTTCCTCACATGGGACAATGCTCTAATAATGATGATCATCACACTTTTATTTACTCACAGCTCAAAGCTTAGAACGATGATGACTCTAGAGGAAATGCCGCCGGCAGTGTACCGGGATGTACAACGATCTAGCTTGGCGTATGACGTTGAAACATCTCGCTAGCTATCTTACGATCATGCAATGGCAATATGAGAGTGACGGCACAAGTCATGAGACGGAACGGTGGGAGTTGCATGGCAATATATCTCGGAATGGCTATGAAAATGCCATAGTAGGTAGGTATGGCGGCTATTTTGAGGAAGGCATATGGTGGGTTTGTGTACCGGCGAAAGTTGCGCGGCACTAGAGAGGCTAGCAATGGTGGAAGGTGAAAGTGCATCTATACCATGGACTCACATTAGTCATGAAGAACTCACATACTTGTTGCGAAAGTTTTTATTAGTAATCGAAACAAAGTGCTACATGCATACTCCTAGGGGAAGGGTTGGTAGGTGTTAACCATCGCGCGATCCCGACCTCAACACAAAGGATGACAATCAATAGATCAATTATGCTCCGACTTCCTAACATAGCGGTTCACCATACGTGCATGCTACGGGAATCACTAACTTCAACACAAGTATTTCTAGATTCACAACAGCCTACTAACATAACTCTTAATATTACCGAATCCACGTATCAAAACTAATTGAGAGGAATCAAGACTTCTCTTTCTACTCAATGCACATGAAGATGGAGGTTTTTGTATCTTGGGGTACCTATCACCTTTGGGACTACTTTCATAGCATAAGCCAACTACCAAGTCACGCACCGTCGTGCTCTAAAAGATATAAGTGAAGCACATAGAGCAAAATTATTTAGCTCAAAAGATATAAGTGAAGCACTATGAGCATTCTAGCAAAATCACAATGAGTGCATGTCTCTCTCTCTCAAAAAGGTGTGCAGAAAGGATGATTGTGACACAACAAAAATAAAAGACTCCTGCGATACAAGACGTTGCAAGCAAATCACATATCATGTGGTGAATAAAAATATAGCTCCAAGTAATGTTACCGATGGATTGAAGACGAAAGAGGGGATGCCTTCTCGGGGCATCCCCGAGTTTAGGCTTTTTGGTGTCCTTAAATTTGGCTTGAGATGCCTTGGGAATCCCCAAGCTTGATCTCTTTCCACTCCTTATCTCTTTGTCCATGAGAACATCACCCAAAACTTGAAAACTTCACAACACAAAACTTAAACAGAAACTCGTGATAACATTAGCACAAGAAAACAAACTACCACCTCTTTTGGTACTGTAGAAATCTTGATTTCTATTGATATTGGTGTTGGGCTACTGTATTCTCACTTTTCCATGGCAAGTACCCCCTGATACTAACCATAGTTTCATCAAAACAAGCAACCAACTCAACAAAAACAGAATTTGTCAAAAACAGACCAGTCTGTAGCAATCTGTATATACTTCTTTTACCTAAAAAATTCTGAAAAATTATGACTGCCTGGGCAAAAGCCATATCAACCAGCAGCAAAAAGAAACACTTCAAAATATCTTTCTGAATAAAAATGAAAAATCATCTCGTGAGCGAAAAGTTTTGATCTTTTTCCGGAAGGATAAAACAACCATCACCAAGACTAATCATAAAGATTTTGCTTGGCTCAAACACAAAAATAAACACAAAAAACAAAATCACAACAGAATTATGAAAGTGTGGATGCAACCAAACAAAAAGAAAAAGATAAATTCATTGGGTTGCCTCCCAACAAGTGCTATTGTTTAACGCCCTTAGCTAGGCATAAAAGCGATAGAATCACGTATCATCGTCTTTGGTGCTCAAACCATAAGTGGCCCTCATCATGGATTCATAAGGCAATCTTATTATCTTTCTAGGAAAGTGTTCCATGCCCTTCCTTAAAGGAAAGTGAAATCTAATATTCCCTTCCTTCATATCGATGATAGCACTGATAGTCCTTAGGAAAGGTCTAGCAAGAATAATAGGGCATGTAGGATTGCAATCAATGTCAAGCACAATGAAATCCACGGGTACATAGTTCCTATTTGCAATAATAAGAACATCATTGATCCTTCCCATGGGTTTCTTGACAGTAGAATCCACAAGATGCAAATTAAGAGTACACTTTTCAATCTCATTAAAACCCAGAACATCACATAAAGACTTTGGGATCGTGGAAACACTAGCACCCAAATCACACAAAGCATTGCATTCATAGTTTTCGATTTTGATTTTGATAGTAGGTTCCCACTCATCATGAAGCTTTCTAGGGATAGAGACTTCCAATTCAAGTTTCTCTTCAAGAGACTTTATCATAGCTTCGACGATATGATTGGTAAAGGCCTTGTTTTGGCTATAAGCGTGTGGAGAGTTTAACATGGATTGCATCAAGGAAATGCATTCAATCAAGGAGCAACTATCATAATTGAATTCCTTGAAATCCAAGGTAGTAATTTCATTACTACTCAAAGTTTTAATATCTTCTACTCCACTTTTAATGCTTTTAGCATCAAGATAGATGGACTCCGAATCATTGGGGCACTTTTCAACCAAAGTGGATTCATATCCAGCCCCATAATCGTTAGGTTTGACACAAGAAAACAAAGATTCAATGGGAGTCACACCAAGCACTTTAAGATCTTCGTGATTCTTATCACGAGAACACGCCTTTTTAAGCCATTCATGTCTAGCACGAATTTGGGCGGTTCTTTCTTTGCTCTCAATCATGGAAACATGCATAGCTTTCAAAGTTTCATCCATATTGATCTTGGGAGGAGCACATCTAACTTTCAAAGCATCAACATCACTAGACATTTTATCAACGCTCTTAGCCAAATCGTCAATTTTGAGTAGTTTTTCCTCTATGGACGCATTGAATTTGTTTTGTGAGTTGATAAACTCTTTGATATTACTCTCTAGATCAGAGGGTAATCTATTGTAATTTCCATGAGTATTGTTGTAGGAGTTGCCAAAGTTATTAGAGGAGTTACTAGGAAAAGGCCTAGGAACATAGTTTCCTCTAAAAGCATTGTTGTTTCCAAAATTATTCCTACCAACAAAATTAACGTCCAAGCTAGTGTTGCTACTCTCAATCAAAGAAGACAAGGGCATATCATTAGGATCTAAAGGAGCACTTCTACTAGCAACCAAATTCATTAACTCAACCATCTTAGCACTCAACGAGTTAATTTCTTCTATAGCGTATACCTTCTTACTAGTAGGTGACCTTTCAGTGTGTCACTGAGAGTAGTTCGTCATGATATTGTCTAGGAGCTTTGTGGCCTCCCCTAACGTGATTTCCATGAACGTTCCACCTGAGGCAGAGTCCAAGATATTTCTAGAAGCGAAATTCATGCCAGCATAAAAGATTTGTATAATCATCCAAAGACTCAAGCCATAAGCGGGACAATTTCTAATCATCAATTTCATTCTCTCCCAAGATTGTGCAACATGTTCATGATCAAGTTGCTTGAAATTCATGATATCATTACGGAGAGAGATGATCTTAGACGGCGAAAAATACTTGGAAATATAAGCATCTTTGCACTTATCCCAAGAATCGATACTATTTTTGGGCAAAGAAGAAAACCAAGTTTTTGCACGATCTCGCAACGAGAAAGGAAAAAAGCTTCAATTTAATCACATCATTATCCACATCTTTCTTCTTTTGCATATCGCAAAGCTCAATGAAGGTATTGAGATGGGATGCGGCATCTTCACTAGGAAGGCCAGAGAATTGCTCTTTCATAACAACATTCAGCAAAGCGGCATTGATTTCGTATGACTCCGCACTAGTGGCGGGAGCAATCCAAGTACTAATAAAATCATTATTATTAGTATTCGAGAAGTCAAAAAGTTTGGTGTTTTCATTCATGGTGACTTCGGCAAGTGATCTCGCAATCTCTGGCGTTAACTAGACGAATGCTTATAACAACAAACCTTCTCCTGCAACGGCACCAGAAGAATGCTGATAGCACTCCCCGGCAATGAAACTGGAAGAATGTTGTTGATGGCCCACCAGCGTGTGGGTTCGCAGTAGTTTTCGAGGGTAGAGTATTCGACCCAATTTGTTGATAAGCCAGTCAGGAGGTGAGAGTATACTCTCAAGTATTAGCAGCTGAATTTGTCGGATTAAACCACACGTGAAAGATCGGTATCTACAAGCACAATAGTAACAACAAAGTAATATGATAACAACGGTGTCAGAAACAATCTGTTGACGGCATACTATTCCTAACGATTGTATCAATGGCGCCTTCGTTGCCGTGTCGACGCAAGTTGTCAATTCCCGTCAACGGTAGGTGAACTAACAATGTAGCAGGTAGCAGCAGTGTAACGAGCAATAGCAGTGGCAAGGAACAACAGTAGTGACAGCAGTAGCAAGTAGCAACAGTAGCAAGCGACAGTAGTAGCAACACTAGTAGCAGCAGCAGCAGAGCAAAACAAGTAACAGCAGTATCAACAGTAGTAGCAGCAGCAGAGCAAGACAAGTAACAGCAGTAGCAATAGTAGTAGTAGCAGCAGAGCAAGACAAGTAACAGCAGTAGTAGGACAAACTCGTAGGCAATGGGTTGGTGATTTGTTTGGATGATATTCATCATGCAACAGCTATAACACGGAGAGATAAGTGGCTAGCTCCCGTTCGTCAATGTGATGTAGGCATGCATTCCGTGTGTCGTCATACGTGCTTAGGGAAAAGAACTTGCATGACATCTATTGTCCACCCCTCCCGTGGCAGCGGGGTCCAAAAGTAAACTACGGTATATTAAGGTTCTCCTTTTAATAAAGAACTGGACCAACGCATTAGCACTTGGTGAACACATGAACTCCTCAAACTATGGTCATCACCGGGAGTGGTTCCGGTTATTGTCACTCCGGGGTTGCCGGATCATAACACATAGTAGGTAACTACAACTTGCAAGATTGGATCTAAAACACACATATATTGATGACAACATAATAATTTCAGATCTGAAATCATGGCACTCGGGCCCTAGTGACAAGCATTAAGCATGGCAAAGTAGTAGCAACATCAAACTCAGAACATAGTGGATACTAGGGATCAATCCCCATCAAAACTAACTCAATTACATGATAGATCTCATCCTACTCATCACCGCCCAGCGAGCCTACGAATAGATTACTCACGAATGACGAAGAGCTTCATGGAATTGGAGAGGGAAGAAGGTTGATGATGACGATGGCGACGATTTCCCCTCTCCGGAGCCCAAGATGGACTCCAGATCTGCCCTCCAGATGAAGAACAGGTGGTGGCGGCGCCTCCGTATCGAAAACGCGACGAAAACTTCTCTTTTTATTTTTTCTGGGACGAAAGACAACTTATAGAGCTGGAGTTGGGGGCGGCAGGTGCCTGTGGGCCCCACAAGCCTGCCCACCGCCACCAGGGGTGGTGGCGGAGCAGGGGCTTGTGGCCCACTGGCCCACCCCTTGAGGTGGAACTTGGCGCAGATATTTTTGATATTTTCCAAAACTGCTCCCCGTAAATTTTCAGGACGTTTGGAGAACTTTGATTTCTGCACAAAAATAACACCAAGGCAATTCTGCTGAAAACAGCACCAGTCCAGGTTAGTTCCATTCAAAACATGGAAATTATAGTCCAAAACAAGGGCAAAAGAGTTTGGAAAAGTAGATACATTGGAGACGTATCAACTCCCCCAAGCTTAAAACATTGCTTGTCCTCAAGCAACTCAGTTGACAAACTGAGAGAGAAAGAAAAACTTTGACAAACTCTGTTTGATCTTGTTGTTGCAACTATGTCTAACTCATAACCAGAATTTCAGCAAGATCACAAGTTAACCACATAAGCAAATGACATAAAGGTCTCAGGGTAAACTAATATCAATGGCATAATCAGCTAACGAGCAAATAATAATGAGTTTCAAATACCAACACTTCAATCAAAACAAGCATGAAGCAATATGAATAGGTGGTATCTCGCTAGCTCTTTCTGAGACCGCAAAACATAAATGCAGAGCACTTTCAAAGATCAAGGGCTGACTAAACATTGTAACTCATAGCAACGAAGATCCAGTCATAGTCATACTAAATATCAATCAAAAGCAAAGTGTAAAAATGATAGAGGTGCTCTCTAATTGGTGCTTATAAAAGAGGGGGATGACTCAACAAGAAAATAAATAGACAGGCCCTTCGCAGAGGGAAGCATTGATTTGCAGAGGTGCCAGAGCTCAAGCTTTGAAAACAGAGATAATAATTTTGGGTGGCATGCTTTCATTGTCAACGCAATGACCAAGATTTCTCAATATCTTCCATGCTACTCATGCTATAGGCGGTTCCCAAATAGAAAAGTAAAGTTTTAACTCCCCCACCACCAATCAATCACACTCCACGGCTAGCCGAATCCTCGGGTACCGTCCATACTAACATCAATCCGGGGGTGTCTTGTTTTACAGTTATGTTTTTGATTTAAGCATGGAACTGGGCATCCCAAATACCGGCCCCTTTCTCGTGAATGACTGTGAATAAACACATGTCGAGGATAACACTCCTAGCATGGAAGATACCAATAGCCCTCTGTCACCACATGAGCGGTTCGGGCATGCAAAACAGATTTATTTCTTGAAGGTTTAGAGAATGGCACATGCAAATTTACTTGGAACGGCAGGTAGATACCGCAAATATCTAGGTATGGTGGACTCTCATGGAAAAACTTTTGGGTTTATGGGAGTGGATGCACAAGCAGTATTCCGGCTTAGTACAAGTGAAGGCTAGCAAAAGACTGGGAAGCGACCAACTAGAGAGCGACAACGGTCATCAAGATGCAATGAGTTTGACTAACATTGAATGCAAGCATGAACAGGATATAATCACCATGAACACGAACATCATAGAGGCTATGTTGATTTTGTTTCAACTACATGCATGAACATGCGCCAAGTCAAGCCACTTGAAACATTCAAAGGAGAATACCATCCTATCATACTACATCACAGTCATCTCAAAATCTATGTTGGCAATCAAGACAAACCATTATAAGCTCTCAGCTAAATAAGCATGGCATCAGAAACTATGATCTCTAAGTTGTCATTGCAAACATGGTTCTCTCACAACAAAGCTAAATCTGGGTCGACAAGCTAGTCATATTTACAAAAACAAAATAGATAGAGTTCATACCAGCTTTTCAGTCTCAGTCACTTCATCATATACCATCATTGTTGCCTTTCATTTGCATGATCGAACAATGAAAACGATAATAAGCGCATTGGACTAAGCTGAATCTGCAGGCAAACACAAAGGAGAAGACAATGTAATATGGCTCTTTGAAAGCTAAACAGGTAAGCACGGAAGAACCAATAAACATTGTAACCAATATCTTCTACCTTGACACAAAGAATAAGAAAACTATTTACACGGGAAAGCTCCCAACAAGCAAAAGAAGAAAGAAAAATCTTTTTGGGTTTTCTCAAAAGGACACAAAACAAGAAAACAAGAAAACAAAAAGAAACTAGCATGAATAATACAGTGGCAAAGTGTAAACACCGGCTAACAGAGTGAAAGCATAAGCATGAATGTAAAGTCGGTGAGAACACGTACTCCCCCAAGCTTAGGCTTTTGGCCTAGCTTGGTCTACTCCCATGGTGGGAAATAACCAGCTCCAGGATACTCCGGAGCAGACTGCGGATGCCACTGCTGTGTGAGCTCCTCTGGCTCCCATTGATAAACTGGCGTCTGGTACTCGACTGGCGGCTCGGGCGCGGGCGCCTATGGTAGGGCCAAGCCCCAATATGCGTAGATGTCCGCGGGCATAATAGTGTACATGCCTGCATGAAGATCAAACAAAGAAGGAGCAGGCAAAGTAATAGTCTCCCGAGTACCCTGACTAAACACCAGGTTATAAATCATCCGTCTACTAGCATCTCTATCCAGAAAATCATGGCGAACCATGTTGTCATAATCCAGATATCTCTCAGGGAGAAGCATCTCTCCTTCCTCTCCCAGTCTAATGGGTATCTCAAAGTGTCTGGCAAGACGGGTAGCGTAGATACCTCCATAGACAACACCCTTGGAACGGTTCAGGTTCAACCGTTGAGCGACTATAGCGCCCAAGCTATCAGTCTTATCGTCATAAAGGCCTTCGCGCAAAACCGCAAGGTCTGGAGAACTAAGTGATCCAGCCTTCCCACGGCCAATCAAACATTTTCCCACAAATAGTGAGAAGTACCGAAGCACACGAAAATGTATGATAGCAATTCTAGCGCGAGACACTCCTCTCTCCTCTCCAATAGCAATAGAACCAATGAAATCCTCCAAGTCCCGTGGACGAGGGTCACGGATATCCCCAACATAAGGTAATTTGCATACATTGGAAAAATCCTGCAGCGTCATTCACTGGGGGACATCGTATATCATGAACTCTACCATGGGAGGATTCTTCCTCGGATAAAAGTTGAAGCTTTGAACGAAAATATTGGTGAGGAGGAGGTATTGTGGGCACTTATCTTCAACAAACGCAGTAAGACCTGCGTTCTCCGCCAAGTAATAAAAGTCTTCATAAAGTTCGGCGGCGCGCAAAAATTCATCACTTGGCCACTCACACGCTCGAACTTCTGTGACTCGAGGGACTACGTACTTGGGGTGGTTCTTCTCATCCTCCTTGTGGTTACGGCTTGAAGAGCCTCTCAAGAACCTCCTCATCTTTTCCTTTTTCTAGCTCTGAAAAATTCTGAAATTTGTAGAGACTTCGAAAGAAAAGTGAACAAGGATCAACCCAACTTGTAGCAACTACTCCTACTAGTGCCTAGAGATTGTATCACGCACTAAAACTACTTGGAACCAGCTAAAATCAACATTTATAGCTCAAGAACAGGGTCACCAAGGTAGCAAGAATTCGCGAAGGATAAAGCACTAGAGCAAAAACTAATTGGACCAATGGAGGAGTCACTTACCAAGGAGCAATTTCCCCAAAACAGTCCGGAGAATGGTGCTTTGAGCAAGGAGATCGAAAATCACAGCCAAATGAGCAAGAACACGGGTTTGAGCTGCGAAACAATTTTTTCTGGAGGTGGAAGAAGAGGCTGGGAGCTGGAATGAGTGGAGGGGGTGCCTGTGGGCCCCACAAGCTTGCACCCCGCCACCAGGGGGTAGGTGGCGGTGGGGGGGCTTGTGGCCCACTAGTCAGGCCCCCGGACCAGCTCTCAGGCCCAGAAATTTTCAAAAATTCCATAAAACATCATACTAAATTTTCAGGACCATCAGAGAACTTTTATTTCGAGGTATTTTTTTCCGGGACGCTAAAACAGAAAACAGGAAAAACTAAACTAATTCTATCATTTTTCTTCTAAGCAACAGAAAAGGAAAACTCAAAACAGAGGTATGTGACTCTTTGATTCATCCGTTTCATGGTCATCGGAAGAAATCTGTCAATGGGGTTGATCGAGTCCTTATGACAAAACCTTCTCGAATCGCAAGAGAGAATGGAGAATTTTGGAATAGCCACTAAGTCACCTCAATGGGGATATGTATCTCCCCAACAAGCAAATCATACTTCATCTTGACACGAGGAATAGGGCATTCAAAGCTCCCAATGAGAATCGATCAAGTCTTTTCGATAGCATTGATGCAATGTACTGGATATCGTTTCTTTGGAAAGTGCACTGTGTGCTCATTACCGTTGACATGAAAAGTGGCATTGCCTTTGTTGCAATCTATAACAGCCCCTGCAGTGTTTAAAAGGGTCTTCTGAGGATGATAGCCATGGCATCATCCTCGGGGATATCCAAGATAACAAGGTCTGTTAAGATAGTGGTATTAGCAACCACAACAGGCACATCCTCGCAAACGCTGATAGGAAAGCAGTTGATTTGTCGGCCATTTCCAGAGAAATTTTAGTGGGTGTCAACTTATCCAACTCAAGTCTACGATAAAGAGAAAGCGGCATAACACTAACACCGGCTCCGAGGTCACATAAGGCAGTTCTTACGTAGTTTCCTTTAATGGAGCAAGGTATAGTGGGCACTCCGGTATCACCAAGTTTCTTAGGAGTTACACCTTTGAAAGTGTAGTTGGCAAGCATGGTGGAGATCTCAAGATCTGGTATCTTCCGTTTATTAGTCACGATATCTTTCATGTACTTGGCATACGGAGACATCTTGACCATATCAGTTAACCGCATCTACAGAAAGACGGGTCTTATCATCTCAACGAAGCGCTCAAAATCCTCATCATCCTTTTTTCTTGGATGGCTTAGGAGGAAAGGGCATAGGTCTCTGAACCCATGGCTCTCTTTATTTACCATGCTTCCTAGCAGTGAAGTCATTCTTGTCGTACTTCTTAGGTTGTGGATTATCAGGATTAACCGTAGGTTCAATCTCCACATCCTCGTCATGGCTAGGTTGAGCATTAATATGAACATCACTGTCCATATTGTCACCATGTTCATGTTCATCACCTGATTGTGTTTCTGCATCAGACGCAGAGATATCATTAGGTTCTTCAGGTGTGACAGTATTTGGCGAACTAGCATGCAGGTTTCTATCATCCTTCTTCTTCTCCTTAGGATGACCTTCAGGATACAAAGGTTCCTGAGTCATTTTGCCTCCTCTAGTAATGACTCTGACAGAGTTGTCATTTAATTCATTGAGCAGGTCATTCTGAGCTTGAAGTACTTGTTCTACCTGAGTAGTAATCATAGAGGCATGTTTACTCAGAAGCTTCAGAGCATTGACATTTCTGTCTACACAAGCACTTAAATGGCTAAGGATACGAGCACTTTGTTCCAAATGTCTGCTAACATAATCATTGAAACTCTGTTGTTTGGCAACAAAGTTGTCAAATTCATCAAAGCATAGGCTAGCAGGTTTATCAAAAGGAATATCACTCTCATCAAACCAACGCAGAGAATTCACTTCCACTACCTGTACCAGGTTATCGAGACCATGGATCTCTTCGAGAGGTGGTAGATTTTTGACATCTTCGGCTCTAGTGCCTTTCTCTTGCATAGATTTCTTGGCTTCTTGCATATCTTCGGGACTGAGGAATAGAATACCTCTTTTCTTAGGAGTTGGCTTAGGAGGTGGTTCGGGAATAGTCAAGCATTATCGTGGACCAAGAGGTTATTCAGTAGGGTCTCATCTTGTTCTACAGTTCGTTCCCTAAAAACACAACCAGCACAACTATCTAGGTAGTCTCTAGAGGCATCGGTAAGTACGTTATAGAGGATATCAAGTATCTCGTTCTTCTTAAGAGGGTGATCAGGCAAAGCATTTTGTAGCTGGACGAGCCTCCCCCAAGCTTGTGGAAGACTCTCTTCTTGGAGTTGAGCAAAGTTGTATATTTCCTGCAAGGCAGCTTGCTTCTTATGGGCAGGGAAATATTTCTCATAGAAGTAATAGACCATCTCCTGGGGACTACGCACACATCCAGGAGCAAGAGAGATGAACCAGGCTTTAGCATCATCCTTTAGAGAGAAAGGAAACAACTTAAGGATATAGTAGTTGCGGATCTTCTCCTCATTAGTGAAGAGGTTGGCTATTTCGATAGTTTGGCAAGATGGGATATGACCGTCTCAGACTCATAACCGTGGAAAGGATCAGATTCGACTAGAGAGATTATCTGAGGGTAGACAGAGAATTCATAATCCTTATCGGTGACAAAGATAGGCGAAGTGGCAAACTTCGGGTCATTTTTCATCCTAGCTTCCCGAGATTTTTCCTTCCACTTGAGAAGTAATTTCTCAGCGTCATACGCATCCTTACACGCAAGAAAATCCTCAGCTATCTCTCCCTCCATAACGTAACCCTTAGGTATATCAGGCAATTCATATCTAGGAGAGCTAGATCTAGCAGGAGCAAAAGCAGGTTCTATCTCAATAGTATCGGTAGTTTCAGAAGCATCACGAGCATTGGCAGTAACCCTAGCAATATGAGCATCAAGGAACACTCCTAGTGGAACATCAGGCAAAGGAGTATCTCTAGCAGTATCAAGCAAAGCAGTATCAGGCATAGTATCAAGCATAGCTCTCTAGCAGTAGTATCACAAGCATCATCAAGCACAGGCGACATATCAAGATTTCTAGCAGGAGGTGATGTCGCAAACTTACTCATAACCGAAGGTGAATCAAGTGCAGAGCTAGATGGCAATTCTTTACCTCCCCTCGTAGTTGAGGGCAAGTCTTTGGTCTTTGGATCCTTCAGATTCTTCATAGTGATCGGCAGATATAAATCCCAAGTAACTCAGAGAATATAGCAATACCTCCCCGGCAGCGGCGCCAGAAAAATGTTGATCTCGCAATCTCTGGCGTTAACTAGACGAATGCTTATAACAACAAACCTTCTCCTGCAACGGCACCAGAAAAATGCTGATAGCACTCCCCGGCAATGAAACTGGAAGAATGTTGTTGATGGCCCACCAGCGCGTGGGTTCGCAGCAATTTTCGAGGGTAGAGTATTCGACCCAATTTGTTGATAAGCCAGTCAGGAGGTGAGAGTATACTCTCAAGTATTAGTAGCTGAATCTGTAGGATTCAACCACACCTGAAAGATTAGTATCTGCAAGCACAATAGTAACAGCAAAGTAATATGATAACAACGGTGTCAGAAACGATGTGTTGACGGCAGACTATTCCTAACGATTGTATCAATGGCGCCTTCATTGCCGCGTCGACGAAAGTTGTCAATTCCCGTCAACGGTAGGTGAACCAACAGTGTAGCAGATACCAGCAGTGTAACGAGCAATAGCAGTGGCAAGGAACAGCAGTAGTGACAGCAGTAGCAAGTAGCAACAGTAGCAAGCGACAGTAGTAGCAATAGTAGTAGCAGCAACAGCAGAGCAAAACAAGTAACAGCAGTAGCAACAGTAGTAGCAGCAGCAGAGCAAGACAAGTAACAGCAGTAGCAACAGTAGTAGCAGTAGCAGAGCAAGACAAGTAACAGCAGTAGTAGGACAAACTCGTAGGCAATGGGTCAGTGATTTGTTTGGATGATATTCATCATGCAACAGCTATAACACAGAGAGACAAGTGGCTAGCTCCCGTTCGTCAATGTGATGTAGGCATGCATTCCGTGTGTCGTCATACGTGCTTAGGGAAAAGAACTTGCATGACATCTATTGTCCATCCCTCCCGTGGCAGCGGGGTCCAAAAGGAAACTATGAGATATTAAGGTTCTCCTTTTAATAAAGAACCGGACCAACGCATTGGCACTTGGTGAACACATGAACTCCTCAAACTATGGTCATCACCAGGAGTGGTTCCGGTTATTGTCACTCCGGGGTTGCCGGATCATAACACATGGTAGGTAACTACAACTTGCAAGATCGGATCTAAAACACAAATATATTGGTGACAACATAATAATTTCAGATCTGAAATCATGGCACTCGGGCCCTAGTGACAAGCATTAAGCATGGCAAAGTAGTAGCAACATCAAACTCAGAACATAGTGGATACTAGGGATCAATCCCCATCAAAACTAACTCGATTACATGATAGATCTCATCCTACTCATCACCGCCCAGCGAGCCTACGAATAGATTACTCACGAACGACGAAGAGCTTCATGTAATTGGAGAGGGAAGAAGGTTGATGATGACGATGGCGACGATTTCCCCTCTCCGGAGCTCAAGACGGACTCCAGATCTGCCCTCCAGATGAAGAACAGGTGGTGGCGGCGCCTCCGTATCGAAAACGCGACGAAAACTTCTCTTTTTATATTTTCTAGGACGAAAGTCAACTTATAAAGCTGGAGTTGGGGGCGGCAAGTGCCTGTGGGCCCCACAAGCCTGCCCACCGCCACCAGGGGGTGGTGGTGGAGCACGGGCTTGTGGCCCACTGGCCCACCCCCTGAGGTGGAACTTGGCGCAGATATTTTTGATATTTTCCAAAACTGCTCCCCGTAAATTTTCAGGACGTTTGGAGAACTTTGATTTCTGCACAAAAATAACACCAAGGCAATTCTGCTAAAAACAGCGTCAGTCCAGGTTAGTTCCATTCAAAACATGCAAATTATAGTCCAAAACAAGGGCAAAAGAGTTTGGAAAAGTAGATACGTTGGAGACGTATCAGCAAGCAAGCAAGCACACAAGCGAACAAAGAGCAAGCGAGAAAAAGGGCGAACGAAAAGGCAAATTTTTGAAGTAGGGGAGAGGAAAACGAGAGGCAACTGGCAAACAAAGTAAATGCAAGAGATGAGTTCGTGACACTTTCTTGGATGAGTTCTTGACTTGATCCTCCCCCGCAACGGCACCAGAAATCCTTCTGCTACTTCTCAAACAATAGCGCCAATATTTGACACGTTGACGGAGACTTGCTTGCGTTGGTTTTTCCCTTGAAGAGGAAAGGGTGATGCAGCACACGAGCAGTAAGTATTTCCCTCAGTTTGAGAACCAAGGTATCAATCCAGTAGGAGAATCTCGTCACGTCCAGAGTACGTGCACAAACACAAAAGAGCTTGCACCCAACGCTATAAAGGGGTTGTCAATCCCTTCAAGATTGTTTGCAAAGTGAGATCTGAAGGCGGAAAGTGCAACGAAGTAAAGAGTGTAAGGCTGAAAATATGGTGTGGAGTAGACCCGGGGGCCATAGTGTTCACTAAAGGCTTCTCTCAAAATAGCAAGTATTACGGTGGGTGAACAAATTACTGTCGAGCAACTGATAGAACCGCGCAAAGTCATGACGATATCTAAGGCAATGATCATACATATAGGCATCACGTCCGAGACAAGTAGACCGATACTTTCTGCATCTACTACTATTACTCCACACATCGACCGCTATCCAGCATGCATCTAGTGTATTGATTTCATGATGAACAGAGTAACGCCTTAAGCAAGATGACATGATGTAGAGGGATAATCTCAAACCAATGATGAAAACCCCATCTTTTTACGCTTGATGGCAACAACACAATGTGTGCCTCGCTACCCCTTCTGCCATTGGGTGAGGTCACCGCACAGTATGAACCCAAAACCAAGCACTTCTCCCATTGCAAGAATCATAGATCTAGTTGGCCAAACAAAACCCACAACTCGAAGAGAATTACAAGGATATGAAATCATGCATAAGAGAGATCAGAAGAAACTCAAATAAGATTCATAGATAATCTGATCATAAATCCACAATTCATCGAATCTCGATAAACACACCGCAAAAGAAGATTACATCGGATAGATCTCCATGAAGATCATGGAAAACTTTGTATTGAAGATGCAAGAGAGAGAAGAAGCCATCTAGCTACTAGCTATGGATCCGTAGGTCTATGGTGAACTACTCACGCATCATCTGAGAGGTCATGGTGTTGATGAAGAAGCCCTCCGTGTCTGAATCCCCCCTCCGGCAGGGCACCAGAACGTGCCCCAGATGGGATCTTGCGGAGACAGAAGCTTGCGGTGGCGGAAAAGTACTTTCGATGATCTCCTGATTTTTTATGGAATTTTAGGGAATATATAGATGCAAAACCTAGGGCAAAGGTTGCCTCAGGGAGCCCACAAGCAAGGGGGTGCGGGCTCCCCACTGGCCGCGCCATGAGGGCTTGTGGGGTCCCTGGTGGCCCCTGCCCTGATTCTCCGGCTTCCCGATCTTTTTCTGTTCCCGAAAAATCTTTTTGGCAGTTTCATTCCGTTTGGACTCTGTTCAAAATCCTCCTCTGAAAGGGGTCAAAAACATGGAAAAAACAAGAACTGGCACTTGGCACTGATTTAATAAGTTAGTCCCAAAAAATATATAGAAGGTATACAAAACATCCAAAGTTTGACAAGATAATAACATGAAACCATCAAAATTATAGATACGTTGGAGACGTATCAGATAGCGGTCAATGTGTGGAGTAATAGTAGTAGATGCAGAAAGTATCGGTCTACTTGTCTCGGACGTGATACCTATATGTATGATCATTGCCTTAGATATCGTCATGACTTTGTGCGGTTCTATCAATTGCTCGACGGTAATTTGTTCACCCACCGTAATATTTGCTATTTTGAGAGAAGCCTCTAGTGAACACTATGGCCCCCGGGTCTACTTCACATCATATTTTCAGCCTTACACTTCCGCCTTCAGATCTCACTTTGCAAACAATCTTGGAGGGATTGACAACCCCTTTATAGCGTTGGGTGCAAGCTCTTTTGTGTTTGCGCAGGTACACTGGACTTGACGCAATTCTCCTACTGGATTGATACCTTGGTTCTCAAACTGAGGGAAATACTTACTGCTCCTGTGCTGCATCACCCTTTCCTCTTCAAGGGAAAAACCAGCGCAAGCCAAGTCTCTGTCACCGTGCCAATTTCTGGTGCTGTTGTCTGTCGCCGTAGCAGTGCACTAGTGGATGTTTGTGGATTAATAAGAATATTTATGTTAAGGTTTGTGATTCCCGAAGCATGCACATATAGTCTCTAGTTATGCGATGGAGTTGGGGCATAATTTATCCTTGATTGAAATCCTTTATGTTGTTATAATCGGGGGCACGCGATGGTTAACTCCTACCAACCTCCTCCCTAGGGGCATGCGAGTAGTGCTTTGCTTCAAGAGAGCTAATAAAATCTTGTAATAAGTATGTGAATTCTTTATGACTAATGTAAATCCATGGATATACGCACTCTCACCTCTGTAGATTTGCTAGCCTCTTCGGTACCGTGCATTGCCCATTATCACCTCAAGGATCGGGGCAACTTTCGCTTGTGCATCCAAACCCCGTGAATTGATACGCCTTGTTTTGCATAAGCCTCATTATATCTTCCTCAAAAATGCCACCATACCTACCTATCATGGCATTTCCATAGCCATTCCGAGTTATATTGTCATCCAACTTCCATCATCATCATATACATGACTTGAGTATTCATTGTCATATTTCTTTGCATGATTGTAAGATAGATAGCATGATATTTCCATGGCTTTTCCATTTTTATATCTTTGCTATGCTAGATCATTGCACATCCTGGTAAACTGCGTGAGGCATTCATATTGAGTCATATCGTTTCATAGGTTTTCATATCGAGTTGTAAGTAAATAAAAGTGTGATGATCATCATTATTAGAGCATTATCCCGGTGAGGAAAGGATTTGGAGACTATGATTCCCCGACAAGTCGGGATGAGACTCCGGACAAAAAAGAAAAAATGGGGGGTGCAAATGATCCCATCAAAAAACAAGAAGAGAGAAATGGGGCACACGAAAAAAGAGCCCACTATATAAGAAAAGAAATGGGGGAGGAGGAAAAAAGAAGAGCCCACCATAAAAAATAAAAAAATGTGAGAAAAAGAGAGAAGGGACTTTGCTACTATCCTTCACCACACTTTTACCTCAAATTGGCACCACATTCTTCATATAGAGAGTCTCGTGTTTTGTCACTTCCATATGCTAGTGGGAATTTTTCATTATAGAACTTGGATTGTATATTCGGATGATGGGCTTCCCCAAATGCCCGAGGTGTTCATGAGCAAGCAAGTAGGATGCACACCCACTTAGCTTCAGTTGAGCTTTCATACACTCATGGCTCTAGTGCATCTGTTGCATGGCACTCCCTACTCCTTGCATTGATATCTATCGATGGGCATCTCCATAGCCCGTTGATACTCCTAGTTGATGTGAGACTTTCTTCTCCAATTTTACCCCATTCAAACCAACCATCATATTCTGTTCCACCTTTGTGCTACATCCATGGTTCACGCTCATGTATTGCGCGTTAAAAAGTACCTTCCAATTGCTTGGATTGACATCAGGGTGCTCATGACTTATACTTTATGCTAGGAAGACCAACCATGACAGGATATATGATTTTGTAGGGATAGCGTTCTTCGGCGTTGTTATTTTGAAAGTACATAATTGTTTGCTAGTAAACCTGAGTCTGGATGTCTATCTATGAAATGATAGACTATTGCCTTGAATCATTTGTATCTCAATATTCATGCCATGATTAGACATTTGTTCAAGCCTATGTTAGGTAGCATTCCACATCAAAAATTATCTTTTTATCATTTACCTACTCGAGGATGAGCACGAATTAAGCTTGGGGATGCTGATACGTCTCCATCGTATCTATATTTGGATTGTTTCATGCCAATATTCTACAACTTTCATACACTTCTCGCAACATATTATATTATTTTTGGGACTAACTTACTTATCCAGTGCCCGGTGCCAGTTCTTATCTTTTGTGTGATTTTTTGTTTCACATAAGTGCCATATTAAACGGATTTCAAACGCGATAAAAATTGACGGATATTTTTTTGGAATATATGTTAATTTTTTGAAGAAGAATAAACAACACATGATGCCTGAGGGGCCCACAAGGCAACATGGCGCGACTTGGTGATGGTCGCACCCTCATGCCTTGTGTCCACCACTTAAGTCGGTTGAAGCTCTACTTTGGCTGCAAGAAAGATAATTGTGTGATAAAAGTCCCCTAAAAATTTCATCCCGGTCCGAGTTATGGATCTTCGGATATTTAATAAACGGTGAAGGGCTAGAAAACAGGAGAGAAACAGAGAGAGATCCAATCTCGGAGGGGCTGCAACCCTTCGGGAGCCATGGAGGCCATGGACCAGAGGTTAAACTCTCCTCCCACCTAGGGAGGAGGCCAAGGAAGAATAAGAAGAAGGAGGGGGCTCTCTCGCCCTCTCTCCCGGTGGCGCCGGAGCGCCACCAAGGCAACCATCATGACGCCAACAACTTCGCCGCCGTCAACACCAACTCTCTCCCCCTCTATGCAGCGATGTAAAACCTCTTTTCCCCACTGTAATATCTACTTAAACATGGTGATTAATGCTATATATTATTATCCAATAATGTGTGGCTATCCTATGATGTTTGAGTAGATCTATTTTGTCCTACGGATTAATTATGGTATGATGTTATTGGTATGAGTTGTATGATGATATGGTTTTGTTCTAAGGTGCCTTATGTGGGGCACACACGTGAAGGAACCCCGCTGGAGAGTTTGCAACATGTTTATGATTCGCTTATAGTGGGTGGCTAGACTGACAGAAGCTTACACCCGAGTAAGGGAGTTGTTTGCATATGGGAGTAAAGAGGACTTGATGTCTAATGATATGGTTGGGTTTTACCTTTACGATCTTTAGTAGTTGTGGATGCTTGCTAAAGTTCCAATCATAAGTGCATATGATCCAAGTACGGAAAGTTTGTTAGCATATGCCTCTCCCTCATTGCATATGACAAGTATCTATCATGTTATATTCAATTGCCTATGGACAATCTTTCTCTTGCGTTACACAAAAAAGCTTTCTACTAAATAATTAACTAAATTAACATTTATTGAAACAATACCTAACTTTTATTTATGTGTTCTTTATTACATTGCAAACCTATCTATTACACCTACTAAGTACTTCTAATTTTATTCCCGCAAGGTAGTTTCATACTTGTTCTAGGTAAAGTAAGTTTTAGCATGCGTACAGTTGTATTGGTGGTCGATAGAAATTGAGAGAATATTAATTCTACCTTTAGCTCCTTATTGGGTTCGACGCTCTTACTTATCTAAAAAGGCTACAAGCCATCCCCTACACTTGTGGGTTAACAGTTATTCCGATTTGGATTATGCTCGAGACAAAGTTGATAGGAAATCCACCTCGGGTACATGTCAAATTTTTTGTAGATCTTTCGTGTCTTGGTGATCCAAAAAACAAAAGTCGATATCTCTATCTACAGCCGAGGCGGAATACATTGCCTCCGGATCATGTTGTGCGCAATTGTTATGGATGACACTAACTCTTAAGGATTATGGCATACATGTGAAACATGTCCCATTGTTGTGTGACAATTAAAGTGCTATTAAGATTTCCCATAACCCCGTCCAACATTCTCGAACTAAACATATTCAAGTTCGTCATCATTTCATTCATGATCATGTTGGCAAAGGAGATATTAATCTCAAGCATGTTCGTACCGACAAACAATTGCTCGGTATTTTTACCAAGCCACTTTATTATAAAGTGTTTTGTCACTTGAGGAGTGAGTTGACCATCATTTATGCTTCAAACTTGAGCTAGACTCACTCGGATGCGTGCAAGGGCATGGGCTTACTTGACTATTCCGTGATGCCATTGAGATGGCATTATCTTATACCTTGGAAAAACTATGCTCCCTTGTATTGTATCTAACCTTTTGTAGGTACTTGAAGGAACTACACTTCACAAAATTTCCATCAACTCACATCAAAAGCAATCTTGTTTTGGCCAAGTATCAACAACTCTTTCTTTGAGGATGAAGGAAGAAGACAACTTAAATCATATCCTTGACAATTATTTGTTGAATAAATTCGCTCTTGTCATTTGGATATATTATGTTCTTCCTTGCATAAATAACCCATGTAGGTCAAAAATGAACCAAACGAACAAGGATAGCTCCCAATTCAAGATGATCTTCATCAACATTGAGCATCCACAACAAGTTTACCTTCATGCCACATCATCAACATCATCCAAAGACATGTACTCATATCCTTGATAAATCTTTACTCAAGTCATGAGGTAAAGCAAATCAAGTGATATGAAGACATTAAAATGCTTAACAAAAAATGGTAACCCATTTTGAACTTAACGTTGAGTATGACCTATGATCAAGCATTCTTGCTTGGCTCCTTAAGTCAATATACTCTAATATAGGTGACCTAGTCGCCGTCCAACATCTAGATGAAGTTACTTGATTGGTTCATCTCTTAGTTGCATGCTAAGAAGGATTTTTGTTTGACAAGTAACCCCATATTGTCGAGTAGTTAAAATTTTGTTTACAACTCGGTCCCTACAAACCGGAAGAGTCGGTCTCACCAACGCAACAGATATACTTCCCAGAGCTTCTTCGGCATCACCAAAACGAACCTCTTCGGCTGCACAGATTTCTCCCAGAGCCCTAAGATCATTTTCGCTTCTGCCGGTTTACTTTGCCTTGGAGTCTCCAAATTTTGATACTACTTGTGTTATTTTTCTTTATCTCAACTTTTTCAAAGAAGGAGAAATAAATATCAAAGGGGGAGAAATATCAAGGAACCCTTACCCTCCGACCCTTTTTGGAAATTAATGTCAAAGGGGGATATCAAAGCTTATGCTTACCCAAAGGTGGAGAAATATTCCACGGGGAGAAACATCAAGCTTACCCAAAGGGGGAGTAACACGACATTAAGGGGGGATAGAGTTTGCTTGTCTTTTTGTATTGGACGTGTCTTACCCTACCTACTCCCAATGTCTACATGTTGAGATTCAAGGGGAGGGGAGAAACAAATGTTCACACTTAGGGGGGAGAAAGTTCTAAATGTTTTTGGAGTCATATATATCCTAACAAATAGGAGGAGAAATAAAATATCTATCATCAAATCCTATTTTCAATATGTCTTCCATGTCTTGCTACTATTGAAGTTCTTTACATCTTTACAATAGAATAGTCTTGTGCTATCCAACAATTGTTTTCGCAAGTGTGTTCTACTGTTAAGATGCTCAAGAACTTCAAGGTAAGTATATGCATCATATCTTTGTTTAGGATGATCTCTTGTTTCTTGCACATACTATTTGCAAAAGTGAGTCTTGAACATGGAGACATTTCATTCACATATGTTTTATGCATATATCCAAGTTACACATGACTTATCATGTCTCTTCTACTATGTGTGTACCCATGCATTCCAAAGTAATTGTCCTTTAAAACGGGATTGCACACATTTAGGGGGGGGGCTTGTATTAGTCATGTATCCTTCAAAGCTATCATATTCTACTGCATATCTTTATTTGAAGCTTTGATTGTATGTTTTCATCAATTACCAAAAATGGGGAGATTGAAATCACATATGCTCCCTTAGTGGTTTTGATAATTCTTGACAACATACATTGTCTCTCAACTAATAGCTCTACCTAACTTATTTCAGATATAGTTCACAAAGAGGATTGGCTAAGGATTGCGAGGAGAAGCCCCAAGGAAGGAAATAAATAGGATTGGACAAGCTTCAAGCTTCAAGGCTCTACATTTTACATTTTGTGAGAGATTATATTTGAGTCCATAGGAAAGCCAATACTATTAAAAGGGGATGAGGTGTCTATGATGATCTAGTTGTTCAAGTGCTTAGAGATTAGCCACCAAAAAATACTTATGAAATTCTCCCACATATATTTTGTCCAAACCCTAAAGTCAAATTCGGTGCCACCAATATTTCCAAATTGTCCCTACCGAGTTTTACCCTAGAAAGATCCTATGCCAAACCCTAACATCTCGGTACCACCAAGTTTGGTTTCGGTCTGGTAAAAAAAAAGTGACCAACTCACTCGATAGCCATTTGCTAAATCGGAATCTCCGAGTTTTGCCAATCAATACCGTTGAGTTTGGGTAGCTGCCTAGGCCAGCCAAAATCGGACCTTCCGAGATTTATATATCGGTCTCACCGAAAATCCTAAAGTTGCCACATTTTGCACTAGTCGGTGCAACCGAGTTTTTTACTTCGGTTCCACCGAGTTGGGCAATAATGTTGTAACAGTTGGATTTTTGGAGATGGCTATATATACCCTTCCACCTGCCTCTTATTCGCAGAGGAAGCAGTCAGAATGAACCAACACTTGCCCCATCCATTTTCTGAGAGAGAGCCACCTACTCATGAATTGACATCAAGATATTCCAATCCTACCATATGGATCTTGATTTCTAGCCTCCCCAAGTTGCTTTCCACCCAATCAATCTCTTCTACCCAAGCCAAATCTCTGAGAGAGTGACTGAGTGTTGAGGAGACTATCTTTCGAAGCACAAGAGCAAGGAGTTCATCATACTACCACATCTATTACCTTTTGGAGAGTGGTGTATCCTAGATTGGTTAAGTGTCGCTTGGGAGCCTTCGACTTCGTGTGGAGTTGAACCAAGAAGTTTGTAAGGGCAAGGAGAACACCTACTTCGTGAAGATCTACCCCGGGTGAGGCTTGTCCTTTAATGGACGTAAGCCACGGTGGAATAGACAAGGTTGCTTGTTTGTGGTCCCTTCGTGGGTTGAGCCCTCCGCGAACTCTTGCGACCATTACCCTTCGTGGGTTGAAGTCTCCACCAACGTGGACGTACGATAGCACCACCTATCGGAGCCACACCAAAAATCTCTCTGTCAACTTGGCGTTTGATCTTCCTAACTCTACTCCATACTTTCATTTGCATGTCTTTACTTTCTGCTGCTATACTCATAGACTTGCATGTGTAGGGTGTGTTTGACTTGCTATAATTGCTAAAATCTGCCAACCATTAAAACTAGGAAAAGGTTAGGTTTAAATTTTGTTAAATAGTCTATTCACCCCCCCCCCCCCTCTTTATGTCCCTTCTAGTGATCCCACGGTTATCTTTGACCACGAGGACTAGCGACAACATTTTGGATCACCATGTATTTTACAAAAGAGCAAACCAGAGCCCGGGCATGCCTCCTGCCTAGCTAGGCGTCCATGTGTTGGCTCAGGGTCGATTTGTGTCTTGGATGAACATAAAAGGCAAGTTATAGCGCCCATGGTGCGCATTTTCCAAGTTTGTTTAATCATATTGAACCCGTGTGCCAAGTTTATATTCTTCGGTACAGTTACCTCTATTTTGAATTGAACTTAGTGTTTCTTTCTACAACTGAGAGCATTATGTTCCTTTCCATTTCTGCACCCTTTTTGGCACACAAATGGATGGTGCTTTGTTTGGTGGAAACGTGCGGCTTAATCTCTACTCCTAAAGGAGAATTTTGTCGTTATGATGGTGCGTTTGGTACAACGTTTGTTCATTCACCTCCTCCTCGTCTGTGTCAACCTTGTAGCACTAAATGGAAACAAACTCAAAAGAATCCTAGCAATAATTAGCATGCCTTACTTACTAGAACACTACTCACAAGATATGGAAAACAATCGGTTGCCAACCTTGTGGTGCTAAATGGAAACAAACTCAAATGAATCCTAACAACCCCGCAAAAACAATAATTAGCCTGATTTACTTCCTAACGATTATAATAGAGATATTTGGTTGCCAAAGAATATCTACTCCTAAAAAGGAAACAAACCCAAATGACCGTGGCAATAATTAGCTTGATAACATTCTAAACGCCGAGCTACTCCTAAAGGGGAAGTTTGTGGTTGCGATGGTGGGTTTGGTACGTCATCCGTTCATTCACTCATACGACGTATCTATATCTTTTTATTGTTTTATGTTATTACATTATTATTTTTTGATGTTTTTTGTGGGAACTAACTTATTAATTCAGTGTCTAGTTCTTCAAGGAATTATGTTAGGTCATAGTACCGACCGGTTCTTTCTTTTTTTGGGCCGTTGAGGAGTAAAAATCAGTTGGCCAGTCTAATAACATCTTGTCCTTTTTACTGTGTTCATAATATAGTCTATACATGCCAAATACAATTGGACCATATATGTTTTCTTTGGGAGTATGGTCAACGTTGTAGGTTTACTCGGAAGCTTTGGCGTTGAAGAATGGTACGGAGCTAGCGGACGAGTGGGGATGCTCTAGTGTGATATTCAAATCTGATTGTCTTGAGATTATTCGGCATGCAAAGGGGAAATAGGTATCCTAAGCGAAAATACATAGGAGCACTCGGGTGTCGCACCCGCTATATTTAAAAATAATTTAGTAATTCAAAAACATCAAAAAATCCAGGAACCTTTTATGAAATCAAACATGACCAAGTACTATTGCATCCTTATAGAAGATTAAACATGGAATGCCTTTCATTGTATCCGGGGTCAAATGTTTGATAAAAAAAGCTAGATACAAGTACTATTTATGTTATATTGTCGTCATAATATTTTTTTTTTCCTGAAGTCAATGGAATCTTTCTAGCGATGAAAACCGAACAGATATGGATGAAGCTGGTTGCTGCCCCATTTGTTTTCATATTTTTTTAGTGAAGCGG
This sequence comes from Hordeum vulgare subsp. vulgare, assembly GCF_904849725.1. Lineage (NCBI taxonomy): Eukaryota > Viridiplantae > Streptophyta > Magnoliopsida > Poales > Poaceae > Hordeum > Hordeum vulgare. Next base: position 569,139,995 of record NC_058524.1, on the reverse strand, counting down.
AAACAAATACAAAAAACGGAAACAAATACAGAAACGAATACTGTCGACAATGAAAATGGAGTGAATATAGCACAACATGGAGACAAAAGCGGATTGTTCATTAGAACTAAAGACCCATTGAACTATAGGCAAAAAAACACGAAAACCAACAGAGTTGTTTGATTGATAAGGTGATTACTAAATATTATGATATACCATGACGATATAATAGGATATTTTAGCAACGTGGTGTGCTCACTTAGGAATTAGGGATTCTGCTTGTGTACCATCATGGTTGAAGTAGTAGTAGCAATAGAAAAGTTGGGCCATCTAGGCCATTTTGCTCATCGTGTGTAGGGCTGAATTATGTGTTGTTAGACTGCAAAAAGCCAAGTGCTCGTGTTAAAAACAAAAAAGTTATATTAGCGGGAATGGAAAATTCCGTTTCCACGCCCATTCCACCAGAAAACATCATTTCGTTTTCACATAAAAAAATTTGCTTCTATTTTCCCTGTGTCTTTCCATTTTTTCGCCGGAAAAGCCGAAAATTTTCGCTTCATTTTCATTCCTAAATTATTCCTTGGCCATACTTTTTATACGAGTACAATATCTGATCATATTTGATTCCAAAAATGTTTCTTTTTTTAACTTTTTATAACTTACTAATTAATATAAGGGGGTGGAGCACGCGCTAATCCACTTTCATATCATGCGCCCTTATTCTGCTACTCTAGGTGAGTGTTTTCATTTAGCTTAAAGTATTGGCTCAGTCTTTTACTCTCACTGTCCAGGGGATGGGAACAAGGTGGCACACGAACTTGCGAGGAATTCCTTTGATCCTAATCATGTAATTTCTTGGGATGGTGAGGAATTCCTTTGATCCTAATCATGTAATTTCTAGGGATGGTGATTCTCCGCAGATTATCCTATTTGAACTTGTTAGAGCATCTACAACCGCGATAGGCTAATCCGGTCTATCAAACGCTCACGGACGCGTTTGGGTGCGTGCGTTGGCACTGATCGGGCACGTCTCATATTTGCTACCATGCATTCATGTATCTTATATCGGACACCTTATATTCATACTACACGTGCAACGTTGAGCTACTCTACATGATCAAACATCGGACAACAAAATCGGATGCAAATGAACACAAGATGGGCTACAAACAAACATCAAACATGACCCAAAAGATCATCTTAGTTCACTGGACAAAGTTCTTAAATTTCTACAACTAAAAACAATATAAGCATATGCGCGAGGGGGGAGGGGAGGGGCAAGATCGCCACTTCCTTGCCCAGCCTTTGCCCTTTCGGTTGCGGGGGCAGCTGTAGCCGTCCACGGATGGTGGAGGGTCTTGGTCGTCAAAGGAGGAGGCGCAGTTGTCGCCATCTTCATAATTGGAGTTGGAGAGGAGGAGGAGCCCCTTCATCCGACGAACCGTCCTGTCCTGCTCCCGCTTCAACTTGGCGACTTGATCGGCCTCCTTCGCCTCACGCTCCGGCTGCTCAATAGCAAAGCCAGAGCGCCTTGGCATTCTTCCGTCGAGGTGACGAGCGTCCGTCTCCGCCGTCATGAGGGACCGACGATACACTCAAGCGAGGAGGCGTTCGTCCTCGTCAGGCTCCGCCTACATCCTGCGGCGACGGCGCGCGGACTGCTCCAGCGCTTCTCTCTCCCTTGTTTGCTGCCTCTCGCGGCAGGCGACAGGCGCCTCCGATTCCACAGTGTGCGTGCGGGCCGGCAGCGCGGGCACTTGCACCGTCGTTGCCCGCGTGGAGGAGCGGCGTGCAGAGGAAGGAGACGGAGCGGGGCCGATGTAGACTGTCCTGTCCTGCCGGAGTTGCGCACGGGCCGGGAGGTCGAGCTCCGGCGTCCGCACTGCACCGACGCGCGAGCTGCGGGGACGCTCCAGATCCTGAGTCGCTGTCGATCTCCACCTTGGGCCACTCCAAGGCAATGCAGAAGCCCAACTCCTCGTCATAGTCGACGATGCAGCCGGAGTGGCTGCTGAAGCTCGACATCGGAGTGGACGGGATCGAAATCGAAGAGGGAGAGGAAAGGACGGAGCGATGAAGAGTGATCTAGGGTTCAGAGCGAGGCGTCTGGAGTGGGGTTTCTGTTGGACAGCGGTGGGGTCGTTGGTGGGCGACACGCCCAGACGTGACTGGGTCACCCTATATCCGCCTTAGATTTGGACTAGATATGAGAGGTGTTGATCAGTCCAGACGTTTGAGACATGTTTGAGAGGTCCGGTTGAGTCGCGTTTTTGTGACCGGCCACTGAATGGACAGCCTGTCCATGCGTTTGAGACAGGTACACGAGAGGTCTAGTTGCATATGCTTTTGGTGATGTAACAATCAGTATTTGACATGAATAAAGTGGGCCACAAGTTCAAAAAGAAAAGAAAAAAATGGCCTTAAAAAATTGCACCAAACATCATTTTATCCATGGTTAGCAAAATCTCATCACATGGTGGTGTAGACACCTAAGATACAAGAGGTCAACCTATGATTGTTCATGCGTAAGTTCCAACTGATAATCTAATACAAAGAGGGCACCTCCCATGTTTCTCTCATACTTTCTCCATCTTAAAATAAGTGCCGTGAGTTCAAATTTGGACTAAAGCCACGCCACTTATTTTGGGACGTAGGGAATACTACTTAACTTCTCGGTACCAGGAACCACACAATTTTCATATTTCCGCAAGCAGTGTTGTTGTGTTCTCGTTTCTTTCTTTTTATTCAAATCAGGTGTCTCTTTTTATACAAGTTTTACCTCTTTTGTGAGTAATAAAACACAAACAAGAAGTCCATAAGCGGCAAAACATTTTGGCTAACTGCTTGCTCAAGAAAGAAAACCAAATATGATAACTCCCACAGCAAGAGGACAAATCAAACTGATGTATTTTAACATGTTCACAACATACAGAGAGAATTCGTGTCCTCAGCTTACAAGTAGACACTGGTAAGGACTCCAGAGAACCTGCTCATCGATTTTGGGAAGGTTTTCATCGTCTAGCAACTTCCAAGTCTGTTTAAGTCTGACTCCCATCCATGATCTCTGCCCTTTCTTGAGTTCGATATAAATTTTCCCGAGCGCTCGGCAAATTAGGGCTTCCATAGGCACATGGTATAAAATTCCTGAGCTCCCCTCGCCCAGTGAGGACTTCCATAGGCACATGGTAAGCACAGCCACCGCCAGAACAGAACCATATCCCACTAAGGGCCTCTTGGTTAGAAGGATTCTAAAAACATAGGAACAAGAAACAGAAAAATAGGATACAAAAGCATGCGTAAAATGAAGGATCAGAAAACACATGAATTTTGTAAAGTGGGGTGTTTGATTCATAGGTATAGGAAAAAACTAGGAATCCAGGAAATCATTAAGATGATAATGACGAAGAAAGAAACCTCTTACATCTCCCATGCAGACAAGGGTGCCAAAAACACCCTAATTTACTAATGAGCAAGCCACTCACTCCTGTTACTCACCCTTAAAATCTGTGTACCACAGTTCTCAGGCTTCTGGATCAAGAAACCAAAAAGGTAAGAACCAGCAAAAATAATACATATGGAAAGAAGCATCTCTCCATGTATGCTAGGTATCAGATAATGCCTTCAGTCCATATCAATCCTGCTTGCTCAATTAACAAAGTAAACAAAACTGAGTATCCCAGGAAAGAGACAAGCTAGACTAAAACAGCTAACTATATGTGTAGACGCCAGCTGCACGAAGTATTTGCAACAATCGTGTTTCTTTTGTGGCACCTACTATGACATACTAGAGCAATTAATTTCAAGCATAGCAATGATTCTCAACGTATAGCTGTCAAATCCGACAGAAAGCATCTAGAAATATTGCTGGAAAATTCAAATACATATAAACCAATAGCAACAAAGTACACTGACCTCTATTAACTTACTCAGCAGCAAACGGAGGTCAACCCTCCAGTGATCCCCTATTTGGGCAGCCATCTGGAGTTGCCAGTTCTGATGTTGCTTCATCAGGTTTTGGTCTCGATGATGTAAATTGGTCTCTATTGCGCTGCATCCTATAAATACAGGGAAAATATGAAAACTGTTAATTGTATTTGTGCATAATCCGTGCAGAGGTAATTTAGACAAACAAGCAAAATATAATGTTGTCTGACATAACGTTGTTAGCATCAGAATATTAGGTAGTAATCGTTTTCTTTTGTCAGCAGTACCATATCATAAAATCACAATACTATTATAATTTTCATGAACTATAATTTTGCTTATAGAAGGGGAGCCTTGGCGCAGTGGTAAAGCTGTTGCCTTGTGGCCATGAGGTCACAGGTTCAAGTCCTGGAAGCAGCCTCTTGCAGAAATACAGGGAAAGGCTGCGTACAAAAGACCCAAAGTGGTCGCACCCTTACCCGGGACCTGCGCGAGCAGGAGCTACATGCACCGAGCTGCCCTTTTTCATAATTTGGCTTATGCATCACATAAAAGGGTGCGGCACAATTGTAGAGACCACTTCCCAATGTAAGCCCAACTGTGTGGCCGCCACAACTGCCGCTGCCGTAGCAGCAGCAGCCACCGCGGCCTCGGCATCCATCTGGACGACCTCCACCTTGCCACTGTGCTCCCCATGCCCATGTTGCCCATCCCCCTTGCCCTCCTCCTCCACCTCCTGCTCGTGCTCCTCCTTGTACCGTTCATCGCCTCCGCCTCCGCCGCCGTGACCGCAAGGTGGTTAATCACGGCATCTGCAGCGTGCGCCTCCGGGTCCTCCGCCAGCTGCAGGGGGTGCTCGGGGCCCCGGCAAGGCTGGTATGGCCTTCCGTCGTACTATGCCATGGCGAAGGATTGGATCGGGCGATGGGGATGGAGACAACCCATTGGGGGTAATAACCCTAGGATTTCGATCTGCTTTTAGTTTGGATGGTGGAAACCACGACAAGTATTTTGGAATGGAGGGAGTACTACACACTATGATGTGTACAAGCCAGCTGCACTAAGTATTTGCTAGAAATTGTGTTCCTTTTTTCGCACCCACAATGACATACTGGAGCAATTAATTTCAAGCATAGCTGCCAAATCCCACAGAAAACCTCTTTTGAAGCATCTAGAAATATTGCTGGAAATTTTAAATACATATAAAAAAATAACAACATAATACATTCCATTACCTTACTCGGCAGCGGACAAACATCGAGCATCCACTAATCCCCTATTTGGGGAGCCATCTGGAATTACCAATTCTGATGTTGCTTTATCAGGCTTTTGCCTTGAAGACGTAAATTGGCATCTATTGCGCTGCATCCTATGAATACAGTGTAAAATATGACAAATATTAATAGTGTTTGTGCAAAATCAGTCAGAAGTAACTTAGTCAAGAAGCACCAACAAGCAAGTTTAATCTTATCTAAAACAAAGGTTATTAGCATCAGAATACAAGGCAGTGATCGATTTTTTTGTTCGGCAGTACCACATTGTAGTATTATGATACTATTAGATTTTTCATATTTTGTTTATATATTATTTAAAATACCTGAAATATATCTTCTAACACAATTTATAGGAAAACATAATACTGTTGTAGAATTAAATTATCACTAACACTGTGCTAGGGATTAATTCCAAATCGATAAACGAGTATAATTTCTAACCTGATACACCGCAACAAATTGTTGTAACAGAACGTGATGTACACGACTGTTTTACAGAATGCAACGTCCAAATTAATTTATAGATATTCTTTTCTGGGGATAATATTGATTCTCCTCATTCAAGAGATGGAGGAAGTGTCGTACAATGAATGCAGCCCAACCAAAAAATAGCTGCTAGGCGTGCACTTAAGCGTTCCTAGGCGTTAGGCAGAAGCAGAACTCCTATCTTTAAGAGTGCCTAGGCGTCTTAGGCAATGTAGGCTCTAGGTAGAGGCAGAACTAGGAATTTATGCCCAACGCATTTTTTAAACTTGCACGAATGCGATTTTTACTAAGAATTGAAGCCCAGTGCTTCGAAGGGTCAACTAATTACGCAAGAGCAATAGATGACGAACGATCTACAACTGGTCGTACTTGTGCGGTTTCATGTGGTCTCGAGGGTATATCTCTTGCTTAACCCACTCTTGCGAAATATGGCCGACCCTAAGATTTTGTTCGGATAGAAAATGGTACCACACATAGTTCATGTGCACCAAGCGATTCTAATCATGGTAACATTCTGACAATGAATACAATGGAATTGGGGTACATGATACGCTACAGATCATTTGGCTCTAGTAAGAATGCAGTGATCATGGACATTGTTTTAAAAGCGTCCCTAAGGCGTCGCCCATGCTATGGTGTCAGGGCGCCCACCGATGGCAGGGCGTTGAACTCGCTTTTGACTGCTTTGTAAAGCATCAGCCTTAGACAAAAGGGTGTCTGAATCGTCCGCCTGGGTAGGCAGGACGGCGCCTTGGGCCAGATTGGACGCCATGGGCTGCTCTCAGGCTGGAAAGAGTGGTCCGCGAGGGAAACTTTCGCGTGAAAGACTGGCTCATGTGCGGACAGGTACAAGGCGGAGGGAGGAGAGGGAGGACCGAAACAATCGTCCAATCCATGCAAGAGGGATTCCTTCTCTCCTCTCCGACCTTTGGCAGCGGCTCCTTCCTCCACGGCTCCAATCTGTGCCCTCCTCCTCTCCAGGCTCAGCTCCTCCCCCTCCTCTTCTGGCGCAACAGCAAGGTTTGGCTCCCGTTCTCATCTCACTTCTCCCCAGCCCTCCTCTGCTCTTTCTTCCACCTCTCTCCCAATGCTCTGTTCCTCCCAGCAGTGTAGCTAGATATGTTTAACTGCTCCTTCTCTTCTGCATATGTTTCCTCCAAATCTGCTTCCCCACACACAAGGCAGCAGCCCCACCACCGTTTCTCTCCTTCCCCATGCTTTATCTGGTTGCTCCAGTGATTTGTCTCTTTTCTCTTTTTCTTTGACGGCTGATTGGGCCTTATCTCAGTGTTGCTGCAGTAGCCAGGTGTCCCTGCTCTGATGGATCATGTGGCTGATAATGCTTATAATCTATCCAATGATCCCAGGAGAAGAGCTACATCCGAAGATCCAGCTTGGGCGTATGGGTTCTGGTCAGATTTAGAGAGGAAGATCTAGCTTGACAGCCCATATGTTCGATTTAGAGAGCTACATCCGACGTTGGTAAAACTTTATTTATGTTAATGCTAGTTGTTAAATCGCCTATTTGGCTACCGTATACTCCCTCCGTCTCGAAATAAGTGACTCAAAAGTGACTCAACTTTGTACTAAAGTTAGTGTAAAGTTGAGTCATTTTTGAGTCACTTATTTTGGGACGGAGGGAGTATTATATATGTATGTGTCTAATGCGTCACCTCGCCTTACGCTTTAACGCTTAAAAGCTGATGCACCCCCCAGAACCTCGCCTCACCTTACCGCCTTGAAAACATTGATCCTGGAAACCATGTCTAAATCAAGGAGTGCCACACTAATATTACAACTGGCAAGAATCACATCATACTGGTAATGCTTGACACGAGACTAATAAAGCGACTAGAGGCAACTTATCAATGTTCATACTCCCTCCATTTCAAAATACATTGCATATTAGTTTATCCTAAGTTAAACGTTGTAAGGTTTGACCAAATTTAAAGAAAAAAAATTCAACATCCACAATACCAAATCAATATCATCACATCCATCATGAAATTTATTTTCATATTTTTGACGTCGATGCTTTTCTACAAACTCGGTCAAACTTGACAAATATGCATTTTGAAATGGAGTACTGAACAGAGTTTTCTAAGAACAAACCTATGGTCGTGCAGATGTGGTAACACAACCTGACAATTATGAATTGCTATATATGATACACTAGAAATCATTTGGCTCTGGTAAGAATGTAGTATCACAGGATACTACGATCTATGTCGTGATCATGGAAACCATGTCTAAAGAAAGAAGTGCCACACTAGTATTACAACTGACGAGAATCGCAGCATAACGGTGATGTTTACATGGTACACACTAATCAAGCAACCAGAGGCAGTTAATCAATCTTCATACTGAACAGAGTTTGTTAAGAAAAAAGCTACGATGTGCATATGTTCCCAAGAAAATCATGGCAAAATAATATGCATAAGTAATGTAGCATATTTCAATGCATGTTGTCAAATTTGGTGACTCCCAACACGACAAACTTAAAGTATTTCAGACATTTTTCCCAGACAACATTTGAGACATAGTTATTGGAATTCCCAGTCAACAACCATACCAACCTTAGTCCAAGTTTCTTCCAAACAGTAGTAAAACAGATCTTCTTAACAAAGTTCTGCTCTTTCAGCTTCTCCCTAAATCTCATCAACTGTGCCACCAGTGTGGGAAATTCAACCTCTGAAGCAGGGTAAATTCGACCTCTGCCGGATGTGAATCAGCCAGCACATAATCTTACCAAGCACGGTTTATAGACTGTAAATATAGTCTGTATGGAATTGATGGTGATGCTCCGCCACCAATGCCTGGGTTGAGCTCGTTTCCCCCGAGCAGCGAAAGTACAGCTTGCACCTGCAACAGCGATCAAAGACACTACCACCTTGCAATATCATTCAAGGCTATTGAATCACGTACAAAAGGCAGAGAAGACAAAATTATACTAATTGCAAACGGCAAGAGATGGACCTTATCAAGGGATACAGGGTCCAACACGTAGATCCAGCACATCAAGGGTTCAGTGAGCTGGTTGTGCAAGGCCCATGGCACAGCCGTAGAGACCGTCAACTTCATTCCCTCCAGCATCGAAAGTACAGCTTGCAACTGCGAGGGCAACCAAAGAAACTACTACCTTGCAATATCATTCGAGGCTACTGCTGAATCATGTGCAAAACAGGCAGAGATGACAATTTGCTAACGTCGAGGGATGGACCTTATCAGGGGATACAGAGTCGAAGTCGTGGCTCCCACCCGGGAAGTGCATTTTTAGCTCAATGCTAGGGACCATCAGCTCCATTCCCGCGAGCGACAGAAGTACATCTTGCACCTGCGACAGCGATCGAACACGCTAGCGCCGTTCAACATCACCCGAGGCTACTGAATCACGTACGGCGACAACAACAACAACAAAAAAAGGGCAGAGAAAGACAGTTGGCAGAGGACAAGGGGTGGACCTCATCAGGGGTTACGGAGTCGAACTTGCACTCCTGGCCCCGGAAGGTCATGGTGAGCGTGTTGCGCGAGGCGGGCGGTGCAGCCGTGGAGTCCGCCGGATCCAATCTCCCCTGCAGCGAGAGCGCAGCTTCCACCTGCGACACCTTGTCAGGGGAGACGGACATGAAAATGTGCACCGCGCCCGGGAAGCACAGGGTGAGCAGGTTGCAGCCGCAGAAATCCTGGCCGCAGCCGCCGCCGCAGTAGGCGCGCTGCTCCGCCGAGTCCTCGGTGTCCATCGGGACGGCCTCCCAGTCGCCGCCGTGCTCATGCTGCTCGTCCCCCTCCTCCTCCTCCTCCTCCTCCTCCTCCTCCATCTCGTCCTCGTACGCGTCCTCCGCCTCCTCCTCCTCCATCTCGCCCTCGTACGCGTCCTCCGCCTCCTCCTCCTCCTCCGCCTCGGCCTCCACGGGCGCGAGGTCGTCGAACACCCCGGCCGGCTGCGGGGGGAAGTCGGGGCCCCAGAACGACGGTGCCATGGCGATGGATCGGATCGGATGGGATCGGGTTGGATTTTGGGCGACGGGGATGGAGCTGGGGATTTGGATCTGTTTTCGGTGTGGACTGTGGGTGTGGAGTGGCGGAAATGGAAACGTCAAAGGGGCGACTGGTCGTGGGCCCCACCCCCACCGTCCCCCGATGTGCCAAAATGCGGTTGCACTTTTTGGAAGGATGGAGCGCGCATGTCTCACGTGCTGCATAGCATTAATTGTACAAATAATTAATAAAGGACCCGTCAGCTGGCGAATGTCAGCCAGGAGGGGTGGCATTTGTGAACGATTTCGGGGCTGTTTGGTTTCTAGACACACCTTGCCATATTTTATCATAACTTATCTTAGTCAAGTTTAATTAAGTTAGGTGGGTGTTTGGTTCTAGCCACACCTAAAGCAAGTATTTTTTAATCTATATATATATATATATATATATATATATATTATTACTAGCAAAAGGCCCGTGCGTTGCAACGGAAGAAAAAATATCACACGCTTTTAATTTTTATAATCATTTTGGTTTATTAAAATAATAAGCTAACTAACTAATGTAGTAAGTCCTGTCCTATTTTGTTGGAAAATCAACCCGTCCATTGTTAATTCCATCATGATGAGAAATTGAGGATGATGCGTCTGCTCGATGCAGAACGGCGGCGGCGCGGCGAAGCTAAGTACTTGCAGGTGGAGGCGGGCCTCCATGGCTCACACGGGGAACTCCGAGGTTATGGCGCGGCAACGGCGACTCCTTATGGCCAGATAGAGGCGCCTAACCCTTGCTCCCCTCATCGTATCCCTTCCTCCGGCAGGAACTCATCATCTCGTGAGATCCCCTCCCCATGCCTCCAACCGTGTGCCAAGCACCGGTAAGAAATTTTGTTTTGTGGGGATTTGTTTGCTGATGAATGAATGTATAATGTAAGATTGTATTGTTGTATTGTTGTAGAGACAAAGAATGGAACACCACCTTCAGTTTGTCATCTGATCCCACATTCTCTACCCCATGAGTGAAATAAGATAACAGTCCATTGATCAATTCACGTAGCCTCTTTGTTTTGCTTTGTTTGTCCCGCTCAATTTCTCATCATGGTGGAATTAACAATGGACGGGTTGATTTATCAACAAAATAGAATAGGACTGACTACATTAGTTAGTTAGTTTATTATTTTAATAAATCAAAATGATTATAAAAAAATTTAAAACGTGTGGTATTTTCTTCTCCCGTTGCAACGCACGGGCCCTATTGCTAGTTAGTACTAAACCCCACATGTCATAGACACAAAAAGTGTGGCAAGATTTCCTTAGGCAAGCCAATGTGTGGCTAACAATTTGAGCAGCTCAAGTAAGACAAGTGTGGCAAGTGTAGCAAAAATAATGTGGTAAGATATGGCAAAGATAGTCACAATCCAAACAGCCCCTTCGTTGACAACTTTTAGTTATGGGGTGTTGTAATGTCTTCACATCGATATTGCCATTTTGTATCACAGAAGGGAAATTTTCATTTAAAATTGTCACCGTTTGATCTCATTCTCATCATAAAAATTAGAATTAAGACTGTCATCAACAGTGATTCGTTTGCCACCCTTCTCCCAGCAAACAGTTGTCAGATATTATTTCCGATTAATGAAAAACCATAGTAATTAAGGCAAGAAAATGCGACCCTCTCACTCGTTCATAAATTGCAGCGGTGTGTGTTGCATTGCATCCACGCAATAGTTTATATTCATACTTTTAATTTACATTTTTTTATAATTTAGAAGGTTGTATAAGATCATTAATAGTCCGAGCTAGCTAATCTCCCCCCCTCCTAAATATTTGCGGACACTAACCGATCACCCTTTATATGTTCGCTTCCACAATCAGGTAGCTCATTGATAAATCCTCAAATTCATACTATCATATGCAATGTGTGGAAATTAACCTAGTCTATCTTCGTCGATGTCCGTGTTGAAACTCTTTGGTGTTCCCCTTAGTGTCTAGGTTCGGCGGTCGTGAGCCCCGGGAAGTGAGGATGCGGTCGCTAGCAAAGAAGAGTAGGATATGGGACACGGACGAGGCATCGCCGTCTCCCATTCCCTACTCTTCCTCGTAAGAGCCAGCGGCCTGGACGTCACCGGTTGTCGGTGTCAAAACCGGCGGATCTCGGGTAGGGGGTCTCGAATTGTGGACCTTGGATCGATGGGTTGCAGGAGACGATGTTTACCCAGGTTCGGGCCCTCTTGATGGAGGTAAAACCCTACGTCTTGTTCTTGTTTATATTGATGAGGGAGTATCGAGTACAGAGTTGATCTACCTCGAGATCATATGTTGTGGTCTAAACCCTATTGACGTAGGCGTTATGTCTAATGAATATCTATCAACTAGCCTGGCCTCGGTTTATATAATGCACCGTAGGCCTAGGATAACAAGAGTCCTAGTCGGCTACATCGGTGTAGAGGAGGCCTTGTCTTGATCACCAACTCTTGTGGAATCTTCCTCGTATATGTCATCGACTATCCAAAGTAGCCCAGGAGTCCGACCCGTAGAGATAGGCCGGCAGCCCGAGGACCCCTTAGTCCATGACTCCCTTAGTAGCCCCCGAACTGGCCGCCAATGTCGTAGTCTTGATCCTCAATAGCTTCACACGTTTAAAGTCTTCGGCTTGCGGGGCGAGTTCTTCTCCCCATTTATGTTCGGCCAACACCAGTTCGGCCAACGATGACTTCCCGATTTCCAAGCACAGGTCTTGAAGTTGGAGACGCTCCTCGGTTCTTTCGAACTGTTCTTCGTCTTCGGTCGTCGGTCTTGAAAACTGGTTCAACAAATCTTTCCATCTTCGATCTTGAGGATCGACGAGCTCAATCCGAAGAGTTTCACATGTCGGGCATCCGAGGAGCCCTTTAAGCTTTTGGTCTTTATTAATGCCTCATTTTTTTATGCCACACGCCGGGTTTGGAGTATTCCATATGTGGCGGCATCCTCTTGCATCTGAGCTCCAAAGCGGAACTGCATCCGAGGTGTTTTTTTGTGCAGCCGAGATCAGATGATGGTCGGCGTCTGAGGTGTCATAGATTACCTCAGTTTCTGAAAATTCAGCCGAACTCAAGGTCGGAAATGCCCTCTACGGAGCCAACCACTTGCGCCCGAGCTTTATGCCGGACTGCTTCCGAGGTGGTGCACCACCTCGAATGTGGGCTAATTTTTAGTGGAATTTATTTCCAATTGGTGTAATTTATTTACTACCACGATGTATAGACAGTAGCCCTCAAGGTGTGTGTCGGTCTAAAACCCAAGATGCACCTGAAGGATAAAAATAAAACCAATGATCCAGTAGCCCCGAGACTCAGGTCGATTCAAAATCGGCATGAGGATCAATTCCTTACTTGGCAACATATTATAGGAATTAAAACGCGGTTTGCAGTAGCCCCTCAGACTTAGGTTGGGTGCGGTCGACCGACCTCAGGATCGAATCTCCTCGAAAACCATATTGCACTTATTGTGTATGTTTTAACAACGCTGAAGTGCAGATCGACGGGAAAGATGCCGAACTGCGAGGCAAAAAAGATTTTCTGGTTGGTGTAATTTATTCTCTAATGAGCTATATAACCAGTAGCCCCCGAGACTTGGGTTGGGGAACATGGGTGACCCTAGGATCGTATCTCCTCGGCAACTACTTCATCCATTAAGTGTGTTTTGACAATACCAAGGTGGAGCTCGGCACGGAAGATGTTGAACTGTAGGTCAGAAAAGATTCTCCGTGAAGAATCACCACGCAGAACATCTCGAACAAGAGGATGTCCCGCCTCCTGAAAGAAAAACATAAAAATAGGTTAAATGTGTCTAAAGCACAGAAAACCAAAAAACTTTAGCAAAAACATTACGTTCCAAACTAAATCCAGTTTCTTGGTGCCAATCCGAAAATTGGTCTTCAAATTAATATGTGCCTTATTCGTGCTTTAACATGATACATCCGATCTCTCAGACTTCAAGCGGGTCAGCCTTTGGCTTCAACCTTCATATCTCGAGGGCGAAGTGTTTCTCCGAGGCCTATTTAGCGAGCTAAACTCAACCGGCTTTAGAGAGAAACTAGGCTATCCGGCTATTGACCAAACACTCGTGTCGGAAAAAGAAGTAGTAGAAAAAGACTTTGCAACAACCAAGAAGAAAACATTTATCATAAAATTGCTCATATAAATTCTTAAGAGACCCAAGTAACATGGGTAAAGGAAGTGTTTTTAACAAACAATGCTCTTAACAAGCTACGTTTTTAACAATCAACTTATTTGCTTAACACAAATATAATGGTTTGTTGAACCACACATAAATTAGAAATTGAAAAAGGTTGAGCATGAAAGCGACTTAGCTGGTTAATGTTCTCGATGTTGATGACGAGGGTCAAGCTAGTGGAGGGTCAAGGTCACAGCGCCCAAGCCGGCCACGAGGTAGCCGACGAAGAGCTCGGCATGATGAGGTGACAACACAACACTTCGGAAGGGGCGAGGGAAAATCCTAGGTCTAGCCGCGGAAACAGAGTAATTCAGCACCGTGACGGCGAAGCCCCCACGTTAGTCGACCATGTCGACGATGCAATTTGGTTGACGGTGTTGGAAATATGCACCAGAGGCAATAATAAAATAGTTATTATTATATTTCCTGTTTCAAGATAATCGTTTATTATCCATGCTATAATTGTATTGAATGGAAACATAAATGCATGTGTGGATATATAGACAAAACAATGTCCCTAGTGAGCCTATAGTTGACTAGCATGTTGATCAAGGATGGTTACAGTTTCCTAGACATAGACAAGTGTTGTCACTTGATAATGGGATCACATCATTAGGAGAATGATGTGATGGACAAGACCCAAACTATAAACGTAGCATACGATCGTGTCATTTTGTTTCTATTGTTTTCTGCATGTCAAGTATACATTCCTATGACCATGAGATCATGTAACTCACTGACATCGGAAGAATGTCTTGTGTGTATCAAACGTTACAACGTAACTGGGTGGCTATAAAGGTGATCTACAGGTATCTCCGAAGGTGTCCCTTGAGTTAGCAAGGATCAAGACTGGGATTTGTCACTCCGTGTGACGAAGAGGTATCTCGGGCCCCACTCGATAATATGACATCACAAACAAGCCTTGCAAGCAATGTGACTAAAGAGTTAGTCATGAGATCTTGTATTACGAAACGAGTAAAGAGACTTGTCGGTAACAAGATTGAAGTAGGTATGTCCATACTGACGATCGAATATCGGGCAAGTAACATACCGAAGGACAAAGGGAATGATATACGAGATTATGTGAATCCTTGACATAGAGGTTCAACCGATAAGATCTTCGTAGAATATGTAGGATCCAATATGGACGTCCAGGTCCTGCTATTGGATATTGACCGGAGAGTGTCTCGGTCATGTCTACATAGTTCTCAAACCAGCAGGGTCTGCACACTTAAGGATCGGTGACGTTTTCGGTATAGTTGAATTATTGATGTTGGTAACCGAATGTTGTTCGGAGTCTCAGATGAGATCCCAGACGTCACGAGTATCTCCGGAATGGTCCGGAAACAAAGATTGTGTTGGAAATATGCCCTAGAGGCAATGATAAAATAGTTATTATTATATTTCCTGTTACAAGATAATCGTTTGTTATCCATGCTATAATTGTATTGAATGAAAGCATAGATACATGTGTGGATATATAGACAAAACAATGTACCTAGTAAGCCTCTAGTTGGCTAGCCAGTTGATCAAGGATGGTTAAGGTTTTCTGACCATATGCAAGTGTTGTCACTTGATAACTGGATCACATCATTAGGAGAATGATGTGATGGACGAGACCCAAACTATGAACGTAGCATGTGATCGTGTCATTTTGTTGCTATTGTTTTCTGCGTCTCAAGTATTCATTCCTATGACCATGAGATCATGTAACTCACTGACACCGAAGGAATACCTTGTGTGTATCAAACGTCACAATGTTACTGGGTGACTATAAAGGTGCTCTACAGGTATCTCCGAAGGTGTCCGTTGAGTTAGAATGGATCAAGACTGGGATTTGTCACTCCGTGTGACGGAGAGGTATCTTGGGGCCCACTCGGTAATACAACATCACATATAAGCCTTGCAAGCAATGTGACTCAAATGTTAGTCACGGGATCTTGTATTACGAAACGAGTAAAGATACTTGCCGGTAACGAGATTGAAATAGGTATAGAGATACCGACGATCAAATCTCGGGCAAGTAACATATCGAAGGACAAAGGGAATGTTATACGGGATTATATGAATCCTTGGCAGAGAGGTTCAACCGATCAGATCTTCATAGAATGTGTAGGATCCAATATGGACATCCAGGTCCCGCTATTGGATATTGACCGAGGAGTGTCTCGGTCATGTCTGCATAGTTCTCGAACCCGCAGGGTCTGCACACTTAAGGTTCGGTGACGTTTTAGTATAGCTGAGTTATATGTGTTGGTGACCGAAGGTTGTTCGGAGTCCCAGAAGAGATCACGGACGTGACAAGGGTTTCCGAAATGGTTCGGAAATGGAGATTGATATATAGGATGGTTTCATTTGGTCACCGGAAAGATTTCGGGCATTATCGGCAGTGTACCGGGAGTGACGAATGGGTTCTGGGAATTCACTGGGAGGGGCCCACCCACCCGGGAGTGAACCCAATAGCACTAGGGTGGTGCACCAGCCCTTAGTGGGCTGGTGAGGCCAGCCCAAGTGTGCTATGGCGCCACAAGAAGAAAAAACCAAAGGAAAGAAAAAAAGGAAAGAGGGAGGTGGGAAGGAAGGAGTGGACTCCTCCTTCCCTAAACCGAATTGGGGTGGGAGTCCACGTCCTCCTCTCGGCCGGTGTTCTTGGGGCTCCCTTGAGCCCCAAGGCTAGCCCCTCCCCTCCTTCTATATATATTGGTGGTTTTAGGGCTTTTGAGACACAACTTTGCCATGTGCAACTCAAACCTATACCTCGTAGTTATTCCTCTAGATCGGATTTCTGCGGAGCTCGGGCGGAGCCTTGCAGGAATAGATCATTGATACGTCTCCAACGTATCTACAATTTTTGATGGTCCCATGCTATTATCTTGTCAAACTTTGGATGTTTTGTATGCCTTTTATATCTTTTTTGGGACTAAATTATTAACTTAGTGACAAGTGCCAGTTCCTGTTTTTCTCGTGTTTTTGACCCTTTTCAGAGGAGAATATTAAACGGAGTCCAAACGGAATAAAACTTCCAAAAAGATTTTTTCCGTAACAGAAGATATGCAGGGGGCGTGAGAACCAAGGCAGAGGCCACCACGGGAGGCCACAAGCCCCCTAGGCGCGGCCAGGGGCGCGCCTAGGAGGCTTGTGGGCCCCCTGTGGCTCGTCTGCCCTACCTCTTCCGCCTATAAATTTCCGAAAAATCCAAAACCACGGGAGAGATCCCCGAAAATACTTTTCCGCCTCCACAAACTTCTATCTCCGCAAAATCCCATCTGGGCCACGTTCTGGTGCCCTGCCGGAGGGGGATTCGGATACGAAGGGCTTCTTCATCAACACCATTGCCTCTCCGATGATGCGTGAGTAGTTCACCATAGACCTTCGGGTCCATAGCTAGTAGCTAGATGGCTTCTTCTCTCTCTTGGATCTTCAATACAAAGTTCTCCATGACCTTTATGGAGATCTATCCGATGTAATCTTCTTTTGCGGTGAGTTTGTCGAGATCCAATGAATTGTGGATTTATGATCAGATTATCTATGAATCTTATTTGAGTTTCTTCTGATCTCTTATATGCATGATTTCATATCCTTGTAATTCTCTTCGAGTTGTGGGTTTTGTTTGGCCAACTTGATCTATGATTCTTGCAATGGGAGGAGTGCTTGGTTTTGGGTTCATACCGTGCGGTGACCTCACCCAGTGACAGAAGGGGTAGCAAGGCACACATCATGTTGTTGCCATCAAGGGAAAAAAGATGGGGTTTATATCTATTGCATGAATTTATCCCTCTACATCATGTCATCTTGCTTAAGGCATTACTCTGTTCGTCATGAAATCAATACACTAGATGCATGTTGGATAGCGGCCGATGTGTGGAATAATAGTAGTAGATGTAGAAAGTATCGGTCTACTTGTATCGGACGTGATGCCTATATGTATGATCATTGCCTTAGATATCGTCATGACTTTGCGCGGTTCTATCAATTGCTCGACAGTAATTTGTTCACCCACCGTAATATTTGCTATTTTGAGAGAAGCATCTAGTGAACACTGATAACCCACAAGTGTAGGGGATCGCAACAGTTTTCGAGGGTAGAGTATTCAACCCAAATTTGTTGATTCGCCACAAGGGGAAGCGAAAGAATATTCTCAAGTATTAGCAGTTGAGTTTGTCAGATTCAACCACAACTGAAAGATTAGTGTCTGCAAGCAAAGTATTAGTAGCAAAGTAGTATGATAGCAACGGTGTCAGAAAAGATCTGTTGACGGCAGACTATTCCTAACGGTTGTATCAATGGCGCCAGTAAGTTGCACGTGGATGGGGAACTATTCTTTCTCGGCAACGGTGTCGGAAAAGGATCTTGCAAAAAGTAACAGCGAAGTAGCAAGGAACAGCAGCAGCAGCAGCAGCAAAGTAACATCAGTAGCAACAGTAGTAGCAAAGTGGCCCAATCCCTTTTGTATCAAGGGACAGGCCTGGACAAAGTAACGTAGCAAGGACCCGTAGTAAAAGACTCGTAGGCAGTGGATCGGTGATGGATGAGTATGACGGATGTGATTCATCATGTAATAGCTATAATACGGAGAGATATGTAACTAGCTCCCGTTCGTCAATCTAATGTAGGCATGTATTCCGTATGTAGTCATACGTGCTTAGGGAAAAGAACTTGCATGGCATCTATTGTCCATCCCTCCCGTGGCAGCGGGGTCCTAATGGAAACTTCGGTATATTAAGGTTCTCCTTTTAATAAAGAACCGGACCAACGCATTAACACTTGGTGAATACATGAACTCCTCATACTATGGTCATCTCCGGGAGTGGTTCCGGCTATTGTCACTCCGGGGTTGCCGGGTCATAACACATAGTAGGTGACTACAACTTGCAAGATAGGATCTAAAACACACATATATTGGCGACAACATAATAGGTTTAGATCTGAAATCATGGCACTCGGGCCCTAGTGACAAGCATTAAGCATAGCCAAGTAGTAGCAACATCAATCTAGAACATAGTGGATACTAGGGATCAATCCCCGTCAAAACTAACTCGATTACATGATAGATCTCATCCAACTCATCACCGTCCAGCAAGCCTACGATGAGATTACTCACGAACGATGAAGAGCATCATGGAATTGTCGATGGAGGAAGGTTGATGATGACGATGGCGACGATTTCCCCTCTCCGGAGCCCGAAACGGACTCCAGATCTGCCCTCCAGATGAAGAACAAGAGGTGGCGGCGCCTCCGTATCGTAAAACGCGATGAAACCTTCTCTCTGATTTTTTTCCGGGCGAGACAGAAGATATAGAGCTGAGTTTGGGGGCGGTGGTGCCACGTGGGCCCCACAAGCCCTCACGACGCAGCCTAGGGGGGTGGCCGCGGCCTGTGGGCTTGTGGCCCACTGGCACGCCCCCTCCGGTGGATCATTGCACAGGTATTTTTCTTTTATTCCAGAAAAATTCTCCGTAAATTTTTAGGACATTCCGAGAACTTTTATTTCTGCACAAAAACAACACCATGGCAATTCTGCTGAAAACAGCATCAGTCCAGGTTAGTTCCATTCAAATCATGCAATTTAGAGTCCAAAACAAGGGCAAAAGAGTTCGCAAAAGTAGATACGACGGAGACGTATCAACTCCCCAAGCTTAAAGCCTTTCTTGTCCTCAAGCAATTAAGTTGACAAACTGAAAGAGACAAAAGAAAAACTTTGACGAACTCTGTTTGATCTTGTTGTGGCAACTATGTCTAACTCATATCCAGAGTTTCCGCCAGATCACAAGCAAACCACATAAGCAAATGACATCTAGGTCTCACGGTAAACTCATATCAATGGCATAATCAACTAGCGAGCAAATAATAATAAGCCTCAAACATCAACACTTCAATCAAAACAACATGAAGTAGTACAAATAGATGGTATCTCGCTAGCTCTTTCTGAGACCGCAAAACATAAATGCAGGGCACCTTCAAAGACCAAGGGCTGACTAAACATTGTAATTCATGGCAATGAAGATCCAGTCACAATCATACTCAAAACAGTTAAAAGCAAAGCATAAAAATGACAGAGGTGCTCTCTAGTTGGTGCTTTTGTAAGAGGATGATGACTCAACAGGAACAGAGACATGCCCTTCACAGAGGGAAGCATTGATTTGCAGAGGTGCCAGAGCTCAAGCTTTCAAACACAGAGATAATAATTTTGGGTGGCATGCTTTCATTGTCAACGCAGTGACTAAAAGTTCTCAACATCTTCCACGCTACACATGCTATAGGCGATTCCCAAACAGAAAAGTAAAGTTTTGACTCCCTCACCACCAATCAATCACACTCCACGGCTAGCCGAATCCTCGGGTACCGTCCATACCAACATCAATCCCGGGGGAGTTTTGTTTGCAATTATCTTTTCGATTTGAGCATGGAACTGGGAATTCCAATTACCGGCCCCTTTTTCGTGAATGATAGTGAATAAACACATATGGAGGATAACACGCCTAGCATGGAAGATGCTAATAGCCCCCTGTCACCGCATGAGCGGTTCGGGCATGCAAAACAGATTATTTATTGAAGATTTAGAGAGTGGCACATGCAAATTTACTTGGAACGGCAGGTAGATATCGCACATAGGTAGGTATGGTGGACTCATATGGAACAACTTTGGGTTTATGGAAGTGGATGCACAAGTAGTATTCCCGCTTAGTACAAGTGAAGGCTAGCAAAAGACTGGGAAGCAACCAACTAGAGAGCGACAACAGTCATCAAAATGCATTGAGAGTAACTAACATTGAGTGCAAGCATGAGTAGGACATAAATCACCATGAACATGAATATCATAGAGGCTATGTTGATTTTGCTTCAACTACATGCGTGAACATGCGCCAAGTCAAGCCACTTGAATCATTCAAAGGAGGATACCATCCTATCACACTACATCATAGTCATCTCAACATTCATGTTGGCATCCAAGACAAACCATTATATGCTCCTAGCTAAGTAAGCATGGAATAAGAAACTATGATCTCTAAGTTGTCATTGCAAACATGTTTATCTCACAACAAAGCTGAACCAGGCATGATGAGCTAGTCATATTTACAAAAACAAAATAGATCGAGTTCATACCAGCTTTTCCAAGCTCAGTCACTTCATCATATATCGTCATTATTGCCTTTCACTTGCATGACCGAACGATGTGAACAATAATAAGAGTGCTCGTGCATTGGACTAAAGCTGGAATCTGCAGGCAAACACAAAGGAGAAGATAGAGTAATATGGCTCTTGATAGCTAAACAGGTATGCATGCGAGAGCCACTAAACATTGTAACCAATATCTTCTACCTTGACCCAAAGAAAAAGAAAACTATCTACACGGGAAAGCTCCCAACAAGCAAAAGAAGAAAATAAAATCTTTTTGGGTTTTCTCAAACTAGACAGACACACGAAAATTAAACGAGAAAAAGAAAATAAACTAGCATGGATGATACAGTGGCAAAGTGTGAACACCGGCTAACAAAGTGAAAGCATAAGCAAGAATGTAAAGTCAGTGAGAACACGTACTCCCCCAAGCTTAGGCTTTTGGCCTAAGTTGGTCTACTCCCATGGATGGTCCCGGCGAAACCCAAAATCATAATGGGGGTTATACGGGAGCACTATAGTCACTGCCTGGATAGCTGCCTCACGGAGACGAGCAACCTTTGCCTCCCTCTCATACTCCTCTACCTCTCCTCTGGTTATGTAATATCTCCGTTTTACCTGAAAGTCAAAGAAGACAGGAGCAGGAAGGGCAATATGGAAAACACGCTGTCGGTTAAATATCAGACGGTATAGGAGGGATTCATCATCCCTCTCAAGGAACTGGTAGCGTGTCAAAGCGACGCGGTCAAGGAAAGTTGTGTGGAGCGGGGGATCTCCTTCGCGGATGGGTACTCCAAGAAAATTTGCTATGCGAGTGGCATAGATCCCACCAAAGAAATCCCCTTCATTAGCATTCTTATTCAGCCTCCTTGCTATTATAGCTCCCATATTGAAGCTTTTGTCACCAATCACTCCGCTCTTGAGGATACTAAGGTAGGGTGCGCAGAGGTGACAATGCTCAATCTTGCCATTAATGCATCTGCCTATGAAGAGGACAAAGTAATGCAAGGCAGGAAAATGAATACTCCCCATGGTAGCTTGCGTAATGTCTCTACTTTCTCCAACTGTAATAGGAGAGCAAAAATCTCTAACCGAAGATTTAGGATGATCATTGAGGCTAACCCAAGTAGGTATTTTGCAAATTCCATTGAAATCCTCTAAATCCATGGTATACGATTTATCATAGAGATCAAACACTACCGATGTCTCACGGCCAGCTGAAAATTTGAATCTACGAACAAAAGAGGAAGTGAGAGCAACATACTGTTCACTTTTATCGGAGATGGATTCTTCGAGTCCGACGTTGTGAACAAGTGCATCAAACTCATCTTTGAACCCTACCTCAATCATAAATTCATCAGAAGGCTATTCACATGGTTGTACCTGCGCGTCCCTTGGTTGGTAAGGATCAGGCTCCCGAATCGCAAGACGGGGACCTCTCTTGCTTGAGGAACCACCATGAAAGTTTCTCCTGAACATATTCCTTTTCTGAAATTTTCAGTGACCCAAAGGAAAGGTGAACAAGGTTCAACTAAACTTGTAGCAACTACTCCAACGAGTGCCTAGAGGCCATATTACGCATCAAAACTACTTGGGACCAGCTAAAATCAACATGCAAAGCTGAAGAACATGGTCACCAAGGCAGAAAAAATACGCGAAGTATAAGGCACTAGAGCAAAAACTAATTGGACCAATGGAGGAGTCACTTACCAAGGAGTAATTTCCCCAAAACAGTTCGGACAACGGTGATTTGAGCAAAGAGATCAAAAATCCCAGCAAGAGGAGCAAGAACACGGGTTTGAGCTGCGAAACAATTTTTTCTGGAGGTAGGCGAACCAGATGAGAGCAAGAATGAGTGGAGGGGGTGCCTGTGGGCCCCGTAAGCCTCGGTGGCGTGGTCAGGGGGTGCCCACGCCCCAAGGGCTTGTGGCCCACTGTTGCATCCCCCAAACAAGCTCTCTGTCTCAATTTTTTTCAAAAACTCTAGAAAAAATCATACTTGATTTTCAGGACGTTCGGAGAACTTTTATTTTCGGGGTACTTTTCTACCAGACGCTAAAACAGAAAACAGGGAAAACTAAACTAAATCTATCATTTTTCTTCTAAGCAACCTAAAGTGAAAACTTGGAACATAGGTTTGTGACTCCTTGATTCATCCATCTCATGGTCATCAAAATAAATCTGGCAATGGGGTTGATCAAATCCCCTCGACAAAACTTTTCCAATCGCAAAAGAGAACGCAGACTTTTCGAATAGCCACTAGGTCACCTCAATGGGGATGTGAATCTCCCCAACAAGCAAATCATACTTCATCTTGACACGAGGAATAGGGCATTCAAAGCTCCCAATAAGAATCGATGAAGTTTTTTCGATAGCATTGATGCAATGTACTCGATATTGTTTCTTCGGAAAGTGCACCCTTTGCTCATTACCGTTGACATGGAAAGTGACATTGCCTTTGTTGCAATCTACAACAGCCCCTGCAGTGTTTAAAAAGGGTCTTCCGAGGATGACCGCCATGGCATCGTCCTCGGGAATATCCAAGATAACAAAGTCTGTTAAGATGGTGACGTTAGCAACCACAACACGCACATCCTCGCAAATGCCGATAGGGAAAGCAGTTGATTTGTCGGCCATTGATACGTCTCAAACGTATCTATAATTTCTGATGTTTTCACGCTGTTATCTTGCCTTCTTTGTATGTTCTATGTACCTTTTTATATCTTTTTGGGACTAACTTATTAATTCAGTGCCAAGTGCCAGTTCCTGTTTTTCCGTGTTTTTGACTCTTTCCAGATCTGATTTTGGAACGGAGTCCAAACGGAATAAAAACCCCGAAATGATTTTTTCTCGAACGAAAGAAGACCAGGGAGCCTTTGGGCCAAGCTAGTTGGGCCCCACGGAGCCCACAAGCTCCCACCACGCCACCAGGGGGGTGGCGGCGGTGGGCAAGCTTGTGGCCACCCTGGCCGCCCCGTGACCTAGATCTTGCGCCTATATATTCCCAAATATTGCGCAAAAAATCAAGGGAGCCTCTAAAGTATTTTTCCGCCGCCGCAAGCTTCCGTTTCCGCGAGATCTCATCTGGAGACCCTTCCCGGCACCCTACCAGAGGGGACTTTGGAGGTGGAGGGCTTCTTCATCATCATCATCGCCCCTCCAATGACTCGTGAGTAGTTCACTTCAGACCTACGGGTCCGTAGTTAGTAGCTAGATGACTTCTTCTGTCTCTTGGATCTTTAATACAAAGTTGTCCATGATCTTCATGGATATCTATCCGATGTAATCTTCTTTGGCGGTGTGTTTGTCGAGATCCGATGAATTGTGGACTTGTGATTAGATTACCTATGATATATATTTGAGTCTTTGTTGATTTCTTATATGCATGATTTGATATCCTTGTAAGTCTCTCCGAGTCTTGGGTTTTGTTTGGCCAACTAGATCTATGATTCTTGCAATGGGAGAAGTGCTTGGTTTTGGGTCCTGCCATGTGGTGACATTTCCCAGTGACAGTAGGGGCAGCAAGGCACACATCAAGCAGTTGCCATCAAGGGTAAAAAAATGGGGTTTTTATCATTGGTTTGAGATTATCCCTCTACATCATGTCATCTTGCTTAAGGCGTTGCTCTGTTCTTATGGACTTAATACACTAGATGCATGCTGGATAGCGGTCGACGTGTGGAGTAATAGTAGTAGATGTAGAAAGTATCGGTCAACTTGTTTCGGACGTGATGCCTATAGAAATAATCATTGCATAGATATCGTCACGACTCTGCACAATTCTATCAATTGCTCGACTGTAATTTGTTCACCCACCGTCTACTTGCTTTCATGAGAGAAGCCACTAGTAAACACTACGGCCCCCGGGTCTACTCACATCCATTGTTTACATCTCCGCTTTTACTTTGCTTTGTTACTTTGTTGCTTTCAGTTCTCACTTGGCAAACAATCTATAAGGGATTGACAACACCTTCATAGCGTTGGGTGCAACCGTTTGTGTTTGTGCAGGATCTTGGGATACTCTTCCGCCGGATTGATACCTTGGTTCTCAAACTGAGGGAAATACTTACCGTTGCTATGCTACATCACCCTTTCCGCTTCGAGGGAACACCAACGCAAGCCTCCAAGGCCACGGGGGAAATCCTTTGCATACTTGCCTAGGAATTCCCTTAAGGCGTAGCCGTAGCTGAAAGATTCCTGGTGCCGTCGACACAACTACTTCCTGGCGCCGTTGCAAGGGATACACAGCAGAACAATCAGAAGTATTTCCGGCCCGCTGCCGGGGATCTTTTTGAGGTAGCAGAAGTATTTCTGGCGCCGTTGCCGGGGAATAGGATCGCTTGCCGAGGAGATCAAGACAAGAGTAATCTCCTGACAACGTGCCTATTTCTGGCGCCGTTGGCGGGGAGGAGAAATCAAGATCTATCCAAGTAGGTCTCACAAACTCTTCTCTTGCATTTACTTTTGTTTCCAGTTGCCTCTCGTTTTCCTCTCCCCCACTTCACATTTTCCGTTTCCATTTGCCTTTTTCGTTTGCCTTCTGTTCGCTTGTGTGCCATGTGCCTTCAATATGCTTGCATCTTCGCTTGCTGAAAATCTAGTGATATGGATCCTCATCCACTTGCTAGTCTCTTTAAGAGACCCACTCGTGTGGAACAAATTGCTATTGAATTGAGAGAAATTGACTATTTCTTTGGAGTTTTGCGTAAGATGCGTGAATCTGAAAATTGTGAGGAAGAAATTCATGAAGTGATTCACGAGGGCTCCTTCGATGAAAAGCATAATTGCAATGATTTCACTATAAATCCTATTAGTGACAATCATGTTAAAAATATGCAAAACCCTAAGCTTGGGGATGCTAGTTTTGCTTTGTCCACTACTTGTTGCAATAATCATGATTGGGGTGATGATCTTTCTTATGATCTTGAAAAATTGTTCAAACCCCATGATGAATATGATATTTGCAACAATACTGAAAGTGGGATTGGAGAAGTCATGACTTTATTTGATGATAATCCCACTATTTTTGATGAGCGTCAACTTTGCATGCATGTGGATCATGAGAAGAATATCGTATAGGATAGCTATATTGTTGAACTTGAATATGATCCCACATGTAATTGCTATGAGAGAGGAAAATATTTTGGTAGAAACTTTCATGTTACCAAATCACCTCTCGTGATGTTGAGATTGCTATTGTCTCTTTCTTTTTCCTTGCATATGGCAACTATTGGTTGTCTTGACAATTTGTTTTCCTACAAAATGCCTATGCATAGGAAGTATGATAGACTTAGATGTGATTTTCACATGCTTTAGGATGCTCTCATTGTGCTTCAATTCTTGTCTTTTGTGAGAGCATCACTTTTTGCCTAGCTAAGGGCGTTAAACAAAAGCGCTTGTTGGGAGGCAACCCAACGTATCTATCCTTTTTCTTTCTGTTTTGTGTTTTCCACACTTTCATAATTCTGTTATGATTGTGTTTTTTGTGTTTCTTTTTTCGTTCGTGCCTAGCAAAACCGTTATGATTAGTCTTGAGGATGATCGTTTGGTCATGCTGGGAAAGACAGAAACTTTCTGCTCACGAAAAGAATTTTCATTTTCTTTTCTGTAAGAGCTTTTGAGTTGATTCTTTTTGCAGCTGATTTCTACGCAAATTCTTCAGACTGTCGTAAGTTTTCAGAATTTGTGAAGTACCAGAGGTATATGAAATATACATATTACTACAGACTGGTCTGCTGTTACCAGATTCTGTTTTTGTTGTGTTGGTTGCTTATTTTGATGAAACTATGGATAGTATCGGGGGGTATTAGCCATGGAAGATTGAAAGTACAGTAACCCAACATCAGCACAAGTAGAATTTGAGTTTGCTACAGTACCTAAGGAAGTGGTGATTTGCTTTCTTGTACTAATGTTATCACGAGTTTCTGTTTAAGTTTCGTGTTGTGAAGTTTTCAAGTTTTGAGTGAAGTTCTTATGGACGAAAAGATAAAGAGTGGCAAGAGCTCAAGCTTGGGGATGCCCAAGGCACCCCAAGAGATTCAAGGATGCCATAAAAGCCTAAGCTTGGGGATGCCCCGGGAAGGCATCCCCTCTCTCGTCTTCAATCCATCGGTAACGTTACTTGGGGCTATATTTTTATTCACCACATGTTATGTGTTTTTGCTTGGAGCGTCTTGTATCGTAGGAGTCTTTTATTTTTGTTGTGACACAATCATCCTTGCTGCACACCTAGAGAGATAGACATGCACACACCGTGATTTTGTCGAGCTTCACTTATATCTTTTGGTAGACAATCCAGCTCACATGTGCTTCACTTATATCTTTTGAGCTAGATACTTTTGCTCTATGTGCTTCACTTATATCTTTTAGAGTGCAGCGGTGCGTGGCTTGGTAGTTGATCTATGCTTTGAAAGTAGTCTCAAAAGGGGTAGTTATCCAAAGGGATACGAAAACTTCCACCTTCATGTGCATTAAATAGTTAGAGAAATTTGATTCATCTCAATAAGTTTTGAGTTGTGGTTATGATAATATTGAAGTCATGCTAATAAGGTGTTGTGGATCTAGAAATACTTGTGTTGAAGTTAGTGATTCCCGTAGCATGCACGTATGGTGAACCGCTATGTGATGAAATCTGAGCATGATTAGTATATTGATTGTCATCCTTTGCATGGCGGTCGGGATCGCGCGATGGTTTATACCTACCAACCCTTCCCCTAGGAGTATGCGTTGAATGCTTTGTTTCGATTACTAATAAAACTTTTGCAACAAGTATATGAGTTCTTCATGACTAATGTTGAGTCCATGGTTTAGATGCACTTTCACCTTCCACCATCACTATCTTCTTAGTGCCGTGCAACTTTCGCCGGTGCATAAAACCCACCATTAGCCTTCCTCAAAACAGCCACCATACCTACCTACTATGGCTTTTGCAAAGTCATTCCGAGATATATTGCCATGCAACTACCACCATGATATGTGCCACCACGTCTACATTGCCTTTGCATGATCATAAGATATCTAGCATGATGTTTCCATTGATGTCTATGCCATGCTAGATCGTTGCCACGGTACACTACCGAAGGCATTCCATATAGAGTCATAGTTGCTCTAAGTTTTGAGTTGAAAGTGTGATGATCATCATTATTGGAGCATTGTCCTATGTGAGGAAATAAAAGAGGCCAAATAAGCCCAAAAAAAAGGAGGCCAAAGAGCCCACCAAAATAATAAAAAAATGAGAGAAAAAGAGAGAAGGGACAATGCTACCACTTTTTCCACACTTGTGCATATTGAGCACCATGATCTTCATGATTGAGAGTCTCTCGTTTTGGCACCACCATATAGCTAGTGGGAAATTTTCATTATATAACTTGGCTTGTATATTCCAATGATAGGCTTCCTCAAAATTGCCTTAGGTCTTCGTGAGCAAGCAAGTTGGATGCACACCCACTAGTTTTCTTTAAGAGCTTTCACATACTTGTAGCTCTAGTGCATCATTTGTATGGCAATCCCTACTCATTCACATTGATATCTATTGATGAGCATCTCCACAACTCATTGATATGCCTAGTTAATGTGACTATATTCTCCTTTTTGTCTTGCAACCTCCACCACATTCCACACCATCTATAGTGCTATAACCATGGCTCACGCTCATGTATTGCATGAGAGTTGAAAATGTTTGGGAAAGTAAAGGTGTGAAACAATTACTTGGCCAATACCGGGGTTGTGCATGATTTAAATTCGCTGTGCAATGATGATAGAGCATAGCCAGACTATATGCTTTTGTAGGGATAACTTTCTTTTGGCCTTGTTATTTTGAAAGTTCATGATTACCTTGCTAGTTTGCTTGAATTATTATTGTTTCCACGTCAATAGCAAACTATTGTTTGAATCTAATGGATCTGAACATTGACGTCACATAAGAGGAATTACAAAGGACACCTATGCTAGGTAGCATGAAAGCATCAAAAATTCATTCTTATCACTTCCCTACTTGAGGACAAGCAGGAGTTAAGCTTGGGGATGCTTGATACGTCTCAAACGTATCTATAATTTTTGATGGTTTCACGCTGTTATCTTGCCTTCTTTGTATGTTTTATGTACCTTTTTATATCATTTTGGGACTAACTTATTAATTCAGTGCCAAGTGCGAGTTCCTGTTTTTTCCGTGTTTTTGACTCTTTTCAGATCTGATTTTGGAACGGAGTCCAAACGGAATAAAAACCCCGAAATGATTTTTTCCCGAACGAAAGAAGACCAGGGAGCCTTTGGGCCAAGCCAGGTGGGCCCCACGGAGCCCACAAGCTCCCACCACGCCACCAGGGGGTGGCGGCAGTGGGCAAGCTTGCGGCCACCCTGGCCGCCCCCTGACCTAGATCTTGCGCCTATATATTCCCAAATATTTCGCAAAAAATCAGGGGAGCCTCGAAAATACTTTTCCGCCGCCGCAAGCTTCCGTTTCTGCGAGATCTCATCTGGAGACCCTTCCCGGCACCCTGCCGGAGGGGACTTTGGAGGTGGAGGGCTTCTTCATCATCATCATCGCCCCTCCAATGACTCGTGAGTAGTTCACTTCAGACCTACGGGTCCGTAGTTAGTAGCTAGATGGCTTCTTCTCTCTCTTGGATCTTCAATACAAAGTTCTCCATGATCTTCATGGAGATCTATCCGATGTAATCTTCTTTGGCGGTGTGTTTGTCGAGATCCGATGAATTGTAGACTTGTGATCAGATTATCTATGATATATATTTGAGTCTTTGCTGATTTCTTATATGCATGATTTGATATCCTTGTAAGTCTCTCCGAGTCTTGAGTTTTGTTTGGCCAACTAGATCTATGATTCTTGCAATGGGAGAAGTGCTTGGTTTTGGGTTCTGCCATGTGGTGACCTTTCCGAGTGACAGTAGGGGCAGCAAGGCACACATCAAGCAGTTGCCATCAAGGGTAAAAAGATGGGGGTTTTGTTGGGGAACTTCGCATGGGAAACAAAAAATTTCCTACGCGCACGAAGACCTATCATGGTGATGTCCATCCACGAGAGAGGATTTCCAATCTACGTACCCTTGTAAATCGCACAGCAGAAGCATTAAGAAACGTGGTTGATGTAGTGGAATGTCCTCACGTCCCTCGATCCGCCCCGCGAACCGTCCCGCGATCCGTACCACGATCTAGTGCCGAACGGACGGCACCTCCACGTTCAACACACGTACAACTCGACGATGATCTCGGCCTTCTTGATCCAGCAAGAGAGACGAAGAGGTAGATGAGTTCTCCGGTAGCGTGACGGCGCTCCGGAGGTTGGTGGTGATCTAATCTCGACAGGGCTCCGCCCGAGCTCCGCAGAAACGTGATCTAGAGGTAAAACCGTGGAGTTATGTGGTCGGGCTGCCTTGGAAAAGTTGTCTCAAATCAGACCTAATTGCTCCATATGTATAGGAGGAGGGAGGGGAGGCTTGCCTTGAGGCTCAAGGATCCCCAAGGGCTGCTCCACCAAGGGAGGAGGAGTCCTCCTCCAATCCTAGTCCAACTAGGATTGGAAAGTGGAGTCCTTCTCTCCTTTCCCACCTTCTTTTTTTTTTCCTTTCTCTTTGATTTTCTATCCTTAGTGCATAGGTCCTTCTTGGGCTGTCCCACCAGCCCACCAAGGGCTGGTGCGCCACCCCCAAGGCCTATGGGCTTCCCCGGGGTGGGTTGCCCCCCGTTGAACACCCGGAACCCATTCGTCATTCCCGGTACATTCCCGGTAACTCCGAAAACCTTCCGGTAATCAAATGAGGTCATCCTATATATCAGTCTTCGTTTCCAAACCATTACGAAAACCCTCGTGACGTCCGTGATCTCATCCGGGACTCCGAACAACATTCGGTAACCAACCATATAACTCAAATACGCATAAAACAATGTCGAACCTTAAGTGTGCACACCCTGCGGGTTCGAGAACTATGTAGACATGACCCGAGAGACTCCTCGGTCAATATCCAATAGCGGGACCTGGATGCCCATATTGGATCCTACATATTCTACGAAGATCTTATCGTTTGAACCTCAGTGCCAAGAATTCATATAATCCCGTATGTCATTCCCTTTGTCCTTCAGTATGTTACTTGCCTGAGATTCGATCGTCAGTATCCGCATACCTATTTCAATCTCGTTTACCGGCAAGTCTCTTTACTCGTTCCGTAATACAAGATCCCGTGACTTACACTAAGTCACATTGCTTGCAAGGCTTGTGTGTGATGTTGTATTACCGAGTGGGCCCCGAGATACCTCTCCGTCACACGGAGTGACAAATCCCAGTCTCGATCCATACTAACTCAACGAACACCTTTGGAGATACCTGAAGAGCATCTTTATAGTCACCGAGTTACGTTGCGACGTTTGATACACACAAAGCATTCCTCCGGTGTCAGTGAGTTATATGATCTCATGGTCATAGGAACAAATACTT
The DNA here is from genome assembly GCF_904849725.1 of Hordeum vulgare subsp. vulgare. Classification (NCBI taxonomy): domain Eukaryota; kingdom Viridiplantae; phylum Streptophyta; class Magnoliopsida; order Poales; family Poaceae; genus Hordeum; species Hordeum vulgare. Next base: position 569,108,574 of record NC_058524.1, on the reverse strand, counting down.
GACACGCAGAAAACAGTAGCAACAAAATGACACGATCAACATGCTACGTCTATTAGTTTGGGTCTAGTCCATCACATGATTCTCCTAATGATGTGATCCCGTTATCAAGTAACAACACTTGCCTATGGCCAGGAAACCTTGACCATCTTTGATCAACGAGCTAGTCAACTAGAGGCTTACTAGGGATAGTGTTTTGTCTATGTATCCACACAAGTATTGTGTTTCCAATCAATACAATTATAGCATGGATAATAAACGATTATCATGAACAAAGAAATATAATAATAACTAATTATTATTGCCTCTAGGGCATATTTCCAACAGTCTCCCACTTGCACTAGAGTCAATAATCTAGTTCACATCACCATGTGATTTCAACGAATCCAACACCCATATAGTTCTGGGGTCTGATCATGTCTTGCTCGTGAGAGAGGTTTTAGTCAACGGTTCTGAAACTTTCAGATCCGTGCATTCTTTACAAATCTTTATGTCATCTCATAGATGCTGCTACTACGTGCTATTCGGAAATGCTCCAAATATCTACTCTACTATACGAATCCGTTTCACTACTCATAGTTATTCGGATTAGTGTCAAAGCTTGCATCGACGTAACCCTTTACGACGAACTCTTTAACCACCTCCATAATCGAGAAAAATTCCTTAGTCTATTTAGTTACTAAGGATAACTTTTGACCGCTGATCAGTGATTCAATCCTGGATCACTCTGTGTACCTCTTAACAGACTTGCTGCAAGGCACACATCAGGTGCGGTACTCAGCATGGCATACTTTAGAGTCTACGGCTAAGGCATAGAAGACGACCTTCGTCTATTCTCTTTATTCTGCCGTGGTCGGGTTTTGAGTCTTACTCAAATTCACACCTTACAACACAGTCAAGAACTCCTTCTTTGCTGATCTATTTCGAATTCCTTCAAAAACTTGTCAAGGCATGCATCTTGTTGAAACTTTTATTAAGCGTTTTGATCTATCTCCATAGATCTTGATGCTCAACGTTCAAGTAGCTCAATCCAGGTATTCCTTTGAAAAACTCCTTTCAAACAACCTTTTATGCTTCACAGAAATTCTACATTATTTCTGATCAACAATATGTCAACCACATATACTTATCAGAAATTCTATAGTGCTCCCACTCACTTCTTTGGAAATACAAGTTTCTCATAAACCTTGTACAAACCCAAAATCTTTGATCATCTCATCAAAGTGTATATTCCAACTCCGAGATGCTTGCACCAGTCCATTGAAGGATCGCTGGAGCTTGCATACTTGTTAGTATCTTTAGGATCGACAAAACCTTCTGGTTGTATCACATACAATGTTTGCTCAAGGAAACCGTTGAGGAAACAATGTTTTGACATCCTATGTGCAATATTTCAAAAATAATGCAACAACTACTAACATAATTCTAACAGACTTTTAGCATCGCTACGAGTGAGAAAGTCTCACCATAGTCAACTGTTTGATCATGTCGGAAACATCTTTGCGACAAGTCGAGCTTTTCTTAATAGTGACTTATCACCATCGTCGTCTGTCTTCCTTTTAAAGATCCATCTTTACTCAATAGTCCTATGACCATCAAGTAGTTCTTCCAAAGTCTACACTTTGTTTTCATACATGGATCCTCTCTCGGATTTCAAGGCTTCCAGCCATTTGTCGGAATCCAGGCCCACCATTGCTTTCTCCATAACTCGTAGGTTCACTGTTGCTCAACAACATGACCTCCAAGACAGGGTTACCGTACCACTCTGCAGTAGTACGCGATCTTGTCAACCTACAAGGCTTGTAGTAACTTGATCCGATGCTCGATGATCACCATCATCAGCTTTCACTTCAATTGGTGTAGGCACGACAGGAACAACTTCCCGCGCCCTGCTACACCCTGGTTGAGGTGATGGTTCAATAACCTCATCAAGTTCTACCACCCTCCCACTCAATTCTTTCGAGAGAAACCTTTCCTCGAGAAAGGATCCGTTTCTAGAAACAAACACTTTGCTTCCGGATCTGAGATAGGAGATGTACCCAACTGTTTTGGATATCCTATGAAGATGCATTTATCCGCTTTGGGTTCAAGCTTATCAGACTAAAACTTTTTCACATAAGTGTCGAAGCCCCAAACTTTCAAGAAATGACAGTTTAGATTTCTCTAAACCTCAGTCTATATTGTGTCATCTCAACGGAAATACGCGGTGCCCTATTTAAAGTGAATGCGGTTGTCTCTAATGCATAACCCATAAACGATAATGGTAATTCGATAAGAGACACCACAGCATGCACCATACCAAATAGTGCGTGGCTATGACGTTCAGACACATCATCACACTATGATGTTCCAGGTGGCATGAACTGCGAAACAATTTCCACATTGTCTTAACTACGTACCAAAACTCGTAACTCAGATATTCATTTCTATGATCATATCGTAGACAGTTTATCCTCTTGTTACGGCGAACTTCACTCCTGAAACAGAATTGAACTTTTCAATATTTCAGACTTTGTGATTCATTAAGTAAATACTCTTGTATCTACTCAAATCGTCATTGAAGTAAGAACATAATGATATCCACTGCGTGCCTCAGCACCCATTGGACTGCATACATCAAAATGTATCACTTCCAACAAGTTACTATCTTGTTTCATCTCAATGAAAACAAGGCCTTGCTCAGGTGGTATGATTTGCATGTCACTAGTGATTCAAAATCAAGTGAGTATAAAGATCCATCAGCATGGAGCCTCTTCATGCAATTTATACCAACATGACTCAAGCGGCAGTGCCACAAGTAAGTGGTACTATCATCATTACCTTGTATCTTTTGGCACCAATATCATGAACATGTGTAACACTACGATCGAGATTCAATAAACCATTGAAGGTGATTATTCAAGCAAATAGAGTAACCATTATTCTCTTTAAATGAATAATTGTATTGCAATAAACACGATCCAATCATGTTCATGCTTAACGCAAGCACCAAATAACAATTATTTAGGTTTAACACCAATCCCGATGGTAGAGGGAGCGTGCGACGTTTCATCATATCAACCTTGGAAACACTTCCAACACGTATCGTCACCTCGCCTTTAGCTAGTCTCCATTTATGCCGTAGCTTTCATTTCGTGTTACTAATCACTTAGCAACCGAATCGTTATCCAATACCCTCGTGCTACTAGGAGTACTAGTAAAGTACACATCAACATCATGTATATCAAATATACTTCTTTCGACTTTTGCCAGCCTTCTTATCTACCAAGTATCTAGAGTTGCTCCGCCTCAGTGACCGTTCCCCTCATAACAGAAGCACTTAGTCCCGGGCTTGGGTTTAATCTGGGGTCTCTTCATTAGTGGAGCAACTGCTTTGCCGTTTCACGAAGTATCCCTTCTAGCCCTTGCCTTTCTCGAAACTTAGTGGTTTTACTAACCATCAACTATTGATGCTCCTTCTTGATTTCTACTTTCGCAGTGTCAAACATCGCGAATCGCTCAAGGATCATTGTATCTATCCTTGATATGTTATAGTTCATCACGAAGCTCTCACAGCTTGGTGGCAGTGACTTTGGAGAACCATCACTATCTTATCTGGAAGATCAACTCCCACTTGATTCAAGCGATTGTCGTACTCAGATAATCTGAGCACATGCTCAATGATTGAGCTTTTCTCCTCTACTTCGTGGACAAAGAATCTTGTCGGAGGTCTCATACCTCTTAACAAGGGCACAAGCATGAAATCACAATTTCATCTCTTTAGAACATCTCTTATGTTCCGTGACGTTTCAAAACGTCTTCGGCGCCTTGCTTCTAAGCCATTAAGTATTTTGTACTGAACTATCGTGTAGTCATCAGAAACGTGTATGTCGGATCTTCGCAACATCTACAGACGATGCTCGAGGTGCAGCACACCGAGTGGTGCATTAAGGACATAAGCCTTCTGCGCAGCAACGAGGACAATCCTCTGTTTTACAGACTCAGTCTGCAAAGTTTGCTACTATCAACTTTCAACTAAATTTTCTCTAGGAACATATAAAAACAGTAAGCTATAGCGCAAGCTACATCGTAATTCGCAAAAACCATTAGACTATGTTCATGACAATTAGTTCAATTAATCATATTACTTAAGAACTCCCACTCAAAAAGTACATCTCTCTAGTCATTTGAGTGGTACATGATCCAAATCCACTATCTCAAGTCCGATCATCACGTGAGTCGAGAATAGTTTCAGTGGTAAGCATCTCTATGCTAATCATATCAACTATACGATTCATGCTCGACCTTTCGGTCTCATGTGTTCCGAGGCCATGTCTGCATATGCTAGGCTCGTCAAGCTTAACCCGAGTGTTCCGCGTGTGCAACTGTTTTGCACCCGTTGTATGTGAACGTTGAGTCTATCACACCCGATCATCACGTGGTGTCTCGAAACGAAGAACTATCGCAACGGTGCACAGTCGGGGAGAACACAATTTCGTCTTGAAATTTTAGTGAGCGATCACCTCATAATGCTACCGTCGTTCTAAGCAAGATAAGGTGCATAAAGGATTAACATCACATGCAATTCATAAGTGACATGATATGGCCATCATCATGTGCTTCTTGATCTCCATCACTAAAGCACCGGCACGATCTTCTTGTCACCGGCGTCACACCATGATCTCCATCATCATGATCTCCATCAACGTGTCGCCATCGGGGTTGTCGTGCTACTCATGCTATTACTACTAAAGCTACGTCCTAGCAATATAGTAAACGCATCTGCAAGCACAAACTTTAGTTTAAAGACAACCCTATGGCTCCTGCCGGTTGCCGTACCATCGACATGCAAGTCGATATTAACTATTACAACATGATCATCTCATACATCCAATATATCACATCACATCGTTGGCCATATCACATCACAACCATACCCTGCAAAAACAAGTTAGACGTCCTCTAATTGTTGTTGCATGTTTTACGTGGTGACCATGGGTATCTGGTAGGATCGTATCTTACTTACGCAAACACCACAACGGAGATATATAAATTGCTATTTAACCTCATCCAAGGACCTCCTTGGTCAAATCCGATTCAACTAAAGTTGGAGAAACCAACACTCGCCGGTCATCTTTGAGCAACGGAGTTACTCGTAACGATGAAACCAGTCTCTCGTAAGCGTATGAGTAATGTCGGTCCGAGCCGCTTCGATCCAACAATACCGCGGAATCAAGAAAAGACTAAGGAGGGCAGCAATACGCACATCACCGCCCACAAAAACTTTTGTGTTCTACTCGAGATTACATCTACGCATGAACCTAGCTCATGATGCCACTGTTGGGGAACGTCGCATGGGAAACAAAAAAATTCCTACGCGCACGAAGAACTATCATGGTGATGTCCATCTACGAGAGGGGATTTCCGATCTACGTACCCTTGTAGATCGCATAGCAGAAGCATTAAGAAACGCGGTTGATGTAGTGGAACGTCCTCACGTCCCTCGATCCGCCCCACTAACCATCCCACGAACCGTCCCGCGATCCGTCCCACGATCTAGTGCCGAACGGACGACACCTCCGCGTTCAGCACACGTACAGCTCGACGATGATCTCGGCCTTCTTGATCCAGCAAGAGAGACGGAGAGGTAGATGAGTTCTCCGGCAGCATGACGGCGCTCCGGAGGATGGTGGTGATCTAATCTCGGCAGGGCTCCACCCGAGCTCCGCAGAAATGCGATCTAGAGGTAAAACCGTGGAGTTATGTGGTCGGGCTGCCTTGGAAAAGTTGTCTCAAATCAGCCCTAATTGCTCCATATATATAGGAGGAGGGAGGGGAGGCTTGCCTTGAGGCTCAAGGATCCCCAAGGGCTGTGCCACCAAGGGAGGAGGAGTCCTCCTCCAATCCTAGTCCAACTAGGATTGGAAAGTGGAGTCCTTCTCTCCTTTCCCACCTCCTTTTTTTTCCTTTCTCTTTGATTTTCTATCCTTAGCGCATAGGGACTTCTTGGGCTGTCCCACCAGCCCACCAAGGGCTGGTGCGCCACCCCCAAGGCCTATGGGCTTCCCCGGGGTGGGTTGCCCCCCCCCTGGTGAACACCCAGAACCCATTCGTCATTCCCGGTACATTCCCGGTAACTCTGAAAACCTTCCGGTAATCAAATGAGGTCATCCTATATATCAATCTTCGTTTCCGGACCATTCTGGAAACCCTCGTGACGTCCGTGATCTCATCCGGGACTCTGAACAACATTCGGTAACCAACCATATAACTCAAATACGCATAAAACAACGTCGAACCTTAAGTGTGCAGACCGTGCGGGTTCAAGAACTATGTAGACATGACCCGAGAGACTCCTCGGTCAATATCCAATAGCGGGACCTGGATGCCCATATTGGATCCTACATATTCTACGAAGATCTTATCATTTGAACCTTAGTGCCAAGGATTCATATAATCTCGTATGTCATTCCCTTTGTCCTTCAGTATGTTACTTGCCTGAGATTCGATCGTCAGTATCCGCATACCTATTTCAATCTCGTTTACCGGCAAGTCTCTTTACTCGTTCCGTAATACAAGATCCCGTGACTTACAATAAGTCACATTGCTTGCAAGGCTTGTGTGTGATGTTGTATTACCGAGTGGGCCCCGAGATACCTCTCCGTCACACGGAGTGAAAAAATCCCAGTCTCGATCCATACTAACTCAACGAACACCTTCGGAGATACCTATAGAGCATCTTTATAGTCACCCAGTTACGTTGCGACGTTTGATACACACAAAGCATTCCTCCGGTGTCAGTGAGTTATATGATCTCATGGTCATAGGAACAAATACTTGACACGCAGAAAACAGTAGCAACAAAATAACACGATCAACATGCTACGTCTATTAGTTTGGGTCTAGTCCATGACATGATTCTCCTAATGATGTGATCCCGTTATCAAGTAACAACACTTGCCTATGGCCAGGAAACCTTGACCATCTTTGATCAACGAGCTAGTCAACTAGAGGCTTACTAGGGATAGTGTTTTGTCTATGTATCCACACAAGTACTGTGTTTCCAATCAATACAATTATAGCATGGATAATAAACGATTATCATGAACAAAGAAATATAATAATAACTAATTATTATTGCCTCTAGGGCATATTTCCAACAGTTTTTATCATTGGTTTGAGATTATCCCTCTACATCATGTCAGCTTGCTTAAGGCGTTACTCTGTTCTTATGGACTTAATACACTAGATGCATGCTGGATAGCGGTCGACGTGTGGAGTAATAGTAGTAGATGCAGAAAGTATCGGTCTATTTGTTTCGGTCGTGATGCCTATAGAAATAATCATTGCATAGATATCGTCACAACTCTGCACAGTTCTATCAATTGCTCGACAATAATTTGTTCACCCACCGTCTACTTGCTTTCATGAGAGAAGCCACTAATAAACACTACGGCCCCCGGGTGTACTCACATCCATCGTTTACATCTCCGCTTTTACTTTGCTTTGTTACTTTGTTGCTTTCAGTTCTCACTTGGCAAACAATCTATAAGGGATTGACAACCCCTTCATAGCATTGGGTGCAAGCTTTTGTGTTTGTGCAGGATCTTGAGATACTCTTCCGCCGAATTGATACCTTGGTTCTCAAACTGAGGGAAATACTTACCGTCGTTGTGCTACATCACCCTTTTCGCTTCGAGGGAACACCAACGCAAGGCTCCAAGGCCATGGGGGAAATCCTTTGCATACTTGCCTAGGAAGTCCCTTAAGGCGTAGCCGTAGCTGAAGGATTCCTCTTGCCATCGACACAACTACTTCCTGGCGCTATTGCAAGGGATACACAACAGAACAATCAGAAGTATTTCCGGCCCGCTGCCGGGGATCTTTTTGAGGTAGCAAGAAGCCACTAGTAAACACTACAGCCCTCGGGTCTATTCACATCCATCGTTTACATCTCCGCTTTTACTTTGCTTTGTTACTTTGTTGCTTTCAGTTCTCACTTGGCAAACAATCTATAAGGGATTGACAACCCCTTCATAGCGTTGGGTGCAAGCTTTTGTGTTTGTGCAGGATCTTGAGATACTCTTCCGTCGGATTGATACCTTGGTTCTCAAACTGAGGGAAATACTTACCGTCGCTGTGCTACATCACCCTTTCCGCTTCGAGGGAACACCAACGCAAGCCTCCAAGGCCACGGGGGAAATCCTTTGCATACTTGCCTAGGAAGTCCCTTAAGGCGTAGCCGTAGCTGAAGGATTCCTGGTGCCATCGACACAACTATTTCTTGCGCCGTTGCAAGGGATACACAACAAACATCAAAAGTATTTCTGGCGCCGTTGCCGGGGAGGAGAAATCAAGATCTATTCAAGTAGGTCTCACAAACTCTTCTCTTGCATTTACTTTTGTTGCCAGTTGCCTCTCGTTTTCCTCTCCCCCACTTCACATTTGCCGTTTTCATTCGCCTTTCTCCTTCGCCTTTCTCCTTCGCCGTTTTCTTTTGCCCTTGCCGTTTTCCTTTGTCGGTTTCTTGCTTTCTTGTGTGCTTGTTTGTTTGTTGAAGTCATCATGGATGAAAACACCAAACTTTGCGACTTCTCGAGCACTAATAATAATGATTTTATTAGTACTCCGATTGCTCCCGCCACTAGTGCGGAATCGTATGAAATCAACGCAGCTCTGCCGAATCTTGTTATGAAAGAGCAATTCTCTGGCCTTCCTAGTGAAGATGTCGCATCCCATCTCAATAACTTCATTGAGCTTTGTGATATGCAAAAGAAAAGAGATGTGGATAATGACGTGATTAAGTTGAAACTTTTTCCTTTCTCGTTGCGAGATCGCGCAAAAACTTGGTTTTCTTCTTTGCCTAAAAATAGTATCGATTCTTGGGATAGGTGCAAAGATGCTTACATATCCAAGTATTTTCCACCGGCTAAGAACATCTCCTTACGTAACGATATCATGACTTTCAAGCAACTTGATCATGAACACGTTGCACAATCTTGGGAGAGGATGAAGCTTATGATTAGAAATTGTCCCGCTCATGGCTTGAGTTTGTGGATGGTTATACAAATCTTTTACGCTGACTTGAATTTCACTTCTCGCAATATCTCGGACTCCACCTCAGGTGGAACGTTCATGGAAATCACGTTAGGAGACGCTACAAAACTCCTAGACAATATCATGACCAACTACTCTCAGTGGCACGCTGAAAGGTTGCCTGCTAGCAAAAAGGTACACACTATAGAAGAGATTAACTCGCTTAGTGCTAAGATGGACGAGTTGATGAATTTGGTCGCTAGTAGAAAGGCTACCGTAGATCCTAATGACATGCCACTATCTTCTTTGATTGAGAGTAGCAACGCTAGTTTGGACGTGAATTTTGTTGGTAGGAACAATTTTGGCAACAACAATGCTTTTAGAGTAAACTATGTTCCTAGGCCTTTTCCTAGTAACTCCTCTAACAATTATGGCAATTCCTACATCAACACTTATGGAAATCACAACAAATTACCCTCTGATTTAGAGAGTAATATCAAAGTGTTCATTAACTCTCAAAAGATTTTCAATGCGTCCATAGAGGAAAAACTACTCAAAATAGACGATTTGGCTAAGAGCGTTGATAGGATGTCTTGTGATATTGATGCTTTGAATGTTAGATGCACTCCTCCCAAGATCAACTTGGATGAAACTTTGAAAGCTATGCGTATCTCCATGAATGAGAGCAAAGAAAGAACCGCCCAAATTCGCGCTAGACATGAATGGTTTAAAAGGGTGCGTTCTAGTGATGCAAATCACGAGGATCTTAAAGTGTTTGGTGTGTCTCCTCTTGAATCTTTGTTTTCGCGTGTCAAACCTACTTATGGAGGGGCTGGATATGAATCCACTTTGGTTGAAAACGCCCCGATGATTCGGAGTCCACCTATCTTGATGATAAAGGTGTGGAGAGTGGAGTAGAAGAAGTCAAAATTTTGGGTAGTAATGAAACTCCCACTTTGGATTTCAAGGAATTCAATTATGATAATTGCTCCTTGTTTGAATGCATTTCTTTGATGCAATCCATTGCAAACTCTCCACACGCTTATAGCCAAACAAAGCCTTTACCGCGCATATCGTAGATGCTATGATGAAATCTCTTGAAGAGAAGCTCGAACTAGAAGTCTCTATACCTAGAAAACTTCATGATGAGTGGGAACCTACTATCAAAATCAAGATAAAAAACTATGAGTGCAATGCTTTGTGTGATTTGGGTGCTAGTGTTTCCGCGGTTCCAAAGTCTTTATGTGATATTCTTGGTTTTCGAGATTGAAGAGTGTTCTCTTAATTTGCATCTTGCGGATTTTACCGTCAAGAAGCCCATGGGGAGGATCGATGATGTTATTATTGTTGCAAATAAGAACTATGTACCCGTGGATTTCATTCTACTTGACATAGATTGCAATCCTTCATGTCCCATTATTCTTGGTAGACCTTTCCTAAGGACTATTGGTGCGATCATCGATATGAAGGAAGGGAATATTAGATTTCAATTTCCCTTAAATAAGGGCATGGAGAACTTTCCTAGAAAGAAAATAAGATTGCCTTATGAATCTATGATGAGGGCTACTTATGGTTTGAGCACAAAAGATGACTATATGTGATTCCATCACTTTCGCCTAGCTAAGGGCGTTAAACAAAAGCGCTTGTTGGGAGGCAACCCAACGAATCTATCCTTTTTCTTTCTGTTTTGTGTTTACCACACTTTCATAATTCTGTTATGATTGTGTTTTTTGTGTTTCTTTTTGCGTTTGTGCCAAGCAAAACCGTTATGATTAGTCTTGAGGATGATCGTTTGGTCACGCTGGAAAAGACAGAAACTTTCTGCTCACGAAAGGAATTTTCATTTGTTTTTTGTAAGAGCTTTTGAGTTGATTCTTTGTTCTGCTGATTGCTACGAAAATTCTTCAGACTGTAATAATCTTTCAGAAATTTTGAAGTACCAGAGGTATATGAAACATACAGATTGCTACAGACTGGTCTGCTGTTAACAGATTCTGTTTTTGTTGTGTTGGTTGCTTATTTTGATGAAACTATGGATAGTATCGGGGGGTATTAGCCATGGAAGATTGAAAGTACAGTAAACCAACATCAGCACAAGTAGAATTTAAGTTTGCTACAGTACCTAAGGAAGTGGTGGTTTGCTTTCTTGTACTAATGTTATTACGGGTTTCTGTTTAAGTTTCGTGTTGTGAAGTTTTCAAGTTTTGGGTGAAGTTCTTATGGACAAAAAGATAAAGAGTGGCAAGAGCTCAAGCTTGGGGATTCCCAAGGCACCCCAAGATATTCAAGGATGCCGTAAAAGCCTAAGCTTGGGGATGCCCCGGGAAGGCATTCCCTCTCTCGTCTTCAATCCATCGGTAACGTTACTTGGGGCTATATTTTTATTCACCACATGTTATGTGTTTTTGCTTGGAGCGTCTTGTATCTTAGGAGTATTTTATTTTTTTGTTGTGTCACAATCACCCTTGCTGCACACCTAGAGAGAGAGACATGCACTCACCGTCATTTTGTCGAACTTCACTTATATCTTTTGGTAGACAATTCAGCTCACATGTGCTTCACTTATATCTTTTGAGCTAGATACTTTTGCTCTGTGTGCTTCACTTATATCTTTTAGAGCACAGCCGTGCGTGCTTGGTAGTTGATATATGCTTTGAAAGTAGTCTCAAAAGGGGTAGTTATCCAAAGGGATACGAAAACTTCCACCTTCATGTGCATTGAATAGTTAGAGAAGTTTGATTCATCTCAATTAGTTTTGAGTTGTGGTTATGGTAATATTAAAGTCATGCTAGTAAGATGTTGTGGATCTATAAATACTTGTGTTGAAGTTAGTGATTCCCGTAGCATGCACGTATGGTGAACCGCTATGTGATGAAGTCTGAGCATGATTAGTATATTGATTGTCATCCTTTGCGTGGCGGTCGGGATCGCGCGATGGTTTATACCTACCAACCCTTCCCCTAGGAGTATGCGTCGAATGCTTTGTTTCGATTACTAATAAAACTTTTGCAACAAGTATATGAGTTCTTCATGACTAATGTTGAGTCCATGGTTTAGATGCACTTTCACCTTCCACCATCACTATCTTCTTAGTGCCGTGCAACTTTCGCCGGTGCACAAAACCCACCATTAGCCTCCCTCAAAACAGCTACCATACCTACCTACTATGGCTTTTTCAAAGTCATTCTGAGATATATTGCCATGCAACTACCACCATGACATGTGCCACCACGTCTACATTGCCTTTGCACGATCGTAAGATAGCTAGCATGATGTTTCCATTGATGTGTATGCCATGCTAGATCATTGCCACGGTACACTACCGAAGGCATTCCATATAGAGTCATTGTTGCTCTAAGTTTTGAGTTGAAAGTGTGATGATCATCAATAATGGAGCATTGTCCCATGTGAGGAAATAAAAGAGGCCAAATAAGCCCACCAAAATAAAAATATATATAAAAAAAGAGGCCAAAGAGCCCACCAAAAAAATATGAGAGAAAAAGAGAGAAGGGACAATGCTACCACTTTTTCCACACTTGTGCATATTAAGCACCATGATCTTCATGATTGAGAGTCCCTCATTTTGTCACCACCATATAGCTAGTGGGAAATTTTCATTATATAACTTGGCTTGTATATTCCAATGATAGGCTTCCTCAAAATTGCCTTAGGTCTTCGTGAGCAAGAAAGTTGGATGCACACCCACTAGTTTTCTTTAAGAGCTTTCACATACTCGTAGCTCTAGTGCATCATTTGTATGGAAATCCCTACTCAACCACATTGATATCTATTGATGAGCATCTCCATAGCTCATTGATATGCCTAGTTAATGTGACTATCTTCTCCTTGTTTGTCTTGCAAGCTCCACCACACTCTACACCACTTATAGTGCTAAAACCATGGCTCACGCTCATGTATTGCGTGAGAGTTGAAAATGTTTGAGAAAGTAAAGGTGTGAAACAATTACTTGGCCAATACCGGGGTTGTGCATGTTTTAAATTCGTTGTGCAATGATGATAGAACAGAGCCAGACTATATGCTTTTGTAGGGATAACTTTCTTTTGGCCTTGTTATTTTGAAAGTTCATAATTACCTTGCTAGTTTGCTTGAATTATTATTGTTTCCACGTCAATAGAAAACTATTGTTTTGAATCTAATGGATCTGAACATTGACGTCGCATAAGAGGAGTTACAAAGGACATCTATGCTAGGTAGCATGAAAGCATCAAAAATTCATTCTTTATCACTTCCCTACTCGAGGACGCGCACGAGTTAAGCTTGGGGATGCTTGATACGTCTCAAACGTATCTATAATTTTTGATGGTTTCATGCTGTTATCTTTTCATCTTTGGATGTTTTATGTACCTTTTATATTTTTTTGGGACTAACTTATTGATTCAGTGTCAAGTGCCAGCTCCTATTTTTTCTGTGTTTTTGGTTCTTTTTAGATCTGATTTTGGAATGGAGTCCAAACGGAATAAAATCCCCGAAATGATTTTTTCCTGAACGAAAGAAGATTAGGGGGCCTGTGGGCCAAGGCAGGAGGGCTCCTGGGAGCCCACAAGCCCCCACTCCGCCACCAGGGGGAGGCGGCGGTGGCAGGGCTTGTGGCCTCCCTGGCGCCTCCTGACCTAGATCTTTGGCCTATATATTCCCTAAAATACAGCAAAAAATCACGGGATCCATGAAAATACTTTTCTGCCGCCGCAAGCTTCCGTTTCCACGAGATCTTATCTCGAGACCCTTCCCGGTGCCCTGGCGGAGGGGACTTTGGAGTTGGAGGGCTTCTTCATCATCATCATCGCCCCTCCAATGACTCGTGAGTAGTTCACGTCAGACCCACGGGTCCGTAGTTAGTAGCTAGATGGCTTCTTCTCTCTCTTGGATCTTCAATACAAAGTTCTCCACGATCTTCATGGAGATCTATCCAATGTAATCTTCTTTGGCGGTGTGTTTGTTGAGATCCGATGAATTGTGGATTTGTGATCAGATTATCTATGATATATATTTGAGTCTTTGCTGATTTCTTATATGCATGATTTGATATCCTTGTAAGTCTCTCCGAGTCTTGGGTTTTGTTTGGCCAACTAGATCTATGATTCTTGCAATGGGAGAAGTGCTTGGTTTCGGGTTCTTACCATGTGGTGACCTTTCCGAGTGACAGTAGGGGAAGCAAGGCACACATTGAGTAGTTGCCATCAAGGGTAACAAGATGGGCTCTATCGTTGATATGAGATTGTCCATCTACATCATTTCATCTTGCTTAAGGCGTTACTCTGCTCTTTTGTACTTAATACACTAGATGCATGCTGGATAGCGGTCGACGTGTGGAGTAATAGTAGTAGATGCAGACAGTATCGGTCTACTTGTTTTGGACGTGATGCCTATAGATATAATCATTGCCATAGACATCGTCACGACTTTGCGCGGTTCTATCAATTGCTCGACGGTAATTTGTTCACCCACCGTCTACTTGCTTTCATGAGAGAAGCCACTAGTAAACACTACGACCCCCGGGTCTATTCACATCTATCGTTTACACCTCCGCTTTTACTTTGCTTTGTTACTTTGTTGCTTTCAGTTCTCACTTGGCGAACAATCTATAAGGGATTGACAACCCCTTCATAGCGTTGGGAGCAGGTTCTTTGTGTTTGTGCATGCTCTTGTGATACTCCCTCACTGGATCGATACCTTGCTTCTCAAACTGAGGGAAATACTTACCATCGCTGTGCTACATCACCCATTCCGCTTCGAGGGAACACCAACGCAAGGCTCCAAGGCCACGGGGGAAATCCTTTGCATATTTGCCTAGGAAGTCCCTTAAGGCATAGCCGTAGCAGAAGGATTCCTGGTGCCATCGACACACCTATTTCTGGCGCCATTGGAAGGTCTTTTGTTGCTGTAGCATAGCTGACATCAATGAGTTGGATGAGATCTATCATGTAATTGAGTTAGTTTTGATGGGGATTGATCCCTAGTATCCACTATGTTCTGAGATTGATGTTGCTACTACTTTGCCATGTTTAATGCTTGTCACTAGGGCCCGAGTGCCATGATTTCTGATCTGAACCTATTATGTTGTCGCCAATATATGTGTGTTTTAGATCCTATCTTGCAAGTTGTAGTCACCTACTATGTGTTATGACCCGGCAACCCCGGAGTGACAATAGCCGAAACCACTCTCAGAGATGACCATATTATGAGGAGTTCATGCATTCACCAAGTGTTAATGCGTTGGTCCCGTTCTTTATTAAAAGGAGAACCTTAATATCCCGTAGTTTCCATTAGGACCCCGCTGCCACGGGAGGGATGGACAATAGATGTCATGCAAGTTCTTTTCCCTAAGCACGTATGACTACATACGGAATACATGCCTACATTAGATTGACGAACGGGAGCTAGTTACATATCTCTCCATGTTATAGCTGTTAAATGATGAATCACATCTGTCATACTCATCCATCACCGATCCACTGCCTATGAGTCTTTTACTACTGGTCCTTGCTACGTTACTTTGTCCAGGCTTGTCCCTTGCTACAAAAGGGATTGTGCCACTTTGCTGCTACTGCTGTTACGCTGCTGTTACTTGCTGCTGCTGTCACTACTGCTGTTACTTGCTACTTTGTTGTTACTTGTTGCAAGACTTTTTCGACACCATTGCCGGGGAAGAATAGTTCCCCGTCCACGTGCAACTTACTGGCGCCATTGATACAACAGTTAGGAACAGTCTGCCGTCAACAGATCTTTTCTGACACCGTTGCTATCATACTACTTTTCTACTGATACTTTGCTTGCAGACACTAATCTTTCAGGTGTGGTTGAATCTGACAAACTCAGCTGCTAATACTTGAGAATATTCTTTCGCTTCCCCTTGTGGCGAATCAATAAATTTGGGTTGAATACTCTACCCTCGAAAACTGTTGCGATCCCCTACACTTGTGGGTTATCAGCCACCAGGGGCGGCCACAAGCCCCCAGGCGCGACCAGGGGGGCGCGCCTAGCAGGCTTGTGGGCCCCCTGTGGCTCGTCTGCCCTACCTCTTCCGCCTATAAATTCCTGAAAAATCCAAAACCACGGGAGAGATCCACAAAAATACTTTTCCACCGCCGCAAGCTTCTGTCTCCGCAAGATCCCATCTGGGGCACGTTCTGGTGCCCTGCCGGAGGGGGGATTCGGATATGGAGGGCTTCTTCATCAACACCATTGCCTCTCCGATGATGCGTGAGTAGTTCACCATAGACCTTCGGGTCCATAGCTAGTAGCTAGATGGCTTCTTCTCTCTCTTGGATCTTCAATACAAAGTTCTCCATGATCTTCATGGAGATCTATCCGATGTAATCTTCTTTTGCGGTGTGTTTGTCGAGATCCGACGAATTATGGATTTATGATGAGATTATCTATGAATCTTATTTGAGTTTCTTCTGATCTCTTATATGCATGATTTCATATCCTTGTAATTCTCTTCGAGTTGTGGGTTTTGTTTGGCCAACTTGATCCATGATTCTTGCAATGGGATAAGTGCTTGGTTTTGGGTTCATACCGTGCGGTGACATCACCCCATGACAGAAGGGGTAGCGAGGCACGCATCATGTTGTTGCCATCAAGGGTAAAAAGATGGGGTTTATATCTATTGCATGAATTTATCCCTCTACATCATGTCATCTTGCTTAAGGCGTTACTCTATTCGTCATGAACTCAATACACTAGATGCATGCTGGATAGCGGTCGATGTGTGGAGTAATAGTAGTAGATGCACAAAGTATCGGTCTACTTGTCTCGGACGTGATGCCTATATTTATGATCATTGCCTTAGATATCGTCATGACTTTGTGCGGTTCTATCAATTGCTCGACAGTAATTTGTTCACCCACCGTAATATTTGCTATTTTGAGAGAAGCCTCTAGTGAACACTATGCCCCCCCGGTCTACTTCACATCATATTTTCAGCCTTACACTTTTACTTCGTTGCACTTTCCGCCTTCAGATCTCACTTTGCAATCAATCTTGAAGGGATTGACAACCCCTTTATAGCGTTGGGTGCAAGCTCGTTTGTGTTTTGCGCAGGTACTCTGGACACTTGGCTTGATTCTCCTACTGGATTGATACCTTGGTTCTCAAACTGAGGGAAATACTTACTGCTACTGTGCTGCATCACCCTGTCCTCTTCAAGGGAAAAACCAACGCATGCTCAAGAGGTAGCAATCATCACCATCACCGGCACGCCGTCACGCTGCTGGAGAACTCATCTACTTCCCCGTCTCTCTTGCTGGATCAAGAAGGCGGAGATCGTCATCGAGCTGTACGTGTGCTGAACGCGGAAGCGCCGTCCGTTCGATGCTAGATCGGAACGGATCGTGGGACGACGGTGATTTGAATCACGAAGCTGTACCACTACATCAACCGTGTTTATTAACGCTTCCCGCTTAGCGATCTACAAGGGTATGTGGATCCGATCTCCCTCTCGTAGATGAACATCACCATGATAGGTCTTCATGTGCGTAGGAATTTTTTTGTTTCCCATGGAACGTTACCCTTCGGATTGATATATAGGATTGTTGAATTTGGCTTCCAGAAAGATTTCAGACATTACCGGTAAAGTACCGAGAGTGACGAATGGGTTCCGGGGTTTTACCGGGAGGGGCCACCCACCCGGGAGAGAACCTAGTAGGCCCATGGGTGGCTCACCAGCCCTTAGTGGGCTGGTGAGGCCAGCCCAATAAGCCTATTTCGGCCAAGGCAAAAATAAAGAAGGAAAAAAAGAGAAGGAAGGAGGTGGACAAGATGGGAAGGAGTCCTCCACCAAACCGAATTGGAGGAGGACTCCTCCCTCCTTGCCTCGGCCGAAGCCTCCTCCTTGGAGTAGGAGGAAAGCCACCCTCCCCTTGGTTCCTCCTATATATAGTGGAGCTTTTGAGGGGTTTTGCACCTCAAGCCTTTGTGCATCCCTCTCTCTCTCCACTATTTCGTGACACCTCATAGCTATATCATTACGGCACGACGAAGCCCTGCCGGAGTAGCTCCACCATCATTACCAGCACGTCAACGTGCTGCAGGAGAATTCAGCTACCTCTTCGTCTCTCTTGCTGGATCAAGAAGGCAGAGATCGTCATCGAGTTGTACGTGTGCTGAACGCGGAGGTATCATCCGTTCAGTGCTAGATCGGGACGCATCATGGGACGGCGGCGATTTGAATCGCGGAAATGTTCCGCTACATCAACTGCGTTTCTTAATGCTTCCCGCTTAGCGATCTACAAGGGTATGTAGATCCGATCTCCCTCTCGTAGATGATCATCACCATGATAGGTCTTCATGTGCGTAGGACTTTTTTTGTTTCCCATGCAACGTTCCCCAACAGTGGCATCATGAGCTAGGTTCATGCGTAGATGATATCTTGAGTAGCACATGAAAGAGTTTGTGGGCGTTGATGTTCAATTTGCTGCCCTCCTTAGTCTTTTCTTGGTTCAGCGGTATTGTTGGATTGCAGCGGCCTGGACCAACATTACTCGTACGCTTACGAGAGACCGGTTTCATCGACTAACATGCAACTTGTTGCATAAATATGCCCGGCGGGTGCCTGTTTCTTCAACTTTAGTTGAATCGGATTTGACTGAGGCGGTCTATGGAGAAGGTTAAATAGCAATTTGCATATCACCGTTGTGGCTTTGCGTAAGTAAGATGCGATCATACTAGATACCCATAGCAGCCACGTAAAACACGCAACAACAAATTAGAGGAGGTCTAACTTGTTTTTGCAGGGTATGCATGTGATGTGATATGGCCAAAGACATGATATGATATATTGGATGTATGAGATGATCATGTTGTAACAGTTAAATATCGACTTGCACATCGATGCTACGGCAACCGACAGGAGCCATAGGGTTGTCTTTAATTATTTTGCTCTTGCTATATCGCTAGGTAGTAGCTTTAGTAGTAACAACATAGATAGCGCGACAACCTCGATGGGAGCTCAATGATGGAGATCATAGTGTGGCGCAGGTGATGATAGAGATCATGCCAGTGATTTGGTGATGGAGATCAAGAAGCACAAGTTCATGGACATATCATGTCACTTGTGATTTGCATGTGATGTTAATCCTTTATGCACCTTATTTTGCTTAGAACAACAATAGCATTATAAGGTGATCCTGTTGGGGAATGTTGCATGGGAAACAAAAAATTTCCTACGCACACGAAGACCTATCATGGTGATGTCCATCTACGAGAGTAGATTTGGATCTACGTACCCTTGTAGATCACACAACAGGAAGTGTTAAGAAACACGGTTGATGTAGTGGAACGTCTTCACGTCCCTTGAACCGTCCCACGAACCGTCCCGCGATCCGTCCCACGATCCGTTCCGATCTAGTGTCGAACGGACGTCACCTCCGTGTTCAGCACACGTACAGCTCGACGATGATCTCGACCTTCTTGATCCAGCAAGCAAGATGGAGAAGTAGATGAGTTCTCCGACAGCGTGAAGCCACTCCGGTGGTGGTGATGATCTACTCCTGCAGGGCTCCGTCTGAGCTCCGCAGAAATCCGATCTAGAGGTAAAACTATGTGGTCTAGGGTTGAGTTGCACGTGGCAAAAGTTGTCTCAAATCAGCCCTAAAACACCACTATATATAGGAGGGAGGGGGAGGGGCTTGCCTTGAGGGACAAGGCCCTCAAGGGTGCGCCGGCGCTAGGAGGAGGAGGACTCCTCCTCCAATTTGGTTTGGTAAGGAGGAGTCCTCCTCTTCCTTCCCACCTCCCAATTTCCCTTTTCTTTTTCTTTTCTTTTTGGTATTTCTTTAAGTGGCGCCATGGGCCCCTTGGGCTGACTCCACCAGCCCACTAGGGACTTGTGGCGCCACCCTATGACCTTGGGCTCACTCCCGGGTGGGTGGGCCCCTCCGGGTGAACTCCCGAAACCCATTCGCCACTCCCGGTACACAGCCGGAATTGCCCGAAACTTTCTCGTAACCAAATGAAACCATCCTATATATCAATCTTCGTTTCTGGACCATTCCGGAAACCCTCGTGACATCTGTGATCTCATCTAGGACTCCGAACAACATTCGGTAACCACACATATAACTCAGCTATACTAAAACATCATCGAACCTTAAGTGTGCAGACCCCGCGGGTTCGAGAACTATGTAGACATGCCCTGAGGCATGATGCGTCTCCAACGTATCGATAACTTTTGATGGTTCCATGCTATTATCTTGTCAACTTTGGATGTTTTATATGCATGAATATGCTATTTTATATCTTTTTTGGGACTAACCTATTAACTCAGTGCCAAGTGCTAGTTTCTGTTTTTTCCGTGTTTTTGACCCTTTTTCAGACGGAGTCCAAATGGAATAAAACTTTCGCGATGATTTTTTTGGACCAAAAGAGACCCCCGAAGCTTTGGAAGAAGGACAGAAGAGCCACGAGGGAGTCACAAGCCCAGGAGGCGCCCCCACCCCCCTAGGCCGCACCTACCAGGCTTGTGACCTCCTCGTGGGCCCAACCGACGTAATTCCACCGTCGTAAATTCCTATAAATACAGAAACCCCCAAAAAGAAACCTAGATCGGGAGTTCCGCCGCCGCAAGCCTCTGTAGCCACCAACAACCAATCTGGAGCCTGTTCCAGCACCCTGCCGGAGGGGGAATCCATCTCTGGTGGCCATCTTCATCATCCCGGCGATCTCCATGACGAGGAGGGA
This sequence comes from Hordeum vulgare subsp. vulgare, assembly GCF_904849725.1. NCBI lineage: Eukaryota > Viridiplantae > Streptophyta > Magnoliopsida > Poales > Poaceae > Hordeum > Hordeum vulgare. Next base: position 569,087,862 of record NC_058524.1, on the reverse strand, counting down.
GTAATCCACCCTCGGGGCTGAGGGTATGTACCAGTAGCTATGTGTTTCATCTCTCTCTCCCTCTCTCATGTTCTTGAGATGTCATGATCTCGATGTACCATGGGCTTTGCTACTATAGTTGGATCTTATGATGTTCTTCCCCCTCTCCCTTTTTGTAATGAATTGAGTTTCCCCTTTGAAGTTATCTTATCGGATTGAGTCTTTAAGAACACTTGATGTATGTCTTGCACGTGTCTATCTGTGGTGACAATGGGATATTCATGTGAGTACTTGATGTATGTTTTGGTGATCAACTTGCGGGTTTCGTGACATTGGGAACCTATGCATATGGGTTGGCACACGTTTTGACTCTCCGGTAGAAACTTCGGGGCACTCTTTAAAGTTTTATGTGTTGGTTGAATAGATGATTCTGAGATTGTGTGATGCATATCGTATAATCATGCCCACGGATACTTGAGGTGACAATGGAGTATCTAGGTGACATTAGGGTCTTGGTTGATATGTGTCTTAAGGTGTTATTCTAGTATGAACACTATGATGGATCGAACGGAAAGAATAGCTTCGTGTTATTTTACTACAGACTCTTGAATAGATTGATCAGAAAGAGTAACTTTGTGGTGGTTTCGTACCCGACAATAATCTCTTCGTTTGTTCTCCGCTATTAGTGACTTTGGAGTGACTCTTTGTTGCACGTTGAGGGCTAGTTATATGATCCAATTATGTTATTGTCGTGGTTTTGTCACGGCAGATGTCCTCGTGAAAGGACTTAGTATTGGAGCCATCGCACTTTGGTGGCGACTCAAAGGGGTTGAACGGGAGTGAGACGGCGATTTACCCAGGTTTGGCCCCTCGTGAGGAGGTAAAAGCCTACGTCCTGCTTTGTGTTGTATTGATGGAGTTTTGATTACAAGGAGGGCGTAACTCGCCAGACCTAGCACTCGATGATTTCTAACCTGTCCTCTTCTTCACTGGGACTCGCGTTTATATACAGGTCGAGTCCTTAGGGTTACAAGGATCCTTTCCTTTACACAAATCGTGACTCTTGCGATCTCTAAGTCGCCCTCTTTCCAAGGCTTGGAGACCTTCTCTATTACGGACTCCTTCCGAAAGTTATAAACCGCCATACCACTTTCGGCCTTACCAGGCCAAGGCCCTAACCACATTTTAGACGAGACGCCATCTTTGGTGACCCGGCCCAACTGGGGTGGGTTATCAACAGATAATATCCCCAACATTAGGCCCCAGATTGACTTGAATTTCCTTCACGCCGATATCCTTACTCAATTTAGGGGCGATTCATCTTCACTCTTCTTACGCACCATGCACTTAAACCGCCATCTGTTGCGGAAAATTTGAGTCGCCGGACCTCTTCTTGTTGGCACCTCCCTTGAATCCCGGAAAAGATCATGACGTAATCCCCAACGGATCCTTCGACATTGTTATCCCAAAAATTTCGGGGCACCATCATGGCGAATCTTTATCCTTTGGCAGTTCCTGCTCGTGGTGCCTCGATCCTAGCGCCTGACCTGATAAATAGGCGAGAGGAAGGGACTGGGCGCGTTTCACCTACCTGTCTTGTCACCCTTCTCTCCCCCACTATCGCAGCGAAAATCTCATCGCCACCCGAGAGCTCCGTTGCTGCCCGAAGTCCTGGTCGCCATCCAAAAGCTTTGGTGCTGCCCGAAGACTTCATCGCCGTCGAACACCTCGTCGTTGCCGAGCAGTTCGTCGCCGTCGAATGCCTCGCCGCCGTCGAGCACCTCGTCACTGCCGAACACCTCGTCGACGTCGAACATCTCGTCGCCACCCGAGGTTTTCGCATCCATCCGAAACCTTCATCGCCGCCCGTGCAACGCTCGCGGCGAACCCTTCTTCGAACGTTTCCACCATATCCACCAGGTTAGCTTCCGCCATTTAAAAGAAGATCCAAGTTCTTCCGAGGTTCATACCTACTGTGCTCTTGGTATCTCCCGAATGGCTTTATTTATTCCTGATTAGTTGGCGGTGATGATGGCGATCACAACAATGTCTTACATACCTCCATTTGTTCGGCCTTCACTTGCATACTTAGAGTAGGGTTTCACCAAATCAACAGTACTGTCCCCACTTTAGTCGCAGGTTGTTATATCTAGTCATTTTCCGCATTCATTTCCGTCTGCCTGGTAGATCCATAATCTATCGCTCGTCAAATGAAATATGTTTGTAGTCTCATACTTCACCAATTTCACAAACACTACTGATGCTCTGAAACACCACTCCCTCAAGTAGCAAGAGTTTTGTAAGTCGCCCTGGCAACCTGACCCGGACCTTCGTTGGCGGGTCAAAAACTCCCTCAGCCATCAGGCAAATTGTTTGGCGAGTTAAACAAACTTGTTTTACCATATCCAGTAGATGCTTGGCATGTCAACTCACCCGTAATTTTACCCCTTTGTAGCATGGGCGATGTTTTCAAAAGTGACTGGCTCCCAACCAAGGTTAATGATGCCATACTTAACGACTATGTGAAAACCGGGAATCTGGACCCTCAAGAGGTTATTGGTTGGCGCTCCGGGTTAGGAGAAGAAGTCCCAATCCCAAGGAAGGGGAAATAGTTGTTTTTGTTGAACACCTTGAGCGGGGCTTTAAGCCGCCCGGATTGAAGTTCCTCAGAGACGCCATGACCTTTATGAATGTCCGCCTCCAAGACCTAGGGCCCAACTCGATAAGCAATCTATGCCAGTTCCAGGTGTTCTGTGAGGCTTACTTGCGGATGGAACCCTCAGTTCCCTTATTCTGGTACTTCTTCCACTTGAATCGCCAAACAGAATTTCACAATGGCCCCAGCCTGGAGCTTGGTGGTGTCAATGTTCAGCACCGCAGGGATAGCTCATTCCCATCACTCGCCATGCCAAGCCATCCCAAAGGCTGGGGCGAGTCTTGGTTCTACTGCCAAGAGACTTCGCCTGAAGGCGAGAACAAGCTTCTGGGTTACAGGGAAGATCGCCTTCCAACAAATTTCAAACTCCCAGACAAGCTCACCGAAGAGGAGGAGTCAGACTTTATCCCAGTATTGTCCGAGTTAAGATCTTTGACAAACAACGACCTTACTGGGGTTGACTTGATCTGCTGCTGGGTCGAATGGCGTATCCTTCCTTTGAGTCACCGGGACGGGTTATTGTGTGAATTCGACGGCTCCCTAAACCATCCTCAGTGCTAATTCCACACGGCTCTGACGGAAAATGATATTGTAACCATGATCAAGAAGTTGACCGGCGAACCCGCGGCGAAATGCGGCCAAATAGGTCTTAAACCTTTCTTCAAGATTAACCCGGCACCAAAGGTAAATAACTTAACCCGCCTTTTGTTTTTTATTCCTTACGTCTTATCTGAACTATGACCTCTTATAAAATATGCCATTTCAGAAAGGTGATAAATTTTGGTCCAAGAAGCCAAAAAAGCCAGCCATGAAGCAAGCTAGGCCGCCTCCAAAGAAGAAATCCAAGGGCAAGGGCAAAGCTGTCGTTACAGAGCCATCTGAAGCCGATGAATCCCAAGTCAGCGACGTACTTTTGGAGGTAACAAATCCATCCTCTTTTAACTCGCCATTCGTTGCTGATCATTTTGTGTTTACACCTCTGTATCTCTTGTGTAGAATGAAGACAATGAAAGCCAGGAGGATTCTGTAGAGGTAATTTCTGTTTCCTCCGACTCATCTCCTTCTCCACCTAAGCCGGCCAGGCGAATTTGTGGGAAAGTTCCCCTCTCACACCCAAATGCTTGTTTAGATCCAAACTTCCTTCTGAAGAAAGCATAACACGCCTCAAATCAGAAAACTCGGAGTCATTCTGGAGACTTGGTGTCCGGGTTACCAACAAGAAATAAGAAAAGGAAAAATGAGGTATCTTTTAATAACACTTCTTCAAGTCCTTTTGGATTTCGTTTGTAACTTGCTCATATCTTCGAAGTATGATTTTTTGTAGAGTTCTCCTCCCACATCTGGCGACTCAGTGATGTCGGCACTTCCACCGATGATCCGCGTCCCTGGGTAGGCCTTTAATAATATTTACCTTTAGTCTGATGGTGATAATATCCATTCCTTTAAATGCACTCTCTTCTCCTTTCAGGGGACAGTCGAAGAAAAGGAAAACTGGCGGGTCAACTCCCATTACAACTTCGGAGCCTATCGAAAAATCAGCGCCGATCCAGGATAACCCGGACCAAGACAAACCTGAAGATCAAGTGGATCTCCCCAGTTCACCCAAGGAAACCATGGCAGTGCCTAACCCGCCAAGTCCATTGACAACAGCAAAAGACCCAGACGCTGTAGTTATCACCGGTACCCGCTTCTCTAAACTGGCCACAGCGGTTTTATCGAAGCATGTATCATCATCAGCTCAACCTGTTTTTGAGCATGCACTTTCCAAGGCTAAGCTCTCCCAATATGAGAATCTCGAATTCAAAGAACTTTGCTCTGGCTTTGCAAGTCGCCTGGAGGCGAGTTATGAGATGGAGAAGAGCCTGCTTCGAATGCTGAAGAACAAACATGAGGTACGTTTTGTTGTACATTATATTATCCTCATTAACCCCCAAGGGCCAGGTCATCAGTAAAAGATGAGCCGGGTCTTGATAATTGAAAAACTTTCGACCTGTAACCCCCAAGGGCCGGGTCATCAGTAAAAGATGAACCGGGTCTTGATAATTGAAAAACTTTCGACCTGTAACCCCCAAGGGCCGGGTCATCAGTAAAAGATGAGCCGGGTCTTGATAAATTGAAAACTTTCGACCTATAACCCCCAAGGGCCGGGTCATCAGTAAAAAGATGAGTCGGGTCTTGAAAATTTGAAAAACTTTCGACCTGTAACCCCCAAGGGCCGGGTCATCAGTAAAAGGATGAGCCGGGTCTTGAAAATTGAAAAACTTTCAACCTGTAACCCCCAAGGGCCGGGTCATCAGCAAAAAGATGAGCCCGGTCTTGATACTGTATAATTTTGTTTAAAAAAATTATACATTAGCCCCCAAGTGTCAAGGATGTTGCTTGCAATAATTGTGAGACTTGCCCCTTAACTATATATTTCAACAGGAATCACTTATCCAAACTGAATCAGCACTTGGCGATTTGAAGAAAAGTTTGACCGATCAGCAGGATGCCCGGGCAAAATCAGAAGAGAAGTATCAACTGACCTTGTCTGAGATGGAGAAGCTAAAAGCCAACTTAAAAAGGGCTCAAGCTGATCAAGATGCCTTGACAAAGCGAGCAGAAAAAGCTGAAGCCAAGTTGGATACTGTGCAACAAGAGCTGTCCGGCTTAAAGCGACATATCTCCAACATGGCGCAAGCTGTCTTTGGTAAAAACCAACTCTTGACCCTTGTAAACAAATAGCTTTGTATAAATCGCTAACTGTCATTACCTCTTATACAGGTCCGAGAGCCGCCAATCTTCAGGATGATTGCGTCCTGATGCTAAAGGCGATTTACACGTTGACGGAGCAGTTGTATACCGGAAGTGTGCTGACCGTGAAAGCAGTAATGGGCGCCGAGGAACCTATAACATCAATAAAGAAGATGCTTGGCTGCTTATCTACTCTTCCTCCTCAAATTGGCGAGTTAACTCGGTCAGCCGCCCGGAAAGGAGCACTGACTACACTGAGTTGGTGCTTAGCATATGCTCCAGAAATAAACCCAGAAGAAGTAGCGGCGGGCTTTCCTCAGCTCAAGGATGACGGGTCAGAATTTGCTGAAGAGGACTACCAGCGTGTTGTAAAAGACTCCCGTTTGGCGGCGACTCAGCTTGTTGCAAGCTTGGATTTATCAAAATACCGAGCTGCTTATGACGACAAAAACAAGAGGGTTAACCCGCCAACCTTTGTAACGACCAGCTTAACTTCGCGTCGACCCAAGAATCCTTTTGACTTGGAGGCGGATCTCTCATCAGTGTTGAACGATGAAGATGAATTCGCCGCATTATCCAAGTGTAACTGGGTACTGGGCGACTTGCAAATTGAAGTCGGCCAAAGCTCACAGCAGGCTGATCCAAGGACATCAGCAGAATGATACTTCATAAATTTGGCCATGAGAGCCATGTAATAAGTCTCTTTAGGAATCAAAAACTGCTTCTGTGATATCTCGAAAAAAAATCCTTTATGTCGCCCTTAAGGCATTTTTTGAAATGCTTGATCCGCCATTTGAGGCATTATTATGATACTTGACCCGCCATTGAGGCGTTTTCATGATGCTTGATCCGTCATGGCTAGAGTGATTTTGATCATCAACCTGTTTTAAGCTTGAAAACATATATCAAACCATCTCAGTGAGTAATGGGTGACAACAAATAGCAATCGTCCCAAGATATTTTGAGGCGAGTCAGAAAAAAGTCTGAAAAAACCTCGTGGCAGTGCCAGGTAGGTAAAAAATAGCAATTTTGTCGGCTCATCAGGTCGCAACAGGATAGGGCGAGTTAAACAAACTCAAGCGCCACCCAAGGGAGACTTTTGTATCAAAAGCTCAAGTATTTAGACCGGCTGATCACGCACAAGTCAAGCTTCAGTGAAGCAGGTTCAATGAACCAATGGTTTCTCTATTTTCCATGTGAGGCGCTTGCCGGTACGAGACATGTTTTAATCAAGGCAAGTTCAGGGTCCATGAGCAGAATAACTCGCCAAGAGTTCATGGGTCCATATGGCAATTCGGCCAACACACAGTCCAGTATAACCATTTGTAATGCGGTAATTTTTCGCAGGCCAAATGGGTAGTAAGGCTGATCTCAGTGAGAGGAAGCCCCCAAGTGACCTATGATTAAGGGAAAGACCGTCATAGGATTGTAGAAGCGTATATGCTATTACCACACAACGACTTGGGAATACGTTATCCCCAAGTAAGTCGGCCTAATCCACAGAATCATATAAGGCGCCTATGTTTGAATCGCGCGCTTGTGGCAACTTCGATCCTCTTTGGCTTATCGATACCCAGTTTGTAATAAGCGCATCGTGGCGACTTAAGCTCTTTGCTATAAATAGTCTCCATGTTTGGGCGACTTGTTTGATGAAAGAATAAAGATCCATACCTTTCAATAAGATGAATTAGCAGGAAAGCCCCCAAGCCGGGAGGCGTTTTAATTTTATTGCTTTATAAGAAATGAAAAACTTACAAAACGTAGAGCTTAATAGCTCAAGTGTAATAAGGCCGCAAGTGGGAAATATTCCAGGGGCGAGTCGACTTAGCCTCTGTGGTTGGCCGGTTAGGCCGGAGATCCACCAGATAGTAAGACCCGTTGCAAAGATTTTTGCTGACGACGAACGGTCCTTCCCATGGTGGTGATAACTTATGCATGCTAGTGCGATCTTGTATCAGCCGAAGCACTAAGTCGCCTTCCTGAAAGGTTCGGCTCTTGACCCGGCGGCTGTTATAACGCCGTAAGTCCTGCTGATAGATGGCCAATCGGGCTGCAGCCAAATCACGCGCCTCCTCTAAGGCATCCAAAGAGTCTTGACGCGCCAGTTCGTTGTCCTATTCCACATAAGCAGCGACTCTAGGCGAGCCATGCCTTATGTCAGTGGGAAGAACATCTTCTGCTCCATAGACCAGATAGAAAGGGGTAAAACCCGTAGACCGGTTCGGGGTGGTTCGGATGCTCCATAGCACCGAAGGCAACTCCTCAACCCAACACCCCGGGGTTCTTTCCAAGGGAACCATGAGTCGGGGCTTGATTCTCCGTAAAACTTCCTGGTTCGCCCGCTCCGCCTGTCCATTAGATTGTGCGTGAGCAATCGCAGAAACATCAAGCCGGATGTGCTCTCGACGGCAAAACTCCTGCATCGCCCCTTGAGACAGATTAGTGCCATTGTCAGTAATGATACTGTGCGGATATCCGAACTGGAAGATCATTTTTTTCAAGAATTTGACCGCCGTCTCCGCATCGCAAGCTCCAACAGGCTCTGCCTCAACCCACTTGGTGAATTTATCAACCGCCACCAGCAAATGGGTTTTCTTGTTGGATGACATCTTAAATGGGCCAACCATGTCTAACCCCCAGACCGCGAAAGACCAAGTGATGGGAATCATCCTTAGTTCTTGAGCCGGCACATGAGCCTGTCGCCCATAACGCTGGCATCCATCGCATCAACGAACTATTTCCTCTGCATCTGCATGAGCCGTCAACCAAAAGAAACCATGACGGAACGCCTTTGAAACCAAGGAACGTGACCCGACGTGATGCCCACAATCTCCGGAATGAATGCCATTTAGAATTATGCACCCTTCTTCGGAGGAAACACATCTTTGAAAAACCCCGGAGGTACTTCGCTTATATAATTCGCCGTTGATGATCACCATGGATTTGCTTCGCCGAACAATTTGGCGGGCCAACACTTCATCTGTAGGTAACTCGCCTCGGGCGAGATAGGCCAGATACGGAAGAACCCAATCCGGCATAACGTGGAGAGCCGCCACGAACTAGGACTCAGGATCTGGTATCGCCAACTCCTCCTCCGATGGCAAACTTATGGAAGGATTATGCAAAGTATCCAAAAAAACATTAGGGGGGACCGACTTTCGCCGGGAACCGAGACGCGAAAGGGCATCAGCCGCTTCGTTAAGGCGCCGGTCAATGTGATCAACCTGATAGCCATGGAAATGACCCACCACATCGGACACAGCCCTCCTGTAAGCCGCTATCACGGGGTCTCGAGAATCCCAAGTGCGTGAAACTTGCTGAGCCACCAGATCAGAGTCGCCAAAACATCTGACCCGCGTAAGGTTCATCTCCTTGGCGAGTCGCAAGCCGTGAAGTAAAGCTTCGTATTCCGCAGCATCGTTGGTGCATGGAAACATGAGTCGGAGGACATAACAGAATTTTTCTCCTTCAGGAGATACCAGTACCACGCCAGCCCCCGAGCCTTCCAACTGTCTGGATCCGTCAAAATAAATAGTCCAGTATGTAAGATCAGGCCTGTCTTCCGGGACCTGTAACTCGGTCCAATCATTGACGAAATCAACCAAGGCCTGAGATTTGATAGCCGTGCGAGGGGTGTACTGCACGTGGTGCGGCCCAAGTTCAATCGCCCACTTGGCAATCCGCCCCGTTGCCTCCCGATTCTGGATGATGTCCCCGAGGGGAGCGGAACTAACCACCGTGATGGGATGCTCTTGAAAATAATGTTTAAGCTTCCGGCTTGCCATAAACACCCCATATACTAATTTCTGCCAGTGTGGGTATCGTTGCTTGGAAAGAGTTAGCACCTCGTTGATAAAATACACCGGGCGCTGCACAGGGTATTCCTTTCCTTCCTCCTTCCTTTCAACGACCACCGCCACACTCATCGCTTTGGAGTTTGTCGCAATATATAAAAGCATGGGCTCTTTCTCAGTCGGGGCGACTAGGACCGCCGGGTTGACCAGTTGCCGTTTTAAGGCTTCGAAAGCTTCATCGGCTTCATCTGTCCAAACAAAATGGTCAGATTTCTTTAGCAATTGATAAAGGGGAATAGCCTTTTCTCCCAGTCGGCTTATGAAGCGACTTAAGGCCGCAATGCGACCCGCCATCCGTTGGACTTGATTAATATTTGCCGGCTTCCCAAGGGAGGTAACCGCTTCGATCTTGTCCGGGTTAGCTTCAATGCCGCGCTCAGACACCAGGAAGCCCAACAACTTCCCTGCAGGAACACCAAAGACACACTTGGTGGGATTCAGCTTCATCTGATATACCCGCAGATTATCAAAAGTTTCATTGAGATCTTCCAATAGCGTCTCCCTCCGGTGGGTTTTAACCACAATGTCATCAACATAGGCATGGACGTTGCGTCCCATTTGGCCATGGAGGCAATTTTGGATGCAGCGCTCATAAGTCGCCCCTGCACTCTTGAGTCCGAATGGCATGGACACATAGCAAAAAGCCCCAAAGGGGGTTATAAAAGTTGTTTTCTCTTGATCCTCCACGGCCATCTTGATTTGGTGATATCCAGAATAAGCGTCCAAGAAGCACAAGCGTTCGCATCCCGCCACTGAATCAATAATTTGGTCGATGCGGGAAGAGCGAAATGATCCTTTGGACAAGCTCATTTGAGGTCCGTGTAGTCAATGCACATACGGAAAGTACCATTCTTCTTGAGCACCAAGACCGGGTTAGCCAGCCATTTGGGGTGGAAAACCTCTACGATGAATCCGACGGCCAAGAGATGGGCAACCTCCTCCCCGATTGCCTTACGTCGTTCCTCGTTAAACCTACGAAGATATTGCTGGATAGGTCTTGCCTTTGGGTCAACATTAAGATGGTGCTCAGCGAATTCTCTCGGCACACCAGGCATGTCAGAAGGTTTCCATGCGAAGATGTCCCGATTCTCACGGATGAATTCGATGAGCGCGCTTTCCTATTTGGGATCCAGACCCGTCCCAATAGTGAACTGCTTGGTTGAGTCGCCAGGGACGAAATCCACCGTTTTAGTGTCATCCGTTGGTTTGAACTTGAGGGGCGGCTCAGCATCTTTCGTTGGCTTTTTTAAGGGTGACATATCAGCCGGATCAACATTGGCCTGATGATATTTGAGCTCCTCCGCGGCGCAAGCGACTTCCGCGTAAGCCGCGTCCCCTTCTTCACATTGTCTTGCAATCCTTCTATCACCATCAACCATGATGGGTCCTTTAGGACCAGGCATCTTGAGTTTAAGGTAAAAATAGCATGGGCGAGCCATGAACCGGGCGTAAGCCGGCTGCCCAAACAGCGCATGGTAGGGGCTTTTTAATTTGACCACCTCAAACATCAGCGACTCACTCGTGTAATTAGATGATGTTCCAAATGCAACTGTGAGCCTGACTCGGCCTATGGGGTACGCCGATTTGCCTGGGACGATTCCGTGGAATACCGTGGTTGAAGGCATCAAATCTTTCTCCAACAGGTTCATCCTTTGGAAAGTGTCGAAATACAAAATATTGATGCTGCTGCCACCATCCGTTAGTACTTTCGACAAAGTATACCCCCCAACTTGGGGAGCCACGACCAATGCTAAGTCGCCGGGATTGTCAACTCTTGGCGGGTGGTCCTCCCTACTCCATGATATGGTCTGCTCGGACTAGTGGAGGTATCTAGGGAGTGCCGGCTCAGAGACACTGTACGCTCGGTGACTCACCTTTTTATCGCGCCTGCAAGCATTGTGGTGAAAACATGGTACTGCCCATTGCTTAACTGCTTGGGATTGTTGCAGAAGCCGCCATTATCATCCTGCCCCTGCGAAGCCCCCTGTGAGGGTGGTTGCTGAAACACTCCGCGCGGGTTATACCGTCGCTGGTGATGCACCGGATATTGGTCGCTGTTCGGCTGCGAGCCACCCTGAGCCCCCGGTTCGGGGAAACCGCCGAAGGGGTTCTGACGTTGATTGGGCGCGCCGAACTGTTCCTGCCATTGGTCCGGGTCACCGCTTTGCCCCTTTTTAATCGCCTCCGCCCAAAACTCCCGCATCACGTAACAGTCCTCCCAGGAATGAGTCGCCGGTCCGTCTGCCATGGCGTGGTGCGGGCAGGGGCCCTTGACTAACTCATGATAGTTGCGCGGCTTTTTGCCACTGTATCCCCTGCTTTTCTTCTGGCGTTGGTTACCATTATTGGTGTTGGTGTTGGCGACTAAGTCCGAAGATTCTTCCTGCTGCCTTCTCTTGCTATTCGCTCCCTGATTGTGGCGGGCGCGTCCCTGGAACCGGGTATGATTTTTGGATGACTCGCCCTTCCTTGGCGAGTTAGCTTTACCATCCTCTCCGGGATCTTTGGTGTCGTCCGCCTCAGCGTACCTAGTGAGGGTATCCATTAGCTCCCCCATGTCTTGGACCTTTCGTTTGAGTCACCCCAACTTCTGCACCAAAGGTTCGTAGTGGCAATTCTGCTCGAGGATCAGCACAGCCTGAGCTGCCGTAATACCGTCTGACGAGTGAATGATTTCCGCGACCCGCCGCGACCAGTGGTGGGCCGACTCATTGGGGCATTGAACGTAGTGCTGTAGATCGACAATTGTCATTGGACGCTTGCAGGTTCCTCGGAAGTTTTTAATGAAACGCTCTTTCAATTCAGCCCAAGTCTGGATGGAGTTGGGAGGTAAGTTTTTTAACCAAGTACGCGCCGTCCCTTCGAGCATCATTTTGAAGTATCTGGCGCAAACTGCTTCGTTTACATCGAGCATGTCCATGGCAATTTCATAACTCTCGACCCACGACGCCGGCTCAAGGTCCGGAGTGTAGTTAGGCACCTTTCTTGGCCCTTTAAAATCCTAGGGTATTCGCTCGTTGCGAAGCGCGGGGCCAAGCACGGCACCCCCACTCGTCCGCCGCTCCCGACAAGAGGGGCTGGGGCGACTTGGATGTCCGGATGATCTCGGCCTGCCGGGTCTTGTTGATCAGGCGAGTTGTCCTGGGGGATGAGCGGCGGTCCGCTGGTTATAGCAGGCTGGTCCTCTGGACGACTCCTGGTGCGGCTTGCCTGTGGAGTGGAATGCAGCCTATCTAGGCTATGTGAGAACTCGGCGTTTTGAACCACCGCCGTCTTCAACATTTCAATGGCGTTCCTCGCCTCTATCTCGGCAGGAGTGTTGCCGTGAATCGGAAGGGATTCCAAATGGCGAGTTGCGGCAAGGACGTTGCCCACCGGGTTGGAAAAGTGACCTTGAGGTGTCCGGAATTGGGGGACGCGATCCACAACTGGCTGGAACGGCGGGTTAGGTGGCTGGCCCGGCCCTCCCCCCGGGGCGGCTCCCGTCCCGGGAGTTCGCAGAGTGTCGAACAGGCGGGTTGGGTTGAGATTAGGGGGCAGGCGACCCTGGTGCCTCCGCTGTTGGACGGCGTCAGATGCGCGCTGGTGCCTTTCGAGCCGCCAGTTGTCAGTATTTAAGCGAGCCATCTCAGCAGTAATTTGAGCTTGTCGGGTCTCGATCCTGGCGGACTCCACCTCGGCATCCCGCTGAGCCTTTGCCACCCCTTCTCTTAGTTTCGTCAATTCCGTGTTTACCGCCTCCTGGTTTTCCGGTGTGATGGGGGTCGCCATGAGCCTTGTAATTTCCGCTGCTAACTCCACCAAGATAGCGGCCGAGCTTCTAGACGTCTCACAAGTTCCATCTCCGCCTGCCGGGTTTGGCGAGGATTGAGTCGCCCCAGCCATGTAAACGGCGATCTGACGGCAAGTCCGGTCAAGAACTTCGGGGTCCATGGCCAGCAACAAGCCCCCAAGACAGCCCCCATGTAGAGACTGGATTGAATCCGAATCACCCATGGACGATTCGTCATCAGTGTTGACCGGCGTGGTTTCCTGGGTCGCGGAGTGTTCTGGTTCCTCAGATCCCTGCGTGAATCCAACAAAGATCGGGCGGGTTAGATTTGGCGTCAAGACCGGGCAGACGTACCTGGCCGGCTCGACGACGTCGGAGGAGATGTCCGGCTCAGGCACGGGCGATCCAATCATGACGATGAAAACGCTGATCTTGCCGAAGGGGACACTGTAACCAGATTCGATCGAATCCGCCTCGGGCCCCCCATAGCAGGTTGTTGATGTAGTACTTCCCACGGCGGCTCCGAGTCATGAGCCCCGTCGCGTAGCTCTCAAACCCGGGTAGGGCTCCCTTTGAGAACTCAACTCCACCGTGCACAGGCCCCGCGGTGGGCGCCAACTGTCGTGGTTTTGTCATGGCAGATGTCCTCGTGAAAGGACTTAGTATTGGAGCCATCGCACTTTGGTGGCGACTCAAAGGTGTTGAACGGGAGTGAGACGGCGATTTACCCAGGTTCGGCCCCTCGTGAGGAGGTAAAAGCCTACGTCCTGCTTTGTGTTGTATTGATGGAGTTTTGATTACAAGGAGGGCGTAACTCGCCAGACCTAGCACTCGATGATTTTTAACATGTCCTCTTCTTCCCCGGGACTCGCCTTTATATACAGGTCGAGTCCTTAGGGTTACAAGGATCCTTTCCTTTACACAAATCGTGACTCTTGCGATCTCTAAGTCGCCCTCTTTCCAAGGCTGGGAGACCTTCTCTATTACGGAATCCTTCCGAAAGTTATAAACCGCCATACCACTTTCGGCCTTACCAAGCCAGGGCCCTAACCACATTTTAGATGAGTCGCCATCTTTGGTGACCCGGCCCAACCTGGGCGGGTTATCAAGAGATAATATCCCCAACAGTTATCATTGTTGAGAGAACTTCACTAGTGAAAGTATGAACCCTAGGCCTTGTTTCCACGCATTGCAATACCGTTCGTGCTCGCTTTTACTATTGGTTACCTTGCTGTTTTTGTAATTTCAGATTACAAAAACCTATATCTACCATCCATATTGCACTTGTATCACCATCTCTTCGCCGAACTAGTGCACCTATACAACTTACCATTGTATTGGGTGTGTTGGGGATACAAGAGACTCTTTGTTATTTGGTTGCAGGGTTGCTTGAGAGAGACCATCTTCATCCTACGCCTCCCGCGGATTGATAAACCTTAGGTCACCCACTTGAGGGAAAGTTGCTACTGTCGTACAAACCTCTGCACTTGGAGGCCCAACAACGTCTACAAGGAGAACGTTGCGTAGTAGACATCAAGGCACTCCTCGGTCAATATTCAATAGCGGGACTTGGATGCCCATATTGGATCCTGCATATTCTCCGAACATCTTATCGGTTGAACCTCGATGTCAAGGATTCATATAATCCCGTATGTCATTCTCTTTGTCCTTTGGTATGTTACTTGCCCAAGATTCAATCGTCGGTATCCGCATACCTATTTCAATCTCATTACTGGCAAGTCTCTTTACTCGCTCCGTAATACAAGATCACGTGACTTACACTTTGTCACATTGCTTGCAAGGCTTGTGTGTGATTTGTATTACCGAGTGGGCCCCGAGATACCTCTCCGTCACACGGAGTGAAAAATCTGAGTCTTGATCCATACTAACTCAACGGACACCTTCAGAGATACATGTAGAGAACCTTTATAGTCACCCAGTTACGTTGTGATGTTTGATGCACACAAGGTATTCCTCCGGTGCCACTGAGTTATATGATCTCATGGTCATAGGAACAAATACTTGACACGCATAAAACAATAGCAATAAAACGACACGATCAATATGCTATGTTCATAGTTTGGGTCTAGTCCATCACATGATTCTCCTAATGTTGTGATCTAGTTATCAAGTGACAACACTTGCATATAGCCAGAAAACCTTGACTATCATTGATCAACTAGCTAGCCAACTAGAGGCTTACTAGGGACATTGGTTTGTCTATGTATCCACACATGTATCTATATTTTCATTCAATACAATTATAGCATGGATAATAAACGATTATCTTCAAACAGGAAATATAATAATAACTATTTATCATTGCCTCTAGGGCATATTTCCAACAGTCTCCCACTTGCGCTAGAGTCAATAATCTAGTCCTCACATCGCCATGCGATTTACATTGTAATAAATCGAACACCCATACAGTTCTGGTGTTGATCATGTTTTGCCCGTGGAAGAGGTTTAGTCAGCGGGTCTGCTACATTCAGATCCGTGTGCACTTTGCAAATATTCATGTCCTCTCCTTCAACGTAGTCGCGGATGAGGTTGAAGCGTCGTTTGATGTGTCTGGTCTTCTTGTGAAACCTTGGTTCCTTTGCTAAGGCAATGACACTGATGTTGTCACATAACAGAGTTATTGGATTTAGTGCACTTGGCACAACTCCAAGATCTGTCATGAACTACTTCATCCAGACACCCTCCTTTGCTGCCTCCGAGGCAGCCATGTACTCCGCTTCACATGTAGAATATGCTACGACGCTTTGCTTGGAACTACACCAGCTTACCGCACCCCCATTAAGAATAAATACGTATCCGGTTTGCGACTTAGAGTCATCCGGATGGGTGTCAATACTTGTGTCGATGTAACCTTTTACGACGAGCTCTTTGTCACCTCCATAAATGAGAAACATTTCCTTAGTCCTTTTCAGGTACTTCAGAATATTCTTGACCGCCGTCCAGTGATACACTCCTGGATTACTCTAAAACCTGCCTACCATACTTATGGCCAAGCTCACGTCTGGTTTAGTGCACAACATTGCATACATGATAGAACCTACGGCTGAAGCGTAGGGGGCGGAACTCATTCGTTCTCCATCTTCCACAGTTGCTGAGCACCGAGTCTTACTCAATTTTATACCTTGGAACACTGGCAAGAACCCGTTCTTGGACTGATCCATTTTGAACTTCTTCAAAACTTTATCAAGGTATGTGCTTTGTGAAAGTCCTATCAGGCATTTCGACCTATCCCTATAGATCTTAATGCCTAGAATGTAAGCAGCGTCTCCTAGGTCTTTCATAGAGAAACTTTTATTCAAGTAATTGTTTATGCTCTCCAAAAGCTCCACGTTGTTTCCAATCAGCAATATGTCATCCACATACAATATTAGAAACGCCACAGAGCTCCCACTCACTTTCTTGTAAATACAAGATTCTCCAACCAGTTGTATAAACCCAAATGCTTTGATCACCTCATCAAAACGCCTATTCCAACTCCGAGATGCTTGCACCAGTGCATAAATGAATTGCTGGAGCTTGCATACTTTGCTAGCATTTTTTGGATCGACAAAACCTTCAGGTTGCATCATATACACCTCTTCCTTAAGAAAACCGTTAAGAAACGCCGTTTTGACATCCATCTGCCTGATTTCATAATCGAAAAATGCAGCTATTGCTAACATGATTCGGACGGACTTAAGCATCGCTACCGGTGAGAACGTCTCCTCGTAGTCAACTCCTTGAACTTGTGAAAAACCCTTTGCCACAAGTCAAGCTTTATAAACGGTCACATTACCGTCCGCGTCCGTCTTCTTCATAAAGATCCATTTGTTCTGAATAGCCTTGCGGCCTTCAGTAGTACCTCCAAAGTCCATACTTTGTTCTCCTACATAGATCATATCTCGGACTTCATGGCCTCCAGCCATTTGTTGGAATCGGGGCCCACCATTGCTTCTTCATAATTCGCAGGTTCATTGTTGTTTAATAACATAATTGATAAGACATGATTACTGTACCACTTAGGAGCAGTATGTGATCTTGTCGACCTGCGAGGCCTGATAGGAACTTGATCCGAAGTTTCGTGATCATCATCATCAACTTCCTCCTCAACCGACACTCCAGCAACAAGGGTGTCCCCTTGCCGTGCGTCACCATCTAGAGGGACTAGAGGTTCGACAACCTCATCAAGTTCTATCTTCCTCCCACTCAATTCTTTTGAGAGAAACTCATTCCCAAGAAAACCTCCGTTTTTAGCAACAAACACTTTGCCCTCGGAACTGTCTCTTTTGGGTAACCTATGAAGACGCACTTTTCCGCTTTGGGTTCCAGCTTCTCAGGCTGAAGCTTTTTGACATAAGCATCACATCCCCAAACTTTAAGAAATGACAACTTTGGTCTTTTGCCATACCATAGTTTGTATGGTGTCCTCTCAACGGATTTTGATGGTGCCCTATTTAAATTGAATGCAGTTGTCTCTAATGCATAACCCCAAAACGATAACGGTAAATCGGTAAGAGACATCATAGATCACACCATCTCTAATAAAGTACGATTACGACGTTCAGACACACTATTACGCTGTGGTGTTCAAGGCGGTGTCAACTGTGAAACAATTCCACATTGTCTTAAGTGAGCACCAAACTCGAAACTCAGATATTCACCCCCACAATCAGACCGTAGGAACTTGATCTTCTTGTTACGATGATTTTCAACTTCACTCTAAAATTGCTTGAACTTCTCAAACGTTTCAGACTTATGCTTCATCAAGTAGACATAACCATATCTACTCAAATCGTCAGTGAAGGTGAGAAAATAACGATATCCGCCACGCGCCTCGACACTCATCGGACCGCACACATCGGTATGTATGATTTCCAACAAGTCACTTGCATGCTCCATTGTTTCGGAGAACGGAGTCTTAGTCATCTTGCCCATGAGGCATGGTTCACACGTGTCAAGTGAATCAAAGTCAAGTGACTCCAAAAGTCCATCGGAATGGAGTTTCTTCATGCGCTTTACACCAATATGACCTAAGCGACAGTGCCACAAAAACAAGGCGCTATCATTGTTTAACTCTAACTCTTTTGGTCTCAATGTTATGTATATGTGTATCATCGCTATCAAGATTCAATATGAACAATCCTCTCACATTCGGGGTATGACCATAAAAGATATTACTCATAGAAATAGAACAACCATTATTCTCTGACTTAAACGAGTAACCATCTCGCAATAAACAAGATCCAGATATAATGTTCATGCTTAACGCAGGCACTAAATAACAATTATTTAAGTTCATAACTAATCCTTATGGTAACTGAAGTGAAACTGTGCTGACGGCGATTGCATCAACCTTGGAGCCATTTCCCACGCGCATCGTCACTTCATCTTTCGCCAGCCTTCGCTTATTCCGCAGTTCCTGTTTCGAGTTGCAAATATGAGCAACAGAACCGGTATCGAAGACCCAGAAACTACTACGAGAGTTGGTTAAGTACACATCAATAACATGTATATCGAATATACCTGAGTTTTTCCTTGGCTGCCTTCTTATCAGCCAGATACTTGGGGCAGTTGCGGTTCTAGTGACCCATATCCTTGCAATAATAACACTCCGTTTCAGGCTTAGGTCCAGCCTTGGGTTTCTTCGTCGGATTGGCAACAGGCTTGCCGCTCTTCTTGGAATTACCCTTCTTTCCTTTGTCATTTCTCTTGAAACTAGTGGTCTTATTCACCATCAATACTTGATGCTCTTTACGGAGTTCTGACTCTGCGACTTTCAGCATCGCGAATAACTCGCCGGGTGACTTGTTCATCCCTTGCATCTTATAGTTCAACACAAAGCTCTTGTAACTTGGTGGCAGTGATTGAAGAATTCTGTCAGTGATAGCCTCTTGCGGGAGTTCAATCCCCAACTCAACTAGACGGTTTGAGTACCCAGACATTTTAAGCACATGTTCACTGACACATGAGTTATCCTCCATCTTGTAAGCATATAATTTATCGGAGGTCTCGTACCTCTCGATCCGGGCATGTAACATCCCAAAATTATAAATTTTGGAATGTTATAACAAATAAATAATTAGGATTTTTTTGCTTGAATGATGTGTGATTGATTGTTTGAAATTGAGTGGTATATGAATTTTTTTTTTAAAATATAGTGAGAGGGAATAAAATGACTTTCCCAAAATTTTCTATTTTGAATCCCTATTCAATTTTGAGTTTGAATATTTTCAAAACCCTTTGATAAAAAAATCAAATGAGAGGATGAAAATGACACTCCAAAATCACAGACAATGTCTTGATTTGAATTTTAAGTATTTGCAATTTATTTGAAATTCAAATTTATTTTTATTTTAAAGTTATTGCAAAAAAATAATTTTTTTAAAGTATTTTATTTGGTCTTGGAAATATGTTCATGTTGTAGGAAATTTTATTCTAAATTTTTTGATATATAATATGCCTATATAAAATATTCTCTTAATTTCGTCTATATTTTTTTCGCAAAACACTATTCATCACAAAACACTGTTCATCCGAAATAAAAAAACAAACTAGGCTGGCTGATTTGCTCGTGCGGCCAACCGAGTCGTATTTGGCCCATGCGGCAGCTTTCTTCCTCCTTTTCTCTTTTCTCCACATTACGTATATGTTTAGTCCCACATTGTCTATCCATTGATCTTTAGACCTCCCTTTTATCTATAAATATAGAGGCATAGAAGCATCCAAAAATCATCTACTTCGGTTAAATCAATCTTTTGGTTTAACTAGATCTATTAAATAAAAATATTTTTTTCTCTTCAGCGGGATTTCTCAAAGTTGTCTCCTCTTTGGAATTAATTCTTACTCTGCA
Organism: Hordeum vulgare subsp. vulgare; assembly: GCF_904849725.1. Taxonomy (NCBI): domain Eukaryota; kingdom Viridiplantae; phylum Streptophyta; class Magnoliopsida; order Poales; family Poaceae; genus Hordeum; species Hordeum vulgare. The sequence goes on along the minus strand of NC_058524.1, from coordinate 569,068,018 downwards.
TTTTAAATGTATTTCTCTTCGTATTTTTCTTTTATACTCCCGTAGTTTATTATTTCTAGACTAGTATTCCTACACTAGTATTCCTACACTAGTATACGATAGAGTAATTAGATTTATCAATTAGTCTTTGTATTTACACATTAGTCCTAAAATTATTTTAGACATAACACTTTTCTTCCGTAAAACAACTTGGCCCTGATTTTTCAAATAGCCATAACTTTTTACTCGTTTATTCGAATTAGATGGAACCAACGCCTAGAGTTTCGTCTTGATCCCACCTATTCGGTGAATCTATCATATCACCTTTTTGAAATTTTCAAATTTCGAAATTTGTTCACACTCATATTCAAACTTCTTTTGATCATATCTTTTTATCCGTAGCTTCGTTTTAGATGAATCCAATTGCGTCAGATTCGTATCAAAGTAATATTACTGTTTGTATCATTAGTTTTAACTTTTCAACTTATAATTTTGATCAAATCAGATTTATCTATTAGTGCCCAAAAGTGTTCACATTGTTCTAAGCTGATTCAATGTTATATTGAAATAATTGTATCTTTTGATCCGTTATTTCAAATCTAGTAATTCTTTTTTCTACATGTTCATATTGATCTCCTATATCCAGTAACATCATTAGTTTCGACCTTTCAACCTTACAAATTTGAGCGATTCAAATTTGTATTCGAACATTCATTTGATCTTACCTTGCAAACACTAGCACCTTTTCCATTGATTTCTTTTGCCCTTAAACACTCGTGTTATGTACTTTCTATTCATAACAACCATGCTCCAATTCAAATACTTTGACCTTTATGGAATTCAAATTCCATTCATACTTCAATTAGCTATAACTTGCGTTGTAGTGCCCCATTTCAATTAATTCTTTTTTTTGCAACTGAATTCTTATGCCCTATGCTATTTGTCATTCATGTTGTTCTCCGCATGGTTGGGATCGTCTTTCATAGTACCTCCACCCTAAGCGTATATATCAATAGTTCATCGTCCATTAGCTCTGCACCTTCAATTTACAACACACTTATAACTTTTTTATTTATTAAACCTTAGCTCGTTTTTATTTCGCACCAAGACATGTTTTGTTCTTATGTTCTTTCGGTTCTTCCTTTTGGCATGGATTTTTATTGAATGTTATTCGTTTACGATAGATTGCTCGGAGTGTGACGAGTAGAATTATCAGGATTATGAGAGCGACTATCTTCATCAAGTAATACCAGGCAAGTCACGTTGATCATGTTTTGACCTATGTTTTATATGCATTGTAGCTCTACCTTCTTCACCCAAATTGCATGCAAAGTAGGTACTCGGAAATTTGGATCTTGATGTAGTATCATGTGGTAGGCACCCATCACCCTTGTTACTTGGCCTGGGACGATGAATTTTATTTTGCTATGCTTTTAGTAGACGGGGTTATGGTTGAGTGTTATTCACGAGTGTTGTGAGAATATAATAATCAAGACCGGATATTCCAAGACTTTCGAGACCTCGTGATGCAACATACCTCTGGGTGAAGGACGGTTTAGATGGGCTCCCTGGGATAAACCAACGGAGGACCCGGGATGCATGGAGAAGCGCCATGACATCTTGCGGAAAGCTTCACCTAGACTCAAAGAGATGGATGGATATTTCAAGACCCAAGGCTTACCTGCACAGCCACGAGTCATTATGGGCTCTGGCTTGGTTGTACAATGTGGTGACTCTGGACAGGTGGTGCTACGAGATGTAGAAGAACGGTAGGATTGGATGGGCACCGTCAGAGGCTCAGAGGAACCCGTTGAAAGACCATGTTTTGATCATCCGGTTCTCAAACATCCTGAAGTGCGAGGACTCCAACGGAGGCGATCAAATCTTGTGGGGAACGTGTGCAAAACTCTGTAGAGTACTCAAACCTAATCGATTAGCCGTGTCCACGGTCATGGACAACTTGAGCCGAAGGAACTGAAACTATCAGGAATTCTCAACACCATTAAATCTTATTGATGTGGGTAATATTAATAACTTGGGTATGAGAACTGGTTGGTGGAACCTTCTCATTAACAACCAACAATGTAGTAAATTTTGCTTTAACCCTCTCTCTTGTTGTAGGAAAATTTGCTTTACGGAAAACTTAAACTACAACCCAACCTGCCATATATGCATATAGTATAGATGATATTGACACCTCTCTCTTTTGTGACTTGCCAGCATATTCAATATGCTGACCTACACGGCTGCAATGTTTTATGTTGTAGATACTTTCTTCGACGAGTAAGAGTACGATTCAGAGTTACGGTCTGCACTCAACTTGCCATTGGTGTTTATTGGGACTCCACTCCCTTGACTGTTTTCGCTGAGATTTTGAGGTATATATCAATTTTACGTTATTTACATGTGATTGCACTTTGATATATACATTGATGTACTGTGTGTGCGAGCATACTGATCTAGGGATGGCACAGATACACAGAGACTTGACTCGTTTTGATTCGGCTCGCTACAGAGCGTTCTTCTGAAAGATAAACTTCAACTCCTGAAACATCTCATATGCTCCATGACGCTCAAAGCGACGTTGAAGTCCCTGCTCTAAGCCATACAAGACTGCACATTGACCTACTGAGTAGTCCTCCTTGCGTGTTAACCAAGCGTTCTTAACATCTTAGTCAGCCGCAGCGGGTAGTTCATCTCCTAGCGCAGCATTAAGGACATAGTCCTTCTTCCCAGCTTGCAGGAGCAACTTAAGATAACGAGCCCAGTCTACAAAGTTGCTTCCATCATCTTTCAATTTAGCTTTCTCTAAGAACGTATTAAAATTCAGGGTGACTGTCGCGTGGGCCATTGATCTACAACACAAATATTTGAAAGTGGACTTAGACTATGTTCAAGATAATTAGAGTTTAACTAATCAAATTACTTGCTAATCTCCGACTCAAAAAGTACATCTCTCTAGTCATTTGTGTGGTACATGATCCAAATTCACTAACTCAAGTCCGATCATCACGTGAGTCGACAATAGTTTCAGTGGTAAGCATATCTATGCTAATCATATCAACAATATGATTCATGCTCGACCTTTCGGTGTCATGTGTTCCGAGGCCATGTCTGCACATGCTAGGGTCGTCAAGCTTAATCCGAGTGTTCCGCGTGTGCAACTGTTTTGCACCCGTTGTATGTGAACGTTGAGTGTATCGCACCCGATCATCACGTGGTGTCTCGAAACTACGAACTGTAGCAACAGTGCACAGTCGGGGAGAACACAATTTCGTCTTGAAATTTTAGTGAGAGATCACCTCATAATGCTACCGTCGTTCTAAGCAAAATAAGGTGCATAAAAGGATTAACATGACATGCAATTCATAAGTGACATGATATGGCCATCATCTTGTGCTTCTTGATCTCCATCACCAAAGCACCGACACGATCTTCTTGTCACCGGCGTCACACCATGATCTCCATCAACGTGTCGCCATCGAGCTTGTCGTGCTACTTATGCTATTACTACTAAAGCTACGTCCTAGCAATATAGTAAACACACATGCAAACACAAACATTAGTTTAAAGACAACCCTATGGCTCCTTCCGGTTGCCGTAGCATCGTCGTGCAAGTCGATATTAACTATTACAACATGATCATATCATACATCCAATATATCAAATCACGTCATTGGCCATATCATATCACAAGCATACCCTGCAAAAACAAGTTAGACGTCCTCTAATTTGTTGTTGCATGTTTTACGTGGTTTCTATGGGTATCTAGTATGATCGCATCTTACTTACGCAAAAACCACAACGGAGATGTGCAAATTGCTATTTAACCTCTCGAAGGACCACCTCGGTCAAACCCAATTCAACTAAAGTTGAAGAAACCGACACCCGCCAGTCATCTTTGTGCAACGAGGTTGCATGTTAGTCGATGAAACCGATCACTCGTAAGCGTACGAGTAATGTCGGTCCGGGCCGCTTCAATCCAACAATACCGCCGAATCGAGAAAAGACTAAGGAGGGCAGCAAATCAAACATCACCGTCCACAAAACCTTTTGTGTTCTACTCGAGATAACATCTACGCATGAACCTAGCTCATGATGCCACTGTCGGGGAAGTTGCATGGGAAACAAAAAAAATTCCTACGCACACGAAGACCTATCATGGTGATGTCCATCTACGAGAGGAGATTTGGATCTACGTACCCTTGTAGATCGCATAGCAGGAAGCGCTAAGAAACGCGGTTGATGTAGTGGAACGTCTTCACGTCCCTCGAACCGTCCCACGAACCGTCCCGCGATCCGTTCCGATCTAGTGCTGAACGGACGACACCTCCGCGTTCAGCACACGTACAACTCAACGATGATCTCAGCCTTCTTGATCCAGCAAGCAAGACAAAGAAGTAGATGAGTTCTCCAGCAGAGTGACGGAGCTCCGGTGGTGGTGATGATCTACTCCTGCAGGGCTCCGCCCGAGCTCCGCAGAAATCCGATCTAGAGGTAAAACTATGTGGTCTAGGAATGAGTTGCACGTGGCAAAAGTTGTCTCAAATCAGCCCTAAAACACCACTATATATAGGAGGGAGGGGTAGGGGCTTGCCTTGAGGGACAAGGCCCTCAAGGGTGCGTTGGTGCTAGGAGGAGGAGGACCCCTACTCCAACTCGGTTTGGGATGAAGGAGTCCTCCTCTTCCTTCCCACCTCCCAATTTCCCTTTTCTTTTTGGTATTTCTTTAAGTGGCGCCATGGGCCCCTTGGGCTGACTGCACCAGCCCACTAGGGACTTATGGTGCCACCCTATGGCCTTGGGCTCACTCCCGGGTGGGTGGGCCCCTCCCGATGAACTTCCAGAACCCATTCGTCACTCTCGGTACACTGCCGGAATTGCCCAAAACTTTCCGATAACCAAATGAAACCATCCTATATATGAATATTCATTTCCGGACCATTCTGGAAAGCCTCATGACGTCCGTGTTCTCATATGGGACTCCGAACAACATTCGGTAACCACACATATAACTCAACTATACTAAAACATCATCGAACCTTAAGTGTGCAGACCCTACGGGTTCGAGAACTATGTAGACATGTCCCGTGGCACTCCTCAGTCAATATTCAATAGCGGGACCTGGATGCCCATATTGGATCCTACATATTCTCGGAAGATCTTATCGGTTGAACCTTAGTGTCAAGGATTCATATAATCACGTATGCCATTCCCTTTGTCCTTCGGTATGTTACTTGCCCGAGATTCGATCGTCGGTATCTGCATACCTATTTCAATCTCGTTACCGGCAAGTGTATGTACTCGTTCCGTAATACAATATCCCATGACTTACACTTAGTCACATTGCTTGCAAGGCTTGTGTGTGATGTTGTATTACCGAGTGGGCCCCGAGATAACTCTCCGTCACATGGAGTGACAAATCCCAGTCTTGATCCATACTAACTCAACGGACACCTTCGGAGATACCTGTAGAGCACCTTTATAGTCACCCAGTTACGTTGTGACGTTTGATGCACACAAGGTATTCCTCCGTTGCCAGTGAGTTATATGATCTCATGGTCATAGGAACAAATACTTGACACACAGAAAACAATAGCAATAAAACGACACGATCAATATGCTACGCTCATAGTTTGGGTCTAGTCCATCACATGATTCTCCTAATGATGTGATCCAGTTATCAAGTGACAACACTTGCATATAGCCAGAAAACCTTGACTATCATTGATTAACTGGCTAGCCAACTAGAGGCTTGCTAGGGACATTGTTTTATCTATGTATCCACACATGTATCTATGTTTTCATTCAATACAATTATAACATGGATAATAAAGGATTATCTTTAAATAGGAAATATAATAATAACTATTTATCATTGCTTCTAGGGCATATGTCCAACAGATCCCTCACTAAAATTTCAAGATAAAATTGTGTTCTCCTCGACTGTGCACCGTTGCTTCAGTTCATCGTTTCGAGACACCACGTGATGATCGGGTGTGATACACTCAACGTTCACATACAACGGGTGCAAAACAGCTGCACACGCGGAACACTCGGGTTAAACTTGACGAGCCTAGCATGTACAGACATGGCGTCGGAACACAAGAGACCGAAAGGTCGAGCATGAATCATATAGTTGATATGATCAACACGGAGATGTTCACTACTGAAACTATACTCAACTCACGTGATGATCAGACTTGAGTTAGTGAATTTGGATCATGTGACACTCGAATGACTAGAGGGATGTCTATTTGAGTGGGAGTTTATTAGTAATAGGATTATCTAAACTCATTTGTCTTGAACATAGTCTAAGTAATCTTTGCAAAATTTTATGTTGTAGATCAATGACTCGCGGAGTAGCAACCCTGATATTTAATACGTTCCTAGAGAAAGCTAAGCTGAAAGATGATGGAAGCAACTTTGTTGACTGGGCTCAAAATCTGAGGCTTATCTTCCAGGACGGCCAAAAGCAATATGTGCTTGATGTTGCGCTAGGTGATGCACCACCCGCTACGGCGACCCAAGATGTTTTGAACGCTTGGCAAGCACGTAAGGATGACTACTCACTAGTTCAATGTGCAGTTTTGTATGGCTTAGAACCGGGACTTCAAAGACGTTTTGAACGTCATGGAGCATATGAGATGTTCCAGGGGTTGAAGTTTATCTTTGAGAAGAATGCCCAAATCGAGAGGTATGAGACCTCCGATAAGTTATGTGCTTGAAAAATGGAGGAGAATTCGTCTATCAATGAACACGTGCTCAGAATGTCTGGGTACTCTAACCGTCTAGCTGAGCTAGGGATTGAACTCCCGCAAGAAGCTATCACTGACAGAATTCTTCAGTCACTGCCACCTAGCTATAAGAGCTTTGTGTTGAACTATAACATGCAAGGGATGAATGAGTCACCCAGCGAGTTATTTGCGATGCTGAAAGTCGCTGAATCAGAAATACAGAAAGAACATCAACTGTTGATGGTCAATAAGACCACTAGTTTAAAGAAAAACGACAAAGTCAAGAAGCGTAACTCCAAGAAGAGTGGCAAAGTTGTTGACCCTCCGACTAAGAAACCCAAGGCATGACCTCAGCCGGAAACTGAGTGCTATTATTGCAAGGGGACTGGTCACTGGAAGTGCAACTGCCTCAAGTATCTGGCCGATAAGAAGGCGACCAACTCCAAACAAGGTATATTTGATATACATGTTATTTATGTGTACCTCACCATCTCCGACGATGCGCGTTAGAAATGGTTCCAAGGTTGATGCGATCGCCGTCGGCACGCTCTCACTTCATTTACCATCGGGATTAGTTACAAACTTAAATAATTGTTATTTAGTACCTGCGTTGAGCATGAACATTATATCTGGATCTTGTTTATTGCGAGACGGTTACTCATTTCAGTGAGAGAATAATGGTTGTTCTATTTATATGAGTAATATCTTTTATGGTCATGAACCCAATGTGAGGGGTTTGTTCATATCGAATCTCGATTGTGATGACACTCAAGTCCATAGCATTGAGACCAAAAGATGTAGAGTTAACAATGATAGCGCCACTTTCTTGTGGCACTACCGCTTAGGTCATATTGGTGTAAAGCGCATGAAGAAACTCCATGCTGATGGACTTTTGGAGTCACTTGATTTTGAATCACTTGACACATGGGAACCATGTCTCATGGGCAAGATGACTAAGACTCCGTTCTCTGGAACAATGGAGCGTGCAAGTGGCTTGTTGGAGATCATACATACTGATGTGTGCGTATCGATGAGCATAGAGGCGCGCGGCGGATATCGTTATTTTCTCACCTTCACTGACAATTTCAGTAGGTATGGCTATATATACTTGATGAAGCACAAGTCTGAAACGTTTGGAAAGTTCAAACAATTTCAGAGTGAAGTTGAAAATCATCATAGCAAGAAGATCAAGTTCCTACAATCTGATCAACGAGGTCAATATCTGAGTTACGAGTTTGTTGCTCACTTAAGACAATGTGGAATTGTTTCACAGTTGACACCGCGTGGAACACCACAGCGTAATGGTTTGTCCGAGCGTCATAATCTACTTTATTAGACATGGTGCGTTCTATGGTGTCTCTTATCGATTTGCCATTATCATTTTGGGTCTATGCATTGGAGACAACTGTATTCACTTTAAATAGGGCACCATCAAAATCCGTTGAGACGACACCATATAAGCTATGGTATGGGAAGAAGCCAAAATTGTCGTTTCTTAAAGTTTGGGGATGTGATGCTTATGTCAAAAAGCTTCAGCCTGAAAAGCTGGAACCCAAAGCGAAAAAGTGCGTCTTCATAGGTTACCCAAAATAGACAGTTGGGTATACCTTCTATCTCAGATCCGAGGGCAAAGTGTTTGTCGCTAAGAACGAAGCTTTTCTTGAGAAAGAGTTTCTCTCGAAAGAATTGAGTGGGAGGAAGATAGAACATGATGAGGTTTCAGAACCTCTTCTTCACAAGATGGTGGCGCAGGGCAGAAAGAATTTTTTGTCGAGGCGACACCAGTTGAAGAGGAAGCCGATGATGGTGATCATGAAGCTTCAGATCAAGTTACTATCGAACCAGCAGGTCGACAAGATGGTGGTACATGAATCCTGTCTTATCAGTAATGTTTTGGACAACAATGAGCCTGTTAATTATGGAGAAGCAATGGTGGGCCCAGATTCCAACAGATGGTTAGAAGCCATGAAATCCGAGATAGGATCTATGTATGAAAACAAAGTATGGACTTTGGAAGTATTACCTGAAGGTCGACAGGCTATTCAGAACAAATGGATCTTTAAGAAGAAGACGGACACAAACGGTAATGTGACCGTTTATAAAGCTCGACTTGTGGCAAAGGGTTTTTCACAAGTTCAAGGAGTTGACTACAATGAGACATTCTCACCCGTAGCGATGCTTAAGTCCGTTTGAATCATGTTAGCAATAGCTGCATTTTTCGATTATGAAATCTGGCAGATGGATGTCAAAACGGCGTTCCTTAACGGGTTTCTTAAGGAAGAGTTGTATATGATGCAACCCGAAGGTTTTGTTGATCCAGAGAATGCTGACAAACTGTGCAAACTCCAGTGATCCATTTATGGACTGGTGCAAGCATCTCGGAGTTGGAATCAATGCTTTGATGATGTGATCAAGGCGTTGAGTTTGTACAAGTTTTGGGAGAAGTTTGTATTTACACGAAAGTGAGTGGGAGCTCTATAGCATTTCTAATATTATATGTGGATGACATATTACTGATTGGAAACAATGTAGAGTTTTTGGAAAGCGTAAAGGATTACTTGAATAAAAACTTTTTAATGAAGGACCTAGGAGAAGCTGCTTACATATTGGGCATAAAGATCTATAGAGATAGGTCAAGGCGCCTAATACCTCTTTCACAAAGCACATACCTTGATAAAATTTTGAAGAAGTTCAAAATGGAACAATCCAAGAAGGGGTTCTTGCATGTGTTACAAGGTATAAGGTTGAGTAAGACTCAATGTCCAGTAACTGCAGAAGATAGAGAAAATATGAGTGTTGTCCTCTATGCTTGGGCCACAGGGTCTATCATGTATGCAATGTTGTGCACAAGACCGGATGTCAGCCTCACCATAAGTATGGCAGGCAGGTTTCTAAGTGATCCAGGAGTGGAACACTGGCCGCGGTCAAGAATATTCTGAAGTACCTGAAAAGGACTAAAGAAATGTTTCTCGTTTATGGAGGTGATGAAGAGCTCGTCGTAAAGGGTTACATCTATGCAAGCTTTGACACTGATCCGAATGACTCTAAGTCTCAAACCGGATACGTATTTATTCTTAACGGGGGTGAGGTAAGCTGGTGCAGTTCCCAGCAAAGCATCGTAGCTGATTCTACATGCGAAGCAGAGTACATAGCAACCTCAGAGGCGGCTAAGGAGGGTGTCTGGATGAAGCAGTTCAGGTCACATCTTGGAGTAGTGACAAGTGCACTAGACCTAATCAATCTGTTCTGTGACAACACTAGTACCATTGCTCTAGCCAAGGAACCAAGGTTTCACAAGAGGACAAACACATAAAGCGACGCTTCAATGCCATCTGCAATTACATCAACGAGGATAACATAAATATTTGCAAAGTGCACACGACCTGAATGTTGCAGATCCGCTGACTAAACCTCTTCCACGTGCTAAGCATGATCAACACCAGAACTGTATGGGTGTTAAATTCATTACATTATAAATCACATAGAGATGTGAAGCTAGATTATTGACTCTAGTGCAAGTGGGAGACTGTTGGAAATATGCCCTAGAGGCAATAATAAAATTGTTATTATTATATTTCTTGTTTCAAGATAATCGTTTATTATCCATCCTATAATTGTATTGAATGGAAACATAAATGCATGTGTGGATATATAGACAAAACAATGTCCAAGTGAGCCTCTAGTTGACTAGCTTATTGATCAAGGATGGTTAAGGTTTCCTAGCCATAGACAAGTGTTGTCACTTGATAACAGGAACACATTATTAGGAGAATGATGTGATTGACAAGACCCAAACTATAAACATAGCATATGATCGTGTCATTTTGTTGCTGTTGTTTTCTGCATGTCAAGTATACATTCCTATGACCATGAGATCATGTAACTCACTCACACCGGAGGAATGCCTTGTGTGTATCAAATGTTGCAACGTAACTGGGTGACTATAAAGGTGTGATACGTCCATTTTGCATCATGCTTTCATGTTGATATTTATCGCTTTTTGGGCTGTTATTTCACTTCATGGTACAATACCTATGCCTTTTCTCTCTTATTTTGCAAGGTTTACATGAAGAGGGAGAATGCCGGCAGCTGGAATTCTGGCCTGAAAAAGGAGCAAGTTTGAGATGCCTATTCTCCGCAAGTCCAAAAGCCGTGAAAATCAACGTGGATTTTTTTGGGATTTATAAAAAATACTAGGCCGAAGAAGTGCCAGAGGGGCGCCAGCAGGTGGCCACAAGCCTGCTACGCGCGCCCACCCCCTGGTCGCGCCTAGGGGGCTTGTGGGCTCCCTGTTGGCCCACTGACCCCCCCTCTTTTGCTACAAGAAGGGTTTCGGTATGGAAAAAATCAAGAGGAGGCTTTTCGGAGGATTCGCCGCCGCTACGAGGCGGAACTTGAGCAGAACCAATATAGAGCTCCGGGAGGACGATCCTGCCGGGGAAACTTCCCTCCCGGAGGGGGAAATCGTCGCCATCGTCATCACCAACACTCCTCTCATCGGAGGGGACTCATCACCATCAACATCTTCATCAGCACCATCTCATCTCCAAACCCTAGTTCATCACTTGTAACCAATCTCCGTCTCGCGACTCCGATTGGTACTTGTAAGGTTGCTAGTAGTGTTAATTACTCCTTGTAGTTGATGCTAGTTGGATTACTTGGTGGAAGAGCAATGTTCAGATCTTTGATGCTACTCATTACCTCTCTGGTCATGAATATGATTATGCTTTGTGAGTAGTTACTTTTATTCCTGAGGACATGGGATAAGTCATGCTATAAGTAGTTCGCTTGTCACTATGGAAACTAATACTTTGAGGGGCTTGTTCGGGGTATCTTCACCTCGAACGGAAGCACAAAGAGTTGCTCTTCAACATGCTGAACCTACTGAAAATATTTGCTTTGAATTACCTTCGGGTATGCTTGAGAAACTGCTGGCTAATCCTTTTACAGGAGATGGAACATCACATCCAGACTTGCATCTAATCTATGTAGATGAAGTTTGTGGTTTATTTAAGCTTGCAGGTTTGCCCGAGGATGAGGTCAAGAAGGAGGTATTTCCCTTATATTTGAGGGATAAGGCGTTGGCATGGTATAGGCTATGTGATGATATTGGGTCATGTTACGACAATCGGTTGAAATTGGAATTTCATCAAAAGTTTTATCCTATGCATCTAGTACATCGTGATCGGAATTATATTTACAATTTTTGGCCTCCTGACAGAGAAAGCATCGCTCAACCTTGGGGGAGGCTTAAGTCAATGTTATATTCATGCCCCAATCATGAGCTCTCGAGAGAAATTATCATTCAGAACTTCTATGCTCGGCTTTCTCATGATGATCGCGCCATGCTTGACACTTCTTGTACCGGTTCTTTTATGAAGAGAAATATTGACTTCAAATGAAATTTATTGGAAAGAATTAAACGCAACTCCGAAGATTGGGAGCTTGAAGAAGGTAAGGAGTCAGGTATGAATTTCAAGTTTGATTGCGTTAAATCCTTTATTGAAACAAATACCTTTTGTGATTTTAGCGCTAAGTATGGACTTGACTCTGAGATAGTAGCTTCATTGTGTGAATCATTTGCTTCTCATATTGATCTCCCCAGAGAGAAGTGGTTTAAATATCATCCTTCCTTAGAAGTCAATGTAGTTAAACCCAATCCAGTTGAAGAGAAAGTCATTGCCTATAATGATCCTATTGTTCCTAGTGCTTACATTGAGAAACCACCTTTCCCTGTTAGGATAAAGGATCATTCTAAAGCTTCAACTGTGATACGTAGAGGCTACATTAGAACACCTACACCCCCTGAGCAAATTAGAGTTGAACCTAGCATTGCTATTATCAAAGATCTCCTGTACGACGATGTTGAGGGACATAATATTCACTTCTGTGAAGATGCTGCTAGAATTGCTAAACCTCACGCTAGAGACAAACATAGGCATGTTGTTGGCACGCCTGTTGTTTCTGTTAAGATAGGAGATCATTGCTATCATGGTTTATGTGACGTGGGTGCTAGTTTTAGTGCAATACCTCAATCCTTATATGATGAAATCAAAGACAAGATTGCACCTATTGAGATAGAACCTATTGATGTCACTATTCATCTTGCCAATAGAGATACTATCTGACCTGTGGGAATTGTTAGGGATGTTGAAGTCTTGTGTGGTAAAATGAAGTATCCTGCTGATTTCCTCGTTCTTGCTGCCACTCAAGATAGCTTTTGTCCCATCATATTTGGCAGACCTTTTCTCAATACTGTCAATGCTCATATTGACTGTGAGAAGCAAACTATCACTGTTGGCTTTGAAGGTGTGTCACATGAGTTCAATTTCTCCAAGTTTGGTAGACAACCTCATGAAAAAGAGTTGCCTAGTAAGGATGAAATTATTGCCTTAGCTTCTTTTGTCGTGCCTCCTACTGATCCTTTAGAGCAATACTTGCTTGAGCATGAAAATGATATGCATATGGATGAAAGGGATGAGATAGATAGAGTTGTCTTACAACAATATCCTATCCTTAAGAATAATTTTCCTGTTGAACTACTTGGGGATCCACCCCCACCAAAGGGTGATCCTGTGTTCGAGCTTAAACAGTTGCCTGATACTCTTAAGTATGCTTATCTTGATGAAAAGAAATATATCTTGTTATTATTAGTGCTAGCCTCTCAGAGCATGAAGAAAAGAAGTTATTAAAAAATCTGAGGAAGCACCGTGCTGCTATTGGATATACTCTTGATGATCTTAAGGGCCTAAAGATGGTGATGTGCCCCATGAATTACAAGCACTCACCCAAGGTTCCAAACCGGCTCAAGATCAAGATCAAGTGCAAGCACATGATCCGGAACAAATATAAGCACAAGATCAAGATCAAGAGCAACCACAAGAACAAGGACAAACTAGTGAACCTGCTCAAGACAAAGATCAAGTTTATCAGGATGCTGTCTCACAATTCCCTTCTGCAGCGCCTAAACGGGGTACTGGTGCCAAGGGAAGATCAAAACGCAAGGGCACACAAAGCAATCAAGTCGATGTTCCCGAGTTTATCCAACGAAGAACTCTTGGAGCGTCACATAGCCAAGATTGCGAACAAGCTGAGAGTCAAGTCACATCTTATGAAGAATGTACTTGGTAGTTTGAAAAAGGGAGTATCCACTCGTCAACAAATTTGGAATTATTGTGAGCATCACTCGTTTGTTTCATATTGTGAACCTCAACAGGTACATGAAGCACTCGATGATGAGGATTGGCTTATGGCCATGCATGAAGAGATCAACAATTTCGAGCGCAATCAAGTCTGGGATTTAGTGCCAAGGCCAACGAAGGAACATAATGTCATCGGGACCAAATGGATCTTCAAAAACAAGCAAGATGCCAATGGGATTGTGATTCGAAACAAGGCAAGATTGGTGGCTCAAGGCTACTCCCAAGTCGAGGGTATCGACTACGGTGAAACCTTTGCCCCTGTTGCTCGTTTAGAATCTATTCGCATGATGCTTGCATTTGCTTCTCATCATAATTTCAAATTACAACAAATGGATGTGAAAAGTGCTTTTCTTAATGGTCCTTTAAATGAGTTGGTATATGTCAAACAACCCCCGGGGTTCGAACATCCCAAGCTCCCCAATCATGTGTACAAACTTAATAAGGCACTCTATGGCCTTAAACAAGCCCCACATGCGTGGTGTGAGTATCTTACTGAGTTATTACAAGATCGTGGGTTTAAAATTGGGAAGATTGATCCTACTCTTTTTACTAAGAGGGTCAAAGGGGATTTGTTCATATGCCAACTATATGTTGGTGACATCATTTTTGGTTCTCCTAACGAATCTTTCAATGAAGAATTTGCTGCACTGATGACCAAGAAATTTGAGATGTCGATGATGGGTGAGTTGAAGTTCTTCCTCGGGTTCGAGATCAAACAAGGCTTAGAAGGGACTTTCATTAAACAAGCCAAGTACACTCAAGACATGCTCAAAAGGTTTGAACTAGAGGATGTCAAGCCGGTCAAGTTTCCCATGCCAACACGATGTAAGCTTGACAGTGATCCCAATGGTAAAGAAGTGGATCAAAAGGTATATCGCTCCATGATTGGATCCCTCGTTTATCTTTGTGCATCTAGACCTGATATCATGTTGAGTGTAGGGATTTGTGCACGGTTTCAATCAGCACCAAAGGAGAGTCATTACATGGCTGTCAAACGAATCTTTCGGTATTTGGCTCATACCCGAAACTTTGGTTTATGGTATCCCAAAGGAGCAAACTTTAACATAGTAGGCTATTCTGACTCAGATTGGGTAGGTGACTATGTGGAGAGGAAGTCAACCTCTGGAGGATGCCAGTTCCTTGGTCGTTCACTCGTAAGTTGGTCTTCCAAGAAGCAGAACTGTGTATCACTATCCTCCACCAAAGCTGAGTATGTAGCAGCTGCAAGTTTTTGTGCCCAGTTACTATGGATGAGGCAAACTTTAAACGACTACGATGTCACCTGTGACAAAGTACATCTCCTATGTGACAATCAAAGTGCTATCAAGATTTCTCTCAATCCAGTTCAACACAACAAGACCAAGCACATTGATATTCGTCATCACTTCATTCGTGAACATATCAAGCTAGGTGACATTGAGATTCACTTCATCAACACTCAAGAGCAACTTGCACATATTTTCACTAAGCCCCTAGATGAAGCAAGGTTCCGGGAGTTAAGGCATGAGCGAAATATCATTGATTCAAGTAATGTGGATTGAAACTAGGCACTCTGCACCTCACTCTACATTACATCTTGTGCTAGATGTAGGCATGGACATAGGGGGAGTGTTGTTCTCTCAATGAACTTTCCCTCCCCCCATTATGCATAAATCGATCAAGTCTTTCACTTTGTCCATCACCAAATGGCACTTGTGCTTCAAAGACGAGATATGGTCATGAACCCAAGGATAATTCTTCGTGGTGTCATACCATTTGTCTCAAACATTGGTGGCCTAGGCCACCGCCCTCTCCCCTGGAGTCTCTGTGTTGTTTCTCTCTCTTCAGTGTGTCCTTCTTGTTTTCGTGTTTTGGTTTCTCTTGGCTTGATCAAGTTTTTTCACCACCTAAGGAGTAGAGGACTCTTTGTGGGCATTTTTGTGACTTCATGCACGGTACTACCGCCCCCAGCATGGTAGTAAAATTTTACTACCGCTGGGGGAGCGGTACTACCTCTCACCATGCGGTACTACCGCCCCCAGCACGGTACTAATTTTTTACTACCGTTGTGGGCGCGGTACTACCGCACGTAGAGCGGTACTACCGCGATGACTGCGGTACTACCGCCCCGCCTCGCCCAGGGGACTATTTAAAGGGCCGGGAGGCCGCTCTTTTTCCCCATCTGCCCCGAGTTCTTCTCTGTTTCTCTCTCTCCTCTCCTCAAAAACTGCCCTAAGGCATCGCCGGATCTCCCTATCTGGCCATCGTCCTGTGATTCCGACCGGTGGGACTCTTCCCCACGTGTCATGGACTCCGGTACTGCCCCTCATCTGCAATCTTATGCTTTGTTCGTTGATTCCTTCTAGGGATAGGGCATATGGACTCATGGCATCGTGATTGGGAGTTCATGGTAGCTTTTTGGGTAATATGATTCTTTGCTTAGGTGTGTCTGTGCCTAGGCCTGCTTAGGATCCAGATCTATGGTTTTCTATGTCTACTTCACTAGTTTTTCCATGTCAAAATTGATTTGATCTGAGATTAGGCCGTCCCATGCGGTACTACCACTCGAGGAGCGGTACTACCGCTTGTAGAGCGGTAGTAAAATTTTACTACCGCTCCCGAAGCAGTACTACCGCCCTCTGGGCGGTACTACCGCTCCCAGAGCGGTAGTAAAATTTTACTACCGCTCCACCTGCGGTACTACTGCTCCCCTTTGTGCACACCCACTGATCTATTGTGTTTTATGAGGTTTTGGGTCGCTCTTGTTCATTGCCTTGACTTGTCTCTCCCTTCTTTCGTGTTTTGTGTGTTGTTTTGCGTATCCCAGGTGGTGGTTCCCGTTGTTCCAACCCGTCTCGCACTGCCAGCTCCAAGCGACCTTCCTCTGATCCGTCTGAAGGCTCCAATGCCCCCAAGCGCTCGTTCAAGAAGCCTGCTCCAAAGAAGCCCTCCGTCAACTGGAACACTATGCCGCTTGCCGAGTTCCAACACCGTCGCAAGCTCAACCCATATGCCAGCAATAGGGAGGAGTTCCCTGGAGGTGAACAGTTTTGGACTCGCGATCAGTTCTTAATCTATGAAGACGTGCTCAGATCAAAGAAGAACCTCTATGTCCTGGTGCAGTGGATAGATCTTGAACATTTGAGGAAGGACATGACTTATTTTGGGGAGCCCTTTCTATGGTGGAGCAACTTCAGATTGCAGACCTCATCTCGTTCCACCAGGATTTTGATATTACCATTGTAGCTCACTTCTTCGCTACTGTGCACTTTCACCATGATGACGCCCGCACTATGACTTGGATGAAAAATGGCATGCAGCTTACTGCTACATGGAAAGACTTCATGGATCTTCTTCAGGTCAGGGATGAGGGCCTCACTACTGTTGTTCGCTTGCGCCCCCATGCCAAGGCCCAAGCCGCTCCCAAGGAGAAGCTGCTCCCGTACCTCTCTATGAAGCACACCCCCACTGGTGAGGTATCCTATGTGATGAACCCCTTCTTGGATGTGATGCACCGGATCTTTCGCAACACACTGTTTCCCAGGGTTGGCAACAAGGACCAAGTGCACTCCTACCTGGTAGACATGCTCCTCTTGTGTCAGAAAGCGAGGAACCGTCAGTGTCAGCCCCTTGATGTTTCTCATATCATGTGGACTGAACTCTACTCTGCAGTCATCAACCGTAAGGTCCCAATCTACGGTCCATACCTCTTCTATTTTATCAAGGCTACCTGGACCAAGCTATTCCCCGGGGCTGAGTTTCTTGCTCCTGACTGGGTCCGCCATGAGCCCATCAAGCTGCGTCAGAAAGACAAATGGGCCAACACCTCCTCTCGTCAGGCTGCCCCTAGGGATTCTAATGACGATCTGCCACGCGCTGAGGATGAGGCCCCTCCAGCGGCTCCTACATAGGGTGAGGGTTCCCACACAGCTGCGGTACCGTCTTGGGCCACACGGCTCACTGACAGGATGAAGACCCTGTTCTGTATGCAGGCCAAGGGCCAGTACCGCACACATGTTGCTCAGAAGGAGAGTCACCAGCGCGACAAGTTGATCATGAGGAAGCTTGACATACCCTTCTTGAGCGGTTCTGAGTCTGAGATCACCCCCGAGGCAGCATGGATGGAGAAGCATCATCTTCCGTGGGCTGCATCTGAGGAGGAGGAGGACACCGAGGATGGCTCCGATGAGGAGTATCGTGATGAGGAGGACACCGACTGATGTTTCTACCACCTGGGTGCTAGGGCTCCTCTCTGCCTTTTTGGTGTTTCCATGCCAAAGGGGGAGAGAGCGTAGGATTTGCTCGTTCGTTCTCTAGTTTTTCTGGTATGTTGGTTTGAGAAAACTTTGTTGCTTTCGTTCGCTACTTTTGCTTTATGGTTGAGACTGAGTCGTCAGATCCTATCTTATTGTGAGATATATGTTTTATCTTGCTTATCTTCTGTCTCAGTATTATTAGTATTATTATTTTTGTTTAACCTGTGAGACATAGTATCTTGTGCCAGTATTCCTTTGCTCACATGCTTTGCCATGCTTCAATATTCTTCATCTCTCGTACGTATGTAGTAAGGATGGCTTAGTCTATATAATCTAGGGGGAGTGTTCTCTCTGTGGTTAGTTGTTGGTATGCACATACCCAGAGGAAACTACCCCCCTCGTGATATCTTTGAAGTTTGCATATGCATATCTCTATTTCTTTGTGCAAATCCAACATTGTCATCAATCCACCAAAAAGGGGGAGATTGTTAGGGCATATTTCACCTAAGTGGTTTTAGTGATTGATGACAATTGTTGTGCGGACTAATCTTGTGTCCTGAGCATTTCAGAATATTCTCCTTTAGGCACGAGATGACTCGACGCCCCTCGGAGGATCTCGAAGACGGATTTTGTTCTACATTTCTCTTCTTAGTTTGAGTCATAGGAAAGTCTTCGTACCAAGAGGGGGTCCGCATCGAAAAGCTTTGGGTGGAATCTTCACACACACACCTCATGCACCCACCCATATTTTAGCTTCAATGGAGCACCATTGTATTTTTCCTGCCTATGTGAAAAGGGGTACGTGGTAGTACCGCTGTCCCAGCGGTAGTACCGCTCTTAGAGCGGTAGTAAATTTTTACTACCGCTCCAGGAGTGGTACTACCGTCCCAGGTGTGATAGTAAACTTTTACTACCACTCCAGGAGCGGTACTACCGCCCGAAGAACGGTAGTAGTTTTTTACTACCGCTCTCAGTGCGGTAGTATTATTTTACTACCGCACCGACGGACCTTTTCTCGCATACTTTCCTACGAAGGAGGTGGCGCGATAGTACCCCCCGGTACTACCGTGGTTGGTAAGGAGCTGAGCGGTAGTACCGCTCCCTGGAGCGGTAGTACCGCTCTGGGAAGCGGTAATACCGCTCGAGGAGCGGTAGTACCGCTCGTGCATTTATGTGGCAGGTGGGTAACGGTTGGTGTTGGGTAACGTAGCATAAATTCAAAAAAATTCCTACGCACGTTCAGATCTTCCTATGGAGAGACCAGCAACGAGAGAGGGGTAAGAGCATCTTCGTACCTTTGAAGATTGCTAAGCGGAAGCGTTGCTAGAACGCGGTTGATGGAGTCGTACTCGCAGCGATTCCGATCTAGTGCCGAACAACGGCACCTCCGCGTTCAACACACGTGCAGCCCGGTGACGTCTCCCGCACCTTGATCCAGCAAGGAGGAGGGAGAGGTTGGGGAAGAAGACCAGCAACACGACGGCATGGTGTTGGTGGAGAGACGAGGTCTCCCGGCAGGGCTTCGCCAAGCGCCGGCAGAGAGGAGGAGGAAGAAGTGCAGGGCTGCGCCGAGAGAGAGATTAAACCGTGTCTCAAACAGCCCCGAACCTCATCTATATATAGGGGAAGGGGGAGGGGGCGCAGCCCTTAGGGTTCCCACCCCTAAGGGGTGCGGCAGCCCTTAGATGGGAGAGGGGTGGCGGCCAGGGCAAGGGGGAGGGGTGGCGCACCCCTCTGGTGGGCCTAAGGCCCACCTAAATTAGGGTTCCCCCCCTCTTTTTCCTGGTGCTCATGGGCTGGGTGGGGGGCGCACCAGCCCACTTAGGGGCTGGTTCCCTTCCCCACTTAGCCCATCTTACCTCTTGGGGTCGCAGCCCCCCTTCGGTGGTCCCCCGGGACCACCTCCGGTGGTCCCGGTGGTCCCGGTACGTTACCGGTGATGCCCGAAACACTTCCGGTGTCCGAAACCATCCGTCCTATATATCAATCTTTACCTCCGGACCATTCCGGAGCTCCTCGTGACGTCCGGGATCTCATCCGGGACTCCGAACAACTTTCGGTAATCTCGTATAACAATTCCCTATAACCCTAGCGTCATCGAACCTTAAGTGTGTAGACCCTACGGGTTCGGGAGACAGGCAGACATGACCGAGACACCTCTCTGGCCAATAACCATCAGCGGGGTCTGGATACCCATGGTGGCTCCCACTAGCTCCACGATGATCTCATCGGATGAACCACGATGTCAAGGATTCAATCAATCCCGTATACGATTCCCTTTGTCTGTCGGTATAGAACTTGCCCGAGATTCGATCGTCAGTATACCTATACCTTGTTCAATCTCGTTGCCGGTAAGTCTCTTTACTCGTTCTGTAGCACGTCATCGTGTGACTAACTCCTTAGACACATTGAGCTCATGATGATGTTCTACCGAGTGGGCCCAGAGATACCTCTCCGTCACACGGAGTGACAAATCCCGATCTCGATTCGTGCCAACCCAACAAACACTTTCGGTGGTACCCGTAGTGCACCTTTATAGTCACCCAGTTACGTTGTGACGTTTGATACACCCAAAGCACTCCTACGGTATCCGGGAGTTGCACAATCTCACGGTCGAAGGAAAAGATACTTGACATTAGAAAAGCAATAGCATACGAACAATACGATCTAGTGCTAGGCTTAGGATTGGGTCTTGTCCACCACATCATTCTCCCAATGATGTGATCCCGTTATCAATGACATCCAATGTCCATGATCAGGAAACCATGATCATCTATTGACTAACGAGCTAGCTAACTAGAGGCTTGCTAGGGACACATTGTGATCTATTCATTCACACATGTATTAGTGTTTCCTGTTAATACAATTATAGCATGAACGATAGACGATTATCATGAACAAGGAGATATGATAATAACCATTTTATTATTGCCTCTAGGGCATATTTCCAACAGTTGGATCTGCCCCACCCACTATATAAATGCATCTCCTTTTTCCTTGAGCTCACCTTTGACCTCTCTAAGCTCCATTGTTGCTCCACAAGCTCATTTTAGCCCGATCTATCTCCCTAGTCAATCAACCTTGTTGATTTTCTAGGGATTGCTTGAGAAGGCCTTGATCCACACTTCCACCAAAGGATATTTGATTCCCCCTACTAATCCCTTGCGGATCTTGTTACTCTTGGGTGGTTGAGCACCCTAGACGGTTGAGGTCACCTCGGAGCCACATTCCATTGTGGTGAAGCTCCGTGGTCTTGTTGGGAGCCTCCAAGCTTTGTGTGGAGATTGCCCCAACCTTGTTTGTAAAGGTTCGGTCGCCGCCTTCAAGAGCACCTATAGTGGAATCACGGTACCTTGCATTGTGCGAGGGCGTGAGGAGAATACGGTGGCCCTAGTGGCTTATTGGGGAGCATTGTGCCTCCACACCGCTCCAACGGAGACGTACTTCTTGTCAAAGGGAAGGAACTTCGGTAACACATCCTCGTCTTCATCGGTTCCACTTGTGGTTATCTCTTACCTTTACTTTGTATATGTTGGTGTTGTAGAGTATCTCCTACGTGCTTCGTTACTCGTTACTAAGTAGCATCATATAGGTTGTTCTCCTAGTGCCATGTTAGTGTACCTTTATGATTGCCACTCCATATTTATTTAGAAAAGCTAAAAATTGGTTGTTGCCTATTCACCCCCCTCTAGTCAACCATATCGATCCTTTCATCTGATCACAACACTTCTATCAGGATGTTTAAAGAAGTTATTTTCCCTAGATTTGGAGTCCCTAGATATCTAATGGCTGATGGTGGTTCACATTTCATTCATGGTGCTTTCTGTAAAACGCTTGCTAAGTACGATGTCAACCATAGAATTGCGTCCCCCTATCACCCTCAGTCCAGTGGTCAAGTAGAGCTAAGCAATAGATAAATTAAACTAATTCTGCAAAAGACTGTCAACAGGTCTAGAAAGAATTGCTCTAAGAAGCTCGATGATGCACTGTGGGCTTATAGAACTGCCTATAAGAATCCCATGGGCGTGTCTCCGTACAAAATGGTGTACGGCAAAGCATGTCATTTACTTCTTGAGCTAGAGCATAAAGCTTATTGGGCAATCAAAGAGCTCAACTTTGATTTCAAACTTGCTGGTGAGAAGAGGTTATTTGACATTAGCTCGCTTGATGAATGGAGAGCTCAGGCATATGAAAATGCCAAGTTGTTCAAAGAAAAGGTTAAGAGGTGGCATGATAAGAGGATACAAAAGAGTGAGTTCAATGTAGGTGATTATGTCTTGCTATATAATTCTCGTTTCAGATTTTTTGCACGCAAGCTTGTCTCTAAATGGGAAGGTCCCTATATTGTTGAGGAAGTATATCGTTCCGGTGCTATCAAGATCAACAACACGGAAGGTAATTGTCCAAGAGTTGTAAATGGGCAGAGAATCAAGCATTATATCTCATGTACTCCCATAAATGTTGAAAGCAATATTATCAATACCATAACTCCAGGAAGAATACCTAAGGGATATTTATCAGCCTGTTTCAGACTCCGAAAATGAAGATGTATGTGATTCGGTAAGAAAACAGACACCAAAACTTTTCGAGTAGGAATTTTTCTCCGTTTTGGAATATTTGAAAAATTGAAAAATTGGAAGTAGTCCGGAAAGCGCGCGAGGAGGCGACAAGCCTGCCAGGCATGGGCCCACCCCCTGGCCGCGGCTGGGGGGCTTGTGACCACCTCGTGTGCCTCCCGGACTCCATTTTCTTGTGGAGTACTCCTTCTGATCAGAAAAAATCATTATATATTCGCCCGGAAGGTCTGACCCTTGTATCACGCCAATTTCCTCTGTTTTCGTTTCGAGCCTGTTTTCTGCCGCAGATTTAGGTCAAGATGTCTTCTCAGGATTCAGAGGGGGAGAGCTATGTGGCTGATTACCTTGCTAACCCCAAGGTCTATGGGGACTTGGATCGTTATGGCTGGACCACTGATGAGGAAGAAGATTATGAACCCAAGGGGAAGGAAGGAACAAGTTCCGATGAGGAGGAGGCTCCTCTACCTCCACCTGGAAACACCCATGTGGAGTTCAAGAAGTCGAGCCTCCCTGACTCAAGAAAGAAGCCTAAGACTTTGTTTATCCCTTCTCGTTTCTTGCAGGAGAGTAAGCAGGAATTATGCCAAAGGGTGTTAAGGCTTTAAGAGGAAAATGATGATCTGAGGGAGCAGAATTTTATGCTCAAGTGGAAATTAAACAAGGTCAAGGCCTCTGCAACAACTCCACCACCATCACCTCCAAAGTAAGACAACTGAGCATGGGTATGGGTAATCCCCTTGGCTTGTGCCAAGCTTGGGGAAGTTGCCCCGGTATCGTATCACCATCACATCTTTTGCCTTTACCTTTGTTTTAGTTTGTTCCTTTTTAGTTTTCTCTTTCTCTAGTAGAATAAAGGTCTCGGTGTTTTAGGCTCGAGTTTTGCTTTGTGTCACCCCCGATGTATTCAAGCTCGTGAGCCATATAATAAAGAGTGCCTTAGTTGAAGGGCCTTGCCTCTTGCCACGATCAAAAGATTGAGAAATGAACAAAAGCATGAAAGATCATGTAATGATCTTATGGGAAGTGATGGCTTCACATATAAAAAGAATGTTGATTGAAACTTGTTGAGGGTAGACAAACGTAGACCTTGGTCATTGTTGCAATTAATAGGAAGTGATAAAGAAGGAGAGGTTCACGTATAAATATATCATCTTTAACACCATCTATGATTGTGAACAGCCACTAAACTATTACATTCTTAGAAGTAGATGTTGGACAAGGAAGACAACATAATGAATTGTGTTTGCTTGGTTGTGAACAATGTTATATGACTAGAGATCCCTTAGCATGTGACGATTGCTTCCACCTCATATTAGCCAAAACTCCCGCACCAAGTAGAGATACTACTTATGCATCCATAAACCTTCAACCCAGTTTTTCCATGAGAGTCCACCATACCTACCTATGGATTGAATAAGACCCCTCAAGTAAGTTGTCATCGGTGCAAGCAATAAAACTTTCTCTCTAATATGTATGATCTATTAGTGTGTGGAAAATAAGCTTTGTACGAACCTGTGATGAGGAAGACATAAAAGCGACAGACTGCATAATAAAGTTCTCTATCACAGGAGGCAATATAAAGTGACGTTCCTTCGCACTAAGAGGACACACATCCAAACCTCAAAAGCACATGACAACCTATGCTTCCCTCTGCGAAGGGCCTATCTTGTATCATTACTTTTTGCCCTTGAAAGAGTCATGGTGATCCACACCAATTCCTTATTTCGCCGTTATCTTGGCTAACGTCATATGCTAGGGAAAGATCTATATTCATATGTAAACTTGGAGGTAAGTTTTCATGAATTATTATTGTTGACATTACTCTTGAGGTAAGCAGTTGGGAGGCAAAACTATAAGCCCCTATCTTTCTCTGTGTCGAGCTGAAACTTCGATCTCAGGAGTACCACGTGAGTTGTAGCAATTGTGGAGAACGAAAAGATGATTGAGTATGTGGATTTGCTTTACAAGCTCTTATTTGACTCGTTCTGATGTTGTGATAAATTGCATTTGCTTCAATGACTAAAGGCTGTCGGTTGTTAAATCTCGGTAAGGTTCTTGATCCATACTTTACTTTGTGAAGGAATTGTCACTTTAGCATGAGAGATTATATGTTGGTATTGCTGTTCTGATCATGATCATGATGCCTACATGTTCGTATCTTGTTTTGTCGACACCTCTCTCTCTAAACATGTGGTCATGTTTATTGATCTAGGCTTTCGCTTAAGGACAAGCGAGGTCTAAGCTTGGGGGAGTTGATACGTCCATTTTGCATCATGCTTTCATGTTGATATTTATCGCTTTTTGGGCCGTTATTTCACTTCACGGTACAATACTTATGCCTTTTCTCTCTTATTTTGCAAGGTTTACATGAAGAGGGAGAATGCCGGCAGCTGGAATTCTGGCCTGAAAAAGGAGCAAGTTTGAGATGCCTATTCTGCGCAACTCCAAAAGCCGTGAAAATCAACCTAGATTTTTTTTGTGATTTATAAAAAATACTGGGCCGAAGAAGTGTCAGAGGGGCGCTAGCAGGTGGCCACAAGCCTGCTAGGCGTGGCCACCCCCTGGCCGCGCCTAGGGGGCTTGTGGGCTCCCTGTTGGCCCACTCGCCCCCTCTTTTGCTACAAGAAGGGTTTCGTTCTGGAAAAAATCAAGAGGAGTCTTTTCGGAGGATTCGCCGCCTCCACGAGGCGGAACTTGAGCAGAATCAATCTAGACCTCCGGCAGGACGATCGTGCCGGGGAAACTTCCCTCCCGGAGGGGGAAATCGTCGTCATCGTCATCACCAACACTCCTCTCATCGGAGGGGACTCATCACCATCAACATCTTCATCAGCACCATCTCATCTCCAACCCCTAGTACATCACTTGTAACCAATCTCCGTCTCGCGACTCCGATTGGTACTTGTAAGGTTGCTAGTAGTGTTAATTACTCCTTGTAGTTGATGCTAGTTGGATTACTTGGTGGAAGAGTTTATGTTCAGATCTTTGATGCTACTCATTACCTCTTTGGTCATGAATATGATTATGCTTTTTGAGTAGTTACTTTTGTTCCTGAGGACATGGGATAAGCCATGCTATAAGTAGTCATGTGAATTTGGTATTCGTTCGATATTTTGATGTGTTGTATGTTGTTTTTCCTCTAGTGGTGTTATGTGAACGTCGACTACATAACACTTCACCATTATTTTGGCCTAGAGGAAGGAATTGGGAAGTATTAAGTAGATGATGGGTTGCTAGAGTGACAAAAGCTTAAACCCTAGTTTATGTGTTGCTTCGTAAGGGGCTGATTTGGATCCACTAGTTTAATGCTATGGTTAGACTTTGTCTTAATTCTTCTTTCATGGTTGTGGATGCTTGCGAGAGGGGTTAATCATAAGTGGGATGCTTGTCCAAGTAAGGGCAGTACCCAAGCGCCGGTCCATCCACATATCAAACTATCAAAGTAACGAACGCGAATCATAAGAGTTTGTGACAGAAATTCCCGTGTGTCCTCGGGAGCGTTTTTCCTCCTATAAGAGTTTGTCGAGGCTTGTCCTTTGCTACAAAAGGGATTGGAACACTTTGCTGCACCGTTGTTACTTTTGTTACTTGCTACTTGCTACGAATCATCTCACCACACAACCACTTGTTACCGATAATTTTAGTGCTTGCAGATATTACCTTGCTGAAGACCACTTGTGAGATCCTTCTGCTCCTCGTTGGGTTTGACACTCTTACTTATTGAAAGGACTATGATAGATCCCCCATACTTGTGGGTCATCAAGGTGCTCTACAGGTATCTCCGAAGGTGTCCGTTGAGTTAGCATGGATCAAGACTGGGATTTGTCAATCCGTGTGACGGAGAGGTATCTCAGGGCCCATTCTGTAATACAAAATCACAAACAAGCCTTGCAAGCAATGTGACTAAATAGTTAGTCACGGGATCTTGTATTACGTAATGCGTAAAGAGACTTGCCGGTAACGAGATTGAAATAGGTATGTCGATACCGACGATCGAATCTCGAGCAAGTAACATACCGAAGGACAAAGGGAATGATATACGGGATTATGTGAGTCCTTGACATAGAGGTTCAACCGATAAGATCTTCATAGAATATGTAGGATCCAATATGGACATCCAGGTCCCACTATTTGATATTGACCGGAGAGTGTCTCGGTCATGTCTACATAGTTCTCGAACCCGCAGGGTCTGCACACTTAAGGATCAATGACGTTTTCGACATAGTTGAATTATTGACGTTGGTAACCGAATGTTGTTTGGAGTCCCGTATGAGATCCCGGACGTCACGAGTGTCTGCGGAATGGTCCGGAAACGAATATTGATATATAGGATTGTTGCATTTGGCTTCCGGAAAGATTTCGGGCATTATCGGTAAAGTACCAGGACTGATGAATGGTTCCGGGGTTTTACCGGGAGAGGACCTAATAGGCCCATGGGTGACGCACCAGCCCTTAGTGGGCTGGTGAGGCCATCCCAATAAGCCTATTTCTGTCAAGGCAAAAATAAAGAAGCAAAAGAAAAAAAGAGAAGGAAGGAGGTGGACAAGTAGGGAAGGAGTCCTCCACCAAACCATATTGGAGGAGGACTCCTCCCTCCTTGCCTCGGCCAAAGCCTCCTCCTTGGAAGGAGGTAAGCCACCCTCCCCTTGGTTCCTCCTATATATAGTGGAGGTTCTGAGGGTTTTTGCACCTCAAGCCTTTGTGTAGCCCTCTCTCCCTCCACTACTTCGTGACATATCGCAGCTAGATCGGCACGGCACGGCGAAGCTCTGTTGGAGTAGCTCCACCATCATCACCACTACGCCGTCGTGCTGCCGGAAAATTATGTTACCTCTTCGTCTCTCTTGCTGGATCAAAAAGGCGGAGATCGTCATCGAGCTGTACGCGTGCTGAACGCGGAGGTGCCGTCCGTTCGTTGCTAGATCGGGACAGATCGTGGGACGGTGGCGATTTGAATTGCGGAAACGTTCCACTACATCAACCGTGTTTCTTAACGCTTCCCGGTTAGCGATCTACAAGGGTATGTAGATCCGATCTCCCTCTCGTAGATGATCATCACCATGATAGGTCTTCGTGTGCGTAGGAATTTTTTTGTTTCCCATGCAACGTTCCCCAACAGATGGAGGCGTGATGACGACGTCAGCGCACCGAGGTGACTCCCTAACACAGTCCGAGACGATCACCTATGCGCATAAAATAGTGCAAGCCAAAAGTAATATCAAATAATAATAAAAATCTTCTACTTAATTAACTTAAGTGAAGTAAATAATTAGAAAAATATAGCCTGAGCACCGAGGTGCCCGAGCGAAGAGCTCGGTTGGATGAAGTTGCGATGCGGCATGGCCGATGTGGCGAGGCAAAGCCCTCAGTCGAGCCGAGATGACGAAGCTGGTCGATCGGTGATGCCGAACTCCATGGAGCAGGTTGATGAAGAGATGGCGAAGCCCCCAGTCCAGCCGAGGTGATGGAGTAGTCTGGTAAGGTGGCGCTAGAGCCCCCATGCCATCCGACGTGTCAAAACAGGTCGGCATGTTGAACGTCAGCTTGAAGAAGCGACGCCGCGACGATGCCGATGCAGGTCGGAATTTGTGACGCAATCAATGCTGGCTTGATGAAGTGGCAGCGCGTCCGACCCGTGCAACCCGTGGGTGATGAGATTCTCCAAATATTATTCGGCACTCACGATGCTGAAATCTTGGTCGGACCGCAGAGGTGTTGATCCCATGAGGTTGACCTCGGCTCGACGAAGCGATGATCTGCCCAGTGCAGGTCGACAGCCATGGTGCAACGTTGTTCGACTGATTTGACACCAGTGTAATGGTCAAGATTGCCTTGAAAAAGGCTTCAAATTTATGGGTGTGTGTTTTAGAACAACACATAATACCTTAAAAAAGTTCCTTCGAAAAGGATGTTCAAAAACCCCGTTCATGAAGAAAGATGAACTTGGGACGGATTCGTTTTCGTGGAGAAAACATATCCAAAATTTGTTGTACTCATCGAATGTTTACTGGAGTTTGGACGGTTGGGTCGACTGAAATTTTGAGGGGTGATCGATATAGGAATTCCGCAACCGACGAACGATGGGATTGTCCAACGGATATCCGAGGTGGATATTGTACCCCTCGCCCTAAACTCCTCAAGATTCTCGTCCAGATTCGATAGGGCTCCGGTATATCGGAGATCGCTGGAGATTCTTCATAGGAACGCAGTGAAAATTTGCAGGGTTATTGTAGATACAATTCCGCACTATTCCACCGAAGCAATCGTCAAAATGACTCTCGATAAAATGGGGACAACAAACATAAATTCACTGTCCATAAAAAACTGCAATCAATCTGCAGAGAAGCCATCAATCCTTCTGACGATCACACAACGGAACTCTCAACGAAAGCGCCAATGTCGGTGTCAATACCGTCAGATATCGGGTAGGGGATCCCGATCTGTGGACCTTGGATCAATGGGTTGCAGGAGACGAAGGAGACGATGTTTACCCAGGTTAGGGCCCTCTTGATGGAGGAAAAACCCTACGTCCTGCTCTTGTTTATATTGATGATGGAGTATCGAGTACAGAGTTGATCTACCTCAAGATCATATGTTGTGGTCTAAACCCTAATGATGTGGACATTATGTCTAATGAATATCTATCAACTAGCGTGGCATTGGCTTATATAATGAACCGTAGGCCTAGGATAACAATAGTCCTAGTCGGCTACATCGGTATAGAGGAGTCCTTGTCTTGATCACCAAGTCTAATGAAATCTTCCTCGTATATGTCATCGACTGCGTGATACGTCTCCAACGTATCTATAATTTTTGATGGTTTCATGCTATTATCTTGTTAAACTTTGGATGTTTTGTATGCCTTTTATATCTTTTTTGGGACTAACTTATTAACTCGGTGCCAAGTGCCAGTTTCTGTTTTTTCCGTGTTTTTGACCCTTTTCAGAGGAGGATTTTAAACGGAGTCCAAACGGAATGAAACTTCCAAAAATATTTTTTCCGAAACAGAAGACGATTGGGAGACTTGAGAACCAAGGCAGAGGGTCACCACGGATCCCACAAGCCCTCATGGCGCGGCCAGGGGGGCCCGCGCCTCCCAGGCTTGTGGGCTCCCTGGGCCTCCTCTGCCCTAGGTCTTTTGCCTATATATTCCCTAAAATCCCAGAAAAAATCAAGAGAGCCACGAAAATACTTTTCCGCTGCCGCAAGCTTCTGTCTCCGCAAGATCCCATCTGGGACACGTTCTGGTGCTCTACCGGAGGGGAGATTCATATACGGAGGGCTTCTTCATCAACACCATGACCTCTCCGATGATGCGTGAGTAGTTCACCATAGACCTACGGGTCCAGAGCTAGTAGCTAGATGGCTTCTTCTCTCTCTTGGATCTTCAGTACAAAGTTCTCCATGATCTTCATGGAGATCTATCAGATGTAATCTTCTTTGCGGTGTGTTTGTCGAGATCCGTTGAATTGTGGATTTATGATCGGATTATCTATGAATCTTATTTGAGTTTCTTCTGATCTCTTATATGCATGATTTCATATCCTTGTAATTCTCTTCGAGTTGTGGGTTTTGTTTGGCCAGCTTGATCTATGATTCTTGCAAAGGGAGAAGTGCTTGGTTTTGGGTTCATACCGTGCGGTGACCTCACCCATTGATAGAAGGGGTAGCGAGGCACGCGTCGTGTTGTTGCCATCAAGGGTAAAAAGATGGGGTTTTCATCATTGGTTTGAGTTTATCCCTCTACATCATGTCATCTTGCTTAAGGCGTTACTCTGTTCGTCATGAACTCAATACACTAGATGCATGTTGGGTAGAGGTTGATGTGTGGAGTAATAGTAGTAGATGCAGAAAGTATCGGTCTACTTGTCTCAGACGTGATACCTATATGTATGATCATTGCCTTAGATATCGTCATGACTTTGCACGGTTCTATTTGCTCGACAGTAATTTGTTCACCCACCGTAATATTTGCTATTTTGAGAGAAGCCTCTAGTGAACACTATGGCCCTCGGGTCTACTTCACATCATATTTTCAGCCTTACACTTTTACTTCGTTGCACTTTCGGCCTTCAGATCTCACTTTGCAATCAATCTTGAAGGGATTGGCAACCCCTTTATAGCGTTCGGTGCAAGCTCTTTTGTGTTTGCGCAGGTACTCTAGACTTGACGTGATTCTCCTACTGGATTGATACCTTGGTTCTCAAACTGAGGGAAATACTTACTGCTCCTGTGATGCATCATCCTTTCCTCTTCAAGGGAAAAACCAATGCAAGCAAGTCTTCGTCAACGTGTCAATTTCTAGCGCTGTTGTTTGAGAAGTAGCACTGCCCAAAGTAGCCCACGAGTCCGACTCGTAGAGATAAGTCGGCAGCCCGAGGACCCCTTAGCCCATGACTCCCTCACCTGTCGAGGTGAGATCCACAGTAGGTATGGACGGGCCGGCCTCGTGGTCTGATCTCGCACCGTCACCATGTGGTTACAGCGTGAGGCTCCACCTACGTGTCCTTTGCTTCGCGTCTATGACGGGCGAATAGTGAGGCATGCTTGTGTTGACCTTTGACTCGGAGCCCAACAACGTAGGGATGAGATGCCATCGAAGGGACTGCGGTGTTAGGCAATGGCCAGGCCACCCCGACGGGTCCAAGGTCATTTGAGTGGACGCAATGGATTCCCGTTAGATCGACTTTGGCTGTGGTCGGGCGCACTTCTACTCCACGAGAAGGTGTTGGATTTCCGTGAACAGGAAGGATGATGTAGCACAACAAAAAGTATTTTCCTGCATTAAGAACCAAAGTTTATCGAACCAGTAAAAGGCATCACACCAACAATGTTAGTAGCACGTGCACACAAACACAACAAATGCTTGCACCCAACAAAAGCAAGGGGGTCATCACTCCCCTTGTTCTTGTGAGTTACAAGATTAAAATCTGAAAGTGATAATGATAGCAATTGTAGGAATTGTTAGAACTTGCAAGTTATTTGAGAATAGACTCGAAGGCCATAGGTTCATTAGTGACATCTGTGTCAAAAACAAGGTAGCGAAAGGTAAAAAAATTACTGTTGTGCAATTGACAAAACTGCGCATAGTTAGAATTATGACCATTCATGGCATAATTATTACATAGACATCGTATCGGTTATAAGTAGACCATTAAACTTACTGACGTCTACTATTACTCCACCCCAAGATCGCTATTCAACATGCATATCAAAGTATTAAGCTCATAACAAATAGAATAACGCAATAAGTAAGATGACATAATATAGACAGAATAAGATCAATCAATATTACTAAAGC
Organism: Hordeum vulgare subsp. vulgare; assembly: GCF_904849725.1. NCBI lineage: Eukaryota > Viridiplantae > Streptophyta > Magnoliopsida > Poales > Poaceae > Hordeum > Hordeum vulgare. The sequence continues at coordinate 569,035,987 of NC_058524.1, read as the reverse complement.
TTCTTGGGTCTCTTATGTTTGAGGAAAAATCATCATAAAGTTTTATCATGTTTGGACTCCTATAGGTATGGTTTCTATGTGAAACAAAAAACATGCAAATACAAGAATTGTCACTCGACATTAAATTAATAGATTACTCCATAAAAATAATATAAAATAACACATAAAGCATATACAAGTGATAACTAATATCATTTACATACTAAATTATAGATATATTGGAGATGTACCACACACTCTCATACGTCCATTTTGCATCATGCTTTTATATCAACATTTATTGCATTATGGGCTGTTATTACACATTATGGTACAATACTTATGCCTTCTCTCTTATTTTACAAGATTTACATGAAGAGGGAGAATGTCGACAGCTCGAATTCTGGACTAGAAAAGGAGCAAATCTGAGAGACCTATTCTGCACAGCTCCAAAAGTCCTGAAAAGTTACGGAGATTTTTTTTGAAATATATAAAAAATAATGGGCGAAAGAAGTACCGGAGGGGACCCACCAGGAAGCCACAAGCCAGGGGCGTGGGCTACCCCCCTGGTCGTGCCCTGCAGGCTTGTGGACCCCCTCGCTGGCCTCCGGTGCCCATCTTCTGCTATATGAAGGGTTTTAACCTAGAAAAAATCATATCAAAGCTTTTGGGACGCGACGCCTCCGTCTCGAGGAAAAACTTTGACAGAACCAATCTAGAGCTCCGGCGGAGCTATTCCGTCGGGGAAATTTCCCTCCCAGAGGGGGAAATCGAAGCCCTCGTCATCACCAACGATCCTCTCATCGAGAGGGGATCAATCTCCATCAACATCTTCATCAACACTATCTCCTATCCAAACCCTAGTTCACCTCTTGTATCTGATCTTTGTCTCACAACCTTAGATTGGTACCTGTGGGTTGCTAGTAGTGTTGATTAATCCTTGCAGTTGATGCTAGTTGTCTTTTTTGGTGGCAGATCATATGTTCAGATTCTTAATGGTTATTAATACTCCTCTGATTATGAACATGAATACGCTTTGTAAGTAGTTACCTTTGTTCCTGAGGACACGTCATAAGTCTTGTTACAAGTAATCATGTGAATTTGGTATTCGTTCGATATTTTGATAAGATATATGTTGTCTCTCCTCTAGTGGTGTCATGCGAACGTCGACTACATGACACTTCACCATTATTTGGGACTATAGGAAGGCATTGGGAAGTAATAAGTAGATGATGGGTTGCTAGAGTGACAGAAGCTTAAACCATAGTTTATGCGTTGCTTCGTAAGGGGCTGATTTGGATCCATATGTTTAATGCTATGGTTAGATTTATCTTAATTCCTATTTCGTAGTTGCGGATGCTTGCAATAGAGGTTAATCATAAGTGGGAGGTTTGTCCAAGTAAGGGAAACACCTAAGCACTAGTCCACACACATATTAGATTATCAATGTAACAAACGTGAATCATATGAGCATGATGAAAACTAGCGTGACATAAATTCCCATGTGTCCTCGGGGGCGCTTTTATTTATATAAGAGTTTGTCCAGGCTTGTCCTTTGCTATAAAAAGGATTGGGCCACCTTGCTGCACCTTTGTTACAATCGTTACTTGTTACCCATTACAAATGACCTTATCACAAAACTATCTGTTACCGATAATTTCAGTGCTTGCAGAGAATACCTTACTGAAAACCGCTTGTCATTTCCTTGTGCTCCTCGTTGGGTTCGACACTCTTACTTACCGAAAGGACTATGATAGATATCCTATACTTGTGGGTCATCGAGACTCTTTTCCGGCACCGTTGCTGGGGAGTGAAGCACCTTTGGTAAGTGGAACTTGGTAAGGAAAAATGTATATACTGTGCTGAAATTTACTGTGAGTTGTCACTATGGAAAATAATCCTTTGATGAGCTTTTTCGGGGTATCTTCACCCCGACCGGAAGCACAAAGAGATGCTCCTCAACCTGCTGCACCTATTGGAAACATTTCTTATGAAATTCCTTTGGGTATGACAAAACACTGCTAGCTAATCCTTATGCATGAGATGGAACACTACATCTTGATTTGCACCTTATCTATGTGGATGAAGTTTGTGGATTATTTAAGCTTGTGGGTCTGCCTGAGGATGATGTCAAGAAGAAGTTATTTCCTATATCTTTCAAGGAAAAGGTGTTGACATGGTATAGGCTATGTGATGATATTGGATCATGGAAGTACAACCGATTGAAATTGGAATTTCATCAGAATTTTTATCATATGCATCTGGTTCATCGTGATGAGAACTATATTTATAATTTTTGGCCTCGTGAAGGAGAAATAATCGCTCAAGCTTGGGGAGGCTTAAGTCAATGTTATATTCATGCCCCAATCATGAGCTCCCGAGAGAAATTATTATCCAGATTTTTTATGCTCGGGCTCTCTCATAATGATCAATCCATGCTCGACACTTCTTGTGTTGGTTCCTTTATGAAGAAAGATATCGAATTCAAATGGGACTTATTGGAAAAAATTAAATGCAACTCTGAAGATTGGGTACTCGACAAAGGTAATGAGTCAGGTATAATCCTTAAGTTTGATTGTTTTAAATCCTTTATAGACACCGATGCTTTTCATGATTTTAGCACCAAATATGGACTGGACTGTAACGTAGTAGCTTCATTTTGTGAATCTTTTGCTACTCATGTTGATCTCCCCAAGGAGAAGTGGTTTAAATATCTCCTCCCATTGAAGTTAAAATGGTAGAACCTATTAAAATTTAATAAGAAACTACTATTTATAATGTTGATCCTATTATTCCTACTGCTTATATTGAGAAACCACCCTTTCCTGTTAGGATGAAGGAACATGCTAAAGCTTCAACATTGGTTCATAAGAGTTGTACTAGAACACCTATACCTCCTGAGCAAATTAAAGTTGAACCTAATATTGCTATGGTTAAACATCTCTTGTTTGATAATATTGATGGGCGTGTTATTCACTTGTGTGATGAAGCTGTTAGAATTGCTAGACCTGATACTAAGGGTAAACATAGACCTATTGTTGACGTGTCTGTTGTTTCTGTTAAAATAGGAGATCATTGTTATCATGGCTTATGTGATGTGGGTGCTAGTGTGAGTGCAATTCCCTTTACCTTGTACCAAGAAATTATGAATGATATTGCACCAGCCAAATTAGAGGAAATTGATGTTACCATCAAGCTTGCTAATAGAGATACTATTTCACCAATTGGGATTGTTAGAGATGTTGAAGTCTTGTGTGGGAAAATAAATTATCCTACTGATTTTCTTGTTCTTGGTTCCCCACAAGATGATTTTGTCCCATTATATTCGGTAGACCCTTCTTGAATACTGTTAATGCCAAGATTGATTGTGAAAAAGAAACGGTTACTGTAAGTTTTGGGGATGCATCTCATGAGTTCAATTTCTCTAAATTTCATAGACAACCCCAAGACAAAGAAATGCCTAATAAAGATGAAATTATTTGTCTCTCTTCTATTGTTGTGCCTCCTGCCGATCCCTTAGAACAATATTTGCTAGACCATGAAAATGATATGTGTATGAATGAAAGGAATGAAATAGATAAGATTTTCTTTGATCAGCAGCCTATCCTCAAACACAACTTGCCTGTTGAAATACTCGCGGATCCTCCTCCACCTAAGGGTGATCCCGTGTTTGAGCTTAAACAATTACCTGATACTCTGAAGTATGCTTATCTTGATGAAAAAGAGATATATCATGTTATTATTAGTACTAACCTTTCAGAGCATGAAGAAAAGAGATTATTGAAAACTCTAAGGAAGCGTCGTGCCGCTATTGGATATACTCTTGATGATCTTAAGGGCATTAGTCCCACTTTATGTCAGCACAAAATCAATATGGAGCCTGATGCTAAACTAGTTGTTGATCACCAGCGACGATTAAATCCTAAAATGAAGGAAGCGGTAAGAAATGAAATACTAAAGCTTCTGGAAGGAAGTATAATTTTTCCTATGTTGATAGTAGATTGGTTAGTCCCGTTCATTGTGTCCCTAAAATGGGAGGTATTACCGTTGTTCCTAATGATAAAGATGAATTAATCCCGCAAAGAATCGTTACAGGATATAGAATGGTAATTGATTTCAGGAAATTAAATAAGGCTACTAGGAAAGTGTTGGAAATATGCCCTAGAGGCAATAATAAAATGGTTATTATCATATTTCCTTGTTCATGATAATCGTCTATTGTTCATGCTATAATTGTATTAACAGGAAACAGTAATACATGTGTGAATAAATAGATCACAATGTGTCCCTAGCAAGCCTCTAGTTGGCTAGCTCGTTAGTCAATAGATGATCATGGTTCCCTGATCATGGACATTGGATGTCATTGATAACGGGATCACATCATTGGGAGAATGATGTGATGGACAAGACCCAATCCTAAGCATAGCACTAGATCGTATTGTTCGTATGCTAAAGCTTTTCTAATGTCAAGTGTCTTTTCCTTCGACCGTGAGATTGTGCAACTCTCGGATACCGTAGGAGTGCTTTGGGTGTATCAAACATCACAACGTAACTATGTGACTATAAAGGTGCACTACGGGTACCTCTGAAAGTGTCTGTTGGGTTGGTACGAATCAAGATCGGGATTTGTCACTTCGTGTGACGGAGAGGTATCTCTGGGCCCACTCGGTAGAACATCATCATGAGCTCAATGTGACTAAGGAGTTAGTCACACGATGACGTGCTACGGAATGAGTAAAGAGACTTACCGGTAACGAGATTGAACAAGGTATTGGTATACCGACCATCGAATCTCGGGCAAGTTCTATACCGACAGACAAAGGGAATCATATACGGGATTGATTGAATCCTTGACATCGTGGTTCATCCGATGAGATAATCGTGGAGCAAGTGGGAGCCACCATGGGTATCCAGACCCCGCTAATGGTTATTGGCCGGAGAGGTGTCTCGGTCATGTCTGCCTGTCTCCCGAACCCGTAGGGTCTACACACTTAAGGTTCGATGACGCTAGGGTTATAGGGAACTGTTATACGAGGTTACCGAAAGTTGTTCGGAGTCCCGGATGAGATCCCGGACGTCACGAGGAGCACCGGAATGGTCCGGAGGTAAAAATTGATATATAGGATGGATGGGTTTGGACGCCGGAAGTGTTTCGGGCGTCACCGGTAACGTACCGGGACCACCGGGACCACCGGAGGTGGCCCCGGGGGTCCACCAAAGGGGGGCAACGACCCCAAGTGGCTAGATGGGCCAAGTATGGGAGGGAACCAGCCCCTAGGTGGGCTGGTGCGCCTCCCACACCCAGCCCAATGCGCAAGTGGTGGGGAGAGGGGCAACCCTAGGCGCAGGTGGGCCTTAGGCCCACCAGGTGGTGCGCCACCCCCTCCCACCCTAGCCGCCGCCCCCCTTTTCCCATCTGGTGGCCGCCGCCCCTAGGGAGGGAACCCTAGGGGTGGCGCAGCCCCTCCCCCTCCTCCTATAAATAGAGAGGAGTTTTGGCCCTTGGGTTCTAGACTTCTCCCTCTCCCTCGGCGCAGCCGTGCCCTTCTTCCTCCTCGTCTTTGTCGGTGCTTGGCGAAGCCCTGCCGGGAGACCTCGTCTCTCCATCGACACCACGCCGTCGTGCTGCTGGAGTTCTTCCCCAACCTCTCCCTTCTCCTTGCTGGATCAAGGTGCGGGAGACGTCACCGGGCTACACGTGTGTTGAACGCGGAGGTGTCGTAGTTCGGCACTAGATCAGAATCGCTGCGAGTACGACTCCATCAACCGCGTTCTAGCAACGCTTCCGCTTAGCGATCTTCAAAGGTATGAAGATGCTCTTACCCCTCTCTCGTTGCTGGTCTCTCCATAGGAAGATCTGAATATGCGTAGGAAAATTTTGAATTTATGCTACCTTACCCAACAGAAAGATCATTACCCGCTACCTTTTATTGATCAAAAGCTACAAAGACTATCCAAACATACACATTTTTGCTTTCAAGATGGTTACTCTGGTTTCTCTCAAATACCTTTATCAAAAGAGGATCAAGAGAATACCACTTTTACTAGCCCGTTTGGTACCTTTGCTTATAGACGTATGCCTTTTGGTTTATGAAATGCACCTGCTACCTTTCAAAGATGTATGATGGCTATATTCTCTGACTTGTAAAAAGATTGTTGAGGTTTTCATGGATGATTTTTCCGTTTACGGAACTTCTTTTGATGATTGCTTGAGCAACCTTGATCGAGTTTTGCGGAGATGTGAAGAAACTAATCTTGTCTTGAATTGGGAGAAGTGCCACTTTATGGTTAATGAAGTCATCGTCTTGGGACACACAATTTCTGAAAGAGGTATTGAAGTTGACAAAGCTAAAGTTAATGCTATTGAAAAATGTCGTGTCCAACAGATATCAAAGGTATAAGAAGTTTCCTTGGTCATGCTGATTTCTATAGGATATTTATTAAAGACTTCTCTAAAATTTCTAAGCCTCTCACTAATCTTTTGCAAAAGGATATTCCGTTCGTTTTCCATCATGATTGTGTAGAAGCATTTGAAATTCTTAAGAAAGCCTTGATCACTGCACCTGTTGTTCAACCACTTGATTGGAACCTACCCTTTGAAATTATGTGTGATGCTAGTGATTACGTTGTAGGTGTTGTTCTAGGACAAAGAGTTGATAATAAATTAAATGCCATCCATTACGCTAGTAAAACTCTAGACAGTGCTCAAAGAAACTACGCTACCACTGAAAAGGAATTTTTAGCAGTTGTGTTTGCTTGCGATAAGTTTAGACCTTATATTGTTGATTTCAAAGTAACTGTTCACATAATCATGCTGCTATTAAGTACCTTATGGAAAAGAAAGATGCTAAGCCTAGACTTATTAGATGGGTCCTTGTGCTACAAGAATTTGATTTGCATATTATTGGTAGAAAGGGCGCTGATAACCCCATAGCACATAACTTGTCTAGATTAGAGAATGTTCTTGATGACCCACTACCTATTGATGATAGTTTCCCTGATGAACAATTAGCTGTCATAAATGCTTCACGCAATGCTCCTTGGTATGCTGATTATGCTAACTACATAGTTGATAAATTGATACCGCCTAGTTCCACATACCAACAAAGAAAAAGTTCTTCTATGATTTAAGACATGACTTTTGGGACGACCCACACCTTTATAAAGAAGGAGTAGATGATATTATTAGATGTTGTGTACCTGAGCATGAACAGGGACAGATCCTATACAAGTGTCACTCTGAGGCTTACGGAGGACACCATGCGAGAGATAGAACTGCACACAAGGTATTACAATCTGGTTTTTATTGGCCTACTCTCTTCAAGGATGCTATTAAGTTTGTCTTGTCTTGTGATGAATGTCAAAGAATTGGTAATATTAGTAGACGTCAGGAAATGCCTATGAATTACTCTCTTGTTATAGAACCATTTGATGTTTGGGTTTTGATTATATGTGACCTTTTCCAAAATCCAACGGTTATACTCATATTCTAGTTGTTGTTGATTATGTTACTAAGTGGGTAGAAGCTATTCCAACTAGTAGTGCTGATCATAACACTTCTATTAAAATGCTGAAAGAAGTTATTTTCCCTAGATTTGGAGTCCCTAGATATTTAATGACTGATGGTGGTTCACACTTTATTCATGGTGCTTTCCGTAAATTTCTTGCTACGTATGATGTTAATCATAGAGTCGCATCTCCTTATCATTATCAGTCTAGTGGGCAAGTAGAATTGAGCAATAGAGAAATAAAACTGATCTTGCAAAAGACCGTTAATAGATCTAGAAAGAAACTTGATGATGCATTATGGGCTTATAGAACCGCTTAAAAAACAATGGGTATGTCTCCTTATAAAATGGTTTATGCTAAAGCATGTCACTTACCTCTAGAGCTAGAACATAAAGAGCTTAACTATGATTTCATACTTGCCGGTGAGAAGAGGTTATTTGAAATTAGCTCACTTGATGAATGGAGAACCCAGGCCTATGAGAATGTCAAGTTATTTAAAGAAAAAGTTAAGAGATGGCATGATAGAAGGATACAAAAGTGTGACTTCAATGTAGGTGACCATGTCCTGCTATACAACTCTCGTTTAAGATTTTTTGCAGGAAAACTTCTCTCTAAATGGAAAGGGCCTTACATTATCGAGGAAGTGTATCGTTTCGGTGCCATCAAGATCAACAACGCTGAAGGCACGAATCCAAAGGTGGTAAACGGGCAAAGAATCAAACATTATATCTCAGGTACTCCCATAAATGTTGAAACTAATATTATCAATACCATAACCCCGGACGAGTACATTAGGGAGACCTATCACAACACCTTGGACTCCGAAAAGGAATATGTATGTGCTATGGTAAGCAAACCGACTCCAAAATGTTTTCAATGGCAATTTTTACCAGTTTTGGAATATTAAAAAAATTAGGAAAATTAAAAGCAGTCTGAAGCATGCACGAGGAGGCGACAAGCCACGGGGCATGGCCTACCCCCTGGTCGCGCCCTTTAGGCTTGTGGCCACCCCATGCACCCTCCGGACTCCATCTTCTTGTGGAATACTCCTTGGGTCGGAAAAAATTTATTATATAATCTCCCAAAGGTTTTGACATCCGTATCTTGACAATATCTCTTGTTTTCGTTTCGAGTTGTTTCTGTAACAGATTTAGATCAACATGACGTCTTCAAGTTCTCTGAAGAACAAGTTCTTTGAGAGGGTCATCAACCCCTATCTTTCGGAGGTGCTGCAACACCCTCAAACCATTGAGATGCATGAGGGGGTGCTGCACATCCATGATGTTAAGGGCCAAAGAAGACCGGAAGCATGGAGACAAGGCTCGAAGCAATGGAGCAACAAGTCTTCAAGTGCCAAGGGATGGTGGAACGAAGACTTATTGCCAATCACCTGATGATCACAGAGTTTACCCATAAGCACAAGCTAGACGCCAAGGACCTCTGGGATCACATCTTCAAGATTTACGAGAAAATCAAGCACCTCCAAGCCCAAATATATGACCTGCAAAACCAAAACTGTGAGTATGAATACAGATTTAAGAAAATGAGTTTGGCTGCAGGCTTGAGGATCCCGGAGACTAGTTCATCTTTTCACGATGGTGCGCCCATGCATGGGAAGATGAACGACAAACCTTCAACCTCACCAACAACTCAAATATCACCACCTTCGAAGGAAAAAGAACTAAACACATGGGTATGGGCACTCCCCTTGGCTTGTGCCAAGCTTGGGGGAGGTGCCCCGGTATCATATCACCATCACACCTTTTTACTTTTTTTATTTCTTTGTTCGATACTTTTAGTTATATCTTGATCTAGTAGAATAAAGTTTTAGTGTGATCTATTTTTAAGTTTTTATTTTTGTCCCCCTATGTAAGCAAGTCCGAGAGTTATATAATAAAGAGTAGTTTTGAATTGAGGGCTTTGTTTGCTTGCTATGATCTAGAGAAAAAGAAATAGAAAGAAGTATAGAATAAAAGAAAAAGAGCATACATAATGATCTTATGGGAGTGATGACTTCACATATAAAAGTATGCTGATTGAAATTTGTAGTGAGTTGACAAACCAAGCTATTGGTCATTGTTGCAACTAAAAGTAAGTAATTAATAAAGAGAGGTTCACATATAAATATATTATCTTAGACATCTTTTATGACTCATTAAAATATTATATGCTAAAAGGTTGATGTTGGACAAGGAAGACAACATAATGAGTTATGTTTGCTTATTTCTGAATAGAAGTTATATGGTTGTAAATCCTTCAACATGTGTCGCTTGCTTCCACCTCATATTAGCCAAAAGAAACTCCCGCACCAAGTAGAGATACTACTTGTGCATCCAAAAACCTTTAACCCAGTTTTGCCTTGAGAGTCCACCATACCTACCTATGGATTGAGTAAGATCCTTCAAGTAAGTTGTCATTGGTGCAAGCAATAAAAATTGCTCTTTAAATATGTATGATCTATTAGTGCGACGAAAATAAACTTTATACGAACTTGTGATATCGAAGAAATAAAAGAGACAAACTGCATAATAAAGTTTTTTATCACAAGGGGCAATATAAAGTGACGTTCTTTTGCATTAAGAGATTGTGAATCCAACTATAAAAGCGCATGGCAACCACTCCTTCCCTCTGCGAAGGGCCTATCTGTTACCTTTACTTTCTAGTACTTAGCTTTATGTAAGAGTGTGATCTTCACCACTTCCTTTATTTTGCCTTTATCTTTTGGCAAGCGTCATGTGTTGGGGAGTGATCTAGATAAATATATCCACTCGTATGTGGGTGACCATGATTTATTATTATTGACATTACCCTTGAGGTAAATACTTGGGAGGCAAAAGTATAAGCCCCTATCTTCCTCTGTGTCCGATTGAAGCTTTGACCTCATAGGTACCGTGTGAGTGTTAGCAATTATTGAAGACAATAAGATGATTGATTGTGTGGATTTTCTTTACAAGCTCTTATATTGACTCGTTCCTACGTTGCGATAAATTGGAATTGCCTCAATGACTGAAATCATATTTTGTTAGTTCTCAGTAGAGTTCTTGATGCATATTTTGCCTTGTGGATGAATAGTTACTCTAGTATAAGATGTTCTATGACAACGTGTGTTGCTGTTCTAAATATAATCATGATGCCACATGTCCGTATTTTATTTTCTCGACACCTATATCTCTAAACATGTGGGCATATCGATCTTGGCTTTTGCTTGAGGACAAGCGAGGTCTAAGCTTGGGGGAGTTGATACGTCCATTTTGCATCATGCTTTTATATCAATATGTATTGCATTATGGGCTGTTATTACACATTATGGTACAATACTTATGCCTTTTCTCTCTTTTTTACAAGATTTACATGAAGAGGGAGAATGCCGGCAGCTGGAATTCTGGACTGGAAAAGGAGCAAATCTAAGAGACCTATTCTGCACAGCTCCAAAAGTATGAAAAGTTACAGAGAATTGTTTTGGAACATATAGAAAATAATGGGAGACAGAAATACCGGAGGGGGCCCACCAGGAAGCCACAAGCCATGGGGCGCGACCTACCCCCTTGGTCGCGCCCTATAGGCTTGTGAGCCCCCTAGCAGGCCTCCGGTGCCCATTTTCTCCTGTATGAAGGGTTTTGACCTAGAAAAAAAATCATATCAAAGCTTTCGGGACGTGCCGCCGCCGTCTTGAGGCGGAACTTCGACAGAACCAATCTAGAGCTCCAACAGAGCTATTCCATCGAGGAAACTTCCCTCCCGGAGGGGGAAATCGAAGCCATTGTCATCACCAATGATCCTCTCACTGAGAGGGGGTCAATCTCCATCAACATCTGCATCAGCACCATCTCCTCTCCTAACCCTAGTTCATCTCTTGTATCCGATCTTTGTCTCAAAACCTCATATTGTTACGTGTGTGTTGCTAGTAGTGTTGATTACTCCTTGTAGTTGATGCTAGTTGGTTTATTTGGTGGAAGATCATTTGTTCAGATCCTTAATGATTATTAATACTCCTCTGATTATAAACATGAATATGCTTTGTGAGTAGTTACGTTTGTTCCTGAGGACATGGGATAAGTCTTGTTATAACTAATCATGTGAATTTGGTATTCGTTCAATATTTTGATAAGATATATGTTGTCTCTCCTCTAGTGGTGTCATGTGAATGTCGACTACATGACACTTCACCATTATTTGGGCCTAGAGTAAGGCATGGGGAAGTAATAGGTAGATGATGGGTTGCTAGAGTGATAGAAGCTTAAACCCTAGTTTATGCGTAGCTTCGTAAGGGGCTGATTTGGATCCATATGTTTAATGCTATGGTTAGAATTATCTTAATTCCTATTTTGTAGTTGCGGATGCTTGCGAGAGAGGTCAATCATAACTACGAGGTTTGTCCAAGTAAGGGCAGCACCCAAGCACCGGTCCACCCACATATCAGATTATCAAAGTAATGAACGCGAATTATATGAGCATGATGAAAACTAGCTTGACATAAATTCCCATGTGTCCTCGGGAGCGCTTTTCTTTATATAAAAGTTTGTCCAGGGTTGTCCTTTGCTACAACAAGGATTGGGCCACCGTGCTGCACCTTTGTTATAATCGTTACTTGTTACCCGTTACAAATTACCTTATCATAAAACTATCTATTACCGATAATTTCAGTTCTTGCAGAGAATACCTTACTGAAAACCGCTTGTCATTTCCTTCTGCTCCTCGTTGAGTTCGACACTCTTACTTATCGAAAGGACTATGATAGATCACCTATACTTGTGGGTCATCACACTCCTCCCGGACCGACGGAGAGCCATGTGGATGGCCATCTCCTCCTCATCCCCGCATGGGACAAGGTCACATTTGACTGGTCGGGAAATTTTGGAGTCGGATCCACTACCCGGTATGCCAGAGAAGGTCGGCGTTCGTCGGACATGAGATTAGGCACAGAGTGGAGCGGAGTGGCTATGGCTTGCTCCCGGGTGTGGATGGGAATCGATATATGTGGCGTCGGGGTGAGCCATAGTGTAGGATCGAAAGTATGTCTAAAGGGGGGTGATTAGACTACTTAACAAGATAATTTTTTTGCCTTTTTCCCAATTTTAGTTGAGATGCAGTTATGGCAGTTATAGCAAGTCAAGTACACCCTACACATGCAGTTCTAAGAGTGTAGCAGCGGAAATTAAAACATGCAAGTGTAAAATAAAGAGTAAGTTAGGGAGATCAAACACATGAGGTTGACGCGGCGATTTTTGGCATGGTTCCGATAGGTGGCGCTATCGTACGCCCATGTTAGTGGAGACTTCAGCCCACAGAGGGCAATGGTTGCGAGAGTCCACGGAGGGCTCCACCCACGAAGGGTCCACAAAGAAGCGGCCTTGTCTATTCCACCACGTCTTCCGTCCATGGAGGACTAGCCTTACTCACGGTAGATATTCACGAAGTAGGCGATCTCCTTGCACTTACAAACATCTTGGTTCAACTCCACAACACGAAGTAGGAGGCTCCCAAGCGACATCAAACTAATCTAGGAGGCACCACCCTCCAAAAGGTAATAGATATGGTAGATCAGTGAACTCCTTGCTCTTGTGCTTCTAGAGATAGTCTCCTCAACACAAAATAACTCTCTCACACAATTTGAGTGGGTAGGAGAGAGTTGATTTGGTGGAAAGCAGTTTGAGGAGGCTAGAGATCAAGTTTCAAATGATTTGAGTGGAATATCTTGGTCACAACACATGAGTAGGTGATTCTTTCCCAGAAAATGGATCTGGATATGAAGTGTGTGTTCTGAGTGCTTCTCCCACGAATGACAGGTGGGTGAAGGGGTATATACACACAACAGCCAAAATCCAACCGTTACACACTAAAGTGCAAACTCGGTGACACCAAAGTTGAAAAATCGGTGGTACCGATTAGTACAAAGGTGTGAACTTTTGAATCTCGGTGAGACCGATATATGAAACTCGGTGGCACCAAAAAGGTGGCTAATGGTGAGATGGATAAATTCGGTGGCACTGATACTCAAACTCAGAAATTCCGATTTTGTGTATCGAGGCACCTCAAAGTTGGTCACCCAAACTCGGCAGCACCGATATGGATTCGGTTGCATCGATTTGGTGGGAATGGCTAGGACATAGATCCTTATGTATTGTTCTCAGAGGAGGAACTAGAGATATGCAAGTATGCGTAGTTTCACATGCCTCGACCCAAAGATATGCATGTGGAGTTCAAGAAGTCGAGCCTCCCAAATAGAAGGAGAAAACCCAAGGTTCTATTTATCCCTTCTCGTCTTCTGCTGGAGAGCAAGGATGAATTATGTCAAAATATATTGAGGCTCGAGCAGGAAGTAGACGATATGAGGGAACAAAATTTCATGCTTAAGAGGAAACTTGATAAGCCTTCAACCTCACCAACAACTCCAATATCACCACCTCCAAAGAAAGACAACTAAACACATAAGTATGGGCACTCCCCTTGGCTTGTGCCAAGCTTGGGGGAGGTGCCCCATTATCGTATCACCATCCACCTTTTACTTTCTTCGGTTTTCTTTGTTCGATCCTTTTGGTTATATCTTGATCTAGTAGAATAAAGTTTTAGTGTAATCTAGTTTTGAGTTTTGCATTATGTTCTCCCAATGTAAGCAAGTCCGAGAGTTATATAATAAAGAGTAGTTTTGAGTTGATGGCTTTGCTTGCTTGTGATCTTGAGAAATAGTAATAGAAAGAAGTATAGAATAATAGCAAAAGAGTATACATAATGATATTATGTGGAGTGATGACTTCACATATAAAAAGTATGTCGCTTGAAATTTATTGTGAGTTGACAAACAAAGCTATTGGGCATTGTTGCAATTAAAAGGAAGTAATAAAGAAAGAGAGGTTCACATATAAACATATTATCTTAGACATCTTTTGTGATTGTGATCACTCATTAAAATATTATATGTTAAGAAGTTGATGTTGGACAAGGAAGACAACATAATGAGTTACATTTGCTTACTTCCGAATAGAATTTATATGGTTATAGATCCTTCAACATGTGTCGCTTTCTTCCACCCCATATTAGCCAAAAATTTCCGCACCAAGTAGAGATACTACTTGTGCATCCAAACACCTTTAACCCAGTTTTGCCTTTAGAGTCCACCATACCTACCTATGGATTGAGTAAGATCCTTCAAGTAAGTTTTCATCGGTGCAAGCAATAAAAATTGTTCTCTAAATATGTGTGATTTATTAGTGTGAGGAAAATAAACTTTGTACGAACTTGTGATGTAGAAGAAATAAAAGCGACAGACTGCATAATAAAGTTCTTTATCACAAGGGACAATATAAATTGACGTTCTTTTGCATTAAGGGATTGCACATCCAACTATAAAAGCGCATGACAACCTGTGCTTCCCTCTGCGAAGGGCATATCTGTTACCTTTAGTTTCTAATACTTACCTTTATGTAAGAGTCGTGGTGATCTTCACCATTTCCTTTATTTCGTCTTTATCTTGTGGCAAGCGTCATGTGTTGGGGAATGATCTAAACAAATATATCCACTCGGATGTGGGTGGTCATGAGTTATTATTGTTGACATTACCCTTCAGGTAAATAGTTGGGAGGCAAAACTATAAGCCCCTATCTTTCTCTGTGTCCAATTGAAGCTTTGACCTCATAGGTACCGCGCGAGTGTTAGCAATTATGAAAGACCATAAGATGATTGAGTATGTGGATTTGCTTTACAAGCTCTTATATTGACTCTTTCCTACGTTGTGATAAATTGGAATTGCTTCAATGACTGAAATTATAGTTTGTTAGTTCTCAATAGAGTTCTTGATTCATATTTTACCTTGTGAATGAATTGTTACTCTAGCATAATGTATTATATGCCAATTTGTGTTGTTGTTCTAAAGATAACCATGATGCCTTCATGTCTGTATTTTATTTTTATCGACACCTCTATCTCTAAACATGTGGGCATATATATCAATCTCGGTTTTCGCTTGAGGACAAGCGAGGTCTAAGCTTGGGGGAGTTGATATGTCCATTTTGCATCATGCTTTTATATCGATATTTATTGCATTATGGGTTGTTAATACACATTATGGTACAATACTTATGCCTTCTCTCTCTTATTTTACAAGGTTTACATGAAGAGGGAGAATGCCGGGAGCTGGAATTCTTGACCGGAAAAGGAGCAAATTTGAGAGACCTATTCTGCACAGCTCCAAAAGTCTTGAAAACTTGCGGAGAATTGTTTTGGAATATATAAAAAAATAGTGGGCAAAATAAATACATCACGGGACCCACCAGGTGGCCACAAGCCAGGGGTGCGACCTACCCTCGTGGGCCCCCTGGCAGGCCTCCGGTGCCCATCTTCTGCTATATGAAGGGTTTTGACCTAGAAAAATTCATAACAGAGCTTTCGGGATGAAGCGCCGCCGTCTCGAGGCGGAACTTCGATAGAACCAATCTAGAGCTCCGACGGAGCTATTCTGCCGGGGAAACTTCCCTCCCGGAGGGGGAAATCCAAGCCATCATCATCACCAACGATCCTATCATCGAGAGGGGGTAAATCTCCATCAAAATCTTCATCAGCACCATCTCCTCTCCAAACCCTAGTTCATCTCTTATATCCAATCTTTGTCTCAAAACCTTAGATTGCTACTTGTGGGTTGCTAGTAGTGTTGATTACTCTTTGTAGTTGATGCTAGTTGGTTTACTTGGTGGAAGATCATATGTTCAAACCCTTAATGATTATTAATACTCCTCTGATTATGAACATGAATATGCTTTGTGAGTAATTACGTTTGTTCCTCAGGACATGGGATAAGTCTTGGTATAAGTAATCATGTGAATTTGGTATTCGTTCGATATTTTGATGAGATGTATATTGTCTCTCCTCTAGTAGTGTCATGTGAATGTCTATATATCCACACATGCATTTATGTTTCCATTCAATACATTTATAGCATGGATAATAAACGATTATCTTGAAACAGGAAATATAATAATAACTATTTTATTATTGCCTCTTGGGCATATTTCCAACATTTGCTTGCTTTCTATGATCTGGAGAAAAATAAATAGAAAGAAGTATATAATAAAAGCGAAAGAGCATACATAATGATCTTATGGGGAGTGATGACTTCACATATAAAAAGTATGTCAATTGAAATTTGTTGTGAGTTGACAAACAAAGCTAATGGTCATTGTTGCAATTATAAGGAAGTAATAAAGAAAGACAGGTTCACATATAAATATATTATCTTGGACATGTTTTATGATTGTGAGCACTCATTAAAATATTATATGTTAAGAAGTTGATGTTGGACAAGGAAGACAACATAATGAGTTACGTTTTCTTATTTCCGAATAGAAGTTATATGGTTCTAGATCCTTCAACATGTGTCGCTTGCTTCCACCTCATATTAGCCAAAAACTTCTGCACCAAGTAAAGATACTACTTGTGCATCCAAAAATCTTGAACCTAGTTTTGCCTTGAGAGTCGACCATACCTACCTATGGATTGAGTAAGATCCTTCAAGTAAGTTGTCATCGGTGCAAGCAATAAAAAATGATCTTTAAATATGTGTGATTTATTAGTGCGAGGAAAATAAACTTTATACGAACTTGTGATATAGAAGAAATAAAAGTGACATACTGCATAATAAAGTACTTTATCACAAGGGGCAATATAAAGTGACCTTCTTTTGCATTAAGGGATTGCGCATCGAACTACAAAAGTGCATGACAACCTCTGCTTCCCTCTGCGAAGGGCCTATCTGTTACCTGTACTTTCTAGTACTTACCTTTATGTAAGAGTCATTGTGATCTTCACCATTTCCTATATTTCGCCTTTATCTTTTGGCAAGCGTCGTGTGTTGGGGAATGATCTAAACAATTATATCCACTTGGATGCGGGTGATCATGAGTTATTATTGTTGACATCACCCTTGAGGTAAATAGTTGGGAGGCAAAATTATAAGCCCCTATCTTTCTTTGTGTCCGATTGAAGCTTTGACCTCATAGGTACTGTGTGAGTGTTAGCAATTATGAAGGACCATAAGATGATTGAGTATGTGGATTTGCTTTGCAATCTCTTATGTTGACTCTTTCCTACGCTGGGATAAATTGGAATTGCTTCAATGACTTAAATCATAGTTTGTTATTTCTCAATAGAGTTCTTGATTCATATTTTGCCTTGTGAATGAATTGTTACTATAGCATAAGATATTCTATGTTAATATGTGTTGCTGTTTTAAAGATAACCATGATGCCTTCATGTCCGTATTTTATTTTTTTCGACACTTGTATCTCTAAACATGTGGGCATATATATCGATCTCGGTTTTTGCTTGTGGACAAGCGAGGTGTAAGAATGGGGGAGTTGATACGTCCATTTTGCATCATGCTTTTATATCAATATTTATTGCATTATGGGCTGTTAATACACATTATGGTACAATACTTATGCATTTTCTCTCTTATTTTACAAGGTTTACATGAAGAGAGAGAATGCCGGCAGCTGGAATTCTGGACCGGAAAAGGAGCAAATCTGATAGACATGTTCTGCACAGCTCCAAAAGTCTTGAAAAGTTACGGAGAACTGTTTTGGAATATATAAAAAATATTGGGCAAAAGAAATACCAGAGGGGACTCACCAGGAGGTCACAAGCCAGGGGGGCGTGGACTAGCCCCCTGGTCGCGCCGTGCAGGCTGTGGCCCCCCTGGCAGGCCTCCGGTGCCCATATTATGCTATATGAAGGGTTTTGACCTGGAAAAATCATATCAGAGCTTTCGGGACGAGGCACCGCCGTCTCAAGGTGGAACTTCCACATAACCAATCTAGAGCTCCGGCGGAGCTATTCCGTCGGGGAAACTTCCCTCCCGGAGGGGGAAATCAAAGTCATCGTCATCACCAACGATCCTCTCATCGACAGGGGGTCAATCTCCATCAACATCTTCATTAGCACCATCTCCTCCAAACCCTAGTTCATCTCTTGTATCCGATCTTTGTCTCAACACCACATATTGGTGCTTGTAGGTTTCTAGTAGTGTTGATTACTCCTTGTAGTTGATGCTAGTTGGTTTATTTGGTGGAAGATTATATGTTCAGATCCTCAATGATTATTATTACTCCTATGATTATGAACATGAATATCCTTTGTGAGTAGTTATGTTTGTTCCTGAGGACATGGGATAAGTCTTGTTATAAGTAATCATGTGAATTTGGTATTCGTTCGATATTTTGATAAGATGTATGTTGTGTCTCCTCTAGTGGTGTCATGTGAACGTCGACTACATGACACTTCACCATTATTTCGGCCTAGGGGAAGGCATTGTGAAGTAACAAGTAGATGATGGGTTGCTAGAGTGATAGAAGCTTAAACCCTAGTTTATGCGTTGCTTCGTAAGGGGCTGATTTGGATCCATATGTTTCATGCTATGGTTAGATTTATCTTAATTTTCTTTCGTAGTTGAGGGTGCTTGTTTGGATCCAAATCATATGGATCCAAACATATGGATCCAAATCATAGCATGAAACATATGAGCATGATTTGGACCCACATACCAAATTATGAAAGTAAAGAATGTGAATCATATGAGCATGATGAAAACTAGCTTGACAGAAATTCCAATGTGTCCTCGGGAGCACTTTGCTTTACATAAGAGTTTGTCCAGGCTTGTCCTTTGCTACAAAAAGGATTGGGCCACCTTGCTGCACGTTTGTTACATTTGTTACTTGCTACCAGTTACTAATTACCTTATCACAAAACTATCTGCTACTGATAATTTTAGTGCTTGCACGGAATACCTTACTGAAAACCGCTTGTCGTTTCCTTATGCTCCTCGTTGGGTTCGACACTCTTACTTATCGAAAGGACTACGATAGATACCCTACACTTGTGGGTCATCAAGGAGCCCGCGACCCAAATAATGGAGGCCAAAAGCAGTTCCCGCCTTAGGTCAAGACCGTGAACATGATCTATGTCACCCATATACCCAAGAAGGAGAGGAAACGGGCACTGTGGGAGGTATACGCCATAGAGTCCGTAGCACCCAAATAAAATCGGTGGCCGGCTGATAAATATTGGAATAACTCTGCTAAAACTAAGGAGCACACTCCGTACCTTCGGGCCGGGGGCTTGACCCTTAGTGTTCGGCGGGGGGTTGCCCCAACCTCTTCATCGGAGTCCGGGCACACACCGAGACGGGCAAGCTTGCGCTTGCAGGGTTTCTTCGGAGCCCGGGGAGGTAGCCCCTCCTCGGCCCGCACTGGTGTCACCCTCTTCCTTGCCCGAAGAGAGTCTTTCTCTTCCTCCTCGTTCGCTTCCTCCCCATTGTGGGTAGAGGAGGCATGGGTGTCCTCGGATTTCGTATCCGGAGGACCCCTTGAATTGAGACCCCTGCGGATCTCCTTCTTGTTGTTGTCTGGCGCCACATACGACGACTCTACTAGCATCTGCTCCAGCAGAGGAGTCCGGGGTTCCTCGGGCAAGGGAGTTGGGCCTTCTATGTTCTTGGCCACTTCCAACCACTCCTCCGAAAGAGAAAGGATAATAAGATCTTTAACAAAAACAAAGCTCCGAGTGGATAAAAAGCTCGGACGTACCTCCACCGGGGGAGTATTGTCCTCTAGGCGTGTATCTTCATCCTCGGCAGCAAATCCTGTTGCGGTTTAAGCTGCACCCGCCACAAGTCTTCATGGGTGGTGCGGTAGAAGTCGAGCACCGTCGAGGGATCGTCAGCCTTGCGAGACCACATCGGGTTGTCCTGATGCTGGCAGGGAAGGATATGGCGATGGAGCGTGACCTGAACCACGCCGGCCAGCCGGATATTGGACTCCACCATTTTCCTGATGCGGTTTTGCACCTACTGCACGTCCGAAGACGAGCCCCAGTCCAGGCCTTTCCTGACACATGAGGTCAGCCTCACCGGGGGACCAGATCTAAACTCGGCGGGGACTTACCAGGTTTCTTCTCATGGTTTTGTAATATAGGACCACTCCTTCTGCCAGTTCTTGATGGTGTCGATCAGTGTGCCCTCTGGCCATGTCACGCGACAGATCTTGCTTATCATGGGCCCGCCGCAGTCGGCATGCTGGCTACTGGCCGACTTTGGATTAACACCAAAGACCTTGAGCCAAAGACCAAAGTGCGGATTAACCCGCAGAAAAACTTCGCAGACGGTGATGAAATCGATATGTGCATGATGGAATTCGTGGTAGATCATGAAAATCCACCCATAGTAAAACATAAGACCCCTGATGAAGGGGTGAAGCGGGAAGCCTAGTCCTCGGAGGAAGTGAGGGAACCACCTGGACCTTTTCCAGTGCTCGGTGGGCGATGTTGGTGGCGATGTAGCTGCAGCGCTTCATCTCCTGGATGTCTCCTTTGGAGATGCTGGAGACCTCCCATTTTCCATGAGCACCCGAGCTAGCCATTGCAAAGCTTGAGATGGAGGGTGACTGGAGGGATGGGAGGCAGAATGGATCTGGGCACTTGAGCAAGGAAGAAGAAGGAGCAAGGGTTTGGAATGCCTTTGATGGGTTTTAGATCTTTTTCCCCTTTTAAAAAGGGATGTGGTGAAACCAAGGGTTTCTGTTTACTACGCCACCAGCTCCTCCACTTCCCGAAACAACCGCACCGTTGGGACGTGCGTAGATTAGCTCGGGTCATTTAAGTCATAATCCCCTTAAATATGGGACACGGTCTCTGTTGATGATGGAACGTGCCCCGGGGAAAGTGGCCTCGAGCCGCGACTCAAGATTTACTCATTATTTGTTATTGTGAATTTTCATCAGAAGGGTTGTTATATGAGTTACTATTCACCTTCGGGCTTTTAATAGCTTGAGGATTTAATGATGCATGTTTTTGAACACTACGCCAGTAAAATGACTAAGCCAATGTTGGCCAAATATAAAGGGAACTCGTTGTGCAAGCCAATTTGTTTATGTTTTCGGCTGCCGAAGACCACACACATCGGCGTTGAAGGCTAGTTCAGAGGCTACTGAGGGAGTTCCGGATTAAGGGGTCCTCGCGCAGTAAGGTTATCCCTCATGGGCCGATCATATGGCTGCATCACTCAAGAACCGGATTATCTAACGACTACGTGATCAAGATGGAAAGCCCCGAAGATAGGCATGCACTCCAAGGCAGGATGACCAGTTCGGCCTGTCCACTCCCGATTTATGTCGGTAACATGTAACCCTAGGGGTCCTCGTGTCTATATAAACCTGAGGCCCTTATACATAGGGGGATATTATCTCATCTAGGGTTAGCTCATACGATCTCGAGGTAGGTCAACTCTATAACCATCGTTTGCCATCAATATAATCAAGCGGGACGTAGGGTTTTACCTCCTCAAGAGAGCCCGAACCTGGGTAAACATCGTCTCCCCCTCTCTCCTGCAACCCATCGATCTAAGCTCCACAGTTCGGGACACCCTACCCGAGATCTACCGGTATTGACGCCTACAGGCACCAGGCGGCCACTAGACACCAGGGTGTGCCATGCACCCCTGCGCGGCCTGATGTCTAGTGGGCCACCTCGCCCACCTCTGGTGCCCATCTTCTGGTATAAATTCTCCTTTGACCTAAAAAATTTAAGAGAGGACTTTCGGGATGAGGCACCGTCATCTCGAGGTGGAACCTGGGTAGGAGCACGTTTGTCCTCCGACGGAGCAATTCTGCCGGAGGAACTGCCATCCGAGAGGAGGAAATTGAGGCCATCGTCATCACCAACAACCCTCTCATCTTGGGCAGGCCAATCTCTATCAACATCTTCACCAACACCATGTGCTATCAAAACCTAGTCCATCTCTTGTACTCAATCTTGTATCGGAACCTCGGATTGGTACCTGGGTGTGTCTAGTAGTGTTAATTACATCTTGCAGTTGATGCTTTATGGTTTACTTGGTGGAAGATCATATGTTCAGATCCATTATGCTATTTAATACATGTGTGATCATGAATATTTTTATCACTTCTGAGTAGTTACTTTTGTTATTGATGCCATGGGAGAAATCATGTTGCAAGTAGGCATGTGAAGTTGATATTCGTTCGATATTTTAATGATATGAATGTTGTGATTCCCTTAGTGGTGTTATGTGAACGTCGACTACATAACACTTCACCATATTTTGGGCCTAAGGGAATGCATTGTGGAGTAGTAATTAGAGGGTGGGTTGTGAGAGTGACAGAAACTTAAACCCTAGTATATGCACTACTTTGTAAGGGGCTGATTTGGATCCCCATGTTTAATGTTATGGTTAGAATTTATTCTTAATACTTTTCTCGTAGTTGCAGATGCTTGCAGGAGGGTTAATCATAAGTGGGAGGTTTGTTCAAGTAAGAACAACACCCAAGCACCGATCCACCCACATATCAAATTATCAAAATACCGAACACGAATTAACCCAACATGACGAAAGTGACTAGATGAAATTCCTGTGTGCCCTCAAGAACGATTTGCCTATTATAAGAAATTGTTCTGGCCTGTCCTTTGCCACAGAAGGATTGGGATACCTTGTTGGACCTATTGCTACTACTGCTACTTGTCACTTGTTACAATTATCTTGCTATCAAACAACTTGTTACCGCTATTTCAGTGCTTGTGGAATTTACCTTGCTGAAAACCGTTTGTCATTTCCTTCCGCTCCTCGTTGGGTTCGACACTCTTACTTATCGAAAGGAGTACAATCGACCCCTTATACTTGTGGGTCATCAACTAGAAGTGAGAACAAATGCGGCATGGGCATCATCGTCAAGCCACTGAGTGTAAGTAGAAAGAGCCTCATGATAAGTGTGAAGAGCCTCCTCATAAGTCAAAAAATGCTCATCATAAGCACGGACGACAGCCTCATTAGCCAGCTTAGTTGCATCATTCGCAGCCTGATTAGCATCAACAACAAGAATAGGTGGCGTCGAAGGAGTAGGGGCCACAGGTGGAACCGGACACGGTGGACAACGGACCTCGTCAGACAGAACGCCCCAGAGATGAATGCCATGCATATGAATGCGCATGAAGCCAACAAACTCGATGTAGTTAGTGTCATCAAAGATCATCGGACAATGAGGAACCGCGACATAGCCACACGATGTAGACATAGTAACTATTTTTTTCTCTCTTTTTTTTACCAAGCAGGCAACAACAACTCTCGGGCATGAGTCTCTGAGCTAGACGAGAACGAGAACCAGGCGCACAAGGACAGAGCTAACAGTAGGTAGAAAACGACGACGAAGACAGAGGTCAGCGAAAGAATCTGGCGAGGGTGACGAAGATCAGTAGCTGACGGCGAAGATCCGGGGAGGGCGGCGGTCTGGGATCCGGGAACGGCACGAGAGCGACAGTTGGTGGCGGAGATCCGGCGAGAGCAGCGGTCAGGGATCCGGGAACGGCACGAAGGCGGCGGTTGGCGGCGGAGATCGACAGTTGTGGGATCCGGCGACGGGAGCAGTGACGGGCAACGGAGATCGGGGGCTAGAGAAAGGCGCTCGATGCAGAGAGGAATGACCCGATCTAGAAAGCACGGGCCTATCGGTCCAGCCACAGCCATGACGCACGCTCGATCCAGAGAAGAGAAGGGCCAAGGTGTGGGTGGGCGGGACGACAGAAGGAACCGCGGGGCGTTGACGTGCTGCAGGGAGGTAGGAGACGTGGAGATCCAGCGGCAACAAGAGAGAACGAGTGGCGGCCACAGAAGGGTGACGGCACGGCGTGCAAAAAATTGGCCTAGCTCTAATTAATATGCAGGAAACCCCTTATACAATGAGTTAAATACAAAAGGCTACATGGTTATATAAATAGTACTCTAACAGGTGTCAAGTGGAAGTGGATGATCAAAACTGATAGATATCAGGTTCAAAATGCATGGCCTTTTTTTTTGCTTTGAGCAAAATTTCAAATACATGTATTAAATGACAGAAGAGAGAGGGGCACGGTACATGTTGATTTTGATAGAACACAAGGTCGTGGTGCAAAAATGGTCGAAGGCCTAGATCTGAACCAGAAGTTAAAATCAGGCGGCTGACAATAATTTGGTACTCCCTCCGTAAAGAAATAGTGATCTAAACGCTTTTATATTTCTTTACAAAGGGAGTATATCATAACACTTTTACGGATAGTTCATACAATTATCGCCCTCATGGTTCTTTCTTTCCTGCGTGATAGAAATAAGGGCTAGCTGAGTTCTATATAGATGCCCAGCTTCTTTCTGTTTATTAAACAGGCGTTACTTTTTTTGTTATCGAAAAGCAGGCATATGTTGTCTAATTCATAGTATCTCTTACGAGTAATAATGAAGCACAGATAACAAGCAATCCATACACAGGAAAATATTCAGGCTAACTGCCACATCAAGGGGACAAATTGTCTCTTCACATCATGTTCAGAACTGGTTTCAACAACCCAAGCAAGGGATTTGCATATGAACAAGATACAACAGTATCATATACAGGTGATGACTAATCTGGTCCATGGCCAACCAGCTTGCCAATAGTTGATCAAACCTACCAATTTGATGTACATGTTTACAACATACAGAGATATGTTAATGTCCCTAGCTTACAAGTATACACTCTGGTAAGAATCGTCATCACTGTGTCTCCAGAGAACCTGCTCATCGATCTTGGAAAGGTTCTCATCATCTAGCAATTTCCAAGTCTGTATCGACTCGACTCCCATCCATGATCTGTGCCCTTTCTTGAGTTGAGTATAAATTACCCGAGCTCGCCTCGGCCAATGAGGTCTTCCATAGGCATGGTAACCAAAGCCGCCACCATAACAAAACCATATCCCGTTAAGGTTGCCACAGAAATCATTAAGATGATCATGACCAAGAAAGACACCTTTTACATCTCCCATGGAGACGAGGGTGCCAAGGACACCAGAGTTTACAAACGAGCAAGCCACTCCCTCCTGATACTCACCCTTAAAATCTGTGTACCACAGCTCTCGGACTTCTGGATTTGGGATGTGGAAGAATGCTAATGCGGGGGCAGGTGAATTTTGCTGTCAAATAAAGGAATTTGTCAGGTTGTCAGAAATATATATTAGAAACATGGGTAGCATTTGTTATTTGAAACAATGCTGATAAAACAACCAAAATGGGTAGCATTTGGAATGTGCTATACCCCGTAATGTGAATGTGACATGGGAGACTAGCTCAAAGACTGGTAAATATTAACAGAGCAAAAATCTAGTGAACTGATTACAAATAAGTTCACAATATATAACAGAAAAGACAAGGGTAACAGACCAACATATATGACATCTTTATACTACTATTAGTATCTCCATCTGCAACGGGTGACAAACTCCACACTGGTGATGTGATTAAGTTAGTGTTTATCATGAATTCATGAGTACCTGGAGTTCTCTTGAAGTAGCACCGAGCCAAGCCAGTTGAGATTCTTTGATCCATCCATAAGTTTTAATTCCATCCACCACTTCACGATCCCCACTATCCAGGAAGTAAAGGTTAAGCAGACTGGTATTGACCAACCGCGATCCAAATGGCCCATGTATGCCAACATGATAATTACCAAACCCATGTACCAGAAAACCAGGAGGGTTTACTTGAGATACTGAGTAATCCATCAAAGACAAGAACATCATCAGTTCCTCTCGTGTCATTGTGGATTCCTGGTCATGATTTCCCAATATAGCAGCCCATGGAACCTTGTACTCTATAGCGGGGCTAACTGCTCTGAGTAGTGATTCTGCTGCATCAGTTGCACTGCCCCCAAATATGTTATCCCCTGATTCAAAATTAAAGCAGGAGGATTAAATTATAAGTTACTCAGACTTTTTTATGATTAAAAGAACTGGAAACAAGTATTATGTAGTAACTAAAAAAATCGCAAGTTTATTAAATCAAGGTATACTAAAACTTTCCAGAGAGGAGCTGATGGCAAAAGAAAGCAGTGGTTGCAGTTAATAACTACTCCCTCCATTCCTAAATATAAATCTTTTTAGAGGTTTCACCACGAACTACATACGGATGTATATAGACGTATTTTAGAGTGTAGATTCATTCATTTTGCTCCGTATGTAGTCTCCAGTAAAATCTCTACAAAGACTTATATTTAGGAACGGAGGGAGTATTTACTTGCAGGCCACAACATGCTTATTTTAGAGGCTAAGCCAAGAGTTCATGAACTGTTTTGTAGTCCAAACTCTACTAACTCGACAGGACAGAAAAATAACCGTTGGCTTTTGTTGATGCAGGACTATCCGTATTCTGTTACAGCTAAGAGGGAACATTACACATGTTCATGTTGAATGTGGATCTGATCCAAATTCTACTACTGACTGCTAATAGGTTGGTGATCTTGGAGTTTGGCCTCTTTGCACCAATCACCTTACTGGTGCAATCATGCATCAATGCCATCATCAGAAGTTCAGAACCAAGAGGAGCGATGTGCGGATCCCTTGCATACAGCAGAGAACTCGCTCAGATATAATTATAAAAGAAGAATGTAAGCTTAGTACTCTGACATTAGCTCTATCCAGTGCTAAATCCGTACGCATCAGTGACAATGGGTCCACATTTCTTGCGAAGTAAATTCCCGCGGGGCCGCGGGGTTATACAAATGCCATCAATAATAGTCGAGCATCGATGAGCTACAAGTAGATAGGCGATAAGAGTGTAACCCATAGTGAACATTTCCAGCCACCCCCTCTGAAATCTGAATGCAAACGGGAAGCATTCATAAAGTCAACTCACAAGCTCCATCAAGCTGGCACCACATAGAGCACCAACTTTGTCGCTGTATATCGCTGGTATGTTACAGGCAAAGTGACCAACTAATCGATTGGATCCAATTTCAATGTCGTTGCGTCATTTCAACTGACAAATCTGCAAGACTGCCAGGGGAGATTCCATGGGCTGGAGTCGCGATCTCTGGAGCTAGATGGCCACCTAGCAGTGGCTGTGTGAGAAGAGAAGCGGCGGGGGGAGCAACCCAAAGCACGCACCGGTGAAGGCTATGAGGTCGGGCCTCTCCGCTTCGATGAGCCGGCGCAGGAACCGGGTGGTGTTGAGGTCGGAGCAGCGCGCGCCGCCGACCTCCGGCGCCACGTCCCGGCAGCGCGTGGCGGCGCCGTTGCCGAAGTGCATGTCCGCCACCTGCGAGCAAGGGTCAGCGGGCGAGGCGCGGGCATGCAGGGGAAATCAGGCGAGCGAGCGAAGGTGCCGACCTGGAGGATCTTGAAGGCGCCGTCATGGCGGAAGCGGAGGGGCAGGGGAGGGGACCGCTTGACGCGGGGCACGGCGGCGCCGGGGTCCAGCAGGGCGGAGAAGCGGAGGAGGACGAAGGCGAGGAGGCAGGGGACGAGGAGCGAGAGGAGGCCGGCCGAGCTCACCGGCAGTTTCAGTGCCATCTCACTGCCCGTGCCAGACACACCCCGCACGACTCGGCGGAGACTCGTGGTTAGGTCAAACGGTTAAGTGGGTTAAAGCAAGAGCCGTAATGAACATTTACAATACCAATTACGGTACTCCCTCCGTTTTGAAATATAAAGTGTATCAAAAAAATCTTTTAACTTTGATCAATTTTATACTCAAAATAATAATATCGACATGTATGGAGTACTAAATGAACAAAATACGGAAATACATTTCAGGCTATTTTTTTGTGCGGCTTATTTAAAATAAGCCGCCTCCTTCCCAGCTTAAAAATTATATAAGCTCACAAAAGAAAAGAAAAATAAGAGGCTCACAAAAGAACTGGTCCTTCATGATGGTATTATGATTATTGATATATTTTTCTATAAACTGGTCAAACTTAAAGAAGTTTGACTTCTCATAAAAAAATTAATGAGCCGTATATTTTGGGACCAAGGGGGTACATAGAAAGGTCATGATGTTAAATTGTATAAGCATCCATAAATGATAAGGTTTATAAAGTTTGCCTTTTCACCAAAAAAATAAATTATGTGCTATAATTTGGGAATGGCAAGGTCAAATGATAATCTTCTCAAAACAATATCAAACCATTAGACAGCACTTAAGCACAACGAGCTTACAAGTTCACAGACTTCTAGGTTCTTCGTAATAATCTTTAGATAAAAGAGGAGACTTCTTAGTACAGGGGAGAACAATAACAGGGAATCATCTAGCGTTCAGGAAATCAACAGATACATTTGTAATATGTCTTTTTGAGGGCGCCTCACACGAAATCACAGCTATGATGAAAATAGGTGATATGTATGCGGAATTTGATCACATCTGACGTCCTCGTCGCGTACCCCGGTACTTCAAGAACGGTGCTTGTCGACACGCTTCTTGCTCTTCCTCCGGCTGCCCTTGCCATCAGAATCAGAATCAGACTCGGACTCAGATTCAGATCCAGAGGACGACGACGACGTGTCCCTCCGGTGCCTTCTCTTCTTCTGCTTCGTCTTGCTCCGGCGCTTCTTCTTGTCCTCCGAGTCTGAGGAGCTGTAGCTTGAGCTGCCGCTCTCAGAAGAATACTCAGAGCCAGTCCCTGATGATTCAGAGTCGGAGTCGGAGTCAGACACCGGCGCGCGATGTTTCCTCTTGCTCTTTGACTTGCTCCTTGCCTTCCTTTTCTGAGACTTCTCCTTCTTCAGCTTTTCTCTCGTCAGCTTCCTTTCTTCCTCCATCTCCTTCTCCAGATCAGGGTTCACGAACTGGGAGGGAGCCGGCAGCCACGCCTTCTTCAGCCTTGGGTCCTTAAGCTGGTCCGTCCTCGAGGGCCGCGATATATAGACTCGTTCATTCTTGCACTCGTATGTCCAGTGCCCAGGCTGGAAGCACTTCTGACATTGGCCCCCAGCAGTTGCAGAAGCTGGTTCAGCATTTGGTCTCACACCCAGCCTCACAGCCTTCTCGGTACTCATCAGATACATCTGCCTCTTGGCTTCCTTCCTCTCCTGCCAGCGGCTTGGTCCCTCTTCCTTCTGCCCATAGGCATTGACATTGCGAGCGGCAGCTTCCGCTGCACGTTCAGCTTGAGCCCTGCTCAATCCCTTAGCATTTGACAAGGCCTGTGCCTTTATCCGGTCAGCTGCAGCCTGAGAATCATTTCCAGACATCTTGATACACCCAAGAAGAAAAGTTTATACAGGACCAGCAATCTCAATATCCTGCAACGAAACAAACACTACTGGTTACTAGTGAAGTGAGGTCATGGCTATTATAAATTTACGCAGGCAGTCATGCAGACAAACAAGTTTAGACCTTTTCCATAATTCATTTACTGCATAACCCAAGGAATTTCGTCACTTGGTAGGGCAAGAAAATACACACTGATGGCGCTAACAAAATCTACATAAAGACTGTTACAGAACTGCAACCAGTACTGCTTAAAAATGAACCAAGTCAACAAATCAAACACCAATAGGGTATGTATACCACAAATCAACCTCTCACATATATGAACTGAACAATTATAGCTCAGATTTATTTTCTTGCAATTAAGTAAATAAATAGATATTCTACTAGGGTGCAAATAACATGACATGGGAACTTTAAAATGTCATGTGGAATTAAAGAAACAAGTGCAGTGGCAATTCAAAGCTATTCACTAGCTAACACATTAAGAGCCACATCCAAGAAGAGAAGGTTATACAGAACCAGCAATTTCAATATCTTCCAAGGAAACAAACTATATTGGTTTTTAGCTAAAGAGAATATTTGTCTAGCTGGCTAAAATTCACGCAGGCAGTCATGCAGACAAACACATTCAGACTAATTTCATTTACTGCAACTATAACCCAAGGAAGTCCGTCCCTTGCAAGGGCAAGAAAAAACACGCTTATGGGGCTAACAAAATCTTCATAGAGGCTCTGTTACACAATAGCAACCAGTACTGCTTAAAAAAATAATTTAACAAATCACCACATCAGGCGCCAATATGTATGTATATCGCAAATAAACCTTGCCGTATATGAACTGAACAACCATAGCAGAGATTTGCCCGTCTTGCAGCTAAGTAAGTAAACAGATACTCTAATTGGAAGTGCAAATTACATGGTACCAGAACCTTAAAATGTCACCAGTGGCAACTCAAAACTATTCACCAGCCAACAAACACATTCATAGTTATATATAGCAAAAGCAACACTTCTGCTTCAAGGCCCTTCCATACACATAAACAACCCATCTGCGTCAAGACTTTATACAATGACAAGGACGGAACCAACAGGCATCTATTTGGGTACATGTAAACAACAGCCAGGAGGGACGGATCTGTACGGCGCACACCAGCACACGCAAAATTGGCGGAGGTCAGCGGGGTTTAATCCAGCTAATCACCGGATACCGGAGAACCCATACCTCGAACACCAACGGCGGAGTCGCGGACGGAGCAGAGCGGGGGCAGGGTCGCGATTTCGCGACGAGGTAGGACGGGAACGTCGACGGCGGCAGCGACGCACGGGTGAGGCGAGGGGCTCGTCCGGGGGGGGCGGGGGGAGGCGTCGGCGGCGAGGCCGCGGCAGCGCTAGGGCACGGCGATGGAATGAGGGGCGATTTTCTGTTGGAGCCGCGGCTCGGGTCGGGTTGGGGATTTTAGGAGTCGGCGGAGGGGAAGGGGGAGAAAGATACGGAGACGGTGAAGGGGAGAAAAGTCTGCCGCGATCTGACGGTGGATCTAGGCTTAGGGTGTGTGTAGTTTTTATTTGTTTTTGCGGCGTGTATTTCAAATAAAAAAAATCTATTGTGGTGATATGTGTTTATTTTATTTTATTATATACTAGCAGAAATGTCCGTATGTTGCAATAGAAGAAAAAAAATCCTTTCATGTTTGTTGGTCTATGTGATGCTATCAAGATTCATCTTAATCAAAAACTTAATTATCTATTTGTTAATGTATCATACATGCACAATATATTTTTTTAGAAAAGGACATGCCCAATACATGCATTTGCCTACATAAAAAATAAAAAGATCTGTAGTTGAATGGCCATGCATTGTTATGTAGAAAAAAAATCAACTAATTGCAACTTCTTCATTTCCTAATTAAATCTAGCCACCTTGACCACTCTTATTTGTCATGTCACTCAAGTAACTAAAGTAATTTAGTCACGTCCAATGAAGGAGAAATGTCCGTGATTAAATAAAACTACTAGCAAAAGAGCTCGTGCGTCGCAACAGGAGAGAAAATAACACATGCTCTGAACGCAATTTATTTTCACATGGCATCACATTTGTGTTGCTGACGATGGCTTTAGTGCTCACACAACGAAAACGCGTTTGAATGTACAGTCACTCGGAATAAGATGAGAAATATGTTGTTTCTTCCCCACGAGGTTTTTCAAAGGTGTGCATGTGTGATTAACGATGTTTTCTTTCCTCTCAATTTGATTTTAATTTAATGAATGTTTATTGCAATTCGTATCGTCGTCGGAAAGAGAGAGAAAAAAGAACCGTACACTACAGATTAAGTTTGTACCAAAAATAATATTTAAAAAGTATTCAACAGCTAAAAATAACATCCTATTTAGATTCTACATATTTTTTTAATCAAATTTCATATATAACATGTTAAAATCGGAGTTACGGTTTAAAAGATATGGGCAATTTTGTTTTATATAAAATTTGGATTGATTAACTGAAAAGTTAGGTTTTTTTGTTAAAATAGGGAGGACAGGTTGATTACCTGAAACATCAGGGGTTTTTCTGAACAATGCAAAAGAACGATTCGTTTTCTGACTTAAATACGGACTGCGGGTTGATTACCTAAAACATCAGGGGGTTTTCTGAAAAAAATAAAAACGATTTGTTTTTTGACTTAAATCCGGACTGCGGGTTGATTTCAGGAAACGTTGGAGGCTTTTTTTAAAAGTGGCACGACGGACGGCAAAAGCAATCGACGCTTTATTATTAGGGATAGATATATCAAAGGCACTTTTAGACCCTAGTTTGGGAATATGGTATTTCCATCACTAACCATCTAAATTTGTGCATGGCTTCCTAGATAGTTGTGGAAACATCATACATATCAGTATCACAGTTAGCAAAACCTCGGTATCGTCTGAATCTTAGTGCAAAAATTTAGAACACGCATCCTACCTGCTGCTTCTCAGCTCGAGTAAACAACTTGACATTGTTGTCATGGTCAAAAATTAAATCACGTGAAATTATCAATACAATGTACAATAGATGAGACGAAATATGAGTTTACACATACACTACAATCCATTGTGAGCTGGAGGAATCTAAACAAATCTTGTATTTCTAAATAACTACAACCCACTAGCATTTTTTTTCTAAACATGCATGTAATTCATAAATTACATTGTACATGAGCACATGAGCAACTCACACTA
This sequence comes from Hordeum vulgare subsp. vulgare, assembly GCF_904849725.1. Classification (NCBI taxonomy): domain Eukaryota; kingdom Viridiplantae; phylum Streptophyta; class Magnoliopsida; order Poales; family Poaceae; genus Hordeum; species Hordeum vulgare. Next base: position 569,003,242 of record NC_058524.1, on the reverse strand, counting down.
ATCTTACATAAGCAAAAAATCAAAACCTCGGTAAGTCATAAATTATATTGTATGCCACATGAGCAACTCATGCATATAAGTCATAAATTACATTGTTTTTATTACTCTATGTATGCATGCAAGCACCACTTCCCTATATATGCAAGTATGCCACATGAGCGACTCATGCATGTAAGTCATAAATTACATTGTTTTTTTATTACTCTATATATGCATGCAAGCACCACTTTCCTAGATATGCAAGTATGTCACATGAACAACTCATGCATGTAAGTCATAAATTACATTGTTTTTTTATTACTCTATATATGCATGCAAACGCCACATCATTAATTCATGCATGTTACTCTTAAGTTAATTTTTGCATTAGATTTTGTATTGACAATATATGTGGTGGTCTTTTCAAGTATTGTGTGGATGAAGTTTTTGAGACTTAGGTGAAACCCGGATATGAGAGGATTGAACGAGACACAAAAGCTCAAGCTTGGGGATGCCCAAGGCACCCCAAGTAAATATTTCAAGAAGTCTCAAGAATCTAGGCTTGGGGATGCTATGCATCCCACCTCTCTTCATCAACAACTACGGTTAGCCTATGTTGAGCCTAAATTTTTTATTTGTCCACATGATATGTGTTATTCTCGAAATGCATTTTTGTTTAGTTTGTTGTTTGAATAAAATTATAAGATTTGGAAATATTTATTCAGAGAGAGTCCTCACATAGCTACTTGATTGTTTAACTACTCATTGATCTTCACTATCTTTTGAGAGTAGTTTGATTGTTTTCTCTTGTGCTTCACTTATATCCTATGAGTAAATTGTTAAATGTATTGAATACCATGAAGTTGAAATTATATGTTCATGTAATGCCCAGTAGTAGCTTCGCATTAGGTTTAGAAAGTGAAATCCTTTGAAGCTTGACAATCACAATATTGACCATACAAGCAATTCATGAATGATTGGTATAAGGAAGAGAACTTTCACATATAAATATATTATCTTGGACATATTCTATGATTGTGAATACCCATTAATTATTTTCAAACTTGAGAAAACTAGTTTTAAGTTGGACAAGGAAGACAACATAATGAGTTATGGTTGTGTATATTTGCATAGAAGTTATATTGTTTTGGATCCTGTAAGATGTGGTGTTTGCTTAGGATCTTTTGCTAGCCAAAAAATTGTACTAAGTATAGATGCTACTTGTGCATCCAAAAACCCTTAAACCCAGTTTCTTTCCATGAGTGTCCACCATACCTACCTATGGATTGAATAAGATCCTTCAAGTAAATTGTCATCGGTGGAAAAAAGTAATAAAAATGCTTCTAAATGTGTTTGATCATTTCGCGTAAGAGAAAATTGAGCGTTGTACGAACTTGTGATGGCAAAGTAATAAAAGCGACGGACTCCATAATAAAGGTTGCTATCATACGGGTCAATATAACGTGACGTTCTTTTGCATTAAGGGATTGTGGATACAAAATCAAAAAGCGTATGACAACCTCTGCTTCCCTCTCAGAAGGGCCTACCTTTTACCGTTCAATATTTACTTGTCGTGGGTATAAGCCTGACAGTAGATGTGTAGGGTACGAAAAGGATGGGCAGAGCCTTAGCTACGGCGAGGTTGTATGAGTTCAGGCCCCTCTGCGGTGGAGGTAATAGCCCTACGTCTTAGTGCTCAGGGAGCTTGTTGTCGAGTGGAAATATAGAATATAATGAGTTGCTAACCCCTCTACCAGTGGGGGAGGGTGGCTTATATAGAGTGCGCTGCCCTCCACAACGGTTCCGGTACAGGGGTGGAGTAGTGGGGATTGAATGCGTACGTTACAGGTAACATATGTTCTAAATGCTAATAAATGCACCCAGAAACGTGCGACTGTTTCCCTCCAGAGAGGTTACGATGTACCGAGTGTAGCCAGTCGGTTAGCTTGGTATCCTCCGAATGCTAGTCTCCGACTGGATGGTCGAGGACCTGTTACCGACTGGATGATGGGGACTCCTTAATTCAGTCGGGACTGACTAAGGGCCTTGTCCTTTGTGAGGGGTAGTCCTTGGGTAGGACCTACATGGCAGGCCTATGACCCTACCCTAGGACTATGACCCCATCATTAGTCCCCGAATGGATTGGGGTTGGAACGACGAAGCGTTGCTTGAAGTTTGGATCCGACTGGAACAGATTCGGCTTGGGCGTTGCTTGCCTCAATCCATTTTATCTCTTCTAACCAATGATCCGAGTGGAAGTACTCGCGAAACAGACTGTCGGAAGCCGAGTGCTTCTGTAGCATCTTTTGACGCGACCGGTCAACTGACAGCGGCGGATTTTCCGGGATCTCAAATTTCGGTTTCCGCGCGCTCAGTGGGGATGACGCCATCGCGCTCGAGTAGCGCCTGACGCCTCGATTCTCGCGCCTTCAACCTCTCCACTAATATCACCGCGGTGGGTCGGGGGGATAAGGTTTCGGGGCCACCTGCCAGCGACCTAGTCGAAACCCTACTTAAATCTCGGCGGTGAGGCTTCTTCGTTACGCTCGCCGAATCTCTTGCCTTTGCCTGCTCCGTCTCTCTCGCCACCTCCAGCGCCTCTACACTCTTCCCTCTCCCTTCCTCCCGCGGGCTCGCGGTTTCCGCCATGACCAAGGGTCAGACAAGCAAGATGGAGGCGAGGAAGAAGAAGGGGAAGGTGGCGGCTCCTGCTCAGCGGTGGCAGCGGCCGCTGCCGGCGGGGTGGATTCAAGGCGACTTCCTCCCCTCCACGGTGACGGAGGGGGATCTGCTGCAGCTGGTCGAGCACGGGATGATCATGCACAAGACTTAGGCTGCAAGCGGAGAACGAGGTCGAGCCGGCGCCCCGGGAGGGGGAGCGCATCTTGCTTCTCAGCCACGTCTATCGAGGTTTCTCCTTGCCTCCGCATCCTTTCTTCAAGGGCATCATGAATCACTTCGGGGCACAACTTCACCACTTTCCCCCGAACGCCATCGCCCATCTCTCTGCCTTTATAGTTCTGTGCGAGTGTTTCATTGGCTGTCCTCCCCATTGGGGGCTGTTCAAGCACATATTTTCTGCTAGATCCCAGACCATCAAACGACTTAGCCAGTCAGATGATAAAACACATCTTCTCCAGCTCTGCGGGGGTCTAGGTTTCCAGAATCGGAGCAGTTATCCTGCCCTCCAGCTAAGTGAGTCGGTCAGGAACTGGCAGTCGACGTGGTTCTACTGCCAGGATATCGCCTGCCCGAATGCTTCGACAGGGCTGCCTCCCTTTAGCTTAGATCGGCCCGCCCCACCTAAGCAACTCGCACTCACGAGGGCGGAGAAGAACGACATCCAGCCTCTGGTCGGGGCGCTCGTAGATGTCGTCGGGAGGGGGGTCACTGGCATAGACTTGCTGTAGGTCTTCCTTGGTCGGCGTATCCAGCCCCTGCAGGCTCGCGGCCACGCCATGTGGCATTATACGGGGCCCGAGGATTCCACTCGGACCAACGTTGTGGGCGTGACTGGGGAGAGGGTGACCTCGTGGGTGCTCCAGATCACACGGCCCTGCGAGAATCCCAAAGGATCCCGGCGAGTGAAGCCCTTCTGCGCGGATAATCCTCCTCCGAATCAGGTGAGTGGCACTTGTCGAGTGCTCCTAACTGTCTTAATCTTATCGTTTGCTTGAATCTCTATGCGACGTCTAATGTCGCCGACTGAATTTTACGCAGGAGTGGACCAACTGGTTTTCTCCCATCTCGAACGGGAACCCGGCCGAGGAGGAGGAAGGCAGCCAGGAGGGCAGCGTGGAGAGCGTTGAATATGTCTCCGACAGCGGGGAGTCGGAGGAAGAGACCAACGAGGAAGAGGAGGAAGACGAAGAGCAGGACTCTCCGCCTCCGCAAACAGAGCATCGGACCAAGCGCCGACACGAGCCTGCCGTTCCCTTGGCCCCTCCAGCATCTTCGAGTGCTCCGCCCACTACCCCGGTGGTCCCGAGTGCTCGGAGCACTAAAAGGGCCAGGGATGCTGCCGCTGAACCTGCGGGTCAGTCTTCCAAGGCGGCCAAACCGAGTGGGTCCAAACCTCGGAAGGCTCTGCCGCGGATGAGGGTTGTTGTCCCCGTCACTTCCACGTAGGTGTATCGATCCTCTAATTTCTTCTGATATCCGAGTGAATTCTTGTTCATTGGTCGAATGGATTTCACTCGACAGAGTTGCTACTTCTGCCACCTCTCCGGTGCACCAAGAAGACGGCCTCATGGACATGGACAACGTCGTCTCGTCCCAGCCAGGTGTGTTGTAGTGACCTTGAGTGTTTTGTTCTATCATAGGTTCTGCCTCTTTCTTTTTCTGAGATCTTGCGTCGTTCGGTCTATCAGGGGCGATTTGCGTGGACGAGGGCGATCAGGGGAGAACTGAACAGGCTGTGGAGCCCGTTCTTGAGGCTGCTCCGCCTGTTGCTTCTCTCGCCGCCGACGTGCCGCCGACTGAGGCGCTGCCGCCGACTGAACCGGCGCTGGTGGTTGAGGTGCCGACTGGAACGGACCTCGGGATGCCTCGGGAACTTCCGACGATGCCAGGCTCATCGAATGTCGAGTTCAACATCCAGCGTCTCCCGGAGGAGCAGGTGGGAGCGGCCAAGGGAGCCATGGTGCAGGCGGAGCTGATGGCTGGGGAAGCCAAGAGGGCCTACGACTCCGTCGCGTCCTTGTACCAGCGGAGCTTGGAGCTGCGGGATGATATCCGAGTAAGTGGGCTAGTAAGTATTTATTTTTCTCTTGTAGCCCACTGGGTGTTTTTTGGATAGCAGCTGTTGTTTGCAATGGGTTCACTCTGAGTGAACCCAGTGGGTGTAGTCCCCGAGACTTCTGTCGAGTGCTTGCACCGGCAGTTGTCTTTATACATATTGTCTTTGCTTTGGTCAGGTCTGTAAATAACATGACCGACTGCTAGCAGTTGTGGCACTCGGAGTGCACTTTCTATAAGAGTCTCCGAGAGTAAGTTGTACTCAGGTCGGGTAGTATTGGCCTCGTAGGCGTAGGTGGTAACATGCAGCTCAATAGGGCGGGCCTGCTTGAGTGGCATGCCAGTGGGGTCACTCTTAGTGAACCCACTGGGTGTAGTCCCCGAGACCGCTGTCGACTGCTTGCGTCGGTAGGGGTCTGAAGAACTTAGACTTTTATTGTTGAATTTTCTGATTGTCCCTTGGTGTTTGGTGGCAGAAAACCTGTGAAATGGGAACAGCCTATGAGACTCTCAAGGCGGAGAGGAATCATCTCGCTGGTGAGCTTGATGCGGCCATGCTCGCAATGGCTGGCATGAAGGATGCTCTGGAGGGACGAGAGAAGTCATTGGAACAGGCTCGGGAAGCGAACAAGGTGTTGACTGAGGAAGTGGAAAAGATGGGGAAACAGAGGACTGCTCTGATGGGTCAGATGGATGTGCTGAACAAACGATGCAGAGCACAGGAGAAATATGTCAGCGACTGGGCTCGGCAGATGATGACGCGTCTGGCTGGTAAGTCCTGCTTTTTCCGAGTGGTTGTGTTATGCGCGTCACACTCGGCACTTATTGTCTGTTTGTCCTATTGTCGCAGATTTTTGCTTTGACGCCGAAGCTGAAGCAGCTGACGTCGAGCGGTCGATTCTTGAGAACGTTCCACTCGGCGACGACGCCAATCGGGATCTGCTCCGTGCGCACATCCGCGTGGGCAAAGTTGGTCCTTTAATCGGTCGACTGAGAGAAGTCGTCGGCCGAATCGACAAGGAGCTTTGGCCAGAAAATGAGTCGCGGCAGGATATGAAGAACCTGATGACCCGACTGGAGGAGATCCCAACCGAGTGCAGTCGTGGAAGAAATCTGCAGCTCGTTGCGGTGCGGATGTTGCTCTGTCCCTGGTCCGAGTCCATTGCAAGGAGGTGCGCGAGGAGAAGTTGAAGACGTTGAAGGTGGCCAACACGAAGAAACTTCGATTCGAAGACTTCATGGAAACCTTCCTTGAAAGCGCCACCCGCTTCGCCGACGGTATTGATCTAGACACGCTCGTAGAGCCCTCGAGTCCTAGTGTTAATCCAGATGAAGCGTAAAAACACTTTTATCCTCGGTATGCCGAGTGTGGATCTGTAAGAAACTTTGGCCACTGCTGTTGGCCTTCACATTCTTGGTTCGGTGTGGGTAAGCTTGATCCACACCGAGCCACTATCTTTGGTTGAACTTTGAATTGATTCTTTTGCTCTTCTGTTGCAATGTTGACTCGAGTTTTTGTTTGGCGTTTCTTGGTGAAGCCAAAGGCAAACATTCGGAACATGTCAGTTGTTTTGACATCTGCATGAGCCTCATTGAGGGTCCGTGGAATTCCCTAAGGCTCCGAGTGTGACGTGAAGTGCACACTCGGAGAAGGTTAATACTTAGGCGATGCTGGATCGCAGCTAAGCCCCCGAGTGTGATGTGTAGTGCACACTCGAAGAAGGTTAATACTTAGGCGATTCTGGATCGCAGCTAAGCCTCCGAGTGTGACGTGTAGTGCACACTCGGAGAAGGTTAATTCCTAGGCGATGCTGGATCACAGCTAAGCCCCCGAGTGTGACGTGAAGTGCACACTCGGAGAGGGTTAATACTTAGGCGATGTTGGATCGCAGCTAAGCCCCCGAGTGTGACGTGTAGTGCACACTCAGAGAAGGTTAATACTTAGGCGATTCTGGATCGCAGCTAAGCCTCCGAGTGTGACGTGTAGTGCACACTCGGAGAAGGTTAATACTTAGGCGATGCTGGATCGGAGCTAAGCCCCCGAGTGTGACGTGAAGTGCACACTCGGAGAAGGTTAATACTTAGGCGATGCTAGATCGCAGCTAAGCCTCCGAGTATGACGTGTAGTGCACACTCGGAGAAGGTTAATACTTAGGCGATTCTGGATCGCAGCTAAGCCCCCGAGTGTGACGTGAAGTGCACACTCGGAGAAGGTTAATACTTAGGCGATGCTGGATCGCAGCTAAGCCCCCGAGAGTGACGTGTTGTGCACACTCGGAGAAGGTTAATACTTAGGCGATTCTGGATAGCAGCTAAGTTTTTTTTTTGTTGAGACCGGAGTCTGCGACCGCGGAAGAACTTTGAACCTGCAAAAAACTCAATCTGCTTTATACTATTTCACCAATACTTGTTCTTTACATTGCTTCAGTCGACGGTCACGCGTAGAAGCGCTTCAGGAGATCTCCGTTCCATGCACGCGGCTCGTCCGTCTCTCTCTCGATGTTGTAAAGTCTGTATGCTCCGTTGTTCAGCACCTTGGAGATGATGAAGGGTCCTTCCCAGGCCGGAGCCAACTTGTGAGGTCTTTGCTGATCCACTCGGAGCACCAGGTCGCCTGCTTGGAACGTGCGACTTCTGACGTGGCGTGCATGGAAATGCCGCAGATCTTGTTGATAAATGGTTGAGCGAGTTAGTGCCATCTCGCGCTCCTCCTCTAGAAGATCCACTCCGTCTTGCCTTGCTTGTTCTACTTCGGCTTCGGAGAAGAGTTCGACTCGTGGCGCATTGTGAAGCAAGTCACTCGGAAGGACTGCTTCTGCTCCATAAACGAGGAAGAACGGTGATCGCCCTGTAGATCTGTTCGGGGTTGTGCGAAGTCCCCAAAGCACTGAAGGTAGCTCGGTAACCCAAGCGCCAGCGGCATGTCCTATCTCTCGCAGGAGTCGGGGCTTCAAACCTTGCAAAATAAGTCCGTTTGCCCGCTCTGCTTGTCCATTGGACTGAGGATGCGCTACGGAAGCAAAATCCACTCGGATGCCTTGGCTTGTACAGAAACCTTTGAATCTGTCCGAGTCAAAGTTTGTCCCGTTGTCCGTGATTATGCTGTGAGGTACACTGAATCTGAAGATGATGTCCCTGACAAACTTGACGACTGTTGAGGCGTCGAGCTTCTTGATGGGCTTCGCTTCGATCCATTTCGTGAACTTGTCGACTGCCACCAACAGATGTGTGTATCCACCTTGGCCTGTCTTGAATGGCCGACTGTATCTAATCCCCAAACAGCAAACGGCCACACAAGAGGGATCGTTTTCAACGCAGACGTCGGCTTGTGGGACTTGTTGGAGTAGAACTGGCAGCCCTCACATCGGTCAACCATATCTTTAGCCATCTCGTTAGCTTGCAGCCAGAAGAAACCAGCCCTGAATGCCTTGGCGACGATTGCTCTCGAAGAAGCGTGATGACCACAGGTCCCCGAGTGGATATCCTCCAGAATCAGCTGCCCCTCCTCTGGGGAGATGCATCATTGAAGAACGCCTGAGATACTTTCTTTGTACAATTGGCCATCAATGACAGTGAACGACTTCGACCTGCGGACTATCTGCCTGGCCTGGACTTCGTCTTCCGGTAGTCCTGCCTCAGGATATATGCAATGATCGGCACAGTCCAACCGGGGATGACGGCAAGAATCTCCACGACCAGGTCAACAACAGCAGGTAGATCGACTTCAGTCGGATCCGTTGAACTCTTTGTTGTGCCGGCTCCTCTGTGAAAGGATCTTCTTTGACTGAGGGAAGGTGGAGGTGCTCGAGGCAGACGTCACTCGGGACTGGTCTTCGAGTGGATCCGAGTTTTGCCAACTCATCAGCTGCTTGGTTCTTCAGTCTTGGAACATGGTGAAGTTCTAGACCTTCAAACTTCTTCTCAAGCTTCCTCACTGCATTGCAGTATGTAGTCATGGTGGGGTTCCTGACGTCCCACTCTTTCATCACTTGATTGACCACCAAATCCAAATCGCCGTAGACCATCAGGCGACGGACGCCGAGTGAGATGGACATACGCAACCCGTAGAGGAGAGCTTCATACTCTGCCTCGTTGTTGGAGGAATCGAAGTGTATCTGTAGCACGTACTTGAGCTTGTCGCCCTTTGGTGATATGATCACAACGCCAGCACCGGAGCCATTCAACATCTTGGACCCATCGAAGAACATTGTCCAATGGGCCGAGCAGATGTGGGTCGGTTGCTGTTGTTCTACCCATTCTGCTATGAAGTCAGCCAGAGCTTGAGACTTAATAGCTTTCTTGGCCTCGAACTTGATATCACAGTACAGCATCTCCATCGCTCACTTCGCCACTCGGCCTGATGCGTCTCGATTGTGGAGAATTTCCGACAATGGAGCATCAGAAACGACAGACACCGAGTGGTCTTGGAAATAATGGGCCACCTTCTTCGCAGTCATGTAAATCCCGTAGATAAGTTTTTGATAGTGGGGATACCTCTGCTTGGAAGGAATCAGGACTTCGGAGACGTAGTACACTGGCCGCTGAACTTTGTATGCTTTGCCTTCTTCTTCGCGTTCGACTGTAAGAACAGTACTGACGACTTGATTTGTAGCCGCGATATACAGAAGAAGGGGCTCTTTACTGAGCGGAGCAGTAAGAACCGGCTGGGTGGAAAGTAGGACTTTGAGGTCGTCGAATGCGACTTGGGCTTCGTCTGTCCACTCGAAGGTGTCTGATTTCTTCATGAGTCGGTACAGTGGAAGCGCTTTCTCGCCGAGTCGACTGATGAACCTGCTCAAAGCCGCTAGGCAACCTGTGAGCCGTTGGACATCGTGTATTCTGACCGGCCTCTCCATTCGGACGATGGTCCCGATCTTTTCGGGGTTGACATCGATCCCTCGTTCGGAAATGAAGAAACCGAGTAACTTTCCGCTGGGAACGCCGAATGAACATTTGGCGGGGTTGAGTTTGATATCGTACCTACGAAGGTTGGCGAATGTTTCTGCCAAGTCGGTCAGCAGGTCGGAACCTTTGCGTGACTTGACTACGATATCATCCATATACGCCTCCACATTCCGACCGATCTGGTCGAGGAGACATTTTTGGATCATGCGCATAATGGTAGGTCCTGCATTCTTCAGACCGAATGGCATAGTGATGTAGCAGAAGCACCCGAATGGGATGATGAAGGCTGTTTTTAACTCATCGGGACCATACAGACGGATCTGATGATAGCCCGAGTAGGCATCAAGAAATGACAGACGCTCGCACCCCGCAGTCGAATCGACAATCTGATCTATGCGGGGGAGCGGAAAATGGTCTTTCGGGCAAACCTTATTGAGATGCTTGAAGTCGATGCACATTCGGAATGACTTGTCCTTCTTGGGCACCATGACAACATTGGCAAGCCACTCGGAGTGGTGAACCTCGCGAATGAAGTTGGCTGCCAGCAGCTTGGCCACCTCTTCCCCGATTGCCTTCCTCTTGTGTGCGACGGACCGGCGCAGGCGCTCTCGGACGGGCCGAGAAGCAGGATCCACATGCAGTCGGTGCTCAGCCAACTCCCTGGGTACACCTGGCATGTCAGAGGGTTTCCATGCGAAGATGTCCCAGTTCTCACGGAGGAATTGGGTGAGCTCGGCTTCCTATTTAGGATCAAGGCTGGTGGAGATGTTCGTCGGGGCAGCAGTGGCGTCCGTCGGGTGGATGCTGACCTTCTTCGTCTCTCCCACTGACTGAAATGCAGACTCTGAAGCTGGTTTCTTCGAGCGCATCAGGTCGGCGGGGTCGACTGTTTTCTTGTACTCGTCCAGCTCGAGGACGGCCGTCTGCTGGTCGACGATTCTTGATCCCTGCTGCAGACACTCTTCAGCCCACTGCCGATTGCATGTGATGGTGATCACACCCTTCGGGCCTGGCATCTTGAGCTTCAGGTATACGTAACATGGACGGGCCATGAAACGCGCATACGCTGGGCGACCCAGAATTGCGTGATAAGCGCTCTGGAAGTCGGCCACTTCGAACGTCAGCTTTTCCTTGCGGAAGTTCTTGTCGGAGCCGAAAACGACGTCCAACGCGATCTGGCCGAGTGACTTAGCCTTCCGTCCAGGGACGACTCCATGGAACTGCATGCTGCTCTCGCTGAGTTTGGACATCGGGATGCCCATCCCCTTGAGTGTGTCGGCGTACATGATGTTCAAGCCGCTGCCGCCATCCATGAGGACTTTGCGCAGTCGGACTCCTTCTACCACCGGGTCGACGACCAGAGCCTGTCTCCTCGGGGTGGGTACATGTGCCGGATGATCCGACTGGTCAAAGGTGATCGCAGTCTGAGACCATTTGAGGAACTTGGGGCTGGCAGGGGTGGCCATGTTCACCTCTCTGTTCACCAGCTTCAGTCGACTCTTTCTCTCGACGTCAGCAAAAATCATCAGGGTTGCGTGGACTTGGGGGAACGGATCCTCCTTATCCTCCTCATCCCGTTCATGGTCCTTCTCACTCGGTTGCCCTTCGCTGAACCCCTGGATCAGGAGGCGACACTGTCGAGTGGTATGCTTCGCATATATGGGGTTGCCCTCTTCGTCCATCTTCGTATGAACCGGACATGGCTGGTCCAGGATGGGGTTATTGAACTGCTTCTTCTTGGGGGTGAACTGAGCCTTCCCTTTGCCCTTGAACTTGGCATTGGTTACGGCTGCAGCTTCTGCTTGTGGAGCGGTCGGAGCTTTCTGCTTGTGCTTCCGAGTGTTGCCCCCGTCTCCTTCAGCGACTGTTTTGTACTTGCCGCTTCGGATGCGGTCCTCTTCTTCGCCATTTGCATAGCGTGTCGCTATCTCCATCATCTTGCTCATGGAGATGTTGCCTGTTCGGCCAAACTTAAGGTACAAATCCCTGTACCGCACTCCTGCCTTGAAGGCGCAGACTGCTTGATGCTCGGTGACGTTCTCCACCGTGTGGTAGAGAGTTGTCCAACGCTGGATGAAGTCACGCAGGGGCTCATTCTGCTTCTGGACGCAGTGCTGGAGCTCCACGAGGCCAGCAGGGCGCTTGCACGTCCCTTCGAAGGTCCTGATGAACACCTGGGCCAGATCCGCCCATCTGTAGATGCTCGAGGGGGCCAACTGATTCAACCACGCTCGCGCCAAGCCGTCGAGCATCAGAGGGAGGTGCTTCATGGCGACATGGTCGTCTCCCCCTCCGATCTGGACTGCCACTCGGTAATCATCCAGCCACGTTTCTGGCTTGGACTCCCCTGTAAACTTGTTAATCCCCGTCGCCAATCGGAAGTTGGGAGGGATGTCAGCCGAACGGATGGCTCGACTGAAACAATCGGGACCAGAAACGATGGCCCTGCTTCCACTCGGACGGTCAATATCGCGACCATCGCTGTGGGCTCGTCCCCTGTCGACCCTCCGCTGGGCGATATGCCCTCTTGCGTCGGGCCTTGGGTCGTAAGTGTCACCGACTGAACGCCGATCATCATGATGTCGGGGCCCGTAGGGCCCACCCCGCGGAGGGGTGCGTGAACGGCGGCGATCTTCATGATTTATGGAACGGCTGCCTCCTCTGTGCCGCTGATGGGAACCTGGGCTATGAACTGACCGATGTGTATTCGCATGAACAGAACTATTATAGATCTTGTTGTGCGACTGGGAGACGCCGAATTCTGCTGTTGCGCCGTGTGCAACAGTGCTTGGATCTGCTCGATCCCTCTACCAGCCTCTGAATCAGTCGGCTGGAGGGAATCGACTATCTTGGCAGCCGCAGCCAAGTTGAGGAGGGGTGTGCGGAACAGCTCCACGTTGCTCCGCCGAGTGTGCCGACTGGCAGAACGGCGAGGTGGACGACGCACGCCAGACGCTTCGCCGATCTCGTGCTCGTTCCGGCCAGCTTGACGGGGATCTTCATGGGAATTGGCCATGTGTACTTCTGCTGCAGGCCCGCGATCCGCGTACTCGGAAGGAAACTCAGTCGGAACCGAGCCCGAGCACTGGGACGGCGGGGCAACCACAACTGACTCTAGGACCGCAACTTGGGAATATGTGCTCTGGCGCGCTTGGGCGTGTTGCACCCAACGCTGGAGCCGCGGACGGCGGGACCACTTGATGTGGCCCATGACGACGGTGTAGGTCGACAACGGAGCCGACTGCTGGAGAAGAAGAATGCCGCGGGCGCCGGCACGGAAGTGCGTAGCCCCGCGACGGGGAAGCGCCTCGACGTTGAGGGGCGCATCCCGAAGCCACGCCGAATCGTCGACGATGAAGGAGAGAGCGCCGAAAAAGATCTGGTGACCCATGCTCGAATCTCTGCCGGACGACATGACGAAAGGAAGTAATCGCAAACTTGCCGGAAGTCGCTTAGACGCCTGCCCCACGGTGGGCGCCAACTGTCGTGGGTATAAGCCTGACAGTAGATGTGTAGGGTACGAAAAGGATGGGCAGAGCCTTAGCTACGGCGAGGTTGTATGAGTTCAGGCCCCTCTGCAGTGGAGGTAATAGCCCTACGTCTCAGTGCTCAGGGAGCTTGTTGTCGAGTGTAAATATAGAATACAATGAGTTGCTAACCCCTCTACCAGTGGGGGAGGGTGGCTTATATAGAGTGCGCTGCCCTTCACAACGGTTCCGGTACAGGGGTGGAGTAGTGGGGATTGAACGCGTACGTTACAGGTAACGTATGCGCTAAATGCTAATAAATGCACCCGAAAACGTGCGACCGTTTCCCTCCAGAGAGGTTACGATGTACCGAGTGTAGCCAGTCGGTTAGCTTGGTATCCTCCTAATGCTAGTCTCCGACTGGATGGTCGAGGACCTGTTACCGACTGGATGATGGGGACTCCTTAATTCAGTCGGGACTGACTAAGGGCCTTGTCCTTTGTGAGGGGTAGTCCTTGGGTAGGACCTACATGGCAGGCCTATGACCCTACCCTAGGACTATGACCCCATCATTACTTTTATGCAAGAGTCAGTAGTATGCATTCTCATTTCAACCTCAATTATTCTCTAGTTGGAAAGCATCATGTGGTGGGGAAAGATCTAGGCACATATGTCTAGTCAAATATATTTGACCATGACTTATTATTGTTGACAATTATCTCTGTGATAAATGAGTTGGGAGGCAAAACATTAAGACCATATCTTTCTCTGTGTTTGATGGATGCCATTTGTTCCCAAAATATGCTTTGAGTACTAGCAATCATAGAAGACTATATGATGATTGAGTATATAGAGCTCTTACTTAGAATTTGTCGAGAATAAGTTGAATTGCAATTGTTTGGTGACTAAGAACATGGGTTGTTAAGTTTCAAGAGAGCTCATTGTTTGAATCATAACATGTGAATTGGTTGCTACTTTATCATGGTGAGTTTTCTCAGAAAGTGGTTGTTATGATGCTAGTAAAAGTGAATGAAAGTATCATTGATCAAACTTATGCATTATGCTAGCATTCACACTTCATAAATTATTTCTCTTATCATTTACCTACTCGAGGACGAGTAGGAATTAAGGTTCGGGATGCTAGGGACAGTGTTTTGTCTATGTATCCACACATGTATATAAGTCTTCATTCAATACAATTATAGCATGGATAATAAACGATTATCTTGATACAGGAATTATAATAATAACTATATTTATTATTGCCTCTAGGGCATAATTCCAACAGTCTCCCACTTGCACTAGAGTCAATAATCTAGCCCTCACATCATCATGCGAATTACATTGTAATAAATCTAACACCCATACAGTTATGGTGTTGATCATGCTTTGCCCGTGGAAGAGGTTTAGTCAGCGGGTCTGCTACATTCAGATCCGTGTGCACTTTGCATATATTTACGTCCTCCCCTTCGACGCAGTCGCGGATGAGGTCGAAGCGTCATTTGATGTGTCTGGTCTTCTTGTGAAACCGTGGTTCCTTTGCTAAGGCAATGGCACCCGTGTTGTCACAGAACAAGGTTATTGGATTCAGTGCGCTTGGCACCACTCCAAGATCCGTCATGAACTACTTCATCCAGACACCCTCCTTAGCCGCCTCCGAGGCAGCCATGTACTCCGCTTCACATGTAGAATCTGCTACGATGCTTTGCTTGGAACTGCACCAGCTTACCGCATCCCCATTAAGAATAAATACGTATCCGGTTTGCGACTTAGAGTCGTCCGGATCCGTGTCAAAGCTTGCATCAACGTAACCCTTTACGGCGAGCTCTTCGTCACCTCCATACACGAGAAACATCTCCTTAGTCCTTTTCAGGTACTTCAGGATATTCTTGACCGCCCTCCAGTGATCCACTCCTGGATTACTCTGGAACCTGCTTGCCATACTTATGGCCAGGCTAACGTCCGGTCTAGTGCACAACATTGCATACATGATAGATCCTATGGCTGAAGCATAGGGGACGGTGCTCATATGCTCTCTATCTTTATCAGTTGCTGGGCACTGAGTCTTACTCAATCTTGTACCTTGTAAAACTGGCAAGAACCCTTTCTTGGACTGTTCCATTTTGAACCTTTTCAAAACTTTATCAAGGTATGTGCTTTGTGAAAGTCCTATCAGGCGTTTCAATCTATCCCTGTAGATCTTAATGCCTAGAATGTAAGCAGCTTCTCCTAGGTCCTTCATAGAGAAACTTTTATTCAAGTAATCCTTTATGCTCTCCAAAAACTCTACATTGTTTCCAATCAGCAATATGTCATCTACATATAATATTAGAAACGCCACAGAGCTCCCACTCACCTTCTTGTAAATACAAGATTCTCCAACTACTTGTATAAACCCAAATGCTTTGATCACCTCATCAAAGCGTTTGTTCCAACTCCGAGATGCTTGCACCAGTCCATAAATGGATCGCTGGAGCTTGCACACCTTGTTAGCATTCTTAGGATCGACAAAACCTTCGGGTTGCATCATATACAACTCTTCCTTAAGGAAACCGTTAAGGAACGCCGTTTTGACATCCATCTCCCAGATTTCATAATCGAAAAATGCAGCTATTGCTAACATGATTCTGACGGACTTAAGCATCGCTACGGGTGAGAATGTCTCATCGTAGTAAACTCCTTGAACTTGTGAAAAACCTTTTGCCACAAGTCGAGCTTTATAAACGATCACATTGCCGTCAGCGTCCATCTTCTTCTTAAAGATCCATTTGTTCTGAATAGCCTTGCGGCCCTCAGGTAGTACTTCCAAAGTCCACACTTTGTTTTCATACATGGATCCTATCTCGGACTTCATGGCCTCCAGCCATTTGTTGGAATCTGGGCCCACCATTGCTTCTTCATAATTTGCAGGTTCATTGTTGTCTAACAACATGATTGACAAAACGGGATTACCGTACCACTCTGGAGCAGCACGTGGTCTCGTCGACCTGCGTGGTTCGATAGGAACTTGAACCGGAGTTTCATGATCATCATCATTAACTTCCTCCTCAACCGGCGTCGCAACGACAGGGGTTTCCCCTTGCCCTGCGCCACCATCTAGAGGGATGAGAGGTTCGACAACCTCATCAAGTTCTATCTTCCTCCCACTCAATTCTCTCGAGAGAAACTCCTTCTCGAGAAAAGCTCCGTTTTTAGCAACAAACACTTTGGCCTCGGATTTGAGATAGAAGGTGTACCCAACTGTCTCTTTTGGGTAACCTATGAAGATGCACTTTTCCACTTTGGTTCCAGCTTTTCAGGCTGAAGCTTTTTGACATAAGCATCACATCTCCAAACTTTAAGAAACGACAACTTTGGCCTTTTGCCATACCACAGTTCGTATGGTGTCGTCTCAACGGATTTTGATGGTGCCCTATTTAAAGTGAATGCAGCTGTGTCTAATGCATAACCCCAAAATGATAACGGCAAATCGGTAAGAGACATCATAGATCGCACCATCTCTAATAAAGTATGATTACGACGTTCGGACACACCATTACGTTGTGGTGTTCCAGGCGGTGTCAACTGTGAAACAATTCCACATTGTCTTAAGTGAGCACCAAACTCGAAACTCAGATATTCACCCCCACGATCAGACCGTAGGAACTTGATCTTCTTGTTACGATGATTTTCAACTTCACTCTGAAACTGCTTGAACTTTTCAAATGTTTCAGACTTGTGCTTCATTAATTAGACATAACCATATGTACTCAAATCATCAGTGAAGGTGAGAAAATAACGATATCCGCCGCGTGCCTCCACGCTCATCGGACCGCACACATCGGTATGTATGATTTCCAATAAGTCACTGGCACGCTCCATTGTTCCGGAGAACGGAGTTTTAGTCATCTTGCCCATGAGGCATGGTTCGCACGTGTCAAGTGACTCCAAAAGTCCATCGGTATGGAGTTTCTTCATGCGCTTTACACCAATATGACCTAAGCGGCAGTGCCAAAAAAACATGGCGCTATCATTGTTAACTCTAACTCTTTTGGTCTCAATGTTATGTATATGTGTATCACTATCAAGATTCAATATGAACAATCCTCTCACATTGGGTGCATGACCATAAAAGATGTTACTCATAGAAATAGAACAACCATTATTCTCTGACTTAAAAGAGTAACCGTCTCGCAACAAACAAGATCCAGATATGATGTTCATGCTCAACGCAGGCACTAAATAACAATTATTCAAGTTCATAACTAATCCCGATGGTAACTGAAGTGAAACTGTGTCGACGGCGATTGCATCAACCTTGGAACCATTTCCTACGCGCATCGTCACTTCATCTTTCCCCAGCCTTCGCCTATTCCGCAGTTCCTGTTTCGAGTTGCAAATATGAGCAACAGAACCGGTATCGAATACCCAGGCACTACTACGAGAGCCGGTTAAGTACACATCGATAACATGTATATCAAATATACCTGATTTTTCTTTGGCCGCCTTCTTATCAGCCACATACTTGGGGCAGTTGCGCTTCCAGTGACCCATACCCTTGCAATAGTAACACTTTGTTTCAGGCTTAGGTCCAGCTTTGGGTTTCTTCGTCGGATTGGCAACAGGCTTGCCGCTCTTCTTTGAATTTCCCTTCTTGCCTTTGCCGTTTCTCTTGAAACTAGTGGTCTTATTCACCATCAACACTTGATGCTCTTTACGGAGTTTAGACTCTGCGACTTTCAGCAACGCAAACAACTCGCCGGGTGACTTGTTCATCCCTTGCATGTTGTAGTTCAACACAAAGCCCTTATAGCTTGGCGGCAGTGATTGAAGAATTCTGTCAGTGATAGCCTCTTGCGGGAGTTCTATCCCCAGCTCAGCTAGATGGTTTGAGTACCCAGACATTTTGAGCACATGTTCACTGACAGACGAATTCTCCTCCATCTTGCAAGCATAGAATTTATCGGAGGTCTCATACCTCTCGATCCGGGCGTTCTTCTGAAAGATAAACTTCAACTCCTGGAACATCTCATATGCTCCATGACGCTCAAAGCGACGTTGAAGTCCCAGTTCTAAGCCATACAAGACTGCACATTGAACTACTGAGTAGTCCTCCTTACGTGTTAACCAAGCGTTCTTAGCATCCTGGTCAGCCGTAGCGGGTGGTTCATCTCCTAGCGTAGCATTAAGGACATAATCCTTCTTCCCAGCTTGTAGGATCAACTTAAGATTACGAGCCCAGTCTACAAAGTTGCTTCCATCATCTCTCAAATTAGCTTTCTCTAGGAACGTATTAAAATTCAGGGTGACTATCGCGTGAGCCATGATCTACAACACAAATATATTCAAAGTGGACTTAGACTATGTTCAAGATAATTAGAGTTTAACTTAATCAAATTACTTGCTAAACTCCCACTCAAAAAGTACATCTCTCTAGTCATTTGAGTGGTTCATGACCCACTTACACTAGCTCAAGTCCGATCATCACGTGAGTTGAGTATAGTTTCAGTGGTAAGCATCCCTATGCTAATCATATCAACTATATGATTCATGATCGACCTTTCGGTCTCATGTGTTCCGAGGCCATGTCTGTGTTGGAAATATGCCCTAGAGGCAATAATAAATTAGTTATTATTATATTTCTTAGTTCATGATAATCGTTTATTATCCATGCTATAATTGTATTGATTGGAAACACAATACTTGTGTGGATACATAGACAAAACACTGTCCCTAGTAAGCCTCTAGTTGACTAGCTCGTTGATCAAAGATGGTCAAGGTTTCCTGGCCATAGGCAAGTGTTGTCACTTGATAACGGGATCACATCATTAGGAGAATCATGTGATGGACTAGACCCAAACTAATAGATGTAGCATGTTGATCGTGTCATTTTGTTGCTACTGTTTTCTGCGTGTCAAGTATTTGTTCCTATGACCATGAGATAATATAACTCACGGACACCGGAGGAATGCTTTGTGTGTATCAAACGTCGCAACGTAACTGGGTGACTATAAAGATGCTCTACAGGTATCTCCGAAGGTGTTCGTTGAGTTAGTATAGATCGAGACTGGGATTTGTCACTCCGTGTGACGGAGAGGTATCTCGGGGCCCACTCGGTAATACAACATCACACACAAGCCTTGCAAGCAATGTAACTTAATGTAAGTTGCGGGATCTTGTATTACGGAACGAGTAAAGAGACATGCCGGTAAACGAGATTGAAATAGGTATGCGGATACTAACGATCGAATCTCGGGCAAGTAACATACCGAAGGACAAAGGGAATGACATACGGGATTATATGAATCCTTGGCACTGAGGTTCAAACGATAAGATCTTCGTAGAATATGTAGGATCCAATATGGGCATCCAGGTCCCGCTATTGGATATTGACCGAGGAGTCTCTCGGGTCATGTCTACATAGTTCTCGAACCCGCAGGGTCTGCACACTTAAGGTTCGACGTTGTTTTATGCGTATTTGAGTTATATGGTTGGTTACCGAATGTTGTTCGGAGTCCCGGATGATATCACGGACGTCACGAGGGTTTCCGGAATGGTCCGGAAACGAAGATTGATATATAGGATGACCTCATTTGGTTACCGGAAGGTTTTTGTGCATTACCGGAAAAGTTTCGGGCTCATCGGTAGTGTACCGGGAGTGCCGGGAGGGGTGCCGGGGACCATCGGGAGGGGTGTCACGCCCCAAGGGGTCTCATGGGCTATGGGAAGAGATAAACCAGCCCCTAGTGGGCTGGAATAAGTTCCCACTAAGGCCCATAAGGTTTGAGAAGGAAAAAACACAAGGTGGAAAGAGTTTCCAAGTGGGAAGGTGGAATCCTACTCCAAGTAGGATTGGAGTAGGACTCCTCCACCTCCAATTTCGGCCAAACCTTTAGGTTTTGAGGCTGCCTCCTCCCCTCCCTCCCACCTATATATACGGAGGTTTTAGGGCTGATTTGAGACGACTTTTCCACGGCAGCCCGACCACATACCTCCACGGTTTTTCCTCTAGATCGCGTTTCTGCGGAGCTCGGGCGGAGCCCTGCTGAGACAAGGTCATCACCAACCTCCGGAGCGCCGTCACGTTGCCGTAGAACTCTTCTACCTCTCCGTCTCTCTTGCTGGATCAAGAAGGCCGAGATCATCGTCGAGCTGTACGTGTGCTGAACGCGGAGGTGCCGTCCGTTCGGTACTAGATCGTGGGACTGATCGCGGGATTGTTCGCGGGGCGGATCGAGGGACGTGAGGACGTTCCACTACATCAACCGCGTTCACTAACGCTTCTGCTGTACAATCTACAAGGGTACGTAGATCACTCATCCCCTCTCATAGATGGACATCACCATGATAGGTCTTCGTGCGCGTAGGAAAATTTTTGTTTCCCATGCGACGTTCCCCAACAGTGGCATCATGAGCTAGATTCATGCGTAGATGTCTTCTCGAGTAGAACACAAAAGTTTTTGTGGGCGGTGATGTGCGTTTTGCTGCCCTCCTTAGTCTTTTCTTGATTCCGCGGTATTGTTGGATTGAAGCGGCTTGGACCGACATTACTCGTACGCTTACGAGAGATTGGTTTCATCGCTACGAGTAACCCGGTTGCTCAAAGATGACTGGCAAGTGTCGGTTTCTCCAACTTTAGTTGAATCGGATTTGACTGAGGGGGTCCTTGGATGAGGTTAAATAGCAACTCATATATCTCCGTTGTGGTGTTTGCGTAAGTAAGATGCGATCCTACTAGATACCCATGGTCACCACGTAAAACATGCAACAACAAAATTAGAGGACGTCTAACTTGTTTTTGCAGGGTATGCTTGTGATGTGATATGGCCAACGATGTGATGTGATATATTGGATGTATGAGATGATCATGTTGTAATAGATAATATCGACTTGCACGTCGATGGTACGGCAACCGGCAGGAGCCATAGGGTTGTCTTTATACTAATGTTTGTGCTTGCAGATGCGTTTACTATTTTGCTAGGATGTAGCTTTAGTAGTAATAGCATGATTAGCATGACAACCCCGATGGCGACACGTTGATGGAGATCATGGTGTGGCGCCGGTGACAAGAAGATCGTGCCGGTGCTTTGGTGAAGGAGATCAAGAAGCACGTGATGATGGCCATATCATGTCACTTATGAATTGCATGTGATGTTAATCCTTTTATGCACCTTATTTTGCTTAGAACGACGGTAGCATTATGAGGTGATCTCTCACTAAAATTTCAAGACGAAATTGTGTTCTCCCCGACTGTGCACCGTTGCTACAGTTCATCGTTTCGAGACACCACGTGATGATCGGGTGTGATAGACTCAACGTTCACATACAACGGGTGCAAGACAGTTGCGCACGCGGAACACTCGGGTTAAGCTTGACGAGCCTAGCATGTGCAGACATGGCCTCGGAACACATGAGACCGAAAGGTCGAGCATGAATCGTATAGTTGATATGATTAGCATAGAGATGCTTACCACTGAAACTATTCTCGACTCACGTGATGATCGGACTTGAGATAGTGGATTTGGATCATGTACCACTCAAATGACTAGAGAGATGTACTTTTTGAGTGGGAGTTCTTAAGTAATATGATTAATTGAACTAATTGTCATGAACATAGTCTAATGGTCTTTGCGAATTATGATGTAGCTTGCGCTATAGCTCTACTGTTTTATATGTTCCTAGAGAAAATTTAGTTGAAAGTTGATAGTAGCAAACTTTGCAGACTGAGTCTGTAAAACCGAGGATTGTCCTCGTTGCTGCACAGAAGGCTTATGTCCTTAATGCACCACTCGGTGTGCTGCACCTCGAGCGTCGTCTGTGGATGCTGTGAACATCCGACATACACGTTTCTCATGACTACACGATAGTTCAGTACGAAAATGCTTAATGGCTTAGAAGCAAGGCGACTAAAACGTTGTAAAACGTCACGGAACATAAGTGATGTTCTAAAGAGATGAAATTGTGATTTCATGCTTGTGCCCTTGTTAAGAGGTACGAGACCTCCGACAAGATTCTTTGTCCACAAAGCACAGAAGAAAAGGCTCAATCGTTGAGCATGTGCTCAGATTGTCTGAGTACGACAATCGCTTGAATCAAGTGGGAGTTAATCTTCCAGATGAGATAGTGATAGTTCTCCAAAGTCACTGCCACCAAGCTGTGAGAGCTTCGTGATGAACTATAACATATCAAGGATACATACAATGATCCTTGAGCGATTCGCAATGTTTGACACTGCAAAAGTAGAAATCAAGAAGGAGCATCAATAGTTGATGGTTTGTACAACCACTAAGTTTCAAGAAAGGCAAGGGCTAGAAGGGATACTTCGTGAAACAGCAAAACAGTTGCTGCACTAATGAAGGGACCCAAGATTAAACCCAAACCCGAGACTAAGTGCTTCTGTAATGAGGGGAACAATCACTGAGGCAGAGCAACTCAAGATACTTGGTAGATAAGAAGGCTGGCAAAAGTCAAAAGAAGTGTATTTGATATACATGATGTTGATGTGTACTTTACTAGTACTCCTAGTAGCACGAGGATATTGGATACCGGTTCGGTTGCTAAGTGATTAGTGACGCAAAATGAAAGCTACGGCATAAACGGAGACTAGCTAAAGGCGAGGTGACGATACGTGTTGGAAGTGTTTCCAAGATTGATATGATCAAACGTCGCACGCTCCCTCTACCATCGGGATTGGTGTTAAACCTAAATAATTGTTATTTCATGCTTGCGTTAAGCATGAACATGATTGGATCGTGTTTATTGCAATACGATTATTCATTTAAAGAGAATAATGGTTACTCTATTTTCTTGAATAATCACCTTCAATGGTTTATTGAATCTCGATCGTAGTGTTACACATGTTCATGATATTGGTGCCAAAAGATACGAGTTGATGATGATAGTACCACTTACTTGTGGCACTGCCGCTTGAGTCATGTTAGTATAAATTGCATGAAGAGGCTCCATGCTGATGGATCTTTGTACTCACCTGATTTCGAATAACTAGTGACATGCGAATCATACCACATGAGCAAGGCCTTGTTTTCATTGAGATGAAATAAGATAGTAACTTGTTGGAAGTGATACATTTTGATGTATGCAGTCCAATGGGTGCTGAGGCACGCAGTGGATATCATTATGTTCTTACTTCACTCATGATTTGAGTAGATACAGGAGTATTTACTTAATGAATCACAAGTCTAAAATGTTGAAAAGTTCAATTCCGTTTCAGAGTGAAGTTCGTCGTAACAAGAGGATAAACTGTCTACGATATGATCATGGAAATGAATATCTGAGTTACAAGTTTTGGTACACAGTTAAGACAATGTGGAAATTGTTTCGCAGTTCATGCCACCTGGAACATCATAGTGTGATGATGTGTCTGAACATCATAGCCATGCACTATTTGGTATGGTGCATACTATGATGTCTCTTATCGAATTACCACTATCGTTTATGGGTTATGCATTAGAGACAACCGCAGTCACTTTAAATAGGGCACCGCATATTTCCGTTGAGATGACACAGTATAAACTGAGGTTTAGAGAAATCTAAACTGTCGTTTCTTGAAAGTTTGGGGTTTCGACACTTATGTGAAAAAGTTTCAGTCTGATAAGCTCGAACCCAAAGCGGATAAATGCATCTTCATAGGATATACAAAACAGTTGGGTACATCTCCTATCTCAGATCCGAAAGCAAAGTGTTTGTTTCTAGAAACGGATCCCTTCTCGAGGAAAGGTTTCTCTTGAAAGAATTGAGTGGGAGGGTAGTAGAACTTAATGAGGTTATTGAACCATCACTTCAACCAGTGTGTAGGAGGGCGCAGGAAGTTGTTCATGTGGCGCCTACACCAATTGAAGTGGAAGCTGATGATGATGATCATTGAGCTTCAAATCAAGTTACTACAAACCTCGTAGGTCGACAAGGTCGCGTACTGCTACAGAGTAGTACGGTAACCCTGTCTTGGAGGTCATGTTGTTGAGCAACAGTGAACCTACGAGTTATGGAGAAAGCGATGGTGGGCCCAGATTCCGACAAATGGCTGGAAGCCATGAAATCCGAGAGAGGATCCATGTGGGAAAACAAAGTGTAGACTTTGGTAGAACTACTTGATGGTCATAGGACTATTGAGTAAAAAATGGATCTTTAAAAGAAGACAGACGATGATGGTGATAAGTCACTATTAAGAAAAGCTCGACTTGTCGCAAAGATGTTTTCGATAAGATCAAACAGTTGACTATGATGAGACTTTCTCACTCGTAGCGATGCTAAAAGTCTGTTAGAATTATGTTAGTTGTTGATGCATTATTTACGAAATATTGCACGTAGGATGTCAAAACATTGTTTTCTCGACGGTTTCCTTGAGCAAACATTGTATGTGATACAACTAGAAGGTTTTGTCGATCCTAAAGATACTAGCAAGTATGCAAGCTCCAGTGATCCTTCAATGGACTGGTGCAAGCATCTCGGAGTTGGAATATACACTTTGATGAGATGATCAAAGATTTTGGGTTTGTACAAGGTTTATGAGAAACTTGTATTTCCAAAGAAGTGAGTGGGAGCACTATAGAATTTCTGATAGGTATATGTGGTTGACATATTGTGGATCAGAAGTAATGTAGAATTTCTGTAAAGCATACAAGGTTGTTTGAAAGAAGTTTTCAAAGGAGTACATGTATTACGCTACTTGAACGTTGAGCATCAAAGATCTATGGAGATAGATCGAAAGCGCTTAATAGAAGTTTCAACAAGATGCAGGCCTTGACAAGTTTTTGAAAGAGTTCAAAATAGACCAGCAAAGAAGGAGTTCTTGGTTGCGTTGTGAGGTGTGAATTTGAGTAAGACTCAAAACCCGACCACGGCAGAATAAAGAGAATAGACGAAGGTCGTCTTCTATGCCTTAGCCGTAGAATCTAAAGTATGCCATGCTGTGTACCGCACCTGAAGTGTGCCTTGACTCAAAGTATGTTGAGAGGTACACAGAGTGATCCATGATTGAATCACTAGCAGCGGTCGAAATTTATTCTTAGTAACTAATGGACTAAGGAATTTTTCTCGATTATGGAGGTGGTTGAAGAGTTTGTCGTAAAGGGTTACGTCAATGCAAGCTTTGACACTAATCCGGATAACTATGAGTAGTGAAACGGATTCGTATAGTAGAGTAGATATTTGGAGCATTTCCGAATAGCACGTAGTAGCAGCATCTATAAGATGACATAAATATTTGTAAAGAACACACGAATCTGAAAGTTTCAGAACCGTTGACTAAAACCTCTCTCACGAGCAAGACGTGATCAGACCCCATAACTATATGGGTGTTGGATTCGTTGGAATCACATGGTGATGTGAACTAGATTATTGACTCTAGTGCAAGTGGGAGACTGTTGGAAATATGCCCTAGAGGCAATAATAAATTAGTTATTATTATATTTCTTAGTTCATGATAATCGTTTATTATCCATGCTATAATTGTATTGATTGGAAACACAATACTTGTGTGGATACATAGACAAAACACTGTCCCTAGTAAGCCTCTAGTTGACTAGCTCGTTGATCAAAGATGGTCAAGGTTTCCTGGCCATAGGGAAGTGTTGTCACTTGATAACGGGATCACATCATTAGGAGAATCATGTGATGGACTAGACCCAAACTAATAGACGTAGCATGTTGATCGTGTCATTTTGTTGCTACTGTTTTCTGCGTGTCAAGTATTTGTTCCTATGACCATGAGATCATATAACTCACGGACACCGGAGGAATCCTTTGTGTGTATCAAACGTCGCAACGTAACTGGGTGACTATAAAGATGCTCTACAGGTATCTCCGAAGGTGTTCGTTGAGTTAGTATAGATCGAGACTGGGATTTGTCACTCCGTGTGACGGAGAGGTATCTCGGGGCCCACTCGGTAATACAACATCACACACAAGCCTTGCAAGCAATGTAACTTAATGTAAGTTGCGGGATCTTGTATTACGGAACGAGTAAAGAGACTTGCCGGTAAACGAGATTGAAATAGGTATGCGGATACTAACGATCGAATCTCGGGCAAGTAACATACCGAAGGACAAAGGGAATGACATACGGGATTATATGAATCCTTGGCACTGAAGTTCAAACGATAAGATCTTCGTAGAATATGTAGGATCCAATATGGGCATCCAGGTCCCGCTATTGGATATTGACCGAGGAGTCTCTCGGGTCATGTCTACATAGTTCTCGAACCCGCAGGGTCTGCACACTTAAGGTTCGACGTTGTTTTATGCGTATTTGAGTTATATGGTTGGTTACCGAATGTTGTTCGGAGTCCCGGATGATATCACGGACGTCACGAGGGTTTCCGGAATGGTCCGGAAATGAAGATTGATATATAGGATGACCTCATTTGGTTACCGGAAGGTTTTCGTGCATTACCGGAAAAGTTTCGGGCTCATCGGTAGTGTACCGGGAGTGCCGGGAGGGGTGCCGGGGACCATCGGGAGGGGTGTCACGCCCCAAGGGGTCTCATGGGCTATGGGAAGAGATAAACCAGCCCCTAGTGGGTTGGAATAAGTTCCCACTAAGGCCCATAAGGTTTGAGAAGGAAAAAACACAAGGTGGAAAGAGTTTCCAAGTGGGAAGGTGGAATCCTACTCCAAGTAGGATTGGAGTAGGACTCCTCCACCTCCAATTTCGGCCAAACCTTTAGGTTTTGAGGCTGCCTCCTCCCCTCCCTCCCACCTATATATACGGAGGTTTTAGGGCTGATTTGAGACGACTTTTCCACGGCAGCCCGACCACATACCTCCACGGTTTTTCCTCTAGATCGCGTTTCTGCGGAGCTCGGGCGGAGCCCTGCTGAGACAAGGTCATCACCAACCTCCGGAGCGCCGTCACGTTGCCGTAGAACTCTTCTACCTCTCCGTCTCTCTTGCTGGATCAAGAAGGCCGAGATCATCGTCGAGCTGTACGTGTGCTGAATGCGGAGGTGCCGTCCGTTCGGTACTAGATCGTGGGACTGATCGCGGGATTGTTCGCGGGGCGGATCGAGGGACGTGAGGACGTTCCACTACATCAACCGCGTTCACTAACGCTTCTGCTGTACGATCTACAAGGGTACGTAGATCACTCATCCCCTCTCGTAGATGGACATCACCATGATAGGTCTTCGTGCGCGTAGGAAAATTTTTGTTTCCCATGCGACGTTCCCCAACAGTCTGCACATGCTAGGCTCGTCAAGCTTAACCCGAGTGTTCCGCGTGTGCAACTGTTTTGCACCCGTTGTATGTGAACGTTGAGTCTATCACACCCGATCATCACGTGGTGTCTCGAAACGACGAACTGTAGCAACGGTGCACTGTCGGGGAGAACACAATTTCGTCTTGAAATTTTAGTGAGAGATCACCTCATAATGCTACCGTCGTTCTAAGAAAAATAAGGTGCATAGAAGGATTAACATCACATGCAATTCATAAGTGACATGATATGGCCATCATCACGTGCTCCTTGATCTCCATCACCAAAGCACCGACACGATCTTCTTTTCACCAGCGCCACACCATGATCTCCATCAACGTGTCGCCATCGGGGTTGTCATGCTACTCATGCTATTACTACTAAAGCTACATCCTAGCAAAATAGTAAACGCATCTGCAAGCACAAACGTTAGTTTAAAGACAACCCTATGGCTCCCGCCGGTTGCCGTACCATCGACGTGCAAGTCGATATTATCTATTACAACATGATCATCTCATACATCCAATATATCACATCACATCGTTGGCCATATCACATCACAAGCATACCCTGCAAAAACAAGTTAGACGTCCTCTAATTTTGTTGTTGCATGTTTTACGTGGTGACCATGGGTACCTAGTAGGATCGCATCTTACTTACGCAAACACCACAACGGAGATATATGAATTGCTATTTAATTTTATACAAGGACCTCCTCGGTCAAATCCGATTCAACTAAAGTTGGAGAAACCGACACTTGCCAGTCATCTTTGAGCAAGGGGGTTACTCGTAGCGATGAAACCAGTCTCTCGTAAGCGTACGAGTAATGTGGGTCCAAGCCGCTTCAATCCAACAATACCGCGGAATCAAGAAAAGACTAAGGAGGGCAGCAAAACGCACATCACCGCCCACAAAGACTTTTGTGTTCTACTCGAGAAGACATCTACGCATGAACCTAGCTCATGATGCCACTGTTGGGAAACGTCGCATGGGAAATAAAAATTTTCCTACGCGCAGAAGACCTATCATGGTGATGTTCATCTACGAGAGGGGATTTCCGATCTACGTACCCTTGTAGATCGCACATCAGAAGCGTTAGTGAACGCGCTTGATGTAGTGGAACGTCCTCACGTCCCTCGATCCGCCCCGCGAACCGTCCCACGAACCGTCCCGCGATCCGTCCCACGATCTAGTGCCGAACGGACGGCACCTCCGCGTTCAACACACGTACAGCTCGACGATGATCTCGGCCTTCTTGATCCAGCAAGAGAGACGGAGAGTTAGATGAGTTCTCCGGCAGCGTGACGGCGCTCCGGAGGTTGGTGATGATCTTATTTCGGCAGGGCTCCTCCCGAGCTCCGCAGAAACGCGATCTAGAGGTAAAACCGTGGAGGTATGTGGTCGGGCTGCTTTAGAAAAGTTGTCTCAAATCAGCCCTAATTGCTCCATATATATAGGAGGAGGGAGGGGAGGCTTGCCTTGAGGCTCAAGGATCCCCAAGGGCTGCGCCACCAAGGGAGGAGGAGTCCTCCTCCAATCCTAGTCCAACTAGGATTGGAAAGTGGAGTCCTTCTCTCCTTTCCCACCTCCTTTTTTTTTCTTTCTCTTTGATTTTCTATCCTTGGCGCATAGGGCCCTCTTGGGCTGTCCCACCAGCCCACCAAGGGCTGGTGCGCCACCCCCAAGGCCTATGGGCTTCCCCGGGGTGGGTTGCCCCCCCCGGTGAACACCCGGAACCCATTCGTCATTCCCGGTACATTCCCGGTAACTCCGAAAACCTTCCGGTAATCAAATGAGGTCATCCTATATATCAATCTTCGTTTCCGGACCATTCCGGAAACCCTCGTGACGTCCGTGATCTCATCCAGGACTCCAAACAACATTCGGTAACCAACCATATAACTCAAATACGCATAAAACAACGTCGAACCTTAAGTGTGCAGACCCTGCAGGTTCGAGAACTATGTAGACATGACCCGAGTGACTCCACGGTCAATACCCAATAGCGGGACCTGGATGCCCATATTGGATCCCACATATTCTACGAAGACCTTATCGTTTGAACCTCAGTGCCAAGGATTCATATAATCCCGTATGTCATTCCCTTTGTCCTTCGGTATGTTACTTGCCCGAAATTCGATCGTCAGTATCCGCATACCTATTTCAATCTCGTTTACCGGCAAGTCTCTTTACTCGTTCCGTAATACAAGATCCCGCAACTTACACTAAGTCACATGGCTTGAAAGGCTTGTGTGTGATGTTGTATTACCGAGTGGGCCCCGAGATACCTCTCCGTCACACGGAGTGACAAATCCCAGTCTCGATCCATACTAACTCAACGAACACCTTCGGAGATACCTGTAGAGCATCTTTATAGTCACCCAGTTACGTTGCGACGTTTGATACACACAAAGCATTCCTCCGGTGTCAGTGACTTATATGATCTCATGGTCATAGGAACAAATACTTGACACGCAGAAAACAGTAGCAACAAAATGACACGATCAACATGCTACGTCTATTAGTTTGGGTCTAGTCCATCACGTGATTCTTCTAATGACGTGATCCAGTTATCAAGCAACAACACCTTGTACATAATCAGAAGACCCTGACTATCTTTGATCAACTGGCTAGCCAACTAGAGGCTTGCTAGGGACAGTGTTTTATCTATGTATCCACACATGTATATAAGTCTTCATTCAATACAATTATAGCATGGATAATAAAAGATTATCTTATATTTATTATTGCCTCTAGGGCATAATTCCAACAATTCCTTGATGCACATATTGCTAGAGTTGCTGCTAGATGTGATGATACTTCTGAAACTGCTGATACTATTCAAGTAGAACCTGCTACTATGCCTGAATTGCCTGTTATGCCTGATACGCGCTATGTTAACAAGGGAGATATAGCTGAGGACTTTCTTGCGTGTAAGGATAGCTATGATGTTGAGAAACTTCTGCGCAAGTGGAAAGAAAAATCTCTGAACGCTAGGATGAAATACGACCCGAAGTTTGCTACTTTGCCTATCTTTGTGACCGATAAGGATTATGAATTCTCTGTCGACTCTGAGTTAATCACTCTGGTTGAGTCTGATCCTTTTCACGGTTATGAGTATGAAACGGTTGTAGCCCATCTTACCAAACTGCACGATATAGCCACCCTATTCACTAGTGAGGAAAAGATCCACCACTACTATATGCTCAAGCTGTTTCCTTTCTCGCTAAAGGATGATGCTAAGACCTGGTTCACTTCTCTTGCTCCTGGTTGTGTGCGTAGCCCCTAGGATATGGTCTACTACTTCTTTGAAAAATATTTCCTTGTCCATAAGAAGCAAGCTGCCTTGCAGGGAATATACAACTTTGCTCAAGCTGAGGAAGAGAGTCTCCCACAAGCTTGGGGAAGGCTCATCCAGCTAGTGAATGCTTTGCCTGATCACCCTCTTGAGAAGAATGAAATACTTGATATCTTCTATAATGGACTTACCGATGCTTCCAAAGACCACCTAGATAGTTGTGCCGGTAGTGGTTTTAGGGAACGAACCGTAGAACAAGCTGAGAATCTACTGAATAACATCTTGTGCAATGAGAATGCTTGGACTATTCCCGAACCACCTCCTAAGCCAACTCCGAAGAAAAGAGGTATTCTATTCCTCAGTCCTGAAGATATGCAAGAAGACAAGAAATCTATGCGAAAGAAAGGCATTAAATCTGAAGATGTCAAAAATCTACCACCTATCGAAGAGATCCATGGTCTCGATAACCCGATACAGGTAGTAGAAGTAAATTCTCTGCGTAGGTTTGATGAGAGTAATATTCCTTTTGATAAACCTGCTAGCTTATGCATGGATGAATTTGATAACTTTGTTGCCAAACAACAGAGTTTCAATGATTAGATTAGCAGACAATTGGAAAAGAGTGCTCGTATGCTTATTCATTTAAGTGCTTGTGTTGACAGAAATGTCAATGATATTAAACTTCTGAGTAAGCATGCCTCTATGGTTACTACTCAGGTAGAACAAGTACTTAAAGCTCAAAATGACTTGCTTAATGAGTTGAATGACAATTCTATCCGAGTCGTCACTAGAGGCGGTAGAATGACCCAGGAACCTCTGTATCCCGAGGGTCATCCGAAGAGAATTGAACAAGATTCTCAAGGAGTTATCACTGATGCACCTAGTCATCCTAGAAAGAAGAAGAAAGATGATAGGAACCTGCACGCTAGCAACCCCGTTGTTGCTACACCTGAGTGTCCAAACGATGCCTCTGTCTCTGATGCTGAAACACAATCTGGTGATGAACATGAGCCTAATGATAATATCAATACTGATGTTCATGAACATGCTCAACCTAGCAATGATAAGCATGTGGAGATTGAACATAGTGTTGATCTTGATAACCACAGCGTAAGAATAAGAGATACGATAAGAATGACTTCGCTGCTAGGAAGCATGGTAAAGAAAGGGAACCATGGGTTCAGAAACCCATGCCCTTTCCTCCCAAACCATCCAAGAAAAAGGATGATGAGGATTTTGAGCGCTTCGTTGAGATGATCAGACCTGTCTTTCTGCAAATGCGTTTGGCGGATATGCTCAAGATGTCTCCGTATGCTAAGTACATGAAAGATATTATGACTAATAAGAGGAGGATACCTGAGATTGAGATTTCCACCGTGCTTGCTAACTACACTTTCAAGGGTGGAACTCCTAAGAAACTAGGTGATCCCGGTGTGCCCACTATACCTTGCTCCATTAAAGGCAACTACGTTAGAACTGCGTTGTGCGACCTTGGAGCCGGTGTTAGTGTTATGCCTCTCTCTCTTTATCATAGACTTGAACTAGATAAGTTGACACCCACTGAAATCTCTCTGCAAATGGCCGACAAATCAACTGCTTTCCCTATCAGCATTTGCGAGGATGTGCCTATTGTGGTTGCTAACACCACTATCTTAACAGACTTTGTTATCTTGGATATTCCCGAGGACGATGCCATGGCGGTCATCCTAGGAAGACCCTTTTTAAACACTACAGGGGCTGTTATAGATTGCAACAAAGGCAATATCACTTTCCATGTCAATGGTAATGAGCATACGGTGCACTTTCCGAAGAAACAATATCGAGTACATTGCATCAATGCTATCGAAAAAACTTCATCGATTCTTATTGGGAGCTTTGAATGCCCTATTCCTCGTGTCAAGATGAAGTATGATTTGCTTATTAGGGAGATACACATCCCCATTGAGGTGACCTAATGACTATTCTAAAATTCTCCATTCCCTTTTGCGATTCGAGAAGTTTTGTCGAGGGGATTTGATTAACCCCATTGACGGATTTCTTTCGATGACCATGAGATGGATGAATCGAGGAGTCACAAACCTCTGTTTTAAGCTTTCACTTCAGGTTGCTTAGAAGAAAAATGATAGATTTAGTTTAGTTTTCCCTATTTTCTGTTTTAGCGTCCGGTAGAAAAATACCCCGAAAATAAAAGTTCTCTGAACGCTGTGAAAATCAAGTATGATTTTTCTGGATTTTTTGAAAAATACTGGGACAAAGAGTCTGTCTGGGGGCCATACCAGTGGCCACAAGCCCTAGGGGCGCGGGCACCCCCTGACCGTGCCACCCAGGCTTGTGGGGCCCACAGGCACCCCCTCCACTCATTCTTGCTCTCATCCGCTTCCCTTATCTCCAAAAAAATTGTTTCACAGCTCAAACCCGTGTTCTTGCTCCTCTTGTTGGGATTTTCGATCTCTT
Organism: Hordeum vulgare subsp. vulgare; assembly: GCF_904849725.1. Lineage (NCBI taxonomy): Eukaryota > Viridiplantae > Streptophyta > Magnoliopsida > Poales > Poaceae > Hordeum > Hordeum vulgare. The sequence continues at coordinate 568,970,211 of NC_058524.1, read as the reverse complement.
TGCTCAAATCACCATTCTTCGAACTGTTTTGCTGAAATTACTCCTTGGTAAGTGACTCCTCCATTGGTCCAATTAGTTTTTGCTCTAGTGCCTTATACTCCGCGTATATTTTTGCTGCCTTGGTGACCATGTTCTTGAGCTTTGCATGCTGATTTTATCTGGTCCCAAGTAGTTTTGATGCATAATATGGCCTCTAGGCACTTGTTGGAGTAGTTGCTACGAGTTTCATTGAGCCTTATTCACATTTCCTTAGAATCACTAAAAATTTCAGAAATTTTCAGAGATAGAAAAGGGGAAAGATGAGGAGGTTTTTAAGAGGCTCGTCAAGCCGTGACCCCAAGGATGATGGGAGTGAGAAGAAGCCCAAGTATCCGGTCCCTCGAGTCGCAGAAGTTCGAGCATGCGAGTGGCCAAGCGACGTGTTCTTACGCGCCGCTGGAATTTATGAGGACTTTTATCACTTGGTGGAGAACGCAGGCCTTACTGCCTTCGTTGAAGATAAGTGTCCGCAATACCTCCTCCTCACCAATATCTTCGTACAAAGCTTTAACTTCTATCCGAGGAAGAATCCTCCTATGGTTGAGTTTAAACTTTATGATATCCCCCAGCGCATGTCACTCCAAGATTTTTGCAATGTTTGCAAATTACCTTATGTTGGGGATATTCATGAACCTCGTCCATGGGACTTGGAAGCTTTCATCGGTACAATTGTTGTAGGAGAGGAGAGAGGAGTGTCTTGCGCTAGAGCTGCTAACATTCATTTTCCCGTGCTTCGGTACTTCTCACTATTTGTGGGAAAATGTTTGATTGGTCGTGGGAAAGCTGGGTCACTTAGTTCCCTAGATCTTGCGGTCTTGCGCGAATCCCTTTATAACGATAAAACTTATAGCTTGGGCGCTATAGTAGCTCAACGGTTGAACCTGAACCGTTCTAAAGGTGTTGTCTATGGAGGTATCTACGCTACTCGTCTTGCCAGACACTTTGAGATAGCTATTAGACTGGAGGAGGAAGAAGAGATTCTTCTTCCCGAGAGATATCTACATTACGATAGCATGGTTCGCCATGACTTTATTGATAGAGATATACATAGAAGGATGATTTATAACCTGGTATTTAGTCAGGGTACTCATGAGACTATTACTTTGCCTGCTCCTTCTTTGTTCAATCTTCATGCAGGCAGGTACACTATTATGCCCTCGGACATCTACGCATATTGGGGCCTAGCCCAACCACAGGTGCGCGTGCTCGAGCCACGAGTCGAGTACCAGACGCCAGTTTATCAGTGGGAGCCGAAAGAGCTCACACAGCAGTGGCATCCTCAGTCCACTCCGGAGTACCCCAGAGCTGGTTATTTCCCAACTTGGGAGTAGACCAAGTTAGGCCAAAAGCCTAAGCTTGGGGGAGTACGTGTTCTCACTGACTTTACATTCTTGCTTATGCTTTCACTTTGTTAGCCAGTGTTCACACTTTGCCACTGTATCATCCATGCTAGTTTATTTTCTTTTTCTTGTTTTCTTTTCGTGCATCTTTCTAGTTTGAGAAAACCCAAAAAGATTTTCTTTTTCTTCTTTTGCTTGTTGGGAGCTTTCTCGTGTAGATAGTTTTCTTTTTCTTTGGGTCAAGGTAGAAGATATTGGTTACAATGTTTAGTGGCTCTTGCATGCATACCTGTTTAGCTTTCAAAGAGCCATATTACTTTGTCTTCTCCTTTATGTTTGCCTGCAGATTCCAGCTTTAGTCCAATGCATGAGCATGCTTATTATTGTTCACATCGTTCGGTCGTGCAAGTGAAAGGCAATAATGACGATATATGATGAAGTGACTGAGCCTGGAAAAGCTGGTAGGAACTCGATCTATTTTTTTTTGTAAATATGACTAGCTCACTGTGCCTGATTCAGCTTTGTTGTGAGAGAAACATGTTTGCAATGACAACTTAGAGATCATAGTTGCTTATGCCATGCTTATTTAGCTAGGAGCTTATAATGGTCTGTCTTGGTTGCCAACATGAATGTTGAGATGACTGTGATGTAGTATGATAGGATGGTATCCTCCTTTGAATGTTTGAAGTGGCTTGACTTGGCGCATGTTCACGCATGTAGTTGAAACAAAATCAACATAGCCTCTATGATATTCATGTTCATGGTGATTTATGTCCTACTCATGCTTACACTCATTGGTAGTTAATCTCAATGCATTTTGATGACTGGTGTCGCTCTGTAGTTGGTCACTTCCCAGTCTTTTGCTAGCCTTCACTTGTACTAAGCGGGAATACTGCTTGTGCATCCACTTCCCTAAACCCAAAGTTGTGCCATATGAGTCCACCATACCTACCTATGTGCGGTATCTACCTGTCGTTCCCAGTAAATTTGCATGTGCCACTCTCTAAATCTTCAAGAAATAATCTGTTTTGCATGCTCGAACCGCTCATGTGGTGACAGGGGGCTATTGGTATCTTCCATGCTAGGCGTGTTATCCTCGATATGTGTTTATTCACTATCATTCACGAGAAAGGGGTCGGTAATTGGAATTCCCAGTTCCATGCTCAAATCGAAAAGATAATTGCAAACAAAACTCCCCCAGGATTGATGTTGGTATGGACGGTACCGAGGATTCGGCTAGCCGTGGAGTGTGATTGATTGGTGGTGGGGGAGTCAAAACTTTACTTTTCTGTTTGGGAACCGCCTATAGCATGTGTAGCATGGAAGATGTTGAGAACTCTTAGTCATTGTGTTGACAATGAAAGCATGCCACCCAAAATTATTATCTCTGTTTTCAAAGCTTGAGCTCTGGCACCTCTGCAAATCAATGCTTCCCTTTGTGAAGGGTCTGTCTATTTATGTTCATCCTCCTCTTACAAAAGCACCAATTAGAGAGCACCTCTGTCATTTTTATGCTTTGCTTTTAACTGTGTTGAGTATGACTGTGACTGCATCTTCTTTTCCATGAATTACAATGTTTAGTCAACCCTTGGTCTTTGAAGGTGCTCTGCATTTGTGTTTTGCGGTCTCAGAAAGAGTAGCGAGATACCATCTATTCATACTGCTTCATGTTGTTTTGATTGAAGTGTTGACATTGGAGGCTTATTATTATTTTCTCACTAGTTGATTATGCCATTGATATGAGTTTACTGTGAGACCTAGATGCCATTTGCTTATGTGGTTTGCTTGTGATCTTGCTGAAATTCTGGTTGTGAGTTAGACATAGTTGCAACAACAAGATCAAACAGAGTTCGTCAAAGTTTTTCTTTTGTCTCTCTCAGTTTGTCAACTGAGTTGCTTCAGGACAAACAAGTCTTTAAGCTTGGGGGAGTTGATACGTCTCCATCGTATCTACTTTTCCGAACTCTTTTGCCCTTGTTTTGGACTCTAATTTGCATGATTTGAATGAAACTAACCCGGACTGACGCTGTTTTCAGCAGAATTGCCATGGTGTTGTTTTTGTGCAGAAATAAAAGTTCTCGGAATGTCCTGAAAATTTACGGAGATTTTTTCTGGAATAAAAGAAAAATACCTGCGCAAAGATCGACCGGAGGGGGCGCGCCAGTGGGCCACAAGCCCACAGGCCGCGGCCACCCCCCTAGGCCGCGCCGTGCAGGCTTGTGGGGCCCACGTGGCACCACTGTCCCCAAACACAGCTCTATATCTTCCGTATCGCCCGGGCAAAAAATCAGAGAGAAGGTTTCATCGTGTTTTGTGATACGGAGGCGCCGCCACATCCTGTTCTTCATCAGGAGGGCAGATTTGGAGTCCGTTTCGGGCTCCGGAGAAGGGAAATCGTCGCCATCGTCATCATCAACCTTTCTCCATCCACAATTCCATGATGCTCTTCATCGTTCTTGAGTAATCTCATCGTAGGCTTGCTGGACGGTGATGTGTTGGATGAGATCTATCATGTAATCGAGTTTGTTCTTGACGGGGATTGATCCCTAGTATCCACTATGTTCTAGATTGATGTTGCTACCACTTGGCTATGCTTAATGCTTGTCACTAGGGCCCGAGTGCCATGATTTCAGATCTCAACCTATTATGTTGTCGTCAATATATGTGTGTTTTAGATCCTAACTTGCAAGTTGTAGTCACCTACTATGTGTTATGACCCGGCAACCCCGGAGTGACAATAGCCGGAACCACTCCCGGAGATGACCATAGTATGAGGAGTTCATGTATTCACCAAGTGTTAATGCGTTGGTCCGGTTCTTTATTAAAAGGCGAACCTTAATATCTCGTAGTTTCCATTAGGACCCCGCTACCACGGGAGGGATGGACAATAGATGTCATGCAAGTTCTTTTCCCTAAGCATGTATGACTACATACGGAGTACATGCCTACATTAGATTGACGAACGGGAGCTAGTTACATATATCTCCATGTTATAACTGTTACATGATGAATCACAGCCGTCATAGTCATCCATCACCGATCCACTGCCTACGAGTCTTTTACTACTGGTTCTCGCTATGTTACTTTGCCTAGGCTTGTCCCTTGCTACAAAAGGGATTGGGCCACTTTGCTGCTACTGTTGCTACTGTTGTCACTTTGTTGTTGCTGCTACTGTTGTTCCTTGCTATTTCTCTGTTACTTGCTGCAAGAATTTTCTGGAGCCGTAGCCGGGGAAGCATTCTTCTCAAGAATAACCCCCCGTCAACATGCTTTTTACTGGCGCCATTGATACAACAGTTAGGAATAGTCTGCCTTGTCAACAGATCATTTCTGGCACTACTGCTATCATACTACTTTGCTACTGATACTTTGCTTGCATACACTAATCTTTTAGGTGTGGTTGAATCTGACAAATTCAGTTGCTAATACTTGAGAATATTATTTCGCTTCCCGTCGTGCGAACCAACAATTTTGGGTTGAATACTCTACCCTCGAAAACTGCTGCGATCCCATACGCTTGTGGGACATCAGTGATCTACACCAATTCCTTTTTTCGCCTTTATCTTGGCTAACGTCATATGCTAGGGAAAGATCTATATTCATATTTCAACTTGGAATTAAGTATTCGTGAATTATTATTGTTGACATTACCCTTGAGGTAAATAGTTGGGAGGCGAAACTATAAGCCCCTATCTTTCTCTGTGTCCGACTAAAACTTTGATCTCATGAGTACCACATGAGTTGTAGCAATTGTAGGAGACGAAAGGATGATTGAGTATGTGGATTTGCTTTACAAGATCTTATTTGACTCTTTCCGATGTTATGTTAAATTGCAATTGCTTCAATGACTAAAGGCTATTGGTTGTTAATTCTCATTAAGGTTCTTGATCCATACTTTACTTTGTGAAGGAATTATCACTTTGGCATAAGAGATTATATGATGATATTGTTGTTCTGATTATGATCATGATGCGTGCATGTCCATATCTTGTTTGGTCGACACCTCTCTCTCTAAACTTGTGGGCATATTTATTGATCTCGGTTTCCGCTTGAGGACAAGCAAAGTCTAAGCTTGGGGGAGTTGATACGTCCATTTTGCATCATGCTTTTATGTTGATATTTATCGCTTTATGGGCTGTTATTACACTTCACGGTACAATTCTTATGCCTTTTCTCTCTTATTTTGCAAGGTTTACATGAAGAGGGAGAATGTCGATAGCTGGAATTCTGGCCTGAAAAAGGAGCAAGTTTGAGATACCTATTCTGTGCAACTCCAAAAGCCGTGAAAATCAACGGGGAATTATTTTTGAATTTATAAAAAATACTGGGCGGAAGAAGTACCAGAGGGGAGCCATCACGAGGCCACAAGCCTGCTAGGCGCGGCCTACCCCCTGGACGCGCCTAGGGGGCTTGTGGGCTCCCTGTTGGCCCTCTGGCTCCCCTCTTTTGCTATAAGGAGGGGTTCGTTCCAGAAAAAATCAAGAGGAGGCTTCGGGAGGAATCGCCGCCGCCACGAGGCGAAACTTGAGCAGAACCAATCTAGAGCTCCGACAAGGTCGTCCTGCCGGGGAAACTTCCCTCCCGGAGGGGGAAATTGTCGCCATCGTCATCACCAACACTCCTATCATCGGAGGGGACTCGTCACCATCAACATCTTCATTAGCACCATCTCATCTCCAAACCCTAGTTCATCTCTTGTAACCAATCTCCGTCTCGCAACTCCGATTGGTACTTGTAAGGTTGCTAGTAGTGTTAATTACTCTTTGTAGTTGATGCTAGTTGGATTACTCGGTGGAAGATTATATGTTCATATCCTTGATGCTATTCAATACCTCTCTGGTCATGAACATAATTATGCTTTGTGAGTAGTTACTTTTGTTCCCAAGGACATGTGATAAGTCATGCTATAAGTAGTTATGCGAATTTGGTATTCGTTCGATATTTTGATGCGTTGTATGTTGTTTTTCCTCTAGTGGTGTTATGTGAACGTCGACTACATAACACTTCACCATTATTTGGGCCTAGAGGAAGGCATTGGGAAGTAGTAAGTAGATGATGGGTTGCTAGAGTGACAGAAGCTTAAACCCTAGTTTATGTGTTGCTTCGTAAGGGGCTGATTTGGATCCACTAGTTTAATGCTATGGTTAGACTTTGTCTTAATTCTTCTTTCGTAGTTGAGGATGCTTGCGAGAGGGGTTAATCATAAGTGGGATGTTTGTCCAAGTAAGGGAAGCACCCAAGCACTGGTCCACCCACATATCAAACTATCAAAGTAGCAAACGCGAATCATATGAACATGATGAAAACTAGCTTGACAGGAATTCCCATGTGTCCTCGGGAGCGCTTTACCTCCTATAAGAGTTTGTCCAGGCTTGTCCCTTGCTACAAAAGGGATTGGGCCACTTTGCTGCACCGTTGTTACTATTGTTACTTGCTACTTGCTACGAATCATCTTACCACACAACTTTCTGTTACCGATAATTTCAGTGCTTGCAGAGAATACCTTGCTGAAAACCACTTGTCAGATCCTTCTGCTCCTCGTTGGGTTCGACACTCTTACTTATCGAAAGGACTATGATAGATCCCCTACACTTGTTGGTCATCAGTCGCCGGAGTAGCAGGCAGCGCAGAGGGGCCTGCTCAAAAGAGCAAGACCCCCTCTCTGTTCACATTCCCCCGCCTAGTCCGACTGGTTCGAGCGCGCGTGTTAGATGCAGTGGTCGTGGGTTCGAATCCCCTGCCGCCCTTTTGTTTTTCAGTGTATTTTTTTCCCTGTGTGATTCGATAGCAGTGTAGCTTAGCTGATTTGTTTCCCCTGTTAGAACAACAATCAAGTGCTAGCCCAGTGGTAGCTGGTGGGGTGTGTTAGCAGGAGGGTGTGGGTTCGAATCCCCCGTGGCACCTCTATTTTTTTCTCCTTGTGCATGTGTGTGTAGAGCAGTGTGTATGACAGTGGGCCACTGCTAGGACCCACATGTCACCCTGTGAGGGCCACTGCGAGGTGGACCCCCTCACTATATTTTTCCCTATGATTGTCTTGTGGTTTGTGGATGTAGTAATATTTCCCTAAGTGTTGCAACTTAGTATTTCTTACCCTGTTTAGAGCTTTGTATTAGGTAGAGTATTGTTCTTTTGATGTTGACTCAATGATAGAAATGGTAGTGGGTCAACCCTTCTACAACTTGGGACAAGTATTTTGCTCTTAGGATTTTGCATGTTAGATTTACACCTTGTCAAAGTGGGCACTTGACTGAAAATGACAGTTTTGTGAAAAGCTGTGAATTTCACCAAGTCTGGGAAACTCGAGTTATTTTCTTGCCCTGTTGTGTTGTTTATATTCGCTCCTATGTTGGGAATTAGCCCAAGCAACAAACTAATGTTTGTTTGCTGTTATGTCTGTCTAGCTCTCTGTCAAATTTAATGCCCAGATACCTCCTGTAGATATCATTTTGGAGGCTGACAAAATGCTTCAGAGCATAAGTAGCTGGTGAAAATCTATAATTTTCACTAAGTCCTAGTGTGTGATATTTTGTCCAAGTTAGGGGCTTTATATCTGCTGATGTGTGATCCCTTTGCTTTAGTGATACGTCTCCGTCGTATCTACTTTTCCGAACTCTTTTGCCCTTGTTTTGGACTCTAATTTGCATGATTTGAATGGAACTAACCCGGACTAACACTGTTTTCAGCAGAATTGCCATGGTGTTATTTTTGTGCAGAAATAAAAGTTCTCGGAATGTCCTGAAAATTTACGGAGAATTTTTCTGGAATAAAAGAAAAATACTTGCGCAAAGATCCACCGGAGGAGGTGTGCCAGTGGGCCACAAGCCCACAGGCCGCGTCCACCCCCCTAGGCCGCGACGTGAGGGCTTGTGGGGCCCACGTGGTACCACCGCCCCCAAACTCAGCTCTATATCTTCCGTCTCGCCCGGAAAAAAAATCAGGGAGAAGGATTCATCGCGTTTTACGATACGGAGGCGCTGCCACCTCTTGTTCTTCATCTGGAGGCCAGATTTGGAGTCCGTTATGGGCTCCGGAGAGGGGAAATCGTCGCCATCATCATCATCAACCTTCCTCCATCGACAATTCCATGATGCTCTTCATCGTTTGTGAGTAATCTCATTGTAGGCTTGCTGGACGGTGATGAGTTGGATGAGATCTATCATGTAATCGAGTTAGTTTTGACGGGGATTGATCCCTAGTATCCACTATGTTCTAAGATTGATGTTGCTACTACTTTGCCATGCTTAATGCTTGTCACTAGGGCCCGAGTGCCATGATTTCAGATCTTAACCTATTATATTGTCGCTAATATATGTGTGTTTTAGATCCTATCTTGCAAGTTGTAGTCACCTACTATGTGTTATGACCCGGCAACCCCGAAGTGACAATAGCCGGAACCACTCCCGGAGATGACCATAGTATGAGGAGTTCATGTATTCACCAAGTGTTAATGCGTTGGTCCGGTTCTTTATTAAAAGGAGAACCTTAATATCCCGTAGTTTCCATTAGGACCCCGCTGTCACGGGAGTCATGGACAATAGATGTCATGCAAGTTCTTTTCCCTAAGCATGTATGACTACATACGAAATACATGCCTACATTAGATTGACGAACGTGGGCTAGTTACTTATCTCTCCGTGTTATAGCCGTTACATGATGAATCACATCCGTCATACTCATCCATCACCGATCCACTGCCTACGAGTTTTTTACTACTGGTCCCTGCTACGTTACTTTGCTGCTACTGCTGTTGCTACTACTGTTGCTACTGTTGTTACTACTGTTGTTCCTTGCTACTGTTGTCACTAATGTTGTTACTATGCTGCTACTTGTTGCAAGACTTTTCTGGAGCCGTTGCCGGGGAAGAATAGTTCCCCGTCCACGTGCTATTTACTGGCGCCATTGATACAACAGTTAGGAATAGTCTGCCGTCAACAGATTTGTTTCTGGCACCATTGCTATCATACCACTTTGCTACTGATACTTTGCTTGCAGACATTAATCTTTCAGGTGTGGTTGAATCTGACAAACTCAGCTGCTAAAACTTGAGAATATTCTTTCGCTTCCCCTTGTGTCGAATCAATAAATTTGGGTTGAATACTCTACCCTCGAAAACTGTTGCGATCCCCTACACTTGTGGGTTATCACTTAGCTACTTGTTAGAGGTTGTAATGCAGTTGGATGGCTTCAGCTTCATGTCTTGTTTGAATTATTTAGAGGGCTGTAGCTGCTATAGATATTGTGGTCAAAGTGTTATGTTGCTATTAAAAACAGATTGTGTATCAAACTGGTTTTTGAGCTTGTGTGAGCTATGGTTGATGGTTTTGTGTGTTCTCAAACACCATCCCACTTAGATTTTGGTGATTGCTCATTTGGCAACCTGGTTATACCAGTGAGTGCCCACATAATTGTGTTTGTGGTTGTTTTGAATCCGTAGACCTTCATAACTTGTTTTGTAGTTTCCGGTTGATCCGAGACTCCGTTCACGACGTTCTTTGTAGGTTTTTGCATCGTTTTCTAGTGATGCATATGATTATGCCATGTTCATGCATGTCAAGATAAATTAACATGAGCTATTGTCCAGAATATAAACAATTCTACTAATGCATGTGAAAGTGACTAGAATAGTGATGCATGCCTTCTTGTTCACACATGCATCATAATGGTTGTTGCATTATGTTTTTACGATGTTTATTTGCTGTTATCTTATCTTTGGGTAGCATCGGTAATGGAGAGCGAGTACGTGGATTCTGGAGAGTTCGTGCAGGAAGAACAGGAGCAGTTCCAGTCTGAAGAAATCACAGGCAAGATGGTCGTGACCTTGACACCGTTTCTAGCTTTGTTATGCTTAGAGTTACGTTTCCTTCGATATATGTCTGTTGCCTACCACATGATACCCATGCCATCAAAATTTACCATGAAACCTCAACCACTTCCCTTCCTAGCAAATACTGATTGGCTAAGTAGGCTTGCTCAACCACTATTTGATAGCGTTGCTAGTTGTAGGTGCTAGCTGGTCCATGTGTTAACATGGGCAATTTGATATCATTATGTTCAACTGCTATTTAATTAATGCACCTATATACTTAGTAAATAACGGGAGGCCTAGCCTTTTGCCGGGTGATTTGTTCCGTTGTTGCCTTAGTTTCGGCTACCGGTGTTTTATTCCATAACTGAGCGCTCCTAACACGTTCGGGGTTGTTATGGGGACCCCCTCGATAAATTGCGCAGTGATAAGACTTGTCTCGCAGGACCCAACTTTGGTATTAATTTTCTAATAACTAAATAATAAAATGCATAGGGAATAGCTTCCCCGAGGATCTAATCAACAACCTGGGCCAATGCTCCTCATGAGTGTTGGTCCAAACCAGAGCACTGCGCGGGGCCAATCCAGGGCAACTTGGGTGATCTCTATCAGGCCACCGTGCGCGTAGCTTATCCGACGTGTCGTGAGACTGAGATACGCGGCTCTTATCGGGGTCGTCGACACGTCGGGCGGTCTTGCTGGATTTGTCTTACCTTAGCGATATATCTTGCGCATTGGGATTCCGGTGAAACTTTGGGTCTCCTCAAAGTTGAGGTTTTCCTCCAAGGAATCTGATGAGATCACGAGTTTCGTGGAAGAGGATTACTATGCGGCCTGTGGTAATTTGTGATTGACTAGTTGGAGCACCCCTGCAGGGTTTAATCTTTCGGAAAGCTGTGCCCGCGGTTATGTGGCAAATATGGATATTTTGTTAACATCCGGTTCTAGACAACTTAAAGTAATTCTAACAAAATGGCCAACTGAGTGCATAACCGTGACTGTCTCCTTCAGAGCTCCTTCTCTGATCGAGAACATGGTGGGGTTATGATTGACGTAAGTAGGTGTTCAGGATCATTTAGTGATCAATCTAGTCTTCGACCGTCTTGCGTAGACCACCACACGTTAACTTTGATCATCATAAGGTAGCCACCATATAAGCTTAGGTTGCTGCAAACCCATACACTTAACCTTCCTCACCCATTAACTCGGCTAGATTCGATACCAAGGTCACTCAATTGCTAAGTCCTCGTGGCTCACGGTTTACTACAAACGCCCACAGGTACAGGTACCCCTCATGCAGGAGATCTCGATGACAGACAGTTGAAGTGGGAGTTCGATGAGGACAGCAACAAGTTGTACGTGACTTATCCGGAGGACTAGAGGTCGTGGTCGCGATCGTGGGGCCAACATGCATGATATCATAGCTTTTTATCTGTTTTTATCTTGTCCGTAGCTGGACCTTACCATATTCTGAATAAGTGTGTTTGTATGACTATATGACTATGTTCTTATCAGATGGCAAGTGTATGCCCTACTTGTCACTCTTTCAGTTATGTAATGTTATGATTATCTCGCTTGCGAAACATGTAGATGCGCCCCTTTCCCTTTTGAGGCCTCACCCCAAATAAGGAAAGGGCCACATCTTAGTCGTTACACACCCCGGCACAAAGAGGTCGGAACGCCCCGTATTCCAACCCAGAGATAAAGTCTTCTATAATACGACACTGTTTGGCATAGAACAAATCAACTCTTTATTACAAATGATATGAATACAATGGTTCTGATATCACAACGAATTACATCGGCACGGGGACACTACGCGTGCTCAGGTAGCTCTATGCTAGCAGCAGAACAAATCGAAGCAGCAAAATAGCTTCTAGCAGCAGAACAACGACGACGGTGGTGAACTCCACTCCGCAGGCACTCACGCTGGAACACTTATCCTTGCTCGCCAACTCGTCAATCAATCAATCATGGCATGGCCTGCAAACTGGCATGACACGCGAGGTGAGTACTTTGAATGTACCCGCAAGTTCACAACAACCAAAGCAATCAAGACAAACAAAAACATGGCATTTAGAAGTTAAAGATTAATAATCAACATGATCCCACTAGAGCAACATGGCATGTACATGGTGAACAAAATACCACTAGAACAACATGAGATGAGCATGGCATGAACATGTTACTCAGGGCATGAACAAAGATGATACTAGCAAGCAACATGTTTAAACTATCATATTTCAACTTACTCTTATCAGGGTTGTCTCATAACCACCACATGTATCAAAATATTAACCAACCTCGGTATCCCTAATATCACTTTGATCTTCTCATGATCACATAAAGATCTACCAACTTCTTTCCTCTTCAAACCAGGGTTGTTTATTAATCAAGTTATTATTATTACTCTTGACTCATAGTGTGACCTACTAAGAACTGGGCCCATATCCACGGGCGCGGCTATCGATAGTTATACAATGTGTAGAGGTTAGTACGCTGTACCGACACCACAAAACCCAAGGCCTCGTGCTCCCATTTGGGTGGACCAACGGTGTTCCGACAAATCCAATCTATTGCATGACACTCTCCCGACCACTCCGACAAACTCCCCTTTGGGCTAAGTCATGGGTGGCCCCGATGCTAGTTTGGACATCCATCAACCACCTTCGTGGCAAAACAAAAGCGGTCCCAAACGGGGACAAAGCGCGCAAATAACTCGGACACACAAGTCCTATGGGCGCCTAACTCATTAGGGTACCACACACACATAACCTTCCCTAGTTGGAGGCACCAACGAGAGTCATGACAATAGACCGCATTAAGGCCTTCCCATACAGGCATGTGTGGCTGCACTTGTGAGCTCGTTGATGGCACTATGACTCAGCCAATAGGTGTTCAAGTTCGATTAATGTCCGGTTAAACTTGAAAAGCAAATGAGCTGAGTCATAAAATAACACGATGAAATGACAATGCGTATGAGCATGATATCAGCATAAACATGGATGGGAAATATAATCATTTACCATGTGAATTATTAGCAGCATCAATAATAAAGCAATTAGTCTACTCGATCCAGATGAACATGGCGTAGTGATGATCTTGCATATTATGGGTACTTTTCATAACTGACAAAAATCATGCATCATATGAACAATACTACCACTAGCATGTAATAATAGCAACCATGACATGTGAGAATAATACTAGCAAGTAATCATATACTAACAGGGTGCATAAGAGCATATCATGATGATAAGCATGGATCTACAAGTATAACCGAGACATGAATTACAATAATAACCGAGCAAACAATTATTAAACGTTCAAGTGGAAACCATGGCTACCACAAGGCCATCATGCAAGTGGTTGTCGTGGCTTGCGTGGGGATGAAGGAATCACAGGGAAGAAGTGCGAGGAACTCGCAGAAAGAATCGCTGGGAACACTTATCTCTCGAAGGGGGATAAACAAGGTCAAGGTAAAAATGGTCATTTTCACAATGTGACAACATCATGAAAATGCTACCAGCAGAACGAGATCGACGAAGCGAAGACGAGGGCTTTTGAATCACCTGAATCGGAGCTACGATCGTAGAGACATGGATGAAATAAGTGTTGGGGAACGTCGCATGGGAAACAAAAAAATTCCTACGCGCACGAAGACCTATCATGGTGATGTCCATCTATGAGAGGGGATGAGTGATCTACATACCCTTGTAGATCGTACAGCAGAAGCGTTAGTGAACGCGGTTGATGTAGTGGAACATCCTCACGTGCCTCGATCCGCCCCGCGAACAATCCCGCGATCAGTCCCACGATCTAGTACCGAACGGACGGCACCTCCGCGTTCAGCACACGTACAACTCGACGATGATCTCGGCCTTCTTGATCCAGCAAGAGAGACGGAGAGGTAGAAGAGTTCTCCGGCAGCGTGACGGAGCTCCGGAGGTTGGTGATGACCTTGTCTCAGCAGGGATCCGCCCGAGCTCCGCAGAAACGCGATCTAGAGGAAAAACCGTGGAGGTATGTGGTCGGGCTGTCGTGGAAAAGTCGTCTCAAATCAGCCCTAAAACCTCCGTATATATAGGTGGGAGGGAGGGGACCTTGCCTTGGGGCTCAAGGAGCCCCAAGGGGGTCGGCCGAGTCCAAGGGGGAAGGCTCCCCCCCCCCAAACCGAGTTGGACTTGGTTTGGTGGGTGGGAGTCCTTCCTTCCCTTCCCACCTCCTCTTTTTTTTCTCTTTGATTTTCTTTCCTAGGCGCATAGGGCCCTTTTGGGCTGTCCCACCAGCCCACTAAGGGCTGGTGTGCCACCCTCAAGGCCTATGGGCTTCCCCGGGGTGGGTTGCCCCCCCGGTGAACTCCCGGAACCCATTCGTCATTCCCGGTACATTCCCGGTAACTCCGAAAACCTTCCGGTAATCAAATGAGGTCATCCTATATATCAATCTTCGTTTCCGGACCATTCCGGAAACCCTCGTGACATCCGTGATCTCATCCGGGACTCCGAACAACATTCGGTAACCAACCATATAACTCAAATACGCATAAAACAACGTCGAACCTTAAGTGTGCAGACCCTGTGGGTTCGAGAACTATGTAGACATGACCCGAGAGACTCCTCGGTCAATATCCAATAGCAGGACCTGGATGCCCATATTGGATCCTACATATTCTATGAAGATCTTATCGTTTGAACCTCAGTGCCAAGGATTCATATAATCCCGTATGTCATTCCCTTTGTCCTTCGGGATGTTACTTGCCCGAGATTCGATCGTTAGTATCTGCATACCTATTTCAATCTCGTTGACCGGCAAGTCTATTTACTCGTTCCGTAATACAAGATCCCGTTACATTGCTTGCAAGGCTTGTGTGTGATGTTGTATTACCGAGTGGGCCCCGAGATACCTCTCCGTCACACGGAGTGACAAATCCCAGTCTCGATCCATACTAACTCAATGAATACCTTCGGAGATACCTGTAGAGCATCTTTATAGTCACCCAGTTACGTTGCGATGTTTGATACACACAAAGCATTCCTCCGGTGTCCGTGAGTTATATGATCTCATGGTCATAGGAACAAATACTTGACACGCAGAAAACAGTAGCAACAAAATGACACGATCAACATGCTACGTCTATTAGTTTGGGTCTAGTCCATCACATGATTATCCTAATGATGTGATCCCATTATCAAGTGACAACACTTGCCTATGGCCAGGAAACCTTGACCATCTTTGATCAACGAGCTAGTCAACTAGAGGCTTACTAGGGACAGTGTTTTGTCTATGTATCCACACAAGTATTGTGTTTCCAATCAATACAATTATAGCATGGATAATAAACGATTATCATGAACTAAGAAATATAATAATAACTAATTTATTATTGCCTCTAGGGCATATTTCCAACAGTCTCCCACTTGCACTAGAGTCAATAATCTAGTTCACATCACCATGTGATTCCAACGAATCCAACACCCATATAGTTATGGGGTCTGATCACGTCTTGCTCGTGGGAGAGGTTTTAGTCAACGGTTCTGAAACTTTCAGATCCGTGCGTTCTTTACAAATCTTTATGTCATCTTATAGATGCTGCTACTACGTGCTATTCGGAAATGCTCCAAATATATATACTCTACTATACGAATCCGTTTCACTACTCATAGTTATTCGGATTAGTGTCAAAGCTTGCATCAAGGTAACCCTTTACGACGAACTCTTTAACCACCTCCATAATCGAGAAAAATTCCTTAGTCCATTGGTTACTAAGGATAAATTTTGACCGCTGCTAGTGATTCAATCATGGATCACTCTCTGTACCTCTCAACAGATTTTGAGTCAAGGCACACATCAGGTGCGGTACACAGCATGGCATACTTTAGATTCTACGGCTAAGGCATAGAAGACGACCTTCGTCTCTTCTCTTTATTCCGCCGTGGTCGGGTTTTGAGTCTTACTCAAATTCACACCTCACAACGCAACCAAGAACTCCTTCTTTGCTGATCTATTTTGAACTCTTTCAAAAACTTGTCAAGGCATGCATCTTGTTGAAACTTCTATTAAGCGCTTTTGATCTATCTCCATAGATCTTTGATGCTCAACGTTCAAGTAGCGTAATCCAGGTACTCCTTTGAAAACTTCTTTCAAACAACCTTGTATGCTTTATAGAAATTCTACATTACTTCTGATCCACAATATGTCAACCACATATACCTATCAGAATTTCTATAGTGCTCCCACTCACTTCTTTGGAAATACAAGTTTCTCATAAACCTTGTACAAACCCAAAATCTTTGATCATCTCATCAAAGTGTATATTCCAACTCCGAGATGCTTGCACCAGTCCATTGAAGGATCACTGGAGCTTGCATACTTGCTAGTATCTTTAGGATCGACAAAACCTTCTGGTTGTATCACATACAATGTTTGCTCAAAGAAACCGTTGAGAAAACAAACAATGTTTTGACATCCTATGTGCAATATTTCATAAATAATGCATCAACAACTAACATAATTCTAACAGACCTTTAGCATCGCTACGAGTGAGAAAGACTCATCATAGTCAACAGTTTGATCTTGTCGGAAACATCTTTGTGACAAGTCGAGCTTTTCTTAATAGTGACTTATCACCATCATCGTCTGTCTTTCTTTTTAAAGACCCATCTTTACTCAATAGTCCTCTGACCATCAAGTAGTTCTTCCAAAGTCTACACTTTGTTTTCATACATGGATCCTCTCTCGGATTTCATGGCTTCTAGCCATTTGTCGGAATCTGGGCCCACCATCGCTTTCTCCATAACTCGTAGGTTCACTGTTGCTCAACAACATGACCTCTAAGACAGGGTTACCGTACCACTCTGTAGTAGTACGCGACCTTGTCAACCTACGAGGCTTGTAGTAACTTGATCTGATGCTCGATGATCACCATCATCAGCTTCCACTTCAATTGGTGTAGGCGCCACAGGAACAACTTCCTGCGCCCTGCTACACACTGGTTGAAGTGATGGTTCAATAACCTCATTAAGTTCTACCACTCTCCCACTCAATTCTTTCGAGAGAAACCTTTCCTCGAGAAAGGAACCGTTTCTAGAAACAAACACTTTGCTTTCGGATCTGAGATAGGAGATGTACCCAACTGTTTTAGATATCCTATGAAGATGCATTTATCCGCTTTGGGTTCGAGCTTATCAGACTGAAACTTTTTCACATAAGTGTCGAAGTCCCAAACTTTCAAGAAACGACAGTTTAGATTTCTCTAAACCTCAGTCTATACTGTGTCATCTCAACGAAAATATGCGGTGCCCTATTTAAAGTGAGTGCGGTTGTCTCTAATGCATAACCCATAAACGATAGTGGTAGTTCGATAAGAGACATCATAGTATGCACCATACCAAATAGTGCGTGGCTATGACGTTCAGACACATCATCACACTATGATGTTCCAGGTGGCATGAACTGCGAAACAATTTCCACATTGTCTTAACTGCGTACCAAAACTCGTAACTCAGATATTCATTTCCATGATCATATCGTAGACAGTTTATCCTCTTGTTACGACGAACTTCACTCTGAAACGGAATTGAACTTTTCAACATTTCAGACTTGTGATTCATTAAGTAAATACTCCTGTATCTACTCAAATCGTCAGTGAAGTAAGAACATAATGATATCCACTGCGTGCCTCAGCACCCATTGGACTGCATACATCAAAATGTATCACTTCCAACAAGTTACTATCTTATTTCATCTCAATGAAAACAAGGCCTTGCTCATGTGGTATGATTTGCATGTCACTAGTTATTCGAAATCAGGTGAGTACAAAGATCCATCAGCATGGAGCCTCTTCATGCAATTTATACTAACATGACTCAAGCGGCAGCGCCACAAGTAAGTGGTACTATCATCATTAACTCGTATCTTTTGGCACCAATATCATGAACATGTGTAACACTACGATCGAGATTCAATAAACCATTGAAGGTGAATATTCAAGAAAATAGAGTAATCATTATTCTCTTTAAATGAATAATCGTATTGCAATAAACACGATCCAATCATGTTCATGCTTAACGCAAGCACCAAATAACAATTATTTAGGTTTAACACCAATCCCGATGGTAGAGGGGGCGTGCGGTGTTTGATCATATCAACCTTGGAAACACTTCCAACACGTATCGTCACCTCACCTTTAGCTAGTCTCCGTTTATGCCGTAGCTTTCATTTCGTGTTACTAATCACTTAGCAACCGAACCGGTATCCAATACCCTCATGCTACTAGGAGTACTAGTAAAGTACACATCAACATCATGTATATCAAATACACTTCTTTCGACTTTTGCCAGCCTTCTTATCTACCAAGTATCTAGAGTTGCTCCGCGTGAGTGACTGTTCCCCTCATTACAGAAGCACTTAGTCTCGGGTTTGGGTTTAATCTTGGGTCTCTTCATTAGTGCAGCAACTGTTTTGCCGTTTCACGAAGTATCCCTTCTAGCCCTTGCCTTTCTTGAAACTTTAGTGGTTTTACAAACCATCAACTATTGATGCTCCTTCTTGATTTCTACTTTCGCAGTGTCAAACATCGCGAATCGCTCAAGGATCATTGTATCTATCCTTGATATGTTATAGTTCATCACGAAGCTCTCAAAGCTTGGTGGCAGTGACTTTGGAGAACCATCACTATCTCATCTGGAAGATTAACTCCCACTTGATTCAAGTGATTGTCGTACTCAGACAATCTGAGCACACGCTCAACGATTGAGCTTTTCTCCTTTACTTTGTGGACAAAGAATCTTGTTGGAGGTCTCGTACCTCTTAACAAGGGCACAAGCATGAAATCGCAATTTCATCTCTTTAGAACATCACTTATGTTCCGTGACGTTTTACAACGTTTTCGGTGCCTTGCTTCTAAGCCATAAAGTATTTTGCACTTGAACTATCGTGTAGTCATCAGAAACGTGTATGTCGGATGTTCATAGCATCCACAGACGACGCTCGAGGTGCAGCACACCGAGTGGTGCATTAACGACATAAGCCTTTTGCGTAGCAACGAGGACAATCCTCGGTTTTACAGACTCAGTCTGCAAAGTTTGCTACTATCAATTTTCAACTAAATTTTCTCTAGGAACATATAAAAAACAGTAGAGCTATAGCGCAAGCTACATCATAATTCGCAAAGACCATTAGACTATGTTCATGACAATTAGTTCAATTAATCATATTATTTAAGAACTCCCACTCAAAAAGTACATCTCTCTAGTCATTTGAGTGGTACATGATCCAAATCCACTATCTCAAGTCCGATCATCACGTGAGTCGAGAATAGTTTCAGTGGTAAGCATCTCTATGCTAATCATATCAACTATACGACTCATGCACGACCTTTCGGTCTCATGTGTTCCGAGGCCATGTCTGCACATGCTAGGCTCGTCAAGCTTAACCCGAGTGTTCCGCGTGCGCAACTGTTTTGCACCCGTTGTATGTGAACGTTGAGTCTATCACACCCGATCATCACGTGGTGTCTCGAAACGACGAACTGTAGCAACGGTGCACAGTCGGGGAGAACACAATTTCGTCTTGAAATTTTAGTGAGAGATCACCTCATAATGCTACCATCGTTCTAAGCAAAATAAGGTGCATAAAAGGATTAACATCACATGCAATTCATAAGTGACATGATATGGCCATCATCACGTGCTTCTTGATCTCCATCACCAAAGCACCGGCACGTTCTTCTTGTCACCTGCATCACACCATGATCTCTATCATCATGATCTCCATCAACGTGTCGCCATCGGGGTTGTCCTGCTACTCATGCTATTACTACTAAAGCTACATCCTAGCAAAATAGTAAACGCATCTGCAAGCACAAACGTTAGTTTAAAGACAACCCTATGGCTCCTGCCGGTTGCCGTACCATCGACGTGCAAATCGATATAATCTATTACAACATGATCATCTCATACATCCAATATATCACATCACATCGTTGTCCATATCACATCACAAGCATACCCTGCAAAAACAAGTTAGACGTCCTCTAATTTTGTTGTTGCATGTTTTACGTGGTGACCACGGGTATCTAGTAGGATCGCATCTTACTTACGCAAAACACCACAACGGAGATATATGAGTTGCTATTTAACCTCATCCAAGGACCTCCTCGGTCAATTCCGATTCAACTAAAGTTGGAGAAACTGACACCCGCCAGTCATCTTTGAGCAACGGAGTTACTCGTAGCGATGAAACCAGTCTCTCGTAAGCGCACGAGTAATGTCGGTCCGAGCCGCTTCGATCCAACAATACCGCGGAATCAAGAAAAGACTAAGGAGGGCAGCAAAACACACATCACCGCCCACAAAAACTTTTGTGTTCTACTCGAGAAGACATCTATGCATGAACCTAGCTCATGATGCCACTGTTGGGGAACGTCGCATGGGAAACAAAAAATTTCCTACGCGCACGAGACCTATCATGGTGATGTCCATCTACGAGAGGGGATGAGTGATCTACGTACCCTTGTAGATCGTACAGCAGAAGCGTTAGTGAACGCGGTTGATGTAGTGGAACGTCCTCACGTCCCTCGATCCGCCCCGCGAACAATCCCGCGATCAGTCCCACGATCTAGTACCGAACGGACGGCACCTCCGCGTTCAGCACACGTACAGCTCGACGATGATCTCGGCCTTCTTGATCCAGCAAGAGAGACGGAGAGGTAGAAGAGTTCTCCGGCAGCGTGACGGCGCTCCGGAGGTTGGTGATGACCTTGTCTCAGCAGGGCTCCGCCCGAGCTCCGCAGAAACGCGATCTAGAGGAAAAACCGTGGAGGTATGTGGTCGGGCTGTCGTGGAAAAGTCGTCTCAAATCAGCCCTAAAACCTCCGTATATATAGGTGGGAGGGAGGGGACCTTGCCTTGGGGCTCAAGGAGCCCCAAGGGGGTCGGCCGAGTCCAAGGGGGAAGGCTCCCCCCCAAACCGAGTTGGACTTGGTTTGGTGGGTGGGAGTCCTTCCTTCCCTTCCCACCTCCTCTTTTTTTTCTCTTTGATTTTCTTTCCTAGGCGCATAGGGCCCTTTTGGGCTGTCCCACCAGCCCACTAAGGGCTGGTGTGCCACCCTCAAGGCCTATGGGCTTCCCCGGGGTGGGTTGCCCCCCCCCCCCCCCCCCGCGGTGAACTCCCGGAACCCATTCGTCATTCCCGGTACATTCCCGGTAACTCCGAAAACCTTCCGGTAATCAAATGAGGTCATCCTATATATCAATCTTCGTTTCCGAACCATTTCGGAAACCCTCGTGACGTCCGTGATCTCATCCGGGACTCCGAACAACATTTGGTAACCAACCATATAACTCAAATACGCATAAAACAACGTCGAACCTTAAGTGTGCAGACCCTGCGGGTTCGAGAACTATGTAGACATGACCCGAGAGACTCCTCGGTCAATATCCATTAGCGGGACCTGGATGCCCATATTGGATCCTACGTATTCTACAAAGATCTTATCGTTTGAACCTCAGTGCCAAGGATTCATATAATCCCGTATGTCATTCCCTTTGTCCTTCGGTATGTTACTTGCCCGAGATTCGATCGTTAGTATCCGCATACCTATTTCAATCTCGTTTACCGGCAAGTCTCTTTACTCGTTCTGTAATACAAGATCCCGCAACTTACGCTAAGTTACATTGCTTGCAAGGCTTGTGTGTGATGTTGTATTACCGAGTGGGCCCCGAGATACCTCTCCGTCACACGGAGTGACAAATCCCAGTCTCGATCCATACTAACTCAACGAATACCTTCGGAGATACCTGTAGAGCATCTTTATAGTCACCCAGTTACGTTGCGACGTTTGATACACACAAAGCTTTCCTCCGGTGTCCGTGAGTTATATGATCTCATGGTCATAGGAACAAATACTTGACACACAGAAAACAGTAGCAACAAAATGACACGATCAACATGTTACGTCTATTAGTTTGGGTCTAGTCCATCACATGATTCTCCTAATGATGTGATCCCGTTATCAAGTGACAACACTTGCCTATGGCCAGGAAACCTTGACCATCTTTGATCAACGAGCTAGTCAACTAGAGGCTTACTAGGGACAGTGTTTTGTCTATGTATCCACACAAGTATTGTGTTTCCAATCAATACAATTATAGCATGGATAATAAACGATTATCATGAACTAAGAAATATAATAATAACTAATTTATTATTGCCTCTAGGGCATATTTCCAACAAGAAGATCAGGGACTAATCCGTAAAACAAAGTATCACAAGCTAGCCCATGGCTGCTTAAATTGAAAGCGTCTTCTGAGAAAATACGCTTTCCTGCAGAGAAAACACACTTCAATTAGAAACCGAAGGAAAATATGCTTTCCGATGTAGAAAACGTAAAATCTAAATACGCTTTCACTTAAAATGGTGAGCGTGCGAGACCGGTCAACGCCGAGACACTGACCCGGGGGGGGGGGGGACCCACAGCGGCTTCTCTCTCTTTCCTCTGGCTTAGTCTTCTTCCTCGTGAAGGGGGTAGAGGGGATCGGACGCTGGTGCTCTGGTCATCGTCATGCTGCTGTGAGGGCCGGCTGACAAGCGCGGCGGCACTGCCGCACCCAAAGGAGACTGAGGGAGCACCCGGGCCGGCCTGCAGCGGGGGCATCACGGCTCGGGTCCGGTGGCACAAATGCTTCACGTGGAGTCGCGACGGCATGGCCCCCACGAGGAGTGAACGGCAAAGCTGGGGAACTCCAGAGAGCTCCAACAAATGGCGAAGGCTCGAGAGCTCCAGAGGGGCACTACCCGCTAAGAAGAATGGAGGGAGATGGCCTAGGGGAGGGGCTCGGCTGCGGGATCAGCGATGGCTGCTTTGGCAATGGCAAGGCTGGGGAGCTCCATAGAGCTTGGGGAAGGGGCTATGTGCTTGATGATCTACGGAGGATCTCACGCACACGACTTATAACCGCACGAGGGCTCGGGAGACCATGGGCAACAAGAAATGAAGGAGGAACCCGATAGAGGTCACGGGCATGCTTTGTTCCTCATGACTCGAGGAGGAAGAATCCAGAGGGGGAGAGGGGTCCAAGGCAAGGGAGACGACAAGAGGAAGCCCCTAGACATGGCTAGGTGTCTAGGGCTTGAAGAACCAGAAGAGAACAGAGGACCCCATAGGCCAGAGCGCGGCATTGGTATGCAAGACGCGTGGTCACCGCTTGAACACGGTGGTGACACACGCTCTGGTCGGCCATGCCTTGTCTAGGAGATAGGTCATTCAACACAGAAGGTCAAGGAGGAAAGAAACAAGCATAGTAGCCACTAAGGTGACGAGAGCTTGGAGGAAGACAACATCACAACAAGGTGTTTGTTGATTCATGAGAAAGATTGGCCATGGGAAAGATGCTGATATTTTGCACAGGGTGATCCATCACTAAGATGATCATTTATGCAAGTTTTCAGCTCAAAAGGATGAAGCTAGATAGCACTTTGTTGTACAATGCATCCGAGAGGACAAAAATGCAAATTGGGAAGGGGCATTCACATACTTGCATGGATTAACCTCAACTTTGGAGTAAATGACGTATTTGGGCATATGAACACGTTACAAAAATTACATAGAAACTAGATACACCAAAATGGTACTTCCTTCACAATGCATCTCTTTGGACAGAAAACTAAGAAAAATCTAGGGAAATCTTAGTTCAATGAAATGATCCCAAATTTGGCATAGAGATGTTTTATAGGAAGGATAGGGTCCCGGTAAATATTCAGCAATAATGAAGCAATATAAAATATAGTTGCTTCACAAACTGAAAATCTGACCAGAGACTAAGATCTGATGCTGCGCTAACATGGATGAAGGAGAAATGCTCAAATTTGGAGGAGGGCTATTACTTGAGTACATAAAGATCATGTCAAAATTTCAAATCATTTGGATATGAGTAGCTAGTACCTCCTTCACAAAGTTCCTTTCTGGACAGAAACTTTGGAAATTAGGTGAGAAAACTCTACTAGGAAAATGAAGTTGAATTTTGGCATGATGCCCTAGTATGGATAGGAAAGAGTCCACATTTTTTAGAGCAAACAAGAATTATAAATGACACGTCCTTCACGAAGTGCCATTCAGGGCAGAATAGGAAAATAATTCTCCTGAATTATTTTTGAATTGTACAAGGAATAATTTTGACATATTTGAGGAAGATGTGACCCAAATAATTTATAAGAATTATTTAGGAATTTTGGAAGAGATAAAAATATAGGTTGTTTCACAACCTAGAGCAAATAGGGTTATTCCTTTAATAGAAAAATGAATATTTCTACCAAAAAGAATTTTAGGATAGGTCAAAGATGGGAAATGACATGGTCTCGGGAAGGAATTGAGAATGACAAGCCACTTAGGAGACTAGAAAGAGATAATCTTCACAAGTTTCCAGACCACGGAGCGAGAGAAAATCGATTTCAAATAAAACCTTAAAGAAACTCAAAAGAAAAAGAAAGCGCCAAAATCCAAGGCGTGACACCTCGCCTCTTGACCATACAGGTGGTTTAAAACATACTCATCGATGAACTGCTTTAAAAAGAACTGAAAACAAAGATATGCATAAATTTCGTTTTGAAAAACTGAAATGTCGCAAAGGGAAAAAGGACAAGGAAAAAGAAATAGTAACATCCTATAGTTGACTAATGTCTTTTTCATTGTGCAGACAAATATCTTGTTGTTTTTCGTCGTTAGTTTTTTATCTTAACAATCTTTGTGAGTTTATTGATTTGACTAGTATTTATGAACACATCATTTTCCCACATGCAAAATGGATAGAAAAGTGGGTCTAAACCTCTTATAGCATGACCTATATGTGCAAGACCAAACTATTAAAAACCTAAATATTAGAATGATTTCTGCAATTACACAATAACGTGCTATTAGCCAAAAGATCATGAACGTGCAAACTCGATGATAAACTTCAGCGTCTCCCATTGTTCCTCTATAATATATTTAAGATAAATACATTTAAGAAGCCTCAACTTGTCTTGCCTGATTAATTTGATGCCTAAAACTGCAAAATACACAAAGTGGTGTTGGAACTTGTTCTCCTTCCGTATCCAAACGTACACCCAGCCTGTGTGAGGTACCAGCGTGGCGTTGACAAACTGTAAGTGGCTGAGAACGAGGAAAATGTTGGGTACTCTACATGTGGTTTTTTTAACGAAAATCCTCTTGTATTTTGTTTAATCCCGCCTTAAATATGGTGTATGCTAGCGAGAAGTAACATGGATAAAAATCATCATGGAGGGATCCAAACTTGGCACCTCGTGGTCAACTACAGCTCGATCTATCCACTCGGCCAAAATATGCCTTGCGTTCACCGAAAATGACCAACTGAGGCCGGGCTCCAGTGAGCTCTTTTTTAAAAATCATACTTATATAGTGTATTTTTTTTAAAAAAAATTGTACATACACAAATACATGTTTAACACAAATACACAAATACATAGAACAGTATACTTTCATACGTGGTGTACACAAAAAAGACAAATACATAAATGAAAATGGGCCAAAAAAAATTTTTGTTCTTGGGCCGATATTTTGTCTTTTTTGCACTGCATGCAAACCATAATATTTTTGAACGAAAATTTCCAGATCGGTCATGAATACGTATAGGTTTGCACAGGATTTTCTTCCAAAAAAAATCAAACTCGAAAATATCATTTGCAAAGATTTTGAAAAAAGGGCTTCATGGAGCCCGGCCTTCAAAAAATCGCACCCCTCTTAGATAGAAAGCTATGTAGACGTTTGCTCTTCAATTTTCCTAATGCGTTTTCTATTGATTTTATTTATTTTTCCAAGTTCAAGTTTAGTTTCATGGCATGTAAATATTCCCGTATAAAAATAAATATGCACTTATTTTTATTATAAATATTTTTTCTATTTTCGTCATTGCATACTTTGAAGAGGTAGACATTTACTTTCTAAAAACTTTATGGGCTTTGAAATAGTTCAACCTATATTAGAAATTATTCTGCAAGGTATGTTCATTCCAGACCACAAGAACACACTATTATTGTTTATATTCATAGTATTTCTAAAATACGAAATTATTAAAATTGATATCATTTTATTTATAAACTATTTAACACACATTTAAAACTATTATATTAATTTTTTAATACAATTATTAAAAATGATATATAATGATTTTAATACACATTAAACTTATTTAATACACATTGCCAAAGATTTAATTCAAGACGAACATTTTTCAAAAACACACTATATTTTTTAATACATGTGATTTTTTTCAAAAACATGTTGATTTGTTTTCGAAATGCACTAACACTTTCTTTAAGTTTATGGCGGTTGTAGTATTTTACTATAGTTGTTTCAATGGTAAAAAAATGAAAATTAAAATAATGAACTTGAAAAAAATGAAAATAAAACTTGTGTGGGTCCATAAAAAGTGCCATATATAAATCTGGCCAAAAAGAAGCTGATTTTTTTCATGCATTTGTCTCTTTATCTCTCACATACAAGCACACATTTTGATGAAAAATCACATTGATATACACCCCGGTTCTTTTATGTAAAGTGTATTATTTCCGGCACAATGACCAAGGCACATAACTATGAACATATTAGGAAAAAATTATCCTTGGCAAATTCATTGGTTAATGGCAAGTAAATCAGTTAGTACATGAAAGAAAGAGATCCACGCAATAGAGAGAGATATTTTTCTTCTTTTACTACAGATAAAGATATACATGCAATCATGAGAGAGATACTTTCCTATTTTGAAGGGTTAAGAATGGAATTATGAGAAATTAAAAAAAAATCCATCTTACATTGTGGGATTCTAAAAAAAAGTGCATAGACCTTATATAAAGGAGCAGTGGGAGTATTACACTTCAATGTGTGCATTTTACAAAATAAAATCAGTTTTTTTAGCTGTAAGAACCCGTTTCTATGAACTTCAACAAAAAGACACATTGTGCCCGTGCTCTCTTGTGCATAGCAATGCAATATATTGAATCCGACCTCTACAATTTGTACTGAGCAGAGTATGGCACGGTGGACGACCTCTGCATGCAATGCAACCTATGACCACAAGGGCTCAGGTTTGATCCTGCATCATACTTTTTTTTTCTAAGTTGTGGAGTTTTGATACGTGTGATAAAATATAATATGAGTGGGTTTACAAAACATTCCTAACACTCGGGCCACCCAACGCCTTCCCAGCTCCCGGCCATTGTCCGGCTGGCCACGCGCTGGACATACATCCGGATATAGATGAAGACATTGTAATTACACGTTTAGAGAAATACGAACATCGGTTTTATGTACTTTACAATTCTAACCACTAAAGTGAGCGTACATGACATGTTGAGGCACCTTTAAAATATTTAACTCTATTAAAAAATAGCAACATCTAAAATATCAAATATATATTATATAAAACTACATTTCCTAGTGAATTTACAGTATTGATTTGGGATTGTAGATCTTGATACCTTTTTTCAGTAAATTTGTTAGAAGTAGAGATACTTTGACTTGAGACAAAATTTATATGAAGACTAAAAACGACCATATGTCGACCCGCAAAAGAAAAAGTACAACGTATGTATTCCATCCGTTCTTAAATATAAGTCTTTTTAGATGTTTCAATAGGAGACTACATATGAACGTATATCGACATACTTTAGAATGTAGATTCACTCATTTTATTCTGTATCTAGTCCCCTAGTGAAATCTTTAAAAAAGACTTATATCTAAAAACAGAGGAGTACATTTCTGTAGGTCTAGCATAATTTACTCAATGTTAGGCGGCTGACCTGGCAGGATCTCAAGATGATCAAAACCGAAAAAAGGAAAACGATTATCTTCCACCGGCCGATCACGCGCGACCGTCCGCCAATTCCGTAGCCGTTCGATTTGATCAGATGGTCGCACAACATCCTGCGTCTGTCGAAGTCGCGTTCGTTTCATGCAACTGACCTGTTGTTTCAGGAAATGGCCTTGAAGCTAGGGCTCCTCACTTGTCCACGCCGCGCATCCAACTCGGCCCCGATGACCTCGCCGTCGTCTGCCTGGTGCCGCACAGCCCTCGCCGGAGCTGCAGCCGTTGACATGGCCGCCCCGATCTGCTCTACCTCGTCGTCGCCCTGAGGCCCCACCGATGCCCAGATCCGGCGGGATCCGCCAGCCGCCGCACGGTCCCCTCCCGCCACCACCGCCGCCCCCGTCCAGCTCCCAGTCGCTTCCGTCATCCTTCCCCGACGCTCCCCCGTCCGGGCCTGCCGCCTCCACCAGTTCGCTCCAAGATCCCTCTGCCGCAACTGGCGGTGGCTAGCGCTCGGGGTCGCGGCTGTAGTCGTCGTGGCGCACGTCTTCTTCGCGAGGAGGCGGTCGAAGCTCCGCTGCGGGGAGCAGGAGGAGTAAGCCCACCGCCGGGAGCAGGAGGAGGAAGATTTTTTTTTCTGCAACATCATCTGTGTTGCAAGATGTTTTTGCAACGAATGTCATGTTGAAGGAATACGACACAACAATACCTATGAAGAAGAAAAAAAATCTGCAACCTAACCTATGTTGCAAAAGCTTTTTGCAACATGACCTTTGTTGCAAAAAAAATCTTCCGCACCAGTACCTATGTTACAGAAAGACGAAGGCAAAAAAATTCTGCAACAAAGCGATTGTTTCTGAAACTCGACCGTTGTTTCAGGAATTAATGGATTCAAACTTTATTTTTTGCAACAAAGCGACTGTTTCTGCAACTCGATCGTCGTTTCAGGAATTACTGGATGACCGGCCGAAGCCCCGCGTGCGAATTGGACAACCACGCCAAATCAAACGGTTGGGATGCACCAAATCAAACGGTTGTGAAGGTGGTGGATCCTTGAAAAAAATCCGTCGATGGACGCGTAGCGTTGCCAAAAAAAAATCCGTCAGCTGAGTGTGTTAGCGTAACCACTAACTAATCCCCATTTTCATGCTAAACCCGCCCAACTCGCATCACGCGGCGAAACCATCAACCATGGCAGCCCTCCGCGCCGGGACCTGTTTTTCTGATACAACCAAAAGACCATGGTTTCTAGGATACCGCAAAAAAAATCCCGCAAAAAAAACAATGATTTGTTTTAGAAACCACTGTGTTCTCACAAAACTTTTTTTTTGAACCGGGAAGGCCTGATCAGCCTTTATATTTCATGTGTGAAGAGAGTTACACCGTTTGATAATACATCGATAAGAAACCCCGGAGGTTCATCAACCCACTTTATAGTTTTAGTGGGTTCCGCATACCTAGCAAGAGTGTCTGCCGCCATATTGGCCTCCCTAGGGCAAAACTGAAACAGGATGCAGCTAAAGTTATTAGCGAGAAAAGCACATTCTTCGTAAATTGCAGCAGCCGGTCCCAACGAGTTGCCTCCCTCTAGCATGGTGTCCACAACCTCCATACAATCAGATTCCACCACAAGCTTTTGCAGGCCCAATTCATTAGCCAGAAGAAGACCATCGCGCAGACCCCTAGCTTCCGCCGAACCCGCATCATCTGCAAAGGGAATATAACTGCACAAGGCCGCCAGGAAGATTCCCTTGTCATCACGAATCACAACCCTGGAGCTCCGTGTGCCAGAATCAATGTTGAAGCAAGCATCGACATTAAGCTTATATAGACCAGCTGCTGGTGGTGTCCAACCGTGGCGAATGACCCCCCGCCTTCTTCCCCCCGGGCCTATAAAAGTTCTTGGCTAGTGCTGTTATTGCATGTGCAGACTTGGCCGGTTCATAGACTTTCTCACCGTTTGTTGCTTGTCGTCTCTCCCACCATATGTACCACACAGCAGTTGCGATGATTTCTCCCCTCCCAACATCCGCGATATTCGACCGGATGGAGCTCTTGGATAGCAACAAGTCTTGTAAGACCGCACTACCGTCCCTCTCCAAAGTACACACTTCTTGGATTAGGCTAGACAGCCCAAGAATACGCCAGATTTCCACCACCTGCGGGCATTGGAAGAATAGGTGTTTGATACTCTCACAATCTGTTGTGCACAGGGGGCACTGGGAACTGGTCTTGATGTGGCGATTTGCAAGCACACCATAGCAGGGGATGGCACCCAGCAAGGACTTCCAGACATGAATCTTTACCTTCGACGGAATCCGAAGCTTCCAAAGAGTTTTCCATATTGGGTTAATACCTGAGGTTTGGTGTGTATTCGTCCTCCTCAACTTTCGCCCATGTTGGAATTCCCACTCCTTATGATAAGCCGATTTTACAAAGAAAGAGCCACGTTTGTCCGGGTACCAGGACATGAAGTCCATCATCATCCCTATAACCAATGGAATGGTTAGGATACGTTCGGCGTCCACTGGCCAAAACACATGTCGTATCATCTCCTCATCCCATGATCTACTCTCCACATCAATAAGTTCCGAAACTTTTGTAAGCACAATATTGTTCCTCGGCGTTAAGATACGCTTGTTCGGGCTGCTTGATATCCACGGATCATTCCAGATGTTAATTGAAGATCCATCCCCTACTCGCCATATGATACCTTTTTTGAAAGTTTGGAGGCCATGCCATATACTCTGCCACGTGTATGAACTCCTCTTCTTCAGCTGACAGTTCAGAAGATCACCGTCGGGGTAATACCTAGCTCGAAGCACACGGCCACAGAGAGAGTCAGGTTCACACAAGAGTCTCCATGACTGTTTTGCCAGCAACACCAGGTTGAAGCAGTGTATATCACGGAATCCCATACCTCCTTGCTCCTTAGGCACACACATTTTCCACCAGGCAAACCAATGCATATGCTTCTTCTGTTCATCATCACCCCACCAGTATTTAGACATCCCAGAAGTTATATCATTGCAGATTTCCTTCGGTAGCTTGAAAACGGACATGGCATAAGAAGGAATAGCCTGGATCACAGCTTTGAGAAGAATCTCACGTCCTCCTACCGATAGAAGTTTCTCTTTCCAGCCTCTAATTCTGCTTAATACCCTTTCCACCAGATGTTGAAAGCAGCCAGATCTATCTACCCCCACAATAGGTGGAAGCCCAAGATACTTGTCTGAAACAGCCTCGGCCATAATGTTAAGTGTGGTGCAAACCTCCGCTCGTATCTGGGCTGGAGTACACGGACTGAAGAAGATTGCCGACTTGGCCTCGCTCACCAGTTGTCCCGAGGCTGCGCAGTAATCCTGAAGAACTTGACGTAAGCAGGTCGCATGGGCCTGATCTGCTCTCATCAAAATGAGGGAATCATATGCGAATAGAAGATGTGACACAGGTGGCGCGGCCCGACACACCCTCACACCTGTTATATTACCCGCCTGCTCCTCATGCGATAACAGAGCTGACAGACCCTCGACGCATAACAGGAATAGATAGGGGGACAAGGGATCTCCTTGCCGAAGACCCCTCGTTGGAACAAAGACGTCTGATAATTCATTATTGATACGCACCTGGTATTGCACCGAGGAAACACATTCCACGATGAGATCCACCCAATCCTGAGAGAAACCCAGCCTGATCATCATTCGTGCTAAAAACTGCCACACCACCCGATCATAAGCTTTGTGCATGTCTAGCTTGACTGCACAATTACCATACCCAGACAACTTCTTTTTAATAGCATGATAGGATTCGAAAGCCACCAAGAAGTTATCGGTGATCAGCCTGCCCGGGACAAATGCACTTTGGTTTGGGGATATGATCTCAGGCAGCAAGCTCTTCAGCCGAGCCGCCAGAACCTTCGAGATGATTTTGTAGAGGACGTTGCACAAGCTGACAGGTCTAAATTGGGATATGCTCTCCGGGTTCTCAACCTTGGGGGATCAGAACAATGCATGCTAAGGCCCTGCTTGGAATGCCGTTTTATTTTTACAAGTGTAATATTTTACAGATGTATTATATCGGTCATAGTATAAAATCAGCTGAAAACTAAACCAATCAATAGAAGTGTGTATTATTTTTACAAGTGTATTTGGCAAAAAAAAAGACATCCGAAGCAGGGCCTAAACCCGCCCAACTCGCATCACGCGGGTTCTCACAAAACTTTGCTACCACACGCAGCCTAAACGTAAGCACTAACAACTGACCTGGCGTAAGCGTAACCACTAACTAATCACCATGCATGCTAAACCCGCCCAACTCGCATCACGCGGCGAAACCATCAGCCATGGCAGCCCCCCGCGTCGCTCGTCCGTACCGTACGCCCCGCCTGCCTGACGGGTCAACGGGGGGAGGAAAGGCGCGCGCGCCGGCGAAGCAACCCAACCGCTGCACCGATCGGGCAAAC
Organism: Hordeum vulgare subsp. vulgare; assembly: GCF_904849725.1. Lineage (NCBI taxonomy): Eukaryota > Viridiplantae > Streptophyta > Magnoliopsida > Poales > Poaceae > Hordeum > Hordeum vulgare. The sequence continues at coordinate 568,937,739 of NC_058524.1, read as the reverse complement.
GGCCCACGTTCCCCTCTCCCGCCCGAACCCCGGCGCGCCCTCGTGGCCCCGCCCGACGACGTCCACGCGCCCCGGATGTTTCACGAGCCGTCGCTGCAGCGCCGCACGCTACGCGGGGGGCGTTCACGTGCGAGCCGTTGCCGGAAAGCCGGCGGGCGGCTTACCCGGACCGGAAGGATGGACGATCGGTCTCGATCCCGGTCCCGAGGAGCGGCAATGGCCATGTGTCCCGAAGGGGCCGGCCATGTGGGCGGGCCGCCGCGGGCATATATAGGGCGGCCACAGGATCTCCTTCTCATCATCTTCCTCGGGCTGCCGCGTGTTCCATCGCTAGCTGCCTGCCAGTGCCAGTGCCCCTTCGCTGTCCCTGAGCGGCACCGGTCGCCATCTTCCTCCTCATCACAATCCCACCACCACCACTCCCCCAAGTCCAAGCCCCAGTGGAGCTACGTACGTACGTACGTTCCTTCCCCCGGAATAAAAAAGCCTTCCTGCTCGGTCGCTCTCCGCCTTTGCCTCTGCCTTCGTATCCCTCATCCCCTCCCTCCCCCGCCGCTCCCGGACGTGCTCTGCTTCTCCAGATCCGCCGCCGACGACGCCGCCGCTGCTGCGTCCCGAGGTGAGCGATCCATCCCGCCCGCGCACGGGGCGGATGAGCTTCTCTCCTCCCTCATTTTCTTTTCTTTTCCTTTTCCTCCTGCGGCCTTCGTGAGGCGTAGCGGCGGCGAATTGGGCCGCCTCCGGTTCCGGTCGCCGCGGGCGGGAGGAGCTGCGTTGAAATGCGGCCAATTCGGCGCCGGATTGCAGCGCCCAGCTACGGTTTGTGCTGCGCTGGCCGCTGGGCTTGGGGACGGAGGGTGTCTCTGATTCAGTTTCAGAAGACACCACTGGGGACTTGGTCAGTCAGACAAACAGTGTTACACTGGCACTGGTGGTAGGTTGAGGATAAAATCGTGGGGGTGGAAACTCAGGCTGCTAGTAGTAGTGCCATGGAAAAGGTCAAGCTCATAAGACATGGCAAAGTTTGAAATGGATGAAGGCTTAAGAGCATTGCTCGCGCCGTGTTAGACGCTTGTGTTATGGGGGGATGATGAATTGTGTGTGGGATGGAAACATATACTGTTATTACCATGGGGGAAAAAAAAGTCAAGCTCACCAAAATTAAATTGGCACCCTAACCTAGTAAACTTTTCCATTGCCATGCTTCCATTATTCTCAATTATAAGTACAACTTAATCTGTGTTTCCTTCTTCTCCCTAGAAAATGGCGATGATGGTGGATCCTCCGAACGGCATCGGAAACCATGGCAAGCACTACTACACCATGTGGCAGACCATGTTCGAGATCGACACCAAGTACGTGCCCATCAAGCCCATCGGGAGGGGAGCCTACGGGATAGTTTGCTCCTCCATCAACCAGGAGACCAATGAGAAGGTCGCCATCAAAAAGATAAACAACGTCTTTGACAACCGTGTGGATGCGTTAAGGACGCTGCGCGAGCTGAAGCTCCTCCGGCACCTGCGCCACGAGAATGTCATTGCTTTGAAGGATATAATGATGCCGATACATAGGAGGAGCTTCAAGGATGTCTACTTGGTCTCCGAGCTCATGGACACGGATCTGCATCAGATTGTCAAGTCGTCTCAGCCGCTGTCCAATGACCACTGCCAGTATTTCCTTTTTCAGGTATGTGTCGGCTCTGTTTTTCATTCTTACCTTTGAATTCCATCTAGTCCTTCATCTGTTCACCATTCTGCCATAATAAGTTAATCTGTTCACACCTCAGGTGTATGCCAAGATAATGTTATTTTTATTGTTCTTACTAATTTGCATTAAGTGCATGATCTATCTAAAGTTGTTGAGTTTCAACTAGTTGAGTTGCCAAAGAATGGTCTGCTAATTTATGGAAGAAGCACATGTCAGTTTGAATATGTCTGCTAGTAGCTTCTATAGCTGCTCCTCATTCCTCAATGGTGCTTGTGCCCTGGAAGTGTATTTCTTAAAAGCAACCTAATACAAAGCAGATATGCACATGGTATTTGCATGAACCTATAACTTGAACCTCTGTAAATTATTTGAGCAAGGCTATGTACAAACTGAACTTGAGCATCTTGTATTGGACCGATACTTAAATACTTGTCTTACAAATTACTCTTGTTTGTTACCATGTCATCTTGCCATTTTCTGCTGATCTTTATTCTCTCATATTTGTCAATCAATTGATTGTCTAAGATGCCACCATTATTCTTGACTGTAGCTGCTCCGAGGACTGAAGTACCTTCATTCAGCAGGGATACTCCATAGAGACCTGAAGCCTGGGAACCTTCTGGTCAATGCAAACTGTGACCTGAAGATCTGTGACTTTGGTCTGGCTCGCACAAATAACACTAAAGGTCAGTTTATGACTGAATATGTTGTCACCCGCTGGTATAGAGCTCCCGAGTTGCTGCTCTGCTGCGACAACTATGGCACATCCATAGATGTCTGGTCTGTTGGCTGCATCTTTGCTGAGCTACTTGGCCGCAAGCCGATCTTTCCAGGAACCGAGTGCCTTAATCAGCTTAAGCTTATAGTCAATGTTCTTGGCACCATGAGCGAAGCTGACCTCGCATTCATTGACAACTCAAAAGCACGCAAGTACATTAAATCCCTTCCATACACCCCAGGGATTCCCCTCAGTAGCATGTACCCGCAAGCGCATCCTCTTGCCATTGATCTGTTGCAGAAGATGCTTGTCTTCGACCCTTCCAAAAGGATCAGTGTCACCCAGGCTCTGGAGCACCCCTACATGTCCCCACTGTATGATCCCAGCGCAAACCCTCCTGCTCAGGTGCCCATCGATCTTGACATAGATGAAAACATTGGCACAGATATGATCCGGGAAATGTTGTGGCAGGAGATGCTCCAGTATCACCCCGAGGCCGCCAGGATGGTGAATATGTGACAAGCAGGAATGAACATGTGACAGCAGTGTGCCACACCAGGGTCTTCACATGTTCGTTCTTGGTTTAAATCTTTAATGCAATTATCGTAATGCCGTCGAGCGACCTGATTAAGTAAATATGTGCACAATAAACGGCGTATGGATTTCTCTAGCTGTGGGTCAGTACTTGGTAGTATATATGGACTACTGTATTGTAGAAGCGGAGTTCAGTTTATTAAGACTTCGGTAATGAAGAAGCTTGTGTAAGTTGTAATCTTCTTTTTTCCCCTGATTGTAAGTTGTAATTCTAGACGCTGCTCTATGTATATGAACTACTGTGTTGTAGAAGAGGAATCCGGTTTATTAAGAATTGGGTTATGAAGAAGCCTGTGTAAGTTGTAATCTTCTCTTTTCCCTCTGTAAGTTGTAATTTTAGAATCCGCCCTATATATGGGGGTCTAAACTATTAAGTGACCATGTTTACTTCTACCTTCAAATTTGCCTTGTTTCTTCAAGAGCTAGAAAATTGTAGTTTGTATGGTGTTTCCTGTTTGGCTTAAAATGTATGAACTCTGAGCCCCCCCTGCAATCTGCAATGCAGTCAGTGACAGAGGCACCGACCAGCCACCCTCGGCAGTTGCCCGGGCTCCCTCGTCCGGGACGGTTGTGATGGATCGGTATTTTTTTTAAGATAATATGGTCTTTATTGATCAAGTAATGTCATTACAAAGTTCGTCCCGAATCAAGCTCGGAATAACACCAACAGAAATATTACAAGATGACGGCTCGGCATTCCGAGCCAATTTATGTGCGACCACGTTGAAATTACGACGATGAATTTGAAACGTACAAGTCTGGAAATTTGACGCCATCGATCTGATATCCGCTATCACCGTTCCGAACGGGGAACGATCCATCCCGGGAGAGGAGATGCGCTGAATCAATGAGAGGCAGTCCGACGCCAAAATAATCCGATGAACACTCCTGCTCTGAGCTACCATTAAACCCCGACGAACAGCCATTGCTTCGGCCAACTCCGGAGAAGGGAATACCGACATACCTTCGCTCACAGACATGATGAAAGCCCCGGAGTGATCTCGCAAAACCACACCACACCCCATGCGACGAGTGTCAGGAAAGAGAGCAGCATCAATGTTAACACAAACATAGCCCATGGGAGGTAGAGGCCATCGCTGTGGGGTATTAACCGTCGATTGTGCCTGGGTTGATGGATTAGTCCAGAGATGCTGCACAATCATCTGAACATAAGCCAACACACGAGCCACCACCCGTGACACACTGAGCTGCCCCTCATTATTGCGACAATCATTACGGGATTTCCAAATGTGCCAAGCAGTAACCGCAAGAACCGTAGAATGAAGCTTCGTCTCACGGTTGATGAACTCGAATAACCACTGTTTCATACTGTGCAAGTCCTTCGTGAGAAGATGAAGAGGGTATACCAACTTAACTCCATCCGAGACACGTCTTGCAAATGGGCAGAATAGGAACAGATGCTCAACCCGCTCGGTGTCACCACAGAAAATGCAACGATCATGCGCTGGAATATGACGATGAACCAACTGATGTCCAGTTGGTAAACAATCATGGACCATTCGCCAAAGAACTACCTTCATTTTGCCAGGTGCCACAATGGACCAGAGACTTTTCCAATGCTTCTCCACGGCCGAGCCTGATCCACTTCCTGCAGTGTGAAGTGTTGAGAAGAAACTTGTCGTGCGAGCCAAATTATAGGCAGAACGTACCGTGTACTGGCCACAACGATCATGCGGCCAAGAGATGAAATCCACCCCCCCCCCCCCCCCCCCCCCGTCGGCTGATAGGAAGCTACAGAATAGCCTCAGCTAATGCCCCATGAAAAAACGCCCTGACAGTGTCTTCCTCCCAAGCAGTCCCCTCTTCATTCATAAGATAACGAACCTTGGCAGTATCAGGAATGGGAAACAACGAGTTGATAGTACCTTGTTGGAATCCTGGGATCCAATTATCTCTCATAATAGAGACGTTCTCCCCATTGCCAATATTCCATCTCATACCAGTCTTAAGTAACTTTCGACCAAAGAGAATAGAGCGCCAAGTGAAAGAAGATGATCTTGGTTTCCCCGCAGACAGAAAATCAGCATCCGGGTAATAGCGCCCCTTGAGAACACGAGCACACAAAGAAGTGGGATCAGTAGCTAACCTCTAGGCTTGTTTCCCCAGCATCGCTTGGTTAAAGATCCCAAAGTCCCGGAAGCCTAAACCACCAAGAGCTTTAGGTGAGGACAACCACTCCCAAGACTTCCAATGCATTTTTTTTACGTCCATCCTCGAATCCCCACCAATGATCCGCAATACTGCCAACCATCTTATCACATGTCGTAACAGGGACCTGAAAACAGCTCATGATATAGTTGGGGATCGCTTGCACAACGGCTTTAAGCCATATCTCCTTTCCAGCTCGAGAAAGCGGCCGACCTTTATTGCTAGTAACACTCCGCCAGACCCGATCAGTCAAAAAGTTGAAAGATGTTGTGGCTGCCCGAGCCACAACAGTGGGCATGCCAAGATAGTAATCCTGCATACCTTCGGTTGTTACCTCAAACTGGTGCATCACATCAGCTTTGATTGTTGGAGGACAGCTATTACCAAAGAAAATGGAAGACTTCTGTAAATTGACCTTCTGCCCAGAAGCCTGACAATACAAATTGACGACCGATTTGAGAGCCTGCACTGTCCTATGATCACCTCGAGCAAAAAAGATACTATCATTAGCAAAAAGTAGATGAGAAATAGAGGGGCCCTGTCGACCATTGCGTATTCCTTGTAGCTCACCAAGCCCCTCCTTCTGCTGCATCAAACATGATAGCCCTTCCGTACACAGCACAAACAAATAAGGACTAATATGATCCCCTTGACGAATCTCCCTCGAAGGAACCACTGGAGACGTCAGTTCTCCATTCACCCGGACTGCATATCTTGCTGAGGTAACACACCGCATAACGGAATTAACCAAACATCAGCAAAACCCAACTTAAGCAAACAAGCATGGAGATACTCCCATTCGATGCGGTCATACGCTTTCATCATGTCGAGCTTAAGAGCAAAGAAGGGTTGTCGACCATTCTGACGGCGAATAGTATGTAAGCACTCATAAGCAATGAGTGCACTGTCCCTGATCATCCTCCCCGCGACAAAGGCACTTTGAAACTCCGAGATAACATCCGGTAACACAAGCTTCAACCTGTTAGCAACAACCTTGGAGGCAATCTTGTAAAGGACATTACACAAACTTATTGGTCTAAATTTAGACAAGTGTTTAGCATTAGACACCTTGGGAATTAAGACAATGACAGAGTCACAGAACCCCTCGGGGATTGCATCCCCTCCCAGGAAACTACGGATTGCATCACACACCATCTCCTTCAGAAGCTCCCAATGAACCTGGTAAAACATAGATGGGAAGACATCAGGACCCGGGGCTTTAGTTGGACCCATTTGAAACAGCGCCACCTTGATCTCCTCATTAGAGTAAGCTTTGCACAGGTCAGCATTCATTGCATCATCCACTCATGCCGGAATGGCCTCCAAGACAGCGTCCATGGAAGCAATGGGTTCAGCAGTGAACAGATTCTCACACCAATTGTGAACCATACCTTTGATTTCTGTTGGGCTTGTACAGACCGAACCATCTTCCCGCGACAGTGCCAATATCCGGTTGGTTCGCTTGCGAGAAGTAGCCTTGGAATGGAAGAAAGCTGTATTTCGATCACCTGCACGAAGCCACTCCACCCGCGAACGCTGCCTGGCCATAATTTCTTCACGTTCAAACAACTCGCACACCTGGCGCTCCAACTGCTTCTCCTCGTGCAAATTACTCCCCGACCTAGGATCTCGTCGTAGATAGAACAAGGCCCGTTCCAAACGTTTGATCTCACGGCTAACGGACCCAAAAGACGCTCGGCTCCAAACCTTCAACTTTCCCGCCACTTGATTTAAGTTTGTCCAGGCCGAATGGATGGGATTTGCATCCACCCTGTGGCAATCCCAAGTAGCATGAACGACAGCATGATAATCATCAGCACGCCGCCAAGCAGCTTCATACCGAAACCCCTGCTGAACTGGAGGCCCCTCCCCCCCCCCACCGGAGATCTTGTGAGGATGAGATGGAGAGCATAGTGGTCCGATGAAGAAGTAATCACATTCTGCACTGAACACTCCGAAAACAGCTCGGAAAAAGGCGACATTCGCCACACCACGATCAAGACGAACCCGAACATTACACTGAGCATCTTGTTTATTGGACCATGTGAACTTCGGACCCACATAGCCAAGATCAGTAAGGTTGCAAATCTGCAGACAATTCCGAAATAGGTCCATTTGAACCTCCGACCTGTCTAAGGAGCCAAAATGTTCCTCCTGGAGTAGCACTTCATTAAAATCTCCACAACATAACCATGGGCCATTCCACTCCCGACGCAGCCGAGCGAGAGTGTCCCAGAAGAAATGACGCAACTCTCTTCTTGGTTCCCCATACACAAAGGTAGCACGCCAGACCACGGACTCAGCAGAAGAGATCATCACATCGATGAAGTGTGAATTAGCTCCCTGTAGAGACAGTATGAAAGGCAGCTTCCAAAATAGCGCAAGGCCGCTACTCCGGCCCTCACAACTGACAGCATAGGACCCCGTGTAGCCCAAAGACCACATGAAATTCCTAGCTCTGGCATCCCGCATCTTCGTCTCAGACAAGAACAGGATACCGGGTCTGTACTTCTTCACTAACCAGCGAAGTTCCCCCACTGTCGCGTCAGACCCTAACCCACGACAGTTCCAGCAAGAGATACTCATTGCGTCTGGCGGGACTGCGATGCAGTCGCCGCCTGATCCGTCGATCCATCTATAGTAGTCTGTAGCTTCTTGTTTGAATCATTGCACGTATCATCCTCTTCTCCCCCAAGAGCAGATGCAGAGGTACCAACCAAGACGACCGCCCGCTCCGGGTTGTCCTCCAGAAGTAGTGGTGCTGTAGGTTGAACTTTGGGTGCTTTCCTCTTAAGACCCACTGTATTCTTCGTCGGTTTGGTGAGTAGTAGATCACTGCATTCCACCATCCCTCTCCCCCGACCCCGAGTAGCCCTGCCCCGGCCTCTTCCAATCCCTCCCCTCTGGGAAGAAGACACTTCCTGAGCATCCCGCTGTCCTTTGCCTGCCCCTCTTCCTCCATCTCGCCCTCCTCTAGCCGACGAGCCAGCGGAGCCACATGAACCAGGAACATGGCTATTCCCAGGTGATGCAAATGACCCCGAATGTGATCCTCCAGACGCCTTCAGCCCATCATCCACAGAAAGCCGTTTGGCCGAGTATGGGAGATCCCCATTCTCATCACGGTCAGCTGGGTTAGCACACCCCAGAGCAGAATGGCCCAACAAACCACATGAGAAACAATATAGTGGAAGACGTTCATATTTAACCTCATAGGTAGCACTGGACTGCAGTCTACTCGAGATCACAGTGACACAACGAAGGAGGGGCTTCTGGACATCCACCTCCACTCGGATTCGCATATACGGTCCCCAACAACGACCCAAATCATCAGCCTCAACCTTGATAACATTACCAATGGGCTTAGCAATCTCAATACCCCGAGCAGCTCTCATGAGCCTCGTCGGCAACTTGGTGATCCGCGCCCAAATGGCCAAGCGATCAAAAACGACATCCACAGGGGATATATCAGCATCAAAGAACTTGAGCAATACTGCATGTTTACCTACTCTCCACGGTGAACCCTCCATAACTCTATCACGATCAGCATGTGATCCGAATTCAACGACGAACAGATTGTCCCCCGCTAGATTGAAATTCAAACCTCTAGGGTTACCCCATGCCGGCCTCATCACGGACCTGATCGTCTCAATGTGCAGAACATTCGGAGACAGAACCTTGCCAACAAAAGCCCGGTTGGGATCAACCAACTCTAGATCATCAACATCAATGATCACCGCCGTGGACTCCGCCGTTGTAAGACGCAAGCGGGCCATGAGATTCTCCACTCCGGCACCCGTCGCCGAAGATTCAGCACGATCGCCTGCGCCAACGGCGCCCTTGTTCTCCGCCACAGATCTGAGAAAGTCCGTGGCACCATCCGTCCCAGTGACGGGCACATTAACCATCACCACCCCATCCCTGATCGGACCCTTATCCTTGCAACCCGTCGCCATGATCGCCAACCCACAACCGAAGACCAAGGGCGGGCAGTTCTACGAGAGAACCCCGTGATCGCCCCGAATCCAGGCAATGGAGTGACAAGGAGTGGCGGCAGGCAGAGAGAGGAGTCGACAGTGGGTGGAATAATGGGAGAAACCAGAGAAATCGACCGCGATCGAGATCTCAACGAAGTCCAGAAACCCTAGGTCGCCGTCGCACGAGCGCAGGAAACCCTAGGGTGATGGATCGGTATTATGAGGGCCAATTACCGTTCAATGGCTTTGCTTACCCGGGCAAAAAAAAAATGGGCCACAACAGCCCACCCCAATGAAGCACGCAGTAGCCCGGTCAGCAGCGAGGCCGATAGCCCCATATACAGAATACACGCGCCTGGGAATCCCTCGCTGGCTCGCTCAGATCGATCGCGAACTCCCCCGTCGTTTCGTTTGCTCACGGGCGGCTGGCGACGAGTCGACGACCAAACGCAAGGCCCAGTGGGCGGCGGCGGCGAGCGGACGTGAGGGTGAGGCGCCCGACGGCCTGGGCAGTGTACTTGTTCAGTCATCCCTTCTCACTTCTGAGTTCTCACGTCTTCGATAGTTTGGCTTCGGTTTGGTAAGAAACTAAGTAACTAATCTCCATCAGAATTAGGATTAGCCGGCTAGGAAACTAAGTAACTAATCTGCGTCAGAATTTGTTCTTGCAGAATTAATTGGAAGGAGAGCTCTTGCCCCAGCTAACTGTACGACAGTAGATGGGAAGAGAAAATAGATTGCAAATCACTCCGTGTTTCTTTTCAGGTCATGACCTCTACTCCTAAAGTTTTGGTCCCCGTATGATTTTCTCACCATCTCATCTCACGTACATGTATTCAATCTGTAGTAGAACTAAGTCACTAGAAGTACTTAGTTGTGAATCTGATTAGTACTTCTAGTTGCTTACTTAGAATGCATTATTTCTTTGATGCAAGTAGTTACGTATACTATGAATTTGCACTTGTTGTAATCATTTCTTATTTACTTGTTTAACAACTAATTTCAAACTTTGTCCTTAAATTTCAGAAATGAGGAGGTTCTTAGTTAATAGAGGAAGCACTGAAAATGGGAATGGCGTGCAACCGGCTCCTAACATTGCCATTGAATTTAATCCAAATGATATTGAGCGTGATCCAGGAAAGAGAAAACAAATTTGTGAGTATCCTCTTGCAATTGTGACAACAACAAGTTCATCTTGCAAGAGAAGGGATGAATTGGCAGAAGCACAACACCAAGATATTCTGCATAGACTTGACAGTGGTGAGATATCGACAGGAAGAGGCTTGCACCAATCATCTACTCTTGCTAGACCAGGTGATACTAGATGGGGTTCCCATCATACTACCTTGCTTCGTTTGAATCAAATGTGGTCCTCCGTGTTACAGGTGCTTAGTACGGTTGATGAACATGGACGTGGGCCATCTCAAGCAGCAGGTTTGATAGAAAAAATGGAGAGTTTTAAATTTGCTTTCATTCTAAAGCTTATGTTGAAGTTGTTTGGCATCACAAATGAGCTCTCAAAAGTCTTGCAAAGAAAAGATATTAATATTGTGCTTGCCATGGAATTAGTGGATGATGTCAAAGCTCGGCTGGCAACATTAAGAGAGAGTGGTTGGGATGATTTATTGTGTGATGTTCAAGAATTTTGTGTTGCTAATAGTATTCCAGTGCCAAACATGGATGAAGTAATACCAGTTCGTGGTCATTCAAGGAAAGCAGGAAGGACTATCACTAATAGTATTCCAGTGCCAAACATGAATGGTTGAATGACTTGATGATCTGTTACACCGAGCGGGAGTTATTCAAGTCAGTTGATGATAAGGATATTATTCGAACATTTACTGCAATTAGCTCTCGGAAAGGGCATTTGCCTCGTGATTTTTTGTAGTGCATTGTCGGTATGTTTCATCTGACCATTTCTATTCTTGCAAAGCTGAATATGTATCTTTTGTTGTTATGTCTCAACTTTATTTGGATATTGATATATTAGCTCACTTCAAAATTAAATTTTGTGTGATTATTATGCACTTAGTCTTAACTTGCCCAGGCTCCATAAAATTTCTGCCTCCGCCACTGAATGCAGTACCACCATATGCTGATGTACACGCTGTGAATGTGCTGATACTATGGTGGTCAAGGTTATTAGTCCTGTTTGGGAAAGAATTTATCTGAAGAATTCTGAACTCTCAGTCACTCAACTGGAGTGGTTGGATTGTTTTCACTTTGTGCTTCTATGTAACTGAAGAAATAAGCAAACAAAAGCAGAGCTTGCATTCGGATGACTTAAAATCACAGCACTAGTACTAGTTCAGATATGCGAGAAATATGAACTGACGAAAATCCAAGATGCAGATGATACACAATGGGGCATGGTACGGTACTGGTTCACTACTGTCGCCAACATCTTTCTTCTGATGGGTTTGTCTTAGAACGTGGTTCCGTTGAAGCCCACATTGTACCCCTGCAGCGCCAAAACGATGAAAAAGAAGATCGAGTGACGGTGTGAGTAGGGTTGTGGGGTGGGGGTGCGGAGGAGGATCAATGTGCGTGCGTACCTGGACATCGTCGAACTTGACGTAGAACCTGCTGGGGCTGATGGAGAGCTTGGCCTCGAGGATGTCGGCGAGGGCGGCGCTGAGCTTGCCGTTGACGCCGGGGCCGAGGCCGCCGATGGACATGATCTCCCCGTACGCCGCGGGCTCCTCGCTCCCGGCGAACGACGTCGGCACCGACCCGTCGATCGACACCGTCACGTACTGCGCCACAAGGGGTAGCGGGTCAGCAACGCAACGCACTCTGAGCCCGGAGGCATTCCGTCGAGCAGGCGGAGCGCGCGCCGGGGAAGGGGGTGGTTTAGGGGTCGGGGCCTACGGATTCTGGCTTGCCGATGATCCTGGCGAGCGCCCTGGAGCAATCCCTGAGGATGTCGGCGGCTACGACGGCGTCCACCGGCACGTTGGTGCTCAGGCTCAGCTGCGGCATGGCGTACGGCGCGGGTGTGGAATCTGTGGACAGGGGAGCGAGGCACGCGCTAGCCGAGACGAGCGGGAAGGAGGAACGGAGAGGGATTGATTGCGTGCGGCGATAGGGAGGCAGGGGAGGATTTGGCGCGGGCCCAGGCGGGGCCACGGGGCCGAGCTTCTTTCCGGCTAGGCGAGTTCACTCGCTGGGGTGGCAATGAGCCCAAACCTTGCCAACTGGGCCATGCCTGGCAGGCCAGCCTGTTAGCATGCGTGCCCGACTTGTGTGTCACTTGTTGTAACATAAGAAGATGAGATTGATCTTTGAAAAGAGTACTCATTAATTAGTAATTTACATCTTTCAAAAATCACTCCCACCTTCTTCGGTTGCGACAAGTGGTGCACTATATATGTGTCACTTGTTGTAACCTGAATTGTTTTTATTTTTTCGTAGATTCGTATTTTTAAAATATTTTATCTTGGACACGACTACACAGCGGCGCCACACCTATGTCTTCCGGTGCGGCGGCTGTACCACGTCTGCTAATTGCCTAATTGTCATGAAAAATAGCCACATGCATGTCTAATTGTCACGAAAAGTAGCCACATGCATGCCTAATTGCCACGAAAAGTAGCCACATGCATGAACATAAATTCTGTGCACGCATTCATTGCAAGAAGTACAAAAAGAGCAACATGCAATGACAGACTGGTAGGGCAAGAAAAAAGCATACAACGCAACAATTCTCTTTGATGTTTGAAATTCAAAAGGTTTTATCTACAAAACCGTAAAGTCAATCGATGATCTGTTTTCACCATTGACTTTCTCGCGACGAGTTCTTCGAAACTAGATCCCATGTCGACATGTTATGACAGTTATTATTTTTGATTCATACTTGTCACATTTTTTTACCTCACTTATCATATTATTAACCACTTACTTGTGTGAGAAAAATAACTTGATTGCCACTTTTTAATATTGTTTCGTATAAAGCCTTGTAGCAGTTTTTATTATGCATGATATAAAAAAGCATGTAATAGGTTGTGTTTGTCAATTTAAATATGCTAACTTGTCGTATTTACATATAACTTTGCCAGAAAACTATTTTGTGTGCTTGTTAGTTTAACAATGCCGAGTTGACATATTACAAACGATGATCAAAAAAGATTTCTTATGGTCATCGGTTTTAAATATGTTGAGTTGTCATATTTTCGCGCGTAATCGCCTATAAAAAGTTGTTTGTATTTGTTAGTATGATTATGTCGAGATGTCATATTTATATGCAATTTTCAAAAAAAAAATGACAATTAAGTTATTTTTTATCAGACAAGTAAGTATTTACTAATATGACAAATAAGTGAAACAAATGTGGTAAGTACGAGTAAAAAGAAGTTATCAAAACATATCGACATGGGATCTAGTTTTGAAGATTTCGTCGAAACAAAGTCAATAGCAAAAACGGATCATCGGTCGAATTAACGGTTTAAGAGATAAAAGTTTTTAAATTTCGGTCATTTAGAGATGAATCATTGCATGCATGCATGCATTATGAAGAGAACATATTGCATGCTTGCGGAGCGGCTGCACGGTAATACCGAGATGCGGCGCTGTTAGTTAGATTTTTCCTTTTATCTTTTAAACCATGCGTCCAAATCATAATCTGTTTTCACCTTTGGATTCCTCGCATCGAGATCTTTAAAAATAGATCCCATGTTAACATATTTTGATGAACTTTTTTCCATGAAAAAACCAAACAAAAAAACGTGCATCTCCCGATAGAAAAAAGAAAAAAAAATCACCTTTTTTTTGTTTCTAAGAGGCACGGCCGTGCCTCTCGTGAAGGCAAAACCATTCCTCTTACGAAAACAAAATCGTGCCTCTCCCGATTTTTTTCTTTCAAAAAACGTGTTTTTCCCTTTCTTAGTCGTGCCTCTCGCGAAGGCAAAACCGTGCATCTTGCGAAAGCAAAATCGTGTCTCTTGCAAAAAAATAAACAGAAAACACATTTTCCCCTTTTCGAAAGGCACAATCGTGCCTCTCGCGAAAGTAAAACCATACCTCTCATGAACCCCTTTCCCAGAGGCACGATCATGCCTCTCGCAAAAGCAGAACCGTGCGTCTCATAAAAAAACAGAAAACGTGTTTTCTGTTGCAAAAAAAAATGATTTTTTTCGTCAAAAAGCTAAGAAAGATCGGTGTAAAACCGAAACACCAACAAAACGGAAAAAATCAATCTAAAAAGCCAAAAATAGTGTAATAAAATAAAAAATAAAATAAAATAAAATCCAAAGGGAACGCTCAGAGCATGACATATGACGATACCTGAGAACGCGACAATTGGTGATGCGTGGGAGTGATCTTTGGGAGGCTTTCGATGGAGTGCTCCTCAGCTAGTTGCTCTCCCTGCTAGGGTCATGCCTGAGCCTGGAGTCTGGGCACCCATGTCGGCCCGACACGCCACATTTAGTTTTTATTTTTTTTATTTTTTATAGTCTAATAGACATCATAATAGTCTAGATATTAGGTGGGATGATGGCTAAATGTGTCGATGGATCGACGCATTTAACAGTAGTGTTGTGCGTGGGTCTGGGAAGACAACATGCGCTCGACACGGCTTGTGTGGTGAGCGTGCCTAGCCGGGTCGTTCTCATTTAGTTGGGTGCTTTCGGGTCGTGCCTAGCCGGACCCATTTAGAGTTTTGGGTTCAAAATGTAATTAAGAGTAATATGGAGGACTTACGTGCAAATATTATAATTCAAATATGAATTGGGAATGCATTTGAATTAATGGCAATTCAATAATGAAATTCAAATTTTATTAATAATTTAATGATTGCATAAAGTAATATTACAAATGAATAAAGAAACTTTGTTGAATAGAATACAATTACAAATATTGATGATTACACAAACTTGAGAAGAAAATAAAACCCTAAACTACTGAACTATTTATTTTTATACCTAATCCTATCTACTCTTCAAAGGTTTTGTTGATCCTCTTCATTTGTAAAACCTATAAAATAATCATTAAGAAAATAATTAGTTATTTTAGGAAACTAGCATATCCATTTCTGGAAAGTGCATAACTATTTGGAGCTAATACTTTGGATATTGACATTGTAGTTAAACTCTAAATTAAGGAGGAACTTGGCCAAAAAATCAACAACTAGCCAAATGGAGAGTCTAACCAGCAACTAAGAAACATAAATCAAACGTAGACCAACCAACCACAACAAGCCAAGTGAACATTGGCAATGACAAAAGGACACTGTAGCAAAACCAGCAAAAGCCCATAGAACAAATCCAACAAGGCCACAAGATCAAGACGAGATCAACAAACCAGCACTAGCCCCATGATTACCTAAAGCCCTCGCGTTAGTATTTAGTGTCACTAATTGATCACCAACACTATAGTTAGTCTATTGTCAAGTGACAATAGTTAAAGCCACTCTCTAGCATCCAAAATAAACCCAAACTAGAGATATACATCAAGCGAGCCGACCAGAGACAAGTTCCCAAGAAATTAACCACCCAACGGCTTAAGGGGTCAACATCAAAGAGCACATGAAATCACCAAGCAGTTTTAGTCAATAGCACAACAAATGGTCCACAATAAGATGCCCAAGTACATAGCTCACTCAACAAGGGGCAGCTGAGTCAGCCACACACATGTCAGCCCGAGGGTGCACCACATGGCCTATAAAAAGCCATCTCAACCTCCACCAACCCACTAGAAACACCTGGTACAATAGTACCAACTCAAGAGACCACCAAATTGTTATCAAATCAACAAGCTAGGAGAAACATGCCTACCACAAGAGGCAGGCCCAACTAAACCCTGAGGACAAAGCTTAGGGAGGGAAAATAAGGTAGGATTTGATGAGATGAAACCTTAGGTTGGCTTGGAGTTTCTATGCTTCACATCAATGGATTTACGAGCCACTGTAGCGTATGTATTAAACCCAATGATATATGACTCACATCAGTGTCATAGGCAAAGTCAAGTTCAAGGAGCATATGTTCTTATTAGTTAATAGAAAGTAGAAGAGAGGACTATCGCGAAGGAGTTGGTCGTCCGGATTAACCAGCGTGCGCACACGACAACGGTGGACATCGCTTCCACTGTTGTCGTCGCCACATCCCTCGTGCTTCCTCTCATGTGCGACACACACCTGAGATTCGGATGTACGCATCCACGACGACACCGCGTGTGAGAATGAGCAGCCATCCATGATCGATAATACCAATAGGAACAGGTAGAGGAGGCATGAGAGAAGTGGTGGGGGGCTGAAGGGGCGTGAAGCGCCTGGAGCTGCTCGGACTATCAGACGGCCCCACCCAAGACTAACTCCGGTGATCGCCGGAGGGTGAGAGAGGATGAAAACGAGCGAGACTGAAGAGGGTTTTTGCGTTGCGAACTACTGCAGCCTTTCTGCTCTCTGTTCTCTCTTTATTCAAACTTTTGCGACAGATTACAACGGAAATTCAGGCCATGATTGGGTAGTGGATGCCGCCATCCCAGCGGCCCCTTGCATCGCCCATCATGGTGCCTTGACCATGCACTCCTGCCATCCCACGATCGGGTCAAGGCGCCACAGAAAATGCAACTGAATCGAGGCACAACTCGGGCTTATTTTTGAGGAAAAGAAAAACTCTAGGACTAACGAAACTAAAACTTTTTGACACATAGACACTAAACCTGAACTGAAGTTTATGCTAACAATCGCCTCCTAAACTGATTGTTCAGGGCTTTACCTCCATCATGCCAATGCTTGAGCGTAGCTGTTGTAGGCGAACACGGCCAAGCGGCTTTGTGAGCATGTCAGCAAGCTAAAATTCAGTCGCCACATACTCGAGTTCGATATTCTTCATCTCCACGCAGTCTCTGATGAAGTGGTACCTGAGCTCGATGTGCTTCGATCTGTCATGCCTCACGGGATTCTTGGCTAGGGAGATCGCGGATTTGTTGTCGACCTTGAGCCTTACTCACCCGCCTCAGCTTCTCTGAACTCCCCGAGCAGACGCGAGAGACAAACCCCTGACATGTCGCTGTCCTTGTTGCGACGTACTTTGACTCGCAAGTGGAGAGATCCACGATCTTCTACTTCTGAGAATGCTAGGTTACCGCTCCCCTCCAAGCAGGATCAGGGTGCCGAAGGTGCTCTTGCACGTGTCTACATCGCCGCCTAGGTCACTGTCGCTATACCCGGTGAGCTTGGGGTCGTCATCTCTTGTCCTATACTTGGATCCCAGGCTCACCGTCCAGACGATGTACCTCAACATGTGTTTGACGGCGGATCGATGTTCCTCTGTTGGCGCCTCCATGAAGCGTGATACATACCCGACCGCGAACGTCAGGTTGGGGCGCGTGTGCACCACGTAGCGCAGGCTGTCGACGATGCTGCGGTACTCCGTCGCATCCGCTGGCGGCACCATGCTCTCCCTTGATAGCTTGAAGCGAGGTTCCATGGGTACGTGAACCAGCTTGCAGCCAGCCATGCCACTCTTCTCACAGAGCTTCTGCGCATACGCGCTTTGTGCGATGACAATACCGTCCGCGCTCTGCTTCACTTCAATCCGGAGATAGAAACTGAGAAAACCCAGGTCAGACATCTTGAAGAGCTTCTGCATCTCCCCTTTGAACTTGCTCATCTCTGCTATGTCGGACCCGGTGATCACCAGGTCGTCCATGTACACGCCCACGATGAGCCATGTAGTCATCGTGCCCCGCGTGTACACGACGTGCTCAGATGGGCAGCGAGTGAAGCCCAACTTGACCAAATAGGTGTCGAGCTTGGTGTTCCACGCCCTGGGCACTTGCTTCAGCCCATACATGGTTTTGTTCACGCACACGACCAAATGCTCCTTGCCGATGATGACGAACCCCGACTGCTGCTGCAAGTGCATCCATTGCATGGTAATCCCTACTCTTTCATATTGATATCTATTAATGGGCATCTCAATAGCCCTTTGATACGCCGAGTTGATGTGACCATCTCCTCCTTTTTGTCTCACAACCTCCACCACACTCTATTCCACCTATAGTGCTATATTCATGGCTCACGCTCATGTATTGCGTGAGAGTTGAAAAAGGTTTGAGAAAGTAAGAGTGTGAGAACAATTACTTGGCCAATACCGGGGTTGTGCATGATTTAAATCAGTTGTGTGGGGATGATGGAGCATAGACAGACTATATGATTTTGTAGGGATAATTTTCTTTGGCCTTGTTATTTCAAAAGTTCATGATTACCTTGCTAATTTGCTTGAAGTATTATTGTTTTCATGTCAATAGAAAACTATTGTTTTGAATCTTACGGATCTGAACATTCATGTCACATGAAAGAAGTTACAAAGTACAAATATGCTAGGTAGCATTCCACATCAGAAATTCAGTCTTTATCACTTCCCTACTCGAGGACGAGCAGGAGTTAAGCTTGGGGATGCTTGATACGTCTCCAACGTATCTATAATTTTTGTTGGTTCCATGCTATTATCTTGTCAAACTTTGGATGTTTTGTATGCCTTTTATATTTTTTTGGGCTAACTTATTAACTCAGTGCCAAGTGTCAGTTCCTGTTTTTCCGTGTTTTTGACCCTTTTCAGAGGAGAATATTAAACGGGGTCCAAACGGAATAAAACCTCCGAAAAGATTTTTTCGGGAACAGAAGATACATAGGGGGCGTGAGAACCAAGGCAGAGGCCACGAGGGGAGTCCACAAGCCCCCTAGGCGCGGAGAGGGGGGGCCCGCGCCTAGCAGGCTTGTGGGCCCCCTGTGGCTCGTCTGCCCTACCTCTTCCGCCTATAAATCCCCGAAAAATCCAAAACCACCACAGAGATCCACGAAAATACTTTTCCGCCGCCGCAAGCTTCTGTCTCCGCAAGATCCCATCCGGGGCATGTTCTGGTGCCCTGCCGGAGGGGGGATTCGGATACGGAGGGCTTCATCATCAAAACCATGACCTCTCTGATGATGTGTGAGTAGTTCACCACAGACCTACGGGTCCATAGCTAGTAGCTAGATGGCTTCTTCTCTCTCTTGGATCTTCAATACAAACTTCTCCATGATCTTTATGGAGATCTATCCGATGTAATCTTCTTTTGCGCTGTGTTTGTCGAGATCCGATAAATTATGGATTTATGATCAGATTATCTATGAATTTTATTTGAGTTTCTTCTGATCTCTCTTATGCATGATTTCATATCCTTGTAATTCTCTTCGAGTTGTGGGTTTTGTTTGGCAGCTTGATCTATGATTCTTGCAATGGGAGAAGTGCTTGGTTTTGGGTTCATACCGTGCAGTGACCTCATCCAGTGACAGAAGGGGTAGTGAGGCACACATTGTGTTGTTGCCATCAAGGGTAAAAAGATGGGGTTTTCATCATTGGTTTGAGTTTATCCCTCTACATCATGTCATCTTGCTTAAGGCGTTACTCTATTCGTCATGAACTCAATACACTAGATGCATGCTGGATAGCGGTTGATGTGTGGAGTAATAGTAGTAGATGCAGATAGTATCGGTCTACTTGTCTCGGATGTGATGCCTATATGTATGATCATTGCCTTAGATATCGTCATGACTTTGCGCGGTTCTATCAATTGCTCGACAGTAATTCATTCACCCACCGTAATATTTGCTATTTTGAGATAAGCCTCTAGTGAACACCATGGCCCCCGGGTCTACTTTGCATCATATTTTCAGCTCCACACTTTTACTTCGTTGCAGTTTTCGCCTTCAGATCTCACCTTGCAATCAATCGTGAAGGGATTGACAACCCATTTGTAGTGTTGGGTGCAAGTTTGCTGTTTTTGCGCAGGTACTTTGGAAACTTGGCTTGATACTCATACTGGATTGATACCTTGGTTTTCAAAACTGAGGGAAATACTTACTGCTACTGTGCTGCATCATCCTTTCCTATTCAAGGGAAAAACCAACGCAAGCTCAAGAGGTAGCACGCGTCACAGCGCCTTCACGGCGCCGCCCGTGAAGAATCAATGGAAGGTTGACCGGCGGCGCAACCTTCACATTGATTCGTGCGGGAAGCGAGGCGAAGGCGACGAATGCGCCTAGTCACTGACTCGGCGGGTCCACACCCGTTTCGCGCCGTTTCACATCAAAAGCGTTTCGCCCGATGCTCCCGGACGCCCCCAGCTCGCTGGGTTCAGCCTCGGATCGCCGGGCCAATGCGGTCCTCACCGACGAAAAAGGGCTCCTCGGGGCGCGACTAGGCCGTTTTTTAGCGCCGACGACAAAAATGGGCCGGGGGGGGGTTGTTTGGGACGCGGCTGGAGATGCTCTAACACCCACACAACTCTTTAATTCTAAAATTTATCATGTGGGTAGTACGAACATTATTGAAAAGAATGTCATCCAATTTTTTTTTTTGAATATTCATTAGCTTCACCTCTCGTTAAAGAATCTATATTTAAAGAAAAAAAATGTTATGTATATGCTATCACTATGATTATTTTAAAAATGAAAAGAAAAATTGTGCATCTCAATTCTATGCTTCAAAAGACATTTACATGATCATTGCCGTGAAAATCGCATAACTATCAACCTTTTTCTATTAATTGCTCAAGAGTAATTTGTTTACCCACCGTATGCTTATTTTTATGAGAGATGCCATTAGGGAAAGCGCCCCGGGTCTATTCACAACATATTGATAAATCCTCCAACACCTTGCTGCCATTTGTTTATTTTTATTTTATTTTGCATTTTAAATTATCTACACACCTTATTCGCTTGCAAATAATAAGACCAAGGGGATTGACAACCCTCTTGTCCGTGTTGGATGCAAGTTGTTTGTTATTTTGTGTGCAGCCGTTGAAGACGGATGTGAATTAATATTTTTATTGATTTGATAAACCTTAATTTCATATCTAAGGAAAATAATTATCCACTTTGTGCTGCGATTACCCGTTTCTCTTCACGGAAAAATTAACGCGGTTCACGGGTATCATAGGGTTAGGTTAGGTTGGGTTAGGTGGGGTGTGTAGAGTTGTTTGGTTGGGATGAGAAGGAATATTTGTGGCCTCGCACATAATTTTATAAATGAAAACATTTGATAAATAAACTGGAGATAATGCCGTTATAGTTTAGTGGTTTGGGGTATCAAATGAATTATGATGCGACGAAATCTAACACACGGTATATTCATAATATATTAAAACCGTATGTCAACTTTTAACTTATTCTTGAAATTATTACGTGCACTTTAAAATAGTATTTAATAATGATGCGGACATGTACGGATGTGTTTGGTTTTAAAACGGTCAATAATAAAAAGGAAAAGAATCGACAACTATGACGGATGCGAGTTTTGAAAAATAACAATAATAAAATGTCGATGTAACGTGGGATAATGAATTCAATAAACAAATAAATTTCACGGAGAAACTCGAAATAAGCGATAAACATTTAGAGCGTCGAGAGATTTTACGTGTACATCTTTTGTACTGCGTCCGACCGGGAGGTCTGGCTGTAGATACTACATAATCCCTCCGTCCCAAAATAACTGTCTCAACTTTGTATCTATACCTACTAATAAAGCACATATTGCTTCTGTGGTATGTCATTAAATTTACCCTTAAAGTTCGCCAAAATTACCCACCAATGTCACCCGTAAATGACAAAAACGATTCGTTATTTGAACTTCGACTCGGCTCTTTCTAAAGGATATGCTTTCCGTATTTTATCACAAGTACAAGGCTAGCTGAACTGGTTGGGTGCGTGCTCTCCCACCCTGGAGACCCAGGTTCGACCCCTGTCGCGGCTGATGGGGTTATAGTCCTAGGGTAGGGTCATAGATCTGCCCTATAGGTCCTACCCAAGGACTACCCTTCATAAGGGATAAGGCCCTTAGTCAGTTCCGACTGAATTAAGGACTTCCCATCATCTAGTCGGTGACAATTCCTCCATCATCCAGTCGGAGATGAGCATTCGGAGCATATCAAACTTACCGTCTGGATTTCACTCTGTACATCGTAACCCCCCTGGAGGGCAACGGTCATACGTTTCCACGTACCTTTATTAGCATTTAATACATACGTTACCTGTAACGTAGGCATTTATTCGCCACTAATCCACCCCTGCACACCGAACCGTTGTGAAGGACAGCGCACTCTATATAAGCCGTCCTTCCCCACTGGTGCAGGGGTTAGCAATTCACTGTAATCCATATTCCACTCGACAACAAGCTCCCAAGAGCACTGAGACGTAGGGCTTTTACTTCCACCGTAGAGGGGCCTGAACTCATACAACCTCGCTGTAGCTAAGGCTCTGCCCATCCTTTCGTACCCTACACATCTACTCTCAGACTTATACCCACGACAGTTGGCGCCCACCTTGGGGCACGCGTCTAAGCGACTTTCGGCAAGTTTGCGACTACATCTTCTCATCATGTCATCCGGTGGAGATTTGAGCATGGGTCACGAGATCCTCTTCGGCGCTCTCTCCTTCATCGTTGACGATTCGGCATGGCTTCGGGATGCCCCTCTCGACGTCGAGGCGCTTCCCAGTCGCGGGGCTACACACTTCCGTGCCGGCGCCTGCGGTATCCTTCTTCTCCAGCAGTCAACTCCGGTGTCGACCTACGCCCCTGTCGCGCGCCGCAACAAGTGGTCTCGCCGTCCGCGGCTCCAGCGTTGGGTGCAACACGCCCAGGCGCGCCAGAGCGCGTCTTCACAAGTGGCGGTCCTCGAGTCGGTTGTAGTTGCGCCGCCGCCCCAGTGCTCGGACTCAGTTCCGACTGAGTTCCCTTCCGAGTACGTGGGTCGCGGGCCTGCAGCTGAAGTGCACATGGCCAACTCCCATGAAAGCCCCCGCCAAACCGGCCGGAACGAGCACGAGGTCGGCGAAACCTCCGGCGCTCGCCGTCACCCCGCCGTTCTGCCAGTCGGCGCACTCGTCAGAGCAACGTGGAGGTGTTCCGCACACCCGTCCTCAACCTGGCTGCCGCCGCCAAGATAGCCGATTCCCTCCAGCCGATTGATTCAGAGGTTGGCACAGGGATCGAGCAGATCCGTGCCCTGCTGCACACGGCGCAGCAGCAAAATTCGGCGGTCTCCCAGTCGCACAACAGGATTCACAATAGTTCTGTTCGCACGAACACGCATCGGTCAGTTCACAGCCCCGGTTCTCATCAGCGACACAGGGGAGGCAGCCGTTCCATGAATCGCGAAGATCGTCACCGCTCACGCACCCCTCCGCGGGGTGGGCCCTACGGGCCCCGACATCATGATGATCGGCATTCAGTCGGTGACACTTATGATCCAAGGCCCGACGCGAGGGGGCATATCGCCTAGAGGAGGGTCGACAGGGGCCGAGCCCACCGCGATGGTCACGATATGGACCGTCCGAGTGGAAGCAGGACCATCGTCTCTGGTCCCGAGTGTTTCAGTCGAGCCATCCGTTCGGCTGACATCCCTCCCAACTTTCGATTGGCGACGGGGATCAGCAAGTTTACAGGAGAATCCAAGCGAGAAACGTGGCTGGACGACTACCGAGTGGCAGTCCAGATCGGAGGAGGGGACGACCACGTCGCCATGAAACACCTCCCTATGATGCTCGACGGCTCGACACGAGCGTGGCTGAACCAGTTGGCTCCCTCAAGCATCTACAGCTGGGCAGATCTGGCCCGAGTCTTCATCAGGACCTTCGAAGGGACGTGCAAACGCCCTGCTGGTCTCGTGGAGCTCCAACACTGTGTCCAAAAGCAGAATGAGCCCCTGCGCGATTTCATTCAGCGTTGGACGACCCTCTACCACACGGTGGAGAACGTCACAGAGCACCAAGCAGTCTGCGCCTTCAAGGCAGGCGTGCAGTACAGAGATTTGTACCTGAAGTTCGGTCGAACAGGTGACATCTCCATGAGTAAGATGATGGAGATAGTGGCACGCTATGCAAATGGCGAAGAAGAAGACCGCATTCGGAGCGGCAAGCACAAAGCAGTCGCCGATGGAGATGGGAACAGCTCTCGGAAGCAGAAGCAGAAAGCTCCGTCCACTCCGCAGGCAGAGGCCGCAGCCGTTACCAATGCCAAGTTCAAGGGCAAGGGGAAGGCTCAGTTCACCCCCAAGAAGAAGTAGTTCGGAAACCCCATCCTGGACCAGCCATGTCCAATTCACACGAAGATGGATGAAGAGGGCAACGCCATATATCCAAAGCATACCACTCGGCAATGTCGCCTCCTGATCCAGGGGTTCGGCGAAGGACAACCGAGTGAAAAGGGCAATGAACGGGATGAGGAGGACAAGGAGGATCCGTTCCCCCAAGTCCATGCGACACTGATGATTTTTGCTGACGTTGAGAGCAAGAGTCGACTGAAGCTGGTGAACAGAGAAGTGAACATGGCCACACCGACCAACCCCACGTTCCTCAAATGGTCTCACACTACGATCACCTTTGACCAGTCAGATCATCCAGCACACTTACCCACCCCAGGGAGGCAGGCTCTGGTCGTCGACCCGGTGGTGGAAGGAGTCCAACTGCGCAAAGACCTCATGGACGGCGGCAGCGGCTTGAACATCATGTACGCTGACACTCTCAAGGGGATGGGCATTCCGATGTCTAAACTGAGTGAGAGCAGCATGCAGTTCCATGGAGTCGTCCCCGGACGAAAGGCCAAGTCACTCGGCCAAATCGCGCTGGACGTCGTTTTCGGCTCCGACAAGAACTTCCGCAAGGAAAAGCTGACGTTCGAGGTGGTAGACTTCCAGAGTGCATACAACGCAATTCTGGGCCGCCCGACGTTTGCGCGTTTCATGGCCCGTCCATGTTACGTGTACCTGAAGCTGAAGATGCCAGGCCCAAAAGGTGTGATCACTATCACCGGCAATCGGCAGCGGGCCGAGGAGTGTCTGCAGCAGGGATCGAGGATTGCCGATCAGCAGAAGGCTGTCCTCGAGCTTGACGAGTACAAGAAAACAGTCGACCCCGCTGACTTGATGCGTTCGAAGAAACCAGCTTCGGAGTCTGCATTCCAGTCGGCGGGAGAGACGAAGAAGGTCGGCATCCACCCGACGGACGACACCGCTGCCCCGACGAACATCTCCACCACCCTCGATCCTAAATAGGAAGCCGAGCTCATCCAATTCCTCCGTGAGAACTGGGACATTTTTGCATGAAAGCCCGCCGACATGCCAGGTGTACCCAGGGAGTTGGCTGAGCACCGACTGCATGTGGATCCTGCGGCTCGGCATGTCCGAGAACGCGTGCGTCGATCCGCCGCACACAAGAGAAAGGCAATCGGAGAAGAGGTGGCTAAGCTTTTGGCAGCCAACTTCATTCGCGAGGTACACCACTCCGAGTGGCTCGCCAATGTCATCATGGTGCCCAAGAAGGACAAGTCTCTCCGAATGTGCATCGACTTCAAGCATCTCAATAAGGTCTGCCCGAAAGACCATTTCCCGCTCCCCCGCATCGATCAAATTGTCGATTCGACTGCGGGCTGCGAGCGTTTGTCATTCCTTGATGCCTACTCGGGCTATCATCAGATCCGTCTGTATGGCCCCGATGAATTAAAAACAGCCATCATCACCCCATTCGGGTGCTTCTGCTACATCACTATGCCATTTGGTTTGAAGAATGCAGGAGCAACCTTTATGCGCATGATCCAAAAATGCCTCCTCGACCAGATCGGTCGGAATGTGGAGGCGTACATGGATGATATCGTAGTCAATTCACGCAAAGGTTCCGACCTATTGACTGACTTGGCAGAAACATTCGCCAACCTTCATAGGTACGATATCAAGCTCAACCCAGCCAAGTGTTCATTCGGTGTTCCCAGTGGTAAGTTACTCGGTTTCTTCGTTTCCGAACGAGGGATCGATGTCAACCCCGAAAAGATCGGGACCATCGTCCGAATGGAGCGGCCGGTCAGAATACACGATGTTCAAAGGCTCACAGGTTGCCTAGCGGCTTTGAGCAGGTTTATCAGTCGACTCGACGAGAAGGCACTTCCTCTGTACCGACTCATGAAGAAATCAGATACTTTCGAGTGGACAGACGAAGCCCAAATCGCATTCGACGACCTCAAAGTCCTACTTTCCACCCAGCCGGTTCTTACTGCTCCGCTCAGTAAAGAACCCCTTCTTCTGTACATCGCGGCTACAAATCAAGTCGTCAGCACTATTCTCACAGTCGAACGAGAAGAAGAAGGCAAAGCATACAAGGTTCAGCGGCCAGTGTATTATGTCTCCGAAGTCCTGACTCCTTCCAAGCAGAGGTATCCCCATTATCAAAAACTTATCTACGGGATTTACATGACTGCGAAGAAGGTGGCTCATTATTTTCAAGACCACTCGGTGTCCGTCGTTTCTGATGCTCCGTTGTCGCAAATCCTACACAATCGGGACGCATCGGGCCGAGTGGCGAAGTGGGCAATGGAGATGTTATACTGCGACATCAAGTTCGAGGCCAAGAAAGCTATAAAGTCTCAAGCTCTGGCTGACTTCATAGCAGAATGGGTAGAACAACAGCAACCGACCCACATCTACTCGGCTCATTGGACAATGTTCTTCGATGGGTCCAAGATGTTGAATGGCTCCGGCGCTGGCGTTGTGATCATATCGCCAAAGGGTGCAAACTCAAGTACGTGTTGCACATACACTTTGATTCCTCCAACTACGAGGCAGAGTATGAAGCTCTCCTTTATGGACTGCGCATGGCCATCGCACTCGGCGTCCGTCGCTTGATGGTCTATGGCGATTCGGATTTGGTGGTTAATCAAGTGATGAAGGAGTGGGACGTCAGGAACCCCACCATGACCACATACTGCAATGCAGTGAGGAAGCTCGAGAAAACGTTTGAAGGTCTGGAACTCCACCATGTTCCGCGACTGAAAAACCAAGCAGCTGATGAGTTGGCAAAACTCGGATCCACTCGGAGACCAGTCCCGAGTGATGTCTGCCTCGAGCACCTCCACCTTCCTTCAGTTAAAGAAGATCCTTTCACAGAGGAACCAGTACAACCAAAGAGCTCGACAGATCCGACTGAAGTCGAAGTTCCTGTTGTGGTTGATTTGATCATGGAGATTCTTGCTATCATCCCCGATTGGACTGTGCCGTTTATTGCATACATCCTGAGGCAAGAATTACCAGAAGACGAAGTCCAAGCCAGACAGATCGTCCGCAGGTCAAAGTCATTCACTGTCATTGATGGCCAGTTGTACAAAGAAAGCGTTTCAAGCGTCCTTCAACGATGCATCTCCCCTGAGGAGGGACAGTTAATCCCGGAGGAAATTCACTCGGGAACCTGCGGTCATCACGCCTCCTCAAGGGCAATCGTCGCCAAAGCATTCAGATCTGGCTTCTTCTGGCTGCAGGCGAATGAAATGGCGAAGGACATGGTCGACCGATGCGAAGGCTGTCAGTTCTACTCTAACAAGTCCCACAAGCCAACATCTGCGTTGAAGACAATCCCTCTTGTTTGGCCGTTTGCAGTATGGGGATTAGATACAGTCGGTCCATTCAGGACAGGCCAAGGGGGATTCACACATCTGTTGGTGGCAGTCGACAAGTTCACAAAGTGGATTGAAGCCAAGCCCATCAAGAAACTCGACGCCCTTACGGCCATCAAGTTTGTCAGGGACATCATCTCCAGATTCGGTGTACCTCACAGCATAATCGCTGACAATGGAACAAACTTTGACTCGGACAGATTCAAAGGTTTCTGTACAGGCCAAGGTATCCGAGTGGATTTTGCATCTGTGGCACATCCCCAAACAAACGGGCAAGCAGAGCGGGCGAATGGACTTATTCTGCAAGGTTTGAAGCCTCGACTCCTGCGAGAAGTGGGACATGCCGCCGGCGCATGGGTCACCGAGCTGCCTTCGGTGCTTTGGGGTCTCCACACAACCCCAAATAGATCTACAGGGCGATCCCCGTTCTTCCTCGTTTACGGAGCAGAGGCAGTCCTTCCGAGTGACTTGCTTCACAACGCTCCACGAGTTGAACTCTTCTCCGAAGCTGAAGCAGAACAAGCAAGGCAAGACGGAGTGGATCTTCTAGAGGAGGAGCGCGATATGGCACTGACTCGCTCAACCATTTATCAGCAAGATCTCTGGCGTTTTCATGCGCGACACGTCAGGAGTCGTACTTTCCAAGCAGGCGACTTGGTGCTCCGAGTGGATCAGCAGAGACCTCACAAGTTGGCTCCCGCCTGGGAAGGACCCTTCATCATCTCCAAGGTGCTGAACAACGGAGCATATCGACTCTACAACCTCGACAGGGAAACGGACGAGCCGCGAGCATGGAACGGAGATCTCCTGAAGCGCTTCTACACGTGACTGTCGACTGAAGCAATGTAAAGAACAAGTATCGTTGAAGTAATACAAAGCAGATTGAGTTTTTTTTTTGCAGATTCAAAATCCTTCCGCGTTCACAGACTCCGGTCTAAAAAAACTTAGTTGCGAACCAGAATCGCCTAAGTATAAACTTTCTCCGAGTGTGCACTAAACGTCGCACTCGGGGACTTAGTTGCGATCCAGAATCGCCTTAGTATAAACTTTCTTCGAGTGTGCACTAAACGTCGCACTCGGAGACTTAGCTGCGATCCAGAATCGCCTAAGTATAAACTTTCTCCGAGTGTGCACTAAACGTCGCACTCGGGGACTTAGCTGCGATCCAGAATCGCCTAAGTATAAACTTTCTCCGAGTCTGCACTAAACGTCGCACTTGGGGACTTAGCTGCGATCCAGAATCGCCTAAGTATAAATTTTCTCCAAGTGTGCACTAAAATATCACACTCGGAGACTTAGCTGCGATCCAGAATCGCCTAAGTATAAACTTTCTCCGAGTGTGCACTAAACGTCGCACTCGGGGACTTAGCTGCGATCCAGAATCACCTAAGTACTAACTTTCTCCGAGTGTGCACTAAACTTCGCACTCGGGGACTTAGCTGCGATCAAGAATCGCCTAAGTACAAACTTTCTCCGAGTGTGCACTAAACTTCGCACTCGGGGACTTAGCTGCGATCAAGAATCGCCTAAGTACAAACTTTCTTCGAGTGTGCACTAAACGTCGCACTCGGGGACTTAGCTGCGATCAAGAATCGCCTAAGCACAAACTTTCTCCGAGTGTGCACTAAACGTCGCACTCGGGGACTTAGCCGCGATCATGAATCGCCTAAGTACACAATCGCCTTCGAGTGTATCCTACAGATCCACTCGGAGACTCAACACACCCGCAGTGAGGCTCATGTAGATGTCAAGACAGCTGACAATTACATGAGTAGCAGAACCTCATTGAGGCTCATGTAGATGTCAAGACAACTGACAATTACATGAGTAACAACTTTCTCCGAGTGTGCACTAAACGTCGCACTCGGGGACTTAGCCGCGATCACGAATCGCCTAAGTACACAATCGCCTTCGAGTGTATCCTACAGATCCACTCGGAGACTCAGCACACCCTCAGTGAGGCTCATGTAGATGTCAAGACAACTGACAATTACATGAGTAGCAGAACCTCATTGAGGCTCATGTAGATGTCAAGACAACTGACAATTACATGAGTAACAACTCGCTCCGAGTACGACCTTACAGTCGCACTCCAAGACTTAGCCGCAATCACGAATCGCCTAAGTACACAATTGCCTTCGAGTGTATCTTACAGATCCACTCGGAGACTTAGCAGACCCTCAGTGAGGCTCATGCAGATGTCAATACAACTGACAATTACATGCTCCGCATGTTTGCCATTGGTTTCACCAAGAAACGCCAAACAAAAACCATGAGCCAAAATCGTGTCAACAACTCTTTGGCAAAGGAAGAGCAAAAGATTCGATTCAAATTCAAAGTTCGTCTAAAGATAGTTGGTTCGGTGTAGATCAAGCTTATCCACACCGAACCACGAATGTGACGGCCAACAGCAGTGGCCAAAGTTTCATACAACCAACACTCGGCATACCGAGGTAAAAATTTGCTCAAGCATCGTCAGGACTGTCACTTGGACTTGCAGGCTCCACGTGTCGAGATCGATCCCGTCTGCGATGCGAGTGGCGCTCTCAAGGAAGGTCTCCATGAAATCTTTGAATCGAAGCTTTTTGGTGTTGGCGACTTGCAACGCCTTCAGCTTCTCTTCGCGAGCCTCCTTGCAGTGCACTCGGACTAGCGACAGCGCCACGTCCGCACCACAGCGAGCCGCAGACTTCTTCCACGCCTGCACTTAGTTCGGGACCTCCTCAAGCCGAGTCATCAACCCTTCCATCTCTTGCCAAGACTCGTCTTCGGGCCACAACTCCTTGTCGATTCGGCCGACGACCTCTCTCAGTCGACCGATGAAAGGTCCCACTTTGCCCAGGCGAATGTGCACTCGGAGCATGTCTCAATTGGCGTCCTCGCCGAGTGGAATGTTCGGAAGAACCGACCGCTCAACGTCAGCTGCTTCAGCCTCAACGTCCATGCAAAAATCTGCAAAGACAAGACGAGCAAACAGTAAGCACAGAATGAAATACACAGTCAAGAAGCACTCGGAAAACAGAACTTACCACCGAGAAGCGCAATCATCTTCCTTGCCCAGTCACTGACGTAATTCTCCTGTGCTATGCACCGCCTGTTCATCACCTGCATCTGTCCCATCAGCTCGGTTCTTTGTTTCCCCATTTTCTCCATTTCGGCCACCAATGCCTTGTTTGCCTCACGGGACTCCTCCAAGGACTTCTCTTGTTCAACCAGAACACCCTTCAGACCAGCCAAGGCAAGCATTGTTGCATCCAGTTCCGCAGCAAACTGAATGTTTTCAGCCCTCAAGGTGTCATACGCTGATCCCATCTCGCAAGTCTTCTGCAAGTCAGCGCGAAGAGACGGTCAGACACATTCAACAAGGACAACAATAAAAATTCGAAGTTCTTCAGACCCCTGCCGACGCAAGCAGTCGACAGCGATCTCGGGGACTACACCCAGTGGGTTCACTGAGAGTGACCCCACTCGCATGAACCTCAAACAGGTCCGCCCTATTGAGATACATAACAAAAAACAAGCCTATGAGGTTACTACTACCCGACCTGAGTAAAATTACTCTCGGGGACTCAACCAGTAGGTGCACTCGGAGTGCCCCCACCGGTAACATTCGAACAGATTAGCTTTGATCTGATCAAGTTAAAGAAAATGTATATAAATACAACTGCCGGTGCAAGCACTCGACAGAAGTCTCGGGGACTACACCCACTGGGTTCACTAAGAGTGAACCCACTGCAAAATAATCCTACTGTATCCAACTACATTGCTTAAACACCCAGTGGGTTACAAGAGGAAAGTAAATACTTACTAGCCCACTTACTCGGATATCGTCTCGGAGTTCCAAGCTTCGCTTGTACACAGACGCGATGGAGTCGTACGCTCTCTTGGCATCGCCCGCCATCAACTTCGTCTGCACCATGGCCTCCTTGGCAGCTCCCACCTGATCTTCTGGGAGGCGCCGGGCGTCGTACTGGACATTCGACGGACCTGGCACCACAAGAGACTCCTTGGGCATCCCAAGTCCTGCTCCAGTCGGTTCAGCAGCGATAGGTGCCGTTTCAATCGACGGCATCGTCTCAGTCGGTGGCACGTCCATGGCGGGAGTAGTAACCGGTGGAACAGCCTCAAGGACAGGCACCGCAGCTTGCTCGGACCTCTTCTGGTCGCCCTCCTCCACGGGAATCACCTCTGAAGGAAACCCGACTGAACGACATGAGATCATAGGAAAAAGGCAAGACCAAAGACAGAATTCGTGAAACAATAATGTAAGCTCTCGGAGTCGCCACGACGTACCTTGCTGGGATGTGACGACGTTGTCCGTTTCCATGGGATCGTCCCCCTGGCGTGGCAGAGAAGTGGCAGAGGTGGCAGCTCTGTCGAGAAAAATTCACTCGACCAGTAAGCATGAGTCCAATCAAATACTGGAAGAAGATAGAAGAATACACTTACGCTGAGGCGACAGGAGCGGCGATCCTCATCCGCGGCAAAGCCTTCCGAGGCTTGGATCCACTCGGTTTGGCCACCTTAGAGGGCTGGCCCGCGGGCTCAGCAGCAGAGTCCCTGGTCCTCTTTGTGCTCCGAGCACTCGGAACCACGGGAGTAGCTGGCAAGGCACTCGGAACCGCAGGAGCAGCTGGCGGGGCACTCGAGGCCGCTGGAGGAGCCGACGGAGCCACGGGTTCGTGACGGCGTTTAGTTCGAGGCTCTGGTGGTGGGGGCGGCGAGCTCCGTTCCCCATCTTCCCCCTCTTCTTCTCCGGACTCCTCCTCCGTCTCTCCAGTGTCGGAGACGTACTTGACGCTCTCCACGCTGCCCTCCTGGCTACCTTCCTCTTCCTCAGCCGGATTCCCGTTCGAGATAGGAGAAAACCAGTTGGTCCACGCCTGCACGAGACACAGTCGACAACATCAGACGTCGGACAGTGATACAAGAAAAAGTGATAAATCTGAGACAATTGTGTGCACTCGACAAGTTATACTCACCTCATTCGGAGGAGGGTTGTCCGCACGGAAGGGCTTCACTCGCCGAGCTCCTCTGGGGTTGTCGTAGGCGCCTGTGATG
Organism: Hordeum vulgare subsp. vulgare; assembly: GCF_904849725.1. Lineage (NCBI taxonomy): Eukaryota > Viridiplantae > Streptophyta > Magnoliopsida > Poales > Poaceae > Hordeum > Hordeum vulgare. Next base: position 568,905,094 of record NC_058524.1, on the reverse strand, counting down.
TTGAGGACCCACGACGCCACAAGCTCCCCGATCACGCACTCGGGGTTAGTCCGAGTGGAGTCCTCAGGCCCCGTATAGTGCCACATGGCGTGGTGTCGAGCTTGCAAAGGCTGGATACGCCGACCCAAAAAAATCTCCAGCAAATCTATGCCAATGGCCCCCTTTCGGACGACCTCTACAAGCGCATCGACCAGAGGCTGGATCTGGATCTTCTGCATCTTTGTGAGCGCAAGCTGCCTAGGCGGAGCCGGTCGGTCTAAGCTAAAAGGTGGTAGTCCAGTGGCGGCATTCGGGCAAGCAACGTCCTGCCAGTAAAACCAAGTCGACTGCGAGTTCCTAACAGATTTAGACAACTGAAGAGCGGGATAGCTACTTTTACTTTTCTTTTGGAAGCCTAAGCCTCCGCAGAGCTGGAGGAGGTGAGTTTTGTCATCCGACAGGCTAAGCCTTTTGATGGTTTGAGATCTAGCGGAGAAGATGTGCTTAAAGAGCCCCCAATGGAGAGGACAGCCGATAAAACACTCGCACAGCACGACGAAGGCAGAGAGATGAGCTATTGCGTTGGGAGGAAAATGGTGGAGCTGCGCCCCGAAGTGGTTCATTATACGTGACTGAGCAGCAAGACGCGCTCCCCCTCCTGGGGCGCCGGCTCGGTCTCGCCCTCCGTCGGCAACCTCCACATCTTGTGCTCGATCATGCCGTGCTCCACCAGCTCCAGCATGTCCTCCTCCGTCACCGTGGAGGGGAGGAAATCCCCCTGGATCCAGCCCGCCGGCAGTGCTCGCTGCCGCCGCTGAGCAGGAGCCGCCGCCTTCTTCATCTTCCGTGCCTCGAGCTTGCTCGTCTGCCCCTTTGTCATGGTGGAGGCTGCAGATCCGCGGGGGAGGGGTAGAAGGAAGGAGCTCGGGATGCGCAGGAGGTCGCGAGAGAAGCGGGGCAAGTGCGAGCTATCAGGCGAGTGCAACGAAAAACCCTCACTGTAGAGGTTTAAATAAGGTTCCGACTAGGTCACTAGCAGGTGGCCCCGAAATCTTATCCCCCGACCGTCTGCTGCGATATTAGTGGAGGAGATAAAGGCGTGGAAAATGAGGCGGCAGATACTACTCGATTACGATGTCGTCATCCCCGCTCGACGCGCGGCAACCGAAATTTGAGGATCCCGGAAAATCCGCCGATGTCAGTTGACTGGTCACGTCAAAAGATACCACGGAAGCACTCGGTCCCTGACGGTTCGTTTCACAAATACATCCACTCGGATCACTGGTCAAGAGAATAAAATGGATCGAGGCAAACAACGCTAAAGTCGCGCCCATACCAGTCGGATCCGTACTTCAAGCATCGCTTCGTCGTTCCAACCCCAATCCATTCGGGGACTAATGATGGGGTTATTGTCCTAGGGTAGGGTCATAGATCTGCCCTATAGGTCCTACCCAAGGACTACCCTTCATAAGGGATAAGGCCCTTAGTCAGTTCCGACTGAATTAAGGACTTCCCATCATCCAGTCGGTGACAATTCCTCCATCATCCAGTCGGAGATGAGCATTCGGAGCATATCAAACTTACCGACTGGATTTCACTCTGTACATCGTAACCCCCCTGGAGGGCAACGGTCATACGTTTCCACGTACCTTTATTAGCATTTAAGACATACGTTACCTGTAACGTAGGCATTTATTCGCCACTAATCCACCCCTGCGCACCGAACCGTTGTGAAGGACAGCGCACTCTATATAAGCCGTCCTTCCCCACTGGTGCAGGGGTTAGCAATTCACTGTAATCCATATTCCACTCGACAACAAGCTCCCAATAGCACTGAGACGTAGGGCTTTTACCTCCACCGTAGAGGGGCCTGAACTCATACAACCTCGCCGTAGCTAAGGCTCTGCCCATCCTTTCGTACCCTACACATCTACTCTCAGACTTATACCCACGACAACGGACAAAACCCCTTTTTGTTCTTCTATTTCGCATTTTTTCTAATTTTTTTTCTCTTTTGCCTTTATTTCGATAAACTTTGCACAAATGTTAATCATAGATTCAAGAAATATCAAATTTATAGACAAAAATGTTTCCATATATATATATAAATGTACAGTGCGTATGGACAATAAATAATACTCCCTTTGTAAACTAATATAAAAGTGTTTAGATAACTAAAATAGTGATCTAAACGCTCTTATATTAGTTTCCGGATGGAGTATATTTTTCTTTTATTTTGAAAAATATTAATCATGTATTTAAAAAACTTTAAATGTGCATAGAAAAATGTTTCCGGTGTATAAGAAAACATATACAAAAATATATAATGTGTATGGAACAAAGTAGACATAAAAAATAGAACTTTTCAAAAATGTTAATCGTGTATTTGAATAATGTAAAACATGTATAGAAAAAATGTTCATGATGCATACAAAATATGTAAAATGTGTATTAAAAAATTAGACATCAAAACTCAATAATGTTTCTGATGTCACACGCAAAAAAATGATTCTAATGTATAAAAATATACAATGTTGTTTATACAAGCTTTACGTAAACAAATGGCTTAGCTTTGATTTTTCATATATATATAAACTGTTTTGCTAATTATTTTTTTTAAGAATATCGATATTCATACGCAACCTCGAACATTTGGTATGCATGTACTTACAAATTGATTATTTTCGATGAAGATGTCTAACATGTTTGCAACCAAATTAAGACTTTACTTATAGATTACAAATGCAAACACATATATCAGCAAGATAAAAATAATGTTCTTATGCATATGCTATCATTAATTAACAAAACATACTTTGCCATTTTCATCATAATTCAAATAATGTTCATGCATTTCAAGAAATGTCCTAAAATTTTAAGAGCATAATGTGATTATCACAATTGGAGATTATGAATTTTCCCCCTCGTTGCAACGCACGGGCCTTTTTTGCTATATATAATAAAGCACGCAATGCTTCTGTCGTCCGTCGTTGATTTGCTCCTAGAGTTCGCAGGAATTACGCCCATATGCCACCGGTAAGTGAGAAAAACGGTTCGTTTTCTTCTTTCTTTTAAAGTCAGGCGTTCGTCCATCTTCAATAAGGAACAATCCCTGAACATATTACAGTCATGCGAGCATCCTACTAGTTTAGGTCATGCTCTTTCATCTGGGAGACCCGAGTTCGATCCATGTTGCTGCCTTTTCTCCCTTATTATTTTTGCTTTCTAATTTCAGTATCTCTTTCACCTTTTTTTTCTTGATTGTACTACTTTTCAGGTTTTGATGACTAAAATTTCAGTACAAAACAAAGTCTGATAGTATATGCCATTTAGAGGAGTATTGCTGTCAACATTAACTTTTTGTTTTGTCCCTCAAGTTTTTCAGTTTTCTTCTAGATTTGAACGTGTTGTTGGTAGTTTGTCTTCATAGATTTTTCGTAGCAACTCGCAGAATATATTGTTATCAAATTCATAACTATGCCATGATAGTAAATTCCACCAAGAGCTCGGACGAGCAGACTGTCATTGGATCACATATCCTCATTTTTCTCCATCAAATTTCATTGGATATTTCTCCCAATTTAACTGAGAATAAACCAAACATCTGCTGAGTATTCCAATTGTGTAAAACTAATAAAATTAGTAGCAAGTTTAGGAAATTTGCTTCTGTTGTGTTGTATATTCATGTCATAATGACACTTTCATCATGGATAATTGTCCATCTTTCAAGTGAAATAATGTGTTTTGAAGTACAAGTGACTAAACAATGGTGATTTTTTTGCTTGAGCAATGAGAAAGCATTAAAATCCACATTAGATTTAAATAATGTGTTTTGAAATACAAGTGACTAAATAATGGTGATTGTTTTTTGCTTGAGCAATGAGAAGTCACTGAGATCCACATTAGACGTAACATGTTATTTATATTATATGCAGCTTTCTTGCATATAAATTATATATGAAAATGTAGACGTTGCAAATTTTAGATTTATTATGTGTGTCGACTCTGATATGTTCGCCGATTCAAGAAAAATAGCAAATAGTCTAAAATGTTCATGAATGTAAAAATATATTCCTGATTTTAGAAAATGTTTGCGAACTTGAATTTTTTTCATAATTTCAAATATTTTTAAAAAAATCATGATTTCACAAAAAATAGAGTGATAATGTATTTTGATGATGCAGCAAAATGTGGTTATGACCGTTGAAAATTGTGATATTTTTTTTCCGTTGCAACGCACGGACCGTTTTGCTAGTTAGATCTAATATAAAGTTATACTAAGGTTGAGACAGTTATTTTGGGACAGAGGCAACGTATATGCCCCCAAACTGAATATATATAGGTGCAGCCCGAGGCCGAAGGCTGTGCGCTTCGCAATCACTCGATAGTTCTTCGTCTTCAACAATGGCGTTCTTAGCGGATCCGACCGCACAGCCCTACGTCGTCGAGGATTGCCGCGGGGTGCTGCAGCTTCTCAGCGACGGTACAATCGTGCGCTCTACGGCCTTGCCCTTCCCTATCTGCAACGCCGAATATAACGACCACGACGGCGTCGAGTGGAAGGACGCCGTGTACGACACCGGCCTCGGCCTCGGCCTTCGTATGTACAAGCCGACGACGAATGCCGGTGAGGAGGGCAACAAGCTCCCCGTGCTCGTCTACTTCCACGGCGGGGGCTTCTGCATTGGCTCCTGCACGTGGCCCAACTTCCACGCCGGCTGCCTCCGCCTCGCCGCCGAGCTCCCCGCCGTTGTGCTCTCCTTCGACTACCGCCTCGCCCCTGAACACCACCTCCCCGCTGCCCACGAGGACGCCGCCGCGGCCCTCCTCTGGCTACGCAACGAGCTCGCTTCGGACCCGTGGCTCGCCGACGCGGCCGACCCACGCAAGGTGTTCGTCTCTGGCGAGTCTGCCGGTGGCAACATCGCGCACCACCTTGCCTTCCGTTTCGGCAAGGCAGGGCTGGACCCGATGAGGATCGAGGGGTACATCCTGCTCATGCCGGCATTCTGCTCGGAGCAGCCGACGCAGTCCGAGCTTGACTCAACGGCGACGGCGTTCCTGACTAGGGAAACCTGCGACAGGTACTGCCGCCTCTTCCTGCCCGCCGGAGCGAACAAGGACCACCCGCTGATGAACCCGCTCGGGCCGGACAGCCCAAGCCTTGAGACGATGGACGCCGGCCGCGTGCTCGTCGTGGCCGCGGAGGGCGACCTGCTGAGGGACAAGAACGTGGAGTACGCGGAGCGGCTGAGGGCGGCGCGGGGCAAGGAGAACGATGACGTCGAGCTCGTCGTGTTCGCCGGCGAGGAGCACGCGTTCTTCGGGGTGAAGCCCACGTCAGCGGCCACCGGCGAGCTCGTCCGGATCATCAGGCGGTTCATGGCCACGGAAGCAGCCTGCTGAGACAGGAGGACCGAGTGGCTGTCGTGCGTGGGAGGACTCGCTGTTGAGCGTGGAGGTTATCTTTTTTTTCTTTAGAGGAATTGTGGAGGTTATTATTTCTGCGTCGTGTCGTCTACATTTTCTGTGTGCTCCCTTATCTCCTCCTGCCCACAATAATCGCAACGATTTTGTCACATTGCCGTTGTCGTGGTTTCCGTTGCAGATTCTCGTTTGATTGCCACTGCCTCCGTTCGGATTTATCAGACGACTTTTTATTTTGCGTCAAAATTTAATAGGACGTGCTACGTGTTCGTCGGTTATTTTTTTAAAGGAAAAAAGTCCAAAACAAACTTTAAAGTTATAGACGAAAATTAAATCAAACCCTAAACTTTGAATCCCTGAAATCAGCACACCGAACTCATTGATCCGGACCCATTAAATCTTGACAGAACTTAGCCGGGATTTGCTGAATTGGGCCGGGCCCGTTAGCGCAGTTGCGCACGCGCACCCTCTGCTCTGTTTTTTTTTGTTTTTTCATTTTCTTTTTCTTCTCCACATGTGTATATATTTTTTTCAGTATCCAATGTACTCCCTTCGTTCCTAAATATAAGTCTTTTAAGCGATTTCACTAGGGGACTACATACGGACCAAAATGAGTGAATCTACACTTTAAAATATGTCTATATACATCCGTATTTAGTCCTCTAGTGGAATATCTAAAAACACTTATATTATGAAATGGATGGAATATTTTTTAACACATATGTATATTTTTGATAAACTTCCAATATTTTTCAACACATTATGTACATTTTAAAAGTACATCTTACAAAAAAAATACATGGTAATATTTTTCTAAATAAATATTTTAAATTTTATAAATAACAATAAACATTTTATAAAATTGATATTTTTTTTGAGGTATAAATAACAATAAACTTTGAATGTTTGGCGCTAGGATTATGCTCCTACAAATTTATAAAATGCATGTTGGACCAATACGAATAGCATTAAAAATACGAATAGAATTAAAAATACGAATAGAATTAAAAAAAAACCAAACATTTTTTGAAACAAAAAAGACATATAATTTGTGACAAAAATAGAAAACATAAATATTTTTAACTTCTGAACAATTTTAAAAATGTGCGAACTTTTTTTAAACTTCGTAATTTTTTTTGTTAGTGGGCCGGTCCAATTTTTGTCTATAAGAGTAGCAGCCTAGCAGGTTATCCCGGTCGGGATTGTGGTATTGCCAGAATCCCTGTGTGCCAAACGGGTCTAGGGTTTAAAATAGACCGGGATTACAAGTTCGGAGTACCAATTTCAGGGATTCAAAGTTCAGGGTTTGATCTAGCTTTCGTCTATAACTTCAAGGTTTGTTTTAGACTTTTTCCTTTTTTAAAAGATAATCATATCTTGCTTATCAACACCCTTCATTATTGCAAACAAACATGTGGTTGGATGGTTAGAACGACTATTGTATCCCTTACCCGTCAAAGTTCAAGTCCGAAATTTGACGTTGGTGCTTGCATTTTTATAAATTTAATTCAGGTCTTTCGACGATGTGTTTTCAGTGGGAGGAGACGTTCCCGTCGATAACGAAGATGTCAGTGGTAGGGGTGAGTGTACGCTCGTGTATATGAGCGACTTTGATTATACTCTGCTCAAAGAAAAAAAAACGCCCTTCATTATTGTAACATATATTTTGTTACAGATTTTTTTATAACAAAGTCTATAGAAACGAAAATTTTATTATAACTTATTTTGTAACTTAAGTTTTATTGCAGAACTTATTTTTTGGAGGCGACCTAGGTGCTTAGAGATTTTTTTATAAGAATATGCCTCCAGGGATTAGTACTGGATAATCTCGTTTTCTTTACAGCTGAGGTTTTGCTACAGATTTTTTTACAATAGACTTTGTTGCATATTGTTTTTTCATCCTCATCTTTTTCCAACCTAGTTGGTGTTAGAAGAGATGCTTATGCAACATTGACGATGTTGTAAAGGTTGGAAGGCGAAAGGTGACACGGCACACGTGACCTGTTGCAAAGCAAGAAAATTAGCCGGTTGAGTAAGATCTTTTAACAAATTTAATCACAAATTTAACTCATAAAATGTAAATCATATATCACAAAATGGTTGTCGAAAACCCATTTTTCTAATACGAATCCAACAATATATCTTTTTAAGCATACATTTGAGATTATTTTAGTCAAACAGATAGTCAAAGTGTCGGCGTGTGTGTGTGTAGAATACGGGCGTGACATCGGGGAAGCGCCAAGCAAGTACTCTTGGGGAGTGAATCTTGGGAGAGAGAGCAGAGATCTCGAGAGCGCCCCGTCGAGCGTCACTCCGACGCCGGCGTCCACCCCTCCCGCCGTTGGCTACTCCGGCCGCGATGGCCACCCCCTCCCCGCTGCCCGCAACTCCAGCCGCGACACCTCTCTCCCCCTTCCTCGCCGCGCCCCTCCCCTTGGCTGACCATGTTGTCAAGCCCGAGATCTCTTAACTCCACCTTCCCTGGGCGTGAGCGGCCCGTCCTTTTCGGCTTGGGTATCTCCTCGGCGTCGGAGAAGTCAACCGCCCATGTTGTGCTGGGGGCGCCCCAAGCCCCGAGCGCAGAAGCTGAGTCCTGCAGACGCTTGGTGTCGTGGCAAGAAGCTCCGCCGTCCAGGAAGACCCTGTGGAAGCGCACACATGGCATCGGTCTGTCGGAGGTGACGTCGGCCTCTCCCCCCGCTCCCCTGACCCGCAAGGAAGTCGACCCGAGATGCGCAACAAGTGATTGAGGTGCGTGGAGAAGGGGCACTACCGGAGCGCTTGCACGAACGACATCGTGTGCTTCTGATGCAGCCTGCCTGGCCATGAAGACAAGGACTGCAAGAGGTCGCGAAGCCCGGCACCGGACGATGAGCTGGGGCGCGAGGCTGCTTCGAAGGTGGCCAGGCGGTCGGGTCCGGCTGGCGCGGCTATGGGACCAACGGTTGCTGGGCAACATCGATCCCCCGCCCCCTCCCCCCTCCCCATCATGGCGAGGACCGCACCAGTTTGGCCCCTCCTCTCGGCCCCAAGGCTACAGGTGGAGACTGACATGGAGGTGTAGGCCTCCGAGCTGTGCGTCGTCAAGCGCATGGATGCCATGGCTGACCTGGAGCGGCGGCTCCAGCACGCCATGGTCGCGTACGCAGACGGCGCCCGACGCGATGTGTCGCTACGGTTCGTGCTGCAAGATCTGCAAGAAAAGCTGGACATCTCTGCAGATTGGGTCTCGATGCATGCATACAGGCCCAAGAATTTCCTGGTGGTGTTTGCGCGACAAGACCACCGGAACAGTCTCGGACAAAATCCGATGGTAGAGTTCTAGGGCGATCGTCTGTTTTTCCGCCAATGGAACACGCAATCGCACGTGGTGCATGCGGTTATGAGGTTCAAGGTGTTGATTGAGATCGAAGGTATCCCCCCGCATGCTTGCGATCGCAGTGTTGCTGAAGACCTATTGGGTTCGTCCTGCATCGTAGATTCGGTTGCCCAGAGATGACCTCACCATAAATTTGGCCTTTTTCAAGGGGTCGGCTTGGATGGCAGATCCGAAGATGATCCCATCGCGACGCTGGCTCATTGTTCTGGAACCAGCAGAACACTATGTTCAACCGCAAATGATGCAGTACAAGATCCTTATATACTTGGACTTTGTGACTGATTTCACACACGCCGATGAGCCTTTCTTCCTTGGCATATCTTCGGACATCAGTCAGAGCGGCATGCCAGAGGCGGATGACATGGAGCGTGGAGGCGGAGCTCGCACCCAGCACCGGCAATGGCAGTTTCCATCGCAATGGTCACATCGGTAGCCGGTGTCACGCCGATGACAAGGAACGGGTGGCGATCAAAGATTGGCGGCTCCCAGCCATGTAAACCGTCAAAGCAAAAGGTGTCGCGCGGCCAGCTCTAAAGGTTTAGGATAGTTTGATAGTTCGCCAATCTGCGATTGCCCGCCTTTCCACATTTGCGAGTCAAAGAGGAGCACCCGCGTTGTGCTTGCGGGCAATTGAAACTCGGGGCGTGATACGTCCCAAACGTATCTATAATTGCTGCTTGTTCCATGATCTTTTGGGTGACATTGTTATATGTTTTGCTACACTTTTATATCATTTTACACATATTTGGACTAAACTACTAACTCAGTGCACCCAATGCCAGTTTATGTCTGTTGATGTCTTTTTTGCAGGGGCTTTTATCCAATTTTCCGAAGCCCCAAAAAATCTAGAAAAATATATAAAAAATCAGCGAAACAGAAGCTTCGGGATCACCGAAGGAGGGCCATAGGGGGGGGGCAGGGGCCTCCGAGGCGGCCTGTTGGCGCGGCCATGCCCTAGGCCGCGCCAGGAGGTCGCATGGGTGGGTCCCACCTCATACGGTGCCCTCATTTGGCCTATATTTAGACTTCCATGAGGAAACCCTCGCACACTTTCTGGAATCGTGAATTTCTCCATTGTTTCGCCGCCGCAGCGCTTCCGAGATCGGGAGCGTCAGGAGACCTCTTCCCGGCACCCTGCCAGAGGGAGGATTGACCTCCAGGAGCTTCTCCACCGCCATGGACGCTTCCCGGATGTGCCGTGAGTAGTCCTCCTTAGACCATGAGTCCATGACCAATATCTATGTGATGTCTTCTCTCCAATCTTGTGCTTCAATGGTTAGTCCTTGTGAGCTGCACTACATGATCAATGCATCCATGTAATCCTCTTGCTTTTGCTATGCTCGGTTTGTTGGGATCCAATGGATTATGAGATTATGTTCAAATTGTTATGAGTTATATATTTGAATATCCTTTTATATTATGTTCCTTAGTGATTCTTGCATGTTCTCCGTTGCTTTTTATTGCTTTGGCCAAGTAGCAGATTGTAACTCCAGGAGGGAGTGTTATGCACGATTGTCGGTTCGGGCCCCTCGATGTCTAGCTTGAGTGACAGAAATACGAGACTAGGGGATGTGCTTGTTGCCACCAGGGAGAAAACAACGGTGCTTGTTGCCACCAAGGAGAAACAACGGTGCTTGTGACCACGGTTGCAAGGATTGTTTACCTTACGCATAGATCGTTAATGTAGTTGTCCGTTGCTTTGTGTTTACACTTTGGGCGGGGCTCGCAACTTAATACCGGAGAGATGCTCTGGATAGATATCTCAAGGTGGATGATTAGTAAGTAGATGCTGATGAATAAATGGTCTACTTATCTTGGCGTACTGCCCATTACTATTGAACCTCTAACTATCAAGGAGCATAATTAGCATTGCGGTGCGATCATAATTCTGTCAATTGCCCAACTGTGATTTTTTTACCCTAGCATAGTTGTTTATCGTCTTTTGGGAGAGAGACATCACTAGTGAACATCATTTGACTCTGGTCCATATCACCATCATTATTTACACCTCCATCATTTACCGCTTCCATTTACTTTTCCGTTGCAATCACTATTACCTCCCCGCTTGTGTTTTGATCCTTTGCAAACTATAAGGCCGGAGAGATTGACAACTTCTCTGTACTCGTTGGGATCAAAGTTATTTGTTGTCTGTGTGCACGTCCATGTCTTTTGCTAGCGCCAGGGTGGAAGACACCTACTTGTTGAGCCTAGGAGTCCTCCTGGTTCGATAAACCTTACAATCTCCGTGTAAGGGAAATTTGCTGTTGACTACATCTCCACCTTCCACTTGGGGTATCCAAGGAGGGCGAGAAGTATATACATCTACTCGTCATCAAGCGAATTTCTAGCGCCGTTGCCGAGGACTCCACTCTTCAAGATTGGGGAGTTGCACACTATCTTTTACCTTTGCTTTTTAGTCTTGTTAGTTTTCTTTCTAGTTTTTTCTTTAGAGTCCTATACCAAAAACCACAAAAAAATTAGTTACTTTGCTTTTAGTAGTCAAGCATGTTAAGGTTTGATGCTTGGAAGGAATCTGAGGTCCTAGCTTTCCGTCAAAGGAATGGAGAAAATATGAAGGAAGCATGGGATAGAATTTCTGAAGCACACAAAAGAATTATGCCTTGGATACCTATCAAAACTGTGCTTAGAAATTTTTATCATGGTCTCTTTATATGGTGCAAACACTCTCTTGATATTATAGATAAAGGAGATTTCTTAGAGTGTGATGAGGCTAGAGCACTTGATATTATACATGGTCTATCTAATAATCTTCTTTATAATCATAGTTATGACACTATTATAGATAGACTTGCTACTATTGAAGGGAAAATAGATGCTCTAGACTTAAGAGAAAGAGAGAAACCCATGGTTGATAAAGAACAAATTTTGAAAATCAACGATGTCTGGGAACGTTTTGTTAGAATTAGCATCTCTAACCAAGACTTCTTTGCTTATTGTGATATTGGATCCAGGGTTTCTACTATGCCAAAAGTTGTTTATGATTCTCTCTGGTTAGACATGGATTTTTTTTCATCTTATCATGAACATGCTGATGGTGATATTTCTGAAATCTAGGGAAAGGTAAAAGATGTCCAGGTTACATTCTCTAAAAGGAATGGAACTGTTGATTTCTTCATCATGGAGCCCAACAAAGGGAATATAGTGCTTGGAAGGGACTTCCTCCGAGCAATGAGAGGCTTCATTGATGTAGGTAAAGGACACATACGCTTACGTGGGAAAGCAAAAGGTACGTACCCGTTCCCTATGAAAAATAAGGATGAACTTGTTGAGGATCCGTTTGAAGGTTTTTATAATTCTGATAACTTCGGAGAATCTTGATCCTCCTTCTTGCATTGTGCCTAGCTCAAAGGCACAAAAGAAAGCGCTTGTTGGTAGGCAACCCAATATGTTTTTACTTTCTGTTTTAGTGGTCTTAATGTGTGTTACTACTGTAGCAACATCATTGTATCTTTATTTTTAAGCTTTGTGCCAAGTTATAGCCTACGATTGCAAGAAAGTTCAAGAGTTGTGACATGCTGTCCAGAAAGAGATTATGTCTGCGTGACGGAAAAATTCGTCAAACATCACCAGATCATCTTTTCGATCTGAATATTTTTGGAATCATGATCTATATAATTTTATTTCTTGTGTATGTTCTGAGTTTTTTTTATTTGAGTTGCAGAAGTGCCCCGAATAAATTATTTACTACATGTTGTTCTGTTTTTCACAGATTCTGCCATGTTTTATGTTTTCTTTGTTTTGCGAATCCTCAGCTTGCTTTTTATTGGAAAAAATCATTTGGCATTCATGAGAAGCAATATCTTTCCATGAAAATCTTTATTTCCAGCAGGTATTTAATTATTTTATTAAGGGAACTCATCAGCTTATGATGAGTTTTGTATGAAGGGAGTTTTCAAGTATTGCGATGGGAGAGATGATGAAAGAAGATAAAGGAATGTCAAACGCTCAAGCTTGGGGATGCCCCATTCATCCCAAGAAATATTCAAGGAGTCTCAAGCATCTAAGCTTGGGGATGCCCCCGTGCATCCCCTTCTCTATAAAAAATCATCAGTTCGTCCATCTCCATGCTATATTTTTATCACTTCATATGATATGTGCTATGCTTGGAGCATCCCGCTATTTTATTTTTAGTTTTGTTTTAGTTTAGTTTTCTGGTCATAACAAGTCGGAACCTAGCCTACCTTGTTTGGGAGAGAGACACGCTCCATTCCACTCTAGAACACAACATAGCTTTTCATGCTTATCTTTTTTGTGTGTTCTTCATCTTTTCGTAGCTACTGTCATGCTTAGCTCTTTGCTTTCATGCTTATCTTTTTAAGAGCTTTTACTTCGGTTGATTTTGGAACTCTCTTGAGTTATCATGCTTATCTTGTTTAGAGAGTTGGCTTGTTGCACCGAGTTGTGTGTCTTGCATGAGCATGTAATTGAGGTTGCTACTTAAGTATGGTAGTAACTTGCAATAGTTTTGAGGTATTGATTTGAGTAATGTTTGGACTATTGGTGCCAAGAGCTTGATCCTATTAGTGATAGGTGTCGTATTTGTGAAATCCGTGTGTTTTTCAAAAACTAAAATTAGTTGAGAACTCTAGCTAGTAAATTGATCGCTAACCTCTGGAGGGGTTGGAATATATAGAGTACCCTCACGTTACCATGGGTAGATGATGCGCAAGGATAACCAAACCCCCAAACATTCCTCCTCGGGGTACTTGTCTCTTTGTGAATTTCCTAACTAGATAGAGAGTTACCGATAATAAGTGTATGAGTTCTTCGGAATAATGTGAGTATTCGATTGTTGGCACTTCCACTATCCATATTTTGCTAGCCTCTTCGGTACCATGCATTGCCCTTTCTCACATTGAGCGTTGGTGCAAACTCCGCCGGTGCATCCAAACCCATGGCATGATATGCTCTATCATACATAAGCCTCATTATAGCTTTCCTCAAAACAGCCACCATGCCTACCTATTAAGGCATTTCCATAGCCTTTCCGAGATACATTGCCATGTAACATCCATCATCTCATGACTTGATCTTCATGACATACATGCTTTTGCTTGATCGTAGAGCCGCATGCTAGTTGGTCCTTGCCCTCATTACTGCTACATGACACACTAGTATCATTGCATATCCTGCTACACTGGCAGAGGCATACATTTGCATAGATCATGATAGTTTTCACTTGTCTTTATGTTGAGTACTTCTTATAAAGTGTGATGATTTTGCTTTCTGTTCATGTAAAACATAGAGTGTTGCCCTTAAGTGAGGAAAAGATCCCAAAGAGGACAAAGCAAAAGATCCCAAAGAGGACAAATGAGAGATAAAAAAGAAAGAGCCAAAGAGGCCACAAAAAAGAGAAAAAAATAAGGGGGCAACACTACTATTCCTTTTGAAAGATCCACACTCGTATTCCATTACTATATTGGTACTATATAGAGATTATCATTCATGCATAACTATGTGGGGACCCTTACACTATAGAACTTGGTTTGCATATTTCAATGATGAGCCTCCTCAAATGAGCTCTAGGTATTCGTGAGCAAACGAGTTGGATGCACCCCACTAGTTCCATTGGAGAGCTTACCTTAGCTCATATGTGCATCCGTTACATGGCAATCCCTACTCCTCACATCATATCTATCATTTGGCTTTCTCTCGCCTATGGTTGCCCTCATTGATGTGAGCCTTTCACACCTTTTTGTCTTCCTTCCCCATCATTATTCTATTTGCCATCCTAAGTGCCAACATATCTTGCTTACGCTCATTCATTGCATGGGTGCTCAAAATCGAAAGGGGAAGGATCATTTTGACTTGTGCCTGCCAAGTGGTGTGTGGATGAGTCAAAATAAGATTTCGAAGGAGACTAAGTGTGAGGTTTAGTAGATTGAGTTCTCAATTAAAAAATATTTTATCTTTGAACTCATCTCCCACTTCTTGCACGCAAACACCATTTGGAGACATTCGAGTCACGGACACCGAGAGCTCTTGCACCTTTATGTTCTTACTTTGCTAAATTCAATACTAGATATAGACGCTTGCTTATTATTGTCTTGACTTGAATTGCATATCTCACTTGCTTTACTTTGAAGTTCTTATATGTGTGTTAGCATGGCACCACATAAATTATTGTGTTATCATTTATCTACTCGAGGACGAGCAAAAATTAAGCTTGGGGATGTTGATACGTCACAAACGTATCTATAATTTCTGCTTGTTCCATGATCTTTTGGGTGCCATTGTTATATGTTTTGCTACACTTTTATATCACTTTACACATATTTGGACTAACCTACTAACTCAGTGCACCCAGTGCCAGTTTATGTGTGCCGATGTCTATTTTGCAGGAGCTTTTTCCCAATTTTCCGAAGCCCGAAAATTTCCAAAAAATATATATAAAAAATCAGCGAAACAGAAGCTTCCGGATCACCGAAGATGGGCCAGAGGGGGCCCAGGGGCCTCCCAGGCGACTGCTGGCGCGGCCAGGCCCTAGGCCGCGCCACGAGACCGCCTCAGTGGGTCCCACCTCCTCCGGTGCCCTCCTATGGCCTATATTTAGAGTCCCGAGAGGAAACCCTTACAAAACTTCTGGAATCGCGAATTTCTCCATCGTTCCGCCGCCGCAGCGCTTTCGAGATCGGGAGCGTCAGGAGACCTCTTCGTGGCACCCTGCGGGAGGGAGGATTGACCTTCGGGAGCTTCTCCACCGCCATGGACGCTTCCCGGATATCCCGTGAGTAGTCCTCCTTGGACCATGAGTCCATGACCGGTAGCTATTTGATGTCTTCTCTCCAATCTTGTGCTTCAATGGTTAGTCCTTGTGAACTGCCCTACATGATCAAGGCATCTATGTATTCCTCTTGCTTTTGCTATGCTCGGTTTGTTGGGATCCGATGGATTATGAGATTATGTTCACATTGTTATGAGTTATATATTTGATTATCCTCTTATATTATGTTCCTTAGTGATTCTTGCATGTTCTCCGTTGCTTTTTATTGCTTTGGCCAAGTAGTAGATCGTAACTCCAAGAGGGAGCGTTATGCATGATTGTGGGTTCGGGCCCCTCGATGTTTAGCTTGAGTGACAGAAACATGAGATTAGGGGATGTGCTTGTTGCCACCAGGGAGAAAACAACGATGCTTGTGACTACGGTTGCAAGGATTGTTTACCTTAAACATAGTTTGTTAATGGAGTTGTCCGTTGCTTTGAGTTTACACTTTGGGTGGGGCTCTCAACTTAACACCGGAGAGATGTTCTGGATAGATATCTCAAGGTGGATGATTAGTAAGTAGATGCTGATTAATAAACGGTCTACTTGTCCTGGCGTACTGCCCATTACTATTGAACCTCTAACTATCAAGGAGCAAAATTAGCATTGCGGTGCGATCATAATTCTGTCAATTTCCCAACTGTGATTTCTTTACCCTAGCATAGTTGTTTATCATCTTTTGGGAGAGAGACATCACTAGTGAACATCATGTGACTCCGGTCCATATCACCATCATTGTTTAGACCTCCATCATTTACCGCTTCCATTTACTTTTCGGTTGCAATCACTATTACCTTCCCACTTGTGTTTTGATCCTTTACAAACTACAAGGCCGGAGAGATTGACAACCTCTCTGTACTCGTTGAGAGAAAAGTTATTTGTTGTGTGTGCAGGTCCACGTCTTCTGCTAGCACCAGGGTGGAAGACACGTACTTGTTGAGCCTAGGAGTCCTCCTGGTTCGATAAACCTTATAGTCTCCGTGTAAGGGAAATTTGCTGCTGACTACATCTCCTCCTTCCACTTGAGGTATCCAACGAGGGGCGAGAAGTATATACATCAACTCATCATCAGGGTGCGCCAACCTACCACCGGCCGATCAGTTGGGTGTACCTACTTGTGCTATGAGTGCGCCTAGGTCGGTGACGCCACAGAATGGTGGGGCCCCGACTACAGCTGTATCTGGGCGAGTTCATATCGAGGAAGGCGCCTCGGAGGAAGCTTCCCCTAATCGCGATAAGGACAAAATGCTCGTGCAGGCAACGGGCGTAGTTGCTGGAACGCCATTGGTGGGGACTGGTACTGCGTCAACAGACCTTCCCTGGCAACGGCGCCACAAATCCTTCTGCTACTGCGTCAACAGACATTCCCTGGCAACGGCGCTAGGAATCCTTCTGCTACGGGCTACGCCTATAGGGACTTCCTTGGCAAATATGCAAAGGATTTCCCCGCGGCCTTGGAGCCTTGCGTTGGTGTTCCCTTGAAGAGGAAAGGGTGATGTAGCACAGCAGCGGTAAGTATTTCCCTCAGTTTGAGAACCAAGGTATCGATCCAATAGGAGGATCGCGTCAAGTCACAAGTACCTGCACAAAGACAAAGAGCTTGCACCCAACGCTATGAAGGGGTTGTCAATCCCTTATAGATTGTTTGCAAAGTGAGAACTGAAAGCGAAGAGTAAACAAAGCAAAGTAAAGGTGAAAGTGGAGACGATAGTTGTGAATAGACCCGGGGGCCGTAGTGTTCACTAGTGGCTTCTCTCATGAAAGCAAGTAGACGGTGGGTGAACGAATTACTGTCCAGCAATTGATAGAACCGCACAAAGTCATGACGTTATCTCTGGCAATGATTATATCTATAGGCATCACGTCCAAAACAAGTAGACCGATACTTTCTGCATCTACTACTATTACTCCACACGTCGATCGCTATCCAGCATGCATCTAGTGTATTAAGTTCAAAAGAACAGAGTAACGCCTTAAGCAAGATGACATGATGTAGATGGACAATCTCAAATCTATGATGAAAGCCCATCTTGTTACCCTTGATGGCAACAACATGATGCGTGCCTTGCTACCCCTTCTGTCACTGGGAAAGGTCACCACACGGTATGAACCCAAAACCAAGCACTTCTCCCATTGCAAAAATC
Organism: Hordeum vulgare subsp. vulgare; assembly: GCF_904849725.1. Classification (NCBI taxonomy): domain Eukaryota; kingdom Viridiplantae; phylum Streptophyta; class Magnoliopsida; order Poales; family Poaceae; genus Hordeum; species Hordeum vulgare. The sequence continues at coordinate 568,887,381 of NC_058524.1, read as the reverse complement.
ATAGATCTAGTTGGCCAAACAAAACCCAAGACTCGGAGAGACTTACAAGGATATCAAATCATGCATATAAGAAATCAGCAAAGACTCAAATATAATTCATAGATAATTTGATCACAAATCCACAATTCACCGAATCTCGACAAACACACTGCCAAAGAGGATTACATCAGATAGATCTCCATGAAGATCATGGAGAACTTTGTATTGAAGATCCAAGAGAGAGAAGAAGCCATCTAGCTACTAACTACAGAGCCGTAGGTCTGAAGTGGACTACTCACGAGTCATTGGAGAGGCGATGATGTTGATGTAGAAGCCCTCCAACTCCAAAGTACCCTCCGGCAGGGTACCGGAAGGGTCTCCAGATGAGATCTCGCGGAAACTGAAGCTTGCGGCGGCAGAAAAGTGTTTTCGTGGATGCCCTGATTTTTTCTGCGATTTTAGGGAATTTATAGGCCAAAGAGCTAGGGCAGGGGAGCGCCAGGGAGGCCACAAGCCTGGTAGCCGCGGCCCCCCTAGTGGCGGCTACAGGGCTTGTGGCCCCCCTGTGGATCTCCTGCCTTGGCCCTCAAGTCCCCCGATCTTGTTCTGTTCTGGAAAAAAATGTTTTGGGGATTTTATTCTGTTTGGACTCTGTTGCAAAATCAGATCTGGAAAGAGTCAAAAACACAGAAAAAACAGGAACTGGCACTTGGCACTGAATTAATAAGTTAGTCCCAAAAAAGATATAAAAGGTATATAAAACATCCAAAGTTGACAAGATAACAACGTGAAACCATCAAAAATTATAGATACGTTTGAGACGTATCAAGCATCCCCAAGCTTAAGTCCTGTTCGTCCTCGAGTAGGGAAGTGATAAAGAATGAATTTTTGATGCTTTCATGCTACCTAGCATAGATGTCCCTTGTAACTCCTCTTATGTGACGTGAATGTTCAGATCCATTAGATTCAAAACAATAGTTTGCTATTGATGTGGAGACAATAATACTTCAAGCAAACTAGCAAGGTAATCATGAACTTTCAAAATAACAAGGCCAAAATGAAGTTATCCCTACAAAATCATATAGTCTGGCTATGCTCTATCATCCTTGCACAACGAATTTAAATCATGCACAACCTCGGTATTGGCCAAGTAATTGTTTTCACATCTTTACTTTCTCAAACTTTTTCAACTCTCACGCAATACATGAGCGTGAGCCATGGTTTTAGCACTATAAGTGGAATGGAGTGTGGTGGAGGTTACAAGGCAAACAAGGAGAAGATGGTCACATTAACTAGGCATATCAATGAGCTATGGAAATGCTCATCAATAGATATCAATGTGAATGAGTAGGGATTTCCATACAAATGATGCACTAGAGCTAAGAGTATGTGAAAGCTCTTAAAGAAAACTAGTAGGTGTGCATCCAACTTGCTTGCTCACGAAGACCTAAGGCAATTTTGAGGAAGCCTATCATTGAAATATACAAGCCAAGTTATATAATGAAAATTTCCCACTAGCTATATGGTGGTGACAAAACGAGAGACTCTCAATCATGAAGATCATGGTGCTTAATAAGCACATGTGTGGAAAGGTAGTAGCATTGTCCCTTCTCTCTTTTTCTCTCATTTGTTTGGTGGGCTCTTTGGCCTCTTTTTTTTGGTGGGCATCTTTGGCCTATTTTTTTTAAATGGGATTCACTGGCCTCTTTTATTTCCTCACATGGGACAATGCTCCATCAATGATGATCATCACACTTACAACTCAAAACTTAGAGCAATGATGACTCTATATGGAATGCCTTCGGTAGTGTACCGTGACAATGATCTAGCATGACATAGACATCAATGGAAACATCATGCTAGCTATATTATGATCATGCAATGGAAATGTAGAAGTGGTGGCACATGTCATGGTGGTAGTTGCATGGCAATATATCTCGGAATGGCTTTGAAAAAGCCATAGTAGGTAGGTATGGTGGCTGTTTTGAGGGAGGCTAATGGTGGGTTTTGTGCACTGGCGAAAGTTGCACGACACTAAAGAAGATAGTGATGGTGGAAGGTGAAAGTGCATCTAAACCAGGGACTCGACATTAGTCATGAAGAAGTCATATACTTGTTGCAAAAGTTTTAGTAGTAATCGAAACAAAGCATTCAACGCATACTCCTAGGGGAAGGGTTGGTAGGTATAAACCATCGCGCGATCCCGACCGCCACACAAAGGATGACAATCAATAGACTAATCATGCTCAGACTTCATCACATAGTGGTTCACCATACGTGCATGCTACGGGAATCAGTAACTTCAACACAAGTATTTCTAGATCCACAACACCTTACTAGTATAACTTCAATATTACCACAACCACAACTCAAAACTAATTGAGATGAATCAAACTTCTCCAACTACTCAATGCACATGAAGGTGGAAGTTTTCATATCCCTTTGAATAACTAACCCTTTTGAGACTACTATCATAGCATAGATCAACTACCAAGCCACGCGCTTCCGTGATCAAAAAGATATAAGTGAAGCACATAGAGCAAAATCAACTAGCTCAAAAGATACAAGTGAAGCACATGTGAGCTGAACTGTCTAACCAAATGATATAAGTGAAGCTCGACAAAATCACGGTGAGTGCATGTCTCTCTCTCTAGGTGTGCAGCAAGGAAGATTGTGACACAACAAAAATAAAAGACTCCTACGATACAAGACGCTCCAAGCAAAACACATAACATGTGGTGAATAAAAATATAGCCCCAAGTAACGTTACCGATGGATTGAGGACGAAAGAGGGGATGCCTTCCCGGGGCATCCCCAAGCTTAGGATTTTACGGCATCCTTCAATCAACCTGGGGTGCCTTGGGCATCCCCAAGCTTGAGCTCTTGCCACTCTTTATCTTTTTGTCCATAAGAACTTCACCCAAGACTTGAAAACTTCACAACACGAAACTTAAACAGAAACTCGTGATAACATTAGTATAAGAAAGCAAACCACCACTTCCTTAGGTACTGTAGCAAACTTAAATTCTACATATGCTGATGTTGGGTTACTGTATTTTCAATCTTCCATGGCTAATACCCCCCGATACTATCCATAGTTTCATCAAAATAAGCAACCAACTCAAAAAAAAAAAAACAGAATCTGTTAACAGCAGACTAGTCTGTAGCAATTTGTATACTTCATATACTTATGATACTTCAAAATTTATGCAAAATTACTACAGTCTGAAGAATTTTTGTAGCAATACGTAGCAAAAAGAATCAACTCAAAAGCTCTTACAGAAAAAAAATTAAAATTCTTTTCGCGAGCAGAAAGTTTCTGTCTTTTCCAGCATGACCAAACGATCATCCCCAAGACTAATCATAACGGTTTCACTTGGCACAAACGCAAAAGAAACACAAAAATAACACAATCATAACAGAATTATGAAAGTGTGGAAAACACAAAACAGAAAAAAAGGATAGATTCGTTGGGTTGCCTCCCAACAAGCGCTATTGTTTAACGCCCTTAGCTAGGCATTGAAAATTCAATGATGCTCACAACAAAGACAAGAATTGAAGCACAACGAGAGCATCATAAAGCATGTGAAAATCACATCTAAGTATAACATACTTCCTATGCATAGGCATTTTATAGGAAAACAGATTGTCAAGACAACCAATAGTTACCAAATGCAAGGAAGAAGAAAGAGACAATAGCAATCTCAACATAAAGAGAGGTGATTTAGTGATATGAAAGTTTCTACCACCATATTTTACTCTCTCATAATAATTACATGTGGGATCATAGTCGAATTCAACAATGTAACTATCACATAGGATATTCTTTTCATGATCCACATGCATGCAAAGTTGACGTTCTTAAAAAATAGTGGGATTATCATCACCTAAGGTCATGACTTCTCCAAACCCACTTTCAATCTTATTGCAAACATCATATTCATCATGAGGCTTAAACAAATTTTCAAGATCATAAGAAAAATCATCGCCCCACTCATGATAATTGCAACAAGTAGTGGACATAGAAAAACTAGCATCCCCAAGCTTAGGGTTTTGCATATTCTTAGCATGATTGTCACTAATAGAATTTATAGTGAAACCATTGCAATCATGCTTTTCATCCAAGGATCCCTCGTGAATCACTTCATAAATTTCTTCCTCACAATTTTCAAATTCACGCATCTCAAGCAAAACTCCATAAAGATAGTCAAGTGCACTCAACTCACTAGCAATTGGATCAACATAATTGTATCTCTTAAGGAGATTAGCAAGTGGATGAGGATCCATATCACTAGATTTTCAGCAAGCGAAGATGCAAGCATATTGAATGTTGGAATTATGCCCTAGAGGCAATAATAAATGTATAGTTATTATTATAATTCCTGTATCAAGATAATAGTTTATTATCCATGCTATAATTGTATTGAATGAAGACTCATTTACATGTGTGGATACATAGACAAAACACCGTCCCTAGCATGCCTCTAGTTGGCTATCCAGTTGATCGATGATAGTCAGTGTCTTCTGATTATGAACAAGGTGTTGTTGCTTGATAACTGGATCACGTCATTGGGAGAATCACGTGATGGACTAGACCCAAACTAATAGACGTAGCATGTTGATCGTGTCATTTTGTTGCTACTGTTTTCTGCGTGTCAAGTATTTATTCCTATGACCATGAGATCATATAACTCACTGACACCGGAGGAATGCTTTGTGTGTATCAAACGTCGCAACGTAACTGGGTGACTATAAAGATGCTCTACAGGTATCTCCGAAGGTGTTAGTTGAGTTAGTATGGATCAAGACTGGGATTTGTCACTCCGTGTGACGGAGAGGTATCTCGGGGCCCACTCGGTAATACAACATCACACACAAGCCTTGCAAGCAATGTAACTTAGTGTAAGTTGCGGGATCTTGTATTACGGAACGAGTAAAGAGACTTGCCGGTAAACGAGATTGAAATAGGTATGCGGATACTGACGATCGAATCTCGGGCAAGTAACATACCGAAGGACAAAGGGAATGACATACGGGATTATACGAATCCTTGGCACTGAGGTTCAAACGATAAGATCTTCGTAGAATATGTAGGATCCAATATGGGCATCCAGGTCCCGCTATTGGATATTGACCGAGGAGTCTCTCGGGTCATGTCTACATAGTTCTCGAACCCGCAGGGTCTGCACACTTAAGGTTCGACGTTGTTTTATGCGTATTTGAGTTATATGGTTGGTTACCGAATGTTGTTCGGAGTCCCGGATGAGATCACGGACGTCACGAGGGTTTCCGGAATGGTCCGGAAACGAAGATTGATATATAGGATGACCTCATTTGATTACCGGAAGGTTTTCGGAGTTACCGGGAATGTACCGGGAATGACGAATGGGTTCCGGGAGTTCATCGGGGGGGGGGGGGGGGGCAACCCACCCCGGGGAAGCCCATAGGCTTTGGGGAGACACACCAGCCCTTAGTGGGCTGGTGGGACAGCCCCAAGGGGGCCTATGCGCCAAGAAAAAGAAATCAAAGGAAAAGAAAAAAAAAAGAGGGAGGAAGTGGGAAGGGAGGGGGACTCCTCCCACCAAACCAAGTCCAACTCGGTTTGGGGGGGGAGTCCTCCCCCCCTTGGCTCGACCGACTCCTTGGGGGTCCCTTGGACCCCAAGGCAAGGTCCCCCTCCCTCCTCCTATATATATGGAGCAATTAGGGCTGATTTGAGACGACTTTCTCACGACTGCCCGACCACATACCTCCATAGTTTTTCCTCTAGATCGCGTTTCTGCGGAGCTCGGGCGGAGCCCTGCTGAGACAAGATCATCACCAACCTCCGGAGCGCCGTCACGCTGCCGGAGAACTCTTCTACCTCTCCGTCTCTCTTGCTGGATCAAGAAGGCCGAGATCATCGTCGAGCTGTACGTGTGCTGAACGCGGAGGTGCCGTCCGTTCGGTACTAGATCGTGGGACTGATCGCGGGATTGTTCGCGGGGCGGATCGAGGGACGTGAGGACGTTCCACTACATCAACCGCGTTCTCTAACGCTTCTGCTGTACGATCTACAAGGGTACGTAGATCACTCATCCCCTCTCGTAGATGGACATCACCATGATAGGTCTTCGTGCGCGTAGGAAATTTTTTGTTTCCCATGCGACGTTCCCCAACATTGAAGGCACATGGCACACAAGTGAACAGAAAGCAAGCGAGAGAAAGGGGCGAACAAAAAAGGAAAACGAAAAAGGCAAATTGGTGAAGTGGGGGAGAGGAAAACAAGAGGCAACTAGCAAACAAAGTAAATGCAAGAGATGAGTTTGTGACACTTACTTGGATAGATCTTGACTTGATCTCTCCTCCCCGGCAACGGTGTCAGAAATCCTTCTGCTACTGCGTCAACAGACCTTCCCTGACAACGGCGCCAGAAATCCTTCTGCTACAGCGTCAACAGACCTTCCCTAGCAACGACGCCAAGAATACTTCTGCTACGGGCTACACCCATAGGGACTTCCTTGGCAAATATGCAAAGGATTTCCCCGCGGCCTTGGAGCCTTGCGTTGGTGTTCCCTTGAAGAGGAAAGGGTGATGTGGCACAGCAGCGGTAAGTATTTCCCTCAGTTTGAGAAGCAAGATATCGATCCAGTAGGAGGATTGCGTCAAGTCACAAGTACCTGCACAAAGACAAAGAGCTTGCACCCAACGCTATGAAGGGGTTGTCAATCCCTTATAGATTGTTTGCAAAGTGATAACTGAAAGCAAAGAGTAAACAAAGCAAAGTAAAAGTGAAAGTGAAGACGATAGTTGTGAATAGACCCGGGGGCCGTAGTGTTCACTAGTGGCTTCTCTCATGAAAGCAAGTAGACGGTGGGTGAACGAATTACTGTCGAGCAATTGATAGAACCGTGCAAAGTCGTGACGTTATCTATGGCAATGATTATATCTATAGGCATCACGTCCAAAACAAGTAGATCGATACTTTGTGCATCTACTACTATTACTCCACACATCGACCGCTATCCAACATGCATCTAGTATATTAAGTTCAAAAGAAATGAGTAACGCCTTAAGCAAGATGACATGATGTAGATCGACAATCTCAAATCTATGATGAAAGCCCATCTTGTTACCCTTGATGGAAACAACATGATGTGTGCCTTGCTGCCCCTTCTGTCACTAGGAAAGGTCACCACATGGTATGAACCCAAAACCAAGCACTTCTCCCATTGCAAAAATCATAGATCTAGTTGGCCAAACAAAACCCAAGACTTAGAGAGACTTACAAGGATATCAAATCATGCATATAAGAAATCAGCAAAGACTCAAATATAATTCATAGATAATCTGATCACAAACCCACAATTCGTCGGATCTCAATAAACACACCATCATAGAGGATTACATCGGATAGATATCCATGAAGATCATGGAGAACTTTGTATTGAAGATCCAAGAGAGAGAAGAAGCCATCTAGCTACTAACTACGGACCCGTAGGTCTGAAGTGGACTACTCACGAGTCATTGGAGAGGCGATGATGTTGATGTAGAAGCCCTCCAACTCCAAAGTCCCCTCCGACAGGGCACTGGGAAGGGTCTCCAGATGATATCTCGTGGAAACGGAAGCTTGCGGCGGCGGAAAAGTGTTTTCGTGGATGCCCTGATTTTTTCTGCGATTTTAGGGAATTTATAGGCCAAAGAGCTAGGGCAGGGGAGCGCCAGGGAGGCCACAAGCCTGGTAGCCGCGGGCCCCCTTGGCGGCGGCTATAGGGCTTGTGAGCCCCCTGTGGCTCTCCTGCCTTGGCCCTCAAGTCCCCCGATCTTCTTCTGTTCTGGAAAAAATTATTTCGGGGATTTTATTCCGTTTAGACTCCGTTCCAAAATCAGATGTGAAAAGAGTCAAAAACACAAAAAAAACAGGAACTGGCACTTGGCACTGAATTGATAAGTTAGCCCCAAAAAAGATATAAAAGGTATATAAAACATCCAAAGTTGACAAGATAACAACGTGAAAGCATAAAAAATTATAGATACGTTTGAGACGTATCAGGGACAGATGTGGCCCACCCACGTGAGGCGACCCACATCTCCCATGCGCTGCGATGGAGGTGGCCAGCCTTGGCCATGCCGAGGGGCCGCAGGATCTAGCCATATCTGATCCGGAGAAGAGGACAGGTTTGGTGGCCCCTGTCGCGGTTGTGGAGTGGGACGTTGCGCCTAGCGTTTTGGCAAATGAGGAAGCGCGAGAACCACGGTTGATCCCAATGGAGATTCCCCCGATGGAGACCAGAGAGGTCAACATCTCTACTCCCATGTTGGGGGAGGTGACTAGACACGTGTCAAGCCATCACACGTTGGAAGATTCTGGGACTATTCCAAGCGCAGATCAAAACATGCAAATCGTGCATGCAACTTGCAACACTGGGATGACTCCACGGGAAGGAGAGGCATACGGGAAGCCAAAATGGTCCAGCTCCTCCCTAGTGAAGAAACTGCCCCCCGCTCCTTAAGGAAGCTCAGTCGTCTAACCTTAGACCCGAGGCTGATCCTTTCACACCACGTCGCCAAACCCGCTCCACCAAGAAGGCACCGAGAGTTTCGAAGGGAATGGTAATGCCAGCAGAGAATGTTCTCATGTAAGCTCTAGGCCTAGCACCGGAAGACTTGGAGGTTGACAATGCTTGCATCCAGGAACTGAATGACCTCTTCGACTCGCCTCTTCACGAACAACATGTGAAGATCATTGCCGCGCTATTTGGCAAGGACATGCCAGCGCACAACGAGCTAGCTCCAGAGGCGTCTTCGGTGGTCATATCACCCTGAGTGTTGTAGTTGTGCGGATGGCGGACGGTTTCTGGATCTTTTATGGATCTTAACCCCCAGATCCTTTGTTGGAACGTTCAAGGTTTGAACGATCCAGCTAAGAGGAAGGTTGTTATGGAGTTCGTTACTTCGGTTAGAGTTAAGATTGCGTGCTTGCAAGAGACTAAACAAGCTGTAATTGATCACTTCAATGTTACAAAATGTCTTGGCCCATCGTTTGACGGTTTTGCTTACTTGTCGGCGTCTTACACTCACGGAGGAATCCTTTTGGCTTGGGATACTACCATCATGAAGATAGAAAACATTTATTTCGACACTAACTTTCCCATCGGATTGGTGCACAACAAAGATGGCGCGAAGTGGTGGATTTCGGTGGTGTATGGACCACAAAGGGATGATCTCAAGACTATCTTCCTGGAATAGATGAACTCTAGGCGACAGGTCTGCCAAGTCCCGTGGATGGTGCTCGGAGACTTTAACATGATCCTCAGAGCTTCGGAGAAGAACAACACTCAATGGCGATCCTCCGAGACACCGCCTGCCACTCCGCCACCGCCTCCTGGAATGGCGAACTTCGAGCTTGATCCGGAGTTCTTCCTCCCGCCTGGCCATAACATCATCGACAGAGGTCCTGACCGGCTGCCTCAGACCTACACCACGCCTGCGGTCCCCATCACCAGACGTCATGGGCGTTTCGTAATCGCTGACGTCCATCCAGCGCCCCCGACTGACAGCGTGGTCCAGGTACGGCAAGAAGTTGCTTCTCTTGTTCTTCACCGAGGGTTGCATGTTCGGTCTTCCCAGCCATGGATTGAGGGCGTTGGACTGTTTGAGCTCAGAGATGCGGCGGAAAGTTATGCTACGGTCCACATGGTTCCGCAGGAAGTCGCTCATAACTCTGTAGTGCGCTTCCTGAGACATGATCAGGGAGTTGGTTTCCGCGGGCAAGAGGGTTTTCGCCACGGCTGCCTCATGATTTTGGGGGTCCCCCTCGACTTCCGCAATACTGAAGATCTGAGGGCTGCTGTCAGCACCTTCGAAGAGTTCCACCATTGGGTCAGTGATGATCCTTATTTGGTTCGCTCCATCGTGTTTGCTTCGTTCCCAGATGACCGACTAGTCCCTCGCAGTATCATCTTCTCTGAATATGCTGCTTGGGGGGGGGGGGGCAAGGTTTCCTGGTCTGCTCCGGTATACATCCTGGGGGCGGCGGCTGCCGAAATACTGCCTAATGATGAGGATCCCATTCCCCTCAATGGCAACCCTCACCCGCTCCGTGGACATCTCGTCAACGACAATCTACAATTTGCTCTGCCCCCGTACCCTGCGTTGGGTTGGAATGCGGTGCCACTAGCACCTGAAGATCCAGTGGTTCCTGCTGCTGATGCCGATGGTTGGGGACAGCCGCCGGCAGCCGTTGATGGAGGAGGATGGGAACCTGAAGCGGCCCCAGAAGCACCTGCTGTTGATCCTGTTTAGGATCAAGAATCCATGGTGATCGATCAACCGAGTCCTTCTTCTTCGGACTCGGTTCATGAGCTTGTGGACCTCGACCCTCAACCGCAGGGTCACATGGATCAAGAATCCATGGTGATCGATCAAGCACCCCCGGCCCCTGAAATGGAGGTGATAGTGGCTAATCCTGTTGCCCCGGATGCTGGCTTGGCACCGGCTGCCCAGGGTCATGATGCTGAGTCGGAGGAGGAGGTGCTTCTGATGGAGGAGGCGCAAGATTACAACCCACTGGCAATTGTCCTCTACAAACCCCCTCACATTCAAACCGACAACCTCTTTGTTGGGGCTGCAAGGGTTTTTTACGGGCCGCCTCTGCCGCCAGTTTTGTCCTGGGCATGCACTTTTGATGCTCTCATGGGAGCTGCTACTTCTATGCATGTGCCTCGCCAACTACATATGCCAATTCTGGAGCCCATTATGATCCCCAAGCGATCATGGGCGGCGGCTTTCGACACTGATGCTCCCGCGCTACCACCACCAGAGCCTGCTGGCAGCACTCTCTCAGTGCAGGAGGTAATCCCTCTCAGCCCGTCTTCATCTGCGGAGGACTTATCTTTCCATTCTCCTGCTCCAACAAAGAAAGGGACCCGCAAGAAGGCCACTCCTGTCGTCGACTCCTCTGTCCGTCGATGTACTCGCGGCTCCATCAAGAGGGATGGCTTCAAACCGATCCTGCAGGAGCTGCCAGCGCACGTCCCCAAGAAGAGGAAGCCCAAGGCCAAGCCAATGCCCTCCCCATCACAGGAGACTGATGATGTGCAAGTACCTCCTGCCACTCCTATTCCCGTGATTCAGGAGGTTGGGCAGTCACTAGGCATTGCCCCTGAGAAGCTTACGGTGGATCGACTTATGGAAGATCCTGCTGATTCCGCGCCATCGTCTGCTGATGTTTAATTCACCTATGTTAATTTGTTACTATACTGGCTTCATGTATTGCAAGACTTCTGCATGCTCTGTCTTTTGGTTATCTGAACCTTGGTCGCACTGGCTATTACATAGCCCTGCTTTTGCTCTATATATATTGTGCAATGGATAGTCGTTCTAGGAGAAGTTGGCGTGTGCTGTGTTGGAATGTGCGTGGCCTAAATTCGGATCATAGGCAACGTGCGGTCCGTAACAAGATTGACGAGAGCCTAGTTGCTGTGGTGTGCTTGCAGGAAACCAAAATGCAGTCAATTGAGTTTTGTATAGTCAAATGTTTCTGTCCCAAACGTTTTGATCAGTTTGCTTACTCTCCCTCCAGGGGTGCATTAGGGGGGCTTATCACCCTTTGGAACTCCTCCATTCTTACTGGTCAGTTAGTTGAATGCACACCCTATGGCTTGATCATCTCTTTTACCTCAAATCACACTGGTGAATCCTGGACTTTAGTGAATGTCTATGGTCCTTGTCAAGGTGAAACCAGAGATCTTTTTGTTAGCTGGCTATATAATATTCATATACCCACTGGGGCTAATTGGCTGCTTCTTGGAGATTTTAATTTCATCAGATCCCCTGACAACAGAAACCTTCCTGGGGATGATGTAAATGACATGTTCATCTTCAATGAAATCATTGGGCATCTGGGATTGCTGGAACTTCCCATTAAGGGCAGATCTTTCACTTGGTCCAATATGCAAGATTCCCCTCTTCTGGACCAGCTTGACTGGTTTTTCACATCAGCCAACTGGATCTCCTCATATCCTCTTACACAAGTGCTACCCCTTGCAAAGACAGCTTCTGATCATGTTCCTTGTGTGGTCACTGTCAACACTTCCATCCCTAAGTGCAACCTATTTCGCTTTGAAAACTACTGGGTTGAAATGGAGGGCTTCATGGAATGTGTTCAGCAGTCCTGGCTCATTCCTTCAAGGAAAATCCACATTACTGCTGTCATTATGGATAAGATGAAACATCTTAGGCAGGCTCTGAAAAAGTGGCAGACAAATCTATCTCAGCTAAAAACTTTAATCTCCAGATGTAATCAAGTTGTGCTGTGTTTGGATGAGCTTGAGGAGTTGATGTCACTTTTCAGACCAGAGGCTAACTTCAGGAAAATTGTTAAGTTACATTTGGAGCATCTTTTGCATCTCCAGTGTTTGTACTGGAAAAAGAGAGCCACTATCAGATTTGTTAAAGTTGGTGAGGAAAACACCAAATTCTTCCATGCTATGGCTACTGAGCGATATAGGAGGAATTCCATTGCATCTCTCAAGTTAAATGATGGTTCCCTCATATCTGATCATGATCAAATTGCTGCATGCTTTTGGGCATCTTTTAAGGCTAGAATGGGAACTTCTCTTGGCATTAACATGGCATTTGATTTACAATCCATGCTTCATAAGGTGGAGGGCCTAAATATCCTCACAGAACCTTTTTCTAAGTCTGAAATGGACAACACTGTTCAGGAAATGCCCATTGACAAAGCTCCAGGTCCTGATGGGTTCAATGGTCTTTTCTTCAAGAAATGCTGGCCCATTATTTCCCCTGAGTTTTATCAACTTGCTGCTGCTTTCCATGCTGGTCATGCTCAACTTGAGAACATGAATTCATCTTATATTACTCTAATTTCCAAGAAGAGATCACCTGAACAAGTGGGAGATTACAGACCAATATCACTTACTGGGATGGGTCTCAAATTTCTGTCCAAAATGATTGCTAACTGGCTCCAGCTGCAGATTGTGAAGTGTCTTCACAAGAATCAGTATAGTTTTATCAAGTCTAGAACCATTCAAGATTGTGTTGGATGGACTCTGGAGTACCTGCACCAATGCCATCAATCCAAGAAACCTATAGTCATTCTCAAGCTGGATTTTGAAAAGGCATTTGACTCTATGGAACATGAGTTCATTTTTCAGATTCTCAAGCACAAAGGCTTCAATGACAGATGGATACTTTGGGTCCAGCAGCTACTAACTTCTGGCTCATCTTCAGTCCTGATCAATGGTGTGCCTGGAAAGAAGTTTATGTGCAAGAAAAGTGTCAGACAGGGAGATCCCATGTCCCCACTGCTTTTTTTCTATTGCTGCTGATTTTTTACAGACTCTGGTTAACCAACTGCTGGTGGAGGGTCTGATTCAGCTGCCCATACCTTGTCATGATAAGGATTTCCCCATAGTGCAATATGCTGATGATACCCTTATCATCCTATCTGCTGATAAACCTGAGTTGTTGCAGTTCAAGAAAATGCTTTTACTTTTCTCCCAGTCCAGTGGATTACATGTGAATTATCACAAATCTGCCCTTCTACCTGTTAACACTCCTCCACATCAACTCCAGGATCTGGCAGACTCCCTTGGCTGCAAAGTGGGATCTTTGCCCTTCACATACCTTGGCCTTCCAGTTGTGACAACTAAACCAAGAATCATTGATCTCATGCCTGTGGTTGATAATATGGAAAGAAGACTTAGTGCTAATTCATCTTTTCTAGCTCAGGGGGGACGGCTACAGTATTTAAACTCAGCACTGTCTTCCGTGCCTATTTTCTTTCTATGCAGTCTGGATATCCCACCAGGCATACTGAAGCAGCTTGAAAGAATTCAAAGGCAATGTCTATGGAGAAGAAATGGGCAAGATCATGCCCCGCCTTGCTGCCTGGCATCTGGTATGCAGACCTAAAAACAAAGGGGGGTTAGGAATTATGAACCTAGCAGTCCAGAATGAAGCACTCCTACTCAAACATGTTGATAAATTTCTAAATCATGCTGATATCCCATGGGTTCACTTGATTTGGAACACTTACTATCATGACACAGTACCGCAGGGAACTGCCCTCTGTGGTTCTTTTTGGTGGAAGGATATCTGTAAACGGCTTGGCAAATTCAGATCAGTTACATATGTTCAGCCTAACAAGGGTGATTCCTTCCTGTTTTGGTCTGACTCCTGGTTGGTTGGAAACTCCATCAGGCCACTGGCATCCAGATTCCAAAGACTATTTTCTTTTGTGGCCGATCCTTTCTGCATAGCTCAAGAGGTCTTTACATCCTTTTCTGATGACATCATGCTCTCTATGTTCCACTTGCCACTGTCTGCTCAAGCTTACCAGGAGCTGCTTTCAGTTCAATCTTTGCTTCAAGACCTGGATCTTGATCATCAGGCCTCTGACAGATGGGTATGGGGAAAAGATGCTAAGGCCTACACAGCCAAGAGATACTATACTCACATTCACAACAGTATTACACCAAATCCTTTACTCAAGTGGATCTGGAAAAGCTGTTGTACCATGAGGATTAAGATGTTTGCCTGGATGCTCATCATGGAAAGGCTTAACACTCAGGACATGCTTGAACGGCGCCACTGCAATGTTTCCGACTCCAATCTCTGTGTTCTATGTCATGCTCGAGTCAAGGAAGACAGAGATCACTTGTTCTTCACCTGTCTATTCAGTACCAAGGTCTGGAATTACCTGCAGATCACATGGGAGGGTCCATCCATGTGCAGTGCTACTGTTGCTGCTAAAAGAGACTTCCATAACCCTTTCTTTGCTGAGGTGGTCTTCACTGCATGTTGGAACATCTGGACTATCAGAAATGCAAAGGTCTTCAACCAGGAGCAGCCAAAGTTCAGAAAATGGAGATCTGGCTTCATTCATGACATTTCCCTGTTAGCTCATAGAATTAAGGCTAGTTTCAGGGATGATCTCCTTAAATGGGTCTCCTTTTTGCCTCCTTGAGGTTTGTAGCCTTAGCTCCTCTCCCCCTTTGTACATTCTAATCTCTTCTTGTACATACTGCTCTTTTATATGGGAATAAAAGAAAAAAGGCTGTGGGGGGTTTTCCCTACAGTAGCCGGTCAAAAAAAAGAAGAGGTTTAAATTTGAAATCTTTTGGACAAAGTTGGATGGCTTCCTTGATGCCGTGGGGGATGGTTGGGTGTGTGATTAAGGTATTACCGACCCGTTCAAATGTTTGTATGCCCTGCTCCAGAACACAGCCCACTCCCTCCAAGCTTGGGGACAAAGAAAGGTAGGCAACATCAAAATCCAACTAACTGTGGCCAATTGCATTATCCAGCGTCTCGATAGAGCCCAAGAGTGAAGTTCACTTACCAGGTAGAACTTTGGCTGCGACGAACTCTCAAATTAGCCCTGGTGGGACTTGCCTCGCTGGAGTGGACTATTGAGAGATAAAGGTCTCGGATGAGATGGATTAAGGAAGGGGACGCTAACACCAAGCTATTTCAGCTCGTGGCCAATGGCAGGTGCACAAAAAACTTAATGCCACATGTCAAAGTTGGAGATCAAATCATCATGGACCAATAGCAAAAGGAGGAGGTTTTCACGGTGGCCTTTGGGCAAATCCTTGGAAAGGCTACCGCACGAGAGAGCACCTTGAACCTTGAGTTCCTTGGAGTGCAGCCTTGCGACCTACATGATTTGGATGAAATCTTTACAGAAGACGAAGTCTGGACCGCGATCAAGGAGCTCCATGTTGATCGTGCTCAAGGACCAGATGGTTTCATTGGAGCTTTCTACCATCGTGCATGGGCTATCATTCAGCGGGACATCATGGTCGTGATGCTAAAGTTGTATCTTGAAGATGACATGGGGTTTCGAAATCTAAACCGAGCACACATTATATTGATCCCTAAGAAGGTGGATGCTGAGGAGGTTGGGGACTATCGCCTGATCAGTCTAACTCACAGTGTTGTGAAGCTGTTTGCTAAGGTGCTTGCGATCAGAGCCAGGAGGCGCATGCAAGAGGTCGTTGCGGGCAACCAATCAGCATTCATCAAGAAGAGAAATTTGCATGACAAGTTTCTGCTTGTCAGACAGGTAGCTAGGAAGATCCAAAGTCGCAGAGAAGTAGGGCTTTTCCTCAAACTTGACATACCAAGGGCCTTCGACTCTCTTTCATGGCCCTTCATGTTTGAGGTTCTGAGACCCAAGGGCTTTGAAAGGAATTGGATCAGCTGGATCACTATCCTGTTGAGAACAGCTACCCACTAAGGTTATTGTCAATGGAGTACCTGGGAAGTCTTTCGACCATGCCTGTGGGACGAGACGGGGAGATACAATCTCCCCTCTGCTATTTGTGATTTCCATGGATGTGCTCACCTCGATCATGGCTAAAGCGGCTGAGGAGAATGTAGTTAGCTCTTTCATTGGTATACAATCGCTGCAAAAGCCCTCCATATACGTAGATGATGTCGCACTGTTTGTTAGCACCTCTGAATCTGACCTGAACTTTGTGAGGAGTGCCCTCAATGCTTTTGGGGAGGCA
Organism: Hordeum vulgare subsp. vulgare; assembly: GCF_904849725.1. NCBI lineage: Eukaryota > Viridiplantae > Streptophyta > Magnoliopsida > Poales > Poaceae > Hordeum > Hordeum vulgare. The sequence goes on along the minus strand of NC_058524.1, from coordinate 568,870,882 downwards.
TCCGGATTGAAGGTTAACTACACCAAATCATCGGGCATTCTCATTCGCGGTGATGATATAGACAAGGCGCGAGTAGTTGCGATGTTACAGTGTGGCATTGGAGAGTTTCCATGCAAGTATCTAGAAATCCAACTGGCAATCCACCAAGTCACCAGAAGCGAATGGCAACTGATGCATGACCGAGCTAAAAAGGTGGTGACGGCCTCGCAATGGTGACTTGTGAAAAAACTAGGGCGTCCAATCCTTGTCAAACCAGTCATGTCTGCTAGGGAAATTCACCACTTAATGGTCCTCAATGCCCCCATGTGGGTCTTTGAAGAGCTCAAGAAATGGATGGGAGCTTTCTTCTGGGAGGCACATGAAAGAGTAAATGGAGAAAACTGCCTGGTTGCTTGGAAGAATATCTGTTGGCCGGTTAGTTTCGGTGGCCTTGGAGTGAAAGACTTGCAACTGCAAGCTCTTGCTCTGCGAGTGAGGTGGGAATGGCTACGGAGATCGGACCCTAAAAAACCTTGGCAAGGTATCCTCCTAACTGTGGACAAGGAGGCTAGACAGGTGTTTGACAACTTGGTTAAGATATTTGTTGGGGATGGCACACAGACGCTTTTCACGCGAGATAGGTGGATCCATGGATTCAGTGCTGCTGAGATTGCCCCCCTGGTGGTTTGCCTTGTTGATCTACAAACCAGAAATAGGCGTACCATTCAACAAGCCTTGAGCGACACTAGTTGGGCCAGCGACGTGCATGGGGACCTCAATTTCTCTGCACACATTCAGCTCATTCACCTATACCAGGCGATCACCACGGTACAGAGAGATCCGAACACCTCTGATGCCTTTGTTTGGCCAAGCGATACATCGGGATCATACACTGCCATATTGGTCTATGATAGACTTTCCCAGGGCCTCCATCGGGCTCCTTTTGCTGCATGCATTTTGCGAAGCTGGGCACCTTTGAAATGCAAAATCCATGTTTGGCTCGCTGTGCAACACCGGATCTCGACCTTCGATCACCGCGCGAGACATGGGATGCAAGACAGTCCTTCCACATACTACATATGTCTCCAAGACGAGGATAACACGAAGCACATTCACATCGGATGCAACAATGCCAAAGAAGTCTGGGATCGCTGCTTGACATCCCTGAACATTAACGTGCGAAGACCGGAACTGCAAGACCACACTTTGGACTGGTGGCTTCAAGCCCGAGCGACCTTCCAGGGAGCCAACAAGAGAGGATTCGACACTTTTATTATTGTTGCGGCATGTTCACTTTGGAAATGAAGGAACGCAAGGGTGTTCAATCATTCGGAACAATTCAAAACAGCAATCCAACTGCGTGATCAAATTCTGGAGGAAGTACGCGAGTGGAAAGAGGCAGGGCTAGGAGTTGGTGTACTCAATCGTTTTGTGAGAGAGTAGGCTTAGCTTCTCTTAGCGTGGGTGTTGAGTTGTATTGCTTGCTGTGATGCCCACATCACTAGCAAGTTTCTTGTAAATGTTCTCTCTCTTCTATAAAAATATGGTACGCCATTGACGCACTCTCAAAAAAAACATCATTGACGGGAGCCGTTCTTTTGCTGATTCGGGAGGGGCGCGGGGTGAGGACCTGCACTATCGAAATGCTTGAAGTTGAAATGATGATTTTTCTGGTTGTGTAATACCTTACTCTTGTTTGTGTGTGTGTTTATCTTTCATGGATCAAAGAGCAGTGGCGGAAGGCAGAAATAATTTAAGGTGAAATGAACTCTAAAGTGTACAAAAATTGATGGAATTCCACTGAAGATTAAGGAAAAAATATGACAAGTTGGTTGAGTTGAGAAAATTCAGAACATTTTTTCTTTCAAAACAGACAAATTCAGAGCATGAGCATGCACAAAAATTAAAAAATCACGATCGGGAGTCTAGCCGTCCAAGACCAAATTAAGGTGCCCAACATGTAGATTCAACCAGGCCATCTTCTTTCTTCCTTTCTTTTTCTCCCACACACCATGTAAGAGCAACTCTAGCCGTTCGGCCCCCCAGCGCATCTGACGAATGCCTTTTTCGCGTTGCGTCGGTGCATTTTTCGCCCAGGAGGCGAGCGAGTTTCCAGCCGCGTCCCTAGTTTTCGACCCCAAATGCCAACTATTTCAAATTTGTCTTTCCCACTTCCAAAAATTCGTCACAAGTTGGGCGATCATCATGCCACAAGTCGGGGATCAGCATGCCATATTTCGGTGATTGACATGTCTCTGTCGTATCTATAATTTTTGATTGTTTCATGCCAATATTCTACAACTTTCATATACTTTTGGCAACTTTTTATACTATTTTTGGGACTAACATATTGTTCCAGTGCCCAGGGCCAGTTCCTCTTTGTTGCATGTTTTTTGTTTCGCAGAATATCCATACCAAACGAAGTCCAAACGTAATAAAAACTTACGCGGATTTTTTTAGAATAATTATGATTTTTGGGAAGAAGAATCAACGTGAGGCGATGCACGGAGTGCCCACAAGCCCTGTCGCCGCGGCCATGGGGTGGGCGCGCGGCAGGAAGACTTGTGGCCGCTCCTTAAGGCGGTTGGATCCCTTCTTTCTTCACAACAAAGATAATATTCGGAAGAAAATCGTGTTAAAATTTCAGCCCAACCGGAGTTACGGATCTCCGGGAATTTAAGAAACGGTGAAACGCAGAATCTGGGAGCGCAGAACAGAAGGACACAGAGAGAGAGATCCAATCTCGGAGGGGCTCTCGCCCCTCCGCCGCCATGGAGACCATGGACTAGAGGGGAAACCCTTCTCCCATCTAGGGAGGAGGTCAAGGAAGAAGAAGAAGGAGGGGGGATCTCTCCCCCTCTCTCCCGGCGGCGTTGGAACGCCGCCCGAGACATCATCGTGTGACGGCGATCTACACCAACACCTGTGTGATCTTCACCAACATCTCCATCATCTTCCCCCATCTATATTTAGTGGTTCACTCTCCCGCAACCCGCTGTACCCTCTACTTGAACATGGTGTTTTATTGTACATATTATTATCCAATGATGTGTTGTTATCCTATGATGTCTGAGTAGATTATTGTTGTCCTATCGGTGATTGTTGAATTGCTATGGTTGGTTTAATTTGCTTGTGGTTATGTTGCTGTCCTTTGGTGCCCATCATATGATCGCACGCGTGAATCACACCGTAGGGTTAGTTGTATGTTGATAGGACTATGTATTGACAGGCTAGAGTGACAGAAGCTTTAAACCTAGCATAGAAATTGATGCATATGGGATTGAAGGGGGACCAATATATCTTATTGCTATGGTTGGGTTTTACCTTAATGAACGTTAGTAGTTGCGGACACTTGCTAATAGTTCCAATCATAAGTGCATAGAATTCCAAGTAAGGGATGACATGCTAGCAGAGGCCTCTCCCACATGATACTTGTTATCGATCTAGTAACGTAGTCAATTGCTTAGGGACAATTTCGCAACTCCTACCACCACTTTTCCACACTCGTTAGACACTCGTAGTTGTTTCTTTATCTAACCAGCCCCTTGTTTTATTTACGTGTTCTTTACTTTCTTGCAAGCCTATCCTATCACTCCTACAAACTACTTCTAGTTTCATACTTGTTCTAGGTAAAGCGAACGTAAAGTGTGCGTAGAGTTGTATCGGTGGTCAATAGAACATGAGGGAATATTTGTCCTACCTTTAGATCCTCGTTGGAATCGACACTCTTACTTATCGAGAAAGGCTACAATTGATCCCCTATACTTGTGGGTTATCAAGACCTTTTTCTGGCGCCGTTGCCGGGGAGCAATAGCGTGGGGTGAATATCCTCGTGTGTGCTTGTTTGCTTTATCACTAAGTAGATTTATTTGCTGTTCTAAGTTGTTCTCTATCTTTAGTTATGGATATGGAACACGAAATACCAAAAAAATTAGGTGTACTTGCTACTCATGGAGATGGGAACCTCCTAAAACCCTTGCTGCTCGTTATGTGGAAAATATTATGCACTTCTTTAATAATCCTGAGAAAGACCCATTCAATTATATAATGGGATACACGTTGGATCAACGTGAATACTTTTGGGATTATCTCTTGACTCAAAAAGGGAAACTTTTATGGGATCAAATCCATTTGTTGAAATGGTATGCTTGGGAACTATGCAAGAGATATGGTGTTACTTGTTGCTCTAGGATGAAGGCTCCACACCTTCCCTTTTCTTGTGAATTTAATGATCATAGAACCTTGGCTTCTTATGCTAATGGTATATATGATTACTATGATGTGGATCAAATAGAAGAGTTTGTTGCTTTTATGGGTGTTTATGAAATTGAGGCTCTGTTTAAAAGGTGTGATGATAATGATGATGCTCCTTACCGATCTGAAAATTTGGCTATGCTTCGTTATTGTTATACTAATTATTAATATAATGCCCATATTGAACGATTTAAGGAGAAATCCTATGCTGCCCAAGAAGAGACTTTTATTTTGCAGGAAACTATGGAAGAAGAAAATGCTGAAATTGTGAGCTCATTAGATGAAAAAGATGAAGAGGAGAGCGAAGAACAAAAGGAGGAAGAGCGGACTAGCTACCCGTGTCCACCTTCTAATGAGAGTAACTCTTCTACTCATACATTATTTAATTTCCCTTCGTTCTTACCGAAGGATGAATGCTATGATCCCTTGGATTCATTTGAAATATCCCTTTTTGGTGAACTTGATGCTTGCTATGCTTGTGGCCATGATGCCATTATGAATGATGCTTATGAAGATGAGCTAGCTATAGTTCCTTATGTTACACATGATGATTTTGATGAATATAATATGCATGTGCTTTATGCTCCTACTTGCAATTATTATGAGAGAGGACTACATCTCCACCTCTCTATGTTTCCAATACGATAAAATTGCAAGAAACTGCTTATGCTATGTATTGGCCTTTACTTGATGTGCATGAATTGTTCTTTTATGACATGCCAATGCATAGGAAGAGAGTTAGAATTCGTCATTGCATGATATATGTTACCTTGTGCTCACTACTAAATTTCAAATCATTGCTAATTAAAATTGGCTTTGATATACCTTGGGATCCGGGTGGATCCATTACTTGAGCACTTTATGCCTAGCTTAATGGCTTTAAAGAAAGCGCTGCCTGGGAGACAACCCGGAAGTTTTAGAGAATCATTTATTTCTGTTGAGTGCTTTTATTTAGTTTAAAAACAAAAAAATATAGAGGGGAACTTAAAACTTTTTCAAAAAGAGAAGCGATTGAAAGGTGATGCATTGCGGAAGTGAGGGTCGACCCTGAACACTTGTGTTCATGCTCATGGAAACAATGTACAATTTTTCATGGAAGTTTCTCACAAAAATAATTATCCCCTTGTAAAATTCCTTTGTGTTTTTAAAAATAATGTGCCAAGTAAAGCCTTTACGATTAGTTTGGGTGATAGTTGTTTGATCGCGCTGAGAAAAGACAGAAACTTTCTGCTCACGAAATTAATTTTCATTTTTATTATGGAAGAGATTTTGAGTTGATTCTTTTTTCTGCTGATTGATATGCAAATTTTCCATACATTCGTAATTGTTCAGAGTTTTTGAGATATGAGAAGTATACGGAATATACAGATTGCTACAGACTGTTCTGTTTTGACAGATTTTGTTTTCTATGCATTGTTCTCTTATTTTGATGAATCTATGGGTAGTATCGGGGGGTATGAACCATGGTGAAGTTGGATTACAGTAGATATAATGCTAATATGAATTTAGAATGAGTTGAAGTGGTGATTTATTTTATTATACTAACGGATCTTACAAAGTTTTGTTGAGTTTTGTGTGATTGAAGTTTTCAAGTTTTGGGTGAGAGCACGATGGATGAAGGAATAAGGAGAGGCAAGAGCCTAAGCTTGGGGATGCGCGAGGCACCCCAAGGTAATATTCAAGGAAGACTCAAGCGTCTAATCTTGGGGATGCCCCGAAGGCATCCCCTCTTTCGTCTACAATCTGTCGGTAATTTTACTCGGAGCTATATTTTAATTCGTCACATGATATGTGCAAATGTTTGGAGCTTCTTTTGTGTTTATTTTCCCTTTTTCTTTTATGCACCATGCTGGTATTAGATAGTCCTTGGTTGGCTTTATAGAATGCTTCTTGTGCTTCACTTATATCTTTTTAAGTTTGGATTGCCTGTTTCCCTACACATAGAAAACCACCATTTGTAGAATGCTCTTTTGCTTCACTTATATTTGTTAGAGCGGGGCATATCTTTTGTAGAAAGAATTAAACTCTCATGCTTCACTTATACCTATTTAGAGAGTTAACAGGAGTTGGTCATTCACATGGTTAGTCATAAAATCCTACATAAAACTTGTAGATCACTGAATATGATATGTTTGATTCCTTGCAACAGTTTTGCGACATGAATATGTGATATTAGAGTCATGCTAGTGAGTAATTGTATATTTTTAGAAATACTTGTGTTAAGGTTTGTGATTCCCGTAGCATGCACGTATGGTGAACCGTTATGTGATGAAGTCGGAGCATGATTTATTTATTGATTGTCATCCTTTGTGTGGAGGTCGGGTTCGCGCGATGGTTAACTCCTACCAACCTTTCCCCTAGGAGCATGCGTGTAGTACCTTGTCTCGATGACTAATAGACTTTTGCAATAAGTATGTGAGTTCTTTATGACTAATGTTGGGTCCATGGATTATACGCACTCTCACCCTTCCACCATTACTAGCCTCTCTAGTACTGCGCAACTTTCGCCGGTGCATTACACCCACCATATAGCCTCCCTCAAAACAGCCACCATACCTACCTATTATGGCATTTCCATAGCCATTCCGAGATATATTGCCATGCAACTACCGCCGTTCCGTCTCATGACATGTGCCACCACTTCCATATTGCCATTGCATGATTGTAAGATAGCTAGCATGATGTTTCCATGGCTTGTCCGTTTTTTGATGTCATTGCTATGCTAGATCATTGTCAAGGTACACTACCGAAGACATTTCATATAGAGTCATCATTGCTCTAAGTATTGAGTTGTAAGTGTGATGCTCATTATTAATAGAGCATTGTCCCATGTGAGGAAATAAAAGAGGCCAGCGAAGCCCATTTACAAAAAAGAGGCCAAGGATGCCCACCAAAATAAAAAATTTTATGAAAAAGGAGGCCAAAGAGCCCACAAAACAAATGAGAGAAAATAGAGAAGGGACAATTGCTACTATCCTTTTTCCACACTTGTGCTTCAAATAGCACTATGATTTTCATGATAGAGAGTCTCCTATGTTGTCACTTCCATATACTAGTGGGAATTTTTCATTATATAACTTGGCTTGTATATTCCAATGATGGGCTTCCTCAAAATTGCCCTAGGTCTTCGTGAGCAAGCAAGTTGGGTGCACACCCACTAGTTTCTTTTGTGAGCTTTCATACACTTATAAGCTCTAGTGCATCTGTTGCGTGGCAATCCCTACTCACTCACATTGATATCTATTGATGGGCATCTCCATAGCCCGTTGATACACCTAGTTGATGTGAGACTATCTCCTCCTTTTTGTCTTCTCCACAACCACCATATTCTATTCCACCTATAGTGCTATGTCCATGGCTCACGCTCATGTATTGCGTGAAAGTTGAAAAAGTTTGAGAACACTAAAGTATGAAACAATTGCTTGGCTAAAACCGGGGTTGTGCATGATTTAAATACGTTGTGTGGGGAAGATGGAGCATAGCCAGACTATATGATTTTGTAGGGATAACTTTCTTTGGCCATGATATTTTGAGAAGACATGATTGCTTTGTTAGTATGCTTGAAATATTATTGTCTTTATGACAAATGATAGACTATTGCTTCGAATCACTCGTGTTTTAGTATTCATGCTATGACTAGATTATATGATCAAGATTATGCTAGGTAGCATTCCACATCAACAATTATCTTTTTTATCATTTACCTACTCGAGGACGAGCAGGAATTAAGCTTGGGGATGCTGATACGTCTCCGTCTTATCTATAATTTTTGATTGTTTCATGCCAATATTCTACAACTTTCATATACTTTTGGCAACTTTTTATACTATTTTTGGGACTAACATATTGATCCAGGGCCCAGTGCCAATTCCTGTTTGTTGCATGTTTTTTTTCGTAGAATATCCATACCAAACAAAGTCCAAACGTAATAAAAACTTACGGGGATTTTTTTTTTGGAATATTTATGATTTTTGGGAAGAATAATCAACGCGAGGCGATGCACGGAGTGCCCACAAGCCCTGTCGCCGCGGCCAGGGGGTGAGCCCGCGGCAGGCAGGCTTGTGGCCACTCCTTAAGGCGGTTGGAGCCCTTCTTTCGCTGCAAGAAAGATAATATCTGGAAGAAAATCGTGTTAGAATTTCAGCCCAATCGGAGTTACGGATATCCGGGAATATAAGAAACGGTGAAACGCAGAATCTGGGAGCGCACAAACAAAAGGACAGAGAGAGAGAGAGATCCAATCTCGGAGGGGCTCTTGCCCCTCTGCCGCCATGGAGGTCATGGACCAGAGGGGAAACCCTTCTCCCATCTAGGGAGGAGGTCAAGGAAGAAGAAGAAGGAGGGGGGCTTGATGTCAACTGTGCTTCCCTGGCAACGACGTCAGGAATAGTCGTGTCGACGGCACCAAGAATCCTTCTACTACGGCTACGCCTTAAGGGACTTCCTAGGAAAATATGCAAAGGATTTCCCCCGTGGCCTTGGAGCCTTGCGTTGGTGTTCCCTCGAAGTGGAAAGGATGATGTAGCACAGCGGTGGTAAGTATTTCCCTCAGTTTGAGAACCAAGGTATCGATCCAGTGGAGGAGTATCACAAGATCTTGCACAAACACAAAAAGCTTGCTCCCAACGCTATGAAGGGGTTGTCAATCCCTTATAGATTGTTCGCCAAGTGAGAACTAAAAGCAACAAAGTAACAAAGCAAAGCAAAAGCGAAAGTGGAAACGATAGATGTGAATAGACCCGGGGGCCGTAGTGTTTACTAGTGGCTTCTCTCATGAAAGCAAGTAGACGGTGGGTGAACAAATTACTAACGAGCAATTGATAGAACCGCGCAAAGTCATGACGTCATCTATGTCAATGATTATATCTATGGCATCACGTCCAAAACAAGTAGACTGATACTGTCTGCATCTACTACTATTACTCCACACGTCGACCGCTATCCAGCATGCATCTAGTGTATTAAGTCCAAAAGAACAGAGTAACGCCTTAAGCAAGATGACATGATGTAGATGGACAATCTCATATCAACGATAGATCCCATCTTATTACCCTTGATGGAAACTACTTAATGTGTGCCTTGCTGCCCCTACTGTCACTCGGAAAGGTCACCACATGGTAAGAACCCAAAACCAAGCACTTCTCCCATTGCAAGAATCATAGATCTAGTTGGCCAAACAAAACCCAAGACTCGGAGAGACTTACAAGGATATCAAATCATGCATATAAGAAATCAGCAAAGACTCAAATATATATCATAGATAATCTGATCACAAATCAACAATTCATCGGATCTCGACAAACACACCGCCAAATAAGATTACATCGGATAGATCTCCATGAAGATCATGGAGAACTTTCTATTGATGATCCAAGAGAGAGAACAAGCCATCTAGCTACTAACTACGGACCCGTAGGTCTAAAGTGAACTACTCACGAGTCATTGGAAGGGCGATGATGATGATGAAGAAGCCCTCCAACTCCAAAGTCCCCTCCGGCACGGCGCCGGGAAGGGTCTCCAGATGAGATCTCGCGGAAACGGAAGCTTGCGGCGGTGAAAAAGTATTTTCGTGGATCCCCTGATTTTTTGCTGTATTTTAGGGAATATATAGGCCAAAGATCTAGGTCAGGGGGCGCTCAGAGAGGCCACAAGTCTGCCACCGCCGCCTCCCCCCTGGTGGCGGAGTGGGGGCTTGTGGGATCCCTGGAGCCCTTCTAGCTTGGCCCACAGGCCCCCTGATCTTCTTCCTTTCGGGAAAAAAATCATTTCGGGGATTTTATTCCGTTTGGACTCCGTTCCAAAATCAGATCTGAAAAGAGCCAAAAAACACAGGAAAAACAGGAACTGGCACTTGGCATTGAATTAATAAGTTAGTCCCAAAAAAGATATAAAAGGTACATAAAACATCCAAAGATGACAAGATGACAGCATGAAACCATCAAAAATTATAGATACGTTTGAGGCTCTCTCCCCCTCTCTCCCGGCGGCGTCGGAACGCCGCCCGAGACATCATCGTGTGACGGCGATCTACACCAACACCTCCGTCATCTTCACCAACATCTCCATCATCTTCCCCCATCTATATTCAGTGGTTCACTCTCCCGCAACCCGCTGTACCCTCTACTTGAACATGATGTTTTATGCTACATATTATTATCCAATGATGTGTTGCTATCCTATGATGTCTGAGTAGATTATCGTTGTCCTATCGGTGATTGATGAATTGCTATGGTTGATTTACTTTGCTTGTGGTTATGTTGCTGTCCTTTGGTGCCCATCATATGATCGCGCGCGTGGATCACACCATAGGGTTAGTTGTATGTTGATAGGACTATGTATTGGCAGGCTAGAGTGACAGAAGCTTCAAACCTAGCATAGAAATTGATGCATATGGGATTGAAGGGGGACCAATATATCTTATTGCTATGGTTGGGTTTTACCTTAATGAACGTTAGTAGTTGCGGACGCTTGCTAATAGTTCCAATCATAAGTGCATAGAATTCCAAGTAAGGGATGACATGCTAGCACAGGCCTCTCCCACATGATACTTGCTATCGATCTAGTAATGTAGTCAATTGCTTAGGGACAATTCCGCAACTCCTACCACCACTTTTCCACACTCGTTAGACACTCGTAGTTGTTTCTTTATATAACCAGCCCCTAGTTTTATTTACGTGTTCTTTACTTTCTTGCAAGCCTATCCTATCACTCCTACAAAGTACTTCTAGTTTCATACTTGTTCTAGGTAAAGCGAACGTGAAGTGTGAATAGAGTTGTATCGATGGTCCATAGAACTTGAGGGAATATTTGTCCTACCTTTAGCTCCTCGTTGGGTTTGACACTCTTACTTATCGAGAAAGGCTACAATTGATCCCCTATACTTGTGGGTTATCAGCGATCAAACACACCTAATAGTTCGGTAATCAAAAGAAAGGGACAGTAGGCATGAAACAATTCAAACGGTCAGTTCGGCGTAGTGCGTCTCCTCTGTCGCAGGACTCCCCAGGGTCGGGCTCGTCATCGGTGTAGTTTCTGTGCTCGGGTTGGGCGTCGACGATGGTGTTGCCCTCGTTGTCGCCGTTGTGATCACCGCTGGCGCAGGCATCTGGTTTAAGATGAGGTCACGGTCCACGAGGAACCACGCCTTCACCTGCTCGTCCATCGTCGACATGTTTGCCCCCATCAAGAATGCTGGGTCGGTGTTCTTCTTCTTTGTGACGATGTTGGTCTTGAGAAGGTCGAGCTTGGCATGCTAATTCGTCATCAACGCCAACCACCGCGCATCGGTTTTCTCCTCCCTCCTGGCAGCGCTGCTCTTGGCGTCGGCGATGCATTGCTCGATCGAAGATTGCAGTCGTTCAACAATGGGTGTCGCGTCCCTCGCCGCCCTAGCTTTTTGGTGCCATCGGGGCGCCCTTCTGCCGCAGTCGGGGCAGGCGTGTCCATATTGTAGGTCTCCTTGGCCTTGTCGAGAGCGAGCCGAACTTCCCTCCACTTCTCGCATCACTCGATCCTGGAAAACATGTGAAGGAACTTGAACTCTTGGTCCTCAATGTAGGCGCGATACATGGCGAACATCCGAACCATCTCCACAGCCGCGGACAAAACATGTCGGCAAAGTACACGGTGACGTGACAAACAAGGGCCGACGAACTATGTCCATACCTGACCCTCGACATTGACGCCGCTTTCCGGGCGAGCAGCGACCTCCTCGATGATCCCATGCCACTTGCTGGAGGCCGTCTCGATCACCGATCAGTAGTTCAACATGGCCTTCTGGCTGCAGTCCATGTGGATGTTGGCGAAGTCGGGGTCGACCATCTTGCATTCGTCGAACGCCGTCTTGATTCTCCCCGTGTACGTGTTGGTGTTTTGATTCGCGCCAGTGATCAGGTGGATGCTGACGGTCTTCCATGCTTTGGCAAGGCACTCGTCTTCCTTGGACGTCCACTTGACACGGGGTTCAGCTGGCTTGGCGTTCCACGCATGCTTCTTCTTTCCCCCTCCTCTTCGGCACTTGTTCTGGTTCCACCTCCACCTACTCTTCCCCCCTCCACCTCAGCATCGTCGAGCTTGTTTCAATGTCGCTGGTGGTGTCCATTGTTTCATCCTGCATGCCGAATCTCGAGTAGAACGTGGTAGCGATGGAGCCGCACGTGATGATCTTGTCCATGTCAGCGCCTGTGTGGTTAAACTGTAGAGCCGAACCAGACACGAATGGAAGCGCACCATGGCGCAGGAGAGGCTGACGAGTACGCCGACGATGAGTAGCTGTACTAGGTGTTGAGGCTGGCATTGAACGCGGGGGAGGGAGTGCGCTGGTCGTGGCTAAAGCCGGTTGGGGACGAAAGGTGCAGCATGCCATGCAGGAAGGTGGTGTTGGGGTTGTAACCGCCATGCGCATCGCCGTCAGAGTAGCCACGCGAGGGTGCGTACCCCCAGGGCGACATCGTCGGTGAGAGGTTGGCCTGGTGGCTCCACACTGCGTGCGGGTTGCGTCCGGGCGGATTCATGATTCCCGCCTGAGACGCCTCCCCACGATCGACCGTCGCCACTATCGTCGCGTCCCTGACCCTCCTGGCATCGAGCTTTATCCACTGAACGGTTGTGACCGCCTCCCTGCACTGGACATCCGCCCTCCACTGAGCGTCCGAAATGCCCATCGGCCTAGCCGTTGGCTTCCTCGATTTCCTCTAGTTCAGCTGGGTGGAATCGGCAGCGATGGCGGGGCGAGGGACGGTGTACTTCTTTGGTTGCATGATAGCCGGATGGTGGGAGCGGGAGAAGAATGGCGGGAGCGGGGGGGGGGGGGGGGGAGGAGGGGAAGTAATGACGAAAAGGAGGGAAAGGGAGGAGAAAATGGCGGTAATAGTCCCGTGTGTCGTTGATAGCACGGACCCACTCGACTTTTCGCTTCGGCCAGCGCCCCCAACCGCCCCTCGCAACTGGGCCGATTTTTCACCGCCGGTGCTTAAAAAATACCCTCGGGGTCTGTTGGGGGGAGAGGGGCGAGTGGAGATGCTCTAACATGATAGTATCAATTGTCCGAGGCTTTGTATGCATACACATATACAATTCTATGAAGGAATCAAGGTAGAGAGTGTGCCCGACCTCGCCCTACCGGAAGCTCCGTCTATATCTAAGAGTACATGTACTTCTCAGGAACGGGAAGCATTGCGTAGTCCTACTAATATATTACCAAGACCAAGTGTCCAACCTTGTTTCCTATAACACGATCCTCATTTTATAGTTAAGAGCATCTCCAATAGGTGATGTATTTTTTGTGCTCCCAACCAGTGATGGTCCAAATTTGGAGCACCAAAAAGTGCTTTTACATCTCTGAAAAAGGCTCAACTCCAACAGATGGTCCAAAATGGAGATGTAAAAAAAGAGCAACTCCAACAAATGGTCCAAAATGAAGATGTAAAACGACCAAATAGTACTTTATCTCAACGTAGTTCAACATCAAATTCGACATAGTTTCATACATAAATTCAACTACTAGATGAAACTACTCCTCGTCGTCGGAGCTGCGGAACTGCTCCCAAAACTCGTCCTTGTTCGGGTCATCGCACCCCTTGTCCTCCTTGTCGGAGTCTCCCCAATCCTCATCCGTCGACTCGATTGGGATCACAGCCGAGGGGCCGGCCTTGTCCTCTGTCTTCACCCCCTTCCTTTTTACCTCAGTGTCGTGCTTCTAGTAATGCTCCAGCACGGCCTGGACATACTACAGATGATCTCGCGCAAATCGAGCCATCATCTCATAAGATACTAAATGATGAGTTTGGGTTGCTTGACAAGGCTCGTAAGGCCTTGAAGAGTGCCCACACTAACCTCAAAGCTTCTTATGATCAACTCTAAGTGAAGATAACAAAGGAGATTGCTACATGTCCTACTTTTGTGTTCATTGATAATGTTTGTGCTTCTAAACTGTGTTGTGAGCATGTGCACCTTGTGGAGGAAAATGATAAGTTGAAAGAGCAACTTGAGAAGGGCCTTGTGACTTGAATCCAAGGTGATAAGAATCTCAATGACCTTTTGAGCAATCAAAAATAAGTTGTGTTTACGGAGGGACTTGGGTTTGTATCCAGGTCAAAGAAGAAGCAATCCAAGAAGAAAGACAATACCAAACAATCTCCTCCTCTTAAAGAAACATTTGTGAATGAGGGAGAGGGTGTTCCTAAGGATAAGAAGTACAAGGTGATGGGTGGTAAGTGCTTGGTGTTGCTGATGCATTGATTTTTCCCTCCAAGTGTAAAGGGTGATGTAGCACATCGATGTCAAGAATTCCCTCAGTTTGGAACCAAGTTATCGAACCAGTAGGAAGATCCACAAGACTATGTAAGCAGTACCTGCACACAAACAAAAAGTCCTCGCAACCCAATGCGTGTAGGGGTTGTCAATCCCTCGTGGGTAAGATAAAATAGTAAATAGATAGATTGATAGATGCAAAAAAAGTATCGGCAAATAAAACGCAGCAAGGTATTTTGGGGTTCTCGATAATATAGATCTTACAATAAAAGAGAAAATAAATTGGAAACACAACTAGGAAAATAGATCTTGCAAAATAGATGATGAGAAATAGACCCGTGGGCTGTAGGTTTCACTAGTGCCTTCTCTCAAGAAAATAACATACGGTGGATAAACAAATTATTGTTGGGCAATTGACAGAAGAGCAAATAATTATGACGATATCCAAGACAATGATCATGTATATAGGCATCACGTCCAAGACAAGTAGACCGACTTCTGCCTGCATCTACTTCTATTACTCCACACATCGACCGCTATCCAACATGCATCTAGTGTATTGAGTTCATGGAGAAACTGAGCAATGCCTTAAGAACGATGACATGATGTAGACAAGATCTATTCATGTAGGAATAGACCCCATCGTTTTATCCTTGATAGCAACGATACATGCATGTCATGTCTCTTTCTATCAGTGAGATTGAGCAACACAAGATGGAACCCATCACAAAGAACCTCTTCCCATTGCAGGATAAAAGATCAAGTTGGACAGACAAAAACCAAATAGCAAAGAAAAAATACGAGGCTATAATAATCGAGCATGAATACGTTTCCATAGATCTGATCATGAACTCACAATTCATCGGATCCCAACAAATACACCGCAAAAGAAAGAGTTACATCATATCGATCTCCAAGGGACCATTGTATTGAGAAACAAAACGATAGAGAAAGCCATCTAGCTACTACCTACGGACCCGTAGGTCTCATATGAACTACTCACACATCATCGGAGGAGCACCAGCGAGGATGATGAACCCCTCCATGATCGTGTTCCTCTCCGGAACGGGATCTAGATTGGACTTCATGGCTTCTAGGACTTGCGGCGTTTGAAACGATTTTTCGACGACTCCTCTGGTATTTTCTAATATTGGGGTATTTATGGAGCTCACACGTAGTGGAGGAGGTGTGCGAGGGCCCCACTAGATGCCAGGCCTTGCCAGGGGGCCTGGGCGCGCCCTGGTGTCTAGTGGGTCGCCTGGGCCTCCACTGGTGCTCCTTCTTGGCTCCCAAGTTTCCTTCTGGTCCAAAAGAATTCTCCATAAATTTTTGTGGCATTTGGACTTCATTTGATATTGATTTTATGCGAAGGAAAAATAACAAAAACAGCAACTTGCACTAGACACTATGTCAATAGGTTAGTCCCAAAAAATGATATGA
Source organism: Hordeum vulgare subsp. vulgare (assembly GCF_904849725.1). Taxonomy (NCBI): domain Eukaryota; kingdom Viridiplantae; phylum Streptophyta; class Magnoliopsida; order Poales; family Poaceae; genus Hordeum; species Hordeum vulgare. The sequence goes on along the minus strand of NC_058524.1, from coordinate 568,854,958 downwards.
AGTTGCTTTAAAATGATCATAAAACATCCAAAAAATGATAATATAACATGTAACAATCAAAAATTATAAATACATTGGAGACGTATCAGCATCACCAACCTTAACTCCTGCTCGTCCTCAAGTAGGTAAATGATAAAAACAGAATTTTTGATGTGGAATGTCGCCTCACGTGTTCATCATATTCGTTTTCTTTTCAACATGGACATATGGACTTGTAGATGATGCAAAGCAATAGTCTATAGTTTGACATGCAAATTTCAATACTCAAGCATATCAACAAGTAACCAAGTCTTTCAAAATATCAATGCTAAAGAATTTTATCCCTAGCCCATCATGCTCTATCATTAATCCATTCATGCAACACACTCAAGTATTAACTATATCCAATGTTCAAGTATGACAATGGTGTTCCTTGGTTAATGATTTATAAGAGAAGATGGAGACTCGAATTCAAAATAAAAATTGCATAAAGTAAATAGATAGGCCCTTCGCAGTGGGAAGCAGGGATTTGTAGAGGTGCCAGAGGTCAAAGTGAAAAACTTAGAGATAATTTTTTTTTGTGGTATGATTTTCCTGTCAACGAAAACGACTAAGAGTTTCACAACTAGCTATATCCAGGGGTACCGTCCATACCAACACTTTCCAAGGAATTTATTATTCGACAACATGAAATATATTTTTTGCATTTTGTGACTAGGTGTCCCTGTTGCCGCCATACTCTTGTGCAATGGTACATTTCTTCTTTCATCATCGTTTGCGAGGCCTTCCTGCGGGTTCATCTGCACTTCGGCTTATGGCTCAAGACCTTCAACGTCAAGCCAAAGTCAGTCAGCAGTCAACAAGCCGACTGTGGCGGGTCTGTGATTAACAAGCTCCCCCGAGTCGAATAGCCAGAGGGTACCTTCATCGACACCATCAAGTCCTGGCGAAAGGAGTGGTTCTACAACACCGAGCCTCGGGAAGTGAGTTGGCCAGCTCCTGCCGAGTTTAGATTTGGACCCCCTGCTACCTCTTGAGCTTGCGTTGGTTTTTCCCTTGAAGAGGAAAGGGTGATGCAGCACAGTAGCAGTAAGTATTTCCATCAGTTTGAGAACCAAGGTATCAATACAGTAGGAGTATCAAGGCAAGTCTCCAAAGTACCTGCGCAAAAACAAACAAACTTGCACCCAACGCTATAAAGGGGTTGTCAATCCCTTCACGATTGATTGCAAAGTGAGATCTGAAGGCGAAAAGTGCAACGAAGTAAAAGTGTAGAGCTGAAAATATGATGTGAAGTAGACCCGGGGGCCATAGTGTTCACTAGAGGCTTCTCTCATGATAGCAAGTATTACGATGGGTGAACGAATTACTGTCGAGCAATTGATAGAACCACGCAAAGTCATGACGATATCTAAGGCAATGATCATACATATAGGCATCACGTCCGAGAGAAGTAGACCGATACTGTCTGCATCTACTACTATTACTCCACACATCGACCGCTATCCAGCATGCATCTAGTGTATTAAATTCATGACAAACGGAGTAACGCCTTAAGCAAGATGACATGATGTAGAGGGTTAAATTCATACAATAGATATAAACCCCATCTTTTTACCCTTGATGGCAACAACACGATGCGTGCCTCGCTACACCTTCTATCACTGGGTGAGGTCACCGCACGGTATGAACCCAAAACCAAGCACTTCTCCCATTGCAAGAATTATAGATCAAGTTGGCCAAACAAAACCCACAACTCGAAGAGAATTACAAGGATACGAAATCATGCATATAAGAGATCAGAGGAGACTCAAATAACATTCATAGATAATCTGATCATAAATCCACAATTCATCGGTTCTCGACAAACACACCGCAAAAGAAGATTACATCGGATAGATCTCTATGAAGATCATGGAGAACTTTGTATTGAAGATCCAAGAGAGAGAAGAAGCCATCTAGCTACTAGCTATGGACTCGAAGGTCCATGGTGAACTACTCACGCATCATCAGAGAGGCAATGGTGTCGATGAAGAAGCCCTCCGTGTCCGAATCCCCCCTCCGACAGGGCACCAAAACGTGCCCTAGATGGGATCTTGCGGAGATAGAAGCTTGCGGCGGCAGAAAAGTATTTTCATGGCTCTCTCTCGTGGTTTCAGTTTTTTAGGGAATTTATAGGCAGAAGAGGTAGGGCAAAGGAACCGTGGGGGGCCCACAAGCCTGCTAGGCGCCCCCAGGCCTCGGCTAGGGGGCTTGTGGCCTCCCCTCGGACCCTTTGCCTTGGTTCTCAAGCTCCCTACGTATCTTCTGTTCCGGAAAAAATCATTCCAAATATTTTATTCTGTTTGGACTCCGTTTAAAATTCTTCTCTGAAAAGGGTCAAAAACACGGAAAAAACAGGAACTGGCACTTGGCACTGAGTTAATAGATTAGTCCCAAAAAAGATATAAAATGCATACAAAACATCCAAAGTTGACAAGATAATAGCATGGAACCATAAAAAATTCTAGATACGTTGGATACGTATCACCCCCTGAGAGGCTAACCTCAAGGGTGAAAAGGGGTCTCGATTGTGGATCGTCCTCGTAGGTGAAAGTGCTACACAAGCGCATCAAGGAGATGGTGGAGGCGAACGTTGAGATGACCGACGTGGTTCAAGTAATACTCTGTCTCCGCATCCTTCCCTGCCAGCGTCGGGACACTCCAATGTGGTCCTACAAGCTCGGTGACTGATGAATATACTTCTCGCCCCTTGTTGGTTACTGATACGTCCATTTTGCATCATGCTTTCATGTTGATATTTATTGCTTTTTGGGCTGTTGTATTACTTGTGGTACCATATTTATGCCTTTTCTCTCTTATTTTGCAAGGTTTATTTGAAGAGGGAGAATTCAGGCAGCTGGAATTCTGGACTCGAAAAGGAGCAAATCCTAGTCCACTATTCTGCACATCTCCAAATGCCCTGAAAAGTTACATGGATTTTTTATGGATTATATAAAAAATACTGGGCGAAAGAACTACCGGAGGGGGGCCACCAGGGCTCCACAAGCTTGCCCACCGCCACCACCCCCCTAGTGGCGTAGGGCAAGCTTGTGGGCTGCCTAACGGCCCACTAGCCCCGCTCTTTTTCTATATGAAGGGTTTTGGTGTAAAAAAAATCATTCGGGAGCTTTTTCGTGGTTTCTCCGCCGCCACGAGGCGGAACTTGAGCATATCCAATCTAGAGCTCCGGCAGGACGATCCTGCCGGGGAAACTTCCCTCCTAGAGGGGGGAATTGTCGCCATCGTCATCACCAACACTCCTCTCATCGGAGGGGAGGCATCTTCATCAACATCTTCATCAACACCATCTCCTCTCCAATCCCTAGTTCATCTCTTGTAACCAATCTTCGTCTCGCAATTCCGATTGGTACTCGTAAGGTTGCTAGTAGTGTTGATTACTCTTTGTAGTTGATGCTAGTTGGATTAATTGGTGGAAGAGTTTATGTTCAGATCCTTGATGCTATTCATTACACCTCTGATCATGATTATGATTATGTTTTGTGAGTAGTTACTTTTGTTCCTGAGGACATGGGATAAGTCATGTTAATAATAGTCATGTGAATTTGATATTCGTTTGGTATTTTGATATGCTGTATGTTGTCTTTTCCTCTAGTGGTGTTATGTGAACATCGACTACATAACAGTTCACCATATTTGGGCCTATAGGAAGGCATTGGGAAGTAGTAAGTAGATGATGGGTTGCTGGAGTGAGAGAAGCTTAAACCCCAGTCTAGGCGTTGCTTCGTGAGGGGCTGATTTGGATCCACTAGTTTAATGCTATGGTTAGAATTTGTCTTAATTCTTCTTCTGTAGTTGCGGATGCTTGCGAGAGAGGTTAATCATAAGTGGGATGCTTGTCCAAGTAAGGGCAGTACCCAAGCGCCGGTCCATCCACATATCAAACTATCAAAGTAACGAACGCGAATCATATGAACATGATGAAACTAGCATGACAGAAATTCCCGTGTGTCCTCGGGAGCGTTTTTCCTCCTATAAGACTTTGTTCAGGCTTGTCCCTTGCTACAAAAAGGATTGGGACACTTGCTCCACCGTGTCTACTACTTGTTACTTGTTACTTTTTGCTTGCTACATTTCACCTCGCTACACAATCACTTGTTACCGCTACTTTCAGTGCTTGCAGTTATTACCTTGCTGAAATCCGTTTATCAGAGCCTTCTGCTTCTCGTTGAGTTCGACACTCTTACTTATCGAAAGAACTACGATTCATCCCCTATACTTGTGGGTCATCAGTTACGCCAAGTGGAAAGTGGAGATGTAGTCAGCAACAAGTTTCCCTTACACGGAGACTGCAAGGTTTACCGAACTAGGAGGACTCCGAGGATCAACAAGTAGGTGCCCGCTGCCCTGGCGCAAGCAGAGGACGTGGACCTGCACACACACAAATAACTTTGCTCCCAAAGAGTACAGAGAGGTTGTCAATCTCTCCGGCCTTGTAGTTTGCAAAGGATCAAAACACAAGTGGGAATAGTGATAGTGATTGCAATGGAAAAGTAAATGAAAGAAGTAAATGATGGACGTGTAAGCAATGGTGGTGATATACACCGGAGTCACATGATGTTCACTAGTGATGTCTCTCTCCCAAAAGACGATAAACAACTATGATTGGGTAAACAAACTACAGCTGGGCAATTGACAGAATTATAAACGCACCACAATGCTAATTGTGCTACTTGAGAGTTAGAGGCTCAATATTAATGGGCACTACGCCAAGACAAGTAGACTGTTTATTCATCAGCATCTACTTATTAATCATCCACCTTGAGATATCTATCCAGAACATCTCGCCGGTATTAATTTGCGAGCCCCACCCAAAGTGTAAACTCAAAGCAAGGGAGAACTGCATTAACGAACTATGCGTAAGGTAAACAATCCTTGCAACTGTGGTCACAAGTGTTGGGGCATAGTTTATGCCTAAGTAATTTTGGTGATTGATGACAGTACCGCAAAGGACTAACCGTGTGTATTAAGATTTCAGATAACACCTGTCAATGGCACAAGACGACTCGCCCCCTCTTCCATGGAACAGAAGCACGGTGTTCTCTACGATTATCTTTATTTGAGTCATAGGAAAGCCGTACTATTAAGAGGGGAACCGTAGTGGAAAGGTTTGGGTGGAATCAATCTCGCACGCACACTTCACATATTTTCCCCCTTGCCGGCAACTTTGGAGTGGCTCCCGCTGTAGTGTTTCCTTCTTCTTTGCAAAGGATCCCCCAGCGGTAGTACCGCTGGCCCTAGCGGTAGCACCGCTGGAGTGCTAGCGGTAGTACCACTGCATCCAGCGGTAGTACCGCTAGCTGGCGGTAGTATCGCTCCTCGTCAGCAGTAGTACCGCTCCAGGAGCTTAGTACCGCCTGCCTAGCGGTTGTACGTGGACGGACCTTTTTGCGAAGACTTCCTTGGCGGTGGTAGTGCTTATGCACTACCAGGGGCCCAGCGGTAGTACCGCTGCAGCCAGCGGTAGTACCGCTGGAGTGCTAGCGGTAGTACCGCTGCATCCAGTTGTACCGCTAGGCACGGGCTGTGAGTGGGAAAACGGTTGGATTTCCCCCCCCACTATATAAAGGGTTCTTCTAGCTGTGGAACCCTATCTCTTACCCTCCCAAGCTCCATTATTGTTCCCTAAGCTCAAAAGTGCCCGATCTCTCTCCCTAGCCAATCAAACCTGTTGATTCTTTAGGGATTGGTTGAGAAGGCCTAGATCCACACTTCCACCAAGAGAAAAGTTCATTCCCCCACCAATCCCTTGCGGATCTTGTTACTCTTGGGTGTTTGAGCATCCTAGACGGTTGAGGTCACCTCGAAGCCACATTCCATTGTGGTGAAGCTTCGTGGTCTTGTTGGGAGCCTCCAAGCTTTGTGTGGAGTTTGCCCCAACCTTGTTTGTAAAGGTTCGGTCGCCGCCTTCAAGGACACCTATAGTGGAATCACGGTACCTTGCATCGTGTGAGGGCGTGAGGAGAATACGGTGGCCTTAGTAGCTTATTGGGGAGCATTGTGCCTCCACACCGCTCCAACGGAGACGTACTTCCTGTCAAAGGGAAGGAACTTCGGTAACACATCCTCGTCTCCATCGGTTCCACTTGTGGTTATCTCTAACCTTTACTTTGTGTATGCTTATGTTGTCGTCTATCTCTTACTTGTCTTAGTAGCTCTCGTTATTAGCTTCATTAGGTTTCACCCCATTGTTGTAATATTTGTGAACCCATATGTTGTTTACCTTAACTTGCTAAGATTAATTAAAAAGTGGTCGTTGCCTATTCACCCCCCTCTAGTCAACCATATCGATCCTTTCAATTGGTATCAGAGCCACGTCTCTTTATTAAGGGTTTCACCACCCGAAGAGTATGGAAGGCGAAGATGGAATTAACCATGGGCAACCCGAGGCCATGGACTTGACTTCGGTCACAAGGGACGACTTGAATACGGCTATGGCCGCCCTCAAGATGTCCTTGACGAACGAAGTCAAGACCATGCTTAAAGAGTTAATTGAGGGATTTAAAAGTCCACCCGAACCGGCGTTAGTGGTTAAACCCACCAACACCGATTCGGAGGCCAATTCCTCTAAGGAAGCGGCTAAAGGTATGCGACCTTCCTCATCTCATGAAAAGGATGGGACTGGAACATATGCCTCAGTTCCACCCCCATGGTCTATGGAGGATCCGTTCCCGCACCGCGTCTTAATCCTGTTGGTCCTCCTCCTAAGCTTGTGAAAGGTGACTTTGCTAACTCGATATTTTCTATTAAGTCTCATTTGAATCACAGCTCAACCAACTTGTGGAGAATCATCGAGCAAGGATATTATCCCCATGATCCAAGCAACCTCACTCCAAGAGAAGATGCAGACAATCAATACAATCACTCCACCTTGTTTATTCTCCAGTCTGCAGTGCCACCTGAAGATCTTCCTCACTTGTGTCCCTTCACTTTGGCCAAAGATTGTTGGGAGCATATTATGGTGTTGTACAAGGGAAGCTCAAGCATTCAACGATCCAACTATGAAGTGATCCTTGATAAGGCCGATGAGTTTGTGATGAAGGAAGACGAGGACCCTCGTGATCTCTATCGGAGGGTGACTGCTATTGCTGTGGCACTCAAGGATCATGGGAGCAAGGATGTGGATGATACATGGGTTAAGCGCAAGTTTCTCAAAGCCATCATGCCTTTCAACAAAGCCATGTCATCTGTCATTCGTCAGTGGCCAGACTTCCACTCCTTGTCTTCGAGTGAGGTGTTGGATGAATTCATTGCAATGTCAATCATGAACGAAACAACCGACAATGCACTTGCTCGTGTTCGCTCAAAGACAACTTCACCCAATCTTGCACTAAAAGCAAAAGCAATGTTTGAAGAAGAAGAAGAGGATGAGGAAGAGGAGAGCTGCCCTGAAGACACAAAGTATGCCTATCATGAGCACATGGCTCTTGCATCAAGGCAATTCTGGGGCAACAAGAGGAACTCAAGACCCACCTTCACCAAGAACAACTCGAGTGGTTTCAAACCCAAGCAACGAGTGAGGACATGTTATAACTGTGGTAACGTAAGCCACTTCGTGGCCAAATGTCCCTATGAGAAAAGGGAAGACAACGGGGGCAAGCTCATTCGAAAAGACAAAACCAAATCATTTCCAATCAAGAACAACTTTGTGAAGAAACCCCACCCAAAAGGGATGGTGGCCCTTGAAGAGTACCCTTCCGATGATGATGATGATGATGATGATGCAGTGGCAACACCAAATGTTGCTATTGCCACTACCTCTCCCCAGAAGGTGTCTCTCTTCAACGTCCCCAACGATAACCATATCACCAAGTGCCTCATGCAAAAGGTATCAATCAGGTAACTCCCATCATCAAGACCAACATCGCTACTGCTCCTTCATTGTTAAATTGTGTTGATGATAGTGATGTTGGGGAACTTAATGAGCATGATCTTGACAAGTTTCTGTGCACTATTAAGGGAGAATCCAAGAAGCACTTTGTTGCTCTCTTGGAACAACTGGGTGAGGCCACTGACCTCATTGAGTCTCATGAGGAGACCATCTCTGAGCTTCAGGGACACAGTCGTGACTATGCCGATGAAATTGCTGAATTATCTATTGCTCTAGAAAAGGAGCGCACTCTTCGTTTGGCTCTTGTGGAGTCATATAACGATGACTGCGCTAAAATGCAAAAGAAACTTGATCATGATGTCACTCTTACTCGTATGCTTAAGTCTGAAAAGTATGCTCTTGGGGTTGGCCATGACAGACTCAAAGTGGAGTTTGACACACTTGACAAGGCCCACAGGGTCTTGAAAGGTGTTCATTTCTCTATGAAAGAGTCTCATGATCAACTCCAAGCAAAGCTTACCAAGGAGATCTCTACTTGTCCTCCCTTTGTGTTAATTGATAATGCTTGTGCAACTAATCCCTGTTGTGAGCATGTACATCTTGTGGAGGAAAATGCCAAGTTAAAGGAGAAACTTGAGAAGGGCCTTGTGGCATGCATACAAGGTGAGAAGACCCTGAACGATCTCTTGAGCACTCAAAAAGGTGTTGTAGGGAAGGAGGGACTTGGACTTACCTCCAAGTCAAAAGGTAAAAGGAGAAACAGGAACAAACGATCTCCTACCCTCATGGAGATCTTTGTCAAAGAGGGTGAGGGGACTCAGAAGGTGAACAGGAACAAGATGGACTATGGAAACCACAAGAAGGGAAAAACCATTCCTACTAACACAGCCGACAAACTCAATTCTTCTTATGTCTTATGTTGTGCTAGTGATGGGCATGTTTATGCCATATTTGTTGGTTCCTACAATGAGTATATCGAATGGGCTATCTGGGTTCCTAAGACCCTTGTCTCTAACATAAAAGGACCCATTAAAAAAGGGTACCTAAAACCAAGCCTTGATCTATTGCAGGAGTTTGCTTCAGGTGGGGTGTCATGGTTGCTCGATAGTGGAGCAACAAATCATATGACCGGAAGCAAGGACTTAGTGGTGGATGTGCATCCTTCTCCATATATTCCCACCCATGTCCAATTCGCCGATGCATCCTCGTCAAAGGTATTGGGATTTGGTAAGGTGGTCGTCTCTCAAGAGTTATCTATTGAGAAGGTCATGCTTGTTGAGTCACTTGCCTACAATTTACTTTCGGTTCGTCAACTTGCAATTATGGGTTTTTCCACATTCTTTAATCTTGATATTGTGGTCCTCCTGAGGAGCAAGACTCTTAAAGTAGCCTATGTTGGATATGTCGAAAATGGTCTTTATGTGGTGAACTTCTCAAAGCGACCCACTAAGACCGCGACATGTTTAATGGCTAAAGTTGATGTGGGCTGGCTTTGGCATCGCCGTTTAGCTCATGTCAATATGAGATCTTTGCAAAGTCTTCTGACAGGGGACCATATTCGTGGACTAACAAATGTGAGTTTTGCTAAAGATCGTGTTTGCAGTGCCTGCATTGAAGGAAAGATTCATGAAACTGCTCATCGTCCAACGACTCTTATCTACACTAAGAGGCCATTGGAGCTTCTCCATATGGATCTGTTTGGCCTTCCATCATTTGATAGTCTTGGAGGCAGAAAGTATTGCTTGGTGATTGTTGACGACTACTCAAGATATACCTGGGTATACTTCTTCAAAAAGAAGAGTGGAACTCAACAAACTGTCATCAACTTTGCTAATGAAGCCCAACGTCAACATGAAGCAAAGATCTTGATGATTAGAAGTGACAATGGCACCGAGTTCAAGAACTACACCTTGGATGAGTTTCTAGGTGATGAGGGAATAAAACAAAAATATTCTGCACCATATACCCCTCAACAAAACGGCGTGGCAGAAAGGAAGAACCGGACCTTGATAGACGCTGCAAGGACAATGATGGCAGAATTCAAATCTCCATATAACTTCTGGGCAGAGGCCATCAACACAGCATGTCATGCATTCAATCGGTCTATATCCGCAAAGGCTTGAACAAGACTCTGTATGAGATTCTAACTGGAAACAAACCCAATCTCAAGTACTTCCGGGTATTCGGTTGTAAGTGTTTCATTCTCAAGAAAGGTGCACGTTTAGCTAAATTTGATTCTAGAGCACATGAGGGCATCTTTGTTGGTTATGCCACAAACTCTCATGCTTACCGTGTCCTCAACAAGTCCACCGGACTCATTGAGGAGACGTGTAACGTGGAGTTTGATGAAAATAATGGCTCCCAAGTGGAGCAAAGTGGTCTTTGTGATGTAGGTGATGAAATTCCTCCCCAAGCCATAAGAAGAATGGGGATTGGTCAAATACTCCCCATTTAGGAACCCCTTGTGGCTGAAGGAGAAGGACAATGCTCTACTCAAGTGGAGCCATCACCTCCACAAGCCCCACACGCTTCCGATGAACAAAGAGAAGACTCTCAACAAAATGAACAAGCTCAAGGTCAAGATAAATTGCCCAACAATGACAATGTGTCTCATGATATTCAAGCACTCTCCCAAGACTCCGAACCTGCTCACGATCAATATCAAGTGCAACCACGAGATCCAGACCAAGTAGAAGCACAAGATCAAGATCAAGAGCAACCACAAATACAAGAACAAACTAGTGAACCTGCTCAAGTCGAAGGACAAGATGATCAGGATACTGTCTCACAATTCCCTTCTGCAGCACCAACAACCGGTGCCAAGGGAGGCTCAAGACGCAAGGGCAAGCAAAGTAAACAAGTCGATGATCCCCCGTTATCCAATGAAGAACTCTTGGAGCGTCGAGCAACCAAGATTGCGAACAAGCTGAGAGTCAAGTCACATCTTATGAAGAATGTACTTGGCAGTTTGAAAAGGGGAGTATCCACCCGTCAACAGATTTGGAATTATTGTGAGCATCACATGTTTGTTTCGTATTGTGAACCTCAACAGGTACAGGAAGCGCTCGATGATGAGGATTGGCTTATTGCCATGCATGGAGAACTTAACAACTTCGAGCGCAACCAAGTCTGGGATTTAGTGCCTAGGCCAACGGAGGAACATAATGTCATCGGGACCAAATGGATATTCAAGAACAAGCAAGATGCCAATGGGATTGTGATTCGAAACAAGGCAAGATTGGTGGCTCAAGGCTACTCCCAAGTCGAGGGTATCGACTATGGTGAAACCTTTGCCCCTGTTGCTCGTCTAGAATCTATTCGCATGTTGCTTGCATTTGCTTCTCATGATTACTTCAAATTACAACAAATGGATGTGAAAAGTGCCTTTCTTAATGGTCCTTTAAATGAGTTGGTCTATGTCAAACAACCCCGGGATTCGAACATCCCAAGCTCCCCAATCATGTGTACAAACTTAATAAGGCACTCTATGGCCTTAAACAAGCCCCACGTGCGTGGTATGAGTATCTTACTGAGTTGTTACAAGATCGTGGGTTTGAAATTGGGAAGATAGATCCCACTCTTTTTACTAAGAGGGTTAAAGGGGATTTGTTCATATGCCAACTATATGTTGATGATATTATCTTTGGCTCTCCTAACATTTCCTTCAATGAAGAATTTGCTGCACTAATGACTGAGAAATTTGAGATGTCCATGATGGGAGAGTTGAAGTTCTTCCTCAGGTTCGAGATTAAACAAGGCCTAGAAGGGACCTTCATCAAACAAGCCAAGTACACTCAAGACATGCTCAAACGGTTCGAGCTTGAAGATGTCAAACCGGTCAAGTTCCCCATGCCAACAAGATGCAAGCTTGACAGTGATCCCAATGGTAAAGCAGTGGATCAAAAGGTATATCGCTCCATGATTGGATCCCTCCTTTACCTTTGTGCATCTAGACCGGATATTATGTTGAGTGTAGGGATATGTGCATGGTTTCAATCCGCACCAAAAGAAAGTCATTATATGGCTGTTAAGCGAATCTTTCGATATTTGGCTCATACCCCAAACTTTGGTCTTTGGTATCCCAAAGGAGCAAACTTCAATCTAGTTGGCTATTCTGACTCAGATTGGGCAGGAGATTGTGTGGAGAGGAAGTCAACTTCTGGAGGATGCCAATTCCTTGGTCGCTCATTGGTAAGTTGGTCTTCAAAGAAGCAGAATTGCGTCTCTCTATCATCCACCGAAGCTGAGTATGTGGCAGCTGCAAGTTGTTGTGCACAATTGCTATGGATGAGGCAAACTTTAAAGGATTACGGTGTCACTTGTGACAAAGTGCCTCTTCTATGTGACAATCAAAGTGCTATCAAGATTTCCCTCAACCCAGTGCAACATAGCAAAACCAAGCATATTGATATTCGTCATCACTTCATTCGTGAACATATCAAGCTAGGTGATATTGAGGTTCACTTCATCCACACTGAAGAGCAACTTGCAGATATTTTCACTAAGCCTCTAGATGAAGCAAGGTTCAGGGAGTTAAGGCATGAGCTAAATATCATTGATTCAAGTAATGTGGATTGAAGCTAGGCATGTTGCACCTCACTATGCATTCTATCTTGGTCTAGATGTAGGCATGGACATAGGGGGAGTGTTGTTCTCTCAATGAACTTTTCCTCCCCCATTATGCATAAATCGATCTAGTCTTTCACTTTAGCCATTGTCAAATGGCACTTGTGCTTCAAAGACGACCATTGGTCATGAACCCAAGGATAATTCTTCGTGGTGTCATACCTTTGTCTCAAACAAAGGTGGCCTCACCTTTCTCTCATATCAGAGAAAGGATATAAAATGACAAGTTAGTATATATTTCTGGTGCTATCTTCTTTTTCCACTTACTTGTCATTTTCCCACGTTCTTCTCTTCTCGTAGGTCCCGTTGTGACATCTGCAGTGGTACTACCGCTAGGGGTAGCGGTACTACCGCCAGGGGTAGCGGTACTACCGCCAGGACCCCAGCAGTACTATCGCCAGGGATAGCGGTACTACCGCCAGGATCCCAATCTACCACGACCTAACTAGGAATTTTTTAGGGCTGTCTCAAGGGGAGCGATACTACCGCCAGGGGGAGCGGTACTACCCCTGCATCCAGCGGTACTACCGCCAGGTAGCGGTACTACCGCCAGGACCACAGCGGTACTACCGCTGGCCCGTACCCCTTGGGCTATATAAAGGAGGGGGAGCCCGTTTTTCCCTGCCTCTTTCTTCTTCCTCGCGGCTCCTCCCTCCCTAACCCCGAAATCCCCCTATTTTGATCTCTATTCGTGGAGCCCCTTCTCTCTGTTGAATTGGAGGATTTGCTCCACTTCTCCTTCCTCCTCCAAGTGCCATGGACCCCGGTAAAGCTCCTCCCCTTCTTCTCTTGGTTGATGTTCTTGTTCTAGGGTTAGGAGCATTGGTGGTTTGGATCCATGTCATTGATATTGTGCCTTTTTCTTGGATGGCATGAAGGAGATATTTGAGGGGAGTGTAGGTCCTATGAATCTTTGCTGTTTATTTTGCCATGCCCTAGGATTTACATGTTTTAGATCAAGCACTTGAACTATGTTTGGATTAGATCTAAAACTTGCTCTCTCTTGACTAGGCATGTGCTTATTTAGATGGTACTTGTGATCCTCATGTGATTAGGGCTGTGGTGGAGTTCTTAGTGTTCATACACAGCCCATGCCCCTCGTAAAATTCGTGTAGCCATATCTATGGGGTCTATTTTTATTACAGATCTGAAAATCAAACCCCAGCGGTACTACCGCTAGGGGTAGCGGTACCACCGCTAGGACCCCAGCGGTACTACCGCCAGGGGTAGCGGTACCACCGCCAGGATCCCAACGGTACTACCGCCAGGGGTAGCGGTACTACCGCCAAGAGGATTCTCTGTGTATTCTTTTCATATGCTTGGCAATGTGTGTTTACTTTTCTGCCTTTTCTTGTTCATTGCCTTGACTCCTCTTTGTCGCTCTTTTTCGGTGTGTGTTTTGTGTCACAGGTGGTGCTCGCCGCTCGAACCCCCCACGGGACACACAGTCAAAGCATTATCGCAACCCAGAGGCTCCAGAGGGCTCTGCCACTTCAGGTCTGCAACCCAAAAAGCAGGCCTTCAAGAAGACCGCTCACAAGGACAAGGGGCTCAACGTTCGCACCATGCCCCCTAAGGATTTTCTGCGGTTCCGCACCCAAAACCACTATCTCCAAGAGCGGGCTGTGATCAAGAATGTCGAGCATGTGTGGACAAGGGATCACTGCAGGATCTACCGTGATATCATCAACCATTTCAAGAAGAACTTTGTCCCCGTTCAGTGGATTGACCTGGCTCACCTTCAGTGGAACATGGACTACTTTGGTGATGCTCTCTCTCTCATTGACAAACTGGGCATCAAGGAAATCATCTCTTTCAAGACAGACTTTGACCCCAATGTTGTTGCCCAGTTCTATGTCACGGTTCACTTCTCTCCTGATGACGAGCGCTCCATGGTGTGGATGACTGGGACTCAGAAGATGACCGGTTCCTGGCGTGAATTCATGGCATTCCTCAAGGTTGATTTCCAGGGAGCTGACACTCACTTGGGTCGCGTCCTCGTGCTGCAGCTTCCACTGGTAGGGCCTCCGCCAAGGACAGATTGCAGCTACTCTATGTGAAGAAGGGTGTGCTCCCCAGGCATCTGGACATCATGCATCGGATCTTCCGCAACACCCTCTTTCCTTGCATTGGCAACTTCGACGAGGTACATGGCTCTCTGGCTGAGATGCTACTGCTCTGTGAGGAGGCTATGACTAAGGAGTCTGCCCCTCTTGATATTTCTGATGTGATGTTCACTGAGCTCTGGAACTGCATCATGATGCGCAAGGTTCCCATCTACAGGCCCTACTTGTTTGCTTATATCCGTCAGAAGTGGCAAGACACCTATCCGCAGGAGGAGTTATACATTCAGGCTGACTACATTGTGCATGATCCTATCAAGCTTCGCGTCAAGGACAAATGGGCCAACCCATCAACTTCCTCTCAACACATGGACACTGACACAGAGACTGCTGCTGACAGAGGGACCGCCTCTCAGTCCCGCTCTTCTGCCATGCCATCTTGGGCCATAAAGCTGCATGATAAGATGAAGACTCTCTTCTGTATGCAGGCTAAGGGCCAGTATCAGACGCACATGGCTCAGAAGGAGAACCGCTAGAGGCACAAGCGTGTCCTGAGGACACTTTATGTGGACATCTCCAGCGGATCAGAGGACGACATCACTCCAGAGGCTGCTTGGATGCGGGCTCAAGGTTACCAGTGGTCTGGCGCTGAGGAGGAAGAGGACAATGAAGAGGAGCAGGACGATCCGAAGGGTACGGACGAGTCTGGCGATGCTGAGGATGAGGAGTAACCACCTGTGGCGTTAGGTGTGCCCCTTTTTGGTGTCTTGTGCCAAAGGGGGAGAGAGTCTAGGAGCTGGATTTGCTTTGAGAGTTGAACTTTGCTTAGCTTTGCTTATCTTTCGTGTTTTGCTTCGAACTTGGTTTGCTTCTATTTTGCTATCTTTCGTGAGACATGAACTTATGTGAGATTTATTTCCATCATATGCTGTGAGTCATATGCTCTTTATTTTCATATATCACTATCTTTTTGTTCTCATATTACTCTCTGTGCAAATCCGGTATTGTCATCAATCCACCAAAAAGGGGGAGATTGTTGGGGCATAGTTTATGCCTAAGTAATTTTGGTGATTGATGACAGTACCGCAAAGGACTAACCGTGTGTATTAAGATTTCAGATAACACACGTCAACGGCACAAGACGACTCGCCCCCTCTTCCGTGGAACACAAGCACGGTGTTCTCAACGATTCTCTTTATTTGAGTCATAGGAAAGCCGTACTATTAAGAGGGGAACCGTAGTGGAAAGGTTTGGGTGGAATCAATCTCGCACGCACACTTCACATATTTTCCCCCTTGCCGGCAACTTTGGAGTGGCTCCCGCCATAGTGTTTCCTTCTTCTTTGCAAAGGGTCCCCCAGCGGTAGTACCGCTGGCCCTAGCGGTAGTACCGGTGGACTGCTAGCGGTAGTACCGCTGCATCCAGCGGTAGTACCGCTAGCTAGCGGTAGTACCGCCCCTGGTCAGCGGTAGTAGCACTCCAGGAGCTTAGTACCGCCTGTCTAGCGGTTGTCCGTGGACGGAACTTTTTGCGAAGACTTCCTTGGCGGTGGTAGTGCTTATGCACTACTAGGGGCCCAGCAGTAGTACCGCTGCAGCCAGCGGTAGTACCGCTGGAGTGCCAGCAGTAGTACCGCTGCAGCCAGCGGTAGTACCGCTAGGCACGGTCTGTGAGTGGGAAAACGGTTGGCTTTCCCCCCCACTATATAAAGGGTTCTTCTAGCTGTGGAACCCTATCTCTTACCCCCCCAAGCTCCATTGTTGCTCCCTAAGCTCGAAAGTGCCCGATCTCTCTCCCTAGCCAATCAAACTTGTTGACTCTTTAGGGATTGGTTGAGAAGGCCTAGATCCACACTTCCACCAAGAGAAAAGTTGATTCCCCCACCAATCCCTTGCGGATCTTGTTACTCTTGGGTGTTTGAGCATCCTAGACGGTTGAGGTCACCTCGAAGCCACATTCCATTGTGGTGAAGCTTCGTGGTCTTGTTGGGAGCCTCCAAGCTTTGTGTGGAGTTTGCCCCAACCTTGTTGGTAAAGGTTCGGTCGCCGCCTTCAAGGGAACCTTAGTGGAATCACGGTACCTTGCATCGTGCGAAGGCGTGAGGAGAATACGATGGCCTTAGTGGCTTATTGGGGAGCATTGTGCCTCCACACCGCTCCAACAGAGATGTACTTCCTGTCAAAGGGAAGGAACTTCGATAACACATCCTCGTCTCCATCGGTTCCACTTGTGGTTATCTCTAACCTTTACTTTGTGTATGCTTATGTTGTCGTCTATCTCTTACTTGTCTTAGTAGCTCTCGTTATTAGCTTCATTAGGGTTCACCCCATTGTTGTAATATTTGTCAACCCATATGTTGCTTACCTTAACTTTCTAAGATTAATTAAAAAGTGGTCGTTGCCTATTCACCCCCCTCTAGTCAACCATATCGATCCTTTCAACAAGCACTATTGTTTTCTCCCTGGTGGCAACAACACATCCCCTAGTATCATGTTTCTGTCACTCAAGCTAGACATGAGGGGGCATGAACCCACAATCATGCATAACGCTCCCTCTTGGAGTTGCAATCTACAACTCAGCCAAAGCAATACAAAGCAATAGAGAACATGCATGAATCACTAAAGAACATAATATAAAAGGATAATCAAATATATAACTCATACGTCTTCGTCGTATCTACTTTTCCGAACTATTTTGCCCTTGTTTTGGACTCTAAGTTGCATGATTTGAATGGAACTAACCCGGACTGATGCTGTTTTCAGCAGAATTGCCATGGTGTTGTTTTTGCGCAGAAATAAAAGTTCTTGGAGTAACCTGGAAATCTACGAGGAATTTTTGTGGAATATATAAAAAATACTGGCGCAAGAATCAACTGGAGGGACGGAGCCAGGAGCGCACAAGCCCACCAGCCCCCCCTGGCCGGGGCTAGCAGGCTTGTGAGTCCCTCAGGGCTCCGCCGTCCCCAATTCCAGCTCTATATAACCTCTTTCGTCCGGGAAAAAAATCAAGGAGAAGGATTCATCGCGTTTTACAGTACGGAGGCGCCACCACCTCCTGGTCTTCCTCTGGAGGGCAGATCTGGAGTCCGTTCTGGGCTCCGGAGAGGGGAGATCGTCGCCATCGTCATCATCAACCTTCCTTCATCGCCAATTCCATGATGCTCTTCACCGTTCGTGAGTAATCTCATCATAGGCTTGCTGGATGGTGATGGGTTGGATGAGATCTATCATGTAATGAAGTTAGTTTTGATGGGGATTGATCCCTAGTATCCACTATGTTCTGAGATTGATGTTGCTACTATTTTGCCATGCTTAATGCTTGTCACTAGGGCCCGAGTGCCATGATTTCAGATCTGAACGTATTATGTTGTCGCCAATATATGTGTGTTTTATATCCTATCTTCCAAGTTGTAGTCACCTACTATGTGTTATGACCCGGCAACCCCGGAGTGACAATAGCTGGAACCACTCCCAGAGATGACCATAGTATAAGGAGTTCATGTATTCACCACGTGTTAATGCGTTGGTCCGGTTCTTTATTAAAAGGAGAACCTTAATATCCCGTAGTTTCCATTAGGACCCCGTTGCCACGGGAGGGATGGACAATAGATGTCATGCAAGTTATTTTCCCTAAGCACGTATGACTACATACAGAATACATGCCTACATTAGATTGACGAACTGGAGCTAGTTACTTATCTCTCCGTGTTATAACTGATACATGATGAATAGCATCCGGCATAATCATCCATCACCGATCCAATGCCTACGAGTCTTTCCTACTGGTCCTTGCTACGTTACTTTGCCGCTACTGCTGTCACTGCTGCTACTATTACTCTGTTGCTACTGTTGTTACTTTGCTGTTACTGGTTACTGTTGCCACTGCTGCCATCATACTAACTTGCTACTGGTACTTTGCTGCAGACACTAAATCTTTCAGGTGTGGTTGAATTGACAACTCAACTGCTAATACTTCAGAATATTCTTTCGCTTCCCCTTGAGTCGAATCAATAAATTTGGGTTGAATACTCTACCCTCGAAAACTGTTGCGCACCTATACTCGTGGGTTATGAAGACCTTTTTCTGGCGCCGTTGCCGGGGAAGCACAACTATATTCTCCGACTCACTTGGGATTGACGTCTTCTGGTCACTATGAGGAATCCGAAAGATCCAAGAACTGAAATCTTGCCCTCAACTACGAGGACAGGTAAGGAACTGCCATCTAGCTCCGCACTTGATTCACCTTCAGTTATGAGTAAGTTTGCGACACCACCTCCTGCTAGAAATCTTGATATGTCGCCTGTGCTTGATGATGCTACTTCTGCTGCCCATGATGTTTATGATGATGCTATGCTTGATACTACTTTGCCACTAGGTGCATTCCTTGATGCACAAATTGCTAGAGTTGCTGTTAAATGTGATGATACTTCTGAAAGTGCTGATACTATTGAAGTAGAACCTGTTATTTTTCCTGCTAGAACTAGCTCTAATATGCCTGAATTGCCTGATACGCCTGAGTGTTATGTTATGGAGGGAGAGATAGCTGAGGATTTTCTTGCGTGTAAGGATAGCTATGATGTTGAGAAATTACTGCTGAAGTGGAAAGAAAAATCTCTGAATGCTAGGATGAAATATGACCCGAAGTTTGCTACTTCGCCTATCTTTGTGCCCGATAAGGATTATGAATTCTCTGTCGACCCTGAGTTAATCACTCAGGTCGAATCAGATCCTTTTCACGGGTATGAGTCTGAAACAGTTGTAGCCCATCTTACCAAACTGCACGATATAGCCACGCTATTCACGAGTGAGGAAAAGATCCGCCACTACTATATCCTCAAGTTGTTTCCTTTCTCGCTAAAGGATGAAGCTAAGACTTGGTTCACTTCTCTTGCTCCTGGTTGTGTGCGTAGCCCCCAGGATATGGTCTACTACTTCTCTGAAAAACATTTCCTTTCCCATCAGAAGCAAGCTGCCTTGCAGGAAATATACAACTTTGCTCAAGCTGAAGAAGAGAGTCTCCCACAAGCTTGGGGAGGCTCGTCCAGCTATTGAATGATTTGCCTAATCACCCGCTTGAGAAGAATGAAATACTTGATATCTTCTATAATGGACTTACCGATGCTTCTAAAGACCACCTAGATAGTTGCGCTGGTTGTGTTTTAGGGAACGAACCGTAGAACAAGCTGAGATCCTATTGAATAATATCTTGTGCAATGAGAATGCTTGGACTATTCCCGAACCACCTCCTAAGCCAACTCCGAAGAAAAGAGGTATTCTATTCCTCAGTCCCGAAGATATGCAAGAAGCTAAGAAATCTATGCGAGAGAAAGGCATTAGATCTGAAGATGTCAAAAATCTATCACCTATCGAAGAGATCCATGGTCTCGATAACCCGATACAGGTAGTAGAAGTAAATTCTCTGCGTAGGTTTGATGAGAGTGATATTCCTTTTGATAAACCTGCTAGCCTATGCCTGGATGAATTTGATAACTTTGTTGCCAAACAACAGAGTTTCAACGATTATGTTAGCAGACAATTAGAACAGAATGCTCGTATGCTTTGTCATTTAAGTGCTTGTGTGGACAAAAACGTTAATGATCTTAAGCTTCTAAGTAAACATGCCTCTATGGTTACTACTCAAGTAGAACAAGTACTTAAAGCTCAAAATGACCTGCTCAATGAGTTGAATAACAATTCTGTCAAGGTCATCACTAGAGGCGGTAGAATGACCCAGGAAACTTTGTATCATGAGGGTCATTCAAAGAGAGTTGAACAAGATTCTCATGGAGTTAGCACAGATGCACCTAGTCATCCTAGAAATAAGAAGAAACATGATAGGAACCTGCAGGCTAGCAACCCTATTGCTGCTACACCTGAGAGTCCAAACGATGCCTCTGTTTCTGATGCTGAGACACAATCTGGTGATGAACATGAGCCTAATGATAATATCAATAGTGATGTTCATGTTGATGCTCAAGCTAGCAGTGATAAGGATGTGGAGATTGAACCTGTTGATCTTGATAACCCACAACCTAAGAATAGAAGATACGATAAGAATGACTTCGCTGGTAGGAAGCATGGTAAAGAAAGGGAACCATGGGTTCAGAAACCTATGCCCTTTCCTCCCAAACCATCCAAGAAAAAGTATGATGAGGATTTTGAGCGATTTGTTGAAATGATTAGACCCGTCTTTCTGCAAATGCGTTTGACAGACATGCTCAAAATGTCTCCGTATGCTAAGTACATGAAGGATATTGTGACTAATAAGAGGAGGATACCTGAGGTTGAGATTTCCACCATGCTTGCTAATTACACTTTCAAGGGTGGAACTCCCAAGAAACAAGGTGATCCCGGTGTGCCCACTATACCTTGCTCCATTAAAGGCAACTACGTTAGAACTGCTTTATGTGACCTTGGAGCCGGTGTTAGTGTTATGCCTCTCTCTCTTTATCATAGACTTGAACTAGATAAGTTGACACCCACTAAAATCTCTGCGCAAATGGCGGACAAATCAACTACTTTCCCTATCGGCATTTGCGAGGATGTGCCTGTCGTGGTTGCCAATGTCACTATCTTGACAGAGTTTGTTATCCTGGATATTCCCGAGGACGATGCCATGGAGGTCATCCTCGGAAGACCCTTTTTAAACACTGCAGGGGCTGTTATAGATTGCAACAAAGGCAACGTCACTTTCCATGTCAATGGTAATGAGCATACGGTGCACTTCCCGAAGAAACAATATCGAGTACATTGCATCAATGCTATCGAAAAAACTTCATCGATTCTTATTGGGAGCTTTGAATGCCCTATACCTCCTGTTAAGATGAAGTATGATTTGCTTGTTGGGGAAATACACATCCCTATTGAGGTGACCTAGTGACTATTCAAAAATTCTCCGTTCTCTTTTGCAATTCGAAAAGATTTGTCGAGGAGACTTGATCAACCTCATTGACGGATTTCTTTCGATGACCATGAGATGGATGAATCGAGAAGTCAGAAACCTTTGTTCTGAGCTTTCACCTTCGGTTGCTTAGAAGAAAAATGACAGATTTAGTTTTGTTTTCCCTGTTTTCTGTCTTAGCGTCCCGTAGAAAAGTACCCCAAAAATAAAAGTTCTCCGAACGTCCTGAAAATCAAGTATGATTTTTTCTGGAATTTTTGAAAAATACTGAAACGAATAGCTAGTCTGGGAGATGCGCTAGTGGACCACAAGCCCAGCAGGCCCGGCCACCCCCCTGGCCGGGGCTGGCAGGCTTGTGGGGCCCACATGCACCCCCTCCACTCATTCTAGCTCTCATCCACTTCTCCTACCTCTAGAAAAATTCATTTCGCAGCTCAAACCCGTGTACTTGCTCCTCTTGCTGGGATTTTCGATCTCCTTGCTCAAAGCACCATTCTTCGAACTGTTTTGGGGAAATTACTCCTTGGTAAGTGACTCCTCCATTGGTCAAATTAGTTTTTGCTCTAATACCTTATACTTCGCGTATTTTTGCTGCCTTGGTGACCATGTTCTTGAGCTTTGCATGCTAATTTTAGCTGGTCCCAAGTGGTTTTGATGCGTAATATGGCCTCTAGGCACTTGTGGGAGTAGTTGCTACGAGTTTTGTTGAGCCTTGTTCCTTTTTCCTTTGGGTCAATGAAATTTTTAGAAAAGGAAGATGTTCAGGAAAAACTATCATGGTGGTTCCCCAAGCAAGAGAGGTCCCCGTCTTGCGATTCGGGAGCCCGATCGTTACCAACTGAGGAATGCACCGGTACAACCATGTGAATGGCCTTCTGATGAATTCATGATTGAGGCAGGTTTCAAAGATGAATTTGATACACTTGTTTACAACGTCAGACTCGAAGAATTCATCTTCGATAAATGTGAACAGTATGTTACGCTCACTGCCTCTTTTGTTCGTAGATTCAAATTTTCAGTTGGCCGTGATACATCTGTACTGTTTGATCTCTATGAAAATTCGTACACCATGGATTTAGAGGATTTCAATAGAATTTGCAAGATACCTATTTGGGGTAGTCTCAATGATCCTCCCAAATCTTCGGTTAGAGATTTTTTCTCTAGTATAATTGTGGGAGAAACTAGAGATATTTCGCAGGCTACCATGGGGAGCATTCATTTTCCTGCCTTGCATTACTTTTCCCTCTTCACAGGCAGATAAATTAATGGCAAGATTGATCATTGTCATCTCTGCGCACCAGACCTTAGTATTCTTAAGAGCGCAGCAACGGGTGATAAAAGTTTCAACATGGGAGCTATAATAGCAAGGAGGCTGAATAATAATGCTAATGAAGGGGATTTCTTTGGTGGAATCTATGCCACTTGCATAGAAAATTTCCTTGGAGTGCCCATCCGCGAAGGAGATCCCCCGCTCCATACAACTTTCCTTGACCGTGTCGCTTTGACACGCTACCAGTTCCTTGAGAGGGATGATGAATCCCTCCTATACCGTTTAATATTTAACCAACAGCGTGTTTTCCATATTACCCTTCTGATGTTAGTTGTTCTTCCCCTTGCAACGACACCAGAAGAATGCCGCTAGCACTCTCCGGCAATCGAAACTAGAAGAGTGTTGTTGACGGCCAACCAGCGCATGGGATCATAGCAGTTTTCGAGGGTAGAGTATTCGACCCAAATTTGTTGATCGCCAAACAGGAGGTGAGAGAATACTCTCGAGTATTAGCAGCTGAATTTGTCAGATTCAACCACACCTGAACGATTAGTATCTGCAAGCAAAGTAGTAACAACAAAGTAATATGATAACAACGGTGTCAAAAACGATTTGTTGACACGGCAGACTATTTCTAATGATTTTATCAATGGCGCCAAGTTGCCTCGTTGACGGAAATTGTCAGTTCCCATCAACGACCAGCGAACCAAAATTGTAGCAGGTAGCAGCAATGTAACGAGCAATAGCAGCGGCAAGGAAAAGCAGTAGTGACAGCAGTAGCAAGTAGCAACAGTAGCAGGTGAAAATAGTAGCAACAGTAGCAGCAGAGCAAGACAAGTAACAACAGTAGCAGCAGTAGTAGCAGGTAGCAACAGTAGCAAGCGACAGTAATAGCAACAGTAGCAGCAAAGCAAGACAAGTAACAGCAGTAGAAACAGCAGCAGTAGGACAAACTCGTAGGCAATGGGTCAGTGATTTGCTTGGATGATATTCATCATGCAACAGCTATAACACGGAGAGATATGTGGCTAGCTCCCGTTCGTCAATGTGATGTAGGCATGCATTCCGTGTGTCGTCATACGTGCTTAGGGAAAAGAACTTGCATGACATCTACTGTCCATCCCTCCCGTGGCAGCGGGGTCCAAAAGAAAACTACGGGATATTAAGGTTCTCCTTTTAATAAAGAACCGAACCAACGCATTAGCACTTGGTGAACACATGAAATCCTCAAACTATGGTCATCACCGGGAGTGGTTCCTGTTATTGTCACTCCGAGGTTGCCGGATCATAACACATAGTAGGTAACTACAACTTGCAAGATCGGATCTAAAACACACATATATGGGTGACAACATAATAATTTCAGATCTGAAATCATGGCACTCGGGCACTAGTGACAAGCATTAAGCATGGCAAAGTAGTAGAAACATCAATCTCAGAACATAGTGGATACCAGGGATCAATCTCCATCAAAACTAATTCGATTACATGATAGATCTCATCCTACTCATCACCGCCCAGCGATCCTATGAATAGATTAGTCACGAACGACGAAGAGCTTCATGGAATTGGAGAGGGAAGAAGGTTGATGATGACGATGGCGACGATTTCCCCTCTCCGGAGCCCAAGACGGACTCCAGATCTGCCCTCCAGATGAAGAACAGGTGGTGGCGGCGGCTCCGTATCGCAAACACGACGAAAACTTTTTTTTTCTGGGACAAAAGGGAACTTATAGAGCTGGAATTGGGGGTGGTAGAGCCGTGTGGGCCCCACAAACCTTCCCACCGCCACTTGGGGGGTGGTGGCGGAGCCAGGGCTTGTGGCCCACTGGCCCACCCCCTCAGGTGGAACTTGGCGCAGATATTTTTCATATTTTCCATAAATGATCTCCGTAAATTTTCAGGACGTTTGGAGAACTTTGATTTTTGCACAAAAATAACACCAAGGCAATTCTGCTGAAAACAGCGTTAGTCCAGGTTAGTTCCATTCAAATCATGCAAATTAGAGTCCAAAACAAGGGCAAAAAAGTTTGGAAAAGTAGATACGATGGAGACGTATCAACTCCCCCAAGCTTAAAACCTTGCTTGTCCTCAAGCAACTCAGTTGACAAACTGAGAGAGAAAGAAAACTTTGACAAACTCTGCTTGATCTTGTTGTTGCAACTATGTCTAACTCATAACCAGAAATTCAGCAAGATCACAAGTTAACCACACAAGCAAATGACACAAAGGTCTCACGGTAAGCTAATATCAATGGCATAATCAGCTAATGAGCAAATAATAATGAGTTTCAAATACCAACACTTCAATCAAAACATGCATGAAGCAATATGAATAGGTGGTATCTCGCTAGCTCTTTCTGAGACCGCAAAACATAAATGCACAAC
Organism: Hordeum vulgare subsp. vulgare; assembly: GCF_904849725.1. Taxonomy (NCBI): domain Eukaryota; kingdom Viridiplantae; phylum Streptophyta; class Magnoliopsida; order Poales; family Poaceae; genus Hordeum; species Hordeum vulgare. Next base: position 568,829,843 of record NC_058524.1, on the reverse strand, counting down.
ACTTTCAAAGATCAAGGGCTGACTAGACATTGTAATTCATAGGAACGAAGATCCAGTCATAGTCATACTCAATATCAATCAAAAGCAAAGCATAAAAATGACAGAGGTGCTCTCTAATTGGTGCTTATATAAGAGGAGGATGACTCGACAGGAAAAATAAATAGACAGGCCCTTCACAGAGGGAAGCATTGATTTGCAGAGGTGCCAGAACTCAAGCTTTGAAACAAAGATAATAATTTTGGGTGGCATGCTTTCATTGTCAACGCAATGACCAAGAGTTCTCAATATCTTCCATGCTACTCATGCTATAGGCGGTCCCCAAACAGAAAATTAAAGTTTTACAGTTATGTTTTTGATTTAAGCGTGGAACTGGGCATTCCAATTACCGGCCCCTTTCTCATGAATGACAATGAATAAACACATGTCGAGGATAACACTCCTAGCGTGGAAGATACCAATAGCCCCCTGTCACCACATGAGCGGTTCGGGCATGCAAAACAAATTATTTCTTGAAGGTTTAGAGAATGGCACATGCAAATTTACTTGGAACGGCAGGTAGATACCGCAAATAGGTAGGTATGGTGAACTCTCATGGAAAAACTTTTGGGTTTATGGAAGTGGATGCACAAGCAGTATTCCGCTTAGTACAAGTGAAGGCTAGCAAAAGACTGGGAAGCGACCAACTAGAGAGCGACAACAGTCATCAAGATGCAATGAGTTTCACTAACATTGAATGCAAGCATGAACAGGATATAAATCACCATGAACACGAACATCATAGAGGCTATGTTGATTTTGTTTCAACTACATGCATGAACATGCGCCAAGTCAAGCCACTTGAAACATTCAAAGGAGAATACCATCCTATCATACTACATGATAGTCATCTCAAAATCTATGTTGGCATTCAAGACAAACCATTATAAGCTCTTAGCTAAATAAGCATGGCATCAGAAACTATGATCTCTAAGTTGTCATTGCAAACATGGTTCTCTCACAACAAAGCTGAATCTGGGTCGACAAACTAGTCATATTTACAAAAACAAAATAGATAGAGTTCATACCAGCTTTTAAGTCTCAGTCACTTCATCATATATCGTCATTGTTGCCTTTCATTTGCACGATCGAACGATGTGAACGATAATAAGAGTGCCCGTGCATTGGACTAAGCAGAATCTGCAGGCAAACACAAAGGAGAAGAAAAAGTAATATGGCTCTTTGAAAGCTAAACAGGTAAGCATGCAAGAACCAATAAACATTGTAACCAATATCTTCTACCTTGACCCAAAGAAAAAGAAAACTATTTACACGGGAAAGCTTGGAACAAGCAAAAGAAGAAAGAAAAATCTTTTTGCGTTTTCTCAAAAGGACACAAAACAAGAAAAAAAGAAAACAAAAATAAACTAGCATGGATAATACAGTGGCAAAGTGTGAACACTGGCTAACAAAGTGAAAGCATAAGCATGAATGTAAAGCCGGTGAGAACACGTACTCCCTCAAGCTTAGGCTTTGGCCTAGCTTGGTCTACTCCCATGGTGGGAAATAACCAGCTCCAGGATACTCAGGAGCAGACTATGGATGCCACTGCTGTGTGAGCTCCTCTTGCTCCCACTGATAAACTGGCGTCTGGTACTCGAATGGCGGCTCGGGCACGAGCGCGTGTGGTTGGGCCAAGCCCCAATATGCGTAGATGTCCAAGGGCATAATAGTGTACCTGCGTGCATGAAGATCGAACAAAGAAGGAGTAGGCAAAGTAATAGTCTCTCGAGTACCCTGACTAAATACCAGGTTATAAATCATCTGTCTACTAGCATCTCTATCCAGAAAATCCTGGCGAACCATGCTGTCATAATCCAGATATTTCTCAGGGAGAAGCATCTCTCCTTCCTCTCCCACTCTAATGGGTATCTCAAAGTGTCTGGCAAGACGGGTAGCGTAGATACCTCCATAGACGACACCTTTAGAACGGTTCAGGTTCAACCGTTGAGCTACTATAGCACCCAAGCTATAAGTCTTATCGTTATAATGGCCTTCGCGCAAAACCGCATGGTCTGGAGAACTAAGTGATCCAGCCTCCCCACGGCCAATCAAACATTTTCCCACAAATAGTGAGAAGTACCTAAGCACAGGAAAATGTATGCTAGCAATTCTAGCGCGATACACTCATCTCTCCTCTCCAACAGCAATAGTACCAATGAAATCCTCCAAGTCCCGTGGACGAGGGTCACAAATATACCCAACATAAGGTAATTTGCATACATTGCAAAAATCCTGAAACGTCATGCACTGAGGAACATCGTATATCATGAACTCAACCATGGGAGGATTCTTCCTCGGATAAAAGTTGAAGCTTTGAACGAAAATATTGGTGAGGAGGAGGTACTGGGAGCACTATCTGCCACAAACACAGTAAGACCTGCGTTCTCCACCAAGTAATAAAAGTCTTCATAAAGTCCGGCAGCGCGCAAAAATTCATCACTCGGCCACTCCCACGCTCGAACTTTTGTGACTCGAGGGACTACATACTTGGGGTGGTTCTTCTCATCCTCCTTGGGGTTACGGCTTTAAGAGCCTCTCAAGAACCTCCTCATCTTTTCCTTTTTCTAGCTCTGAAAAATTCTGAAATTTTTAGAGACTTCGAAAGAAAAGTGAATAACGATTAACCCAACTTGTAGCAACTACTCCTACTAGTGCCTAGAGATCGTATCACACGCTAAACCTACTTGGAACTAGCTAAAATCAACATTTGTAGCTCAAGAACAGGGTCACCAAGGTAGCAAGAATACGCGAAGGATAAAGCACTAGAGCAAAAACTAATTAGACCAATGGGGGAGTCACTTACCAAGGAGTAATTTCCCCCAAAACGGTTCGGAGAATGGTGCTTTGAGCAAGGAGATCGAAATTCACTCGCAAATGAGCAAGAACACGGGTTTGAGCTATGAAACAATTTTTTCAGGAGGTGGAAGAAGAGGCTGGGAGCTGGAATGAGTGGAGGGGGTCCCTCTGGGCCCCACAAGCTTGCACTCCGCCACCAGGGGGCTAGGTGGCGGTGGCAGGGCTTGTGGCCCACTGGTCTGGCCCCTAGGCCAACTCTCAGGCCCAGTAATTTTCAAAAATTCCAGCAAAAATCATACTAAATTTTCAGGACCATCGGAGAATTTTCATTTTCGAGGTATTTTTCTCTGGGACTCTAAAACAGAAAACAGGAAAAGCTAAACTAATTCTATCATTTTTCTTCTAAGCAAAATAAAATGAAAGCTTAAAACATAGGTATGTGACTCTTTGACTCATCCGTTTCATGGTCATCGAAAGAAATCCGTCAATGGGGTTGATCAAGTCCTCATGACAAAACCTTCTCGAATCTCAAGCGAGAACGGAGAATTTTAGAATAACCACTAAGTCACCTCAATGGGGATATGTATCTCCCCAACAAGCAAATCATACTTCATCTTGACACGAGGAATAGGGCATTCAAAGCTCCCAATGAGAATCGATGAAGTATTTTCGATAGCATTGATGCAATGTACTTGATATCGTTTCTTCGGAAAGTGCACGGTGTGCTCATTACCGTTGTCATGGAAAGTGACATTGCCTTTGTTGCAATCTATAACAGCCCCTGCAGTGTTCAAAAAGGGTCTTCCGAGGATGACAGCCATGGCATCGTCCTCGGGAATATCCAAGATAACAAAGTCTGTTAAGATAGTGGTGTTAGCAACCACAACAGGCATATCCTCGCAAATGCTGATAGGGAAAGAAGTTGATTTGTCGGCCATTTGCAGAGAAATTTCAGTGGGTGTCAACTTATCCAATTCAAGTCTACGATAAAGAGAGAGCGGCATAACACTAACACCGGCTCCAAGGTCACATAAGGCAGTTCTTACGTAGTTTCCTTTAATGGAGCAAGGTATAGTGGGCACTTCGGGATCACCAAGTTTCTTAGGAGTTCCACCTTTGAAAGTGTAATTGCCAAGCATGGTGGAGATCTCAAGATCTGGTATCTTCCGTTTATTAGTCACGATATCTTTCATGTACTTGGCATACGGAGACATCTTGAGCATATCAGTTAACCGCATCTGCAGAAAGATGGGTCTTATCATCTCAACGAAGCGCTCAAAATCCTCATCATCTTTTTTCTTGGATGGCATAGGAGGGAAGGGCATAGGTCTCTGAACCCATGGCTCCCTTTCTTTACCATGCTTCCTAGCAGTAAAGTCATTCTTTTGTATTTCTTAGGTTGTGGGTCATCAGGATTAACCGAAGGTTCAATCTCCACATCCTCATCATTGCTAGGTTGAGCATTATTATGAACACCACTGTCCATATTGTCACCAGGTTCATGTTCATCACCAGATTGTGTTTCTGCATCAGACGCAGAAATATCATTAGGTTCTTCAGGTGTAACAATATTTGGTGAACTGGCATGTAGGTTTATATCATCCTTCTTCTTCTCCTTAGGATGACTAGGTGTATCAGTATTGATTCCTTGAGAATCTTGATCAATTCTCTTAGGATGACCTTCAGGATACAAAGGTTCCTGAGTCATTTTGCCTCCTCTAGTAATGACTCTGACAGAGTTGTCATTTAATTCATTGAGCAGGTCATTCTGAGCTTTATGTGCTTGTTCTACCTGAGTAGTAATCATAGAGGCATGTTTACTCAGAAGCTTCAGATCATTGACATTTCTGTCTACGCAAGCACTTAAATGGCTAAGCATACGAGTACTTTGTTCCAAATGTCTGCTAACATAATCATTGAAACTCCGTTGTTTGGCGACAATGTTGTCAAATTCATCAAAGCATAGGCTAGCAGGTTTGTCAAAAGGAATATCACTCTCATCAAACCTACGCAGAGAATTCACTTCTACTACCTGTATCGGGTTATCGAGACCATGAATCTCTTCGATAGGTGGTAGATTTTTGACATCTTCAGATCTAATGCCTTTCTCTTGCATATATTTCTTGGCTTCTTGCATATCTTCGGGACTGGGGAATAGAATACCTCTTTTCTTCGGAGTTGGCTTAGGAGGTGGTTCGGGAATAGTCCAAGCATTATCGTTGATCAAGATGTTATTCAGTAGGGTCTCAGCTTGTTCTATAGTTCGTTCCCTAAAAACACAACCGACACAACTATCTAGGTCGTCTCTAGAGGCATCGGTAAGTCCGTTATAGAGGATAACAAGTATCTCGTTCTTCTTAAGAGGGTGATCAGGCAAAGCATTCTGTAGCTGGATGAGCCTCCCCCAAGCTTGTGGAAGACTCTCTTCTTGGAGTTGAGCAAAGTTGTATATTTCCTGCAAGGCAGCTTGCTTCTTATGGGCAGGGCAATATTTCTCACAGAAGTAATAGACCATATCCTGGGGACTACTCACACATCCAGGAGCAAGAGAGGTGAACCAGGCTTTAGCGTCATCCTTTAGAGAGAATGGAAACAACTTAAGGATATAGTAGTGACGGATCTTCTCCTCATTAGTGAGAAGGGTGGCTATATCGTGTAGTTTGGCAAGATGGGCTATGACTGTCTCAGACTCATAACCGTGAAAAGGATCAGATTCGACTAGAGAGATTATCTCAGGATCGACAGAGAATTCATAATCCTTATCAGTGATAAAGATAGGTGAAGTGGCAAACTTCGGGTCATATTTCATCTTAGCTTCCAGAGATTTTTCCTTCCACTTGAGAGGTAATTTCTCAGCATCGTAGGCATCCTTACATGCAAGAAAATCCTCAGCTATCTCTCCCTCCATAACGTAACCCTCAGGTATATCAGGCAATTCATATCTAGGAGAGCTAGATCTAGCAGGAGCAAAAGCAGGTTCTATCTCAATAGTATCGGCAGTATCAGAAGCATCACGAGCATTGGCAGTAACTCTAGCAATATGAGCATCAAGGAATACCCCTAGTGGAACATCAGGCAAAATAACATCTCTAGCTTCATCAGGCAAAGCAGTATCAGGCATAGCAGCTCTAGCAGTATTAGACATAGTATCAAGCATAGCATCCCTAACAGTATCAAGCATAGCATCATCAGGCATAATATCTCTAGCAGTATCAAGCATAGCATCTCTAGCAGTATCAAGCATTGCTTGATCAAGCACATGCGACATATCAATATTTCTAGCAGGAGGTGATGTCGCAAACTTACTCATAACTGAAGGTGAATCAAGTGCATAGCTACATGGAAATTCCTTACCTCCCCTCGTAGTTGAGGGCAAGACTTTGGTTTTCGGATCCTTCAGATTCTTCATAGTGATCAGCAGATATAAATCCCAAGTAACTCAGAGAATATAGCAATACCACCCCGGCAACGGTGCCAGAAAAATGCTTGATGTCAGCTGTTCTTCCCCTTGCAACGGCACCAGAAGAATGCTGCTAGCACTCTCCGGCAATCGAAACTAGAAGAATGTTGTTGACGGCCCACCAGCGTGTGGGATCATAGCAGTTTTCGAGGGTAGAGTATTCTACCCAAATTTGTTGATCGCCAAACAGGAGGTGAGAGAATACTCTCGAGTATTCGCAGCTGAATTTGTTAGATTCAACCACACCTGAAAGATTAGTATCTGCAAGCAAAGTAGTAACAACAAAGTAATATGATAACAACGGTGTCAGAAACGATCTGTTGACACGGCAGACTATTTCTAACGATTGTATCAATGGCGCCAAGTTGCCTCGTTGATGGAAATTGTCAGTTCCCGTCAACGACCAGCGAACCAAAATTGTAGCAGGTAGCAGGAGTATAACGAGCAATAGCAGCGGCAAGGAAAAGCAGCAGTGACAGCAGTAGCAAGTAGCAACAGTAACAAGTGACAGTAGTAGCAACAGTAGCAGCAGAGAAAGACAAGTAACAACAGTAGGAGCAGTAGTAGCAAGTAGCAACAGTAGCAAGCGATAGTAATAGCAACAGTAGCAGCAAAGCAAGACAAGCAACAACAGTAGCAACATCAGCAGTAGGACAAACTCGTAGGCAATGGGTCGGTGATTTGTTTGGATGATATTCATCATGCAACAGTTATAACACGGAGAGATATGTGGCTAGCTCCCGTTCGTCAATGTGATGTAGGCATGCATTCTGTGTGTCGTCATACGTGCTTCGGGAAAAGAACTTGCATGACATCTATTGTCCATCCCTCCCATGGCAGTGGGGTCCAAAAGGAAACTACGGGATATTAAGGTTCTCCTTTTAATAAAGAACTAGACCAACGCATTAGCACTTGGTGAACAGATGAACTCCTCAAACTATGGTCATCACCGGGAGTGGTTCCGGTTATAGTCACTCCGGGGTTGCCGGATCATAACACATAGTAGGTAACTACAACTTACAAGATTGGATCTAAAACACACATATATTGGTGACAACATAATAATTTCAGATCTGAAATCATGGCACTCGGGCCCTAGTGTCAAGCATTATGTTTGGGAACGTCGCATGGGAAACAAAAATTTTCCTACGCGCACGAAGACCTATCATGATGATGTCCATCTACGAGAGGGGATTTCTGATCTACGTACCCTTGTAGATCGCACAACAGAAGCATTAGTGAACGCGGTTGATGTAGTGGAACGTCCTCACGTCCCTCGATCCGCCCCACGAACCATCCCACGAACCGTCCCGCGATCCGTCCCACGATCTAATGCCGAACGGACGGCACCTCCGCGTTCAGCACACGTACAGCTCGACGATGATCTCGGCCTTCTTGATCCAGCAAGAGAGACGGAGAGGTAGATGAGTTCTCAGGCAGCGTGACGGCGCTCCGGAGGTTGGTGGTGATCTAATCTCAGCACGGCTCCGCCCGAGCTCCGCAGAAACGCGATCTAGAGGTAAAACCGTGGAGGTATGTGGTCGGGCTGCCATGGCAAAAGTTGTCTCAAATCAGCCCTAGTAGCTCCATATATATAGGAGGAGGGGAGGGGAGGCTTGCCTTGAGGCTCAAGGATCCCCAAGGGCTGCGCCACCAAGGGAGAAGGAGTCCTCCTCCAATCCTAGTCCAACTAGGATTGGAAGGTGGAGTCCTTCTCTCCTTTCCCACCTCCTTTTTTTTTCCTTTTCTCTTTGATTTTCTATCTATGGCACATAGGGCCTTCTTGGGCTGTCCCACTAGCCCACCAAGGGCTGCTGCGCCACCCCCAAGGCCTATGGGCTTCCCCGGGGTGGGCTGCCCCCCCGGTGAACACCCGGAACCCATTCATCATTCCCGGTACATTCCCGGTAACTCCGAAAACCTTCCGGTAATCAAATGAGGTCATCCTATATATCAATCTTCGTTTCCGAACCATTCCGGAAACCCTCGTGACGTCCGTGATCTCATCCGGGACTCCGAACAACATTCGGTAACCAACCATATAACTCAAATACGCATAAAACAACGTCGAACCTTAAGTGTGCAGACCCTGCGGGTTCGAGAACTATGTAGACATGACCCGAGAGATTCCTCGGTCAATATCCAATAGCGGGACCTCGATGCCCATATTGGATCCTACATATTCTACGAAAATCTTATCCTTTGAACCTCAGTGCCAAGGATTCATATAATCCCTTTGTCCTTCGGTATGTTACTTGCCCGAGATTCGATCGTCAGTATCCGCATACCTCTTTCAATCTTGTTTACCGGCAAGTTTGTTTACTCGTTCCGTAATACAAGATCCCGCAACTTACACTAAGTCACATTGCTTGCAAGGCTTGTGTATGATGTTGTATTACCGAGTGGGCCCCGAGATACCTCTCTATCATACGGAGTGACAAATCCCAGTCTTGATCCATACTAACTCAACGAACACCTTCGGAGATACATGTAGAGCATCTTTATAGTCACCCAGTTACGTTGCGACGTTTGATATACACAAAGCATTCCTCCGGTGTCAGTGAGTTATATGATCTCATGGTCATAGGAACAAATACTTGACACGCAGAAAACAGTAGCAACAAAATGACACGATCAACATGCTACGTCTATTAGTTTGGGTCTAGTCCATCACATGATTCTCCTAATGATGTGATCCCGTTATCAAGTGACAACACTTGCCTATGGTCAGGAAACCTTGACCATCTTTGATCAACGAGCTAGTCAACTAGAGCTTACTAGGGACAGTGTTTTGTCTATGTATCCACACAAGTATTGTGTTTCCAATCAATACAATTATAGCATGGACAATAAACGATTATCATGAACAAAGAAATATAATAATAACTAATTATTATTGCCTCTAGGGCATATTTCCAACAGTCTCCCACTTGCACTAGAGTCAATAATCTAGTTCACATCACCATGTGATTTCAATGAATCCAACACCCATATAGTTCTGGGGTCTGATCACGTCTTGCTCGTGAGAGAGGTTTTAGTCAACGGTTCTGAAACTTTCAGATCCGTGCGTTCTTTACAAATCTTTATGTCATCTTATAGATGCTGCTACTACGTGCTATTCGGAAATGCTCCAAATATCTACTCTACTCTACGAATCCATTTCACTACTCATAGTTATTCGGATTAGTGTCAAAGCTTGCATCGACGTAACCCTTTACGATGAACTCTATAACCACCTCCGTAATCGAGAAAAATTCCTTAGTCTATTTAGTTACTAAGGATAACTTTGACCGCTGCTAGTGATTCACTCATGGATCACTCTCTGTACCTCTCAACAGACTTTGAGTCAAGGCACACATCAGGTGCGGTACCCAGCATGGCATACTTCAGATTCTACGACCAAGGCATAGAAGACGACCTTCGTCTATTCTCTTTATTCTGCCGGGGTCGGATGTGGAGTCTTACTCAAATTCACACCTTACAACGCAACCAAGAACTCCTTCTTTGCTGATCTATTTTGAACTCCTTCAAAAACTTATCAAGGCATGCATCTTGTTGAAACTTCTATCAAGCGCTTTCGATCTATCTCCATAGATCTTTGATGCTCAACGTTCAAGTAGCGCAATCCAGGTATTCCTTTGAAAACTCCTTTCAAACAACCTTGTATGCTTTACAGAAATTCTACATTACTTCTGATCCACAATATGTCAACCACATATACTTATCAGAAATTCTATAGTGCTCCCACTCACTTCTTTGGAAATACAAGTTTCTCATAAACCTTGTACAAACCCAAAATCTTTGATCATCTCATCAAAGTGTATATTCCAACTCCGAGATGTTTGCACGAGTCCATTGAAGGACCGCTGGAGCTTGCAGACTTGCTAGTATCTTTAGGATCGACAAAACCTCCTGGTTGTATCACATACAATGTTTGCTTAAGGAAACCGTCGAGGAAACAACCTATGTGCAATATTTCATAAAATAATGCAGCAACTACTAACATAATTCTAACAGACTTTCAGCATTGCTACGAGTGAGAAAGTCTCATCATAGTCAACTGTTCGATCTTGTCGGAAACATCTTTGCGACAAGTCAAGCTTTTCTTAATAGTGACTTATCACCATCATCGTCTCTCTTCCTTTTAAAGATCCATCTTTACTCAATAGTCCTATGACCATCAAGTAGTTCTTCCAAAGTCTACACTTTGTTTTCATACATGGATCCTCTCTCGGATTTCATGGCTTCTAGCCATTTGTCGGAATCCGGGCCCACCATTGCTTTCTCCATAACTCGTAGGTTCACTGTTGCTCAACAACATGACCTCCAAGACAGGGTTACCGTACCACTCTGCAGTAGTACGCGACCTTGTCAAACTAAGAGGTTTGTAGTAACTTGATCCAATGCTCGATGATCACCATCGTCAGCTTTCACTTCAATTGGTGTAGGCGCCACAGGAACAACTTCCTGCGCCCTGCTACACACTGGTTGAAGTGATGGTTCAATAACCTCATCAAGTTCTACCACCCTCCCACTCAATTCTTTCGAGAGAAAACTTTCCTCGAGAAAGGATCCGTTTCTAGAAACAAACACTTTGCTTTCGGATCTGAGATAGGAGATGTACCCAACTATTTTGGATATCCTATGAAGATGCATTTATCCGCTTTGGGTTTGAGCTTATTCGTCTGAAACTTTTTCACACAAGTGTCGAAGTCCCAAACTTTGAAGAAATGACAGTTTAGATTTCTCTAAACCTCAGTCTATACTGTGTCATCTCAACAGAAATACGCGGTGCCCTATTTAAAGTGAATGCCGTTGTCTCTAATGCATAACCCATAAATGATAGTGGTAATTCGATAAGAGACATCATAGCATGCACCATACCAAATAGTGCGTGGCTATGACGTTCAGACACATCATCACACTATGATGTTCGAGGTGGCATGAACTCCGAAACAATTTCCATATTGTCTTAACTGCGTACCAAAACTCGTAACTCAGATATTCATTTCTATGATCATATCGTAGACAGTTTATCCTCTTGTTAAGACGAACTTCACTCTTGAAACAGAATTGAACCTTTCAATATTTCAGACTTGTGATTCATTAAGTAAATACTCTTGTATCTGCTCAAATCGTCATTGAAGTAAGAACATAATGATATCCACTGCGTGCCTCAGCACCCATTGGACTACATACATCAAAATGTATTACTTCCAACAAGTTACTATCTTGTTTCATCTCAATGAAAACAAGGCCTTGCTCATGTGGTATGATTTGCATGTCACTAGTGATTCAAAATCAAGTGAGTATAAAGATCCATCAACATGGAGCCTCTTCATGCAATTTATACCAACATGACTCAAGCGGCAGTGCCACAAGTAAGTGGTACTATCATCATTACCTCGTATCTTTTGGCACCAATATCATGAACATGTGTAACACTACGATCGAGATTCAATAAACCATTGAAGGTGATTATTGAAGCAAATAGAGTAACCATTATTCTTTTAAATGGATAATCGTATCGCAATAAACACGATCCAATCATGTTCATGCTTAACGCAAGCACCAAATAACAATTATTTCGGTTTAACACAAATCCCGATGGTAGAGGGAGCGTGCGACGTTTTGATCATATCAACCTTGGAAACACTTCCAACACGTATCGTCACCTCGCCTTTAGCTAGTCTCCGTTTATGCCGTAGCTATCATTTCGTGTTACTAATCACTTAGCAACCGAACTGGTATCCAATACCCTCGTGCTACTAGGAGTACTAGTAAAGTACACATCAACATCATGTATATCAAATATACTTCTTTCGACTTTTGCCAGCCTTCTTATCTACCAAGTATCTAGAGTTGCTCCGCCTCAGTGACTGTTCCCCTCATAACAGAAGCACTTAGTCTTGGGTTTGGGTTTAATCCTGGGTCTCTTCATTAGTGCAGCAACTGTTTTGCCGTTTCACGGAGTATCCCTTCTAGCCCTTGCCTTTCTTGAAACTTAGTGGCTTTACTAACCATCAACTATTGATGCTCCTTCTTGATTTCTAGTTTCGCAGTGTCAAACATCGCGAATCACTCAAGGATCATTGTATCTATCCTTGATATGTTATAGTTCATCACGAAGCTCTCACAGCTTGGTGGCAGTGACTTTGGAGAACCATCACTATCTCATCTGGAAGATTAACTCCCACTTGATTCAAGCGATTGTCGTACTCAGACAATCTGAGCACACGCTCAACGATTGAGCTTTTCTCCTTTACTTTGTGGACAAAGAATCTTGTCGTTGGTCTCGTACCTCTTAACAAGAGCACAAGCATGAAATCACAATTTCATCTCTTTAGAACATCACTTATGTTCCGTGACGTTTCAAAACGTCTTCGGCGCCTTGCTTCTAAGCCATTAAGTATTTTGCACTGAACTATCGTGTCGTCATCAGAAACGTGTATGTCGGATGTTCACAACATCCATAGACGACGCTCGAGGTGCAGCACACCGAGTGGTGCATTAAGGACATAAGCCTTCTGCGCAGCAACGAGGACAATCCTCTGCAAATTTTGCTACTATCAACTTTCAACTAAATTTTCTCTAGGAACATATAAAAACAGTAGAGCTATAGTGCAAGCTACATCGTAATTCGCAAAGACCATTGGACTATGTTCATGACAATTAGTTCAATTAATCATATTACTTAAGAACTCCCACTCAAAAAGTACATCTCTCTAGTCATTTGAGTGGTACATGATCCAAATCCACTATCTCAAGTCCGATCATCACGTGAGTCGAGAATAGTTTCAGTGGTAAGCATCTCTATGCTAATCATATCAACTATACGATTCATGCTCGACCTTTCGGTCTCATGTGTTCCGAGGCCATGTCTGCACATGCTAGGCTCGTCAAGCTTAACCCGAGTGTTCCGCGTGTGCAACTGTTTTGCACCCGTTGTATGTGAACGTTGAGTCTATCACACCCGATCATCACGTGGTGTCTCGAAACGAAGAACTGTCGCAACGGTGCACAGTCGGGGAGAACACAATTTTGTCTTGAAATTTTAGTGAGAGATCACCTCAGAATGCTACTGTCGTTCTAAGCAAGATAAGGTGCATAAAGGATTAACATCACATGCAATTCATAAGTGACATGATATGGCCATCATCATCCGCTTCTTGATCTCCATCACCAAAGCACCGGCACGATCTTCTTATCACCGGCGTCACACCATGATCTCCATCAACGTGTCGCCATCGAGGTTGTCGTGCTACTCATGCTATTACTACTAAAGCTACGTCCTAATAATATAGTAAACGCATCTGGAAGCACAAATGTTAGTTTAAAGACAACCCTATGGCTCCTGCCGGTTGCCGTACCATCGACGTGCAAGTCAATGTTAACTATTACAACATGATCATCTCATACATCCAATATATCACATCACATCGTTGGCCATATCACATCACAAGCATACCCTGCAAAAACAAGTTAGACGTCCTCTAATTGTTGTTGCATGTTTTACGTGGTGACTATGGGTATCTAGTTGGATCGCATCTTACTTACGCAAACACCACAACGGAGATGTATGAATTGCTATTTAACCTCATCCAAGGACCTCCTCGGTCAAATCCGATTCAACTAAAGTTGGAGAAACCGACACTCGCCGGTCATCTTTGAGCAACGGAGTTACTCGTAGCGATGAAACCAGTCTCTCGTAAGCGTACGAGTAATGTCGGTCTGAGCCGCTTCGATCCAACAATATCGCGGAATCAAGAAAAGACTAAGGAGGGCAGCAAAACGCACATCACCGCCTACAAAAACTTTTGTGTTCTACTCGAGATTACATCTACGCATGAACCTAGCTCATGATGCCACTGTTGGGGAACGTCGCATGGGAAACAAAAAATTTCCTTCGCGCACGAAGACCTATCATGGTGATGTCCATCTACGAGAGGGGATTTCCGATCTATGTACCCTTGTAGATCGCACAGCAGAAGTGTTAGTGAACGCGGTTGATGTAGTGGAACGTCCTCACGTCCCTCGATCCGCCCCACGAACCGTTCCACGAACCGTACCGCGATCCGTCCCACGATCTAGTGCCGAACGGACGGCACCTCTGCGTTCAGCACACGTACAGCTCGACGATGATCTCGGCCTTCTTGATCCAGCAAGAGAGACGGAGAGGTAGATGAGTTCTCCGGCAGCGTGACGGCGCTCCGGAGGTTGGTGGTGATCTAATCTCAGCAGGGCTCCGCCCGAGCTCCGCAGAAACGCGATCTAGAGGTAAAACCGTGGAGGTATGTGGTCGGGCTGCCGTGGCAAAAGTTGTCTCAAATCAGACCTAATAGCTCTATATATATAGGAGGAGGGGAGGGGAGGCTTGCCTTGAGGCTCAAAGAGCCCCAAGGGCTGCGCCACCAAGGGAGGAGGAGTCCTCCTCCAATCCTAGTCCAACTAGGATTGGAAGGTGGAGTCCTTCTCTCCTTTCCCACCTCCTTTTTTTTCCTTTTCTCTTTGATTTTCTATCTATGACGCATAGGGCCTTCTTGGGCTGTACCACCAGCCCACCAAGGGCTGGTGCGCCACCCCCAAGGCCTATGGGCTTCCCCAGGGTGGGCTGCCCCCCCCCCGGTGAACACCCGGAACCCATTCGTCATTCCCGGTACATTCCCGATAACTCCGAAAACCTTCCGGTAATCAAATGAGGTCATCCTATATATCAATCTTCGTTTCCGGACCATTCCGGAAACCCTCGTGACGTCCGTGATCTCATCCGGGACTCCGAACAACATTCGGTAACCAACCATATAACTCAGATACGCATAAAACAACGTCGAACCTTAAGTGTGCAGACCCTGCGGGTTCGAGAACTATGCAGACATGACCCGAGAGACTCCTCGGTCAATATCCAATAGTGGGACCTGGATGCCCATATTGGATCCTACATATTCTACGAAGATCTTATCCTTTGAACCTCAGTGCCAAGGATTCATATAATCCCGTATGTCATTCCCTTTGTCCTTCGGTATGTTACTTGCCCGAGATTCGATCGTCAGTATCCGCATACCTATTTCAATCTCATTTACCGGCAAGTCTCTTTACTCGTTCCGTAACACAAGATCCCGCAACTTACACTAAGTCACATTGCTTGCAAGGCTTGTGTGTGATGTTGTATTACCGAGTGGGCCCCGAGATACCTCTCCGTCATACGGAGTGACAAATCCCAGTCTTGATCCATACTAACTCAACGAACACCTTCGGAGATACCTGTAGAGCATCTTTATAGTCACCCAGTTACGTTGCAACGTTTGATACACACAAAGCATTCCTCCGGTGTCAGTGAGTTATATGATCTCATGGTCATAGGAACAAATACTTGACACGCAGAAAACAGTCGCAACAAAATGACACGATCAACATGCTACATCTATTAGTTTGGGTCTAGTCCATCACATGATTCTCCTAATGATGTGGTCCCGTTATCAAGTGACAACACTTGCCTATGGTCAGGAAACCTTGACCATCTTTGATCAACGAGCTAGTCAACTAGAGGCTTACTAGGGACAGTGTTTTGTCTATGTATCCACACAAGTATTGTGTTTCCAATCAATACAATTATAGCATGGATAGTAAACGATTATCATGAACAAAGAAATATGATAATAACTAATTATTATTGCCTCTAGGGCATATTTCCAACACATTAAGCATGGCAAAGTAGTAGCAACATCAATCTCAGAACATAGTGGATACTAGGGATCAATCCCCATCAAAACTAACTCGATTACATGATAGATCTCATCCTACTCATCATCGCCCAGCGAGCCTACGAATAGATTACTCACAAACGACGAAGAGCTTCATGGAATTGGAGAGGGAAGAAGGTTGATGATGAAGATGGCGATGATTTCCTCTCTCCGGAGCCCAAGACGGACTCCAGATCTGCCCTCCAGATGAAGAACAGGTGGTGGCGGCGGCTCCGTATCGCAAACGCGACAAAAACTTCTCTTTTTTTCCTGGGACGAAAGGGAACTTATAGAGCTGGAATTGGGGGCGGCAGAGCCGTGTGGGCCCCACAAGCCTGCCCACCGCCACCAGGTGGGGGGTGGCGGAGCTAGGGCTTGTGGCCCATTGGCCCACCCCCTCAGGTGGAACTTGGCACAAATATTTTTCATATTTTCCATAAATGATCTCCGTTAATTTTTAGGACGTTTAGAGAACTTTGATTTCTGCACAAAAATAACACAAAGGCAATTCTGGTGAAAACATCGTCAGTCCAGGTTAGTTCCATTCAAATCATGCAAATTAGAGTCCAAAACAAGGGCAAAAGAGTTTGGAAAAGTAGATACGATGGAGACGTATCACCTTCCTGCTCCTTCCTTCTTTGACTTTCAGGTAAAACGGAGATATTAGATAACCAGAGGAGAGGTAGAGGAGTATGAAAGGGACGCAAAGGTTGCTCGTCTCCGAGAGCAGCTAATCAGGCAGTGGCTGCAGCGCTCCCGTACAACCCCCATTATGATTTCGGATATCGCCCGGACCATCCATGGGAGTAGACCAACTTAGGCCAAAAGCCTAAGCTTGGGGGAGTACATGTTTTCTCACCGACTTTACATTCTTGCTTATGCTTTCACTTTGTTCGTCGGTGTTCACACTTTGCCACTGTTTCATCCATGCTAGTTTATTTTCTTTTTCTCGTTTTCTTTTCGTGTGTCCGTCTAGTTTGAGAAAACCCAAAAAGATTTTATTGTTCTTCTTTTGCTTGTTGGGAGCTTTCCCATGTAAATAGTTTTCTTTTTCTTTGGGTCAAGGTAGAAGACCATGGTTACAATGTTTAGTGGCTCTCGCATGCATATCTGCTTATCTCTGAAAGAGCCATATTACGTTCTCTTCTCCTTTGTGTTTGCCTACAGATTCTAGCTTTAGTCCAATGCACGAGCACTCTTATTATTGTTCACATCATTCGGTCATGCAAGTGAAAGGGAATAATGACAATATATGATGAAGTGACTGAGCCTGGAAAAGCTGGTATGAACTTGATCTATTTTGTTTTTGTAAATATGACTAGCTCATCGTGCCTGATTCAGCTTTGCTGTGAGAGAAACATGTTTGCAATGACAACTTAGAGATCATAGTTTCTTATGCCATGCTTACTTAGCTAGGAGCTTATAATGGTTTGTCTTGGATGCCCACATGAATGTTGAGATGACTATGATGTAGTATGATAGGATGGTATCCTCCTTTGAATGATTCAAGTGGCTTGACTTGGTGCATGTTCATGCATGTAGTTGAAACAAAATCAACATAGCCTCTATGATATTCATGTTCATGGTGATTTATGTCCTACTCATGCTTGCACTCAATGTTGGTTAATCTCAATGCATTTTGATGATTGTTGTTGCTCTCTAGTTGGTCGCTTCCCAGTCTTTTGCTAGCCTTCACTTGTACTAAGCGGGAATACTTCTTGTGCATCCACTTCCATAAACCCAAAGGTGTTCCATATGAGTCCACTATACCTACCTATATGCGGTTTCTACCTGCCATTCCAAGTAAATTTGCACGTGCCACCCTCTAAATCTTCAAGAAATAATCTGTTTTGCATGCTCGAACCGCTCATGTGGTGACAGGGGGCTATCAGTATCTTCATGCTAGGCGGGTTATCCTCGATATGTGTTTATTCACTATCATTCACGAGAATGGGGCCGGTAATTTGAATGCCCAGTTCCATGCTCAAATCGAAAAGATAATTGCAAACAAAACTACCCCTGGATTGATGTTGGTATGGACGGCACCCGAGTATTCGGCTAGTCGTGGAGTGTGATTGATGTGTGGTGGGGGAGTCAAAACTTTACTTTTCTGTTTGCGAACCGCCTATAGCATGTGTAGCGTGGAAGATGGTGAGAACTCTTAGTCATTGCGTTGACAATGAAAGCATGCCACCCAAAATTATTATCTATATTTTCAAAGCTTGAGCTCTGGCACCTCTGCAAATCAATGCTTCCCTCTGCGAAGGGCCTGTCTATTTATTTTCCTATTGAGTCATCCTCCTCTCAAAAAGCACCAATTAGAGAGCACCTCTGTCATTTTTATGCTTTGCTTTTAACTGTGTTGAGTATGACTGTGTTTGGATCTTCTTTGCCATGAATTACAATGTTTAGTCAGCCCTAGGTCTTTGAAGGTGCTCTGCATTTATGTTTTGCGGTCTTAGAAAGAGCTAGCGAGATACCATCTATTCGTGCTGCTTCATGATTGTTTTGAATGAAGTGTTGACGTTTGAGACTTATGATTATTTGCTCGCTAGTTGATTATGCCATTGATACGAGTTTACCATGAGACCTAGATGTCATTTGCTTATCTGGTTTACTTGTGATCTTGCTGAAATTCTGGATATGAGTTAGACATAATTGCAACAACAAGATCAAACAGAGTTCGTCAAAGTTTTTCTTTTGTCTCTTTCAATTAGTCAACTGAATTGCTGGAGGACAAGCAAGGCTTTAAGCTTGGGGGAGTTGATACGTCTCCGTCGTATCTACTTTTCCGAACTCTTTTGCCCTTGTTTCGGACTCTAAGTTGCACGATTTGAATGGAACTAACCCGGACTGACGCTGTTTTTAGCAGAATTGCCATGGTGTTGTTTTTGCGCATAAATAGAAGTTCTCAGAATGACCTGGAAATCTACGAGGAATTTTTGTGGAATATATAAAAAATACTGGCGCAAGAATCAACTGGAGGGACGGAGCCAGGAGCTCACAAGCCCACCAGCCCCCCCTGGCCAGGGCTGGCAGGCTTGTGAGCCCCTCAGGGCTCCGCCGCCCCCAATTCCAGCTCTATATAACCTCTTTCATCCGGAAAAAAATCAAGGAGAAGGATTCATCACGTTTTACGATACGGAGGCGCCGCCACCTCCTGTTCTTCCTCTGGAGGGCAGATCTGGAGTCCGTTCTGGGCTCCGGAGAGTGGAGATCATCGCCATCGTCATCATCAACCTTCCTTCATCGCCAATTCCATGATGCTCTTCACCGTTCGTGAGGAATCTCATCGTAGGCTTACTGGAAGGTGATGGGTTGGATGATATCTATTATGTAATCGAGTTAGTTTTGACGGGGATTGATCCCTAGTATCCACTATGTTCTGAGATTGATGTTGCTACTACTTTGCCAGGCTTAATGCTTGTCACTAGGGCCCGAGTGCCATCATTTCACATCTGAACCTATTATGTTGTCGCCAATATATGTGTGTTTTAGATCCTATCTTGCAAGTTGTTGTCACCTACTATGTGTTATGACCCAGCAACCCCGGAGTGACAATAGCTGGAACCACTCCCGGAGATGACCATAGTATGAGGAGTTCATGTATTCACCACGTGTTTATGCGTTGGTCCGGTTCTTTATTAAAAGGAGAACCTTAATATCCCGTAGTTTCCATTAGGACCCCGCTGCCACGGGAGGGATGGACAATAGATGTCATGCAAGTTCTTTTTCCTAAGCACGTATGACTACATATGGAATACATGCCTACATTAGATTGACGAACTGGAGCTAGTTACTTATCTCTTCGTGTTATAACTGTTACATGATGAATAGCATCCGGCATAATCATCCATCACCTATCCAATGCCTACGAGTCTTTCCTAGTGGTCCTTGCTACGTTACTTTGCCGCTACTGTTGTCACTGCTGCTACTCTTACTCTGTTGCTACTGTTGTTAGTTTGCTGTTACTGGTTACTGTTGCTACTGCTGCTATCATACTACCTTGCTACTGATACTTTGCTGCAGACACTAAATCTTTCAGGTGTGGTTGAATTGACAACTCAACTGCTAATACTTGAGAATATTCGTCGCTTCCCCTTGAGTCGAATCAATAAATTTGGGTTGAATACTCTACCCTCGAAAACTGTTGCGATCCCCTATACTTGTGGGTTATCAATAACTCATAGCAATCTGAACATAATCTCATAATCCATCGGATCCCAACAAATCCAGCATAGCAATAGCATGAAAATTACATAGGTGCCTAGATCATGTACGGCAGCTCACAAGGGCTAATGATTAAAGCACAAGATTGGAGAGAAGACATCACATATCTACTAGTCATGGACTCATGGTCCAAGGAGGTCTACTCACGGCACGTCTGAGACGCGTCCATAGCGGTGGAGAAGCTCCCGGAGGTCAATCCTTCCTCCGGAAGGGTGCCGGGAAGAGGTCTCCTAACGCTCCCGATCTCGGAAGCGTTGCGCCGGCGAAATGATGGTTAAATTCGCGATTCTGGATGGGATGGAACGGTTTCCTCTCGGAGGAGTAAATATAGGCCAACGGAGGGCGTCAGAAGAGGTGAGGCCCATCGAGGCGGCTTGTGGGTGCGGCCAGGGGCCAGGCCGCGTCGGATGGTCCCCTGGGCAGCCCCTAGCTCCCCTCTAGCCCATCTTCGCTGATCTCGCAGCTTCTGTTACGCTGATTTATATATATATTTCTCGGGATTTTTGGGGCTCCGGAAATTTGGATAAAAGCCCCTTCAAAAAAGACATCAGCAGACAGAAATTGGCACAGGGTGCACTGAGTTAGTAGGTTAGTCCAAATATGTGTAAAAATAAATAAAAGTGTAGCAAAACATATAACAATGTCTCCCAAAAGATCATGGAGCAAGCAGAAATTATAGATACGTTTGCGATATATCAACATCCCCAAGCTTAATTCCTGCTCGTCCTTGAGTAGGTAAATGATAACACAGATAATTTCTATGGTGACATGCTAACACACATATAACTTCAAAGTAAAGCAAGTGAGATATGCAATTCAAGTCAAGACAATAACAAGCAAGAGTCTATATTTAGTATTGAGTTTAGCAAAGTAAGAACATAATGGTGCAAGAGCTCTCACTATCGTGACTCAAATGTCTCCAAATATTGTTTGCGTGCAAGAAGTGGGAGATGGGTTGAGAGTATAATTTTTTTAATTGAGAACTTAATCCACTAAACTTCACACTTGGACTCCTTTGGAATCTTATTTTGACTCATTGATACGTCTCCAACGTATCTAATTTTTTTAATGGTTCCATGCTATTATCTTGTCAACTTTGGATGTTTTGTATGCATTTTATATCTTTTTTGGGACTAACCTATTATCTCAGTGCCAAGTGCCAGTTCCTATTTTTCTGTGTTTTTGACCCTTTTCAGAGAAGAATTTTAAACGGAGTCCAAACGGAATAAAATCTTCGAAATGATTTTTTCCGGAACAGAAGATACGCACGGAGCTTGAGCACCAAGGCAAAGGGTCCCGGGGGAGGCCACAAGCCCCCTAGCCGCGGCCTGGGGGGCGCGCCTAGCAGGCTTGTGGGCCCCCGTGAATCCTTTTCCCTACCTCTTCCGCCTATAAATTCCCTAAAAATATGAAACCAAAAGAGAGAGCCACGAAAATACTTTTCCGCCGCCGCAAGCTTCTATCTCCGCAAGTTCCCATCTAGGGCACGTTCTGGTGCCCTGCCGGAGGGGGATTCGAACACGGAGGGCTTGTTCATCAACACCATTGCCTCTCCGATGATGCGTGAGTAGTTCACCATAGACCTTCGGGTCCATAGCTAGTAGCTAGATGGCTTCTTCTCTCTCTTGGATCTTCAATACAAAGTTCTCCATGATCTTAATGTAGATATATCTGATGTAATCTTCTTTTGCATTGTTTTGCCGAGATCCGATGAATTGTGGATTTATGATCAGATTATGTATGAATGTTGATTGAGTCTCCTCTGATCTCTTATATGCATGATTTCGTATCCTTGTAATTCTCTTCGAGTTGTGGGTTTCGTTTGGCCAACTTGATCTATAATTCTTGCAATGGGTGAAGTGCTTTGTTTTGGGTTCATACCGTGCGGTGACCTCACCCAGTGACAGAAGGGGTAGCGAGGCACGCATCGTGTTGTTTCCATCAAGGGTAAAAAGATGGGGTTTATATCTATTGCATGAATTTATCCCTCTACATCATGTCATCTTGCTTAAGGCGTTACTCCGTTTGTCGTCAACTTAATGCACCAGATGCATGCAGGATAGCGGTTCATGTGTGGAGTAATAGTAGTAGATGCAAACAGTATCGGTCTACTTGTCTCGGACGTGATGCCTATATGTATGATCATTGCCTTAGATATCGTCAAGACTTTGCGCGGTTCTATCAATTGCTCGACAGTAATTCTTTCACCCACCGTAATACTTGATATCATGAGAGAAGCCTCTAGTGAACACTATGGCCCCCGGGTCTACTTCACATCATATTTTCATCTCTACACTTTTACTTTGTTGCACTTTCCGCCTTCAGATCTCACTTTGCAATCAATCGTGAAGGGATTGACAACCCCTTTATAGCGTTGGGTGCAAGTTTGTTTGTTTTTGCGTAGGTACTTTGGAGACTTGCCTTGATACTCCTACTGGATTGATACCTTGGTTCTCAAACTGAGGGAAATACTTACTGCTACTGTGTTTCATCACCCTTTCCTCTTCAAGGGAAAAACCAATGCAAGCTCAAGAGGTAGCAAGAAGAATTTTTGGCACCGTTGCCGAGGAGTATCAAGTCAAGAATAGTCCTCCTTCAACGTGTCTATTTCTGGCACCGGGGACTATTCTAAGTGAAGCTTATCCAAGTAACTCTCGCAAACTCATCTGTTGCATTTACTTTTTTGCCTCTCGTTTTTCTCTCCCCCACTTCTGAAAAACAAAAATTACAACAAATATTTGCCTTTTCCGTTCGCCCTTTTCTTTTGCTTGCCTTCTGTTCGCTTGTGTGCTTGTCTGCTTGCTGAAGTCACCATGACTGAAAACACCAAACTTTGTAACTTCTCGAATACTAATAATAATGATTTTATTAGTACTCCGATTGCTCCCGCCACTAGTGCAGAATCATTTGAAATCAGTGCTGCTTTGCTGAATCTTGTTATGAAGGAGCAATTTTCCGGCCTTCCTAGTGAAGATGCCGCATCCCATCTTAATACCTTCATTGAGTTACGCGATATGCAAAATAAGAAAGATGTGGATAATTATGTGATTGAATTGAAGATATTTCCATTCTCATTGCGAGATCGAGCAAAAACTTGGTTTTCATCTTTGCCCAAAAATAGTATTGATTCTTGGAACAAGTGCAAAGATGCTTATATATCCAAGTATTTTCCACCAGCTAAGATTATCTCTCTCTGTAATGATATCATGAATTTTAAGCAACTAGATCATGAACATGTTGCACAATATTGGGAGAGAATGAAATTGATGATTAGAAATTTTCCCGCTCATGGCTTGAGTCTTTGGACGATTATACAAATCTTCTACACTGGTTTGAATTTTGCTTCTAGAAATATCTTGGATTCCGCCTCCGGTGGAAATTTCATGGAAATCACATTAGGAGAAGCTACAAAACTCCTAGACAATATCATGACAAACTATTCTCAATGGCACACTGAAAGGTCACCTACTAGTAAAAAAGTGCATGCTATAGAAGAAATTAACTCCCTGAGTGCTAAGATGGATGAGTTAATGAAATTGTTTGCTAGTAAAGGTGCTCCTTTAGATCCAAATGATATGCCCTTGTCTTCCTTGATTGAGAGTAGCAATGAGAGCTTGGATGTTAATTTTGTTGGTAGGAATAATTTTGGCAACAACAATGCTTTTAGAGGAAACTATATTCCTAGGCCTTTTCCTACTAATCCCTCTAATAACTTTGGCAATTCCTACAACAATGCTCATGGAAATTAAAATAAATTACCCTCTGATCTAGAGAGTAATAGTAAAGAGTTTATCAACTCGCAAAAGATTTTCAATGCATCCATAGAATAAAAACTGCTCAAAATTGATGACTTGGCTAGGAGCGTTCATAGAATGTCTCTTGATATTGATGCTTTGAAATTGAGATGTGCTCCTCCCAAGATCAATATGGATGAAACTTTGAAAGCTATGCGTGTTTCCATGAATGAGAGTAAGGAAAGAACCGCCCAAATTCGTGCTAGACATGAATGGCTTAAAAAGGCGTGTTCACCTGATGAGAATCACGGATATCTTAAAGTGCTTGGTGTGACTCCCATTGAATCCTTGTTTACTAATGTCAAACCTAATGATGATGGGGTTGGATATGAATCCACCTTGGTTGAGAAACGCCCCAATGATTCGGAGTCTATCTATCTTGATGCTAAAAGCATTGAACACTACAAGGAATATGCTAATACACGACGCTATATTTTCGTCGCTACATCGTCATGGTTTTTAGTTTACGACGATCTCAGGACGAAAAACCAAGCGTCAGAAATGAACAACACCGACGTTTTGATCCAAATCGTCATAACTTCTACGACGATTCCTGGATCATCGTACCCTTTACGACGATCCTAAATCATCGTTGACAATATAACCCAGTCCTACGTGGCAGTCCTACGTGGCAAAGTTACGACGAAATCAAAACATCATAGTTGAAATCAGCCCAACCCATTTCAATTGATCACATGGGCTGGTTTTATTTTTTTGGGCTTTTTCTTATTGGACTTCTTTTGGGCCTTAGCCTATTTAGAGCCACTTTAGTATGTTTTTTTCGAAAAAAAATTATCATTATAATTTGGGCCATGGCCTTTTAGTGCCCAAATACATTTGGTCCAGTTTCAGTTTTGGCCTTTTTTATTTTTGAATTCAGCAACTTTTTGTTCCTGAACTTGGTTTCATTTCTATTTCTTGGGCCTTTGCAACCCAATTATTTGTCCAATATTAAATCCAACACTATTTCATATTCAAATCAAGAATACTCCAACGCAAATTAAAATCATCCATCATATAACATCACATAATACATCTCCCAAGTTTACATAACACAATACATCTCCCAGGTTCACATAATAGATCTCCCAGGTTCACATAATACATCTTCCAGGTTTACATAATACATCCAAACTCCAAGTCGTTCTCCTCCTTGGGCAGGATGGCGCGTGCAACAGCCACCTGCTTCTGCATCTCCTCGGCGATCCTCTTCAGGTGCTCCATAGTACAGAACGGAGTCCTCACCAGTCCTAATAACCGAGATAGCGGTCCGCCTAAATATTCTGCTTCATTACCTGCGGGCATCGCCATGCACTGCCAAACAGGAGCATCACTCAGTTCTTCACTACTTGTACCCAAGAATGTAAGGTAAACATATGCATATGAACATCCATGTTGGTTCACAGTAGAAAAGATTGTGTCAAATACTACCATCTTAGGTAGAAATGAAGAATAAGTCCTTCAGGTAATTAGTGCTTCAGGTGAAGAGAAAGGAACAGTTTAGATCAAACAGAAACTATTGCTCAAACAAGATATGAAATAGACAGGTTTATTCCCAGAAAGCAGCATTATATAGGCACAAAAAGAGACATGGAGAACCATGCAATTAAGAGCATACTACACTTCAGCTACATACATAACTGAATTGGGACCGATGATTGGTTCCTGATCATAATCATTGGTTCGTATATATCTATGACTTTGGGAGCGACAAAAGCCGCCTAATCGTTGCACACTGTTTGGTTTCTCTTGTCCAGATATAAGGTTTCCTTGGGGATTGCCCAGTAAACTAGTATAAAAAGAAGTTAAAAAGCAAAACCCACAGATAAGACCTGTTGACAAGTCGTGTTACAGTTCCTTGGGTTGTCACCAAAGATTTGCAGAACCATACGATACAAAAAACTAAAAAGTATACGAGCTCTCTTACCTTCACCTTGTATCCACGCTCCATCAGCCTGGTAATTGCATCTGCTTTCACCTTCATGTCTTTAATTTCCTGCAAACAATAATTTATGTTCCTCAACAACACCGCATGGCACAAGGCTTCCATATTGAACACAATATATCTATGACTTTGGAAATGAGTGAGCTCAACTAGGTATAGGTCCAAACAAACAGGAAAAAAGGATGTAGCAGTCCAATCAAGCTGTTACTACAGCTAAAAGGTGGCAATCAATCATGCATTGCACATCCGAACAAAAACGTTATGTAGAACAACAGAACATTCACTATTACTGCCAGAAAGCAACTACCAATGTTTTCCCTTCAAATATCCCCAAAAACGTCTTACATTTTGAGAGAAAGGGAGTAGTGAAAACTTATAGTTTTCGCCTTAAACCGCACTTCTTTGATATCACCACCACGCAAAGCAATAGCAGACTGCAGAAAATCAGATGCAAAATAATGAGAGAGATTTTACTATTTTCGTTAAGATGTGAGATCAAAGCCCATTGAAGGTGCACATTTATCATGACTTATGCAGAAGTAATATAAACATGGAAGGAGATATAATGGTTAACATTGTTTTCCCTTACTAGGTTTATAAGGCTACATTTAGCACAGTGTTACTTCTCAAGACCCCTTAAATATTTCTGCTGTAGATGCAACAGTTACTCGAAATCATCTTCTTTCAGACACAACAGTAAAATGTTCCTGGAATAAGTAAATAATTCCCTATCTAAATATACTCCAACACACGAACACAACAACGAAATGTTCTTGGAATCAGTATCTTGCTTTTGTTGGAATCATGGATAAGAAGATAGAAGATAATGGACTGCACTGATAAAATATATGTTAAATGGCTTGATGCTTAATTGATAACATTTTTTTTTCAAAAATACTAAAATGTATCGCCATATTGATCCTTTTCAGAAATGATGTATTTACGTATCCGTATCGCCCCGATCCTGATACGCGCATCTGTATCGGTGCAATCTAGGACAGTTCTTAGCATAATCAGATACCGTTGTTTCCGTACAAACCAAAGACTTATATGTGTCTTCTAAAAGAAACTATGACTAGACTACTAACTAGAGCGAACGATACTTTATGTAGCTGAGACTGATTGTTGTTTTAACAACACTTTCCATAACACAGACCAGGGAACTGTTAGTTCAGAATACAATGGTCTGACACAATTACAATTTACAAGCATGGAAGGAGATAACTTTTTAACAACGCGGTTTTCACTTGCTCGGTTCTTAAGCCTACATTCAGCATGGCCTTTCTTTTCAAGAGCACATATATATTTCTAATCTGGAATCGTCTTTTTTTATGACACGGCAGGAAGATCTTACTGGAATCAGCAAATGGTCCTCTTAAGTAATTAGACTCCAGGACACAACACAACAACCACAAATGGGTTCTGGTTACATTGTCAAGTGCGTTAGTATGGCAGAAAGTGAATGGAGGAGGGGGTGGGAGGGAAGGGTGTGGGCACCTCCGTCGCTGACGAGCCGGAGGAAGGGGGCGGTGATGTCGTTGTTGAGCCGGTGCCCGGCGTCGTCGTCGGCGTCCTTGAACACCTCGAGCAGGATCCGGTCAGGGTCAATAGAGATGTCAGAGCTTGGGCCTTGGTTCTGTCACTGGAATGATTGCCATCAGTAAACTAATAAAGATACTGATGAACCAACTGAATGGCGCATGATTCAACAGGCATATTCTGGATATAATCAGTAAACTGGAATGAAGAGCAAGAGCAGAGCACATGGGCTTACCACCCAGGAAGCCTCGTTGTTGAGGAGCTTGGGTATGTCGAGGTGATGAGGCCTGACAAAGCGCTGCAGGAGGCCGATCTTGTCCGAGACCTCGGCGTCGGCCGCGGCGTCCTCCGGCGACGACGTGAAGGTGCGGTCGAACAGCTTGGTCATGATGTACTTATCGAGCCCCTGCTTGGCACGCACGCACGCACGCACAGAGAAATCAGTCAGTTAGAGGCGTTCAATAAGACGTGACGCGAGGATACCCGAAACAACAACAACAACAATTACTAAGAGGAAAGTGGTTCTCAGACCTCGAGCGCGTGGTTGATCTCCTGGTGGGTGGCGTCGGCCCATAGCGGGTGCCCGCGGATGGCCGCCTCCATCTCTGCGAAGAAGGCCTGGACCCTGGCGCCGTCCGCCTCCGCGCTGGGGTCCTCGAGGGAGAGGGCGGCGAGGAAGCTGCGGGGGTAAAGCTCGCCGGTCAGATCGGATCCGCGCATGGGGGAGAGGGGAGATGGACTGGATTGAGTATGCATACAAAGTGAGGGACTGACCTCTGTTGTCCTTGAGCACTCGCCGGCGCCGGCGGCGCCCAGCACGATGGTGAGGGCGGGCAGGGTCGGGTCACCGCACTGGTCCTCCTCGGCCCGCACGTACTCCTGGCCGCACTGGTCCTCCTCGGCTGCAGATCGGGGGAGAGGGAGGGGTTGGGGTTGGGGCCGCGGGGCTGGGAGTGGGATTGAGCTAGGGTTTGGATCTGGATGGGGAGTGGGGACAACGGCTGCTGGTTGGAGAGCGGGGACAGCGGAGGGATGGTGTAGACCGGCGGCAAGCGGAGGGATGTGTGTGTGGTGGATCTGGATCGGGGAGCGGTCCTCGAATGAAGCAACGGCTATCCCCGCGGCGCGCCCCGGCGCAGGAAGAGGCGGGGCAGCGGCAGGCCGGTATCCTCTGCCCACCGCGCAGCGTCGGCCACCCAGGACAGCGCCGCCACGGCGGCTAGCTCGTGACAGCGTGGATCTGGAAGGAAGGTGGCGGCGCGGATCTGGAAGGGAGGAGGGGTTCATGGGGAGGGAGACTGGGAGAGCGAGGGGTTGGGTTGACCCCGTTGACTGCTGGCTGACCGGTGGGCCGGGCTGGGATCTGTGATGGGTGTGGGGTGTGGATCTGTCTGCTACGTCATCGATCGAGGAGAGCTCTATTCCATCCAATAGGAAAGCTTTAAATAATTTGTGTTTCTTTAGACTATTACTTTTGTCAAAATAAACATGATAAAACTTAGTAATTTATTTCACAAACTTTCCACGCCTTCTAGAGACTATAAACCAATACCACACCAAATTTCATAAACATCAGAGCTTGTTACATTTTCAAATAATATGAATGGTCGACATACCCGCCGTTTTGACCACATTTTGAAGTGGGCGTGAAAAATTCAAAAAAAATCAAAAAAATAGAAAACCTTCACATTGTGTCATTATATGTGACAAAGTTACTAGGTAAAATAATAACCTTGTAATATGGCAATTATTTTTAAAAAATGTTCTCTGAAATGAGCTATCATGTGTGAAGATTAATGGTTTCAAGCCAAATGATCAATCTTATGGTCACATTCATGGCATAGTTTGTTCAAAAGATCTAATATTGTGCACAAGGGTGCATATTGAAATGGCAAACAATGTTACTTAAGGAAGTTTTCATTTTCCTTGCATGAAAAATTCATTTTCCATTTTTAAGTGCGCAAAATGAGTTTTTTTGTGAAGGACCTACCATATATTTGTAACAAAATTGTACCAAATCATTTTTCTAACATACTAGGACATATTTAATGTACAATTGACCAAATGGTTGGGTGTTAATGGATTTTATCGACCTCTCGTGAAAAAGACAAATTTTTGTTGAATCAGTTGAAAGCGGGTCAAATTTGAACTGCAGCTACATTATAGTTTGCTCTTTATTTTTCTTAAAAATCATTTTAGGTACACAAGTATCTATTTAATCATAGAAACACCAAAATATTGTCAAGGTTCAACCACTAGGTAGGAACGGTCATACCCGATGTTTTGACCGCGTTTTGAAATGGCCATGAAAAATTCAAAACAAATTCAAAAAATGGAAAACCATTGCATTGTGTCATTATATGTGACAACGTTAGCAGGAAAAATAATAAACAAGTAATGCGACAATTATTTTAAATAAGTGTTCTTAGAAATGGGATATCATGTGTCAAAGATTCATGGCTTTCAAGCCAAATGATCAATCTTATGACCACATTCATGACATAGTTTGTTGAAATGATACAATATTATGCAAAAGGGTGCATATTGGAATGGAAAACAATGTTGATTAAGGAAGTTTTCATTTTCCTTGTATGAAAAATTCATTTTCCATTTTTCAGGTGACCAAAATGAGTTTTTTTGTGAAGGACCTACCATATATTTGTTTCAAAATTGGACCAAATTATTTTTATAAAATACTAGTCCATATTTAATGTACAATTGACAAAACGGTTGGGTGTTAAAATCTTTTATCCACCTCTCGTGAAAAAGACAAATTTATGTCGATTCACTCGGAAGTGGGTTAAATTTGAACTCCAGCTGCATTATAGTTTGCTCTTTATTTTTCCCAAAAATCATTTATAGGTATGTATGTATCTATTTAATTGGAAATACATGGTGTGGTGCCTTGACATCGAGGTTTGGATGGTGGTCGAGGGCCCCAACTCCAAAGCGCGTGAACTTGCAAGTCAGCCGCATGGTCACCGCCTTACCGTTGCGTTGCCATGCGTTCTAGGTGGAATAGGCATGTCTGGTGGGTTGGACAACCCCTCGGTAGGTGTTAGCAATAAGAATACAATAGAAGAATCTCACGAGGAGACCGAACTAAGCTCAAACATAAATTAGCAGCCAAGTGTTTGATTAGCGGTGCGGGTAATTCACATAGACAATGGGACTAAATTTTGGCTGAGTATGATCATCTACTAAGGAGACTCTCTTGGCAAATTTTTAGCTCAAATGGATGAATATAGGTGGCACTTGCTTTGCAAACTAACACATTGTGCAGAAATATGGATGTTGAAGATGGGATCAAATGAATGAATGGATTGAGCTGAAATTTGGTGTATGATGTTAATTTGGGCGTATGAAGGCACTGTATAAAAATTATAACATTTGGATATGCAAAAGTGACACTTCCTTTACAATGTGCCAATCTGGACAGAAAATGGTAATTGAAACTGGGTTCACATAGATGATTGGATTGAGCTGAAATTTGGAGGAGGATGATAATTTGGGCACATTAAGGTACTGTAAAAATTTCATAAAATTTGGATAAATAAAAATTATACTTCCTTCACAATGCTCTCTACTGAACATAATATTGGGAAAAATATTGAGGGAAACTGGCGTAATTAAATGAGTTAAAATTTGGTGGAGTGAGGTTATATGGTCAGTGTCATCCCGTGGTAAATTTTCATCAACTATAAAGCAATATAAAGTCTAGTTGCTTCACAAAATGAAAATATTACCAGAAACAAAGATTGGATGATGAGCTCACGTGGATTGTTAGATGTGGCTAAAGTTTTATGGAGAGCTATGTTTTGGGCACATAGATGATGTGGAAAAAATTCAACTCATCAGGATATTCTTATCTAGTACTTCCTTCACAAAGCTGTTAGCTGAACACAAACTTTGGAAATTTGTTGAGAAAGATTTACTAGGAAAATCGTTACGAAAGTTTTCATGAGGCAATGATTTGGATAGGAAAGAGTTCCCAAACAATATGAGGGTAATCAAAGAAATAGAAATAGCACTTCCTTCACAAAGTGCTATTCTGAACAGAATAGGAAAATGAATATTTTTGAATTATTTTTGATCTATGGAAGGGAGGGTTTTCACATATTTGAGAAATATATAGTCCAAAGTATTTATGAGATTTTTTCGAGAATTTTTGGAATGATAGAATAGTAGGTTGCTTCACAAACTAGGATTAGGTGGGATAGAATGGACCCACGAGTGACATGTCAACATAGTTAGAACATGTTACGACATTTTTACAATCGTCGTAAAAGTTATGACGATCTCATCTTATGCGGTTACGACGTTTTGACTCACATCGTCGTAATTTATATGTAGATTTGATCCCCTCAAACGGTTTACGATGATCTCGGATGAAATCGTCATAGATTTATGACGAATTCGTCAACGACATTTTAAAAAACATCACATATGAGCATATTTCTTGTAGTGGAAAGTGGAGTAGAGGATATCAAAACTTTGAGTAGTAATGAAATTACTACCTCGGATTTCAAGGAGTTCAATTATGATAGTTGCTCTTTGATTGAATGTATTTCCTTGATGCAATCCATGCTAAACTCTCCACACGCTTATAGCCAAAACAAGGCCTTTACCGATCATATCGTCGATGCTATGATGAAATCTCTTGAAGAGAAACTTGAGTTGGAAGTTTCTATTCCTAGAAAGCTTCATGATGAGTGGGAACCTTCTATCAAAATCAAGATAAAAAACTATGAATGCAATGCTTTGTGTGATTTGGGTGCTAGTGTTTCCGCTATTCCAAAGTCTTTATGTGATGTTCTAGGCTTCAATGAGATTGATGAGTGTTCTCTTAATTTGCATCTTGCGGATTCTACTATTAAGAAACCTATGGGAAGGATCAATGATGTTCTTATTATTGCAAATAGGAACTATGTACCCGTATATTTCATTGTGCTTGATATTGATTGCAATCCAACATGTAATATCATTCTTGGTAGACCTTTCCTAAGGACTATTGGTGCTGTCACCGATATGAAGGAAGGGAATATTAGATTTCAATTTCCATTAAAGAAGGGCATGGAACATTTTTATAGAAAAAAAATAAGATTGCCTTATGAATCCATGATGAGGGCTACTTATGGTTTGAGCACCAAAGACGACGATACTTGATGCTATCGCCTTATGCCTAGCTAAGGGCGTTAAAAAATAGCGCTTGTTGGGAGGCAACCCAATGAATTTATCTTTGCTTTTTTGCTTTCTGTTTTGTTGTGTCCACACCATCATAATTCTTTTATTATTGTGTTTTTGTGTTTATTTTTGTGTTTGTGCCAAGTAAAACCTTTATGGCTAGTTTTGGTGATGGTTGTTTGATCTTGGTGAAAAAGACAGAAACTTCACGCTCACGAAATTATTTTTAATTACTATCCAGAAAGAGATTTTGAGTTGATTCTTCTTGCTTCTGGTTTATATGCCAATTTCCCTAATTGTCATAAGTTTTCAGAATTTTTGAGATACCAGAAGTATACGAAGTATACAGATTGCTACAGACTGGTCTGTTTTTGACAGATTCTGTTTTTGTTGTGTTGATTGCTTATTTTGATGAAACTATGGATAGTATCGGGGGGGGGGGGGTACTAGCATTGGAAAAGTGAGAATACGGTAATCTAACACCAATATAAATAGAAATCAAGTTTGCTACAGTACCTAAAAAGGTGGTCGTTTGTTTTCTTATGCTAATGATATCACAGGTTTCTGTTTAAGTTTTGTGTTGTGTAGTTTTCAAGTTTTGGGTGATGTTCTCATGGACAATGGGATAAAGAGTGGAAATAGCTCAAGCTTGGGGATGACCAAGGCATCCCAAGCCAAATTCAAGGACACCAAAAAACCTAAGCTTGGGGATGCCCTGGGAAGGCATCCCCTCTTTCGTCTTCAATCCATCGATAACATTACTTGGAGCTATATTTTTATTCACCACATGATATGTGTTTTGCTTGGAGCGTCGTGTATTATAGGAGTCTTTTATTTTTGTCGTGTCACAATCATCCTTGATGCACACCTTTTTGAGAGTGACACGCACTCATCGTGAATTTGCTAGAATAATCATTGAGCTTCGCTTATATCTTTTGAGTTAGGCAATTTAGCTCGCATGTGCTTCACTTATATCTTTTGAGCTAGATAACTTTGCTCTAGTTCTTCACTTAGATCTTTTTAGAGCATGGCGGTGTCATATTTTGGAGAAATAAAAACTCTTGATCTTCACTTATATCTTTTTGAGAGTGCTCTCTCTGAGTAACTTGGTAGTTGGCTTGTGCTATGAAAGTAGTCCTAAAGATGATAGGCATCCAAAGAGGATAAAATAATAACTTCCATATTCATGTGCATTGATTAGTAAGAGAAGTTTGATTCCTCTCAATTAGTTTTGAGACATGGATTTGGTGATATTAGAGTTATGTTAGTAGGGTGTCGTGAATCTAGAAATACTTGTGTTGAAGTTAGTGATTCCCGTAGCATGCACGTATGGTGAACCGCTATGTTAGGGAGTCGGAGCATAATTGATTTATTGATTGTCATCCTTTGTGTGGTGGTCGGGATCACGCGATGGTTTACACCTACCAACCCTTCCCCTAGGAGTATGTGTTTAGCACTTTGTTTTGATTACTAATAAAACTTTCGCAATAAGTATACGAGTTCTTCATGACTAATGTGAGTCCATGGTATAGATGTTGTCGTGGGTATAAGTCTGACAGTAGAATTACGGGGTACGAAAGTATATGGGCAGAGCCTTAGCTATGACGAGGATGTATGAGTTCAGGCCCCTCTACGGTGGAGGTAAAAGCCCTACGTCTCAGTGCTCTTGGGAGCTTTGTGTCGAGTGTATTAAGGGATTACAGCAAGTGCCAACCCCTGTACCAGTGGTGAAGGGCGGCTTATATAGAGTGCGCTGCCCTTCATAATGGTCCGGTGGACAGGGGTGGAGTAGTGGCGAGTAAATGCTGGCGTTACTGGTAACGTAAGCCTTAAATGCTAGTTATGGTGTATGAAAACGTATGACCGTTGCCCTCCTGGGAGGTTACGATGTACAGAGTGGATTCCAGTCGGCACGTTAGATATGCTCCGAGTGGACCGTCGCCGACTAGATGATGGGGGCGTCCTTATTTCAGTCGGAACTGTCTAAGGGCCTTGTCCCCTATGAAGGGTAGTCCTTGGGTAGGACCTATAGGGCAGACCTATGACCCTAACCTGGGACTATAACCCCATCAGATGCACTTTCACCTTCCACCGTTGCTAGCTTCTCTAGTGCCGCGCAACTTTCGCCGGTGCACAAACCCACCATATACCTTCCTCAAAACAGCCACCATACCTACCTATTATGGCATTTTCATAGCCATTCCGAGATACATTGCCATGCAACTCCCACCGTTCCGTCTCATGACTTGTGCCATCACTTTCAGATTGTCATTGCATGATCGTAAGATAGCTAGCGAGATGTTTCAATGTCATACGCTAAGCTAGGTCGTTGCACATCCCGGTACACTGCCGGAGGCATTTCCTATAGAGTCATCATTTCTCTAAGTGTTGAGTTGTGAGTAAATAAAAGTGTGATGATCATCATTATTAGAGCATTGTCCCATGTAAGGAAAAAAAATGAAAAGAGGCCAAAGTTTCCCACACACAAAAAAATAAAAAAAATGAAAAGAGGCCAAAGATCCCAAACAAAAAAAAAGAGAGAAAAAGAGAGAATGGACAATCCTACTATCTTTTTCCACACTTGTGCTTCATAATAGCACCATGTTCTTCATGATTGAGAGTCTCTTGTTTTGACACTTCCTTATACTAGTGGGAATCTTCATTATATAACTTGGCTTTTATATTCCAATGATGGGCTTCCTCAAAATTGCCCTAGCTCTTCATGAGCAAGCAAGTTGGATGCACACCCACTAGTTCTCCTTTTGAGCTTTCACATACTTATAGCTCTAAGTGCATCCGTTGCATGGTAATACCTACTCATTCACATTGCTATCTATTGATGGGCATATCCATAGCCCATTGATACGCCGAGTCGATGTGACCATCTCCTCCTTTTTTCCTCACAACCTCCACCACACTCTATTCCACCTATAGTGTTATATCCATGGCTCACGCTCATGTATTGCATGAGAGTTGAACAAGGTTTGAGAAAGTAAGAGTGCGAAAACAATTACTTGGCCAATATCGGGTTGTGCATGATTTGAATTCGTTGTGTGGGGATGATGGAGCATAGCCAGACTATATGATTTTGTAAGGATAACTTTCTTTGGCCTTGTTATTTCGAAAGTTCATGATCACCCTGCTAGTTTGCTTGAAGTATTATTGTTTTCATGTCAATAGCAAACTATTATTTTGAATCTTATGGATCTGAACATTCATGTCACATGAAAGAAGTTGCAAAGGACAAATATGTTAGGTAGCATTCCATATCAAAAATTCAGTCTTTATGACTACCCTACTCGAGGACGAACAGGAGTTAAGCTTGGGGATGCTTGATACGTCTCCAACGTATCTATAATTTTTTATGGTTCCATGTTATTATCTTGTAAACTTTGGATGTTTTGTATGCATTTTATATTTTTTCTGGGACTAACCTATTAACTCAGTGCCAAGTGCTAGTTCCTGTTTTTTCCGTGTTTTTGACCCTTTTCAGAGAAGAATTTAAACGGAGTCCAAACGGAATAAAATCTTCAGAATGATTTTTTTCGGAACAGAAGATACGCAGGGAGCTTGAGAACCAAGGCAAAGGGTCCCGGGGGAGGCCACAAGCCCCCTAGCCGCGGCCTGGGGGGCGCGCCTAGCAGGCTTGTCCCCCCCCCCTCCCCGTGGCTCCTTTTCCCTACCTCTAAAGCCTATAAATTCCCTAAAAATCTGAAACCACGAGAGAGAGCCACGAAAATACTCTTCCACCGCCGCAAGCTTCTGTCTCCGCAAGATCCCATCTGGGGCACGTTCTGGTGCCCTGCCGGAGGGGGGATTCGGACACGGAGGTCTTCTTCATCAACACCATTGCCTCTTCGATGATGCGTGAGTAGTTCACCATAGACCTTTGGGTCCATAGCTAGTAGCTAGATGGCTTCTTCTCTCTCTTGGATCTTCAATACAAAGTTCTCCATGATCTGCATGGAGATCTATACGATGTAATCTTCTTTTGCGGTGTGTTTGTTGAGATCCGATGAATTGTGGATTTATGATCAGATTATCTATGAATATTATTTGAGTCTCCTCTGATCTCTTATATGCATGATTTCGTATCCTTGTAATTATCTTCGAGTTGTGGGTTTCCTTTGGCCAACTTGATCTATAATTCTTGCAATGGGAGAAGTGCTTGGTTTTGGGTTCATACCGTGCGGTGACCTCACCCAGTGACAGAAGGGGTAGCGAGGCACGCATCGTGTTGTTGCCATCAAGGGTAAAAATATGGGGTTTATATCTATTGCATGAATTTATCCCTCTACATCATGTTATCTTGCTTAAGGCGTTACTCCGTTTGCCATGAGCTTAATACACTAGATGCATGCTGGATAGCGGTCAATGTGTGGACTAATAGTAGTAGATGCAGACAGTGTCGGTCTACTTGTCTCGGACGTGATGCCTATATGTATGATCATTGCCATAGATATCGTCATGACTTTGCGCGGTTCTATCAATTGCTCGACAGTAATTCGTTCACCCACCGTAATACTTGCTATCATGAGAGAAGCCTCTAGTGAACACTATGGCCCTCGGGTCTACTTCACATCATATTTTCAGCTCTACACGTTTACTTTGTTGCACTTTCCGCCTTCAGATCTCACTTTGTAATCAATCGTGAAGGGATTGACAACCCCTTTATTGCGTTGGGTGCAAGTTTGTTTTTTTTGCGCAGGTACTTTGGAGACTTGCCTTCATACTCCTACTAGATTGATACATTGGTTCTCAAACTGAGGGAAATACTTACTGCTACTGTGCTGCATCACCCTTTCCTCTTCAAGGGAAAAACCAATGCAAGCTCAAGAGGTAGCACTCATCCCCAGACCACTAGTCAGGCACAAGTCAAAATGATCATCTCCCTTTCGACTTTGACCACTCATGCAATGGATGAGCGCAAGCAAGATATGTCGGCACTTAGGATGGCAAATAGAATAATGATGGGAAGGAAGACAGAAATGTGTGAAAGGATCACATCAATCAGGAAAACCATAGGTGAGAGAAAGCCAAATGATATATATGATGTGAGGAGTAGGGATTGCCTTGTAATGGATGCACATATGAGCTAAGGTAAGCTCTCCAATGGAACTAGTGGGGGTGCATCCAAACTTGCTTGCTCATGAAGACCTAGAGCTCATTTGAGGAGGCTCATCATTGGAATATACAAACCAAGTTCTATAGTGTAAGGGTCCCCACATAGTTATGCATGAATGATAATCTCTATGTAGTACAAATATAGCAATGGAGTACGAGTGTGGATCTTTCAAAAGGAATAGTAGTGTTGCCCCCTTCTCTCTTTTTGTTTCTTTTTCCTTTTTTTATTTTTTTGTGGCCTCTTTGGCTCTTTCTTTTTATCTCTCATTTGTCCTCTTTGGGATCTTTTCCTCACTTAAGGGCAACACTCTATGTTTTACAAGAATAAAAAGAAGATCATCAAACTTTATAAGAAGTACTCAACATAAAGACAAGTGAAAACTATCATGATGTATGCAAATGTATGCCTCTGCCAGTGTAGCAGGATATGCAATGAAACTAGTGCGTCATGTAGCAATAATAAGGGCAAGGCCCAACTAGCATGCGGCTCCTCGATCAAGCAAAAGCATGTATGACATGAAGATCAAGTCATGAGATGGTGGATGTTGCATGGCAATGTATCTCGGAAAGTCTATGGAAATGCCTTAATAGGTAGGTATGGTAGCTGTTTTGAGGAAAGATATAATGAGGATTATGATGACAGAGTGTATCATGCCAAGGGTTTGGATGCACCGGCAAAGTTTGCACCAACTCTCAAGATGAGAAAGGGCAATGCACAGTACCGAAGAGGCTAGCAAAATATGGATGGTGGAAGTGCCAACAATCGAATACTCACATTAGTCCGAAGAACTCATACACTTATTATCGCTAACTCTCTATCTAGTTAGGAGATTCACAAAGAGACAAGTACCCCGAGGGGGAGTGTTTGGGGGTTTGGTTATCCTTGCGCATCCTCGACCCATGGTAACGTGAGGGTACTCTATATATTCCAACCCCTCCAGAGGTTAGCGATCAATCTAGTAGCTAGAGTTCTCAACTAATTTTTAGTTTTTGAGAAACACACAGATTTCCCAAAATACGACACCTATCACTAATAGTCTCAAGCTCTTGGCACCAGTAGTCTAAGCATTACTCCAATCAATACCTCAAAACTATTGCAAGTTACTACTATACTTAAATAGCAACCTCAATTACCTACTCATACAAGATACAGAACTCAGTGCAACGAGCAAAATCTCTAAACAAGATAAGCATGACAACTCAAGAGAGTTCCAAAAGCAACCTAAATAAAAGCTCTTAAAAAGATATAGCATGAAAACTAAGAGCTAAGCATGACCGTAGCTATGTAAATATAAAGAACACGCATAAAAGATAAGCATGAAAATCTATATTGTGTTCTAGAGTGGAATGGAGCGTGTTTCTCTCCCAAACAAGGTAGGATAGGTTCTGACTTGTTATGAACACCAAGCAAAACTAAAAAAAACTAAAAAGTAAAGAGCTGGATGCTCCAAGCATAGCACATAACATATGAAGTGATAAAAATATAGCATGGAGATGGGCGAACTAATGATTGTTGATAGAGAAGGGGATGCACGGGGGCATCTGATACGTCTCAAATGTATCTATAATTTTTGATGGTTTCACGCTGTTATCTTGTCAACTTTGGATGTTTTATTTACCTTTTATATCTTTTTTGGGACTAACTTATTAACTCAGTGCCAAGTGCGAGTTCCTGTTTTTCTGTGTTTTTGACTCTTTTCAGATCTGATTTTGGAACGGAGTCCAAACGGAATAAAATCCCCAAAATGATTTTTTCCAGAAAGGAAGAAGATCGGGAGGCTTGAAGGCCAAGCAAGTGGGCCCACAGGGGGGCCACAAGCCCTGTTGTCGCGGCCATGGGGAAGGCCGCGACAATCAAGCTTGTGGACCCCCTGGCGCTCCCCTGCCCTAGGTCTTTGGCCTATAAATTCCCTAAAAATCCAGAAAAAATCAGGGCGTCCACGAAAACACTTTTCCGTCACCGCAAGCTTCTGTTTCCACGAGATCTCATCTGGAGACCCTTCTCGGTGCCCTGTCGGAGGGGACTTTGGAGTTGGAGGACTAAGAAGTATACGAAGTATACAGATTGCTACAGACTGGTCTGCTGTTAACAGATTCTGTTTTTGTTGTGTTGGTTGCTTATTTTGACGAAACTATGGATAGTATCGGGGGGTATTAGCCTTGGAAGATTGAAAATACAATAACC
This sequence comes from Hordeum vulgare subsp. vulgare, assembly GCF_904849725.1. Classification (NCBI taxonomy): domain Eukaryota; kingdom Viridiplantae; phylum Streptophyta; class Magnoliopsida; order Poales; family Poaceae; genus Hordeum; species Hordeum vulgare. The sequence goes on along the minus strand of NC_058524.1, from coordinate 568,789,807 downwards.
CAACATCAACATAAGTATAATTTAAGTTTGCTACAGTACCAAAGGAAGTGGTGGTTTGCTTTCTTATACTAATGTTATGACGAGTTTCTGTTTAAGTTTTGTGTTGTGAAGTTTTCAAGTTTTGGGTGAAGTTCTTATGGACAAAAAGATAAAGAGTGGAAAGATCTCAAGCTTGGGGTTGCCCAAGGAACCCCAAGATGATTCAAGGATGTCGTAAAAGCCTAAGCTTGGGGATGCCCTGGGAAGGCATCCCCTCTTTCGTCTTTAATCCATCGGTAACGTTACTTGGGGCTATATTTTTATTCACCACATGTTATGTGTTTTGCTTGGAGCGTCTTGTATCGTAGGAGTCTTTTATTTTTATTTTTTGTGTCACAATAATCCTTGCTGCACACCTACAGAGAGAGACATGCACTCACAGTGGTTGTGTCGAGCTTCACTTATATCCTTTGGTAGACAATTCAGCTCACATGTGCTTCACTTATATCTTTTGAGCTAGTTGCTTTTTCTCTATGTGCTTCACTTATATCTTTTAGAGCACGGTGGTGCATGGCTTGGTAGTTGATCTATGCTATGAAAGTAGTCTCAAAAGTGGTAGTTATCCAATGGGATACGAAAACTTCCACCTTCATGTGCATTGAATACTGAGAGAAGTTTGATTCATCTCAACTAGTTTTGAGTTGTGGTTATGGTAATATTGAAGTTATATTAGTAAGGTGTTGTGGATCTAGAAATACTTGTGTTGAAGTTAGTGATTCCCGTAGCATGCACGTATGGTGAACTGCTATGTGATGAAGTCTGAGCATGATTAGTCTATTGATTGTCATCCTTTGTGTGGCGGTCGGGATCGCGCGATGGTTTATACCTACCAACCCTTCCCCTAGTTGTATGCGTTGAATGCTTTGTTTCGATTACTACTAAGACTTTTGCAACAAGTATATGAGTTCTTCATGACTAATGTTCAGTCCATGGTTTAGATGCACTCTCACCTTCCACCATCATTATCTTCTTTAGTGCCATGCAACTTTCGCCAGTGCACAAAACTCATCGAAAGTACTTTTCCGCCGCCGCAAGCTTCTGTCTCCACAAGATCCCATATGGGGCATGTAATGGTGCCCTGCCGGAGGGGGGATTCGGATACAGAGGGCTTCTTCATCAACACCATGACCTCTTCGATGATGCGTGAGTAGTTCACCATAGACCTACGGGTCCATAGCTAGTAGCTAGATGGCTTCTTCTCTCTCTTGGATCTTCAATACAAAGTACTCCATGATCTTCATGGAGATCTATCTATTGTAATGTTCTTTTGCGGTGTGTTTGTCGAGATCCGATGAATTTTGGATTTATGATCACATTATCTATGAATCTTATTTGAGTTTCTTCTAATCTCTCTTATGCATGATTTCATATCCTTGAAATTCTCTTCGAGTTGTGGGTTTTGTTTGGCCAGCTTGATCTATGATTCTTGCAATGGGAGAAGTGCTTGGTTTTGGGTTCATACCGTGTGGTGACCTGACCCAGTTCGCGGGCCCAAAGAGAATCAAGCTGCAATAGGCCCACAAAGGATAAATGAGGCCCAGAAACAAGCGATGTTTCTTTTTTTGTTTAGGAACGATTGCTTTGTTCTTTTTTGTTTCTGATTGCTTTTTTCATTAATTTGATTACCCAATCTCTTCTATCTCATTGAGGAATTTTTTTTGGCTTTCCTTTATGGGTCCCTTCATTTATCCTTTTGGCAAAAGCCAAACATCTCAAAGTGTAGTTTTCTACATAGTGTAATTTATACTTCATGATTGGAAAAAGAGGTCCAACCCTCTTTTTTATATACTTCAAACATAGTTTAGTTTTCTACATATTAAAGTAGGGATTAAAGTATATAAAACTACACTTTTGACTAAAGCCAAACATCTCAAAGTATTTGATAGGTCAATATTTCTGAAAACCAAAGTATTCTTGGAATACCTAAAAAATACAGAGCTCTCAGCAAACGAAAGCCGTGTACAAATGTACAATGTGTTCTTATTTTTAGAAGGCATCTATAAACACATCATTTTTAGTTAGTTTGGTTAATTTTTCCCACGCCAATTAGCCGTGTCTAAACTTGGGACAAACAAAATACAAACATAACAAAGCATTAATATAACACACATAACTTAACTTAGATAGGGTTGCTAGGGCAACATAAGTTCTTACATATAACACGACAAACCAATTGGTAGGGCAACATAAGTTCTTACATAGATAATAATAATTAACCTTACATGCATAGATAGGGTAGCTAGGTCGGGCAACACACACACCAAACTCACACTACATAGTAGATAGGGTAGCTAGGGCCACACCGCCATGTCTTCACCGTCGTCTTCACCTTAACCGCCGGCTTCACCGTCTTCTTCGCCGCCGGCTTCAGTACTGCTCCTCCTCAAGGCCGTTGTCGCCGAGGTAGTACGGGAGGCTGTGCATGTGGTTGTGAGCGGGGAAGATGCTCTCGAAGTCGGTGAAGAAGCTATAGGTGGTGAATGCGATGAACTCGCACCCACACCAATACACCTTGCCGAGTAGGTAGTAGGCATCGAACCTGTTGGTGAAGTGGACGACGAGCCCTACCACTGGAGCGTTGGCGTGGGGACGCTGCTCCACGAGGCTGAACATGGGCGACGAGCCCGCCGGGAGGTGGTGGAATCCCGCACGGAGGAAACCCCGTGCAAGCTCAGTGCTACCCCTCCAGCGTGAGAACGCCCACACGCGGAGCGATGCCTCGACGACGACGTTGGCGGGGTACCGCCGTTCCGGCATGGTGGGAGGCTCTTGGAACGTCGGCCCGTTGTACTGCATCTTGAACGCTTTGCTGAGTGGAACGGCTTTGGCTTTTGGGGGAAGAAGAGAAGTGGGAGGCGCAGATGGATCTGTAGAAGAAGAGGCAATGAAGGGCAGTTTAAATAGCCCGGGGAGACGAAGTGGGTACACGCGCAAACGGCGTAGATCGTGACTCAGTGCGTGCGTGAACCGATGCGATCATCAATGTGTGAACGTGAATCGAAACGAGCGTGCTTTGCGTGCTCTGCGTTGGCGGCTACCTGCCTCCCCCTTCTGCATGCTCTGCGTTGGCGGCTGCCTGCCTCCCCCTTCTGCCACCGGCACAACTGAATTGAGCGGCAGCCGTGCAGCGTGAACCGATGCCTCGACATATGGACGCGAGCGTGCGTGCAGCCTGCCCCTTCTGCCACCGACACGTATGCCTGCGACGCGTGAAACGATGTTGCGGAGCGACTGAATCCACCGGCAATCGTGCGGCACAGATCGATGCGTGCGAATTGGCGTGCATGCATGCATTTAGGTCTAGGTCACTAGATGCGTGCGTGGCGGTGTTCACATGCATAGGAGGCTACATCGATGCCAAAGTCGGGCATGCATAGCAGGATGCATCCATCGATAGTAGGTTTTTTTAATTTATTACCAACAAACTAACGGGCCCGTCCTATGAACACAAACACGGCCCAACCAGCGAAGCCACAGCCACAGTCAACAGAGTCCAACATGGCCCCACAAGTCAGTTAACGGCCAAGACGGAAAACGCCTGTTATGAACATTTGTGAGAGTTTCAGCTAAGGGAGTGGGGAAAAGTGAGCAAAAGTTTGAAGTGTGGGGAAAACTGAGCACAACTAAGGAATTGGGGGCACAGATGGAATAATCCCTTAATGGAACTACCTTAACTCTGGAACATGTGATGCGTAGGCTGGATGTCATTGAAAATAAAGTTGCTACGATCGAACTTATTGAGAATTTGGATAAAAAGATCCACAATCAAATCACTCAGTACAGATCCAAGGTGGGAATGGTTTTGAAAAAATTAAAGGAGAAGGAACCCACAGTTAACGAAAAACTAGGTCATGATTCCGCTAGGATTGGCAAACTAGAGGATGTTATAACCAACTTGGGTTCCGCTTTTGCCGCTGTGCAGAATCCTCCAAACTTTGCCCACATTAAGGCCACCAAGTCTATTTTTGTTCCTAAAAATAGTGGTGAATCATCTAGTAAGAAATATGAAGACCTTAAGATGATGAGTGATCACGCTACTTATGGTTTGAGCACCAAAGACGACGATACGTGATTCTGTCGCTTTTATGCCTAGCTAAGGGCGTTAAACAATAGCGCTTGTTGGGAGACAACCCAATGAATTTATATTTTCCTTTCTGTTTTGTTGCGTCCACACCATCATAATTCTGTTATGATTGTGTCTTTTGTGTTTCTTTTTGTGTTTGAGCCAAGCAAAACCTTTATGACTAGTCTCGGTGATGGTTGTTTGATCCTGCTGGAAAAAGATAGAAACTTTTCGCTCACGAGATGATTTTTCAGTTTTATTCAGAAAGAGATTTTGAGTTGATTATTTTTTCTGCAGGTTGATATGCCTTTTGCCCAGGCAGTCGTGATTTTTAAGAATTTTTGAGATAGCAGAAGTATACGAAGTATACAGATTGCTACAGACTGGTCGTTTTTTGACATATTCTGTTTTTGATGTGTTGCTTGCTTGTTTTGATGAAACTATGGATAGTATCCGGGGGTACTAGCCATGGAGAAGTGAGAATACAGTAGCCCAACACCAATATAAATAGAAATCAAGATTGCTACAGTACCTAAAGGGGTGGTAGTTTGTTTTCTTGTGCTAATGTTATCACGAGTTTCTGTTTAAGTTTTGTGTTGTGAAGTTTTCAAGTTTTGGGTGATGTTCTCATGGACAAAGAGATAAGGAGTGGAAAGAGATCAAGCCTGGGGATGCCCAAGGCATCCCAAGCCAAATTCAAGGACACCAAAAAGCCTAAGCTTGGGGATGCCCCGGGAAGGCATCCCCTCTTTCGTCTTCAATCCATCAGTAACATTACTTGGGGCTATATTTTTATTCACCACATGATATGTGTTTTGCTTGGAGCGTCTTGTATCGTATGAGTCTTTTCTTTTTGTTGTGTCACAATCATCCTTGCTGCACACCTTTTGAGAGAGACATGCACTCATCGTGATTTTGCTAGAATGCTCATCGTAGTTCACTTATATCTTTTGAGCTAGATAATTTTGCTCTTTGTGCTTCACTTAGATCTTTTAGAGCACGATGGTGCGTGACTTGGTAGTTGACTTATGCTATGAAAGTAGTCCCAAAGGTGATAGATACCCAAAGAGGATACAAAAATCTCCATCTTCATGTGCATTGAGTACAAAGAGAAGTCTTGATCCTCTCAATTAGTTTTGAGACATGGATTTGGTAATATTAAGAGTTATGTTAGTAGGGTGTTGTGAATCTACAAATACTTGTGTTGAAGTTAGTGATTCCCGTAGCATGCACGTATGGTGAACCGCTATGGTAGGAAGTCAGAGCATAATTGATCTATTGATTGTTATCCTTTGTGTCGAGGTCGGGATCACGCGATGGTTAACACCTACCAACCCTTCCCCTAGGTGTATGCGTTTAGCACTTTGTTTCTATTACTAATAAAAACTTCCGCAACAAGTATGTGAGTTCTTCATGACTAATGTGAGTCCATGGTATAGATGCACTTTCACCTTCCACCATTGCTAACCTCTCTAAGTGCCGTGTAACTTTCGCCGGTACACAAACCCACCATATGCCTTCCTCAAAATAGCCACCATACCTACCTACTATGGCATTTCATAGCCATTCCGAGGTATATTGCCATGCAAATCCAACCGTTCCGTCTCATGACTTATGTTGTCACTCTCATATTGCCATTGCATGATCGTAAGATAGCTAGCGAGATGTTTCAACGTCATACGCCAAGCTAGATCGTTGCACATCCCGGTACACTGCCGGAGGCATTTCCTTTAGAGTCATCATCGTTCTGAGCTTTGAGATGTGAGTAAATAAAAGTGTGATGATCATCATTATTAGAGCATTGTCCCATGTGAGGAAATAAAAAAAAGAGGCCAAAGAGCCCAAATAAAATAAAATAAAAAAAGAGGCCCAAGTGCCCAAATAAAAAAAGAGAAAAAGAGAGAAGGGACAATGCTACTATCTTTTTCCACACTTGTGCTTCATAATAGCACCATGTTCTTCATGATTGAGAGCCTCTGGTTTCATCACCACCATATACTAGAGGGAATCTTTATTATATAACTTGGCTTGTATATTCCAATGATGGGCTTCCTCAAAATTGCCCTAGGTCATCGTGAGCAAGCAAGTTGGATGCACACCCACTAGTTCTCCGTTTGAGCTTTCATATACTTTTAGCTCTAGTGCATCCTTTGTATGGCAATCCCTACTCTTTCACATTGATATCTATTAATGGGCATCTCCATAGCCCTTTGATATGCCGAGTCAATGTGACCATCTCCTCCTTTTTGTCTCACAACCACCACCACACTCTATTCCACCTATAGTGCTATATCCATGGCTCACACTCATGTATTGCGTGATAGTTATAAAAAGTTTGAGAAAGTAAGAGTGTGAAAACAATTACTTGGCCAATACCGGGGTTGTGCATGATTTACATTAGTTGTGTGAGGATGATGGAGCATAGCCAGACTATATGATTTCGTAGGGATAACTTTCTTTGGCCTTGTTATTTTGAAAGTTCATGATTGCCTTGCTAGTTTGCTTGAAGTATTATTGTTTTCATGTCAATAGCAAACTATAGTTTTGAATCTTACGGATCTGAACATTCATGTCACATGAAATAAGTTACAAAGGACAACTATGCTAGGTAGCATTCCACATCAAAAATTCAGTCTTTATCACTTCCCTGCTCGAGGACGAGCAGGAGTTAAGCTTGGGGATGCTTGATACGTCTCCAATGTATCTATAATTTTTGATGGTTTCATGCTATTATCTTGTCAAAATTTGGATGTTTTGTATGCCTTTTATATCTTTTTTGGGACTAACTTATTAACTCAGTGCCAAGTCTGAGTTCCTGTTTTTTCCGTGTTTTTGACCCTTATCATAGGAGGATTTTAAACGGAGTCCAAACGGAACGAAACTTCCAAAAAGATTTTTTTTGCAACAGAAGAATATCACGAAGCTTGAGAACCAAGGCGTGGGGTCTCCAGGGACCCCACAAGCCCCCTAGCCGTGGCCAGGGGGGCCCGCACCTCCCAGGCTTGTGGGCTCCCTGGGCGTCCCATGCCCTAGGTCTATCGCCTATATATTCCCTCAAATTCCAGAAAAAAATCAGGAGATCATCGAAAGTACTTTTCCTCCGCCGCAAGCTTCTGTCTCCGCAAGATCCCATCTGGGGCACGTTCTGGTGCCCTGCCGGAGGGGGGATTCGGATACGGAGGGCTTCTTCATCAACACCATGACCTCTCCGATGATGCGTGAGTAGTTCACCATAGACCTACGGGTCCATAGCTAGTAGCTAGATGGCTTCTTCTCTCTCTTGGATCTTCAATACAAAGTTCTCCATGATCTTCATGGAGAGCTATCCGATGTAAACTTCTTTTGCGGTGTGTTTGTCGAGATCCGATGAATTGTGGATTTATGGTCAGATTATATATGAATCTTACTTGAGTTTCTTCTGATCTCTCTTATGCATGATTTCATATCCTTGTAATTCTCTTCGAGTTGTGGGTTTTGTTTGGCCAGCTTGATCTATGATTCTTGCAATGGGAGAAGTGCTAGGTTTTGGGTTCATACCGTGCGGTGACCTCACCCAGTGACAGAAGGGGTAGCGAGGCACGCATCGTGTTGTTGCCATCAAGGGTAAAAAGATGGGGTTTTCATCATTGGTTTGAGATTATCCCTCTACATCATGTCATCTTGCTTAAGGCGTTACTCTGTTCGTCATGAACTCAATACACTAGATGCATGCTGGATAGCGGTCGATGTGTGGAGTAATAGTAGTAGATGCAGAAAGTATCGGTCTACTTGTCTCGGACGTGATGCCTATATGTATGATCATTGGCTTAGATATCGTCATGACTTTGCGCGGTTCTATCAATTGCTCGACAGTAATTTATTCACCCACCGTAATATTTGATATTTTGAGAGAAGCCTCTAGGGAACACTATGGCCCCGGGGTCTACTCCACACCATATTTTCAGCCTTACTCTTTTACATCGTTGCACTTTCCGCCTTCAGATCTCACTTTGCAATCAATCTTGAAGGGATTGACAACCCCTTTATAGCGTTGGGTGCAAGCTCGTTTGTGTTTGCGCGGGTACTCTGGACTTGACGAGATTCTCCTACTGGATTGATACCTTGGTTCTCAAACTGAGGGAAATACTTACTGCTCCTGTGTTGCACCACCCTTTCCTCTTCAAGGGAAAAACCAACACAAGCCAAGCCTCCGTCAACGTGTCAATCTTTGGCACTGTTGTCTCTTGCCGCAGCACGCCTTGGGGACACGGTTTCTCGGGCCTCGTCATCGAACTGAGGCAGCACACGCCGACGCGGTTAGCTTTTGTTTTGAGACGGCAACTCGGTGTTATACCCTTCTTCGGCTGCCAATACTTTTGTCCATCTATTGTTGATGGTTCCTTCTTCACCTTGAAGCTGATGTTGCTTTTCCTAGAGGCTGCGGGCGGTAGCTATGAGCTGCTACCTAAATCGTTCTTGACCTTCAGGATCCTCGTGGACTGTGAAATCTTCAGCCTCCAAGTTGTCCTCCATGTCATCAGGAGGGAGGTATTTGTCATCGTCTGAATCATCGGGGTCATCGGGATCAGACTGGCCTTCGGGCTTGTTCGGATCCTCCGAAGGTTGTTCCGAAGCTCCGAGTTAGTGGTGTCCTATTGGGTTGTGTTCTCCCCCGTGCCCTGTATAGTCCCCCTTCCCTTGTTCGCCTTGGATTGTTTACGTTTCTTTTGACCCTTTGATGGCTTGTCCCCAGACTTATCATTGTTTTGTGGCACGGGGGTATGATCTCCATTGCCATTAGGTGTGTCCACCATGTAGACATTGTAGGTGGAGGTGGTCATCCATCACCCGATGTTAATAGGGGTGGGGTCATCGACCGCATAATCCACGTCTTCGACCTCCTCGAAGGCATAATCTAATAAGTCGGATAAGTCCTCGACAATGTCTACCAAGTGGGTGATGGGTGGGCCGTCAAAGTCCTTGTAATTCTTATATCGAACGCGATTTTCAATGATTGGATCTATTCCAGCGCCTCATTTAACATTGAGAGATTGTCTAGATAGATCTTTTGATAGTTTTCGGAGTTGACCTCCATAGCTTACGTGAGGGATGCGAGTTGGCCAATGGCCATCTGAAGTAGCCTAGGCATAGATGTCGGATCCGGGCTCGAGGCCAACTCTCGAGAGAGGGAACCGAGGTCATGGCCGGACAAGAGACCCGAAGTTAAGGCTTCGGGATTTTGGAGCTCATCGGGCGAAACCTTGATCTCAACAGGGAGAAAAATGCCCTGTGGGTCGTGGGAGAACTCGAGGTTCCTGAACCTTATCTCCTGGTCGGGGACGAGACATCCGATCTGGCCAAGGTGGTCGGTCGGGTCAGCGAGCAGCGTGAAGCTGCCGAAAAGTGAGAACCGGTATGGGGACAAAGGTGTCCCTGCTGTTAATTCAGACGCTTATGATTAAGCGGTCCATCAATCCTTTTGGCAATCCCACAGCGGAACTCTCAATAAAAGCACCAATGTCGGTGTCAAAACCGGAGGATCTCGGGTAGGGGGTCCCGAACTGTGGACCTTGGATTGATGGATTGCAAGAGACGAAGGAGATAATGTTTACCAAGGTTCGGGTCTTCTTGAGCAGGTAAAACCCTACGTCTCGCTTGATTATATTTATGGTGTATGAGGATTATAGAGTTGATCTACCTCGAGATCGTATGAGCTAAACCCTTGATGAATCAACTTGCCTATGCGGAGGAAACCCTGTGGTTTATATATATACCACGGGTCCCTAGGGTTACATACAACCAGCCTCAGCTGGGGGCAGATGTGCCAATCTAGCTTACTCAACTTGGATGACACGCCAATCTTCGAAGCCTTCCTACTTGTTTATGAGGTCATCATGCAGTGTGGTCTTCAATAATGCGGCCCATTAGGTCGGCCCGTGAATAACGGCCTCACTGCCCGAGGACCCCTTAATCCCAGACTCCCTCGGTACTACTTGGATGTTACCTTGGGGTTCCATGGGTCATCCCCAAGCTTAGGCTTTTATCACTCCTTATTCCTTCATCCGTCGTGATCTCACTCAAAACTTGAAAACTTCAATCACGCAACAAAATTTTCGTGAGATCCGTTAGTATAAGAAAACCAAGCTTTACTTTAGCTACTGTTGAAAACCTGTTCCAATTTTGTTTTTCCATTATGCCTACTATATTCTGACTTTACCATGGCTTATACCCCCGATACAAACTATAGAATCATCAAAACAAGCACATAACACAAAGAAAAACAGAATCTGTCAAAAATAGAATAGTCCGTAAAGACTCAAGTTTTACTAATACTTGTGTAAGTCCACAAATTCTAAAAAATTATAACAACGTAGGGAATTCATATATCAATTTGTGTAGAAAATGCACACACTTCTGACCTTCCTGTGATTTTAAGATTTTTTTTCTACTATATGCAAAAGGTTCTGTTTTTCAACAGGATTAAAGCAACTAACACCCCCACATGATCCCAAAGGCTTTACTTGGCACAAACACTAAATAACACACAAAAATAACAAGTATAACACTAGCATAATTGTCCAAACACTCGATAACATAAAGCAATAGTGAAAAATAAGTTTTATTCATTGGGTTGCCTTCCAACAAGCGCTATTGTTTTACGCCCCTAGCTAGGCATATAACATAGATTTAAGTATTATCATCTTTACTTTGATCCACAGGTTTCCCTCATGATTTATTCATATGGTAATTTAATATTAGTTCTAGGGAAGTGTTCCATGACTTCTCTTAGTGGAAACTCAAATTTAGCATTCCCTTCTTTCATATCAATCATGGCCCCTATAGTACACAAGAACGGCCACCAAGAATTATTGGACAAGACGGATTGCCATCAATATCTAGAACAATAAAATCTAAGGACACATAATTCCTATTTGCAAGAATAAGAACGTCATTAATTCTTCCCATAGGCTTTTTAGTATTAGTATCGGCCAAGTGCAAATTGAGAGAACATTCTTCAATATTGGTAAGACCAAGCACATCACAAAGAGATTTCAGAATTGTGGGAAAACTAGCACCCAAATCACGTAAATCATAGCACTCAAAATTCTTAATCTTGATCTTAATGGTGGGTTCGCATTCATCATGCAATTTTCTAGCAATTGAAATCTCTAGCTCTAACTTTTCTTCCAAAGCTTTTATTTCCGCATCCAAAATATGTTTAGTAAAAGCTTTATTTTGTGCATAGGCATTGGGTGAATTTATCATATATTGCAACATAAAAATACACTCAATCAAACAGAAGCTATCTAAATTAAAGTTTTTGCAATCTAAAATAGTGGGTCCGTGACTAGCTAAAGTTTTGACCTCTTAAATCCCACTTTTATCAATATATTCAATAGGATTTTCACCCTCCAAATCATGGGAACAGCCTCTAGCTAAAATTGACTCTTCTTCAGTTCCCTCATCATTTATTTTAACATTACTAAACAAGGAATCAATAGAATAAACACAAACCATTTTAATTTCTTCATCATATTTCTCTTCTAAAGATTCAGGCTTAGCTGTCATTTGATTCACTAACATAGCTTGCACATTAAATATCTTTCCTAGCAGATTTTTGGTAAGGGCATATTGAAATTGGAGATTAGCAACTTCTTTACTAACATGATCAAGTTGTTTTGTTATAGCGTCAAGCAAAATAGAATATTCCTTAAGTTCTTCGGTAAAAAAATTATTTTGCTGAAATTGCATAGTCATGTACTCCTTGGTACTTATCTCTATCTCTAACAAAATATTTGGATACAGAACATCATAATACCTCTTTGAGACATCATGTCTACGCAAGCAAGAACACAAGCAAACAAGAGAATCAGCAAGAAAACGGCATACGGGAAGAAGGCAAATAAAGAGGCAATTTTTTGTGAAGGTGTTGCAAGGAGATGTTGTGTGTGGGAACCTAATAGATCTTGACATGATCTTCCTCGGCAACGGCGCGAGAGATCTTGACTCCCTGCTGATTGTGTTGGTTTCCCTCCAAGCTTAAAGGATGATGTAGCACAGCGACGGCAAGTATTTCCCTCAGTTACCAAACCAAGGTATCAATCCAGTATGAAGGTCCACAAGACTATTTAAACAGCACCTCCACACAAATAGAAAATACTTCCAACCCAACGTGTGGAGGGGTAGTCAATCCCTCGTGGCTAAAATAAGGATAGATTGATGGATACAAATAAGGGTGATAGCAAATAAAACACAGCAAGGTATTTTTGGATTTCTTGATGATATAGATCTGAAAATAAAAAGCAAAAAAACAGAAACGTTAATAGCAAAGTAGACCCGGGGGCCACAGGTTTCACTAGTGGCTTCTCTCAAGAAAATAGAAAACGATGGGTAGACCAATTACTGTTGGGCAATTGATAGAAGACAAAATAATTATAAAGATATTCAAGACAATGATCATGTATATAGGCATCACGTCCAAGACAAGTAGACCGACTTCTGCCTGCATCTACTTCTAATACTCCAGACATCGACCCCTATCCAGCATGCATCTAGTGTATTAATTTCATGGAGAAATGGAGTAATTCCTTAAGAACGATGACATGATGTAGACAAGATATATTCATCTAGGAATAGAACCCATCGTTTTATCCTTGATAGAAATGATGCATGCATGTCATGTCTCTTTCTGTCACTCAGATTGAGCACCGCAAGATCGAACCCATCACAAAGCACCTCTTCCCATTGCAAGATAAAAGATCAAGTTGGCGAGATAAAAACCAAATATCAGAGAAGAAATACGAGGCTATAATAATCAAGCATGAATATGTTTTCATAGATCTGAAAATAAACTCACAATTCATTGGATCCCAACAAACACACCGCAAAAGAAAGAGTTACATCATATGGATCTCCAAGAAACCATTCTATTGAGAAACAAAACGAGAGAGAAAGCCATATAGCTACTGCCTACATACCCATAGGTCTAATATGAACTACTCACGTATCATCGAAGGAGTACCAATCAGGATGATGAACCCCTCTGTAATCGTGTTCCTCTCCAGAACGAGCTCTAGATTGGATTTCATGGCTTCTGGAATTTGCGATGGCTAAAACGATTTTTCATCAACTCCTCTAGGGTTTTATTTATATTGGGGGTATTTATAGAGCTCAGAGGGGTGGAGGAGGCGTCTGAGGGCCCCACTAGACACCAGGTCGCGTCAGGGGCCCTAGGCGCGCCCTGGTGTCTAGTGGGACGCCTCGGCCTCCTCTGGATCCAAAGTTTCCTTCTGGTCCAAAAAAATCTCCTTAAAGTTTCGTTGTATTTGGACATCGTGTGATATTGATTTTCTCCGAAGGAAAAAACCCGCAAAACACAACAACTCACACTAGGTACTATGTCTATAGGTTAGTCCCAAAAAATGATATAAAGTTGCTATAAAATGATGATAAAACATCCAAGAATAATAACATAAAAACATGTAACAATAAAAAATTATAGATACGTTGGAGATGTATCAGTGAGCCACTCTTCGGCACATATTGACCAGTGCATTGTCACCATAATGGACAACAAGCTTCGAGCATGATCTCTTTGTGATGCTCCACTTGAACTTGGACATCGGAATCTTGATGACGATCACCACTTGTTGTCATACTCCATGGCTCATATGAGATCTTCCTCTTGACGCAAGTCCATGGAAGCATACCTAACCCCACCTAGAACTCTCACGTAGACCATGGGTTGGTACACAAAGCATAATGGATAATGCTTACCATACCATGAGATCACTTGATCCCTGTCGGTACTTCTTGTACGCTTTGTGTGTTGATCAACTTGATTCACTGATTGGCTTCGTCATGATCAACCTTGTATCTTATATTCTCTATTCGTTAAGAGGATGTCTTGAAGGTAAACATGAATGTTCACACAATCTTCTTCGTTCAAGTCATGCTTGCAATAAGCTCAACTCCCACATGACCAATCTTTGGATAAAACCTTGAATACCACCTTGGTCAGAATATAAACTCCTTGAAACCAATAAATGGACTTCAAGAAGTGCTTATGGACAAATCCTTTGAATATAACTTAAGGTAACCATTAGTCCATAGGGATTGTCATCAATTACCAAAACCACACATGGAGAAATATGTTCTAACACATGCGGTACTACCACTGGGACCAGGGTGGTACTACCGCTTATAAGTAGCACTACCGCCGTCGCATGCGGTACTACCACTGGAGCGGTACTACCCGGCCTCCTGCCATACAGTAGTACTAGGGCGATACTACCGCTCGCCCAAGTTGTACTACCGCTTGTGAGTGTGTGGAGGGGTTTTGAGACGGGTAGGGAGAGTTCCCACTCCCCAACACCCATTCATCTCTTTTTTCCCTCGCGGTATCTCTCTCCACGCGACTTCCTTGCTCTAGTGTCCGTCGCCGAACCATCATTTTTGGGCTTTCTTCTGGGATTTCGACCGGTGGAGTCGATCCCCACCCTCTCCTCGTGACATGGATGTCGGTGTTGTCCCTGTTCTCCTCTCATATGCTTCTATTTTTTGGATCAAGGCTTTTGGGAAATTTGAGATGCATTCATCTATTTTTGGTTAAATTGAGGCATGAGTAGGCCGTGGAAGACTGTGAGTAGAGTAGATTTTTTGTTTTATTGAAAGAAATTTGAGTTTGCCACCACCGTTAGTACCACACCTAACCTCTGCGCAGAGGGGTAGTACTGTTCGAAATATGCCCTAGAGGCAATGATAAAATAGTTATAATTATATTTCCTATTTCAAGATAATCGTTTATTATCCATGTTATAATTGTATTGAATGAAAGCATAGATACATGTGTGGATATATAGACAAAACAATGACCCTAGTAAGCCTCTAGTTGACTAATCAGTTGATCAAGGATGGTTAAGGTTTTCTGACCATATACAAAGTGTTGTCACTTGATAACTTGATCACATCATTAGGAGAATGATGTGATGGACAAGACCCAAATTATAAAGGCAGCATGTAATCGTGTCATTTTGTTGCTATTGTTTTCCGCGTGTCAAGTATTAATTCCTATGACCATGAGATCATGTAAATCACTGCCACCGGAGGAATATATTGTGTGTATCAAACGTCACAACATTACTGGGTGACTACAAAGGTGCTCTACAAGTATCTCCGAAGGTGTCCGTTGAGTTAGCATGGATCAAGACTGGGATTTGTCACTCCGTGTGACGGAGAGGTATCCCGGGGCCCACTCGGTAATACAACATCACATATAAGCCTTGCAAGCAATGTGACTTAAGTGTAGGGATCTTGTATTACGGAACGAGTAAAAAGACTTGCCGATAACGAGATTGAAATAGGTATAGAGATACCGACGATCAAATCTCCGGCAAGTAACATACCGAAGGACAAAGGGAATGTTATACGAGATTATATGAATCCTTGGCACAGAGGTTCAACCGATAAGATCTTCGTAAAATATGTAGGATCCAATATGGACATCCAGGTCCTGCTATTGGATATTAACCGAGGAGTGTCTCGGGTCTTGTCTGCATAGTTCTCGAACCCGCAGGGTCTGCACACTTCACGTTCAGTGACGTTTTAGTATAGCTGAGTTATTGGTGTTGGTGACCGAAGGTTGTTCGGAGTCCCGGATGAGATCACGGACATCACAAGGTTTTCCGGAATGGTCCGGAAATGAAGATTGATATGTTGGATGGTTTCATTTGGTCATCGGAAATATTTCGGGCATTACCACGAGAGTACGGGGAGTGACGAATGGGTTTTGGGTATTCATCGGGAGGGGCCCACTAACCCGGGAGTGAGCCCAATAGTTCTCGGGTGGCGCACCAGCCCTTAGTGGGCTGGTGAGGCCAGCCCAAGTGGGCTATGGCGCCAAGGAAAGAAAAACCAAAAGAAAAGAAAAAAAAAGAGAGGGAGGTGGGAAGGAAGGAGTGGACTCCTCCTCCTGCAAACCGAATTGGCGTGGGAGTCCATCTCCTCCTTCGGCCGGTGCCCTAGGGGCTCTCTTGAGCACCAAGGCTAGCCCCTCCCCTCCTCCTATATATACTAGAGGTTTTAGGGTTTTTGAGACACAACTTTGCCACGTGCAACTCAAACCTATACCTCGTAGTTCTTCCTTTAGATCGGATTTCTGCGGAGCTCGGGCGGAGCCTTGCTGGAATAGATCATCACCATCACCGGCGCGTCGTCACACTGCCGGAGAACTCATCTACTTCCCCGTCTTTCTTGCTGGATCAAGAAGGCGGAGATCGTCATCGAGCTGGACGTGTGCTGAACACGGAGGTGCCGTCCGTTCGGTCTTACATCGGAACGGATCATGGGACGACGGTGATTTGAATCACGAAGTTGTACCACTACATCAACAGTGTTTCTTCATGCTTCCCGCTTAGCGATCTACAACGGTATGTGGATCCGATCTCCCTCTCGTAGATGAACATCACCATTATAGGCCTCCATGTGCGTAGGAATTTTTTTGTTTCCCATGCAACGTTCCCCAACAAGTACCGCTCCTACTGTTGGAAATATGCCCTAGAGACAATGTAAATAGTTATTATTATATTTCCTGTTTAAATATAATCGTTTATTATCCATGCTATAATTGTATTGAATGAAAACATAGATACATGTGTGGATACATAGACAAAACAATGTCCCTAGCAAGCCTCTAGTTGGCTAGCTAGTTGATCAATGATAGTCAAGGTTTTCTGACTATATGCAAGTGTTGTCACTTGATAACTAGATCACATCATTAGGAGAATCATGTGATGGACTAGACCCAAACTATGAACGTAGCATATTGATCATGTCGTTTTATTGCTATTGTTTTCTGCATGTCAAGTATTTGTTCCTATGACCATGAGATCATATAACTCACTAGTACCGGAGGAATACCTTGTGTGCATCGAACGTCGCAGCATAGCTGGGTGACTATAAAGGTGCTCTACAGGTATCTCGGAAGGTGTCCGTTGAGTTAGTATGGATCAAGACAGGGGTTTGTCACTCCGTGTGATGGAGAGGTATCTCGAGGCCCACTCGATAATACAACATCACACACAAGCCTTGCAAGCAATGTGACTAAGTGTAAGTCACGGGATCTTGTATTACGGAACGAGTAAAGAGACTTGTCGGTAACGAGATTGAAATAGGTATGCGGATACCGATGACCGAATCTCGGGCAAATAACATACCGAAGGACAAAGGGAATGACATACGGAATTATATGAATCCTCGGAGAATATGTAGGATCCAATATGGGCATCCAGGTTCGGCTGTTGGATATTGACCGAGGAGTGCCTCGGGGCATGTCTACATAGTTCTCGAACCCGCAGGGTCTGCACACTTAAGGTTCGATGATGTTTTAGTATAGTTGAGTTATATGTGTGGTTATCGAATTTTATTCGGAGTCCTGTATGAGATCATAGACGTCACGAGGGTTTCCAGAATGGTCCGGAAACAAAGATTGATATATAGGATGGTTTCATTTGGTCATCGGAAAGTTTTGGGCAATTCCGGCAGTGTACCGGGAATGACGAATGGGTTCCGGGAGTTCACCGGGAGGGGCCCACCCACCCGGGAGTGAGCCCAAGGCCCTAGGGTGTCGCCACAAGTCCTTAGTGGGCTGGTGGAGTCAGCCCAAGGAGTCCATGGCGCCACATAAGAAAATACCAAAAAGAAAAGAAAAAGAAAATGGAGGAGGAGTCCTCCTCCTCCCTGGCGGCCGGCACACCCTTGAGGCCTTGTGCCTCAAGGATAGCCCCTACCCCTCCCTCCTATATATAGTGGTGGTTTAGGGCTTTTTTAGTCACAACTTTTCCACGTGCAACTCTAGCCTATACCACACAGTTTCACCTCTAGATCGGATTTCTACGGAGCTCGGGCGGAGCCCTGCACGAGTAGATCATCACCACCACCTGAGCGTCGTCACGCTGCCAGAGAACTCATCTACTTCTCCGTCTTGCTTGTTGGATCAAGAAGGTCGTGATCATCATCAAGTTGTATGTGTGCTGAACACGGAGGTGCCGTTTGTTCGGCGCTAGATCGGAACGGATCGTGGGATGGATCGCGGTATGGTTCGTGGGACGGTTCGAGGGATGTGAAGACGTTCCACTACATCAACAGCGTTTCTTAACGCTTCCTGTTGTGCGATCTACAAGGGTACGTAGATCCAAATCTCCACTCGTAGATGGACATCACCATGATATGTCTTCGTGTGCGTAGGAAATTTTTTGTTTCCCATGCAACGTTCCCCAACAGTGGCATCATGAGCTAGGTTCATGCGCAGATGTTATCTCGAGTAGAACACAAAAGGTTTTATGGACGGTGATGTTCAATTTGCTGCCCTTCTTAGTCTTTTCTCTATTCGGCGGTACTGTTGGATTGAAGCGGCCCGGACCGACATAACTCATACGCTTAAGAGAGACTGGTTTCATCGATTGACATGCAACCTCGTTGCATAAAGATGACTGGCGGGTGTCGGTTTCTCCAACTTTAGTTGAATTGGTTTTGATCGAGGCAGTCTTTGGAGAGGCTAAATAGAAATTTGCACATCTCCATTGTGTTTTTTTGCGTAAGAAGATGCGATCATACTAGATACCCATAGCAGCCACCCAAAACATGCAACAACAAATTAGAGGACGTCTAACTTGTTTTTGCAGGGTATGCTTGTGATATGATATGGCTAGTGACATGATGTGCTATATTGGATGTATGAGATGATCATGTTGTAATAGTTAATATCGACTTGCACGTCGATGCTACGGCAACCGGCAGGAGCCATAGGGTTGTCTTTAAACTAACGTTTGTGTTTGCAGATGCGTTTACTATATTGCTAGGTTGTAGCTTTAGTAGTAATAGCATAGATAGAACGACAACCTCGATGGTGACACGTTGATGGAGATTATGGTATGGCGCCGGTGACAAGAAGATCATGCCGGTGCTTGCGTGATGGAGATCAAGAAGCACAAGATGATGGCCATATAATGTCACTTATGAATTGCATGTGATGTTAATCCTTTTATGCACCTTATTTTGTTTAGAAGGACGGTAGAATTATAAGGTGATCTCTCAATAAAATTTCAAGACGAAATTGTGTTCTCCCCGATTGTGCACCGTTGCGACAGTTTGTTGTTTTGAGACACCACGTGATCATCGGGTGTGATAGACTCAACGTTCACATACAACGGGTGCAAAACAGTTGCACACGCGGAACACTCGGGTTAAGCTTGACGAGCCTAGCATGTGCAGACATGGCCTCGGAACACATGAGACCGAAAGGTCGAGCATCAATCGTATAGTTGATATGATTAGCATAGAGATGCTTCCCACTGAAATTATTCTCAACTCACGTGATGATCGGACATGAGTTAGTGAATTTGGATCATGTACCACTCAAATGACTAGAGAGATGTACTTTTTGAGTGGGAGTTTAGCAAGTAATTTGATTAGTTAAACTCTAATTATCTTGAACATAGTCTAAGTCCACTTTGAAATATTTGTGTTGTAGATCAATCGCTCACGTGACAGTCACCCTGAATTTTAGTATGTTCCTAGATAAAGCTAAATTAAAAGATGATGGAAGCAACTTTGTAGACTGGGCTCATAATCTTAATTTGCTCCTGCAAGCTGGGAAGAAGGATTATGTCCTTAATGCTGCGCTAGGAGGTGAACCACCCGCTACGGCTGACCAAGATGTTAAGAACGCTTGGTTAACGCGCAAGGAGGACTACTCACTAGTTCAATGTGCAGTCTTGTATGTCTTAGAGACGGGATTTCAACGTCGCTTTGAGGGTCATGGAGCATATGAGATGTTCCAGGAGTTGAAGTTTATCTTTCAGGAGAACGCTCGAACCAAGAGGTGTGAGACCTCTGATAAATTCTATGCTTGGAAGATGGAGGAGAATTCGTCTGTCAGTGAACATGTGCTCAAAATGTCTGGGTACTCAAACCGTCTAGCTGAGCTGGGGGTTGAACTCCCGCAAGAGGCTATCACTGACCGAATTCTTCAATCACTGCCACCAAGCTACAAGAGCTTTGTGTTGAACTATAACATGCAAGGGATGAACAAGTCACTCGGTGAGTTATTCGCGATGCTGAAAGTCGCAGAGTCAGAAATCCAGAAAGAGCATCAAGTGTTGATGGTCAATAAGACCACTAGTTTCAAGAGAAACGGCAAAGGCAAGAAGGGTAACTCCAAGAAGAGCGGCAAGCCTGTTGCCAATCCGACCAAGAAACCCAAGGCTGGACCTAAGCCTGAAACAGAGTGTTATTATTGCAAGGGACTGGGTCATTGTAAGCGCAACTGCCCCAAGTATTTGGCTGATAAGAAGGCCAAGGAAAAATCAGGTATATTGGATATACATGTTGTTGATGTTTACTTAACCAACTCTCGTAGTAGTGCATGGGTATTCGATGCCGGTTCTGTTACTCATATTTGCCACTCGAAACAGGAACTGCGGAATAAACGAAGGCTCGCGAAAGATGAAGTCACGATGCGTGTGGGAAATGGTCCCAAGGTTGATGCAATCGCCGTCGGCACAGTTTCACTTGAGTTACCATCAGGATTAGTTATGAACTTAAATAATTGTTATTTAGTGCCTGCGTTAAGCATGAACATTATATCTGGATCTTGTTTATTGAGAGACGGTTACTCGTTTAAGTCAGAGAATAATGGTTGTTCTATTTATATGAGTAATATATTTTATGGTCATGCACCCAATGTGAGAGGATTGTTCATATTGAATCTTGATAGCGATGATACACATGTACATAACATTGAGACCAAAAGAGTTAGAGTTAACAATGATAGCGCCATGTTTTTGTGGCACTACCGCTTAGGTCATATTGGTATAAAGCGCATGAAGAAACTCCATTCCGATGGACTTTTGGAGTCGCTTGACTTTGATTCACTTGACACGTGCGAACCATGCCTCATGGGAAAGATGACTAAGAGTCCGTTCTCCGGAACAATGGAGCGTGCAAGTGATTTGTTGGAAATCATAAATACCGATGTGTGCGGTACGATGAGTGTGGAGGCACGCGGCGGATATCGTTATTTTCTCACCGTCACTCACGATTTGAGAAGATATGGTTATGTCTACTTGATGAAGCACAAGTCTGAAATGTTTGAGAAGTTCAAGCAATTTCAGAGTGAAGTTGAAAATCATCGTAACAAGAAGATCAAGTTCCTACGGTCTGATCGTGGGGGTGAATATCCGAATTTCGAGTTTGGTGCTCACTTAAGACAATGTGGAATTATTTCACAATTGACACCACCTGGAACACCATATGTAATGGTGTGTCCGAACGTTGTAATCGTACTTTGTTCGAAATGGTGCGATCTATCATGTCTCTTACCGATTTGCCGTTATTGTTTTGGTGTTATGCATTAGAGACAGCTGCATTCACTTTAAATAGGACACCATCAAAATCCATTGAGACGACATCATACGAACTGTGGTGTGGCAAAAGACCAAAGTTTTCGTTTCTTAAAGTTTGGGGATGTGATGCTTATGTCGAAAAGCATCGGCCTGAAAAGCTGGAGCCCAAAGCGGAAAAGTGCGTCTTCATAGGTTACCCAAAAGAGACAGTTGGGTATACCTTCTATCTCAAATCCAAGGGCAAAGTGTTTGTTGCTAAAAATGGAGCTTTTCTTGAGAAGGAGTTTCTCTCGAAAGAATTGAGTGGGAGGAAGATAGAACTTGATAAGGTTGTCGAACCTCTAATCCCTCTGGATGGTGGCGCAGGGCAAGGGGAAACCCCTGTTGTTGCGACACCGGTTGAGGAGGAAGTTGATGATGATGATCATGAAACTTCGGATCAAGTTCCTATCGGACCTCGCAGGTCGACAAGATCACGTACTGCTCCTGAGTAGTATGGTAATCATGTCTTATTAATTATGTTGTTAGACAACAATGAACCTGCGAATTATGGAGAAGCAATGGTGGGCCCGGATTCCAACAAATGGCTGGAGGCCATGAAGTCCGAGATAGGATCCATGTACGAGAACTAAGTGTGGAATTTGGAAGTACTACCTGAAGGCCGCAAGGCTATTCAGAACAAATGGATCTTTAAGAAGAAGACGGACGCAGACGGTAATGTGACCATTTATAAAGCTCGACTTGTGGCAAAAGGTTTTTCACAAGTTCAAGGAGTTGACAACGATGAGACATTCTCACCGGTAGCGATTCTTAAGTCCGTTCGAATCATGTTAGCAATAGCTGCATTTTTCGATTATGAAATCTGGCAGATGGATGTTAAAACGGCGTTCCTTAACGGTTTTCTTAAGGAAGAGTTGTATATGATGCAACCCGAAGGTTTTGTCAATCCAAAGAATGCTAACAAAGTATGCAAGCTCCAGCGATCCATTTATGGACTTGTGGAAGCATCTCGGAGTTGGAATAAACGCTCTAATGAGGTGATCAAAGCATTTGGGTTTATACAAGTGGTTGGAGAATCTTGTATTCACAAGAAAGTGAGTGGGAGCTCTGTGGCGTTTCTAATATTATATGTGGATGACATATTGCTGATTGGAAACAACGTGGAGTTTTTGGAGAGCATAAATGATTACTTGAATAAAAGTTTCTCTATGAAGGACCTAGGAGAAGCTGCTTACATTCTAGGCATTAAGATCTATAGGGATAGATCGAGACGCCTGATAGGACTTTCACAAAGCACATACCTTGATAAAGTTTTGAAGAAGTTCAAAATGGATCAGTCCAAGAAAGGGTTCTTGCCAGTGTTACAAGGTATAAAATTGAGTAAGACTCGGTGCCCAGCAACTTCAGAAGATAGAGAACAAATGAGTTCCGTCCCCTATGCTTCAGCCATAGGTTCTATCATGTATGCAATGTTGTGCACTAGACCAGACGTCGGCTTGGCAATAAGTATGGCAGGCAGGTTTTAGAGTAATCCAGGAGTGGATGACTCGACGGCCGTCAAGAATATTCTGAAGTACCTGAAAAGTACTAAGAGCATCTCTAGTAGAACCCTCAAACCCCCAAACCCTTAAAAATAACCGCTTTTTTACAGTTTTCGTCCGAAAAACGGCGTAGACTAGAACCCTTAAACCCTTAAACCCTTAAACCCGTAAATATTTTTAGAGGTCCAACCCTCAAACTAGTTTTGAGCCTATAGAAGTGAGGGTTGCGAGGAGAAACTCCTCCCAACCCGCACTCCACTTCCCACCTCGCGCGGGAGGTAGTTGGTTCCCGCCCGCGCGAGGAAGTTGCCTTGGCCGCCGCAGCCCCGCCTCCCCCCGCGCTCCGGCCGCCGCCCCGCGCTCCCTCCAAGCCCCCGCGCCCGCCCAGCTCGTCCTCGCGCCCCCGCGCCCGCCCCGGCCGCCGTCGCGCCCCCCGCGCCCGCCCAGGCCGCCGCCGCGGCCCGCCCGCCCCAGACGCCGTCGCGCCCCGCCCCCCCCGCCTGCCGCGCCCGCCCCGGCCGCCGCCGCGCCCGCCCCCCGCGCCCGCCCCGCCCCGGCCACCCCTCCCCTTCCCTCTCCCTGCCGCAGAAGGAGCTCGTCCCCTTCCCTCTCCCTGCCGCAGAAGGAGCTCGTCGCGGCGGCGCCGCAGCAGCAGCAGCGCGCGAGCTCCAGCAGCCGGCGCGCGCGGTCCGACTGTATTTCGATTTTGAGGGTTGGATTTGAGGGTTCTAGTCTTTGCCCCTGTTTTTCAGCCCTTAAAAGTGTCAAAAATGTGCAATTCTCAACCCTTAAAACTGGTTTTTGTTTTAAGGGTTTGAGGGTTCTACTAGAGATGCTCTAAGGAAATGTTTCTCGTTTATGGAGGTGACGAAGAGCTCGTCGTAAAAGGTTACGTCGACGCAAGCTTTGACACCGATCCGGATGACTCTAAGTCGCAAACCGGATACATGTTCATTCTTAATGGGGGTGCGGTAAGCTGGTGCAGTTCCAGGCAAAGCGTCGTAGCAGATTCTACATGTGAAGCGGAGTACATGGACGCCTCGGAGGCAGCAAAGGAGGGTGTCTGGATGAAGCAGTTCATGAAGGATCTTGGAGTTGTGCCGAGCGCACTAAATCCAATAACTCTGTTCTGTGACAACACTGGTGCCATTGCTCTAGCAAAGGAACCAAGGTTTCACAAGAAGACCAGGCACATCAAACGATGCTTCAACCTCATCCGCGACTACGTCGAAGGAGAGGACGTGAATATTTGCAAAGTGCACACGGATCTGAATGTAGCAGACCTGCTGACTAAACCTCTTCCATGGGCAAAACATGATCAACAGCAGAACTGTATGGGTGTTAGATTTATTACAATGTAAATCGCATGGTGATGTGAGGACTAGATTATTGACTCTAGTGCAAGTGGGAGATTGTTGGAAATATGCCCTAGAGGCAATGATAAATAGTTATTATTATATTTCTTGTTTAAAGATAGTCGTATATTATCCATGCTATAACTGTATTGAATGAAAACATAGATACATGTGTGGATACATAGACAAAACAATGTCCCTATCAAGCCACTAGTTGGCTAGCCAGTTGATCAATGATAGTCAAGGTTTTCTGACTATATGCAAGTGTTGTCACTTGATAACTGGATCACATCACTAGGAGAATAATTGAAGGACTAGACCCAAACTATGAACGTAGCATATTGATCATGTCGTTTTCTTGCTATTGTTTTCTGCGTGTCAAGTATTTGTTCCTATGACCATGAGATCATATAACTCACTCTCAACGGAGTTATACCTTGTGCACATCAAACGTCACAACGTAACTGGGTGACTATAAAGGTGCTCTACATGTATCTCCGAAGGTGTTCGTTGAGTTAGTATGGATAAAGACTGGGATTTGTCACTCCGTGTGACGGAGAGGTATCTCGGGGCCCACCCGGTAATACAACATCACACACAAGCCTTGCAAGCAATGTGACTATGTTTAAGTCACGGGATCTTGTATTATGGAACGAGTAAAGAGACTTGCCGGTAACGATATTGAAATAGGTATGCGGATACCAACGACTGAATCTCGGGCAAGTAACGTGCCGAAGGACAAAGGGAATGACATACGGGATTATATGAATCCTTGACACTGACGTATAATCGATAAGATCTTCGGAGAATATGTCGGATCCAATATGGGCATCCAGGTCCCGATGTTGGATATTGACCGAGGAGTGCCTCGGGGCATGTCTACATAGTTCTCGAACCCGCAGGGTCTACACACTTAAGGTTCGATGATGTTTTTAGTATAGTTGAGTTATATGTGTGGTTACCGAATGTTGTTCGGAGTCCCGGATGAGATCACAGACGTCACGGGGGTTTCCGGAATGGTCCGGAAACGAAGATTGATATATAGGATGGTTTCATTTGGTCACCGGAAAGTTTCGAGCAATTCCGGCAGTGTACCGGGAGTGACGAATGGGTTCCGGGAGTTCACCGGGAGGGGCCCACCCACCCGGGAGTGAGCCCAAGGCCCTAGGTTGGCGCCACAAGTCCTTAGTGGGTTGGTGGAGTCAGCCCAAGGAGTCGATGGCGCCACATAAGAAAATACCAAAAAGAAAAGAAAAAGAAAATGGAAAGAGGGAGGTGGGAAGGAAGAGGAGGACTCCTCCTTCCCAAACCGAATTGGAGCAGGAGTCCTCCTCCTCCCTGGCGGTTGACAATGTGACAACACACCTTCCCCTGCAACGGCACCAAAAGAATGCTGCTAGCACTCCCCGGCAACGAAACTAGAAGAATGTTGTTGACGGCCCACCAGCGCGTGGGATAGCAGCAGTTTTCGAGGGTAGAGTATTCGACCCAAATTTGTTGATTCGCCAACAGGAGGTGAGAGGATACTCTCGAGTATTAGCAGCTGAATTTATCAGATTCAACCACACCTGAAAGATTAGTATCTGCAAGCAAAGAGTCAGCAGCAAAGTAGTATGATAACAACGGTGTCAGAAACGATCTGTTGAAGGTAGACTATTCCTAACGATTGTATCAATGGCGCCAGAAGTTGCCCGTCGAGGGAAATTGTCTGTTCCCATCAACGACCAGCGAACCAAAATTGTAGCAGGTAGCAACAGTGTAACGAGTAATAGCAGTGGCAAGGAACAGCAGTAGTGACAGCAGTAGGAAGTAGCAACAGTAGCAAGCAACAGTAGCAGTAAGTAACAATAGTGGCAGCAGAGCAAGACAAGTAACAGCAGCAGTGGGACAAACTCGTAGGCAATGGGTCTGTGATTTGTTTGGATGATATTCATCATGCAACAGTTATAACACGGAGATATATGTGACTAGCTCCCGTTCGTCAATATGATGTAGGCATGCATTCTGTGTGTAGTCATACGTGCTTAGTGAAAAGAACTTGCATGACATCTATTTTCCAGCCCTCCCGTGGCAATGGGGTCCAAAAGGATACTCCGGGATATTAAGGTTCTCCTTTTAATAAAGAACCAGAACAACACATTAGCACTTGGTGTACACATGAACTCCTCAAACTATGATCATCACCGGGAGTGGTTCCGGTTATTGTCACTCCGGGGTTGTCGGGTCATAACACATACTAGGTAACTACAACTTGCAAGATCGGATCTAAAACACACATATATTGGTGACAACATAATAATTTCAGATTTGAAATCATGGCACTCGGGCCCTAGTGACAAGCATTAAGCATGGCAAAGTAGTAGCAACATCAATCTCAAAACATAGTGGATACTAGGGATCAATCCCCGTCAAAACTAACTCGATTACATGATAGATCTCATCCTACTCATCACCGCCCAGCGAGCCTACGAATAGATTACTCATGAACGATGAAGAGCTTCATGGAATTGGAGAGGGAAGAAGGTTGTTGATGATGATGACGACGATTACCCCTCTCCGGAGCCCAAAACGGACTCCAGATCTGTCCTCCAGATGAAGAACAGGATGTGGCGGCGCCTCCGTATCGCAAACGCGACGAAATCTTCTCTTCTGATTTTTTCTGGGCGAAAATGAATTTATAGAGCTGATATTGGGGGCGATAGAGCCACGTGGGCCCCACAAGCTTGGTTGCCGCGGCCAGGGGGGTGGCCGCGGCAACAGGGCTTGTGGCCCACTGGCCCAACCCCTCTGGTGGATCTTTGCGCACGTATTTTTCATATTTTATAGAAAAATTCTCCGTAAATTTTGCGGACATTCCGAGAACTTTCATTTCTGCACAAAAACAACACCATGGCAATTCTTCTTATAAGAAGAGGGAAGAAGGTTGATGATGACAATGGCGACGATTTCCCCTCTCCCGAGCCCAAGACGGACTCCACATGTGCCCTCCAGATGAAGAATAGGTGGTGGCGGCGCCTCCGTATCGCAAATGCGATGAAAACTTCTCTTTTTTTATTTTTTCCGGGACGAAAGGGGACTTATAGACCTCAGGTTGGGGGCGGCAGAGCCGTGTGGGCCCCACAAGCCTGCCCACCGCCACCAGGGGGTGGTGGCGGAGCCAGGGCTTGTGGCCCACTGGCCCACCCCCTTAGGTGGAACTTGGCGCAAATATTTTTTATATTTTCCAAAACTGCTCCCCATAGATTTTCAGGATGTTAGGAGAACTTTGATTTCTGCACAAAAATAACACCAAGGCAATTCTGTTGAAAACAGCGTCAGTCCAGGTTAGTTCCATTCAAATCATGCAAATTAGAGTCCAAAACAAGGGCTAAAGAGTTTGGAAAAGTAGATACGATGGAGACGTATCAACTCCCCCAAGCTTAAAACCTTGCTTGTCCTCAAGCAACTCTGTTGACAAACTGAGAGAGAAAGAAAAAATTTGACAAACTCTGTTTGATCTTGTTGTTGCAACTATGTCTAACTCATAACCAGAATTTCAGCAAGATCACAAGTTAAGCACATAAGCAAATGACACAAAGGTCTCAGGGTAAACTAATATCAATGGCGTAATCAGCTAACGAGCAAATAATAATAATTTTCAAATACCAACACTTCAATCAAAACAAGCATGAAGCAATATGAATAGATGGTATCTCGCTAGCTCTTTCTGAGACCGCAAAACATAAATGCATAGCACTTTCAAAGATCAAGGGCTGACTAAACATTGTAATTCATAGCAACGAAGATCCAGTCATAGTCATACTCAATATCAATCAAAAGCAAAGCATAAAAATGACAGAGGTGATCTCTAATTGGTGCTTATATAAGAGGAGGATGACTCAACAGGAAAATAAATAGATAGGCCCTTCGCAGAGGGAAGCATTGATTTGCAGAGGTGCCAGAGCTCAAGCTTTGAAAACAGAGATAACAATCTTGGGTGGCATGCTTTCATTGTCAACGAAATGACCAAGAGTTCTCAATATCTTCCATGCTACTCATGCTATAGGCGGTTACCAAACAGAAAAGTAAAGTTTTAACTCCCCCACCACCAATCAATCACGCTCCATGGCTAGCCGAATCCATGGGTACCGTCCATACTAACATCAATCCAGGGGGAGTCTTGTTTCAGAGTTATGTTTTCGATTTATGCGTGGAACTGGGCATTCCAATTACCGGCCCCTTTCTCGTGAATGACAGTGAATAAACACATGTCGAGGATAACATTCCTAGCATGGAAGATACCAATAGCCCCCTGTCACCACATGAGCGGTTCGGGCATGCAAAACAGATTATTTCTTGAAGGTTTAGAGAATGGCACATGCAAATTTACTTGGAACGGCAGGTAGATACCGCAAATAGGTAGGTATGGTGGACTCTCATGGAAAAAATTTGGGTTTATGGAAGTGGATGCACAAGCAGTATTCCGCTTAGTACAAGTGAAGGCTAGCAAAAGACTGGGAAGCGACCAACTAGAGAGCGACAACAGTCATCAAGATGCAATGAGTTTGACTAACATTGAATGCAAGCATGAACAGGATATAAATCACCATGAACACGAACATCATAGAGGCTATGTTGATTTTGTTTCAACTACATGCATGAACATGCGCCAAGTCAAGCCACTTGAAACATTCAAAGGAGCATACCATCCTATCATACTACATCATAGTCATCTCAAAATCTATGTTGGCATTCAAGACAAACCATTATAAGCTCTCAGCTAAATAAGCATGGCATCAGAAACTATGATCTCTAAGTTGTCATTGCAAACATGGTTCTCTCACAACAAAGCTAAATCTAGGTCGACGAGCTAGTCATATTTACAAAAACAAAATAGATAGAGTTCATACCAGCTTTTCAGTCTCACTCACTTCATCATATATCATCATTATTGCCTTTCATTTGCACGATCGAACGATGTGAACAATAATAAGCACATTGGACTAAGCTGAATCTGCAGGCAAACACAAAGGAGAAGACAAAGTAATATGGCTCTTTGAAAGCTAAAGAGGTAAGCATGCAAGAACCAATTAACATTATAACCAATATCTTCTACCTTGACACAAAGAAAAACAAAACTATTTACACGGGAAAGCTCCCAACAAGCAAAAGAAGAAATAAAAATCTTTTTGGGTTTTCTCAAAAGGACACAAAACAAGAAAACAAGAAAACGAAAATAAACTAGCATGCATAATATAGTGGCAAAGTGTAAACACCGGCTAACAAAGTGAAAGCATAAGCATGAATGTAGAGTCGGTGAGAACATGTACTCCCCCAAGCTTAGGCTTTTGGCCTAGCTTTGTCTACTCCCAAGGATGGTCCTGGCGAAACCCAAAATCATAATGGGTGTTATATGGGAGTGCTGCAGCCAGTGCCTGAATAGTTGCCTCACGAAGTCGAGCAGCAGTCGCCTCCCTCTCATACTCCTCTGCTTCTCCTATGGTAATCTAGTATCTTCATTTTACCTGAAAGTCAAAGAAAGCAGGAGCAGGAAGGGTAATATGGAAAACACGCTGCCAGTTAAATATCAAGTGGTATAGGAGGGATCCATGATCTCTCTCAAGGAACTGGTAGCGTGTTAGAGCGACACGATCAAGGTAGGCTGTACGGAGAGGAGGGTCTTCTGGATGGATGGATACTCCAAGAAAATTTGCTAAGCGTGTAGCATAAACTCCACCAAAGAAATCCCCCTCACTAGCATTTTTATTCAGCCTTCTTGCTATTATAGCTCCCATATTGAAGTTCCTGTCACCTGTTACTGCGCTCTTAAGGATACTAAGGTCAGAAGCGCATAGGTGACAATGTGCACCCTTACCGTTAACGCACCTACCTATGAAGAGGGCAAGGTAGTGCAAGGCAGGGAATGGATGCTTCCTATGGTGGCTTGCGTGATATCTCTGGTTTCTCCAACAGTTATACTTGAGACAAAGTCTCTGACCGAAAACTTAGAAGCATCATTAATACTACCCCCATCGGGTATCTTGCAAATCCTATTGAAATCCTCCAAATCCACGGTATAAGATTTATCGTACAGATCAAACAGTATGGATGAGTCACGGCCAACTGAAAATTTAAATCTAGGCACAAAAGAGGCGGTGAGCATAGCATACTGTTCACATTTGTCTGAGAGGAATTCTTCTAACCCGGCATTGCGGACAAGTGTATCAAACTCATCCTTGAAACCTGCTTTGATCATGAACTCATTGGAAGGCCATTCACATGGTTGTACCGGTGCGTCCCTTAGTTGAAAAGGTTCGGGCTCCCGAAAAGAGAGACGAGGACCCTTCTTACTTGAGGCACCACCATGAAACTTTCTCCTGAACATAATTTCCTTTTGCTGAAATTTTTGAAGTTCAAGAGAAAAGTGAATGAAGATCCACCACACCTTGTAGCAACTACTCCTACTAGTGCCTAAAGACCGTATCACGCGCTAAAACTACTTGGAACCAGCTAAAATAAACATTTCTAGCTTAAGAACAGGGTCACCAAGGTAGCAAGAATACGAGAAGGATAAAGCACTAGAGCAAAAACTAATTGGACCAATGGAGGAATCACTTACCAAGGAGTAATTTCCCCAAAACAGTTCGGAGAATGGTGCTTTGAGCAAGGAGATCGAAAATCACAACCAAATGAGCAAGAACACGGGTTTGAGCTGCGAAACAATTTTTTCTAGAGGTGCAAGAAGAGGCTCAGAGCTGGAATGAGTGGAGGGGGTACCTGTGGGCCCCACAAGCTTGCACTCCGCCACTAGGGGGTTGGTGGCGGTGGCAGGGCTTGTGCCCCACTAGTCTAGCCCCCAGGCCAGCTCTCAGGTCCAGTAATTTTCAAAAATTCCAGAAAAAATCATACTAAATTTTCACGACCATCGGAGAACTTTTATTTTCGAGGTATTTTTCTCCGAGGCGCTAAAACAGAAAACAGGAAAAGCTAAACTAATTCTATCATTTTTCTTCTAAGCAACAGAAAAGGAAAACTCAAAACAGAGGTATGTTACTCCTTGATTCATCCGTTTCATGGTCATCAAAAGAAATCTGTCAATGGGGTTGATCAAGTCCTTATGACAAAACCTTCTCGAATCGCAAGAGAGAACGAAGAATTTTCGAATAGCCACTAAGTCACCTCAATGGGGATATGTATCTCCCCAACAAGCAAATCATACTTCATCTTGACACGAGAAATAGGGCATTCAAAGCTCCCAATGAGAACCAATGAAGTTTTTTCGATAGCATTGATGCAA
This sequence comes from Hordeum vulgare subsp. vulgare, assembly GCF_904849725.1. NCBI lineage: Eukaryota > Viridiplantae > Streptophyta > Magnoliopsida > Poales > Poaceae > Hordeum > Hordeum vulgare. The sequence goes on along the minus strand of NC_058524.1, from coordinate 568,758,152 downwards.
TGTGCTTGATATCGTTTCTTCGGAAAGTGCACCGTGTGCTCATTACCGTTGACGTGGAAAGTGACATTGCCTTTGTTGCAATCTATAACAGCCCCTCAGTGTTTAAGAAGGGTCTTCCGAGGATGACAGGCATGGCATCATCCTCAGGAATATCCAAGATAACAAAGTCTGTTAAGATAGTGGTGTTAGAAACCACAACAGGCACATCCTCGCAAATGCCGATAGGGAAAGCAGTTGACTTGTCGGCCATTTGCAGAGAAATTTAAGTGGGTGTCAACTTATCCAACTCAAGTCTACGATAAAGAGAGAGTGACATAACACTAACACCGGCTCCAAGGTCACATAAGGCAGTTCTTATGTAGTTTCCTTTAATAGAGCAAGGTATAGTGGGCACTCCAGGATCACCAAGTTTCTTAGGAGTTCCACCTTTAAAAGTATAATTGGCAAGCATGGTGGAGATCTCAAGATCTGGTATCCTCCGTTTATTAGTCACGATATCTTTCATGTACTTGGCATACGGAGACATCTTGAGCATATCAGTTAACCGCATCTGCAGAAAGATGGGTCTTATCATCTCAACGAAGCGCTCAAAATCCTCATCATCCTTTTTCTTGGATGGCTTAGGAGGAAAGGGCATAGGTCTCTGAACCCATGGCTCTCTTTCTTTACCATGCTTCCTAGCAGTGAAGTCATTCTTATCGTATTTCTTAGGTTGTGGGTTATCAGGATTAACCGTAGGTTCAATCTCCACATCCTCATCATTGCTAGGTTGAGCATTATTATGAACATCACTGTCCATATTGTCACCAGGTTCATGTTCATCACCACATTGTGTTTCTGCATCAGACGCAGAAATATCATTAGGTTCTTCAGGTGTGACAGTATTAGGTCAACTGGCATGCAAGCTTCTATCAACCTTCTTCTTCTCCTTAGGATGACTAGGTGTATCAGCATTGATTCCTTGAGAATCTTGATCAATTCTCTTAGGATGACCTTCAGGATACAAAGGTTGCTGAGTCATTTTGCCTCCTCTAGTAATGACTCTGACAGAGTTGTCATTTAATTCATTGAGCAGGTCATTCTGAGCTTTAAGTACTTGTTCTACCTGAGTAGTAATCATAGAGGCATGTTTACTCAGAAGCTTCAGATCGTTGACATTTCTGTCTACACAAGCACTTAAATGGCTAAGCATACGAGTACTTTGTTCCAAATGTCTGCTAACATAATCATTGAAACTCTGTTGTTTGGCAGCAAAGTTGTCAAATTCATCAAAGCATAGGCTAGCAGGTTTATCAAAAGGAATATCACTCTCATCAAACCTATGCAGAGAATTTACTTCTACTACCTGTATCGGGTTATCGAGACCATGGATCTCTTCGATAGGTGGTAGATTTTTGACATCTTGAGATCTAATGCCTTTCTCTTGCATAGATTTCTTGGCTTCTTGCATATCTTCGGGACTGAGGAATAGAATACCTCTTTTCTTAGGAGTTGGCTTAGGCGGTGGTTCAGGAATAGTCCAAGTATTATCGCTGATCAAGATGTTATTCAGTAGAGTCTCAGCTTGTTCTACAGTTCGTTCCCTAAAAACACAACCGGCACAACTATCTAGGTGGTCTCTAGAGGCATGGGTAAGTCAGTTATAGAGGATATCAAGTATCTCGTTCTTCTTAAGAGGGTGATCAGGCAAAGCATTCTGTAGCTGGACGAGCCTCCCCCAAGCTTGTGGAAGACTCTCTTCTTGGAGTTGAGCAAAGTTGTATATTTCCTGCAAGGCAGCTTGCTTCTTATGGGTAGGGAAATATTTCTCATAGAAGTAATAGACCATCTGCTGGGGACTATGCACACATCCAGTAGCAAGAGAGGTGAACCAGGCTTTAGCATCATCCTTTAGAGAGGAAGGAAACAACTTAAGGATATAGTAGTGGTGGATCTTCATCTCATTAGTGAAAAGGGTGGCTATATCGTGTAGTTTGGCAAGATGGGCTACGACTGTCTGAGACTCATAACCGTGAAAAGGATCAGATTCGACTAGAGAGATTATCTCAGGATCGACAGAGAATCCATAATCCTTATCGGTGATAAAGATAGGTGAAGTGGCAAACTTAGGGTCATATTTCATCTTAGCTTCCCGAGATTTTTCCTTCCACTTGAGAAGTAATTTCTCACCATCATAGGCATCCTTACACACAAGAAAATCCTCAGCTATCTCTCCCTCCATAACATAACCCTCAGGTATATCAGGCAATTCATATCTAGGAGAGCCAGATCTAGCAGGAGAAAAAGCAGGTTCTATCTCAATAGTATCGACAGTATCAGAAGCATCACGAGCATTGGCAGTAACTCTAGCAATATGAGCATCAAGGAATACCCCTAGTGGAACATCAGGAAAAGTAGCATCTCTAGCAGTATCAAGCATAGCATCATCAGGCAAAATAGCATCTCTAGCATCATCAGGCAAAGCAGTATCAAGCATAGCATCTCTAGCAGTATCAGGCATATCATCAGGCATAGTATCAAGCATAGTATCATCAGGCATAGTATCAAGCATGGCATCTCTAGCAATAGTATCACAAGCATCATCAAGCACAGGCGACATATCAAGATTTCTAGCAAGAGGTGATGTCGCAAACTTACTCATAACTGAAGGTGAATCAAGTGCAGAGCTAGATGGCAATTTCTTACCTCCCCTCGTAGTTGAGGGCAAGACTTTGGTCTTCGGATCCTTCAGATTCTTCATAGTGATCAGCAGATATAAATCCCAACTAACTCACAGAATATAGCAATACCTCCCCGGCAACGGCGCCAGAAAAATGCTTGATGTCAACTGTTCTTCCCCTTGCAACAGCACCAGAAGAATGTTGCTAGCACTCTCCGGCAATCGAAACTAGAAGAATGTTGTTGACGCCCACCAGCGCGTGGGATCGTAGCAGTTTTCGAGGGTAGAGTATTCGACCCAAATTTGTTGATTCGCACGACGGGAGGTGAGAGAATACTCTCAAGTATTAGCAGCTGAATTTATTAGATTCAACCACACCAGAAAGATTAGTATCTGCAAGCAAAGTAGTAACAGCAAAGTAGCGAGTAACGGCAGTGGCAAGGAACAACGGTAGTGACAGCAGTAGCGAGTAGCAATGGTAGCAAGCGACAGTAGTAGCAACAGTAGTAGCAGCAGCAGAGCAAGACAAGTAACATCAGTAGCAACAGTAGTAGCAGTAGCAGAGCAAGACAAGAAACATCAGTAGCAATAGTAGTAGCAGCAGCAGAGCAAGACAAGTAACAACAGTAGCAACAGTACTAGCAGCAGCGGAGCAAGACAAGTAACAGTAGTAGCAACAGTAGTAGCAGCAGCAGAACAAGACAAGTATCAGCAGTAGGACAAACGCGTAGGCAATGGGTCGGTGATTTGTTTTGATGATATTCATCATGCAACAGTTATAACACGGAGAGATATGTGGCTAGCTCCCGTTCGTCAATGTGATGTAGGCATGCATTCCGTGTGTCGTCATACGTGCTTAGGGAAAAGAACTTGCATGACATCTATTGTCCATCCCTCCCGTGGCAGCGGGGTCCAAAGGAAACTACGGGATATTAAGGTTCTCCTTCTAATAAAGAACCGGACCAACGCATTAGCACTTGGTGAACACATGAACTCCTCAAACTATGGTCATCACCGGGAGTGGTTCCGGTTATTGTCACTTCGGGGTTGCCGGATCATAACACAAAGTTGGTAACTACAACTTCCAAGATCGGATCTAAAACACACATATATTGGTGACAACATAATAATTTCAGATCTGAAATCATGGCACTCGGGCCCTAGTGACAAGCATTAAGCATGGCAAAGTAGTAGCAACATCAATCTCAGAACATAGTGGATACTAGGGATCAATCCCCATCAAAACTAACTCGATTACATGATAGATCTCATCCTACTCATCACCGCCCAGCGGGCCTACAAATAGATTACTCACGAACGACAAAGAGCTTCATGTAATTGGAGAGGGAAGAAGGTTGATGATAACGATGGCGACAATTTTCCCTCTCCGGAGCCCAAGACGGACTCCAGATCTGCCCTCCAGATGAAGAACATGTGGTGGCGGCGCCTCCGCATCGCAAACGCGACGAAAACTTCTCTTTTTTTATTTTTTCTGGGACGAAAGGGGACTTATAGACCTGAGGTTGGGGGCGGCAGAGCCGTGTGGGCCCCACAAGCCTGCCCACCGACACCAGGGGGTGGTGGCGGAGCCAGGGCTTGTGGCCCACTGGTCCACCCCCTCAGGTGGAACTTGGCGCAGATATTTTTTATATTTTCCAAAACTGCTCCCCGTAGATTTTCAGGATGTTTGGAGAACTTTGATTTCTGCACAAAAATAACACCAAGGCAATTCCGCTAAAAACAACGTCAGTCCAGGTTCCATTCAAATCATGCAAATTAGAGTCCAAAACAAGGGCACAAGAGTTTGGAAAAGTAGATACGATGGAGACGTATCACCCACCACCGCGTGGGATCGCAGCAGTTTTCGAGGGTAGAGTATTCGACCCAAATTTATTGATTCGCTAACAGGAGGTGAGAGGATACTCTCGAGTTTTAGCAGCTGAATTTATCAGATTCAAGCACACCTAAAAGATTAGTATGTGCAAGCAAAGAGTCAGCAGCATAGTAGTATGGTAACAACGGAGTCAAAAACGATCTGTTGACGGCAGACTATTCCTAACGATTGTATCAATGACGCCAGAAGTTGCCCGTCGACGGAAATTGTTTGTTCCCGTCAACGACCAACGAGCCAAAATTGTAGCAGGTAACAGCAGTGTAACGAGTAATAGCAATGGCAAGGAACAGCAGTAGTGACAGCAGTAGGAAGTAGCAACAGTAGCAAGCGACAGTAGCAGCAAGTAACAGTAGTGGTAGCAGAGCAAGACAAGTAACAGCAGCAGTGGGACAGACTCGTAGGCAATGGGTCGGTGATTTGTTTGGATGATATTCATCATGCAACAGTTATAACACGGAGAGATATGTGACTAGCTCCCGTTCGTCAATGTGATGTAGGCATGCATTTCGTGTGTAGTCATACGTGCTTAGGGAAAAGAACTTGTATGACATCTATTGTCCATCCCTCCCGTGGCAGCGGGGTCCAAAAGAATACTACGGGATATTAAGGTTCTCCTTTTAATAAAGAACCGGAACAATGCATTAGCACTTGGTGAACGCATGAACTCCTCAAACTATGATCATCACCGGGAGTGGTTCCGGTTATTGTCACTCCGTGGTTTCCGGGTCATAACACATAGTAGGTAACTACAACTTGCAAGATCGGATCTAAAACACACATATATTGGTGACAAGATAATAATTTCAGATTTGAAATCATGGCACTCGGGCCCTAGTGACAAGCATTAAGCATGGCAAAGTAGTAGCAACTTCAATCTCAGAACATAGTGGATACTAGGGATCATTCCTCGTCAAAACTAACTCGATTTCATGATAGATCTCATCCTACTCATCACTGCCCAGCGAGCCTATGAATAGATTACTCACGAATGATGAAGAGCTTCATGGAATTGGAGAGGGAAGAAGGTTGTTGATGACGATGGCGACGATTTCCCCTCTCCGGAGCCTAAAACGGACTCCAGATCTGTCCTCTAGATGAAGAACTGGATGTGGCGGCGCCTCTGTATCGCAAACGCGACGAAATCTTCTCTTCTGTTTTTTTTCTGGGCGAAAGTGAATTTATAGAGCTGAGATTGGGAGCGGCAGAGCCACATGGGCCCCACAAGCTTGGTTGCCGCGGCGAGGGGGGTGGTCGCGGCAACAGGGCTTGTGGCCCACTGGCCCACCCCCTCTGGTGGATCTTTGCGCAGGTATTTTTCATATTTTCCAGAAAAATTCTCCGTAAATTTTCAGGACATTCCGAGAACTTTCATTACTGCACAAAAACAACACCATGGCAATTCTGCTGAAAACAGCGTCAGTCCGGGTTAGTTCCATTCAAATCATGCAAATTAGAGTCCAAAAGAAGGGCAAAAGAGTTTGGAAAAGTAGATAGGATGGAGACGTATCAGCGGCCGGCACACCCTTGAGGCCTTGTGCCTCAAGGCTTGCCCGCCCTCCCCCTCCTCCTATATATAGTGGTGGTTTAGGGATTTTTGAGACACAACTTTGCCACGTGCAACTCTAGCCTATACCACACAGTTTCACCTCTAGATCGGATTTCTGCGGAGCTCGGGCGGAGCCCTGCAGGAGTAGATCATCACCAGCATCGGAGCGCTGTCACACTACCGGATAACTCATCTACTTCTTCGTCTTGCTTCCTGGATCAAGAAGGCCGAGATCATTGTCGAGTTGTATGTGTGCTCAACGCGGAGGTGTTGTCCGTTCGGTGCTAGATCAGAACGGATCGTGGGACGGATCGCCGGACGGTTCGTGGGACGGTTCGAGGGACGTGAAGACATTCCACTACATCAACCGCGTTTCTTAACGTTTCGTGATGTGCGATCTACAAGGGTACGTAGATCCAAATCTCCACTAGTAGATGGACATCACCATGATAGGTCTTCATTTCCGTAGGAAAATTTGTGTTTTCCATGCAACGTTCCCAACACCTACTACCGCTTGTGGGTGGTACTACCGCTGGTTGGGAGTGGTACTACCACTAGTTGGGAGAGGCACTACAGCTTGTGCTGCCAACTTCACATTTGTCTTGATTCCACTTCAAGTATACTCTTTTTCATTTCTTTTTGGCTTATGCAATTTGTTTACACCTGCTTTTCCCTCTCTCTATGTTGTGGGTTCCAGGTGGTAGTAGTGGCTCTTCTCATCATGAGTGCCTACTAAAACCAAGTCGTGAGGGTAGCTCCAAGTGATACCGCACACCTAGGGATGGCAGTGCCAATCCTAGTGCACCACCGAGGCAGAGGACCCAGACGGCTATCACCAAGTCTGAGAAGGGTCAGTCAATGAGTGAGTTACCAAGCAAGGAGTTCTATATTGTACACTGTCACAACCCGTACGTCAATCCACAAGAATAAGCTCTTCTCAGTCGTCCCTTCTGGACCAAGCAACAAGGTTCTATTTATTATGATGTGCTCAAGAAGAAGAAGAAGAAGAACTTGTTTGTTCCTCATGTCAAGTCCATTAATATGGACCATTTCCAGAAGAATCTCAAATATTTTGGTGAAGCTCTTGCTTTGTGTGACAAGCTAGACATTATCAAGCTCATGCAATTTAACAAGGATTTTGATGGAGAGATGGTAGTTGTGTTCTTTGCTACTGTCCATCTCGAAAATGATGAGTCAAGGACCTTAACTTGGATGACTAATGGGAGAATACTGATTGCTAAATGGAAGGAGTTCATGGATTTGTCAGGCTATGATGATCAAGAGCTCCTTAACCCAATTGGATTCCGTCCTCACCTCGAGGTTACTTGCACAAACACGAGTGGTATATCAAAATATTCTACTAAGAAGGTTTCTTCCACCACTGGCAACGCAACCTATGCGTTGAATCTGTTTCTAGACATCATGCAACACATCTTCAAGCACACACTCTTTCACCGTGTTGGGAACTTGGATCAGGTACACTCCTACCTAGTGGATATGCTGGTCTATTGTGAGAGCATGAAGGACTCAACAAAGGTATGTTTTGGATGTATCCCACATCATGTGGTCGAAGATTCTCTCGGCCGTGACGGAGCGTAAGTGTCCCATCTATGGTCGCTATCTGATGCATATTATTGAGGGGGCTAGGAATCCACCTTTCTAGGTGAATTGTTTGAGTGTGGTGATCCGATTCCTCATGAGATTGTGCAACTGAGGTTGAAGGACAAATGGAGTACTCATACTGCTCGTGAGATGGAGGTTCCAGAGGTAGAGGATGAGGATGAGGGTAGCGCTAACCCTAGTTACGCTCCCTCTGGCATGGAGCCATCTTGGGCTCATAAGCTAAAGGAGAAGATGAAGAAGTTGTTCTGCATGCAGCCTCATGGTCAGTACACCACATACGTGGTAGAGAAGAAGTCTCACAGATGTGACAAGCTTCTGATTAGGCACATGTGGATGGAGATGACTAGATGATTTGAGGACATGATCACTGATGAGGAGACATTGACCTCCAAGCATTGCAAGTGGGACTCGGATGTTGATCAGCGTGGCACATCAACTTCAAGATCCAGCGAGTACGGGGAGTTTTTGATTATGGTGTGTTTCTACCACCTTGGACTACATTAGTGCTCTTTGCCCTTTGGGTGTATCGATGCCAAGGGAGAGAGAGAATTTGGGGATTTCCCGAGTCACGGTGTGTCTTAGTTGCTTGCTTTCTTTGCTCGTGAACTCTTTTAATATTTTCTTTGGTTTGGTTTGTGTTTTGTGAGACTAAAGACAGAGTCGTATGGTGTGATACATATGCTACCCTCTACTTTATGTATGTACGTCTTAGTACTCTGTTAGTCTGTGAGTTTATTCTTGTCATGTGCTCTATGTTTATGCTCACATGCTATCTCTCTTCATGTTATTACAAGTATTGCATGTCTATAAAATATAAGGGGAGCGTGGATCCTAGTGTGTGTACTTTGCATTCCAAAAGGATATCTAAAATAGTGCACACATTTAGGGTGGGCCGTCTATATTTTGTAGAAGGTGGAGTTTGCCTTTTATCTTATGGTATCCTTTGTGCAAATCCTACATTGTCATCAATCCACCAAATAACGAGAAATTGTGAGGGCATATTTCTCCATTAATGGTTTTGGTGATTGATGACAATGCATTTGTAGACTAATCATGTGCATTAAGCCTTTGAGATGATTCATCATATGGCACAAGGCGATTCGAGCCCCTCGGTGGATAATAATGAAGATGGTTATTTTCACGTGTTTCATTTTCGGTGAAATTGAATCGTAGGAGAACCATACTATTAAGAGGGGGTCCGCTGCAGAAAGTTTTGGATGGAATCAACACGTACACTTTGATTTTCACCCTTGTTCCTTTCCTGCATCAATGGAGTTGCTCCAGTGTGCCCATTGCTACGATTCTGAAAGTCCCAAGCGGAAGTACCGCGCTCGCAAGCGGTAGTACTGCCTACGAGTACAAGTGGTAGTACCGCTCAGGGTAAGCGGTAGTACCACCTAAGGGTGGTAGTACCATTGACAAATGTCGTGCTTTGTACCGTTGCCACTAGGAGTCTCGACTTTTCGTGTCAAACTGGATGGTAGTGGGGACGGTAGTGTAGTGTTGTAGTACCGCCTCCAACCGGTAGTACCACCCACCACTACCGCTCAAACTACCACTCCCCTTCACGACCCGACACTCAGCGGATGTATGGAAGGTAGTAGGGAGAGACACTGTCGCTTACAAGCGGTAGTACCACTCTTACGAGTTGTACTACCTTTGTTCGTTTCTCTACCCTACATGAGAGGGCCCGTGCACTGCAACCCCAGAGGTAATATCGCTGGGTTAAGCGCTAGTACGGCTCCGGTGGCACTACTGGCTCATGGCCTTGTGCCATTGTACTATGCAACGGGCACAGCCACGCAAGCGGTAGTACCGCTCCTATGAGTGGTAATACCGCTTGCTCACGGGATGAGAGGGGGTAACGGCTGGATTCTTTCCCCCACTATAAAAAGGGGGTCTTCTTCCCCAAGAAGACCACATCTTCCTCCCCAAAGCTCCATGGTTGCTCCAAGGTCCATTTTCGCCCGATCTCTCTCCCTAGCCAAGAAAAGTTTATGATACTCGAGGGTTTGGTTGAGAGGTCCCCGATCTACACTTTCACCAAGATAAATTTGATTCCTCCACTAATCCCTTGTGGATCTTGTTAATCTTGGGTGTTGAGCTCCTTAGACGGTTCATGTCACCTCAGAGCCACAATCCATTATGGAAGGGTGGTGTTGGGAGTCTCTAACTAAGTTGTGGTGATTGTCCTGACCTTGTTTGTAAATGTTTTGTCGCCGTCATTAAGGGCACCACTAGTGGAATCATGGCACCTCGCATTTGTGAGGGCGTGAAGATAATACAGTGGCCCTAGTATATTCTTGGGAGGCATTGTGCCTCCAGACTGCTCCAACGGAGATGTAGTTTCCCTCAAAGGGAAAGAACTTTGGTAACACATACTCGTCTTCACCGGCTCCACTTGTGGTTATTTATTACTTTTACTTTGTTTAAGATTTACTTGTGTTGTATCCTTTGCATGCTTTTATTGTTGTTTTTGCTAGCATCATATAGGTTGTTCACCTAGATGTATATATAAACAACCTATTTGTTGCTAAACCTAATTTATTAAGAAAACTTAAAAATTGGTAGTGGCCTATTCACCGCCCCCTCTAGTCAACCATATCGATCCTTTCACCTATGCGTAGATGTGTGGTAAAGGGCTTAGCTCAGTCCACTTGCCCTACCAACTGGTTGATCGGTTATTCTGGTAATCAATGGTTTGGACACGTGGCGCCAGAATCCCGTCAAGGGCAGGAATCAAATCTTTTGAATCCTTCCACCATAGATTTGAACACACGATGTTTTGTGTGTAATCATTCACCTTCAATTTGCATCGAGGATCATACTAGCATGGGATCAATTATGCCTCTCGCCATTAAACTCCACTTTGGTGTCATAGATGTAATCGTGTGTAATGTGCAGCGGTAAGCTCATCACGTAGGGTACCAGTGTAGCACACCTTCCACTCTATGTGCAACCAAATAATGTGTTAATGTGTGAGCTGAGACAATGTAGAACGCCAAACACCATGCACAAACCTATCCCCTAATGCAGGCAGTTTTGATACATACCATCAAACGTGATGCGATATGAGTTTTTACCTTATTTCTACTTAGCCCGATGCAACTCATCAACACATACAATGCAGATAAGAGAAACTCGAACCGCGCGATCCAAACGGATGCGTGCTTTGTCTGTTTGTGTTGGCTTGTCCGCCCCGTTTTTTGGTGGATCAGCCGTGCGCCCAAAGCGTCGACCCATTTTTCGTCCACGTAGAATAGTGTTTTCATAAAGAAATGGCTCGAGACTACAGATCATGCCAACCAAGAGTTCATGTCGGCGAGTTGCCAGCGGCCGACAAACATATGCTAACCTCCAAAAAAAAGTATGCAGTTCATGTTGGGCGCACCTGCCAGCGGCCGGCAGACATGCCAGCACACAAAATGGAACTGTAGTTCTACCACGCTATCTCCATCATGGTCATGCACGCACACTTTGCGGGCATACAAAAAATATGCCGCTCTCGGCCATGGATCACACGTCATCTAAGTTGAGCATGTCGGCATGCATCTTCTCGAACCAAGACCACTTCCGCGGAGAGACCATGCTCAAGTCCACCTTCATGATCTCGACATACCATGTGCCAAAAGATGTCGGCATACCATGTCTTTGATGCCGAGGCCACTCATGGGACGGGCCTCGATGCTCTCAATGTTGGCACAAAACTTGTTGCACTCTTGTTGTATCACCCTCCAACACTAGCCGAGTGAAACTCACCTGCGCTTGCTCTCAAATTGGTACGGCTTAAACTTCTTGTGTTCGTGGAAGTCGCGATGCACTCTTGGCCAAAATGTCGAATGCTTTTGCTTAGCCAAAATGTCCACTTCATCATCGTCTTCGTCTAGGTCGTAGTCTTCGGGGAACTTGTGCTCTACCGGGAAAGAGCGTCTCATCGGGATCAAAGGGAATGCCACCACCACCAGCACCACCTTCGAAGATGATGCTCTCCATGAACATGCGGTTGGCCTCGTCGTGCGCAAGCGACATTGGGTCGAACAGGTTGCGTGTGTTCTCCATGGTGTCGGCTGAGAGCTCGCGCTGCCGTTTCCACGCGCTTCCCCCTAGAGGACGATCAGCCGCCCATGGGGTTGCGTTGAGATCGATGGACGTGGGCGCTAGCGTGGACGGCGCGACCACGCTCACCACCGGCGAACCGGAGCCCGAAGAGATGGACAAATGTGAGGCTTGCGGGTGGTGGGGGTGGAAGTCGTGCGCATGTGGCGTGGTCGACATGTGCGGCGAGTCCGGAAGTCGGGGACGAAGGGGCGACAAGCTAGTGCTAGCCGCGACCACTGCGGCAGCGACGAGCCTGTGCTGGCCTGGGTTTAACCCTAGCATCACCAAGGCATGTCTCATGGCCTCGACCTCTTGCTCTGCTACAGCGAGGAGGGTGGACGCGACGGCAGCGTCGATCCTAGCTTCCTGCGCGTGTCGGCGACACTTTCTCATGGATGACTCGGTGGAGCGCTTCTCATCGGTCAGCTCCTTCTTCTTCCTCGATTTCGCCGACGGTTTGCGTGCGTCGCCGCCGCCACGGGGCTTGTCTCCTCTGGCTATGACGGGGCCGGCAGTGGCGAGCGAGACGAGGCCGACATCGGCAACGAGGGTCAGCGCGTCTTCGTCCATGGTGCGCGCGAATTGGCAGGAGTTTTGGGGAAAATGGTGACCCTGTGCCACCGACTTGTGGGCCGAGGGAGGATAAGGACAAGCGTCGCGTGTGTCCGTCTCGTGTCCGCGTTGACGCGAATCCAGCATAAATTTGGACTTAAAATGGATCGTGCGCAAACAAAAAGCGACACGTTGAGATAAATTTTATGTCTACGTTGATTTAAAAAACACGCACGAAACAAAATGAATCGATCGGTTGGAGGTGTTGTAACTTCACACACAACCAAATACGGCCTATAGTGTTTCTGCCCCGATGATGAATGCGATACAGCCGGAAAAGGACAGGATGTCCTCCGTCTTCTTCTTCGTTTTCTTTTCTATTTCTATATTCTTTTCAGGAATGGTTCAAGCTTGGTTGCGTGGCTTGGTGCCTCACGTAATTTGTTAGTGGCAACAGGCTGCGTACGACAAACACTGCCGATCGAGAAACGATAACAAATGCCAGCGGTTCAGGAGGGTTTTTGCCTGATCATTGGCCGGTGCAAGCTGCCACGGAGTAAGGTCACTCCAGTTTTTATATTTCTTACTACTCCGTATTAAGGAGAGCAAAGATGAGTCGAATCTTGACACGACTATATTATGAATTGAATGAACGGGACAACAACCAGAAACAATACCAGCCCCTAGAGCTAGCGGAATGCCGGTCGTATCACGTATTATGCTTTTTATATAGCAGCACCACAAGGAGAGAGGCGTTTTGGAGGCCGACCTTCATGAAGGTCTTTATTTTTAAAAATTTAAATTCAAATTTTTATGGTTTTAAAAATTCTGAAAAAAATATATGCATGTACGTAAGGATGTAACCCACATGTGTGTAAAAATTCATAATGAAATACCTAGAGTTGCGACCTGTACAAAAAGAGAAAATCGTGATCTGGAAGGATGAATAGTATCATGTGTTGAACAGTCTCAGATTTTTTTTTATATAGCCCTCATTTCAATGTACACACATGTGTGTTATATCTTCATGTGTATCTGTATTTTTTTCAGAATTTTTTGAAATGTAAAAATATGAATTTTGATCAAATTTCAAATTTGAATTTGGAGGCCTCACTCGAGGCCGAGCTTCAAAAGGGATTTCCGCACCACAAGTAGGTATCTTTCAGTTCAGACGAACATTCTGTTTCCTTGACGTAAACTGGTAACGCAGGATTTAAATATATTTTAAAATAACCTTCGCTAGTGACACGGAGCTGAACGAGCGGGGGTGGCCCCTTCTCAACGGTAAGGGGGCCATGACGTGCGGTTGTATGGTTAGAAAAATAGTGGACATGTGTAGGTGTTTAAATCCTAAACTTGACATTGGATGTTTGTATTTTTTTTTATTTTTTTAATCTTTTTAGTGATGTGCTACAAAGGCTTATGTGATAACTTCGTGAATTTTGAAATGATGTTTCGGCTCACCTGTTGAAGGTGCTCCTCGATGTAGAGCATGCGTACGTGTGTTTATAAAAATGAATGCATGTGCATATAAATAGTTGTTTGCATTGTTATTCTGTTAGAAACGCAAAGGGGGGAGGGAAAGCGATCATGTGCCTCGAAGGCTCCCTCATGCATGGGATCTGGCCGCGGTGAGGTGACGTAGCAAATGTGGGGGGACCGACAATCACGATGAGTGTGCTTGAGGTGGCCCTAAGCCGAGCCGGGCGGAGGAGACACTTGCCCGCTGTGGCTCATCGGATATGACCACGACGAGGGGGTGAAGCAGATGAAGGCAACACAGTCCAGGTGGCAGACGATAGTGTCGATCTCTGAGAAGGCGATGAGGAGAACGAACACTCTGATCATGAATCCATTTGGCCCTATTGTAGCCACGCAAAAAAATAAAAATAAAATCTACAACAAGATCTTTATCGCCATTTTTTCCAAGAAGATCTCTATTGTGATTTTTTGGCAATAAGACCTCAGTTGCAGAAATACTGCAACATCACCTTTGTTTGCAAAGATGGCCGGTTACATGGCTACACCAGATGACCATCCACAACTCCATCCAATAGATGAAGACCCGCGCGATCTTTTCTCCTATCCAACCGACGCGTAGCGTCACGAGTATTTTTTTAAACAAAGCAAAAGATTTGTGTTATCCACTACTAAAATAAAATGAAACTGTCCATTTAATTAAAGGAAGGTTAAAACTTGCATAAACCGACGAGCGATACACACATGATATCATGATATCATCCCTCCTCGCCCCACGCACCTCAACAAAGAAGGTCTCATTGAGATACACTTTGACGTCATTATGTTTGCTTCTCCCCAACAAACGTCATCGTGCTCCTTAATATCAAAGCAAGCGACTCTGATTTTGCCGAAGATGAACGTCAACCCAACCCTCATCGGAGAGGTCGTATGGATACACAAGAAGGCATCGAATACCACCGAAGAGATCACCCGTTGCTTGTCACTGTCGCCCACATGGGCCTCGTCATCGCAACTCCGACTTAACCACAACAAAAACAATCTGAGATAATTCCACAAACACATCGAAGAAAAGCCGACTACCACAATAACTCAAGTGCCTATGACTTTGCTCACCTTCACCATTGTTGCCACACAAGCCTCGGCATCAACACCAACGCCTTCCCCTGGTCACACTTGTCGATGCCCCGCTCCAGGGAGGAAGCCCTCAAGAGGGGAAATGATGACAATGCATCGTCATCGCCCGGGCACACATGATCTAGGGTCTCCCTGGAGCTAAATCCATGTGGAGGGGTGTGACACCAACGCAGCAATGCGTCCAAAAAAGTCTACAATGCCCATAGCCGCCGCCTCACAGTCCTAAGGTTGATACAGAGTCTTCATCTAAGCTCCCAACACACTAAACCGCTTCAGTTGACAAGTCCACCAAGCAACACCATCACCATGAGCCGCCAATGAAGAATCCCACCAACGCCGCAAATAACAACACCTTGCGTAGGCCTCCTTCGGCCACTCATGGACACCAACTAGCGTATCAGTCCATCACCGACCGGAAGCAACACGAACCTTAGAGCCTCGTCGAGTGCCAACTGGACCAAATTAGTGTCGCGCAAGGCCAAGAACCACCTTGGTTCCCGGTCACAACCTTGCGTTAGATGGTCATTTTGCCACCCCTCACCTGGTCAATTCGCCACAACAACGTCCGTATCGATGCCGAGGAAGCTAGATCCGCACCTTGCGCCCCGATGAGCACCCCTCATGTGTCCCTCACATCCTCTTCTTACTTGACCAACGTTGACCGGACCCTCCATACCCATCTCAAACGTCCGAGTAGGCCGATCGGTCACAAAAATTCGACCCAGCAGGGCGCCTCAAACGGGCCTCAAATGCCTGGGCTGACCGGCACCCCTCATATCGAACCTAAATATGGGACAAATACGGGGCGTCCATGCCCGTTCGAACATGCCCGCCACGCCGGCCTGGCGACAAGGTCCCACACGAACTTTTTCAGAAAACTAACGGTTCGACGAACGCTTGTCCGTTGCCGCGGTGTGAGCGCCGCATGGCGCCGCTGTAACGACTAAGATGCGGTCCTTTCCGATTTGAGAAACGAGGCCCTGAATTGGAAAGAAGCGCATCTAAGCATTTCGCAAGCACGATAACATAGCACATACATAATAATAACTGAATGACAATAAGGGATTCAACTGTCATCTCATTAATATATCAGAGTACATCACTGATATGTCTCCGTCGTATCTACTTTTCCTAACTCTTTTACCCTTGTTTTGGACTCTAATTTGCATGATTTGAATGGAACTAACCCGGACTCACGCTGTTTTCAGCAAAATTGCCATGATGTTGTTTTTGTGCAAAAATAAAAGTTCTCGGAATGTCCTAAAAATTTACGGAGATTTTTTCTGAAATAAAAGAAAAATACTTGCGCAAAGATCCACCGGAGGGGGCGTGCCACTGGGCCACAAGCCCACAGGCCGCGGCCACCCCCTATGGTCGCGCCGTGTAGGCTTGTGGGGCCCACGTGGCACCACCGCCCCCAAACTCAGCTCTATATCTTCTGTTTCGCCTCGAAAAAATCAGAGAGAAGGTTTCATCGCGTTTTGCGATACGGAGGCGCCGCCACATCCTGTTATTCATCTGTAGGGCAGATCAGGAGTCCGTTTCGGGCTCCGGAGAGGGGTAATCGTCGCCATCGTCATCATCAACCTTTCTCCACCGACAATTCCATGATGCTCTTCATCGTTCGTGAGTAATCTCATCGTAGGCTTGCTGGACGGTGATTAGTTGGATGAGATCTATCATGTAATCGAGTTAGTTTTTGACGGGAATTGATCCCTAGTATCCACTATGTTCTAGATTGATGTTGCTACTACTTGGCTATGCTTAATGCTTGTCACTAGGGCCCGAGTGCCATGATTTCAGATCTGAACCTATTATGTTGTCGCCAATATATGTGTGTTTTAGATTCTATCTTGCAAGTTGTAGTCACCTACTATGTGTTATGACCCAGCAACCCCGGAGTGACAATAGCCGGAACCACTCCCGGAGATGACCATAGTATGAGGAGTTCATGTATTCACCGCGTGTTAATGCGTTGGTCCGGTTCTTTATTAAAAGGAGAACTTTAATATCCCGTAGTTTCCATTAGGACCCCGCTGCCACGGGAGGGATGGACAATAGATGTCATGCAAGTTCTTTTCCCTAAGCACGTATGACTACATACGGAATACATGCCTACATTAGATTGACGAACGGGAGCTAATTACATATCTCTTCTAGTTATAGCTGTTACATGATGAATCACATCCGTCATACTCATCCATCACCGATCCACTGCCTACGAATCTTTTACTACTGGTCCTCGCTACGTTACTTTGCCTAGGCTTGTCCCTTGCTACAAAAGGGATTGGGTCACTTTGCTGCTGATGTTACTTGTTACTTTGTTGTTGCTGCTACTGCTGTTCCTTGCTACTTCGCTGCTACTTGTTGCATGACTTTTCTGGAGCCGTAGCCGGGGAAGCATTCTTCTTAAGAATAATCCCCTGTCAACGTGCTGGCGATATTGATACAACAGTTAGGAATAGTCTGTCGTCAACAGATCGTTTCTGGCAACGTTGCTATCATACTACTTTGCTACTGATACTTTGCTTGCAGACACTAATCTTTCAGGTGTGGTTGAATCTGACACGTTCAGCTGCTAATACTTGAGAATATTCTTTCGCTTCCCGTCGTGCGAACCAACAAATTTGGGTTGAATAATGTACCCTCGAAAACTGCTGCGATCGCATACGCTTGTGGGACATCAAGGCTTTTTCTGGCGCCGTTGCCGGGGAGGCACAACTATATTCTCTGAGTCACTTGGGATTTTCGTTTGCTGGTCACCATGAGGAATCTGAAAGATCCAAGAACTAAAATCATGCCTTCCACTACGAGGAGAGGTAAGGAACTGCCATCTAGCTCTGCACTTGATTCACCTTCAGTTTTAAGTAAGTTTGCGACTTCGCCTCCTGCTAGAAATCTTAATATGTCGCATGTGCTTGATGATGCTACTTCTGCTGGCCATGATACTTATGATGCTATGCTTGATGCTATGCCTGATGATGCTATGCTTGATACTATGCCTGATGATGCTATGCTTGATACTATGCCTGATGATGCTATGCTTGATATGCCTCATACTGCTTTGCCACTAGGTGCATTCCTTGATGCACAAATTGCTAGAGTTGCTTCTAGATGTGATGACACTTCTGAAACTGCTGATACTATTGAAGTAGAACCTGCTACTATGCCTGAAATGCCTGTTATGCGTGATACGCGCTATGTTATGGAGGGAGAGATAGCTGAGGATTTTCTTGCGTGTAAGGATAGCTATGATGTCGAGAATTTATTGCGCAAGTGGAAAGAAAAATCTCTGAACGCTAGGATGAAATACGACCCAAAGTTTGCTACTTCACCTATCTTTGTGACCGATAAGGATTATGAATTCTCTGTCGACCCGAGTTAATCACTCTGGTCGAATCTGATCCTTTTCACGGTTACGAGTTTGAAACGGTTGTAGCCCATCTTACCAAACTGCACGACATAGCCACCCTATTCACTAGTGAGGAAAAGATCCGCCACTACTATATGCTCAAGCTGTTTCCTTTCTCGCTAAAGGATGATGCTAAGACTTGGTTCACTTCTCTTGCTCCTGGTTGTGTGCGTAGCCCCCAGGATATGGTCTACTACTTCTCTGAAAAATATTTCCCTGCCCATAAGAAGCAAACTGCGTTGCAGGAAATATACAACTTTGCTCAAGCTGAAGAAGAGAGTCTCCCACAAGCTTGGGGGAGGCTTATCCAGCTACTTAATGCTTTGCCTGATGACCCCCTTAAGAAGAACGAAATACTTGATATCTTCTATAATGGACTTACCGATGCTTCCAAAGACCACCTAGATAGTTGTGCCGGTAGTGTTTTTAGGGAACGAACCGTAGAACAAGCTGAGATTCTACTGAATAACACCTTGTGCAATGAGAATGCTTGGACTATTCTCGAACTACCTCCTAAGCCAACTCCGAATAAAAGAGGTATTCTATTCCTCAGTCCTGAAGATATGCAAGAAGCCAAGAAATTTATGCGAGAGAAAGGCATTAAATCTGAAGATGTCAAAAATCTACCACCTATCTAAGAGATCCATGGTCTCGATAACCCAATACAGGTAGCAGAAGTAAATTCTCTGCGTAGGTTTGATGAGAGTGATATTCCTTTTGATAAACCTGCTAGCTTATGCATGGATGAATTTGATAACTTTGTTGCCAAACAACAGAGTTTCAATGATTATGTTAGCAGACAGTTGGAAAAGAATGCTCGTATGCTTAGTCAATTAAGTGCTTGTGTGGACAGAAATGTCAATGATCTTAAGCTTCTGAGTAAACATGCTTCTATCGTTACTACTCAGGTAGAACAAGTACTTAAAGCTCAAAATGACTTGCTCAATGTTGAATGACAATTCCGTCAGAGTTGCCACTAGAGGCGGTAGAATGACCCAAGAACCTCTGTATCCTGAGGATCATCCGAAGAGAATTGAACAAGGTTCTCAAGGAGTTAGCACTGATGCACCTAGTCATCCTAGAAAGAAGAAGAAAGATGATAGGAACCTGCACGCTAGCAACCCTGTTGCTGTTACCCCTGAAAGTCCAAATGAAGCCTCTATCTCTGATGCTGAAACACAATCTGGTGATGAACATGAGCCTAATGATAATATCAATAGTGATGTTCATGAAGATGCTCAACCTAGCAATGAAAAGGATGTGGAGATTGAACATGTTGATCTTGATAACCCACAGCCTAAGAGATACGATAAGAATGACTTCGCTGCTAGGAAGCATGGTAAAGAAAGGGAACCGTGGGTTCAGAAACCCATGCCTTTTCCTCCCAAACCATCCAAGAAAAAGGATGATGACGATTTTGAGCGATTTGTTGAAATGATCAGACCTGTATTTCTGCAAATGCGTCTGACAGATATGCTCAAGATGTCTCTCTATGCTAAGTACATGAAAGATATTGTGACTAATAAGAGGAGGATCCTGATCTTGAGATCTCCGCCATGCTTGCCAATTACACTTTCAAGGGTAGAACTCTGAAGAAACTAGGTGATCCCGGTGTGCCCACTATACCTTGCTCCATTAAAGGCAACTACGTTAGAACTGCGTTGTGCGACCTTGGAGCCGGTGTTAGTGTTATGCCCCTCTCTCTTTATCGTAGACTTGAACTGGATAAGTTGACACCCACTGAAATCTCTCTGCAAATGGCCGACAAATCAACTGCTTTCCCTGTTGGCATTTGCGAGGATGTGCCTGTTGTGGTTGCTAACACCACTATCTTAACAGACTTTGTTATCTTGGATATTCCCGAGGACGATGCCATGGCGGTCATCCTCGGAAGACCCTTTTTAAACATTGCAGGGGCTGTTATAGATTGCAACAAAGGCAATATCACTTTCCATGTCAACGGTAATGAGCATACGGTGCACTTTCCGAAGAAACAATATCAAGTACATTGCATCAATGCTATCGAAAAAACTTCACCGATTCTTATTGGGAGCTTTGAATGCCCTATTCCTCGTGTCAAGATGCAGTATGATTTGCTTGTTGGGGAGATACATATCCCCACTGAGGTGACCTAGTGACTATTCGAAAATTCTCCGTTCTTTTTTGCGATTCGAGAAGTTTTGTCGAGGGGATTTGATCAACCCCATTGGCGGATTTCATTCGATGACCATGAGATGGATGAATCGAGGAGTCACAAACCTCTATTCCAAGCTTTCTCTTTAGGTTGCTTAGAAGAAAACTGATAGGTTTAGTTTAGCTTTTCCCTGTTTCCTGTCTTAGCGTCCGGTGGAAAAGTGCCCCGAAAATCAAAATTCTCCGAACGCTGTGAAAATAAAGTATGATTTTTTCTGTATTTTTTGAAAAATACTGGGACAAAGAGTCTATCTGGGGGCCACTCCAATGGGCCACAAGCCCTAGGGGCACGGGCACCCCCCTGGCCGCGCCACCCAGGCTTGTGGGGCCCACAGGCACCCCCTCCACTCATTCTTGCTTTCATCTGGTTCTCCTACCTCCGGAAAAAATTGTTTTGCAGCTCAAACCCGTGTTCTTGCTCCTCTTGCTGGGATTTTCGATCTCTTTGCTCAAATCACCGTTCTTCGAACTGTTTTGGGGAAATTACTCCTTGGTAAGTGACTCGTCCATTGGTCCAATTAGTTTTTGCTCTAGTGCCTTATACTCCGCATTTTTTTCTACCTTGGTGACCATGTTCTTGAGCTCTGCATGCTGATTTTAGTTGGTCCCAAGTAGTTTTGATGCGTAATATGGTCTCTAGGCACTCGTTGGAGTAGTTGCTACTAGTTTAGTTGAACCTTGTTCACCTTTCCTTTGGGTCACTGAAAATTTCAGAAAAGGAAGATGTTTATGAGAAACTTTCATGGTGGTTCCTCAAGCAAGAGAGGTCCCCGTCTTGCGATTCAGGAGCCTGGTCCTTACCAACCTAGGGACGCGCGGGTACAACCTTGTGAATGGCCTTTTGATGAATTTATGATTGAGGCAGGTTTCAAAGATGAGTTTGATGCACTTGTTCGCAACGTTGGACTCGAAGAATTCATCTCCGATAAATGTGAACAGTATGTTGCTCTCACTGCCTCTTTTGTTCGTAGATTCAAATTTTTAGCTGGCCTTGAGCCATCGGTGCTATTTGATCTCTATGATAAATCATATACCATGGATTTAGAGAATTTCAGTAGAATTTTCAAAATACCTATTTGGGGTAACCTCAATGATCCTCCTAAATCTTCGGTTAGAGATTTTTGCACTGGTATTACGGTTGGAGAAACTAGAGACATTACGCAAGCTACCATGGGGAGTATTCATTTTCCTGCCTTGCATTACTTTGCCCTCTTCATAGGCAGATGCATTAATGGCAAGATTGAGCATTGTCACCTGTGCGCACCCGACCTTATTATCCTTAAGAGCGCAGTGATGGGTGACAAAAGCTTCAACATGGGAGCTATTATAGCAAGGAGGCTGAATAAGAATGTTATTGAAGGGGATTTCTTTGATGGGATCTATGCCACTCGCATAGCAAACTTTCTTGGAGTACCCATCTACGAAGGAGATTCCCCGCTCCATACAGCTTTCCTTGACTGCGTTGCTTTGACACGCTACCAGTTCCTTGAGAGGGATGATGAATCCCTCCTATACCGATAGATATTTAACCAGCAGTGTGTTTTCCATATTACCCTTCCTGCTCCTGCTCTATTTGACTTTCAGGTAAAACAGAGATATTACATAACCAGAGGAGAGGCAGAGGAGTATGAGAAGGAGGCGAAGGCTGCTCGTCTCCGTGAGGCAGCTATTCAGGCAGTGGCTGCAGCGCTCCCATATAACCCCGATTATGATTTTGGGTTTTGCCAGGACCATCCTTGGGAGTAGATCAAGTTAGGCCAAAATCCTAAGCTTGGGGGAGTACGTGTTCTCACCGACTTTACATTATTGCTTATGCTTTCACTTTGTTCGTCGGTGTTCACACTTTGCCACTTTATCATCCATGCTAGTTTATTTTATTTTTCTCGTTTTCTTTTTGTGTGTCTGTCTAGTTTGCGAAAACCCAAAAAGATTTTATTTTCTTCTTTTGCTCGTTGGGAGCTTTCCCGTGTAGATAGTTTTCTTTTTCTTTGGGTCAAGATAGAAGACCATGGTTACAATGTTTAGTGGCTCTTGCACGCATACCTGTTTAGCTTTCAAAGAGCCATATTACTTTGTCTTCTCCTTTGTGTTTGCCTGCAGATTCCAGCTTTAGTCCAATGCATGAGCACTCTTATTATTGTTCACATCATTAGATCGTGCAAGTGAAAGGCAATAATGACGCTATATGATGAATTGACTGAGCCTGGAAAAGCTGGTATGAACTCGATCTATTTTGTTTTTGTAAATATGACTAGCTCATCATGCCTGATTCAGCTTTGTTGTGAGAGAAACATGTTTGCAATGACAACTTAGAGATCATAGTTGCTTATGCCATGCTTACTTAGCTAGGAGCTTATAATGGTTTGTCTTGGTTGCCAACATGAATGTTGAGATGACTATGATGTAGTGTGATAGGATGGTATCCTCCTTTGAATGATTCAAGTGGCTTGACTTGGCGCATGTTCATACATGTAGTTGAAACAAAATCAACATAGCCTCTACGATGTTCATGTTCATGCTGATTTATGTCCTACACATGCTTGCACTCAATGTTAGTTAATCTCAATGCATTTTGATGACTTTTGTCGCTCTCTAGTTGGTCGCTTCCCAGTCTTTTGCTAGCCTTCACCTATACTAAGCAGGAATACTGCTTGTGCATCCACTTCCATAAACCCAAAGTTGTGTCATATGAGTCCACCATACCTACCTATGTGCGGTATCTTCCTGCCGTTCCAAGTAAATTTGCATGTGCCACTCTCTAAATCTTCAAGAAATAATCTGTTTTCCATGCCCGAACCGCTCATGTGGTGACAGGGGGCTATTGGTATCTTCCATGCTAGGCGTGTTATCCTCGATATGTGTTTATTCGCTATCATTCACGAGAAAGGGGCCGATAATTGGAATTCCCAGTTCCATGCTCAAATCGAAAAGATAATTGCAAACAAAACTCCCCGAGGATTGATGTTTGTATGGACGGTACCCGAGGATTCGGCTAGCCGTGGAGTGTGATTGATTTCTGTTTGGGAACCGCCTATAGCATGTGTAGCATGGAAGATGTTGAGAACTCTTAGTCATTGCGTTGACAATGAAAGCATGCCACCCAAAATTATTATCTTTGTTTTCAAAAGCTTGAGCTCTGGCACCTCTGCAAATCAATGCTTCCCTCTGCGAAGGGCCTGTCTATTTATGTTCCTGTTGAGTCATCCTCCTCTTACAAAAGCACCAATTAGAGAGCACCTCTGTCATTTTTATGCTTTGGCTTTAACTGTGTTGAGTATGACTATGAGTGGGTCTTCATTGCCTTGAATTAAAATGTTTAGTTAACCCTTGGTCTTTGAAGGTGCTCTGCATTTATGTTTTGCGGTCTCAGAAAGAGCTACCGAGGTACCATCTATTCGTGTTGCTACATGTTGTTTTGATTGAAGTGTTGACGTTTGAGGCTTATTATTATTTTTGCTCTCTAGTTGATTATGCCATTGATATGAGTTTACCGTGAGACCTAGTTGTCATTTGCTTATGTGGTTTGCTTGTGATGTTGCTGAAATTCTGGTTATGAGTTAGACATAGTTGCAACAACAAGATCAAACAGAGTTCGTCAAAGTTTTTCTTTTGTCTCTCTCAGTTTGTCAACTGAGTTGCTTGAGCACAAGCAAGGCTTTAAGCTTGGGGGAGTTGATACGTCTCCGTCGTATCTACTTTTCCGAACTCTTTTGCCCTTGTTTCGGACTCTAATTTGCATGATTTGAATGGAACTAACCCGGACTGATGCTGTTTTCAGCAGAATTGTCATGGTGTTGTTTTTGTGCAGAAATAAAAGTTCTCGGAATGTCCTAAAAATTACGGAGATTTTTCCTGGCATAAAAGAAGAATACTTAAGCAAAGATCCACCGGAGGGGGCGTGCCACTCGGCCACAAGCCCACAGGCCGCGGCCACCCCCTATGGCCGCGCTGTGCATGCTTGTGGGGCCCATGTGGCACCACCGCCCCCAAACTCAGCTCTATATCTTCCGTTTCGCGTGGAAAAAAAATCAGAGAGAAGGTTTCATCGCGTTTTGCGATATGGAGACGCCGCCACATCCAGTTCTTCATCTGGAGGGCAGATCTAGAGTCCATTTCGGGCTCCGGCGAGGGGAAATCGTCGCCATCGTCATCATCAACCTGTCTCCACCGACAATTCCATGATGCTCTTCATCGTTCGTGAGTAATCTCATCGTAGGCTTGCTGGACGGTGATGAGTTGTATAAGATCTATCATGTAATCGAGTTAGTTTTTGACGGGGATTGATCCCTAGTATCCACTATGTTCTAGATTGATGTTGCTACTACTTGGCTATGCTTAATGCTTGTCACTAGGGCCCGAGTGCCATGATTTCAGATCTGAACCTATTATGTTGCCGCCAATATATGTGTGTTTTAGATCCTATCTTGCAAGTTGTAGTCACCTACTATGTGTTATGACCCGGCAACCCCGGAGTGACAATAGCCGGAACCACTCCCTGATATGACCATAGTATGAGGAGTTCATGTATTCATCGCGTGTTAATGCGTTGGTCCGGTTCTTTATTAAAAGGAGAACCTTAATATCCCGTAGTTTCCATTAGGACCCCGCTGCCACGGGAGGGATGGACAATAGATGTCATGCAAGTTCTTTTCCCTAAGCACGTTGACTACATATGGAATACATGCCTACATTAGATTGACGAACGAGAGCTAGTTACATATCTCTCCGTGTTATAGTTGTTACATGATGAATCACATCCGTCATACTCATCCATCACCGATCCACTGCCTATGAGTCTTTTACTACTGGTCCTCGCTACGTTACTTTGCCTAGGCTTGTCCCTTGCTACAAAAGGGATTGGGGCACTTTGTTGTTGCTGTTACTTGTTACTTTGTTGTTGCTGCTACTACTGTTCCTTGCTACTGCGCTGCTACTTGTTGCAAGACTTTTATGGATCCGTAGCCGGGGAAGCATTCTTCTTAAGAATAATCCCTCGTCAATGTGTTGGCGCCATTGATACAACAGTTAGGAATAGTCTGTCGTCAATAGATCGTTTCTCGCACTGTTGCTATCATACTACTTTGCTACTGATACTTTTCTTGCAGACACTAATCTTTCAGGTGTGGTTGAATCTGACACATTCAGCTGCTAATACTTGAGAATATTCTTTCGCTTCCCGTCGTGCGAACCAACAAATTTGGGTTGAATACTCTACCCTCGAAAACTATTGCGATCCCATAAGCGTGTGGGACATCAATCACGCATCCAAACAAGGTAGTTCCGCTACGGACTACAAAACATGAGAAATGACTATACTACCCTACATGCTGGCCCACGATCACGACCACACCTCAGTCTTCTGGATAGTTCACGTACAGGCGGTCGTTCTCCTCATTGTACTGCCACGCCAGCTGCGTGCCGTCGGATCACCTGTCTCGGGGGTAACTGAACCTCTTGGTGTTGTGAAGGAATCTGTGAGCCATGGGGACCCAGCAATCTATGACCTCGGTGCCAGAACTAGTTAAGTTATTAGGTTGGAAAGGTGGAGTATTTAGGTTGCAGCATCCTAAGCTTTGTATGGTGGCCAACTTACGTAGAACTTGAATTGAAGGTGGTCTAATCTAGCGGTTGATGATAGATGATCACTAAGTGATCCTGAACACCTACCTACGTCAAACATAACCCCATCGTGTTCCCGATCGAAGAGAGACCTTCGAAGGGGACAGTCACGGTTACGCACACAGTTGGCAATTTTATTAGCTTATGTTAAAGTTATCTATAATCGGATGTTAACAAATATTCCAAGTTGCCACATAACCACGGGCACGGCTTTCCGAAAGATTAAACCCTGCAGGGGTGCTCCAACTAGTCCATCACAAACATACACAGGTCGCAAAGTAATCCTCTATCACGAATCTCGTGATCTCGTCGGATTCCTTAGAGGAAAACCTCAACCCTGGGGAGAACCAAAGCTTCACCGGGATTCCTATACGCAAGATATATCGCTAAGGTAAGACAAGACTAGCAGGACCTCCCGACGTGTCGACGACCCTGATAAGAGTCGCGTATCTCAGTCTCAGGACACGTCGGATGAGCGATGGTTACCACGCCAAAACACTGAGTTGCCCCGGGGAGCGTAATAAGATGCTCTGGGTTGGACCAACACTCATGAGGAGCACTGGCCTGGATTGTTGATTAAATTCCTCGGGGTAGCTATTCCCTATGAAGTTTATTATTAAGTGATTAGCAAATTAACACCAATGGTGGGTCCTGCCGGACAAGTCTTAACACCACGCGATTTATCGAGGGGGTCCCCATAACAACCCCGAACGTGTTAGGAGCGATCAATATGGAATCAAACACCGATAGCCGGTAACTATGGCGGCAAAAACGGAACAAAACACCCAACAGAAGGCTAGGCCTTCCATTATTTACCAAGTATATATGTGCATTAATTAAATAGCAGATTTAACATAATGATATCAAACTCATGTTATCACATGAGACAACTCTTCCTGCAACTAGCAACGCTAACATTAGAAGCTTAGCAAACCCTACTTAGCCATTCAAGATTTGCTAGGAAGGGACAGGTGTTTGGTTTCATGGCATATCAGGAGGCAATTATTTTAGTGGTAGGCAGCGAGCATATTATGGAAGAAACATAATCTAGCATAACATGTCTAGAGATGGGATCAAGGTCATATCATCTTGCCTGTGATGTCCTCAGCTTGGAACTACTCTTGTTCGTCATGCACATACTCTCCCGAATCCACGGACTCGTTCACCGATCCCGGTGCTACCCAACATAACAATAACATCCAATGAACAACAACACCTCAATATGCAACAAGCACATGATGCATGAGATGAATATGAGCATGCATCTCTATTCTACTCACTAGCACAAGCATGAGAAGTAATGACATGTTCCTGGATAGAAATGCACTCTAATCTATCTTGACATGCATGAGAATGACATGATCAGATGCATCACATGAAAACGTTGCAAAAGCATATAAAGAACATTACAAACGGAGCTACGGATCAACGGGAAACAACGAAACAAGAAATGAAGTGCTACGTGTCAAATTCATCCCAACACACTCAAATGGCACAACTCTGGTATTTCCAGGTAGCCAAGACATAAAACAATCCAACATGGATGGGGTGGAGCAAATAAGAACACCACACCATCATCTATGCACTCACAAACATCAAAACACTAAAACTACACAATCTGCCATAAACAGCATCATAGCCTTTTGAGAGCTACATGCAAGACACCTACAGCCACCCAAACATGCCAAATAAGATATCTGGCAGTAGCTATCCAAGAGTACTACAAGCACAAGCAAAAGGATAATGCAAAGGAGTTTCACACAGAAAGTTACACAGCTGCTAACTTGCCCAAAAATATCATATTTCACGGACTTGGTGAAAATTCCTGATTCTCACTATCTGTTTATGCTCTGAAGCATTTTGACAGCACCCAAAACAATATCTACATGACTCCAAATGGAATGAAATTTTATCGAGATCTAGACAAACATAAAAGCTACAACTTCCTAGTTGAAAGCTAAGGCTGAATCACAACACATTGACCTGCACAAGCTAAAGCTGGAATTTCAGCCACATGCCTACTTTGAATGGGCACAACTTGCACATATGGATTCCTAAGCATGAAACAAAAGCAACAAGTGGTAGAGGGGGTCACCCTTAAGTACCACAACCAAGAAGCAAACTCTTGGGCTCACCACATCTCATGGAACCAAGCTCTAAACATAGAACAAATCTGAAATAATTCATCTCAAGAAAGTATTCCAATGGCAAAACTGACTTCACCAATGGATTCATGGGATGATTCTATCCCAAAAACATATATAATACCTATGCACTTGCATCGAACAAATGGGCACAAACTAGAAAACAAATTCTACATAGAATCATATGTAGTGAATAGTGCATCATCACATGTGCTATTCACTAGAACTATATCTACACAAGCATGTGCATATGTCCACAACATCAATAGGGGTACATGAGGGGTAAACATCATGCCCATGTGCCTTGGCACACCACCACACCATCACATGTACAAGCACAACATAATAAAACACCTACACATGAAATTGAGGACACCAACTAGTTGACACCATATATACTACCCCTACTATATAAGCAACATCATGAGCATAACAAGGCCAACATAACTTGGGCATGTGTGTGACACACACACACAAGGTATGTGGGGAGGAGGAAACCCATCCACACACACACCACACTCTACTTGCACCACTAGGGCAAGAGCTAAACCCACAAGCACAAAAATCACATTCTACACTATATAACATATCATGCATCTACACATGCTACCCTAGTGAAAACACACACAACAACATGCACAAAATCTTACAAGTCTGCAAAACAACCTACTCATCTCTTCTACCAAGTATACCTACACACACACAAGTGCACCATCATGGATACACAAACTAGCAAAATAACCTCACTCACATGCTGGTTTTGAGAGGAGGGAAAATAAAATAATACCCTCATGTAGTAGACTATACCATAGCATCACATCTAGCAAACAAAAGAAAGAAAACAACAAGTGAAAACAAAAGAAAATAAAAAGGTTTGGGAGGGGTTTCGAACCCTGCATCCCCTGCTGCATAGCACTGCCACACACCACTCTGCTAGGCACCAAGCACTCGACAGAACAGGGGGAGCCACGAAGCTGATCTGTCGCTGCCTACTATTCTGCTACCGAAAAACAAATCAAAAAGGGGGAGTGCAACCCCAGGGACTCGAACCCACGACCTGGGTACAACACACCCCACAGCTGCGCCACTACGCTATGCATCGACGTCTGACAGAACAGAGGGATTAAAACAAGGAAAGCTAACACGAGCTCCAGGTGCTCTGTTGCACGCAGGGACGCCGGCGACATCAGAGAGGACGCCGGGGCTGGGCTGCTGCTGCGCCTTGTGAAGGACTACCCTAGCAGATCGGTGACTCACTGATGCTACGAGGGGGGAGGAAGCCCCTGCTCTGCACCTACCTCTACCGAGCAACCACACAGATCACGCAACACATGCACCAGGTCGATCCTCTCTTGGGACAGAGGTGTTCCGGCGAGACCTCGGCCGAACCAAGCGAGGAGGAAGGAGGGAGGAGAGATTCCTCACCTAGGGAAGGAAGCGGAGAAGCCGTACGGTGGAGGAGGCCGATTGGAGAGGAAGAAGACACGCCGAAGGGGTCCCTGCCGCAGACAGAAGTAGAAGGACGGAGACCACCGGGACCGAGCTGATGGCGAGCTCCTGCCCGTCGGTGAGGTTTCTCCTCGACCTCAACGACAGTGGGAATGGAGCGCGGGGAGCGTCCCCGAGCCCCGGGACATGGCGGCGGCGTCGGACGCCGACGGGAGCGGGGTAGACGCCAGCGATGTGCTGCTCTATCTCTGTGCTGCAAACTACAGAGACTCACCTACGGGGAAGGAAGAGGAGAAGGAGATGGAGAGAGGATATGGTGGCGGCGCAGATGGAGAAGGGGGTGATGACCCACAGGTATAGGGGATCAATCATAGTCCTTTCAATAAGTAAGAGTGTCGAACCCAACGAGGAGCAGAAGGCTGTGATAAACGGTTTTTAGCAAGGTAATAACTACAAGCACTGAAAGTAGCGGTAACAAGTGATGGTGTAGTGAGGTGAAACGTAGTAGGTGAAAAGTAACAAGTAACAAGTAGTAGCAACGGTGCAGCAAACTGGCCCAATCCCTTTTGTAGAAAGGGACAAGCCTGAACAAAGTTTTATAGGAGGAAAAACACTCCCGAGGACACACGGGAATTTCTGTCATGCTAGTTTCATCATGTTCATATGATTCGCGTTCGTTACCTTGATAGTTTGATATGTGGGTTGACTGGCGCTTGGGTACTGCCCTTACTTGGACAAGCATCCCACTTATGATTAACCCCTCTCGCAAGCATCCGCAACTACAAAAGAAGAATTAAGACAACGTCTAACCATAGCATTAAACTAGTGGATCCAAATCAGCCCCTTAAGAAGCAACGCATAGACTGGGGTTTAAGCTTCTGTCACTCTAGCAACCCATCATATACTTACTACTTCCCAATGCCTTCCTCTAGGCCCAAATAATGGTGAAGTGTTATGTAGTCGACGTTCACATAACACCACTAGAGGAAAAACAACATACAACATATCAAAATACCGAACAAATACCAAATTCACATGACTATTATTAGCATGACTTATCCCATGTCCTCAGGAACAAAAGTAACTACTCACAAAGCATAATCATAATCATGATCAGAGGTGTAATGAGTAGCATCAAGGATCTGAACATAAACTCTTCCACCAAGTAATCCAACTAGCATCAACTACAAAGAGTAATCAACACTACTAGCAACCTTACAAGTACCAATCGGAGTCGCGATACGGAGATTGGTTACAAGAGATGAACTAGGGTTTGGAGATGAGATGGTGCTGACGAAGATGTTCATCGAGATGACTTCCCTCCGACGAGAGGAGTGTTGGTGATGACGATGGCGATGATTTCCCCCTCCGGGAGGGAAGTTTCCCCGGCAGGATCGTCCTGCCGGAGCTCTAGATTGGTTCTACTCAAGTTCCGCCTCGTGGCGGCGGCGCCTCCTCGAAAAAGCTCCGCTCTGATTTTTGTTTCGGACGAATCCCTTAATATAGCAGAAGAGGGGGGCCAGTGGGCCACCAGGGTGCCCACAAGCCCTGTAGCCGCGGCCAGGGGGGCAGGTCGCGGCTACCATGCTTGTGGGCCCCTGGAAGCTCCCCTCTGGCACTTCTTTCGCCCAGTATTTTTTTTGTATATTCCCAAAAAATTCCATGTTGATTTTCAGGGCATTTGGAGTTGCGCAGAATAGAGGACTCAGACTTGCTCCTTTTCCAGTCCAGAATTCCAACTGTGGTATTCTCCCTCTTCAAATAAACCTTGCAAAACAAGAGAGAAAAGGCATAAGTATGGTACCACAATGTATAATAACAGTCCATAAAGCGATAAATGTCAACATGAAAGCATGATGCAAATGGACGTATCAACTCCCTCAAGCTTAGACCTCGCTTGTCCTCAAGCGAAAACCAAGATCCATAGGCATGTCCACATGTTTAGGGATGAAGGTGTTGATAAAACATAATACGGACATGAGGGCATCATGATCACACGTAGAATAGCAATACATCATAAAGATTCTTATGGTAAAGTAACAATTCCTTCACAAAAAAAAGTATGAAAGAAAAACCTTACCGAGAAGTAGCCAACAACAGTCCATAGTCATTGAAGCAATTGCAATTTATCATAACATCAGAAAGAGTCAAATGAGAGCTTGTAAAGCAAATCCACATACTCAATCATCTCTTTTGTTTTCCACAATTGTTACAACTCACGTGGTACTCATGGTATCAAAGTTTCAGTTGGACACAGAGAAAGATAGGGGATTATAATTTTGCCTCCCAACCATTTACCTCAAGGGTAAAGTCAACAATAATAAAGCATAAGTACTCATCTCCAAGTTGATATATGAATATAGATCTTTCCCTAGCATATGACGTTAACCAAGATGAAGACGGAATAGGAAATTGGTGTTGATCACCATGACTTTCACAAGGACAAAAGTAAAGGTACAAGATAGGCCCTTCGCAGAGGGAAGCAGAGGTTGTCATGCGCTTTTGAGGTTTGGATGCGTGTCCTCTTAGTGCGGAGGAACGTCACTTTATGTTGCCTCCTATGATAAAGAACTTTATTATGCAGTCTGTCGCTTTTATGTCTGTTGGGAACGTTGCATGGGAAACAAAAAATTTCCTACGCGCACGAAGACCTATCATGGTGATGTCCATCTACGAGAGGGGATGAGTGATCTACGTACCCTCGTAGACTGTACAGCAGAAGCGTTAGAGAACGCGGTTGATGTAGTGGAACGTCCTCACGTCCCTCGATCCGCCCCGCGAACAATCCCGCGATCAGTCCCACGATCTAGTACCGAACGGACGGCACCTCCGCGTTCAGCACACGTACAGCTCGACGATGATCTCGGCCTTCTTGATCCAGCAAGAGAGACGGAGAGGTAGAAGAGTTCTCCGGCAGCGTGACGGCGCTCCGGAGGTTGGTGATGACCTTGTCTCAGCAGGGCTCCGCCCGAGCTCCGCAGAAACGCGATCTAGAGGGAAAACCGGGGAGGTATGTGGTCGGGCTGCCGTGGAAAAGTCGTCTCAAATCAGCCCTAAAACCTCTGTATATATAGGTGGGAGGGAGGGGGCCTTGCCTTGGGGTCCAAGGACTCTCAAGGGGTTCGGCCGAGCCAAGGGGGAGGACTCTCCCCCCCCCCAAACCGAGTTGGACTAGGTTTGGTGGGAGGGAGTCCTCCCTTCCCACCTCCTCCTTTTTTTTTTTCTTTTCCTCTTGATTTTTCTTCTCTTGGCGCATAGACCACTTGTGGGCTGTCCCACCAGCCCACTAAGGGCTGGTGTGTCTCCCCCAAGGCCTATGGGCTTCCCCGGGGTGGGTTGCCCCCCCCCCCCCCCGGTGAACTCCCGGAACCCATTCGTCATTCCCGGTACATTCCCGGTAACTCCGAAAACCTTCCGGTAATCAAATGAGGTCATCCTATATATCAATCTTCGTTTCCGGACCATTCCGGAAACCCTCGTGACGTCCGTGATCTCCTCCGGGACTCCGAACAACATTCGGTAACCAACCATATAACTCAAATACGCATAAAACAACGTCGAACCTTAAGTGTGCAGACCCTGCGGGTTCGAGAACTATGTAGACATGACCCGAGAGACTCCTCGGTCAATATCCAATAGCGGGACCTGGATGCCCATATTGTATCCTACATATTCTACGAAGATCTTATCGTTTGAACCTCAGTGCCAAGGATTCGTATAATCCCGTATGTCATTCCCTTTGTCCTTCAGTATGTTACTTGCCCGAGATTCGATCGTCAGTATCCGCATACCTATTTCAATCTCGTTTACCGGCAAGTCTCTTTACTCGTTCCGTAATACAAGATCCCGCAACTTACACTAAGTTACATTGCTTGCAAGGCTTGTGTGTGATGTTGTATTACCGAGTGGGCCCCGAGATACCTCTCCGTCACACGGAGTGACAAATCCCAGTCTTGATCCATACTAACTCAACTAACACCTTCGGAGATACCTGTAGAGCATCTTTATAGTCACCCAGTTACGTTGCGACGCTTGATACACACAAAGCATTCCTCCGGTGTCAATGAGTTATATGATCTCATGGTCATAGGAATAAATACTTGACACGCAGAAAACAGTAGCAACAAAATGACACGATCAACATGCTACGTCTATTAGTTTGGGTCTAGTCCATCACGTGATTCTCCCAATGACGTGATCCAGTTATCAAGCAACAACACCTTGTTCATAATCAGAAGACACTGACTATCATTGATCAACTGGCTAGCCAACTAGAGGCATGCTAGGGACGGTGTTTTGTCTATGTATCCACACATGTAAATGAGTCTTCATTCAATACAATTATAGCATGGATAATAAACTATTATCTTGATACAGGAATTATAATAATAACTATATTTATTATTGCCTCTAGGGCATAATTCCAAGAGTCTCCCACTTGCACTAGAGTCAATAATCCAGCCCTCACATCACCATGTGAATTACATTGTAATAAATCTAACACCCATACAGTTCTGGTGTCGATCATGTTTTGGCCGTGGAAGAGGTTTAGTCAGCGGGTCTGCTACATTCAGATCCGTGTGCACCTTGCATATATTTACGTCCTCTTCCTCGATGTAGTCGCGGATGAGGTTGAAGCGTCGTTTGATGTGTCTGGTCTTCTTGTGAAACCGTGGTTCCTTTGCTAAGGCAATGGCACCAGTGTTGTCACAGAACAAGGTTATTGGATTCAGTGCGCTTGGCACCACTCCAAGATCCGTCATGAACTGCTTCATCCAGACACCCTCCTTAGTCGCCTCCGAGGCAGCCATGTACTCCGCTTCACATGTAGAATCTGCTACGACGCTTTGCTTGGAACTGACCAGCTTACTGCACCCCCATTAAGAATAAATACGTATCCGGTTTGCGACTTAGATTCGTCCGGATCTGTGTCAAAGCTTGCATCGACGTAACCTTTTACGGCGAGCTCTTCGTCACCTCCATACACGAGAAACATCTCCTTAGTCCTTTTCAGGTACTTCAGGATATTCTTGACCGTTGTCCAGTGATCCACTCCTGGATTACTCTGGAACCTACCTGCCATACTTATGGCCAGGCTAACATCCGGTCTAGTGCACAGCATCGCATACATGATAGAACCTATGGCTGAAGCATAGGGGACGGAGCGCATATGCTCTCTATCTTCATCAGTTGCTGGGCACTGAGTCTTACTCAATCTCGTACCTTGTAAAACTGGCAAGAACCCTTTCTTGGACTGTTCCATTTTGAACCTCTTCAAAACTTTATCAAGGTATGTGCTTTGTGAAAGTCCTATCAGGCGTTTTGATCTATCCCTATAGATCTTAATGCATAGAATGTAAGCAGCTTCTCCTAGGTCCTTCATAGAGAAACTTTTATTCAAGTAACCTTTTATGCTCTCCAAAAGCTCTACGTTGTTTCCAATCAGTAATATGTCATCCACATATAATATTAGAAACGCCACAGAGCTCCCACTCACTTTCTTGTAAATACAAGATTCTCCAACCACTTGTATAAACCCAAATGCTTTGATCACCTCATCAAAGCGTTTGTTCCAACTCCGAGATGCTTGCACCAGTCCATAAATGGATCGCTGGAGCTTGCACACCTTGTCAGCATTTTTAGGATCGACAAAACCTTCGGGTTGCATCATATACAACTCTTCCTTAAGGAAACCGTTAAGGAACGCCGTTTTGACATCCATCTGCCAGATTTCATGATCGAAAAATGCAGCTATTGCTAACATGATTCTGACGGACTTAAGCATCGCTACGGGTGAGAAAGTCTCATCATAGTCAACTCCTGGAACTTGTGAAAAACCCTTTGCCACAAGTCGTGCTTTATAAACGGTCACATTACCGTCAGCGTCCGTCTTCTTCTTAAAGATCCATTTGTTCTGAATAGCCTTGCGGCCCTCAGGTAGTATCTCCAAAGTCCACACTTTGTTCTCATACATGGATCCTATCTCGGATTTCATGGCTTCTAGCCATTTGTTGGAATCTGGGCCCACCATTGCTTCTTCATAATTTGCAGGTTCATTGTTGTCCAACAACATGATTGATAAGACGGGATTACCGTACCACTCTGGAGCAGCGCGTGATCTCGTCGACCTGCGTGGTTCAACAGAAACTTGAACTGGAGTTTCATGATCATCATCATTAACTTCCTCCTCAACCGGCGTCGCAACGACAGAGGTTTCCCCTTGCCCTGCGCCACCATCCAGAGGGATGAGAGGTTCGACAACCTCGTCAAGTTCTATCTTCCTCCCACTCAATTCTCTCGAGAGAAACTCCTTATCGAGAAAAGCTCCGTTTTTAGCAACAAACACTTTGCCCTCGGATTTGAGATAGAAGGTGTACCCAACTGTCTCTTTCGGGTAACCTATGAAGACGCATTTTTCCGCTTTGGGTTCCAGCTTTTCAGGCTGAAGCTTTTTGACATAAGCATCACATCCCCAAAATTTAAGAAACGACAACTTTGGCCTCTTGCCATACCACAATTCGTATGGTGTCGTCTCAACGGATTTTGATGGTGCCCTATTTAAAGTGAATGCAGATGTTTCTAATGCATAACCCCAAAATGATAACGGCAAATCAGTAAGAGACATCATAGATCGCACCATCTCTAACAAAGTACGATTACGACATTCGGACACACCATTATGCTGTGGTGTTCCAGGCGGTGTTAATTGCGAAACAATTCCACATTGTCTTAAGTGAGCACCAAACTCGAAACTCAGATATTCACCCCCACGATCAGACCGTAGGAACTTGATCTTCTTGTTACGATGATTTTCCACTTCACTCTGAAATTGCTTGAACTTTTCAAATGTTTCAGACTTGTGCTTCATCAAGTAGACATAACCATATCTGCTTAAATCGTCAGTGAAGGTGAGAAAATAACGATATCCACCGCGCGCCTCTACGCTCATTAGACCACACACATCGGTATGTATGATTTCCAACAAGTCACTTGCACGCTCCATTGTTCCGGAGAACGGAGTCTTAGTCATCTTGCCCATGAGGCATGGTTCGCACGTGTCAAGTGAATCAAAGTCAAGTGACTCCAAAAGTCCATCAGCATGGAGTTTCTTCATGCGCTTTACACCAATATGACCCAAGCGGCAGTGCCACAAAAATATGGTGCTATCATTGTTTACTCTAACTCTTTTGGTCTCAATGTTATGTATATGTGTATCGCTATCAAGATTCAATATGAACAATCCTCTCACATTCGATGCATGACCATAAAAGATGTTACTCATAGAAATAGAACAACCATTATTCTCAGACTTAAAAGAGTAACCGTCTCGCAATAAACAAGATCCAGATATAATGTTCATGCTCAACGCAGGCACTAAATAACAAGGATTTAAGTTCATCACTAATCCCGATGGTAGCTGAAGTGACACTGTGCCGACGGCGATTGCATCAACCTTGGAACCATTTCCTACGCGCATCGTCACTTCATCTTTCGCCAGCCTTCGTCTATTCCGCAGTTCCTGCTTCGAGTTGCAAATGTGAGCAACAGAACCGGTATCGAATACCCAGGCACTACTACGAGAACCGGTTAAGTACACATCAATAACATGTATATCAAATATACCTGATTTTTCTTTGCCCGCCTTCTTATCTGCCAGATACTTGGGGCAATTGCGCTTCCAGTGACCCATACCCTTGCAATAGAAGCACTCTGTTTCAGGCTTAGGTCCAGCCTTGGGTTTCTTTCGCGGATTGGCAACAGGCTTGCCGCTCTTCTTCGAATTGCCCTTCTTGCCTTTGTCGTTTCTCTTGAAACTAGTGGTCTTGCTTACCATCAACACTTGATGCTCTTTACAGAGTTCAGACTCTGCGACTTTCAGCATCGCAAACAACTCGCCGGGAGACTTGTTCATCCCTTGCATGTTGTAGTTCAACACAAAGCCTTTATAGCTTGGCGGCAGTGATTGAAGGATTCTGTCAGTGATAGCTTCTTGCGGGAGTTCAATCCCCAGCTCAGGTAGACGGTTTGAGTACCCAGACATTTTGAGCACATGTTCACTGACAGACGAGTTTTCCTCCATCTTGCAAGCATAGAATTTATCGGAGGTCTCATACCTCTCGATCCGGGCGTTCTTCTGAAAGATAAACTCCAACTCCTGGAACATCTCAAATGCTCCATGATGCTCAAAGCGACGTTGAAGTCCCGGTTCTAAGCCATACAAGACAGCACATTGAACTATTTAGTAGTCCTCCTTACGTGCTAGCCAAGCGTTCTTAACATCCTGATCAGCCGTAGCGGGTGGTTCATCTCCTAGCGCAGCATTAAGGACATAATCCTTCTTCCCAGCTTGTAAGATTAGCTTAAGATTACGAGCCCAGTCTACAAAGTTACTTCCATCATCTTTCAACTTAGCTTTCTCTAGGAACGTATTAAAATTCAGGATGACTGTCGCGCGAGCCATGATCTACAACACAAATATATTCAAAGTGGACTTAGACTATGTTCAAGATAATTAGAGTTCAACTTAATTAAATTATATGCTAAACTCCCACTCAAAAAGTACATCTCTCTAGTCATTTGAGTGGTTCATGATCCACTTACACTATCCCAAGTCCGATCATCACGTGAGTCGAGTATAGTTTCAGTGGTAAGCATCCCTATGCTAATCATATCAACTATATGATTCATGATCGACCTTTCGGTCTCATGTGTTCCGAGGCCATGTCTGCACATGCTAGGCTCGTCAAGCTTAACCCGAGTGTTCCGCGTGCGCAACTGTTTTGCACCCGTTGTATGTGAACGTTGAGTCTATCACACCCGATCATCACGTGGTGTCTCGGAACGACGAACTGTAGCAACGGTGCACAGTCGGGGAGAACACAATTTCGTCTTGATATTTTAGTGAGAGATCACCTCATAATGCTACCGTCGTTCTAAGCAAAATAAGGTGCATAAAAGGATTAACATCACATGCAATTCATAAGTGACATGATATGGCCATCATCACGTGCTTCTTGATCTCCATCACCAAAGCACCGGCACGATCTTCTTATCACCGGCGCCACACCATGATCATCCATCAACGTGTTGCCATCGGGGTTGTCGTGCTACTTATGCTATTACTATTAAAGCTACATCCTAGCAAAATAGTAAACGCATCTGCAAGCATAAACGTTAGTATAAAGACAACCCTATGGCTCCTGCCGGTTGCCGTACCATTGACGTGCAAGTCGATATTTCTATTACAACATGATCATATCATACATCCAATATATCACATCACATCGTTGGCCATATCACATCACAATTATACCCTGCAAAAACAAGTTAGACGTCCTCTAATTTTGTTGTTGCATGTTTTACGTGGTGACCAAGGGTATCTAGTAGGATCGCATCTTACTTACGCAAACACCACAACGGAGATATATGAGTTGCTATTTAACCTCATCCAAGGACCTCCTCGGTCAAATCCGATTCAACTAAAGTTGGAGAAACCGTCACTTGCCAGTCATCTTTGAGCAAAGGGGGTTACTCGTAACGATGAAACCAGTCTCTCGTAAGCGTACGAGTAATGTCGGTCCAAGCCGCTTCAATCCAACAATACCGCGGAATCAAGAAAAGACTAAGGAGGGCAGCAAAACGCACATCACCGCCCACAAAAACTTTTGTGTTCTACTCGAGAAGACATCTACGCATGAACCTAGCTCATGATGCCACTGTTTGGGAACGTCGCATGGGAAACAAAAATTATCCTACGCACACGAAGACCTATCATGGTGATGTCCATCTACGAGAGGGGATGAGTGATCTACGTACCCTCGTAGACCGTACAGCAGAAGCGTTAGAGAACGCGGTTGATGTAGTGGAACGTCCTCACGTCCCTCGATCCGCCCCGCGCACAATCCCGCGATCAGTCCCACGATCTAGTACCGAACGGACGGCACCTCCGCGTTCAGCACACGTACAGCTCGACGATGATCTCGGCCTTCTTGATCCAGCAAGAGAGACGGAGAGGTAGAAGAGTTCTTCGGCAGCGTGACGGCGCTCCGGAGGTTGGTGATGACCTTGTCTCAGCAGGGCTCCGCCCGAGCTCCGCAGAAACGCGATCTAGAGGGAAAACCGTGGAGGTATGTGGTCGGGCTGCCGTGGAAAAGTCGTCTCAAATCAGCCCTAAAACCTCTGTATATATAGGTGGGAGGGAGGGGGCCTTGCCTTGGGGTCCAAGGACCCTCAAGGGGTTCGGCCGAGCCAAGGGGGAGGACTCTCCCCCCCCAAACCGAGTTGGACTAGGTTTGGTGGGAGGGAGTCCTCCTCCCTTCCCACCTCCTCCTTTTTTTCTCCTCTTGATTTTGCTTCTCTTGGCGCATAGACCACTTGTGGGCTGTCCCACCAGCCCACTAAGGGCTGGTGTGTCTCCCCCAAGGCCTATGGGCTTCCCCGGGGTGGGTTGCCCCCCCCCCCCCCGGTGAACTCCCGGAACCCATTCGTCATTCCCGGTACATTCCCGGTAAGTCCGAAAACCTTCCGGTAATCAAATGAGGTCATCCTATATATCAATCTTCGTTTCCGGACCATTCCGGAAACCCTCGTGACGTCCGTGATCTCCTCTGGGACTCCGAACAACATTCGGTAACCAACCATATAACTCAAATACGCATAAAACAACGTCGAACCTTAAGTGTGCAGACCCTGCGGGTTCGAGAACTATGTAGACATGACCCGAGAGACTCCTCGGTCAATATCCAATAGCGGGACCTGGATGCCCATATTGGATCCTACATATTCTACGAAGATCTTATCGTTTGAACCTCAGTGCCAAGGATTCGTATAATCCCGTATGTCATTCCCTTTGTCCTTCGGTATGTTACTTGCCCGAGATTCGATCGTCAGTACCGCATACCTATTTCAATCTTGTTTACCGGCAAGTCTCTTTACTCGTTCCGTAATACAAGATCCCGCAACTTACACTAAGTTACATTGCTTGCAAGGCTTGTGTGTGATGTTGTATTACCGAGTGGGCCCCGAGATACCTCTCCGTCACACGGAGTGACAAATCCCAGTCTTGATCCATACTAACTCAACTAACACCTTCGGAGATACCTGTAGAGCATCTTTATAGTCACCTAGTTACGTTGTGACGCTTGATACACACAAAGCATTCCTCCGGTGTCAGTGAGTTATATGATCTCATGGTCATAGGAATAAATACTTGACACGCAGAAAACAGTAGCAACAAAATGACACGATCAACATGCTAGGTCTATTAGTTTGGGTCTAGTCCATCACGTGATTCTCCCAATGACGTGATCCAGTTATCAAGCAACAACACCTTGTTCATAATCAGAAGACACTGACTATCATTGATCAACTGCCTAGCCAACTAGAGGCATGCTAGGGACGGTGTTTTGTCTATGTATCCACACATGTAAATGAGTCTTCATTCAATACAATTATAGCATGGATAATAAACTATTATCTTGATACAGGAATTAGAATAATAACTATATTTATTATTGCCTCTAGGGCATAATTCCAACAATGTCTTCCTCATCACAGGTTCGTATAAAGATTATTTTCCACACACTAATAGATCATACATATTAGAGAGAAATTTTTATTGCTTGCACCGATGACAACTTACTTGAGGGATCTTATTCAATCCATAGGTAGGTATGGTGGACACTCATGGCAAGACTGGTTTGAAGGTTTATGGATGCACAACTAGTATCTCTACTTGGTGCGGGAGTTTTGGCTAATATGAGGTGGAAGCAATCGTCACATGCTAAGGGATCTCTAGACATATAACATTGTTTGGAATCAAGCAAACACAATTCATTATGTTGTCTTCCTTGTCCAACATCTACTTCTAAGCATGTAATAGTTTGGTGAGTGCTCACAATTATAGAAAGTGTCTAAGATGATATATTTATATGTGAACCTCTCTTTCCTTATTACTTCTTATTAATTGCAACAATAACTGGGGTCTATGTGTTGGGGAACATCGCATGGGAAACAAAAAAATTCCTACGCGCACGAAGACCTATCATGGTGATGTCCATCTACGAGAGGGGATTTCCGATCTACGTACCCTTGTAGATCACACAGCAGAAGCGTTAAGAAACGCGGTTGATGTAGTGGAACGTCCTCACGTCCCTCGATCTGCCCCGTGAACCGTCCCGCGATCTGTCCCACGATCTAGTGCCGAACGGACGGCACCTCCGCGTTCAGCACACGTACAGCTCGACGATGATCTCGGCCTTCTTGATCCAGCAAGAGAGACGGAGAGGTAGATGAGTTCTCCGACAGCGTGACGGTGCTCCGGAGGTTGGTGATGATCTAATCTCAGCAGGGCTCCGCAGAAACGCGATCTAGAGGTAAAATCGTGGAGGTATGTGGTCGGGCTGCCGTGGAAAAAGTTGTCTCAAATCAGCCCTAAAACCCCACTATATATAGGAGGGAGAGGGGGGGACCTTGCCTTGAGGCTCAAGGAGCCCCAAGGGGGTCGGCCGAGCCAAGGGGGGGAGTCCTCCCCTTCCAAACCGAATCCAACTAGGTTTGGAAGGTGGAGTCCTTCCCTCTTTTCCCACCTCCCCTTTTTTTCTCTTTGATTTTCTTCCTATGGCGCATAGGGCCTTCTTGGGCTGTCCCACCAGCCCACCAAGGGCTGGTGCGCCACCCCCAAGGCCTATGGGCTTCCCTGGGGTGGGTTGCGCCCCCCCCCCCCCCCCCGGTGAACACCCGGAACCCATTCGTCATTCCCGGTACATTCCCGGTAACTCCGAAAACCTTCCGGTAATCAAATGAGGTCATCCTATATATCAATCTTCGTTTCCGGACCATTCCAGAAACCCTCGTGATGTCCGTGATCTCATCCGGGACTCCGTACAACATTCCGTAACCAACCATATAACTCAAATACGCATAAAACAACGTCGAACCTTAAGTGTGCAGACCCTGCGGGTTCGAGAACTATGTAGACATGACCCGAGAGACTCCTCGGTCAATATCCAATAGCGGGACCTGGATGCCCATATTGGATCCCACATATTCTACGAAGATCTTATCGTTTGAACCTCAGTGCCAAGGATTCGTATAATCCCGTATGTCATTCCCTTTGTCCTTCGGTATGTTACTTGCCTGAGATTCGATCGTCAGTATCCGCATACCTATTTCAATCTCGTTTACCGGCAAGTCTCTTTACTCGTTCCGTAATACAAGATCCCCCAACTTACACTAAGTCACATTGCTTGCAAGGCTTGTGTGTGATGTTGTATTACCGAGTGGGCCCCAAGATACCTCTCCGTCACACGGAGTGACAAATCCCAGTCTTGATCCATACTAACTCAACGAACACCTTAAGAGATAACTGTAGAGCATCTTTATAGTCACCCAGTTACGTTGTGATGTTTGATACACACAAAGCATTCCTCCGGTGTCAGTGAGTTATATGATCTCATGGTCATAGGAACAAATACTTGACACGTAGAAAACAGTAGCAACAAAATGACAAGATCAACATGCTACGTCTATTAGTTTGGGTCTAGTCCATCACGTGATTCTCCTAATGACGTGATCCAGTTATCAAACAACAACACCTTGTATATAATCAGAAGACCCTGACTATCTTTGATCAACTGGCTAGCCAACTAGAGGCTTGCTAGGGACAGTGTTTTGTCTATGTATCCACACATTTATATAAGTCTTCATTCAATACAATTATACCATGGATAATAAACGATTATCTTGATACAGGAATTATAATAATAACTATATTTATTATTGCCTCTAGGGCATAATTCCAACACTATGTTGGTCTATTCTCAACAAGTTTCAATCATCATACTTGGTATATGTGAAGCTATCACTTTCCATAAGATCATCTCATGATCTTTCATGCTATCGTTCTTTTCATACTTTTGATCACGGCACAAAACAAAGCCCTTGACTAAGATACTCTTTATTATATAGCTCGCAAGCTCGAATACATCGGGGGAGACACAAGGCAAAAGACTCAAACTAAACACTAAAGACTTATCCCACTAAGAGAAGAAAGTAAAAACTGAGAAAGAAAGAACTAAAACAAAGGTAAAAGCAAAAGATATAAAGGTGATACGATACCA
Organism: Hordeum vulgare subsp. vulgare; assembly: GCF_904849725.1. Lineage (NCBI taxonomy): Eukaryota > Viridiplantae > Streptophyta > Magnoliopsida > Poales > Poaceae > Hordeum > Hordeum vulgare. The sequence continues at coordinate 568,714,227 of NC_058524.1, read as the reverse complement.
GGGCAACTCCCCCAAGCTTGGCATAAGCCAAGGGAGTTGCCCATACCAATGCTTAGTTGTCTTCCTTTGGTGGTGATGGTGGTGGAGTCTTTGGCTTTGATTCCAAGAGAGCTATCAATCTTTGATTTATACCTCGGAGATCTGCGGCATGATTCTCCAGCAAAACAACTTCACGAGAAAGGGAAATATTGCGAACACGAGTTGTTTCACAAAACCTCAAGAGTTCAATCAAGAATGGAGACAACATGTGGAGGAAGGGTTGGAGAAAATCCACTCCTTCAACGTCTTCAATGTTGAACATAGGTTGAACTTCCTCCCTAGCTTGGGTTTTCTCCTTAGCTTTGTCCCTGGCTTCTGTAACTTCTACTCTTTTCAGATCAGCATCTACTTCTTCATGAACTTGAGGGAGATTATTCTCCCCAACAGATTCCTAAGACATCTTTGCTCTAAATCTGCGGCACACAACAGGCTCAAAACGAAAACAAAGGAAAACTACGCGATACGGAGATCAAAACCCTCGGGCGCAGATATAATGATTTTTTCTGGACCAGAAGGAGTGCTCCATAAGAAAACGGAGTCCGGGAGGGACACGAGGTGCCCACAAGCCCTGTAGCCGCGGCCAGGTGGGAGGCCGCGACTACCAAGCTTGTGGCCGCCTCGTGCGCTCTCCGGACTGCTTTTTATTTTTCTATTTTTCCATAAATTCCAAAACGGAGAAAATTTCCTACTAGAAAAGTTTTGGAGCCCAATTACTTACCGAAACACATACCTCTTCATTTTATGAGTCTGAAACAGGCTGATAAACATCCCTTATGTACTCCTCTGGAGTTATCATATTGATGATATTGGTCTCAACATTTACGGGAGTACCAGAGATATACTGCTTGATTCGTTGCCAATTTACCACTCTAGGAAAATTACATTCCGTGTTATTGATTTTGATGGCACCGGAACGATATACTTCCTCGACAACGTAGGGACCTTCCCATTTAGAGAGAAGCTTGCCTGCGGAGAATCTTAAGCGAGAATTGTATAGCAGGACATAATCACCTACATTGAACTCACGTTTTTGTATTATTTTATCGTGCCATCTCTTAACCTTTTCCTTGAACAACTTGCCACTCTCATATGCATGGGCCCTCCATTCATCTAATGAGCTGATATCAAACAACCGCTTCTCACCGGCAAGTTTGAAATCGAAGTTGAGCTCTTTGATTGCCCAATAAGCTTTGTGTTCTAGCTCAAGAGGTAGATGACAGGCCTTACCGTAAACCATTTTCTACGGCGACATGCCCATGGGATTCTTATAAGCAGTCCTATAAGACCATGGTGCATCGTCAAGTTTGCTAGACCAATTCTTTTGAGATCTATTGACAGTCTTTTGTAAGATCAATTTGATCTCCCTATTACTCAACTCCACTTCACCACTAGACTGAGGATGATAAGGAGATGCAACTCTATGGTTGACATCATACTTAGCGAGCATCTTGCGGAAAACACCATGAATGAAGTGTGAACCGCCATCAGTAATCAGATATCTAGGGACTCCAAATCTTGGGAAAATGACTTCTTTAAGCATCTTAATAGAGGTGTGGTGATCAATATTTCTAGTGGGGATAGCTTCTACCCACTTAGTGACGTAATCAACAGCAACTAACATGTGAGTATACCCATTGGAACTCGGGAAGGGTCCCATATAATCAAAGCCCCAGACATCAAATGGTTCAATGACAAGTGAATAGTTCATAGGCATTCCCTGACGTTTACTGATGTTCCCTATTCTTTGGCATTCGTCACAAGACAAGACAAACTTACGGGCATCCTAGAAGAGAGTGGGCCAATAGAAACCTGATTGCAATACCTTATGAGCAGTTCTATCTCCAGCATAGTGTCCTCCGTAGGCTTCGGAATGACACTTCTGCAGGATATGTCCCTGTTCATGTTCGGGCACACAACGTCTAATAACACCATCTACTCCTTACTTATAAAGGTGAGGATCATCCCAAAAGTAGTGTCTCAAATCAAAGAAGAATTTCTTCTTTTGCTCGTAGGTGAAACTGGTGGTATGTATTTGGCTACGATATAGTGTGCGTAATCAGCAAACCACGGTGCACTATGTGAAGTACGGATGACATTCAATTGCTCATCAGGAAAGCTGTCATCAATAGGTCATGGGTCATCAAGGACATTCTCTAGCCTGGACAAGTTATCTGCTACAGGGTTATCAGCACCCTTTCGGTCGACAACGTGCAAATCAAATTCATGTAGCAGGAGAACCCATCTGATTAGCCTGGGCTTAGCGTCCTTCTTCTCCATAAGGTACTTAATAGCAGCATGATCGGAGTGAATAGTGACCTTGGAGTCAACTATATAAGATCTGAACTTTTCACATGCAAACACAACTGCTAAAAATTCCTTCTCTGTAGTGGCATAGTTTCTTTGGGCACTGTCTAGAGTTTTACTAGCGTAGTGAATAACATTCAACTTCTTGTCAACTCTTTGTCCTAGAACAGCACCAACAGCATAATCACTAGCGTCGCACATGATTTCAAAGGGCAAGTTCCAATCAGGTGGTTGAACAATAGGTGCAGTTATCAAGGCCTTCTTAAGTATTTCGAAAGCTTCCTCACAATCCTCATCAAAAACAAAAGGAACATCCTTCTGCAAGAGGTTGGTAAGAGGCCTCGAAATCTTCGTATACCTCTGATATCTGTGGGGCAAGGCATTTTCTCACTTGCATCAACCTTAGCCTTATCAACTTCAATGCCTTTCTCAGAGATTTTGTGTCCTAAGACGATGCCTTCATTAACCATGAAGTGGCACTTCTCCCAGTTCAAGACGAGGTTGGTATCTTTGCATCTCCGTAAGACTCGATCAAGGTTGCTGAGGCAATCGTCAAAGGAAGAACCGTAAACGGAGAAATCATCCATGAAAACCTCAACAATCTTTTCACAAAAGTCAGAGAATATTGCCATCATACATCTTTGAAAGGTGGCAGGTGCATTGCATAAGCCAAAAGGCATACGTCTATAAGCAAAGGTACCGAAGGGGCAGGTGAAAGTGGTTTTCTCCTGATCAGATTGTGCAACAGGTATTTGCGAGAAACCTGAATAACCGTCTAGAAAGCAGAAGTGTGTGTGTTTAGATAGCCTTTCTAGCATTTGGTCGATATATGGCAAAGGATAATGCTCTTTACTGGTTTCCTTGTTCAGTTTCCGGAAGTCTATCACCATCCTATAGCTAGTAATAATCCTCTATGGGATTAGTTCATTCTTATCATTAGGAACGACGGTGATACCTCCCTTCTTAGGTATGCAATGTACTGGACTTACCCAATCATTATGAGCAACGGGATAAATCATTCCTGCTTCCAGAAGCTTTAATATTTCTTTTCTCATGACCTCTTTCATCCTAGGATTTAACCTCCGTTGATGATCAGCGACTGGCTTAGAATCGGGATCGATTTTAATCTTGTGCTGACATAGAGTGGGACTAATACCCTTAAGATCATCAAGAGTATATCCAATAGTAGCACGTTGCTTCCTCAAAGTTTTTAATAACTTCTTCTCTTCGTGATTCGAGAGGTGAGCACTAATAATAATAGGATATATCTCCTTCTCATCAAGAACCGCATACTTAAGTGTATCTGGTAACTGTTTTAGATCGAACACAGGATCACCCTTTGGTGGGGGAGGATCCCCAAGCAGTTCAACAGGCAGATTATTCTTAAGAATAGATATTGTTCTAAAACAATTTTATCTATCTCATCTCTTTCATCCATATGCATATCATTTTCATGCTCAAGCAGATATTGATCTAAAGGGTCCGTAGGAGGCATGGCAATAGAGGCAAGAGCAATGATTTCATCCCTACCAGACGACTCTTTTTCATGGGGTTGTCTTCCAAACTTGGAGAAGTTAAATTCGTGAGACACACCCTCGAAACTAACAGTGACGGTCTGTTTAATGCAATCAATATGAGCATTGACAGTGTTGAGAAAGGGTCTACCAAATATGATGGGACAAAAGCTATCTTGTGCAGTAGCAAGGACGAGGAAATCAGTAGGATACTTCGTCTTACCACACAAGACTTCTACGTCTCTCACAATTCCCATAGGGCATATAGTGTCTCTATTAGCTAGCGTAATAGTGACATCAATGGGTTCTAACTCAGCAGGTGCAATCTCATCTTTGATTTCATCATATAGGGACCGGGGTATTGCACTAACACTAGCACCCATATCACATAAACCATGATAACAGTGATCTCCTATCTTGACACAAACAACGGGCAGGCCAACTACATGTCTGTATTTGTCTTTCGCGTGAGGTTTAGCAGTTCTAGCAGAGTCCTCACAGAATTCGATAACATGCCCGTCTTTGTCTTCGGCTAAGAGATCTTTGATAATAGAAACACTAGGTTCAACTCTAATTTCCTCATAGGGTGCAAGTGGTCTAATGTAACCCCTACGTATCACAGTTGGAGCTTTAGAATAATCCTTTTTCCTAGCAGGGTAAGGTGGTTTCTCAGTGTAAGCACAAGGAACAATAGGATCATTATAGGCAATGACTTTCTCTTCAACTAGATTGGGTTTAACTATGTTGACTTCTACAGGAGGATGATACTTAAACAGCTTCTCTTTGGGAAGATCAATATGAGCAACAAAAGATTCACATAGAGAAGCTACTATCTCAGAGTCAAGTCCATACTTAGCGCTAAAATCTCTAGAAGTGTTTGTTTCAACAAAAGATTTAACGCAATCAAACTGGAAATTCATACCTGACTCCTTACCTTCTTCAAGCTCCCAATCTTCAGAGTTACGTTTGATTCTTTCCAATAAATTCCACTTGTGATCAATATCCTTCTTCCTAAAAGAACCAGTACAAGAAGTGTCAAGCCTGGTACGATCTTCATGAGAAAGCCGAGCATAAAAGTTTTGAGTGATAATTTCTCTTGAGAGCTCATGATTGGGGCATGAATATAGCATTGATTTAAGCCTCCCCCAAGCTTGAGCTATGATTTCCCTGTCACGAGGCCAAAAGTTATAAATATAATTCCGATCACGATGTACTAAATGCATAGGATAAAACTTTTGATGAAATTCCAATTTCAACCGATTGTAGTCCCATGATCCACTATCATCACATAGCCTATACCATGTCAATGCCTTATCCTTCAAAGATAAAGGAAAGACTTTATTCTTTACCTCTTCCTCGGGCAAACCTGCAAGCTTAAATAAACCACAAACTTCATCTACATAGATTAGATGCAAGTCTGGATGTGATGATCCATCTCCTGTAAAAGGATTAGCCAACAGTTTCTCAAGCATACCCGAAGGAATTTCATAAAAGATATTTTCAGTAGGTACCTTAGGTTGAGGAGAAACTCCTCGTGCTTCAGTTCATGGTGAACATACCCCGAACAAATTCCTCAAAGGAACAGTTTCCATAGTGACAAGTGACAATAAATTTCAGCACAGTATATAAATGTTTCCTTACCAAATTCCACTTACCAAAGGCGCTTCACTCCCCGGCAACGGCGCCAGAAAAGAGTCTTGATGACCCACAAGTATAGGGGATCAATCGTAGTCCTTTCGATAAGTAAGAGTGTCGAACCTAACGAGGAGCAGAAGGCTGTGATAAACGGTTTTCAGCAAGGTAATAACTACAAGCACTGAAAGTAGCGGTAACAAGTGATGGTGTAGTGAGGTGAAACGTAGCAGGTGAAAAGTAACAAGTAACAAGTAGTAGCAACGGTGCAACAAAGTGGCCCAATCCCTTTTGTAGCAAGGGACAAGCCTGAACAAAGTCTTATAGGAGGAAAAACGCTCCCGAGGACACACGGGAATTTCTATCATGCTAGTTTCATCATGTTCATATGATTCGCGTTCGTTACTTTGATAGTTTGATATGTGGGTGGACCGGCGCTTGGGTACTGCCCTTACTTGGACAAGCATCCCACTTATGATTAACCCCTCTCGCAAGCATCCGCAACTACAAAAGAAGAATTAAGACAACGTCTAACCATAGCATTAAACTAGTGGATTCAAATCAGCCCCTTACGAAGCAACGCATAGACTGGGGTTTAAGCTTCTGTCACTCTAGCAACCCATTGATGGCTGCTGTGTACCCCTTGCCACGGTGCCAGAAATAGTTGTGTCGACGGCACCAGGAATCCTTCAGCTACGGCTACGCCTTAAGGGACTTCCTAGGCAAGTATGCAAAGGATTTCCCCCATGGCCTTGGAGCCTTGCGTTGGTGTTCCCTCGAAGCGGAAAGGGTGATGTAGCACAGCGACAGTAAGTATTTCCCTCAGTTTGAGAACCAAGGTATCAATCCGGCGGAAGAGTATCTCAAGATCCTACACAAACACAAAAAGCTTGCACCCAACGCTATGAAGGGGTTGTCAATCCCTTATAGATTGTTTGCCAAGTGAGAACTAAAAGCAACAAAGTAACAAAGCAAAGTAAAAGCAGAGTTGTAAACAATGGATGTGAATAGACCCGGGGGCCGTAGTGTTTACTAGTGACTTCTCTCATGAAAGCAAGTAGACGGTGGGTGAACAAATTACTATCGAGCAATTGATAGAACTGTGCAGAGTCGTGACGATATCTATGCAATGATTATTTCTATAGGCATCACGTCCGAAACAAGTAGACCGATACTTTCTGCATCTACTACTATTACTCCACATGTCGACCGCTATCCAGCATGCATCTAGTGTATTAAGTCCATAAGAACAGAGTAACGCCTTAAGCAAGATGACATGATGTAGAGGGATAATCTCAAACCAATGATAAAACCCCCATATTTTTACCCTTGATGGCAACTGCTTGATGTGTGCCTTGTTGCCCCTACTGTCACTGGAAAAGGTCACCACATGGCAGAACCCAAAACCAAGCACTTCTCCCATTGCAAGAATCATAGATCTAGTTGGACAAACAAAACCCAAGACTCGGAGAGACTTACAAGGATATCAAATCATGCATATAAGAAATCAGCAAAGACTCAAATATATATCATAGATAATCTGATCACAAGTCCACAATTCATCGGATCTCGACAAACACACCACCAAAGAAGATTACATCGGATAGATCTCCATGAAGATCATGGAGAACTTTGTATTGAAAATCCAAGAGAGAGAAGAAGCCATCTAGCTACTAACTACGGTCCCGTAGGTCTGAAGTGAACTACTCACGAGTCATTGGAGGGGCGATGATGATGATGATGAAGCCCTCCACCTCCAAAGTCCCCTCCGGCAGGGCGCCGAGAAGGGTCTCCAGATGAGATCTCGCGGAAACGGAAGCTTGCGGCGGCGGAAAAGTATTTTCGAGGCTCCCCTTATTTTTTGCGGAAGATTTGGGAATATATAGGCGCAAGACCTAGGTCAGGGGGCGGCCAGGGAGGCGACAAGCCTGCCCACCGCCGCCCCCCTGGTGGCGGAGTGGGGGCTTGTGGGCTCCCTGGAGCCCACCTGGCTTGGCCCAAAAGCCCCCTGGACTTCTTCCGTTCGGGAAAAAATCATTTCGGGGTTTTTATTCCGTTTGGACTCCGTTCCAAAATCAGATCTGAAAAGAGTCAAAAACACGGAAAAACTGGAACTCGCACTTGGCACTGAATCAATAAGTTAGTCCCAAAAAGGATATAAAAATATACATAAAACATACAAAGAAGGCAAGATAACAGCGTGAAATCATCAAAAATTATAGATACGTTTGAGACGTATCAAGCATCCCCAAGCTTAACTCCTGCTCGTCCTCGAGTAGGGAAGTGATAAGAATGAATTTTTGATGCTTTCATGCTACCTAGCATAGGTGTCCTTTGTAATTCCTCTTATGTGACATGAATGTTCAGATCCATTAGATTCAAAACAATAGTTTGTTATTGACGTGGAGACAATAATAATTCAAGCAAACTAGCAAAGTAATCATGAACTTTCAAAATAACAAGGCCAAAAGAAAGTTATCCCTACAAAAGCATATAGTCTGGCTATGCTCTATCATCATTGCACAACGAATTTAAATCATGCACAACCCCGGTATTGGCCAAGTAATAGTTTCACACCTTTACTTTCTCAAACATTTTCAACCCTCATGCAATACATGAGCGTGAGCCATGGTTATAGCACTATAGATGGTGTGGAATATGGTGGAGGTTGCAAGACAAAAAGGAGAAGATACTCACATTAACTAGGCATATCAATGAGCTGTGGAGATGCTCATCAATAGATATCAATGTGAATGAGTAGGGATTGCCATACAAATGATGCACTAGAGGTACAAGTATGTGAAAGCTCTTAAAGAAAACTAGTGGGTGTGCATCCAACTTGCTTGCTCACGAAGACCTAAGGCAATTTTGAGGAAGCCTATCATTGGAATATACAAGCCAAGTTATATAATGAGAATTTCCCACTAGCTATATGGTGGTGACAAAACGAGAGACTCTCAATCATGAAGATCATGGTGCTCAATATGCACAAGTGTGGAAAAAGTGGTAGCATTGTCCCTTCTCTCTTTTTCTCTCATTTTTTTATTTTGGTGGGCTCTTTGGCCTATTTTTTATGGGCTGCTTTGGCCTCCTTTATTTCCTCACATGGGACAATGCTCCAATAATGATGATCATCACACTTTCAACTCAAAACTTAGAGCAATTACGACTCTATATGGAATGCCTTCGTTAGTGTACCATGGCAACGATCTAGCATGGCATAGACATCAATGGAAACATCATGCGAGCTATCTTAGATCATGCAATGGCAATGTAGATGTGGTGGCACATGTCATGGTGGTAGTTGCATGGCAATATATCTCGGAATGACTTTGCAAAAGCCATAATAGGTAGGTATGGTGGCTGTTTTGAGGGAGGCTAATGGTGGGTTTGGTGCACCGGCGAAAGTTGCGCGGCACTAAGAAGATAGTGATAGTGGAAGGTGAAAGTGCATCTAAACCATGGACTCAACATTAGTCATGAAGAACTCATATACTTGTTGCAAAAGTTTTATTAGTAATAGAAACAAAGCATTCAACGCATACTCCTAGGGGAAGGGTTGGTAGGTATAAACCATCGCGCGATCCCGACCGCCACGCAAAGGATGACAATAAATAGACTAATCATGCTCAGATTTCATCACATAGCGGTTCACCATACGTGCATGCTACGGGAATCACTAACTTCAACACAAGTATTTATAGATCCACAACACCTTACTAGCATGACTTCAATATTACCATAACCACAACTCAAAACTAATTGAGATGAATCAAACTTCTCTAACTATTCAATGCGCATGAAGGTGAAAGTTTTCGTATCCCTTTGGATAACTACCCCTTTTGAGACTACTTTAAAAGCATAGATCAACTACCAAGCCATGCACCGCTGTGCTCTAAAAGATATAAGTGAAGCACATAGAGCAAAAGTAGCTAGCTCAAAAGATATAAGTGAAGCACATGTGAGCTGAATTGTCTACCAAAAGATATAAGTGAAGCTCGACAAAATCACGGTGTGTGCATGTCTCTCTCTCTAGGTGTGCAGCAAGGATGATTGTGACACAACAAAAATAAAAGATTCCTATGATACAAGACGCCCCAAGCAAAAACACATAACATGTGGTGAATAAAAATATAGCCCCAAGTAACGTTACCGATGGATTGAAGACGAGAGAGGGGATGCCTTCCCGGGGCATCCCCAACCTTAGGCTTTTACGGCATCCTTGAATCTCTTGGCGTGACTTGGGCATCCCCAAGCTTGATCTCTTGCCACTCTTTATCTTTTTGTCCATAAGAACTTCACCCAAAACTTGAAAACTTCACAACACGAAACTTAAACAGAAACTCGTGATATCATTAGTACAAGAAAGCAAACCACCACTTCCTTAGGTACTGTAGCAAACTTAAATTCTACTTGTTCTGATGTTGGGTTATTGTACTTTCAATCTTCCATGGCTAATACCCCCCGATACTATCCATAGTTTCATCAAAATAAGCAACCAACACAACAAAAACAGAATCTGTTAACAGCAGACCAGTCTGTAGAAATCTGTATGTTTCTTATAACTCTGGTACATCAAAAATTCTGAAAAATTACGAAAATCTGAATAATTTGCATAGAAATTAGCAGAAAAAAGAATCAACTCAAAACCTCTTACAGAACAAAAATGAAAATTCGTTTCGTGAGCAGAAAGTTTCTGTCTTTCCCAGCATGACCAAATGATCATCCTCAAGACTAATCATAACGGTTTTGCTTGGCACAAATGCAAAAATAAACACAAAAAGCACAATCATAACAGAATTAAGAAAGTGTGGAGAACACAAAACAGAAAGAAAAAGGATAAATTCGTTGGGTTGCATCCCAACAAGCGCTTTTGTTTAACGCCCTTAGCTAGGCAGTCAATGATGCTCTCACAAAAGACAAGAATTGAAGCACAACGAGAGCATCCTAAAGCATGTGAAAACCACATCCAAGTATAACATACTTCCTATGCATAGGCATTTTATAGGAAAACAGATTGTCAAGACAACCAATAATTGCCATATGCAAGGAAGAAGAAAGAGACAATAGCAATCTCCACATAACGAGAGGTAAATTGGTAACATGAAAGTTTCTACCACAATATTTTCCTCTCTCATAGCTATTACATGTGGGATCATATTCGAATTCAACAATGTAACTATCACAAAGGATATTCTTTTCATGATCCATATGCATGCAAAGTTGACGTTCTTCAAAAATAGTGGGATTATCATCAACTAAAGTCATGACTTCTCCAAACCCACTTCCAATATCATTGCAAATATCATATTCATCATGAGGCTTAAACAAATTTTCAAGATCATAAGAAAGATCATCACCCCAATCATGATTATTGCAATAAGTAGTGGTCATAGCAAGACTAGCATCCCCAAGCTTAGGGTTTTGCATAATTTTAGCATGATTATCACTAATAGGATTTATAGTGAAATCATTGCAATCATGCTTTTCATCCAAGGAGCCCTCATGAATCACTTCATGAATTTCTTCATCACGATTTTCAGATTCACGCATCTCAAGCAAAACTCCATAGAAATAGTCAATCGTCCTCAACTCACTAGCAATTCGTTCACCAATAGTGGGTCTCTTAAAGAGACTAGCTAGTGGATGAGGATCCATATCAATAGATTTTCAACAAGCGACGATGCAAGCATATTGAAGGCACATGGCACACAAACGAACAGAAGGCAAGCAAGAGAAAAAAGGGCGAACGAAAAAAGGCAAAGGAGAAAGGAAAATGAAAACGGCAAATGTGAAGTGGGGGAGAGGAAAACGAGAGGCAACTGGCAACAAAAGTAAATGCAAGAGAAGAGTTTGTGAGACCTATTTGGATAGATCTTGATTTCTCCTCCCCGGCAACGGCGCCAGAAATACTTCTGATGGTTGTTGTGTATACCTTGCAACGGCGCCAGAAATAGTTGTGTCGACGGCACCAGGAATCCTTCAACTGCGGCTACACCTTAAGGGACTTCCTAGGCAAGTATGCAAAGGATTTCCCCCGTGGCCTTGGAGCCTTGCGTTGGTGTTCCCTCGAAGTGGAAAGGGTGATGTAGCACAGCGACGGTAAGTATTTCCCTCAGTTTGAGAACCAAGGTATCAGTCCGGCAGAAGAGTATCTCAAGATCCTGCACAAACACAAAAAGCTTGCACCCAACGCTATGAAGGGGTTGTCAATCCCTTATGGATTGTTTGCCAAGTGAGAACTGAAAGCAACAAAGTAACAAAGCAAAGTAAAAGCGGAGTTGTAAACAATGGATGTGAATAGACCCGGGGGCCGTAGTGTTTACTAGTGGCTTCTCTCCTGAAAGCAAGTAGACGGTGGGTGAACAAATTACTGTCGAGCAATTGATAGAACTGTGCAGAGTCGTGACGATATCTATGCAATGATTATTTCAATAGGCATCACGTCTGAAACAAGTACACCGATACTTTCTGCATCTACTACTATTACTCCACACGTCGACCGCTATCCAGCATGCATCTAGTGTATTAAGTCCATAAGAACAGAGTTGTCGTGGGTATAAGCCTGACAGTAGATGTGTAGGGTACGAAAAGGATGGGCAGAGTCCCAGCTACGGCGAGGTTGTATGAGTTCAGGCCCCTCTACGGTGGAGGTAATAGCCCTACGTCTCAGTGCTCTGGGAGCTTGTTGACGAGTGAAATATGGAATACAATGATTTGCTAACCCCTACACCAGCGGGGGAGGGTGGCTTATATAGAGTGCGCTGCCCTCCACAACGGTTCTGATACAGGGGTGGAGTAGTGGCGATTGAATGCCTACGTTATAGGTAACGTACGTCCTAAATGCTAATAAATGCACCGGGAAACGTACGACCGTTTCCCTCCAGGGGGTTACGATGTACCGAGTGGCATCCAGTCGGTTAGTTTGATGTTCTCCGAATGCTAGTCTCCGACTGGATGGTCGAGGACCTGTTACCGACTGGACGATGGGGACTCCTTAATTCAGTCGGAACTCACTAAGGGCCTTGTCCCTTATGAGGGGTAGTCCTTGGGTAGGACTTACAGGGCAGGCCTATGACCCTACCCTAGGACTATAACCCCATCAAGAGTAACGCCTTAAGCAAGATGACATGATGTAGAGGGATAATCTCAAAGCAATGATAAAAACCTCATCTTTTTACCCCTGATGGAAACTGCTTGATGTGTGCCTTGCTGCCCCTACTGTCACTGGGAAAGGTCACCACATGGCAGAACCCAAAACCAAGCCCTTCTCCCATTGCAAGAATCATAGATCTAGTTGGCCAAACAAAACACAAGACTCGGAGAGACTTACAAGGATATCAAATCATGCATATAAGAAATCGGCAAAGACTCAAATATATATCATAGATAATCTGATCACAAGTCCACAATTCGTCGGATCTCGACAAACACACCGCCAAAGAAGATTACATCGGATAGATCTCCATGAAGATCATGGAGAACTTTGTATTGAAGATCCAAGAGAGAGAAGAAGCCATCTAGCTACTAACTACGGACCCGTAGGTCTGAAGTGAACTACTCATGAGTCATTGGAGGGGCGATGATGATGATGATGATGAAGCCCTCCACCTCCAAAGTCCCCTCTGGTAGGGCGCCGGGAAGGGTCTCCAGATGAGATCTCGCGGAAACGGAAGCTTGCGGCGGCGGAAAAGTATTTTCGAGGCTCCCCTGATTTTTTGCGAAATATTTGGGAATATATAGGCACAAGACCTTGGTCAGGGTGTGGCCAGGGCGGCCACAAGCCTGCCCACCGCCGCCTCCCCCCATGTGGCGGAGTGGGGGCTTGTGGGCTCCCTCGAGCCCACCTGGCTTGGCCCAAAAGCCCCCTGGACTTCTTCCGTTCGGGAAAAAATCATTTCGGGGTTTTTCTTCCGTTTGGACTCCGTTCCAAAATCAGATTTGAAAAGAGTCAAAAACACGGAAAAATAGGAACTGGCATTTGGCACTGAATCAATAAGTTAGTCCCAAAAAAGATATAAAAAGATACATAAAACATACGAAGAAGGCAAGATAACAGCGTGAAACCATCAAAAATTATAGATACGTTTGAGATGTATCACCCATCATCTACTTACTACATCCCAATGCCTTCCTCTAGGCCCAAATAATGGTGAAGTCTTATGTAGTCGACGTTCACATAACACCACTAGAGGAAAAACAACATACAACATATCAAAATACCGAACGAATACCAAATTCACATGACTATTACTAGCATGACTTATCCCATGTCCTCGGGAACAAAAGTAACTACTCACAAAGCATAATCATAATCATGATCAGAGGTCTAATGAGTAGCATCAAGGATCTGAACATAAACTCTTCCACCGAGTAATCCAACTAGCATCAACTACAAACAGTAATCAACACTACTAGCAACCTTACAAGTACCAATCGGAGTCGCGAGACGGAGATTGGTTACAAGAGATGAACTAGGGTTTGGAGATGAGATGGTGCTGATGAAGATGTTGATGGAGATGACTCCCCTCCAATGAGAGGAGTGTTGGTGATGACGATGGCGACGATTTCCCCCTCCGGGAGGGATGTTTCCCCGGCAGGATGGTCCTGCCGGAGCTCTAGATTGGTTCTACTCAAGTTCCGCCTCGTGGCGGCGGCGCCTCCTCGAAAAAGCTCTAGTCTGATTTTTTTCCAGACGAATCCCTTCGCATAGCAGAAGAGGGGGGGCAGTGGGCCACCAGGGTGCCCACAAGCCCTGTAGTCGCGGCCAGGGGGCAGGCCGCGGCTACCAGGCTTGTGGGCCCCTGGCAGCTCCCCTCTAGCACTTCTTTTGCCCAGTATTTTTTATATATTCCCAAAAAATTTCACGTTGATTTTCAAGGCATTTGGAGTTGCGCAGAATAGAGGACTCAGACTTGCTCCTTTTCCAGTCCAGAATTCCAGCTGCCGGTATTCTCCCTCTTCAAATAAACCTTGCAAAATAAGAGAGAAAAGGCATAAGTATGGTACCACAAAGTATAATAACAGTCCATAAAGCGATAACGTGACCCATGCTCGAATCTCGACCGGACGACATGACGAAGTGATGTAGTCGCAAACTCGCCGGAAGTCGCTTAGACGCCTGCCCCAAGGTGGGCGCCCACTGTTGTGGGTATAAGCCTGACAGTAGATGTGTAGGGTACGAAAAGGATGGGCAGAGTCCCAGCTACGGCGAGGTTGTATGAGTTCAGGCCCCTCTACGGTGGAGGTAATAGCCCTACGTCTCAGTCCTCTGGGAGCTTGTTGTCGAGTGAAATATGGAATACAATGATTTGCTAACCCCTACACCAGCGGGGGAGGGTGGCTTATATAGAGTGCGCTGCCCTCCACAACGGTTCTGATACAGGGGTGGAGTAGTGGCGATTGAATGCCTACGTTACAGGTAACGTACGTCCTAAATGCTAATAAATGCACTAGGAAACGTACGACTGTTTCCCTCCACGGGGTTACGATGTACCGAGTGGCATCCAGTCGGTTAGTTTGATGTTCTCCGAATGCTAGTCTCCGACTGGATGGTCGAGGACCTGTTACCGACTGGACGATGGGGACTCCTTAATTCAGTTGGAACTGACTAAGGGCCTTGTCCCTTATGAGGGGTAGTCCTTGGGTAGGACTTACAGGGCAGGCCTATGACCCTACCCTAGGACTACAACCCCATCATTACTCCCCGAATGGATTGGGGTTGGAACGACGAAGCGATGCTTGAAGTTTGGATCCGACTGGAACAGATGTGACTTTGGCGTTGCTTGCCTCGATCCATTTTATCTTCTCTGACCAACGATCCGAGTGGAAATCTTCGTGGAACAAACTGTCAGAAACCGAGTGCTTCCAGGATATCTCTTGACGTGACCAGTCAACTGACAGCGGCGGATTTTCCGTGATCCTCAAATTTCGATTTCCGCGCGCTCAGCGGGGATGACGCCAGCGTGCTCGAGTAGCGCCTGACGCCTCGATTCTCGCGCCTTCATCCTCTCCACTGATATCGCCGCGGTCGGTCGGGGGATAAGGTTTCGGGGCCACCTGCCAGCGACTCAGTCGGAACCTTACTTAAATCCCAGCGGCAAGGGTTTTTCGTTATGCCCGCCGGATCTTTTGCCTTTGCTTCGTCCTTCTCGCCGCCTCCAGCGCACCTAACCTCTCCACTCCTCCTTCCCCTCCGCGGATTCGCAGCTTCCGCCATGACCAAGGGTCAGACCAGCAAGATGGAGGCGAGGAAGAAGAAGGGGAAGGCGGCGGCTCCTGCTCGGCGGCGGCAGCGAGCGTTGCCGGCAGGGTGGATCCAGGGAGACTTCCTCCCCTCCACGGTGACGGAGGGGGATCTGCAGCAGCTGGTGGAGCACGGCATGATCGTGCACAAGTCGTGCAGGCTGCCGGCGGAGGATGAGATCGAGCCGGCGCCTCGGGAGTGGGAGCGCGTTCTGCTGCTCAGCCACGTATATCGAGGTTTCTCTCTGCCCCCGCATCTTTTCTTCAAAGGCATCATGAACCACTTCGGGGCGCAGCTTCACCACTTTCCCCCGAATGCTATAGCTCATCTCTCTGCTTTCATACTCCTGTGCGAGTGCTTCATCGGCTGTCCCCCCATTGGGGGCTGTTCAAACATATTTTCTCTGCTAGATCCCAAACTATCAAACGACTCCACCAGTCGGATGATCAGACACACCTTCTCCAGCTCTGCGGAGGCTTAGGTTTCCAGAAGAAGAGTAGGAGTAGTTATCCTGCCCTTCAGCTGATGGAGTCAGTTAGGAACTGGCAGTCGACGTGGTTCTACTGCCAGGACGTTGCCTGCCCGAATGCCACAACAGGGCTGCCTCCCTTTATCCTAGATCGACCCGCTCCGCCTAAGCAGCTCGCGCTCACGAAGGCGGAGAAGGTCGACATCCAGCCTCTGGTCGACGCACTCGCAGACGTCGTCAGAAGGGGGGTCACCAGCATAGATTTGCTGGAGATTTTCCTCGGTCGGCGCATACAACCACTGCAGGCTCGCGACCACGCCATGTGGCACTACACGGGGCCCGAAGACTCCACTCGGACCAACGTCTTGGGCGTGACCGAGGAGACGGTGGCGTCGTGGGCGCTCCAGATCACAGGCGCCTGCGAGAACCCCAGAGGGTCTCAGCGAGTGAGGGCTTTCTGCACGGACAATCCTCCTCCAAACCAGGTGAGTACCATTTGTCGAGTGCACGTATCTGTCTTAGTTTTATCTCTTTCTTGAATCTCTGACTGTCGTCTGATATCGCCGACTGTATTTTACGCAAAAGTGGACCAACTGGTTTTCTCCTGTCTCGAACGGGAACCCGGCCGAGGAGGAGGAAGAAGGCAGCCAGGAGGGCAGTGTGGAGAGTGGCGAGTATGTCTCCGACAGTAGGGAGACGGAGGAGGAGTCCGGTGAAGAAGAGGAGGAAGACGAAGAGCAGGACTCGCTGCCTCCGCTGCCAGAGCACCGGACCAAGCGCTGACATGAACCTGCAGTTCCCTCGGCCCCTCCGGCATCCTCGAGTGCTCCGCCTGCTGGTCCCGTGGTTCCGAGTGCTCGGAGCACCAAGAGGGCCAGGGACGTTGCTGTCGAGCCCGTGGGTCAGCCTTCCAAGGTGGCCAAACCGAGTGGGTCTAAACCTCAGAAGGCCTTGCCGCGGATAAGGGTCGTCGTTCCCGTCACCTCGACGTAAGTGTACTGTTCGTCTAACTTCCTCTGATATCCGATTGGACTGCTGTTTTATTGGTCGAATGAATTTCACTCGACAGGGTTGCCACCTCTCCGGCGCGCCAGGAGAATGATCCCATGGACGCGGACAACGTCGTCTCGTCCCAGCCAGGTGCGTTGTAGCGATTCCGAGAGTTTTGTATTATCGCATCGCGGATTCTGTCTTTGGTCTTGCCCCTTTCTTTTTCTGAGATCCCGCGCCGTTTGGTTCGGCAGGGGCGATTTATGTGGATGAGGGTGACCAGGGGACACCTAAGCAAGCTGCGGAGCCTGTCCTTGAGGCTGCCCCGCCAGTTACTGCTCTTGCCGCGGTCGTGCCGCCGACTGAGGAGGCGCTGGTGGCTGCTGAACCGAATGGAACGGGCCTTGGGATGCCCAAGGAGCTTCCAATGATGCCAGGCCCGTCAAATGTCGAGTTCAACATCGAACACCTCCCGGAGGATCAGGTGGGAGCGGCCAAGGGAGCCATGGTGCAGGCAGAGCTGATGGCGGGAGAAGCCAAGAAGGCGTACGACTCCATCGCCTCTCTGTATCAGCGAAGCTTGGAGCTGCGGGGCGATATCCGAGTAAGTAGTCTAGTAAGTATTTGCTTTTCTCTTGTTTCTCTTGTAACCCACTGGGTGTGCTCCGATACCGTATGATGTTTGCAATGGGTTCACTCTGAGTGAACCCAGTGGGTGTAGTCCCCGAGACTTCTGTCGAGTGCTTGCACCGGCAGTTGTCTTTATGCATATTGTCTCTGACTTAGTCATATTCATAAATTTTACTCAGGTCGGGTGGTATTAGCCTTGTAGGCGTAGGTGTTGTCATGAATCTCAATAGGGCGGACCTGTTTGAGTTGCATGCCAGTGGGGTCACTCTCAGTGAACCCACTGGGTGTAGTCCCCGAGACCGTTGTCGACTGCTTGCGTCGGCAGGGGTCTGAAGAACTTAGACTTGGTATTGTTGGATTTGTCTGATCGTCTCTTGGCGCTGACTGGCAGAAAACTTGCAAGATGGGGACAGCATATGAGACTCTGAGCGCAGAAAAGGTGCAATTTGCTGGTGAGCTGGATGCAGCACTGATTGCAATGGCTGGAATGAAGGAAGTGTTGGCGGAACGAGAGAAGTCGTTGGAGCAGGCTCGTGAAGTGAACAAAGCGCTAACTGCTGAAGTTGAGAAGATGGGGAAGCAAAGGTCCACGCTGATGGGACAAATGGATGTGCTGAACAAACGGTGTATAGCGCAGGAGAAATACGTCAGTGACTAGGCTCGGCAGATGATGACGCGTCTGGGTGGTAAGTCCTGTTTTTCCGAGTGCTTGTGGTACGTGCGTTACACTCGGCGCTGATTGTTTGCTTGCCCTGTGTTTGCAGATTTTTGCGTGGACGCTGAAGCTGAAGCAGCTGACGTGGAGCGGTCGATTCGCGAGAACATTCCACTCGGTGAGGACGCCAATCGAGACCTGCTCGCAGCGCACATTCGCGTGGGAAAAGTTGGTCCTTTCATCGGTCGACTGAGAGAAGTCGTCGACCGGATCGACAAGGAGCTTTGGCCGGAAGATGAGTCGTGGCAGGAGATGGAAAACTTGATGAGTCGACTGGAGGAGGTCCCCAACTGAGTGTAGCCATGGAAGAAATCTGCGGCTCGCTGTGGTGTAGACGTTGCTCTGTCCTTGGTCTTTGTGCATTGCAAGGAGGTGCGCGAGGAGAAGCTGAAAGCGTTGAAGGTCGCCAACACAAAGAAACTTTGATTCGAAGACTTCATGGAAACCTTCGTTGAAAGTGCCACTCGCATTGCCGACGGAATCGACCTGGACACCTTCGTGGAGCCCTCCAGTCCTGGTGCCAATCCAGACGACGCGTAAGAAAACTTTATCCTTGGTATGCCGAGTGTTGATTTGTAAGAAACTTTGCCCACTTCTGTTGGCCGTCACATTCTTGTTTCGGTGTGGGTAAGCTTGATCCACTCCGAGCCACTATCTTTGTTTGAACTTTGAATCGAATCCTTTGCTCTTCTGTTGCAATTTTGACGCGAGTTTTTGTTTGGCGTTTCTTGGTGAAGCCAAAGGCAAACATTCGGAACATGTCAGTTGTCTTGACATCTGCATGAGCCTCATTGAGGGTCCGTTGAATTTCCGATTGGATCTGTATGATCACCGAGTGGATCGGTAGGATCGCCGAGTGGATCGGTGGGACGTACTCGTAGGTCAAAGAGTACTTGGGCGATACGAGATAGCAACTAGGTTGTTGAGTGCGACTATCAGGTCGCACTTGGGGCGAGTTGGTACTGATGTAGTTGTCAGTTGTTTTGACGTCCACATGAGCCTCAATGAGGGTCTGCAACTCATGTAGTTGTCAGTTGTTTTGACATCCACATGAGCCTCAATGAGGGTCTGCTACTCATGTAGTTGTCAGTTGTTTTGACCTCCACATGAGCCCCAATGAGGGTATGTTGAGTTCCCGAGTGTACCTGTAGGATACAGTCGAAGGCATGCGGGTGCTTAGGCGATTCTGGATCGCAGCTAAGTCCCCAAGTGTGACGTTAAGTGCACACTCGGAGAAACTTAATACTTAGGCGATTCTGGATCGCAGCTAAGTCCCCGAGTGTGACGTTAAGTGCACACTCGGAGAAAATTAATACTTAGGCGATTCTGGATCGCAGCTAAGTCCCCGAGTGTGACGTTAAGTGCACACTCGGAGAAAGTTAATACTTAGGCGATTCTGGATCGCATCTAAGTCCCCGAGTGTGACGTTTAGTGCACACTCGGAGAAAGTTAATACTTAGGCGATTCTGGATCGCAGCTAAGTCCCCGAGTGTGACGTTAAGTGCACACTCGGAGAAAGTTAATACTTAGGCGATTCTGGATCGCAGCTAAGTCCCCAAGTGTGAAGTTAAGTGCACACTCGGAGAAAATTAATACTTAGGCGATTCTGGATCGCAGCTAAGTCCCCGAGTGTGACGTTAAGTGCACACTCGGAGAAAGTTAATATTTAGGCGATTCTGGATCGCAGCTAAGTCCCCGAGTGTGACGTTAAGTGCACACTCGGAGAAAGTTAATACTTAGGCGATTCTGGATCGCAGCTAAGTCCCCGAGTGTGACGTTAAGTCCACACTCGAAGAAAGTTAATACTTAGGCGATTCTGGATCGCAGCTAAGTCCCCGAGTGTGACGTTAAGTGCACACTCGGAGAAAATTAATACTTAGGCGATTCTGGATCGCAGCTAAGTCCCCAAGTGTGACGTTAAGTGCACACTCGGAGAAAGTTAATACTTAGGTGATTCTGGATCGCAGCTAAGTCCCCGAGTGGGACGTTAAGTGCACACTCGGAGAAATTTAATACTTAGGCGATTCCGGATCGTAGCTAAGTCCCCGAGTGTGACGTTAAGTGCACACTCGGAGAAAATTAATACTTAGGCGATTCCAGATCGCAGCTAAGTCCCCGAGTGTGACGTTAAGTGCACACTGGGAGAAAATTAATACTTAGGCGATTCTGGATCGCAGCTAAGTCCCCGAGTGTGACGTTAAGTGCACACTCGGAGAAAATTAATACTTAGGCGATTCTGGATCGCAGCTAAGTCCCTGAGTGTGACGTTAAGTGCACACTCGGAGAAAGTTAATACTTAGGCGATTCTGGATCGCAGCTAAGTCCCCGAGTGTGACGTTAAGTGCACACTCGGAGAAAATTAATACTTAGGCGATTCTGGATCGCAGCTAAGTCCCCGAGTGTGACGTTAAGTGCACACTCGCAGAAAATTAATACTTAGGCGATTCTAGATCGCAGCTAAGTCCCCGAGTGTGACGTTAAGTGCACACTCGGAGAAAATTAATACTTAGGCGATTCTGGATCGCAGCTAAGTCCCCGAGTGTGACGTTAAGTGCACACTCGGAGAAAATTAATACTTAGGCAATTCTGGATCGCAGCTAAGTCCCCTAGTGTGACGTTAGGTGCACACTCGGAGAAAATTAATACTTAGGCGATTCTGGATCGCAGCTAAGTCCCCGAGTGTGACCTTAAGTGCACACTCGGAGAAAACTAATACTTAGGCGATTCTGGATCGCAGCTAAGTCCCCGAGTGTGACGTTAGGTGCACACTCGAAGAAAATTAATACTTAGGCGATTCTGGATCGCAGCTAAGTTTTTTTTTTGAGACCGGAGTTTGCGACCGCGGAAGAACTTTGAACCTGCAAAAAAATCGATTTGCTTTATATTATTTCACCAATACTTGTTCTTTACATTGCTTCAGTCGACGGTCACATGTAGAAGCGCTTCAGGAGATCTCCGTTCCATGCTCGTGGCTCGTCTGTCTCCCTGTCGATGTTGTAGAGTCTGTATGCTCCATTGTTCAGCACCTTGGAGATGATGAAGGGTCCTTCCCAGGCAGGAGCCAACTTGTGAGGTCTTTGCTGATCCACTCGGAGCACCAGGTCGCGTGCTTGAAACGTACGACTCCTGACGTGTCGCGCGTGAAAAAGCCGCAGATCTTGTTGCTAAATAGTTGAGCGAGTCAGTGCCATCTCGCGCTCCTCCTCTACAAGGTCCACTCCGTCTTGCCTTGCTTGTTCTGCTTCAGCTTCGGAGAAGAGTTCGACTCGTGGAGCATTGTGAAGTAAGTCACTCGGAAGGACTGCTTCTGCTCCGTATATGAGGAAGAACGGTGATCGCCCTGTAGATCTGTTCGGGGTTGTGCGAAGACCCCAAAGCACTGAAGGTAGCTCAGTGACCCATGCGTCAGCGGCATGTCCCACCTCTCGCAGGAGTCGGGGCTTGAAACCTTGCAGAATAAGTCCATTCGCCCGCTTTGCCTGTCCATTGGATTGAGGATGTGCTACGGAAGCAAAATCCACTCGAATACCTTGGCTTGCACAGAAACCTTTGAATCTGTCCGAGTCGAAGTGTGTTCCGTTGTCCGTGATTATGTTGTGAGGCACACCGAATCTGGAGATGATGTCCCTGACAAACTTGATGGCTGTTAGGGCGTCGAGCTTCTTGATGGGCTTGGCTTCAATCCATTTTGTGAACTTGTCGACTGCCACCAACAGATGTGTGTATCCTCCTTGGCCTGTCTTGAATGGACCGACTGTATCTAATCCCCATACTGCAAACAGCCAAACAAGAGGGATTGTCTTCAACGCATATGTCCGCTTGTGGGACTTGTTGGAGTAGAACTGACAGCCCTCACATCGGTCGACCATATCTTTAGCCATCTCGTTTGCCTGCAGCCAGAAGAAACTAGCCCTGAATGCCTTGGCGACGATTGCTCTCGAAGAGGCGTGATGACCGCAGGTTCCTGAGTGAATATCTTCCAGGATTAGCTGCCCCTCCTCTGGTGAGATGCATCGTTGAAGAACGCCTGAAACGCTTTCCTTGTACAATTGGCCATCAATGACAGTGAACGACTTCGACCTGCGGACTATCTGCCTGGCCTGGACTTCGTCTTCTGGTAGTTCCTGCCTCAGGATATATCCAATGATCGGCACAGTCCAATAGGGGATGACAGCAAGAATCTCCATGACCAGATCAACCACAGCAGGTACATCGACTTCAGTCAGATCTGTTGAACTCTTTGGTTGTACTGGTTCCTCTGTAAAAGGATCTTCTTTGACTGAGGGAAGGTGGAGGTGCTCGAGGTAGACGTCACT
This sequence comes from Hordeum vulgare subsp. vulgare, assembly GCF_904849725.1. Classification (NCBI taxonomy): domain Eukaryota; kingdom Viridiplantae; phylum Streptophyta; class Magnoliopsida; order Poales; family Poaceae; genus Hordeum; species Hordeum vulgare. The sequence goes on along the minus strand of NC_058524.1, from coordinate 568,691,372 downwards.
CGGGACTGGTCTCCGAGTGGATCCGAGTTTTGCCAACTCATCAGCTGCTTGGTTCTTCAGTCTCGGAACATGGTGAAGTTCTAGACCTTCAAACTTCTTCTCAAGCTTCCTCACTGCATTGCAGTATGTGGTCATGGTGGGGTTCCTGACGTCCCACTCTTTCATCACTTGATTGACCACCAAATCCGAATCGCCGTAGACCATCAGGTGACGGACGCCGAGTGAGATGGCCATGCGCAATCCGTAGAGGAGAGCTTCATACTCTGCCTCGTTGTTGGAGGAATCGAAGTGTATCTGTAGCATGTACTTGAGTTTGTCGCCCTTTGGCGATATGATCACAACGCCAGCGCCGGAGCCATTCAACATCTTGGACCCATCGAAGAACATTGTCCAATGGGCCGAGTAGATGTGGGTCGGTTGCTGTTGTTCTACCCATTCTGCTATGAAGTCAGCCAGAGCTTGAGACTTAATAGCTTTCTTGGCCTCGAACTTGATATCGCAGTACAGCATCTCCAATGCCCACTTCGCCACTCGGCCTGACGCGTCTCGATTGTGGAGAATTTCCGACAACAGAGCATGAGAAACAACAAACACCGAGTGGTCTTGGAAATAATGGGCCACCTTCTTCGCAGTCATGTAGATCCCATAGATAGGTTTTTGATAGTGGGGATACCTCTGCTTGGAAGGAGTCAGGACTTCGGAGACGTAGTACACTGGCCGCTGAACTTTGTATGCTTTGCCTTCTTCTTCTCGTTCGACTGTAAGAATAGTACTGATGACTTGATTTGTAGCCGCAATATACAGAAGAAGGGGCTCTTTACTGAGCGGAGCAGTAAGAACCGGCTGGGTGGAAAGTAGGACTTTGAGGTCGTCGAATGGGACTTGGGCTTCGTCTGTCCACTCGAAAGTATCTGATTTCTTCATGAGTCGATACAGAGGAAGTGCTTTCTCGCCAAGTCGACTGATGAACCTGCTCAAAGCCGCTAGGCAACCTGTGAGCCGTTGAACATGGTGTATTCTGACCGGCCTCTCCATTCGTACGATGGTCCCGATCTTTTCGGGGTTGACATCGATCCCTCGTTCGGAAACGAAGAAACCGAGTAACTTCCCGCTGGGAACGCCGAATGAATATTTGGCGGGGTTGAGCTTGATATCGTACCTACGAAGGTTGGCGAATGTTTCTGCCAAGTCAGTCAGCAGGTTGGAACCTTTGCGTGACTTGACTATGATATCGTCCATATATGCCTCCACATTCCGACCGATCTGGTCGAGAAGGCATTTTTGGATCATGCGCATAAAGGTAGCTCCTGCATTCTTCAAACCGAATGGCATAGTGATGTAGCAGAAGCACCCGAACGGGGTGATGAAGGCTGTTTTTAATTCATCGGGGCCATACAGACGGATCTGATGATAGCCCGAGTAGGCATCAAGAAATGACAAACGCTCGCAACCCGCAGTCGAATCGACAATTTGATCTATGCGGGGGAGCGGAAAATGGTCTTTCGGGCAGACCTTATTGAGATGCTTGAAGTCGATGCACATTCGGAGCGACTTGTCCTTCTTGGGCACCATGACAACATTGGCGAGCCACTCGGAGTGGTGAACCTCGCGAATGAAGTTGGCTGCCAGCAGCTTGGCCACCTCTTCACCGATTGCCTTCCTCTTGTGCGCGGCGGACCGGCGCAGGCGCTCTCGGACGGGCCGAGCGGTGGAATCCACATGCAGTCGGTGCTCAGCCAACTCCCTGGGTACACCTGGCATGTCAGAGGGTGTCCATGCGAAGATGTCCCAGTTCTCACGGAGGAAGTGGGTGAGCTCGGCTTCCTATTTAGGATCGAGGGTGGTGGAGATGTTCGTCGGGGCAGCAGTGTCGTCCGTCGGGTGGATGCCGACCTTCTTCGTTTCTCCCGCCGACTGGAATGCAGACTCTGAAGCTGGCTTCTTCGAGCGCATCAGGTCGGCAGGGTCGACTGTTTTCTTGTACTCGTCGAGCTCGAGGACGGCCATCTGTTGATCGGCGATTCTTGATCCCTGCTGCAGACACTCTTCAGCTCGCTGTCGATTGCCCGTGATGGTGATCACGCCTTTCGGGCCTGGCATCTTCAGCTTCAGGTATATGTAACATGGACGGGCCATGAAACGTGCATACGTTGGGCGGCCCAGAATTGTGTGGTAAGCGCTCTGGAAGTCCACCACTTCGAACGTCAGCTTTTCTTAGCGGAAGTTCTTGTCGGAGCCGAAAACGACGTCCAACGCGATCTAGCCGAGTGACTTGGCCTTCCGTCCAGGGACGACTCCATGGAACTGCATGCTGCTCTCGCTGAGTTTGGACATCGGGATGCCCATCCCCTTGAGTGTGTCGGCGTACATGATGTTCAAGCCGCTGTCGCCATCCATGAGGACTTTGCGCAGTCGGACTCCTTCCACCACCGGGTCGACGACCAGAGCCTGTCTCCCCGGGGTGGGTACATGTGCCGGATGATCCGACTGGTCGAAGGTGATCGCAGTCTGAGACCATTTGAGGAACTTGGGGTTGGTAGGGGTGGCCATGTTCACCTCCCTGTTCACCAGCTTCAGTCGACTCTTGCTCTCAACGTCAGCAAAAATCATCAGAGTTGCATGGACTTGGGCAAACGGATCCTCCTTATCCTCCTCATCCTGTTCATGGTCCTTCTCACTCGGTTGTCCTTTGCTGAACCCCTGGATCAGGAGACGACACTGTCGAGTGGTATGCTTCGCATATATGGGGTTGCCCTCTTCATCCATCTTCGTATGAACCGGACATGGCTGGTCCAGGATGGGGTTATTGAACTGCTTCTTCTTGGGGGTGAACTGAGCCTTCCCATTGCCCTTGAACTTGGCATTGGTTACGGCTGCAGCATCTGCTTGCGGAGCGGTCGGAGCTTTTTGCTTCTGCTTCCGAGTGTTGCCCCCATCTCCATCAGCGACTGTTTTGTGCTTGCCGCTTCGGATGGGATCTTCTTCTTCGCCATTTGCATAGCGTGTTGCTATCTCCATCATCTTGCTCATGGAGATGTCGCCTGTTCGGCCGAACTTCAGGTACAGATCCCTGTACCGCACGCCTGCCTTGAAGGCGCAGACTGCTTGATGCTCCGTGACGTTCTCCACCGTGTGGTAGAGAGTTGTCCAACGCTGAATGAAATCTCGCAGGGGCTCATTCTGTTTCTGGACGCAGTGCTGGAGCTCCACGAGGCCAGCAGGGCACTTGCACGTCCCTTCGAAGGTCCTGATGAACACTCAGGCCAGATCTGCCCAGCCGTAGATGCTTGAGGGGGCCAACTGGTTCAGCCACGCTCACGCCGAGCCGTCGAGCATCAGAGGGAGGTGCTTCATGGAGACATGGTCGTCTCCTCCTCCGATCTGGACTGCTACTCGGTAATCATACAGCCACGTTTCTGGCTTGGACTCCCCTGTAAACTTGCTAATTCCCATCGCCAATCGGAAGTTGGGAGGGATGTCAGCCAAACGGATGGCTCGACTGAAACACTCGGGACCAGAAACGATGGTCCTGCTTCCACTCGGACGGTCAATATCGTAACCATCGCCGTGGGCTCGGCCCCTGTCGACCCTCCGCTGGGTGATATGCCCTCTTGCGTCGGGCCTTGGGTCGTAAGTGCCGCCGACTGAACGCCAATCATCATGATGTCGGGGCCCGTAGGGCCCACCCCGCGGAGGGGTGCGTGAACGGCGACGATCTTCGGGATTTATGGAACGTCTGCCTCCTCTGTGTCGCTGATGAGAACCAGGGCTATGAACTGACCGATGCGTATTCACATGAACAGAACTATTGTAGATATTGTTGTGCGACTGGGAGACCGCCGAATTTTGCTGTTGCGCCATGTGCAATAGGGCGCGGATTTGCTCGATTCCCCTGCTAGCCTCTGAATCAGTCGGCTGAAGGGAATCGGCTATCTTGGCAGCCGCAGCCAAGTTGAGGAGAGGTGTGCGGAACAGCTCCACGTTGCTCCGTCGAGTGTGCCGACTGGCAGAACGGCGAGGCGGACGACGCGCGCCGGACGTTTCGCCGATCTCGTGCTCGTTCCGGCCAGCTTGACGGGGATCTTCATGGGAATTGGCCATGTGTACTTCTCCTGCAGGCCTGCGACCCGCGTACTCGGAAGGAAACTCAGTCGGAACCGAGCCCGAGCGCTGGGACGGCAGGGCAACCACAACTGACTCTCGAACCGCCACCTGTGAAGACGCGTTCTGGCGCGCCTGGGCGTGTTGCACCCAACGCTGGAGCCGCGGACGGCAGGACCGCTTGTTGCGGCGCGTGACGGCGGTGTAGGTCGACACCGGAGCCGACTACTGGAGAAGAAGAATGCCGCGAGCGCCGGCACGGAAGTGCGTAGCCCCGCGACGGGGAAGCGCCTCGACATCGAGAGGGGCGTCCTGAAGCCATGCCGAATCATCGACGATGAAGGAGAGAGCGCCGAAGAGGATCTCGTGACCCATGCTCGAATCTCCACTGGACGACATGACGAAGTGATGTAGTCGCAAACTCGCCGGAAGTCGCTTAGACGCTTGCCCCAAGGTGGGCGCCAACTGTCGTGGGTATAATCCTGACAGTAGATGTGTAGGGTACGAAAAGGATGGGCAGAGTCACAGCTACGGCGAGGTTGTATGAGTTCAGGCCCCTCTACGGTGGAGGTAATAGCCCTACGTCTCAGTGCTCTGGGAGCTTGTTGTCGAGTGAAATATGGAATACAATGATTTGCTAACCCCTACACCAGCGGGGGAGGGTGGCTTATATAGAGTGTGCTGCCCTCCACAACGGTTCTGATACAGGGGTGGAGTAGTGGCGATTGAATGCCTACGTTACAGGTAACGTACGTCCTAAATGCTAATAAATGCACCGGGAAACGTATGACCGTTTCCCTCCAGGGGGTTACGATGTACCGACTGGCATCCATTCGGTTAGTTTGATGTTCTCCGAATGCTAGTCTCCGACTGGATGGTCGAGGACCTGTTACCGACTGGACGATGGGGACTCCTTAATTCAGTCGGAACTCACTAAGGGCCTTGTCCCTTATGAGGGGTAGTCCTTGGGTAGGACTTACAGGGCAGGCCTATGACCCTACCCTAGGACTATAACCCCATCAAGAGTAACGCCTTAAGCAAGATGACATGATGTAGAGGGATAATCTCAAAGCAATGATAAAAACCCCATCTTTTTACCCTTGATGGAAACTGCTTGATGTGTGCCTTGCTGCCCCTACTGTCACTGGGAAAGGTCACCACATGGCAGAACCCAAAACCAAGCCCTTCTCCCATTGCAAGAATCATAGATCTAGTTGGCCAAACAAAACACAAGACTCGGAGAGACTTACAAGGATATCAAATCATGCATATAAGAAATCAGCAAAGACTCAAATATATATCATAGATAATCTGATCACAAGTCCACAATTCGTCGGATCTCGACAAACACACCGCCAAAGAAGATTACATCGGATAGATCTCCATGAAGATCATGGAGAACTTTGTATTGAAGATCCAAGAGAGAGAAGAAGCCATCTAGCTACTAACTACGGACCCGTAGGTCTGAAGTGAACTACTCACTAGTCATTGGAGGGGCGATGATGATGATGATGATGAAGCCCTCCACCTCCAAAGTCCCCTCTGGTAGGGCGCCGGGAAGGGTCTCCAGATGAGATCTCGCGGAAACGGAAGCTTGCGGCGGCGGAAAAGTATTTTCGAAGCTCCCCTGATTTTTTGCGAAATATTTGGGAATATATAGGCGCAAGACCTTGGTCAGGGGTGGCCAGGGCGGCCACAAGCCTGCCCATCGCCGCCTCCCCCCATGTGGCGGAGTGGGGGCTTGTGGGCTCCCTCGAGCCCACCTGGCTTGGCCCAAAAGACCCCTGGACTTCTTCCGTTCGGGAAAAAATCATTTCGGGGTTTTTCTTCCGTTTGGACTCCGTTCCAAAATCAGATCTGAAAAGAGTCAAAAACACGGAAAAATAGGAACTGGCATTTGGCACTGAATCAATAAGTTAGTCCCAAAAAAGATATAAAAATATACATAAAACATACGAAGAAGGCAAGATAACAGCGTGAAACCATCAAAAATTATAGATACGTTTGAGATGTATCACCCATCATCTACTTACTACATCCCAATGCCTTCCTCTAGGCCCAAATAATGGTGAAGTCTTATGTAGTCGACGTTCACATAACACCACTAGAGGAAAAACAACAGACAACATATCAAAATACCGAACGAATACCAAATTCACATGACTATTACTAGCATGACTTAACCCATGTCCTCGGGAACAAAAGTAACTACTCACAAAGCATAATCATAATCATGATCAGAGGTGTAATGAGTAGCATCAAGGATCTGAACATAAACTCTTCCACCAAGTAATCCAACTAGCATCAACTACAAAGAGTAATCAACACTACTAGCAACCTTACAAGTACCAATCGGAGTCGCGAGACGGAGATTGGTTACAAGAGATGAACTAGGGTTTGGAGATGAGATGGTGTTGATGAAGATGTTGATGGAGATGACTCCCCTCCGATGAGAGGAGTGTTGGTGATGACGATGGCGACGATTTCCCCCTCCGGGAGGGAAGTTTCCCCGGCAGGATCGTCCTGCCGGAGCTCTAGATTGGTTCTACTCAAGTTCCGCCTCGTGGCGGCGGCGCCTCCTCGAAAAAGCTCTACTCTGATTTTTTTTTCCGGACGAATCCCTTCATATAGCAGAAGAGGGGGGCAGTGGGCCACCAGGGTGCCCACAAGCCCTGTAGTCGCGGCCACGGGGCCGGCCGCGGCTACCAAGCTTGTGGGCCCCTGGCAGCTCCCCTCTCGCACTTCTTTTGCCCAGTATTTTTTATATATTCCCAAAAAATTCCACGTTGATTTTCAAGGCATTTGGAGTTGCGCAGAATAGAGGACTCAGACTTGCTCCTTTTCCAGTCCAGAATTCCAGCTGCCGGTATTCTCCCTCTTCAAATAAATCTTGCAAAATAAGAGAGAAAAGGCATAAGTATGGTACCACAAAGTATAATAACAGTCCATAAAGTGATAAATATCAACATGAAAGCATGATGCAAAATGGACGTATCAGGGGGAAACCCTAGGAAGAGGGGGGCACAGACGCCCATGTTTTATGGGGGGGACCTCGACGTTTGAGCCCTCACGGCGGTCGTCTCTCTCTCGGCTAGTCTGACGGAAAGGAGGTAGAGGTGGAACGGTGTCAGGAGGTGGAAGGAGGGACGTGGGAGCTGGGCTCTGGCGATAGGAGAGGTGAGATGGGCCGCCAGGGGGGAGGGAGCCCACCTGTGGCGCATTATAGATAGGAAATAAAACCCTGGGCTGTTTCAAATTGAAATAAATCAAAGAAAGAAATAAAAGCACAAAGAAAACTATAAGTGCTAAAAATAAAACTATAACACCCCTGGACATGATAAATCATGACCTATTTGAATAAATTGCAAAAAGAATATTTGGGGCAACTAAATATTTACAAAACAGAATTATTGGAGTTTGTTTTGTATATATTTGCACCATTTGCACACCTATTCAAAATAGCAAGAACACATCACGAATTCACCACAATCATAAGCTAAATCAGGGACATTTTTAAAACAGAAAAGGGTCAAGTGAAACTTGACCTTGAGATGAAATAGAGAGGGGGAAAGATGGTTTTGAAACCTATGCAAATCACAAGGTTGTTCCTACTATCACATGCATTCTACTAGAGTTGCACCACACCACACATTCACAAAACCACATGCCACCCAAGATATCACACCTCCTCATATGATCACAATGCAACACACAAAGACATGGGCATGAAATGACATGCATGCATGCAAAGTAAGAAATAAACAAGGGGAGCTCCACATGAAATCATAAGTATAGAACTCTCTCATATCATTGACAAGGTGGACCCACATGGGAAGGTTCCAAATAAGGAAGGTTACACACTTGGGGCATTACAAACTCTCCCACACTACAAAAAGATCTCGCCCCGAGATCTATGCCTGAAAGAACTCCGGAAATTCAGAACGGAGGTGATCCTCGCGTTCCCAAGTAGCCTCTTTATCGGAATGGTGTGACAATTGCACTTTGAGAAATTTGACCGTCTTGTTGAGGGTCTTGCGTTCAGTCGCCTCGAGAACCGCAACTGGATGCTCACGATAAGATAGGTCAGGCTGAAGGTCAATGTCTTGAAGATGAACAGTGCGCTCAGGGGTCTTGAAGCACCTCCGGAGCTGAGAAACATGGAACACATCATGCACATTTGCAAAGTTTGACGGGAGCTCGAGCTGGTATGCAAGGTCGCCTCTCTTGCCAACAACTCTGAACGGGCCCATGAAATGAGGCGCAAGCTTTCCTTTGATGCCAAAGCGTTGCATAACCTTCATAGGCGACACCTTGAGATAGACGAAGTCATCAAGCTCATAAGACATGTCACGATGCTTGCTATCATAATAGCTCTTCTGATGGGACTGAGATGCTCTGAGGTTGTCGGAATGACCCGACACATCTCCTCAGCTGCTTCTATCAAATCATTCCCAAGGATCTGACGCTCGCCGGTCTCGGACCATTTGAGCGGGGTACGTGACTTCCTGCCATAGAGAATTTCAAACGGAGCCTTGCCAGAACTAGCTTGATAACTGTTGTTATACGAGAACTCCGCAAAAGGCAGACAATCCTCCCACTTCATACCTCAAGAGATAACACAGGCTCTCAGCATATCCTCAAGAACTTGGTTGACTCACTCCACTTGACCACTAGTCTGAGGATGAAAAGTTGTGCTGAAGCGGATCTTCGTGCCCATCGCAGACTGAAAAGAGTCCCAGAACTTGGAAGTGAAGATACTTCTGCGATCCGAAGAGATCATCATAGGCACGCCGTGCAAAGACACAATCCTGGAAGTGTACAACTCTGCAAGCTGAGCTGCAGAAATGGATTCCTTGACTCGAAGAAAATGAGCCACTTTACTCAACTTGTCGATGACGACGAAGATGGCATCATTACCCTTCTTGGACTTCGGAAACCCGGTGAAGAAATCCATCTCAATGTGATTGAACTTCCACTCGGGAATGGGCAAAGGATGCAAAAGACCTGTTGGACGTTTATGCTCTGCTTTCACCCTTCGACATACATCACATTCATTTACGAACTGAGCAATCTCGCGCTTCATACGAGTCCACCAGAAGGTCTGTTTCAAGTCCTGATACATCTTGGAGCTTCCAGGATGAATAGAGAGCACACAGTTATGAGCTTCTTGCATGATTACCTTTCTGAGATCACCTTTCGGGACGACAAGACGATCCTCGAAGAACAACGTGTCTCTGGCATCAACACTGAAGCACTTATACTTGGGAAGACTCTTTGCCACGCCAATCTTGACTTTCTTCACCATAGTGTCAAGAAGTTGTGCTGCTCGAACCTGATCTTCCAAGGTAGGAGAGATCTGCCTGAGGTACTAATTGAAGGTTGAGCTTCCTGAAAGACTCACAAAGGCCAGGCTGGAGAGGTTGCAGAATAAGACTGTTGCAGTATGCCTTCCTGCTCAAGGCATCTACCACGACATTAGCTTTGCCTGGCGTGCACTCAACACTCGGATTAAAATCTTGGAGCATTTCCACCCAATGTGTTTGCCGAAGATTCAGGTTAGGCTAAGTGAAGATGTACTTGAGACTCTTGTGATCGGTGAACACTTCAACCTTACGTTCCAACCAGAGGTGTCTCCAAGTCATCAAAGCATGTACCACAGCTGCTAGCTCAAGATCATGCACAGGATAGTTCTTCTCCGTTGGCTTCAACTGCCTGGAGGTATAAGCAACCACTTTCTTCTCTTGCATTAGAACTGCACCAAGACCCTGGAGAGAAGCGTCACAGAACACCTGGTAAGACTTGGAATCATCCGGAGGAACCAAGACTGGAGTGGAGGTGAGCTTCTCTTTGAGTGTGTCGAAGGCCAACTGACACTCTGGAGACCAAGCATACTTCACACATTTCTGAAGAAGACTTGAGAGCGGCTTAGCAATCTTGGAGAAGTTCTCAACGAACCTTCTGCAATAGCCTGCAAGCCCGAGAAAGCTTCAACGGTGCTTCACATTCTGTGGAGGCTCCCACTCAACAATGGCATGCACCTTGGACGGATCAACTTTGATGCCCTCGACAGAGATAATGTGACCAAGATAGACAACTTCTTTAAGCCAGAACTCACACTTGGAAAACTTGCATACAATTTGTACTCTCTCAGCTTATAAAGCACCAATCTGAGGTGTTCTTCATGTTCTTCCTCAGTTTCAGAAAAGACCAGAATGTCGTCGAGATAGAGCAAGACAAAGTCATTCTTGAACAGAGAGAATATGTAGTTCATCAATCGACAGAATGTCAGAGGAGCATTTGCCAGACCAAAAGACATGACCGTATACTCCTACGAGCCAAAACTAGTCCTGAAAGCAGTCTTCGGAATATCTTGTTCGCGAATGCGAATTTGATGATAGCCCATTCTGAGATCGAGCTTGGAGAAGACCTTAGCACCTTTCAATTGTTCGAACAACTCAGTTATGTTCGAAAGTGGATATTTGTTCCTGATTGTCTTCTTGTTCAATGGACGGTAATCGACACACAGCCGGTCCGTGCCATCCTTCTTCTTGACAAACAGAACTCCACAGCCCCACGGAGACGAGCTCGGTCTGATCAGACCTAAACGCTCCTGCTCATCGAGTTGCCTCTTAAGTTCCTTCAACTCTTCTGGACCCAATTTGTACGGTCGTTTGCACACCGGCTCGGTACCTGGCTCAAGCTCAATCACAAATTCAACTTCTCAGTGCGGAGGCATGCCTGGCAGCTCTTCTGGAAACACGTCTTCATATTCGCAGACCACTGGGACTTGCGAAATAGGATTAATCTCACCCATTTCATTCAAAGAGAACAGACGGATTGTATCATCGCGCGCCGCGAATATAATCACGTCCTCCGAAGAGTGGGTAAGCTTCACTTCTTTAGCTTCACAATCAATCGATGCCTTGTTCATGGATAGCCAGTCCATACCAAGGATCAAGTCAATGTCGGAATTGCCCAAGACAATAGGAGACGCCAGAAAAGAATAACTGCCTATCTTGATAGAAGCATCCGGAACCAACATGTGAGAACTCATGCGCATGCCCGGAGAAACCACACGGAAGGGACTATCCAAATGAATTGCAGGAATATCATGCTTAGCAATGAAAGGCTTGGAGATGAAGCAATGCGATGCACCATAATCAAATAACACTTTAGCAGGAATATAATTGACGAGGAGGTTACCCATGATCACATCTGACGAGTTTTCTGCCTCAACTGCATTCACTATGTTGACTCGAGCTGATCTGGGGTTGAACTTGACAAGAGCAGTACTTGGAGGTTTGCCTGGAGGAGGAGGCGGCAGTCGGAGCTGAGAAGTGCACTTGTTGGCATAATGACCCTTCTGCCCACACTTGTGACAAGTAACTTATGCTGGCTGCCAGTACTGAGTCTGAGGAGGCCCTTGCTTCTGATGCTGGAATCTCTGCTGAAAGACTGGGTTGGGTGGGTGGGAAGAACCACGTCCACCAGAATGCTTGAGCTGCTGCGAGTGTCGAGGAGGAGGAGGAGACACCCAAAACTTATGTTGCTTCTGAACCACCTGAGTAGAAGAAGACCTGGAATCTCTGAAGCGCTTCTTAGAATTCTCCACCCTGAGCAAGGCTGCCTCTGCCCTAAGAGCTAAGTTGTAGAACTTGTCAAATTCCTCAGGATCGTGCAAAGCAAGAGCTAACTGCAAATCTTCTTTCAAGCCGCCTCTGAACTGATAAATCTTACTCTTCTGATCAGGGATATCCTGCAAGGCGTATCGGGCTAGCTCGTGGAACTCAAAGTTGTACTTGTACACGGAATTACCACCCTGCTTCAAGCGCGTGAACTTCTCACGCATTTCCTCCACGAAGCTGGAAGGAATGTAGTGGGTCCTGAAGTCACGGTAGAACTCATCCCAAGTGATCACTCTAGCGCCTCTGGAATCCTTCAACTGTTGCCACCACATAGATGCTTGCCCCTTCAGCTGGAAAGTTGCAAATTTGACAAAATCCTCAGGACGAACATTCCTACACTCGAAAGGCTTGTTCATGTCGCGGATCCAATCCTCAGCATCAAACGGCTGGTCACATTAAGTGAAAGTCTTTGGCTGATTCGACAGGAACTGACTCAGATTAGCAAACTGATTGCCACCATGCTGGAAATTGCCTTGTTGCTGATTAGCACTCTCTTGAAACAACTGTAGCAGCATCTGGGTGTTTGCATTTGTAGCAGCCATCATCGCTTGCCAAGCCTCAGCAGGAGGAGGCGGCGGAGGAGGAGGATTCTCCGGAGGAGGAGGTGGTGGCGGCACATCCTCACGCCCTGGGTTCTGACGAGTTGGTGGAGCCATCCTGAAGACGGACAACACATTAGCCCACAGAATAAATTGAAGATATAGCTGAGTCAAAATGACAGGAATATATGAACAGGAATATAGCAATTGCACTCGAACAAAGTAGTAAGAATACTTCCTCAAAGTGACGGTCGATAAAATTCTGATTAAGACCACTGCAAACAAGTATGAGCTAGAACTGCTCAGAACAAACATATGATCAAGATTTCATCCGATATCTTCGTGGATAAGATCGCATGGGCTCGAATTTATAGTAGCCATCCTGTGCAAGGTAATGCACACGACTTACAAAGTATCCCCGAGTCGTAGCGAGCTACAAGGACTCTTTAAGACACAAGGAGAACCGATGTAAGACGACCGTGAACAAACATACCCACTGAACATCGAATCCCAACCTCACATCATGCATCTATAGGAAGGTAGTCCTATAAGTTACTACTTGATATCCCACCTATGAATTCCCGAAATATCTGGTCATGCAATCTGGTACACGGATACAAGGAGTAATATCACACAACTCCTATACTAACCCGTCACCTGTATCACATCCGTCAACACACAGCCAGAATCTAGGACCTTCATCTACAACAGACCCTCGTGATCACAACGATACAAAGTATGGCAGTACTCCCGAACAATCTGCACCAGTACTGGGGACATCGGGGTTATCTCGCCACTACTAGTATTGAAGCAATAACGAACATCCTTCGTTCTTAGATACTCAGAAATCTGAATGATGGGGATGTGCGCAAGAATCCCCTGGAGCTCAACTCCCCGGAAGAAATCAAGGCAGACAGGAGGCACCAAGACAGAACTCCCTCACATCGAAATCATATAGATTTCACAAATACCCGCGTGATCCTAAAAACAATTGAGCGAGAAGAGGAGTAGAATTAAGAATTCCTAAGTCGGGAACCTCACCAGAGCATGGAAGAGGAGAAAAAAGAATCCTACTCTCCGATATAACTAAGCCTCAAAACATTTTACTAGACACGACTCGGCCAAGTACGATCACACAAAGGCTCCTATGGTCGTAAGGCTCTGATTACCAACTTGTAACGACTAAGATGCGGTCCTTTCCGATTTGGGGAACGAGGCCCTGAATTGGAAAGAAGCGCATCTAAGCATTTCGCAAGCATGATAACATAGCACATACATGATCATAACTGAATGACAATAAGGGATTCAACTGTCATCTCATTAATATATCAGAGTACATCACGCATCCAAACAAGGTAGTTCCGCTACAGACTACAAAAAATGAGAAATGACTATGCTACCCTGCATGCTGGCCGACGATCACGACCACGCCTCAGTCTTCTGGATAGTTCATGTACAGGCGGTCGTTCTCCTCGTCGTACTGCCACGCTAGCTGCGTGCCATCGGGATCACATGTCTCGGGGGTACCTAAATCTGTTGGTGTTGTGAAGGAATCTATGAGCCACGGGGACTCAGCAATCTATGACCTCGGTGCCAGAACTAGTCAAGTTATTAGGTTGGAAAGGTGGAGTATTTAGGTTGCAGCATCCTAAGCTTTGTATGGTGGCTGACTTACGTAGAACTTGAATTGAAGGTGGTCTATTCTAGCGGTCGATGATAGATGATCACTAAGTGATCCTGAACACCTACCTACGTCAAACATAACCCCCACCGTGTTCCCGATCGAAGAGAGACCTTCCAAGGGGACAGTCACGGTTACGCACACAGTTGGCAATTTTATTAGCTTATGTTTAGATTATCTATAACCGGATGTTAACAAATATTTCAAGTTGCCACATAACCGCGGGCACGGCTTTCCGAAAGATTAAACCCTGCAGGGGTGCTCCAACTAGTCCATCACAAACGTAAACGGGCAACGTACACGGGCCGCAAAGTAATCCTCTATCACGAATCTCGTGATCTCGTCGGATTCCTTACAGGAAAACCTCAACTCTGGGGAGAACCAAAGCTTCCCCAGGATTCCTATACGAAAGATATATCACTAAGGTAAGACAATACTAGCAGGACCTCCCAACGTGTCGACGACCCTGATAAGAGTCGAGTATCTCAGTCTCAGGACACGCCGGATGAGCGATGATTACCACACCAAAACACCGAGTTGCCCCGGGGAGCGTAATAAGCTGCTCTGGGTTGGACCAACACTCATGAGGAGCACTGGCCCGGATTGTTGATTAAATTCCTCGGGGTAGCTATTCCCTATGAAGTTTATTATTAAGTGATTAGCAAATTAACACCAATGTTGGGTCCTGCCGGACAAGTCTTAACACTACGCGATTTATCGAGGGGGTCCCCATAACAACCCCGAACGTGTTAGGAACGATCAATCACTACTTGAATTGAGAAATTTGTCGTCTGCCATGCCTTTGTCGTCTGCTGACGCATGGCAAAGATCCTCTTTGCCGTCAGCTGGTACAAAGCAGACGGCAAAGAGGTTGCTGATGGCAAAAGGTTTTATTTGCCGTCGGCCACCTCTTTGTCGTCTGCTGACGCATGGCAAAGGTCCCAGAGGCGGACGGCAAAGAGCACGCAGACGGCAAAGGGGCGCCACCCTAACGGCCAAAGTCCGCCCCACCCCACCCATCCCTTTGTCGTCTGCCTCCCAGCTTCTGCAGACGGCAAAGGGGCGCTTCCCCTAACGGCACCCAGCCCCCACCCCCGCTCCCCTAACGGCACACTCCACCCCCGCTCCCCTCGATCTCCTGCCTCTCTCTCGCGCGCCCGTGCCCACTCCAGCGCCGCCGCCACCACCACCTGAGCTGCTCCGGCCCACCGCCGCCGCCCATGACTGGAGCTCCCCGCTCCGCTCCTCCCCGCGTCCCTCCTCCCTGCGGCCCTCCTCCTCGCGCTCTACCTGTTGGAAATATGCCCTAGAGGCAATAATAAATTAGTTATTATTATATTTCTTAGTTCATGACAATCGTTTATTATCCATGCTATAATTAATTTGAATGAAGACTTATATACATGTGTGGATACATAGACAAAACACTGTCCCTAGCAAGCCTCTAGTTGGCTAGCCAGTTGATCAAAGATAGTCAGGGTCTTCTGATTATGAACAAGGTGTTGTTGCTTGATAACTGGATCACATCATTAGGAGAATCATGTGATGGACTAGACCCAAACTAATAGACGTAGCATGTTGATCGTGTCATTTTGTTGCTACTGTTTTCTGTGTGTCAAGTATTTGTTCCTATGACCATGAGATCATATAACTCACTGACACCGGAGGAATACTTTGTGTGTATCAAACGTCGCAACGTAACTGGGTGACTATAAAGATGCTCTACAGGTATCTCTGAAGGTGTTCGTTGAGTTAGTATGGATCGAGACTGGGATTTGTCACTCCGTGTGACGGAGAGGTATCTCGGGGCCCACTCGGTAATACAACATCACACACAAGCCTTGCAAGCAATGTGACTTAGTGTAGGTTGCGGGATCTTGTATTACGGAATGAGTAAAGAGACTTGCCGGTAAACGAGATTGAAATAGGTATGCGGATACTGACGATCGAATCTCGGGCAAGTAACATACCGAAGGACAAAGGGAATGACATACGGGATTATATGAATCCTTGGCACTGAGGTTCAAACGATAAGATCTTCGTAGAATATGTAGGATACAATATGGGCATCCAGGTCCCGCTATTGGATATTGACCGAGGAGTCTCTCGGGTCATGTCTACATAGTTCTCGAACCCGCAGGGTCTGCACACTTAAGGTTCGACGTTGTTTTATGCGTATTTGAGTTATATGGTTGGTTTCCGAATGTTGTTCGGAGTCCCGGATGAGATCACGGACGACACGAGGGTTTCCGGAATGGTCCGGAAACAAAGATTGATATATAGGATGACCTCATTTGATTACCGGAAGGTTTTTGGAGTTACCGGGAATGTACCGGGAATGACGAATGGGTTCCGGGAGTTCACCGGGGGGGCAACCCACCCCGGGGAAGCCCATAGGCCTTGGGGGTGGCGCACCAGCCCTTAGTGGGCTGGTGGGACAGCCCAAGAAGGCCCTATGCGCCATAGGAAGAAAATCAAAGAGAAAAGAAAAAAAAGAAGAGGTGGGAAAAGGGGGAAGGACTCCTCCTTCCAAACCTAGTTGGACTCGGTTTGGAAGGGGAGGGTTCCCCCCTTAGGCTCGGCTGACCCCCTTGGGAGTCCTTGGACCCCAAGGCAAGGCTCCCCCTCCTCCCCCTATATATATGGAGGTTTTAGGGCTGATTTGAGACAACTTTGCCACGGCAGCCCGACCACATATCTCCACGGTTTTACCTCTAGATCGCGTTTCTGCGGAGCTCGGGCGGAGCCCTGCTGAGATAAGGTCACCACCAACCTCCGGAGCGCCGTCACGCTGCCGGAGAACTCATCTACCTCTCCGTCTCTCTTGCTGGATCAAGAAGGCCGAGATCATCGTCAAGCTGTACGTGTGCTGAACGCGGAGGTGCCGTCCGTTCGGCACTAGATCGTGGGACTGATCGCGGGGCGGATCGAGGGACGTGAGGACGTTCCACTATATCAACCGCGTTCACTAACGCTTCTGCTGTGCGATCTACAAGGGTACGTAGATCGAACATCCCCTCTCGTAGATGTACATCACCATGATAGGTCTTCGTGCGCGTAGGAAAATTTTTGTTTCCCATGCGACGTTCCCCAACAGTGGCATCATGAGCTAGGTTCATGCGTAGATGTCTTCTCGAGTAGAACACAAAAGTTTTTTGTGGGCGGTGATGTGCGTTTTTCTGCCCTCCTTAGTCTTTTCTTGATTCCGCGGTATTGTTGGATCGAAGCGGCTCGGACCGACATTACTCGTACGCTTACGAGAGACTGGTTTCATCGCTACGAGTAACTCTGTTGCTCAAAGATGACTGGCGGGTGTCAGTTTCTCCAACTTTAGTTGAATCGGAATTGACCGAGGAGGTCCTTGGATGAGGCTAAATAGCAATTCATATATCTCCGTTGTGGTGTTTACGTAAGTAAGATGCGATCCTACTAGATACCCATGGTCACCACGTAAAACATGCAACAACAAAATTAGAGGACGTCTAACTTGTTTTTGCAGGGTATGCTTGTGATGTGATATGGCCAACGATGTGATGTGATATGTTGGATGTATGAGATGATCATGTTGTAATAGTTAATATCGACTTGCACGTCGATGGTACGGCAACCGGCAGGAGCCATAGGGTTGTCTTTAAACTAACGTTTGTGCTTGCAGATGCGTTTACTATATTGCTAGGACGTAGCTTTAGTAGTAATAGCATGAGTAGCACGACAACCCCGATGGCAACACGTTGATGGAGATCATGGTGTGACGCCGGTGACAAGAAGATCGTGCCGGTGCTTTGGTGATGGAGATCAAGAAGCGCATGATGATGGCCATATCATGTCACTTATGAATTGCATGTGATGTTAATCCTTTTTGCACCTTATCTTGCTTAGAACGACGGTAGCATTATGAGGTGATCTCTCACTAAAATTTCAAGACAAAATTGTGTTCTCCCTGACTGTGCACCGTTGCGACAGTTCTTCGTTTCAAGACACCACGTGATGACCGGGTGTGATAGACTCAACGTTCACATACAACGGGTGCAAAACAGTTGCACACGAAGAACACTCGGGTTAAGCTTGACGAGCCTAGCATGTGCAGACATGGCCTCGGAACACATGAGACCGAAAGGTCGAGCATTAATCGTATAGTTGATATGATTAGCATAGAGATGCTTACCACTGAAACTATTCTCGACTCACGTGATGATCGGACTTGAGATAGTGGATTTGGATCATGTACCACTCAAATGACTAGAGAGATGTACTTTTTGAGTGGGAGTTCTTAAGTAATATGATTAATTGAACTAATTCTCATGAACATAGTCTAATGGTCTTTGCGAATTACGATGTAGCTTGCGCTATAGCTCTACTGTTTTTATATGTTCCTAGAGAAAATTTAGTTGAAAGTTGATAGTAGCAAACTTTGAAGAGGATTGTCCTCGTTGCTATGCAGAAGGCTTATGTCCTTAATGCACCACTCGGTGTGCTGCACCTCGAGCATCATCTGTGGATGCTGTGAACATCCGACATACACGTTTCTGATGACTACACGATAGTTCAGTGCAAAATACTTAATGGCTTAGAAGCAAGGCACCGAAGACGTTTTGAAACGTCACGGAACATAAGTGATGTTCTAAAGAGATGAAATTGTGATTTCATGCTCGTGCCCTTGTTGATAGGTACGAGACCTCCGACAAGATTCTTTGTCCACAAAGTAAAGGAGAAAAGCTCAATCGTTGAGCGTGTGCTCAGATTGTCTGAGTACGACAATCACTTGAATCAAGTGGGAGTTAATCTTCCAGATGAGATAGTGATGGTTCTCCAAAGTCACTGCCACCAAGCTATGAGAGCTTCGTGATGAACTATAACATATCAAGGATAGATACAATGATCCTTGAGCGATTCACGATGTTTGACACTGCGAAAGAGAAATCAAGAAGGAGCATCAATAGTTGATGGTTTGTAAAACCACTAAGTTTCAAGAAAGGCAAGGGCTAGAAGGAATACTTCGTGAAACGGCAAAAAAGTTGCTGCACTAATGAAGAGACCCAAAATTAAACCCAAACCCGAGACAAAGTGCTTCTGTAATGAGGGGAACAGTCACTGAGGCGGAGCAACTCTAGATACTTGGTAGATAAGAAGGCTGGCAAAAGTCGAAAGAAGTATATTTGATATACATGATGTTGATGTGTACTTTACTAGTACTCCTAGTAGCATGAGGGTATTGGATATCGGTTCGGTTGATAAGTGATTAGTAACACGAAATGAAAGCTATGGCATAAACGGAGACTAGCTAAAGGCGAGGTGACGATACGTGTTGGAAGTGTTTCCAAGGTTGATATGATCAAACGTCGCACGCTCCCTCTACCATCAGGATTGGTGTTAAACCTAAATAATTGTTATTTGGTGCTTGCGTTAAGCATGAACATGATTGGATCGTGTTTATTGCAATACAATTATTCATTTAAAGAGAATAATGGTTACTCTATTTTCTTGAATAATCACCTTCAATGGTTTATTGAATCTCGATCGTAGTGTTACACATGTTCATGATATTGGTGCCAAAAGATACGAGGTAATGATGATAGTACCACTTACTTGTGGCACTGCCGCTTGAGTCATGTTGGTATAAATTGCATGAAGAGGCTCCATGCTGATGGATCTTTATACTCACTTGATTTTGAATCACTAGTGACATGCAAATCATACCACATGAGCAAGGCCTTGTTTTCATTGAGATGAAATAAGATAGTAACTTGTTGGAAGTGATACATTTTGATGTATGCAGTCCAATGGGTGCTGAGGCACGCAGTGGATATCATTATGTTCTTACTTCAATGATGATTTGAGTAGATACTAGAGTATTTGCTTAATGAATCACAAGTCTGAAATATTGAAAAGTTCAATTCTGTTTCGGAGAAGTTCGTCGTAACAAGAGGATAAACTGTCTACGATATGATCATAGAAATGAATATCTGAGTTACGAGTTTTGGTACGCAGTTAAGACAATGTGGAAATTGTTCCGCGCTTCATGCCACCTAGAACTTCATAGTGTGATGATGTGTATGAACGTCATAGCCACACACTATTTGGTATGGTGCATGCTATGATGTCTCTTATCAAATTACCACTATCGCTTATGGGTTAAGCATTAGAGACAAACGCATTCACTTTAAATAGGGCACCACGTATTTCCGTTGAGATGACACAGTATAGACTGAGGTTTAGAGAAATCTAAACTGTCGTTTCTTGAAAGTTTGGGGTTTCGACACTTATGTGAAAAAGTTTCAGTCTGATAAGCTCGAACCCAAAGCGGATAAATGCATCTTCATAGGATATCCAAAATAGTTGGGTACATCTCCTATCTCAGATCCGAGAGCAAAGTGTTTGTTTCTAGAAACGGTTCCTTTCTCGAGGAAAGGTTTCTCTCGAAAGAATTGAGTGGGAGGGTGGTAGAACTTGATGAGGTTATTGAACCATCACTTCGACCAATGTGTAGCAGGGTGCAGGAAGTTGTTCCTGTGGCGCCTACACCAATTGAAGTGAAAGCTGATGATGGTGATCATCGAGCATCGGATCAAGTTACTACAAGCCTCGTAGGTTGACAAGGTCGCGTACTACTACAGAGTGGTACGGTAACCCTGTCTTGGAGGTCATGTTGTTGAGCAACAGTGAACCTACGAGTTATGGAGAAAGCAATGGTGGGCCCAGATTCTGACAAATGGCTGGAAGCCATGAAATCCGAGAGAGGATCCATGTATGAAAACAAAGTGTAGACTTTGGAAGAACTACTTGATGGTCATAGGACTATTGAGTAAAGATGGATCTTTAAAAGGAAGACAGACGATGATAGTGATAAGACACTATTAAGAAAAGCTCGACTTGTCGCAAAGATATTTCCGACAAGATCAAACAGTTGACTATGATGAGACTTTCTCACTCGTAGCCATGCTAAAAGTCTGTTAGAATTATGTTAGTAGTTGCTGCATTATTTATGAAATATTGCATGTAGGATGTCAAAACATTGTTTCCTTGACGGTTTCCTTGAGCAAACATTGTATGAGATACAACCATGAGGTTTTGACGATCCTAAAGATACTAGCAAGTGTGCAAGCTCCAGCGATCCTTAAATGGACTGGTGCAAGCATCTCGGAGTTGGAATATACACTTTGATGAGATGATCAAGGATTTTGGGTTTGTACAAGGTTTATGAGAAACTTGTATTTCCAAAGAAGTGAGTGGGAGCACTATAGAATTTCTGATAAGTATATGTGGTTGACATATTGTGGATCAAAAGTAATGTAGAATTTCTGTAAAGCATACAAGGTTGTTTGAAAGGAGTTTTCAAAGGAATACCTGGATTGAGCTACTTGAACATTGAGCATCAAAGATCTATGGAGATAGATCGAAAGCGCTTAATGGAAGTTTCAACAAGATGCATTCCTCGACAAGTTTTGAAGGAGTTCAAAATAGATCAGCAAAGAAGGAGTTCTTGGTTGCGTTGTAAGGTGTGAATTTGAGTAAGACTCAAAACCCGACCACGGCAGAATAAAGAGAATAGACGAAAGTCATCTTCTATGCCTTAGCCGGAGACTCTGAAGTATGCCATGCTGAGTACCGCACCTGATGTGTGCATTGCAGCAAGTCTGTTAAGAGGTACACAGAGTGATCCAGGATTGAATCACTGATCAGCGGTCAAAGTTATCCTTAGTAACTAAATAGACTAAGGAATTTTTCTCGATTATGGAGGTGGTTAAAGAGTTCGTCGTAAAGGGTTACGTCGATGCAAGCTTTGACACTAATCCGAATAACTATGAGTAGTGAAACGGATTCCTATAGTAGAGTAGATATTTGGAGCATTTCCGAATAGCACGTAATAGCAGCATCTATAAGATGACATAAAGATTTGTAAAGAACACACGGATCTGAAAGTTTCAGAACCATTGACTAAAACCTCTCTCACGAGCAAGACGTGATCAGACCTAGAACTATATGGGTGTTGGATTCGCTGAAATCACATGGTGATGTGAACTAGATTATTGACTCTAGTGCAAGTGGGAGACTGTTGGAAATATGCCCTAGAGGCAATAATAAATTAGTTATTATTATATTTCTTAGTTCATGATAATCGTTTATTATCCATGCTATAATTGTATTGAATGAAGACTTATATACATGTGTGGATACATAGACAAAACACTGTCCCTAGCAAGCCTCTAGTTGGCTAGCCAGTTGATCAAAGATAGTCAGGGTCTTTTGATTATGAACAAGGTGTTGTTGCTTGATAACTGGATCACATCATTAGGAGAATCATGTGATGGACTAGACCCAAACTAATAGACGTAGCATGTTGATCGTGTCATTTTGTTGCTACTGTTTTCTGCGTGTCAAGTATTTGTTCCTATGACCATGAGATCATATAACTCACTGACACCGGAGGAATACTTTGTGTTTATCAAACGTTGCAACGTAACTGGGTGACTATAAAGATGCTCTACAGGTATCTCCGAAGGTGTTCGTTGAGTTAGTATGGATCGAGGCTGGGATTTGTCACTCCGTGTGACGAAGAGGTATCTCGGGGCCCACTCGGTAATACAACATCACACACAAGCCTTGCAAGCAATGTGACTTAGTGTAAGTTGCGGGCTCTTGTATTACGGAACGAGTAAAGAGACTTGCCGGTAAACAAGATTGAAATAGGTATGTGGATACTGACGATCGAATCTCGGGCAAGTAACATACCGAAGGACAAACGGAATGACATACGGGATTATATGAATCCTTGGCACTGAGGTTCAAATGATAAGATCTTCGTATAATATGTAGGATCCAATATGGGCATCCAGGTCCCGCTATTGGATATTGATCGAGGAGTCTCTCTGGTCATGTCTACATAGTTCTCGAACCCGCAGGGTCTGCACACTTAAGGTTCGACGTTGTTTTATGCGTATTTGAGTTATATGGTTGGTTACTGAATGTTGTTCGGAGTCCCGGATGATATATAGGAAGATTTTCGGAACGGACGTCACGAGGGTTTCCGGAATGGTCCGGAAACGAAGATTGATATATAGGATGACCTCATTTGATTACCGGAAGGTTTTCGGAGTTACCGGGAATGACGAATGGGTTTCGGGAGTTCACCGAGGGGGCAACCCACCCCGGGGAAGCCCATAGGCCTTGGGGGTGGCGGACCAGCCCTTAGTGGGCTGGTGGGACAGCCCAAGAAGGCCCTATGCGCCATAGGAAGAAAATCAAAGAGAAAAAAAAAGAGGAGGTGGGAAAAGGGGGAAGGACTCCTCCTTCCAAACCTAGTTGGACTCGGTTTGGAAGGGGAGGGTTCCCCCCTTATGCTCGGCCGACCCCCTTGGGAGTCCTTGGACCCCAAGGCAAGGCTCCCCCTCCTCCCCCTATATATACGGAGGTTTCAGGGCTGATTTGAGACAACTTTGTCACGGCAGCCCGACCACATATCTCCACGGTTTTACCTCTAGATCGCGTTTGTGCGGAGCTCGGGCGGAGCCCTGCTGAGATAAGATCACCACCAACCTCCGGAGCGCCATCACGCTGTCGGAGAACTCATTTACCTCTCCATCTCTCTTACTGGATCAAGAAGGCCGAGATGATCGTCAAGTTGTACGTGTGCTGAACGCGGAGGTGCCGTCCGTTCGGCACTAGATCGTGGGACTGATCGCGGGACGGTTCACGGGGCGGATCAAGGGACGTGAGGACGTTCCACTACATCAACCGCGTTCACTAACGCCTCTGCTGTGCGGTCTACAAGGGTACGTAGATCGAACATCCCCTCTCGTAGATGGACATCACCTTGATAGGTCTTCGTGCGTGTAGGAAAATTTTTGTTTCCCATGCGACGTTCCCCAACACTACCCACCCAAGCGCCGCCACCACAACCACCGGAACCGCTCCGGCCCACCACCGCCGCCCACGGCCGGAGCTCGCCCTCCCCTCCTCCCCGCGCACCTCCTCCCCACGCCCCTCCTCCCCGCCGCCCAGGGCCGGAGCTCACCCTCCTCTCCTCCCACTACCCTCCTCCCACTGCAGGTAAGTTTTTTTTCTTTTTGTCTTTATTTCCTGTTTTTTCTTTTAAATTAGATAGTTAATTTAGATAGTTAGTTTATTTTCTATTTTTTCTGTTAAATTGGATAGTTAGTTTTTTTCCGTTTTTTATGTGAAATTAGATAGTTAGTTTATTAGGTAGAAAGAGTAGATAGAGAAGAAAAAAATAGATAGAAAAAACTTAGAAGAAAATAAGAGAATAATAAACTAGAAGAAAAAGGAAGAAGAAGAAGAAGAAGAAGAAAGAGGAAAGGAGGAGAAAGATAAAAGAAAGAAGAAGAAGAGGAGGAGGAGGAGGAGAAAGAAGAAGAAGAAGAAGAATATGATGATCAAGAAGAAGAAGAAGAAGAAGAGGAGAGAGGAGAAGAAGAAAGAAAAGGACCCCGACCCCCGACCCCCGGCCCACGACCCCCGACGCCCGACGCCACCAACCCCCGACCCTCGACCCCCGACCTCCGACGCCACTGACACCCGACTCCCGACGCCCGATACCACTGACCCCCGACTCCCGACCCCCGACGCCACTAACCCCCGACCCCCGATGCCCGACGCCATTGACCCTCGACTCCAGAAGCCACTGACCCTCGACCCTCGACCCCCGACGCCCGACGCCACTGACCCTCGACTCCCGACGACACTGACCCTCGACCCCCGACCCCCGACGCGCCTGACCCTCGACCCCCGACCCCCTACCCCCAACCCCCGACACCATTGACCCCCAACCCCCAACCCCCGACACCTCTTCGGCCTCTTGTTGACCAAAGAGACCCCAACCCCCGACGCCAGTGATCCTCGACCCCCGACAACACTAACCCCCGACCACCGACACAACTAACCCCCGACCGCCGACGCCACCGACACCCGACACCACCGACCATCGACGCCACCGACACCCGACACCACCGACCATCGACACCACTAAGCCGACGGGGTCATAATTTTGTAAATTATGAGTTAGGTCACATATTTTCCGATTATGTTAATTATAAAAACATCATATTTGTGTTGATCGGGTGAATTTCAATGTGAAGTTGTTCGACGACCTCCACGTGCGTTGGACGAGCTCCGCCCTTGCGTTTGTTGGTGAGCACAAATGACTTCTCCTCCTACCCCCTTAATTTGCTCTGTCCTGGTCTTCGTGCCGATGAAACTTGCTAGCTATAGGTTTCTTCAATCATGAGTATGCGTGACCAGTATGTGTCTCCCGTTCGAAAGGGCGACATTTATAAATATGCATTTCTTTGCATATTTATAACCGCCATCCTTTCGAATTGTCCAATATTATCCATGGACAGCCCGAGTATGTGTAGATTGGGTTTGTTTTCCCGTATGCTGTGCTCCGGATCCGATGCGGAATTTCGTCAGTGCCTCCCTTGTTGTTCTCCGGGTACACATCCTCTCTGCTTATTGCCGAGACGTGTATCAGGAGAACAGCGGGGAGGTGCTGCCGAAATTCTGCGTCACATCTGGAGTAGAGCATGGGAAAACGGACCCAGTCTACACATACTCGGGTGGGATTAGGACCTATCTTTACCTATAAGCGTGTAGGTTGCATGGACGTAATAAAACTGATAAAACTTGATTAGCGTATGAATATAGATGATGAATTATATATTTATTTCTTGTGCCCCCATAGGTAGCTAGGCAACATGAGTGATCGTGCTTGGATGTACACTGGTCACCCTAGTCAGAAAGACATGACCCATGAATGGTTAACAAAAACAAGGGGGTTTGTGAGAGCCGCATTTGCAAATGGCCAGCATAAAACATGGTGCCCCTGTCCCAACTTCGACAACTGGAAAAAGCAGACAGAGTTTGAAATGGGTAAACACCTGCAGAAGTGGGGTTTTACGCCTAATTATACGGTGTGGACTTTTCATGGTGAGTCTGACCAACGTGCCAGAGCTGAGGTGATTCGTCGTCGCACCGACGAGCATGGTACCGGGATTGAAGATATGGTGCAAGACTTTGATGATGCTCGTGATTCGGACGATGAGATGGAGGAATCTGCAAAGGCCTTCTATGAAATGCTGGAGTCTTCAAAACGTCCTCTCCACGAGCAGACTGAGCTTTGTCAGCTGGATGCCATCGCGCAAGTAATGGCTCTGAAGGCTCAATTCAACCTAGGCAGAGAATGCTACGACGCGATGATGCCGATATTTGGACGCTTTCTACCCAAAGACCATGTACTGCCTGCAAACCTGTACCAGTCAGAGAAAATCCTCCGTGTACTTAAGATGCCCTATGAGAAGATACATGCCTGTGAGAATGGATGTGCCTTATTTAGGCTTGAGTATGCGGCCTTGAACTATTGCCCCATTTGCAATTCTTCCAGGTATATTGTGGTAGACAACGGCATGGGTGAGAAGAATCAGACCAAAATCCCCATTAGTGTTCTTCGATATCTGCCAATCGTACCAAGACTTCAACGTCTTTTCATGGTCGAAGAGACAGCCAGACAGATGACATGGCACAAATTGGGCAAAAGAACCGAACTATATGCGGATGAGCACAAGATGTTGGTACACACTTCAGATGGTTTTGCGTGGAGGCACTTCGATGCATTACATAAGGATAAATCGGAAGATCCAAGGCAACCTAGAGTTGCCATCAGCACGGATGGGTTCAATGTGTATGGTATGACGGCAGCATAATACAGTTGTTGGCCTGTATTTGTCATTCCACTAAATTTGCCACCCGGAGAGATTATGAAAAGAAAGAACATTTTCCTGACGTTGATAATTCCAGGGCCCAACTATCCGGGGAAGAATATGAATGTGTGCATGCAGCCGCTTAAGGATGAGTTGCAAGAAGCCTGGGATAATGGGATCAAGACCTACGACGCGGCTACCAAAACAAATTTCAAAATGCATGTGCGGTACATGTACTCGACGCATGATTATCCGGCGTTTGCGCTATTCGCTGGCTGGTGTGTGCATGGAAGGTTCCCGTGCACCACATGCAAGGCAGCTCTTCAGTTCCATTGGCTGCAGGCTGGTCGCAAGTATTCTTGCTTCAACATGCATAGACAATTCTTGGATCCTGACCATAAGTTCAGAAAAGACAAGAAGAATTTCATCAAAGGTAGAGTTGTCAAAAACACTGCACCAGCTGCGTTGACAGGACAACAGACCCTTGATCAGTTAAACGCTCTCGAGCCTGATCCTTTGCATCCAGGATACTTCAAAGGGTATAATACGGAACACGCCTGGACTCAAAAGTCATGCTTATGGAATCTCCCTTACTTCAAAGACCTCCTTTGCCCACACAACATTGACGTGATGCACACTGAAAAGAATATTGCAGAGGCCATTTTTGGTACATTGTTCGGCATAGAGGGGAAGTCAAAAGATAATCCTAAGGCTAGCATCGACCTGGAGGCTCTATGTGATAGACCGTTGCAAAACTTGCGACAACGGAAAGGAAAGCAAAGCATAGCGAAGCCAAAGGCATGGTTCAATCTTGAAAGGCCAGCTATGAGGGAAATGCTATTGTGCGTGAAAATGCGGTTGATGTTCCCCGATGGGTATGCTGCGAATCTAAAGAGGGGAGCGAGTCTTGAGAAATTGAAAATATTTGGGCTCAAGAGTCATGATTGGCACATATGGATTGAGCGGGTAATGCCGGTGATGTTGCGTGGCTTTATCCCTGAGGATGAATGGCTAGTACTGGCAGAGCTGAGCTATTTCTTCCGTTCTCTTTGTGCGAAAGAACTATCGCCTGGCGTGCTAGATGAAATGGAAGAGTTGGCGTCGGAGTTTATCTGCAAATTAGAAAAGATCTTTCCATCGGGCTTCTTTAATCCAATGCAACATTTGATTTTGCATCTCCCGATCGAGGCAAGAATGGGGAGGCCGTTCAAAATCGATGGTGCTACTCATCTGAGAGGATGCAGAAGACGCTTCGAGCTAAGTGTAAAAATAAACGTAGAATTGAAGCATCGATGGCCGAGGCATTCATTACTGAGGAGGCGGCAAACTTCGTGACAGCACACTACGAAGCCAAAAATCATCATTTGCATAACCCGAAGCCTCGGTACAATGATGGCGATCGAGAACAAGTTCGATCCAACCTCAGCCTATTCAAAGGTAAGCTCGCACCATCCGGTGCTTCGAAAGGGAAATCGTTGGATGTCAAGGAATGGCGGACCATTTCATTGTATATCTTCACCAACCTAACAGAAGTGCGGCCGTACATCGAGCTCCTCCTTCTCCTTCTTCTTCCTCCTTCTTCCTCCTTCTCCTTCTCCTTCTCCTTCTTCTTTTCTTCTTCTTCTCCTCTCCTTCTCCTTCTCCTCCTCCTCCTCCTCCTTCTTTTACTTCTTCTTCTCTTTCTCTTCTTCTACATAGCTTAGACTCATCCAAGAAAGGCTAAATTGGCTAATTATCCATCTAAATGACATAATTAGCTTAGTTAGCTCCAAAATGACCTATTTAATAAAAAATGACCTATACTTAGCTAATTATCCTCGAAATGACATAATTAGCTCCAAAAAGGCATTCTTAGCCAATTTAGCCCGAAGAAGGGGAGAAGAGGAGAAGAAAGAGGAAAAATGAAAGGAAGCAAGAAGAAGAAGAGGAGAAGAAGAAGAAGGAGAGGGAGGAGGATAAGAAGAAGGAGAAGGAGGAAAAGAAGGAGAAGGAGCTCCTCCTTCTCCTTCTTCTTCCTCCTTCTTCCTCCTTCTCCTTCTCCTTCTTCTTTTCTTCTTCTTCTCCTCTCCTTCTCCTTCTCCTCCTCCTCCTCCTCCTCCTCATCCTTCTTTTACTTCTTCTTCTCTTTATCTTCTTCTACATAGCTTAGACTCATCCAAGAAAGGCTAAATTGGCTAATTATCCATCTAAATGACAGAATTAGCTTAGTTAGCTCCAAATTGACCTATTTAATAAAAAATGACCTATACTTAGCTAATTATCCTCGAAATGACATAATTAGTTCCAAAAAAGGCATTCTTAGCCAATTTAGCCTGAAGAAGGGGACAAGAGAAGAAGAAAGAGGAAAAATGAAAGGAAGGAAGAAGAAGAAGAGGAGAAGGAGAAGAAGGAGAGGGAGGAGGATAAGAAGAAGGAGAAGGAGGAGAAGAAGGAGAAGGAGCTCCTCCTTCTCCTTCTTCTTCCTCCTCCTTCCTCCTTCTCCTTCTCCTTCTTCTTTTCTTCTTCTTCTCCTCTCCTTCTCCTTCTCCTCCTCCTCCTCGTCCTCCTCCTTCTTTTACTTCTTCTTCTCTTTCTCTTCTTCTGCGTAGCATAGACTCATCCAAGAAAGGCTAAATTGGCTAATTATCCATCTACATGACATAATTAGCTTAGTTAGCTCCAAAATGACCTATTTAATAAAAAATGACCTATACTTAGCTAATTATCCTCGAAATGACATAATTAGCTCAAAAAGGCATTCTTAGCCAATTTAGCCCGAAGAAGGGGACAAGAGGAGAAGAAAGAGGACAAATGAAAGGAAGGAAGAAGAAGAAGAGGAGAAGAAGAAGAAGGAGAGGGAGGAGGATAAGAAGAAGGAGAAGAAGAAGGATAAGAAGGAGAAGGAGCTCCTCCTTCTCCTTCTTCTTCCTCCTTCCTCCTTCTCCTTCTCCTTCTTCTTTTCTTCTTCTTCTCCTCTTCCTTCTCCTTCTCCTCCTCCTCCTCCTCCTTCTTCTTTTACTTCTTCTTCTCTTTCTCTTCTTCTACGTAGCTTAGACTCATCCAAGAAAGGCTAAATTGGCTAATTATCCATCTAAATGACATAATTAGCTTAGTTAGCTCCAAAATGACCTATTTAATAAAAAATGACCTATACTTAAGTAATTGTCCTCGAAATGACATAATTACCTCCAAAAAGGCATTCTTAGCTAATTTAGCCCGAAGAAGGGGACAAGACGAGAAGAAAGAGGAAAAATGAAAGGAAGGAAGAAGAAGAAGAGGAGAAGAAGAAGGAGAGGGAGGAGGATAAGAAGAAGGAGAAGAAGGAGGAGAAGAAGGAGAAGGAGCTCCTCCTTCTCCTTCTTATTCCTCCTTCTTCCTCCTTCTCCTTCTCCTTCTTCTTTTCTTCTTCTTCTCCTCTTCCTTCTCCTTCTCCTCCTCCTCCTCCTCCTCCTCCTTCTTTTACTTCTTCTTCTCTTTCTCTTCTTCTACGTAGCTTAGACTCATCCAAGAAAGGCTAAATTGGCTAATTATCCATCTAAATGACATAATTATCTTAGTTAGCTCCTAAATGGTCTATTTAATAAAACATGACCTATACTTAGCTAATTATCCTCGAAATGACATAATTAGCTCCAAAAAGGCATTCTTAGCCAATTTAGCCCGAAGAAGGGGACAAGAGGAGAAGAAAGAGGAAAAATGAAAGGAAGGAAGAAGAAGAAGAGGAGAAGAAGAAGGGGAGGGAGGAGGATAAGAAGAAGGAGAAGAAGGAGGAGAAGAAGGAGAAGGAGCTCCTCCTTCTCCTTCTTCTTCCTCCTTGTTCCTCCTTCTCCTTCTCCTTCTTCTTCCTCCTTCTTCCTCCTTCTCCTTCTCCTTCTTCTTTTCTTATTCTTATCCTCTTCCTTCTCCTCCTCCTCCTCCTCCTTCTTTTACTTCATCTTCTCTTTCTCTTCTTCTACGTAGCTTAGACTCATCCAAGAAAGGCTAAATTGGCTAATTATCCTACGAAATGACATAATTAGCTTAGTTAGCTCCTAAATGGTCTATTTAATAAAACATGACCTATAGTTAGCTAAGTTCTCTCCTAAATGACCTAATAAGGCTTACGTAGCTGCAACATGACCTATTCCCCCTAACTTAGGTATTAAATGGCATGTAATTAGCCTAGCTAGATCAAAAATGGCTTAATAAGCATAGTTTGCTCCGGAATGACCTATTTTACCCAAGTTAGCTCCGAAACGACCTATAGTTAGCTAGGGTTCCACCTAAATGACATAATTAGCTTAGTTAGCTCCTAAATGGTCTATACTTAGCTAATTTCTCTCCGAAATAACCTATATATACACTACTTCATCTAGTATTATTCTTCTAACTTTCTTATTTGTCATTTTGCAGATTACCTTCATTTCACGGGAAGCTTGGAAAATATTGATGGAATGCTTGAAGATGATTTCTTATACCATGGGTTGTATTGAAACTATTGTAGTATATGAATATATGAAACTTTGTATGCACGTGGATGAAACTGGTGTAATATATGGTTTCGTACAGATGCAACTTGAGAATTGGATATAAGAGGTTATTTTAATATGGTTATGAGTACGGAAAGAAATTTATTTATGTCAAATATATATATATATCCTGATTATTGTTAAAAATGCTGGATATAACAAAAAATAAATAAATAAGGGGTTGGTTCCCCTCTTTGCCGTCTACCCCCACATGGCAAAGGGGGGAAGACAGACGACAAAGGGGGAGAGAGAGGGGGCAGATTCCCCCCTTTGCCGTCTGCCCCCACATGGCAAAGGGGGGAAGGCAGACGACAAAGGGGGGAATCTGCCCCCTCTCTCTCCCCTCTTTGCCGTCTGCCCCCACATGGCAAAGGGGGAAGGCAGACGGCAAAGAGAGGAGGCCTGCCGTTAACACTTAACGGGGACGTTGCAATATGTGCCGTCCCATTTATTTTGCCGTCTGCCCCCTCATGGCAAAGATTCTTTTCCGTCCTCTTTGAGAAAGCAGACGGCAAAGAACCTCTTCACCGGATTTTTTTTGCCGTCTAACTTGCCATCAGCTGACCGACGGCAAAGCCTTTGCCATCCATGGTTGCACCCTTTGCCGTCCGCCTTGGCAGACGGCAAATTTCTGAATTTCAATAGTGAATATGGAATCAAACACCGGTAGCCGGTAACTATGGCGGGAATAACGGAACAAAACACCCGGCAAAAGGCTAGGCCTTCCGTTATTTACCAAGTATATAGGTGCATTAATTAAATATCAAATTTAACATAATGATATCAAACTCATGTTATCACATGAGACAACTGCTCCTGCAACTAGCAACGCTAACATTAGAAGCTTAGCAAAGCCTACTTAGCCATTCAAGATTTGCTAGGAAGGGACAAGTGTTTGGTTTCATGGCATATCAAGAGGCAATTATTTCAGTGGTAGGCAGCGAGCATATTATGGAAGAAACGTAATCTAGCATAACAAGTCTAGAGATGGGATCAAGGTCATATCATCTTGCCTATGATGTCCTCAGCTTGGAACTGCTCTTGTTCGTCCTGCACGTACTCTCCCAAATCCACGTAATCGTTCTCCAATCCCAGTGCTACCCGACATAACAATAACATCCAATGAACAACAGCACCTCAAGATGCAACAAGCACATGATGCATGAAATGAATATGAGCATGCATCTCTATTCTACTCACTAGCACAAGCATGAGAAGTAACGACATGTTCCTGGACGGAAATGCACTCTAAGCTATCTTGACATGCATTATAATGACATGATCAGATGCGTCACGTGAAAATAATGCAAAAGCATATAAAGAACATTACAAACGGAGCTACGGATCAACGGGAAACAACGAAACAAGAAATGAAGTGCTACGTGTCAAATTCATCTCAACACACTCAAATGGCACAACTCTGGTATTTCCAGGTAGTCAATACATAAAACAATCCAACATGGATGGGGTGGAGCAAAGAAGAACACGACACCATCATCTATGCACTCACAAACATCAAAACACCAAAACTACACAATCTGCCATAAACAGCATCATAGCCTTTTGAGAGCTACATGCAAGGCACCTACAGCCACCCAAACATGCCAAATAAGATATGTGGCAGTAGCTATCCAAGAGTACTACAAGCACAAGAAAAAAAGATAATGCAAAGGAGTTTCACACAAAAAGTTACACAGCTGCTAACTTGCCCAAAAATATCAGATTTCAGGGACTTAGTGAAAATTCCAGATTCTCACAATCTGTTTATGCTCTGAAGCATTTTGACAGCACCCAAAACAATATCTATAGGACTCCAAATGGAATAAAAATTTATAGACAGCTAGACAAACATAAAAGCTACAACTTCCTAGTTGAAAGCTAAGGCTGAATCACCACACGTTGACCTGCACAAGCTCATCAACAGGAGAAGAAAATATAAACAGATTCTTAGACTTAGTGAGATTTTCACTAATCTGGAATTTCAGCCACATGTCTACTTTGAATGGGAACAACTTGCACATATGGATTCCTAAGCATGAAACAAAAGCAACAAGTGGTAGAGGGGGTCACCCTTAACTACCACAACCAAGAATTAAACTCTTGGGCTCACCACATCTCATGGAACCAAGCTCTAAACATAGAACAAATCTGAAATAAGTCATCTCAAGAAAGTATTCCAATGGCAAACTGACTTCACCAATAGATTCATGGGATGATTCTACCCCAAAAACATATATAATACCTATGCACTTGCATGGAACAAATGGGCACAAACTAGAAAACAAATTCTACATAGAATCATATGTGGTGAATAGTGCATCATCACATGTGCTATTCACTAGAACTATATCTACACAAGCATGTTCATATGTCCACAACATCAATGGGGGTACATGAGGGGTAGACCTCATGCCCATGTGCCTTGGCACACCACCACACCATCACATGTACAAGCACAACATAATAAAACACCTACACATGAAATTGAGGACACCACCTAGTTGACACCATATATACTACCCCTACTATATAAGCAAGATCATGAGCATAACAAGGCCAACATAACTTGGGCATGTGTGTGACATACACACACAAGGTATGTGGGGAGGGGGAAAACCCATCCACACACACACCACACTCTACTTGCACCACTAGGGCAAGAGCTAAACCCACAAGCACAAAAATCACATTCTACACTATATAACATATCATGCATCTACACATGCTACCCTAGTGCAAACACACACAACAACATGCACTAAATCTTACAAGTATGCAAAACAACCTACTCATCTCTTCTACCAAGTATACCTACACACACACAAGTGCACCATCATGGATACACAAACTAGCAAAATAACCTCACTCACATGCTGGTTTTGAGAGGAGGGAAAAATAAAATAATACCCTCATGTAGTATACTATACCATAGCATCACATCTAGCAAACAAAAGAAAGAAAATAGCAAGTGAAAACAAAAGAAAATAAAAAGGTTTGGGTGGGGTTTTGAACCCTGCATCCCCTGGTGCACAGCACTGCCACACACCACTCTGCTAGGCACCAAGCACTCGACAGAACAGGGGAGCCACGAAGCTGATATGTCGCTGCCTGCTATTCTTCTACCGAAAAACAAATCAAAAAGGGGGAGTGCAACCCCTGGGACTCGAACCTACGACCTGGGTACAACACACCCCACAGCTGCGCCACTACGCTATGCATCAACGTCTGACAGAACAGAGGGACTAAAACAAGGAAAGCTAACACGAGCTCCAGGTGCTCTGCTGCACGCAGGGACGCCGGCGACATCACAGAGGACGCCGGGGCTGGGCTGCTACTGCTGCTGCGCCTTGCGAAGGACTACCCTAGCAGATCGATGACTCACTGCTGCTACGAGGGGGAGGAAGCCCCTGCTCTGCACCTACCTCTACCGAGCAACCACACAGATCATGCAACACATGCACCAGGCCGATCCTCTCTTGGGACAGAGGTGTTCCAGTGAGACCTAGGCCGAACCAAGCGAGGAGGAAGGAGGGAGGAGAGATTCCTCACCTAGGGAAGGAAGCGGGGAAGCCGTACGGTGGAGGAGGCCGACTAGAGAGGAAGAAGACGCGTCGAAGGGGTCCCTGCCGCAGACCAAAGTAGAAGGACGGAGACCACCGGGACTGAGCTGATGGCGAGCTCCTGGCCGTCGGTGAGGTCGCTCCTCGACCTCAGCGATGGCGGGAATGCAGCGCGGGGAGCGTCCCTGAGCCCCTGAACATGGCGGCGGCGCCGGACGCCGACGGGAGCAGGGTAGACGCCGGCGATGTGCTGCTCTCTCTCTCTCTCTCTCTCTCTCTCTCTCTCTCTCTCTCTCTCCGCTGCAAACTATAGAGACTCACCTACAGGGAAGGAAGAGGGGAAGGAGATGGAGAGAGGAGATGATGACGGCACAGATGGGGAAGGGGGAAACCCTAGGAAGAGGGGGGGCACGGATGCCCATGTTTTATGGGGGGACCTCGACGTTTGATCCCTCACGACGGTCGTCTCTCTCTCGGCTAGTCTGACGGAAAGGAGGCAGAGGTGGAACGGCGTCTGGAGGTGGAACGAGGAACGTGGGAGCTGGGCTCTAGCGATAGGAGAGGTGAGATGGGCCGCCAGGGGGGAGGGATCCCACCTTGTTGGAAATATGCCCTAGAGGCAATAATAAAATGGTTATTATCATATTTCCTTGTTCATGATAATCGTCTATTGTTCATGCTATAATTGTATTAATAGGAAACAATAATACATGTGTGAATAAATAGATCACAATGTGTCCCTAGCAAGCCTCTAGTTGGCTAGCTCGTTAGTCAATAGATGATCATGGTTTCCTGGTCATGGGCATTAGATGTCATTGATAACGGGATCACATCATTGGGAGAATGATGTGATGGACAAGACCCAATCCTAAGCGTAGCACTACATCGTATTGTTCGTATCCTAAAGCTTTTCTAATGTCAAGTGTCTTTTCCTTCGACCGTGAGATTGTGCAACTCCCGGATACCGTAGGAGTGCTTTGGGTGTATCAAACATCACAACATAACTGGGTGACTATAAAGGTGCACTACGGGTACCTCCGAAAGTGTCTGTTGGGTTGGTACGAATCGAGATCGGGATTTTTCACTCCGTGTGACGGAGAGGTATCTCTGGGCCCACTCGGTAGAACATTATCATGAGCTCAATGTGACTAAGGAGTTAGTCACACCATGACGTGCTACGGAACGAGTAAAGAGACTTACCGGTAACGAGATTGAACAAGGTATAGGTATACCGACGATCGAATCTCGGGCAAGTTCTATACCGACAGACAAAGGGAATTGTATACGGGATTGATTGAATCCTTGACATCGTGGTTCATCCGATGAGATCATGGGAGCCACCATGGGTATCCAGACCCCGCTGATGGTTATTGGCCGGAGAGGTGTCTCGGTCATGTCTGCCTGTCTCCCGAACCCGTAGGGTCTGCACACTTAAGGTTCGATGACGCTAGGGTTATAGGGAATTGTTATACGAGGTTATCGAAAGTTGTTCAGAGTCTCGGATGAGATCCCGGACGTCACAAGGAGCTCCGGAATGGTCCGGAGGTAAAGATTGATATATAGGACGGATGGTTTTGGACACCGGAAGTGTTTCGCACGTCACCGGTAACGTACCGGGACCACCGGAAGTGGCCCCGGGGGTCCACCAGAAGGGGGCAACGACCCCGGGAGGCTAGATGGGCCAAGTGCGGGAGGGAACCAGCCCCTAGATGGGCTGGTGCGCCCCCCACACTCAGCCCATGGTGCAAGAAGAGGGGAGAGGGGGAAAACCCTAGCGCACGTGGGCCTAAGGCCCACCAGAAGGGTGCGCCACCCCTCCTCCCCCCCTTGGCCGCCGCACGTCCCCCCATCTAGGGCTGCCGCCCCTCCCAGGAGAGGGAAACCCTCAAGGGGGAGCAACCCCTCTCCCCCCTATATATAGTGGGCACTTTTGGGCTGTTGGGGACACGAATCTTTCTCTCCCTCGGCGCAGCCCTACTCTTCTTTCTCCTCCTCTTTGCCGGTACTTGGCGAAGCCCTGCCGGGAGACCTCGTCTCTCCATCAACACCACGCTGCCGTGCTGCCGGAGATCTTCCCCAACCTCTCCCTCCTCCTTGCTAGATCAAGGTGCGGGAGACGTCACCGGGCTGCACGTGTGTTGAACGTGGAGGTGCCGTGGTTCGGCACTAGATCGGAATCACACCGCGATCTGAATCGCCGCGAGTACGACTCCATCAACCGCGTTCTAGCAACGCTTCCGCTTAGCGATCTTCAAAGGTATGAAGACACACTCACCCCTCTCTCGTTGCTGGTCTCTCCATAGGAAGATCTGAATAT
The DNA here is from genome assembly GCF_904849725.1 of Hordeum vulgare subsp. vulgare. Classification (NCBI taxonomy): domain Eukaryota; kingdom Viridiplantae; phylum Streptophyta; class Magnoliopsida; order Poales; family Poaceae; genus Hordeum; species Hordeum vulgare. The sequence continues at coordinate 568,654,289 of NC_058524.1, read as the reverse complement.
GCGTAGGAAATTTTTTGAATTTATGCTACGTTACTCAGCACACCTATGGCGCATTATAGATAGGAAATAAAACCCTGGGCTGTTTCAAATTGAAATAAACCAGAGAAAGAAATAAAAGCACAGAGAAAACTATAAGTGCTAAAAATAAAACTATAACACCCCTGGACATGATAAATCATGACCTATTTGAATAAATTGCAAAAAGAATATTTGGGGCAACTAAATATTTACAAAACAGAATTATTGGAGTTTGTTTTGTATATATTTGCACCATTTGAACACCTATTCAAAATAGCAATAACACATCACGAATTCACCACAATCATAAGCTAAATCAGGGACATTTTTAAAACAGAAAAGGGTCAAGTGAAACTTGACCTTGAGATGAAATAGAGAGGGGGAAAGATGGTTTTGAAACCTATGCAAATCACAAGGTTGTTCCTACTATCACATGCATTCTACTAGAGTTGCACCACACCACACATTCACAAAACCACATGCCACCCAAGATATCACACCTCCTCATATGATCACAATGCAACACACAAAGACATGGGCATGAAATGACATGCATGCATGCAAAGTAAGAAATAAACAAGGGGAGCTCCACATGAAATCATAAGCATAGAACTCTCTCATATCATTGACAAGGTGGACCCACATGGGAAGGTTCCAAATAAGGAAGGTTACACACTTGGGGCATTACAGCCGCTCCAGCTCACCGCCCGAGGCCAACTCCGACTATTTAAGCCGGCTGGCGTCCCCAGCCCTAGCACATCCACCTCATCCCTCTGTGAGACGCCACCCGAGCCCGTCCGCTTCCTCTCCCCCGGTCTCGAGTGTCGACATGGTCCGACGTAAGATCGCCACCTACGCGATGCTCACGCTAGAGCACCGGATGCCGATCGGGGCAAATATCCAGGCTAGGTGCGTCGCCCGCATCGCTGTGGGTCTGCCTTTGGACTCTTTATAGTCGAGGAAGGAGGAGGAGAAGCAACCGAAGGAGGAGGAGCAAGAGTAGCTGTCGGAGTCCATGGAGGAGGAGGAGGATGAGCAGCTCCCAAAGTTAATGGAGGTGGAGGATTCGAAGGAGGACGAGGCGGAGCAGCCTACTCCAGGGTTCAACATGGTGGTGGTGAAGGCGAAGTTTGTCGTCGCCCAAGCCAAGGAGATGACAAAGCAGTCGGCCATCCTTGAGTCCATCGATGATGAGGCTGAGGTGGAGGCCAACCCGGAGCTCCTCCGACAGAAGCAAGCGAAGAACGACAAACTCTTCACCGAACTCGAGGCATACATGGAGGAAGAGGAGGAGGAGGAGGCCGGAGCGAAGCAGTCGGATGCGCCGGAGGACACATAGATAGTGAACATCTATGACGAGCACTAGCTACATAGTATGTATGTTTTTTTATTTTACATACTTTTATATGGACATAAGAATCTAGTATGAAGTGTTCAGATAAAGTGATGCTAATTTATGGCGTGCCAAGTCACTCTCTGCGAACGCGCCCAGTCGTATCCTCAAGTGTTGAAGAGATCATATTGCCAAGCGTGGTTGTAGATGCTCTTAGAGAAACTCCAACACGCCGAACCATTTCGTCTGTGTGCGTCTGTTTGGGTTACGGCGGACAGAAAAGTCGTCCCAATGCGCCAACCCAAACGAACCGCGTGTCTGCTTTTCGTCCGCCTGCCGACCTATTTCCAGTCCATTCTTGAGCCTGATTTGCGTTGGCGCGGACACAAGATGAATGCGTGTGTTGCATGTCAACTACTCCCCCTAGCCCGCTAGTCGGTGGCAAAGCCTCCACCATCTCCCTCCACTTTCCCAAAGCCCTCCGCCCCCGCGCGCTCCCGGCCGCTCTTCATGGACGATGACCTCCATGCCACCGTCGGTCTCACCTCCCTCTCCTCGTCCGGCATCACGACCGCTCCCTCTAGCAAAGGGAAGCCTCGCGCTCCCCTACAAGACTGCCAACACACCAAAGAAGAAGAAGGAGATGGCGCCCGAGGAATGGGTTAGGGAGTCGGCGAAGAGAAAGGGCCGGAGGCACACGGCGGATGCAAGGAACAAAGCAGCGGTCACCATGGCCATAGCCGTCGTAGCGCGGCGGGAGGATACCGTTGCACGAGTCGCATCGACAATGAGGTAGGTACTATTATACCTCGGATTACACCCTGGCCCGCAAGGGTTTGTCAATGCCATTATGGTCGCGGCCAGCACAGGCTCGTCACTGTTCCCTTGGATGGTGCTGCTAGAGTTGCCCCGCGCGTCGACGACTCACGCGATTCCCGGGTTCCACGTCTACCCGCAAGCCTCCCGCCTCCGTGGGAAATGCTCGCCGAAGGTGAGCGTGGTGGCGCCTTCCACGCCTGCGCCCGCACCCATCGACCTCAACGCCACACTTGTAGCCGGTGACTCGTCATCTGGTGGGCCGACAAAACGCACACGGGAGATGTCAGTCGACATGCTCCCCGGTGCCCACAACCTGTTCGACGGAATGCAAACGGCCGTCGACGATGAGAAGGCCAAGCGCTTCATGAAGAGCATCATCTTCGAGGGTGATGTGGTGGCTGCACGCGGTGCCCTCGCGGCTGCGGCTCGGTACGACCCCGAAGAGACCCAAAGCCAGGACGGCCGAGGTGGGGCATTCATGTCGTCTACCTATGATCAAGCTGGCATGCAACCCGCCTTCATGCAAGACCAGGTCGCCCTCGACCTGGACGGCTTCCCGCTCGACCATGTGTTCTTGGATGATTACGGCCTCGAGGAAGAGGATGAGGTGGACATCGACGGGAAGCCTTTGTTCGAGGACGAGCTCGCCAACCAAGCCGCCGAGGTGCAGCGGAAGTGCAAGAGCACACTCACGAAGGCATAGTGGGCAACCGAGGACGAACGCCTTAATGGAGATCCAAAGGAGGAGGCTTGAGATGGAGGCAGAGAAGCAAGCCGGGATGCTTGAGTTGGAGGTGGAGAAGCAAGCCAAGATGCTAAAGATCGAGACCGTCAATGCCAAGACCAAGGCAAAAGAAGTGGCTCTCGCTAGCATGATGATGACGGTGAAGATCATGAAGGTGGATCTCAACATCGTGTCGTCAAGGAAGAGGTTGTGGTTCGAGAAGATGCAGGCTGACATGCTCAAGTTCGATGACGAGTGATCTATGGCAGCGAGCGCCATCCTTTTTTGTATGTGAGCAAGTGTGCTGGCATGACCACGATCACGATGGCGTGGTCGAACTCCCACCCCTTTTTGTGTGCTGGCATGTGTGATGTCCGATGGCAAATGCGGCAGCACGAACATTTTGTGCCGGCCGCTCACATGGTGCTGACATGACCTTTGGACGACAACATGATTGTTGATTTTATCTACTTTTTTAAATTTATGCCCGGACATAAAATGAATCACATATATTAAACGTATTGTCGATCCAAAATCTTAAACAAGATGAACATCAAACGAATGAACGATGGATCCAAACAAATAGAAAACAAACAAAAATACCGTTCATTTCGATCAACGTGTTTAAGTTACTCCTATGGCTCGTCTTTGAAAGAAAGGTGTCCTCAAAGAAAGTAGATCAATGATGGTGCGCGTTGCCGCACCCGTCTATTTATAAAATAAAAATAATAAAAAATTCTTAAATAAATGACTACATGAGGCACAGTAGCTTTCGATAAACATAACTAAATATTAGCCACTGATCGAAGGAAATCTCATATAATCATTAAAAGCAAGGTTTACACATAGAAATATGATTGGTATGACCAAATACAATATTTATTTGTAGTAAATATAAATAATCAATTCTACCAAGACAGATGATAAGCAACGGATTGTTTACATGGAACATTCATGAAATCTTCACATGCATCTCCAGAGAAGCCACCATGTTTGGAAACAGAAAAGAATAGACGAGCCTGATGCAATATCCCATTTCTTAGCAGAACTGTAATCCAGATAGAAAACTCTATAAACCCTGAGTGACAAGTATTAGAAAAAGGAAAGCATGTAAAGTTCTCGCCTGAGCTTGCATGTCACTCTAGTCAACATGATTTAAGATATTTTGTTTCAGCAAATACATAATTGATAAGATAAGGACAAGTTCTGATAACAGAAAAAATCAGAAAATCATACTCGTGCAAGCAATTGTTAGATACTTCATGTTTGCTTCCCGACACTGATAGAAGAAAAGCATCGTACATCACCTATCATGTGACATGATAGAAATTCAGGGACCACATCATTATGAATCAATAGGCGGGAAATTATATATAAAGTATGGCACAATGCTCACACTCAACATCTTATTTTCCAACTCAAGATAGAAAACCAAGTGCAGGAAACACCATATGTATGCTTATTATTCCTCAATTAAAACAACATTTTCTTAGAAAACTCAAAATTAAATGGATAATGTACCACACTCTTGAATATTATTGTTGTTACGAAGAGACAACATGCTCCTTATAGTCCCATCAGTACTACTTAGAGCAAGTACAATAGGATGACGTTGGCGGGGTGTGATAAGTTGGAAAAGAAACAAGAGAAAAGAGAAGAGAAACGGGCTACAAACTAACAGCCGACTGTAACACGTGCTAACAGACACTTTGTGAAAGAGGATGATGGCGACCAAAGCATCGAGGACGGGTGAGACAGTGAAAAAAACAAGAGCTGCCGAGGGCCAGCGAGATGGCCTCGGCCCGCATCTGCAACACCATGAAAGACTCAATGTCTGAACAAAAGAAAAGAAAGGCTGGATTTATGATGCAGATTCAAGAAGATACATACGAGATGATTAAGGTGTCGGTTATGAACATCACCAAGGACGTCCCTGCCGCCTCAGTGCATGCACAGAACCTGAGGCTCGTGTTTCCGCAGCCTCGCGCTGACCAGCATCTGCTCTTCAGCCAGCCACCTCGCAGATTTGTGAGCGTTAATACGCCATTATGCCCTGGCAAATGACAATATATTTCTGATCATTTAAGATTCTGGCTACAATAGGAGGAAGACGTAGGTGGCAGGAGAAGCATATGCCCCTGACCGTTGTGTAGACAACTCTGTACATGCATATACAATACATATAATTATTACAATTGCCAGTTGAATAGCAAATTTAGTTAGAATTTCATGTCGCCATCAAATCCTAATGTAATAAGATTAAGAAAATTCTATTTACCAAATCTAATAAACACAATGGCTAGAACAAAGAATAGTTGTACCTACATAAAATTATAAAATGCACACGAACAGGTCCACACGAACAGAGTCAACCAAAGGGTTTAATCCGCAACCTCACCATCATCCTGAGATCGTTGCTATCCATCTAGAGGCAAATCCATCAGCGCTATGGAGTATGGCTATAGAAAATATTGAGTCAGTCAGTGAGATCGAGGTTTTAAGAAAATCCATTCATGGAGCAAGGGAGGGGGAGCAGACTAGTAACAGGGGGAAGGAGCAGAGTGGGAGGAGGTCCAGGCCGCCGTCACCATGGGATGTGAGTCCTCCCCGCATCTGGGAAGGTGCCGCGATCCCGCATTGGAGCGTGGCAGCGCCCGTGGCTAGGGCAAAGAGGAGGGCCGGCGCATGGAGGAGCGACTAGAGGCAGCGAAATTGGTGGGGAGCGGCGGCGGCGTGGGAGGAAGGAGTCGACGGGGTCGAGGTAGTTGTGCCCTCGTGGGAGATCGAGGGTCGCCGGCTTGGATGACAAGGAAGGCGACGCGACTCCTGGAGATGTTCTTTTAGGGGTGGCTCCTGGAGTCCTCAAGAAGTGGTGGTGGGCTGGGTTGTATTTGGTTAGTGATCTCGGCGGCGAGACGTGGTCCAATTTACCAGAGGGCTCAGTTTTGGCTCCTGGAGTAGCAGCCCCTAGGACAGCTGGGCCACTAATCTTTATAGTTAGCCCATGCGGTGGAGAGCATTCAGATCCGACGGACAGAAACTGCTAGATCGTGAAAACGAACGACCAGAGTCGCAAGGCGAGATGTGGTCCAATTTACCAGAGGGCTCAGTTTTGGCTACTGGAGTAGCAGCCCCTAGGATAGCTGGGCCACTAATCTTTATAGTTAGCCCATGCGGTGGAGAGCATTCAGATCCGACGGACAGAAACTGCTAGATCGTGAAAACGAACGACCAGAGTCGCAAGGCGAGACGTGGTCCAATTTACCAGAGGGCTCAGTTTTGGCTACTGGAGTAGCATCCCCTAGGACAGCTGGGCCACTAATCTTTATAGTTAGCCCATGCGGTGGAGAGCATTCAGATCCGACGGACAGAAACTGCTAGATCGTGAAAACGAACGACCAGAGTCGCAAGGCGAGATGTGGTCCAATTTACCAGAGGGCTCAGTTTTGGCTACTGGAGTAGCAGCCCCTAGGATAGCTGGGCCACTAATCTTTATAGTTAGCCCATGCGGTGGAGAGCATTCAGATCCGACGGACAGAAACTGCTAGATCGTGAAAACGAACGACCAGAGTCGCAAGGCGAGACGTGGTCCAATTTACCAGAGGGCTCAGTTTTGGCTACTGGAGTAGCATCCCCTAGGATAGGTGGGCCACTAATCTTTATAGTTAGCCCATGCGGTAGAAAGCATTCAGATCCGACGGACAAAAACTGCTAGGTCGTGAAAACGAACGACCAGAGTCTCAAGGCGAGACGTGGTCCAATTTACCAGAGGGCTCAATTTTGGCTACTGGAGTAGCAGCCCCTAGGATAGCTGAGCCACTAATCTTTATAGTTAGCCCATGCGGTGGAGAGCATTCAGATCCGACGGACAGAAACTGCTAGATCGTGAAAACGAACGACCAGAGTCGCAAGGCGAGACGTGGTCCAATTTACCAGAGGGCTCAGTTTTGGCTACTGGAGTAGCATCCCCTAGGATAGGTGGGCCACTAATCTTTATAGTTAGCCCATGCGGTAGAGAGCATTCAGATCCGACGGACAAAAACTGCTAGGTCGTGAAAACGAACGACCAGAGTCTCAAGGCGAGACGTGGTCCAATTTACCAGAGGGCTCAGTTTTGGCTACTGGAGTAGCATCCCCTAGGATAGCTGGGCCACTAATCTTTATAGTTAGCCCATGCGGTGGAGAGCATTCAGATTCGACGGACAGAAACTGCTAGATCGTGAAAACGAACGACCAGAGTCGCAAGGCGAGACGTGGTCCAATTTACCAGAGGGCTCAGTTTTGGCTACTGGAGTAGCAGCCCCTAGGATAGGTGGGCCACTAATCTTTATAGTTAGCCCATGCGGTGGAGAGCATTCAGATCCGACGGACAGAAACTGCTAGATCGTGAAAACGAACGGCCAGAGTCGCAAATCGCTGATTGAGCTCAGTTTAGGCTCAGTTTTACTATCCTTAATTAACGAAGGGTTAAAACAGACACATCCATGGTACTACAAAATTACAAACACGTCACATGGTCACCATCTCTACGCCGCGGTCAAGGTTACACGTGTGCGTACGTGCGTGGGCGCGCGAGATAGCATAGCAGTACTAGCACAATGTGAGTCCACCGGTTAGCTAGGACGACGACCGGCGCGCCCACACGTGTACGTGCGTGGAATACGTAGCGGTAGTGCCAGTCCCCACGCCGCACCCACACAAGCCCCGTTCCTCTCGAGGAAACCTCGCACGACACGTGAGAGCTCAGCCCCACGGTGCTACTGCTACACCTACACAGGAGAAGTGTCGTGGTGCGCAGGTAGGTAGGGCCCGCAAGGAAGAGGTGGAGCAAGACAGGGACAAGCGAAAGCGAGCCGCCCAGCTCCGTCCGCGTCCCAACCAACCAACGGACGACTGTTCGTTAGGTTATACTACTATTAGGGTTATAATTAACATCCTTTTCTTTTCTCTTCTTTTCTTCCGATTCCGTGTCTCGTTTCTCGTCTCGATCGCTAGGGCCTGACGGTGACCCTACTGGTACTAGTACCAGTAGTAGTATCTTACTGCAGCCGCCTGCCGGCGTAACGCATCCGCTGGTTTGATGAGCGATTGATTTGATTGCTCCACCGCCGCCTCCGCTTCTGTGTTTTCTCCGTCCGTCCGTCCGTCCAGTCCAACGCCTCGCATGTCCCCGGCCCGTCCAGCACCCCTGACCGCTCCCGGGTTTTGTACCGCTCCCGTTGGTTCTTCTTCCTCCTCCTCCTCCTCTTCCTCTTCGCTTGCGATCGATCTCCTACGCTCGATCCAAAAACAAAAAAGAAGAAGGAAAGAAAAAAGGAAACGGCAGCGAGGCAGCAGACGGAGAGCGTGTGGGCTCTTGATTATCTTTGGATTGATTGATGAGCCGCGCCCGTTGCCCGAGGCCGCTAGTGGCGAACCCGTGAGCCCGTGACGCCCTGCTCCCTCCCTGCTTCCTTCCTCTGCCCCCGCCTGCTCTGCTTCCCTCGGCTCGGTGCCCTGCTCATCGCCTTTCCCACCAGGATCCCATTTCTTTTCTCTTTTCTCTCCTCCCGCCGGCCGTCCTCCCTTCCCCTCTCCTCAGCCGCAGAGCGTCGGCGGCCTCCAAGCGCTGGCTGGTGGTGTCTTTCTAGGCAAGAAACAATCCCTCGGTTTCCACGCACGCTTTGGTGGACTTTACCCTTTCCTCTGCTTCCCTCCCCCCTGGTTTTCTGCCTGGCTGCGGAGGGTTTGGTGGGGGTTTGGGGGGCCTTTCCTGGCTGGCGGCGCATCTATGCAGCGATTTCCTCCTCCCCCTCCTGCCATTTCGGGTCCAGATTGATTCATCCCCGCCCGGATTTCGGTCAATCAGATCGCTCGCCACCCGTCTTCTCCCGTCCTCGGGGCCGGAAATTTCCCCCCTTTCTCTCTAGGGGGCTCCGCCCCGCCCGCCCGCGCTCCGATCGATGGCGTCGTCCTGCATCCCGACGGGCATCCGGCTGCCGGACCTGGACATGGTCAAGGCGGCGGCGGCGGCCGGGGCCGGGGTGGGGCCGCCGGGCGCGGGGCCGCTGCGGCCGGCGCACTCCTCGGCGTCCTCGGCGCTCTCCGACGCCTCCAACTCCTCCTCGGCCTCCTCGCTCTCGCTCAAGCGGGCGCGCACGCCGCGGAAGCGCCTCAACCAGACCTACAACGAGGCGGCCGCGCTGCTCGCCTCCATGTACCCCTCCGTCTTCCCCGCCGGGGACAGGGCGCCGCCGTCGCCGAGGCTCCTCGGCCTCGCCTCCGCGCTCGCCGACGACCCCTCCCGCGCCGACCTCCTCCCGCCCTTCCCCGTCCTCGGCAACGCCGCCTGCCTCCTCCGCGACGCCGCGCCGATGCAGTCGCCCACGCCGCGGAGCCCCGTGCTCGCCAGGGCCTGCCCGTCGCCGGCGGCCGTCAGCAGCGCCTTCACCGAGTTCCGCGACTCCGCGCCGTCCCCGGGGACCCCCGACGGCGCCGCCGGCGCGGACGGGCCCGGGGAGCTCGACTTTGAGGATGATGACGACAGCTTCGACGCAGACTCCTTCCTCCTCGGCGGCGCCGATGAGGGCGCGGCGGCCGAGGGGATCGACGGCATCATGGGCAAACTCAGTATGGAAAACGGCAGCGATGCTTCGACTATCAACCGCGTCCTCTCCAGCTCCGGCATAGACCCCTACATCAGAAACCTCATGGTGCTCGGGCTCGGGTTCCGGCGCTCACGGTCTAACATCAAGCAGGCACTGAAGCGGCAGGACGATGACAGCGAATGGTGGATGTGCCCTGCCATCCCATTGAAGGACATTATGCCAGTGCCTCCTCCATCAATGGCGCCGCCGCCGCCCCCGGTGGAGAAGAAAAAGAAGAAGACTAAGAAGAAGGCGTTGAAGGACATAGCTGCCGGACCATGCATTACATGTCTTAAGGAGGAAATTCCTGACCCTGCTTATGGGGATGATGGGATTTTTGGACTGAAGGCGCCCAAGACAGGGTTGGGCCTGAGCCTCAACACCGAGGAGGTGCTCAAGGCGTGGTATGACAGAGGCTCTGTGTTCGCTGACGGCAACATACCTGATGCGTCATCCGCTGACTGGCTGGTAAGAATTTATAGTTTCTTTAGATAATTTTGGTATTCCTCTTCATGTGTCAATGACACAAGTGATCGATTGAAATGCCTGCACTGCATTAGAACTTAATTTTGATTAGCTGCTGGTCTCTGCTAGGGAAAAAAAATCCTCCACTAGAGCTAATTTGATAAATACTACTCCTATATGATAATTTCATCTTCTCAGTACATTATTAAGGAAAACAGGGCATCACATCCAAGTTTTTAATCATTTGGAGTGTGTAGATGGAAGAAGGAAAACAAATCTTCGATCCACGTTGTCCCATTGTAGTATCTTATTAGTGGTGATTCTTCATTTTGTTTTATATGCAATACTACCCATTGTAACTCAAAATTCCAATATCTTATTCTGGTCTACAGTGTATCTCCTTGAGCCATAATCTTCAGGAAATGCTTCTTTGGGTGAGCCTGGATTCTCAGGCTCATTTGCAGTAAAGAATATTAGGAATAAGTTCTTACAGAATGAATACATGTTTGCATCAGTTTAATCAGAACAAGGGAAAATATATCAAAAGTTCTTCTTTTCACTAGTCTGAACACCAAAGAAAGATTGTTTCTCCAACAACTAATTTTGATACCTCTGTCCATTGCTCACGCCGCTTTGTGGAAATACTCTTAACAATAGTAAACGCACGAGAGAAATGAGCTTTATAACAACTCTACGTTAGCTGAACCTTTCAATGAGTGATGGCTTATCTCAACTGTGTCACATCGGACAACTAAATACATTAAGGCATGCAACGGATATCTTTCCTTTTGATAGGGAGTGGTTGGGCTCAAACTGGTGCTTTTGGACCCATAGACACATCTACTATGACATATTATACCCTGTATTAATTTGATTTTTTCTCCCTGAAGATTTCCTTAGCAAGTGGCAAATGTATTTTCTACAATTTTTGGGATTGCATCTATTGGATCGATCAGTTTTAGATGTTTTTGTACAGCCAATTTTTATACGACAGTTGCATTATTTCATAGAAAGTATTGCTATCAGGGAGCATGGTTTACGCAGCCATAAACTACATTAGCATGCTGAAAACCATGTGAGCTGCCAATAATGCTATGAACATCTGATTCATTCATCTCTTACATGTGTATCCTTCGTTTTCAGGCTAAACTTTCAGATATTGAACTGTTTCTAGAGAATGGTGCTGCCGGTGCTATCAGGGAAGGCAGCGTACAGAAATTGAAGCACAAGCAGAAGCAGTGCACGCCCCTCCTCTCAAATAAGACTCGGTACCAAGCACGGAAGGTGCACGCCGAGTCTCGCCCTCGGGTCAAGGCAAGCACCAGAACTCATTCCCGAGCTTTAGGCCTCCCAAGTAGTGTAGTCTATTGAAGTCTCAACCCAAACGCCAAGTTTTAGGCCTCCCAAGTAGTGTAGTCTATTGAAGTTTGAAAAAGAGCTTCTGAAGGTCCTCATGCTCATCTTTGGTTCTTGCAGGGGAGGTTTGTCAGCCAGGCGGCTCTTCTGCAGAAAGCCGGCGAGAAAGAGGCCTAGGGGAGGACAATCTTGCTTGCTCCCATGAACATTTTGTCTTGGGATTCAATTTCACTCCCCGTAGAAGTGAAGCAGATGACGGCTTCTTGTCTTTTTTCTTTTCTGCACTTCTGTGATCATGTAGAGAGGGTTAGGGGTTGCCTGTAGAGTAGCTTCTGAGGCTGCTGGTTAGTTTCCTAGTTCAGATGCTGCTGAGGCAAAGAAGGCCGTAAGCCAAAAAACATGGTAACAATGGTACAGTGTCGTGGCAATGACCAAAGTTCTTCTGCTACTTTGCTCCCGTCTTATGCTCTGAACCCTCTGAAGAAACTGGCACTTGGTGCTCCTAAAATGTTCTGCCACAGCTCTGAAGTTTTGTACAAAAATGGATCTGCAAAATTTGTTGGACATTAGGGGAGCATTTGATTCGCAAGGTTCTAAAGTACATGAATTGAAAGAAAGAAAAACTAGGATTAGAATGTCATGTATGAATCCTTCCTAGGATTGGAAAACATCATAGGAAAAGCAAAGCAAGATGTTAGTGGATGGAATTCTTCTCCGAAACATTCCCTCCGTACCATAATACAGTATAAGACAGTTTTGTGAGCTAAGAAATATTATGGGACGGATGGAGTAGAGCGCAAGGGGACCCTAAGAAATATTTTTGCCAAGGATTTCTATTGTGTGAATCAAATGATCTCCAAAGAGATAATTTTGAATCCTCTAAAGTTTCTTTGAAATTTCCTTGACTCAAAGGACCATGTTTTTTTTGTATCTCCTGTGTCATCAGAATCTTTAATCACATATTGTATGTACTGTGCCATCAAATTCCAAATCTAAATTAGATTCACCCACTTAGTGGGAAAAATAAAGATTAATCAAGTTGTATCTGGTCCGTAGCGTCCTCGGATTAAGATGTTACTGCCATATCAGTTGGAAAAAGAAGCAAATTCCTTGGAAACTTGTGTTCAGATCGGTGAGGCAAGAGACAAATTCATCGTCAGCAAAGGGGAAAAAAGACCAGGGGGAAGGGGAGCTCTCTCTCTTCTTCTCCATCTAAGACAGTAAATCGGAGCCTAATTTTTTTTAGGGGTCAAGTATCTGAAGCTGCACTAGGAAAAGTGACATTCGACGAAGCTAGTCTGCGTTTTGCATGTCATCTGATAATTCTTATTGATCATTGTTGGATTGGTTTATGAGTTGTGAACTCTGTCGAACAACTCCGCTATGCACTGCTAACAATTAAGTAAATTTCTTGAACCTGTGCCTGGCTTTAATTTATTTTCATGGTACTGTTCAAATCCGTCACTGCTCAGCAGGCGAGGCGAGCGACGAGGGGATCGGTCAATTTGTCTGTGAGGGAGAAAGGAGGGAGTTCAGCCGATGTCGGTGATTCAAGGTGACGCTTCGTCCGATTGAAATTGATCCACCGAGATTTCAAGAGTAACCATTCTTCAGTTTCTGTTCGGACATTCATGATGGGTGATGGTACGTGCATTTATGCTGCCTCCCTGCCACTCTTCACTCAACCTTTGCACTCTACATCTTTTAGTGTGTAAGAGGTAGTTAAACTTGATGTAGTGAGAAACTTGATTGTAGATTATACCATGTTTCTATTGTACAGAGTGCAGTAGATCTGTGTCTGCCCATTGACCCGACGCCTCTTCGTTGCCGAACACCCGTGCTCTGTCCCGACCAGCTCTTATGCAGCATGGCTAGAAGACTTTGACCCGTTTAGGCCTACGAGCCACCATCCCAACCGCATGGTATTTCAATTTAAACTTGTGATATTTGTGCGCACTGAACAAATACCAAGCCTTTACATGGCACAACTGATACATGTGTTTTTGTTTAAAAGCATGTTAGAACCGATTTATGTATAGAGTTCACATGTATTGATTCCACTTAGCTACAACTGATATGTCCATGTGTGGAAAATATCTGTCTACTCCCTCGTTCCTAAATATAAGTCTTTTTAGAGGTTTCGTTAGTGAACTACATATGAATGTATATATACATGTTTTTTATATAGATTTATTCATGTTGCTCCGTGTGTAGATCCATAATAAAATCTTTTAAGACTTATATTTAAAAACGGAGAGAGTATTTGTCATGTATTTGCAGAATCTTGCCTTTTGTCTTATGTGCAGTAATGGGTTAATGTCCCGTCTTTGGATGATAGTTCCCTTAATTTTATCAGGACTTCAAATGCATAGCGCTTACTTGTAAAAATACCCTGCTTAGATAATATAATAATCTAATTTGTGTACGTAAACAATAAACCTTACCCGAGGGAGTAATTATTAAAGTAAACAAAGGCTGGTAATCGTAATTAAAGTGGATTTGCAAGTGCACATAATCTCCAGACATGACAAACTACATCAAAATTTGTCCCATCTTTTCAACAATATACAACAGACTGTAAGTCTCATGGTATATGAAGTACGATTTCAGTTTATTTGTTTATGAGCACTACCCTAATTTACATGGAATTTCTATGAAAACTGTTGGAACTATGGTTGGTTTTTATATGGTCATATTTTGTGACCATGACTTAGATCGCACTTTTAGTTATATTGTTTAATTCAACATTTCTGTTAGCAATTAGTTTTGTTTATTTCACATCACTGACCACTCCATTAAACTTGACACTTTGAGTTTTTAAACTCTATAGATCCTACTTCTGCCATCGCTTGTTCCTTCATTCCTGACCAAGACTATGATACATGTGTTAATAACATAAGTTGATTAGCTCCAACTTGATAATCCGGATTGTATAATCACCATGCTGAGAATTGAGAAATGCATCCCTTCCAATTTAGTCAAAATTTGTTAGTCAATATGGTATTTACTAGGCATAAAAAGTAGTTTAGCTTGCTTGCAAAAAATAAAGAGTATAATTTAGGGAAAATGTTATTAGTCAATTCGCAGTGGTGGTATTCTTTAGTTGTTATCATTTTTTTGACCTAGAAGTTACTGGGAGAGTATAGTTGTTTTTACATATAAAGTGGGATGCAAGCCTTTTTCGGTAAATGTTTTTCTCTTCTTCTACATGCCCTATACTAGCATATTTAATTTATGCTAGAGAGGAAATATAAAATTTAACTTTTATTTCAGTGCATAGTTTTATTTTCTTTCCATATCAGTAGTTTTCCGACACTATAGTGATAATTTTTGTACTGAATAGATCATGTTAAGTATGATTTGTTTTTAAGAGTCGGTCTACTTTAAACTTAGCCGTAGCGCCATTGTTCTGAATTGAACACCAATCTTCCAATAAATCTTTCAATTCTGGAAATTAAAACCTGACCTAGGAGTCAATTACTAATACCATCTTATTAGATCAAATAAATTAAACTTTTTTATTGACCAACACCGTGCTCCACTTTTGTACAATGATTAAATTTTTGTACTTCGGTTATTGACAAAATACCTGCCTATCAGCTTATAGCAATGCTTATGGATTTTATCGTAAAAATGGAGGGAGTACTTTTTTTAGGGAAGAATGCTTACTACTTGATTAAGTGCTAGCACGTAGCTGTGCTTTCAACAAAAAAAAAATCACCATTGGGGGCCGGCTTTGCATCAAATTAAACTACATGCTTCACCGTTTGTGTGGGTGCCGCTTGCTTGGTGAATGTATTGCTAGAAGATATAATTTCTTGGAATCAAGGTTCAGTACCTTCAATTATTTTCGAAAGAATATCAATTAATGGCCAAAATTGGAACATAAGTTGTCTTTTAAAAATAAAGATAAAAAGCAAAGTTTCTCCCTTGAGGCAAAATAGGCCAAATAAACTGAAGGAGATGAACGGACGACCAATTAACTACAAAAAGAAATGAGAAGATGTTTTTATGTCCTTTTCTGAGAGTAAGTCAATATCGTACCATATTTTTTATAGAAGAGAGCAAAAATAATTTACAAGAAGCCTAAGGTAGATGCTAACATCCAATACGTCCGATTTACAACCAGCTTCACAAATCTAAAGTCTGCTCTTTCAAAACACGCGATAAACCACCAACACCCACTCGAGCTCGCTTTGAGTCATGGACTTCCCGTAGTATGGCCTCCAATAGCTCAAGGGGCATCATCTGCTGATGGGCTCTATTAAACACACTACCATTACGTTGTTTCCACATGGCCCGCACCGTAGCTATGCCGAGAGTGTCGAAACCTCTTTTGCCCGCCCAGCTGAACCCCTTTCTGGCCACAATCCACCAATCCAAGAGCGTGTCATGCATCTCACGTCTCCGAGTGGGCAGGTTGAGAGCGTAAAAGCATTCATGCCACACCTCTCGAGCATGCACACACTGGACCAAAATGTGCTCGGGTTGTCTTCCTCCTGCAAGCACATGTAACAAGCCGAGGGCTGCTCTTGAAGTCCATGCCTCACTCTCCTATCTGCGGTCCACATCCGATGTTGCATAGCCAACCAAGCAAAAATCTTGCACTTCAAAGTCGCCCAACTTCTCCAAATGCAAGCGGCGTAGGGCACCCTATGAGCACCCATACATAGAGGATGGTAAGTAGGGCGTGCTGTGTAAACGCCCGATGGATCAGCAGGCCAAGAGAAACCATCCGGCCTGCTAGTGTGTCGGGCTACCGTGCTGATAGCGAGGTTCACATGCACCAAGTGCAGGTGTCCCACGAAAGTGAGCTCGCCCGACACGTCATGCAACCATCTACCATTGTCCAAACCCTCGCTGACTATGCGTCTATTCCTCGTGCGCGTGTCCGTAGAGCATGGATGATCGGAGCAATATCCACCACCGGAAAGCCATGAATCCATCGATCCCTACAAAAGAGGACCTTCGATCCATCCCCCACTTCGATCTTGACCAAACTATCGAACACTGATCTGGCCTCTTTGTCCTCGATCATTTTGATCCCATGCCAAGGTCTACCCGGATCCAACCTCTTTAACCACTCCCACCTCACCCTAAGTGCAAGGGCATGAAGCTTAAGATCTTTGACTCCGAGGCCACCTAGCCAGGTCGGCTTGCACATCGTTCTCCAAGCCACGAAGCACTGCCACCGTTAGCTTTCTCCTTACCTGCCCAAAAGAACTCCCACATCCATTGTTCGATTTCTTCCATCACCCAGACCGGAGCCTCCGCGACCATGAAGTGGTGGATCGGTTTGGCAGCGATCACCGACTTGTCAAGGATTAACCTGCCTGGACTTTGTATGAGACCTCTCTGCCATGTGGGGCCAAAATTCGTTGCATGATACAACAAAGGTTGCCACTCAGCCCGAGTGAGTTGATGCACCGCAAGTTGCAGCCCTAAGTATTTGCACGTAAAGCTATCCAAGCTGCACTGCAACAGCAAGGTGACGCGATTCTTATCCGTCTCATCACCATGAATCATGATCGCATATGACTTGCGATAATTAACCCTCAAACCGAAGGAGTCTCCGAAAGCCTCGAGATGTCCCCTTCCATGGGCTTGATAAACAATGCCACATCATTTGTGTAAATGGAGATCCGCTCAGTCGCAGTTAGACCGGAAAATGTACTCAGCACTCCCTCCTCTTCTGTATTGTGCATGGTTTTCGACACAATATCTATAGCGACCACAAATAGCAGCGGGGATACCGGCTCAACCTGCCGTAGGCCTTGCGCGTGTGTAAAGCTTCTTCCCGGGATCCTGTTCACTACCACTTTCGTGGATGCGGTTCTTAGGAGGTTTGAGATCCACACAAGCCACTTCCGCCCAAAGCCCTTGCATCTCAGCACCTCGAGTAGGAAAGGCCAAGCAAGCGAGTCAAACGTTCTTGATATGTCCAGTTTCAAAAAGACTCCAGCCTCCTTCCTCGCATGGATCTTCCATGCCACCTGTCTGACCAGAAGGGAGTTGTCATGTAAGTGTCTCCCGGGTATGAAAGCAGATTCGTTAGCAGCCACAATTTCCCTCATCTTTGTCCTGGACCGGTTGGCAAGCATCTTGGCAAAGAGTTTCATTGCGCTATGTGCCTATGTCTCAAACTAATGGGCCGAAACTTACCCACCTCATATGCGTCCTATTTCTTGGGGATGAGTACAATATGAGCTCGGTCCAGCTTACCAAAACCTCGCTTGTCCTCCACATATAGTTTCATCTATAGGAAGATATAAAGCGTCGTATCTCTCCAACAGGAGAGCCGAGGGTTTATATTAAGGTGTAGTCGGTTTGGAGATGTAACTAACTAGAGATATTACATGAGAGAGATAGGGATAGAAAGTTAAACATAAAGGAGTTACAACACGCAAGATCCCTATAATATCTCATGTCTAACACCCTCTCTTAATCTAAGCTTCTCAAGTTTAGATTACGCTTGAATTCCTCAAATGGTCTTGTAGCCAGGGCCTTTTGTGAAACCATCTACAACTTGATCTCTTGAAGGAACAAACCGAATTTCCGATTCTTTGCTTGCAACTCTTTCTCAAACAAAGTGATAATTGCATGAAAAACAGGATTTGCAGAAAGATATGTAGCACCAAGGTTGTCACACCAAAGACATGGAGTTTGTATATGACATATCCCAAGCTCCTTGAGCATTGCTTTTACTCATATAACTTTAGCTGTTGCATTTGCCAGTGCCTTGTATTCTGCCTCAGTACTGGACCTGGAGACAGTTGCCTGTTTCTTGGCACACCATGATATGAGATTGGGTCCAAAGAAAACTGCAAATCCACCTGTAGACCTTCTATCATCCAGACAACCTGCCCAGTCAGAATCAGAAAAAGCACTGACAAGTGTGGAAGGGGATTTACTGAAGGTGAGTCCAACATCCAAGGTGTGCTTAACATATCTCAAGATGCGCTTGGCAGCAGTCCAGTGAGTTGAGGTAGGTGCATGAAGAAACTCACAAACCTTATTGACTGCAAAGGAAATATCAGGCCTGGTGAGTGTCAAGTACTGAAGTGCACCTACCAGACTTCTGTATTTTGTGCCATCCTCTGAATTCAAAGGAACCCCTTCTGCAAGGGACAATTTTTCTGAGCTGGAAAGGGGTGTTGGTGACGGTTTGCATCCCTGCAACCCTGCCTTGTTCAAGAGATTAGATGCATATTTTACCTGAGAGAGATGAAGACCACCTTCTTTATTTCTCTTGACCTCAATACCAAGAAAGTAATGAAGATCTCCAAGATCCTTTAGAGCAAATTCTGAATTCAAATCCTTTAGAAGAGCATTAATAGCTTCATTGGAGGAGCTAGTGACAATGATATCATCCACATAAATGAGTACAAAGATAGCTATTTGTGACTTATTGTAAATGAACAAGGATGTATCAGACTTGGAGGGAATAAAACCAAGGGTGTGCGGCTTAGAACTCAAACGAGAATACCATGCTCGTGGTGCTTGCTTGAGTTCATAAAGAGATTTATCAAGCCTGCAGATATGAGATGGTTTATGTTTGTCCTCAAACCCAGGAGGTTGCTTCATATAAACTTCCTCTTCCATAACACCATGAATAAACGCATTCTGCACATCTAGTTGTCTAAGACTCCATCCTCTGGACAGAGCAACTGATAAAACAAGGCGAATGGTGGCAGCTTTAACAACAGGACTGAATGTGTTCTCATAATCCAGTCCATACCTTTGTTTGAACCCCTTGGCAACAAGTCTGGCTTTATAGCGATCAATAGTGCCATCAAATCTGCGTTTGATTCGGTACACCCATTTGCAATCAATGACATTTTTACCTTGTCTTGGAGGAACAAGATGCCACGTGTGATTTTTCTGAAGAGCATGAAACTCCTCTTCCATAGCCATTCACCACTTGGGATCAGCCAATGCCTCATCAACTGTGCGAGGTTCATCTGTTAAAGCAGAAGCAACTAAGCCATACATAGTTTTGTAGTTGGTACGTGGGACAGTGCCATCACGGAGTCGTGTACGAGGTGTTGTGGAGTTAGGCACAACTGTTAGAGCATATATCTCCATATGTGGTTTTGGTAATTGATGACAATTCCTATGGGCTAATGGTTGCCTTAAGTTATACTTATAGGATTTGTCCATAGGCACTTCTTGAAGTCCATCTATTGGGTTCAAGGAGTTTATATGATGACCAAGATGGTATTCAAGGTATTATCCAAAGAATGTTCATAGAGACACTAGGTTGATCAAGATCTCATACAAAGAGTAAATCAAGATGATCAACACACAAAGCGTATAAGATGTACCGAGAGGGATCAAGTGATCCATGGTATGGTAAGCATTGTCCATTACGTGTTTGTGTACTAACCCATGGTCTTTGTGAGAGTCCTATGTGGGGGTTAGGTGTGCTTCCATGGGCTTGCATCAAAAGGAAGATCTCATACAACCCATGAAGGATGACGTCAAGTGGTGATCGTCATCAAGATTCTGGTGTGCAAGTTCAAGTGGATCAGCATGAATATATCATTGAAACTATTGTTAATGATCATGTGTTGATAAGGACAAGCTCATGTTCTAACAAGGACAAGATCAAGATAAGCATTCCTGAGCACTACATGCTTGATTCTTGTGGATGTTCACGTGGTGGAAAAATGGAGATGAATACATAAGCTAGGCTTTCCACATTGTGTATGGGAGAGCTGCTTGAAGACTTCATCATGTCTTGCTTTCAACTTGAGCCAAGAAGGAACAACAACATCAAGCTCAAGTGAAAGGGCTAACTCAAAGGTATCAGTTCCTTTGACGTTAGTGGTGTGGAGTGATGATCAGCGAATAAAAGTATACACTCAAGTATGGATCATCGGTACCCCTTTTATAATTCTTGAGTCTTTAGGGATCCCGCACTATTAAGAGGGGATCACAGGTTTTGTGATGAACTTGCTCAAACTAGATATCCACTGTTCTGCTCTTACCACATCTCCACTACTCTGCTGTTATCAGAGAAACTTGAGCCATATAACTCGGACTTCCGGCTCCCTCCGGACGTCCGAGGGCTGGACGTCCGACCAGCTTCGGAAATCCGGAGCTTTGCACCAGAGAAACTTGAGCCATATAACTCGGACTTCCGGCTCCCTCTGGACGTCCGAGGGCCGGACGTCCGTCCAGCTTCGGAAATCCGGAGCTTTGCACCAGAGAAACTTGAGCCATATAACTCGGACTTTCGGCTCCCTCCGGACGTCCGAGGGCCGGACGTCCGTCCCCTTCCGGAAATCCGGAATCTTGCACCAGAGAAGTTTGAGTCGAATAACTCGGACTTTCGGCCTTCTCCGGACGTCCGGTCCCTGTTCAACTCCACAGTGGTTCCAGATATATTTACAGCCCTCGGACGTCCGACCCCTTGTGGACGCCCGGACATCCGTGAACTACCGGATGTCCGACCCGTGTGTGACTTAAAGTGTCCCCAACGGCTGTTTTTCTCTCCCCACTATAAATACCCCCCTCTCACTTCGTGAGAGGGGGCCCCAACACAGCCTTATCCTCATAAGAACTCATTTCTACCTCACACACATTTGCTCACACCAAATCTTAGATCCCAAGAGCATTTGTGAGCCCCTTTGAGAGTTGTTCCAATCAAAAGATAGATCGTCTCCCTCTCCTTCTCTCAACCCAAGCTATTTGAGATTTGAGCAAGTTTTGAGCATTCCCCGTGATCTTGTTACTCTTGGAGGTTGGAGACTCCTAGGCGGTAGTAGTTCTTTGGAGAGGAATCAATCCGTGTGATTACCCCCCGGAAAAGTTTGTGAGGGTTTGGAAGCCACCTCAAAGGCTTACCACTAGTGGTTGAGAAACGCCTTCATGATGTTATCTCAAAGGGAGAATAGGGTGAGCCTTCGTGGTGTTGGTGTGCCTTCGTGGTAACATCCACCTCTCTAACGGTGACTAGCTTCCCTCCAAGGAAGTGAACATCGGGATACATCTTCGTCTCAGTGACCTTGGTTATCCTTAACCCTAACTCCTTACTTGTGGTTTACTTGTGTTACTTGAGCATACATACATTGCATATTGTTTGTGCTCATTATATTGTGTTGGCTATTTCTTGTACAAGATTAATCGTTCAAGCATACCCTCTATATCCACACGTTCACACTTGCAGCTTTTGATATATCGTGTGCTATAGTGTGATCTAGTATCTTGTGTCGTTCACCTACTTGTCGTGTAATATAGCTCAAGTAAGTTTGTGTAACTTACTTGTGCTTGTTAGTAACTGTATTGTGTCCATCTTGGTAGATCGTGTTGTTGATACACGTTGCAGTGCCTAGTGCATTTAGGATTTGTGCTTGACAAGTATCCTCTTAGTTTATTTCCGCATTAAGTTTAAGCCAAATCCGAAGAAGTTTTTTAAATAGCCTATTCACCCCCCCTCTAGGAGTCATCTAGGTCTTTTCAATTGGTATCAGAGCTAGGTCTATCTTTAATTAGGTTTCACGACCTAGAGAGTATCGATGTCGACTATTGGATCAGTGCACAATGGCACCTTTGACTTTGATGGCACAAATTATACCCTATGGAGAATCCGTATGCTTCATCACTTTTGGGCCATGGGCCCAAATACTTTACGAATTGTTCTTGTAGGGATTGCCGACAAAAAGGATGATGCATCTTCATCTACTAATGAAATGTATCTTGATTGTGAGGCTTTTCTTGCCATTCATCGAACCATAAGTCCTGAAGTGTTTAAGTCTATCTCGACTTGCAAGTCAGCTCATGAAGTTTGGACTAAACTTGAAGATATATATGGTGGGTCCAATCTTGATGAATACGATATTATGATGAAGGAGTTGGTGCATGAGCTCTTCACTCTTTTCGATCATAAAGAGTCCACCACTACTTCCATATCCGATTGCTTGCACACCTCAGCATCTGTAATCTCACAAGGTAATGACATGGTGAGTGAAGAAATATATGTTGATGAAAATGTCATAGCCTCTATGGACATGAGCATATCTAGCACCACACATAGTGTAAATTATTGTGCTGATAGGTCATGCATTTCACCTAAAGATCCCTCGACAAATGTCTGTGGTGATATGCCTGCTCTCCCGTGTCCTCTTGATCAAAATATCTTGTTTCTCCCTAGTTGTTCTATGACTAATCATTTAGGGGAAATCAAGAAATATGAAGTACTTTTGACTAATGAAGAATCTGATTCACCAAAAGAATCATCATCAACTCCTCCAGTTCACATGTGCCTCATGGCAAGAGGTAATAATGAGGTATCATCTTCCCTGTGCAATAACGATGATATTTGCGATGAGGATGATGATGATGACTTGACTGAAAATATCTATGTGATCAGTAAAATTCTTCATAAAGCTAAAAATAACGCTCTTCAAAGGTTCCAAGATGTTCTTGCTTACTTTGAAAATTGTAATGATTCACTTAATCATGAACAAGCTAAAAGTGAACAACTTGAAAATGAACTTGAGAAGAGTCATCAAGCATGTAGAGACTTAAGATCTTCAAAAGGAGAGATTGAAGTTACTCATGATAAACTTAAAAGGGATTTTGAGGTCCTTCTCCTTGAATGCAATAATGTCAAGGGAGAGCTCGTCAAAACCTCTAAGATCTATGAGGAGATTCAATCTACTCATGAGAAGTCTCTAATCGCTACTTACTCCTCTCATATTGTTGTTGATACTTGTACATCTAACCCTATCTCTTTTGAAGTATCAACATTGAAGGAGAATGTTGAGCTACGTGCTCGACTTGATTTACTAACTAGCAATTATGGGAAGTTGGAAGAAAACCACATAATGCTCACAAGCTCTCATGCTGATCTTCTAACATCCCATAATATGCAAAAGTTAGCTCATGAGGCTATAATCACCAAGGCAACATCAAGTGAGCCTCATGTGGACAATGGCACTACTTCTAGTCAAAGTACTATATTTCCATGTGCTAGTCCTCGTAATTCGTCTACTCATAATGTTGCTACCTCGTGTGATGAATTACTTTCCTTGCCTTGTTGCTCTAACATTGAATCTTACACTTCCTCTAGTACTTGCATTGATACTAACCGTGCAGAGGAAATCGAAGAGCTCAAGGCCCAAGTCACTTCTTTGAAGAAAGACTTGGAATAGTGTCATGAAGGGATGTCCACACTCAACAACGTCCTGTGTGAGCAAACATCTCCGAATGAAAAAAATGATGTTGGAGTAAACTCAAACAAGAACAAGAGGGGCCTAGAACAAGTCAAGAATTCGGCCAAAATCATTTGCTTCAAGTGCAAAGTTAAAGGGCACCATGTTAGATCTTGCCCTCTGAAGACGAAGTCTCAAAGTCACAAGCAACAAGGGAAGCGGCCACAAACTCAATCACATATTCAACTACAAGTTGAAGGAAGGCCTCTTCCCAATAATACCCAAGCCAACACTCCCCGAGGTGAGAAATCAACTGGGAAGAAAGCAAAGGGTAGATGTTGCTACTTATGTCGTGAGAAGGGTCACGTCGCTTCGTCTTGCACAAGAGGTAACTTATCCAACCCAATCACTATTGATGATATCTATTCCCTTGGGAAGGATAAGGTTGGCAATGTGTTTGCCAAGTTTGTTGGTACTCAAAATGGAGTCAAGAAAAGAACCATTTGGGTTGCCAAGCCTATTGTGATTAACCTCTTAGGACCCAACGTAGTTGGGGACCAACAAGCTCAAACTTGATCAATAGGTGACTATGGAGGACATTAGAGACTCGGATACATAATGAAGAATTAAGGGGTCTTCATCATTCATATTATCTCAAGCCAAGTCAGTTGGATTATCGAGTTTCTATCTTATATCCAATGTGCCTGCTTACGGTAACTTGTACTTAAACTGTTTACATTGTTAGGTGCTTGCCCCTTTGCATGGTGTGGTTTTATACCTTGCATGCGTTTGTATATGTTGTGCTTCCAACTTGCTTATCTTGAGTAATTGAGTATGTGTATGTTGGTTTGCATATCATGTACATGTGAGTCTTGTATTGAGCCTTTTTGCATCTTGTTTGTATTTTTGTTGACTCTTGTGAGAGATTAATGGATTATCCCATTGTGGGGGAGTGATGTGCTTTGCACACCTCACAATCCTATAAATGTGTATACATGGGGAATACCACTTAGTTTTGATATTTCAAGATTATCTAGTTTCTATGTGGTATGTCTTACTCATGAGAAATTCAAATTCTATATGGTCCATTAAGTATCTCTTGTTGGTTTTAATTTGCCACTTGTTAATATTGTTGGTTTATCACATTATGGGGGAGTAATATGCTATGTGCATATTACAAACCTAGAAAATGTGTACATTTGAGGTGTTGCCACTTAGTGTTGATATTGTAAATTATCCTGTTCCTAGGTGGCATGTTAGCTCTACAAGTTTCATTTGCTTGCGTTTTATGGGTAAAGATGATCTTGGATATATTTGCGATCTACCAATGAGTATCACTTCCAAAATACTTCTTGTCCTTGACAATTGGTATTCCCATCATGTGATAGGAATTGCTAATCGTCTTTACATTGGATTTTGTGTTTCGTTTGCCTTCCTTGCCTCTTATGGATCTATTTTAACATGTCTAGTGTTTTTATAGATATAGAGAAAGTGATGATCCCATCGTGTGCATTTTGTATTTAAATGCAAATTCTATATAATGCACGTCCCTTCGGGGAGCTATTCTATTTTCCTTAGAACACTCTCTTTATTCACCCATCATAAAATCTTTTGATCCCCATCAAGTGTGTGTTGATGGGAGGCAAGTCTTGCACTTTATGATGCTTTGTTCCATCATGAAAATTTGTCGAGGGCTTGGTTTGTTGGAACCTAGCTCTCTTTTGGAAATTAGATACCTCGTGTTTGTTTTCCTTCAATTGGTTTCTTGTTTCCTTTTATTTGGCATGTGTCAATGGATATCTCATTCCCCGAGGTATCTTTTAATTGATATCGTTCAAGTGATAGTTCCTTTTTTTTGTTTAAGATCTTATTATCACTTGATACCTTGTCTTTTGGTGACTTATCAACTTTGTGTTGAGTTGATTCTTGAGAGTCTTGAGCATGCATATCTACTATATACAACTTCTTTTGCTTGCTTTCCTTCTTTGACCCAATATATAGGGGAAACTCCACCTTGTCATAAATTGGCTAAAGTGTGCATGAAATTCAAATTCATATCTATATGCACATATGTATGTGGAGTTTGTCCTATGTATTGCTGGTTTTCTAACTCTTTGGTCCCAATGAGTTTGGGCACCATTTTGTTTGTTTTTGCTGTTCCAGGAATAACTGGAGATGCATTGGATGCTCGGCTCACCTATAAGGAAGGTGTTGAAACCATGTGATTATTGAAGCCAAGTTAGGATGATCAAAGAACAACTATCTACTACATCAATCCAATGTTGTCTCGGTAACAAGTATCCACTTCATGCATTCCTTTCTTGCAAAGGCCCCAACCCGTCTTTTCTTTTCCAGGTTGCATCATGGCATGAATCACTTGATTCGTTCTTGTAGTACTTGTTTGCTTTCTCAAAGCATCCGAACGATGATATCTTACTACTAGTTGGGATGTCTTTGATGTTCGTATGTTGGAAGTTCATATTGTACAATAAGAAAATATTAGGCCACGTGCTATGCTTCCAAGCAAAAGATCTCATTGATATATTTATGACTTCCTTTTGGATATCTAGTTTGTTCCTTCTTGTAACCATTTCGTGTGTACATCCTTCTTTGTGGATATATATCATCATGATTGTCTTCTACTTAGAATCTTTTACACATGAGAGAAGTTACATCTCTAATTGATATCCTCTTTTCTTTCACGTCCATCGTTGCATTTCCTTTTTCGGTTTTTGGTGGCTTCGTGAAAGGATTTGTTTTGAGTGCGTATCTTATTTTCCTACATCTTGATGCACTCTTTGGCCATGAAGATTATTTTTCCTCATGCTTGTCTTGATGAGGGTTTTAACATTTCAATTAGTATCCCTCCTCTTGACAAGGTTCTTACTTCCTAGCTTCACAATGGGTTGTCACAAGCGTTGGTTCTTATTTTGTTTATTAGTAAGCTTGTGAACCCATTTTCTAGTATGTGTGTGTGGGAATGATATGTATTGCACTTTGTATCTCATTTCATCAAGACTATGTTGATGAGTAATGCTCATCCTTATCTTAGTCTTCTCAAGTGCTTTGCCATGACTCACACACATTACTTTGGTTGAGCCTATTCTTAAGTTGCTTCTTTTACATGTTGCTCAACCATTTGTTTTGTGCAATTGATATGCTTATTGTCTCATCTATCTTCTTGCACTCGTTGTGTGTTTTTATTCATTTTGGGGGAGCAACGATCCTATTTTGTGCACCTGTATCAAATACAAAAATCTCATATTAGTTCACCAATCATGGGGAGCTTATATAGTTTTTGATAAAACACTATGTTGCCTTTATCATAATATCTTTTATTCATGTGGTTCGAAGGACCATATGATTGTTTGTTCCATCTGGAATCTTTTGATTGCTTGCCTCTATTTTTGTATGTCTTTGTGGCATACGATCCTTTTATTTGCAATCTTTGGGTCCTCAATATAGTTTGTTTTCCTCCAACTACTTATCATTGTATTTGTGTATTTCTCTGCACTCATATGCTGAGAAGTACACACTTTTTGGAGGACCACCTACTATATTGGCTTTCTAAACTTTTCGTCCATTTTGGCAATCGATGCCAATGGGGGAGAAGTTTAGAGAGTTTACTTTGGATAAGTTTAGAGGGTTTTGCTTTTATTACGTAAGCATTTACATCTTGCATGCATGAATTATTACCTTGTATGTGTGCGCTTGGTTATGCTTATTTCCTTATATAAACTCTCTTGAAGTGGTTGTATTCAATTACCAAAATGGGGGAGATTGTTAGAGCATATATCTCCATATGTGGTTTTGGTAATTGATGACAATTCCTATGGGCTAATGGTTGCCTTAAGTTATACTTATAGGATTTGTCCATAGGCACTTCTTAAAGTCCATGTGTTGGGTTCAAGGAGTTTATATGATGACCAAGATGGTATTCAAGGTATTATCCAAAGAATGGTCATAGAGACACTAGGTTGATCAAGATCTCAGACAAAGAGTAAATCAAGATGATCAACACACAAAGCGTATAAGATGTACCGAGAGGGATCAAGTGATCCCATGGTATGGTAAGCATTGTCCATTACGTGTTTGTGTACTAACCCATGGTCTTTGTGAGAGTCCTATGTGGGGGTTAGGTGTGCTTCCATGGGCTTGCGTCAAAAGGAAGATCTCATACAACCCATGAAGGATGACGTCAAGTGGTGATCGTCATCAAGATCGTGGTGTGCAAGTTCAAGTGGATCAGCATGAATATATCATTGAAACTATTGTTAATGATCATGTGTTGATAAGTACAAACTCATGTGCTAACAAGGACAAGATCAAGATAAGCATTCCTGAGCACTACATGCTTGATTCTTGTGGATGTTCACATGGTGGACAAATGAAGATGAATACATAAGCTAGGCTTTCCACATTGTGTATGGGAGAGCTGCTTGAAGACTTCATCATGTCTTGCTTTCAACTTGAGCCAAGAAGGAACAACAACATCAAGCTCAAGTGAAAGGGCTAACTCAAAGGCATCACTTCCTTTGACGTTAGTGGTGCGGAGTGATGATCAGCGAATAAAAGTATACACTCAAGTATGGATCATCGGTACCCCTTTTATAATTCTTGAGTCTTTAGGGATCCCGCACTATTAAGAGGGGATCACAGGTTTTGTGATGAACTTGCTCAAACTAGATATCCACTGTTCTGCTCTTACCACATCTCCACTACTCTGCTGTTATCAGAGAAACTTGAGCCATATAACTCGGACTTCCGGCTCCCTCCGGACGTCCGAGGGCCGGACGTCCGACCAGCTTCGGAAATCCGGAGCTTTGCACCAAAGAAACTTGAGCCATATAACTCGGACTTCCGGCTCCCTCTGAACGTCCAAGGGCCGGACGTCCGTCCAGCTTCGGAAATCCGGAGCTTTGCACGAGAGAAACTTGAGCCATATAACTCGGACTTCCGGCTCCCTCCGGACGTCCGAGGGCCGGACGTCCGTCCCCTTCCGGAAATCCGGAATCTTGCACCAGAGAAGTTTGAGTCGAATAACTCGGACTTCCGGCCTTCTCCGGACGTCCGGTCCCTGTTCAACTCCACAGTGGTTCCAGATATATTTACAGCCCTCGGACGTCCGACCCTTGTCGGACGTCCGGACATCCGTGAACTACCGGATGTCCGACCCGTGTGTGACTTAAAGTGTCCCCAACGGCATTTTTTCTCTCCCCATTATAAATACCCCCTCCCACTTCGTGACAGGGGGCCCCAACACAGCCTTATCCTCATAAGAACTCATTTCTACCTCACACACATTTGCTCACACCAAATCTTAGATCCCAAGAGCATTTGTGATCCCCTTTGAGAGTTGTTCCAATCAAAAGATAGATCGTCCCCCTCTCCTTCTCTCAACCCAATCTATTTGAGATTTGAGCAAGTTTTGAGCATTCCCCATGATCTTGTTACTCTTGGAGGTTGGAGACTCCTAGGCGGTAGGAGTTCTTCGGAGAGGAATCAATCCGTGTGATTACCCCCCGGAAAAGTTTGTGAGGGTTTGGAAGCCACCTCAAAGGCTTACCACTAGTGGTTGAGAAATGCCTTCCTCGTGTTATCTCAAAGGGAGAATAGGGTGAGCCATCGTGGCGTTGGTGTGCCTTCGTGGTAACATCCACCTCTCTAACGGTGACTAGCTTCCCTCCAAGGAAGTGAACATCGGGATACATCTTCGTCTCAGTGACCTTGGTTATCCTTAACCCTAACTCCTTACGTGTGGTTTACTTGTGTTACTTGAGCATACATACATTGCATATTGTTTGTGCTCATTATATTGTGTTGGCTATTTCTTGTACAAGATTAATCGTTCAAGCATACCCTCTATATCCACACGTTCACACTTGGAGCTTTTAATATATCATGTGTTATAGTGTGATCTAGTATCTTGTGTCGTTCACCTACTTGTCGTGTAATATAGCTCAAGTAAGTTTGTGTAACTTACTTGTGCTTGTTAGTAACTGTATTGTGTCCATCTCGGTAGATCGTGTTGTTGATACACGTTGCAGTGCCTAGTGCATTTAGGATTTGTGCTTGACAAGTATCCTCTTAGTTTATTTCTGCATTAAGTTTAAGCCAAATCCTAAGAAGTTTTTTAAATAGCCTATTCACCCCCCCCCCTCTAGACGTCATCGTGGTCTTTCCAACACCAAAGAAGATCCAACCGCTGTCAACTGCTACTGGTCCGTCGGATCAGCTCTGGCTGGGCCAGTCGACGCGGAGATGGGTGAAGCCGCAGGAAAGCCAGGCGAGGCCTCCGAGGATCTAGGCGAGGCCGCCGAGGATCCAGGCGAGGCGACCAGATCAGCATCGGATCAAGCAGCGGGTCCATCTGGCCCACGTGGCGCAGAGGACGCGGAAACCGGCGTGTGACGCCGGGCGTATGCCAGTGGCACCGGCGTGTACCGCGCGGTCGGTTGTCGCTCAACGGATGCGGAGTCGAGCGCGGGGGACCGGCGACACGTGTCGGCGAACAAGGGGCTCGGAGCGGTTGATGGTGGAGACCCCCCGGCGTCCTGACGCGGCGGCAATCCCGAAGAGGATGCTGTCGGGGCTAGCGCGGGTGTTGGAATTATGCCCTAGAGGCAATAATAAATATAGTTATTATTATAATTCCTGTATCAAGATAATCGTTTATTATCCATGCTATAATTGTATTGAATTAAGACTCATTTACATGTGTGGATACATAGACAAAACACCGTCCCTAGCAAGCCTCTAGTTGGCTAGCCAGTTGATCAAAGATAGTCAGTGTCTTCTGATTATGAACAAGGTGTTGTTGCTTGATAACTGGATCACGTCATTAGGAGAATCACGTGATGGACTAGACCCAAACTAATAGACGTATCATGTTGATCGTGTCATTTTGTTGTTACTGTTTTATGTGTGTCAAGTATTTATTCCTATGACCATGAGATCATATAACTCACTGACACCGAAGGAATGCTTTGTGTGTATCAAACGTCGCAACGGAACTGGGTGACTATAAAGATGCTCTACAGGTATCTCCGAAGGTGTTAGTTGAGTTAGTATGGATCAAGACTGGGATTTGTCACTCCGTGTGAACGGAGAGGTATCTCGGGGCCCACTCGGTAATACAACACACAAGCCTTGCAAGCAATGTAACTTAGTGTAAGTTGCGGGATCTTGTATTACGGAACGAGTAAAGAGACTTGCCGGTAAACGATATTGAAATAGGTATACGGATACTGACGATCAAATCTCGGGCAAGTAACATACCGAAGGACAAAGGGAATGACATACGGGATTATATGAATCCTTGGCACTGAGGTTCAAACGATAAGATCTTCGTAGAATATGTAGGATCCAATATGGGCATCCAGGTCCCGCTATTGGATATTGACCGAGGAGTCTCTCGGGTCATGTCTACATAGTTCTCGAACCCGCAGGGTCTGCACACTTAAGGTTCGACGTTGTTTTATACGTATTTGAGTTATATGGTTGGTTACCGAACGTTGTTCGGAGTCCCAGATGAGATCACGGACGTCACGAGGGTTTCCGGAATGGTCCGGAAACGAAGATTGATATATAGGATGACCTCATTTGATTACCGGAAGGTTTTCGGAGTTACCGGGAATGTACCGGGAATGACGAATGGGTTCCGGGAGTTCACCGGGGGGGCAACCCACCCCGGGGAAGCCCATAGGCCTTGAGGGTGGCACACCAGCCCTTAGTGGGCTGGTGGGACAGCCCAAAAGGGCTCTATGCGCCAAGCAAAGAAAATCAAGAGGAAAAGAAAAAAAAGAGGAGGAGGTGGGAAGGAAGGGGGACTCCCTCCCACCAAACCAAGTCCAACTCGGTTTGGGGGGGGAGTCCTCCCCCCTTGGACTCGGCCGACCCCCTTGGGGCTCCTTGAGCCCCAAGATAAGGTCCCCTCCCTCCCACCTATATATACGGAGGTTTTAGGGCTTATTTGAGACGACTTTTTCACGGCAGCCCGACCACATACCTCCACGGTTTTTCCTCTAGATCGCGTTTCTGCGGAGCTCGGGCGGAGCCCTGCTGAGACAAGGTCATCACCAACCTCCGGAGCGCCGTCACGCTGCCGGAGAACTCTTCTACCTCTCCGTCTCTCTTGCTGGATCAAGAAGGCCGAGATCATCGTCGAGCTGTACGTGTGCTGAACGCGGAGGTGCCGTCCGTTCGGTACTAGATCGTGGGACTAATCGCGGGGCGGATCGAGGGACGTGAGGACGTTCCACTACATCAACCGCGTTCACTAACGCTTCTGCTGTACGATCTACAAGGGTATGTAGATCACTCATCCCCTCTCGTAGATGGACATCACCATGATAGGTCTTCGTGCGCGTAGGAATTTTTTTGTTTCCCATGCGACGTTCCCCAACAGTGGCATCATGAGCTAGGTTCATGCGTAGATGTCTTCTCGAGTAGAACACAAAAGTTTTTGTGGGCGGTGATGTGCGTTTTGCTGCCCTCCTTAGTCTTTTCTTGATTCCGCGGTATTGTTGGATTGAAGCGGCTTGGACCGACATTACTCGTACGCTTACGAGAGACTGGTTTCATCGTTACGAGTAACTCCGTTGCTCAAAGATGACTGGCAAGTGTCGGTTTCTCCAACTTTAGTTGAATCGGATTTGACCGAGGAGGTCCTTGGATGAGGTTAAATAGCAACTCATATATCTCCGTTGTGGTGTTTGTGTAAGTAAGATGCGATCCTACTAGATGCCCTTGGTCACCACGTAAAACATGCAACAACAAAATTAGAGGACGTCTAACTTGTTTTTGCAGGGTATGCTTGTGATGTGAGATGGCCAATGATGTGATGTGATATATTGGATGTATGAGATGATCATGTTGTAATAGAAATATCGACTTGCACGTCGATGGTACGGCAACCGGCAGGAGCCATAGGGTTGTCTTTATACTAACGTGTGTGCTTGCAGATGCGTTTACTATTTTGCTAGGATGTAGTTTTAGTAGTAATAGCATGAGTAGCACGACAACCCCGATGGCAACACGTTGATGGAGATCATGGTGTGGCGCCGGTGACAAGAAGATCGTGCCGGTGCTTTGGTGATGGAGATCAAGAAGCACGTGATGATGGCCATATCATGTCACTTATGAATTGCATGTGATGTTAATCCTTTTATGCACCTTATTTTTCTTAGAACGACGGTAGCATTATGAGGTGATCTCTCACTAAAATTTCAAGACGAAATTGTGTTCTCCCCGATTGTGCACCGTTGCTACAGTTCGTCGTTTCGAGACACCACGTGATGATCGGGTGTGATAGACTCAACGTTCACATACAACGGGTGCAAAACAGTTGCGCACGCGGAACACTCGGGTTAAGCTTGACGAGCCTAGCATGTGCAGACATGGCCTCGGAACATATGAGACCGAATGGTCGATCATGAATCATATAGATGATATGATTAGCATAGGGATGCTTACCACTGAAACTATACTCAACTCACGTGATGATCGGACTTGAGCTAGTGTAAGTGGATCATGAACCACTCAAATGACTAGAGAGATGTACTTTTTGAGTGGGAGTTTAGCGAATAATTTGATTAAGTTAAACTCTAATTATCTTAAACATAGTCTAAGTCCACTTTGAATATATTTGTGTTGTAGATCATGGCTCACGCGACAGTCACCCTGAATTTTAATACGTTCCTAGAGAAAGCTAAGTTGAGAGATGATGGAAGCAACTTTGTAGACTGGGCTCGTAATCTTAAGCTAATCTTACAAGCTGGGAAGAAGGATTATGTCCTTAATGCTGCGCTAGGAGATGAACCACCCGCTACGGCTGATCAGGATGTTAAGAACGCTTGGTTAGCACGTAAGGAGGACTACTCAGTAGTTCAATGTGCAGTCTTGTATGGCTTAGAACCGGGACTTCAACGTCGCTTTGAGCGTGATGGAGCATTTGAGATGTTCCAGGAGTTGAAGTTTATCTTTCAGAAGAACGCCCGGATCGAGAGGTATGAGACCTCCGATAAATTCTATGCTTGCAAGATGGAGGAGAACTCGTCTGTCAGTGAACATGTGCTCAAAATGTCTGGGTACTCAAACCGTCTAGCTGAGCTGGGGATTGAACTCCCGCAAGAGGCTATCACTGACAGAATCCTTCAATCACTGCCGCCAAGCTATAAAGGCTTTGTGTTGAACTACAACATGCAAGGGATGAACAAGTCTCCCGGCGAGTTGTTTGCGATGCTGAAAGTCGTAGAGTCTGAACTCCGTAAAGAGCATCAAGTGTTGATGGTGAATAAGACCACTAGTTTCAAGAGAAACGGCAAAGGCAAGAAGGGTAATTCAAAGAAGAGCGGCAAGCCTGTTGCCAATCCGACGAAGAAACCCAAAGTTGGACCTAAGCCTGAAACAGAGTGTTACTATTGCAAGGGTATGGGTCACTCGAAGCGCAATTGCCCCAAGTATCGGGCAGATAAGAAGGCGGCCAAAGAAAAATCACGTATATTTGATATACATGTTATTGATGTGTACTTAACCGGCTCTCGTAGTAGTGCCTGGGTATTCGATGCCGGTTCTGTTGCTCATATTTGCAACTCGAAACAGGAACTGCGGAATAGACGAAGGCTGGCGAAAGATGAAGTGACGATGCGCGTAGGAAATGGTTCCAAGGTTGATGCAATCGCCGTCGGCACAGTTTCACTTCAGTTACCATCAGGATTAGTTATGAACTTGAATCATTGTTATTTAGTGCCTGCGTTGAGCATGAACATTATATCTGGATCTTGTTTATTGCGAGACGGTTACTCTTTTAAGTCAGAGAATAATGGTTGTTCTATTTCTATGAGTAACATCTTTTATGGTCATGCACCCAATGTGAGAGGATTGTTCATATTGATTCTTGATAGCGATACACACATACATAACATTGAGACCAAAAGAGTTAGAGTTAACAATGATAGCGCCATATTTTTGTGGCACTGCCGCTTAGGTCATATTGGTGTAAAGCACATGAAGAAACTCCATGCCGATGGACTTTTGGAGTCACTTGACTTTGATTCACTTGACACGTGCGAACCATGCCATGGGCAAGATGACTAAAACTCCGTTCTCCGGAACAATGGAGCGTGCAAGTGACTTGTTGGAAATCATACATACCGATGTGTGTGGTCCGATGAGCGTAGAGGCACGCGGCGGATATCGTTATTTTCTCACCTTCACTGACGATTTGAGTAGATATGGTTATGTCTACTTAATGAAGCACAAGTCTGAAACATTTGAAAAGTTCAAGCAATTTCAGAGTGAAGTTGAAAATCATCGTAACAAGAAGATCAAGTTCCTACGGTCTGATCGTGGGGGTGAATATCTGAGTTTCGAGTTTGGTGCTCACTTAAGACAATGTGGAATTGTTTCACAGTTGACACCGCCTGGAACACCACAGCGTAATGGTGTGTCCGAACGTCGTAATCGTACTTTATTAGAGATGGTGCGATCTATGATGTCTCTTACCGATTTGCCGTTATCGTTTTGGGGTTATGCATTAGAAACAACTGCATTCACTTTAAATAGGGCACCATCAAAATCCGTTGAGACGACACCATACAAACTGTGGTATGGCAAAAGGCCAAAGTTGTCATTTCTTAAAGTTTGGGGATGTGATGCTTATGTCAAAAAGCTTCAGCCTGAAAAGCTGGAACCCAAAGCGGAAAAGTGCGTCTTCATAGGTTACCCAAAAGAGACAGTTGGGTACACCTTCTATCTCAAATCCGAGGGCAAAGTGTTTGTTGCTAAAAACGGAGCTTTTCTCGAGAAGGAGTTTCTCTCGAGAGAATTGAGTGGGAGGAAGATAGAACTTGACGAGGTTGTCGAACCTCTCATCCCTCTGGATGGTGGCGCAGGGCAAGGGGAAACCTCTGTCGTTGCGACGCCGGTTGAGGAGGAAGTTAATGATGATGATCATGAAACTCCGGTTCAAGTTTCTATCGAACCACGCAGGTCGACGAGACCACGTGCTACTCCAGAGTGGTACGGTAATCCCGTCTTATCAATCATGTTGTTGGACAACAATGAACCTGCAAATTATGAAGAAGCAATGGTGGGCCCAGATTCCAACAAATGGCTAGAAGCCATGAAGTCCGAGATAGGATCCATGTATGAGAACAAAGTGTGGACTTTGGAAGTACTGCCTGAGGGTCGCAAGGCTATTCAGAACAAATGGATATTTAAGAGGAAGACGGACGCTGACGGCAATGTGACCGTTTATAAAGCTCGACTTGTGCAAAGGGTTTTTCACAAGTTCAAGGAGTTGACTACGATGAGACATTCTCACCCGTAGCGATGCTTAAGTCCGCCAGAATCATGTTAGCAATAGCTGCATTTTTCGATTATGAAATCTGGCAGATGGATGTCAAAACGGCGTTCCTTAACGGTTTCCTTAAGGAAGAATTGTATATGATGCAACCCGAAGGTTTTGTCGATCCTAAGAATGCTAACAAGGTGTGCAAGCTCCAGCGATCCATTTATGGACTGGTGCAAGCATCTCGGAGTTGTAACAAACGCTTTGATGAGGTGATCAAAGCATTTGGGTTTATACAAGTGGTTGGAGAATCTTGTATTTACAAGAAAGTGAGTGGGAGCTCTGTGGCGTTTCTAATATTATATGTGGATGACATATTGCTGATTGGAAACAACGTAGAGTTTTTGGAGAGCATAAAGGATTACTTGAATAAAAGTTTCTCTATGAAGAACCTAGGAGAAGCTGCTTACATTCTAGGCATTAAGATCTACAGGGATAGATCAAAACGCGTGATAGGACTTTCACAAAGCACATACCTTGATAAAGTTTTGAAGAGGTTCAAAATGGAACAGTCCAAGAAAGGGTTCTTGCCAGTTTTACAAGGTACGAGATTGAGTAAGACTCAGTGCCCAGCAACTGATGAGGATAGAGAGCATATGCGCTCCGTCCCCTATGCTTCAGCCATAGGTTCTATCATGTATGCAATGTTGTGCACTAGACCGGACGTTAGCCTGGCCATAAGTATGGCAGGTAGGTTCCAGAGTAATCCAGGAGTGGATCACTGGACAGCGGTCAAGAATATCCTGAAGTACCTGAAAAGGACTAAGGAGATGTTTCTCATGTATGGAGGTGACGAAGAGCTCGCCGTAAAAGGTTACGTCGATGCAAGCTTTGACACAGATCCGGACGACTCTAAGTCGCAAACCGGATACGTATTTATTCTTAATGGGGGTGCGGTAAGCTGGTGCAGTTCCAAGCAAAGCGTCGTAGCAGATTCTACATGTGAAGCGGAGTACACGGCTGCCTCGGAGGCGGCTAAGGAGGGTGTCTGGATGAAGCAGTTCATGACGGATCTTGGAGTGGTGCCAAGCGCACTGAATCCAATAACCTTGTTCTGTGACAACACGGGTGCCATTGCCTTAGCAAAGGAACCACGGTTTCACAAGAAGTCCAGACACATCAAACGACGCTTCAACCTCATCCGCGACTACGTCGAAGGGGAGGACGTAAATATATGCAAAGTGCACACGGATCTGAATGTAGCAGACCCGCTGACTAAACCTCTTCCACGGGCAAAGCATGATCAACACCAGAACTATATGGGTATTAGATTTATTACAATGTAATTCGCATGATGATGTGAGGGCTAGATTATTGACTCTAGTGCAAGTGGGAGACTGTTGGAATTATGCCCTAGAGGCAATAATAAATATAGTTATTATTATAATTCCTGTATCAAGATAATCGTTTATTATCCATGCTATAATTGTATTGAATTAAGGCTCATTTACATGTGTGGATACATAGACAAAACACTGTCCCTAGCAAGCCTCTAGTTGGCTAGCCAGTTGATCAAAGATAGTCAGTGTCTTCTGATTATGAACAAGGTGTTGTTGCTTGATAACTGGATCACGTCATTAGGAGAATCACGTGATGGACTAGACCCAAACTAATAGACGTAGCATGTTGATCGTGTCATTTTGTTGCTACTGTTTTTCTGCGTGTCAAGTATTTGTTCCTATGACCATGAGATCATATAACTCACTAACACCGGAGGAATAATTTGTGTGTATCAAACGTCGCAACGTAACTGGGTGACTATAAAGATGCTCTACAGGTATCTCCGAAGGTGTTCGTTGAGTTAGTATGGATCAAGACTGGGATTTGTCACTCCGTGTGACAGAGAGGTATCTCGGGGCCCACTCGGTAATACAACATCACACACAAGCCTTGCAAGCAATGTGACTTAGTGTAAGTTGCGGGATCTTGTATTACGGAACGAGTAAAGAGACTTGCCGGTAAACGAGATTGAAATAGGTATGCGGATACTGACGATCGAATCTCGGGCAAGTAACATACTGAAGGACAAAGGGAATGACATACGGGATTATATGAATCCTTGGCACTGAGGTTCAAACGATAAGATCTTCGTAGAATATGTAGGATCCAATATGGGCATCCAGGTCCCGCTATTGGATATTGACCGAGGAGTCTCTCGGGTCATGTCTACATAGTTCTCGAACCCGCAGGGTCTGCACACTTAAGGTTCGACGTTGTTTTATGCGTATTTGAGTTATATGGTTGGTTACCGAATGTTGTTCGGAGTCCCGGATGAGATCACGGACGTCACGAGGGTTTCCGGAATGGTCCGGAAACGAAGATTGATATATAGGATGACCTCATTTGATTACCGGAAGGTTTTTGGAGTTACCGGGAATGACGAATGGGTTCCGGGAGTTCACCGGGGGGGGGCAACCCACCCCGGGGAAGCCCATAGGCCTTGGGGGTGCACACCAGCCCTTAGTGGGCTGGTGGGACAGCCCAAGAAGGCCATATGTGTTGACACCAATTTCGGCGAAGTAAAACATAGTGCTTAGATATTATGCAAATAAAATCATTTACATAAAATAATCAAATAAGATAGTGAATCACCGAATACAGAAAAAAAGGGATACAATGATGAATTTTCGCCGCGCGTCTCAACATAAAATAACAAAAAAAAGACATATTGTCGTACAAACTACATGACATATGACTTTCATATACATACGCCATCATCAGCGGCTAAATTCCAACGTTGACCCAAATGCAAATATCACCAAAATGTTATTTATGAACATTATTCTGTCACCGTTAAAAGAAATATTGGCACAATAATGTTCGTATAAAATAATATAGCGTACGATGATGTATGAGGGAAAATATCAAACCGTCATATAATTATCAGTAGAAGAAATGCTTTTCCATGTCACAACAACTAATTTAGCCTAGCTAGACCACATAAATAAACATCTACGTACGTGTTGAAAGTATGGGCTAAGTACATGCATATGTTATGCATGGATTAATTATGCGGCAAGATTAAGAGCTAATCGGGTAATTAGCTAGCCCATGGCCCGAATGCGTAAGGCCTGCATGCATTAACTTATGATAATCAGTTGAAGTTTACCCAACTAAACTCTTGAAGCCCATTAGAAAAATCAAAGGAACGGTCCTTCGGTTCTGCACGATGAGAAGAACGTGGTCAAAACTCCCACGATCCCACGATCACATGACGTGACCGCGCCCAGCCGGAGGCCTCCCGCTAGTGTCCTCGATCCTATATATACCAACCCGACAGTGTATAGAGGGGCTGGTTGGATTCATTGTAAAGCACATTATCCATCCAGCGGTCGGCTCATTCATTCATTCCATCGTTGCTCATTCATACATCCAGCCACTGCTCCCCATCGTTGCTCATTCATACATCCAGCCACTGCTCCCATACACACCAGTAACCGTCATCGTTGCTGCCGGCCGTCTGCTCGTCGTCGTGGTCGCCGGCCGTTCGTCTCGTCGTCGACATCACCGCCGGCCGTTCGTCCGACTCTACCGCCAAGGTGAGAAACAAGGCAAATTGAACTCATACTGCCCTTGCACTACTCCATACTTGAAAGAAAAAAAAAGACTCAAATAAGATGGGATTGTAGTTCTTTTCTTGCTCTTTGGTTGGTTATATTGACACAACCATAGAGCTTCCTCTTCCTATTCTCTAGTTTGGTTATATTGACACAAACTAGGAAATATTTCTTCATATTTGCTACATGATTTTTACTTCTTGGTTGGTTATATTGACACAACCATGGAGTTTTATTTCATAATTCTCGAGTTTGGTTACATTGACACAAACTAGAGAATCTTTCTTCATATTTGCCCGATGTGTTTTTTTACTTCTTGGTTGGTTATATTGGCACAACCATGGAGTTTTCTCCTCATAACTCTTGGTTTGGTTATATTGACACAAACCAAGTTGTTATAAAAAAAATGGACATCTGGATAAAATATTGGCCCTTGGTTTGGTTATATTGACACAAACCAAGTGGCACTAAGAAACACATATTCCTGAAATTTGACATTTATTGGTTCATGAGGGTATTATCTAAATATCTCTAAATTCAC
Source organism: Hordeum vulgare subsp. vulgare (assembly GCF_904849725.1). Lineage (NCBI taxonomy): Eukaryota > Viridiplantae > Streptophyta > Magnoliopsida > Poales > Poaceae > Hordeum > Hordeum vulgare. Next base: position 568,614,340 of record NC_058524.1, on the reverse strand, counting down.
ATATCATTAAATTAGGCCTCTTGGTTTGGTCACATTGACATGAACCAAGTTGCACTAAAACTATTTAACTTGATAAAATCATGTCTTTGGTTTGGTCATATTGACACAAACCAAGGTGTACTCTAAATGTATCTAGAGATAAATATTGTGCTTGGTTTGGTCATATTGACATAAGCCAAGTCACTTCAAATGTATATCACTAAATCATGTTGCACCCTCCATATGTGTCATTTATCCTATGATGCAAAGTAAGATGAAATCAAATAGTATACCAAAACTATGTTATCACACCAAATATTTTGGTAGTAAAATAAATGAAGCTCGCCAGGTAAATATGTTAACTCAAACAAAATATTGTATGACAAGCATACCATGCATTGCTTAAATTCTCGTGCATGTAGGAAATACCACGCACACGATCCTATAGCCCTTTAGTGCATGCGATAATTAATCATTAAGGAAAACCATATAGTATAATCAAAAGTACAATCCGCTTATGATAAAACAAACATAAAGGTTGATTAATTGATCGGGCATATTAAATAACCCATGCATGCACTTAGGAATATTTCGCATGATCAAACTAATGTGAGTAAAATCAAGTAAATATGATGGTTAAAGTATGTCATGTATATATTACCAAACATCATGATTATTTAAAGAAGATTAAATGCTCCTTCCAACATCCGGCGTCAACGTCATATAAGCATTATTTATAAAATGCTCCAATGCTATAAGAGCCTAAACTATTAGCATCACAAAAATCACATGTCACAAACCCATTTTACTTGGTTACGCTACACACGGACACGGTATGAGTGTTACGTGGTGTTAGTAGTAATACAAGTAAGATAAATCCAAATAAATTGGTAAAGCCATTCAAGCATGCATACATGTACTGCCAATATTAGTATAAGTCGAATAAAAAAAATAAAATGAAAGGCATTACATGTGATAACATCTACAAAGTTCAAAGCTCCCCCGAGCATGCCGGCATTGACGACGGCGAGGAGGATCTTCCATTTTATTTTTTATTTTTTTGTAATAGTCATATGTGATGTAATCCTTTGTATTAGAAATGTTGGAATTCTTAATCAGGGGTTTTCTCTTCGGAGATGTAATTAACAGTTCTTTTATGTAAATGTAAGAGTGCTGGAAATAAAGTACCCGCAATACTTGATATTTGTCTCGTTTACATTCGCGCACTTTAAATACTATATCCTATCTGTCTCTATGACGTGGACGCGTAGTTAGTATTTTTTCTATCGCCCCATTTTCCCGTCATCACTATGCGCCATAGGAAGAAAATCAAAGAGGAAAAAAAAGAAGGAGGTGGGAAAGGAAAGAAGGACTCCACCCACCAAACCAAGTAGGACTCGGTTTGGGGGGGGGGGAGACCTTTCCCCCTTGGCTCGGCCGAACCCCTTGGGGCTCCTTGAGCCCCAAGGCAAGGCCCCCCTCTCCCACCTATATATACGGAGGTTTTAGGGCTTATTTGAGACGATTTTTCCACGGCAGCCCGACCACATACCTCCACGGTTTTTCCTCTAGATCGCGTTTCTGCGGAGCTCGGACGGAGCCCTGCTGAGACAAGATCATCACCAACCTCCGGAGCGCCGTCACTCTGCCGGAGAACTCTTATACCTCTCCGTATCTCTTGCTGGATCAAGAAGGCCGAGATCATCGTCGAGCTGTACGTGTGCTGAACGCGAAGGTGCCGTCCGTTCGGCACTAGATCGTGGGACTGATCGCGGGACTGTTCGCGGGGCGGATCGAGGGACGTGAGGACGTTCCACTACATCAACCGCGTTCACTAACGCTTCTGCTGTACGGTCTACAAGGGTACGTAGATCACTCATCCCCTCTCGTAGATGGACATCACCATGATAGGTCTTCGTGCGCGTAGGAAATTTTTTGTTTCCCATGCGACGTTCCCCAACATTATCTCCATACCTCTACCATTAGCGGCAGTGTAGACTTGATCATGGCCACGATACTTTTCGGGCATTGGCAACTTCTCTAACTCACCAGTGATATGGTTTGTGGCGCCCGTGTCCATATACCAGTTGGTATCAACACCATAGGATACATCTGCTGCGGCTGCAATTTTCTTGCTTTGGGAATTAGGATCATCGGTATAGTGCCAATCGCAGTCCTTGGCAATATGATTGGATTTCTTACAGATTTGGCAACATCCCTCATAGCCGTCATACCCTTGAAAGGGGCGCCCCCTGTTGTTGTTGTTGTTGTTGTTGGGAGGGCGCCGAGTGTTGTTGCCGCCAGCCAAGGAGTTCTGGTGATAGTGGCCTTCACCACTGCTACCATAGCCTCCTCTTCCTCCATTGTTCTGATGGTAAGGACCACCAGAACCGCCACATTGGTGATAGCCGCCGCCACCACCGTTGTGATTGCCACCACCCGAGCCATAATTGCCGCCACCAGGGGCGCCATAGCCGCCGCCGTTGTCGCGAGGACCACCGCCACCATTGCCCTTCTGGTTGCAGTAGCCACCCCTGCCGGCATTTGATCGACCCCGAGAGGCCGCGTTAGCAGATGACTTGAAGCCACCGGCGCCACCGCCGTGGAACATCTCGATCCACTGATCGAAATTCGCCACGAGGGAGAAAAGTGCATCGATGGTGACAGGCTCAGTGCGGACGTCGAGGGCGGAGATGATGGGCTGGTAGTCCATGTCCAGACCCGCGATGATGAAGGAGATGAGCTCCCCCTCCCCAAGTGGTTTGTCCGCTGCCGCGAGCTCATCAGAGAGAGAGCGCATATGCCCGAAGTATGCCGAGGCCGACTGAGTGTCTTTCTGGGCGTTGGTGAGCGCAGATCGGATGTTGTTGACACGAGACAGGGAGACGACGGAGAACATAGCTGCTAGGGCAGCCCATATCGCATGTGAAGATTCAAGGGAAGCGACTTGGACAAGCACTTCTTTGGACAGGTTGCGAAGAAGATAGGCGACGATCTGTTGATCCTGGATCAACCAGGGGGCATAGGCAGGGTTTGGAACAACCTGGTCCTTGCCATCTTTGTCTTTGGTGGAGATGTTTTTGGGAGGCTCTTCTAGGGTTTGATCAATATAGCCGAACAAGCCGGCGCCCATTATCTGGGATCGTGCTTGAGCTCTCCAAAGGACATAGTTCGTCCTAGAGAGGGGCTCAGAGGTGTTGTAGTTGAGGCCGGAGGTGATGGGGACGGCGGAGGACGACATGGTGGGAGGGAGGTGGTGGGAGGTCGATGGATATTAGCTAGACGAGATGGAAGGGCCTGCTCTGTATACCATATACGAAGATATGAAGCGTCGTATCTCTCCAACAGGAGAGCCGAGGGTTTATATTAAGGTGTAGTCGGTTTGGAGATGTAACCAACTAGAGATATTACATGAGAGATATAGGGATAGAAAGTTAAACATGAAGGAGTTACAACACGCAATATCCCTATAATATCTCATGTCTAACATCATCATCATGGGCATGGCATCGTCCTTGATAATGGGCCAGGCACGCTGGTAGAAAGCTGTGTTGAACCCATCCGGGCTCGGCGCATGATCCGGTGGCAGCTCCTTGATCGTTTCCCAAACTTCCTCCTGTGTAAACATGTTCTCCAAGTCCGACAGATCTTGTGCCTCCATCTCCAGGAAGTCTAGGTCCAAGTCCGCCTCCCTCGCAGTCGCGCATCCCAACAAATGGTCATAAGCCTCCGTAAATATCTCATTTTTCCTATCCTGCTCCGTGATCAACTCTCCATTGTGCCTAATGTGAGGGATGACATTTTTCGACTTTCGACTAATTGCCACCGCTTGAAAGAGATTGGTGTTAGCATCCCCTTCCCTAATCCACCATAATCTAGATTGTTGTATTTCAATCGTGCATTTAAGGGAAACTAGCCCCAACAAGGCTTGCTTCAAGGTTCCTCTCAACCATTGCTCCATCAAATAGAGCGCCCGGACCTCCATAGCTAGGTCAAGTCTCCTGATCACATAGTTCGCGATAGCCATTTGGACTATGGTGTTGCCGGTCTTCCTCTATCCCCAAGCCTGTAGCTCACTCACGGTGTCCCTCAGCAAGGTGTCCATTCTTTTGTAAGGGTTGACGATGCTATCGTCACAAACCCATGCGTCCCGCACGGCCTGCTCACAACCCTCGAGCTTAGTCCAGTACATTTCGAAACAAAACCTCCTTTTCAAGCAAAACAGAGCAGTTGTAGTCAATGTGGCGGTGCATGATCCAAGATGTTAGTAGAAAGGGTATGGAGCAAAATGTCCAAGAAATTTAGCTCCCAATCCACGGACACAAGGACACAGTCAATTCTGGTCATCACCAGCCGACCCCTCTCGTTCGACTTTATATCTGAACTCAAGTTTTGCAAAGTTTGGCGTCCATGATTTTTTTTTGTTCTGACCTTTTTAATGAAGTAGAATGAGATTCGACCCTCGTTAAGAAATTCGGGATGTGACCATTTTCCTACCGTCAGGTCCCATGTCAACAAGGTATAACAGCCTACCGCCAAGGTCCCTGACGATAGGAAAAGGGGCAACGTTAATGCAGTGCATCCATGCCGTAACACATGCTAACAGTAGCATATGCAACCCTATCGTCAAGATGCCTGACGGTAGGGTATGTGCGTACAATTTTTTTTGCGATAGGACGTGTAATCCTACCGTCAGAGACCTTAACAGTAGGTTGTTATATCCTACCGTCGTGAGACTTGACGGGTAGGAAAAGCATCAGATCCTGAAATTTTTACAACCGAAGATCAGATCTTGATTTACTTCAACATAACGACCAAAACATCAAATTTAGCCTCACCAACCCCCACCCAGCATCAGCCCATGACCTCCCGCCGACCGCAGTGGGCCGCGGATGGCTGGTGGTGGCAGGGACGGCACTGGGGCACAGCCGCCAATACGATACGATAGCACAAAAGATTTCATTCGTTCATAAATAAATTTCCGCACCGGCAGCGAGCGAACCACCGCCCCAGAAAAAGTGAGCCGCCTTTTCTCCCTTCTTTTCCCTCCCTCCTCTCCTCTCCTCTCCTCTGATCTCCCGCATCCGTCCCGCCGAGGGATAGAGATGGCCGCGCTCCGCCTCCCCGCCCCGCCGACGGCGAGGTGGTCCCCGCCGCAGCCGTCCTCCGCGCGGTGGCAGCAACCCCCGTGCCGTGGCGGCGCCAGGCGTCCCGCGGCGCTGCGGGCCGGCGGGAAGGAGGGCCCGGAGGGGCCGCCGGTGAGGACGCTCCTCATCGACAACTACGACAGCTACACCTACAACATCTTCCAGGAGCTCTCAGTCGTCAACGGCGGTGAGCCGCCCCACCAACCCCGCCTCCCTCTCCCTCTCTCGATGAACACGCTAGAAGCATCTTCCCGTTGATCTAGCTCCGCCACCGACGAGTGTGTTGGCAGTAACTCCAGTTCACGCTATACTGTTCACCACCTGCTGCGACGGATGCAGCCTACTGCCAACTCCCCATGCCACGACACACGAGGAGTTGGATCACATTAACAGAGTCTAGATTACAACAAGGATCACATTAACAGACTAGTCTCTTTGTAGCTTCCCCCCCGCAATGTCCATGGGTTGAGTTGGTTGATTGTTGGCCTGGCTTGAGAGAAATCACGCCTTTCTACTGCTTGCTGGATGGTGCCCTGACGGTCGTATGTATTTGCAGTGCCGCCTGTGGTGGTGCGTAACGACGAGTGGGCGTGGAAGGATGTTTACAACTGGGTGTACAAGAAGAGGGCCTTCGACAACATCGTGATCTCGCCGGGGCCTGGATCTCCGGCGTGTCCTAGCGACATAGGTGAGGACTATGCACCAATTATAATTCAGTTGCTACACTTGTATTTGTCAAAGAATGATGGTATATACATGTGTTGTTTTTCAGGTGTATGTCTGCGGATACTTTGCGAGTGCGGAGATATACCCATCCTGGGTGTCTGCCTTGGCCACCAGGTGAAACAATAATGTTTGTCCTTGTAAACTTGTTCATGGATCAGTATTTTAAATAAGGACTAAATAAGGACCGTGTGATGGCATTTTGGCCTGACAAGGATGTTGTGTTTGATCGGTGCAGGCCTTGGGACTAGTTCATGGCGCTAAGATTGTTCATGCTCCTGAAGCTATACATGGACGACTTAGGTAAGACCTTGAACTCTTCGGCGCGCTAATATGTACTTTCAGCTTTCTGATCCATGCAAACCCCTTTTGTTAGCAAGTTCTAGCTGCTCTTATGGTTAACACATGGCCTGACATATATCTTTCCTAAATCAGTGAAATCGAACATAATGGATGCTACCTCTTTAATCATATCCCATCAGGTATAAACTCTGGGTTCAAGGTTAGTGTGCCACTGAAGTTACCAAGCCCTGTACCATTTGTGTGTCAGTCTTCACTTTCCACTTGCGCAGCAAAAAGCATTGTACTTACTGATGCTATTTTTAGGTAGTGCGCTACCATTCACTTGTAATAGAAGCAAGCTCACTGCCTCAGGATCTTGTATCAATAGCATGGACTGCTTCTCCCAGAATGCTATCTTTCCTTGATAGCGATCAGCCGGACAACACTTCATTCTGGGGATCATTGAATAACTTTGCCACAACAGACCCTTCAGGGCACACTAACAATTGTGAAGTTCCAATTACCATAAACAATGCTAGTAAGCCCGACGGCTACAAGATTGTCATGGGCATCAAACATTCCAGCATGCCTCATTATGGAGTGCAGGTATACTGGCTACTTCTGTTTCATTTTTCCTCTTAAATTGTTGTTTTTTCTTCTTACAATTGATTGCCTTTAATTTCAGTTCCATCCAGAGAGTGTTGCTACTCATTACGGAAGACAGATTTTTCAGAACTTTAAGAGGATAACAACTGATTTTGGATCACAATCGTCCTTGTTTCAGGAAAGAAAGGTTCACAGTATTGGTAAACTGGAAAGCCCTCAAGTACCATATACGACTAAATATTTCCTGTGCATACCCTTCATACTCCATCGTAGTTGACTTTCTAATTGGCCGGCAGGTCAATTCTGCAGATCAATGCAATTATGTCCTGAAGGGTTTGTCGCACACTGATGGACTAGAGCTTGATGATTCTGTTCGGGTTCACATGCTTAAAGAGAGAAACAGCGAGAAAAAATATTTACGGTTGAGATGGAAGAGGATTGATAACTTTCTTAGCTGCACAGGTGGCTCTGAAGACATTTTCTCGGAGCTTTTTGGTCATCAAAATGCTGAAGATACATTTTGGCTGGATAGCTCGTCAGTTGATCAGGTGCCAAATCAGCTTACTCTTGATTGATCATCCAGTTACTTTACTGTGTGGATTTCATCTGATGTAAGTGAAGCTTGACGAGGATACAATTTTATGTTATTACAACTAATTAAATGTTCGTTGACATGCAGATTTACTGCATAAACAACAAAAGATGCATAAAGCTTAACCATTTACGTTTTGTCTGACTCGAGCCTGTTTAAAAACAAACCTTGCTTTCACTCTAGGAGATGAAATGATCAGAATAAATGTGGATAATATTTGTTTTCATCTACGTGAATTAAGTTGGAATCAGTTTGTAGCTGAGTCAGGGAATTAGAAATGTACTAGCCTCCCTGATTGACGATTCATTTTTTCTGTTTTTTAGTTAAATGATCATCATCTTCTCGTTCTGAGCTATTGCTTCTTGCAGAACAGGGCACGCTTTTCATTTATGGGAGGTAAGGGCGGACCTCTGTGGAAGCAAATGACGTTTCACCTCTCCAGTCAAAGGTAGGAAGGCACTCAAAACACAAGCAAAAATATTTAGTGCATTTTCATATGTCATAAATCTTATGTTAACATGGATCTCTTGCAGAGCCAACTGTGGAGGAACCATTACTATTCGAGGTGCTCATGGATCTGCTGTGAAAAACTCTCTTAAAGATGGCTTCTTGGAATTCCTTCACAAGGTATAAGTTGAAATGGTGTACTTGAGTTTCTCTGCCCGCACAGCACATCACAATAATTAAGCAAATGTGAGGCTGGATACAAATTAGCAAGGAACTAGAAGTGTTCTACAAAACTGAACATGAGTGCTTGATTGGTATTGGAGATGTGTCAACACAACCCATTGATAGACATCTCAGGATGTAGCATTGTCCTTGACCAAAAGCTTTTGTATTCTGTACCTAATATACTGATGAACTCTCAAGTTGGTTGATTTGGTATTAAGCTCATGTACTATGCCTAACCCTTGAGCTTATCAGCAAAGCAGAATCTAACTTGTGAGCTCCAATTTCTCACTGTTTCACATTTTGCAGGAGATCCAGTCCATTAAATACAATGAAGAGGACTTTGAAGGGCTGCCATTTGACTTCCATGGTGGATTTGTTGGATATCTAGGGTAGGTAGATTTGTTATCGTGGCTTCATCATATGCTTAATATTAAACTGTTTTCCTGCCTGCAGTTGGGTACTTCTTAAGAGATCATGTTATTAGTCTTTTGCTTCACTCATTCTCATATCTGTCTTCCGTGATTTCTTTAGTGTTTTTGTATTTTAAAACCTCTCTTCGCTCTTCTCTGACTCGACAGCTTTCCTTTGAAACCAGGTATGGTCTTAAGGTCGAATGTGATGCATCATTTAACAAAGCTAAATCAAGTACTCCTGATGCATGCTTCTTCTTTGCTGATAACCTTGTGGCGATCGATCACAACAATGGTGATGTATATATTCTGTCGTTATATGACGAATATTCTTTGAGTAATGGAAATGGAATGCACCATAATAAAACACATACTTCATGGTTGCTGGAGACTGAGAAGAGGCTTCTCAGGATGGCTGCTATGTCACCAGGAGTTAATGGAAAGTCAATTATTGGATCATCCAATTTGAATAAGCAAAGTTTTGTCGTAGAAAAAACAAAGGAGCAATACATTAAGGATGTTCAAAGTTGCCTGGATTATATCAGAGATGGAGAAAGTTATGAGTTGTGCCTAACTACTCGGATGAGGAGAGGGGTAGAGTATATGAATGCCCTGCAACTGTACCTTAAATTGAGAAAACAAAATCCAGGCCCATATGCAGCTTGGCTTAACTTCTCCTCAGAAAACCTGAGTATATGCTGCTCTTCTCCTGAAAGGTTTCTGCGACTAGATCGAAATGCAATTCTAGAGGCAAAACCAATCAAAGGTACAATAGCACGTGGCAGAACACCAGAGGAAGATGAGTGTCTACGTTTGCAACTGAAATACAGGCAAGTATGCGCAATATATATATATTTTCTTTCATAATTCAGACGTCTTTTTCAAGCATCCCTTTGGAGATATTAAACTTGGGAGATCTAGTTTCTTTTGCTGCTGATCTATTTTAATGGGCTACTCAATCATTATTGTTACTGTCAGATTTTTAGTTAGGTTGTTTACCAGATTTTCTTTGGGGTTAATTTGCTTTGTGAATGATTAGACCCTTTGATTTCCAAAAAAAAATCCAATAGCCCGCAGAGTAAAAATCTACGCTTGCTGAAAATATTTAATATTTGACATCGCGATGTATCACAGTTTTATCATAAAAAATGACATGTCCTCTTGGCTGTTCAGTATCACTGTCATGTAGATTTGTTGATTATTATTCCTGCAAACTTTTGAACTGGGATGTCACAGTGCTGATACTGTTTTTTGTTCTGCATTTGTTCACCAGTGAAAAGGACCAGGCTGAGAACTTGATGATTGTTGATCTCTTAAGAAATGATCTGGGTAAGGTCTGCGAGCCTGGGAGCGTGCATGTTCCTCGCCTCATGGACGTTGAATCATATAAATCTGTTCACACCATGGTGAGCACCATCCGCGGAACAAAGAAGCCTGATCTAAGCCCGGTAGACTGCATCAAAGCCGCCTTTCCAGGAGGCTCGATGACGGGTGCCCCGAAGGTCAGGTCGATGGAGATCCTCGACGCGTTGGAGAGCAGCCCAAGGGGAATATACTCGGGGTCGATCGGGTTCTTCTCGTACAACCGCACGTTCGATCTGAACATCGTGATCAGGACGGTAGTGCTGCACGACGGGGTGGCCTCGGTCGGAGCAGGCGGGGCGATTGTGGCGCTGTCAGACCCGGAGGCGGAGTACGCCGAGATGATGCTCAAGGCGAGGACGCCGACGAGGGTCGTCGAAGAGTGCAGCCAACAAGCGGCGGCGCACAGCAGTCCGGACCGATCGGATTCGGTGCGGACAACTATAAGCTAGAAGCAGCTCTCTGAAACTAAACCAGCGTGGCAAGGTTCAGCGGACATCAACAAGCATGGATTTTGGCCTGACAAGGTAAGCTCATCATCTCTGCTGCGGTTGGCCTTTGGCAGAAGGAGGGTGGGCTGAAAATCATTGGTGAACAAGAGGGTGCTTGAAAGGGAATTTTTTTTTTGTTTTTTAGAGGAAAAGCCGGAAGTGAAGATTTCATGTTGGTGGCCTAGTAGTAGCATTGACTAGAATATACAGGCAAATCAAATTTTGGCATACATTATTTCGTTTCCCCCCAAGAATTAAACCAGTGGTAATGCGCACTGATAGCTATTCTTTTTGGGGACGATGTAGTGTTGGTTTCCCCCCTGTTGTAATCTTACTTAAGAAGTTGATCCTTACTATTACCAATTCTCTTAACATGCCCACTGTCTACATCAGCTTCATGCAACGTCAGTGTTCACATAAGTCTAATTCTTAACATGCATGGTTCCCTGTTATCCTGTCGTTTCAAACCAGGCAGCTGTGTCTGTGTATACCTCCTCTATCTGGACAAGAACTACTCTGCTCCTTCAAGGTGAACGGGCAGCGCAGGAGTGGAGTTGTGGGGCGGAGGGATTCTTGAACTGGCCCTAAACCGAACGATAGGCAGCTCTTCAGAGTGTGAAGTGCTCTAAAGGCCAGTTCTTTTGTAGCTTTTTACAGCTTATTGTCAAAATAAGCCAGAAGCTGAAGCTGAAAAGAACTGGTTTAGAAAAAGTTACCTCAGCTTATTTTCACCTCCCAGGCAAGTGCAATGAGAAAAAGCTGCTCGCGGGTGGCTTCCCGGAGCTTCCCGCAAGTATCGGTTGGTGTTATTTACGGCCGAATTGCCACCGAGAGAAAAAAAACTGATGCAAGCTTGTCCGGCACCTAGCTCGCACCGCGCGAGCCTCTCACCTCTCGGTCTCTCTGCTCCCTAGGGTTCCCCTGTGCCACCGCCTTGCCGCCGTCGCCCCTCCCCTCGGCCCGGTCTAGTTCCTCCCCGCTGCTCCATTCCCACTCCGCGAACGCCCCCGGATCTGTCCCCGCGGGCGGCACCCCTCCCTCCCGTCGACCCGGTCCGGCGACACACTCCGGTGACCCACTCCTCCGGCGACCCACTTCTCCGGCACCCCACCACCGTTCCCTCTCCCCTCCTGTGAGGCAGCAAGGTGAGCAGCTCATATGTGGTATTTTTTGGGCTTTTTTTACAGCAACTCATATGAAAGAAATTTGATATAGATTGTGTGGTTGATTTCTGTTGCTGTGAGCAGCTCATATATATTAATTATTCCAATTCTTTTGTATTGGCATGATGAAAAATAGATGAAAGCACATTGGGATAGTATTGGGCTTAGAACTTTCATTGATATATGTGTGGAAGAAGTGAATGCCAATAACCGTGGCAAAGAAGGAACATTGATACCACTTGGATATGACAATGTGGTAAGAAAGTTTTTTGAGCGCACGACGAGAGAATATAGCAAAAAACAATTCAAGAATAAGTGGGATGTGTTGAAAAAAGACTATATTGTTTGAAAGACATTAACCCAAAAGGCAACAGGCATTGGGTTTGATCCTATTACCAAGACTATTGCAGCTAGTGATGAATGGTGGGCAAATGAGATACAGGTATACATTAACATGACCATTGTTTGGAATTTGTTGTTCTTGCAATTGTTGCACTAATTTGTGATATGTTTGTTTTCAGAGAAATGAAATTGCCGCCAAGTTTCGATTTGCTTCATTAGAGGATGAGATCAAACTGAGTACTATATTTGATGATGTTAGTGTGACAAATGAGTATGCGATGGCGGCACCTCCCACCTCTCAAGTTGGTTGCTCTCAAATTCTCATTGATGATGATGATGATGTGGCAGGCTCAGGATGTGATATAGATGTTACTCACGTGACACCTAAAGTTAAAGGTATCATGTCCTTATTCACCTAGTCCCGTGATGGTGCAAAAGATTGTAAAAGATAGCGAGGAAAGAATGCAATTTAAGCGTATTGCGGACCTTCGGGAAAAGAGGGAGACAAGCCGCAATTCGGCGACATATGAAATGAAGGCGGATCTCGTGAGAGATGAGATAAAGGAGATGAAGGACATGGTGGTGAATGATGGAGGTATACCTGGAAGTGAAGTGTATTTCCATGCTCTAGAACTCTTTACGAAGAAGGAACATCGTGATGTCTTTAGTTTACTGAAGGATGAACTTCCAAGTGTGAGGCTTGAGTGGATCAACAGGGCATGGGAAACATTTATGAAAAAGAATTAGAGCAAATTTGTAGTGTTGTGAACCTAATTGCTTTTTTGTGAACTCATTTGTATTGTTCTGAACCTATTTGTTTTATTGTGAACTCATTTGTAGTGTTGTGAACCTATTTGTTTTGTTGTGAACTCGTACATTGTTGTGAACCTATTTGCTATTAATCTTTGTATTGTTGTGAACTGATTTGTAGTCATATTTCTGTTGTGTTGTTTTTATATGACAGATGGACATCTCAGTTGAGGAGGAATAAGAGGACGAACTTGATTTTGTTTTTGTTGCAATGGCATATTATGTTCTTAACAAAGAGAGGCTGCCATATGGACCTAGAAGAGCACCAATAATGACAGGATTGCAGTGGGTGCAAGAGAAAGAGAAGCAACCACAAATATTCTACTCTATGTTCAGGATGCGAAGGTCAGTGTTTTACTCACTACATGAAATTTTAGTTGAGAGGTATGGTCTAAGGTCAACTTGCAACATGTCAAGCAAAGAAGCATTAGCACAGTTCTTGTGGACTTTGGGGTCACGCCAGACCACCGACAATGTTGCAGATCGATTTAAACACAGTCGGTCTACCATCAACAAAAAATTTAAGGAGGTAATGTTGTGTGTGTACCGTATGGCCGGTGATCACTAAGAAACGTCATTGAACGATCGTTCGGTGTTCTAAGGATGAAATGGAGAATCCTCCTCGGCATCACACGGTACAAACCTGCTACGCAAACAATGATCATTACTGCATGCGCGTGTCTTCATAACTTCATACGTGAGAGCAAACTAAGTGATCAACACTTTGACATGGTTGAGAGTGGATCTTATGCTAGGAGAGCCTTTCTCATCACTATGCACCCATTGATGATGGTACTATGGGTTCCATCCGTGATGCTATTGCGACAAATGTTTTCCCTTGAGGTGTATGCTTTTGTTGGGAGTATCATGTAATAATTTAAAGATATTTTTTATTCAATACTTCTTCTCAAGTACTCGTACATGAGACACTGATGCATGTATGAAATTCGTATGCGAGACAATGATCCTCCTTTATGTTCGATTATGCCATGTTGTTGTGTTTCTAAGTCGATTTTATATTCACATGACAACGAAATAATAAATAATACCGCAATATGAGTTAGTCCGAATAAACAATATAACCGAAGGGCATTACAGACTTTTCTCTGATCATACCACAAATAAGCTGAGAAAACAGGCACTCAAAAGAACTGGCTAGCTTATTATCTGAAGCTTATTTTCACAGCAGCTTATTTCCACAGCTATGCTCAAAAGAACTGGCCCGACGCACGAGACTGGCACTTGCAGCAGTTCTTTCTTATCTCCTGGACCGGGGAGCACGAAATGAAATGCAGTTCACTTATGAGATGACACGGAGCACGAAATGAAATGCAGTTCACTTATGAGATGACACGGAGTCGATGCAAGATGGTAATGCTGAGATCTCTTGCCATGCGGCGAACGGCAATGAGTCACCGTGTGTGCTGTAGCTACACGGTTGGCTTGGGGAGACATAGGTCCTGCACTCCTGCTATTGGTGCTGGTGGAGGAAACTTGGGCAGTTCACCGCCGGTGGCGAAAGGCGGACGACGAAATGGTGCGGCAAGGTTTAATCAACTGGGCCGGGCGGGAGAGGCAGAGGGGCCTATCCCCTGGGTGACCTGGGAGAACCTCCACAATCTGCATTGTTGTTTTCGTTCCAGGGCGCCAGCGTGGGTGCCCTGCAAGTTCTCAACCAGCGCAGCAAGTCCACCACCACCAAGTGCATGACGATGCGTCAGGGATTTGTGCACTAGTCTTACTCTACTGCTGACAAGGCCACCTCGAGGACCTGGAGCGGACGCACCCCCACTCGCTTCACTAGTCCTACTGGGCTGCCGACCTATTCCTCCCACCTAGTGTGCGATCATATTATTAAGGTGTGACTAAGGCTAACTTCAGCGACGATCCCATTCGAACGTCCGTTTGATTCGAATTCTGTTCGTTTGAGGCGACAATGGATAGTTCATGTCCGGATAGGACCGTTGTCGGATCGGTGCGCACAAAACGCGGCCGCATCTCAAATCATTTTGGATGGACATGATATAAAAAAAGTCGCAAAACTCAAATAAATGATGAAAAATTCAAATAATACGCAAACATAATGATTAAAACATAATTAAACATTAGTCTTCACGGCCTTCACCGTGCTTAGAACATAATTAACATAAAAACTAAAAAAAAGATAAGCGCCGCCAACGCGCTGCTACCGTGCCCGTCGTCGTCTCACGCGCCGTCGTTGTCGTACTCGTCACCAGTCAGGTCGATGTAGGGCGGCGCGCGGCGTTTAGAGGCAGGACGATGGTCCCTGGTAGGAGGAACGGGCCTGCACCCCCCTCCCCCCCCCCCCACGATGAGGCTCGCGCTCCGGTGATCACGACGGCGTGGGGGCACCAAGACCCGATCCTCACGGCGTCGGCCATGTCTGTGACTATGCACGACCAGCTCTATCGTTGGCCCACCAGGCTCGGGTGGAAAGCGATGACGAGCTGCTCCCCCAGCACCTCCTCCTTCATGTCCGTCATCTCCAGCTTCAGTACGGCCACGTCGCCGATCGCAGGGAGGGCCAACATGGTCTCCAGTACCATCCATTGACGCTCATCGTGCGTGGTCTTGGAGTCTTCCAAGACACGTTGAATGAGCCGGGCCTCCTCCTCCTCTGTCATGGGAGGTGGTGGTGGTGGCAACGGCGTACGCCCGCGCAGCCGGGGACGTGCCCGCCGCGGGCTAGCTGGGCGACCAACAAAGTATGAGGCACGACGCATGTCGTGTTTATCCCGAAATCAATGGTCCCATAGAGGGGATTCAACGGCGTACCTGGGGTCTTAGTTAGGGGCCTAGTCGTAGTACAGGTCGCCACGCATGCGGCGACAGCGGTCGATCTCCTCGCGGCGGGCACAACCGCTCATCGGGATCGACGAGATCGACACCTGATCTGTGGACGGATGCGAGTTATTGGGCAGATGAACGTCGCTCCAGGGGAGCGGCGTCCCTGTTTCCCAATAACGCCGGCTAACATCCACATGGACGTACTGCCGGTCGCGTGTCGGGGCGACCGGTGGGGCAATGGCGAATGCGGGCGGTGCGTGCTCTGAGCTGGCGGTGCGGCGACGGTCGAAGGACGAACCAGCCTCGTGGTCGTGCACCCCCTTGCGGCCGGTGCTCCACCACACCATGGCTGCCGGCGGCCGAAGAGCTCGAGGAAGGGGAGGGGAGAACTAGGGTTTGGGTGTCGGGTTCGAGGAGGCAGCAAGACCGTAGTGGGAGCATGGAGTGCGACCGGTCCATGGCTTCCCATTTAAGAAGGACAACGACCGCTCGCTTGGGCGGATGACAGGTGGGACCGACTGCGCGTGCGCAATTAATTTGGATGGTGGAAGGTAGATGGTCGCCTGCCACGCGGCCCTGATGTGGACAATAGACGCGTCCGTTCGCTATCCGCGTGGACCCAAATCAAATGCATGTTTGCGCTTGAAATAGGTCGGATCAGACATAAAACGCATAAGATGGGTCCAAACCGTCGCGCGCTCGTCCGTGAAATTTATTCATTTTACCCCGTACGGACAGGACCGGATGGGATGGAGTCTTGCGGTGAAGTTGGCCTAAGGCTCCTCTAGTGACATAAATATGTCACATCTAGAATGACGTCGCAATTGTTTGTGGCCCTCCAAACAACCTCCCCCGCTTCTTTGTGATTGTTTGTTGTCGCTTGACAAAAAAGAAAGTTCACGTGAGAGAATAAGTCATTTTTTATTTTTTTAAGATCTACTGTATTATTAATGGTAACACAAAAGAGCAGGTGAAATTCGGAGAGCGGCGTTTCGGCTTGCGGGTTCATCTGCA
This sequence comes from Hordeum vulgare subsp. vulgare, assembly GCF_904849725.1. Taxonomy (NCBI): domain Eukaryota; kingdom Viridiplantae; phylum Streptophyta; class Magnoliopsida; order Poales; family Poaceae; genus Hordeum; species Hordeum vulgare. Next base: position 568,597,939 of record NC_058524.1, on the reverse strand, counting down.
CCCGTGTCGATGGAAAAAATCAAAACAAATAGAAAACAAATTCAAAAAATTTTAATTTTTTTTGTATGATAGATATTTTGATGCGTGAGGTTCACTCTAAATTTTTAGTTGTTTGAACATCTGAGCATCTCTCAGTAAAAAAGACAAATTAGGGTCTGTGAAAAAGGTGTACTGTTCATGAATTTTTTTGATCGGATTTGTCTTTTATGTCGAGAGTTGCTCAGATGTCCAAACAACTAAAAACTTGGAGCAAACCTTACGCATCAAAATATCTACCACATTTTTTTTTGAATTTATTTAGTATTTGTTTTGATTTTTTTCATGAAAGGGAGCAGATGAGCATGGACTCAGAAACGAATTTCCCGTGAAATTCGTCCCGGCAGGGGAGAGAGGAAGGAGGTTTCAACGATGGGGTGTGTTACGGATGGGAGGAATCAACAAATTGGTACTTTTGATTTATCTTTTGGCAGCAAAAAAAGGGGCATGTGAGAGAGAAATTGATGGAACCGTAGGATGCAAAAGAAACGGTGCGGAGCACGGATGGGAGCACGGAGACGGGAGCAGGCAAGCCCCGTCCGGGAGGGAGCCGACGCAGGTCTGCGTGGCTACTGCTATTGAGAAAGACTTGATTTATTCAAAGTGCACGCAATAATTAGCGTGTTGTGCATGCAATAGTTAGCGTGGGGCATTACTTGCCCGTAACATCCTTACCTCTCCTTTCTTCTTGCGCGAGTACCCTTCAGCTTGCCTCTAGGTCAACGCCCTTTAGGTAAGCTTACCACCATTCGCGGACATGAAAAATGTTTGTGGATTTAATTCACAATTTTCAAAATTATTTGAGATTTTTGTTACCAATTTGAAAATATTCATCAATTTTAAAAAATCTTGGAGACAAAAATGTTCATGATTCTAGAAATGATCATCAAATTGGAAAACAAATATTCAAAATGTAAAAATGTGAATGCATTTGAAAAATAATGAGAACTTGATAATTTTCAAAAATTCAAAAAATGTTGGTGAATTTAAAAGATGAGCATTATTTTTAATAGTGTTTGTGAATTTAAAAAAAATGTAAATTGAGGGGAAAATGTTAGTGGAAAAAGGTTAAAAAATGTTTGTTTGAGTTTCGGGTTAGGAGCAAACATGCACATGAGTCATGAAAAGTTGCGGGTCAAGGGTAAGATGCAACTAGGTTTGTTGAGTTTCGTGTCAAGGGTGGACATGCAACTGGGTTCAAGGAAGTTCAACGAGAAGGTGGCATGGAACCGAGTCGGTTGAGTTTCGGTTCAGGGCTGGACATGCAACTAGGTTGGTTGAGTTTCGTGTCAAGGGTGGACATGCATCTGGGTTCAAGGAAGTTTAACGAGAAGGTGGACATGGAACTGGGTAGATTGAGTTTCTGTTCAGGACTGGACATGCAACTATGTTGGGTTGAGTTCCGTGTTAAGGGTGGACATGCAACTAGGTTCAAGGAAGTTCAGCGACAAGGTGGACATGGAACTAGGTCAGTTGAGTTTCGGTTCAGGGGTGGAAATGCAACTAGATGGGGCGAGTTACGTATCGAGGGTGGAAATGCAACTAGATGGGGCGAGTTACGTATCGAGGGTGGACATGCAACTCGGTTGGATGAGTTCCGTGTTGGGGGTGGAGATGGAAGGGAGTTGGATTAGTTTTGTGTCAAGGGTGGACATGCAACTCGGTTGGATGACGGTGCACACACCACTGGGTCAGTTGAGTTTCAGGCCAAGAATGGACACGTAACTAGGTGGGGGCGAGATGCTTGTCAAGGTTGAACATAGAATTCGATCGGTTGAGTTGTGTGTTGAGGGTGGAGATGTAACTAGGTCGGGGCGAGTTGCATGTTGAGAGTGGACTTGTAACTGAGATAAAAAATAGACCCCTTAGTTGCATGTCGAGGGAAGAGTTGCAAGTGGGACAAAAAAGTAGGTCCTCCAATTGCATGTCGAGGGTGGAGTTGCATCTGGGACAAAATTGGTTGGCCCCTAGTTACGTATCGAGTGTGTACTTGCAACCGGGCTAAGAAAAGGCAAGCCCCCAGTTAAATGTGAAGGTGTAGTTGGTTTTGCAACTAGGACAATGATGGGTTCGGCCCCCGTTGCTTGTAAAGGGTAGAGATGCAATTGGGAGAAGAAAAAAGGTGAGGATACCAATTGCATGTATGGGGTGGAGTTGCAACTCAAGACAAAAATGATCGGCTCCCTAGTTGCCCATCGAGCGTGGACATGCAAATACGACAAAATTAGGTCGGGACCAGTTGCATATCGAGGGTGGACTTGCATCTGAGACAAAAAAGGGCCTTCCATTTGCATGTTGGGTGTGGAGCTATAACTAGGAACAAAAATGGATTGCCCCCCTCCGGTAGTTGCCTATCGGGGATGGACTTGCAATTCAGAAAAAGGTAGAACCTAGTTGCACAACGAGTATGGACCTGCAATTGGAACAAAAATAGACGCCTCCGGGGTGGAGTTGCAACTAGAACAAAAAGGGTCGGGCCCTCCTTTGCATGTGAAAGGTGGACTTGCAATTAGGACATAAACGAGGTTCGGATCGAGCTACGTATCGATAGTGGACTTTCAACTAAGACAAAAAAGGAAGACCCCCCGGTTGCATGTCGAGGATGAAGTTGCAATCACAATTACTCACGTCATATGCCACACATCTTTGCCCAATTACCATTGGATCGTACTCCTTGTAATTGTGTGGTATATGTGTCATGTGTAGTTGCAAATGGCTTACGATGCGTGAAGTTGTATATCAAGTGTTGGACAACCAACCGACATCCCCGTCGGGTTGTAGCCGTTGCAGTTGTGTGATTTGTATGTCATTGCAAAGGGGTTAGAATGAGTGTAGTTGCATGTATAGTCATAGACATACAACTAACCTATGATTTTTTTGTTGCATTGACTAACACAAAATGTTTATTCATCCATTCACACCAAGACAAATATAAATTCATAAAATATATTAATCAATTAAAAATATTCGAAAATTTAAATACATCCATGATTCAAAATTTATTCAAGAAATTTTGAATTTAAAAAATGTTTATTTTTCTAAAGAAAAATGGAAAAGAGAAGACAATGAGAATGGGAGAGTGAGGAATGGGGAATGGGAGTGAGAAGGTTCACGACTATGAAGGTACGTACCCCTGTATTGTCTCGAATTACTTGTCATAAAAATAAATAAAAATGAATGTATCTAGCTATCTAGATACATTTATTTCTATGGCAAGTAATTTCGAACGAAAGGGTTATATAATCTGAAATCTTTTCAACCAAGGTGAATTGTGAGTGGATGATACTAGTTTTAACTACTCAATTAAATATTTCTCACATATTCAATTTCCAAGACAATAAATGTAGCATCCTCCTTCTCATTGGACTTGGATAGTGGATGTAGAAAACGATGTATGCATAGCCACTCATCTCCTTTCTCTAAACTCTATGTATTAAATATGGCGTGGGACTTAAAGCACTTTAACTCAATTAGACTCAAAATGAGCCTAATATAATGAAAATCTAATTTTTTTAAGATGAGTCCTATAAACCGAAAAGGAGGGAGTAGGAGCTGGACACTTCCCATTCTTTACCACGCAAACACTAGAAAAAAAGTCAGAGCCCACACAAACACATGCCCATATAACAAATGGATACAGACACAAAGAAAACAAAGGCCCGTGGAGACGAATAAAATGGCCTGACAAAAAAAAACGAAGAGTAAGTAGTGGGAGAACGATGCCTCTTCACAAAGGGAAATAAGTGCTCCCTTTTTATTTTATTTGTCCTTTTTAATGAAAAAAAAAGTCTGCCACAACTTCTGAACACAAGATTTAGTTTTGAAGATCTCGAAGCGGAGAATCCAATGATAAAAATGGTTTAAGATTTGATCGCACGATTCAAGAGATAGAACGTTTTGAAAAGAAAAACTCTCATATTATGACAAGTGACTCATATGCAGCGCGTCACTTGTTGTCTTTGGACCATCCTGTAATAGTGTCTGCCGAGTTGCGATTGCATCGGAATCCTTGCAATTGCATGGTATATGTGTCATGTGTAGTTGCAAATGGCTTACGATGCGTGGAGCTATATATCACGTGATGGACACGCAACCGACCAGCATCCCCGACGTGTTGTAGCCTTTGTAGTTGTGTGGTATGTATGTCGTTGCAAACGGGTTAGAATGAGTGTAGTCGTATGTCATGTATGTCGTTGCAAACTTGTTAGAATTAGTGTAGTTGCATGTCTAGCCATAGACATACAACGAACCTATGTTTTTTTGTTGCACAAACTAACACAAAATGTTTGTTCATCCTTTCACACTAAGACAAATATAAATTTAATAAGTATATTCATTAATTGAATTTTTAATTTTTAAGACATTCATGATGGAATTTTCAATTCTAAAAATGTTCAATTTTTTAAAAAAGGAAAACAAAAAATAGCAAAAAGAAGTGAATGAGAATGGGAGAGTGAGGAATGGGGCATGGGAGCGAGAAGGTTCATGGCTACGAAAATACGTACTCCCTCTGTCCCAAATTACTTGTCGGGAAAATAAATAAAAATGAATGTATCCAAAATAAAATATATCTAGATACATTCATTCTAATGGTAATATATCTAGATACAATTATTTTAATAAAAATTAATCCCATAATAAGAGCTGGACTCTTCCCATTCTTTACTAGACAAACACTAGAAAAAAGTCAAAGCCCACACAAACACATGCCCATATAACAAATTGGTATCTATATCTATACTACTAATAAACAATCCAACAAGAATTACACTACGACCACCCCATGAAACGCCCCACAGAAAAGAACAATCAATCAGCACCCCACGATTAATCCCACAGATGTTAATCTAACAGCCCACGTTAATCCACCGTCTGCTGTGTGTACTTAGCAATTACAATGGGCTGAACATACTACACCAACGAAACTTCCAATCAGGCAACAAAAAAATAGAGGAGAAATTGCACAGCAACGTGCCCTGTAATCACGGGATTGTCATCACGACTGGCTATTGTCATCACGACTGGCTGGCCGTCGCCCTCGCCACCACCAGTCCGCAGGTAATCCCATCGCCGCGTAGGTCGCGTGCGACGACACCTCCCGCTGCTCCGGCGTTGCTCCGCCCAGGACTCTCCCCCGCCGGCGAAAACAGTCAGCAGCTCAGATCCCCTCCCCTCCCCCCCATCGCGATTCTCAAGGGACTCCATTATTGTTGTGAATCGCAGCAAGTAAACTGGATCATCTCTCCATCATGTGATACAGGCCCGGCTGGGGAGGCACCCCCATTCCAGGTCCTCCCATACCACGCACTGTCACGTTATGCAACAGTTGTTGGAGGGAGCGCCTTGTCGCGGGGTTATCCTTCGTTTCATCAGAATATAAAAACGATTAGTATCTGAACTGTTAATGACAGATTAACTGTTAATGACTCACCCTAAGATAAATGTAGAACGTCCCATCTTTGAGCATGTCAGGGAGGCAACTATGCAGTGCAACATAGGCCCTGTGAGGGAAGAACAAAAATCAGCACATGGGAAGATAGATGTAAAATCAACGTGTCTTCAGCACATGTGAAGATAGATGTAAATTCAACATGGTTTTGTGACCGTTGAAAGACACGGTATATGCCTTCCAGGCTCATGCTATTCTCTCTATATAATATAGGGTGTACTTATTGTCATATAGGTTACTTATTCTTGTTATTTTTTCCTGATCTATGCATGCTATGGAACTAGCTTTTGCTGTTGTGTAGAGCTAATAAAACAGAGAGTCGTGCTACATAATTACAGAAAGAGGATACTGAAGGAGGTTTTACACCTTTCAGTACCAACCTACGTGAGAAAGTTGGAAACACATCAGTATGTGTAGTACTAGAAATTCCGTCACTGCATTGGGATATTGACCTGCATGGAACTAAGTGCCCTTTTCAAACCAACCCTGATCCTGATGGTTTTGTGACTGTTGAAAGACACAGTATATGCCTTGCAGGCGCATGCTATTCTCTCTACATGATAATAGGGTGTATTTATTGTCATATAGGTTACTTATTCATGTTTTTTTTCCTGATCTATTCATGAGATGCAACCAGCTTTAGCTGTTCTCTAGAGCTAATAAAACAAAGAGCCGTGCTACATAATTACTGAAAGAGGATACAGTTCGTGATCTATGCATGCTATGCAACCAGATTTAGCAGTTTGTTCAGTACCTTTTTTGACAAGGAAAATCATGGTCCCCTTTTAAGAATGTACTACCTTGCAGATTTATGCGCACTGTCCCCCAATTTATGCTTTATTCCTGAATAAGATATTTTTTTTGGTTTGCAGCAATACTGGTGATATACTTACAGTTATTGGTTTTCGTTGGGCTCATGTTATGCTCTGGGTCCTTGAGATGAAGATGTTATACCTGTTGTAGAGGAGCTCCGCAGACGACTACCACCTTAAATTGCTGCCCAGCAAAATGGAAAGCATAATTTGAGTGGCCAGCAGTATGTGCAAGCTGCCAAAGAATATGGTAAGTTTATTTAATTCATAGGAAAAAGCATTCTCAGCTACAACATTCTTGTTGGCCACTTAAATGTCCCAATAACATGAAATGCCAAGTTACAGAAAATGGTTCACATTGGGCACTATCCCCCAATTTCTGCTTTATTCCTGAATAAGGTATATGCCATGGAATCACTTTTATTCCTGAATAAGATAATTTTTTTTTGGTTTGCAGCAATACTGGTGATATACTTACAGTTATTGGTTTTGGTTGGGCTCATGTTATGCTCTGGGGTCCTTGAGATGAAGATGTTGTACCTTTTGTAGAGGAGCTCTGTAGACGACTACCACCTTAAATTGCTGCCCAGCAAAATGGAAAGCATAATTTGAGTGGCCAGCAGGATGTGCAAGCTGCTAAATAAGATGGTAAGTTTATTTAATTCATAGGAAAAAGCATTGTCAGCTACAACATTCTTATGGGCCACTTAAATGTCCCAATAACATGAAATGCCAAGTTAGGGAAAATGGTTCACATTGCACACTTTTTTAATTTCACAATAGTTGTCACTCCTAAATAACTGGACCTCAGGAAACATTAGAACATGACACACATGCTGCCGAACTGGAAATGCATAAGATAACTTAGTGTAATGGTAATCTGATGAGATAAATTTGATATACTACAATATTGATCTAGAATTACTGTTCTGTGCTTCTCTAGAGTTAATGCAATAGTATAGACATCAATGCAAGCTTTGACACTAATCCGAATAACTATGAGTAGTGAAACGGATTCGTATAGTAGAGTAGATATTTGGAGTATTTCCGAATAGCACATAGTAGCAGCATCTATAAGATGACATAAAGATTTGTAAAGAACACACGGGTCTGAAAGTTTCAGAACCGTTGACTAAAACCTCTCTCACGAGCAAGACGTGATCAGACCCCATAACTATATGGGTGTTGGATTCGTTGGAATCACATGGTGATGTGAACTAGATTATTGACTCTAGTGCAAGTGGGAGACTGTTGGAAATATGCCCTAGAGGCAATAATAAATTAGTTATTATTATATTTCTTAGTTCATGATAATCGTTTATTATCCATGCTATAATTGTATTGATTGGAAACACAATACTTGTGTGGATACATAGACAAAACACTGTCCCTAGTAAGTCTCTAGTTGACTAGCTCGTTGATCAAAGATGGTCAAGGTTTCCTGGCCATAGACAAGTGTTGTCACTTGATAACGGGATCACATCATTAGGAGAATCATGTGATGGACTAGACCCAAACTAATAGACGTAGCATGTTGATCGTGTCATTTTGTTGCTACTGTTTTCTGCGTGTCAAGTATTTATTCCTATGACCATGAGATCATATAACTCACCGACACCGGAGGAATGCTTTGTGTGTATCAAACGTCGCAACGTAACTGGGTGACTATAAAGATGCTCTACAGGTATCTCCGAAGGTGTTAGTTGAGTTAGTATGGATCAAGACTGGGATTTGTCACTCCGTGTGACAGAGAGGTATCTCGGGGCCCACTCGGTAATACAACATCACACACAAGCCTTGCAAGCAATGTGACTTAGTGTAAGTTGCGGGATCTTGTATTACGGAACGAGTAAAGAGACTTGCCGGTAAACGAGATTGAAATAGGTATGCGGATACTGACGATCGAATCTCGGGCAAGTAACATACCGAAGGACAAAGGGAATGACATACGGGATTATATGAATCCTTGGCACTGAGGTTCAAACGATAAGATCTTTGTAGAATATGTAGGATCCAATATGGGCATCCATGTCCCGCTATTGGATATTGACCGAGGAGTCTCTCGGGTCATGTCTACATAGTTCTCGAACCCGCAGGGTCTGCACACTTAAGGTTCGACGTTGTTTTATGCGTATTTGAGTTATATGGTTGGTTACCGAATGTTGTTCAGAGTCCCGGATGAGATCACGGACGTCACGAGGGTTTCCGTAATGGTCCGGAAACGAAGATTGATATATAGGATGACCGCATTTGATTACCGGAAGGTTTTCGGAGTTACCGGGAATGTACCGGGAATGACGAATGGGTTCCGGGAGTTCACCGGGGGGGGGGGGGCAACCCACCCCGGGGAAGCCCATAGGCCTTGAGGGTGGCACACCAGCCCTTAGTGGGATGGTGGGACAGCCCAAAAGGGCTCTATGCGCCAAGAAGAGAAAATCAAGAGAAGAGAAAAAAAAGGGAGGAGGTGGGAAGGAAGGGGGACTCCCTCCCACCAAACCAAGTACAACTCGGTTTGGGGGGGGGGGAGTCCTCCCCCCTTGGACTCGGCCGACCCCCTTGGGGCTCCTTGAGCCCCAAGGCAAGGTCCCCTCCCTCCCACCTATATATACGGAGGTTTTAGGGCTGATTTGAGACGACTTTTCCACGGCAGCCCGACCACATACCTCCACGGTTTTTCCTCTAGATTGCGTTTCTGCGGAGCTCGGGCGGAGCCCTGTTGAGACAAGGTCATCACCAACCTCCGAAGCGCCGTCACGCTGCCGGAGAACTCTTCTACCTCTCCGTCTCTCTTGCTGGATCAAGAAGGCCGAGATCATCGTCGAGCTGTACGTGTGCTGAACGCGGAGGTGCCGTCCATTCGGTACTAGATCGTGGGACTGATCGCGGGATTGTTCGCGGGACGGATCGAGGGACGTGAGGATGTTCCACTACATCAACCGCGTTCACTAACGCTTCTGCTGTACGATCTACAAGGGTACGTAGATCACTCATCCCCTCTCGTAGATGGACATCACCATGATAGGTCTTCGTGCGCGTAGGAAATTTTTTGTTTCCCATGCGACGTTCCCCAACAATATGCTCAAAACAGGGATGAAATATTAAAACGACAACGCCTATCCCGTGAAAAGAGGAAGACTGCAAGTCGACTCTTGAACGATGATACCACTGTCTCACACACACCAGGTACAGGTCAAACCGGTGTTGTGTTCTTAGCTCATCCAACATGTCCCAACCAATGTTTACTAATGTGCTGCTGAATATTTGTCGCAGGCTTATCAAGTATGCAAAATTCTACTGATGAACGCGTACGTCATAACCAGAATGTATCACATACACCCCTGGCCATGACGCTAGGTAAAATTGCCCTTATACTGCTTGTTTGTTCCTAGCTGATGAGATGCCATGCTCAAAACTAACGACAAACTGCCATAGATGTGGATCCTAATGAATTGCGGATGCAAATGGTTGGGGAACATTATTCAGAAAACATGGATGTTGTATTGAATAGACAACATCAATCCTATGGTGATACAAGATTGTCCATGGTGATTACCAATCTCAATGACCAAGAAAATGGAACGGACACAACGGTGTCCACATGCAATGGTAATGATGATCAACAAATTAGCTACAGCTACAACACTATTTATTCATGGTTATTACGTTTGTGACACATATATGCAGACCCCAAGGAGTTAAGGAGGCTAAGGGACAGGGAGCGATATGCTCAAAACAGGGATGAGATATTAAAACGACAACGCCTATCCCGTGAAAAGATGAAGACTGCAAATCGACTCGTGAACGATGATACCACTGTCTCACACACACCAGCTACAGGTCATACCGGTGTCACCCAACTACAAAGGCTGACATTTACTGATACAGGTTCTGGGTTACCATGTAATATGAATATGTGTTCTTAGCTGATCCAACATGTCCAAACCAATGTTTACTAATGTGCTGCTGAATATTTGTCGCAGACTTATCAAGTATGCAAAATTCTGCTGATGAACGCGTACCTCATAACCATGACATTAATTTAACAAACGAGGAAAATTCCAATTGGTTGCGCAAGAATGATGCGTATCAGAGGCATCAACGACATGGTACAGATTCCACAATGGAAGATGCAGGTTAGTTCAGAGATAAAACCCTTTTGCATGTGAGCCAGCATGATTTATTTTGTCGTAAATTTGGGTTCTCTATTGTATGTTCAGTTATACAACCTTCACACGGATCCAATCAACCTTTACCTATGCCGGTTAATAATACGAGAAGAGCTGCTGAACCGGCTACGCATGTTACTCAAAACACTAATAACTTGTAATTGGATTTGCGACATTCTTATCCTCTAATGATCTTGTGATTTGCCAGCAGGCGAGGACCGGAATGATGATCCATATGGAATTTTTGAGCCCATTGTTGAACATACCAGTTTAGAAGGTAACACACATACTTTCGTTCCCATATAAACGAAATACATGCTTGTTTGCTGACCAATATATTCCCTACTAGACTGCTTGGATCCATTGCATACTGGAGAACGTGCATACCATGAGCCTGATGAAGAAGCTAGAATTTATATGGATCAGGGTGTGTCCATTATGTATTTCCTAATTTAGCACCCTCAAGTGCAAAATTTATAAGTGTTTACTGATGATGTCATACTTGTATCTTCTGTTGTAGATGTTGCTTTTGAATCATTCCAAGATGGACGTCATACTACACGAGCACCACCCGTAGCAAGTACAGATGAATTCATATACCGAAACCTACCTACAAAGCATCATGTCCTAAGAAAGGTTGCGGACTATCGCCACTGTGGGGCATTGCGGTTTCCATTCGAGGGCCCAGCATTTTGTTGCAGAAAAGGAAAAGTCGGATTATTTACTCCAGATGTTCGAGAAGAATTGACACGGTTGTTCACAAGTCAAGATGATGAGGACGCAAAATATTTCAGAGAGCATATACGGTATTTCAACTCGCACTTCTCATTCACAAGTCTAGGAGTCACCCTTGATCGTCCTGTAAGCACTGCGGCAGGAACTGGCGTATATACATTCCGTGCGTGTGGTGGGTTGTACCACGCTCTTGACGATCTGGTGCCGGGTGATAATGGACCTCGGCATTTGCAGCTCTATATTTATGATATAGATCAAAACTTGTCTCACAGGGCTAATAGGTCTCCAGATCTTAATATAGACCTCATACGAAAGATTCTGAGAATACTAGAGCGTAACCCGTATGCACAAACTTTCAGAAGGCTTGGGGCGGTTCCAAATCTAGATGAGTACAAAATCTCACTAAACACGGATATCAAGTTGGATCAGCGAAGGTACAATGCCCCAACGACCTCCCAAGTGGCAGCCATATGGTTTGAAGGCAGTGACCCACAGAATTGCTTCGACAGGAGTGTTGTCTGCCATGCGAAAAATGGAAACCGGCCACTATATATTAGAGCATACTATGGGTGCTACGACCCATTGTCATATCCACTATTCTTCCCACGTGGAGAGACTGGTTGGAATCGTTGCATTCCATATATTCCGCAACAGGATGACGCGACCCATGAGGCCACGGCCCATGAATTACCTTCAGGTATCATTCATCATTGTTAAATATCCAATTTGTATGTTGTCGACCATTATAGGTATACCACCATACTAATATTTATGTTTGGTATCTTAAGATGACAATGAGGATAACCCAGATGAGGATTTTGCTGACAATGAAGGACGCGTAACACAATCCAGGAAATTTGTAACTGCAAGGGAATACTATTGCTTCAAGCTACAAGTCAGGAGGAAGCTTTTTAACATAGTCTTCTTCGGGGGGCGCCTTTTCCAACAATGGGCTGTTGACATGTATATTAAGATCGAGACTATGCAGCTTGACTGGTACTCAAAGCCGGAAAATCAGAAGGTCATTCGCGCTGACATGTACCAGGTAATGTGCTTCTGTTTGTTGTAATTCATAAAAATATAACTATGTGGTGGATGTTCCATGCTTTGAGTATAACCTGGATTGCTATTACAAGGTCGTGTCAACTGACACCGTCGTTGCCGGTGAGTCACGCGGTGATCGAATTGGCAAAAGAATCGCGCTTCCACGGACATTTCCTGGTGGTGATCGTGACATGCAGCGTAGGTTCTTGGATGCTATGGCAATAGTGCAACGGTCTGGTAAACCTGATTATTTTATCACGATGACTTGCAATCCATATTGGGAGGAGATAACCGAGGAACTGTTGCCTGGACAAATGCCGCAAGACCGCCCAGACCTGGTTGCAAGAGTATACAGTGCTAAACAGCGAGATATGATGGACTTACTAACTAAGGGGAAGCATTTCGGAGAAGTCGCAACCTATGTACATGTCACCAAGTTTCAAAAGCGAGGTCTTCCGCATGACCATGTACTTCTAATCATGAAAGCAAAAAGCAAGTTAGTGACTCCAGATGACTATGATCGGGTGATATGTGCAGAGATACCTGACAAACAGAAACACCCCATTCTACATGATCTGGTCGTCAAACACATGTTGCACGGACCATGTGGTGAGTTGAAAAAAAATTGCCCATGCATGATTGATGGACAATGTCGGTTCCATTACCCCCGAGATTTTTGCGATGCCACACAACAAGGGAAAGACTCATATCCCATCTACAGGAGGAGGGACGATGGGCAGCGAATTAGGATCTGAGGAGCAGATTTGGACAATAGGTGGGTGGTCCCTTACAACCCTTCTCTGCTTATGCGATACAACTGCCACATTAATGTGGAAGCATGCTCCAGCATCAAGGCAGTCAAGTACTTGTTCAAGTACATCTATAAAGGGCATGATCGTACATCCTTTGCATGCGATAAAGATATCATCAATGATGGTGGAATCATCAATGAAATCCGGCAATATAGGGATGCACGCTATGTATCTCCTCCAGAGGCTATATACAGGATTTTTCGTTTTAAACTGTTTGGTGTCAGTCCATCTGTGCTACAACTCCAGCTTCATTTGCCAAATATGCACACCGTTGCATTTAAAGCTTGTGAAAATCTGGAAGATGTTGTAGCACGACCGTCTTCTTCCAAGTCCATGTTTACAGAATACTTTGAGATGAACCGGAAGTTTCCAGTAGCACGGAACTTATTGTACAGAGAGTTTCCAGAACATTACAGATGGATACCTGGAAAAAAGAAGTGGCAGAATAGAAAAGCTAAGAGATTACAGATTGGAAGACTTGTGTATGCACACCCTGCTGAAGGAGAAAGATACTACTTGCGTGTGCTCCTAAGTCATGTCCGAGGTGCCACTTCATTCGATGCTTTGAAAACTGTAAATGGAAATCCATGCAGTTCGTTCAGGGAGGCATGTGAGCACTTAGGCCTGATTGAGCACGATAGAACTCTCGATGATTGCATGACGGAGGCAGCCACATTTCAGATGCCTTCTGCCCTGAGACGGTTATTTGCGACTATACTGGTGTTTTGTGAGGTAACAGAAATCCGACAGCTATGGGAAAAACATCTAGCATCGATGTCTGAGGATTTCCATCGTAATCAATCCAATGATGCAGCAATTGAGCAGATGGTCCTCAGAGATATTAGGGAAATGTTGCAATCAATGGGGAAGGATATTGCAGGCTATGGACTTCCGGATTTGCTTGACACTGATGGTTCTGATGACGGTGAGTACAAAGAGGTAACAGAGGAGAGGGAAATCAGCGTGGACAAAGAACACCTAGATTTATTTAGCAGTTTGAACAATGAGCAGTTTGCTGGTTACAATGACATAATGGATCATGTGATGAAACAAAAAAGCCAGATATTCTTTGTTGACGGTCCAGGAGGCACTGGCAAGACATACTTATACAAGGCATTGCTTGCGAAGGTGCGTTCAATGGGCCAGATAGCGATCGCAACTGCTACATCAGGGATAGCGGCGTCCATAATGCCCGGAGGACGTACTGCGCACTCCAGGTTCAAAATTCCAATCAAGCTCACCGACAACAGCATGTGTAGTTTCACTAAGCAGAGTGGTACAACGGAGTTGCTTAAACAGGCGTCATTGATTATTTGGGACGAGGTTGCTATGACAAAACGTCAAGCAGTTGAGACGCTTGATAGATCGCTTCAGGATATAATGGGATGTCCTTTGCCATTTGGGGGAAAGGTTGTAGTCTTTGGTGGGGATTTCAGGCAAGTCCTTCCTGTTGTGACACGTGGGACAAGAGCACAAATCACAGATGCTACACTTCTAAGATCCTATCTCTGGGTGAAGATCCGCAAGATACGCCTCACGCGCAATATGCGGGCACAGGCTGATCCTTGGTTCTCCGAATACCTCCTGAGGATCGGCAATGGTACAGAAGAGACAATTGGTGACGACTATGTGCGTCTCCCTAACGACATTGTGACTGCCTATACCGAGGATGAGAAAGCTATGAACAAGCTCATCGAAGATGTCTTCCCATCGTTGCATGCCAATGCTAAATCGAGAGAGTACATGAGCACACGTGCTATTCTTTCGACCAAGAACGATCATGTCGATGACCTGAATGACAAGATGATCTCAAGGTTTCCAGGCGAAGAAAAGCTATACCATAGTTTCAACTCAATCGAGGATGACATGCAGAATAATTACACGATTGATTTTCTAAACTCGATCACACCAAATGGCTTGCCCCCGCATGTATTGAGATTAAAGGTCAATTGTCCGATCATTCTGCTACGGAACCTCGACCCATATAATGGCCTATGCAATGGAACACGGCTTATGATTAGAGCCTTCCAGGATAATGCAATCGACACAGAGATTGTTGGTGGTCAGCATGCTGGAAAGAGGGTGTTCATACCTAGGATCCCTATGTCGCCCTCGGAGGACATCTCACTTCCTTTCAAACTAAAAAGAAAACAGTTCCCCATCCGCCTGAGTTTTGCAATGACAATTAACAAGGCGCAGGGTCAAACGATCCCGCACGTCGGTATTTACCTTCCCGAGCCAGTATTCTCACATGGTCAACTATATGTTGCATTGTCAAGGGGGGTGTCGAGGGAGACGACACGGATTTTGGCCAAGCCAAACAAGGAGGTTGATAAATCTGGGAAAAGCACCAAGAACATTGTCTATAAAGATGTTTTGAGAGATGAGGGAGGTGCGTTATTCCATTATGTATTTGCACACATGAATATGTTAATTTATCTGAAGCTACTCCTGCATTTAATGTTAATTGTTTTTCATTTACAGGCTAAACTAATGAGAAGAAGTAGCGGATGAGGGGGTAACACAGGAGTATCTTCTTCCATCCAGCAAAAGGTAAGAGCCTTTATCTGCTTCTGCATGTCATCCCCCTTTGATATAAATGTATGCTACTGTGTTCTTGTGCTACTGTTTTGAACTGTTGTGCAACTATTTGTGCTAAATGAGCTAAACATTTTGGTTCAACAAGTATATTATGAGCCTAAATATTTAAAAATAATGCAGTACGCTCTGAAAACAAAAAAAAAACAAAAATGAAACCTGGAAAGTTATACTGTAAGTAGCAGGCTGCAGAGGGAAGTTCTAAATGAAGATGGAGTCATATTCTTTCTCAGTTTGTATGTCCATGAGTAATATGTACTGAGTAATATCTATGCACGCACATCTTCCACATATTCTTTCTCAGATATTATAATAATATTTTATAATCAATTCAACTAACAATTCAATGTCTTATTATAATCCGAACGGCTATTTTTGTGACAGTTACGTTTTCAGCTATGTGAATGCAGTATAGTTAATCCTCTGAAACCAGTAAACTATAGGTGCTTGCTCTATTTTCAGGCGAACGGCGGCCCAGACAACGGTGGGGATCAGGCGCAGGGGCAGGGGGAGCTGGACCTGGAGCTGGAGGAGACGAGCACCATGATCCTTATATAGAATTTCTCAACATATACCAACCATATTGATAATTCGGAGATGTGAACGCAGTCATGTGAGATACAACCCTCTGCATATGTATCTGACAGTCCAGTCGAACCTTATCAACCTTCAGCGTCGATGAATTTGGGATACTATCAGGACTCCTCAGTATGATAATGTAGGATGTACTCCTGTCACATTTGAGGTGCTGCTGATACAAAATTGATAGAAGAACTTGTTTGTTTATAAAACTGCCAATTGGACAGATTATTGGCTCATTGTTCGGAGTGCAGCTAATATATCTTTTCTTTGTTAACTCATTGTTTTGACTAGCAGCATGCGTTCGAATTTGGTAAATATGGAGGCATGGCAAGCATATTCTTGTTACATGGCAACACTTACTTTGATGCTGCTGTAGCAGCAATATTAGACACGATCAGCAACAATAATAATAAAACATAGCAACGAAACTCACCTTGATGGTTTCCGTTTTGCTCGAACAACCGAAATTACTTCCGTGATAACTCACGAATATTAACTATGTGCCAAGACAAAATGATACAAGGATTATATTCCGGTACAGAAAAAGATAATTTTTTTCTATATAAAAATGTATAACAATGAGCACATAAAAATTCCAAGAAACTATCCGATGAGCCGAAACAAATATTAGTATACTATAAAGTGTATTACGAAAAAAATCCATCAATTATATATGTCTGGGATATAATAAAAAATAAAAAGGAAAAGCATGGGGTATAAAAAAAGATAAAGATCCACGATCCCTAAAATTTCGGATCTCCCTCCCTAGAATCCCGCAGTCCACGATCTCCTTCCCACGACGCGGCAGTCCACGATCTCATTCACCCTCATCGCCCTCATCTCTCCTCATCGCCCTTCCACTCTCCTGGACCTTCCCTCTTCGCCCTCATCTCTCCTCCACCTCTCTTGCACTCTCCTGGTCCTTGCCCCCACTGCCCGTGCTGTCTCGAGTAGACCTCAGCCCCTCCCGGTTAGCTGCCCTAAATCTGCTGTCCACGCCGTCGTCGCACCGGTGGCGGCTTCACGGGCAGACCTCGGCACATCCCCGTGCGCTGCCCTATCTCCAGTGTCCACACCATCCTCGCCCTGGTGGCCGCACCGTCTCAAGTACACAGGTAAGGAAGAGTACATACTGCTCTTATTTGTACTGTATGGAGTATATTATAAAATATAGTTTGGAGTATATGTGTATTTCCTTTTGAAACTGGAGTATAGAATTTTATTAGTTCCAAAAAATCATAAAACCTTTTTTCTTTGTATCCAAGTGAGTAGTATATTCATCCAAAGAAGAGTATATTCAAACAGTGCCACATACTATACGAAAAAAGAGTCGTAGTATGGCCATAAAACGGATGTGATGCCATTTTTTAGAGAGTACAGTGTATATATTTTCAAAAAAGTATGGAGTATTTCCCTTTCCAATTAGTATGGAGTGTACAGTATTAAATTTTTACACGAGAACGAGCATGCAGCAAGGCATTAACCAAGACATGGTTGCACATTTATAGCCCATACATTCATACATACATGTATGTATGCTGCTATGTATGGTGCTGTGAATCAGAATCAGAACATTTCATAAAAGTAGCAGCAAGTAGATCAATGTGTATTTCTTTCGGAGAATGACAGGTAAAAATGTTTTCTGCATGAACATGTAAATAGTTAGAATTTTGTTGCAAAATCTGAAGCAATTGGATAGATTATTTTTAATCATTCTTCATAGTAAACATGGGTACAGCAAGATAATCACTTGGATTAATACTTAAGCTGAAGACAAACAGAGCATTAGAATTCCAGCTTCAGCAGGTTATCTTTGGCTACAGAGTTTTTCTAAAAGGTCATTTAACTTTCAGCAAGCATCAACAAACAAGAACAAGTGTGCAATGTATCTGAGAACAAGTCACCGAACAATAGAAAAAGAATCTGGAAGTTTTGGCACACCGAGCTTATCGCAAAACTCGTTGCAGAAATGGTTGCAGTTCCTCGAGAGGAGCTCGTACGAGGCCCCAGGCCATTCCCTGCTGAGATCCCGTGCTATCCGATTTACCATGAGGAGAGAGCAGCTCGTCTTCCCCAGCACAATGGACTCGCGGAATGTGTACATGGGGTTCTTGCCCGAAGGGCAGCTGAACACCCCGCTGCCGTTCTCGCAGTAGCCGAATGACCATTCCTTGTCTCCGTAAACCTGTTAGTGATACGCAGCAAGCCGATCAGTAACCAGGCACACAGCTTATCTGAGAGCCTCGGGTAATCAAGAAAAAAGCATGCTCTGAATCATGCTCTGAATCAGAATCAGAACATTTCATGAAAGTTGCGGCAAGTAGATCAATGTACAGTTCTTTCCAAAAACGACAGGTAAAAATGTTTTCTGCATGATCCCTGTCAGACTGACACTTGTTCCACCATATAACCCTCTAACTGAACATAGAACCTCAAAGTTCCCATTGAGCAATCCAATCTACGAAAACACGCATCAAGTAAATCTATAGCGGCCACAGATATCAGCGAGATGGAAGCAGGCTTATGTAATCTGGCAATGGTTGGTCCGTGATAGAAAATATCAAAACCGAACCAAGCAAACAAAGACATTTATTGAGCACGGACGATTTATTTGTAAACAAAAAGCATGGACGAGGAACTAATACTAATATATGCTTTGGTTTTCAGGAAAACATGGACGCGGAAGGCAAGGACAAGCATGCGAAAAATATGGTTATTGAAGGCATGATAACGAAAGACGAGGATGTGAACCATGAGTCATCAAAGAGAATAGAACAACAAGCCATCATGGATGATACAGAAAACATACATATTAATGAGGTCATTATTATATTTTCACATGTCATTATTATTTTCATTATGGCGGGACAAAACATGAAGTTCATTTGTGCTATGATATCAAATATAAAACTGTTTACTCACCTTCATAATATTCTTTCTTTTATTTGGATATTCATTTCTAAACAAAGCATGGACGAGGAACTAATACTAAATATGCTTTGGTTTTCAGGAAAACATGGACGAGGAAGGCAAGGATAAGCATGCGGAAAATATGGTTATTGAAGGCATGATAACGAAAGACGAGGATGTGAACCCCGAGTCATCAAAGAGAATAGAACAACAAGCCATCATGGATGATACAGAAAACATACATATTAATGAGGTCATTATTATATTTTCACATGTCATTATTATTGTTATTCTGGTGGGACAAAGCAATATGTAATTTGTGCTATGATATCAAATATAAAACTGTTTACTCACCTTTGTAATATTCTCTCTTTTATATGGACTACATACTGTATAATATTATATTATTGTGTCTTTCAGTTACTAATCAAGGAAGAATCAAGTGGAATAAATGACAAAGATGAAGTAGAGAAAAAGTATAGAACGCAGTCCACTGATTGCGAAGTGACAGAGGCATGCTTTCTTTTCAAAGTATCCCAAATAGTTATAATATAATTAAATTATATTCTGCATAGGGATTACTCTTTGTAATGTTGCTCTCAGGAATTAACAAGGTAGCAAACAAGTGAACAAATGCAGCCTACTCAAGACATTGAATTAGCACAAATGTTCGACACCTAAGGGGGGGAAACTATAGGGGACAACTTGGCAGATTCAAATGTACGAGCCGATAAAGATGAAGAGGAGAAAAAGAAGAGCACACAGTCCACTCATACCGTGGTGGCAATTTCATCTTTTCTTTTTCAACTATGTCCTAAATAAATAGTTCTAATGCGAAAGTCAACTTTCCTCAGGAAATAACCTTCAAGGAAACAACTGAACAAATGCATCAACTTCAGGACGAGGAATTAGAACAGACATGGGGCACCGAAGGGGCAGAAACTATAGGGGATAATCTGGCAGATTCAAATGGAATAGCCGGCAAAGATGAATTGGAGGAAAATAAGAGCACGCAGTCCACTGATTCTGGACTCTCCAAAGTGATAGAGGTATCTTTTCAATTCCAACTATGTCCCAAATAGTTCTAATTCTAATTCTATTATATCTTGCATACAGATGATTCTTTAATATGTTGCTCTCAGGAATTAACAGACAACGAAACAAGTAAACCAATGGAGGCATGTGGGGACGAAGAATTAGAACAAACGTCCGGCAGGGAACGGGCAGAAATTATAGGGGACAAGCTGCCAATGGGAGCGCAAACATGGAAGCCTATCCGACTACATAACAAACCTAAGAAGGCACAACACTACATGGTGGCTCCAGAAGGCACGGACAAATCTTTCTATGCCCTGGTTTTGCTACATTTGTTTTCCTCGTTATTAATAAATGTTATTACTTCCATCATGATAGATTACGCCTGCACCGGCGATGATTGGTACGTGATTGAAAATATCATGTCTGAACCAAATGATAAAAGAACTTTAGTGAGCATTGACGACTCAAATCTCCAAAGAAGACAGTTGGAACGTCTTTTATTACCCGGAGAATTTCTTGGCGACGAAGTAAGTATATGTAGCTTTATGACGAGACGATGTTATTTGAACATGAGTTACTATTTTGTCCTATAACCAAGGTGTGCACTTCGTATTACAGATCATAGACGCATACATACATTGCATAAGTGCTAAAGAGCATCTAAAGATGAGGACAGGTGGAAGTGTGTTCTTAGAGAATGCATGCATCTCTAAGCTGATAAAGGAATTTAAGTTTATACGTGATGACACACTAAGATGGGTGTTAGACAGAGCTACAACTTATTTGGAACATGATATGGTGAGTCTCAGTTCTTTACATATTATGAATTCAATCATGGATGAATGTTTCTACAGATGGGACCTAAACTAACAAAAACTCTATTTACAGATATATGTTCCAGTAAACATTAAAGACTTTCATTGGTACCTAGCAGTTATAAATAGCTGGGTGCGACGTATCCAGGTGCTCGACTCGCTAGGCCCAGGAATGAACCGCAAAGACCTCACTGCTATGGTTAGTTATTAGTCTCAGTGCACCATCTTTTGATAAGACGATTTCTGTTATTCTTCGGTTGGGATGCTAATACGTTGTCATTTATTCATGCAACAGCTAGAAGGACTGGAAAATGTATTCCAATATGCATCACTTCAAAATGAACTAAAATTTGATAAGTGGGAATACGTAAACATTACAGCATGGCCAAGGGAAGAATGTATTAAGAGCAGTCTGCAGACAGATGGGTATACCTCTTTCGAATCAAACTTATTGCTCCCATCCCTTTCGGCACCTCCTTCTCCTTCACGATATCTGAACCATTAATATTAATACATATGTTGTAAGAATGTCATTCTTTGTCTTCTCAGGTTCTAGAATAACTACAATTAGTACAAGTGAGAATTCTATGTTTACATATATGCAGAATATCTTAAACTCTATTTGTAAATACAGCATATAAAAGGACAGTTTTGGAGAATATCTTAAACTCTATTTCTATAAATTCATTTGTATATAAAACACTTTAAAAATTGATAAAATAATAATGGATATATTTAAATTCTATAATCATATATAGGTCATCTTGTGGTCTCTGGATGATAAATTTTATGGAGTACTTCACTGGAAATGATTTGTCTGACACTCCTACGCAGGTAAATTTTATCCTAATACTTATTCTATGTTCTGTCATTACTTAACTCTTATTTCTATTTTAATAGGATCATATGACAGATTTTAGAACAAAACTAGCTGTCATTTTAGTGGACTCAGAATTGAATGATGATAATATAAGAAATCGAGACATGGAAGATGACGAAAACAATATAGATCCCACGGATTGTATGATTCCGGATGGACCCTCTCAAAATCTCAAAACATCGAATACATCATCAGATGTTGAGTTCATCTCACAGTCATATATCCTTTCACCGTCTGTCAACCCAACAAACGATGACTTAATAGACGAACTGTGCTTGTTCATTAGGATGGTTGATGATGACGCTTTACTAGAGTAAGCCATGTTCTTTTAGTTCATTGCTGTTGTCTAATAAATTACTCTGATGTCATTATAATTGACAAAATTTTGATTTTACAAGAGCGAATGGGTGAAAAGCTCTGATCCTTACCCTATCAGCTTAAAGTTGAGACAAATAAAAAAATACTAAACAATAATGAATATATGGATATTGATTGCTTTAACATGGCTGCGCGGATACTAGCGCGCCACGAAGTCCAACTTCTCAGAGACATTCCATCTCACTACATGGATCTAAACTTTTGTGTAAGTTAATATTTTTCTTTTCCTCATAGAACTATTGTTTTCTTATTTCTATTTTAGTCCATGTTCCACTATGCACGAGACCCAAGTCATCATGAAAATATGGACAGTGCTACGTTTAAACGATTGTTTCATAACTGGCCTGACAGCAATGAGTATCATATCTCACAGTGTGATATGGTAAGATTTTAATTTTTCATTTCTAACAGTGGTTTATTTGGTTTAAATTAACATGAAAGGTATTTATAAATGTATGCATCATTGCAGATTTTATTGCCTTGGGATATTTTTGGACTGTTTCTATTGTTTGTCTTGGATCAAGATAAAAAAGTTATCTCAATTTTTGATCCGATACCAATACCTACTTTGGGAAAGAATATACTTAAAACAGTGGTCAGTAACCTAAACCTCGCACTCCAAGTTGCAAACCCTGCATTCAAGGACGACATCTCCAAATGGGAATGTATAGTTCCGGTTGTTCCAACAAACTCACACTGGTATGAATCTTTTTAATGCATTATAATATTAAATAATTCATTCATTCAACGCACATTATGTGTTTATTTCATACATGCAGTGCCTTGTCAGGGTATTTGGTTTTTAACTACATGCACTCATTGTGCGATGGAAAGCTATATTTTCCTATACCTCGGGTGAGTATTTACACCATGCTTATTTGTATACACATTGCACATACAAACTTGTTATAACAATGTTGTCTAATGCATATGTAGGACTGTGATTTGAACCCAGGAAGCGATTTTTGGTGCATATTTTAAAGTATGAAGAAAATGAATCTAAAAACAATATCCCATACATTGAAGGAAGCATCATAGATCGCATCTATAGATGGACTTTCATTGCTTGAAAAGATGGACCATCAAGACGTGTTTAGTCCTGATTTTTAAAACATATTTCTGTAACAATTATTGTGTGGTCATTAATTTTGTGCGGAGACATGTTTCCGGATCGTATGTTACACACGTTCTCATATTGTTTTAAATAAAGGTCATATTGTTTTATATAAGACACCGATAAATTGCTCGATAAAAAAACTCAAATATGTTATACTATTGATTATTATAGGTGTGTTGGAACACAAATATGTCACAATTTTGAAAATACAATTTGAGTGACATAAAAACATTTTGTACCCGTCTGAAAAAAATCAGAAATTATTTTAGGGATCATCTTCTATAAATCAACAGTAATTAGTACTAAGTTAATGAATGATTTATTAATTTGAGTTGGGTCAATCAACAGTAATTAGTACTAAGTTGTAAGCAGGTAAACTTACCTAGCGTTGGCAGCAGGACCGTGAGAGCGGCAACGCCGACGATCTTGATGGGTATGCCGGTGATGGAAATGTCCTTTATGGTGATGTAGCCAGTGCTGAACCACACCACAACCTGGGCGGAGAGAGAGAACAAAGATCAACTACTGGCCTGAACCCATAAATAAAAGAAAAACCAAATAGAATTCAAAAGTTAAGTATGTGTGCTACTGGAGTTGACTACTATATAGTAGTGCCAAAACAGAGAGACAGAGAGCATGATTAACTCCTTTTCCAAACCTTGTCTAGCCTTCATCATTGCCACTAAGAATCAGCTGAGGGAACTCGGTGCTTTCGTCCATTGCTGCAATGACAGAATAAGGAGAAGATCAGCACATTCATATACCACATAGTAAGATAAAGAACTGGATAACATGATAAAGGCAAGCAGCTAAATGCGTATATACTTTTTTTGAAAGAAAATGTGTATATACTTGAGCAACATATAGTCCAATACAACACTGGAAACGCTGAAATATATGAAATCTAAAACTAGAATACTACAGTAGGTCTGCAATTTAAAACAATGGAAGAGTCAGAAAGTCAAGCCATATTACCTGTAGCATTGTAGTTCACTTCTTTCAACTGAATATCACTGTACATTGGATTGGTTGTTAGGATGGTTTCAAGGCCATATGATGAGGGAACTGATATTGGAACCTACAAATATTAAGTAGTAGTTGAATAATCCATACTGCAGAATTCATAACTTGACATAAGTAGCAGTGCTTCTAGGCAGACGAAATGGATAAATAAAGCAAATATGGAATTGTTTTGTTAAATTTACAAAGGTAGCTGATAAATTCATTGTCTAAGTAACTTAAACTGAAATAGCTCATATTGTCTAAGCGGATTGCAGAAAACAACCACAGCTAAGGAGAATTGGTTTGTTATTTCCAGTCCCAGTCACTGAACTGTTATGGCTTCATCACTTCATCCCATCTTACAGGTCTATAGTTCCTTAATTTATAATTCCAAACATATAACTGGCATTGAAAAACTTAACCAACAATTTCTTGATTTCCCAATGTAACATAAGAAGCAAATATATTGATTTTTTTATCAGCTCAACAATATTTAGTACTTAATTTGTGACAAGTGTGTGTACTTCCTCCGTCACGGTTTACAAGGCACAGTTAAACTTGCGTGCTTTTCCAAAATAGACAAGGTTTAAGGCGCGAAAGCAAAGATGCCAAAGCAAACTTGAAGAGTGAATAGGAATCCTTTTCCAGCTTACCTGACAAATTCATTCTTGTGCTGAAGTGTACTGAGTTCAGCTCATAAGAACAAACAGAAATGAATTTCCGCAGTTGCGAGAAAACTTGGCTATCATTCCTATCTACTCTTCGATGCAAATCTTGTAGGATTGAAGCGTGAGAAAATCTCTCTTCAAGCCTGCAAGGCTCTGAACTGCTAGGTACATTTGAGAAATCTACAGAAAATGCAGTACAAAATGACAAAAGTGAGCACATGAAAGCAAGCCTGGCTATAGTAGTAAAGCTTTCATGAACCATGTCCCCATGGGATGCAGCAAGCATATCATAACTCTTGGCTAGGCCAATCAGTCTTACAGAACAATTAGTCAAAGCTACAAGGACTTGGTTGTTCTCTATGGCTACACTTGAAGATTCATGATGGGGTATGTCTTTGGGAGCAGAAGAATGTGCATTAAGGATGCCAAGAACATCAGTTAAGATCTTAAGAAAAGACGCTCTCAGACTAATGAACCACCTCTGGGAGAAGAACTCGCGGTCTGAGGAGGCATTAGATGAGAGGACATCATTTGATAATGTGCGCTGACCTGTACCAGGTAATGTGCTTTGATAAGAGCGAAGATCAGCCCTTAGTTCTTGAGCTCCCCTCAAATCTGTTACTGCCAGATCTGGCCGATTCAATGAAAGATGGAGATTGCCCTTAAAGAACATAAGCAAACAGTAAGCCTACTGCCTGGATAACAAAGAATGAAAAATAGAATCCAACGAAATACGAATTTTGAAGTAACTAAGCCAACAACCGCAACAGACTTGTTGTAAACCCACCAACCATGCTTGTATACTTAATTGCAATACATTTCCATAATATGACAATGCAAGTAGACACTGATACAAAAAAAACAATTATGTTGTATGGTCAATAACATTTTGTGGTATTACGTTCATAATATAGCCGGTTATATGCCTATC
Organism: Hordeum vulgare subsp. vulgare; assembly: GCF_904849725.1. Classification (NCBI taxonomy): domain Eukaryota; kingdom Viridiplantae; phylum Streptophyta; class Magnoliopsida; order Poales; family Poaceae; genus Hordeum; species Hordeum vulgare. Next base: position 568,571,966 of record NC_058524.1, on the reverse strand, counting down.
GTCAACTCGGAGGCTCTGCAAAATGTAAAGCAATGCAAGGAACATTACATGGATGATCGGCTTCCAAAAATCATATCTATAAAAGGTACAAATTTCTTTGATCCCAAATTTGCGGGGCCTTCTATTTTCAAAACATCCCAAGTATGACTATTTAACTGAATCATATTAATCTAATACTACTACTCCCCAGCTACCCGAACGGACAGATCTAATCTACCCACATTGATTAATCTGCCGCCGGTACTTGCTAGCCCTACCCGTTCGAATCATATGTTTTTTTCAACTGCATGCATTTTATTTCACATCTTAACAGCACGTCGTAGTACCTGTTCTTTTGTCTTGTGGATACGTGACCATAATACTTTCATCTGGAGGGGGACGCCGGGCTGGCCTGCCCCGGCTGCGACGGCGGCTTCCTGGAGCAGATGGACGTGCCGCCGCCGCGCAGGGCCGTCACGCCCGCCATCCTTCGTCCGACGCCGCGCCGCCGCGGACGCGCCCGCCGAGGTCCGGCCAGGCCACCAGTGCCACCAGCAGCTTCGAGCTCTTCTACGACGACGGCGCAGGATCCGGCCTTCGCCCGCTGCCCGAGAGCATGTCCGACTTCCTCATGGGCTCCGGCTTCGAGCGCCTCCTCGAGCAGCTCGCCCAGATCGAGGCCGGCGGGGCGACGAGGCCCGGGAGATGCCCTACAGCCACATGTACCACCAGGACTGCATCCTGCCGTGGCTCGCGCTGCGCAACTCGGGAGCTTCTTGAACACAAGGAGCCACGCGGCGGCCGGGGCGGGGCCGGACGAGACGGAGGATAGGTGGTAGAAGCGGCGGAACTCCGGGGAGGAGATGAGGTGGGACAGGGGACGGGCGACGGAGCGGACGCGGAGCAGCTCCGGGAGCGCGAGGCGGATGAGGATCTGATGGGAGGAGCACACCGGAGTCGCCGAGGAGAGGATAAGGTTTGGGTGGGAGAGGGCTATGGTGTGCACTGAGAGGAGAGGATAGGATCGGGTGGGGAGAGGGGGAGTGGGTGAGATTGTGTGGGTGGATCGGGTGGGGGGGAGTGGGTGGTTCGGGTGTGTTTTTTTTAAACGAGGTGGGTGAGATTGTGAGGTTTTTCTTTTTTCACGAAATTGTTAGGTTATTTTTTATAACGAGAGTGGGTGAGGTTTTTTTTTTTAATACCGGGAGTATGTTCTTATTTTTCTTTTTTTACCTTTTCTGTGTCTACCATGTTTATTTGTACATTATGGAATATTTGATTCTATTTTGACTACTTCCTCCATTCCTAATTATAAATCTTTTAAATTTTCAAATATAAATAACATATGGATCAAAATATCTATATGCATCCGTATGTAGTGCATAAAAGACATATATTTAGTGATCAAGATGTCCATATAAGTAGGGAATTTTTGATGTACGATTATTCGTACGTTGCACGTGCATGCTTACTAGTATACACAAAGAAAAGAAAGGCTCGTGGAGACGAAGAAAACGGTCGGACATAACAGAAACAAAGAGAAAGCAGCGCAAACAACTAGTCCGGAGTACTCCTTTGGGAGCATCCGCTAGGGTTACTTTTGGTGTCCTGAATGTGCGGCACCGCCATTGCCGCGGCCATGCGCACTCTAGATTTTTTTTAAATTTTCTGCACGCGTTTTCGGCTTTTAGATGACTTTTTCCGGTTCTTTGGATTTCCCCGTTTTTTCTTAGGATTGGACCCAAACAAATTTCAGATTTTTTTTGCGCTAAAGAACGTGTTTTCTTCTTCTGCAAGATGCATAAATTTACTTTTTCGTGGATGTATGGATTTGTTTCATGTGAGGCACCATCGAACCTCTCGGAAAGGGAAATATAACTCTTTTTTCGTTATGTGAGAGGCACATATTTACTTATAGAGGCACGCATTTGCTTTCGTGAGAGACATGATCGTACCTCGTAGAAAAGTGAAAAAAAGGTGTTATTTTTTCTCTTTCGTAAGAGGCACAAATTTACTTTTCTTAAAGGTATGAATTTGCTTTCGTGAGAGACACAACTGTGCTTGGAAAAGAAAAGAAAAAACACTTTTTTCCTTTCACCAGAGGCCTATATTTACTCCTCATGAAGGCACATATTTACCAAAAAACATATTTTTTATTCCACAAGAGTCACAGATTTACTTCTCGTAGAGGCATGAATTTGTTTTCGCGAGAGGCACAGTAGTGCTACTCAAAAGGGAATTTTTTTTTGGGAGACACAGATTTATTTCTCGTGGATGCATGAATTTGCTTCCGCGTGAGGCATGATCGTGCCTGTTGAAAAAGAAAAAAAAATGCATGCTCTTAGAAAAGGGGAAAAAGTGCTCCGATTTTGTTTTTTCGTCCAATTTTTCATGAAAGAAAAAGTTTGTCGGAATTTATTAACACGAGATCTAGCTTTATAAATCTCAACGTGAAGAATGTAATGATGAAAACGGTTTAAGATTTGATCGCAGGGTTTGAGAGATAAAATATTTTAAATAAAAAAATAAAAAAAACTCTAGGGTTACCACAAGTGGTGCATATGCGCACCGCTTATTACACCCTTGATTGGTGAAAGCGATCTTTACAAGAAATACTTCTTAATTAGTTAGTGATTGCGGAAAGCAGCGGACATGATACATAATGTGGACGGATGCAGGAAATTTACAACAGTTTAATCGTGTGAGAAAGGACATAGATGTGGCATAGCTATTTCTTAAATTACTCCTCCGTATCTAAATATAAGTCTTTTAAGATATTTCACTATGTGTCTATATACGGAGTAAAATAAATGAATTTATACTCTAAAGTATGTCTATATACATCTGTATGTAGTCCATTAGTTAAACCTCTAGAAAGACTTATATTTAGGAACGGAGGGAGTAGTAAAATTCTGTAACCTACCAACATGTTCCATCGTTCTAGGACAGGAAGAACAGCTCTACCATAGCTTCAAGGGAGAGAGATCCCGTGCCTCGCGAGAGCGAATGCATGGCGTGCCTCGCCCCTTTACATCCAACGTCCAAATTCATCCTACGGCCAGCACCAACTCCCGAGTATATCTGGCCATGGGTCGGGCTAGGCCGAGCTTGGACCAGGCCTAAAAAAGCCCACGAGAGAAAACTGAGGCCCAGGCCCTGCCATCAGGCCTACTTTGAAGCCTAAGCCCGACCCATCTATTGAAAAGCCCGTTGGGCTTGGGGCCGTGGGCCGGGCCTCTTTCTTAAAATCCCAATATGTCAAGCCCAAGCCCGGCCCGACCCTGCTGGTGGGCTCACAACTCAAGCCCAAGCCCGACCCATGGGTAAGCCCATAGGGCCTAGGCCTTGGATTTTGGGGCCGGACTTGGGCGGGCCGGACAGGAGATGCCCAGGTATACTTCCGAGTCACAACCAGTCAAAGCGCTAAGTGACCACACGGGAAAAATCGCGGGACTCCAATTCATTCGCCCGCGGCAGGGAAAAACAGCACGGGCTGGCGCTCTTTCGCCGCCGCCGTGTCTGCTGCTCGCCGGCCGGCCGAGCCACCGCTCGCCCGCTGCACACGCCGCCGCCGTGCAGCGGTCGGCCCCGACAACCTCTCTCCCGTCGCCCCCGTCCTAAATTTTTATGTGTTGTGTGAAATTGAATGGTGTGTCTAGTGTCCTATGTGACAGAATTGTTGCTGATTGGATTGTTGTGTTGTGCAATTTGAAAAGATCTGAGTGTTGGGAGTGTTGTGCAATGGGCGAAATTAACAAGGAAATACCTCAAGTTGGTACGAGGTTCAGAAATGCATATGAAGCTTGGGTGTTTTGGTGAGAGCTTCAACAGTTCATTGAAAAACCATTTGAAATCAGATTTTCATATTGTTCGGTTCTTGATGCATTTTGAGAGGACAGTGGAAGTGAAAAGAAGAAAGGAATTGCAATCCGAATTTGATGCAAGGAAGAAGTTGCCAAGAAACACACCTATGTTGGTGCTAGCAAGCAAAGAATACACTCCAATTATTTTTCCAAATGACTTTGTTTGTTGTTTGTGTTATATTTTCAACCTTGTGAGAGTCTGTTGTTTCATCGAACTACTACTGTTGAAGCTCCTCTGTTTCCTCTGCCTATTTTTTGTTCTGTCTACATGTGAGTTTAGCTGTGAAGTGCTCCTAGCCATAAGATTGTTTTGGACGATGGATCTAAAAGAGCAAGGCACAACGCGACCACCATGACCTCTTCGAGCCCATCTTTGAAGCTAATTACCGTTTATGGCCCGACGCGAAGCAACCTTAAAGATGCCTTCTTCCAAGAATTAGTTAATGAGAAGCCCCTTCATGGTGATTAGTGGTTTGTAAATGGTGATTTCAATCAAATATATTGAGCTAGAGACAAGAACCGTGCGAATGTTGATCGAAGCTGCATTGTTCGTTTTCTCAACGCCCTCAATGCGTGTGAGCTAAAAGAGATACACCTTCAAAGTCGAAAATTTACTTGGAGTAATGAGCGAAACGATCCAACTTTGAGCAAGCTTGCTTCCTACTTTTGCAATGAAGAATGGGACCTTCGGTTCGGCACACACCTCCTGCATGATCTTTCCTCGTCACTCTCTGACCATTGCCCTCTCCTCCTTGCTGATGATAAAGGGCCTTAGAGGACCAAGTCGTTCTGCTTTGAAAACTTTTGGATTAAAATGCCTAGATTCAAGGATGTTGTCCAAGGTGCTTGGAACCAGGAGGTGGACCATGTTGATCCTTACCACATCCTCTTCGAGAAGATGAAAAAGACAAGTCAAGTTCTTAGAAAGTGGATCGAGACGATTTTTGCGCAATTGAAGGTGCAAATTCATATGGACCTCGAGATCATTCTTCGCTTGGACGTGGCACAAGAAACCCGACTCTTAATTGTCGATGAGCAGGACATTCGTAGGAGACTCAAGCACAAGGTACTTAGTTTGTGTGTGCTTGAGCGGGCGCGCAAAAGACAATGTTCGAGAATCACCAATCTCAAAGATGGAGATGCCAACACTCGCTTCTTTCAACTTCGGGTCAACCATAGAAGGCGAAATAATATCATCCACCGTCTTAAGCACAACAACGGCTGGGTCACTAACCATGAGCAAAAAAAGTCCATCATTCAAAACCACTTCAGGGAGGTCACCAAGAGCGATGCGCCCCGTTCCATTGGCATTAATTGGGATAATATTCCGGTCCCTGCTTGCGATCTCTCAGACCTCAGGGCTTCCTTCTCAGAGGAGGAGGTCAAGAAGGCAATCTTCGATCTTCCAAGTAACAAAGCTCCCGGACTAGACGGCTTCACCGATACTTTCTTCAAGGATTGTTGGGAGATCATCAAAGGAGACGTTATGAGTGCGATCAACTACTTCTTGACTTCCACACCTCCAACCTTCATTGGCTCAACTCGGCGAACATTACCCTCATTCCAAAGAAAGATGGGGCGGAGTGCATCTCTTATTTCCGTCCCATTAGTCTTATCCATGTCATTGCGAAGATTATAGCTAAGGTGATGCCCTCGCAACTCTCCCCACACATGCAAAGCCTTGTATCAAATGCCCAAAGCGCTTTTTATCAAGAAGAGGAACATGCATGATAATTTCATGTATGTGAGAGGTATGGTGAGAAAGCTGCATCGCAACAAGACACCGACTTTGCTCTTCAAGCTCGATATCAAGAAAGCTTTCGACTCTGTGAGATGGGATTTCCTCCTGGATCTGTTAAGGCATCTAGGCTTGCCAAGCAGATTTCGCGACTGGTTTCGGCCCTCCTTTCCCTGGCTGTGTCGAGGATTTTGATCAATGGCATGTTGGGTGACCCGTTGAAGCATGGACGTGGCCTCAGGCAAGGCGATCCGTTGTCCCCCCCTATTGTTCGTGCTGGCGATTGATCCTCTACACCATTTTCTCAACAAAGCCACGACCTAAGGGCACCTCCACCCTCTTTGTGATAGAGCCATGACCATTCGAGCCTCGCTCTATGCCAACGATGCTGCCATATTTGTCAAGCCCATCAAAGATGATATCCAATTCCTTGCTTCCTCTCACGCCTCCTTTGGAGATGTTCACACTAAGACACATATAAATTAAAAATATATATTCATTAATCCAAAAATGTTTAGCTTTTTTAAAACATTCATGATTGAAAATTTGTTCAAGAAATTTTCAATTCTAGAAATGTTCAACTTTTTAAAAGGAAAACAAAAAGTGCAAAAAGAAGTGAATGGGAATGGGAGAGTGAGGAATGGGGGAATGAAAGTGAGAAGGTTCACAGCTACGAAAGTATGTATTCCCTCTGTCCCGAATTATTTATTGAGAAAATAAATAAAATAAATGTATCTAAAACCAAAATATATCTAGATTCATTCATTTTAACGAAAATTAATCTCGAACGAAAGGAGTATATAATAGGAGCTGGACTCTTCCCATTATTTATCAGGCAAACACTACCAGAAAAGTCAGAGCCCACAGAAATACAAGCCCGTATAACAAACAAACATAGATACAAAGAAAACAAAGGCTCGTGGAAACAAAGAAAAAGAAAGCAGCGCGTCCTTCGGAGCCCGCACAAGGGTTTCTTTTGGTGGGCTGAGAGTGCGGCACCACCATTGTCGCGGCCAGACGCTCCCTAGACTTTTTAAATTTTTTGCACACTTTTTCGGTTTTTAGATGATTTTTTCGGTTCTTTTGCTTTCCCCCGGTTTTTCTTAGGATTGGACCCAAAAGTATAGAATTTTTTTTGCGCTAAAGAACGCGTTTTTTTCTTTCCTTCCGCGAGATGCACATATTTACTTCTCGTGGAGGCACGGATTTTCTTCCGTATGAGGCACGATCGATCCTCTTGAAAAAGGAAAAATAACGCATTTTGTCCGTTTCGCGAGAGGCACAATTACTTGTGGAGGCACGAATTTTCTTCCGAGAGGCACGGTCGTGTCTTCCGGAAAAGTGAAAAAATGTGTTATTTTCTTCTTCTTCCGTGGGAGACACAAATTTACTTCTCGTGGAGGTGTAGATTTGCTTTTGTGGGAGGCACAGTTGTGCTATGAAAAGAAAAGAAAAAAAATATGTTTTTTCCTTTCGTCAGAGTCACATATTTAATTCTCATGGAGGCACGGATTTGTCAGAAAAACACGTTTTTTTATTCCACGTGGGGCACCAATTTACTTCTCGTGGAAACACGAATTTGGTTCCGCAAGAGGCTCGGTTGTGCCATTCAGAAAGGAAAAAAATACATTCTGTTCCCTTCCATGAAAGGCACATATTTACTTCTCGTGGAATGCATGGATTTGCTTCCGCGGGAGGCACGGCCGTGCCTCTTAAAAATAAATAAAAAATATGCATCTCTTAGGCCCTGTTTGAAATCACTCATATTATATAATCTAGTTTTTATAATCTATTTTGTCTCCAAACAAGAGAGATTATGATGTAGATTATAAAAACTGGATGGACAGATTATTAAAAACTCACAATCTACTCCACTCAGCTAAAATTAGATTATAGATTGCTAATGACCTATTACCCTTATCAAGTTGGATATAATTACATTCCTGTCACCGCCATCCTTTAAAAAAATGGCAGATAGGTCATTATGCAATGTAAACCTGGATTACAGTTTGTATAATCTGGCCTACAAACATGTTCACCTAGAATATTTTTATAAACCAAATTATATAATCTATCTTCATAATCAAGACTATCATAATCTATAATGGTTGCAAACAGGGCCTAAGGAAAGGGAAAAAAAGTGCTCCTATTTTGTTTTTTCGTCCAGTTTTTTTGTAAAAGAAAAAGTTCGTTGAAACTTATGAACACGAGATCTAGTTTTGAAGATCTCAACGCGAAGATTTCAATGATGGAAACAGTTTAAGATTTGATTGCAGGGTTTGAGAAATAAAATATTTTAAATAAACAAATATAAAAACTTTCAGATTACGATAAGTGACGCATACTACCGCGTCACTTATTATAGCGCGTATAGGTGAAAGTGATCTTTGTAAGAAGTACGTCTTCATTAGTGATTGCAGACATGGACGGATTAATCATTTGCACGAAGTACAACAGTTTAATCGCGTGGGGGAAGGCCGTAGATGTGACATAGCTATTTGTCAAATTAGTAAATCTGTAACCTATCAACATGTTCCATTGTTCTAGGACAGGAAGAACAGCTCTACCGTAGCTTCATGTGCCAACGAACTTCTCCATGGGACCATGGATATATAATTCCCATTGATGGTGATTGTTTTTTTGTTTTTGTTTGAGACAATGCTGGTTGTTGGGCAGTGTACATACATGTGCGCGAAGGAGGACCGTCGTTGGCTCTCCGGCATGCGCATGTGACAGATATTTTTTAAACAACTTTCACTGCACCCTTTTCCTTCCCAGAAAGTTACACATGACCTAGGAGTACCTTTGAGCTGAGCTTAACCACGGTTTTCTAGCGATGGTTATAATTCACGGTTGAGAATTATTGCGTTCATTAAATAATCCTCCTTTTCTTAAAGAAAAAGAGAGCAGAGAAGCGAATCTGCACTGTCATCTACATCACCTGCGCACTCACCCTCGGCCCGTACACATCGAAACGCCAGATTCTGCAAAAAATGATTAAACGTTGGCAACAAACACCACTAGTTCAAACTTTCAAAGAGGTCGGCGGCGAATCAAATCGGATGCAGTAGAGAAATCACACTGCATGCCAAGCGATCTAATCGGATGCCGGCCGGCCGGCGGCCAAGAGATAACGACGGATTTGATAATAAGCGGGTCCCCGGGCGGCGCTCAAGTCTTGCCTCCTTGGCACGACACGCCATGGGGTCACACCGATGTCGACGACGGAACCATAATAGAGGTGACAGGCGGGAGTGACTGTTCGCTCCCAGAAAACCCGAGGAATTATCCAGCGGCAGCTACCCCGTGATCATGGCGCAAAAGGAGTCCGGCGTAGCGGCGAGCGGCGGCGGCGGCCGCAAGGGCAAGCCGCACGCGGTGGTGGTGGTGTACCCGCTGCAGGGCCACATCATCCCCGAGACGCACCTGGCGCTGCGGCTGGCCGCGCGGGGCTTCGCCGTGACGGTGGTCACCACGGAGGCCGTGCACGACCAGACGGCGCGCGCGCTCGGCGTCGACCCGGCCGGGCACGACGCCTTCGCCGGCGCGCGCTCGGCGGGGATGGACGTGCGCTACGAGCTCGTCAGCGACGGCCTCCCCGTGGGGTTCGACCGGTCGCTGCACCACGACGAGTTCCACGAGTCGCTGCTCCACGCGCTCTCCGGCCACGTCGAGGAGGTGCTCGGCCGCGTCGTCCTCGACCCGGCCACGACGTGCCTCGTCGCGGACACCTTCTTCGTCTGGCCCGCGACCCTGGCCCGGAAGTTCGGCATCGCGTACGTGTCCTTCTGGACGGAGCCCGCGCTCATCTTCAACCTCTACTACCACGTCCACCTCCTCACCCAGAACGGCCACTTCGGATGCAACGGTGAGCAACTCCAGTATGCTCATGTCTAAGTTGATTGCCGCGAAATAGCCTGCCATGGCATCGATTTTGAAGATCCTTTCTGGGTTGTGCTGTGCAGAGCCTCGGAAGGACACGATCACGTACATCCCGGGCGTGCCGGCGATCGAGCCGCACGAGCTCATGTCGTACCTGCAGGAGACGGACGCAACCAGCGTGGTGCATCGCGTCATCTTCAAGGCGTTCCAGGAGGCGCGCGGCGCCGACTACGTCCTCTGCAACACCGTGGAGGAGCTGGAGCCATCCACCATCGCCGCGCTCCGCGCCGAGAAGCCCTTCTACGCCGTGGGTCCCATCTTCCCCGCCGGCTTCGCCCGCAGCGCCGTCGCCACCTCCATGTGGGCCGAGTCCGACTGCTCCCACTGGCTGGACGCGCAGCCGGCGGGGTCCGTGCTCTACATCTCCTTCGGCAGCTACGCGCACGTCACCAAGCAGGAGCTGCACGAGATCGCCGGGGGAGTCCTGGCCAGCGGCGCGAGGTTCCTGTGGGTGATGCGGCCGGACATCGTGAGCTCCGACGACCCGGACCCGCTGCCCGAGGGGTTCGTGGCGGCGTCCGCCGGGCGCGGGCTCGTGGTGCCGTGGTGCTGCCAGGTGGAGGTGCTCTCCCACGCCGCCGTGGGTGGCTTCCTGACGCACTGCGGGTGGAACTCTGTGCTGGAGAGCGTGTGGGCCGGAGTGCCCATGCTCTGCTTCCCTCTGCTCACCGACCAGTTCACCAACCGGCGGCTCGTCGTGCGGGAGTGGCGTGTCGGGGTGACCATCGGGGATCGTGGCGCGGTGTTCGCCGACGAGGTGAAGGCGACGATCGAGCGCGTCATGTCCGGGAAAGAGGGGGAGGAGCTCCGGGAGTCCGTGAAGAAGGTGAGGGCGACGCTCGAGGCCGCCGCGGCGGACGGCGGGTCATCGCAGCGGAGCTTCGATGAGTTCATCGCCGTGCTAACGCGGCGTTGCGGGGGATGTTGAGCTGGGCCGACCGATCAGCCTGAAGCATCGTCCATCCGCCGTCGGAGAACGAATGCAGTTCAGTTTATATTCTGGTGTATGTATAAGCGTCTTTGTGCTATGTTCGTGTGCAGTGTGTACTTAATTGCTATCAAAAGTCAGATTTTTCTGTCGATGTCAAACGTAAAAGGTAAAAGGTAAACGTTTATACACAGCGCGTCGGCCGAACCGTTTCGACCGCACGCACCGCGTCCCCCCCCACCCCCCCGCCGCAGGCGCCGCCGTCGTGTGCTTCCCCCCGCGCAGGTCGCCGTCGCCCCCTCCCCCCGCGCAGGCGCCGCCGTCGTGTGCTTCCACCCGCGCAGGCGCCGCCGTCGTGTGCTTCCACCCGCGCAGGTCGCCGTCGCCCCCTCCCCCCGCGCAGGCGCCGCCGTCGTGTGCTTCCCCTTTGCACAAGTCGTCGTCGCCCCCTCCCGCGCGCGGGCACCGCCGCTGCGAGCTTCTCCTCTGTGCATGCCGCCGTCGCCCCTCCCCCGCAGGCACCGCCGCACGCCCTCGCACCCTTCGCTGGCGCTGCTGCAAAACCACCATCCCGGTGCTCGGGCCGAGCCACAGGGGAGATGACATGGCTTCCTCCTGCCATGGATTGATCTGTGTGTGCATGTATTAAAAAAAGCTACAAGCGGTGTGCAAAAAGCTTCAAACGGCATAAAAAAAGCTTCAACCGTTGATAAAAGAAGTTACAACCACGTCCATGAGAGTTGCAACCAAACTTCGTCGGAGTTTTGTAGGCGGAGTTGCAACCATGATGAAAAAATGCTGCAACCATTATACAAATTTGATACATCAGTCATTCTTTTTTGTTGCTACCGTATTGTTTTTTTGCTACAACGTTGACATGGACGAGTTGCAACCATGATGAAAAAATGCTGCAACCATTATACAAATTTGATACATCAGTCATTTTTTGTTGCTGCAACCGTATTGTGTTTTTGCTACAACCGTTGACATGGGCGAGTTGCAACCATGATGGGAAATGCTGCAACCATTATACAATTTTGCTACATGTGTCGTTCTGTTTTTGTTGCAACTGTATTGTTTTTTACAAGGAGTTGCAATCATGAGCGCACGCTGCTACATCCACGGAGGTTAGAAACGCACAGGAAAGCGACATAGGTGAGGGCGGCGAGGGCGGCGACCGGCGGCGACCGACGATGAAGGACGACCAACAGTGAGGTGAGGCGAGGCGGGCGGAGCGTGCTGGGGCGTCGGCGCGGGCTAAACGCGTGCGGGGACGGCGGCGCGTGCGAGGATGGCTGGCGGGTTGTCACGCCCAAGATGCGACCCTATCCTCAATTTGGCAGGAAGGCCTCGTCAGGGATAGAAGCACATCTCGTCGTGTCGCAAGAATGGATATTGTTACAAGTACATGTACTGAAAAGAAGAGATATATATATACAGAGTTGGCTTACACTCGCCACAAGCTACATCAGAGTTACTTCAGTACATTACATAATCATCAAGAGTAAGAGCAGGGTCCGACTACGGACGAAAACAAACGAGAAAAATAGAACGACGTCCATCCTTGCTATCCCAGGCTGCCGGCCAGGAACCAATCCTAGATCGATGAAGAAGAAGAAGAAGCAACTCCAAATGATCAATCAACGCGCTCGCGTCAAGTATCCTTTACCTGTACCTGCAACTGGTGTTGTAGTAATCTGTGAGCCACAGGGGACTCAGCAATCTCATTTTCAAAGATATCAAGACTAGCAAAGCTTAATGGGTGAGCTATGATTAAGTGGTGAGGTTGCAGCAGCGGCTAAGCATATATATGGTGGCTAACTTACGAGTATAAGAAATAAGAGGGGGAAGATCTACGCATAACGGACGTAACTACTGATGATCAGATGAATGATCCTGAACACCTACTTATGTCAGACATAACCCCTCCGTGTCCTCGATTAAACCCCCTGTATTTTTCCGAAATCAACCCGCGGTACATACATAAGTGTGAGAACGAATCGTTTTCTGCAATTTCATAGAAAAGTCCTTCAGTTTTATATTAATTAATCTGCAGTTCAATTATAAGTGATAAATACTTTAAAAATCATATCTTTTAAACGATATCTCCAATTTTAAATTATTATATATGAAATTTTATTAGAAACATATGTAGAATCAGTTTATCTATTAACTTTTTTAAATTCTGTTTATAATGTAATTTTCATCAATAGTGATGCGCAAAATCTAAATATGATGTTATTTTATTTAACAATTTTAAAATTCTATTTGTGCTGTAATTTTAATCAATAACGCATAATCCATTTTTTCATACTGAGGTCGATCCGTGTTGCAAATGAAGACCTCGTCAAAATGAGATTGAAGAAAAAAACTATCAATAATCGGCAAAACATTACATGAAAACAGAAAAGTTGATGTTCACCTTAGGAAGAGAGAGAGTTAGAGAAAGAGCATAGATGTATTCACAAAAAGAGACAACGTAGATGTGAGTTTAAATAAAGATCTTAAGTCATGATTATTAAGTTAGCACGTGTCGTATGGTTTGTTTCCGTTGCAACGCACGGGCTCTTTTGCTAGTATTTTTTAACGCATGTCTACATACTATACATCAGGAATATTTTTATACACATTTAATATTTTTATGTCTGCTTTTTTCATACATATTGTACAATTTTTCATATAGAAATTTTAAAAAATGTATACGTGTTTAACATTTTTCATTTCAATTCTTATTCAATTGACAATGCACACATGTCTTCTCTAGGAAGCCAACTCATTCCGCAAACAATAGCTTTCCATGTTGTAGCCAAGAAGAAATATACGTATGCAATTGCAAATACGAAGAACACGACAGACCCACCGTTTAGAACTTTTAAACGTGAGTCCAAGCTTTAGTATACCAATAACTAACTATCATCCATTCTTTCATTTATAAAAACCATCTCATATACTACCTCCGTCACAATTTAATAGACACGGTCAAATTTATGTGCATTTCCACAATGCATGATGCTTAAGACATATTGTATTTATTTCTATTAGCTAATTAGAGCAACTTCAATGGGGCGACTCATTTCGTCTGTCATCGTCCGTTTGGGTCGGCACGGACACAAAAGTAGGCCCAATGCGCCGACACAAACGGACGCGCGTCCGCTTGGCGTCCGCCTGGCGACCCATTCCCGACCCATTTGTGGGCCGGATTTGCGCCGGCGCGGACACGAGACAAACGCGCGCGCGCCTACTCCTCTCCCCGGGCCTGCCGGTCGGTGGCATCCACCGCCATTTCCCCTCATTTCCCCTCAAAAAAACTCCCGCCCCACGCCCGCTCCTGCCCCGCACCCGCCATGGACGGCGACCTCGACCTCGACGCCGCCGCCGACCTGGCCTCGCTCGCCTCGCCCGACAAAGGCAAGCCTCTCGCCTCCCGGAAGGCCGCCGCGCCGAAGCCGAAGAAGGTGCTGACGGCTAAACAGCGGGCAAAGGAATCAGCCAAGAGGAAGGACCGGAGGCATGCGACGGGCGCAAGGGATGAAGCCATTGCGGCGGCCGCCGCGCAGCAGCAAGTCACCAACGCCCGCGTCGCGACGGCAACGAGGGAGGCGCTCTGCATGTTGGGTTAAATCCTAGCCAGCACGGCCTCGCCAACGCCGTCATGGCCGCCGCGGTCAGCACCAGCTCATCCGCATTCCCTCGGCCGCTGCTGCCCGACTCGCCCCGCGCGTCGGCTTGCAACCCGGTGCCCGGCTTCCACGTGTACCCGCAGGCCTCCCGCCTCTCGGGGAGTGCTCACCTGAGGTGAGCGTGGTCACGCCTTCCACGCCCGTGTTGGAAATATGCCCTAGAGGCAATGATAAATAGTTATTATTATATTTCCTGTTTAAAGATAATCATTTATTATCCATGCTATAATTGTATTGAATGAAAACATAGATACATGTCTGGATACATAGACACAACAATGTCCCTAGCAAGCCTCTCGTTGGCTAGGCAGTTGACCAAGGATAGTCAAGGTTTTCTGGCTATGTGCAAAGTGTTGTTGCTTGATAACTAGATCACATCATTAGGAGAATCATGTGATGGACTAGACCCAAACTATGAACGTAGCATATTGATCGTGTCGTTTTATTGCTATAGTTTTCTACGTGTCAAGTATTTGTTCCTATGACCATGAGATCATATAACTCACTGACACCGAAGGAATGTCTTATGTGTATCAAACGTCACAACGTAACCGGGTGACTATAAAGGTGCTCTACAGGTATCTCCGAAGGTGTCCGTTTAGTTAGTATGGATCAAGACTGGGATTTGTCACTCCGTGTGACGGAGAGGTATCTCGGGGCTCACTCGGTAATACAACATCACACACAAGCCTTGCAAGCAATGTGACTAATTTAAGTCACGGGATCTTGTATTACAGAATGAGTAAAGAGACTTGCAGATAACGAGATTGAAATAGGTATGCGGATACCAACGATCGAATGTCGGACAAGTAACATACCGAAGGACAAAGGGAATGACATACGAGATTATATGAATCCTTGACACTGAGGTTCAACCGATAATATCTTTGAAGAATATGTAGGATCCAATATGGGCATCCAGGTCCCGTTGTTGGATATTGACCGAGGAGTACCTCAGGGCATGTCTACATAGTTCTCGAACCCGCAGGGTCTGCACACTTAAGGTTCGGGGATGTTTTAGTATAGTTGAGTTATATGTGTGGTTACTGAATGTTGTTCGGAGTCCTGGATGAGATCACGAACGTCACGAGGGTTTCCGGAATGGTCCGGAGACGAAGATTGATATATAGGATGACTTCATTTGGTTACCGGAAAGTTTTCGGACATTACCGGGAATGTACCGGGAGTGACGAATGGGTTCCGGAAGTTCACCGGGAGGGGGGCAACCCTCCCGAGGGAAGCCCAAAGGACTTATGGGTGGCGCACCAGCCCTTAGTGGGCTGGTGGGACAGCCCAATAAGGCCTATGCGCCATAAGATAAAAAAACCAAAAAAAAAGAAAAGAAAAGGTGGGAAGGAAGAGAATGGCTCCACTTTCCAATCCTAGTTGGACTAGGATTGGAGTAGGACTCCTCCTCTCCCTCTTGGCCGGCGCACCTTGAGGACTTGGTCCTCAAGGCAAGTCTCCTCCCCCTCCCTCCTATATATAGTGGTGATTTAGGGCTGATTTGAGACAACTTTAGCCACGTGCAACTCAGATCTAGACACCATAGTTTCACCTCTAGATCGTATTTCTGCGGAGCTCGGGCAGAGCCCTGCAGGAGTAGATCCTTCTCCACCACCGGAGCACCGTCATGCTGCCAGAGAACTCATCTACTTCTCCGTCTTGCTTTCTGGATCAAGAAGGCCGAGATCATCGTCGAGCTGTACGTGTGCTGAACGCGGAGGTGCCGTCCGTTCGGCACTAGATCGGAGCGGATCGTGGGACGGATCGCGGGACGGTTCGTGGGACGGTTCGCAGGACGGTTCGCGGGACGGATCGAGGGATGTTAGGACGTTCCACTACATCAACCGTGTTTCTTAACGCTTCCTGCTGTGCGATCTACAAGGGTATGTGGATCCAAATCTCCTGTCATAGATGGACATCACCATGATAGGTCTTCGTGCGCATAGGAAATTTTTTGTTTCCCATGCGTCGTTCCCCAATAGCCCGCGCCCACGACCATCGACCTCAATGCCACACCGGTGGCCGGTGGCTCGTCATCCGGAGGCGCGAGGAAATGCGTGCGGCAGACGCTAGTCGACCAGTCGGTGGGCGCACACAACTTGTTCAACGGAATGCCGGCCGCGAGCGACGACGATTACTTGCAGAATACGATCTCCGAGGGTGGTGCGCACGCCGCTGGCTTCGATCCCAACGAGACAGAAAGCCAGGATGGTCGAGACTACAATGAAGATCAGGCCGCCTTCATGCGTGGTCAGGTCGGCCTGGACCTGGACGGCTTCCCTCTTGACCATGAGTTCCCGGAGGACTACGAGCTAGAGGAAGAGGACGAGTGTGACATCGAAGCGGAGCCTTTGTTTGAGGACGAGCTCGCCAACCAAGCGGACGGGACGGCACCGAAGCGCGAGAGCAAGCGGACCAAGGCATACACGGCGGCCGAGGACAAGCTTCTTTGCGAGTGTTGGAGAGATATTTGACAAGACCCCAAGACGGACGCCGAACAAAAGCATTCAACCTTTTGGATTCGTGTTCACCGTGAGTTCCATGAGCGCAAGAAGTTTCTGTCGTATCAAATAGCAAGCACGCGCGGGTGGGTGTCCATTTCGAAGCATTGGAGGGTGATCCAACAAGAGTGCAACAAGTTTTGTGCCACTCTTGGGAGCGTCAAGGCCCGCCCCTGAGCGGCATCGGCGTGCAAGACATGGTATGCTAGCAAGTCGTCCTCTTTTTGTGTCATCAAGTGTTGGGGCATAGTTTATGCCTAAGTAATTTTGGTGATTGATGACAGTACCGTAAAGGACTAACCGTGTGTGTTAAGGTTTCAGATATCACACGTCAACGGCACAAGACGACTCGCCTCCTCATTCATGGAACGGAAGCACGGTGCTCTCTACGATTCTCTTTATTTGAGTCATAGGAAAGCCGTACTATTAAGAGGGGAACCGTAGTGGAAAGGTTTGGGTGGAATCCATCTTTGCACGCGCACACTTCACATATTTTCCCTTACCTTCATCTTTGGAGCGGCCTCCGCCACTGTGTTTCTTTCCTCCTTGCAAAATGGTCCCCAACGGTAGTACCGCTGGCTCTAGCGGTAGTACCGCTGGCTGGCGGTAGTACCGCCCCTGGTCAGCGGTAGTACCGCTCCAGGAGCTTAGTACCGCCTGCCTAGCGGTTGTTCATGGACGGACCTTTTTGCGAAGACTTTCTTGGCGGTGGTAGTGCTTTTGCACTACCAGGGGCCCAGCGGTAGTACCGCTGGAGTGCCAACGGTAGTACCGCTGCAACCAGCGGTAGTATCGCTAGGCAGCGGTAGTACCGCCCCTGGTCAGCGGTAGTACCGCTGGAGTGCCAGCGGTAGTACCGCTGCAGCCAGCGGTAGTACCGCTGGAGCTCGGGCAGAGAGTGGGAAAACGGTTGGATTTTCCCCCCACTATATAAAGGGTTCTTCTAGCTGTGGAACCTTATCTCTTACCTCCCCAAGCTCCATTGTTGCTCCCTAAGCTCAAAAGTGCCCGATCTCTCTCCCTAACCAATCAAACTTGTTGATTCTTTAGGGATTGGTTGAGAAGGCCTAGATCCACACTTCCACCAAGAGAAAAGTTGATTCCCCCACCAATCCCTTGCGGATCTTGTTACTCTTAGGTGTTTGAGCATCCTAGACGGTTGAGGTCACCTCGAAGCCATATTCCATTGTGGTGAAGCTTCGTGGTCTAGTTGGGAGCCTCCAAGCTTTGTGTGGAGTTTGCCCCAACCTTGTTTGTAAAGGTTCGGTTGCCGCCTTCAAGGGCACCTATAGTGGAATCACGGTACCTTGCATCGTGCGAGGGCGTGAGGAGAATACGGTGGCCTTAGTGGCTTATCGGGGAGCATTGTGCCTCCACACCGCTCCAACGGAGACGTACTTCCTGTCAAAGGGAAGGAACTTCGGTAACACATCCTCGTCTCCATCGGTTCCACTTGTGGTTATCTCTATCCTTTACTTTGTGTATGCTTATGTTGCGGACTATATCTTACTTGTCTTAATAACTCTCGTTGTTAGCTTCATTAGGGTTCACCTCATTGTCGTAATATTTGTGAACCCATATGTTGTTTACCTTAACTTGCTAAGATTAATTAAAAAGTGGTCGTTGTCTATTCACCCCCCCTCTAGTCAACCATATCGATCCTTTCAATTGGTATCAGAGCCACATCTCTTTATTAAGGGTTTAACCACCCAAAGAGTATGGAAGGCGAAGAGGGAATTAACCATGGGCAACCCGAGGCCATGGACTTGACTTCGGTCACAAGGGACGACTTGAATACGGCTATGGCCGCTCTCAAGACGTCCTTGATGAACGAGGTCAAGACCATGCTTAAAGAGTTAATTGAGGGATTTAAAAGTTCACCCGAACCGACTATGGTGGTTAAACCCACCGTCACCGATTCGGAGGCCAACTCCTCTAAGGAAGCGGCTAAAGGTATGCGACCTCCCTCATCTCACGAAAAGGATGGGACTAGAACATATGCCTCAGTTCCACCCCCCATGGTCTATGGAGGATCCGTTCCCGCACCACGTCTTAATCCTGTTGGTCCTCCTCCTAAGCTTGTGAAAGGTGACTTTGCTAACTGGGTATTTTCTATTAAGTCTCATTTGAATCACAGCTCAACAAACTTGTGGAGAATCATCGAGCAAGGATATTATCCCCATGATCCAAGCAACCTCACTCCAAGAGAAGATGCAGACAATCAATACAATCACTCCGCTTTGTTTATCCTCCAGTCTGCAGTGCCACCTGAAGATCTTCCTCACTTGCATCCCTTCACTTTGGCCAAGGATTGTTGGGAGCATATTATGGTGTTGTACAAGGGAAGCTCAAGCATTCAACGATCCAACTATGAAGTGATACTTGATAAGGCCGATGAGTTTGTGATGAAGGAAGACGAGGACCCTCGTGATCTCTATCGGAGGGTGACTGCTATTGCTGTGGCACTCAAGGATCATGGGAGCAAGGATGTGGATGATACATGGGTCAAGCACAAGTTCCTTAAAGCCATCATGCCTTTCAACAAAGCCATGTCATCTATCATTCGTCAGCGGCCAGACTTCCACTCCTTGTCTTCCAGTGAGGTGTTGGATGAATTCATTGCAATGTCAATCATGAACGGAACAGCCGACAATGCACTTGCTCGTGTTCGATCAAAGACAACTTCACCCAACCTTGCGTTGAAAGCAAAAGCAATGCTTGAAGAAGAAGAAGAAGATAAGGAAGAGGAGGGCTGCCCTGAAGAAACAAAGTATGCCTATCATGAGCACATGGCTCTTGCATCAAGGCAATTCTGGGGCAACAAGAGGAACTCAAGACCCTCCTTCACCAAGAACAACTCGAGTGGATTCAAACCCAAACAACGAGTAAGGACATGTTATAACTGTGGTAACGTGAGTCACTTCGTGGCCGAATGTCCCTATGAGAAAAGGGAAGACAACGGAGGCAAGCTCATTCGCAAAGACAAAACCAAATCATTTCCAATCAAGAACAACTTTGTGAAGAAACCTCACCCAAAAGGGATGGTGGCCCTTGAAGAGTACCCTTCCGATGATGATGATGATGATGATACAGTGGCAACGGCAACTGTTGCTATTGCCACTACACCTCCCCAGAAGGTGTCTCTCTTCGACGCCCCCAATGAGAACCACATCACCAATGGCAAAAGGTATCAATCAGGTAACTCCCATCATTAAGACCAACATTACTTCTGCCCCTTCATTGTTAAATTGTGTTGAAGATAGTGATGTTGGGGAACTTGATGAGCATGAACTTGACAAGTTTCTGTGCACTATTAAGGGAGAACCCAAGAAGCACTTTGTTGCTCTCTTGGAACAACTGGGTGAGGCCACTGACCTCATTGAGTCTCATGAGGAGACCATCTCCGAGCTTCAGGGACACAGTCGTGACTATGCCGATGAAATTGCCGAATTATCTAATGCTCTAGAAAAGGAGCGCACTCTTCGTTTGGCTCTTGAGGAGTCATATAATGATGACTGCGCTAAAATGCAAAAGAAACTAGATCATGATGTTGTTCTTACTCGTATGCTGAAGTCTGAAAAGTATGCTCTTGAGGTTGGCCATGACAGACTCAAAGAGGAGTTTGACACACTTGACAAGGCCCACAAGGTCTTGAAAGGTGCTCATTTCTCTCTAAAAGAGTCTCATGATCAACTCCAAGCAAAGCTTACCAAGGAGATCTCTACTTGCCCTCCCTTTGTGTTAATTGATAATGCTTGTGCAACTAACCCCTGTTGTGAGCATGTACATCTTGTGGAGGAAAATGCCAAGTTAAAGGAGAAACTTGAGAAGGGCCTTGTGGCATGCATACAAGGTGAGAAGAGTCTAAACGACCTCTTGAGCACTCAAAAGGGTGTTGTAGGAAAGGAGGGACTTGGACTTACCTCCAAGTCAAAAGGTAAAAGGAGGAACAGGAACAAACGATCTCCCACCCTCATGGACATCTTTGTCAAAGAGGGTGAAGGGACTCAGAAGGCGAACAGGAACAAGGTGGACTATGGAAACCTCACGAAGGGCAAAACCATTCCTACTAACACAGCCGGCAAACTCAATTCTTCTTATGTCTTATGTTGTGCTAGTGATGGGCATGTTTATGCCAGATTTGTTGGTTCCTACGATGAGGATATTGAATGGGCTATCTGGGTTCCTAAGACACTTGTCTCTAACATGAAAGGACCCATTAAAAAATGGGTACCTAAAACCAAGCCTTGATCTATTGCAGGAGTTTGCTTCCGGTGGGGTGTCATGGTTGCTCGATAGTGGAGCAACAAATCATATGACCGGAAGCAAGGACTTAGTGGTGGATGTGCATCCTTCTCCATCTATGCCCACCCATGTCCAATTCGCCGATGCATCATCTTCAAAGGTATTGGGATTTGGTAAGGTGGTCGTCTCTCAAGATTTATCTATTGAGAAGGTCATGCTTGTTGAGTCACTTGCCTACAATTTACTTTCGGTTCGTCAACTCGCAATTATGGGTTTTTCCACTTTCTTTAATCTTGATACTGTGGTCCTCCTAAGGAGCAAGACTCTTAAAGTAGCCTATGTTGGATATGTCGAAAATGGTCTTTATGTGGTGAACTTCTCAAAGCGACCCACTAAGACTGCGACATGTTTAATGGCTAAAGTTGATGTGGGCTCGCTTTGGCATCGCCGTTTAGCTCATGTCAATATGAGATCTTTGCAAAGCCTTCTGACAGGGGATCATATTCGTGGACTAACAAATGTGAGTTTTGCTAAAGATCGTGTTTGCAGTGCCTGCATTGAAGGAAAGATTCATGAAACTGCTCATCGTCCAACGACTCTTATCTACACTAAGAGGCCATTGGAACTTCTCCATATGGATCTGTGTGGTCCTCCATCATTTGATAGTCTTGGAGGCAGAAAGTATTGCTTAGTGATTGTTGACGACTACTCAAGATATACCTGGGTATATTTCTTTAAAAAGAAGAGTGAGACTCAACAAACGGTCATCAACTTTGCTAATGAAGCGCAACGTCAACATGAAGCAAAGATCTTGATGATTAGAAGTGACAACGGCACCGAGTTCAAGAACTACACCTTGGATGAGTTTCTAGGTGATGAGGGAATAAAACACCAATACTCTGCACCATATACCCCTCAACAAAACGGCGTGGCAGAAAGGAAGAACCGGACCTTGATAGACGTTGCAAGAACAATGATGGCAGAATTCAAATCTCCATATAACTTCTGGGCAGAGGCCATCAACACAGCATGTCATGCATCCAATCGGCTCTATATCCGCAAAGGCTTGAACAAGACTCCGTATGAGATTCTAACTGGAAACAAACCCAATCTCAAGTACTTCCGGGTATTCGGTAGTAAGTGTTTCATTCTCAAGAAAGGTGCACGTTTAGCTAAATTTGATTCTAGAGGACATGAGGGTATCTTTGTTGGTTATGCTACAAACTCTCATGCTTACCGGGTCCTCAACAAGTCCACTGGACTAATTGAGGAGATGTGTAACGTAGAGTTTGATGAAAATAATGGCTCCCAAGCGGAGCAAAGTGGTCTGTGTGATGTAGGTGATGAAATTCCTCCCCAAGCCATAAGAAGAATGGGGATTGGTCAAATACTCCCCATTGAGGAACCCCTTGTGGCCGAAGGAGAAGGACAATGCTCTACTCAAGTGGAGCCATCACCTCCACAAGCCCCACACGCTTCCGATGAACAAAGAGAAGACTCTCAACAAAATAAACAAGCTCAAGGTCAAGATAAATTGCCCAACAATGATGATGTGTCTCAGGGTATTCAAGCACTACCCCAAGACTCTGAACCTGCTCATGATCAAGATCAAGTGCAACCCCGAGATCCAGACCAAGTAGAAGCACAAGATCAAGATCAAGAGCAACCACAAATACAAGAACAAACTAGTGAACCTGCTCAAGTCGAAGGACAAGATGATCAGGAGACCGTCTCACAATTCCCTTCTGGGGCACCAACAGCCGGCTCAAGACGCAAGGGAAAGCAAAGTAAACAAGTCGATGCTCCCCCGTTATCTAATGAAGATCTCTTGGAGCGTCGAGCAGCCAAGATTGCGAACAAGCTGAGAGTCAAGTCACATCTTATGAAGAATGTACTTGGCAGTTTAAAAAGGGGAGTATCCACCCGTCAACAGATTTGGAATTATTGTGAGCACCACGCGTTTGTTTCGTATTGTGAACCTCAACAGGTACATGAAGCGCTCGATGATGAGGATTGGCTTATGGCCATGGACGAAGAACTTAACAACTTCGAGCGCAACCAAGTCTGGGATTTAGTGCCTAGGCCAACGGAGGAACATAATGTCATCGGGACCAAATGGATATTCAAGAACAAGCAAGATGCCAATGGGATTGTGATTCGAAACAAGGCAAGATTGGTGGCTCAAGGCTACTCCCAAGTCGAGGGTATCGACTACGGTGAAACCTTTGCCCCTGTTGCTCGTCTAGAATCTATTCGCATGTTGCTTGCATTTGCTTCTTATCATAACTTCAAATTACAACAGATGGATGTGAAAAGTGCCTTTCTTAATGGTCCTTTAAATGAGTTGGTCTATGTCAAACAACCCCCGGGATTCGAACATCCCAAGCTCCCCAATCATGTGTACAAACTTAATAAGGCACTCTATGGCCTTAAACAAGCCCCACGCGCGTGGTATGAGTATCTTACTGAATTGTTACAAGATCATGGGTTTGAAATTGGGAAGATAGAT
Source organism: Hordeum vulgare subsp. vulgare (assembly GCF_904849725.1). Taxonomy (NCBI): domain Eukaryota; kingdom Viridiplantae; phylum Streptophyta; class Magnoliopsida; order Poales; family Poaceae; genus Hordeum; species Hordeum vulgare. The sequence goes on along the minus strand of NC_058524.1, from coordinate 568,548,575 downwards.
CCCACTCTTTTTACTAAGAGGGTTAAAGGGGATTTGTTCATATGCCAACTATATGTTGATGATATTATCTTTGGCTCTCCTAACATTTCCTTCAATGAAGAATTTGCTGCACTAATGACTGAGAAGTTTGAGATGTCCATGATGGGAGAGTTGAAGTTCTTCCTCGGGTTCGAGATTAAACAAGGTCTAGAAGGGACATTCATCAAACAAGCCAAGTACACTCAAGACATGCTCAAACGGTTCGAGCTCGAAGATGTCAAACCGGTCAAGTTCCCCATGCCAACAAGATGCAAGCTTGACAGTGATCCCAATGGTAAAGCAGTGGATCAAAGATATATCGCTCCATGATTGGATCCCTCCTTTACCTTTGTGCATCTAGACCGGATATTATGTTGAGTGTAGGGATATGTGCACGGTTTCAGTCCGCACCAAAAGAAAGTCACTACATGGCTGTTAAGCGAATCTTTCGATATTTGGCTCATACCCCAAACTTTGGCCTTTGGTATCCCAAAGGAGCAAACTTCAATCTAGTTGGCTATTCTGACTCAGATTGGGCAGGAGATTGTGTGGAGAGGAAGTCAACGTCTGGAGGATGCCAATTCCTTGGTCGCTCATTGGTAAGTTGGTCGTCAAAGAAGGAGAATTGCGTCTCCTTATCATCCACCGAAGCTGAGTATGTGGCACCTGCAAGTTGTTGTGCACAATTGCTATGGATGAGGCAAACTTTAGAGGATTATGGTGTCACTTGTGACAAAGTGCCTCTTCTATGTGACAATCAAAGTGCTATCAAGATTTCCCTCAACCTAGTGCAACATAGCAAAACCAAACATATTGATATTCGCCATCACTTCATTCGTGAACATATCAAGCTAGGTGATATTGAGGTTCACTTCATCCACACTGAAGAGCAACTTGCAGATATTTTCACTAAGCCTCTAGATGAAGCAAGGTTCCGGGAGTTAAGGCATGAGCTAAATATCATTGATTCAAGTAATGTGGATTGAAACTAGGCATGTTGCACCTCACTTTGCATTCCATCTTGGTCTAGATGTAGGCATGGACATAGGGGGAGTGTTGTTCTCTCAATGAACTTTCCCTCCCCCCATTATGCATAAATCAATCTAGTCTTTCACTTTAGCCATTGTCAAATGGCACTTGTGCTTCAAATACGAGCATTGGTCATGAACCCAAGGATAATTCTTCGCGGTGTCATACCATTTTCTCAAATATAGGTGGCCTCGGCCACCGCCCCTCCCACCTTTCTTTCATATAGAAGAAAGGATATACAATGACAAGTCAGTACATATTTCTAGGATGCTATCTTTTTTTTACTTACTTGTCATTTGCCCAAGTTCTTCTCTTATCCTAGGACGCGTTGTGTCATTTGCAGCGGTACTACCGCCAGGACCCCAGCGGTACTATCGCTAGGGATAGCGGTACTACCGCCAGGATTCCCATCTAACACGACCTGCTAGGAAATTTTTAGGGATGTCTCAAGGGGGAGCAGTACTACCGCCAGGGGGAGCGGTACTACCGCCAGGAACCCCGCGGTACTACCGCTGCATCCAGCGGTACTACCGCCAGGTAGCGGTACTACCGCCAGGTCCACAGCGGTACTACCGCTGGCCCGTACCCCTTGGGCTATATAAAGGAGGGGGAGCCCGTTTTTCCCAGGCTCTTTCTTCTTCCTCGCGGCTCCTCCCTCCCCTAGACCGAAATCCCCCTGTTTTGATCTCTATTCGTGGAGCTCCTTCTCTCCGTTGGATTGGAGGGGTTGCTCCACTTCTCCTTCCTCCTCCAAGGGCCATGAATCCCGGTAAAAGCTCCTCCCCTTCTTCTATTGGTTGATGTTCTTGTTCTAGGGTTAGGAGCATTGGTGGTTTGGATTCATGTCTTTGATCTTGTGTCTTGTTCTTGGATGGCATGAAGATGATATTTGAGGGGAGTGTAGGTCCTATGAATCATTCATGATTATTTTGCCATGCCCTAGGATTTACTTGTTTTAGATCAAGCACTTGAACTATGTTTGGATTAGATCTAAAACTTGCTCTCTCTTGCCTAGGCATGTACTTATTTCGGTGATACTTGTGATCCTCATGTGTGTAGGGCTGTGATGGAGTTCTTAGTGTTCATACACAGCCCATGCCCCTCGTAAAAACTCGTGTAGACATATCCATGAGGTCTATTTTATCTGTCAGATCTGAAAATCAAACCCCAGCGGTACTACCGCCAGGGGTAGCGGTACTACCGCTAGGACCCCAACGGTACTACCGCCAGGTGTAGCGGTACTACCGCCAAGAGGAATCCCTGTGCGTTCTTTTCATGTGCTTGGCAATGAGTGTTTATTTTTTTCTGCCATTTTCTAGTTCATTGCCTTGACTCCTTTTCTGTCGCTTCTTTTTGGTGTGTATTTTGTGTCACAGGTGGTGCTCGCCGTTCGAACCCCTCACGGGACACGCAGTCTAAGCACTATCGCAACCCAGAGGCTCCAGAGGGTTCCGCCACTTCAGGTTTGCAACCCAAAAAGCAGGCTTTCAAGAAGACCGCGCAAAAGGACAAGGGGATCAATGTCCGCACAATGCCCCCAAGGACTTTCTGCGGTTCCGCACTGAGAACCATTATCTCCAAGAGCGGGCTGTGATCAAGAATGTTGAACATGTTTGGACCAGGGATCACTGCAGGATCTACCATGACATTGTCATGCAGTTCAAGAAGAACTTTGTCCCCGTTCAGTGGATTGACCTTGCTCATCTTCAACGGAACCCGGACTATTTTGGTGACGCCCTTTCTCTGATTGACAAACTGGGCATCAAGGACATCATCACCTTCAAGACAGATTTTGACCCCAATGTTGTTGCCCAGTTCTATGTCACAGTCCACTTCTCTCCTGATGACGAGCGCACTATGGTGTGGATGACTGGGACTCAGAAGATGACTGGTACCTGGCGTGAATTCATGGCATTCCTCAAGGTTGGGTTCCAGGGAGCTGACACTCCACTTGGGTCGCGTCCTCATGCTGCAGCTCCCACTGATAGGGCCCCCGCCAAGGACAGATTGCAGCAACTATATGTGAAGAAGGGTGTGCTCCCCAAGCATCTGGACATCATGCATCGGATCTTCCGCAACACCCTCTTTCCTCGCATTGGTAACTTCGACGAGGTTCATGGCCCTCTGGCTGAGATGTTGCTGCTTTGTGAGGAGGCTATGACTAAGGAGTCTGCCCCTCTTGATATTTCTGATGTGATGTTCATGGAGCTCTCGAACTGCATCATGATGCGCAAGGTTCCTATCTACGGGCCCTATCTGTTTGCTTATATCAGTCAGAAGTGGCAAGATACCTATCCGGAGGAGGAGCTATACATTCAGGCTGACTGCATTATACACGACCCTGTCAAGCTTCGCGTCAAGGATAAATGGGCCAACCCATCCACTTCCTCTCAGCACATGAATCCTGACACAGAGACAGCTGCTGACAGAGGAACAACATCTCAGTCCCGCTCTTCTGCCATGCCATCTTGGGCCATCAAACTGCAGGATAAGATGAAGACTCTATTCTGTATGCAGGCTAAGCGTTAGTACCAGACGCACGTGGCTCAGAAGGAGAGCCGCCAGAGGCACAAGCGTGTTCTAAGGACTCTTGATGTTGACATCTCCAGCGGATCAGAGGACGACATCACTCCAGAGGCTACTTGGATGCAGGCTCAAGGGTACCAGTGGTCTGGCGATGAGGCGGAAGAGGAGGAGCAGGACGATCAGGAGGGTACCGACGAGTCTGGCGATGCTGAGGATGAGGAGTAACCACCTGTGGCGTTAGGTGTGCCCCTTTTTGGTGTCTTGTGCCAAAGGGGGAGAGAGTCTAGGAGCTGGATTTGCTTTCAGAGTCGAACTTTGCTTTGCTTTGCTTTCTTTCGTGGTTTGCTTCGAACTTGGTTTGCTTCTAGTTTGCTATCGTTTGTGAGACATGAACTTATGTGAGATTTATTTCCATCATATGTTGTGAGTCATATGCCCCGTACTGTCATATATCTCTATCTTTTTGTTCTCATATTTCTTCTGTGCAAATCCGGTATTGTCATCAATCCACCAAAAAGGGGGAGATTGTTGGGGCATAGTTTATGCCTAAGTAATTTTGGTGATTGATGACAATACCGTAAAGGAGTAACCGTGTGTGTTAAGGTTTCAGATAACACACGTCAATGGCACAAGACGACTCGCCTCCTCATTCATGGAACGGAAGCACGACGCTCTCTACGATTCTCTTTATTTGAGTCATAGGAAAGTCGTGCTATTAAGAGGGGAACCGTAGTGAAAAGGTTTGGGTGGAATCCATCTTTGCAGGCGCACACTTCACATATTTTCCCTTACCTTCATCTTTGAAGCGGCCCCCGCCACTGTGTTTCTTTCCTCCTTGCAAAATGGTCCCCAGCGGTAGTACCGCTGGCCCTAGCGGTAGTACCGCTGGAATGCTAGCGGTAGTACCGCTGCAGCCAGCGGTAGTACCGCTGGCTGGCGGTAGTACCGCCCCTGGTCAGCGGTAGTACCGCTCTAGGAGCTTAGTACCGCCTGCCTAGCGGTTGTTCATGGACGGACCTTTTTGCGAAGACTTTCTTGGCGGTGGTAGTGCTTTTGCACTACCAGGGGCCCAGCGGTAGTACCGCTGGAGTGCCAGCGGTAGTATCGCTGCAACCAGCGGTAGTATCGCTAGGCAGCGGTAGTACCGCTAGGCGGTGGTAGTACCGCCCCTGGTCAGCGGTAGTACCGCTGGAGTGCCAGCGGTAGTACCGCTGGAGCTCGGGCAGAGAGTGGGAAACGGTTGGATTTTCCCCCCACTATATAAAGGGTTCTTCTAGCTGTGGAACCTTATCTCTTACCTCCCCAAGCTCCATTGTTGCTCCCTAAGCTCAAAAGTGCCCGATCTCTCTCCCTAACCAATCAAACTTGTTGATTCTTTAGGGATTGGTTGAGAAGGCCTAGATCCACACTTCCACCAAGAGAAAAGTTGATTCCCCCACCAATCCCTTGCGGATCTTGTTACTCTTGGGTGTTTGAGCATCCTAGACGGTTGAGGTCACCTCGAAGCCATATTCCATTGTGGTAAAGCTTCGTGGTCTAGTTGGGAGCCTCCAAGCTTTGTGTGGAGTTTGCCCCAACCTTGTTTGTAAAGGTTCGGTTGCCGCCTTCAAGGGCACCTATAGTGGAATCACGGTACCTTGCATCGTGCGAGGGCGTGAGGAGAATACGGTGGCCTTAGTGGCTTATTGGGGAGCATTGTGCCTCCACACCGCTCCAACGGAGACGTACTTCCTGTCAAAGGGAAGGAACTTCGATAACACATCCTCGTCTCCATCGGTTCCAATTGCGGTTATCTCTATCCTTTACTTTGTGTATGCTTATGTTGCGGACTATATCTTACTTGTCTTAATAACTCTCGTTGTTAGCTTCATTAGGGTTCACCTCATTGTCGTAATATTTGTGAACCCATATGTTGTTTACCTTAACTTGTTAAGATTAATTAAAAAAGTGGTCGTTGTCTATTCACCCCCCCCTCTAGTCAACCATATCGATCCTTTCATCAAGTACATGCTTTTGGTTGTTCGTTTGCATATCATTTTTCCAATATGCTTGCATGAAATACATTTGTAGGCATTTCAAGCTTTGAGGGCATTCAAGGTCCAACACAATGACAAGTGCTTCAACCTCTCCCATTGCTTTAGGATGATCAAAGACGAGGAGAAGTTCAAGGCGCAATATGCCGGCCTCAAGTCGTGTGGCGGGAAGCAAGCCGTGGAGGAGGTTAGGCACGGCAAGAAGGATCAGCCGAGGGGGAAGACCAACTCCAAAAAGGAGGACAAGTGGGATGCATCATCGATCGCCTTGATCGCAACCGTGGAGGGCATCATCACCAAGAAGGACTCAAGGGAGAAGAAGCGCCGGCAAGAAAGAGAAGAGCAAATAAACGCCTTCTTGGATATTCAAAGGAGGAGGCTTGACATGGAGGCGGAGAAACAAGCACGTATGCTTGAGATGGAGGCGGAGAAGCAAGCCAAGATGCTAGAGATCGAGGCCGCCAACGCCAAGACCAAGGCCAAAGAAGTGGCTCTCGCGAGCATGATGGCCGGGGTGGAGATCATGAAGGCGGATCTCAACAACGTGTCGCCAAGGAAGAGGCCGTGGTTCGAGAAGATGTAGCCCGACATGCTCAACTTCGACGAGGAGTGATCTATGGAGGCGAGCGCCATCTTTTTTGGATGCCGGCAGGTGTGCTGGCATGACCACGGGGCCGCGATGGCGTGGTCGAACTCAAGTCCCACCCTTTTTGTGTGCTGGCGTGTGTGCCGACCGGCTTGCGAGTGCGCCAACATGAACTGTGGTGCTATTTTTTGAGACCGACTGACGAGTGCGCCAGCATGAACTCAAGTCCCACCCTTTTGTGTGTGTTGGCATGGTGCTGGCATGAAACATGGCCGCTGGCATATGGTGTTGGCATGAAACATGGCCGCTGACATGATCGACCGCGGACCATTTTTTTAATATGTTGATTGCGGACATGAAACGCACTACCGATCCAAATCTAAAACAGGGCGGACGCCGGGCAGGCAGCCGACCCAAATGGACAAAAAGCGGACAAATTCGTCGTTCGTTTTGGTCGGCCCGTTGGAGTTGCTCTTAGTACTCCGTTGTACTACTTTTATATGCATGCATAGTATGAATGTTATTTTTATATCTCATAACCAATCAATAATCATATAGGTGCGAGAGAATTTTTAAATATGTCTTCTAAACCATGATGATAGAAGTATTAAGTATATAAAAAAGTTATTAGAGTCATTTATTACAAAATTCAACACGCATGGCAGAACATTGTTAAGGCTGGTTGTAATGGTTAGTATCATATACTAGTATCATGCATATGATACTAGTGTATGATACCACATCCATAATGCATAGTATCATATATTAGTATCATAGGGTAGTTCATTTATTGTCATGCAAGACAAATAGTAGCACATCATTTAATATGATATGGTATCATGATATGATACTCAACCCTCTCTTTATTCATTTAATACTATGCCACCTCATCGAAAATGCATAGTTGGCATGCATGATACTACCTATGATACTACCATTACGGGCAGCCTAAGAAGGATACCATCCAATCTGTTATCAAAGCTAAATTTCGCAATTTAATGGCCACCACATTGGCCATACCATTAATCTTGTAGATTTTAAAATCATCTATATGTTTTAATATACTCATTGCTTCCTTCTTCATCTGTTGGAATGAATAAGATACCATTTATCCATGACGTGATAGTCGGCACCTACAAGCAAGATGAAATAGATCATGTAAAGAATATGATTTATGTTACAAACTGTTTATTATATAGTATATGGTTCATTTCAATCATTATCTGTATATGAAATCTATCATTTTAATTGATTCAAATTTTCTTGTACTTTAGAGATGTTCATGTTACTCCAAAAATCAACGATAAATTTTTACAGCAACGCGTAGGGCATCATCTTGTATATACGATCCCGATAGGTGCTTCATATAGTCAGTAGAGTCCAATAGTAGTTGTTCGTGATTAGAAGGAAAACATAGATTAATTAACAAGAGTGAATTAATTCTTAATTTTTCACCAAGCCCATTGGGTTCAAGTGAATTTCAACATCTAGCACCCATAGCAAGTAGTTCTTGCCGATCATATGCAAAGCCAAAAAATTGAGTTTGGCAAAATTGGACATAGTAAACTACAAAAACAAAATTTAAATGTAAATTAGAGTAATGAAATAGTATATCTCTATTATTAAAAAGGGAATTGGTACATTCTCCTCATCTCCTCCCCATGTTTTCCTACCTTGGCTTTTTCTTCTCCATGCCCTTCCCCTGATTTGCAATAATCTAAACCTAGTCGATACTTTCATTTTCTTGTCCTAATATTCAAATTTTACAAAAATCATATCTTGCATCAATTCGGTCAAATCAAATGAAGTCTTAATCTCGAGCCTTAGATAAATCTTCCATCGCATTTCCTACCTATTCCCAAATCAAATCTTATCGAACCGCAACTAAATCAAAACTTACCTTGTCTTCCTGTAGCCATACTCAAATCAAGTCGAATATTATCGAAATCTAGAATATGATGGATATAAGGCTTATGCCAAACATGGTTGATGCTAGACCATTATAATATGAAAAACACTTTGGATCAACCGACTGATTTTACCCAAAAATCAGCCGGGTCGCTGGCTCCTCATGTGTCCCCTTCAGCCACCTCTTTTCTTCCCACCTTATCCCTTGCAGTGCTCTCTCCTCCACTCATTCTCCTCCTTATCTTCTTCTTCCTTTTTCCATTCATAGCAACGGTGCTGGGATGGAGCACGACGAGGGACAACCGATGCTGGGATGGAGCTGTACCAATGCAGAGGGTGGCGTTGTAGTGAAGCTCCGCCCGAAGGCACCGACGAGATGTTGAGATGGAGTCCGCGGTGCCGGTGTCGCGCTCCAATGAAGCATTGCCGGAGCTGCGGTCGGTCGTCGGTGCTGCGTTGGAGCACCCCCGCGCCAGTGCGACACTACAATGAAGCTTCGCCGGCGGCTGCAATGAAGCTTCACCGACGGCGTCAAGAGCTGCGATGCAGCGCCCTGAGCCACAATAGAGCTTCACCGACGGCGACGAGAACTGCAATGCAGCGCCCAAAGCTGCAATGAAACTTCACCGGCGGCTACAATGAAGCTTCACCGGCGGCGCCAAGATCTGCTATGGAGCGCCCGAGCTGCAATGAAGCTCCACTTGCACTGCAATGAATCTTCATCATGATGAGTGGTCGTTGCTTGCGTTGACCAGATTCAATGCCTCTGTAGAACGCATCTAATGGCTGCGGACCCGAGAAAATCAGTCGGTTGATCCGTAGTAGCCGCCTTATAATATGTATGCCCTGTTCCAATGCACGGACATTTAACTAGTAAACTAAAAATGAATAAAATAGCATCTTTTCATTTGAAAGAGATATGATGAGTAAAAGGGTTTATGATGATGTAACTGCACTTCATGATGGTCTTGAGACGATCGTGTGTGATAACGTGTTATACAACGTGTGTTTGGATCTAATGCAAGAGCTAAGCTAGACTTTCTGGCCAAGGTTTTACGTTGGGCACTGCTAGGCGCCGGCGCGCCGGCCCGAGGGCTCGCGCCGGTCGTGCAGCAGCCGTCAGATCAGAGCCCTCTGACCGTCATATCTGGTCGCGCTAGCCTCCATCCGTGTGACAGTCCGATGCCGACGTTCCAGAAGATTCCCCTCTGTTTTCGTTTTCGTCGTGTGTCTATTTATATTTGTCGCATCGTCATCGCATCATGCGCATCATCTGCATTGCATCGGCGTCTCCGTTGCCGCCCGTTTTCAAAACTTGCATTCGTTGTTAGTTACCGATTAACACCGTTGTTCGTTCTGAGTCCGACCGCACACGCACGCGCCCGCGGCACCGTCGTAACCCTGTTTTTAAAGTGCGTTTAAAACTTTCTCTGATTGGGGTGAGATTTGACGTGCGGTCGTAATTAGATATAGCTAGGCCGCGTGTCGAATTTCGTCGCGGTCGGAGTCCGTCTGGTACCCGAACGGTCGACCGTAGCGGCACCGTCTTCGGTTATTCGTCGGACATTTGCCGGTGTTTTAAAAATCGTTGCCGCGCCGCCCGTTCTCCCTCTCGTCTCCGGATATCCCCTCTACACGTCTTCGTAACCATTCCCGCGTTCGTAATCGTCCGAATCCGACCGCACGGTTGGATCCGGGACGAAATTTCGCTAAACCTAGCCCCCCCCATTCGTCTATATATAGTTCCCCTGTGTATTTTTTAGACAGCCCCCTCCTTCCACCTCGGGATCCGCGCCCTCAAACCCTAGCCCCCCACTCTCTCTCTCTCCTCCCTCCCTCCTCAGCACAGCCGCCGGGCCCGGGCAGGCCCATCCGCCGCCGTCGCAGTGCCCGAGCTCCCTGCTCCCGAGCTCCTTCTCCCGAGTCCCGCCGGTGCCCGAGCTCGCCTCGCCGCGCCGCCCTGCTGTCGCCAGCCCGAGTGCCACCTCTGGCCGGAGCCCGAGCCGACAACTGACAACCGACAACCCTCCTCAGCCGGCACCAGCCCCTCGTCGGAGCTCCCGCCGCCGTCAGCTCGGCCAGCCGCGCGCAGCTTCCCTGCGGCTGCCAGATCCAGCATAACATAATTCTTATTCCTGTTTCATTATGATTTCAATTCTTCTTCCGGAGGGCTCATGATATCAATTCCTTTTTCTCAAGTGTTCTTATCTTTTCTTTTCCGGAGTTTCAAGTTTTGTCAAGTATCTCTTTGTGAAGCCTCATCTAAATCCTGGCAAGGTCATAATCTTATTCTTTTCTACCTTGTTATCTTTGCATCATTCATTTGTAAACGGAGGTCCTTCATGGTGGTTCATCAAGGTTTCAATCCATTCTCAAGTGTTCTTCAAGATTCTTGTTGGAGAACCTCAAGTATCCTTCCTCTTGCATTTATATGTGCAATTGTTCTCCCTTTATCTTTTGAGGTGGTATTATAGCATTCTTGTTAGTGTAGGAGCCTCGAAGAGTTTTCTTTTCAAGAATAAGATAATTAAACCCACCAATTCTATGATCATGAGATATTTCAACCCATGATTTCTTCATTGAGCTATCTTGGTTTGGATTTCACCTAAAGCTTTTCCTATGGGTTGTTGCTGTTATGGTGCTTGTCACTAATCCAAGTTCTCAATGTTTCCTCTTGGTGTAAGATTGTTCATATCTTGTTTCTCCCAATCTATCCTTGTTTCTTTTAGTGGTTGTTTGTCACCTCATATTTGTTGAGATGATTTTCATAAGCCCACTACTATCTTGTTCTTTTCGTTGTTGTTTTTCCAACAACTCGGTTCAATTCTTCTCGCAAGGATGCTTGTCAAGTTCTTTGGAGTTAGTAGTTGTCATTCTTTTCTTCTTTCTCTTCTTCCGTATGAGCTAGTTCATATTCTCTTGTTTCGGAGGCTTTGTGATATTGCTCTTTTGGTTCAATCTTGTTGTTCTACCAAGATCATGGTGTTCCCTTGTCCTATTTACTTGTTTGTTGTGATTATTGTCTATTTTTTTCATCTTATCGAATTTTTTGTCCCATTTTCCTACCGAAGTGCTGCCGAAATTTTTCCGTGAATTCTTGCTTCTTTCTCATATCATTCCTCATCTCTTTGCAACTTTCAAGGATCGTTGATTTCACTCGTTTGTCAAGGAAGCGACTAAGTTTTTACCTCTTGTTCTTTCTCATCCTCTTCCCCCTTTCATTCTTGGATCTCGGGGCGAGATCCTCTTGTAGTGTAGGAGAGTTCTGACAGCCCGATGCCGCCGTTCCAGAAGATTCCCCTCTGTTTCCGTTTTCGTCGTGTGTCTATTTATAGTTGTCGCATCGTCATCGCATCATGCGCATCATCTGCATTGCATCGGCGTCTCCGTTGCCGCCCGTTTTCAAAACTTGCATCCGTTGTTAGTTACCGGTTAACGTCGTTGTTCGTTCTGAGTCCGACCGCACACGCCCGCGCCCGCGGCACCGTCGTAACCCTGTTTTTAAAGTGCGTTTAAAACTTTCTCTGATTGGGGTGAGATTTGACGTGCGGTCGTAATTAGATATAGCTAGGCCGCATGTCGAATTTCGTCGCGGTCGGAGTCCGTCTGGTACCCGAACGGTCGACCGTAGCGGCACCGTCTTCGGTTATTCGTCGGACATTTGCCGGTGTTTTAAAAATCGTTGCCGCGCCGCCCGTTCTCCCTCTCGTCTCCGTATATACCCTCTACACCTCTTCGTAACCGTTCCCGCGTTCGGAATCGTCCGAATCCGACCGCACGGTTGGACCCGGGACGAAATTTCGCTAAACCTAGCCCCCCCATTCGTCTATATATAGTTCCCCTGTGTATTTTTTACACAGCCCCCTCCTTCCACCTCGGGATCTGCGCCCTCAAACCCTAGCCCCCCACTCTCTCTCTCCTTCCTCCCTCCTCAGCGCAGCCGCCGGGCCCGGGCAGGCCCATCCGCCGCCGCTGCAGTGCCCGAGCTCCCTGCTCCCGAGCTCCTTCTCCCGAGTTCCGCCGGTGCCCGAGCTCGCCTCGCCGCGCTGCCCTGCTGCCGCCAGCCCGAGTGCCACCTCTGGCTGGAGCCCGAGCCGACAACCGCCAACCCTCCTCAGCCGGCACCAGCCCCTCGTCGGAGCTCCCGCCGCCGTCAGCTCGACCAGCCTCGCGCAGCTTCCCTGCGGCCGCCAGATCCAGCCCGCCGAGCCGCCGCCATGGAGAGCCACCGCCGGCTGCTGGGTGCCCCGCCGTCCCTTGGATCTGGCCGGGATAGAGCCCCTCAGCCTGGTCCCGCGGGCCGTCGGGTGCCCCGTCGTCGCTGGTTGCCAGGTGAGCCTGCGCCGCCGCCGTGAAGCGCTCGGGATCGAGCCAAGCGGCGAGCGCTCTCGCTCCAGCTGGGCTTCGCCTTCGCGGTGGGCCGCGTGCCCCACGAGGCCCAGCAGCAGCCAGCCGCCCGAGGCCTCGCCTGCCTCACCGCCAGGCCCGGGCCGATTCGCCCCTTCGGCCTCGTTCGGCCCAGCTCCTTCGGCCCAACCGAGGTAGCACTCCTTTCCCCCCTGTGTAGCATTATAATAGTTTGGCCCATGTAGGAATTTTAGGAATTAATAAATTCCAGAAATTAGACGTATATTCAAACGCCCGTAACTTTTAAACCGTATGTTGGATCGCGATGTTTTAGATATGTATCTCGTGTAGAATTCCACGTAGATTTCAAATTTCCAACTTGCATAGTTATTTGATGTAGTTTTGTGTGCCGAATGCCTAGAAATGTGTGCTGTTTATATTGTTTTGCCCGTAGTAATTTTTCTCGTGCGAGTCCGGGTTGCCCGAACTCCGTAGTAGAAATGTTCATGCTCTAGGGAACTATTTTCCATGTATTTTACAGCGGTCATTGGTATTTTTTGCGTGTAGGATTCGCCGGAAGTTTATTTTCCCGTGTATAGGTTATTATCTCGCATTTTTGTGTGGCATTATTTTGTGTTGCAAACCCCACATATTTTATATGTTTCTGGGGTGGATTTTTCTGTGCAATTAGTTTTAGCATTAGAGCAAGTTAGTTCGCGATACATTTTGCTATGTTGCCCTTTTGTTTAATTCGTAGGATTTATTCCGTGCTTCGTTTGAATTAGTTGTTAACTAGGGAGTTCTTCTTTGATGTTTAGTCTAGCCTCTGGTATTTTTAGTTGCAATAGAAATGCATGTTTAGGTGTGTTTTTATTGCTCTCAAGTTGCTAGAAATAGTGTTGTTTTAGAGGAGCTGAAATATCTCTAAGTCTGGAATCTGTTATATTTTGTTGTTGTCTTGTCTTGCTTACATCTTGTGATCTGTAGCTCTTTTGAGGTTGGTCCAATGGAGTTAGTTGTACCCCTTGTGTTTCTCTAGCATGCTGTAAATTTTCATGCCATTTGGAGTCCTGTAGCTATAGGTTTTGCTGCTGTCAATACTGCTGCAGATCGAAAACTGCACTTTCATGAGGTGTAATTTTCACCAAGTCTGAAATAGTGAGTGGGATGCCATTTTGTGTCTTATTTTCCTAGTGCTCTTTGCTGCCATGCTAGTTGTTGTTAGTTGTTTGTAGTAGTGCATCTTGCCCTCTTTCGTGCCATGCCTTGCTTGAGTTTATCGGAGTTGTGTAGCCCGTAGTTGTGGGGTGTAGAAAATGCTATGTGGCTGATTTTGGCAGATTGTAGTCATTTCTTGTTTTGCTCGTAGTTTTTGAACCGTAGCTCCGATTTGATCGTGTCCTACATGAAACTTGCTTAGAATCTCGTGTAGTTTCATTTTCTCTTGCTGTTTGTATGTTTAGAAGTGCTCGTGACCGCCGTTGCACACATATTGCATTCATGCCATCATATCTTGCGGTGCTTGTATCTTTTGATCCGTAGCTCCGTTGGAGATGATCTATATGTGTAGTTTGCTTGAAATGACGCGTAGAATCACGTGAACCTATTTTTGTTGCTGTTTAACAACTAATTAAAGGTGTTAGTTCATATCTGGTCAGATTTGTAAATTAACATGTGAGGCCGTCTCGGAGATGCTATATGTCATTTCCGACCTCATTTAAAATGTCTAGATAGGTAGTTTAATTTGCGCTTCACCTCTTGCCATGTTTAACCACATTTAATATTGCCGTATATCTAATCGGGAATGAACTAAATAATTAAACGTGGAGCTTCGTCGATATACAACTCGTTGCATATCGAGCTTCACTTAATGTGTAGTGTTTGATTGTTGTGATTGTCATGTCGTGCATTAGACCGTTCATGCTTCATGTGTGTCTTGCATCGTGTGGTGTATATCGTGTGTTGATGCTTGTTCTCGGTTTTTCCCGTCTCGATAGAGTTTCGCAAGCGTGTCGGATGTGAGGACCCGTTCGACTACGTCGGTTCGTCTGCTTCACGGAGGCATTCTTCTTCCAAGCGGGATCTCAGGCAAGATGATCATTTCCCTAGATACCATTACTATCATTGCCATGCTGGTTATTTCGATGCTATCGTTATGTCTCGTTGCCTACCACATGTTAAATACCAGCCTCTCAATCCTGCCATGAAACCCTCAACCTGTTCAACCTAGCGAACCACTGATTGGCTATGCTACTGCTTGCTTAACCCTGTTGATAGCGTTGCTAGTTGCAGGTGCAGATGCTACCATGTGAAAGCATGGGTTCCTTGTTATATCACCATATTAAATGCTATTTAATTTAATGCACCTATATACTTGGTAAAAGGTGGAAGGCTCGGCCTTTCTAGCCTGGTGTTTTGTTCCACCTTTGGCCCCTTAGTTTTCGGCTACCGGTGTTATGTTCCATAAATGAGCGCTCCTAACACGATCGGGGTTGTTATGGGGACCCCCTTGATAATTCGTTTTAGATTAAGGCTGGTCTGTCAAGGCCCAACTATGGTACTATATTTGCCTAATCACCTAATGAAATTGCATAGGGACCCGCCGGCACCCGCGGACTAATTTAATCAACCCCGGGCCAATGCTCCTCATGAGTGTTGGTCCAAAAAGGACAGACTGCAGGGCCACCACGGGGCAACTCGAGGTTTGGCACCTGTAGGCTTTTCCATCCGCCGTGTCCTGAGAACGAGGTACGCGACTCCTATCGGGATCGTCGACACGTCGGGCGGCCTTGCTGGATTAGTTTTATCTTTGACGAAATATCTTGTGCATCGGGATTTCGGTGATGCTTTGGGTTATCTCAGAGTTGAGGTTTTCCACTAGGGAATCCGACGAGATCGCGAGCTTCGTGATTGAGGATTTCTATGCGGCTTGTGGAAATTTGTGATGGACTAGTTGGAGCACCCCTGCAGGTTTAAATCTTTTCGGAAAGCCGTGCCCGCGGTTATGTGGCAACGTGGATACTTTGTTTAACACTGGTTCTAGATAACTTGAAGTTAACTTAATTAAAATATGACAACTGTGTGCGTAACCGTGACTGTCTCTTTCGTGAGTTCCTTCTCTGATCGAGGACACGGAGGGGTTATGTCTGACGTAAGTAGGTGTTCAGGATCATTCATCTGATCATCAGTAGTTACGTCTGTTATGCGTAGATCTTCCCCCTCTTATTTCTTGTACTCGTAAGTTAGCCACCATATATATGCTTAGCCGCTGCTGCAACCTCACCACTTAACCATATCTCACCCATTAAGCTTTGCTAGTCTTGATACCTTTGGAAATGAGATTGTTGAGTCCCCTGTGGCTCACAGAT
Organism: Hordeum vulgare subsp. vulgare; assembly: GCF_904849725.1. Lineage (NCBI taxonomy): Eukaryota > Viridiplantae > Streptophyta > Magnoliopsida > Poales > Poaceae > Hordeum > Hordeum vulgare. The sequence goes on along the minus strand of NC_058524.1, from coordinate 568,532,760 downwards.
TACTACAACACCAGTTGCAGGTACAGGTAAAGGATACTTGACGCGAGCGCGTTGATTGATCATTTGGAGTTGCTTCTTCTTCTTCTTCTTCTTCTTCTTCTTCATCGATCTAGGATGGGTTCCAGGCCGGCAGCCTGGGATAGCAAGGATGGACGTCGTTCTATTTTTCTCGTTTGTTTTCGTCCGTAGTCGGACCCTGCTCTTACTCTTGATGATTATGTAATGTACTGAAGTGACTCTGATGTAGCTTGTGGCGAGTGTAAGCCAACTCTGTATATATATCTCTTCTTTTCAGTACATGTACTTGTAATAATATCCATTCTTGCGACACGACGAGATGCGCTTCTATCCCTAACGAGGCCTTCGTGCCAAATTGAGGATAGGGTCGCATCTTGGGCATGACAAGTTGGTATCAGAGCAGTACCGACCTAGGAGCCCCCTTGATTGATCGAACTTGGCCGAGTCGAGTCTAGTGAAAAAAATACTTTGAGTCTAGTTATATATCGGAGAGTAGGATTCTTTTTTCTCCTCTTCTATGCTCTGGTGAGGAATCTTGACGTAATAATTTAATTCTACTCCTCTTCTCACTCAAAAAAAATTTAGGATCACGCGGATATTTTTGAGATCTATATGATGCCGATGTGACGGAATTCTGTCTTGGTGCCTCCTATCTACTCTAAGTCTCAGGGGAGTTGAGCTCCAGGGGATTCTTGAGCACATCGTTATCATTCAGATTTCTTAGTATCTCAGAACGAAGGATGTTCGTAATTGCTTCAATACTAGTAGTGGTGAGATAACCCCGATGTCCCCAGTACTGGTGTAGATTGTTCGGGAGTACTGCCATACTTGTATCGTGGTGATCACGAGGGTTTGTTGTAGATGAAGGTCCGAGATTCTGGTTGTGTGTTGACGTATGTGATATAGGTGACGGGTTAGTTTAGGAGTTGTGTGATATACTCCTTGCATCTGTGTACCAGATTGCATGACCAGTTATTTCGGGAATTCTTAGGTGGGAATTCAAGTAGTTGCTTATAGGACAATCTTCCAACAAATGCTTGATGTTAGGTTGGGGTTCGACATCTAGTGGATTCGTTTGTTCACGGTCGACTTACAGCGGTACACGTTGTGTCTTAAAGAGTCCTTGTAGCTTGCTACGACTCGGGGACGCTTCGTATGTCGGGTGCACTGCCTTGCACTTGATGGCTTGTGTAAGGTTCGAGCCCGTGCGATCCTGTCCACGAAAATATCGGACGAAATCTTTCTCATGAGTTTGTTCTGGCTAATTGCAAGCCGCACCCTTTATGTTGTTGAACTATGGTAATTCAAGTTACTTCGATGTCAAGTGGTGATTTCAGATCTTTCCAAGAGGTGTTCTCATATTTTTTATATGAGAGTATTAATTCTTTTGCTCTATCAATTGTCTTATCAATTCCTTTCAACCGGAGTTGTTATGTCAAGTCTTTTCAACCGGTGTGCTTCTCTTTAACTGTAGTCTATCCTCTCTAATTTTGCAAGATCGTTCTCTCATTTCATCCGGAGTTCGTCTCATCTGTCCCAAGTCGTCTTTGTTGTCCCCGCCCTCCCACCCTTTTTCTTCAGTGATTCAATTTTCATCCAGGAGTTTTCTTTTTATTGTGCTTCCGCTGTCTGGTCTTTTCTCTCTTACCCGATGATTCATTGTGAAGATTCTCAGGAGCTTCGTGTTCACCTTTATTCATTCTTGTCATCTTTTCTGGTGAATTCAATTCAAGCTATCCGTGTTCATTATATCCTATTCATCCCTGCAATTCTTTCCCATGTTGGAAATTCTTTTCAGCCTATCTTGTTATTCATTTTTCTCTTTCTATCCGGTGTGTTCAAGATATTTCAGTAGTTTCTTGTTTTCACTTCTTTTAATTATTTCGAGGTTCTCAACCTCATCTAGCTCTCTTATACCGGTGCAATTTCTCTCCCTCTAAGCAATCTTTTCAATGGTGATTCCTTTGAGTGGGCCCATAACCCACAGGTTTTTCCCAGGATCTTATATGTCTCTTCTATTTTTCCAGAGGTCTTTAATTCTTTTCAACTATGACGTAAGTATGAATGTCATCAGTCATATTCCTTCTTCAAGATCTATTTGAATTAATTCTCATATTTGGCTCAACCTTGCATTCTTCTTTATTCTGGAGTGTCTCATTAATTCTTGGTGTTGCTCTCGTCATCATTCTCTGCTTGCAATTCGAAGGAGTGTTTTTCTCCAATATTGGTCTATTCTCTTGTAGATTCATCATTTCAGTCTTGTGCCATCATCTTGAATTATTCCCAATCATGAGTAATCTCTTTCTTGCTATCCGATGCATTTCTGAGTTGTTTCATTCTCGATCCTCCGAAGGCCATCATTTCAGAAGATTCTTTGTTCTCAGCTTTCAGCTTTCATCCTCAATTCTTCTCAATTGTTGCCTCTTCGTTCGTCTCTCGTTTATCCGGTGCCTTGTTCAAGTTTCTCTTAGGTGGCTTATGTTCTCTTCATTCTCATGTATCTCCATTAATTCGTGGTGTTCCCATTTAATTGGAATTCTTACCGGTGCTTCCTTCAATTTTTGCCTCAAGTGGTGCTTTCCTCTCTGTTTCTCCAAGATTCATTTCTAGTAGAATAAGTGATATGCTAAATCCGTTGATTGTCATCAATTTAACTTGATGAAGGATTAGCATAGCATAATTCTTATTCCTGTTTCATTATGATTTCAATTCTTCTTCCGAAGGGCTCATGATATCAATTCCTTTTTCTCAAGTGTTCTTATCTTTTCTTTTCCGGAGTTTCAAGTTTTGTCAAGTATCTCTTTGTGAAGCTTCATCTAAATCCTCGCAAGGTCATAATCTTATTCTTTTCTACCTTGTTATCTTTGCATCATTCATTTGTAAACGGAGGTCCTTCATGGTGGTTCATCAAAGTTTCAATCCATTCTCAAGTGTTCTTCAAGATTCTTGTTGGAGAACCTCAAGTATCCTTCCTCTTGCATTTATATGTGTAATTGTTCTCCCTTTATCTTTTGAGGTGGTATTATAGCATTCTTGTTAGTGTAGGAGCCTCGAAGAGTTTTCTTTTCAAGAATAAGATAATTAAACCCACCAATTCTATGATCATGAGATATTTCAACCCATGATTTCTTCATTGAGCTATCTTGGTTTGGATTTCACCTAAAGCTTTTCCTATGGGTTGTTGCTGTTATGGTGCTTGTCACTAATCCAAGTTCTCAATGTTTCCTCTTGGTGTAAGATTGTTCATATCTTGTTTCTCCCAATCTATCCTTGTTTCTTTTAGTGGTTGTTTGTCACCTCATATTTGTTGAGATGATTTTCATAAGCCCACTACTATCTTGTTCTTTTCATTGTTGTTTTTCCAACAACTCGGTTCAATTCTTCTCGCAAGGATGCTTGTCAAGTTCTTTGGAGTTAGTAGTTGTCATTCTTTTCTTCTTTCTCTTCTTCCGTATGAGCTAGTTCATATTCTTTTGTTTCGGAGGCTTTGTGATATTGCTCTTTTGGTTCAATCTTGTTGTTCTACCAAGATCATGGTGTTCCCTTGTCCTATTTACTTGTTTGTTGTGATTATTGTCTATTTCTTTCATCTTATCGAATTTTTTGTCCCATTTTCCTACCGAAGTGCTGCCGAAATTTTTCCGTGAATTCTTGCTTCTTTCTCATATCATTCCTCATCTCTTTGCAACTTTCAAGGATCGTCGATTTCACTCGTTTGTCAAGGAAGCGACTAAGTTTTTACCTCTTGTTCTTTCTCATCCTCTTCCCCCTTTCATTCTTGGATCTCGGGGCGAGATCCTCTTGTAGTGTAGGAGAGTTGTGACAGCCCGATGCCGACGTTCCAGAAGATTCCACTCTGTTTCCGTTTTCGTCGTGTGTCTATTTATATTTGTCGCATCGTCATCGCATCATGCGCATCATCTGCATTGCATCGGCGTCTCCGTTGCTGCCCGTTTTCAAAACTTGCATCCGTTGTTAGTCATCGGTTAACGTGGTTGTTCGTTGTGAGTCCGACCGCACACGCACGCGCCCGCGGCACCGTCGTAACCCTGTTTTTAAAGTGCGTTTAAAACTTTCTCTGATTGGGGTGAGATTTGACGTGCGGTCGTAATTAGATATAGCTAGGCCGCCTGTCGAATTTCGTCGCGGTCGGAGTCCGTCTGGTACCCGAACGGTCGACCGTAGCGGCACCGTCTTCGGTTATTCGTCGGACATTTGCCGGTGTTTTGAAAATCGTTGCCGGGCCGCCCGTTCTCCCTCTCGTCTCCGGATATCCCCTCTACACGTCTTCATTACCGTTCCCGCGTTCGGAATCGTCCGAATCCGACCGCACGGTTGGATTCGGGACGAAATTTCGCTAAACCTAGCCCCCCATTCGTCTATATATAGTTCCCCTGTGTATTTTTTAGACAACCCCCTCCTTCCACCTCGGGATCCACGCCCTCAAACCCTAGCCCCCCACTCTCTCTCCTCCCTCCCTCCTCAGCACAGCCGCCGGGCCCGGGCAGGCCCATCCGCCGCCGCCGCAGTGCCCGAGCTCGCTGCCCCCGAGTCCCGCCGGTGCCCGAGCTCGCCTCGCCGCGCCGCCGTGCTGCCGCCAGCCCGAGTGCCACCTCTGGCCGGAGCCCGAGCCGACAACCGCCAACCCTCCTTAGCTGGCACCAGCCCCTCGTCGAAGCTCCCGCCGCCGTCAGCTCGGCCAGCCCCGCGCAGCTTCCCTGCGGCCGCCAAATCCAGCCCGCCGAGCCGCCGCCATGGAGAGCCACCGCCGGCTGCTGGGTGCCCCGCCATCCCTTGGATCTGGCCGGGATCGAGCCCCTCGGCCTGATCCCGCCAGCCGCCGGGTGTCGTTGCTGGTTGCCAGGTGAGCCTGCGCCGCCGTCGTGAAGCGCTCGTGATCGAGCCAAGTGGCGAGCGCTCTCGCTTGAGTTGGGCTTCGCCTTCGCGGTGGGCCACGCGCCCCACGAGGCCCAACAGCAGCTAGCCGCCCGAGGCCTCGCCTGCCTCACCGCCAGGCCCAGGCCGATTCGCCCCTTCGGCCTCCTTCGGCCCAGGGCCTTCGGCCCGACCGAGGTAGCACTCCTTTCCCCCCTTGTAGCATTATAATAGTTTGGCCCATGTAGGAATTTTAGCAATTAATAAATTTCAGAAATTAGATGTATATTCAAACGCCCGTAACTTTTAAACCGTATGTTGGATCGCGATATTTTAGATATGTATCTCGTGTAGAATTCCGCATAGATTTCAAATTTCCAACTTGCATAGTTGTTTGATGTAGTTTTGCATGCCGAATGCCTAGAAATGTGTGATGTTTATATTGTTTTGCCCGTAGTTATTTTCCTCGTGCGAGTCCGGGTTGCCCGAACTCCGTAGTAGAAATGTTCATGCTCTAGGGAACTATTTTCCATGTATTTTAGAGCGGTCATTTGTATTTTTTGCGTGTAGGATTCGCCGGAAGTTTATTTTCCCGTGTATAGGTTATTATCTCATATTTTCGTGTGGCATTATTTTGTGTTGCAAACCCCACATATTTTATATGTTTCCGGGGCATGGATTTTTCTACGCAATTAGTTTTAGCATTAGAGCAAGTTAGTTCGCGATATATTTTGCTATGTTGCCCTTTTATTTAATTCGTAGGATTTATTCCGTGCCTCGTTTGAATTAGTTGTCAACTAGGGAGTTCTTCTTTGATGTTTAGTCTAGCCCCTGGTATTTTTAGTTGCAATAGAAATGCATGTTTAGGTGTGTTTTTATTGCTCTCAAGTTGCTAGAAATAGTGCTGTTTTAGAGGAGCTGAAATATTTCTTAATCTGGAATCTATTATATTTTGTTGTTGTCTTGTCTTGCTTACATCTTGTGATCTGTAGCTCTTTTGAGGTTGGTCCAATGGAGTTAGTTGTACCCCTTGTGTTTCTCTAGCATGCTGTAAATTTTCATGCCATTTGGAGTCCTGTAGCTATAGGTTTTGCTGCTGTCAATACTGCTTCAGATCGAAAACTGCACTTTCATGAGGTGTAATTTTCACTAAGTCTGAAATAGTGAGTGGGATGCCATTTTGTGTCTTATTTTCCTAGTGCTCCTTGCTGCCATGCTAGTTGTTGTTAGTTGTTTGTAGTAGTGCGTCTTGCCCTCTTTCGTGCCATGCCTTGCTTGAGTTTATCGGAGTTGTGTAGCCCGTAGTTGTGGGGTGTAGAAAATGCTATGTGGCTGATTTTGGCAGATTGTAGTCATTTCTTGTTTTGCTCGTAGTTTTTGAACCGTAGCTCCGATTTGATCGTGTCCTACATGAAACTTGCTTAGAATCTCATGTAGTTTCATTTTCTCTTGCTGTTTGTATGTTTAGAAGTGCTCGTGACCGCCGTTGCACACATATTGCATTCATGCCATCATATCTTGCGCTGCTTGTATCTTTTGATCCGTAGCTCCGTTGGAGATGATCTATATGTGTAGTTTGCTTGAAATGACGCGTAGAATCACGTGAACCTATTTGTGTTGCTGTTTAACAACTAATTAAAGGTGTTATTTCCGATCTGGTCAGATTTGTAAATTAACATGTGAGGCCGTCTCGGAGATGCTATATGTCGTTTCCGACCTCATTTAAAATGTCTAGATAGGTAGTTTAATTTGCGCTTCACCTCTTGCCATGTTTAACCACATTTAATATTGCCGTATATCTAATCGGGAATGAACTAAATAATTAAATGTGGAGCTTCGTCGATATACAACTCGTTGCATATCGAGCTTCACTTAATGTGTAGTGTTTGATTGTTGTGATTGTCATGTCGTGCATTAGACCGTTCATGCTTCATGTGTGTCTTGCATCGTGTGGTGTATATCGTGTGTTGATGCTTGTTCCCGGTTTTCCCCGTCTCGATAGAGTTTCGCAAGCGTGTCGGATGTGAGGACCCGTTCGACTACGTCGGTTCGTCTGCTTCACGGAGGCATTCTTCTTCCAAGCGGGATCTCAGGCAAGATGATCATTTCCCTAGATACCATTACTATCATTGCCATGCTGGTTATTTCGATGCTATCGTTTATGTCTCGTTGCCTACCACATGTTAAATACCAGCCTCTCAATCCTGCCATGAAACCCTCAACCTGTTCAACCTAGCAAACCACTGATTGGCTATGCTACTGCTTGCTTAACCCTGTTGATAGCGTTGCTAGTTGCAGGTGCAGATGCTACCATGTGAAAGCATGGGTTCCTTGTTATATCACCATATTAAATGTTATTTAATTTTATGCACCTATATACTTGGTAAAAGGTGGAAGGCTCGGCCTTTCTAGCCTGGTGTTTTGTTCCACCTTTGCCCCCTTAGTTTCCGGCTACCGGTGTTATGTTCCATAAATGAGCGCTCCTAACACGATCGGGGTTTTTATGGGGATCCCCTTGATAATTCGTTTTAGATTAAGACTGGTCTGGCAAGACCCAACTTTGGTACTATATTTGCCTAATCACCCAATAAAATTGCATAGGGACCCGCCGACACCCGCGGACTAATTTAATCAACCCCGGGCGAGTGCTCCTCATGAGTGTTGGTCCAAAAAGGACAGACTGCGGGGCCACCACGGGGCAACTCGAGGTTTGGCACCTGTAGGCTTTTCCATCCGTCGTGTCCTGAGAACGAGGTACGCGACTCGTATCGGGATCGTCGACACGTCGGGCGGCCTTGCTGGATTAGTTTTACCTTTGACGAAATATCTTGTGCATCGGGATTCCGGTGACGCTTTGGGTAATCTCAGAGTTGAGGTTTTCCACTAGGGAATCCGACGAGATCGGGAGCTTCGTGATTGAGGATTTCTATGCGGCTAGTGGAAATTTGTGATGGACTAGTTGGAGCACCCCTGCAGGGTTAAATCTTTTCGGAAAGCCGTGCCCGCGGTTATGTGGCAACGTGGATACTTTGTTTAACACTGGTTCTAGATAACTTGAAGTTAACTTAATTAAAATATGACAACTGTGTGCGTAACCGTGACTGTCTCTTTCGTGAGTTCCTTCTCCACTGTAAAACTGCAAAAAACATTCGTTCTCTCCCTTATGTATGTACTGTGGGTTTATTTCGGAAAAACACAGGTGGTTTACAGTAAAATTACAAAAAACGATGTGTTTTCTCACTTAAATCCGGACTGCGGGCTGATTTCGGAAAACTCTAAGGGGTTTTCTATAAAACGACCACTACACGCTTTATTATTAGGGAAAGAAAGGAAAATGAAATACGATGTAAAACGATGGAAACCAAGAAAAAATAAAAAATAAAAAATAAAATATAAAAATGAATACTACCTCCGTCCGAAAATACTTGTTCTAAAAATGAATGTATCTAGATTTATTTTAGTTATAGATATATTCATTATATTCATTTTTAGGACAAGTATTTCCGGACGGAGGGAGTATAACCTACGAAGGCCGAAGAAAACCGCTGGAAACAGTCGAAAGGATAAAAACCCAGAAAAAAACCGCACTGCAGCTACATTACAGGGCCAGCCCAGTAGCGCCGCGCGAGAGACGAGCGAGACATAGCTCCCGTGCGCGACGGAGGCCAGAGTAATACCCGCCCACAAAACTGCTAGGATGGGCTAGGCCCATTTCGAAATTTTTAATAAAATCCGTCCTCCCGCGACCGCGAGTGCGCTAGCACGACTCGCCACGACAAACTCCTACGAGCACGACCAAAGGGAGCGACGCCCGGGGATTGGACATCGGACCAAGCAAGCCGGCTCGCCGCTCGCCGCCGGCCAGCCGCGGCCTGCGGATACGTACCTTCGTCCTCCGCCAGGCCGCGCATCGGCAGCGGGATGGGCCCGGCTTCGATGCAGAAGAGCTGGCGCAAGGCGTGCGGCGCCATCAAGGACTCCACCACCGTCAGCCTCGCCAAGGTCAACAGCGGCCACGACCACCTCAAGGATCTCGACGTCGCCGTTGTCAAGGCCACCAGCCACGTCGAGCGCCCGCCCAAGGACCGACACCTCGCCAGTGAGATCACTTCTCCTCTCGTTCCCCGCGCACCCGCGCCGCCCGTATGTTCTTCTGAGTTCTGACCAGTCACCTGCGCCGCCGCTGCCGCGGGTGTCGCCGTCGTCTTGGTTGCAGAGATCGTAGGCGCCCGGTCGCGCACCGAGGTCTCCCACTGCGTCCACGCGCTCGCCAGGCGCCTCTCCAACACCAGCAACTGGGTGGTACGTACGCATGCACGTCGTGGACGCCGTCGCCATTGACAATCTTGAGAATACATTGATGGATGGATCGTGCGCGCGCAGGTAGCTCTGAAGGCGCTGGTGGTGATCCACAGGGCGCTTCGGGAGGGCGACGGCGGCGCGTTCAGGGAGGAGCTGCTGAGCCACGGGCGGCGCAGGGGCCACGCGCTGCAGATGTCCAACTTCAAGGACGACTCGGGCCACCTGGCTTGGGACTGCTCCGCGTGGGTGCGCACCTACGCGCTCTTCCTCGAGGAGCGGCTCGAGTGCTTCGCGGTGCTGCGCTACGACGTGGAGGCGGAGCGCCTCAGAGCTCCGGCGCCGGCAGCGGAGGGGCAGACGCCTCACACCAAGACGCAGAGCAGGACGAGGAGGCTGGGCAAGGACGACCTCCTGGAGCAGCTGCCCGCGCTGCAGCAGCTGCTCTTCCGGCTCGTCGGCTGCCAGGTGAAGTTCGGTTCACTTCATCGTCGTGTTACACTACTGCACATTTTGCACAGACAGTTTTCTGCAAGCATTCGTGCCCAAATTCCGCTGCAGCCTGAGGGAGCGGCGTTCGGGAACTACCTCATACAGTACGCCTTAGCCCTGGTGCTGAAGGAGAGCTTCAAGATCTACTGCGCGGTGAACGATGGCATCATCAACCTCGTGGATGTGGTGCGTTGTTTTCCTGTGGTTTCTGAATTTTTCTCGTCTTCTACTGGTTCATCGTTGAGCTCTGCCTCTGACCGGATGGAGGTTTCTATCTATCTGGCCTCGTGCAGTTCTTCGACATGAGCAAGCTCGATGCGATCAAAGCCCAGGACATCTACAGAAGGACAGGAACTCTGGTACGTGTACTTATTATGAGACGGGCGTTGCTTCTGCATTCTCCCATGTGGAATTAACTGTTTGTGCGAATTGAAGCTAACGAGTAATGGTGCTTGGAATGCCAGGCGAAGAGCCTCTCTGAATTCTACGAGCTCTGCAGGGGTTTGGAACTCGCCAGGAACTTCCAGTTTCCAGTTCTCAGAGAGGCAGATACCTACACTCGCTTCATTTGTTTCACATCAGTTCAAGGAAGTACTCCTTCAGGAGTGTGTTTTATCTTTATTATGCTAAAATGATTTCGTTTTCTCTGTGTTTTCTTCAGCCACCGGCGTCGTTTCTTGCGACGATGGAAGAGTACATCAGAGAAGCTCCCAGAGCTGGTCACGTTGCAAACAAGACCATTGTGAGTCATTAAGCCTGTTTGGAACTGCGGATTTTTTTGCTTAAACTTTTCATAAAGGGGCCGTATGCATCGCTCTGATGCAGAGGCCGGAGGCGAGCCTCCTTTTCTAAAAAAATAATAATAATAAAAAGCATAAGAAATGTCCAATAGATTTTTGAAAAATGTCCCGTTGCAAATATGACTATCGTGAGTCATCTGAGAAGCTCCCAGAGCAGTTATTTCAATAGATTTTTCTCTGATCTCAAAAGTGCTTATGAGCTAAAAAGGGTTCTCAGTTTCAGTTACCGCTGAAACTGATAAAATGTCACTGAATTCAGTTCTCAATTTGCCAAAGGGCTGACATTGTCGTTTGAACTTGACTAATATTCAACCAGTACTTGGCCAGAGTTTGCAGTGTGTTTGAAACTGGAAGCATGCGTCCTGGTTTTTCTTTTACTGAAACGTAAATATGTTGGGACCCATCGACTGAAATCACATAAAATTCAGGAATTCCGGTGAAATTCACTGGCTCTTTTTTTTTTTCAAGTAACGAGATTGGCTTTGGAATCAAATTGGCAGGAATATCGGCAACTAGATCTTACTGCAGATCAAGAAGAGCAACCACCACCTGAACGGCCCCGCGAGGCCACAACGGAAGAACCTGCAGAGGAGGAACCGCTGCCGGAGACTGAAGAGGAACCCCATCCTGCAGCTGAGCTCAACGATGAACCTCAACCTACCACCACCACCGCCGAGTTCGATTTACTGGTAAGCTGCCAATGTCCGTCAGTGCATTACAGTATATTGCATTGATGTTAACATATCGGTTGCTGATGCCGGTGTGTGTGTGCAGGGTTTACATGAGGTGAGCTCTGCAGCAGCAGAGCTAGAGGAGAGCAACGCACTGGCACTGGCCATTGTAGCACCAGGTAACAAACATGTTCCATGCAGCATTGCAGGTGCAGCTGGGTTCTGATCTTCTTGCTACGCTTCCCAGCTCCTCCCTGCTCGTCTCCTCACGGATTCAGTCCAGCAAACCACTGACTGACTCTGCTCCATTAATTCCTCCGTCGATCAGGTGGTAGCAGCAGCGCGTCTGCGTCTGCTGCTGTCGACATGGCTGGATCTTCGGGCTGGGAGCTGGCCCTGGTCGCGGCACGGACCGACATCAGCAACCGATCGGCAGAGATGAAACTGGTGCGCAAAGAGCAGAACCCCGAGTAGCATTTCCATCCATTGATGCATGTGACTCTGTCCTCACCTGCATTGCCACTGACGATGCTTTGTTGCAGGCGGGGGGCTTCGACGGCCTGCTGCTGGACAGCCTATACGAGGACGCGGCGAGGAGGCAGCAGCAGCAGCAGCAGGCGACGTACGGGGACGCTGCCGGTGACCCGTTCGCCGCGTCGACAAGCGTCGCGCCGCCGACCGACGTGCAGATGTCGATGATGGCGCAGCAGCAGCAGGAGATGTTTGGGATGCCGCTGCCGTTTCAGCATGGTGGTGCCGGTGCTTCTGGGTCTCAGGCCAATCCGTTCGGTGACGCCTGCTCTCCTATGTTACCCCAGGGGCAGGGGCAGGGCACCCCCTTCCATGGCCATGGGAGCGGCAGCTTGATCTGAATATGTATATTTGTTTTGTGTAGAAGAAGTAGCAGCATCCGGTAGCTCTGGTTTTAATTGATACAGTACATGATGATTGACTAGCATCATTCTGGCTGTGCGCCATGAATCCTACGTATCTTCTTTTTCCTCTGACAAACAACATTAGTACTAGTACATATAAACATCAGTACATCAGCAGCGCTGTTTTCAAATTCTGCATTCAACATCGCTGTCATCGACAGGGAGATATTACATACGTGGGGCATATAATAACCTCAAAAAATACCAGAGCATTTATATTTGCTCACGCTTTTAGTACTTGATATATAGTTCATGCACTCATGAACTATGATTTGTATGCAAAGTTCTTTACTTCTGTTTTGTGTGATTTTATGCGAATCCTACCTATGCTCGTACATGGCAGGCAGTCCAGCCGCTAGACACATGCAAATGCAGTAGCTGATCAGCGAACAGACTTTTTTTCCTCTCAGGAAGATAAACCCCGGCCTCTGCATCGAGTGATGCACACATCCATCTTTACATTCATCTTTATTATATTATTCAACAAAGTCTAACCTAGCACGTCTCCCTCCCTCCCTCCCAACCCTAGCCGCCCCTCCCTCCCCCTCCCTTCCTCGCCGCCGTCTGAGGCAGCCGCCGGGCAAGCCCGGGGCGCCAAGGATGGTGATGGCGGGGCCTAGGCTGCCCTGCCTATGTGTGGGGAGCCCTGGATCTGGAGCGGCGGCTCCATTGGCGAGGCACGACAGGCTAGCAACCGGGCGGTGGATCTGGCGTCTCGGCCGCGCAGGCGGCGGGATCCGGTGGTCGTTGGCGTCCGGCGGCGGCTTTTGCGGTGGCCGGTGCGCGTGAGCTGGCGCTTCCCCTCCTCCCCTGTTCGGCGTGCGGGCCAGCCTGGTCGGGCCGCGCTTCCTTGGGTCGTCGGTTTTGTACAGGAGGCGCTGCTGGTGGCGGGGATCTAGTTCGGACGAAATCCCTGGTCGGCCATGGTCGGCCGCGTCGACGGCGACGCCTGAGGTCGTGGTTCCCTTCTTTGGAGGCGTCGGTATGGACTGGTCCCCTCACTTCCCCTTCCCCTAGGTCTCCCAGGCGAAAGCGTTAACTTTGTTGGGCGGCGGCGGCGTTCACGGCGCCGTTCCGTTGTTGAAGGCGCCGCTTTGGAAACCTTGGGGCTGGGTGGGGCTTGTGGGGTGGTGGGCGACGGCGGTGGTGCGGCCCTATCCTTGCATGGATCTCCGTCCGTTGCTTGGAGATGGACTCGCGTAGGTGGAGGTCGTCGTTTGGCGTCATGATGGCGTCGATGGCGGAGGCACCTGCCAAGGCTGGTACCTCAATCTTATCTGAAGATGGATCAGTGGAAGATGGCGGCGACGACACATGTGAGTGCGTCGGACCGGTTTGTGTCCCGGACCCGGTATGTGGCTCGGTCAGGGTCTCCGGCTTTAGATGTTAGTCTTAAGTGAGATGTCTGGTTATTTGATCCAGCTTGCATCCCTTCATCATATGGATAGGACTAGCGGTAGATGTTGTCAAGATGGCGGATTCATGCATATTATTGTAATGCTTTGTAAGGTCCTCAAGAATAATCAATAATATGACCGCATGCATATCCCAGATGCAGAGGCCGGGGGTCATCCTCCTTTTCTAAAAAAAAGTTCAACAAAGTCTAACAAAATAAATACATGGATCAAACAGCAAACAGACTAATTAACCCGCTTAGACTCAAGCAATAACTTGATAGGTATCAAGATTATTCTAAAGGTAAACATACTTCACTGTTACCATGTATGACATCTTTCGGTTTCCCCAGAAAACATTCATCATCTTCCTCCCGAAAGATAAGTCATGGTCGTGGCAACGGAGTTGGATGACATGATATCTCTCCCTAATATTAAAGCGTCGACTGTTTCTGTCGTCCGTCGTGTGACTTTTACAAAAAAGCCCCTGTTGATTTAGCTAATTAACCCGCAATCCCCAAGTAAGTCAACGATTCGGTACGTGCAAGAGAAAAAAAAATAACCCATCGAAGTTGCGCCTCCCTGCCTCCCCATCGGAGCGAGCAGCCTCAGCTCGACCTCCCGTGCCTGAGGTGCCCCGCCGCACCGCGCAGCAGCTGCCGCCGCCCATGCTCCGCCCGCCGCCAGTCTCCTTCCGTCGCGGATCCCTACTGCCAGTCCTCGTCGCTCCGTTCTGGATCGGGTCAGCCGAGCACGGCGTTCGCCTCGCCTCGCTCCTGGATCGGGATCCAGGTCGAGCGCCTCGCCCAATCCCCGCGTGGACCAGCCGCGCCAGGCCAGCCACAGCCTCCCGCATCGGCCGCCCCAGCCCTCAGCCGGCCTCTCCTCCTCTCTGTGTCACAGGACTCAGCCGACCTCTCCAGTTCCTGCTCGCCGGAGCCGCCATGGCCTGCGCATGCTAGGTCGTCCCGCTCGGGACCGAGCACGGGGAGCTGCAGCGCCTCGCTAGCCCGGGCCGCGGCAGCCGCCGCTTAGAGGGGATCGAGTGTGCAAGTAGGCAAAGCATGCCCGCCCCTCTCTCCCAACTGGCCATTTCCATGCTATATAAGCATACAAACGCTGGGCATTTGGCCACAAGCCCACAGCCACACAGCAGATGAGCAGAGGTAGATCCACATCTTGTAGCAGTGCAAGTGCAGAGCCTAGCGAGCTCAATCACGTACCCTGCGCTCGTTCTAACTCGAGATGGAGTACAAGGTGAAGAGCAATGGCGGCAGCAAGCACCGGGGAGGAAGAGGATCCGGGTCAGGATCAGGAGGGCCGAGCAGGATGCTGAGGGAGCACAAGGCCATGCTCTACATCATCCGCCTATGCGTCGTCGCCCTCCTCTGCTACCACCACTAGCAGATCCACCTCTGCTCTTCCGCTCCCGTCCTGATCTAATTCCTGATTTTAGCTAGGCTTGGCAGAGTAGTTCCTTGGACCTGGATGTGCGTTTGCGTACATATATAGGTAGGGTAGTTCAACAAGTTGATGCTGCTGAGAGCTAATTTGGATGTCCAAGTTTTGGTTTGATGTGGTTTGGTGCTCGATTGTAAGTTCTGCAATGGCAAGGATGTGCATGCATGTATGCATGGGTCTGTTGGGTGTTGACATCAAAACTAAATAATGTTTCTGATGTCACACACACAAAAAAGTTTCTAATGTATAAAAATATTATAATGTTGTTTATACAAGCTTTACGTAAACAAATGGCTTAGCTTTGATTTTTCATATATATAAACTGTTTTGCTAATGATTTTTGTAAGAATATCGAAGTTGATACGCAAACTTGAACATTTGGTATGCATGTACTTACAAATTGATTGTTTTTGATGGAGCCGCCTAATATGTTTGCAACCGAATTAAGACTTCACTTGGATTATAAATGCAAACACATATATCAGCAAGATAAAAATAATGCTTTTATGCATATGGTATCATTAATTAACAAAACATACTTTGTCATTTTCATCATAATGCAAATTTTTGTGTGACATCACCGAGGAGAACACAGACCATGCAACTTGAAACATCAAGTAAGATCATATCCATGTTTATTTATTATATGTTCATTAATAATATAAGTTCACAAGACATGGATTTAAATTGTTTGGAATACTTGTACTCAATATTCTTTCATGCTTTTATTTCTTGATTTGTTCATTAAATATGCATCAAGTTGGTGTATACTCCCTCTGTAACTAAGCATACTGAACATATTGTATGTTTTTCTCAGAGAGAGAGAAAAAAAAAGAGATCTTACGACTGACCACAATCAAACGCGTTTTTATTGTGTGAGCATTGAGGCTACTATCGACGACACAAATGTGATGCCATGTGGAACTGAAAAACATGGGCCTACTAAGGTCTTGAGTCATGGTTATTGGGTTAAGAGTGTGTATTATTTTCTCTCCCGTTGCAACGTATAGACTCTTTTGCTAGTACTGATCAAAACCTTCACTTCTATCAAAAAAGCTCGGTTGGAAATCTGGGAGCAATGCATCCTTTCCAAGGTATTGCATAATTAGGCGCATGCTTCGCCTAGCACTAGATATTGGGTGCCAGCATAACAGGCCAAAGAGTACTTAATTAAAAACTACCACAATTCATGGAAACGTGTCGAGAAACTATCGCTGTACGATTTTGTGTCAAAAACTACCACTTTTATCTTAATCAGTGGCAAAAAACTATCAAGTGTGAAAACTGTTCTATTAACCTCTTCTAAACGCCTTTCTGACATGTTGGGCCCACAAGTCAGTTGACCATTAACATTGAAAATTATTTTTTCTTTTTAGAAAAATGTTCAGGGTTTCAAAAAAATGTTCAGGGTTTTTAAATAATGTTCTTAAAATTTGGAAAATGTTTCTGTTTTCTAAAAAAAAAATCTAGATTTTTAAGAAAAATCGGGATTTTCAACAATTGTTTATCAAATTCAAAAAATGATTTTGCTTTTTAGAAAAATCTTCAGGATTTTCAAGACATGTTTTGGATTTTTAAAAATTATCCCAAATTTGTTCATGATTTAAAAAAATATTGTTTGTGTTAAAATTTATGTTTATTGTTTTGTGAACATCTTTTCAGATTCGCGAATATTTATGTGAAATCATGAACAATGTTTCTATAATTTTTTAAAAATCATGAACAAATTTGGGACCCGGAACAAATTTTGAAAGCACGAATATTTTTTGAATCTTAAGAACAAATTTTTGAAATAGAGAACAATTTTGAAAACCCCGAAAAAAATATTTGGAAGCATTAAAAAAATTAAAGCACGAACTTTTTGTTGGAATTATGTCCTAGAGGCAATAATAAATATAGTTATTATTATAATTCCTGTATCAAGATAATCGTTTATTATCCATGCTATAATTGTATTGAATGAAGACTCATTTACATGTGTGGATACATAGACAAAACACTGTCCCTAGCAAGCCTCTAGTTGGCTAGCCAGTTTATCAAAGATAGTCAGTGTCTTCTGATTATGAACAAGGTGTTGTTGCTTGATAACTGGATCACGTCATTAGGAGAATCACGTGATGGACTAGACCCAAACTAATAGACGTAGCATGTTGATCGTGTCATTTTGTTGCTACTGTTTACTGCGTGTCAAGTACTTGTTCCTATGACCATGAGATCATATAACTCACTGACACCGGAGGAATACTTTGTGTGTATCAAACGTCGCAACGTAACTGGGTGACTATAAAGATGCTCTACAGGTATCTCCGAAGGTGTTAGTTGAGTTAGTATGGATCAAGACTCGAATTTGTCACTCCGTGTGACGGAGAGGTATCTCAGGGCCCACTCGGTAATACAACATCACACACAAGCCTTGCAAGCAATGTGACTTAGTGTAAGTTACGGGATCTTGTATTACGGAACGAGTAAAGAGACTTGCCGGTAAACGAGATTGAAATAGGTATGCGGATACTAACGATCGAATCTCGGGCAAGTAACATACCAAAGGACAAAGGAAATGACATACCGGATTATATGAATCCTTGACACTGAGGTTCAAACGATAAGTTCTTCGTAGAATATGTAGAATCCAATATGGGCATCCAGGTCCCGCTATTGGATATTGACCGAGGAGTCTCTCGGGTCATGTTTACATAGTTCTCGAACCCGCAGGGTCTGCACACTTAAGGTTCGACGTTGTTTTATGCGTATTTGAGTTATATGGTTGGTTACCGAATGTTGTTCGGAGTCCCGGATGAGATCACGGACGTCACGAGGGTTTCCGGAATGGTCCGGAAACGAAGATTGATATATAGGATGACCTTATTTGATTACCGGAAGGTTTTCGGAGTTACCGGGAATGTACCGGGAATGACGAATGGGTTCCGGGAGTTCACCGGGGGGGGGGGGGGGCAACCCACCCCGGGGAAGCCCATAGGCCTTGAGGGTGGCGCACCAGGGACAGCCCAAAAGGGCCCTATGCGCATTGGAATAAAAATCAAAGAGAAAGAAAAAAAAAAGAGGTGGGAAGGGAAGGAAGGACTCCCACCCACCAAACCAAGTCCAACTCGGTTTGGGGGGGAGACCTTCCCCCCTTGGCTCGGCCGACCCCCTTGGGGCTCCTTGAGCCCCAAGGCAAGGTCCCCTCTCTCCCACCTATATATACGGAGGTTTTAGGGCTGATTTGAGACGACTTTTCCACGACAGCCCGACCACATACCTCCACGGTTTTTCCTCTAGATCGCGTTTCTGCAGACCTCGGGCGGAGCCCTGCTGAGACAAGGTCATCACCAACCTCCGGAGCGCCCTCACACTGCCGGAGAACTCTTCTCCTCTCCGTCTCTCTTGCTGGATCAAGAAGGCCGAGATCATCGTCGAGCTGTACGTGTGCTGAACGCGGAGGTGTCGTCTGTTCGGTACTAGATCGTGGGACTGATCGCGGGATTGTTCGCGGGGCGGATCGAGGGACGTGAGGACGTTCCACTACATCAACCGCGTTCACTAAACGCTTCTGCTGTACGGTCTACAAGGGTACGTAGATCACTCATCCCCTCTCGTAGATGGACATCACCATGATAGGTCTTCGTGCGCGTAGGAAATTTTTTGTTTCCCATGCGACGTTCCCCAACAGTGGCATCATGAGCTAGGTTCATGCGTAGATGTCTTCTCGAGTAGAACACAAAAGTTTTTGTGGGCGGTGATGTGCGTTTTGCTGCCCTCCTTAGTCTTTTCTTGATTCCGCGGTATTGTTGGATTGAAGCGTCTTGGACCGACATTACTCGTACGCTTACGAGAGACTGGTTTCATCGCTACCAGTAACCCCATTGCTCAAAGATGACTGGCAAGTGTCGGTTTCTCCAACTTTAGTTGAATCGGATTTGACCGAGGAGGTCCTTGGATGAGGTTAAATAGCAACTAATATATCTCCGTTGTGGTGTTTGCGTAAGTAAGATGCGATCCTACTAGATACCCGTGGTCACCACGTAAAACATGCAACAACAAAATTAGAGGACGTCTAACTTGTTTTTGCAGGGTATGCTTGTGATGTGATATGGCCAACGATGTGATGTGATATATTGGATGTATGAGATGATCATGTTGTAATAGATAATATCGACTTGCACGTCGATGGTACGGCAACCGGCAGGAGCCATAGGGTTGTCTTTATACTAACGTTTGTGCTTGCAGATGCGTTTACTATTTTGCTAGGATGTAGCTTTAGTAGTAATAGCATGAGTAGCACGACAACCCCGATGGCGACACATTGATGGAGATCATGGTGTGGCGCCGGTGACAAGAAGATCGTGCCGATGCTTTGGTGATGGAGATCAAGGAGCACATGATGATGGCCATATCATGTCACTTATGAATTGCATGTGATGTTAATCCTTTTATGCACCTTATTTTGCTTAGAACGACGGTAGCATTATGAGGTGATCTCTCACTAAAATTTCAAGACGAAATTGTGTTCTCCCCGACTGTGCACCGTTGCTACAGTTCCTCGTTTCGAGACACCACGTGATGATCGGGTGTGATAGACTCAACGTTCACATACAACGGGTGCAAAACAGTTGCGCACACGGAACACTTGGGTTAAGCTTGACGAGCCTAGCATGTGCAGACATGGCCTCGGAACACATGAGACCGAAAGGTCGATCATGAATCGTATAGATGATATGATTAGCATAGGGATGCTTACCACTGAAACTATGCTCAACTCACGTGATGATCGGACTTGAGCTAGTGTAAGTGGATCATGAACCACTCAAATGACTAGAGAGATGTACTTTTTGAGTGGGAGTTTAGCGAATAATTTGATTAAGTTAAACTCTAATTATCTTGAACATAGTCTAAGTCCACTTTGAATATATTTGTGTTGTAGATCATGGCTCACGCGACAGTCACCCTGAATTTTAATACGTTCCTAGAGAAAGCTAAGTTGAAAGATGATGGAAGCAACTTTGTAGACTGGGCTCGTAATCTTAAGCTAATCTTACAAGCTGGGAAGAAGGATTATGTCCTTAATGCTGCGCTAGGAGATGAACCACCCGCTACGGCTGATCAGGATGTTAAGAACGCTTGGTTAGCACGTAAGGAGGACTACTCAGTAGTTCAATGTGCAGTCTTGTATGGCTTAGAACCGGGACTTCAACATCGCTTTGAGCGTCATGGAGCATTTGAGATGTTCCAGGAGTTGAAGTTTATCTTTCACAAGAACGCCCGGATCGAGAGGTATGAGACCTCCGATAAATTCTATGCTTGCAAGATGGAGGAGAACTCGTCTGTCAGTGAACATGTGCTCAAAATGTCTGGGTACTCAAACCGTCTAGCTGAGCTAGGGATTGAACTCCCGCAAGAGGCTATCACTGACAGAATCCTTCAATCGCTGCCGCCAAGCTATAAAGGCTTTGTGTTGAACTACAACATGCAAGGGATGAACAAGTCTCCCGGCGAGTTGTTTGCGATGCTGAAAGTCGCAGAGTCTGAACTCCGTAAAGAGCATCAAGTGTTGATGGTGAATAAGACCACTAGTTTCAAGAGAAACGGCAAAGGCAAGAAGGGTAATTCAAAGAAGAGCGGCAAGCCTGTTGCCAATCCGATGAAGAAACCCAAAGCTGGACCTAAGCCTGAAACAGAGTGTTACTATTGCAAGGGTATGGGTCACTCGAAGCGCAATTGCCCCAAGTATCTGGCAGATAAGAAGGCGGCCAAAGAAAAATCAGGTATATTTGATATACATGTTATTGATGTGTACTTAACCAGCTCTCGTAGTAGTGCCTGGGTATTCGATACCGGTTCTGTTGCTCATATTTGCAACTCGAAACAGGAACTGCGGAATAGACGAAGGCTGGCGAAAGATGAAGTGACGATGCGCGTAGGAAATGGTTCCAAGGTTGATGCAATCGCCGTCGGCACAGTTTCACTTCAGTTACCATCAGGATTAGTTATGAACTTGAATCATTGTTATTTAGTGCCTGCGTTGAGCATCAACATTATATCTGGATCTTGTTTATTGCGAGACGGTTACTCTTTTAAGTCAGAGAATAATGGTTGTTCTATTTCTATGAGTAACATCTTTTATGGTCATGCACCCAATGTGAGAGGATTGTTCATATTGAATCTTGATAGCTATACACACATACATAACATTGAGACCAAAAGAGTTAGAGTTAACAATGATAGCGCCATATTTTTGTGGCACTGCCGCTTAGGTCATATTGGTGTAAAGCGCATGAAGAAACTCCATGCCGATGGACTTTTGGAGTCACTTGACTTTGATTCACTTGACACATGCGAACCATGCCTCATGGGCAAGATGACTAAGACTCCGTTCTCCGGAACAATGGAGCGTGCAAGTGACTTGTTGGAAATCATACATACTGATGTGTGTGGTCCGATGAGCGTGGAGGCACGCAGCGGATATCGTTATTTTCTCACCTTCACTGACGATTTGAGTAGATATGGTTATGTCTACTTGATGAAGCACAAGTCTAAAATATTTGAAAAGTTCAAGCAATTTCAGAGTGAAGTTGAAAATCATCGTAACAAGAAGATCAAGTTCCTACGGTCTGATCGTGGGGGTGAATATCTGAGTTTCGAGTTTGGTGCTCACTTAAGACAATGTGGAATTGTTTCACAGTTGACACCGCCTGGAACACCACAGCGTAATGATGTGTCCGAACGTCGTAATCGTACTTTATTAGAGATGGTGCGATCTATGATGTCTCTTACCGATTTGTCGTTATCGTTTTGGGGTTATGCATTAGAAACAGCTGCATTCACTTTAAATAGGGCACCATCAAAATCCGTTGAGATGACACCATACGAACTGTGGTATGGCAAAAGGCCAAAGTTGTCGATTCTTAAAGTTTGGGGATGTGATGCTTATGTCAAAAAGCTTCAGCCTGAAAAGCTGGAACCCAAAGCGGAAAAGTGCGTCTTCATAGGTTACCCAAAGGAGACAGTTGGGTACACCTTCTATCTCAAATCCGAGGGCAAAGTGTTTGTTGCTAAAAACGGAGCTTTTCTCGAGAAGGAGTTTCTCTCGAGAGAATTGAGTGGGAGGAAGATAGAACTTGACGAGGTTGTCGAACCTCTCATCCCTCTGGATGGTGGCGCAGGGCAAGGGGAAACCTCTGTCGTTGCGACGCCGGCTGAGGAGGAAGTTAATGATGGTGATCATGAAACTCCGGTTCAAGTTTCTATCGAACCACGCAGGTCAACGAGACCACGTGCTGCTCCAGAGTGGTACGGTAATCCCGTCTTATCAATCATGTTGTTGGACAACAATGAACCTGCAAATTATGAAGAAGCAATGGTGGGCCCGGATTCCAACAAATGGCTAGAAGCCATGAAGTCCGAGATAGGATCCATGTATGAGAACAAAGTGTGGACTTTGGAGGTACTGCCTGAGGGCCGCAAGGCTATTCAGAACAAATGGATCTTTAAGAGGAAGACAGACGCTGACGGCAATGTAACCGTTTATAAAGCTCGACTTGTGGCAAAGGGTTTTTCACAAGTTCAAGGAGTTGACTACGATGAGACATTCTCACCCGTAGCGATACTTAAGTCCGTCAGAATCATGTTAGCAATAGCTGCATTTTTCGATTATGAAATCTGGCAGATGGATGTCAAAACGGCGTTCCTTAACGGTTTCCTTAAGGAAGAATTGTATATGATGCAACCCGAAGGTTTTGTCGATCCTAAGAATGCTAACAAGGTGTGCAAGCTCCAGCGATCCATTTATGGACTGGTGCAAGCATCTCGGAGTTGGAACAAACGCTTTGATGAGGTGATCAAAGCATTTGGGTTTATACAAGTGGTTGGAGAATCTTGTATTTACAAGAAAGTGAGTGGGAGCTCTGTGGCGTTTCTAATATTATATGTGGATGACATATTGCTGATTGGAAACAACGTGGAGTTTTTGGAGAGCATAAAGGATTACTTGAATAAAAGTTTCTCTATGAAGGACCTAGGAGAAGCTGCTTACATTCTAGGCATTAAGATCTATAGGGATAGATCAAAACGCCTGATAGGACTTTCATAAAGCACATACCTTGATAAAGTTTTGAAGAGGTTCAAAATGGAACAGTCCAAGAAAGGGTTCTTGCCAGTTTTACAAGGTACGAGATTGAGTAAGACTCAGTGCCCAGCAACTGATGAAGATAGAGAGCATATGCGCTCCGTCCCCTATGCTTCAGCCATAGGTTCTATCATGTATGCAATGTTGTGCACTAAACCGGATCTTAGCCTGGCTATAAGTATGGCACGTAGGTTCCAGAGTAATCCAGGAGTGGATCACTGGACAGCGGTCAAGAATATCCTGAAGTACCTGAAAAGGACTAAGGAGATGTTTCTCGTGTATGGAGGTGACGAAGAGCTCGCCGTAAAAGGTTACGTCGATGCAAGCTTTGACACAGATCCGGACGACTCTAAGTCACAAATCGGATACGTATTTATTCTTAATGGGGGTGCGGTAAGCTGGTGCAGTTCCAAGCAAAGCGTCGTAGCAGATTCTACATGTGAAGCGGAGTACATGGCTGCCTCGGAGGCGGCTAAGGAGGGTGTCTGGATGAAGCAGTTCATGACGGATCTTGGAGTGGTGCCAAGCGCACTGAATCCAATAACCTTGTTCTGTGACAACACGGGTGCCATTGCCTTAGCAAAGGAACCACGGTTTCACAAGAAGTCCAGACACATCAAACGACGCTTCAACCTCATCCGCGACTACGTCGAAGGAGAGGACGTAAATATATGCAAAGTGCACACGGATCTGAATGTAGCAGACCCGCTGACTAAACCTCTTCCACGGCGAAAGCATGATCAACACCAGAACTGTATGGGTGTTAGATTTATTACAATGTAATTCGCATGATGATGTGAGGGCTAGATTATTGACTCTAGTGCAAGTGGGAGACTGTTGGAATTATGCCCTAGAGGCAATAATAAATATAGTTATTATTATAATTCCTGTATCAAGATAATCGTTTATTATCCATGCTATAATTGTATTGAATGAAGACTCATTTACATGTGTGGATACATAGACAAAACACTGTCCCTAGCAAGCCTCTAGTTGGCTAGCCAGTTTATCAAAGATAGTCAGTGTCTTCTGATTATGAACAAGGTGTTGTTGCTTGATAACTGGATCACGTCATTAGGAGAATCACGTGATGGACTAGACCCAAACTAATAGACGTAGCATGTTGATCGTGTCATTTTGTTGCTACTGTTTACTGCGTGTCAAGTATTTGTTCCTATGACCATGAGATCATATAACTCACTGACACCGGAGGAATACTTTGTGTGTATCAAACGTCGCAACGTAACTGGGTGACTATAAAGATGCTCTACAGGTATCTCCGAAGGTGTTAGTTGAGTTAGTATGGATCAAGACTGGGATTTGTCACTCCGTGTGACGGAGAGGTATCTCAGGGCCCACTCGGTAATACAACATCACACACAAGCCTTGCAAGCAATGTGACTTAGTGTAAGTTACAGGATCTTGTATTACGGAATGAGTAAAGAGACTTGCCGGTAAACGAGATTGAAATAGGTATGCGGATACTAACGACGAATCTCGGGCAAGTAACATACCGAAGGACAAAGGGAATGACATACGGGATTATATGAATCCTTGACACTGAGGTTCAAACGATAAGTTCTTCGTAGAATATGTAGGATCCAATATGGGCATCCAGGTCCTGCTATTGGATATTGACCGAGGAGTCTCTCGGGTCATGTTTACATAGTTCTCGAACCCGCAGGGTCTGCACACTTAAGGTTCGACGTTGTTTTATGCGTATTTGAGTTATATGGTTGGTTACCGAATGTTGTTCGGAGTCCCCGATGAGATCACGGACGTCACGAGGGTTTCTGGAATGGTCCGGAAACGAAGATTGATATATAGGATGACCTTATTTGATTACCGGAAGGTTTTCGGAGTTACAAGGAATGTACCGGGAATGACGAATGGGTTCCGGGAGTTCACCGGGGGGGCAACCCACCCCGGGGAAGCCCATAGGCTTGAGTGTGGCGCACCAGCCCTTAGTGGGCTGGTGGGACAGCCCAAAAGGGCCCTATGCGCATTGGAATAAAAATCAAAGAGAAAGAAAAAAAAGGAGGTGGGAAGGGAAGGAAGGACTCCCACCCACCAAACCAAGTCCAACTCGGTTTGGGGGGAGACCTTTCCCCCTTGGCTCGGCCGACCCCCTTGGGGTTCCTTGAGCCCCAAGGCAAGGTCCCCTCTCTCCCACCTATATATATGGAGGTTTTAGGGCTGATTTGAGACGACTTTTTCACGGCAGCCCGACCACATACCTCCACGGTTTTTCCTCTAGATCGCGTTTCTGCGGAGCTCGGACGGAGCCGTGCTGAGACAAGGTCATCACCAACCTCCGGAGCGCCGTCACGCTGCCGGAGAACTCTTCTACCTCTCTGTCTCTCTTGCTGGATCAAGAAGGCCGAGATCATCGTCGAGCTGTACGTGTGCTGAACGCGGAGGTGCCGTCTGTTCGGTACTAGATCGTGGGACTATTCGCGGGATTGTTCGTGGGGCGGATTGAGGGACGTGAGGACGTTCCACCACATCAACCGCGGTCACTAAACGCTTCTGCTGTACGGTCTACAAGGGTACGTAGATCACTCATCCCCTCTCATAGATGGACATCACCATGATAGGTCCTCGTGCGCGTAGGAAATTTTTTATTTCCCATCCGACGTTCCCCAACACTTTTTTTAATTCTTGAGAAGGAATTTTGAAATTGAGAACAATTTTGAAAAATCCTGAACAAATTTATAAACATGAACAACTTTTGAAAATACGAACATTTATTGAATTTTATGAACAAATTTCGAAAAACAAGAGCTTTTTCGAGAAATCCAGAACATGTCTTAAAAATCCAGAACATTTTTCTAAAAAGCATAAACATTTTTTGAATTTGATAAACAATTGTTGAAAATCCTGATTTTTTTTAAATCTAGAAGAGTTTTTTTGAGAAAAGAGAAACATTTTCCAAATTTTAAGAACATTATTTAAAAACCCTGCACATTTTTTGAAAACCCTGAACATTTTTCTGAAAAGAGAAGTTAATTTTCAAAGTTAATGGTCAACCTAACTTGTGGGCCCAACATGTCAGAAAGGCGTTTAGAAGAGGTTAATGGAGCAGTTTTCACACTTGGTAGTTTTTTGCCACTCATTAGGATAAAAATGGTAGTTTTCGGCAAAAAACGTATAGTGGTTGTTTCTCGGCACGTTTCCATGAATTGTGGTAGTTTTTGGTTAAATACTCCAGGCCAAGCTTTAGTACTAACTCCACCTCCTCTGTTATGTAATCTTCGAGTCTTGGATCTACCGTTGCAAAGACGGAATTGTGTTCCACGCATCGCGCACACTATCTTTCGGTAACATCGCACACCAGAATAGCTCACTCCTATGGGATGCTTCCCGTAAACAACCTCCAACATGAACACACCAAATGCGAACACATGAGTTAGCTTGGTTGCCCTTCGAATGGTAGCTAGCTCGGGAGCAATGTACCCTCGTGTGTCGGCCATATTTGTGATGTGGGTTCCTATTCCATTTTCATGGTTGTGCAACCTTGGAAGGCCGAAATCGCCAAGTCTTGCATTCATTTCACCGTCGAGTAGTATGTTGCTAGTCTTGATGTCTCGATGGATGACAACTTTCTCCCAATCCTCATGGAGGTAGAAGAGACCAGATGTGATGCCCTTTAATGTTAAATCTATAAACACAATCTAGGTCTTACCTATCTTGTCCATGTAAAAATTTATCAAGGCTACCATTTGGCATGTAATCATAAACTAGAAGTAGCTCATTTCGGTGACGAAAATAACCAAGCAACTGTACGAGGTTGCGATGGCGAAGGTGACCAAGGATCATAATCTCGGATATGAACTCCTTCATCCCCTGCCTTGACTCTGGTGAAACCCGCTTTATCGCAACATTTTGCTTTGAGGTTTGTAGCATCCCTTTGTACACCTTTCCAAATCCACCCTCTCCGAGAAGTATAGTGTTACTGAAACCTTTTGTTGCACTAACTAGCTCTTTATATGTGAAAGATGGTGGACCAGCCTCAGTCTCCCACACAAACTTATTACTTGCCTTTTTTCTAACAACATAAAGAATGATGCAAATAACAAGCACAATCACCGCTGATATAGTGATAACCAGTACAAGAATGGCCCTAGGGATATGCTAGCGATTATGTGTTTTCGGACGTACATCTTCTATAACTTGAGACAAAGATGTGTAGTTCAATGGTTGAGCCATCCTAGATGTCTTGAAACTCCAACCAATAATGTAGTGCCTAGACTTAAGGAGGCCGGTTGAAGATGAAAACCCAACATAGAACGAGTTGTTTGCCAACATAGATGTAAGATTGACAGTGCTTGATAGTAGAGGACGTTGAGGCTTATGCTCTAAGGTGTTAAACTGACATTAAGGTTGTGTGAGGTGCCATCATAGTCCACCCATACATGCATTGGTTGACCACTAGCAAGCTTCAAGGGAGAGAACATACCATTTGACGCGTAGTAACCAGTTATGTGGGGATTGATAGACACCATGTTGTTTACATCAGTCCCAACATGGTTGTCATCAATATCAGCAAATTGGGGGTTCTTGATAGTATCCAGCTCAATAGCAAAGAGTTGATTTCTGCCATTACCACTGCTTTTTATGTTGGTCAGGCCCAAGTACGGACCCGGGTGGGCATCAAAGACCACCATGGAAGAAAGTGCGAAGGCAAGTCCATGTGCACTCACCTTGTCATTGCTATCGGGGGGATGAAGAGAAACACAAAAGTTGTCGAAAATGAGGTAATATAGCCAAACGAGCGCCTAGAAAAAGCTCGTCCACTCCGCTGGGGATCATTGTTGGTTAGCTCAAGTGCCCCACTTGTGATAGAAGCCACACCATCAAGCCGGAGCATGCTCAAAGGGATGCCATCGCCGTAGCTAAAGCCATCTTCACCAAAGGCATAGGACATGAACACATGGATAAAGAAGAGGAGAAAGAGCACAAGGAAGCGGGGCAACATAGTGAAGCAAAGCACCTTCCTCTTAGCTGCGAGTTGTCTGATGAAGCAAGTACCAAAGAACAAACATACCAAACATATAGCCCAAGCATCAATTTGTTGGTGTACTCTCTCTCTCTCTCTCATTCATGTCATGCCTAGTACTAAGTCATACCTAATACTGAAGAAAACATGGGCAAATTGGAAACACTAAAAAAGAAAATAAGACCATTGAGTAGGTAGCTCATATCTCGCACGGAGGCAATATAGCAACGTATAGAAACAAGCACCTCGTACGGTATAATGTATACAACATTGACTGACTTCCGGAACTTAAACATAAGTCACACGGAGAAAAACATGGCCTCCTTTTAACAAGTCAAGTTCCATCTTTTGGAAGCAGTTCCACCCCCGACGTACCTGGAGGCACGTCATGCTGCCATGGAATCGCAATTCATCGTTGCTAACTAGCAAAATTGACAAAAATAACCCCTGGAGTGAAAGAACTCACGAAGTGAACCCGAAAGCAAAAAATTTCACTCGTCTGACCCTTTCATATGGAGCCCGACACCTAGGCGCCACACTACACTGTGTGACGCCTAAGTCGTTGGTGCCACATGCTCCGACCACCTGGCAGAGAGGGCCCACCCCCCAGGCAGTGTGACGCCTAAGCCTCAGGCGTCGCACATTGTAAAGTGTGGTGCCGAAGGCTTAGGCGCCACACTTCCACTTATCCAGCCACGGGCCAACCCCCCTCCCCCAACCCCCTCCTCATTCCCCTCCCATTCAAACCGGCGGCTGCCTCATCTCCAAGTCTAAATCCCATCCCCCACCCCCTTCAGATCTGGTGATTTCTTCCATGGATTGATCCCCCAAGATGGTCTACGAGGTAATCTCTTCCGTTTCCCATCTCTCTATCCAAATGGAATTGGTTATTTTTTAGATTTGGATTAGTTAGGTTGATATTCATATTTTGATTGGATTTGAAATGTAGATGAGGAGTTAGTCATATTTTATTAATCCTAGATGATTAGTTGTGTTCTATTACTATTCCTATGAGTAGATGGCGTGGATTTTTGTTAGTAATATCGTAGATGAGTAGTTAGGATATGAGTAATATGCGTATTTTTTTTAAGATGAGTAGATTCATATGAGTATTTTTTAGTAATATGTAGATGAGTGGATTAGTAGATGAGTGAATGAGTAGATGAGTGGATTAGTAGATGAGTAGATTCATATAAGTATTGTTTTGAATATGAGTACATTCATAAGATTTTTTTTGTGATATGTAGGATGGTGTGGCTTTTGAATGATGTTTATGACGTTGAACACCGGGCCTATTTGATGTCGGAGAAGAAAATGGTAAGTAGATCATATGTTAAAAAATCATGTATTTATTTAATAAGATGAAACTGTAATGATATCACTCACTCATATCTGTTTGCAGGAGCTTATGCCCTTGAAGATCCGGTCTCACGGGGCATCGACTGTAATGCAGTACGATGAGCGGTACACACCATATATCGAGATGACATGACTCCTTCCATTCATTCAGCTTGTGAGACGGTCAATGCCCAACCTGAACGCTGCGACAATCACTGCACTTATTGATCGATGGAGGCCGGAGACCCATAGTTTTCACCTCCGGACCGGAGAGATGACAGTGACTCTTCAAGATGTTTCCATGATCACCGCACTTCCGATCGAGGGGAAGCCTCTTTGTATGAGCACTGATTCCGAGGGATGGCGGCAACAAATGGAGGCCCTTATTGGTATGTCACCTCCAGAGTGGAGGTAGAAGATGGAAGGAAGAAAGATAGAGTCCGGCCGACGCTCCTTTCACTTGGATTGCCGTCAACTTTGCTCATTGTCCCGAGGACGCAAATGACGAGGTCATCCAGACTTATGCTCGCGTGTACATGTGGTATGTCATCTCTAGGACTATCTTCGCTGACGGCACTGGCAAGAATGCTCCATGGATGTGGCTGAAGGCATTGTCTGTTTTTGACAACAAGTTCAGTTGGGGCTCGGCCGCACTGGCCTACTTTTATCGGCAGGTAATAAATTGTTAATAGTAAGTACTTTCTGTTATACTTTTCTGCTAAACTGATCCATGTTTGTTGTTACTTGTAGTTGGACGATGCTTGTCGCAGGTCCACAAAGGATGGTGGAGTTGGTGGTTGTATGCTCCTACTTTTGATATGGAGCTGGGAACGCCTTCCTGTTGGACGCCCTAAAGCCGCAAAGTGGAATACCTGGGATGACCACGACAACCCTGTACGGCTTCCTACCTGGGCCTACAAGTGGGACGTGGTATCGGAGGTGGCGAGCGAAGTGAATCTATTGTACAAGTAATACACCAACAAGATGGATTCGCTTACCGCCGAGCAGGTAAACATCTCAGAGTTGACTCCCAACTTTTGTTGTGAGTAAAATGAATTGTGCCTTTTTATGTTGTGCTGTAGGTGGAATGGCAACCATATGGTGTCGGGCCAAACTTTGGTGATGCACACATGTTCCAGCTCAATCCAATATGCCTGCAGGAAAAACATCTTTGGCTAATGCGTTGTCCCCTTATATGCAATTGGGCGGTTGAGTTTCATCTCCCGCATCGTGTGATGCATCAATTTGGGTTGTTTCAGCCACACCCGCCGGAGTGGGTGGACACCGACACGCAGTTTCACAGGTAACAAATCATGCACAATAAAGAACTACTGATGGGTTTTGTTTTTAGTGTTGAGCGAGCTACTGATGGGTTTTGTAAAAAGCAGGTTGGATAGGAGGAGGCAGCGAAAGATCAAGGATTGGCAGAAGCATCATAAGAACTATGTCGTCATGTTCGAGCAAAGTGTGCAGGCAGCTACGAGTACGCAAGGAACCCAGCCCCGCGAGCATTGTCCGCTTGCGTTCAACAACTACGTAAGATGGTTTCAGGAGAGTACTCGTGTCGAGATTTGTTCGGCTTATGAGGAGGACATATTGGAAGAACCCACTGAGTACGATGCACTTGCCCATGGCGAATACAACAGGCTAATTTGTGAAGGGTACCAAACTTCTTTCGCCCTTGTCCTGAACTTTGTGGTAAGTGTGCTCACCTATGTTAAGTATGAACGCTAGTACACATATGCACTTGCCTTACATGTCATTTTCTTGTGATCATAGCGCAAAGAGGTCAAGAAACAAGCTAATGAAATCGAAGCTATTCTAGACAAGACACCTGGAGGAAAAAAGGGAGAATCTGCACTTCGACTTTTTGTAAAGGTGTTGTGTCATTATTAAGATTTTGCCGACGAATGCAACATACGTTACATTATATATGTCATTTATATTTCAATCTAACAGGAACGGGGCAAGAAGTTGCGGCGTGTATCCAACATTTTAGGTTGCCGTGACCCTGAATATGTTTCACCTTCGAGATCCGGTTGATCCCAAAGAAATACTCTAGACGATTCAACTTCTTCGGGAGCTTGTATGGACGATGGTGACATTACCTCGGCAGCTCATTTAGAGGATTATGTTGACACTCCAGAGGTATGACATAGCCATCATACATTGTGCACTTTCAACCTTCATATGTATGACGATATCGTTTTCGCATCATAGGTAGCGGATGAAATGACATTGAAGGCTTTCCAACGCTCCTCTTACATGTTGAAGCCTAGAAAGGAATTTAGGTGGTACTCACCGGATGATTATGCACACAAAGGAAAGAACCCGGTCGCCGGGGGTTCTAGTTTGTCAAGGATGAGAAGCATGGACGATGAGGATGAGGATGACGATGACGATGAGTTGGATGAACCGGAGCCATTTGTAGTTGTGAGAAGAAAGAAGCTAGCTTCTAAGAGGGGACGAGGCCCCAAGATGTGAACCAGAGCCATTTGCAGTTGTGAAGCATTTTCACTTGTGGGTGTTGTGAACCATTTGCTTACCGTGGGTGTTGTGAACCATTTTCTGTTTTAATGCTATGAATTGTGAACCATTTGCTTACGTGTTGTGAACCATTTTCTGTTTT
The DNA here is from genome assembly GCF_904849725.1 of Hordeum vulgare subsp. vulgare. Taxonomy (NCBI): domain Eukaryota; kingdom Viridiplantae; phylum Streptophyta; class Magnoliopsida; order Poales; family Poaceae; genus Hordeum; species Hordeum vulgare. The sequence continues at coordinate 568,500,727 of NC_058524.1, read as the reverse complement.
AATGCTATGAATTGTGAACCATTTTCTTACCGTGGGTGTTGTGTTAATTGTTGTGGATAAATGTGCTGTGAAACAAGTGTGAAATATATGATGTCAAGTGCTGTGAAATATATGTTGTAAATTGTTGTCAAAATGCTGTGAAAGTAGGGATGGCAGTAGGTTTTCACATGTGTGGCGCCCAAGGCTTAGGCGCCACACATGTGCAACGCCTAAGGCTTAGGCGCCACACATGTGAAAACCTACTGCCACCTTTCCCTTCACACAGTGTATTAACCCTTTGAGCAAACCCTTTCCCGCCACCTTTCCCTCCTCTGTTCCCGCCAAATTTTGAGCATACCCTTTCCCGCCACCTCTCCCTCCTCCATTCCCACCAAATTTTGAGCACACCCTTTCCCGCCACCTTTCCCTCCTCCGTTCCCGCCAAATTTTGAGCACACCCTTTCCCGCCACCTTTCCCTCCTCCGTTCCCGCCAATATTTCCACGTCTTCTTTCCGCCAAAATTTTCCTGCCTCATTTCCCTCCCCGTTTTCCTGCCATCTTCCTGGTCACCTGAGTCTATAAAAGGAGGCATTGGACTGCCTTCCTCCGTCATCCAGCCTCACTTGAGAACACTACCACCTCTTTAGTCAATATGAGTTTGCCTTGCTCGGACCAAAGCATCAGGCCTAAGAAAATGAAGAGTGCGAGTTTGCCTCGGGGGGTGGAAGCAGTTCGATGTTTGTGCGGTGATCTCTCCAAGGTGAAGGAGGTGACGGATTTTTCAGATTGGTTGGGCATGAAGTTTTCCATGTGCGCCAATTATGAATCTGATCCACCCGAATCTATTTCTGCGTAAATCAGGCCTCCGGTATGCTCAAGTCATCCAGATTATTGTTTACTTGATATTATTGTTTACTTCATATTTATATTTTTTTTGTAGTCTCCTCCTCCTCTCTGCATGTACTATCATTGGATTGACACGAAAATGCCGGACTGGGCGGTGACCGAGATTCGTGAAAGAGATCGCCATGCATGGGCTAGCTTGGACTTGGAAGAGCGCCGCGAGAAGGCTGAAGCAGAGGAGAAAGTTGCGCAGAAGAAAGAGTGGGAAGAGTACTCTGTGGAGCAGAGGGCTTTTCTTGATGAGATGATAAGGAAAAACCAAGAAGAGAAACTTCGTCTGGAGGAGGTTTACAGACAGCGGGAACAGGCCCATGAAGCTGAGAGGGAGAGAAAGAGAGAAAGGGCTCGTGCGGCCAAGGCAGCAGAAGAAGCCAGTGATGGAAAAGGAAAATATCCACGTTAGACTCAGTAGATTTCAGCAAGTTGTATGAGCAAGTTGTATCTTAATTTCAGAAAGTTGTATCAGCATGTTGTATCTTAATTTCATCAAGTTGTATTTTAATTCCGGCAAGGTGTATCTTACTTTGTTTGTAATCTAAAGTTCTTGGTAGTATATGTGTTATCCAACCTGGTCATACACATAACTCTCATACATAACCAACACACGAATCTCATACATAACCAACACATGAATTTCGGATCCACCCTGGTCATACTGTGTATCCTGTGTGGGCCATGGTGGAGGAGTCGAAAAAATGGTCATACTGTGTACCCAGGACCACAATTGTAAAAAAAGGGGGCAACCAAGACTGGTCGTGTAAAAACAGTTGTTACCTCTACCCTCCTCTGATTTCTTGTCCATGGCACCTAGACCTTCTTTACTAAAAGAGTAGGCAAACTTTATTTACTTTAAAAATAATTATTGTTAAAGAGAGTAGCCAAGCTTTTTTTACTTCAAAAATAATTCTTGTTAAAGAGAGTAGCCAAGCATCTGTTACTCTCTGTTTCACATGTGTGGCGCCTAAGGCTTAGGTGCCACACATGTGAAACTGAGACTAACAGAAAGTCCACTTCAGATGCCAGTAGGTTTTCACCTGTGTGGCGCCTAAGGCTTAGGCGCCACACAGGTGAAAATCTACTGGCATCTGAAGTGGACTTTCTGTTAGTCTCTGTTTCACATGTGTGGCACCTAAGACTCAGGTGCCACACATGTGAAACAGAGAGTCCACTTCAGATGCCAGTATGTTTTCACATGTGTGGCGCCTAAGGCTCGGGCGCCACACATGTGAAAACCTACTGGCATCTGAAGTGGACTTTTTGTTACACTCTGTTTCACATGTGTGGCGCCTCAGGCGCCACACATGTGCAACGCCCAAGTCTTAGGCGCCACACATTCTGGCATGCTGGAAAGTGCATCACATAGTAGTGGAGTTCAAATATACATGACATAGTACTGGAGTTCAAACATACAACACAATAATACTGGAGTTCAAACATACAACACAATTATAGTGGAGTTCAAACATACATAGGGTTCTTAAAGTACACACGTCCAAAAGTACATACATAGTGGAGTTTCATAGTAAGAAAGCGCGCAAGCGAACAAGGTTCAACAACACATAGGGTTCAACAACACATAGGGTTCGAAGATGAAAGCACCCATGATAATAGAAGCATCCGGCTCTATTGGGTCGAGCAAGGCCCCCTTTCCCTTCTTCTTCTTCTTCCTCTCTTCTTCCTCTTCCTCTTCCCTTTTGCGCATTTTTGAAGCCTCTTCCATCACCCTCTCCGTGAAGCGTTGATGCTCCCGCTCTCTCTTTGCTGCGTCCTCTGCCATCACCTTCTTAAAGTTAGCTTCCCATTCTTTTTTACGTTTCTCTATCGTCTTCTTGTCCTGCTCCTTCATCCTTTTCTCATATCTCCAGTGCGCAAGGTCTATTTGAAACTCCTCCATCCTTGCGTTATACTCCTCTTCCTTCTTCTTCCGCGCTTCGGCTGCGTCCTCCTCTCTCAACTTCTTTGCAGCCCTCTCCATCAACCGCTGCTCCTCACTGGCTGCATCCTTCTCCTCCCCCCACTCCGCTTTTGCCTTGTTGGGTTGAGACGCCGCCATACCTACATAAAAACATCAAGGCTCAGAGTTAGTAAAATAACATACAAAGGAGCATGAAAAACAACATGATAAAGATAAGTCAAAATGTGACATACGGAAATGGTCCTCATAGGTATCCACGCATACTAATCCTACTAAGTCCATCACCTATCCTACCCCTGCCTCTAGCACCACCACCACCTATCCCACCCCTGCCTCTAGCACCACCACGACCTATCCCACCCCTGCCTCTAGCACCACCACCACCATGTCCTCCAGTAAGCCCAAGTCGGCTAGGAACATGTTGAGTAGGAACTTGTTGACTTGTGCTTGCTTGACCCGTCCCTTGTTGGCTTGAACTTGGTTGGCTATGACCATGTTGGCTAGGACTTGGTTGGCTTGACCTGGAATCATTGTTTTTGGACTTCTTCTTTGGCTTCGTACACCTTCTTGTGTTGTGCCCTGTTACACCGCACTCTCCACAATGTGACCTCTCAGTAGGCTCTTGGAATTGGTTGTTCCCAATTTCTCTGCCACCACCATGGCCCCATCCATCCATGTCTCCTCTAAAACGCTTTGTCTTTCGTCTTCCCCGTTTCACAATCTTCCACTCTAGGTCGGGCCATAGTTGTACTCCATGATACTCCGGCCATTGTGAATGGTCAAAGTATGGTTCAAATCTAGGAGCCCATGTATGCTTCGTGGTCATGATCGAGAACTCGGACTCCCTCACGGTTAGTGGATGGTTGACGTCCACATTCCTAGTGCGAGCTGCCGTATACAAATGCGAGCATGCAAGATGAAGCAACCTTGGCCTCCCACAAGAGCAATCACACAACGATAAAGATACCTTGAACGCCTTGTTTTTGTGTTGCTGGCCATCGTTTGTCGTTCCTCCGGGCTCATTCACTTGGTATGTCCAATCCTCGTTGTTGTACAACGTAGCCGTTTGGGAGTCAGCCTTCCGTGATTGAAATACCATCCATTTGTCAACCTTTGGTGGAAACTGGTACTTGTACTTTTTCTTGTTCTCTCCCGCAATCTGATCATCTGTTTCTTGCGAGTACTTTAGAAAGTATGCTCTCAACTTGTCGAATGTGTATTGAACTATTGCCGCCACCGGCAATGCACACACACCCTTCAGCACCCGGTTGAAGCATTCTGCCATGTTACTTGTCATTTGACCATATCTTCGGTCGTCTTCGTCATAAGCTCGTGCCCACTTGGGCCGAAGTTGAATGTGCCTGTTGAGAAACTCAAGCCCACCTGCATCAAGTTTTTTGTTTGCAAGCAAAGCGTTGTACAATCTTGCAAATCGTTTGTCCGAAAATGCTTGACAACAATCTTGAAGATCATTCGCCAACTCCTTGTTACCACATGCCCGGTAGAAGTTTGCACAGAAATGCCTCATGCACGATCGATGGTGCAAAGGAGCATGGCCGGGAATGAAAATTTCAACCGCGTTAAGTATGCCTTGATGGAGATCCGATATGACACATATTTCCCTTCCAAACGGTAATACTTTGGTTCTCAAAATATGCAAGAACCATTCCCAGTTAACATTGTTCTCTTCTTCAACCAAAGCAAAAGCCAAAGGCATCAACCGGTTGTTGGCATCACTTGCTATTGCAACCAACAAAGTGCCCTTGAATTGTCCGGTCAAAAACGTGCCATCGATGGAGATGACAGGCCGACAGTGCTGAAAAGCCCTCACACATTGCTCAAATGTCCAAAATGCACGGCCAAATACACGAACCCTATTTCCATTAAGAATCCTTGTTTTCTCCCCATACGGCTCGACCACATGAACCATGCCCGGGTTTGTGGCGGCAATAGCTCCCAACAACCTAGGTAGTCGGTTGTATGCTTGCTCCCAATCACCATACAACATCTTGAATGCGGCTTGCTTTGCTTTCCATGCCTTACCATATTTCACCTCGTAGTGAAAGAGGGCTTTCACAAGGTCTTGTACGCTTTTTATGCTCATTGTAGGAAGAGAGGAGATGGAGTTGGAAAGCCTATAAGCGATGAACTCGGAGGTGAGTTGTCTATGGCTTTGAGACGAAAGATCACCATCAATCCTCTTGCCTCGACACGTGTGAGGCATACAACTGACAATGTTCCATCCTGGCCCTCCTTTCCAAGGTCTTGCACGGACAATCCAAGGACACCCTCTATCCTCACATGCAACCGTGTAACGCAGCTTCATGTTTGAACGAACAACTTTGTGTGGCCTATAATGCGTAACAGAATATTCATCCAACCACATCTTCAGTTCAAGGATGTTTGGAACTTTGACCCCGGCAAAATAATATTCTTCCCATGTTTGTCCCGGTGAGAAGGTGGCCTAACTCCAAACAATATGCCTTCGCCTCCGTCAACCATGGCTTCATCCTTAAGGCTAAGATCCTCGAACAATGGTGTCCGGTGATCCCACTTTAGTACCTTCGTGAAAGCTTCAACCTACTTTGTCGTGAACCCTTCCTCATCAACTTCTTCATCGGGACCCTTATCGTCAGACTCAAATGCATAGCCACGTGAGTACGGAATATAATATATATATATATATGTCCGGCCACACCATGAGAAATCAGACGAACATATTAAAGAAACTAGATGATGCCCCACGCGTTGTTGTGAAAACCATGATAAAACATATGCATAAATAGATGCTAAAAATATTAAAATGGTACAAATGTATATGCTCCAAGGGTACAATGTAGAAATATATGTAGGGTCATGATATAAAAATGCGTAGCATCATAGTCTATATCTGGAAGGGGCCTCCTCCTCCCGTAACCCTAGCCGCCGCCTCCTCCTCACGTAACCCTAGCCACCGCCTCCCGTCGCCCCCCCCCCCCCCCCCCCGCGCATAACCCCCTCCCGTCGCCTCCGTGGGCGACCAGGGGGTAACCCTAGCCGTCGTCGTCGGTCCTCCCTCGCTCCTCCTTCATCCTCGCCGTCGCTAGCAGCGCTGCCGGGCGAAGCCTGGCCGGCAGGGGCGGCGGTGAGGATCCTCTCCCCTTCCAGCGACATGGCTCGCGCGGGACGACCGTTCGTGAGGAGGTGCCGGACTAGCGCGCGGTGCAACGGCGCTGCATGTGGATCCTAGCGGCGGCGTGCGGAGCGCATCGACGACTGGGGTTCGTTCTTCCGGTGCGGTGTGGTGGCTGCGAAAGGGGCAAGACATGGTGGTCGCGTGCGTCGTCGAGTTTGGGTCAGATCCTTCTGGATCCGGCGCCCGGACGCCGTCGGCCAGCGCAGGGTGGTGGTACTCGTCACTGTTCAGATTGGATCTTCATTGATTCAGATACCCGCGGTGTGCTTTGATAACCCACAAGTATAGGGGATCGCAACAGTTTTCGAGGATGGAGTATTCAACCCAAATTTGTTGATTCGACACAAGGGGAAGCCAAAGAATATTCTCAAGTATTAGTAGTTGAGTTGTCAATTCAACCACACCTGAAAGACTTAGTATCTACAGCAAAGTATCAGTAGCAAAGTAGTGTGATAGCAACAGTAGCAACAATAATAGTAGCAGTAGTGATAGAGTAACAGTAGCAGCAACGACACCAGTAGCAACAGAGTAACAGTAGCAACAGTGACATGAGTAGCGGAAAAGTAACAGTAACAAGGACCAGAAGGAAAAACTCGTAGGCATTGGATCGGTGATGGATAATTATGCCGGATGATATTCATCATGCAACAGTTATAACACGGAGAGATATGTAACTAGCTCCAGTTCGTCAATGTAATGTAGGCATGTATTCCGTATGTAGTCATACGTGCTTAGGGAAAAGAACTTGCATGACATCTATTGTCCATCCCTCCCGTGGCAGCGGGGTCCTAATGGAAACTACAGGATATTAAGGTCCTCCTTTTAATAGAGAACCAGAACAACGCATTAGCACTTAGTGAATACATGAACTCCTCATACTATGGTCATCTCCGGGAGTGGTTCCGGCTATTGTCACTCCGGGGTTACCGGGTCATAACACATAGTAGGTGACTACAACTTGCAAGATAGGATCAAGAACACACATATATTGACGACAACATAATAGGTTCAGATCTGAAATCATGGCACTCGGGCCCTAGTGACAAGCATTAAGCATGGCAAAGTAGTAGCAACATCAATCTCAGAACAAAGTGGATACTAGAGATCAATCCCCATCAAAACTAACTCGATTACATGATAGATCTCATCCAACCCATCATCGTCCAGCAAGCCTACGATAAGATTACTCACGAACGGTGAAGAGCATCATGGAATTGGCGATGAAGGAAGGTTGGTGATGAGGATGGCGACAATCTCCCCTCTCCGGAGCCGAGAACGGACTCCACATCTGCCCTCCAGAGGGAGAACAGGTGGTGGCGGCGCCTCCGTATCGTAAAACGCGATGAACTCTTCTCCTTGATTTTTTTCGGACGATAGGGACTAAATAGAGCTGGAATTGGAGGCGGTGGAGCTCCATGGGCCCCACAAGCCTGCTAGGCGCGGCCAGGGGGGTCGCGCGTGGTGGGCTTGTGGGCTCCTCGCTCCACCCCTCCGGTTGATTCTTGCGCCAGTATTTTCTATATATTCCACAAAAAATCCTCGTAAATTTCCAGGTCATTCCGAGAACTTTTATTTCTGTGCAAAAACAACACCATCGCAAACTCATATTGAGATTTTCAGCAAGATCATAAGCATACCACATAAGCAATGACATTTAGGTCTCATGGCAAACTCATATCAATGGCATAATAAATAGCGAGCAATAATAATGAGTTTCAAGTGTTAACACTTCAATCAAAACAATCATGAAGCAACATGAAGAGATGGTATCTCGCTAGCTCTTTCTGAGACCGCAAAACATAAATGCAGAGCACCTTCAAAGACCAAGGGCTGACTGAACATTGTAATTCATGGCAAAGAAGATCCAGTCACAATCATACTCAATAACAATTAAAAGCAAAGCATAGAAATGACGGAGGTGCTCTCTAATTGGTGCCTTTATAAGAAGAGGATGACTCAACAGAAACATAAATAGACAGGCCCTTCGCAGAGGGAAGCATTGATTTACATAGGTGCCAGAGCTCAAGCGTTGAAGACAGAGATAAATAATTTTGGGTGGCATGCTTTCATTGTCAATGCAATGACCAAGAGTTTTCATCATCTTCCATGCTACACATACTATAGGCGGTTCCCAGACAGAAAAGTAAAGTTTTGACTCCCCCACCACCGATCAATCACACTCCACGACTAGCCGAATACTCGGGTGTCGTCCATAACAACAACAATCCATGGGGAGTTTTGTTTGCAATTCTCTTTTCGATTTGAGCATGGAACTGGGCATTCCAATTAACGGCCCCTTTCTCGTGAATGATAGTGAATAAACACGTATCGAGGATAACACGCCTAGCATGGAAGATACTGATCGCCCCTTGTCACCACATGAGCGATTCGGGCATGCAAAACAAATTACTTTCTTGAAGGTTTAGAGAGTGGCACATGCAAATTTACTTGGAACGGCAGGTAGATACTTCATATAGGTGTTGTAAATATGCCCTAGAGGCAATAATAAATTAGTTATTATTATATTTCTCTGTTCATGATAATCGTTTATTATCCATGCTATAATTGTATTGATTGGAAACACAGTGCATGTGTGGATACATAGACAAAACACTGTCCCTAGTAAGCCTCTAGTTGACTAGCTCGTTGATCAAAGATGGTCAATGTTTCCTGACCATAGGCAGGTGTTGTCACTTGATAACGGGATCACATCATTAGGAGAATCATGTGATGGACTAGACCCAAACTAATAGACGTAGCATGTTGATCGTGTCATTTTGTTGCTACTGTTTTCTGCGTGTCAAGTATTTGTTCCTATGACCATGTGATCATATAACTCACTGACACCGGAGGAATGCTTTGTGTGTATCAAACGTCGCAACGTAACTGGGTGACTATAAAGATGCTCTACAGGTATCTCCGAAGGTGTTCGTTGAGTTAGTATGGATCAAGACTGGGATTTGTCACTCCGTATGATGGAGAGGTATCTCGGGGCCCACTCGGTAATACAACATCACACACAAGCCTTGCAAGCAATGTGACTTAGTGTAAGTTGCGGGATCTTGTATTACGGAACGAGTAAAGAGACTTGCCGGTAAACGAGATTGAAATAGGTATGCGGATACTGACGATCGAATCTCAGACAAGTAACATACCGAAGGACAAAGGGAATGACATACGGGATTATATGAATCCTTGGCAGTGAGGTTCAAACGATAAGATCTTCGTAGAATATGTAGGATCCAATATGGGCATCCAGGTCCCGCTATTGGATATTGACCGAGGAGCCTCCCGGGTCATGTCTACATAGTTCTCGAACCCGCAGGGTCTGCACACTTAAGGTTTGACGTTGTTTTATGCGTATTTGAGTTATATGGTTGGTTACCGAATGTTGTTCGGAGTCCCGGATGAGATCACGGACGTCACGAGGGTTTCCGGAATGGTACGGAAACGAAGATTGATATATAGGATGACCTCATTTGGTTACCGGAAGGTTTTCGTGCATTACCGGAAAAGTTTTGAGCTCATCGGTAGTGTACTGGGAGTGCCGGGAGGGGTTCCGGGGACCATCAGGAGGGGTGTCACGCCCCAAGGGGTCTCATGGGCTATGGGAAGAGATAAAACAGCCCCTAGTGGGCTGGAATAAGTTCCCACTAAGGCCCATAAGGTTTGAGAAGGAAAAAACACAAGGTGGAAAGAGTTTCCAAGTGGGAAGGTGGAATCCTACTCCAAGTAGGATTGGAGTAGGACTCATCCACCTCCAATTTCGGCCAAACCTTTAGGTTTTGAGGCTGCCTCCTCCCCTCCCTCCCTCCTATATATAGTGGGGTTTTAGGGCTGATTTTTGACAACTTTTGCCACGGCAGCCCGACCACATACCTCCACGGTTTTACCTCTAGATCGCGTTTCTGCGGAGCTCGGGCGGAGCCCTGCTGAGATTAGATCACCACCAACCTCCGGAGCACCGTCAGGCTGCCGGAGAACTCATCTACCTCTCCGTCTCTCTTGCTAGATCAAGAAGGCCGAGATCATCGTCGAGCTGTACGTGTGCTGAACGCGGAGGTGCCGTCCGTTCGGCACTAGATCAGAGCGGATCGTGGGACGGATTGCGGGACGGTTCGTGGGACGATTCGCGGGGCGGATCGAGGAACGTGAGGACGTTCCACTACATCAACCGCGTTAACTAACGCTTCTGCTGTGCGATCTACAAGGGTACGTAGATCGGAAATCCCCTCTCGTAGATGGACATCACCATGATAGGTCTTCGTGCGCGTAGGAAAATTTTTGTTTCCCATGCGACGTTCCCCAACAGTGGCATCATGAGCTAGGTTCATGCGTAGATTTCTTCTCGAGTAGAACACAGAAGTTTTTGTGGGCGGTGATGTGCATTTTGCTGCCCTCCTTAGTCTTTTCTTGATTCCGCGGTATTGTTGGATCGAAGCGGCTCGGACCGACATTGCTCGTACGCTTACGAGAGACTGGTTTCATCGCTACGAGTAACTCCGTTGCTCAAAGATGACCGGCGAGTGTCGGTTTCTCCAACTTTAGTTGAATCGGATTTGACCGAGGAGGTCCTTGGATGAGGTTAAATAGCAATTCATATATCTCCGTTGTGGTGTTTACGTAAGTAAGATGCGATCCTACTAGATACCCATGGTCACCACGTAAAACATGCAACAACAATTAGAGGACGTCTAACTTGTTTTTGCAGGGTATGCTTGTGATGTGATATGGCCAACGATGTGATGTGATATATTGGATGTATGAGATGATCATGTTGTAATAGTTAATATCGACTTGCACGTGGATGGTACGGCAACCGGCAGGAGCCATAGGGTTGTCTTTAAACTAACGTTTGTGCTTGCAGATGCGTTTACTATATTGCTAGGACGTAGCTTTAGTAGTAATAGCATGAGTAGCACGACAACCCCGATGGCGACACGTTGATGGAGATCATGGTGTGACGCCGGTGCTTTGGTGATGGAGATCAAGAAGCGAATGATGATGGCCATATCATGTCACTTATGAATTGCATGTGATGTTAATCCTTTATGCACCTTATCTTGCTTAGAACGACGGTAGCATTATGAGGTGATCTCTCACTAAAATTTCAAGACGAAATTGTGTTCTCCCTGACTGTGCACCGTTGCGACAGTTCTTCGTTTCGAGACACCACGTGATGATCGGGTGTGATAGACTCAACGTTCACATACAACGGGTGCAAAACAGTTGCACACGCGGAACACTCGGGTTAAGCTTGACGAGCCTAGCATGTGCAGACATGGCCTTGGAACACATGAGACCGAAAGGTCGAGCATGAATCGTATAGTTGATATGATTAGCATAGAGATGCTTACCACTGAAACTATTCTCGACTCACGTGATGATCGGACTTGAGATAGTGGATTTGGATCATGTACCACTCAAATGACTAGAGAGATGTACTTTTTGAGTGGGAGTTCTTAAGTAATATGATTAATTGAACTAATTGTCGTGAACATAGTCTAATGGTCTTTGCGAATTACGATGTAGCTTGCGCTATAGCTCTACTGTTTTTTATATGTTCCTAGAGAAAATTTAGTTGAAAGTTGATAGTAGCGAACTTTGCAGACTGAGTCTATAAAACCGAGGATTTTCCTCGTTGCTGCACAGAAGGCTTATGTCCTTAATGCACCACTCGGTGTGCTGCACCTCGAGCGTCGTCTGTAGATGTTGTGAACATCCGACATACACGTTTCTGATGACTACATGATAGTTCAGTACAAAATACTTAATGGCTTAGAAGCAAGGCGTCGAAGACGTTTTGAAACGTCACGGAACATGAGAGATGTTCTAAAGAGATGAAATTGTGATTTCATGTTTGTGCCCTTGTTAAGAGGTATGAGACCTCCGACAAGATTCTTTGTCCACGAAGTAAAGGAGAAAAGCTCAATCGTTGAGCGTGTGCTCAGATTATCTGAGTACGACAATCGCTTGAATCAAGTGGGAGTTGATCTTCCAGATAAGATAGTGATGGTTCTCCAAAGTCATTGCCACCAAGCTGTGAGAGCTTCGTGATGAACTATAACATATCAAGGATAGATACAATGATCCTTGAGCGATTCGCGATGTTTGACACTGCGAGAGTAGAAATCAAGAAGGAGCATCAATAGTTGATGGTTAGTAAAACCACTAAGTTTCGAGAAAGGCAAGGGCTAGAAGGAATACTTCGTGAAACGGCAAAGCAGTTGCTGCATTAATGAAGAGACCCCAGATTAAACCCAAGCCCGGGACTAAGTGCTTCTATTATGAGGGGAACGGTCACTGGGGCGGAGCAACTCTAGATACTTGGTAGATAAGAAGGTTGGCAAAAGTCGAAAGAAGTATATTTGATATACATGATGTTGATGTGTACTTTACTAGTACTCCTAGTAGCACGAGGGTATTGGATACCGGTTCGGTTGCTAAGTATTTAGTAACACGAAATGAAAGCTACAGCATAAACGGAGACTAGCTAAAGGCGAGGTGACGATATGTGTTGGAAGTGTTTCCAAGGTTGATATGATCAAACGTCGCACGCTCCCTCTACCATCGGGATTGGTGTTAAACCTAAATAATTGTTATTTGGTGCTTGCGTTAAGCATGAACATGATTGGATCGTGTTTATTGCAATACGATTATTCATTTAAATAGAATAATGGTTACTCTATTTGCTTGAATAATCACCTTCAATGGTTTATTGAATCTCGATCGTAGTGTCACACATGTTCATGATATTGGTGCCAAAAGATACGAGGTAATGATGATAGTACCACTTACTTGTGGCACTGCCGCTTAAGTCATGTTGGTATAAATTGCATGAAGAGGCTCCATGCTGATGGATCTTTATACTCACTTGATTTTGAATCACTAGTGACATGCAAATCATACCACATGAGCAAGGCCTTGTTTTCATTGAGATGAAACAAGATAGTAACTTGTTGGAAGTGATACATTTTGATGTATGCAGTCCAATGGGTGCTGAGGCACGTAGTGGATATCATTATGTTCTTACTTCAATGACGATTTGAGTAGATACAAGAGTATTTACTTAATGAATCACAAGTCTGAAATATTGAAAAGTTCAATTCTGTTTCGGAGTGAAGTTCGTCGTAACAAAAGGATAAACTGTCTACCAGATGATCATAGAAATGAATATCTAAGTTACGAGCTTTGGTACGCAGTTAAGACAATGGGGAAATTGTTTTGCAGTTCATGCCACCTGGAACATCATAGTGTGATGATGTGTCTGAACGTCATAGCCACGCACTATTTGGTATGGTGCATGCTATGATGTCTCTTATCGAATTACCACTATCGTTTATGGGTTATGCATTAGAGACAACCGCATTCACTTTAAATAGGGCACCGCGTATTTCCGTTGAGATGACACAGTATAGATTGAGGTTTAGAGAAATCTAAACTGTCGTTTCTTGAAAGTTTGGGGCTTCGACACTTGTGTGAAAAAGTTTCAGTCGAATAAGCTCAAACCCAAAGCGGATAAATGCATCTTCATAGGATATCCAAAACAGTTGGGTACATCTCCTATCTCAGATCCGAAAGAAAAGTGTTTGTTTCTAGAAACGAATCCTTTCTCGAGGAAAGGTTTCTCTCGAAAGAATTGAGTGGGAGGGTGGTAGAACTTGATGAGGTTATTGAACCATCACTTCAACCAGTGTGTAGCAGGGCGCAGGAAGTTGTTCCTGTGGCGCCTACACCAATTGAAGTGAAAGCTGATGATGGTGATCATCGAGCATCGGATCAAGTTACTACAAGCCTCGTAGGTTGACAAGGTCGCGTACTACTGCAGAGTGGTACGGTAACCCTATCTTGGAGGTCATGTTGTTGAGCAACAGTGAACCTACGAGTTATGGAGAAAGCAATGGTGGGCCCGATTCCGACAAATGGCTGGAGGCCATGAAATCCGAGAGAGGATCCATGTATGAAAACAAAGTGTAGACTTTGGAAGAACTACTTGATGGTCATAGGACTATTGAGTAAAGATGGATCTTTAAAGGAAGACAGACGATGATGGTGAATCGTCACTATTAAGAAAAGCTCGACTTGTCGCAAAGATGTTTCCGACAAGATCAAATAGTTGACTATGATGAGACTTTCTCACTCGTAGCGATACTAAAAGTCTGTTGGAATTATGTTAGTAGTTGCTGCATTATTTGTGAAATATTGCACATAGGAAGGCAAAAACATTGTTTCCTCGACGGTTTCCTTGAGGAAAGATTGTATATGATACAACCAGAAGGTTTTGTCGATCCTGAGGATACTAGCAAGTATGCAAGCTCCAGCGATCCTTCAATGGACTGGTGCAAGCATTTCGGAGTTGGAATATACACTTTGATGAGATGATCAAAGATTTGGGGTTTGTACAAGGTTTATGAGAAACTTGTATTTCCAAAGAAGTGAGTGGGAGCACTATAGAATTTCTGATAAGAATATGTGGTTGACATATTGTGGATCAGAAGTAATGTAGAATCTCTGTAAAGCATACAAGGTTGTTTGAAAGGAGTTTTCAAAGGAATACCTGGATTGCGCTACTTGAACGTTGAGCATCAAAGATCTATGGAGATAGATCGAAAGTGCTTGATAGAAGTTTCAACAAGATGCATGCCTTGACAAGTTTTTGAAGGAGTTCAAAATATATCAGCAAAGAAGGAGTTCTTGGTTCCGTTGTAAGGTGTGAATTTGAGTAAGACTCAACACCCGACCCCGACAGAATAAAGAGAATAGACGAAGGTCGTCTTCTATGCCTTGGCTGTAGAATCTGAAGTATGCCATGTTGGGTACCGCACCTGATGTGTGCCTTGACTCAAAGTCTGTTGAGAGGTACAGAGAGTGATCCATGATTGAATCACTAGAAGCAATCAAAATTTATCCTTAGTAACTGATGGACTAAGGAATTTTTCTCGATTATGGAGGTGGTTAAAAAGTTCGTCGTAAAGGGTTACGTCGATGCAAGCCTTGACACTAATCCGAATAACTATGAGTAGTGAAACGGATTCGTATAGTGGAGTAGATATTTGGAGTATTTCCGAATAGCACATAGTAGCAGCATCTATAAGATGACATAAAGATTTGTAAACAACACACGGATCTGAAAGTTTCAGAACCATTGACTAAAATCTCTCTCACGAGCAAGACGTGATCAGACCCCGTAACTATATGGGTGTTGGATTCGTTGGAATCACATGGTGATGTGAACTAGATTTTTGACTCTAGTGCAAGTGGGAGACTGTTGGAAATATGCCCTAGAGGCAATAATAAATTATTTATTATTATATTTCTTTGTTCATGATAATCGTTTATTATCCATGCTATAATTGTATTGATTGGAAACACAGTGCATGTGTGGATACATAGACAAAACACTGTCCCTAGTAAGCCTCTAGTTGACTAGCTCGTTGATCAAAGATGGTCAATGTTTCCTGACCATAGGCAAGTGTTGTCACTTGATAACGGGATCACATCATTAGGAGAATCATGTGATGGACTAGACCCAAACTAATAGACGTAGCATGTTGATCGTGTCATTTTGTTGCTACTGTTTTCTGCGTGTCAAGTATTTGTTCCTATGACCATGAGATCATATAACTCACTGACACCGGAGGAATGCTTTGTGTGTATCAAACGTCGCAACGTAACTGGGTGACTATAAAGATGCTCTACAGGTATGTCCGAAGGTGTTTGTTGAGTTAGTATGGATCAAGACTGGGATTTGTCACTCCGTATGACGGAGAGGTATCTCGGGGCCCACTCGGTAATACAACATCACACACAAGCCTTGCAAGCAATGTGACTTAGTGTAAGTTGCGGGATCTTGTATTACGGAACGAGTAAAGAGACTTGCCGGTAAACGAGATTGAAATAGGTATGCGGATACTCACGATCGAATCTCAGATAAGTAACATACCGAAGGACAAAGGGAATGACATACGGGATTATATGAATCCTTGGCACTGAGGTTCAAACGATAAGATCTTCGTAGAATATGTAGGATCCAATATGGGCATCCAGGTCCCGTTATTGGATATTGACCGAGGAGTCTCCCGGGTCATGTCTACATTGTTCTCGAACCCGCAGGGTCTGCACACTTAAGGTTCGACGTTGTTTTATGCGTATTTGAGTTATATGATTGGTTACCGAATGTTGTTCGGAGTCCCGGATGAGATCGCGGACGTCACGAGGGTTTCCGGAATGGTCCGGAAACGAAGATTGATATATAGGATGACCTCATTTGGTTACCGAAAGGTTTTCGTGCATTACCGGAAAAGTTTCGAGCTCATCGGTAGTGTACTGGGAGTGCCGGGGACCATCAGGAGGGGTGTCACGCCCCAAGGGGTCTCATGGGATATGGGAAGAGATAAACCAGCCCCTAGTGGGCTGGAATAAGTTCCCACTAAGGCCCATAAGGTTTGAGAAGGAAAAAACACAAGGTGGAAAGAGTTTCCAAGTGGGAAGGTGGAATCCTACTCCAAGTAGGATTGGAGTAGGACTCCTCCACCTCCAATTTCGGCCAAACCTTTAGGTTTTGAGGCTGCCTCCTCCCCTCCCTCCCTCCTATATATAGTGGGGTTTTAGGGCTGATTTGAGACAACTTTTGCCACGGCAGCCCAACCACATACCTCCACAGTTTTACCTCTAGATCGCGTTTCTGCGGAGCTCGGGCGGGGCCCTACTGAGATTAGATCACCACCAACCTCCGGAGCGCCGTCACGTTGCCGGAGAACTCATCTACCTCTCCGTCTCTCTTGCTGGATCAAGAAGGCCGAGATCATCGTCGAGTTGTACGTGTGCTGAACGCGGAGGTGCCGTCCGTTCGGCACTAGATCGGAGCGGATCGTGGGACGGATTGCGGGACGGTTCGTGGGACGGTTCGCGGGGCGGATCGAGGGACGTGAGGACGTTCCATTACATCAACCGCATTCACTAACGCTTCTGCTGTGCGATCTACAAGGGTACGTAGATCAGAAATCCCCTCTCGTAGATGGACATCACCATGATAGGTCTTCGTGCGCGTAGGAAATTTTTTGTTTCCCATGCGACGTTCCCCAACAATAGGTAGGTATGGTGGACTCATATGGAACAACTTTGGGTTTATGGAAGTGGATGCACAAGCAGTATTCCCGCTTAGTACAAGTGAAGGCTAGCAAAAGACTGGGAAGCGACCAACTAGAGAGCGACAACAGTCATCAAAATGCATTGAGATTAACCAACATTGAGTGCAAGCATGAGTAGGACATAAATCACCATGAACATGAATATCATAGAGGCTATGTTGATTTTGTTTCAACTACATGCGTAAACACACGCCAAGTCAAACCACTTGAATCATTCAAAGGAGGATACCATCCTATCATACTACATCATAAGCATCTCGAAATTCATGTTGGCATCCAAGACAAACCATTATAAGCTCCTAGCTAATTAAGCATGGCATCAGAAACTATGATCTCTAAGTTGTCATTGCAAACATGTTTCTCTCACAACAAAGCTGAATCTGGAACGATGAGCTAGTCATATTTACAAAAACAAAATAGATCGAGTTCATACCAGCTTTTCCAGGTTCAGTCACTTCATCATATATCGTCATTATTGCCTTTCACTTGCATGACCGAATGATGTGAACAATAATAAGAGTGTTCGTGCATTGGACTAAGCTGGAATCTGCAAGCAAACACAAAGGAGAAGACAAAGCAATATGGCTCTTTGACAGATAAACAGATATGCATACGAGAGCTACTAAACATTGTAACCATGGTCTTCTACCTTGACCCAAAGAAAAAAGAAAACTGTTTACACGGGAAAGCTCCCAACAAGCAAAAGAAGAACGAGAAATCTTTTTGGGTTTTCTCAAACTAGACAAACACACGAAAAGAAAACGAGAAAAAGAAATAAACTAGCATGGATGATACAGTGGCAAAGTGTGAACACCGACTAATAAAGTGAAAGTGTAAGCAAGAATATAAAGTCGGTGAGAAACACGTACTCCCCCAAGCTTAGGCTTTTGGCCTAAGTTGGTATACTCCCATGGCTGGTCCGGGCGATATCCAAAATCATAATGGGGTTGTACGGGAGCGCGGCAGCCACTGCCTGAATAGCTGCCTCACGAAGGCGAGCAGCCTTTGCCTCCCTCTCATACTCCACTGGTTATGTAATATCTTCGTTTTACCTAAAAGTCAAAGAAGGCAGGAGCAGGAAGGGTAATATGGAAAACACGTTGTCGGTTAAATATTAACTGGTATAGGAGGGATTCATTATCCCTCTCAAGGAACTGATAGCGTGTCATAGCGGCACGATCAAGGAAAGCTGCATGGAGCGGGGGATCTCCTTCGCACATGGGTACTCCAAGAAAATTTGCTATGCGAGTGGCATAGATCCCACTAAAGAAATCCCCTTCATTAGCATTATTATTTAGCCTCCTCGCAATTATAGCTCCCATGTTGAAACTTCTATCACCCGTTACTACGCTCTTAAGGATACTAAGGTCAGGTGCGCAGAGGTCACAATGCTCGATCTTGCCGTTAATGCATCTACCTATGAAGAGGGCAAAGTAATGCAAGGCAGGAAAATGAATGCTCCCCATGGTAGCCTGCATAATATCTCTAGTTTCTCCGACAGTTATACTAGAGAAAAAAAATCTCTAATCGAAGATTTAGGAGGATCATTGAGACTACCCCAATTAGGTATCTTGCAAATTCTATTGAAGTCCTCTAAATCCATCGTATACGATTTGTCATAGAGATCAAATAGTACGGATGTGTCACGGCCAACTGAAAATTTGATCTACGAACAAAAGACGCAGTGAGAGTAGTGTACTGTTCACATTTATCGGAGGTGAATTCTTCAAGTCCAACATTGTGAACAAGTGTATCAAACTCGTCTTTGAAACCTGGATCAATCATGAATTCATCAGAAGGTCATTCACATGGTTTTACGTGTGCGTTCCTCGGTTGGTAAGGATCGGGTTCCCGAATCGCGAGACGGGGACTCCACTTGCTTGAGGAACCACCATGATAGTTTCTCGTGAACATCTTCCTTTTCTCAAATTTTCAGTGACTCAAAGGAAAAGTGAACAAGGCTCAACTAAACTCATAGCAACTCCTCCGACAAATGCCTAGAGGTCATATCACGCATCAAAACTACTTGGGACCAGCTAAACTTAGCATGCAAAGCTCAAGAACAGGGTCACTAAGGCAGCAAAAATACGCAACGAATAAGGCACTAGAGCAAAAAGTAATTGGACCAATGGGGGAGTCACATACCAAGGAGCAATTTCCCGAAAATAGTTTGGTGAATGGGGCTTTGCGTAAGGAGATCGAAAATCGCAGCAAGAAGAGCAAGAACACGGGTTTGAGCTGTAGAATGATTTTTTTTTCTAGAGGTAGGAGAAGGAGATGGGAGCTGGAATAAGTGGAGGGGGACACGTGGGCCCCACAAGCCTGGTAGGCGCGGCCGGGGGTGCCCGCGCCTCCAAGGCTTGTGGCCCACTGGTGCATCCCCCTGAGTAGCTCTTCATCTCGGAATTTTTCAAAAGTTCCAGAAAAAATCATACTTGATTTTCAGGGCATTCGGAGAACTTTTATTTTCGGGACACTTTTCTACGGGACGCAAAAAGCAGAAAACAGGAGAAACTAAAGCTAAATCTATCATTTTTCTTCTAAGCAACCGAAGGTAAAGGTTTGGAACAGAGGGCTATGACTCTCAGATTCATCCATCTCATGGTCATCAAAAGAAATCCGTCAATGAGGTTGATCAAGTCTCCTTCACAAACTCTTTTTGAATCACGAAAAACAGAGAATTTTTTAATAGTCACTAGGTTACCTCAATGGGGATGTGCATATCCCCAACAAGCAAATCATACTTCATCTTAACAGTAGGTATAGGGCATTCAAAGCTCCCAATAAGAATCGATGAAGTTTTTTCAATAGCATTGATAGAATGTACCTAATATTGTTTCTTTGAAACTGCACCGTATGCTCATTACCATTGACATGGAAAGTGACATTGCCTTTGTTGCAATCAATAACAGCCCCTGCAGTGTTTAAAAAGGGTCTTCCAAGGATGACCGCCATGGCATCATCCTCGGGAATATCCAGAATAACAAAGTCCGTTAAGATAGTAACGTTAGCAACCACAACAGGCACATCCTCGCAAATGCCGATAGGGAAAGCAGTTGATTTGTCGGCCATTTGCAAGGAGATTTTAGTGGGTGTCAACTTATCCAATTCAAGTCTACGATAAAGAGAGAGAGACATAACACCAACACCGGCTCCAAGGTCGCATAAAGCAGTTCTAACGTAGTTGCCTTTAATGGAGCAAGGTATAGTGGGCACTCCGGGATCACCTAGTTTCTTAGGAGTTCCACCCTTGAAGGTGTAATTAGCGAGCATGGTGGAAAACTCAACCTCAGGTATCCTCGTCTTATTAGTCACAATATGCTTCATGTACTTAGCATACGGAGACATTTTGAGCATATTTGTCAAACGCATTTGCAGAAAGACAGGTCTAATCATTTCAACAAATTGCTCAAAATCCGCATCATCCTTTTTCTTGGATGGTTTGGGAGGAAAGGGCATGGGT
Organism: Hordeum vulgare subsp. vulgare; assembly: GCF_904849725.1. NCBI lineage: Eukaryota > Viridiplantae > Streptophyta > Magnoliopsida > Poales > Poaceae > Hordeum > Hordeum vulgare. Next base: position 568,480,141 of record NC_058524.1, on the reverse strand, counting down.
TTATGAACCCATGGTTCCCTTTCTTTACCATGCTTCCTAGCAGCGAAGTCTTTCTTATCGCATCTCTTATTCTTAGGCTGTGGGTTATCAAGATCAACAGGTTCAATCTCCACATCCTTATCATTGCTAGGTTGAGCATCAACATGAACATCACTATCGATATTATCATTAGGCTCATGTTCATCAGCAGATTGTGTTTCAGCATCAGAAACAGAGACATCGTTTGGATTCTCAGGTGTAACAGCAAGAGGGTTGCTAGTGTGCAAATTCCTATCATCTTTCTTTTTCTTTCTAGGATGACTAGGTGCATCAGTGCTAACTCCTTGATAATACTGTTCAGTTCTCTTAGGGTGACCCTCAGGATACAAAGGTTCCTGGGTCATTCTACCGCCTCTAGTGACGACTTTGACAGAATTGTCATTCAACTCATTGAGCAAGTCATTTTGAGCCTTAAGTACTTGTTCTACTTGAGTAGTAACCATAGAGGCATGTTTACTCAAAAGCTTAAGATCATTGACGTTTCTATCCACACAAGCACTTAAATGACTAAGCATACGACCATTCTGTTCCAATTGTCTGCTAACATAATCATTGAAAATTTGTTGTTTGGCAACAAAGTTATCAAATTCATCCAGGCATAAGCTAGCAGGTTTATCAAAAGGAATATCACTCTCATTGAATCTACGGATAGAATTTACCTCTACCACCTGTGTCGGGTTATCGAGACCATGGATCTCTTCGATAGGTGGTAGATTTTTTACATCTTCAGATTTAATGCCTTTCTCTTTCATAGATTTCTTAGCTTCTTGCATATCTTCAGGACTGAGGAATAGGATACCTCTTTTCTTAGGAGTTGGCTTCGGAGGTGGTTCAGGAATAGTCCAAGCATTCTCATTGCACAAGACATTATTCAATAGGATCTCAGCTTGTTCTACAGTTCGTTCCCTAAAAACACAACCAGCACAACTATCTAGGTGGTCCTTAGAAGCATCGGTTAGTCCATTATAGAAGATATCAAGTATTTCATTCTTCTCAAGAGGGTGATCATGCAAAGCATTCAGTAGCTGGACGAGCCTCCCCCAAGCTTGTGGGAGACTCTCTTCTTCAACTTGCACAAAGTTGTATATTTCCTGCAAGGCAGCTTGCTTCTTATGGGCAGGGAAAAATTTCTTAGAGAAGTAGTAGATCATATCCTGGGGACTACGCACACAACCAGGAGCAAGAGAAGTGAACCAAGTCTTAGCATCATCCTTTAGCAAGAAAGGAAACAACTTAAGGATATAGTAGTGGCGGATCTTTTCCTCACTCGTGAATAGGGTGGCTATATCGTGCAGTTTGGTAAGATGTGCTACAACCGTTTCAGACTCATAACCGTGAAAAGGATCAGATTCAACCAGAGTGATTAACTCAGGATCGACAGAGAATTCATAATCCTTATCGGTCACAAATATAGGCGAAGTAGAAAACTTCGGGTCGTATTTCATCCTAGCGTTCAGAGATTTTTCTTTCCACTTGCGCAGTAAATTCTCAACATCATAGCTATCCTTACAAGCAAGAAAGTCCTCAGCTATCTCTCCCTCCATAACATAACCCTTAGGCATATCAGGCAATTCATATCTAGGAGAGCTAGTTCTAACAGGTGAAATAGCAGGTTCTACTTCAATAATCTCAGCAGTTTCAGGAGTATCATCACAAGCAGCAGCAACTCTAGCAATTTGTGCATCAAGGAATGCACCTAGTGGCAAAACAGTATCAAGCATAGCATCATCACAAGCATCATGGATAGCAAAAGTAGCATCATCAAGCATAGGCGACACATCAAAATTTCTAACAGGAGGTGGTGTAGCAAACTTACTCATAACTGAAGGTGAATCAAGTGCAGAGCTAGATGGCCGTTCCTTACCAGTCCTCGTAGTTGAGGGCAAGACTTTAGTTTTTGGATCTCTCGGATTCCTCATAGTGATCAGCAGACGTAAATCACAAGTGACTCAGAGAATAGAGCTATGCCTCCCCAGCAACGACGCCAGAAAATAGTCTTGATAACCCACAAGTATAGGGGATCGCAACAATTTTTGAGGGTAGAGTATTCAACCCAAATTTGTTGATTCGACACAAGGGGAAGCCAAAGAATATTCTCAAGTATTAGCAGTTGAGTTGTCAATTCAACCACACCTGAAAGACTTAGTATCTACAGCAAAGTATCAGTAGCAAAGTAGTGTGATAGCAACAGTAGCAACAGTAATAGTAGCAGTAGTGACAGAGTAACAGTAGCAGCAGCGACATCAGTAGCAACAGAGTAACAGTAGCAGCAGTGACAGCAGTAGCGGCAAAGTAACCATAACAAGGACCAGAAGGAAAAACTCGTAGGCATTGGATCGATGATGGATAATTATGTCGGATGATATTCATCATGCAACAGTTATAACACGGAGAGATATGTAACTAGCTCTAGTTCGTCAATGTAATGTAGGCATGTATTCCGTATGTAGTCATACGTGCTTAGGGAAAAGAACTTGCATGGCATCTATTGTCCATCCCTCCCGTGGCAACGGGGTCCTAATGGAAACTACATGATATTAAGGTTCTCCTTTTAACAGAGAACCGAAACAACGCATTAACACTTAGTGAATACATGAACTCCTCATACTATGGTCATCTCCGGGAGTGGTTCCGGCTATTGTCACGCCGGGGTTGCCGGGTCATAACACATAGTAGGTGACTACAAATTGCAAGATAGGATCAAGAACACACATATATTGACGACAATATAATAGGTTCAGATCTGAAATCATGGCACTCGGGCCCTAGTGACAAGCATTAAGCATGGCAAAGTAGTAGCAACATCAATCTCAGAACATAGTGGATACTAGGGATCAATCCCCATCAAAACTAACTCAATTACATGATAGATCTCATCCAACCCATCACCGTCCAGCAAGCCTACGATGAGATTACTCATGAACGGTGAAGAGCATCATGGAATTGGCGATGAAGGAAGGTTGGTGATGACGATGGCGACGATCTCCCCTCTCCGAAGCCCAGAACGGACTCCAGATCTGCCCTCCAGAGGAAGAACAGGTGGTGGCGGCGCCTCCGTATCGTAAAACGCAATGAACTCTTCTCCTTGATTTTTTTCCGGACGAAAGGGACTAAATAGAGCTGGAATTGGAGGCGGTGGAGCTGCATGGGCCCCACAAGCCTGCTAGGCGCGGCCAGGGGGCCGCGCCTGGTGGGCTTGTGGGCTCCTCGCTCCACCCCTCCGGTTGATTTTTGCGCCAGTATTTTCTATATATTCCACAAAAAATCCTCGTAAATTTCCACGTCATTCCGAGAACTTTTATTTCTGCGCAAAAACAACATCATGGAAATTCTGCTGAAAACAGCGTTAGTCCGGGTTAGTTCCATCCAAATCATGCAAATTAGAGTCCAAAATAACGGCAAAAGAGTTTGGAAAAGTAGATACGACGGAGACGTATCATGCTTCTCTCCTGCGGTTTCCTGGCGTTGCCGGCGTGGCCGCAGATGAAGCTGGTGGAGGAGATTCAAATAAGGGGAAACCCATTGGTCGACCCTAGCCGGCCGCGCCGACGACGATGCTCAAGGGCGCCGTTTTTCTTCCTTGAGACGTCGGTCTACGTCTGCTCCTCCACTTCCTACCTCACTGCCTCTCGAGTGAAAACCCTAACTCCGGTGGGCGATGGCGGCGTCCTTGACGTCGTGACCTTCCTGAAGGCGTCTCCTTGAGGGCTGAGTGGTAGTGGGCACTATGTGGGTCCTCGACAGTTGCTGGTGGTTGGCACTGATTCGGGGGAAACCCTAAGATCTGACTTTCAGATTGGACGATGGCGGTACTGCGGTGCCGTTTCTCCCTTGGGAGCATCGTTTGTGGAGCAGCGCTGGATGACAGAGGCAGGAGATGGAGCGGCTTTGTCTGGCCCGAAGATTTGGTGGAACTATCAAGTCATGCCTGACCGGCAGGTGCTACGCTGAGTCATGCCTGGTTGGTAGGTGCTACGCACGACAATTCTTCTAGAATCTTCGTGTCCGGACGAATGAGTGCAGGGCGGTGGCGCTGTTTGGCGTCGTGGTGGCGTCGATCATCTTGCACAGAGCTTTCGGTGGAGATGTCAAGTCATGCTTGGCCGACAGGTGCTATGCTGTGTCATGCCTGGTCGGCAGATGCTACGCACGATAGATCTTCCAGAATCTTCGCGTCTGGACTGACGAGCCATGGTGGCGTCGACGGATGGATGGACTCACAAGGATGATACAGATCTCTCTCGTGAAGATGGGTTAGCGGCCTGATGATGATGGCAGCATCTAAAACGTGTGCACGTGATGTACGCTTTATGTCTAATGCCCCGGTTGTGGGTTCCAATACGTTATGTGGATGTATCGGTGACGACACCGGTTTTAGATATGGGGAGTGAGAGCACTTCACATTATCGAGTTTTGTAGGTGTGAGTGGTGGCTTCAGATGATTTTATGTATGTTCTTGTTAGACCTATGTTGACTAATTAATAAAAATGGCCATATGCATCGATTGGTGCAGAGGCCGGGGGTTTGAACCTCCTTTTCCAAAAAAAAAAATCATAGTCTATATCTGCACAAAAAATACTAAAAAGAATTAACATGCATGATTGATGAGGTGGCATGGTTGCATGGATAGATTAGCGGACAAAATGTAACTTCTGACCATATGCATGGCTTAATGATGTGGTATGCTTGCATGAAGAGGAAAAATAAATAGTGAATTACAACTATTTAAGAATGGGAACCACTAGGGATCAGACTACTGATCCCTAGGATCCCATCAGACTAGTGCATTGCCGTACGATTATTGCCTAATGGATGCTGGATCCTGTTCAAGAAAGGTGCTCTTATTTGGTAGTTCTATACGTAACACTTTCCATTTATTGTGTGCTTCCTATAACAGATCCGGAACATACGTCTACCAATTCACATTTGATATCATTGCATCTCAAAACCGAGTTGACCATCCCGCTTCTGCTTTATCACTCAATTAAATTTCGAAATTAGTTAAATTCCATTCTTCACTTGTAAAAATAATAATTCATTCTTGTTTATTTCTTTGAAAAATTCATCCAGTGTTTTTTTGGTTGCTAGTAAAATTCACTCAACTTTTTTCCCAACACAATAAATTTTGCTTCCATCGACGCAAAATTTGCTTCTATTGAAATCACAGTTCGGTTCGACCTAAAAATAGTTGTCCAAGAACTTTACTTCAATAAAGCAAAATCTTGCATCCAAGAATTGTTTTTTCCACATGGGAAAATGTCGGTTCCTTATATCTTTTATTAGGTTTTAAACCCAAGATTTTTATTTGCGTCCATCCCCATTCCACAAAAAGTTAATGGTTTCCATCGCAAAACTCTTCTGCTTCTAACATAACATAAATGTGTTTCCAGCCTTCGTCAATTCATACATTATATTTCTTTCAAGTCTTTAGCTATGTGATGCTTCCTAAATTCATGAATTTGATTTCATTCTTCCTCCATTCATACAATATAATTCCTTGAAGTACAAGTGCTTCCTAAGTCATACTATATGTTTCCTAAAGACAAGTGACCTACTTCCCTTCATCTAGGGTGTGGTAGTCTTCATTGTGAGATGGATCCAAGTGTCTTCATGCATGTTAGTGCTTGAATTCGCCATATATACATGTCTCGCCAACACTTATCTTCCTCGAAGCTAGCACACAACTGCTTGAAGCATATATCAGTTAGGCCTGATGCATACGCATCCAAGGTAGGAAGCAACATTTGATAGTATTTGCATTGTACATTAGTAATGAAGAATATAATTCTTACGTAACAACGATGCAGGTAAATTAGAAAAATTGAAAACAAAAAACTGGAAGCCAAGTAACTAGAACAAAGAAACATATATGTAATATAATATGGAAGCATGACATGTTCAGTGGTGATAACAATGGCAAAAACAATTGTAGGAAGCATGAAAATATGGTATCTCAATATGACTCATCTAAGTGGAAGCATAGAACATTGGACATGGAAACAAACTAAGACTAAGGCCAACATGGGGATGCACGGTTTGCGACCAGATTTCGGCGGGTGCGTCGAGGAGTGGGGGCGGTGCAGGTGGCCTGGGAGTAGAGTGTATACAGGATCGAATCATGGTGTCACTGTCGGAGAGGATGGGGGTATCAGAGGCGGGGTGTGTACCCTTGAGCATATCGCATGCTTCATTATTGTGGCTCTACTGAAAACATAAAAAATGTAGTATGTCAGCAAATCTGAAGATATGTGAATTGACGGAATAAACTGAGACATAAAGATGTGTGCTAAACTTGTATTTAAACAAGGCATTATAAGTAAGAAGCTCATTTGCTAAACAGAATAAGATAAATTGTACGAAGCATGTTATTTAAATAAAATGTAGGAAGGATGAAAACAGAATAAGACAATATCGTTTAACCGATCAACGGCATATCGACTCTTGAACATATACTCTAGTTTGTCTTGCTTCATTGTTGAGTGTCATCCTGAGAACATACTAGCTGTAGTATATCAGCAAATCTGAAAACGGGGATTACAGGGACTAAACAAGTACGTTTGATTTCTGATGAAAATAGTTGTATGAAGCAAGGCCGTAGAAATAAGAACGCTTATTTGTTGAACGCAGTACAACAAGAATGCAGGAAGCATGAAAAATATTTGAACTGGACATTAGAGAATTCGGAATGAAGCATGTATCATTATAGTAGATAAGAAACTAAGACCATCACCATCACGAGGATGCATCTTTTGTGTCGCCAACGTACAAACTGAATTGTATCACATGATGGATAGAAGAAATTTGGTAGACCAATGAAACTAAATGTTTACAGGAAGCATGAGAAGACTTGATACCTAGGCTGAGAATGGTTCCTTAGGGAACGGCCATGCATGATTGCTTCGTTTCCCAACCGATACGTCGCTCTTGTGCGTTTGACTTATAGGCCGGCCGCGAGACCCGAACCTGGTAGAGAGGACGGGGATGCATGTGAGGGGGGTTGTGAGCCCCCTGATTTCTTTGTTCCCCAACCGAAACGATGAACAAACATGGTGCGGAGGGAGGGTGACCGTGGAGGATCTGGTGTGGAACCGGGGCGGCGCTCGGGGGTGGGAGGTCGGAGTAGCGAGCAGGGGCGGAACGACGCACCGACGACGTGGAGTAGCTGTAGGAATGTGTAGTTGTTGGTGCGGGGAAGAGATGGGGCGGAGGTTGCCGTCGGGGGAGCGATCTCGGCGAGCTCAGGGTTTCTCTCACCCGGGGACACTAGACAGCGCGAGGTGGCTGGGATGGAGGATGCAAGATTTACGTGGATGGAAGAAAATCGGGTGGTTTCCTCAATTTACGGGAATTAAAGAATTGCTAGGAAAGTATTGGCCGAGGGATTATGGAAGCATCGACGATGCAAGAACGGTTTGAAGAAATCTTCGTATCAGACGTCTGTTAAGAAGCGTTTCCCTTTAAGAATAGAGGATAGGCAAACTGCCAAGTTAAGACACACAAGGGTCAATAAAAGCTTTTCTTTATTGAAGTAAAAAAGGTTGAAGGATTATTGAGTCCATATCCAGGTTGTTCTACTCGTGAGCTTACAGGGTGACATACTGCCATTGTATGTCCTAAACTCCTAATCAACCTACACTTTTTTGTTTAGATACACACACGTATGCTGGGAGAAATAAGTACATATATACAGACTCCTAATCAACCCGCTCAGGCTTTGCTTGGATTCGGTGTAAATTTATACATCCGGATTAAATTTACAAATGTATATTATCGACCGCAGTATTATGTTTGTCTAGATTGAAAACGACAACGAAAGATCTATATTAATTACGAAGGTATCCACGAGCAAACCGACAATCCAAACAGGACCTCAACATTCACTGGAGTGGTTTTAAGTTCATGCAGTGCACACATAACCGAGCTCGAGGTTTCCAGCCGGATCTAGCAATGTGTTGGAAGAACCGGGAAGTTGTTGTTTTGTATACGGCCGGGTAAATCTGGAACTGCAATTTAGCCAAAGTGATCACGTTACTACAGTAAGTGGACCAACAAGACACTAGTAGGAAAAACTTTATAGGTAGGAACCAAGTAGTAACGCTGGAAAATAGCCAGCGCTGGAAATATTAAGCGCTACTGCTAATGGCCTTAGCAGTAGTGCTAGAACTATTTGCGTGCTACTGCTAAAAGGGGCCCAATGAGGCCACCGCGAGTAGCTGTAGTAGCAGCGCGCGCTTGTGAAAAGCGTTACTGCTAAGTGCCATAGCAGTAGCGCTCTGTCAGACTCTGCTAACTGAAGATCATGAATAGGGTCGAATTTCACTCGAACTAGCCACTTTACTCGGCAAATCATGGAGGGATTAAGAGGTTCCAGTACAGGGTAGGCGGCCAGGAACACTGGCGGCGCAACGGGGTAAACCCTAACAAAAAGATGAGCTCAAAACGAGCCTGGTCCGTGGCTTACATAGCCTTACAAAGGAGGAACGAAAGTAAAGCAAAAAGTAGAAGAAGAAGAAAGGTGGCGTGCTGGATTAGCGACAGGGACGCCCGGCACGCGGATCGCCATCCGATCGAGCATCCACGGTAGCCGTTGACTCCTTTAAAGCGAAACGGTATGGGGTCATCTGGCGCGTCGGATCTGGGATGGAGGGCTCCTGCTGCTTCGCGCCACATCGTCGTTCAAACACACGGCTGATCACCATGCCGGGTCCTCACAATTCCCCCCCAGTAACTTCAGACCTGTCCTCAGGGCTGGAATGCCGGAAATACTTTTTGGATAAAAGAGGCATCCTCCCAGGTGGCATCCTGTTCAGCAAGGTTGGTCCACTTAATGAGCCATCTGACCACTGGGATTTGAATATCTCCCTGCACCCTAGGAATGAGTTTTCATTCCAGTATCTTCTTAGGTTCCAATAAGATGGTTCCATCTGTATGGAGTAGAGGGAGGTGAGGGTTGGGTATGGCCTGTGGGCCCAGGTGCTTTTTAAGCTGGCTGACATGGAATGTAGGGTGAAGCTTGCAATGATCAGGCAACAATAGTTTGTAAGCTACAGGCCCCACTTTCTGGATAATTCTGAAGGGTCCATAGTATTTGGAATGTAGCTTAAGGCATCTATGCAAGCTTAGGGTGGTGTGCCTGTAGGGTTGGAGCTTCAGATAGACCATGTCTCCCACTTCCAGTGTTCTCTCAGATCTCTTTCTGTCAACATAGAGCTTCATCCTTTGCTGTGCCTTGAGAAGGTTACCCTTGATCTGGGCTGCCAGTTGTTCTGCATTTAGGATGGAGGAGAATTCCTGAACCATCTCAACAGGATAAAGAGCAGCTTCAGAAAGCATGTTAGGTGGTCTGTTGTACAAGGCTTGGAAAGGTGTGAGCTGGAGTGATGTATGGTAACTAGTGTTATACCACCACTCAGCTAGGGGAAGCCACTGCAGCCACTTTTGAGGTTGGAGGAAAGCCATGCATCTTAAGTAGTTCTCCAGACATTGATTAACCCTCTCTGTTTGACCATCAGACTGAGGGTGGTAGGAAGTGATCATGTGCAGTTTGATGCCAAGTTTCTTGAACAGTTCTTGCCAGAGGTTGCTGGTGAAGATTCTGTCTCTGTTAGTGACAATAACTGAAGGGAGTCCATGCAACTTGAATATATTCTCAGTAAAAGCTCTTGCCACAGTACTGCCAGTAATGGGGTGTTTCATTGGAATAAAGTGACTGTACTTGGTGAATCTATCCACCACTACAAGGATCATGTCCTTTGCCTGGGAGGTAGGGAGACCTTCAATGAAATACATGCTAATGTGACACCAAGCAAAGTCAGGAACTGGGAGGGGCTGCAGTAATCCTAGGTGCTTGCAATGCTCAGGTTTGTTGATATGGCAAGTTGGGCACTTTTTGATGAATTCCACAATAAATTTCTTCATGCCTGGCCAGTGAAAAAGGAGCTTCATCCTTTGGTAAGTTGCTCTGTGTCCAGAGTGGCCCCCTAGTTCAGAGTTGTGCATTGCTGATACTAGTTTGGTTCTAAGGGTATTGTCCAAACCAATGACAAATCTGTTTTTGTATCTCAACAGTCCTTGTTGCAAGGTAAAGTTAGGGACAGCAGTTGCACAGATGGCCAGTTGAGCTAGCAGATCTTTGCACTTTTGGTCCTGAGCATAACTAGCAACAACCTCAGTTAACCAGTTGGGCTGAGCTTGGGTAGCAATTAATGAGTGTAATCTATATTGGACTCTGGATAATGCATCAGCAACTTTGTTGTTCTTCCCTTGCTTGTATTCAATTCTGAAATTATATCCCAGCAACTTGATTAACAATTTATGTTGGATCCCCTATGTTAGCTTTTGGTCCTGAATGTATCTCAAACTTTGCTGGTCAGTTCTGATTACTAGTGCTGATGCAGCAAAGTAATGTTTCCAGTGCTTCAGTGCTTCAATAATTGCTAAAGCCTCTTTATCATAAGTGGACATTGCTGCAGCTTTTGGACCAATAGTTTTACTGAAGTAAGAGAGTGGTCTACCCTCTTGCATCAGCACAGCACCAATGCCATATGCACAAGCATCAGTTTCCAATATAAAAGGCTGAGAAAAGTCTGGAAGTGCTAAGACTGGGGCTTGAGTCATTTTGTGTTTTAGTGTGTTAAAAGCCTCCATTTGGTCAGACCCCCACTGGAAATTGTCTTTTCTCAAGGAGCTGAACAGAGGTTTACACATAAACCCATAGTGTTGAATAAATCTCCTGTAGTAACCAGTTAAGCCCAAGAAACTTCTTAACTGAGTTACATTCTCAAGTGCTGGCCACTGAATAATGGCTTCAATTTTTGTAGGATCAGTACCAACCCCATCACCTCTGATGACATGACCCAAGTATTCCACTTGTGGTTGAGCAAAAGAGCACTTGCTAAGTTTTGCAAATAACTGATTTGACTGCAGTGCTTCTAGAACAAGTTTGAGGTGTTGCAGGTGTTCCTTCATATTTCTGCTATAGACTAGGATATCATCAAAGAAGACCAGTACAAACTTTCTTAGGTAAGGGGCTAAGATAGTGTTCATGAGGAGCTGGAATGTGGCAGGAGCATTGGTGAGTCCAAAGGGCATCACCAAGTATTCATAGTGCCCACAGTGTGTGCTAAAAGCAGTTTTCTCAATGTCATCCTCTTTCATTCTGATTTGGTGATAACCACTTCTCAGATCCAACTTGGAGAAGACTGTTGCACCCTTCAGTTCATCCAAGAGATCTTCAATAACAGGGATGGGATATTTGTTTTTCACAGTCTGCTCATTCACTTTTCTGAAATCATTTACCAGCCTCCATGTCATGTCCTTCTTTTTCACCAAAAGGGCAGGAGAAGAGTAAGGACTGTTACTGTCCCTGATAACTTTAGACTTGATCAGCTCTTGCACTATGTTTTCCATTGCATCTTTCTGGTGGTGAGGCCATCTATAAGGTCTCTGGTTAATGACCTTAGCTTGGGGAGTGAATGTGATAACACGATCAATAGCCCTTTTGGGGGGTAAAGTTGTTGGAGTGCTAAAAACAGGGGAATAGTCCTTAAGAATCTTCTATATTGGTTCGGGCACTGGTAGATCTACAGGGTCTTTCACTAGAATTCTGTGAAGCAAAAGAACAGCTCCACACATAGGTTCACTGGGAATTGATTCAGTGGGAAGAATTTCTTGAACTGGTACAGTGGGTAGACTCTCATCTTGGAATATTTTCTTTTCACCTTCAGGTAATGTGACTGTGACCTGCATTTCATCAAAGTCAAGTTCCACAGGACTAAAAGCAGCCATCCAATCAGCCCCTAGGATTACATCATAACCTTGTAATTGCAACACTGAAATCTGCGGAGAAGTTAGTTCCTTGTAGAGAAAAGGGGCGGTTAAGGGCAATGAACTCTGACCAAAGTGTAGCACCATTAGCCACAATCACCTGTCTACTCTTGGTTGGTGTTATAGTACATTTTGCTCTCTGAGCTAAAGATGGTGTGATGAATGTACCAGTGCTACCACTGTCAATGAGGGTTGTGGCAGGGATATTCCCTAACAGAACAGTCACAGTGAAGCTCAGTTTCCCTAGTAGCTCTCATTCCCATCAAGGCATGCATGGATATTTGCAATGGAGGGTCATCACTTTCCACAGGAGGAGGAGTGTCGGCATCATCACTTTCAGCAGTATAATATACTAACTCTGCATCCTCAGGGTAGCTCTCTTGTAGTGCCTGTATTTGCATTTGATTTGCTAGTTTACAGACCTTTTTGTGCACTGGGAACCATGGGTCCTTGCACCTATAGCAAATGCCCTTCAACCTTGCTTGTTGAATAACAGTGGCAGTGGAACTGGAAGGTTGTTTGCCAGGGTCAAACTGTATTTGTCTTTCTGTATTTGCCTTTTGAGAGTGTGACTGAAAAATGGTTGTTGTACTTTCTTAGCTGGCTGAGATTGCTCCATTCTTCTAGCTAGCCAAATAGCTTTTTGTAAGTCAGGAGGTTCATGCAATTGGACATGGTGTTGAATGTTGTCAGATAGGCCAGCAATGAAGCTTGTTTTGTAGTACTCCTGGGGCAGTGTTGGGTTATCTCTTCTGATTAGGTTCATAGATTTCTCAAACTGTAGTACATAGTCATTGACAGTTCCAGTCTGGGTAAGGGCATGGAATGTTCTGACATTGTCACAAACTGAAGTTTCAGAGAATCTGTCACCAATCAGTCTGCAGAACCTGTACCAAGGCAAGGTATTAGCAATGATACATGTGCCTCTCCACCACTCAATTGCAGGGCCTGTCAGGAGTTACATCAATTTCAGTCTTTTGTTCCAGGGGAGTTCTGGCAGCTTCAAAATACATTTCAATTGTCTGACTCCAGGAGTCAGTGTTGGTGCCCTCAAATTCAGGGATGTTGTACTTGGCAGGTTTTACCAGAGTGTGCACTCGTCTGTTCTCTGGAGGCCAGTCTCTGTTTGTAGTGCCAAACCTTCTGTCCAAGTGAGCATTTTGTCCCTCACCTTGATCCTGCTCCAAGTTAGTGACTTGCTGGCCAGGGGGCACTTGGTTAGCAGCAACTGGGTTCTTAGCTTCAGTAGTTGCCTGCTTGTTGTCTGCAAAATGGGGACGTCTGTAGGGCAATTTGAGTGTACCATCAAGGTTTAATTCTTTTCCAGAATTCTTGTATACCAATGTTGCAGAACCCACAGTTACAGGGGATTGCTGAGTATCTTGGAACTTGTTCACAGGGCCTTGTGGTGTATGAGCAATAACACTTGCTTGAGGAACATCTTGAGAGTTGGGGTGCACCTCTCTGACTTTAGGAAACCCAGAGATAAAAGTAGACAGTGTGCCCTGCAAGTCACCCAAAGATTTCTGCAAGTTGTGGAAGTTGTCATGCACATAGTCCCTGAACTCATCAAACTCCACTCTATCTTGTTCCCTGTTTTTCTGCAGAAGTTGGACATCAAGCTGGAGGGAGGTAAACTCCAACTGATCAGTGGTGGTACGAATATCTTTGATCCGCATGCATTTTGTAATGCACTATGTAGTTACGTATTATGGGGAAATACCACATGAAAATCGGAAGTGTTTGTTTGTGCTTGGGCTAAGTAATTTTGTTTTAATACACCTGTTAGTGAGCTATTTAGACGTGTGCATTTTTTTACCTTTTGCTGTGTGTTAACTGTATCTCAAGGATAACTTTGTTCTTAAACTGTTGCAGATGCTCTTATGCCTTTTCTATCTCATTTTCTTCTTAACTTGTCAATTTACGCAATTATATATACATTAAAGCAAACCTATAGTTATGTATTGGTTTTAAACCCACGGTTATGTATTGGGTTTAAGTTGGTTTGGGTGGAAAAACAATGGGTTTAGTTTTGGTTGGGCTAAAAATAACATCAAATGGGTATGGTTTAAGTTTGATTTTGAGAGATAAATGTACGGGTATGGTTCAAGTATGGTTCAAGTATGAAACCATTCTCAGGTTTAGTGGTGGAGGAGTATGTGGGAGCAACCACCTTAGCCATGAGAAGATCAGAGAGGGTTCTGACAGAGTGTCTAAAACCCCACTGAAACTAGACAACACAAGAGAGGAATTTTACCACAGCCGCAGCTGCAACCCGAACTGGTGTTCTTAGTTCTGCCGCCGCCAACACCGCCGCCGACGCCGCGCCACCAAGTACACCGGATCCGGGAGGGTGGTGGGATTTTACTACACAAGCAATGAGCTTTTGCAACCACTAACCTGACCAGATCTGTACCGAATGATCGCCACCACCAGCGCCACCGTCAGCTCACCGCCGCCTGGATCGGGAGGGAGGGAGGATTTTCCCTGCTCTTCCCCCAATTCACGCCACCGGAAGATCTAGAACTACTCCGAGGAAGGACTGGCTCTGAATACCATTGTCAGACTCTGCTATGTGAAGATCAAGAACAGGGTCGAATTTCACTCGAACTAGCCACTTTACTGGGCAAATCACGGAGGAATTAAGAGGGTCCAGTACACGGAAGCCGGCCAGGAACACTGGCGGCGCAACGGGGTAAACCCTAACAAAAAGATGAGCTCAAACGAGCCTGATCCGTGGCTTATATAGCCTTACAAAGGAGGAACGAAAGTAAAGCAAAAAGTAGAAGAAGAAGAAAGGTGGCGTGCCGGATTAGCGACAGGGACGCCCGGCACGCGGATCGCCATCCGATCGAGCATCCACGGTAGCCACTGACTCCTTTAAAGCGAAGCGGTATGGGGTCATCTGGCGCGTTGGATCTGGGATGGAGGGCTCCTGCTGCTTCGCGCCACAACGTCGTTCAAACACACGGCTGATCACCAAGCCGGGTCCTGACAACCGGCCCACCCGTCGCGCGGCGTACCTCCGAGCGGGGTCCGAGGCGGTCCTGCACCGCGGGACGAGGAGCGGGCGCGGCGCGTCCGGAGGCGGCGGCGGCGCGCCTGGGAGCGGCGGCGGCCGGCGGGCCTGAGGGGAGCGAGCGCGCGACGTCGCTGTACGACCTCGACGAGGACTCTCCCTCCGAGCTGCTCCAGTGCTCCCCGTAGGAGACGCGCTCGCCGGAGGGGGTCTCTCGGGAGCCAGCAGGGTCAGCGGCGGCGAAGGCGGCCATCGCGCGGGACCTGAGAGGGAACGGGGGCAGGGCGTTGCGCTGGCGCTAGCGGTGGCGGCGGGGGGCGGCGAGGCTAGGCTAGGCGCGAGGGCAGGAGCGGAGCGAGAGCGGGAGCGGAGCGGAAGCCATCCCCTATTTTCTTGTTCTCTAGACAGTGTTCAGGTCCATAGTTACCTAATTGATTGTAATCGATACTTTTTTGTGTGTGTGTGCTTAACCAGGATATCAATGAACACTTCGTATCTACATACCTCAAGGGATGTTCGATGCAGATAGATAATGTAGATTCTCAGCCATCCCACGAGGGCGGTCTGCTCGTTTTTGTTAGTGGGTCTTTTACTGTCCCTGATGCCATGAAGCGTCGATTTACTCAGTCGTTCTTCCTTGCTCCACAAAAAGAAGGCTATTTTGTTCTGAATGATGTGCTTAGATACATTCCAGTTGAGACAGGTAACTAGCATAAGTCTTCAGTTTTTCACCTTCGGAGTTGCTACTTCCATAGCTTTGCTGACATTTCAATACTTGGTCAGAAACACCATCTGTCAAGGTTCCAGAGCTTCCGTTGACAGAATATTTCTGGGTATGATGAATATGGATGGTATTGTCAATGAAATCGTAAGTCGATCTACAGAAAGTATCACCCTCAGCAATGAAGTCGGGAATGACAGATACTCAAGTCTCGGCAGTGCACTACTAGCTTTCTTACAGAATGCAGGTTTATCCATCTAGTGTTTGCTTTTGTAACAAATGGGTGCAAAAAGTTGATCATTTGCAGATGTCTTTAGCATTGTGCATACATTATGAGTGACTTGTTAAAGGGGAGAAATCATCAGACAACTGAGTACGTCTAGTATATATGCATCTCAAAAGAATATGCGCATGTTAAGGAACATGGACAGTCTAGTGAGTGGAAACACAAAATTTGATTGAGGCTATGCTATGCAGCCATCAGCCACCCCACTGTTTCCGTTTCGACAAAGTTGCTTCTCCTCTTTTTGAAGTTCCAACCTCCCTCTGTACATTGGCCCCTGAGCTATTCTATACTTTGTATTGTCGCTGTACTCTGTTCAAGGAATATTTGCAGCCTCTTCACAATAGTCATTGCCGCTTGCTTGTGTGACAGTTAGATGTTGACCAAGCCCCTCTTCATGACACTCCATCCACACCGATCTCTCAATCTTCATGATGCTCTGGGTTCTTCCTCAGGATCACAAAGCCCTCCAGAACTGGTGTCAGCGGAATATATCTACACGCAGGAACAGCAATAAGCTCAAGCAAGAATCAAGTTACTGAACATAAGATTCATCTGAGAAACGTTCTGTAGTTACTTTTCAGTTGCTAGCTCAGCTCGCTCCCCTGCAGCGAGCAATACAGGCGTGTTGTGCGTCTGGAAGCCAGTGATGGTCCTGGGACTTCCTGCCTGAACGACCACGTCGACTGCTTGGCCGACACAAACAGGCACATTGAGGGGCTTGAGATCCTCATCCACGGTCAGTAACATCCTAGGCTGTTCCCAGCAGAGAAACACACATTTCAAATCATGTGATTCTTCTTTAACCCTACCACTGAGTCCTTAGTTGGAGATGCATACCTGCATAGCAAGGGCAAGGATGTACAGCATGTAGGGATAGTCTCCGAGGATGGTGGATTGCATGTTAAGGCATGCGTGCAGAACGGTTACAAGCCCAGCTAGCGCTACGCTGAAAAGTGACAACACAACAGCTTTAAAGTCGTGATTCCAGTAAAACCAAAGGAACTATCCTACACACATTACTCACGGGGATAGAAGTAGCCGGTCAGAGTGGTATGGGGCAAGTGTCAGCAAGCCCTTCCCAAGGTGAACAAGACCCTGGGCAATCCTCACCTGAAATCAAATGAAATCAACAAATCTGAAACCTAAATAACCAAAGGAAATCATCCTAACATTTAAAACAAGGATAGTGTTTTTTGCTGTAGGTTCGTACTTACACAAAACAGGTAAACGCTATGTTCCTGACTTGAGAGGTTACGAAGCAACTCGGCTATACGTGCATTGTTTGTACCAGCACCTATCAAACCCAGTGAGATGGTTGCAGCCTGCATGTAGTGATTTGATCAAATATGTAATCTGAGCAATAAGAAGAATCAATATTTATATTGTGACGAAGTTACTAACCATCATTACTTGACCGTCCGCATCATGGCTCAGTCTACTCAGTGTGGCCACAACGTCTACCTACATGATATGCAGACAGTATGAAACTAGACATCTGGAAGATAAAATCTATTTACAACAAGTATACCATAACTGCAGGTACTCGATGAGGTAGAATCAAATAAGAAGCAGCAAAGCATGTACTCCCTCCGTCTCAAAATTCTTGTCTTAAATTTGTCTAGGTATGAATGTATCTAGTCATGTTTTGGTATTTAGATACATCCATTTGTAGACAAATCTAAGACAAGAATTTTGGGACAGAAGGAGTATAAGTCTTTTTAGAGGTTCCACTAGAGGACTACATACGGATGTATATAGACATACTTTAGAGTGTAGATTCACTCATTTTGCTTCGCATGTAGTCCCCTAGTGAAATCACTAAAAAGACTTATATATAGGAACGGAGCGAGTAGTCGCCAATAATCAAGTAAGACCAAATATGTCTAACAAAGCATGTTCCTGAAGCACATTCAGACCGAAACGGATGGCTTTGCAATAGATGAAAAACTAACAGCCATGCATGTTCTTAGGCTATTGTGCTTCTACTGCTATTAATATATTACTACAAATATGCGTGCAAGAATAGAGAGATGCAAATGCTCCATCTTGTGGGATTGATCCATCCGCCAACCCAAGAAATGTTTCCATTTAATTTCATGGTGCATTTGGAAGGGCTGTTAATATGGCAAAAGTTTGATTTGTTCCCATTTAATGTTACAGAAAACAAGCAAAACTTGTATAAAATATAGGAGTACCTTTGGATTGGATATGTAGAGCATGCCAAGAGCAAGAGGAACCGCTCTTCTAATATTATAATCACCATACTTTAAAAGTTGCTCAAGGGACCGTACAGCCATTTCAACTCCTAATTCTTCAGCCATGCCAATAAGAGCAATTCCAAGTACTGCTGGCCCTTGGTGAATTCCACCTTCCTTTTTAGAGCAGATACTAAGGAGCTCCTGAACCTGAAAAATCAAATGGCGTCGTTCATTAAGAACAGCTATGCATTGAACTTTTGGGTATCATAGAATCTCTCTGCAATTCATGTATCTTTTGAAGGTAAGTTACCTTAAGCACATTCCCTGTCCCAGCATATGCCAAAGACATAAGAGTTACATCCCAATAGTCCTTCATTATTTTATCAAATGTTTTAGAAACCTCCTTCATTATTTCATCAAATGTTTTAGAAACCTTAACAGCATTAGCCTTCGGCCTCTCCTGATACAATGTTGTTAAGATCAACAAATTGAATAGGAAAAATTCATAAGCCTGTGCACATGCAGACACATTCGAAATAAAATGTATTTAAATATAAATCACATCAGCAGATGAACCTATTTTACAATAATGAGAGAAACCAGCAAAAGCATGGGTTTAAGATATATCATCAAAGGGTGTCCACAAATATAAGGGCAGGCACCGAAACATAGAATACATGTTTTAAAATTATTCTATGCTCCGAAACAAGAAAAAAAATGTACAGGAAGCTGTCAATCTTACTAAGGAGGAACAACAAAATTACCTGTTTTCCAAGATATAGAAGGCCAATAGCAACTGGAAGCAGACGAATAATGGGCTGTGCAAGCTCTGCTTTAATAAGATTTTTCAAGACAGATATGATTGACTGTGCAATCTCTTCATTGCAGGAACCAACAAACACCAATCCCAAGGAGATGGCAGAGAACACTAAGTCCACCAAAGGTGTTAGGGAGTCACTCAAGGTAATTGAGAACAGCGATTTAAGCTGAAAATTCGGAAACTATATCAATGCAAGATAATAAAGGTATTTCAGGTACAGGGGAATGCATTGATTTAACCTCGTCTTTCCGGGACCCAGCATAAGCGATACCAAGGCCCAAGATTGCCCCGATACGTGTAACTGACTCTGGACCCGTGCTATACCCAGAAATAAGAGCAAGTGCCTGGAAAATATAAGAGGTTATTACAGCAGATGACTTGTATTAGAAGAGTAAGAGGATGGATGGAGTAGGGTAGGGTGGCACATACAGGATGACAGTCATTCTTCACACCACAAGAGACAATTCCTATACCTAACAAAGCCCCTGCAACGACATGAGTATCATCGCTCTGCAGGTACTTGTCAAGTATGGCAAATCCTGAATCATGATCCCATAGATGTATCATTCCCTGAAAATGGTGTGTTAGTATTTAGTACTGTTATCTTATCAAATACTAGTATCATCTAGTAATCTAAAAGGTGCATTTGATAGAAATAGAATTATATCAGTACCAGACTAGCTACTGCACTGGCTTTCTCAAGTCCGTTGTTCTTGAATAGCAAATTTTCAGAATAATCTGGTATTGCAGTCATGAGTTTGTCCTGCAACAAGAATATGATCTTAATATCATTACTTTCCCTAAAGATGGCGAGGGAGTTCATAGGAGCTAACCTGGCAATAACCGGCATTCACAAATGCATTGACAAAAGTTGCGGCCAAATTTTGTCTTGCAGAATCAAGGCTGGAGCTTTTGGCACCTTGACTACCAATCAGATGAACCTAACAAATGAGCATGTCTTTTAAATTTTAACTGGAGTGCCTAAACAAACTAAAAAACTGCTTAAAAACTTAATTGGCAAATAACCTAACAAAGAATTACCTTATATATGTCCTCTGGAGATTTTGGCTCCATGACACCAATATCCCGCGCAAGGATATGGTACCACTCACTCAGTTTGGTGTTATAAACTACTTCCTGCAAAGCATTCTTCTCATTTTCATCTGCAATCATCTCATCATCAATCTCCATGCTTAAACCCTTCAATAAAAAGAGCTCAGTGATAAAGGAAATAAAGTTCAGAGAGTCTGCTAAAAGATTTAAACTATCTGTAGTATTGAATCTATAGATACAAACTATCCCAATTATCAGAACTGTAGATCAGCAGACAGTGGCAAGAATAGGTAATTTTGCTTCTGTTGCCTGTCTGTGAGCAAGGATGAGACTCACATAGCGTGCTATCATGAATGCGAGTTGCTGCTTCAGGGAGAAATCTTCAGTTTCTGCAAATACAATCTTCACAGTCTGACCAGAACACTAGAAGACGTTGGAATCGATGTTAGTGCCATTGAATTTCGGACATCAAATCACAGGCATACTTCATTCACCCACATTGTCGTCGTTGACAAAAAGCACAATCCGCAAAGCACTTGCAAGATCCCCAAACTTCATGTAGATGGCAAGGGCAATGTCAAGTGTGGCCATACAGGCATCATCGTATCTGCCAGTTTCCACCCCAACATAACAAGTGTTCACAAGTATAATCTCGATAAATTAGAGAGTGCATAAATTGACTCACGTACTTAGAACGAGTAGTCAAATACAAGCACACCCTTTTGTAGTTGGTAGAGTCAACAAGACGAAATAACTTTGCAAGGTATTCTTCATATTTTTCGTCTAAAAGCATCTTAAGGTATCCAACCTATTATGTAAAAAGAAATTCCATGCTTCAGTTGCATCTCAATAAGCATAAAAATGATCCATTAATCCTAACAGAATTGTTTCACCAAACCTCCATCAAAAGATCCAGAGCTTCAGTTTCAGCATTATGCTACAATAACAAAACCCATGAAAATTTCAATCCATCAATGAATTAATCACTATTAGGTTTATTTTAAACAATTACCATTGTTTATCAATTAACGATTAGCATATTTCACATAAGTTAATATTTTTATATGATGAAGTAGTAAAATGAAACAAATGCAACACAAAATCTAATCAGAATTAACCTTCATGTGAAATTTGACAATTTCCAGCACTAATTCTATTTTGGATTCAATTGGCGTTGATGAGCCATTGTGCTGCAGAACAAGAAAAGTTTGCATATTTAAGCCCAACTGCATGAAACAACTAATAGACTATAGCATAGATAACAAAAGAAAGAGTTGATGGAACTTCTTTTCTAACAAAATAAAATGCATTAAGAGATAGCAAACCACCAATCACAACTTCAAGAGTCTTGTCAACTGGAGAGCCACAGAAATTATGGTACATCGTACTTCATCCGTCCAAAAATACTTGTCGGAGAAATAGATAAAAATGGATGTATCTAAAATTAAAATACATTTAGATACATCCATTTCTATGACAAGTATTTCCTGGCGGAGGGAGTATATACATACTGACGATAAAGTCAAAAGGTCCGAGGAAAAACAATCAAAACACTTTCGATTCCAATATACAACATCTAGACAGAAATTGGATGTCATGCTACCATGAAGAACGATTAAAACACTATTGGTTATGAGCAACAACGTCTAGACAGAAATTGGATGTCATACTACCGTGAAGAGAGCAAGGGGTGGGCCCCTGTTCAGTTTTTTGCCGAAAACTATGTATATCTAGCATATAGTATGTATATATTCAGGAAAAACGGAACTAACACGCGAAGTGGCATGCCATCCAGACAGAAAGTGGATATCATACTACAGAACAAGGTACTCTGAAGAACATATAAAAAATCATGCAATACAAACGATGAAGTGGATTAGGATCTAACCTTCCACTCTTTTCCAATTTCAAAAGCCAAGTTTCTGTCGAACAAGACATTGACATAATTAGAGCCCACTATATGAAACAGCTTGAGCCTCGGCAACAACAAAAAACTTAAGAGCAATACTATAACCCATTAATTTCCAAACAATATAGCTTACATTTGACATGGCAGAATTACTAGGATGGCAAGTCAATAACATTCAAACTGGAACAACAAAAACTTACTTAAGAGTGATTCTTTAGATTTAGTATTGCATTTGAGAGCATATCAAACATAAAATCACATCATGTTGTATTTGTAGCTACAAGGATGGAAAATAGTGTATACAAAGACAAAATAGTACATAAAGATAATAGGGAGGTAGTTGCTGTTAGAGTTATAATATAAGTCATGTACCCTTTTGTATTTATCTCAATATATAAAGGGTTTCCTGCATATAGTCCATCACATGTACATGTATATATACCGGCCTATGGCCTCATGGGAATACAAGTTGCTTATTCCTAACATGGTATTAGAGCCTTAGGGTTTTTTCTCGCACGCGCAACTCGTGCTCCGATCCAATCTCGTCTCCCCGCAGTCGCCATCTGTCTCGTCCGCATCTGGCGTCTGCGTCCCGCTCGCGTCAACGCCAGCCCCCGGCCGCGTTGCTCCTGGCTGCCTGGATCTCTCTACCGCCTCTCCTGGCTGCCTGCCAGATCGAGGCAACCCCTGATCCATCGCGTCAACGTCAACCCCCGGCCGCGTCGCTCCTGGGTACTGGATCTCGCCGCCGCCTCTCGTCACACCAAGCGCTGGCCAGCGCTGATCCATCGCTACCTGATCCCGCCAGATATACGCGCAGGCACCCTGCTGGATCCCGTCCCCATCGCTACCGCCACCTAATCCCGCCAGATCGAGGCGCCCTGCTGGATCCCATCTTTTCGCCGGATTCTCCTATCCCGACGTGATCTCAAAAAAAAAAAGTCTGCTGCATCCGGCTACGTTGTTGTTCCTCGTTGCTCGGTGATCTTTGATGGCACTAACTACACCGAGTTCATTGGCTTCATGCGCATTCACATGCGTGGCATTCGCCTATGGGGTTTTCTTTCTGGTGAGGTCTGCTGTCCGCCATGTCCGGTTCCTCCCGTGGCTCCCACTCCGCCGACCCCACCGGCTCTTCCTGCGGATGCTCCTCAGGCCACAAAGGATGCGGCTAAGCTTGCTGATGAGGCCGTTGTGAGTGCTTATGATGAGAAGGTCTTGGCTTATGAGGAGGCTCTTCAGGTGTATCGTGGTGCTCTAACTGTTTAGACCCAGTGGCTTGATGATGACTCGTGCTGCAGCTGTTCTCACTGCTAGCGTTCTGCCTCAGTTTGCCTTAGAGTTTCTGGGCCTTCCTACTGTCTTTGAGATGTGGACCCGCCTTCGTCAGCGCTATGAGCCCTCTGGTGATGCCTTATACCTCTCTGTGGTCCGTCAGGAGCATGCTCTTCCGCAGGGTGACTCTACTGTTGATGACTTCTATGCACAGAGTTCTGCTATCTGGCGCCAGCTCGATTCTCTCCGCACTGCTGGTTGTCGTACTTGCCCCTGTTGCCAGGCTGTCCAGGCCGATTTGGAGTTTCATCGCGTCTACGAGTTCCTGTCTCGGCTCTGTAAGGAGTTTGAGCCCCGGCGTGCTCAGCTGTTTGCTCGTGGCCATATTTCTCTCATGGAGGCGCTTTCTGAGATTCGTGCTGAGGAGACTCGCTTACGTGGTGCTGATTTGCTGGAGGTTCCCTAGGTGCTCGCTGCTCGGTCTTATCCTACGCCACCTGCTGCACCGACCCCTTCTCGCTCGAGTGCTCCGCCGCTCTTGCCCACTCCTTCTGGAGGCTCAGGTCGCCCCCGTCCACATTGTGGCTACTGCAACAATGATGGTCATATTGAGTCCAACTGCTACACGAAGAAGAGACACTTGCGCAAGGCGCGATCATCATCTACGAAGACTTCGTCATCTACCTCGACAGCTTCAGCCATCGCTTTGACTGAGCAGGATATTCTGAGACTTAAGCGTCTGCTCGCTGCTTCAGGTTCTTCCTCGACAGGTACTGTTGGTTCTGTGACTGAGACTTCCCGCATTGAGCAACCACCTTCTACATAGTCAGGTACATCCCCATGGGTTCTGGACTCTGGAGCTTCCTTTCATATGACTTCTAATTTTTCCACTCTGTCCTCTCTTCGATCGCTTGATTCTCCTGTTCATGTCCTCACCGCTGATGGTACTCCCCTTTCTGTCGTTAGTAGAGGCAATCTTACCACTCCTTATTTTGTTCCTGATGTTGCTCATGTTCCTCGCCTTACCATGAATTTGTTTTCCGCTGGTCAACTTGCTGATTCTGGTTGTCGCGTCATCCTTGACCTTGACTCTTGTTCTGTCCAGGACCGTCGCACGCACACTCTGGTTGGGGCTGGTCCTCGCCGCCGTGATTCTGAGGGTCTTTGGGAGTTGGACTGGCTTCATGTTCCTTCCGCTGCCCACTCTATCGCCAGTTCTTCCATTTTGGTCGCCTCGGCTACTAGTTCCTTCCAGCAGTGGCATCATCGACTTGGTCATCTGTGTGGTTCTCGTTTATCGTCGTTAGTTCGTCGAGGTCTTCTGGGGTCTGTCTCAGGAGATGCCTCTTTAGAGTGTCAGGGTTGTCGTCTTGGCAAGCAGATTCAGTTACCATATCCACATAGTGAGTCAGTGTCTAAGCATCCTTTTGATTTAGTTCATTCCGATGTATGGGGTCCGGCTCCCTTCACTTCAAAAGGGGGTCATAAATACTATATTATTTTCATAGATGACTTCTCTCGTTACACATGGCTTTATTTCATGACTTCTCGTAGTGAGGTGTTGTCCATTTATAAGTGTTTTGCTGCCATGGTCCATACTCAGTTCTCTTCTCTCATTCGTGTGTTTCGTGCTGACTCCGCTAGCGAGTATATCTCTAAGATGTTGCGTGGTGTTCTTGCTGAGCAAGGGACTCTCTCAGTTCTCTTGTCCTGGTGCTCACGCTCAGAATGGCGTGGCTGAGCGCAAGCATCGTCATCTTCTTGAGACGACTCGTGCATTGATGATTGTTGCCTCTCTCCCGCCTCATTTTTGGGCTGAGGCCGTCTCCACCTCCACCTATCTCATCAATTTCCAGCCTTCCGCTGCTCTACAGGGTGGTGTTCCTTTCGAGCGTCTTTTTGATCGTTCTCCCGATTATTCGATGTTTCGCTTGTTTGGTTGTGTTTGCTATGTTCTTCTTGCCCCCCGCGAACGCACCAAACTGACCGCTCAGTCTGTTGAGTGTGTCTTCTTAGGCTATAGTGATGAGCATAAGGACTATCGTTGTTGGGATCCTATCGGTCGTCGGATGCGTATCTCTCGGGATGTGACTTTTGATGAGTCTCGTCCCTTCTACCCACGTCCATCTTCCTCGACTTTTTCAGTGGAGGATATCTCTTTCCTCACTTTTCCTGACACACCTATCACACCCGTCGAGCCTTTGCCTATTCGTTCCGCTCCCTCTGCTTCTCCCTCTGCTTCTCCACCTCCAGTCGATTTGTCGCCACCATCTTCCACGGTCTCCTCGTCTAGCATGTCACCGGATTCTACACCTTCATCCCCAGTGACTTCTTCGTCGCCACTCCCCGATTCTATCTTGGCGATTCCTCCTTCCATTGTTCCATCTTTTCCTCAGTGTTACACTCGTCGTTCACGTTCTGTGGATGCCTCTGTGGATGTGTCGTCATCCTCATCTCAGCCTACTTATGGCTTGCGTTCTCGTCCTCGTCCGCCTGTTGATCGCTTTGGATTTTCCACCGCTGGTGCTGCTGTTCTTGAGCCGACTACTTATCATCAGGTTGTTGTTCATCCTGAATGGCAGTTTGCGATGGCAGAGGAGATTGCTGCTCTTGAACGCACTGGTACGTGGGATCTTGTTTCCCTTCCTCCCGGAGTCCGTCCCATCACTTGTAAGTGGGTCTACAAGGTTAAGACTCGCTCCGATGGTTCTCTTGACCGTCACAAAGCTCGTCTTGTGGCTCGTGGTTTTCAGCAGGAGCATGGTCGTGATTATGACGAGACTTTTGCTCCTGTGGCTCATATGACCACTGTTCGTACACTTCTTGCCGTGGCCTCTACACGCCAATGGTCTATCTCTCAGCTTGATGTTAAGAATGATTTTCTTAATGGTGAGCTGTGTGAGGAGGTGTATATGCAGCCACCACCTGAGTATTCTGTTCCTGATGGCATGGCATGTCGTCTTCGTTGCTCTCTCTATGGCCTTAAGCAAGCCCGCCGCGCCTGGTTTGAGCGTTTTGCCTCTGTGGTGAGTGCCGCTGGTTTTTCACCCAGTGTTCATGATCCAGCATTGTTTATTCACCTTTCTCCTCGTGGTCGGACTCTTCTTCTTCTCTATGTTGATGACATGGTCATCACTGGGGATGACCCCGAGTATATTGCCTTTGTCAAGGCCCGCCTTAGTGAGCAGTTCCTTATGTCTGATCTTGGACCTCTTCGCTACTTTCTTGGGATTGAAGTCTCTTCTACCTCTGATGGCTTCTTTATATCCCAGGAAAAGTATATCCAGGATCTTCTTGCTCGTGCTGCTCTTACTGATGAGCGCATTGTTGAGACTCCTATGGAGCTCAATGTTCACCTCTCTTCTACTAATGGTGATCCCCTGCCTGACCCGACACGTTATCGTCATCTTGTTGGCAGTCTTGTTTATCTAGCTGTCACTCGTCCGGATATCTCTTATCCGGTTCATATTCTGAGTCAGTTCGTCTCTGCTCCCACATCGGTTCACTATAGTCATCTCCTCCGTGTTCTCCGATATCTTCGGGGCACGATCTCTCACCGTCTATTCTTTCCTCACTCCAGTTCTTTACAGCTTCAGGCCTATTCGGATGCTACGTGGGCTAGTGATCCTTCAGATCACCGTTCACTTTCTGCTTACTGTGTTTTTCTTGGTGGTTCTCTCATTGCCTGGAAGACGAAGAAACATGTTGCAGTTTCCCGTTCGAGTGCAGAGGCTGAGTTGCGAGCGATGGCTCTTTTGACGGCAGAGGTGACTTGGTTACGGTGGTTACTTCAGGATTTTGGTGTTTCTGTCACTACACCGACTCTGCTCTTATCTGACAGTACAGGTGCTATTAGCATTGCGCGCGATCCTGTGAAGCATGAGCTCACCAAGCATATTAGTGTTGATGCTTTCTATGTACGCGCTGCTGTGCAGGATCAGGTTGTTGCTCTTCAGTATGTGCCTTCCGAGTTACAGTTGGCGGATTTCCTGACAAAGGCCCGGACTAGAGCACAACATGGCTTTTATCTCTCCAAACTCAGTGTTGTTCGTCCACCATGAGTTTGAGGGGGGGTGTTAAAGTTATAATATAAGTCATGTACCCTTTTGTATTTATCCCAATATATAAGGGGTTTCCTGCATATAGTCCATCACCTGTACATGTATATATACCGGCCTATGGCCTCATGGGAATACAAGTTGCTTATTCCTAAGGCCTTGTTTGGTACTAGTGTTTTTGAGAAGATTGGTGGGGATAATCCTCCAAGGGATTGGGTGAAATCCCAACCTTCATCCAATCCCTTCAAATCCCCATTTATCCCCAATACACTAGGTACGGGTAGTGTATTTGGTATTGAGAAAAATGTACTATAGTTTGGGGATTTGAGGGGAAATGTGGGGATGAAACATGTCAAATACACTAGGACCAAATGGTGTTATGGGATGTGTGGGGATTGAGGGGTTTGACCGGGATAATCCCTACAAATTCCCTAAAATACACTAGTACCAAACAAGGCCTAACAGTTGCAAGTAACATGAAGAAAAGGTAAGTTTAGAATTACAGCTAGGGGACTGAATAATGTCATCACCTCACGTATTCATGACCCCATGAACATATATCAACTAAAGAGCCCATCATACAGTACTTCAGGCTTTCCTAAAACAAGAAAAGGAAGCAAGGTTTAGCAAGCTAGCCCTATACAGTAATGGTGAATTAAATCTAGATGCTCATTTCAGTATTCAGCTTTCCAAAAAAGCCTATGAAGTACTCCCTCTGTAAACTAATATAATAGTGTTTAGATTACTAAAGTAATGTTCTAAAAGCTCTTATATTAGTTTACGGAGGGAGTAGTATAATGGAAGTTAGGTGGTTTACGATGAGGGAAAACCTGTATTAAAGGAAATGTAACTACATGTAGGTTCTGGTGTTAAAATATCCGAGCAAACAAAAGGACTAGGTACCTGTTGGCTATCTGGTTTGTGTCAAAGCATAACACTGTTAAAGTTGCAGTCAGCAGTGACAGATGTGGTTCTTTCGCCAGCAACATTACGCACAGGATGATCAATCCAGATGTTAAATAAGTCAATTGATGGCCCTTGTGTTGATGCCGATACTGGTCGACTGGGGTAATACAGGATGACACATGATCGAGCCATAGGTAAGTACGATGAAGATTAATCCTTGCCCTTGGTCCCAGCGGCCCACACGACTAAATATTTTAGTGGGTTCAGGTTAGTTACCGCATAACAAAGGGATGAGGCCGTTAATCTAGATTTTTGTTTGGGGCCTTCACATATTTGCTCTTTGCTTATGCCATCTAGCCTGCTTTTAAGATGCATATTTATGAGTGCTAAAGCAAACTCTAACCACTATGAACTAGAAATAAATGAAAACAATTTGTAGAGTATATCTTGCTCGGAATTTCACGTGATGGTCATTTATAAAAAAGAAAGATACTAGCAGAAGGAAATGAACAAATGTTTAAACAGTGCTTTGGTATTTCCGCATACCCTTTCTCCTTCAGCAGACGTTGTCAAGGCCAATACTGACAGAATGTCAGCCATATGTTTCTGCACGATAAGAACAAACAACCATGAGCACCACAGTACTTAACCTTGGCTC
Source organism: Hordeum vulgare subsp. vulgare (assembly GCF_904849725.1). Classification (NCBI taxonomy): domain Eukaryota; kingdom Viridiplantae; phylum Streptophyta; class Magnoliopsida; order Poales; family Poaceae; genus Hordeum; species Hordeum vulgare. The sequence goes on along the minus strand of NC_058524.1, from coordinate 568,451,373 downwards.
AACTGAGACATCAGCAATCCCTTGATACCTTCTGTACAGGATTCCGCATTCTCGGAAAGTAAGCCTTGAGAGTTCCGTAGTGTGCACGGAGGAATTTGAGTGGTTTCGGGACAGACGTCATTGAGCTTGTCGCCGCACGAATCTCTTTCCTGTTAAGCATTAATCACAGTTAACTATGAACGGAGAAGAAAAATGGCATATTAGCTGTTTGAGGAATGCAGTGCTGGAGTCAATAGCAGCAGTAGGATGCACCATTCAAAACGAACAAATCAAATCAAATATCCCATCATAACATGATAGGGAAATTCAACAGCGAAAGTATGACGCAATAAGAATTGTGATTTCCTAGTATCCTGTGCCAACTTTAAGAGTAGAGGGATATAAAAAGCCTCTAACTGCGCCCGAAATCGGTACCCTTGCAAATTTTCATGACAGTGAATTTCGCAGAGCGTAACATTTCCCATAAAGTCGCCTGCAGATTGCAGTGCATACCGGTGGGTAAATCGAGCAATCAACCCAGAGACTAGGGTGCAGGAGACTACAAGCTAAACAGCGGCGCAACAAACATTTGCATGCGAATCGAGAGAACGGATCACACGGAATCACACGCCTGAATTCGCGCGTAAAAATGGCCATCCAAAATTGACAGCGACGCGCCTGGATTCGAACCGGAACTAAGCAGGAGACCAGAACCGAAACTAACCAAAATTGACAGCGGTGCGGGAGACTAGAAACTGAGCAGCGCCGCGACAAACGCTTGCATCGGAACCGAATTTCGTTTTCGCGCCCGAATCACACGGAATCTGGTTTTCGCGCCTAAACTGGTCATCCAAATTTGAGAGCGACGCGGCCGAATCCCGGGGAAGTTCAGAGGCGGGAGCAGGCATTACCTCAGGGTGTCGATGGCTTCTACCCGGAGGCGGGGGTCGGGGCTCTGTGCCCGCTCCACGCACTCCTCGAGACGCGCCTTGAGCTCGCGGTCCTCCTCCGACTGCGACAGGCACGAGACGCGAGTCACGCGACCGCACCGGTAAGAGAGAAGACGAGCGGCGCCCCCGCCCCGCGGGGAGGAGGCGGGGGAAGAGAAGGGAGAGAAGCGGCGAGGTCGTCGCTGCTCACCAGGTCGTCCCCCTTCATCTTCCCCTTGCCCTTGGCCGGCTGCGGCGGGGCGGGGGAGGCGGTAGGCGCTCCGCCGCCGCCGCTGGCGTCCCCGCGCGACGGCATGGCGATCCCGCGCGGCGAGGTAGGGTTTACGAGAGAGTTTGGGGAATCGGAATGGGAGGGAGGAGAGGGAGGGGAGGAGGATTTGAGTTGGCTGGTATGGTGTGGTGTGGTGATCTTTCAAGGAAGTCAATCCAACGTAAAGCGAAGTGTTTATATAGCGATCCCAGCTGGCGAACCGGCGAACCGATCTTTGCCTGGTTACTACTGTATTTTTTTATTAAGGAAAGCAAAGCTGTATAGATCAACGACGTTCGGGCATATTGCTCAACATGTAAGTAGACACACTCGGTGAAACAATAGTATTTCATTCGACACATACATTTAGGGAATATTTACAAACGATTTGGGCTAGCTCGTGTGTAGTCGTATTGAGAGTTCTTCTACACGCATTGACACTTCAGTTGGAGAACCACACCCTCAATTAAAATTTAATGTCTTCAATGATTGCTGCATATGACGAGGTATCAACGCGCCGAATATCCATCGCATCAGCCAACAACTTAGAATTCGTCTCAAAACTCACTCTGTGGCTCCCAGTTCAGTTGTTGTCGTCACCGCCGTCGTCGAGGCATTGACCTCTGCACCAAAGGCAACATGAACCAGCTCTTGCCGTCCTGCCCGCGCGATGACGACCTGCCCTGAGCTGTCGCGAGCCACAACACCCCACCCACTGAGGGAGTTGCCCGGGGTGAAGGCGCCATCGAGGTTGAATTTAGTGATCTCGGTTGTAGGATGCTGCCACTGCTCCGGGGGTCTCTTAGGCTTAGCGGGCGAGAAAACCTGCTCATATTCGAGTGCATCACAACGCGTCCGCCTCGCAATCTCTGTCGCATGCACTGGGAGTTCTTCTTCTCTGACTTTGTTTCGGTTGTTCCACCAATGCCACCAGAAGGATATGATTAGCACCCTTTTCTTCTCATCTAGACCCCATAAAGAGTCGAGGATTGCATGCACGCTCCCGATCCCCTCGAGCCAAATCCGCTCTAGGTCCAGTCCCAGGTGCCTCCAAGCCTCCTTCACTGCCTTACATTTTATGAACAGGTGGCCACCATCCTCCTCCCCCTGCCGCATAGGAAGCAGGTCGATGACTCGAGCTTCACACCTCGTCTCACCAAGTTTGATGAGTTGGAGGCATGGGGAGGGGATCACACCAGATGATGAGTTCCTGCCGGAGGAGGGGATACGATGAGGGGAGCAAGGGTTAGGCGCATCTATCTGGCCATAAGGAGTCGCCGTTGTCGCGACATAACCTCGGAGTTCCCCGTGTGAGCCATGGAGGCCCGCCTCCACCTGCAAGTACTTCGCTCTGCCGCGCCTTATCCGCGCGCCACCGCCGTTCTGCATCGAGCAGACGCATCATCCCTAGTCACTATAGATGTCGTGTTGATTTGATCCAGAAGCTGTGCTCGAGCGCCGAAACGGGGGCAGCAAGCGGGCAGAGGTACGGCCGCGGAGGCGGGTGGGTTGAGATCGACAACAGTGGTGGTTGAGGTCGGCCGCGGCGGCGAGTGGCGTGGCAGCGGCCTGGGCACACGCCAGGGTGGATCAGGGTCGACGCGATGCGCTCGAGCGCCGCAACGGGGGAAGTGAGCGGGGAGAGGTACGACCGCGGAGGCGGGTGGGTTGAGATCGGCAGCGGTGGCGGTTGAGGTCGGCAGCGGTGGCGGTTGAGGTCGGCCGCGGCGGCCTGGGCACAGGCCAGGGTGGCCCAGGGTCGACGGGAGGAGGCGATGCGTACGGGTATAATTTTTGCAGCGAATCGTTTTTTTCCTTTTGCGTTGCAGATAAATGATGGAGCGCGGGTTGAATAACAAAAATAACAAGGGCTTTTTAAAAAAATGTCACGGTGGGATCAGATGACAAACTCAAGGTGGTGTTCCATTCTCTGTCTCTACAACAATACAATCTTACATTCAATACATTCATTTATGAGCAAACAAATCCCCACAAAACAAAATTTCTTGCCGGTGCTTGGCACACGGTTGGAGGCATGGGGAGGGGATCACACCAGATGATGAGTTCCTGGCGGAGGAGGGGATACGATGAGGGGAGCAAGGGTTAGCCGCCTCTATCTGGCCATAAGGAGTCGTTGTTGTCGCGTCGTAGCCTCGGAGTTCCCCGTGTGAGCCATGGAGGCCCGCCTCCACCTGCAAGTACTTCGCTCCGCCGCGCCTTATCTGCGCCACCGTTGTTCTGCATCGAGCAGACGCATCATCCCTAGTCACTGTAGCCGTCGTGTTGATTTGATCTAGAAGTTGTGCTCGAGCGCCGAAACGGGGGCAACAAGCGGACGGAGGTACGACCGTGGAGGCGGGTGGGTTAAGATCGACAACAGTGGTGGTTGAGGTCAGCCGCGGCGGCGAGTGGTGTGGCAGCGGCCTGGGCACACGCCAGGGTGGATCAGGGTCGACGCGATGTGCTCGAGCGCCGCAACGGGGGAAGTGAGCGGGGAGAGGTACGGCCGCGGAGGCGGGTGGGTTGAGATCGGCAGCGATGGCGGTTGAGGTCGGTCGCGGCGGCGAGTGGTGTGGCAGCGGCCTGGGCACAGGCCAGGGTGGCCCAGGGTCGACGGGAGGAGGCGATGCGTACGGGTATAATTTTTGCAGCGAATTGTTTTTCTTTTTGCGTTGCAGATAAATGATGGAGCACGGGTTGAATAACAAAAAATACAGGGTTTTTTTATAAAATGTCGCGGTGGGTTTTTTTACGGAAGCAATAGCCGCTTTATTATTAGGTATCGCAAGATGCGTACGTAGTCGATTTATAATAATGCAATATACTATGTGTTCCTATCACAGATGCACATCTTATGTTCATCACATCTTCTATATCGAAACAGAAGCATGCTCCTGATTTTATTGGCTCCTTGGGCAACCACGTCATAGCTAATCTTCCCGGTGTTGCATGCACAGTGTAGTTCATGTATTTTTTCCGATCGTAGTTTCTTCCTGTGTAAACTAATATAAATCGTTTTTTCATTTTACGTTGCAGATAAATGATGGAGTGTGGGTTGAATAACAAAAATTATAGGGGTTTTTTATAAAAATGCCGCGGTGGGTTTTCCGACGGAAGCAATAGCCGCTTTCTTATTATTAGGTATAGATTACTACGCCGTCATGTGATTATTTATTGAAGTCTATCAATTGCATCTACTCCACTCCCTCCGTTCCTAAATACTCCCTCCTTTTCGGTTTAGAGCATCTCCAACGGTCCGTATGTTCAATCGTTGCTATAAGTGTCCACATCATCAACCAACAGCACATCATACAAGCTCTTCAATAGAGTGTATGTTAACTGTATGTAAAATAACTAAGTGAGTCCATTAAATGTTGAAGAAATAACCATGTTTGCCTTGGAGCTTGTGCATGAACCGTTGCTTCAAGTTCATACGGTTTCATTCTCTCTCTTCTTTTATTATGTGACATGTCATCAAAATCATCTATGTGACAATTTTACCAACGATGATCATAGGACCATTGGAGATGCCTTTATAGGGCTCAAATCTGAAATCTCATCAACCAAGGTGAATTGTGAGTGGATGACACTAGTTTTAACTACTCAATTAAATATTTCTCACATATTCAATTTCCAAGGCAATAAATGTAGCAACCTCCTTCTCATTGGACTTGGATAGTGGATGTAGAAAATGATGTATGTATAGCCACTCATCTCCTTTCTCTAAACTCTATGCATTAAATATGACGTGTGACTCAAAGCACTTTAACTCAATTAGACTCAAAATAAGCCTAATATAATGGAAATCTGAATATTTTGAGATGAGCCCTGTAAACCGGAAAGGATGGAGTACTACCTCCGTCACAGTTTATAAGGCACGCACGTGTACCTAGGTCGTCAATTTGACTTATAAAAAATCTATTTTTAATATAAAAAAATATATCATTAGAAAATAAAACATCTAAAGTTTTTAATGATATATTTTTTGTAATATATGTTTATCATTAAGTTGGTCAAATCGACGACCTAGATACACGTGCCGGACTTATAAACTAAGATGGAGGGAGTATAAGTCTTTCTAGAGATTCTACTAGTGGACTATATACGAATGTATGTAGACATACTTTAGAGTGTATATTCACTCATTTTACTTCGTATGTAGTCACTTAGTGAAATATCTTAAAAAGACTTATATTTAGGAACGGAGGGAGTACATATGAGCTTGGAAATAAAGTTCTTTCATAATCATGAACATAAGAGATCAGAAATTGTGTCGGTGTTTACTCACAACATAAACCATGGGTAGGCTAAAGATGGTGGGAACCGAAGTGGCACCGGAGGACGCTCGGGACGAGGTTGGTACAAGCATGGAACACACGATGTACCCAGGTTCAGGGCTCTCCGTAGAGATAACACCCCTAATCTTGCCGGAGTGTATAATGTATCAATGAGGCTACAATGTGCTCCTTGAGCTGTTCTGCGGAGGAAGAAGAAGGAGCAGTCGGCTCGTGTCTACCTCTCATGTATGGTGTGTGTGTGCTGAGTTGACCGACCCTCTGCATGGAGGGGAGCCGGGGGGTTTTATAGACGAACCCACCGACCTACAATAAGGATAAAAGTACAGAAGTGGGACCCGGCTGGCAGCCTCGCCGGCTGGCCGGGGGGCCCACGGTGGTCTTGTCTTGTCGCTCGAGGTGCCCGCCGGCTGCGAGGTCCTGTCTGGCTGTGGGACCCGCCGGCTAGCCAGTGAGACTCTTGTGTAAGGATGACGCAGGACACGTATTGTACGTCCGGCGTCGTCTTAAGAGATTCGTCATGGGCCACCAGTACGGTCGTCTCCACTGTTCCCACGTCGAGTGCGGTAATGGAGTGGGAGTTTGACGGGCCGACACTGTGCAGGATGATGAATCGGAGCCGGAGTAGGTCAGTGGCATGGCCGCTGACGTTGTACGTGCCGTGCACCCTAATCCAGTACCTTGGTTGACGCGTAGCCACCTTTAACCGTAGGGTCTCGTCATGACCTACGGTCTGATGTGACTTGAGCTCCCTAGCCGGCTAGTCGCTTAACTAGCCGGCCTGGACACGGCCGCCTCGCCTCTAGCCGGTCGGCTTAGCCTAGACGGCTAGAGGGAGGTAACCGTCTCGCCTCTAGCCGGCAGGAGCTTCCTGACCGGCCAGAGAGTTGGCCGTCTCGCCCCCAGCCGACAGGTGCTTCCTAGCCGGCCAGGGGGACTTGGGCTTTGTAGAATGATTCATGTAGTTCCTTCATGGTAGAAGGCAAAGGAGTAGGCTCGATGAGCCTACCCCGGGGTTATCCCCCTGACAGTAGTCCCCGAAGCAGGGGAGGCCCGCCGCCTTGGAGCGGGTGGCCTCGCCGGCTTGAGTTGTTTGTTGTTGAATTCCTGTCGCCGCCTGCGGCAGGAGACGTCGGCTCGGAAGCCGGCTGGCTTCCAAGAGACGCCTCGGCTTCGTCGCAAGTCGCGCAGATTGCGCCACGTGCGAGGCCGCGGCCTGACATGATGAAGGTTTGCTCAGATGACGGGACTGGGCCAAAGCCCTGGGTCTCGCCACGACGCCCCCTCGGCCCCCGCGTGGAGGATCCTCTGCGGATTTACTCCGCGACGGTTGGGTTTTGAGAGTCGTAATGTCCCCGTAATAATCAGGTATGGTGGGTCATGTGCGCACCGGATCCCCTCCCCACGATCCATCGTGGGGTTTGAATGGGGTGCGAGGGTACCGAGGAGGCCATTCGCCCCCTTCTCGCCCCGCACTTGCGCCCCCTCCTTCCGTGAGCCCAGAGAAAGAGAGAGACTTGCTTTCGTCTTCCTCTTCGCCGTTGCGCAGACCATCGTCGCCAACCCCCTCGAGCTCCCGTCGCCCGCCGCCATGTCGAGCGGCGCCTCCAAGAAGGCCCAGCACAACGGTGCCTGGCTCGGCAGCGACATTTGCGATGACCATATCGATGCGCTCCGCCATCGCCATATGCTGCCTCCGGCATCCCTCATGGCCCTGCGGATTCCTGGAGCCGAAACCGCCCCGACGCCAAGGGAGGGAGAAGTAGTTGTGTGCGATGAACACTTCTACAAAGGCTTCGGGCTCCCGGCGAGCAACTTCTTCGCCAACTTTCTTACTTTCTTCGGCTTGCAGCCGCATCATCTGGCGCCCAATGCCATTCTTCAACTCGCCTCCTTCGTCATCCTGTGCGAGGGCTTTCTATGGATCGAGCCCCACCTCGACCTCTGGCAAAGACTCTTCTTCTTCAAGCAACAGTCCATCAAAATGGACAAGGGCGAGGCGGAGAAGCTCACGGGCCCTCGTTCGATGACCCCGTGCGGCGCAGCATCGGTGCATCATCAAACGATGTGCGGCTTCCCCCAGATGCCGCTCCAGGACTCCATCAAGCAGTGGCAGAGGGGATTCTTCTACGTGAAGAATGCCAACCCCTCCCATGATGCCATCAACATGCCCCCCTTCGCCATCGATCCTCCGACGGCGAAGAAGAACTGGCAGGCTAAATACCCGAAAGCATGAAGGCTCGCGGCCTCCTGGGCCGCGACTTGCTACCACCATGATGACCCGCCGGATCCTGCCTCTGCACAGACGGCCCCATCTGATTTGTCAGATGAGCGGCAGGCGTGACCCCTGTCGGCTCTCCACCAAAAACTTCCATGCCGACGCTGTGGCCAAGAACATGAACCAGATCTCCTCCGCCAACATGGATGAAGGTGGAGATTGGGAATGGGGGCTAGTCCCTTACGACAGAGCCCATCCGGCCCCAGTGGTAAGCATCTTCATGGATCTTGTTTTTGAAATTGTTGTTTCCTATATTGAGTCGGTTGCCAACTCTATTGCTTAGCTATTTGGGAGCCTGCAAGCGCTCAACCCGCTAGCCGCCGACGTGGAGACATCAAACCCCTCGAAAATTGAGGACGAGGAGATGATTGAGCCGCGGGCCGCCGTCTCGGAGGGAGCGCTGGAGTCGGAGGGCTCCGAGCCGTCTGATGAGCACCTGAAGCATCCCCTTGTTGACTGGATGGATGATGATGATATGTCGCCTTCTTAATATGATGCAGCCTTCGGGGAGGACTCTGAGGAGGAAGTCACCAGCCCTCCCCTGACACGAGGCCGCCGCCACGCTAGTGAGGCGGCCATGAACAAAGGAAAGGGAGTCACCATCTCCAAGCCGGACCCCAAACGCGCCGCGACAGGACCTCCAGCCGGAGGGCGAGCAGGCGGCGCCAAGAAGCGTCGTGCCGGCGCCAGCAGGAAGCAGGTGCCCGTCATGGCGGGGTAAGAGTCCTTTGTTATATCTTTTTGTTTTGCCGTGCAAGGATAGGTTCCTCAAATAGTACTTGGCAGGGAGGCAGAAGACGTGGAGGAAGGAACCTCCTCCGCCGCCGAGCGAGCCGGCTGGGCAGCTGCTGACGCTGCCAAGAAGGCACTGGAGGATGAATCCACCCTCCGTTGGGAAGCGGCGGTGAACAAGATGGCTGGGGGCCAACCCCAGCCCAGCCGGGCTGATAAGCCCAAGGAGAAGCCCAAGGAGAAGCGTTCCAAAGCCAGGCATGACCCCTCCAAGCGAACGCGCGTGGAGGAGCCAACTAGCGAGGCGGCACCGAGGCACGCCCGGGGAGCCGATGTGGCCAAGTCTCCCGAGCCGGCCGCCTCCACACCTGCAGACCTCGAGGTGATCCGTGACATGCCGGAGGCTGGCGTAGACGGCGCGCCGGAGATGAACCTGGAGGCACCGAAGGTGACCATGGATGCGTCGGAGGCGGCCGATCCTCCCCCAGCTGCAGAGACGACACCGGCCGGAACGTCCATGGAGCCGGCCACCAACCAACCACCTGGAGATGGCACCATCATTGTGGTAAACCGCGGCCCAGTCGCTCCAGGAGCCGGCTCCATCACCGGGAGCCGGCCCATGAAGACTTGGCGCGTGGCCAACGCTGAGCGCATAACGCTGCCCCCAGGCACCAAGCTCAGCGGTGTCCCGGAACTGGTGGCGCTGTTTACCAGTAGCCGGGATAAGGTGAAGCAAGCGACTCGGGTGTCCCACAGCGATCTGGAGCACCTGGAAGAACACGCCAAGGTGAGTCCTTCATCTTTTGTGTCTTCATTGCCTTGGTTTTGGCTTTTTCTTTTTCTGCTCTTGAATTAGTGGGGGCGCGCCAGCACACCCACTGGGTGTATCCCCCGAGAATCGCGTCAGCCAAGCATTGGCCGGATCGAATCTCCTTCTGCTATGCTTTGTCTTTGCTTTTTCAGTGGGGGCGCGCTAGCGCACCCACTGGGTGTAGCCCCCGAGAATCGGGCCGGCTATGAATTAGTCGGGCCGAATCTTACTTCTTGTTTTCTTTGCTTTGCTCATAGGAGCTTCATGACGCCCAAGTGCAGGCGTACAACGTGTTGCGGGCCGAGACCCAGGCGGCTTATGACCAAGTTGTTGATCTTCTGGGCCGGCTGGGCGCTGCCGTCTCGGAGCGAGACGCCTTGCGCGAGGCGGACCAGCAGCTCCAGCAGCAGCTGAGTCTTCTCCAGACGGAGAAGAAGGATCGCGAGGCGGCCCTTCAGGGCGAACTGGGGCAGCTGTGCGCCACCCTTCGGGAGAAGGACACCTCCCATGCTACCGACACGGAGCGTCTCAAGACGGCTCATCTCGAGGAATGAAGCTCAAAGACGTCGTCCTAAAGGAGAAGGAGGAGGTCCTGATCCAGAAGCAGGCACAGCTGGCCAAGGCGATGGAGGCGGCCGTGGCCCTCCAGGAAGAGCTCTCCCGCGCAGCTCAAGCGAGCACGATGCGGGAGCGCGAGGCCCTGGAGGAGGCCCGCGAGATCGACATCCATTTCAACCGTAAGCCTTTCTTTTATTTTGTCTTGATCTTTTCTTCTTTGTTGATCTCCCCTCTTATTCTTCTTCGCACCCCTTCCCATATCCCAGGAATCTTCCCTCAGACACGGGAAGCGGCTGAAACGGCTGTAGAGACTAGCCGTGAGGAGCGTCGCGCTGCTGGTGAGGAGGTGGATGCCGACGCCGGCTGGACTGTGGAGGAGATTGTCGTGGGCATCAGAGCCCGCCTGCTTGTCCTGGCCGACTCCCTGGAGCGGATCCAGAGTGCCGGTGCGTTGATGATAAGGGCTCTGTAGCCCGAGGCCGTGGAGCTGGCGTCAATGAGCCAGGTGTCCCGCTGGCTTGCAGCCGGTGGCGATTACCTCAGCCGCGCGTGCTAGTGCCTACATGGCGCTGCGCTTGGCCAAGTCCTGGTATCGGAACCTGGACTTGGACAAGCTTGTCGCACAGCGCGACGGCTCGAAGGGGGAGCTGCAGGCCGTGGAGGACCAGCTGCGGATGAGGGCCAGCGACATCGCCTCTTATGCCACGTGGGATGAGCTCAACTTGGACCGTGACGAAGATGGAAACGTGATCCCTGAGGATTTGTTCCATCTTCAGCCGTATGACGCCGATGGCAGCTCCGACGAGGCGGCCCTTGAGGAGGAGGCTACCGACTCCAACTGCTTTGGCCTATGCGGACTCGGCCGCAAGGGATGGAGCCGAAGGCTCTCGTGGTGGAGACGACGCATCCGCCTCGGGAGTAGCCGGCGATGGTGAAGCCACCACTTCAGGAGCTGCACCGGGGCAACAGACGAAGCCGCCACCCCTTAGCTGGTCCCCTTGTTTTTTCATTATCTCTGCAATGTATCGTCAGTCCAATAGTTCCACCCACTGGGGGTGTTTATTGTAATGAACTTCGGCCGTGGGCCTTTTGAATGCTTTTGAATGTATATATTCCGCATTAAATTCGTAAACACCATGCTTGCTGCCTTGTATTTTCATCTTTTGATTCCTGTTTGACTCCTTTTTCTCCAACTCCCTTATTCCCTCTAACATCCACCTCGCCAGCCCGACAGCCGGGAGCCAGTCTGTGACTGGGACGAGGCTTCTGCCTTTGAGAGGATTGGACTTAGATTTTTCGAAGCCATCAAGACTTAAAGATTCAAACACAAGCCAGCAGAGGCCAGCTAGAATAATAAGATCGAAAGATGATCAAACCAACCCGAGACGGCAACCCTTTTTGTAGTTGAACTTTTCATGCAACCAACCTTCCCTGCCACCGCCTCGCTAGCCGGACATCCGGGAGCCAGTCTGGAGCTGTTACGAGACGATAAGGGTTCGACCCGGCGTACACTATACGCTCATCTACAACTAAGGAAATCGTTCGGGCCGGCTAGCGAGCCCCCGAACCCGTGGAGCCGGACCAAGGGACTCACAAATGAGTGAAAACTCTTGTCATGAATCCAAAAGAGGCATGTCCCAAGCATCGGCTTGAAACACCCATTGCATTCATTGGAAATCCCGCAGAGGGAGGAAGATACATACGTACATGCTCTTTTCATTTTTCTTACTTACATTCTAGCAATAGAACGGGCGAAGCAACGCCGCGTTCCATGGACGCTCCGTCTCCTGGTCGGAGTCATCTCTCTTGCGCTTCCTTGACTTCTGGGCATCGATCAGGTAGTATGCATTGTTATGCAATGCCCGGCTAATGATGAAAGGCCCCTCCCATGGGACGAGAGCTTGTGCTGGCCGGCTATTCGCTGGATTCTTCTGAGCACCAAGTCCCCCTCACTGAAGGAGAGAGGCTTGATCTTCTTGCTGTGGTAGTACCTCAGCTTCTGTTGGTAAATGGCCGTCCGGCTCAAGGCTAGATCCCGTGCCTCCTCGAGCAGATCGACGCCGTCTTCTCTTGCCTCCTTCGCTTCTTTATCTGTGTATAAGGTGACCCGAGGCGAGTCGAACTCGACATCTGTGGGGATGATTGCCTCGACCCGTATACTAGAAAGAATGGTGTGAAGCCGGTTGACCGGTTCGGCATGGTGCGGAGGCTCCACAACACATCCGGCAGCTCTTCGATCCAGCAGCAGGCTGACCTAATGAGTGGCGCCACTAGTCTTGGCTTGATGTCGGCCAGGATCAAGCCGTTAGCCCTCTCCATCTGGCCGTTGAATTGCGGGTGCGCCATCGACGCCAAGTCGAGCCGGATGCCTTCCTTGGAGCAGTAGAGTGCCAAAGCACCCTTGGCGAAGTTGGTGGCATTGTCGGTGATGATGTTGTGGGGGACGCCGTAGCGGACCGCAATGTCCTTGATGATCTTGACAGTCATGGGGCCGTCAAGCTTCTTGATGGGCCTAGCCTCGATCCACTTGGTGAACTTATCGACAACCACCAAGAGATGTGTCATACCGCCTCGAGCGGTCTTGAATGGCCCCACCATATCCAACCCCCACACGGCAAACGGCCATGCCAGGGGGATGGTTTTGAGGGCTGAAGCCGGCATGTGGCTCTGCGCGCCAAAGCGTTGGCAGCCTTCGCATTTGTTGACCATGTCTACGGCCTCCTCGAGGGTCGTGGGCCAGTAGAATCCGTGGCGGAACGCCTTGGCCACCAGGGTTCTGGAGGCGACATGATGCCCACACTCACCCTGGTATATGTCTCTGAGGATCTCCTGCCCCTTTTCTGATTCGACGCAGCGCTGGAACACGCCAATCATGCTACGCCGAACGAGCTCGCGATTGATAATAGCGTAGGCTGCTCATCTGCGCTGAATCTGCCTTGCCTCCGCCTCATCTTGAGGAAGCTCGCCGCGAAGAAGGAAGGACAAGATGGGTTGAGCCCATGACGGAGCCAACACAAGGGCTTGCTCCGTCTCGACCTGAGTATCAGGGGTTTGTGCAGTCCTCGCGCTTGATGAAGTAGTCGCAGGCTCGAGACTTTCTGTCTCCGATGCCGTCATGGCAGCCAGCATGTCGTCTACCTCCCTGACGTCCACCCATTGGGTGTCGAGATGACAGGATTCGAAGCTTGGCGTAGCCGGATTTGTTGTTGTAGCCAGCAAAGCGGTCGTAGCCGACGAAGTAGTTGTAGCCGGCACATCAATTGGAGTCCGCAGAGCCAGTGTAGCCGACGGCGCCGGTACTAAGGGATCTACCGGCACAAAAATTGACGCTGACTCCGAAGATGGCTTGATGGATGGCTTGTGCAGTTGTTCGAGGGAGACGCCGGCTGGAATTGCTTGCCTTGTAGAGCCGATCTTGGCCAATGTATCCGCCGCCTCGTTGTCCGCCCTGGGAACGTGATGAAACTCACAACCCTCGAAAGGGTCGTTGAGCTGCTGGATGAGGAAGCGATAGCTCGCCATGTTGGCGTCCCTGGCGTCCCATTCGCCAGAGACTTGCTGCACCATGAAATCCGAGTCACCGAATCAAAGGAGCCACTGGATGCCAATCTCCTTGGCAAGCCGGAGGCCATGAGTGAGCGCTTCGTACTCGGCGACGTTGTTGGAGGCAGCAAAGTGTATTTGGAGAGCATACTTGAGTTGATCCCCTTTCGAAGACGGCAAGACAATGTCGGCTCCCAAACCAGTTCGCATCTTCAAGCCATCGAAGTGCATCCGCTAGTGAGTGGAGTCTCGAGGCGGCGGCTCAAATTGTGTCTCGGCCCAATCGACAAGGAAGTCGGCCACCACCTGAGATTTGATGGCAGTGCGCGACTCATAGCGTCTGTCATGGTCGACCATGGAGATGGACCACTTGGCAATCCGGCCAGTTGCATCACGGTTGCCCATGATTTCTGAAAGCGGAGCAGTGCTCACCACAGTGATGGCATGCTCTTGGAAGTATTGCTTCAACTTCTTTGCGGAAGAGGTAAACACCATAACACATTTTCTGGTAGTGGGGGTAGTTTTGCTTGGAAGCGGACAAGACCTCGCTGAGGTAATAGATAGGGCGTTGCACTAACAGTACCTTGCCCTCCTCCTTGGGCTCTACTACCAACACTACACTAACCACGCGAGTGGTCGCTGCAATGTATATGAGAATGGGTTCCCTTTCAGCCGGTGCTGCCAAGATTGGCACGCTTAAGATGACCCGCTTGAGGTCGTTGAAGGCTCCGTCCGCCTAGTCGCTCCACTCGAACTTGGTTGTTTTCTTCATGAGTTGGTAGAACGGAAGCGCCTTCTTGCCGAGCCGGCTAAGGGACGCCAGGCAGCTGGCGAATTTCTGGACGTCGAGGATTCGAGCCGGCTTCACCATCCGCTCGATGGTGCTGATCTTCTCAGGGTTCGCTTCGATGCCACGAGCGGACACGAAGAACCCCAAGAGCTTGCCGCCTAGAACCCCGAAGACGCATTTCTCCGGGTTGAGCCGGATCTTGTACTCGCGCAGGTTGGCGAACGTCTCCTGCAAGTCGCCGAGGAGACTGAATTGTTGCTTGGTCTTGACGACGATATCATCCACATAGACATGGATGTTTCTGCCAATTTGCGGCAGGAGGCATTGCTGCATGCAGCGTTGGAATGTCGCACCAACGTTCTTCAGACCGAACGTCATGGTGGTGTAGCAGTAGGCCCCGAAGGGCGTGATGAAGGAGGTCTTCAGGCGATCAGCTGGATCTAGCTTGATTTGATGGTAGCCTGAATAAGCGTCCAGAAACAACAGCAATTCGCAGCCGGCTGTGGAGTCGATCACGTGATCTATCGTGGGCAAAGCGAAAGGGTCTTTCAGGCACGCCTTATTCAGGCTTGTGTAGTCGATACACATTCGCCATGTATTGTTTTTCTTCAGCACCAGGACTGGATTGGCCAACCAGTCCGGGTGGAAAACCTCCATGATGAAGCCGGCTGCGAGGAGCTGATACGTCTCCAACGTATCTATAATTTTTTATGGTTTCATGCTATTATCTTGTCAAACTTTGGATGTTTTGTGTGCCTTTTATATCTTTTTTGGGACTAACTTATTAACTCAGTGCCAAGTGCCAGTTCCTGTTTTTTCCATGTTTTTGACCCTTTTCAGAGAAGGATTTTAAACGGAGTCCAAACGGAATGAAACTTGCAAAAATATTTTTTCCAAAATAGAAAAAGATTGGGGAACCTAAGAACCAGGGCAGGGGGCCACCAGGGACCCCACAAGCCCCCTAGCTGCGGCCAGGGGGGCCGCGCCTCCCATGCTTGTGGGCTCCCTGGGCCACCTCTGCCCTAGGTCTTTCACCTATATATTCCTAAAAATTCCAGAAAAAATCAGGAGATCATCGAAAGTACTTTTCTGCTGCCGCAAGCTTCTGTCTCCGCAAGATCCCATCTGGGGCACGTTCTGGTGCCCTGCCGGAGGTGGGATTCGGATACGGAGGGCTTCTTCATCAACACCATGACCTCTCCGATGATGCGTGAGTAGTTCACCATAGACCTACGGGTCCATAGCTAGTAGCTAGATGGCTTCTTCTCTCTCTTGGATCTTCAATACAATGTTCTCCATGATCTTCATGGAGATCTATCCGATGTAATCTTCTTTTGCGGTGTGTTTGTCGAGATCCGATGAATTGTGGATTTATGATCAGATTATCTATGAATCTTATTTGAGTTTCTTCTGATCTCTCTTATGCATGATTTCATATCCTTGTAATTCTCTTCAAGTTGTGGGTTTTATTTGGCCAACTAGATCTATGATTCTTGCAATGGGAGAAGTGCTTGGTTTTGGGTTCATACTGTGCGGTGACCTCACCCAGTGACAGAAGGGGTAGCGAGGCATGCATCATGTTGTTGCCATCAAGGGTAAAAAGATGTGGTTTTCATCATTGGTTTGAGATTATCCCTCTACATCATGTCATCTTGCTTAAGGCGTTACTCTGTTCGTCATGAACTCAATACACTAGATGCATGTTGGATAGCGGTCGATGTGTGGAGTAATAGTAGTAGATGCAGAAAGTATCGGTCTACTTGTCTCGGACGTGATGCATATATGTATGATCATTGCCTTAGATATCGTCATGACTTTGCGCGGTTCTATCAATTGCTCGACAGTAATTTGTTCACCAACCGTGATATTTGCTATTTTGAGAGAAGCCTCTAGTGAACACTATGGCCCCCGGGTCTACTCCACACCATATTTTCAGCCTTACACTTTTTACTTCGTTGCACTTTCCGCCTTCAGATCTCACTTTGCAATCAAACTTGAAGGGATTGACAACCCCATTAAAAGCATTGGGTGCAAGCTCTTTTGTGTTTGCATAGGTACTCTGGACTTGACGAGATTCTCCTACTGGATTGATACCTTGGTTCTCAAACTGAGGGAAATACTTACTGCTATTGTGCTGCATCACCCTTTCCTCTTCAAGGGAAAAACCAACGCAAGCAAGTCTCCGTCAACGTGTCAGTTTCTGGCGATGTTGTTTGAGAAGTAGCAAGAAGAATTTCTGGCGCCGTTGCCGGGGAGGATCAAGTCAAGAACTCATCCAAGTAAGTGTCGCAAACTCATATCTTGCATTTACTTTTTTGCCTCTCGTCTTCCTCTCCCCCACTTGTGAAAAAAAATTACAAAAAGATTTGCCTTTTTCGTTCGCCCTTTTCTCTCGCTTGCTTTATGTTCGCTTGTGTGCTATGTGCCTTCAATATGCTTGCATCTTCGCTTGCTGAAAATCTATTGATATGGATCCTCATCCACTTGCTAATCTCTTTAAGAGATCCAATTATGTTGATCCAATTGCTAGTGAGGTGAGTGCACTTGACTTTCTCTATGGAGTTTTGCTTGACATGTGTGAATCTGAAAATCGTGATGAAAAAATTTATGAAATGATTCACGAGGGCTCCTTGAATGAAAAGCATGATTGCAATGATTTCATTGTAAATTCTATTAATGACAATCATGCTAAAAATATGCAAAACCCTAAGCTTGGGGATGCTAGTTTTGCTATGTCCACTACTTGTTGCAATAATCATGATTAGGGCGATGATTTTTCTTATGGTCTTAAAATTTTGATTAAGCCTCATGATGAATTTGATATTTGAAATAATATTGAAAGTGGGTTTGGAGAAGTCATGACTTCAGTTGATGATAATCCCACTATTTTTGAAGAGCGTCAACTTTGCATGCATGTGGATCATGAAAAGAATATCCTTTGTGATAGCTATATTTTTGAATTTGATTATGATCCCACATGTAATTGCTATGAGAGACGAAAATATTGTGGTAGAAACTTTCATGTTACCAAATTACCTCCCGTTATGTGGAGATTGCTATTGTCTCTTTCTTCTTCCTTGCATATGGCAACTATTGGTTGTCTTGACAATCTGTTTTCCTATAAAATGCCTATGCATAGGAAGTATGTTAGACTTAGATGTGATTTTCACATGCTTTATGATGCTCTTGTTGTGCTTCGATTCTTGTCTTTTGTGTGAGCATCATTGAATTACCAATGCCTAGCTAAGGGCATTAAACAATAGCGCTTGTTGGGAGGCAACCCAATGAATTTATCTTTTTCTTTCTATTTTGTTGCATCCACGCCATCATAATTCTGTTATGATTGTGTTTTTTTGTGTGTTTCTTTTTTGTGTTTGAGCCAAGCAAAACCTTTATGACTAGTCTTGGTGATGGTTGTTTGATCCTGCTCGAAAAAGACAGAAAATTTTCGCTCACGAGATAATTTTTAATTTTTATTCATAAAGAGCTTTTGAGTTGATTCTTTTTTCTACTGGTTGACATACCTTTTTCCCAGGCAGTCGTAAGCTTTCAGAATTTTTAAGGTACCACAAGTATACGAAGTATACAGATTGCTACAGACTGGTCTGTTTTTGACAGATTTTGTTTTTGTTGAGTTGGTTGCTTGTTTTGATGAAGCTATGGATAGTATCGGGAGGTACTAGCCATGGAAAAGTGAGAATACAGCAGCCTAACACCAATATAAATGAAATCAAGATTGCTACAGTACCTAAAGGGGTGGTAGTTTGTTTTCTTGTGCTAATGATATCACGAGTTTCTGTTTAAGTTTTGTGTTGTGAAGTTTTCAAGTTTTGGGTGATGTTCTCATGGACAAAGAGATAAGGAGTGGAAATATATCAAGCTTGGGGATGCCCAAGGCATCCCAAGCCAAATTCAAGGACACCAAAACGCCAAAGCTTCGGGATGTCCCGGGAAGGCATCCCCTCTTTCGTCTTCAATCCATCGGTAACATTACTTGGAGCTATATTTTTATTCACCACATGACATGTGTTTTGCTTGGAGCGTTGATACGTCCACCTTGCATCATGTTTTCATGTTGATATTTATCGCTTCTTGGGCTGTTATTTCACTTGACGGTACTATTCTTATGCCTTTTCTCTCTTATTTTGCAAGGTTTACATGAAGAGGGAGAATACCGGCAACTGGAATTCTGGCCTGAAAGTGGAGCAAGTTTGAGATACCTGTTCTGCGCAACTCCAAACACCGTAAAAATCAACGAGGATTTTTTTCCCAATTTATCAAAAATATTGGGCCGAAGAAGTGCCAGAGGGGGGCGTGCAGGTGGCCAAAAGCCTGCACGGTGCGACCCCCCCAGGCCGCACCATGAGGGCTTGTGGGCACCCTGCAGGCCCACTTGCCCCCCTCTTTTGCTATATGAAGGGTTTCGTCCAGGAAAAAATCAGGGAGGAGCTTTTTCGTGGATTCGCCGCCGCCACGAGGCGGAACTTGAGCAGAACCAATCTAGAGCTCCGACAGGACGATCCTGCCGGGGAAACTTCCCTCCCGGAGGGGGAAATCATCGCCATCGTCATCACCAACACTCCTCTCATCGGAGGGGACTCGTCACCATCAAAATCTTCATCAGCACCATCTCATCTCCAAACCCTAGTTCATCACTTGTAATCAATCTCCGTCTCACGACTCCGATTGGTACTTGTAAGGTTGCTAGTAGTGTTGATTACTCTTTGTAGTTGATGCTAGTTGGATTATTTGGTGGAAGAGTTTATGTTCAGATCCTTGATGCTACTCATTACCTCTGTGGTCATGAATATGATTATGCTTTGTGAGTAATTACTTTTGTTCCTGAGGACACGGGATAAGTCATGCTAATAGTAGTCATGTGAATTTGGTATTCGTTCGGTAATTTGATATGTTGTATGTTGTTTTTCCTCTAGTGGTGTTATGTGAACGTAGACTACATAACACTTCACCAGTATTTGGGCCTAGAGGAAGGCATTGGGAAATAGTAAGTAGATGATGGGTTGCTAGAGTGACAGAAGCTTAAACCCTAGTTTATGTGTTGCTTCGTAAGGGGCTGATTTGGATCCACTAGTTTAATGCTATGGTTAGACTTTGTCTTAATTCTTCTTTCGTAGTTGCGGATGCTTGCGAGAGGGGTTAATCATAAGTGGGATGCTTTTCCAAGTAAGGGCAGTACCCAAATGCCGGTCCACGCACATATCAAACTATCAAAGTAACAAACGTGAATCATATGAACATGATGAAAACTAGCATGACAGAAATTCACGTGTGTCCTCGGGAGCGTTTTTCCTCCTATAAGACTTTGTCCAGGCTTGTCCCTTGCTACAAAAGGGATTGGGCCACTTTGCTGCACCGTTTCTACTTTTGTTACTTGTTGCTTGCTACGAATCATCTCACCACACAATCACTTGTTACCGACAATTTCAGTGCTTGCAGATATTTCCTTGATGAAAACCACTTGTCAGATCCTTCTGCTCCTCGTTGGGTTCGACACTCTTACTTATTGAAAGGACTACGATTGATCCCCTATACTTGTGGGTCATCAAGACTCTTTTCTGACCCAGTTGCCGGGGAGTGAAGTGCCTTTGGTAAGTGGAACTTGGTAAGGAAACATTCACATAGTGTGCTGAAATTTATTGTCACTTGTCACTATGGATACTAATCCTTTGAGGGGCTTGTTCGGGGTATCTTCACCTCGAACGGAAGAACAAAGAGTTGCTCGTCAACATGCTGCACCTATTGAAAATATTTTCTTTGAATTTCCTTCGGGTATGCTTGAGAAACTGTTGGCTAATCCTTTTACACGAGATGGAACATCACATCTAGACTTGCATCTAATCTATGTAGATGAAGTTTGTGGTTTATTTAAGCTTGCAGGTGTGCCCGAGGATGAGGTCAAGAAGAAGGTATTTCCTTTATCTTTGAAGGATAAGGCGTTGACATGGTATAGGCTATGTGATGATACTGGATCATGGGACTACAATCGGTTGAAATTGGAATTTCATCAAAAGTTTTATCCTATGCATTTAGTACATCGTGATCGGAATTATATTTACAATTTTTGGCCTCGTGAGAGAGAAAGCATCGCTCAAGCTTGGGGGAGGCTTAAATCAATGCTACATTCATGCCCCAATCATGAGCTCTCGAGAGAAATTATCATTCAGAACTTCTATGCTCGGCTTTCTCATGATGATCGCACCATGCCTGACACTTCTTGTACCGGTTGTTTTATGAAGAGAGATATTGACTTCAAATGGAATTTATTGGAGAGAATTAAACGCAACTCTGAAGATTGAGAGCTTGAAGAAGGTAAGGAGTCAGGTATGAATTTCACGTTTGATTGCGTTAAATCCTTTGTTGAGACAAATACTTTTTGTGATTTTAGCGCTAAGTATGGACTTGACTCTGAGATAGTAGCTTCATTGTGTGAATCCTTTGTTTCTCATATTGATCTCCCCAAAGAGAAGTGGTTTAAATATCATCCTCCTGTAGAAGTCAATGTAGTTATACCCACTCCAGTTGAAGAGAAAGTCATTGCCTATAATGATCATGTGGTTCCCAGTGCTTACATTGAGAAACCGCCTTTCCCTGTTAGGATAAAGGATCATTCTAAAGCTTCAACTGTGATACGTAGAGGCTATATTAGAACACCTACACCCCCTGAGAAAATTAGAGTTGAACCTAGCATTGCTATTATCAAAGATCTTCTGTCTGAAGAAGTTGAGGGACATAATATTCACTTCTATGAAGATGCTGCTAGAATTGCTAAACCTCACGCTAGAGACAAACATAGGCCTGTTGTTGGCATGCCTGTGATTTCTATTAAGATAGGAGATCATTGTTATCATGGTTTATGTGACATGGGTGCTAGTGTTAGTGCAATACCTCAATACTTATATGATGAAATCAAAGATGAGATTGCACCTGTTGAGATAGAGCCTATTGACGTCACTATTCAGCTTGCCAATAGAGATACTATCTGCCCTGTGGGAATTGTTAGGGATGTTGAAGTCTTGTGTGGTAAAACGAAGTATCCTGCTGATTTCCTCGTTCTTGCTACCGCACAAGATAGCTTTTGTCCCATCATATTTGGCAGACCTTTTCTCAATACCGTCAATGCTCATATTGATTGTGAGAAGCAAACTGTCACTGTTGGCTTTGAAGGTGTATCACATGAGTTCAATTTCTCCAAGTTTGGTAGACAACCTCATGAAAAGGAGTTGCCTAGTAAGGATGAAACTATTGCCTTAGCTTCTATTGTCATGCCTCCTACTGATCCCTTAGAGCTATACTTGCTTGAGCATGAAAATGATATGCATATGGATGAAAGGGATGAGATAGATAGAGTTGTCTTAGAACAATATCCTATCCTTAAGAATAATCTGCCTGTTGAACTGCTTGGGGATCCACCCCCACCAAAGGGTGATCCTGTTTTTGAGCTTAAACAGTTGCCTGATACTCTGAAGTATGCCTATCTTGATGAAAAAGAGATATATCCTGTTATTATTAGTGCTATCCTCTCAGAACATGAAGAAAAGAAGTTGCTAAAAACTCTGAGGAAGCACCATGCTGCTATTGGATATACTCTTGATGATCTTAAGGGCATTAGTCCCACTCTATGCCAGCACAAGATTAAAACCGATCCTGATTTCAAACCAGTTGCTCATCATCAAAGGAGATTAAATCCTAAGATGAAAGAAGTAGTAAGAAAAGAAATACTAAAGCTCCTGGAAGCAGGTATTATCTATCATGTTGCTCATAACGATTGGGTGAGTTCGGTGCATTGCGTCCCTAAGAAGGGAGGCATTACCGTTGTCCCTA
Organism: Hordeum vulgare subsp. vulgare; assembly: GCF_904849725.1. Classification (NCBI taxonomy): domain Eukaryota; kingdom Viridiplantae; phylum Streptophyta; class Magnoliopsida; order Poales; family Poaceae; genus Hordeum; species Hordeum vulgare. The sequence goes on along the minus strand of NC_058524.1, from coordinate 568,429,345 downwards.
ATGATAAGGATGAATTGATCCCACAGAGGATTATTACTGGCTATAGGAAGGTGATGTCGGAAATATTCCCTAGAGGCAATAATAAATTATTTATTATTATATTTCCTTGTTCATAATAATCGTTTATTATCCATGCTAGAATTGTATTGATTGGAAACTCAAATACATGTGTGGATACATAGACAACACACTGTCCCTAGTGAGCCTCTAGTTGACTAGTTCGTTGATCAAAGATGGTCAAGGTTTCCTGACCATAGGCAAGTGTTGTCACTTGATAACAGGATCACATCATTAGGAGAATCATGTGAAGGACAAGACCCAAACTATGAACGTAGCATATTGATCGTGTCGTTTTATTGCTATTGTTTTCTGAGTGTCAAGTCTTTGTTCCTATGACCATGAGATCATATAACTCACTAGCACCGGAGGAATACCTTGTGTGCATGAAACGTCGCAACGTAACTGGGTGACTATAAAGGTGCTCTACAGGTATCTCCGAAGGTGTCCGTTGAGTTAGTATGGATCAAGACTGGGATTTGTCACTCCGTGTGACGGAGAGGTATCTTGGGGCCCACTTGGTAATACAACATCAGACACAAGCCTTGCAAGCGATGTGATTAAGTGTAAGTCACGGGATCTTGTATTACGGAACGAGTAAAGAGACTTGCCGATAACGAGATTGAAATAGGTATGTGGATACCGACGAACAAATCTCGGGCAAGTAACATACCAAAGGACAAAGGGAATGACATACGGGATTATATGAATCCTTGACACTGAGGTTCAACCGATAAGATCTTCGGAGAATATGTAGGATCCAATATGGGAATCCAGGTCCGGCTATTGGATATTGACCGAGGACTGTCTTGGGTCATGTCTACATAGTTCTCGAACCCGCAGGGTCTGCACACTTATGGTTCGGTGACGTTTCGGTATAGTTGAGTTATAGGTGTTGGTAACCGAAAGTTGTTCGGAGTCCCAGATGAGATCCAGGACGTCACGAGGAGCTCCGAAATGGTCCGAAGGTAAAGAATGATATATAGGAAGTCCTGTTTTGGTCACGGGAAAAGTTTCGGGCTCATCGGTAGTGTACAAGGAGTGCCGGGGACCATCGGGAGGGGTGTAACGCCCCAAGGGGTCTCATGGGCTATGGGAAGAGATAAACCGGCCCCTAGTGGGCTGGAATAAGTTCCCACTAAGGCCCATAAGGTTTGAGAAGGAAAAAAACACAAGGTGGAAAGAGTTTCCAAGTGGGAAGGTGGAATCCTACTCCAAGTAGGATTGGAGTAGGACTCCTCCACCTCCAATTTCGGCCAAACTTTGAGGGTTTGAGGCTGCCTACTCCCCTCCCTCCCTCCTATATATACTAGAGGTATTGAGGGTTTTTGAGACACAACTTTGCCACGTGTTGCTCGACCCTATACCACGCAGTTTGTCCTCTAGATCGTATTTCTGCGGAGCTTAGGCGAAGCCTTGAAGAAGTAGATCATCACGACCACCGGCACGCCATCACGCTGCCGGAGAACTCTTCTACCTCTCCGTCCCGTCTTGCTGGATCAAGAAGGTGGAGATCGTCATCGACCTGCACGTGTGCTGAACGCGGAGGTGTCGTCTGTTCGGCACTAGATCGAAACGGATCATGAGACGGATCGCAAGATGGTTCGTGCAACGGATCGCGAGACGGTTCGTGGGACGGATCGCGGGACGGTTCGTGCAACGGATCACGAGACGGTTCGTCTGACGGATCATGGGACGGATCGCGGGACGGTTCGTGGGACGGTTCGTGGGGCGGTTCGAGGGACGTGAAGACGTTCCAGTACATCAACCGCGTTTCTTAACGCTTCCTGCTTTGCGATCTACAAGGGTACATAGATCCAAATCTCCTCTCATAGATGGACATCACCATGATAGGTCTTCATGCGCGTAGGAAAAATTTTGTTTCCCATGCGACGTTCCCCAACAGTGGCATCATGAGCTAGGTTCATGCGTAGATGTTATCTCGAGTAGAACACAAAAGTTTTTGTGGGCGGTGATGTGCGATTTGCTGCCCTCCTTAGTCTTTTATTGATTCCGCGGTATTGTTGGATCGAAGAGGCTCGGACCGACATTACTCGTACGCTTACGAGAGACTGGTTTCATCGCTACAAGCAACCCCGTTGCTCAAAGATGACTGCCGAGTGACGGTTTCTCCAACTTTAGTTGAATCGGATTTGACCGAGGAGGTCCTTGGAGAGAGGTTAAACAACAATTCATACATCTCCGTTGTGGTGTTTGCGTAAGTAAGATGCGATCCTACTAGATACCCATGGCAACCACGTAAAACATGCAACAACAATTAGAGGACGTCTAACTTGTTTTTGCAGGGTATGCTTGTGATGTGATATGGCCAATGACGTGATGTGATATATTGGATGTATGAGATGATCATGTTGTAATAGTTAATATCGACTTGCACGTCGATGCTACGGCAACCGGCAGGAGCCATAGGGTTGTCTTTAAACTAACGATTGTGTTTGCAGATGTGTTTACTATATTGCTAGGACATAGCTTTAGTAGTAATAGCATAGCTTACACGACAACCTCGATGGCGGCACGATGATGGAGATCATGATGATGGGGATCATGGTGTGGCTCCGGTGACAAGAAGATCATGACGGTGCTTTGGTGATGGAGATCAAGGAGCACTTGATGATGGCCATATCATGTCACTTATGAATTGCATGTGATATTAATCCTTTATGCACCTTATTATGCTTAGAACGATGGTAGCATTATGAGGTGATCTCTCACTAAAATTTCAAGCTCAAATTGTGTTCTCCCCGACTGTGCACCGTTGCGACAGTTCGTCGTTTCGAGACACCACGTGATGATCGGGTGTGATAGACTCAACGTTCACATACAACGGGTGCAAAATAGTTGCACGCGCGGAACACTCGGGTTAAACTTGACGAGCCTAGCATGTGTAGACATGGCCTTGGAACACATGAGACCAAAATGTCGAGCATGAATCGTATAGTTGATATGATTAGCATAGAGATGCTTACCACTGAAACTATTCTCGACTCACGTGATGATCGGACTTGAGATAGCGGATTTGGATCATGTACCACTCAAATGACTAGAGAGATGTACTTTTTGAGTGGGAGTTCTTAAGTAATATGATTAATTGAACTAATTATCATGAACATAGTCTAATGGTCTTTGCGAATTACGATGTAGCCTGCTCTATAGCTCTACTGTTTTTATCTGTTCCTAGAGAAAATTTAGTTGAAAGTTGATAGTAGCAACTTTTCGGACTAAGTCCGTAAAACTGAGGATTGTCCTCATTGCTGCGCAGAAGGCTTATGTCCTTAATGCACCACTCGGTGTGCTGCACCTCGGGCGTCGTCTGTGGATGTTGTGAACATCTGACATACACGTCTTTGATGACTACATAATGGTTAAGTGCGCAATACTTAATGGCTTAGAAGTAAGGCACCGAAGACGTTTTGAAAACATCGCAGAACATAAGAGATGTTCAAAGAGATGAATTTGAGATTTCATGCTCGTGCCCTTGTTGAGAGGTATAAGACCTCCGACAAGATTCTTTGCCTACAAAGTAAAGGAGAAAAGCTCAAATCGTTGAGCATGTTCTCAGATTGTCTAAGTACAACAATCGCTTGAATCAAGTGGGAGTTAATCTTCCAGATGAGATAGTGATGGTTCTCCAAAGTCACTGCCACTAAGCTGCTAGAGCTTCGTGATGAACTATAAACAAATCAAGGATATATATGATGATCCTTGAGTGATTCGCAATGTTTGACACTTTGAAAGTAGAAATCAAGAAGGAGCATCAATTGTTGATTGTTAGTAAAACCACTAGTTTCAAGAAGGGTAAGGGCTTGAAGGCATACTTCATGAAACGGCAAACCAGTTGCTACTCTAATGAAGAAACCCAAAATTGAACCCAAACCCGACACTAAGTGCTTCTGTTATGAGGGGAACGGTCACTGAGGCGGAGCTACCCTAGATACTTGGTAGATAAGAAGGCTGGCAAAGTCGACAGAAGTATATTTGATATACATGATATTGATGTGTACTTTACTCCTAGTAGCACGAGGGTATTGGATACCGGTTCAGTTGCTAAGTGATTAGTAACTCGAAATGAAAGCTACGGTATAAACGGAGACTAGCTAAAGGCGAGGTAACGATACGTGTTGGAAGTGTTTCCAAGGTTGATGTGATCAAACGTCGCACGCTCCCTCTACCATCGGATTTGGTGTTAAACCTAAATAATTGTTATTTGGTGCTTGCGTTGAGCATGAACATGATTGGATCGTGTTTATTGCAATATGATTATTCATTTAAAGAGAGTAATGGTTACTCTATTTGCTTGAATAATCACCTTCAATTGTTTATTGAATCTTGATCGTAGTGTTACATATGTTCATGATATTGGTGCCAAAAGATACAAGGTAATGATGATAGTACCACCTACTTGTGGCACTGCCGCTTGAGTCATGTTGAGGTGAATTGCATGAAAGGCTTCATGTTGATGGATCTTTAAATCTCACTTGATTTTGAATCACTTGAGACATGCAAATCATACCACATGAGCATGGCCTTGTTTTCATTGAGATGAAACAAGAAAGTAACTTGTTGGAAGTAACACATTTTGATGTATACCATCCAATGAGTGCTGAGGCACGCAGTGGATATCATTATGTTCTTACTTCAATGACAATTGGAGTAGATACAGGAGTATTTACTTAATGAATCACAAGTCTGCAATATTGAAAAGTTCAATTCTGTTTCAAAGTGAAGTTCGTCGTAACAACAGGATAAACTGTCTACGATATGATCGTAGAGATGAATATCCGAGTTGCGAGTTTTGGTACAGAGTTAAGACAATGTGGAAGTTGTTTCGCAAATTCATGCCACCAGGAACACCATAGTGTGATGGTGTGTCCAAACGTCATAGCCGCGACCTATTTGATATGGTGTATACTATGATGTCTCTTATGGAGTTACCACTATCATTTATGGGTTATGCATTAGAGACAACCGCATTCACTTTAAATAAGGCACCGCGTAATTCCGTTGAGATGACACAGTACAGACTGAGGTTTAGAGAAATCTAAGCTGTTGTTTTTGAAAGTTTGGGGCTGCGACACTTATGTGAAAAAGTTTCAGTCTGATAAGCTCGAACCCAAAGCGGATAAATGCATCTTCATAGGATATCCAAAACAGCTGGGTGCATCTCCTATCTCAAATCCGGAAGCAAAGTGTTTGTTTCTAGAAAACGGAGATAGATCGAAACGCTTAATAGAAGTTTCAACAAGATGCATGCCTTGACAAGTTTTTGAAGGAGTTCAAAATAAATCAGCAAAGGAGTTCTTGGTTGTGTTGTAAGGTGTGAATTTGAGTAAGACTGAAAACCCGACCCCGGCAGAATAAAGAGAATAGGCGAAGGTCACCTTTTATACCTTAGCCGTAGACTCTAAAGTATGCCATGCTGAGTACCGCACCTAATGTGTGCCTTGCTCCAAGTCTGTTAAGAGGTACACAGAGTGATCCAGGATTGAATCATTGATCAGCGGTCAAAGTTATCCTTAGTAACTAATTAACTAAGGAATTTTTCTCGATTATGGAGGTGGTTAAAGAGTTCGTCGTAAAGGGTTACGTCAATGCAAGCTTTGACACTAATCCGAATAACTAAGAGTAGTGAAACGGATTCGTATGGTAGAGTAGATATTTGGAATATTTACGAATAGCACATAGTAGCAACATCTATAAGATGACATAAAGATTTGTAAAGCTCACTTGGATCTGAAAGGGTTCAGAACCGTCGACTAAAACCTCTCTCACAAGCAAGACGTGATCAAACCCCAAAACTGTAAGGGTGTTGGATTCGTTAGAATCACATAGTGATGTGGACTAGATTATTGACTCAAGTGCAAGTGGGAGACTGTTGGAAATATGCCCTAGAGGAAATAATAAATTAGTTATTATTATATTTCCTTGTTCATAATAATCGTTTATTATCCATGCTAGAATTGTATTGATTGGAAACTCAAATACATGTGTGGATACATAGACAACACACTGTCCCTAGTGAGCCTCTAGTTGACTAGTTCGTTGATCAAAGATGGTCAAGGTTTCCTGACCATAGGCAAGTGTTGTCACTTGATAACGGGATCACATCATTATGAGAATCATGTGATGGACAAGACCCAAACTATGAATGTAGCATATTGATCGTGTTGTTTTATTGCTATTGTTTTCTACGTGTCAAGTATTTGTTCCTATGAGCATGAGATCATATAACTCACTGGCACCGGAGGAATACCTTGTGTGCATCAAACGTCGCAACGTAACTGGGTGACTATAAAGGTGCTCTACAGGTATCTTCGAAGGTGTGTGTTGAGTTAGTATGGATCAAGACTGGGATTTGTCACTCCGTGTGACGGAGAGGTATCTCGGAGCCCACTCGGTAATACAACATCACACACAAGCCTTGCAAGCAATGTGACTAAGTGTAAGTCACGGGATCTTGTATTACGGAACGAGTAAAGAGACTTGCCGGTAACGAGATTGAAATAAGTATGCGGATACTGACGATCAAATCTCGGGCAAGTAACATACCGAAGGATAAAGGGAATGAGATACGGGATTATATGAATCCTTGACACTAAGGTTCAACCGATAAGATCTTCGGAGAATATGTAGGATCCAATATGGGCATCCAGGTCCCGTTATTGGATATTGACCGAGGACTGTCTTGGGTCATGTCTACATAGTTCTCGAACCCGCAGGGTCTGCACACATAAGGTTCGGTGACGTTTCGGTATAGTTGAGTTATAGGTGTTGGTAACCGAAAGTTATTAGGAGTCCCAGATGAGATCCAGTATGTCACGAGGAGCTCCGGAATGGCCCGGAGGTAAAGATTGATATATAGGAAGTCCTCTTTTGGTCACCGGAAAAGTTTCGGGCTCATCGGTAGTGTACCGGGAGTGCCGGGGATCATCGGGAGGGGTGTAACGCCCCAAGGGGTCTCATGGGATATGGGAAGAGATAAACCAGCCCCTAGTGGGCTGGAATAAGTTCCCACTAAGGCCCATAAGGTTTGAGAAGGAAAAAACACAAGGTGGAAAGAGTTTCCAAGTGGGAAGGTGGAATCCTACTCCAAGTAGGATTGGAGTAGGACTCCTCCACCTCCAATTTCGGCCAAACCTTGAGGGTTTGAGGCTGCCTACTCCCCTCCCTCCCTCCTATATATACTAGAGGTATTGAGGGTTTTTGAGACACAACTTTGCCACGTGCTGCTCGACCCTATACCACGCAGTTTTTCCTCTAGATCGTATTTCTGCGGAGCTTAGGCGAAGCCCTGCCAGAGTAGATCATCACCACCACCGGCGCGCCGTCACGCTGCCGGAGAACTCTTCTACCTCTCCGCCCCGTCTTGCTGGATCAAGAAGGTGGAGATCGTCATCGAGCTGTACGTGTGCTGAATGCGGAGGTGTCGTCCGTTCGGCACTAGATAGAAATGGATCATGAGACGGATCGCAAGACGGTTCGTGCAATGGATCGCGAGACGGTTCGTGGGACGGATCGCGGGACGGTTCGTGCAATGGATCGCGAGACGGTTCGTGGGAAGGTTCGAGGGACGTGAAGACGTTCCACTACATCAACCGCGTTTCTTAACGCTTCCTGCTATGCGATCTACAAGGGTACGTAGATCCAAATCTTCTCTCGTAGATGGACATCACCATGATAGGTCTTCGTGCGCGTAGGAATTTTTTTGTTTCCCATGCGATGTTCCCCAACAGGTGATTGATTTTAGGAAGTTGAATAAAGCCACTAGGAAAGATCATTACCCTCTTCCTTTTATCGACCAAATGCTAGAAAGGCTGTCTAAACACACACACTTTTGCTTTCTATACGGTTATTCTGGTTTCTCCCAAATACCAGTTGCACAATCTGATCAGGAGTAATCAGTTTCACCTGCCCTTTCGGTACCTTTGCTTATAGACGTATGCCTTTTGGCTTATGTAATGCACCTGCCACCTTTCAAAGATGTATGATGGCTATATTCTCAGACTTTTGTGAAAAGATTGTCGAGGTTTTAATGGATGACTTTTCCGTTTACGGTTCTTCTTTTGATGATTGCCTCAACAACCTTGATCGAGTCTTACAGAGATGTAAAGACACCAATCTTGTCTTGAATTGGGAGAAGTGCCACTTTATGGTTAATGAAGGCATCGTCTTAGGACATAAAATTTCTGAAGGAGGTATTGAAGTCGATAAGGCTAAGGTTGATGCAATCGAGAAAATGCCATACCCCACAGATACCAAAGGTATACGAAGTTTCCTTGGTCATGCTGGTTTCTATAGAAGGTTCATTAAAGACTTCTCTAAGATTTCTAGACCTCTTACCAATCTCTTGCAAAAGGATATTCCTTTTGTCTTTGACGATGATTGTGAGGAAGCCTTCGAAATACTTAAGAGGGCTATGATAACTGCACCTATTGTTCAACCACCTGATTGGAACTTACCTTTTGAGATCATGTGTGATGCTAGTGATTATGCTATTGGTGTTGTTCTAGGGCAAAGAGTTGACAAGAAGCTGAATGTTATTCACTACGCTAGTATAACTCTAGACAGTGCCTAGAGAAACTATGCTACTACGGAGAAGGAATTTTTAGCAGTCGTGTTTGCATGTGAAAATTTCAGGTCTTACATAGTTGATTCCAAAGTCACTATTCACACTAATCATGCTGCTATTAAGTACCTCATGGAGAAGAAGGACACTAAACCTAGACTTATCAGATGGGTTCTCTTGCTACAAGAATTATATTTGCACGTTGTCGACAGAAAGGGTGCTGATAACCCAGTAGCAGATAACTTGTCTAGGTTGGAGAACATTCTTGATGACCCACAACCTATTGATGATAGCTTTCCCGATGAGCAATTGAATGTCATCAATGCTTCACGTAGTGCGCCATGGTATGCTGATTATCCGAACTATATCGTTGCCAAATACATACCACCTAGTTTCACGTACCAGCAAAAGAAGAAATTCTTCTTTGACTTGAGACACTACTTTTGGGATGATCCTCACCTTTATAAGGAAGGAGTAGATGGTGTTATTAGACGTTGTGTACCTGAACATGAACAGAGACAAATCCTACAGAAGTGTCACTCCGAGGCCTACGGAGGACACCATGCGGGAGATAGAACTGCACACAAGGTATTGCAATCAGGTTTCTATTGGCCCACTCTCTTCAAGGATGCCCGTAAGTTTGTCTTGTCTTGTGACGAATGTCAAAGAATAGGTAATATTAGCAAACGTCAGGAAATGCCTATGAACTATTCACTTGTCATTGAACCATTTGATGTTTGGGGCTTATATTATATGGGACCTTTTCCAAAATCCAATGGGTACACTCACATCTTAGTTGTTGTTGATTACGTCACTAAGTGGGTAGAAGCTATCCCCACTAGTAGTGCTAATCACAACACCTCTATCAAGATGCTGAAAGAAGTTATCTTCCCTAGATTTGGAGTCCCTAGATATCTAATGACCGACGGTGGTTCACACTTCATTCATGGTGCTTTCCGTAACACACTTGCTAAGTACGATGTCAACCATAGAATTGCGTCTCCCTATCACCCTCGGTCCAGTGGTCAAGTAGAGCTAAGTAATAGAGAGATTAAACTGATTCTGCAAAAGATTGTCAATGAGTCTAGAACGAATTGGTCTAAGAAGCTCGATGATGCACTGTGGGCTTATAGAACTGCCTATAAGAATCCCATGGGCATGTCTTCGTACAAAATGGTGTAGGGTAAAGCATGTCATTTACCTCTTGAGCTAGAGCATAAAGCTTATTGGGCAATCAAAGAGCTCAACTTTGATTCCAAACTTGCCGGTGAGAAGAGGTTATTTGATATTAGCTCACTTGATGAGTGGAGATGTCAGGCATACCAGAATGCCAAGCTGTTCAAAGAGAACGTTAAGAGGTGGCATTATAAGAGGATACAAAAGCGTGAGTTCAATGTAGGTGATTATGCCTTGCTATATAACTCTCGTTTAAGATTCTTTGCACGCAAGCTTCTCTCTAAATGGGAAGGTCCCTATGTTGTTGAGGAAGTATATCGTTCCGGTGCTATCAAGATCAACAACACGGAAGGTAATTGTTCGAGAGTGGTAAATGGGCAGAGAATCAATCATATATATCAGGTACTCCCATAAATGTTGAAAGCAATATCATCAATACCATAACTCCGGAAAAATACCTAAGGGATATTTATCAGCCTGTTTCAGACTCCGAAAACAAAGAGGTATGTGATTCCGTAAGAAAAGAGAGTCCAAAACTTTTCCAATAGGAATTTTTCTCCGTTTTGGAATATTTGAAAAATACAAATGGAAGTAGTTCGGAAAGTGCGCGAGGAGGCGACAAGCCTGCACGGCGCGGGCCCACCCCCTGGCCGCGCCGTGAGGGCTTGTGGCCACCTCGTGCGCCTCCCGGACTCCGTTTTCGTGCGGGGTACTCCTTCTGGTCTAAAAAAATCATTATATATACTTCCGTTTGGTCTGACCCCTGCATCACGCAGATTTCCTCTGTTTTTCGTTTCGAGCCTCTTTCTGTTGCAGATCTAGATCGCCGTGACTTCCCCAAAAGCTCCGAAGGACAAGATCTTCGAGAAGGTCATCAATCCCTACCTCACGGGAGTGCTACAACACCGTCAATCTATCGAGATGCGTGAGGGGATGTTGCACATCCGTGATGTTGAGGGGCCTAAGAAGACCGGAAGCATGCAGACGAGGCTCGAAGCAATGGAGCAACAAGTCTTCAAGTGCCAAGGGATGGTGGAGCGTGGACTCAACGCCAACCACATGATGATCACGGAGTTCACCAACAAGCACATGATTGATGCCAATGACATTGGGAAGCACCTCTCCAGGCTCTATGACAGGATTGATCAACTCCAGGGCCAGATCTATGACCTGCAGAACCAAAACTGTGAGTATGAGTATAGATTTAAATCAATACAGTTGGCTGCAGATTTGAGGATTCCGGAGACTCGTTCATCTTTCCATGATGGAGCACCTATGCCTTGGAAGACGGAGGATCAAACTCATGTTGCAACAACTCCACCATCACCGCCAAAGGAAGACAACTGAGCATTGGTATGGGCAATCCCCTTGGCTTGTGCCAAGCTTGGGGGAGTTTCCCCGGTATCGTATCACCATCACATCTTTTGCCTTTACCTTTGTTTTAGTTTTCCTTTTCAGTTTTCTTTTTCTCTAGTAGTTTAAAAGTCTTAGTGTTTTAGTCTTTAGTTTTGCTTTGTGTCACCCCGATGTATTCGAGCTCGTGAGCCATATAATAAAGAGTGTCTTAGTTGAAGGGCTTTACCTCTTGCCATGATCAAAAGAGTGAGAATAGAACAAAAGCATGAAAGATCATGTAATGATCTTATGGGAAGTGATGGCTTCACATATAAAAAGAATGAGGATTGAAACTTGTTGAGGGTAGGCAAACATAGACCTTGGTCATTGTTGCAATTAATAGGAAGTGATAAAGAAGGAGAGGTTCACGTATAAATATATCATCTCTAACACCATCTATGATTGTGAACACTCACTAAACTATTGCATGCCTAGAAGTAGATGTTGGACAAGGAAGACAACGTAATGAATTGTGTTTGCTTGGCTCTGAACAATGTTATATGATTAAAGATCCCTTAGCATGTGACGATTGGTTCCACCTCATATTAGCCAAAACCTCCCGCACCAAGTAGAGATACTACTTGTGCATCCATAAACCATCAACCCAGTTTTGCCAGGAGTGTCCACCATACCTACCTATGGATTGAATAAGATCCCTCAAGTAAGTTGTCATCGGTGCAAGCAATAAAAATTGCTCTCTAATATGTATGATCTATTAGTGTGTGGAAAATAAGCTTTATACGAACCTGTGATGAGGAAGACATAAAAGCGACAGACTTCATAATAAAGTTCTTTATCACAGGGGGCAATATAAAGTGACGTTCCTCCGCACTAAGAGGACTGATACGTCTCCGTCGTATCTACTTTTCCAAACTCTTTTGCCCTTGTTTTGGACTCTAATTTGCATGATTTGAATGGAACTAACCCGGACTGACTCTGTTTTCAGCAGAATTGCCATGGTGTTGTTTTTGTGCAGAAATGAAAGTTCTCGGAACGTCCTAAAAATTTACGAAGATTTTTTCTGGAATAAAAGAAAAATACCTGCGCAAAGATCCACCGGAGGGGGCGTGCCAGTGGGCCACAAGCCCCTGGGCCGCGGCCACCCCCTATGGCCGCGCCATGAGGGCTTGTGGGGCCCACGTGGCACCACCGCCCCCAATCTCAGCTCTATATCTTCTGTTTTGCCTGGAAAAAAAATCAGAGAGAAGGTTTCATCGCGTTTTGCGATATGGAGGTGCCGCCACATCTTGTTCTTCATCTGGAGGGCGGATCTGGAGTCCGTTTCGGGCTCTGGAGAGGGGAAATCGTCGCCATCGTCATCATCAACCTTTCTCGATCGACAATTCCATGATGCTCTTCATCGTTCGTGAGTAATCCCATCGTAGGCTTGCTGGACGGTGATGAGTTGGATGAGATCTATCATGTAATCGAGTTAGTTCTTGATGGGGATTGATCCCTAGTATCCACTATGTTCTAGATTGATGTTGCTACTACTTGGCTATGCTTAATGCTTGCCACTAGGGCCCGAGTGCCATGATTTCAGATCTGAACCTATTATGTTGTCGCCAATATATGTGTGTTTTAGATCCTATCTTGCAAGTTGTAGTCACCTACTATGTGTTATGACCCGGCAACCCCGGAGTGACAATAGCCGGAACCACTCCCGGAGATGACCATAGTATGAGGAGTTCATGTATGCACCGCGTGTTAATGCGTTGGTCTGGTTCTTTATTAAAAGGAGAACCTTAATATCCCATAGTTTCCATTAGGACCCCGCTGCCACGGGAGGGATGGACAATAGATGTCATGCAAGTTCTTTTCCCTAAGCACGTATGATTATATACGGAATACATGCCTACATTAGATTGATGAACGGGAGCTAGCCACATATCTCTCCGTGTTATAGCTGTTACATGATGAATCATATCCGTCACACTCATCCATCACCGATCCACTACCTACAAGTCTTTTACTACTCGTCCTTGCTACGTTACTTTGCATAGGCTTGTCCCTTGCTACAAGAGGGATTGGGCCACTTTGCTGCTGTCACTTTGCTGTTGTTGCTACTGCTGTTACTTGTTACTTTGCTGTTGCTTTCACTACTGCTGTTACTTGCTACTCCATTGTTACTTGTTGCAAGACTTTGTTGGCGTTAACATCCCGTCAACAAGGCTTTTTCTGGCGCCATTGTCGGGGATTGTCAAAGCCTTTTCTGGCACCGTTGCTATCATACTACCTTGCTACTGATACTTTGCTTGCAGACACTAATCTTTCAGGTGTGGTTGAATTGACAACTCAGCTGCTAATACTTGAGAATATTCTTTAGCTTTCCCTTGTGAGCGAATCAATAAATTTGGGTTGAATACTCTACCCTCGAAAACTGTTGCGATCCCATATGCTTGTGGGACATCAAGGCTTTTTCTGGCGCCGTTGCCGGGGAAGCACAACTATATTCTCTGAGTCACTTGGGATTTACGTCTGCCGATCACTATAAGGAATCCGAAAGATCCAAGAACTAAAATCCTACCTTCCACTATGAGGAGAGGTAAGGAACTGCCATCTAGCTCTGCACTTGATTCACCTTCAGTTTTGAGTAAGTTTGCGACATCGCCTCGTGCTGGAAATCTTGATACTATGCCTCATGATGCTATGGTTGATACTATGCATGATGATACTATGCCTGATTATGCTATGCTTGATACTATGCCTGATGATGCTATGCTTGATACTATGCCTGATGATACTATGCCTCATGATGCTATGATTGATACTATGCCTCATGATGCTATGCTTGATACTATGCCTGATGATGCTATGCTTGATACTATGCCTGCTATGCCTGATAGTGCTTTGCCACTTGGTGCATTCCTTGATGCACATATTTCTAGAGCTGCTGCTAGATGTGATGATACTTCTGAAACTGCTGATACTATTGAAGTAGAACCTGCTACTATGCCTGAATTGCCTGATATGCCTGATACGCGCTATGTTATGGAGGGGGAGATAGCTGAGGATTTTCTTGCGTGTAAGGATAGATATGATGTTGAGAAACTTCTACGCAAGTGGAAATAAAAATCTCTAAACTCTAGGATGAAATACGACCCGAAGTTTGCTACTTCGCCTATCTTTGTGACCGATAAGGATTATGAATTCTTTGTCGACCCTAAGTTAATCACTCTGGTCGAATCTGATCCTTTTCACGGTTATGAGTCTGAAACGGTTGTAGCCCATCTTACCAAACTGCACGATATAGCCACCCTATTCACTAGTGAGGAAAAGATCCGCCACTACTATATCCTCAAGCTGTTTCCTTTCTCGCTAAAGGATGATGCTAAGACTTGGTTCACTTCTCTTGCTCCTGGTTGTGTGCATAGCCCCCAGGATATGGTCTACTACTTCTTTGAAAAATATTTCCCTGCCCATAAGAAGCAAGCTGCCTTGTAGGAAATATACAACTTTGCTCAAGCTGAGGAAGAGAGTCTCCCACAAGCTTGGGGAGGCTCATCCAGCTACTGAATGCTTTGCCTCATCACCCTCTTGAGAAGAATGAAATACTTGATATCTTCTATAATGGACTTACCGATGCTTCCAAAGACCATTTAGATAGTTGTGCCGGTAGTGTTTTTAGGGAACGAACCGTAGAACAAGCTGAGATTCTGTTGAATAACATCTTGTGCAATGAGAATGCTTGGACTATTCCCGAACCACCTTCTAAGCCAACTCCGAAGAAAAGAGATATTCTATTCCTCAGTCCTGAAGATATGCAAGAAGCCAAGAAATCTATGCGAGAGAAAGGCATTAAATCTGAAGATGTCAAAAATATACCACCCATCGAAGAGATCCATGGTCTCGATAACCCGATATAGGTAGTAGAAGTAAATTCTCTGTGTAGGTTTGATGAGAGTGATATTCCTTTTGATAAACCTATTAGCTTATGCATGGATGAATTTGATAACTTCGTTGCTAAACAACAAAGTTTCAATGATTATGTTAGCAGGCAATTGGAAAAGAATGCTCATATGCTTAGTCATTTAAGTGATTGTGTGGACAGAAACGTCAACCATCTTAAGCTTCTGAGTAAACATGCCTCTATGGTTACTACTCAGGTAGAACAAGTACTTAAAGCTCAGAATGACTTGCTCAATGAGTTGAATGACAATTCAGTCAGAGTCGTCACTAGAGGCGGTAGAATGACCTGGGAACCTTTGTATCCTGAGGGTCATCCGAAGAGAGTTGAACAAGAGTCTCAAGGAGTTAGCACTGATGAACCTAGTCATCCTAGAAAGAAGAAGAAAGATGATAGGAACCTGCACGCTAGCAACCCTGTTGCTGCTACACCTGAGAGTCCAAACGATGCCTCTGTCTCTGATGCTGAAACACAATCTGGTGATGAACATGAGCCTAATGATGATATCAATAGTGATGTTCATGAAGATGCTCAACCTAGCAATGATAAGGATGTGGAGATTAAACCTAGTGTTGATCTTGATAACCCACAGCCTAAGAATAGAAGATACGATAAGAATGACTTCGCTGCTAGGAAGCATGGTAAAGAAAGGGAGCCATGGGTTCAGAAACCTATGGCCTTTCCTCCCAAACCATCCAAGAAAAAGGATGATGAGGATTTTGAGCGATTCGTTGAGATGATCAGACTTGTCTTTCTGCAAATGCGTTTGATAGATATGCTCAAAATGTCTGTGTATGCTAAGTACATGAAAGATATTGTGACTAATAAGAGGAGGATACCTGATCTTGAGATTTCTGCCATGCTTGCCAATTACACTTTCAAGGGTGGAACTCCAAAGAAACCAGGTGATGCCGGTGTGCCCACTATACCTTGCTCCGTTCTCTTTTGCGATTCGAGAAAGTTTTGTCGAGAGGATTTGATCAACCCCATTGACGGATTTCTTTCAATGACCATGAGATGGATGAATCGAGGAGTCACAAACCTCTGTTCCAAGCTTTCAATTTAGGTTGCTTAGAACAAAAATGATAGGTTTAGTTTAGATTTCCCTGTTTTCTGTTTTAGCGTCCGGTAGAAAAATACCCCGAAAATAAAAGTTCTCCGAACGCTGTGAAAATCTAGTATGATTTTTTCTGGAATATTTGAAAAATACTGGGAGAAAGAGTCTGTCTGGGGGCCACACTAGTGGGCCACAAGCCCTAGGGGCGCGGGCACCCCCTGGCCGCGCCACCCAGGCTTGTGGGGCCCACAGGCACCCCCTCCACTCATTCTTGCTCCCATCCACTTCTCCTACCTCCAGAAAAATTGTTTCGCAGCTCAAACCCGTGTTCTTGCTCCTCTTGTTGGGATTTTCGATCTCTTTGCTCAAATCACCGTTCTTCGAACTGTTTTGGTAAAATTACTCCTTGGTAAGTGACTCCTCCATTGGTCCAATTAGTTTTTGCTCTAGTGCCTTATACTCCGCTTATTTTTGCTGCCTTGGTGACCATGTTCTTGAGCTTTGCATGCTGATTCTAGCTGGTCCCAAGTAGTTTTGATGCGTAATATGGTCTCTAGGAACTTGTGGGAGTAGTTGCTACGAGTTTCGTTGAGCCTTATTCACTTTTCCTTAGAATCACTAAAAATTTCAGAGATAGAAAAGGGAAAAGATGAGGAGGTTCTTGAGAGGCTCTTCAAGCCGTGACCCCAAGGATGATGGGAGTGAGAAGAAGGCCAAGTATCCGGTCCCTCGAGTCGCAGAAGTTCGCGCGTGCGAATGGCCAAGCGACGCGTTCTTACGCGCCGTTTGAATTTATGAGGACTTTTATCACTTGGTGGAGAACACAGGCCTTACCGCCTTCGTTGAAGATAAGTGTTCGCAATACCTCCTCCTCACTAATATCTTCGTACAAAGCTTTAACTTCTATCCGAGGAAGAATCCTCCTATGGTTGAGTTTAAGCTATATGATGTCCCCCAACGCATGTCACTCCAGGATTTTTGCAATGTTTGCAAATTACCTTACATAGGGGATATTCATGAACCTCGTCCATGGGACTTGGAAGCTTTTATCGGTACAATTTCTGTAGGAGAGGAGAGAGGAGTGTCTTGCGCTAGAGCTGCTAGCATTCATTTTCCCGTGCTTCGGTACTACTCACAATTTGTGGGAAAATGTTTGATTGGTCGTGGGAAGGCTGCGTCACTTAGTTCCCCAGATCTTGCGGTCTTGCGCGAAGCCCTTTATAATGATAAAACTTATAGCTTAGGCGCTATAGTAGCTCAATGATTGAACCTTAACCGTTCTAAAGGTGTTGTCTATGGAGGTATCTATGCTACCCGTCTTGCCAGACACTTTGAGATACACATTAGACTGGAGGAGGAAGAAGAGATGCTTCTTCCCGAGAGATATCTAGATTACGATAGCATGGTTCGCGATGACTTTCTTGATAGAGATATAGGTGGAAGGATGATTTATAACCTGGTATTTAGTCAGGGTACTCGTGAGACTATTACTTTGCCTGCTCCTTCTTTGTTCAATCTTCATGCACGCAGGTACACTATTATGCCCTCGGACATCTACACATATTGGGGCTTGGCCCAACCAAAGGTGCCCGTGCCCGAGCCGCCAGTCGAGTAACAGACGCCAGTTTATCAGTGGGAGCCAGAGGAGCTCACACAACAGTGGCATCCACAGTCCACTCTGGAGTACCCAGGAGCTGGTTATTTCCCTCCTTGGGAGTAGACCAACTTAGGCCAAAAGCCTAAGCTTGGGGGAGTACGTGTTCTCGCCGACTTTACATTCCTGCTTATGCTTTCACTTTGTTAGCCGGTGTTCACACTTTGCCACTGTATCATCCATGTTAGTTTATTTTCTTTTTCTCGTTTTCTTTTCGTATGTCTGTCTAGTTTGAAAAACACAAAAAGATTTTCTTTTTCTTCTTTTTCTTGTTGGGAGCTTTCCCATGTAGATAGTTTTCTTTTTCTTTGGGTCAAGGTAGAAGATATTGGTTACAATGTTTAGTGGCTCTTGCATGCATACCTGTTTAGCTTTCAAAGAGCCATATTACTTTGTCTTCTCTTTTGTGTTTGCCTGCAGATTCCAGCATAGTCCAATGCACGAGCACACTTATTACTGTTCACATCTTTCGGTCGTGCAAGTGAAAGGCAATAATGACGATATATGATGAAGTGACTGAGCCTGGAAAAGCTGGTATGAACTCGATCTATTTTGTTTTTGTAAATATGACTAGCTCATCATGCCTGATTCAGCTTTTTGTGAGAGAAACATGTTTTCAATGAAAACTTAGAGATCATAGTTGCTTATGCCATGCTTATTTAGCTAGGAGCTTATAATGGTTTGTCTTAGTTGTCCACATGAATGTTGAGATGACTATGATGTAGTATGATAGGATGGTATCCTCCTTTGAATGATTCAAGTGGCTTGACTTGGCGCATGTTCACGCATGTAGTTGAAACAAAATCAACATAGCCTCTATGATATTCATGTTCATGGTGATTTATGTCCTACTCATGCTTGCACTCAATGTTAGTTAATCTCAATGCATTTTGATGACTGTTGTCGCTCTCTAGTTGGTCGCTTCCCAGTCTTTTGCTAGCCTTCACTTGTACTAAGCGGGAATACTGCTTGTGCATCCACTCCCATAAACCCAAAGTTGTGCCATATGAGTCCACCATACCTACCTATGTGCGGTATCTACCTGCCGTTCCAAGTAAATTTGCATGTGCCACTCTCTAAATCTTCAAGAAATAATCTGTTTTGCATGCCCGAACCGCTCATGTGGTGACAGGGGGCTATTAGTATATTCCATGCTAGGCGTGTTATCCTCGACATGTGTTTATTCACTATCATTCACGAGAAAGGGGCCGGTAATTGGAATTCCCAGTTCCATACTCAAATCGAAAAGATAATTGCAAACAAAACTCCCCCAGGATTGATGTTGGTTTGGACGGTACCCGAGGATTTGGCTAGCCGTGGAGTGTGATTGATTGGTGGTGGGGGAGTCAAAACTTTACTTTTCTGTTTGGGAACCGCCTATAGCATGTGTAGCGTGGAAGATGTTGAGAAATCTTAGTCATTGCGTTGACAATGAAAGCATGCCACCCAAAATTATTATCTCTGTTTTCAAAGCTTGAGCTCTGGCACCTCTGCAAATCAATGCTTCCCTCTGCGAAGGGCCTGTCTATTTATGTTCCTGTTGAGTCATCCTCCTCTTACAAAAGCACCAATTAGAGAGCACCTCTGTCATTTTTATGCTTTGCTTTTAACTGTGTTGAGTATAACTATGACTAGATCTTCATTGCCTTGAATTACAATGATTAGTCAGCCCTTGGTCTTTGAAGGTGCTCTGCATTTATGTTTTGCGGTCTCAGAAAGAGCTAGCGAGATACCATCTATTCGTACTGCTTCATCTTGTTTTGATTGAAGTATTGACACTTGAGGCTTATTATTATTTGCTCGCTAGTTGATTATGCCATTGATATGAGTTTACCGTGAGACCTAGATGTCATTTGCTTATGTGGTTTGATTGTGATCTTGCTGAAATTCTGGTTGTGAGTTAGAGATAGTTGCAACAACAAGATCAAACAGAGTTCGTCAAAGTTTTTCTTTTGTCTCTCTCAGTTTGTCAACTGAGTTGCTTGAGGACAAGCAAGGCTTTAAGCTTGGGGGAGTTGATACGTCTCCGTCGTATCTACTTTTTCAAACTCTTTTGCCCTTGTTTTGGACTCCAATTTGCATGATTTGAATGGAACTAACCCGGACTGACGTTGTTTTCAGCAGAATTGCCATGGTGTTGTTTTTGTGCAGAAATGAAAGTTCTCGGAACATCCTGAAAATTTACGGAGATTCTTTCTGGAATAAAAGAAAAATACATGCGCAAAGATCCACCGGAGGGGGCGTTCCAGTGGGCCACAAGCCCCTGGGCCGCGACCACCCCCTATGGTCGCGCCATGAGGGCTTGTGGGGCCCACGTGGCACCACCGCCCCCAATCTCATCTCTATATCTTCCGTTTCGCCTGGAAAAAAAATCAGAGAGAAGGTTTCATCGCGTTTTGCGATACGGAGGCGCCGCCACATCCAGGTCTTCATATGGAGGGCAGATCTGGAGTCCGTTTCGGGCTCCGGAGAGGGGAAATCGTCGCCATCGTCATCATCAACCTTTCTCCATCGACAATTCCATGATGCTCTTCATCGTTCGTGAGTAATCTCATCGTAGGCTTGCTGGACGGTGATGAGTTGGATGAGATCTATCATGTAAGCGAGTTAGTTCTTGACGGGGATTGATCCCTAGTATCCACTATGTTCTAGATTGATGTTGCTACTACTTGGTTATGCTTAATGCTTGTCACTAGGGCCCGAGTGCCATGATTTCAGATCTGAACCTATTATGTTGTCGCTAATATATGTGTGTTTTAGATCCTATCTTGCAAGTTGTAGTCACCTACTATGTGTTATGACCCGGCAACCCCGGAGTGACAATAGCCGAAACCACTCCCGGAGATGACCATAATATGAGGAGTTCATGTATTCACCGCGTGTTAATGCGTTGGTCCGGTTCTTTATTAAAAGGAGAACCTTAATATCCCGTAGTTTCCATTAGGACCCCGCTGCCACGGGAGGGATGGACAATAGATGTCATGCAAGTTCTTTTCCCTAAGCACGTATGACTACATACGGAATACATGCCTACATTAGATTGATGAACGGGAGCTAGCCACATATCTCTCCATGTTATAGCTGTTACATGATGAATCATATCCGTCACACTCATCCATCACCGATCCACTGCCTACGAGTCTTTTACTACTGGTCCTCGCTACGTTACTTTGCCTAGGCTTGTCCCTTGCTACAAGAGGGATTGGGCCACTTTGCTGCTGTCACTTTGCTGCTGTTGCTACTGCTGTTACTTGTTACTTTGCTGCTGCTGTCACTACTGTTGTTACTTGCTACTCCGCTGTTACTTGTTGCAAGACTTTTTTGGCGTTAACATCCCGTCAACAAGGCTTTTTCTGGCGCCGTTGCCAAGGATTGTCAAAGCTTTTTCTGGCACCGTTGCTATCATACTACCTTGCTACTCATACTTTGCTTGCAGACACTAATCTTTGAGGTGTGGTTGAATTGACAACTCAGCTGCTAATACTTGAGAATATTCTTTAGCTTCCCCTTGTGACCGAATCAATAAATTTGGGTTGAATACTCTACCCTCGAAAACTTCTGCGATCCCATATGCTTGTGGGACATCAAGGACACGCATCCAAACCTCAAAAGGGCATGACAACCTCTGCTTCCCTCTGCGAAGGGTCTATCTAGTACCTTTACTTTTTTCCCTTGAAAGAGTCATGGTGATCTTCACCAAATCCTTATTTCGCCTTTATCTTGGCTAATGTCATATGCTTGGGAAAGATCTATATTCATATGTCAACTTGGAAGTAAGTATTCATGAATTATTATTGTTGACTTTACCCTTGAGGTAAGCAGTTGGGAGGCAAAACTATAAGCCTCTATCTTTCTCTGTGTCCAACTGAAACTTTGATCTCATGAGTACCACGTGAGTTGTAGCAATTGTAGAGAACGAAAGAATGATTGAGTATGTGGATTTTCTTTACAAGATATTATTTGACTCTTTCTGATGTTGTGATAAATTACAATTGCTTCAATGACTAAAGGCTATCGGTTGTTACTTCTCGGTAAGGTTCTTGATCCATGCTTTACTTTGTGAAGGAATTGTCACTTTAGCATGAGAGATTATATGTTGGTATTGCTGTTCTGATAATGTTCATGATGCATGCATGTTCGTATCTTGTTTTGTCGACACCTCTCTCCCTAAACATGTGGACATATTTATTGAGCTAGGCTTTCGCTTGAGGACAAGCGAGGTCTAAGCTTGGGGGGGTTGATATGTCCATTTTGCATCATGTTTTCATGTTGATATTTATCGCTTCTTGGGCTGTTATTTCACTTCACGGTACTATTCTTATGCCTTTTCTCTCTTATTTTGCAAGGTTTACATGAAGAGGGAGAATACCGACAACTGGAATTCTGGCCTGAAAGTGGAGCAAGTTTGAGATACCTATTCTGCGCAACTCCAAACACCGTAAAAATGAACGAGGATTTTTTTCCCGATTTATCAAAAATACTGGGCCGAAGAAGTGCCAGAGGGGGGCATGCAGGTGGCCACAAGCCTGCACGGCGCGGCCACCCCCCAGGCCGCGCCATGTGGGCTTGTGGGCACCCTGCAGGCCCACTTGCCCCCCTCTTTTGCTATATGAAGGGTTTCGTCCAGGAAAAAAATCAGCGAGGAGCTTTTTCGTGGATTCGCCGCCGCCACGAGGCGGAACTTGAGCAGAACCAATCTAGAGCTCCGGCAGGACGATCCTGCCGGAGAAACTTCCCTCTCGGAGGGGGAAATTGTTGCCATCGTCATCACCAACACTCCTCTCATCGGAGGGGACTCGTCACCATCAACATCTTCATCAGCACCATCTCATCTTCAAACCCTAGTTCATCACTTGTAACCAATCTCCGTCTCGCGACTCCGATTGGTACTTGTAAGGTTGCTAGTAGTGTTTATTACTCTTTGTAGTTGATGCTAGTTGGATTATTTGGTGGAAGATTTTATGTTCAGATCCTTGATGCTACTCATTACCTCTCTGGTCATGAATATGATTATGCTTTGTGAGTAGTTACTTTTGTTCCTGATGACATGGGATAAGTCATGCTAATAGTAGTCATGTTAATTTGGTATTCATTTCGTATTTTGATATGTTGTATGTTGTTTTTCCTCTAGTGGTGTTATGTGAACGTCGACTACATAACGCTTCACCATTATTTGGGCCTAGAGGAAGGCATTGGGAAGTAGTAAGTAGATGATGGGTTGCTAGAGTGACAGAAGCTTAAACCCTAGTTTATGTGTTGCTTCGTACGGGGCTGATTTGGATCCACTAGTTTAATGCTATGGTTAGACTTTGTCTTAATTTTTCTTTCCTAGTTGCGGATGCTTGTGAGAGGGGTTAATCATAAGTGGGATGCTTGTCCAAGTAAGGGCAGTGCCCAAGCGCCGGTCCACCCACATATCAAACTATCAAAGTAACAAACGCGAATCATATGAACATGATGAAAACTAGCATGACAGAAATTCCCGTGTGTCCTCGGGAGCATTTTTCCTCCTATAAGACTTTGTCTAGGCTTGTCCCTTGCTACAAAAGGGATTGGGCCACTTTGCTGCAGCGTTGCTACTTTTGTTACTTGTTGCTTGCTACGAATCATCTCACCACACAATCACTTGTTACCGACAATTTCAGTGCTTGCAGATATTTCCTTGCTGAAAACCACTTGTCAGATCCTTCTGCTCCTCGTTGGGTTCGACACTCTTACTTATCGAAAGGACTACGATTGATCCCCTATACTTGTGGGCCATCAAGCGTCTTGTATCGTAGGAGTCTTTTCTTTTTGTTGTGTTACAATCATCCTTGCTGCACACCTTTAGAGAGAGACATGCACTCATCGTGATTTTGCTAGAATGCTCATCATGCTTCACTTATATCTTTTGAGCTAGATAAGTTTGCTCTGTGTGCTTCACTTAGATATTTTAGAGCACGGCGGTGCGTGACTTGGTAGTTGGCTTATGTTATGAAAGTAGTCCCAAAGGTGTTAGGTACCCAAAGAGGATACAAAAACTTCCATCTTCATGTGCATTGAGTAGAAAGAGAAGTCTTGATTCCTCTCAATTAGTTTTGAGACATGGATTTGGTGATATTAAGAGTTATGTTACTAGGGTGTTGTGAATCTAGAAATACTTGTGTTGAAGTTAGTGATTCCCGTAGCATGCACGTATGGTGAACCGCTATGTTAGGAAGTCAGAGCATAATTGATATATTGATTGTCATCCTTTGTGTTGAGGTCGGGATCGCGTGATGGTTAACACCTACCAACCCTTCCCCTAGGAGTATGCGTTTAGCACTTTGTTTCGATTACTAATAAAAAACTTTCGCAACAAGTATGTGAGTTCTTCATGACTAATGTGAGTCCATGGTATAGATGCACTTTCACCTTCCACCATTGCTAGCCTCTCTAGTGCCGCGCAACTTTCGCCGGTACACAAACCCACCATATGCCTTCCTCAAAAGAGCCACCATACCTACCTACTATGGCATTTTCATAGCCATTCCGAGATATATTGCCATGCAACTCCCAATGTTCCGTCTCATGACTTGTGCCGTCACTCTCATGTTGCCTTTGCATGATCGTAAGATAGCTAGCGAGATGTTTCAACGTCATACGCAAAGCTAGATCGTTGCACATCCCGGTACACTGTCGGAGGCATTTCCTATAGAGTCATCATCGTTCTAAGCTTTGAGCTGTGAGTAAATAAAAGTGTGATGATCATCATTATTAGAGCATTGTCCCATGTAAGGAAATAAAAAAAATAGGCCAAAGAGCCCAAATAAAAAAAGATAAAAAAGAGGCCCAAGAGCCCCAAAAAAGAGAGAGAAAAAGAGAGAACGGACAATGCTACTATCTTTTTCCACACTTGTGCTTCATAATAGCACCATGTTCTTCATGATTGAGAGCCTCTCGTTTCGCCACCACCATATACTAGTGGGAATCTTTATTATATAACTTGGCTTGTATATTCCAATGATGGGCTTCTTGAAAGTTGCCCTAGGTCTTCGTGAGCAAGCAAGTTGGATGCACACCCACTAGTTCTCCTTTTGAGCTTTCACATACTTAATAGCTCTAGTGCATCCTTTGTATGGCAATCTCTACTCATTCACATTGATATCTATTAATGGGCATCTCCATAGCCCTTTGATACGCCGAGCCAATGTGACCATCTCCTCCTTTTTGTCTCACAACCACCACCACACTCTATTCCACCTATAGTGCTATATCCATGGCTCACGCTCATGTATTGCGTTATAGTTATAAAAAGTTTGAGAAAGTAAGAGTGAGAAGACAATTACTTGGCCAATACCAGGGTTGTGCATGATTTACATTAGTTGTGTGAGGATGATGGAGCATAGCCAGACTATATGATTTTGTAGGGGTAACTTTCCTTGGCATTGTTATTTTGAAAGTTCATGATTACCTTGCTAGTTTGCTTGAAGTATTATTGTTTTCATGTCAATAGCAAACTATTGTTTTGAATCTTACGGATCTGAACATTCATGTCACATGAAAGAAGTTACAAAGGACAACTATGCTAGGTAGCATCCCACATCAAAAATTCAGTCTTTATCACTTCCCTACTCGAGGACGAGCAGGAGTTAAGCTTGGGGATGCTTGATACGTCTCCAACGTATGTATAATTTTTGATGGTTTCATGCTATTATCTTGTCAAACTTTGGATGTTTTGTATGCCTTTTATATCTTTTTTGGGACTAACTTATTAACTCAGTGCCAAGTGCCAGTTCCTGTTTTTCCCGTGTTTTTGACCCTTTTCAGAGGAGGATTTTAAACGGAGTACAAACGGAACAAAACTTCCAAAAAGATTTTTTCTGAAACAGAAAAAGATCGGGGAACCTGAGAACCAGGGCAGGGGCTACCAGTGACCCCACAAGCCCCCTAGCCGCGGCCATGGGCGCGCCTCCCAGGCTTGTGGGCTCCCTCGTCCACCTCTGCCCTACGTCTTTCGCCTCTATATTCCTAAAAATTCCAAAAAAAATCAGGAGATCATCGAAAGTACTTTTCCGCCGCCGCAAGCTTCTGTCTCCGCAAGATCCCATCTGGGGCACGTTCTGGTGCCCTGCCGGAGAGGGGATTCGGATACGGAGGGCTTCTTCATCAACACCATGACCTCTCCGATGATGCGTGAGTAGTTCACCATAGACCTACGGGTCCATAGCTAGTAGCTAGATGGCTTCTTCTCTCTCTTGGATCTTCAATACAAAGTTCTCCATGTTCTTCATGGAGATCTATCCGATGTAATCTTCTTTAGCGCCGTGTTTGTCGAGATCCAATGAGTTGTGGATTTATGATCAGATTATCTCTGAATCTTATTTGAGTTTCTTCTGATCTCTTTTATGCATTATTTCATATCCTTGTAAATCTCTTCGAGTTGTGGGTTTTGTTTGGCCAGCTTGATCTATGATTCTTGCAATGGGAGAAGTACTTGGTTTTGGGTTCATACCGTGCGGTTACCTCACCCAGTGACAGAAGGGGTAGCGAGGCACGCATCGTGTTGTTGCCATCAAGGGTAAAAAGAAGGGGTTTTCATCATTGGTTTGAGACTATCCCTCTACATCATGTCATCTTGCTTAAGGCGTTACTCTGTTTGTCATGAACTCAATACACTAGATGCATGCTGGATAGCGGTCGATGTGTGGAGTAATACTAGTAGATGTAGAAAGTATCGGTCTACTTGTTTCGGACGTGATGCCTATATGTATGATCATTGCCTTAGATATCGTCATGACTTTGCGCGGTTCTATCAATTGCTCGACAGTAATTTGTTCACCCATCGTAATATTTGCTATTTTGAGAGAAGCCTCTAGTGAACACTATGGCCCCCGGGTCTACTCCACGCCATATTTTCAGCCTTACTCTTTTACTTCGTTGCACTTTCCGCCTTCAGATCTCATTTTGCAATCAATCTTAAAGGGATTGACAACCCATTTATAGCGTTGGGTGGAAGCTCTTTGTGTTTGCGCAGGTACTCTGGACTTGACGAGATTCTCCTACTGGATTGATACCTTGGTTCGCAAACTGAGGGAAATACTTACTGCTATTGTGCTGCATCACCCTTTCCTCTTCAAGGGAAAAACCAACGCAAGCAAGTCTCCATCAACGTGTCAGTTTCAGGCGCTGTTGTTTGAGAAGTAGCAGGAGCCGGGCAATCTCTTCTCCAATTGTGCGTCGCTTCCCCTCGACGAAGCGGCGCAAATGTTAGTTCACCGGCTTTGCATCCGGCCGCATGTGAAGTTTGTGCTCGGCGTACTTCCTCGGAACCCCTGATATGTCTTTTGGAGACCATGCAAAGATGTCCCGATTATCACGGAGGAAGTCGACGAGCTCGCCTTCCTATTTTGGGCTGAGGTTAGCCCCGATGGTGACGCACTGCTTGGGGTTCGCAGGGTCGAGTAGCACCTGCTTGGCTTGTTTGGCCGGCTTCAATGAGCCTTCGCCGGCCGACTGGGATGGTGGAGTAGGGATCGTCGGCTGCTCCGTAGCCTGTGCCACGAGCCGGTCGATCTGCCTTTTCTCCTCAGCAATCACCATGGCGTCGGCCAGGCGGCTACTGTCCTGTGCACACTCGAGCGACTTCTTGTAGTCGCCAGCAATGGTGATGATGCCCTTTGGACCCAGCATCTTCATTTTGAGGTAGGCGTAGTGGTGGATGGTAATGAATTTGGCCAGAGCCGGCCTGCCCAACAGCGCGTGATACGGGCTGCTGAGATCCACCACCTCGAACCATATGGACTCTCGGCGGAAGTGCGCCTTGTCACCGAAAAGGACGTCTAGCTGGATTTTGCCGATCGACGAGCACGACTGTCCCGGCACAATGCCGTGGAAGACAGTGCTGGTCGGATGGAGGTCCTTCTCCTTGAGCCCAAGCTTGAGCAAGGTGTCGAGGTAGAGGATGTTGATGTTGTTGCCGCCGTCGACGAACACCCGGGAGAACCGGCAAATGAGCCACTGGGAGGAAAAAGTGGGGTCGAGGACGAGCGCGTATGAGCCAGGATTTGGCATAACCGTTGGATGGTCAAATCGAATCCATGTAATTGGCTTTTCAGACCAATGCATGTATTGGGGAACCGGGGGGACCGTGGCGTTCACCTCAAGCCGGCGTTGTCGCTGGCTGTGCTTGTCATCACCCTCGCTGGTGAAGACAACGAATGCTCCGTCTTGATGGGGGTAGTCATCATGGAGACGGCCGTATTTGTGTGGTGGCGGTGGTGGAGCCAGAGCCGGCCCAGGAGCCGGAGCATGAGGCGCTGCAGCTGCACCTGGGGGAGCCGGTAGGCCCTCTCCTTGCGACAGTCGTCGTGCAAAGCTGCACCGTCGAAGGGTATGGGTAGCGGGCTTCGCCTGAGTGTGCATGTTGCAGGGCGCGTCAAGCATTTGCTCGAAGCTGAGCTTGGGCTGCCAGTCGTTCTTGCCGGTCCGCCTCCGTTGAGAGCCGGCTTGAGTAGCCGACGCATCTCCCTCCATGTTGGCCACCAGTTTGTTGTTGGAGCACGAATCGAGTTGATCCGCCTTGCGCTTGTTGTTGTTCTGGCCGCCTCGATTGTCACCAGCCGGCTTGGGAGTAGTCGGCGTGGGGGCAACTTTGTCTAAGGCAGTCACCTTGACCCGCATCGTGGAGTCAGCTGTGGTGTACTTGTCCGCCTTGGACATGAGCACCGCGAGAGAGGTGGGCTCGGAGCACATGAGCTTGTGCTTGAGGAGAGTGTTGTCTCGGCAGCCGTCGATGAAGTACTGGATGGCGTGTACCTCATGCACTCCCTCGCACGTGTTGCGCAGCTTAGTCCAACGTGTGACGTAGTCACGAAGGGGTTCGTCGGGCCTCTGGACGCACATGGCCAGCTCGCGAGGCCGCCCAGGGCGCTTGTAGGTGCCAGTGAAGTTGCGGACGAACGCCTCCTCGAAGTCAACCCAGGAGTTGACGCTGCCGGCTAGAAGGCTATTAAGCCATGTTCTAGCCGAGCCAGCCAGCATGAGTGGCACGTAGCGGACGGCTACGCGCTTGTTGCCCCGAGCGATGCCAACAGCGGTGGTGTAGTCGATCAGCCAATCTTCTGGCTTGGTTGTGCTATTGTACTTGGGGTGTCCCGAGGGAGAGTGAAGCCTCGGGGAAATGGCTCCCCTTGGATCCGGGGGCCGAAGCACGTCGGACCAATGGGTCCGTCCTCTTCCAGGAGAGCTGACTGCGCCAGGGCGTTGAGGCTCTTGTGAGCATCGTTGTCGCTGTGTGGGACGCGAGGGCCGATCCGAGCCGTGATCGGAAGGGTGTCTTGTGATCCGGTAGCATGGGCCCTCCCCGGAAGAGGAACCTCATACACCGAATCACTCTCATCATCTCTGCGACGCCGACTTGAAGTCGGCTCGCTCTGGCGCTGAGAACGCCTGTCTTGGCCGCCCTCGCCCTTCCGTCCGGAAGCCCGATGCAAGGAAGATCCCTCGACTTGATGACGACCGCTGGGGTTACGGCGCACTCCGGGATTGGGTCCCGGAGACTCCGACTGTGCCTGACCAGGGTCAAGGTGCGTCTGCTGCTCATTTGCGATGTCAAGGAGATCCTTGACCCGCTTCTCCTCAAGGACGCTCTCCTCGCCCTCCAAGTCTGGCATTTCTGCCATGGCCGCCTGCGCAGCCCGCAAGTTGGCCGCAAGAGTCTTGTAGATGGGCTGCTTGCCGCCTAGGATTTCGGCAATGACCCGACCGTGGCCGCGGACCGCGCCAAGCCGGCTAGGACCCTCGGAAACCGGAGTGAGGTCGTAAGCGGAGTTATACTCGCGCTACGCGGCCTCCATCTGGCGTTTAGCCGCGGCGATGGTAATGCCCTCCTCCAAGATCTGCCTGCGAGCCTCCTCCAGCGAGGACCGCACCTTGGTGGGGTTTGTGGAGGTGGCGATGGGCGTCTTCAAGCCAGCAAGGGCAGTATGAAGCGTGTCGGCGGATACAGCAGCAGGATCACCAGCGTCGGCTGACGCCTTGCCGTGAGCCTTGCTCGTGCTGTCACCAATGACCATCACCTCCACGACGTTGGAGAAGAGGGCGACGTGATACGGGGTAAGGCACCCCGCAGATGACGGTGGATCGTCGAAGACGAGCACGTCACTGGGGTACACGTTGAATGCAGGCGTCTCCGGATGGAGAGCCTACTGAAGCTGGCGCACAATGCGTCGACATCGATGTCCTCGCCAGGGTAGCGAGGGCCATCGTCGAGGCGCAAGTCGCTGAAGAGAACGCTGAGGTTCGCAACAGCAGCGATGACGACGCTGGGGAGTGACTCGTCGTCAGACTCCCAATCGGAATCCGCATGATGGAATGGGACGTCGATCAACATCGGAGAAGCCTCCACAAGAGCACGCTCCATGGGCATGCTGATCGGTCTGGACGTGATGCATCCGACGGTGTAAGCGCAGGGCCCCGCCTAGCGCATAAATCCGGCCGATGCCGCGGACGGCCCCACAGTGGGCGCCAAATGTCGGTGTTTACTCACAACATAACCCATGGGTATGCTAAAGATGGTGGGAACCGAAGTGGCACTGGAGGACGTTGGGGACGAGGTTGGTACAAGCATGGAACACACGATGTACCTAGGTTCAGGGCTCTCCGTAGAGATAACACCCGTAATCCTGCCGGAGTGTATAATGTATTAATGAGGCTACAATGTGCTCCTTGAGTTGTTCTGCGGAGGAGGAAGAAGGAGGAGCCGGCTCGTGTCTACCTCTCCTGTATGGTGTGTGTGTGCTGAGTTGACCGACCCTCTGCATGGAGGGGAGCCGGGGGGTTTTATAGACGAACCCACTGACCTACAATAAGGATAAAAGTACAGAAGTGGGACCCGGCTGGCAGCCTCGCCGGCTGGCCAGGGGGGGCAGGGGGGCCACGGGGGTCTTGTCTTGTCGCTGGAGGGCCCCGCCAGCTGCGAGGTCCCATCTGGCCGTGGGACCCGCCGGCTAGCCAGTGAGACTCTTGCGTAAGGTTGACGCAGGACACATATTGTATGTCCGACGTCGTCTTGAGAGATTCGTCATGGGCCGCCAGTACGGCCGTCTCCACTGTTCCCACGCCGAGTGCAGTAATGGAGTGGGAGTTTGACGGGCCAACACTGTGTAGGATGATGGATCGGAGCTGGAGTAGGTCAGCGGCATGGCCGTCGATGTTGTACCTATTGTGCACCCCAATCCAGTACCTTGGCTGACGCATAGCCACCTTTAATCGTAGGGTCTCGTCATGACCTACGGTCTGATGTGACTTGAGCTCCCTAGCCGGCTAGTCGCTTAACTAGCCGGCCTGGACACAGCCGCCTCGCCTCTAGACGGACGACTTAGCCTAGACGGCCACAGGGAGGTAACCGTCTCGCCTCTAGCCGGCAGGAGCTTCCTGGTCGACCAGAGAGTTGGCCGTCTCGCCCCCAGTCGGCAGGTGCTTCCTAGCTGGCCAGGGGGACTTGGGCTTTGTAGAATGATTCATGGAGTTCCTTCATGGTAGAAGGCAAAGGAGTAGGCTCGATGTGACATCCTCAGCTTTTGCTACAGTAATGTATGTAATTAAGCTATAGTGATCCCGCGCTAATGATGCCACGTCAACATAATTTTTACCGTTGATCTCGTGTTAATCGAAATCGAGTCAAATTCAAATTTTAAAAATAAATCGAACGAGAAGAGTTTTCGAATGTTAAAATGGAAATGTCGGATGAGTTACAAATAATTTCGTAATAATTTATAGAAATGGAACGGGCATTTATGAAATTATTAAAACACTATATAATTATTAGAAAAATAAAATAAATAAATAAATTTAAAAAAGCCCCTGGCCCAACTGGGCCAAATTGGCCCAGTCGGCCACCCCCTATTCGGCGCACCCACCTGGGGGTATAAAACCCCAAGGGGGGAAACCCTAGCGCCCCGTCGCTCCATTCCCTCCTGCACTCCGCCGCCAAGACGAGGGGAACGAGCCCCTCGTGAAATCACCACCAACCCCTGTCGGTTCCCCTCGCCCACAAACCGCCGGCGCCTCACCCGACCAACCGTCCTGTCACTCGCTCTCTCCCTCCCCACGATCTCCCACTCCTCTCGTCATTCCCCGCACCTCCCCATCCCACACCCCACGGCGCCCCCAGCGCCCTGGATTCCATCGCCCCTGCGCAGCCACTCCTCCCCTCGGCGCGTCCTACTCCCTCCCCTGCTCTCACCCTCGTCGCCCTCCACGTCGGTCCCTCCCCCCCCGCTCGATCCAGGAGGGATCGAGCAGGGAGGCCTCCTCCTTCACCGCGCCTCTCCGCCTCCGGCAGGCCCTCCTCCAGCAACCGACCGACCCTTCGGCGACCCTCCACCGCGACGCCCTGGTGTCGCGCACCACCACCTCGACCTCCTCCTCGCCGGAACCGCGACCGCACCGACAGCCACCGGCCTCCTCGTCATCCTCACACCCGGCTTCCTCGAGCCTCGCCACCCCGATCCCCGGCAACGTCGGTGAGCCCTCCGTTCGGGCTCCTCCCACCACCCCTTCCTTCCTTTCCCCGCCCCGGTTCCGTTCCGACAATTATCGTCTCGTTCCGGCGCCGATGATTTCCCGTATGTGGAGGTGGAGGTTGCCTCTTTTCTCTCTGTGTTGAGAGAGATGCCACACAGTTAGCACACACATGTGAGAGAGAAAAGAAAATAAGAAGAAAAAGATAATGTATATGTGTATGTATGTCTGTATGTATGTATCAATGTATGTATGTATGTATTGCGTATGTATGCATGTATGTAGAAAAAGAAAAAGGCATAAAAATAAAAATAAATATAAAAAATATATATATATATACGTTTTTATTAATAAATAAAAAAATAGATAAATAGATATATATTATTTAACTAATTAGTTAATTAATTAAATAGATAATTAAGATAATTTGTTAATCAGGATAATTAAATTATCCTATTAGAGTATGACACGTATGACCCACTCGTCACTTGACCAGTCAACTGCTGATGTCAGCATGACATGATGCTGATGTCATAATAGTATTTAAGTAATTAATTAAATCTATTTTTAATTCCTAATTACTGAATAAAACTTTAAAAATTAATATTAACTAAACCGTAAGTCAGATCAAAATATTTTTAACATGAAAGTTGATCGGCAGAACGAGACAAACCCGGATACGCGGTCCATTCGTCTGTCACGCGTCCCTAGCATAGCAAACATGGAACTTTTCCATCGTTTTCAGTCTGACCGGTAGTAGCCACAAACCCGGGATATATCATCTGATATTCTCCCGACCCGTCTATGACGGATGTTACTGCGTTAGCTCATGCCTAGCCTACATATTGTTATGTCATGCTTAGTGTTGCACCTGTTGCTATTACTTATTGTTTCTCCCCCTCTTCTTACCGGTAGACCCCGAGACTGACACTGCTGCTGGGTACATCTACGACCCTGCCGGCCAGCCCTTTGCCGCAGAGCAACAAGGAAAGCAAACCCCCCTTGATCATTCCTATATCGCCTATGTCTTTCTTCCTACTGCTTGCATTAGAATTTTGCTACTGTTGTAGTTAGCTCCTATATCTGGTGCATAGCCTATTTTTTATGAACTCTTACTTTTAGTACCGTACTTTAATCTGCTTAGTATAGGTGGAGCAGTCATCCCCTCTGACCCCGTAGTCCAGTTGCCCCGCTTTGTCATCAAGTCTCGATCCCTGATCGACGAGCCAGACCCGACACAACACTTACACCCCCATTAGTTGTGCGACGCTACAGAGATACTATCGGGTACCGAGGGCGACACCTCGCGAAGTACTCCAGATGATATCTGTGTAGTACAGCTAGTCGGTCGTGGTTATCGAGGGTGATTCCTCTTTCACCATTCCTGACGATGCCTCTGTCATACAACCCCTCAAGTGTGGGACCCTCGAGGGTGATTCCTCTAGTTCCACCTTGATGGATACTTTTTTCGGAATCCAACGAGAGTGATACCTCGGATTCCCCCTGATGTTACAACCACACAGTTACTTGACCATGTCACTGGGATCTTTGATGAATAGATGTTACGCGGGTGGATTCCCGCGTGTTTGTGTCGATGACTTATTTAAAATGATAATGGATTTGGGTATTTGATCTGGGTTGGTCGGAGACCTTTTCGCACTAACCGGCTGCGCAGGAAGAATTATGGGTACTCGACGTCGCGGTATCAGTCGAAGCTCTTCAGACGTCGGTGATGTAGCGGCGCACGCCCGAGTGGTCCCGAGATGCATCGCTCTTGTATTAAGGGGTGCTAGGACTGACATCGACCGCCCTCGCATCATGCAGGAGCGCGAAGGGCAAGTGGGCCCATGAACCCTTTGTGCTTAGGAGTTAGACCGGCGGGCTAGCCTCCCTGCTGAGCTTAGGTGGGGCTGCGACGTGTCAATATTCCGAGGCCGGGCATGACCCAAAAAAGTGTGTCCGGCCAGAGTGTTATCGAGCGTGACGGGCAACTTGGTGCACCCCTGCAGTGATGAAAATTAACTATTCGGATAGCCGTGTCCACGGTTACAGGACGACTTGGAGTTGTGCCCTGATCTTATACAACTACAACTGTTACTTAACTGGAATTAGTTGCCCCGAGATTGCTTCCTCGCAGGGAGTTGAGGGAGGATCTCTGGGCGTGACCTCATATTAAATTTTGCTACAACGATATGACTATTATTTGTGTTACCTTGCACTACTCTCGTCTATTGCTGCAAGACCCTAAAGATGCTAGTCTTCGATAGGACTAGGCCTTCTCTCTCTATTCTCGCATTGCTGCAGTCAGTCCACATATAAACCCCCCTTTCTTTGATACTGATGCATACTTAGCTTAGTTCTGATGTAAGACTTGAGAGTACTTTGGATGAGTACTCACCGTTGCTTTGCTCCCCCTTTGCCCCTTGATCTCTTGTTGCGACCAGATTATGGAGCCCAGGAGATGGAGTATCCCGCCAACGACGACTGCTACCCCGACGGTGCCTACTACTATGTGGAAGCCGCTGAAGACGAGGAGTAGTTTAGTAGGTTCCCAGGCAGGAGGCCTCGCCTTGTTCGATCGTGTATCTTTTGTTCTAGCCTTCTCTAAGGCACCCCATGTTTTATGTATGTACTCAGATATTATTGCTTCCGCTGACTCGTGTGTTTATCGAGCTTCCGTATTCTGTCCCTCGAGGCCCCTGGCTTGTAATATGAAGCTGATATTGTTTTATTTGTGTCTAGAGTGGTGTTGTGATATCTTCCGTGAGTCCTTGAGTTTGATCGTATGCATTTGCATGTATGATTAGCGTAGCATTAAATCGAGAGCGTCACACTCGATGAGCCTACCCCAGGGTTATCCCCCGCGACAAATTGCCACTTTAATAATAAATCATGATTCTTAGCTCTAAGAACATCCGTAAATGGAGCAATCCTTCAGAGTTGATGGGAGCATTTCACTTCAACCATTGACAATGTTAGTCCATCCTACGATCTTGTGAGAAGTCTTTAATTCACATACATCACACCTGAAAAACTGTAAAAGGAACATTCAGATCAGTATCAAGAAATCTTTCACACATGGGCTTGCCTTTTTTGCAATTTAGGGAAGGGCCCGGCCCGAGGCCCGACGGTGTTTTGCTCTGATGGGTCGGGCTTGGGCTTGCATTTTTGCAATTTAGGGAAGGGCCCAACCCAAGGCCCGACGGGATTTTTCTCTCATGGGTCGGGCTTGGGCCTTTTTTGCAATTTAGGGAAGGGCCCGGTCTGAGGCCCGACGGGATATTGCTCTGATGGGCCAGGCTTGGGCCTGTATTTTTTGCAATTTCGGGGAGGGCCCGGGCCGAGGCTTGACAGGATTTTGGTCTGATGGGTCTGGCTTGGGCCTGCCTTTTTTGCAATTTAGGGAAGGGCCCGGCCCGAGGCCCGACGGGATTTTGCTCTGATGGGTTGGACTTGGGCCTGCCTTTTTTGCAATTTAGGGAAGGGCCCGGAGAACTCATCTACTTCCCCGTCTCTCTTGTTGGATCAAGAAGGCGGAGATCGTCATCGAGCTGTACGTGTGCGGAACGCGGAGGTGCCGTCCGTTCGGCACTTGATCGAGACGGATCGTGAAACGGTTCGTGGGACGGATCGTGAAGACATACCACTACATCAATTGTGTTTATTAATGCTTCCTCTTAGCGATCTACAAGGGTATGTAGATCCGATCTCCCTCTCGTAGATGATCATCACCATGATAGGTCTTCGTGTGCATAGGATTTTTTTTATTTTCCATGCAACGTTCGCCAACAAGTGGAACCCGGTTCCCTTGGTTAGGGGAGGCGTATGGAAAATATGAAATTAGTTCAAATTTTGTGAGAAAATTGAATTACTGACCACTTACAGTTCATATGATTATCTTAACTGCATCTTTGGGTACAATTGGTAGTATTTCTGTTTACGCAAACAAACTGATGGGCTCAATCATAGACTGTGCTAACCTTTAAATTTTGTAAAATCTTAAAATAAAGAAAGACCGCAAAAGTTCTTTGCCTAGGGAATACTTGTCCACCAAGATTGTGCATAGTAAGCAAGCTTTGGGTTACATGCTTTGCATGTATGCTCTTATAACAAGGTAACGACTCCATTTATAAGAGTGAAAGGTCAAAACTGGATGTGGTATTGGTTTTCATTTCTAATGTTTTAACCGATTGATCCCAACTTGATAAACAACATAGGAATGACATTTTGTTCATCCTTTCAGGTAGTAAAACGGCTTACTGATGGAGGGGTTGATTACTCTTTTGAATGTGTGGGTGATACCGGAGTAGTCTCGAC
The DNA here is from genome assembly GCF_904849725.1 of Hordeum vulgare subsp. vulgare. NCBI lineage: Eukaryota > Viridiplantae > Streptophyta > Magnoliopsida > Poales > Poaceae > Hordeum > Hordeum vulgare. The sequence goes on along the minus strand of NC_058524.1, from coordinate 568,392,714 downwards.
TGCATTGCAATCATGTTCTGATATAATTTTCTCTTCGTCTTCCTCATTTTCAGTAACCGTGTGCCATAGGAAACATTCACTAAATACTCTTGATTCCAGTCCCTCTGGTGCTTTAGAGTTCAGACTATGCCTAGTTCCCCAATTCTTTGAGCAACCTAAGATGTCCTAGACTGAACAGGCTTCAATTGACTTGTTATGGTTAACTGATCCCCCCTAAGATCCGAACCCTAGCCTCACCAGGTATGCAGATTGAGAGAGGAGACTCAGACGAGGACAGATTCGTACCTTGTTGTGCATGAGGATGGAGCAGTCGGGCTCGAGCTCGTCCTTATCGACGAAGGAGAGTATGCCGACGTACTACTCACGACCGACCGAGGAGGAGATGATGACGTGGCTCTTGTCGATGATCTCCTCGAGGGAGCCAACGCTCATGGGGGTGCCGCGGAGGTCGTCGACCTGGGAGCGGCCCTCCTCCATCTTCTCCTCGATGGGGCGGAGGCGCTCCTACGCAGCGACAAACTCCTCCTCCATGAGGAGGTAATCCTTGACGCGATCGAGCTTGAGGAGGCGGAGGCGACACTTGGAGAGCGGCACGAGATTGGGGAGGCGAGCGGTCGCCTTAGGCCCCTTCTGGCGGCGCTGCTTGCGACCGACGCGGGACGGCGCGGCCGGCAGCTCGAACTTCTTGTCCTTCTTGTCGCCGTCGCCGCCCATCTTGTTGCGGTCACCTAGAGGAGGACGGTGGTGGCGGTCTGGAAGGGAGGAGGACGAGACAGGGAGGTGTTTGTGAGCAGAGAGAGCGAGGGGTTGGGGTCGGGAGGAACCGGGAGGTGGATCTCAGGCCAGGAGGGAGAGGGAGGTGGCGCCGACAGCCACGACCAGTGCTCGGGTCGCTCGCTGATCGTGGTTGGGGTCGCCGGCGGCTGCTCCGTGGGGGAATCGAATGGAATCGTGGGGAGAATGTGGATCGGATCTGGAGAGACGACGATGAGGGACAGACGAGACGAGGGGAGGGGTGGATCGGTCTGGGTGGGACGAGGGTAGGGTTTGCGTTTTTGTTTGCGTGCAGCGTTTGGATCCGTTGGATTCGTTGGCTTTGACGGCTCAGATCAGCTAGAGTGGGGTTGATTGCCCTGCCACGTCATCGATCCGGGAGAAGGAGGTTTTAGCCAATAGGGAATCAACAAACGAATTTGTGTTTGATTACCTTTTACTTTTGATAAAATAAACATGTTAATATTTAGCAACTTTTCTCAAATATTTTTCCACACCTTCTAGAAATGATGAACCAATACCATGTCAAATTTCATATTCTTTAGACCTTATTTACATTTTCAAACAAATGAACTATTCAATATTTCCATTTCTCGAGGGCACAAATTGAGTTTTTTTTGTGAAGGACCTACCATATATTTGTTGGAAAATTGGACCAAATCATTTTTTTAATATACTAGGCCATATTTAATGTACAATTTACCAAATGGTTGGGTGTCAAAAGTTTTTATCCATCTCTCGTGAAAAAGACAAATTTTTGTCGATTCAGTTGGAAGCGAATCAAATTTGAACTCTAGCTGCATTATATTTTGCTCTTTATTTTTTCCAAAAATACTTTTTAGGTACACAATATCTATTTCATCTTAGAAACACCAAAATTGTTCCAATATTCAACTACTAGCTAGGAACAGTCATACCCGCCTTTCTGACCGCATTTTGAAATGGCCATGAAAAATTCAAAAAAAATGAAAAATTGGAAAACCTTCGCATTATGTCATTATATGTGACAAAGTTACGAGGTAAAATAATAAACTTATAATATAACAATTATTTTTAAAAAGTGTTCTTAGAAATGAGCTATCATGTGTGAAGATTCATGGCTTTCAAGCCAAATAATCAATCTTATGGCCACATTCATGACATAGTTTATTCAAATGATCTCATGTTGTGCACAAGGGTGCGTATTGGAATGACAAACAATGTTGCCTAAGGAAGTTTTCATTTTCTTTGGACGAAAAATTCATTTTCCATTTTTCGAGTACCCAAAATGAGTTTTTTTGTGAAGGACCTACCATATATTTGTTACAAAATTGGACCAAATATTTTTATAAAATACTAGGTCACATTTAATGTACAATTCACCAAATGGTTGGGTGTCAAAAGCTTTGATCCACCTCTCGTGAAAAAGACAAATTTTCGTCGAATCAGCTCGAAGCGGGTCAAATTTGAACTGCAACTGCCTCATAGTTTGCTCTTTATTTTTCCCAAAAATGATTTTTAGGTACACAAGTATCTATTTAATCAGAAAAACATCAAAAGTTTTTCAAAATTCAACCACTAGGTAGGAACGGTCATACCTATGAAAAATTAAAAAAAATATAAAAATTAGAAAACCTTCGCATCATGTCATTATATGTGACAAAATTACCAGGAAAAATAATAAACTTGTAATACGACAATTATTTTTTAAAAGTGTTCGTAGAAATGCGCTATCATATGTGAAGATTCATTGCTTTCAAGCCAAATGATCAATCTTATGACCACATTCAAGACATAGTTTGTTCAAATGATCTAATATTATGCACAAGGGTGTGTATTGGAATGGAAAACAACGTTGCCTAAGGAAGTTTTCATTTTTTTGGACGGAAAATTTATTTTCCATTTTCAAGTACCCAAAATGAGTTTTTTTGTCAATGACCTACCTTATATTTGTTGCAAAATTGGACCAAATCACTTTTGTAAAATAATAGGCCACGTTTAATGTGCAACTCACCAAATAGTTGGGTGTCAAAAGCTTTTTATGCACCTCTCGTGAAAAAGACAAATGTTCATCGAATTAGTTGGGAGCGGGTCAAATTTGAACTACAACTGCATTATAGTTTGCTATTTATGTTTTTCAAAAATTATTTCTAGGTACACAAGTATCTATTTCATCATAAAAGCACCAAAAGTTTTCCAAGATTCAACCACTAGCTAGGAACGGTCATACCCGCCTTTTTGACCGCATTTGGAAATGGGCATGAAAGATAAAAAAATAAAAATTGGAAAACCTTTGCGTTGTGTCATTATATGTGACAAAGTTACCAGGAAAAATAATAAACTTGTAATACAACAATTATTTTTAAAAAGTGTTCTCGAAAATGGGCTATCATGTGTGAAGATTCATGGTTTTCAAGTCAAATGATCAATCTTATGGCAACATTCATGACATAGTTTGTTCAAATGATCTAATATTATGCACAAGGGTGCATATTGGAATGGCAAACAATGTTGATTAAGGCAGGTTTCATTTTCCTTGTACGTAAAAACCATTTTCCATTTTTAAGTGCCCAAAAGGAGTTTTTTTGTAAAGGGTCTACCATATATTTGTTTCAAAATTGAACCAAATCATTTTTATAAAATACTAGGCCATATTTAATGTACAATTGATTAAATGGTTGGGTGTTAAAAGATTTCATCCACCTCTCGTGAAAAAGACAAATTTCTGCCGATTTAGTTGGAAGCGGGTTAAATTTGAACGACAACTGCATTATATTTTGCTCTATATTTTTCCCAAAAATCATTTATAGGTACATAAGTATCTATTTAATCAGAAATGCATGGTGTTGTGGATTGACGCCGAGGTTTGGATGGTGGTCGAGGCCCCAACTCCAGAGCGCGTTAACTTGCATACCAGCCGCGTGGTCACCGCCTGACCGTTGCGTTGCCACATGTTATGGGTGGAATAGGCATGTCTGATTGGTTGGACACTCCCTCGGTAGGTGTTAGGAAGAAGAATACAATAGAATAATCTCACAAGGAGACTGAACTAAGCTCAAACATGAATTATCAGCCAAGTGTTTGATTAGCGGTGCGGGTAATGCACATAGACAATGGGCCTAAATTTTGGCTGAGGATGATCATCTACTAAGGAGACTCTCTTGGAAAAAATTTTAGCTCAAATGGATGAACCTAGGTGGCACTTGCTTTGAAAAGTACCACGCTGTGCAGAAATATGTATGTTGAAGCTGGGATCAAATGTATGAATGGACTGAGCTGAAATTTGGTGCATGATGTTAGCTTGGGTATATGAAGGCACTGTAAAAAAATTATAACATTTGGACATGCCAAAGTGACACTTCCTTCACAATGTGCCAATCTGGACAGAAAAATGGTAATTGAAACTAGGCTCACATAGATGATTGGATTAAGCTGCAATTTAAAGGAGGATGATAATTTGGGCACATTAAGGCACTGTAAAAATTTCATAAAATGTGGATAAACAAAAATTGCACTTCCTTCACAATGCTCTCTACTGAACAGAATATTGGGAAAAATATTGAGGGAAACTGTCAGAATTAAATGAGCTAAAATTTGGTGGAGTGAGGTTATATGGTCAGTTTCATGTCGTGGTAAATTTTCATCAACTATAAAGCAATATAAAATGTAGTTGCTTCACAAACTAGAAATATTACGAGAAACAAAGATTGGATGATGAGCTCATATGGATTGTTAAATGGGGCTCAAATTTTGTGGAGAGCTATGGTTTGGGCATATAGAAGATTTGAAATTTTTTTAACTCATTGGGATATTCCTAGCTAGTACTTCCCTCACAAAGCTGTTAGCTGAACACAAACTTTGGAAATTTGCTCAGGAAGATTTACTAGGCAAATGGATATGAAAGTTTTCATGAGCCAACGATTTGGATAGGCAAGAGTGCCCAAATTTTTTGAGGGCAATCAATAAAATAGAAATAGCACTTCCTTCACAAATTGCTATTCTGAATAGAATAGGAAAATGAATATTGCTGAATTATTTTTGAACTATGGAAGGAAGGGTTTTCACATATTTGAGGAATATATGATCCAAAGTATTTATGAGAATTTTTCGAGAATTTTTGGAATGATAGAATAGTAGGTTGCTTCACAAACTAGGGCAAAAATTGACACATGGACATGACACGTAAGCAAAACTGATGATGTGGCACCTAGTCATAGCTATGACCATCTATATTGGTCATAATCAGCTACAAATTAGGCATCGGACCAGGGCTATCCGCTTTATGACCATTTCGAGTAAGGAAGTTACGACCTTTCTGATGAAAATGGTCGTTAGTTTTTAGGGCTAGGACCCCTCCGGGCATCTTATGACCTATTGGTCTCAAATGGTCATAGAATTCTAACCATTTGTGAGAGTGTCACTGCCATAAGGTCGTTAGTTGACATATCTCTCGTAGTGTCGGGCTTGGGCCTACCTTTTTTGCAATTTAGGGAAGGGCCCGGCCCAAGGCCCGACGGGATTTTGCTCTATTGGGTCGGGCTTGGGCCTGCCTTTTTGCAATTTAGGGAAGGGCCCAGCCCGAGGCCCGACGGGATTTTTCTCTGATGGGTCGGGCTTGGGCCTGCCTTTTTTACAATTTAGGGAAGGGCCCGGCCCGAGGCCCGACGGGATTTTGCTCTGATGGGTCGGGCTTGGGCCTGCCTTTTTTGCAATTTAGGGAAGGGCCCGGCCCGAGGCCTGACGGGGTTTTGCTTTGATGGGCCGGGCTTGGGCCTGCCTTTTTTATAATTTAGGGAAGGGCTCGACCCGAGGCCCGGCGGGATTTTGCTCTGATGGGCCGGGCTTGGGCCTGCCTTTTTTGTAATTTAGGGAAGGGCTCGGCCCGAGGCCCGACGGGATTTTGCTCTGATGGGTCAGGCTTGGGACTGCCTTTTTTGCAATTTAGGGAAGGGCTCGGCCCGAGGCCCAACGGTATTTTGCTCTCATGGGCCGGGCTTGGGCCTGCCTTTTTTGCAATTTAGGGAAGGGCTCGGCCCGAGGCCCGACGAGATTTTGCTCTGATGGGACGGGCTTGGGCCTCAAAATCAGGCCCAACGGTCGGGGCGGACTCAGGCTTGGATTTTTTGTTGCGGTCTTTGTCAGGCCCGACACGAAGCCTGGCCCGACCCGAGGTAAGGCCACGTATAGGGTCACCCATTAGTAGTTCTTTGATCGCCTATAAAAAGCACGATACGATGATATATAGATGAGTTGTCTATGTTGTAAATAGATGCAAGATTTTGGTCAGCTAACACTGATTTAGACAATGTGTATATATTTTGTAAATTATTATCTCATAATTTTTAAAGATTATGAAAAGATTAGCACAACTATACTATCAGAGTTGCACATCGACCACTATATAGTTGGTGAGATAGTTGCAGAAGTAGCACATTTTATTCGGAGCCTAGTTGGAGCAGGGTGTCATCAACGAAAACTATATGTCCACGCACTATCGTAAAGTTGTACACTTTTGTCTATATAGCCGCACATGCACAACCATAGACTTACACACTTTTGTTGGCATAGTCGCACAAGTGTGGCATTGGAGTTGCAAACTCTCGTCCACATAGTTAAACATGGACGGTCGTGGAGTTGGCAACTCTCATCGGCATAGATGTCCACTCTCATTGGCTGTGAGAGTTGCACTCTCTCATCGACATAGTACTTCACACACAACTGTAGTCGCACATACAGGACCACATAGATAGTTGGTGTAGTAACTCATGCACGCTCGCGGAGTTGCACACTCCCGTAGGCATAGTCACACATGCATGACCATGGTGTTACACACTTTCATCACCATAGTCGTACACACGCGCCCATGGAGGTGCACATTTTCATTGGTATAGTACCTCACGCACAACCGCGGAGGTGCACACTCTCATCGACCGTGAGAGTTGTACACGCACGACCATGGAGTTGTTGATACGTCTCTAGCTTTTTCAAACACTTCTGCTCTAGTTTTGGACTCTAATTTACATGATTTGAATGGAATTAACCTGGATTCACGCTGTTTTCAGCAGAACTACCTTGGTGTTATTTTTATGCAAAAATAAAGGTTTTCAAAATTGGACGAAACTTTTTATGAATTATTTCAGGAATATTTAATGAATTATGGAGCAAACAACCACCCTAGGGGGCTGCCTCTGGGCCATAAGCCAACATGGTGCGGCGAGGGGGTAGTCGCACCCTCATGGCTTGTGGGGCACACGCGGCTTCTCCGACCCTAATTTCAGTCCTATAAATTCCTATTTTTGGAGAAAAATAGAGAGAATATTTCATCGCGTTTTACGAGATGGAGTCATCGCCACCTCCTATTCTTCCTCGGGAGGGCTCATCTCGAGTCCGTTTGGGGCTCTGTAGAGGGGGATTCGTCGCCGGCATCATCATTAACCCTTCTCCATCAACAATTCCATGATGCTCACCATCGGGTGTGAGTAATTCCTTAGTAGGTTCGCTGGATGGTGATGAGGTTTGGATGAGATTTATCATGTAATTGATTTAAGTTGATAGGCCTTGATCCCTAGTATCCACTATGTTCTAAGATTAATGTTGCTATGACTTTGCTATGCTTAATGCTTGTCACTAGGGCCCGAGTGCTATGATTTCAGATCTAAACTTATTATGTTCTCTATGAATATGAAAAGTATTTGGATCCTATCTTGCAAATTTTATGAACCTATTACATGTCTTGATCCGCATACCCCAAGGTGATAATAATTGGGATGCTTTCCGATGATTGTTGTAGTTGTAGGAGTTGATGTATTCACTATATGTTAATGCTTTGTTTCGGTTCTTTATTAAAAGGAAGCCTTAATATCCTTAAGTTTCCAATAGGACCTCACTGCCATGGGAGGGTAGGACAAAAGGTGTCATGCAAAATCTTATCGCAACCATCTATGACTATATACGAAATACATGCCTACATTATATTGATGAATTGGAGCTAGTTCTATGTCGCTCTAGTGTGTAACTATTACATGATTGATGTTATCCGTATCTGTTTATCGCTGATCCATGTGCCTACGCTTTACAAATACTGGATCTTGCTAAGTTACTCATGTTGTTGTTACTGTCACACCTGCTACTCAATTGTTGTTGTTACTCTTGTTACATTGTTGCTATCATTGTTACCGCTACTACTATTATTTGTCGTGCTACTAAATATTTTGCTGCAGAGAGATATCCAGGTGTGTTTGATTTTACAACTCTTTTGCTGTAGAGAGATATCCACGTGTGTTTGATTTTACAACTCAACTGTCAAGACCGATAAATATTATTTGGCTCCCCTTGTGTCAAATCAATAAATTAAGGTGAAATACTACCCGTGAAGACTGTGGCGATCCCCTATACTTGTGGGTTATCAAAACCTTTTTCTAGCGTCCTTGCCGGGGAGCATAGCTATATTTAATTATTTATTGTGTTAACTTGAGGACATACAATTGCTACTATCAAGAATCTGGTAGTGAACATTCACCCGGTGATAATGAAAACAATAATGATAATGATGATGTTCATGTAGATGCTCAACCAGATACTAATAAAGAAAATGATAATGATGTGAAAATAGAACCTGCTGAAGATCTTGATAACCCACATCCCAAAAATAAATGATACGAGAATAAAGACTTTGTTGCTAGAAAACATGGTAAGGAAATGGAGCCATGGGTTCAAAAACTCATGGCATTCCCTCATAAGCCTTATAAGAGTAAGGGTGAGGAAGATTTTGAACGCTTTGCTGAAATGATTAGACTTGCGCATTCTTTGACTGATATTTTGAAAATGCCTCTGTATGCTAAGTATATGAAGGATATTATTACCAACAAAAGAAAGATACCTAAAACTAAAATTACTATTATGCTTGCTAATTGTTCTTTTGATGGTGGAGTACCTACAAAGTTGGGAGATCCGGGTATACCGACAATACCTTGTTCCGTTAAAAGAAATTATGTTAAAATTTCTTTATATGATTTAGGAGCCGGTGTTAGTGATATGCCCTTCTCTCTATATAAAAGACTTGATTTGAGTAAACTTACGCCTAGTGAGATATCCTTGCAAATGGCTGATAAATCCACTGCTTTACCTATTGAAATTTGCAAAGATGACCATGTTGTGGTGGCAAATGTTACTATCTTACCAAGCTTTATTATTCTTGATATGCCCGAGGACGACAACATGTCGATCATCCTTGGTAGACCTTTTTTAAACACTGCAGGGGTTGTTATTGGTTGCAACAAAAGCAAAGTCATTTTTCATGTCAATGGCAAACAACATATTGTGCATTTTCTGAAGAAACAAACTTTGGTTAATAATATTAATGTCATTGAGCCTAGTGACATGGTCATCATTGGAGGTTTTAAAATTCCTCTTCCTACTGCCAAGAAGAAATATGGTATTCTTATTGTCAGGGATATATGCAAATTCCCATCGAGGTAACTTAGTGGCATACGGAAATTCTTTGGTTTCATGTCAATCGGAAACGGTTATTAATAAGACTTGATCAACCATATTAATGGATCCTTTTTTAAAGACATGTGGGTGTTGAATTTAGTAAGCACAACTCTCTATATTATTAGCTTACTCTTTGTCTTTCTTAATTAAATAAAATAAAATGTCATGATTATCCTGTTTTCTGAGTTTCCCGTGCAATAAAATGACCCGAAAATAAAAAGTCTTAGATTGCCACAAAATGTTAACATAATTTTTTATGGAATACTTAAGAATTTTTTATGTTGAAAACACAGGAAGGAGGAGCACCTGTGGGCCACAAGCCAACAAGGCGTGCCCACCCCCTCGGTGCGCCGTGATAGCTTGTGGGTCCCATAGGGTCTCCCTGCCTTATCTCTTCAACCCATGCCATCTCCTACCTCCAGAAAAATTCATACTCTCTCTCTCTGTATCTCTCTCTCCTTCCCTCCCTCCCTCCCTCCCTCTCCCTCCCTCCCTCTCTCTCTCTCTCTCCCTCTCTCCCTCTCTCCCTCTCTCCCTCTCTCTCTCTCTCTCTCTCTCTCTCTCGACTGAAATTTTTGATATCTTTGCTCGGAACTTCGTTTCGGAAATTGTTTTGAGGAATTTCTCCTTGGTATGTGACTCTCTCATCCCTACAATTATTTGCTGCTCTTATGTGACTCTCTCATCCCTACAATTATTTGTTGCTCTTATGTGACTCTCTCATCCCTACAATTATTTGTTGCTCTAGTGGTTTATATTTTGCATATTTTGCTGTAGTTGGTGCTACTGAAAATGAGCTTGCATGTTGAATTCTTTGAGTTCAAATAGTATGAATGCTTGATATGACCTCTAGGCATCTATATCAGTAGTTTCTACCAATCTTGCAAAGTTTTTCTAACATAATTTTGTGGTCAAAAAAATTCTGAAATTTGTGTGTAGAAAAATGAATTTCCTTAGGAGAAGTTCTTCAAGGAGGCGTTCTTCGCGTGAGTCATCGACCCAGGGCTCGGTACGACAAGCTTATGTTGAGCCCAGAACAAGCCTCATAGTCATGGCCGATGCTAAATCATGCCGCTGGCCATGCGATGTGTTCATGAGAGGTGCAGGTATTAAGGAGGAGTTCGATAAGTACATATACAATACCGGCCTCACCGACTTCTTTGTAGATAAGTGTGTCCAACACTATAATTTTATTCATTGACGCATGGATTTCGATATCATCCTCACACTTCTAGAGTATTGTTTAATCTTTATGATATATCTTTTAGCATGACTCTAGCAGAATTTTGCGGTGCATGCAAACTCCCATAATGGGGCTCGCTAGAAAAACCGCAAAAATATAATTATATACGTTCCTTGAAAGTCTTTGTGTTGGAGAAGATAGAGGGGTGAAACAAGATAGAATAAAAAGTATTCATTTTCCTCTATTCGCTACTTTACGCAAGATAGAGGGGGCGAGATGCAACGCTGACTAGGGCTGGGAGCGAAATGTGTTTGTGTGACCAGCCAGCTTTGGTATTGTTATTGTTGCAGTTAATTAAGCATATGTAGTTAATGGGGTAATCTCATCTTGTTTAATCGAAGGCCTTCATGGAATTGTGGTGAGAGCAAGTACAATAGTCGGCTTCTAGCCTACACTTTTGTCTATGTGAAGTAGATAGATGTAAAAAAACCAAGTAAAGTAAGCTCTAATGTAAGAACCTAACTATATGCGTATTTCTAGGCAAATACAATAAACGGTAAGAAAGATGAAGAGAGAAGATAGAAAAAGTACTAATGTAATATTCAACCTTACGGTCCACACTTTTGTATAAGCGCATCTCTAATAGTAACCTGCAAATTTCCTCTCACGTCCATCCGTGGACATGGGGGACCAGTCCGCGGACACATATGCGGGAGGTGTACATCCAACGTTAACCGCATACATTTTGGCAATAACTCAAACTAACGGGACGAATTTCGTAGAAACATGGGATTTCGCCCAAACTTGATAGATTTTATGCAAACACGATATATTTCATTACATTTCGAACATTCACAACAGAAAGAAGACCCACTCCTAAACCTATCCTATGACGACGGGGCCTGGCGTCCAAGCCCGTGTCGTTCAGCATCCTCCATCTCCATGAGCACCGACGATAAGGCCGATGAAGTGAAGGTGTGGTCTCCATCGAGGAAGAGTAGAACATGGGAGACCGACCAGTCCACATGGGACACCAGGCCCTGCCGCCTCCCGTGCCCTACTCATCCTCGGAAGAGTTTGCGTCCTGTCCATCGTCGGTGGACGTGAGGTCGATGAGGGAAATGATGGTGCCTTGGCTGTCGTCGTCCCACCAGACCGCCTGATGGTTCGTTGGTGGCGTGTAGGAGGCGCATCTCGCATTTTTCTCCTCTGTGATCGCCTGCAACTGCGCCTTCGTGCGGTCGCTTCCTGATGAGCAACGGCTTAAGCGCGAATGGCATCGCAGATGGCACGCTGCTCAGCGATGAAGTTTGGGTTCGTAGCGGCCAATGCCACCAGGGCCTCCTGGCTCACATGCTCGCCAACAATGCGGGGAGGGGGCACGGGTTTTTGGTGGACCAAGACGATCAAAATCGGGCAAAGTAGCGGTTCGGACTCCCGCAACCCTCCCCCGCACTGTTTTTCTCAGGTTTGCGAAAGAAATCGCGTCCTGGGCGCCCTGCAGATTGATACAGGACCACGTTGAATGGCTTCCACGGTCTAGACTATTACGGGAGGTTCGCGGGTCCGTCTTGGAGATGTCTTAAGGGCTATAGTCACCTGATTGGTTCTAATCGATTTTTTGTGTGTGTCCTTAACTAGGATATCAATGAACACTTTGTATCTACATACCTCAAGGGATGTTCGATGCAGATAGACAATGTAGATTCTTAGTTAGTGGGTCTTTTACTGTCCCTGATGCCATGAAGCGTCGATTTACTCAGTCGTTCTTCCTTGCTCCACAAAAAGGAGGCTATTTTGTTCTGAATGATGTGCTTACATACATTCCAGTTGAGCCAGCCAGCCAGGTAACTGACATTAATCCGCAGGGTTTTTTTTTCACCTTCAGAGTTGTTCATTCCATAGCTCTGCTGACATTTCAATACTTGACACCTGTCGAGGTCCCGGAGGTTCCGTTGATAGACTATTTCTGGGTATGATGAATACAGGTGATATCACTTGCAAAGTCCTGAATCTATGTGCAGAAAATACCTCCATCAACAATGAAATCAAGAATGACAGAACTTGGAGTCACGGCGGTGCACTAGCTTTAGCAGCTTTCTTACAGAATGCTTGCTTATCCATCTATAGGATATATTTGCTTTTGCAACAAATGGGTGCAAAGAGTTGATCGTTTGTGGATCTCTGTGCATTGCACATTATGGGTGACCTATGAAAAAGAAGAAACATCGGACAAAAAAAAAAGACTATATAAGAACATGTTAGGGAACATGGCCAGCTTTTCTTGTTCTGGGAAACACAAAAATTGCTCTGGTCTATTGAGTGAAAACACAAAATTTTGAGGCTATGATGTACAGCCTTCACTCACACCCACTATTTCTGTTCCCCGTCCCGACAAAAGTTGTTTCTCCTCTTTTCAAAGAAACTACCCAGTCTCCATCTGTACATTGGCCCCTTAGCTATTCTATACTTTGTATTGTCGCTGTACTCTGTTGAAGGAATATTTGCAGCCTCTTCACAATAGTCATTGCCGTTTGCTTGTGTGACAGTTAGATGTAGACCAAGCCTCTTCATGACACTCCATCCGCTTACGCTTGGATTGCACTGATTTCTCAATCTTCATGATGCTCTGGGTTCTTCCTCAGGATCACAAAGCCCTCCAGAACTGGTGTCAGCGGAATATATCTACACGAAGGAACAGCAATAAGCTCAAGCAAGAATCAAGTTACTGAACATGATTCATCTGCGAAACGTCCTGTAGTTACTTTTCAGTTGCTAGCTCAGCTCGCTCCCCTGCAGCGAGCAATACAGGCGTGCTGTGCGTCCGGAAGCCAGTGATGGTCCTGGGACTTCCCGCCTGACCAACCACGTCGACTGCTTGGCCGACGCGAACAGGAACATGGAGGGGCTTGAGATCCTCATCCACGGTCAGTAACATCCTAGGCTGTTCCGAGCAGAGAAACATACATTTCAAATCATGTGATTCTTCTTTAACTCTACCACTGAGTCCTCGGTAGGAGATACATACCTGCATAGCAAGGGCGAGGATGTATAGCATGTAGGGATACTTTTTGACGATGATGGGTTGCATGGCAAGGCATGCGTGCAGAACGGTTACAAGCCCAGCTAGCGCTACGCTGAAAAGTGACAACAACAACAACAAGAGCTTTTTGAAACGTGCTTCCAGTAAAACCGAAGGGAAAGCATATGGGGCACATTACTCACGGAGATAGAAGTAGCCTGTCAGAGTGGTATGGGTCAAGTGTCAGCAAGCCCTTCCCAAGGTGAAGAAGACCCTGGGCAATCCTCACCTGAAATCAAACGAAATCGACTCATCTGAAACTTAAATAACCACAGGAAATCTTACTAGCGTTTAAAAAAGGACATAATTTATTTATTTTTGCTGTGGGTTTGTACTTACACAATACAGATAATCGCCATATTCCTGACTCGAGAGCTTACGAAGCAACCTGGCTATACGTGCATTGTTTGTACCAGCACCTATCAAGCCCAGTGAGATGATTGCAGCCTGCATGTACCAATTTGACCAAACGTAACCTTAAGCTTCAAGAGGCATTAATATGCTATATTGTGACAAAGTTGCTAACCATTGACACTGCACCGTCCGCATCATGGCTCAGTCTACTCAGTGTGTCCACAACGACGCCTACATGACATGCAGACAGTATGAAACTAGACATCTGGAAGATAAAATCTATTTAAATCAAGTATACCATAACTGCAGGCACTCAATGAGCTAGAATCAAATAAGAAGCAGCAAAGAATGTAGTTGCCAATAATCAAGTAAAACCAAATAAGTGTCCAACAAAGCATATTCTTAAAGCACATCCGGACCAAAATGGATGATGCAACACATGCAAAACTAACAGCCGTGCATGTTCTTAGCCTATTATGCTTCCACTGATATTAATATATTGCAAGTATGCGTGCAACAGTACAGAGATGCAAATGCTCCATCATGTCATCCTTCAGTTAACCCAAGAAATGTTTCCATTCAATTTCATGGTGCATTTGGAAGGGCTATTAATATGGCAAAAGTTTGACTCATTTCCATTTAATGTTATAGAAAAAAAGCAAACTTCTATTTCTTTTTTCGAAAAGGAGGATAACCCCCGGCAAAAGCAAACTTATATAAAAGGAGGATAACCCCCGGCAAAACATTCAATTTCAACAGTACAGAGAATACCTTTGGATTGGATATGCAGAGCATGCCAAGAGCAAGAGGAACCGCTCTTCTAATACTAAGATCACCATACTGTAAAAGGTGCTCGAGGGACCGTACAGCCATTTCAGCTCCTAATTCTTCAGCCATGGCAATAAGAGCAATTCCAAGGACTGCTGGCCCTTGGCCGGTTCCACCTTTCTCCAAATCCAAATGGCATGGTTCATAATCTGAGCAACAACGAAGGAGCTCCTGAACCTGAAAATCCAAATGGCATGGTTCATAAAAACTAGCTACGCATTGAGCTTGTTGGTATCGTACAGCCTCTCTACAATTCATGTATCTTTTCAAGACAAATCACCTTAAGCACATTCCCTGTCCCAGCATATGCCAAAGACGTAAGAGTCAGGCCACAGTACTTCCTTAATGGTTCTTCCAATGCTTTAGAAACCTCATCAGCAGTAGCATCCACCATCTCCTGATGTGTTGTTAAGATCAACAAAATGAATAGGAAAAATGCATAAGCCTGTGTACATGCACACACACACATACAAAATATAAATTATTTAAATATACAGATGAAACTTCTTTACAACAATGGAGAGAAACCAGCCAAAGCATGGGTTTAAGATATACTGTATCATAAAAGGATGTCCATAAGTATAAGGTTAGTTACCGAAACGATAGAATACATGTTTTATAATTATTCTATGCTCCGCAACAAGAAAAAAAAATGTACAAGAAGCTGTGAATCTTACTACGGAGGAACAACAAAATTACCTGTTTTCCAAGATATAGAAGGCCAACGGCAACTGGAAGCAGACGAATAGTGGGCTCTGCAAGCTCCTCACTGTGATTTTTCAAGACAGATATGATTGACCCTGCAATCTCTTCATTGCAGGAACCAACAAACACCAATCCCAAGGAGATGGCAGAGAACACTAAGTCCTCCAAAGGTGTTTGGGGGTTACTCAAGATAACTGAGAAATGTGATTTAAGCTGAAAATTCGGAAACTGTATCAATGCAAGATAATAAGGGTATTTCAGCTGTTCTCGAAAAAATAAGGGTATTTCAGCTATAGGGGAATGTATTGATTTGACCTCGTCTTTCTGGGACCCAGCATAAGCAATACCAAGACCCAACAATCCCCCGATTCGTGTAATTGATGCTGCACCCTTGCTATACTCAGAAATAAGAGCAAGTGCCTGGAGAACATAAGAGGTTATTAAAGCAGAAGACTTGCATTAGAAGAGCAAGAGGATCGATACAGTAGGGTAGGGTGGCACGTACAGGATCCCTATCATTCTTCACACCACAAGAGACAATCCCTATACCTAACAAAGCTCCTGCAACAACATCAGTATCATTGCTGTGCAGGTACTTGTCAAGTTTGGCAAATCCTGAATCAGGATCCCACAGATGTATCATTCCCTGAAAATGACCTATTAGTATTTAGTACTGTTATCTTATAAGTAAAATACAGTATCAACTACTACCTCTGTACCAAAATATAAGACCGTTTTTGTAGGCTAAACTAACCTAAAAGAACGTCTTGTATTTTGATACAGAGGGAATAGTAATCTAAAAGGTGCATTTAATAGAAATAAAATTATATCAGTACCAGACTAGCTACTACACTGGCTTTCGAAAGTTCGTTGTTCTTGAATAGCAAATAATCTGGTATTGCAGTCATGAGTTTGTCCTGCAACAAGAACATGATCTTAATATCATTACTTTCCCTAAAGATGGCGAGGAAATTCATAAGAGCTAACCTGGCAATAACCAGCATTCACAAATGCATTGACAAAAATTGCGGCCAAATTCGGCCTTAAAGAATCAAGGCTGGAGCTTCTGGTACCTCGACCGCCAATCAGATGAACCTAACAAATGAGCATGTCTTTTAAATTTAAACTGGGGTGCTTAAACAAACTAACAAACTGCTGAAAAAACTGAATCAGCAAATAACCTAACAAAATACTACCTTATATATGTCCTCTGGAGATTTTGGCTCCATGACACCAATATCCCGCACAAGGGTATGGTACCCCTCACTCAGTTTGGTGTTATAAACTATTTCCTGCAAAGCATTCTTCTCATTTTCATCTGCAACCATCTCATCATCTATCTCCACGCTTAAACCCTTCAATAAGAAGAGCACACTGATAAAGGAAAGTACAAATCAAGGAGTCTGCTCAAAAGATCTAAACTATCTGTTGTATGGAATCTATAGATACAAACTATCCCAATTATCAGAATTATAGATCAGCGAACGATGGCAAAAATAGGTAACTTTGCTTCTGTTGCATGTCTGTGAGCATGGATGAGACTCACATAGCGTGCTATCATAAATGTGAATTGCTGCTTCAGGGAGAAATCTGTAGTTTCGCCAAATACCATCTTCACATTCTGACCACAACACAAGAAGACATTGAAATCGATGTTAGTGCCATTGAATTTCGGACCTCAAAATCACAGGCAGAATTCATTCACCCACCTTGCCGATATTGACAAGCACAATCCGCAAAGCACTTGCAAGATCCCTAAACTTCAAGTACATGGCATAGGCAATGTCAAGTGTGGCCACATAGGCCTCACGGTCAGGAGTCAAAAGGTATCTGCCAGTTTCCACCCCAACATAACGAGTGGTCACAAGTTTAATCTTGATAAAATTAGAGAATATAATAAATTCACTCACGTACATAGAACAACTAGTCAAATACAAGCATGCCCTTTTGTAGTTGGTAGAGTCAACAAGATCAAGTAGCATCGTGAAGTATTTTTCATATTTTTTGCCTGTAAGCACCTCAAGGTATCCAACCTAAGTAAGGAATACCAAGCTTCAGTTGCATCTCAATAAGTATAAAACTGATCCATTAATGCAAACAAAAATGTTGCCCCAAACCTCCATCAGAAGATCCAGCGCTTCAGTTTCAGCATTATGCTACAATAACAAAACCCATCAAACTCTCAATCCATCAATGAATTAATGGAAAGCGGTGTGAGCCCGGTTGGAAAAATCAATGAATTAATCACTGTGAGTTTCTTTTAAACAGTTACTATTGGTTATCAATTAACGATTAGCATATTTCACATATGAAGTAACAAAATGAAACAAATGCAACACACAAAATCTTATCAGAATCAACCTTCATGTGAAATTTGACAATTTCCAGCACTAGTTCTATTTTGGATTCAATTGGAGTTGATGAGCCATTGTCCTGCAAAACAAGAAAAGGTTAACATTACAAATAGGAGACCAAGCATAAAGTTTGCATATTTAAGCCCAGGTGCATGGAAGAACTAATACACTATAGCATACGGAGTAGATAACAAAAAAAAGAGTTGATGGAACATATTTTCTAACAAAATAAAATGCATTAAGAGATAGCAAACCAGCAACCACAACTTCAAGAGTCTTGTCAGCTGGAGAGCCACAGAAATTATGGTACATCAACCAGTAAGGTATATACATACTGACAATAAAGTCAAAAGGTTCGAGGGAAAACAATCAAAACACTTTCATTTCCAATATACAACATATAGACAGAAATTGGATGTCATGCTACCATGAATAACGATTGAAACCTATTGATTATAATCAACAACATCTAGACAGAAATTGGATGTCATACTACTGTGAAGAGAGCCAGGGGTGGGCCAATTTCAATTCATGGTTATTCAGTTAAACACCCATTACTTTTTGCTGAAAATGTATATTTAGCATATACTATGTACATGTTCAGGGAAAACGGAACTAACACGCGAAATGGCATGCCATCCGGACAGAAAGTGAACATCATACTACAGAACAGGGTACTATGAAGAAGATACAAGAAATCATGCAACACAAACGATGAAGTGGATTAGGATCAAACCTTCCATTCTTGTCCAATTTCAAGAGCCAAGTTTCTGTCGAACAAGACATTGACATAATTAGAGCCCACTATATGAAACAGCTTGAGCGTCCGCAACAAAAAAAGCTTAAGAGCAATACTACAGCCCATTAATTTCCAAACAATATAGCTTACATTTGACATGGCAGAATGACTAGGATGATAAGTCAATAACATTCAAACTGGAACAACAACAAAATACTTAAGAGTGATTCTTTAGATTTAGTATTGCATTTGAGAGCGTATCAAAAAAAAAACAGATCACGTTGTATTTGTAGCTACAAGGATGGAAAATAGTGTATACGAAGACAAAATAGTAAATAATGCTAATAGGGAGCTAGTAACAAGTAACATGAAGAAAAGGTAAGGTTAGAATTACAGCTAGGGGGCTGAATAATGTCATAACCTCACGTATTGATGACCCCATGAACATATATCAACTAAAGAGCCCATCATACAGTACTTCAGGCTTTCCTAAAACAAGAAAAGGAAGCAAAGTTTAGCAAGCCAGCCCTATACAGTAATGGTGAATTAAATCTAGGTGCTCATTTCAGTATTCAGCTTTCCAAAAAAGCTTATGCAGTAGTATAATGGAAGTTAGGTGGTTTACGATGAGGGAAAACCTGTATTAAAGTAAATGTAACTACATGTAGGTTCTGGTGTTAAAATATCCGAGCAAAGAAAAGGACTAGGTGTCTGTTAGCTATCTGGTTTATGTCAAAGCATAACACTGTTAAAGTTGCAGTCAGCAGTGACAGATGTGGTTCTTTCGCCAGCAACATTACGCACAGGATGATCAATCCAGATGTTAAATAAGTCAATTGATGGCCCTTGTGTTGATGCCGATACTGGTCGACTGGGGTAATACAGGATGACACATGATCGAGCCATAGGTAAGTTACGATGAAGATTAATCCTTGCCCTTGGTCCCAGCGGCCCACACGACTAAATATTTTAGTGGGTTCAGGTTAGTTACCGCATAACAAAGGGATGAGGCCGTTAATCTAGATTTTTGTTTGGGGCCTTCACATATTTGCTCTTTGCTTATGCCATCTAGCCTGCTTTTAAGATGCGTATTTATGAGTGCTAAAGCAAACTCTAACCACTATGAACTAGAAATAAATGAAAACAATTTGTAGAGTATATCTTGCTCGGAATTTCACGCGATGGTCATTTATAAAAAAGAAAGATACTAGCAGAAGGAAATGAACAAATGTTTAAACAGTGCTTTGGTATTTCCGCATACCCTTTCTCCTTCAGCAGACGTTGTCAAGGCCAATACTGACAGAATGTCAGCCATATGTTTCTGCACGATAAGAACAAACAACCATGAGCACCGCAGTACTTAACCTTGGCTCAACTGAGACATCAGCAATCCCTTGATACCTTCTGTACAGGATTCCGCATTCTCGGAAAGTAAGCCTTGAGAGTTCCGTAGTGTGCACGGAGGAATTTGAGTGGTTTCGGGACAGACGTCATTGAGCTTGTCGCCGCACGAATCTCTTTCCTGTTAAGCATTAATCACAGTTAACTATGAACGGAGAAGAAAAATGGCATATTAGCTGTTTGAGGAATGCAGTGCTGGAGTCAATAGCAGCAGTAGGATGCACCATTCAAAACGAACAAATCAAATCAAATATCCCATCATAACATGATAGGGAAATTCAACAGCGAAAGTATGACGCAATAAGAATTGTGATTTCCTAGTATCCTGTGCCAACTTTAAGAGTAGAGGGATATAACAAGCCTCTAACTGCGCCCGAAATCGGTACCCTTGCAAATTTTCATGACAGTGAATTTCGCAGAGCGTAACATTTCCCATAAAGTCGCCTGCAGATTGCAGTGCATACCGGTGGGTAAATCGAGCAATCAACCCAGAGACTAGGGTGCAGGAGACTACAAGCTAAACAGCGGCGCAACAAACATTTGCATGCGAATCGAGAGAACGGATCACACGGAATCACACGCCTGAATTCGCGCGTAAAAATGGCCATCCAAAATTGACAGCGACGCGCCTGGATTCGAACCGGAACTAAGCAGGAGACCAGAACCGAAACTAACCAAAATTGACAGCGGTGCGGGAGACTAGAAACTGAGCAGCGCCGCGACAAACGCTTGCATCGGAACCGAATTTCGTTTTCGCGCCCGAATCACACGGAATCTGGTTTTCGCGCCTAAACTGGTCATCCAAATTTGAGAGCGACGCGGCCGAATCCCGGGGAAGTTCAGAGGCGGGAGCAGGCATTACCTCAGGGTGTCGATGGCTTCTACCCGGAGGCGGGGGTCGGGGCTCTGTGCCCGCTCCACGCACTCCTCGAGACGCGCCTTGAGCTCGCGGTCCTCCTCCGACTGCGACAGGCACGAGACGCGAGTCACGCGACCGCACCGGTAAGAGAGAAGACGAGCGGCGCCCCCGCCCCGCGGGGAGGAGGCGGGGGAAGAGAAGGGAGAGAAGCGGCGAGGTCGTCGCTGCTCACCAGGTCGTCCCCCTTCATCTTCCCCTTGCCCTTGGCCGGCTGCGGCGGGGCGGGGGAGGCGGTAGGCGCTCCGCCGCCGCCGCTGGCGTCCCCGCGCGACGGCATGGCGATCCCGCGCGGCGAGGTAGGGTTTACGAGAGAGTTTGGGGAATCGGAATGGGAGGGAGGAGAGGGAGGGGAGGAGGATTTGAGTTGGCTGGTATGGTGTGGTGTGGTGATCTTTCAAGGAAGTCAATCCAACGTAAAGCGAAGTGTTTATATAGCGATCCCAGCTGGCGAACCGGCGAACCGATCTTTGCCTGGTTACTACTGTATTTTTTTATTAAGGAAAGCAAAGCTGTATAGATCAACGACGTTCGGGCATATTGCTCAACATGTAAGTAGACACACTCGGTGAAACAATAGTATTTCATTCGACACATACATTTAGGGAATATTTACAAACGATTTGGGCTAGCTCGTGTGTAGTCGTATTGAGAGTTCTTCTACACGCATTGACACTTCAGTTGGAGAACCACACCCTCAATTAAAATTTAATGTCTTCAATGATTGCTGCATATGACGAGGTATCAACGCGCCGAATATCCATCACATCAGCCAACAACTTAGAATTCGTCTCAAAACTCACTCTGGGCTCCCAGTTCAGTTGTTGTCGTCACCGCCGTCGTCGAGGCATTGACCTCTGCACCAAAGGCAACATGAACCAGCTCTTGCCGTCCTGCCCGCGCGATGACGACCTGCCCTGAGCTGTCGCGAGCCACAACACCCCACCCACTGAGGGAGTTGCCCGGGGTGAAGGCGCCATCGAGGTTGAATTTAGTGATCTCGGTTGTAGGATGCTGCCACTGCTCCGGGGGTCTCTTAGGCTTAGCGGGCGAGAAAACCTGCTCATATTCGAGTGCATCACAACGCGTCCGCCTCGCAATCTCTGTCGCATGCACTGGGAGTTCTTCTTCTCTGACTTTGTTTCGGTTGTTCCACCAATGCCACCAGAAGGATATGATTAGCACCCTTTTCTTCTCATCTAGACCCCATAAAGAGTCGAGGATTGCATGCACGCTCCCGATCCCCTCGAGCCAAATCCGCTCTAGGTCCAGTCCCAGGTGCCTCCAAGCCTCCTTCACTGCCTTACATTTTATGAACAGGTGGCCACCATCCTCCTCCCCCTGCCGCATAGGAAGCAGGTCGATGACTCGAGCTTCACACCTCGTCTCACCAAGTTTGATGAGTTGGAGGCATGGGGAGGGGATCACACCAGATGATGAGTTCCTGCCGGAGGAGGGGATACGATGAGGGGAGCAAGGGTTAGGCGCATCTATCTGGCCATAAGGAGTCGCCGTTGTCGCGACATAACCTCGGAGTTCCCCGTGTGAGCCATGGAGGCCCGCCTCCACCTGCAAGTACTTCGCTCTGCCGCGCCTTATCCGCGCGCCACCGCCGTTCTGCATCGAGCAGACGCATCATCCCTAGTCACTATAGATGTCGTGTTGATTTGATCCAGAAGCTGTGCTCGAGCGCCGAAACGGGGGCAGCAAGCGGGCAGAGGTACGGCCGCGGAGGCGGGTGGGTTGAGATCGACAACAGTGGTGGTTGAGGTCGGCCGCGGCGGCGAGTGGCGTGGCAGCGGCCTGGGCACACGCCAGGGTGGATCAGGGTCGACGCGATGCGCTCGAGCGCCGCAACGGGGGAAGTGAGCGGGGAGAGGTACGACCGCGGAGGCGGGTGGGTTGAGATCGGCAGCGGTGGCGGTTGAGGTCGGCAGCGGTGGCGGTTGAGGTCGGCCGCGGCGGCCTGGGCACAGGCCAGGGTGGCCCAGGGTCGACGGGAGGAGGCGATGCGTACGGGTATAATTTTTGCAGCGAATCGTTTTTTTCCTTTTGCGTTGCAGATAAATGATGGAGCGCGGGTTGAATAACAAAAATAACAAGGGCTTTTTAAAAAAATGTCACGGTGGGATCAGATGACAAACTCAAGGTGGTGTTCCATTCTCTGTCTCTACAACAATACAATCTTACATTCAATACATTCATTTATGAGCAAACAAATCCCCACAAAACAAAATTTCTTGCCGGTGCTTGGCACACGGTTGGAGGCATGGGGAGGGGATCACACCAGATGATGAGTTCCTGGCGGAGGAGGGGATACGATGAGGGGAGCAAGGGTTAGCCGCCTCTATCTGGCCATAAGGAGTCGTTGTTGTCGCGTCGTAGCCTCGGAGTTCCCCGTGTGAGCCATGGAGGCCCGCCTCCACCTGCAAGTACTTCGCTCCGCCGCGCCTTATCTGCGCCACCGTTGTTCTGCATCGAGCAGACGCATCATCCCTAGTCACTGTAGCCGTCGTGTTGATTTGATCTAGAAGTTGTGCTCGAGCGCCGAAACGGGGGCAACAAGCGGACGGAGGTACGACCGTGGAGGCGGGTGGGTTAAGATCGACAACAGTGGTGGTTGAGGTCAGCCGCGGCGGCGAGTGGTGTGGCAGCGGCCTGGGCACACGCCAGGGTGGATCAGGGTCGACGCGATGTGCTCGAGCGCCGCAACGGGGGAAGTGAGCGGGGAGAGGTACGGCCGCGGAGGCGGGTGGGTTGAGATCGGCAGCGATGGCGGTTGAGGTCGGTCGCGGCGGCGAGTGGTGTGGCAGCGGCCTGGGCACAGGCCAGGGTGGCCCAGGGTCGACGGGAGGAGGCGATGCGTACGGGTATAATTTTTGCAGCGAATTGTTTTTCTTTTTGCGTTGCAGATAAATGATGGAGCACGGGTTGAATAACAAAAAATACAGGGTTTTTTTATAAAATGTCGCGGTGGGTTTTTTTACGGAAGCAATAGCCGCTTTATTATTAGGTATCGCAAGATGCGTACGTAGTCGATTTATAATAATGCAATATACTATGTGTTCCTATCACAGATGCACATCTTATGTTCATCACATCTTCTATATCGAAACAGAAGCATGCTCCTGATTTTATTGGCTCCTTGGGCAACCACGTCATAGCTAATCTTCCCGGTGTTGCATGCACAGTGTAGTTCATGTATTTTTTCCGATCGTAGTTTCTTCCTGTGTAAACTAATATAAATCGTTTTTTCATTTTACGTTGCAGATAAATGATGGAGTGTGGGTTGAATAACAAAAATTATAGGGGTTTTTTATAAAAATGCCGCGGTGGGTTTTCCGACGGAAGCAATAGCCGCTTTCTTATTATTAGGTATAGATTACTACGCCGTCATGTGATTATTTATTGAAGTCTATCAATTGCATCTACTCCACTCCCTCCGTTCCTAAATACTCCCTCCTTTTCGGTTTAGAGCATCTCCAACGGTCCGTATGTTCAATCGTTGCTATAAGTGTCCACATCATCAACCAACAGCACATCATACAAGCTCTTCAATAGAGTGTATGTTAACTGTATGTAAAATAAC
This sequence comes from Hordeum vulgare subsp. vulgare, assembly GCF_904849725.1. NCBI lineage: Eukaryota > Viridiplantae > Streptophyta > Magnoliopsida > Poales > Poaceae > Hordeum > Hordeum vulgare. The sequence goes on along the minus strand of NC_058524.1, from coordinate 568,368,317 downwards.
TAAGTGAGTCCATTAAATGTTGAAGAAATAACCATGTTTGCCTTGGAGCTTGTGCATGAACCGTTGCTTCAAGTTCATACGGTTTCATTCTCTCTCTTCTTTTATTATGTGACATGTCATCAAAATCATCTATGTGACAATTTTACCAACGATGATCATAGGACCATTGGAGATGCCTTTATAGGGCTCAAATCTGAAATCTCATCAACCAAGGTGAATTGTGAGTGGATGACACTAGTTTTAACTACTCAATTAAATATTTCTCACATATTCAATTTCCAAGGCAATAAATGTAGCAACCTCCTTCTCATTGGACTTGGATAGTGGATGTAGAAAATGATGTATGTATAGCCACTCATCTCCTTTCTCTAAACTCTATGCATTAAATATGACGTGTGACTCAAAGCACTTTAACTCAATTAGACTCAAAATAAGCCTAATATAATGGAAATCTGAATATTTTGAGATGAGCCCTGTAAACCGGAAAGGATGGAGTACTACCTCCGTCACAGTTTATAAGGCACGCACGTGTACCTAGGTCGTCAATTTGACTTATAAAAAATCTATTTTTAATATAAAAAAATATATCATTAGAAAATAAAACATCTAAAGTTTTTAATGATATATTTTTTGTAATATATGTTTATCATTAAGTTGGTCAAATCGACGACCTAGATACACGTGCCGGACTTATAAACTAAGATGGAGGGAGTATAAGTCTTTCTAGAGATTCTACTAGTGGACTATATACGAATGTATGTAGACATACTTTAGAGTGTATATTCACTCATTTTACTTCGTATGTAGTCACTTAGTGAAATATCTTAAAAAGACTTATATTTAGGAACGGAGGGAGTACATATGAGCTTGGAAATAAAGTTCTTTCATAATCATGAACATAAGAGATCAGAAATTGTGTCGGTGTTTACTCACAACATAAGCCATGGGTAGGCTAAAGATGGTGGGAACCGAAGTGGCACCGGAGGACGCTCGGGACGAGGTTGGTACAAGCATGGAACACACGATGTACCCAGGTTCAGGGCTCTCCGTAGAGATAACACCCCTAATCTTGCCGGAGTGTATAATGTATCAATGAGGCTACAATGTGCTCCTTGAGCTGTTCTGCGGAGGAAGAAGAAGGAGCAGTCGGCTCGTGTCTACCTCTCATGTATGGTGTGTGTGTGCTGAGTTGACCGACCCTCTGCATGGAGGGGAGCCGGGGGGTTTTATAGACGAACCCACCGACCTACAATAAGGATAAAAGTACAGAAGTGGGACCCGGCTGGCAGCCTCGCCGGCTGGCCGGGGGGCCCACGGTGGTCTTGTCTTGTCGCTCGAGGTGCCCGCCGGCTGCGAGGTCCTGTCTGGCTGTGGGACCCGCCGGCTAGCCAGTGAGACTCTTGTGTAAGGATGACGCAGGACACGTATTGTACGTCCGGCGTCGTCTTAAGAGATTCGTCATGGGCCACCAGTACGGTCGTCTCCACTGTTCCCACGCCGAGTGCGGTAATGGAGTGGGAGTTTGACGGGCCGACACTGTGCAGGATGATGAATCGGAGCCGGAGTAGGTCAGTGGCATGGCCGCTGACGTTGTACGTGCCGTGCACCCTAATCCAGTACCTTGGCTGACGCGTAGCCACCTTTAACCGTAGGGTCTCGTCATGACCTACGGTCTGATGTGACTTGAGCTCCCTAGCCGGCTAGTCGCTTAACTAGCCGGCCTGGACACGGCCGCCTCGCCTCTAGCCGGTCGGCTTAGCCTAGACGGCTAGAGGGAGGTAACCGTCTCGCCTCTAGCCGGCAGGAGCTTCCTGACCGGCCAGAGAGTTGGCCGTCTCGCCCCCAGCCGACAGGTGCTTCCTAGCCGGCCAGGGGGACTTGGGCTTTGTAGAATGATTCATGTAGTTCCTTCATGGTAGAAGGCAAAGGAGTAGGCTCGATGAGCCTACCCCGGGGTTATCCCCCTGACAGTAGTCCCCGAAGCAGGGGAGGCCCGCCGCCTTGGAGCGGGTGGCCTCGCCGGCTTGAGTTGTTTGTTGTTGAATTCCTGTCGCCGCCTGCGGCAGGAGACGTCGGCTCGGAAGCCGGCTGGCTTCCAAGAGACGCCTCGGCTTCGTCGCAAGTCGCGCAGATTGCGCCACGTGCGAGGCCGCGGCCTGACATGATGAAGGTTTGCTCAGATGACGGGACTGGGCCAAAGCCCTGGGTCTCGCCACGACGCCCCCTCGGCCCCCGCGTGGAGGATCCTCTGCGGATTTACTCCGCGACGGTTGGGTTTTGAGAGTCGTAATGTCCCCGTAATAATCAGGTATGGTGGGTCATGTGCGCACCGGATCCCCTCCCCACGATCCATCGTGGGGTTTGAATGGGGTGCGAGGGTACCGAGGAGGCCATTCGCCCCCTTCTCGCCCCGCACTTGCGCCCCCTCCTTCCGTGAGCCCAGAGAAAGAGAGAGACTTGCTTTCGTCTTCCTCTTCGCCGTTGCGCAGACCATCGTCGCCAACCCCCTCGAGCTCCCGTCGCCCGCCGCCATGTCGAGCGGCGCCTCCAAGAAGGCCCAGCACAACGGTGCCTGGCTCGGCAGCGACATTTGCGACGACCATATCGATGCGCTCCGCCATCGCCATATGCTGCCTCCGGCATCCCTCATGGCCCTGCGGATTCCTGGAGCCGAAACCGCCCCGACGCCAAGGGAGGGAGAAGTAGTTGTGTGCGATGAACACTTCTACAAAGGCTTCGGGCTCCCGGCGAGCAACTTCTTCGCCAACTTTCTTACTTTCTTCGGCTTGCAGCCGCATCATCTGGCGCCCAATGCCATTCTTCAACTCGCCTCCTTCGTCATCCTGTGCGAGGGCTTTCTGTGGATCGAGCCCCACCTCGACCTCTGGCAAAGACTCTTCTTCTTCAAGCAACAGTCCATCAAAATGGACAAGGGCGAGGCGGAGAAGCTCACGGGCCCTCGTTCGATGACCCCGTGCGGCGCAGCATCGGTGCATCATCAAACGATGTGCGGCTTCCCCCAGATGCCGCTCCAGGACTCCATCAAGCAGTGGCAGAGGGGATTCTTCTACGTGAAGAATGCCAACCCCTCCCATGATGCCATCAACATGCCCCCCTTCGCCATCGATCCTCCGACGGCGAAGAAGAACTGGCAGGCTAAATACCCGAAAGCATGAAGGCTCGCGGCCTCCTGGGCCGCGACTTGCTACCACCATGATGACCCGCCGGATCCTGCCTCTGCACAGACGGCCCCATCTGATTTGTCAGATGAGCGGCAGGCGTGACCCCTGTCGGCTCTCCACCAAAAACTTCCATGCCGACGCTGTGGCCAAGAACATGAACCAGATCTCCTCCGCCAACATGGATGAAGGTGGAGATTGGGAATGGGGGCTAGTCCCTTACGACAGAGCCCATCCGGCCCCAGTGGTAAGCATCTTCATGGATCTTGTTTTTGAAATTGTTGTTTCCTATATTGAGTCGGTTGCCAACTCTATTGCTTAGCTATTTGGGAGCCTGCAAGCGCTCAACCCGCTAGCCGCCGACGTGGAGACATCAAACCCCTCGAAAATTGAGGACGAGGAGATGATTGAGCCGCGGGCCGCCGTCTCGGAGGGAGCGCTGGAGTCGGAGGGCTCCGAGCCGTCTGATGAGCACCTGAAGCATCCCCTTGTTGACTGGATGGATGATGATGATATGTCGCCTTCTTAATATGATGCAGCCTTCGGGGAGGACTCTGAGGAGGAAGTCACCAGCCCTCCCCTGACACGAGGCCGCCGCCACGCTAGTGAGGCGGCCATGAACAAAGGAAAGGGAGTCACCATCTCCAAGCCGGACCCCAAACGCGCCGCGACAGGACCTCCAGCCGGAGGGCGAGCAGGCGGCGCCAAGAAGCGTCGTGCCGGCGCCAGCAGGAAGCAGGTGCCCGTCATGGCGGGGTAAGAGTCCTTTGTTATATCTTTTTGTTTTGCCGTGCAAGGATAGGTTCCTCAAATAGTACTTGGCAGGGAGGCAGAAGACGTGGAGGAAGGAACCTCCTCCGCCGCCGAGCGAGCCGGCTGGGCAGCTGCTGACGCTGCCAAGAAGGCACTGGAGGATGAATCCACCCTCCGTTGGGAAGCGGCGGTGAACAAGATGGCTGGGGGCCAACCCCAGCCCAGCCGGGCTGATAAGCCCAAGGAGAAGCCCAAGGAGAAGCGTTCCAAAGCCAGGCATGACCCCTCCAAGCGAACGCGCGTGGAGGAGCCAACTAGCGAGGCGGCACCGAGGCACGCCCGGGGAGCCGATGTGGCCAAGTCTCCCGAGCCGGCCGCCTCCACACCTGCAGACCTCGAGGTGATCCGTGACATGCCGGAGGCTGGCGTAGACGGCGCGCCGGAGATGAACCTGGAGGCACCGAAGGTGACCATGGATGCGTCGGAGGCGGCCGATCCTCCCCCAGCTGCAGAGACGACACCGGCCGGAACGTCCATGGAGCCGGCCACCAACCAACCACCTGGAGATGGCACCATCATTGTGGTAAACCGCGGCCCAGTCGCTCCAGGAGCCGGCTCCATCACCGGGAGCCGGCCCATGAAGACTTGGCGCGTGGCCAACGCTGAGCGCATAACGCTGCCCCCAGGCACCAAGCTCAGCGGTGTCCCGGAACTGGTGGCGCTGTTTACCAGTAGCCGGGATAAGGTGAAGCAAGCGACTCGGGTGTCCCACAGCGATCTGGAGCACCTGGAAGAACACGCCAAGGTGAGTCCTTCATCTTTTGTGTCTTCATTGCCTTGGTTTTGGCTTTTTCTTTTTCTGCTCTTGAATTAGTGGGGGCGCGCCAGCACACCCACTGGGTGTATCCCCCGAGAATCGCGTCAGCCAAGCATTGGCCGGATCGAATCTCCTTCTGCTATGCTTTGTCTTTGCTTTTTCAGTGGGGGCGCGCTAGCGCACCCACTGGGTGTAGCCCCCGAGAATCGGGCCGGCTATGAATTAGTCGGGCCGAATCTTACTTCTTGTTTTCTTTGCTTTGCTCATAGGAGCTTCATGACGCCCAAGTGCAGGCGTACAACGTGTTGCGGGCCGAGACCCAGGCGGCTTATGACCAAGTTGTTGATCTTCTGGGCCGGCTGGGCGCTGCCGTCTCGGAGCGAGACGCCTTGCGCGAGGCGGACCAGCAGCTCCAGCAGCAGCTGAGTCTTCTCCAGACGGAGAAGAAGGATCGCGAGGCGGCCCTTCAGGGCGAACTGGGGCAGCTGTGCGCCACCCTTCGGGAGAAGGACACCTCCCATGCTACCGACACGGAGCGTCTCAAGACGGCTCATCTCGAGGAATGAAGCTCAAAGACGTCGTCCTAAAGGAGAAGGAGGAGGTCCTGATCCAGAAGCAGGCACAGCTGGCCAAGGCGATGGAGGCGGCCGTGGCCCTCCAGGAAGAGCTCTCCCGCGCAGCTCAAGCGAGCACGATGCGGGAGCGCGAGGCCCTGGAGGAGGCCCGCGAGATCGACATCCATTTCAACCGTAAGCCTTTCTTTTATTTTGTCTTGATCTTTTCTTCTTTGTTGATCTCCCCTCTTATTCTTCTTCGCACCCCTTCCCATATCCCAGGAATCTTCCCTCAGACACGGGAAGCGGCTGAAACGGCTGTAGAGACTAGCCGTGAGGAGCGTCGCGCTGCTGGTGAGGAGGTGGATGCCGACGCCGGCTGGACTGTGGAGGAGATTGTCGTGGGCATCAGAGCCCGCCTGCTTGTCCTGGCCGACTCCCTGGAGCAGATCCAGAGTGCCGGTGCGTTGATGATAAGGGCTCTGTAGCCCGAGGCCGTGGAGCTGGCATCAATGAGCCAGGTGTCCCGCTGGCTTGCAGCCGGTGGCGATTACCTCAGCCGCGCGTGCTAGTGCCTACATGGCGCTGCGCTTGGCCAAGTCCTGGTATCGGAACCTGGACTTGGACAAGCTTGTCGCACAGCGCGACGGCTCGAAGGGGGAGCTGCAGGCCGTGGAGGACCAGCTGCGGATGAGGGCCAGCGACATCGCCTCTTATGCCACGTGGGATGAGCTCAACTTGGACCGTGACGAAGATGGAAACGTGATCCCTGAGGATTTGTTCCATCTTCAGCCGTATGACGCCGATGGCAGCTCCGACGAGGCGGCCCTTGAGGAGGAGGCTACCGACTCCAACTGCTTTGGCCTATGCGGACTCGGCCGCAAGGGATGGAGCCGAAGGCTCTCGTGGTGGAGACGACGCATCCGCCTCGGGAGTAGCCGGCGATGGTGAAGCCACCACTTCAGGAGCTGCACCGGGGCAACAGACGAAGCCGCCACCCCTTAGCTGGTCCCCTTGTTTTTTCATTATCTCTGCAATGTATCGTCAGTCCAATAGTTCCACCCACTGGGGGTGTTTATTGTAATGAACTTCGGCCGTGGGCCTTTTGAATGCTTTTGAATGTATATATTCCGCATTAAATTCGTAAACACCATGCTTGCTGCCTTGTATTTTCATCTTTTGATTCCTGTTTGACTCCTTTTTCTCCAACTCCCTTATTCCCTCTAACATCCACCTCGCCAGCCCGACAGCCGGGAGCCAGTCTGTGACTGGGACGAGGCTTCTGCCTTTGAGAGGATTGGACTTAGATTTTTCGAAGCCATCAAGACTTAAAGATTCAAACACAAGCCAGCAGAGGCCAGCTAGAATAATAAGATCGAAAGATGATCAAACCAACCCGAGACGGCAACCCTTTTTGTAGTTGAACTTTTCATGCAACCAACCTTCCCTGCCACCGCCTCGCTAGCCGGACATCCGGGAGCCAGTCTGGAGCTGTTACGAGACGATAAGGGTTCGACCCGGCGTACACTATACGCTCATCTACAACTAAGGAAATCGTTCGGGCCGGCTAGCGAGCCCCCGAACCCGTGGAGCCGGACCAAGGGACTCACAAATGAGTGAAAACTCTTGTCATGAATCCAAAAGAGGCATGTCCCAAGCATCGGCTTGAAACACCCATTGCATTCATTGGAAATCCCGCAGAGGGAGGAAGATACATACGTACATGCTCTTTTCATTTTTCTTACTTACATTCTAGCAATAGAACGGGCGAAGCAACGCCGCGTTCCATGGACGCTCCGTCTCCTGGTCGGAGTCATCTCTCTTGCGCTTCCTTGACTTCTGGGCATCGATCAGGTAGTATGCATTGTTATGCAATGCCCGGCTAATGATGAAAGGCCCCTCCCATGGGACGAGAGCTTGTGCTGGCCGGCTATTCGCTGGATTCTTCTGAGCACCAAGTCCCCCTCACTGAAGGAGAGAGGCTTGATCTTCTTGCTGTGGTAGTACCTCAGCTTCTGTTGGTAAATGGCCGTCCGGCTCAAGGCTAGATCCCGTGCCTCCTCGAGCAGATCGACGCCGTCTTCTCTTGCCTCCTTCGCTTCTTTATCTGTGTATAAGGTGACCCGAGGCGAGTCGAACTCGACATCTGTGGGGATGATTGCCTCGACCCGTATACTAGAAAGAATGGTGTGAAGCCGGTTGACCGGTTCGGCATGGTGCGGAGGCTCCACAACACATCCGGCAGCTCTTCGATCCAGCAGCAGGCTGACCTAATGAGTGGCGCCACTAGTCTTGGCTTGATGTCGGCCAGGATCAAGCCGTTAGCCCTCTCCATCTGGCCGTTGAATTGCGGGTGCGCCATCGACGCCAAGTCGAGCCGGATGCCTTCCTTGGAGCAGTAGAGTGCCAAAGCACCCTTGGCGAAGTTGGTGGCATTGTCGGTGATGATGTTGTGGGGGACGCCGTAGCGGACCGCAATGTCCTTGATGATCTTGACAGTCATGGGGCCGTCAAGCTTCTTGATGGGCCTAGCCTCGATCCACTTGGTGAACTTATCGACAACCACCAAGAGATGTGTCATACCGCCTCGAGCGGTCTTGAATGGCCCCACCATATCCAACCCCCACACGGCAAACGGCCATGCCAGGGGGATGGTTTTGAGGGCTGAAGCCGGCATGTGGCTCTGCGCGCCAAAGCGTTGGCAGCCTTCGCATTTGTTGACCATGTCTACGGCCTCCTCGAGGGTCGTGGGCCAGTAGAATCCGTGGCGGAACGCCTTGGCCACCAGGGTTCTGGAGGCGACATGATGCCCACACTCACCCTGGTATATGTCTCTGAGGATCTCCTGCCCCTTTTCTGATTCGACGCAGCGCTGGAACACGCCAATCATGCTACGCCGAACGAGCTCGCGATTGATAATAGTGTAGGCTGCTCATCTGCGCTGAATCTGCCTTGCCTCCGCCTCATCTTGAGGAAGCTCGCCGCGAAGAAGGAAGGACAAGATGGGTTGAGCCCATGACGGAGCCAACACAAGGGCTTGCTCCGTCTCGACCTGAGTATCAGGGGTTTGTGCAGTCCTCGCGCTTGATGAAGTAGTCGCAGGCTCGAGACTTTCTGTCTCCGATGCCGTCATGGCAGCCAGCATGTCGTCTACCTCCCTGACGTCCACCCATTGGGTGTCGAGATGACAGGATTCGAAGCTTGGCGTAGCCGGATTTGTTGTTGTAGCCAGCAAAGCGGTCGTAGCCGACGAAGTAGTTGTAGCCGGCACATCAATTGGAGTCCGCAGAGCCAGTGTAGCCGACGGCGCCGGTACTAAGGGATCTACCGGCACAAAAATTGACGCTGACTCCGAAGATGGCTTGATGGATGGCTTGTGCAGTTGTTCGAGGGAGACGCCGGCTGGAATTGCTTGCCTTGTAGAGCCGATCTTGGCCAATGTATCCGCCGCCTCGTTGTCCGCCCTGGGAACGTGATGAAACTCACAACCCTCGAAAGGGTCGTTGAGCTGCTGGATGAGGAAGCGATAGCTCGCCATGTTGGCGTCCCTGGCGTCCCATTCGCCAGAGACTTGCTGCACCATGAAATCCGAGTCACCGAATCAAAGGAGCCACTGGATGCCAATCTCCTTGGCAAGCCGGAGGCCATGAGTGAGCGCTTCGTACTCGGCGACGTTGTTGGAGGCAGCAAAGTGTATTTGGAGAGCATACTTGAGTTGATCCCCTTTCGAAGACGGCAAGACAATGTCGGCTCCCAAACCAGTTCGCATCTTCAAGCCATCGAAGTGCATCCGCTAGTGAGTGGAGTCTCGAGGCGGCGGCTCAAATTGTGTCTCGGCCCAATCGACAAGGAAGTCGGCCACCACCTGAGATTTGATGGCAGTGCGCGACTCATAGCGTCTGTCATGGTCGACCATGGAGATGGACCACTTGGCAATCCGGCCAGTTGCATCACGGTTGCCCATGATTTCTGAAAGCGGAGCAGTGCTCACCACAGTGATGGCATGCTCTTGGAAGTATTGCTTCAACTTCTTTGCGGAAGAGGTAAACACCATAACACATTTTCTGGTAGTGGGGGTAGTTTTGCTTGGAAGCGGACAAGACCTCGCTGAGGTAATAGATAGGGCGTTGCACTAACAGTACCTTGCCCTCCTCCTTGGGCTCTACTACCAACACTACACTAACCACGCGAGTGGTCGCTGCAATGTATATGAGAATGGGTTCCCTTTCAGCCGGTGCTGCCAAGATTGGCACGCTTAAGATGACCCGCTTGAGGTCGTTGAAGGCTCCGTCCGCCTAGTCGCTCCACTCGAACTTGGTTGTTTTCTTCATGAGTTGGTAGAACGGAAGCGCCTTCTTGCCGAGCCGGCTAAGGGACGCCAGGCAGCTGGCGAATTTCTGGACGTCGAGGATTCGAGCCGGCTTCACCATCCGCTCGATGGTGCTGATCTTCTCAGGGTTCGCTTCGATGCCACGAGCGGACACGAAGAACCCCAAGAGCTTGCCGCCTAGAACCCCGAAGACGCATTTCTCCGGGTTGAGCCGGATCTTGTACTCGCGCAGGTTGGCGAACGTCTCCTGCAAGTCGCCGAGGAGACTGAATTGTTGCTTGGTCTTGACGACGATATCATCCACATAGACATGGATGTTTCTGCCAATTTGCGGCAGGAGGCATTGCTGCATGCAGCGTTGGAATGTCGCACCAACGTTCTTCAGACCGAACGTCATGGTGGTGTAGCAGTAGGCCCCGAAGGGCGTGATGAAGGAGGTCTTCAGGCGATCAGCTGGATCTAGCTTGATTTGATGGTAGCCTGAATAAGCGTCCAGAAACAACAGCAATTCGCAGCCGGCTGTGGAGTCGATCACGTGATCTATCGTGGGCAAAGCGAAAGGGTCTTTCAGGCACGCCTTATTCAGGCTTGTGTAGTCGATACACATTCGCCATGTATTGTTTTTCTTCAGCACCAGGACTGGATTGGCCAACCAGTCCGGGTGGAAAACCTCCATGATGAAGCCGGCTGCGAGGAGCTGATACGTCTCCAACGTATCTATAATTTTTTATGGTTTCATGCTATTATCTTGTCAAACTTTGGATGTTTTGTGTGCCTTTTATATCTTTTTTGGGACTAACTTATTAACTCAGTGCCAAGTGCCAGTTCCTGTTTTTTCCGTGTTTTTGACCCTTTTCAGAGAAGGATTTTAAACGGAGTCCAAACGGAATGAAACTTGCAAAAATATTTTTTCCAAAATAGAAAAAGATTGGGGAACCTAAGAACCAGGGCAGGGGGCCACCAGGGACCCCACAAGCCCCCTAGCTGCGGCCAGGGGGGCCGCGCCTCCCATGCTTGTGGGCTCCCTGGGCCACCTCTGCCCTAGGTCTTTCACCTATATATTCCTAAAAATTCCAGAAAAAATCAGGAGATCATCGAAAGTACTTTTCTGCTGCCGCAAGCTTCTGTCTCCGCAAGATCCCATCTGGGGCACGTTCTGGTGCCCTGCCGGAGGTGGGATTCGGATACGGAGGGCTTCTTCATCAACACCATGACCTCTCCGATGATGCGTGAGTAGTTCACCATAGACCTACGGGTCCATAGCTAGTAGCTAGATGGCTTCTTCTCTCTCTTGGATCTTCAATACAATGTTCTCCATGATCTTCATGGAGATCTATCCGATGTAATCTTCTTTTGCGGTGTGTTTGTCGAGATCCGATGAATTGTGGATTTATGATCAGATTATCTATGAATCTTATTTGAGTTTCTTCTGATCTCTCTTATGCATGATTTCATATCCTTGTAATTCTCTTCAAGTTGTGGGTTTTATTTGGCCAACTAGATCTATGATTCTTGCAATGGGAGAAGTGCTTGGTTTTGGGTTCATACTGTGCGGTGACCTCACCCAGTGACAGAAGGGGTAGCGAGGCATGCATCATGTTGTTGCCATCAAGGGTAAAAAGATGTGGTTTTCATCATTGGTTTGAGATTATCCCTCTACATCATGTCATCTTGCTTAAGGCGTTACTCTGTTCGTCATGAACTCAATACACTAGATGCATGTTGGATAGCGGTCGATGTGTGGAGTAATAGTAGTAGATGCAGAAAGTATCGGTCTACTTGTCTCGGACGTGATGCATATATGTATGATCATTGCCTTAGATATCGTCATGACTTTGCGCGGTTCTATCAATTGCTCGACAGTAATTTGTTCACCAACCGTGATATTTGCTATTTTGAGAGAAGCCTCTAGTGAACACTATGGCCCCCGGGTCTACTCCACACCATATTTTCAGCCTTACACTTTTTACTTCGTTGCACTTTCCGCCTTCAGATCTCACTTTGCAATCAAACTTGAAGGGATTGACAACCCCATTAAAAGCATTGGGTGCAAGCTCTTTTGTGTTTGCGTAGGTACTCTGGACTTGACGAGATTCTCCTACTGGATTGATACCTTGGTTCTCAAACTGAGGGAAATACTTACTGCTATTGTGCTGCATCACCCTTTCCTCTTCAAGGGAAAAACCAACGCAAGCAAGTCTCCGTCAACGTGTCAGTTTCTGGCGATGTTGTTTGAGAAGTAGCAAGAAGAATTTCTGGCGCCGTTGCCGGGGAGGATCAAGTCAAGAACTCATCCAAGTAAGTGTCGCAAACTCATATCTTGCATTTACTTTTTTGCCTCTCGTCTTCCTCTCCCCCACTTGTGAAAAAAAATTACAAAAAGATTTGCCTTTTTCGTTCGCCCTTTTCTCTCGCTTGCTTTATGTTCGCTTGTGTGCTATGTGCCTTCAATATGCTTGCATCTTCGCTTGCTGAAAATCTATTGATATGGATCCTCATCCACTTGCTAATCTCTTTAAGAGATCCAATTATGTTGATCCAATTGCTAGTGAGGTGAGTGCACTTGACTTTCTCTATGGAGTTTTGCTTGACATGTGTGAATCTGAAAATCGTGATGAAAAAATTTATGAAATGATTCACGAGGGCTCCTTGAATGAAAAGCATGATTGCAATGATTTCATTGTAAATTCTATTAATGACAATCATGCTAAAAATATGCAAAACCCTAAGCTTGGGGATGCTAGTTTTGCTATGTCCACTACTTGTTGCAATAATCATGATTAGGGCGATGATTTTTCTTATGGTCTTAAAATTTTGATTAAGCCTCATGATGAATTTGATATTTGAAATAATATTGAAAGTGGGTTTGGAGAAGTCATGACTTCAGTTGATGATAATCCCACTATTTTTGAAGAGCGTCAACTTTGCATGCATGTGGATCATGAAAAGAATATCCTTTGTGATAGCTATATTTTTGAATTTGATTATGATCCCACATGTAATTGCTATGAGAGACGAAAATATTGTGGTAGAAACTTTCATGTTACCAAATTACCTCCCGTTATGTGGAGATTGCTATTGTCTCTTTCTTCTTCCTTGCATATGGCAACTATTGGTTGTCTTGACAATCTGTTTTCCTATAAAATGCCTATGCATAGGAAGTATGTTAGACTTAGATGTGATTTTCACATGCTTTATGATGCTCTTGTTGTGCTTCGATTCTTGTCTTTTGTGTGAGCATCATTGAATTACCAATGCCTAGCTAAGGGCATTAAACAATAGCGCTTGTTGGGAGGCAACCCAATGAATTTATCTTTTTCTTTCTATTTTGTTGCATCCACGCCATCATAATTCTGTTATGATTGTGTTTTTTTGTGTGTTTCTTTTTTGTGTTTGAGCCAAGCAAAACCTTTATGACTAGTCTTGGTGATGGTTGTTTGATCCTGCTCGAAAAAGACAGAAAATTTTCGCTCACGAGATAATTTTTAATTTTTATTCATAAAGAGCTTTTGAGTTGATTCTTTTTTCTACTGGTTGACATACCTTTTTCCCAGGCAGTCGTAAGCTTTCAGAATTTTTAAGGTACCACAAGTATACGAAGTATACAGATTGCTACAGACTGGTCTGTTTTTGACAGATTTTGTTTTTGTTGAGTTGGTTGCTTGTTTTGATGAAGCTATGGATAGTATCGGGAGGTACTAGCCATGGAAAAGTGAGAATACAGCAGCCTAACACCAATATAAATGAAATCAAGATTGCTACAGTACCTAAAGGGGTGGTAGTTTGTTTTCTTGTGCTAATGATATCACGAGTTTCTGTTTAAGTTTTGTGTTGTGAAGTTTTCAAGTTTTGGGTGATGTTCTCATGGACAAAGAGATAAGGAGTGGAAATATATCAAGCTTGGGGATGCCCAAGGCATCCCAAGCCAAATTCAAGGACACCAAAACGCCAAAGCTTCGGGATGTCCCGGGAAGGCATCCCCTCTTTCGTCTTCAATCCATCGGTAACATTACTTGGAGCTATATTTTTATTCACCACATGACATGTGTTTTGCTTGGAGCGTTGATACGTCCACCTTGCATCATGTTTTCATGTTGATATTTATCGCTTCTTGGGCTGTTATTTCACTTGACGGTACTATTCTTATGCCTTTTCTCTCTTATTTTGCAAGGTTTACATGAAGAGGGAGAATACCGGCAACTGGAATTCTGGCCTGAAAGTGGAGCAAGTTTGAGATACCTGTTCTGCGCAACTCCAAACACCGTAAAAATCAACGAGGATTTTTTTCCCAATTTATCAAAAATATTGGGCCGAAGAAGTGCCAGAGGGGGGCGTGCAGGTGGCCAAAAGCCTGCACGGTGCGACCCCCCCAGGCCGCGCCATGAGGGCTTGTGGGCACCCTGCAGGCCCACTTGCCCCCCTCTTTTGCTATATGAAGGGTTTCGTCCAGGAAAAAATCAGGGAGGAGCTTTTTCGTGGATTCGCCGCCGCCACGAGGCGGAACTTGAGCAGAACCAATCTAGAGCTCCGACAGGACGATCCTGCCGGGGAAACTTCCCTCCCGGAGGGGGAAATCATCGCCATCGTCATCACCAACACTCCTCTCATCGGAGGGGACTCGTCACCATCAAAATCTTCATCAGCACCATCTCATCTCCAAACCCTAGTTCATCACTTGTAATCAATCTCCGTCTCACGACTCCGATTGGTACTTGTAAGGTTGCTAGTAGTGTTGATTACTCTTTGTAGTTGATGCTAGTTGGATTATTTGGTGGAAGAGTTTATGTTCAGATCCTTGATGCTACTCATTACCTCTGTGTTCATGAATATGATTATGCTTTGTGAGTAATTACTTTTGTTCCTGAGGACACGGGATAAGTCATGCTAATAGTAGTCATGTGAATTTGGTATTCGTTCGGTAATTTGATATGTTGTATGTTGTTTTTCCTCTAGTGGTGTTATGTGAACGTAGAGTACATAACACTTCACCAGTATTTGGGCCTAGAGGAAGGCATTGGGAAATAGTAAGTAGATGATGGGTTGCTAGAGTGACAGAAGCTTAAACCCTAGTTTATGTGTTGCTTCGTAAGGGGCTGATTTGGATCCACTAGTTTAATGCTATGGTTAGACTTTGTCTTAATTCTTCTTTCGTAGTTGCGGATGCTTGCGAGAGGGGTTAATCATAAGTGGGATGCTTTTCCAAGTAAGGGCAGTACCCAAATGCCGGTCCACGCACATATCAAACTATCAAAGTAACAAACGTGAATCATATGAACATGATGAAAACTAGCATGACAGAAATTCACGTGTGTCCTCGGGAGCGTTTTTCCTCCTATAAGACTTTGTCCAGGCTTGTCCCTTGCTACAAAAGGGATTGGGCCACTTTGCTGCACCGTTTCTACTTTTGTTACTTGTTGCTTGCTACGAATCATCTCACCACACAATCACTTGTTACCGACAATTTCAGTGCTTGCAGATATTTCCTTGATGAAAACCACTTGTCAGATCCTTCTGCTCCTCGTTGGGTTCGACACTCTTACTTATTGAAAGGACTACGATTGATCCCCTATACTTGTGGGTCATCAAGACTCTTTTCTGACCCAGTTGCCGGGGAGTGAAGTGCCTTTGGTAAGTGGAACTTGGTAAGGAAACATTCACATAGTGTGCTGAAATTTATTGTCACTTGTCACTATGGATACTAATCCTTTGAGGGGCTTGTTCGGGGTATCTTCACCTCGAACGGAAGAACAAAGAGTTGCTCGTCAACATGCTGCACCTATTGAAAATATTTTCTTTGAATTTCCTTCGGGTATGCTTGAGAAACTGTTGGCTAATCCTTTTACACGAGATGGAACATCACATCTAGACTTGCATCTAATCTATGTAGATGAAGTTTGTGGTTTATTTAAGCTTGCAGGTGTGCCCGAGGATGAGGTCAAGAAGAAGGTATTTCCTTTATCTTTGAAGGATAAGGCGTTGACATGGTATAGGCTATGTGATGATACTGGATCATGGGACTACAATCGGTTGAAATTGGAATTTCATCAAAAGTTTTATCCTATGCATTTAGTACATCGTGATCGGAATTATATTTACAATTTTTGGCCTCGTGAGAGAGAAAGCATCGCTCAAGCTTGGGGGAGGCTTAAATCAATGCTACATTCATGCCCCAATCATGAGCTCTCGAGAGAAATTATCATTCAGAACTTCTATGCTCGGCTTTCTCATGATGATCGCACCATGCCTGACACTTCTTGTACCGGTTGTTTTATGAAGAGAGATATTGACTTCAAATGGAATTTATTGGAGAGAATTAAACGCAACTCTGAAGATTGAGAGCTTGAAGAAGGTAAGGAGTCAGGTATGAATTTCACGTTTGATTGCGTTAAATCCTTTGTTGAGACAAATACTTTTTGTGATTTTAGCGCTAAGTATGGACTTGACTCTGAGATAGTAGCTTCATTGTGTGAATCCTTTGTTTCTCATATTGATCTCCCCAAAGAGAAGTGGTTTAAATATCATCCTCCTGTAGAAGTCAATGTAGTTATACCCACTCCAGTTGAAGAGAAAGTCATTGCCTATAATGATCATGTGGTTCCCAGTGCTTACATTGAGAAACCGCCTTTCCCTGTTAGGATAAAGGATCATTCTAAAGCTTCAACTGTGATACGTAGAGGCTATATTAGAACACCTACACCCCCTGAGAAAATTAGAGTTGAACCTAGCATTGCTATTATCAAAGATCTTCTGTCTGAAGAAGTTGAGGGACATAATATTCACTTCTATGAAGATGCTGCTAGAATTGCTAAACCTCACGCTAGAGACAAACATAGGCCTGTTGTTGGCATGCCTGTGATTTCTATTAAGATAGGAGATCATTGTTATCATGGTTTATGTGACATGGGTGCTAGTGTTAGTGCAATACCTCAATACTTATATGATGAAATCAAAGATGAGATTGCACCTGTTGAGATAGAGCCTATTGACGTCACTATTCAGCTTGCCAATAGAGATACTATCTGCCCTGTGGGAATTGTTAGGGATGTTGAAGTCTTGTGTGGTAAAACGAAGTATCCTGCTGATTTCCTCGTTCTTGCTACCGCACAAGATAGCTTTTGTCCCATCATATTTGGCAGACCTTTTCTCAATACCGTCAATGCTCATATTGATTGTGAGAAGCAAACTGTCACTGTTGGCTTTGAAGGTGTATCACATGAGTTCAATTTCTCCAAGTTTGGTAGACAACCTCATGAAAAGGAGTTGCCTAGTAAGGATGAAACTATTGCCTTAGCTTCTATTGTCATGCCTCCTACTGATCCCTTAGAGCTATACTTGCTTGAGCATGAAAATGATATGCATATGGATGAAAGGGATGAGATAGATAGAGTTGTCTTAGAACAATATCCTATCCTTAAGAATAATCTGCCTGTTGAACTGCTTGGGGATCCACCCCCACCAAAGGGTGATCCTGTTTTTGAGCTTAAACAGTTGCCTGATACTCTGAAGTATGCCTATCTTGATGAAAAAGAGATATATCCTGTTATTATTAGTGCTATCCTCTCAGAACATGAAGAAAAGAAGTTGCTAAAAACTCTGAGGAAGCACCATGCTGCTATTGGATATACTCTTGATGATCTTAAGGGCATTAGTCCCACTCTATGCCAGCACAAGATTAAAACCGATCCTGATTTCAAACCAGTTGCTCATCATCAAAGGAGATTAAATCCTAAGATGAAAGAAGTAGTAAGAAAAGAAATACTAAAGCTCCTGGAAGCAGGTATTATCTATCATGTTGCTCATAACGATTGGGTGAGTTCGGTGCATTGCGTCCCTAAGAAGGGAGGCATTACCGTTGTCCCTAATGATAAGGATGAATTGATCCCACAGAGGATTATTACTGGCTATAGGAAGGTGATGTCGGAAATATTCCCTAGAGGCAATAATAAATTATTTATTATTATATTTCCTTGTTCATAATAATCGTTTATTATCCATGCTAGAATTGTATTGATTGGAAACTCAAATACATGTGTGGATACATAGACAACACACTGTCCCTAGTGAGCCTCTAGTTGACTAGTTCGTTGATCAAAGATGGTCAAGGTTTCCTGACCATAGGCAAGTGTTGTCACTTGATAACAGGATCACATCATTAGGAGAATCATGTGAAGGACAAGACCCAAACTATGAACGTAGCATATTGATCGTGTCGTTTTATTGCTATTGTTTTCTGAGTGTCAAGTCTTTGTTCCTATGACCATGAGATCATATAACTCACTAGCACCGGAGGAATACCTTGTGTGCATGAAACGTCGCAACGTAACTGGGTGACTATAAAGGTGCTCTACAGGTATCTCCGAAGGTGTCCGTTGAGTTAGTATGGATCAAGACTGGGATTTGTCACTCCGTGTGACGGAGAGGTATCTTGGGGCCCACTTGGTAATACAACATCAGACACAAGCCTTGCAAGCGATGTGATTAAGTGTAAGTCACGGGATCTTGTATTACGGAACGAGTAAAGAGACTTGCCGATAACGAGATTGAAATAGGTATGTGGATACCGACGAACAAATCTCGGGCAAGTAACATACCAAAGGACAAAGGGAATGACATACGGGATTATATGAATCCTTGACACTGAGGTTCAACCGATAAGATCTTCGGAGAATATGTAGGATCCAATATGGGAATCCAGGTCCCGCTATTGGATATTGACCGAGGACTGTCTTGGGTCATGTCTACATAGTTCTCGAACCCGCAGGGTCTGCACACTTATGGTTCGGTGACGTTTCGGTATAGTTGAGTTATAGGTGTTGGTAACCGAAAGTTGTTCGGAGTCCCAGATGAGATCCAGGACGTCACGAGGAGCTCCGAAATGGTCCGAAGGTAAAGAATGATATATAGGAAGTCCTGTTTTGGTCACGGGAAAAGTTTCGGGCTCATCGGTAGTGTACAAGGAGTGCCGGGGACCATCGGGAGGGGTGTAACGCCCCAAGGGGTCTCATGGGCTATGGGAAGAGATAAACCGGCCCCTAGTGGGCTGGAATAAGTTCCCACTAAGGCCCATAAGGTTTGAGAAGGAAAAAAACACAAGGTGGAAAGAGTTTCCAAGTGGGAAGGTGGAATCCTACTCCAAGTAGGATTGGAGTAGGACTCCTCCACCTCCAATTTCGGCCAAACTTTGAGGGTTTGAGGCTGCCTACTCCCCTCCCTCCCTCCTATATATACTAGAGGTATTGAGGGTTTTTGAGACACAACTTTGCCACGTGTTGCTCGACCCTATACCACGCAGTTTGTCCTCTAGATCGTATTTCTGCGGAGCTTAGGCGAAGCCTTGAAGAAGTAGATCATCACGACCACCGGCACGCCATCACGCTGCCGGAGAACTCTTCTACCTCTCCGTCCCGTCTTGCTGGATCAAGAAGGTGGAGATCGTCATCGACCTGCACGTGTGCTGAACGCGGAGGTGTCGTCTGTTCGGCACTAGATCGAAATGGATCATGAGACGGATCGCAAGATGGTTCGTGCAACGGATCGCGAGACGGTTCGTGGGACGGATCGCGGGACGGTTCGTGCAACGGATCACGAGACGGTTCGTCTGACGGATCATGGGACGGATCGCGGGACGGTTCGTGGGACGGTTCGTGGGGCGGTTCGAGGGACGTGAAGACGTTCCAGTACATCAACCGCGTTTCTTAACGCTTCCTGCTTTGCGATCTACAAGGGTACATAGATCCAAATCTCCTCTCATAGATGGACATCACCATGATAGGTCTTCATGCGCGTAGGAAAATTTTTGTTTCCCATGCGACGTTCCCCAACAGTGGCATCATGAGCTAGGTTCATGCGTAGATGTTATCTCGAGTAGAACACAAAAGTTTTTGTGGGCGATGATGTGCGATTTGCTGCCCTCCTTAGTCTTTTATTGATTCCGCGGTATTGTTGGATCGAAGAGGCTCGGACCGACATTACTCGTACGCTTACGAGAGACTGGTTTCATCGCTACAAGCAACCCCGTTGCTCAAAGATGACTGCCGAGTGACGGTTTCTCCAACTTTAGTTGAATCGGATTTGACCGAGGAGGTCCTTGGAGAGAGGTTAAACAACAATTCATACATCTCCGTTGTGGTGTTTGCGTAAGTAAGATGCGATCCTACTAGATACCCATGGCAACCACGTAAAACATGCAACAACAATTAGAGGACGTCTAACTTGTTTTTGCAGGGTATGCTTGTGATGTGATATGGCCAATGACGTGATGTGATATATTGGATGTATGAGATGATCATGTTGTAATAGTTAATATCGACTTGCACGTCGATGCTACGGCAACCGGCAGGAGCCATAGGGTTGTCTTTAAACTAACGATTGTGTTTGCAGATGTGTTTACTATATTGCTAGGACGTAGCTTTAGTAGTAATAGCATAGCTTACACGACAACCTCGATGGCGGCACGATGATGGAGATCATGATGATGGGGATCATGGTGTGGCTCCGGTGACAAGAAGATCATGACGGTGCTTTGGTGATGGAGATCAAGGAGCACTTGATGATGGCCATATCATGTCACTTATGAATTGCATGTGATATTAATCCTTTATGCACCTTATTATGCTTAGAACGATGGTAGCATTATGAGGTGATCTCTCACTAAAATTTCAAGCTCAAATTGTGTTCTCCCCGACTGTGCACCGTTGCGACAGTTCGTCGTTTCGAGACACCACGTGATGATCGGGTGTGATAGACTCAACGTTCACATACAACGGGTGCAAAACAGTTGCACGCGCGGAACACTCGGGTTAAACTTGACGAGCCTAGCATGTGTAGACATGGCCTTGGAACACATGAGACCAAAAGGTCGAGCATGAATCGTATAGTTGATATGATTAGCATAGAGATGCTTACCACTGAAACTATTCTCGACTCACGTGATGATCGGACTTGAGATAGCGGATTTGGATCATGTACCACTCAAATGACTAGAGAGATGTACTTTTTGAGTGGGAGTTCTTAAGTAATATGATTAATTGAACTAATTATCATGAACATAGTCTAATGGTCTTTGCGAATTACGATGTAGCCTGCTCTATAGCTCTACTGTTTTTATCTGTTCCTAGAGAAAATTTAGTTGAAAGTTGATAGTAGCAACTTTTCGGACTAAGTCCGTAAAACTGAGGATTGTCCTCATTGCTGCGCAGAAGGCTTATGTCCTTAATGCACCACTCGGTGTGCTGCACCTCGGGCGTCGTCTGTGGATGTTGTGAACATCTGACATACACGTCTTTGATGACTACATAATGGTTAAGTGCGCAATACTTAATGGCTTAGAAGTAAGGCACCGAAGACGTTTTGAAAACATCGCAGAACATAAGAGATGTTCAAAGAGATGAATTTGAGATTTCATGCTCGTGCCCTTGTTGAGAGGTATAAGACCTCCGACAAGATTCTTTGCCTACAAAGTAAAGGAGAAAAGCTCAAATCGTTGAGCATGTTCTCAGATTGTCTAAGTACAACAATCGCTTGAATCAAGTGGGAGTTAATCTTCCAGATGAGATAGTGATGGTTCTCCAAAGTCACTGCCACTAAGCTGCTAGAGCTTCGTGATGAACTATAAACAAATCAAGGATATATATGATGATCCTTGAGTGATTCGCAATGTTTGACACTTTGAAAGTAGAAATCAAGAAGGAGCATCAATTGTTGATTGTTAGTAAAACCACTAGTTTCAAGAAGGGTAAGGGCTTGAAGGCATACTTCATGAAACGGCAAACCAGTTGCTACTCTAATGAAGAAACCCAAAATTGAACCCAAACCCGACACTAAGTGCTTCTGTTATGAGGGGAACGGTCACTGAGGCGGAGCTACCCTAGATACTTGGTAGATAAGAAGGCTGGCAAAGTCGACAGAAGTATATTTGATATACATGATATTGATGTGTACTTTACTCCTAGTAGCACGAGGGTATTGGATACCGGTTCAGTTGCTAAGTGATTAGTAACTCGAAATGAAAGCTACGGTATAAACGGAGACTAGCTAAAGGCGAGGTAACGATACGTGTTGGAAGTGTTTCCAAGGTTGATGTGATCAAACGTCGCACGCTCCCTCTACCATCGGATTTGGTGTTAAACCTAAATAATTGTTATTTGGTGCTTGCGTTGAGCATGGACATGATTGGATCGTGTTTATTGCAATATGATTATTCATTTAAAGAGAGTAATGGTTACTCTATTTGCTTGAATAATCACCTTCAATTGTTTATTGAATCTTGATCGTAGTGTTACATATGTTCATGATATTGGTGCCAAAAGATACAAGGTAATGATGATAGTACCACCTACTTGTGGCACTGCCGCTTGAGTCATGTTGAGGTGAATTGCATGAAAGGCTTCATGTTGATGGATCTTTAAATCTCACTTGATTTTGAATCACTTGAGACATGCAAATCATACCACATGAGCATGGCCTTGTTTTCATTGAGATGAAACAAGAAAGTAACTTGTTGGAAGTAACACATTTTGATGTATACCATCCAATGAGTGCTGAGGCACGCAGTGGATATCATTATGTTCTTACTTCAATGACAATTGGAGTAGATACAGGAGTATTTACTTAATGAATCACAAGTCTGCAATATTGAAAAGTTCAATTCTGTTTCAAAGTGAAGTTCGTCGTAACAACAGGATAAACTGTCTACGATATGATCGTAGAGATGAATATCCGAGTTGCGAGTTTTGGTACAGAGTTAAGACAATGTGGAAGTTGTTTCGCAAATTCATGCCACCAGGAACACCATAGTGTGATGGTGTGTCCAAACGTCATAGCCGCGACCTATTTGATATGGTGTATACTATGATGTCTCTTATGGAGTTACCACTATCATTTATGGGTTATGCATTAGAGACAACCGCATTCACTTTAAATAAGGCACCGCGTAATTCCGTTGAGATGACACAGTACAGACTGAGGTTTAGAGAAATCTAAGCTGTTGTTTTTGAAAGTTTGGGGCTGCGACACTTATGTGAAAAAGTTTCAGTCTGATAAGCTCGAACCCAAAGCGGATAAATGCATCTTCATAGGATATCCAAAACAGCTGGGTGCATCTCCTATCTCAAATCCGGAAGCAAAGTGTTTGTTTCTAGAAAACGGAGATAGATCGAAACGCTTAATAGAAGTTTCAACAAGATGCATGCCTTGACAAGTTTTTGAAGGAGTTCAAAATAAATCAGCAAAGGAGTTCTTGGTTGTGTTGTAAGGTGTGAATTTGAGTAAGACTGAAAACCCGACCCCGGCAGAATAAAGAGAATAGGCGAAGGTCACCTTTTATACCTTAGCCGTAGACTCTAAAGTATGCCATGCTGAGTACCGCACCTAATGTGTGCCTTGCTCCAAGTCTGTTAAGAGGTACACAGAGTGATCCAGGATTGAATCATTGATCAGCGGTCAAAGTTATCCTTAGTAACTAATTAACTAAGGAATTTTTCTCGATTATGGAGGTGGTTAAAGAGTTCGTCGTAAAGGGTTACGTCAATGCAAGCTTTGACACTAATCCGAATAACTAAGAGTAGTGAAACGGATTCGTATGGTAGAGTAGATATTTGGAATATTTACGAATAGCACATAGTAGCAACATCTATAAGATGACATAAAGATTTGTAAAGCTCACTTGGATCTGAAAGGGTTCAGAACCGTCGACTAAAACCTCTCTCACAAGCAAGACGTGATCAAACCCCAAAACTGTAAGGGTGTTGGATTCGTTAGAATCACATAGTGATGTGGACTAGATTATTGACTCAAGTGCAAGTGGGAGACTGTTGGAAATATGCCCTAGAGGAAATAATAAATTAGTTATTATTATATTTCCTTGTTCATAATAATCGTTTATTATCCATGCTAGAATTGTATTGATTGGAAACTCAAATACATGTGTGGATACATAGACAACACACTGTCCCTAGTGAGCCTCTAGTTGACTAGTTCGTTGATCAAAGATGGTCAAGGTTTCCTGACCATAGGCAAGTGTTGTCACTTGATAACGGGATCACATCATTATGAGAATCATGTGATGGACAAGACCCAAACTATGAATGTAGCATATTGATCGTGTTGTTTTATTGCTATTGTTTTCTACGTGTCAAGTATTTGTTCCTATGAGCATGAGATCATATAACTCACTAGCACCGGAGGAATACCTTGTGTGCATCAAACGTCGCAACGTAACTGGGTGACTATAAAGGTGCTCTACAGGTATCTTCGAAGGTGTGTGTTGAGTTAGTATGGATCAAGACTGGGATTTGTCACTCCGTGTGACGGAGAGGTATCTCGGAGCCCACTCGGTAATACAACATCACACACAAGCCTTGCAAGCAATGTGACTAAGTGTAAGTCACGGGATCTTGTATTACGGAACGAGTAAAGAGACTTGCCGGTAACGAGATTGAAATAAGTATGCGGATACTGACGATCAAATCTCGGGCAAGTAACATACCGAAGGATAAAGGGAATGAGATACGGGATTATATGAATCCTTGACACTAAGGTTCAACCGATAAGATCTTCGGAGAATATGTAGGATCCAATATGGGCATCCAGGTCCCGTTATTGGATATTGACCGAGGACTGTCTTGGGTCATGTCTACATAGTTCTCGAACCCGCAGGGTCTGCACACATAAGGTTCGGTGACGTTTCGGTATAGTTGAGTTATAGGTGTTGGTAACCGAAAGTTATTAGGAGTCCCAGATGAGATCCAGTATGTCACGAGGAGCTCCGGAATGGCCCGGAGGTAAAGATTGATATATAGGAAGTCCTCTTTTGGTCACCGGAAAAGTTTCGGGCTCATCGGTAGTGTACCGGGAGTGCCGGGGATCATCGGGAGGGGTGTAACGCCCCAAGGGGTCTCATGGGATATGGGAAGAGATAAACCAGCCCCTAGTGGGCTGGAATAAGTTCCCACTAAGGCCCATAAGGTTTGAGAAGGAAAAAACACAAGGTGGAAAGAGTTTCCAAGTGGGAAGGTGGAATCCTACTCCAAGTAGGATTGGAGTAGGACTCCTCCACCTCCAATTTCGGCCAAACCTTGAGGGTTTGAGGCTGCCTACTCCCCTCCCTCCCTCCTATATATACTAGAGGTATTGAGGGTTTTTGAGACATAACTTTGCCACGTGCTGCTCGACCCTATACCACGCAGTTTTTCCTCTAGATCGTATTTCTGCGGAGCTTAGGCGAAGCCCTGCCAGAGTAGATCATCACCACCACCGGCGCGCCGTCACGCTGCCGGAGAACTCTTCTACCTCTCCGCCCCGTCTTGCTGGATCAAGAAGGTGGAGATCGTCATCGAGCTGTACGTGTGCTGAATGCGGAGGTGTCGTCCGTTCGGCACTAGATAGAAATGGATCATGAGACGGATCGCAAGACGGTTCGTGCAATGGATCGCGAGACGGTTCGTGGGACGGATCGCGGGACGGTTCGTGCAATGGATCGCGAGACGGTTCGTGGGAAGGTTCGAGGGACGTGAAGACGTTCCACTACATCAACCGCGTTTCTTAACGCTTCCTGCTATGCGATCTACAAGGGTACGTAGATCCAAATCTTCTCTCGTAGATGGACATCACCATGATAGGTCTTCGTGCGCGTAGGAATTTTTTTGTTTCCCATGCGATGTTCCCCAACAGGTGATTGATTTTAGGAAGTTGAATAAAGCCACTAGGAAAGATCATTACCCTCTTCCTTTTATCGACCAAATGCTAGAAAGGCTGTCTAAACACACACACTTTTGCTTTCTATACGGTTATTCTGGTTTCTCCCAAATACCAGTTGCACAATCTGATCAGGAGTAATCAGTTTCACCTGCCCTTTCGGTACCTTTGCTTATAGACGTATGCCTTTTGGCTTATGTAATGCACCTGCCACCTTTCAAAGATGTATGATGGCTATATTCTCAGACTTTTGTGAAAAGATTGTCGAGGTTTTAATGGATGACTTTTCCGTTTACGGTTCTTCTTTTGATGATTGCCTCAACAACCTTGATCGAGTCTTACAGAGATGTAAAGACACCAATCTTGTCTTGAATTGGGAGAAGTGCCACTTTATGGTTAATGAAGGCATCGTCTTAGGACATAAAATTTCTGAAGGAGGTATTGAAGTCGATAAGGCTAAGGTTGATGCAATCGAGAAAATGCCATACCCCACAGATACCAAAGGTATACGAAGTTTCCTTGGTCATGCTGGTTTCTATAGAAGGTTCATTAAAGACTTCTCTAAGATTTCTAGACCTCTTACCAATCTCTTGCAAAAGGATATTCCTTTTGTCTTTGACGATGATTGTGAGGAAGCCTTCGAAATACTTAAGAGGGCTATGATAACTGCACCTATTGTTCAACCACCTGATTGGAACTTACCTTTTGAGATCATGTGTGATGCTAGTGATTATGCTATTGGTGTTGTTCTAGGGCAAAGAGTTGACAAGAAGCTGAATGTTATTCACTACGCTAGTATAACTCTAGACAGTGCCTAGAGAAACTATGCTACTACGGAGAAGGAATTTTTAGCAGTCGTGTTTGCATGTGAAAATTTCAGGTCTTACATAGTTGATTCCAAAGTCACTATTCACACTAATCATGCTGCTATTAAGTACCTCATGGAGAAGAAGGACACTAAACCTAGACTTATCAGATGGGTTCTCTTGCTACAAGAATTATATTTGCACGTTGTCGACAGAAAGGGTGCTGATAACCCAGTAGCAGATAACTTGTCTAGGTTGGAGAACATTCTTGATGACCCACAACCTATTGATGATAGCTTTCCCGATGAGCAATTGAATGTCATCAATGCTTCACGTAGTGCGCCATGGTATGCTGATTATCCGAACTATATCGTTGCCAAATACATACCACCTAGTTTCACGTACCAGCAAAAGAAGAAATTCTTCTTTGACTTGAGACACTACTTTTGGGATGATCCTCACCTTTATAAGGAAGGAGTAGATGGTGTTATTAGACGTTGTGTACCTGAACATGAACAGAGACAAATCCTACAGAAGTGTCACTCCGAGGCCTACGGAGGACACCATGCGGGAGATAGAACTGCACACAAGGTATTGCAATCAGGTTTCTATTGGCCCACTCTCTTCAAGGATGCCCGTAAGTTTGTCTTGTCTTGTGACGAATGTCAAAGAATAGGTAATATTAGCAAACGTCAGGAAATGCCTATGAACTATTCACTTGTCATTGAACCATTTGATGTTTGGGGCTTATATTATATGGGACCTTTTCCAAAATCCAATGGGTACACTCACATCTTAGTTGTTGTTGATTACGTCACTAAGTGGGTAGAAGCTATCCCCACTAGTAGTGCTAATCACAACACCTCTATCAAGATGCTGAAAGAAGTTATCTTCCCTAGATTTGGAGTCCCTAGATATCTAATGACCGACGGTGGTTCACACTTCATTCATGGTGCTTTCCGTAACACACTTGCTAAGTACGATGTCAACCATAGAATTGCGTCTCCCTATCACCCTCGGTCCAGTGGTCAAGTAGAGCTAAGTAATAGAGAGATTAAACTGATTCTGCAAAAGATTGTCAATGGGTCTAGAACGAATTGGTCTAAGAAGCTCGATGATGCACTGTGGGCTTATAGAACTGCCTATAAGAATCCCATGGGCATGTCTTCGTACAAAATGGTGTAGGGTAAAGCATGTCATTTACCTCTTGAGCTAGAGCATAAAGCTTATTGGGCAATCAAAGAGCTCAACTTTGATTCCAAACTTGCCGGTGAGAAGAGGTTATTTGATATTAGCTCACTTGATGAGTGGAGATGTCAGGCATACCAGAATGCCAAGCTGTTCAAAGAGAACGTTAAGAGGTGGCATTATAAGAGGATACAAAAGCGTGAGTTCAATGTAGGTGATTATGCCTTGCTATATAACTCTCGTTTAAGATTCTTTGCACGCAAGCTTCTCTCTAAATGGGAAGGTCCCTATGTTGTTGAGGAAGTATATCGTTCCGGTGCTATCAAGATCAACAACACGGAAGGTAATTGTTCGAGAGTGGTAAATGGGCAGAGAATCAATCATATATATCAGGTACTCCCATAAATGTTGAAAGCAATATCATCAATACCATAACTCCGGAAAAATACCTAAGGGATATTTATCAGCCTGTTTCAGACTCCGAAAACAAAGAGGTATGTGATTCCGTAAGAAAAGAGAGTCCAAAACTTTTCCAATAGGAATTTTTCTCCGTTTTGGAATATTTGAAAAATACAAATGGAAGTAGTTCGGAAAGTGCGCGAGGAGGCGACAAGCCTGCACGGCGCGGGCCCACCCCCTGGCCGCGCCGTGAGGGCTTGTGGCCACCTCGTGCGCCTCCCGGACTCCGTTTTCGTGCGGGGTACTCCTTCTGGTCTAAAAAAATCATTATATATACTTCCGTTTGGTCTGACCCCTGCATCACGCAGATTTCCTCTGTTTTTCGTTTCGAGCCTCTTTCTGTTGCAGATCTAGATCGCCGTGACTTCCCCAAAAGCTCCGAAGGACAAGATCTTTGAGAAGGTCATCAATCCCTACCTCACGGGAGTGCTACAACACCGTCAATCTATCGAGATGCGTGAGGGGATGTTGCACATCCGTGATGTTGAGGGGCCTAAGAAGACCGGAAGCATGCAGACGAGGCTCGAAGCAATGGAGCAACAAGTCTTCAAGTGCCAAGGGATGGTGGAGCGTGGACTCAACGCCAACCACATGATGATCACGGAGTTCACCAACAAGCACATGATTGATGCCAATGACATTGGGAAGCACCTCTCCAGGCTCTATGACAGGATTGATCAACTCCAGGGCCAGATCTATGACCTGCAGAACCAAAACTGTGAGTATGAGTATAGATTTAAATCAATACAGTTGGCTGCAGATTTGAGGATTCCGGAGACTCGTTCATCTTTCCATGATGGAGCACCTATGCCTTGGAAGACGGAGGATCAAACTCATGTTGCAACAACTCCACCATCACCGCCAAAGGAAGACAACTGAGCATTGGTATGGGCAATCCCCTTGGCTTGTGCCAAGCTTGGGGGAGTTTCCCCGGTATCGTATCACCATCACATCTTTTGCCTTTACCTTTGTTTTAGTTTTCCTTTTC
The DNA here is from genome assembly GCF_904849725.1 of Hordeum vulgare subsp. vulgare. Lineage (NCBI taxonomy): Eukaryota > Viridiplantae > Streptophyta > Magnoliopsida > Poales > Poaceae > Hordeum > Hordeum vulgare. The sequence goes on along the minus strand of NC_058524.1, from coordinate 568,339,550 downwards.
AGTTTTCTTTTTCTCTAGTAGTTTAAAAGTCTTAGTGTTTTAGTCTTTAGTTTTGCTTTGTGTCACCCCGATGTATTCGAGCTCGTGAGCCATATAATAAAGAGTGTCTTAGTTGAAGGGCTTTACCTCTTGCCATGATCAAAAGAGTGAGAATAGAACAAAAGCATGAAAGATCATGTAATGATCTTATGGGAAGTGATGGCTTCACATATAAAAAGAATGAGGATTAAAACTTGTTGAGGGTAGGCAAACATAGACCTTGGTCATTGTTGCAATTAATAGGAAGTGATAAAGAAGGAGAGGTTCACGTATAAATATATCATCTCTAACACCATCTATGATTGTGAACACTCACTAAACTATTGCATGCCTAGAAGTAGATGTTGGACAAGGAAGACAACGTAATGAATTGTGTTTGCTTGGCTCTGAACAATGTTATATGATTAAAGATCCCTTAGCATGTGACGATTGGTTCCACCTCATATTAGCCAAAACCTCCCGCACCAAGTAGAGATACTACTTGTGCATCCATAAACCATCAACCCAGTTTTGCCAGGAGTGTCCACCATACCTACCTATGGATTGAATAAGATCCCTCAAGTAAGTTGTCATCGGTGCAAGCAATAAAAATTGCTCTCTAATATGTATGATCTATTAGTGTGTGGAAAATAAGCTTTATACGAACCTGTGATGAGGAAGACATAAAAGCGACAGACTGCATAATAAAGTTCTTTATCACAGGGGGCAATATAAAGTGACGTTCCTCCGCACTAAGAGGACTGATACGTCTCCGTCGTATCTACTTTTCCAAACTCTTTTGCCCTTGTTTTGGACTCTAATTTGCATGATTTGAATGGAACTAACCCGGACTGACTCTGTTTTCAGCAGAATTGCCATGGTGTTGTTTTTGTGCAGAAATGAAAGTTCTCGGAACGTCCTAAAAATTTACGAAGATTTTTTCTGGAATAAAAGAAAAATACCTGCGCAAAGATCCACCGGAGGGGGCGTGCCAGTGGGCCACAAGCCCCTGGGCCGCGGCCACCCCCTATGGCCGCGCCATGAGGGCTTGTGGGGCCCACGTGGCACCACCGCCCCCAATCTCAGCTCTATATCTTCTGTTTTGCCTGGAAAAAAAATCAGAGAGAAGGTTTCATCGCGTTTTGCGATATGGAGGTGCCGCCACATCTTGTTCTTCATCTGGAGGGCGGATCTGGAGTCCGTTTCGGGCTCTGGAGAGGGGAAATCGTCGCCATCGTCATCATCAACCTTTCTCGATCGACAATTCCATGATGCTCTTCATCGTTCGTGAGTAATCCCATCGTAGGCTTGCTGGACGGTGATGAGTTGGATGAGATCTATCATGTAATCGAGTTAGTTCTTGATGGGGATTGATCCCTAGTATCCACTATGTTCTAGATTGATGTTGCTACTACTTGGCTATGCTTAATGCTTGCCACTAGGGCCCGAGTGCCATGATTTCAGATCTGAACCTATTATGTTGTCGCCAATATATGTGTGTTTTAGATCCTATCTTGCAAGTTGTAGTCACCTACTATGTGTTATGACCCGGCAACCCCGGAGTGACAATAGCCGGAACCACTCCCGGAGATGACCATAGTATGAGGAGTTCATGTATGCACCGCGTGTTAATGCGTTGGTCTGGTTCTTTATTAAAAGGAGAACCTTAATATCCCATAGTTTCCATTAGGACCCCGCTGCCACGGGAGGGATGGACAATAGATGTCATGCAAGTTCTTTTCCCTAAGCACGTATGATTATATACGGAATACATGCCTACATTAGATTGATGAACGGGAGCTAGCCACATATATCTCCGTGTTATAGCTGTTACATGATGAATCATATCCGTCACACTCATCCATCACCGATCCACTACCTACAAGTCTTTTACTACTCGTCCTCGCTACGTTACTTTGCATAGGCTTGTCCCTTGCTACAAGAGGGATTGGGCCACTTTGCTGCTGTCACTTTGCTGTTGTTGCTACTGCTGTTACTTGTTACTTTGCTGTTGCTGTCACTACTGCTGTTACTTGCTACTCCATTGTTACTTGTTGCAAGACTTTGTTGGCGTTAACATCCCGTCAACAAGGCTTTTTCTGGCGCCATTGTCGGGGATTGTCAAAGCCTTTTCTGGCACCGTTGCTATCATACTACCTTGCTAATGATACTTTGCTTGCAGACACTAATCTTTCAGGTGTGGTTGAATTGACAACTCAGCTGCTAATACTTGAGAATATTCTTTAGCTTTCCCTTGTGAGCGAATCAATAAATTTGGGTTGAATACTCTACCCTCGAAAACTGTTGCGATCCCATATGCTTGTGGGACATCAAGGCTTTTTCTGGCGCCGTTGCCGGGGAAGCACAACTATATTCTCTGAGTCACTTGGGATTTACGTCTGCCGATCACTATAAGGAATCCGAAAGATCCAAGAACTAAAATCCTACCTTCCACTATGAGGAGAGGTAAGGAACTGCCATCTAGCTCTGCACTTGATTCACCTTCAGTTTTGAGTAAGTTTGCGACATCGCCTCGTGCTGGAAATCTTGATACTATGCCTCATGATGCTATGGTTGATACTATGCATGATGATACTATGCCTGATTATGCTATGCTTGATACTATGCCTGATGATGCTATGCTTGATACTATGCCTGATGATACTATGCCTCATGATGCTATGATTGATACTATGCCTCATGATGCTATGCTTGATACTATGCCTGATGATGCTATGCTTGATACTATGCCTGCTATGCCTGATAGTGCTTTGCCACTTGGTGCATTCCTTGATGCACATATTTCTAGAGCTGCTGCTAGATGTGATGATACTTCTGAAACTGCTGATACTATTGAAGTAGAACCTGCTACTATGCCTGAATTGCCTGATATGCCTGATACGCGCTATGTTATGGAGGGGGAGATAGCTGAGGATTTTCTTGCGTGTAAGGATAGATATGATGTTGAGAAACTTCTACGCAAGTGGAAATAAAAATCTCTAAACTCTAGGATGAAATACGACCCGAAGTTTGCTACTTCGCCTATCTTTGTGACCGATAAGGATTATGAATTCTTTGTCGACCCTAAGTTAATCACTCTGGTCGAATCTGATCCTTTTCACGGTTATGAGTCTGAAACGGTTGTAGCCCATCTTACCAAACTGCACGATATAGCCACCCTATTCACTAGTGAGGAAAAGATCCGCCACTACTATATCCTCAAGCTGTTTCCTTTCTCGCTAAAGGATGATGCTAAGACTTGGTTCACTTCTCTTGCTCCTGGTTGTGTGCATAGCCCCCAGGATATGGTCTACTACTTCTTTGAAAAATATTTCCCTGCCCATAAGAAGCAAGCTGCCTTGTAGGAAATATACAACTTTGCTCAAGCTGAGGAAGAGAGTCTCCCACAAGCTTGGGGAGGCTCATCCAGCTACTGAATGCTTTGCCTCATCACCCTCTTGAGAAGAATGAAATACTTGATATCTTCTATAATGGACTTACCGATGCTTCCAAAGACCATTTAGATAGTTGTGCCGGTAGTGTTTTTAGGGAACGAACCGTAGAACAAGCTGAGATTCTGTTGAATAACATCTTGTGCAATGAGAATGCTTGGACTATTCCCGAACCACCTTCTAAGCCAACTCCGAAGAAAAGAGATATTCTATTCCTCAGTCCTGAAGATATGCAAGAAGCCAAGAAATCTATGCGAGAGAAAGGCATTAAATCTGAAGATGTCAAAAATATACCACCCATCGAAGAGATCCATGGTCTCGATAACCCGATATAGGTAGTAGAAGTAAATTCTCTGTGTAGGTTTGATGAGAGTGATATTCCTTTTGATAAACCTGTTAGCTTATGCATGGATGAATTTGATAACTTCGTTGCTAAACAACAAAGTTTCAATGATTATGTTAGCAGGCAATTGGAAAAGAATGCTCATATGCTTAGTCATTTAAGTGATTGTGTGGACAGAAACGTCAACCATCTTAAGCTTCTGAGTAAACATGCCTCTATGGTTACTACTCAGGTAGAACAAGTACTTAAAGCTCAGAATGACTTGCTCAATGAGTTGAATGACAATTCAGTCAGAGTCGTCACTAGAGGCGGTAGAATGACCTGGGAACCTTTGTATCCTGAGGGTCATCCGAAGAGAGTTGAACAAGAGTCTCAAGGAGTTAGCACTGATGAACCTAGTCATCCTAGAAAGAAGAAGAAAGATGATAGGAACCTGCACGCTAGCAACCCTGTTGCTGCTACACCTGAGAGTCCAAACGATGCCTCTGTCTCTGATGCTGAAACACAATCTGGTGATGAACATGAGCCTAATGATGATATCAATAGTGATGTTCATGAAGATGCTCAACCTAGCAATGATAAGGATGTTCTTGATAACCCACAGCCTAAGAATAGAAGATACGATAAGAATGACTTCGCTGCTAGGAAGCATGGTAAAGAAAGGGAGCCATGGGTTCAGAAACCTATGGCCTTTCCTCCCAAACCATCCAAGAAAAAGGATGATGAGGATTTTGAGCGATTCGTTGAGATGATCAGACTTGTCTTTCTGCAAATGCGTTTGATAGATATGCTCAAAATGTCTGTGTATGCTAAGTACATGAAAGATATTGTGACTAATAAGAGGAGGATACCTGATCTTGAGATTTCTGCCATGCTTGCCAATTACACTTTCAAGGGTGGAACTCCAAAGAAACCAGGTGATGCCGGTGTGCCCACTATACCTTGCTCCGTTCTCTTTTGCGATTCGAGAAAGTTTTGTCGAGAGGATTTGATCAACCCCATTGACGGATTTCTTTCAATGACCATGAGATGGATGAATCGAGGAGTCACAAACCTCTGTTCCAAGCTTTCAATTTAGGTTGCTTAGAACAAAAATGATAGGTTTAGTTTAGATTTCCCTGTTTTCTGTTTTAGCGTCCGGTAGAAAAATACCCCGAAAATAAAAGTTCTCCGAACGCTGTGAAAATCTAGTATGATTTTTTCTGGAATATTTGAAAAATACTGGGAGAAAGAGTCTGTCTGGGGGCCACACTAGTGGGCCACAAGCCCTAGGGGCGCGGGCACCCCCTGGCCGCGCCACCCAGGCTTGTGGGGCCCACAGGCACCCCCTCCACTCATTCTTGCTCCCATCCACTTCTCCTACCTCCAGAAAAATTGTTTCGCAGCTCAAACCCGTGTTCTTGCTCCTCTTGTTGGGATTTTCGATCTCTTTGCTCAAATCACCGTTCTTCGAACTGTTTTGGTAAAATTACTCCTTGGTAAGTGACTCCTCCATTGGTCCAATTAGTTTTTGCTCTAGTGCCTTATACTCCGCTTATTTTTGCTGCCTTGGTGACCATGTTCTTGAGCTTTGCATGCTGATTCTAGCTGGTCCCAAGTAGTTTTGATGCGTAATATGGTCTCTAGGAACTTGTGGGAGTAGTTGCTACGAGTTTCATTGAGCCTTATTCACTTTTCCTTAGAATCACTAAAAATTTCAGAGATAGAAAAGGGAAAAGATGAGGAGGTTCTTGAGAGGCTCTTCAAGCCGTGACCCCAAGGATGATGGGAGTGAGAAGAAGGCCAAGTATCCGGTCCCTCGAGTCGCAGAAGTTCGCGCGTGCGAATGGCCAAGCGACGCGTTCTTACGCGCCGTTTGAATTTATGAGGACTTTTATCACTTGGTGGAGAACACAGGCCTTACCGCCTTCGTTGAAGATAAGTGTTCGCAATACCTCCTCCTCACTAATATCTTCGTACAAAGCTTTAACTTCTATCCGAGGAAGAATCCTCCTATGGTTGAGTTTAAGCTATATGATGTCCCCCAACGCATGTCACTCCAGGATTTTTGCAATGTTTGCAAATTACCTTACATAGGGGATATTCATGAACCTCGTCCATGGGACTTGGAAGCTTTTATCGGTACAATTTCTGTAGGAGAGGAGAGAGGAGTGTCTTGCGCTAGAGCTGCTAGCATTCATTTTCCCGTGCTTCGGTACTACTCACAATTTGTGGGAAAATGTTTGATTGGTCGTGGGAAGGCTGCGTCACTTAGTTCCCCAGATCTTGCGGTCTTGCGTGAAGCCCTTTATAATGATAAAACTTATAGCTTAGGCGCTATAGTAGCTCAATGATTGAACCTTAACCGTTCTAAAGGTGTTGTCTATGGAGGTATCTATGCTACCCGTCTTGCCAGACACTTTGAGATACACATTAGACTGGAGGAGGAAGAAGAGATGCTTCTTCCCGAGAGATATCTAGATTACGATAGCATGGTTCGCGATGACTTTCTTGATAGAGATATAGGTGGAAGGATGATTTATAACCTGGTATTTAGTCAGGGTACTCGTGAGACTATTACTTTGCCTGCTCCTTCTTTGTTCAATCTTCATGCACGCAGGTACACTATTATGCCCTCGGACATCTACACATATTGGGGCTTGGCCCAACCAAAGGTGCCCGTGCCCGAGCCGCCAGTCGAGTAACAGACGCCAGTTTATCAGTGGGAGCCAGAGGAGCTCACACAACAGTGGCATCCACAGTCCACTCTGGAGTACCCAGGAGCTGGTTATTTCCCTCCTTGGGAGTAGACCAACTTAGGCCAAAAGCCTAAGCTTGGGGGAGTACGTGTTCTCGCCGACTTTACATTCCTGCTTATGCTTTCACTTTGTTAGCCGGTGTTCACACTTTGCCACTGTATCATCCATGTTAGTTTATTTTCTTTTTCTCGTTTTCTTTTCGTATGTCTGTCTAGTTTGAAAAACACAAAAAGATTTTCTTTTTCTTCTTTTTCTTGTTGGGAGCTTTCCCATGTAGATAGTTTTCTTTTTCTTTGGGTCAAGGTAGAAGATATTGGTTACAATGTTTAGTGGCTCTTGCATGCATACCTGCTTAGCTTTCAAAGAGCCATATTACTTTGTCTTCTCTTTTGTGTTTGCCTGCAGATTCCAGCATAGTCCAATGCACGAGCACACTTATTACTGTTCACATCTTTCGGTCGTGCAAGTGAAAGGCAATAATGACGATATATGATGAAGTGACTGAGCCTGGAAAAGCTGGTATGAACTCGATCTATTTTGTTTTTGTAAATATGACTAGCTCATCATGCCTGATTCAGCTTTTTGTGAGAGAAACATGTTTTCAATGAAAACTTAGAGATCATAGTTGCTTATGCCATGCTTATTTAGCTAGGAGCTTATAATGGTTTGTCTTAGTTGTCCACATGAATGTTGAGATGACTATGATGTAGTATGATAGGATGGTATCCTCCTTTGAATGATTCAAGTGGCTTGACTTGGCGCATGTTCACGCATGTAGTTGAAACAAAATCAACATAGCCTCTATGATATTCATGTTCATGGTGATTTATGTCCTACTCATGCTTGCACTCAATGTTAGTTAATCTCAATGCATTTTGATGACTGTTGTCGCTCTCTAGTTGGTCGCTTCCCAGTCTTTTGCTAGCCTTCACTTGTACTAAGCGGGAATACTGCTTGTGCATCCACTCCCATAAACCCAAAGTTGTGCCATATGAGTCCACCATACCTACCTATGTGCGGTATCTACCTGCCGTTCCAAGTAAATTTGCATGTGCCACTCTCTAAATCTTCAAGAAATAATCTGTTTTGCATGCCCGAACCGCTCATGTGGTGACAGGGGGCTATTAGTATATTCCATGCTAGGCGTGTTATCCTCGACATGTGTTTATTCACTATCATTCACGAGAAAGGGGCCGGTAATTGGAATTCCCAGTTCCATACTCAAATCGAAAAGATAATTGCAAACAAAACTCCCCCAGGATTGATGTTGGTTTGGACGGTACCCGAGGATTTGGCTAGCCGTGGAGTGTGATTGATTGGTGGTGGGGGAGTCAAAACTTTACTTTTCTGTTTGGGAACCGCCTATAGCATGTGTAGCGTGGAAGATGTTGAGAAATCTTAGTCATTGCGTTGACAATGAAAGCATGCCACCCAAAATTATTATCTCTGTTTTCAAAGCTTGAGCTCTGGCACCTCTGCAAATCAATGCTTCCCTCTGCGAAGGGCCTGTCTATTTATGTTCCTGTTGAGTCATCCTCCTCTTACAAAAGCACCAATTAGAGAGCACCTCTGTCATTTTTATGCTTTGCTTTTAACTGTGTTGAGTATAACTATGACTAGATCTTCATTGCCTTGAATTACAATGATTAGTCAGCCCTTGGTCTTTGAAGGTGCTCTGCATTTATGTTTTGCGGTCTCAGAAAGAGCTAGCGAGATACCATCTATTCGTACTGCTTCATCTTGTTTTGATTGAAGTATTGACACTTGAGGCTTATTATTATTTGCTCGCTAGTTGATTATGCCATTGATATGAGTTTACCGTGAGACCTAGATGTCATTTGCTTATGTGGTTTGATTGTGATCTTGCTGAAATTCTGGTTGTGAGTTAGAGATAGTTGCAACAACAAGATCAAACAGAGTTCGTCAAAGTTTTTCTTTTGTCTCTCTCAGTTTGTCAACTGAGTTGCTTGAGGACAAGCAAGGCTTTAAGCTTGGGGGAGTTGATACGTCTCCGTCGTATCTACTTTTTCAAACTCTTTTGCCCTTGTTTTGGACTCCAATTTGCATGATTTGAATGGAACTAACCCGGACTGACGTTGTTTTCAGCAGAATTGCCATGGTGTTGTTTTTGTGCAGAAATGAAAGTTCTCGGAACATCCTGAAAATTTACGGAGATTCTTTCTGGAATAAAAGAAAAATACATGCGCAAAGATCCACCGGAGGGGGCGTTCCAGTGGGCCACAAGCCCCTGGGCCGCGACCACCCCCTATGGTCGCGCCATGAGGGCTTGTGGGGCCCACGTGGCACCACCGCCCCCAATCTCATCTCTATATCTTCCGTTTCGCCTGGAAAAAAATCAGAGAGAAGGTTTCATCGCGTTTTGCGATACGGAGGCGCCGCCACATCCAGGTCTTCATATGGAGGGCAGATCTGGAGTCCGTTTCGGGCTCCGGAGAGGGGAAATCGTCGCCATCGTCATCATCAACCTTTCTCCATCGACAATTCCATGATGCTCTTCATCGTTCGTGAGTAATCTCATCGTAGGCTTGCTGGACGGTGATGAGTTGGATGAGATCTATCATGTAAGCGAGTTAGTTCTTGACGGGGATTGATCCCTAGTATCCACTATGTTCTAGATTGATGTTGCTACTACTTGGTTATGCTTAATGCTTGTCACTAGGGCCCGAGTGCCATGATTTCAGATCTGAACCTATTATGTTGTCGCTAATATATGTGTGTTTTAGATCCTATCTTGCAAGTTGTAGTCACCTACTATGTGTTATGACCCGGCAACCCCGGAGTGACAATAGCCGAAACCACTCCCGGAGATGACCATAATATGAGGAGTTCATGTATTCACCGCGTGTTAATGCGTTGGTCCGGTTCTTTATTAAAAGGAGAACCTTAATATCCCGTAGTTTCCATTAGGACCCCGCTGCCACGGGAGGGATGGACAATAGATGTCATGCAAGTTCTTTTCCCTAAGCACGTATGACTACATACGGAATACATGCCTACATTAGATTGATGAACGGGAGCTAGCCACATATCTCTCCATGTTATAGCTGTTACATGATGAATCATATCCGTCACACTCATCCATCACCGATCCACTGCCTACGAGTCTTTTACTACTGGTCCTCGCTACGTTACTTTGCCTAGGCTTGTCCCTTGCTACAAGAGGGATTGGGCCACTTTGCTGCTGTCACTTTGCTGCTGTTGCTACTGCTGTTACTTGTTACTTTGCTGCTGCTGTCACTACTGTAGTTACTTGCTACTCCGCTGTTACTTGTTGCAAGACTTTTTTGGCGTTAACATCCCGTCAACAAGGCTTTTTCTGGCGCCGTTGCCAAGGATTGTCAAAGCTTTTTCTGGCACCGTTGCTATCATACTACCTTGCTACTCATACTTTGCTTGCAGACACTAATCTTTGAGGTGTGGTTGAATTGACAACTCAGCTGCTAATACTTGAGAATATTCTTTAGCTTCCCCTTGTGACCGAATCAATAAATTTGGGTTGAATACTCTACCCTCGAAAACTTCTGCGATCCCATATGCTTGTGGGACATCAAGGACACGCATCCAAACCTCAAAAGGGCATGACAACCTCTGCTTCCCTCTGCGAAGGGTCTATCTAGTACCTTTACTTTTTTCCCTTGAAAGAGTCATGGTGATCTTCACCAAATCCTTATTTCGCCTTTATCTTGGCTAATGTCATATGCTTGGGAAAGATCTATATTCATATGTCAACTTGGAAGTAAGTATTCATGAATTATTATTGTTGACTTTACCCTTGAGGTAAGCAGTTGGGAGGCAAAACTATAAGCCTCTATCTTTCTCTGTGTCCAACTGAAACTTTGATCTCATGAGTACCACGTGAGTTGTAGCAATTGTAGAGAACGAAAGAATGATTGAGTATGTGGATTTTCTTTACAAGATATTATTTGACTCTTTCTGATGTTGTGATAAATTACAATTGCTTCAATGACTAAAGGCTATCGGTTGTTACTTCTCGGTAAGGTTCTTGATCCATGCTTTACTTTGTGAAGGAATTGTCACTTTAGCATGAGAGATTATATGTTGGTATTGCTGTTCTGATAATGTTCATGATGCATGCATGTTCGTATCTTGTTTTGTCGACACCTCTCTCCCTAAACATGTGGACATATTTATTGAGCTAGGCTTTCGCTTGAGGACAAGCGAGGTCTAAGCTTGGGGGGGTTGATATGTCCATTTTGCATCATGTTTTCATGTTGATATTTATCGCTTCTTGGGCTGTTATTTCACTTCACGGTACTATTCTTATGCCTTTTCTCTCTTATTTTGCAAGGTTTACATGAAGAGGGAGAATACCGACAACTGGAATTCTGGCCTGAAAGTGGAGCAAGTTTGAGATACCTATTCTGCGCAACTCCAAACACCGTAAAAATGAACGAGGATTTTTTTCCCGATTTATCAAAAATACTGGGCCGAAGAAGTGCCAGAGGGGGGCATGCAGGTGGCCACAAGCCTGCACGGCGCGGCCACCCCCCAGGCCGCGCCATGTGGGCTTGTGGGCACCCTGCAGGCCCACTTGCCCCCCTCTTTTGCTATATGAAGGGTTTCGTCCAGGAAAAAAATCAGCGAGGAGCTTTTTCGTGGATTCGCCGCCGCCACGAGGCGGAACTTGAGCAGAACCAATCTAGAGCTCCGGCAGGACGATCCTGCCGGAGAAACTTCCCTCTCGGAGGGGGAAATTGTTGCCATCGTCATCACCAACACTCCTCTCATCGGAGGGGACTCGTCACCATCAACATCTTCATCAGCACCATCTCATCTTCAAACCCTAGTTCATCACTTGTAACCAATCTCCGTCTCGCGACTCCGATTGGTACTTGTAAGGTTGCTAGTAGTGTTTATTACTCTTTGTAGTTGATGCTAGTTGGATTATTTGGTGGAAGATTTTATGTTCAGATCCTTGATGCTACTCATTACCTCTCTGGTCATGAATATGATTATGCTTTGTGAGTAGTTACTTTTGTTCCTGATGACATGGGATAAGTCATGCTAATAGTAGTCATGTTAATTTGGTATTCATTTCGTATTTTGATATGTTGTATGTTGTTTTTCCTCTAGTGGTGTTATGTGAACGTCGACTACATAACGCTTCACCATTATTTGGGCCTAGAGGAAGGCATTGGGAAGTAGTAAGTAGATGATGGGTTGCTAGAGTGACAGAAGCTTAAACCCTAGTTTATGTGTTGCTTCGTACGGGGCTGATTTGGATCCACTAGTTTAATGCTATGGTTAGACTTTGTCTTAATTTTTCTTTCCTAGTTGCGGATGCTTGTGAGAGGGGTTAATCATAAGTGGGATGCTTGTCCAAGTAAGGGCAGTGCCCAAGCGCCGGTCCACCCACATATCAAACTATCAAAGTAACAAACGCGAATCATATGAACATGATGAAAACTAGCATGACAGAAATTCCCGTGTGTCCTCGGGAGCATTTTTCCTCCTATAAGACTTTGTCTAGGCTTGTCCCTTGCTACAAAAGGGATTGGGCCACTTTGCTGCAGCGTTGCTACTTTTGTTACTTGTTGCTTGCTACGAATCATCTCACCACACAATCACTTGTTACCGACAATTTCAGTGCTTGCAGATATTTCCTTGCTGAAAACCACTTGTCAGATCCTTCTGCTCCTCGTTGGGTTCGACACTCTTACTTATCGAAAGGACTACGATTGATCCCCTATACTTGTGGGCCATCAAGCGTCTTGTATCGTAGGAGTCTTTTCTTTTTGTTGTGTTACAATCATCCTTGCTGCACACCTTTAGAGAGAGACATGCACTCATCGTGATTTTGCTAGAATGCTCATCATGCTTCACTTATATCTTTTGAGCTAGATAAGTTTGCTCTATGTGCTTCACTTAGATATTTTAGAGCACGGCGGTGCGTGACTTGGTAGTTGGCTTATGTTATGAAAGTAGTCCCAAAGGTGTTAGGTACCCAAAGAGGATACGAAAACTTCCATCTTCATGTGCATTGAGTAGAAAGAGAAGTCTTGATTCCTCTCAATTAGTTTTGAGACATGGATTTGGTGATATTAAGAGTTATGTTACTAGGGTGTTGTGAATCTAGAAATACTTGTGTTGAAGTTAGTGATTCCCGTAGCATGCACGTATGGTGAACCGCTATGTTAGGAAGTCAGAGCATAATTGATATATTGATTGTCATCCTTTGTGTTGAGGTCGGGATCGCGTGATGGTTAACACCTACCAACCCTTCCCCTAGGAGTATGCGTTTAGCACTTTGTTTCGATTACTAATAAAAAACTTTCGCAACAAGTATGTGAGTTCTTCATGACTAATGTGAGTCCATGGTATAGATGCACTTTCACCTTCCACCATTGCTAGCCTCTCTAGTGCCGCGCAACTTTCGCCGGTACACAAACCCACCATATGCCTTCCTCAAAAGAGCCACCATACCTACCTACTATGGCATTTTCATAGCCATTCCGAGATATATTGCCATGCAACTCCCAATGTTCCGTCTCATGACTTGTGCCGTCACTCTCATGTTGCCTTTGCATGATCGTAAGATAGCTAGCGAGATGTTTCAACGTCATACGCAAAGCTAGATCGTTGCACATCCCGGTACACTGTCGGAGGCATTTCCTATAGAGTCATCATCGTTCTAAGCTTTGAGCTGTGAGTAAATAAAAGTGTGATGATCATCATTATTAGAGCATTGTCCCATGTAAGGAAATAAAAAAAATAGGCCAAAGAGCCCAAATAAAAAAAGATAAAAAAGAGGCCCAAGAGCCCCAAAAAAGAGAGAGAAAAAGAGAGAACGGACAATGCTACTATCTTTTTCCACACTTGTGCTTCATAATAGCACCATGTTCTTCATGATTGAGAGCCTCTCGTTTCGCCACCACCATATACTAGTGGGAATCTTTATTATATAACTTGGCTTGTATATTCCAATGATGGGCTTCTTGAAAGTTGCCCTAGGTCTTCGTGAGCAAGCAAGTTGGATGCACACCCACTAGTTCTCCTTTTGAGCTTTCACATACTTAATAGCTCTAGTGCATCCTTTGTATGGCAATCTCTACTCATTCACATTGATATCTATTAATGGGCATCTCCATAGCCCTTTGATACGCCGAGCCAATGTGACCATCTCCTCCTTTTTGTCTCACAACCACCACCACACTCTATTCCACCTATAGTGCTATATCCATGGCTCACGCTCATGTATTGCGTTATAGTTATAAAAAGTTTGAGAAAGTAAGAGTGAGAAGACAATTACTTGGCCAATACCAGGGTTGTGCATGATTTACATTAGTTGTGTGAGGATGATGGAGCATAGCCAGACTATATGATTTTGTAGGGGTAACTTTCCTTGGCATTGTTATTTTGAAAGTTCATGATTACCTTGCTAGTTTGCTTGAAGTATTATTGTTTTCATGTCAATAGCAAACTATTGTTTTGAATCTTACGGATCTGAACATTCATGTCACATGAAAGAAGTTACAAAGGACAACTATGCTAGGTAGCATCCCACATCAAAAATTCAGTCTTTATCACTTCCCTACTCGAGGACGAGCAGGAGTTAAGCTTGGGGATGCTTGATACGTCTCCAACGTATGTATAATTTTTGATGGTTTCATGCTATTATCTTGTCAAACTTTGGATGTTTTGTATGCCTTTTATATCTTTTTTGGGACTAACTTATTAACTCAGTGCCAAGTGCCAGTTCCTGTTTTTCCCGTGTTTTTGACCCTTTTCAGAGGAGGATTTTAAACGGAGTACAAACGGAACAAAACTTCCAAAAAGATTTTTTCTGAAACAGAAAAAGATCGGGGAACCTGAGAACCAGGGCAGGGGCTACCAGTGACCCCACAAGCCCCCTAGCCGCGGCCATGGGCGCGCCTCCCAGGCTTGTGGGCTCCCTCGTCCACCTCTGCCCTACGTCTTTCGCCTCTATATTCCTAAAAATTCCAAAAAAAATCAGGAGATCATCGAAAGTACTTTTCCGCCGCCGCAAGCTTCTGTCTCCGCAAGATCCCATCTGGGGCACGTTCTGGTGCCCTGCCGGAGAGGGGATTCGGATACGGAGGGCTTCTTCATCAACACCATGACCTCTCCGATGATGCGTGAGTAGTTCACCATAGACCTACGGGTCCATAGCTAGTAGCTAGATGGCTTCTTCTCTCTCTTGGATCTTCAATACAAAGTTCTCCATGTTCTTCATGGAGATCTATCCGATGTAATCTTCTTTAGCGCCGTGTTTGTCGAGATCCAATGAGTTGTGGATTTATGATCAGATTATCTCTGAATCTTATTTGAGTTTCTTCTGATCTCTTTTATGCATTATTTCATATCCTTGTAAATCTCTTCGAGTTGTGGGTTTTGTTTGGCCAGCTTGATCTATGATTCTTGCAATGGGAGAAGTACTTGGTTTTGGGTTCATACCGTGCGGTTACCTCACCCAGTGACAGAAGGGGTAGCGAGGCACGCATCGTGTTGTTGCCATCAAGGGTAAAAAGAAGGGGTTTTCATCATTGGTTTGAGACTATCCCTCTACATCATGTCATCTTGCTTAAGGCGTTACTCTGTTTGTCATGAACTCAATACACTAGATGCATGCTGGATAGCGGTCGATGTGTGGAGTAATACTAGTAGATGTAGAAAGTATCGGTCTACTTGTTTCGGACGTGATGCCTATATGTATGATCATTGCCTTAGATATCGTCATGACTTTGCGCGGTTCTATCAATTGCTCGACAGTAATTTGTTCACCCATCGTAATATTTGCTATTTTGAGAGAAGCCTCTAGTGAACACTATGGCCCCCGGGTCTACTCCACGCCATATTTTCAGCCTTACTCTTTTACTTCGTTGCACTTTCCGCCTTCAGATCTCATTTTGCAATCAATCTTAAAGGGATTGACAACCCATTTATAGCGTTGGGTGGAAGCTCTTTGTGTTTGCGCAGGTACTCTGGACTTGACGAGATTCTCCTACTGGATTGATACCTTGGTTCGCAAACTGAGGGAAATACTTACTGCTATTGTGCTGCATCACCCTTTCCTCTTCAAGGGAAAAACCAACGCAAGCAAGTCTCCATCAACGTGTCAGTTTCAGGCGCTGTTGTTTGAGAAGTAGCAGGAGCCGGGCAATCTCTTCTCCAATTGTGCGTCGCTTCCCCTCGACGAAGCGGCGCAAATGTTAGTTCACCGGCTTTGCATCCGGCCGCATGTGAAGTTTGTGCTCGGCGTACTTCCTCGGAACCCCTGATATGTCTTTTGGAGACCATGCAAAGATGTCCCGATTATCACGGAGGAAGTCGACGAGCTCGCCTTCCTATTTTGGGCTGAGGTTAGCCCCGATGGTGACGCACTGCTTGGGGTTCGCAGGGTCGAGTAGCACCTGCTTGGCTTGTTTGGCCGGCTTCAATGAGCCTTCGCCGGCCGACTGGGATGGTGGAGTAGGGATCGTCGGCTGCTCCGTAGCCTGTGCCACGAGCCGGTCGATCTGCCTTTTCTCCTCAGCAATCACCATGGCGTCGGCCAGGCGGCTACTGTCCTGTGCACACTCGAGCGACTTCTTGTAGTCGCCAGCAATGGTGATGATGCCCTTTGGACCCAGCATCTTCATTTTGAGGTAGGCGTAGTGGTGGATGGTAATGAATTTGGCCAGAGCCGGCCTGCCCAACAGCGCGTGATACGGGCTGCTGAGATCCACCACCTCGAACCATATGGACTCTCGGCGGAAGTGCGCCTTGTCACCGAAAAGGACGTCTAGCTGGATTTTGCCGATCGACGAGCACGACTGTCCCGGCACAATGCCGTGGAAGACAGTGCTGGTCGGATGGAGGTCCTTCTCCTTGAGCCCAAGCTTGAGCAAGGTGTCGAGGTAGAGGATGTTGATGTTGTTGCCGCCGTCGACGAACACCCGGGAGAACCGGCAAATGAGCCACTGGGAGGAAAAAGTGGGGTCGAGGACGAGCGCGTATGAGCCAGGATTTGGCATAACCGTTGGATGGTCAAATCGAATCCATGTAATTGGCTTTTCAGACCAATGCATGTATTGGGGAACCGGGGGGACCGTGGCGTTCACCTCAAGCCGGCGTTGTCGCTGGCTGTGCTTGTCATCACCCTCGCTGGTGAAGACAACGAATGCTCCATCTTGATGGGGGTAGTCATCATGGAGACGGCCGTATTTGTGTGGTGGCGGTGGTGGAGCCAGAGCCGGCCCAGGAGCCGGAGCATGAGGCGCTGCAGCTGCACCTGGGGGAGCCGGTAGGCCCTCTCCTTGCGACAGTCGTCGTGCAAAGCTGCACCGTCGAAGGGTATGGGTAGCGGGCTTCGCCTGAGTGTGCATGTTGCAGGGCGCGTCAAGCATTTGCTCGAAGCTGAGCTTGGGCTGCCAGTCGTTCTTGCCGGTCCGCCTCCGTTGAGAGCCGGCTTGAGTAGCCGACGCATCTCCCTCCATGTTGGCCACCAGTTTGTTGTTGGAGCACGAATCGAGTTGATCCGCCTTGCGCTTGTTGTTGTTCTGGCCGCCTCGATTGTCACCAGCCGGCTTGGGAGTAGTCGGCGTGGGGGCAACTTTGTCTAAGGCAGTCACCTTGACCCGCATCGTGGAGTCAGCTGTGGTGTACTTGTCCGCCTTGGACATGAGCACCGCGAGAGAGGTGGGCTCGGAGCACATGAGCTTGTGCTTGAGGAGAGTGTTGTCTCGGCAGCCGTCGATGAAGTACTGGATGGCGTGTACCTCATGCACTCCCTCGCACGTGTTGCGCAGCTTAGTCCAACGTGTGACGTAGTCACGAAGGGGTTCGTCGGGCCTCTGGACGCACATGGCCAGCTCGCGAGGCCGCCCAGGGCGCTTGTAGGTGCCAGTGAAGTTGCGGACGAACGCCTCCTCGAAGTCAACCCAGGAGTTGACGCTGCCGGCTAGAAGGCTATTAAGCCATGTTCTAGCCGAGCCAGCCAGCATGAGTGGCACGTAGCGGACGGCTACGCGCTTGTTGCCCCGAGCGATGCCAACAGCGGTGGTGTAGTCGATCAGCCAATCTTCTGGCTTGGTTGTGCTATTGTACTTGGGGTGTCCCGAGGGAGAGTGAAGCCTCGGGGAAATGGCTCCCCTTGGATCCGGGGGCCGAAGCACGTCGGACCAATGGGTCCGTCCTCTTCCAGGAGAGCTGACTGCGCCAGGGCGTTGAGGCTCTTGTGAGCATCGTTGTCGCTGTGTGGGACGCGAGGGCCGATCCGAGCCGTGATCGGAAGGGTGTCTTGTGATCCGGTAGCATGGGCCCTCCCCGGAAGAGGAACCTCATACACCGAATCACTCTCATCATCTCTGCGACGCCGACTTGAAGTCGGCTCGCTCTGGCGCTGAGAACGCCTGTCTTGGCCGCCCTCGCCCTTCCGTCCGGAAGCCCGATGCAAGGAAGATCCCTCGACTTGATGACGACCGCTGGGGTTACGGCGCACTCCGGGATTGGGCCCGGAGACTCCGACTGTGCCTGACCAGGGTCAAGGTGCGTCTGCTGCTCATTTGCGATGTCAAGGAGATCCTTGACCCGCTTCTCCTCAAGGACGCTCTCCTCGCCCTCCAAGTCTGGCATTTCTGCCATGGCCGCCTGCGCAGCCCGCAAGTTGGCCGCAAGAGTCTTGTAGATGGGCTGCTTGCCGCCTAGGATTTCGGCAATGACCCGACCGTGGCCGCGGACCGCGCCAAGCCGGCTAGGACCCTCGGAAACCGGAGTGAGGTCGTAAGCGGAGTTATACTCGCGCTACGCGGCCTCCATCTGGCGTTTAGCCGCGGCGATGGTAATGCCCTCCTCCAAGATCTGCCTGCGAGCCTCCTCCAGCGAGGACCGCACCTTGGTGGGGTTTGTGGAGGTGGCGATGGGCGTCTTCAAGCCAGCAAGGGCAGTATGAAGCGTGTCGGCGGATACAGCAGCAGGATCACCAGCGTCGGCTGACGCCTTTCCGTGAGCCTTGCTCGTGCTGTCACCAATGACCATCACCTCCACGACGTTGGAGAAGAGGGCGACGTGATACGGGGTAAGGCACCCCGCAGATGACGGTGGATCGTCGAAGACGAGCACGTCACTGGGGTACACGTTGAATGCAGGCGTCTCCGGATGGAGAGCCTACTGAAGCTGGCGCACAATGCGTCGACATCGATGTCCTCGCCAGGGTAGCGAGGGCCATCGTCGAGGCGCAAGTCGCTGAAGAGAACGCTGAGGTTCGCAACAGCAGCGATGACGACGCTGGGGAGTGACTCGTCGTCAGACTCCCAATCGGAATCCGCATGATGGAATGGGACGTCAATCAACATCGGAGAAGCCTCCACAAGAGCACGCTCCATGGGCATGCTGATCGGTCTGGACGTGATGCATCCGACGGTGTAAGCGCAGGGCCCCGCCTAGCGCATAAATCCGGCCGATGCCGCGGACGGCCCCACAGTGGGCGCCAAATGTCGGTGTTTACTCACAACATAACCCATGGGTATGCTAAAGATGGTGGGAACCGAAGTGGCACTGGAGGACGTTGGGGACGAGGTTGGTACAAGCATGGAACACACGATGTACCTAGGTTCAGGGCTCTCCGTAGAGATAACACCCGTAATCCTGCCGGAGTGTATAATGTATTAATGAGGCTACAATGTGCTCCTTGAGTTGTTCTGCGGAGGAGGAAGAAGGAGGAGCCGGCTCGTGTCTACCTCTCCTGTATGGTGTGTGTGTGCTGAGTTGACCGACCCTCTGCATGGAGGGGAGCCGGGGGGTTTTATAGACGAACCCACTGACCTACAATAAGGATAAAAGTACAGAAGTGGGACCCGGCTGGCAGCCTCGCCGGCTGGCCAGGGGGGGCAGGGGGGCCACGGGGGTCTTGTCTTGTCGCTGGAGGGCCCCGCCAGCTGCGAGGTCCCATCTGGCCGTGGGACCCGCCGGCTAGCCAGTGAGACTCTTGCGTAAGGTTGACGCAGGACACATATTGTATGTCCGACGTCGTCTTGAGAGATTCGTCATGGGCCGCCAGTACGGCCGTCTCCACTGTTCCCACGCCGAGTGCAGTAATGGAGTGGGAGTTTGACGGGCCAACACTGTGTAGGATGATGGATCGGAGCTGGAGTAGGTCAGCGGCATGGCCGTCGATGTTGTACCTATTGTGCACCCCAATCCAGTACCTTGGCTGACGCATAGCCACCTTTAATCGTAGGGTCTCGTCATGACCTACGGTCTGATGTGACTTGAGCTCCCTAGCCGGCTAGTCGCTTAACTAGCCGGCCTGGACACAGCCGCCTCGCCTCTAGACGGACGACTTAGCCTAGACGGCCACAGGGAGGTAACCGTCTCGCCTCTAGCCGGCAGGAGCTTCCTGGTCGACCAGAGAGTTGGCCGTCTCGCCCCCAGTCGGCAGGTGCTTCCTAGCTGGCCAGGGGGACTTGGGCTTTGTAGAATGATTCATGGAGTTCCTTCATGGTAGAAGGCAAAGGAGTAGGCTCGATGTGACATCCTCAGCTTTTGCTACAGTAATGTATGTAATTAAGCTATAGTGATCCCGCGCTAATGATGCCACGTCAACATAATTTTTACCGTTGATCTCATGTTAATCGAAATCGAGTCAAATTCAAATTTTAAAAATAAATCGAACGAGAAGGGTTTTCGAATGTTAAAATGGAAATGTCGGATGAGTTACAAATAATTTCGTAATAATTTATAGAAATGGAACGGGCATTTATGAAATTATTAAAACACTATATAATTATTAGAAAAATAAAATAAATAAATAAATTTAAAAAAGCCCCTGGCCCAACTGGGCCAAATTGGCCCAGTCGGCCACCCCCTATTCGGCGCACCCACCTGGGGGTATAAAACCCCAAGGGGGGAAACCCTAGCGCCCCGTCGCTCCATTCCCTCCTGCACTCCGCCGCCAAGACGAGGGGAACGAGCCCCTCGTGAAATCACCACCAACCCCCGTCGGTTCCCCTCGCCCACAAACCGCCGGCGCCTCACCCCACCAACCGTCCTGTCACTCGCTCTCTCCCTCCCCACGATCTCCCACTCCTCTCGTCATTCCCCGCACCTCCCCATCCCACACCCCACGGCGCCCCCAGCGCCCTGGATTCCATCGCCCCTGCGCAGCCACTCCTCCCCTCGGCGCGTCCTACTCCCTCCCCTGCTCTCACCCTCGTCGCCCTCCACGTCGGTCCCTCCCCCCCCCCGCTCGATCCAGGAGGGATCGAGCAGGGAGGCCTCCTCCTTCACCGCGCCTCTCCGCCTCCGGCAGGCCCTCCTCCAGCAACCGACCGACCCTTCGGCGACCCTCCACCGCGACGCCCTGGTGTCGCGCACCACCACCTCGACCTCCTCCTCGCCGGAACCGCGACCGCACCGACAGCCACCGGCCTCCTCGTCATCCTCACACCCGGCTTCCTCGAGCCTCGCCACCCCGATCCCCGGCAACGTCGGTGAGCCCTCCGTTCGGGCTCCTCCCACCACCCCTTCCTTCCTTTCCCCGCCCCGGTTCCGTTCCGACAATTATCGTCTCGTTCCGGCGCCGATGATTTCCCGTATGTGGAGGTGGAGGTTGCCTCTTTTCTCTCTGTGTTGAGAGAGATGCCACACAGTTAGCACACACATGTGAGAGAGAAAAGAAAATAAGAAGAAAAAGATAATGTATATGTGTATGTATGTCTGTATGTATGTATCAATGTATGTATGTATGTATTGCGTATGTATGCATGTATGTAGAAAAAGAAAAAGGCATAAAAATAAAAATAAATATAAAAAATATATATATATATACGTTTTTATTAATAAATAAAAAAATAGATAAATAGATATATATTATTTAACTAATTAGTTAATTAATTAAATAGATAATTAAGATAATTTGTTAATCAGGATAATTAAATTATCCTATTAGAGTATGACACGTATGACCCACTCGTCACTTGACCAGTCAACTGCTGATGTCAGCATGACATGATGCTGATGTCATAATAGTATTTAAGTAATTAATTAAATCTATTTTTAATTCCTAATTACTGAATAAAACTTTAAAAATTAATATTAACTAAACCGTAAGTCAGATCAAAATATTTTTAACATGAAAGTTGATCGGCAGAACGAGACAAACCCGGATACGCGGTCCATTCGTCTGTCACGCGTTCCTAGCATAGCAAACATGGAACTTTTCCATCGTTTTCAGTCTGACCGGTAGTAGCCACAAACCCGGGATATATCATCTGATATTCTCCCGACCCGTCTATGACGGATGTTACTGCGTTAGCTCATGCCTAGCCTACATATTGTTATGTCATGCTTAGTGTTGCACCTGTTGCTATTACTTATTGTTTCTCCCCCTCTTCTTACCGGTAGACCCCGAGACTGACACTGCTGCTGGGTACATCTACGACCCTGCCGGCCAGCCCTTTGCCGCAGAGCAACAAGGAAAGCAAACCCCCCTTGATCATTCCTATATCGCCTATGTCTTTCTTCCTACTGCTTGCATTAGAATTTTGCTACTGTTGTAGTTAGCTCCTATATCTGGTGCATAGCCTATTTTCTATGAACTCTTACTTTTAGTACCGTACTTTAATCTGCTTAGTATAGGTGGAGCAGTCATCCCCTCTGACCCCGTAGTCCAGTTGCCCCGCTTTGTCATCAAGTCTCGATCCCTGATCGACGAGCCAGACCCGACACAACACTTACACCCCCATTAGTTGTGCGACGCTACAGAGATACTATCGGGTACCGAGGGCGACACCTCGCGAAGTACTCCAGATGATATCTGTGTAGTACAGCTAGTCGGTCGTGGTTATCGAGGGTGATTCCTCTTTCACCATTCCTGACGATGCCTCTGTCATACAACCCCTCAAGTGTGGGACCCTCGAGGGTGATTCCTCTAGTTCCACCTTGATGGATACTTTTTTCGGAATCCAACGAGAGTGATACCTCGGATTCCCCCTGATGTTACAACCACACAGTTACTTGACCATGTCACTGGGATCTTTGATGAATAGATGTTACGCGGGTGGATTCCCGCGTGTTTGTGTCGATGACTTATTTAAAATGATAATGGATTTGGGTATTTGATCTGGGTTGGTCGGAGACCTTTTCGCACTAACCGGCTGCGCAGGAAGAATTATGGGTACTCGACGTCGCGGTATCAGTCGAAGCTCTTCAGACGTCGGTGATGTAGCGGCGCACGCCCGAGTGGTCCCGAGATGCATCGCTCTTGTATTAAGGGGTGCTAGGACTGACATCGACCGCCCTCGCATCATGCAGGAGCGCGAAGGGCAAGTGGGCCCATGAACCCTTTGTGCTTAGGAGTTAGACCGGCGGGCTAGCCTCCCTGCTGAGCTTAGGTGGGGCTGCGACGTGTCAATATTCCGAGGCCGGGCATGACCCAAAAAAGTGTGTCCGGCCAGAGTGTTATCGAGCGTGACGGGCAACTTGGTGCACCCCTGCAGTGATGAAAATTAACTATTCGGATAGCCGTGTCCACGGTTACAGGACGACTTGGAGTTGTGCCCTGATCTTATACAACTACAACTGTTACTTAACTGGAATTAGTTGCCCCGAGATTGCTTCCTCGCAGGGAGTTGAGGGAGGATCTCTGGGCGTGACCTCATATTAAATTTTGCTACAACGATATGACTATTATTTGTGGTACCTTGCACTACTCTCGTCTATTGCTGCAAGACCCTAAAGATGCTAGTCTTCGATAGGACTAGGCCTTCTCTCTCTATTCTCGCATTGCTGCAGTCAGTCCACATATAAACCCCCCTTTCTTTGATACTGATGCATACTTAGCTTAGTTCTGATGTAAGACTTGAGAGTACTTTGGATGAGTACTCACCGTTGCTTTGCTCCCCCTTTGCCCCTTGATCTCTTGTTGCGACCAGATTATGGAGCCCAGGAGATGGAGTATCCCGCCAACGACGACTGCTACCCCGACGGTGCCTACTACTATGTGGAAGCCGCTGAAGACGAGGAGTAGTTTAGTAGGTTCCCAGGCAGGAGGCCTCGCCTTGTTCGATCGTGTATCTTTTGTTCTAGCCTTCTCTAAGGCACCCCATGTTTTATGTCTGTACTCAGATATTGTTGCTTCCGCTGACTCGTGTGTTTATCGAGCTTCCGTATTCTGTCCCTCGAGGCCCCTGGCTTGTAATATGAAGCTGATATTGTTTTATTTGTGTCTAGAGTGGTGTTGTGATATCTTCCGTGAGTCCTTGAGTTTGATCGTATGCATTTGCATGTATGATTAGCGTAGCATTAAATCGAGAGCGTCACACTCGATGAGCCTACCCCAGGGTTATCCCCCGCGACAAATTGCCACTTTAATAATAAATCATGATTCTTAGCTCTAAGAACATCCGTAAATGGAGCAATCCTTCAGAGTTGATGGGAGCATTTCACTTCAACCATTGACAATGTTAGTCCATCCTACGATCTTGTGAGAAGTCTTTAATTCACATACATCACACCTGAAAAACTGTAAAAGGAACATTCAGATCAGTATCAAGAAATCTTTCACACATGGGCTTGCCTTTTTTGCAATTTAGGGAAGGGCCCGGCCCGAGGCCCGACGGTGTTTTGCTCTGATGGGTCGGGCTTGGGCTTGCATTTTTGCAATTTAGGGAAGGGCCCAACCCAAGGCCCGACGGGATTTTTCTCTCATGGGTCGGGCTTGGGCCTTTTTTGCAATTTAGGGAAGGGCCCGGTCTGAGGCCCGACGGGATATTGCTCTGATGGGCCGGGCTTGGGCCTGTATTTTTTGCAATTTCGGGGAGGGCCCGGGCCGAGGCTTGACAGGATTTTGGTCTGATGGGTCTGGCTTGGGCCTGCCTTTTTTGCAATTTAGGGAAGGGCCCGGCCCGAGGCCCGACGGGATTTTGCTCTGATGGGTTGGACTTGGGCCTGCCTTTTTTGCAATTTAGGGAAGGGCCCGGAGAACTCATCTACTTCCCCGTCTCTCTTGTTGGATCAAGAAGGCGGAGATCGTCATCGAGCTGTACGTGTGCGGAACGCGGAGGTGCCGTCCGTTCGGCACTTGATCGAGACGGATCGTGAAACGGTTCGTGGGACGGATCGTGAAGACATACCACTACATCAATTGTGTTTATTAATGCTTCCTCTTAGCGATCTACAAGGGTATGTAGATCCGATCTCCCTCTCGTAGATGATCATCACCATGATAGGTCTTCGTGTGCATAGGATTTTTTTTATTTTCCATGCAACGTTCGCCAACAAGTGGAACCCGGTTCCCTTGGTTAGGGGAGGCGTATGGAAAATATGAAATTAGTTCAAATTTTGTGAGAAAATTGAATTACTGACCACTTACAGTTCATATGATTATCTTAACTGCATCTTTGGGTACAATTGGTAGTATTTCTGTTTACGCAAACAAACTGATGGGCTCAATCATAGACTGTGCTAACCTTTAAATTTTGTAAAATCTTAAAATAAAGCAAGACCGCAAAAGTTCTTTGCCTAGGGAATACTTGTCCACCAAGATTGTGCATAGTAAGCAAGCTTTGGGTTACATGCTTTGCATGTATGCTCTTATAACAAGGTAACGACTCCATTTATAAGAGTGAAAGGTCAAAACTGGATGTGGTATTGGTTTTCATTTCTAATGTTTTAACCGATTGATCCCAACTTGATAAACAACATAGGAATGACATTTTGTTCATCCTTTCAGGTAGTAAAACGGCTTACTGATGGAGGGGTTGATTACTCTTTTGAATGTGTGGGTGATACCGGAGTAGTCTCGACTGCATTGCAATCATGTTCTGATATAATTTTCTCTTCGTCTTCCTCATTTTCAGTAACCGTGTGCCATAGGAAACATTCACTAAATACTCTTGATTCCAGTCCCTCTGGTGCTTTAGAGTTCAGACTATGCCTAGTTCCCCAATTCTTTGAGCAACCTAAGATGTCCTAGACTGAACAGGCTTCAATTGACTTGTTATGGTTAACTGATCCCCCCTAAGATCCGAACCCTAGCCTCACCAGGTATGCAGATTGAGAGAGGAGACTCAGACGAGGACAGATTCGTACCTTGTTGTGCATGAGGATGGAGCAGTCGGGCTCGAGCTCGTCCTTATCGACGAAGGAGAGTATGCCGACGTACTACTCACGACCGACCGAGGAGGAGATGATGACGTGGCTCTTGTCGATGATCTCCTCGAGGGAGCCAACGCTCATGGGGGTGCCGCGGAGGTCGTCGACCTGGGAGCGGCCCTCCTCCATCTTCTCCTCGATGGGGCGGAGGCGCTCCTACGCAGCGACAAACTCCTCCTCCATGAGGAGGTAATCCTTGACGCGATCGAGCTTGAGGAGGCGGAGGCGACACTTGGAGAGCGGCACGAGATTGGGGAGGCGAGCGGTCGCCTTAGGCCCCTTCTGGCGGCGCTGCTTGCGACCGACGCGGGACGGCGCGGCCGGCAGCTCGAACTTCTTGTCCTTCTTGTCGCCGTCGCCGCCCATCTTGTTGCGGTCACCTAGAGGAGGACGGTGGTGGCGGTCTGGAAGGGAGGAGGACGAGACAGGGAGGTGTTTGTGAGCAGAGAGAGCGAGGGGTTGGGGTCGGGAGGAACCGGGAGGTGGATCTCAGGCCAGGAGGGAGAGGGAGGTGGCGCCGACAGCCACGACCAGTGCTCGGGTCGCTCGCTGATCGTGGTTGGGGTCGCCGGCGGCTGCTCCGTGGGGGAATCGAATGGAATCGTGGGGAGAATGTGGATCGGATCTGGAGAGACGACGATGAGGGACAGACGAGACGAGGGGAGGGGTGGATCGGTCTGGGTGGGACGAGGGTAGGGTTTGCGTTTTTGTTTGCGTGCAGCGTTTGGATCCGTTGGATTCGTTGGCTTTGACGGCTCAGATCAGCTAGAGTGGGGTTGATTGCCCTGCCACGTCATCGATCCGGGAGAAGGAGGTTTTAGCCAATAGGGAATCAACAAACGAATTTGTGTTTGATTACCTTTTACTTTTGATAAAATAAACATGTTAATATTTAGCAACTTTTCTCAAATATTTTTCCACACCTTCTAGAAATGATGAACCAATACCATGTCAAATTTCATATTCTTTAGACCTTATTTACATTTTCAAACAAATGAACTATTCAATATTTCCATTTCTCGAGGGCACAAATTGAGTTTTTTTTGTGAAGGACCTACCATATATTTGTTGGAAAATTGGACCAAATCATTTTTTTAATATACTAGGCCATATTTAATGTACAATTTACCAAATGGTTGGGTGTCAAAAGTTTTTATCCATCTCTCGTGAAAAAGACAAATTTTTGTCGATTCAGTTGGAAGCGAATCAAATTTGAACTCTAGCTGCATTATATTTTGCTCTTTATTTTTTCCAAAAATACTTTTTAGGTACACAATATCTATTTCATCTTAGAAACACCAAAATTGTTCCAATATTCAACTACTAGCTAGGAACAGTCATACCCGCCTTTCTGACCGCATTTTGAAATGGCCATGAAAAATTCAAAAAAAATGAAAAATTGGAAAACCTTCGCATTATGTCATTATATGTGACAAAGTTACGAGGTAAAATAATAAACTTATAATATAACAATTATTTTTAAAAAGTGTTCTTAGAAATGAGCTATCATGTGTGAAGATTCATGGCTTTCAAGCCAAATAATCAATCTTATGGCCACATTCATGACATAGTTTGTTCAAATGATCTCATGTTGTGCACAAGGGTGCGTATTGGAATGACAAACAATGTTGCCTAAGGAAGTTTTCATTTTCTTTGGACGAAAAATTCATTTTCCATTTTTCGAGTACCCAAAATGAGTTTTTTTGTGAAGGACCTACCATATATTTGTTACAAAATTGGACCAAATATTTTTATAAAATACTAGGTCACATTTAATGTACAATTCACCAAATGGTTGGGTGTCAAAAGCTTTGATCCACCTCTCGTGAAAAAGACAAATTTTCGTCGAATCAGCTCGAAGCGGGTCAAATTTGAACTGCAACTGCCTCATAGTTTGCTCTTTATTTTTCCCAAAAATGATTTTTAGGTACACAAGTATCTATTTAATCAGAAAAACATCAAAAGTTTTTCAAAATTCAACCACTAGGTAGGAACGGTCATACCTATGAAAAATTAAAAAAAATATAAAAATTAGAAAACCTTCGCATCATGTCATTATATGTGACAAAATTACCAGGAAAAATAATAAACTTGTAATACGACAATTATTTTTTAAAAGTGTTCGTAGAAATGCGCTATCATATGTGAAGATTCATTGCTTTCAAGCCAAATGATCAATCTTATGACCACATTCAAGACATAGTTTGTTCAAATGATCTAATATTATGCACAAGGGTGTGTATTGGAATGGAAAACAACGTTGCCTAAGGAAGTTTTCATTTTTTTGGACGGAAAATTTATTTTCCATTTTCAAGTACCCAAAATGAGTTTTTTTGTCAATGACCTACCTTATATTTGTTGCAAAATTGGACCAAATCACTTTTGTAAAATAATAGGCCACGTTTAATGTGCAACTCACCAAATAGTTGGGTGTCAAAAGCTTTTTATGCACCTCTCGTGAAAAAGACAAATGTTCATCGAATTAGTTGGGAGCGGGTCAAATTTGAACTACAACTGCATTATAGTTTGCTATTTATGTTTTTCAAAAATTATTTCTAGGTACACAAGTATCTATTTCATCATAAAAGCACCAAAAGTTTTCCAAGATTCAACCACTAGCTAGGAACGGTCATACCCGCCTTTTTGACCGCATTTGGAAATGGGCATGAAAGATAAAAAAATAAAAATTGGAAAACCTTTGCGTTGTGTCATTATATGTGACAAAGTTACCAGGAAAAATAATAAACTTGTAATACAACAATTATTTTTAAAAAGTGTTCTCGAAAATGGGCTATCATGTGTGAAGATTCATGGTTTTCAAGTCAAATGATCAATCTTATGGCAACATTCATGACATAGTTTGTTCAAATGATCTAATATTATGCACAAGGGTGCATATTGGAATGGCAAACAATGTTGATTAAGGCAGGTTTCATTTTCCTTGTACGTAAAAACCATTTTCCATTTTTAAGTGCCCAAAAGGAGTTTTTTTGTAAAGGGTCTACCATATATTTGTTTCAAAATTGAACCAAATCATTTTTATAAAATACTAGGCCATATTTAATGTACAATTGATTAAATGGTTGGGTGTTAAAAGATTTCATCCACCTCTCGTGAAAAAGACAAATTTCTGCCGATTTAGTTGGAAGCGGGTTAAATTTGAACGACAACTGCATTATATTTTGCTCTATATTTTTCCCAAAAATCATTTATAGGTACATAAGTATCTATTTAATCAGAAATGCATGGTGTTGTGGATTGACGCCGAGGTTTGGATGGTGGTCGAGGCCCCAACTCCAGAGCGCGTTAACTTGCATACCAGCCGCGTGGTCACCGCCTGACCGTTGCGTTGCCACATGTTATGGGTGGAATAGGCATGTCTGATTGGTTGGACACTCCCTCGGTAGGTGTTAGGAAGAAGAATACAATAGAATAATCTCACAAGGAGACTGAACTAAGCTCAAACATGAATTATCAGCCAAGTGTTTGATTAGCGGTGCGGGTAATGCACATAGACAATGGGCCTAAATTTTGGCTGAGGATGATCATCTACTAAGGAGACTCTCTTGGAAAAAAATTTAGCTCAAATGGATGAACCTAGGTGGCACTTGCTTTGAAAAGTACCACGCTGTGCAGAAATATGTATGTTGAAGCTGGGATCAAATGTATGAATGGACTGAGCTGAAATTTGGTGCATGATGTTAGCTTGGGTATATGAAGGCACTGTAAAAAAATTATAACATTTGGACATGCCAAAGTGACACTTCCTTCACAATGTGCCAATCTGGACAGAAAAATGGTAATTGAAACTAGGCTCACATAGATGATTGGATTAAGCTGCAATTTGAAGGAGGATGATAATTTGGGCACATTAAGGCACTGTAAAAATTTCATAAAATGTGGATAAACAAAAATTGCACTTCCTTCACAATGCTCTCTACTGAACAGAATATTGGGAAAAATATTGAGGGAAACTGTCAGAATTAAATGAGCTAAAATTTGGTGGAGTGAGGTTATATGGTCAGTTTCATGCCGTGGTAAATTTTCATCAACTATAAAGCAATATAAAATGTAGTTGCTTCACAAACTAGAAATATTACGAGAAACAAAGATTGGATGATGAGCTCATATGGATTGTTAAATGGGGCTCAAATTTTGTGGAGAGCTATGGTTTGGGCATATAGAAGATTTGAAATTTTTTTAACTCATTGGGATATTCCTAGCTAGTACTTCCCTCACAAAGCTGTTAGCTGAACACAAACTTTGGAAATTTGCTCAGGAAGATTTACTAGGCAAATGGATATGAAAGTTTTCATGAGCCAACGATTTGGATAGGCAAGAGTGCCCAAATTTTTTGAGGGCAATCAATAAAATAGAAATAGCACTTCCTTCACAAATTGCTATTCTGAATAGAATAGGAAAATGAATATTGCTGAATTATTTTTGAACTATGGAAGGAAGGGTTTTCACATATTTGAGGAATATATGATCCAAAGTATTTATGAGAATTTTTCGAGAATTTTTGGAATGATAGAATAGTAGGTTGCTTCACAAACTAGGGCAAAAATTGACACATGGACATGACACGTAAGCAAAACTGATGATGTGGCACCTAGTCATAGCTATGACCATCTATATTGGTCATAATCAGCTACAAATTAGGCATCGGACCAGGGCTATCCGCTTTATGACCATTTCGAGTAAGGAAGTTACGACCTTTCTGATGAAAATGGTCGTTAGTTTTTAGGGCTAGGACCCCTCCGGGCATCTTATGACCTATTGGTCTCAAATGGTCATAGAATTCTAACCATTTGTGAGAGTGTCACTGCCATAAGGTCGTTAGTTGACATATCTCTCGTAGTGTCGGGCTTGGGCCTACCTTTTTTGCAATTTAGGGAAGGGCCCGGCCCAAGGCCCGACGGGATTTTGCTCTATTGGGTCGGGCTTGGGCCTGCCTTTTTGCAATTTAGGGAAGGGCCCAGCCCGAGGCCCGACGGGATTTTTCTCTGATGGGTCGGGCTTGGGCCTGCCTTTTTTACAATTTAGGGAAGGGCCCGGCCCGAGGCCCGACGGGATTTTGCTCTGATGGGTCGGGCTTGGGCCTGCCTTTTTTGCAATTTAGGGAAGGGCCCGGCCCGAGGCCTGACGGGGTTTTGCTTTGATGGGCCGGGCTTGGGCCTGCCTTTTTTATAATTTAGGGAAGGGCTCGACCCGAGGCCCGGCGGGATTTTGCTCTGATGGGCCGGGCTTGGGCCTGCCTTTTTTGTAATTTAGGGAAGGGCTCGGCCCGAGGCCCGACGGGATTTTGCTCTGATGGGTCAGGCTTGGGACTGCCTTTTTTGCAATTTAGGGAAGGGCTCGGCCCGAGGCCCAACGGTATTTTGCTCTCATGGGCCGGGCTTGGGCCTGCCTTTTTTGCAATTTAGGGAAGGGCTCGGCCCGAGGCCCGACGAGATTTTGCTCTGATGGGACGGGCTTGGGCCTCAAAATCAGGCCCAACGGTCGGGGCGGACTCAGGCTTGGATTTTTTGTTGCGGTCTTTGTCAGGCCCGACACGAAGCCTGGCCCGACCCGAGGTAAGGCCACGTATAGGGTCACCCATTAGTAGTTCTTTGATCGCCTATAAAAAGCACGATACGATGATATATAGATGAGTTGTCTATGTTGTAAATAGATGCAAGATTTTGGTCAGCTAACACTGATTTAGACAATGTGTATATATTTTGTAAATTATTATCTCATAATTTTTAAAGATTATGAAAAGATTAGCACAACTATACTATCAGAGTTGCACATCGACCACTATATAGTTGGTGAGATAGTTGCAGAAGTAGCACATTTTATTCGGAGCCTAGTTGGAGCAGGGTGTCATCAACGAAAACTATATGTCCACGCACTATCGTAAAGTTGTACACTTTTGTCTATATAGCCGCACATGCACAACCATAGACTTACACACTTTTGTTGGCATAGTCGCACAAGTGTGGCATTGGAGTTGCAAACTCTCGTCCACATAGTTAAACATGGACGGTCGTGGAGTTGGCAACTCTCATCGGCATAGATGTCCACTCTCATTGGCTGTGAGAGTTGCACTCTCTCATCGACATAGTACTTCACACACAACTGTAGTCGCACATACAGGACCACATAGATAGTTGGTGTAGTAACTCATGCACGCTCGCGGAGTTGCACACTCCCGTAGGCATAGTCACACATGCATGACCATGGTGTTACACACTTTCATCACCATAGTCGTACACACGCGCCCATGGAGGTGCACATTTTCATTGGTATAGTACCTCACGCACAACCGCGGAGGTGCACACTCTCATCGACCGTGAGAGTTGTACACGCACGACCATGGAGTTGTTGATACGTCTCTAGCTTTTTCAAACACTTCTGCTCTAGTTTTGGACTCTAATTTACATGATTTGAATGGAATTAACCTGGATTCACGCTGTTTTCAGCAGAACTACCTTGGTGTTATTTTTATGCAAAAATAAAGGTTTTCAAAATTGGACGAAACTTTTTATGAATTATTTCAGGAATATTTAATGAATTATGGAGCAAACAACCACCCTAGGGGGCTGCCTCTGGGCCATAAGCCAACATGGTGCGGCGAGGGGGTAGTCGCACCCTCATGGCTTGTGGGGCACACGCGGCTTCTCCGACCCTAATTTCAGTCCTATAAATTCCTATTTTTGGAGAAAAATAGAGAGAATATTTCATCGCGTTTTACGAGATGGAGTCATCGCCACCTCCTATTCTTCCTCGGGAGGGCTCATCTCGAGTCCGTTTGGGGCTCTGTAGAGGGGGATTCGTCGCCGGCATCATCATTAACCCTTCTCCATCAACAATTCCATGATGCTCACCATCGGGTGTGAGTAATTCCTTAGTAGGTTCGCTGGATGGTGATGAGGTTTGGATGAGATTTATCATGTAATTGAGTTAAGTTGATAGGCCTTGATCCCTAGTATCCACTATGTTCTAAGATTAATGTTGCTATGACTTTGCTATGCTTAATGCTTGTCACTAGGGCCCGAGTGCTATGATTTCAGATCTAAACTTATTATGTTCTCTATGAATATGAAAAGTATTTGGATCCTATCTTGCAAATTTTATGAACCTATTACATGTCTTGATCCGCATACCCCAAGGTGATAATAATTGGGATGCTTTCCGATGATTGTTGTAGTTGTAGGAGTTGATGTATTCACTATATGTTAATGCTTTGTTTCGGTTCTTTATTAAAAGGAAGCCTTAATATCCTTAAGTTTCCAATAGGACCTCACTGCCATGGGAGGGTAGGACAAAAGGTGTCATGCAAAATCTTATCGCAACCATCTATGACTATATACGAAATACATGCCTACATTATATTGATGAATTGGAGCTAGTTCTATGTCGCTCTAGTGTGTAACTATTACATGATTGATGTTATCCGTATCTGTTTATCGCTGATCCATGTGCCTACGCTTTACAAATACTGGATCTTGCTAAGTTACTCATGTTGTTGTTACTGTCACACCTGCTACTCAATTGTTGTTGTTACTCTTGTTACATTGTTGCTATCATTGTTACCGCTACTACTATTATTTGTCGTGCTACTAAATATTTTGCTGCAGAGAGATATCCAGGTGTGTTTGATTTTACAACTCTTTTGCTGTAGAGAGATATCCACGTGTGTTTGATTTTACAACTCAACTGTCAAGACCGATAAATATTATTTGGCTCCCCTTGTGTCAAATCAATAAATTAAGGTGAAATACTACCCGTGAAGACTGTGGCGATCCCCTATACTTGTGGGTTATCAAAACCTTTTTCTAGCGTCCTTGCCGGGGAGCATAGCTATATTTAATTATTTATTGTGTTAACTTGAGGACATACAATTGCTACTATCAAGAATCTGGTAGTGAACATTCACCCGGTGATAATGAAAACAATAATGATAATGATGATGTTCATGTAGATGCTCAACCAGATACTAATAAAGAAAATGATAATGATGTGAAAATAGAACCTGCTGAAGATCTTGATAACCCACATCCCAAAAATAAATGATACGAGAATAAAGACTTTGTTGCTAGAAAACATGGTAAGGAAATGGAGCCATGGGTTCAAAAACTCATGGCATTCCCTCATAAGCCTTATAAGAGTAAGGGTGAGGAAGATTTTGAACGCTTTGCTGAAATGATTAGACTTGCGCATTCTTTGACTGATATTTTGAAAATGCCTCTGTATGCTAAGTATATGAAGGATATTATTACCAACAAAAGAAAGATACCTAAAACTAAAATTACTATTATGCTTGCTAATTGTTCTTTTGATGGTGGAGTACCTACAAAGTTGGGAGATCCGGGTATACCGACAATACCTTGTTCCGTTAAAAGAAATTATGTTAAAATTTCTTTATATGATTTAGGAGCCGGTGTTAGTGATATGCCCTTCTCTCTATATAAAAGACTTGATTTGAGTAAACTTACGCCTAGTGAGATATCCTTGCAAATGGCTGATAAATCCACTGCTTTACCTATTGAAATTTGCAAAGATGACCATGTTGTGGTGGCAAATGTTACTATCTTACCAAGCTTTATTATTCTTGATATGCCCGAGGACGACAACATGTCGATCATCCTTGGTAGACCTTTTTTAAACACTGCAGGGGTTGTTATTGGTTGCAACAAAAGCAAAGTCATTTTTCATGTCAATGGCAAACAACATATTGTGCATTTTCTGAAGAAACAAACTTTGGTTAATAATATTAATGTCATTGAGCCTAGTGACATGGTCATCATTGGAGGTTTTAAAATTCCTCTTCCTACTGCCAAGAAGAAATATGGTATTCTTATTGTCAGGGATATATGCAAATTCCCATCGAGGTAACTTAGTGGCATACGGAAATTCTTTGGTTTCATGTCAATCGGAAACGGTTATTAATAAGACTTGATCAACCATATTAATGGATCCTTTTTTAAAGACATGTGGGTGTTGAATTTAGTAAGCACAACTCTCTATATTATTAGCTTACTCTTTGTCTTTCTTAATTAAATAAAATAAAATGTCATGATTATCCTGTTTTCTGAGTTTCCCGTGCAATAAAATGACCCGAAAATAAAAAGTCTTAGATTGCCACAAAATGTTAACATAATTTTTTATGGAATACTTAAGAATTTTTTATGTTGAAAACACAGGAAGGAGGAGCACCTGTGGGCCACAAGCCAACAAGGCGTGCCCACCCCCTCGGTGCGCCGTGATAGCTTGTGGGTCCCATAGGGTCTCCCTGCCTTATCTCTTCAACCCATGCCATCTCCTACCTCCAGAAAAATTCATACTCTCTCTCTCTGTATCTCTCTCTCCTTCCCTCCCTCCCTCCCTCCCTCTCCCTCCCTCCCTCTCTCTCTCTCTCTCCCTCTCTCCCTCTCTCCCTCTCTCCCTCTCTCTCTCTCTCTCTCTCTCTCTCTCGACTGAAATTTTTGATATCTTTGCTCGGAACTTCGTTTCGGAAATTGTTTTGAGGAATTTCTCCTTGGTATGTGACTCTCTCATCCCTACAATTATTTGCTGCTCTTATGTGACTCTCTCATCCCTACAATTATTTGTTGCTCTTATGTGACTCTCTCATCCCTACAATTATTTGTTGCTCTAGTGGTTTATATTTTGCATATTTTGCTGTAGTTGGTGCTACTGAAAATGAGCTTGCATGTTGAATTCTTTGAGTTCAAATAGTATGAATGCTTGATATGACCTCTAGGCATCTATATCAGTAGTTTCTACCAATCTTGCAAAGTTTTTCTAACATAATTTTGTGGTCAAAAAAATTCTGAAATTTGTGTGTAGAAAAATGAATTTCCTTAGGAGAAGTTCTTCAAGGAGGCGTTCTTCGCGTGAGTCATCGACCCAGGGCTCGGTACGACAAGCTTATGTTGAGCCCAGAACAAGCCTCATAGTCATGGCCGATGCTAAATCATGCCGCTGGCCATGCGATGTGTTCATGAGAGGTGCAGGTATTAAGGAGGAGTTCGATCAGTACATTTACAATACCGGCCTCACCGACTTCTTTGTAGATAAGTGTGTCCAACACTATAATTTTATTCATTGACGCATGGATTTCGATATCATCCTCACACTTCTAGAGTATTGTTTAATCTTTATGATATATCTTTTAGCATGACTCTAGCAGAATTTTGCGGTGCATGCAAACTCCCATAATGGGGCTCGCTAGAAAAACCGCAAAAATATAATTATATACGTTCCTTGAAAGTCTTTGTGTTGGAGAAGATAGAGGGGTGAAACAAGATAGAATAAAAAGTATTCATTTTCCTCTATTCGCTACTTTACGCAAGATAGAGGGGGCGAGATGCAACGCTGACTAGGGCTGGGAGCGAAATGTGTTTGTGTGACCAGCCAGCTTTGGTATTGTTATTGTTGCAGTTAATTAAGCATATGTAGTTAATGGGGTAATCTCATCTTGTTTAATCGAAGGCCTTCATGGAATTGTGGTGAGAGCAAGTACAATAGTCGGCTTCTAGCCTACACTTTTGTCTATGTGAAGTAGATAGATGTAAAAAAACCAAGTAAAGTAAGCTCTAATGTAAGAACCTAACTATATGCGTATTTCTAGGCAAATACAATAAACGGTAAGAAAGATGAAGAGAGAAGATAGAAAAAGTACTAATGTAATATTCAACCTTACGGTCCACACTTTTGTATAAGCGCATCTCTAATAGTAACCTGCAAATTTCCTCTCACGTCCATCCGTGGACATGGGGGACCAGTCCGCGGACACATATGCGGGAGGTGTACATCCAACGTTAACCGCATACATTTTGGCAATAACTCAAACTAACGGGACGAATTTCGTAGAAACATGGGATTTCGCCCAAACTTGATAGATTTTATGCAAACACGATATATTTCATTACATTTCGAACATTCACAACAGAAAGAAGACCCACTCCTAAACCTATCCTATGACGACGGGGCCTGGCGTCCAAGCCCGTGTCGTTCAGCATCCTCCATCTCCATGAGCACCGACGATAAGGCCGATGAAGTGAAGGTGTGGTCTCCATCGAGGAAGAGTAGAACATGGGAGACCGACCAGTCCACATGGGACACCAGGCCCTGCCGCCTCCCGTGCCCTACTCATCCTCGGAAGAGTTTGCGTCCTGTCCATCGTCGGTGGACGTGAGGTCGATGAGGGAAATGATGGTGCCTTGGCTGTCGTCGTCCCACCAGACCGCCTGATGGTTCGTTGGTGGCGTGTAGGAGGCGCATCTCGCATTTTTCTCCTCTGTGATCGCCTGCAACTGCGCCTTCGTGCGGTCGCTTCCTGATGAGCAACGGCTTAAGCGCGAATGGCATCGCAGATGGCACGCTGCTCAGCGATGAAGTTTGGGTTCGTAGCGGCCAATGCCACCAGGGCCTCCTGGCTCACATGCTCGCCAACAATGCGGGGAGGGGGCACGGGTTTTTGGTGGACCAAGACGATCAAAATCGGGCAAAGTAGCGGTTCGGACTCCCGCAACCCTCCCCCGCACTGTTTTTCTCAGGTTTGCGAAAGAAATCGCGTCCTGGGCGCCCTGCAGATTGATACAGGACCACGTTGAATGGCTTCCACGGTCTAGACTATTACGGGAGGTTCGCGGGTCCGTCTTGGAGATGTCTTAAGGGCTATAGTCACCTGATTGGTTCTAATCGATTTTTTGTGTGTGTCCTTAACTAGGATATCAATGAACACTTTGTATCTACATACCTCAAGGGATGTTCGATGCAGATAGACAATGTAGATTCTTAGTTAGTGGGTCTTTTACTGTCCCTGATGCCATGAAGCGTCGATTTACTCAGTCGTTCTTCCTTGCTCCACAAAAAGGAGGCTATTTTGTTCTGAATGATGTGCTTACATACATTCCAGTTGAGCCAGCCAGCCAGGTAACTGACATTAATCCGCAGGGTTTTTTTTTCACCTTCAGAGTTGTTCATTCCATAGCTCTGCTGACATTTCAATACTTGACACCTGTCGAGGTCCCGGAGGTTCCGTTGATAGACTATTTCTGGGTATGATGAATACAGGTGATATCACTTGCAAAGTCCTGAATCTATGTGCAGAAAATACCTCCATCAACAATGAAATCAAGAATGACAGAACTTGGAGTCACGGCGGTGCACTAGCTTTAGCAGCTTTCTTACAGAATGCTTGCTTATCCATCTATAGGATATATTTGCTTTTGCAACAAATGGGTGCAAAGAGTTGATCGTTTGTGGATCTCTGTGCATTGCACATTATGGGTGACCTATGAAAAAGAAGAAACATCGGACAAAAAAAAAAAGACTATATAAGAACATGTTAGGGAACATGGCCAGCTTTTCTTGTTCTGGGAAACACAAAAATTGCTCTGGTCTATTGAGTGAAAACACAAAATTTTGAGGCTATGATGTACAGCCTTCA
The DNA here is from genome assembly GCF_904849725.1 of Hordeum vulgare subsp. vulgare. Classification (NCBI taxonomy): domain Eukaryota; kingdom Viridiplantae; phylum Streptophyta; class Magnoliopsida; order Poales; family Poaceae; genus Hordeum; species Hordeum vulgare. Next base: position 568,301,420 of record NC_058524.1, on the reverse strand, counting down.
CTCACACCCACTATTTCTGTTCCCCGTCCCGACAAAAGTTGTTTCTCCTCTTTTCAAAGAAACTACCCAGTCTCCATCTGTACATTGGCCCCTTAGCTATTCTATACTTTGTATTGTCGCTGTACTCTGTTGAAGGAATATTTGCAGCCTCTTCACAATAGTCATTGCCGTTTGCTTGTGTGACAGTTAGATGTAGACCAAGCCTCTTCATGACACTCCATCCGCTTACGCTTGGATTGCACTGATTTCTCAATCTTCATGATGCTCTGGGTTCTTCCTCAGGATCACAAAGCCCTCCAGAACTGGTGTCAGCGGAATATATCTACACGAAGGAACAGCAATAAGCTCAAGCAAGAATCAAGTTACTGAACATGATTCATCTGCGAAACGTCCTGTAGTTACTTTTCAGTTGCTAGCTCAGCTCGCTCCCCTGCAGCGAGCAATACAGGCGTGCTGTGCGTCCGGAAGCCAGTGATGGTCCTGGGACTTCCCGCCTGACCAACCACGTCGACTGCTTGGCCGACGCGAACAGGAACATGGAGGGGCTTGAGATCCTCATCCACGGTCAGTAACATCCTAGGCTGTTCCGAGCAGAGAAACATACATTTCAAATCATGTGATTCTTCTTTAACTCTACCACTGAGTCCTCGGTAGGAGATACATACCTGCATAGCAAGGGCGAGGATGTATAGCATGTAGGGATACTTTTTGACGATGATGGGTTGCATGGCAAGGCATGCGTGCAGAACGGTTACAAGCCCAGCTAGCGCTACGCTGAAAAGTGACAACAACAACAACAAGAGCTTTTTGAAACGTGCTTCCAGTAAAACCGAAGGGAAAGCATATGGGGCACATTACTCACGGAGATAGAAGTAGCCTGTCAGAGTGGTATGGGTCAAGTGTCAGCAAGCCCTTCCCAAGGTGAAGAAGACCCTGGGCAATCCTCACCTGAAATCAAACGAAATCGACTCATCTGAAACTTAAATAACCACAGGAAATCTTACTAGCGTTTAAAAAAGGACATAATTTATTTATTTTTGCTGTGGGTTTGTACTTACACAATACAGATAATCGCCATATTCCTGACTCGAGAGCTTACGAAGCAACCTGGCTATACGTGCATTGTTTGTACCAGCACCTATCAAGCCCAGTGAGATGATTGCAGCCTGCATGTACCAATTTGACCAAACGTAACCTTAAGCTTCAAGAGGCATTAATATGCTATATTGTGACAAAGTTGCTAACCATTGACACTGCACCGTCCGCATCATGGCTCAGTCTACTCAGTGTGTCCACAACGACGCCTACATGACATGCAGACAGTATGAAACTAGACATCTGGAAGATAAAATCTATTTAAATCAAGTATACCATAACTGCAGGCACTCAATGAGCTAGAATCAAATAAGAAGCAGCAAAGAATGTAGTTGCCAATAATCAAGTAAAACCAAATAAGTGTCCAACAAAGCATATTCTTAAAGCACATCCGGACCAAAATGGATGATGCAACACATGCAAAACTAACAGCCGTGCATGTTCTTAGCCTATTATGCTTCCACTGATATTAATATATTGCAAGTATGCGTGCAACAGTACAGAGATGCAAATGCTCCATCATGTCATCCTTCAGTTAACCCAAGAAATGTTTCCATTCAATTTCATGGTGCATTTGGAAGGGCTATTAATATGGCAAAAGTTTGACTCATTTCCATTTAATGTTATAGAAAAAAAGCAAACTTCTATTTCTTTTTTCGAAAAGGAGGATAACCCCCGGCAAAAGCAAACTTATATAAAAGGAGGATAACCCCCGGCAAAACATTCAATTTCAACAGTACAGAGAATACCTTTGGATTGGATATGCAGAGCATGCCAAGAGCAAGAGGAACCGCTCTTCTAATACTAAGATCACCATACTGTAAAAGGTGCTCGAGGGACCGTACAGCCATTTCAGCTCCTAATTCTTCAGCCATGGCAATAAGAGCAATTCCAAGGACTGCTGGCCCTTGGCCGGTTCCACCTTTCTCCAAATCCAAATGGCATGGTTCATAATCTGAGCAACAACGAAGGAGCTCCTGAACCTGAAAATCCAAATGGCATGGTTCATAAAAACTAGCTACGCATTGAGCTTGTTGGTATCGTACAGCCTCTCTACAATTCATGTATCTTTTCAAGACAAATCACCTTAAGCACATTCCCTGTCCCAGCATATGCCAAAGACGTAAGAGTCAGGCCACAGTACTTCCTTAATGGTTCTTCCAATGCTTTAGAAACCTCATCAGCAGTAGCATCCACCATCTCCTGATGTGTTGTTAAGATCAACAAAATGAATAGGAAAAATGCATAAGCCTGTGTACATGCACACACACACATACAAAATATAAATTATTTAAATATACAGATGAAACTTCTTTACAACAATGGAGAGAAACCAGCCAAAGCATGGGTTTAAGATATACTGTATCATAAAAGGATGTCCATAAGTATAAGGTTAGTTACCGAAACGATAGAATACATGTTTTATAATTATTCTATGCTCCGCAACAAGAAAAAAAAATGTACAAGAAGCTGTGAATCTTACTACGGAGGAACAACAAAATTACCTGTTTTCCAAGATATAGAAGGCCAACGGCAACTGGAAGCAGACGAATAGTGGGCTCTGCAAGCTCCTCACTGTGATTTTTCAAGACAGATATGATTGACCCTGCAATCTCTTCATTGCAGGAACCAACAAACACCAATCCCAAGGAGATGGCAGAGAACACTAAGTCCTCCAAAGGTGTTTGGGGGTTACTCAAGATAACTGAGAAATGTGATTTAAGCTGAAAATTCGGAAACTGTATCAATGCAAGATAATAAGGGTATTTCAGCTGTTCTCGAAAAAATAAGGGTATTTCAGCTATAGGGGAATGTATTGATTTGACCTCGTCTTTCTGGGACCCAGCATAAGCAATACCAAGACCCAACAATCCCCCGATTCGTGTAATTGATGCTGCACCCTTGCTATACTCAGAAATAAGAGCAAGTGCCTGGAGAACATAAGAGGTTATTAAAGCAGAAGACTTGCATTAGAAGAGCAAGAGGATCGATACAGTAGGGTAGGGTGGCACGTACAGGATCCCTATCATTCTTCACACCACAAGAGACAATCCCTATACCTAACAAAGCTCCTGCAACAACATCAGTATCATTGCTGTGCAGGTACTTGTCAAGTTTGGCAAATCCTGAATCAGGATCCCACAGATGTATCATTCCCTGAAAATGACCTATTAGTATTTAGTACTGTTATCTTATAAGTAAAATACAGTATCAACTACTACCTCTGTACCAAAATATAAGACCGTTTTTGTAGGCTAAACTAACCTAAAAGAACGTCTTGTATTTTGATACAGAGGGAATAGTAATCTAAAAGGTGCATTTAATAGAAATAAAATTATATCAGTACCAGACTAGCTACTACACTGGCTTTCGAAAGTTCGTTGTTCTTGAATAGCAAATAATCTGGTATTGCAGTCATGAGTTTGTCCTGCAACAAGAACATGATCTTAATATCATTACTTTCCCTAAAGATGGCGAGGAAATTCATAAGAGCTAACCTGGCAATAACCAGCATTCACAAATGCATTGACAAAAATTGCGGCCAAATTCGGCCTTAAAGAATCAAGGCTGGAGCTTCTGGTACCTCGACCGCCAATCAGATGAACCTAACAAATGAGCATGTCTTTTAAATTTAAACTGGGGTGCTTAAACAAACTAACAAACTGCTGAAAAAACTGAATCAGCAAATAACCTAACAAAATACTACCTTATATATGTCCTCTGGAGATTTTGGCTCCATGACACCAATATCCCGCACAAGGGTATGGTACCCCTCACTCAGTTTGGTGTTATAAACTATTTCCTGCAAAGCATTCTTCTCATTTTCATCTGCAACCATCTCATCATCTATCTCCACGCTTAAACCCTTCAATAAGAAGAGCACACTGATAAAGGAAAGTACAAATCAAGGAGTCTGCTCAAAAGATCTAAACTATCTGTTGTATGGAATCTATAGATACAAACTATCCCAATTATCAGAATTATAGATCAGCGAACGATGGCAAAAATAGGTAACTTTGCTTCTGTTGCATGTCTGTGAGCATGGATGAGACTCACATAGCGTGCTATCATAAATGTGAATTGCTGCTTCAGGGAGAAATCTGTAGTTTCGCCAAATACCATCTTCACATTCTGACCACAACACAAGAAGACATTGAAATCGATGTTAGTGCCATTGAATTTCGGACCTCAAAATCACAGGCAGAATTCATTCACCCACCTTGCCGATATTGACAAGCACAATCCGCAAAGCACTTGCAAGATCCCTAAACTTCAAGTACATGGCATAGGCAATGTCAAGTGTGGCCACATAGGCCTCACGGTCAGGAGTCAAAAGGTATCTGCCAGTTTCCACCCCAACATAACGAGTGGTCACAAGTTTAATCTTGATAAAATTAGAGAATATAATAAATTCACTCACGTACATAGAACAACTAGTCAAATACAAGCATGCCCTTTTGTAGTTGGTAGAGTCAACAAGATCAAGTAGCATCGTGAAGTATTTTTCATATTTTTTGCCTGTAAGCACCTCAAGGTATCCAACCTAAGTAAGGAATACCAAGCTTCAGTTGCATCTCAATAAGTATAAAACTGATCCATTAATGCAAACAAAAATGTTGCCCCAAACCTCCATCAGAAGATCCAGCGCTTCAGTTTCAGCATTATGCTACAATAACAAAACCCATCAAACTCTCAATCCATCAATGAATTAATGGAAAGCGGTGTGAGCCCGGTTGGAAAAATCAATGAATTAATCACTGTGAGTTTCTTTTAAACAGTTACTATTGGTTATCAATTAACGATTAGCATATTTCACATATGAAGTAACAAAATGAAACAAATGCAACACACAAAATCTTATCAGAATCAACCTTCATGTGAAATTTGACAATTTCCAGCACTAGTTCTATTTTGGATTCAATTGGAGTTGATGAGCCATTGTCCTGCAAAACAAGAAAAGGTTAACATTACAAATAGGAGACCAAGCATAAAGTTTGCATATTTAAGCCCAGGTGCATGGAAGAACTAATACACTATAGCATACGGAGTAGATAACAAAAAAAAGAGTTGATGGAACATATTTTCTAACAAAATAAAATGCATTAAGAGATAGCAAACCAGCAACCACAACTTCAAGAGTCTTGTCAGCTGGAGAGCCACAGAAATTATGGTACATCAACCAGTAAGGTATATACATACTGACAATAAAGTCAAAAGGTTCGAGGGAAAACAATCAAAACACTTTCATTTCCAATATACAACATATAGACAGAAATTGGATGTCATGCTACCATGAATAACGATTGAAACCTATTGATTATAATCAACAACATCTAGACAGAAATTGGATGTCATACTACTGTGAAGAGAGCCAGGGGTGGGCCAATTTCAATTCATGGTTATTCAGTTAAACACCCATTACTTTTTGCTGAAAATGTATATTTAGCATATACTATGTACATGTTCAGGGAAAACGGAACTAACACGCGAAATGGCATGCCATCCGGACAGAAAGTGAACATCATACTACAGAACAGGGTACTATGAAGAAGATACAAGAAATCATGCAACACAAACGATGAAGTGGATTAGGATCAAACCTTCCATTCTTGTCCAATTTCAAGAGCCAAGTTTCTGTCGAACAAGACATTGACATAATTAGAGCCCACTATATGAAACAGCTTGAGCGTCCGCAACAAAAAAAGCTTAAGAGCAATACTACAGCCCATTAATTTCCAAACAATATAGCTTACATTTGACATGGCAGAATGACTAGGATGATAAGTCAATAACATTCAAACTGGAACAACAACAAAATACTTAAGAGTGATTCTTTAGATTTAGTATTGCATTTGAGAGCGTATCAAAAAAAAAAACAGATCACGTTGTATTTGTAGCTACAAGGATGGAAAATAGTGTATACGAAGACAAAATAGTAAATAATGCTAATAGGGAGCTAGTAACAAGTAACATGAAGAAAAGGTAAGGTTAGAATTACAGCTAGGGGGCTGAATAATGTCATAACCTCACGTATTGATGACCCCATGAACATATATCAACTAAAGAGCCCATCATACAGTACTTCAGGCTTTCCTAAAACAAGAAAAGGAAGCAAAGTTTAGCAAGCCAGCCCTATACAGTAATGGTGAATTAAATCTAGGTGCTCATTTCAGTATTCAGCTTTCCAAAAAAGCTTATGCAGTAGTATAATGGAAGTTAGGTGGTTTACGATGAGGGAAAACCTGTATTAAAGTAAATGTAACTACATGTAGGTTCTGGTGTTAAAATATCCGAGCAAAGAAAAGGACTAGGTGTCTGTTAGCTATCTGGTTTATGTCAAAGCATAACACTGTTAAAGTTGCAGTCAGCAGTGACAGATGTGGTTCTTTCGCCAGCAACATTACGCACAGGATGATCAATCCAGATGTTAAATAAGTCAATTGATGGCCCTTGTGTTGATGCCGATACTGGTCGACTGGGGTAATACAGGATGACACATGATCGAGCCATAGGTAAGTTACGATGAAGATTAATCCTTGCCCTTGGTCCCAGCGGCCCACACGACTAAATATTTTAGTGGGTTCAGGTTAGTTACCGCATAACAAAGGGATGAGGCCGTTAATCTAGATTTTTGTTTGGGGCCTTCACATATTTGCTCTTTGCTTATGCCATCTAGCCTGCTTTTAAGATGCGTATTTATGAGTGCTAAAGCAAACTCTAACCACTATGAACTAGAAATAAATGAAAACAATTTGTAGAGTATATCTTGCTCGGAATTTCACGCGATGGTCATTTATAAAAAAGAAAGATACTAGCAGAAGGAAATGAACAAATGTTTAAACAGTGCTTTGGTATTTCCGCATACCCTTTCTCCTTCAGCAGACGTTGTCAAGGCCAATACTGACAGAATGTCAGCCATATGTTTCTGCACGATAAGAACAAACAACCATGAGCACCGCAGTACTTAACCTTGGCTCAACTGAGACATCAGCAATCCCTTGATACCTTCTGTACAGGATTCCGCATTCTCGGAAAGTAAGCCTTGAGAGTTCCGTAGTGTGCACGGAGGAATTTGAGTGGTTTCGGGACAGACGTCATTGAGCTTGTCGCCGCACGAATCTCTTTCCTGTTAAGCATTAATCACAGTTAACTATGAACGGAGAAGAAAAATGGCATATTAGCTGTTTGAGGAATGCAGTGCTGGAGTCAATAGCAGCAGTAGGATGCACCATTCAAAACGAACAAATCAAATCAAATATCCCATCATAACATGATAGGGAAATTCAACAGCGAAAGTATGACGCAATAAGAATTGTGATTTCCTAGTATCCTGTGCCAACTTTAAGAGTAGAGGGATATAACAAGCCTCTAACTGCGCCCGAAATCGGTACCCTTGCAAATTTTCATGACAGTGAATTTCGCAGAGCGTAACATTTCCCATAAAGTCGCCTGCAGATTGCAGTGCATACCGGTGGGTAAATCGAGCAATCAACCCAGAGACTAGGGTGCAGGAGACTACAAGCTAAACAGCGGCGCAACAAACATTTGCATGCGAATCGAGAGAACGGATCACACGGAATCACACGCCTGAATTCGCGCGTAAAAATGGCCATCCAAAATTGACAGCGACGCGCCTGGATTCGAACCGGAACTAAGCAGGAGACCAGAACCGAAACTAACCAAAATTGACAGCGGTGCGGGAGACTAGAAACTGAGCAGCGCCGCGACAAACGCTTGCATCGGAACCGAATTTCGTTTTCGCGCCCGAATCACACGGAATCTGGTTTTCGCGCCTAAACTGGTCATCCAAATTTGAGAGCGACGCGGCCGAATCCCGGGGAAGTTCAGAGGCGGGAGCAGGCATTACCTCAGGGTGTCGATGGCTTCTACCCGGAGGCGGGGGTCGGGGCTCTGTGCCCGCTCCACGCACTCCTCGAGACGCGCCTTGAGCTCGCGGTCCTCCTCCGACTGCGACAGGCACGAGACGCGAGTCACGCGACCGCACCGGTAAGAGAGAAGACGAGCGGCGCCCCCGCCCCGCGGGGAGGAGGCGGGGGAAGAGAAGGGAGAGAAGCGGCGAGGTCGTCGCTGCTCACCAGGTCGTCCCCCTTCATCTTCCCCTTGCCCTTGGCCGGCTGCGGCGGGGCGGGGGAGGCGGTAGGCGCTCCGCCGCCGCCGCTGGCGTCCCCGCGCGACGGCATGGCGATCCCGCGCGGCGAGGTAGGGTTTACGAGAGAGTTTGGGGAATCGGAATGGGAGGGAGGAGAGGGAGGGGAGGAGGATTTGAGTTGGCTGGTATGGTGTGGTGTGGTGATCTTTCAAGGAAGTCAATCCAACGTAAAGCGAAGTGTTTATATAGCGATCCCAGCTGGCGAACCGGCGAACCGATCTTTGCCTGGTTACTACTGTATTTTTTTATTAAGGAAAGCAAAGCTGTATAGATCAACGACGTTCGGGCATATTGCTCAACATGTAAGTAGACACACTCGGTGAAACAATAGTATTTCATTCGACACATACATTTAGGGAATATTTACAAACGATTTGGGCTAGCTCGTGTGTAGTCGTATTGAGAGTTCTTCTACACGCATTGACACTTCAGTTGGAGAACCACACCCTCAATTAAAATTTAATGTCTTCAATGATTGCTGCATATGACGAGGTATCAACGCGCCGAATATCCATCACATCAGCCAACAACTTAGAATTCGTCTCAAAACTCACTCTGGGCTCCCAGTTCAGTTGTTGTCGTCACCGCCGTCGTCGAGGCATTGACCTCTGCACCAAAGGCAACATGAACCAGCTCTTGCCGTCCTGCCCGCGCGATGACGACCTGCCCTGAGCTGTCGCGAGCCACAACACCCCACCCACTGAGGGAGTTGCCCGGGGTGAAGGCGCCATCGAGGTTGAATTTAGTGATCTCGGTTGTAGGATGCTGCCACTGCTCCGGGGGTCTCTTAGGCTTAGCGGGCGAGAAAACCTGCTCATATTCGAGTGCATCACAACGCGTCCGCCTCGCAATCTCTGTCGCATGCACTGGGAGTTCTTCTTCTCTGACTTTGTTTCGGTTGTTCTACCAATGCCACCAGAAGGATATGATTAGCACCCTTTTCTTCTCATCTAGACCCCATAAAGAGTCGAGGATTGCATGCACGCTCCCGATCCCCTCGAGCCAAATCCGCTCTAGCTCCAGTCCCAGGTGCCTCCAAGCCTCCTTCACTGCCTTACATTTTATGAACAGGTGGCCACCATCCTCCTCCCCCTGCCGCATAGGAAGCAGGTCGATGACTCGAGCTTCACACCTCGTCTCACCAAGTTTGATGAGTTGGAGGCATGGGGAGGGGATCACACCAGATGATGAGTTCCTGCCGGAGGAGGGGATACGATGAGGGGAGCAAGGGTTAGGCGCATCTATCTGGCCATAAGGAGTCGCCGTTGTCGCGACATAACCTCGGAGTTCCCCGTGTGAGCCATGGAGGCCCGCCTCCACCTGCAAGTACTTCGCTCTGCCGCGCCTTATCCGCGCGCCACCGCCGTTCTGCATCGAGCAGACGCATCATCCCTAGTCACTATAGATGTCGCGTTGATTTGATCCAGAAGCTGTGCTCGAGCGCCGAAACGGGGGCAGCAAGCGGGCAGAGGTACGGCCGCGGAGGCGGGTGGGTTGAGATCGACATCAGTGGTGGTTGAGGTCGGCCGCGGCGGCGAGTGGCGTGGCAGCGGCCTGGGCACACGCCAGGGTGGATCAGGGTCGACGCGATGCGCTCGAGCGCCGCAACGGGGGAAGTGAGCGGGGAGAGGTACGACCGCGGAGGCGGGTGGGTTGAGATCGGCAGCGGTGGCGGTTGAGGTCGGCCGCGGCGGCCTGGGCACAGGCGAGGGTGGCCCAGGGTCGACGGGAGGAGGCGATGCGTACGGGTATAATTTTTGCAGCGAATCGTTTTTTTCCTTTTGCGTTGCAGATAAATGATGGAGCGCGGGTTGAATAACAAAAATAACAAGGGCTTTTTAAAAAAATGTCACGGTGGGATCAGATGACAAACTCAAGGTGGTGTTCCATTCTCTGTCTCTACAACAATACAATCTTACATTCAATACATTCATTTATGAGCAAACAAATCCCCACAAAACAAAATTTCTTGCCGGTGCTTGGCACACGGTTGGAGGCATGGGGAGGGGATCACACCAGATGATGAGTTCCTGGCGGAGGAGGGGATACGATGAGGGGAGCAAGGGTTAGCCGCCTCTATCTAGCCATAAGGAGTCGTTGTTGTCGCGTCGTAGCCTCGGAGTTCCCCGTGTGAGCCATGGAGGCCCGCCTCCACCTGCAAGTACTTCGCTCCGCCGCGCCTTATCTGCGCCACCGTTGTTCTGCATCGAGCAGACGCATCATCCCTAGTCACTGTAGCCGTCGTGTTGATTTGATCTAGAAGTTGTGCTCGAGCGCCGAAACGGGGGCAACAAGCGGGCGGAGGTACGACCGTGGAGGCGGGTGGGTTAAGATCGACAACAGTGGTGGTTGAGGTCAGCCGCGGCGGCGAGTGGTGTGGCAGCGGCCTGGGCACACGCCAGGGTGGATCAGGGTCGACGCGATGTGCTCGAGCGCCGCAACGGGGGAAGTGAGCGGGGAGAGGTACGGCCGCGGAGGCGGGTGGGTTGAGATCGGCAGCGATGGCGGTTGAGGTCGGTCTAGACCCCTTTTCCACCAATGCCACCAGAAGGATATGATTAGCACCCTTTTCTTCTCATCTAGACCCCATAAAGAGTCGAGGATTGCATGCACGCTCCCGATCCCCTCGAGCCAAATCCACTCTAGCTCCAGTGCCAAGTGCCTCCAAGCCTCCTTCACTGCCTTACATTTTATGAACAGGTGGCCACCATCCTCCTCCCCCTGCCGCATAGGAAGCAGGTCGATGACTCGAGCTTCACACCTCGTCTCACCAAGTTTGTGCATAAGGCTAGGGACTCGTGACGGATCCGCAGACAAACATTTGTAGCTTTGCTGGGCAGGGGATCTTCCAGATCCGCTTCCAGGTCTGGTCCGGCCAACTATCAAGTTGGCCAGTGCCCGCACCGCTCGTGCTTGGTGCCCCGCTTCTTTTTTGCTTGTTCAATTCCACTAGCAGCTTGTAGGCACTCTTTGCTGAATGAGCGCCCTTAGAATCAAAGTGCCAAGCGATGAAGTCCTCAACCCCGTCTCGCAACGGGATCTGGAGTATATAGCGGGCATCCTCCACACAGAAAGTGTCCCTAATTAGGCGTTCATCCCATCCACTTGTGATCGGCCAAAGTAATTCATGCACATAATTCAGCAGGCTAGCTCCCTTCGGTGTGATTACTTGCCTCGAGCAGGGCCTAGGGAGCCAAGGATCCAGCCATATATTGATTCGTGCGCCGTCTCCGACCCTCCGGATGTAGCCCTGTTTCACAACATCCATCCCTTGGAGAATACTACGCCAAGAATATGAAATATCATCATGTGCCATACCTCCAAAGACGAACAGGAAGGAAAATAGTGTGCCTTTAAAACCCTTGCACACAAGCTTAAAGGATTCTGCACAATCCTCCAGCCTTGTCTCGACAGCATGGCTAAGTTGAACGTGTGCATGTACCGGAAAGCGAGTCCACCCATGGCCTTGGGTTGTGAAAGTTTCTCCCAACTAAGCCAATGCATGGTGTTCTGCTTATCCTGCTGGCTCCACCAGAAGTTACCAAGGAGTGTGTTCAACTCCGCGTAGAATGTTTCAGTCAGATCAAAGCAGGACATAGCATAGGTGGGGATAGCCTGCCCTATAGTTTTAACCAAGACCTCCTTGCTTTCCTTTGCCAACAATTTCTCCTGCCATCCATACACAGGCCCGCACATGTTTCGTTTGATATAATTGCAGGCTCTCTTCCTTGAACGTCCAACGTGGACAGGCGGCCCAAGATATTTTTTATTCCAGTTCTCACTAAGAATTCCTAGCTAGGCCTTCACTGAATTCCTATCATTATCACATGTATTGGGACTAACACATGATGGTTGACTTCTTCGTGTTAATGCATTGCCCCGAACAGGCTTCATATGCCTGCAAAGCTTCATGAAGTGATGCTACTTCCTGCTGTTCAACTTTGATGAGGAGCATGGAATCGTCCGCAAACAGAAGATGTGAAACACAAGGTGCTCTCGGGCAGATCTTCACACCATGCATGATACATTTCTCCTCCGCATCGAGCAACAAGGCCGACAATTCCTCGGCACAGATGACAAAAAGGTAGGGGGAGATGGGGTCCCCCTGCCTTAGGCCTCGCGACGGGCTAAATTGATGGGTCAAGGCACCATTAACCTTAATATGATATTGCACAGTCTTAACACACTTCATGACGAGAGCAATCCATCCCCTGTTGAATCCCAACTTGCCAAGCATGGCCTCCAAGAAGCTCCACTCAACCCTATCATATGCTTTACTCATATCTGCCTTAACTGCCGCAACTCCATTCTTCCCAGTCCTTTTGTTCATCAGGTAGTGAGATATCTCATAGGCTATGAGCACATTGTATGTGATAAGCCGTCCTGGCACGAACACACTTTGGTTTTCGGAAATCACCTCGGGGAGAACCAATTTGAGTCTATTGGCAATGACCTTGGATACAAGTTCGTACACGACATTGCATAAGCTGATGGGGCAAAGATCTTTGATCCTTCTTGGATTCTTAACCTCGGGGATAAGCACCACCATGGTGTCATTCCACCCTTCCGGGAAAGCTCCTCCATTCAACACATTTAGAACCTCCTCCATGACTCGATCTCCCATGAAGTGTCAGTGGCATTTGAAAACAACCGCCGGCATACCATCAGGTCCAGGGGCTTTAAGGTCACCGATATGGTCAAGTGCAGCTTTCACTTCTTCTCCAGTGTAGTCAGCCTCCAGGACTGCGTTCATAGAGGTTGAGACTCGCGGTTGCACCTTGTCGATCAGCTCATCGAGCCGATGCTGGTTAGATGAGGTTAACATGTCCTGAAAAAATGAGCACACATAATTAGTTAGGGCCTACCCTTCCTCCACCACCGTGCCATCCTCCCTTCGGATCTCCTTTAGTCTATTAGATCTCTTCCTTGCTGAGGCTACAGATTGCACGTACTTGATGTTTATGTTTCCACCACGCAACCACCACATATGTGCCCTTTGTTTCAGTTGGGTATACTTATTCTCCTTCAGTCCCTCTAGCGCACCTCTCAGTCTTGCTTCCTCCCTGATTTTTGCTTCAGAAACCGGAGCCTTCATGCATCTCTCGAGGTCACCACGAGCCTTCTTGATCCTCCCATCTAACTCTCCCACAACATCTCTACTCCATCTGCTCATATCCCTGGCAATGCTTTCGAGGGCTCGGGAGACACTACTCCCTCCATCTTGATAGCATCTCTCCCAGGTTGTCTATGATCTCCTCACACCCTTCCTCCTGCAGCCACCGTGCTTCAAACTGGAAGTTCCGGTCCCCCCTCTTCCACCCACTATATATGCCCTCAAGGTGAGCAAACACTGGTCTATGATCCAAGTGTCGTGACTCACCATTCACCACCACGTAATTGGGGAAGGCAACACACCATTCACTATTGGCAGTGGCACGGTCCAACCTTTCACATATATATGATCGCAACTCCTTACTATGATTCCTCCATGTGTATGTGTCGCCTTCAAACCATATGTCCCTCGGCTCGCAGAAGTCCAATGCATGCAGAAAATCATCCAGCAAATGTTGCGGGCGATCAGCACCTCCTAGCTTAGCATTGCTTGTCAAATTTTCATTGAAGTCGCCAAGGTACATCCACGGGCGCCCACTCTAGTGTGGTTGCTTTAGAATGCGTAGCATCTTCCATGTCTCTTTCTTCCTCTCCATGGTCGATTCTCCATAGATCCCCGTAAGACGCCACACTAGCCCGTCCTCCCTAGATATGTACACATCCACGTGCCTCCTTACATAGGATCTAAGAGAAACATCCAACCCTTGCGCCAGAACAAGGCTACTCCCCTTCCACTGCTTTCAACCTTCCACACTGTCATGTTGGTGAGCCCCAACAACCACCTAAACCTCCCCAACTGCCTCTCTTTCATCCGTGTCTCACATAAAAACAGAACATCGGAACCTTCCATTCTTCCCAGCTCGAGAAGAGACCGAACTACTAGGCCATTCCCGAGTCCCCGGCAGTTCGAACTGATAATTTTCATTGCTCCCGGTGGGGCTGCTCTGGTAGCCCAACCGATATATCTGAAGAAGTGTGGTCACTTGTCATGTCAATGTTCCCCACCTGCGTATTATGTACCCTCATCTGGCCAGTCTTCCCCTCCCCACGGCCTTTCTTTGCACTAATTCCTTCATCAACATCCATTTCCTCCCCTTCTCTCTTCCCCAGCTTCACCCCAGGCTCTCCTGCATACCCTGCTTCTCCGGGTGATTCTTCCGTTTGAACTTATTGCCACTCTTCCCCTTTGCCAGAGGATCATCCGCCACCAGTCCTACTGCCTGCATTGCATCTCCTAGCTCCACGGCTTCATTTGCCATTGCGTCTCCTTCCCCCGTCAGTGCTGCTTGATCCTCCTCTTCCCGATCTTTATCCACAGGGCCATGATCGACAGCCATATTATTCTGCTCGGAAACTGGTTGTCCAGTTGGTGTATGCGTGAACTGGATGCATTTGGTCGCCTTGCTTACTTCTGGTTCCCCTCCCTTGGCAGCAATCTTAAACGGGCTTGTTACCTCCGTCTCCTCTCCACCCTTATCCTTGCCACCACTTTTGGTCACCGCATCATCCTTCATCCATGATGCTGCATTACTACATGAGCCCCTCGAACCCTTTCCCCAACCGTACAACCTCCTCCCTTCCTGGCTACCTTCACTCCCACTAAAGCTTCTGCTACCCTGGCCTCTTCCGTAGGCAACGACTTCAGTCCTCCTATTGCTCACCTCCGACCTCAGCCATGGCCCATATCGTGGCACTTCACCCTTCAGAGGTTTCAATCTGCATTCCTTTTCCCCATGCCCGATCACACCGCAGGTATAGCAAAAGTCTGACATATGTTCATATTCAAACTAGCACCATAATAGCCCCTTCTTCTTCTCGCACTTCTCCCCCCTCCCACAGCCTCCCCTCCCGTCTTCTCCTCCTCCTTATTGTCTCGATCCAGTACAAAGCCTCTCATTAGCGGTTCTGTGATGTTCAATTTTACCTTCACCCTCAGGTATTTCCCTACAGCGTGCCCATCAGGCCCGACATCCACATCCACCAGTTCATGGAAGTCAGCTCCGATTCGCTCTCATGTGTCTCTGTTCATTTGACCAAGTGGAAGTCCGAAGACACGGATCCACATAGTAATTAACTTAAACTCATATTCATCGGTCGTCTTACCCGGATCAAATTCCTCCATTACCAGCAGCTCCTTGTCAAACCACCATGGCCCCTCCTCCAGTGCTCTCCCCCATCCGGCCGCTTGCTGAAATGTGAACATGAAGACGTTTGCCTCCAGCTCCTTGCACCCCAAACCTTTGATCGGACACCAGATTCTTCCCAAAGTTTGTCCTAGCACCCCTGCATGGGTCGACTTCTGGGAGAACAGCTTCCCAACCGCTTGAGGATCATCTAGAGCCCCCACACACGCCTTCCCCTTCTCTGCTTCCCTAATCTTGAGTCCTCTTCTCTGTCGCCGACAGCTTCAACCCTCTCATCAGCCCCTCCACATCCTCCATCGCTCCTAACCCCTGACTTGCGAAACTAGCTAGAACCCTAGGGACTGGCCTGTTGGGGAACGTCGCATGGGAAACAAAAAAATTCCTACGCGCATGAAGACCTATCATGGTGATGTCCATCTACGAGAGGAGATTTGGATCTACATACCCTTGTAGATCGCACAGCAGGAAGCGTTAAGAAATGCGGTTGATGTAGTGGAATGTCCTCACGTTCCTCGATCCGCCCCGCGAACCGTCCCACGATCTGCTCCGATCTAGTGCCGGACAGACGACACCTCCACGTTCAGCACACGTACAACTCGATGATGATCTCGGCCTTCTTGATCTAGCAAGCAAGACAGAGAAGTAGATGAGTTCTCCGGCAGCGTGATGGTGCTCGGTGGTGGTGAAGGATCTACTCCTGCAGGGCTCCGCCCGAGCTCCGCAGAAATATGATCTAGAGGTAAAACTATGGTGTCTAGACCTGAGTTGCACGTGGCAAAGTTGTCTCAAATCAGCCCTAAATCACCACTATATATAGGAGGGAGGGGGAGGGGACTTGCCTTGAGGAACAAGTCCCCAAGGTGCATCGGCCAAGAGGAGGAGGAGGAATCCTACTCCAATCCTAGTCCAACTAGGATTGGAAAGTGGAGTCCTTCTCTTCCTTCCCACTTTTTCTTTTTTTTTTCCTTTCTTTGGTTTTTCTCTTATGGCGCATAGGCCTTATTGGGATGTCCCACCAGCCCACTAAGGGCTGGTGCGCCACTCATAAGTCCTTTGGGCTTCCCCCGGGAGGGTTGCCCCCCTCCCGGTGAACTTCCGGAACCCATTCGTCACTCCTGGTACATTCCCGGTAATGCCCGAAAACTTTCCGGTAACCAAATGAAGTCGTCCGATATATCAATCTTCGTCTCTGAACCATTCCGGAAACCCTCGTGACATCCGTGATCTCATCCGGGACTCCGAACAACATTCAGTAACCACGCATATAACTCAACTATACTAAAACATCGCCAAACATTAAGTGTGCAGACCCTGTGGGTTCGAGAACTATGTAGACATGCCCCGAGGTACTCCTTGGTCAATATCCAATAGCGGGACCTGGATGCCCATATTGCATCCAACATATTCTCCGAAGATCTTATCGGTTGAACCTCAATGTCAAGGATTCATATAATCCCGTATGTCATTCCCTTTGTCCTTCGCTATGTTATTTGCCCGAGATTCGATCGTCGGTATCCGCATACCTATTTCAATCTTGTTACCGGCAAGTCTCTTTAATCGTTCCGTAATACAAGATCCCGTGACTTACACTTAGTCACATTCCTTGCAAGGCTTGTGTGTGATGTTGTATTACCGAGTGGGCCCCGAGATACCTCTCCGTCACACGGAGTGACAAATCCCAGTCTTGATCCATACTAACTCAACGGACACCTTCGAAGATACCTGTAGAGCACCTTTATAGTCACCTAGTTACGTTGTGACGTTTGATACACACAAGGCATTCCTCTGGTGCCAGTGAGTTATATGATCTCATGGTCATAGGAACAAATACTTGACACGCAGAAAACTATAGCAATAAAACGACACGATCAATATGCTACGTTCATAGTTTGGGTCTAGTCCATCACATGATTCTCCTAATGATGTGATCCAATTATCAAGCAACAACACTTTGCACATAGCCAGAAAACCTTGACTATCCTTGATCAACTGACTAGCCAACTAGAGACTTGCTAGGGACATTGTTGTGTCTATGTATCCACACATGTATCTATGTTTTCATTCAATACAATTATAGCATGGATAATAAACGATTATCTTTAAACAAGAAATATAATAATAACTTTTATCATTGCCTCTAGGGCATATTTCCAACAGTGTCCCACTTGCACTAGAATCAATAATCTAGTCCTCACATCGCCATGTGATTTACATTGTAATAAATCGAACACCCATACAGTACTGATGTTTGATCATGTTTTGCCCGTGGAAGAGGTTTAGTCAGCGGGTCTGCTACATTCAGATCCATGTGCACTTTGCAAATATTTACGTCCTCTCCTTCGACATAGTCGCGGATGAGGTTGAAGCATCGTTTGATGTGTCTGGTCTTCTTGTGAAACCTTGGTTCCTTTGCTAAGGCAATGGCACAAGTGTTGTCACATAACAGAGTCAATGGATCTAGTGCGCTTGGCACAACTCCAAGATCTGTCATGAACTGCTTCATCTAGACACCCTCCTTTGCGGCCTCCGAGGCAGCCATGTACTCCGCTTCACATGTAGAATCTGCTATGACGCTCTTCTTGGAACTGCACCAGCTTACCGCACCCCCATTAAGAATAAATACGTATCCGGTTTGTGACTTAGAGTCATTCGGATCGGTGTCAAAACTTGCGTCGACGTAACCTTTTACGACGAGCTCTTTGTCACCTCCATACACGAGAAATATTTCCTTAGTCCTTTTCAGGTACTTCAGAATATTCTTGACCGTCGTCTAGTGATCCACTCCTTACTCTGAAACCTGCTTGTCATACTTATGGCCAAGCTGACGTCTGGTCTAGTGCACAACATTGCATACATGATAGAACCTACGGCTGAAGCGTAGGGGACGGAACTCATTTGTTCTCTATCTTCCGCAGTTGCTGGGCACTGAGTCTTACTCAATTTTATACCTTGTAATACTGGCAAGAACCCTTTCTTGGACTGATCCATTTTGAACTTCTTCAAAACTTTATCAAGGTATGTGCTTTGTGAAAGTCCTATCAGGCGTTTTGATCTATCCATATAGATCTTAATGCCTAGAATGTAAGCAGCTTCTCCTAGGTCCTTCATAAAAAAACTTTTATTCAAGTAGTCCTTTATGCTCTCCAAAAGCTCCACGTTGTTTCCAATCAGCAATATGTCGTCCACATGTAATATTAGAAACGCCACAGAGCTCCACTCACTTTCTTGTAAATACAAGATTCACCAACCACTTGTATAAACCCAAATGCTTTGATCACCTCATCAAAGCGTTTATTCCAACTCCGAGATGCTTGCACCAGTCCATAAATGGATCGCTGAAGTTTGCATACTTTGATAGCATTCTTTGGATCGACAAAACCTTCGGGTTGCATCATATACAACTCTTCCTTAAGAAAATCATTAAGGAACGCCGTTTTGACATCCATCTGCTAGATTTCATAATCGTAAACGGCAGCTATTGCTAACATGATTCGGACAGACTTAAGCATCGCTACCGGTGAGAAAGTCTCATCGTAGTCAATTCCTTAAACTTGTGAAAAACCCTTTGCCACAAGTCGAGCTTTATAAACGGTCACATTAATGTCTGCGTCTGTCTTCTTCTTATAGATCCATTTGTTCTGAATAGCCTTGCGGCCTTTAGGTAGTACTTCTAAAGTCCACACTTTGTACTCGTACATGGATCCTATCTCGGACTTCATGGCCTCCAGCCATTTGTTGGAATCCGGGCCCACCATTGCTTCTTCATAATTCGCAGGTTCATTGTTGTCCAACAACATAATCGTTAAGACAGGATTACCGTACCACTCAGGAGCAGTACGTGATCTTGTCGACCTGCAATGTCCGACAGTAACTTGATCCGAAGTTTCATGATCATGATCATCAACTTGTTCCTCAACCGCTGCCGCAGCAAAACGGGTTTCCCCTTGCCCTGCGCCACCATCAAGAGGAATTAGAGGTTCGACAACCTCATCAAGTTCTATCTTCCTCCCACTCAATTCTTTCGAGAGAAACTCCTTCTCAAGAAAAGCTCCATTTTTAGCAACAAACACTTTGCCCTCGGATTTGAGATAGAAGGTATACCCAACTGTATCTTTTGGGTAACCTATGAAGACGCACTTTTTCGCTTTGCATTCGAGCTTTTCAAGCTGAAGATTTTTGACATAAGCATCACATCCCCAAACTTTAAGAAACGACAACTTTGGTCTTTTGCCATACCACAGTTCGTATGGTGTCGTCTCAACGGATTTTTATGGTGCCCTGTTTAAAGTGAATGCATCTGTCTCTAATGCATACCCCCAAAATGATAACGGCAAATCGATAAGAGACATCATAGATCGCACCATCTCTAATAAAGTACGATTACGACGTTCGGACACACCATTACGCTGTGGTGTTCCAGGCGGTGTCAACTGTGAAACAATTCCACATTGTCTTAAGTGAGCACCAGACTCGAAACTCTGATATTCACCCTCACGATCAGACCGTAGGAACTTGATCTTCTTGTTACGATGATTTTCGACTTCACTCTGAAATTGCTTGAACTTTTCAAACGTTTCAGACTTGTGCTTCATCAAGTAGACATAACCATATCTACTCAAATCGTCAGTGAAGGTGAGAAAATAACGATATCTGCCGCGCACCTCCACACTCATCGGACCACACACATCGGTATGTATGATTTTCAACAAGTCACATGCACGCTCCATTGGTCCGAAGAATGGAGTCTTAGTCATCTTGCCCATGAGGCATGGTTTGCACGTGTCAAGTGAATCAAAGTCAAGTGACTCCAAAAGTCCATCAGTATGGAGTTTCTTCATGCGCTTTACACCAATATGACCTAAGCGGCAGTGGCATAAAAACATGGCGCTATCATCGTTAACTTTAACTCTTTTGGTCTCAATGTTATGTATATGTGTATTATCATTATCAAGATTCAATATGAACAATCCTCTCACATTGGGTGCATGACCATAAAAGATATTACTCATAGAAATAGAACAACCATTATTCTCTGACTTAAACGAGTAACCGTCTCGCAATAAACAAGATCCAGATATAATTTTCATGCTTAACGTGGGCACTAAATAACATTTATTTAAGTTCATAATTAATCCTGATGGTAACTGAAGCGAAACATGCCGACGGTGATTGCATCAACCTTGGAACCATTTCCCACGTGTATCGTCACTTCATCCTTCGCCAGCCTTCGCTTATTCCGCAGTTCCTGTTTCGAGTTGCAAATATGAGCAACAGAACCGGTATCGAATACCCAGGCACTACTACGAGAGCTGGTTAATTACACATCAATAACATGTATATCGAATATACCTGATTTTTCCTTGGCCGCCTTCTTATCAGCCAGATACTTGGGGCAGTTGCGCTTCCAGTGACCCATACCCTTGCAATAATAGCACTCCGTTTCAAGCTTAGGTCCAGCTTTGGGTTTCTTCCTCGGATTGGCAACAGGCTTTCTGCTCTTCTTTGAATTACCCTTCTTTCCTTTGCCGTTTCTCTTGAAACTAGTGGTCTTATTCACCATCAACACTTGATGCTCTTTACGGAGTTCTGACTCTGCGACTTTCAGCATCGTGAATAACTCACCGATGACTTGTTCATCCCTTGCATGTTATAGTTCAACACAAAGCTCTTATAGCTTGGTGGCAGTGATTCAAGAATTTTGTCAGTGATAGCCTCTTGCGGGAGTTCAATCCCCAGCTCAGCTAGACGGTTTGAGTACCCAGACATTTTGAGCACATGTTCACTGACAGACGAATTCTCCTCCATCTTGCAAGCATAGAATTTATCAGAGGTATCATACCTCTCGATCCGGGTGTTCTTCTGAAAGATAAACTTCAACTCATGGAAGATCTTATATGCTCCATGACGCTCAAAGTGATGTTGAAGTCCCGGCTCTAAGCCATACAAGACTGCACATTGAGTAGTCCTCCTTACGTGCTAACCAAGCGTTCTTAGCATCTTGGTCAGCCGCGGCGGGTGGTTCATCTCCTAGCGCAACATTAAGGACATAATCCTTCTTCCCAGCTTGCAGGAGCAACTTAAGATTACGAGCCCAGTCTACAAAGTTGCTTCCATCATCTTTCAACTTAGCTTTCTCTAGGAACGTATTAAAATTCAGGGTGACTGTCGCGTGAGCCATTGATCTACAACACAAATAAATTCAAAGTGGACTTTAGACTATGTTCAAGATAATTAGAGTTTAACTAATCAAATTACTTGCTAAACTCCCACTCAAAAAGTACATCTCTCTAGTCATTTGAGTGGTACATGATCCAATTTCACTAGCTCAAGTCCGATCATCGCGTGAGTTGAGGATAGTTTCAGTGGTAAGCATCTCTATGCTAATCATATCAACTATAAGATTCATGCTCGACCTTTCGGTCTCATGTGTTCCGAGGCCATGTCTGCACATGCTAGGCTCGTCAAGTTTAACCCGAGTGTTCCGCGTGTGCAAATGTTTTGCACCCGTTGTATTTGAACGTTGAGTCTATCACACCCGATCATCACGTGGTGTCTCGAAACGACGGACTGTAGCAATGGTGCACAGTCGGGGAGAACACAATTTCATCTTGAAATTTTAGTGAGAGATCACCTCATAATGCTACCGTCGTTCTAAGCAAAACAAGGTGCATAAAAGGATTAACATCACATGCAATTCATAAGTGACATGATATGGCCATCATCATGTGCTTCTTGATCTCCATCACCAAAGCACCGGCACGATCTTCTTGTCACCGGCGCCACACCATGATCTCCATCAACGTGTCGCCATCGGGGTTGTCGTGCTACTTATGCTATTACTACTAAAGCTACGTCCTAGCAATATAGTAAACGCATGTGCAAACACAAACGTTAGTTTAAAGACAACCCTATGGCTCCTGCCGGTTGCCGTACCATCGACGTGCAAGTCGATATTAACTATTACAACATGATCATCTCATACATCCAATATATCACATCACGTCATTGTCCATATCATATCACAAGCATACCCTGCAAAAACAAGTTAAACGTCCTCTAATTGTTGTTGCATGTTTTACGTGGCTGCTATGGGTATCTAGTAGATCACATCTTACTTACGCAAAAACCACAACGGAGATGTGCAAATTGCTATTTAACCTCTCCAAGGACCGCCTCGGTCAAAACCAATTCAACTAAAGTTGAAGAAACCGACACCCGCCAGTCATATTTATGCAACGAGGTTGCATGTCAAGTGATGAAACCAGTCTTTCGTATGTGTACGAATAATGTTGGTCCGGGTCGCTTCAATCCAACAATACCGCCGAATCGAGAAAAGACTAAGGAGGACAGCAAATCGAACATCACCGTCCACAAAACCCTTTGTGTTCTAATCGACATTACATCTACGCATGAACCTAGCTCATGATGCCACTGTTGGGGAACGTCGCATGGGCAAAAAATCCTACGCGCACGAAGACCTATCATGGTGATGTCCATCTACGAGAGGAGATTTGGATCTACATACCCTTGTAGATCGCACACCAGGAAGCGTTAAGAAACGCGGTTGATGTAGTGGAACGTCCTCACGTCCCTCGATCCTCCCCGCGAACCGTCCCATGAACCGTCTCGCGATCCATCCCACGATCCGCTCCGATCTAGTGCCGAACAGACGGCACCTCCGCGTTCAACACACGTACAACTCGACGATGATCTCGGCCTTCTTGATCCAGCAAGTAAGATGGAGAAGTAGATGAGTTCTCCGGCAACATGACGGTGCTCCGGTGGTGGTGAAGGATCTACTCCAGTAGGGCTCCGCCCGAGCTCCACAGAAATACGATCTAGAGGTAAAACTATGGTGTCTATATCTGAGTTGCACGTGGCAAAGTTGTCTCAAATCAGCCCTAAATCACCACTATATATAGGAGGGAGGGGGAGGGGACTTGCCTTGAGGAACAAGTCCCCAAGGTGCGCCAGGAAAGAGGAGGAGGAGGAGTCCTACTTCAATCCTAGTCCAACTAGGATTGGAAAGTGGAGTCCTTCTCTTCCTTCCCACCTTTTTTTTCCTTTCTTTGGTTTTTCTCTTATGGCGCATAGGCCTTATTGGGCTGTCCCACCAGCCCACTAAGGGCTGGTGCGCCACTCATGAGTCCTTTGGGATTCCCCCGGGAGGGTTGCCCCCCTCCCGGTGAACTTCCGGAACCCATTCGTTACTCCCGGTACATTCCCGGTAATGTCCGAAAACTTTCCGGTAACCAAATGAAGTCATCCTATATATCAATCTTTTTCTCCGGACCATTCCGGAAACCCTCGTGACGTCTGTGATCTCATCCCGGACTTCGAACAACATTCGGTAACCACACATATAACTCAACTATCATAAAACATCGCCAAACCTTAAGTGTGCAGACCCTGCGGGTTCGAGAACTATTTAGACATGCCCCGAGGTACTCCTCGGTCAATATCCAATAGCGGGACCTGGATGCCCATATTGGATCCTACATATTCTCCGAAGATCTTATCGGTTGAACATCAGTGTCAAGGATTCATATAATCCGTATGTCATTCCCTTTGTCCTTCGGTATGTTACTTGCCCGAGATTCAATCGTCGGTATCCGCATACCTATTTCAATCTCGTTACCGGCAAGTTTCTTTACTCGTTCCGTAATACAAGATCCCGTGACTTACACTTAGTCACATTGCTTGCAAGGCTTGTGTGTGATGTTGTATTACCGAGTGGGCCCCGAGATACCTCTCCGTCACACGGAGTGACAAATCCCAGTCTTGATCCATACTAACTCAACGGACACCTTCGGAGATACCTATAGAGCACCTTTATAGTCACCCGGTTACGTTGTGACGTTTGATACACAAAAGACATTTCTCCGGTGCCAGTGAGTTATATGATCTCATGGTCATAGGAACAAATATTTGACACGCAGAAAACTATAACAATAAAACGACACGATCAATATGCTACGTTCATAGTTTGGGTCTAGTCCATCGCATGATTCTCCTAATGATGTGATCCAGTTATCAAGCAACAACACTTTGCACATAGCCAGAAAACCTTGACTATCCTTGAATATGCTACGTTCATAGTTTGGGTCTGCAATGCCACATTAGACTGGCGTTTGAGTGGGTTTGCAACGCCACATTAGACTGGCGTTTCTATGTGCGTCTGCAACGCCATGGGCTCTGGCGTTTTAAAAAAGGTCAGATCGTGAAATGGTTTCAATCAGAGTTCATTCCGTGCAATACTTTCATCCCATGGGTCAAAATCATGAAAAAATCATGAAATCAGCCCGTCTAGACGTGGCCGGCCTGGTTCGTTTGTTTTTTCCTTTTTCTCACAAGGGCTGGGCTAGTGTGCCACGTTAGACTTGACGCGTGATTGGGATATCCCTTTTGTGTTGTCATTATTTTTTTGTTGCTCCACAATTTGTACACCAACCCATGTTTTTTGTACCGAAATACAGGAGTCAAACGTGTGTAGATTCTCAAAATATGTATATTCAAACATGTACATATATTCGTAAAATAGTTTCCATTTTTTATAAAAAGAATCTCCGTACACTTATTTTATTTTGTTTTGCTTATATCGTTTGACTTGGTATTTCTAAAATAGGGGCTTTTTAGATATAAAGTTTTTATCGTCTACGTTCCTTGTTGCGTGTTTTTTTAGTTTGTAATTTAACCATTTTCTTGTTTTTTATTGTCTTTTAAACATTCTTCTTCCGATGACATGATTCTTGCAATATTTATCTTAAATATTTTATTAACAAGAACAATTATTTTTGAATTTTGAAATATTGCTTCTTGGTTGCACAATCGTCCTCGAATGCAATTGTATGTCTTCAACGCGACTACGACTTAGTGGTATTTTGTCGAAGTGAGGGGGCAACTGTATGTCTATCATTATAGGCACACAACTGCAAGTGTCTTGCTCCGACTACAACTACATGTTTTCAATGTGACTGTAACTCTATGATATTTATTGGGGAAAGACAGTTGCTTGTCAGCTACTAGGTGCTCAACTACAAGTGCTGCCCCGGCCTCAACTCCATGGTGTTCTTTGGAAGGGGTAGTTGCATGTTACCACTAGGCATGTAATTGTAAGTGTCGGACACGACTACAACTGCATGTTTTGAACAGGACTGCAACTTAATGGTTTCCTCTTGGATGAGGTTTTTTTGCATCTCTTCCATTAGTGCAAGAGTAAGTGTCGTCCCAACTGAGACTCTGTGGTGTTTGTCGGGAGGGTTAGTTGCATGTTTTCCACTAGGCATGCAAGTGTAAGTGTCATTTCAACTTAAACTCCGTGGTGTTTGTTGGGAGGTCTAGTTGCATGTCTTTCACTAGATATGCAACTACAAGTGTCGCCACCGACTGCGACTGCATGTCTTCAACATGACTGCAACTCAGTGGTGTTTTGTCACGGGGGATAGTTGCATGTCTTTTCACTAGGCATGCAACTATAAGTGGTGTTCCTACTGAAACTCTCTAATGTTTTTTTGGGAGGGATAGTGGCACGTCTTTCACTAGGCATGCAGCTGCAAGTGTCGCCCCTGACTGCAACTCTGTGGTGTTTTTTCAGGGAAGGGATAATTGCATGTCTATCACTAAGCACACAACTACAAGTGTTGATACTGACTGCAACTGCATGTCTTTCATCTGATCGCAACTGAGTGGTGTCTTCTAAGGGCGCAGGAGCAATTGCATGTCTGTCACTAAGCATCAGCTGTAAGTGTCACCCCCCAAACGCAACCCCATTGGTATTTTGTTGTAAGGGGCGACAATAGAGGTGATGCATGATACTAGGCTTGCAACCGCAAGTGACGTCCTCGAATGAAACATCATGTCCCATACCGACAACTACTAGCCTTGTGTTTTTGTCGGAGATGGGTCAATTGCATATCCGACAATAGACTTGCAACTACAAGTGTCACTCTCGACTATAATTGCATGTCTAATAGTAGGCTTGCAACTTCAAGTTTTGCCCTCGATTGCAATTCCATGCCTACACAGCTGGCTGCAACTGACCTTTTTTGTAAGTGAGCGACATGGGAGAGGGGGAGTTGCATGTCCGACAATAGGCTTGCAACTACAAGTCTTGCCCTCGTCTGCAACTGCATGCTTACACACTCACCTGCTATTGGCCTTTTTTGTTTTGTTTTGTAAGGAGCAACACAGAGGGGGGAGTTGCATGTCCAATACTAATCTTGCAACTTCAAGTGTCGCCCTTAACTGCAATTGTATGATTACACACCCAATGCAATTGACATTGTTTTGTTTTGTGAGTGGGCATTGGGAGAGGGGTAGTTGCATGTCTGACAATAGGTTTTGCAATTGCAAGTTTCGCCACCTCATGCAACTACATGTCCACACACTGATACCAGAACTAACCTTTGTTTTGTAAGAGTGATGGGAAAGGTGGGTGGAGTGGAGTTCCATGTCCAATAGTAGGCATGCAACTATGTGTCTCCCTCCCGACTGCAATCGGCCTTGTGTTCTTGTCTGAGGGCGGCGAGAGAGGGGGTGGGGTAGTTGCATGTCTGCTGTGGGGTGGGGGCTGTTGCATGACTAGTACTAGACATGCAACTGCAACAATCTCCTCTGACTTGAATTGCATGTCTTTCAACATGGTTGTAACTTGACATTTTGTGATGTTAGGGGGGGGGGGATGGGGGAGTTGCATGTCCGACACTAGGCTCGCAACTGCAAGTGTCGTCCTCGGCTGCAACTACATGTCCGACAATAGGTCTCACCCCCGGTTGCAACTAATTTTTTGGCAACTACAGACCCGGCTTGGGCGGCCTGCTATGCTAGTTTATTATTGATGTTTTCTTTTTATTTTTATACTACTTTTTTTCCTTTTTACCCTTGTGTTTTGAATTTGTATTCTTCTTCTTTTATTTGTTAAGAAAAACAACGCAACCCACGTCACATGCACACATTTGCATGTTCTCCCTTTGTATGCAACTTAATATTCTTCTTCTTTTCAAAATCAACGCCATACTATTTAGTTTGCCTTGTTTCCATCTTGTTTCTTCGTTACGTTAAATATTTACTTTTGTCCTAATATACAAAATATTTTTAAAAGAAATTATAAAAATGGAAAACAAAAAGAGAAGCAAGACGACGCACTAAGAGAAGGATTGGATGATGTGTCGCACTTGCGACAGAAAAATGTTTATTATTTTCTTGTTGAACACTTTTTGCTGTGTCAAGAAAAAACAAAGACAAAGAAACGAACAGCCCAACCCAAACAATTAACTAAACAAACAAACAACAGATAAATGAAAAAAGCCCATCTAAGAATAAAACCCAGTAGCTATTGAGTAAACAAGCAAGCCTAATCTGTCTTAAGAGACATAAGCCGACTTAGACTTCATGAAGTCTAGGTCGACTGAGACCCAGACATACCCTTACATATAAGCTCGGAAATAGAGTTCTTTCATGGGGATGAACATAAGAGATCAGAAAGTGTCACTTTAATACTAAAACATGGTTCTTAGCTCTAAGAACATCTATAAATGGAGGAATCCTTCAGAGTTGATGGGAGCATTTCACTTCAACCATTGATAATTTTAGCCCGTCCTACGATCTTGTGAAGGAGTCTTTAATTCACATACATCAGACCTGGAAAACCGCAAAAGGAACATTCAGATCAGTATGAAGCAATCTTTTCAGCCCAACATTACTTCACTTTGGGCTTCTAGTGGAAATCTCCGTGAAACGCATCAGTTGTACCGTAGCTTGAAGCAATATACAAATCATTATACACTATCCATTAGTAAATTGTTCAACCAAGAAAAATATGCCTTTCATGTATTATTTCTGCTAGTTATGTTAGAGCTTCGGAGCCACATCAAAGTATCGAAGCAATGTCTTCACTTATTACCGGAGTCGCCGGAAATTCTTTCTCATTGCAAGCCTATTTGTTCTTCAATTTGACAAAAGTAATATAGTGCAATGCGAATCACAATATGTAGGCTATGAAATAGGAGGATCAGTTCACATGTATGTTCAGGACAAATTACATTGGGCTACCGGTCGAGGAACTTCACGTCAACTCGAGCAATTAATTCATCAATGTCGGTTTGCACAACTTACTGTGTAGGAGTAGTTTCTTTTGCTACTTGAAGACAATTTAATTCAACATTGTCTTATTAAATTCCTGGTGAATAAACTAATCAGCTATGAACATAGCAAACTTTTGTATAATGATCTGGCTAGTGGATATGCTATTTGCCATGGATGCGCTTATTGAGTTGTTTTCTATTGTAACACTGCAAGAAGCTAAACTGAGGGTGACCAAAACCTACACAAAAAATTTAACATCGGTTTGTAGTCATACATAGACTCATTCCTTGTTTTTAGTGAGAGATTGTTCTATATTTTCCATTTAAAATGACAACAAAATGAAAGTAGCCAGTTTTAAAAAGCAAGATGGCGTATCGCGAACAAGATCTCTTGATGCTAGATGTTGAAATATATTGTCCGCCTTCCTCCATACTTTTGGATGAGTTGGCTGGAGCATGAACTCAATACAATTTTTCGATCCTAGGGTTTAGGGTATGGCTCCACCCACCCCACCATCGCTGCCGTCGCCCGGCTACTTCGAGCGTCGGGCTGCTCTCATTGCCAAAGCCGCCACCACTGCGGCATCTTCTTCCTCTTCTCTTTCCCTAGCACCACCAATACCTCCTAAGACTCTCCTGATTGCACCTATGTCGCTTGCCGACACCATCACCGATGTCATCCCCTTCATACCGATCGTCCTCGACCTTGCCGCTCACAACTATTATCATTGGCACCACCTCTTTGATCTACACGTGGGACGCTGCAACCTTCGGTCTCACGTTGACGCCAACAATCCTCCTCGCCCTCATGATCCTTAATGGGTGAAAGATGATATCGCGATTGTTCAGTGGTTCTATACCCGCATAACCACCTATATCTTAAACATGCTTGATCGCGACGGCGCCACCGCCGCTAACATCTGGGGCTCTCTTCGCCAGCTTTTTCAAAGCAATAGCGACGCTTGGAAAAACGCTTTGCACACGGAGCTTCGTAACCTCGCCCAAGGCAATGCCCCGGTGAACCTCTTCTGTCAGCGCGTCAAGGCCATCGACGACGAGCTTCGCGAACTTGGTGATCCCGTCAACGACTCACATCTCATCAACATCATTGTCGTCGAGCTCGCCTCCTTCATTCCGATGATGCGGTCTCCTCCAACCTTCGCGAAGTCCGCTCCATGCTACAGCTCACGGCGAAAACTCAAGCTCGCAAGGGCTCTCACCCAAAGTCTTCCATGTGGCGGCTCGTCCTCCTACGCCGTCTCCATTGGCGCCTCCCATGCAAGATCTTGCCGCCCTCGACGCCATTTGTGCAACCACTTCCAGGCTGGCTCCCCAGTCCCAACTACCACAACAAGAACCCTATCTATCGGCTACCCTCGGCGCGTTTGGTGCCTCCTTCGACATCGCCGTATTCAAACCCTACAAAGGCTGTGAAAGATCCACCTACGGCTCCATCCTGTCGTCCTCCATATGATCCATGGACCAGGCTTGTCCATGCATGGCCTATGCCTTGGTCTGCCTCACCCCCCCTTGGCACTCCACCTTCCTACTCTAGTGCTTGGCAACCCGGCCTTCGCCTGCATACTAGTGCCCCTGGGTTGCTTACCCCTCATCAGTTGGCGAATGCATATCATGATGCTCCATCATATGCTCCATACGGTTCTCCCTCGCCCTCCCATGCTGATGGAAGTCTCTACTACGCGCCCTCATCGGCTCTCCTGCCATCACCGGCATATCAGCCGACGTTGTTGCCAACACCAACCTCACTTGCACCACCAAGCTGGGATCAAGGCGCATTTCTCGAGGCCATGAACAACTTTGTTGCCCAAGGAAACTCAGGTACGGGTTGGATTTTTGCTTCTGGTGCCTCTAGTCATATGTGTGCATCAAGTAATTTGCTCTCTTATTGCACTCCTTCTCCGTTTACTTCCATTACTCTTGGTGATGGTTCATCTATTCCCATATAATATGTTGGTGAGGCTCAAATTCCCTCTCCCACTAAACCACTTCTTCTTCGAGATGTTCTTGTTGCACCCGCTCTTATTGAAAACCTAATATCCGTTCGCCAATTTACTCGCGACAATCTAGTTTCTGTTGAGTTTGACCCTTTTGGTTTGTCTGTGAAGGATTACCAGACCAAGACCGAGATCGCTCGCTTTAATAGCTTCGGTGAACTCTACTCTTCATGGTGTCCCTGTCGCCGCTCCTCCTACATCCATGGTGGCCTCCATCGACCTTTGGCATCATCGTTTGGGTCATCCCAACCCTGCTATTTTAGCTTCTATGCTTAGTGAATTTTCCATACCATGTAATCGAGATTCCCACAATTCTTCATTTTGCAAGTCTTGTCAGTTAGGAAAACATGCGCATCTTCCCTTTAGCTCCTCTAGCTCTTCTAGTACTTATCCTTTTGAATTAATACATTGTGATTTATGGACCTCACCCGTTGCAAGTGTTTCTGGTTTGAAATACTACCTTGTCATACTAGATGATTTTACTCACTTTGTATGGACCTTTCCTCTCCGCAACAAATCCGATGTTTACCTTGTTTTCCTAAATTTTCAGCGCTATGTTTCTGTTCACTTCTTCCTCCCCACTCGTTTTATTCAGTGTGACAACGACCGTGAGTTTGAAAACATTCAAAATTGTACCTTCTTCCTAAAACACGGCATCCTTCTTCCAATCTCTTGTCCCTACACTTCTCCTCAGAACGGTAAAGCCGAGCGTTCTCTTCGCATCATCAGTGACATTGTCCGTACACTTCTCGTTCAGTCCTCCATGCCATCCAAATTCTGGGCCGAAGCACTCCACACAACCACCTTTCTTCTCTATATCCGCCCTTCCAAAACCAATCCAAATATCACTCCCTATTACTCTCTTTTCCTTTGCCATCCTAATTACTCCGATGTTCGTGTTTTTGGCTGCCTTTGCTTTCCAAATGCCTATGCTACCTCTGTAGGATCGAAAGTATGTCTAGAGGGGGGTGATTAGACTACCTCACAAGATATTTTTTTCCTTCTCCCAATTTTAGTTGAGAAATGGCAGTTATAACAAGTCAAGTACACCCTACACATGCAGTTCTAAGAGTGTAGCAGCGGAAAGGAAAACATGCAAGTGTAAAGTAAAGGAGTAAGGTAGGGAGGTCAGACGCATGAGGTTGACACGGCAATTTTTGGCATGGTTCCGATAGGTGGCGCTATCGTACATCCATGTTAGTGGAGACTTCAACCCACGGAGGGTAATGGCCGCGAGAGTCCACGAAGGGCTGCACCCACAAAGGGTCCACAAAGAAGCGACCTTGTCTATTCCACCACGGCTTCCGTCCACGGAGGACTAGCCTTACTCGCGGTCGATCTTCACGAAGTACGTGATCTCCTTGCCCTTACAAACATCTTGGTTCAACTCCACAACATGAAGTAGGAGGCTCCCAAGCGACACCTAACCAATCTAGGAGGCACCACCCTCCAAAAGGTAATATATGTGGTAGATCAATGAACTCCTTGATCTTGTGCTTCTAAAGATAGTCTCCTCAACACAAATCACTCTCTCACACAACATGCATGGGTAGTAGAGGTTGATTTGGTGGAAAGCAGTTTGGGGAGGCTAGAGATCAAGATTCAAATGAATTGAGTGGAATATATTGGTCTCAACACATGAGTAGGTGGTTCTCTCCCAGAAAATTGATCTGGATGTGAAGTGTGTGTTTTAAGTGCTTCTCCCACAAATGAGAGGTGGGTGAAGGGGTATATATAGGCAGCAGCCAAAATCCAACTGTTACACACAAAGTGGCAAACTCGGGGACACCAAATTTGAAAACTTGGTGGTACCGACTAGCACAAAGGTGTGAAATTTCGAATCTCGATGAGACCGATATATGAAACTTGGTGGCACCGAAAAGGTAGCTAACAGTCAGATGGCAAAACTCGGTGGCACCGATACTCAAACTCGGAAATTCCGATTTTGTGTACCGAGGCACCCGAAAGTTGGTCACCCAAACTCGGCAGCACCGATATGGATTCAGATGCACTGATTTGGTGGCACTGGCTACGGTTTTGTGTGAGGTAAAACTCGGTGGGTCCGAAATATGAAAGTTGGCGACACCAAATTTGCGTATGTGGATTTTGACAGAATGGTTATGTGGAAAAAATGACTTAGTATTTTGGTGGCTAACTTATAGCACTTTGAGCAATCAGTTCATTTTACTACCTCGCCCCCTTTTAATAGTATTGTCTTTCCTATGGACTCAAATGTGATTTCTCACAAATAGAAAATGAAGAGTCTTCTAGCTTGAAGCTTGAGCCAATATTATTCCTTTCTTGCATCAAGGGGCATCTCCACATAAACCGTTAGCCAAAGCATCTTTTGAACTTTTCTGAAATATACTTGAAAACATATTAGTCCAATGATGCATATGTTGTGATCAATTATCAAACCACCCTAGGGAGCAATTGTGCTTTCAATCTCCCCCTTTTTGGTAATTGATTACAACATATAGATCAAAGCTTCGACAAAAGATATAATCAATGATTAGCATCGACGCTTTGAGAAGTATGTGAAAATCAAGACCTCCCCCTAAATTTGTGCATTATTTAAATTTTTCGCTTGAATGCAAATGCACAATCAATTAGGATCATGGGTCACTCTTCCATGTAAAATACATCTTGGTGGTGTGTAAACAAGATAAGAATGAATAGTAAGCACATGACACCAACAAGATAAGTGAGTGATCATCACATGGATAGCTAAAAGATAGTAAAGTAGCATCACACAGGATAAAAGCGTATGATCACACACAAGATAAGGTCATCCAAATGATCAAAGTTTTAAAACCAAATGAGAGCAAATAAAGTCAAAATCTCTCTCTCTCTCAGTCTATGATCTATACATCCCCCCTTTGGCAACAAGTTACCAAAAAGTTCAAAAAGTACAGAGCTACTCGTCTCTATAGGCAGCTGATGATGGGATTGATAGAAGAGTGTTCGCGAAGTCTTCTGCAGAATGTCCTGGAGCTGGAGGAGTGAATACTGGAGGTGCCTGAGTTGATGCTGGAGGTGGAACTGAAGGTACACATGCTTGAGTTGATGAAGTTTGTTGTGTCTCGGGAGCAGGTACAACAGCACATCTAGGCTTGGTGTTGAACTGAGTGGTAGTGCGAGGAGGTGACTCTTCAGCATCATCATCACTGTCATCATCATCATCTGAGCGAGGAATTTGCACTGAGTCAACGTCTTGTTGAAGCTGTTTGACTATAGTGTTCAATTGCACGACCTTCACGTCCATGTCATGAAATTTTGTCTCTACAACTTTCTCAAGGCTTTTCTGGTTTTGCAAAATCTATTGAATGTTCTTCTCCATGCCTTGGACAGATCTAACTAGAAATGCCATTTGCTCATCTTAAGTCCTGAGCTGTGGAACTGGTGGTGGCATGTTTCTAGCAGCCTGAGCTTCTGTTGCCTCTGCTACCATTCTGGCTGCAGCAGAACTGTGATCATTGTCATCCATCACCACTTCATTATCTACAAACTCTGGTTGAAGAGGTAGATGGGGACGATCAAGTAGATATACATGCTTGCCTAGCTTGGCATTAATAAGCATCTGAATGTATGGGGGCATATCCACATGATCTCTTTTGAACAGCACAGTCCTTCGGATAGTCTCTACTATCAAATCTGTGACTCTGAATCAGGTGTGAGTGTCCAAGTGGTGCAACAAGTTGATGGAGTGTCCTCTGATCATCTTCTCATCACCCGATTTAGGCATCAAGGTGTATCTCAGAATAGTGTTAGTTGTGGGTATTCCTGCTTGCAAGAAATAAGCTGAGCCCATCTTGTGACTAGCCAAATAATCATGAGGAATTGGCTTGTACATATTGGCCATGGAGTTGTGACTCTTCTTTGCTTCAGAATACACATCAACATCACTGTCTTTTTTCTTAGGGGCACCAATGATGGTGGTCCACTCATCAATTGTTGACTCATATCTATGACCATCCGTCATCCAAACAATGGAACCATCTCCAGAGAAATGAACAATCGAGTAGAATTGCATGATCAGCTCATCATTCCATGGGGTCATCTCCTTTCGAACAAAATCTTCAATGTCCACAGACTTGAAGTTGTCTTGAACATGAGGAAAGTAGTATTCATTGGCTTTGATATAAGATCAGTTAACAAATCTCATATCACTAACAGCTGGGGATTTATCAAGCAAGACGGTCTCATAGAAATCTTGTTGTTCCTTGGTATGAAACCTTTGATCAACAACAGTTCTCCTTCG
Organism: Hordeum vulgare subsp. vulgare; assembly: GCF_904849725.1. Classification (NCBI taxonomy): domain Eukaryota; kingdom Viridiplantae; phylum Streptophyta; class Magnoliopsida; order Poales; family Poaceae; genus Hordeum; species Hordeum vulgare. Next base: position 568,266,540 of record NC_058524.1, on the reverse strand, counting down.
AGCTGCATATGGGTCAGCAGATCTCCGCTTCCTTAGACCTGCATCCTTTCTCTTCTTCATGTCTTCAGCTATAGGATGAGCATCATTATGAATTGGCAGATGTGGTCTGAGCTTCTTGAGACTGGTTGCATCCTCATCATCTTCTTCCTCTGCAGCAGGGGCACTGGAAGCAGGGCCTTTCTTCTTAGCAGCTGCAAGAATGTCCTTTGTAGTCTTCCGCTCAGCTACAAACTTCTTGTCCTTAGGAGGCTTTGACGCAGTCTTCTTGGTCATAGCTGTTGGGGAACGTCGCATGGGAAACAAAAATTTTCCTACGCGCACGAAGACCTATCATGGTGATGTCCATCTACGAGAGGGGATGAGTGATCTACGTACCCTTGTAGATCGTACAGCAGAAGCGTTAGAGAACGCGGTTGATGTAGTGGAACGTCCTCACGTCCCTCGATCCGCCCCGCGAACAATCCCGCGATCAGTCCCACGATCTAGTACCGAACGGACGGCACCTCCGCGTTCAGCACACGTACAGCTCGACGATGATCTCGGCCTTCTTGATCCAGCAAGAGAGACAGAGAGGTAGAAGAGTTCTCCGGCAGCGTGGCGGCGCTCCGGAGGTTGGTGATGACCTTGTCTCAGCAGGGCTCCGCCCGAGCTCCGCAGAAACGCGATCTAGAGGAAAAACTATGGAGGTATGTGGTCGGGCAGCCGTGAGAAAAAGTCGTCTCAAATCAGCCCTAAAACCTCCGTATATATAGGTGGGAGGGGGAGGGAAGAGGCAGCCTCAAACCCTCAAGGTTTGGCCGAAATTGGAGGTGGAGGAGTCCTACTCCAATCCTACTTGGAGTAGGATTCCACCTTCCCACTTGGAAACTCTTTCCACCTTGTGTTTTTTCCTTCTCAAACCTTATGGGCCTTAGTGGGAACTTATTCCAGCCCACTAGGGGATGGTTTATCTCTTCCCATAGCCCATGAGACCCCTTGGGGCGTGACACCCCTCCCGATGGTCCCCGGCACCCCTCCCGACACTCCCGGTACACTACCGATGAGCCCGAAACTTTTCCGGTAATGCACGAAAACCTTCCGGTAACCAAATGAGGTCATCCTATATATCAATCTTCGTTTCCGGACTATTCCGGAAACCCTCGTGACGTCCGTGATCTCATCCGAGACTCCGAACAACATTCGGTAACCAACCATATAACTCAAATACGCATAAAACAACGTCGAATCTTAAGTGTGCAGACCCTGCGGGTTCGAGAACTATGTAGACATGACCCGAGAGACTCCTCGGTCAATATCCAACAGCGGGACCTGGATGCCCATATTGGATCCTACATATTCTACGAAGATCTTTATCGTTTGAACCTCAGTGCCAAGGATTCGTATAATCCCGTATGTCATTCCCTTTGTCCTTCGGTATGTTACTTGCCCGAGATTCGATCGTCAGTATCCGCATACCTATTTCAATCTCGTTTACCGGCAAGTCTCTTTACTCGTTCCGTAATACAAGATCCCGTAACTTACACTAAGTTACATTGCTTGCAAGGCTTGTGTGTGATGTTGTATTACCGAGTGGGCCCCGAGATACCTCTCCGTCACACGGAGTGACAAATCCCAGTCTTGATCCATACTAACTCAACTAACACCTTCGGAGATACCTGTAGAGCATCTTTATAGTCACCCAGTTACGTTGCGACGTTTGATACACACAAAGCATTCCTCCGGTGTTAGTGAGTTATATGATCTCATGGTCATAGGAATAAATACTTGACACGCAGAAAACAGTAGCAACAAAATGACACGATCAACATGCTACGTCTTATTAGTTTGGGTCTAGTCCATCACATGATTCTCCTAATGATGTGATCCCGTTATCAAGTGACAACACTTGCCTATGGCCAGGAAACCTTGACCATCTTTGATCAACGAGCTAGTCAACTAGAGGCTTACTAGGGACAGTGTTTTGTCTATGTATCCACACAAGTATTGTGTTTCCAATCAATACAATTATAGCATGGATAATAAACGATTATCATGAACAAAGAAATATAATAATAACTAATTTATTATTGCCTCTAGGGCATATTTCCAACAATAGCATCAACCATGAGTTTCTTGTTGGGAGGAGGTGGATTCTCATCATCTTCTTCTACAACTTCTTCACGGTCTTCAAACATGAAAATTTATCTGCCAACAACATGAACTACCATCTTCCTTGCTCTCTTCGTTCCAGTTTTCTTAGGACCATCATCTGTGGAAGGTGTTGTGCTTTTCCCCACATAGTGTGGTGCTCTCAGACGAGCAGCACTAGCAGATATCTTCCTAACAGCTTTCCTTGGAGGAGCCTTTGGAGGAGCTGAAGATTCCTATGGCACAAAGTCTGAGTCCTCTTCATTAGAATTCTGTTTCTTCATATTCCTGGTGGCTGTCTTGGGCAAGCCATGGGAGCTATAGGAACCAGGGTGAGAGTCAGACTTCTCTAGACTAGTACCTGAGTCCATCTCAACACTTGGTTCTCTGAAATCATTCTGATTGTCATCTGAACCAGACATCTCTGACAGGCAAGCAGAACCTCAGCAACAAGCAGCAAATCTTGTGAACCAGATATAGGAAAGGCAGAAGGTTTGAGCATCACAAAGTTCAGATGTTTTCGAAAATTTGAACAAAGAAATCCTTAATTTTAACTTTCTGCATAACACATTTCAGTAGCATCGAGTCTGAACTTTTGGAGTCACCGAGACACATAAACTCCTTAATAGAAACTTGGTCATCACTTTCAATGGAACCGAAAATGACAACTCGGTTTCACCGAGTTCATTCTCACGAATCCTAGGTCCAAAATTGGTAGCACCGAGTTTTGCAACTCGGAGGCACCGAGATGGGGTCTGCGGACAACTAACCCTAAAACTTTCTCGTCCGCTAATCTATAGAAGTTTCTGGTGGATTGAGAGGTTTGCACATGGTGGATTATGGATAAAACTTTCCAATGCATGAGAATTTGATGGAGGAATGCAGAGGAGGGTCTGGACCATACCCTAACTCGGCGGTGGTCCAGCTACGGTGGCGATGGCGGTGAAGAATCCGTCGACGGCGGCGATTCCCAGCGGCTGATGCACGGGGAGTCAAGGGTGACGACCAGGGGTCCAGGAGGCAGCATAGGGTTTGGGACGAAATGACTTTTACGATTGGAAAATCAAAGATTCGGTCCGCTAGAATATATACCCGTCCGCTGTCGGTGTCACTGAGATTACGAAATCGGTGTCACCGAGTTCCTCTACTGTCAATTGACAGGGAAACTCGGTGTAACCGAGTTTGTGATTTCGGTGGTACCGAGATGAATAATCCTAGATCAACTCCGGAATTCGGTGGAACCGAGTTTGTAGAGTTGGTTTCACCGAGTTCATTTTCACAAAGGTTTTGGAGGTCACCATTGACGATACGGAACTCCGAGTGCTTCTTCACACAGAGGGGGCCGACAAGTGCTTGTTCAAGTTTTGTGATGAAGCATGAATAGAACTTGAGATGAGATAGCAAAGATAGCTAGAGAAGGGTCCTAGGCATGATTGTCCATCCAATTGGCAAAAGTTAAATCAAGAGCCAAATAACAACAATTGGATGTCCTCGAATGAGCAAACACTTACAGACCAACATGCTCACACAATAAGATGATAGATAAAATATGGTGAACATGCACAAACATCCTAGCATCCATCAAGCACTTGGGCGATGACAAAGTCATCTATATATGAGTATATTGACTTAGGAGCCAAGTAAGAATACTTGATCATAGGTCATACTCATCGTTAAGCACAAGTGGGGTTACCACTTTTACATAATCATTAAGTGTTCATATCCTTAGGAGATTAGACTACTTGATAAGATAATTTTTTTGCCTTTTCCCAATTTTAGTTGAGAGGCATCTATGTAAGTTATAGCAAGTCAAGTACACCCTACACATGCAGTTCTAAGAGTGTAGCAAGGGAAAGTAAAACATGCAAGTGTAAAAACAAGGAGTAAGGTAGGGATATCAAACGCATGAGGTTAACACGGCAATTTTTGGCATGGTTCCGATAGGTGGTGCTATCATACGTCCATGTTGGTGGAGACTTCAACCCACGGAGAGTAACGACTGCGAGAGTCCACGAAGGGCTCCACCCACGAAGGGTCCACAAAGAAGTGGCCTTGTCTATTCCACCACGGCTTTCATCCACGGAGGACTAGCCTTACTCACGGTAGATCTTCACGAAGTAGGCGATCTCCTTGCCCTTACAAACATCTTGGTTCAACTCCACAACACGAAGTAGGAGGCTACCAAGCGACACCTAACAAATCTAGGAGGTACCACCCTCCAAAAGGTAATAGATATGGTAGATCAATGAACTCCTTGCTCTTATGCTTCTAAAGATAGTCTCCTCAACACAGATCACTCTCTCACAGAATATGCATGGGTAGGAGAGGTTGATTTGGTGGAAAGCAGTTTGGGGAGGCTAGAGATCAAGATTCAAATGAATTGAGTGGAATATCTTGGTCTCAACACATGAGTAGGTGGTTCTTTCTCAGAAAATGGATCTGAATATGAAGTGTCTGTTCTGAGTGCTTCTCCCGTGAATGAGAGGTGGGTGAAGGGGTATATATAGGAAGCAGCCAAAATCCAACCGTTACACACAAAGTGGCAAACTCGGTGACACCGAAGTTGAAAACTCAGTGGTATCGATTAGCACAAAGGTGTGAACTTTTGAATCTCGGTGAGACCGATATATGAAACTCGGTGACACCGAAAAGGTAGCTAACGGTCAGATGGCAAAACTCGGTGGCACCGATACTCAAACTCAGAAATTTCGATTTTGTGTACCGAGGCACCCGAAAGTTGGTCACCCAAACTCGGCATCACCTATATGGATTCAGTTGCACCGATTTAGTGGTAGTGGCTAGGGTTTCTGTCCGAGGTCAAACTTGGTGGGTCTGAAATATGAAAGTTGGTGACACCGAATTTGTGTATGTGGATTTTGACGGAATGGTTATGTGGAAAAATGACTGAGTATTTTGGTGGCTAACTTAGAGCACTTTGAGCAATCAGTTCATTTTACTACCTCGTCCCCTTTTAATAGTATTGGCTTTCCTATGGACTCAAATGTGATTTCTCACAAATAGAAAATGAAGAGTCTTCTAGCTTGAAGCTTGAGCCAATATTATTCCTTTATTGCATCAAGGGGCATCTCCACATAAACCTTTAGCCAAAGCATCTTTTGAACTTTTCTGAAATATACTTGAAAAACGTATTAGTCCAATGATGAATATGTTGTGATCAATTATCGAAACCACCCTAGGGAGCAATTGTGCTTTCAACCTACAAAAATTAGCTTTCTCCATGATCTATCCAATGTGTTCTTCTTGGTTTTTATGATGAACACAAAGGTTACCGCTGCCTTGACTTACACACTCAACGGGTACATGTGTCTCACCATGTTACATTCACCGAACATATTTTTGTTTTTTCTCAATGCACCAACCCACCATCAATCATCCCTTCCTACGCCACCACCTCTTCTCCCCGTCCCTTCCAGCTCTACACTCCTGTCACGACAACCCAACCTGCCAACCCTTCACCACCCACCCTGCCAGCCGCTGTCACAGCAACACCACCAAATCCGCCACCACGACACCCGCCACCACCCAACCCGCCACAAAACAACCAGCCACCACCCAACCCGCCACCACCCAGCCAAACCCAATCATGACCAAAATTCTCCCGTGACCACACCACCATCACCGCAAACTTCTTCCCCATCCGCATCTTCTGATGTGCCGGGCACCCCCGTTCCCATCCTACTAGCTCATGATATTCCTACGGTTGCCCTTGTCAATGATCATGGCATGCGTACTCATGCCAAATCAGGTTTTCGTCAGCCAAAAGATCACCTCAACATGCATGCTACCATATCTCTCTCTTCCATCCCAAGAACTTACAAAACTGCTCTTCTTGATCCAAATTGGGTTGCTGCCATGCAAGAGTAATATGATGCTCTAATTGAAAACAATACTTGACAGTTAGTTTCTCGCCCTTCCAATACAAATATCGTTTCTGGCCAATGGCTCTTTCGCCAAAAAATCCAATCTAATGGGATCGGTCTGTCATGGTTACTCTCAACAACATGGCATTGATTACGATGAAACATTATCTCCCGTTGTCAAACCTAGCACCATTTGAACCATTTTTAGCATTGTTGTCTCTTCCGCATGGCCCATCCATCAACTCGATGTAAAAAAATGTTTTCCTACATGGTTCTCTTCCAGAGACCGTCTATTGTAATGACCTCTTTGTTTTGAAAATCCTTCCTATCCTAATCACGTTTGTCTTCTCCAAAAATCTATTTATGGTCTCAAACAAGTTCCACGAGCCTGGTTTCAATGTTTCTCTTCTTTCATACGAACGACAGGTTTCACTTCTTCCCTTTCTGACACTTCTATCTTTGTGTACCACCACAATTCCGAAACTGCCTACCTCCTTCTCTATGTATATGATATCATTCTCACAACATCTTGTCAAACCTTTTTATATCACATTATTACTCTTCTTCATTCTGAATTCTCTATGACTGATATTTGTATTCTTCATCACTTTTTGGGCATTGCTGTTTTTCGTGATTCTTCTGGCCTTTTTCTTTCCCAACATGAGTATACTCTAGATCTTCTTAATCGTCCTCGTATGCTTGACTGTCAGTCCTCTCGCACTCATGTCGATACTAGTTTCAAACTACCAGCTGACGGTGAACCTTTCCATGATCCTAGTTTGTATCGTAGTTTAATCGAGGCTCTCCAATATCTCACTATCACTCGTCCTGAAATTTCCTTTATTATTCAACAAGAATGTCTCTATATGCATGATCCACGTCTTCTGCATTATAATCCTATCAAACATGTTCTTAGGTATTTTAAAGGTACTCTTAATCATGGTCTTCACATCAATAAGTCCACTCCTCATTCTCTCACTGCATACTGTGATGCAGACTAGGTTGTTTGTCCACACACTTGATGATCCACATCCGGATTTTTTGTTTTTCTCGATAACAATTTGATTTGTTGGTCCTTGAAAAGACAAGTTACGGTATCCCGCTCATTCGCTGAAGCTTAGCACCGTGTTGTGGCACATGATATTGCTGATACTATTTGGCTTAGCGAGTTTCTCTCATAACTGCATCGACCGGTTGAGCAAGCTACTATTCTATATTGTGATAATATTTTAGCAGTTTGCATGTCTAGGAATCCTCTTCAGCATAGACGAACCAAGCACATTCAGATTGATATTCACTTTATTCGTGAGAAGCTGGCTCTTGTACAGGTTCATGTGCTTCATGTTCCTACTATGGCTCAATTTGCTGACATCTTCACCAAAGGATTTGCTACTACGCCATTTCAAGACATCCTTTTTAGTCTCAACGTCACCGAGACTCCCGTTGATACTGCGGGGGGGGGGGGGTGTTAGACTATTCCTTGGATAAGAAGTTTCCTAATCCTAGTCGGTTTGTAATACCTAGTCCAAGAAAGTTTGTACCAATATATATAGCCATGTACCATGTATCAAATATTCAACAAGCAATAGTTTTATTCATCTATCACTAGAAAACAGGAAGGAGAGCGCCACATGCAACCCTTAAATGAGATTCTTTTCGCTACTACCTTCTCTATATTCATGATGATGTTGTGTAACGGTTCCTTCATTGCTATTAGTAGCTAGCGTCACTTATCTATATTCATGACGATGTTGTGTAACGGTTCCTTCATTGCTATTAGTACCTAGCATCAAGTTAAATAGAAAACATAAAATAAAAATGAAACCCTAAATGAAAAGGAATTGAATGGTAAACGCAGAAAGAAAAGGGAAGCACAAAGTGAAACTCCTAAACCCTCCAAAACCCCTCCTCCCAAAATCAAACAAAAAACAAAACATCGACGCTCCTTTTAGTCCTGGTTGGTGTTACCAACCGGGACTAAAGGTCCCCTGGCCTGAGTGCTACGAAGCGGCCACGTGCAGCCGCTTTAATACCAGCCCGTAACATGAATGAGACTAAAAAGGGGAGCGTTTAGTCCCGATTGTTTTGTCCCAGTTGCACAACCGGGACTAAAGGCCCTTATGAACTGGGACTAAAGCCTTGTTTTCTACTATTTGATTAAAAAAATCAATCAAGATGTGTATCTTCAATAGGCCTCAAATATTTAGACTGACCGGCACCCCTCAGTCCATATCTGAAATGGATATGGGAGGACCGGTCGTGTCTGCCATGTTGGACTGGTGTGTGGGTCCCCTAGGAAAACACCTTAGAAACAAGAACCCCCTTTCAGCAACGCATTGATGTGTTGTTGTATGTCCATATAAGTGTTGCTAAGGCCTACACCAACGGATTAATATGTGTTGCCGTAGGCGGTGTTGGAAGGGCCTACAACAACGTATATAAATGTGTTGGTAAACGGCATGAAAAAACGTTGCAGACTGGCAACGTATATAACTAGATTCTAACAAGACTTTGTATGTGTTGCTCGCTGCATTGTACAATAGGATTTCCAAATGAACACAACAGATCATTGCAACATATAGAGGTGTTGCTAAAGTTTATGAAATGCGATTCCATATATTGTTATTATAATGATATTGTTAGTGCTGACAATACATGGAGCCACAATATAACAAACATAAATGTCTCATATATTAATTTGACTTTGTTGCTTTACAAAGAACATGATCCAAAGGATGCAATGAGATACTAAAATAATAGCTAAGTCTGGACGTTTCAATCAACGCCTCAACCATTCTAAAACATAATGTTTGAAATATCCACACTAGAGATGACATCCTAAAACACTACGTAAGACCATCGAATAGGAGCCCCATTCTCCACCTTGCAATCAACATCTGGGCCATGCATCATCAATTTATCTTGGCAATCTACAATAATAAAGAAATGATATCAACAAGTTATTATAGAGAAAACAAGGCTAAGAGTGGTAAAATTAAAGAAGGAAGAACATACAAAGGTTGAAGGCCATGCAATAATTAATCCTGCTGCATGACCAATAATGTTGACCTTTTTTAGAGGTCGTATCAACGGATCTGATTTTGCCAATGTAGCATCAATTCGCACTGCCCAAAATTGATTACCAAGACGAACACCCTCAACTTTGTATTCTGGGTCAGTGCTTTGGAGTGTACCAAGAGCAACATTCTTGTTTGGATTTCCCAAGCTCTTCAAAAATACTATAGTGTCAATCTGTTCGTAAACGAGAAAACCATTTGTACTATAAGCAATTTGAAACATGCACATAATCATGTGTAACATAAACTTAATACCCATACATCTATCGAGTCGGCACCCATGCAATTTGTTGTACTGCATTGTTGTTTCTGTAGATATTGTATGCAGCATCAGTATGCAATATACTTAAAGCCTAAGAACTGAAAGGGAGAATAATAAGATTTAGAAGATGTATGTCATACATTGGCATTCTTTGTTGCGTTACCTCCTCTTGAAATCTTACTAATGCTCTGGCCACCATGCTAATGGCAAGATGCAAAATAATCAGAATAACTTAAGAAGGAAAAACTGAATATATATGTACACATGATGAATCACAATTAAATATTCATATATGTTGTCTACATCTATATACACAGGCGGAGCTCCTGGTAGGGCGAGGTTGTGCACTCGCCCTACCTTGATTCCTTGTTTAAACTGTATATGTGTACACATACAAAGCCTGGGACAACTGATACTACTACGTTACGTGGTTTGTGGGAGAAAGAGAAAAGAAGAAAGAGGTTAAGAGGATGGCCTGGTTGCATCTGCATGCTGGGCAGCTTAATTTGATCCTGGACGGTTGGACGCCCGGTCGTGAATTTTTTAATTTTTCTGCATGTTCATGTTCATGCTCTGAATTTGTCCGTTTTGAAAGAACAAAAAATGTTCTGAATTTGTCCAACTCAACCAGTCATATTTTTTCCTTAATATTCAGCAAAATTGCATCAAATTTTTGTATGCTTTAGAGTCCGCCCCACCTTAAATTATTTCCGTCCTCCGCCACTGTCTATATATGTACACATGATGAATCACAATTAAATATCGGCGCTGCTACATGTACGACGTTTCTCGTATGATAAACATCCGATACTACGTGGTAGCGAATTACCACACACGGGGCGACGGAGGCGGAACGGCTTCGTACACGCAATGGGTTTGGGTTTGGGCCAGGTTGGATCGTACTTCCTCTTCTGTCCTGGTAGGCCCCACCTCTTAAATAGAAAATTACTCTGTTTTCTTTGTTTACAAAGCAAGCTTTCCTTATCCCTTTGCTCAGGCAATGGACGGAGTCCTCTAGCTGCTACCGCTGCTCTCTAAAAAATTTCAGCAAAATCAGATCCATAGGAGATGGATCCATAGGAGATGTGATTGGTAAAAGCACAAGCTTGGTAAAAGCACAAGCTTGAGGTAATAGCTAGGAAATTTAGTGCCTAAGACCACATTTATCTTGACCAAGGCAGCATGCTTAGAAGTAGTCCATTGTGTGTCTGAATCTTGCTAGTATAATGTGGCTGTGCTATATACTGCAATGGACAATGTAAACATATTTGATCCATCAGTATAACGTTGCTGAATGAATATGATATTTCAGAAAATATTTTGGTCATACAGAACATAGCGACACACACCGTTGAAGAATGGCTAGTTTTGAGGGGTTACAGAACAGTACACTAATATGGGTTTTGGGCTTGGGCTGGACCGTGGGTCATGGGGCAGTCTTAATTAGGAACCACGAGCATCCCTAATGTACGATCGAACCGTCGTACGTTTATTGGACGAGAAATGTCGTATGTGAAGCATTTTTGATTAGATATTCATATATGCTGGCTACATCATTATGCAAAAGAAAGACTGAAATAACAATGTGAAGGGATTTTTCATCTTGGTGAAAGTGGCTGCACTTTATCTCTTAGATTGTTATCTCGGATAGTTTTAATCAATATTGAAATTGTTATATATGTCAGACATCATTTCTAGCATGCGTACGCACTAGAAATGTGCAAAAAAAACTTGACGCATGAGAGCAGAGATGCATTGTGAAAATAAGCTTTAGAAGATTAGAAGATATGTAGTGCAGTAACCTTATTTGCACTAGAGTTTTCCTTCTCTTGTTGCACATTTTCACCACGGATAGAAGTATGTTTGTTCTGTGACAGAAGATATATCATAAGATTTGGAAGAATTGTAATAAACATTCCTACCATTAGACGAGTAAGTAACAATTGATTGTTGCTCAACCATATTGGACTCCAAGTAAAGATAAACAATTTCTCTTTTTGAAACAGATTCAGAGTTGAGAATAAATAAGCAACAACAGCTACGCAACGAGTATCTAGTGTTTTATATCTGATTTCATTGGTGTATCATCATAAAAGTTTGTACGGTAATCTTCTCAAGATTCTCGACATTGGTATAAGTTCAGAAAGGGAAGGAGTTAGTAACCTTATTTGCACTAGTGTTTTCCCACTCTTACTGAACATTTTCATCATGGACCAAAGTTTCATTGCTCTGTGACAAAAGATATACTATCAGATTCGTGAGAACAATAATAAAAAATCGTAGTGGAAAAATGTGTGAGTAATTCCAAATTTGTACTCAACCATGTCTGATTCCAAACAATATATCAATGATCATACCTCATCCATAGAAGGACGTTTGTATGATGGTTGCATCTCCATGTCTTTGAGAAATGTTTTCTTTCTCTGTAATGAATGTCAAGAGATGATTGATTTCTTTAACAAGAAAACAGAAATGTATTAATGCATCCATACACTACCATCACATTATTCTGCTTCCCAACAGTACGAAGTTGTTCACTATGACCGTCGCCATAAATTCTCTGTCAATTGAAACCAAACTAGATTAAGAACATAATTGTAAAATGGCTTCAAAATATTTATTATACCTTTGTAAAGACACATACTTTTCTTTTTGAATTTGCCTTGGCAACAGAAGGAACATCTCGAGATGCAGATATCTGATCCAAAGAACCCTGTAACTATATTCCCTAAGAATTAGTACATATATTGAATAATGGATAAATTCTTCGAATTTACCTGTCCTTCGGAGTTTTTGTTCTTCGCTTTTAGTTCCAAAATCTCAGCGTCTTGCTTTTCCACTTTGTTCTCCAGCTTCTCCATCTTCAGTCTAATAGCCAAAAGATCTTCATTCGATGTATCCTGCAATGAACTAAGGTGTATATTCTTAAAGTGGCGTGAAGTTAACACATCAAAGACTTGATTTGGATCCGGAACACGTCCCAGGCCATGAATATGTCCAGGCTTGTCTGCGCCAAGTACCGCATTCAAAACATCTCCTTTCCATGCTGTCTTTCCTGTACTAGTATCTACTAAAGATGGATTCTCCGCTATACGCTCCTTCAAATCAACCTATATACATGAATAGTGTATGTCAAAACAATGTGCTAAACAACACTATAATTTTGAATAAAAGTGTCGATACTATACCACTTGTTCATTCATTTTCTTGTCGCTTTTATGCTTATGAGTATGAATGTATAAGACAGCCCTGTGTGGGTACTTCTTTTCTGGATGCTTTAGTCTCTATTGGTCAAATGGTTAACTTATTAAATACTCGCAGTACAAATGGGATGTAGATGCATATAGTTTGAGTTCGCATAAACTGACCAGCTCTTCTCGAACTCGTGGAAAACTCTTAGTTCCAGACGTGTGTTTGGACTTCCTCATCGCACAATTTCTCCTATTTGTCTCACTTATCCCCTATCAAACAATTGTATAATGTATGCACAAGTATTTTTCAGAATTTTACACCATGACTGAGGAACATGTACATAACAAATCTGGTGACAGTATATATACGTGTGCCTTTGGGGTCATCCAATTACTGACAAGAGTAATCCACTGGTCCTTAATCACACCCTTTGGAACATTGGTGTTATTCGCTTCCATGCTCTTATTTGCATCAAAGTATAATGCTTTCAGATCTCACTTATGTTCCCTCCATCTATCTCCAATTTTTTTAAGATAATCTTTTCCATGCGAGGAGGGTAAAGAAATCTCATCTACATTTCAAATAAACTATGTTTATGATAGTGCTAGTATGCAAAGCATAATGATGTCAGCAAAAGAGATTTAATGTACTCTGAATATACCTTTACTTGTGCTAGTATATCCCTTTTGTTTCTTTGTTCATTTGTCGTTTTCTCTCTCTCTCCTATTAGCTTTCTCCAGTCCTTGTAGCTCAAACTACACAATTTTCCATTCCTAGCAACTGTGCCAAGAAAATTCCCAAGACGTGCAGCTTCCTTTCCAATTGGTTGGTTTATATCATTGCACTGGACCACAATTCTCTGTCCTTTCGGAAGATTCCATGTTTCTTTTAGCCTTGTCCTCCCACGCTTGGTTGTTTCTCCATTTTCATCTAATCATGCATACATTTCCAAAACATTTATAATTCTAATTCAGTTCTATTTTGGAGAAGATGGTACTCCAATGATGATTCTAATTCTAATTTTTCAAAATGTCTAGCGTAGTGTCAAAAGGTAATTACCTTGTTCATTACCAACAGTGTCGTCGACCTGGTACTCTTCATCATCACTATCATTCAAGCCTTCTTCAACATTACGAGATGATGGTTGAACATGAGATGACTCAACATCTTTGCACATGGTATTCTCATGTTCAATATGTTCCTCAGTCATGTATTCATCATTGCATTTAACAACATGTAGTTTACTTCGTGTCATATGAACTCTAGGAGGAAAACCAACTCACAACCTGAAAAAAATGTAAATGAAACATCAATATGTTCCTCTGAATCACACCCGCATTTACACTATTTAGTGCAGCCAATGATGGTTGTCTATTAATTCATTTACGAGTGTACACAAAGAAAACTACTGCGATCTCTATGGATTTGCACAGGCAGGAGAGCTTTGAGGAGCTGCAGCAGCTTTTTGTGGACATTTTCCAGTCTGATATTGACTCAGGATTTTGCAATGGACCTGACAAGGGCCATCATGACCACTGATGCAAAATAAGTTCAGCATCAGATACCCAAGTGATGCAAAATCTAGCTCCACCACTGGATGGAACTTGTGGGCAGATGGGAGAGCTTGGGATGCATCCTATTGTGGTCTCGTGGATACATCGCTTGATGTCTGGGAAGGAAAAAAAAGGACCTCTCCCTCATGAGCCTTGGGATGAGTTACTTGGGCCAAACCAATTGACGGAATCACAACGAGGCATCATTGATTGATAGTATCTGTCAAGGACCGAAATGAAGAGCCGTAGACCATGGCGAATCAGCCATCATGCACGGCCTGCACCACAGGGGTGCGATCAGACTGCAGACGAACAACAACAAAAGCAGAGGACAGACAGGGCTCAACCATGGGCATAGGCACTTGCGCAAGCAGCGGTCCAACGGCTTTGCTGGTTGCCGGTGGGCAGGGGCGAGGAGTGGCGCACTCATGCAGGCATTAGGTCGGGGGCGGAGGAAGGGCGCCAGATCGGCGGCGACAGTGGCAGCAGCAGTGGGAGCGACGACGACAGGTCGGAGGAAGGGTACATACAACAGAGAGCCAGGGGGAGGCACTAACCTGCAATCAGAGAGATGGTTTGCCGCTGCCAGTCGCCGGAGATGGCCCAGAATCGCCTGCCGCCGCCACTCGCCGGAGAAGGCCCAGAATCGCCTGCCGCCGCGAGCCGGCCGAGATGACCCACGATGTGTGTTCAGCCACACTTACCTGTTGAGATAAACGGGGGAGGTGCATAAGTTTTTTTGGTCAGTTACCTTAATTTGGAGGGAAATAAAAAAACTAGAGGGAAGAGACCGAGGGAAAGAGGATAAATAGAAATTTGTTTTTGAGTATTATTTTCCGTTCATTTTTAGTATTATTTTTTGAGTATGATATAAAAATAGCATTACTCTCAAATTATTTTTTGAGTATGATATAAATCAACTGAACTGAAATGAAATAGTTTGTATATTATTTTCCGTTCGTTAGCTGAACTTGGGATTGGATTTCAAAAATGACCCAAGTATGTGTTCATTTTGTCAATGTATTCAAAAAAGAGCAAATTTGATCAAGGCTAGTTTACTTCTTCCTTCGCCCATAATATAAAAGTTTTTTTGCCTCTCCGCTCCCGCGACCGCGTCGGCCCCGCGGGGCGATCGGCAGTGGCCAACCTCCCCTTTCATCCAGCCCCGCCTTCTCCCTCTCCTCTCCGCCGCCGTCGCTAGCACCCCCTGCCCTTACCCTCCCGGTGGCTCTCCGACACGGGGCGGAGCTGCACTAGGGGGTCCTAGGCGGCGGCGTTCCAGGTGGCGGTGGGGCTCCCCGGCTCGGCGTCGGCGGTGGAGGTGGAGATATCTCCTCACGCTCGGATAAGTAGCTAGGAGTGAAATATGACTTATCTCATTGGCTTCGTGTTGGTGTTTGGCTGGTTGGCTCCGGTTGGGTGGTGGGGTGTGGAGTGCGGAAGAAATTCTTGCTGGTTCGTCTAGCTCAGATGCGGTGACACCGGCGGGTGCCATCCCCTACGTCCTTCCACGTGCCGGGGGAAACCCTAGGACTCGTCCGGCCAACAGCGTCGTCAACCGTCACATCCCTTCTTGGAGGTGTTGTTTGGCACACGGCGGGTCGGAGCCTCGGGCTGTGGTGGTTTGTCTCCGGAAGGCGCAGCGGTGGCGTATCATCCGCTCTTTGTCGAGCTAACGCTGTTGACATTTGTTTCTTTTTTGTTTTTGGGCTTGGTGGGCTGTTCGCCCTAGCAATGATCTGTCTACAGTGGTACATTCCGGCGCGCGAGAGACGGCGGTCCGACACATGGTAGATTCCGGCGCGCACGAACATGCCATGACGGAGTGGCGCCGACAATCCCCGCTTGAAGTCCTCGACGAGCGCGCATTCTTCGCAAAAAGGAGGGCGGAGAGGACACCATCGGGTTGGAGGAAGACAACGAGGAGTAGTTTATTTTATTATTATTATTTATGTACGAGGAGCAAATACGTACAAGTTCCTCAAGACCAGCTTAGATACAAAATAATATAGTAAATTTGTGATGGAATTACAAAATAAGAGGTGATATTTTTTCTTGAACCATTTTTATTGGGTAAGGACCGGTAACATTTTTTTCTTTCCTTGCAACGCACGGGCTTTTTGCTAGCCAGGAATAAAGCAAGAATAGAAGAATAGTTCTTCTATCTTGCCACCAGGGGTGAGGGCCGTTCCCTAACCCTAGTACATAACATATAACATCAGAACTTCTGGCCTATCAGAGAATGCCGAACAGCAGCCAGCCTAAAAGCTTGAACAGCGACATAGTCCAAGTGGCGAACAACTGAAGTATAAGCTATCTATGCATGTAAACATAGTTCACAAATATTCATCAAAGGAGGATGGAGTATAAGCTATCTATAAGACGGCAACGAATAATTATGGTCCAAATAGAAAATACGAAGCAATCATGCATTAAGCTTCACGAGTACATAAAGAGTTGATTTTTGGAGAATTCACAGTTTTAATTAACCCATCAACACTCCAATCTGGCAGAGATGGAATCGGTTTTGTCCGAGGAAATAGAATTTGAACAAGCTTGTGTCGACCACTAGCTGCTGCCAGCTTGATAGGAATTGCTCCATGCTATATCATGAAACAAAGCATAAGACGCACAAAATAACAAAGCAATTAATGTCACCATTTTTTTTCATCAAGAAACGTATAAGAAAATGAGACATTGCTGAATTCATCCCACACGCAGTAACTGTCTTAATGCTGTTATATGAACAGAACAGAAGTTGAAGCTCAAGTAGAGCTGCCTCATCTGTAAGAGCAACATTGCTTTGCACATCTTCAGTTAGCTCACTGTTGTTTGCGTTAGTGCTGTCGTTGATTGCTTCTGTTTCTACGGCTTCAGTATCCTTCACATTTTCTCCTGGCAGATCACTTGCTGATGTGTTTCCTTCCAGTTCAGCAGGTTCACTATTATTGATCTCTTATATGTCTGGCTCTTGCGGTTGTGGGGCAGCATCATTCTGAAATTGACTTCACCCCGAGCATCAACTACAGAAATATTATCTTTCATCAAGAAAATTGTAGATCTCACAGTATTGTAAAGATAAGCTAGAATTTTCAAACCTAGCACGGCAAAACAAGACATTAGAAGCAAGCCTTTCATTTAGTCCAAAGCTTCAGGATCAGAACTTGCAATAGGATCTACAGTTGTTCCTTCTATATCTCTTCTAGTCCACATTTCATTCCCATGTGCAGTGTCAAAAAGGTCACCCAGATTACTGACATGATAAGGTTCACTTTCTATATCATTCCATTCTTCACCCATGTCAAAATTGTCTCGAGGAGTCACCTTCGTCACAAATGACCATCCAGGATTTGTACGGTCTTTCGTATAGAAAACTTGATCAACTTGATTGGCAAATACAAAAGGCTCGTCCTCTATCTTCTCACCACTATGGACTTGATGTGAAAAATTCACAAGCGTACGACCAAACCTATCCTTTTTTACTTCTTTTTCTTTAGTACTATTAACCCATTCACATTTGAATAGGACCACCGAAAATTTTCTATAATAATCCAAGTCAATTATCTCAACTATCTTTCCATAGTACATGACATCTACAAGTATAGGGTTAGTATCACCTGCAGAAGCATAACTTGATGTTTTTGCGGTCAAAACAACCCCACTGTTTTGAGTCTTCTTGTCATAACGCTTGGGTCTAAATCTATATCCATGGGTACAGAAGCCTATGTATCTTCGTGCAACCTCAATTGGACCACGAGCCAACCATCTAATGTCATCATCGATGCTGTCATTACCCCGTTGCTGCTCCAGCTGCATTACCTACACCAACACGGAACTTAGATAACATAAACTCAAAATCAGAAAACAAATAACATGGAACTTACATGATCTCTAAACCATTCAGGGAAGTTTGCATGCTGCATGCGCTCAATGGTTTTTAGTGCTAGGCGCTTGTTGCGGTTTTTCCTTTTTAGTTCAGCACCATGAGCTCTACAACACATATAAACACAATTTTAGATCAAAAAATTAGTCAACATGCTAACAAGTTAAGGTAAGACATTTACATGAGATATGGAGTGACAACATCACAGTGTACAACACAAATCTATGCGCTTGTACGGACTCCATATCATTCAAAGTGTAGGTGCGTGGTTTTCCCAATGGATTCCTTACTGGAGGAAATAATGTGGATTCATTTGCATACATGGCAGATTCATTCTCATTTGGTTTGTCATGATTCCTTGATGGTTGGTTGTGCTTAGTAGAGAAACCCTCTAAGTATCTTGAACAAAAGGCCATACACTCATCCGCCAAATATGATTCTGCAATTGAACCCTCAGGCCGAGCTTTGTTGCGAACATATGACTTCAATTTACCAAGGTACCTGCACACATGTAAAAAAATCAATTTAGTAGGTCTCATATGACATCACTTGTGCCAATATTGCACTTTTCTTAGCACCACAATTTTAACTTTCAATAAAGTACATCCAACGGTAGCAAACTGGTCCAACAAGTTTACATTCAGTTGCTAAATGGACAACTAAATGAACCATGACTATGAAAAAACCAGGAGGGAATATCATCTCCATTTTACAAAGTGTGATTCTAATTGATTCTTCCAAATGATCAAGCTCATTTACATGGAGAAGTTTTGAACATATTCCTCGGAAGTAAGTAGATAATTCAAATAGTACTGTTGTGACATGGTCTAGAAGAATACCCGTCAAAGCGATAGGCATGAATTGTTGCAGTAGGACATGGCAGTCATGTGTTTTTAGCCCAGAAATTTTCCCTTCAGCAGACTTCACACATTTAGATATATTTCCACAATAGCCATCAGGAACCATTATAGACTCAAGAACTTCAAGGAACAATTTTATCTCACTTCTGGACATGGTAAATAATGCCGGTGGTAAATAAAACTTGCCTGAAGGTTGTTTCTCTGGATGCAGGTCCTCTCTAATATTCATTTCTTTAAGATCTAGACGAGCAGAAAGATTATCTTTTGACTTCCCATCTAAACCTAAAAGTGTGCCCAAAACTGTTGGGGAATGTCGCATGGGAAACAAAAAATTTCCTACGCGCACGAAGACCTATCATGGTGATGTCCATCTACGAGAGGGGATGGTTGATCTACGTGCCCTTGTAGACCGTACAGCAGAAGCGTTAGTGAACGCGGTTGATGTAGTGGAATGTCCTCACGTCCCTCGATCCGCCCCGCGAACCGTCCCGCGATCAGTCCCACGATCTAGTGCCGAACGGATGGCACCTCCGCATTCAGCGCACGTACAGCTCGACGATGATCTCGGCCTTCTTGATCCAGCAAGAGAGGCAGAGAGGTAGAAGAGTTCTCCAGCAGCGTGACGGCACTCCGGAGGTTGGTGATGATCTCATCTCAGCAGGGCTCCGCCCAAGCTCCGCAGAAACGCGATCTAGAGGCAAAACCATGGAGATATGTGGTCGGGCTGCCGTGGCAAAGTTGTCAAATCAGCCCTAAAACCTCCGTATATATAGGGGGAGGAGGGGGGAGCCTTGCCTTGAGGTCCAAGGACTCCCAAGGGGGTCGGCCGAACCTAAGGGGGGAACCCTCCCATTCCAAACCGAGTCCAACTAGGTTTGGAAGGAGGAGTCCTTCCCCCTTTTCCCACCTCCTCTTTTTTTTCTCTTTGATTTTTCTTCCTATTGCACATAGGGCTCTTTTGGGCTGTCCCACCAGCCCACTAAGGGCTGGTACGCCACCCCCAATGCCTATGGGCTTCCCCGGGGAACTCCCGGAACCCATTCGTCATTCCCGGTACATTCCCGGTAACTCCGAAAACCTTCCGGTAATCAAATGAGGTCATCCTATATATCAATCTTCGTTTCCGGACCATTCCGGAAACCCTCGTGACGTCCGTGATCTCATCCGGGACTCCGAACAACATTCAGTAACCAACCATATAACTCAAATACGCATAAAACAACGTCGAACCTTAAGTGTGCAGACCCTGCGGGTTCGAGAACTATGTAGACATGACGCGAGAGACTCCTCGGTCAATATCCAATAGAGGGACCTGGATGCCCATATTGGATCCTACATATTATACAAAGATCTTATCGTTTGAACCTCAGTGCCAAGGATTCATATAATCCCGTATGTCATTCCCTTTGTCCTTCGGTATGTTACTTGCCCGAGATTCGATCGTCAGTATCTGCATACCTATTTCAATCTCGTTTACCAGCAAGTCTCTTTACTCGTTCCGTAATACAAGATCCTGCAACTTACACTAAGTCACATTGCTTGCAAGGCTTGTGTGTGATGTTGTATTACCGAGTGGGCCCCGAGATACCTCTCCGTCACACGGAGTGACAAATCCCAGTCTCAATCCATACTAACTCAACGAACACCTTCGGAGATACCTGTAGACCATCTTTATAGTCACCCAGTTACGTTGCGACGTTTGATACACACAAAGCATTCCTCCGGTGTCCGTGAGTTATATGATCTCATGGTTATAGGAACAAATACTTGACACGCAGAAAACAGTAGCAACAAAATGACACGATCAACATGCTACATCTATTAGTTTGGGTCTAGTCCATCACATGATTCTCCTAATGATGTGATCCCGTTATCAAGTGACAACACTTGCCTATGGCCAGGAAACCTTGACCATCTTTGATCAACGAGCTAGTCAACTAGAGGCTTACTAGGGACAATGTTTTGTCTATGTATCCACACAAGTATTGTGTTTCCAATCAATACAATTATAGCATGGATAATAAACGATTATCATGAACTAAGAAATATAATAATAACTAATTTATTATTGTCTCTAGGGCATATTTCCAACAGTCTCCCACTTGCACTAGAGTCAATAATCTAGTTCACACCACCATGTGATTCCAATGAATCCAACACCCATATAGTTATGGGGTCTGATCACTACTTGCTCGTGAGAGAGGTTTTAGTCAACGGTTCTGAAACTTATAGATCCGTGCATTCTTTACAAATCTTTATGTCATCTTATAGATGCTGCTACTACGTGTTATTCGGAAATGCTCCAAATATCTACTCTACTATATGAATCCGTTTCACTACTCATAGTTATTCGGATTAGTGTCAAAGCTTGCATCGACGTAACCCTTTACGACGAACTCTTTAACCACCTCCATAATCGAGAAAAATTCCTTAGTCCATCAGTTACTAAGGATAAATTTTGACCGCTGCTAGTGATTCAATCATGGATCACTCTCTGCACCTCTCAACAGACTTTGAGTCAAGGCACACATGAGGTGCGGTACACAGCATGGCGTACTTTAGATTCTACGGCTAAGGCATAGAAGACGACCTTCGTCTATTCCCTTTATTCTGCCGTGGTCGGGTCTTGAGTCTTACTCAAACTCACACCTTACAAAGCAACCAAGAACTCATTCTTTGCTGATCTATTTTGAACTCCTTCAAAAATTTGTCAAGGCATGCATCTTGTTGAAACTTCCATTAAGCGCTTTTGATCTATCTCCATAGATCTTTGATGCTCAACGTTCAAGTAGCGCAATCCAGGTATTCCTTTGAAAACTCCTTTCAAACAACCTTATATGCTTTACAGAAATTCTACATTACTTCTGATCAACAATATGTCTGCCACATACACTTATCAGAAATTCTATAGTGCTCCCACTCACTTCTTTGGAAATACAAGTTTCTCATAAACCTTGTACAAACCCAAAATCTTTGATCATCTCATCAAAGTGTATATTCCAACTCCGAGATGCTTGCACCAGTCCATTGAAGGATCACTGGAGCTTGCATACTTGCTAGTATCTTTAGGATCGACAAAACCTCATGGTTGTATCATATACAATGTTTGCTCAAGGAAACCGTCGAGGAAACAATGTTTTGACATCCTACGTGCAATATTTCATAAATAATGCAGAAACTACTAACATAATTCTAACAGACTTTTAGCATCGCTACGAGTGAGAAAGTCTCATCATAGTCAACTGTTTGATCTTGTCGGAAACATCTTTGCGACAAGTCGAGCTTTTCTTAATAGTGACTTATCACCATCATCGTCTGTCTTCTTTTAAAGATCCATTTTTACTCAATAGTCCTATGACCATCAAGTAATTCTTCCAAAGTCTACACTTTGTTTTCATACATGGATCCTCTCTCAGATTTCATGGCTTCCAGCCATTTGTCGGAATCTGGGCCCACCATCTCTTTCTCCATAACTCGTAGGTTCACTGTTGCTGAACAACATGACCTCCAAGACAGGGTTACCGTACCACTCTGTAGTAATACGCGACCTTGTCAACCTACGAGGCTTGTAGTAACTTGATCCGATGCTTGATGATCACCATCATCAGCTTCCACTTCAATTGGTGTAGGCGCCATAGGAACAACTTCCTGCGCCCTGCTACACACTGGTTGAAGTGATGGTTCAATAACCTCATCAAGTTCTACTACCCTCCCACTCAATTCTTTCGAGAGAAACCTTTCCTCGAGAAAGGATCCGTTTCTAGAAACAAACACTTTCCTTTCGGATCTGAGATAGGAGATGTACCCAACTGTTTTGGATATCCTATGAAGATGCATTTATCCGCTTTGGGTTCGAGCTTATAAGACTGAAACTTTTTCACATAAGTGTCGAAGCCCCAAACTTTCAAGAAACGACAGTTTAGATTTCTCTAAACCTCAGTCTATACTGTGTCATCTCAACGGAAATACGTGGTGCCCTATTTAAAGTGAATGCGGTTGTCTTTAATGCATAACCCATAAACGATAGTGGTAATTCGATAAGAGACATCATAGTATGCACCATACCAAATAGTGTGTGGCTATGACGTCCAGACACATCATCACACTATGATGTTCCAGGTGGCATGAACTGCGAAACAATTTCCACATTGTCTTAACTGCGTACCAAAACTCGTAACTCAGATATTCATTTCTATGATCATATCGTAGACCATTTATCCTCTTGTTACGACGAACTTCACTCCGAAACAGAATTGAACTTTTCAATATTTCAGACTTGTGATTCATTAAGTAAATACTCTTGCATCTACTCAAATCGTCATTGAAGTAAGAACATAATGATATCCACTGCGTGCCTCAGCACCCATTGGACTGCATACATCAAAATGTATCACTTCCAACAAGTTACTATCTTGTTTCATCTTAATGAAAATAAGGCCTTGCTCATGTGGTATGATTTGCATGTCACTAGTGATTCAAAATCAAGTGAGTATAAAGATCCATCAGCATGGAGCCTCTTCATGCAATTTATACTAACATGACTCAAGCGGCAGTGCCACAAGTAAGTGGTACTATCATCATTACCTCGTATCTTTTGGCACCAATATTATGAACATGTGTAACACTACGATCGAGATTCAATAAACCACTGAAGGTGATTATTCAAGCAAAAAGAGTAACCATTATTCTCTTTAAATGAATAATCGTATTGCAATAAACACGATCCAATCATGTTCATGCTTAACGCAAGCACCAAATAACAATTATTTCGGTTTAACACCAATCCCGATGGTAGAGGGAGCGTGCGACATTTTGATCATATCAATCTTGGAAACACTTCCAACACGTATCGTCACCTCGCCTTTAGCTAGTCTCCGTTTACGCCGTAGCTATCATTTCGTGTTACTAATCACTTAGCAACTGAACCGGTATCCAATACCCTCATGCTACTAGGAGTACTAGTAAAGTACACATCAACATCATGTATATCAAATATACTTCTTTCGACTTTTGCCAGCCTTCTTATCTACCAAGTATCTAGAGTTGCTCCGTCTCAGTGACTGTTCCCCTCATTACAGAAGCACTCAGTCTCAGGTTTGGGTTTAATCTTGGGTCTCTTCATTAGTGTAGCAACTGTTTTGCTGTTTCACGAAGTATCCCTTCTAGCCCTTGCCTTTCTTGAAACTTAGTGATTCTATAAACCATCAACTATTGATGCTCCTTCTTGATTTCTACTTTCGCAGTGTCAAACATCGCGAATCGCTCAAGGATCATTGTATCTATCCTTGATATGTTATAGTTCATCACGAAGCTCTCACAGCTTGGTGGTAGTGACTTTGGAGAACCATCACTATCTCATCTGGAAGATTAACTCCCACTTGATTCAAGCGATTGTCGTACTCAGACAATCTGAGCACACGCTCAACGATTGAGCTTTTCTCCTTTACTTTGTGGACAAAGAATCTTGTCGGAGGTCTCGTACCTCTTAACAAGGGCACAAGCATGAAATCACAATTTCATCTCTTTAGAACATCACTTATGTTCCGTGACGTTTCAAAAACGTCTTCGGCGCCTTGCTTCTAAGCCATTAAGTATTTTGCAATGAACTATCGTGTAGTCATCAGAAACGTGTATGTCGGATGTTCACAGCATCCACAGACGACGCTCGAGGTGCAGCACACCGAGTGGTGCATTAAGGACATAAGCCTTCTCCGCAGCAATGAGGACAATCCTCGGTTTTACAGACTTAGTCTGCAAAGTTTGCTACTATCAACTTTCAACTAAATTTTCTCTAGGAACATATAAAAACAGTAGAGCTATAGCGCAAGCTACATCGTAATTCGCAAAGACCATTAGACTATGTTCATGACAATTAGTTCAACTAATCATATTACTTAAGAACTCCCACTCAAAAAGTACATCTCTCTAGTCATTTGAGTGGTACATGATCCAAATCCACTATCTCAAGTCCGATCATCACGTGAGTCGAGAATAGTTTCAGTGGTAAGCATCTCTATGCTAATCATATCAACTATACGATTCATGCTCGACCTTTCGGTCTCATGTGTTCCGAGGCCATGTCTGCACATGCTAGGCTCGTCAAGCTTAACCCGAGTGTTCCGCGTGTGCAACTGTTTTGCACCCGTTGTATGTTAACGTTGAGTCTATCACACCCGATCATCACGTGGTGTCTCGAAACGAAGAACTGTCGCAACGGTGCACAGTCGGGGAGAACACAATTTCGTCTTGAAATTTTAGTGAGAGATCACCTCATAATGCTACCGTCGTTCTAAGCAAGATAAGGTGCATAAAGGATTAACATCACATGCAATTCATAAGTGACATGATATGGCCATCATCATGTGCTTCTTGATCTCCATCACCAAAGCACCGGCATGATCTTCTTGTCACCGGCGCCACACCATGATCTCCATCAACGTGTCGCCATCGGGGTTGTCGTGCTACTCATGCTATTACTACTAAAGCTACATCCTAGCAAAATAGTAAACGCATCTGCAAGCACAAACGTTAGTTTAAAGACAACCCTATGGCTCCTGGCGGTTGCCGTACCATCGACGTGCAAGTCGATATTAACTATTACAACATGATCATCTCATACATCCAATATATCACATCACATCGTTGGCCATATCACATCACAAGCATACCCTGCAAAAACAAGTTAGACGTCCTCTAATTGTGTTGTTGCATGTTTTACGTGGTGACCATGGGTATCTTGTAGGATCGCATCTTACTTACGCAAACACCACAACGGAGATATATGAGTTGCTATTTAACCTCATCCAAGGACCTCCTCGGTCAATTCCGATTCAACTAAAGTTGGAGAAACTGACACCCGCCAGTCATCTTTGAGCAACGGAGTTACTCGTAGCGATGAAACCAGTCTCTCGTAAGCGTACGAGTAATGTCGGTCCGAGCCGCTTCGATCCAACAATACCGCGGAATCAAGAAAAGACTAAGGAGGGCAACAAAACGCACATCACCGCGCACAAAAAATTCTGTGTTCTACTCGAGAAGACATCTACGCATGAACCTAGCTCTGATACCACTGTTAGGGAATGCCGCATGGGAAACAAAAGTTTTCCTACGCGCACGAAGACCTATCACGGTGATGTCCATCTACGAGAGGGGATGGTTGATCTACTTACCCTTGTAGACCGTACAGCAGAAGCGTTAGTGAACGCGGTTGATATAGTGGAACGTCCTCACGTCCCTCGATCCGCCCCGCGAACCGTCCCGCGATCAGTCCCACGATCTAGTGCCGAACGGACGGCACCTCCGCGTTCAGCACACGTACAACTCGACGATGATCTCGGCCTTCTTGATCCAGCAAGAGAGACGGAGAGGTAGAAGAGTTCTCCCGCAGCGTGACGGCGCTCCGGAGGTTGGTGATGATCTCGTCTCAGCAGGGCTCCGCCCGAGCTCCGCAGAAACGCGATCTAGAGGCAAAACCGTGGAGATATGTGGTCGGGCTGCCGTGGCAAAGTTGTCAAATCAGCCCTAAAACCTCCGTATATATAGGCGGAGGAGGGGGAGCCTTGCCTTGGGGTCCAAGGACTCCCAAGGGGGTCGGCCGAACCTAAGGGGGGAACCCTCCCCTTCCAAACCGAGTCCAACTAGGTTTGGAAGGAAGAGTCCTTCCCCCTTTTCCCACCTCCTCTTTTTTTTCTTTTCTCTTTGACTTTTCTTCCTATTGCGCATAGGGCTCTTTTGGGCTGTCCCACCAGCCCACTAAGGGCTGGTGCGCCACCCCCAATGCCTATGGGCTTCCCCGGGGAACTCCCGGATCCCATTCGTCATTCCGAGTACATTCCCGGTAACTCCAAAAACCTTCCGGTAATCAAATGAGGTCATCCTATATATCAATATTCGTTTCCGGACCATTCCGGAAACCCTCGTGATGTCCGTGATCTCATCCGGGACTCGGAACAACATTCGGTAACCAACCATATAACTCAAATACGCATAAAACAACGTCGAACCTTAAGTGTGCAGACCCTGCGGGTTCGAGAACTATGTAGACATGACCTGAGAGACTCCTCGGTCAATATCCAATAGCGGGACCTGGATGCCCATATTGGATCCTACATATTCTACGAAGATCTTATCGTTTGAACCTCAGTGCCAAGGATTCATATAATCCCGTATGTCATTCCCTTTGTCCTTCGGTATGTTACTTGCCCGAGATTAGATCGTCAGTATCCGCATACCTATTTCAATCTCGTTTACCGACAAGTTTCTTTACTCGTTCTGTAATACAAGATCCCTCAACTTACACTAAGTCACATTGCTTGCAAGGCTTGTGTGTGATGTTGTATTACCGAGTGGGCCCCGAGATACCTCTCCATCACACGGAGTGACAAATCCCAGTCTCGATCCATACTAATTCAACGAACACCTTCGGAGATACCTGTAGAGCATCTTTATAGTCACCCAGTTACGTTGCGACGTTTGATACACACAAAGCATTCCTCCGGTGTCCGTGAGTTATATGATCTCATGGTTATAGGAACAAATACTTGACACGCAGAAAACAGTAGCAACAAAATGACACGATCAACATGCTACGTCTATTAGTTTGGGTCTAGTCCATCACATGATTCTCCTAATGATGTGATCCCGTTATCAAGTGACAACACTTGCCTATGGCCAGGAAACCTTGACCATCTTTGATCAACGAGCTAGTCAACTAGAGGCTTACTAGGGACAATGTTTTGTCTATGTATCCACACAAGTATTGTGTTTCCAATCAATACAATTATAGCATGGATAATAAACGATTATCATGAACTAAGAAATATAATAATAACTAATTTATTATTGCCTCTAGGGCATATTTCCAACAAAAACATTATCACACACGTTCTTCTCTATGTGCATCACGTCAAGATTATGACGAACGAGATTATAGTCCCAATAGGGTAATGTAAATAGACTACTTAATCCCTTATAAGTTTTTGACTGCTTAAAATCACCAAGAGCCTTTATTTCTTCTTCGACCTGACGTCCATAGTATGTTCGAGGCTCTGCTCTATGCTGTGCTGTTCCATCAAAAGACTTTTCATCAAAACGAAACTTATGACCAGGAGGCAGAAATCGGCGGTGACCCATAAAGCATGATTTCTTTCCATGTTTCAATCGTTTAGACCATGCATCTGCACCGCATGGTGGACATGCAAATTCTCCATGCACCTTATGTGAATAAACCATTCCTAAAGCTGGCAAATCATTTATAGTCCATAACATGACTGCTCGCAAAGTAAAGGTTTCATTTTTAGATACATCATATGCCTGAATTCCATTCATAAATAAGTCTTTCAAGTCATCCAAAAGTGGCTGGAGGAAGACATGAATATTATCGCATGGACTTTTGGACCCAGGAATTATCAAAGATATCAAAATATAAGATTCTTTCATGCACAACCATGGTATATTACCAAAACAACTGGCCAACAACTATAACTAGAACTCAGCATCCCATAGGGATTAAATCCATCAGTGCTCAAGCCAAACCGTATATTACGACAATCAGATGCAAGATTTGAGTACCTTTCATCTAAAGCCTTCCATGCTGGGGAATCGGCCGGATGTCGTAGTGCACCATCCTTAATACGCTCTTCATCATGCCATCGCAAAAGAGGTGCTGTCTCTTTGCACATGAACAATCTTTTCAACCTATCCTTGATTGGAAAGTAACGTAAAACTTTGCATGGTGTTGCTTTTTTTATTTCCTTCTTTGTTAACTTTGTTTCTGGTGCTTTATCTTTCCACCTAGAGTCCTTGCAGATCGAGCAAAAATCATCATTTTCTGTGTCTTTCCAGAAAAGCTGGCAATTATTTGGGCAAGCATGAATATTTTTATAATCTAGGCCAAATTTTGAAACAATCTTCTTAGTCTCATAGAAATTCTGGGGCAGCTCATTTCCGTTTGGAATTGCCATGCGTAGAGTATCAAGTAGGTCTCCAAATGACTTGTCAGACCATTTGTTCATGGATTTTATATTAAACAAAATGACAAGTAATGATTGCTGTGATAATCCACATCCCGACCATAAAGGCTTCTTCGAATCATCGATCAATTTGTAAAATTCCTCAGCTTCTAAATTTGGTCCATGTTGATTCGGTGGATCTGGACTCTCACTCATTGGCACATCATCATACATATTCCTAAAAGCAGCATTGATCAACCCATGCATGTTAGCAAGCATTTCTTCATTGTGAGGTTGTGGTTGCTGATCATCAATGTTCTCATCTGAAGATTCGCCATGAAAAACCCATTTGTCATAACTCTGAAGAATTCCATTACAGATCAAATGATCACGGACATCATCCTTTGATAGTAAAGAAGTGTGCACACATTCTTCACATGGACAAAGGATCGTGGTATCTTCTGTCTTATCTTTATATGCAAATTCCAAAAATCCATCTACGCCAGCCAAGTACCGGCTACTTCCTCTAGGATAACGCAAAAGTACCTTGGTGATTTGTACATCCATAGCCACTCTGCAATATAGGGTTTAATTGTCATTGTAAGGTTGAATTCTACTTAATTTGATTTTCCAGTTACCGATCAAGACAAGTTATGTCTAACAACCATAAGCAGACCATAAAAATATCAAACTTAGACTTTTTCTAGCAAACTTCATCATCAAGGACATAAATATTTTCCAAATATGAAGTAGATAAGATCATACAAGAGAGGAAAAGGGCGAGAAGCTTTACCTATGCTGGGCCGTGTCTTTGGTGTTGGTGTAGGCGGCAATTTTCAGGCTACTGGTCGATGGTACAGATGTGACAAAAACTCTGAAAGAGAAAACAAAATAGCTCATGTTTCTTTAGAGTCATTTTACAGCAGGATCGTACTACCCTAACAATCAAATTTTCTCTCAACCAACAAGGACATGTATATCATCCATATATTTCCCAATGGGCATGACCAGTTTGTCAATAGAAGAATACATTTTATAGTAATAGGACTACATGATCAACAACACTACACCACTATAATCTTTTTCAAAACTACAAGCTAATGAAACCGAACATGCATGCTACAGTTTGGTGCAGGTTTTCTACTAATCGATGCATAGCCTATTACACGAAATTGGGAGGACCTCATGATCGAAGTTTGACTGAATTGACTTATATAGATGCATATACAAATTCAGTTTGTTAATATGACTTCTTGAATAGCATATGCAGATGATTATGCTAGATAGATATACTAAATTGACTTCACCTGCATCAAGTTCAGTTTAGGTGTCAGTTTTTTATCAAGTAAAAGAATAAATCTGTATTTATCTTCACACTTTCAGACAAAGAGATGAATCGCAGGTCATTCAGTTCTTATAACCAGCGGAATAAATGTCTGTTTCAGACAAGAGATGAAGAGGGTGAGGGAAGGTCACCTATGCAGGGGCGCTTCGCTCATACAACGTCAGGTGAGGCGGCGATTGGCATACGACTGGCTCACGATGCTGCTAGGTGCAGGGATCCAGGGAGAGTAGTGTCAGCACGGCGTTGGCGGCGTGGGTAGCAAGGGATGGCGGCGTGGGAGGGGCTTTGGACGGTCGTGCGTGCAGTATGGGGAGTGGGCTTGGGGCCGGCGGCGGAAGTGAGATGGCTCGGTGGCGGCGCAGCAAGGAGAGGCGGCCTGGGAGGGTGGAGGTGGAGGGGAGTTCGGCGTCCTTAGGGCTCAGGTATAAATCCGGGGCGACGGTGGGAGGTGGGATTCCTCGACGGCGGCGTGTCCTCACAGGTCACGGCGGGATTCCTCGGCAGCGAGATTTGGGTGTGTTTGGTTCTAAGGCAAGGACAGTTTTAGCCTTGCCTAGCAAGGATATGTGTTTGGTGGAGTAATGATTTGTTTGCTTTTGGAGGCAAGTTAGCTCGTAACTGCAGCTAAATCCTTGCCTGGCTGGGAGAGCCGAATTGGCTCTCTCGCGATGGCAAACTAATGAATCGGGCGTGAGACCAGTCATGTAACTATAAATCAGGGCAACACAACCAAACAACATCGCTTAGCTCAGTGGGCTATGGCACAAACGGGCTAGTTTAATTTAGCCTAGCTAGGCGAGTCTAGCAAATGATCCAAACACAACCAAACAACATCGCTTAGATTTCTAGGTATTTGATCCTTACATTATTATACGATTTATTGGAAAAGAAAACAATATAACCAATAAATAAGGGAAACAATTTATTATTATTATTATTATTTAAAGGGCCCACGAGTCAGAATTCTAGATGAGAGGAGATCTGTTCCTCCCGTCCATTAACACATAGCAACACAAAACTACAACATATGGCATTCGTTGTTGTACGTACAGCGACAACGGATGTCCTTGCCAATGTATATATGTGTTGGAACGATGATATATTGCAGCGCATTCTCAAAGCGTTGCAAACTATGCATTGCTATATGGGGAGTCTTGTTGTAGTATATATCACCTTCCTGAAATACGTGCCCTCTTACTCGCTTATCATGATAACATGTCAGAGCTTGCTGATACAATGTTGATCTTATTAGGCTAGCTCTCTCTCCTCTTTGAGGAGATCCAAACAGTCTTGACATGCCGCCTCAGCTTCAGCTTCATTGTATTGTTCCACTCGGGGGGAATTTTGATGCATGTCACTCGGCAAAACGGCTTCAGACATGTACACCATAAAGAAAGGAGTGCGCTTGGTGGAGCGATTCGGGGTAGTTGCATGCCCCATAGGACGGACAACACCTCTTCGACCTAGGAACGTGTAGTGTACTTTAGGTCCCTCATCAATCGACGCTTCAATCCATGTAAGATCATTCCATTCGCTCGCTCCGCCTATCCATTCGATTACGGGTGAGCCATGAGGAATAGTTAACCCGAGTGTCATGGGAGTAGTAGAACTCGCGAAATTATCCGAGTTGAAGTTGGGTTCGTTGTCAATGATAATATCATGTGGAACTCCGAATCTGAAGATAATGTGCCGAATGAAGCTGATGGAACTCACTAAATCCAGGCTTTTTATGGGCTTCGCTTCGACCTACTATGTGAACTTGTCCATCACTACTAGCAGGTGGGTAACTACACTCGTCCCCGTCCGTAGGGGGGCGACCATGTCGAGACCCCACATGACAAATGGCCATGTGAGCGGAATTGTCTTCAGTGTGAACGTAGGGTTGTGCGACTGATTCTTGTAGAATTGGCATCCTACACATAGTTCAACCAAGTTTCTTGCTGCCTCATTGGCTCAGGGCCAATAAAAACCCGCTCGGAAGGCTTTGGCAACCAGCGTCCAAGAGGACACGTGGTGGCCACAAGTTCCTAAGGGAATCTCGTGTAAGATTCCTAGCCCTTCCTATGGGGAAATGCATTTCTGGCTAACTCCTCTAGCACTTTTCTTGTATAGCTTGTCTCCCATCACTTGGAAAGCTTTAGACCATCGACCGATTTGGTGGGCTTCCTCTCCGTCTTTTGGAAGCTCTTGCTGGAGCAAGTACGGTAAATAAGGTTGAGTCCACTCTACAGTGATTACCAACATCTCATGGACCAAGTCGATCATTGCTAGGACGTCAACCTCAATCGGGTTTGAAGGGTCGACTGCTTGTGGGGGCTCCTATGTGAAAGGATCTTCTTTAATTGTAGGGGCATTTAGATGTTCAAGGCACATGCCCGTTGGAACGGCTCGCCGAGTGGATCCATTCTTGGCGAGGTCATGGACGTCAACCTCAATCGGGTTTGAAGGGCCGACTACTTGTGGGGGCTCCTCTGTGAAAGGATCTTCTTTAATTGTAGGGGCATGTAGATGTTCAAGGCACATGCCCGTTGGAACGGCTCGCCGAGTGGATCCATTCTTGGCGAGGTCATGTGCCACCTGGTTCTTGGCCCGGAGTACATGGTGCACCTCCAAAGCCTCGAAGTTCTTCTCCAGCTTCCTAACTGCGTTGCAATAATCGTTCATGGCTGGACTCTAAATGTCCCACTCTTTCATCACCTGATTGACAACGAGGTCCATATCACTATAAACCATCAAACGGCGAAAGCGGAATGAGATGACCATACGGAGCCCATAGAGGAGGGCTTCGTACTCAGCCTCATTGTTAGATGAATCAAAGTGGACGTGGAGTACATAGCTTAGTCAGTCTCCCTGGGGGAAATGAGAACCACTCCATCCCAGAGCCATGGAGCATCTTGGAACCATTGAAGAACATAGTCTAATGCTCAGGGATGCTTGGGGATGGCTGCTCTAGTTCTATCCATTCGGCCAAGAAACCTACCAGGGCCTAAGAATTGATCGCCTTCTTGGCTTCAAATTTGATCTCCAAGGGGAGGAGCTCAATGGCCAATTTTTCCACTCGGCCAGTAGTGTCTCTGTTATGCAGGATTTCCCGCAGGGGGCATCGCTGATAAACTGTGAGCGAGTGATCTTGGAAGTAGGGAATCACTTTCTTCACGGTCAGGTAGATACCATAGACCAGCTTTTGGTAGTGCGGATTGATACGTCCATTTTGCTTCATGCTTTTATGTTGTTATTTATCGCTTTATGGGCTGTTATTACACTTCACGGTACAATACTTATGCCTTTTCTCTCTTATTTATAAGGTTTACATGAAGAGGGAGAATGCCGACAGCTGGAACTCTGGTCTGAAAAAGGAGCAAGTTTGGGATACCTATTCTACGCAACTCCAAAAGCCGTGAAAATCAACGAGGAATTATTTTGGATTTTATAAAAAATACTGGGCGGAAGAAGTACCAGAGGGGAGCCACCAGGAGGCCACAATCCTGCCAGGCGCAGCCTACCCCATGGTCGCGCCTAGGTGGCTTGTGGGCCCCCTGTTGCCCCTCTGGCTCCCATCTTTTGCTATAAGGAGGGTTTCGTTCCAGAAAAAATCAGAAGGAGGCTTTCGGGAGGAATCGCCGCCGCCACGAGGCGGAACTTGAGCAGAACAAATCTAGAGCTCCCGCAGGGCCGTCCTGCCGGGGAAACTTCCCTCCCGGAGGGGGTAATCGTCGCCATCGTCATCACCAATACTCCTCTCATCGGAGGGGACTCATCACCATCAACATCTTCATCAACACCATCTCATCTCCAAACCATAGTTCATCTCTTGTAACCAATCTCCGTCTCGCGACTCCGATTGGTACTTGTAAGGTTGCTAGTAGTGTTAATTACTCTTTGTAGTTGATGCTAGTTGGATTACTCGGTGGAAGATTATATGTTCAGATCCTTGATGCTATTCAATACCTCTCTAGTCATGAACATAATTATGCTTTGTGAGTAGTTACTTTTGTTCCTGAGGACATGGGATAAGTCTTGCTATAAGTAGTCATGTGAATTTGGTATTCGTTTGATATTTTGATGCGATGTATGTTGTCTTTCCTCTAGTGGTGTTATGTGAACGTCGACTTGACACTTCACCATTATTTGGGCCTAGAGGAAGGCATTGGGCAGTAATAAGTAGATGATGGGTTGCTAGAGTGACAGAAGCTTAAACCCTAGTTTATGCGTTGCTTCGTAAGGGGCTGATTTGGATCCACTAGTTTAATGCTATGGTTAGACTTTGTCTTAATTCTTCTTTCGTAGTTGCGGATGCTTGCGAGAGGGGTTAATCATAAGTGGGATGTTTGTCCAAGTAAGGGCAGCACCCAAGCACCGGTCCACCCACATATCAAACTATCAAAGTAGCGAACGTGAATCATATGAACATGATGAAAACTAGCTTGACAGAAATTCCCATGTGTCCTCGGGAGCGCTTCACCTCCTATAAGAGTTTGTCGAGGCTTGTCCCTTGCTACAAAAGGGATTGGGCCACTTTGCTGAACCTTTGTTACTATTTTTACTTGCTACTCGCTACGAATTATCTTACCACACTACTATCTGTTACCGATAATTTTAGTGCGTGCAGAGAATACCTTGCTGGAAACCACTTGTCAGTTCCTTCTACTCCTCGTTGGGTTCGACACTCTTACTTATCGAAAGGACTATGATAGATCCCCTACACTTGTGGGTTATCACGGAGACCTTTGCTTGGAGGGGTTCAAGACTTCTGAGATATAATAGATGGGTGTTTGAACCTTGTATGCTTTGCCTGACTCCTCACGCTCCATAGCGAGGACGATGCTGACCGCTTGGCTAGTAGCTGCGATATAGAGGAGCAATGGCTCCTGGCTGTCTGGAGTAGCTAACACCGGTTGGATGGGGAGCAAGACCTTGAGTTGATCGAATGCGACTTGTGCTTCAGGGGTCCACTCGAATATATCATATATTGTTTTCATCAATTCGGATCTGGTGGCACACGGAGTACGCATCCAGGAACGACATGCGTTCACATCCGACAGTAGAATCTACAATCTGATTTATGCGGGGTAGAGGGAAATGATCTTTTGGGTAGGCCCGATTGAGGTGATTGAAGTCAATACACATACATATCGAATTGTTCTTCTTTGGCACCATGACCACATTCATGAGCCACTCGGGGTGGTAAACCTCGTGAATGAACTCAACAGCTAGGAGCCGAGCAATCTCCTCACTAATTGCCTTGCGCTTTTGTAGTGCCCCAGATGTAAACCTTGCCTTATTTGGAACCTGTTGCATGTGGGTCCACCTTGTCAGTGTATTGATGATAGCAATTGTGCCATGATCTCATGTGGTGTCCCTTGTTTCTTTTCCCTTCCTTCCCATGCATGCATGCATAGCATATCATTGCATGCCCTTGTCTTATGTTGTTGCCATATGATCTTAGCATTTCATGTGATGTGGTGGTCTTGGAAATAGTTACTTTGTGATGTTGTGTGCTGTTGAGGTGTTCTATGATGCCATGTGATAATGGTCCTAAATGTAGTGAGTTTTTCTTGTTGCAACCTCTCTCTCTCTCTTTTAATTCCCCAATTCAAAATTCATTTGTCCCAACCTTGTTTCAAAAATGCCCAGGATTTATTGTATTTTGTGGAGGATGCCAAGATGTGTTTTGCTGTTTTGTTTCTTGTTTTTACAGGGTGCCAATAAATCCAAAACAGTAAATAAATTGCTGTTTTGTATTTAATCAAATTGCTCCAAATATTTCTTTTCTATTTATTTCAAATAGGTCATAATTCCTTATGACCAGGGGCATTTTTGTTTTGATTTTTACCCCAACAGAACTGCCAGTGGATTTAAATCCTTTGCTGTGTTTATTTAAAAGAACAAAACCCCTCTCAGGCCCCCTCCTCTATCTGTCGCCAGTGGCAAAGCCACCAGCGCGGCCCAGCCCAACTCCTCCCCAGCTCACGCGCGCGGTGCGTCGTCCTCCTCCCTTTCCAGCGAGGTAGGCGGCCCCACATGTCATCCTCTCTATCCTCCGCTCTGCTCCATCGAGAGGAACGACAGCACATGGCCGACGGCACGCCCTCGTGGCCTCCTCTCCAGCATTTAACCCCCCTTCGCGTTCGTGCAGTCGTGTTAGGGTTCCTCCCCGCCGTTGCAACGCCAAGATCCCGATCCCCCCTCTCTCTCGTCGCAGTAAGGTGGGAGCGCACGGGATCGCCATGGCCGACGGGTAGGAGCTCGTCGTCGCCATCGATCTACTTCCCCTATCTCCTCTACGACGACACCAGCAGCTCGAGGGCGCCTCCAGGAGCCTGTTCCCGGCGCAAGATCGACCTTCCCCGCGCTGTGTCCACTGCTTCCCGGCGACCTTCCCCGACGGCCTTCCTCCACTACTTCCTCTACGAGCTGCTCCTTCCTCGACTCGTGCGCGAGGTAGTGCTTCTCCTCCCTCCTCCCTGTCCCAGATCGGGCGCGGTAGCCGTAGGTTTGTCGCGCGCTTGCTCTTTGTCGCCGGCGCCGCCGCTCGCCGTCGCTGCGCCGTAGTAGAGCCCCTCGGGTGCAGTTAGCACATGAAATGAGCCCGTGCGTGTGTGGGCTTACTCCCCTCCACGAGCCGTCGATTGATTTGAACCATGTCGCCGGCGAGGGCCTTCCCCTGTTCTGGTCTGCCGCCGACAGTAGATCAACAGAGGGAACCTCCTTCAGCTCGTTTTTTGCGCATGTTAGACCAGACTCCGTAGCGTAGCCCAGTGGTATGTGTCCTGTTGTGCCTGATGCAGGTGCTGGGTTCGACCCCCCCCCCCCCCCCCCGCGGCACCTTTTTGTTTCTTTGATTTTTTCGGCACAATATACTGCAGGGGTTGCCTTACCTTGCCTGAACTCTCTGTTCTGTCGATTAGTTGACAGTAGCAGAGTGGTAGGGGGTAGTTTGTTGCACCAGTGGGTGTTGGGTTCGAATCCCAGGAAGCCCCCCTTTTGTTTTTCTCTTTTGCTGCAATTTTACTTCTTCTTTGCTATTGTTGTGCTTGTGACAAAGGCATAGGTGGCCATGGCATTGTGTTTTATTTTTTTCTTTGCAGTTATGTGGTGCTAGGTGGTATAGTGTGTGTGGATGTGCTGGTAAGAAGTGCATGTGTGTGTGAGGGCATACACATGAGTGTAGTTGCACTAGATTGTGTGTATGTGGTGCTGCTTATAGTTGTTCCTAGGGATATGATAGCATGTAGTTGAAGCATGTGTAGGTTCTTCATTGTTGTAGGTGCTAGCACTTGATGTGCACTAGGTTGTGTGTTTATAAATGGAGCTGACTTTGTTCTAGTTGGATGCTAAGATAACATGTGTCTGTGTAGGTGTTGGTACTTCCATGATGTGTGGCTTACTAGATGCCTTGCAATTTTGTGTGTGGTTCAAGAGCATGTGTAGTGGGTGTTGTGGAGTTGATGTGTTAGTGAGGTTCAGCCCCACCTTGGCAAATCATTCTTGCACCTTCACATTTCCATATGTGAGAGGGCATGGTGACTATTGTGTGTGTGATCTACTTGGTAGATGTGCTTGTGGGTTGATGTGCATGACACAAACATGGGGTTCAAACCCCCATGTCACTTTGTCATTGTGCACATGCGCTCAACCTTTGTAGTTGTTGTTATAGTGGAACTACATGAAATGATGCCCATTCACTTGGCATGATTTGGAGTAGCTTCCTCTCCCTTAATTTGTGGTCACTTGTTCGAAGAAGGTGCCCACATTTTATATATGATTTGGGGTAGAAACTCCCAAGGAATCCAGTGGTGAAGTTAGTTTTGCTATTGGGATACTTTATGGAGTTGACATGATCTTGGTTTCCATGGAATAGGTGGAGCCCAAGGGCATGTGCTTTTGTGTGATAGTAGTAGGGGTTTTGCTCTACACCATAGTGGTGTCATTTATCACTTGGTGTTATTTGTGTGCAAACTATGCCTAGACAAAGTGGGCATGTGGCTGAAAAAGTCCAGCTTAGTGAAATCTGGAATTTCACTAAGTCTGAGAATCTGGAAACATTTTCTTCTCCTATAGATGAGGTTGTGCTGGTCATTGTGTTGTGATCTAGCCTTAATTCAGTGCTAGGATTTTGGACCTGATATGTTTGTGAATCTCCTTGTCAAATTTCATCTCATTTGGATTCCTGTAGGTTGTGTTTTGATTGCTGTCAAAAAGCTTCAGAACTAAGACAGAAAGTCAGGTGCAGGATTTTTCACTAAGTCCCTGAGATCTGATGGTTTTGGGAAAGTTTGTGGCGTTGTATCTTCTAGAGTTTAATTCCTTTTGCTGTGATTCTTGCTGGTGCTTGTAGTGTTCTTGGTTGGATACAGTCACATATATTATTTGTCATATTTGGAGGGCTGTAGCTATGTTGCATGTAGCTCACAAAGAGCTAAGATGCAGATTATGGCAGATTGAGTAGTTTAGTCTTTTTGATCATTGTGTGTGCTTAGTTGATGTTGTGGTGTTCTTCCTTGCTCCAATCCATTCATGTTGGGTTGTTATATGTCTTGGCAACCTGGGAATACCAGATTTGTGCCCATTATGGGTGTGGTGTTGATTCTTCTACGTAGAGCTTCATATCTTGTTTCGTTGATTCCCGTTGATCCGTGGCTCCGTTGGCAATGTTCTTTATATGGTTTTGCATCGTTTCCACGAGCCGCAACTGTTCATGCCATCCTCATGCATGTCAAAATAGCTTAGTGTACAGTTCTGTCCAGAAACTTGAAGAAGTTTCTTTTGCTTGTGCTAGTGATAGAAATAGCGATGCATGCTCATTTTTCATCTCATGCATCATGTGATTGTTGCATCTTGTGGTGCTGCTGTTCATTGGTTGTTATTCTTATGTTGGGTAGCACCGGGATCGGAGAACGAATACGTGGAGTCAGGAGAGTACGTGCAGGACGAACCAGAACCATTCCAAGCTGAGGATATCACACGCAAGATGATATGACCTTGATTCCATCTCTAGACTTGTTATGCTAGTTTCATTTCCATGTCATATTGCTCGCTGCCTACCACTGAATTAAATTGCCTCTTGATATGCCATGAGCCCAAACACCGTTCCCCTTCCTAGCAAAACTTGTATGGCTAAGTAGGCTTTGCTCATCTACTAATGTTAGCGTTGCTAGATGCAGGTGCTTTGACTCATGTGTTAACATGAGCTTGTTATCATTATCTTAAGTTCTGTTATTTAATTAATGCACCTATATACTTGGTAAATGACGGGAGGCCTAGCCTTTTGCTAGGTGCTTTGTTCCGTTATTGCCGCCTTAGTTATCGGTTACCGGTGTTTGATTCCATAATGATCGCTCCTAACACGTTCGGGGTTGTTATGGGGACCCCCTTGATAAACCGCGTAGTGCTAAGGCTTGTCCGGCAGGACCCAACATTGGTGTTAATTTGCTAATCACTAAATAATAAACTGCATAGGGAATAGCTACCCCGAGGAATTTAATCAACAACCCGGGCGAGTGCTCCTCATGAGTGTTGGTCCAAACTAGAGCATTGTGCGGGGCCAACTCAGGGCAACTTGAGAGATTTCTATCAGGCCACTGTACGCGTAGCTCAT
Organism: Hordeum vulgare subsp. vulgare; assembly: GCF_904849725.1. Taxonomy (NCBI): domain Eukaryota; kingdom Viridiplantae; phylum Streptophyta; class Magnoliopsida; order Poales; family Poaceae; genus Hordeum; species Hordeum vulgare. Next base: position 568,226,812 of record NC_058524.1, on the reverse strand, counting down.
TCGGCGTGTCCTGAGACTGAGATACGCGGCTCTTATCGGGGTCGTCGAAACGTCGGGAGGTCCTGCTAGCCTTGCCTTACCTTAGCGGAATATCTTGCGTATAGGGATCCCAGTGAAGCCTTGGTTTCCCCCAGAGTCGAGGTTTTCCTCTAAGGAATCTGACGAGATCACGAGATTCGTGATAGAGGATGCCTTTGCGGCCTGTGTTCGTTTGTGATGGACTAGTTGGAGCACCCCTGTAGGGTTTAATCTTTCGGAAAGCCGTGCCCGCGGTTATGTGGCAACTTGGAATATTTTGTTAACATCCGGTATTAGAGAACTTTAACATAAGCTAATAAAATTGTCAACTGTGTGCGTAACCGTGACTGTCCCCTCGAAGATCTCTCTTCGATCGGGAACACGGTGGGGTTATGAATGCCGTAGGTAGGTGTTCAGGATCACTTAGTGATCAAGTAATCACGACCGCTAGTGTAGACCACCTCCATAATTGCTTATGTAAGTTAGCCACTTAATCAAGCTTAGGATGATGCAGCCTTATACACTTCACCCTTACCCTACCTATAACATGACTAGTTCTGGCACCAAGGTCTTAGATTGCTGAGTCCCTGTGGCTCACGGATTCCTCTAGAACTCCCAACAGGTACAGGTACCCCAGAGACAAATGACCCCGACAGCACCCAGCTGGCGTGGCAGTATGACGAGGAGACAGACCGCCTCTACGTGAACTATCCAGAGGACTGAGGCGTGGTCGTGATCGTGGGCCTGCGGGCAGGGTAGCATAGCATTTCCATGTTTTGTAGTCCGTAGCGGAACTACCTTGATTGTATCTGTGATGTACTCTGAGTTATTAATGAGAAGACAGTTGAATCCCGAATTGTCTACTTTTATTATTATTTGTGCTATGTTACTTGCTTGCGAAACGCTTAGATGCGCTTCTTTCCTATTCGGGGGCCTGGACCCCCAGATCGGAAAGGACCGCATCTTGGTCGTTACAAGTTGGTAATCAGAGCCTTACGACCATAGGAGCCTTTGTGTGATTGTATTTGGCCGAGTCGAGTCTAGAAAATGTTTTGAGTCTTAGTTATATCGGAGAGTAGGATTCTTTTTTCTCCTCTTCTATGCTCTGGTGAGGTTCCCATCTTAGGAAATCTTTAACTCTACTCCTTTTCTCGCTCAATTTTTTTTTAGGATCACGCGGGTATTTGTGAAATCTATATGATTTCGATGTGACAGAATCCTGTCCTGGTGCCTCCTATCTACTCTAAGTATCAGGGGAGTTGAGCTCCAGGGATTATCGCGCACATCGCCATCATTCAGATTTCTGAGTATCTAAGAACGGAGGGTGTTCGTTATTGCTTCAATACTGGTAGTGGTGAGATAACCCCGATGTCCCCAGTACTGGTGTAGATTGTTCGGGGGTACTACCACACTTGGTATCGTTGTGATCACGAGGATCTGTTGTAGATGAAGGTCCGAGATACTGGTCGTGTGTTGAAGGATGTGATACAGGTGACAGGTTAGTTTAGGAGTTGTGTGAAATACTCCTTGTATCCGTGTACCTGATTGCATGACCAGTTATTTCAGGAATTCATAGGTGGGATATCTAGTAGTATCTTATAGGACTATCTTCCTACACACACTTGATTGAGGTTTGGGAAATCTCGGTCATATGTTTGTTCCGAGCAGTTCTAGCTCACACTTGTTTGCAGTGGTCCTTATCGGAATTTTGTGGTCTGTTACTTTGAGGATGCACTCTTACTATGTTGTTCGAGTGCAGTGCTAAATTCTGTTCAGATATTCTGTCTTTTGATTCAGCAATATCTTCAATTATTCTGTGGACTAATATGCTGTCCGTCTTCAGGATGGCTCCACCGACTCGTCAGACCCCAACGCGTGAGGATATGCTGCCTCCACCTCCTCCTCCTCCTCCGCCGCCTCCTCCTGCAGAGGCCTGGCAGGCGATGATGGCAGCTACTAATGCAAACACTCAGATGTTGTTGCAGTTGATTCAGGAGAGAGCCAATCATCAGCAGGGCAATATCCAGCAGGGTGGCAATCACTTCGCCAATCTGAGTCAGTTCCTGTCAAACCAGCCTAAGACGTTCACTTCTTGCGACCAGTCGTTTGATGCGGAAGATTGGATCCATGATATGAACAAGCATTTCGAGTGTAGCAATGTGCGTCCGGAGGACTATGTCAAGTTTGCAACGTTTCAGTTGAAGGGACATGCTTCTATATGGTGGCAGCAGCTCAAGGACTCCAGAGGTGACAGGGTGATGTCTTGGGGCGAGTTTTGTCGTGACTTCAGGTCCCACTACATCCCTTCCAGTTTTGTTGAGGAGATGCGTGAGAAGTTCAGGCGTCTGAAGCAGGGCAGCAATTCTGTGTACAAGTACAATGTCGAGTTCCACGAGCTGGCCCGTTACGCGCTGCAGGATGTCCCGGATCAAAAGAGCAAGATCTACCAGTTCAGGGGTGGCTTGAAGGAAGACTTGCAGTTAGCGCTTGCTTTGCACGATCCTGAGGAGTTTGACAAGTTCTACAACTTAGCTCTCAGAGCAGAGGCACCCTTGCTCAGGGTGGAAAACTCCAAGAAGCGCTTCAGAGATTCCAGCTCTTCCTCGACTCAGGTGGTTCAGAAGCAACAGAGGTTTTGGGTTTCTCCTCCTCCTCCTCGGCACTCACAATAGCTGAAGCACTCAGGTGGACGTTGTTCTTCCCACCCACCCAACCCTGGCTTCCAGCAGAGATACCAACATCAGAAGCAAGGGCCTCCTCAGACTCAGTTCCGGTAGCCAGCAGATGTCACTTGTCACAAATGTGGGCAGAAGGGTCACTATGCCAACAAATGTACTTCTCAGCTCCGTCTGCCGCCTCCTCCTCCAGGCAAACCTCCAAGCAACGCTCTTGTAAAATTCAACCCCAGATCAGCTCGAGTCAACATGGTGAATGCCACTGAAGTAGACAACTCCTCTGATGTGATCATGGGTAACCTCCTCGTCACTGATATTCCTGCTAAAGTGTTATTTGATTCTGGTGCTTCTCATTCATTCATGTCTAGACCATTTGCATGGAATCATGATTTCATTTCTAAGACCTTGGACAAACCTTTTCGTGTGGTTTCCCGGGGAGTGTTGTTGAGCTCTAATGTGGTCATTCCGGATGTTTCTATCAAGATGGGTGCTTATGCTTTTCTGCTTACTCCTATTGTCTTGGGTAATTCTGACATCGACTTGATTCTTGGTATGGACTGGTTGGCCATGAACAAGGCATCCATTGATTGTGAAGCTAAAGAAGTCAAGCTTACCCACTCTTCGGAGGATGTGATTATATTCGCGGCGCGTGATGATACAATCCGTCTGTTCTCCTTGAATGAAAAGGGAGAGATCAATCCTATTGAGCAAGTTCCAGTGGTCTGCGAATATCAAGATGTGTTTCCTGAAGAGCTGCCAGGCATGCCTCCGTACCGTGAAGTTGAGTTTGTCATTGAGCTTGAGCCACACACAGAGCCAGTGTGCAAACAGCCGTACAAGCTAGGTCTACAAGAATTGAAGGAACTTAAGAGGCAACTCGATGAGCAGGAGCGTTTGGGTTTGATCAGACCAAGCTCGTCTCTGTGGGGATGTGGTGTTCTATTTGTCAAGAAGAAGGATGGTTCGGACCGGCTGTGTGTCGATTACCGCCCATTGAACAAGAAGACAATCAAGAACAAATATCCACTTCCGTACATAACTGAGTTGTTCGAACAGTTGAAAGGTGCTAAAGTATTCTCCAAGCTTGATCTCGGAATGGGCTATCATCAGATTCGCATTCACGAGGAAGACATTCCGAAGACGGCATTCATGACTAGTTTTGGCTCGTATGAGTATACGGTCATGTCTTTTGGTCTGGCTAATGCTCCTCCGACATTTTGTCGATTGATGAACTATATTTTCTCCCCATACAAGAATGAATTTGTCTTGCTCTATCTCGATGACATTCTAGTCTTTTCTGAGAATGAGGAAGAACATGAGAAACATCTCAGGTTGGTGCTTGATAAACTGAGAGAGTACAAGCTATATGCCAAGTTTTCCAAGTGCGAGTTCTGGCTGAAAGAAGTGGTTTATGTTGGGCACATTATCTCTGCCGAGGGCATTAAGGTTGACCCGTCCAAGGTTCAAGCCATTGTTGAATGGGAACCTCTGCAGAATGTGAAGTAGCTTCGAAGCTTTCTCGGGCTTGCCGGATATTGCAGAAGATTCGTTGAGAACTTCTCCGAAATCGCCAAGCCGCTCTTTAGTGTTCTTCAGGAGGGTGTTAAGTATGTTTTGGTCTCCAGAGTGTCAACTGGCTTTCGATACACTCAAAGAGAAGCTTATCTCCACTCCGGTCTTGGCCCCTCCGGATGATTCCAAGCCGTACCAGGTACTTTGCGATGCTTCTCTCCAGGGTCTCGGTGTAGTCTTGATGCAAGATAGGAAGGTGGTTGCTTATACCTCCACGCAGTTGAAGCCTGCGGAGAAGAACTATCCTCTGCACGATCTCGAGCTAGCAGCTGTGGTGCATGCCTTAATGACTTAGAGACATCTCTTGTTGGAACGTAAGGTTGAATTTTTCACCGATCACAAGAGTCTCAAGTATATCTTCACTCAGCCTAACTTGAATATTCGGCAAACACGTTGGGTGGAAATGCTCCAGGATTTTAATCCGAGTGTTGAGTATACGCCAGGCAAGGCAAATGTTGTGGCAGATGCATTGAGCAGGAAGGCATATTGCAACAGTCTGATTCTGCAACCTCTCCAGCCGGGTCTTTCTAAGTCTTTCAGGAAGCTTAATCTTTAGCTAGTTCCTCAGGGTTTTCTTGCGAACCTTCAGATCTCTCCTACCTTGGAAGATCAGGTCATAGCAGCTCAGCTTCTTGACGCTATGGTGAAGAAGGTCAAGATTGGCGTGGGAAAGAGTCTCCCCAAGTATAAGTGTTTCGCTGTTGATGCCACGGACACGTTGTTTTTCGAGGATCGCCTTGTCATCCCGAAAGGTGATCTCAGGAAGGTGATCATGGAAGAATCTCATAACTCTCTGCTCTCTATTCATCCTGGAAGCTCCAAAATGTACCATGACTTGAAGCAGACGTTCTGGTGGACTCGTATAAAACGTGAAATTGCTCAGTTCGTAAACGAGTGTGATGTATGTCGAAGGGTGAAAGCACAACATCAATGTCCAACAGGTCTCTTGCAGCCTTTGCCGATTCCCGAGTGGAAGTTTGATCACATTGAGATGGATTTCGTCACCGGGTTTCTGAAGTCCAAGAAGGGCAATGATGCTACCTTCGTTGTCATCGACAAATTGAGTAAAGTGGCTCATTTCCTTCCAGTCAAGGAGTCTATTTCAGCAGCTCAGCTGGCAGAGTTGTACACCTCCAGGATTGTCTCTTTGCACGGCATGCCTATGATGATCTCTTCAGATCGCGGAAGTATCTTCACTTCCAAGTTCTGGGACTCCTTCCAGTCTGCTATGGGCACGAAGATCCGCTTCAGCACAGCGTTCCACCCTCAGACTAGTGGTCAAGTGGAGAGAGTGAATCAAGTTCTTGAGGATATGCTGAGAGCCTATGTTATCTCTTTTGGCATGAAGTGGGAAGATTGTCTGCCTTTCGCGGAGTTCTCGTATAACAATAGTTATCAAGCTAGTTCTGGCAAAGCTCCGTTTGAAATTCTCTATGGTAGAAAGTGTCGTACTCCGCTCAACTGGTCCGAGACCGGCGAGCGTGAGATCCTTGGCAATGATATGATAGAAGAAGCTGAGGAGATGTGTCGGATCATTCGCGACAACCTCAGAGCAGCTTAGTCTCATCAGAAGAGCTATTATGATAGCAAGCACCGTGACATGTCTTATGAGCTTGATGACTTTGTCTATCTCAAGGTGTCGCCTATGAAGGGTATGCAGCGCTTTGGCATCAAAGGCAAGCTTGCGCCTTCTTTCGTGGGTCCGTTCAGAGTGGTTGGCAAGAGGGGCGACCTTGTGTACCAGCTCGAGCTTCCGTCAACCTTTGAAAATGTCCATGATGTGTTCCATGTTTCTCAGCTTCGGAGGTGTTTCAAGACCCCCGAGCGCACTGTGCATCTTCAAGATATCGACCTTCAGCCCGACCTTTCTTATCGTGAGCATCCAGTTGCGGTTCTCGAGGCGACTGAGCGCAAGACCCGTAACAAGACTGTCAAATTTCTCAAAGTGCAGTGGTCTCACCATTCCGATAAAGAGGCTACGTGGGAACGCGAGGATCACCTCCGTTCCAAATTTCCCGAGTTCTTTCAGTCTTAGATCTCGAGGGCGAGATCTTCTTTGTAGTGTGGGAGAGTTTGTAGTGCCCCAGATGTAAATCTTGCCTTATTAAGAACCTGTTGCATGTGGGTCCACCTTGTCAGTGTATTGATGATAGCAATTGTGCCATGACCTCATGTGGTGTCCCTTGCTTCTTTTCCCTTCCTTCACATGCATGCATGCATAGCATATCATTGCATGCCCTTGTCTTATGTTGTTGCCATATGATCTTAGCATTTCATGTGATGTGGTGGTCTTGGAAATAGTTACTTTGTGATGTTGTGTGCTGTTGAGGTGTTCTATGATGTCATGTGATGATGGTCCTAAATGTAGTGAGTTTGTCTTGTTGCAACCTCTCTCTCTCTTTTAATTCCCCAATTCAAAATTCACTTGTCCCAACCTTGTTTCAAAAATGCCCAGGATTTAGTGTATTTTGTGGAGGATGCCAAGATGTGTTTTGCTGTTTTGTTTCTTGTTTTTAAAGGGTGCCAATAAATCCAAAACGGTAAATAAATTGTTTTTTTGTATTTAATAAAATTGCTCCAAATATTTCTTTTCAATTTATTTCAAATAGGTCATAATTCCTTATGACCAGGGGCATTTTTGTTTTGATTTTTACCCCAACAGAACTGCCAGTGGTTTTAAATCCTTTGATGTGTTTATTTAAAAGAACAAAATCCCTCTCAGGCCCCCTCCTCTATTTGTCGCCAGTGGGAAAGCCACCACCGCGGCCCAGCCCAACTCGTCCCCAGCTCACGCGCGCGGTGCGTCGTCCTCCTCCCTTTCCAGCGAGGCAGGCGGCCCCACATGTCATCCTCTCTATCCCTCCCCTCTGCTCCACCGAGAGGAACCGTAGCACATGGCCGACGGCACGCCCTCGCGTCCTCCTCTCCAGCTATTTAACCCCCCTTGGCGTTCGTGCAGTCGTGTTAGGGTTCCTCCCCGCCGCCGCAACGCCCAGATCCCGATCCCCCCTCTCTCTCTCGTCGCAGCAAGGTGGGAGCGCACGGGATCGCCATGGCTGACGGGTAGGAGCTCATCGTCGTCATCGATCTACTTCCCCTACCTCCTCTACGACGGCACCAGCAGCTCGAGGGCGCCTCCAGGAGCCCGTTCCCGGTGCAAGATCGACCTTCCCCGCGCTGTGTCCACTGCTTCCCGGCGGCGCACCCCCTCCGACGAGAAGCTTCCCCGATGGCCTTCCTCCACTACTTCCTCTACGAGCCGCTCCTTCCTCGACTTGTGCGCGAGGTAGTGCTTCTCCTCCCTCCTCCCCGTCCCAGATCGGGTGCGGTAGCCGTAAGTTTGTCGCGCGCTTGCTCTCTGTCGTCGGCGCCGCCGCTCACCGTCGCTGCGTCGTAGTAGAGCCCCTCGGGTGCATTTAGCACATGAAATGAGCCCGTGCGTGTGTGGGCTTACTCCCCTCCACGAGCCGTCGATTGATTTGAACCATGTCACCGGCGAGGGCCTTCCCCTGTTCCGGTCTGCCGACGGCAGTAGATCACCAGAGGGAACCTCCTTCAGCTCGTTTGTTGCGCATGTTAGACCAGACTCCGTAGCATAGCCCAGTGGTATGTGTCCTGTTGTGCCTGATGCAGGTGCTGGGTTCGATCCCCCCCGTGGCACCTTTTTGTTTCTTTGATTTTTTCAGCACAGTATACTGCAGGGGTTGCCTTACCTTGCCTGAACTCTCTGTTCTATCGATTAGTTGACAATAGCAGAGTGGTAGGGGGTAGTTTGTTGCACCAATGGGTGTTGGGTTCAAATCCCAGGAAGCCCCCTTTTGTTTTTCTCTTTTGCTGCAATTTCACTTCTTTGTTGTTGTTGTGCTTGTGACAAAGGCATAGGTGGTCATGGCATTGTGTTTTATTTTTTTCCTTTGCAGTTATGTGGTGCTAGGTGGTATAGTGTGTGCGGATGTGCTGGTAAGAAGTGCATGTGTGTGTGAGGGCATACACATGAGTGTAGTTGCACTAGATTGTGTGTATGTGGTGCTGCTTATAGTTGTTCCTAGGGATATGATAGCATGTAGTTGAAGCATGTGTAGGTTCTTCATTGTTGTAGGTGCTAGCACTTGATGTGCACTAGGTTGTGTGTTTATAAATGGAGCTGACTTTGTTCTAGTTGTATGCTAAGATAACATGTGTATGTGTAGGTGTTGGTACTTCTAGGATGTGTGGCTTACTAGATGCCTTGCAATTTTGTGTGTGGTTCAAGAGCATGTGTAGTGGGTGTTGTGGAGTTGATGTGTTAGTGAGGTTCAGCCCCACCTTGGCAAATCATTCTTGCACCTTCACATTTCCATATGTGAGAGGGCATGGTGACTATTGTGTGTGTGATCTACTTGGTAGATGTGCTTGTGGGTTGATGTGCATGACACAAACATGGGGTTCAAACCCCCATGTCACTTTGTCATTGTGCACATGCGCTCAACCTTTGTAGTTGTTGTTATAGTGGAACTACATGAAATGATGCCCATTCATTAGGCATGATTTGGAGTAGCTTCCTCTCCCTTAATTTGTGGTCACTTGTTCTAAGAAGGTGCCCACATTTTATATATGATTTGGGGTAGAAACTCCCAAGGAATCCAGTGGTGAAGTTAGTTTTGCCATTGGGATACTTTATGGAGTTGACATATTCAGATTTGTTGCAAGTTTGATCTTGGTTTTCATGGAATGGGTGGAGCCCAAGGGCATGTGCTTTTGTGTGATAGTAGTAGGGGTTTTGCTCTACACCATAGTGGTGTCATTACCACTTGGTGTTTTTTGTGTGCAAACTATGCCTAGGCAAAGTGGGCATGTGGCTGAAAAAGTCCAGCTTAGTGAAATCTGGAATTTCACTAAGTCTGAGAATCTGGAAACATTTTCTTCTCCTATAGATGAGGTTGTGCTGGTCATTGTGTTGTGATCTAGCCTTAATTCAGTGCTAGGATTTTGGACCTGATATGTTTGTGAAGCTCCCTGTCAAATTTCATCTCATTTGGAGTCCTGTAGGTTGTGTTTTGATTGCTGTCAAAAAGCTTCAGAACTAAGACAGAAAGTCAGGTGCAGGAATTTTCACTAAGTCCGTGAGATCTGATGGTTTTGGGAAAGTTTGTGGCCTTGTATCTGCTAGAGTTTAATTCCTTTTGCTGTGATTCTTGCTGGTGCTTGTAGTGTTCTTGGTTGGATACAGTCACATATATTATTTGTCATATTTGGAGGGCTGTAGCTATGTTGCATGTAGCTCACAAAGAGCTAAGATGCAGCTTATGGCAGATTGAGTAGTTTAGTCTTTTTGATCATTGTGTGTGCTTAGTTGATGTTGTGGTGTTCTTCCTTGCTCCAATCCATTCATGTTGGGTTGTTATATGTCTTGGCAACCTGGGAATACTAGATACGTGCAGGACGAACCAGAACCATTCCAAGCTGAGGATATCACACGCAAGATGATATGACCTTGATTCCATCTCTAGACTTGTTATGCTAGTTTCATTTCCATGTCATATTGCTCGCTGCCTACCACTGAATTAAATTGCCTCTTGATATGCCATGAGCCCAAACACCGTTCCCCTTCCTAGCAAAACTTGTATGGCTAAGTAGGCTTTGCTCATCTACTAATGTTAGCGTTGCTAGATGCAGGTGCTTTGACTCATGTGTTAACATGAGCTTGTTATCATTATCTTAAGTTCTGTTATTTAATTAATGCACCTATATACTTGGTAAATGACGGGAGGCCTAGCCTTTTGCTAGGTGCTTTGTTCCGTTATTGCCGCCTTAGTTATCGGTTACCGGTGTTTGATTCCATAATGATCGCTCCTAACACGTTCGGGGTTGTTATGGGGACCCCCTTGATAAACCGCGTAGTGCTAAGGCTTGTCCGGCAGGACCCAACATTGGTGTTAATTTGCTAATCACTAAATAATAAACTGCATAGGGAATAGCTACCCCGAGGAATTTAATCAACAACCCGGGCGAGTGCTCCTCATGAGTGTTGGTCCAAACTAGAGCATTGTGCGGGGCCAACTCAGGGCAACTTGAGAGATTTCTATCAGGCCACTGTACGCGTAGCTCATTCGGCGTGTCCTGAGACTGAGATACGCGGCTCTTATCGGGGTCGTCGAAACGTCGGGAGGTCCTGCTAGCCTTGCCTTACCTTAGCGGAATATCTTGCGTATAGGGATCCCAGTGAAGCCTTGGTTTCCCCCAGAGTCGAGGTTTTCCTCTAAGGAATCTGACGAGATCACGAGATTCGTGATAGAGGATGCCTTTGCGGCCTGTGTTCGTTTGTGATGGACTAGTTGGAGCACCCCTGTAGGGTTTAATCTTTCGGAAAGCCGTGCCCGCGGTTATGTGGCAACTTGGAATATTTTGTTAACATCCGGTATTAGAGAACTTTAACATAAGCTAATAAAATTGTCAACTGTGTGCGTAACCGTGACTGTCCCCTCGAAGATCTCTCTTCGATCGGGAACACGGTGGGGTTATGAATGCCGTAGGTAGGTGTTCAGGATCACTTAGTGATCAAGTAATCACGACCGCTAGTGTAGACCACCTCCATAATTGCTTATGTAAGTTAGCCACTTAATCAAGCTTAGGATGATGCAGCCTTATACACTTCACCCTTACCCTACCTATAACATGACTAGTTCTGGCACCAAGGTCTTAGATTGCTGAGTCCCTGTGGCTCACGGATTCCTCTAGAACTCCCAACAGGTACAGGTACCCCAGAGACAAATGACCCCGACAGCACCCAGCTGGCGTGGCAGTATGACGAGGAGACAGACCGCCTCTACGTGAACTATCCAGAGGACTGAGGCGTGGTCGTGATCGTGGGCCTGCGGGCAGGGTAGCATAGCATTTCCATGTTTTGTAGTCCGTAGCGGAACTACCTTGATTGTATCTGTGATGTACTCTGAGTTATTAATGAGAAGACAGTTGAATCCCGAATTGTCTACTTTTATTATTATTTGTGCTATGTTACTTGCTTGCGAAACGCTTAGATGCGCTTCTTTCCTATTCGGGGGCCTGGACCCCCAGATCGGAAAGGACCGCATCTTGGTCGTTACAAGTTGGTAATCAGAGCCTTACGACCATAGGAGCCTTTGTGTGATTGTATTTGGCCGAGTCGAGTCTAGAAAATGTTTTGAGTCTTAGTTATATCGGAGAGTAGGATTCTTTTTTCTCCTCTTCTATGCTCTGGTGAGGTTCCCATCTTAGGAAATCTTTAACTCTACTCCTTTTCTCGCTCAATTTTTTTTTTAGGATCACGCGGGTATTTGTGAAATCTATATGATTTCGATGTGACAGAATCCTGTCCTGGTGCCTCCTATCTACTCTAAGTATCAGGGGAGTTGAGCTCCAGGGATTATCGCGCACATCGCCATCATTCAGATTTCTGAGTATCTAAGAACGGAGGGTGTTCGTTATTGCTTCAATACTGGTAGTGGTGAGATAACCCCGATGTCCCCAGTACTGGTGTAGATTGTTCGGGGGTACTACCACACTTGGTATCGTTGTGATCACGAGGATCTGTTGTAGATGAAGGTCCGAGATACTGGTCGTGTGTTGAAGGATGTGATACAGGTGACAGGTTAGTTTAGGAGTTGTGTGAAATACTCCTTGTATCCGTGTACCTGATTGCATGACCAGTTATTTCAGGAATTCATAGGTGGGATATCTAGTAGTATCTTATAGGACTATCTTCCTACACACACTTGATTGAGGTTTGGGAAATCTCGGTCATATGTTTGTTCCGAGCAGTTCTAGCTCACACTTGTTTGCAGTGGTCCTTATCGGAATTTTGTGGTCTGTTACTTTGAGGATGCACTCTTACTATGTTGTTCGAGTGCAGTGCTAAATTCTGTTCAGATATTCTGTCTTTTGATTCAGCAATATCTTCAATTATTCTGTGGACTAATATGCTGTCCGTCTTCAGGATGGCTCCACCGACTCGTCAGACCCCAACGCGTGAGGATATGCTGCCTCCACCTCCTCCTCCTCCTCCGCCGCCTCCTCCTGCAGAGGCCTGGCAGGCGATGATGGCAGCTACTAATGCAAACACTCAGATGTTGTTGCAGTTGATTCAGGAGAGAGCCAATCATCAGCAGGGCAATATCCAGCAGGGTGGCAATCACTTCGCCAATCTGAGTCAGTTCCTGTCAAACCAGCCTAAGACGTTCACTTCTTGCGACCAGTCGTTTGATGCGGAAGATTGGATCCATGATATGAACAAGCATTTCGAGTGTAGCAATGTGCGTCCGGAGGACTATGTCAAGTTTGCAACGTTTCAGTTGAAGGGACATGCTTCTATATGGTGGCAGCAGCTCAAGGACTCCAGAGGTGACAGGGTGATGTCTTGGGGCGAGTTTTGTCGTGACTTCAGGTCCCACTACATCCCTTCCAGTTTTGTTGAGGAGATGCGTGAGAAGTTCAGGCGTCTGAAGCAGGGCAGCAATTCTGTGTACAAGTACAATGTCGAGTTCCACGAGCTGGCCCGTTACGCGCTGCAGGATGTCCCGGATCAAAAGAGCAAGATCTACCAGTTCAGGGGTGGCTTGAAGGAAGACTTGCAGTTAGCGCTTGCTTTGCACGATCCTGAGGAGTTTGACAAGTTCTACAACTTAGCTCTCAGAGCAGAGGCACCCTTGCTCAGGGTGGAAAACTCCAAGAAGCGCTTCAGAGATTCCAGCTCTTCCTCGACTCAGGTGGTTCAGAAGCAACAGAGGTTTTGGGTTTCTCCTCCTCCTCCTCGGCACTCACAATAGCTGAAGCACTCAGGTGGACGTTGTTCTTCCCACCCACCCAACCCTGGCTTCCAGCAGAGATACCAACATCAGAAGCAAGGGCCTCCTCAGACTCAGTTCCGGTAGCCAGCAGATGTCACTTGTCACAAATGTGGGCAGAAGGGTCACTATGCCAACAAATGTACTTCTCAGCTCCGTCTGCCGCCTCCTCCTCCAGGCAAACCTCCAAGCAACGCTCTTGTAAAATTCAACCCCAGATCAGCTCGAGTCAACATGGTGAATGCCACTGAAGTAGACAACTCCTCTGATGTGATCATGGGTAACCTCCTCGTCACTGATATTCCTGCTAAAGTGTTATTTGATTCTGGTGCTTCTCATTCATTCATGTCTAGACCATTTGCATGGAATCATGATTTCATTTCTAAGACCTTGGACAAACCTTTTCGTGTGGTTTCCCGGGGAGTGTTGTTGAGCTCTAATGTGGTCATTCCGGATGTTTCTATCAAGATGGGTGCTTATGCTTTTCTGCTTACTCCTATTGTCTTGGGTAATTCTGACATCGACTTGATTCTTGGTATGGACTGGTTGGCCATGAACAAGGCATCCATTGATTGTGAAGCTAAAGAAGTCAAGCTTACCCACTCTTCGGAGGATGTGATTATATTCGCGGCGCGTGATGATACAATCCGTCTGTTCTCCTTGAATGAAAAGGGAGAGATCAATCCTATTGAGCAAGTTCCAGTGGTCTGCGAATATCAAGATGTGTTTCCTGAAGAGCTGCCAGGCATGCCTCCGTACCGTGAAGTTGAGTTTGTCATTGAGCTTGAGCCACACACAGAGCCAGTGTGCAAACAGCCGTACAAGCTAGGTCTACAAGAATTGAAGGAACTTAAGAGGCAACTCGATGAGCAGGAGCGTTTGGGTTTGATCAGACCAAGCTCGTCTCTGTGGGGATGTGGTGTTCTATTTGTCAAGAAGAAGGATGGTTCGGACCGGCTGTGTGTCGATTACCGCCCATTGAACAAGAAGACAATCAAGAACAAATATCCACTTCCGTACATAACTGAGTTGTTCGAACAGTTGAAAGGTGCTAAAGTATTCTCCAAGCTTGATCTCGGAATGGGCTATCATCAGATTCGCATTCACGAGGAAGACATTCCGAAGACGGCATTCATGACTAGTTTTGGCTCGTATGAGTATACGGTCATGTCTTTTGGTCTGGCTAATGCTCCTCCGACATTTTGTCGATTGATGAACTATATTTTCTCCCCATACAAGAATGAATTTGTCTTGCTCTATCTCGATGACATTCTAGTCTTTTCTGAGAATGAGGAAGAACATGAGAAACATCTCAGGTTGGTGCTTGATAAACTGAGAGAGTACAAGCTATATGCCAAGTTTTCCAAGTGCGAGTTCTGGCTGAAAGAAGTGGTTTATGTTGGGCACATTATCTCTGCCGAGGGCATTAAGGTTGACCCGTCCAAGGTTCAAGCCATTGTTGAATGGGAACCTCTGCAGAATGTGAAGTAGCTTCGAAGCTTTCTCGGGCTTGCCGGATATTGCAGAAGATTCGTTGAGAACTTCTCCGAAATCGCCAAGCCGCTCTTTAGTATTCTTCAGGAGGGTGTTAAGTATGTTTTGGTCTCCAGAGTGTCAACTGGCTTTCGATACACTCAAAGAGAAGCTTATCTCCACTCCGGTCTTGGCCCCTCCGGATGATTCCAAGCCGTACCAGGTACTTTGCGATGCTTCTCTCCAGGGTCTCGGTGTAGTCTTGATGCAAGATAGGAAGGTGGTTGCTTATACCTCCACGCAGTTGAAGCCTGCGGAGAAGAACTATCCTCTGCACGATCTCGAGCTAGCAGCTGTGGTGCATGCCTTAATGACTTAGAGACATCTCTTGTTGGAACGTAAGGTTGAATTTTTCACCGATCACAAGAGTCTCAAGTATATCTTCACTCAGCCTAACTTGAATATTCGGCAAACACGTTGGGTGGAAATGCTCCAGGATTTTAATCCGAGTGTTGAGTATACGCCAGGCAAGGCAAATGTTGTGGCAGATGCATTGAGCAGGAAGGCATATTGCAACAGTCTGATTCTGCAACCTCTCCAGCCGGGTCTTTCTAAGTCTTTCAGGAAGCTTAATCTTTAGCTAGTTCCTCAGGGTTTTCTTGCGAACCTTCAGATCTCTCCTACCTTGGAAGATCAGGTCATAGCAGCTCAGCTTCTTGACGCTATGGTGAAGAAGGTCAAGATTGGCGTGGGAAAGAGTCTCCCCAAGTATAAGTGTTTCGCTGTTGATGCCACGGACACGTTGTTTTTCGAGGATCGCCTTGTCATCCCGAAAGGTGATCTCAGGAAGGTGATCATGGAAGAATCTCATAACTCTCTGCTCTCTATTCATCCTGGAAGCTCCAAAATGTACCATGACTTGAAGCAGACGTTCTGGTGGACTCGTATAAAACGTGAAATTGCTCAGTTCGTAAACGAGTGTGATGTATGTCGAAGGGTGAAAGCACAACATCAATGTCCAACAGGTCTCTTGCAGCCTTTGCCGATTCCCGAGTGGAAGTTTGATCACATTGAGATGGATTTCGTCACCGGGTTTCTGAAGTCCAAGAAGGGCAATGATGCTACCTTCGTTGTCATCGACAAATTGAGTAAAGTGGCTCATTTCCTTCCAGTCAAGGAGTCTATTTCAGCAGCTCAGCTGGCAGAGTTGTACACCTCCAGGATTGTCTCTTTGCACGGCATGCCTATGATGATCTCTTCAGATCGCGGAAGTATCTTCACTTCCAAGTTCTGGGACTCCTTCCAGTCTGCTATGGGCACGAAGATCCGCTTCAGCACAGCGTTCCACCCTCAGACTAGTGGTCAAGTGGAGAGAGTGAATCAAGTTCTTGAGGATATGCTGAGAGCCTATGTTATCTCTTTTGGCATGAAGTGGGAAGATTGTCTGCCTTTCGCGGAGTTCTCGTATAACAATAGTTATCAAGCTAGTTCTGGCAAAGCTCCGTTTGAAATTCTCTATGGTAGAAAGTGTCGTACTCCGCTCAACTGGTCCGAGACCGGCGAGCGTGAGATCCTTGGCAATGATATGATAGAAGAAGCTGAGGAGATGTGTCGGATCATTCGCGACAACCTCAGAGCAGCTTAGTCTCATCAGAAGAGCTATTATGATAGCAAGCACCGTGACATGTCTTATGAGCTTGATGACTTTGTCTATCTCAAGGTGTCGCCTATGAAGGGTATGCAGCGCTTTGGCATCAAAGGCAAGCTTGCGCCTTCTTTCGTGGGTCCGTTCAGAGTGGTTGGCAAGAGGGGCGACCTTGTGTACCAGCTCGAGCTTCCGTCAACCTTTGAAAATGTCCATGATGTGTTCCATGTTTCTCAGCTTCGGAGGTGTTTCAAGACCCCCGAGCGCACTGTGCATCTTCAAGATATCGACCTTCAGCCCGACCTTTCTTATCGTGAGCATCCAGTTGCGGTTCTCGAGGCGACTGAGCGCAAGACCCGTAACAAGACTGTCAAATTTCTCAAAGTGCAGTGGTCTCACCATTCCGATAAAGAGGCTACGTGGGAACGCGAGGATCACCTCCGTTCCAAATTTCCCGAGTTCTTTCAGTCTTAGATCTCGAGGGCGAGATCTTCTTTGTAGTGTGGGAGAGTTTGTAGTGCCCCAGATGTAAATCTTGCCTTATTAAGAACCTGTTGCATGTGGGTCCACCTTGTCAGTGTATTGATGATAGCAATTGTGCCATGACCTCATGTGGTGTCCCTTGCTTCTTTTCCCTTCCTTCACATGCATGCATGCATAGCATATCATTGCATGCCCTTGTCTTATGTTGTTGCCATATGATCTTAGCATTTCATGTGATGTGGTGGTCTTGGAAATAGTTACTTTGTGATGTTGTGTGCTGTTGAGGTGTTCTATGATGTCATGTGATGATGGTCCTAAATGTAGTGAGTTTGTCTTGTTGCAACCTCTCTCTCTCTTTTAATTCCCCAATTCAAAATTCACTTGTCCCAACCTTGTTTCAAAAATGCCCAGGATTTAGTGTATTTTGTGGAGGATGCCAAGATGTGTTTTGCTGTTTTGTTTCTTGTTTTTAAAGGGTGCCAATAAATCCAAAACGGTAAATAAATTGTTTTTTTGTATTTAATAAAATTGCTCCAAATATTTCTTTTCAATTTATTTCAAATAGGTCATAATTCCTTATGACCAGGGGCATTTTTGTTTTGATTTTTACCCCAACAGAACTGCCAGTGGTTTTAAATCCTTTGATGTGTTTATTTAAAAGAACAAAATCCCTCTCAGGCCCCCTCCTCTATTTGTCGCCAGTGGGAAAGCCACCACCGCGGCCCAGCCCAACTCGTCCCCAGCTCACGCGCGCGGTGCGTCGTCCTCCTCCCTTTCCAGCGAGGCAGGCGGCCCCACATGTCATCCTCTCTATCCCTCCCCTCTGCTCCACCGAGAGGAACCGTAGCACATGGCCGACGGCACGCCCTCGCGTCCTCCTCTCCAGCTATTTAACCCCCCTTGGCGTTCGTGCAGTCGTGTTAGGGTTCCTCCCCGCCGCCGCAACGCCCAGATCCCGATCCCCCCTCTCTCTCTCGTCGCAGCAAGGTGGGAGCGCACGGGATCGCCATGGCTGACGGGTAGGAGCTCATCGTCGTCGTCGATCTACTTCCCCTACCTCCTCTACGACGGCACCAGCAGCTCGAGGGCGCCTCCAGGAGCCCGTTCCCGGTGCAAGATCGACCTTCCCCGCGCTGTGTCCACTGCTTCCCGGCGGCGCACCCCCTCCGACGAGAAGCTTCCCCGATGGCCTTCCTCCACTACTTCCTCTACGAGCCGCTCCTTCCTCGACTTGTGCGCGAGGTAGTGCTTCTCCTCCCTCCTCCCCGTCCCAGATCGGGTGCGGTAGCCGTAAGTTTGTCGCGCGCTTGCTCTCTGTCGTCGGCGCCGCCGCTCACCGTCGCTGCGTCGTAGTAGAGCCCCTCGGGTGCATTTAGCACATGAAATGAGCCCGTGCGTGTGTGGGCTTACTCCCCTCCACGAGCCGTCGATTGATTTGAACCATGTCACCGGCGAGGGCCTTCCCCTGTTCCGGTCTGCCGACGGCAGTAGATCACCAGAGGGAACCTCCTTCAGCTCGTTTGTTGCGCATGTTAGACCAGACTCCGTAGCATAGCCCAGTGGTATGTGTCCTGTTGTGCCTCATGCAGGTGCTGGGTTCGATCCCCCCCGTGGCACCTTTTTGTTTCTTTGATTTTTTCAGCACAGTATACTGCAGGGGTTGCCTTACCTTGCCTGAACTCTCTGTTCTATCGATTAGTTGACAATAGCAGAGTGGTAGGGGGTAGTTTGTTGCACCAATGGGTGTTGGGTTCAAATCCCAGGAAGCCCCCTTTTGTTTTTCTCTTTTGCTGCAATTTCACTTCTTTGTTGTTGTTGTGCTTGTGACAAAGGCATAGGTGGTCATGGCATTGTGTTTTATTTTTTTCCTTTGCAGTTATGTGGTGCTAGGTGGTATAGTGTGTGCGGATGTGCTGGTAAGAAGTGCATGTGTGTGTGAGGGCATACACATGAGTGTAGTTGCACTAGATTGTGTGTATGTGGTGCTGCTTATAGTTGTTCCTAGGGATATGATAGCATGTAGTTGAAGCATGTGTAGGTTCTTCATTGTTGTAGGTGCTAGCACTTGATGTGCACTAGGTTGTGTGTTTATAAATGGAGCTGACTTTGTTCTAGTTGTATGCTAAGATAACATGTGTATGTGTAGGTGTTGGTACTTCTAGGATGTGTGGCTTACTAGATGCCTTGCAATTTTGTGTGTGGTTCAAGAGCATGTGTAGTGGGTGTTGTGGAGTTGATGTGTTAGTGAGGTTCAGCCCCACCTTGGCAAATCATTCTTGCACCTTCACATTTCCATATGTGAGAGGGCATGGTGACTATTGTGTGTGTGATCTACTTGGTAGATGTGCTTGTGGGTTGATGTGCATGACACAAACATGGGGTTCAAACCCCCATGTCACTTTGTCATTGTGCACATGCGCTCAACCTTTGTAGTTGTTGTTATAGTGGAACTACATGAAATGATGCCCATTCATTAGGCATGATTTGGAGTAGCTTCCTCTCCCTTAATTTGTGGTCACTTGTTCTAAGAAGGTGCCCACATTTTATATATGATTTGGGGTAGAAACTCCCAAGGAATCCAGTGGTGAAGTTAGTTTTGCCATTGGGATACTTTATGGAGTTGACATATTCAGATTTGTTGCAAGTTTGATCTTGGTTTTCATGGAATGGGTGGAGCCCAAGGGCATGTGCTTTTGTGTGATAGTAGTAGGGGTTTTGCTCTACACCATAGTGGTGTCATTACCACTTGGTGTTTTTTGTGTGCAAACTATGCCTAGGCAAAGTGGGCATGTGGCTGAAAAAGTCCAGCTTAGTGAAATCTGGAATTTCACTAAGTCTGAGAATCTGGAAACATTTTCTTCTCCTATAGATGAGGTTGTGCTGGTCATTGTGTTGTGATCTAGCCTTAATTCAGTGCTAGGATTTTGGACCTGATATGTTTGTGAAGCTCCCTGTCAAATTTCATCTCATTTGGAGTCCTGTAGGTTGTGTTTTGATTGCTGTCAAAAAGCTTCAGAACTAAGACAGAAAGTCAGGTGCAGGAATTTTCACTAAGTCCGTGAGATCTGATGGTTTTGGGAAAGTTTGTGGCCTTGTATCTGCTAGAGTTTAATTCCTTTTGCTGTGATTCTTGCTGGTGCTTGTAGTGTTCTTGGTTGGATACAGTCACATATATTATTTGTCATATTTGGAGGGCTGTAGCTATGTTGCATGTAGCTCACAAAGAGCTAAGATGCAGCTTATGGCAGATTGAGTAGTTTAGTCTTTTTGATCATTGTGTGTGCTTAGTTGATGTTGTGGTGTTCTTCCTTGCTCCAATCCATTCATGTTGGGTTGTTATATGTCTTGGCAACCTGGGAATACTAGATTTGTGCCAATTATGGGTGTGGTGTTGATTCTTCCACGTAGAGCTTCATATCTTGTTTCGTTGATTCCCGTTGATCCGTTGGCAATGTTCTTTATATGGTTTTGCATCGTTTCACGAGCCGCATCTGTTCATTCCATCCTCATGCATGTCAAAATAGCTTAGTGTACAGTTCTGTCCAGAAAATTGAAGAAGTTTCTTTTGCTTGTGCTAGTGATAGAAATAGCGATGCATGCTCATTTTTCATCTCATGCATCATGTGATTGTTGCATCTTGTGGTGCTGCTGTTCATTGGTTGTTATTCTTATGTTGGATAGCACCGGGATCGGAGAACGAATACGTGGAGTCAGGAGAGTACGTGCAGGACGAACCAGAACCATTCCAAGCTGAGGATATCACAGGCAAGATGATATGACCTTGATTCCATCTCTAGACTTGTTATGCTAGTTTAATTTCCATGTCATATTGCTTGCTGCCTACCACTGAATTAAATTGCCTCTTGATATGCCATGAGCCCAAACACCGTTCCCCTTCCTAGCAAAACTTGTATGGTTAAGTAGGCTTTGCTTATCTACAAATGTTAGCGTTGCTAGATGCAGGTGCTTTGACTCATGTGTTAACATGAGCTTGTTATCATTATCTTAAGTTCTGTTATTTAATTAATGCACCTATATACTTGGTAAATGACGGGAGGCCTAGCCTTTTGCCGGGTTCTTTGTTCCGTTATTGCCGTCTTAGTTACCGGTTACCGGTGTTTGATTCTATAATGATCGCTCCTAACACGTTCGGGGTTGTTATGGGGACCCCCTTGATAAACCGCGTAGTGCTAAGGCTTGTCCGGCAGGACCCAACATTGGTGTTAATTTGCTAATCACTAAATAATAAACTGCATAGGGAATAGCTACCCCGAGGAATTTAATCAACAACCTGGGCCAGTGCTCCTCATGAGTGTTGGTCCAAACTAGAGCATTGTGCGGGGCCAACTCACGGCAACTTGAGAGATTTCTGTCAGGAATCCCAGTGAAGCCTTGGTTTCCCCCAGAGTCGAGGTTTTCCTCTAAGGAATCTGACGAGATCACGAGATGCGTGATAGAGGATGCCTTTGCGGCCTGTGTTCGTTTGTGATGGACTAGTTGGAGCACCCCTGTAGGGTTTAATCTTTCGGAAAGCCGTGCCCGCGGTTATGTGGCAACTTGGAATATTTTGTTAACATCCGGTATTAGAGAACTTTAACATAAGCTAATAAAATTGTCAACTGTGTGCGTAACCGTGACTGTCCCCTCGAAGATCTCTCTTCGATCGGGAACACGGTGGGGTTATGAATGCCGTAGGTAGGTGTTCAGGATCACTTAGTGATCAAGTAATCACGACCGCTAGTGTAGACCACCTCCATAATTGCTTATGTAAGTTAGCCACTTAATCAAGCTTAGGATGATGCAGCCTTATACACTTCACCCTTACCCTACCTATAACATGACTAGTTCTGGCACCAAGGTCTTAGATTGCTGAGTCCCCGTGGCTCACGGATTCCTCCGAAACTCCCAGCAGGTATAGGTACCCCAGAGACAGATGATCCCGACGGCACCCAGCTGGCGTGGCAGTATGACGAGGAGACAGACCGCCTCTACGTGAACTATCCAGAGGACTGAGGAGTTGTCGTGATCGTGGGCCTGCAGGCAGGGTAGCATAGCATTTCCATGTTTTGTAGTCCGTAGCAGAACTACCTTGATTGTATCTGTGATGTACTCTGAGTTATTAATGAGAAGACAGTTGAATCCCGAATTGTCTACTTTTATTATTATTTGTGCTATGTTACTTGCTTGCGAAACGCTTAGATGCGCTTCTTTCCTATTCGGGAGCCTCGACCCCCAGATCGAAAGGACCGCATCTTGGTCGTTACAAATTTTCCACGGAGGAACGACACAAGTGTTGTTTGACGGGCTTGACCTCGGAGTCCACTGAGAGGCGGTGCTCAGCCAGCTCCCTCGGAACATCCAGCATGTCAGATGGCTTCCATGTGAAGATGTCCCAATTCCTAGGGAAGAACTCGAGGAGCTCGACTTCCTATTTTTCACCGAATGAGGTGGAGATGTTCGTCGCGGAGGCACTCAGCTCATTGGGGTGAATGTGGGCCTGCTTGGTCTTGCTAGCCAACTAAAAAGCGGATTCAGTAGCTGGCAGGTTCAACTTGATCAAGTGAGCAGTGTCCACCGCTTTCTTGTATCCATCGAGCTCGAGTGTGAGCACTTGCTCGCTAACGATTTTGGAGCCCTGCTAAAGGCACTCCTCGACCACCTTCCGATTGCCAGTCACCGTGATTACGCCTCTTGGACCTGGCATATTAAGCTTAAGATACACGTAACATGGTCTGGCCATGAGAGGAGCATAGGTGGGCCTACCGAGGATAACGTGATAGGCACTGTGGAAGTCCACCACCTCGAAGGTCAGTCGCTTCTTCCGGTAATTTTTCTCGCCCCCAAACAATACATTCAGGGCGATCTGGCTGAGTGACTTTGCCTTCTTCCTGGGGATGACCCCATGAAAGTGCATGTTGCTTTTGCTCAATTGGGACAAGAAATGTCCATTGCCCTAAGCATGTTGACATGGATAATGTTGAGGACGCTGCCTCCGTCCATTAGGACCTTGCGCAGTCGGACCCCGTTGACAGTTGGATTAACAACCATAGCATGCCGCCTAGGGATGGAAATGTGGGTCGAATGATCAGACTGATCAAATGTGGCGGGCGTCTTTGCCCAATCGAGGTATTTTGTGACAGTCGGAACTGCCATGTTAACCTCCCGATTAATGACCTTCAAACGGCTCCTCCTCTCAACATCGGTGAAGATCATGAGGACTCTTTCGACATTCGGGTACCAAGAGGCATCCTGTCCTACTTCGCCATTGTCCTTTTCCCCGGAGGGCTGTCCACCCGTCTTCGACCGAAGCAGGTGACAATCTCGAGCGGAGTGCTTGGGATAGGTGGGATCATAGTAGCCGAAAACAGGGAAGGGTAGGCAGTCCCTCGATCCCGATTCATCGACCCAGAATCGGATTCGGGAACGATGTCGGATTCGGTATGATTCGATGAAGATTCGGCATCCCCGCAACTCGCTCCTTGATTCAGGTTCAACGATCCATGAACCAAAATGCCAGGCATAATTTACTTATGCCGCCCTTTCCTTTCTCAAGGACTCCTAGTTCTCCCTCTAGTCTATTAACTGCAAGGGATCCATTAACTACAAGGAATACATACCGTGAGTGACTCTTCGTTCTTCATTGATTTATCCAACTAGGAAAGGTTTGCGTTCCTCAACCCATGGTACCGTACCGGGTTCATCGTACCCAAACGGATTGGATCGCGTTCCTGCTGTAAAAAAATCGTTCAAGAAATGTATACCCCCGTTGTACCCTTTTTTTTCAGCCACCTATTCTCGTCCCTCGTTCCCACCGCATCGGAAACATGGCAACTATGGGTGGGCTTGCCATCATCGTCCCTCTTGGTATGGATTTGGCACGACTGATCCAAGAGGTCTCTCTTGGGTTCGGACTTCTTTTTGGCTGCCCAATCCTTGTGTTTTTCTGGTTGGACTTGCCTTGGCCTTGCCCAGGGACAGCAACGACTTTGACTTTGCCCGATGCGTTGGCCTTCTGTTTCTGCTTCTTCCGTGCATTACCCCCCGTAGTGAGGTATATCGCTCGCTCGTCCCTTGCCGCTATGGAGGCGGTCTTCTTCCTCGTCGTTCGCATACCGATTAGCAATCTCCATGGCCCGACTGAGGGACAGATCTCCTGCCCGGACGAACTTCAAGATGAGCTCCCTGTACCGAGTGACCGCCTTGAAGCCGCACAGGGATTTGTGCTGAGTCACATTTTCCACCATGTTGTGCAGCATGGTCCATCACTGGATGTACTCGCGGAAATTTTCGTTACCACACAACTATCTGTTACCGATAATTTCAGTGCCTGCACAGAATACCTTGCTGGAAACCACTTGTCAGTTCCTTCTACTCCTCGTTGGGTTCGACACTCTTACTTATCGAAAGGACTACGATAGATCCCCTACACTTATGGGTCATCAAGACTCTTTTCTGGCGCCGTTGCCGGGGAGTGAAGCGTCTTTGGTAAGTGGAATTTGGTAAGGAAACATTTATATAGTGTGCTGAAATTTATTGTCACTTGTCACTATGGAAACTAATCCTTTGGGGAGCTTGTTCGGGGTATCTTCACCTCGAAAGGAAGCACAAGGAGTTGCTCCTCAACCTGCTGCACCTACTGAAAATATTTGTTATGAAATTCCTTCGGGTATGCTAGAGAAACTGTTGGTTAATCCTTTTACAGGAGATGGAACATCACATCCCGACTTGCATCTAATCTATGTAGATGAAGTTTGTGATTTATTTAAGCTTGCAGGTTTGCCCGAGGATGAGGTCAAGAAGAAGGTATTTCCCTTATCCTTAAGGGATAAAGCATTGACATGGTATAGGCTATGTGATGATACTGGATCATGGAACTACAACCGATTGAAATTGGAATTTCATCAAAAGTTTTATCCTATGCATTTGGTACATCGTGATCGGAATTATATCTATAATTTTGGCCTCGTGATAGAGAAAGTATCACTCAAGCTTGGGGCAGTCTTAAGTCAGTGTTATATTCATGCCCCAACCATGAGCTCTCGAGAGAAATTATTATTCAGAACTTTTATGCTCGGCTTTCTCATGATAATCGCACCATGCTTGACACTTCTTGTACCGGTTCTTTTATGAAGAGAGATATTGACTTCAAATGGAATTTATTGGAAAGAATTAAAGGCAACTGTCGTGATCTTTGGCCTGCTGCTATCACCTGGGAACAAACAACTTACAATTTCATCTTCATTGTCGTAGTCAGCTTCATACTTCACATCGATATCTCCACGAGGGATGCCCAAAATCTAATGAACGGACTCCTCGGTAAGCGGGATGAACCCACGTCTAGGCACGACAAAACCCCACCTTCCTGGATGATACAACCTAGTGAACCATGTCATGACAGTGTTGTGCAGGTATCCACACTTGATGTCGAGGAACGGTCCAGTCCCCATGTCTCTGATATCAACACGTTGATCTTCGTTGATGTGCTTGTAGAACTTGCAAATGGCCTATGGCGATGCCCTGTTTCGCTCAGTACCATCAATGGGAACCTGACAAAAAAGGAAAAAAAATGGTAACTATGAACTAATATTTTGGAAAGTACCATGGAAAAAGTGGCAATTGATACGAAACAATGTGACAAAAAAATAGGAGTAATAAAAATGTAAAACCAGAAACCTTATTGGTTGCCAGCCTGCCGCCTGCAGCTGGTTCCGTCCGGTTCTTCTTTCTCCTTGGCATTTTCAGAAACCCCCTGTTCATTTAAAAAAAACAAAAATGACAATAGGAAGTCAAACCTATCTGAAACTCGAAAACACATAGGTTGTAACTGTGCCAATACTAAATCAACGTCATTCATTAGTGAGCACAGGTTTTGAACTTATAATGGAGGCCACTACGTAGCGGCGCCACCCTCTGTCTTTCGGTGCGGTGGCCAGTAGCAAACCCACAAATCAGGTCTTCACGTGCCATGCAAAAAGTAACAAAAAGTCTACATTCAAGGCTAGGCACGTAGTATATCAGGGCACACTAATAGCACAAACACTTGTGGGTTGAGAGTGCATGCATGTCGGCATCTTAAAAAGTAGAAAAAAGGACTGCATGCATGCAATACATAGCGCAGAAAAAGGACCGTGCAGTGGCATCGCTAGCTTAGTACTGACATAAGTAGGTAAGCACGTATCCGCTTAGGACTTATTGTCAAGTTTCAAAAAATACTTGCCAAATTATTTATATCCAGTTGTCATCTAAAGGATTAATAGTCAGATTGCAAAAATTTGATTGTCAATTTAAACATGCTTACTTGCCAAATTATTTATATTTAGTTGTCGTGTAAAGGATTAGTTGTCAGGGGTGCGTGAAAGTTAGCTATCCACGTTCCAGAGCCATGACTTGGCTTCGGGATCTTATGGGTTTCAACTCTAGCCTACCCCAACTTGTTTGAGACTGAAAGGCTTGGTTGTTGTTGTTGTTGTTGTTGTAAAGGATTAGTTGTCAGATTGCAAAAAAATTGATTGACAATTTAAACATGCTTACTTGCTGAATTATGTATGTTTAGTTGTCATATAAAGGGTTGGTTGTCAGATTACAAGTTATAAAAAGTGATGAATTTGTAACAAGAAAAAACCTTGCTAGATATCAGGATTGAGAGGTGGTAGTGTAAATGTTGAACAATAAAGTGTAGTTTAGAAAAAGGAAAGGCTGGCGCGTACATGCAACAAGGCCTACACAAGTTAAACAGATAACAAATCTAGTTGGCATCTTAGTTTTGTTTCCAAGAGATGGAATGTCATGGTGTGCGTGGTTGATGAACGCTCGAAACAGAGAAACAACTCCCAGATTTGAAATAGTTCTATGCTCAAACAACCAATAGTAGCAACACAAGTTGGCTGCACGGTGTGGCCTCCCCTTGACTAATATTTTCTTCAGCACGATGCTGCCGTAAATTTTTTGGACTAATTGGTGGCCACAAGGGTAATCATAGATCATCAGGTGTGCATTGCCAATTTTTCACAGCTTGCAAACTGACTCGGAATAACAGTGACAATATAAAGGGGAAGGGTTCCACTCCCCTTCCTCCTCCGGACGCAACCTACACATCGACCTCATCAACTTGTTGCCATGGTCATGGATGATCACAATCTCCGGCTACTCGAAAACCCTCCTCCTATCCACCCCCCGAGGATCCGGATTCTCCTCCTCGAGAGACCATCCTCCTTGACTCGTTCGGCTACCTCAGCGACCTCACCAACGCCACCACCGCCAAATGGCCCCAGGACCAGGACCAAAAGAAACAGCGCAAAGCGTATCCTGGTCACCTTCTGGCCGGCTGCCCCGCCGCGGGTCTCCTGTTTCACCGTGCGCTGCCCAGATTTGAAGCCCGACGCGTACGACCAGCATACCAAAAGGTCTGCTACACGGAGGACGGCCTCGCCCCTGCTCCGCGTCACCGTCTCCCCCAGCACTAGCACATGTACACCAAAAAAACATCTGCTACTTCGTCTAACCACAGGCAGGTGGCGGCGCCAAAGGACAACACGCCACCGTTGGTCAGGCTCGTCCACTCGCTGCCCGACTTCACCTTTTTTGACCGAGAGGTTGCCCTGCTGGGCCGCCACGACCAGGACACCTTCTTCATCGCCGTGCTCCGTAGAGATGCAGTCGGCTAGGGAGGGCACGGGCGTGGCGCTGAACCCTGGGCTTCAACTTCGTGCAGGCGCAGTGATTCCTGGCGATGCTCTGCAGCCTCAAGTATGGCGTCTTCCTCTTCTACACGTCCTGGCTCGTCATCGTGACCGCAATCACTACCCCCACCCCCCATGTCCACCCCCGCCGCGGCTGTGCCATTTGTGAACGGCCATGTCCACCCCCGCCGCAAGCTTCCACCCCCTATCACCCTCGAATCGCCAAAAATCCCGAGCCGACGACAAACCGACGACCAGATCGACCGGATAGACCCCCTCCCTACCAAAGTCTGTGCAAAAGGGACGCAAGAGAATGCACTCACCTGGGTTCTCGCCCTCCAGCGCCGACGCCGGTTGCAGATCCGCCCTACGTCGGACCGGATCTGCCCTTTCCTTGCGTCGGATCCACAGTTCGTCACGCGGGGGCTCGCGGGATCCACCGTTGTTCTCGCGGGACTGCGCTCTCAGCAACGGCTTGTGAGAGGAATGGGAGCGGATAATGGCAAAAAAAAACAAATTAAAATTTGAACAGTTCCTCGCCTGGGGGCGTAAAAAAGGTGGGCAGGTCGGTGCGACACTGGCAACCGCAAGATTCTGCGCAAATCTTGGCGAGCCCGCCCGCCGCACGGGACGGCCGTGGTGCGGCGCTTCCCTTTATCTTTTCCCTATTTTCTTACATGGACATAAATAGTACAAGATCAAAGATTCCCAAAGTTGTAAGATCAAGGATCAAGAAAACTCAAGACTTTCCATAGTCAAGATATATGAAGATTCTTAAGACAATGAAGATTAATAACAACGTTGTCCAAGGAAGAGTGTTAGGAATTAAATATTGTTAAAATTAGGCTAAATAGGTAGTTAGCATATTCCTTAGTATTCTAACACTTTGTTAGAATCCCAACTTTGTCCAGACGCAGTAGATAGCGAACCATCGTCATGTCTTCTTAAACCGTCGTCGTGTCTTTCTGAAATGACGCGAAACAATGTAACCGACATTATAATATATACATATATATACACCTGAACACAACATCAATGAAAACATCATTTTCACTTCAATCTCACTCTTTTCTCTTCAAGTTTGGTCAACTCCTGACAGACGGTGGCGTGATAGCAGATCCCTTTGGGTCACACGGTGCGGCGGGAGCGCTTATGTCTAGGCTGGCACCCTGCGTTCCCCCTCTTGGAGTTGGATGCTTGGCCGCTTGCGCCTGGTCTGGATCCCGAGCCGGCGACACGCTGGCCGCACGCCACCTCCTCGTCCGATCCGTTGTCTCGCAGCCACCGACGGAGGGATTCAAAAAACCGCGCGACACGGCCCTGACATAACCCAACGTCTCCTTCTGCGCCCCCCGTAGGCCGTAGTACGTACCTTCGCGGCCGTCGTCCCGGCCCACCGGGCCTGGCCACGCCGAGGTCCACTGGGGCATTTCCACGGAGCCGCGCGCCGCCGCCCTCCTAGTCCTAGCCCCTTGCAGCTCTCCCTGCGCCTCCCTTCCCCCCGACACTCTTCCCTCGTCGCGGCGCCGCTGCCCGGCACGAGGTCCCTGGACGCGGCGCACGTAGCCCGACCTCGCCCGCTGGCGCCAGGGACCCACCCACGTCGCAGAGAATCACACGGGTCTACACCCCGCACGCCACCGCCGGGGTCCCACTCCCACGGCCGCATTCATGCCCCCGCTGGGTCGGTCGGCGGGGCACGCCCACGGGGAGAGCGCCAGCCGCTCACTGACCGCCGGCCCCACGCCGCATCGCGCTTCGGCGTCTTCGCGGCTCGCTCACTCACATACGGGCCGTCGGGGTACGTACGGTCCACGTGAACCGGGCAGCACACACAGGTGGCGAAAGCGAAAGAAAGGGAGGGAGGGAGTACTATATTCGAGGCCTCCCTCCGGACTCCATTAAAAGACAAAGACAAAGGCGACGCCATTAGCCCACGCTTTGCTCTCCCCTCCCTCCTCCACTGC
Organism: Hordeum vulgare subsp. vulgare; assembly: GCF_904849725.1. NCBI lineage: Eukaryota > Viridiplantae > Streptophyta > Magnoliopsida > Poales > Poaceae > Hordeum > Hordeum vulgare. Next base: position 568,197,502 of record NC_058524.1, on the reverse strand, counting down.
TCCCCCACTCCCCGCTCCCCACTCCCACCCCCGCTCCCACCGCGCCGCAAACCCTAGCCACCCCCCCGTGCTCCGCCGCTGCTCCCGGACCACCTCCTCCAGCCTCGGCGCGCCGCCATTCCCCGGGGGCGGCCGGCGCGGGCTGACCGACCGACGCGGGGCGGCGGCCGAGCTGCTGCGGAGGGGAATGCTTGGGCTCCCAGGTGATTCGCTTCTCTCCCGGCTCGCATCATCCGTTCTCCCCCTGCAAACTTATTTTTTGCTTTCGACTTGCTTCTGCATATTGGGTTTTAACAGGGTGTTAGCAGTACAGCTTAGGACTGGCCAGTGCAACCGTACCATAAGATGGCCGCGTTATCGGGAACAGTGTGACTGTAGCACAAGATTTAGCAGTTTCCTTCACGCGTTTTTGCTTGAAAACACAGTCTTTTTTAGCTCCCACGGCTGCGCCATTTCATCAAACGACCGGCCGTATAGCTTCAGCCAGATTAATCTCCTCCTTGCCGTTCGGCTGTGATTTTTATGTCCAGTCTTCTCGCAGTTCAGTTCATGAGTAGTTTTTTTATTCAATCCGTAAGCCAGAGTTCTTCACTGATGTGTGCCATCCTCAGTGGAGCAGTATACTGTTTAGTAAGTACGTATTTACTCCTAGTAAGTTTCAACTGACTGAGTGCCCGCCTGTTCTCCACCGAGGGGAATGGAGTGATAGGAAATGCACGCACTGTGCATGCCATGTAGCCGCTTGCTCTGAAGGGCCATTGATGCCCCCGGGCAGCCTAATTTAAGAGGTCTCATGAATGCATACTCATGGGAGACCTATGAGATCGGAAACTCCGGCATCACAGAAGAATGGTGGGTACCACGGGGACCATTCCTGCTGTGACCGGGGCGGTGTGTGATTTACTGCGGCTGCAGTGCAGTGCAGGCAATATAGTCGTTGCGCATTTGCCGGCATGCTACCCAACTAGTAATGCCCAAGAGCTGCAACTACATATATGATTCTCATGTTGAGTGCTTATCTCTGGGCTCTGACAGTATCTCTACTCGAAAGGTTCTGCAGTGTTGCTGTTCATACACCGGTGAAGATGAAGGGGCTCGGCCTTGCCTGTTTGCTTCTTGCCCTTGTGCCACGGGTGGTACTTGGGACGCATGATGTGTATATTGTTACCATGGAAGGCGACCCGGTTGTGAGCTACACAGGCGGAGTCGAAGGATTTCCAAGGACCGCGGCGGATTTGGATGAAGAGATGGAGGTTACCAGGTATTGTACTCTGCTACATATTTTGGTCATGTCTCTTAGCATTTGTTTTGTGTTGCCCGGCATTCATGATTTTTCAAGCCTATTCTGGGGTATTTCACTCTTGTGAATTGGACATGTTATTGATGAATTGCAATTTTCAACTTCAGTACCTCAGTTACACTTGGAACTACCCTCCCTAATTAAAGTATTAATACCATGATGCAAACATAATAGTCTATGCTCACTCCATTTTTTCCTGATTTGCAGTGAGGCTGTCACATCATACTCGCTTCACCTCCGAAGGCACCATGAGAAGCTTCTGGACTCGCTTTTTGTAGCGGGAACTTATGAGAAGCTTTATAGCTACCATCATCTTATTAATGGGTTTGCAGTTCACATGTCATCTTTGCAGGTATTTGGCATAATAAATTTTCTGTCTGGCACATATGTTTCTTCTCCAGTTTTGCATTATTATCGTGGCTAAATACAGTAATGTTCCACTGTGTTAGGCTGATTTCTTAAGGAAAGCCCCAGGTGTTAAGTACGTGGAGAGAGATACAAAGATACAGAAATTGACAACACACACTCCACAGTTTCTTGGATTGACAACAGCGGTATGGCCAACGGGAGGTGGATTTGATAGAGCAGGTGAAGATGTGGTGATCGGTTTTGTGGATTCAGGAATTTATCCTGAACATCCAAGCTTCTCTACCCACAGAACTGATCCTTATGGTCCTGTTCCTCGTTACAAGGGGAAATGTGAGATAGATCCAGTAACACAAAGAAGCTTCTGCAATGGGAAGATAGTTGGGGCCCAACATTTTGCAAAAGCTGCAATTGCTGCTGGAGCGTTTAATCCTGATGTTGAGTTTGCATCTCCATTAGACGGCGATGGTCATGGAAGGTAATGCTCCTGATGATACCCTTAGCTCTTACTCCCTCTGTCCCATAATATAAGAGCGTTTTTGACACTACACTAGAGCAGATGAAGAGGGAGTATTAAGTAATTTTTTGTGCTTTGTTGCACTAAAAATGCCACATATGAAAAAAAATCTTATAACTTCCAAACCTGTGGGCATCATGTTTCAAATGATGATGGTTGGCATGTAAAGTAAACCTTTCCGTTCCACGCACCATCTTCATATTTAATCAATGTGGTTGTTTGCAACGTTGATTTTGACCGAAAGTCATTTTGATCATGTGAGAAATGGCATGGCTTATCTAAGTATATATTTACCATTTACCCCTCCCTCAACAGTCATATAGCTGCAATTGCTGCTGGAAACAATGGGATTCCGGTGCGAATGCATGGCTACGAATTTGGCAAAGCAAGTGGCATGGCTCCAAGAGCTAGGTAAGTTTTGTTTTCCTTGGAATTTCTGAACAAAGTTAAACCTTATACAGCCAACAGCAATGCTAAATTACCCACCTCAAAGATAGGGTTTTGCTTTGTTCTATCTTTGTATGGCTAGCGTTATCCTGTTAGGATAATTACAGTTCCTGTTTCCTTCCCAAAAAAAGAGACAATACCTGTTTGGCAGAAGAACATAAGCACTCATCACTCATCAGTAGTCAGTATACAGTATCATCACAGCTGGATTCGCTGAGAGAGCTATTTTGGTCTTGTTTCCTCACCAATGACTTACCTTTTCGAGTTTGTGCTTGTCAGGATAGCTGTGTACAAGGTTCTTTACAGGCTTTTTGGTGGTTATGTATCTGATGTTGTGGCAGCGATTGATCAGGTACACTATTAATATCGCCGAACTTCTCACCCAAATATACATTTGATTGTATCATTCTTTCCACGAACAGTTCACCGTACTTGATATTGAGTAGATACCTGGGAGGCTGGGACAACTTTATGACTGTTATGGCCCTGGGGGTTGAAAGATGTGATTCATTCTCGCAAAAAAAAGAAAGAAAGAAAGATGTGATTTATGATGTTACATTATCTAACAGTTCAACAACATTGTTCATTTGCTTGAGAGGTTCACTGATAAATAAAAGGCATGGTTGGTAGATTATATCATTTGGTACTTGGTAGGATTGATCATCTAAGTGACACAGATTTGGGGTCTATAAACCCCAAAACAGTGCCGCGTGCTTACTTCTAAATCAAGTGGGAGCTATTTAATTTCAGTTATCGAAAAACTCTTCAAATTCTGGTTTGCATTCACTCGTATGGCTTTGAATTTTAGAGTTCCATTTCATGCAAGATATACAATGAAATACTTCCAATGCTAACTTTAGAAACTCATCTCTAGAACGTAATAGACTGTATTGTGCGATGAATGAACAGAATACCTGCTGGATAACTGTAATGCATGTTAGTACTTTAAGCCTCCAACATATAGGAACTAATGCATGTGGATGGCTACCTGCAGGCTGTTCAAGATGGTGTTGACATTCTCAACCTTTCTGTTGGACCAAATAGCCCACCAACAGCTACACGGACTACGTTTCTCAATCCTTTTGATGCAGCGCTTCTTTCTGCCGTGAAAGCTGGCGTGTTTGTTGCCCAAGCTGCAGGAAATGGAGGACCATTTCCAAAAACACTGGTGTCATTCAGCCCATGGATAACCACTGTTGCTGCTGGAGTTGATGACCGCAGATACAAGAACCATTTGATACTAGGAAATGGAAAGCGTATTGCTGGACTTGGAGTATCACGTAAGTTCATTTGGATATTTGGTGCATACTGTGTTACAAGAAATATCCTGCATTTGTAACATGTAAACAGTATCTTGGCTCTCTTTTTTTTGCCCTGGAAAATGATGTAGTCCCACTGGTCTCTGCATCGATTGATGCACGCTGTCATAACAGTATCCTTGGCTATGCCCCACACTCATTTATAGTGCTAATGGCCACACATGAACTCTACCATGAGTTCCTGTTATACTAACCCAGACTCTTATTGAATCCTAATATACTACTTAAGTACTTATCCAACATCTTTTATCTGATTGTGAAAATACTTTGGTTGGAAGATACATTCTGTGTTTTGTTCTCTTTGTAGGCTCTTGATTGCAGAGTTGTAGTCCTCCTGGTGTAATCTTGCAATAACTGTCAACAAGTCCATTTTATAGTACTGTGACTGGTGTTGGTATTCTGACAATTAACTATACACTTCTACCTGTGGTTAGTTGACAATTATCTCATCTGATTACAGCTGCAACACATGGAAATAAATCGTTTGGCCTTATTTCTGCTACTGATGCTCTGCTGGGTTCATCTTCAACCAAGTACAGTGCACTAGATTGTCAAAGGCCAGAACTCTTAAATAAGAGGAAAGTTCAGGGGAAAATTCTGTTGTGTGGCTATTCTTTTAATTATATTTCTGGGACAGCTTCAATCAAGAAAGTGTCTCAAACAGCCAGGAGTCTAGGTGCAGCTGGCTTTGTTGTTGCTGTAGAAGATAGTTACCCAGGGACAAAGTTTGATCCTGTGCCTGTCAATATTCCTGGGATTCTCATCACAGATGTCAGCAAAACAAAGGTATTTTATCTCGAATGGAGCCTATTGTGCAGATATGTACGAACAAACACCATTTGTAAAAGTAGATGTGACCTGTACTATAAGCGTGAAGTAGATCAGCCTGTTTATTTGTTTTCTCAATAAGCGACTTAGAAGCCAGAATAAAAAAAGTTCACATACAACAGAATTGTTCTCAAATATCAGAACTAACCTGCAGGTACTTCCAGAGCAGTAATGTGGACCGTACCATGTATGCACTGCTGCTATTGTAGGATGACATTGCGAATAAGAAAATTTGTTTAAAGTACCAATGCATGTTAAGTTCTATAATGATTTTTCTGATACAGCAAAATGACATTAATTTTGGCCATGTAGGATCTTATAGACTACTACAACTCTTCTACAACAAGAGACTGGGCTGGACGGGCTACAGCGTTCCAAGCAACAGTCGGTATCGCAGATGGTTTGGCACCAACACTGTTCAATTCAGCTCCCCAGGTGGCGTTGTTCTCTTCCCGAGGGCCTGATGTAAAAGATTTTAGCTTTCAAGATGCTGATGTTCTTAAACCTGATATACTCGCTCCTGGCAATCTTATATGGTCCGCGTGGGCGCCTAATGGAACAGATGAAGCAAACTACGCTGGTAAGTTTTTGCAATAATTTTCCCCTTAGTTGTAGCAGACAAGCTTGTTTCAGCATGTTATGGTCAATCAATTATAAAAATGTTAATGTAGTTTAAAAAAGAAATGCTGCCCATGTGCTGAATGTTTTGTGACCGGATCTAGTTTAAATAATCTTGTCCCTTGTGATGATGGTAATCCATAAAGATGAAAGACATTCATTCTGTCTGAGCTAACCCAAATTCTCTGTCATGCCATATTTTTTTCTAGGAGAAGGATTTGCAATGATGTCTGGAACAAGCATGGCTGCACCACATATTGCTGGCATTGCAGCACTAATAAAACAGAAGTACCCCAAGTGGAGCCCGTCAGCAATAAAGTCTGCCTTGATGACTACTGCCAACACGATCGACAAAGGGAGCCATCCTCTCAGAGCGCAGCAATACTCCACGTCAGAAATGCTGACACTTACACGGGCCACACCATTTGATTATGGCAGTGGCGCGGTTAACCCAAAAGCTGCCCTGGATGCTGGCCTTGTTCTAGATGCAAGTAAGTTGAAATGTTGAGTGTTTCGATGCAAGTCCGTTGTTAAATAAGCAATCCCATGTTATTGAAGTCCAATATTGCATTGCTTGTGTTGGCAGCTCATCAGGACTACATCACATTCTTGTGCTCGATCCCTGACGTCGATCCAAGTGAAGTATCAAACATAACCGGCTCACGCTGCAGCCCCAGCCAGAAGAGACAGGGACCCTATGATCTGAACATCCCCTCGATCACGGTGTCACAGCTCAAAGGGACGCAGACCGTGAAGCGGACAGTCACGAACGTGGCTGATGAGGCAGAAACCTACACCATCATGACCAGGATGTCGCCGGAGATCGCGCTGGACGTCTCACCTCCCGCGCTGACGGTGCTCCCTGGGTCATCTAGAGAGATCACCGTGACCCTCACGACGAGGACGGTGACCGGTACCTACAGTTTCGGCGAGATCACGATGAAGGGTGACCGGCGCCACCTAGTCAGGATCCCAGTGGTTGCCATGGGGTTCAAATAGGGTCGTGTATTGTTCTCTTATGATGCTCTGAGCTGAGGAGTGTTGTAATATTTTGTAGTTTGGTAGGAACAATAAGAGCCGACGTAATTCGGTAATGATGTATTGTCTGTGTTATGATGGTGCCCCAGGATGTAAAAATACGTGGGGTTCTGTAGCCTATTTATATGACATGGTAGATAGATCTCTCCAGGTATCCATACGATCCAACCTTCTGCAGTTCTAATGCATTTCAGTCTGAGTCTGGCATCTCTGCACCTTCGCTTGAGGTATTATTAAGCACGAACGTGTATAGGTTGCCAGTGCTGCATATAACATTGTACGTGTGCCTGTTTGTGAGACGCGAGAATACATTGTTATTTGTAGGGCATCAGGGACATGTGCAGTAAAGATGCATACATTAGAGCAACTCCAATGCACCGACCCAAACGAACCATGTTTTTGTCTATTTATTATCAGTTTGGGTCGGCTGCCCGCTTAGCGTTCGTCTTATTTAACATTTGGATCAATTTCATGTTCGCACACACATTTAAAAAGACCCGCGGTCGTAGGTCAAGCCAGCAGCAATGCCGTCGCCCAAAGTTCATGTCGACACCATTGCCAGCGGCCGGCATACAATGCCAGCTTAAAAAAACACCACACAGTTCATGCTGGCGTACTTGCCATCACACAAAAAGGAACGGGAGTTCGACCACGCCATCACGGCCGTGGTCATGCCAACACACTTGTCGGCATACAAAAAAGATACATTAGAGCAACTCCAACGCGCCGACCCAAACGAACCACACTTTTGTCCATTTATTATCAGTTTGGGACAGCTGCTCGCTTGGCGTCCGTCTTGTTTAACATTTGGATCCACAGTGCATTCAATGCCCACGATCAATTTCATGTCCGCACACATATTTAAAAAGGCCTGCAGTCGTAGATCAAGCCAGCGGCAATGCCGTCGCCCAAAGTTCATGTCGGCACCATGCTAGCGGCCGGCGTACAATGCCAGCTTAAAAAAAACACCACACAGTTCATGCTGGCGTACTTGCCAGCACACAAAAAGGACCAGGAGTTCGACCACGCCATCACGGTCGTGGTCATGCCAGCACACTTGTCGGCATACAAAAAAGGATACGGTGTTGAGATCCACCTTCATCATTTCCACCCCTGTCATCATGCTAGTGAGAGCCACTTCTTTCGCCTTGGTCTTAGCATTGGCGGCCTCGATCTCTAGCATCTTGGTTTGCTTCTCCGCATGCATCTCAAGCATCTTGGCTTGCTTCTCCGCATCCATCTCAAGCCTCCTCATTTGGATCTTCATGAAGGCGTTCATTTGCTCTTCCTTGTCTTGCCGGCGCTTCTCCTCCCTTGAGCCCTTCTTGGTCATCATGCCCTTCACGGTTGCGACCAGGCGATCGCCGCCGAATCCCGCTTGTCCTCCTTCTTGGAGTTGCCCCCCCATGGCCGTGGCTTCCCGCCCTCCTCAACATCCTCCACGGCTTTCTTCCCCCCACGCGCCATGAGTGCGGCATATTGCGCCTTGAACTTCTCCTCATCTTTGATGATCCTTCAACAATGATAGAGGTGGAAGGACTTGCCTTCGTGTTTTTTTTAGAAAAGGAGGGTTACCTCCGGCCTCTGCATCAGCATGATGCATACGGCCCCTTTATTAAACAAGCAAACAAAGTGCGGTTGAACATAGTCTCGAACAAATAAACGTAAGATGGAAAATAAAAACAAAAGTGCCACAACCGGCAAAATAGGCCTAGATGTCTACTCATCTATCCTTTTAGTGGACTGCCATCCAAACCGGTTGAAGATATCCCGCGCTACCGTCTCCCATCGGGTAGACCCAGTAACCAAAGGCTCCCTGGTTTCCGCAGGAGTGAGTAATGACCAGGTACGGATCGATGCCGCCGCTCTGTGTAGTACCTGCAAAAAATGTATATTTGTATGTTTGTCAAAAACCGCATCATTCCTACAGTTCCAAATAGCCCACAAAAGTGCACAAACTCCAATGCGAATGTGTCTAGCAATAATCGAATCAACTCCATCTAGCCACGTTCCGAATATCGTGTCAATACTGTCCGGAGGTATAATATTAAAGACTATGTGAACCGTCTGCCAAAGAACTCTCGCAAGTGGGCATTGGAGAAAGAGGTGTGAAATATTTTCCTCGTTATCATAGAAACTACACCTAATACTACCCCCCCAATTTCGTTTAGCCAGGCTGTCCTTAGTTAGAATCACCTTCTTTTGCACAAACCACATGAAGACCATGATCCTTAAGGGAACCTTTACTTTCCAAATATTTCTGGATTTTGGGATAATAAAGGTATCAATAAGATCGAGATACATCAATTTAACTGTGAAGCTTCCACTATTCGTGAGCTTCCAACGCACCCTATCAGGTTCGTCGGAGAGCTGTATATCCATGAGTCTTCTAACAAGGTGTAACCAATCAGCCCATCGGTGTCCTATCAATGCCCTTCGGAATTGTATATTTAGAGGATTAGATTGTAAGATTGTGGCTACATACGCATTCTTGCGTTGCACAATATTATAGAGAGCTGGATATTGCGTGGCTAGAGGCATCTTCCCCAACCACGAATTCTCCCAGAATCTAGTACCCTCCCCATTTCCAATAATGAATTTTGTTCTGTGAAAGAAGGTTGATCTTACTTTCATTAACCCCTTCCGGAATGGTGAATCGTTGGGTCTTACATTACATGTGCTAGGGTCTTGGAATGTAGGTATTTATTACGCAAAATTTGTGCCCACATTCCTTCTGTCTCAACTGACAGTCTGAACAACCACTTACTTAGCAGACATCTATTCTTCACCTCTAGATTCTCAATTCCCAGACCACTTTGGTCTTTGGGCCTACAGATAATGCCCCATCTGGCTAACCTGTATTTCTTCTTGTCCCCATCAGTCTGCCAGAAGAATCTAGATCGATAAAAGTCCAATCTTCTTCGTACCCCTACAGGTACCTTGAAGAAGGACGTGAGGAACATGGGCATACTCGTCAGAACCGAGTTGATCAAAATTAGTCTACCTCCATATGAGAGCAGTTTGCCCTTCCAGCAACTTAGCTTTTTCTCAAATCGATCTTCTATACATTTCCACTCGCTATTGGAAAGCTTCCGATGATGAATAGATATGCCTAGATAACTAAATGGCAGGCTCCCCATTTCACATCTGAACAATTGCTTATATGTGTTTTGTTCCTCTTGGGCTTTCCCAAAGCAAAACAACTCACTCTTATCGAAATTTATTTTTAAGCCAGACAATTGTTCAAATAGACAAAGTATAAGTTTCACATTCCTCGCTTTTTCTATGTCATGTTCCAAAAACAGTATCGTATCATCCGCGTATTGTAGGATGGACACGCCACTGTCAACCAGATGTGGCACAAGTCCTCCTACCTGGCCTTCCTGTTTAGCCCTTCCTATTAGAATTCCCAACATATCGGCAACTGTGTTAAATACAATGGGAGACATTGGATCTCCCTGCCCAAGACCCTTGGAAGTTTGAAAAAAATGCCCAATATCATCATTGACTTTAATTCCAACACTTCCTTTTTGTACAAAATATTCAACATGTTCCCTCCATATCTCATCGAATCCTTTCATACGTAATGCCTGTTGCAGGAATGGCCATTTGACCTTATCATATGCCTTTTCGAAATCCACCTTGAAGATAACCCCATCTAGTTTCTTCGAGTGGATTTCATGCAATGTTTCATCCAGGACTACCACACCCTCTAGTATGTTCCTGTCTGACTAGGTTGCACTACTTCATGTGCAATCTGTGTCAACCTATTTGTGCCTACCTTTGTGAATATTTTGAAGCTAACATTCAGAAGACAAATAGGTCTAAACTCCTCTATACGCACCGCCCCTTCCTTCTTCGGTAACATCGTGTTTGTTCCATAGTTTAGATGGAATAGCTGCAAGTTTCCGTCAAAAAGGTCTTGGAACATTGGTAACAAATCACCTTTGATAATGTTCCAACATCTCTTATAGAACTCCACGGGAAACCCATCTGGGCCAGGTGCCTTATTATTCTTCATTTGCGATATTGCTTCAAACACCTCTTTCTCCGTAAAAGGCACGATTAATACCTCATTCTCGTCCATCCCGAGCTTAGGTATGTCATCGACCATAAGCTCGTCCATGGTAATAAAAGTATCCTCGGGGGCCCAGAATAGTTTTTTATAATATTCAGAGATGTACAATTTCTGACTCTCATGTCCTACTATTGTACCCTCGTCTTGCTCTAGCTGGTATTTTTTTTTATTTCTATGTTTTCCATTAGCTATTATATGAAAGAACTCCGTGTTGTCATCACCTTCTACAACATGTCGAACTTTCGCTCTAAGAGCCCACTTCAACTCCTCCTCTCTAAGAAGTTGCTTTAGTTTTAGTTCAGCCTCCGTTTTTAATGACCTATTATTATCATGTAATAACGTACGGCCTTAATGTCAAGCGAATTTATAAGTTGAAGTAACCTTTGTTTCTCTTTCTTATAAATTCCACTTTCATGTTTTGCCCATCCCCTCAAAAATTGACGCAAGTGCCTGATACGTCTTCGTCGTATCTATAATTTTTGATTGTTTCATGCCAATATTCTACAACTTTCATATACTTTTGGCAACTTTTTATACTATTTTTTGGGACTAACATATTGATCCAGTGCCCAGTGCCAGTTCCTGTTTGTTGCATGTTTTTTGTTTCGCAGAATATCCATACCAAACGAAGTCCAAACGCAATAAAAACTTACGGGGATTTGTTTTGGAATATTTATGATTTTTGGGAAGAACAATCAATGCGAGGCGATGCACGGAGGGCCCACAAGCCCTGTAGCCGCCACCATGAGGTACGGTGGCGGCTGGCAAGCTTGTGGCCACTTATTGATGCGGTTGGAGCCCTTCTTTCTCCGCAAGAAAGATAATATCCGGAAGAAAATCGTGTTAAAATTTCAGCCCAATCGGAGTTACGGATCTCCGGGAATTTAAGAAACGGTGAAATGCAGAATCTGGGAGCGCAGAAACAGAAGGACACAGAGAGAGAGATATCCAATCTCGGAGGGGCTCTTGCCCCTCCGACGCCATGGAGACCATGGACCAGAGGGGAAACCCTTCTGCCATATAGGGAGGAGCTCAAGGAAGAATAAGAAGGAGGGGGGCTCTCTCCCCCTCTCTCCCGGCGGCGCGGGAACGCCGCCCCTGACATCATCGTGTGACGGCGATCTACACCAACACCTCCGTCATCTTCACCAACATCTCCATCATCTTTCCCCATCTATATTCAACAGTTCACTCTCCCGCAACCCGCTGTACCCTCTACTTGAACATGGTGCTTTATGCTGCATATTATTATCCAATGATGTGTTGCTATCCTATGATGTCTGAGTAGATTATCGTTGTCCTATCTGTGATTGATGAATTGCTATGATTGGTTTAATTTGCTTGTGGTTATGTTGCTGTACTTTGGTGCCCATCATATGACCGCGCGCGTGGATCACACCATAGGGTAAGTTGTATGTTTATAGGACTATGTATTGGTAGGCTAGAGTGACAGAAGCTTCAAACCTAGCATAGAAATTGATGCATATGGGATTGAAGGGGGACCAATATATCTTATTGCTAGGGTTGGGTTTTACCTTAATGAGCGTTAGTAGTTGCGGATGCTTGCTAATAGTTCCAATCATAAGTGCATAGAATTCCAAGTAAGGGATGACATGCTAGCAGAGGCCTCTCCCACATGATACTTGTTATCGATCTAGTAACATAGTCAATTGCTTAGGGACAATTCCGCAACTCCTGCCACCACTTTTCCACACTCGTTAGACACCCGTATTTGTTTCTTTTTCTAACTAGCCCCTAGTTTTATTTACGTGTTCTTTACTTTCTTGCAAGCCTATCCTATCACTCCTACTAAGTACTTCTAGATTCATACTTGTTCTAGGTAAAGAGAACGTAAAGTGTGCGTAGAGTTGTATCGGTGGTCCATAGAACTTGAGGGAATATTTGTCCTACCTTTAGCTCCTCGTTGGGTTCGACACTCTTACTTATCGAGAAAGGCTACAATTGATCCCCTATACTTGTGGGTTATCAAGACCTTTTTCTGGCGTCGTTGTCGGGGAGCAATAGCGTGGGGTGAATATTCTCGTGTGTGCTTGTTTGCTTTATCACTAAGTAGATTTATTTGCTGTTGTAAGTTGTTCTCTATCTTTATTTATGGATATGGAACACGAAATACCAAAAAAATTAGGTGTACTTGCTACTCATGGAGATGGGGAACCTCCTAAAACCCTCGATGCTCGTTACGTGGAAAATATTATATACTTCTTTAATAATCATGAGAAAGCCCCATTCAATTATATAATGGGATACACGTTGGATCAACGTGAATACTTTAGGGATTATTGCTTGACTCAATAAGGGAAACTTTTATGGGATCAAATCCATTTGTTGAAATGGTATGCTTGGGAACTATGCAAGAGACATGGTGTTACTTGTTGCTCTAGGATGAAGGCTCCACACCTTCCCTTTTATTGTGAGTTTAATGATCATAGAACCTTGGCTTCTTATGCTAATGGTATATATGATTACTATGATGTGGAGCAAATAGAAGAGTTTGTTGCTTTTATGGGTGCTTATGAAATTGAGGCTCTGTTTAAAAGGTATGATGATAATGATGATGCTCCTTATCGATCTAAAATTTTGGCTATGCTTCGTTATTGTTATACTAATTATGAATATAATGCCCATATTGAATGATTTAAGGAGAAATTCTATGCTGCCCAAGAAGAGACTATTATTTTGCAGGAAACTATGGAAGAAGAAAATGCTGAAATTGTGAGCTCATTAGATGGAAAAGATGATGAGGAGAGCGAAGAACGAAAGGAGGAAGAGCGGACTAGCTACCCGTGCCCACCTTCTAATGAGAGTAACTCTTCAACTCATACATTGTTTAATTTACCTTCGTTCTTACCGAAGGATGAATGCTATGATCCCTTGGATTCATTTGAAATATCCCTTTTTGATGAACTTGATGCATGCTATGCTTGTGGCCATGTTGCCAATATGAATGATGCTTATGAAGATGAGCTAGCTGTAGTTCCTTATGTTACACATGATGATTTTGATGAATATAATATTCATGTGCTTGCTGCTCCTACTTGCAATTATTATGAGAGAGGAACTACATCTCCACCTCTCTATGTTTCCAATACGATAAAATTGCAAGAAACTGCTTATGCTATGTATTGGCCTTTACTTGATGTGCATGAATTGTTCTTTTATGACATGCCAATGCATAGGAAGAGAGTTAGACTTCGTCATTGCATGATATATGTTACCCTGTGCTCACTACTAAATTTCAAATAATTGCTAATTAAAATTGGCTTTGATATACCTTGGGATCCGGGTGGATCCATTACTTGAGCACTTTATGCCTAGCTTAATGGCTTTAAAGAAAGCGCTGCATGGGAGACAACCCGGAAGTTTTAGAGTCATTTATTTCTGTTGAGTGCTTTTATTTAGTTTAAAACAAAAAAATATAGGGGGGAACTTAAAACTTTTTTAAAAAGAGAAGCGATTGAAAGGTGATGCATTGCGGAAGTGAGGGTCAATCTTGAACACTTGTGTTCATGCTCATGGAAACAATGTAGAATTTTTCATGGAAGTTTCTCACAAAAATAATTACCCCCTTGTACAATTCCTTTGTGTTTTAAAAAATAATGTGCCAAGCAAAGCCTTTACGATTAGTTTGGGTGATAGTTGTTTGATCACGCTGAGAAAAGACAGAAACTTTCTGCTCACGAAATTAATTTTCATTTTTATTCTGGAAGAGATATTGAGTTGATTATTTTTTCTGCTGATTGATATGCAAATTTTCCAGACGTTCGTAATTTTTAAGAATTTTTGAGATAACAAAAGTATACAGAATATACAGATTGCTACAGACTGTTCTGTTTTGACAAATTCTGTTTTCTATGCATTGTTCTCTTATTCTGATGAATCTATGGGTAGTATCGGGGGGGGGGGGTGTGAACCATGGTGAAGTTGGATTACAGTAGATATAATGCTAATATGAATTTAGAATGAGTTCACAACAGTACTTTAAGTGGTGATTTATTTTATTATACTAACGGATCTCACGAAGTTTGGTTGAGTTTTGTGTGATTGAAGTTTTCAAGTTTTGGGTGAGAGAACGATGGATGAAGGAATAAGGAGAGGCAAGATCCTAAGCTTGGGGATGCCCGAGGTACCCCAAGGTAATATTCAAGTAAGACTCAAGCGTCTAAGCTTGGGGATGCCCCGGAAGGCATCCCCTCTTTCATCTATAATCTATCGGTAATTTTACTCGGAGCTATATTTTAATTCGTCACATGATATGTGTTTTGCTTGGAGCGTCTTTTGTGTATATTTTTTCCTTTTTCTTTTATGCACCATGCTGGTATGAGATAGTCCTTGGTTGGCTTTATAGAATGCTTCATGTGCTTCACTTATATCTTTTGAAGTTTGGATTGCCTGTTTCCCTATACATAGAAAACCGCCATTTGTAGAATGCTCTTTTGCTTCACTTATATTTGTTAGAGCGGGGCATATCTTTTGTAGAAAGAATTAAACTCTCATGCTTCACTTATACCTATTTAGAGAGTTAACATGAGTTGGCCATTCACATGGTTAGTTATAAAATCCTACATAAAACTTGTAGATCACTGAATATGATATGTTTGATTCCTTGCAATAGTTTTGCGACATGAATATGTGATATTAGAGTCATGCTAGTGAGTAATTTTGTATTCGTAGAAATACTTGTGTTAAGGTTTGTGATTCCAGTAGCATGCACATATGGTGAACCGTTATGTGATGAAGTCGGAGCATGATTTATTTATTGATTGTCATCCTTTGTGTGGAGGTCGGGATCGCGCGATGGTTAACTCCTACCAACCTTTCCCCTAGGAGCATGCGTGTAGTACCTTGTTTCGATGACTAATAGACTTTTGCAATAAGTATGTGAGTTCTTTATGACCAATGTTGAGTCCATGGATTATACGCACTCTCACCCTTCCACCATTGCTAGCCTCTCTAGTACCGGGCAACTTTCGCCGGTGCATTACACCCACCATATAGCCTCCCTCAAAACAGCCACCATACCTACCTATTATGGCATTTTCATAGCCATTCCGAGATATATTGCCATGCAACTACCACCGTTCCGTCTCATGACATGTGCCACAACTTCTATATTGCCATTGCATGATCGTAAGATAGATAGCATGATGTTTCCATGGCTTGTCCGTTTTTTATGTCATTGCTATGCTAGATCATTGTCACGATACACTACCGAAGGCATTTCATATAGAGTCATCATTGCTCTAAGTATTGAGTTGTAAGTGTGATGATCATTATTAATAGAGCATTGTCCCATGTGAGAAAATAAAAGAGGCCAGCGAAGCCCATTTACAAAAAAGAGGCCAAAGATGCCCACCAAAATAAAAAAATATATAAAAAAAGAGGCCAAAGAGCCCACAAAAAATGAGAGAAAAGAGAGAAGGGACAATTGCTACTATCCTCTTTCCGCACTTGTGCTTCAAATAGCACTATGATCTTCATGACAGAGAGTCTCCTATGTTGTCACTTCCATATACTAGTGGGAAATTTTCATTATATAACTTGGCTTGTATATTCCAATGATGGGCTTCCTCAAAATTGCCCTAGGTCTTCGTGAGCAAGCAAGTTGGGTGCACACCCACTAGTTTCTTTTGTGAGCTTTCATACACTTATAAGGTCTAGTGCATCCGTTGCGTGGCAATCCCTACTCACTCATATTGATATCTATTGATGGGTATCTCCATAGCCCGTTGATACGCCTAGTTGATGTGAGACTATCTCAACCTTTTTGTCTTCTCCACAACCACCATATTCTATTCCACCTATAGTGCTATGTCCATGGCTCACGCTCATGTGTTGCGTGAAAGTTGAAAAAGTTTGAGGACACTAAAGTATGAAACAATTGCTTGGCTAAAACCGGGGTTGTGCATGATTTAAATACGTTGTGTGGGGAAGATGGAGCATAGCCAGACTATATGATTTTGTAGGGATAACTTTCTTTGGCCATGATATTTTGAGAAGACATGATTGCTTTGTTAGTATGCTTGAAATATTATTGTCTTTATGTCAAATGATAGACTATTGCTTCGAATCACTCGTGTTTTAGTATTCATGCCATGACTAGATTATATGATCAAGATTATGCTAGGTAGCATTCCACATCAAAAATTATCTTTTTTATCATTTACCTACTCGAGGACGAGCAGGAATTAAGCTTGGGGATGCTGATACGTCTTCGTCGTATCTATAATTTTTGATTGTTTCATGCCAATATTCTACAACTTTCATATACTTTTGGCAACTTTTTATACTATTTTTTGTGACTAACATATTGATCCAGTGCCCAGTGCCAGTTCCTGTTTGTTGCATGTTTTTTGTTTCGCAGAATATCCATACCAAACGAAGTCCAAACGTAATAAAAACTTACGGTTTTTTTGGGATATTTATGATTTTTGGGAAGAAGAATCAATGCGAGGCGATGCACGGAGGGCGCACAAGCCCTGTAGCCGCCACCAGGAGGTACGGTGGCGGCTGGCAGGCTTGTGGACACTTCTTAAGGCGGTTGGAGCCCTTCGTTTGCCGCAAGAAAGATAATATCTGGAAGAAAATCGTGTTAAAATTTCAGCCCAATCGGAGTTATGGATCTCCGGGAATTTAAGAAACGGTGAAACGCAGAATCTGGGAGCGCAGAAACAGAAGGACACAGAGAGAGAGATCCAATCTCGGAGGGGCTCTCGCCCCTCCGCCGCCATGGAGACCATGAACCAGAGGGGAAACCCTTCTCCCATCTAGGGAGGAGGTCAAGGAAGAATAAGAAGGAGGGGGGCTCTCTCCCCCTCTCTCCCGGCGGCGCCGGAACGCCGCCCGGGACATCATCGTGTGACGGCGATCTACACCAACACCTCCGTCATCTTCACCAACATCTCCATCATCTTTCCCCATCTATATTCAGCGGTTCACTCTCCTGCAACCCGCTGTACCCTCTACTTGAACATGGTGCTTTATGCTACATATTATTATCCAATGATGTGTTGCTATCCTATGATGTCTGAGTAGATTATCGTTGTCCTATCTGTGATTGATGAATTGCTATGATTGGTTTAATTTGCTTGTGGTTATGTTGCTGTACTTTGGTGCCCATCATATGACCGCGCGCGTGGATCACACCATAGGGTAAGTTGTATGTTGATAGGACTATGTATTTGCAGGCTAGAGTGACAGAAGCTTCAAACCTAGCATAAAAATTGATGCATATGGGATTGAAGGGGGACCAATATATCTTATTGCTATGGTTGGGTTTTACCTTAATGAACATTAGTAGTTGCGGATGCTTGCTAATAGTTCCAATCATAAGTGCATAGAATTCCAAGTAAGGGATGACATGCTAGCAGAGGCCTCTCCCACATGATACTTGCTATCGATCTAGTAACGTAGTCAATTGCTTAGGGACAATTCCGAACTCCTACCACCACTTTTCCACACTCGTTAGACACTCGTATTTGTTTCTTTTTCTAACCAGCCGCTAGTTTTATTTACGTGTTCTTTACTTTCTTGCAAGCCTATACTATCACTCCTACGAAGTACTTCTAGTTTCATACTTGTTCTAGGTAAAGCGAACATAAAGTGTGCGTAGAGTTGTATCGGTGGTCGATAGAACTTGAGGGAATATTTGTCCTACCATTAGCTCCTCGTTGTGTTCGACACTCTTACTTATCGAGAAAGGCTACAATTGATCCCCTATACTTGTGGGTTATCAGTGCCTTATCTTATTCTGCCACTTGTCAGCTGTGGAAGTCCCCCCCCATGTCCATAGCCTATTCTCTAGCTATAAGGTCCACGAATCCTTTTTTTTCAAACCATCCTAGCTCGAAAGAAAAAGGTTTTTATTCCCCTATGTGTTGCCTCTCCTGAGTCAACTAACAATGGTGTGTGATCAGATATCGCTCGGGGCATAGGCCGTACCGTGACGTGAGGGAATTTCTCCCCCCACTCGACACTCGTGAGCACCCTATCCAACTTCTCGTACGTTGGATTGGTTAAATTATTTGCCCACGTAAACTTTCCGCCTAAAAGCTCAATTTCTCTCAAGTCAAGGCTTCCTATAATAGAGTTAAACATAAATGACCATCTGCCATCAAAGTTATCATTGTTTTTCTCATCTCGTCTTCTGATGATATTAAAGTCTCCCCCTACTAAAATGGGTAGCCTCTCATCTCCACAAATCCGAACAAGGTCAGCTAGAAAGTCTCTCTTAAGCTCCGGTTGGGTCGCCCCGTAGACTGTCACGAGGGTCCGTTGGAACCCATCGACCATCGATCGCACCCTAAATTTGACGGCGGAGTCCCCGAACACTACGTTCCTGACTTCAAGCATGTCACACCTGACCCCAAGCAAGATCCCCCTGATCTTCCTCTAGGTGGTAAACAGTGCCAATCGAAGTCAATACCACCAGATAGCGTTTGTAAAAATTGTGATGTAAAGTTATCTCTCCCCGTTTCCATCAAATCAATGAAATCTAGTCTGTGTTCGATGGTTGCTTCTGCTAGAAATCTTCTTTTAGCCAAGTCTGCCAGACCTTTGCTATTCCAGAAAATTCCTTTCATATCTCATCATGAAATTTCTTTACTGTCTTAAATCTAGCACTACGATGCACGGTTGATACATGATAGACCTTTCTCTTCCAAGTTCTTTTCGGTCTATCCCGACCCTCCGACCGGTCCATATAACCGGTCACCTGGAGTGCGTCAATGGACGATTGTGAGGGGGCCACAACTCTCTCCTCGGCAGTCTCGTCTACCTCTTCATTCAAAAGTGACGAAGGAACAAGATCCTCACATAGACGTTCTAAGGCACCCAACCCTAAAGCATTTATATCAGTGTCATTCATCGGTTGCACCGCTTCTATATTTCAAGCCATCTGGATGGCCCTCTCAGCTTCTAAATCTAATAGGTCATTAATCGATTTAGACACTTCTTGCTTATTACTACCCAGAGACACCCCAAGTTCGCTTGCATTTAAAATTAGATCATCTTCAGAAAAATGCATAATTGAGCAACTCGTATCAATAGCCATACCTATGGTTGTCTCAATGTCACGAATCTTAGCCGCCCGCATGGCACGACCCATTTGCAACTCGTCGACATATGGTTGAGCTTGGAGGCGAGCACTCGAATGCCTAGCCTCATAGGAAGGGTCTAGAATGCCTCCAAACTGAATAATCTCCTCTGTAGAAGGGCCATTTAGACTATGACCATCTGTCACATGTCCTACATGGCCGTGTCCACCTTCAATAGTTGTGTCCATCCCGGCGTTGCAAACTTGCGCCGAGCGAAGTGTTGGTGAGATCGCCTCATTAGGCTGGCCCTCCGAAGACACATGCTTACCAA
Organism: Hordeum vulgare subsp. vulgare; assembly: GCF_904849725.1. Taxonomy (NCBI): domain Eukaryota; kingdom Viridiplantae; phylum Streptophyta; class Magnoliopsida; order Poales; family Poaceae; genus Hordeum; species Hordeum vulgare. The sequence goes on along the minus strand of NC_058524.1, from coordinate 568,177,607 downwards.
ATAAAACATCACCAAGCTGTTGATTGTGAACTGTCAGGGGAACGCCCAGGTGGCGATCACCCTTGAGTGCATCGAGCTGTGGCACAGCGTCGACAGTCTTGGCTGCCTCTTCTTTGGTATTCTGGCCATCCAGACTTCGGCTGCCTGCCACTAGTCTAGCGCCAGCCTCCCGTGTACCATGCTCGATATGCCTAGCATCCCCATAGTAGTCAGATGATGCACAAATAGATGTATGGCCAGCACTCTTCATCGCTAATATTGAGGTATGGCTAGACGCCACCTCGTTAAACTCGTCCGAAGCCTGCATGCTCCGTTTAAGGGAAGAAGTTATGTCTCTGGATGCACTCGACGTCGTTGGTGATCCCCCCTTATTCATGGGGCTATTAGACGGTGACCTTGGAGACTCCCCGTCTCCCGTCAAAGCAATAGATGAAAGTGGTGGCAGTTCCAGCTCCACTCGATGATCTGTCTCCACCCTCTCACTCCATAATCTGACAGTCGTCGAATGCGACACAAATGACCCAAATCTCAACTGATTCATCGGAGTAGATGTGTTGTATATCCGTGGACGAACAAGATCCTCCCTATTTGGCTACTCGTGCTTTGCCACTATCAGCGTCGTCCCCAGTCTTCGGCCCCTCATCTCTATTTCCATTCCCATTGTTGCCATCCTCTGTGTCCATATCAATATTATCGGCCAGCTCCTTGAACCCAACACTCTCCTCAAGCTCAATGTCTAGGTCAAATATCTTCCCATCACAAGTCCATCTGAATGTATCACGGATATGCTCAATACCGATGACACTAACCAGTAGCCTTGCCTCCCCCTGAGCTCGAGTAAAATGCATGTTCACTTTTTTCTGTTTTTCCTATCAAAGATCTCAGGCTCCAAGTCACTAAGAAATCATCAATAGCTGTGCGTGGAGCCCCCGGAAACCTGACCCACAACTGTGATAGTGGAGTTCCTTCAGGCCCTTTCTGCGACCAAGCCTCAAATTCTGGCACACAATTGCTGCTAGAGACCTTGCTCATTCCAAATTTTAGAGATCTTGCAAGGTCCTCCTTCGAGGGGAAATCAAGTCTGAAGAGATGATCATCTAACCTGATTGGATTCCATTGGAAGGTTGCAAAAACTAGCTCACACATATGCTGCACTATTTGTTTGGAAGTCATCGAACCATGCGTCACCCTTACGACCCCCGTCCGCGAACTCTCCGGAGACGGCGTAGTCGAAGTTGAGCGAGGAGACCCAAAGAACATGAGTTCAAAACAGCAAGCCCCATAGATATTTACCACAGGCTTTGGGCCAAGTATCAGTGGGCATTCTCCCTTCTCATGCTTGGGTTTATGACATATATCTCAAAGTTCCACAGAACACTCAGCCACGAAGTGCCACTACCCTCCACACCTGAAGCATGTCATATTTTCTTTCTTCTTAGCCCATTTAGTTACTCTCGTGCCATCTGATTTTTCACTGCCCTTGTCAGACCCTCCGGCAGCACCATCACCCACCTTAGTCTCAGGTATAGCAGCCCCTGCTAGAGCTCTAACCGCAGCCAAGTGTTCTCGAGTAAGTGTAGGCGTAGCTGCAGCACCTCTCACCATAGGAGCTTCCTGCTGTTGGAAATATGCCCTAGAGGCAATAATAAAATGGTTATTATCATATTTCCTTGTTCATGATAATCGTCTATTGTTCATGCTATAATTGTATTAACAGGAAACAGTAATACATGTGTGAATAAATAGATTACAATGTGTCCCTAGCAAGCCTCTAGTTGGCTAGCTCGTTGATCGATAGATGATCATGGTTTCCTGATCATGGGCATTAGATGTCATTGATAACGGGATCACATCACTGGGAGAATGATGTGATGGACAAGACCCAATCCTAAGCATAGCACTAGATCGTATTATTCGTATGCTAAAGCTTTTCTAATGTCAAGTGTCTTTTCCTTCGACCGTGAGATTGTGCAACTCCCGGATACGGTAGGAGTGCTTTGGGTGTATCAAACGTCACAACGTAACTGGGTGACTATAAAGGCGCACTACGGGTACCTCTGAAAGTGTGTGTTGGGTTGGTACGAATCGAGATCGGGATCTGTCACTCCGTGTGACGGAGAGGTATCTCTGGGCCCACTAGGTAGAACATCATTGATGACCCACAAGTATAGGGGATCAATCGTAGTCCTTTCGATAAGTAAGAGTGTCGAACCCAACGAGGAGCAGAAGGCTCTGATAAACGGATTTCAGCAAGGTAATAACTGCAAGCAGTGAAAGTAGCGGTAACAAGTGATTGTGTAGTGAGGTGAAATGTAGCAAGCAAAGAGTAACAAGTAACAAGTAGTAGCAACGGTTCAACAAGTGGCCCAATCCCTTTTTCAGCAAGGGACAAGCCTGAACAAAGTCTTATAGGAGGAAAAATGCTCCCGAGGACACACATGAATTTCTGTCATGCTAGTTTCATCATGTTCATATGATTCGCGTTCGTTACTTGGATAGTTTGATATGTGGGTAGACCGGCGCTTGGGTACTGCCCTTACTTGGACAAGCATCCCACTTATGATTAACCTCTCTCGCAAGCATCCACAACTACAAAAAAAGAATTAAGACAAAGTCTAACCATAGAATTAAACTAGTGGATCCAAATCAGCCCCTCACGAAGCAACACATAGACTGGGGTTTAAGCTTCTGTCACTCCAGCAACCCATCATCTACTTACTACTTCCCAATGCCTTCCTCTAGGCCCAAATATGGTGAAGTGTTATGTAGTCGACGTTCACATAACACCACTAGAGGAAAAGACAACATACAACATATGAAAATACCGAACGAATATCAAATTCACATGACTATTATTAACATGACTTATCCCATGTCCTCATGAACAACAGTAACTACTCACAAAGCATAATCATAATCATGATCAGAGGTGTAATGAATAGCATCAAGGATCTGAACATAAACTCTTCCACCAAGTAATCCAACTAGCATCAACTACAAAGAGTAATCAACACTACTAGGAACCTTACAAGTACCAATCGGAGTCGTGAGACGAAGATTGGTTACAAGAGATGAACTAGGGATTGGAGAAGAGATGGTGATGATGAAGATGTTGATGAAGATGCCTCCCCTCCGATGAGAGGAGTGTTGGTGATGACGATGGCGACAATTTCCCCCTCCGGGAGGGAAGTTTCCCCGACAGGATTGTCCTGCCGGAGCTATAGATTGGATCTGCTCAAGTTCCGCCTCGTGGCGGCGGCGAAACCACGAAAAAGCTCCTTTCTGATTTTTTCTGGACCAAGACGCTTCATATAGCAAAAGAGGGGGGCTAGTGGGCCGTCAGGGAGCCCACAAGCCCCCACTCCTCCACCAGGGGGGTGGCGGTGTCAGGGCTTGAGGCTCCCTGGCAGCCCCCCTCCGGTAGTTCTTTCGCCCAGTATTTTTTATATAATCCAAAAAAATCCACGTAACTTTTCATGGCATTTGGAGATGTGCAGAATAGTGGACTAAGATTTGCTCCTTTTCCAGGCCAGAATTCCAGCTGCCTGAATTCTCCCTCTTCAAATAAACCTTGCAAAATAAGAGAGAAAAGGCATAAATATGGTACCACAAGTAATATAACAGCCCAAAAAGCAATAAATATCAACATGAAAGCATGATGCAAAATGGATGTATCAACTCCCCCAAGCTTAGACCTCGCTTGTCCTCAAGCGAAAACCAAGTTCCATGAACATGTCCACATGTTGAAGGACGAAGGTGTCGATAAAACATAATACAGACATGAGGGCATCATGATCACACATAGAACATCAATACATCATAAAGATTCTTATGGGAAAGTAACAATTCCTTCACAAAGAGAAGCATGAAGCAAAAACCTTACCGAGAAGTAACCAACAATAGTCCATAGTCATTGAAGCAATTGCAATTTATCACAACATCAGAAAGAGTCAAATAAGAGCTTGTAAGGGAAACCCACATACTCAATCATCTCTTTTGTTTTCCAAAATTGTTACTACTCACGTGGTACTCATGGTGTCAAAGTTTCAGCTGGACACAGAGGAAGATAGGGGCTTATAGTTTTGCCTCCCAACCATTTACCTCAAGGGTAAAGTCAACAACAATAAAGCATAAGTACTCAACTCCAAGTTGATATATGAATATAGATCTTTCCCAAACATGTGACGGTAGCCAAGACAAAGGCAAAAACAGGGAATTGGTGATGATCACCATGACTCTTACAAGGGCAAAAAGTAAAGTTACAAGATGGGCCCTTCGCAGAGGGAAGCAGAGGTTGTCATGCGCTTTTGAGGTTTGAATGCGTGTCCTGTTAGTGCGGAGGAACGTCACTTTATATTGCCTCATGTGATAAAGAACTTTATTATGCAGTCTGTCTCTTTTATGTCTTCCTCATCACAGGTTCGTACAAAGCTTATTTTCCACACACTAATAGATCATACATATTAGAGAGCAATTTTTATTGTTTGCACCGATGACAACTTACTTGAAGGATCTTATTCAATCCATAGGTAGGTATGATGGACTCTCATGGAAAAACTGGTTGGAGGTTTATGGATGCACAAGTAGTATCTCTACTTGGTGCGGGAGTTTTGGCTAATATGAGGTGGAAGCAATCGTCACATGCTAAGGGATCTCTAATCATATAACATTGTTTGGAACCAAGCAAACACAATTCATTATGTTGCCTTCCTTGTCCAACATCTACTCCTAAGCATCTAATAGTTTGGTGAGTGCTCACAATTGTAGAAAGTGCCTAAGATGATATATTTATATGTGAACCTCTCTTTCCTTATTACTTCTTATTAATTGCAACAATGAATGTGGTCTATGTTGATTTATTCTCAACAAGTTTCAATCATCATACGTGTCATACGTGAAGTTATCACTTTCCAGAAGATCATCTCATGATCTTTCATGCTATCGTTCTTTTCATACTTTTGATCATGGCACAAAGCAAAGCCCTTGACTAAGATACTCTTTATTATATAGCTCGCGAGCTTGAATACATCGGGGGAGAGACAAAAGCAAAAGACTCAAACTAAACACTAAAGACTTATTCCTCTAAGAGAAGAAATAAAAACTGAAAAGGAAAGAACTAAAACATAGGTAAAAGCAAAAGATATAAAGGTGATATGATACCAGGGCAACTCCCCCAAGCTTGGAAGAAGCCAAGGGGATTGCCCATACCAATGCTTAGTTGTCTTCCTTCGGTGGTGATGGTGGTGGAGTTGTTGGAGTAGTCTGATCCTCCGTCTTCCAAGGCATAGGTGCTATATCATGGCAGGATGAACGAGTCGCCGGAATCGTCAAATCTACAACCAACCTTATTGATTTAAATCTATACTCATACTCATAGTTTTGGTTCTGCAGGTCATAGATCTGGCCCTGAAGTTGATCAACCCTGTCATAGAGCCTGGAGAGGTGTTTCCCAATATCAATGGCATCCATCTTGTGATTGCTAGTGAACTCCGTGATCATTGTGTGGTTGGCTTTGAGTCCATGCTCCACCATCCCTTGGCACTTGAAGACTTGTTGCTCCATTGCTTCGAGCCTCGTCTCCATGCTTCCGGTCTTCTTAGGCCCCTCAACATCACGGATGTGCAACATCCCCTCGCTCATCTTGATAGATTGAGGGCGTTTCAGCACTTCCGTGAGGTAGGGATTGATGACCTTCTCGAAGATCTTGTCCTTAGGAGCATTTGGGGAAGTCATGATGATCTAGATCTGTCACAAAAACAGGCTCGAAACGAAAACAGAGGAAAACTACGCGATACGGAGATCAAAACCTTCGGGCGACTATATATTGATTTTTTCTGGGCCAGAAGGAGTCCTCCGCAAGAAAACAGAGTCCGGGAGGCACACGAGGTGCCCACAAGCTTGCCCTCCGCCACCAGGGGGTAGGGGGGCGGTGGCAGGGCTTGTGGCCGCCTCATTCGCTCTCCGGACTGCTTTTTATTTTTCTAATTTTCCAAAAATTCCAAAACGGAAGAAATTTCCTATTGGAAAAGCATCGGAGTCCAATTTCTTACCGAAACACATACTTCTTCGTTTTCAGGGTCTGAAACAGGCTGGTAAACATCCCTTATGTACTCCTGTGGAGTTATGACATTGATGATATTGGTTTCAACATTTATGGGAGTTCTAGAGATGTAATGCTTAATTCTTTGCCCATTTCCCACTCTAGGAAAATTTCCTTCCGTGTTATTGATTTTGATGGCACCGGAACGATATACTTCCTCGATAACATAGGGACCTTCCCATTTAGAGAGAAGCTTGACTGCAAAGAATCTCAAACGAGAATTGTATAGCAAGACATAATCACCTACATTGAACTCTCGTTTCTGTATTCGTTTGTCGTGCCATCTCTTAACTTTTTCCTTGAACAACTTGGCATTCTCGTATGCCTGGGTCCTCCATTCATCTAACGAGCTGATATCAAACAACCGCTTCTCACCGGCAAGTTTGAAATCAAAGTTGAGCTCTTTGATTGCCCAATAAGCTTTGTGTTCTAGCTCAAGAGGTAAATGACAGGCCTTACCGTAAACCATTTATATGGCGACATACCCATGGGATTCTTATAGGCAGTCCTATAAGCCCATAGTGCATCGTCAAGTTTGCTAGACCAGTTCTTTCGAGATCTATTGACGGTCTTTTGTAGGATCAACTTCATCTCCCTATTACTCAACTCCACTTGACCACTGGACTGAGGATGATAAGGAGATGCAACTCTATGGTTGACATCATACTTAGCTAGCATCTTGCGGAAAACACCATGAATGAAGTGTGAACCGCCATCAGTCATCAAGTATCTAGGGACTCCAAATCTTGGGAATATGACTTCTTTAAGCATCTTAATAGAGGTGTGGTGATCAGCATTTTTAGTGGGGATAGCCTCTACCCAGTTAGTAACGTAATCCACAGCAACTAAGATGTGAGTGTACCCATTGGAACTCGGGAAGGGTCCCATATAATCAAAGCCCCAGACTTCAAATGGTTCAATGACAAGTGAATAGTTCATAGGCATCTCCTGACGCTTACTGATGTTCCCTATTCTTTGGCATTCATCACAAGACAAGACAAACTTACGGGCATCCTTGAAGAGAGTGGGCCAATAGAAACCTGATTGCAATACCTTGTGGGCAGTTCTATCTCCCGCGTGGTGTCCTCCGTAGGCTTCAAAATGACACTTCTGCAAGATCTGTCCCTGTTCATGTTCAGGCACACAACGTCTAATAACACCATCTACTCCTTCCTTATAAAGGTGAGGATCATCCCAAAAGTAGTGTCTCAAATCAAAGAAGAATTTCTTCTTTTGTTGATAGGTGAAACTGGGTGGTATGTATTTGGCTACGATATAATTTGCATAATCGGCATACCACGATGCACTATGTGAAGTGCGGATGACATTTAATTGCTCATCAGGAAAGCTATCATCAATAGGTAGTGGGTCATCAAGGACATTCTCTAGCCTAGACAAGTTATCTGCTACAGGGTTATCAGCACCCTTTCGGTCAACGACGTGTAAATCAAATTCCTGTAGCAAGAGAACCCATCTGATCAGCCTAGGCTTAGCGTCCTTCTTCTCCATAAGGTACTTAATAGCAGCATGATCAGAGTGAATAGTGACTTTGGAGTCAACTATATAAGATCTGAACTTTTCACATGCAAACACGACTACTAAAAACTCCTTCTCCGTAGTGGCGTAGTTTCTTTGGGCACTTTCTAGAGTTTTACTAGCGTAGTGAATGACATTCAACTTCTTGTCAACTCTTTGTCCTAGAACAGCACCAACATCATAATCACTAGCGTCACATATGATTTCAAAGGGCAAGTTCCAGTCAGGTGGTTGAACAATAGGTGCGGTTATCAAAGCCTTCTTAAGTATTTCGAAGGCTTCCTCACAATCCTCATCAAAAACAAAAGGAACATCCTTCTGCAAGAGGTTGGTAAGAGGCCTAGAAATCTTAGAGAAATCTTTAATGAACTTTCTATAGAAACCAACATGACCTAGGAAACTTCGTATACCTCTGATATCTGTGGGGCAAGGCATTTTCTCAATTGCATCTGCCTTAGCCTTATCAACTTCAATGCCTCTTTCAGAGATTTTGTGTCCTAAGACGATACCTTCATTAACCATAAAGTGGAACTTCTCCCAATTCAAGACGAGGTTGGTTTCTTCGCTTATCTGTAAGACTCGATCAAGGTTGCTGAGGCAATCATCAAAGGAAGACCCGTAAACGGAGAAGTCATCCATGAAAACCTCGACAATATTTTCACAAAAGTCAGAGAATATAGCCATCATACATCTTTGGAAGGTGGCAGGTGCATTGCATAATCCAAAAGGCATACGTCTATAGGCAAAGGTACCGAAAGGGCAGGTGAAAGTGGTTTTCTCTTGATCAGATTGTGCAACAGGTATTTGTGAGATAGCCTTTCTAGCATTTGGTCGATAAACGACAAAGGATAATGATCTTTCCTGGTTGCCTTGTTCAGTTTCCGAAAGTATATCACCATCCTACAGCCGGTAATAATCCTTTGTGGGATTAGTTCATCCTTATCATTAGGAACGACGGTGATACCTCCCTTAGGTACGCAATGTACTGGACTTACCCAATCACTATGAGCAACAGGATAAATGGTTCCTGCTTGCAGAAGCTTTAATATTTCTTTTCTAATGACCTCTTCCATCTTAGGATTTAATCTCCTTTGATGATCAGCAACTGGTTTAAAGTTAGGATCGGTTTTAATCTTGTGCTGACATAGGGTAGGGCTAATACCCTTAAGATCATCAAGAGTATATCCAATAGCAGCGCGGTGCTTCCTCAGAGTCCTTAGTAACTTCTTCTCTTCATGCTCTGAGAGGAGAGCACTAATTATGACATGATATATCTCCTCCTCATCAAGATAGGCATACTTAAGAGTATCAGGCAACTGTTTAAGCTCGAACATAGGATCACCCTTTGGTGGGGGAGGATCCCCAAGCAGTTCAACATGCAGATTATTCTTGAGAATAGGATATTGCTCTAAGACAATTTTATCTATCTCATCTCTCTCCTCCATATGCATATCATTTTCATGCTCAAGAAGATATTGCTCTAAAGGATCCGTAGGAGGTACGGCAATAGAGGCAAGAGCAATAATTTCATCTCTACCAGACGACTCTCTTTCATGGGGTTGTCTTCCAAACTTGGAGAAGTTTAATTCATGAGACACACCCTCGAAACTAACTGTGACAGTCTGCTTAATGCAATCAATGTGAGCATTGACAGTGTTGAGAAAGGGTCTACCGAATATGATGGGACAAAAGCTATCTTCTGCAGTACCAAGGACGAGGAAATCAGTAGGATACTTCGCCTTACCACACAGGACTTCTACGTCACTCACAATTCCCAGAGGGCAGATAGTGTCTCTATTAGCTAGCGTAATAGTGACATCAATGGGTTCTAACTCAGCAGGTGCAATCTCATCTTTGATTTCATCATATAGAGAACGGGGTATTGCACTAACACTAGCTCCGATATCACATAAGCCATGGTAATAGTGATCTCCTATCTTGACAGAAACAACGGGCAGGCCAACTACATGTCTGTGTTTGTCTTTCGCGTGAAGTTTAGCAATTCTAGCGGAGTCCTCACATAATTTGATAACATGCCCATCTATGTCTTCGGCTAAGAGATCTCTGATAATAGAAACACTAGGTTCAACTCTAATCTCTTCAGGGGGTGCAAGTGGTCTAATGTAACCCCTACGTATCACAGTTGGAGCTTTAGAATAATCCTTTATCCTAGCAGGGTATGGTGGTTTCTCAGTGTAAGCACAAGGAACAACAGGATCACTAAAAGCAATGATTTTCTCCTCAACTAGATTGGTTTTGGCTATGTTGCTTTCTACAGGAGGATGATATTTAAACCACTTCTCTTTGGGAAGATCAACATGAGCAGCAAAAGATTCACAAAGAGAAGCTACTATCTCAGAGTCTAGTCTATACTTAGCGCTAAAATCTCTAGAAGTGTTTGTCTCAACAAAAGATTTAACGCAATCAAACTGGAAATTCATACCTGACTCCTTCCTTCCTCCAGCTCCCAATCTTCAGAGTTGCGTTTGATTCTCTCCAATAAATTCCACTTGTGATCAATATCCTTCTTCATAAAAGAACCGGTACAAGAAGTGTCAAGCATGGTACGATCTTCATGAGAAAGCCGAGCATAAAAGTTTTGAGTGATCATTTCTCTCGAGAGCTCATGATTGGGGCATGAATATAGCATTGATTTAAGCCTCCCCCAAGTTTGAGCTATGCTTTCCCTGTCAAGAGGCCAAAAGTTATAAATAAAGTTCCGATCACGATGTACTAAATGCATAGGATAGAACTTTTGATGAAATTCCAATTTCAACCGATTGTAGCCCCATGATCCAGTATCATCACAGAGGCTATACCATGTCAACGCCTTATCTTTCAAAGATAAAGGGAATACTTTATTCTTTACCTTATCCTCGGGCAAACCTGCAAGCTTAAATAAACCACAAACTTCATCTACATAGATCAGATGCAAGTCTGGATGTGAAGATCCATCTCTTGTGAAAGGATTAGCCAGCAGTTTCTCAAGCATACCCGAAGGAATTTCATAAAAGATATTTTCAGTAGGTACCTCAGGTTGAGGAACAACTCCTCGCGCTTCCGTTCGTGGTGAAGATACCCCGAACAAACTCCTCAAAGGAACAGTTTCCATAGTGACAAGTGACAATAAATTTCAGCAAAATATAAAAATGTTTCCTTACCAATTTCCACTTACCAAAGGCGCTTCACTCCCCGACAACGGCGCCAGAAAAGAGTCTTGGTGACCCACAAGTATTGGGGATCAATCGTAGTCCTTTCGATAAGTAAGAGTGTCGAACCCAACGAGGAGCAGAAGGCTCTGATAAACGGATTTCAGCAAGGTAATAACTGCAAGCACTGAAAGTAGCGTTAACAAGTGATTGTATAGTGAGGTGAAACGTAGCAAGAAAAGAGTAACAAGTAACAAGTAGTAGCAACGGTGCAGCAAGTGGCCCAATCCCTTTTGCAGCAAGGGACAAGCCTGAACAAAGTCTTATAGGAGGAAAAACGCTCTCGAGGACACACGGGAATTTCTGTCATGCTAGTTTCATCATGTTCATATGATTCACGTTCGTTACTTTGATAGTTTGATATGTGGGTGGGCCAGTGCTTGGGTACTGCCCTTACTTGGACAAGCATCCCACTTATGATTAACCTCTCTCGTAAGCATCTGCAACTACAAAAGAAGAATTAAGACAAAGTCTAACCATAGCATTAAACTAGTGGATCCAAATCAGCCCCTCACGAAGCAATGCATAGGCTGGGGTTTAAGCTTCTGTCACTCCAGCAACCCATCATCTACTTACTACTTCCCAATGCCTTCCTCTAGGCCCAAATATGGTGAAGTTTTATGTAGTCGACGTTCACATAACACCACTAGAGGAAAAGACAACATACAACATATCAAAATACCGAACAAATATCAAATTCACATGACTATTATTAACATGACTTATCCCATGTCCTCAGTAACAAAAGTAACTACTCACAAAGCATAATCATAATCATGATCAGAGGTGTAATGAATAGCATCAAGGATCTGAACATAAACTCTTCCACCAAGTAATCCAACTAGAATCAACTACAAAGAGTAATCAACACTACTAGTAACCTTACAAGTACCAATCGGAGTCGTGAGACGAAGATTGGTTACAAGAGATGAACTAGGGATTGGAGAAGAGACGGTGCTGATGAATATGTTGATGAAGATGCCTCCCCTCCGACGAGAGGAGTGTTGGTGATGACGATGGCGACGATTTTTCCCTCCGGGAGGGAAGTTTCCCCGGCAGGATCGTCCTGCCGGAGCTCTAGATTGAATCTGCTCAAGTTCCGCCTCGTGGCAGCAGCGAAACCACGAAAAAGCTCCTTTTAGATTTTTTGGACCAAGACGCTTCATGTAGAAAAAGAGGGGGGCTAGTGGGCCGTCAGGGAGCCCACAAGCCCCCACTCTGCCACCAGGGGGGTGGCGGTGTCAGGGCTTGTGGCTCCCTGGCAGCCCCCCCTCCGGTAGTTTTTTCGCCCAGTATTTTTTATATAATCCCAAAAAAATCCACGTAACTTTTCAGGGCATTTGGAGATGTGCAGAATAGTGGACTAAGATTTTCTCCTTTTCGAGTCCAGAATTCCAGCTGCGTGAATTCTCCCTCTTCAAATAAACCTTGCAAAATAAGAGAGAAAAGGCATAAATATGGTACCACAAGTAATATAACAACCCAAAAAGCAATAAATATCAACATGAAAGCATGATGCAAAATGGACGTATCAATCATCATGAGCTCAATGTGACTAACGAGTTAGTCACATGATGACGTGCTACGGTACGAGTAAAGAGACTTACCGGTAACGAGATCGAACAAGGTATAGGTATACCGACGATCATATCTCGGGCAAGTTCTATACCGATAGACAAAGGGAATTGTATACGAGATTGATTGAATCCTTGACATCGTGGTTCATCCGATGAGATCATCATGGAACATGTGGGAGCCACCATGGGTATCTAGATCCAGCTGATGGTTATTGGCCGGAGAGCATCTCGGTCATGTGTGCATGCTTCCCAAACCCGTAGGGTCTACACACTTAAGGTTCGGTGACGCTAGGGTTAAAGGGAAATGTTATACGAGGTTACCGAAAGTTGTTTGGAGTCACGGATGAGATCCCGGACGTCACGAGGAGCTGTGGAATGGTCCAGAGGTAAAGATTGATATATAGGATGGATTGTTTTGGACACCGGAAATGTTTCGGGCATCACCGGTAGCGTACCGGGGCCACCGGGACCACCGGAAATGGTTCCCGGGGTCCACCGGGAGGGGCCACCAGCCCCAAGAGGTAGCATGGGCCAAAAGGTGGTGGGCAATCAGCCCAAAGTGGGCTGGTGCGCCTCCCACAAAGGGGCCCAAGGCGCAGGAGGTGGAGAGGGGGGGGGGAAACCCTAGGCGCTGGTGGGCCTAAGGCCCACCTAGGGGTGCGCCACCCCCTCCCCTTGCCCTGGCCACCGCACCTCCCATCTGGGGGGTTGCCACACCACCTAGGGTAGGAACCCTAGGGGTGGCACCCCCTCCCATCCTCCTATAAATACCTAGGGGTTTGGGGCTGTTTTGGACACCGTTTCTTCTCTCCCTCGGCGCAGCCCTGCTCCCCTCCTTCCTCCTCCTTCCACGGTGCTTGGCGAAGCCCTGTCGGGAGACCTCATCTCTTCATCGACACCATGCCGTCGTGCTACCGGAGATCTTCCCCAACCTCTCCCTCCTCCTTGCTGGATCAAGGTGTGGGAGACGTCAACGGGCTGCACGTGTGTTGAACGCGGAGGTGCCGTGGTTCGGCACTAGATCGGAATCACACCGCAATCTGAATCGTCGCGAGTACGACTCCATCAACCGCGTTCTAGTAACGCTTTCTCTTCGCGATCTTCAAAGGTATGAAGATGCACTCACCCCTCTCTCGTTGCTGGTCTCTCCATAGGAAGATCTGAATATGCGTAGGATTTTTTTTGAATTTATGCTACGTTACCCAACAGTGGCATCCGAGCCAGGTTTTCTATGCGTAGATTCTATGCACGAGTAGAACACAAAAGGTTGTGGGCGATGATTTTTCAATTGCTTGCCGCTACTAGTCTTATTCTTTTCCGGCGGTATTGTGGGATGAAGCGGCCCAGACCGACCTTACACGTACGCTTACGTGGGACTGGTTCCACCGACAGACATGCACACCGTGCATAAAGGTGGCTAGCGGGTGTGTGTCTCTCCCACTCTAGTCAGATTGGATTTGAAGGGTAAATGGCTTTGGCATATCATCGTTGTGGCTGTCATGTAGGTAAGAAGGCGTTCTTGCTAGAAACCCAAATCAGCAACGTAAAACTTGCAACAACAATTAGAGGACGTCTAACTTGTTTTTGCAGGGTTTGACATGTGATGTGATATGGCCAAAGTTGTGATGTTCATGTATGATGTATGAGATGATCATGCTATTGTAATAGGTTTCACGACTTGCATGTGGATGAGTATGACAACCGGAAGGAGCCATAGGAGTTGTCTTAATTTATTGTATGAGATGCAACGCCATGTGCTTACTACTTTTACTTCATTGCTAACGGTTAGTTATAGTAGTAGTGATAGTAGTAGTTGGCGTGACGACTTCACGGGGACACGATGATGGAGATCATGATGATGGAGATCATGGTGTCACGCCGGTGACAATGATGATCATGCGATGCCTGAAGATGGAGATAAAAAGAGCAAAGATGATAATGGCCATATCATGTCACTATATGATTGCATTGTGATGTTTATCATGTTTTTCATCTTATTGCTTAGAACGATGGTAGCATAATAAGATGATACCTCTTAAAAATTTCGAGAACGTATTCCCCTAAGTGTGCACCGTTGCGAAGGATCGTTGTCTCGAAGCACCACGTGATGATCGGGTGTGATAGATTCTAACGTTCGCATATAACGGGTGTAAGCCAGATTTACACACGCGAAACACTTAGGTTGACTCGACGAGCTTAGCATGTACAGACATGACCTCGAATGCAAGAGACCGAAAGGTCCAACATGAGTCGTATGGTTGAATATGATCAGCATGAAGTTGGTCACCATGACGACTAGTCCGTCTCACGTGATGATCGGACATGGGTTAGTCAACATGGATCATGTATCACTTAGATGACTAGAGGGATGTCGATTTAAGTGGGAGTTTGATACGTCTCAAACGTATCTATAATTTTTGATGGTTTCATGTTGTTATATTGTCAACTTTGGATGTTTTATATACCTTTTATATCTTTTTTGGGACTAACAAGCTTGTGCCCCCCCTGGAGCTCCCCTGCCCTAGCTCTTTGGCCTATATATTCCCTAAAATCCCAGAAAAAATAAGGGCGTCCACGAAACCACTTTTCCGCCGCCGCAAGCTTCCGTTTCCGCAAGATCTCATCTGGAGACCCTTCCCGGTGCCCTGCCGGAGGTGACTTTGGAGCTGGAGGGCTTCTACATCAACATCATTGCCTCTCAATGACTCGTGAGTAGTCTACTTGAGACCTACACGTCCGTAGTTAGTAGCTAGATGGCTTCTTCTCTCTCTTGGATCTTCAATACAAAGTTCTCGATGATCTTCATGGAGATCTATCCGATGTAATCCTCTTTGGTATTGTGTTTGTCGAGATCCGATGAATTGTCGATTAGTGATCAGATTATCTATGCATTATATTTGAGTCATTGCTGATTTCTTTTATGCATGATTTGATATCCTTGTAAGTCTCTCCGAGTCTTGGGTTTTGTTTGGCCAACAAGATCTATGATTCTTGCAATGGGAGAAGTGCTTGGTTTTGGGTTCATATCGTGCAGTGACCTTTCCCAGGGACAGAAGGGGCAGTAAGGCACGCATCATGTTGTTGCCATCAAGGGTAACCAGATGGGCTTTCATCATAGATTTGAGATTGTCCATCTACATCATGTCATCTTGCTTAAGACGTTACTTTGTTCTTATGAACTCAATACACTAGATGCATGCTGGATAGCGGTCGACGTGTGGAGTAATAGTAGTAGATGCAGAAAGTATCGGTCTACTTGTTTTGGACGTGATGCCTATATGTATGATCATTGCCATAGATAACGTCATGACTTTGTGCGGTTTTATCAATTGCTCGACAGTAATTCGTTCACCCACCGTCTACTTGCTTTCATGAGAGAAGCCACTAGTGAACACTACGGCTCCCGGGTCTACTCACAATTATCATCTCAGCTTTTACTTTTACTTTGCTTTGTTTACTTTTTTCTTTCAGTTCTCACTTTGCAAACAATCTATAAGGGATTGACAACCCCTCCATAGCGCTGGGTGCAAGCTCTTTGTGTTTGTGCAGGTACTTGTGACTTGACGCGATCCTCCTACTGGATTGATACCTTGGTTCTCAAACTGAGGGAAATACTTACCGCCGCTGTGCTACATCACCCTTTCCTCTTCAAGGGAACACCAACGCAAGGCTCCAAGGCCGCGGGGGAATCCTTTACATATTTGCCAAGGAAATCCCTATAGGCGTAGCCAGCAGCAGAAGGATTTCTGGCGCCGTTGCCGGGGAGAGATCAAGTCAAGATCTATCCAAGTAAGTGTCACAAACTCATCTCTTGCATTTACCTTGTTTGCTAGTTGCCTCTCGTTTTCCTCTCCCCCACTTCACAATTTGCCCTTTTCTTCGTTTGCCTTTTTCATTTGCCTTTTTCGTTCGCCCTTTTCTTTCGCTTGCTTTCTGTTTGCTTGTGTTGCCATGTGCCTTCAATATGCTTGCATCTTCGCTTGCTAAAAATCTAGTGATATGGATCCTCATCCACTTGCTAATCTCTTTAAGAGATCCAATTATGTTGATCCAATTGCTAGCGAGTTGAGTGCACTTGACTATCTTTATGGAGTTTTGCTTGAGATGCGTGAATCTGAAAATTGTGAGGAAGAAATTTATGAAGTAATTCACGAGGGCTCCTTGGATGAAAAGCATGATTGCAATGGTTTCACTATAAATTCTATTAGTGACAATCATGCTAAGAATATGCAAAACCCTAAGTTTGGGGATGCTAGTTTTGCTATGTCCACTACTTGTTGCAATGATATTTGCAATAATATTGAAAGTGGGTTTGGAGAAGTCATGACTTTAGTTGATGATAATCCCACTATTTTTGAAGAGCGTCAACTTTGCATGCATGTGGATCATGAAAATAATATCCTTTGTGATAGCTATTTTGTTGAATTTGATTATGATCCCACATTTAATTGCTATGAGAGAGGAAAATATTGTGGTAGAAACTTTCATGTTACCAAATTACCTCTCGTTATGTGGAGATTGCTATTGTCTCTTTCTTCTTCCTTGCATATGGCAACTATTGGTTGTCTTGACAATCTGTTTTCCTATAAAATGCCTATGCATAGGAAGTATGTTAGACTTAGATGTGATTTTCACATGCTTTATGATGCTCTCGTTGTGCTTCAATTCTTGTCTTTTGTGTGAGCATCATTGAATTATGAATGCCTAGCTAAGGGCGTTAAACCATATCGCTTGTTGGGAGGCAACCCAATGAATTTATATTTTTCTTTCTGATTTGTATTTTCCACACTTTCATAATTCTGTTATGATTGTGTTTTTTGTGTTTCTTTTGCGTTTGTGCCAAGTAAAACCCTTATGATTAGTCTTGGGGATGATCGTTTGATCATGCTGGAAAAGACAAAAATTTTCTGCTCACGAAAATAATTTTCTTTTTTTTTCTATGAGAGATTTTGAGTTGATTCTTTTTGCTGCTGATTGCTACGCAAATTCTTCAGACTTTCGTAATTTGTCAGAATTTTTGAAGTACCAGAAGTATACGAAGTATACAGATTTCTACAGACTGGTCTGCTGTTAACAGATTCTGTTTTTGTTGAGTTGGTTGCTTATTTTGATGATACTATGGATAGTATCGGGGGGTATTAGCCATGGAAGATTGAAAATACAGTAACCCAACATCAACATAAGTAGAATTTAAGTTTTCTACAGTACCTAAGGAAGTGGTGATTTGCTTTCTTATACCAATGATATCACGAGTTTTTGTTTAAGTTTCGTGTTGTGAAGTTTTCAAGTTTTGGGTGAAGTTCTTATGGACAAAGAGATAAAGAGTGGCAAGAGATCAAGCTTGGGGATTACCAAGGCACTCCAAGTTGATTCAAGGATGCCTAAAAAGCCTAAGCTTGGGGATGTCCCGGGAAGGCATCCCCTCTTTCGTCTTCAATCCATTGGTAACGTTACTTGGAGCTATATTTTTATTCACCACATGTTATGTGTTTTGCTTGGAGCGTCTTGTATCGTAGGAGTCTTTTATTTTTTTTGTGTCACAATCTTCCTTGCTGCACACCTAGAGAGAGAGAGACATGCACTCACCATGATTTTTTTGAGCTTCACTTATATCCTTTGGTTAGGCAATTCAGCTCACATGTGTTTCACTTATATCTTTTGAGCTAGTTGATTTTGATCTATGTGCTTCACTTCTATATTTTGAAGCACGACAGTGCGTGGCGTGGTAGTTGATCTATGCTATGAAAGTAGTCTCAAAAGGGGTAGTTATCCAAAGGGATATGAAAACTTCCACCTTCATGTGCATTGAGTAGTTAGAGAAGTTTGATTAATCTCAATTAGTTTTGAGTTGTGGTTGTGGTAATATTGAAGTTATACTAGTAAGGTGTTGTGGATCTAGAAATACTTGTGTTGAAGTTAGTTATTCCTGTAGCATGCACGTATGGTGAACCGCTATGTGATGAAGTCTGAGCATGATTAGTTTATTGATTGTCATCCTTTGTGTAGCGGTCGGGATCGCGCGATGGTTTGTACCTACCAACCCTTCCCCTAGGAGTATGCGTTGGATGCTTTGTTTCGATTACTACTAAAACTTTTGCAACAAGTATATGAGTTCTTCATGACTAATGTTGAGTCCATGGTTTAGATGCACTTTCACCTTCCACCATCACTATCTTCTTTAGTGCCGTGCAACTTTCGCCGGTGCATAAAACCACCATTAGCCTCCCTCAAAACAGCCACCATACCTACCTACTATGGCTTTTTCAAAGCCATTCCAAGATATATTGCCATGCAACTACCACCATGACATGTGCCACAGCTTCTACATTGCCATTGCATGATCATAAGATAGCTAGCATGATGTTTTCATTGATGTCTATGCCATGCTAGATCATTGTCACGATACACTACCGAAGGCATTCCATATAGAGTCATCATTGCTCTAAGTTTTGAGTTGTAAGTGTGATGATCATCATTGATGGAGCATTGTCCCATGTGAGGAAATAAAAGATGCCAGCGAAGCCCATTTACAAAAAGAGGCCAAAGATGCCCACAAAAAAAAGAGGCCAAAGAGCCCACCAAAAAAATGAGAGAAAAAGAGAGAAGGGACAATGCTACTATCTTTCCACACTTGTGCTTATTAAGCACCATGATCTTCATGATTGAGAGTCTCTGGTTTTGTCACCACCATTTAGTTAGTGGGAAATTTTCCTTATATAATTTGGTTTGTATATTCCAATGTTGGGCTTCCTCAAAATTGCCTTAGGTCTTCGTGAGCAAGCAAGTTGAATGCACATCCACTAGTTTTTCTTTAAGAGCGTTCACATACTCTTAGATCTAGTGCATCATTTGTATGGCAATCACTACTCATTCACATTGACTTCTATTGATGAGCATATCCATAGCTCATTGATATGCCTAGTCAATGTGACCATCTTCTCCTTGTTTGCCTTGCAACTTCCACCACACTCCATTCCACTTATAGTGCTAAAACCATGGCTCACGCTCATGTATTGCGTGAGAGTTGAAAAAGTTTGAGAAAGTAAAGGTGAAAAATAATTACTTGGCCAATACTGAGGTTGTGCATGATTTAAATTCGTTGTGCAAGGATGATAGAGCATAGCCAAACTATATGATTTTGTAGGGCTAACTTTCTTTTGGCCTTGTTATTTTGAAAGTTCATGATTACCTTGTTAGTTTGCTTGAAGTATTATTGTCTCCACGTCAATAGCAAACTATTGTTTTGAATATAACGGATCTGAACATTCATGTCACATAAGAGGAGTTACAAAGGACATCTATGCTAGGTAGCATGAAAGCATCAAAAATTCATTCTTTATCACTTCCCTACTCGAAGACGAGCATGAGTTAAGCTTGGGGATTCTTGATACGTCTTTGATGACCCACAAGTATAGGCGATCAATCGTAGTCCTTTCTATAAGTAAGAGTGTCGAACCCAACGAGGAGCAGAAGGCTCTGGTAAACAGTTTTCAGCAAGGTAATAACTGCAAGCACTGAAAGTAGCGGTAACAAGTGATGGTGTAGTGAGGTGAAACATAGCAAGCGAAAAGTAACAAGCAACCAGAAGTGGCCCAATCCCTTTTGTAGCAAGGGACAAGCCTGAACAAAGTCTTATAGGAGGAAAAACGCTCCCGAGGACACACGGGAATTTCTGTCATGCTAGTTTCATCATGTTCA
Organism: Hordeum vulgare subsp. vulgare; assembly: GCF_904849725.1. Lineage (NCBI taxonomy): Eukaryota > Viridiplantae > Streptophyta > Magnoliopsida > Poales > Poaceae > Hordeum > Hordeum vulgare. The sequence goes on along the minus strand of NC_058524.1, from coordinate 568,157,487 downwards.
TGTGATTCGCGTTCGTTACTTTGATAGTTTGATATGTGGGTGGACCGGTGCTTGGGTACTGCCCTTACTTGGACAAGCATCCCACTTATGATTAACCCCTCTCGCAAGCATCCGCAACTACGAAAGAAAAATTAAGACAACGCCAAACTATAGCATTAAACTAGTGGATCCAAATCAGCCCCTTACGAAGCAACACATAGACTGGGGTTTAAGCTTGTGTCACTCCAGCAACCCATCATCTACTTACTACTCCCCAATGTCTTCCTCTAGGCCCAAATATGGTGAAGTGTTATGTAGTCGACGTTCACATAACACCACTAGAGGAAAAGACAACATACAACATATCAAAATACCGAACGAATACCAAATTCACATGACTATTATTAACATGACTTATCCCATGTCGCCAGGAACAAAAGTAACTACTCACAAAGCATAATCATAATCATGATCAGAGGTTTAATGAATAGCATCAAGGATCTGAATATAAACTCTTCCACCAAATAATCCAACTAGCATCAACTACAAAGAGTAATCAACACTAGTAGCAACCTTACAAGTACCAATCAGAGTCGCGAGACGGAGATTGGTTACAAGGGATGAACTAGGGATTGGAGAGGAGATGGTGCTGTTGAAGATGTTGATGAAGATGCCCCCCCTCCGACGAGAGGAGTGTTGGTGATGACGATGGCGACGATTTTCCCCTCCGGGAGGGAAATTTCCCCGGCAGGATCGTCCTGCCGGAGCTCTAGATTGGATCTGCTCAAGTTCCGCCTCGTGGTGGCGGCGAAACCACGAAAAAGCTCCCGATTGATTTTTTGTGGAACGAAGCCCTTCATATAGAAAAAGAGGGGGGCTAGTGGGCCTTCAGGGAGCCCACAAGCCCTGTAGCCGCCACCAGGGGGTGGCGGCTACCAGGCTTGTGGCGCCCTGGTAGCTCCCCTCTGGTACTTCTTTCACCCAGTATTTTTTATATATTCCCATAAAATTCCACGTAAATTTTCAGGGCATTTGGAGTTGTGCAGAATAGAGGACTCAGATTTGCTCCTTTTCCAGTCCAGAATTCGAGCTGCCTGAATTCTCCCTCTTCAGATAAACCTGGCAAAATAAGAGAGAAAAGACATAAATATGGTACCACAAAGTAATATAACAGCCCATAAAGCGATAAATATCAACATGAAAGCATGATGCAAAATGGAAATATCAACTCCCCCAAGCTTAGACCTCGCTTGTCCTCAAGCGAAAACCAAGTTCCATAAACATGTCCACATGTTTAGGGACGAAGGTGTCGATAAAACATAATAGGGACAAGAGGGCATCATGATCACACATAGAACAACAATACATCATGAAGATTCTTATGGGAAAGTAACAATTCCTTCACAAAGCAAAGTATGAAGCAAAAAACCTTACCGAGAAGTAACTAACAACAGTCCAAAGTCATTGAAGAAATTGCAATTTATCATAACATCAGAAAGAGTCAAATAAGAGCTTGTAAGGCAAATCCACATACTCAATCATCTCTTTTATTTTCCACAATTGTTACAACTCACGTGGTACTCATGGTATCAAAGTTTCAGATGGACACAGAGGAAGATAGGGCCTTATAGTTTTGCCTCCTAACTATTTACCTCAAGGGTAAAGTCAACAATAATAAAGCATACGTACTCAACTCCAAGTTGATATATGAATATAGATCTTTCCCAAGCATGTGACGGTAGCCAAGACATAGGCAAAAATAGGGAATTGGTGAAGATCACCATGACTCTTACAAGGGCAAAAAGTAAAGGTACAAGATAGGCCCTTCGCAGAGGGAAGCAGAGGTTGTCATGCGCTTTTGAGGTTTGAATGCGTGTCCTCTTAGTGCGGAGGAACGTCACTTTATATTGCCTCCTGTGATAAAGAACTTTATTATGCACTCTGTCGTTTTTATGTCTTCCTCATCACAGGTTCGTACAAAGCTTATTTTCCACACACTAATAGATCATACATATTAGGGAGCAATTTTTATTGTTTCCACCGATGACAACTTACTTGAAGGATCTTATTCAATCCATAGGTAGGTATGGTGGATTCTCATGGCAAAACTGGGTTGCAGGTTTATGGATGCACAAGTAGTCTCTCTACTTGGTGCGGGAGTTTTGGCTAATATGAGGTGGAAGCAATCGTCACATGCTAAGGGATATCTAATCATATAACATTATTTGGAACCAAGCAAACACAATTCATTATGTTGTCTTCCTTGTCCAACATCTACTCCTAAGCATGTAATAGTTTGGTGAGTGCTCACAATTGTAAAAATTGTCTAAGATGATATATTTATATGTGAACCTCTCTTTCCTTATTACTTATTAATTGCAACAATGACTGAGGTCTACGTTGATTAATTCTCAACAAGTTTCAAACATCATACGTGTCATATGTGAAGCTATCACTTTCGATAAGATCATCTCATGATCTTTCATGCTATCGTTCTTTTCATACTTTTGATCACGACACCAAGCAAAGCCCTTGACCAAGATACTCTTTATTATAAAGATCATAAGCTCGAACACATCGGGGGAGAAACAAGGCAAAAGACTCAAACTAAACACTAAAGACTTATTCCTCTAAGAGAATAAATAAAAACCGAAAAGGAAAGAACTTAAACAAAGGTAAACGCAAAAGATATAAAGGTGATACGATACCAGGGCAACTTCCCCAAGCTTGGCAAAAGACAAGGGGATTGCCCATACCAATGCTTAGTTGTCCTCCTTTGGTGGTGATGGTGGTGGAGTTGTTGCCTTTGATTCCAAGAGAGCTATCAATCTTTGATTTATACCTTTGAGATCTACGACATGGTTTTCCAGCAAAACAACTTCACGAGAAAGGGAAATATTGCGAGCACGAGTTGTTTTGCAAAATCTTAAGAGTTCAATCAAGGATGGAGACAACACGTGGAGGAAGGGCTAGAGAAAATCTACTCCTTCAACGTCTTCAACGTTGAACATAGGTTGAACTTCCTCCCTAGCTTGGGTTTTCTCCTTAGCTTTGTCCCTGGCTTAGGTGACTTCTACTCTTTTGAGATCAGCATCTACTTCTTCATGAACTTGGGGAAGATCATTCTCCCCAACAGATTCCTGAGACATCTTTGCTCTAAATCTGCGGCAGACAACAGGCTTGAAACGAAAACAGAGTAAAACTGCGCGATACAGAGATCAAAACCTTCGGGCGTATATATAATGATTTTTTCTAGACAAGAAGGAGTGCTCCGCAAGAAAACTGAGTCCGGGAGGCACACGAGGTGCCCACAAGCCCTCTAGCCGCCACCAGGGGTAGGTGGTGGCTACGAAGCTTGTGGCCACCTCGTGCGCTCTTCGGACTGCCTTTTTATTTTCCCAATTTTCCAAAAATTCCAAAACGGAGGAAATTTCCTATTGGAAAAGTTTCAGAGTCCAATTACTTACCGAAACAAATACCTCTGTGTTTTCAGGGTCTGAAACAGGCTGATAAACATCCCTTATGTCCTCCTCTGGAGTTATGATATTGATGATATTGGTCTCAACATTTATGGGAGTACCGGAGATATAATGCTTGATTCTTTGCCCATTTACCACTCTAGGAAAATTTCCTTCCGTGTTATTGATTTTGATGGCACCGGAACGATATACTTCCTCGATAACGTAAGGACCTTCCCATTTAGAGAGAAGCTTGCCTGCGAAGAATCTTAAGCGAGAATTGTATAGCAGGACATAATCACCTACATTGAACTCTCGTTTCTGTATTCGTTTGTCATGCCATCTCTTAACCTTTTCCTTGAACAACATGGCATTCTCGTATGCCTAGGCCCTCCATTCATCTAATGAGCTGATATCAAACAACCGCTTCTCACCGGCAAGTTTGAAATCGAAGTTGAGCTATTTGATTGCCCAATAAGCTTTGTGTTCCAGCTCAAGAGGTAAATGACAGGCCTTACCGTAAACCATTTTATACGACGACATGCCCATGGGATTCTTATAAGCAGTCCTATAAGCCCATAGTGCATCGTCAAGTTTGCTAGACCAATTCTTTCGAGATCTATTGACGGTGTTTTGTAGGATCAATTTGATCTCCCTAATACTCAACTCCACTTGACCACTAGACTGAGGATGATAAGGATATGCAACTCTATTGTTGACATCATACTTAGCGAGCATCTTGCGGAAAACACCATGAATGAAGTGTGAACCGCCATCAGTCATTAAATATGTAGGGACTCCAAATCTTGGGAAAATGACTTCTTTAAGCATCTTAATGGAGGTGTGGTGATCAACATTTTTAGTGGGGATAGCTTCTACCCACTTAGTGACGTAATCCACAGCAACTAAGATGTCAGTGTACCCATTGGAACTCGGGAATGGTCGCATATAATCAATGCCCCAGACATCAAATGGTTCAATGACAAGTGAATAGTTCATAGGCATTTCCTGACGCTTACTGATGTTCCCTATTCTTTGGCATTCGTCACAAGACAAGACAAACTTACGGGCATCCTTGAAGAGAGTGGGCCAATAGAAACCTGATTGCAATACCTTGTGGGCAGTTCTATCTCCCGCGTGGTGTCCTCCGTAGGCTTCAAAATGACACTTCTGCAAGATCTGTCCCTGTTCATGTTCAGGCACACAACGTCTAATAACACCATCTACTCCTTCCTTATAAAGGTGAGGATCATCCCAAAAGTAGTGTCTCAAATCAAAGAAGAATTTCTTCTTTTGTTGATAGGTGAAACTGGGTGGTATGTATTTGGCTACGATATAATTTGCGTAATCGGCATACCACGATGCACTATGTGAAGTGCGGATGACATTTAATTACTCATCAGGAAAGCTGTCATCAATAGGTCGTGGGTCATCAAGGACATTCTCCAGCCTGGACAAGTTATCTGCTACAGGGTTATCAGCAGTGTTTCGGTCAACGAGGTGCAAATCAAATTCCTGTAGCAGGATAACCCATCTAATCAGCCTAGGCTTAGCGTCCTTCTTCTCCATAAGGTACTTAATAGCAGCATGATCAGAGTGAATAGTGACTTTGGAGTCAACTGTATAAGATCTGAACTTTTCACATGCAAGCACAACTGCTAAAAACTCCTTCTCCGTAGTGGCATAGTTTCTTTGGGCAATGTCTAGAGTTTTACTAGCGTAGTGAATAACATTCAACTTCTTGTCAACTCTTTGTCCTAGAACAACACCAACAGCATAATCACTAGCGTCGCACATGATTTCAAAGGGCAAGTTCCAGTCAGGTGGTTGAACAATAGGTGCGGTTATCAAAGCCTTCTTAAGTATTTCGAAAGCTTCCTCACAATCCTCATCAAAAACAAAAGGAACATCCTTCTGCAAGAGGTTGGTAAGAGGCCTAGAAATCTTAGAGAAGTCTTTAATAAACCTTCTATAGAAACCAGCATGACCTAGGAAACTTCGTATACCTCTGATATCTGTGGGGCAAGGCATTTTCTCAATTGCATCAACCTTAGACTTATCAACTTCAATGCCTCTTTCAGAGATTTTGTGTCCTAAGACGATGCCTTCATTAACCATAAAGTGGCACTTCTCCCAATTCAAGACGAGGTTGGTATCTTTACATCTATGTAAGACTCGATCAAGGTTGCTCAGGCAATCATCAAAGGAAGACCCGTAAACGGAGAAGTCATCCATGAAAACCTCGACAATCTTTTCACAAAAGTCAGAGAATATAGCCATCATACATCTTTGAAAGGTGGCAGGTGCATTGCATAAGCCAAAAGGCATACGTCTATAGGCAAAGGTACCGAAGGGGCAGGTGAAAGTGGTTTTCTCTTGATCAGATTGTGCAACAGGTATTTGCGAGAAACCTGAATAACCGTCTAGAAAGAAGAAGTGTGTGTGTTTCGATAGCCTTTCTAGCATTTGGTCGATAAACGACAAAGGATAATGGTCTTTCCTGGTTGCCTTGTCTAGTTTCCGGAAGTCTATCACCGTCCTATAGCCAGTAATAATCCTTTGTGGGATTAGTTCATTCTTATCATTAGGAACGACGGTGATACCTCCCTTCTTCTGTACGCAATGTACTGGACTTACCCAATCACTATGAGCAACAGGATAAATGATTCATGCTTCCAGAAGCTTTAATATTTCTTTTCTAAAGACCTCTTTCATCTTAGGATTTAATCTCCTTTGATGATCAGCAACTGGTTTATAATCAGGATCGGTTTTAATCTTGTGTTGACATAGAGTGGGACTAATACCCTTAAAATCATCAAGAGTATATCCAATAGCAGCACGGTGCTTCCTTAGAGTTTTTAGTAACTTCTTCTGTTCATGCTCTGAGAGGAGAGCACTAATAATAACATGATATATCTCCTTCTCATCAAGATAGGCATACTTAAGAGTATGAGGCAACTGTTTAAGCTCGAACACAGGATCACCCTTTGGTGGGGGAGGATCCCCAAGCAGTTCAACAGGCAGATTATTCTTGAGAATAGGATATTGTTCTAAGACAATTTTATCTATCTCATCTCTTTCCTCTATATGCATATCATTTTCGTGCTCAAGCAGATATTGCTCTAAAGGATCCGTAGGAGGTATGGCAATAGAGGCAAGAGCAATGATTTCATCCCTACCAGATGACTCTTTTTCATGGGGTTGTCTTCCAAACTTGGAGAAGTTTAATTCATGAGACACACCCTCGAAACTAACTGTGACAGTCTGCTTAATGCAATCAATGTGAGCATTGATAGTGTTGAGAAAGGGTCTGCCGAATATGATGGGACAAAAGCTATCTTGTGCAGTACCAAGGACGAGGAAATCAGTAGGATACTTCGTCTTACCACACATGACTTCTACTTCTCTCACAACTCCCAGAGGGCAAATAGTGTCTCTATTAGCAAGCGTAATAGTGACATCAATGGGTTCTAGCTCAGCAGGTGCAATCTCCTATCTTGACAGAAACAACGGGCAGGCCAACTACAGGTCTGTATTTGTCTTTCGCGTGAGGTTTAGCTATTCTAGCGGAATCCTCACAGAATTTGATAACATGCCCGTCTACGTTTTCGGCTATGAGATCCTTGATAATTGCAACACTAGGTTCAACTCTAATATCCTTAGGGGGTGCAAGTGGTCTAATGTAACCCCTACGTATCACAGTTGGAGCTTTAGAATAATCCTTTATCTTAGCAGGGTATGGTGGTTTCTCAGCGTAGGCACAAGGAACAACAGGATCACTAAAAGTAATGACTTTCTCCTCAACTAGATTGGTTTTTACTATGTTGCTTTCTATAGGAGGATGATACTTAAACCACTTCTCTTTGGGAAGATCAACATGAGCAGCAAAAGGTTCACATAGAGAAGCTAATATCTCAGAGTCAAGTCCATACTTAGCGCTAAAATCTCTAGAGGTGTTTGTTTCAACTAAAGATTTAATGCAATCAAACTGGAAATTCATACCTGACTCCTTACCTCCCTCTAGCTCCCAATCTTCAGAGTTACGTTTGATTCTTTCCAATAAATTCCACTTGTGGTCAATATCTTTCTTCATAGAAGAACCGGTACACGAAGTGTCAAGCATGGTACGATCTTCATGAGAAAGCCGAGCATAAAAGTTTTGAGTGATAATTTCTCTCGAGAGCTCATGATTGGGGCATGAATATAGCATTGATTTAAGCCTCCCGCAAGCTTGAGCTATGCTTTCCCTGTCACGAGGCCAAAAGTTATAAATATAATTCCGATCACGATGTACTAAATGCATAGGATAAAACTTTTGTTGAAATTCCAATTTCAACCGCTTGTAGTCCCATGATCCAGTATCATCACATAGCCTATACCATGTCAACGCCTTATCCTTCAAAGATAAAGGAAAGACTTTCTTCTTTACCTCATCCTCGGGCAAACCTGCAAGCTTAAATAAACCACAAACTTCATCTACATAGATCAGATGCAAGTCTGGATGTGAAGATCCATCTCGTGTGTTGGGGATATTATCTGTTGGGTAACCCGCCCTAGTTGGGCCGGGTCACCCAAGCTGGCGACTCATCTCCAAGTGTTTCCGTCCTTGGCCCAACGAGGCCGGGAATCGTATGGTGGTTCAGGACCTTCGGGAGAAGTCCATTGTAGGGAAGATCTCCAAGTCTTGGAAAGATGGCGACTTAGAGATCGGAAGAATCACGATTTATGTAAAGGAAAGGACTCTTGTAAACCCTAAGGACTCGACCTGTATATAAAGGCGAGTCCCAGGGAAGGAGAGGGGAGGTTAGAAATCATCGAGTGCTAGGTCAGGCGAGTGACGCCCCCTTGTAATCGAAACATCATCAATACAAACTCCAAGCAGGACGTAGGCCTTTACCTCCTCACGAGGGGCCGAACCTGGGTAAATCTCTGTCTCGCTCTCGCATAACCCCTTTGAGTCGCCACCAAGGTGCGATGGCTCCAACACTAAGTCCTTTCACGAGGACATCTGCCGTGACAAAACCACGACAGTTGGCGCCCACCGTGGGGCCTGCGCACGGTGGAGTTGAGTTCTCAAAGGGAGCCCTACCAGGGTCCGGGAGCTACGCAGTAGGGCTCGTGACTCGGTGCCGCCGTGGGAAGTACTACATCAATAACTTGCTATGGGGGCCCGAGGCCGATTCGATCAAATCTGGCTACAGAATCCCCTTCGGCAAGATCAATGTCTTCATCGGCATGGTTGGATCGCCTATGCCTGAGCCGGACATCTCCTCCGACATCGTCGAGACGGCCAGGAACGTCCGCCCTGTCGCGACGCCAAACCTAACCCGTCCGGTCTTTGTTGGGTTCACGCAGGGATCTGAGGAACCAGAACAATCGGTGACCCAGGAGACCACGCCGGTCAACACTAATGACGAATCATCCATGGACCCCGAGGTTCTTGATGGCAGGGGCGACTCAGCCCTCGCCAAACCCGGCAGGCGGAGATGGGGCTGGCGAAACATCTAGAAGCCCGGCCACGATCTTGGTGGAGTTAGCGGCAGAGATAACAAGGCTCATGGCGACCCCCATAACCTCAGAAAACCAGGACACGATAAACACGGAACTAACAAAACTAAGAGATGGGGTGGCAAAGGCTCAGTGGGACGCCGAGGTGGAGGCCGCCAGGATCGAGACCCGGCAGGCTCAAATTACCACTGAGGTAGCTCGCTTGAATACCGAAAACTGGCGGCTCGGAAGGCATCAGCGCGCATCTGACGCCGTCCATCAGCGGAGGCATCAGGGTCGTTTGCCACCTAATCTCAACCCGACCCGCCTGTTCGACACTCCACGAAATCCCGGGGCAGGAGACGCCCCGGGGGGAGGGTCGGGCCAGCCACCAAACCCGCCGTTTGAGCCAGCTGTGGATCGCGTTCCCCGATTCTAGACACCTCGAGGTCACTTTTCCAACCCGGTGGACAATGTCCTTGCCGCAACTCGCCATTTAGAATCCCTTCCGATTCATGGCAACACTCCAGCTGAGATAGAAGCAAGGAACGCCATTGAGATGTTGAAGACAACGGTGGTTCAAAACGCCCAGTTCTCACACAGCCTAGATCGGCTGCACTCCACTCCCCAGGCAAGCCGCACCAGGAGTCGACCAGAGGACCAGCCCGCCATAACCAGCGGACCACGACCCTTTCCCCAGGTCAACTCGCTTGATGATCGAGACCCGCCAGGTCGGGATCACCCGGACACCCAAGTCGCCCGAGCGCCTCTTGTTGGAAGCGGTAGACAAGTGGGGGTGCCATGCTTGGCCCCCGCCCTTCGCAACGAGCGAACGCCCAAGGATTTTAAAGGACCAAGGAAGGTGCCTAACTACACTCCGGACCTTGAGCCGACGTCATGGGTCGAGAGCTACGAAATCGCCATGGACATGCTCCATGTAAGCGAAGCAGTCTGCGCCCGATACTTCACAATGATGCTCGAAGGGACGGCGCGTACTGGCTTAAAGAACTTGCCCCCTACTCCATCCAGACTTGGGCTGAATTAAAAGCGCGTTTCGTCAAGAACTTCCGAGGGACCTGCAAGCGCCCGATGACAATAGTCGATTTACAGCACTGCGTTCAACACCCGGACGAGTCGGCCCACCACTGGACGCGCCGGGTCGCGGAAATCATTCATTCATCGGATGGTATCACGGCGGCTCAGGCTGTGCTGATCCTGGAGCAGAACTGCCACTATGAGCCCTTGGTGCAGAAGTTGGGACGACTCAAGCGAAAGGTCCAAGACATGGGGGAGCTAATGGACACCCTCAATAGGTACGCGGCGGCGGACGACACCAAAGATCCCGGAGAAGATGGTAGTAAAGCCAACTCGCCAAGGAAAGGCGAGTCATCCAAAAATCATACCCGGTTCCAGGGGCGCGCCCGCCATAATCATGGAGCGAATGGCAAAAGATGGCAGCAGGAAGAGTCTTCGGACTTCGTCGCCAACACCAACGCCAACAATGGCAACCAGCGCCAGAAGAAGAATAGGGGTTACAGTGGCAAAAAGCCGTGCAATTATAATGAGTTACTCAAGGGCCCCTGCCCGCACCACGCCATGGCAGACGGACCGGCGACTCATTCCTGGGAGTAATGTTACGTGATGCGGGAGTTTCGGGTGGAGGCGATCAAAAAAGGGCAAGGCGGTAACCCGGACCAACGGCAGGAACAGTTCGACGCACCTAATCAACGCCAGAACCCCTTCGGCGGCTTCCCCGAACCCGGGGCTCAGGGCGGCTCGCAGCCAAGCAGTGGCCAGTATCTGGCGCATCACCAACGACGGTAATAACCCGCCAGGAGTCTTTCAACAACCACCCCCACAGGGGTTCCGCAGGGGCAGGATGACAATGGCGGTTTCCGCAACAACCCCAAGCAGTTAAGCAATGGGCAGTACCACGTTTTCACCACCAATGCCTACAGGCGTGATAAAAAGGTGAGTCACCGAGCATACAGTGTATCTGAGACGGCACTCCCTAGATATCTCCACTGGTCCGAGCAGACTATATCATGGAGTAGGGAGGATCACCCGCCAAGAGTTGACAATCCCGACGACTTAGCATTGGTCGTGGCTCCTCAAGTTGGAGGATATACCTTATCGAAGGTACTGATGGATGGTGGTAGCAGCATCAACATATTATACTTCGACACCTTTCGAAGGATGAACCTGTTGGACAAAGATTTGATGCCCTCAACCACGGTATTTCATGGGATTGTCCTAGGTAAATCGACGTACCCCATAGGCCGAGTTAGGCTCACAGTTGCGTTTGGAACAACGTCTAACTACAGGAGTGAGTCGCTTATATTTGAGGTGGTCAAGTTAAAAAGCCCCTATCATGCGCTGTTTGGGCGGCCGTCTTACGCCCGGTTCATGGCTCGCCCTTGCTATGTTTACCTTAAACTCAAGATGCGTGGTCCTAAAGGACCCATCACGGTTGATGGTGATAGGAGGATCGCAAGAGAGTGTGAATAAGGGGATGCGGCTTAGCAGAAGTCGCCTGTGCTGCGGAAGAGCTTTAATATCACCAGGCCAATGTTGATCCGGCTGACATGTCACCTTTAAAGAAGCCAATGACAGACGCTGAGCCGCCCCTCAAGTTCAAACCAACAGACGACACTAAGACAGTGGATTTCGTCCCTGGCAACTCAACCAAGCAGTTCACTATTGGGGCAGGTCTAGACCCCAAATAGGAAAGCGCGCTCATCGAATTCATCCGTGAGAATCGGGACATCTTCGTATGGAAACCTTCTGACATGCCTGGTGTGCCGAGAGAATTCGCTGAGCACCATCTTAGTGTTGACCCAAAAGCAAAACCGATTCAACAATATCTTCGCAGGTTCAATGAGGAACGACGCAAGGCAATCGGGGAAGAACTAGCCCGTCTCTTGGCCGCCGGATTCATCGTAGAGGTCTTCCACCCCAAATGGTTGGCTAACCCGGTCCTGGTGCTCAAGAAGAACGGTACCTTCCGTATGTGCATTGATTACACGGATCTTAACAGAGGCTGTCAAAAGGATCATTTCGCCCTTCCCCGCATCGATCATATTATCGATTCAGTGGCGGGATGCGAACGTTTGTGCTTCCTGGACGCTTATTCCGGATATCACCAAATCAAGATGGCCGTGGAAGATCAGGAGAAAACAGCTTTTATAACCCCCTTCGGGGCTTTTTGCTATGTGTCCATGCCATTTGGACTCAAGAGTGCAGGGGCGACTTATTAGCGCTGCATCCAAAATTGCCTCCGTGGCCAAATCGGACGCAACGTTCATGCTTACGTTGATGACATTGTGGTTAAAACTCACAGGAAGGAAACACTACTGGGAGACCTAAAGGAAAATTTTGATAATCTGCGGGTATACCAGATGAAGCTTAATCCCACCAAGTGTGTCTTTGGTGTTCCTGCAGGAAAATTGTTGGGTTTCCTGGTGTGTGAGTGCGACATTGAAGCTAACCCGGACAAAATCGAGGCGGTTACTTCCCTTGGGAAACCAGCGAATATCAATCAAGTCCAACGGATGGCGGGTCGTATTGCGGCCTTAAGTCACTTCATAAGCCGTCTGGGAGAAAAGGCTATTCCCCTTTATAAATTGCTTAAGAAATCTGACCATTTTGTTTCGACAGACGAAGCCAATGAAGCTTTCGAAGCCTTAAAACAGCAGCTGGTCAACCCGCCGGTTTTGGCCGCCCCGACTGAGAAAGAGCCCATGCTTCTGTATATTGCGGCAAACTCCAAAGCGGTGAGTGTGGCGGTGGTCATCGAAAGGAAGGAGGAAGGGAAGGAATATCTAGTGCAACGCCCGGTGTATTTGATTAGCGAGGTGCTAACTCTTTCCAAGAAGCGATACCCACACTGGCAGAAGTTAGTTTATGGGGTCTTTATGGCAAGCCGGAAGCTCAAACATTATTTCCAAGAGCATCCCATCACGGTGGTTAGCTCCGCTCCCCTCGGGAACATCATCCAGAATCGGGAAGCGACAGGGCGAATCGCCAAGTGGGCAATCGAACTCGGACCGCACCACGTGCGATACACCCCTCGCACGGCTATCAAGTCTCAGGCCTTGGTTGATTTCGTCAACGATTGGACCGAGTTACAGATCCCGGAAGACAGGCCTGACCTTACATACTGGACTATTTATTTTGACGGGTCTAGACAGTTGGAAGGCTCGGGGGCTGGCGTGATGCTGATATCGCCTCAAGGAGACACATTCTGCTATGTCCTCCGACTCATGTTTCCATGTACCAACAACGCTGCGTAATACGAAGCTTTGCTTCATGGCTTGCGACTCGCCAAGGAGATGAACCTTACGCGGGTCAGATGTTTTGGCGATTCTGATTTGGTGGTTCAGCAAGTTTCAGGTACTTGGGATTCTCGGGACCCCCTAATGGCGGCTTACATGAGGGCTATGTCTGATGTGGCGGGTCACTTCCATGGCTATCAGGTCGATAACATCGACCAACGCCTTAACGAAGCAGCTGATGCCCTTTCACGTCTCGGTTCCCAGCGTAAGACGGTTCCCCCCAATGTCTTTCTAGATACTCTGCATAATCCTTCCGTAAGGTTACCCTCGGAGGAGGAGTTGGCAATACCAGACCCTGAGTCTCAGTTCGTGGCGGCTCTCCATGTTACGCCGGATTGGGTTCTTCCGTATCTGGCCTATCTCGCCCGAGGTGAGTTACCTTCGGATGAAGTATTGTCTCGCCAAATCGTTCGGCGAAGCAAATCCATGGTGATCATCAATGGCGAATTATATAAACGAAGCACTTTTGGGGTTTTCCAAAGATGTGTTTCCTCCGAAGAAGGATGCGTAATTCTAAACGACATTCATTCCGGAGATTGTGGGCATCACGCCGGGTCACGTTCCTTGGTTTCAAAAGCGTTCCGTCATGGTTTCTTCTGGTTGATGGCCCATGCAGATGTAGAGGAGATAGTTCGTCGATGTGATGGATGCCAGCGTTATGGACGACAGGCCCATGTGCCGGCTCAAGAACTAAGGATGATACCCATCACTTGGCCTTTCGCGGTCTGGGGGTTAGACATGGTTGGCCCCTTTAAGATGTCGTCCAACAAAAAAACTCATCTGCTGGTGGCGGTTGATAAGTTTACCAAGTGGGTTGAAGAAGAACCTGTTGGAGCTTGCGATGCGGAGACATCGGTCAAATTCTTGAAAAAATTGATCTTCCGGTTCGGATATCCACACAACATTATTACTGACAATGGCACTAATCTGTCTCAAGGAGCGATGCAGGAGTTTTGCCATCGTGAGCACATCCGGCTTGATGTTTCTGCAGTAGCTCACCCGCAATCTAATGGACAGGCCGAGCGGGCGAATCAGGAAGTGTTGCGAGGAATCAAACCCCGACTCATGGTTCCCTTGGAACGTACCCCGGGGTGTTGGGTTGAGGAGTTGCCTTCAGTACTATGGAGTATTCGGACCACCCCGAACCGTTCTACGTGTTTTACTCCCTTCTTTCTGGTATATGGAGCAGAAGCCGTTCTTCCCACTGACATTAGGCATGACTCGCCTAGAGTTGCCGCTTATGTGGAACAGGACAATGAGTTGGCGCGTCAAGATTCTTTGGACGCTTTGGAGGAAGCACGCGATTTAGCTGCAGCCCGATCGGCCATTTATCAGCAGGACTTACGGCATTATCACAGCCGCCGGGTCAAGAGCCGAACTTTTCAGGAGGGCAACTTAGTGCGTCGATTGATACAAGATCGTACCGGCATGCATAAGTTATCACCACCATGGGAAGGACCGTTCGTCGTGAGCAAAAGCCTTCGCAACGTGTCCTACTATCTGGTGGATCTACGGCCTCATCGGCCAACCACGGAGGCTGAGTCAACTCGCCCGTGGAACATAGCCCACTTGCGGCCTTATTACACTTGAGCTATTAGCTCTACATTTTGTAAGTTTTTCATTTCTTATGAAGCAATAAAGTTGATGCCTCCCAGCTTGGCGGCTTTCCTGCTAATTCATCTTATTGAAAAGTATGGATGTTTATTTTTATTCTTCAAGAAGTCGCCCAAGCATGGACGCTATCTATACCAAAGAGCTTAAGTCGCTACGATGCGCTTATTACAAAACTGGGCATCGATAAGCCAAAGAGGATCGAAGTCGCTACAAGCACGCGATTCAAACATAGGCGCCTTATATGATTCTGTGGATTAGGCGGGCTTACTTGAGGGCAGTTTGTTCTCAAGTCGTTTTGTGGTAATAGCGTATACGCTTCTACAATCCTATGATGGTCTTCCCCTTAATCATAGGTCACTTGGGGGCTTCCTCTCACTGAGATCAGCCTTACTACCCATTTGGCCTGCGAAAAATTACCGCATTACAAATGGTTATACTGGACTGTGTGTTGGCCGAATCGCCATATGGACCCATGAACTCTTGGCGAGTTACTCCGCTCATGGACCCTGAACTCGCCTTGGTTCAAACATGTCTGGTACCGGCTAGCGCCTCACATGGAAAATAGAGAAACCATTGGTTCACTGAACCCGCTTCACTGAAGATTGACTCACGCCTGATCAGCCGGTCTAAATACTTGAGCTTTTTATACAAAAGTCTCCCTCAGGTAGCACTTGAGTTTATATAACTCGTCCTATCCTGTCGCGACCTGATGAGCCGATGAAATTGCTATTTTTTACCTTCCTGGCACTGCCACAAGGTCTTTCAGACTTTTTTCTGACTCGCCACAAATATCTTGGGTCGGTTATTATTTATTATCATCCATTACTCACTGAGATGATTTGATATATGTTTTTAAGCCTAAACAGGTTGATGATCAAAATCATTTTAGCCATGGCGGGTCAAGCATCATAAAAACGCCTTGAGGGCGGGTCAGGCATTCTAAGACGCCTTAAGGGCGACATAAGGGTTTTCAAGACATCACAGAAGCAGTTTGATCTCTAAAGGACTTATTACATGGCTCTTATGGCCAAATCTATGAAGGATTATTCTACTGATGTCCTCGGGTCAGCCTGCTGCGAGCTCTGGCCGACTTCAATTTGCAATTCGCCTAGTACCGAGTTACACTTGAATAACGCGGCGAACTCATCTTCATCGTTCAGCACTGATGAGAGATCCACCTCCAAGTCAAAGGGATTCTTGGGTCGACGCGGAGTTAAGCTGGTCGTTACAAAGGTTGGCGGGTTAACTTGCTTGTTCTTGTTGTCATAGGCGGCTTGGTATTTTGATAAATCCAAGCTTGCGGCAAGCTGAGTCGCTGCTGTCGTGGGTATAAGTCTGACAATAGATGTGTAGGGTACGAATGGATGGGCAGAGCCTTAGCTACGGCGAGGTTGTATGAGTTTAGGCCCCTCTACGGTGGAGGTAAAAGCCCTACGTCTCAGTGCTCTTGGGAGCTTAGTGTCGAGTGGAATATAGGATTACAGTAAAAGCCAACCCCTGCACCAGTGGGGAAGGGCGGCTTATATAGAGTGCGCTGCCCTCCACAACGGCCCGGTGGACAGGGGTGGAATAGTGGCGAATAAATGCCTATGTTACAGGTAACGTATGCCTTAAATGCTAATAATGGTGTATGAAAACGTATAACCGTTGCCCTCCTGGGAGGTTACGATGTACATAGTGGAATTCAGTCAGTACGTTAAATACGCTCCGAATGCTCGTCACCGACTGGATGATGGGGGAGTCCTTAGTTCAGTCGGAACTGACTAAGGGCCTTGTCCTTTATGAAGGGTAGTCCTTGGGTAGGACCTATAGGGCAGGCATATGACCCTACCCTAGGACTATAACCCCATCATTAGTCCCCGAATGGACCGGGGTTGGAACGACGAAGTGATGCGTGGAGTACGGATCCGACTGGTATGGATGTGACTTTGGCGTTGTTTGCCTCGATCCATTTTATCCTTTCGACCAGTGATCCGAGTGAATATACCAGTGAAACGGACCATCAGGGACCGAGTGCTTCCGCGGAATCTTTCGATGTGACCGGGCAAACTGATAGCGGCGGATTTTCTGGGATCCTCAAATTTCGGTTGCCGCGCGCTCAGCGGGGATGTCGACATCGCCATCGAGTAGTTTCTGCCGCCTCGATTACCATGCCATTATCTTCTCCACTAACATCGCAGCAGCTGGTCGGGGGATAAGATTTTGGGGCCACCTGTTAGTGACTGAGTCGGAAGCTTATTTAAGTCTCTCCGGCGGGGGTTTCTTATTGCACTGCCCTTGTTACTCGCATTCACCTCGCTCCTCCCGTAGCTCCCTGCGCGCTCCAAGCCTCCTCCTTCCTCTCCTCCTCGTCGGATCTGTTGCCTTCACCATGACGAAGGGGCAGACCAGCAAACTCGAGTCGCAGAAGAAGAAGAAGAAGGGGGCGGCCCCTGCTCAGCGGCGACAGCGGGCACTGCCGGCAGGTTGGATCCAGGGGGATTTCCTCCCCTCCACGGTCACGGCGGATGACTTGCTGGAGCTAGTGGAGCACGTCATGATCGCCAACAAGTCGTGGAGGCTGCCGGCGGAGGGCGAGACGGAGCCGGCGCTGCAGGAGGGGGAGCACGTCCTGCTGCTCAGCCACGTGTTCAGGGGCTTATCCTTGCCTCCCCACCCCTTCTTTAGAGGTATTATGAATCACTTCGGTGCGCAGCTCCATCATCTTCCTCCAAACGCGATAGCCCATCTTGCCGCATTCGTCACCCTTTGCGAGTGCTTTATTGGATGTCCCCCCCATTGGGGCTCTTTAAGTACATCTTCTCCGCTATGTCCCAGACTGTCAAAAAGCTTAGCCAGTCGGACGATAAAACCCATCTCCTCCAGCTCTGCGGGGGCTTAGGCTTCCAGAAGAAAACGAAGAGTAGCTATCCTCCACTCCAGTTGTCCGAGTCAGTTAGGAACTGGCAGTCAACCTGGTTCTACTGCCAGGACATCGCTTGTCCGAATGCCGCGACTGGGTTGCCACCCTTTATCCTAGACCGCCCGGCCCCTCCCAGGCAGCTTGCGCTCTCAAAGGTGGAAAAGATCCAGATCCAACCTCTGGTCGACGCGCTGATAGCTGTCGTCCGCAAGGGAGTCACCGACACAGATTTGCTGGAGACTTTTCTGGGTCGGCGCATCCAGCCGCTGCAAGCCCGACACCACACCATGTGGCACTACGTGGGGCCTGAGGATTCCACTCGGACTCACCCAGAGTGCGTGACCGGGGAGACGGTGACAGCGTGGGTCTGCGGCATCACAGGCGCATGCGACAACCCCCAAGGAGCCCGGCGAGTGAGGCCCTTCCGCGCCGACAACCCTCCTCAGAATGAGGTGAGCGTATCTTGTCGAGTGCTTTCAATCTTCTTAGATTTATTGCTTTTCTTGTACCACCGTCTGACGTCTGACGTTGTCGACTGTGTTTTGTGCAGGAGTGGACCAACTGGTATTCTCCCGTCTGGAACGGGAATCCAGCTGAGGAAGAGGAGGGCAGCCAGGAGGGCAGCGTGGATAGCGCCGAGTACGTCTCCGACAGTGGGGAGACGGAGGAGGAGACTGAAGAGGAGGAGGGGGAGGTTGGGGAGCAGAGCTCACCACCTCCACCATCAGAGCCTCGAACTAAGCGCCGTCACGAACTCGCAGCTCCACTGGCTCCTCCAGCGGCTCTGAGTGCTCCGCCAGCCTCTCCCGTGGCTCCGAGTGCTCGGAGCGTGAAGAGGACTAGGGACGCTGCTGCTGAGCCCACGGACCAGCCGTCAAAGCTGGCCAAACCTAGCGGCCCCAAGCCTCGGAAAGCTTTGCCTCGGATGAGGATCGCTGTTCGAGTCGCCTCAGCGTAAGTGTCTTGTTCTCCCATCTTCCTTCAGTATCTAGTTGAACTTATGCTTATCCGTCGAGTGGATTTTACTCGATAGAGCTGCTACCTCTGCCACCTCTCTGCCGCGCCAAGATGCTGATCCCATGGACACGGATAACGCTGCAACATCCCAGCAAGGTACGCTGTCACGACTCCGAGAGTTTGTATTATTCTTTCGCGAGCGCTGTCTTTAATCTTGCCCTTTTTCTGTAATTTCATGTTGTTTAGTCGGGCTTCCTTCGGAGGTGATTCACCTGGAGGACGATGACCAAAGGGGGTCAGGGCCAGCTTTGGCACCTGTCCTTGAGGTTGTCCCATCTGCTGCTGCTCCCACCATGGACGTGCCGCCGACCGACACGATGCCGCCGACTGAGACGGTACCCCTCGCGGCGGAACCGACTGGAGCGGAACTTGGGATGCCCAAGGAGTGTTCTGTTGTGGCGGGTCCATCGACCGTCCAGTACGACGCCCGACACCTCCCGGAAGACCAAGTGGGGGCCGCCAAGGAGGCCATGGTGCAGGTGGAGCTGATGGTGGGTGATGCCAAGGGAGCGTATGACTCCATCATGTCTTTGTACAAGAGAAGCTTGGAACTCCGGGACGATATCTGAGTAAGTGCGCTAGTAAGTGTTTGCTTTCCTCTTGTTACCCACTGGTGGTTTAAGTGATATACTCAGATACGGTAGGATTAGTTTGCAGTGGGTTCACTCTGAGTGAACCCAGTGGGTGTAGTCCCCGAGACTTCTGTCGAGTGCTTGCCCCGACAGTTGTCTTTATATGCATTTTCCGTGGCCTGATCAGATCAGGGCTGATCTGGCCGAATGGTACCAGTGGGGGAACTCCGAGTGCACCCACTGGGTGTAGTCCCCGAGAGTAGTGTTACTCAGGTCGGGTAACAGTAGTCTCATAGGCTTGTCTGTTTGTCATGTAGCTCAATAGGGCCGGCCTGTTCGAGCTGCATGCCAGTGGGGTCACTCTTAGTGAACCCACTGGGTGTAGTCCCCGAGACCGCTGTCGATTGCTTGCATCGGCAGGGGTCTGAAGAACTTTGAGCTTTGTTTGTTTTCCTTGTTGAATGTGTCTGATCTTTCCTTTGCGCTGATTTGGCAGAAGACTTGCAAAATGGGATCCGCATACAATGTTCTGAAGGCTGAAAAGATTCAGCTTGCTGCGGAATTGGAGGCGGCTGTGAATGACTTGACTGGTGTGAAAGGGGCTCTTGCTGACCGAGAGAAGTCTTTGGAGGAGTCGCGGGAGATCAACAAGGCATTGGTGGCCGAAATTGAAAAAATGGGCAAGCAAAGAACTAAACTGATGGGTCAGATGAAGTTGATGAACAATCGATGCATGGCGCAGGAGAAGTACGTCAGCGACTGGGCTGGGAAGATGATTAAACTGCTTGGTGGTAAGCTTTTTACCGAGTGCTTCTTGTCTGTGGAGTTTATTCTGCGCTTACTTTCTGCTTGTCTTTTCTTGGCAGATTTTTGTCTAGACGCTGAGGCTGAAGCAGCCGACATTGAACGGTCGGTTGTTCCGAACGTTCCCTCGGCGACGAAGCCAACCGGGACTTGCTCCGAGCGCATATTCGCCTTGGCAGAGCGGGACTTTTCATTGGCCGCCTGAGAGAAGTCATCGGCCGGATCGACAAGGAGCTATGGCCCGAAGACGATTCTCGGCGAGAAATAGAAGGGTTGATGACTCGACTAGAGGACATCCTAGCAGAGTGCATGCATGGAAGAAGTCCGCCACTCGTTGTGGTGCGGACGTGGCGCTATCTCTTGTCGGAGTGCACTGCAAGGAAGCTCGCGAAGAAAAGCTGAAGGCGTTGCAGGTCGCCAACACCAAGAAGCTTCGATTCGAAGATTTCATGGAGACCTTCCTCGACACAGCCACTCGCATCGCAGACGGGATCGACCTTGACACCTTTGTGGAGCCTGCCAGTCCTGGTGACGCTTGAAAAACTTTATGGTGCATGCACTTTTACCTCGGAATGTCGAGTGTTATCTGTATCAAACTTTGGCCACTGCTGTTGGCCGTCACATTCGTGGTTCGGTGTGGATAAGCTTGATCCACACCGAGCCGACTGATCGTAGATCCAACTTTGAATTCGAATCGAATATTTTGCTCTTTTTTCGCCAAGTCTTTTTTGACACGATTTTGGCTCGTGGTTTTTGTTTGGCGTTTCTTGGTGAAGCCAATGGCAAACAAGCGGAACATGTAGTTCTCAGTTGTCTTCACATCCACAGGAGCCTCAATGAGGGTCTGCTAAGCCTCCGAGTGGATCTCGAGGATACACTGGAAGGAAGCTTTTTTACTTAGGTGATTCTGGATCGCAGCTAAGTCCCCGAGTGCGGCTTTTAGTGCGCACTCGGAGCGAGTTTTTACTCATGTAGTTGTCAGTTGTCTTCACATCCACAGGAGCCTCAATGAGGGTCTGCTAAGCCTCCGAGTGGATCTCGAGGATACACTTGAAGGAAGCTTTTTACTTAGGCGATTCTGGGTCGCAGCTAAGTCCCCGAGTGCGGCTTTTAGCGCGCACTCGGAACGAGTTTGCACTTAGGCGATTCTGAATCGCAGCTAAGTCTCCGAGTGCGGCTGTAAGCTCGCACTCGGAGCGAGTTGTTACTCATGTAGTTGTCAGTTCTCTTCACATCCACATGAGCCTCAATGAGGGTCTGCTAAGTCTCCGAGTGGATCTCGAGGATACACTCGAAGGAAGCTTTATACTTAGCCGATTCTGGATCACAGCTAAGTCTCCGAGTGCGGCTTTTAGTGCGCACTCGGAACGAGTTTGTACTTAGGCGATTCTGGGTCGCAGCTAAGTCCCCGAGTGCGGCTGTAAGCTCGCGCTCGGGGCGAGTTTTTTACTTAGGCGACTCTGGGTCGCAGCTAAGTCTCCGAGTGCGATTGTTACTGCACACTCGGAGCGAGTTTGTACTTAGGCGATTCTAGGTCGTAGCTAAGTCCCCGAGTGTGGTTGTAAGCTCGCACTCGGAGCGAGTTTTTTACTTAGGCGACTCTGGGTCACAGCTAAGTCTCCGAGTGCGGCTCTAAGCTCGCACTCGAAGCGAGTTTTTTACTTAGGCGACTCTGGGTCGCAGCTAAGTCTCCGAGTGCGACTTTTAGTGCACACTCGGAGAGAGTTTGTACTTAGGCGACTCTGGGTCGCAGTTAAGTCCCCGAGTGTGCCTTTTAGTGCGCACTCGGAGAGAGTTTTTTACTTAGGCGACTCTGGGTCGCAGCTAAGTCTCCGAGTGCGACTTTTAGTGCACACTCGGAGATAGTTTGTACTTAGGCGACTCTGGGTCGCAGCTAAGTCCCCGAGTGTGACTTTTAGTGCAAACTCGGAGAGAGTTTGTACTTAGGCGACTCTGGGTCGCAGCTAAGTCTCCGAGTGCGACTTTTAGTGCACACTCGGAGAGAGAGTTTGTACTTAGGCGACTCTGGGTCGTAGCTAAGTCTCCGAGTGCGACTTTTAGTGCACACTCGGAGAGAGTTTTTTAGACAGGAGTCTGCAAATGCGGAATAATTTTGGACCTGCAAGAAATCAGTCTGCTTTGTATTACTTCAATGATACTTGTTCTTTACATTGCCTCCGTCGGCGGTCACGTGTAGAAGCGCTTCAGGAGATCTCCGTTCCATGCTTGCGGCTCGTCCGTTTCCCTGTCGAGGTTGTAGAGCCGATATGCTCCGTTGTTCAGCACCTTAGAGATGATGAAGGGTCCTTCCCAGGCGGGAGCCAACTTGTGAGGCCTCTGCTGGTCCACTCGGAGCACCAGGTCGCCTGCTTGGAATGTGCGACTCCTGACGTGCCGCGAGTGAAATCACCGCAGATCTTGTTGATAAATTGTTGAGCGAGTCAGTGCCATCTCACGCTCTTCTTCTAGTAGATCCACTCCGTCTTGCCTGGCTTGCTCTGCTTCGGCTTCGGAGAAGAGTTCGACTCGTGGAGAGTTGTGAAGCAAGTCACTCGGAAGGACCGCCTCTGCTCCATAAACGAGGAAGAACGGGGATCACCCTGTAGATCTATTTGGAGTTGTGCGGAGGCCCCACAACACCGAAGGCAGCTCGGGGACCCATGCGCCGGCGGCATGTCCAACTTCTCGCAGGAGTCGAGGCTTCAATCCTTGAAGAATGAGTCCATTCGCCCGCTTTGCTTGCCCGTTTGTTTGAGGATGCGCCACAGAGGCAAAATCCACTCGGATACCTTGGCCTGTGCAAAAACCCTTGAATCTGTCCGAGTCAAAGTTTGTGCCATTGTCGGTGATTATGCTGTGCGGAACCCCGAATCTGGCGATGATGTCTCTGACAAACTTGATGGCCGTAAGGGCGTGGAGCTTCTTGATGGGCTTGGCTTCAATCCACTTGGTGAACTTGTTGACTGCTACCAACAGATGAGTGAATCCCCCTTGGCCTGTTCTGAATGGACCGACTGTATATAATCCCCACACTGCGAACGGCCAAACAAGAGGGATTGTCTTCATCGCAGATGTTGGCTTGCGGGACTTGTTCGAATAGAACTGACAACCCTCGCATCGGTCGACCATATCCTTTGCCATTTCATTCGCCTGCAACCAGAAGAAACCAGCTCTGAATGCTTTGGCGATGATTGCTCTTGAGGAGGCATGATGGCCGCAGGTTCCCGAGTGAATTTCTTCCAAGATTAACTGTCCCTCCTCAGGGGAGATGCACCGCTGAAGGACGCCTGAAATACTTTCCTTGTACAACTGGCCACCAATGACGGTGAAGGACTTCGACCTGCGGACGATCTTCCTAGCTTGGACTTCATCTTCTGGTAATTCTTGCCTCAGGATGTACGCAATGAATGACACAGTCCATTCGGGGACAACGGCAAGAATCTCCATAATTAAATCAACCACAGCAGGGACCTCGACTTCAGTCGGATCTGTTGAACTCTTCGGTTGTACCGGTTCCTCTATAAAAGGATCTTCTTTCACCAAAGGGAGATGTAGGTGCTCGAGGCAGACATCACTCGGGACTGGTCTCCGAGTGGATCCGAGTTTTGCCAACTCATCAGCTGCTTGGTTCTTCAGTCGCGGAATATGGTGAAGTTCCAGACCTTCACACTTCTTCTGGAGCTTCCTTACTACGTTGCAGTATGCAGTCATGGTGGGGTTTCTTACATCCCACTCCTTCATCACTTGATTAACCACCAGATCTGAATCGCCATAGACCATCAGGCGACGGATGCCGAGTGTGATGGCCATGCGCAATCCATAAAGGAGAGCTTCATACTCTGCCTCATTGTTGGAAGAATCGAAATATATCTGCAACACATACTTAAGTTTATCACCTTTTGGCGATATGATCACTACGCCAGCGCCGGAGCCATTCAACATCTTGGACCCATCGAAGAACATAGTCCAATGAGCCGAGTAGATGTGAGTCGGTTGCTGTTGTTCTACCCATTCTGCTATGAAGTCAGCCAGAGCTTGAGACTTTATAGCCTTCTTGGCTTCGAACTTGATGTCGCAGTATAACATCTCCATAGCCCACTTCGCCACTCGGCCTGATGCGTCTCGATTGTGGAGGATTTCCGACAACGGAGCATCAGAAATGACAGACACCGAGGGGTCTTGGAAATAATGAGCCACCTTCTTTGCAGTCATGTAGATCCCATAAATAAGCTTTTGATAATGGGGATACCTCTGCTTGGAAGGAGTCGGGACTTCGGAAACATAATATACTGGCCGCTGAACCTTGTACGCTTTGCCTTCTTCTTCGCGTTCGACTGTGAGAACAGTGCTGCCGACTTGATTTGTAGCCGCGTTGTACAGAAGAAGGGGTTCTTTACTGAGCGGGGCAACAAGAACCGGCTGGGTGGAAAGCAGGGCTTTGAGGTCGTCGAATGCAATTTGGGCTTCGTCTGTCCACTCGAAAGTATCTGATTTCTTCATGAGTCGGTACAGAGGTAACGCCTTCTCGCCGAGTCGAGCGATAAACCTGCTCAAAGCCGCTAGGCAACCTGTGAGCCTTTGAACATCATGTATTCTGACCGGCCGTTCCATTCGGACGATGGTCCCGATCTTTTCGGGGTTAACATCGATCCCTCGTTCGGAAACGAAGAAACCGAGTAACTTTCCGCTGGGAACACCGAATGAACACTTGGCAGGGTTGAGCTTGATATCGTACCTACGAAGCTTGGCGAATATTTCTGCCAAGTCAGTCAGTAGGTCGGAACCTTTGCGTGACTTGACTACGATATCATCCATATATGCCTCCACATTTCGATCGATCTGGTCAAGGAGGCATTTTTGGATCATGCGCATGAAAGTTGCTCCTGCATTCTTCAAACCGAATGGCATAGTGATGTAGCAGAAGCACCCGAATGGGGTGATGAAGGCTGTTTTTAATTCATCTGGACCATACAGACGGATCTGATGATAGCCCGAATAGGCATCAAGGAATGATAAACGCTCGCAACCCGCAGTCGAATCAACAATTTGATCAATGCGGGGGAGCGGGAAATGATCTTTCGGGCAGACCTTATTGAGATGCTTGAAGTCGATGCACATACGGAGAGACTTGTCCTTCTTGGGCACCATGACAACATTGGCAAGCCACTCAGAGTGGTGTACCTCGCGAATGAAGCTGGCTGCCAAAAGTTTAGCCACCTCCTCTCCGATTGCCTTCCTTTTGTGCGCGGCGGACCGACGCAGGTGTTCTCGGACGGGCCGAACAGTAGGATCCACATGTAGTCGGTGCTCAGCCAACTCCCTGGGTACACCTGGCATGTCAGCGGGCTTCCATGCAAAAATGTCCCAGTTCTCACGGAGGAATTGGATGAGCTCGACTTCCTATTTTGGATCAAGGGTGGTGGAGATGTTCGTCGGGGCAGCGGTGTCGTCCGTCGGGAGGATGCTTACTTTCTTCGTGTCGCCCGCCGACTGGAATGCGGACTCCGAAGCTGGCTTCTTCGAACGCATGAAGTCAGCGGGGTCGGATGTCTTCTTGTACTCATCCAGCTCAAGGATAGCCATCTGCTGATCGGCAATCCTCGACCCCTGCTGCAGACACTCCTCGGCCCGCTGCTGATTACCCGTGACCGTGATCACACCTTCGGGACCCGGCATCTTCAGCTTCAAATACACGTAACATGGACGGTCCATGAAACGCGCATACGCCGGACGGCCCAGAATTGCATCGTATGCACTCTGGAAGTCCACCACCTCGAATGTCAGCTTTTCCTTGCGGAAGTTCTTGTCGGAGCCGAAAATGACGTCCAACGCGATCTGGCCGAGTGACTTGGCCTTTCGTCCTGGGACGACTACGTGGAACTGCATGCTGCTCTCGCTAAGTTTGGACATCGGAATCCCCATCCCCTTGAGAGTGTCGGCGTACATGGTGTCCAAGCCGATGCCGCCGTCCATGAGGACTTTGCGTAGTCGGACTCCTTCCACCACCGGGTCGACGACTAGAGCTTGCCTCCCTGGGGTGGGCACGTGTGCTGGATGATCCGACTGATCAAAGGTGATCGTAGTCTCAGACCATTTGAGCAACGTGGGGTTGGTTGGGGTGGCCATTTTCACCTCCTTGTTCACCACCTTCAATCGACTCTTGCTTTCCACGTCAGCAAAAATCATCAATGTTGCATGGACGTGGGGGAACGGATCCTCCTTGTACTCATCATCCTGCTCGTTGTCCTTTTCACTCGGTTGCCCTTCGTCGAACCCTTGGATCAGGAGGCGACATTGCCGAGTGGTGTGCTTCGGGAATATGGCGTTGCCTTCTTCGTCCATCTTCGTGTGGATTGGAAACGGCTGATGCAGGATGGAATTCCCGAATTGTTTCTTCTTGGGGGTGTACTGAGCTTTCCCCTTGCCCTTGAACTTGGCATTGGTAACGGCTGCTGTCTCTGCCTGCGGAGTGGACGGAGCTTTGTGATTTTGCTTCCGATTGCTGTTCCAATCTCCATCGGCGACTGCCTTATGCTTGCCGCTACGTATGCGGTCCTCTTCTTCGCCATTTGCATAGCGTGCGACTATCTCCATCATCTTGCTCATGGAGATGTCGCCTGTCCGACCGAATTTCAGGTACAGGTCCCTGTACCGCACGCCTACCTTGAAGGCGCAGACTGCTTGATGCTCCGTTACGTTCTCCACCGTGTGGTAGAGGGTCGTCCAGCGCTCGCTGAAATCGCGCAGGGGCTCATTCTGCTTCTCGACACAGTGCTGGAGCTCCACGAGATCAGCGGGGCGTTTGCACGTGCCCTCGAAGGTCCTGATGAAGACTCGGGACAGATCTGCCCAGCTGTAGATGCTTGATGGAGCCAACTGGTTCAGCCACGCTCGTGTCGAGCCGTCGAGCATCAGGGGGAGATGTTTCATGGCGACCTGGTCATCTCCGCCACCGATCTGGACCGCCACTCGGTAGTCGTCCAACCACATTTCTGGCATGGATTCTCCTGTGAACTTGCTGATCCCAGTCGCCAATCGGAAGTTGGGAGGGATGTCAGCTGAACGGATGGCCCGACTGAAGCACTCGGGGCCAGAGACGATGGTCCTGCTTCCACTCGGACGGTCTCTATCGTGCCATCACGGTGGGCTCGACTCCTGTCGACCTTCCTCTGGGCGATGTACCCTCTTGCGTCGGGCCTTGGATCATACGTGTCACCGACTGAACGTCGATCATCGTGATGTCGGGGCCCGTAAGGCCCACCCCGCGGAGGGGTGCGTGAACAGCGACGATCTTCGGGATTCATGGAACGGCTGCCCCCTCTGCGTCGGTGATGAGAATCGGGGCTGAAAACCGACCGATGCGTGTTCGCGTGAACAGAACTGTTGTGGATCGTGTTCTGCGACTGGGAGACCGCCGAATTCTACTGCTGCGCCGTGTGCAACAGGGCACGGATCTGCTTGATCCCTCTACCAGCCTCCGAATCAGTCAGTTGGAGGGAATTGGCTATCTTGGCAGCGGCAGCCAAGTTAAGGACGGGTGTGCGGAACACCTCGACGTTGCTTTGACGAGTGCGTCGACTGGCAGAACGGTGGTGTTGACGGCGAGCGCCGGTTGATTCGCCGACCTCGTGCTCGTTCCGACCAGTCCGGTGGGGACTTTCATAGGAATTGGCCATGAGAACTTCGGCTGTAGGCCCGCGACCCAAGTACTCGGAAGGCAATGCAGTCGGAACTGAGTCCAAGCATTGGGACGGCGGCGCGACCACAACCAACTCGAGGACTGCCACTTGAGAGGACGCGTTCTGTCGCGCCTGGGCGTGTCGCACCCAACGCTGAAGCCGCGGACGGCGGGACCGCTTGTTGCGGCGCGTGACGGGGGCGAAGATCGACACCGGGGCCGATTGCTGGAGAAGAAGGACGCCGCGGGCACCGGCACAGAAGTGCGTAGGCCCGTGACTGGGGAGCGCCTCGACGTCGAGAGGCGCATCCCGAAGCCATGCCGAATCGTCGATGATGAAGGAGAGTGCGTCGAAGAGGATCTCATGACCCATGCTCAAATCTCCGTCGGACGACATGATGAAAAGATGAAGTTGCAAACTCGCCGGAAGTCGCTTAGACGCCTGCCCCACGGTGGGCGCCAACTGTCGTGGGTATAAGTTTGACAATAGATGTGTAGGGTACGAAAGGATGGGCAGAGCCTTAGCTACGGCGAGGTTGTATGAGTTCAGGCCCCTCTATGGTGGAGGTAAAAGCCCTACGTCTCAGTGCTCTTGGGAGCTTAGTGTCGAGTGGAATATAGGATTACAGTAAAAGCCAACCCCTGCACCAGTGGGGAAGGGCGGCTTATATAGAGTGCGCTGCCCTCCACAACGGCCCGGTGGATAGGGGTGGAATAGTGGTGAATAAATGCCTACGTTACAGGTAACGTATGCCTTAAATGCTAATAATGGTGTATGAAAACGTTTGACCGTTGCCCTCCTGGGAGGTTACGATGTACAGAGTAGAATTCAGTCGGTACGTTAAATACGCTCCGAATGCTCGTCACCGACTGGATTATGGGGGAGTCCTTAGTTCTGTCGGAACTGACTAAGGGCCTTGTCCTTTATGAAGGGTAGTCCTTGGGTAGGACCTATAGGGCAGGCCTATGACCCTACCCTGGGACTATAACCCCATCAGCTGCCAAACGCGATTCTTTGACAACATGCTGGTAATCTTCTTCAGCAAATTCTGACCCGTCATCCTTGAGCTGGGGAAAGCCTGCCGCTACTTCTTCAGGGTTTATTTCTCGAGCATATGCCAGACACCGACTCAGCGTAGTCAGTTCCCCTTTTCGGCAGCAGACCGAGTTAGCTCACCAATTTGAGGAGGAAGAGTAGATAAGCAGCCAAGCATCTTCTTTATTGATGTTATGGGTTCCTTGGCACCCATCACTGCTTTCACGGTCAACACACCTCCGGAATACAGCTGCTCCATCAACGTGTAAATCGCCTTCAGCATCAGGACACAATCGTTCTGAAGATTGGCGGCTCTCGGACCTGCATAAGGAGTAATGATGGTCAGCAATTTCTACAAGTTATTTATTTACAAAGTGCAAGGTCAGGGTTTGGCTTTTACTAAAGACAGCTTGTGCCATGTCGGAGATATGTCGCTTTAAGCCGGCCAGCTCTTGTTGCACACTATCCAACTTAGCTTCACCTTTTTCTGCTCTCTTTATCAGGGCGTCTTGATCAGCTTGAGCCTTTTTTAAGTCGGCTTTTAGCTTCTCCATCTCAGATAAGATCAGTTGACACTTCTCTTCTGATTTTGCCTGGGCATCCTGCTGATCCGTTAAATTTTTCTTCAAATCCCCAAATGCTGATTCAGCTTGGGTAAGTGATTCCAGTCGAAATATATAGTCAAGGGGCAAGTCTCAGAATTATTGCAAGCAACATCCCTGACACTTGGGGGCTAATGTATAATTTTTTAGACAAATTATACACTATCAAGACCCGGCTCATCTTTTTATAGATGACCCGGCCCTTCGGGGTTACAGGTCGAAAGTTTTACTTCAATTATTAAGACCCGGCTCATCTTTTTACAGATGACTCGACCCTTGGGGGTTACCGGTCGAAAGTTTTTCTTCAATTATCAAGACCCGGCTCATCTTTTTATAGATGACCCGGCCCTTGGGGGTTAATAAAGATAATACAGTATGCAATAAGACGTACCTCATGTTTTTTTTCAGCATAAGAAGCAGGCTTTTTTCCATCTCATAACTCGCCTCCAGGCGACTTGCAAAGCCCGAGCAAAGTTCTCCGAATTCAAGATTTTCATACTAGGAGAGCTTAGCCTTGGAAAGTTCATGATCAATAGCAGGTTGAGCTGATGATGATACATGCTTCAACAAAACTGCTGTGGCCGGCTTAGAAAAGCGAGTGCCGGTGATGACCACATCGTCTGGGTCTTCTGCTGTTTTCAATGGACTTGGCGGATTAGGCATTTCCATGGTTTCCTTGGGCAACCTTGGGAGATCCACTTGATCCTTGGGTTTATCTTGGGCCGGGTTATCCTGGATCGGCGCCGATATTTCAACAGGCTCCGAAGCTGTGATGGGAGTTCACCCGCTAGTTTTCCTTTTCTTCGCCTCTGCCCTAAAAGGAAAAGGGGGTGCGCTTAAAGAAACAGACATTACCACCATCAAAACAAGGTAAGTGTTATAAAAGACTTACCCTGGGACGCGGATCATCGGTGGAAGTGCTAACATCACTAAGTCGATGGATGAAGGAGGAGAACTCTGCAAAAATAACACTTCAAGATGTGAGCGAGTTATAAACGTGATTCAAAATGAAATGAAGAGGTGCTATTAAAAGATAACTCATTTTTCCTTTTCTTGGTTTTTGTTGGTAACCCGGACACCAAATTTCCAGAATGACTCCGAGTTTTCTGATTTGAAGCATGTTGCGCTTTCTTCAAAAGGAAATTTGGATCCAAACAAGCATTTGGGTGTGAGAAGGGAACTTTCCCACAAATTCGCCTCGCCGGCTTAGGTGGAGGAGAAAATGAGTCGGAGGAAACAGAAATTACCTCTACGGAGTCTTCCTGGCTTTCATTGTCCTCATTCTACACAAGAGATACAGAGGCGTAAACACAAAACTATCAACAATGAATGGCGAGTTAAAGAGGATGGATTTTTACCTCTGAAAGTACGTCGCCAACTTGGGATTCATCGGCGTCAGATGGATCAGTGACGGCGGCTTTGCCCTTGCCCTTGGACTTCTTCTTTGGAGGCAGCTTGGCTTGCTTCAAGGCCATCTTTTTTGGCCTCCTGGACCAGAATTTGTCACCTTTCTGAAATGGCATTTTTTATAAGAGGTCATAGCTCAAGTAAGACGGAAGGAATAAAGCAAAAGCGGGTTAAGTTATTTACCTTTGGTGCCGGGTTGATCTTGCAGAACGGCTTAAGACCTATTTGGCCGCACTTGGCCGTGGGTTCGCCAGTCAATTTCGTGATGATGGTTACAATATCATTTTCTGTCAGTGTTGTGTGGAAGTAACACTGAGGGTGATCCAGGGTACCGTCAAAATCACACATTAATCCGCCCCGGCGACTTAAGGGGAGGATACGCCATTCGACCCAGCAGCGGATTAAGTCAACCCCAGTAAGGCCATTGTTTGTCAGAGATCTTAACTCGGACAGTACTGGGATAAAATTTGACTCCTCTTCTTCGATGAGCTTGTCTGGGAGTTTGAAATTTGTTGGAAGGCGATCCTCCCTATAGCCAAGAAGCTTGTTCTTACCCTCAGGCGAAGTCTCCTGGCAGTAAAACCAAGACTCGCCCCAGCCTTTGGGATGGCTTGGCATGGCGAGTGATGGGAATGAACTATCCCTACGGCGTTGAATATTGACACCACCAAGCTCCAAGCTAGGGCCATTGGAAAATTATGTCTGGCGATTCAAATGGAAGAGGTACCAGAATAAAGGAATTGAGGGTTCCATCCGCATGTAGGCCTCACAGAACACCTGGAACTGGCATAAATTGTTTATCGAGTTGGGCCCTAAGTCCTGGAGGCGGACATTCATAAAGATCATGGCATCTCTGAGGAATTTTGATCCGGGCGGCTTAAAACCCCGTTCAAGGTGTTCAACAAAAACAACTATCTCCCCTTCCTTCGGGTTGGGGATCTCCTCTCCTAACCCGGAACGCCAACTGATAACCTCTTGAGGGTCAAGATTCCCCGTTTTCACACAATTGTTAAGGAGAGTATCATCAACCTTGGTCGGGAGCCAATCACTTTTGAAAACGGTGCCCATGCTACAAAGGGACAAATTTACGGGTAAATTAACATGCCAAGCCTCTACTAAGTGGTGAAACGGATTCATTTGACTCACCAAACAATTTGCCTGATAGTTGAGGGAGTTTTTTGACTCGCCGATAAAGGTCCGGGTCAGGATACCAGGGCGACTTATGAAATTCTTACTACTTAAAGGAAAGATGGTTCAGAGCTTCAGTAGTGTCCGCCAAAATGGTGAAGTATGAATCCATAAACAGGTTTCACGCGACAGGCACTAATATATGGATCTACATAATAGGCAGAAATGAATGTGAAAAGTTGTTGGTAAAATGGCCTATGACCAAGATGAAAACAGTGCAGTTGATCTGGTGAAATCCTTTCTAAGTCTGCAAATCAAGGCTAAGCGACTAAGGGTATGGAAAATGTTGTTGTACTCACTATCGTCACCACCATCTAGCTGGGAATTACAAAGCTATTCGAGATGTTCTAAAGAAACAGTGGACATGGACCTCGAGAAGCTTAGATCTGCCTTCAATGGCGGGAGGCTGACCTAGTAAATGCAGCTGGAGGCGTCCGAAGAAAGATTCACGGTGAGCGTCGCACGTTCAGCAGCTCTCAGACGGCGACGAAGTTCTCGAAACGGCGGTGAGGCTCTCGGGCGGCGACGAAGTGCTCGGACGACGGCGAAGCTTTTGGGCGGCGGCGGAACTCTCCGGCGGCGACGAAGTGCTCGGGTGGCGACGAGGCTCTCGGTGCGACGGCGAGGATGAAGAGGGCGACAAGATGGGTAGGTGGAAATGTGCCCTGTCCCCTCCTCCCGCCTATTTATCAGGTCAGGCGCTGGGATCGAGGCGCCACGAGCGGGAACTACCAAAAAAGATAAAGATTCACCATGATGGCCGCCCAAAATTTTCAGGATAGCGATACCGAAGGATCCGTTGGAGATTACGTCATCATCTCTTCCGAGATTAAAGGGATAAGGAGGCGCCGACAAGAAGTGGTTTGACGACTTGAGTTTTTCCGCAACAGATGGCGGTTTAAGTGCATGGTGCGTAAAAAGAGTGAGATGAATCGCCCCTAACTAGGTGAGGATATTGGCGTGAAAAAATTCAAGTCAATCTGGGGCCTAATGTTGGGGATATTATCTGTTGGGTAACCCGCCCTAGTTGGGACGGGTCACCCAAGCTGGCGACTCATCTCCAAGTGGTTCCGGCCTTGGCCCAGCGAGGCCGGGAGTCGTATGGCGGTTCAGGACCTTCGGGAGAAGTCCATTGTAGGGAAGATCTCCATGTCTTGGAAAGATGGCGACTTAGAGATCGGAAGAATCACGATTTATGTATAGGAAAGGACTCTTGTAAACCCTAAGGACTCGACCTGTATATAAAGGCGAGTTCCAGGGAAGGAGAGGGGAGGTTAGAAATCATCGAGTGCTAGGTCAGGTGAGTGACGCCCCCTTGTAATCGAAACATCATCAATACAAACTCCAAGATGGACGTAGGCCTTTACCTCCTCACGAGGGGCCGAACCTGGGTAAATCTCTAACTCGCTCTCCCATAACCCCTTTGAGTCGCCACCAAGGTGCGATGGCTCCAACACTAAGTCCTTTCACGAGGACATCTGCCCTGACAAAACCACGACATCCTGTAAAAGGATTAGCCAGCAGTTTCTCAAGCATACCCGAAGGAATTTCATAAAAGTTATTTTCAGTAGGTACCTCAGGTTGAGGAACAACTCCTCGTGCTTCCGTTCGTGGTGAAGATACCCCGAACAAACTTCTTAAAGGAACAGTTTCCATAGTGACAAGTGACAATAAATTTCAGCACAGTATATAAATGTTTCCTTACCAATTCACACTTACCAAAGGCACTTCACTCCCCGGCAACGGAGCCAGAGAAGAGTCTTGATGACCCACAAGTATAGGGGATCAATCGTAGTCCTTTCGATAAGTAAGTGTGTCGAACCCAACGAGGAGCAGAAGGCTCTGGTAAACAGTTTTCAGCAAGGTAATAACTGCAAGCACTGAAAGTAGCGCTAACAAGTGATGGTGTAGTGAGGTGAAACGTAGCAGGCGAAAACTAACAAGTAACAAGTAGTAGAAACGGTGCAGAAAGTGGCCCAATCCCTTTTGTAGGAAGGGACAAGCCTGAACAAAGTCTTATAGGAGGAAAAACGCTCCCGAGGACACACGGGAATTTCTGTCATGCTAGTTTCATCATGTTCATGTGATTCGCGATCGTTACTTTGATAGTTTGATATGTGGGTGGACCGGCGCTTGGGTATTGCACTTACTTGGACAAGCATCCCACTTATGATTAACCCCTCTCGCAAGCATCCACAACTACGAAAGAAGAATTAAGACAACGTCTAACCATAGCATTAAACTAGTGGATCCAAATCAGCCCCTTACGAAGCAACACATAGACTAGGGTTTAAGCTTCTATCACTCCAGCAACCCATCATCTACTTACTACTCCCCAATCTCTTCCTCTAGGCCCAAATATGGTGAAGTGTTATGTAGTCGACGTTCACATAACACCACTAGAGGAAAATACAACATACATCATATCAAAATACCGAACGAATACCAAATTCACATGACTATTATTAACATGACTCATCCCATGTCCTCAGGAACAAAAGTAACTACTCA
Source organism: Hordeum vulgare subsp. vulgare (assembly GCF_904849725.1). NCBI lineage: Eukaryota > Viridiplantae > Streptophyta > Magnoliopsida > Poales > Poaceae > Hordeum > Hordeum vulgare. The sequence continues at coordinate 568,122,898 of NC_058524.1, read as the reverse complement.
CAAAGCATAATCATAATCATGATTAGAGGTTTAATGAATAGCATCAAGGATCTGAACATAAACTCTTCCACCAAGTAATCCAACTAGCATCAACTACAAAGAGTAATCAACACTACTAGCAACCTTACAAGTACCAATCGGAGTCGCGAGACGGAGATTGGTTACAAGAGATGAACTAGGGATTGGAGAGGATATGGTGCTGATGAAGATGTTGATGAAGATGCCTCCCCTCCGACGAGGGGAGTGTTGGTGATGACGATGGCGACGATTTCCCCCTCCGGGAGGGAAATTTCCCCGGCAGGATCGTCCTACCGGAGCTCTAGATTGGATTTGCTCAAGTTCTGCCTCGTGGCGGCGGCGAAACCATGAAAAAGCTCCCGATTGATTTTTTTCTGGAAAGAAACCCTTCATATAGCAAAAGAGGGGGGCCAGTGGGCCGTCAGGGAGCCCACAAGCCTTGTAGCCGCCACCAGGGGGGTGGCGGCTACCAGGCTTGTGGCGCCCTGGTAGCTCCCCTCTGGTACTTCTTTCGCCCAGTATTTTTTATATATTCCCAAAAAATTCCACGTAAATTTTCAGGGCATTTGGAGTTGTGCAGAATAGAGGACTCAGATTTGCTCCTTTTCCAGTCCAGAATTCCAGCTGCCTGAATTCTCCCGCTTCAAATAAACCTTTTAAAATAAGAGAGAAAAGGCATAAATATGGTACCACAATGTAATATAACAGCCCATAAAGCGATAAATATCAACATGAAAGCATGATGCAAAATGGACGTATCAGTCTCAAACGTATCTATAATTTTTGATGGTTTCATGCTGTTATCTTGTCAACTTTGGATGTTTTATATACCTTTTATATCTTTTTTGGGACTAACTTATTAATTCAGTGCCAAGTGCGAGTTCCTGTTTTTTCTATGTTTTTGACTCTTTTCAGATCTGATTTTGGAACGGAGTCGAAACGGAATAAAATCCCCGAAATGAATTTTTCCAGAACATAAGAAGATCGGGGGATTTGAGGGCCAATGCAGGAGGCCCACAGAGGGCCCACAAGCCCTGTAGCCGCGGCCATGGGGGCCCGCGGCTACCAAGCTTGTGGCCCCCGTGGAGCTCCCCTGCCCTAGATCTTTGGCCTATATATTCCCTAAAATTCCAGAAAAAATAAGAGCATCCACGAAACCTTTCCGCCTCCGCAAGCTTCCGTTTCTGTGAGATCTCATGTGGAGACCTGTTGGGGATATTATCTGTTGGGTAACCCGCCCTAGTTGGGCCGGGTCACCAAAGCTGGCGACTCATCTCCAAGTGGTTTTGGCCTTGGCCCAGTGAGGCCGGAAGTCGTATGGCGGTTCAGGACCTTCGGGAGGAGTCCATAGTATAGAAGGTCTCCAAGTCTTGGAAAGATGGCAACTTAGAGATCGGAAGAGTCACGATTTGTGTAACGGAAAGGACCCTTGTAAACCCTAAGGACTCGACCTGTATATAAAGGCAAGTCCCAGGGAAGGAGAGGGCAAGTTAGAAATCATTGAGTGCTAGGTCAGGCGAGTTATGCCCTCCTGGTAATCGAAACACCATCAATACAACACAAAGCAGGACGTAGGCTTTTACCTCCTCACGAGGGGCCGAATCTCTGTCTCGCTCCCGTTCAACCCCTTTGAGTCGCCACCAAGGTGCGATGGCTCCAACACTAAGTCCTTTCACGAGGACATCTGCCGTGACAAAACCACGACAGTTGGCACCCACCATGGGGCCTGCGCACGGTGGAGTTGAGTTCTCAAAGGGAGCCCTACCAGGATCTAGGAGCTACGCAGAGGGGCTCATGACTCAGAGCCGCCGCGGGAAGTACTACATCAACAACTTGCTATGGGGGCCCGAGGCCGATTCGATCGAATTCAATTACAGGGTCCCCTTCGGCAAGATCAACATCTTCGTCGGCATGATTGGATCGCCCATGCCTGAGCCGGACACCTCCTCCGACATTGTCGAGCCGGCCAGGTACGTTCGCCCTGTCGTGACGCCAAACCTAACCCGTCCGGTCTTTGTTGGGTTCACGCAGGGATCTGAGGAACGAGAACAATCAGCGATCCAGGAGACCATGCTGGTCAACAATGATGACGAATCGTCCATGGGCGATTCAGATTCAATCCAGTCTCTACACGGGGGCTGCCTTGGGGGCTTGTTACTAGCCATGGACCCCGAAGTTCTTGACCGGACTCGCCGTCAGATCGCCGTTTATATGGCAGGGGCGACTCAACCCTCGCCAAACCCGGCAGGCGGAGATGGAACTGGCGAAACGTCTAGAAGCCCGGCCGCGATCTTGGTGGAGTTAGCAGCGGAAATAACAAGGCTCATGGTGACCCCCATAACACCGGAAAACCAGGACTCGGTAAACACGGAACTGACGAACCTAAGAGAGGGGGTGGCAAAGGCTCAGCGGGACGCTGAGGTGGAGGCCGCCAGGATCGAGACCCAGCAGGCTCAAATTACCGCTGAGGTAGCTCGCTTGAATACCGAAAACTGGCGGCTCGAAAGGCATCAGCGCGCATCTGACGCCGTCCATCAGCGGAGGCATCAGGGTCGTTTGCCACCTGATCTCAACCCGACCCGCCTGTTCGACACTCCACGAACTCCCGGGGCAGGAGCCGCCCCGGGGGGAGGGCCGGGCCAGCCACCGAACCTGCCGTTTCAGCCAGCTGTGGATCGTGTTCCCCGAATCCAAACACCTCAAGGTCACTTTTCCAACCTGGTGGACAACGTCCTTGCCGCAACTCGCCATTTAGAATCCCTTCCGATTCACGGCAACACTCCACCGAGATAGAGGCAAGGAACGCCATTGAGATGTTGAAGACGGCGGTGGTTCAAAACGCCCAGTTCTCACACAGCCTAGATCGGCTGCACTCCACTCCCCAGGCAAGCCGCACCAGGAGTCAGCCAGAGAACCAGCCCGCTATAAGCAGCGGACCGCGACCCTTTCCCTAGGTCAACTCGCCTGATCATCGAGACCCGCGAGGTCGGGATCACCCGGACACCCAAGTCGCCCCAGCGCCTCTTGTTGGAAGCGGCAGACAAGTGGGGGTGCCATGTTTGGCCCCCGCCCTTCGCAACGAGCGAATGCCCAAGGATTTTAAAGGGCCAACAAAGGTGCCTAACTACACTCCGGACCTTGAGCTGGCGTCGTGGGTCGAGAGTTACGAAATCGCCTTGGACATGCTCGATGTAAGCGAAGCAGTCTGCGCCAGGTAGTTCACAATGATGCTTGAAGGGACGGCACGTACTTGGTTAAAGCACTTGCCCCCCAACTCCATCCATACTTGGGCTGAATTAAAAGAGCGTTTCGTCAAAAACTTCCGAGGAACCTGCAAACGCCCGATGACAATAGTCGATTTACAGCACTGCGTTCAACGCCCGGATGAGTCAGCCCACCACTGGTCGCGGCGGGTTGCGGAAATCATTCAATCGTCGGACGGTATTACGGCAGCTCAGGTTGTGCTGATCCTTGAGCAGAATTGCCACTACGAGCCCTTGGTGCAGAAGTTGGGGCGACTCAAGCGAAAGGTCCAAGACATGGGGGAGCTAATGGACACCCTCACTAGGTATGCTGAGGCGGACGAAACCAAAGATCCCGGAGAGGATGGTGGTAAAGCCAATTCGCCAATGAAAGGCGAGTCATCCAAAAATCATACCCGGTTCCAGGGACGCGCCCGCCATAATCATGGAGTGAATAGCAAGAGAAGGCAGCAGGAAGAGTCTTCGGACTTTGTCGCCAACACCAACACCAATAATGGCAACCAACGTTAGAAAAAGAATAGGGGTTACAGTGGCAAAAAGCCGCGCAACTATAATGAGTTACTCAAGGGCCCCTGCCCGCACCACGCCATGGCAGACGGATTGGCGACTCATTCCTGGGAGGACTGTTACGTGATGCGGGAGTTTTGGGCGGAGGCGATCAAAAAAGGGCAAGGTGGTGACCCGGACCAACGGCAGGAACAGTTTGGCGCACCTAATCAACACCAGAACCCCTTCGGCGGCTTCCCCGAACCGGGGGCTCAGGGTGGCTCGCAGCCAAGCAGTGGCCAGTATCCGGTGCATCACCAACGACGGTATAACCCGCCTGGAGTTTTTCAACAACCACCCCCACAGGGGGCTGCGCAGGGGCAGGACGACAATGGCGGCTTCCGCAACAACCCCAAGCAGTTAAGCAATGGGCAGTACCATGTTTTCACCACCAATGCCTGCAGGCGTGATAAAAAGGTGAGTCACCGAGCGTACAGTGTATCTGAGCCGGCACTCCCTAGATACCTCCACTGGTCCGAGCAGACTATATCATGGAATAGGGAGGATCACCCGCCGAGAGTTGACAATCCCGGCGACTTAGCGATGGTCGTGGCTCCCCAAGTTGGAGGATATACTTTATCGAAGGTACTGATGGATGGTGGCAACAGCATCAACATATTATACTTCGACACCTTCCAAAGGATGAACCTGTTGGAGAAAGACTTGATGCCCTCAACCACGGTATTCCACGGGATTGTCCCAGGTAAATCGGCGTATCCCATAGGCCGAGTTAGGCTCACAGTTGCATTTGGAACAACGTCTAACTACAGGAGTGAGTCGCTTATGTTTGAGGTGGTCAAGTTAAAGAGCCCCTATCATGCGCTGTTTGGGCGACCGGCTTACGCCCGGTTCATGGCTCGCCCCTGCTATGTTTACCTTAAACTCAAGATGCCTGGTCCTAAAGGACCCATCACGGTTGATGGTGATAGGAGGATTGCAAGAGAGTGTGAAGAAGGGGATGCGGCTTACGCAGAAGTCGCCTGTGCTGCGAAAGAGCTTAAATATCACCATGCCAATGTTGATCCGGCTGATATGTCACCTTTAAAGAAGCCAACGACAGACGCTGAGCCGCCCCTCAAGTTCAAACCAACAGATGACACTAAGACAGTGGATTTCGTCCCTGGCGACTCAACCAAGCAATTCACTATTGGGACGGGTCTCGATCCTAAATAGGAAAGCGCGCTCATCAAATTCATCCGTGAGAATCGGGACATCTTCGCATGGAAACCTTCCGACATGCCTGGTTTGCCGAGAGAATTCGCTGAGCACCATCTTAATGTTCACCCAAAAGCAAAACTGATTCAGCAATATCTTCGTAGGTTCAATGAGGAACGACGCAAGGCAATCGGGGAGGAAGTTGCCCGTCTCTTGGCCGCCGGATTCATCATAGAGGTCTTCCACCCCAAATGGTTGGCTAACCCGGTCCTGGTGCTCAAGAAGAACGGTACCTTCCGTATGTGCATTGATTACACGGATCTTAACAGAGCTTGTCCAAAGGATCATTTCGCCCTTCCCCGCATCGATCAAATTATTGATTCAGTGGCAGGATGCGAATGTTTGTGCTTCCTGGACGCTTATTCCGGATATCACCAAATCAAGATGGCCATGGAAGATCAGGAGAAAACATCTTTTATAACCCCCTTCGGGGCTTTTTGCTATGTGTCCATGTCATTCGGACTCAAGAGTGCAGGGGCGACTTATCAACGCTGCATCCAAAATTGCCTCCATGGCCAAATCAGACGCAACGTCCATGCCTATGTTGATGACACTCTGGTTAAAACTCACAGGAAGGAAATGCTACTCGGAGATCTCAAGGAAACTTTTGATAATTTGCGGGTATATATCAGATGAAGCTTAATCCCACCAAGTGTGTCTTTGGTGTTCCTGTAGGGAAATTGTTGGGTTTTTTGGTGTTTGAGCGTGGCATTGAAGCTAACCCGGACAAGATCGAGGCGGTTACCTCCCTTGGGAAACCAGCGAATATTAATCAAGTCCAACGGATGGCGGGTCGTATTGCGGCCTTAAGTCGCTTCATAAGCCGTCTCGGAGAAAAAGATATTCCCCTTTATCAATTGCTTAGGAAATCTGACCATTTTGTTTGGACAGACGAAGCCAATGAAGCTTTCGAAGCCTTAAAATGGCAGCTGGTCAACCCGCCGGTCTTGGCCGCCCCGACTGAGAAAGAGCCCATGCTTTTATATATTGCGGCAAACTCCAAAGCGGTGAGTGTGGTGGTGGTCGTCGAAAGGAAGGAGGAAGGGAAGGAATATCATGTGCAGCGCCTGGTGTATTTCATCAGCGAGGTGCTAACTCTTTCCAAGCAGCGGTACCCACACTGGCAGAAGTTAGTTTATGGGGTCTTTATGGCGAGCCGGAAGCTCAAACATTATTTCCAAGAGCATCCCATCACGGTGGTTAGCTCCGCTCCCCTCGGGGACATCATCCAGAATCGGGAGGCGACAAGGCGAATCGCCAAGTGGGCGATCGAACTTGGGTCGTACCACGTGCGATACACCCCTCGCACGGCTATCAAGTCTCAGGCCTTGGTTGATTTCGTCAATGATTGGATCGAGTTACAGATCCCGGAAGACAGGCCTGACCTTACATACTGGAGTATTTATTTTGACAGATCTAGACAGTTGGAAGGCTCGGGGGCTGGCGTGGTGCTGATATCGCCTCAAGGAGATAAATTTTGCTATGCCCTCCGACTTATGTTTCCATGTACCAACAACGCTGCGGAATATGAAGCTTTGCTTCATGGCTTGCGACTCACCAAGGAGATGAACCTTACGCGGGTCAGATGTTTTGGCGATTCTGATTTGGTGGCTCAGCAAGTTTCAGGTACTTGGGATTCTCGGGACCCCTTGATGGCGGCTTACAGGAGGGCTGTGTCTGATGTGGCGGGTCACTTCCATGGCTATCAGGTCGATCACATCGACCGAAGCCTTAACGAAGCAGCTGATGCCCTTTCACGTCTCGGTTCCCAGCGTAAGCCGGTTCCCCCCAATGTTTTTCTAGATACTCTGCATAATCCTTCCGTAAGGTTGCCCTCGGAGGAGGAGTTGGCAGTACTAGACCCTGAGTCTCAGTTCGTGGCGGCTCTCCATGTCACGCCGGATTGGGTTCTTCCGTATTTGGCCTATCTCGCCCGAGGTGAGTTACCTACGGATGAAGTATTGGCTCGCCAAATCGTTCGGCGAAGCAAATCCATGGTGATCATCAATGGCGAATTATATAAACGAAGCACTTCCGGGGTTTTCCAAAGATGTGTTTCCTCCGAAGAAGGGTGCATAATTCTAAATGACATTCATTCCGGAGATTGTGGGCATCACCCCGGGTCACGCTCCTTGGTTTCAAAAGCGTCCCATCATGGTTTCTTCTGGTTGACGGCCCATGCAGACGCAGAGGAGATAGTTCGTCGATGTGATGGATGCCAGCGTTATGGATGACAGACCCATGTGCCGGCTCAAGAACTAAGGATGATACCCATCACTTGGCCTTTCGCGGTCTGGGGGTTAGACATGGTTGGCCCCTTTAAGATGTCGTCCAACAAGAAAACTCATCTGCTGGTGGCGGTTGATAAGTTCACCAAGTTGGTTGAAGCAGAACCCGTTGGAGCTTGCGATGCAGAGACAACAGTAAAATTCTTGAAAAAATTGATCTTCCGATTCGGATATCCACACAGCATTATTACTGATAATGGCACTAATCTGTCTCAAGGAGCGATGCAGGAGTTTTGCCATCGTGAGCACATCCGGCTTGATGTTTCTGCGGTATCTCACCCGCAATCCAATGGAAGTTTTGTGAGGAATCAAACCCCGACTCATGGTTACCTTGGAACGTACCCCGGGGTGTTGGGTTGAGGAGTTGCCTTCAGTACTATGGAGCATCTGGACCACCCCGAACCGTTCTACGGGTTTTACTCCCTTCTTTCTCGTATATGGAGCAGAAGTCGTTCTTCCCACTGACATTAGGCATGACTCGCCCAGAGTCGCCGCTTATGTGGAGCAGGACAACGAGTTGGCGCGTCAAGACTCTTTGGACGCCTTGGAGGAAGCACGCGATTTGGCTGCAGCCCGATCGGCCATTTATTAGCAGGACTTACGACGTTATCACAACTGCCGGGTCAAGAGCCGAACTTTTCACGAGGGCGACTTAGTGCTTTGACTGATACAAGATCGTACTGGCATGCATAAGTTATCACCACCCTGGGAAGGACCGTTCGGCGTCAGCAAAAGCCTTCACAACGGGTCCTACTATCTGGTGGATCTACGGCCTGATCGGCCAACCACGCAGGCTGAGTCAACTCGCCCCCTAGAACATAGCCCACTTGCGGCCTTATTACACTTGAGCTGTTAGCTCTACATTTTGTAAGTTTTTCATTTCTTATAAAGCAATAAAATTAACGCGTCCTAGCTTGGGGGCTTTCCTGCTAATTCATCTTATTGAAAGGTATGGATCTTTATTTTTATTCATCAACAAGTCGCCCAAACATGGACGCTATCCATACCAAAGAGCTTAAGTCGCCACGATGCGCTTATTACAAAACTGGGTATCGATAAGCCAAAGAGGATAGAAGTCGCCACAAGTGCGCAATTCAAACATATGATTCTGTAGATTAGGCCGACTTACTTGAGGGTAGTTTGTTCTCAAGTCGTTTTGTGGTAATAGCGTATACGCTTCTACAATCCTATGATGGTCTTTCCCTTAATCATAGGTCACTTGGGGGCTTCCTCTCACTGAGATCAGCCTTACTACCCATTTGGCCTGCGAAAAATTACCGCATTACAAATGGTTATACTGGACTGTGTGTTGGCCGAATCGCCATATGGGCCCGTGAACTCTTGGCGAGTTACTCCGCTCATGGACCCTGAACTCGCCTTGGTTAAAACATGTCTGGTACCGGCTAGCGCCTCACATGGAAAATAGAGAAACCATTGGTTCATTGAACCCGCTACACTGAAGCTTGACTCGTGCCTGATCAGCCGGTCTAAATACTTGAGCTTTTGATACAAAAGTCTCCCTCGGGTAGCACTTGAGTTTATTTAACTCGTCCTATCCCGTCGCGACCTGATGAGCCGACAAAATTGCTATTTTTTACCTTCCTGGCACTGCCACAAGATCTTTCAGACTTTTTTCTGACTCGCCTCAAATATCTTGGGTCAATTATTATTTATTATCATCCATTACTCACCGAGATGGTTTGATATATGTTTTCAAGCCTAACAGGCTGGTGATCAAAATCATTCTAGCCATGGCGGGTCAAGCATCACAAAAACGCCTCGACGGCGGATCAAGCATTTTAAAGTGCCTTAAGGGTGACATAAGGGTTTTTCAAGATATCACAGAAGCAGTTTGATCTCTAAAAAGACTTATTACATGGCTCTTATGGCCAAATCTATGAAGTTTTATTCTACTGATGTCCTCGGATCAGCCTGCTGCAAGCTCTGGCCGACTTCAATTTGCAAGTCGCCCAGTACCCAGTTACACTTGGATAACGCGGCGAACTCATCTTCATCGTTCAGCACTGATGAGAGATCCACCTCCAAGTCAAAAGGATTCTTGGGTCGACGAAGAGTTAAGTTGGTCGTTACAAAGGTTGGCGGGTTAACTTTCTTGTTCTTGTTGTCATAGGCGGCTTCGTATTTTGATAAATCCAAGCTTGCAGCAAGCTGAGTCGCTGCCAAACGGGATTCTTTGACAACACGCTGGTAATCTTCTTCAGCAAATTCTGACCCGTCATCCTTGAGCTGGGGAAAGCCTGCCGCTACTTCTTCCGGGTTTATTTCTGGAGCATACGCCAAACACCAACTCAGCGTAGTCAGTGCTCCTTTTCGGGCGGCAGGCCGAGTTAGCTCACCAATTTGAGGAGGAAGAGTAGATAAGCAGCCAAGCATCTTCTTTATTGATGTTATGGGTTCCTTGGCACCCATCACTGCTTTCACAGTCAGCACACTTCCGGTATACAGTTGCTCCGTCAACGTATAAATCGCCTTAAGCATCAGGACACAATCATTCTGAAGATTGGCGGCTCTCGGACCTGTGTAAGAGGTAATGATGGTCAGCGATTTCTACAAGCTATTTATTTACAAAGTGCAAGGTCAAGGGTTGGTTTTTACCAAAGACGGCTTGCTCCATGTTGGAGATATGTCGCTTTAAGCCGGCCAGGTCTTGTTGCACAGTATCCAATTTAGCTTCAGTTTTTTCTGCTCGCTTTATTAAGGCATCTTGATCAGCTTGAGCCTTTTTTAAGTCGGCTTTTAGCTTCTCCATCTCAGATAAGATCAGTTGACACTTCTCTTCTGATTTTGCCCGGGCATCCTGCTGATCGGTTAAATTTTTCTTCAAGTCGCCAAATGCTGATTCAGTTTGGGTAAGTGATTCCTGTCGAAATATATAGTCAAGGGGCCAGTCTCATAATTATTGCAAGCAACATCCCTGACACTTGGGGGCTAATGTATAATTTTTTAGACAAATTATACAGTATCAAGACCCGGCTCATCTTTTTACAGATGACCCAGCCCTTGGGGGTTATAGGTCAAAAGTTTTCTTCAATTATCAAGACCCGGCTCATCTATTTACAGATGACCCGACTCTTGGGGGTTACAGGTCGAAAGTTTTTCTTCAATTATCAAGACCCGGCTCATCTTTTGACAGATGACCCGGCCCTTGGGGTTACAGGTCGACAGATTCATTTTTACTATCAAGACCCGGCTCATCTTTTTACTGATGACCCGACCCTTGGGGGTTAATGAGGATAATACGGTGTGTAATAAGACGTACCTCATGTTTGTTCTTCAACATAAGAAGCTGAATTTTTGCCATCTCATAACTCGCCTCCAGGCGACTTGCAAAGCCAGAGAAAAGTTCTTTGAAATCAAGATTCTCGTACTGGGAGAGCTTAGCCTTGGAAAGTTCATGCTCAAAAGCAGGTTGAGCTGATGATGATACATGCTTCGATAAAACTGATGTGGCCGGCTTAGAGAAGCGAGTGTCGGTGATGACTACATCGTCTGGGTCTTCTGCTGTTTTCAATGGACTTGGCGGGTTAGGCGTTTCCATGGTTTCCTTGGGCGAGCCTGGGAGATCCACTTGATCTTCAGGTTTGTCTTGGTCCGGGTTATCCAGGATCGGCGCCGATTTTTCAATAAGCTCCGAAGCTGTAATGGGAGTTGACCCGCCAGTTTTCCTCTTCTTCGCCGCGCCCTAAGAGGAGAAGAGGGTGTGCTTAAAGAAACAGACATTACCACCACCACGACAAGGTAAAAGTAATAAAAGACTTACCCTGGGATGCGGATCATCGGTGGGAGTGCTGACATCACTGAGTCGCCGGATGAAGGAGGAGAACTCTGCAAAAATAACACTTCAAGATGTGAGCGAGTTATAAACACGATCCAAAAGGAAATGAAGAGGTGCTATTAAAAGATACCTCATTTTGCCTTTTCTTGGTTCTTGTTGGTAACCCGGACACCAAGTTTCCAGAATGACTCCGAGTTTTCCGATTTGAGGCATGTTGTGCTTTCTTCAGAAGGAAATTTGGATCCAAACAAGCATTTGGGTGTGAGAAGGGAACTTTCCCACAAATTCGCCTGGCCGGCTTAGGTGGAGGAGAAGATGAGTCGGAGGAAACAGAAATTACCTCTATGGAGTCTTCCTGGCTTTCATTTTCCTCATTCTACACAAGAGTTACAGAGGCGTAAATACAAAACTGTCAACAATGAATGGCGAGTTAAAATAGGATGGATTTTTACCTCTGAAAGTACGTCGCTGACTTGGGATTCATCGGCGTCAGATGGTTCAGTGACGGCTGCTTTGCCTTTGCCCTTGGACTTCTTCTTCGGGGGCGGCCTGGCTTGCTTCATGGCCATCTTTTTTCGCCTCTTGGACCAGAATTTGTCACCTTTCTGAAACGGTATTTTTTATTTATAAGAGGTCTTAGCCCAAATAAGACGGAAGGAATAAAAACAAGTGGCAGGTTAAGTTATTTACCTTTGGTGCCGGGTTGATCTTGCAGAACGGTTTAAGACCTATTTGGCCGTATTTTTCCGCGGGTTCGCCGGTCAACTTTTTGATGATGGTTACAATATCACTTTCTGTCAGAGCCGTGTGGAAGTAGCACTGGGGGTGATCCAGGGTGCCGTCAAAATCACACATTAATCCATCCCGGCGACTTAAGGGGAGGATACGCCATTCAACCCAGCAGCGGATCAAGTCAACCCCAGTAAGGCCGTTGTTCGTCAGAGATCTTAACTCGGACAGTACTGGGATAAAGTCTGACTCCTCTTCTTCGGTGAGCTTGTCTGGGAGTTTTAGATTTGTTGGAAGGCGATCTTCCCTATAACCGAGAAGCTTGTTCTCGCCCTCAGGCGAAGTCTCCTGGCAGCAAAACCAAGACTCGCCCCAGCCTTTGGGATGGCTTGGCATGGCGAGTGACGGGAATGAACTATCCCTGCGGCGTTGAACATTGACACCTCCAAGCTCCAAGCTAGGGCCATTGGAAAATTCTGTTTGGCGATTCAAATGGAAGAAGTACCAGAATAAAGGAACTGAGGGTTCCATTCACAAGTAGGCCTCACAGAACACTTGGAACTCGCATAAATTGCTTATCGAGTTGGGCCCTAAATCCTGGAGGCGGACATTCATAAAAGTCATGGCATCTCTGAGGAATTTCGATCCGGGCGGCTTAAAGCCCCGTTCAAGGTGTTCAACAAAAACAACTTGTCAACAAAAACGAAAATAACTTGGAATTATGCCCTAGAGGCAATAATAAATATAGTTATTATTATAATTCCTGTATCAAGATAATCGTTTATTATCCATGCTATAATTGTATTGAATGAAGACTTATATACATGTGTGGATACATAGACAAAACACTGTCCCTAGCAAGCCTCTAGTTGGCTAGCCAGTTGATCAAAGATAGTCAGTGTCTTCTGATTATGAACAAGGTGTTGTTGCTTGATAACTGGATCACGTCATTAGGAGAATCACGTGATGGACTAGACCCAAACCAATAGACGTAGCATGTTGATCGTGTCATTTTGTTGCTACTGTTTTCTGCGTGTCAAGTATTTGTTCCTATGACCATGAGATCATATAACTCACTGACACCGGAGGAATACTTTGTGTGTATCAAACGTCGCAACGTAACTGGGTGACTATAAAGATGCTCTACAGGTATCTCCGAAGGTGTTCGTTGAGATAGTATGGATCGAGACTGGGATTTGTCACTCCGTGTGACGGAGAGGTATCTCGGGGCCCACTCGGTAATACAACATCACACACAAGCCTTGCAAGCAATGTGACTTAGTGTAAGTTGCGGGATCTTGTATTACGGAACGAGTAAAGAGACTTGCCGGTAAACGAGATTGAAATAGGTATGCGGATACTGACGATCGAATCTCGGGCAAGTAACATACCGAAGGACAAAGGGAATGACATACGGGATTATATGAATCCTTGGCACTAAGGTTCAAATGATAAGGTCTTCATAGAATATGTAGGATCCAATATGGGCATCCAGGTCCCGCTATTGGATATTGACCGAGGAGTCTCTCAGGTCATGTCTACATAGTTCTCGAACCCGCAGGGTCTGCAACTTAAGGTTCGACGTTGTTTTATGCGTATTTGATTTATATGGTTGGTTACCGAATGTTGTTCGGAGTCCCGGATGAGATCACGGACGTCACGAGGGTTTCCGGAATGGTCCGGAAATGAAGATTGATATATAGGATGGCCTCATTTGATTACCGGAAGGTTTTCGGAGTTACCGGGAATGTACCGGGAATGACGAATGGGTTCCGGGAGTTCACCGGGGGAGGCAACCCACCCCGGGGAAGCCCATAGGCCTTGGGGGTGGCGCACCAGCCCTTAGTGGGCTGGTGGGACAGCCCAAGAAGGCCCTACGCGCCATAGGAAGAAAATCAAAGCGAAAAAAAAGAGGAGGTGGGAAAAGGGGGAAGAACTCCTCCTTTCAAACCTAGTTGGACTTGGTTTGGAAGGGGAGGGTTGCCCCCCTTGGCTCGGCCGAAGTCCTTGGGGGTCCTTGGACCCCAAGGCAAGGCTCCCCCTCTTCCCCCTATATATACGGAGGTTTTAGGGCTGATTTGAGACAACTTTGCCACGGCAGCCCGACCACATATCTCCACGGTTTTACCTCTAGATCGCGTTTCTGCGGAGCTCGGGCGGAGCCCTGCCGAGACAAGATCATCACCAACCTCCGGAGCACCGTCACGCTGCCGGAGAACTCTTCTACCTCTCCGTCTCTCTTGCTGGATCAGGAAGGCCGAGATCATCGTCGAGCTGTACGTGTGCTGAACGCGGAGGTGCCGTCCGTTCGGCACTAGATCGTGGGACTGATCGCGGGACGGTTCGCGGGGCGGATCGAGGGACGTGAGGACGTTCCACTACATCAACCGCGTTCACTAATGCTTATGTTGTACGGTCTACAAGGGTACGTAGATCAAACATCCCCTCTCGTAGATGGACATCACCATGATAGGTCTTCATGCGCGTAGGAAATTTTTTGTTTCCCATGTGACGTTCCACAACAGTGGCATCATGAGCTAGGTTCATGCGTAGATGTCTTCTCGAGTAGAACACAAAATTTTTTGTGGGCGGTGATGTGCGTTTTTCTGCCCTCCTTAGTTTTTTCTTGATTCCGCGGTATTGTTGGATTGAAGCGGCTTGGACCGACATTACTCGTACGCTTACGAGAGACTGGTTTCATCGCTACGAGTAACCCCGTTGCTCAAAGATGACTGGCAAGTGTCAGTTTCTCCAACTTTAGTTGAATCGGATTTGACAGAGGAGGTCCTTGGATGAGGTTAAATAGCAACTCATATATCTCCGTTGTGGTGTTTGCGTAAGTAAGATGCGATCCTACTAGATACCCATGGTCACCACATAAAACATGCAACAACAAAATTAGAGGACGTCTAACTTGTTTTTGCAGGGTATGCTTGTGATGTGATATGTCCAACGATATGATGTGATATATTGGATGTATGAGATGATCATGTTGTAATAGATAATATCGACTTGCACGTCGATGGTACGGCAACCGGCAGGAGCCATAGGGTTGTCTTTATACTAACGTTTGTGCTTGCAGATGCGTTTACTATTTTTCAAAGATGTTGCTTTAGTAGTAATAGCATGAGTAGCACGACAACCCCGATGGCGACACGTTGATGGAGATCATGGTGTGGCACCAGTGACAAGCAGATCGTGCCGGTGCTTGGTGATGAAGATCAAGGAGCACGTGATGATGGCCATATCATGTCACTTATGAATTGCATGTGATGTTAATCCTTTTATGCACCTTATTTTGCTTAGAACGACGGTAGCATTATGAGGTGATCTCTCACTCAAATTTCAAGACGAAATTGTGTTCTCCCCGACTGTGCATCGTTGCTACAGTTCGTCGTTCCGAGACACCACGTGATGATCGGGTGTGATAGACTCAACGTTCACATACAACGGGTGCAAAACAGTTGCGCACACGGAACACTCGGGTTAAGCTTGACGAGCCTAGCATGTGCAGACATGGCCTCGGAACACATGAGACCGAAAGGTCGATCATGAATCATATAGATGATATGATTAGCATAGGGATGCTTACCACTGAAACTATGCTCAACTCACGTGATGATCGGACTTGAGCTAGTGTAAGTGGATCATGAACCACTCAAATGACTAGAGAGATGTACTTTTTGAGTGGGAGTTTAGCGAGTAATTTGATTAAGTTAAACTCTAATTATCTTGAACATAGTCTAAGTCCACTTTGAATATATTTGTGTTGTAGATCATGGCTCACGCGACAGTCACCCTGAATTTTAATACGTTCCTAGAGAAAGCTAAGTTGAAAGATGATGGAAGCAACTTTGTAGACTGGGCTCGTAATCTTAAGCTAATCTTACAAGCTGGGAAGAAGGATTATGTCCTTAATGTTGCGCTAGGAGATGAACCACCCGCTACGGCTAATCAGGATGTTAAGAACGCTTGGTTAGCACGTAAGGAGGACTACTCAGTAGTTCAATGTGCAGTCTTGTATGGCTTAGAACCGGGACTTCAACGTCGCTTTGAGCGTCATGGAGCATTTGAGATGTTCCAGGAGTTGAAGTTTATCTTTCAGAAGAACGCCCGGATCGAGAGGTATGAGACCTCCGATAAATTCTATGCTTGCAAGATGGAGGAGAACTCGTCTGTCAGTGAACATGTGCTCAGAATGTCTGGGTACTCAAACCGTCTAGCTGAGCTGGGGATTGAACTCCCGCAAGAGGCTATCACTGACAGAATCCTTCAATCACTGCCGCCAAGCTATAAAGGCTTTGTGTTGAACTACAACATGCAAGGGATGAACAAGTCACCCGGCGAGTTGTTTGCGATGCTGAAAGTCGCAGAGTCTGAACTCCGTAAAGAACATCAAGTGTTGATGGTGAATAAGACCACTAGTTTCAAGAGAAACGGCAAAGGCAAGAAGGGTAATTCAAAGAAGAGCGGCAAGCCTGTTGCCAATCCGACGAAGAAACCCAAAGCTGGACCTAAGCCTGAAACAGAGTGTTACTATTGCAAGGGTATGGGTCACTGGAAGCGCAATTGCCCCAAGTATCTGGCTGATAAGAAGGCGGCCAAAGAAAAATCAGGTATATTTGATATACATGTTATTGATGTGTACTTAACCGGCTCTCATAGTAGTGCGTGGGTATTCGATACCGGTTCTGTTGCTCATATTTGCAACTCAAAACAAGAACTGCGGAATAGACGAAGGCTGGCGAAAGATGAAGTGACGATGCGCATAGGAAATGGTTCCAAGGTTGATGCAATCGCCGTCGGCACAGTTTCACTTCAGTTACCATCAGGATTAGTTATGAACTTGAATATTTGTTATTTAGTGCCTGCGTTGAGCATGAACATTATATCTGGATCTTGTTTATTGCGAGACGGTTACTCTTTTAAGTCAGAGAATAATGGTTGTTCTATTTCTATGAGTAACATCTTTTATGGTCATGCACCCAATGTGAGAGGATTGTTCATATTGAATCTTGATAGAGATACACACATACATAACATTGAGACCAAAAGAGTTAGAGTTAACAATGATAGCGCCATATTTTTGTGGCACTGCCGCTTAGGTCATATTGGTGTAAAGCGCATGAAGAAACTCCATGCCGATGGACTTTTGGAGTCACTTGACTTTGATTCACTTGACACGTGCGAACCATGCCTCATGGGAAGATGACTAAAACTCCGTTCTCCGGAACAATGGAGCGTGCAAGTGACTTGTTGGAAATCATACATACCGATGTGTGTGGTCCGATGAGCGTAGAGGCACGCGGTGGATATCGTTATTTTCTCACCTTCACTGACGATTTGAGTAGATATGGTTATGTCTACTTAATGAAGCACAAGTCTGAAACATTTGAAAAGTTCAAGCAATTTCAGAGTGAAGTTGAAAATCATCGTTACAAGAAGATCAAGTTCCTACGGTCTGATCGAGGGGGTGAATATCTGAGTTTCGAGTTTGGTGCTCACTTAAGACAATGTGGAATTGTTTCACACTTGACACCGCCTGGAACACCACAGCGTAATGGTGTGTCCGAACGTCGTAATCGTACTTCATTAGAGATGGTGCGATCTATGATGTCTCTTACCGATTTGCCGTTATCATTTTGGGGTTATGCATTAGAAACAGCTACATTCACTTTAAATAGGGCACCATCAAAATCCGTTGAGACGACACCATACGAACTGTGGTATGGCAAAAGGCCAAAGTTGTCGTTTCTTAAAGTTTGGGGATGTGATGCTTATGTCAAAAAGCTTCAGCCTGAAAAGCTGGAACCCAAAGCGGAAAAGTGCATCTTCATAGGTTACCCAAAAGAGACAGTTGGGTACACCTTCTATCTCAAATCCGAGGGCAAAGTGTTTGTTGCTAAAAACGGAGCTTTTCTCGAGAAGGAGTTTCTCTCGAGAGAATTGAGTGGGAGGAAGATAGAACTTGATGAGGTTGTCGAACCTCTCATCCCTCTAGATGGTGGCGCAGGGCAAGGGGAAACCTCTGTCGTTGCAACGCCGGTTGAGGAGGAAGTTAATGATGATGATCATGAAACTCCGGTTCAAGTTTCTGTCGAACCACGTAGGTCGACGAGACCACGTGCTGCTCGAGAGTGGTACGGTAATCCCGTCTTGTCAATCATGTTGTTAGACAACAATGAACCTGCAAGTTATGAAGAAGCAGTGGTGGGCCCGGATTCCAACAAATGGCTAGAAGCCATGAAGTCCGAGATAGGATCCATGTATGAGAACAAAGTATGGACTTTGGAAGTACTACCTGAGGGCCGCAAGGCTATTCAGAACAAATGGATCTTTAAGAGGAAGACGGACGCTGACGGCAATGTGACCATTTATAAAGCTCGACTTGCGGCAAAGGGTTTTTCACAAGTTCAAGGAGTTGACTACGATGAGACATTCTCACCCGTGGCGATGCTTAAGTCCGTCAGAATCATGTTAGCAATAGCTGCATTTGTCGATTATGAAATCTGGCAGATGGATGTCAAAATGACGTTCCTTAACGGTTTCCTTAAGGAAGAGTTGTATATGATGCAACCCGAAGGTTTTGTCGATCCTAAGAATGCTAACAAGGTGTGCAAGCTCTAGCGATCCATTTATGGATTGGTGCAAGCATCTCAGAGTTGGAACAAACGCTTTGATGAGGTGATCAAAGCATTTGGGTTTATACAAGTGGTTGGAGAATCTTGTATTTACAAGAAAGTGAGTGGGAGCTCTGTGGCGTTTCTAATATTATATGTGGATGACATATTGCTGATTGGAAACAACGTAGAGTTTTTGGAGAGCATAAAGAATTACTTGAATAAAAGTTTCTCTATGAAGGACCTAGGAGAAGCTGCTTACATTCTAGGCATTAAGATCTACACGGATAGATCAAAACGCCTGATAGGACTTTCACAAAGCACATACCTTGATAAAGTTTTGAAGAGGTTCAAAATGGAACAGTCCAAGAAAGGGTTCTTGCCAGTTTTACAAGGTACGAGATTGAGTAAGACTTAGTGCCCAACAACCGATGAGGATAGAGAGCATATGAGCACCGTCCCCTATGCTTCAGCCATAGGTTCTATCATGTATGCAATGCTGTGCACTAGACCGGACGTTAGCTTGGCCATAAGTATGGCAGGCAGGTTCCAGAGTAATCCAGGAGTGGATCACTCGACGGTGGTCAAGAATATCCTGAAGTACCTGAAAAGGACTAAGGAGATGTTTCTCGTGTATGGAGGTGACGAAGACCTCGCCGTAAAGGGTTACGTCGATGCAAGCTTTGACACAGATCCGGACGACTCTAAGTCGCAGACCGGATACGTATTTATTCTTAATGGGGGTGCGGTATGCTGGTGCAGTTCCAACCAAAGCGTCGTAGCAGATTCTACATGTGAAGCGGAGTACATGGCTGCATCGGAGGCGGCTAAGGAGGGTGTCTGGATGAAGCAATTCATGACGGATCTTGGAGTAGTGCCAAGCGCACTGAATCCAATAACCTTGTTCTGTGACAACACGGGTGCCATTGCCCTAGCAAAGGAACCACGGTTTCACAAGAAGTCCATACACATCAAACGACGCTTCAACCTCATCCGCGACTACGTCGAAGGGGAGGACGTGAATATATGCAAAGTGCACACGGATCTGAATGTAGCAGACCCGCTGACTAAACCTCTTCCACGGGCAAAGCATGATCAACACCAGAACTGTATGGGTGTTAGATTTATTACAATGTAATTCGCATGATGATGTGAGGGCTAGATTATTGACTCTAGTGCAAGTGGGAGACTGTTGGAATTATGCCCTAGAGGCAATAATAAATATAGTTATTATTATAATTCCTGTATCAAGATAATCGTTTATTATCCATGCTATAATTGTATTGAATGAAGACTTATATACATGTGTGGATACATAGACAAAACACTGTCCCTAGCAAGCCTCTAGTTGGCTAGACAGTTGATCAAAGATAGTCAGTGTCTTCTGATTATGAACAAGGTGTTGTTGCTTGATAACTGGATCACGTCATTAGGAGAATCACGTGATGGACTAGACCCAAACCAATAGACGTAGCATGTTGATCGTGTCATTTATTTGCTACTATTTTCTGCGTGTCAAGTATTTGTTCCTATGACCATGAGATCATATAACTCACTGACACCGAAGGAATACTTTGTGTGTATCAAACGTCGCAACGTAACTGGGTGACTATAAAGATGCTCTACAGGTATCTCCGAAGGTGTTCGTTGAGATAGTATGGATCGAGACTGGGATTTGTCACTCCGTGTGACGGAGAGGTATCTCGGGGCCCACTCGGTAATACAACATCACACACAAGCCTTGCAAGCAATGTGACTTAGTGTAAGTTGCGGGATCTTGTATTACGGAACGAGTAAAGAGACTTGCTGGTAAACGAGATGGAAATAGGTATGCGGATACTGACGATCGAATCTCGGGCAAGTAACATACCGAAGGACAAAGGGAATGACATACGGGATTATATGAATCCTTGGCACTGAGGTTCAAACGATAAGATCTTTGTAGAATATGTAGGATCCAATATGGGCATCCAGGTCCCGCTATTGGATATTGACCGAGGAGTCTCTCGGGTCATGTCTACATAGTTCTCGAACCCGCAGGGTCTGCACACTTAAGGTTCAACGTTGTTTTATGCGTATTTGAGTTATATGGTTGGTTACCGAATGTTGTTCAGAGTCCCGGATGAGATCACGAACGTCACGAGGGTTCCCGGAATGGTCCGGAAACGAAGATTGATATATAGGATGGCCTCATTTGATTACCGGAAGGTTTTCGGAGTTACCGTGAATGTACCGGGAATGACGAATGGGTTCCGGGAGTTCACCGGGGGGCAACCCACCCCGGGGAAGCCCATAGGCCTTGGGGGCGGCGCACCAGCCCTTAGTGGGCTGGTGGGACAGCCCAAGAAGGCCTTATTTGCCATAGGAAAAAAAACAAAGAGAAAAAAAAGTGGAGGTGGGAAAAGGGGGAAGGACTCCTCCTTCCAAACCTAGTTGGACTCGGTTTGGAAGGGGAGCGTTGCCCCCCTTGGCTCGGCCGAAGTCCTTGGGGGTCCTTGGACCCCAAGGCAAGGCTCCCCCTCTTCCCCCTATATATACGGAGGTTTTAGGGCTGATTTGAGACAACTTTGCCACGGCAGCCCAACCACATATCTCCACGGTTTTACCTCTAGATCGCGTTTCTGCGGAGCTCGGGCGGAGTCGTGCCGAGACAAGATCATCACCAACCTCCGGAGCGTCGTCACGCTGCCGGAGAACTCTTCTACCTCTCCGTCTCTCTTGCTGGATCAAGAAGGCCGAGATCATCGTCAAGCTGTACGTGTGCTGAACGCGGAGGTGCCGTCCGTTCGGCACTAGATCGTGGGACTGATCGCGGGACGGTTCGCGGGGCGGATCGAGGGACGTGAGGACGTTCCACTACATCAACCGCGTTCGCTAACGCTTCTGCTGTACGGTCTACAAGGGTACGTAGATCAAACATCCCCTCTCGTAGATGGACATCACCTTGATAGGTCTTCGTGCGCGTAGGAAAATTTTTGTTTCCCATGCGATGTTCCCCAACAATCTCCCCTTCCTTCGGGTTGGGGATTTCCTCTCCTAACCCGGAACGCCAAACAGTAACCTCTTGAGGGTCCAGATTCCCCGTTTTTACATTGTTGTTAAGGAGAGCATCGTCAACCTTGGTTGGGAGCCAATCACTTTTGAAAAAAGTGCCCATGTTACAAAGGGATAAAATTACGGGTAAAGTAACACGCCAAGCATCTACTAAAAATGGTGAAACAAGTTCATTTGACTCGCCAAACAATTTGCCTAATGGCTGAGGGAGTTTTTTGACCCGCCGACAAAGGTCCGGGTCAGGATGCCAGGGCGACTTATGATATTCTTACTACTTAAAGGAGAGGTGTTTGAGAGCTTCAGTAGTATTTGCCAAGATGGTGAAGTATGAAATTATAAACAGGTTTCACTCGACAAGCGATAAATTATGGATCTACTGGACAGACAGAAATGAATGCGAAAAGGTCTGGATAAAACGGCCTGTGACTAAGGTGGGAACAGTACTGTTGATCTGGTGAAACCTTTCCTAAGTATGCAAATCAAGGCCGAACAACTAAAGGTATGGAAAACATTGTTGTATTCGCTACCATCACCGTCAACTAGTCGGGAATTACGAAGCCGTTCGAAATGTTCCAAAAACACAGTTGGCATGAACCTCGAGAAACTTAGATCTGCCTTCAATGGCGGGATACTCACCTGGTAAATGGGGCTGGAGGCGTCCGAAGAAGGATTCCCCGTGAGCGTTGCACGTTCAGCAGCTTCCGGACGGCGGCGAAGATCTCGGTCGGTGACGAAGGTCTCGGGCGGCGACGAGGTGCTCGACGGCGGCGAGGCGTTTGACGGCGACAAAATGCTCGGCCACGACGAGGTGCTCGGCGGCGTCGAAGCTTTCGGATGACGACGAAGTCTTCGGGTGGTAGCGGAGCTCTCGAGTGGCGATGAGGCTCTCGGTGCGACGGCGAGGAAGAGAAGGGCGACAAGATGGGTAGGTGAAATGTGCCCTGTCCCTTCCTCCCGCCTATTTATCAGGCCGGGCGCTAGGATCGAGGCGCCACGATCGGGAACTGCCAAAAGATAAAGATTCGCCATGATGGCGCCCCGAAATTTTTGGGATAGCGATACCGAAGGATCCGTTGGAGATTACATCATCGTCTCTTCCGAGATTCAAGGCATAAGAAGGCGCCAACAAGAAGTAGTTTGGCGACTTGAGTTTTTCCGCAGCAGATGGCGGTTTAAGTGTATGGTGCATAAGAAGAGTGAGATGAATCGCCCCTAACTGAGTGAGAATATTGGCGTGAAAGAAATTCAAGTCAATCTGGGGCCTAATGTTGGGGATATTATCTGTTGGGTAACCCGCCCTAGTTGGGCCGGGTCACCAAAGCTGGCGACTCATCTCCAAGTGGTTTTGGCCTTGGCCCAGCGAGGTCGGAAGTCGTATGGCGGTTCAGGACCTTCGGGAGGAGTCCATACTAGAGAAGGTCTCCAAGTCTTGGAAAGATGCCGACTTAGAGATCGGAAGAGTCACGATTTGTGTAAAGGAAAGGACCCTTGTAAACCCTAAGGACTCGGCATGTATATAAAGGCAAGTCCCAGGGAAGGAGAGGGCAGGTTAGAAATCATCGAGTGCTAGGTCAGGCGAGTTACGCCCTCCTGGTAATCGAAACACCATCAATACAACACAAAGCAGGACGTAGGCTTTTACCTCCTCACGAGGGGCCGAACCTGGGTAAATCTCTGTCTCGCTCCCGTTCAACCCCTTTGAGTCGCCACCAAGGTGCGATGGCTCCAACAGTAAGTTCTTTCACGAGGACATCTGTCGTCACAAAACCACGACAAGACCCTTCCCGGTGCCCTGCCGGAGGGGACTTTGGAGCTCGAGGGCTTCTACATCAACACCATTGCCTCTCCAATGACTCGCGAGTAGTCTACTTCAGACCTACGGGTCCGTAGTTAGTAGCTAGATGGCTTCTTCTCTCTCTTGGATCTTCAATACAAAGTTCTCCATGATCTTCATGGAGATCTATCCGATGTAATCCTCTTTGGCGGTGTGTTTGTTGAGATCCGATGAATTGTGGATTTGTGATCAGATTATCTATGAATTATATTTGAGTCTTTGCTGATTTCTTTTATGCATGATTTGATATCCTTGTAAGTCTCTCCGAGTCTTGGGTTTTGTTTGGCAAACTAGATCTATGATTCTTGCAATGGGAGAAGTGCTTGGTTTTGGGTTCATACCGTGCGGTGACCTTTCCCAGTGATAGAAGGGGCAGCAAGGCATGCACGTGTCGTGGCCATCAAGGGTAGCAAGATGGGCTTTCATCATAGATTTGAGATTGTCCATCTACATCATGTCATCTTGCTTAAGGCGTCACTCCGTTCTTATGAACTCAATACACTAGATGCATGCTGGATAGCGGTCGACGTGTGGAGTAATAGTAGTAGATGCAGAAAGTATCGGTCTACTTGTTTTGGACGTGATGCCTATATGTATGATCATTGCCATAGATAACGTCATGACTTTGCGCGGTTCTATCAATTGCTCGACAGTAATTCGCTCACCCACCGTCTACTTGCTTTCATGAGAGAAGCCACTAGTGAACACTACGACCCCCGGGTCTACTCACAATTATCATCTCAGCTTTTACTTTTACTTTGCTTTGTTTACTTTTTGCTTTCAGTTCTCACTTTGCAAACAATCTATAAGGGATTGACAACCCCTTCATAGTGTTGGGTGCAAGCTCTTTGTGTTTGTGCAGGTACTTGTGACTTGACGTGATCCTCCTACTGGATTGATACCTTGGTTCTCAAACTGAGGGAAATACTTACCACCGCTGTGCTACATCACCCTTTCCTCTTCAAGGGAACACCAACGCAAGGCTCCAAGGCCGCGGGGGAATCCTTTGCATATTTGCCAAGGAAATCCCTATAGGCGTAGCCAGCAGCAGAGTTCATACTTAATTTGATGAAATGAACTTAATTGTCATGAACTTAGTCTAAGAGTTGTCTTTATAAATATTGTATATGGCCCACGTCAACCTCAATTTCAACGCATTCCTAGAGAAAAACAAGCTGAAAGATGATGGTAGCAACTATGCGGACTGGGTCCACAACTTGAAGCTCATCCTTGAAGCAGCTAAAAAGGCTTATGTCCTTGATGCGCCGCTAGGTGACCCTCCCGCTCCCGCAGCAGCCCAGGACATTCTGAACATCTGGCAAACACGGAGTGATGACTACTCTCTGGTTAGGTGTGCCATGTTATATAGTTTGGAAATGGGGCTCCAAAGGCGTTTTGAGTAGACGTTGCATATGAGATGTTCCAAGAGCTGAAACTGGTTTTTCAAGCTCATGCCCGTGTCGATAGATATGAAGTCTCCGACAAGTTCTTTAGCTGTAAGATGGAGGAGAACGGTTCTGTCAGTGATCACATACTCAAAATGTCTGGGTTACACGGTCGTCTGACTTCACTTGGAGTCGAACTTCCGGATGATGCTATAATTGACAGAATCCTCCAGTCTCTCCCACAAAGCTACAAAGGTTTTGTGCTGAACTACAACATGCAAGGGATGGAGAAGACCATTCCCGAGTTGTACTCGATGCTCAAGTCTGCAGAAGTAGAAATCAAGAAATAGCATCAAGTGTTGATGGTCAACAAGACCACGAGTTTCAAGAAGGGCAAGGGTAAGAAGAACTTCAAGAAAGACGTCAAAACCATTGCCGCGCCCGGTAAGCCAGATGCCGGGAAGAAGAAAAAGAATGGACCCAAGCCTGAGACTGAGTGCTTCTATTCCAAGGGAAAAGGTCACTCGAAGCGGAACTGCCCCAAGTACTTAGCGGACAAGAAGGCCGGCAACGTTAAAGGTATATGTGATATACATGTTATTGATGTGTACCTTACCTGCGCTCGTAGTAGCTCCTAGGTATTTGATACCGGTGTTGTTGCTCACATTTGCAACTCAAAGCAGGAACTGCGGAATAAGCGGAGACTGGCCAAGGACGAGGTCACGATGCGCGTCGGGAATGGCTCCAAGGTCGATGTGATCGCCGTCGGCATGCTACCTTTACATCTACTGTCGGGATTAGTTTTAAACCTTAATAATTGTTATTTAGTACCAGCTTTGAGCATGAATATTGTATCAGGGTCTTGCTTAATGCGGTACGGCTACTCATTTAAGTCAGAGAATAATGGTTGTTCTATTTATATGAGTGATATGTTTTATGGTCATGCTCCACTTGTGAATGGTTTATTCTTGATGAATATCGATCGTGATGTTACACATATTCATAGTGTGAGTACCAAAAGATGTAAAGTTGATAATGATAGTCCCACATACTTGTGGCACTGCCGCCTTGGTCATATCGGTGTTAAACGCATGAAGAAGCTCCATACTGATGGACTATTAGAGTCTCTTGACTTTGAATCATTTGACACATGCGAACCGTGCCTCATGGGCAAGATGACTAAGACTCCATTCTCGGGGATAATGGAGAGAGCGACCGACTTATTGGAATTAATACCTACTGATGTGTGTGGTCCAATGAACGTTGAAGCTCGCGGTGGCTACCGTTATGTTCTCACTCTCACCGATGATTTGAGTAGGTATGGGTATATCTACTTAATGAAGCACAAATCTGAGACGTTTGAAAAGTTCAAGGAATTTCAGAGTGAGGTTGAGAATCGGCGTGACAGAAAAATTAAGTGTCTACGATCGGATCGTGGAGGAGAATATTTGAGTCACGAGTTTGGCACACACCTAAGGAAGTGTGGAATCGTTTCACAACTGACGCCGCCTGGCACACCGCAACACAACGGAGTGTCTGAATGTCGTAATCGCACTTTATTAGATATGGTACGATCTATGATTCTCTTACCGACTTACCGCTATCATTTTGGGGATACGCATTAGAAACTGCAGCATTCACTTTAAATAAGGCACCGTCTAAATCTGTTGAGACAACACCGTATGAACTATGGTTTGTCAAGAAACCTAAGTTGTCGTTTCTTAAAGTTTGGGACTGGGATGCTTATGTGAAGAAACTTCAACCAGAGAAGCTCGAACCCAAAGCGGAGAAATGTGTATTCATTGGATACCCTAAGGAAACTATTGGGTATACCTTCTATCTTAGATCCGAAGGTAAAACCTTTGTTGACAAGAACGGATCCTTTCTAGAGAAAGAGTTTCTCTCGAAAGAAGTAAGTGGGAGGAAAGTAGAACTTGATGAGGTAATTACACCCCCTCTCGAACCAGAGAGTAGCGCGGCGCGGGAAATTGTTCCTGTGGCGCCTACGCCACCTGAAGAGGAAGTAAATGATGATGATCATGAAGCTTCGGATCAAGTTGCTACTGAACCGTGAAGGTCCACAAGGGTACGCTCCGCACCAGAATGGTACCGCAACCCTGTGATGGAAATCATGTTGTTAGACAACGGTGAACCTTCGAACTATGAAGAAGCAATGGCGGGCCCAGATTCCAACAAATGGCTTGAGGCTATGAAATCTAAGATAGGATCCATGTGTGAGAACAAAGTATGGACTTTGGTGGACTTGCCCGATGTTCGGCGAGCCATAGAAAATAAATGGATCTTCAAGAAGAAGACTGATGCAAACGATAATATAAATGTTTATAAAGCTCGACTTGTCACAAAGGGTTTTCGAAAAATTCAAGGAGTTGACTACGAAGAGACTTTCTCTCCCGTAGCGAAGCTAAAGTCAGTCCGAATCATGTTAGCAATTGTCGCCTTTTATGATTATGAAATTTGGCAAATGGACGTCAAAACATCATTCCTTAACGGGAATCTTAAGGAAGAGTTGTATATGATGCAACCAGAAGGTTTTGTCGACCCTGAGGGTGCTAACAAAGTGTGCAAGCTCCAGCGATCCATCTATGGACTGGTGCAAGCATGTCGGAGTTGGAACATTCGCTTTAATGAGGTTATTAAAGCGTTTGGGTTCATACAGGTTTACGGAGAAGCCTGTCTGTACAAGAAAGTGAGTGGGAGCTCTATAGCTTTTCTCATACTCTATGTGGATGACATATTATTGATGGGGAATAATATAGAGATGTTGGAGAGCATAAAGGCCTATTTGGTCAAGAGTTTTTCAATGAAGGACCTTGGAGAAGTTGCATACATATTAGGCATCAAGATCTATAGAGATAGATCGAGACGCCTCATAGGTCTTTCGCAAAGTACATACCTTAACAAGATTTTGAAGAAGTTCAATATGGAAAACTCAAAGAAAGGGTTCTTGCCAGTTTTGCAAGGTATGAGATTGAGTAAGACTCAGTCACCGACCACGGCAACAGATAGAGAGAAGATGAGTACTATCCCCTACGCTTCAGCTGTAGGCTCTCTAATGTATGCCATGCTGTGTACCAGACCTGATATAAACCTTGCCATAAGTTTGGTAGGGAGGAACCAAAGTGATCCCGGTATGGAACACTGGACAGCGGTCAAGAATATCCTTAAGTATCTGAAGAGGACTAAGGAGATGTTTCTCGTTTATGGAGGTGACGAAGAGCTCGTCGTAAAGGGTTACGTCGATGCTAGCTTCACATAGATCCGGATGACTCTAAGTCACAGACCGGATACGTGTATGTTTTGAATGGTGGGGAAGTGAGCTGGTGCAGCAGCAAGCAAGAAGTCGTGGCAGCATCTACATGTGAAGCGGAGTACATAGCTGCTTCAGAAGCGGCTCATGAAGGAATTTGGATGAAGGAGCTCATCACCGACCTTGGAGTGGTTCCAAGCGCGTCGGGTCCAATGACACTCTTCTGTGATAACACTGGAGCCATTGCCATAGCCAAGGAGCCTAGGTTTCACCGGAAGACCAAGCACATCAAACGCCGCTACAACTCCATCCAGGACCATATCCTGAGTGGAGTAATAGATATTTGTAAAGTACACACGGATCTGAATATTGCAGACCCGTTGACTAAACCTCTTCCTCGAGAAAAACATGATCAACACCATAATGCTATGTGTATTCGATACATCACAATGTAACTAGATTATTGACTCTAGTGCAAGTGGGAAACTGTTGGAAATATGCCCTAGAGGCAATAAAAAATGGTTATTATCATATTTCCTTGTTCCTGATAATCGTCTATTGTTCATGCTATAAATGTATTAACAGGAAACGGTAATACATGTGTGAATAAACATATCACAGTGTGTCCCTAGCAAGCCTCTAGTTGGCTAGCTCGTTGATCAATAGATGATCATGGTTTCCTGATCATGGGCATTAGATGTCATTGATAACGAGATCACATCATTGGGAGAATGATGTGATGGACAAGACCCAATCCTAAGCATAGCACTAGATCGTATTGTTCGTATGTTAAAGATTTTCTAATGTCAAGTGTCTTTTCCTTCGACCGTGAGATTGTGCAACTCCCGGATAGCGTAGGAGTGCTTTGGGTGTATCAAACGTCACAACGTAACTGGGTGACTATAAAGGTGCACTACGGGTACCTCTGAAAGTGTCTGTTGGGTTGGTACAAATCGAGATCAGGATTTGTCACTCCGTGTGACAGAGAGGTATCTCTGGGCCCACTCGGTAGAACATCATCATGAGCTCAATGTGACTAAGGAGTTAGTCACAGGATGACATGCTACGGAACGATAAAGAGATAAACGGTAACGAGATTGAACAAGGTATAGGTATACCGATGATCGAATCTCGGGCAAGTTTTATACCGACAAACAAAGGGAACTGTATACGGGATTGATTGAATCCTTGACATCGTGGTTCATCCGATGAGATCATCGTGGAACATGTGGGAGCCACCATGGGTATCCAGATCCCGTTGATGGTTATTGGCCGGAGAGCGTCTCGGTCATGTGTGCATGCTTCCCGAACCCGTAGGGTCTACACACTTAAGGTTCGATGACGCTAGGGTTATAGGGAAATATTATACGAGGTTACCGAAAGTTGTTCGGAGTCCCGTATGAGATCCCGAAAGTCACGAGGAGCTCCGGAATGGTCCGGAGGTAAAGATTGATATATAGGATGGATGGTTTTGGACACCGGAAATGTTTCGGGCGTCACCGGTAGCGTACCGGGACCTCCGGGACCATCGAAAATGGTCCCGGGGGTCCATCGGGAGGGGCCACCAGCCCCAAGAGGTAGCATAGGCCAAAAGGTGGTGGGCAACCAGCCCAAAGTGGGCTGGTGCGCCTCCCACAAAGGGGCCCAAGGCGCAGGAGGTGGAGAGGGGGGGGAACCCTAGGCGTTGGTGGGCCTAAGGCCCACCTAGGGGTGCGCCACCCCCTCCCCCTGCCCTGGCCGCCGCACCTCCCATCTGGGGGGGCTGCCGCACCACCTAGGGTGGGAACCCTAGGGGTGGCACCCCCTCCCCTTATCCTATAAATACCTAGGGGTTTGGGGCTGTTTTGGACACCGTTTCTTCTCTCCCTCGGCGCAGCCCTCCTCCCCTCCTTCCTCCTCCTCCCACGGTGCTTGGCGAAGCCCTACCGGGAGACCTCATCTCTCCATCGACACCACGCCGTCGTGCTGCCGGATATCTTCCCCAACCTCTCCCTCCTCCTTGCTGGATCAAGGTGTGGGAGACGTCACCGGGCTGCACGTGTGTTGAACGCGGAGGTGCCGTGGTTCAGCACTAGATCAGAATCGCACCGCGATCTGAATCACCGCGAGTACGACTCCATCAACCGCGTTCTAGTAACGCTTCCGCTTAGCGATCTTCAAAGGTATGAAGTTGCACTCACCCCTCTCTCGTTGCTGGTCTCTCCATAGGAAGATCTGAATATGCGTAGGAAATTTTTTGAATTTATGCTACGTTACCCAACAACTGCGTCCCTTCTTGGTTGTTTGGAGTGTTAAGGC
Organism: Hordeum vulgare subsp. vulgare; assembly: GCF_904849725.1. Lineage (NCBI taxonomy): Eukaryota > Viridiplantae > Streptophyta > Magnoliopsida > Poales > Poaceae > Hordeum > Hordeum vulgare. Next base: position 568,092,584 of record NC_058524.1, on the reverse strand, counting down.
CACCAGCACCTCGGTTGCCCGCTGGCCTCCTACCACCACCACGCCTGCCATATGGGCGAGAATGGTTCCTGTTCATCGGTCCCGTAGCCCCTTGAATGTACGGCCCATTCGGGGGAACGAAACCACGGCCTCCTCCATCCCTATGGCCACCGCCGTTAGAGGATTGTCTGCGATAGGTACCCTCTCCATATGCACCATATCCGTCATCTCCCCATCTTCCGGAAGCAAAGTTTCGACCGTCGATGTGTGCTTGATACCCTCTACCTCCAACGCCGGCTCCTCCTCTACCAACGTTGTTGCTGTCGCCGCGTCCCCCAGCAAACTGCTGGTTACCACCTCGGCTAGTCCCTCCATGAGTGCTCCGAGGAGCCTCCGCAGCCCCTTGCCTGGGTGGCGGGTGATTGTTTCCTCGGCCCTCGACCATGCAAACAGTCACTGCAGCATCATTTCCTCGGACACCGTCGCTCTGACCTAGAAGACCAGGACCGATCCGCCTGGCTCTTCCCGCGGTCTTGGTCGATGGGAACCCGGGATAGTTCTTTCGTCTGGGAACCCTACTTACGGCGCTAGGCTTTGTTAGATATATAGATGAATCAAGCACGTCCTGATTCTTGTGATTGTAGCAGGTTTGGACTCTTAACCGGGCCATATACCCAGTACGACTTGGGTCCATCCCCTGCGCTATTTGTTTTGTCGGTATTAGGCCCAAAGGCCCTTTGATACGTCTCCAACATATCTATAATTTCTGATGGTTTCATGCTATTATCTTGTCAAACTTCGGATTTTTTGCATGCCTTTTATATATTTTTTTGGGACTAACTTGTTAACTCAGTGCCAAGTGCGAGTTCCTGTTTTTTCCATGTTTTTGACCCATTTCATAGGAGATTTTGAAACGGAGTCTAAACGGAATAAAATCCCCGAAAATATTTTTTTCCGTAACAGAAGAAGATCGGGAGACTTGAGAACCAAGGCGGGGGGTCCCCAGGGGCCCCGCAAGCCCCCTCACTGCGGCCAGGGGGAGGCCGCGGCCCCCGGGCTTGTGGGCCCCATGGACCTCCTTTGCCCTAGGTTTTGCGCCTATATATCCCCAAAAATTCCACAAAAAATCAGGAGATCATCGAAAGTACTTTTCCGCCGCCGCGAGCTTCTGTCTCCGCAAGATCCCATCTGGGGCACGTTCTGGTGCCCTGCCGGAGGGGGATTCGGATACGGAGGGCTTGTTAATCAACACCATGACCTCTCTGATGATGCGTGAGTAGTTCACCATAGACATACGGGTCCATAGCTAGTAACTAGATGGCGTCTTCTCTCTCTTGGATCTTCAATACAAAGTTCTCCATGATCTTCATGGAGATCTATCCGATGTAATATTTTTTGCGGTGTGTTTGTCGAGACCCGATGAATTGTGGATTTATGATCAGATTATCTATGAATCTTATTTGAGTTTCTTCTGATCTCTCTTATGCATGATTTCATATCCTTGTAATTCTCTTCGAGTTGTGGGTTTTGTTTGGCCAACTAGATCTATGATTCTTGCAATGGGAGAAGTGCTTGGTTTTGGGTTCATACCGTGCGGTGACCTCACCCAGTGACAGAAGGGTTAGCGAGGCACGCATCGTGTTGTTGCCATTGCTACTGCAACAAAAGACCGTCCAACGGCGCCAGAAATAGGTGTGTCGACGGCACTAGGAATCCTTCTGCTACGGCTATGCCTTAAGGGACTTCCTAGGCAAATATGCAAAGGATTTCCCCCGTGGCCTTGGAGCCTTGCGTTGGTGTTCCCTCGAAGCCGAAAGGGTGATGTAGCGCAGCGGTGGTAAGTATTTCCCTCAGTTTGAGAACCAAGGTATCGATCCAGTGAAGGAGTATCACAAGAGCCTGCACAAACACAAAAGCTTGCTCCCAACGCTATGAAGGGGTTGTCAATCCCTTATAGATTGTTTGCCAAGTGAGAACTGAAAGCAACAAAGTAACAAAGCAAAGTAAAAGCAAAAGTGGAAACGATAGATGTGAATAGACCCGAGGGCCGTAGTGTTTACTAGTGGCTTCTCTCATGAAAACAAGTAGACGGTGGGTGAACAAATTCCTGTCGAGCAATTGATAGAACCACGCAAAGTCGTGACGATATCTATGGCAATGATTATATCTATAGGCATCACGTCCAAAACAAGTAGAGCGATACTTTCTGCATCTACTACTGTTATTCCACACGTCGACCGCTATCCAGCATGCATCTAGTGTATTAAGTCCAAAAGAACAGAGTAACGCCTTAAGCAAGATGACATGATGTAGATGGACAATCTCATATCTACGACAGAGCCCACCTTGTTACCCTTGATGGCAACCACATGATGTGTGCCTTGCTGCCCCTACTGTCACTGGGAAAGGTCACCACATGGTAAGAACCCAATACCAAGCACTTCTCCCATTGCAAAAATCATAGATCTAGTTGGCCAAACAAAACCCAAGACTTGGAGAGACTTACAAGGATATCAAATCATGCATATAAGAAATCAGCAATGACTCAAATATATATCATAGATAATCTGATCACAAATCCACAATTCATTGGATCTCGACAAACACACCGCCAAAGAAGATTACATTGGATAGATCTCCATGAAGATCATGGAGAACTTTCTATTGAAGATCCAAGAGAGAGAAGAAGCCATCTAGCTACTAACTACAGACCCGTAGGTCTGAAGTGAACTACTCACGAGTCATTGGAGGGGCGATGATGATGATGAAGAAGCACTCCAACTCCAAAGTCCCCTCCGGCAGGGCTCCGGGAAGGGTCTCCAGATGAGATCTCGCGGAAACGGAAGCTTGCGGCGGCGGAAAAGTATTTTAAAGGCTCCCTTGATATTTTTTCTGATTTTTAGGGAATATATAGGCGCAAGATCTAGGTCAGGGGGGCGCCAGGGAGGCCACAAGCCTCCCCACCGCCGCCCCCTGGTGGCGGAGTGGGGGCTTGTGGGCTCCCTGTAGCCCTCCTGGCTTGGCCCACAAGCCCCCTGATCTTCTTTCGTTCGGGAAAAAATCATTTCAGGGATTTTATTCCGTTTGGACTCCGTTCCAAAATCAGATCTAAAAAGAGCCAAAAACACAGAAAAAATAGGAACTCGCACTTGGCACTGAATTAATAAGTTAGTCCCAAAAAAGATATAAAAGGTACATAAAACATCCAAAGATGACAAGATAACAGCGTGAAACCATCAAAAATTACAGATACGTTTGAGCCGTATCAGCCATCAAGGGTAAAAAATGGGGTTTCTATCATTGGTTTGAGATTATCCCTCTACATCATGTCATCTTGCTTAAGGCGTTACTCTGTTCGTCATGAACTCAATACACTAGATGCATGCTGGATAACGGTCGATGTGTGGAGTAATAGTAGTAGTTGCAGAAAGTATCGGTCTACTTGTCTCGGACGTGATGCCTATATGTATGATCATTGCCTTAGATATCGTCATGACTTTGCGTGGTTCTATCAATTGCTTGACAGTAATTTGTTTACCCACCGTGATATTTGCTATTTTGAGAGAAGCCTCTAGTGAACACTATGGCCCCCGGGTCTACTCAAAACCATATTTTGAGCCTTACACTTTTTACTTCGTTGCACTTTTCGCCTTCAAACAATCTTGAAGGGATTGACAAGCCCTTTAAAGCGTTGGGTGCAAGCTCTTTTGTGTTTGCGTAGGTACTCTGGACTTGACGAGATCTTCCTACTGGATTGATACATTGGTTCTCAAACTGAGGGAAATACTTACTGCTCCTGTGTTGCATCACCCTTTCCGCTTCAAGGGAAAAACAAACGCAAGCTCAAGAGACGACAGAAGGATCTCACGATTGCCGGGGAAAGACTTTTGTTGTCGGGGAGGATCAAGTCAAGAACTCATCCAAGTAGGTGTCGCAAACTCATCTCTTGCATTTACTTTGTTTGCCAGTTGCATCTCATTTTCCTCTCCCCCACTTCACAATTTGCCTTTTTCGTTTGGCTTTTTGTTCGCCCCTTTTCTCGCTTGCTCTTTGTTCGCTCATGTGCTTGCCCTCTTGCCGAAGTCACCATGAATGAAAACACCAAACTTTGTGACTTCTCGAATACTAATAATAATGATTTTATTAGTACTCCGATTGCTCCCGCCACTAGTGCGGAGTCATACGAAATCAATGCCGCTTTGCTGAATCTTGTTATGAAAGAGCAATTCTCTGGCCTTCCTAGTGAAGATACCGCATCCCATCTCAATACCTTTATTGAGCTTTGCGATATGCAAAAGAAGAAAGATGTGGATAATGACATGATTAAATTGAAGCTTTTTCCTTTCTCGTTGCGAGATCGCGCAAAAACTTGGTTTTCTTCTTTGCCCAAAAATAATATCGATTCTTGGGATAAGTGCAAAAGATGCTTATATATCCAAGTATTTTCCGCCGGCTAAGATTATCTCTCTCTGTAATGATATCATGAATTTCAAGCAACTTGGTCATGAACATGTTGCACAATCTTGGGAGAGAATGAAATTAATGATTAGAAATTGTCCTCCTCATGGCTTCAGTCTTTGGATGATTATTCAAATCTTTTACGTTGGCTTGAATTTCGCTTCTAGAAATATCTTGGACTCCGCCTCAGGTGGAACGTTCATGGAAATCACGTTAGGGGAAGCCACAAAGCTCTTAGACAACATCATGACGAACTACTCTCAGTGGCACACTGAAAGGTCACCTACTAGTAAGAAGGTACACGCTATATAAGAAATTAACTCGTTGAGTGCTAAGATGGACGAGTTAATGAATTTGGTTGCTAGTGGAAGTGATCCTTTGGATCCTAATGATATGACCTTGTCTTCTTTGATTGAGAGTAGCAACGCTAGCTTGGACGTTAATTTTGTTGGTAGGAATAACTTTGGCAACAACAATGCTTTTAGAGGAAACTATGTTCCTAGTCCTTTTCCTAGTAACTCCTCTAATAATTTTGGCAACTCCTACAACAATACTCATGGAAATTACAATATATTACCCTCTGATCTAGAGAGTAATATCAAAGAGTTCATCAACTCTCAAAAGATTTTCAATGCGTCCATAGAGGAAAAGCTACTCAAAATTGACGATTCGGCTAAGAGCGTTGATAGAATGTCTAGTGATGTTGATGCTTTGGAAGTTAGATGTGCTCCTCCCAAGATCAACATGGATGAAACTTTGAAAGCTATGCATGTTTCGATGATTGAGAGCCAAGAAAGAACCGCCCAAATTCGTGCTAGACATGAATGGCTTAAAAAGGCGTGTTCTCGTGATAAGAATCACGAAGATCTTAAAGTGCTTGGTGTGACTCTCGTTGAATCTTTGTTTTCTTGTGTCAAACCTAATGATTATGGGGCTGGATATGAATCCACTTTGGTTGAAAAGTGCCCCAATGATTCGGAGTCCATCTATCTTGATGCTAAAAGCATTGAAAGTGGAGTAGAAGATGTTAAAACTTTGAGTAGTAATGAAATTACTACCATGGATTTCAAGGAATTCAATTATGATAGTTTCTCCTTGACTGAATGCATTTCTTTGATGCAATCCATGTTAAATTCTCCACACGCTTATAGCCAAAACAAGGCCTTTACCGATCATATCATCGAAGCTATGATAAAATCTCTTGAAGAGAAACTTGAATTGGAAGTCTCTATCCCTAGAAAGCTTCATGATGAGTGGGAACCTACCATCAAAATCAAAATCAAAAACTATGAATGCAATGCTTTGTGTGATTTGGTTGATAGTGTTTCTGCGATTCCAAAGTCTTTATGTGATGTTCTGGGTTTTAATGAGATTGAAGAGTGTTCTCTTAATTTGCATCTTGCTGATTCTACTGTCAAGAAACCCATGGGAAGGATCAATGATGTTCTTATTATTGCAAATAGGAACTATGTACCCGTGGATTTCATTGTGCTTGACATTGATTGCAATCATGCATGCCCTATTATTCTTGGTAGACCTTTCCTAAGGACTATGAGTGCTATCATTGATATGAAGGAAGGGAATATTAGATTTCAATTTCCTTTAAGGAAGGGCATGGAACACTTTCCTAGAAAGAAAATAAGATTGCCTTATGAATCCATGATGAGGGCCACTTATGGTTTGAGCACCAAAGACAATGATACGTGATTCTATCGCTTTTATGCCTAGCTAAGGGCATTAAACAATAGCGCTTGTTGGGAGGCAACCCAATGAATTTATCTTTTTCTTTCTGTTTGGTTGCGTCCACACCATCACAATCCTGTTTTGATTGTGTTTTTTATGTTTCTTTTTGTGTTTGAGCCAAGCAAAACCTTTATGACTAGTCTTGGTGATGGTTGTTTGATCCTGCTGGAAAAAGACAGAAACTTTTCGCTCATGAGATGATTTTTCATTTTTATTCAGAAAGAGCTTTTGAGTTGATTCTTTTTTATTCTGGTTGATATGCCATTTTCCCACGCAGTCGTAATGTTTCAGAATTTTTGAGGTAACAGAAGTATACGAATATATACAGATTGCTATAGACTGGTCTATTTTTGACAGATTCTGTTTTTGTTGAGTTGGTTGCTTGTTTTGATGAAACTATGGTTAGTATCGGGGGGGTACTAGCCATGGAAAAGTGAGAATACAGTAGCCCAACACCAATATAGATGGAATTCAAGGTTTCTACAATACCAAAAGAGGTGGTAGTTTGTTTTCTTGTGCTAATGTTATCACGAGTTTCTGTTTAAGTTTTATGTTGTGAAGTTTTCAAGTTTTGGGTGATGTTCTCGTGGACGATGAGATAAGGAGTGGAAAGAGCTCAAGCTTGGGGATGCCCAAGGCATCCCAAGCCAAATTCAAGGACACCAAAAAGCCTAAGCTTGGGGATGCCCCGGGAAGGTATCCCCTCTCTCGTCTTCAATCCATCGATAACATTACTTGGAGCTATATTTTTATTCATCACATGATATGTATTTTTCTTGGAGTGTCTTGTATCGTAGGAGTCTTTTCTTTTTGTTGTGTCACAATCATCCTTGCTGCACACCTTTTTGAGAGAGATAGACATGCACTCATCGTGATTTTGCTAGAATGCTCATAGTGCTTCAGTTATATCTTTTGAGCTAGATACTTTTGCTCTATGTGCTTCACTTATATCTTTTAGAGCATGGTGGTGCGTGACTTGGTAGTTGGCTTATGCAATGAAAGTAGTCCCAAAGGTGATAGGTACCCAAACAGGATGCAAAAACCTCCATCTTCATGTAAATTGAGTAGAAAGAGAAGTCTTGATTCCTCTCAATTAGTTTTGAGACGTGGATTCGGTAATATTAAGAGCTATGTTAGTAGGGTGTTGTGAATCTAGAGATACTTGTGTTGAAGTTAGTGCTTCCCTTAGCATGCACGTATGGTGGACTGCTATGATAGGAAGTCGGAGCATAATTGATCTATTGATTGTCATCCTTTGTGTTGAGGTCGGGATCACGCGATGGTTAACACCTACCAACCCTTCCCCTGGGAGTATTGATATGTCCATTTTGCATCATGCTTTCATGTTGATATTTATTGCTTTTGGGCTGTTATATTACTTGTGGTACCATATTTATGCCTTTTCTCTCTTATTTTGCAAGGTTCATTTGAAGAGGGAGAATTCAGGCAGCTGGAATTCTGGACTGGAAAAGGAGCAAATCCTAGTCCACTATGCTGCACATCTCCAAATGCCCTAAAAAGTTACGTGGATTTTTTTGGGATTATATAAAAAATATTGGGTGAAAGAACTACGGGAGGGGGGCTGTCAGGGCGCCACAAGCCCTGACACGGCGACCCCCTGGTGGCGGAGTGGGTGCTTGTGGGCTCCCTGACGGCCCACTAGCCCCCCTCTTTTGCTATATGAAGCATCTTGGTCCAGAAAAAATTAGAAGGGAGCTTCTTCGTGGTTTCGCCGCCGCCACGAGGCGGAACTTGAGCAGATCCAATCTAGAGCTCCGGCAGGACGATCCTGCTGGGGAAACTTCCCTCCCGGAGGGGAAATCGTCGCCATCGTCATCACTAACACTCCTCTCGTCGGAGGGGAGGCATCTTCATCAACATCTTCATCAGCACCATCTCCTCTCCAATCCCTAGTTCATCTCTTGTAACCAATCTTCGTCTCGCAATTCCGATTGGTACTTGTAAGGTTGCTAGTAGTGTTGATTACTCTTTGTAGTTGATGCTAGTTGGATTACTTAGTGGAAGAGTTTATGTTCAGATCCTTGATGCTATTCATTACACCTCCGATCATGATTATGATTATGTTTTGTGAGTAGTTACTTTTGTTCCTGAGGACATGGGATAAGTCATGTTAATAATAGTCATGTGAATTTGATATTCGTTCGGTATTTTGATATGTTGTATGTTGTCTTTTCCTCTAGTGGTGTTCTGTGAACGTCGACTACATAACACTTCACCATATTTGGTCCTAGAGGAAGGCATTGGGGAGTATTAAGTAGATGATGGGTTGCTGGAGTGACAGAAGCTTAAACCCCAGTCTATGCGTTGCTTCGTAAGGGGCTGATTTGGATCCACTAGTTTAATGCTATGGTTAGACTTTGTCTTAATTGTTCTTTTGTAGTTGCGGATGCTTGCAAGAGAGGTTAATCATAAGTGGGATGCTTGTCCAAGTAAGGGCAGTACCCAAGCGCCGGTCCACCCACATATCAAACTATCAAAGTAACGAACGCGAATCATATGAACATGATGAAACTAGCATGACATAAATTCCCGTGTGTCCTCACGAGCGTTTTCCCTCCTATAAGACTTTGTTCAGGCTTGTCCCTTACTACAAAAAGGATTGGGCCACTTGCTGCACTGTTGCTACTACTTGTTACTTGTTACTCTTTGCTTTCTACATTTCACCTCGCTACACCATCACTTGTTACCGCTACTTTCAGTGCTTGCAGTTATTAGCTTGCTGAAATCCGTTTATCAGAGCCTTCTGCTCCTCGTTGGGTTCGACACTCTTACTTATCGAAAGGACTACGATTGATCCCCTATACTTGTGTGTCATCAAGACTCTTTTCTGGCGTCGTTGCCGGGGAGTGAAGCGCCTTTGGTAAGTGGAAATTGGTAATGAAACATTTTTATATTGTGATGAAATTTATTGTCACTTGTCACTATGGAAAATGTTCCGTTGAGAAGTTTGTTCGGGGTATCTTCACCACGAACTGAAGCACGAGGAGTTGTTCCTGAACCTGAGGTACCTACTGAAAATATCTTTTATGAAATTCCTTCGGGTATGCTTGAGAAACTGCTGGCTAATCCTTTCACAAGAGATGGATCTTCACATCCAGACTTGCATCTGATCTATGTAGATGAAGTATGTGGTTTATTTAAGCTTGCAGGTTTGCCTGAGGATGAGGTAAAGAAGAAAGTCTTTCCTTTATCTTTGAAGGATAAGGCGTAGACATGGTATAGGCTATGTGATGATACTGGATCATGGGGCTACAATCGGTTGAAATTGGAATTTCATCAAAAGTTCTATCCTATGCATTTAGTACATCGTGATCGGAACTTTATTTATAACTTTTGGCCTCGTGACAGGGAAAGCATAGCTCAAGCTTGGGGGAGGCTTAAATCGATGCTATATTCATGCCCCAATCATGAGCTCTCGAGAGAAATCATCACTCAAAACTTTTATGCTCGGCTTTCTCATGAAGATCGTACCATGCTTGACACTTCTTGTACCGGTTCTTTTATGAAGAAGGATATTGATCACAAGTGGAATTTATTGGAGAGAACCAAACGCAACTCTGAAGATTGGGAGCTGGAGGAAGGAAGGAGTCAGGTATGAATTTCCAGTTTGATTGCGTTAAATCTTTTGTTGAGACAAACACTTCTAGAGATTTTAGTGCTAAGTATGGACTTGACTCTGAGATAGTAGCTTCTCTATGTGAATCTTTTGCTGCTCATGTTGATCTTCCCAAAGAGAAGTGGTTTAAATATCATCCTCCTGTAGAAAGCAACATAGCCAAAACCAATCTAGTTGAGGAGAAAGTCATTGCTTTTAGTGATCATGTTGTTCCTTGTGCTTACACTGAGAAACCACCATACCTTGCTAGGATAAAGGATTATTCTAAAGCTCCAACTGTGATACGTAGGGGTTACATTAGACCACTTGCACCCCGTGAGGAGATTAGAGTTGAACCTAGTATTGCTATTATCAAAGATCTCTTAGCCGAAGACGTAGACGGGCATGTTATCAAATTCTGTGAGGACTCCGCTAGAATTGTTAAACCTCACGCGAAAGACAAATACGGACCTGTAGTTGGCCTGCCCGTTGTTTCTGTTAAGATAGGAGATCACTGTTACCATGGCTTATGTGATATGGGAGCTAGTGTTAGTGCAATACCCCGTTCTCTATATGATGAAATCAAATATGAGATTGCACCTGCTGAGTTAGAACCCATTGATGTCACTATTACGCTAGCTAATAGAGACACTATCTGCCCTCTGGGAATTGTGAGAGACGTAGAAGTCGTGTGTGGTAAGACAAAGTATCCTACTGATTTCCTCGTCCTTGGTACTTCACAAGATAGCTTTTGTCCCATCATATTCGGTAGACCCTTTCTCAACACTGTCAACGCTCACATTGATTTCATTAAGCAGACTGTCACAGTAAGTTTCGAGGGTGTGTCTCATGAATTTAACTTCTCCAAGTTTGGAAGACAGCCCCATGAAAGAGAGTCGTCTGGTAGAGATGAAATCATTGCTCTTGCCTCTATTGTCGTACCTCCTACGGATCCTCTAGAGCAATATCTGCTTGAGCATGAAAATGATATGCATATGGAGGAGAGAGATGAGATAGATAAAACTGTCTTAGAACAGTATCCTATTCTCAAGAATAATCTGCCTGTTGAACTGCTCGGGGATCCTCCCCCACCAAAGGGTGATCCTGTGTTCGAGCTTAAACAGTTGCCTGATACTCTTAAGTATGCCTACCTTGATGAGAAGGAGATATATCCTGTCATTATTAGTGCCCTTCTCTCAGAGCAAGAAGAGAAGAAGTTACTAAGAACTCTGAGGAAGCATTGTGCTGCTATTGGATATACTCTTGACGATCTTAAGGTTATTAGTCCTACTCTATGTCAGCACAAGATTAAAACTGATCCTGACTTTAAACCAGTTGATCATCATCAAAGGAGATTAAATCCTAAGATGAAAGAGGTCGTGAGAAAAGAAATATTAAAGCTTCTGGAAATAGGAATCATTTATCCTATTGCTCATAGTGATTGGGTAAGTCCAGTACATTGCGTACCTAAGAAGGGAGGTATCACCGTCGTTCCTAATGATAAGGATAAACTAATCCCACAATGGATTATTACCGACTATAGAATGGTGATAGACTTCCGGAAACTGAACAAGGCAACCAGGAAAGATCATTATCCTTTGTCGTTTATCGACCAAATGCTAGAAAGGCTATCAAAACACACACACTTCTGCTTTCTAGACGGTTATTCAGGTTTCTCGCAAATACCTGTTGCACAATCTGATCAAGAGAAAAACACTTTCACCTTCCCTTTCGGTACCTTTGCCTATAGACGTATGCCTTTTGGCTTATGCAATGCACCTACCACCTTCCAAAGATGTATGATGACTATATTCTCTAACTTTTGTGAAAATATTGTCGAGGTTTTCATGGATGACTTCTCCGTTTTCGGGTCTTCCTTTGATGATTGCCTCAGCAACCTTGATCGAGTCTTACAGAGATGCGAAGAAACCAACCTCGTCTTGAATTGGGAGAAGTGCCACTTTATGGTTAATGAAGGCATTGTCTTAGGACACAAGATCTCCGAAAGAGGCATTGAAGTTGATAAGGCTAAGGTTGATGCAATTGAGAAAATGCCTTGCCCCACAGATATCAGAGGTATACGAAGTTTCCTAGGTCATGCTGGTTTCTATAGAAGGTTCATTAAAGACTTCTCTAAGATTTCTAGGCCTCTTACCAACCTCTTGCAGAAGGATGTTCCTTTTGTTTTTGATGAGGATTGTGAGGAAGCCTTTGAAATACTTAAGATGGCTTTGATAACCGCACCTATTGTTCAACCACTTGATTGGAACTTGCCCTTTGAAATCATGTGCAATGCTAGTGATTATGCTGTTGGTGCTGTTCTAGGACAAAGAGTTGACAATAAGTTGAATGTTATTCACTACGCTAGTAAAACTCTAGACAGTGCCCAAAGAAACTATGCCACTACGGAGAAGGAATTTTTAGCAGTCGTGTTTGCATGTGAAAAGTTCAGATCTTATATAGTTGACTCCAAAGTCACTATTCACTCTGATCATGCTGCTATTAAGTACCTTATGGAGAAGAAGGACGCTAAGCCTAGGCTGATCAGATGGGTTCTCCTGCTACAGGAATTTGATTTGCACGTCGTTGACCGAAAGGGTGCTGATAACCCTGTAGCAGATAACTTGTCTAGGCTAGAGAATGTCCTTGATGACCCACTACCTATAGATGATAGCTTTCCTGATGAGCAATTGAATGTCATCCGCACTTCACATAGTGCATCGTGCTATGCTGATTATGCAAACTACATCGTAGCCAAATACATACCACCCAGTTTCACCTATCAGCAAAAGAAGAAATTCTTCTTTGATTTGAGACACTACTTTTGGGATGATCCTCACCTTTATAAGGTAGGAGTAGATGGTGTTATTAGACGTTGTGTGCCTGAACATGAACAGGGACATATCTTGCAGAAGTGTCATTCCGAATCCTATGGAGGACACCACGCGGGAGATAGAACTGCCCACAAGGTATTGCAATCAGGTTTCTATTGGCCCACTCTCTTCAAGGATGCCCGTAAGTTTGTCTTGTCTTGTGATGAATGCCAAAGAATAGGGAACATCAGTAAGCGTCAGGAGATGCCTATGAACTATTCACTTGTCATTGAACCATTTGATGTCTGGGGCATTGATTATATGGGACCCTTCCCAAGTTCCAATGGGTACACTCACATCTTAGTTGCTGTGGATTACGTCACTAAGTGGGTCGAAGCTATCCCCACTAAAAATGCTGATCACCACACCTCTATTAAGATGCTTAAAGAAGTCATATTCCCAAGATTTAGAGTCCCTAGATACTTGATGACTGATGGCGGTTCACACTTCATTCATGGTGTTTTCCGCAAGATTCTAGCTAAGTATGATGTCAACCATAGAGTTGCATCTCCTTATCATCCTCAGTCTAGCGGTCAAGTGGAGTTGAGTAATAGGGAGATCAAATTGATCCTACAAAAGACCGTCAATAGATCTCGGAAGAATTGGTCTAGCAAACTTGACGATGCACTATGGGCTTATAGGACTGCTTATAAGAATCCCATGGGCATGTCACCGTATAAAATGGTTTACGGTAAAGCCTGTCATTTACCTCTTGAGCTGGAACACAAAGCTTATTGGGCAATCAAAGAGCTCAACTTTGATTTCAAACTTGCCGGTGAGAAGCGGTTGTTTGATATCAGCTCATTAGATGAATGGAGGGCCCAAGCATACGAGAATGCCAAGTTGTTCAAGGAAAAGGTTAAGAGATGGCACGACAAACAAATACAGAAACGAGAGTTCAATGTAGGTGATTATGTCCTGCTATACAATTCTCGTTTGAGATTCTTTGCAGGCAAGCTTCTCTCTAAATGGGAAGGTCCCTATGTTATCGAGGGAGTATATCGTTCCGGTGCCATCAAAATCAATAACACGGAAGGAAATTTTCCTAGAGTGGTAAATGGGCAAAGAATCAAGCATTACATCTCTGGTACTCCTATAAATGTTGAGACCAATATCATCAATGTCATAACTCCAGAGGAGTACATAAGGGATGTTTATGAGCCTGTTTCAGACCTTGAAAACGAAGATGTATCTGTTTCGGTAAGAAACTGGACTCCGATGCTTTTCCAATAGGAAATTTCCTCCGTTTTGGAATTTTTCGAAAATTAGAAAAATAAAAAGCAGTCCGGAGAGCGAACGAGGAGTCCACAAGCCCTGCCACCGCCCCCTACACCCCTGGTGGCGGAGGGCAAGCTTGTGGGCACCTCGTGTGCCTCCCGGACTCTGTTTTCTTGCGGAGGACTCCTTCTGGCCCAGAAAAAATCAATATATACTCGCCCAAAGGTTTTGATCTCCGTATCGCGCAGTTTTCCTCTGTTTTCGTTTCGAGCTTGCTTCTGTCGCAGATCTAGGTCAATATGTCTTCTCAGGATTCAGAGGAGGAGAGCTATGTCGCTGACTACCTTGCTAACCCCAAGATCTATGGGGATTTGGAACCATATGGATGGACCACTGATGAGGAAGAGGACTATGAGCCCAAAGGGAAGGAGCAAACGAGTTTCGATGAAGAGGAGGCTCCTCTACCTCAACCTGCAAACACCCATGTGGAGTTCAAGAAGTCAAGCCTCCCTGACCATAGGAAGAAGCCTAAGACCTTGTTTATCCCTTCTCGTTTCTTGCAGGAGAGTAAGCACGAACTTTGCCATAGAGTGTTGAAACTTGAGGAAGAAAATGACGATCTAAGGGAGCAGAACTTTCTGCTCAAGTGGAAACTAGACAAGCTCAAGACTGCTCCGATAACAACACCACCATCAGCACCGAAGGAAGACAACTAAGCATTGGTATGGGCAATCCGCTTGGCTTCTGCCAAGCTTGGGGGAGTTGCCCTGGTATCGTATCACCTTTATATCTTTTGCTTTTACCTTTGTTTTAGTTCTTTCCTTTTCAGTTTTTATTTCTTCTCTTAGAGGAATAAGTCTTTAGTTTTTAGTTTGAGTCTTTTGCTTTTGTCCCTCCCCGATGTATTCGAGATTACGAGCTATATAATAAAGAGTATCTTAGTCAAGGGCTTTGCTTTGTGCCATGATCAAAAGTATGAAAAGAACGATAGCATGAAAGATCATGAGACGATCTTATGCAAAGTGATAACTTCACATATGACACGTATGATGATTGAAACTTGTTGAGAATAAATCAACATAGACCTCAGTCATTGTTGCAATTAATAAGAGGTAATAAGGAAAGAGAGGTTCACATATAAATATATCATCTTAGACACTTTTTACAATTGTGAGCACTCACCAAACTATTACATGCTTAGTGAAAGGACGTGGATGTCGCCTAGAGGGGGGGGGTTGAATAGGCGCTTTAAAATAATTAAGGTTTAGGCTTGAACAAATGCGGAATAAAACTAACGTTTAATATGTCAAGCACAAAACCTACAAACAACTAGGCTCACCTATGTGCACCAACAACTTATGCTAAGCAAGATAAACAACTAAGTGATAGCAAGATATATTACAATAAACAATATGTCTATCACAAAGTAAAGTGCATAAGTAAAAGGTTCGGGTAAGAGATAACCGAGGCACGGGGAGACGATGATGTATGCCGAAGTTCACACCCTTGCGAATGCTAATCTCCGTTAGAGCGGTGTGGAGGCACAATGCTCCCCAAGATGCCACTAAGGCCATCGTAATCTCCTCACGCCCTCGCACAATGCAAGATGCCGTGATTCCACTAAGGGACCCTTGAGGGCGGTCACCGAACCCGTACAAATGGCAAACCTTGGGGGCGGTCACCGAACCCGTACACGTGGCAACCCTTGGGGGCGGGTACCGGTACCCGTACAAATTGCTCGGGGCAATCTCCACAACCTAATTGGAGACCCCGACGCTTGCCCGGAGCTTCATACCACAATGATTGAGCTCCGAGACACCACCAAGCTTCTAGGACATCAAAGAATCCACGAAGAACAATATCTAGGGTACTAAGTACCAAAGGTAATAAGCTTCTCAAACTTCACTTCCACGTATCACCGTGGAGAACTCAAACCGATGCAACTAATGCAATGGCAAGAACACACGAAGTGGTCAAGTCCCTCACACTCAAATCCCTCCACAACAATGAAAGCCATGGAGAAATATGAGAGGAAGAACAAGGAGCTCACAAAGAACTCCAAGATCAAGATCCAAGGGGTCCCCCTCACATAGAGGAGAAAGTGATCGGTGGAGATGTGGATCTAGATCTCCTCTCTCTTTTCCCTCAAGAACAAGCAAGAATCATTGGAGGGATTGAGAGTAAGCAAGCTCTAAGAATGTCAACAATGGAGGTAGAACAAGAGCTCAACGGATAGATGAAGCCAAGGGGGAAGAAGACCCCCTTTATATAGTGGGGGAAGGAATCAGACCGTTACCCCCACTTATAGCCCGAGCCCAGCGGTACTACCGCTGGCTCCAGCGGTACTACCGCTGACCCTCCGGCGGTACTACCGCTGGCTGCAGCGGTACTACCGCTGACCCTCCAGCGGTACTACCGCTGGCTGCGGCGGTACTACCGCTGAGCCCATGGTAGCGCAAAGATACTACCGGGCCAACCACCGCCAAGAAAGTCTTCGCAAAAATGTCCGACGCAGTACAACCGCAAAGATGACGGTACTAAAAACTTGGAGCGGTACTACCGCTGGCCAGGGGCGGTACTACCGCCATCTCCAGCGGTACTACCGTTAGGGCCAGCGGTACTACCGCCAACTCTAGCGGTACTACCGCTAGGTCCTGCGGTACTACCGCTCGCCACTAAAACAGCCATAACTTTCGCATACGAGCTCCGAATCGAGCAAACCCAAGCTTGTTGGATTCAGGACGACAAGAGCTATCCAAATAGATATGAAAATGCAGATATGAAAATGCCAATGATATAGAGATGTGAGTCCTCTATGAATGAAGAACCAGCAAAAACTCCAACATCGAAAACATCATAGTAGATGCATATGGACTCCGTTTTCGATGAACTCGAGCTTGTCACGAAGATGACCATAAGCTCTAAAACTCACAAAGAGAAACACCAAACAAGAACCAAGAAGTATGATGCAAGGATGCATATGGTTTGAGCTCTCAACGAATGATACGATCAAGATACTCACTTGAGAGGCCCCCTTGATAGTACATCAATCTATCCTAAATAGAAAACATATCAAGGGCAAACCTATACCTTGCACCTCATCCTCTTGAGCTAGATGATGATGATCTTGGCTTCCTCAAGATGGACCACCTTTCTTGATTGTGTTGGCTTGATGAATCCTAGTTGATTGCTCCCCCATACTCACTATGGGTGATCCACTCTTCAGCATATCTTCACAAGTCCATTGCCACCACAATGGACGGCAAGCTTCAAGCATGATATGTTCGTGCTGATCCACTTGAACTTGCACATCGCAATCTTGATGACGATCACAACTTGACGTCATACTTCATGGGTTGTATGAGATCTTCCCTTTGACGCAAGCCCATGGAAACACACCTAGCCCCCACATAGAACTCTCACGAAGACCATGGGTTAGTACACAAACACGTAATGGACAATGCTTACCATACCATGGGATCACTTGATCCCTCTCGGTACATCTTGTACGCTTTGTGTGTTGATCATCTTGATTTACTCTTTGTCTGAGATCTTGATCAACCATGTGTCTCTATGACCATTCTTTGGATAATACCTTGAATACCATCTTGGTCATCATATAAACTCCTTGAACCCAACAGATGGACTTCAAGAAGTGCCTATGGACAAATCCTATAAATATAACTTAAGGCAACCATTAGTCCACAGGAATTGTCATCAATTACCAAAACCACATATGGAGATATATGCTCTAACACTTAGGAGTAGATGTTGGACAAGGAAGACAACATAATGAATTGTGTTTGCTTGGTTCCAAATAATGTTATATGATTAGAGATCCCTTAGCATGTGACGATTGCTTCCACCTCATTTTAGCCAAAACTCCCGCACCAAGTAGAGATACTACTTGTGCATCCATAAACCTCCAACCCAGTTTTGCCATGAGAGTCCACCATACCTACCTATGGATTGAATAAGATCCTTCAAGTAAGTTGTCATCGGTGCAAGCAATAAAAATTTCTCTCTAATATGTATGATCTATTAGTGTGTGGAAAATAAGCTTTGTACGAACCTGTGATGAGGAAGACATAAAAGCGAAAGACTGCATAATAAAGTTCTTTATCACAGGAGGCAATATAAAGTGACGTTCCTCCACACTAAGAGTACACGCATTCAAACCTCAAAAGCGCATGACAACCTCTGCTTCCCTCTGCGAAGGGCCCATCTTGTACCTTTACTTTTTGCCCTTGTAAGGGTCATGGTGATCTTCACCAATTCCCTATTTTGCCTTTGTCTTGGCTACCGTCACATGTTTGGGAGAGATCTGTATTCATATATCAACTTGGAGTTGAGTACTTATGCTTTATTATTGTTGACTTTACCCTTGAGGTAAATAGTTGGGAGGCTAACTATAAGCCCCTATCTTCCTCTGTGTCCAGCTGAAACTTTGACACCATGAGTACCACGTGAGTTGTAACAATTGTGGAAAAGAAAAGAGATGATTGAGTATGTGGATTTGCTTTACAAGCTCTCACTTGACTCTTTCTGATGTTGTGATAAATTGCAATTGCTTCAATGACTATGGATTATTATTGGTCACTTCTCGGTAAGGTTTTTGCTTCATTCTTTGCGTTGTGAAGGAATTGTTACTTTCCCATAAGAATCTTTATGATGTGTTGCTGTTCTATGTGTGATCATGATGCCCTCATGTCCGTATTATGTCTTATCGACACCTTCGTCCCTCAACATGTGGACATGTTTATGGAACTTGGTTTTCGCTTGAGGACAAGCGAGGTCTAAGCTTGGGGGAGTTGATACGTCCATTTTGCATCATGCTTTCATGTTGAATTTATTGCTTTTTGGGCTGTTATATTACTTGTGGTACCATATTTATGCCTTTTCTCTCTTATTTTGCAAGGTTTATTTGAAGAGGGAGAATTCAGGCAACTGGAATTCTGGACTGGAAAACGAGCAAATCCTAGTCCACTATTCTACACATCTCCAAATGCCCTGAAAATTTACGTTAATTTTGTTGGGATTATATAAAAAATACTGGGCGAAAGAACTACCGGAGGGGGCTGCCAGGGCGCCACAAGCCCTGACACCGCCACCCCCTGGTGGCGGAGTGGGGGCTTGTGGGCTCCCTAACGGCCCACTAGCCCCCCTCTTTTGCTATATGAAGCGTCTTGGTCCAGAAAAAAATTAGAAGGGAGCTTTTTCGTGGTTTCGCCGCCGCCACGAGGCGGAACTTGAGCAGATCCAATCTAGAGCTCCGACAGGACGATCCTGCCGGGGAAACTTCCCTCCCGGAGGGGGAAATCGTCGCCATCGTCATCGCCAACACTCCTCTCGTCGGAGGGGAGGCATCTTCATCAACATCTTCATCAGCACCATGTCCTCTCCAATCCCTAGTTCATCTCTTGTAACCAATCGTCGTCTCGCAACTCCGATTGGTACTTGTAAGGTTGCTAGTAGTGTTGATTACTCTTTGTAGTTGATGCTAGTTGGATTACTTGGTGGAAGAATTTATGTTCAGATCCTTGATGCTATTCATTACACCTCTGATCATGATTATGATTATGTTTTGTGAGTAGTTACTTTTGTTCCCGAGGACATGGGATAAGTCATGTTAATAATAGTCATGTGAATTTGATATCCGTTCGGTATTTTGATATGTTGTATGTTGTCTTTTCCTCTAGTGGTGTTATGTGAACGTCGACTACATAACACTTCACCATATTTGGGCCTAGAGGAAGGCACTGGGGAGTAGTAAGTAGATGATGGGTTGCTGGAGTGACAAAAGCTTAAACCCCAGTCTATGCGTTGCTTCGTAAGGGGCTGATTTGGATCCACTAGTTTAATGTTATGGTTAGACTTTTTCTTAATTCTTATTTTGTATTTGCGGATGCTTGCGAGAGAGGTTAATCATAAGTGGGATGCTTGTCCAAGTAAGGGCAGTACCCAAGCGCCGGTCCACCCACATATCAAACTATCAAAGTAACGAACGCGAATCATATGAACATGATGAAACTAGCATGACAAAAATTCCCGTGTGTCCTCGGGAGCGTTCTTCCCTCCTATAAGACTTTGTTCAGGCTTGTCCCTTGCTACAAAAGGGATTGGGCCACTTGCTGCACCGTTGCTACTACTTGTTACTTGTTACTCTTTGCTTGCTACGTTTCACCTCGCTACACCATCACTTGTTACCGCTACTTTCAGTGCTTGCAGTTATTACCTTGATGAAATCCGTTTATCAGAGCCTTCTGCTCTTCGTTGGGTTCGATACTCTTACTTATCGAAAGGACTACGATTGATCCCCTATACTTGTGGGTAATCAAGTATGCGTTTAGCACTTTGTTTCGATTACTAATAAAAACTTTCGCAACAAGTATGTGAGTTCTTCATGACTAATGTGAGTCCATGGTATAGATGCACTTTCACCTTCCACCATTGCTAGCCTCTCTAGTGCCGCGCAATTCTCGCCGGTACACAAACCCACCATATGCCTTCCTCAAAACAGCCACCATACCGACCTACTATGGCATTTTCATGGCCATTCCGAGATATATTGCCATGCAACTCCCACCGTTCCGTCTCATGACTTGTGCCGTCACTCTCATATTGTCATTGCATGATCGTAAGATAGCTAGCGAGATGTTTCAACGTCATACGCCAAACTAGATCGTTGCACATCCCGGTACACTGCCGGAGGCATTTCCTATAGAGTCATCATCGTTCTAAGCTTTGAGCTGTGAGTAAATAAAAATGTAATGATCATCATTATTAGAGCATTGTCCCATGTGAGGAAATAAAAAAAAGACCAAGGAGCCCAAAAAAAGAGAGGCCTAAGAGCCCAAATGAAAAAAAGGGAGAGAAAAAGAGAGAAGGGACAATGCTACTATATTTTTCCACACTTGTGCTTCATAATAGCACCATGTTCTTCATGATTGAGAGCTTCTTGCTTTGTCACCACCATATGCTAGTGGGAATCTTCATTATATAACTTGGCTTGTATATTCCAATGATGTGCTTCCTCAAATTGCCCTAGGTCTTCGTGAGCAAGCAAGTTGGATGCACACCCACTAGTTCTCCTTTTGAGCTTTCACATACTTATAGCTCTAGTGCATCTCTTGTATGGCAATCCCTACTCATTCACATTGATATCTATTAATGGGCATCTCCATAGCCCTTTGATACGCCGAGTCAATGTGACCATCTCCTCCTTTTTGTCTCACAACCACCACCACACTCTATTCCACCTATAGTGCTATATCCATGGCTCACGCTCATGTATTGCGTGATAGTTATAAAAAGTTTGAGAAAGTAAGAGTGTGAAAACAATTACTTGGCCAATACCAGGGTTGTGCATGATTTACATTAGTTGTGTGAGGATGATGGAGCATAGCCAGCCTATATGATTTTGTAGGGATAACTTTCCTTGGCCTTGTCATTTTGAAAGTTCATGATTACCTTGCTAGTTTGCTTGAAGTATTATTGTTTTCGTGTCAATAGAAAACTATTGTTTCGAATCTTACGGATCTGAACATTCATGTCACGTGAAAGAAGTTGCAAAGGAAAACTATGCTAGGTAGCATTCCACATCAAAAATTCATTCTTTATCACTTCCCTACTCGAGGACGAGCAGGAGTTAAGCTTGGGGATGCTTGATACGTCTCCAACGTATCTATAATTTTTTATGGTTTCATGTTATTATCTTGTCAAACTTTGGATGTTTTGCATGCCTTTGATATATTTTTTTGGGACTAACTTATTAACTCAGTGCCAAGTGTCAGTTCATATTTTTCCATGTTTTTGACCCTTTGAGAGGAGATTTTGAAACGGGGTCCAAACGGAATAAAATCCCAGAAAATTTTTTTCCGTAAAAGAAGAAGATCGGGAGACTTAAGAGCCAAGGCAGGGGGTCCCCAGGGGCCCCACAAGCCCCCTCACCGCGACCAGGGGAGGACGCGGCCCCCAGGCTTGTGGGCCCCCTCGACCTCCTTTGCCCTAGGTTTTGCGCCTATATATCCCCAAAAATTCCACAAAAAATCAGGAGATCATCGAAAGTACTTTTCTGCCGCCGCAAGCTTCTGTCTCCGCAAGATCCCATCTGGGGCACGTTCTGGTGCCCTGCCGGAGGGGGGATTCGGATACGGAGGGCTACTTCATCAACACCATGACCTCTCCGATGATGCGTGAGTAGTTCACCATAGACCTACAGGTCCATAGCTAGTAACTAGATAGCTTCTTCTCTCTCTTGGATCTTCAATACAAAGTTCTCCATGATCTTCATGGAGATCTATCTGATGTAATCTTCTTTTGCGGTGTGTTTGTCGAGATCCGATGAATTGTGGATTTATGATCAGATTATCTATGAATCTTATTTTGAGTTTCTTCTGATCTCTCTTATGCATGATTTCATATCCTTGTAATTCTCTTCGAGTTGTGGGTTTTGATTGGCCAACTAGATCTATGATTCTTGCAATGGGAGAAGTGCTTGGTTTTGGGTTCATACCGTGCGGTGAGCTCACCCAATGACAGAAGGGGTAGCGAGGCACGCATCGTGTTATTGCCATCAAGGGTAAAAAGATGGGGTTTTCATCATTGGTTTGAGATTATACCTCTACATCATGTCATCTTGCTTAAGGCATTACTCTGTTCGTCATGAACTCAATACACTAGATGCATGTTGGATAGCGGTCGATGTGTGGAGTAATAGTAGTAGATGCAGACAGTATCGGTCTACTTGTCTCGGACGTGATGCCTATATGTATCAGCATTGCCTTAGATATCGTCATGACTTTGCGCGGTTCTATCAATTGCTCGACAGTAATTTGTTTACCCACCATGATATTTGCTATTTTGAGAGAAGCATCTAGTGAACACTATGGCCCCGGGGTCTACTCCACACCATATTTTCAGCCTTACACTTTTTACTTCGTTGCACTTTTCGCCTTCAAATCTCACTTTGCAAACAATCTTGAAGGGATTGACAACCCCTTTAAAGCATTGGGTGCAAGCTCTTTTGTGTTTGCGCAGGTACTCTGGACTTGACGAGATTCTCCTACTGGATTGATACCTTGGTTCTCAAACTGAGGGAAATACTTACTGCTCCTGAGCTGTATCACCCTTTCCTCTTCAAGGGAAAAACCAACGCAAGCTCAAGAGACGACAGAAGGATCTCTGGCACCACTGCCAGGGAAGGAATTTTGTCCCTTTCATTGATTTTGAATTTGCCGATGAGATCTGGCTCGCCGGAGAACTCGCCGTCGCTGACAGCACAACGGCCTTCCTTCGTTGTTTCTTGCTCATGACAATCTTCCAGGGCGAAGTAAAGAAATCTGACAGTGTAAGTTTCGGCAAACTTACCTTAGGAAGGGGACCATGCCATGGGCGCACCGACGACGCCGCCGTTCTTCGCCGCGCAACCCTCGTGGTGATCTCAATCTTGTCCGCATACTGCAATCCTTGCCTGGCTGGATCTTTCGTAGGAACTAGATCATCAACGATCTCGGTGACCTCCTCCTCCGAGAATCCATCCTGAAACGCTTGCAAATACCATCAAACAGTGTCGGAGATGCACTGACAGAGGGCTCACCGTCGGTCGCGAGGGTCTCCTCCTCATCATCGTTGTCCGCCAGAAGCCAGAAACGTCCTCGTGGCCTGGAGATTCCGGCGCCGCCATGGCGTAGATTTTCTGTTGAAGCCAGCGACGAGATCGCCAGTCTCGTCGCAAGTCCCTCTTTTTCTCGCATGCCGTTATCTCGCCAGTGTGGGCTTAGCTCACTTGCCTTCGTGTTGGAACTTGAATGCCTCCAAAGCTTGGAATGCCTACAAATGGGTTGCATGGAAGCATATTGGCAAATGGATATGGAAATGGACATGCAAGCATAAATGGAATCGGGATCGTAGCCAGCCGCGGTGGCACCGCCAGCGGCCATCGTATCACCCTCAAAGATGATGCTCTACATGAAACGGTTGGCCCTCTAGTCATTGACGACTGTCGGCATTCTGTTGAACATGTTGCGAGCACCGCGGAGCATGTCGGCTGGCATCTCCCGCGCGCGTTTCCTCGGCCCACCGGATGACGAGCCACTGGCTACCGGTGTGGCGTTGAGATCGATGGGCGTGGGCGCGGGCATTGAAGGCACCACCATGCTCACCCGACGAGCATTCCTCGGAGAGTCGGGAGGCTTGCGGGTAGACATGGAAGCCGGGAATTAGGTGACTCGCTAATACGTCTCAAACGTATCAATAATTTTTTACTGTTGCATGCTGATATATCATCATTCTAGGATACTTTTGAGGTATTTATTTACCAATTTATATTATTTTTTAGCACTAACCTATTGACCAGTGTCCAGTGCCATTTGTTGTTTTCTGCATGTTTTTCACTTTTCAGGTTTCCATATACCAAACGAAGTCCATTGACCTGAAACTTTTTGGAGATTTTTCTGGACCAAAAGAATACCAGCGAGCATCGGAAGAAGGTTGGAGGCCACCTGAGGGCCCCACAAGTCAACACGATGCAGTCTGGGGTGCACTAATGGCTTGTGGGCCCCTTGAGGCCCTCCCGACTCCATTCTCTGGCTTATAAATTCTTATATATCCTAAAAATCTTAGAGCCAGTCCCAAAACACTTTTTACGCCGCCGTAAGTCTCTGTACGGACGGGAGTCCATATGGAGCTCCGTTTCGGCACCCTGTCGGAGGGGGGATCGATCATGGAGGGTATCTTCATCAACCTTGTTGCCCTCATGATGATGTGTGAGTAGTTCATCACAGACCCATGGGTCCATAGCTAGTACCTAGATGGTGTTGGGCAACGTCGCACGGGAAGCAAAAAATTTCCTACGTGCACGAAGACCTATCATGGTGATGACCTATCATGGCAACCTCTCTATCTCTTGATCTTCAATACAATGATTATCGCATCTTTGCTTTGATCCATATGATATAATTCCTTTTGTGTGGTGTGTTTGTTGGGATCCGATGAATTGTGGGTTTATGTTCAGATTATTCATGATAAATATTTGAGTCTTCTCTGAATACTAATATGATTCTTGTGTACATGATTAGGATAGCTTTTATAATTCTCTCCAATCTATTGAAACAGTTTGGCCAACTAGATTGATATTTCTTCGGTGAGAGAGCTGCCTTTTAGTAGGTTCAACCTGACGAATTTCTATATCCCAGTGATAGAAGGGGACAATATGCGTCTCTGTGTTGCTGCTACTAAGGATAACGCAATGAGGTTTATTCATATTGCTTGAGTTTACTTTGTCTACATCATGTCATCATTCTCCATGCATTACTCTGTTTTACTTAATACTCTAGATGCATGCTGGATAGTGGTCGATGAGTGGAGTAATAGTAATAGGTGCAGGCAGGAGTCGGCTATTTGTTTATGGACATGATGCCTATATACACATGATCATTGTCGTGAATATCGCATAACTATCCTATTTTCTATCAATTGCCCAACAGTAATTTGTTTACCCACCGTATGTTGTTTTTAATGAGAGATGCCATTAGGGAAAACTATGGCTCCCGGGTCTATTTACTACTCCCTCCGTCCTAAAATAACTGTCTCAAGCTTAGTACAACTTTGTACTAGAGCTAGTACAAAGTTGAGACACTTATTTTGGGACGGAGGGAGTATATATTTGCAAAACCTTCAATACCTTGCTTCTATTTACTTGCTTTTATTTTATTTTTCAATTTACAATTATCTAGAATTATCTACACACCTCACTTGTTTCCAAATAACAAGATCAAGGGGATTGACAACCTTGTTGCCTACGTTGGGTGCAAGTTGTTTGCTCTTTTGTGTGCAGCTGCTGAAGACTCTTGTAGTTGATATTCCTATTAGTTCGATAAACTTTGGTTTCATAGCTGAGGGAAATACTTACCCACATTGTTCTGTGATAACCCATTCCTCTTCATGGACAACCCAACGCAGATCACAACTATCACGAAGGATTTCTGGCACCGTTGCCGGGGAATATCATCACCAACTACTAGTAACTTCATACAAATTTTGATTCACTTTTCTCCTTTTTATTTGGCGGTATATTTAGTTTGTCTCATAAAAATTAAAAATAGAAAAATATTTACTTTTGCTTGCTTAGCTTGTCACTAGTTTGCATCTTCGCTCTCTAGTTTGCTTGTCCTGCTTGTTACTTTGCTTGGTCGGTCACCATGTCTTAAGATACTACTAAGTTGTGTGTCTTCTCAAATACTAATAACAATGATTTGTTTATTACTCCTATACCACCACCACTAGTGCGGAGGCTTTTGATATTAATGTTGCATTGTTGAATCTTGTCATGAAAGATCAATTTTTGGGATGTCCTAATGAGGATCCCGCTTTACATCTTAATACATTTGTTGAACTTTGTGATACACAAAATAAAAAGGATATGGATAATGATATTATTATTTTTTTTCCTTTTCTGTAAGAGATAAAGCTAAAGCTTCGTTTTCATCTTTACCACGTAATAGTATTGGAACATGTGATAAGTGTAAAGATGCTTTTATTGCCAAGTATTTTCCTCCTCCTAAGATCATCTCGCTTAGAAATCAAATAATGAATTTTAAACAACATGATCAAGATTTTTTTTCACAAGCTTGGGAGAGAATGAAATTGATGATAAGGAATTGCCCACCCATGCTTTAAACTTGTGGATGCTTATCCAAAACTTATATGTTGGACTAAACTTTGTGTCTATAAATATTTTAGATTCAGCTGCATGTGGTACCTTTATGGATGTGACCTTAGGAGAGTCCACAAAACTTCTGGACAACATCATGACCAATTATTCTCAATGGCATACCGAGAGAGCTCCAAGCGGTAAGAAGGTAAATTATGTTGAGGAAATCGCTACTTTGAGTGAAAAAGTGGATGCTCTTATGAATTTGGTTGCTAATAAAAATACTCATGTTGATGCCAATGATATGCCCTTGTCTAATTTGATTGAGTAAAATGATAATACCATTGATGTGAGTTTTATCTCGCGAAATAATTTCAACAACAATGCTTATAGGGGTAATTTCAATGCTAGGCCATACCCTAATAATGTTCCTAATGGTTATGGCAATTCTTAAGGCAAATCTTGTGGGAATCCTTCTACCGATAAAAATAAATTCTCCTCTGATCTTGAAAATAATAGTAAATAATTTATTGATTCTCTAAAGGTTTTCAATACTATGGTTGAAGAAAAAATTCATGTTGTTGATACTTTGGCTAAAAACATGGGTAGAATTGCTATTGATGTAGAGACTCTTAAAAATAAAGATGTGCCTAGTAAGCATGATTTTAATGATACTATTATATCTATCCAAGTTTCTATTAATGAAAGTAAGGAGAGGACCGCTAAGTTGAAAGCTAAGGCGGAATTCCTAGAAAAAGCTCTTCCACCCGGTTTTTACCGGAATCATGATGAATATCTTAAAATGATTGGTACTTCTCCTATTGAATCTTTGTTTACTTCTCTGAATATTAATGATAAAGGGACTGGATATGAGTCAACTCTAGTTAAGGAGCATCCCATTTGCTTGGAGGGTGATGATTTTGATGCTAAAACTGAAAAAGTGGGTTCATATAGGTCAAAACTTTAACTAGTGATGTGCCCACTATATTGGATTACAAGGAATTTAGTTATGATAATTTCTATTTAGTAGAATGTATTTACTTTCTGCAATCCATTATTAGCTCACCCAATGTTTATGAACAAAACAAAGCTTTTACTCGACATATAGTAGAACCTATGGTAAAAGCTTATGATGAGAAACTTGAGCTTGAAGTTTCTATTCCTAGGAAGTTGCATGATGTGTGAGAACCTACTATCGAAATTAAGATAAATACATATGAATGCAATGCTTTGTATGACCTTGGTGCTAGTGTTTCAACTATACCTAAATCTTTATGTGATGTGCTTGGTCTCACTAATATTGAAGGGTGTTCCCAAAACTTGCATCTTGCGGATTCTACCATTAAGAAACCCTTAGGTAGAATAAATGATGTACTTATAATTGCAAATAAAAATTATGTGCCTGTAGATTTCATTGTGCTTTATATTGATTGCAATCCTACTTGTCCAATTATACTTGGAAGACCCTTCCGACGAACTATAGGTGCAATCATTGACATGAAAGGGGGAAACATAAGGTTCCAATTCCCATTGAAGAAAGGAATTAAAAACTACCCTAGAAAGATAATTAGACCACCTTATGAATCAATCATGAGTGCTACTTATGGGCGGAGTGTCAAAGATGACAACACTTGAAACTATGCAATATGCTTAGCTAAGGGCGTAAAACAATAGCGCTTGTTCGGAGGCAACCCTATAGTTATCTTTATTTTTTTTATTTTCCTTTTTGTTTGTTTGTGATAACATTATTATTGCCTCTATAATGACTATGTTTTTATGTTTTAGTTAGTGTTTGTGCCAAGTAAAGCCTTTGGGATGATTTGTATGATGAGTAGAATTGATACGATGCAAAAAAAGAAACTTTGAAGTCTTTTTAAGTTGATTTTTTTAAAGTACTCATATAAAAATTCCTCAGATCTTCCTAATTTGTAAGAATTTTTGAATTTACCGAAGTATAGGTTCACTACAGATTACTACAGACTGTTTTGTTTTAGACAAATTTTATCTTTGCTTTCATAGTTTGCTTGTTTTGATGGTGCTATGGATATTATCGGGGGTATAAGTCATGGAGAAGTTAGAATACAGTACCTAATGCTAAAATAAAATAAGAATCTATTTATAACAGTACCTAAAGTAGTTGATATGTTGCTTATACTAACAGATCTCACAAAGTTTTGTTGAGTTTTATGTGATTGAGGTTTTCAAGTTTTGGGTATTATCCCGATGGACAAAGTAATGAGGAGCAGCAAAAGCCTAAGCTTGATGAAGCCCAAGTCTCCCCAAGGTAATATTCTAGGAAGACTAAAGCTTCTAAGCTTGGGGATGCCTTCCACGACATCTCGTCTTTCGTCTCAATCCATCGGTATGTCACTTGGAGCTACATTTTTATTCATCACATAATGTGAGTTTTGTTTGGAGCGTCGCTTGCTTTTGTTTACTTTTACTTTGAGTTTGACACAATCATATTTTGATGGACACACCTATTTGAGAGAGATACACCATCATCATAATTTGTTAGAATACTCTATATACTTCACTTATATCTTTTGAGCTTAGGAATTGCTCTAGTACTTCACTTATATCTTTTTGAGCATGGTGACATGTAGATTTTATAAAAATATTATGCTCTCGTTCTTCACTTATATTTGTTTGAGATATAAATAAATAGTGACGGTAATTTGCACGGGTCATAAGACTAGACCAAAAATAATAGGTGTTCAGTGAGTGATAATTAAAACCATCATGTAGCACATATAGAGAAATTTATGAGTTAATGATATTGATATGGTGATATGAAAAAGATGTGAGTATATTATTATTAATTTAGGGAGGTGTTGATATTATGAGATGTTAACTTCTTGTTCATCTAAAAATTAAAAGGACATGGTGATGTTAACTTCTTGTTCGTCTACCACCGGATTTGACCAAATAGTCGATGCGGGACGCACCGCCGCTCTCGCGCACCTTCAGATTGAATATTAACAATACCCCTGGCATGTGCTACAGTACTAGTATCAAATTGTAGAAGCGGCAGGGGCTTTCTTGTCATTTATCCGATAGCTCCCAAATCAAATGCCCACGGGTGTGCCGCTGCCGCCATGACCCATGAGCGCCAGCGCCACCACCTTGCGCGACGCCGCGGCGATCTTCGGCGCCCTGTCTGCCGCCTCCGCCGCCCAGCTCCACGCGCCCGCTCTAAAGCTCGGTTTTCTCCCCTCCTGTCTCCACCTCTGCTCGTCCTTCCTCAAGTCATACGCCGCCTCCGGCCGCCTGGCCTCCGCGCGCCAGCTGTTCGACGAAACCCCCCGCCGGGACATCCCTCTATGGAATACCCTCGTCTCCGCCTGCGCGCGCTCCCGTCAACCCCAACACGCCCTGCTCGCCGTGTCCTCCATGGTGGGCGAGGGCTCCCGGCCCAACAACCTCTCCGTCACGAGCCTCTTGTCTGCGTGCGCGCAGCTGAGGAGTCTGGTGCACGGGAGAGAGCTCCACGGGTATGCCGTGAGGAATGTCCCTGTTCTTGATCTGCGCGTTCTCAATGCGCTGGTGAGCATGTACGGGAGATGCGGGCGGTTCTCTAAAGCCAGCGCGGTGTTCGCCGGGATGGGGAATAAGAGCGTGGTTTCTTGGACCTGCATGATCAATGCTTGCTGCGAGAATGGACGCCCAGCAGAGGCGCTGGCGGTGTTCAACGAGATGAGGCTTGCCGTTGTCAAGGTCGATGAGGTCACCCTGCTCGCAGTCATCTCGGCGTGCACAAAATTGGATTGTGCATCGGAGTTGGGGGAGTGGGTGGAGGAATATGCAAGCGAGAATGGCTTCTTGGAGAAAACCCGTGTCGCCAATTCTTTCATCCATATGCATGGTAAGATGGGCAGGGTGAAGAAGTCATGTCAGATATTTGACTCCATGAGTGCAAGGACTGTGGTGTCATGGACAGCCATGATACAGGCACTTGCTGTGCATGGACATGGGGTGGCTGCCCTTGTCCGTTTTTCGCAGATGCTCAGACAAGGGTTCTGGCCTGATGAGGTTATCTTCTTGAGCATGATCAATGCTTGTTGCCACTCCAGGCTAGTGAGTGAGGGACGCCAGTTGTTCAAGTCCATGGTTGAAGAGTATCACATCACACCATGGATGGAGCATTATGGAAGCATGGTGGACCTGCTGTGCAGATCTGACATGTTAGACGAGGCGTTTGAGTTTGTTCTGGCCATGCCTGTGAAGCCTGATCCTGCAATATGGCGTGTATTGACCGGAGCATGTCGTGATCATGGAAATATCAGTTTAGCGACGAAGGTGATGGATCATTTGATCGACATGGAGCCAGACCATGAGGGGAATTATGTGCTTGCGTCAAACTTATATGCTGTCAATGAGAACTGGGGACGTGTTGTGGATGTAAGGGTGGAGATGGGTGTGAGGAAAGAGACGTCAAGATGCGGTACTGCCCTTTCTTACATTGAAGTCAATGATGAAGAAAATGCAGAAAGCTTCTCTTCTGCACAACAGCAGTAACAACTTTTCAACTCCACTGCTATGAGATTTGCTTGAAGTATAATTATGAATTTTATTTGCAATTACTACTAGCTAGCATCCACAGTTATGCAAATTTCTATACAAATTCAAGAATCTTAGTCTTCTGCACAAGATGCAAAAAGGTAGGCTATTATTGGTCAAATTGGACTGTTGGTCTGGTGGAGGAGTCTTGCTAGTTGTTATTAGACATATATGTGTCAGCTGTCAACATGCCTGTCCTTTGAACCTTTTGGAACATCTTTGTATACATATATATCCCTCGTTGATTAGTCGTCTTAGGCGATGTCTATCTCGATGTTGTTGTCACAATTGATGATTAATAACCTCACATCCAAATGACTGGGTAATTCAATACTAGACTACTAGGTATTTTCTGTGTGTGCCCAATTTTTTCCTCGGAACACACAAAAGCATTGCACATCTTCTTGTAAGAAGATGATATATGGCCATTTGGCCAGAGGCGAGAAGCAACCCTCTCTACTTGCCAATGGGCGAGATCCTGGCTAAATTTGAAAAAAAAATGGAGAAAGCCGTGGCCGTCCTCACCAAGCGACCGGCATCAGGGCCCTCACATCTAGACGAAGAACAACATGGGAATCATACAATTTGCAGTATGCGACTATTTCTTATGTAGCTCAATTTTAGCAAACAAATTAACAACCAGCGTAGTTACCTTTGTTTATTACCCTTGTGTAGATGCATCTCATGTAAGTTGATCTTCTGCCAAAAGTAGTCAAAAGCTGCATCACCAGGTTGATAAAGTCCTAGACAAGTGCAATGGGGCACTGGATTTGCCCCTAATCAGTGGATGCTCCACAAGAAACCTGACACCTTGCGTCATGATTTTTTGGGGTTTAGAGATGGACGAAGCATAGAACTAGACTGGGCACTCTCGCTGCCAGTGAAAAATGGTGGCAGGCACATCGCCTTTGCCGACTCCAGTGTAGGCTGTGTTGGACGGTTGACCATCTCAACTGCTGTGCTGCGGCAGCGAATCAGCTCTTCCTAGTTCCCCATTAAGCATCAACCTGAAAGAGTTAGGATGGATGCACCTGCTCTGAACAAACTGTCACAGCCATTGAGCTGTTGCACTGAGCCGTACAGTTTTTACAACTTCGCGGTTTGGTTTGTTTGGTGGTTTCTCTAAAATTTAGCTCTGCCTATTTTCCTTCTACGGTATATCTTTTCATGATTACAAAACCATGATCTTAAGAAAGCGCGTTTCAAATGCAAACCCAACGGTGTCACTTATCATGTCGCAAAAAATCAGTGTTTCTTTGGAACCCACTAGTATAGTTCGTTAAAACCCACAGTGCTCGGGTTAGTCATCGAGTTGGTCACCCATGGCACCTGCAAAAAACAAAAGATTGGCCACCCATGGCGCGGTACTTCCATGGTTAGTCTTAGTTAGCTATCGTCTACGGGAGGGCAACACAGTGGAACATAGCTTGTAAGTTGGGTCATCTTTCGCTGCACATATTGTTGTTTTTATCCTGTGGGCGTACACCACATAGCGCTGATAGGGACGGTCCATCCAACTTGATGTTAAAAACATAGTAATGTGCAAGGCTTTTGCGTGTCTATCGTTTATGTCACTGGTTTTCACATCTCTACTACTGGCATTAATTTATTCTCACGACAAAGACATGCCCAATACTATCCCAGTAGTAGCAGCCTGGGAATTCCTGATCACTTAATCAGGTAGGGGTATAGTGGCCCAGAGATCCGATTGTATCCAGCTTGCCAGTGGGAGGGATGGGTCTCGGGCTCTCGGCAAGCAGTTGTTATTAAATGAACACCCAACTTACAAAACTAGATTCCGCAGTGTTGCTAGACCAACAACTTCGAATGACACGACAGTTGAGAATTAGTTGTTTTTAGGCTGGGTCATAAAATCAACACTCAAAGCAAGGCTTGGAATACACATTTCTGAATGTTTTTTGAACTTGAACTGGGAGCCCTTCTTTTTCCCATACAACTTCACACGCGTGTTGGCACATCCTACTGGCTGAACATCCTAACGGTAATCTGCAGGGTGTATCTGCAGTTGTAAATTCGAGACTAAACCGAGGAGCGAGAGGGGGTTTGGCATTGGCATTGTTCGGCGGGTTTGATTGATCGTGTGATCGGCATTGAGCCCGACCATGGGGGTAATTATGTGACAGCGTCGAGCTTAGATGCTCTAATGAGAATTGGGGATGTGTTGTGGATGTAAGGAAAGAGATGGGAGCGAGGAAAGAGACGTTGAGATGAGTACTGCCGTGTCTTGCATTGAAGTCAATGGTGAAGAAATACAGAAAGCTTCTCTTCTCTACACGGCACCAGTAACTTTTCCAAATTCACTACTGTGAGATATGCTCAAAGTATAATTGTGAATTCTTATTTGCTATTACTAGCTAGCATCCACAATTGCGCATGTTCCTGTTCGAATCCAGACGAACCTGAAGATTTTTTTTTCTGATATTCTCACTCTTCTGCAAAAGTTGTAAAAGGTTGACCGTTGGGTCGAATTGGACCGTCGCCCTGATGGAGGAGTCTTGCTAAGAGACATATATGTCAACTGTCAGCACGGCTGTCCATCGAACATTTTGGAAATATCGTCTTGGTAAACATATCTATCACTCGTTGATTACTAGTCTGAGGTGATGCCTAGCCTATCTCGATGTTGCTGTCATTGTTGATAACCTGGCATCCAGCGGACCAGGTATTCCGTGGTTATTTTTGTACTATATATGTGGATTACTTTTCCTGGAACACACAAAAGCATTGCATATCTTTTTGTAAGAAGATGATATGTTTGATAATGATATACATCCATTTGGCTAGAGGCGAGAAGCGACCCTCTCTGCTTGCCAATCGGCGGTATCCTGGCTAAGAAAAAAGATGAAAAGAGGAAAATGAACAAAGGACGCGATCGTCCTCATCAAGCGACCGGCATAAGGGTCCTGACGTCTGGACCAAGAACAACATGGGAATCATACAATTGGCTAACCTAGATTGTGTGACTATTTCTTACATACCTCACCTTTTGCAGACAAATTAACAATTTGTGTGGTTACCTTTGTGTGGATGCATTGCATCGATCTCCTGTGAGTTGATCCTGTGCTGAAAAGTAGTCAAAAGCGGGGTCATAAGGTTTGACAAAGTCTTGAATAACCGCACAGGGGAACTGGATTTAGCCCTAATCTGTGGATGCTCCACGAAAGGCTTTCGTGTTACATCTTGATTTCCCGGGGTCAAGAGATGGACCAAGCGTAGAACATGACTGCGCACGATCACTCTCAGTGACAAATGGCGGATTCCCATTGCCGGCTCCAGTATAGGCCGTATCAGTTGATATAGGGAATCGTTTCCCACCCGCGCGCCGGCCGAACCGACGCGCCGGTCGCCCTCTGGCGCGTGCGGGCCCTTGCAACATTTTTCTCATCCGCGTGCTTCTCCGGTCAATGAATGCAACATTTTTCGTCTAAATATGTTGCAACCTGCGTCATTTTTGCTGCAAGCGTTTTTTTTTACTATATTTTGTCTCAGTAAAAAAACTGCATATACGTTTGGTTGCAACTCTGGTTCGTCGGATTTTTTTTGTTACAATCGATGTTTTTTACTTTTTGCTACAACCGTGTTAATTTTTGCTACAACCGGCATCATGTTTTGCTGCAATCGTTCACTAAAAAGTTACATACACGTCACGTAAATTTTTGTTACAACCGGCGTTTGACTTTTGCTACCACGTACCATCAGCTTTGTTTTTTTGCTACGATCACGTAGATATTTTTTTGCTACAAATTTTGTTTTTTGTTGCAACTGTTGAAAAAATTGCTGCATGACATCGAAATTTTGTTGCATAGGGAAAAAAATGTTGCATGCGGATCCAACGGTACGGACGACGCGGGGTTGATGGATCCTGCGGCCCGCGCGCCCGCGTAAATCACCCCCCATTGATATATGCACAAATCTGCTCTTCTTAGGTTACTAGTTAAGGATCGACCTGATAGAGTGAGGGTGCATACAGCTGTTCTGAAAAACAAACCGTCGCAGCCATCAAACCATAGCATAGCACTCCCTCTGTAAACTAATATAAGACATTTTGAATCACTAATTTTATGTCTGAAACGTCTTATATTTGTTTATAGAAGAAGTAACTTATACAACCCGCCGTTTGGTCCAATATCGAACTTCTCCTCCCTGTTTTCCCTCTACCGTGTATTTTCTGATATGATTACAAAATCACGTTTCGAACACAGTGCTGCAAAATTCTGAAGGCAGCTTGTGGTACTATCATATAACTCCCTTCATTATTAAATATAAGTTTTTTTAAAGATTTCATTAGAGGACTACATAGGAAGCAAAATAAATGTATCTATATTCTAATTATATCTACTAGTACAAATGCCCGTGCGCTGCAACGGGTTAAAAATATCGTAAAACTTGCTCCGTGTGTCGGTTTTTTATATCCGGTTCTGATAAATATCGGTTATAGTTTATAATGTTATTGTTTTTCGGAGTATGACGCGACCTGACGATGGAGTCCCACGCGTACTCGTCCAGAAACCAGGCGGTCTGACGGACGTCTTGTCCGTCGCTGCGGTATGAACGCCGCATGGCAATGCTCCGGCTCATCGTCTGAAGCCAAATCCAATGACGAAGGAGGTCGGAGCGGAGCAACCGAAGGAAACGGAGCTGCAACTGCCACGCATGTATCCGCGGGAGGGCACGAAGATAGTCGACATATTTGATGAGTAGCTATGTAGTATGTAGTTTTTTTTTTATTTTACATGTTTTTGTATGGATATAAAAATTTAGTATGAGATGTTCGGCTATAGTGGTGCTAATTTGAGGAGTGTCCGGACAATACCGCCGACACGTCCGCCAACATCTGAGGGGTCATATTTGCCATTCGTCGACGGATCCGCGCGGCGAGGGGAGGAGGCGAAGGGGGAGGGGGAGGAGGAGAAGGGAGAGGGGGAGGAGGAGGATCCGTGGGGTGGAGGCGCTCTCTCTTCCCTGCTCTGGACGGGGGAGAAGGAGAAGGTGCGGAGGCGCCCCGAAGTGATGCTGCCAGGGTCTTTTTATAAAAAAATGAATCATTTTTTTTCACTTATTTTTGTACTACAGCTTTATTTCCATAAAGCACAAAGGCTTATTTGTAAAAGCGTCGCGACGACGGACGATAGGAAAGATATGCATCCGTATCCGTATGTAGTTTTGTAATGATATTTTTAAAAAATTATATTTAAAAACAGACGGAGTAGTCCGTAAAAAAGACGACCAACCCTGCCCGGCCAGAATCAAAGGGTTGGCCGCCCATGGCGCCGCAGTTCCCAGGGTGAGTCAGCTTCCGTCGACGACAGGGCGATGCAAGGAACGATAGCTGTCATCTTTTTGTCTTACTAGAAAAAAGATAGCTGTCATCTTTCGCTGCACACAACATCATTGTTTTCTTTACCGTGGCTGTGGGGCTGTGGGCGTGCCCAGCAACAGAGCGCTGAGAGGGACGGCCCGCCCAACTCGACGCAAAATAAATAGCATTATGGAGTACGTACAAAGCTTTTGCTTTTGCGTGCCCATCGTTTATGTCGCTGGTTTCACGCATCGATCAACCTACATCTACACGGACCGGCAGTATTTATTAATCGTTGCAACGAAGATGTGGCGAATACTGTCCCGGTAGTAGTAGTATAGTAGCCTTCTCTGGGTTGCAGGATGTAGACAGACAGAGAGAGTGGCCCAGACCAAAGAGATGCGCCGTATCCAGCTCGCCAATAGTAGCTGGGGAGTGATGATGGGCGCAGCCAATTCTTGTTAACCCAAACCCCAACCTACAAAACTAGATTCCTCGTAGCATCTTATCCTGCATTTCCGAAAAAACTATAAAATAGCAGTCATTTTGCCGTTTCGGACCGAAAACGCACGCAGACCAGATCCCGTAAAAGTGTCCGGGCTGCAAAAAAAATTTAAGAGGCGCGGCAGTTTCCCCCGCGGAACTGTCAAAATCGCGTTTTGCGCGGTCGACCCGACGGCGACCTCTATTCTAGATCGATTTGGCGGGAGGGACATTTCACCGTGGCAGTTCACCTTTCCTCTTCCCCCGCCGCCGAGGATCTTCACCTCCCCGCTCCGTCCGAGCTCCCGGCGCCCCTCCAGCGCGGCCATGGACACCCCGACCCCGCGCTCGTCACCATGGAAGTAGAGGTAGCCAAATCAATGGCGGGCGGAGCCACGGTGGATCTCCCCGCCGGCCATCTCCGGGCCGTGTCGGAAGCCTCCTCCAACGCCGTTCCTCGCAAGCGCCTCGGAAACATCATCGTGCAGGGAGGCGCGCCCGTTTCCGCCGCCACCAAGGAGGCCGGTCGCCCCTCAAGCTCGCCCTCCTGCTTGGTATAGGGACGCCGACAATATTGGCGAAACCGAGGCGACGGAGGCAACGAAGAAGAAGGTCGTGCTCAAACGCAAGCGGGCGCCTCCGGCCAACAAGGCCTCGACGAGTTCTACGTCTGCCACCGCCGCCGTCCCACCAGTGTTCGACGGAATGCCCAAAAGGTACGTCCGACCAAATTACATCTTCTTATTCGCCGTCGTTGGGGTTTTTCGCTCAAGAATTCGCCTTATCTTTTCTAGGTCCGAGTACGCGGCTATCCTCGAGGGAAAAAGCGGTGAAAATTGAAGATGCACCACTTGGGACTATGGATACAACGACATGAACGGCGGGGTACACGGTGGCGGTGAAGAAGAAGAGGAGGAGGAGGAGTCGCATGAGATTGGAGGGGAGGTCTTCGAGGCATCGCAATTCACGACAAGGTATAGCAAGAGGAAGAAGGGATATACCCAATTGGAGGATGAAATGTTGATCCGGGCTTGGGAGGCTGTGTCACTTGATGCCATCCACGGCACCGACCAAACCGGAAAGAGGTATTGGCAAAGGATAGAAGACAAATTCTTTCGGTTGATGCCAAACAATGTCGACAAAACACCACACACCTATAGATCACTCCAAGGTCGTTGGGATGTGACTTCACCTTGTTGGATGATAAGGATGATGATGAAGAAGAGAGGAACAAGGGTAGGCCGGATGGCACCAACAAAGGCCAAGGACAATATGAGGAAGGATTCAGAGGCATCAAGTTTGAGAGAGAAGATAGACCATATGGTGAAGTCAAATGAGTTGATGGTCACCATGACTATTGAAGCAAAAAAAAGTTGACAATGAAGAGGTCTCAAGAGAAAGAGGACAAGTGGCACCAAATCAAGAAGAGCAAGTTGCGGAAGGTGGCCATTGAGGACAAAAGAGCCCAAGCCGAGAAAACCAAAGCTCTCGCCAAGGAGAACAAGATCATGACCATGAACCGCAATGAGATGGATGATATAACCTTGACGTGGCATGATTTGATGAGAAAGGGGGTCTTGGAGCGAAGGAGGACGGCTGCCATCGGCGGCGGTGGTGGTGGTGCTTGATGGTTCTTCATCATGGTTTCGCCACTTTAATGTGGTTCATCGAAAAAATGATCTATTCGGTTTGTTCGGATGCTTAAAACTATATTATTTTCTATTTGTATGTGAGAACTATGTTGAATTTCCGAACTTTTCATGTTAATTGTCGATTTTTTTTATTTGTGCAATTCTGTTTTTCGACCTGCAGGTCCACTTTTGGCTACTGCAAAACACACCCATTGCCGAACTGTAAAACAGAAATGTGGTGTCTATTCTGCAACAGCCAAAAATGAACCGACAAACTCGTTTTTCACGCCCCGTATCGCGGGTTTGCAGGCTGACGGAATGCGGTGTCCGCTAGAGATGCTCTCAGCCGGTGCAACTGAGTGCAACCACCTCAAATCACAGGCGACATCTCTGATTTTTATGTTAAATGGCTTGGGAATCTCTTTTGCGTACGTACAAAACTTCGCATGCGTCCGTGTGCAGTGGGGTGTATCTGTATCTGCAATCAGTCCGTGAATCCGAGATGAACCCGAGGAGGGATGGGGGTTTGACCTTGACAATTTTGATTAATTGTTCGGTGGGTATTGCTTTGTCTGAAAAGGAGGTTGATGATGGTTTGGTTAGGTGGCAGCAACACTCCTCGTTTCCACTTGGATATAATTATGAATTAACCCCGCCCGAAAGTCAGTCAGACAAACTGTGCGTGTAGTTTGCTTGTGTGAGTGAGTGCACGGCGAATGGGTCTCGGACCAAGACTCGCAGATGGCCATCGAGGTGGGACGACATTGGGGGCACCTGCCTAACCTACCGCGTTCATTCTTATCTACTCTGTTATCATTAGTCGTAATACTAATCTCGCGTTCATTCTTCTCTACTCTATTATCATTAGTAGTAATACTAATCTGATCTTGTAGTAGTACTCCCTTCATTTCAGGTTGATGGTTATAAGTCTTGCACTCAATTTGAGTAGTAGTAGACTGAATACTAGAGTAGAGATTATTTATGAGTAAGCAGGAAAATGGAGAACATAATAGGCATTAGGGATAAAGGAGTAGGAGTACATATTTTTGATTGATGGAAAAAATAATCTGGTTTCTGATATAGTAGTACAAATCACTACAAAATGTACAGGTTGATTATGAACGAGCAGGGAAAATGGAGGGCAAGCAGAGCTATAGTATTTCTCTTGATGGCATGGCACTAACAGAAGGACAAAATCTAGTTGTTTCATGGTGGCACAGAACTACAAATCACTGCAAACAAGCAACAACAACAAAAAAAAAAAAAAACGAAACGGCAGCAACAACGAAGCAGAAGAAGATCCTAGTCTAGCTAGTCCTGGCTGCTGCGGTTGCTGAGGGTGGAGGCGCTCCGCATGGACGAGCGGCCCATGGACTCGTCGATCCGGTCGAGCCGCGGCCGCCACGGCGCCGCGGACGCGGCGCCGCAGCTCTTGCCGGCGGGACGGGGCGGCTTGGCGGCCTGGCCCTCGGCGGCGTCGGGGCGGTGCTGGGCGTCGCCGGAGAAGAGCGCGTCGACGGCGCTGGGCGCCGGGCCGCCGCCCTTGCGCGCGAGCGCGGTGAGGCGGTTCATGAGGCAGGCGAGGTCGACGGCGGAGGACTCGGCCTGGAAGATGGAGTGCGGGAGCAGGAAGTAGACGGTGCCCGGCTGCAGCGCGTCGTCCGGCCGGAACAGCGCGCGGCCCGGCTGCAGCAGGTGCGCCGACGAGCACAGCACGTACCGGCACGACGACGACGCGCAGGAGGAGGCCGTGGCGCGCGCCACGGTGACCGGCGCCCCGCCCTCGCCGGCCGGGAAGTCCTCCACGTACCCGTTGGTGTGGATCACCCGCACCCCCGCGAACGGCCGCAGCCCGCCCCCGCCCCCCGACGCCCCCGTCGACGAGAAGCCGCACCCCATGCCGGCGACCG
The DNA here is from genome assembly GCF_904849725.1 of Hordeum vulgare subsp. vulgare. NCBI lineage: Eukaryota > Viridiplantae > Streptophyta > Magnoliopsida > Poales > Poaceae > Hordeum > Hordeum vulgare. The sequence goes on along the minus strand of NC_058524.1, from coordinate 568,052,141 downwards.
GATCGAGCTTGGCTGAGCTGGCGAAGATGGCCGGACTGATCGGCTGGATCGGCGCGAGCGAACGAGCGGTGGGATGGCGTGGGCGGGGCTATAAGCTGGGCTCGGGGCCGGCGGGGGAGTTGAACCGGCTGACGGCCGGCATGTGGCGCGCAGTCGTGAGCGTGGACGGACGGACTTGACGAAGAGCTAGCGCGCGGACGGTGGCGTGGCGTGTGGTCTGTGGCGTGGACTCCGTCGTGCGTGCGCGCGTGCCCCGCTACGTGGGCGCTCCGATTTATAAGCCCGGGATAAGGGCGCGCGCTGAGGGGAAAAAAGAAGCTAAACCTTTTGATTAATTTGCAAGAAAAAGGATGTGGGTATTGTTTTTTACTAGATAGGGTTGCTTATGCACAAGCGTATACGTGCATGCTTATCCACCTGTGCAACCGGTTTTTTCAAGCCGGAAATGGGTGGTACGTACAGTACCATTTATCGTGTTGTCGCGGGAATTCGTACCCGTATTCTCTAATCTCTAACTGAATGATCATGGTGCGTGCGGGATTGGCATTAGCCCTGCTGCACGTACTACGTGCCACCAGCAAATCTAGTAGCAATCTAGAGACTACGGGCAGAAGAAGAAGGTGAGCCGTTTGTGGCAAGCCCGGGTTTCAGAAAATCCCACGGGTCACCGACGAGTGGCCTCGTTCGAAGAGAGAAGACGGGGTCACGCCGCTTCTTCTTCTACAGCTGGCTGCGTGCAGCGGTTGAGCAGTGCTCCGTACAGTGAGTGATGAAGATGATGCAAACAATAGTAGAGATAAGGTCATGGATAGTGTGTGACACGCATCGGTTGAAAAACCGTCTGCGCGGCGCACCGCCTGCCTTGAGCTATCTCTTGCGTGCGGGCGCCGGAAAAACCAAACCAAAACCGTGCGCGCGCGCGCTCCCCTTCTTCTGTTTTTCTGTTCTTCGTGGATGGAGAAACGGTCGAAAAGCTCTTACGCCTGTCCTCGTGAGCCTCGCCGGCTTATTTTGGTTCGTTTCGGCGTGGTGACCAAATTTTCTCGCACGGCGCGGTGCGTGCACGTTTGCCTTGTGCGTGGTGTACTGGGGGAGGGGGCAGGGGTGCGGTCCTGTTCGCCGTGGGAATCACTCGCTTATTCGCTAGCTCGCTCGGTCAATCTTCTGAATGCGGACCACTTGATCGACCACACACGCAACGTATGTAATTTAGGACATCTCTAGCAGATTTCTTAAAAATTAACGAAGTGAAATCCTTAATGCAGTATATATACTTCACTAATTTTTAACCGTTTCTAGCTAGCTGATCCCCTAAACTTAACGGAGTAAACTTCAATTTGATCAAATTCAAAGCAATTTGAACCGAAAGTAGCGTGCATTCAAACATAAGCATGGATAGTTTTGTATAACCGAACATAAAACATAAATTTAAACTAAACTAAACTAAACTACTTTCGATCGTAGATGGGGCCGAGCCAATTCTTCCGCGTCAAGTACGGTTGTGACGCGAGCCGGATCCAACCCGGTGTCATCGTCGGAGTCGTTGGGAAAGACACTCCTTCACTCGTTGACGTCGATCTCCTCGCCACCTTTGACTTTGTTGTCGGAGGAGGGCGCGATAACATCGTCGCCCTTCACGTCAGTAAAGATCATCCGCTCCGCCTCCACGAGCTCCGGGTGCTGCCGGCGGAGCTCTTCCATGTACGCCTCGTCGGCGGCCTCAGCTTTGAGGCACTCCCTCGCCATAGCCGAGCTCACCAGCCCCCGGCTCCGACGGGACGAGGTTGACCGGAAGTGTGCCTAAGGAAAAATTGAGCCGAACTGTCGTGCCGTGGAAGCGGACTTGCGAGCTGTCGCACTCCATGGCCGCGAGCTCGGTCGTCTGGAAGCTACGGAGCCACCGGCGGGGTGTGGGTCTCTTGATCCATAATCTCGATGACCCACGTCCCCCACTGTCATTGTCGGAACTCCCGTGTGAAAATAGGTAGCATCGTCATCTCCGAATGTAAACATTATGGCTGATGAATGAAAAGTCCCTTTCTCACAAAAAAATGCTACCTACAAATTTTTAGTGGAAAGCTTAAGCATTATCATATTTGTAGCATGTATATTTTCTTTACATAGTTTTTCATGGAGGGGCGCTCGACTATGATCTAGTTACTGCCTACGGTTGATACCTAGGTGTTCGAGCTGTGGTGTACTTCTCTCTAGCACACAATGAAGAAGAAAGGAGAACAGAGAGATAGAGACACGGAGATTTCCGGTGCTCGAACGCCTGCCGCACGAACGGCAATATTTGCATTCCCGCAACATGAACTGTGCTCTATCTGATGAATCAGTACACAGGAGAAGACTTATACGTGTACACGCACGCACGACGCTGCGCTCAACTCTCCAACGCCCACGATCCGCAAGCCCAGCGCGCTCACGACTGCACCCGATCGCCATTCAATCTCCCGCTACTCTCTTCAACAGACACACACACTCACGCACGCACGTACACAACGTGTACATGAGTCGGACTCTACCGATGCACAAGTCAGACTATGGCCAGACTATGACTCAACGGGCCAGACTATGACTCAACGCGACCAGCCGACCACAGAGCACACCCGACGCGACCAGCTAGCGCGGACACACTCTCTGGACGCGTCCTGCCGTGGCTTATTCTCAACACTCATCCCCTAAGCCACCGCCTGTTCTGCCGCCGCGCCCTTCCTCGGCTTGGTACAGTCCCGCTTGAAATGGCCGCGCTGCCCGTAGTTGTAGGAACGACCACGCCTTTTCCCTCCGCTGCCCGATGTCGTGTTGGTCTCTTCGTTGTCGTCATGGTGGACGTCGCCTTCTTGTTGACGTAGTCGTGCCTCCCACTGAGCTTCCGTGAACATCAACTGCTTGTCCGTCCGCTCGCCGCCGACCTGCATGCCCCGCCTCTTCCTCTCCTCGAAGGTCTTGAGCCGCCCGATTATCTCCTCGAACTGCATGGTGTTGTCATCACAGAACTGCTCCATCCCGGTTACCGCCGCGTATAGCCAGTCCGACACCAATTCCAGCAGCTTCTTCACCATCTCGGCATTGTCCAGCGTCCACCCCAGCCCTGCGTAGCGCGCCGCCACCCCACCGATCTTGCAACACATCCAGCATTTCCGCCTCCGCCATGTGCAGCCGCTCGAACTCGCTGCCGAAGTGGCGAGCCGTGCGCCAGAACCCGGTCCGCGCCGAAGAACCTCTTCTTCAAGCTCACCCATAGCTCCCCCGTCGTCTTCTTCGACAAGACCCGCAACAGAATTTCCTCGGAGAGCGCCCCGAGCAAATACGCCCTCGCCGGCTTGTCCTTCTTGGCGATCACCGTCGCCGCCGCGTCCTCTGCTGGAACCACCACCTCCCAGAGTCTGGCCGCGTCGAGGTTGGCCTCGACCTTGATCGCTCACACGGTGCAGTTCTCACCGGTGAGCACCGGACAACGCATGGGCATCGACTCGCCCGATCCGCCGGCGTATGACACGAAAGACATCACCGACAATCACCCCTCGAACGTGGCTCTCATATCAACTATTGGAGTTGCGGCCTCCTCGGACACTCGCCAGAGCTTTCCATACTTCCCTCTCTAGCACATAATGAAGAAGAAAGGATAACATGAAGACAGAGACACGGAGATTTCGGCGCTCGAACGCCTGCCGCACGAACGGCAATTTTTTTATTCCCGCAAGAAGAACCGCTCTATCTGATGAATCAGTACACAAAAGAAGGGCCCCCTCATGGCTCATGCTTCCAAACTTTCCCCTTCCTCCCGGGCCGCTCGCGCGGGCGGCTCCGGAGGCCAAATCCCTAGCCCCACAAACTTATACCTCGTGCGTCCCTTGCCGCCGACGCCGGCTGTGGCGGCGGCGCCCGACCATCGAAGGCGGCGGGTGGGGTCGGCGCGCCCCTGCGGGCTCCCCTCGCGTGGGGGTGGGACGCCAAGCGGGGGGCGCGGGAGGTTCTTCTGTTGTGGCGGTGTTGGAAATATGCCCTAGAGGCAATAATAAATAGTTATTATTATATTTCTTTGTTCATGATAATCGTTTATTATCCATGCTATAATTGTATTGATTGGAAACACAAATATATGTGTGGATACATAGACAAAACACTATCCCTAGTAAGCCTCTAGTTGACTAGCTCGTTGATCAAAGATGGTCAAGGTTTCCTGACCATAGACAAGTGTTGTCACTTGATAACGGGATCACATCATTGGGATAATCATGTGATGGACACGACCCAAATTATAAACGTAGCATGTGATCGTGTTATTTTGTTTCTATTGTTTTCTGCGTGTCAAGTATTCATTCCTATGACCATGAGATCATGTAACTCACTGACACCGGAGGAATGCCTTGTGTGTATCAACGTCACAACGTTACTGGGTGACTATAAAGGTGCTCTACAGGTATCTCCAAAGGTGTTCGTTGAGTTAGCATGGATCAAGACTGGGATTTGTCACTCCGTGTGATGGAGAGGTATCTCGGGGCCCAGTCGGTAATACAACATCGCACACAAGCCTTGCAAGCAATGTGACTCAAGTATGAGTCACGATATCTTGTATTACAGAACGAGTAAAGAGACTTGCCGGTAATGAGATTGAAATAGGTATAGGGATACCAACGATCAAATCTCGGGCAAGTAACATACCGAAGGACAAAGGGAATGTCATACGGGATTATATGAATCCTTGGCACAGAGGTTCAACCGATAAGATCTTCGTAGAATATGTAGGATCCAATATGGGCATCCAGGTCTCACTATTGGATGTTGACCGAGAAGTGTCTCGGGTCATGTCTACATAGTTCTCGAACCCGCAGGGTCTGCACACTTAAGGTTCGGTGACGTTTTAGCATAGTTGAGTTATATGTGTTGGTGACCGAAGGTTGTTCAGAGTCCCGGATGAGACCACTGACATCACGAGAGTTTCCAGAATGGTCCGGAAACGAAGATTTATATTTAGGAAGTTGGTGTTTGGATTCTGGAAAGTTTTCGGGCATTGCCGGCAGTGTACCGGGAGTGACGAATGGGTTCCTGGGGCCCACTGGGTGGGCCCATGCTACCTCTTGAGCTTGCGTTGGTTTTTTTTCCTTTGAAGAGGAAAGGGTGATGCAGCACAGTAGCAGTAAGTATTTCCCTCAGTTTGAGAACCAAGGTATCAATCCAGTAGGAGTATCAAGATGAAGCACCAATGTACCTGCGCAAAAACAGCAAACTTGCACCCAACGCTACAAAGGGGTTGGCAATCCCTTCATGATTGATTCCAAGGTGAGATCTGAAGGCGGAAAGGTGCAACAAAGTAAAAGTGTAAGGCTGAAAATATGATGTGAAGTAGACCCGGGGGCCATAGTGTTCACTAGAGGCTTCTCTCAAGATAGCAAATATTGCGGTGGGTGAACGAATTATTCTTGAGCAAATGATAGAACCGCGCAAAGTCATGACGATATCTAAGGCAATTATCATACATATAGGCATCACGTCCGAGACAAGTAGACCGATACTTTCTACATCTACTACTATTACTCCACACATCGACCGCTATCCAGCATGCATCTAGTGTATTGAGTTCATGACAAACAGAGTAACGCCTTAAGCAAGATGACATGATGTAGAGGGATAAATTCATGCGATAGATATAAACCCCATCTTTTTACCCTTGATGGCAACAACACGATGCGTGCCTCGCTACCCCTTCTATCACTGGGTGAGGTCACTGATGGGGTTATAGTCCCAGGGTAGGGTCATAGGCCTGCCCTATAGGTCCTACCCAAGGACTACCCTTCATAAAGGACAAGGCCCTTAGTCAGTTCCGACTGAACTAAGGACTCCCCCATCATCCAGTCGGTGACGAGCATTCGGAGCGTATTTAACGTACCGACTGAATTCCACTCTGTACATCGTAACCTCCCAGGAGGACAACGGTCATACGTTTTCATACACCATTATTAGCATTTAAGGCATACGTTACCTGTAACGTAGGAATTTATTCGCCACTATTCCACCCCTGTCCACCGGGCCGTTGTGAAGGGCAGCGCACTCTATATAAGCCGCCCTTCCCCACTGGTGCAGGGGTTGGCATTTACTGTAATCTGATATTCCACTCGACACTAAGCTCCCAAGAGCACTGAGACGTAGGGCTTTTACCTCCATCGTAGAGGGGCCTGAACTCATACAACCTCACCGTAACTAAGGCTCTGCCCATCCTTTCGTACCCTACACATCTACTATCAGACTCATACCCACGACAGTTGGCGCCCACCGTGGGGCAGGCGTTTAAGCGACTTCCGGCGAGTTTGCAACTTCATCTTTTCATCATGTCGTTCGGCGGAGATTTGTGCATGGGTCATGAGATCCTCTTCGGCGCGCTCTCCTTCATCGTCAACGATTCGGCATGGCTTCGGGATGCGCCTCTCGACGTCGAGGCGCTCCCCAGTCGCGGGGCTATGCACTTCCGTGCCGGTGCCCGCGGCATCCTTCTTCTCCAGCAATCAGCCCCGGTGTCGATCTTCGCCCCCGTCACGCGCCGCAACAAGCGGTCCCGCCGTCCGCGGCTCCAGCGTTGGGTGCGACACGCCCAGGCGCGACAGAACGCGTCCTCTCAAGTGGCGGTCCTCGAGTCGGTTGTGGTCGCGCCACCGTCCCAATGCTTGGACTCAGTTCCGATTGAGTTACCTTCCGAGTACTTGGGTCGCGGACCTGCAGCCGAAGTTCTCATGGCCGATTCCCATGAAAGTCCCGGCCGAACTAATCGGAACGAGCATGAGGTCGGCGAATCATCCGGCGCTCGTCGTCAACACCACCGTTCTGCCAGTCGACGCACTCGTCAGAGCAACGTCGAGGTGTTCTGCACACCCGTCCTAAACCTGGCTGTCGCTGCCAAGATAGCCGATTCCCTCCAACCGATTGATTCAGAGGCTGGTAGGGGGATCGAGCAGATCCGCGCCCTGTTGCATACGATGCAGGAACAGAATTCGGCGGTCTCCCAGTCACACAACAGGATCCACAACAGTTCTGTTCACGCGAACACGCATCGGTCGGTTTTCAGCCCCGACTCTCATCAGCGACGCAGAGGGGGGCAGTCGTTCCATGAATCCCGAAGATCGTCGCCATTCACGCACCCCTCCGTGGGGTGGGCCTTACGGGTCCCGGCATCATGATGATCGGCGTTCCGTCGGTGACGCGTATGATCCAAGGCCCGACGCAAGAGGGTACATCGCCCAGAGGAAGGTCGACAGGAGTCGAGCCCACCGTGATGGTCACGATAGAGACCGTCCGAGTGGAAGCAGGACCATCGTCTCTGGTCCCGAGTGCTTCAGTCGGGCCATCCGTTCAGCTGACATCCCTCCCAACTTCCGATTGGCGACGGGAATCAACAAGTTCACAGGAGAGTCCAAGCCAGAAACGTGGCTAGACGACTACCGAGTGGCGGTCCAGATCGGTGGTGGGGATGACCAGGTCGCCATGAAGCATCTCCCCCTGATGCTCGACGGCTCGGCACGAGCGTGGCTGAACCAGTTGGCTCCATCAAGCATCTACAGCTGGGCAGATCTGTCCCGAGTCTTCATCAGGACCTTCGAGGGCACGTGCAAACGCCCTGCTGGTCTCGTGGAGCTCCAACACTGTGTCCAGAAGTAGAATGAGCCCCTGCGCGATTTCATCCAGCGCTGGACGACTCTCTACCACACGGTGGAGAACGTCACCGAGCACCAAGCAGTCTGCGCCTTCAAGGCAGGCGTGCGGTACAGAGATCTGTACCTGAAGTTCGGTCGGACAGGCGACATCTCCATGAGAAAGATGATGGAGATAGCCGCACGCTATGCAAATGGCGAAGAGGAGGACCGCATACGTAGCGGCAAGCATAAGGCAGTCACCGATGGAGATGGGAACAACAATCGGAAGCAGAAGCAGAAAGCTCTGTCCACTCCGCAGGCAGAGGCAGCCGCCGTTACAAATGCCAAGTTCAAGGGCAAGGGGAAAGCTCAGTACACCCCCAAGAAGAAGCAGTTCGGGAACTCCATCCTGGATCAGCCATGTCCAATCCACACGAAGATGGACGAAGAAGGCAACGCCATATTCCCGAAGCACACCACTCGGCAATGTCGCCTCCTGATCCAAGGGTTCGGCGAAGGGCAACCGAGTGAAAAGGACAACGGGCAGGATGATGAGGACAAGGAAGATCCGTTCCCCCAAGTCCATGCAACATTGATGATTTTTGCTGACGTGGAAAGCAAGAGTCGACTGAAGCTGGTGAACAGGGAGGTGAACATGGCAACCCCAACCAACCCCACGTTCCTCAAATGGTCTCAGACTGCGATCACCTTTGATCAGTCAGATCATCCAGCACACGTGCCCACCCCAGGGAGGCAAGCTCTGGTCGTCGACCCGGTGGTGGAAGGAGTCCGACTGCGCAAAGTCCTCATGGACGGCGGCATCAGCTTGAGCATCATGTACGCCGACACTCTCAAGGGGACGGGCATTCCGATGTCCAAACTTAGCGAGAGCAGCATGCAGTTCCACGGAGTCGTCCCAGGACGAAAGGCCAAGTCACTCGGCCAGATCGTGTTGGACGTCGTTTTCGGCTCCGACAAGAACTTCCGCAAGGAAAAGCTGACATTCGAGGTGGTGGACTTCCAGAGTGCATACCATGCGATTCTGGGCCATCCGGCGTATGCGCGTTTCATGGCCCGTCCATGTTACGTGTATTTGAAGCTGAAGATGCCAGGTCCCAAAGGCGTGATCACGGTCACAGGCAATCGGCAGCGGGCCGAGGAGTGTCTGCAGCAGGGGTCGAGGATTGTCGATCAGCAGATGGCTATCCTCGAGCTGGATGAGTACAAGAAGACAGCCGACCCTGCTGACTTGATGCGTTCAAAGAAGCCAGCTTCGGAGTCCGCATTCCAGTCGGCGGGAGACACGAAGAAAGTCAGCATCCACCCGACGGACGACACCGCTGCCCCGACGAACATCTCCACCACCCTTGATCCAAAATAGGAAGCCGAGCTCATCCAATTCCTCCGTGAGAACTGGGACATTTTTGCATGGAAGCCCGCTGACATGCCAGGTGTACCCAAGGAGTTGGCTGAGCACCGACTGCATGTGGATCCTGCTGCTCGGCTTGTCCGAGAACGCCTGCGTCGGTCCGCCGCACACAAAAGGAAGGCAATCGGAGAGGAGGTGGCTAAACTTTTGGCAGCCAACTTCATTCGCGAGGTACACCACTCCGAGTGGCTCGCCAATGTTGTCATGGTGCCCAAGAAGGACAAGTCCCTCCGTATGTGCATCGACTTCAAGCATCTCAATAAGGTCTGCCCTAAAGATCATTTCCCGCTCCCCACATTGATCAAATTGTTGATTCGACTGCGAGTTGCAAGCGTTTATCATTCCTTGATGCCTACTCGAGCTATCATCAGATCCGTCTGTATGGTCCGGATGAATTAAACAGCCTTCATCACCCCATTCGGGTGTTTCTGCTACATCACTATGCCATTCGATTTGAAGAATGCAGGAGCAACTTTTATGCGCATGATCCAAAAATGCCTCCTTGACCAGATCGGTCGGAATGTGGAGGCATATATGGACGATATCGTGGTCAAGTCACGCAAAGGTTCCGACCTGCTGACTGACTTGGCAAAAACATTCGCCAACCTTCATAGGTACGATATCAAGCTCAACCCTGCCAAGTGTTCATTCGGTGTTCCCAGCGGAAAGTTACTCGGTTTCTTCGTTTCCGAACGGGGGATCGATGTTAACCCCGAAAAGATCGGGACCATCGTCCGAATGGAGCAGCCGGTCAGAATACATGATGTTCAAAGGCTCACAGGTTGCCTAGCGGCTTTGAGCAGGTTTATCGCTCGACTCGGCGAGAAGGCGCTACCTCTGTACCGACTCATGAAGAAGTCAGATACTTTCGAGTGGACAGACGAAGCCGAAATTGCATTCGATGACGTCAAAGCCATGATTTCCACCCAGCCGGTTCTTACTGCCCCGCTCAGTAAAGAACCCCTTCTTCTGTACGTCGTGGCTACAAATCAAGTCGTCAGCACTATTCTCACAGTCGAACGCGAAGAAGAAGGCAAAGCGTACAAGGTTCAGCGGCTAGTATATTATGTCTCCGAAGTCCTGACTCCTTCCAAGCAGAGGTATCCCCATTATCAAAAGCTTATTTACGGGATTTACATGACTGCGAAGAAGGTGGCTCATTATTTCCAAGACCACTCGGTGTCCGTCATTTCTGATGCTCCGTTGTCGGAAATCCTCCACAATCGAGACGCATCAGGCCGAGTGGCGAAGTGGGCAATGGAGATGTTATACTGCGACATCAAGTTCGAAGCAGAGAAGGCTATAAAGTCTCAAGCTCTGGCTGACTTCATAGCAGAATGGGTAGAACAACAGCAACCGACTCACATCTACTCGGCTCATTAGACCATGTTCTTCGATGGGTCAAAGATGTTGAATGGCTCCGGCGCTGGCGTAGTGATCATATCGCCAAAAGGTGATAAACTTAAGTATGTGTTGCAGATACATTTCGATTCTTCCAACAATGAGGCAGAGTATGAAGCTCTCCTTTATGGATTGCGCATGGCCATCACACTCGGCGTCCGTCGCCTGATGGTCTATGGCGATTCAGATCTGGTGGTTAATCAAGTGATGAAGGAGTGGGATGTAAGGAACCCCACCATGACTGGATACTGCAACGCAGTAAGGAAGCTCGAGAAGAAGTTTGAAGGTCTGGAACTTCACCACGTTCCGCGACTGAAAAACCAAGCAGCTGATGAGTTGGCAAAACTTGGATCCACTCGGAGACCGGTCCCGAGTGATGTCCGCCTCGAGCACCTACACCTTCCCTCAGTAAAAGAAGATCCTTTCACAGAGGAACCAGTACAACCGAAAAGCTCAACAGATCCGACTGAAGTCTAGGTCCCTGCCGTGGTTGATTTGATCATGGAGATTCTTGCTCTCATCCCCGAATGGACTGTGCTGTTCATTGCGTACATCCTGAGGCAAGAGTTACCAGAAGACGAAGTCCAAGCTAGGTAGATCGTCCGCAGATCGAAGTCCTTCACCGTCATCGACGACCAGTTGTACAAGGAAAGTGTTTCAGGCGTCCTTCAGCGGTGCATCTCCCCGAAGGAGGGACAATTAATCTTGGAAGAAATTCACTCAGGAACCTGCGGCCATCATGCCTCCTCAAGAGCAATCGTCGCCAAAGCATTCAGAGCTGGTTTCTTCTGGTTGCAGGCGAATGAAATGGCAAAAGATATGGTCGACCGATGCGAAGGCTGTCAGTTCTATTCGAATAAGTCCCACAAGCCAACATCTGCGCTGAAGACAATCCCTCTTGTTTGGCCGTTCGCAGTGTGGGGATTAGATACAGTCAGACCATTCAGAACAGGCCAAGGGGGATTCACTCATCTGTTGGTGGTAGTCGACAAGTTCACTAAGTGGATTGAAGCCAAGCCCATCAAGAAGCTTGACGCCCTTACGGCCATCAAGTTTGTTAGAGACATCATCGCCAGATTCGGGGTTCCGCACAGCATAATCACCGATAATGGCACAAACTTTGACTCGGACAGATTCAAAGGTTTTTGCACAGGCCAAGGTATCCGAGTGAATTTTGCATCTGTGGTGCACCCCCAAACAAACGGGCAAGCAGAGCGGGCGAATGGACTTATTCTTCAAGGGTTGAAGCCTCGACTCCTGCGAGAAGTTGGACATGTCGCTGGCGCATGGGTCACCGAGCTGCCTTCGGTGTTGTGGGGCCTCCGCACAACTCCAAATAGATCTACAGGGCGATCCCCGTTCTTCCACGTTTATGGAGCAGAGTCAGTCCTTCCGAGTGACTTGCTTCACAACTCTCCACGAATCGAACTCTTCTCCGAAGCCGAAACAGAGCAAGCCAGGCAAGACGGAGTGGATCTTCTGGAAGAAGAGCGCGAGATGGCACTGACTCGCTCAACAATTTATCAACAAGATCTGCGGCGATTTCATGCGCGACATGTCAGGAGTCGCACATTCCGAGCAGGCGACCTGGTGCTCCGAGTGGACCAGCAGAGGCCTCACAAGTTGGCTCCCGCCTGGGAAGGACCCTTCATCATCTCTAAGGTGCTGAACAACGGAGCATATCAACTCTACAACCTCGACAGGGAAACGGATGAGCCGCGAGCATGGAACGGAGATCTCCTGAAGCGCTTCTACACGTGACCGCCGACGGGGGCAATGTAAAGAACAAGTATCATTGAAGTAATACAAAGCAGATTGATTTCTTGCAGGTTCAACATTCTTCCGCGTTTGTAGACTCCAGTCTAAAAAACTCGCTCCGAGTGCGCACTAAAAGTCACACTCGGAGACTTAGCTGCGACCCAGAGTCGCCTAAGTACAAACTTTTTCCGAGTGCGCACTAAAAGTCGCACTCGGGGACTTAGCTGCGACCCAGAGTCGCCTAAGTACAAACTCTCTCCGAGTGCGCACTAAAAGTCGCACTCGGGGACTTAGCTGCGACCCAGAGTCACCTAAGTACGAACCCTCCACGAATGTGCACTAAAAGTCGCACTCGGGGACTTAGCTGCGATCCAGAATCGCCTAAGTACAAACTCGCTCCGAGTGTGTACTAAAAGTCGCACTCGGGAACTTAGCTGCGACCCAGAATCGCCTAAGTACAAACTCTCTCCGAGTGTGCACTAAAAGTCGCACTCGGGGACTTAGCTGCGACCCAGAGTCGCCTAAGTAAAAAACTCTCTCCGAGTGTGCACTAAAAGTCGCACTCGGGGACTTAGCCGCGACCCAGAGTCGCCTAAGTAAAAAAAAACTCTCGCTCCGAGTGCTCGCTAAAAGCCGCACTCGGGGACTTAGCTGCGACCCAGAGTCGCCTAAGTACAAACTCTCTCCGAGTGTGCACTAAAAGTTGCACTCGGAGACTTAGCTGCGACCCAGAGTTGCCTAAGTACAAACTCTCTCCGAGTATGCACTAAAAGTCACACTTGGGGACTTAGCTGCGACCCAGAGTCGCCTAAGTACAAACTCTCTCTGAGTGTGCACTAAAAGCCGCACTCAGGGACTTAGCTGCGACCCAGAGTCGCCTAAGTACAAACTCTCTTCGAGTGTGCACTAAAAGTCGCACTCGGAGACTTAGCTGCGACCCAGAGTCGCCTAAGTACAAACTCTCTCCGAGTATGCACTAAAAGTCGCACTCGGGGACTTAGGTGCGACCCAGAGTCGCCTAAGTACAAACTCTCTCCGAGTGTGCACTAAAAGTCGCACTTGGGGACTTAGCTGCGACCCAGAGTCGCCTAAGTACAAACTCGCTCCGAGTGCGCACTAAAAGCCGCACTCGGGGACTTAGCTGCGATCCAGAATCGCCTAAGTACAAAGCTTCCTTCGAGTGTATCCTCGAGATCTACTCGAAGTCTTAGCAAGACCCTCATTGAGGCTCATGTGGATGTGAAGACAACTGACAACTACATGAGTAACAACTCGATCCGAGTGTGGCTTACAGCCGCACTCGGGGACTTAGCTGCGACCCAGAATCGCCTAAGTAAAAACTCTCTCTCCGAGTGTGCACTAAAAGTCGCACTCGGGGACTTAGCTGCGACCCAGAGTCGCCTAAGTAAAAACTCGTTCCGAGTGCGCACTAAAAGCCGCACTCGGAGACTTAGCTGCAACCCAGAATCGCCTAAGTACAAACTCGCTACGAGTGCGCGCTAAAAGCCGCACTCAGGGACTTAGCTGCGATCCAGAATCGCCTAAGTAAAAAGCTTCCTTCGAGTGTATCCTCGAGATCCACTCGGAGGCTTAGCAGACCCTCATTGAGGCTCATGTGGATGTGAAGACAATTGAAAACTACATGAGTAACAACTCGCTCCGAGTGCGAGCTTACAGCCGCACTCGGGGACCTAGCTGCGACCCAGAATCGCCTAAGTACAAACTCGCTACAAGTGCGCACTAAAGCCGCACTCGGGGACTTAGCTGCGATCTAGAATCGCCTAAGTAAAAAGCTTCCTTCGAGTGTATCCTCGAGATCCACTTGGAGGCTTAGCAGTCCCTCATTGAGGCTCATGTGGATGTGAAGACAACTGACAACTACATGCTCCGCATGTTTGCCATTGGCTTCACCAAGAAACGCCAAACAAAAACCACGAGCCAAAATCGTGTCAAAAAAAAACTTGGCGAAAGAAGAGCAAAATATTTGATTCGAATTCAAAAGTTGGATCTACGACCGGTCGGCTCGGTGTGGATCAAGCTTATCCATACGGAACCACGAATGTGATGACCAAAAGAAGTGGCCAAAGTTTGATACAGATAACACTCGACATTCCGAGTTAAAAGTGCGTGCACCATAAAGTTTTTCAAGCGTCACCAGGACTGGCAGGCTCCACAGAGGTGTCAAGGTCGATCCCGTCTGTGATGCGAGTGGCTGTGTCGAGGAAGGTCTCCATGAAATCTTCGAATCGAAGCTTCTTGGTGTTGGCGACCTGCAACGCCTTCAGCTTTTCTTCGCGAGCTTCCTTGCAGTGCACTTGGACAAGAGATAGCGCCACGTCCGCACCACAACAAGCGGCAGACTTCTTCCATGCCTGCACTCTTCTCGGGATGTCCTCCAGCCGAGTCATCAGCCCTTCTATTTCTCGCCGGGAATCGTCTTCGGGCCACAGCTCCTTGTCGATCCGGCCGATGACTTCTCTTAGGCGGCCAATGAAAGGTGCCACTCTGCCAAGGCGAATATGCGCTCAGAGCATGTCCCGGTTGGCTTCGTCGCCGAGTGGAACGTTCGGAACAACCGACCGTTCAACGTCGGCTGCTTCAGCCTCGGCGTCCAGACAAAAGTCTGCCAAGAAAAGACAAGCAGAAAATAAGCGCAGAATAAACTCCAAAGACAAGAAGAACTCGGCAAAAAGCTTACCACCAAGCAGTGCAATCATCTTCCTTGCGTAGTCGCTGACGTACTTCTCCTGCGCCATGCACCGATCGTTTATCAACTTTAGCTGACCCATCCGTTCGGTTCTTTGCCTCCCCAACTTCTCAATTTCAGCCACCAATGCCTTGTTGGTCTCCAGGGACTCCTCCAAAGACTTCTCTCGGTCAGCAAGAGCCCCCTTCACACCAGCCAAGTCATTCACAGCCGCCTCCAATTCCGCAGCAAGCTGAATCTTTTCAGCCTTCAAAGCATTGTACGCGGATCCCATTTCGCAAGTCTTCTGCCAAATCAGCGCAAAGGGAAGATCAGACACATTCAACAAGGAAAACAAACAAAGCTCAAAGTTCTTCAGACCCCTGCCGATGCACGCAATCGACAGCGGTCTCGGGGACTACACCCAGTGGGTTCACTAAGAGTGACCCCACTGGCATGAAGCTCGAACAGGCCGGCCCTATTGAGCTACATGACAAACAGACAAATCTATGACACTACTATCACCCGACCTGAGTAACACTACTCTCGGGGACTACACCTAGTGGGTGCACTCGGAGTGCCCCTACTGGAACCATTCGGGCAGATCAGCTCTGATCCGCTCAGGTAATAGAAAATGCATCTAAAGACAACTGCCGGTGCAAGCACTCGACAGAAGTCTCGGGGGCTACACCCACTGGGTTCACTCAGAGTGAACCCACTTCAAAATCATCCTACTGTATCCGGACCTATCACTGCAACCCCTAGTGGGTAACAAGAGGAAAGTAAACACTTACTAGCGCACTTACTTGGATATCGTCCCGGAGTTCCAAGCTTCTCTTGTACAAAGACGTGATGGAGTCATACGCTCCCTTGGCGTCACCCACCATCAGCTCCACCTGCACCATGGCCTCCTTGGCGGCCCCCACTTGGTCTTCCGGGAGGTGTCGGGCGTCGTACTGGACGGTCGACGGACCCGGCACGACAGAAGACTCCTTGGGCATCCCAAGTTCCGCTCCAGTCGGTTCCGCCGTGAGGGGCACCGTCTCAGTCGGTGGCATCGTCTCGGTGGCGGCACGTCCATGGTGGGTGCAGCAGAAGATGGGACAACCTCAAGGGCAGGCGCCAAATCTAGCCCTGACCCCCTTTGGTCGTCGTCCTCCAGGTGAATCACCTCCGAAGGAAGCGCGACTGAACAACATGAAATTACAGAAAAAGGGCAAGATTAAATACAGCGCTCGCGAAACAATAATACAAACTCTCGGAGTCGTGACAGCGTACCTTGCTGGGATGTGGCAGCGTTATCCGTGTCCAGGGGATCATCATCTTGGCTCGGCAGAGAGGTGGCGGAGGTAGCAGCTCTGTCGAGTAAAATCCACTCGACGGATAAGCATGAGTTCAACTAGATACTGAAGCAAGATGGGAGAACAAGACACTTACGCTGAGGCGACTGGAATAGCGATCCTCATCCGAGGCAAAGCTTTCCAAGGCTTGGGCCCGCTAGGTTTTGCCACCTTGGACGTCTGATCCGTGGGCTCGGCAGCAACGTCCCTAGCCCTCTTCACGCTCCGAGCACTCGGAGCCACGGGAGAGGCTGGCGGCGCACTCGGGGCCGCTGGAGGAGCCGGCGGAGCCGCAGGTTCGTGACGGCGCTTAGTTCGAGGCTCTGATGGTGGAGGTGGCGAGCTCTGCTCCCCAACCTCCCCCTCCTCCTCTTCAGTCTCCTCCTCCGTCTCCCCACTGTCGGAGACGTACTCGACGCTATCCATGCTGCCCTCCTGGCTGCCCTCCTCTTCCTCAGCTGGATTCCCGTTCGAGACGGGAAAATACCAGTTGGTCCACTCCTGCACAAAACAGAGTCGACAACGTCAGACGTCAGGCGGTGGTACAAGAAAAGCGATAAATCTAAGAAGATTGAAAGCACTCGACAAGAGGTGCTCACCTCATTCGGAGGAGGATTATCGGCGCGAAAGGGCTTCACCCGCCGGGCTCCTCTGGGGTTGTCACATGCGCGTGTGATGCCGCGGACCCACACTGTCACAACCTCCCCGGCCACGCATTCTGGATGAGTCCGAGTGGAATCCTCAGGCCCCGTGTAGTGCCACATGGCGTGGTGTCGGGCTTGCAGCGGCTGGATGCGCCGACCCAGAAAAGTCTCTAGTAAATCTGTGCCGGTGACTCCCTTGCAGACGACAGCTATCAGCGCGTCGACCAGAGGTTGGATCTGGATCTTTTCCACCTTTGAGAGCGCAAGCTGCCTGGGAGGGGCCGGACGGTCTAGGCTAAAGGGTGGCAACCTAGTCGCGGCATTCGGACAAGCGATGTCCTGGCAATAGAACCAGATCGACTGCCAGTTCCTAACTGACTCGGACAACTGGAGAGGGGGGTAGCTACTCTTCGTTTTCTTCTGGAAGCCTAAGCCCCCGCAGAGCTGGAGGAGATGGGTTTTATCATCCGACTGGCTAAGCTTTTTGACAGTCTGGGACCTAGCGGAGAAGATGTACTTAAAGAGCCCCCAATGGGGGGGGCATCCAATAAAGCACTGGCAAAGGGTGACGAATGCGGCAAGATGGGCTATCGCGTTCGGAGGAAAATGATGGAGCTGCGTCCCGAAGTGATTCATAATACCTCTGAAGAAGGGGTGGGGAGGCAAGGAGAAGCCCCTGAACACGTGGCTGAGCAGCAGGACGCGCTCCCCCTCCTGCGGCGCTGGCTCCGTCTCGCCCTCCGCCGGCAGCCTCCACGACTTGTTGGCGATCAAGCCGTGCTCCACTAGCTCCAGCAAGTCGTCCGCCGTCACCGTGGAAGGGAGGAAATCCCCCTGGATCCAACCCGCCGGCAGTGCCCGCTGTCGCCGCTGAGCAGGGGCCTCCCCCTTCTTCTTCTTCTTCTGCGACTCGAGTTTGCTGGTCTGTCCCTTCGTCATGGTGAAGGCAACAGATCCGGCGAGGAGGAGAGGAAGGAGGAGGCTTGGAGCGTGCAGGGAGCTACAGGAGGAGCGAGGTGAATGCGAGTAACAAGGGCAGCGCAACAAGAAACCCCCGTTGGAGAGACTTAAATAAGCTTCCGACTGAGTCACTAACAGGTGGCCCCGAAATTTTATCCCCCGACCGGCTGCTGCGTTGTTAGTGGAGAAGATAAAGGCGCGGTAATCGAGGCGGCAGAAACTACTCGATGGCGATGTCGTCATCCCCGCTGAGCGCGCGGCAACCGAAATTTGAGGATCCCAGAAAATCCACCGCTGTCAGTTTGACCGGTCACATCGAAAGATTCCGCGGAAGCACTCGGTCCCTGACGGTTCGGTTCACTCGTATATTCACTCGGATCACTGGTTGAGAGGATAAAATGGATCGAGGCAAACAACGCCAAAGTCACATCCATACCAGTCGGATCCGTACTCCAGGCATCACTTCATCGTTCCAACCCCGATCCATTCGGGGACTAATGATGGGGTTATAGTCCCAGGGTAGGGTCATAGGCCTGCCCTATAGGTCCTACCCAAGGACTACCCTTCATAAAGGACAAGGCCCTTAGTCAGTTCCGACTGAACTAAGGACTCCCCCATCATCCAGTCGGCGACGAGCATTCGGAGCGTATTTAACGTACCGACTGAATTCCACTCTGTACATCGTAACCTCCCAGGAGAACAACGAGCATACGTTTTCATACACCATTATTAGCATTTAAGGCATATGTTACCTGTAACATAGGCATTTATTCGCCACTATTCCACCCCTGTCCACCGGGCCGTTGTGAAGGGCAGCGCACTCTATATAAGCCGCCCTTCCCCACTGGTGCAGGGGTTGGCATTTACTGTAATCTGATATTCCACTCGACACTAAGCTCCCAAGAGCACTGAGACGTAGGGCTTTTACCTCCACCGTAGAGGGGCCTGAACTCATACAACCTCGCCGTAGCTAAGGCTTTGCCCATCCTTTCGTACCCTACACATCTACTGCCAAACTTATACCCACGACAGTCACCACACGGTATGAACCCAAAACCAAGCACTTCTCCCATTGCAAGAATCATAGATGAAGTTGGCCAAACAAAACCCACAACTCGAAGAGAACTACAAGCATATGAAATCATGCATATAAGAGATCAAAAGAAACTCAAATAAGATTCATAGATAATCTGATCATAAATCCACAATTCATCGGATCTCGACAAACACACCGCAAAAGAATATTACATCGGATAGATCTCCATGAAGATCATGGATAACTTTGCATTGAAGATCCAAGAGAGAGAAGAAGCCATCTAGCTACTAGCTATGGACCCGAAGGTCTATGGTGAACTAGTCATGCATCATCGGAGAGGCAATGGTGTTGATGAATAAGCCCTCTGTATCGGAATCCCCCCCTCCGGCAGGGCACCAGAACGTGCCCCAGATGGGATCTTGCGGAGACAGAAGCTTGCGGCGTCGGAAAAGTATTTTCGTGGATCTCTCCCGTGGTTTTGGATTTTTCGGGGATTTATAGGCGGAAGAAGTAGGGCAGAGGAGCCAGAGGGGGCCCACAAGCCTGCGAGGCACGGGCCCCCCAAGGCCGCGGTTAGGGGTCTTGTGGCCTCCCCTGGCTTCCTCTCCCTTGGTTCTCAAGCTCCCTGTGTATCTTCTGTTCCGGAAAAATTCTTTTCGGAGGTTTTATTCCGTTTGGACTCCGTTTAATATGCTCCTTTGAAAAGGGTAAAAAACACGGAAAAAACAGGAACTGTCACTTGGCACTGAGTTAATAAGTTAGTCCCAAAAATGATATAAAAGGCATACAAAACATCCAAAGTTTGACAAGATAATAGCATGGAACCATCAAAAATTATAGATACGTTGGAGACGTATCAAGCATCCCCAAGCTTAACTCCTGCTCGTCCTCAAGTAGGGAAGTGATAAAGACTGAATTTTTGATGTGGAATGCTACCTAGCATATTTGTCCTTTGTAACTTCTTTCATGTGACATGAATGTTCAGATCCGGAAGATTTAAAACAATAGTTTTCTATTGACATGAAAACAATAATACTTCAAGCAAACTAGCAAGGTAATCATGAACTTTCAAAATAACAAGGCCAAAGAAAATTATCCCTACAAAATCATATAGTATGGCTATGCTCCATCATCCCCACACAACTAATTTAAATCATGCACAACCCCGGTATTGGCCAAGTAATTTTTTTCGCACTCTTACTTTCTCAAACCTTTTTCAACTCTCACGCAATACATGAGCATGAGCCATGGATATAGCACTATTGGTGGAATAGAGTGTGGTGGAGGTTGTGAGACAAAAAGGAGGAGATGGTCACATCGACTCGGTGTATCAAAGGGCTATGGAGATACCCATCAATAGATATCAATGTGAAAGAGTAGCGATTACCATGCAATGGATGCACTTAGAGCTATAAGTATGTGAAAGCTCAATAGGAGAACTAGTGGGTGTGCATCCAACTTGCTTGCTCACGAAGACCTAGGGCAATTTTGAGGAAGCCCATCATTGGAATATACAAGCCAAGTTATATAATGAAGATTCCCACTAGCATATGGTGGTGACAAAACAAGAGACTCTCAATCATGAAGAACATGGTGCTATTATGAAGCCGAAGTGTGGAAAAAGATAGTAGCATTGTCCCTTCTCTCTTTTTCTTTTTTTTTGTTTGGGCTCTTTGGCCTCTTTCCTTATCTCTCTTTTTTTTGTGTAGGCAAATTTGGCATATTTTTTTATTTCCTCACATGGGACAATGCTCTAATAATGATGATCATGACACTTTAATTTACTCACAGCTCAATGCTTAGAACGATGAGGACCCTAAAGGAAATGCCTCCGGCAGTGTACCGGGATGTGCAACGATCTAGCTTGGCAATATGAAAGTGACGGCACATGTCATGAGACGGAACGGTGGGAGTTGCATGGCAATATATCTCAGAATGGCTATGAAAATGCCATAATAGGTAGGTATGGTGGCTGTTTTGAGGAAGGTATATGGTGGGTTTGTGCACCGGCGAAAGTTGTGCGGCACTAGAGAGGCTAGCAATGGTGGAAGGTGAAAGTGCATCTATACCATGGACTCACATTAGTCATGTAGAACTCACATACTTATTGCGGAAGTTTTTATTAGTAATCAAAACAAAGTGCTAAACACATACTCCTAGGGGAAGGGTTGGTAGGTGTTAACCATTGCGCGATCCTGACCGCAACACAAAGGATGACAATCAATAAATCAATTATGCTCCAACTTCCTAACATAGCGGTTCACCATACGTGCATGTTACGGGAATCACTAACTTCAACACTGTTGGAAATATGCCCTAGAGGCAATAATAAATTAGTTATTATTATATTTCTTTGTTCATGATAATCGTTTATTATCCATGCTATAATTGTATTGATTGGAAACACAGTGCATGTGGGGATACATAGACAAAACACAGTCCCTAGTAAGCCTCTAGTTGACTAGCTCGTTGATCAAAGATGGTCAAGGTTTCCTGACCATAGGCAAGTGTTGTCACTTGATAACGGGATCACATCATTAGGAGAATCATGTGATGGACTAGACCCAAACTAATAGACGTAGCATGTTGATCGTGTCATTTTGTTGCTACTGTTTTCTGCGTGTCAAGTATTTGTTCTTATGACCATGAGATCATATAGCTCACTGACACCAGAGGAATGCTTTATGTGTATCAAACGTCGCAACGTAACTGGGTGACTATAAAGATGCTCTACAGGTATCTCCGAAGGTGTTCGTTGAGTTAGTATGGATCGAGACTGGGATTTGTCACTCCGTGTGACGGAGAGGTATCTTGGGGCCCTCTCGGTAATACAACATCACACACAAGCCTTGCAAGCAATGTGACTTAGTGTAAGTTGCGGGATCTTGTATTACGGAACGAGTAAAGAGACTTGCTGGTAAACGAGATTGAAATAGGTATGCGGATACTGATGATCGAATCTCGGGCAAGTAACACACCGAAGGACAAAGGGAATGACATACGGGATTATATGAATCCTTGGCACTGAGGTTCAAACGATAAGATCTTCGTAGAATATGTAGGATCCAATATGGGCATCCAGGTCCCGCTATTGGATATTGACCGAGGAGTCACTCGGGTCATGTCTACATAGTTCTCGAGCCCGTAGGGTCTGCACACTTAAGGTTCGATGTTGTTTTATGCGTATTTGAGTTATATGGTTGGTTACCGAATGTTGTTCGGAGTCCCGGATGGGATCACATACGTCACGAGGGTTTACGGAATGGTCCGGAGACGAAGATTGATATATAGGATGACCTCATTTGGTTACCGGAAAGTTTTCGGGCATTACTGGAAAAGTTTCGGGCTCATCGGTAGTGTACCGGGAGTGCCGGGAGGGGTGACGGGGACCATCGAGAGGGGTGTCACGCCCCAAGGGGTCTCATGGGCTATCGTAAGAGATAAACCAGCCCCTAGTGGGCTGGAATAAGTTCCCACTAAGGCCCATAAGGTTTGAGAAGGGAAAAACACAAGGTGGAAAGAGTTTCCAAGTGGGAAGGTGGAATCCTACTCCAAGTAGGATTGGAGTAGGACTCCTCCACCTCAAATTTCGGCCAAACCTTGAGGGTTTGAGGCTGCCTCCTCCCCTCCCTCCCTCCTATATATACTGAGGTATTAGGGCTGATTTGAGACAACTTTTGCCACGGCAGCCCGACCACATACCTCCACGGTTTTTCCTCTAGATCGCGTTTCTGCGGAGCTCGGGCGGAGCCCTGCTGAGATTAAATCACCACCGACCTCCGGAGCACCGTCACGCTGCCGGAGAACTCATATACCTCTCCATCTCTCTTGCTGGATCAAGAAGACCGAGATCATCGTCGAGCTGTAAGTGTGCTGAACGCGGAGGTGCCGTCCGTTCGGCACTAGATCGTGGGACGGATCGCGGGATGGTTCGTGGGACGGTTCGCAGGGCGGATCGAGGGACGTGAGGACGTTCCACTACATCAACCGCGTTTCTTAACGCTTCTGCTGTGCGATCTACAAGGGTACGTAGATCAGAAATCCCCTCTCGTAGATGGACATCACCATGATAGGACTTCGTGCGCGTAGGAAAATTTTTGTTTCACATGCGACGTTCCTCAACAGTGGCATCAAGAGCTAGGTTCATGCGTAGATGTCTTCTCTAGTAGAACACAAAAGTTTTTGTGGGCGGTGATGTGCGTTTTGCTGCCCTCCTTAGTCTTTTCTTGATTCCGCGGTATTGTTGGATCGAAGCGGCTCGGACCGACATTACTCGTACGCTTACGAGAGACTGGTTTCATCGCTACGAGTAACTCCGTTGCTCAAAGATGACCGGCGATTGTCGGTTTCTCCAACTTTAGTTGAATCGGATTTGACCGAGGACGTCCTTGGATGAGGTTAAATAGCAATTCATATATCTCCGTTGTGGTGTTTGCGTAAGTAAGATGCGATCCTACTAGATACCCATGGTCACCACGTAAAACATGCAACAACAATTAGAGGACGTCTAACTTGTTTTTGCAGGGTATGTTTGTGATGTGATATGGCCAACGATGTGATGTGATATATTGGATGTATGAGATGATCATGTTGTAATAGTTAATATTGACTTGCACGTCGATGGTACGGCAACCGACAGGAGCCATAGGGTTGTCTTTAAACTAACGTTTGTGCTTGCTGATGCGTTTACTATATTGCTAGGACGTAGCTTTAGTAGTAATAGCATGAGTAGCACGACAACCCCGATGGCGACACGTTGATGGAGATCATGATGGTGGAGATCATGGTGTGACGCCGGTGACAAGAAGATCGTGCCGGTGCTTTGGTGATGGAGATCAAGAAGCACATGATGATGGCCATATCATGTCACTTATGAATTGCATGTGATGTTAATCCTTTATGCACCTTATCTTGCTTAGAACGACGGTAGCATTATGAGGTGATCTCTCACTAAAATTTCAAGACAAAATTGTGTTCTCCCCGACTGTGCACCGTTGCGACAGTTCTTCGTTTCGAGACACCACGTGATGATCGGGTGTGATAGATTCAACGTTCACATACAACGGGTGCAAAACAGTTGCACACGCGGAACACTCGGGTTAAGCTTGATGAGCCTAGCATGTGCAGACATGGCCTCGGAACACATGAGACCGAAAGGTCGAGCATGAATCGTATAGTTGATATGATTAGCATAGAGATGCTTACCACTGAAACTATTCTCGACTCACGTGATGATCGGACTTGAGATAGTGGATTTGGATCATGTACCACTCAAATGACTAGAGAGATGTACTTTTTGAGTGGGAGTTCTTAAGTAATATGATTAATTGAACTAATTGTCATGAACATAGTCTAATGGTCTTTGCGAATTACGATGTAGCTTGCGCTATAGCTCTACTATTTTTATATGTTCCTAGAGAAAATTTAGTTGAAAGTTGATAGTAGCAAACTTTGCAGAGGATTGTCCTCGTTGCTGCGCAGAAGGCTTATGTCCTTAATGCACCACTCGGTGTGCTGCACCTCGAGCGTCGTTTGTGGATGCTGTGAACATCCGACATACACGTTTCTGATGACTACACGATAGTTCAGTGCAAAATACTTAATGGCTTAGAAGCAAGGCGCCGAAGACGTTTTGAAACGTCACAGAACATAAGTGATGTTCTAAAGAGATGAAATTGTGATTTCATGCTTGTGCCCTTGTTAAGAGGTACGAGACCTTCGACAAGATTCTTTGTCCACAAAGTAAAGGATAAAAACTCAATCGTTGAGCGTGTGCTCAGATTGTCTGAGTACGGCAATCGCTTGAATCAAGTGGGAGTTAATCTTCCAGATGAGATAGTGATGGTTCTCCAAAGTCACTGCCACCACGCTGTGAGAGCTTCGTGATGAACTATAACATATCAAGGATAGATACAATGATCCTTGAGCGATTCGCGATGTTTG
Source organism: Hordeum vulgare subsp. vulgare (assembly GCF_904849725.1). Classification (NCBI taxonomy): domain Eukaryota; kingdom Viridiplantae; phylum Streptophyta; class Magnoliopsida; order Poales; family Poaceae; genus Hordeum; species Hordeum vulgare. Next base: position 568,027,313 of record NC_058524.1, on the reverse strand, counting down.
ACATTGCGAAAGTAGAAATCCAGAAGGAACATCAATAGTTGATGGTTAGTAAAACCACTAAGTTTCGATAAAGGCAAGGGCTAGAAGGGATACTTCATGAAACGGCAACGCAGTTGCTGCACTAATGAAGAGACCCCAGAATAAACCCAAGCCCGGGACTAAGTGCTTCTGTTATGAGGGGAACGGTCACTGAGGCAGAGCAACTCTAGATACTTGGTAGATAAGAAGGCTGGCAAAAGTCGAAAGAAGTATATTTGATATATATGATGTTGATGTGTACTTTACTAGTACTCCTAGTAGCGTGAGGGTATTGGATACCGGTTTGGTTGCTAAGTGATTAGTAACACGAAATGAAAGCTACGACAGAAACGGAGACTAGCTAAAGGCGAGGTGACGATACATGTTGGAAGTGTTTCCAAGGTTGATATGATCAAACGTCGCACGCTCCCTCTACCATCGGGATTGGTGTTAAACCTAAATAATTGTTATTTGGTGCTTGCGTTAAGCATGAACATGATTGGATCGTGTTTATTGCAATACGATTATTCATTTAAAGAGAATAATGGTTACTCTATTTGCTTGAATAATCACCTTCAATGGTTTATTGAATCTCGATCGTAGTGTTACACATGTTCATGATATTGGTGCCAAAAGATACGAGGTAATGATGATAGTACTACTTACTTGTGGCACTGCCGCTTGAGTCATGTTGGTATAAATTACATGAAGAGGCTCCATGCTGATGGATCTTTATACTCACTTGATTTTGAATCACTAGTGACATGCAAATCATACCACATGAGCAAGGCCTTGTTTTCATTGAGATGAAACAAGATAGTAACTTGTTGGAAGTGATACATTTTGATGTATGCAGTCCAATGGGTGCTGAGGCACGCAGTGGATATCATTATGTTCTTACTTCAATGACGATTTGAGTAGATACAAGAGTATTTACTTAATGAATCACAAGTCTGAAATATTGACAAGTTCAATTCTGTTTCGGAGTGAAGTTCGTCGTAACAAGAGGATAAACTGTCTACGATATGATCATAGAAATGAATATCTGAGTTACGAGTTTTGGTACGCAGTTAAGACAATGTGGAAATTGTTTCGCAGTTCATGCCACCTGGAACATCATAGTGTGATGATGTGTCTGAACGTCATAGCCACGCACTATTTGGTATGGTACATGCTATGATGTCTCTTATTGAATTACCACTATCGTTTATGGGTTATGCATTAGAGACAACCGCATTCACTTTAAATAGGGCACCGCGTATTTCTGTTGAGATGACACAGTATAGATTGAGGTTTAGAGAAATCTAAACTGTCGTTTCTTGAAAGTTTGGGGCTTCGACACTTATGTGAAAAAGTTTCAGTCTGATAAGCTCGAACCCAAAGCGGATAAATGCATCTTCATAGGATATCCAAAACAGTTGGGTACATCTCCTATCTCAGATTCAAAAGTAAAGTGTTTGTTTCTAGAAACGGATCCTTTCTCGATTAAAGGTTTCTCTCGAAAGAATTGATTGGGAGGGTGGTAGAACTTGATGAGGTTATTGAACCATCACTTCAACCAGTGTGTATCAGGGCGCATGAAGTTGTTCCTGTGGCGCCTACACCAATTGAAGTGAAAGCTGATGATGGTGATCATCGAGCATCGGATCAAGTTACTACAAACCTCGTAGGTTGACAAGGTCGCGTACTACTGCAGAGTGGTACGGTAACCCTGTCTTGGAGGTCATGTTGTTGAGCAACAATGAACCTACGAGTTATGGAGAAAGCAATGGTGGGCCCGGATTCCGACAAATTGCTGGAGGCCATGAAATCCGAGAGAGGATCCATGTATGAAAACAAAGTGTAGACTTTGGAAGAACTACTTGATGGTCATAGGACTATTGAGTAAAGATGGATCTTTAAAAGGAAGACAGACGATGATGGTGATGAGTCACTATTAAGAAAAGCTCGACTTGTCGCAAAGATGTTTCCGACAAGATCAAATAGTTGACTATGATGAGACTTTCTCACTCGTAGCGATGCTGAAAGGCTGTTAGAATTATGTTAGTAGTTGGTGCATTATTTATGAAATATTGCACATAGGATGTCAAAACATTGTTTCCTCGACGGTTTCCTTGAGCAAACATTGTATGTGATACAACCAGGAGGTTTTGTCGATCCTAAAGATACTAGCAAGTATGCAAGCTCCAGCGATCCTTCAATGGACTGGTGCAAGCATATCGGAGTTGGAATATACACTTTGATGAGATGATCAAAGATTTTGGGTTTGTACAAGGTTTATGAGAAACTTGTATTTCCAAAGAAGTGAGTGGGAGCACTATAGAATTTCTGATAAGAATATGTGGTTGACATATTGTGGATCAGAAGTAATGTAGAATTTATGTAAGGCATACAAGGTTGTTTGAAAGGAGTTTTTCAAAGGAATACCTGGATTGCGTTACTTGAATGTTGAGCATCAAAGATCTATGGAGATAGATCGAAAGCGCTTAATGGAAGTTTCAACAAGATGCATGCCTTGACAAGTTTTTGAAGGAGTTCAAAATAGATCAACAAAGAAGGAGTTCTTGGTTGCGTTGTAAGGTGTGAATTTGAGTAAGACTCAAAACCCGACCCCGGCAGAATAAAGAGAATAGACGAAGGTCGTCTTCTATGCCTTGGCTGTAGAATCTGAAGTATGCCATGCTGGGTACCGCACCTGATGTGTACCTTAACTCAAAGTCTGTTGAGAGGTACAGAGAGTGATCCATGATTGAATCACTAGCAGCGGTCAAAATTTATCCTTAGTAACTGATGGACTAAGGAATTTTTCTCGATTATGGAGGTGGTTAAAAAGTTCGTCGTAAAGGGTTACATCGATGCAAGCTTTGACACTAATCCGAATAACTATGAGTAGTGAAACGGATTCGTATAGTAGAGTAGATATTTGGAGTATTTCCGAATAGCACATAGTAGCAGCATCTATAAGATGACATAAAGATTTGTAAAGAACACACAGATCTGAAAGTTTCAGAACTGTTGACTAAAACCTCTCTCACGAGCAAGACGTGATCAGACCCCATAACTATATGGGGGTTGGATTCGTTGGAATCACATGGTGATGTGAACTAGATTATTGACTCTAGTGCAAGTGGGAGACTATTGGAAATATGCCCTAGAGGTAATAATAAATTAGTTATTATTATATTTCTTTGTTCATGATAATCGTTTATTATCCATGCTATAATTGTATTGATCGGAAACACAGTGCATGTGTGGATACATAGACAAAACATTGTCCCTAGTAAGCCTCTAGTTGACTAGCTCGTTGATCAAAGATGGTCAAGGTTTCCTGACCATAGACAAGTGTTTTCACTTGATAACGGGATCACATCATTAGGAGAATCATGTGATGGACAAGACCCAAACTAATAGACGTAGCATGTTGATCGTGTCATTTTGTTGCTACTGTTTTGTGCGTGTCAAGTATTTGTTCTTATGACCATGAGATCATATAACTCACTGACACAGGAGGAATGCTTTGTGTGTATCAAACGTCGCAACGTAACTGGGTGACTATAAAGATGCTCTACAGGTATCTCCGAAGGTGTTCGTTGAGTTAGTATGGATCGAGACTGGGATTTGTCACTCCGTGTGACGGAGAGGTATCTCGGGGCCCACTCGGTAATACAACATCACACACAAGCCTTGCAAGCAATGTGACTTAGTGTAAGTTGTGGGATCTTGTATTACGGAACGAGTAAAGAGACTTGCCGGTAAACAAGATTGAAATAGGTATGCGGATACTGATGATCGAATCTCGGGCAAGTAAGACACCGAAGGACACAGAGAATGACATATGGGATTATATGAATCCTTGGCACTGAGGTTCAAACAATAAGTTCTTCGTAGAATATGTAGGATCCAATATGGGCATCCAGGTCCCGCTATTGGATATTGACCGATGAGTCACTCGGGTCATGTCTACATAGTTCTCGAGCCCGTAGGGTCTGCACACTTAAGGTTCGATGTTGTTTTATGCGTATTTGAGTTATATGGTTGGTTACCGAATGTTGTTCGGAGTCCCGGATGGGATCATGGACGTCACGAGTTCTTCCGGAATGGTCCGGAGACAAAGATTGATATATAGGATGACCTCATTTGGTTACCGGAAAGTTTTCGGGCATTACCGGAAAAGTTTCGGGCTCATCGGTAGTGTACCGGGAGTGTCGGGAGGGGTGACGGGGACCATCGAGAGGGGTGTCACGCCCCAAGGGGTCTCATGGGCTATGGAAGAGATAAACCAGCCCCTAGTGGGTTGGAATAAGTTCCCACTAAGGCCCATAAGGTTTGAGAAGGGAAAAACACAAGGTGGAAAGAGTTTCCAAGTGGGAAGGTGGAATCCTACTCCAAGTAGGATTGGAGTAGGACTCCTCCACCTCAAATTTCGGCCAAACCTTGAGGGTTTGAGGCTGCCTCCTCCCCTCCCTCCCTCCTATATATACTGAGGTATTAGGGCTGATTTGAGATAACTTTTGCCACGGCAGCCCGACCACATACCTCCATGGTGTTTCCTCTAGATCGCGTTTCTGCGGAGCTTGGGCGGAGCCCTGCTGAGATTAAATCACCACCAACCTCCGGAGCGCCGTCACGCTGCCGGAGAACTCATATACCTCTCCGTCTCTCTTGCTGGTGCAAGAAGGCCGAGATCATCGTCGAGCTGTACGTGTGCTGAACGCGGAGGTGCCGTCCGTTCGGCACTAGATCGTCGGACGGATCGCGGGACGGTTCGCGGGGCGGATCGAGGGACGTGAGGACGTTCCACTACATCAACCGCGTTTCTTAATGCTTCTGCTGTGCGATCTACAAGGGTACGTAGATCAGAAATCCCCTCTCGTAGATGGACATCACCATGATAGGACTTCGTGCGCGTAGGAAATTTTTTGTTTCCCATGCGACGTTCCCCAACAAACACAAGTATTTCTAGATTCACAACACCCTATTAACATAACTCTTAATATTACCAAATCCATGTCTCAAAACTATTTGTGAGGAATCAAACTTCTCTTTCCAATCAATGCACATGAATATGGAAGTTTTATTGTATCCTCTTTGCGTGCCTATCACCTTTGGGACTACTTTCATAGCATAAACCAACTACCAAGTTACTCAGAGAGAGCACTCTCATTAAGATATAAGTGAAGATCGAGAGTTCTTATTTCTCCAAAGTATGATATGGCCGTGTTCTAAAAGATCTAAGTGAAGCACTTAGAGCAAAGTTATCTAGCTCAAAAGATATAAGTGAAGCACATATGAGCTAAATTGCCTAACTCAAAAGATATAAGCGAAGCACAATGAGTATTCTAGCAAATTCACGATGAGTGCATGTCTCTCTCAAAAGGTGAGAAGCAAGGATGATTGTGACACAAAAAAAAGAAAATACTCCTATAATACATGACGCTCCAAGAAAAACACATATCATGTGGTGAATTAAAATATAGCTCCAAGTAATGTTACTGATGGATTGAAGACGAAAGAGGGATGCCTTCCCGGGGCATCCCCACGCTTAGGCTTTTTGGTATCCTTGAATTTGGCTTGGGATGCCTTGGGCATCCCCAAGCTTGAGCTCTTTCCACTCTTTATCCCTTTGTCGATGAGAACATCACCCAAAACTTGAAAACTTCACAACACAAAACTTAAACAGAAACTCGTGATATCATTAGCACAAGAAAACAAACTACCACTTCTTTAGGTACTGTAGCAAACTTGATTTCTATTTATATTGGTGTTATATTACTGTATTCTCACTTTTCCATGACTAGTACCCCCGATACTATCCATAGTTTCATCAAAATAAGCAATCAACACAACAAAAACAGAATCTGTCAAAAACAGACCAGTCTGTAGCAATCTGTATACTTCGTATACTTGTGGTATCTCAAAAATTCTGAACAATTACGAAAGTTTGGGAAATTGGCATATCAACCAGCAGCAAAAAGAATCAACTCAAAATCTCTTTATGGATAAAAATGAAAATAATTTCGTGAGCGAAAAGTTTCTGTCTTTTTCTAGCATGATCAAACAACCATCACCAAACTAGTCATAAAGGTTTTACTTGGCTCAAACACAAGAAGAAACACAAAAAACACAATCATAATAGAACTATGATGGTGTGGACGCAACAAAACAGAAAGCAAAAAAGCAAAGATAAATTCATTGGGTTGCCTCCCAACAAGCGCTATTGTTTAACACCCTTAGCTAGGCATAAGGCGATAGAATCACGTATCGTCGTCTTTGGTACTCAAACCATAAGTAGCCCTCATCATGGGTTCATAAGGCAATCTTATTTTCTTTCTAGGAAAATGTTCCATGCCCTTCTTTAATGGAAATTTAAATCTAATATTCCCTTCCTTCATATCGATGACAACACCAATAGTCCTTAGGAAAGGTCTACCAAGAATGATAGGACATGTAGGATGCAATCAATATCAAGCACCATGAAATCTACGGGTACATAGTTCCTATTTGCAATAATAAGAACATCATTGATCCTTCCCATAGGGTTCTTAACAGTAGAATCCGCAAGATGCAAATTTAGAGAGCACTCATCAATCTCATTAAAGCCTAGAACATCACATAAAGACTTTGGAATCGCGGAAACACTAGCACCCAAATCACACAAAGCATTGCATTCATAGTTTTTGATCTTGATTTTGATAGTAGGTTCCCACTCATCATGAAGTTTTCTAGGAATAGAAACTTCCAATTCAAGTTTCTCTTCAAGAGATTTCATCATAGCATCGACGATATGATCGGTAAAGGCCTTGTTTTGGCTATAAGCTTGTGGAGAGTTTAGCATGGATTGCATCAAGGAAATACATTCAATCAAAGAGAAACTATCATAATTGAATTCCTTGAAATCCAAAGTAGTAGTTGTTGGGGAACGTCACATGGGAAACAAAATTTTTCCTACGCGCACGAAGACCTATCATGGTGATGTTCATCTACGAGAGGGGATTTCCGATCTACGTACCCTTGTAGATCGCACAACAGAAGCGTTAGTGAACGCGGTTGATGTAGTGGAACGTCCTCACGTCCCTCGATCCGCCTCGCGAACCGTCCCGCGATCCGTCCCACGATCTAGTGCTGAACGGACGTCACCTCCGCGTTCAGCACACGTACAGCTCGACGATGATCTCGGCCTTCTTGATCCAGCAAGAGAGACGGAGAGGTAGATGAGTTCTCCGGCAGCGTGACGACGCTCCAGAGGTTGGTGGTGATCTAATCTCGGCAGGGCTTCGCCCGAGCTCCGCAGAAACACGATCTAGAGGTAAAACCGTGGAGGTATGTGGTCGGGCTGCCTTTGAAAAGTTGTCTCAAATCAGCCCTAATTGCTCCATATATATAGGAGGAGGGTGGGGAGGCTTGCCTTGAGGCTCAAGGAGCCCCAAGGGCTGCGCACCAAGGGGAGGAGGAGTCCTCCTCCAATCCTAGTCCAACTAGGATTGGAAAGTGGAGTCCTTCTCTCCTTTCCCACCTCCTTTTTTTTTCTTTCTCTTTGATTTTCTATCCTTGGCGCATAGGGCCCTCTTGGGCTGTCCCACCAGCCCACCAAGGGCTGGTGCGCCACCCCCAAGGCCTATGGGCTTCGCCGGGGTGGGTTGCCCCCCGGTGAACAACCGGAACCCATTCGTCATTCCCGGTACATTCCCGGTAAATCCGAAAACCTTCCAGTAATCAAATGAGGTCATCCTATATATCAATCTTCGTTTCCGGACCATTCCGGAAACCCTCGTGACGTCCGTGATCTCATCCGGGACTCCGAACAACATTCGGTAACCAACCATATAACTCAAATACGCATAAAACAACGTCGAACCTTAAGTGTGCAGACCCTGCGGGTTCGAGAACTATGTAGACATGACCCGAGTGACTCCTCGGTCAATATCCAATAGCGGGGCCTGGATGCCCATATTGGATCCCCCATATTCTACGAAGATCTTATCGTTTGAACCTCAGTGCCAAGGATTCATATAATCCCGTATGTCATTCCCTTTGTCCTTCGGTATGTTACTTGCCCGAGATTCGATCGTCAGTATCCGCATACCTATTTCAATCTCGTTTACCGGCAAGTCTCTTTACTCGTTCCGTAATACAAGATCCCACAACTTATACTAAGTCGCATTGCTTTCAAGGCTTGTGTGTGATGTTGTATTACCGAGTGGGCCTCGAGATACCTCTCCGTCACACGGAGAGACAAATCCCAGTCTCGATCCATACTAACTCAACGAACACCTTCGAAGATACCTTTAGAGCATCTTTATAGTCACCAAGTTACGTTGCGACGTTTGATACACACAAAGCATTCCTCCGGTGTCAGTGAGTTATATGATCTCATGGTCATAGGAACAAATACTTGACACGCAGAAAACAGTAGCAACAAAATGACACGATCAACATGCTACGTCTATTAGTTTGGGTCTAGTCCATCACGTGATTCTCCTAATGACGTGATCCAGTTATCAAGAAACAACACCTTGTATATAACCAGAAGCCCTGACTATCTTTGATCAACTGGCTAGCCAACTAGAGGCTTGCTAGGGACAGTGTTTTGTCTATGTATCCACACATGTATATAAGTCTTCATTCAATACAATTATAGCATGGATAATAAACGATTATCTTGATACAGGAATTATAATAATAACTATATTTATTATTGCCTCTAGGGCATAATTCCAACAGTCTCCCACTTGCACTAGAGTCAATAATCTAGCCCTCACATCATCATGCGAATTACATTGTAATAAATCTAACACCCATACAGTTCTGGTGTTGATCATGCTTTGCCTGTGGAAGAGGTTTAGTCAGCGGGTCTGCTACATTCAGATCTGTGTGCACTTTGCATATACTTAAGTCCTCCCCTTCGATGTAGTCGCGGATGAGGTTGAAGCGTCGTTTGATGTGTCTGGTCTTCTTGTGAAACCATGGTTCCTTTGCTAAGGCAATGGCACCCGTGTTGTCACAGAACAAGGTTATTGGATTCAGTGCGCTTGGCACCACTCCAAGATCCGTCATGAACTGCTTCATCCAGACACCCTCCTTAGCCACCTCCGAGGCAGCCATGTACTCCGCTTCACATGTAGAATCAGCTACAACGATTTGCTTGGAACTGCACCAACTTACCGCACCCCCATTAAGAATAAATACGTATCCGGTCTGCGATTAGAGTCGTCCGGATTTGTGTCAAAGCTTGCATCGACGTAACCCTTTACGGCGAGCTCTTCGTCACATCCATACACAATAAACATCTCCTTAGTCCTTTTCAGGTACTTTAGGATATTCTTGACCGCCGTCCAGTGATCCACTCCTAGATTACTCTGGAACCTGTCTGCCATACTTATGGCCAGGCTAACGTCCGGTCTAGTGCACATCATTGCATACATGATAGATCCTATGGCTGAAGCATAGGGGACGGTGCTCATATGGTCTCTATCATTATCAGTTGCTGGGCACCGAGTCTTACTCAATCTCGTACCTTGTAAAACTGGCAAGAACCCTTTCTTGGACTGTTCCATTTTGAACCTTTTCAAAACTTTATCAAGGTATGTGCTTTGTGAAAGTCCTATCAGGCGTTTCGATCTACCCCTGTAGATCTTAATGCCTAGAATGTAAGCAGCTTCTCCTAGGTCCTTCATAGAGAAACTTTCATTCAAGTAATCCTTTATGCTATCCAAAAACTCTATGTTGTTTCCAATCAGCAATATGTCATCCACATATAATATTAGAAACGCCACAGAGCTCCTACTCACTTTCTTGTAAATACAAGATTCTCCAACCACTTGTATAAACCCAAATGCTTTGATCACCTTATCAAAGCGTTTGTTCCAACTCCGAGATGCTTGCACCAGTCCATAAATGGATCGCTGGAGCTTGCACACCTTGTTAGCATTCTTAGGATCGACTAAACCTTCGGGTTGTATCATATACAACTCTTCCTTAAGGAAACCGTTAAGGAACGCTGTTTTGACATCCATCTGCCAGATTTCACAATCGAAAAATGCAGCTATTGCTAACATGATTCTGACGGACTTAAGTATCGCTATGGGTGAGAAAGTCTCATCGTAGTCAACTCCTTGAACTTGCGAAAAACCCTTTGCCACAAGTCGAGCTTTATAAACGGTCACATTGCCGTCAGCGTCCGTCTTCTTCTTAAAGATCCATTTGTTCTGAATAGCCTTGCGGCCCTCAGGTAGTACTTCCATAGTCCACACTTTGTTTTCATACATGGATCCTATCTCGGACTTCATGGCCTCCAGCCATTTGTTGGAATCTAGTCCCACCATTGCTTCTTCATAATTTGCAGGCTCATTGTTGTCTAACAACATGATTGATAAAACGGGATTACCGTACCACTCTGGAGCAGCACGTGGTCTCGTCGACCTGCGTGGTTCGATAGGAACTTGAACCGGAGTTTCATGATCATCATCATTAACTTCCTCCTCAACCGGCGTCGCAACGACAGGGGTTTCCCCTTGCCCTGCGCCACCATCCAGAGGATGAGAGGTTTGACAACCTCATCAAGTTCTATCTTCCTCCCAGTCAATTCTCTCGAGAGAAACTCCTTCTCGAGAAAAGCTCCGTTTTTAGCAACAAACACTTTGCCCTCGGATTTGAGATAGAAGGTGTACCCAACTGTCTCTTTTGGGTAACCTATGAAGATGCACTTTTCCGCTTTGGGTTCCAGCTTTTCAGGCTGAAGCTTTTTGACATAAGCATCACACCCCCAAACTTTAAGAAACGACAACTTTGGCCTTTTGCCATACCATAGTTCGTATGGTGTCGTCTCAACGGATTTTGATGGTGCCCTATTTAAAGTGAATGCAGCTGTGTCTAATGCATAACCCCAAAACGATAACGGAAAATCGTAAGAGACATCATAGATCGCACCATCTCCAATAAAGTACGATTACGACGTTCGAACACACCATTACGCTGTGGTGTTCCAGGCGGTGTCAACTATGAAACAATTCCACATTGTCTTAAGTGAGCACCAAACTCGAAACTCAGATATTCACCCCCACGATCAGACCATAGGAACTTGATCTTCTTGTTACGATGATTTTCAACTTCACTCTGAAATTGCTTGAACTTTTCAAATGTTTTAGACTTGTGCTTCATTAAGTAGACATAATCATATCTACTCAAATCGTCAATAAAGGTGAGAAAATAACGATATCCGCCGCGTGCCTCTACGCTCATCGGACCGCACGCATCGGTATGTATGATTTCCAATAAGTCACTGGCACGCTCCATTGTTCCGGAGAACGGAGTTTTAGTCATCTTGCCCATGAGGCATGGTTTGCACGTGTCAAGTGAATCAAAGTCAAGTGACTCCAAAAGTCCATCGGTATGGAGTTTCTTCATGCTTTACACCAATATGACCTAAGCGGCAGTGCCACAAAAACATGGCGCTATCATTGTTAACTCTAACTCTTTTGGTCTCAATGTTATGTATATGTGTATCACTATCAAGATTCAATATGAACAATCCTCTCACATTGGGTGCATGACCATAAAAGATGTTACTCATAGAAATAGAACAACCATTATTCTCTGACTTAAAAGAGTAACCGTCTCGCAATAAACAAGATCCAGATATAATGTTCATGCTCAACGCAGACACTAAATAACAATTATTCAAGTTCATAACTAATCCCGATGGTAACTGAAGTGAAACTGTGCCGACGGCGATTGCATCAACCTTGGAACCATTTCCTACGCGCATCGTCACTTCATCTTTCGCCAGCCTTCGCCTATTCCGCAGCTCCTGTTTCGAGTTGCAAATATGAGCAACAGAACCGGTATCGAATACCCAGGCACTACTGCGAGAGCCGGTTAAGTACACATCAATAACATGTATATCAAATATACCTGATTTTTCTTTGGCCGCCTTCTTATCAGCCAAATACTTGGGGCAGTTGCGCTTCCAGTGACCCATACCCTTGCAATAGTAGCACTCTGTTTCAGGCTTAGGTCCAGCTTTGGGTTTCTTTGTCGGATTGGCAACAGGCTTGTCGCTCTTCTTTGAATTACCCTTCTTGCCTTTGCCGTTTCTCTTGAAACTAGTGGTGTTATTCACCATCAACACTTGATGCTCTTTATGGAGTTCAGACTCTGCGACTTTCAGCATCGCAAACAACTCGCCGGGTGACTTGTTCATCCCTTGCATGTTGTAGTTCAACACAAAGCCCTTATAGCTTGGCAGCAGTGATTGAAGAATTCTGTCAGTGAGAGCCTCTTGCGGGAGTTCAATCCCTAGCTCAGCTAGACGGTTTGAGTACCCAGACATTTTGAGCACATGTTCACTGACACACGAATTCTCCTCCATCTTGCAAGCATAGAATTTATCGGAGGTCTCATACCTCTTGATCCGGGCGTTCTTCTGAAAGATAAACTTCAACTCCTGGAACATCTCATATGCTCCATGACGCTCAAAGCGACGTTGAAGTCCCGGTTCTAAGCCATACAAGACTGCACATTGAACTACTGGGTAGTCCTCCTTACGTGTTAACCAAGCGTTCTTAGCATCCTGGTCAGCCGTAGTGGGTGGTTCATCTCCTAGCGCAGCATTAAGGACATAATCCTTCTTCCCAGCTTGTAGGATCAACTTAAGATTACGAGCCCAGTCTACAAAGTTGCTTCCATCATCTTTCAACTTAGCTTTCTCTAGGAACGTATTAAAATTCAGGGTGACTATCGCGTGAGCCATGATCTACAACACAAATATATTCAAAGTGGACTTTAGACTATGTTCAAGATAATTAGAGTTTAACTTAATCAAATTACTTGCTAAACTCCCACTCAAAAAGTACATCTCTCTAGTCATTTGAGTGGTTCATGACCCACTTACACTAGCTGAAGTCCGATCATCACGTGAGTTGAGTATAGTTTCAGTGGTAAGCATCCCTATGCTAATCATATCAACTATATGATTCATCATTGACCTTTCGGTCTCATGTGTTCTGAGGCCATGTCTGCACATGCTAGGCTCGTCAAGCTTAACCCGAGTGTTCTGCGTGTGCAACTGTTTTGCACCCGTTGTATGTGAACGTTGAGTCTATCACACCCGATCATCACGTGGTGTCTCGAAACGACGAACTGTAGCAACGATGCACAGTCGGGGAGAACACAATTTCGTCTTGAAATTTGAGTGAGAGATCACCTCATAATGCTACCATCATTCTAAGCAAAATAAGGTACATAAAAGGATTAACATCACATGCAATTCATAAGTGACATGATATGGACATCATCACGTGCTCCTTGATCTCCATCACCAAAGCACCGGCATGATTATTGTCACCGGCGCCACACCATGATCTTCATCAACGTGTCTCCATCGGGGTTGTCGTGCTACTCATGCGATTACTACTAAAGCTACATCCTAGCAAAAATAGTAAACGCATCTGCAAGCACAAACGTTAGTTTAAAGACAACCCTATGGCTCCTGCCGGTTGCCGTACCATCGACGTGCAAGTCGATATTATCTATTACGACATGATCATCTCATACATCCAATATATCACATCACATCGTTGGCCATATCACATCACAAGCATACCCCGCAAAAACAAGTTAGACGTCCTCTAGTTTTGTTGTTCCATGTTTTACGTGGTGACCATGGGTATCTAGTAGGATCGCATCTTACTTACGCAAACACCACAACGGAGATATATGAATTGCTATTTAACCTTATACAAGGACCTCCTCGGTCAAATCCGATTCAACTAAAGTTGGAGAAACCGACACTTGCCAGTCATCTTTGAGCAAGGGGGTTACTCGTAGCGATGAAACCAGTCTCTCGTAAGCGTACGAGTAATGTCGGTCCAAGCCGCTTCAATCCAACAATACCGCGGAATCAAGAAAAGACTAAGGAGGGTAGCAAAACGCACATCACCGCCCACAAAAACTTTTGTGTTCTACTCAAGAAGACATCTACGCATAAACCTGGCTCATGATGCCACTGTTGGGGAACGTCACATGGGAAACAAAATTTTTCCTACGCGCACGAAGACCTATCATGGTGATGTTCATCTACGAGAGGAGATTTCCGATCTACGTACCCTTGTAGATTGCACAGCAGAAGCATTAGTGAACGCGGTTGATGTAGTGGAACGTCCTCACGTCCCTCGATCCGCCCCGCGAGCCGTCCCACGAACCGACCCGCGATCCGTCCCACGATCTAGTGCCGAACGGACGACACCTCCGCGTTCAGCACACGTACAGCTCGACGATGATCTCAGCCTTCTTGATCCAGCAAGAGAGACGGAGAGGTAGATGAGTTCTCCAGCAGCGTGACGGCGCTCCGGAGGTTGGTTGTGATCTAATCTCGGCAGGGCTCCGCCCGAGCTCCGCAGAAACGCGATCTAGAGGTAAAACCGTGGAGGTATGTGGTCGGGCTGCCTTTGAAAAGTTGTCTCAAATCATCCCTAATTGCTCCATATATATAGGAGGAGGGAGGGGAGGCTTGCCTTGAGGCTCAAGGAGCCCCAAGGGCTGCGCACCAAGGGGAGGAGGAGTCCTCCTCCAATCCTAGTCCAACTAGGATTGGAAAGTGGAGTCCTTCTCTCCTTTCCCACCTCCTTTTTTTTCTTTCTCTTTGATTTTCTATACTTGGCGCATAGGACCCTCTTGGGCCGTCCCACCAGCCCACCAAGGGCTGGTGCGCCACCCCCAAGGCCTATGGGCTTCCCCGGGGTGGGTTGCCCCCCGGTGAACACACGGAACCCATTCGTCATTCCCGGTAACTCCGAAAACTTTCCGGTAATCAAATGAGGTCATCCTATATATCAATCTTCATTTCCGGACCATTCCGGAAACCCTCGTGACTTCCGTGATCTCATCCGGGACTCCGAAAAACATTCGGTAACCAACCATATAACTCAAATACGCATAAAACAACGTCGAACCTTAAGTGTGCATACCCTGCGGGTTCGAGAACTATGTAGACATGACCCGAGTCACTCCTCGGTCAATATCCAATAGTGGGACCTGGATGCCCATATTGGATCCCACATATTCTACGAAGATCTTATCGTTTGAACCTCAGTGCCAAGGATTCATATAATCCCGTATGTCATTCCCTTTGTCCTTCGGTATGTTACTTGCCCGAGATTCGATCGTCAGTATGCGCATACCTATTTCAATCTCGTTTACCGGCAAGTCTCTTTACTCGTTCCGTAATACAAGATCCCGCAACTTATACTAAGTCACATTGCTTGCAAGGCTTGTGTGTGATGTTGTATTACCGAGTGGGCCCCGAGATACCTCTCCGTCACACGGAGTGACAAATCCCAGTCTGGATCCATACTAACTCAACGAACACCTTCGGAGATACCTGTAGAGCATCTTTATAGTCACCTAGTTACGTTGCGACGTTTGATACACACAAAGCATTCCTCCGGTGTCAGTGAGTTATATGATCTCATGGTCATAGGAACAAATACTTGACACGCAGAAAACAGTAGCAACAAAATGACACGATCAACATGCTATGTCTATTAGTTTGGGTCTAGTCCATCACGTGATTCTCCTAATGACGTGATCCAGTTATCAAGCAACAACACCTTGTATATAATCAGAAGACCCTGACTATCTTTGATCAACTAGCTAGCCAACTAGAGGCTTGCTAGGGACAATGTTTTGTCTATGTATCCACACATGTATATAAGTCTTCATTCAATACAATTATAGCATGGATAATAAACGATTATCTTGATACAGGAATTATAATAATAACTATATTTGTTATTGCGTCTAGGGCATAATTCCAACAGTAGTTTCATTACTACTCAAAGTTTTGATATCCTCTACTCCACTTTCAATTCTTTTAGCATCAAGATAGATAGACTCCGATTCATTGGGGCATTTTTCAACCAAGGTGGATTCATATCCAGCCCCATCATCATTAGGTTTGACACTAGAAAAGAAGGATTCAATGGGAGTCACACCAATCACTTTAAGATCTTCGTGATGCTCATCACGAGAACACGCCTTTTTAAGCCATTCATTTCTAGCACGAATTTGGGCGGTTCTTTATTTACTCTCATTCATAGAAACACGCATAGCTTTCAAAGTTTCATCCATATTGATCTTGGGAGGAGCACATCTAACTTTCAAAGCATCAATATCAAGAGACATTCTATCAACGCTCCTAGCCAAATCATCAATTTTGAGTAGTTTTTCTTCTATGGGCGCATTGAAAATCTTTTGCGAGTTGATAAACTCTTTAATATTACTCTCTAGATCAGAGGGTAATTTATTGTAATTTCCATGAGCATTGTTGTAGGAGTTGCCAAAGTTATTAGAGGGATTACTAGGAAAAGTCCTAGGAATATAGTTTCCTCTAAAAGCATTGTTGTTGCCAAAATTATTCCTACCAACAAAATTAACATCCAAGCTTTCATTGTGACTTTCAATCAAGGAAGACAAGGGCATATCATTTGGATCTAAAGAAGCACCTTTACTAGCAAACAATTTCATTAACTCATCCATCTTAGCACTCAACGAGTTAATTTCTTCTATAGCGTGTACTTTTTTACTAGTAGGTGACCTTTCAGTGTGCCACTGAGAATAGTTTGTCATGATATTGTCTAGGAGTTTTGTGGCTTCTCCTAATGTGATTTCCATGAAAGTTCCACCGGAGGCGGAGTCCAAGATATTTCTAGAACAAAAATTCAAACCAGCGTAGAAGATTTGTATAATCATCCAAAGACTCAAGCCATGAGCGGGACAATTTCTAATCATCAATTTCATTCTCTCCCAAGATTGTGCAACATGTTCATGATCAAGTTGCTTAAAATTCATGATATCATTACAGAGAGAGATGATCTTAGCCGGCGTGAATTACTTGGATATATAAGCATCTTTGCACTTGTTCCAAGAATCAATACTATTTTTGGGCAAAGACGAAAACCAAGTTTTTGCTCGATCTCGCAATGAGAACGGAAATAGCTTCAATTTAATCACATCATTATCCACATCTCTCTTCTTTTGCGTATCGCATAACTCAATGAAGGTATTAAGATGGGATGCGACATCTTCACTAGGAAGGCCGAAGAATTGCTCTTTCATAACAAGATTCAACAAAGCAGCATTGATTTCATATGATTCCGCACTAGTGGCGGGGGCAATCGGAGTACTAATAAAATCATTATTATTAGTATTTGAGAAGTCACAAAGTTTGGTGTTTTTAGTCATGGTGACTTCAGCAAGCAGACAAGCACACAAGGGAAGAGAAAGCAAGCGAAAGAAAAGGGCGAACGAAAAAAGGCAAATATTTTTGTAAATTTTTGTTTTTCAGAAGTGGGGGAGAGGAAAACGAGAGGCAAAAAAGTAAATGCAAGAGATGAGTTTGCGACACTTACTTGGATAAGCTTCACTTGATGCTCCTCGACAACGGCGCCAGAAATTCTTCTTGCTACCTCTTGAGCTTGCGTTGGTTTTTTTCCCTTGAAGAGGAAAGGGTGATGCAGCACAGTAGCAGTAAGTATTTATCTCAGTTTGAGAACCAAGGTATCAATCCAGTAGGAGTATCAAGATGAAGCACCAATGTACCTGCGCAAAAACAGCAAACTTGCACCCAACGCTACAAAGGGGTTGTGAATCCCTTCACGATTGATTGCAAGGTGCGATCTGAAGGCGGAAAGGTGAAACAAAGTAAAAGTGTAAGGTTGGAAATATGATGTGAAGTCGACCCGGGGGCCATAGTGTTCACTAGAGGCTTCTCTCAAGATAGCAAATATTACGGTGGGTGAACGAATTATTGTCGAGCAATTGATAGAACCGCGCAAAGTCATGACGATATCTAAGGCAATGATCATACATATATGCATCACGTCCGAGACAAGTAGACCGATATTTTCTGCATTTACTACTATTACTCAACACATCGGCCGCTATCCAGCACGCATCTAGTGTGACATCCTCGACTTTTGCTACAGTAAATATTGTAATTAAGCTGCAGTGATCACCCGCTAATGATGCCACATCATCGAGAATTATCGTCGTTGACCCGCATTGAATTTCTATCCGGATTCAGAAATTGAAAACAAAAGAAAAGTATATTTATAAATTCATATTAACTATTAGAGGAAGATATGTATAAAAAGAAAGTATTAAAAATAATAATAATAAAAGAAAGAAAAGAAAGGAAATTAAAAAAAAGAAATAAGAAAGAAGAAATAATAGAAAAAGAAAAACAAAACAAAACAAAACAAAAAAAAAAGAAAAAAAGAAGAAAAGGAAACCCCCCCACCCCCTTGGCTGATTGGGCCAAAGTGGCCGAGCCGAGCCGGCCCACCCCACGCCCCTGAAACCCTAGGGTGCGGGAGCCCCCTGCCTCGCTCCCTCCCCTCCCACTAGCGCCGCCGCGAGGGCTCCCACCCTCGATCCCGCAGCCAACTCCCCTCGTGGGGGCCCCCTCCCACCGACAACTCTCCCTCTCGCTACCCCCACGTGCCCCCCATCGATCTCCTCTCTCTCGGTCCTATCCCCCCACCGAGAGGCTCCCACCTCCTCCTCTCGTTCACCCACCCCACCGACACCTCCCATCTCTCTCTCTCGAACATCGAACCATCGAGAGACTGGGAGGCTCCCAACCTCCCGTCGCCCCCCCAGATCCACTCTCCCCTCCCCTCGCATATCCCTCCACCGCCGGCTCCCCCACCGGCCGACGAGCCTCCCCATCTCGGCCGACCCCTCCCCACCGGCCCCCTCTCCAACCCGAAGCTCCCCCTCCTCACCTCACCAACTACGGCGAGCCAACCCGCCGGCCGGCCTCACCTCGGCCGACCCCCTCCTTCCACGCTGCCCCCTCCAGGAGGGCCTCTTCCTCACCGACCGACCTCGCCGGCACCGTCACCGCCGTCACCACCGGCATCACCACCACAGCGCCACCACCGGCACGCATCATCTTCCTCCTCTCCGTCACCTCCGCCTTCCCGCGAACTCCGGCTTCACCGGGCCGTCTCATCAACGTTGGTGAGCCCCTCCTCGGTCTCCTCCCACCATCGCGTTCCCCTCACCGTCCCGGTTCCGTTCCGGCAAACGGGACTCTGATCCGTCGACGGTAGTGACCGGTAGGAAGGATTGAACATTCGGTTCTTCCATGTTGAGTTAGCACACAGACTCTCTCTTTGTTAACAAAGAGAGTTGTGAGAGAGATGAGAGATGTGAGAAAGAAATAAAAATAAACGTTGTATTTACGTGTATATGTATGTATGTATGAGATGCAATGTATGTATTTGCGTATATAGGCATTTGGAGGAATACGATAATTGCATGATTATGTATGTGTGGGAAAAATGGGTATTTGGCTTAAAAGTCACTTACCGGTGGGGCCAACGCACCCGCTGTCTATGATAGGGAGGCCCCACGTGATAATTAAAAAAAATAAAAATTAAATTATAAAAATAAAAATATATCTTTATTAATTAAATAAATAAATATATTAATTAATTAATTAATTAAATGGTTAATTAAGTAATTAGATTAATTAGGGTATGACACGTGGGTCCCCCATTTAATTAAATGGATTATTTAATATTTAATCTTAATTAAAACTTGAGTCTATGACGCACGGGACCCACTCGTCAGTTGACCAGTCAACTCTGATGTTAGCACTAACATCGCGAAGATGTCATAATAGGATTTTATTAAAATAATTAAATCTGTTTTTAATTCTTAAATAGTTAATAAAACTTTAAAAATTAATATGAAATAATCCGTAAGTGAGATCAAAATATTTTCAACATGCAAGTTGATCAGCAGAACGAGACGAACCCGGATACACGGTCCATTCGTTTGTCACGCGTCCCTAGCATAACAAACATGGAACATTTTCCATCGTTTCCAGTTTGACCGGTAGTAGCCCGAGACGCGGAAAATATCGTCAAATATTCTTCCGACCCGTCTATGACGGATGTTCCTGCGTTAACTCACGTCTATATCGCCTATGTCTTTCTTCCTACTGCTTGCATTAGTATTTTGCTACTGTTGTAGTTAGCTTCTATATCTGATGCATAGCCTATTTTTGATGAACTGCTACTTTCAGTCCTGTACCTTTAATATGCCTAGTATAGGTGGAGCAGTCATCCCCTCTGACCCCGTAGTTCAGTTGCCCCGCTTGTTTTCAAATCTCGATCCCTGATCGACGAGCCAGCCCTGACACAACACATACACCCCCTTAGTTGTACGAGCTACAGAGATACTATCGGGTACCGAGGGTGACACCTCGCTAAGTACTCCAGATGATATCTCTGTAGTATAGCTAGTCGGTCATGGTTATCGAGGGTGATTCCTCTTTCACCATTCCCGATGATGCCCCCTGTCGTGCAACCCCTCAAGTGTGGGACCCCCGAGGGTGGAATCCAACGAGGGTGATACTTCGGATTCCCACCGATGTTACAACCACAAAGTTACTCGACCATGTTACTGGGATCTTTGGTGATTAGTTGTAAGACCGGTGGATTCCCGTGAGACTGTGTTGTTGGCCTAATTAAAATGTTAATGGATTTGTGTATTTGATATGGGTTGGTCGGAGACCTTTTCGCACTAACCGGCTACGCGGGAAGAATTATGGGTACTCGGCGTCGCGGTATCAGCCGAAGCTTTTCAGATGTCAGCAATCGTAGTGGCGCGCGCCCGAGTGGTCCCGAGATGCATCGCGCTTGTGATTAAGGGATGCTAGGACTGACGTCGGCCGCCCTCGCATCATGGAGGAGCGCGGAGGGGAACTGGGCCCATGAACCCTTTGCGCTTAGGATTTAGACCGGCGGGCTGACCTCTCTGATTAGTCTTAGGTGGGGCTGCGACGTGTCGATATTCCGAGGCCGGGCAGGACCCAGAAAAGTATGTACGGCGAGAGTGTTACCGAGCGTGACGGTACATGGGGTGCACCCCTGCAGGGATGAAAATGAACTATTCGGATAGCCGTGTCCACGGTTACAGGACGACTTGGAGTTGTGCCCTGATCTTATACAACTACAATTGTTACTTAACTAGAATTAGTTTGCCTCGGGATTGCTTCCTCGCAGGGAGTCGAGGGAGGATCTTTAGCCTTGACCTCACTTTAATATTGCTGCAACAATATGACTATTAATGTTTTACCCGCCTGTTCTACTCTCGTCTATTGCTGCAAGACCCTAAAGATGCTAGTCTTCGATAGGACTAGGCCGTCTCTCTCTATTCTCGCATTGCTGCAGTCAGTCCACATATAACCCCCCTGCTTTGATACTGATGCATACTTAGAATAGATCTGATGTAAGACTTGCGAGTACTTTGGATGAGTACTCACCGCTGCTTTGCTCCCCCTTGTACCCTTGATCCGTTTGGTGCGACCAGATGTTGGAGCCCAGGAGATGGAGGTCCCCGCCGACGACGACTGCTACCCCGACGGTGCCTACTACTACGTGGAGGCCGCTGATGATCAGGAGTAGTTAGGAGGTTCCCAGGAAGGAGGCCTTTCCTCGTTCGATCGTTGTATGTTTTGTGCTAGCCTTCTCTAAGGCACCCCATGTTTTATGTCTATACTCAGATATTTGTCGCTTCCGCTGACTCGTGTGTTTATCGAGCTTTCTTATTCTAGCCCTCGAGGCCCCTGGCTTGTAATATGGAGCTGATGTTATTTTATTTGTGTCTAGAGTTGTGTTGTGATATCTTCCCGTGAGTCCTTGGGTTTGATCGTACGCATTTGCGTGTATGATTAGCGTGCGATTAAACCGGGGGCGTCACAAGTTGGTATCAAAGCCGACTGCGTGTAGGTAGCCCCCTTTCCAACTCCTTAGCCGAAGTTGAGTCTAGTGTTTTAAAAACTTTACTAACACTGATGTTGTGGATTACGGGCCCACATCTCAATTGGGTGGTATTAGTATCTTTTACTCCTTTCCTATACTCTGGGCTCTACTCTCTCTTCTCTTTCGGGTCAAAGATTTTACTAACTCTAACATTAGGTTCTCGAATCACATCGACCCGAAGCGCTGGACTATCTACTCTTTCTCCTGAATATATATTACACACACTGTCATTTGACATCCGTGAATCTTATTTTCAGATGCTTCCCGCAAGACAACACGTGCGCCTGACACAGGCCACTGAGACGATTGGGTTCCCGGCCATTTTGGTCGACCTCCTCACCAGGCTGGGATATCGCTGGTACCCCGAGTACACTGTGTTCGAGGATTTTTGCGAGTACAACCAGTACCAGTAGCAGGCTGAGGTTCGCATCTTCGACCAGAGGGGCGGCGAGACCCTCGAGCGCCACGTCTTCTATGGTATTGGAGTGTCGGTCGAAATGGCCGTCCATGATGCGGCCTACATCGCCATCACCCGTCTCCGTGGAGCGTACCCTCACCTGGAGGAGAGCCCTTTCAGATACATCCCGCATGCTCCTGCTAGGGATGAGACTGGGTCTGATCTCACTGCCTATGCTTCTGAAGTTCGGGAGCGCAACGACCGTTCCTACGTCGCTGTCTGCGCCCCCTACGTGACGCGTCGCTGCGACGCGCGGTTTCTGGTGCAGTACACTGAGGCAATGGATCATGCTTCCCGAGCTCTGACTGTGGAGCTGTATGCTACGTGCGCTCGTCTTTACGACGCGTTGACAGAGCTGCAACCATCACACTGCCCGAGGGTTACCCCTATGCGCATCCGTGAGCCGAGCAGGACAGAGCTACCATCAGCTCTCGAGTGGACTGATGTTGGGGGTAGAACCCCTGCACTTGGACCTCAGCTCCTCGACTGGATGCAGTACCCTCACCAGAGTCACAACGGGACACAGGGTCCTGTCCCTACCTTCTATCACCGCCAGCTACCAGGATTCGATCGTCCTCTCCGATGTTGATGTAGCCTTATCGCTACATCTCGTTGTGGTACTCTTCCACCGCGTGCCTGCACGCCGCCTAGTGAGTCCAGGGTATCGTCTAATGCGTCCGGGCTATTGCCAAATTTCGAATTAGTAATCGTTAGTCTGTAATCGAACTTATGTATGGGTTTGTATGTCGAACTCAACTACTATGGAGTATCTATCGCATTTCCCCTTTCATCATGCTTGATTACTTCATGAATGCATGCGATGCCTTTGCAATTACTTTAAGCTAAACTACCCCTATTAAATATTTAACAGGATGGTTAGACCAGATGGCCGCCCGCGTGCCCCTGCCAACGATGCACCACCCCCGCCTCCTGAGTATATGGCAGGGATGATCCAACAGTTTGAGATGAACCGCCAGTTTATGCAAGGGCTCATGGATCAGTTCCAAAGGCCGAACATGAACCAACCGCAAGGCGTGACACTGCAAGGCTTCTGCCGCCTCAACCCTGCGATCTACCGCAGCTCAACTCAGCCTCTTGATGCTGATGACTGGCTCCGTGACATTTCTTACGAGCTTGAGTCTGCCAATGTGCCCCTGGCGAGCTATGTCAACTTTGCCGCCTACTTTCTGAAGGGTCCCGCTGCTCAATGGCGGGACAGCCACAGGCGCTCTGAGCCTGATGGAACTATCATCACTTGGGCAGAGTTCAAGGCCGCTTTCCGTGCTCTCTACATTCCTTAGGGAATCATGGACCGGAAGAAGCGTGAGTTCTGCAACTTGGTCCAAGGCAACAAGACTGTGGATGCTTATCAGTGGGAATTTCTGGACTTATCTCGCTATGCTAAAGAAGACATTGCAACTGATGCACGTAGGCAGGAGAAGTTCCCTGAAGGCCTCCACCCTGATATCAAGCTGACACTCCTCGTTCAGGACTATGCTAATTTTGCCACCCTAGTGAACAAGGCTATTCAAGTTGAGACTGGTCTGCAGGAATACAAAGATAGCAGCAAGCGCAACCGTGACATGGGATCATCTTCGGGCTCATCTGCACAGAAGCGGAAGATCTGGATTCCCAACAACATGTACCATGCACCTGCTCCGAGGCCGTCCTATGCTGCACCTCGCCTGCCTCCTCCACCACCTAGGCAGCCGAGGCTTACAGCTCCACCGCCTCGAGTTCCTCCTTCCCGTCCTGAGGACGGGCTGTGCTTCAAGTGTGGCCGTCCAGGTCACCGTGCTAGAGACTACAGGCAGAATCCGAATCAGCTGACACATCCCGCAACTGGCAGTGGCAACAACCAGAACCGCAACTTCAACGCTAAGCCTGCTTATGTTCGTGGTCAGGCCAAGAACATTGATATGGGTCAAGCTCAAGACCAGCCTGCTACCGTGATGGGTACACTTCTTGTTAACTCAGTACCTGCTTCTGTATTGTTTGATACATGAGCATCGCATTCCTTTATGTCAGAAAGTTTTGCATTCATGCATGGCATTAAGTACGAAGAGATGAACGTCCCAATAGTGGTAAACACCCCCTCGGGCCAATGCTGACCCTCCATGGTCTGCTCCAATGTCCCCATTGAAATTGAAGGATTGGAATTCTTTGCCTCTCCCATGTATTAAGTTCTTCCAACATTGATCTCATATTGGGGATGGACTGGTTGAAAGCTCATACGGCATCGGTCGTTTGTGCCACCAAGACCGTCCACCTCCTACACCCTTCACATGAATTAATAAGCTACCATGCTCATCTCGTCCGTAATGCCGAGGCACGGCTGTATGCTTTGAATGCATTAAACGTGTCGCCTCTTGAAGGGATTGAAAACATTCCAGTGGTCCGAGAATTTCAAGATGTCTTCCCAGAAGAACTTCCGGGGATTCCCCCTGCTCGAGCTGTTGAGTTTGTCATTGACTTGGTACCCGGTACCACTCCTATTGCCAAGCGCCCTTATAAAATGCCACCACATGAACTCCTTGAACTTAAGCAAGAAATTGATAACTCGCTCTGTCTGGGTTTCATCCGTCCGAGTTCCTCTGCTTGGGGAGCACCTTCTCTCTTTGTTAAGAAGAAGGATGGGACAAATCGATTGGTTCAAGACTACCGTCCTATCAACCAGGCCACTATTCAAAACAAATATCCTCTTCCTCGGATAAATGATTTGTATGATCAACTTGCTGGTTCCACCGTCTTCTCTAAGCTCGACTTGAGATTGGAATACCACCAGATCCATGTTCGCAAGGAGGATATTCCAAAGACCGCCTTTGTTACTTGATATGGATCATACGAGTACACCGTCATGTCGTTCGGCTTAACCAATGGACCGGCAACCTTCTATCGATTGATGAATTATATATTCATGGACTACCTCGACAAATTTGTCGTGGTATATCTGGATGATATTCTGGTATTTTCGAAGAACAAAGAAGAGCATGCTGAACATCTTCGTCTTGTACTGGATAAGCTTCGGGAGCATAAACTCTATGCGGAAGTATTCCAAATGTGAGTTCTCGCTAGAAGAAGTGACTTACCTTGGTCATGTGATTTCCAAGGATGGTATTGCAGTCAACCCCGAACGAATTCAAGCTATTCTTGACTGGACTCCCCCGAAGAATGTCAAGCAAGTCAGAAGTTTTCTCGGACTCGCCAGCTATTGTCGTCGATTCGTCGAGAACTTCTCCAAGATTGCGAAGCCCTTAACCAACCTGCTCCACAAGGGTGTTAAGTATGAGTGGACTGATAAATGTCAGGAAAGTTTCCAGGCGCTCAAGGACAAACTGACATCCGCTCCAGTACTTGCTCCTCCGGATACGAAAAGGGATTTCATCATATACTGTGATGCTTCTCGTCAAGGAATAGGTTGTGTCCTGATGCAGGATCGCAAGGTGATCGCTTATGCTTCACGTCAACTGCGTGCTCATGAAGAGAACTACCCAGTTCATGATCTTGAGCTTGCCACAGTCATTCATGCATTGAAGGAATGGCGACAATACCTTGTCGGTAATCGCTGTGAAATCTACACCGACCATCAAAGTCTGAAGTACTTGTTCACTCAACCGGAGCTGAACCTACGTCAACAAAGATGGATGGAGCGTATAGCAGATTTTGACTGTAGTATATCATATACCCCTGGCAAGGCTAACGTAATGGCTAATGCCTTGAGTTGCAAGTCATACTGCAACCACCTCCAGGTTCATAAGGTTCACGATCGTCTGCAAGAGGAATTCCGTAAGCTGAACCTCCACATTGTTCCTCAGGGTTACCTTGTTCCCCCTCCCAAAGAGTGTCAAAAGATGAACCTTCGTGTTGTTAATCAGGGTTCCCTCAGTAACCTAGTGGTTGAACCAGATCTTGTGAGCTCCATAAATAATCTGCAAGGCTTTGATGATGATGTCGACAGGATTAAGAGCTATAATGCGAAGGGTAAACCCTCCTTTTTCACTGTTGATGAAGATGGCGCCTTGTATTTAAAGGGTCGCCTATTCGTCCCAAATAAGAAGGAAAATCTCAGGATGACTGGGAAGGTGATGGAAGAAGCTCATGACACACCATGTCTATTCACCCGGGTAGTACCAAGATGTACCAAGACATCCGGCAAAGATTCTGGTGGCCCAATATGAAACAAGACATTGCATGCTATGTGGCAGAATGTGATATATGCCGGCGTATCAAAGCAGAACACCAAAAGCCTGCTGGAACTCTGCAACCTATCTCTATTCCTGAGTGGAAATGGGATCATGTTGAAATGGACTTTGTCACTGGTTTCCCCAGATCTCAGAAAGGTAATGATGCTATTCTTGTCATCATTGATTGACTATCCAAAGTTGCACATTTCCTGGCCGTTAAAGAAACAATTAATGCTAGTCAGCTGGCAGATCTTTATATGTCAAGAGTTGTTTCACTTCACGGTATTCCGTTGGTAATCAGTTCGGACCGTGGCAGTTTGTTCACTTAAAAATTCTGGGAAAGTTTTCAGAAGGCTATGGGGACTCATCTGTCCTTCAGCACTGCATTTCATCCTCAATCCCAGGGACAAGTTGAACGAGTCAACCAAATTCTCGAGGACATGCTTCGAGCTTGTGTCATTTCTTTCGGTAAGAAATGGGAGGAATCTCTCCCGTATGCCGAGTTCTCTTACAACAATAGCTATGAAGCTAGTCTGAATATGGCCCCTTTCGAAGTATTGTATGGACGAAGGTGTCGAACTCCTCTGAATTGGTCAGAAACTGGGGAACAATCACTCTTTGGTCCGGATATTATTCAACATGCCGAAGATCAAGTCCGCATTATTCATGAGAATCTGAAGGCTCCTTAGTCTCGTCAGAAGAGTCAGTATGACCATCATCATCAAGATATGGTCTATCAACCTGGCGAAAAGGCTTATCTTTGTGTCACACCAATGAGAGGTGCACACCGTTTCGGAATCAAGGGAAAGTTAGCTCCTCGTTATATTGGTCCTTTCACTGTTCTCGAAAGGCGTGGAAGAGTGGCTTATCAATTGGAACTGCCGGCGAACCTTTCTCAGGTTCATGATGTCTTCCATGTTTCTCAGCTCCGTCGCTGCTTCAAGGACCCTATTCGAGCAGTGGATCACGATATGCTTGAGCTACAACAAGACCTCTCTTATAAAGAGCATCCGGTCCGCATTCTCGACCAAGCTGAACGTAAGACTTGTCGCAAGGTCACCAAGTTCCTTAAAGTGTAGTGGTCAAATCATTCTGAAGATGAGGCCACTTGGGAACGCGAGGATCATCTTCGTGATGAATACCCCCAGCTCTTTCCTTCTACCTCTTAATTCTCGGGACAAGAATTCTTATTAGTAGGGGAGAATTGTGACATCCTCGACTTTTGCTACAGTAAATATTGTAATTAAGCTAGAGTGATCACCCGCTAATGATGCCACATCATCGAGAATTACCGTCGTTGACCCGCATTGAATTTCTATCCGGATTCAGAAATTGAAAACAAAAGAAAAGTATATTTATAAATTCATATTAACTATTAAAGGAAGATATGTATAAAAAGAAAGTATTAAAAGTAATAATAATAAAAGAAAGAAAAGAGAAAAAATTAAAAAAAATAGAAAGAAGAAATAATAGAAAAAGAAAAACAAAACAAAACAAAACAAAAAAAAGAAAAAAAGAAGAAAACGAAACTCCCCACCCCCTTGGCCGACTGGGCCAAAGTGGCCCAGCCGAGCCGGCCCACCGCCCTTGAAACCCTAGGGCGAGGGAGCCCCCGTGCCTTGCTCCCTCCCCTCCCACTAGCGCCGCCGCCAGGGCTCCTGCCCTCGATCCCGCAGCCAACTCCCCTCGTGGGGCCCCCCTCCCACCGACAACTCTCCCTCTCGCTACCCCCACGTGGCCCCCCCATCGATCTCCTCTCTCTCTCTCGGTCCTATCCCCCCCCCCACCGAGAGGCTCCCACCTACTCCTCTCGTTCACCCACCCTACCGACACCTCCCATCTCTCTCTCGAACCTCCAACCACCGAGAGACTAGGAGGCTCCCAACCTCCCGTCGCCCCCCAGATCCACTCTCCCCCTCCCCTCGCATCTCCCTCCATCGCCGGCTCCCCCACCAGTCGGCGAGCCTCCCCATCTCGGCCGACCCCTCCCCACCGCCCCCCTCTCCAACCCGAAGCTCCCCCTCCTCAACTCACCAACTCCGGCGAGCCAACCCGCCGGCCGGCCTCACCTCGACCGCCCCCCTCCGGGAGGGCCTCTTCCTCACCGACCGACCTCGCCGGCACCGTCACCGCCGTCACCACCGGCATCACCACCACCGCGCCACCACCGGCACCGCATCGTCTTCCTCCTCTCCGTCACCTCCGCCTTCCCGCGAACTCCGGCTTCACCGGGCCGTCTCATCAACGTTGGTGAGCCCCTCCTCGGGCTCCTCCCACCATCGCGTTCCCCTCACCGCCCCGGTTCCGTTCCGGCAAACGGGACTCCGATCCGTCGACGGTAGTGACCGGTAGGAAGGATTGAACATTCGGTTCTTCCATGTTGAGTTAGCACAGAGACTCTCTCTTTGTTAACAGAGAGAGTTGTGAGAGAGATGTGAGATGTGAGAAAGAAATAAAAATAAACGTTGTATTTACGTGTGTATGTATGTATGTATGAGATGCGATGTATGTATTTGCGTATATAGGTATTTGGAGGAATACGATAATTGCATGATTATGTATTTGTGGGAAAAATAAGTATTTGGCTTAAAAGTCACTTACCGGTGGGGCCAACGCACCCGCTGTCTATGACACGGAGGCCCCACGCGATAATGAAAATAAAATAAAAATTAAATTATAAAAATAAAAATATATCTTTATTAAATAAATATATTATTTAATTAATTAGTTAATTAATTAAATGGTTAATTAAGTAATTAGATTAATTAGAGTATGACACGTGGGTCCCCCATTTAATTAAATGGATTAATTAATATTTAATCTTAATTAAAACTTGAGTCTATGACGCATGGGACCCACTGGTCAGTTGACTAGTCAACTTTGATGTCAGCACTAACATCGTGATGATGTCATAATAGGATTTTATTAAAATAATTAAATATGTTTTTAATTCTTAAATTATTAATAAAACTTTAAAAATTAATATTAAATAATCCGTAAGTCAGATCAAAATATTTTCAACATGAAAGTTGATCAGCAGAACGAGACGAACCCGGATACACGGTCCATTCGTTTGTCACGCGTCCCTAGCATAGCAAACATGGAACATTTTCCATCGTTTCCAGTCTGACCGGTAGTAGCCTGAGACCCGGAAAATATCGTCAAATATTCTTCCGACCCGTCTATGACGGATGTTGCTGCGTTAGCTCATGTCTAGCCTGCATCTTGCCATGTCATGCTTTGTGTTGCACCGTTGTTATTATTTATTGTTTCTTGCCCATCTTCTTACCGGTAGACCCCAAGACTGACGCTGTTGCCGGGTACATCTAAGACCCTGCCGATCAGTCCTTTGCCGCAGAGCAGCAAGGCAAGCAAACCCCCCCTTGATCATTCCTATATCGCCTATGTCTTTCTTCGTACTGCTTGCATTAGTATTTTGCTACTGTTGTAGTTAGCTCCTATATCTGATGCATAGCCTATTTTTGATGAACTGCTACTTTCAGTCCTGTACCTTTAATATGCCTAGTATACGTGGAGCAGTCATCCCCTCTGACCCCGTAGTTCAGTTGCCCCGCTTGTTTTCAAATCTCGATCCCTGATCGACGAGCCAGCCCTGACACAGCACATACACCCCCTTAGTTGTACGACGCTACAGAGATACTATCGGGTACCGAGGGTGACATCTCGCTAAGTACTCCAGATGATATCTCTGTAGTATATCTAGTCGGTCGTGGTTATCGAGGGTGATTCCTCTTTCACCATTCCCGACGGTGCCCCCTGTCGTGCAACACCCCCCCGAGGGTGATTCCTCTAAGCCCACCTTGACGGATACATCGTTTGGAATCCAACGAGGGTGATACCTCGGATTCCCCCCGATGTTACAACCACACAGTTACTCGACCATGTTACTGGGATCTTTGGTGATTAGTTGTAAGACGGGTGGATTCCCGTGAGACTGTGTTGTTGGCCTAATTAAAATGTTAATGGATTTGGGTATTTGATCTGGGTTGGTCGGATACCTTTTCGCACTAACCGGCTATGCAGGAAGAATTATGGGTACTCGGCATCGCGGTATCAGCCGAAGCTTTTCAGATGTCAGCAATCGTAGTGGCGCGCGCCCAAGTGGTCCCGAGATGCATTGCGCTTGTGATTAAGGGATGCTAGGACTGATGTTGGCCGCCCTCGCATCGTGCAGGAGCGTGGAGGGGAACTGGGCCCATGAACCCTTTGCGCTTAGGATTTAGACCGGCGGGGTGGCCTCTCTGATTAGTCTTAGGTGGGGCTGCGACGTGTCGATATTCCGAGGCCGGGCAGGACCCAGAAAAGTATGTCCGGCCAGAGTGTTATCGAGCGTGACGGGACATGTGGTGCACCCCTGTAGGGATGAAAATTAACTATTCGGATAGCCGTGTCCATGGTTACAGGACGACTTGGAGTTGTGCCCTGATCTTATACAACTACAATTGTTACTGAACTGGAATTAGTTTGCCTCGGGATTGCTTCCTCGCAGGGAGTCGAGGGAGGATCTTTAGGCGTGACCTCACTTTAATATTGCTGCAACAATATGCCTATTAATGTTTTACCCCCTGTGTTCTACTCTCGTCTATTGCTGCAAGACCCTAAAGATGCTAGTCTTCGATAGGACTAGGCCTTCTCTCTCTATTCTCGCATTGCTGCAGTCAGTCCACATATAACCTGTTGGAATTATGCCCTAGAGGCAATGATAAATGTAGTTATTATTACAATTCCTGTATCAAGATAATCGTTTATTATCCATGCTATAATTGTATTGAATGAAGACTCATTTACATGTGTGGATACATAGACAAAACACCGTCCCTAGCAAGCCTCTAGTTGGCTAGCCAGTTGATCAAGGATAGTCAGTGTCTTCTGATTATGAACAAGGTGTTGTTACTTGAAAACTGGATCACGTCATTAGGAGAATCACGTGATGGACTAGACCCAAACTAATAGACATAGCATGTTGATCGTGTCATTTTGTTCCTACTGTTTTTTGCGTGTCAAGTATTTATTCCTATGACCATGAGATCATATAACTCACTGACACCGGAGGAATGCTTTGTGTGTATCAAACGTCGCGACGTAACTGGGTGACTATAAAGATGCTCTAGAGGTATCTCCGAAGGTGTTAGTTGAGTTAGTATGGATCAAGACTGGGATTTGTCACTCCGTGTGACGGAGAGGTATCTCGAGGCCCACTCGGTAATACAACATCACACACAAGCCTTGCAAGAATGTAACTTAGTGTAAGTTGCGGGATCTTGTATTACGGAACGAGTAAAGAGACTTACCGGTAAACGAGATTGAAATAGGTATACGGATACTGACGATCGAATCTCGGGTAAGTAACATACCGAAGGACAAAGGGAATGACATACGGGATTATATGAATCCTTGACACTGAGGTTCAAACGATAAGATCTTCGTAGAATATGTAGGATCCAATATGGGCGTCCAGGTCCCGCTATTGAATATTGACCGAGGAGTCTCTCAGGTCATGTCTACATAGTTCTCGAACCCGCAGGGTCTGCACACTTAAGGTTCGACGTTGTTTTAAGCGTATTAGAGTTATATGGTTGGTCACCGAATGTTGTTCGAAGTCCCGGATGAGATCACGGACGTCACGAGGGTTTCCGGAATGGTCCGGAAACGAAGATTGATATATAGGATGACCTCATTTGATTACCGGAAGGTTTTCGGAGTTACCGGGAATGACGAATGGGTTCCGGGAGTTCACCGGGGGGGGGGGGGGCAACCCACCCTGGGGAAGCCCATAGGCCTTGAGGGAGGCACAGCAGCCCTTAGTGGGCTGGTGGGACAGCCCAAAAGAGCCCTATGCGCCATAGAGATAAAAATCAAAGAGAAAGAAAAAAAAAGGAGGAGGTGGGAAGGAAGGGGGACTCCCTCCCACCAAACCAAGTCCAACTCGGTTTGGGGGGGGGAGTCCTCCCCCCTTGGACTCGGCCGACCCCCTTGGGGCTCCTTGAGCCCCAAGGCAAGGTCCCCTCCCTCCCACCTATATATACGGAGGTTTTAGGGCTGATTTGTGACGACTTTTCCACGGCAGCCCGACCACATACCTCCACGGTTTTTCCTCTAGATCGCGTTTCTGCGAAGCTCGGGCGGAGCCCTGCTGAGACAAGGTCATCACCAACCTCCGGAGCGCCGTCACGCTGCCGGAGAACTCTTCTACCTCTCCGTCTCTCTTGCTGGATCAAGAAGGCCGAGATCATCGTCGAGCTGTACGTGTGCTGAACGCGGAGGTGCCGTCCGTTCGGTACTAGATCGTGGGACTGATCGCGGGATTGTTCGCGAGGCGGATCGAGGGACGTGAGGACGTTCCACTACATCAACCGCGTTCACTAACGCTTCTACTGTACGATCTACAAGGGTACGTAGATCACTCATCCCCTCTCGTAGATGGACATCACCATGATAGGTCTTCGTGCGCGTAGGAAATTTTTTGTTTCCCATGCGACCTTACCCCACAGTGGCATCATGAGCTAGGTTCATGCGTAGATGTCTTCTCGAGTAGAACACACAAGTTTTTGTGGGCGGTGATGTGCGTCTTGCTGCCCTCCTTAGTCTTTTCTTGATTCCGCGGTATTGTTGGATTGAAGCGGCTTGGACCGACATTACTCGTACGCTTACGAGAGACTGGTTTCATCGTTACGAGTAACTCCGTTGCTCAAAGATGACTGGCAAGTGCCGGTTTCTCCAACTTTAGTTGAATCAGATTTGACCGAGGAGGTCCTTGGATGAGGTTAAATAGCAACTCATATATCTCCGTTGTGGTGTTTGCGTAAGTAAGATGCGATCCTACTAGATACCCATGGTCACCGCGTAAAACATGCAACAACAAAATTAGAGGACGTCTAACTTGTTTTTGCAGGGTATGCTTGTGATGTGATATGGCCAACGATGTGATGTGATATATTGGATGTATGAGATGATCATGTTGTAATAGAAATATCGACTTGCACGTCGATGGTACGGTAACCGGCAGGAGCCATAGGGTTGTCTTTATACTAACGTTTGTGCTTGCAGATGCGTTTACTATTTTGCTAGGATGTAGCTTTAGTAGTAATAGCATGAGTAGCACGACAACCCCGATGGCAACACGTTGATGGAGATCATGGCGTGGTGCGGGTGACAAGAAGATCGTGCCGGTGCTTTGGTGATGGAGATCAAGAAGCACGTGATGATGGCCATATCATGTCATTTATGAATTGCATGTGATGTTAATCCTTTTATGCACCTTATTTTGCTTAGAACGACGGTAGCATTATGAGGTGATCTCTCACTAAAATTTCAAGACGAAATTGTGTTCTCCCCGACTGTGCACCGTTGCTACAGTTCGTCGTTTCGAGACACCACGTGATGATCGGGTGTGATAGACTCAACGTTCACATACAACGGGTGCAAAACAGTTGCGCACGCGGAACACTTGGGTTAAGGTTGACGAGCCTAGCATGTGCAGACATGGCCTCGGAACACATGATACCGAAAGGTCGATCATGAATCATATAGATGATATGATTAGCATAGGTATGCTTACCACTGAAACTATACTCAACTCACGTGATGATCGGACTTGAGCTAGTGTAATTGGATCATGAACCACTCAAATGACTAGAGAGATGTATTTTTTGAGTGGGAGTTTAGCGAATAATTTGATTAAGTTAAACTCTAATTATCTTGAACATAGTCTGAGTCCACTTTGAATATATTTGTGTTGTAGATCATGGCTCACGCGACAGTCATCCTGAATTTTAATACGTTCCTAGAGAAAGCTAAGTTGAAAGATGATGGAAGCAACTTTGTAGACTGGGCTCGTAATCTTAAAGCCAATCTTACAAGCTGGGAAGAAGGACTATGTCCTTAATGCTGCGCTAGGAGATGAACCACCCGCTACGGCTGATCAGGATGTTAAGAACGCTTGGTTAGCACGTAAGGAGGACTACTCAATAGTTCAATGTGCAGTCTTGTATGGCTTAGAACCGGGACTTCAACGTCGCTTTGAGCGTCGTGGAGCATTTGAGATGTTCCAGGAGTTGAAGTTTATCTTTCAGAAGAACACCCGGATCGAGAGGTATGAGACCTCCGATAAATTCTATGCTTGCAAGATGGAGGAAAACTCGTCTGTCAGTGAACATGTGCTCAAAATGTCTGGGTACTCAAACCGTCTAGCTGAGCTGGGGATTGAACTCCCGCAAGAGGCTATCACTGACAGAATCCTTCAATCACCGCCGCCAAGCTATAAAGGATTTGTGTTGAACTACAACATGCAAGGGATGAACAAGTCTCCCGGCGAATTGTTTGCGATGCTGAAAGTCGCAGAGTCTGAACTCCGTAAAGAGCATCAAGTGTTGATGGTGAATAAGACCACTAGTTTCAAGAGAAACGGCAAAGGCAAGAAGGGCAATTCGAACAAGAGCGGCAAGCCTGTTGCCAATCCGACGAAGAAACCCAAAGCTGGACCTAAGCCGGAAACGGAGTGTTACTATTGCAAGGGTATGGGTCACTGGAAGCGCAATTGCCCCAAGTATCTGGCAGATAAGAAGGCGGGCAAAGAAAAATCAGGTATATTTGATATACATGTTATTGATGTGTACTTAACCGGCTCTCGTAGTAGTGCCCGGGTATTCGATACCGGTTCTGTTGCTCACATTTGCAACTCGAAACAGGAACTGCGGAATAGACGAAGGCTGGCGAAAGATGAAGTGACGATGCGCGTAGGAAATGGTTCCAAGGTTGATGCAATCGCCGTCGGCACAGTGTCACTTCAGCTACCGTCGGGATTAGTGATGAACTTAAATCATTGTTATTTAGTGCCTGCGTTGAGCATGAACATTATATCTGGATCTTGTTTATTGCGAGACGGTTACTCTTTTAAGTCAGAGAATAATGGTTGTTCTATTTCTATGAGTAACATCTTTTATGGTCATGCACCAAATGTGAGAGGATTGTTCATATTGAATCTTGATAACGATACACATATACATAACATTGAGACCAAAAGAGTTAGAGTTAACAATGATAGCGCCATATTTTTATGGCACTGCCGCTTAGGTCATATTGGTGTAAAGCGCTTGAAGAAACTCCATGCTGATGGACTTTTGGAGTCACTTGACTTTGATTCACTTGACACGTGCGAACCATGCCTCATGGGCAAGATGACTAAGACTCCGTTCTCCGGAACAATGGAGCATGCAAGTGACTTGTTGGAAATCATACATACCGATGTGTGTGGTCCGATGAGCGTGGAGGCACGCGGAGGATATCGTTATTTTCTCACCTTCACTGACGATTTAAGTAGATATGGTTATGTCTACTTGATGAAGCACAAGTCTGAAACATTTGAAAAGTTCAAGCAATTTCAGAGTGAAGTGGAAAATCATCGTAGCAAGAAGATCAAGTTCCTACGGTCTGATCGTGGGGGTTAATATCTGAGTTTCGAGTTTGGTACTCACTTAAGACAATGTGGAATTGTTTCACAGTTAACACCGCCTGGAACACCACAGCGTAATGGTGTGTCCGAACGTCGTAATCGTACTCTATTAGAGATGGTGCGATCTATGATGTCTCTTACTGATTTGCCGTTATCGTTTTGGGGTTATGCAATAGAAATAGCTGCATTCACTTTAAATAGGGCACCATCAAAATCCATTGAGACGACACCATACGAACTGTGGTACGGCAAAAGGCCAAAGTTGTCGTTTCTTAAAGTTTGGGGATGTGATGCTTATGTCAAAAAGCTTCAGCCTGAATAGCTGGAACCCAAAGTGGAAAAGTGCGTCTTCATAGGTTACCCAAAAGAGACAGTTGGGTACACCTTCTATCTCAAATCCGAGGGCAAAGTGTTTGTTGCTAAAAACAGAGCTTTTCTCGAGAAGGAGTTTCTCTCGAGAGAATTGAGTGGGAGGAAGAAAGAAGTTGACGAGGTTACCGAACCTCTCATCCCTCTGGATGGTGGCGCGGGGCAAGGGGAAACCTCTGTCATTGCGACGCCGGTTGAGGAGGAAGTTAATGATGATGATCATGAAACTCCAGTTCAAGTTTCTGTCGAACCACGCAGGTCGACGAGACCACGTGCTGCTCCAGAGTGGTACGGTAATCCCGTCTTATCAATCATGTTGTTAGACAACAATGAACCTGCGAATTATGAAGAAGCAATGGTGGGCCCAGATTCCAACAAATGGCTGGAAGCCATGAAGTCCGAGATAGGATCCATGTATGAGAACACAGTGTGGACTTTGGAGGTACTGCCTGAGGGCCGCAAGGCCATTCAGAACAAATGGATCTTTAAGAGGAAGACGGACGCTGACGGTAATGTGACCTTTTAAAAAGCTCGACTTGTGGCAAAGGGTTTTTCACAAGTTCAAGGAATTGACTACGATGACACTTTCTCACCCGTAGCGATGCTTAAGTCCGTCAGAATCATGTTAGCAATAGCTGCATTTTTCGATTATGAAATCTGGCAGATGGATGTCAAAACAGCGTTCCTTAACGGTTTCGTTAAGGAAGAGTTGTATATGATACAACCCGAAGGTTTTGTCGATCCTAAGAATGCTAACAAGGTGTGCAAGCTCCAGCTATCCATTTATGGACTGGTGCAAGCATCTCGGAGTTGGAACAAACGCTTTGATGAGGTGATCAAAGCATTTGGGTTTATACAAGTGGTTGGAGAATCTTGTATTTACAAGAAAGTGAGTGGGAGCTCTGTGGCGTTTCTAATATTATATGTGGATGACATATTACTGATTGGAAACAACGTAGAGTTTTTAGAAAGCATAAAGGATTACTTGAATAAAATTTTCTCTATGAAGGACCTAGGAGAAGCTGCTTACATTCTAGGCATTAAGATCTATAGGGATAGATCAAAACGCCTGATAGGACTTTCACAAAGCACATACCTTGATAAAATTTTGAAGAGGTTCAAAATGGAACAATCGAAGAAAGGGTTCTTGCAGTTCTACAAGGTACGAGATTGAGTAAGACTCAGTGCCCAGCAACTGATGAAGATAGAGAGCAGATGCGCTCCGTCCCCTATGCTTCAGCCATAGGTTCTATCATGTATGCAATGCTGTGCACTAGACCGGATGTTAGCCTGGCCATAAGTATGGCAGGTAGGTTCCAGAGTAATCCAGGAGTGGATCACTGGACAGCGGTCAAGAATATCCTGAAGTACCTGAAAAGGACTAAGGAGATGTTTCTCGTGTATGGAGGTGACGAAGAGCTCGCCGTAAAAGGTTACGTCGATGCAAGCTTTGACACAGATCCGGACGACTCTAAGTCGCAAACCGGATACGTATTTATTCTTAATGGGGGTGCGGTAAGCTGGTGCAGTTCCAAGCAAAGCGTCGTAGCAGATTCTACATGTGAAGCGGAGTACATGGCTGCCTCGGAGGCAGCTAAGGAGGGTGTCTGGATGAAGCAGTTCATGACGGATCTTGGAGTGGTGCCAAGCGCACTGAATCCAATGACCTTGTTCTGTGACAACACGGGTGCCATTGCCTTAGCAAAGGAACCACGGTTTCACAAGAAGACCAGACACATCAGACGACGCTTCAACCTCATCCGCGACTACGTCGAGGGAGAGGACGTAAATAAATGCAAAGTGCACATGGATCAGAATGTAGCAGACCCGCTGACTAAACCTCTTCCACGGCCAAAGCATGATCAACGCCAGAACTGTATGGGTGTTAGATTTATTACAATGTAATTCACATGATGATGTGAGGGCTAGATTATTGACTCTAGTGCAAGTGGGAGACTGTTGGAATTATGACCTAGAGGCAATGACAAATACAGTTATTATTATAATTCCTGTATCAAGATAATCGTTTATTATCCATGCTATAATTGTATTGAATGAAGACTCATTTACATGTGTGGATACATAGACAAAACACCGTCCCTAGCAAGCCTCTAGTTGGCTAGCCAGTTGATCAAGGATAGTCAGTGTCTTCTGATTATGAACAAGGTGTTGTTACTTGATAACTGGATCACGTCATTAGGAGAATCACGTGATGGACTAGACCCAAACTAATAGACGTAGCATGTTGATCGTGTCATTTTGTTGCTACTGTTTTTTGCGTGTCAAGTATTTATTGCTATGACCATGAGATCATATAACTCACTGACACCGGAGGAATGCTTTGTGTGTATCAAACGTCGCAACGTAACTAGGTGACTATAAAGATACTCTACAGGTATCTCCGAAGGTGTTAGTTGAGTTAGTATGGATCAAGACTGGGATTTGTCACTCCGTGTGACGGAGAGGTATCTCAGGGCCCACTCGGTAATACAACATCACACACAAGCCTTGCAAGCAATGTAACTTAGTGTAAGTTGCGGGATCTTGTATTACGGAACAAGTAAAGAGAGTTACCGGTAAACGAGATTGAAATAGGTATACGAATACTGACGATCGAATCTCGGGTAAGTAACATACCGAAGGACAAAGGGAATGACATACGGGATTATATGAATCCTTGACACTGAGGTTCAAACGATAAGATCTTCGTAGAATATGTAGGATCCAATATGGGCGTCCAGGTCCCGCTATTGGATATTGACCGAGGAGTCTCTCGGGTCATGTCTACATAGTTCTCGAACCCGCAGGGTCTGCACACTTAAGGTTCGATGTTGTTTTAAGCGTATTAGAGTTATATGGTTGGTTACCGAATGTTGTTCGGAGTCCCGGATGAGATCACGGACGTCACGAGGGTTTCCGGAATGGTCCGGAAACGAAGATTGATATATAGGATGACCTCATTTGATTACCGGAAGGTTTTCGGAGTTACCGGGAATGACGAATGGGTTCCGTTAGTTCACCGGGGGGGGGGGCAACCCACCCCGGGGAAGCCCATAGGCCTTGAGGGAGGCACACCAGCCCTTAGTGGGCTGGTGGGACAGCCCAAAAGAGCCCTATGCGCCATAGAGATAAAAATCAAAGAGAAAGAAAAAAAAAGGAGGAGGTGGGAAGGAAGGGGGACTCCCTCCCACCAAACCAAGTCCAACTCGGTTTGGGGGGGGGAGTCCTCCCCCCTTGGACTCGGCCGACCCCCTTGGGGCTCCTTGAGCCCCAAGGCAAGGTCCCCTCCCTCCCACCTATATATACGGAGGTTTTAGGGCTGATTTGTGACGACTTTTCCACGGTAGCCCGACCACATACCTCCACGGTTTTTCCTCTAGATCGCGTTTCTGCGGAGCTCAGGCGGAGCCCTGCTGAGACAAGGTCATCACCAACCTCCGGAGCGCCGTCACGCTGCCGGAGAACTCTTCTACCTCTCCGTCTCTCTTGCTGGATCAAGAAGGCCGAGATCATCGTCGAGCTGTACGTGTGCTGAACGCGGAGGTGCCGTCCGTTCGGTACTAGATCGTGGGACTGATCGCGGGATTGTTCGCGGGGCGGATCGAGGGACGTGAGGATGTTCCACTACACCAACCGCGTTCACTAACGCTTCTGCTGTACGATCTACAAGGGTACGTAGATCACTCATGCCCTCTCGTAGATGGACATCACCATGATAGGTCTTCGTGCGCGTAGGAAATTTTTTGTTTCCCATGCGACCTTACCCCACATAACCCCCCTGCTTTGATACTAATGCATACTTAGAATAGATCTGATGTAAGACTTGCGAGTACTTTGGATGAGTACTCACCGCTGCTTTGCTCCCCCTTGTCCCCTTGATCCGTTTGCTGCGACCAGATGTTGGAGCCTAGGAGATGGAGGTCCCCGCCGACGACGACTGCTACCCCGACGGTGCCTACTACTACGTCGAGGCCGCTGATGATCAGGAGTAGTTAGGAGGTTCCCAGGCAGGAGGCCTCGCCTCGTTCGATCATTGTATCTTTTCTGCTAGCCTTCTCTAAGGCACCCCATGTTTTATGTCTGTACTCAGATATTTGTCGCTTCCGCTGACTCGTGTGTTTATCGAGCTTTTGTATTCTAGCCCTCGAGGCCCCTGGCTTGTAATATGAAGCTGATGTTATTTTATTTGTGTCTAGAGTTGTGTTGTGATATCTTCCCGTGAGTCCTTGGGTTTGATCGTACACATTTGCGTGTATGATTAGCGTACGATTAAACCGGGGGCGTCACATCTAGTGTATTGAGTTCATGACAAACAAAGTAATGCCTTAAGCAAGATGTCATGATGTAGAGGGATAAATGCATGTAATAGATATAAACCCCATCTTTTTACCCTTGATGGCAACAACATGATGCGTGCCTAGCTACCCCTTCTGTCACTGGGTGAGGTCACCGCACGGTATGAACCCAAAACGAAGCACTTCTCCCATTGCAAGAATCATAGATCAAGTTGGCCAAACAAAACCCACAACTCGAAGAGAATTACAAGCATATGAAATCATGCATCTAAGAGATCAGAAGAAACTCAAATAAGATTCATAGATAATCTGATCGTAAATCCACAATTCATTGGATCTCGACAAACACACCGCAAAAGAAGATTACATCGGATAGATCTCCATGAAGATCATGGAGAACTTTGCATTGAAGATCCAAGAGAGAGAAGAAGCCATCTAGCTACTAGCTATGGACCCGAAGGTCTATGGTGAACTACTCACGCATCATCAGAGAGGCCATGGTGTTGATGAATAAGCCCTCCGTATCCAAATCCCCCCCTCCGGCAGGGCACCAGAACGTTCCCCAGATGGGATCTTGCGGAGACAGAAGCTTGCGGCGGCGGAAAAGTATTTTCGTGGCTCTCTCCCGTGGTTTTGGACTTTTCGGGGATTTATAGGCGGAAGAAGTAGGGCAAAGTAGCCACAGGGGGGCCACAAGCCTACTAGGTGCGCCCCCCAGGCCGCGGCTAGGGGGCTTGTGGCCTCCCTTGGCGCCCTCTGCCTTGGTTCTCAAGCTCCTGCATATCTTCTGTTCCAGAAAAAAAATCTTTTCGGAGGTTTTATTCCGTTTGGACTTCATTTAATATTCTCCTTTGAAAAGGGTCAAAAACACGGAAAAAGCAGGAAGTGGCACTTGGCACTAAGTTAATAAGTTAGTCCGAAAAATGATATAAAAGGCATACAAAACATCCAAAGTTTGACAAGATAATAGCATGGAACCATAAAAATTTATAGATACGTTGGAGACGTATCAACCCACCATGCCCCAAGAGGTCCACATGGGTTTATTGGATGTACAATAAGGTATAATGGGCTCACAAAGTCATCCAAGGAAAGCCCATGAGGAAAAAGTAGAAAAACCAAAATAGGTGGGAAAATAAGGAAGGAGTCCTAATCCAAGTGGGATTGGAGAAGGACTCCTCCTTCCCACTTCGGCCGACCCAAGGATGGTTTCCTTGGTGCGGCAAGCTGCCCAAGGCTACATCTCCCCTCCTCCTATATATTTTAGAGGTTTAGGGCTTTTGAGACACAACTTTGCCATGTGCAACTCAGACCTACACGTCATAGTTCTTCCTCTAGATTAGATTTCTGCGGAGCTCGG
Source organism: Hordeum vulgare subsp. vulgare (assembly GCF_904849725.1). Classification (NCBI taxonomy): domain Eukaryota; kingdom Viridiplantae; phylum Streptophyta; class Magnoliopsida; order Poales; family Poaceae; genus Hordeum; species Hordeum vulgare. The sequence goes on along the minus strand of NC_058524.1, from coordinate 567,985,325 downwards.
GCGAAGCCCTGCAAGAATAGATCATCACCAACACCGGCGCGCCGTCACGCTGCCGGAGAACTCATCTACTTCTCCGTCTCTCTTGCTGGATCAAGAAGGCCGGGATCGCCATCGAGCAGTACGTGTGCTGAACGCGGAGGTGACGTCCGTTCGACGGTAGATCGGAATGGATCATGGGACGGATCGCGAGACGGTTCGTGGGACGGATCGTGGGACGGTTCGAGGGACGGATCGTGAAGACGTACCACTACATCAACCGCGTTTATTAACGCTTCCGCTTAGCGATCTACAAGGGTATGTGGATCCGATCTCCCTCTCGTAGATGAACATCACCATGATAGGTCTTCGTGTGCGTAGGAAATTTTTTGTTTCCCATGCAACGTTCCCCAACAGTGGCATCATGAGCTTGCTTCATGCGTAGATATTATATCGAGTAGAACACAAAAGGTTTTGTGGACGTTGATGTGCGATTTGCTGCCCTCCTTAGTCTTTTCTCGATTCGGTGGTATTGTTGGATTGAAGCAGCCCGGACCGACATTACTCGTACGGTTACGAGAGACTGGTCTCATCGACTAACATGCAACTCGTTGCATAAAGATGACTGGCGGGTGCCTGTTTCTTGAACCTTAGTTGAATTGGTTTTGACCGAGGCGGTCCTTGGAGACAGGTTAAATAGCAATTTGCACATCTCCGTTGTCGCTTTTACGTAAGTAAGATGCGATCATACAAGATACCCATGGCAGCCACGTAAAACATGCAACAACAAATTAGAGGACGACTAACTTGTTTTTGCAGGGTATGCTTGTGATATGATATGGCCAATGACGTGATGTGATATATTGGATGTATGAGATGATCATGTTGTAATAGTTAATATTGACTTGCACGTCGATGCTACGGCAACCGACAGGAGCCATAGGGTTGTCTTTAAACTAACGTTTGTGTTTGTAGATGTGTTTACTATATTGCTAGGTCGTAGCTTTAGTAGTAATAGCATAGATTGCACGACAACCTCGATGGCGGAACGATGATGGAGATCATGGTGTGGCACCGGTGACAAGAAGATCATGCCGGTGCTTTGGTGATGGAGATCAAGAAGCACAAGATGATGGCCATATCATGTCACTTATGAATTGCATGTGATGTTAATCCTTTGTTGCACCTTATTTTGCTTAGAACGACGGTAGCATTATAAAGTGATCCACTAAAATTTCAGCATGAAATTGTGTTCTCCCCGACTGTGCACCGTTGCGACAGTTCGCTGTTTCGAGACACCACATGATGATCGGGTCTGATAGACTCAACGTTCACATACAACGGGTGCAAAATAGTTGCACACGCGGAACACTCAGGTTAAACTTGACAAGCCTAGCATGTGCAGACATGGCCTCTGAACACATGAGACCGAAAGGTCGAGCATGAATCATATAGTTGATATGATTAGCATATACATGCTTACCACTGAAAGTATACTCAACTCACGTGATGATCGGAATTGAGTTAGGGGATTTGGATCATGTACCACTCAAATGACTAGAGGGATGTACTTTTTGAGTGGGAGTTCTTAAGTAATATGATTAATTGAACTAATTATCATGAACACAGTCAAAAGGTTTTCGCGAATTATGATGTAGCTTGCGCTATAGCTCTACTGTTTATATATGTTCCTAGAGAAAATTTAGTTGAAAGATGATAGTAGCAACTTTGCAAACTGAGTCCGTAAAACCGAGGATTGTCCTCATTGCTGCGCAGAAGGCTTATGTACTTAATGCACAACTCGGTATTCTGCACCTCGAGCGTTGTGTGTGGATTTTGCGAACATCTGACATACACGTTTCTGATGACTACGTGATAGTTCAGTGTGTAATACTTAATGGCTTAGAAGGAAGGCGCCGAAGACATTTTGAAATGTCACGAAACATAAGAGATGTTCTAAGAGATGAAATTGAGATTTCATGCTCGTGCCCTTGTTGAGAGGTATGAGACCTCCGACAAGATTCTTTGTCTCGACAAAGTAAAGGAGAAAAGCTCAATCATTGAGCATGTTTTCAGATTGTCTGAGTACATCAATCGCATGAATCAAGTGGGAGTTAATCGTCGAGATAAGGTAGTGATGGTTCTCCAAAGTCACTGCCACTAAGCTGCTAGAGCTTCGTGATGAACTATAACATATCAAGGATAGATATGATGATACTTGAGCGATTCACAATGTTTGACACTGCGAAAGTACAAATCAAGAAGGAGCATCAATTGTTGATGGTTAGTAAAACCACTAGTTTCAATAAGGGCAAGGGCTAGAAGGGATACTTCATGAAACGACAAACCAGTTGCTGCTCTAATGAAGAAACCCAAGATTGAACCCAAACCCGAGACTAAGTGCTTCTGTTATGAGGGGAACGGCCACTGAAGAGGAGATACCCTAGATACTTGGTAGATGAGAAGGATGGCGAAGTCAACAGAAGTATATTTGATATACATGATATTGATGTGTACTTTACTAGTACTCCTAGTAGCACGAGAGTATTAGATACCGGTTCGATTGCTAAGTGAATAGTAACTTGAAATAAAAGCTACGGAATAAACGGAGACTAGCTAAAGGCGAGTTGACAATAAGTGTTGGAAGTGTTTCCAAGGTTGATGTGATCAAACATCGCATGCTCCCTCTACCATCGGGATTGGTGTTAAACCTAAATAATTGTTATTTGGTGTTTGCGTTGAGCATGAACATGATTGGATCGTGTTTATTGCAATACAATTATTCATTTAAAGAGAATAATGGTTATTCTATTTGCTTGAATAATTACCTTCAATGGTTTATTGAATCTCGATCGTAGTGTTACACATGTTCATAATATTGGTGCCAAAAGATACAAAGTAATAATGATAGTACCACTTACTTGTGGCACTGCCGCTTGAGTCATGTTGGATTAAAATGCATGAAGTCGCTCTCTGTTGATGGATCTTTGTACTCACTCATTTTTGAAACGTTTGAGACATGCAAACCATACCTGTTGGTATAAATGCATGAAGAAACTCCATGCAGATGGATCCTTTGGACTCACTTGATTTTAAATCACTTGAGACATGCAAAATCATACCACATGGAACAATAAAGTAACTTGTTGGATGCAATACATTTTTGATGTGTGCAGTCCAATGAGTGGTGAGGCACGCAGTGGATATTGTTATGTTCTTACTTCATAGATGATTTGAGTTGATACACGAGTATTTACTTGATGAATCACAAGTCTGAAATATTGAAAAGTTCAAAGCTATTTCAGAGTAAAGATCATTGTGACAAGAGGATAAACTGTCTACGATATGATCATAGAGATGAATATCTGAGTTGCGAGTTTTGGTGCACAGTTAAGACAATGTGGAAATTGTTTCGCAGTTCATGCCACCTAGAACACCATAGTGTGATGGTGTGTCCGGACGTCATAGACGCGCCCTATTTGATATGGTGCATACTATGATGTCTCTTATCGAATTACCACTATCGTTTTTGGGTTATGCATTAGAGACAACCGCATTCACTTTAAATAGGGCACCTCGTATTTCCGTTGAGATGACACAGTATAAACTATGGTTTGGAGAAACCTAGGGTGTCGTTTCTTAAAAGTTTGTGGCTGCGATGCTTATGTGAAAAAGTTTCAGTCTGATAAGCTCGAACCCAAAGCGGATAAATGCATCTTCATAGGATATCCAAAACAGCTGGGTACATCTCCTATCTCAGATCCGGAAGCGAATTGTTTGTTTCTAGAAACAAGTCCTTTCTCGAGGAGAGGTTTCTCTCGAAAGAATTGAGTGGGAGTGTGGTGGAACTTGATGAGGTTAGTGAACCGTCACTTCAACCAGTGTGTAGCAGGGCGCAGGAAGTTGTTCATGTGGCGCCTACACCAATTGAAGTGGAAACTGATTATGGTGATCATTAAGCTTCAGATCAAGTTACTACAAAACTCGTAGGTCAACAAGGTCGCGTACTACTACAGAGTGGTACGGTAACCCTGTTTTGGAGGTCATGTTGTTGAACAACAATGAACCTACGAGCTTTGGAGAAGCGATGGTGGGCCCGGATTCCGACAAATGGCTGGAAGCCATGAAATCTGAGAGAGGATCCGTGTATAAAACAAAGTGTAGACTTTGGAAGAACTACTTAATGGTCGTAAGACAATTAAGTATAGATGGATCTTTAAAAGGAAGACAAACGATGATGGTGAAAAGTCACCATTAAGAAAAGCTTGACTTATCGCAAGGATGTTTCCGACAAGATCAAAGAGTTGACTATGATGAGACTTACTCACTCGTAGCGATGCTAAAAGTATGTTTGAATTATGTTAGCAATTGCTGCATTATTTATGAAATATTGCACATAGGATGTCAAAACATTGTTTCCTCGACGGTTTCCTTGAGAAAAGGTTGTGGTGATACAATCAGAAGGTTTTGTCGATCCTAAGGATGCTAACAAGTATGCGAGCTCCAGTGATCCTTCTATGGACTGGTGCAAGCTTCTCGGAGTTGGAATATACGCTTGGATGAGATGATCTAAGCTTTTGGGTTTGTACAAGGTTTATGAGAAACTTGTATTTCCAAAGAAGTGAGTGGGAGCACTATAGAATTTCTGATAAGTATATGTGGTTGACATATTGTAGATCGGAAGTAATATAGAATTTCTGGGAAGCATAAAGGGTTGTTTGAAAGGAGTTTTTCAAAGAAAAACCTGGATAGAGCTACTTGAAACATTGAGCATTAAGATCTATGGAGATAGGTCAAAACGCTTAATAGAACTTTCAATGAAATGCATGCCTTGACGAGTTTTTGAAGGAGTTCAAAATAGATCAGCAAAGAAGGAGTTCTTGGCTGTGTTGTAAGGTGTGAATTTGAGTAAGACTCAAAAGCCCGACCATGATAGAAGAAAGAGAAAGGACGAAGGTCGTCACCTATGCCTTAGCCGTAGACTCTAAAAGTATGCCAAGCTGTGTACCGCACCTGATGTGTGCCTTGCCATGAGTCTGTCAAGAGGTACAAAGAGTGATCCAGGATTGAATCACTGAACATCGGTCAAAGTTATCCTTAGTAACAAGTGGACTAAGGAATCTTTTCTCGATTATGGAGGTGATTAAAGAGTTCGCCGTAAAGGGTTACGTAGGTGCAAGCTTTGACACCAATCCGAATAACTCAGAGTAGTAAAACGGATTCGTATAGTAGAGTAGATATTTGGAGTGTTTCCGAATAGCACGTAGTAGCAGCATCTATAAGATGACATAAAGATTTGTAAAGCACACACGGATCTGAAAGATTCAGAACCGTTGACTAAAACCTCTCTCATGAGCAAGACGTGATCAAACCCCAGAACTGTATGGGTGTTGGATTCGTTAAAATCACATGGTGATGTGAACTAGATTATTGACTCTAGTGCAAGTGGGAGACTGTTGGAAATATGCCCTAGAGGCAATAATAAATTAGTTATTATTATATTTCTTTGTTCATGATAATCGTTTTTTATCCATGCTATAATTGTATTGATTGGAAACACAAATACATGTGTGGATACATAGAAAAAACATTGTCCCTAGTAAGCATCTAGTTGACTAGCTCGTTGATCAAAGATGGTCAAGGTTTCCTCACAATTGACAAGCGTTGTCACTTGATAACGGGATCACATCATTGGGAGAATCATTTGATGGACAAGACCCAAATTATAAACGTAGCATGTGATCGTTTTATTTTGGTTCTATTGTTTTCTGCATGTCAAGTATTCATTCCTATGACCATGAGATCATGTAACTCACTGACACCGGAGGAATGCCTTGTGTGTATCAAACGTCACAACATTACTGGGTGACTATAAAGGTGCTCTACAGGTATCTCCGAAGGTGTCCGTTGAGTTAGCATGGATCAAGACTGGGATTTGTCATTCCGTGTGACAGAGAGGTATCTCGGGGCCCACTCAGTAATACAACATCACACACAAGCCTTGCAAGCAATGTGACTCAAGTATAAGTCACGGGATCTTGTATTATAGAACGAGTAAAGAGACTTGCCGGTAACGAGATTGAAATAGGTATAGGGATACCGATAATCAAATCTCGGGCAAGTAACATATCGAAGGACAAAGGGAATGTTATACGGGATTATATGGATCCTTGGCACAGTGGTTCAACCGATAGGATCTTCGTAGAATATGTAGGATCCAATATGGGCATCCAGGTCCCGCTATTGGATATTGACCGAGAAGTGTCTCGGGTCATATCAACATAGTTCTCGAACACGCACGGTCTGCACACTTAAGGTTCAGTGACGTTTTAGTATAGTTGAGTAATATGTGTTGGTGACGGAAGGTTGTTCGGAGTCCCGGATGAGATCACGAACGTCACGAGAGTTTCCGGAATGGTCCGGAAACTAAGATTGATATATAGGAAGTTGGTGTTTGGATTCCAGAAAGTTTTCGGGCATTGCCCGCAGTGTACCGGGAGTGACGAATGGGTTCCGGGGGCCCACTAGGTGGGCCCGCTGTTGGAAATATGCCCTAGAGGCAATAATAAATGGTTATTATCATATTTCCTTGTTCATGATAATCATCTATTCTTCATGCTATAATTGTATTAACAGGAAGTAGTAATACATGTGTGAATAAATAGATCACAATGTGTCCCTAGCAAGCCTCTAGTTGGCTAGCTCATTGATCAATAGATGATCATGGTTTCCTGATCATGGACATTGGATGTCATTGATAACGGGATCACATCATTAGGAGAATGATTTGATGGACAAGACCCAATCCTAAGCATAGCACTAGATCGTGTTGTTCGTATGCTAAAGCTTTTCTAATGTCAAGTGTCTTTTTCTTCGATCGTGAGATTGTGCAACTCCTGGATACCGTAGGAGTGCTTTGGGTGTATCAAATGTCACAACATAACTGGGTGACTATAAAGGTGCACTACGGGTATCTCCGAAAGTGTGTGTTGGGTTGGCACGAACCGAGATCGGGATTTGTCACTCCGTGTGACAGAGAGGTATCTCTGGGTCCACTCGGTAGAACATCATCATAATGAGATCAATGTGACTAAGGTGTTAGTCACGGGATGATGTGCTGCGGAACGAGTAAAGAGACTTACCGGTAACAAGATTGAACAAGGTATAAGGATACTGACGATCGAATCTCGGGCAAGTTCTATACCGACAGACAAAGGGAATTGTACACGGGATTGATTGAATCCTTGACATCGTGGTTCATCCAATGAGATCATCGTGGAACATGTGGGAGCCACCATGGGTATCCAGACCCCGCTGATGGTTATTGGCCGGAGAGGTGTCTCGGTCATGTCTGCATTCCTCCCGAACCTGTAGGGTCTACACACTTAAGGTTCGATGACGCTAGGGTTATAGGGAATTGTTATACGAGGTTACCGAAGGTTGTTCGGAGTCCCGGATGAGATCCCGGACGTCACAAGGAGCTCCGGAATGGTCCGGAGGTAAAGATTGATATATAGGTTGGATGGGTTTGGACGCCAGAAATGTTTCAGGCACCACCGGCAAATTGTCAGGACCACCGGAAGGGTTCAGGAGGCCCACCGGGAGAGGCCACAAGCCCCAGGAGGCTACATGGGCCAAGTGTGGGAGGGAACCAGCCCCTGGGTGGGCTGGTGCGCCCCCCACACCCAGCCCAAGGCGCCTAGAGAGGGAAGGGTGGAAACCCTAAGATAGGTGGGCCTAAGGCCCACTAGGGGTGCGCCACCCCCCTCTCCCCTCCTGGCCGCCACCTCCAGCCCCATCTAGAGCTGCCGCACCCCTTTGGGGTGGGAACCCTAAGGCCTCGTTCGGCAGCGGTGTATTTGAGGCTTCAACGTGTATTTTCCCGATCGGTATAGTAATCCCGAAAATTCCTATCAGGCCCATTCGGTACCACGGTATTGGACCGGCCCTTCCCGAAAATTACACCCCAAACCCTCCAGTATTCGTGTGAGAGGAGACATGACCTAACCCTCGTGAAATTTCTCCTCCGGCTGTGACGACGCCGCCTCCTTCGCCCTCCTCCCTCCCGTAGTTCGCCGCCGGTTTGCTCTCTTCCTCAACTCCGTCCAAGCCGAGCCAGATGCTGCCTCAGATCCTGAGGCCTCTTGGCTCTTGACGTCGTCGTTGCCGCTGCCGCTGCCGTTCGGGCCGAGGCCTCTTGGTTTCTTGGCCTCTGTTGCCGCTGTCGTCTGTGCTGCCTCAACCCCTATCACCTCCGACGGCAGATCCTTCCGAAAACGTGTCATTTTTGCCGGTATGGACTGGTTCCACCCCACCCCTCTCCTCCCCTCTGTCTAGGGTTCCACCTCAGCCCCTATCACATCCTGACGGCAGTCCGACGCTCCTATGATTCTTTGACAGCCTTGTGTATTCTTAGTTCTTGCGAATATGTTTGTGGCTAGCTTTGGTGTGCAGCTTCTAGTTAAGATGCACTTACATCTTTGATTACAGAGGTGATGCCTTCCTTTGTTGAATTTATATCAAGATCAAGAACAACTCATACTTGTTAATTCTGTTTTTAATATGGGTTCAGTTAGTAGTAGGTGCTATTTTCTCAGCACTAAGGTTGATTAAAACGACATCTGAATAGGTTCAGTAAATCTACACATAAACGGCTTCTGAATAGATTCTGTGATAGTTGATGGTATATTACATCTCTGTAGAGAAACATTTTCGTGGTAAAAATTGCAGACATAACTTCCTTGTTATATAATTCTGTGATAGAGTCGAATCTAGGTTCGGCTAAACCATGATTTAGAGAAACATTTTCGATTGTTCAAACGATGATGCTTTTATTGCCGCAACTATAAGTTACAGTCTGCAAAAATCTGTACCTGACTGTAGATTATGTTGAAACGATGATGCTTTATTGCTGCAACTATAAGCTAAGTGCTATTAGACATGTTTGACTGTAGATGCCTGGTATAGATTTTTGCAGACGTAATCTACAGTCTCGTACAGATTTTTGCAGACGTAACTAGTTCATAGCTGCCATCACTACCATGTCCTCTTGCTAAATCACCAAAAGTAAATCATCCAATACTTACTACAACCAGCTTGTGTATGCGTGCCAGTTCTAATGTACGATCTGTTCGAGTAGTAGTACACACACTAATTAACCAAGGGACTGGTAGAAAAGCTGCTATCTGAGCTTGAGGTGGGCTTGGAGCTGCTCGTTCTCCTGGGCGAGCAGCTTTGCTGTCCTCCGGAACACAGTTATTTCGACTTACACTCTATATCTGGAGTATCTGTTGTGTTGATAGCCATACTACTGTACGATATCTCTTAATAATTATAATTTCTGTGAAACGTGCCAAATAAAGTGTCTTTTCTTGTCTCCAAGGAATGCTGGAAACAATTGAGTTTAAATTTCAAACTGAATCTGCTATATGAACTGAAGTTCCTGGAGACTGTCAAATAATTGGTTGATCATAGGGATCATTATTGTTGTGCCTTTGTTTTGATTTCTTCTGGTCGTTTTTTTTCTCCCGAGGGTCTCTATGTGCTGCGACGTGTGGTTTTTTGCTTGTTGTTTCCCAGGTCTGCCGTTGTTTGCACATTAATTTGTTCAGCTTTAGCATTCTTACAATTAGTGTTGAGACCGTAACAATCTGACTTTAGTTTCTCTTTTACTTAAGTTATCAGACATCTTTTGGATAAGGGAAAGTTTCAACATCTATGTTTCGGTCCGCAGCATTTACTCTTGATATCTCTGCCTTGCAGGAGGATGAGTCTCGGTCTACCGTTGATGTGCTCAACGATGCATTTACTACAGCGGAAGAGAGTGCTAAATGGAAATGATTCAGAAGAAAGGCACTTTGAAGTTTTATTTAGAGGAAACATTGTGGGGTTCTTTCATAAGGATTGCATTATCACTTTTGCAAAATTGTGTCATGACTGTGAGACTATTGTTGCTATGATGAGATAGTGATTCTAAGTTATGCAAAATTAAGTTGTTGATGTGATGATCCGCAAAGATCATATTTTTATTTTTATTATCCAATTATCTTTGTGGTTGTTGTGTTGTTCTGATTTGTGCTTTGTTGTTGCCGTTGGCACAATTGACCGGATTGTTAAAAGGTTTGATTTTTATTTTTCATCTTATCATAATGTAGGACAGCTATTGCAACTTATACTATGTTGTTTTATGAACACATGAAACTAGAAAACTCTAGTACCAAATAAGGTCTAGGGTGGGGGATTATTGGGGAATTGAGGGGATTTGGTGGAGGGGAGGGGATCACCAAATTCCCTCCAATCCTCAAGCGTATTGGGTGTGAAAATACACCCGTACCGAACAGAGCCTAAGGGGGCACCACTCTCCCCTCCCCCCTATATATAGTGGGGGTTTTGGCCATTGGAGACACGGGAATTTCTCTCTCTCTCTCGGCGCAGTCCTGTCTCTCTTCTTCCTCCTCTCCCATGGTGCTTGGCGAAGCCCTGCCGGGAGACCTCATGCTCCATCGTCACCATGCCGTCATGCTGCCGGAGCTCTTCCCCAACCTCTCCCTCCTCCTTGCTGGATCAAGGTGCGGGAGATGTCACAGGGCTGCACATGTGTTGAACACGGAGGTGTCGTGGTTCAACACTAGATCAGAATCACACCGCGATCTGAATCGCAGCGAGTACGACTCCATCAACCACTTTCTAGCAACGCTTCCGCTTAGCGATCTTCAAAGGTATGAAGATCCTCTCACCCCTCTCTCGTTGCTGGTCTCTCCATAGGAAGATCTGAATATGGCGTAGGAAAATTTTGAATTTTTGCTACGTTACCCAACATGCACGACGCCCCAAGGGGTCTACGTGGGTTTATTGGATGTAAAATAAGGTATAATGGGCTAACAAAGTCATCCAAAGAAAGCGCATGAAGAAAAAGTGGAAAAACCAAAAGAGGTGGGAAAATAAGGAAGGAGTCCTAATCCAAGTGGGATTGGAGAAGGACTCCTCCGTCCCACTTCGGCCGACCCAAGGATGGTTTCCTTGGTGCGCCAAGGCTGCCTCTCCCCTCCTCCTATATATACTAGAGGTTTAGGGCTTTTGAGACACAACTTTGCCACGTGCAACTCAAACCTACACCTCATAGTTCTTCCTCTAGATTAGATTTCTGCGGAGCTTGGGCGAAGCCCTGTAGGAATAGATCATCACGAACACCGGCGCGCCACCACGCTGCCGGAGAACTCATCTACTTCTCCGTCTCTCTTGCTGGATCAAGAAGGCCGAGATCGTCATCGAGCTGTACGTGTGCTGTACACGGAGGTGCCGTCCGTTCGGCGCTAGATCGGAACGGATCGTGGGACAGATTGCGAGACGGTTCGTGGGACGGATCGTGGGTCGGTTCGAGGGACGGATCATGAAGATGTACCCCTACATCAACCGCATTTATTAACGCTTCCGCTTAGCGATCTACAAGGGTATGTGGATCCAATCTCCCTCTGGTAGATGAACATCACCGTGATAGATCTTCGTGTGCGTAGGAAATTTTTTGTTTCCCATGCAACGTTCCCCAACAGGCAGCGCACGACCGGGGGCGTAGCGGAGTGGCGGAGCTCGGCAGGGGAGTAGCAGCGGAGGCCTTGGCGCACGAGTTCGGGCTCTGAGCGGCGCCGGGAAGGGTCCTGGAGGTTGTGGCGTGGCTGGGACGAGGTGGCGCCAGCGAGGGTTCTGGAGGTGGGCATGGCGCTGCGAGCCCAGCCAGGAGATGCTGCATCGGCAGCGGTCGGGTATAGCAGCGGTGTCAAGCATGCGGTGGTGCCCTCACTTGGCGCCGGAGATGGGAGATGGCGGTGGTGGCGTGCGTTCCGGATCTGACCGGGCCAGGTGATACATCTCCAACGTATCTATAAATTTTGATGGTTTCATGCTATTATCCTGTCAAACTTTGGATGTTTTGCATGCCTTTTATATCTTTTTGGGACTAACTTATTAACTCAGTGCCAAGTGCCAGTTCTTGTTTTTTCCGTGTTTTTGACCCTTTTTTCAGAGGAGGATTTTAAACGGAGTCCAAACAGAATGAAACTTTGATAACCCACAAGTATAGGGGATCACAACAGTTTTCGAGGGTAGAGTATTCAACCCAAATTTATTAATTCGACTCAAGGGGAAGCGAAAGAATATTCTCAAGTATTAGCAGTTGAGTTGTCAATTCAACCACACCTGAAAGACTTAGTATCTGCAGGAAAGTATCAGTAGCAAAGTAGGGTGATAGCAGCAGTAGCAACAGTAACCAGTAGCAGCAGTGACATCAGTAGGAGCAAAGTAACATAGCAAGGACCTGTAGTAAAGGACTTGTAGGCATTGGATCGGTGATGGATGATTATGCCGGATGTGATTCATCATGCTACAGTTATAACACGGAGAGATCAGTAACTAGCTCGAGTTCATCAATCTAATGTAGGCATGTATTCCGTATGTAGTCATACGTGCTCAGGGAAAAGAACTTGCATGACATCTATTGTCCATCCCTCCCGTGGCAGCGGAGTCCTAATGGAAACTACGTGATATTAAGGTTCTCCTTTTAATAAAGAACCGGACCAACGCATTAACACATGGTGAATACATGAACTCCTCATACTATGGTCATCTCCGGGAGTGGTTCCGGCTATTGTCACTCCGGGGTTGCCGGGTCATAACACATAGTAGGTGACTACAACTTGCAAGATAGGATCTAAAACACACATATATTGGCGACAACATAATAGGTTCAGATATGAAATCATGGCACTCGGGCCCTAGTGACAAGCATTAAGCATGGAAAAGTAGTAGCAACATCAATCTCAGAACATAGTGGATACTAGGGATCAATCCCCGTCAAAACTAACTCGATTACATGATAGATCTCATCCAATCCATCACTGTCCAGCAAGCCTACAATGAGATTACTCACGAACGGTCAAGAGCATCATGGAATTGGCGATGAAGGAAGGTTGATGATGACGATGGCGACGATCTCCCCTCTCCGGAGCCCAAAACGGACTCTAGATCTGCCCTCCAGATGAAGAACAGGAGGTGGCGGCGCCTCCGTATCATAAAACGCAATGAACTCTTCTCCCTGATTTTTTTCCGGGCGAGACAGACTAAATAGAGCTGAGATTGGAGGCGGTGGAGCGTCGTGGGCTCCACAAGCCTGCCAGGCGTGACCAGGGGGGCCGCGCCTGGTGGGCTTGTGGGCTCCACGCTCCACATCCTCTGCTGATTCTTGCTCCAGTATTTTTCATTAATTCCAGAAAAATTCTCCGTAAATTTTCAGGTCATTCCAAGAACTTTTATTTCTGTGCAAAAACAACACCATGGCAATTCTGCTGAAAACAACGTTAGTCCGGGTTAGTTCCATTCAAATCATGCAAATTAGAGTCCAAAACAAGGGCAAAAGAGTTCGGAAAAGTAGATACGACAAAGACGTATCAACTCCCCCAAGCTTAAAGCCTTGCTTGTCCTCAAGCAATTCCGTTGACAAACTGAAAGAGACAAAAGAAAAACTTTGACGAACTCTGTTTGATCTTGTTGTTGCAACTATGTCTAACGTCATACCCGGAGTTTCAGCAAGATCACAAGCAAACCACATAAGAAAATGACATCTAGGTCTCACGGTAAACTCATATCAATGGCATAATCAACTAGCGAGCAAATAATAATAAGTCTCAAACGTCAACACTTCAATCAAAACAATCATGAAGAAGTACGAATAGAAGGTATCTCGCTAGCTCTTTCTGAGACCGCAAAACATAAATGCAGAGCACCTTCAAAGACCAAGGGCTGACTAAACATTGTAATTCAAGGCAAAAATGATGCAGTCACAGTCATACTCAACACAGTTAAAAGCAAAGCATAAAAATGACAGAGGTGCTCTCTAATTGGTGCTTTTACAAGAGGAGGATGACTCAATAGGAACATAAATAGACATGCCCTTCGCAGAGGGAAGCATTGATTTGCAGAGGTGCCAGAGCTCAAGCTTTGAAAACAGAGATAATAATTTTGGGTGGCATGCTTTCATTGTCAACGCAATGACTAAGAGTTCTCACCATCTTCCACGCTACACATGCTATAGGCAGTTCCCAAACAGAAAAGTAAAGTTTTGACTCCCCCACCACCAATCAATCACACTCCACGGCTAGCCGAATCCTCGGGTATCGTCCATACCGGCCCCATTTCTTTTCGATTTGAGCATGGAACTGGGAATTCCAATTACCGGCCCCTTTCTCGTGAATGATAGTGAATAAACACATATCGAGGATAACACGCCTAGCATGGAAGATACTGATAGCCCCCTATCACCACATGAGCGGTTCAGGCATGCAAGACAGATTATTTCTTGAAGATTTAGAGAGTGGCACATGCAAATTTACTTGGAACGACAGGTAGATACCGCATAAAGGTAGGTATGGTGGACTCATATGGAACAACTTTGGGTTTATGGAAGTGGATGCACAAGCAGTATTCCCGCTTATTACAAGTGAAGGCTAGCAAAAGACTGGGAAGCGACCAACTAGAGAGCGACAATAGTCATCAAAATGCATTGAGATTAACTAACATTGAGTGCAAGCATGATTAGGACATAAATCACCATGAACATGAATAACATAAAGGCTATGTTGATTTTGTTTCAACTACATGGGTGAACATGCGCCAAGTCAAGCCACTTGAAACATTCAAAGGAGGATACCATCCTATCATACTACATCATAGTCATCTCAAAATTCATGTTGGCATCCAAGGCAAACCATTATAAGCTACTAGCTAATTAAGCATGGCATGAGAAACTATGATCTCGAAGTTGTCATTGCAAACATGTTTCTCTCACAACAAAGCTGAACTAGAAACAGTGAGCTAGTCATATTGACAAAAACAAAATAGATCGAGTTCATACCAGCTTTTCCACGCTCAGTCACTTCATCATATATCGTCATTATTGCCTTTCACTTGCACGACCGAGTGATGTGAACAATAATAAGAGTGCTTGTGCATTGGACTAAGCTGGAATCTGCAGGCAAACACAAAGGAGAAGACAAAGTAATATGGCTCTTTGACAACTAAACATGTATGCATGCGAGAGCCACTAAACATTGTAACCATGGTCTTCTACCTTGACCCAAAGAAAAATAAAACTATTTACATGGGAAAGCTCCCAACAAGCAAAAGAAGAAAACGAAAATCATTTTGGGTTTTCTCAAACTAGACAGACACATGAAAAGAAAACGAGAAAAAGAAAATAAACTAGCACGGATGATACAGTGGCAAAGTGTGAACACCGACGAATAAAGTGAAAGCATAAGCAAGAATGTAAAGTCGGTGAGAAACACGTACTCCCCCAAGCTTAGGCTTTTGCCTAAGTTGGTCTACTCCCATGGACGGAAATAACCAGCTCCGGGGTACTTCGGAGTGGACTGAGGATGCTACTGTTGTGTGAGCTCCTCTGGCTCCCACTGATAAACTGGCGTCTGGTACTCGACTGGTGGCTCGGGCACGGGCACCTGTGGTTGGGCTAAGCCCCAATATGCGTAGATGTCCGAGGGCATAATAATGTATCTGCCTGCATGAAGATTGAACAAAGAAGGAGCAGGCAAAGTAATAGTCTCACGAGTACCCTGACTAAATACCAGGTTATAAATCATCCTTCTATTTATATCTCTATCAAGAAAGTCATGGCGAACCATCCTATCATAATCGAGATATCTCTCGGGAAGAAGAATCTCTTCTTCCTCGTCCAGTCTAATAGGTATCTCAAAATGTCTAGCAAGACGAGTAGCATAGATACCTCCATAGATAACACCTTTAGAACAGTTCATGTTCAACCGTTGAGCTACTATAGCGCCCAAGCTATAAGTTTTATCATTATAAAGGGCTTCGCGCTTGACCACAAGATATGGGGAACTAAGGGACCCAGCTTTCCCACGACCAATCAATGCTAGCAGCTCTAGCGCAAGAAGTGAGAAGTACCGAAGTACGGGAAAATGAATGCTAGCAGCTCTAGCGCGAGACACTCCTCTCTCCTCTCGTACAACAATTGTATCTATGAAAGCTTCCAAGTCCCGTGGACGAGGTTCATGAATATCCCCAACATAAGGTAATTTGCAAACATTGCAAAAATCCTGAAGTGACATGCGCTGGGGGATATCATATAATTTGAACTCGACCATAGGAGGATTCTTCCTCGGATAGAAGTTAAAGCTTTGCACGAAAATATTAGTGAGGAGGAGGTATTGCGGACACTTATCTTCAACGAAGGCGGTAAGGCCTGCGTTCTCCACCAAGTAATAAAAGTCCTCATAAAGTCTGGTGGCGCGTAAGAACACATCGCTTGGGCACTCGCACACTCGAACTTCTGCGACTCGAGGGACCGGATACTTGGGCTTCTTCTCACTTCCATCATCCTTGGGGTCACGGCTTGAAGAGCCTCTTAAGAACCTCCTCATCTTTACCCCTTTCTATCTCTGAAAATTTCTGAAATTTTTAGTGACTCTAAGGAAAAGTGAACAAAGCTCAACAAAACTCGTAGCAACTACTCCCACAAGTGCCTAAAGGACATATTATGCATCAAAACTAGTTGGGACCAGCTAAAATTAGCATGCAAAGCTAAAGAACAGGGTCACCAAGGTAGCAAAAATACGCGAAGTATAAGGCACTAGAGGAAAATCTAATTGGACCAATGGAGGAGTCACTTACCAAGGAGCAATTTCCCCAAAACAGTTCGGAGGATGGTGCTTTGAGCAAGGAGATCAAAAATCCGAGCAAGAAGAGCAAGAACACGGGTTTGAGCTGCGAAACGATTTTTTCTGTAGGTAGGAGAAGCATATGAGAGCTAGAATGAGTGGAGGGGGTGCACGTGGGCCCCACAAGCCTGGTAGGCGCGGCCAGGGGGGGGGGGTGCCCGCGCCTCCAGGGCTTGTGGCCCACTGGTGCAGCCCCCAGACTAGCTCTTTGTCTCAGTATTTTTCAACAATTCCAGAAAAAATCATACTTGATTTTCAGGATGTTCGGAGAACTTTTATTTTCGCGGTACTTTTCCACGGGATGCTAAAACAGAAAACTGGGAAAACTAACTAAATCTATCATTTTTCTTCTAAGCAACCGAAAGTGAAAGCTTGGAACAGAGGTTTGTGACTCCTCGATTCATCCATCTCATGGTCATCGAAAGAAATCCATCAATGAGGTTGATCAAGTCTCCTTGATAAACTTTTTCAAATCGCAAAAGAGAACGGAGAATTTTCGAATAGTCACTAGGTAACTGATACTTCTCCAACGTATCTATAATTTTTGATGGTTGCATGCTATTATCTTGTCAAACTTTGATGTTTTGCATGCCTTTTATATATTTTTTTGGGACTAACTTATTAACTCAATGCCAAGTGCCAGTTCCTGTTTTTTCCATGTTTTTGACCCCTTTCGGAGGAGGATTTTAAACGGAGTCCAAACGGAACGAAACTGCCAAAAACATATTTTCTGAAACAGAAGAAGATTGGGAAGCCTGAGAATCAGGGCAGGGGGCCTGCACGGACCCCACAAGCCCCCTAGCCGCGGCCAGGGGGCCCGCGCCTCCCAGGCTTGTGGGCTCCCTAGGCCACCTCTACCCTAGGACTTTCGCCTATAAATTCCGTAAAATCCCAAAAAAAATGAGGAGATCATCGAAAGTACTTTTCCGCCGCCGCAAGCTTCTGTCTCCGCAAGATGCCATCTGGGGCACGTTCTGATGCCGTGCGGGAGGGGGTATTCGGACACGGAGGGCTTCTTCATCAACACCATGACCCCTCCGATGATGCGTGAGTAGTTCACCATAGACCTACGGGTCCATAGCTAGTAGCTAGATGGCTTCTTCTCTCTCTTGGATCTTCAATACAAAGTTCTCCATGATCTTCATGGAGATCTATCCGATGTAATCTTCTTTTGCGGTGTGTTTGTCGAGATCCGATGAATTGTGGATTTATGATCAGATTATCTATGAATCTTATTTGAGTTTCTTCTGATCTCTCTTATGCATTATTTCATATCCTTGTAATTCTCTTCGAGTTGTGGGTTTTGTCTGGCCAACTAGATCTATGATTCTTGCAATGGGAGAAGTGCTTAATTTTGGGTTCATACCGTGCGGTGACCTCACCCAGTGACAGAAGGGGTAGCGAGGCACGCATGGTGTTGTTGCCATCAAGGGTAAAAAGATGGGGTTTTCATCATTGGTTTGAGATTATCCCTCTACATCATGTCATCTTGCTTAAGGCGTTACTCTGTTCGTCATGAACTCAATACACTAGATGCATGCTGGATAGCGGTCGATGTGTGGAGTAATAGTAGTAGATGCAGAAAGTATCGGTCTACTTGTCTCGGATGTGATGCCTATATGTATGATCATTGCCTTAGATATCATCATGACTCTGCGCGGTTCTATCAATTGCTCGACAGTAATTTGTTCACCCACCGTAATATTTGCTATTTTGAGAGAAGCCTCTAGTGAACACTATGGCCCCCGGGTCTACTCCACACCTTATTTTCAGCCTTACTCTTTTACTTCGTTGCCCTTTTCGCCTTCAGATCTCACTTTCCAATCAATCTTGAAGGGATTGACAACCCCTTTATAGCGTTGGGTGCAAGCTCTTTGTGTTTGTGTAGGTACTCTGGACTTGACGAGATTCTTCTACTGGATTGATACCTTGGTTCTCAAATTGAGGGAAATACTTACTGCTCCTTTGCTGCATTACCCTTTCCTCTTCAAGGGAAAAACCGACGCAAGCAAGTCTCCGTCAACATGTCAATTTTTGGCGCTGTTGTTTGAGAAGTAGCAGTAACCTCAATGGGGATGTGAATCTCCCCAACAAGCAAATCTACTTCATCTTAACAGGAGGAATAGGGCATTCAAAGCTCCCAATAAGAATTGATGAAGTTTTTTCGATAGCATTGATGGAATGTACTCGATATTGTTTCTTCGGAAAGTGCACCGTATGCTCATTACTGTTGACATGGAAAGTGACATTGCCTTTGTTGCAATCTATAACAGCCCCTGCAGTGTTTAAATAGGGTCTTCCAAGGATGACCGCCATGGCATCGTCCTCGGGAATACCCAGAATAACAAAGTCTGTTAAGATAGTGACGTTGGCAACCACAACAGGCACATCCTCGCAAATGTCGATAGGGAAAGCCGTTGATTTGTCGACCATTTGCAGAGAAATTTCAGTGGGTGTCAACATATCCAGTTCAAGTCTACGATAAAGAGAGAGAGGCATAACACTAACACCGGCTCCAAGGTCGCATAAAGCAGTTCTAACGTAGTTGCCTTTAATGGAGCAAGGTATAGTGGGCACACCGGGATCACCTAGTTTCTTAGGAGTTCCACCCTTGAAGGTATAATTAGCGAGCATGGTGGAAATCTCAACCTCAGGTATCCTCCTCTTGTTAGTCACAATATCTTTCATGTACTTAGTATACAGAGACATTTTGAGCATATCTGTCAAACGCATTTGCAGAAAGACAGGTCTGATCATTTCAACAAATCGCTCAAAATCCTCATCATCCTTTTTCTTGGATGGTTTGGGAGGAAAGGGCATGGGTTTCTGAACCCATGGTTCCCTTTCTTTACCATGCTTCCTAGCAGTGAAGTCGTTCTTATCGTATCTCTTATTCTTAGGCCGTGGGTTATCAAGATCAGGTTCAATCTCCACATCCTTATCAGTGCTAGGTTGAGCATCATCATGAACATCACTATTGGTATTATCATTAGGCTCATGTTCATCACCAGATTGTGTTTCGGCATCAGAGACACACACATTGTTTGGACTCTCAGGTGTAGCAGCAACAGGGTTTCTAGCGTGCAGGTTCCTATCATCTTTCTTCTTCTTTCTAGGATGACTAGGTGCATCAGTGCTAACTCCTTGAGAATCTTGTTCAATTCTCTTCGGATGACCCTCAGGATACAAAGGTTCCTGAGTCATTCTACCGCCTCTAGTGACGACTCTGACAGAATTGTCATTCAACTCATTGAGCAAGTCATTCTGAGCTTTAAGTACTTGTTCTACCTGAGTGGTAACCATAGAGGCATGTTTACTCAGAAGCTTAAGATCATTGACATTTCTGTCCAAACAAGCACTTAAATGACTAAGCATACGAGCATTCTGTTCCAATTGTCTGCTAACATAATCATTGAAACTTTGTTGTTTGGCAACAAAGTTATCAAATTCATCCAAGCATAAGCTAGCGGGTTTATCAAAAGGAATATCACTCTCATCAAACCTACGCAGAGAATTTACTTATACTACCTGTATCGGGTTATCAAGACCACGAATCTCTTCGATAGGTGGTAGATTTTTGAAATATTTAGATTTAATGCCTTTATCTCGCATAGATTTCTTAGCTTCTTGCATATCTTCAGGACTGAGGAATAGAATACCTCTTTTATTCGGAGTTGGCTTAGGAGGTGGTTCGGGAATAGTCCAAGCATTCTCATTGCACAAGATGTTATTTAGTAGAATCTCAGCTTGTTCTACAGTTCGTTCCCTAAAAACACAACCGGCACAACTATCTAGGTGGTCTTTGGAAGCATCGGTAAGTCCATTATAGAAGATATCAAGTATTTCATTCTTCTCAAGAGGGTGATCATGCAAAGCATTCAACAGCTGGACGAGCCTCCCCCAAGCTTGTGGGAGACTATCTTTTTCAGCTTGAGCAAAGTTGTTTATTTCCTGCAAGACAGCTTGCTTCTTATGGGCAGGCAAATATTTTTCAGAGAAGTAGTAGACCATATCCCGGGGGCTACACACACAACCAGGAGCAAGAGAAGTGAACCAGGTCTTAGCATCATCCTTTAGCGAGAAAGGAAACAACTTGAGGATATAGTACTCGCGGATCTTTTCCTCACAAGTGAATAGGGTGGCTATATCGCGCAGTTTGGTAAGATGTGCTACGACCCTTTCAGACTCATAACCGTGAAAAGGATCAGATTTTACCAGAGTGATTAACTCAGGGTCGACAGAGAATTCATAATCCTTATCGGTCACAAAGATAGGCGAAGTAGCAAACTTCGGGTCGTATTTCATCCTAGCGTTCAGAAATTTCTCTTTCCACTTGCACAGTAAATTCTCAACATCATAGCTATCCTTACACGCAAGAAAATCCTCAGCTATCTCTCCCTCCATAACATAATGCTCAGGCATAACAGGCAATTCAGGCATAATAGCAGGTTCTACTTCAATAGTATCAGAAGTTTCAGAAGTATCATCACATCTAGCTGCAACTCTAGCAATTTGTGCATCAAGGAAAGCACGTAGTGGCAAAGCAGTATCAAGCATAGCATCATCAGGCAAAGCAGTATCAATCATAGCATCATCATAAGCATCATGGGCAGCAGAAGCAGCATCATCAAGCAGATGCGACATATGAGGATTTCTAGCAGGAGGTGGTGTCGCAAACTTACTCATAATTGAAGGTGAATCAAGTGCAGAGCTAGATGGCAGTTCCTTACCTGTCCTCGTAGTTGAGGGCAATACTTTAGTTCTTGGATCTCTAAGATTCTTTATAGTGACCAGCAGACGTAAATCCCAAGTGACCCAGAGAATACAGCTATGCTTCCCCGGCAACGGCGCCGGAAAAAGGTCTTGATAACCCACAAGTATAGGGGATCGCAACAGTTTACGAGGGTAGAGTATTCAACCCAAATTTATTGTTTTGACTCAAGGGGAAGCGAAAGAATATTCTCAAGTATTAGCAGTTGAGTTGTCAATTCAACCACACCTGAAAGACTTAGTATCTACAAGAAAGTATCAGTAGCAAAGTAGGGTGATAGCGGGAATAGCAACAGTAACCAGTAGCAGCAGTGACAGCAGTAGCAACAAAGTTAATGATGATGATCATGAAACTCCAGTTCAAGTTCCTGTCGAACCACGCAGGTCGACGAGACCACGTGCTGCTCCAGAGTGGTACGGTAATCCCGTTTTGTCAATCATGTTGTTAGACAACAATGAACCTGCAAATCATGAAGAAGCAATGGTGGGCCCAGATTCCAACAAATGGCTAGAGGCCATGAAGTCCGAGATAGGATCCATGTATGAGAACAAAGTGTGGACTTTGGAAGTTTTAGGGCTGATTTGAAACAACTTTGGGTTTAGGGCTGATTTGAAACAACTTTGCCACGGCAGCCCGACCACATATCTCCATGGTTTTACCTCTAGATCGCGTTTCTGCGGAGCTCGGGCGGAGCCCTGCTGAGATTAGATCACCACCAACCTCCGGAGCACCGTCACACTGCCGGAGAACTCATATAACTCTCCGTCTCTCTTGCTGGATCAAGAAGGCCGAGATCATCGTCGAGCTGTACGTGTGCTGAACGCGGAGGTGCCGTCCGTTCGACACTAGATCGTGGAACGGATCGCGGGACGGTTCGCGGGGCGGATCGAGGGACGTGAGGACGTTCCACTAAATCAACCGCGTTTCTTAACGCTTCTGCTGTGCGATCTACAAGGGTACGTAGATCGAATATCCCCTCTCGTAGATGGACATCACCATGATAGGTCTTCGTGCGCGTAGGAAATTTTTTGTTTCCCATGCGACGTTCCCCAAAAGTGGTATCAGAGCCAGGTTCATGCGTAGATGTCTTCTCGAGTAGAATACAAAAGTTTTTGTGGGCGGTGATGTGCGTTTTGCTGCCCTCCTTAGTCTTTTCTTGATTCCGCGGTATTGTTGGATTGAAGCGGCTTGGACCGACATTACTCGTACGCTTACGAGAGACTGGTTTCATCGCTACGAGTAACCCCCTTGCTCAAAGATGACTGGCAAGTATCGGTTTCTCCAACTTTAGTTGAATCGGATTTGACCGAGGAGGTCCTTGTATAAGGTTAAATAGCGATTCATATATCCCCGTTGTGGTGTTTGCGTAAGTAAGATGCGATCCTACTAGATACCCAAGGTCACCACGTAAAACATGCAACAACAAAATTACAGGACGTCTAACTTGTTTCTGCAGGGTATGCTTGTGATGTGATATGGCCAATGATGTGATGCGATATATTGGATGTATCAGATGATCATGTTGTAATAGATAATATCGACTTGCACGTCGATGGTACGGCAACCGGCAAGAGCCATAGGGTTGTCTTTAAACTAACGTTTGTGCTTGTAGATGCGTTTACTATTTTGCTAGAATGTAGCTTTAATAGTAATAGCATGAGTAGCACGACAACCCCGATGGCGACACGTTGATGGAGATCATGGTGTGGTGCCGGTGACAAGAAGATCGTGCCGGTGCTTTGGTGATGGAGATCAAGGAGCACGTGATGATGGCCATATCATGTCACTTATGAATTGCATGTGATGTTAATCCTTTTATGCACCTTATTTTGCTTAGAACGACGGTAGCATTATGAGGTGATCTCTCACTAAAATTTCAAGACGAAATTTTGTTCTCCCCGACTGTGCACCGTTGCTACAGTTCATCGTTTCGAGACACCACGTGATGATCGGGTGTGATAGACTCAACGTTCACATACAACGGGTGCAAAACAGTTGCACACGCGGAACACTCGGGTTAAGCTTGACGAGCCTAGCATGTGCAGACATGGCCTCGGAACACATGAGACCGAAAGGTCGATCATGAATCATATAGATGATATGATTAGCATAGGGATGCTTACCACTGAAACTATACTCAACTCACGTGATGATCGGACTTGAGCTAGTGTAAGTGGGTCATGAACCACTCAAATGACTAGAGAGATGTACTTTTTGAGTGGGAGTTTAGCAAGTAAATTGATTAAGTTAAACTCTAATTATCTTGAACATAGTCTAAGTCCACTTTGAATATATTTGTGTTCTAGATCATGGCTCACGCGACAGTCACCCTGAATTTTAATACGTTCCTAGAGAAAGCTAAGTTGAAAGATGATGGAAGCAACTTTGTAGACTGGGCTCGTAATCTTAAGCCAATATTACAAGCTGGGAAGAAGGATTGTGTCCTTAATGCTGCGCTAGGAGATGAACCACCCGCTACGGCCGACCAGGATGTTAAGAACGCTTGGTTAACACGTAAGGAGGACTACTCAGTAGTTCAATGTGCAGTCTTGTATGGCTTAGAACCGGGACTTCAACGTCGCTTTGAGCGTCATGGAACATATGAGATGTTCTAGGAGTTGAAGTTTATCTTTCAGAAGAACGCCCGGATCGAGAGGTCTGAGACCTCCGATAAATTCTATGCTTGCAAGATGGAGGAGAATTCGTCTGTCAGTGAACATGTGCTCAAAATGTCTGGGTACTCAAACCGTCTAGCTGAGCTGGGGATTGAACTCCCGCAAGAGGCTATCACTGACAGAATCCTTCAATCACTGCCGCCAAGCTATAAGGGCTTTGTGTTCAACTACAACATGAAAGGGATGAACAAGTCACCCGGCGAGTTGTTTGCGATGTTGAAAGTCGCAGAGTCTGAACTCCGTAAAGAGCATCAAGTGTTGATGGTGAATAACACCACTAGTTTCAAGAGAAATGGCAAAGGCAAGAAGGGTAATTCAAAGAAGAGCTGCAAGCCTATTGCCAATCCGACGAAGAAACCCAAAGCTGGACCTAAGCCTGAAACAGAGTGCTACTATTGCAAGGGTATGGGTCACTCGAAGCGCAACTGCCCCAAGTATCTGGCTGATAAGAAGGCGGCCAAAGAAAAATCAGGTATATTTGATATACATGTTATTGATGTGTACTTAACCGGCTCTCGTAGTAGTGCCTCGGTATTCGATACCGGTTCTGTTGCTCATATTTGCAACTCGAAACAGGAATTGCGGAATAGACGAAGGCTGGCGAAAGATGAAGTGACGATGCGCGTAGGAAATGGTTCCAAGGTTGATGCTATCGCCGTCGGCACAGTTTCACTTCAGTTACCATCAGGATTAGTTATGAACTTGAATAATTGTTATTTAGTGCCTGCGTTGAGCATGAACATTATATCTGGATCTTGTTTATTGCGAGACGGTTACTCTTTTAAGTCAGAGAATAATGGTTGTTCTATTTCTATGAGTAACATCTTTTATGGTCATGCACCCAATGTGAGAGGATTGTTCATATTGAATCTTGATAGTGATACACATATACATAACATTGAGACCAAAAGAGTTAGAGTTAACAATGATAGCGCCATTTTTTTGTGGCACTGCCGCTTAGGTCATATTGGTGTAAAACGCATGAAGAAACTCCATGCCGATGGACTTTTGGAGTCACTTGACTTTGATTCACTTGAAACGTGCGAACCATGCCTCATGGGCAAGATGACTAAAACTCCGTTCTCCGGAACAATGGAGCGTGCCAGTGACTTGTTGGAAATCATATATACTGATGTGTGCGGTCCGATGAGCGTAGAGGCACGCGGCGGATATCGTTATTTTCTCACCTTCACTTGCAATTTGAGTAGATATGGTTATGTCTACTTAATGAAGCACAAGTCTGAAACATTTGAAAAGTTCAAGCAATTTCAGAGTGAAGTTGAAAATCATCGTAACAAGAAGATCAAGTTCCTACGGTCTGATCGTGGGGGTGAATATCTGAGTTTTGAGTTTGGTGCTCACGTAAGACAATGTGGAATTGTTTCACAGTTGACACCGCCTGGAACACCACAGCGTAATGGTGTGTCCGAACGTCGTAATCGTACTTTATTAGAGATGGTGCGATCTATGATGTCTCTTAACGATTCGCCGTTATCATTTTGGGGTTATGCATTAGACACAGCTGCATTCACTTTAAATAGGGCACCATCAAAATCCGTTGAGATGACACCATACGAAGTGTGGTATGGCAAAAGGCCAAAGTTGTCGTTTCTTAAAGTTTGGGGATGTGATGCTTATGTCAAAAAGCTTCTGCCTGAAAAGCTGGAACACAAAGCGGAAAAGTGCATCTTCATAGGTTACCCAAAAGAGACAGTTGGGTACACCTTCTATCTCAAATCCGAGGGCAAAGTGTTTGTTGCTAAAAACGGAGCTTTTCTCGAGAAGGAATTTCTCTCGAGAGAATTGAGTGGGAGGAAGATAGAACTTGATGAGGTTGTCGAACCTCTCATCCCTCTAGATGGTGGCGCAGGGCAAGGGGAAACCTCTGTCGTTGTGATGCCGGTTGAGGAGGAAGTTAATGATGATGATCATGAAACTCCGGTTCAAGTTCCTGTCAACCACGCAGGTCGACGAGACCACGTGCTGCTCCAGAGTGGTACGGTAATCCCGTTTTGTCAATCATGTTGTTAGACAACAATGAACCTGCAAATTATGAAGAAGCAATGGTGGGCCCAGATTCCAACAAATGGCTAGAGGCCATGAAGTCCGAGATAGGATCCATGTATGAGAACAAAGTGTGGACTTTGGAAGTACTACCTGAGGGCCGCAAGGCTATTCAGAACAAATGGATCTTTAAGAAGAAGACGGACGCTGACGGCAATGTGACCGTTTATAAAGCTCGACTTGTGGCAAAGGGTTTTTCACAAGTTCAAGGAGTTGACTACAATGAGACATTCTCACCCGTAGCGATGCTTAAGTCCGTCAGAATCATGTTAGCAATAGCTGCATTTTTCGATTATGAAATCTGGCAGATGGATGTCAAAACGGCGTTCCTTAACGGTTTCCTTAAGGAAGAGTTGTATATGATGCAACCCGAAGGTTTTGTCGATCCTAAGAATGCTAACAAGGTGTGCAAGCTCCAGCGATCCATTTATGGACTGGTGCAAGCATCTCGGAGTTGGAACAAACGCTTTGATGAGGTGATCAAAGCATTTGGGTTTATACAAGTGGTTGGAGAATCTTGTATTTACAAGAAAGTGAGTGGGAGCTCTGTGGCGTTTCTAATATTATATGTGGATGACATATTGCTGATTGGAAACAACATAGAGTTTTTGGAGAGCATAAAGGATTACTTGAATAAAAGTTTCTCTATGAAGGACCTAGGAGAAGCTGCTTACATTCTAGGCATTAAGATCTACAGGGATAGATCAAAACGCCTGATAGGACTTTCACAAAGCACGTACCTTGATAAAGTTTTGAAGAGGTTCAAAATGGAACAGTCCAAGAAAGGGTTCTTGCCAGTTTTACAAGGTACGAGATTGAGTAAGACTCAGTGCCCAGCAACTGATGAGGATAGAGAGCATATGAGCACCGTCCCCTATGCTTCAGCCATAGGTTCTATCATGTATGCAATGTTGTGCACAAGACCGGACGTTAGCCTGGCCATAAGTATGGCAGGCAGGTTCCAGAGTAATCCAGGAGTGGATCACTGGACGGCGGTCAAGAATATCCTGAAGTACCTGAAAAGGACTAAGGAGATGTTTCTCGTCTATGGAGGTGACGAAGAGCTCGCCATAAAGGGTTACGTCGATGCAAGCTTTGACACAAATCCGGACGACTCTAAGTCGCAGACCGGATACGTATTTATTCTTAATGGGGGTGCGGTAAGCCGGTGCAGTTCCAAGCAAAGCGTCGTAGCAAATTCTACATGTGAAGCGGACTACATGGCTGCCTCGGAGGCGGCTAAGGAGGGTGTCTGGATGAAGCAGTTCATGACGGATCATGGAGTGGTGCCAAGCGCACTGAATCCAATAACCTTGTTCTGTGACAACACGGGTGCCATTGCCTTAGCAAAGGAACCACGGTTTCACAAGAAGACCAGACACATCAAACGACGCTTCAACCTCATCCGCGACTACGTCGAAGGGGAGGACGTAAATATATGCAAAGTGCACACGGATCTGAATGTAGCAGACCCGCTGACTAAACCTCTTCCACGGGCAAAGCATGATCAACACCAGAACTGTATGGGTGTTAGATTTATTACAATGTAATTCGCATGATGATGTGAGGGCTAGATTATTGACTCTAGTGCAAGTGGGAGACTGTTGGAATTATGCCCTAGAGGCAATAATAAATATAGTTATTATTATAATTCCTGTATCAAAATAATCGTTTATTATCCATGCTATAATTGTATTGAATGAAGACTTATATACATGTGTGGATACATAGACAAAACACTGTCCCTAGCAAGCCTCTAGTTGGCTAGCCAGTTGATCAAAGATAGTCAGGGTCTTCTGATTATGAACAAGGTGTTGTTGCTTGATAACTCGATCACGTCATTAGGAGAATCACGTGATGGACTAGACCCAAACTAATAGACGTAGCATGTTGATCGGGTCATTTTGTTGCTACTGTTTTCTGCGTGTCAAGTATTTGTTCCTATGACCATGAGATCATATAACTCACTGACACCGGAGGAATGCTTTGTGTGTATCAAACGTCACAACGTAACTGGGTGACTATAAAGATGCTCTACAGGTATCTCCGAAGGTGTTCGTTGAGTTAGTATGGATCGAGACTGGGATTTGTCACTCCGTGTGATGGAGAGGTATCTCGGGGCCCACTCGGTAATACAACATCACACACAAGCCTTGCAAGCAAAGTGACTTAGTGTAAGTTGCGGGATCTTGTATTACGAAACGAGTAAAGAGACTTGTCGGTAAACGAGATTGAAATAGGTATGCGGATAATGACGATCGAATCTCGGGCAAGTAACATACCGAAGGACAAAGGGAATGTCATACGGGATTATATGAATCCTTGGCACTGAGGTTCAAACGATAAGATCTTCGTAGAATATGTGGGATCCAATATGGGCATCCAGGTCCCGCTATTGGATATTGACTGAGGAGTCACTCGGGTCATGTCTGCATAGTTCTCGAACCCGCAGGGTCTGCACACTTAAGGTTCGACGTTGTTTTATGCGTATTTGAGTTATATGGTTGGTTACCTAATGTTGTTCGGAGTCCCGGATGAGATCACAGACGTCACGAGTGTTTCCGGAATGGTCCGGAAACGAAGATTGATATATAGGATGACCTCATTTGATTACCGGAAGGTTTTCGGAGTTACCGGGAATGACGAATGGGTTCCGGGTGTTCACCGGGGGGGGGGGGGGGGTAACCCACCCCGCGGAAGCCCATAGGCCTTGGGGGTGGCGCACCAGCCCTTAGTGGGCTGGTGGGACAGCCCAAGAAGGCCCTATGCGCCATAGGAATAAAATCAAAGAGAAAAAAGAGGAGGTGGGAAAAAGGGGAAGGACAAACCTAGTTGGATTCGGTTTGGAAGGGGAAGACTCCCCCCCTTGGCTCGGCCGAACCCCTTGGGGCTCCTTCAGCCCCAAGGCAAGCCCCCCCCCTCTCCCACCTATATATACGGAGGTTTTAGGGCTGATTTGAAACAACTTTGCCACGGCAGCCCGACCACATATCTCCACGGTTTTACCTCTAGATCGCGTTTCTGCGGAGCTCGGGCGGAGCCCTGCTGAGATTAGATCACCACCAACCTCCGGAGCGCCGTCACGCTGCCGGAGAACTCATCTACCTCTCCGTCTCTCTTGCTGGATCAAGAAGGCCGAGATCATCGTCGAGCTGTACGTGTGCTGAACGCGGAGGTGCCGTCCGTTCGGCACTAGATCGTGGGACGGATCGCGGGACGGTTCGCGGGGCGGATCGAGGGACGTGAGGACGTTCCGCTACATCAACCGCGTTTCTTAATGCTTCTGCTGTGCGATCTACAAGGGTACGTAGATCGAATATCCCCTCTCGTAGATGGACATCACCATGATAGGTCTTCTTGCGCGTAGGAAATTTTTTGTTTCCCATGCGACGTTCCCCCAAAAAAACAGCCACCATACTTACCTACTATGGCTTTTTCAAAGCCATTCCGAGATATATTGCCATGCAACTACCACCATGACATGTGCCACATCTTCTACATTGCCATTGCATGATCATAATATAGCTAGCATGATGTTTTCATTGATGTCTATGCCATGCTAGATCATTGTCACGGTACACTACCGAAGGCATTTCATATAGAGTCATCATTGCTCTAAGTTTTGAGTTGTAAGTGTGATGATCATCATTGATGGAGCATTGTCCCATGTGAGGAAATAAAAGAGCCAGTGAAGATGCCCACCAAAAAAAAAGAGGCCGAAGATGCCCACCAAAAAAAAGAGGCCAAAGAGCCCACCAAAAAAATGAGAGAAAAAGAGAGAAGGGACAATTCTACTATCTCCTTTCCACACTTGTGCTTCATATTAAGCACCATGATCTTCATGGTTGAGAGTCTCTCGTTTTGTCACCACCATATAGCATGGGAAATTTTCATTATATAACTTGGCTTGTATATTCCAATGATGGGCTTCCTCAAAATTGCCTTAGGTCTTCGTGAGCAAGCAAGTTGGATGCACACCCACCAGTTTTCTTTAAAGAGCTTTCACTTACTCTTAGCTCTAGTGCATCATTTGTATGGCAATCCCTACTCATTCACATTGATATCTATTGATGAGCATCTCCACAACTCATTGATATACCTAGTAAATGTGACCATCTTCTCCTTTTTTGCCTTGCAACCTCCACCACACTCCATTCCACTTATAGTGCTAAAACCATGGCTCACGCTCATGTATTGCGTGAGAGTTGAAAATGGTTGAGAAAGTAAAGGTGTGAAAACAATTACTTCGGCAATACCGAGGTTGTGCATGATTTAAATTCGTTGTCCAAGGATGATAGAGCATAGCGAGACTATATGATTTTGTAGGGATAACTTTATTTTGGCCTTGTTATTTTGAAAGTTCATGATTACCTTGCTAGTTTGCTTGAAGTATTATTGTCTCCACGTCAATAGCAAACTATTGTTTTGAATCTAACGGATCTGAACACTCATGTCACATAAGAGGAGTTACAAAGGAAATCTACGCTAGGTAGCATGAAAACATCAAAAATTCATTCTTTATCACTTCCCTACTCGAGGACGAGCAGGAGTTAAGCTTGGGGATGCTTGATACGTCTCAAACGTATCTATAATTTTTGATGGTTTCATGCTGTTATCTTGTCAACTTTGGATGTTTTATATAGCTTTTATATCTTTTTTGGGACTAACTTATTAATTCAGTGCCAAGTGCCAGTTCCTGTTTTTTCTGTGTTTTTGACTCTTTTCAGATCTGATTTTGGAACGGAGTCCAAACAGAATAAAATCCCGGAAATGAATTTTTCCAGAACAGAAGAAGATCGGGGGACTTGAGGGCCAAGGCAGGAGGCCCACATGGAGCCCACAAGCCCTGTAGCCGCGGCCAGGGGGCCGCGGCTACTAGGCTTGTGGCCCCCCTGGAGCTCCCCTGCCCTAGCCCTTTGGCCTATTTATTCCCTAAAATCCCAGAAAAAATAAGGGCGTCCACGAAACCACTTTTTGGCCGCCGCAAGCTTCCGTTTCCACGAGATCTCATCTGGAGACCCTTCTCGGTGCCCTGCCGGAGGGGACTTTGGAGCTGGAGGGCTTCTACATCAACATCATTTCCTCTCCAATGACTCGTGAGTAGTCCACTTCAGACCTACGGGTCCGTAGTTAGTAGATAGATGGCTTTTTCTCTCTCTTGGATCTTCAATACAAAGTTCTCCATGATCTTCATGGAGATCTATCTGATGTAATCCTCTTTGGCGGTGTGTTTGTGGAGATCCGATGAATTATGGATTTGTGATCAGATTATCTATGAATTATATTTGAGTCTTTGCTGATTTCTTATATGCATGATTTGATATCCTTGTAAGTATGTCCGAGTCTTGGGTTTTGTTTGGCCAACTAGATCTATGATTCTTGCAATGGGAGAAGTGCTTGGTTTTGGGTTCATACCGTGCGGTGACCTTTCCCAGTGACAGAAGGGGCAGCAAGGCACGCATCGTGTTGTTGCCATTAAGGGTAACTAGATGGGCTTTCATCATAGATTTGAGATTGTCCATCTACATCATGTCATCTTGCTTAAGGCGTTACTCTGTTCTTATGAACTCAATACACTAGATGCATGCTGGATAGCGGTCGACGTGTGGAGTAATAGTAGTAGATACAGAAAGTATCGGTCTACTTGTTTTGGACGTGATGCCTATACGTATGATCATTGCCATAGATAATGTCATGACTTTGCGCGGTTCTTGCTCGACAGTAATTCGTTCACCCACCGTCTACTTGCTTTCATGAGAGAAGCCACTAGTGAACACTACGGCCCCCGGGTCTATTCATAATTATCATCTCCGCTTTTAGTTTTACTTTGCTTTGTTTAATTTTTGCTTTCAGTTCTCACTTTGCAAACAATCTATAAGGGATTGACAACCCCTTCATAGCGTTGGGTGCAAGCTCTTTGTGTTTGTGCAGGTACTTGTGACTTGACGCGATCCTCCTACTGGATTGATACCTTGGTTCTCAAACTGAGGGAAATACTAACGTCGCTGTGCTACATCACCCTTTCCTCTTCAAGGGAACACCAACGCAAGGCTCCAAGGCCGCGGGGGAATCCTTTGCATATTTGCCAAGGAAATCCCTATAGGCGTAGCCAGCAACAGTGACCTAGTGACTATTCGAAAATTCTCCGTCTTCTTTTGCGATTCGAAAAGGTTTGTCGAGGAGACTTGATCAACCTCATTGGCGGATTTTCTATCGATGACCATGAGATGGATGAATCGAGGAGTCACAAACCTCTGTTCCAAGCTTTCACTCTAGGTTGCTTAGAAGAAAAATGATAGATTTAGTTTAGTTTTCCCTGTTTTATGTATTAGCGTCCGGTTGAAAAGTACCCCGGAGCTGGTTATTTCCCTCCTTGGGAGTAAACCAACTTATGCCAAAAGCCTAAGCTTGGGGGAGTACGTGTTCTCACCGACTTTACATTCTTGCTTATGCTTTCACTTTGTTAGCCGGTGTTCACACTTTGCCACTGTATCATCCATGCTAGTTTATTTTATTTTTCTCGTTTTCTTTTCGTGTGTCTGTCTAGTTTGAGAAGAACCAAAAAGATTTTATTTTCTTCTTTTGCTTGTTGGGAGCTTTCCCGTGTAGATAGTTTTCTTTTTCTTTGGGTCAAGGTAGAAGACCATGGTTACAATGTTTAGTGGCTCTTGCATGCATACCTGTTTAGCTTTCAAAGAGCCATACTACTTTGTCTTCTCCTTTGTGTTTGCCTGTAGATACCAGCTTTAGTCCAATGCACGAGCACGCTTATTATTGTTCACATCGTTCGGTCGTGCAAGTGAAAGGCAATAATGACGATATATGATGAAGTGACTGAGCTTGGAAAAGCTGGTATGAACTCGGTCTATTTTGTTTTTGTAAATATGACTAGCTCACTGTTCCAAGTTCAGCTTTGTTGTGAGAGAAACATGTTTGCAGTGACAACTTAGAGATCATAGTTGCGTATGCCATGCTTACTTAGCTACGAGCTTATAATGGTTTGACTTGGATGCCCACATGAATGTTGAGATGACTATGATGTAGTATGATAGGATGGTATCCTCCTTTGAATGTTTCAAGTGGCTTGACTTGGCGCATGTTCACACATGTAGTTGAAACAAAATCAACATAGCCTCTATGATGTTCATGTTCATGGTGATTTATGTCCTACTCATGCTTGCACTCAATGTTAGTTAATCTCAATGCATTTTGATGACTGTTGTCGCTCTCTAGTTGGTCGCTTCCCAGTCTTTTGCTAGCCTTCACTTGTACTAAGCAGGAATACTGCTTGTGAATCCACCTCCATAAACCCAAATTGTGCCATATGAGTCCACAATACCTACCTATGTGCAGTATCTACCTGCCGTTCCAAGTAAATTTGCATGTGCCACTCTTTAAATCTTCAATAAATAATTTGTTTTGCATGCCCGAACCGCTCATGTGGTGACAGGGGGCTATTGGTATCTTCCATGCTAGGCGTGTTATCCTCGATATGTGTTTATTCACTATCATTCACGAGAAAGGGGCCGATAATTGGAATTCCCGGTTCCATGCTCAAATCGAAAAGATAATTACAAACAAAACTCCCCCAGGATTGATGTTGGTATGGACGGTACCCGAGGACTCGGCTTGCTGTGGAGTGTGATTGATTGGTGGTGGGGGAGTCAAAAGTTTACTTTTCTGTTTGGGAACCGCCTATAGCATATGTAGCGTGGAAGATGTTGAAAACTCTTAGTCATTGCGTTGACAATGAAAGCATGCCACCCAAAATTATTATCTCTGTTTTGAAAGCTTGAGCTCTGGCACCTCTGCAAATCAATGCTTCCCTCTGCGAAGGGCTTGTCTATTTATGTTCCTGTTGAGTCATCCTCCTCTTATAAAAGCACCAATTAGAGAGCACCTCTCTCATTTTTATGCTTTGCTTTTAAATGTGTTGAGTATGACTGTGACTGGATCTTCATTGCCTTGAATTACAATGTTTAGTCAGCCCTTGGTCTTTGAAGGTGCTCTGCATTTATGTTTTGCGGTCTATGAAAGAGCTAGCGAGATACCATCTATTCGTACTGCTTCATGTTGTTTTGATTGAAGTGTTGACACTTGAGGCTTATTATTATTTGCTCTCTAGTTGATTATGCCATTCATATGAGTTTACCGTGTGACCAAGATGTCATTTGCTTATGTGGTTTGCTTGTGATCTTGCTGAAACTCTGAATATGAGTTAGACATAGTTGCAACAACAAGATCAAACAGAGTTCGTCAAAGTTTTCCTTTTATCTCTTTCAGTTTGTCAACTGAATTGCTTGAGGACAAGAAAGGCTTTAAGGTTGGGGGAGTTGATACGTCTCCATCGTATCTACTTTTCCGAACTCTTTTGCCCTTGTTTTGGACTCTAATTTGCATGATTTGAATGGAACTAACCCGGACTGACACTGTTTTCAGCAGAATTGCCATGGTGTTGTTCTTGTGTAGAAATAAAAGTTCTCGGAATGTCTTGAAAATTTACGGAGAATTTTTCTGGAATAAATGAAAAAGACTGCGCAAAGATCCACGGGAGGAAGTGTGCGAGTGGGCCAGAAGCCCATAGGCCGCGGCCACCCCCCCTGGCCGCACCGTTAGGGCTTGTGGGGCCCACGTGGCACCACCGCCTCCAAACTCAGCTCTATATCTTCCGTCTCGCCCGGAAAAAAAATCAGAGAGGAGGATTCATCGCGTTTTACGATACGGAGGCGCCGCCACCTCCTGTTCTTCATCTGGAGGGCAGATCTGGAGTCCGTTTTGGGCTCCGGAGAGGGGAAATCGTCGCCATCGTCATCATCAACCTTCCTCCATCTTCAATTCCATGATGCTCTTCATCGTTCGTGAGTAATCTCATCGTAGGCTTGCTGGACGGTGATGAGTTGGATGAGATCTATCATGTAATCGAGTTAGTTTTGATGGGGATCGATCCCTAGTATCCACTATGTTCTGAGATTGATGTTGCTACTACTTTGCCATGCTTAATGCTTGTCACTAGGGCCCGAGTGCCATGATTTCAGATCTGAACCTATTATGTTGTCGCCAATATATGTGTGTTTTAGATCCTATCTTGCAAGTTGTAGTCACCTACTATGTGTTATGACCCGGCAACCCCGGAGTGACAATAGCCGGAACCACTCCCGGAGATGACCATAGTATGAGGAGTTCATGTATTCACCAAGTGTTAATGCGTTGGTTCGGTTCTTTATTAAAAGGAGAACCTTAATATCCCGTAGTTTCCATTAGGACCCCGCTGCCACGGGAGGGATGGACAATAGATGTCATGCAAGTTCTTTTCCCTAAGCACGTATGACTACATACGGAATACATGCCTACATTAGATTGACGAACGGGAGCTAGTTACATTTCTCTCCGTGTTATAGCTATTACATGATGAATCACATCCGTCTTACTCATCCATCACCGATCCACTGCCTACGAGTCTTTTACTACTGCTGTTACTCTGCTGCTACTGGTTACTTCTGTTCCTTCCTACTATTGCTATTGTTGTTACTTGCTGCTGCTGTCACTACTGTTGTTACTCGCTACTTTGCTGTTACCTGCTGCAAGACTTTTCCGACACCGTTGCCGGGGAAGAATAGTTCCCCGTCAACGTGCTATTTTCTAGGCGCCATTGATACAACAAGTTAGGAATAGTCTGCCATCAACAGACCCTTTTCTAGCACCGTTGCTATCATACTACTTTGCTACTGATACTTTGCTTGCAGACACTAATCTTTCAGGTGTGGTTGAAATTGACAAACTCAGCTGCTAATACTTGAGAATATTCTTTCACTTCCCTTCGTGTCGAATCAATAAATTTGGGTTGAATACTCTACCCTCGAAAATTGTTGCGATCCCCTACACTTGTGGGTTATCAGTGACCTCACCCAGTGACAGAAGGGGTAGCGAGGCACGCATCGTGTTGTTGCCATCAAGGGTAAAAAGATGGGGTTTTCATAATTGGTTTGAGTTTATCCCTCTACATCATGTCATCTTGCTTAAGGCGTTACTCTGTTCGTCATGAACTCAATACACTAGATGCATGCTGGATAGCGGTCGATGTGTGGAGTAATAGTAGTAGATGCAGAAAGTATCGGTCTACTTGTCTCGGACGTGATGCCTATATGTATGATCATTGCCTTAGATATCGTCATGACTTTGTGCGGTTCTATCAATTGCTCGACAGTAATTTGTTCACCCACCGTAATATTTGCTATTTTGAGAGAAGCCTCTAGTGAACACTATGGCCCCCGGATCTACTTCACACCATATTTTCAGCCTTACTCTTTTACTTCGTTGCACTTTCCACCTTCAGATCTCACTTTGCAATCAATCTTGAAGGGATTGACAACCCCTTTATAGCGTTGGATGCAAGCTCTTTTGTGTTTGCGCAGGTACTCTGGACTTGACGATATTCTCCTACTGGATTGATACCTTGGTTCTCAAACTGAGGGAATACTTAATGCTCCTGTGCTGCATCACCTTTTCCTCTTCAAGGGAAAAACCAACGCAAGCAAGTCTCCGTCAACGTGTCAATTTTTGGCACTGTTGTTTGAGAAGTAGCACCGGGTCCTTGGGCCATATGTTGTGTGGCCGCGTGCCTGGATTGGCATCGTTTGTAGCTGTGTGCTGGGCAGTCTGCCCTGGCGTGCTGCCATGAATCTGGTCTAAAGCTACGATCTTTTCTTAACCGAGCGGGAGATGGAGGTCGGGTTGCTTGCCTTCGGCCGTGCAGGGTTGGTGTGCTGTGCTGCAACGTTCTAGTCATGATGGCGGAGGTGCTGCGGCGACGGCGGAGTGACCCATCACAGACTGTGTGCCTCAATCCGATGGGTAGGGTTGGACATGTTCGACACGGATGAAAATCTTGCCCGTCTTCGGACGATGTTGGAGGCGACGACGCCTGCGGGTGTCGGTTCCCTCCTTGGTGGCGTCGCTAGGGTGTGCCGGCATCTCTTCCTCCTAGCTTGGGTTGTTGTCTCGAGGCGAAAGCCTAGTTCATTCTCGGACCAGCGATGGCGGTGTCTTAGCGTCGTTCCTCTGATGGAAGCATGGTGTCTAGAGACTTGGCCCAATGGTTATGTGTTATGG
The DNA here is from genome assembly GCF_904849725.1 of Hordeum vulgare subsp. vulgare. NCBI lineage: Eukaryota > Viridiplantae > Streptophyta > Magnoliopsida > Poales > Poaceae > Hordeum > Hordeum vulgare. The sequence continues at coordinate 567,947,985 of NC_058524.1, read as the reverse complement.
TTCTTCGGTGCCTTCCATTGGTCTGAGTAGAGCTACTTGGGCGCAATGTACACCGGTGCTGGTGACTCCAAGACGATGGCTTTTCTCTGGATCGACTGAGTCCCGCCACCCACTCGCCATCTTCTTTTAGACATTCAAGGGTATTTGGTGCGTTGGCAAGGGACGTCCGGTTGAAGCTGTTGCTCTTCGAGGTGACAGTTGTTGGTCGAGACGCGGCTTGGTTGTTCTGTTTAGGGCTAGTTCCTTTGTGTTGTGGTTGTAGCATTTGCGTTGATTGTCTTCGGATAAGCTCGGGTCTGGAGTTTATGTTACACTTGCTGTTCGCAGCAAGTTGTGGTCCTTTGTAATTGTCTTCTGCCTTCTATGAAAATATAGTACGTTGTTGACATACTCTTGAAAAAAATACATAAAATAAGACTTATACGTGTATGCGCACGCACGAGCGGCGCTCCACTATCCAACGCCCACGATCTGCAAGCCCGGTGTGCCCACGACGCGCACAAACACGTCCTACGCAGCCGGCTGCACCCGATCGCCACGCAATCTACCGCTACTCTCGCCAACAGAGACACACTCACACACGCATGTACACAGCCTGTAAGTCGAGCTGTGCCCATACACAAGTCGGACTATGGCAAGACTATGACTCGACGCGATCACTCAGCACACCCACACCCGACACACTCTTTGAACGCGTGCTGCATTCCCAACACTAGCTATTTTTGTTGCTCTTGTCAGGGGCTAGTAGGGCACCCAAGTTAAAGCCCGCCATTTAGCAAATTTTTTTTTATGTAATATTTGTTTTCATATTTTTTTTGGTAATATTATCTTTTCACTTGGAAAGAAGTGTGAAAAATTGTTTGTCATAATTATTGGTTAGTTATAGTTGCCGTTTACCTATTATTATTATTTGTAAAAAAGTGATCTAATATTTGTTTTTTTTGTAAATTTAGCTTTTTAAGTTTAATTTTAAAGGAGGAAAAATGTGGATTCGTTGTAACCATAGCTTATTTTTGACTGTAATTACTATTTAACAAAAAAGTGATGTAATGTTTGTTTCCAATTTTTGTTGGTAATTTGAAGTTTTAAAGAAGAAGGGGAAAATTGGTAATTTTGTAATCTTAATAATTTAAATTTCAATGAAGAAGGGGGAAAAAGGAGAAATAATATATGTTTTCATTTTTTTGGGAATTTTATCTCCTTAATTTGAATTTTAAATAAGAAGGGGAAAAAGAAATAATATATGTTTTCATTTTTCTTTGGAATTTTATCTCTTTAATTTGAATTTTAAAGAAGAAGGAGAAAAAAGAGGTAGGTTGTTCATGGGGGGGAGGTATTGTTCATCGCACTCGTAGTTACTGTTTGACTATTATTACTATTTTGTAGAAAAATGATGTATTTATTTGTTTTCATTTTTTGGTATTTTTGTCACCTTAATTTTAAAAAGTGGTGTAATATTTGTATTAGAACTTGGGGAAACGTTTTTTTAAAATTTTAATTTTAAAATTTTAATTTAGAAAAAGAGGGGAATTTTAAAAGGAAAACAAAAAAAATAAGGCTTATTGTTCATCACAGGGTTCATTTTTGTTTTGTCTTTTTATTTCCTTAATTTTAATTTTAAAGAAGATGTCACGCAGGGGAGAGCCCCGGCCACAAATTAGATTTGTTTTTAATATTTAAGGAAAAGAAAAAAAATAAGTGTCATTGTTCATCGCAGGGTTCTTTTTGTTTTGTCTTTTTATCTCCTTAATTTTAGTTTTAAAGAAGATGTCGTGCAGGGGAGAGCCCCGGCCACAAATTGTTTTTTTAATAATATTTAACTTTTTGATTATTTTTAGAAGGGGTTTTAAAAATAAAGAAGGTAAGAAAATAAAAAATTAGTATTTGTTACAGAAAAGTGGTGTAATATTTGTTTTAGAAACTCGGAGAAATGTTTTTTTAAATTTTAACTTCTAAATTTTAATTTTGAAAAAAGAGAGGTTAAAAAAGGGGGAAAACAGAGGACACTATTTCTTTAAAAAAAAGAAAGACTATTCACAAAGGGTACTGTTTGTCAAATATTATTGTTTATCGGGGTGCATTGTTTGGATTACTGCCGGGGCACGTGGCGGCCGGGGGAAGCCAGCGCCTGGTGGCTCTCTGCTTAGCAGCTTTAATGTAGGTAATATATATATACACAACAGTGCGGTCGATCTGTTCATTCATATTACTTGGAAGTTTCATTGGCAGCTAGCATCTTCAACAGCCGCCCAATGCGCGGCGCGTTAAAAATGAATTTGCGGCGCGTCGTTCGTCTGTTTTGGCGCGGCGACTACTGCTGGTTTCAGCGGCCGCTGTAAAATGCAGCGCGCGCCTAGCTCCAGCAGGCGCGTTAAAATATAGCGCGTGCACTCTCGCACAATACATAGATATACATAGATATTTCATAAATAGATAGATAAAATGATACATAGATATTTCAGAATACATAGATAAAACGATACATGGCATAGATAGATAAGAAACTACGGTGCAACTAGATAAAAACTACGATGCAACTACTAGAACCTACTCGCTGTCGTCCTCCTCATCATCATCACCATCATCCTCGGTGTCCGAGGTATTGAGGCAAATATTATCCCAACGTTCATCGTCATTCCCGAAGAACGACGTCCCACCGTTGTTGACGACCTCGCACTGCGATATGGCTAGTGCCTTGCGCCGACGCCTATCATCCCGCTCTTCGTGGCGCCTTGCCGCCCTCTCCGCCCAGAAGGCGTTCTCGGCGGCGACGTCCTTTGGGTGGCGCCGGCGCCATTCCGCCATGGATCGCTCGTCCTCCTCGGCGATGAGGAGGCGACGCTGCCGCCGACGGTGGTCCTCACGGTCCTGGTCTGTTATCAGACGAGGCGGAGGGGCGACGACCCGCGCCTGCTCGTGCGTGTAGACGTCGTGGAAGTTCATCTGCGCGCGAGGCCTCACTGTGCCACACCCCCGCGTCGTACGCGCGGGCGGCCTCGTGCGCAGTCTAGAACGTGCCGAGGCCGAGGCGGACGTCGCCGGGCCGGATCTCGGCATAGTAGACGCCGAAGGGGCGTGCACGGACGCCTGTGCAGCCCAAAGATCCACGGCGGCGCGGCGGCGTGGTGGCTCGGTGGGGGCGCGTTGGTGGCGGAGCAGCAGAGGAAGCGTCAGAGCGCGCGTGGCAGTGAAGAGGGTGATGGGCAGCTGCGTGGCGAGCGCCGCAATTTATAGGCACGCCGGAAGCGGTGCGCCAAATCTAACGCGCGGCCGTCCGCTTTCTCCCGCCCGCACGCAATCATTTGCAACGCGCGTTAATTTACAGCATTCGCTGGAGCGCACGTTTCCGTCCCACGTGCGTTAAAACCGCGCATTTTTTAGCGTCCCTGTTGGAGGTACTCTTAGCATTGCGCAAGCTTATCCATGCTTTCTTTTTATATTTGCCGCCATACATCCTTTCGATAAACAACATAATGTGGACATCCAACGCAGCCGTTGATCTTGCAACAAGGGCCTGCCTCTTCTTCCAAATACAACCTGGCGTTGACATTCAAATGCAATGGCCTGCTTCTTCTGAAATACAAGCTAGCGTTATGAAATACAAGGGTGCCGTTGTAATCTGCTGATTACTCTTCCTAAATTCAGTTAAGCCGCTAAGCAGCCAGGTATTAAACTGTCCCTAATCGCTTGCTGTGCACCAACTCTGTTCTCCTTCCATAATCTCGATCTGGTGATGGGTCTTGTCTTCCATTGTAGCCATGAAATTCACCAAGGAGTACAAGAGATATATGCAGGGGATGAAGGAGGAGCTGCCCGCTTTGGGGCTCAAGCGTCTCAAACAAATGATTAAGAAATGCAGCGCTGTGCCCTATTGCCAGCAGCTCCCCAGCGACGACACAACCATGGTCGACACAAGACGTAGCCAGTGCTCCGGAGCCGGCCATTGCTATGGTAACTGCTTTGTGCTTGTTATTCTCAATCTGTTCTTTATTAATCTCCGGCAGAATCTAACTTCTCTTTCTAAAAAGAGGGAAACCCGAGCAATCTAATTTCCGATTGACTAATGCACATAATAATCTTCATTTATTATCAGTACAAAGGGACTGAAAAACAAACTCCCATATCAGTTCGAGCAATCGCCAAAGAGATCACACTATACACTTGTGTTGCACGCATCATATTCCTATTGATAGACGACCATCTAAATCGGTTGAACATAGTTTGTACTACCATCTTCAAATGAATGCACCTAACATACATGACATCGTTCACCTTTGCATAGATCCACAGGGTAGCCATATGATAAATTGCCGAAAATTTGAAAGGCTTAATTTAAACACAGGATCATTACAACAATTTGAAATAGCACAACATACAACATACACCCCACCTGAATTTGTGCCTTAGGTTGTCTATTTATCTTGGATAACTAATCTTCAGACTGTACTTTGGAATACTAGACATATTATAGTTGTCCTTAGCAAGGTTAACATTTGCTAAGCTTACACCTGGATATCACGTAAACTAGTGATTCATCTAAGGCCCTGTTTGGAACCACCCAGATTATAAAATCCGATTTTTATAATCTATTATGTCCTCAAACAGGACAGATTATAGTGCAGTTTATAAAAGCTAGATGGACAGATTATTAAAAACTCATAATCTACTCTGCCCCGGCTAAAATCAGATTATAGATTACTAATGACTCATTACCCTTGAAAACTTGAAGATAATTACCTATTGCCACCGCCACCGTCCTTCAAACGTGCCCACCTAGATTATTACCTTTGCAGCTAAAAAACAGAGGGCACACATGTCATTGTACAATATAAAACCTGGATTACAGTTTATATAATCTGGCCTCCAAACATGTCCATCTAGATTATTTTTAGAAACCAGATTATATAATTTATCTTCATAATCCAGATTATTATAATCTATTGTGATTCCAAACAGGGCCTAAGTGTGGGAAACACTAATTAGTGCCAGATATACGTGAAAATTACAAATGCTAACCGGGCACCAAAAAACATTTTCTGCAGCATATTTTTTTTGCACGCACACCCACACACAGCATACACACGCACGCGTGCACGCACACACACAAACACGTATATCACGCATGTGCAAAATTTCATAACATATTACATTCATGTGCAGTGTAGAAAAGAAAGATATATATGTGTTTTCAAATGGGCCTTTTTTGTTTGTTTTTGGGACGGAATATTATTTTTTTATATACCTTACAAATTACATTTTTTCGAACAAAATTTCAAGGATCCGTAGTGAACACATACAAGTTTCTACAGATTTGTTTTTGATTTTATTGGAACTTTTAAACAGGGTTATTGAACTTAAAAAAAGAGCACCATAACTACTAAAGCCATGGGCTATGCCAACGCGACCCAAAAAAATAAGTTAGTTAATGAAAGTTAGTAGGAACCATAAATGTTCAATATACGTTACCAAATTTTGCATTTGCATGTTCTAGACATCTTTTACATGTATAAACTTTAAATCTTGGAAAAATACGAACATGAATTTTTGGTATTGTCCTCTAAATCTATAGGGAGTATCTTGTGAAAACATTCATTAATCCATTTGATTGATATCATTTAATTTTGTGCCGCCTACATATGTGCTGATATTATGTGATAGAGGTAGACGAATTTAGGCCCCTCTTTGATTCATAGAAAAGTTAAAAAATAGGAATGAGGAATTATTGTCTTGGTACCATTATGGACCAAAATTTGATTATATTAAATGAACGTTCAAAGAAGAAACAAGAACAATTTTGATCACCGGTTCAAATAGAAATATTGTATTTCTACAATCCACTTAAATTTCTTTTCATAATTTCTTTGTGCTGAGAATAAGATGAAGGTATACAACGGCATAATAACATTACAATTTTGTTTATGTTTTTCCTGAAAATGAGGGCAAATCGCCGCCCTTTATGTTGGGTATACACACGGCCATATTGTTGCAAATTGTAAAGTATCATACTAAGAGTGGCAGAAAATTAAAGCACAATGGAACCACATCTCCAACGGGCTGTAATAAATAGATTACATGCTACCACCAATAAGGATTACATACCACACCTCATGTCTCACAAATCCTATTGTTAGACTTTCGTCCAATTGTTAAAATTAAGAGAGGAGTAGAGAAGAGTTTGTGTTACAAAATTACACCCCCTAATACAATAAACAAACTACTCTCCCCGCATGATTGCCCCTAGTTTCTTACTGCTCGCGGCCAACCAAAGTGAGGCTTACTACTTAATGTTGTCGAGAAGACACCCACGTTCCTCTCACTCCAGATGACCATGAGATAAGCATGGTTAGGGAGGCCATGGGCCTTCCTATTTGGGCTGGCCATTTCGATCTTTCGGATAAACCAATCTCTGAGGGATCGTCTGAAATGCCATGTGAAAGTATTATGTGAGAAATTCCGAGCCAAGCTTTAATTAAGCGCCACAATCTTAAGGTGTACCGACATTTCAATAGTAGATGGTCAATTGATTCTAGATCTCTTTTGAAAGCGGGCAAGTGCCACATTTTGGCCACCTTCGTTTGGCCAATCTATCGATGGTCCAAATGCTATTTCGTGTCGCCAACCAAGCAAAGAACTTCACCTTAGGAGGTGTCCAAGTTTTCCATATCACATGTTCCATGACGAGCTAATCATTCTAAGGGATTAACAAACCACCCCCCGTGTGTCCAAGTAATGTCATATTTCGCCTCCAATAGATAGCAATCTTGGATAGTTGTCCAAAGCTCTACAAGTTGGCAAAAATGTTTGAAGGAGAAGGTGGAAGAGATTTTGACGTTGGAGACCTATTCTTCTTCCTTTAGTGATTCCCTCACTTTCCAATATTTTCTACTGAATACTTCATAAATTAGTGGGGTTGTGTCCTTGAGCTTGCGGTCATGCACCCAAGGGGAATCCCAAAAGGCTGTTATCATGCCGTTAACGATGATGATGTTTGTGGAACCATAGAAAAAAAATCAGTTTTGGGTGTCATAAGGATTACTCCAGTTAACCCTCATTTTTGTTGGTTCTTTCCGTTCAAACCAAAGCGAATGTAGCCTGAGATCCCTAGCATTTTTCTCGTGTTTAACACTCCAAGGCCTCCATAGGAACGGGGGTGCCACACGGTGTCCCACGTTGCATTTAGCACCGGTTGTTTTGTTTGCCCCCTGCCCCTCCCCCCAAAAAACAATAAAAGCTCGCTCAAGCTTGTCTGTTGCATACATCTTGAGTTGCCATCTTCGACTAGTTGCACCCAAAGGTCAAATAATGTCGCGTTTCCACATATTGCAGTCAGTACCACATACATATCTATCGATAAACCAAGAAGATAACCTACCAAAAAGTAAATCACGTATGTTGTTAAAAATTAACTCATTAAGATCATGCCCCATTGTCACGCCCAAGATGCGACCCTATCCTCAATTTGGCACGAAGGCCTCGTCCGGGATAGAAGCGCATCTCGTCGTGTCGCAAGAATGGATATCGTTACAAGTACATGTACTGAAAAGAAGAGATATATAAAGAGTTGGCTTACACTCGCCACAAGCTACATCAGAGTCACATCAGTATATTACATAATCATCCAGAGTAAGAGCAGGGTCCGACTACGGACGAAAACAAACGACAAAAGAAGAACGCCGTCCATCCTTGCTATCCCAGGCTGCCGGCCTTAAACCCATCCTAGATCGACGAAGAAAAAGAAGAAGAAGAAGCAACTCCAAATGAACAATCAACGCGCTCGCGTCAAGTAACCTTTACATATACCTGCAACTGGTGTTGTAGTAATTTGTGAGCCACGGGGGAATCAGCAATCTCATTTCCAAAGGTATCAAGACTAGCAAAGCTTAATGGGTGAGGTATGGTAAGTGGTGAGGTTGCTGCAGCGGCTAAGCATATATTTGGTGGCTAAACTTACGAGTACAAGAAATAAGAGGGGGAAGATCTACGCATAACGGACGTGAACTACTGATGATCAAATGAATGATCCTGAACATCTACCTACGTCAGACATAACCCCACCGTGTCCTCGATCGGAGAAGGAACTCACGAAAGAGACAGTCACGGTTACGCAGACAGTTGGCTTATTTTAATTAAGTTAACTTCAGGTTATCTAGAACCAGTGTTAAACAAAGTTTCCACGTTGCCACATAACCGCGGGCACGGCTTTCCGAAAAGATTTAACCCTGCAGGGGTGCTCCAACTAGTCCATCACAAATTACCACAAGCCGCATAGAAATCCTCAATCACGAAGCTCGCGATCTCGTCGGATTCCCTAGTGGAAAACCTCAACTCTGAGATTACCCAAAGCATCACCGGAATCCCGATGCACAAGATATCTCGTCAAAGGTAAAACTAATCCAGCAAGGCCGCCCGGCGTGTCGACAATCCCGATAGGAGCCGCGTATCTCGTTCTCAGGACACGACGGATGGAACTAGCCACGGGTGCCAAACCTCGAGTTTCCCCGTGGTGGCCCCGCAGGCAGACCGTTTGGGACCAACACCATCAGCACTGGCCCCCCTGTTTATGTAAAATTACTCCTCGGGTTCATGACGCCCTATGAATTTCAATATTAACAAAATTATTATGTTGGGAAAATGTAGAACCAATGTTGGGCCTTGCCGGACCAGCTTTAATCTAAAACAAATTATCAAGGGGGTCCCCATAACAACCCCGATCGTGTTAGGAGCGCTCATTTATGGAACATAACACCGGTAGCCGAAACTAAGGGGGCAAAGGTGGAACAAAACACCAGGCTAGAAAGGCCGAGCCTTCCACCTTTTACCAAGTATATAGGTGCATTAAATTAAATAGCATTAAATATGGTGATATGACAAGGAACCCATGTTATGACATGGAAGCAACTGCACGTGCAACTAGCAACGTTAACGACATGGTTAAGCAAGCGGTAACATAGCCAATCAGTGGTTTGCTAGGTCGAACAGGTTGAAGGTTATCATGGCACGATTGAGAGACTGATATTTAACATGTGGTAGGCAACGAGACATAAATGATAGAACCGATAAAACTAGCATGGCAATGATAGTAATGGTATCTGGGCAAATGGTCATCTTTCCTGAGATCCCGCTTGGAAGAAGAACAACTTTGTGAAGTCAGCGAACCAACGTAGTCGAACGGGTCCTCACATTCCGACACGCTTGCGGAACTCTATCAAGACGGGTAAACCGGAAACAAACATCAACACAAATATTCACCACGACAAAAGCAAGACATGATGCATAACCTTCTATGATGCATGATCAGATCAAAATGCACGGGATGGGATGGCAAATCACCTCACGCAAACACTACACATTAAATGAAGCTCGATATGCAACGGGTTGCATATCGACGAAACTCCACGATTAATTATTTAATTTACTCCCGATTATTTACACGACAATTTTAAACTGTTGTTAGCAAGGCAAGGCGTGAAGCGATGATCCTACATGACATCCTACTCGGTTAACACGCGGAGCATAGATCGGAGCTATGGCACAAGAACATGCAACACAAGATGTATATGGCATGAACGCGTCATGCATGGGAGTTCAAATATCACGGGTAAGAAGAGAAGGAAAACATGTGTCGCCCCGGCGAGCGAGAGGGAACCATGGCGGCAAAACGGAAACGATGCCACGACAATGTTCCTATCCCGACAACTCGTCGAGATATCGTGCCAACGTATATGAAACGTGCGAGAACGTTAAATAAAGAATGGGGTGATCCTGTATATCGGGTTCCCATGTGTCGAGGCTCGACGGAAAGAAGACAGCGTGCAACGGGATAATATACTGCACAAACATACATTCATCTCATACAACATGCAATCGGTACATGACACGTCTCATCGTTATACCTTCGACGCGTGCGAATCGGAGAGGATCGGGTCATAGGGGATGTCGTGGAAGTAGTGGTCGTCGTGGAAGTAGTAGTACACGGTCTCGTCGACGGTAGTCGTTCTCTTGTCGTCGGTGCACGGTCTTCGCGTCGGTTACGGTCTTCAACTCGGAAGTCGATCACGTCTCCGTCGATGTTCGGGGTACGTCGAGGATGTCGTGGTTCTCGGCGAACTTGTCGACGAACCACGGCAGGCGGGGAAGGTCTAAGCGGTGACGTTCCCACAGGCAGCCGGGCACGGCAACAACAAGCGGCGACGACAGTCAACACCACAGCAACGATGCGGCAGCAAGCTACATTAGCTGGCAGCAGCGGCTAGCATCTAGCAGCAACACTCTAGCAGCAAAGGCACGTGGCAACAACAAGGCAAGCTGGCACGCTACATCAGCAAGGCAACAAATAGCGACGGCTTGCAGCTACGGCCAGCTAACAGCAAGCACACCAACCATCCGTCAACAGTAACAACATACAGCACAACGCAACAGCAGCAACTAGCAGGCACGGCAACTAGCAGCGACAGCGGCCTAGCAACTAGCAGCCGGGCAGCAACTTCAGCAGTAAGCAGCAATCGCAAGCTAACTGCAGCAACAGCAGCAACAGCTTCAGGCAGCAACATCACATGGCAGCAGCAAGCAAAACGCTAAAGCAGGGGCAACAGCGACGCAGCAAGGCAACAACTCGGCAGGAGGAGGTCGGCCTGGAGGGAGCTTGGCGGCGACGCGCTCGGGTCAAGGGGGCCTGGAGGGGATCCCCGAGGGGAACGGCGCGGCGGCACGACGCAGGCGATGGCGGGGCGCGGGAGCCGCGGAAGACGGCGGCCACGCGAGCTCGGTCTCCGGCAGGGAGCTTGGTACGGGGAGGGGCGAGGCGGACGACGTCTCACGGGGGTTGGCGGCGGCGACCGGGGACAGCCAGGGCGGTGGAGACGACAGGTGGATTTTGATGGAGGCAGCGGCCGGGTTGAGGTCGCCGGCCGGGTGAGGACGATCGGCTCGGGCAGGGGAGCTCGCTGCGACGGGTCGAGGCCAGGGCTTCAGTCGCTAGCAACAGCTGCTCTGGCGTTCCAGCCGATGAGGCCAATGGAATGGACATGGAGGCGCGGCCTGGTCGAGGAGAAGAACGGCGCGAGAGGAGGTTGAGGCGCTCCTTGATGGTGTCGACAAGGAGGACTCATGCTGGAACCAGACAACCACGGAGGAGGCCATGGCACTGGTAGCCGAAGCCATGGGAGATGGGCGCGAGGAGCTGCTTCCCTGGTGTTGGCGGCGCTGGTCGGGAGGGAATCATGGGGAACCAGAGGAGAGATCAAGAGTGGAGGGGGTCGTGCTAGGGTTGGAGGGCTGGCTGGGTCTGGGCCGGCTCCTCCTTCCCTCTCTCTTCTTGGGTTTTTTCCCTTTTTTTAAAAAACAGAAAACCCAACAAAAATGAAAAAGGTTTTAACAAAATAGAAAAATACTTTTGGCTTTTTGAAAAAAAAATACCCCAACTATAAAATAGCTTGGGCATTTTAAAACAAATAAAAATGAAACCCTTTTAAGAAAAAAACCCTTTTTAACAAGAGAATAAAATTAAACCTTTTTTATTTAAAGATTAAAATAAAGGCTCTATAAAAGCGAAAAGAAAATGAGATGGTTTTAAAATAAAACAAAAGGAGAATTAAAATAAAACCCAAGGGTTACCCCCACATTTAATAAAAGGACCCTTTTATTGAAAAGAAGAAGACAAACCCTTTTTATGTAGAGGTTTAAAACGGGAAATCTTAGCAACCGCAAAAACACATAAAAGAGGAGAGGAGGGGAGTAAAGGTTTTAGGTCCTCGGTGCAAAAGGGTTTAGCGGTGGCTCTCACACACGCATTCTCATCACGCCAACAAACGACGTCACACTCACAAAGCACTAACACCTAACAACACGGAGCAACAAGCAACACCGAAAAAACACAGATGACATGATGTCATGCATGATGCGACGATGCAAACTATATGATGATGCAACCAACAAAATAAAATAGCCACACGGCGGAAACGGAAAGAAAAGGGGAATCTTCTGGAACGTCGGCATCGGGCTGTCACACCCATAGACCAACGGTCCAGCGCTCTCGAGCAACTCCGGGCGACCCCCCTCCCATCACCGGCGTAGCCACCTCCTCTCCCTCCCTCTCTTGTCGCTGCATGAGGCCGGTGCTGGGAAAGCCCGTGGCATAGCCGGGGACTATGGCGGTGGGGCCCTTGCTGCTCTTCCTTGCGCTAGAGAGCGATTGGATCTGGGGCGGTGGCCCATCCGGCGAGACCCCTCCATGCTACGGCGAGCGGCGGGGCTGGCGTGGTGCTGGGGGTCTGGTCGGACGGCTGATGGATCTTTGATGGACCAGGACCTGGCGTTGCTGCTCTAGCGGCCAATGGTGTCGATCTTGCTATTGTCCTCCAGCCTTGATGGGTGTGGTTCTCTCCTGTGGGTTCCTGGCGGTGCCACCGTTGCTTGCTGGGACCCTGGCCGTGACCGCAGCTGAAACTGGTGAGGAGATCCAGATTCGGGGAAACCCCTTGGTCGGCCCTAGCAGGCCGCACCGACAACTATGCTGAAGGGCGCCTCTTTTCTTCTTGGAGATGTAGGTCTTCGTGTACTCCTCCACTTCCCTTACCTGCCTCTCGGGTGAAAACCCTAAATTTGTTGGGCGTCGGCGGCGTCTTTGATCTCGTGATCTTCTTGAAGGCGTTGTCTCAAGGGTTGAGTGGTGATGGGTACTGTGTGGGTCGTTGACAGTTGCACTGGTGGTGGGCACTACTTCGGGCGAAACCCTAGGATCGGGTCTTCTAGGTCAGACTATGACGGTACTTCAATGTTGTTTCTCTCTTGGGAGCATCATTTGTGGAGTAGCACTGGATGATAGATGCAGGAGGTGGAGCGGCTTCGTCTTGCACGGAGATTTGGTGGAGCTGTCAAGTCATGCCTGGCCGACACGTGCTACGCTGAGTCATGTCTGTTTGACAAGTGCTACGCACGACAGTTATTTGAAAGTCTTCATGTCTGGATAGATGAGCGCAGGGCAGTGGCACCATTGGGCGTCGTGGTGGCATCGTCGAATGTCCGGACTGACAAGGATGTCCTGAAGATGGGTCAATGGTCCGATGATGATGGTGGCTTCTAAAACATGTGCATGTGGTGTGCGCTTTAGGTATGTTGCAGTGGTTGTTGGTCCCGATACGTTATGTGGATGGGTTGGCAACGACACCAATTTTAGGTATGGGGAGTGAGAGCACTCCACATTATCGAGTTTGTAGGTGTGAGGGGTGGCTTCGGGTGGATTGATGTATGCTGTTGTCAGACATTTGTGGAATAATTAATAAAGATGATTGCATGCATTGACTGATGTGGAGGCAGGGGTTTAACCTCCTTTTCCAAAAAATGGCCCATTACCCAGCATAAAGTAGAGACTCCCACCCAAATTTTAGCTGTATGTTGTTTATCTACAGTTCAACACTACAAGCCAGCATTTGCCAGGGATTTGTATTCTGCTTCAGTGCTAGAATGTGAGATAGTTGCTTGTTTCTTGTCAAACCCCCATGGCGTTCCATGAGATGAGATTAGAGCCAAGAAAAACAACAAAGCCTTCTGTGGATTTTCTATCATCTGGACATCTAGCCTAGTCTGTATCAGAAAAAGCACTTAGTGTGGTTGATGGAGACTTACACATTTTCAACCGTGTTGCAGCATTCCCTTGAATATGTCTTAAAATAATTTTTACTGTTGTCCAATGTAAGGAAGTAGGTGCATGCAAAAACTGACAAATCTTATTAACAGAAAATGATATATCAGGTCTTGTCAATGTTAGATACTGAAGTGCTCCAACTATGCTTCGGTACCTAGTTCCTTCTTTTGGACTTAGTAATTTTCCCTCATACAAGGACAATTTTTCATTAGTTGACATGGGTGTGCTAGAACGTTTACAATCCTTCATTGCTACATTCTTTAGTATATCTTAAGCATACTTTTCTTGAGTGAGCAAAATACTGTCTTGCATTTTCTTTACTTAAATGCCTAAAAGTAATGTAACTCTCCCGAGTGTTTGAAATTAAATTCACTTCTTAAATTTCGTAACAAGGCTGAAGTGGCTTCTTGTGAGGAGCTAGGAACAATTATGTCATCAAAATAAATTAATATAAATATGGTAACCTTATCTCTTCTGAAGAAAAACAATGAAGTATCCCCTTTGATGGATGGAAACCAATTGCTGCAATTTGTGACTCAACCTTGAATACCATGCTTTGGGTGCCTCTTTCAGACCATATAAGGCTTTGTCCACCCTGCACACATGATATGGCTTGGAACTGTTCCCAAAACCAGGTGGTTGACGCATATAGACCTCTTCCTTGAGAACGCCATGTGAAAATGCATTCTGTACATCCACTTGGCGAAGACTCCATCTCCTGGAAACATCAATAGATAGAACAAGTATAATAGTAGCTACTTTCACTACTGGACTAAAGGTGTACTCATAATCAGTGCCATAGCGTTGTTTGAACCCTTTAACTACTAACTAGCTTTATATCTATCTATTGTGCCATCAACTTTCTTCTTGATTTTGTATACCAACTTACAATCAATAACATTCCTCCCCGACTTAGGTGGGACCAAATTCCATGTACCATTTTCATCAAGGCATAATATCCATCATTCATAACACTTCTCCAAATTTTATTATTTAGTGCTTCTTTCAAATATTCTGGTTCATTGGTTGCAACAAAGTTTGCAAATTTGATATTATGTTTATACGTGACCGTACCATCCTTTGGCACCAAAGGTTTGACAATGCCTCGTTGTGACTCAGTCACACGTGTATTACTTTCTGGCTCATGCAAATCAGTAGTCGCGGGAGCTCCAGGCGGCGCCACAGAAGATCCTCCACTTCGTACTGATACGGGCGAATCCCCCTCGACGACTTCACGATCAAGGCTTGGATCTGGTGCATGTGGACTAGGCGACCCACTAGCAGCCTGTGATGGGCCTGCCACCTCATCATTGTTGGGTAACGTTGCATGGAATAAAAAAAATTCCTACGCATACGAAGACCTATCATGGTGATGTCCATCTACGAGTGGAGATTTGGATCTACGTACCCTTGTAGATCGCACAGCAGGAAGCGTTAAGAAACGCGATTGATGTAGTGTAACGTCTTCACGTCCTTCGAACCGTCCCACGAACCGTCCCGCAATCCGTCCCACGATCCGTTCTGATCTAGGGCCGAACGGACGGTACCTCCGCGTTCAGCACACGTACATCTCGACGATGATCTCGACCTCCTTGATCCAACAAGCAAGACGGAGAAGTAGATGAGTTCTCTGGCAGCGTGACGACGCTCCGGTGGTGGTGATGATCTACTCCTGCAGGGCTCCGCCCGAGCTCCGCAGAAATCCGATCTAGAGGTGAAATTGTGTGGTATAGGCTAGAGTTCCACCTAGCAAAGTTTTGTATCAAAAAGCCCTAAACCACCACTATATATAGGAGGGAGGGGGAGGGGCTAGCCTTGAGGCACAAGGCCTCAAGGGTGCGCCGGCCGCCAGGGAGGAGGAGAAGGACTCCTCCAATTTGGTTTGGGAAGGAGGAGTCATCCTCTTCCTTCCCACCTCCCTCTTTCCTTTTTCTTTTTCTTTTCTTTTTGTATTTTCTTATGTGGCGCCATGGACTCCTTGGGATGATTCCACCAGCCCACTAAGGACTTGTGGCGCCACCCTAGGGCCTTGGGCTCACTCCCGGGTGGGTGGGTCCCTACCGATGAACTCCCGGAACCCATTCGTCACTCCCGGTACACTGCCGGAATTGCCCAAAACTTTCTGGTGACCAAATGAAACCATCCTATATATCAATCTTCATTTCCGGACCATTTCGGAAACCCTCGTGACGTCTGTGATCTCATCCGGGACTCCGAACAACATTCCGTAACCACACATATAACTCAAATATACTAAAACATCGTCGAACCTTAAGTGTGAAGACCCTGTGGGTTTGAGAACTATGTAGACATGACCCGAGATACTCCTCGGTCAATATCCCATAGCGGGACCCGGATGCCCATATTGGATCCTACATCTTCTCCGAAGATCTTATCGGTTGAACCTCAGTGTCAAGGATTCATATAATCTCGTATGTCATTTCCTTTGTCCTTAGGTATGTTACTTGCCCGAGATTCGATCGTCGGTATCCGCATACCTATTTCAATCTCGTTACCGGCAAGTCTCTTTAATCGTTCCGTAACACAAGATCACGTGACTTACACTTAGTCACATCGCTTGTAAGGCTTGTGTGTGATGTTGTATTACCGAGTGGGCCCCGAGATAGCTCTCTGTCACACGGAGTGACAAATCCTAGTCTTCATCCATACTAACTCAACGGAGACCTCGGAGATACCTATAGAACAACTTTATAGTCACCCAGTTACGTTGTGACGTCTGATCCACACAAGGTATTCCTCCGGTGCCAGTGAGTTGTGTGATCTCATGGTCATAGGAACAAATACTTGACACGCAGAAAACAATAGCAATAAAACGACACGATCAATATGCTACGTTCATAGTTTGGGTCTAGTCCATCACATGATTCTCCTAATGATATGATCCAGTTATCAAGTGACAACACTTGCATATAGTCAGAAAACCTTGACTATCATTGATCAACTGGCTAGCCAACTAGAAGCTTGCTAGGGACATTGTTTTGTCTATGTATCCACACATGTATCTATGTTTTCATTGTTTTGCCCGTGGAAGAGGTTTAGTCAGCGGGTCTGCTACATTCAGATCCGTGTGCACTTTGCAAATATTCACGTCCTTTCCTTCGACGTAGTCGCGGATGAGGTTGAAGCGTCATTTGATATGCCCGATATTCTTATGAAACCTTGGTTCGTTTGCTAAAGCAATGACACCAGTGTTGTCACATAAAAGAGTTATTGGATTTAGTGCGCTCAGCACAACTCCAAGATCCGTTATGAACTGCTTCATCCAGACACCCTCTTTTGCTGCCTCCGAGGCAGCCATGTACTCCGCTTCACATGTAGAATCTGCTACGACGCTTTGCTTGGAACTGCACCAGCTTACCGCACCCCCATTAAGAATAAATACGTATCCGGTTTGCGACTTAGAATCATCCAAACCGGTGTCAACGCTTGTGTCGACGTAACCTTTTACGACGAGCTCTTTGTCACCGCCATAAACGAGAAACATTTCCTTAGTCCTTTTCAGGTACTTCAGAATATTCTTGACCACCGTCCAGTGATCCACTCCTGGATTACTCTGAAACCTTCCTACAATACTTATGGCCAAGCTGACGTCTGGTCTAGTGCACAACATTGCATTCATGATAGAACCTAGGCTGAAGCATAGGGGACAGAACTCATTTGTTCTCTATCTTCCGCAGTTGCTAGGCACTGAGTGTTACTCAATTTTATACCTTGTAATACTGGTGTGACAGCTCGAGACCGACGCCCAGAAGATTCCCCTTTATTTCCGTTTCTGTCGTGTGGTTACTTTATTTTGTGGCCTCATCATTTAGTTTGCATCGTCGCATCATGCATGGCATCTTGCATCGTCTGTCGCGTGTGGTGTTTGAGTGTTGTGCTTCGAGTGATCACCGAGTCGTAGTGCAATAGTAACTCCCCCTCTCCCCTCTCTTCTCATTTTCTGGTTTTGCTAAAGTTTCCGTTTTATCCCCTTTTAAAAAAACCGTCCTCTTTAAAAAATCCTTTTATTAAATGCGGGGGCAACCCCTTGGGTTTTCTTTATTTTCTCCTCTTGTTTATTTTAAATTCGTATCTTTTTATTTTCTCTTTTAAAGCGCTTTTATTTTATTCTTTAAATAAAAGAGGTTATTTTATTCTTCAAAAAAGATTTCAATTTTAATTCTTCAAAAAAAAGGGTTTATATTATTTCTTTTAAAATGCCCAACTATTTCTTATAGTGGGGATATTTTTTTCAAAAGGGCTCAAAGGCATTTATTTTATTATTTTGTTAAAAACCTTTATTTTATTTTATTTTTTGTTAGAAGATTTCTTTCTTTAAAATTACCTATTTTAAAAGGTTTTAAAAAAACAATAGGAGGGAATGAGAGGAGCCAGGCCCAGGTCCAAGTTTCCCCGTGCCCTAGCGCCACGAGCCTGCAGCCCCCTCGTCCTCGTCATCCTCCCGATCCCCTCTATTCTTCCTCTCCTCCCGATCCCTCTTCCTCCTCCAGCCGAACCCCATGCCTCGGCGCGCCGGAGCCTCCCCTCGGTCTCGCCCCTCGACCTCGCCCCTCCCGTCCGTGTCGCGCCGCCTGCTCCCTGGACCAGCAGGTCCCCTGCTGCAGCCCCGCACCAGCGCTGCAGCTCCTCCTCGCGCCCACCTCGCCGCCTGCTCCGCCCCGTCGCCCTCTGCCTCACCTCCAGGCCGCCCTGCCGAGTCCCTGCGTTGCCGCCTCCCTCTTCCCCGCTGTGCCGCGGCCTCCCTGTTGCTGTGTCGCTGTTGCTGTCGGCATGCAGCTTCCTGCTTGCCGCTGCACTTGCTGTTGCTAGTTCCTGTCGCTGCTCGTCGCCGTTAGCTGCCTCTGATGCTGTGACGCTGCTGCGTTTTTGCTGTTGCTGTCGCTGCCTGCTGCTGCTGTTCTATGCGAAGCTGCTGCTTGCTGTGTCGTGCTAGTTGCTGGAGCCTGTTGCTGTGCATGCCGTTGCTCTTGCTGCTTTGCCAGTCGCTGCCGTTGCTTGCTATTTGCTACTGTTTGTTGTGGCTTGATGCTAGTGCTATTGCCGCTGTTTTGCTGCTGCGCCTCCTGCCGAAGATGCTGCTGCCGTGGCTTGCTAAGTAGCTTGTTGTGCAGTTGCTGATGTTGTTCTTGCTGCTGTAGCCTGCTTGCTAGCATGCTGCCTGCTTGCTGCTTGGTTGTCGTAGCTTAGTTGTTGTTGCCCTTGCTGTAGGTAGCTAGCCGCTATAGCTTGTGCTAGTAGTTTTGCTGTTAGATGCTAGGTTGTAGCTGCTTGTGCCAAGGTAGATAGCTGCTGCTTGCTTATGTTGCCGTCGCTGCTTGCTGTTGCCTTGCCCTTTTGCCTGTTGGAACGACGCCGAAGACCCCGTGCACCATCTCCGCCGCCGTGGAATCGACAAGTTCGCTGTGTACAACGACTTCCTCGACGACGCCGAAGACCCCGTGCACCATCTCCGCCGCCGTGGAATCGACAAGTTCGCTGTGTACAACGACTTCCTAGACGACGACGAAGACCCGTCTACGTCCTCGACGACGCCGAAGACCCGTCTACGTCCTCGACGACCCCCGGAACGAGTTCGACTACCGTCGCCGAAGACGTGAACCACGACGCCAAGCGAACGACTACCGTCGACGAGTCCCGAGTTCCTCGACGACCTCGACTTCCACGACGTACGCTTCGAACCGTTCTGCTTCGATGTGCACGCGTCGAAGGTATACCGATGAGACGTGGCCGAGAACCGTATGCATGTGTTGTATGAGTTGAATGTATGTATGCACCGTATGTTGCCCATGGCACGTTGTGTTCCTCTTTCGTTGTTCCCTCGACACATGGGAACCCGAGATACGGGATCACCCCATTCTTTATTTAACGTTCCCGCACACGCTTCATATACGTTGGCACGATATCTCAACGAGTTATCGGGATAGGAACGTTGACGTGGCATCGTTTCCGATTTTCCGCCATGGTTCCCTCTCGCTCACCGTGGCGACACCTGTTTCTTTCCCTTCTTGCCCGTGTTGAAACTCACATGCATGACGCATTCATGGCATATATTCTTGTGTTGCATGTTTTTGTGCCGTAGCTCGTTCTATGCTCCGCATGTTAACCGACTAGGACATGTAGGATCATCGCTACACCCTTGCCATGTTAAAAACATTTAATATTGTCGTGTAAATAACCGGGAATGAATTGAATAATTAATCGTGGAGTTTCGTCGATATGCAACCATTGCATATCGAGCTTCACTTAATGTGTAGAGTTTGTGTGAGGTGAATTGCCATGCCATGCCTTGCATTTTAACCTGTTCATGCATCATAGTAGGTTGTGCATCATGTTGTGCATCGTGTGGTGAATATCTGTGTTGATGTTGTTTTCGGTTTGCTCCGTCTTGATAGAGTTCCGCAAGCGTGTCGGAATGTGAGGACCCGTTCGACTACGTTGGTTCGTCTGCTTCACCGAGTTGTTCTTCTTCCAAGCGGGATCTCAGGCAAGATGACCATTTCCCCAGATACCATTACTATCATTGCCATGCTAGTTATTTCGATGCTTTCGATTATGTCTCGTTGCCTACCACATGTTAAATATCAGCCTCTCAATCATGCCATGATAACCTTAAACCTGTTCGACCTATCAAACCACTGATTGGCTATGTTACGGCTTGCTTAACCATGTGTTAGCGTTGCTAGTTGCAGGTGCAGTTGCTTCCATGTGATAACATGGGTTCCTTGTTATATCACCATATTAAATGCTATTTATTTTAATGCACCTATATACTTGGTAAAAGGTGGAAGGCTCGGCCTTTCTAGCCTGGTGTTTTGTTTCACCTTTGCCCCCTTAGTTTCGGCTACCGGTATTATGTTCCATAAACGAGCGCTCCTTACACGATCGGGGTTGTTATGGGGCCCCCTTGATAATTCGTTTTAGATTAAAGCTGGTCCGGCAAGGCCCAACATTGGTACTACATTTGCCCAACATAATAACTTGTTAATACTGAAAGCATAGGGCGTCATGAACCCGAGGAGTAATTTCACATAATACATGGGGGCCAATGCTATTGGTGCTGGTCCAAAACTAGAGCCGTTTGCGGGGCCAACCCGGGGTAACTCAGGAGATTTCTATCAGGCCACCGTACATTGTGCTTACCCGTCGTGTCCTCAGAACGAGATACGCGGCTCCTATCGGGATCGTCAACACGCCGGGCGGCCTTGCTGGATTAGTTTTACCTTTGCGAGATATGTTGTGCATCTGGATTCCGGTGATGCTTTGGGTAATCTCAGAGTTGAGGTTTTCCACTAGGGAATCCGACGAGATCGCGAGCTTCGTGATTGAGGATTTCTATGCGGCTTGTGGTAATTTGTGATGGACTAGTGGGAGCACCCCTGCAGGGTTAAATCTTTTCGGAAAGCCGTGCCCGCGGTTATGTGGCAACGTGGAAACTTCATTTAACACTGGTTCTAGATAACTTGAAGTTATCTTAATTAAAACATGCCAACTGCGTGCGTAACCGTGACTGTCTCTTTCGTGAGTTCCTTCTCCGATCGAGGACAAGGTGGGGTTATGTCTGACGTGGGTAGGTGTTCAGGATCATTCATTTGATCATCAGTAGTCACGTCCTTTATGCGTAGACCTTCCCCCTCTTATTTCTTGCACTCGTAAGTTTAGACACCAAATATATGCTTAGTCGCTGCGCAACCTCACCACTTAACCATACCTCACCCATTAAGCTTTGCTAGTCTTGATACCTTTGGAAATGAGACTGCTGAGTCCCTGGTGGCTCACAGATTACTACAACACCAGTTGCAGATACAGGTAAAGGTTACTTGACGCGAGCGCGTTGATTGTTCATTTGGAGTTGCTTCTTCTTCTTCTTCTTCATCGATCTAGGATGGGTTCCAGGCCGGCAGCCTGGGATAGCAAGGATGGACGATGTTCTTTTTTTTCTCGTTTGTCTTCGTCCGTAGTCGGACCCTGCTCTTACTCTTGATGATTATGTAATGTACTGATGTGACTCTGATGTAGCTTGTGGCGAGTGTAAGCCAATTCTATTATATATCTCTTCTTTTCAGTACATGTACTTGTAACGATATCCATTCTTCTAACACGACGAGATTCACTTCTATCCCTGACGAGGCCCCCGTGCCAAATTGAGGATAGGGTCGCATCTTGGGCGTGACAAGTTGGTATCAGAGCAGTACCGACCTAGGAACCAACTTGATTGATCGATCTTGGCCGAGTCGAGTCTAGTGAAAAACTGATTTGAGTCTAGTTATATATCGGAGAGTAGGACTCTTATTTCTCCTCTTCTATGCTCTGGTGAGGAATCTTGACGTAATATTTTAATTCTACTCCTCTTCTCACTCAAATTTTTTTTAGGATCACGCAGATATTTTTGGAATCTATATGATGCCGATGTGACGGAGTTCTGTCTTGGTGCCTCCTATGTGCTTTGAGTTTCAGGGGAGTTGAGCTCCAGGGGATTCTTGAGCACATCGTTATCATTCAGATTTCTTAGTATCTGAGAAGGAAGGATGTTCGTAATTGCTTCAATACTAGTAGTGGCGAGATAACCCCGATGTCCCCAGTACTGGTGCAGATTGTTCGGGAGTACTGCCATACTTTGTGTCGCTGTGATCACGAGGGTATGTTGTAGATGAAGGTCCGAGATTCTGGTCATGTGTTGACGGATGTGATATAGGTGACGGGTTAGTATAGGAGTTGTGTGTTATTACTCCTTGTATCCGTGTACCAGATTGCATGACCAGATATTTCGGGAATTCATAGGTGGGAATTCTAGTAGTTGCTTATAGGACAATCTTCTAACAAATGCATGATGTTAGGTTGGGGTTCGACATCTAGTGGATTCCTGTCCATGAAAATATCGGACGAAATCTTTCTCATGAGTTTGTTCTGTCTAATTGCAAGCCGCATCCTTGTTTTGTTGGAATATGGTAATTTAAGTTTCTTCGATGTCAAGTGGTGATTTCAGATCTTTCCTAAGAGGTGTTCTCATATTTTTATGTGAGAGTGCAAATTCTTTTGCTCAATCAGTTGTCTTATCAATTCTTGTCAACTGGAGTCATCGTATCAACTCCATCTTTACCGGTGTGCTTCTCTTCAACTGAATTCAATCCTCTCTAAATTGTTCCAGATCATTCTCTCTTTTATGCCGGAGTTCATCTCATGTGTTCCAAGTCGTCTTTGTTTTTCCCCGCCCTCCCACCCTTTTCTTCAGTGATTGGATTTCATCCAAGGGCATTCATTTCATTGTGCTTCCGCTATCTCTTCTTCCTTTTGTAGCCGGTGATTCGTTCTGAAGATTCTCAGGAGATTCGTGTCATATTTGTTCATTCTTGTCATCCTTACCAGTGAATTTGATTCAGTTGTGTGTTCATCATATCCAGTCATCCTTGTAATTCTTTCCTATGTTGGGTATTTTTATCAGCCTATCTTGTTATTAATTCCTCTCTCTTTCTATCCGGAGTGTTAAAGATATTTCAGAAATTCTTGTTTTCAATTCTTTCATTTATTTCAAGGTGCTCAGCCTCATCTAGTTGTCATTTATTCCGGTGCAATATCTCTCTTCTAAGCAATCTTTTCAATGGTGTTTTATTTTTAGTGGGCCCATAACCCACAGGTTCTTTCCCAGGATCTTTTCTGGCTCTTTTAATTTTTTCCCGGAGATCATTAAATCTTTTCAACTATGACGTAAGTATGATTTACATCAGTCATATTACTTCTTCAATATCTATTTGAATTTATTCTCTTATTTGGCTCAACCTTTCATTCTTCACTATTCCGGAGGTCTCAGTAATTGTTGGTGGTGTTCTCCTTTTCATTTTAGCTTTGAAGATTCGAAGGAGTGTTTCTCTCAATCTTGGTCCGTTCTCTTGAAGATATCATTTCAGCTTGGTGCCATCATCTTAATTGTTCCAATCATGAGTAATCCCTTTCTTGCTATCCGGTGCATTTCTGAGTTGTTTTTATTTCTCGTTCCTCCGAAGGCCATCATTTTAGAAGATTCTTCATTCTTAGCTTTCAGCTTTCGTCCTCAGTTCTTCTCCATTGTTGTCTCTTCGTTCGTCTCTCGGTTATTCCGGTGCCTTGTTCTAGTTTTTCTCTCAGGTGGCTCATGACCTCTTCATTCTCATGTTTCTCCATTGATTCTTGGTTTTCCATTCAATTGTGAATTCTTACCGGTGTTTCTTGCAACATTTCTTCTAGTTTGTACTTTATCTATCTCTCTTTAATCTTTTCAAGGGG
The DNA here is from genome assembly GCF_904849725.1 of Hordeum vulgare subsp. vulgare. Lineage (NCBI taxonomy): Eukaryota > Viridiplantae > Streptophyta > Magnoliopsida > Poales > Poaceae > Hordeum > Hordeum vulgare. The sequence continues at coordinate 567,924,065 of NC_058524.1, read as the reverse complement.
AATAGGTGTCACGCTAAATCCGTTGCTTCTCATCATTTAAACTTGATGAAGGATAAGCATAACATAACTTATTCTTGTTCTTCCTTCTTCCAAGAGATTTCAATTCTTCTTCCGGAGGGCTCATGATATCAATTCTTTTCTCAAGTGCCTATCTTTCTTTTCCGGAGTTCCAAGTTCTTTTAAGTATCTCTTTGTGAAGTTTCATCTAAATCTTGGTAATGTCATAATCTTATTATTTTCTACCTTCATATCGTTGCATCATTCTTGTGTTGGTTCTTCATGGTGGTTCATCAAGGTTTCAATTCAGTCTCAAGTGTTGTTCAAGAATCTTATTGGAGAACCTCAAGTTTTCTTCTCTTGCATTTCCAAGTGCATTTGTTCTTCCTTTTCCTTTGAGGTGGTATTATAGCATTCTTGTTAGTGTAGGAGCCTCGAAGAGTTTTCCTTTCAAGTGTGAGATAATTAAATCCACCAATTCTATGATCATGAGATATTTTCAACCCATGATTTCTTCATTGAGCTATCTTGGTTTGGATTTCACCTAAAGCTTTTCCTATGGATTGTTGCTATTGTGGTGCTTGTCATTAATCCAAGTTCTCAATGCACCCTCTTGGTGTAAGAAGTTTTGATATCTTTGCTTGCAGCTATCCTTGTTTCTTTTAGTGGTTGGTTGTTACCTCATATTTGTTGAGATGATTTTCTTAAGCCCACTACTATCTTGTTTTTCGTTGTTGGTTCTCCAACTACGACGTCAATTCTCTGTCTGGAGGCTCTTCAATTCTATTGTGATGATAGTTGGCATTCTTTCTTCATTCTCTTCTTCCGCTTGAGCTAGTTCATATTCTCTTGTTCCGGAGGCTTTGTGATGTTGCTCTTTTGGGTCTATTATGTTGTTCTATCAAGATCATGGTGTTCCCTTGTTCTATTTAGTTGTTTGTTATGTATATTGTCTCATTCTCTCTTCTTATCGAATCTTTTATCCCATTTTCCTACCGAAGTGCTGTCGAAATTTTCCGTGAATTCTTGCTTCCTTCTCATATCAGTCCTCATCTCTTTGCAACCTTCAAGGATTGTTGGTTTCACTCGTTTGTCAAAGAAGCGACTAAGTTTTTACCTCTTGTTCTTTCTCATCCTCTCCCCCCTTTCATTCTTGGATCTCGGGGCGAGATCCTCTTGTAGTGTAGGAGAGTTGTGACAGCCCGAGACCGACGCCCAGAAGATTCCCCTTTATTTCCGTTTCTGTCGTGTGGTTACTTTATTTTGTGGCCTCATCATTTAGTTTGCATCGTCGCATCATGCATGGCATCTTGCATCGTCTGTCGCGTGTGGTGTTTGAGTGTTGTGCTTCGAGTGATCACCGAGTCGTAGTGCGATAGTAACTCCCCCTCTTCCCTCTCTTCTCATTTTGTGGTTTTGCTAAAGTTTCCGTTTTATCCCCTTTAAAAAAACCTTCCTCTTTAAAAAATCCTTTTATTAAATGCGGGGGAAACCCCTTGGGTTTTCTTTATTTTCTCCTTTTGTTTATTTTAAATCCGTATCTTTTTCTTTTCTCTTTTAAAGCGCTTTTATTTTATTCTTTAAATAAAAAAGGTTATTTTATTCTTCAAAAAATATTTTAATTTTAATTCTTCAAAAAAAAAGGTTTATATTTTTCTTTTAAAATGCCCAACTATTTCTTATAGTGGGGGTAATTTTTTTTTTCAAAAGGGCTCAAAGGCATTTATTTTATTATTTTTTAAAAAACCTTTATTTTATTTTATTTTTTGTTAGAAGATTTCTTTCTGTAGAATTACCTGATTTAAAAGATTTAAAAAAAACAATAGGAGGGAATGAGAGGAGACAGGTCCAGGCCCAAGTTTCCCCGTGCCCTAGCGCCACGAGCCTGCAGCCCCCTCGTCCTCGTCATCCTCCCGATCCCCTCTGTTCTTCCTCTCCTCCCGATCCCTCTTCCTCCTCCAGCCGATCCCCATGCCTCGCCGTGCCGGAGCCTCCCCTCGGTCTCGCCCCTCGACATCGCCCCACCGTCCGCGCCGCGCCGCCTGCTCCATGGACAAGCAGGTCCCCTGCTGCAGCCCCGCACCAGCGCAGCAGCTCCTCCTCGCGCCCACCTCGCCGCCTGCTCCGCCACGTCGCCCTCTGCCTTGCCTCTAGGCCGCCCTGCCGAGTCCCCGCGTCGCCGCCTCCCTCTTCCCCGCTGTGCCGCGGCCTCCCGCGCGCCCCACCGTGCCGCCCGCCAGGCCTCGCCGCCTTTCCCCTCAGCTGCGCCGCCTCCGCGCGTGGCCCGACGCGTTGCCGTGCTTGCCGCACCACCTGCGTCGTGTCACCGTGCCTGGTGCTAGCCGAGCTGCTGCTAGGCTGCTTGTTGCTGTGTCATTGTTGCTGTCGGCATGCGGCTTGCCTGCTTACCGCTGCACTTGTTGTTGCTGGTTCCTGTCGCTGCTCGTCGCTGTTAGCTGCCGCTCATGCTGTGCCGCTGCTACATTTTTGCTGTTGCTGTCGCTGCCTGCTGCTGCTGTTGCTGTGCGAAGCTGCTGCTTGCTGTGCGTGCTAGTTGCTGGAGCCTGTTGTTGTGCGTGCCGTTGCTCTTGCTGCTTTGCCAGCCGCTGCCGTTGCTTGCTGTTTGCTGCTGTTTGCTGTGGCTTGATGCTAGTGCTATTGCCGCTATTTTGCTGCTGCGCCTCCTCCCGAAGCTGCTGCTGCCGTGGCTTGCTAAGTAGCTTGTTGTGCAGTTGCTGATGTTGTTCTTGCTGTTGTAGCCTACTTGCTAGCGTGTTGTCTGCATGCTGCTTGGTTGCCGTAGCTTTGTTGTTGTTGCCCTTGCTGTAGGTAGCTAGCCGCTATAGCTTGTGCTAGTAGTTTTGGTGTTAGATGCTAGGTTGTAGCTGCTTGCTTATGTTGCCGTCGCCGCTTGCTGTTGCCTTGCCCTTTTTCCTGTTGGAATGACACCGAAGACCCCGTGCACCATCTCCGCCGCCGTGGAATCGACAAGTTCGCTGTGTACAACGACTTCCTCGACGACGCCGAAGACCCCGTGCACCATCTCCGCCGCCGTGGAATCGACAAGTTCGCTGTGTACAACGACTTCCTCGACGACGCCGAAGACCCGTCTACGTCCTCGACGACCCCCGGAACGAGTTCGACTACCGTCGCCGAAGACGTGAACCACGACGCCGAGCGAACGACTACCGTCGACGAGTCCCGAGTTCCTCGACGACCTCGACTTCCAAGACGTCCGCTTCGAACCGTTCCGCTCCGATGTGCACGCGTCGAAGGTATACCGATGAGACGTGGCCGAGAACCGTATGCATGTGTTGTATGAGTTAAATGTATGTATGCACCGTATGTTGCCCGTGGCACGTTGTGTTCCTCTTTTGGTGTGCCCTCGACACATGGGAACCTGAGATACGGGATCACCCCATTCTTTATCTAACGTTCCCACACACGCTTCATATACGTTGGCACGATATCTCGACGAGTTATCGGGATAGGAACCTTGCCGTGGCATCGTTTCCGATTTGCCGCCATGGTTCCCTCTCGCTCGCCGTGGCGACACCTGTTTCTTTCCCTTCTTGCCCGTGTTGAAACTCGCATGCATGACGCATTCATGGCATATATTCTTGTGTTGCGTGTTCTTGTGCCGTAGCTCGTTCTATGCTCCGCGTGTTAACCGACTAGGACATGTAGGATCATCGCAACACCCTTGCCATGTTAAAAACATTTAATATTGTCGTGTAAATAATCAGGAGTGAATTAAATAATTAATCGTGGAGTTTCGTCGATATGCAACCGTTGCATATCGAGCTTCACTTAATGTGTAGAGTTTGTGTGAGGTGAATTGCCATGCCATGCCTTGCATTTTAACCTGTTCATGCATCATAGTAGGTTGTGCATCATGTTGTGCATCGTGTGGTGAATATCTGTGTTGATGTTGTTTTCGGTTTGCTCCGTCTCGATAGAGTTCCGCAAGCGTGTCGGGATGTGAGGATCCGTTCGACTATGTTGGTTCGTCTGCTTCACCGAGTTGTTCTTCTTCCAAGCGAGATCTCAGGCAAGATGACCGTTTCCCCAGATACCATTACTATCATTCCCATGCTAGTTATTTCAATGCTTTCGATTATGTCCCGTTGCCTACCACATGTTAAATATCAGCCTCTCAATCATGCCATGATAACCCTCAACCTGTTCGACCTAGCAAACCATTGATTGGCTATGTTACCGCTTGCTTAACCATGTGTTAGCGTTGCTAGTTGCAGGTGTAGTTGCTTCCATGTGATAACATGGGTTCCTTGTTATATCACCATATTAAATGTTATTTATTTTAATGCACCTATATACTTGGTAAAAGGTGGAAGGCTGGGCCTTTATAGCCTGGTGTTTTATTCCACCTTTTCCCCCTTAGTTTCCGCTACCGGTGTTATGTTCCATAAACGAGCGCTCCTAACACGATCGGGGTTGTTATGGGGACCCCCTTGATAATTCGTTTTAGATTAAAGATGGTCCGACAAGGCCCAACATTGGTACTACATTTTCCCAACATAATAACTTGTTAATACTGACAGCATAGGGCGTCATGAACCCGAGGAGTAATTTCACATAATACAGGGGGGCCAGTGCTGTTGGTGCTGGTCCAAAACTAGAGCCGTTTGCGGGGCCAACCCGGGGCAACTCGGGAGATTTCTATCAGGCCACCGTACGCTGTGCTTATCCGTCGTGTCCTGAGAACGAGATACGCGGCTCCTATCGGGATCGTCGACACGCCGGGCGGTCTTGCTGGATTAGTTTTACCTTTGACGAGATATCTTGTGCATCGGGATTCCGGTGATGCTTTGGGTAATCTCAGAGTTGAGGTTTTTCACTAGGGAATCCGACGAGATCGCGAGCTTCGTGATTGAGGATTTCTATGCGGCTTGTGGTAATTTGTGATGGACTAGTTGGAGCACCCCTGTAGGGTTAAATCTTTTCAGAAAGCCGTGCCCGCGGTTATGTGGCAACATGGAAACTTTGTTTAGCACTGGTTCTAGATAACTTGAAGTTAACTTAATTAAAATATGCCAACTGTGTGCGTAACCGTGACTGTCTCTTTCGTGAGTTCCTTCTCCGATCGAGGACACGGTGGGGTTATGTCTGACGTAGGTAGGTGTTCAGGATCATTCATTTGATCATCAGTAGTCACGTCCGTTATGCGTAGACCTTCCCCCTCTTATTTCTTGTACTCGTAAGTTTAGACACCAAATTAATGCTTAGTCGTTGCGCAACCTCACCACTTAACCATACCTCACCCATTAAGCTTTGCTAGTCTTGATACCTTTGGAAATGAGATTGCTGAGTCCCCTGTGGCTCACAGATTACTACAACACCAGTTGCATGTATAGGTAAAGGTTACTTGACGCGAGCGCGTTGATTGTTCATTTGGAGTTGCTTCTTCTTCTTCTTCTTCATCCATCTAGGATGGGTTCCAGGCCGGCAGCCTGGGATAGCAAGGATGGACATCGTTCTTCTTTTTTCTTGTTTGTCTTCGTCCGTAGTCGGACCCTGCTCTTACTCTTGATGATTATGTAATGTACTGATGTGACTCTGATGTAGCTTGTGGCGAGTGTAAGCCAATTCTATTATATATCTCTTCTTTTCAGTACATGTACTTGTAACGATATCCATTCTTGCGACACGACGAGATGCGCTTCTATCCCTGACGAGGCCCCCGTGCCAAATTGAGGATAGGGTTGCATCTTGGGCGTGACAACTGGCAAGAACCCTTTCTTGGACTGATCCATTTTGAACTTCTTCAGAACTTTATAAAGGTATGTGCTTTGTGAAAGTCCTATCACGCGTCTCGATCTATTCGTATAGATCTTAATGCCTAGAATGTAAGCAACTTCTCCTAGGTCCTTCATAGAGAAACTTTTATTCAAGTAACCCTTTATGCTCTCCAAAAGCTCCACGTTGTTTCCAATCAGCAATATGTCATCCACATATAATATTAGAAATGCCACACAGCTCCCACTCACTTTCTTGTAAATACAAGATTCTCCAACCACTTGTATAAACCCAAATGCTTTGATCACCTCATCAAAGCGCTTATTCCAACTCCGACATGCTTGCACCAGTCCATAAATGGATCACTGGAGCTTGCACACTTTGTTAGCATTCTTTGGATCGACAAAACCTTCGGGTTGCATCATATACAACTCTTCCTTAAGAAAACCGTTAAGGAACGCCGTTTTGACATCCATCTGCTAGATTTCATAATCGAAAAATGCAACTATTGCTAACATAATTCGGACGGACTTAAGCATCGCTACCGTTGAGAACGTCTCATCGTAGTCAACTCCTTGAACTTGTGAAAAACCCTTTGCCACAAGTCGAGCTTTATAAACGGTTACATCACCGTCTGCGCCCGATCCATTTGTTCTGAATAGCCTTGCGGCCTTCAGGTAGTACTTCCAAAGTCCACACTTTGTTCTCGTACATGGATCCTATCTTGGACTTCATGGCCTCCATCCATTTGTTGGAATCCGGGCCCACCATTGCTTCCTCATAATTCACAGGTTCATTGTTGTCTAACAACATAATTGATAAGACATGATTACCGTACCACTCACGAGCAGTACGTGATCTTGTCGACCTGCAAGGTCTGATAGTAACTTGATCCGAAGTTTCATGATGATCATCATCAACTTCCTCCTCAACCGGCATCGCAACAACATCGGTTTCCCCTTGCCCCGCGCCACCATCCAGAGGGATTAGAGGTTCGATAACCTCATCAAGTTCTATCTTCATCCCACTCAATTCTTTCGCGAGAAACTCCTTCTCAAGAAAAGCTCCGTTTTTAGCAACAAACACTTTGCCCTCGGATTTGAGATAGAAGGTATACCCAACTGTCTCTTTTGGGTAACCTATGAAGACGCACTTTTCCGCTGTGGGTTCCAGCTTTCCAGGATGAAGCTTTTTGACATAGGCATCACATCCTCAAACTTTAAGAAACGACAACTTCGGTCTTTTGCCATACCACAGTTCGTATGGTGTCGTCTCAACGGATTTTGATGGTGCCCTATTTAAAGTGAATGCATCTGTTTCTATTGCATAACCCCAAAACGATAATGACAAATCGGTAAGAGACATCATAGATCGCACCATCTCTAATAAAGTACGATTACGACGTTCGGACACACCATTACGCTGTCGTGTTCCAGGAAGTGTCAACTCTGAAACAATTCCACATTGTCCTAAGTGAGCACCAAACTCGAAACTCAGATATTCACCCCCATGATCAGACCGTAGGAACTTGATCTTCTTGTTACGATGATTTTCAACTTCACTGTGGAATTGCTTGAACTTCTCACACGTTCCAGACTTGTGCTTCATCAAGTAGACATAACCATATCTACTCAAATTGTGATTGAAGGTGAGAAAATAACGATATCCGATGCGCGCCTCCATACTCATCGAACCGCACACATCGGTATGTATGATTTCCAACAAGTCACTTGCACGCTCCATTGTTCCGGAGAACGGAGTCTTAGTCATCTTTCCCATGAGGCATGGTTCACACGTGTCAAGTGAATCAAAGTCAAGTGACTCCAAAAGTCCATCGGAATGGAGTTTCTTCATGCGCTTTACACCAATATGACCTAAGCGGCAGTGCCATAAAAAGCATGGCGCTATCATTATTAACTCTAACTCTTTTGGTCTCAATGTTATGTATATATGTGTATCATCGCTATCAAGATTCAATATGAACAATCCTCTCACATTGGGTGCATGACCATAAAAGATATTACTCATAGAAATAGAACAACCATTATTCTCTGACTTAAACGAGTAACCGTCTCGCAATAAACAAGATCTAGATATAATGTTCATGCTTAACGCAGGCACTAAATAACAATTATTTAAGTTAATGACTAATCCTGATGGTAACTGAAGTGAAACTGTGCCGACGACGGTTGGATCAACCTTGGAACTATTTCCCACGCTCATCGTCACTTCATCTTTCGCCAGCCTTCGTTTATTCCACAGTTCCTGTTTGAAGTTGCAAATATGAGTAACAGAACCGGTATCGAATACCCACGCACTACTACGAGAGTTGGTTAAGTACACATCAATAACATGTATATCGAATATACCTGATTTTTCCTTGGCCGCCTTGTTATCAGCCAGATACTTGGGGCAGTTGCGCTTCCAGTGACCCAGTCCCTTGCAATAATAACACTCTGTTTCAGGCTTAGGTCCAGCCTTGGGTTTCTTCTTTGGATTGGCAACATGCTTGCCGCTCTTCTTGGAATTCCCTTCTTGCCTTTGACGTTTCTCTTGAAACTAGTGGTCTTATTCACCATCAACATTTGATGCTCTTTACAGAGTTCTGACTCTGCGACTTTCAACATCGTGAATAACTCACCGTGTGACTTGTTCATCCCTTGCATGTTATAGTTCAACACAAAGATCTTGTCACTTGGTGGCAGTGATTGAAGAATTCTGTCAGTGATAGCCTCTTGCGGGAGTTCAATCCCCAGCTCAGCTAGACGGTTTGAGTACCTAGACATTTTGAGCACATGTTCACTTACAGACGAATTCTCCTCCATCTTGCAAGCATAGAATTTATCGGAGGTCTCATACCTCTCGATCCGGGAGTTCTTCTGAAAGATAAATTTCAACTCCTGGAACATCTCAAAGGCTCCATGACGCTCAAAGCGACGTTGAAGTCCCGGCTCTAAGCCATACAAGACTGCACATTGAACTACTGAGTAGTACTCCTTACGTGTTAACCAAGCGTTCTTAACATCCTGGTCAGCCGTAGCGGATGGTTCATCTCCTATCGCATCATTAAGGACATAATCCTTCTTTCCAGCTTACAGGAGCAACTTAAGATTACGAGCCGAGTCTACAGAGTTGCTTCCATCATCTTTCAACTTAGCTTTCTCTAGGAACGTACTAAAATTCAGGGTGACTGTCGCGTGAGCCATTGATCTACAACACAAATATTTCAAAGTGAACTTAGACTATGTTCAAGATAATTAGAGTTTAACTGATCAAATTACTTGCTAAACTCCCACTCAAAAAGTACATCTCTCTAGTCATTTGAGTGGTACATGATCCAAATTCACTAACTCAAGTCCGATCATCATGTGAGTTGACAATAGTTTCAGTGGTAAGCATCTCTATCCTAATCATATCAACTATACGATTCATGCTCGGCCTTTCGGTCTCATGTGTTCCGAAGCCATGTATGCACATGCTAGGCTCGTCAAGTTTAACCCGAGTGTTCCGCGCGTGCAACAGTTTTGCACCCGTTGTATGTGAACGTTGAGTCTATCACACCCGATCATGACGTGGTGTCTCGAAACGACGAACTGTAGCAACGGTGCACAGCCGGGGAGAACACTATTTCGTCTTGAAATTTTTAGTGAGAGATCACCTTATAATGCTACCGTCGTTCTAAGCAAAATAAGGTGCATAAAAGGATTAACATCACATGCAATTCATAAGTGACATGATATGGCCATCATCTTGTGCTTCTCGATCTCCATCACCAAAGCACCGGCATGATCTTCTTGTCACCGGCACCACACCATGATCTCCATCAATGTGTCGCCATCGAGGTTGTCGTGTTATCTATGCTATTACTACTACGTCTACGACCTAGCAATATAGTAAACACATCTGCAAACACAAACGTTAGTTTAAAGACAACCCTATGGCTTCTGCCGGTTGCCGTAGCATCGACGTGCCAGTCAACATTAACTCTTACAACATGATCATCTCATACATCCAATATATCACATTACATCATTGGCCATATCATATCACAAGCATACCCTTCAAAAACAAGTTAGACTTCCTCTAATTTGTTGTTGCATGTTTTACGTGGCTGCTATGGGTATCCAGTACGATCGCATCTTACTTACGCAAAAAACCACAACGGAGATGTGCAAATTGCTATTTAACCTCTCCAAGGACCGCCTCGGTCAAAACCAATTCAACTAAAGTTGAAGAAGCCAACACCCGCTAGTCATCTTTATGCAACGAGGTTGCATGTCAATCGATGAAACCAGTCTCTCGTAAGCGTACGAGTTATGTCGGTCCGGGCCGCTTCAATCCAACAATACCGCCGAATCGAGAATAGACTAAGGAGGGCAGCAAATCGAACATCACCGTCCACAAAACCTTTTATGTTCTACTTGAGATAACATCTATACATGAACCTAGCTCATGATGCCACTGTTGGGTAACGTTGCATGGGAAACACAAATTTTCCTACGCACACGAAGACCTATCATGGTGATGTCCATCTACGAGTGGATATTTGGATCTACGTACCCTTGTATATCGCCCAGCAGGAAGCGTTAAGAAACGTGGTTAATGTAGTGGAACGTCTTCACGTCCCTCGAACCGTCCCGCAATCCGTCCCACGATCCGTTCCAATCTAGAGCCGAACGGACGACACCTCCGCGTTCGGCACACGTACAGCTCGACGATGATCTCGGCCTTCTTGATCCAGCACGCAAGATAGAGAGGTAGATGAGTTCTCCGGGAGCGTGACGGCGCTCCGGTGGTGGTGATGATCTACTCCTGCAGGGCTTCGCCCGAGCTCCTTAGAAATCCGATCTAGAGGTGAAACTGTGTGGTATAGGCCACAGTTGCACATAGCAACGTTGTGTATAAAAAAGCCCTAAAGCACCACTATATATAGGAGGGAGGGGGAGGGGCTAGCCTTGAGGCACAAGGCCTCAAGGTTGCGCCGGCCGCCAGGGAGGAGGAGAACTCCTCCTCCAATTCGGTTTGGGAACGAGGAGTCCTTCTCTTCCTTCCCACCTCCCTCTTTCCTTTCCCTTTTTCTTTTCTTTTGGTATTTTCTTATGTGGCGCCATGGATTCCTTGGGCTGATTCCACCAGCCCACTAAGGAATTGTGGCGCCACCCTAGGGTCTTGGGCTCACTCCCAGGTGGGTGGGCCCCTCCCAGTGAACTCCCGGAACCCATTCGTCACTCCCGGTACACTACCGGAATTGCCCGAAACTTTCCGGTGACCAAATGAAACCATCCTATATATCAATCTTCGTTTCCGGACCATTCCGGAAACCCTATGATGTCCGTTATCTCATTCGGGACTCCGAACAACATTCGGTAACCACACATATAACTCAAATATACTAAAACATCATCAAACCTGAAGTGTGCAGACCCTGCGGGTTCGAGAACTATGTAGACATGACCCGAGGCACTCCTCAGTCAATATCCAATAGAGGGACCTGGATGCCCATATTGGATCCTACATATTCTCCGAAGATCTTATCGGTTGAACCTCAGTGTCAAGGATTCATATAATCTCGTATGTCATTTCCTTTGTCCTTAGGTATGTTACTTGCCTGAGATTCGATCGTCGGTATCCGCATACCTATTTCAATCTCGTTACCGGCAAGTCTCTTTAATCGTTCCGTAACACAAGATCACGTGACTTACACTTAGTCACATCGCTTGTAAGGCTTGTGTGTGATGTTGTATTACCGAGTGGGCCCCGAGATACCTCTCCGTCACACGGAGTGACAAATCCCAGTCTTGATCCATACTAACTCAACGGACACCTTCGGAGATACCTGTAGAACACCTTTATATTCACCCAGTTACGTTGTGACGTTTGATGCACACAAGTTATTCCTCTGGTGCCAGTGAATTATATGATCTCATGGTCATAGGAACAAATACTTGACACGTAGAAAACAATAGCAATAAAACGACACGATCAATATGCTACGTTCATAGTTTGGATCTAGTCCATAACCTGATTCTCCTAATGATGTGATACAGTTATCAAGTGACAACACTTGCATATAGTCAGAAAACCTTGACTATCATTGATCAACTGGCTAGCCAACTAGAGGCTTGCTAGGGATATTGTTTTGTCTATGTATCCACACATGTATCTATGTTTTCACTCAATACAATTATAGCATGGGTATTAAACGATTATCTTTAAACAGGAAATATAATAATAACTATTTATCATTGCCTCTAGAGCAAATTTGCAACAATCATTGTGTCGGCCAGGAGAGGACTCACGCCCAGCCGTCTCGCGCCGTCTTGTGGGTCGTGACCGAGGCGAGTCGGTCCCGCACGAATCCGGCGTCGTGTCATGTAGGGACGAGCTGCCTATGTGCGTGGAGACGGAGGATCCATTGCGGGATCTTCACCAACAGCAGGGGATCCACCTCATCCGCTTGCATCGGATTTCTTGGGATCATCGTGGCGAGGTGAATCTCCCTCGTGTCTGGTGCGTGTAGACCCAAGTTTTTTGTGCATGAAATCATGAATTTGGACAACATTTATTCTACTGTTTCCATTAGTATTATCAGTATTATGGCTATTAGATAAATGATAATCAACACATTTACTTTTCCCTTCATCAGAAGGATTCAAGAGCTCCGGGGATAGGATAAGAATTTCCGCCCGGAGACGAGCACCAAAATTGTGATGTAGGATGGCGAAGGGAAACACTATTTCATCAAACACAACATCCCTAGATATGTAAACCCGTCTGGTAGAAATATCTAGACACTTGAAACCTTTGTGAAGATTGCTATAGCCTAGAAAATCACATTTCTTTGAACGAAAGTAGAGTTTGTGACTGTTGTAAGGATGTAGGTTCGGCCAACAAGCACATCCAAAGATCCGAAGTGATGAGTGGTTGGGTTTCTCATGAAATAGTTTTTCAGTGGGGGTTTCAAAATTTATAATCTTGCTTGGTAAGAGATTTATGAGAAATGTGGCTGCACTGAAAGCCTCATCCCAAAATTGGAGAGGCATGCAGGCTTGTGCAAGGAGAGAGAGCCCAACCTCGACAATATGTTGATGTTTATGTTTGGCCGATCCATTTTGTTGATGTGCACGTGAACAAGATACATGGTGTGATATGACAATCCTTGTGAAGAAAGAATTCAACTTTTCATATTCCCCTCCCAATCTGTTTGCAGAGAAAGATATTTCGATCAAATTGTCGTTCAACAAGATTTTGAAAGTCATGAAATTTTTGAAAAACTCTTGAGTTTTGTTTGATTAGGTAGATCCATGTGAACTTGATGAAGTCATCTATGAAGCTCACATAATATTTTTTTTCTACCAACGGATTCAACATCTGGTCCCCACACATCAAAAAAATAAGTTCCAAAGGAAACTTTGATTCACTAATAGATTTTGGAAAAGGCAATTGATGGCTTTTGCCCTTATGACAAGAATCAGAAATAGACTCATTATTCACTAACTTAACACATGGGACTTATTTTGATTAATAATTTTGATAATGATGATGGACGTAGGATTTGCTAGATGTCGGTGCCACCTATCCGAGGACGGTGTGACACTGAGCATCTCCTCCCATGTGTTTTATAGGGTATAGGCCTCTCCTACCCCTGCCTTGCAGAAGGGTTTTCCTCGTTCCCCAATCCTTTAAAAGAAAAGAATAAGGGTGAATTTAAACAAAGGTGTTCTTGTCAATAGCAAGTTAACTTACTGAAATGAAGCTCTTATCAGCCTCCGGTATATGAAGACCATTGTTCCGAAGGAGATCACGTTCAAGGGTATAAATATGAGATTGACCAATATATGCTATAGCCATACCTGATCCACTTGCGATGTGAATTTCTTCATCGCCAGTGTACCGATCTCAGACTATGAGCTTCTGTAGGTCCCCCGTGATGTGGTTCCTCGCACCACTATCCAGGTACTAGTTGGTGTCAACTCCGTATTGGGGAGCCACCATGTTTGCTGAGCGTTGCTCCTCTCCTCCCTAGTAGGAAGAGTCATAGCGTTTCCAGCACTTCCATGCCGGATGTCCAAGCTTGCCGCAGATCTCACATGAGTTGGCAGAGGGATTGTTGGTGTAGTTCCCTCCTCCGCCACCGCCATTGTTCCCCCGTTCCCGCAATTAGGCGGGTTGGGAGACTTGGGGAAGTTTCCTTGAGCACGATTACCACCACCAAGTGGTTTGATAGGGAAGTTACGACTGCAGTCACCATCGCCTCTGCTGTTCTTGTTGATGGGGCCGCGAGTCGCGGCATTGGCAGATGACTCAGACGATCCGCCTCGTAGACACATACGAGTCTCAAAGCTTAGCAGCTATGAGTACAACTTCAGAACCGTGACAGGCTCGACCCTGGAGCACATGGCCGAGACCAATCAGTCTAACTCCTCATCGAGTCCGGCAAGGATGTGGGAGACAATGTCCTCCTCATCAACCTTCTTTCCCGAAGCCATTAATTCATCACACAAAGTTCTAATCTTACCAACATACTCGGTGATGCTATTGATGCCTTCCTAAAGATTTTCCAATGCGATTCGGACGTTGATGGTCCTTGCACGCGTGTGTGAGGCCATCATCCCTTGAATGGTGTTCCACAACTTTGCTGCGGTGTGGCAAGTCGCCACTTGGACCGCCATCTCGCGCGGTAACGAGGTCAGCAGGTAGGAGAATACATGTTGATCCCGTGCATACCACACGACAAACTCCGGGTTCAAAGCTTTGGACTTGGTATTGTCGTCATCGGTGGTGACCTCAATGGTCATGGGTGGCACCGCCTGCTTGACATCGAGGAACTCCGCCATCCGAGTCCCCTGATCACCGACAGCATGGTCGCACGCCATAGTGCCTCGTTCCCTCTCCTAAGCTTCTCTGTTTTGGCGTGCACAAATGAAGAGGAGGGGAAGAAAGTGGAAGAGCTTGCCATGGATGATCTCGAGGCCGGCTGTGATTACCATGAAAGTATTGGTGGAAGCATATGCTTCGTTAGCAGGGACGTGTGCATGTTTATATAGGTCAACAATGTATAATATATGGCAGGTTGTTATAAGTCTTCACACCTACTCCAAGCTATACAAGAGATAAGATCATATCTATGCCAACCACCTGCCGAGGTTAGACACAACACACGCACACATACACCTATCGTGACAATTGTCATGTTATAAGACAAGCCTATAGTTTAACATAAAGGGCCCTTGAGTTTTCAAAATAATTCCCAGCATAGAATTGCAAGTGTGACTCACCATGTATGGTTAACACTTTTACTTTGGGACATGGCTACCGAGCGCAGCAGCGCCCGCTCACGGTAAGGGGCGCACGTGAGGACAATAAAAAATAAAACCCACGTGCATTTATTAGCATTTCCAAAAATTCAAAAAGTTATAACTTTTGAACCAAGCATCAGAATGACGGTCTGTTTTCACGGCTCTATTTCTTACAGCGGTCTATTCAAAACTAGATCCCATATGGATAGGTTTTGACGAACTTTTTTTGAGCAACTCTGTGTGCTAGATGAGGAAACTTTGGTGTTATAGGCAAGCAACTCCTTTCCCCCTTAGTATGACTATCTATGAGCCAAGAATTCTTCTAAGTTTGTTACCACGACAAATAATTGACTAGATTCATCTCTAAAAGCTTTACATAATTAAACAATGATGATCAGTTGCCTATGATTGATGCTCAGTTGCCTACAAATACTATGAAATTGCTCAATTGTGATGCTCAGTTGCCTACAAAATACTATGAAATTGCTCAATTTTGATGCTTACTTGCCTATTACTGATGGTCAATTGCCTATGGTTGATGTTCAGTTGCCTGCCATTAATGCTCGGTTGTCTGCTATATGTGAATAGTTGCCATAATTGAACTCAAGTATCACAAAAAAGTTAGCAACTTTTAGTGTGTTTTTATGCAACTCCAGTGGATTCAACAAGTAACTCATGTGTATACACACGATACAATTCATCTAGCATCAAAAGTTTCTTTTGTTTAGCATTAAAGTTGCCTCATCTAGCATCAAAGTTGCTTTTGAAAAGAATTCAAAACATATTCATATGGGATCTTGTTTTGAAGAGTTCGTCACAAGGAACCCAACAGTGAAAACATATCGTAATCCCGACACACAGATTGACAGTCATAGCTTTTTGGATTTTTTCATACATGAACTAATGGACATCCAATGCATGTGGAGCCGAGCATGCACATATGACGCTTAATTTAACTATTTCAGTTTGGAAATAGCTGACCACATTTGTCATGTGGTTGCTAAAGGGTGAAGTTATTTAACCTTCTAGTTATGATAGATAATTTTGAAAGAATTTTCGTTGATAGACGATCATACTACGCACACTAATAAGAAGTTGCTTTTCTTTAGCACTAAAGTTGCCTAAATATCATCCACAGTTGCTCAAAAAAAGTTTGTCAAAATCTATCCATATGGGATCTAGTTTTGAAGAGTTCGTCGTAAGAAACACAGCCGTGAAAACGGATCGTTGTCCTGACGCTTGGATCAAAAGTTATAGTATTTTGAAAAATAAAACAAAACGGAATAAAGTGGAATGATTTGTTGTACACTTTTGCATGAGGGTACGCTCATTCCAGCCAAATAATGCAGCTGCACTTTTTAGCATTTTCCCCTATCTATATGTTTCTGAATACTGCAAACAAGATGCTCCTAGAGTTATAAATGAATTTATAGGCTACATAGCCCCTGAACAATATTTGACACTAGTTATTGTATCTACAGTATGTGATGAGAGTTTCTTTCCATCCCTTGCCAATGAGCTGTCAGTAATCATTCATTGCTTCAATGAAAGGGCTGAAAGGTTACTTAAATTGCACATAGCATCCACAAGATTGAGGAAGTACTTCATGTGGTTCACAAACAGACCTCAGAAGGGCGACGAGGAACTAATACGGCAAGGCAAAGACCTGGTTATCTATGCTATTGTAAATGCTGTAGCCATGAGGAAAATCACAAAGAAGTACGACAAGGCATGGCTTCTGACTCAATAATCTTGTTTTCCTTTTTCCATAAATGTTTTCTAAAGCATCAACTCATGTTTTGTTGTCGAAGAAAAATTTACAGATTGATGCTAACTCGTTACTAGGTTGTGAACACCCCATATGTCCCCACTTGCCAAGAAAGGCCCGAGGCACCCACACCCAGTGCCTCGACCCTCGTCATGGCTCGAGAATCTTTCGGTGACTGTGGCACATTTTGTACTATTCGACATTGTTCATCGTGTTTGGCTCGGGGACTGATCTAATCCTCCTTATGCCCATGTGTGTCTTTATTAAGAAATACACCATCAATTATTATAGTGTTGTCAGTATTGCTGGTGGCAAATGGTGATTATTGTACCACTATTACCACTTGCTCCCTACTTTGATGATTAACGATCAACAACCATATACATAATGATAAATCTATTTTTGACGGCATAATGGTGACATCTAGATCAACAAACGTGTAGAAATGCTGATCACAACAAGGGCGGTCCTTCAGAACTGAAGCTCGGAGACTGCACATTGAGATACTTGAGTCCCCGTGGCTACACGAGCTTATGGCTTTCCATATCAACTTGATGTGGAACAAGAACAACACCATTTCAACAGAGGTCTTAGGGGACCTCTCCCTCACATTCGACGATGAGGATAGGCCGACGATCTCTTGTAGCCTCTTGGATTCCTGGCAGGTCGACATCGACTTAACATGTTCGATCTGCTTGGTGAGTTATGGAAGTAAATATTCTCACTTGAACCATACACTTGGCGGATGATATGTGACCCACGTGTCAACTACTAACACAAAGGGCATTACTGTATATGAGAGCGTGTTAGCTAATATATATTTCCGGGCGTTTTATTGATGAAAGTGGATGTTATAATTTAATAAAATGTTTCGTTTTGCAGGACACAGTGTTCGATGCAGTCTCTCTTTCATGTGGCCACATCTTCTGCTACTTGTGTTGCAGTGTTGCAGCCTCTGTGACGGTTGTTGATGGACTCGAGTCTGCAGACCGTAGATCAAAATGCCCCATTTGTCGCCGGGTAAATCTATCAACTTTTTCCTCACTATTTTCTACCAAGGTCACATGATCTGAATGTATATCTTCGGCTTTATTTTAGGCCGGTGTCTTTCCTAACTTTGTTCGATTGAATCAGCTCAACATTTTGCTTAAAAACAGGTAATAATTAATAAGTGAATTTGAGAAAGAAGTGAGATAATAGTTCTCTCTCTCTCCCATACAAACGCGTGCATTTTTTTTGCATTGAAACCCTTTATCTGCTTATTAAATTAACATTGCTGATCATTGAAATGCTTGTGCCTTCCTACAGTTGCCCGGAGTACTGGGAGATGCGGATGCAAACAGAGCGTGTTGAGCGTGTTCGCTTGGCCAAGGAGCATTGGGAAAGACAGTGCAGAGCGTTCACGAGCATATGATTGTACGAGACAACTCGGTTGTCCTCGCTTCTATCTGTTATTTTTATCCATTAGATCGCCTTCTTTTGTCACAATACCATATAATAAACTTTATTCTGGATGCCCTTCAGCCCCGTGTTAAATTTAGTACCAGGGTATAGTAATGTTTTGTTTGGCATCAAGTGGATTGTAAATAAAGATATTGTTATACAAAACTACTTTTGGATAATCGAGTGCTTGGTAAAGGATATGGGAAGGGAGATGGCAACCGGCATACCTCTCTTTAGATATCACTACAAAGGGGCCGCGCACACTGGCCAACATGTGTCCATTTTTAGCAAGTGTTCAAAGGTGCATACCCAACCAAGTGTAGTACTATACTACTATATCATTAACCATAATTTCTAGTGTCAAATTATATTATATCCGTTTGTCTATTAGCCCTTCTATTTTTGAAATTTGTCTATTAGAAAAGTTATAGCTGGATTCTAAAGTATAATGTGTTATGAGATACTATATAAATCTGATTCAGCTAAGAACCTGAAATATTTGGTGTCAAGGATATTTTCTAATATCTTCAAGTCGTCGGAGATTTTTAGTTTGTTCCATGAGGAAAATAAAATATGACTATGGTCGGATACTGTGATGTTAAAAATATATCCATAATCTCATATCACATTCTGGTTGTGTCTTCATGAATGGAGGTAAAACCTTCTCTTGAAAGTTGATAAGATAGACGTTAGTGGCTGCATCCACTAATTATTATTAAATTGTTGATTTGTATGAAGCATCGTATGAATGTGTATGACTTCGTGGATGATACGAACTTTGTTGAAAGTTCAAGTGGGATTGACCGGCAGAAATCACGCACCATTATCTGTGAAGATATTGTTGTTCGTCTACACAGATGCAAACAAGTCGTTAATAAAAATATTATAAAGCATATCGCTCCGAAAGTATTTTCTTCCCATAACTTCAGAGATATGGGGAGATAAAAGTTCAAATGAAGACATATAGTGTTGTTGGTAATTTGTTCACAATGTCCTTACCAGCTTATTCATTATGGAAATATGTTAATGGAATCGGTAGAACACGACTTTGTGATTTGCATAATTAAGGGGGTGGGGGTGGGGGTGGGGGTGGGGTGTACTTCTATGAGATCTTCGCGTTGATATTGCACGCTTTTATTTTATGATCTTTGCATTGATTTTTCATAGAGTGTTTTTTATGAGACAGTAGGAGTAAAAATATTGTGAGTGTTATTTTCCCACACAGTTCTTTAAGGAATCTAATATCATATTATGTATGTCTCCTTATATTTCCCGGTGTGATCTTTGGAGGAGACTTTAAACTGGAAGAACTATGCACCAGTGAAGAAATGACTAGCCAAAACTCTTGTTCATGCCGCGTCATTTCAGTTCACCACCAGCACTAATATTTTCAAATAGTGTCGTCGTTGGCTAAATTCAAACGCCATAGCTACTTACTTAGTGCTGGCATTACGCATTAGGCCCACTCCACAACTAGTCCATTTTAACAGCCCACCCTAGTAAATAAAACATATCCATCCATTTTCACACTCACTCTCGACCCCCAACACCACCCAGTGATGGGGATATGTACCTAGGATAGGGTCTTAGGCCTGACCTACATGCCCTGCCTAAGGACACTACATTGAAGGACTGAAAGGTTACAAGGAAGACTCCGACTGGAATCACCATGGCGCATGAGTCACTCGACACTACATCCATTCAGAGGTTTCTCCTTCCATTCGACAATTGCCTTTCACTCGGAAGAACCAGAAGCCAGTCAGCCGCAGAAGATTAGAAGCCGCTCGAGGCAGGCCAATGGGCAGGCATTCGACTGGTCGCCATAAGTAGCATTTATTACATTCGTTATCAGTAATTTTCACCTTTATTACCATGATCGAACCCTTGGTTGCCGGGGATTGGTGAGGGGCAGCACACTCTATATAAGCCACCCCTCCCCTCTGGCACAAGGGTTCGCACCCCCGTAACTCACACTTTCCACACGGCAGAAGCTCTTGAGCACTGAGACGTAGGGCTGTTACCTCCACGAGAGGGGCCTGAACTCATATATTCATGTGTACAAACTCGAGTAGGTAGAACTCTGACCTCTCCTTACGTACCCCTAACCTCTACTGTCAGACTCGTTCCCACAACAGTTTGCGCCCACCATGGGGCAGGCGTCTAAGCGACTTCCAGCAAGTTTGCATTCTTCTTCTTCGTGATGTCTTTTGTCGGCGATTTGTTCATGGGCCACAAGATCTGTCTCGGCGCGCTCACCTCTGTTGCCAATGACTCGGCATGGCTTCAGGAAGCGCCTCTAGACGTTGAGGCGCTCCCGATCCGCGGGGTGACACACTTCCATGCAAGCTCCTGTGGCGTTCTTCTTCGGCCACCATCGACTTCTTTGTCATTTTCCATCCCCGCTGTTCGTCGCTGATGTCTACGCACGCTTCTATTCTTGTAGACTATGTTGGGCCTCCAAGCGCAGAGGTTTGTAGGACAACAACAATTTCCCTCAAGTGGATGACCTAAGGTTTATCGAACTCAGGGAAGTAGAGGTTGAA
The DNA here is from genome assembly GCF_904849725.1 of Hordeum vulgare subsp. vulgare. Lineage (NCBI taxonomy): Eukaryota > Viridiplantae > Streptophyta > Magnoliopsida > Poales > Poaceae > Hordeum > Hordeum vulgare. The sequence goes on along the minus strand of NC_058524.1, from coordinate 567,903,258 downwards.
GATGGTCTCTCTCAAGCAACCCTGCAATTAAGAAACAAGAAGTCTCTTGTGTCCCCAACACACCTAATACAATGGTAAATTGTATAGGTGCACTAGTTCAGCGGAGAGATGGTAAAATATGGGTGATAGGTGTGGCAAAGCAAGATAGTATAAATCTGTAATAAAAAATTACAGCAAGGTAGCAAGTGACAAAAGTGAGCACAAACGGTGTAACAATGGTGAGAAACAAGGCGTAGGCTTCATACTTTCACTAGTGGCAACTCCCAACAATATTAACATAGTCTAATCACATGATATTTCCATTAAAACATGCAATGGAGACGTACTCGGAGGTCATTCCATTGTGATCAAGGGAGGACGAGAATTATGTAGCGCTACAAAAGCACACCTCCGAGCCGGGGAGGTCGCTAAGTTGGCTGTGGTGGTGGTCTTCCCGACGTGTAGGGGGAGCAGATGGGTAGCAAAGGTGGGGGAGAGGGAGGGTACAGACCAGCGACGAGGGGAGAGGGAGGTGGGTGGCGGATTTGGATTGGGGAGCCGTGATGGGAGGCGGCGGTGAGGGGAGAGGGAGGTGGGTAGCGGATCTGGATCGGGGAGAGGGCTAGGGTTCGTGTGCGCAAGAGAGAGGGATGAATGGATGGGTATGGAGAGATGGATGGATGGATGGACGCCATGTCATCGATCCATGCCACAACCAATTCCACCAATCAGAATAGAGCATATGCAATTGTATTTTGCTTCTACTTTTTCACATGATAAAATACAAATATGATCTCTTGGAGTAGACAAGCTTGCATCTTGAAATTACAAACAATGTTGCCAAAGGGACTTTTCATTTTTTTGCAAAAAAATCCATATTCCATTTTTCGAGTGTTCAAAGTGAGTTTTTTTGTGAAGGACCTACCAAATATTTGTTGCAAAATTGGACCAAATCATTTTTCTAAAACTTTAAGTCTTATTAAATGTACAATTGACCAAATGGTTTGGTGTCAAAAGCTTTTGATCCACCTCTCGTGAAAAAGACAAATTTCCTTTGATTCAGATGGAAGGAGGTCAAATTTGAACTAAAACTTCTTGATAGATTGCTCTTTAATTTTCCAAAAAACATTTCTAGGTACATAATGATCTATTTAATCATAGAAACACCAAAAGTTTTGCAACATTCAACCACTAGCTAGGGACAGTCATGCCCGCCATTTTGACCACATTTTGAAGTGGGCATGAAAATTTCAAAAAAAATCAAAAAATGGGAAAACCTTCGCATTGTGTCATTATATGTGACAAAGATACCAGGTAAAATAATAACCTTGTAATATGACAATTATTTTAAAAAAGTGTTCTTAGAAATGAGCTATCATGTGTGAAGATTCATGGCTTTCAAGCCAAAAATGATCAATCTTATGGCCACATTCATGGCATAGTTTGTTAAAATGGTCTCATATTGTGTAAAAGGGTGCGTATTGGAATGGCAAACAATGTTTCCTAAGGAAGTTTTCATTTTCTTTGGACGGAAAATTCATTTTCCATTTTTCGAGTACCCAAAATGAGTTTTTTTTGTGAAGGACCTACCATATATTTGTTGCAAAATTGGACCAAATCATTTTTCTAACATACTAGGACATATTTAATATACCATTCACCAAATGGTTGGGTGTCAAAAGCTTTGATCCACCTCTCGTGAAAAAACAAATTTTCGTTGAATCAGTTGGAAGTGGGTCAAATTTGAACTCCAGTTGCCTCATAGTTTGCTCTTTATTTTTCCCAAAAATCTTTTTGAGGTACACAAGTATCTATTTAATCATAGAAGCACCAAAAAAATTCCAATATTCAACCACTAGGTAGGAACGGTCATACCCGCCATTTTGACCGCTTTTTGAAATGGCCATAAAAAAATAAAAAATAAAATCAAAAAATTGGAAATCCTTCCCGTTGTTTTATTATATGTGACCAAGTTACGAGTAAAAATAACAAACTTGTAATACGGTAATTATTTTTAAAAAGTGTTCTCAGAAATGACCTATCATGTGTGAAGATTCATGGCTTTCAAGCCAAATAATCAATCTTATGGCCACATTCATGGCATAATTTGTTCAAAAGATCTAATATTGTGCACAAGGGTGCATATTGGAATGGCAAACAATGTCGATTAAGGAAGTTTTCATTTACCTTGTATGTAAAAATCATTTTCCATTTTTCAAGTGCCCAAAATGATATTTTGTGAAGGACCTGCCATATATTTATTCCAAAATTGGATCAAATCATTTTTCTAAAACAATAGGCCATATTTAATGTACAATTGACAAAATGGTTGGGTGTTAAAAGCTTTTATCCACCTCTCGTTAAAAAGACAGATTTATGTTAATTCAGTTGGAAGCGGGTTAAATTTGAATTGCAGTTGCATTATAGTTTACTCTTTATTTTTCCCAAAAATCATTTATAGATACATAAGTATCTATTTAATCAGAAATGCATGGTGTGGTGGCTTGACGTCGAGGTTTGGATGGTGGTCAAGGGCCCCAACTCAAGAGCGCGTGATCTTGCATGCCAGCTGCATGGTCACCGCCTGACCGTTGCGTTGCCACGTGTTCTGGGTGTAATAGGCATGTCTGGTGGGTTGGACAATCCCTCAGTAGGTGTTAGGAAGAAGAATACAATAGAAGAATCTCACGAGGAGAGTGAACTAAGCTCAAACATTAATTAGCAGCCAAGTGTTTGATTAGCGGTGCGGGTAATGCACATAGACAATGGGCCTAAATTTTGGGTGAGGATGATCATATACTAAGGAGACTCTCTTGGAATTTTTTAGCTCAAATGGATGAACCTAGGTGGCACTTGCTTTGCAAAGTAACACAATGTGCAGAAATATGGATGTTGAAGCTGGGATCAAATGATTGAATGGGTTGAGCTGAAATTTGGTGTATGATGTTAATTTGGGCATATGAAGGCACTATAAAAAAATTATACCATTTCGACATGCCAAAGTGACTCTTCCTCCACAATGTGCCAATCTGGACAAAAAATGGTAACTGAAACTGGGCTCACATAGATGATTGGATTGAGCTGAAATTTGAAGGAGGGTGATAATTTGGGCACATTAAAGCACTGTAAAAATTTCATAAAATTTGGATAAACAAAAATTGTACTTCCTTCACAATGCGCTCTATTGAACAAAATATTGGGAAAAATATTGAGGGAAACTGGCTGAATTAAATGATCTAAAATTTGGTGGAGTGAGGTTATATGGTCAGTTTCATGATGTGGTAAATTTTCATCAGCTATAAAGCAATATAAAATGTAGTTGCTTCACAAAATGAAAATACTACCAGAAACAAAGATTGGATGAAGAGCTCACATGGATTGTTAGATGGGGCTAAAATTTTGTGGAGAGCTATGTTTTGGGCACATAGAAGATGTGGAAAAAATTCAACTCATTAGGATATTCCTATCTAGTACTTCGTTCACAAAGTTGTTAGCTGAACACAAACATTGGAAATTTGCTGAGAAAGATTTACTAGGCAAATGGTTATGAAAGTTTTCATGAGGCAATGATTTGGATAGGAAAGATTGCCCAAAAAATTTGAGGGTAATCAATAAAATAGAAATAACACTTCCTTCACAAAGTGCTCTTTTGAAGAGAATAGGAAAATGAATATTGCTGAATTATTTTTGAACTATGGAAAGAAAGGTTTTCACATATTTGAGCAATATATGATCCAAAGTATTTATGAGAATTTTTCTAGAATTTTTGGAATGACAGAATAGTAGGTTGCTTCACAACTAGGATGAGGTGGGATAGAATGATAATATCTATGGAGTACAAATATGATAATGGAGTACGAGTGTGGATCTTTCAAAAGGAATAGTAGTGTTGCCCCTTTATCTCTTTTTTTATTTTTTATTTTTTTTGTATTTTGGGGGCCTCTTTGGCTCTTTCTATTTATCTCTCATTTGTCCTCTTTGGGATCTTTTAATTTGTCCTGTTTTGGGATATTTGGTTTTGTCCTCTTTGGGATCTTTTCCTCAATTAAGGGCAACACTCTATATTTTACAAGAATATAGAAGATCTTCACACTTTATAAGAAGTACTCAACATAAAGAAAGATGACGACTATCACGATGTATGCAAATGTATGCCTCTACCAGTGTAGCAGGATATTCAATGAAACTAGCGCGTCATGTAGCAATAATAAGGGCAAGGCCCAACTAGCACGCGACTCCTCGATCAAGCAAAATCATGTATGACATGAAGATCAAGTCATGAGATGGTGGATGTTGCATGGCAATGTATCTCGGAAAGGCTATGGAAATGCCTTGATAGGTAGGTATGGTGGCTGTTTTGAGGAAGGATATAATGAGGCTTATGATGACAGAGGGTATCAAGCCAAGGGTTTGGATGCACCGGTGAAGTTTGCACCAACTCTCAAGATGAGAAAGGGCAATGCATGGTACCGAAGAGGCTAGCAAAATATGGATGGTGGAAATGCCAACAATCGAATATTCTCATTAGTCCGAAGAACTCATGCACTTATTATCGGTAACTCTCTATCTATTCAATAGATCCACAAAGAGACAAGTACCCCCGAGGAGGAGTGTATGGGGGATTGGTTATCCTTGCGCATCCTCGACCCATGGTACATGAGGGTACTCTATCTATTCCAACCCCTCGAGAGGGTAGCGATCCATAGTAGCTAGATTTCTCAACTATTTTTTGTAGTTTTCAAAAAAAACACGGATTGCCCAAAATATGACACCTATCAATAATAGGTTAAAGCTCTTGGCACCACAAGTCCAAACATTACTCAAATAAATACCTCAAAACTATTGCAAGTTACTACTACACTTGTAATAGCAACCTCAATTACCTACTCATGCAAGACACACAACCCCGTGCAACAAGCCAACTCTCTAAACAAGATAAGCATGATAACTCAAGAGAGTTCCAAAAGAAACCTAAATAAAAGCTCTTAAAAAGATAAGCATGAAAACTAAGAGCTAAGCATGACATCAACTATGAAAAGATAAAGAACACACAAGAAGATAAGCATGAAAACCTATGTTGTGTTCTAGGGGGAGTGGACCGTGTTTCTCTCCCAAACAATGAAGGCTAGGGTCCAACTTGTTATGAACAGCAAGAAAAACTAAAGCAAACTAAAAAGTAAAGAGCGAGACGCTCCAAGTTTAGCACATAATACATGAAGAGATAAAAATATAGCATGGAGAAGGACGGACTGATGATTGTTGATGGAGAAGGGGATGCACGGGGGCATCCTCAAGCTTAAACACTTGAGTCTCCTTGGATATTTCTTGGGGGTTCATGGGGGCATCCTCAATCTTGAGCATTTGACACTCCTGGATCTTCTTTCATCATCTTCCATTGCATACTTGAAAACTCCCTTCATATGAAACTCATCATAAGCTGGTTAGAGTAGTTAGTACCCATAATAAAATATTTGTTCTCCACTGGAAATAAATATTTTCATGAGGAGCTATAGTTTCTGAAGATTGCCAAAAAGTTTTTGCAAAGAAAAGGAAAGGTTAAGATTTGCAAAATGATAAAACGCAAAACGTGGCAGAATCTGTGAAAAAACAGACCAACAGGCTGTAAATAACTTTTTTCAGGGCACTAGTGCAACTCAAATAAAAAAACTCAGAACAGACGCCAGAAGGCAAATTGTATAGAGCATACTGTCAAAACAGTTCAGATCAAAAAGATGATGTGGTGATTTTTGGTGAATTCTTCCGTCAAGCACACAGAATCTATTTCTGGACAGCATGTCACAACTTTTGAACAGTAGTAACAACTCAAAGTAAAGATAACAAGGGTTGTCTCCCTAGAGCTCTTTCTTTATAGTCAGAAAGATAGGTTTAAGATTTTAATGATGCTCTCGTAGGAATAAGAGTTTTAGAACAAAAGAGAGCATCAAGAAGCAAATACCAAACACATTTAAGTCTAACATGCTTCCTATGCATATGAATATTGCAATAGCACAAAGCAATAAGCATAGGAAGGCAAAACAAGTGCAACTTCAAAACCTTCAACATAAAGAGAGGGAACTTGATATTATTGAAATATCTATAAGCATATGTTCCCTTCTCATAATAATTTTCAGTGGGATCATGAATAAACTCAACAATATAAGTATCACATAAAGCATTGTTACCATGATCCACATGCAAAATGGCACTCTTAGTCTCCACATAAGCATAATATTTCTCATTGGTAATAGTGGGAGTGGGACTATCATAAACAAGTTGAACACTATAGATTAATTGTGTATTGGGGAGACGGTGTTCAGAAAGGGAGTAATTGCCTCCAAGATTATGACCATTTTCATATGGATAATTTCTCCTTATGTCATAGGTATCTTTACAATCACTATAGATAGGAGTTATAACATCATCATGGTAGAGAAGAGCATTATTATTGCTAGCAACTATATTTGTGAACATGTTGTCTTTATTCTTACTAGAAAAAGAATTATCAATTATCAAATCACTAATGGGTAAAGGACTTGCAATCCTATCATCCCCAAGCTTAGAGCTTTCCATATCATCATTTTCAGAGTTGGTACCAAAAAGATTTTCAAGATCATAAGTAGCATTATCATCATCTTCCCAATCACAATAAGTAACATGCATATCATAATCAAAATCATCTTCAATAGTACCTATGGACTTATCATCAAGATAATAATGAATGCAATCAAGCTCACCATCCTCCATAAATTTATGTCCATTAGGATAAAAGTTGATGCGAGGAATATGCTCAGGCGAGGTTGATACCCATTCTTTTACCTTCTTGTTCCTCTTCCTTCTGTTCTTTTTCTTCTTCTTCACCTTAGGAGGGAGTGGTTGGAGAGGAAGCATCTCCACATAGTCTGGTTTATCATTAGATACAATAGGGGAAACTTGGGAGAAACTCTCCTTTTTGTTAGTGGAAACATAAGAGACATTTTTATGCTTTGGTAAAGTTCCCTCCTTTCTAATCATACTTATGTAATCATTTTCATGGCAATTAACAACACAATAGAGATGGCATTTTTGCAAAGTGTTGTTTATTCCTAAGGCATTATCATCTAGCCAAGAAGTTTTTTTTTCTGATAACTCTTGAGAATTAAAAAATAACATAAGTTCATCATAAAGATCAGAAGTGATCATGTTATCACACAACTGGTTAACAGTTATGTGTTGAAAGTACATGCATTGAAAGTTAAGGTGACCCTCTATACCACAAAGTTCACAAGTAAAAAGATAAAAGTCACACCATTCTCTAGGAATTTCATTTAAATCTCTAACCCAAGTGATTGTTCTTTCATGCTTATGTTGCTTACAATACTTCTCTTCTTCAATCATAGGCCTTTCACAAGGTCTATCCACTCCACAAAAATTAACATGCTTATATAAAACTTTATTTTCAGGAATTGGATCATGCATGTTGCAACTATCATTAACAATTTCATTTTCTTTGCAAATCTCTTTAAAAGGTTCATGATGCTTGATCCAATTCTCCTTAGGCATATTAAGATGTGAAGCAAAAGATTTGAGGAAATCAACAAGGAGTTGAGAATCAAGCCCAAACTTAGCAGTAAACTTATTAAAGCTTGCAGTTTCAACAAAGGGCTTAATGCAATCATACTCATAATTTATACCTGACTCTTTACCTTTGTCGATCTCCCAATCTTCACTATCGCGTTGAATTCTTTCAAAGAGTTCCCATTTAGCATTAACCCGTTCATTTGTGAAAGAACCCATAGAGGAAGCATCGAGCAAGTCTTTATCCTGTCGAGAGAGCCTCGCATAGGAATTGGTAATAATCATATCTTTGGGGAGCCTATGGTTAGGACATTTTAGCATTAAAGTTTTCAGTCTCCCCCAAGCTTGAACTATGCTCTCTCCACTATGAGTATAGAAATTATAAACATAATTCCTATTCTCATGGACTTCATGAAGAGGATAAAACTTGGAGTAAAAAAGAGACTGGATCTCTTCCCAATCCTGTAGGTGAGAATCACCTAGTAGCCTATACCATTCCAATGCTTTTCCTTTCAGTGACAAGGCAAATAATTTCCTCATGACTCCATCTCTTGTCAAACCTGAAATGTTAAACAAATCACAAAGATCTGTAAGTTTCAACAAATAAATACTAGGATTGACTGTTCCATCTCCTGCATAACAATCATTCCTAATTATTTCAATTATCCCAAGTGGTATTTCAAATGGGATACATTCAGTAGGGGGAGGAGACTTCTCTACGACGGGTGTGGTAAAGCGGCCTTCCCCAAGCAGCGAACTAAGAGTGCAGTTTTCCATAAACCTAACTAGTGAAAATAAAAACAAGAAACGAAAAGATTTAATTGCAAGATCTAAAGATATACCTTCAAGCACTCACCTCCCCGGCAACAGCGCCAGAAATAGCTTGATGTCTACGCACGCTTCTATTCTTGTAAACTATGTTGGGCCTCCAAGCACAGAGGTTTGTAGGACAGCAGCAATTTCCCTCAAGTGGATGTCCTAAGGTTTATCGAACTCAGTGAAGTAGAGGTTGAAGATGGTCTCTCTCAAGCGACCCTGCAATTAAGAAACAAGAAGTCTCTTTTGTCCCCAACACACCTAATACAATGGTAAAATGTATAGGTGCACTAGTTCAGCGGAAAGATGGTAAAATATGGGTGATAGGTGTGGCAAAGCAAGGTAATATAAGTATGTAATAATAAATTACATAGGTAGAAAGTGACAAAAGTGAGCACAAACGGTGTAACAATGGTGAGAAACAAGGCCTAGGCTTCATACTTTCACTAGTGGCAACTACCAACAAAATTAACATAGTGTAATCACATGATATTTCCACTAAAACATGCAATGGATATGTACTCGGAGGTCAGTCCTTTGAGATCAAGGGAGGACGAGAATTATGTAGGGCTTCAAAGGCACACATCAGAGTGCGTAGTTCTCATCTATGGATTTCCAATGTCACGGCAGCCATCCAAGGAGAGTACCACAATCACCGCAACATATCTCAAGGATAGTTAAAGACAAGCACCAAGAGACTCTTAGTCTTCAATCAATTCACAAAAGATGAAATCACTCATGAAAATATTCTTCTAATCCATGTCCAATAGACCGCTGTCACCATGGTCTCGGAGATTATACTAGATAAGATCAAGTGAGTACATCAATCCAATACATAGAAGAAGGGGAAACATCATGGGATCACCCTAGATTAACATAGCCTATGATCACAATCAAGATTACATCATGGGAGAGAGAATTAACCACATAGCTACTATAGAAGACCTCAGCCCCAAGGAGGAACTACTTCCGCTTCATGGAGGGAGGAAGCAACGTCGATGGAGATGAATCCGGGGACACTTCCCCGTCCCGGCAGGGTGCTGGCACAGGAATTCTGGTTCCCCGAAACTTGTTGGTGATGGCGGCGGAGATCAGAATTTGTTCTTGAGAAAATGGTTCTGGAATCATGGTTTCCTCCACAGGGATAAAAATAGGTCCAAAGGGGGGCACCAGGGGAGGTCCCACTCGCCCAGGCGGCCTGGTGGCGCGACCTCCCCCTAGGCTGTGCCTGGTGGCCGCTTGGGTGGGGGTGGTGGTCCCCCTCTCGCTTTCCTTTGGGCGTCAACTACTAGGAAAAGGGCTATAGATGATATAGACACTAATGGCGCACCAGAAAAGTAGTGCGCCACTACTATATAGCAGTGGCGCACAATGTGTAGGTGTGACATTAGTGTGATGGACACTAATGGCGCACCACACACTCGGTGCACCGCTACTATAATATTTTTTTTTGCAAAAGTACTAATGGCGCACCGGGGCAGAGTGCGCCATTACTAGTTTAACTAGTAATGGCGCACCACTCACCCAGTGCGCCACTACTATAATTTTTTTGGCAAAACTACTAATGGCGTACCACCAGCTGGTGCGCCATTAGTAACAAGGGTTACTAATGGCGCATTTGTAGGTGGAGCGCCACTACTATAATTTTTTTTGCAAAACTACTAATGACGCACCACCTGGGGATGCACCATTGCTATACAAAAAGAAGAGATTACTAATGGCGCACCCCCTGGGGATGCGCCATTGCTATTACATGGAAACTACCACCCTCCCCCCAACCGGTCGGCTAGGGTTTCCTCCCGCCGCCGACCGCCGCCCGCCGCCCGCCGCCCGCCGACTGCCGCGTCTCTCGCCCCCACCCCGCCAGATCCTCCAGCTTGTCCGTCCACCTTGCCGGAGGCCGAGATAAGCGCCTCCATCTCCGAATTCCCCACTCCCACCACCCTCTTCCTCCCATCCCTCGCGAGCGCGGGCGCGATGGGCGGCAGCTTCAACACCCCCACCCCCACCGCCTCCGTCAAGGTACCCGCCCCTCTCCCCTTGTTCCTCCGCTCCTCCCCGCCCCGTGCTTGGTTTTGGTTGAGTTCGTCCGCTGCCCTGCCCGATTCGTCTGCCCCGCTCACACGATCTGTGTTGTCTTGTTTCGAACCACGCAGATCCTCAACATGAACTGGTTCAAGAAGGAGGCCAACGCCAATGACGAGGTGACCCTCCCCCCTTCCGCGCGCGCGCGTACCCTGTCTCCCGCCTTCAAAGCCGACGAGTCCCTGTTATCGAATTCTGACGGTACTTGTTGTACGATCTGTTCCTGTTTAGGTTAGCATGACGCTGAACATCTCCGCCGACCTTTCGTCGCTCTTCACGTGGAACACGAAACAAGTATTGTCCTCTGCTGGCGCCCTGCCCCTCTATTTTCCCTAAATGTTCACTGTTTCATAGCATTCTCCTGGAACCAAATGGAGGTGGGAGGTGATGCCTGTTGTAGAAAGTATGATGTTTGGTTCAGATGGAAGCTTCTCGGTTATTTTGTTAGTTTGTTAGCACGTTCCATGACTTTGTTCGATTCGAAACTGGCACCGTATATTGGTTGATGAATGTAGCAAATGATGTAGTTTAATGTTGATATTATTTCCACCCATAGCTACCACAAGATACATTGGATAAACTAAATTTAGGGATGCATTGTTCGGTATGGAGGTTAATGACTGAATCACAAATGTGACCAAGATCTCAGATTCAAAGATATGCAAAATCCTGTTCATTAAGATGCATGAATGTTCTATTCGAATGATTGAAACTTCGTAATAAGATGGATGTGTGCATCAATCGATGCAGACACTGGGGAGATCATCTTTTTGAGTAAATAAATAAATTAAGATACACTCATGTTCAAGTTTTAGAAGTTTAAAGTCACAATCTTTTCTAACTGTCCAAAGGAGAGGAAGAGGGAACAAAATTTACTGCTGTTGATCTGCAACCAATCATAAATTGCTTTAGGAGGAATAATCTGCAGACGGAATTCTTTTCTATTGGACCAAACCAATGTGAGTCTCGCGCATTATGAGTCTAAACTTTCCTCATTATGTAGGGATAATTCGACCAAGTTAACTTTGTTATCCCCAGCAATATTTTGATTGCAAATTGTGCAGTCTTAGATTTGGTCACCTCAATCCACGAGCACTGGTTTTGTGCTCGCTGTGTTAACACAACACAGCCAGGAGGTGAAGGAGTTATAGTTATGCAGATTGGAGCTTACTTGTTAGTATCTATGTACGTATCACCATGTTGAACTTTTTAACTTACACATATTAGTTATCAAGTTTCCACTTTTTAACTTACAGAAATCAGTTATCAAGTTTACTCTTAAGCATGCTTTAGTACACATCCTGGACTGTCAGAATTAATGTTATTCATGTTGGTTCTTAATGCATAGGTATGATGGTTCCGTTGGTTCGGCTTCACAAGCAATGGTGGTTGTTGATCAGTTTGCATGGCACTTCAACCGGAGAACACATTAACTTGTGGTGTAGACCCATGGCCTTACAGTGTACTGTATAACCTGACATGCTGCTTAATTTTACTGTTGTATTGTGACCAGTAGGTATGTAGTGAAATAACTAAGATTCTGTTAAATGTAGTTGAATTCAATCATATAACCTTTGAAATAACTAAGATTACTAATCAACTTGCTGTATATCACGTGCAGCACCCGTTTTTATTTGTTCGAGAGAGATTATCCACATCCTGAAAGAGAGAGAGAGAGAGTTTGTCCATGGTCCAATGCGTAGCAGGGGATACTGCAGAAAGGCAACGTACTAGGACTTTACATACTGCTGCGACGCTTGCACGCGGGGCCGCTGGAGGTCAAAAAACAATATTTTAGTGAGTTAGAGCGCTGTGTAGATCCGGTGGACGGTGGTGGCAATGTGTAGATGTACATACACATCCTCGGCTCAAGCATATCGCTGCCTCGTCCGTCCTGATCACTTGTTCAGGTATGCCACAAATGAGGCTCCTTCAGTTCTCTACCAGTTTATCAGTAGAGGCTCCTTAGGTACTAAAGGTGTACATTCGCTTGCTTATCCAGCAGCCAGACCAATTTTGATCCTGGCCTTCCATCAGCACCAGGCATAGCGGCACAGGTACCCAGTGGGATTTTTAACCCTTTCATTTGCTTAGCTCCCGAGTAGAATTTATAGGTTTGACTGAATTGCGGAGAGGAATGGCGATTCATTGCTGGTGCAGAGTCAGGAGTGCTTGGAGAAGGTTGCCAAGACGGTCTCCTTCCTCGCGCAGCCTGAAGGCTCATTCCTGCTGTTGCTCACAGGTAATTCAGTTCTGATGCATCTGTTCTAATACTTTTATGGAATTATATATAGGGGATGCTGATTGTGTGCGTTTACTAGTTAGATTTTGTTTGCAATCAAGGGTGAACACTATGATCGTAGTATTATCTCCATGACTGGAAAGTTTGTGCCTATACCATTGCTTCTTTCCTTGAGGCTTAAACATTTGGTATCACATCTCATTAGAGTGAGCGTGTGACCTATGTAGCTAGGATTACTTTGCATTCAGTGCAACATGGGCAGCTTATATTTATAATTTGGAACCAAACATCATGTGCTTATTCTTGTATGTGAATGTTCTCTTGAAAATCTTAGCTGTATTCTTTGGAGCTTATGTGTATATATATCTCTGTGTGTGTGTGTGTGTAGTTGTCACTAGTTGACAATTTAAGTATCTTGATACCTCGTAAATTTTGTAACAAACATTGCTGGTGTTGTTTTGTTAGAAGTCAATATGTACCAAAATTTGTAATTCTGAATCATCTGTTTTCCTTCTCTAACGCTTTTGATTCATGCTTCTTTTGCCAGGGGAAGTTCAAAAGGACCACGCGCTGGAGCTCCTAAACGCGCGCCCCTTCTACTTCGTTTATTTATGTGGCGTGAAGACATAAAGCAAACCTTTGGAGCCATAGTTGTCTTTTTTGTCATCTAAAATAATAATGGTAACATATTAATACAAACAAAATAATATTCCAGCTCAAAAAATTGTATGTGAATAATGAATCGATGCTATGGAACTATATTTGTTATGGAGCTATGTATGTATGGATGCTATGGAACTATATGTATATATGGATGCTACAGAATTTTGGATGTATGGATGCTATGGAGTTTTGATATATGGATCATGAAATTTGTTATGCAACTTTGCATATATGTTATGTGTTGTGGATCAGTAAAACTATTGGGCACATATTATGTATTATATATTTGATATATATGTTATGTGTTGTTGAATTTGTGGTTTTGAAACAAAACATATATATGCTAGAATACCAGATACTAATGGAGCAACATGGGCTATACTAATGGCACACCTGGGAGGCATACTAATGGCGCACCTGGGAGGCATACTAATGGCGCACCTGGGAGGCATACTAATGGTGGACGTGGGAGGCATACTAATGGCTCACCTGAGAGGCGTACTAATGGAGCATCTGGGAGGCATTCTAATGGCGCACCTGAGAGGCATACTAATGGCGCAACTGGGAGGCATACTAATGGCGCACCATGAGCTATACTAATGGCGCACTGCCTGGTGCGCCATTAGTAAAAAATTCTAATGGCGTGATGCTAGTGGCCCACCTATAGTGCGCCATTAGTAGCCAAAATAGGTGCGCCACTAGGAGGCCTTTTCCTAGTAGTGGTCTGGAGTTTTCTGGAATGATGATTTTTTATATATTTTCCGTGGAATTTTTCAGCCACTGTAAATATGGGTAAAAACCTGCAATTCACACACATGAGCACACATAAACTGGCACTGGGTGCACTGAGTTAGTAGGTTAGTCCAAATATGTTGAAAATGGTATGAAAGTGTACAAAACACATAGCAATATGACCCAAAACTTGCATGGAGCAAGCAGAAATTATAAATACGTTTGGGACGTATCAGTCGCCACAATCGATCTGGTCGCTCGTGACTCCAGTGTTGGGTGAGACCTGCGGCGGCTCGTCAGGCATCATCTCCACAAATTGCGACTATCAAGCCCGCCTAGCTCCACTACAAGAAATATGCTCATACATGACGTTTTTAAGACGTCGTTGATGAATTTGTCATAAATCTATGACGATTTCATTCGAGATTGTCGTAAACCGTTTGAGGGGATCAAATCTACATATAAATTACGACGGTGTGAGTCAAAAACGTCGTAACCGCAAAAAATGGGATCCCAAGACTTTTACGACGATTATAAAAATGTCGTAACATGTTCTAACTATGTTGACATGTCACTCGTGGGTCCATTCTATGTCACGCGCCAAACCCGCCTAGTTTGTGAAGCAACCTACTATTCTGTCATTCCAAAAATTCTCGAAAAAATCTCATAAATACTTTGGATCATATATTCCTCAAATATGTGAAAACCCTTCCTTCCATAGTTCTAAAATAATTCAGCAATATTCATTGTCCTATTCTGTTCAGAATAGCACTTTGTGAAGGAAGTGCTATTTCGATTTTTTTGATTGCCCTCAAAATTGTTAGGTACTCTTTCCTATCCAAGTCATTGCATCATGAAAACTTTCGTAATCATTTGCCTAGTAAATATTTCTCAGCAAATTTCCAAAGTTTGCGTTCAGCTGATAGCTTTGTGAAGGAAGTACTAGCTAGGAATATCCTAATGATTTGAATTTTTTCCACATCTTCTATATGTCAAAACCATAGCTCTCCGCAAAATTTCAGCCACATGTAACAATCCATGTGAGCTCAGCATCCAATCTTTGTTTCTAGTAATATTTTCAGTTTTCTGAAGAAACTACATGTTATATTGCTTTATAGTTGATGAAAATTTACAACGGAATAAAAAATACCATATAACATAACTCCACCAAATTTTAGCTCATTTAATTCGGCTAGTTTCCGTCAATATTTTTCCTAATATTTTGTTCAGTAGAGAGCATTGTGGAGGAAGTACAATTTTTGTTTATCTAAAATTTATGAAATTATTACAGTACCTTAATGTGCCCAAGTTATCATCCTCCTCCATATTTCAGCTCAATCCAATCATGTATGTGAGCCTAGTTTCAATTACCATTTTCTGTTTGGAGTAACACATTGTGAAGGAAGTATCACTTTGGCATGTCCAAATGGTATAAATTTTTTACAGTACCTTCATATGCCTAAATTAGCATCATACACCAAATTTCAGCTCAATACATTCATTCATTTGATCCCAGCTTCAATATCCATATTTTTGCACAGTGTGGTACTTTGCAAAGCAAGTGTCACCTAGGTTCATCCATTTGAGCTAAAAAATTTCCAAGAGAGTGTCCTTAGTAGATGATCATCCTCATCCAAAATTTTGGCCCATTGTCTATGTGCATTTCCCGCACCGCTAATCAAACACTTGGCTGCTAATTCATGTTTGAGCTCAGTTTGGTCTCCTCATGAGATTCTTCTATTGTATTCTTCTTCCTAACACCTACCGAGGGATTTTCCAACCTACCAGACATGCCTATTCCACCCCGAGCGTGTGGCAACACAACGGTCAGGCGGTGACCACATGGCTGGCATGCAAGTTTACGCACTCTGGAGTTGGGGCCCTCGACCACCTTTCAAACCTCAACGTCAAGACACCACACCATGTATTTATGATTAAATATATTATTATGTAACTATGAATGATTTTTGAGGAAAATAAAGATCAAACTATAATGCAGCTGCAGTTCAAATTTGACCCGCTTCCAACTGATTCGATGAAAATTTGTCTTTTTCACGAGAGGTGGATAAAAGCTTTTAGCATCCAACCATTTTTTAAATTATAAATTAAACGTGTCCTAGTATTTTATATCATTTGAATAATCTATGCAATGAATGTGGCCACAAGATTGGTCATTTTGCTTGAAAACCATGAATCTTCACACATGATAGCCCATTTCTGAGAACACTTTTTAAAATAATTGTCGTGTTACAAGTTTCTTATTTTTCCTGGTAAATTTGTCACATATAATGACACAATGCAAATGTTTTCCATTTTTTTGATTTTGTTTTGAATTTTTCATGACCATTTCAAAATGCGGTCAAAATAGCGGGGATGACCGTTTCTACCTAGCAGTTGAATCTTGGAAATATTTTGGTGTTTCTCTCATTAAATAGATACTTGTGTATCTAGAAATTATTTTTGCGAAAAATAAAGAGCAAACTATAATGTAGACGCAGTTCAAATTTGACCCGCTTCCAACTAATTCAACAAAAAATTAACTTTTTCACGAAAGGTCGATAAAAGCCTTTAACACCCAACAATTTGGTCAATTGTACATTAAATATGTCCTAATATGTTAGAAAAATTATTTGGTAAAATTTTGCAATAAATATATGGTAGGTCCTTCACAAAAAAACTCATTTTGGGTACTCAAAAAATGGCAAATGAATTTTCCGTTCAAAGAAAATGAAAACTTCCTTAATCAACATTGTTTGTCATTCCAATACACACCCTTATGCATACTATTATAGCATTTCAACAAACTATGTCATGAATGTGGCCATAAGATTGATCATTTGGCTTCGAAGCCATTAATCTTCACACATGATACCCCATTTATAATAACACTTTTTAAAAATAGTTGTCGTATTACAAGTGTATTATTTTTCCTCGTAACTTTGTCACATATAATGACACAATGCAAAGGTTTTCCATTTTTTGATTTTGTTTTGAATTTTTCATGGCCATTTCAAAATACGGTCAAAACGGCGGGTATGACCGTTCGTAGATAGGGCTTGATTTTTGTAAATATTTTGGAGTATATATGAAGAAATATATATTTTTGTATCTAGAAATGTTTTTTGAAAAAAAATAGCAAACTATGAGGCATCTGCAATTCAAATTTGACCT
The DNA here is from genome assembly GCF_904849725.1 of Hordeum vulgare subsp. vulgare. NCBI lineage: Eukaryota > Viridiplantae > Streptophyta > Magnoliopsida > Poales > Poaceae > Hordeum > Hordeum vulgare. The sequence goes on along the minus strand of NC_058524.1, from coordinate 567,886,016 downwards.
GCTTCCCGTTGAATCGGGTGAAAGTTTTCTTTTTCACGAGAGGTGGATAAAAGCTTTTGACATCCAACCATTTTATCAATTATATATTAAATATGTACTAATATTTTACAAAATTGATGGAGTCCAATTTCGCGACAAATATTTGGTAGGTTCTTCACGAAAAACCCTTTTTGTCACTCGGAAAATGGTTAGAAATAGTTAGAAAGATGAGAAATGCATACAAATTGGTGCTCATCCATAAAATGTGGTCTAAATCTAGTGAAAATTTGTGTGATGCCCTTTTGCAAAATAATTTTGATAGATATTTCACAAAATTCCTTTATTTTTAGTTCCTGAAAACTATTTTAAATCATTGTTTTTTCGAACCAATCAGAACTCTTCCCACGGATTGATGACATGGCGCCCATCCATCCATCCATCTACCTTACCATCTCACATCCATCCATCGATGTATCTATAGAAAAAAATTAAAAAAAAAACCCCACCCGCAACCCAAACCCTAGCTCAAACGCCTCCCCCCATCGCACCCTCATCCCCATCTCCTCGCCGCCGCCACCTCCTCCCCGTCCCCGCCCCCTGCCGATCCAGTCCTCTCCCCGCCGCTCCCACCCATCGCCGACCTCGTCGTCCTCCTCACCCACTGCCGCCGACCTCGTTCCTCCCTTCCCTCAAGATCTCTCCCTTCCCTCAAGATCTCTCCCTACCTCGACCTCCCCTGCGAAGACGCCTCCATGCTCGATGGACAACCCCTCCATCGCGGCCGACGGCGGGGTGCCGTGCATGTGTGTTTTGGGAAAGGAGGGGGGTTTGTCCTCCTCTGAACCCAAATTTAGATCCCCAAACCCATCAGCGATGGCTCGCGGCGGCCGCTCCGAGAAGAGCGGCGGTGGGTGCGGGCGGTGCTGCCTGGGATTCCTGCTCAAGCTCCTCGCCTTCCTGCAGGCCTTCGCCGCCCTCTCCGTCTTCCTCTACGCCGCCTCCATCCTCTCCGACTTCATCCTCTCCCCATGGGCGCGCCACCATGAGCTCCACATCCACCACCTCCTCCCAGACCTCTGGTATGTCTTCCATGTCCCTCACTCCCTCGCTTCACTTCCCTTCCCACCTGCATCTGTACGCAGTGCTGATTCAACTTTTTGGGGACTCGCAGGTTTGCCTGCGCCGTCATGCCGCCGGCCTCCTCTACTGCGCCATCTTCCTCACGGGCTACGTCGCCGCCGAGGTCAGCAGAGGGTGCTGCGTCTGCTTCGTAAGAACCACCACATCCCACACCCATTTACTTCCTCTCGGTGCACGAGAGCATTTCTGACGATGGCCTTGACATCGCGTACGAGCGGCCGTATAGGAGGATCTCTGACAGAGGCTGCCCGACAGCCATCAACGACGTGGAGAGAAAGCAAGACCTAGTCGGCTCGTCGGAGATGCTTGTTCATGTCCGTGGTCTACTTCATCCCATTTGCGTGCGTGAATTTGATGAGCGTTCTAATTTTTTTGTCCTGAATCTATGCATAAGAGTAGGCTCGTTCTTATATATCAATTACTTTGTCTTGCAGCACGGAGGTCAGATCTGCCGGAGGGATTTAGGTAACTAGAGAATTTTTGAAACTGTTGAGTCCCCCATCTGTTGGATCCAAAGGGTCTTTTGTCAGAACTTGGTGAAAAATCTTCAGAAGAACGGTGTGCTCACTCTTCAGGCTCTGGTAAAACTTCGTAAATGGTCAATTGGTTGGTAGTATATTGCAGTAGGACATCCCGTGTATCAATCTACTACATGTTAGATTTAGTCGCTTAATGGAGAACAACATATTCCATGCTCACATGTGTTGACAGATTATTAGTTGCAAACATCACCAATCTTGCTCACACCTGTGTGTTTGATCTGATCTGTACTGTATTGTGTAGATCCGTTCGAATTCTGCCAGATCCTATGACTTATGTCCATGCATGTAACTGCTTAATGCGACCGCGAGCATTCATCTACTACATTATCGAATGTATTAGGGGAACGACATACATGCGATCCTTTTCTGCTAGACTGTTTGAAATGGTGATTTAGATTTGTATGATTTGTCAGAATTGACGTTGTTCTGTGCATAGTCAGTATGTATGCAGTTACGATTTATTCATATTCGTCAATGCAGAGGGAATGCCCAAACCAACAGTTCTTATCCTAATAAATGTTTGAGTGGGAACAACTATGTTTTTTAGTTATATTTGCTAATTACAGAAGCTGGATCCCTTTTTAAGAAAAAGTTATATAATGTGCACACTGTTTATCTGCTGCCCAATTGTGATCTTCATTCCCTTTCCGTTGGTGACCAGAGATTTTCCTTGCAAGAGGACTCGAAGAGGACGCCTTCATATCCTGCCAGTTCTGCTTCTTGTGTGTGCGAGGATTCTCAGCTGCAACTGACAACAATATCAACCAACCCTATCCACCGCTGGAGCACCTTTCTTACATCTGATAGCAGATGTAAGCTCAAGCCCTTGCCTTGACAGAATATACATATTGTTTATTTTCCTTTTGCGGCACATATGTCATCTCATCACCTAGTTATGTTAATTGGCTGTTAGCATTCTTACAATATGGCACTGGAAGATTGTGTAAATTGGTCTGTCAATCATGTACTATGAAGTGTAAACTGAAACTGACATATCAAGGATACTTAGTCTATAATAATGTAATATGATAAACCAAAATGTCACATACACTTTGACAATGACTATGACTATACAATGCGTTTATAAACAAGTTTTGCTCTACTATGACACATACACTTTGAAGCTTCAACGTATTAAGAATGTATTTATAAACCTGTAGGTATCAGGTCTTTGGATAGTCGACATTGTAGACAAGTTTTTTCTCTACTATAACACATATGTTCTGAATGATTAATTGACCGATAGGTGGACTGAAATCTGCTACATTGCTATTGTAGAAGAGACGCTAGTTCTTAGATTATATTAGTTTTACCTTAAGGCTGTAATCCCTCATATCTTGTTAGCATATTTTGTAGACATTATTTAGTTCATTGGTGTCTTGATACTTCAGAAAAATCATTCAACTTAAGAAGCCGCTGCCGGCTTATATATACTATATATAGCTAATTGTTGCTAAAATGAACTTTTCTTTAAAAGTTTATAAGTTTTCTAGTTTTCCATTCAAACTTATCTAGGCGTTCATAAGTAAAATGTGCAATCATGCCTTACTCTTTGATATTGCAATTATAGTGCCAGCGCTCCGTGGGAAGAATTATGGGAAGACAAAAATGAGTTATCCAGATTACACTGAAACAGAGCCAGGCCTCCAATACAAGGTTCTTACGCTGCCGTCGATGATTCTTGCATAATACTAAAAAATTTAGATTTAACAATTCTCATGAGGAATTGCAGGACTTGCGGGTTGGAGATGGCCCATCCCGAAAGAAGGGAGAGACAGTAGTGGTGAGTAGCAAGCATCACACTTGCATTGGATTCTAGCTCATTTTGCATGTATGTTCTTACAACCTGATCAGAGTTGCAGTTTTCCTAACGGATCGCTTCATTTCATCAGTTGTGGTCACTGATCTCTACGATCTGGTTGCAGATATGGAGATGGACGAGTGCGTGGTGAAAGTGCATGCTATGCCCCTAATCGTCTTTTAGTGTTAATGACAACACATACATAGGAAACTAATCCTATTTGTTGAGTGTATCTTAGGATGGCAAGTACTTTAGTAGATTGAGAATTATGTGCCAAAAGTTGGTTGAGAAGATTGGGGATTTATATTTCGAGAAGGCTCGGGATTAAGAAAAGATGATGTAGACTAGTCTTTTGAGTTTACTGATATTGAGTATAGGGATCCCGCACTATTAAGAGGGGATCACAGGTTTTGCGATGAACTTGCTCATGCCACATCTTTACTGTCATACCCAATACCACATATTCTCCACTCTGTTCTTATATCAAAACAGGTCTATTGCCTTGGAAATCCGGCTCCCTCCGGACGTCCGAGGGCCGAACGACCGGCTGGCTTCGGAAATCCGCAGCCCTTCACCAGAAGTTTGTGAGTCATATAACTCGGAAATCCGGCTCCCTCCGGACATCCGAGGGCCGGGCGTCCGACCAGCCCCGGAAATCCGGAACCCTGCACCAGTAGAAGTTGAGTTCTATAACTTGGATTTCTGGCTCCCTCCGGACGTCCGAGGGCCGGACGTCCGACCCCCTTCGGAAATCCGGAACCTACCACCATAAGAAGTTGAGTCGTATAACTCGGATTTCCGGTCCTCTCCGGACGTCCGGTCGGTGTTCAATTCAAAATTGTTTCAGTCGTATCTATAGGTCTCGGACGTCCGACCCCTCGCGGACGCCCGGACTTCCGGCAACTGTCGGACGTCCGGACCCTGTGTGACTTAAAGTGTCCCAACGGCTGTATTTAACTCCCCACTATATATACTCTTCTCCCACCTCGTGAAAGGGTGTTCAACACAGCTAGAATACACCCAAGAACACCTTTCCTCTCACTCACTCTTGTCTACACCAAATCCTAGATCCCAAGAGCATTTGTGAGTCCCTTTGAGTGTTGTTCCAATCAAAAGATAGATCGTCTCCCTCTCCTCCTTCCCACCAAAGTGATTTGTGATTTGAGCAAGTTTTGAGCAATCCCCGTGATATTGTTACTCTTGGAGGTTGCAGACTCCTAGGCGGTAGGAGTCTTCGGAGAGGAATCAAACCATTGTGATATCCCCTGGAAAGTTTGTGAAGGTTTGGAAGCCACCTCAAGGCTTACCACTAGTGGTTGAGAAACGCCTTCGTGGAGTTATCTCAAAGGGAGAATAGGGTGAGCCTTCGTGGCGTTGGTGTGCCTCCGTGGTAACATCCGCCCCTCTAACGGTGACGTAGCTTCCCTCCAAGGAAGTGAACATCGGGATACATCCTTGTCTCTCTTGGAGTTTAGGTTATTCCTAACCCTAACTCTCTACTTGTGTTAATCCTTATTACGTACTTGTATTTGATTATTGTTTACCGCTTGTCTTACTTCACTCTAAATAGCTTACTCCTTGTCATAGCAATTATTAGGCTTACACTCATATTCCGCACTTTTGCCTAAAATTGCGAAGTAATTATTAAAATTTGGATTTGTAACTATTCACCCCCCTCTAGGTCCATCTCGATCCTTTTCACCTGGACAACTGGCGCGACGAAAAGACCAACATCACCGCCTGCACGGTACATCATCGATCATTCCTTCTCTGAATAAACATCATTCCAGATTGTTCCAGTGGCGTTTGTCCAATCGATTGTCACAGCAGTTTGAGACTCACCAGCGTGCACGTTGGCGACACCGGCACTTCAGGACACGTACATGGGGAGGGTGTGCGAGTGCCCGGCGGTGGACGTCGTCCAGTACGAGGGGGACGGGTACATGAAGCAGATTTCCTCTCACCTCCTTGATCTACTCTGGAACAAGTACTGGGTCAACACATTGTCTTCGTCACCACTTCTGGGCAACATGGATTATGTTGCTTGACAAATCTTTGATTTAGGTTAAGCATTCCCTTGTAGGAATATTTCTGGAACTTGTTTTCTGGTTAGTTTGGCCTTGCAATAAATAGAGAGATAGTGATAACTACTTTTGTGCTACACAGCTGATAAACTAGAGCAAGATGAGGGGCAACTGGCACACAGTCGATTTGGCATTCTTATGCCATCACAACGAAAGAAAGAGGTCAGTTTTTGTGTTCATGCCCTTTAAACTTGGTTATCCTCAGTGTACACCACTGTCCTCTTTTCTCGTCTGAAGGTTCACAAGGCCGGGACTATTTTGGGGGTTGCATAATTGTTTCAGTTTCTGCATCTTTCATGTGCCATATCAATATGTGCTTGTCTATTTAGTACACCCTCTGATCCTAATACTACTAAAACGTCTTTCAATTAGGAACAGATGTATTATCATGTTGTTTGATTTGTTAATTTTTTGTCACTTCCCATAGTAAGTGGATGGTCCTGTATGTCTGATTGTCAAACTATTGATATTATGATTAAGTTCCATTAGGTCAATTATCAGTCCCTATTTTAAGATGTTTTGCATATTTCAATATGGGCTACATATGGGCTGAAATGAGTGAACAAACACACTTAAATGTGTCTACATACAGTTATTTAAAAAAAAAGTTGGAACATCTTGTAATAGTGAACGAAGGGAGTAACTGACCTAATGCCTGTCACATTGTTTTGTGATCATCATATGGATATGTTACAAATCTCTGCTACTTGTTGATTAAACGAAGAAAGTATAGCAGATATGATGCTAATTTTATGGTGATGTATACAAAATATTAGTAGTGCGAAGATTATGAAGATTGTTGAGCCCCTAGGAGAGGCTGATTGTGTTGTTTGATACTTTGATGCTATGCTGTCCTATGTAGTTATGAAATGTTTTATGCCAATTACTTCATTGAGCTTGAGTGCATGAAACGAGGGATTGTATACCAGACCTATACATCTAGTTTGCTTTGTTATTCCAGTTCTGTAATATGTCCCTCCTACACCGCGTATATTTACACTTACATACACAAAATTGCTAATAGTTACCGCCAGTAATTGCTACCGTTAGGGTGTTACCTTGTCACATATAGCGTGTATGAAAAGTTTTGGGTGGATTACCAACGAGAGTATATCTGTTACTTCATATTACTGAAGATCTGAACATTTTATTTTATTTCTGCCTCATATTTTGTTTAAACTTACGCTACAATTTCACCTGAGATGATATTTTGTTCTTCGAAAGACGTTTTACAATTTAGCATTGCCATCTAGTTCCTGTGCCTCAACAATATATTACTTTGTTTGGATACAGGTATACTAGAGCCCATAAAAGCTGGTATCAGGGATGCAAAACTAGGAGTGGGGAAGCAAGAGATGGATGACTTCTTCACAGCGAGTGCTAATTTCTGTATTTTCTTTTGAGATTCTTGTGGGTTAATGCTTTAGCTGTGAAAATTGGTATCTGATTGTCAACTGTTCATCAGATGAGTTATTGTGTTATGTAAACCCGGGAGATGTATTATGTGATGTTATATGATGGATGATTTTAATTCGACTTGGAGTTTTCTTGATTTGAATATGAAATAGTGCCACATTTAATATTGGACAAATAATTGGTTGAAAAGGCCCAATAAATGGAAATGAAACCAAGTTCTGGAAAAAAAAGTTGTTGAATTCAAAAATGAAAAAGGCCAAAACTGAAACTGGACCAAATGTATTTGGGCACTAAAAGGCCAGGGCCCAAAAAAATTCGAAAAAGAAAAACTAAAAGTGGCTATAAATGGGCTAAGGATAAAGAAGAATCCCAATAAGAAAAAGCCCAAAAATAAAATCAGCCCATGTGATCAATTGAAACGGGTTGGGCTGATTTCAATCATGACGTTTTGATTTCGTCGTAATTTTGCCACGTAGGACTGAGTTTGATTGCCGACGACGATTTAGGATCGTCGTAAAGGTTACGACAATCAAGGAATCGTCGTAAAAGTTACGACGATTTTGATCAAAACGTCGCTGATGTTCATTTGTGACGCTCCGTTTTCGACGCTTGGTTTTTCGTCGTGGGATCGTCGTAAATTAAAAACCGTGACGATGTAGCAACGAAAAAATAGCGTCGTGTATTAGCATATTCCTTGTAGTGATAGTCTGATGTTCCTTTCGAGTGCGAGAGCTGCAACCTTGCAGCCGAGATTTTTATGGTGGGTTCACTTCATAGCCCGCCCTGCTTCAGCCGGCAACTGCGAGGTTGGAGGACCGTTGAATGATCAGCAACACTGTGATGAGAAAACTCTCGACGAGCGCGCCCGCCAGCGTCCACCGGCTTACGGTCGAAGACAACGTCAATTATTTCCAAGTGGATCTCAGAACAACATTCAGGTATTCCGTACTCCAGTTCTGAATGTTTCGGTTCCTACTAGGATTGCAGATTCCATTCAACCTCAGGTTCAGAGGCTGGTAGAGGTTTGGAGCAGCTCCGAGCATTGCTTCACGCATCACAACAGCAAAATTTAGATGTTTCTCTGTCGTAGAACAGGTTACACATTAATTCACCCAGGGTAGACACAGTTCAGTCGGCTCACAGCCCGAGGTCACCTCTATGCCGCAGAGGCGGAGGTTACCGCGAAGATTAGGACAAAGATCAGGGGCGAGATCAGTTTGCTCCTCGTTATCACCTGTCGAGCGTTTACTCCCCGCGGAGTGGTACATATGCGCCCCTGCACTATGACGATAGGCGCCTGTTCGCTGATGAGAAGAGTCCTTGGTTTGAGGCAAGGAATGTAGTCACGCAGAGGCGGATTGACACAGGGAGAGCTCACAAAGATGATTATGATAGAGATCATCCGAGTCGAAGTGGTTCCGTTGTCTTCGGCCCTGAGTGTTTCAGCAGAGCTATTCGATCTGCTAGATTCCCCCCAACATCAGGTTGGCGGCTGGAATAAGCAAGTTCACTGGTGAGTCAAAGCCAGAAACATGGTTAGACGATTGCCGAGTGGCGGTGCAGATCCATGGAGGCAATGCCAATGTAGCCATGAACCATTTGTCTTTGATGTTGGACGGTTCAGCCTGAGCATGGCTCAGTCAATTGGCTCCTTCTAGCATCTACCATTGGGAGGACCTTTCGAGGGCACGTGCAAACGTCCTGGTGGTTTATCTGAGCTGCAACACTGTGTGCAGAAACAAAATAAAACTTTGAGAGATTACATTCAGTATTGGACAACCATCCATCACACGGTGGACAACATTTCCGAGCACCAAGCCGTCTATGCCTTCAAGGCTCGTGTTAGGTACATAGAGCTTTACCTGAAGTTTGGTCGGACATGAAATATGTCCTTAAGAAAGATGATGGATATTGCCACCCGTTACTCCAATGGTGAAGAGAAGGATCGCCTTCACAACGGCAAAGGAAAAGCAGTCGACAATGATGTTAGCGGCGGCAATTCCAATCGGAAACAAAAGTGCAATACTGACGGTTCTGCTCAGGCAGAAGCAGTCGCTTGCTACCTCTTGAGCTTGTGTTGGTTTTTCCCTTGAAGAAGAAAGGGTAATGCAGCACAGTAGCAGTAAGTATTTCCCTCAGTTTGAGAACCAAGGTATCAATTGTTGGGGAACGTCGCACGGGAAACAAAAATTTCCTACGCGCACGAAGACCTATCATGGTGATGTCCATCTACGAGAGGGGATTTCCGATCTACGTACCCTTGTAGATCGCACAGCAGAAGCGTTAAGAAACGCGGTTGATGTAGTGGAACGTCCTCACGTCCCTCGATCCGCCCCGTGAACCGTCCCACGAACCGTCCCACGATCCGCTCCGATGTAGTGCCGAACGGACGGCACCTCCGCGTTCAGCACACGTACAGCTCGACGATGATCTCGGCCTTCTTGATCCAGCAAGAGAGACATAGAGGTAGATGAGTTCTCCGGTAGCGTGACAGCGCTCCGGAGGTTGGTGGCAATCTAATCTCAGCAGGGCTCCGTCCGAGCTCCGCAGAAACGCGATCTAGAGGTAAAACCGTGGAGGTATGTGGTCGGGCTGCCGTGGCAAAAGTTGTCTCAAATCAGCCCTAATACCTCAGTATATATAGGAGGGAGGGAGGGGAGGAGGCAGCCTCAAACCCTCAAGGTTTTGCCGAAATTTGAGGTGGAGGAGCCCTACTCCAATCCTACTTGGAGTAGGATTCCACCTTCCCACTTGGAAACTCTTTCCACCTTGTGTTTTTCCCTTCTCAAACCTTATGGGCCTTAGTGGGAACTTATTCCAGCCCACTAGGGGCTGGTTTATCTCTTCCCATAGCCCATGAGACCCCTTGGGGCGTGACACCCCTCTCGATGGTCCCCGTCACCCCTCCCGGCACTCCCGGTACACTACCGATGAGCCCGAAACTTTTCCGGTAATGCCCGGAAACTTTCCGGTAACCAAATGAGGTCATCCAATATATCAATCTTCGTCTCCGGACCATTCCGGAAACCCTCGTGACGTCCGTGATCCCATCCGAGACTCTGAACCACTTTCGGTAACCAACCATATAACTCAAATACGCATAAAACATCGTCGAACCTTAAGTGTGCAGACCCTGCGGGTTCGAGAACTATCTAGACATGACCCGAGGGACTCCTCGGTCAATATCCAATAGTGGGACCTGGATGCCCATATTGGATCCTACATATTCCGAAATCTTTATCGGTTGAAACTCAGTGCCAAGGATTCATATAATCCCGTATGCCATTCCCTTTGTCCTTCAGTATGTTACTTGCCTGAGATTCGATAGTCAGTATCCGCATACCTATTTCAATCTCGTTTACCGGCAAGTCTCTTTACTCGTTCCATAATACAAGATCCCAAAACTTACACTAAGTCACATTGCTTGCAAGGCTTGTGTGTGATGTTGTATTACCGAGTGGGCCCCGAGATACCTCTCCGTCATACGGAGTGACAAATCCCAGTCTTGATCCATACTAACTCAACGAACACCTTCGGAGATACCTGTAGAGCATCTTTATAGTCACCCAGTTACGTTGCAACGTTTGATACACACAAAGCATTCCTCCGGTGTCAGTGAGTTATATGATCTCATGGTCATAGGAACAAATAGTTAACACGCAGAAAACAGTAGCAACAAAATGACACGATCAACATGCTACGTCTATTAGTTTGGGTCTAGTCCATCACATGATTCTCCTAATGATCTGATCCCGTTATCAAGTAACAACACTTGCCTATGGCCAGGAAACCTTGACCATCTTTGATCAACGAGCTAGTCAACTAGAGGCTTACTAGGGACAGTGTTTTGTCTATGTATCCACACAAGTATTGTGTTTCCAATCAATACAATTATAGCATGGATAATAAACGATTATCATGAACAAAGAAATATAATAATAACTAATTATATTTCCTCTAGGGCATATTTCCAACAGCCTCCCACTTGCACTGGAGTCAATAATCTAGTTCACATCACCATGTGATTTCAACGAATCCAACACCCATATATTTCTGGGGTCTGATCACGTCTTGCTCGTGAGACAGGTTTTAGTCAACGGTTCTGAAACTTTCAGATCCATGCGTTCTTTACAAATCTTTATGTCATCTTATAGATGCTGCTACTACGTGCTATTCGGAAATGCTCCAAATATCTACTCTACTATACGAATCCGTTTCACTACTCATAGTTATTCGGATTAGTGTCAAAGCTTGCATCGACGTAACTGTTTACGACGAACTCTTTAACCACCTCCATAATCGAGAAAAATTCCTTAGTCTATTTAGTTACTAAGGATAACTTTGACCGCTGATCAGTGATTCAATCCTGGATCACTCTGTGTACCTCTTAACAGACTTGCTGCAAGGCACACATCAGGTGCGGTACTCAGCATGGCATACTTTAGAGTCTACGGCTAAGGCATAGAAGACGACCTTCGTCTATTCTCTTTATTCTGCCATGGTCGGGTTTTGAGTCTTACTTAAATTCACACCTTACAACACAGTCAAGAACTCCTTCTTTGCTGATCTATTTCGAATTCCTTCAAAAACTTGTCAAGGCATGCATCTTGTTGAAACTTCTATTAAGTGTTTTGATCTATCTCCATAGATCTTTATGCTCAACGTTCAAGTAGCTCAATCCAGGTATTCCTTTGAAAAACTCCTTTCAAACAACCTTTTTATGCTTCACAGAAATTCTAGATTACTTCTGATCAACAATATGTCAACCACATATACTTATCAGAAATTCTATAGTGCTCCCACTCACTTCTTTGGAAATACAAGTTTCTCATAAACCTTGTACAAACCCAAAATCTTTGATCATCTCAAAGTGTATATTCCAACTCTGAGATGCTTGCACCAGTCCATTGAAGGATCGCTGGAGCTTGCATACTTGTTAGTATCTTTAGGATCGACAAAACAGTCTGGTTGTATCACATATAATGTTTGCTCAAGGAAACCGTAGAGGAAACAATGTTTTGACATCCTACGTGCAATATTTCATAAATAATGCAGCAACTACTAACATAATTCTAACAGAATTTTAACATCTCTACGAGTGAGAAAGTCTCACCATAGTCAACTGTTTGATCATGTCGGAAACATCTTTGCGACAAGTCGAGCTTTTCTTAATAGTGACTTATCACCATCGTCGTCTATCTTCCTTTTAAAGATCCATCTTTACTCAATAGTATTATGACCATCAAGTAGTTCTTCCAAAGTCTACACTTTGTTTGCATACATGGATCCTCTCTCGAATTTCATGGCCTCCAGCCATTTGTCGGAATCCGGGCCCACCATTGCTTTCTCCATAACTCGTAGCTTCAGTGTTGCTCAACAACATGACCTCCAAGACAGGGTTACCGTACCACTCTGTAGTAGTACACGACCTTGTCAACCTACGAGGTTTATAGTAACTTGATCCGATGCTCGATGATCACCATCATCAGCTTTCACTTCAATTAGTGCAGGCGCCACAGGAACAACTTCCTGCGCCCTACTACACACTGGTTGAAGTGATGGTTCAATAACCTCATCAAGTTCTACCACCCTCCCACTCAATTCTTTCGATAGAAACCTTTCCTCGAGAAAGGATCCGTTTCTAGAAACAAACACTTTGCTTTCGAATCTGAGATAGGAGATGTACCCAACTATTTTGGATATCCTATGAAGATGCATTTATCCACTTTGAGTTCGAGCTTATCAGATTGAAACTTTTTCACATAAGTGTCGGAGCCCCAAACTTTCAAGAAACGATAGTTTAGATTTCTCTAAACCTCAGTCTATACTGTGTCATCTCAACGGAAACACGCGGTGCCTTTTTAAAGTGAATGCGGTTGTCTCTAATGCATAACGCATAAACAATAGTGGTAATTCGATAAGAGACATCATAGCATGCACCATACCAAATAGTGCGTGGCTATGACGGTTAGACACATCATCACACTATGATGTTCCAGGTGGCATGAACTGCGAAACAATTTCCACATTGTCTTAACTGCGTACCAAAACTCGTAACTCAGATATTCATCTCTATGATCATATCGTAGACTGTTTATCCTCTTGTCACGACGATCTTCACTCTAAAATAGCTTTGAACTTTTCAACATTTCAGACTTGTGATTCATCAAGTAAATACTCTTGTATCTACTCAAATCGTGAGTGAAGTAAGAACATAATGATATCCACTGCGTGCCTTAGCACTTATTGGACTGCACACATCAAAAATGCATTACTCCCAACAAGTTACTCTACTTGTTTCATGTGGCATGTTTTGCATGTCTCAAGTGATTCAAAATCAAGTGAGTCCAAACGATCCATCAGCATGGAGCTTCTTCATGCATTTTACACCAACATGACTCAAGTGGCAGTGCCACAACTAAGTGGTACTATCATTATTACTTTTTATCTTTTGGCACTAATATTATGAACATGTGTAACACTACGATCGAGATTCAATAAACCATTAAGGGTAATTATTCAAGCAAATAGAATAACTATTATTCTTTTAAATGAATAATCGTATTGCAACAAACATGATCCAATCATGTTCATGCTCAACGCAAACACCAAATATCAATTATTTAGGTTTAACACCAATCCCAATGGTAGAGGGAGCGTGCGACGTTTGATCATATCAACCTTGGAAACACTTCCAACACGTATCGTCACCTCGCCTTTAGCTAGTCTCCGTTTATGCCGTAGCTTTCATTTCGTGTTACTAATCACTTAGCAACCGAACCGGTATCCAATACCCTCGTGCTACTAGGAGTACTAGTAAAGTACACATCAACATCATGTATATCAAATATACTTCTTTCGACTTTTTCCAACCTTCTTATCTACCAAGTATCTAGAGTTTCTCCGCCTCAGTGACCGTTCCCCTCATAACAGAAGCACTTAGTCCCGGGCTTGGGTTTAATCCGGGGTCTCTTCATTAATGCAGCAACTGCTTTGCCATTTCACAAAGTATCCCTTCTATCCCTTGCCTTTCTCGAAACTTAGTGGTTTTACTAACCATCAACTATTGATGCTCCTTCTTGATTTCTACTCTCGCAGTGTCAAACATCGCGAATCGCTCAAGGATCATTGTATCTATCCTTGATATGTTATAGTTCATCACGAAGCTCTCACAGCTTGGTGGCAGTGACTTTGGAGAACCATCACTATCTTATCTGGAAGATCAACTCCCACTTGATTCAAGCGATTGTCGTACTCAGATAATCTAAGCACACGCTCAACGATTGAGATTTTCTCGTTTACTTCGTGGACAAAGAATCTTGTCGGAGGTCTCATACCTCTTAACAAGGGCACAAGCATGAAATCACAATTTCATCTCTTTAGAACATCTCTCATGTTCCGTGACGTTTCAAAACGTCTTCGGCGCCTTGCTTCTAAGCCATTAAGTATTTTGTACGGAACTATCGTGTAGTCATCAGAAATGTGTATGTCGGATGTTCACAACATCTACAGACGACGCTCGAAGTGCAGCACACCGAGTGGTGCATTAAGGACATAAGCCTTCTGCGCAGCAATGAGGACAATCCTCGGTTTTATAGACTCGGTCTGCAAAGTTTGCTACTATCAACTTTCAACTAAATTTTCTCTAGGAATATATAAAAAACAGTTGAGCTATAGCGCAAGCTACATCGTAATTCGCAAAGACCATTAGACTATGTTCATGACAATTAGTTCAATTAATCATATTACTTAAGAACTCCCACTCAAAAAGTACATCTCTCTAGTCATTTGAGTGGTACATGATCCAAATCCACTATCTCAAGTCCGATCATCACGTGAGTCGAGAATAGTTTCAATGGTAAGCATCTCTATGCTAATCATATCAACTATACGATGCATGCTCGACCTTTCAGTCTCATGTGTTCCGAGGCCATGTCTTCACATGCTAGGCTCGTCAAGCTTAACCCGAGTGTTCAGCGTGTGCAACTGTTTTGCACCCGTTGTATGTGAAAGTTGAGTCTATCACACCCGATCATCACGTGGTGCCTCGAAACGAAGAACTGTCGCAATGGTGCACAGTCGGGGAGAGCACAATTTCGTCTTGAAATTTTAGTGAGAGATTACCTCATAATACTACCGTCGTTCTAAGCAAGATAAGGTGCATAAAGGATTAACATCACATGCAATTCATAAGTGACATGATATGGCCATCATCATGTGCTTCTTGATCTCCATCACTAAAGCACCGGCACGATCTTCTTGTCACCGGCGTCACACCATGATCTCCATCAACGTGTCGCCATTGGGGTTGTCGTGCTACTCATGCTATTACTACTAAAGCTACGTCCTAGCAATATAGTAAACGCATCTGCAAGCACAAACGTTAGTTTAAAGACAACCCTATGGCTCCTGCCGGTTGTCGTACCATCGACGTGGAAGTCGATATTAACTATTACAACATGATAATCTCATACATCGAATATATCACATCACATCGTTGGCCATATCACATCACAAGCATACCCTGCAAAAACAAGTTAGACGTCCTCTAATTGTTGTTGCATGTTTTACGTGGTGACCATGGGTATCTAGTAGGATCGCATCTTACTTACGCAAAAACCACAACGGAGATATATGAATTGCTATTTAACCTCATCCAAGGACCTCCTCGGTCAAATCCGATTCAACTAAAGTTGGAGAAACCGACACTCGCAGGTCATCTTTGAGCAACAGAGTTACTTGTAGCGATGAAACCAGTCTCTCATAAGCGTACGAGTAATGTCGGTCCGAGCCGCTTCGATCCAACAATACCGCGGAATCAAGAAAAGACTAAGGAGGGCAGCAAAACGCACATCACCGCCCACAAAAAACTTTTGTGTTCTACTCGAGAAGACATCTACGCATGAACCTAGATCATGATGCCACTGTTGGGGAAAGTCGCATGGGAAACAAAAATTTCCTACGTGCACGAAGACCTATCATGGTGATGTCCATCTACGAGAGAGGATTTCCAATATACGTACCCTTGTAGATCGCACAGCAGAAGCGTTAAGAAACGCGGTTGATGTAGTGGAACGTCCTCACGTCCCTCGATCCGTCCCGCGATCCGTCCCACGATCTGCTCCGATCTAGTGCTGAACGGACGGCACCTCCACGTTCAGCACACGTACAGCTCGACGATGATCTCGGCCTTCTTGATCTAGCAAGAGAGACGGAGAGGTAGATGAGTTCTCCGGCAGCATGACGGCGCTCCGGAGGTTGGTGGTGATCTAATCTCAGCAGGGCTCCGCCCGAGCTCCGTAGAAACGCGATCTAGAGGTAAAACCGTGGAGGTATGTGGTCGGGCTGCCGTGGCAAAAGTTGTCTCAAATCAGCCCTAATACCTCAGTATATATAGGCGGGAGGGAGGGGAGGAGGAAGCCTCAAACCCTCAAGGTTTGGCCGAAATTTGAGGTGGAGGAGTCCTACTCCAATCCTACTTGGAGTAGGATTCCACCTTCCCACTTGGAAACTCTTTCCACCTTGTGTTTTTCCCTTCTCAAACCTTATGGGCCTTAGTGGGAACTTATTCCAGCCCACTAGGGGCTGGTTTATCTCTTCCCATAGCCCATGAGACCCCTTGGGGCGTGACACCCCTCTCGATGGTCCCCGTCACCCCTCCCGGCACTCCCGGTACAGTACCGATGAGCCCGAAACTTTTCCGGTAATGCCCGGAAACTATCTGGTAACCAAATGAGGTCATCCTATATATCAATCTTCGTCTCCGGACCATTCCAGAAACCCTCGTGATGTCCGTGATCCCATCCGAGACTCCGAACAGCATTCGGTAACCAACCATATAACTCAAATACGCATAAAGCATCGTCGAACCTTAAGTGTGCAGACCCTGCGGGTTCGAGAACTATGTAGACATGACCCGAGGGACTCCTCGGTCAATATCCAATAGCGGGGCCTGGATGCCCATATTGGATCCTACATATTCCGAAATCTTTATCGGTTGAACCTCAGTGCCAAGGATTCATATAATCCCGTATGCCATTCCCTTTGTCCTTCAGTATGTTACTTGCCTGAGATTCGATCGTCAGTATCCGCATACCTATTTCAATCTTGTTTACCGGCAAGTCTCTTTACTCGTTTCGTAATACAAGATCCCGAAACTTACACTAAGTCACATTGCTTGCAATGCTTGTGTGTGATGTTGTATTACCGAGTGGGCCCCGAGATACCTCTCCGTCATACGGAGTGACAAAGCCCAGTCTTGATCCATACTAACTCAATGAACACCTTCGGAGATACCTGTAGAGCATCTTTATAGTCACCCAGTTACGTTGCGACATTTGATACACACAAAGCATTCCTCCGGTGTCAGTGAGTTATATGATCTCATGGTCATTGGAACAAATACTTGACACGCAGAAAACAGTAGCAACAAAATGACACGATCAACATGCTACGTCTATTAGTTTGGGTCTAGTCCATCACATGATTCTCCTAATGATGTGATCCCGTTATCAAGTAACAACACTTGCCTATGGCCAGGAAACCTTGACCATCTTTGATCAACGAGCTAGTCAACTAGAGGCTTACTAGGGACAGTATTTTGTCTATGTATCCACACGAGTAGTGTGTTTCCAATCAATACAATTATAGCATGGATAATAAACGATTATCATGAACAAAGAAATATAATAATAACTAATTATTATTGCCTCTAGGGCATATTTCCAACATCAATCCAGTAGGAGTATCAAGATGGGGCACCAATGTACCTGCGCAAAAACAAACAAACTTGCACCCAACACTATAAAGGGGTTGTCAATCCCTTCACGACTATTTGCAAGGTGAGATCTGAAGGTGAAAAGTGCAACAAAGTAACTGTGTAGATTTGAAAATAAGATGTGAAGTAGAACCAGGGGCCATAGTGTTCACTAGAGGCTTCTCTCATGATAGCAAGTATTACGGTGGGCGAACGAATTACAGTCGAGCAATTGATAGAATCGCGCAAAGTCATGATGATATCTAAGGCAATGATCATACATATAGGCATCACATCCGAGACAAGTAGACCGATACTTTGTGCATCTACTACTATTACTCCACAAATCGACCGCTATCCATCATGCATCTAGTGTATTGAGTTCGTAACAAACAGAGTAACGCCTTAAGCAAGATGACATGATGTAGAGGGATAGATTCATGTAATATGATATAAACCCCATCCTTTTACCCTTGATGGCAACAACACGATGCGTGACTCGCTACCCCTTCTGTCACTAGGTGAGGAGACCGCACGGTATGAACCCAAAACCAAGCACTTCTCCCATTGCAAGAATTATAGATCAAGTTGGCCAAACGAAACCCACAACTCTAAGAGAATTACACGGATACGAAATCATGCATATAAGAGATCAGAGGAGACTCATAGAATATTCATAGATAATCTAATCATAAATCCACAATTCATCGGATCTCGACAAACACACCGCAAAATAAGGTTACATCGGATAGATCTCCATGAAGATCATGGAGAACTTTGTATTGAAGATCCAAGAGAGAGAAGAAGCCATCTAGCTACTAGATATGGACCCGAAGGTCTGTGGTGAACTACTCACGCATCATCGGAGAGGCAATGGTGTTGATGAAGAAGACCTCCGTGTCCGAATCCCCCTCCGGCAGGGCATCAAAATGTGCCCCAGATGGGATCTTGCGGAGATAGAATCTTGCGGCGGCGGAAAAGTATTTTCGTGTGTCTCTCTGGTGGTTTTGGATTTTTAGAGAATTTATAGGCGGAATAGGTAGGGAAAAGGAGCCACGGGGGCCCCACAAGCCTGTTAGGCGCGCCTCCCAGGCTGCGGCTAGGGGGCTTGTGACCTCCCCCGAGGTGCTTTGCCTTGGTTCTCAAGTCCCCTGCGTATCTTCTATTATGGAAAAAATCATTCCACAAGTTTTATTCCGTTTGGACTCCGTTTAATATTCTTCTCTGAAAAAGGTCAAAAACACGGAAAAAACAGAAACTGGCACTTGGCACTCAGTTAATAGGTTAGTCCAAAAAAAGATATAAAATAGCATATTCATGCATACAAAACATCCAAAGTTGACAAGATAATAGCATGGAACCATAAAAAGTATAGATACGTTGGAGACGTATCAAGCATCCCCGAGCTTAACTCCTGCTCGTCCTTGAGTAGGGAAGTGATAAAGACTGAAATTTTGATGTGGAATGCTACCTAACATATTTGTCCCTTGTAACTTCTTTCTTGTGGCATGAATGTTCAGATCCGTAAGATTCAAAACAAAAGTTTACTATTGACATGAAAACAATAATATTTCAAGCATAATAGCAAGGTGATCATGAACTTTTGAAATAACAAGGCCAAAGAAAGTTATCCCTACAAAATCATATAGTCTGGCTATGCTCCATCATCCCCACACAACGAATTTAAATCATGCACAACCCCAGTTTTGGCCAAGTAATTGTTTTCGCACTCTTACTTTCTCAAACTTTTTCAACTCTCACGCAATACATGAGCGTGAGCCATGGATATAGCACTATAGGTGGAATAGAGTGTGGTGGAGGTTGTGAGGCAAAAAGGAGGAGATGGTCACATTGACTTGACGTATTAATGGGCTATGGAGATGCCCATCAATAGATATCAATGTGAATGAGTAGGGATTGCCATGCAACGGATGCACTAGAGCTATAAGTGTGTTTAAGCTCAAAAGGAAAACTAGTGGGTGTGCACCCAACTTGCTTGCTCACGAAGACCTAGGGAAATTTTGAGGAAGCCCATCATTGGAATATGCAAGCCAAGTTATAAAATGAAAATTCACACTAGTATAAGGAAGTGACAAAACGAGAGACTCTCTAGCATGAAGAACATGGTGCTATTTTGAAGCACATGTGTGGAAAAAGATATTAGCATTGTCCCTTCTCTCTATTTCTCTCATTTTTTTGTTTGGGCTCTTTGGCCTCTTTTTTCATTTTTTTGGTGGGCATCTTTCGCCTCTCTTTTTTCCTCACATGGGACAATGCTCTAATAATGATGATCATCACACATTTATTTACTCACAACTCAATAATTAGAACAATGATGACATTATAGGAAATGCCTCCGGCAGTGTACCGGGATGTGCAACGATCTAGATTAGCGTATGACATTGAAACATCTCGCTAGCTATCTTACGATCATGCAATGGCAATATGAAAGTGACGGCACATGTCATGAGACGGAACGGTGGAGTTGCATGGAAATATATCTCGGAATGGCTATGAAAATGCCATAATACGTAGGTATGGTGGCTGTTTTGAGGAAGGTATATGGTGGGTTTGTGCACCGGTGAAAGTAGCGTGGCACTAGAGAGGCTAGCAATGGTGGAAGGTGAAAGTGCATCTATACCATGGACTCACATTAGTCATGAAGAACTCATATACTTATTGGGAAAGTTTTATTAGTAATCGAAACAAAGTGCTAAACGCATACTCCTATGGGAAGGGTTGGTAGGTGTTAACCATCGCGGGATCCCGACCGCCACACAAAGGATGACAATCAATAAATCGATTATGCTCCGACTTCCTAACATAGCGTTTCACCATACGTGCATGCTACATGAATCACTAACTTTAACACAAGTATTTCTAGATTCACAACACCCTACTAAAATAACTCTAATATTACCATATCCATATCTCAAAAATAATTGTGAGGAATCATACTTATCTTACTAATCAATGCACTTGAATATGGAAGCTTTTATTTTATCCTCTTTGGATGCTTATCATCTTTAGGACTACTTTCATAGCACACGCCAATTACCAAGTTACTTAGAGAGAGCACTCTCAAGATATAAGTGAAGATCGAGAGTTTTTATTTCTTAAAAATATGACACCGCCGTGCTCAAAAAACATCTAAGTGAAGCACTAGATCAAACTTATCTAGGTCAAAAGATATAAGTGAAGCACATGCAAGCTAAATTGCCTAACTCAAAAGATATAACCGAAGCTCAATGAGTATTCTAGCAAATTCACGATGAGTGCATGTCCCTCTCAAAAAGGTTTGCATAAAGGATGATTGTGACAAAACAAAAAGAAAAGTCTCCTATAATACATGACTCTCCAAGCAAAACACATATCATGTGGTGAATAAAAATATAATTCCAAGTAACGTTACCGATGGATTGAAGACGAAAGAGGGGATGCCTTCCCGGGGCATCCCCAAGCTTAGGCTTTTTGATGTCCTTGAATTTAGCTTGGGATGCCTTGGGAATCCCCAAGCTTAATCTCTTCCCACTCTTTATCCCATTGTCCATGAGAACATCACCCAAAACTTGAAAACATCACAACACAAAACTTAAACAGAAACTCATGATATCATTAGCATAAGAAAACAAACCACCAACTCTTTAGGTACTGTAGTAAACTTGATTTATATTTAGATTGATGTTAGATTACTGTATTCTCACTTTTCCATGGCTAGTAATCCCCGATATTATCCATACTTTCATTAAAATAAGCAATCAACACAACAAAAACAAAATCTGTCAAAAACAGACTAGTCTGTAGCAATCTGTATACTTCGTATACTTCTGGTATCCCAAAAATTCTGAACATTTCTGACAATTTGGGAAATTTGCATATCAACCAGAAGCAAAAAAGAATCAACTCAAAATCTCTTTCTGGATAGGAATTAAAAATAATTTCGTGAGCACAAAGTTTCTCTCTTTTTTAGCATGATCAAACAACCATCACCAAAACTAATCATAAAGGTTTTACTTGGCACAAACACAAAAAGAAACATAAAAAAGACAATCATAACAGAATTATGATGGTGTGGACACAACAAAATATAAAGCAAAAAGAAAATATAAATTCATTGGGTTGCCTTCCAACAAGCGCTATTGCTTAACGCCCTTAGCTAGGCATAAGGCGATAGAATCAAGTATCGTCGTCTTTGGTGCTCAAACCATAAGTAGCCCTCATCATGGATTCATAAGGCAATCTTATTTTATTTCTAGGAAAGTGTTCGATGCACTTCTTTAATGGAAATTGAAATCTAATATTCCCTTCCTTCATATCGATGACAACACCAATAGTCCTAAGGAAAGGTCTACTAAGAATGATGGGACATGTCGGATTGCAATCAATATCAAGCACAATGAAATCTACGGGTACATAGTTCCTATTTGCAATAATAATAACATCATTGATCCTTCCCATAGGTTTCTTAATAGTAGAATCCGCAAGATGCAAATTAAGAGAGCACCCATCAATCTCATTGAAGCCTAGAACATCACATAAAGACTTTGGAATAGCGTAAACACTAGCACCCAAATCACACAAAGCATTGCATTCATAGTTTTTAATCTTGATTTTGATAGTAGGTTCCCACTCATTAGGAAGTTTTCTAGGAATAGATATTTCTAATTCAAGTTTCTCTTCAAGAGATTTCATCATAGCATGAAAGATATGATCGGTAAAAGCCTTATTTTGGCTATAAGCATGTGGAGAGTTTAGAATGGATTGCATCAAGGAAATACATTCAATCAAAGAGCAACTATCATAATTGAATTCCTTGAAATCCAAAGTAGTAATTTCATCACTAATCAAAGTTTTGATATCCTCTACTGCACTTTCAGTGCTTTTAGCATCAAGATAAATAGACTCCGAATCATTGGGGCATTTCTCAACCAAAGTGGATTCATATCCAGCCCCATCATCATTAGGATTGACATTAGAAAACAAGGATTAAATAGGAGTCACACCAAGCACTTTAAGATCTCCGCGATTCTCATCACGAGAACACGCCTTTTTAAGCCATTCATGTCTAGCACGAATTTGGGCGGTTCTTTCTTTACTCTCATTCATGGAAACACGCATAGCTTTCAAGGTTTTATCCATATTAATCTTGGGAGGAGCTCATCTCAATTTCAAATCATCAATATCAAGAGACACTCTATCAACGGTCCTAGCCAGGTCATCAATTTTGAGCAGTTTTTCTTCTATGGAAGCATTGAAAATCTTTTGCGAGTTGATAAACTCTTTAATATTACTCTCAAGATCAGAGGGTAATTTATTGTAATTTCCATGAGCATTGTTGTAGGAATTGCCAAAGTTATTAGAGGGATTACTAGGAAAAGGCCTAGTAATAGAGTTACCTCTATAAGCATTGTTGTTGCCAAAATTATTCCTACCAACAAAATTAACATCCAAGATTTCATTGCTATTCTCAATCAAGGAAGACAAAGGAATATCATATGGATCTAAAGGAGCACTTTATTAGCAAACAATTTCATTAACTCATCCATCTTAGCACTCAAAGAGTTAATTTCTGCTATAGCATGCACTATTTTACTAGTAGGTGACCTTTCAGTGTGCCATTGAGAATAGTTTGTCATGATATTTTCTAGGAGTTTTGTGTCTTCTCCTAGTGTGATTTCCATGAAAGTTCCACCGGAGGCGGAATCCAAGATATTTCTAGAAGCAAAATTAAACCAACATAGAAGATTTGTATAATCATCCAAAGACTCAAGCCATGAGCGGGACAATTTCCAATCATCAATTTCATTATCTCCCAAGATTGTGCAACATGTTCATGATCTAGTTGCTTAAAATTCATGATATCATTACGGAGAGAGATAATCTTAGCCCGTGGAAAATACTTGGTTTTTCCCTTGAAGAGGAAAGGGTGATGCAGCACAGTAGCAGTAAGTATTTCCCTCAGTTTGAGAACCAAGGTATCAATCTAGTAGGAGTATCAAGATGAGGCACCAATTTAAACTCTTATCAATGGAATAATGAACTAGCGAGCAAATAATAATAAGTCTCAAATGTCAATACTTCAATCAAAACAACATGAAGCAGTGCGAACAGATGGTATCTCGCTAGCTCTTTCTGAGACCGCAAAACATAAATGCAGAGCACCTTCAAAGACCAAGGACTGACTAAACATTGTAATTCATGGCAATGAAGATCCAGTCACAAGCATACTCAACACAGTTAAAAGCAAAGCATAAAAATGACAGAGGTGCTCTCTAATTGGTGCTTTTGTAAGAGGAGGATGACTCAACAGGACCATAAATAGATAGGCCCTTCGCAGAGGGAAGCATTGATTTGCAGAGGTGCCAGAGCTCAAGCTTTGCAAACAGAGATAATAATATTGGGTGGCATGCTTTCATTGTCAACGCAATGACTAAGAGTTCTCAACATCTTCCACGCTACACATGCTATAGGCGGTTCCCAAATAGAAAAGTAAAGTTTTGACTCCCCCACCACCAATCAATCACACTCCACGGCTAGCCAAATCCTCGGGTACTGTCCATACCAACATCAATCCTTGGGGAGTTTTGTTTGCAATTATCTTTTCGATTTGAGCATGGAACTGGGAATTCCAATTACCGACCCCTTTCTCGTGAATGATAGTGAATAAACACATATCGAGGATAACACGCCTAGCATGGAAGATACCAATAGCCCCCTGTCACCACATGAGCGGTTCGGGCATGCAAAACAGAGTATTTCTTGAAGGTTTAGAGAGTGGTACATGCAAATTTACTTGGAACAGCAGGTAGATACGGAACAAGTGAAGGCTAGGAACAACTTTGGGTTTATGGAAGTGGATGCACAAGCAGTATTCCCGCTTAGTACAAGTGAACGCTAGCAAAAGACTCGGAAGCGACCAACTAGAGAGCGACAACAGTCATCAAAATGCATTGAGATTAACTAACATTGAGTGCAAGCATGAGTAGGACATAAATCACCATGAACATGAATATCATAGAGCCTATGTTGATTTTGTTTCAACTACATGAGTGAACATGCGCCAAGTCAAGCCACTTGAATCATTCAAAGGAGGATACCATCCTATCATACTACATCATAGTCATCTCAAAATTCATGTTGGCAACCAGGACAGACCATTATAAGCTCCAAGCTAATTAAGCATGATATCAGCAACTATGATCTCTAAATTGTCATTGCAAACATGTTTCTCTCACAACAAAGCTGAACTAGGAACAGTGAGCTAGTCATATTTACAAAAACAAAATAGATCGAGTTCATACCAGCTTTTCCAGGCTCAGTCACTTCATCATATATCGTCATTATTGCCTTTCACTTGCACGACCGAACGTTGTGAACAATAATAAGAGTGCTCGTGCATTGGACTAAAGCTGGAATCTGCAGGCAAACACAAAGGAGAAGACAAAGTAATATGGCTCTTTGACAGCTAAACAGGTATGCATGCGAGAAAATAAAAAGATTCTAACCATGGTCTTCTACCTTGACCCAAAGAAAAAGAAAACTATTTACACGGGAAAGCTCCCAACAAGCAAAAGAAGAATAAGAAAATATTTTTGGGTTTTCTCAAACTAGACAGACACACGAAAATAAAACGAGAAAAAGAAAATAAACCAGCATGGATGATAAAGTGGCAAAGTGTGAACACCGACGAACAAAGTGAAAGCATAAGCAAGAATGTAAAGTCGGTGAGAAACACGTACTCCCCCAAGCTTAGGCTTTTTGCCTAAGTTGGTCTACTCCCATGGAGCGAAATAACCAGCTCCGGGGTACTCCTGAGTGGACTGAGGATGCCACTGCTGTGTGAGCTCCTCTGGCTCCCACTAATAAACTGGCGTCTGGTACTCGACTGGTGGCTCGAGCACGGGCACCTTTGGTTGGTCTAAGACCCAATATGCTTAGATGTCCTAGGGCGTAATAATGTACCTGCCTACATGAAGATTGAACAAAGAAGGAGCAGGCAAAGTAATAGTCTCACGAGTACCCTGACTAAATACTAGGTTATAAATCATCCTTCTATTTATATCTCTATCAAGAAAGTCATGGCGAACCATGCTATCATAATCTAGATATCTCTCAGGAAGAAGAATCTCTTCTTCCTCGTCCAGTCTAATAGGTATCTCAAAGTGTCTAGCAAGAGGGGTAGCATAGATACCTCCATAGACAACACTTTAAAACGGTTCGTGTTCAACCGTTGAGTTACTATAGAGCCCAAGCTATAAGTTTTGTCGTTATAAAGGGCTTCGCGCAAGACCGCAAGATCTGGGGACCTAAGGGACCCAGCTTTCCCATGGCCAATCAAACATTTTCGCACAAATAGTGAGAAGTAACGACGGACGGGAAAATGTATGCTAGCATCTCTAGCGCAAGACACTCCTCTCTCCTCTCCTACAACAATTGCATCGATGAAAACTTCCAAGTCCCGTGGACGAGGTTCATGAATATCCCCAACAAAAGGCAATTTGCAAACATTGCAAAAATCCTGGAGTGACATGCGCTGGGGGATATCATAAAGTTTGAACTCAACCATAGAAGGATTCCTCCTCGCATAGAAGTTAAAGCTTTGCAGGAAGATATTAGTGAGGAGGAGGTATTGCGGACAGTTATCTTCAATGATGGCGGTAAGGCCTGCGTTCTCCACCAAGTGGTAAAAGTCCTCATAAAGTCCGGCGTCGCGTAAGAACACATCGCTTGGCCACTCGAACGCTCGAACTTCTGCGACTTGAGGGACCGGATACTTGGGCTTCTTCTCACTCCCTAATACGTCCATTGTGCATCATGCTTTCATGTTGATATTTATCTCTTTATGGACTGTTATTATACTTTGTGGAATCTTACTTATGCCTTTTCTCTCTTATTTTGCAAGGTTTATTTGAAGAGGGAGAATACCGGCAGCTGGAATTCTGGACTGGAAAAGGAGCAAGCCTGAGTCCTCTATTCCGCGCAACTCCAAACGCCCTGAAAATCAACGTGGTTTTTTTTTGGATTTTATAAAAAATACTGGCCGAAAGAAGTGTCACAGGGGAGCAACCAGGGGCCCACAGGCCTGGTTGCCACGACCTACCCCCTGGTCGCGGCAACAGGGCTTGTGGGCACCCTGGCGGCCCACTAGGCCCCCTCTTTTGCTATATGAAGGGTTTCGTCCGGAAAAAAAATCAGGGTGGAGCTTTTTCGTGGATTCTCCGCCGCCACGAGGCGGAACTTGAGCACATCCAATCTAGAGCTCCAGCAGGACAATCCTGCCGCGGAAACTTCCCTCTCGGAGGGGAAATCGTCGCCATCGTCATCACCAACACTCCTCTCGTCGGAGGGGAGGCATCTCCATCAACATCTTCTTCAGCACCATCTCCTCTCCAATCCCTAGTTCATCTCTTGTAACCAATCTTCGTCTCGCGACTTCGATTGGTACTTGTAAGGTTGCTAGTCGTGTTGATTACTCTTTGTAGTTGATGCTAGTTGGATTACTTGGTGGAAGAGTTTATGTTCAGATCCTTGATGCTATTCATTACACCTCTGATCATGATTATGATTATGCTTTGTGAGTAGTTACTTTTGTTCCCGAGGACATGGGATAAGTCATGCTAATAATAGTCATGTGAGTTTGGTATTCGTTCGATATTTTGATATGTTGTATGTTGTTTTTCCTCTAGTGGTGTTATGTGAACGTCGACTACATAACACTTCACCATATTTGGGCCTAGAGGAAGGCATTTGGGAGTAGTAAGTAGATGATGGGTTGCTGGAGTGAAAGAAGCTTAAACCCCAGTCTATGCGTTGCTTCGTAAGGGGCTGATTTAGATCTACTAGTTTAATGCTATGGTTAGACATTGTCTTAATTCTTATTTCGTAGTTGCGGATGCTTGCGAGAGGGGTTAATCATAATTGGGATGCTTGTCCAAGTAAGGGCAGTGCCCAAGCGCCGGTCCACCCACATATCAAGCTATCAAAGTAACGAACGTGAATCATATGAACATGATGAAACTAGCATGACAGAAATTCCCGTGTGTCCTCGGAAGCGCTTTTCCTCTTATAAGACTTTGTTCAGGCTTGTCCCTTGCTACAAAAGGAATTGGGCCACTTGCTGCACCATTGCTACTTCTTGTTACTTGTTACTTTTCGCTTGCTACGTTTCACCTCACTATACCATCACTTGTTACCGCTACTTTCAGTGCTTGCAGTTATTACATTGCTGAAAACCGTTTATCAGAGCCTTCTCCTCCTCGCTGAGTTCGACACTCTTACTTATCGAAAGGACTACGATTGATCCCCTATACTTGTGGGTCATCAAGACTCTTTTCTGGCGCCGTTGCCGGGGACGGAGCGCCTTTGGTAAGTGGAATTTGGTAAGGAAACATTTATATACTGTGCTGAAATTTATTGTCACTTCTCACTATGGAACCTGTTCCTTTGAGGAGTTTGTTCGGGGTATCTTCACCACGAACAGAAGCACGAGGAGTTGTTCCTCAACCTGAGGTACCTACTGAAAATATCTTTTATGAAATTCCATCGGGTATGCTTGAGAAACTGCTGGCTAATCCTTTTACGGGAGATGGATCTTCACATCCAGACTTGCATCTAATCTATGTAGATGAAGTTTGTGGTTTATTTAAGCTTGCAGGTTTTCCCGAGGATGAGGTAAAGAAGAAAGTCTTTCCTTTATCTTTGAAGGATAAGGCGTTGACATGGTATAGGCTATGTGATGATACTGGATCATGGGACTACAATCGGTTGAAATTGGAATTTCATCAAAAGTTCTATCCTATGCATTTAGTACATCGTGATCGGAATTATATTTATAAATTTTGGCCTCGTGACAGGGAAAGCATAGCTCAAGCTTGGGGGAGGCTTAAATCAATGCTATATTCATGCCCCAATCATGAGCTCTCGAGAGAAATTATCACTCAAAACTTTTATGCTCGGCTTTCCCATGAAGATTATACCATGCTTGACACTTCTTGTACTGGTTCCTTTATGAAGAAGGATATTGACCAGAAGCGCTAAGTATGGACTTGGCTCTGAGATAGTAGCTTCTCTATGTGAATCTTTTGCTGCTCATGTTGATCTTCCCAAAGAGAAGTGGTTTAAATATCATCCTCCTCTAGAAAGCAACATAGCCAAAACCAATCTAGTTGAGGAGAAAGTCATAGCTTTTAGTGATCCTGTTGTTCCTTGTGCTTACACTGAGAAACCACCATACCCTGCTAGGATGAAGGATTATTCTAAAGCTCCAACTGTGATACGTAGGGGTTACATTAGACCACTTGCACCCCTTGAGGAGATTAGAGTTGAACCTAGTGTTGCTATTATCAAAGATCTCTTAGCCAAAGACATAGACAGGCATGTTATCAAATTCTGTGAGGACTCTGCTAGAATTGCTAAACCTCACGCGAAAGACAAATACGGACGTGTAGTTGGCCTGCCCGTTGTTTCTGTCAAGATAGGAGATCATTGTTATCATGGTTTATGTGATATGGGCGCTAGTGTTAGTGCAATACCCCGGTCCCTATATGATGAAAACAAAGATGAGATTGCACCTGCTGAGTTAGAACCCATTGATGTCACTATCACGCTAGCTAATAGAGACACTATCTGCCCTTTGGGAATTGTGAGAGACGTAGAAGTTCTGTGTGGCAAGACGAAGTATCCTACTGATTTCCACGTCCTTGCTAATGCACAAGATGGCTTTTGTCCCATCATATTTGGTAGACCCTTTCTCAACACTATCAATGCTCACATTGATCGCATTAAACAGACTGTCACTGTTAGTTTCGAGGGTGTGTCTCATGAATTTAACTTCTCCAAGTTTGGAAGACAACCCCATGAAAAAGAGTCGTCTCGTAGGGATGAAATCATTGCTCTTGCCTCTATTGCCGTAACTCCTATAGATCCTTTAGAGCAATATCTGCTTGAGCATGAAAATGATATGCATATGGATGAAAGAGATGAGATAGATAAAATTGTCTTAGAACAATATCCTATTCTCAAGAATAATCTTCCTGTTGAACTGCTTGGGATCCTCCCCCACCAAAGGGTGATCATGTGTTCGAGCTAAAATAGTTACCACATACTCTTAAGTATGCCTATCTTGATGAGAAGGAGATATATCCTATTATTATTAGTGCTCACCTCTCGGTTCACGAAGAGAAGAAGTTAATAAAAACCTTGAGGAAGCACCGTGCTTCTATTGGATATACTCTTGATGATCTTAAGGGTATTACACTACAGGAATTAGCTTCTTTGTCGTCTTCCATCACAGACAGCGAAGAGTAAACCACCGACAGCAAAGAGTAAATCACAGACGGCAAAGAATCCCACCGTCGGCAAAATTTCTGCGTCAGCCTACGACGACATTGTAGCTTCTTTGCCGTCTACCTTTTCATAAGAGCAGTCGGCAAATATGTCGATACGGCAGCCGGCAAAGAGCTTTGCCGTCAGCTTTTCATAAGAGCAGTCGGCAAATATGTCGAGACGGCAGTCGGCAGGCGTTGCCTCCGTTAGGGGCTAACGGAGGCTTTGCCGTCTGCCTCGCCCTCTTCTTTGCCGTCTGCCTTCACCTCCTCCCCCCACTCTTTGTCGTCTGTCTCCGCCTCCACTCTTTGCCGTCGGCCTCCACCTCCTCCCCCTCTCCACTCTTTGCCGTCTGCCTACCCCTCCTCCCCCTCCTCTGTGCCCTCTTCTTTGCCGTCTGCCCCCCTAGGAAGCAGACGGTAAAGAGACTATATGGACAGCTGTTGTTGCCCAGGTTGCACAGCTGGGCACCACGTGGCACCTTTGCTGTCGGTCAGCTGATGGCAAAGGCCTTTGCCATCTGCTGGCAGACGGCAAAGAGCCCATATTGTTACAGTTTTGTTTTTTTGTTTATTTCACATCACATATACATATACATAGCACATATATAGGTCACAACACATATACATATACATAGCACATATAATTCATAGCACATATATAGGTCACAACACATATTCATAGCACAAAGTTTCATCCATATATATACATATACATATAGTTCCACATATACTGTTCATCCATATATACATATACATATAATTCTACATTGTTCATAAACTCAAATGAAAACTAGAACTGAAGCACTCCATCAATGCCAGCTTCCATGCACGTAGTACATCCAATCTGCAAAATGGGAATGAGAAAGTCAGAAAAAGAACAACAACAACATATATATGACAAATAAGCTAAATTGAAGGAGAAATAGAAGAAGCAAGAAGAGAACAAGGAGAAGAAAAACAAGAAGGAGGAGGAGGAGGAGGAGGGGAAGGAGAAGGAGAAGGAGGAGAAGAAGAAGAAAAAAGAAGAAGAGAAGAAGAAGGAGAAGAAGGAGGAGAAGAGAAGAATAGGAGAAGAAGGAGGGCTCCTTCTCCTGGTTCTTATGCCATTTTGAGCTTATTATGTCTTATAGGAGCTTAATTAGTCATTTTATTGAGCTAACCAAGGTTCTTATGATGTTTTTACCTAACTAAGCTAATTATGTCATTTTGGATGATAATTGGCTAAGTATGTCTTTGTTGGGGAAAATAAGCTAAATTGAATAAGAAGAGGAGAATAAGTAGGGAAGAAGAAGGAGAATAAGGAGGGCTCCTTCTCCTCCTTCCCTTTCTTCTCTTCTTCTTCACCTCCTCCTCCTTCTCCTTCTCCTTCTCTTCTCGTTCTTTTCTTCTTTTTGTGCTTCCTTTTCATTTCTCCTCTTCTCCTCTTCTTGAAGCTAAATTAGCTAACTATGTCTTTTTGGAGCTAAATGGGCTAATTATGTCATTATAGAGGAAAACGAGCTAAGTATATAATACTAATGAGCTAACCAAGGTTCTTATGCCATTTTGAGCTTATAATGTCTTTTTGGAGCTAAATTGGCTAATTATGTCATTGTTGGGGAAATTAAGGCAAGGAGAATATGAAAGAGGAGAAGAAAAAGGAGGATGAGAAGAAGAAGAATAAATAAAGAAGAAGGAGGAGAAGGAGGAGGAGGAGGAGAAGGACTAGAAGGTCCTTGGCCTTCTCCTCGTTCTCCTCCTCCTCGTCCTCGTCCTTCTCCTTCTTCTCTCTTCTTCTCCTTCTTTCTTTTCATTTTTCCTATTTCTTCTCCTCTTCTCCTCTTATTGGAGCTAAATTAGGTAACTATGTCTTTTTGGAGCTAAATGGGATAATTATCCCATTTTAGAGGAAAACAAGCTAAGTATATAATATTAATGAGCTAACCAAGGTTATTATGCCATTTTGAGGTTATTATGGCATTTTGGAGCTAAATGGGCTAATTATGTCATTGTTGGGGAAATTAAGGCAAGGAGAATATGAAAGAGGAGAATAAAGAGGAGGAGGAGGAGAAGAAGAAGAAATAAAGAAGAAGGAGGAGAAGGAGGGGGAGGAGAAGGACTAGAAGGTCCTTGGCCTTCTCCTCCTCCTCCTCCTCCTCCTTCTCCTTCTTCTCCTCCTGCTTCTTCTCCTTCTCCTTCTCTTCTCTTTCTCTTCTTCTTTTTGTTCTTCCTTTTCATTTCTCCTCTTCTCCTCTTCTTGGAGCTAAATTAGCTAACTATGTCTTTTTGGAGCTAAATGGGCTAATTATCCCATTTTAGAGGAAAACAAGCTAAGTATATAATATTAATGAGCTAACCAAGGTTCTTATGCCATTTTGAGCTTATAATGTCTTTTTGGAGCTAAATGGGCTAATTATGTCATTGTTGGGGAATTTAAGGCAAGGAGAATATGAAAGAGGAGAAGAAAGAGGAGGAGGAGGAGAAGAAGAAGAAATAAAGAAGAAGGAGGAGAAGAAGGAGGAGGAGGAGAAGGACTAGAAGGTCCTTGGCCTTCTCCTCCTTCTCCTCCTCCTCATCCTCCTCCTTCTCCTTCTCTTCTTCTTCTTCTTCTTCTTCTTCTTCTTTCTTTTCATTTTTCCTATTTCTTCTCCTCTTGTCCTCTTCTTGGAGCTCAATTAACTAACTATGTCTTTTTGGAGCTAAATGGGCTAATTATCCCATTTTAGAGGAAAACAAGCTAAGTATATAATATTAATGAGCTAAGCAAGGTTATTATGCCATTTTGAGGTTATTATGGCATTTTGGAGCAAAATGGGCTAATTATGTCATTGTTGGGGAAATCAAGGCAAGGAGAATATGAAAGAGTAGAAGAAAGAGGAGGAGGAAGAGGAGAAGAAGAAGAAATCAAGAAGAAGGAGGAGAAGGAGGAGGAGGAGGAGAAGGACTAGAAGGTCCTTGGCCTTCTCCTCCTTCTCCTCCTCCTCCTCCTCCTTCTCCTTCTTCTCTTCTTCTTCTTCTTCTTCTTCTTTCTTTTTATTTTTCCTATTTCTTCTCCTCTTCTCCTCTTCTTGGAGCTCAGTTAGCTAACTATGTCTTTTTGGAGCTATATGGGCTAATTATCCCATTTTAGAGGAAAACAAGCTAAGTATATAATATTAATGAGCTAACCAAGGTTCTTATGCCATTTTGAGGTTATTATGGCATTTTGGAGCTAAATGGGCTAATTATGTCATTGTTGGGGAAATTAAGGCAAGGAGAATATGAAAGAGGAGAAGAGAAACTTACTGTAGTGGTCATCAAGGAGGAGAAACACCTGGAGAAGGGTCGTGCGATGCCGCTCGGGAGTTATTCTGCAGAATAGATATTTTGCAATGTCTCAGTTAGCATGATGACACTCAATTATTAATACTAGTTTATAATGAAAGTCACCGTGTCAATCGAAGAGAAGACGGGAATCGACGGAGGGACTTGACCGCTCTTCTCGCACAGACCCTAAAGAGTGGGTCGTGTTAGTTAGTAATGAAACAGACATTACACACATGATTTGGCTAATGTGAAAAAAAAACTTACCACAAAAAGCTCGTACAGGGCCCGTTGACCCGCCTCATTCCGGGCCCTCTCCTGCTCAATCAATCATGCCGTGGTCTGGTCCCTCTCATCAAGAGCAGCCTGAAGAGCAGCCTGGCTTGCCAATCTCTCTTTCTCAAGAGCAGTCTGGTTTGCCAATCACTCTTTCTCAAGAGCAGCCTGGTTTTCCAATCTCTCTTTCTGAAGAGCAGCCTGAAACACCATTCCTCGTTACCACAGTAATGATCTATGGTGACACACATAATGAAATGGATGAAAGTTTTCTTAGTCCGTACAACTAACCTCGATGGCAATATCGACTGGCCGTGGACGACGCGTTATCTCAGGACAGGTGCTCGACTGGCACGCCTTTCTCTCCGGGAGAGTGAGTGGACAACGTATTATCCCATCTCCAATGGCTATCGAGCCATGGGGCCTCCCGCCACCAGATATCATCACCAGCTCTGGATCCAAAGGTTCCTGGCTAGGGTTAAAGTCATCCCCTTTCGTAGCCTTCCCTGTGTCCCTGTATGTCACGAGCTTGTGGTGGGATGATATGTTGGTGAAATTATTTGGATCATCTAGGTCAGACTCAGAGAATGCCTTCGCCTTCTTGTACGAGGCAGTATGGGACATCCCATAAAGGTCGTACAAGTGTGGCATCTCTGTCTTATTGTGATGCGCCTAAAAGAGAGGAACAAAATATTAGCATGAAGAATGAATTGCATGAATCATGAAGCAAATCACATACCCAGTTTCGTCCGAACTGAAGTAAGTTGGCGCTGCCTTGATGGTGTGGCACACCAACCATTTGGCTACGCCGATCCTTCGCATTCTCGTGGACGGCTCGCCAGCTGCCTGTGCACCACTCATCCACCAACGCCTCCCAACAATCCATCTTATCCGCACACCATCTCGGGGGCACCTGTAAGTTATTAGAAAGAATTTTGAGCGCTACGCGTATGAATGAAATCAAGAAAACTACGTAGAAGGACTTAAGAATAGGTAATTACCTTCATGTATTGCTCTTTCTTCAGAAACTTTCTGCGGCAATCCTTCTTCTGCTTCTTAATACCACGCGTGGCATAGTAGTCTCGAATAGCCTGCGGCCGAGCTTCGTGGCGTAAGTTCTGTAGTAACCGCCTACACTCGGCCTCGAGAACCTTGGCCGCCTCCTCCTCATATCCATCCTCACACCTATAGAAGGTCTGCAATCAAACGTGAAAACACCGATTAGTACAATAATTAGCTATATTGTTAATTTTAGATTGTGTAAAAGGATAATTTACCCAAAAGCTCTTGATCACCATCTCGGCCCTCGTGTGGCACAAGACACCATCTATAATCTCCTCCGGCGGGCCCTGCGCAGCCTGGTAGTGCTCCCAGGAAAATCCTAGTGTAGGAACCTGACCCTCACCAGGCAATGTGACAAACTCCGGGAAATTTGTCCGGCAAAGCACACCAAGGACGGAGTTCGGCCTGCGGACTCCAAGAGGGTGTCCCCATCCCCTGCAGTATGATAAGGTCAACGCATTAGATATTTGAACAAACTTGAAGGCAAAAGCTAAAAAAAAGTAAATGTACTTACCTATCTCCTTCAGGTTTAATCACCGGCCTCTGCTCGCGGGTAGCCGGCACGACCGGGAGACGTGTACTACCACGCTTGTACATGGTGGCCCCGTCCACCTGCACATCGCCCTCACTATCCGTAAACTCATCCCCGCCATCCCCGCCCCCTGAGCCACCCGGACCCTCGGTCCAATCCGGCAACTCGGTCTGATCTGGCCAGGTATCCCATCCGGGAGTCTCCACGTCGGGTGAAGCCTCCGGAACCGTAGTCTCGTGGGCCGAATACACCTCGACCCGAAGCTGATCCTGGACCGGAGTTTCATGGGATGAATGCCCGTCAACACCAGGCTCCTGGACCGGTGTCCCCGTAGCCTCCTCCGCAAACGGGTCGACCATAGTAGTCCTATGCTCGGGTGAATGAGCTGGTGGTGGTGGCGAGGACGGCTCAACCATTCTCCTGGATCTTTCGCAGCCACCACCTCTCCCTGTACCCTTCCCCTTCTTCCCTACGCGACCAGCACCTCTCCCAGTGGGCAATGCTGCCGACGAAGAAGAACCCACGGGTGGTGTCGACAGACTGTCTGCCAAGGCTCTACAGAGAGATAGGGGTGGAAGGGAAGTACCACTCCTCGTGCGGGGCGGCTGGGAAGAACCCGTCGAGCGCTCTGGACCAGCGCCCACCATCTTTCAACACCTGGTGACCTGCCATGATAAAGATTAAAAGAAATTAGTACAACATAAAAAAATTGAATAGCTGACATGAATAATAATATGTACATGAATAATAAAAATTAAAATATACATAATTTAAGTTGTGAATCTTACAAACTAATAATCATCATCAATAAATGCATCATCATCATCACTATCACACATGTCTTCATGAATGACGTCTTCGTCGGGTTCAACGGCGTGAAGTTGTGAAAGGCCTTTCTTTAATCGTTGAAGCATTGACAGGTCATCCGCATCAGTAACCTCTAGGAGTTCCAGGTCTTCTGGTTCCGGCTCAGGGGTGGAGTCGGATTCATTGTCGCTGTCTACTTCCATGTTCTTGGGTGAAGCATGGCGGTTCTTGAAACATTTCTTGGAAAGACGTGTTTCTTGGAAGAATTCTCCAGCATATGTGTCTGGGTTAATGTGAGGTTCATAATCCTATTCATTTGGGAGAGGTGGTCTGACATGTGGCGGCACTGCATAAACAACATACCAACCTTCCAGATTCTTATCCATTTGGCATGCCCACGGTAGATAGAAAACTTGGGTCGCCTGTTGAGCCGTAATATAGATATCGGGAACATCTAAATGGGTGTTTGGATTGATTTAGACTAGTCCTATATGTTCATGAGTCCTTCTAGTCTCCTTCGGCTGGAACCAATAACATTTGAAGACTACGACATTCGGTGGGTTTTCACCATAGAATTGAAGTTCATAAATTGCTTCAACTCTTCCATTATACTCGATAACACCTTCGCCGATAGCAGATACACCACAATTTGCAGATTTCCGGTCGGGCATAGATAGCTCTTTGCCAAAGGTACGAAAGAGATACCCGTTGATGTTGTATTTCACAAATGAACGGACCTTATAGTCAAACCATTAGCAACTTGTCTCAATTCGGCGTCCATAGACTCTAAATTAGCGTACAAGTTTAATATGAAACGATTGTTGCATTGGCCGCAAGTTAGACCAAGAAATGAAATGGTCCATTATTGATAATTACCGTTTGTTTGAACCAAGAGATGAAACCGGGATAGCCGCCTCCTATCTTTGACAGAAGCTCATACTCTTCGACGAAATCATTTTCGATCACCGCTCCATCCGAGAATTTGGCAACGTAACGGCTGTTTGAAATATCCGGCAATAAGAGCAGTTCAAATGAATTAGAAGTTACGGGAAAATGTGCGGAGAACTCACTCGATGTACGGCCGCACTTCTATTAGGTTGTTGAGGATATAAAACGAAATGTTCCACCATTCTTCGACATCCAACATTATTGGTTTCGAAGCAACGGCTGGTGCGAGCTTCCCTTTGAATAGGCTGAGGTTGGACCCACCTTTTTTAGGGTCTGCATCATTGTGCCGAGGCTTTGGATTATGCAAATGACGATTTTTGGCTTCGTAGTGTGCTGTCACAAAGTTTGCCACCTCCTCAGTAATGAATGCCTCAGCCATCGATGCTTCAATTCTACGCTTATTTTTACATTTAGCTCGAAGGATCTTCTGCATCCTCTCAGTTGCGTAGCACCAACGATCTTGCATGGGCCCACCCAATCTTGCCTCGGTCGGTAGATGTAAAATCAAATGCTGCATTGGATTAAAGAAGCCCGGTGGAAAGATCTTCTCT
Source organism: Hordeum vulgare subsp. vulgare (assembly GCF_904849725.1). Classification (NCBI taxonomy): domain Eukaryota; kingdom Viridiplantae; phylum Streptophyta; class Magnoliopsida; order Poales; family Poaceae; genus Hordeum; species Hordeum vulgare. The sequence goes on along the minus strand of NC_058524.1, from coordinate 567,848,514 downwards.
AACTTGCACAACAACTCCGGTGCAAACTCCTCCATGTCTTCTACCACGCCAGGCGACAATTCTTTCGCACAAAGAACACAGAAGAAATAGCTCAGCTCCGCCAGTACTAGCCATTCATCCTCAGGAATAAAGCCACGTAACATCACCGGCATTACCCGCTCTAGCCATATGTGCCAATCATGATTCTTGAGACCAAAGATTTTTAATTTTTCAAGACTCGCTCCCCTCTTTAGATTCGCTGCATACCCATCGGGGAACATCAAGTGCATTTTGACCCACAAGATAATTTCCCTTATAGCTTGCCTTCCAAGATTGAACCAGGCCTTTCGCTTCGACCACTTCTGCTTTCCTTTGCCTTCTCGCATGTTTTGTAACGGTCTATGACATAGTGTCTCTTGATCGACTCTAGCCTTAGTATTATCCTTTGTCTTCCCATCTATGTCGAACAATGTTACCAAAAATAGCCTCTCCGATATTCTTTTCAGTGTGCATCATGTCGATATTGTGTGGAAGAAGGAGGTCTTCGAAGTAACGCAGATCCCAGAAGCATGGCTTGTGAGTTCATGCGTGTTTTGAATTATACCCCTTGAAATACCCTGGACGCTCTAGATCAGGCTCGAGGGCGTTTAACTGATCCAGGATCTGTTGGCCTGTCAACGCAGGTGGTGCCAAGTTTTTGACAACTTTACCTTTGGTAAAGTTCTTCTTGTCTTTTCTGAACTGATGGTCAGGATCCAGGAACTGTCTATGCAAGTCAAAGCAAGAATACTTCCGACCCTCCTGCAACCAATGAAACTGAAGAGCTGCCTTGCATTGGGGGCACGGGAACCTTCCATGCACACACCATCCAGAGAATAGTGCATACGCCGGCAAGTCATGCATAGAGTACATGTACAACACATGCATTTTGAAGTTTTATTTTCTAGCGGCATCGTATATCTTGACCCCATTATCCCAAGCGTCTTCCAATTCATCCTTAAGCAGCTGTAGGTACACATTCATATTCTTCCCCGGATAATTGGGCCCTGGAATTATCAACGTGAGAAATATGTTCTTTCTTTGCATAATCTGTCCGGGGGGGAGATTGAGTGGAATGACAAATACAGGCCAACAACTATATTTGGTTGCCGTCATCCCGAAGGGATTAAAACCATCCATGGCGATGCAGACTCAAGGATTCCTTGGATCTGCCGCTTTATCCTGATGCAATCCATCAAAATATTTCCACGCTTCCCCATCCGATGTGTGTACCACCATCTTATTCCCATCCGCATCTAGTTTGGTTCTTTTGCCCAATTTGTGCCATGTCATCTGTCTGGCTATCTCTTCGACCATGAAAAGACATTGAAGTATTGGTACGATTGGCATATACTGAAGAACCAAAGTTGTCAGAATCGCGATTCTGAATCCGATCGGAACTCCGTTGATAGGATCATGAATGGTAGAATCTTAACTATCAGGATCGTAGAAACTTAGATTCTACAAGCAAAATCGTAGAATCGGAGGGGCTAGTTTGGATCATAGGATCGTAAGATTCTAAGACTTGAGTCATGATTCTAACAACTTTGCAAAGAACACTAACTGCGATTTTGGTCTGCCTCTTCTCACCCATACCGTTGTCTACCACAAGATACCTGCAAGACTCGCAATTGGGACAATAGTCCAAGTGTGCATACTCCTTCCTAAATAAGACACATCCTTTCTCACATGCATCTATATTCTCGTAGGGCATCTTAAGTACACGAAGTATTTTGTCCGACTGGTACAGGTTTGCAGGCATGACATGGCCTTTGGGTAGGAAGCGTCCAAATAGTGTCATCATCGCGTCGTAGCATTCTCTTCCCAAGTTGAACTGAGCCTTCAGAGCCATTACTTGTGCAATTGCATCCAGCTGGCAGAGCTCAGTGTGCTCATGGAGAGGACGTTTTGAAGACTCCAACATTTCATAAAAGGCCTTTGCAGATTCCTCCATCTCATCTTCCGAATCCCGAGCATCATCAAAGTCTTGCACCATGTCTTCGATCCCGGTACCATGCTCGTCCGTGCGAGGACGGACCACCTCAGCTCTTGTGCATTGTATAGACTCACCATGAAATGTCCACATCGTATAATTAGGCTTAAAACCCCTCCTCTGCAGGTGTTTAATCATTACAGCCTTTGTCATCTTTTTATAGTTTTCGCATCCATGACAGGGGCAATAGTTTATTTCCTGGCCATTTGCGAATGCGGCTTTCACAAATTCCTTTGTTTTTACAAACCATTCTTTCGTCATCTCTTTCTGGCTAGGGTGACCGGTATACATCCACGCACGATCACTCATCTTGCCTAGCTACTAAAGACAGAAGAAATATATTTATATATAATTTAGCATTTATATTCATCGGTTAATCAGGTTCGCCATTTTTATTACGTCCAGGCAACCTACACGCTAATAGGTAAAGATAGGTCCTAATCCCACCCGAGTATGTGTATATTGGGTTCGTTTTCCCATGCTCTGCTCCGGATCCAACGCAAAATTTCGGCAGCACCTCCCCGCTGTTCTCCTGATACACGTCTCCACAATAAACAGAGAGGATGTGCATCCGGAGAACAACAGGGAGGCACTAACGAAATTTCGCATCGGATCCAAAGCACAACATACGGGAAAACGAACCCAATCTACACATACTCGGGTTGTCCATGGATAATGTTGGACAATTCAAAAAGATGGCGGTTATAAATATGCAAAGACATGCATATTTGTAGATGTCGCCCTTTCGAACGGGAGACGCATACTGGTCACGCATACTGATAAATTAATTTAATTACCTAAATCTAGAAAGTTTCATGCGGAAATCGAGCCACAGTAAATGAAGGGGCGAGGAGGAGATGAAATTTGTACTGACCCACGAATGCAGGGGTGGAGCTCGTACAACGCACGGGGAGGTCTTCGCACAGCAGACCTCACAGCGAAGAGACAACTATCACATGTAAATCCACCCGATCAACACAAATATTCTAATTATGTCATTTTAGAGGAAAACAAGTTAAGAATATAATATTCATGAGCTAACCAAGTTTTTTATGCCATTTTGTAGCTAAATGGGCTAATTATCTCATTGTTGGGGAAAATAAGGTAAGGAGAATAAGAAAGAGGAGGAGGAGAAGAAGAAGAAGAAATCAAGAAGAAGGAGAAGGAGGAGGAGGAGAAGGAGGAGAAGAAGGAGAAGGAGGAGAAGGTATTCTTCTTCTCTTCTTCTCTTCTTCTTCTCTTCTTCTTTTCTTATTCTTTTCTTCTTCTCCTTCTTATTTTTGTCTTCTCCTCCTCCTCCTCTTCTTCTTCTTCTTCTTCTTCTTCTCCTCTTCCTCTTCTCCTCTTCTCCTCCTCCTCCTCTTCTTCTTCTTCCTATTCTTTCTATTAAGCTAACTAACTAACTAACCTAACTAACCAATCTAAATAAACCTATCGCTAAACCTATATATATATAGCACTAAACAGCAAAAAAATAACAAAAACAGAATCTACCACTAAGTAACTAAAAAGGAATCTAGCTACCACTAATTAACAAAACAAAATCTACCACTAAACTACCTACTAAATCTACTAATTAACTAACTAAATCTACCAACTAACTAAACTACCACTAAAACTACTAATTAACTAACCTACCAACTAAACTATATATGCCACAACAACTACAATAACAACAACAACTACAACAACTACAATAATAAGAACAACTACTACAACAACAATAAAAAATCATGCCGGTAGTTATAATCTAATTCCAAAAAACTAAATACCAAAAAATAAAAAATCAACTTTCCCGTGGCGGGGGGGGGGGGGGGGGGTGGGGGCTCACCGGGAGGGGCGGCTGTGGCGGGGCCGGGGGTGTTGGGGGTGGCAGGGCGGCGGCGGGGGCACCAGGGGCGGCGGCGCGACGGTGGTGGCTCAGGTGGGCGTCGGGGAGAGGTGGGGCAGCAGCGCCAGGGGGCTGTGGGGGCGGCGACGAGGGCGGTGGGGCGGGGGCGGGGGGGCAACAGGGGAGGCGGCGCGACGGTTGTGGCAGCGGTGGGCATCGGGGAGAGGAGTGGGAGAGGGAGAGACGGGCGGGGTGAGCCGTTACATAGCGGGTGAGAGAGAGAGGGGCGAGGTGGGGGCAAAGAGCTCTTTGTCGTCTGCCGACGGACGGCAAAGAGTCTAGACTCTTTGCCGTCTGCCTCCGGACTCTTTGTCATCCGCTAGCAGACAGCAAAGGGACTCCAGTTTGACCTAACGTCCACGCGGTCAGGTGGGCCCCTTCTACATGTTTTCCGTCTGCTGTGCGACTCTTTGCCGAGCTAGCAGACGGCAAAGATGTAACTAATGGCAAAGACACTCTATGCCATCAGCCAGTTCTTTGCCGTCTGCTTTGTGGCAGCTGACGGCAAAGACACTCTTTGCCATCAGCTAGCAGACGGCAAAGATTTGGCAGATGGAAAAAAACTGATTTGCAGTAGTGTTAGTCCCACTCTATGTGAGCACAAGATTAAAACTGATCCTGATTCTAAACCAGTTGCTGATCATCAAAGGAGATTAAATCCTAGGAAGAAAGATGTCATGAGAAAAGAAATATTGAAGCTTCTGGAAGCAGGAATCATTTATCCTGTTGCTCATAGTGATTGGGTAAGTCCAGTACATTGCGTACCTAAGAAGGGAGGTATCACCGTCGTTCCTAATGATAAGGATGAACTAATCCCGCAGAGGATTATTACTGGCTATAGGATGGTGAAAGACTTACAGAAACTGAACTAGGCAACCAGGAAGGACCATTATCCTTTGTCGTTTATCGACCAGATGCTAGAAAGGCTATCTAAACACACGCACTTCTGCTTTCTAGATGGTTATTCAGGTTTCTCGCAAATACCTGTTGCACAATCTGATCAAGAGAATACCACCTTCACATGCTTCTTCGGTACCTTCGCTTATAGACGCATGCCTTTTGGCTTGTGCAATGCACGTGCCACCTTTCAAAGATGTATGATGGTTATATTCTCTGACTTTTGTGAAAAGATTGTTGAGGTTTTCATGGATGATTTCTCCGTCTACGGTTCTTCCTTTGATGATTGCCTCAGCAACCTTGATCGAGTCTTACAGAGATGCAAAGATACCAACCTCGTCTTGAACTCGGAGAAGTGCCACTTCATGGTTAATGAAGGCATCGTCTTGGGACACAAAATCTCTCAAAGAAGCATTGAAGTTGATAAGGCTAAGGTTGATGCAATTGAGAAAATGCCTTGCCCCACAGATATCAGAGGTATACGAAGTTTCCTAGCTCATGCTGGTTTCTATAGAAGGTTCATTAAAGACTTCTCTAAGATTTCTAGGCCTCTTACCAACCTCTTGCAAAAGGATGTTCCTTTTGTTTTTGATGAGGATTGTGAGGAAGCTTTCGAAATACTTAAGAAGGCCTTGATAACCGCACCTATTGTTGAACCACCTGATTGGAACTTTCCCTTTGAAATCATGTGCGATGCTAGTGATTATGCTCTTGGTGCTGTTCTAGGACAAAGAGTTGACAAGAAGTTGAATGTCATTCACTACGCTAGTAAAACTCTAGACAGTGCCCAAAGAAACTATGCCACTACGGAGAAGGAGTTTTTAGCAGTCGTGTTTGCATGTGAAAAGTTCAGATCTTATATAGTTCACTCCAAAGTCACTATTCACTCTAATCATGCTGCTATTAAGTACCTCATGGAGAAGAAGGACGCTAAGCCTAGGCTAATCAGATGGGTTCTCCTGCTATAGGAATTTTATCTGCACGTTGTTGACCGAAAGGGTGCTGATAACCCTGTAGTAGATAACTTGTCTAGGCTAGAGAATGTCCTTGATGACCCACGACCTATTGATGACAGCTTTCCTGATGAGCAATTGAATGTCATCCGCACTTCACATAGTGCACCGTGGTATGCCAATTACACAAACTATATCGTAGTCAAATACATACCACCCAGTTTCACCTATCAGCAAAAGAAGAAATTCTTCTTCGATTTGAGACACTACTTTTGGGATGATCCTCACCTTTATAAGGAAGGAGTAGATGGTGTTATTAGACGTTGTGTGCCTGAACATGAACAGGGACAGATCCTGTAGAAGTGTCATTCTGAGGCTTACGGAGGACACCATGCTGGAGACAGGACTGCTTATAAGGTATTGCAATCAGGTTTCTATTGGCCCACTCTCTTCAAGGATGCCCGTAAGTTTGTCTTGTCGTGTGACGAATGTCAAAGAATAGGGAACATTAGCAAATTTTAGGAAATGCCTATGAACTATTCACTTGTCATTGAACCATTTGATGTCTGGGGCTTTGATTATATGGGACCCTTCCCGAGTTCCAATGGGTACACTCACATCTTAGTTGCTGTGGATTATGTCACTAAGTGGGTAGAGGCTATCCCCACTAAGAATGCTGATCACCACACCTCTATTAAGATGCTTAAAGAAGTCATTTGCCCAAGATTTGGAGTCCCTAGATATCTCATGACTGATGGCGGTTCACACTTCATTCATGGTGTTTTCCGCAAGATGCTCGCTAAGTATGATGTCAACCACAGAGTTGCATCTCCTTATCATCCTCAGTCTAGTGGTCAAGTGGAGTTGAGTAATAGGGAGATCAAATTGATCTTACAAAAGACCGTCAATAGATCTCGAAAGAATTTGTCTAGCAAACTTGACGATGCACTATGGGCTTATAGGACTGCCTATAAGAATCCCATGGGCATGTCACCATATAAAATGGTTTACGGTAAGGCATGTCATTTACCTCTTGAGCTTGAACACAAAGCTTATTGGGCAATCAAAGAGCTCAACTTCGATTTCAAACTTGCCGGTGAGAAGGGGTTGTTTGATATCAGCTCATTAGATGAATGGAGGGCCCAGGCATATGAAAATGCCAAGTTGTTCAAGGAAAAGGTTAAGAGGTGGCACGATAAAAGAATTCAAAAACGAGAGTTCAATGTAGGTGATTATGTCCTACTATACAATTCTCGTTTAAGATTCTTCGCACGCAAGCTTCTCTCTAAATGAGAAGGTCCCTACGTTGTCGAGGAAGTATATCGTTCCGGTGCGATCAAAATCAATAACACGGAATGCAATTTTCCTAGAGTGGTAAGCGGGCAAAGAATCAAGCATTACATCTGTGGTACTCCCATAAATGTTGAGACCAATATCATCAATATCATAACTCCAGAGGAGTACATAAGGGATGTTTATCAGCCTGTTTCAGACCCTAAAAACCAAGAGGTATCTGTTTCGGTAAGTAAATGGACTCCGAAACTTTTCCAATTGGAATTTTTTTCCGTTTTGGAATCTAGGGAAAATTAGAAAAATAAAAAGCAGTCCGGAGAGCGCACGAGGCGGCCACAAGCTTGGTTGCCGCGGCCTCCCCCCTGGTCGCGGCAACAGGGCTTGTGGGCAGCTCGTGTGCCTCCCGGACTCCGTTTTCTTGCGGAGCACTCCTTCTGGTTCAGAAAAAATAATTATATATACGCCCGAGGGTTTTGATATCCGTATCGCGCAGTTTTCCTCTGTTTTCGTTTTGCGCCTGTTTCAGCTGTAGATCTAGATCGTCATGACTTCCCCAAAAGTTCCTAAGGACAAGATCTTCGAGAAGGTCATCAATCCTTACCTCACGGAAGTGTTGCACCACCCTCAATCTATCAAGATGAGCGAGGGGATGTTGCACATCCGTGATGTTGAGGGGCCTAAGAAGACCGGAAGCGTGGAGACGAGGCTCGAAGCAATGGAGCAACAAGTCTTCAAGTGCCAAGGGATGGTGGAGCGTGGACTCAACGCCAACCACATGATGATCACGGAGTTCACCAGCGATCACAGGATGGATGCCATTGACATTGGGAAGCACCTCTCCAGGCTCTATGACATGGTTGATCAACTCCAGGGCCAGATCTATGACCTGCAGAACCAAAACTGTAAGTATGGGTATAGATTTAAATCAATACGGTTGGCTGCAGATTTGAGGATTTCAGCGACTCGTTCATCCTACCATGATGGAGCACCTATGCCTTGGAAGATGGAGGATCAGACTACTTCAACAACAACACCACCATCACCACCAAAGGAAGACAACTAAGCATTGGTATGGGCAATCCCCTTGGCTTTTGCCAAGCTTGGGGGAGTTGCCCTGGTATCGTATCACCTTTATATCTTTTTCTTTTACCTTTGTTTTAGTTCTTTCCTTTTCAGATTTATTTCTTCTCTTAGTAGAATAAGTCTTTAGTGTTTAGTTTGAGTCTTTTTCCTTGTGTCTCCCCTGATGTATTCTTGCTCGTGAGCCATATAATAAAGAGTATCTTAGTCAAGGGCTTTGTTTTGTGCCGTGATCAAAAGTATGAAAAGAGCGATAGCATGAAAGATCATGAGATGATCCTATGGAAAGTGATAGATTCACATATAACAAGTACGATGATTGAAACTTGTTGAGAGTAGACCAACATAGACCTCAGTCATTGTTGCAATTAATAAGAACTAATAAGGAAAGAGAGGTTCACATATAAATAGATCATCTTAGACACTTTCTATAATTGTGAGCACTCACCAAATTGTTACATGCCGAGAAGTAGATGTTGGACAAGGAATACAACATGATGGATTGTGCTTGCTTGGTCCCAAACAATGTTATATGATTAGAGATCCCTTAGCATGTGCCTATTGCTTCCACCTCATATTAGCCAAAACTCCCGCACCAAGTAGAGATACTACTTGTGCATCCATAAACCTTCAACCCAGTTTTGCGATGAGTGTCCACCATACCTACCTATGGATTGAATAAGATCCCTCAAGTAAGCTGAATAAAAATTGCTCTCTAATATGTATGGTCTATTAGTGTGTGGAAAATAAGCTTTGTACGAACCTGTGATGAGGAAGACATAAAAGCGACAGACTGCATAATAAAGTTCTTTATCACAGGAGGCAATATAAAGTGACGTTCCTCCGCACTAAGAGGACACACATCCAAACCTCAAAAGCGCATGACAACCTCTGCTTCCCTCTGCGAAGGGCCTATATTGTACCTTTACTTTTTGCCCTTGTAAGAGTCATGGTGATCTTCACCAATTCCTTATTTAGCCTTTTTCTTGGCTAACGTCATATGCTTGGGAAAGATCTATATTCATATATCAACTTGGAGCTAAGTACTTATGCTTTATTATTGTTGACTTTACCCTTGAGGTAAATGCTTGGGAGGCAAAATTATAAGCCCCTATCTTTCTCTGTGTCCAACTGAAACTTCGATATCATGAGTACCACGTGAGTAGTAACAATTGTGGAAAACAAAAGAGATGATTGAGTATGTGGATTTGCCTTACAAGCTCTTATTGGACTCTTTCTGATAATATGATAAATTGCAATTGCTTCAATGACTTTGGACGGTTGTTGGCCACTTCTCGGTAAGGTTTTTGTTTCATACTTTGCTTTGTGAAGGAATTGTTACTTTCCCATAAGAATCTCTATGATGTATTGCTGTTCTATGTGTGATCATGATGCCCTTATGTCCGTATTATGTTTTATCGACACCTTCATCCCTAAACATGTGGACATGTTTTGGGTCTTGGTTTTCGCTTGAGGACAAGCAAGGTCTAAGCTTGGGGGAGTTGATACGTCCATTTTGCATCATGCTTTCATGTTGATTTTTATCGCTTTATGGACTCTTATTATACTTTGTAGAACCTTACTTATGCCTTTTCTCTCTTATTTTGCAAGGTTTATTTGAAGAGGGAGAATACGGGCAGCTGGAATTCTTGACTGGAAAAGGAGCAAGTCTGAGTCCTCTTTCCCATAAGAATCTCTATGATGTATTGCTGTTCTATGTGTGATCATAATGCCCTCATGTCCGTATTATGTTTTATCGACACCTTCATCCCTAAACATGTGGACATGTTTTGGGTCTTGGTTTTCGCTTGAGGACAAGCGAGGTCTAAGCTTGGGGGAGTTGATACGTCCATTTTGCATCATGCTTTCATGTTGATTTTTATCGCTTTATGGACTGTTATTATACTTTGTGGAACCTTACTTATGCCTTTTCTCTCTTATTTTGAAAGGTTTATTTGAAGAGGGAGAATACGGGCAGCTGGAATTATTGACTGGAAAAGGAGCAAGTCTGAGTCCTCTATTCTGCGCAACTCCAAACACCCTGAAAATCAACGTGGATTTTTTTGGATTTTATAAAAAATACTGGGCGAAAGAAGTGTCAGAGGGGAGCAACCAGGGGCCCACAAGCCTGGTTGCCGCGGCCTACCGCCTGGCCGCGGCAACAGGGCTTGTGGGCACTCTGGCGGCCCACTGGCCCCCCTCTTTTTCTATACTAGTCGTGAACCCGTGCATCCGCACGGGCTAGTATTATACATAACTACATTTGGTAAAAGTTCATGGGAAGAATTGACTCTACTTGCATTTTTTGGGAACAGGAAATATGTATAGAAAAATCAAGTTTACTCAAAATTTTGCAATATACAGAAAATTTAAATAGTATTCCCTCAATCCTTCATAACTATCCAATAATATGCATCTAGGGATTTTTGAAACATTCTTGTGTTCTATTAGGCTCAGTTAAAAGTGGATAAATAGTGTTTTTATTTGTCTATTATATAATCAGGTGTGTGGAACTAACAATCAACGTATGAAAAGAGTGGTTCAAAGAAACGCTAATATAGACAAAATGTTGTAGGGGGAAATGGAAGCATGAGAATCCATGGTAACAAACCCAGGGTTAGTATTTTTGGTTTTACTAATAGCTCGGATGTTCATTGACGTCATCTTCTCCGTCTACAATCAAACATGTATAGAGAAATATAGTTGTAGAAATTTGAGAAAACTCTCGGACGGCTAGATTTATATGATAAAATTCATTATATAAGTGACCAAAACTCTAGTGATTTGGAGAACAAAAACAAGTGATCTAGGATGCTAAATCTAGCCTTTAAACATGTGGTCATTGAGGTACTAAATATGATGGAGGCATGCAGCGAAACCTACTGATATAAGTCCTATTCTCACACTAATCATCATATCACACAGTCCATTTAAATTGCAGTTAAGTGATCGGAATAGCTTAATGGAAGAAGAGTAAAAGTGGTGAACTTACAACTGATTTTCCACCAAATCTTCTTCTATACTTTGATCGTATGTATTGCTTTAATCATGTGGACAAAGCTCAAGAAGTCCACCTCTTTCTAATCTAGATCGAGTAGGCAGCCACTCTACGGCTAGTTGGTTGCCTGGCTGCTAGACTCTGTGGCTGGGTACGGGGAGTCCGGGCTGGGCAGTGGATATTGCTGCTTGTGCATGAACTCCCCTTTCAAAATGAGCTGGGTGGCTGGCGTCGTGGAATAAAATCTGTGACACGGAGAGGTTCATGGGAATGGATCAGCTGCCCAGCTACTGACGGGAACTCGTCGCCGGTAGATTATACTTCAAGTATTAGAATATTACTCAATTATTGCAGACCGATATTGACTCCATCCTTCCAACTTTGATGGTGCATGTCCACGTGTGACAATCGCAGCAATTTGATGCTCAATTAGCTAAATGCAAACATGCATGGCTAAAGGAAATACCAATGTATTAACATCATATAGCAAAAAATATACAATCTGGAAGTTAGATGGTAAATACGTAATGACATTAGCAACATCAAAGTTAAAAGATGTCCTGTTTTCAGGTCAAAACATCAACGTACACATGACTATTAGGACGTGACTACAAATGAAATTTACATCTGAAGTAAATAGAAGAAGAAGAATATACTCAATTTGATGCCAATTTACAAATTAAGAAAAAAACATGCTACCAGATCCTGATGTAGGCTATGTGATTCTCCCGTCACACATGTCCCTCTTCTCTGCCTTTGTTCATAACCTCGCCTCCTTGTTATAATGCTTAGCGCTGCACTAATTGGAGGAAGGCGAGAGGGCAGTTGGGAACGTGGGAGGACTCCTCTCCTCATGTGGATCGACATATACTTCGATCATGGGAATTAGAGAAAGCATGGAGCTAATTTTTCTAATAAAGCATGCAGAAGACGTGGATTGCATCCTATCATGTTTAGCCAGCCAGCAGTTCATGCCGGTGGAACTCACCGTATCGTGCAGCTGTAATCTATCACGTCATCACGGTTCTCTCTTTCTCTATCTTCATGTGGCGGTGAGATCTTCCTGTACTTTGTGCTGAATCGGTGTTGCAAAACTCCATGCTCTTCATCAGTTGACTTGTCTGGATCGGAGGCATCGGCTCACGCATCACCGGCCGGCGGTGTGGTAGCAATGATAGAAGGCGATCAAGTTCTTCAGGAAGAGATACGTGTATTGTCTGTTACGATGTTGGATGACCTATTCTTTTTTGCAACTAATAACTGGTTTTCTTACGGTCAAACTACCTATGCCTCTATTTTTAGATCGCTTCGTAGGAGCAGTGCACAACGTAGACTCATGCCGAGATGCATAATCCATTTGGGTTACTTTATCCCTTTTCTCTCGGCAAGGTTACGTAGATGAAACGGTTAATATTTTTTTGAAGGATGTTGTAATTAGTAGAGAAATAGATCGAGTATATAGGCACAGATTTTGTAGGAAATCTGTGGTTCTGTTTTTCTCCTAATAAAGAGGAGTTCACGTGGGATGGTGGGGAAGGACTCTTGAGGTACTTCATCCCACAATGAGTCATCTTGGGCCCTAATAACTCGGTCCTACCAGATCAACGGTTCGTAAATTCTAATTAACGTGGTAATTTCTTGGGAGTCTCTAATTAGTAGAAGTATAGATGCAGGGTTTCGTCCGGAAAAAATCAGGGTGGAGCTTTTTCGTGGAATCTCCGCCGCCACGAGGCGGAACTTGAGCAGATCCAATCTAGAGCTCCGGCAGGACGATCCTGCCGGGGAAACTTCCCCCCCCCCCCCCCCCGAAGGGGGAAATCGTCGCCATCGTCATCACCAACACACCTCTCGTCGGAGGGGAGGCATCTCCATCAACATCTTCTTCAGCACCATCTCCTCTCCAATCCCTAGTTCATCTCTTGTAACCAATCTTCGTCTTGCGACTCCGATTGGTACTTGTAAGGTTGCTCGTAGTGTTGATTACTCTTTGTAGTTGATACTAGTTGGATTACTTGGTGGACGAGTTTATGTTCAGATCCTTGATGCTATTCATTACACCTCTGATCATGATTATGATTATGCTTTTTGAGTAGTTACTTTTGTTCCTGAGGACATGGGATAATTCATGCTAATAATAGTCATGTGAGTTTGGTATTTGTTCGGTATTTTGATATGTTGTATGTTGTTTTTCCTCTAGTGGTGTTATGTGAACGTCGACTACATAACACTTCACCATATTTTGGCCTAGAGGAAGGCATTGGGGAGTAGTAAGTTGATGATGGGTTCTGGAGTGACAGAAGCTTAAACCCCAGTCTATGCGTTGCTTCGTAAGGGGCTGATTTGGATCCACTAGTTTAATGCTATGGTTAGACGTTGTCTTAATTCTTCTTTCGTAGTTGCGGATGCTTGCGAGAGGGGTTAATCATAAGTGGGATGCTTATCCAAGTAAGGGCAGTACCCAAGCGCTGGTCCACCCACATATCAAACTATCAAAGTAATGAACGTGAATCATATGAACATGATGAAACTAGCATGACAGAAATTCCCGTGTGTCCTCGGGAGCGCTTTTCCTCTTATAAGACTTTGTTCAGGCTTGTCCCTTGCTACAAAAGGGATTGGGCCACTTGCTTCACCATTGCTACTACTTGTTACTTGTTACTTTTCGCTTGCTATGTTTCACCTCACTATACCATCACTTGTTACCGCTACTTTCAGTGCTTGTAGTTATTACCTTGTCGAAAACCGTTTATCAGAGCCTTCTCCTCCTCGTTGGGTTCAACACTCTTACTTATCGAAAGGACTACGATTGATCCCCTATACTTGTGGGTCATCACTCCCATCATCCTTGGGGTCACGGCTTGAAGAGCCTCTTAAGAACCTCCTCATCTTTTCCTTTTCCTATGTGTGAAAATTTCTGAAATTTTTAGTGACTCTAAGGAAAAGTGAACAAGGCTCAACAAAACTCATAGCAACTACTCCGACAAGTACCTAGAGGCCATATTACGCATCAAAACTACTTGGGACCAGCTAAAATTAACATGCAAAGCTCAAGGACAGGGTCACCAAGGCAGCAAAAATACGCGAAGTATAAGGCACTAGAGCAAAAACTAATTGGACCAATGGAGGAGTCACTTACCAAGGAGTAATTTCCCCAAAACAGTTCGGAGAATGGTGTTTTGATCAAAAAGATCGAAAATCCCAGCAAGAGAAGCAAGAACACGGGTTTGAGCTGCGAAACGATTTTTTCTAGAGGTAGGAGAAGTGGATGAGAGCTAGAATGAGTGGAGGGGGTGCACGTGGGCCCCACAAGCCAGGTAGGCGCCTCCAGGGCTTGTGGCCCACTAGTGCAGCCCCCAGACTAGTTCTTTGTCCAAGTATTTTTCAAAAATTCTAGAAAAAATCATACTTGATTTTCGGGACGTTCGGAGAACTTTTATTTTCGGGGTACTTTCCTACGGGACGCTAAAACAGAAAACAGGGAAAACTAAACTAAATCTATCATTTTTCTTCTAAGCAACCTAAGGTGAAAGCTTGGAATAGAGATTTGTGACTCCTCGATTCATCCATCTCATGGTCATCGAAAGAAATCCGTCAATGAGGTTGATCAAGTCTCCTTGACAAACTTTTCGAATCGCAAAACAAGACGGAGAATTTTCGAATAGTCACTAGGTTACCTCAATGGGGATGTGTATCTCCCCAACAAGCAAATCATACTTCATCTTAACAGGAGGAATAGGGCATTCAAAGCTCCCAATAAGAATCGATGAAGTTTTTTCGATAGCATTGATGCAATGTACTCGATATTGTTTCTTCGGAAAGTGCACCTTATGCTCATTACCGTTGACATGGAAAGTGACATTGCCTTTGTTGCAATCTATAACAGCCCCCGCAATGTTTAGAAAGGGTCTTCCGAGGATGACCGCCATGGCATCGTCCTCAAGAATATCCAGAATAACAAAGTCTTTAAGATAGTGAAGTTGGCAACCACAACGGACACATCCTCGCTAATGCCGATAAGGAAAGCAGTTGATTTGTCGGCCATTTGTAGAGAGATTTCAGTGGGTGTCAACTTATCCAGTTCAAGTCTACGATAAAGAGAGAGAGGCATAACACTAACACCGGCTCCAATGTCGCATAAAGCAGTTCTAACGTAGTTGCCTTTAATGGAGCAAGGTATAGTGGGCACTCGAGGATCACCTAGTTTCTTAGGAGTTCCACCCTTGAAGGTATAATTTTCGAGCATGGTGGAAATCTCAACCTCGGGTATCCTCCTGTTATTAGTCACAATATCCTTCATGTACTTGGCATACGGAGACATTTTGAGCATATCTGTCAAACACATTTGCAGAAAAACAGGTCTGATCATTTCAACGAAGCGCTCAAAATCTTCATCATCCTTTTTCTTGGATGGTTTGGGAGGAAAGGGCATGGGTTTCTGAACCCATGGTTCCCTTTCTTTACCATGCTTCCTAGCAGCAAAGTCATTCTTATCGTATCTTCTATTCTTAGGTTGTGGGTTATCAAGATCAGGTTCAATCTCCACATCCTTTTCATTGCTAGGTTGAGCATCTTCATGAACATCACTATTGATATCATCATTGGGCTCATGTTCATCATCAGATTGTGTCTCAGCATCAGAGACAGAGACATCGTTTGGACTCTCAGGTGTAACAACAACACGGTTGCTAGCGTGCAGGTTCCTATCATCTTTCTTATTTTTCCTAGGATGACTAGGTGCATCAGTGCTAACTCCTTGAGAATCTTGTTCAGTTCTCTTTGGATGACCCTCAGGATACAAGGGTTCCTGGGTCATTCTACCGCCTCTAGTGACGACTCTAACAGAATTGTCATTCAACTCATTGAGCAAGTAATTTTGAGCTTTAAGTACTTGTTCTACCTGAGTAGTAACCATAGAGGCATGTTTACTCAGAATTTAAGATCATTGACATTTCTGTCCACACAAGCACTTAAATGACTAAGCATACAAGCATTCTGCTCCAATTGTCTGCTAACATAATCATTGAAACTCTGTTGTTTAGCAACAAAGTTATCAAATTCATCCAGGCATAGGCTAGTAGGTTTATCAAAAGGAATATCACTCTCGTCAAACCTACGCAGAGAATTTACTTCTACTACCTGTATCGGGTTATTAAGACCATGGATCTCTTCGATAGGTGGTAGATTTTTGAGATCTTCACATTTAATGCCTTTCTCTCGCATAGATTTCTTAGCTTCTTGCATATCTTCGGGACTGAGGAATAGAATACCTCTTTTCTTCGGAGTTGGCTTAGGAGGTGGTTCAGGAATAGTCCAACCATTCTCATTGCACAAGATATTATTCAGTAGAATCTCAGCTTGTTCTACAGTTCGTTCCCTAAAAACACAACCGGCACAACTATCTAGGTGGTCTTTAGAAGCATCGGTAAGTCCATTATAGAAGATATCAAGTATTTCATTCTTCTCAAGAGGGTGATCAGGCAAAGCATTCAGCAGTTGGACGAGCCTCCCCCATGCTCGTGGGAGACTCTCTTCTTCGGCTTGACCAAAGTTGTATATTTCCTGCAAGGCAGCTTGCTTGCTTCTTATGGACGAGCCTCCCACACACAACCAGGAGCAAGAGAAGTGAACCAGGTCTTAGCATCATCCTTTAGGGAGAAAGGAAATAACTTGAGGATATAGTAGTGGCGAATCTTTTCCTCACTAGTGAATAGGGTGGCTATATCGTGCAGTTTGGTAAGATGGGCTACAACCGTTTCAGACTCATAACCGTGAAAAGGATCAGATTCGACCAGAGTGATTAACTCAGGGTCGACAGAGAATTCATAATCCTTATCGGTCACAAAGATAGGCGAAGTAGAAAACTTCGGGTTGTATTTCATCCTAGCGTTCAGAGATTTTTCTTTCCACTTGCGCAGTAATTTCTCAACATCATAGCTATCCTTACACGCAAGAAAATCCTCAGCTATCTCTCCCTCCATAACATAACGCTTAGGCATATCAGGTCTAGGAGATCTACTTCTAGCAGGCAAAATAGCAGGTTCTACTTCAATAGTATCAGCAGTTTCAGAAGTATCATCACATCTAGCAGAAACTCTAGCAATTTGCGCATCAAGGAATGCACCTAGTGGCAAAGCAGTATCAAGCATAGCATCATCAGGCAAAGCAGTATCAAGCATAGCATCATCAGGCAAAGCAGTATCAAGCATAGCATCATCAGGCAAAGCAGTATCAAGCATATCATCATCATAAGCATCATGGGCAGCAGAAGTAGCATCATCAAGCACCGAGCGACATATCAAGATTTCTAGCAGGAGGTGATGTCGCAAACTTACTCATAACTAAAGGTGAATCAAGTGCAGAGCTAGATGGCAGTTCCTTACCTGTCCTCGTAGTTGAGGGCAAGACTTTAGTTCTTGGATGTATCGGATTCCTCATAGTGACCAGCAGAGGTAAATCCCAAGTGACTCAGAGAATATAGCTGTGCTTCCCCGGCAACAGTTCCAGAAAAATGTCTTGATAACCCACAAGTATAGGGGATCGCAACAGTTTTCGAAGGTAGAGTATTCAACCCAAATTTATAGATTCGACTCAAGGGGAAGGGAAAGAATATTCTCAAGTATTAGCAGTTGAGTTGTCAATTCAACCACACCTGAAAGATTTAGTATCTGCAGCAAAGTATCAGTAGCAAAGTAGTATGATAGCAGCAGTAGCAACAGTAACTAGTAGCAACAAAGTAACAGTAGTAGCAACAGAGTAACAATAGCAGCAGTGACAGCAGTAGCGGCAAAGTAACGTAGCAAGGACCAGTAGTAAAAGACTCGTAGGCATTGGATTGGTGATGGATGATTATGCCGGATGTGATTCATCATGTAACAGCTATAACACGGAGAGATGAGTAACTAGCTCCCGTTCGTCAATCTAATGTAGGCATGTATTCCGTATGTAGTCATACGTGCTTAGGGAAAAGAAATTGCATGACATCTATTTTCCATCCCTCCCGTGGCAGCGGGGTCTTAATGGAAACTACGGGATATTAAGGTTCTCCTTTTAATAAAGAACCGGACCAACGCATTAACACTTGGTGAATACATGAACTCCTCATACTATGGTCATCTCCGGGAGTGGTTCCGACTATTGTCACACCGGGGTTGCCGGGTCATAACACATAGTAGGTGACTACGACTTGCAAGATAGGATCTAAAACACACATATATTGGCGACAACATAATAGGTTCAGATCTGAAATCATGGCACTCGGGCCCTAGTGACAAGCATTAAGCTTGGCAAAGCAGTAGCAACATCAATCTCAGAACATAGTGGATACTAGGGATCAATCCCCATCAAAACTAACTCGATTACATGATAGATATCATCCAACTCATCACCGTCCAGCAAGCCTATGATGAGATTACTCACGCACGGTGAAGAGCATCATGGAATTGGCGATGAAGGAAGGTTGATGATGACGATGGCGACGATTTCCCCTCTCTGGAACCCAGAACGGACTCCAAATCTGCCCTCCAGATGAAGAACAAGAGGTGGCGGTGCCTCCGTATCGTAAAACGCGATGAACTCTTCGCCTTGATTTTTTTCCAGGCGAGACGGACTAAATAGAGCTGAGATTGGAGGCGGTGGAGCAATGTGGACCCCACAAGCCTGGTAGGCGCGGCTAGGGGGGTGGCCGCGCCTCCTGGGCTTGTGGCCCACTGGCTCACCTCCTCCGGTGGATCTTTGTGTAGGTATTTTTCATATATTCCATAAAAATTCCTCGTAAATTTTCAGGTCATTCCGAGAACTTTTCTTTCTGCACAAAAACAACACCATGGCAATTCTCTTGAAAACAACGTTAGTCCGGGTTAGTTCCATTCAAATCATGCAAATTAGAGTCCAAAACAAGGGCAAAAGAGTTCGGAAAAGTAGATACGACGGAGGCGTATCGTTCATCCCTTTTCATCCACTCGTCTCGTTCTTGCTTCAGTTTCGTTTTTTCTTCTTCCAACTTACTCGCTGGAGCAAGCTTCTTCTCAGCAGCCTCGGTTTTCTCCCTTGCTTCCTTTTGTGCTTCAGCGAGTTCCTCGTCCTTATCTTCAAGCGCTTTCTTCATAGCATGTGATATAACATTGTTGAGTCGCACTTGGATTCGGCGATTCTCATTACGCATGATGTACGAGTGTGGACACTCGGTTCAAAGGATGGAAGATGCACATGATAGTGCGATTTGTCGACAAGGATTACCTTGCAGGGTCTTCAGCTTGGTCTGTCCATAGCTCAAGTCGTTCTTGGCTACCTCCAAATGTAGTCGAAGCTGGTATTTCTTCTTCGCCGGGTCGACATACTTTGTGCCAAGCTCACAAGCTTTCTGAAATCAACAAAAAAGTACTTCAGTCGACAAGTTCAGTCGACTAGATGGTGGCCCGCCGCCCCGCCCAACACCCCTGCAGAGAGTCATATCATGGTTGATGGAAATGTTGTCCACAAAACCTGCAAGATAAGTCTTGCTAGGTCGGACTTTTCCATCCCTATGATAAGCTTTCACAGGTGGAGACAGAATTCACTTGATAGACCGAGTGACAAGCGTGCTTCAAGTAGGAAAAAGGACCCCGAGTCCAAGTTCTTAACAACACTACCAATCGTATACGATCAACAGTACTCTCAGGGACAACACCCAGTGGGTGCACTCAGCGTGCCCCCACTGGATACAGCACCACTCGACCAGTTCCGACCTGCCCGAGTAATAAAAAGAGAGAGAGAGAAAACATGCAAAATTGTCTCTATTAGACCCCCGCCAATGCAAGCACTCGACGGCGGTCTCGGGGACTACACCTAGTGGGTGCACTCAACGTTCCCCAACTGGATCTACTATCACTCTAATAGGTCTAACCCGTCGAGTGCGAACTAATTATCAAAAAACAAATCTAATACCACTTCAGACCTCTTCGCCATTCAAGAGCAATCTCGGGGACTACACCTAGTGGGTGCACTCAGCGTTCCCCCATTGGACCAAGATATTGTAACATCCCAAATTTTGGTATGTTCTAATAATTACTAGATTGATTGATTGTTTGTTTGCATGATTTAAACTTGAGTGAAATTTGAAACTTTTTAAAACTTTTGAATGAGAGGGAATAAAATGACTTTCCCATTTTATTTTGAATTCCAAAATTCATCCATTTGAAATCAGTGAGAGAAGATAACATGACTTCTTAAACTATAAAGAATTTGAAAACTAATAAAAGATTTCCTATTTGGATTTCATTTTCGTATTTGATTCTATTGCTATTTCAAAGTTTAATTGAATGCATATATTAAAAATATGAGAGGAGGAACGTGATCCTCCAAACCAGGGCCATTTTGAAAATTATTTGAACCCTAAAACTTAGGAGGTCATTTGAAAAATATTTGCAAAAGAAACTAAATCATTTAAGCAATTTTGTGAAAATGATTTTTTCTGAAGTCTTTATTTTGGCTGTGGAAAAATGTCCATCTTATTGGATTTATTTTTCTGATAATTTTAATATATAATACCCCTATATTCCGAGTATATCCTATTTCCTTTTTATAGGATTAATTTCCCGTTTTTAATAAAATGGCAAAGATCTTTTATTTTTGGAAAGTACCTAGGCCACTTTAGGAAACAAATCTGGCCCAATCCCACCTTTCTTCTTCCTCCTCACGACCTGCCTTCTGTGGCCATGGCAGAACTTCCCAGGAAGGTTCTCTTCCAGATTTCGCGAGATAGCTCTCCTCCCCGAGCCTCCCACCACCCGTATAAGAATGCCCTGTCTCTCCTCGTTCCGTTCCCCTAGGAAGCTCGTCTTCTCCCTGCTTGTAGACACCGCGACACCCCCATTGCCTTCCCTGCCAAGACCGAAGCAGCAGAGGCTCCAGGAGCAACCTCCATCGCCAGGCAAGCCCTCCGGCGCCCCATGGAACCTCGCCGTGCCTCTTCACTCCCCGCCGACGGTCCCCTCGTCAGAGAAACCTCCACCTCGCCGCCGTTTTTCTTCCTGCCTTCACAGGTGTCCCTGTAGCGCACGTATCTCCCTCTCCTTTTTCTTTTTTCCTTTCTATTCCTTTCACCCTTAGATCCTAATCCTACGGTGTAGATTAGAAGGAACTTACCCCTCCGGTTTTCTGAAAAGAACCGGCTGGCCTGTTAAGTTAACCGAAACATTTTTCTTACATAAAGGCCATTTGCTAGTTTAGCTCTAGCAGTGCACGTTTTCAGCCAATCAGAGCATGCCACGTCACCGTATTCTTTTCTATTTGAAATCTGTAACAGAAATAGTTATGTTTTTGTTTTCTTAATAACTTTTAATCTACAAATCCAATTAAGGTGATTCCTTTTGCATTAGATCACAAATGTCATGTAATTTCGGAAAATATAAAATATGACTATGTCTGAATTTATAAAATTTGAGTTAGAACAGATTTGGTTGAAATCTTATTTTGTGAATACCGGGAGTTTAAAAATATATTTTTAATTGATTCTTTTTGTTACTGATCACTAGTGATCTTATTTATTAGTAGGTTTAATTTAATAATTTTAGAGTATTTTATCTTGGGGTTTTCAACAAAACAGATTCTGTTTTGGTTCACGAAAGAAAATCTTTCGTCTCACATGTTATAGCTATTTTTGTTTGTTGTTTTATTTCGATTACTTGTCATTGTGGTGCTTATTGTGTGAAATTGTTTGTGTCAATAGATTACCCGGAGTGCAAAGCTTGTTACCTAGAAGCGTTCGAGTTCGCCAGTCGTCAGCAAGGCAAGTCATGTTGATCATATTTCCTATGTTTTATATGCATTGTAGATCAACCCTTCTTCACCTATTGCATGATAATTAGGAATTCAGAAATTTGGTTCATGATGTAGTATCATGTGGTAGGAACCCATCACCCTTGTTACTTGGCCCGGGACGATACATGTTATTTTTCTATGCTTAAGTAGACGGGGTTTTGGTTGAGAGTCTATCACGAGTGTTGTGAGAAAATTTTAATAATCAAGACCGGATATGTCAAGATTTTTGAGACCTCGTGATGCAATATACCTCTGGGTGAAGGACGGTTCTGATGGGCTCCCTGGGAAAAAACCAGCGGAGGACCCGGGATGCATGGAGAAGCGCCATGGCATCTTGCGAAAAACTTCACCCAGGCACAAATAGATGGATGGATACTTCAAGACCCAAGGCTTACCTGCACAACCACAAGTCATTATGGGCTCTGGCTTGGTTGGACAACGTGGTGACTCTGGACAGGCGGTGCTACGAGATGTAGAAGAACGGTAGGATTGGATGGGCATCGTGAGAGGCTCAGAGGAACCCGTTGAAAGACCATGTTTTGATCATCCGGTTCTCAAACACCGTGAAGTGGAGGACTTCAACGGAGGCGATGAAATCTTGTGGGTAACGTGTGCAAAACTCTGTAGAGTACCCAAACCTAATCGATTAGCCGTGTCCACGGTCATGGACAACTTGAGCCAAAGGAACCGAAACTATGTGGAATTCTCAACACCATTTATTATTGATGTGGGTAATATTTATAACTTGGGTATGAGAATTGGTTGGTGGGACCATCTCATTAACAACCAACCATGTAGTAATATTTTTGCTTTTAGCCCTCTCTTGTTGTAGGAGAAAACTTTGCTTTCCGCTCAAAAACTTACAGCCTCACCTGCCATATATGCATATAGTATAGATGATACTTTTTCACCTCTCTATTTTGCAACTTGTCGGCATATTCAATATGTTGACCTACACGGCTGCAACGTCTTATGTTGCAGATATTTTCTTCGACGAGTAAGAGTACGATTCAGGGTTACGGTCTGCACTCAACTTGTCGTTGGTGTTTATTGGGACTCCACTCCCTTGACTGTTTCCACTGAGATTTTGAGGTATATATCAGATTTTACGTTATTTACATGTGATTGCACTTTGATATATACATTGATGTACTGTGTGTGCCAGCATAAGGATCCAGGGATGGCACAGATACGCAGAGGCTTGACTCTATTTGAGTCGGGTCGCTACAGATATGATATTACCCAGTGGGTGTAGAACTAAGATGGACAGGAATTCAATCCGAAATGAACTTACAATCGCACTTACTCGTACATTGGCATGAAGTGCAGAGCTGGCATCATAAGCCAACTTACTGGCCTCGTACGCCTCCTTCACTCGAAGCATCATTTGCTCAGCCTGGATCATGGCTTCTTTACCAGCTCCAGCCTGGTCCTCTGGGACACGATTGATGACCCAAAAGTATAGGGATCAATCGTAGTCCTTTCGATAAGTAAGAGTGTCGAACCCAACGAGGAGCAGAAGGCTCAGATAGATGGATTTCAACAAGGTAATAACTGCAAGCAATGAAAGTAGCGGTAACAAGTGATTGTGTAGCAGGTGAGACGTAGCAAGCAAAGAGCAACAACAAGTAGTAGCAAAGGTGCAGCAAGTGGCCCGATCCCTTTTGTAGGAAGGGACAATCCTGAACAAAGTTTTATAGGAGGAAAAACTCTCCCGAGGACACACGGGAATTTCTGTCATGCTAGTTTCATCATGTTCATATGATTCGCGTTCGTTACTTTGATAGTTTGATATGTGGGTGGACCGGCGCTTGGGTACTGCCCTTACTTGGACAAGCATCCCGCTTATGATTAACCTCTCTCGCAAGCATCCGCAACTACAAAAGAAGAATTAAGACAAATCTAACCATAGCATTAAAGTAGTGGATCCAAATCAGCCCCTCACGAAGCAGCGCATAAACTGGGGTTTAAGCTTCTGTCACTCCAGCAACCCATCATCTACTTACTACTTCCCGCCTTCCTCTAGGCTCAAATATGGTGAAGTGTTATGTAGTCGACATTCACATAACACCACTAGAGGAAAAACAACATACAACATATCAAAATACCGAACGAATATCAAATTCACATGACTATTATTAACATGAGTTATCCCATGTCCTCAGGAACAAAAGTAACTACTCACAAGACATAATCATAACCATGACCAGAGGTGTAATGAATAGCATCAAGGATCTGAACATAAACTCTTCCACCAAGTAATCCAACAAGCATCAACTACAAAGAGTAATCAACACCACTAGCAACCTTACAAGTACCAATCGGAGTTGCGAGACGAAGATTGGTTACAAGAGATGAACTAGGGATTGGAGAGGAGATGCTGCTGATGAAGATGTTGATGAAGATGCCTCCCCTCCGATGAGAGGAGTGTTGGTGATGACGATGGCGATGATTTCCCCCTCCGGGAGGGAAGTTTCCCCGGCAGGATCGTCCTGCTAGAGCTCTAGATTGGATCTGCTCAAGTTCCGCCTCGTGGCGGCGGCGAAACCACGAAAAAGCTCCCGTATAATTTTTTCCAGGTCAAGACGCATCATATAGCAAAAGAGGGGGCTAGTGGGCCTTCAGGGAGCCCACAAGCTTGCCCTGCGCCACTAGGGGGAGTGGTGACAGTGGGCAAGCTTGTGGGGCCCTAGTGGCCCCCCTCCGGTAGTTCTTTCGCCCAGTATTTTAAATATATTCCAGAAAAAATCCACGTAACATTTTAGGGCATTTGGAGATGTGCAGAATAGTGGACTAGGATTTGCTCCTTTTCCAATCCAGAATTCCAGCTGCCTGAATTATCCCTCTTAAAATAATCCTTGCAAAATAAGATAGAAAAGGCATAAATTTGGTAACACAAGTAATATAACATCCCAAGAAGCAATAAATATCAACATGAAAGCATGATCCAAAATGGATGTATCAACTCCCCCAAGCTTAGACCTCGCTTGTCCTCAAGCGAAAACCAAGTTCCATAAACATGTCCACATGTTTGGGGACTAAGGTGTCGATAAAACAAAATACGGACATGAGGGCATCATGATCACACATAGGACAGCAATATATCATAAAGATTCTTATGGGGAAGTAACAATTCCTTCACAAAGCAAAGCATGAAGCAAAAACCTTACCGAGAAGTAACCAACAAAAGTCCATAGTCATTGAAGCAATTGCAATTTATCATAACATCAGAAAGAGTCAAATAAGAGCTTGTAAGGCAAACCCACATACTCAATCATCTCTTTTGTTTTCCACAATTGTTATAACTCGTTTGGTACTCATGGTGTCAACGTTTCAGCTGGACACAGAGAAAGATAGGGGCTTATAGTTTTGCCTCCCAACGGTTTACCTGAAGGGTAAAGTCAACAACAATAAAGCATGAGTACTCAACTTCAAGTTGATATATGAATATAGGTCTTTCCCAAGCATGCGACGGTAGCCAAGACAAAGGCAAAAAGGGAATTGGTGATGATCACCATGACTCTTACAAGGGTAAAAGGTAAAGGTACAAGATAGGCCCTTCGCAGAGGGAAGCAGATGTTGTCATGCGGTTTTAAGCTTTGAATGCGTGTCCTCTTAGTGCGGAGGAACGTCACTTTATATTGCCTCCTGTGATAAAGAACTTTATTAATACAGTGTGTCGCTTTCATGTATTCCTCAACACAGGTTCGTACAAAGCTTATTTTCCACACACAAATAGATCATACAAATTAGAGAGCAATTTTTATTGCTTGCACCGATGACAACTTACTTGAAGGATCTTATTCAATCCATAGGTAGGTATGGTGGACTCTCATGGGAAAACTGGTTGGAGGTTTATGGATGCACAAGTAGTATCTCTACTTGGTGCGGGAGTTTTGGCTAATATGAGGTGGAAGCAATCGTCACATGCTAAGGGATCTCTAATCATATAACATTGTTTGGAACCAAGCAAACACAATTCATTATGTTGTCTTCCTTGTCCAACATCTACTCCTAGGCATGTAATAGTTTGGTGAGTGCTCACAATTGCAAAAAGTGTCTAAGATGATATATTTATATGTGAACCTCTCTTTCCTTATTACTTCTTATTAATTGCAACAATGACTGAGGTCTATGTTGTTTTATTCTCAACAAGTTTCAATCATCATACGTGTCATAAGTGAAGTTATCACTTTCCATAAGATCATCTCATGATCTGTCATGCTATCGTTCTTTTCATACTTTTGATCATGGCACAAAGCAAAGCCCTTAACTAAGACACTCTTTATTATACATCTCGTAAGCTCGAATACAACGGGGGAGAGACAAAAGCAAAAGACTCAAACTAAAAACTAAAGACTTATTCCTCTAAAAGAAGAAATAAAAACTGAAAAGGAAAGAACTAAAGCAAAGGTAAAAGCAAAAGATATAAAGGTGATACGATACCAGGGCAACTCCCCCAAGCTTGGCAGAAGCCAAGGGGATTGCCCATACCAATGCTTAGTTGTCTTCCTTTGGTGGTGAAGGTGTTGTTGTTGTCGCCTTTGATTCCAAGAGAGCTATCAACCTTCGATTCATACCTCTGAGATCTGTGACATGGTTTTCCAGCAAAACAACTTCACGAGAAAGAGAAATATTGCGAGCACGAGTTGTTTCGCAAAACCTCAAGACTTCAATCAAGGATGGAGACAGCATGTGGAGGAAGGTTTGGAGAAAGTCTATTCCTTCAACGTCTTCAATGTTGAACATAGGTTGAACTTCCTCCCTAGCTTGGGTTTTCTCCTTAGCTTGGTCCCTGGCTTCCGTAACTTCTACTATTTTCAGATGAACATCTACTTCCTCATGAACTTGGTGAAGACCATTCTCCCCAACAGATTCCTGAGACATCTTTGCTCTAAATCTGCGGCAGACAACAAGCTCGAAACGAAAACAGGGGAAAACCACGCAATTCGGAGATCAAAACCTTCGGGCGACTATATATTGATTTTTTTCTGGGCCAGAAGGAGTCCTCCGCAAGAAAACGGAGTCCGGGAGGCACACGAGGTTCCCACAAGCTTGCCCACCGCCACCAGGGGGGTGGTGGCGGAGTGGGCCCTTGTGGCTTCCTCCTTTGCTCTCCGGACTGCTTTTTATTTTTCTAATTTTCCAAAAATTCCAAAACTGAGGAAATTTCCTATTGGAAAAGTACGGGAGTCCAATTTCTTGCCGAAACAGATACATCTTTGTTTTCAAGGTCCGAAACAGGCTGATAAACATCCCGTATGTACTCCTCTGGAGTTATGACATTGATGATATTGGTCTCAACATTTATGGGAGTACCAGAGATGTAATGCTTGATTCTTTGCCCATTTACCACTCTAGGAAAATTTCCTTCCGTGTTATTGATTTTGATGGCACCGGAACGATATACTTCCTCGACAACATAGGGACCTTCCAATTTAGAGAGAAGCTTGCCTGCAAAGAATCTCAAACGAGAATTGTATAGCAAGACATAATCACCTACATTGAACTCTCGTTTCTGTATTCGTTTGTCGTGCCATCTCTTAACCTTTTCCTTGAACAACCTGGCATTCTCGCATGCCTGGGCTCTCCATTCATCCAACGAGCTGATATCAAACAACCGCTTCTCACCGGCAAGTTTGAAATCAAAGTTGAGCTCTTTTATTGCCCAATAATCTTTGTGTTCCAGCTCAAGAGGTAAATGATAGGCTTTACCGTAAACCATTTTATACGGTGACATGCCCATGGGATTCTTATAAGCAGTCCTATAAGCCCATAGTGCATCGTCAAGTTTGCTAGACCACTTCTTTCGAGATCTATTGACGGTCTTTTGTAGGATCAACTTGATCTCCCTATTACTCAACTCCACTTGACCACTAGACTGAGGATGATAAGGAGATGCAACTCTATGGTTGACATCATACTTAGCTAGCATCTTGCGGAAAACACCATGAATGAAGTGTGAACCGCCATCAGTCATCAAGTATCTAGGGACTCCAAATCTTGGGAATATGACTTCTTTAAGCATCTTAATAGAGGTGTGGTGATCAGCATTTTTAATGGGGATAGCTTCTACCCACTTAGTAACGTAATCCACAGCAACTAAGATGTGAGTGTACCCATTGGAACTCGGGAAGGGTCCCATATAATCAAAGCCCGAGACATCAAATGGTTCAATGACAAGTGAATAGTTCATAGGAATCTCTTGACGCTTACTGATGTTCCCTATCCTTTGGCATTCGTCACAAGACAAGACAAACTTATGGGCATCCTTGAAGATAGTGGGCCAATAGAAACCTGATTGCAATACCTTATAAGCAGTCCTGTCTCCAGCATGGTGTCCTCCGTAAGCCTCAGAATGACACTTCTACAGGATCTGTCCCTGTTCATGTTCAGGCACACAACGTCTAATAACACCATCTACTCCTTCCTTATAAAGGTGAGGATCATCCCAAAAGTAGTGTCTCAGATCAAAGAAGAATTTCTTCTTTTGTTGATAGGTGAAACTGGGTGGTATGTATTTGGCTACGATATAGTTTGCATAATCGGCATACCACGGTGCACTAAGTGAAGTGCGGATGATATTTAATTGCTCATTAGGAAAGCTGTCATCAATTGGTAGTTGGTCATCAAGGACATTCTCTAGCCTAGACAAGTTATCTGCTACAGGGTTGTCAGCACCCTTTCGGTCAACTATGTGCAAGTCAAATTCCTGTAGCAGGAGAACCCATCTGATCAGCCTAGGCTTAGCGTCCTTCTTCTGCATGAGGTACTTAATAGCAGCATGATCAGAGTGAATAGTGACTTTGGAGTCAACTATGTAAGATCTGAACTTTTCACATGCAAACACGACTGCTAAAAATTCCTTCTCCGTAGTGGCATAGTTTCTTTGGGCACTGTCTAGAGTTTTACTAGCGTAGTGAATGACATTCAACTTCTTGTCAACTCTTTGTCCTAGAACAGCACCAACAGCATAATCACTAGCGTCACACATGATTTCAAAGGGCAAGTTCCAGTCAGGTGGTTGAACAATAGGTGCGGTTATCAAAGCCTTCTTAAGTATTTCAACGGCTTCCTCACAATCCTCATCAAAAACAAAAGGAACATCCTTCTGCAAGAGGTTGGTAAGAGGCCTAGAAATATTAGACAAGTCTTTAATGAACCTTCTATAGAATCCAGCATGACCTAAGAAACTTCGTATACCTCTGATATCTGTGAGGCAAGGCATTTTCTCAATTGCATCAACGTTAGACTTATCAACTTCAATGCCTCTTTCAGAGATTTTGTGTCCTAAGACGATACCCTATTAACCATAAAGGGGCACTTATCCCAATTCAAGACGAGGTTGGTTTCTTCGCATCTCTATAAGACTCGATCAAGGTTGCTGAGGCAATCATCAAAGGAAGACCCATAAACAGAGAAGTCATCCATGAAAACCTCGACAATCTTTTCATAAAAGTCAGAGAATATAGCCATCATACATCTTTGGAAGGTGGCAGGTGCATTACATAAGCCAAAAGGCATACGTCTATAGGAAAAGGTACCGAAGGGGCAGGTGAAAGTGGTTTTCTCTTGATCAGATTGTGCAATAGGTATTTGCTAGAAACCTGAATAACCGTCTAGAAAGCAGAAATGTGTGAGCTTTGATAGCCTTTCTAGCATTTGGTCGATGAACGGCAAAGGATAATGATCTTTCCTGGTTGCCTTGTTCAGTTTCCGGAAGTCTATCACCATTCTATAGCCGGTAATAATCCTTTGTGGGATTAGTTCATCCTTATCATTAGGAACGACGGTGATACCTCCCTTCTTGGGTACACAATGTACTGGACTTACCCAATCACTATGAGCAACAGGATAATTGATTCCTGCTTCCAGAAGCTTTAATATTTCTTTTCTAACAACCTCTTTCATCTTAGGATTTAATCTCCTTTGATGATCAGCAACTGGTTTAAAGTCAGGATCAGTTTTAATCTTGTGCTGACATAGAGTAGGACTAATACCCTTAAGACCATCAAGAGTATATCCACTAGCAGCGCGGTGCTTCCTCAGAGTTTTTAGTAACTTCTTCTCTTCGCGCTCTGAGAGGAGAGCACTAATAATGACAGGATATATCTCCTTCTCATGAAGATAGGCATACTTAAGAGTATCAGGCAACTGTTTAAGCTTGAACACAGGATCACCCTTTGGTGGGGGAGGATCCCCAAGTAGTTCAACAGGCAGATTATTCTTGAGAATAGGATGTTGTTCTAAGAAAATTCTATCTATCTCATCTCTCTCCTCCATATGCATATCATTTTCATGCTCAAGCAGATATTGCTCTAAAGGATCCGTAGGAGGTACGGCATTAGAGGCAAGAGCAATGATTTCATCTCTACCAGACGACTCTCTTTCATGGGGTTGTCTACCAAACTTGGAGAAGTTAAATTCATGAGACACACCCTCGAAACTTACTGTGACAGTCTCCTTAATGCAATCAATGTGAGCATTGACAGTGTTGAGAAAGGGTCTACCAAATATGATGGGACAAAAGCTATCTTGTGCAGTACCAAGGACGAGGAAATGAGTAGGATACTTCGTCTTACCACACAGGACTTCTACGTCTCTCACAATTCCCAAAGGGCAGATAGTGTTTCTATTAGCTAGCGTGATAGTGACATCAATGGGTTCTATCTCAGCAGGTGCAATCTCATCTTTGATTTCATCATAGAGAGAACGGCGTATTGCACTAACACTAGCTCCCATATCACATAAACCATGGTAGAAGTGATCTCCTATCTTAACAGAAACAACGGGCAGGCCAACTACAGGTCCGTGCTTGTCTCTCGCGTGAGGTTTAGCAATTCTAGCGGAGTCCTCATAGAATTTAATAGCATGCCCGTCTATGTCTTCGGCTAAGAGATCTTTGATAATAGCAACACTAGGTTCAACTCTAATCTCCTCAAGGGGTGCAAGTGGTCTAATGTAACCCCTACGTATCACAGTTGGAGCTTTAGAATAATCCTTCATCCTAGCAGGGTATGGTGGTTTCTCAGTGTAAGCACAAGGAACAACAGGATCACTAAAAGCTATGATTTTCTCCTCAACTAGATTGGTTTTGGCTATGTTGCTTTCTAGAGGAGGATGATATTTAAACCACTTCTCTTTGGGAAGATCAACATGAGCAGCAAAAGATTCACATAGAGAAGCTACTACCTGAGAGTCAAGTCCATACTTAGCGCTAAAATCTCTAGAAGTGTTTGTCTCAACAAAAGATTTAACGCAATCAAACTGGAAATTCATACCCGAGTCCTTACTTTCCTCCAGCTCCCAATCTTCAGAGTTGCGTTTGATTCTCTCCAATAAGTTCCACTTGTGATCAATATCCTTCTTCATAAAAGAACCGGCACAAGAAGTGTCAAGCATGGTACGATCTTCATGAGAAAGCCGAGCATAATAGTTTTGAGTGATGATTTCTCTCGAGAGCTCATGATTGGGGCATGAATATAGCATTGATTTAAGCCTCCCCCAAGCTTGAGCTATACTTTCCCTGTCACGAGGCCAAAAGTTATAAATAAAGTTCCGATCACGATGTACTAAATGCATAGGATAGAACTTTTGATGAAATTCCAATTTCAACCGATTGTAGCCCCATGATCCAGCATCATCACATAGCCTATACCATGTCAACACCTTATCCTTCAAAGATAAAGGAAAGACTTTCTTCTTTACCTCATCCTCGGGCAAACCTGCAAGCTTAAATAAACCACAAACTTCATCTACATAGATTAGATGAAAGTCTGGATGTGAAGATCCATCTCCTGTAAAAGGATTATCCAGCAGTTTCTCAAGCATACCCAAAGGAATTTCATAAAATATATTTTCAGTAGGTACCTCAGGTTGAGGAGCAACTCCTCGTTCTTCCGTTCGTGGTGAAGATACCCCAAACAAACTCCTCAAAGGAAGAGTTTCCATAGTGACAAGTGACAATAAATTTCAGCACAGTATAAAAATGTTTTCTTACCAATTTCCACTTACCAAAGGCGCTTCACTCCCCGGCAACGGCGCCAGAAAAGAGTCTTGGTGACCCACAAGTATAGGGGATCAATCTAGTCCTTTCGATAAGTAAGAGTGTTGAACCCAACGAGGAGCAGAAGGCTCTGATAGATGGATTTCAGCAAGGTAATAACTGCAAGCACTGAAAGTAGCAGTAACAAGTGATTGTGTAGCGACGTGAAACGTAGCAAGCAAATAGCAACAAGTAACAAGTAGTAGCAACAGTGCAGAAAGTGGCCCAATCCCTCTTGTAGGAAGGGACAAGCCTGAACAAAGTCTTATAGGAGGAAAAACGCTCCCGAGGACACACGGGAATTTCTGTCATGCTAGTTTCATCATGTTCATATGATTCGCGTTCGTTACTTTGATAGTTTGATATGTGGGTGGACCGGTGCTTGGGTACTGCCCTTACTTGGACAAGCATCCCACTTATGATTAACCTCTCTCGCAAGCATCTGCAACTACAAAAGAAGAATTAAGACAAAGTCTAACCATAGCATTAAACTAGTGGATCCAAATCAGCCCCTCACCAAGCAGCGCATAAACTGGGGTTTAAGCTTCTGTCACTCCAGCAACCCATCATCTACTTACTACTTCCCAATGCCTTCCTCTAGGCCCAAATATGGTGAAGTTTTATGTAGTCGACGTTCACATAACAACACTAGAGGAAAAACAACGTACAGCATATCAAAATACCGAACGAATATCAAATTCACATGACTATTATTTACATGACTTATCCCATGTCCCCAGGAACAAAAGTAAATACTCACAAGACATAATCATAATCATGACCAGAGGTGTAATGAATAGCATCACGGATCTGAACATAAACTCTTCCACCAAGTAATCCAACAAACATCAACTACAAAGAGTAATCAACACTACTAGCAACCTTACAAGTACCAATCGGAGTTGTGAGACGAAGATTGGTTACAAGAGATGAACTAGGGATTGGAGAGGAGATGGTGTTGATGAAGATATTGATGAAGATGCCTCCCCTCTGATGAGAGGAGTGTTGGTGATGATGATGGCGACGATTTCCCCCTCCGGGAGGGAAGTTTCCCCGGCAGGATCGTCCTACCGGAGCTCTAGATTGGATCTGCTCAAGTTCCACCTCGTGGCAGCGGCGAAACCACGAAAAATCTCCCGTATGATTTTTTTCCAGGTCAAGACGCATCATATAGGAAAAGAGGGGGGCTAGTGGGCCTTCAGGCAGCCCACAAGCCTTCCCTGCGCCACCAGGGGGGTGGTGGCGGTGGGCAAGCTTGTGGAGCCCTGGTGGCCCCCCTCCGGTAGTTCTTTCGCCCAGTATTTTTAATATATTCCAGAAAAAATCCACGTAAAATTTCAGGGCATTTGGAGATGTGCAGAATAGTGGACTAGGATTTGCTCCTTTTCCAATCCAGAATTCCAGCTGCCTGAATTCTCCCTCTTCAAATAATCCTTGCAAAATAAGAGAGAAAAGGCATAAATATGGTACCACAAGTAATATAACAGCCCAAGAAGCAATAAATATGAACATGAAAGCAAGATGCAAAATGGACGTATCAACGATGCAGAGAGAACGCGAGAGGCACGCGAGTTGGTGCCGCAACTGAGGTCACAAGAGTGGCCTGAAGTTGTCCAATCAGCGCCGAAACCACAAGAGTTGAAGGCGCTGTCGGAGCACACGACAGAGGAACCTCAAGTCCAGCTTTAACACCTGAAGAGTCATCAAGCTCTTGAGTCAACGCACTAGTTGACCTGCAAGGTTCTTCGTCGTTGTCCACGTGGATGACGTGTGCAGGTGCCAGTCGACAACCTTAACTAATTCAATCGAAGAATTGTTTCCAAAAAACAAAGCAGGATGAAGATTTGTTATACCTGTTGAGAAGTGGCCAAGTTAGTGTTGGGGAACGTCGCATGGGAAACAAAAAAATTCCTACGCGCACGAAGACCTATCATCGTGATGTCCATCTACGAGAGGGGATTTCCGATCTACGTACCCTTGTAGATCGCACAGCAGGAAGCGTTAAGAAACGCGGTTGATGTACTGGAATGTCCTCACGTCCCTCCATCCGCCCCGCGAACCGTCCCATGAACCGTCCCGCGATCCGTCCCACGATCTGCTCCGATCTAGTGCCGAACGGACGACACCTCCGCGTTCAGCACACGTACAGCTCGACGATGATCTCGGCCTTCTTGATCCAGCAAGAGAGACGGAGAGGTAGATG
This sequence comes from Hordeum vulgare subsp. vulgare, assembly GCF_904849725.1. Classification (NCBI taxonomy): domain Eukaryota; kingdom Viridiplantae; phylum Streptophyta; class Magnoliopsida; order Poales; family Poaceae; genus Hordeum; species Hordeum vulgare. The sequence goes on along the minus strand of NC_058524.1, from coordinate 567,814,346 downwards.
AGTTCTCCGGCAGCGTGAAGTCCCTCCGGAGGTTGGTGGTGATCTAATCTCAGCAGGGCTCCGCCCAAGCTCCCCAGAAACGCGATCTAGAGGAAAAACCGTGGAGGTATGTGGTCGGGCTGCCGTGGCAAAAGTTGTCTCAAATCAGCCCTAAAACTCAACTATATATAGGAGGGAGGGAGGGGAGGAGGCAGCCTCAGAACCTCAAGGTTTGGCCGAAATTGGAGGTGGAGGAGTCCTACTCCAATCCTACTTGGAGTAGGATTCCATCTTCCCACTTGGAAACTCTTTCCACCTTGTGTTTTTTCCTTCTCAAACCTTATGGGCCTTAGTGGGAACTTATTCCAGCCCACTAGGGGATGGTTTATCTCTTCCCATAGCCCATGAGACCCCTTGGGGCGTGACACCCCTCCCGATGGTCCCCGGCACCCCTCCCGGCACTCCTGGTACACTACCGATGAGCCCGAAACTTTTCCTGTGACCAAAATAGGACTTCCTATATATCAATATTTACCTCCGGACCATTCCGGAGCTCCTCGTGACGTCCTGGATCTCATCTGGGACTCCGAACAACTTTCGGTTACCAACACCTATAACTCAACTTTACCGAAACGTCACCGAACCTTAAGTGTGCAGACCCTGCGGGTTCGAGAACTATGTAGACATGACCCGAGACACTCCTCGGTCAATATCCAATAGCGGGACCTGGATGCCCATTTTGGATCCTACATATTCCGAAGATCTTTATCGGTTGAACCTCAGTGCCAAGGATTCATATAATCCCGTATGTCATTCCCTTTGTCCTTCGGTATGTTACTTGCCCGAGATTCGATCGTCAGTATCCGCATACCTATTTCAATCTCGTTTATCGGCAAGTCTCTTTACTCGTTCCGTAATACAAGATCCCGCAACTTACACTAAGTCACATTGCTTGCAAGGCTTGTGTGTGATGTTGTATTACCGAGTGGGCCCCGAGATACCTCTCCATCACACGGAGTGACAAATCCCAGTCTCGATCCATACTAACTCAATGAACACCTTTGGAGATACCTGTAGAGCATCTTTATAGTCACCCAGTTACGTTGCGACGTTTGATACACACAAAGCATTCCTCCGATGTCAGTGAGTTATATGATCTCATGGTCATAGGAACAAATACTTGACAAGCAGAAAACAGTAGCAGCAAAATGACACGATCAACATGCTACGTCCATTAGTTTGGGTCTAGTCCATCACATGATTCTCCTAATGATGTGATCCCGTTATCAAGTGACAACACTTGCCTATGGTCAGGAAACCTTGACCATCTTTGATCAACGAGCTAGTCAACTAGAGGCTTACTAGGGACAGTGTTTTGTCTATGTATCCACACATGCACTGTGTTTCCAATCAATACAATTATAGCATGGATAATAAACGATTATCATGAACAAAGAAATATAATAATAACTAATTTATTATTGCCTCTAGGGCATATTTCCAACAGTTAGTAGTTTCCATTTCCATGTGCTCATCTTCGTCTCCCGGACACGACATCATCGAGGTAGCAGCTCTGGCAAGCAAATTTCACCCATTCAGAAAAACATGAAGTTCCACAAACAACGGAAGAAGGAAAATGAACACTCATGTTGAGGTGACGCGCACGACGATCTTCATACAGGGCAGAGCCTTTCGAGGTTTTGGCGTAGCAGACTTAAGCTACTTCGCAACCTTTTCAGTTGACTCAGAAGTCGCAGCCTGGTCACGCTTCAGATTCTTGTTGTGCGATGCCAAGGTTCTACTTGGGACAACCGTTGGGTCTTGACGCTGCTTGGATCGTTGGTCCATGCGTGGAGGGGACTAAACGTCCTCCCCGCCTTCCTCTGAGTCATCATCACCACCTTCGCAATCATCAGTATAATTAGTGTCTACGCTGCCGCCTGCGCTCTCTTATCCATCGCCGAGTTGTGCTTCATTCGGTACGGGCGAGTACATGTTCGGTAACTCCTGCAATATACAAACAGTAAAGTCAGTCGGTTGAATATCCGATCACTCGGCGAAATATGAAAGCACTCCACAAAGATATAACTCACTAGGTTCGGCAGCGGGTTCTGGGCAGAGAACACTATTAGGAGAAATGCTAGCAGTAGCGCTGGTTTTTACCTTACCAGTAGCGCTTGTGCCAGAGCTACTGCAATCACGCTACAACTAATCTATTAGCAGTAGCGCTGAAATTAAAAGCCCTCATGGTATACACATTAGCATTGGAATAAATAAAACGCTATACTGCTAATATTCCAACGCTACTGCTAATATTCCTACTTTCAATATTTTATTCACGTCGTATTTATGCCCCCCTACATATTTGTGCATGTTCTATATAGTGGTTTCATCATATCATAATAAACATGCATAATTTGCATCACATCATACACATAAAGTAGTCTCTTCATTTATAGCATCATCATCATCATCATTATCCAACACAAATATCATCAAATCTCAAAAATAGCGATACACACAAGTCATGACACACCCACAACTTTCATCATCCCTATCTAAACCATCACGTACAAGAGAAGAGTGATCAACTTGAGCAAGAGCACGACTATGTAGTACTTCTTGAGACACCGGTTTCACTCCGTCTCTTGCTGCAGCGTCCACCTCAAGTAACTAATTTCCGCATCGGCTCTACTTTCGAATCCTCTGTGGCTAGCCCCCGGGTACCTGTCCACCTGGGCCTGAGCGTCTGGCCAGTGGTCATACACTCCTGCAACCCTCAGAATGAATACGACGTAGCAGTCCTTCGCCATCTCCGATCTATGTATCTGCATCGTAAGTTGATTAATTGAACGATATATAATATGCAACATAATATACTTGAGAAACACAAGCAGTAAACATATATAAATAACGAAGTTCCTCATACACAAACTAATTAACTAGAGCGATGTACGATAGTTCATATAAAGACTAGTAGTATTAATTATAATTGAACACACACATTATCATCGTTAATCACTATTCCTCATCGAAGTACCAATCTTCATATTCAGGGATGAATCACCCGAGCTTCTTGAAAGGATTCATGTCCAGACCCTGCGCGACTAGCACATCTCGAACAGTCTCTCGCCTCATTGGCCCATGGTAGAACATCCCTCCTTGTTCGACAACTTGCTTCATGATCACCTTGGCAAGTTCACACTGGATGTGATAAAACTCAGCTCAGATTCGATGATCCGGTGTGCTTCCTATGCTTGTGGCCCAGCTAAGAATCTAGGCATCACCGGAATTAGATGACATGCGAAGGCATTGTCTATCCCTTCTGAAGTCGATTATGTGATGCATGAGGTAGAATCCATCAGCCCTACAACCGTTTGGTTGCTGGATGCACCATAAGTTGGTCTTTTGGACAAAAGCCACGTTTTGTTCCTGTACTTTTTTACCTTGATATATCCACCAGTAAGGCTACATGCAAAAATGGCACTATCGAGAACATTCTTTATGTGAGTGTAATTCTTCTTCTTGATGTTCATCGATGAGTCCAAGTACAAAGCATAGGAGTATTGAGGGTACAAATAGATGAGGACGGCGCCCCCGCTGCGCAAAATAAACAGAGCTCAATTTAGCCTTCATGCTTGCAAAGGAATGATCAAAACTTACGAAAGGATATCCGCGGATAAATTACGTGGGATGATAAGGCAGGAGAATCATTTCCTTGTCCTTATTAGCAAGAATGAAGTCGCTGATGTACTTGCTCACAGAGTCCCGGTGCTCTTGGCACTCTGCCAACAAGCTCTCGTGCATATAGTACGGGTCCGCGACGCAGATATATTCTATGTTCTCGTGCCTGATGATGTAGTTGAGATACATCGCATACATGCAGATGAACTGAAAATCCAGCTTGGTCAGGTGGAACATGTCGTAGATGTAGTCAAATTGCATGATAAAATTGTTCGTGGGCCATGTGTCGATGTATCCACTCGCACCCGAAACCTGAACTGGGTAAAGCTGGTATACTAGTTTTTGCGAGCTGAGAAGTCTCTTCTGTGTGGCCGGCACATCATCATGAAGTCTCCTTAGATCATTGTTCTTTATGTTGTCTACCACTTTCTGAGGTAGGATCGAGTGGCCAACGACATGGAAACGGTCCGCACCATTGACAGGTATCATGTCTACCTCCGAGGGCTGCGGCTGGCTTCTTGAAGTAGCTCTAGTGCCTTTACAACCTTTCTTTTCCTGTCTCCTCTATTGCTTCTTGGAGGGTGGCGATAGTGAGCCCACCATACTTCGCTAACCACATCCTCGAGCGTCGTCGGGCTAACTATCAATGGACGACCCCTATGTTGTTCTTGCTGGGTAGAGGCGGCATCTGGAGGTGTCTCCTGCGAGTATCACATGAAGAGAGACGTTTTGCAATCAACCATTGGACGTTCCGGCTCCGTCAAATCATGCATCATCAAGTCATATGCACGCTCATAGTCTGAGTCATATTGTTGAGCATCGTCACAGCCGGTATTGATATACTGGTTAGGGTCGTCATCATCATCCTCCTCCATGACATCATCAACATTTGCTTCTACGACGGGGGCGACGTCATCTCGCACTAATGGAGGCTCTCCCCCACCGCGTGGTCCTCTATCTCCCCAAGCCAGGTGCAGGTAATTGGGTAGGTGGGGTAGTGTTCATACCTTGTTGATGAGTTGCCGTTGGTGTGCTACCGGGCGCCTCAACACGAAGGTGAGTCTTCGGCCAAGGCAAGAACCAGTTCTTGCATGTGCCAATCAGTTGAGGGGTCTCATCATCACCGGCTCATGCAGGAAGAGCCAAATCCTCGAAGCCCGCTTTGACACTGGCCATGAAAACTTTGAAGATGTTATGGTGCATCTGCTTGTTGTGGAGCATGCGGTCCTTCAGCTTGATTATCGTTGCCTTTCCCACGTCCACCTTCTGGACGTTATTATCGTACAGTAGGGTGCACGGGGTTTCGTCGTCCTGTGAAGACATGACTACGACGTCAGACATCCGAAAGGCAACTAAAACATAAGACTATATAGATATGTTTGTGACTAGTGTATGACGCATAATTACCGTGATGGCATCGAGCTCATCCAAAGTCGAAGCCTGCGAAGCTCGCCAGAGTCAGAGGACGGGCTGCTATGAACCGGAGCGAGACTAGGTACGGGAGCATTTGCGGTTGCATGAGCAGGTGCTGGTGGTGCGATGTTCACCGAATTGCTACCGACAAAGCTGAGAAGTGGAAAGTCCTCTACCCGTGCTTCCGGATTCCTCCTCACATACTCAAAAACTGCGAGAACTAATTGGCCCAAGGAAGCTGCCACAGCTGCATTAACCTTATCGTCGACTACCTTGGGCAAATCTTCTTTGGTCTGATCGACCGCCTGCGCGACCTTCTCGTCAATGGTCAATTGAGTATGCTCCCGCCTCTTCTTTCTTTCTTCCGGCCTCTCGTGGCAGCATTTCTTCCACCAGGCGCCATCTCCGACGCCGTGCACCTGTCCACCCGACGAAGGTTTGTCCACCGAGACATTTTACAGTATGTTCAGGGCCCGGTTGAACGGGTTGTCCCACTTGGGCCTCGTCGCCGACTGAGACGACTCGTCGCTTTTGGCTGCCTTTTGGTGCTGGTCTTTCTGTAGAAGGAACGTGGATGGCTTACAAATGTGGCAAAACTAGTTGTCGAATTAATTAGAAGCTAATCAATATAATTATGGTGGTAATACAACAATTACCAGTAGTCTCATGAATTCCCTCGTGTTCGAGTCCGTGTAAAAGATCTTCTTGATGGGGTCCCACTTGTGCCTCGCCCTGATCCAGTCACGCTCCAATGGGTCGGTGAACTCTGCCAAGGGGCCTGGAATTCCTTGACTTTCACGTTCGGCGTCCTCCTTGGCCCATGTGCTCCTCTTCCCCTCGTAACACGGCTTCCGAGGCGGTGGGCAGGCGTGTTCCTGGCTTGGAGCCCCCTCATTTTCTTCGACTTTTGCTGGGCTTCTTTTGTAGCGCAAGTCTCTTTGAATTTTTCAAAGTCCTCTTCCATTATCGATGGATTGTCAGCATTAAACTTGGACCATGGCTCTTTTCACCTGTACTTTCCAGGCGGACAAGGCATTGGTGAACGTCACCATTGCCTTGCTGTTTATCTTTGTCATGTTTTTGTCTTTCCACGGAAGTTCTACCTCTTCATCCCGGCCGGGGAACATGAACCTATTGTGCAACTTCGTTAGGAGCGTTTGCTCCATATGTGGTATCTTCTTCAACTTTTCGTCGTTGATGTTGGCGGTTTCCCTAAGGATGCATCCTAGTTGATTGTCGTAGCACTTGCGCGCTTTCTCCGGCTCCTTTGGCTCTAATTTCATGGGGTGCATCGCCGTGACCATGATTTGTCCGGTGCCGAGCTCATTTGGTTTTCTTCCCCTCTTCGTCTTTGGTCCTTCACCGACTAAGTCAGCATCATCGCCGGACTTGGGGCCGGTGTCGGTGCCGGTGCCAGTGCCACTGTCGGTGGCGGTGCCAGCGTCATTGTCAGGGTTGGTCTCACTGCCACACTGCGTCCCCGGGTTACATTGGTTCAGATATTTGAAATATTCATCTGCTTCGTGAAAATGGTCATCTCCGGCACGACCAGAACCCCCGGCTTCGTCGTGGCTAGACATATTAATTCCCTACGAGTATTTAATTATAATAGTTTAACTATAGGCCGAATAACATGAATAATAAAAAGGGACCTATTATAATAGTTCATGTCATTTATAAACAGAATTAACCTAAATAATTCTAAAACAAAATTAACCTAAATAATTCTAAAAATAGAATTAACCTAATAAAATATAATTCCCTCTCCTTCCTCATCTTCTTCATCTCCTCCTCCTCTTCCTCTCCTTCCTCTTCTCCTTATCTTTTTCTTCTACTTCTCCTCTTCTTCTATTTTTCCTCTACTTCTCCTCTTCATTCCCATTTCCGGCAATTCCAGGCACTCCGTATGTCCTAGTTTCTAGCACTAGTCATGCCGAAATTCACGAAAAAAATCGGCATGACCTTTGCTAAAAAGTGGACATATGGAGCGCCTCAAATTTTTCGGAACGGAAATGAATAAACATTCCGGTAAAACATAGGCCACTCGGATATAGCAACAATGAACAAGTACAACGGAAAACCATATAGGCAAATCATATCACTCGCATTTATGCTTGACATGCTCATCAAAAATCATATACTCCTAACTCATTTCTCCAATAGTAAAAAAACAATACTCTAATTAAGGACAGTAAAACCGAACCCTTTCCGAGCTCTCTCAGCGATTAGCATTTTGAGCCGTCCATTTTGGCGATCTTGATGTTTCTGACCGTCAGGTCTGTCATTCCGTTCGACCTCCAACGCACGTTTCTGTTTTTGGGTCACCTTCGTCCCTAGCCCGTCCCGCATGGGCTACTCCTGGGCCGACTGTCCTTGGGCAGCTGCTCTAGAGGCAGAATCGAAAGCTTGTGGATCACTGCTACCGGTTACCGTCCGATCTTCTACGAATGTCCATCAGATCTGTCATTCTGTTCGACCTCCAACGCACGTTTCTGTTTCTGGGTCACCTTCGTCCCTAGCCCGTCCCGCATGGGCTACTCCTGGGCCGACTGTCCTTGGGCAGCTGCTCTGGAGGCAGAATCGAAAGCTTGTGGATCACTTCTACCGGTTACCGTCCGATCTTCTACGAATGATCTCAGTTTTACTCTGTGTCCACCACATAGCCCAGTCAATCCCACCCCGACTCCTCCCGACGTTGGCCTAGGGCGAGACCTCGTGTGCCGCTGTTGTAGTCGTCGTGAGAGAGAGAGAGAGAGGGAGGGACATCCCCCGTGTATGTGTGGCGAGCGAGGGCAATGCCTCAGGTCACATCGGTGCCCGACTCCTCGGCGTGTATGGCGTCTCGCCGGCGGGCGCGGTGCAGGGGGGCGGTAGCGGTCGAGTGCACCAATCTCATCCTGGCGTTGGATTTGTTCAGCCTTGTGTCTAAATTGATCGTAAGATTATCTCGGGTGAAGAATAAACTATTTTGCACCCTGGGTGATGAATAGAGTTTCTCTCTCTCTCTCTCTCTCTCTCTCTATATATATATATATATATATATATATATATATATATATATATATGCAAACATATCTTGGGTGCAAAGGAATTGAGCAACCTTTTCTTGCACTAGCTTTTTGGTTCTCCTTCTAAAGAAGATTTGAGAACAATCATTTACCAGAATAGTTTCCAGTTATAAGTTTGCAGTTTTTCAAATTTATCCCAATGACTTCTTTGCCTTTTTAATAAATTTGTGGTGTGGTTTGACCATATGTTTGAGGGTTTGGTAATCATAGGTACGATGTTTAAATAACCACACATTTGACAAACTTGAGAGGTGTTGTTGATCGTTGGAAAATGATATATTCCCTATTAAGAAATAACTCCATCTTTGGTTGTATTTTAGCCTCCACTTTACCTTGAATACATCATGGTTCTATTTTGTGACCAATTACTAGATTATTATTCACAATACTAGCAAGAATTTCAAATAATGGAATAGCACCCGTTGGGTGAATCTGATGATTTTATGAAATTCCATGTTTCTTCATCATGAAAATGGTAGGACTATCATAAGAAGATGTAAAGTGTATTGAGGGCTTTTCAACTGGATCTTCGGATGAAAATATTTAATCATGAGATCTCAACTTAAAGTTGATTGAGTGACAAAAATGTGAGATGCGATAGACTTGAGGTTTTTCAGAAACGAATGAGTGATTATTCGTGATGTGCTGATGGTAGCATGTTTCTCTTAATGGAAATATTCAAGGTGAATAAATATTCATCCATTATGTACTTAGTTTGATAACCAAGTGAAGTTGGTGACATATAAAATGTGTATGTGCATCAATAGAATAGCCATGTGTTACATGAAATGATCATGCATTGTTTAATTTACTTCTTAGAATAAAATAAAATATTTGGATGAAATGATCTTGTTGAGCACAATCCGTCAAGGTGATGCTTGGTGAACATGTGGTGTAAACCTTCAATATAGTGGATGCGATGAAATCGTTGCTAATGTTTTGGGCTTCATTCGTGATAAAAAGTGGGACTTTAGAGTCACGGCCAAAAACATAGACTTTGCAATTTTAACATTGCTTTGTTACTATGAAAATAACAACCACAATCTGATGTGGATATTGCAATAGTGTTTGAGACACTCGCTATAAATTATGGCATCCATCTTGATGGATGGATGGCACTATAATTAGAAATAGTAAGGCGGGCTCCATTGCCATGCATTTTACGAATGTAGTAGAAGGTAATCACAGGTATATGCAAATATTTTCATAGTTTCCTATGACATATTCAAGAACAATGTGCAAGAAAAATATTTACTATGAGAGTAAAATATTTTAGTGAACAACAACAATAGCTTCACAGGAGCAAATTCTAGTACGGCTGATGTCTTATAGCCATATGTGTAGACGTCAATTTATATAGGATAACACTTTTGAAGATAATCACCAATAAGGTGTAGATCTCACGGTAATAGAAAACATAGTCTGACTTCTTTTAGTAGATGTTCATAGTTCTATTACCTTGTGTTATGCTATATTTAAGAAAATCACTTTGAAGGTAGTCATCTGTCAGAATGACATGATGTAAACCTTGTAGTAATAGTGGATAGTTTGTAAAATTTTACAGTAGATGCCAATATTACCTTATGATATATTGAGAAAGTCACATCTAATATTAATATTTGGAAGAGCACTTTGAAGATAGTCATCTTGCCAAAATGACAAAACATAGATCTTACAGTAATGATGGATAATCTGCGAAATATGCAGTAAATGCCACCAGTATCTTGTGATTCACAAATAAAAATATTTTAGGTAGTCGTAATAAGTACGACACTTCAATTTATGTCGAGATTTGTAATAAAATCATTTTGAACGGCAAAGACATGGTTGTTGCACTAAATTAGACATGTTGTATGTAATTTATGATGAACTAAGGTTCTCTCATATATTTCTCAAGATAGGTTCCTTAGAACGCAAGTAGTGGCTAAATTATTGGAAATAGTAAGCCTCAGGGCTTAACCAAAAAATCCAATTAGCCTCCTGATAATTTGACTGTAAAATACTGCAAGCCAGAGGGCTAAATCAATAAATAACCCAATGGATAAGAATCCCCAAGTGCGGTTAACCTTTCGAGTGCGGTTACATCCCGTAGGGAATTTTTCTAGCCATTTCCGCCGGGAGGATCTGTGCATGGCGCTAGGAGCTGTGCCGGAAGTTGCGGCCACAACGTTTCGATCAAAAACCGTCGGCGTACAGGCTAGACTTTGCTCTGTGCGCCGGAGGGCGGTCCCGCGGGCCTGATCAACGCCGAGTTCATGCTTGCTGCATCGCGCCGGATGGCGTCATGTCGCCCGCGTGCTGAAGGAGCCGCGTCGGGGAGCGCGGGATCGCGCGCCGCGCTTGCCTTTCGCATAGCCCCTCCGGAGGCGAGGGGTGCATGTCGGGCGCTGCATGCTCCTGCCGTGTCTGGGGCATCTATGGCCGCTGGCAGCTTACTGCGAAGACCGAAGGCTATAGTTGCGCTGGCCATCGTTACGATGCCATTGCCCAGCAGGTTAGTATCGATTGCTGCGTAGGAACAAGAAAAATTGGAATATGGTCACCTGATGATGTAGAAATTAAGATCCAAAACAAATTGATCTGTACGGTTCATGTGTGAAGTATGGAATATGAGAATCCGGATGCTACTAGTTTGTGACTTGACTCCTTCGATTTGTGCTTGCTGATTCTTGTTCTCCCTGGTTCTTCTCATGGTGGCCTTCTTACTCTTTGCATCTGCAATGAAAAACATCTAAGATTGAGAGGAATTCATGTACGGTTGCATGGATGTCAACACACATCCATCCTTGCTGTAGCAGGCATAGCGTCGATGAGACGCCGTGGTGGCTGATCCATAGTCGAGCGATGAGGCTGCTTTGCCGGACGGCGCCGCGGCTGTCGTAGTTCGAGGCCACGCCTCCACGCGCGCCCGTTGCGAGCAGTCAGCTGGAGGGCGATTCCAGTCGCCGGCGTCCGTGGTCGTGTCGCCCGCATTTGGCGGAGCTGTGGGCAAGCACCGGGGTCATGCCGATTTCAGTGGCGATGCCGTCGCGTGCGTAAGGGCGGGGACGATTGGCACGGCCATACACCTGAAGGCGTCATCGCCGGTGGGCTATGCAGGGGCTCTACGTCGAGAGGCGGAGCAGCGTTATCTCCTACTTCTTCCTGCAATCGCTGATCGCTGCGTCACTGATGCGGGTGAGGGCGCTTCGTCGGTCCTTTCTTCTGTGACCTAATCGCTCTGGTTAGGGCAAAATGCTGATAACGAGTTAGAGTAAAACAATATTGAATGAAAGTGAATGGGCGATTAGTCATGATTCCTATTGATTCTCAAGTATATATACATCTGGAAGAGGTGCGGAGAAGAATTGTTTCTTCAGAGGCATCCCTCTGCAATAGAGAAAAAGAAGTGACACAGCTGTTCGGGGTTGGACACATTGCTTTGCTAATTGATCTACTAATTAGTTTCTAACAAATGGGAATCATATATTTACAACTTGCTACGGTTTCCGATTAATTAGCAGTAAGATTATCCTTCGCCACTGGGATGGAGAATAAGCTTCACTAGTGTTTAAAGAATTTGAACATGAATACTTCCTTAATTAATGTACAATAAACACAATGTCATCACATATTTCATAGGAAAACACTTGTCTTCTTTGGACATGGAGGTTTAGATTGAGGGCCATGCGTCGCGGTGAGTTTTGGTCTGAGGCCTCTAGATCGATTTAAGGGTTCTATGGTGATGGTTGGATATATGGAGTCCTGAGTCTTATGGACATACTTCCTCCGTCCTAAAATTCTTGTCTTAGCTTTGTCTAAAAATGATGGATGTATCTAAATACTAAAACTTGACTAGATACGTTCACATCTACACAAATTTAAGACACGAATTTTGATACAAAGAGAGTAGCTATGATGTCTTATCGACTCCTGTCAATAAGGCCAGGCGAGGCCAGCTCCGGTAAGGGAGCGGCGTGCGGCGCCTCGGCGGCTAGCTCGTTGGGCGACAGTAGTGTTTATTCAATGAACCAGGATCCTTGATGTAGTTTTATTATTTTTGGGATATTTGTACTTTTTTTTTAGAAAAGGAGGCATCGCCCCGGCCTCTGCATCGAGTGATGCATGCAGCTTTTAAATTAATAAATGCGTCCTCAACAAGTACATCAATCTGAGAAAAACAAATAAAAGATACAAAGCGCCATCCGCGCCCAACCGGTAAAGATAATAGACCTAGATGACTATTTACCTATTCTATTATTGTGCCGCCATCCAAACCGGTTCAAGATACCCTGAGCTACCATCTCCCAACGAGCACACCCAGTAACTATAGGCTCGCTGGCTTCTGCAGGAGTGACTAATAACCATGTGCTGGTCAAGGCAGTAGCCCTGAAAATAACCTGCAAAAACTTAATCGAGTTGCATCTGTTAAATACTAAATCATTCCTGCAGTTCCATATAGACCACATCAATGCACAGGTTCCCACACGAATAAGCTTTGCCATATAAAAATCAACACCCTCTATCCACGTCCCAAATAACATGTTAATACTGTTAGGAGGGCTGATTTTGAATGCAATGTGAATCGAACGTCATAGAAGCTGAGTCATAGGACAATCGAGAAAGAGGTGTTTAATAGTTTCTTTGTCCTGACAGAAATTGCATCTTTGGTTGCCTTTCCAGTTACGATTAGCTAAATTGTCTTTAGTGAGAATGACTTCTTTGTGGACAAACCACATGAAGATCTTTATTCTTAGCGGCACTTTGATCTTCCAAATGTGCTTGGAAATTGGAATGGGCACCAAATCTATGAGATGAAGATACATAGATTTTACTGTGAAAGCTCCGTCTTTGGCCAATTTCCATCGGATAGAATCCGGTGAATCGAAAAGAATGACATTCATTAACCTTCTAACAAGGTGAAGCCAGCTTACCCATCTGTGGCCAATCAATGATCTATGAAACTGAATATTTAGAGGCGTCTGGCACAGTATTGTCGCAACAGACGCTTGTCTACGTCGGACAATATGATATAGCTGCGGATACTGCATAGCTAAGGGCATTTCCCCTAGCCATGTATCTTCCCAGAATCTAGTTGATTCTCCATTACCAATGATGAACCTAGTCCTGTGGAAAAAGGCATTTTTAGACCGCATCAATCCTTTCCAGAAAGGCGAATCAGAAGACCTAGCTGTCACCTGGGCTAAGGTCTTATTTTGCAAGTATTTATTCCTATGAATTTGTACCCACATGCCTTCGGTTTTCAGTTTTCACCGAGATTCTGAAGAGCCCTTTACTTAGCAAACATCTGTTTTTAACCTCTAAATTCTCAATCCCTAAACCCCCTTGTTCCTTTTGTCGACAAATGAAAATTTATAATAGATTTAGATCTTTTTTCGAAAAATAAACACGTGCATCACTAGCTAGTGCGTTTATTAATGTGATGTAAATAAAAACAAGAAGTTATCATTACAATATACTATAAATCCAATACTACTGCAGATATGGTCCTGCTTTTTCGCTGAAGGCTTTCTCCAGCTCATGGCAGAAGGATGCTGGGCAGTACTCCTTGTTTATCGTTCCCTGTCTTCCCTGTTTCAGAAAAAGTTTGTGAATTAAGTTCTTTTTTTTGTGAATGGAATTAAGTTCTTAATGAATAAGAAAAATCACATTCCAGTGTATCAACTTCAAAACATGCCAGTTAAATTTAACATTGGGTTACTTTTTTTTGAGAGTGAACATTTGGTTACGTATATATTGTTTGCGTGTTGTTTTTGAAGACATGAATAAATTAAATCCAAATTCATTACTAATATATGTTTCCCATTCCTTCTTTTTAGGGTCTTGATACAGTTTCCAATGAGAAATTTTATGATCAACTTATCATATTAGGAGCGGGAAATCTTTATCCTAGCCATGTACATCGTTCAAGGATTAGTTTGTTGTGGGTAGTCAACGATAAACTGGAATGACAAAACATAGTAAGCAAAGATGAATAGACAACACATTTTGACGGCTCTAATGCTACCTCATTTCAAATAGTAACATCGACATACATTGTGATGTTTATTTCAACTAAATGTACCACACACGTCACTAATAAAATATGGGTTTGTCCCGAGTTCCTATACTTCGCCGAGTTCATTATATTGAAAACTAGAAAACAAAATGTTTGTTGAGTTTGATCAAAAATTGGACTCGACAATGATAAACAACTCAGCAAAATGTGGCACTGAGTAATAATGTCGTGCCCTTACTGGATGGAAGAGTGTCTAGTTTCAAACTCGGTAAATCCTTTGACCATTTTAATATCTTACAAACTCCATGAAATGTAGCACTGGATAATAATGCAGTGCCACACGGGGGCCTCTTACTCGATGCGATATTACCGAGTTTGGAACCCAACATATTTTTTGCCCAGTAAGGGAGCCGAGCTCCCCCGTACTGGGCAAAAAATATGCCGTGGCTGGAGTACGGGGGAGCTTGGGCTCCTTTAGTGTGTGTCCTCGAGTGGCCACTTGCAACATTTCTTCAGCTGGGTGCCATTGCAGTTTCGGCTGGTGCTTCCTCCGTTGGCTGCAGATGTGGTAACTCATCCAGTGAGTTGGGGTGAGGTGGCGCGCCCCTCCTTGCTGAGGATTCTTCTTTGGTGCTAAGACGGCGGCGGGCTGCCTGATCTGGCTGGATTCAGCTCGTCAGTGTTCGGCCGGCGGCGAGGATTGTCATGGCTCCTGCTTGGTTATGGGTGGGAAGCGTGCGGGCTAGAGGAGGAGATGTGCATGATGGTGTGGGTTAGGGTGGTTCTATGGGTTGAAGCTTGTCAGGCTCTTGCCGAACGATGATGTCGGCGTCTGTGGATGTCATTTCGCCTTCTTGGAGGGGCTACCATGGAGTTCACCCTTTGCATGCCCTTAGATCCAGTTCTTCAGACGAAAGCCTAAAAGCATCTTCAACAGCCCCTCGGGCGAATGAAGAAGTCCCGGTCATGGCCCCAAGTTCTCGTTTTTGGTCGGTTTGGGCCTAAATTACATCCGACAAACCCAAGACGAATCTAGCGCGTCGGGAAGCACCTAGGGCACTGGCTAAAGCGAAAATGCGTGTGGACCCGCACTTTCAATGACGTCAGTCCAATTTCCCACTGTTTTTCGTTTCTCCCTCCCTTTTCCTCCCCACCATCCCCCATCTCCCCCGCAACTCCCGCCTTTTTCCACGGATCCCTCGCCATGCTGTCGAAGAAGTACGCCGCCCCTCGCCAAGTCATCGATCCCCAGCCAAAGCAGAGGAAGACGAGTGCGACGATGCCAAGGCCCCCGGGCTGGACAAACGTCCAGTGGAAGGCCAACATTGATCGGTGGGGCGGGCACCAACGACCGACAAAATATGCTTAACATGATGACGACCAGTGACGTGTTGGTGAAGCAGGAGGAGTCGTCTCGCGCGTCCATAGTAAGCGAGCGCCAGATCCTTCCGCCTGGCGCCTACGCACAAGGCGCGTGGGGAAGCTAGCAATGTGTAAGGTTGTTGGCCATCATCTCGCCGCCAGTGTAGGGGTACACGCGTGGCTCGCCTAAATACGTCGATGGTGACGCTCTCGGCTGTTTCAACCCCAACATCACCTTCCCGAAGAGGAGTAACATTGGCCTGACGTTCCTGATGGGAGCAGACATGGCGATTGTTAGTGTCAAAACCGGCTGATCTCGAGTAGGGGCTCCGAACTGTCGATCTAGGGTCGATGGGTTGCAAGAGACGATGAAAATGGTGTTTTACCTACGTTCGTGCCCTCTTGATGGAGGTGAAACCCTACATCCTACTCTTGTTGTTATTGATGGAATAGTACAGAGTTGATCTACTGCGAGATCGGATATTGTGGTCTAAACACTAATCGTAATGAGGTTAATGTACCCTACAAACTACGACCCTCTGGCTTCCCAGGGTACTATGGTTACACATGGTGAGTTACATTGGAGAAGGAATATGTCGATTACTACATCGCCTTGCATTGTACGCCAAGTCTTCGAATGAATCCATCTTGAGTCTAATACTTCTACCGACGGTCGAACAGGCCCGGGAGTCCGACCCATGAGAATAGGAAGATGAACATAGGACCCTCTAATCCTGGACTCCCTCAGTAACCCCT
Source organism: Hordeum vulgare subsp. vulgare (assembly GCF_904849725.1). NCBI lineage: Eukaryota > Viridiplantae > Streptophyta > Magnoliopsida > Poales > Poaceae > Hordeum > Hordeum vulgare. The sequence continues at coordinate 567,798,086 of NC_058524.1, read as the reverse complement.
GAACTGGCCTCCAATGCCGAAACGCACCTTTGTTCACTTCATAGGGACTCTGGCTTGCGACGCAAGTTCCTCTCTTCATTTACCCGATGATAGCTTGGTTGCCGGTGATTTCCCCTCCTTCAAATGCACAAACAAACATGTATATATACAAATTTTAATTTTCAGGTCGATAGTTCGACGATCAGTTGCTTCCTTCCTTATTTGAAAGCCCGTGGTTGGTTAAGGCTTGTAGCCTTTCATGAAAGAGCGGTTTGAGACCGTTTTATTGACATGTTCCATCATGAAGATTGTGCCCTCTTTTCCAGGGATATCTTTTATGGTTTCGTTTTATCCCATGCTCCCATAACCGCATGATTTTATTGGGAAGTGGCGGAGTTTACGGTGCAATGGTGAGGCCTTCGGTATTCTGGCGAGCCATAAAAGGTAAAAATCGTCAACTCAGACCCTTCAAGCACCTCAGATTCGCAATACCATTGCAATTCCCTGCCCCCAAAGCTCCAGCACCCAGGGTTCCCTTCTCCTGCCTTTCTTTCGAATCCCTTCACCAATCCGGCAATGGTGAGTGCCGATTCCAAGGGAAAGTGGGAGGTCTCCTCCGTCTTGGATAAGGACATTTTGGAGTTGAAGATGTCGTGGTTTTGTCACGGCAGATGTCGTCGTGAAAGGACTTAGTACTGGAGCCATCGCACTTTGGTGGCGACTCAAAGGGGTTGAACATGAATGAGACGGCGATTTACCAAGGTTCGGCCCCTTGTGAGGAGGTAAAAGCCTACGTCCTGCTTTGAGTTGTATTGATGGAGTTTCGATTACAAGGAGGGCGTAACTCGCCAGACCTAGTACTCGATGATTTCTAACCTGTCCTCTTCTCCCATGGGACTCGCCTTTATATACAGGTCGAGTCCTTAGGGTTTACAAGGATCCTTTCCTTTACACAAATCGTGACTCTTGCGATCTCTAAGTCTCCTCCTTCCAAAGCTTGGAGACCTTCTTTATTATGGACTCCTTCCGAAAGTCATAAACCGCCATACTACTCTCGGTTCTACCAGACCAAGGCCCAAACTACATTTTAGATGAGTCGCCAGCTTTGGTGACCCGGCCCAACTAGGGTGGGTTATCAACAGATAATATCCCCAACATTAGGCCCCAGATTGACTTGAATTTCCTTCACGCCAATATCTTTGCTCAACTTAAAGGCGATTCATCTTCACTCTTCTTATGCACCATGCACTCGAACCGCCATCTGTTGCGGAAAAACCTGAGTCGCCAAACCGCTTCTTGTTAGCTCCTTCCTCGAATCCCGGGAAGGATAACGACGTAATCTCTCAACGGATCCTTCGACATCATTATCCCAAAAATTTCGGGGCGCCATCATGGCGAATCTTTACCGTTTGGTGGTTCCCGCTCACGGCGCCTCGATTCCAGCGTCTTCCCTGTTAAATAGGTGGGGGGAAAGGACTGGGTGCATTTCACCTACCCGCATTATCGCCCTTCTCCCCCCATTACCGCAGCGGAAATCTCATCGCCACCTGAGAGCTCCGCCGTCGTCCGAAGTCCTCGTCGCCGCCCGAAAGCTTTGGTGCTGCCCGAAGACATCGTCGCCGCTGAACACTCCGTCGGGGCCGAGCAGTTTTCGTCGCCGTGGAACGCCTCGCCGCCCTCGAGCACTTCGTCGCCGTCGTACACCTCGTCGTCGCCAAATACTTCGCCGTCGCCCGAGGTTTTTGCGCCCATCTCGAAGCCCTCATCGCTGTCAACCATCTCCAGGAGAATCCACCAAGTTAGGTTTCCGTTCATTCAAGAGCAGATCCCCATTCTCTTTCGAAGTTCATCACTGCCATGTTCTTGGCACTTTCCCGAATAATTGTTACTTGTTCCTGATTAGTCGATATTGACGACGGCGAGAAAGCCAATGTCTCTAATACCTTTATTTGTCCGCTCTCGATTTGCACATTTAGAGTAGTACTTCACCAAATCAACAGCATTATCCCATCTTGGTCGTAGGTTGCCGTATCCGGTCATTTTTCGCATTTATTTTCAGCTGTCCAGTAGATCCATAATCCACCGCTCGTTATGTGAAAACTGTTTGTAGTCTTCATACTTCGCAATTTTTTGGATAAATGCCTCTAACGCCTTGAAACACCGCTCCTTTAAGTAGTCAAAGCTTCGTAAGTCGCCATAACAACCTGACTCGGGCCTTCTTTTGGCGGATCAAAACTTTTCCTCAACCCGCGGAAAAACTACTTGGCGAGTCAAATGAAACCGCTTCACCTCTTACAGTAGATGTTTTGGCGTGTCAATTCACCCGTACTTTATCCCTTTGTAGCATGGGCACCGTCTTCAAAAGTGACTGGCTCCCTACCAAGGTCAATGATGCCATACTAGAGGATTATGTGAAAACGGGAAATTTGGACCCTCAGGATGTTATCGGTTGGCGTACCGGGTTCAGAGAGGAAATCCCCAATCCCAAAGAAGGGGAAATAGTTGTTTTCGTTGAACATCTTGAGCGGGGTTTTAAGCCGCCTGGATCGAAGTTCCTCAGAGACGTCATGGCTTTTATGAATGTCCGCCTCCAGGATCTAGGGCCCAACTCGATAAGCAACCCATGCCAGTTCCAGGTGTTTTGTGAGGCTTACTTGCGGATGGAGCCCTCAGTTCCCCTATTTTGGTATTTCTTCCACTTAAATCGCCAAACAGAATTTCACAACGGCCCCAGCCTGGAGCTCGGCGGTGTAAATGTTCAGCGCCGCAGGGATAGCCCATTTCCGTCACTCGCCATGCCAAGCCACCCCAAAGGCTGGGGCGAGTCTTGGTTCTATTGTCAAGAGACCTCGCCTGTAGGTGAAAATAAGCTTCTGGGTTATAGGGAAGATCGCCTTCCAACGAACTTCAAGCTCCCGGACAAGCGCACCGAAGAGGAGGAATCAGATTTTATCCCAGTATTGTCCGAGTTAAGATCTTTGACAAACAACGGCCTTACTGGGGTTGACTTGATCCGCTGTTGGGTCGAATGGCGCATCCTCCCTTTAAGTCGTCGGGATGGGTTAATGTGTGAATTTGACGGCACTCTAGATCATCCTCAATGCTACTTCCGCACAGCTCTAACGGAAAGTGATATTGTCACCATCATCAAGAAGCTGACCGGCGAGCCTGCGGGAAAATGCGGCCAAATAGGTCTCAAACCCTTCTGCAAGATTAATCCGGCACCCAAGGTAAGCAACTTTAACCCGCCTTTTGTCTTTTACTTCTCATATCTCATTTCGAATTATGGCCTCTTATAACATATGCCTTTTCAGAAAGGTGATAAATTTTGGTCCAAGAAGCCCAAAAAGCCAGCCATTAAGCAAGCTAGGCTGCCCCCAAAGAAGAAAACCAAGGGCAAGGGCAAAGCTGTTGTGACCGAACCATCCGAGGCCGATGAATCCCCAGTCGGCGACGCACCTTCGGGGGTAAAAACCTATCTTCTCTTAACTCGCCATCCATTACTGTTAACTTTGTATTTATACCTCTGCATCTCTTGAATAGAATGAAGACAACGAAAGCCAGGAGGATTCCGTAGAGGTAATTTTTGTTTCCTCCGATTCATCTCCTTCTCCACCTAAGCCAGCCAGGCGAATTTGTGGGAAAGTTCCCTTCTCACATCCAAATGCTTGTTTGGACCCAAATTTTCTTCTCAAGAAAGCACAACACACTTCAAATCGGAAGACCCAAATCATTCTGGTGATCTGGTGTCCGGTTTACCAACAAGGAACATGGAAAGGCCAAATGAGGTATCCTTTAACAACACTTCTTCATGTCTCTTTGGATCGCATTTGTAACCCGCTTATATCTTCGACGTACAACTCTTGAAGAATTCTCCTCCTACATCTGGCGACTCAGTAATGTCGGCACTTCCGCCAATGATCCGTGTCCCTGGGTAAGTCTTTTGATAATTTTTACTTTGAATCTGATGGTGATAAACTTTCAGTCCTTAAACGCGCCTCTTTCCTCTTTCAGGGCAGAGGCGAAGAAAAGGAAAACTGGCGGGTCAACTCCCATCATAAGTTCGGAGCCTATCAAAGAGCCGGCGCCGATCCAAGATAACCCGGACCAAGACAAACCTGAGGATCGGGTGGATCTCCCTAGCTCTCCCAAGGAAACAATGGATGCCCCCAAGCCGCCAAGTCCATTGACAACAGCAGAAGACCCGGACGCTGTACTTATCACTGGTACCAGCTTCTCTAAACCGGCCACAGCGGTTTTATCGAAGCATGTGTCATCATCATCTCAAACTGTTCCCGAGTTTGAACTCTCCAAGGCCAAGCTCTCTCAATATGAACATTTGGAATTCAAAGAACTTGGCTCTGGTTTTGCAAGTCGCGTGGAGACGAGTTATGAGATGGAGAAAAGCCTGCTTCGGATGCTGAAAAACAAACATGAGGTAAATTTTGTTGTATACCATATTATCCCCATTAACCCCCAAGGGCCGGGTCACCAGTAAAAAGATGAGTCGGGTCTTGATTACTTGAAAACTTTCGACCAGTAACCCCCAAGGGCCGGGTCATCAGTAAAAAGATGAGCCGGGTCTTGATGACTTAAAAACTTTCGACCAGTAACCCCCAAGGGCCGGGTCATCAGTAAAAAGATGAGCCGGGTCTTGATGACTTAAAAACTTTCGACCAGTAACCCCCAAGGGCCGGGTCATCAGTAAAAAGATGAGCCGGGTCTTGATGACTTAAAAACTTTCGACCAGTAACCCCCAAGGGCCGGGTCATCAGTAAAAAGATGAGCCGAGTCTTGATGACTTAAAAACTTTCAACCAGTAACCCCCAAGGGCCGGGTCGTCAGTAAAAAGATGAGCCGGGTCTTGATGCTGTATAATTTTGTCTGAAAATTATACATTAGTCCCCAAGTGTCAGGGATATTGCTTGCAATAGTTCTGAGACTTGCCCCTTAATCATATGCTTCAACAGGAATCTCTTATCCAGACTGAATCAACACTTGGCGACTTGAAGAAAAACTTATCTGATCAGCAGGATGCCCGAGCCAAATCGGAGGAGAAGTATCGACTGGTCCTAGCTGAGATGGAAAAGCTAAAAGCCGACTTAAAAAGGGTCAAGCTGACCAAGATGTTTTAACAAAGCGAGCGGAGAAAGCTGAGGCCAAGTTGGATACTGTGCAACAAGAACTATCCGGCTTAAAACGTCATATCTCAAACATGGCACAAGCCGTCTTTGGTAAATAACTAACTCTTGACTTTTGTAAACAAATACCTATTTATTTGAGTCGCTGACTATCATTACCCCTTATATAGGTCCGAGAGCCGCCAATCTACAAGATGATTGCGTCCTGACGCTGAAGGCGATTTACACGTTGACAGAGCAGCTATATACCGGCAGTGTGCTGACTGTGAAAGCGGTGATGGGCGCCAAGGAGCCTATAACATCAATAAAGAAGATGCTTGGTTTCCTATCCACGCTTCCTCCCCAGATTGGCGAGTTAACTCGGTCAGCCGCCCAGAAAGGAGTGCTGACTACGCTGAGTCGATGCTTAGCATATGCTCCAGAGATCAACCCAGAAGAAGTAGCGGCGGGCTTTCCTCAACTCAAGGATGACGGGTCAGAATTCGCCGAAGAGGACTATCAGCGTGTTGTCAAGGACTCCCGCCTGGCGGCGACTGAGCTTGCTGCAAGCCTGGACTTATCAAAATACCAAGCCGCCTATGACAATAAAAACAAGAAGGTCAACCCGGCAACCTTTGTGACGACCAGCTTAACTCCGCGCCGACCCAAGAATCCTTTTGACTTGCACGCGGATCTCTCATCAATCCTGACCGATGAAGATGAATTTGCCGCTATGTCCAAGTGCAACTGGGTAGTGGGCGACTTGCAGATTGAGGTTGGCCAAAGCTCGCAGCAGGCTGATCCAAGGGCGTCAGCAGAATAAATTTTCATTGAATTGGCCATGAGAGCCATGTAATAGGTCTCCTTTAGGATTCGATACTGCTTTTGTGATACCCTTTAAAAAATCCTTATGTCGCCCTTAAGGCAATTTGAAATACTTGATCCGCCATTTGAGGCCTTTTTATGATGCTTAATCCGCCATGGATAGAATGATTTCGATCATCAACCTGTTCTAAGCTTTAAAAAACATATGTGAAACCATCTCAATGAATAATAAGTGATAACAAATAGCAGTCGCCCCAATATATTTTGAGGCGAATCAGAAAAAAGTTTGAAAAACCTTGCGGCAGTGCCAGGAAGGTAAAAAATAGCAATTTCGTCGGCTCATAAGGTCGCGACAGGATAGGGCGAGTCAAAAAGCTCAAGCGCCACCCAAGATAATGATTTCGTCGGCTCATAAGGTCGCGACAGGATAGGGCGAGTCAAAAAAGCTCAAGCGCCACCCAAAATAATGATTTCGTCGGCTCATAAGGTCGCGACAGGATACGGCGAGTCAAAAAGCTCAAGCGCCACCCAAAATAGCAGTTTTGTCGGCTCATAAGGTCGCGACAGGCTAGGGCGAGTCAGAAAGCTCAAGCGCCACCCAAGATAATGATTTCGTCGGCTCATAAGGTCGCGAGAGGATAGGGCGAGTCAGAAAGCTCAAGCGCCACCCAAAATAGCAGTTTCGTCGGCTCATAAGGTCGCGAAAGGATAGGGCGAATCAGAAAGCTCAAGCGCCACCCAAAATAATGATTTCGTCGGCTCATAAGGTCGCGACAGGATAGGGCGAGTCAGAAAGCTCAAGCGCCACCCAAAATAGCAGTTTCGTCAGCTCATAAGGTCGCGACAGGCTAGGGCGAGTCAGAAAGCTCAAGCGCCACGCAAGATAATGATTTCGTCGGCTCATAAGGTCGCGACAGGATAGGGCGAGTCAGAAAGCTCAAGCGCCACCCAAAATAGCAGTTTCGTCGGCTCATAAGGTCGCGACAGGATAGGGCGAGTCAGAAAGCTCAAGCGCCACCCAAAATAGCAGTTTCGTCGGCTCATAAGGTCGCGATAGGATATGGCGAGTCAGAAAGCTCAAGCGCCACCCAAAATAGCAGTTTTGTCGGCTCATAAGGTCGCGACAGGTTAGGGCGAGTCAGAAAGCTCAAGCGCCACCCAAGATAATGATTTCTCGGCTCATAAGGTCGCGACAGGATAGGGCGAGTCAGAAAGCTCAAGCGCCACCCAAAATAGCAGTTTCGTCGGCTCATAAGGTCGCGACAGGATAGGGCGAGTCAGAAAGCTCAAGCGCCACCCAAAATAGCAGTTTCGTCGGCTCATAAGGTCGCGACAGGATAGGGAAAGCTCAAGCGCCACCCAAAATAGCAGTTTCGTTGGGTCATAAGGTCGCGACAGGATAGTGCGAGTCAGAAAGCTCAAGCGCCACCCAAAATAGCAGTTTCATCAGCTCATAAGGTCGCGACAGGATAATAAAATTGATAATAAAATTGATCTCAATGAGAGGAAGCCCCCGAGTCGCGAGGCGCTGTAATTTTATTGCTTCATAATAAGAACTGAAAAACTTACAAAATGTAATGCTTAAAAGCTCAAGTGTAGTAAGGCCGCAAGTGGGCAATATTCCAGGGGCGAGTTGACTCAGCCTCCGTGGTTGGCCGGTCAGGCCGGAGATCCACCAGATAGTAAGAGCCGTTGTGAAGGTTTTTGCTGACAACGAACGGTCCTTCCCATTGTGGTGATAACTTATGCATGCCAGCACGATCCTGTATCAGCCGAAGCACTAAGTCGCCTTCTTGAAAAGTTCGGCTCTTGACCCAGCGGATGTGATAACGTCGTAAATCCTGCTGATAGATAGCCGATCGGGCCGCAGCCAAGTCACGCGCCTCCTCTAAGGCGTCCAAAGAGTCTTGATGCGCCAGTTCGTTGTCCTGTTCCACGTATGCGGCGACTCTGGGCGAGTCATGCCTCATGTCAGTGGGAAGAATAGCTTCTGCTCCAGAGACCAGAAAGAAAGGGGTAAAACCCGTGGACCGGTTCGGGGTGGTCCGGATGCTCCATAACACTGAAGGCAACTCTTCAACCCAACATCCCGGGGTTTTTTCCAAGGGAACCATGAGTCGGGGCTTGATTCCCCTTAAAACTTCCTGATTCGCCTGTTCCGCCTGCCCATTAGATTGCGAGTGAGCGACCGCAGAAACATCAAGCCGGATATGCTCTCGATGACAAAACTCCTGCATCGCCCCTTGAGACAGGTTAGTGCCATTATCAGTAATGATACTGTGTGGATATCCAAACCGGAAGATCAGCTTCTTCAAGAATTTGACCGCCGTCTCCGCATCGCAAGTTCCAATAGGTTCTGCCTCAACCCACTTGGTGAACTTATCAACAACCACCAGCAAATGGGTTTTCTTGTTGGATGACATTTTAAAGGGGCCAACCATGTCTAACCCCCAGACCGCGAAAGGCCAAGTGATGGGAATCATTCTTAGTTCTTGAGCCGGCACATGAGCCTGTCGTCCATAACGCTGCCATCCCTCGCACCGACGAACTATCTCTTCTGCATCTGCATGAGCCGTCAACCAAAAGAAACCATGACAGAATGCCTTTGAAACCAAAGAGCGCGACCCGGCGTGATGCCCACAATCTCCGGAATGAATGTCATTTAGGATTACGCATCCTTCTTCGGAGGAAACACATCGTTGAAAAACTCCAGAGGCACTCCGCTTATATAATTCGCCATTGATGATCACCATGGATTTCCTCCATCGAACAATTTGGCGGGCCGAAACTTCGTCTGTTGGTAACTCGCCCCGGGCGAGATAGGCCAGACAGGGAAGAAAGCAATCCGGCGTGGCGTGGAGAGCCGCCACGAATTGAGCAGGATCTGGTATCGCCAACTCCTCCTCCGACGGCAAACTCACGGAGGGATTATGCAAAATATCCAGAAAAACATTGGGGGGTAAGTTTTTTAACCAAGTACGTGCTGACCCTTCGAGCATCATCGTGAAGTATCTGGCGGAAACCGCTTCGTTTACGTCGAGCATGTCCATGGCGATTTCATAACTCTCGACCCATGATGCCAGCTCAAGGTCCGGGGTGTAATTAGGCACCTTTCTTGGTCCTTTAAAATCCTTTGGCATTCGTTCGTTGCGGAGGGTGGGGTCCAAGCACGGCACCCCCACTCGTCCACCGCTCCCGACGAGAGGGGCTGGGGCGACTTGGATGTTCGGGAGATCCCGGCCCGGCGGGTTTTCCTGGGGGATGAGCCGCCGTCCGCTATTTACAGCGGGCTGGTCCTCTGGCCGACTCCTGGTGTGACTCGCCTGGGGAGTGGAATGCAACCTATCTAGGCTATGTGAGAACTGGGCGTTTTGAACCACCGCCGTCTTCAACATCTCAATGGCGTTTCTTGCTTCTATCTCGACAGGAGTATTGCCGTGAATCAGAAGAGATTCCAAATGGCGAGTTGGAGCAAGGACGTTGTCCACTGGGTTGGAAAAGTGACCTTGAGGTGTCCGGAATCGGGGAATGCGATCCTCAATTGGTGGAACTGGCGGGTTAGGTGGTTGGCCTGGTTCTCCCCCTGGGGCGGCTCCCGCCCCGGGAGTTCGCGGAGTATCGAACAGGCGTGTCGGGTTGAGATCAGGGGGTAGGTGACCCTGGTGCCTCCGCTGATGGACGTCGTCAGGTGCGCGCTGGTGTCTTTCGAGCCGCCAGTTGTCAGTATTTAAGAGAGTTCTCTCGGCGGTAATTTGAGCTTGCCGGGTCTCGATCCTGGCAGACTCCACCTCTGCACCCCGATGAGCCTTTGCCACTACTTCTCTTAGCTTCGCCAATTCCGTTTTTCGGTGTGATGGGGGTCGCCATAAGCCTTGTAATTTCTGCTGCCAATTCCACCAAGATAGCGGCCGGGCTTCTAGATGTCTCGCCAGGCCCATCCCCGCCTGCCGGGTTTAGCGAGGGTTGAGTCGCCCCAGCCATGTAAATAGCGATCTGGCGGCGGGTTCGGTCGAGGACTTCGGGGTCCATGTCCAACGACAAGCCCCCGAGACAATCCCCATGTAGAGACCGGATTGAATCTGAGTCGCCCATGGATGATTCGTCATCAGTGTTGACTGGTGTGGTTTCCTGGGTCGCTGAGTGTTCTGGCTCCTCTGATCCCTGCGTGAATCCAACAAAGATCGGGCGAGTCAGATTTGACGTCGTTAGTGGGCGGACGTACCTGGCCGGCTCGACGATGTCGTTGGATATGTCCGGCTCAGGCACGGATGATCCAATCATGCCGATGAAGACGTTGATCTTGCCGAAGGGGACCCTGTAACCAGATTCGATCAAATCCGCCTCGGGCCCCCATTGCAGGTTCTTGATGTAGAACTTCCCACGACGGCTCTGGGTCATGAGCCCCGTCGCGTAGCTCCCAAACCCTGGTAGGGCTCCCTTTGAGAACTCAACTCCACCGTGCGCAGGCCCCATGGTGGGCGCCAATTGTCGTGGTTTTGTCACGGCAGATGTCCTCGTGAAAGGACTTAGTACTGGAGCTATCGCACTTTGGTGGCGACTCAAAGGGGTTGAACGGGAGTGAGACGGCGATTTACCCAGGTTCGGCCCCTCGTGAGGAGGTAAAAGCCTACGTCCTGCCTTGAGTTGTATTGATGGAGTTTCGATTACAGGGAGGGCGTAACTCGCCAGACCTAGTACTCGATGATTTCTAACCTGTCCTCTTCTCCCTTGGGACTCGCCTTTATATACAGGTCGAGTCCTTAGGGTTTACAAGGATCCTTTCCTTTACACAAATCGTGACTCTTGCGATCTCTAAGTCGCCTCCTTCCAAAGCTTGGAGACCTTCTTTATTATGGACTCCTTCCGAAAGTCATAAACCGCCATACTACTCTCGGTTCTACCAGACCAAGGCCCAAACTACATTTTAGATGAGTCGCCAGCTTTGGTGACCCGGCCCAACTAGGGCGGGTTATCAACAGATAATATCCCCAACAGAAGAGCTCCTCTATCTTGTGAAGAACATAGCCCACCGTGCTCTGGAGAAAGATCGGGTTATCCCCACACCCAAATATGGGGAAAGAGTAGTTTTTATCTCTCATTTTATTCGGGGCTAAATTTTCCCCTCCACCCATTCGTTAAGGGAGTCATGTTCTACTATCGGCTTGACTTCCACGACCTCCCCCCGAACTCCATCAGCCACCTCTCAGCCTTCATAAATGTGTGTGAGGTGTTCTTGTTGGTCCAATCCCACATTAGCCTCTCGCTTAAGGTTCTTAATGTCAAGCTGAAGGTCATCAATGGAGACCAGATAGACTACGAAGGGTCGATGATCAGCAAGATCAGTGTGGACACATGGCTGAAGCACACATTAATTCATCGATACCATCAAATTGTGGCGAAAGGGGTGGTTCTATATCACCAAGCCGCGCAAAGCATGCGAGGCAACTCCTCCCGCATTTAGATCTGGACCTCCCAACAGTCTCATGTCCTGGACGAAAAAAGCCCTAGATTGGTGGGAGCTAGTGGAGGTGAAGGAGCTCGAGAAGAAGATCTCCAATCTACTGGAGAAAATCAAACTTACCAATGTAAGCAAGGTGATGTTGTATCGTCGCCTCCTCCCCTTCTAGTGTCGGGCCCAGTGCGGAGATTTTTCCGCACTACTTGCGAGAAGTTGTGGAAAGCACTTTTTAAGCCACAAAAGACTTGTCCCACTGAGGAGGAAAACGAAGGCTTTTCCCTCCTCAAACCTTCAGGGCTGGTAAGGTTTTTACCATGTTTTTTAGATTCCGCCCCTTCCTTTTTTTGACTAGGTGCTCACTTATTCCTTCCCCCATGCTTGCAGATTTGGATGAAAAAATACGAGTGCATTAACCGCCTGGCGACTTAACCCGAAGACGACATGACCCCTCACCTGGTGGCCATGTTACTTGAGAAACCGTACACGGCTCCAATGGGGGAGGAGGAGCAGAAAAATGGGAATAAGAAGATCTGGGAGGGTCTTTGGTCGAAGGGTCCCCTGGACACTAAGTCCAAAGAGACGCTGGCTCCCTCCAACCTAGTGGGAGGGGAAGAAGAAGATGAGGAGGAGGTGAGTGACTCCTCCCACACAATGAAAAGAGCGGCGTCTGAAGATGCCGACGGAGATCAAGCTCGCATTGCTCCAAATAAGCAACATAGTGCCCCCATGACCCTATTTGAGGATATTCCGAAATCGAACGAGGAGTTCGAGCATGAAGCACCGGTCCCCCGAAGGACTCACTAGGTGAAACCCCGAGCACGAAGATAATATTGAAAATCAAAATACATCATTCCTCTAGGTATCATGGTTATAACTAGGCTCATTTTCTGTATTACAGCCTTCAACGTGACGTCCCCATCGATCAGGTTTCAGATGGGGATTCCCTGCCACCCAATCTGGCTGAAAGTGGGATCAGCTCGCCCACACACACCTTCCCCTACAGCTGAGGAGACCAGAGGAGGTCGTATCCAGGGAGGTCCTCCCTACGTTGGAGACTAGGGCCGGGGGTGATGACATTATGGCCGAGGTTAACACTTCGGCCACAAAGGACTAGGAGGATTTAACTCCTCCTGGCTAGAAAGGGGAGAGTCCGGACCTTCTGGGTTCCCTCCGAAGTCAACTCTGGAGGTTCCTCCCTCTCCGGTGTCATCAGTAGTAGTCTCTCCGCAAAGGAAGAGTTCTACGACGCATCCAAAGCCATTCACGACGGAGCGACTCCAAACTAGATGACCTAACTTAAGGGAGGAAGGTTCATCATCCTCATTGGTGCTCCTCCGATGATGCGTGAGTAGTTTATACCAGACCTACGGGTCCGTAGGCAGTAGCTAGATGGCTTTCTCTCTCATTTTGTTTCTCAATACAATGGTCTCTTGGAGATCCATTTGATGTAACTCAATCTTTTGAGGTGTGTTTGTTGGGATCCGATGAATTGTGAGTTTATGATCAGATCTATAAATTATATACATTCTTGATTATTATAGCCTAGTATTTCTTCTCCGACATTTGGTTTTTGTGTGGCCAACTTGATATTTTATCTTGCAATGGGAAGAGGTGCTCTGTGATGGATTCGATCTTGCGGTGCTCACTCTCAGTGACAATAGGAGACATGACATGCATGTATTGTTGCTATTAAGGATAAAACGATGGGGTTTATTCCTACATGAATAGATCTTGTCAACATCATGTCATCTTTCTTAAAGCATTACTCCATTTCTCCATGAACTCAATACACCAGATGCATGTTGGATAGCGGTCGATGTGTGGATTAATAGAAGTAGATGCAGGCAGAAGTTGGTCTTCTTGTCTTGAATGTGATGCCTATATACATGATCTTTGTTTTGGATGTCATCATAATTATTTTCTTTTATATCAATTTTCCGATAGTAATTTGTCTACCCACCGTTTGCTATTTTCTCGAGAGAAGCCACTTGTGAAACCTACGACCCCGGGTCTATTTCACATCATCTATTTGTAATCTTTAATTTTCTATTTGCATTTCCATTTTATTTGCTCTTTTATTTTCATATTTATATTATCAAAAAACCCAAAAATACCTTGCTGCGTTTTATTTATCATCACTTAATTTGCATCTATCAATCTATCCCTTCACTTTACCCACGAGGGAATTACAACCCCTACACGCGTTGGGTTGCAAGGATTTGTTATTTGTGTGCAGGTACCGCTTACATAGTCTTGTGGATCTTCCTACTATATTGATACCTTGGTTCTTGACTGAGAGAAATACTTGTCGTCGCTGTGCTACATCACCCTTTAAGATTGGAGGGAAACCAACGCAATCAGTGGGGAGTCAGGGTGTCATCATCTCTTTTCCCCATGACGCCCTCGCCCCTAGGGGTGTCTACCATGTAGACATCATACGCGGATGTGGCTGTCCATCGTACCGTTATGGGAGGACCTAGTGATTGTGTAGTCATGTCCATATCTTTGCCTTCTTCACATAAGAAGTCTAACAGATCAGTAGATCTTGAATAGTGGCGATGAAGTGCGTGGTGGGTGGGCAATAAACTTCCGAACACCTAGTTCCAGGGCCAGAAGGGTCTTGGATTAGTGTCAGACCGTCCGAACTATCTACGCTTTGGACTTGGGTCGTCGTCTCATTTGACCAAGAGAGATTTGCCGGACTAATTCTTAGAGACCTAGTAGAGTTTCACTCTAGAGCTTCAACACAGGAAGTGTTTCAGGCGGGATTACCCTTGGTCCCTCGAGTACCATGGTAAGATCTTGGCTCAAGGCTGAATCAGGGTTAGAATGTATTCCAGACTCAAGGTCGGGAAGAGGACCCGAAGTTAAGGGTTCGTAATTTTGGAGCTCGTCGGCCAATGCCGAGACCTCACAGAAGGTTAGGTCGCTCCGGTTGTTGGCAACAAATTCCAACTCACCAAACTTAAATTCTTGACCCGGGGTGACCCCGTCAAACAAGTGCTTAATCGCCTTGACGTGCGGGGTGGTGCTGCTAAGAGCGGCGGGTTGGGCGGTGATGAAGATATCCCCGGCCTTGACGTTTTCGTTAGTGACCAAGCGAACCATCGAGCCTTTTGCGATCTCACAGCTGGTCTCTCAACGAAAGCACCAATGTCGGTGTCAAAACAGGCTGATCACGAGTAGGGGTTCCGAACTGTGGATCTAGGATTGATGGGTAACAAGAGACGAAGAAGGCGGTGTTTTACCCAGGTTTGGGACCTCTTGATGGAGGTAAAACCATACATCCTGCTCTTGTTGTTATTGATGGAATAGTATAGAGTACAGAGTTGATCTACTACGAGATCGGATGTTATGGTCTAAACCGTAATCGTAATGAGCTTAATGTATCCTACGAACTACGGCCCTTTGCTTTATATAGACGCCACGGTACTAGGGTTACACAAGGTCACTTACAATGAAGAAAGAATATGTCGATTACTACATCACCATGGATTGTACGCCAAGTCTTCGAAAGAGTCCATCTTGAGTCCGATACTTCTATTGACGGTCGAACAGGCTCGGGAGTCGGACCCATGAGAATTGGTAGACGGCTCGAAGACCCCCTAATCACGGACTCCCAATGACAGCCCGAGACCGATGTTCCAGAAGATTCCCATTTTATTCTGTTGTCACCGGGTTAATTATTGTTTGTCGCACTCATCATCGCATCATTAGCATCATCTGCATTGCATGGGCACTTTGTTTCCGTCAGTTTTGAAAACATGCATCCGTTAGTAGTTGCCGATTTTCTCCGTTTTCGTCCTTGACCATTTTGAGCCCGACCACACTCGCACGCGCCCGCGGCATCAGTTAAATATTCGATTTTAAAGGTGGCCGAAAAATAGTCTCGGATTGGGTCGGAACTTGGCATGCGGTCTTATTTTTATGTAGGTAGGCCGCTTGCCAATTTTCGTCGCAGTCGGAGTCCGTTTGATACCCGAACGGTCGACCATAGAGACACCTTCTTTGGTTTATCGTCGGACGTTTTTTGTTGTTTTAAAAATATCGTGACGGGCCGCCCATTCCCTCTCATCTCCGCCTAGCCACTCTACACATCCCACCTAGCCGTCCCCGTAACCGGGACCGTCTGATTCCGATCCTATGTTCGAAATCAGGGCAAAAAATAACTAACCCTAGACCGTATCTATAAATAGACACCTTCCCCTTCAATTTTAGTCTCAGCCAGCCCCTCCTCGAAATCAGCACCACACCTCAAACCCTAGACGCTACTCAGCTCGACCCACCTCCCCAACCGTCGCGGGCCCGCCGAGCCCATCTGTAGCACACTAGGCCCGGATCCGCCGTGCCGTGCCTCCTCCCACGTCCCTGCTCCTGCGGCCACGAATGAGCTCCCTACCCCCGTCTCCGCCCATCGCCCAATCTGGCAGCTTGCCGCCTCGCCAGCCACTGGCCGCTGGCGGCGACCCAGGTGGGAGCTCCCTCCTCTCCTCTCTTCTTCTCTCTCAAATCCCTGTGTGTCTCCCATTTTGCAGCAGCCGTGGCCATGGCCTCGAGCTCGCATGGATGCCAGCATGTGCAGTAGCGTGCTCGCGGGAGCTCCCCATGGCCGTATCCACCTCCATCGCCCCTGATCCATCGTCTCCGAGCTCCACGACGCCATGCCGGAGACCCCAACCCGCCGACCCCTCGTGCCTCGCTGGAGTGCCGCCATGGCCTCCTGCTCACAGGAGACGAGCGCCCTAGCCCACTCGCGTTGACCCGCGGTTGGGCCAATCTCGCTCCCTCCCGAGACCCACCTTGCTCCAGTCGCAGCCCAGCTCCAGCCCCCGCAGCCCAGGAGCCTCCCGAGGCCTAGCTCCACCGCGCCCAGGCCAGCCTAGCACCCCTTGCAGCCGGCCCAGACCGCCTTGAGCCCACTGAGATGAGAACCCTCCGAGGCCTCTACTTCGTGCCCTAGGCATATTTTAGTTACGCTACGCCCATTTTGGCCCGTTAGCCTTTTCTTAGGTTTTTCGAATTTATTTAATTTTAGTAAAAGAGCATATTTTCAAACGCTCGTAGATTTTAATCCATGCGTGGGATCGCGATGAGTTAGATATGTAACTTGGCTAGACTTTTGCGTAGATTAATATTTTCCAACTCTCGTGCATATTGAAAGCTGTTTAGCGTGTTGTTTGCATTGGTTTGCGTGTCGATGTGTTAAAAACGGTTTACGTCATGGGTAATTAACCGTAGCTCCGTTGGAGATGAGCCATATATGTAAATGGACTATAACAATGAGTAGAATCTTGTGAACCACTTTGTTTTGCCGTTTAACAAACATAAAAGGTTATTATGACAAATCTGGACAGATTACAAAGTTAACGCGTGGGGTCATTTCGGAGATACTATATGTCGTCTTCGGCCTCATTTATAATGCCTAGCTAGGTATTTTAATTTATGCTTCACCCCTTGCCATGTTAACAACATTTTAATATTGTCGTCTACCTAACGGGAGTGAACTAAATAATTAAACGAGGAGTTTCATCAATATGCAACTGGTTGCATATTGAGCTTCACTTAATGTGTAGTGTTGCGTGATGTGAATTACCGTGCCATGTCTTGCCTATTTGAACGGATCATGCATCATATTAGGGTGTGCGTCATGTCGTGCATGTGTCGGGGTGAATATCGTGTGTTGATTCTTGTTTTCGTTTTGCTTCGTCTCGATAGAGTTCCGCAAGTGTGTCAGAATGTGAGGATCCGTTCGGCTACGTCGGTTCGTCTGCCTCAGGGGGTCGTTCTTCCTCCAAGAGGGATCTCAGGCAAGATGATCATTTCCCCCACATACCTTTACTATCATTGCCATGCTAGTTTTTTCGTTTCTATCGATATGTCTCGTTGCCTACCACCTGTTAAATGTCCCCTTCTCAACATTTCCATGAAACCTTCAACCTGTTGACAACCTAGCAAACCACTGATTGGCTACGTTACCGCTTGCTTAACAAAGTGTTACCGTTTGTATTTGCAGGGTGCAGTTACTTCCATGTGATAACATGGGTTCCTTGTTATATCACCATATTATTGCTAATGAATTTAATGCACCTATATACTTGGTAAAAGGTGGAAGGCTCGGCCTTTTTAGCATGGTGTTTTGTTCCACCTTTGCCACCTTAGTTTCTGCTACCGGTGTTATGTTCCATAAATGAGTGCTCCTAACATGCTTGGGTTTGTTATGGGGACCCCGTAGATTCTCGTTTAGGAATAAAGCTCATCTGGCAAGGCCCAACATTGGTACTATATTTGCCCAACATAATAATTCTGTTAATACTGAAAAACATAGGGCGTCATGAACCCGAGGAGTAAGTCAACATCATACAGGTGGGCAGTGCTGATGGTGTTGCTCCCAAACAGAGCAGCTTATTAACGCTACATGGGGCAACTCGGCATTTGGCGTGGTAACCATATCTCCTCTGTCGTGTCCTAGGAACGAGATACGCGGCTCCTATCGGGATGTCGGCACGTCGGGAGGCCTTGTTGGACTTGTTTTACCTTTCTCAAAGCGTCTTGTGCGAGGGATTCCGAGGATGCTTTGGGTTATCTCGAGGTTGAAGTTTTCCAATAGGAACCCGAGGAGATCACGGGTTTCCCGGATGGAGATCATTCCATCGCAGCTTGTGGTAGTTTGTGATGGACTAGTTGGAGCACCACTACAGGGTTAAATCTTCCTGAAAGTCGTGCCCGCAGCGTGTGGTAGTTTGTGATGGACTAGATAACTTGAAGTAAGCTTAATTAAAACATGTCAACTGAGTGCGTAACGGTGACTGTCTCTTTCGTGAGCTCCTTCTCCGATCGAGGACACGGTGGGGTTATGTTTGATGTACGTAGGTGTTCAGGATCATTCATTTGATCATCACTAGTTCACATCCGTTATGCGTAGATCGTCCCCCTCTTATTCTTGTAGTTGTAAGTTAGCCACCTGAGTTAAATGCTTAGTCGCTTGCTGCAGCCTCACAACTTAACCATATCTCACCAATTAAGCTTTGCTAGTCTTCATACCTTTGGAAATGAGATTGTTGAGTCCCCTGTGGCTCACAGATTACTAGAACACCAGTTGAAGGTACAGGTAAAAGTTACTTTGATGTGAGCGCGATGATTATGACATTTGGCACTTCTTCTTCTTCTTCTTCTTCGATCTAGGTTGGGTTTCAGGCAGGCAACCTGGGATAGGAAGGATGGACGTCATTCTTTTATCGTTTGTTTTCGTCCGTAGTCTGACCCTGCTCTTCTTCATGATGATTTTATATGTATTGTATTGATGTGACTCTGATGTAGCTTGTGGCGAGTGTAAGCCAACTCCTTATACTCATCTTTTAAGTACATGTACTTGTAACGATATCCATTCTTGTGAAACGATGAGATTCGTTTCTATCCATGTCGAGGCCCTCGCGCCAAAATAAGGATAGGACCGCATCTTGGGCGTTACAAGTTGGTATTAGAGCAGTCCCTACCTAGGAGCCCCCTTGATTGATTGAACTTGGCCGAGTCGAGTCTAGTTATATATCGGAGAGTAGGATTCTTTTTTCTCCTCATCTATGCTCTGGTGAGGAATCTCGACATAATAATTTAATTCTACTCCTCTTCTCCCTCAAAATTTTTGTAGGATCACGTGGATATTTTTGGAATCTATATGATGTCGATGTGACGGAGTTCTGACTTGGTGCTTCATGTTGTGTTGATTTTATTCCGAGGAGTTGAGCTCCAAGGGATTCTTGAGCACATCGTTGTCATTCAGATTTCTTAGTATCTCAGGACGTAGGATGTTCGAAATTGCTTAAATACTGGTAGTTGCGAGATAACCCCAACATCCCCAGTAATGGTGCACATATTTCGAGACTATTGCCATACTTGGTATCGTTGTGATTACGAGGATCTGAGATAGATGAGTTTCCGAGATCTCTGGTTATATGTTGACGGATGTGATACACTGGACGGGTAGTGTTATTGCTAGAAGTTGAGTGATGGATTTTAGTCCTGGTATCCGTGTACCCGATTGCATGACCAGAAAATTTCAGGAGTTCTTAGGTGGGAATTCAAGTAGTTACTTATAGGACAATCTTCCAACAGATGCATGATGTGAGGTTGGGGTTCGAGATCTAGTGGATTCGTTTGTTCACAGTCATCTTATAGCGGTTCTCCTTATGTCTTAAAGAGTCCTTGTAGCTTGCTAAAACTCGGGGACGCTTCGTATGTCATGTGCACTGCCTTGTACTTGATGGCTACTGTAGGATCGAGCCTGTGCAATCCTGTGCACAAAAATATCGAGCGAAATCTCTGTCATGAATTTGTTCTGGCTTGTTTCGTAAGCCTCATCCTTTGTTTTGTTGGAATATGGTAATTCGAGTTGCTTCGATGTCAAGTGGTGATTTCATATCTTTCCAAGTGGTGTTCTCATATTTTTATGGGGAATGCAAATTCTCTTGCTCAATCAAATTCTCTTATCAATGCTTTTCAATGGGAGTCATCATGTCAAATCCTTTTCAACCGATGTGCTTCTCTGCAAGTCAATTCCATCCATCTCAAGAATTGCAAGATCAATCTCTCATTTCTTTCCGGAGTTCATCTCATCTGTCCCAAGTTGTCTTTGTTTTTCCCGCCCTCCCTCCCTTTTTCTCAAATGATTCAATTATCATCCAAGTGGCTTTCTTTTCATCATTGCTTCCGCTATCTTTTTCTTTTCTCTCTGATCCGGTGATGCATTGTGAAGATTCTCACTAGCTTCGTGTTCATCTTTCTTCATTCTGTTATCTCTACGGTGGAGTCAATTCAAGTCATATGTGTCATCATATCCTTTTCATCCTTTAAATTCCTTCCCATGTTTAAAATTCTTATCAAGTATTTCTTGTTTTTCATCTCTCTCTCTCTATTCTATCCGGAGTGTTCTAGATATCTCAGAGTGTCTTGTTTTCAATCCTTCCAATTATTCCAGGTGCTAACCTCACCAAGTTTTCTTTATACCGGTGCAATCTCTCTCTTTCTGAGCAATATTTTCGATGGTGTTTTCTTTTGAGTGGGCCCATAACCCACAGGTTTTTCCCAGGATCTTTCTAGGTTCTCCTAATCTTTTCCCGGAGATCTCTTATTCTTTTCAACTATGATGTAAGTATGATTTTCATCAGTCATAGCTTTTCTCCAAGATCGCTTCAAATTTATTTTCATCGTTGGCTCAACCTTTTCTTAGTTCTTATTCCGGAGTGTCTTAGTTATTTTGGTGGTGTTCCTTCTCATCATTCTCATCTTGGAAGACTGAAGGACTGATTCTCTCAACTCTTCTTCGATTCTCTTGAAGATTCATCATTTCAGCTTTGTGTTATCATATTTAATTGTTCTCGATCATGAGTAACCCCTTTCTTGCTATCCGGTGCATTTCTGAGTTGTTTTCATTTCTCGATCCTCCGAGTCCATCATTTGAGAAGATTTCTTCGTTCTAAGCCTTCAACTTTCATCCTCAAATTCTTCTCAATTGTTGTCTCTTCGTTCGTCTCTCAATTACCCTGGTGCCTTGTTCAAGTTTTTCTCTCAGGTGGCTCATGGTCTCATCATTCTCATGTATCTCCATTCATTCTTATTATCCCCATTCATTTAAATTCTTAACGGTGTCTCCTTCACGACATCTTAAAGTTTGTGCTCATATCACTCCTCAATCCTTTCAAGAAGAATAAGTGGGATGCTAAATCCATTGCTTGTCATCAATTAAACTTGATGAAGGATAAGCATAACATAATTCTTATTCTTGTTCATAGTGATTTCAATTCTTCTTCCGGAGTGGCTCATGATATCAATTATTTTACCAACTGCTCCATCTTTTCTTTCCTTTATCCTTTGAGGTGGTGTTATAGCGTTCTTGTTAGTGGAGGAGTCTCGAAGAGAAGTTGTTTTATGAATGAAATATTTAACCCACCGATTCTATGATCATGAGATATTTTTCAACCCATGATTTTTTCATTGAGCTGTCTTGGTTTGGATTTCACCTAAAGCTTTTCCTATGGATTGTTGCTATTATGGTGATTATTGTTCATCCAAGTTTTCAATGTATCCTCTTGGTGTAAGAAGTGTGCATATCTTTGCTCTCAATCAATCCTTGTTTTGTTAGTGGCCGGTTGTCACCTCATAATTGCTGAGAAGGTTTTCATAAGTCCACTACAACATTGTCCTTTTCGTTGTTGTTTTTCCAACGACTCTGTTCTATTCTTATTGTCAGTATGCTCTTCAATTCAATTGTTATAGTAGTTGTCATTTTCTTCTTCATTCTATTCTTCTCAAATATCTAGTTTCTGTTCTCTTATTCCGGAGTTGTGGTGATGTTGCTCTCTTCAATCTATCGTCTTCTTCTATCAAGATCAAGTTCTTCCCTTGCCTATCAATCTAGTTGGTTTGTTGTGTATCTTCTCAAGATCTTTTCAACTTATCAATTTTTATCCTCAGATTCCTACCGAAGTGCTGCCGAAATTTTGTTTGAATTATCGCTTGTTTCTCATGTCCTTCTTCATCTCCTTGCAACCCTCAAGATTCTTTGGTTTCACTCGTTCTTCAAAGAAGAAATTAAGTTTTACCTCTTGCACTTTACCTTCCTCTTCCCCTTTCATTCTCGGATCTCGGGTCGAAATCTTCTTGTAGTGTAGGAGAGTTGTGACAGCCCGAGAACGACGCTCCAGAAGATTCCCCTTTTATTCCGATGTCGCCGGGTTAATTATTGTTTGTCGCACTCATCATCGCATCATTTGCATCATCTACATTGCATCGGCACTCCATTGCCGTCAGTCTTCAAAACATGCATGCGTTAGTAGTTGCCGGTTCTCTCCATTTTCGTCGTTGACCATTTTGAGCCCGACCACACTCGACACGCTCGCGACATGAGTTAAATATTTGATTTTAAAGGTGTCCGGAAAACAGTCTCGGATTGGGTCGGAACTTGGTGTGCGGTCTTATTTTTGTGTAGGTAGGATGCTTGCCAACTTTTGTTGCAATCGGAGTCCGTTTGGTACGTGAACGGTCGAACGTAGCGGCACAGTCTTCCGTTTTTCGTCGGGCGTTTTTCGGTGTTTTAAAAATATCGTGTCGGGCCGCACATTCCCTCTCATCTCCACCTAGCCACTCTATACAAACCACCTAGCTATCCCCGTGACCGGGACCGTTTGATTCCGATCCTAAGGTCGAAATCACGGCGAAAAATAGCTAACCTAGCCTTTCTCTATAAATAGACAGCTTCCCCTTCCATTTTAGTCTCAGCTAGCCCTTGTCTCGAAATCTGTGCCACCCCTCAAACCCTAGCCGCCACTCAGCTCCTCCCACCTCCCCAGCTGCCGCGGGCCCGCCCGAGCCCATCTGAGGCCCGCCGGGCCCGGATCCGCGGCACCGCTCCCTCCTCTCGTGTCCCTGCTCCCGCGGCCACGAATGAGCTCCCTGCCCCCGTCTCCACCCGCCGCGCTCTCTGGCACCTCGCCACCTCGCCGTCCACTGGCCGCTGCAACCGATCCAGGTCGGAACTCCCTCCGCTCCTCTCTTCTTCCCTCTCTAATCCCTCTCTGCCTCCCATTTTGCAGCAGCCATGGCCATGGCCTCGAGCACGCATGGATGACAACATCTGCAGGGGCCTACTCGCGGGATCCCCCCATGGCCGGATCCACCTCCACCGGCCCGTATCCGCCGTCCCCGAGCTCCACGACGCCGCCCCGGAGACCCCAGCACGCCGACCCCTGGTGCCTTGCTGGAGCGCCGCCACGGCCTCCTGCTCGTGAGGAGACGAGCGCCCGAGGCCGCTCGCATTGACCCGCGGCTGGGCCAACCTTGCTCCCTCCCGAGGCCCAACTTGCTCCAATCGCGGCCCACCTCTAGCCCTCGCGGCCGAGGAGCCTCCCGAGGCCCCACTCCATCGCGCCCAGGCCGGCCCAACACCCCTTGCTACCGGACCACACCGCCTCGAGCCCACCGAGGTGAGAACCCTTTGAGGCCTCTATTTCGCGCCCTAGGCGTATTTAATTATGTTGCGCCCGTAGTTTCGTCCTCTTAGATTTTTTTAGGTTTTTCGAATTTATTTAATTTCATTTAAAGAGCATATTTTTAAATGTTCGTAGATTTTAATCCATGTGTCGGATCGCAACGAGTTAGATATGTAACTTGGCTTGAATTTCGTGTGGATTAATACTATCCAACTCTCATGCATATTAAAAGCTATTTAGTATGCTATTTGCATCGATTTGCGTGTCGATATATTAAAAACGGTTTAGGTCGTGGTTAATTAACCGTAGCTCCGTTGGAGATGAGCCATATATGTAAATGGACTAGAACGACGAGTAGAATCACGCGGACCACTTTATTTTTCCGTTTAACAAAGATAAAAGGTGATTAGGACAAATATGGACATATTACCAAGTTAACGCATGGGGTCATTTTGAAGATGCTATATGTCGTCTCCGGCCTCATTTATAATGCCTAGATAAGTAGTTTCATTTGGTCTTCACCCCTTGACATGTTAAAAACATTTTAATATTGTCGTGTACCTAACGGGAATGAACTAAATAATTAAACATGGAGTTTCGTCAATATGCAACCCGTTGCATATTGAGCTTCACTTAATGTGTAGTGTTGCGTGATGTGAATTACCGTGACATGCCTTGCCTATTTGAACTGATCATGCATCATATTAGGGTGTGCATCATGTCGTTCATGTGCATGGGTGAATATCGTGTGTTGATTCTTGTTTCCGGTTTGCTTCGTCTCGATAGAGTTCCGCAAGTGTGTCGGAATGTGAGGATCCATTCGGCTATGTCGGTTCGTCTCCTTCACGGGGTCGTTCTTCCTCCAAGCGAGATCTCAGGCAAGATGATCATTTCCCGAGATACCATTAATATCATTGCCATACTAGTTGTTTTGTTTCTATTGATATGTCTCGTTGCCTACCACTTGTCAAATGTCAGCCTCTCAATATTGACATGAAACCTTCAACCTGTTCACAACCTAGCAAACCACTGATTGGCTATGTTACCGCTTGCTTAACCATGTGTTAGTGTTGCTAGTTGTAGATGCAGTTACTTCCATGTGATAACATGGATTTCTTGTTATATCACCCTATTATTGCTAATTAATTTAATGCACCTATATACTTGGTAAATGGTGGAAGGCTCGGCCTTTCTAGCCTGGTGTTTTGTTCCACCTTTGCCGCCTTAGTTTCGGCTACCGGTGTTATGTTCCATAAATGAGCTGTCCTAACATGCTTGGGGTTGTTATGGGGACCCCCTAGATTCTCGTTTAGGGATAAAGCTCTTCTGACAAGGCCCAACATTGGTACTATATTTGCCCAATATAACAATTATGTTAATACTGAAAAACATAGGGTGTCATTAACCCGAGGAGTAATTCAACATAATACAGGGGGCAGTGCTGATGGTGTTGGTCCCAAACAGAGCAGCTTATTAATGCTACCCGGGGCAACTCGACCTTTGGCGTGGTAACCAAAGCTCATCTGTCATGTCCTGAGAGCGAGATACGTGGCTCCTATTGGGATGTCGGCACGTAGGGAGGCCTTGCTGTACTTGTTTTACATTTCTCGAGCGTCTTGTGTGAGGGATTCCGAGGATGCTTTGGGTTATATCGAGGTTGAGGTTTTCCAATAGGAACCCGAGGAGATCACGGGTTTCCCTGATCGAGGTCATTCCGTCGTAGCGTGCGGTAGTTTGTGATGGACTAGTTGGAGCACCCCTGTAGGGTTAAATCTTTCGGAAAGCCGTGCCCGCGGTTATGTGGCAACGTGGAAACTTTGTTTAAAATCCGGTCGTAGATAACTTGAAGTAAGCTTAATTTAAACATGCCAAATGAGTGCATAACTGTGACTGTCTCTTTCATGAGCTCCTTCTCCGATCGAGGACACGGTGGGGTTATGTCTGACGTAAGTAGGTGTTCAAGATCATTCATTTGATCATCAGTAATTCACATCCATTATGCGTAGATCGCCCCCCTTTTATTCTTATACTCGTAAGTTATCCACCTGAGTTAAATGCTTAGTCGCTTGCTGCAGCCTCACCACTTAACCATATCTCACCCATTAAGCTTTGCTAGTCTTGATACCTTTGGAAATGAGATTGCTGAGTCCCCTGTGGCTCACAGATTACTACAACACCAGTTGAAGGTACATGTAAAAGTTAATTTGACGTGAGCGCTATGATTCTGCTATTTGGAGCTTCTTCCTCTTCTTCTTCATCGATCTAGGATGAGTTCCAGGTCGGCAGCCTGCGATAGCAAGGATGAACGTCGTTCTTTTATCATTTGTTTTCTTCCGTAGTCGGACCCTGCTCTTCTTCATGATAATTGTATGTATTGTACTGATGTGACTCTGATGTAGCTTGTAGCAAGTGTAAGCCAACTCCTTATACTCATCTTTTCAGTACATGTACTTGTAACGATATCCATTTTTGCGAAACGACCACATGTGTTTCTATCCCTGTCGAGGCCCTCAAGCCAAAATAAGGATAGGACCGCATCTTGGGCGTTACACTCCCTTAGCAACGATGGACCTGCAAGTGAAGGCCTGGTACATGGCGGAGCGCAACCTCATCTTGAATGTCATGACTGGACCGGCGGTGACCATAGCCCCTACCACTCCAAAGCCAAGCACTGCAAGTGCGATCACACCACCAAAGGCAATGCAAATGATGCCCACGTCAACGCAGAGCATTGCAACTGCGACCACAACACCAACACCAACGCAAACTGCACCCATGCGAATGTCGAGCACTGCAATTGCGACCACAACGCCTACACCAAGCTCTACCACCCCCGCATGAGAGGAGCTTAACATTTGAGTTCCATGTCTATGGTTCCTACCCGTTTAATCACCGGACTTCGCCTATGTTCGATCGCCAACCTGTGGCCTGATGATGGCCGACATGTGGCATGATGATCGCCGAACATTTGTCGTTTTTTGGTAGTGGGAAAGAGAACTTTAATTTATTGTGCGTTTGGGGCCCAAAACCTGGGGGTGGAAACTTGTGCCCCCAAGACGGAAATAACGCCAACACAAACGCCATCGCCAGGTATACTAGGGGTACAAACGGGTCGAGATGGTCTAAGGCCTAGTCAATTCGACCAACGACGCCGACATTTGTCGCTTACCTCTTTGGGGCGTCATTCATGAAAACTTTGGATCCCATTTGCATGCTCCATGGGCTGGATACTCATGCCATTCGGTCTTGGTAGCTGGTCTCTTCCAGTGTGTTCATGGGGTCACCATGCCTCGCTTTATCTTCCTGAAGTCGGAGCTGTCGAGGCGAGGACCTAGCGTCAACAATGACACGAGACGGGTGGTCGACTCTGGCTATGGCTCGACGCAAACTCAACGCTTTTCTCCTACAAAGCTCATCGATAGAGCCAGAGCTGCCTCATCGCCGATGCATGTGGATGATAGTTTGGCATCCTGTGGCGCATGCCTGATCACTTATTTGTGGTGAGGGCTTCTTTGTTGGTAGCCGATGGTGGAGTTGTAGTCACCCTCGCGGAGGCATGATGACAATGATGCCAGGATGCAACCTTAGCGGTGTGTGTGTGTGTGCCCGTTCTTGTGTGGGTTGCCAGGCCTCCCTATGTGCCTTGTTTCTGCGGCTATGATGTGACAGTTTTCTTTCGGTTTTCTGTTAATTAACCGAGCAATATTCTTCGACCTTTTCAATGACTTGGGCCCTAAAAGACCGCGTTTCAAAAATCCCTTATGTGTTCCACTAGAACCGATGTTTTCGTGTCAATGGAGGGATCTAGCGACGACGGTGTTTGCACGACATGCCCTTGCTAGAAGGTGCCTTTGTCAAAATTCTCTCTTGCTACCCGATGGTTTTCGTATCACTGTTAGTTCAAACTTATGTTTGTTGTAACTGTTATCTTGATCACAAGGTTTCCTTTTCCCTTTTGTAATAATTTGGTTGTGTGCATCCTCAATGTCTTAAATATAATTTAGGCCTTCTCTCTTTAACCATCCCCCACCCCTCTCAGAATGCATGTTTAACACACACACACACACACACACACAAGCATGCACACGGACGCTCGCGCGCGCGCGCACACACACAAAACTTTGAAGCCAACCATTGAAAGATATATACTCTAGAAATAATATTAATTAAATTCTTAATAAATCTGATTATTTATTGAAGATTGGAAGACAATATTACTTGTTTCCTAATCTTCTATTCTTAAATAGTTGTAACCCAGTATCTATTTTTCCTAGCCATGCAACTATGCCACATAAGCAAGATATGAATGCTAGTCATTTTTTGGCATTCTCTATGCATGCTACACTATCACATCATAAAATTCAGGAATGTTTAGGGCTCTTTTGATTCAAAGATATTTTATAGGATTTCTAGAGGATTGAAATCCTTAGGAATGTTTCCTACGTTGTTCCTTTGATTCATAAGATTGGATTCCATAAAAATGTTTCATATGGAATCTTTTGTACAACATTTCATAGAAATCTAACATCCACTTCAACCTATTTTTACTATTTTTTTTTTGTTTTCTCGTGTGGTATCAAACACCCATTGCTACTTCTATAGGATTCAAGTAAGCATGCTACTCCAATCCTATAATTTTCTTAGTCCTACGTTTTTAAAATCCCGCGAATCAAAGAGGCTATCACAAGTTAAATTTTGCATTAGATATTGTATTGACAATCTATTTGTTCGGCGACTGCAACGTATGTATAGTTGACCCTTCACATTTTTGTTAGAAATGACATTCTTTAAACTGCAAATCAATTTTTATGTGCTCCATATTTTTATTTTTTCAGGTTGCATTTTCTTTTCATTAGTTTTAGATGTTTTTAGCACCTTTTACACACTAGTAGAAAAAGGGGCTTACGTCATAGCTCAATTTACACATTAGTCCGGGTTCCATTACGAACCGGGACTAATGTTAGCATTAGTCCTGGCTCGAACGGCAAGGGCGCCGGTCAGTCAATAGTCCCGGTTCAAAAGGGACCTTTAGTCCCGGTTCGTGTCTCGAACCGGGACTAAAGGGTTTGGAGGCTTTAGTCCTGGTTCGTGTCTTGAACCGGGACTAAAGGGTAGACCTTTAGTCCCGGTTCGAGACACGAACCAGGACTAAAGGGGTATTGTATTTTTATTTTTTCCTGTTTTTAAATTTTATTTCTGTTTTAAATTGCTTATATCTTTTAGGATATTTTTTTTGAGTGATTCTTTTTGCAATATATTAAAATTTTGTCTAGTTTCTTTTTGTGCAATTAGTTTTTAAATTTGAATGGTTTAAATTTGAATTTGTTCAAATTTGCTTCAAACCCAAATTGTGAATAACTTGAGTTTACAAATAGTTTTTAATTTAATTCTTTTTTCTCCTAGTCATCTGTTAGATTGTTATCACAGTAAGATTTATTTGGTTATTTTTAGAATAATTCAAATTTGGATTTAAATTAAAACAATATTGTTTGCTTATATAGTTGTTTTAGTCAATTAATTGTTGTTTTTTATTATTTTTAGTTAGTACTTTCTGTAGATTTTAACATGTTATAGTATGGTGCATATTGAATGCATTAAAAGTCTGGAATTAAAATCATTTTAATAAAATGCCTTTGTAGCAGATGAGTTTTCGTTTGAAACCTTGATACTTCGAAGGATGATCCAGTTTGTACACGAAGTGCATCCAGTTTTTATCGTAACTCTCTCAACTTTTTAGCACATGCCATGTGGGTGAAACTATGATACCATGCCAACTTTCAACCTTTTCAGAGTTCATTTGTAGTGCTTTTCAATTTCAGGGCCAATTAGCTCAAAAAAGTAAGTAATTGCATGAAAAATACCAAATGAAGTCAGCAAATATTGAAAATTTATGATGTGGCTTTAAATGGTGTATTTTAAACACACAAAAAGTATGGACTTCAAATAAGTTCAAAAAATGAAATCCCTTTGCAATAGATGAGTTTTCGTTCGAAACCCTGATACTTCGAAAGAGATTGTTCATTTTGTACACGAAGTGCATCCAGTTTTTTACGTAACCCTCTCAACTTTCTAGCACATGCTATGTGAGAGAAATGATGATACGATGCCAAGTTTCAACCTTTTCAGAGTTCATTTGTCGGGCTTTTCAATTTCAAAGTAATTTAGGTCAAAAATCATTAAATGCATGAAAAATAGCAAATGAAGTTATAAAGGGTTGAAATTTAGGATGTGGTTTTGAATGGTTTATATTGAATGCACAAAATGCATAAAATGTCTGAAGTTGAAATAAGTAAAAAAATAAAATATCTTTCTAGCAGATGGGTTTTCGTCCGAAACCATGATACTTCGAAGGAGATGGTCCAGTTTGTACACGAAGTGCATCCAGTTTTTGTCGTAACCCTCTTAACTTTTTAGCACAAGCTATGTGGATGAAATGATAATACCATGCCAAGTTTCAACATTTTCAGAGTTCATTATAGTTCATTATACAAATTTTCAGATATGAATTTTGACCGTTTTTTCAAAAAGGGAAAAATGTAAAATGGCCACAACTTTTGCATACGATGTCAAAAAAAAGTTTAATACATAAAAAAAAACTAGAGAAAATTGGGAATCGATTTCACCGGGGCTTGCCCGGTGAAGTTTTCTCAGATGCTCAAAATTCCAAATGTAAAAAAAGTTATGGCAAAAAGAAGTTTTTTCCACAAAAATAAGAAAAAATAATTTTATTTAAAATCTTTAGGTTGTTTTCATTGAAATTCACTATTTTTATTACTTATTTTGTTTATTTTAATAATTGTTTGAATTCAAAAAATTAAATCATGTGACATGACATCAAACCCTAGGTTGTTTAGGATTGATAGCTTACTATTGTTAGGAGAACAACAAGTGCAGACTTGGCAACTAGGAGCGATAGAACCAGGAAGTTAAGCGTGCTCGGGCTGAAGCAGTGAAAGGATCGCTGACCGGCCGAGAAGTTAGACGATTTGAAATGAGTAATCTACGCTAGAGCAGTGAGGATGGGTGATTAGAGATTAAATTGTCAAATAAATCAAAGATTTAAAAATTGAAATAAAACATAAAAACAAATCAAAGAATATTCAAAAATAAAATTTGAAAAATAAATAAAAAAGGTACCTTTTTGGGTCAAACAAACAAAATAAACAGACGGATCCTTTAGTCCCGGTCCGTGTTAAGACCCGTGACTAAAAGGCCTGCCCCTGAGGGCGCTTTGAGGCGCCCACGTGGAGCACCTTTGGTCCCGGCTTGAAACAGGGCCGGGACTATAGGCCATGTCCCCACTAGTGACACATCTCTTTTACTCCTAGTTTGTAGATGTTTTTAGCACCTTTTACACATTCGGAGTAGTATGATTCCTGCAGCAATGCACGGTGATACACCTAGTTTGTAGAAATAAAAGGTCCACAATAGTCCTTGGTAATAATTAACACCATCTTACCTCGCAAGGGCTAATAATAATATTATCCATTGGGTCATAAAAGATTGACGGCTTATAATACCTTGGGAGCATCTTTATTTTAATATATGCCAACGCACACTTGGGTGGGTTAATTATGAGACGACCCACTAAAAGGCAAGGGTTAAAGGGTGTAAGTAATGCGTTTTCATTTTTCTAAAATTTCTACCAATTCAAATAAAGGATAATAGGCTACAATCTTCCTTAATAAGATTCCTATAAAAATCATTGCTAATATATCAGTTATTTTATTAATCAACATAATAGTAAGGGATAATGACAGTTAACAGTACATAAACAGATGACATATGTTAGATCGAGAAAATTGCACCTGTAATGCCACATTTATTAGATCTACATAGAGCGTACCTAAATTGGCCGCATTGCTTGGATCTATATTTTTTTTCCAAATAGATTACATCCATTAGATCTAGATAATTGTACTCCATATAGTCGTATCTAAGCAGATCATAACACATAGATCTTAATATCCCCCCACCCCCACCCCCCCAAAAAACCCATAGAGTATCCTTGTTGCACTTTGACAGATCTCACAGCAAAACAAATTTAGTCTAGTGCGAGGGGTGTATTTAAACATGATAATTTTGTATAGCCAATATAAATACCGGTGTACCATCTTGCCCCCTATCTATATATAATCAACAATATCAATAACGTAGAATTTTTTTCAGGGGCAATAACACAAGTGAAAATGGTTGATCTGTTATAAGATATCGAAATTAATGATGTTTTCTTGAACTAACAACTTGTTTAATACTTGTATGCATACTGCCATAATGACACTAAACTACTTCCACCACTCAGTGTTCTTGCATGCATGCAGTGTATTAATGATCCTAATAAACAAAAAAAAGCTTGTAAAACATGTATTAAATTTGACCTTGATACCCGTAGTTTCAGTTTGTGGCCTTGTATATGAAAATGAAGGGAGTATCAAGGAAAGAATAAATCAATATCACCTATGGAACAAATGGTCCAATTACTCCTAACGTGCCACACATTCATCAGCCATGCGGAGTTTTAAAAGATTGCATGAAAAAAAGGTTAAATTATTACATGCGCTTAAGGAGGAAAATAGAATTTGTTTATACACATAGAGAAAATTTAAAACTGATGACAAGAACACGCCAATTTCAATTTTCAGAGATTAATATTGTTATATAGCTCAAATTGCTCCATGGACAGGTGTTCATGGTTGGCTGCATATCACAAAGGCTTCCAAAACTAGATCTAACTTTGTATATTTCAAACAAAATAATTTTTGGACTCCTTCGTTACCATGCAATAACACCCTAATCGCCGTCGTATTCTATGACAAGTTAATTATCATGTGGTACCTTTAGTACCAATAAATCCACTACTTTATAAATCTTTAGGTGCTAACTTATGCTTTAACAAAATTTTAGAATATTTCGTTAGCACATAATGACACACTAGTCAGCAGCCTTTTGTAACAAATTGTCACATAGTAATGTGGTACCAACACAAAGCCAACTCCGTAAATCACTGGATGACAAAATCGTGGATTTCTTTTGTTGAGACATATATACACATATATGGGATATTGTATCTAAGCTGTCGCCGAGACAAGAACCAACAGTGAAGACTACTCGTAAATTGGGTTTGCGGTTGACTGTTAAAACATTTTAGTGTTTCAAGATTCAGTAGAATCTCGACGACACCAGTTTGTCTTTTCCTATATGCATGCATGCAAATTGCAAGGGCGTTCGCGGTGCTATATGGAGCTGATGTTCACGCCTATTAAAATGCTACTTTTTTCACATTTTGTTGTTATATTTTGCAGGGACCTCTATGAATGTGCCAATGTCTAAAGTATTTTAGACAGATTACAGATGATTCTCATCCATTTGCGTCGTCTACCACATGCTAGTAGATATAGTATATGAACAGGAAATCAAGGGCGCATATATATAAAATCATACCTGAAAGTGGAAGCTGTAAAATGTTCTATTGACCTCTAAGGTGGAGAAAGTCGATGAACTGATGAGGTGAAGGCCTTCGTTCTCAAATATGTTTATGCACTTGGACGGAGGAAGACTTGCAGCCATATTGCTCAATAGGCTAACCTGGACCATGATTTCGTTGCCATCGAGAGGAGTAGCTGAAACAATACGGCATGTGCTCTCCTTAAGGCACTGCAGTCGTTCTCTGCATTTGGCTCTAGTGAGCTCCTGTTTCCTCTTCTCCAGATCCTCGACCTGCTTCTGCAGCTTGGGGATGTAGTCGAGGACCTGACACACCGTCGTCGGAATGCTCAGCTTCTTCTGCATGCCGCACCATATAGGGAGATACACATCGGTCATAATATGTAAATATTTCATCATAATCGCTAGGGCTACTACTACGGTACCACATCCTAGTTAACTCATAAAAAAGTGAGGGAATGATTTACGGTATGATCTGCGTTGGGGATGAGAGAACGGAGGGTGGAGTAGAGCTGATTGAGCTGCATCCGCCGGTCGCGCTCGTACGCGTTGTGGTCGAGCTTCTTGTGAGAGCCGGAACCAACCAAGCCGGACCAGCACGCTTTCGCCGGTGCCGGCCCGGAGAGCTCGTTGATGTTGAAGTCAAGGTCCAGGTCCGGTAACTGGAAACTCGGCGGCTCGTTGGTGAAACCGTTGTCTGCCTCTAACGGCGAGATCATGCTCCTCGGGACGGTGCCGTTGTCGAACAGTTGGTGCTCCATTAATTGCTGCAGATCCATTGAAATTTTTGTGGAGAGATTAGAGAGGAACCGAATCACCTAGTACGAGCTAGCAAGGTAGCTACGGGCTATATATGGCATTATTCAGTGTGAATCTTCTGGAACGGGTTAGAGAGGTCCATAATTGTTCTCTATTGAGATTGTAAACATTAACTATCAGATCATGATATGTTTGATGGAGTTAGCTTGACAATTAAGTGGTCAGACCCTAGTTATATATTACATGTAAATGATTGATGTCATCACGTCAGTTTCACATACAATCGACCGCACATAATTAATTTAGCTAAATATGTCTTAGTCTACACGTACGTAATAAAGAAACATAAATCTTACTCTCTCCTTCTAAATTTGTAATAAGGCAGCGTCTAATATTAAGCCTAACTAAATGTTGCCACAATTTAATTAATAAAATATGCACACAAAAATATGCTATTCTATTATTTTTTAGAATCAATTTGGGTTGTTGGTCAGTAACTATTTCAAACGTTTGGCATTTCAGTTGAACACTATTAAACTAAGGGCATGTCATAACTGCAATCATAGAGGGGATAGTTAAGATGCGATAGGGCCATACATACATAAACCTATACCTAATAATAAAGACACTATTGCTTTTGTCGGAAAACCCATCGTGGTATTTTTATAAAAAAAAACCCTATAATTTTTGTTATTCAACCCGCGCTCCATCATTTATCTGCAACGCAAAAGAAAAGAATCATTCGCTACAAAAATTATACCCGTACGCATCGCCTCCTCCGTCGACCGTGGGCCACCCTGGCCTGTGCCCAGGCCGCCACCACACCACTCGCCGCCGCGGCCGGCCTCAACGCCACCGCTGCAGATCTCAACCCACCCGCCTCTGCGGCCGTACCTCTCCACGCTCACTGCTCCCTGTTGCAGCGCTCGAGCGCATCGCGTCGACACTGGTCCATCGTGGCCTGTGCCCAGGCCGCTGCCACACCACTCGCCGCCGCGGCCGACCTCAACCACCACTGTTGTCAATCTCAACCCACCCGCCTCCGCGGCCGTACCTCTGCCCGCTTGCTGCCCCGTTTCGGCGCTAGAGCACAGCTTCTGGATCAAATCAACGCGATAGCTACAATGACTGGGGATGAAGCGTCTGCTCGATGCAGAACGGCGGCGGCGCGCTAATAAGGCGCGGCGGAGCGAAGTACTTGCAGGTGGAGGCGGGCCTCCATGGCTCGCACGGGGAACTCCGAGGTTATGGCGCGGCAATGGCGACTCCTTATGGCCAGATAGAGGCGCCTAACCCTTGCTCCCCTCATCGTATCCCCTCCTCCGGCAGAAACTCATCATCTGGTGAGATCCCCTCCCCATGCCTCCAACCGTGTGCCAAGCACCGGCAAGAAATTTTGTTTTATGGGGATTTGTTTGCTGATGAATGAATGTATTGAATGTAAGATTGTATTGTTGTAGAGACAGGGAATGAAACACCACCTTCAGTTTGTCATCTGATCCCACATTCTCTACCCCATGAGTGAAATAAGATAACAGACCATTGATCAATTCACGTAGCCTCTTTGTTTTGCTTTGCTTGTCCACTCAATTTCTCATCATGATGAAATTAACAATGGACGGGTTGATTTCTCAACAAAATAGGATAGGACTGACTACATTAGTTAGTTAGCTTATTATTTTAATAAATGAAAATGATTATAAAAAGATTAAAAACGTGTGGTATTTTTTTCTCACGTTGCAACGCACGGGCCCTTTTGTTAGTAATTATAAATTATAGATGTGGGTCCAGAGACACCATCACAAACTTAGACTGTCAACTCAGTTCTATGAAGACTTTGGCCCTATTTGGTTCATAAGTCCTAGGACTTTTTTTAGTCCCAACTTATAAGTCCTAAGTTCCTAAAAAGTTCCTACCTGTTTGGTTCCTAGGACTTAACATGGACTAAAAGATCATATTAGAACTATAAGTCCCTATAAGACTCTCCTTAAGAGTCTTATTTCATAAGTCCCAAATGTCCAATTTAAGTCCCTATAATTCCCTCATGTTTAGTTTAGATGAGACTTAAAGGGACTTATAAGTTCTAAGTCCCTAAAAAGTCCCTATAACCAAACACCCCCTTTGTGGCGAAGTGGAAGGAGGTCGATGAATGCAAGTGGGCAGTGTCGGCATGTCCATCTTTCTCCGTGAAAGCATAATTAAAACAAACAAATTATTAAAGTTACGAAGCTTAGTGTGTTTTTGACCTCGCAAGATTCCCCTCTCGAGTTAGTAGCAGTCACAAACTGAGTAATAGTGGGTACTAAGGATAAAAGACGACGAAAATGATTTGGGGCCATACATATATACTCTTAAGTACTGGTTGCTCGTGAAATTCGACACTGCTAGCCTAATTCTGGAATTACTATAATTAAGAGGTGTACTTAACCTGCATTATCGGATCTCTCCTGTGATAGCTGCTGCTGCAACTTGTTTGGTCCATTGAGATTTGTCTATAGTAGTTGCGGCATTACTATATTACCCTAGCTGGGCATGAGGCATATCATAGGCAAGCAGGCATTACGACATGATCTGGACGAACGATTCCGGCTGCCCATATCTTAATCACCCTGCGTACTGGCGCTGCGTCCCGTAGTGCCGCGGTGTCCGGTGTCGACATGGTGACGCCACGCGCGCGCCTTGAACGTGGCGGGACGTGTGTGGCGCGTGCCCCGGATGGTTGGGATGACCGCAATTGGTCCCTCCTGCACGGGAGTGCCACTAGCTATGCTACATGTACAGGAAGGTTAGGGGATGAGGAAATTACAGGATATGATGGGGGTTTCTAATTGGTCATTAATAAAGGCATGGGCTCACCCCCTTGAAATCAGGAGGGGGTATGTTTAGAAAGTTTGAAAGAAACCTGTAGAAATCCTGTAAAAGCATGTATGTCTAGCATTTTTCAGAGTGCCACTGCTCGGACGGGTGCAACTCCAACAGCTCCCGTGTCTTTAAAATGATCATCCTTATCTCTTTAAAATGATCATCCTTATCTCCGTTCCAGTATATAAGTCATCTTACAAAAATTAAATAATACTAAAACACTTAGGCACGATCGATGCATTAACTTTTACCTTTTTTTTGTTTTTTGATATTAATAAAGAAATCAATCAATAAAAGACGTGGGACGTGTATGCTTTTAATGACTTGAGACTAACTACTCCATCCGTCACGGTTTAGAAGGCACGGTTAAATTTACCTGCATTTCCATAATATACAAGGTTTAGGGCGCATTGCATTTACTCCTAGCAGCTAATGAATACTTCGTTGTACTACTTCTATATGCATGTGTAGTGTGAATGATATTTTTCAGTCCATCTTACAACCAATCAATAATCATCTAGGTTCTAGAGAATTTTCAAGCATGCCTTTTAACCGTGACTGAGGAGTAACACGACATGGAGTGGTCAATTCATTGCAATGCAATGGTATTAATTATCAAATTAGTATTGATTTCTCTCATTGTTTTTCTCCATCTTGATCACGGTGCACAACCTAACATGACTTATACACCGGGACGGAGGGAGTAGTTTTTTTAACAGATCATTGCTTACAGAAAATTGAGGTAAAAAATATCTCCAATAGTTTTCTTAAACCAACCACAGTTTCACAGGATCATACTTTTCTTCCCTGGGTTAGCTACACCTACCTAATTTATTCACGTATATGTATAATGATGGAATTGCACGACGTATTGATCAGGTGCGATTGCACCTATATATGATGTACAATGTGGGCCACAACCTCAACTATACAATGAATTAGGAGGTGAGCCAAATACACAATATGCACATAACATATATACTCAACCCCCAGCGCAATCGAAGCATCGCCATTGCTGACGCAAAGACTGGATCAGAACTCCTAGAAGGACGCCGTGGGCAAGCCTTTGGTCATGATATCCGCCAATTGTTAGGACGTGGGAACGTGTAGTACACGAACGTGGCTAAGGGACACCTGATCCCGAACAAAATGAATATCAAGCTCAATGTGCTTGGTGCGGCGATGATGGACCGGGTTAGCGGAGAGGTAGACGGTCGAGACGTTGTCGCAGTAGACCACCGTCGCCTTGTTAAGAGGGCACGAGAGCTCAAGAAGAAGCGGACGAAGCCATGAGCACTTGGCGACGACATTCGCCACGACGCGATACTCAGCCTCAGCGCTGGACCAGGAGATTGTAGGTTGCCTCTTCGACGACCACGAAATGAGTGATGGACGAAGGAAGACAGAGTAACGCGAAGTGGATCGCCGTGTGTCGGGGCAGCCAGTTTAGGGGAAGGTTGCATGGGAAACAAAAAATATTACCTACGCACACGAAGACCTATCATGGTGATGTTCATCTACGAGAGGGAGATCGGATCCACATACCCTTGTAGATCGCTAAGCGGGAAGCGTTAAGAAACGCGGTTGATGTAGTGGTACAGCTTCGTGATTCAAATCACCGTCGTCCCACGATCCGTCCTACGATCTGTCCCGATCTAGCACCGAACGGACGTCACCTCCGCGTTCAGCACACGTACAACTCGATGACGATCTCCGCCTTCTTGATCCAGCAAGAGAGACGGGGAAGTAGATGAGTTCTCCGGCAACGTGACGGCGCGCCGGTGATAGTGATGATCTATTCCTGCAGGGCTCCGCCCGAGCTCCGCAGAAATCCAATCAAGAGGAAGAACTACGAGGTATAGGTTTGAGTTGCACGTGGCCAAACCCTAAAACCTCTAGTATATATAGGAGGAGGGGAGGGGCCAGCCTTGGGGCTCAAGAGAGCCCCAAGGGCACCGGCCGAAAGGAGGAGGAGGTCTCCAACTCCAATTCGGTTTGGGAAGGAGGAGTCCTCCTCTTCCTTCCCACCTCCCTCTTTTTTTTTCTTTGGTTTTCTTCTTGTGGCGCCATAGTCCACTTGGGCTGGCGTCACCAGCCCACTAAGGGATGGTGCACCACCCTAGGACTATTGGGCTCATTCCCGGGTGGGTGGGCCCCTCCCGGTGAAAACCCAGAACCTATTCGTCACTCCCGGTACACTCCCGGTAATTCCCAAAATCTTTCCGGTGACCAAATGAAATCATCCTATATATCAACTTTCGTTTCTGGACCATTCCGGAAATCCCCGTGACGTCCGTGATCTCATCTGGGACTCCGAACAACCTTTGGTCACCAACACCTATAACTCAACTATACTAAAACGTCATTGAACCTTAAGTGTTCAGACCCTGCGGGTTCGAGAACTATGTAGACATGACCCGAGACACTCCTCGGTCAATATCCAATAGCGGGACCTGGATGTCCATGTTGGATCCTACATATTCTACGAAGATCTTATCGGTTGAACCTCTGTGCCAAGGATTCATATAATCCCGTATAGCATTCCCTTTGTCCTTCGGTATGTTACTTGCCCGAGATTTGATCGTCGATATCTCTCCTATTTCAATCTCGTTACCAACAAGTCTCTTTACTCATTCCGTAATACAAGATCCCGTGACTTACACTTGAGTCACATTGCTTGCAAGGCTTATATGTGATGTTGTATTACCGAGTGGGCCCCGAGATACCTCTCTGTCACACGGAGTGACAAATCCCAGTCTTGATCCATGCTAACTCAATGGACACCTTCGGAGATACCTGTAGAGCACCTTTATAGTCACCCGGTAACGTTGTGATGTTTGATACATGATACGTCCATTTTGCATCATGCTTTCATGTTGATATTTATCGCTTTATGGACTGTTATTATACTTTGTGGAACCTTACTTATACCTTTTCTCTCTTATTTTGCAAGGTTTATTTTAAGAGGGAGAATACCGGCAGCTGGAATTCTGGACTAGAAAAGGAGCAAGTCTGAGTACTCTATTCTGCGCAACTCCAAATGCCCTGAAAATCAACGTGGATTTTTTGGATTTTATAAAAAATACTGGGCGAAAGAAGTGTCATAGGGGAGCAACCAGGGGCCCACAAGCCTGGTTGCTGCGACCTACCCCCCTCGCCGAGGCAACAGGGCTTGTGGGCACCCTGGTGGTCCACTGGCCCCCTCTTTTGCTACATGAAGGGTTTCGTCCGGAAAAAAATCAGGGTGGAGCTTTTTCTTGGATTCTCCGGCGCCACGAGGCGGAACTTGAGCAGATCCAATCTCGTGCTCCGGCAGGATGATCCTACCGGGGAAACTTCCCTCCCGGAGGGGGAAATCGTCGCCATCGTCATCACCAACACTCCTCTCGTCGGAGAGGAGGCATCTCCATCAATATCTTCATCAGCACCATCCCCTCTCCAAACCCTAGTTCATCTCTTGTAACCAATCTCCGTCTCGCGACTCCGATTGGTACTTGTAAGGTTGCTAGTAGTGTTGATTACTCTTTGTAGTTGATGCTAGTTGGATTACTTGGTGCAGATCCTTGATGCTATTCAGGTTCAGATCCTTGATGCTTGATGCTATTCATTACACCTCTGATCAGACCCTAAGAGTTTATGTTCAGATCCTTGATGCTATTCATTACACCTCTGACCATGATTATGATTATGCTTTGTGAGTAGTTACTTTTGTTCCTGAGGACATGGGATAAGTCATGCTAATAATAGTCATGTGAATTTGGTATTCGTTCGGTATTTTGATATGTTGTATGTTGTTTTTCCTCTAGTGGTGTTATGTGAACGTCGACTACATAACACTTCACCATATTTGGGCCTAGAGGAAGGCATTGGGGAGTAGTAAGTAGATGATGGGTTGCTGTAGTGACATAAGCTTAAAACCCAGTCTATGCGTTGCTTCGTAAGGGGCTGATTTGGATCCACTAGTTTAATGCTATGGTTAGACGTTGTCTTAATTCTTCTTTCGTAGTTGCGGATGCTTGCGAGAGGGGTTAATCATAAGTGGGATGCTTGTCCAAGTAAGGGCAGTACCCAAGCGCCGGTCCACCCACATATCAATCTATCAAAGTTACAAACGTGAATCATATGAACATGATGAAACTAGCATGACAGAAATTCCCGTGTGTCCTCGGGAGCGTTTTTCCTCTTATAAGATGTTGTTCAAGCTTGTCCCTTCCTACAAAAGGGATTGGGCCAATTGTTGCACCGTTGCTACTACTTGTTACTTGTTACTTTTCGCTTGCTACGTTTCACCTCACTACACCATCACTTGTTACCGCTACTTTCAGTGCTTGCAGTTATTACCTTGCTGAAAACCGTTTATCAGAGCCTTCTCCTCCTCGTTGGGTTCGACACTCTATACTTGTGGGTCATCTATACTTATCAAAAGGACTACGATTGATCCCCTATACTTGTGGGTCATCAAGACTCTTTTCTGGCGCCGTTGTCGGGGAGGAAAGCGTCTTTGGTAAGTGGAATTTGGTAAGGAAACATTTATATACTATGCTGAAATTTCTTGTCACTTGTCACTATGGAAACTATTCCTTTGGGCACTAGTAGAAAACAGGGCTACCGTTCAAGAACATGGACCAATGGGGGGTCTTAGACCCGGTTCATGAGCCCAGGGGTCCGGCCGGGGCCTCGTGGGCATTGGTCCCGGTTCGTGTGGAACCATTTGTCCCGGTTCGAGCCACGAACCGGGACTAATGGTCCTTGCTGCTGGCCAACAACCATTGGTCTCGGTTCGTGGCTTGAACCGGGACATAAGGGTTGGCTTTAGTCCCGGTTAATGCCACGAACCAAGACAAATAACTTGCCTACATATACCCACCGCCGCGGCAGAGCACTCCACGGTGCTCTGTTTTTGTCAAGCCGGCGAGGGGAGGACATTTGGGTGCTCTAGTTCACCTCCTATGCACATGAGGTGTTCGACGAAATGCCCGAGCCACACTAGTTAAGCTTTCTCCTCTCGAAACTCAACCTCCGAGCTCCATTTTCAACGAGATTTGTCTAGATTTAGCGGTCTGTCACACCACGTCCCCGCCCCGTCTTCACCGCCGTCGATCGCCCACGCCGATCTCGTCGCCGGCACCACCGTGGTGAGCCTCTTGTTCTTATCTTCTTTCTGAAAGAAAAAAATTCTGACTTCAGATAGATAATTGTCTAATTTTCTTACTTTTATTATTCCTTGTAATTATATAGTGCGATGGTTTTGGTATCCGCCCCCGTTGGCCCTCGTCCTGTCTATGATTCAGATGTGGTATATATTATCTTTTCATAACTGTTTGGTTCATTTATTGTTTATGACCATTATGCCGACCAATGTGACATAGATTTGATTTATCTAGGAGGTTGTTGAACCGGAAATTCCAACCGACCCTATTGTCGAGAGGTTAAATTTAGTTGAAGAAGAAAACAATTACTTGAAGGAAAAAGTAAGAAAAATTGAGGAGGAGAATATTATATTGGAGTTGCATGTTGTGGATGTCGTCGATGATCACAAGATCAAGACGGATGCAATGCGGTTGAAGATTAAAAAGATTAGAAAATATGACATTCATACCGAGGCTTGGTATCATTATGCAGTTGGATCAGTTGTTACCTTGGTTGTGGTTACGATCGCATTTGTTTTTGCATTGAAATGTTTTACATAATTTCAATGTATGGTTTAATTAGATGCTCTGGAGACCTATATGTTGTTCAATACGAACTATGTATGTACTTTGGTTTTAATGCTCTGGAGAACTATGTATGTACTTTGGTTTCATAGTTCATTTCAAATGCTTTTCAACTTCATGGTCTTACAGCTTTGAATGGTGCATTTTGAACACAGAAAAACAAGGGAGTTTAAATAAGTTCAAAAAAATTGAAATCCCTTTGTAACAGACGAGTTTCCGTATGAAACCCTCATACTTCGAAAGAGATTGTCTGTTTTGTACACGAAGTGCATCCAGTTTTTGGCGTAAGCCTCTCTACTTTCTTGCACATGCTATGTGGGTGAAATGATGATACCATGCCAACTTGGATCCTTTTCAGAGTTCATTTCAAATGCTTTTCAATTTCATGGTCTTATAGCTCAAAATAATCAGTAAATGCATGAAAAATAACAAATGAAGTCAGAAAGGGTTGTAAATTGATGGTGTGGCTTTGAATGGTGCATTTTGAACATAGAAAAACAAGGGGGTTCAAATAAGTTCAAAAAAATTGAAATCCCTTTGTAACAGACGAGTTTCCGTATGAAACCGTGATACTTCGAGGGAGATTGTCAGTTTTGTACACGAAGTGCATCCAGTTTTTTCCGTAAGCCTCTCTACTTTCTTGCACATGCTATGTGGGTGAAATGATGATACCATGCCAACTTGGAACCTTTTCAGAGTTCATTTCAAATGCTTTTCAATTTCATTGTCTTATAGCTCAAAATAATCAGTAAATGCATGAAAAATAACAAATGAAGTCAGAAAGGGTTGTAAATTGATAATGTGGCTTTGAATGGTGCATTTTGAACACAGAAAAACAAGGGGGTTCAAATAAGTTCAAAAAAATTGAAATCCCTTTGTAACAGACGAGTTTCCGTATGAAACCGTGATACTTCGAAGGACATTGTGTGTTTTGTACACGAAGTGCATCCAGTCTTTGCCGTAAGCCTCTCTACTTTCTTTCACATGCTATGTGGGTGAAATGATGATACCATGCCAACTTGGAACCTTTTCAGAGTTCATTTCAAGTGCTTTTCAATTTCATGGTTTTATAGCTCAACATAATAAGTAAATGCATGAAAAATAATAAATGAAGTCAGAAAGGGTTGTAAATTGATGATGTGGCTTTGAATGGTCCATTTTGAACAGAGACAAACAAGGGGGTTCAACTAAGCTCAAAAAAATTGAAATCCCTTTGTAATAGACGAGTTTCCGTATGAAACCCTGATACTTCGAAGGAGATTGTCTGTTTTGTACACGAAGTGCATCCAGTTTTTGCCGTAAGCCTCTCTACTTTCTTGCACATGCTATGTAGGTGAAATGATGATACCATGCCAACTTGGATCCTTTTCAGAGTTCATTTCAAATGCTTTTCAATTTCATGGTCTTATAGCTCAAAATAATGAGTAAATGCATGAAAAATAACAAATGAAGTCAGAAAGGGTTGTAAATTGATGATGTGGCTTTGAATGGTGCATTTTGAACACAAAAAAAACAAGGGGGTTCAAATAAGTTCAAAAAAATTGAAATCCCTTTGTAACAGACGAGTTTCCGTATGAAAACCGGTACTTCGAAGGAGATTGTCTGTTTTGTACACGAAGTGCATCCAGTTTTTGCCGTAAGCCTCTCTACTTTCTTGCACATGCTATGTGGGTGAAATGATGATACCATCCCAACTTGGAACCTTTTCAGAGTTCATTTCAAATGCTTTTCAATTTCATGGTCTTATAGCTCAAAATAATAAGTAAATGCATGAAAAATAACAAATGAAGTCAGAAAGGGTTGTAAATTGATGATGTGGTTTTGAATGGTGCATTTTGAACACAGAAAAACAAGGGGGTTCAAATAAGTTCAACAAAAATGAAATCCCTTTGTAACAAACGAGTTTCCGTATGAAACCCTGATACTTCGAAGGAGATTGTCTGTTTTGTACACGAAGTGCATCCAGTTTTTGCCGTAAACCTCTCTACTTTCTTGCACATGCTATGTGGGTGAAATGATGATACCATGCCAACTTGGAACCTTTTCAGAGTTCATTTCAAATGCTTTTCAATTTCATGGTCTTATAGCTCAAAATAATCAGTAAATACATGAAAAATAACAAATGAAGTCAGAAACAAAATAAAATAAAATAAATAAGTAATT
This sequence comes from Hordeum vulgare subsp. vulgare, assembly GCF_904849725.1. Classification (NCBI taxonomy): domain Eukaryota; kingdom Viridiplantae; phylum Streptophyta; class Magnoliopsida; order Poales; family Poaceae; genus Hordeum; species Hordeum vulgare. The sequence continues at coordinate 567,753,781 of NC_058524.1, read as the reverse complement.
TGAAACAAAATAATATAAACTTTAATAAAATAGATAAGTAGAAACAAAAAAAAAACTTTAATAACATAAATAAAAATTTTGAAACTAAAATTATCAAAGTATTTTCTGTTCAAAACATTATAAGCAACTTCTAGTATTATTGAAACTAAAATTATATAAAATTCATGCAACTAAATTATCAAAGTATTTTTTGTTCAAAATCATTAAAAGCAAAAAGAATTTTCATAAAGAATTTTTTTGTTAGAAACTTTAATAGCAAAAAGAATTATCATAAAATAAAATTAATAAGTAATTATAAACAAAATAAAATAAAATAAATAAGTATTTTGTTGTAAGTAGAAACAAAACAAAAAAAATAAAGCAAAAAATAAAACAAAAAAAAAACTGGGAAAAAATAAAAAATTTGCCACCAACTCGGCCACCACGGCTTGAATACGACTAGAAACCCATCCATGGGCCAGGATTCAGGCTCGCAGTAGTCCCAGAAGGACCATCAGGCAAAGCAGTAGCAAGTAGGTCCGCAAGCCTGCAGTGGAGAGGAGCTCGAGAGGGGTGCGGCAGTGGGGCTTATAAACTACTGCGCGCCCCTCTCAACTAGCGAGATGGGACTAAACTTTGGACGCGACGCGGGCAGCACAGGGGCCTTTGGTCCCGGTTGGTGGCACCAACTGGTACCAATGCCCACCCTTTTGTCCCGGTTGGTGCCACCAACCGGGACCAAAGGCCGCCGCTTCCCGCCCTTTGGGCTGCTGAAGATTGACCTTTAGTCCCGGTTGGTGCCACCAACCGGGACTAAAGGGGGGCATTGGTACCGGTTGGTGCCACGAACCGGTACCAATGCCTTGGGTATATAAGAAACACTTAGCAGTTTCTACAAAAATCACTTCTTCTCCGCCCCGACGCCCCCACGCTGCTCCTCGTCGCCGTCACCGAGCCCTGCCCCGACGCCGTCGCCCGCGCCCTTGCCCGACACCGTCGCCGCTCGCCGCCCTGCCCCGACGCCGTCGCCCACGCCCTCGCCCGACGCCGTCGCCGCTTGCCGCCCTGCCCCGACGTCGTCGCCGTCGCGCCGCTCGTCGCCCTGCCCAGACGCGCGCCGCCTCAGCCCTGCCACGACGGGCGCCGCCCCGGCCCTGCCCCGACGTCGTCGCCGTCCCCGCTCGCCGCCCTGCCCCGACCCCGCGCCCTGCCCCTCCTCACCTTGGTCCGGCGGCGCCCTCCCCTGTTTTTTAATATATGTGGTAATTGTTTTTGTTCATATATATGATGATTTTTTATAGAATATGATGTTTTTTTTCAGATTATATGTATATGATTTTTTATAGAATACGATGTTTTTGCTTTTTTATAAAAATGTATATATGTTCTTTGTGTATATGTGTTCATATATGCAAAAGTTAGATTTAGTACATTTTAGGTTAGTTTAATTTTTAGAATTTTTTTAAATATCTAGCTAGGAAAGGAAGAAGAAGAAAAAGAATGAGAGGAGAACAAGGAAAATAAGAAGAGGAAGAAAGGAGAAGAAGAGGAGAGGAAGAAGAGGAGAAATAAATAAGAAGAGGAAAAAAAAGAAAAAGAAGAGGAGAAGAAGAAAGGAATAGAGGAGAAAGAAGAAAAAAAATAGAAAATTTCTATTTTTTTTTCTTCTTTCTCCTCTATTCATTTCTTATTCTCTTTTTTTTCTTCTTTTTTTTCTTGGATTGCTTCTCTTCTATTCCTTTCTTCTTCTCCTCTTTTTATTTCTTCTATTGTCTTCTTATTTTTTATCGGGTATGTCGTTGTCGATATACCCCCTCCCGATCGAACTTCAACAGGAGGGGGGGTACCGATATACCCCCTCTCGCTCGACCAAAACTCTCGAGGACACCCAAGCCCTAGAGAAAAAACGATGTTGGTCTCCTACCCCCTCCCGTCGCGCCCCTACCCGAGAAACTCTCTCGAGGCCACCCAATTTTACCAAGTTAAAAGAGCGTTGTCGTCGCGCCCCTACCCAACTCTCCCGCCGCGCCCCTACCCAACTGTCGTATATATATATATTAGTTAAGCCCATGCTGACTAGTTAATTGATGCATTCATTGTTTTCATATGTACACATATTAATTAACTCTCGTCTTTCTTCTTTTTTCTCTATCCCTCCAGATCGAGCTCAACTTCGGTAAAGAAACGAGGCCCGAAGAAAAAGTTGCGCTCGGATGAAAGGTTTGAGATCACAGCAATCGCGCGCGATGGCAAGCCGATTGAACCCATCCGGACAAGGGATGCATTTCGTGCTCAGTGCGGGGTTCTTGTTAGGGACAAGATCCCAACCAGTATCCAGCAATGGTTAAAGCCAAAGAAGGAAGACCCTGAGGTGCCGACGTCTTATCTCTCCGATATGTAGAAAGAAGAACTTTGGACGACGCTTAAGGCAAATTTCACCCTACCGCCAGAGGAGGATCCAAAGAAGCCAGTTAAAGAGGAATTGATCAAGTCTCATGCTCTTAAGAAGATGGCAGGACTATTCAGGAGGTGGAAGAATGAGCTGAAAACGTTTGTCGACAAAGAAGAGACACCATAATTCACCGGCCGGTTTGAGAAGATCAGAGATCAATGGCCCGCATTTGTGGCCCACAAGACATCGGAAAAGAGTAAGAAGATGTCAGCGACAAACAAGAAAAATGCTGCAAAGAAGAAGCATCACCATCGCACGAGGTCAGGTGGTTACCTCCAAGCCCGACCTTTGTGAGACAATGCTGAGAATGACCTGATTGCTAAAGGGGTCGAACCAGAGACATTGAGATGGCCAGACTGTTGCCGGACTTGGTTCTTCGGGGTTGGCGGAACCTTGGACCCTGTATTAGGGAAGTGCGTTTGGACGGAAGAGCAACTGCGAATACCCGTCAGGAAGCTTCGGCACTATATCGCCACAGCATAGGAAGGGACGTTCGTTCTAGACAGAGAGAAGGACGAGCTCACAATGGCCCTCGGGAATCCTGAGCACCCTGGACGGATACGAGGCACGCCAGGCTCCCTTCCGTGGAACGCTGGGTTTCCGGATGCAGGGGGTTACAAAACCCAGGAGAGGAGGAAGAAAGTGGAGCATAGCCAACTGCAGGCGCTGCACGAAAGGGTACAAGGGCTAGAGGAACGAGAAGCAGATCGCAGCAAACGACCTGCCGAAGCTTCCCCTGAAGCTACCGCACCATCTCAGAAAAGAAGCAGCGTGGCTTCCACCGAGCAGACTCAGCAGCTGGAGCCTGTCTTCACGGGCTACCCCGTGGATGCTATCACGGAGTCTCAACATTGCCACCTTATGACGCGATGGATGACATTGAAAGTCAAGGCGGTTGTTGGCTCTGTTATACCTAATGAACCTGGCTCAACCTACCACGGCTAGCCGATTCCACAAGGATATGCTAGGGTGATGGTAGATCAAATAACGGACGGATTTGAGGACCTTGAGCTTGAACACCCTACGGGTGAAGGGGAGATTCGGCTGGGTTCTTCTCTGAAGACTCCATGCCTATGGCGGAAGCAGCTCATCAACCTTCCGAACTGGACGCCTCTGCCTCCTCCGACGACGACGACGAGTCAGGGCACTCCGCCTCCTCCGGCGAGTGATCAGGGCACTCAGCCTCCTTCTCCGGCGCGTGGCGGCACTCCGCCTCCTTCACCGCCTGCGCCGGCGCGCCCGAGCAACCAACTGCCTACTCCTTCTCCGCCTCGTCAACAAGGGCGGAAGAGACCCGCCGCCGCTCCGGCTCCTCCGGCGCGTCGTCCTTCTCCTCCGCCTCGTAAAGGAAAGATAGCCACAGCCGCTCCGTCTGCTCTGGCGTCTAGCAGTACAGCCAGAGGCAGGCAATACAGATACAGTCCTTCTCTGAAGACTCCAGAGAAGTTACCATACGAGAGGAGCCAGGAGGAAAATGCGAAGATCATGCAAGCCGAAGTGACCAACTTCTTTGAAGGGGTCAAAGCAAAGAAAAATCCAGCTCCGGAGGAGAAGATAGATCCGGTAAAAGCGAAGCGTACTCTGCCTGCCCTGACGAAACCACCAAAGTCTCCGGTGAAAGACAACTATGAGCGCATTCTTACAAAGTCATTTATCGAAGCGGAGCGGTTGAGAAGTAATGTCAATGCCCAAAGGTTAGCAGAACGACGATCTGGGAAAAAAGTTGCCCAGCTCGGTGAACAAGCGAACCAATCGTTGCCCCCGCTCCAGGTGTCTAGCATCGTCGCGAATCATCCGGGCGGGATGGTGCCCGGTTATAACGATCTTGGAGATTACCTGCCCGACGATGCACAGTTTGATTTCTTGGAGGCGGACGAACACAGATACGTATACGAGAAGCCTCTCGTCAAAGATGAAAAATCTCTAACAACGATGATGCGAAGATTCCATGATTGGTATATGAAAACCTGCAGAGAGTCTGAGGGGAGGAATATTTTGACGCTCAGAGTTAAAGAGGAGCATGACCTCGTTGGAATTTATCTGTTGAATGTTCCATTTGAGGAGTTCTTCGAGATTTTCAATCTAAAGGCCCTCGATAAGTTAATGATCACTTACTACGACCTGTAAGTAGTACTACTTCTGTCATTAAGTCTCTATATATAGGTCAGCTCTTTTATTGCATGTATCTTTAATTATTCTCACTATATTATGCAGATTGAAGATCACCGAATTGAAGAAAAGACAAGTCGGTGATATTGGGTTCATTAACACAAATCTCATAGATGGATATATGGTTAAATTTCAGGCCAAAGATACCGAGGCCAAGCTGCTACAATCGTTTATATTAAAACAAAACAAAGCTATAATACTCTTCCCTTACAACTTCGAGTGAGTGTTACTGTCTTGTGCATATTCGGTTTCCCTTATTAGTCGAGGTTATAGTAATGTAATTGATGAGTTATGCATGCGTGCGTAGGTTCCACTATATTCTCCTAGAGATTACGCTTGAGCAGGGACTAGTAACCGTTTTAGACTCGAGACGAAAAGATCCCAAGAAGTACGCGGACATGACTGAAATTCTAGAGAAGTAAGTTAAATCTATCATTATCGCACCATATCGGCAACTTCAATTTGTTCATTTCCTGATATCAAGTAATTGTTTTCTTTGTCTGGCAGGGTTTGGAGTAAATTCACCTCAAAAACTCCGGGACTGCCAAAGAAGCTGCAGTTTAGACACCCGAAAGTAAGTACTATAGTAGCATATAAGTTCCACGCATCTCCTAGTGATTCAAGCGCTAGTTTCATCAATACCATTTAGCATGCTTGCTAATTATCAGTTTGATTGACCTCTATTTCTTGGAAAGTGGTTGTGGAAGGAAGAAGGGACTAATTACTGTGGATACTACATTTGCGAGTCCATCCGCCACACGACCTGTGAGCGGGGCTACTCCGAGAAATAATATGAAGTGCGTAAATAATTATATTCACAATTTTATTTTATTACCATCATTTGTGTTCAGTTTCATTTATTCATATATATGTATTGACCCCCTTCTTCAAATTAGATATTTCGGATGCGAGATGAACTCCTAGCACCAGATCGTATGCGAGGAATTCAAGAGGAATTGGCGGCATTCTTTCTTGACCACGTGATCGCTAAAGACGGAGAATACTATGTGGACCCTGATGCGTTCAATTTTAATTAGGAGATTATATTGTAAAAGATACTTATATTGTATATATGTAGCCAGGAGCGTCGGATAGATATACGAGAACTTGTTGTTCGACCAATCTCTCAGAGAAGGAGAGGTGGTCGATATCACTTCTCTTTGTATGCATCGGTTCATGACGATCATGTGTTTCCTTCATTTGCTTAACTAGATAGCGTGTCTAGTCCTCTCTATACGTATAGTACGTAGCATCGACCAAGCATGGAGATAAGAAAGGACACTTCTCTCTATTAATTAGCATGCTAACACAAAATATGAAACACCTAAATCAACCCCCCAAAACCCCCAAACCCTCTCCCCTTTCAAAAAAAAACAAAAACCCCAACACCTGAGATGCTGACGCGTGGATGCCTATTGGTCCCGGTTGGTGCCACCAACCGGGGCCAACGGGCCTCCTGCCTAGGCTCGCCACACCGGCCACGTGGAGGCCCATCTGTCCCGGTTTATGCAAGAACCGGGACTACAGGTTTAGGGCATTAGTACTGACACTTTAGTCCCGGTTCAAAAACCGGGACAAATGGCCCTCACGAACCGGGACAATAGGTCCTTTTTCTACTAGTGGAGGAGTTTGTTCGGGGTATCTTCACCACGAGCGGAAGCACGAGGAGTTGTTCCTCAACCTGAGGTACCTACTGAAAATATCTTTTATGAAATTCCTTAGGGTATGCTTGAGAAACTGCTGGCTAATCCTTTTACAGGAGATGGATCTTCCCATCCAGACTTGCATCTAATCTATGTAGATGAAGTTTGTGGTTTATTTAAGCTTGCAGGTTTGCCCGAGGATGAGGTAAAGAAGAAAGTCTTTCCTTTATCTTTGAAGGATAAGGCGTTGACATGGTATAGGCTATGTGATGATACTAGATCATGGGACTACAATCGGTTGAAGTTGAAATTTCATCAAAAGTTTTATCCTATGCATTTAGTACATCGTGATCGGAATTATATTTATAACTTTTGGCCTCGTGATAGGGAAAGCATAGCTCAAGCTTGGGGGAGGCTTAAATCAATGCTATATTCATGCCCCAATCATGAGCTCTCGAGAGAAATTATTACTCAAAACTTTTATGCTCGGCTTGCCCATGAAGATCGTACCATCCTTGACACTTCTTGTACCGGTTCTTTTATGAAGAAGGATATTGACCACAAGTGGAATTTATTGGAAAGAATCAAACGTAACTCTGAAGATTGGGAGCTGGAAGAAGGTAAGGAGTCACGTATGAATTTCCAGTTTGATTGTGTTAAATCTTTTGTTGAAACAAACTCTTCTAGAGATTTTAGCACTAAGTATGGACTTGACTCTGAGATAGTAGCTTCTCTATGTGAATATTTTGCTGCTCATGTTGATCTTCCCAAAGAGAAGTGGTTTAAGTATCATCCTCCTATAGAAATCAACATAGTTAAACCCAACCTAGTTGAGGAGAAAGTCATTGCCTTTAGTGATCCTATTGTTCTTTGTGCCTACACTGAGAAGCCACCTTACCCTGCTAGGAAAAAGGATTATTCTAAAGCTCCAACTGTGATACGTAGGGGTTACATTAGACCACTTGCACCCCCTGAGGAAATTAGAGTTGAACCTAGTGTTTCTATTATCAAAGATCTCTTAGCCGAAGACATAGATGGGAATGTTATCAAATTCTGTGAGGACTCCGCTAGAATAGCTAAACCTCACGCGAAAGACAAATACGGACCTGTAGTTGGCCTGCCCGTTGTTTCTGTCAAGATAGGAGATCACTGTTACCATGGTTTATGTGATATGGGTGCTAGTGTTAGTGCAATACCCCATTCCCTATATGATGAAATCAAAGATGAGATTGCACCTGCTGAGTTAGAACCCATCGATGTCACTATTACGCTAGCTAATAGAGACACTATCTGCCCTCTGGGAATTGTGAGAGACGTAGAAGTCCTGTGTGAAAAGACGAAGTATCCTACTGATTTCCTCGTCCTTGCTACTCCACAAGATAGCTTTTCTCCCATCATATTTGGTAGACCATTTCTCAACACTGTCAATGCTCACATTGATTGCATTAAACAGACTGTCACTGTTAGTTTCGAGGGTGTGTCTCATGAATTTAACTTCACCAAGTTTGGAAGACAACCCCATGAAAAAGAGTCGTCTGGTAGGGATGAAATCATTGCTCTTGCCTCTATTGCTGTACCTCCTATGGATCCTTTAGAGCAATATCTGCTTGAGCATGAAAATGATATGCATATGGAGGAAAGAGATGAGACAGATAAAATTCTCTTAGAACAATATCCTATTCTCAAGAATAATATGCCTGTTGAACTGCTTGGGGATCCTCCCCCACCAAAGGGTGATCCTGTGTTCGAGCTAAAATAGTTACCATATACTGTTAAGTATGCCTATCTTGATGAGAAGGAGATATATCCTGTTATTATTAGTGCTCACCTCTCGAGTCACGAAGAGAAGAGGTTATTAAAAACTTTGAGGAAGCACCGTGCTGCTATTGGATATACTCTTGATGATCTTAAGGGTATTAGTCCACTCTATGTCAGCACAAGATTAAAACCGATCCAGATTCTAAGCCAGTTGCTGATCATCAACGGAGATTAAATCCGAGGATGAAAGAGGTCGTGAGAAAACAAATATTGAAGCTTCTCGAAGCAGGAATCATTTATGTTGTTGCTCCTAGTGATTGGGTAAGTCCAGTACATTGCGTACCTAAGAAGGGAGGTATTACCGTTGTTCCTAATGATAAAAATGAACTAATCCCGCACAGGATTATTACTGGCTATAGGATGGTGATAGACTTCCGGAAACTAAACAAGGCAACCAGGAAGGACCATTATCCTTTGTCGTTTATCGACCAGATGCTAGAAAGGCTATATAAACACACACACTTCTGCTTTCTAGACGGTTATTCAGGTTTCTCGCAAATACCTGTTGCACAATCTGATCAAGAGAAAACCACCTTCACATGCCCCTTCGGTACCTTTGCTTATAGACGTATGCCTTTTGGCTTGTGCAATGCACCTGCCACCTTTCAAAGATGTATGATGGCTATATTCTCTGACTTTTGTGAAAAGATTGTTGAGGTTTTCATGGATGATTTCTCCGTCTACGGTTTTTCCTTTGACGATTGCCTCTACAACCTTGATCGAGTCTTACAAAGATGCAAAGATACCAACCTCGTTTTGAACTGGGAGAAGTGCCACTTCATGGTTAATGAAGGCATCGTCTTAGGACACAAAATCTCTGAGAAAAGCATTGAAGTTGATAAGGCTAAGGTTGATGCAATTGAGAAAATGCCTTGCCCCACAGATATCAGAGGTATACAAAGTTTCCTAGGTCATGCTGGTTTCTATAGGAGGTTCATTAAAGACTTCTCTAAGATTTCTAGGCCTCTTACCAACCTCTTGCAGAAGGATGTTCCTTTTGTTTTTGATGAGGATTGTGAGGAAGCTTTCAAAACACTTAAGAAGGCCTTAATAACCGCGCCTATTGTTCAACCACCTAATTGGAACTTTCCTTTTGAAATCATGTGCGATGCTAGTGCTTATGCCGTTGGTTCTGTTCTAGGACAAAGAGTTGACAAGAAGTTGAATGTCATTCACTACGCTAGTAAAACTCTAGATAGTGCCCAAAGAAACTATGCCACTACGGAGAAGTAGTTTTTAGCAGTCGTGTTTGCATGTGAAAAGTTCAGATCTTATATAGTTGACTCCAAAGTCACTATTCACTCTGATCATGCTGCTATTAAGTACCTCATGGAGAAGAAGGACGCTAAGCCTAGGCTAATCAGATGGGTTCTCCTGGTACAGGAATTTGATTTGCACGTTGTTGACCGAAAGGGTGCTGATAACCCTGTAGCAAATAACTTGTCTAGGCTAGAGAATGTCCTTGATGACCCATGACCTATTGATGACAGCTTTCCTGATGAGCAATTGAATGTCATCCGCACTTCACATAGTGCATCGTGGTATGCTGATTACGCAAACTATATCGTAGCCAAATACATACCATCCACTTTCACCTACCAGCAAAAGAAGAAATTCTTCTTTGATTTGAGACACTATTTTTGGGACTATCCTCACCTTTATAAGGAAGGAGTAGATGGTGTTATTAGACGTTGTGTGCGTGAACATGAACAGGGACAGATCCTGCAGAAGTGTCATTCCGAGGCTTACGGAGGACACCATGCTGGAGACAAAACTGCTCATAAGGTATTGCAATCAGGTTTCTATTGGCCCACTCTCTTCAAGGATGCCCGTAAGTTTGTCTTGTCTTGTGACGAATGCCAAAGAATAGGGAATATCAGTAAGCGTCAGGAAATGCCTATGAACTATTCACTTGTCATTGAACCATTTGATGTCTGGGGCTTTGATTATATGGGACCCTTCCTGAGTTCCGATGGGTACACTCACATCTTAGTTGTTGTGGACTACGTCACTAAGTGGGTAGAAGCTATTCCCACTAATAATGCTGATCACCACACCTCTATTAAGATGCTTAAAGAAGTCATTTTCCCAAGATTTGGAGTCCCTAGATATCTGATGACTGATGGCTGTTCACACTTCATTCATGGTGTTTTCCGCAAGATGCTCGCTAAGTACGATATCAACCATAGAGTTGCATCTCATTATCATCCTCAGTCTAGTGTGTTGGAGCATATATCTCCATATGTGGTTTTGGTACTTGATGACAATTCCTATGGACTAATGGTTGCCTTAAGTTACATTTATAGGATTTGTCCATAGGCACTTCTTGAAGTCCATCTGTTGGGTTCAAGGAGTTTATATGATGACCAAGATGGTATTCAAGGTATTATCCAAAGAATGGTCATAGAGACACATGGTTGATCAAGATCTCAGACAAAGAGTAAATCAAGATGATCAACACACAAAGCGTACAAGATGTACCAAGAGGGATCAAGTGATCCCATGGTATGGTAAGCATTGTCCATTACGTGTTTGTGTACTAACCCATGGTCTTCGTGAGAGTTCTATGTGGGGGTTAGGTGTGTTTCCATGGGCTTGCATCAAAGGGAAGATCTCATACAACCCATGGAGTATGACGTCAAGTTGTGATCGTCATCAAGATTGCGATGTGCAAGTTCAAGTGGATCAGCACGAAGATAGCATGCTTGAAGCTTGCCGTCCATTGTGGTGGCAATGGACTTGTGAAAATATGCTGAAGAGTGGCTCACCCATAGTGAGTATGGGGGAGCAATCAACTAGTCTTCATCAAGCCAACACAATCAAGAAAGGTGGTCCATCTTGAGGAAGCCAAGATCATCATCATCTAGCTCAAGAGGACAAGGTGCAAGGTATAGGTTTGCCCTTGATAGGTTTTCTGGTGAGGATAGATTGTTGTTCTATCAAGAAGGGCTCTCAAGTGAGTAGCTTGATCGTATCGTTCGTTGAGAGCTCAAACCATTTGCATCCTTGCATCATACTTCTTGGTTCTTGTTTGGTGTTTCTCTTTGTGAGTTTTAGAGCTTATGGTCATCTTCGTGACAAGCTCGAGTTCATCGAAAACGGAGTCCATATGCATCTATTATGATGTTTTCGATGTTGGAGTTTTTGCCGGTTCTTCATTCATAGAGATCTCACATCTCTATATCTTTGGCATATTCATAACCGCATGGTCTTAAGATTTCCAACAAGCTTGGGTTTGCTCGATTCGGAGCTCGTATGCGAAAGTTATGGCTGTTTCAGTGGCGAGCGGTACTACCGCTGGACCTAGCGGTAGTACCGATGGACCTAGCGGTAGTACCGCTAGAGTTGGCGGTAGTACCGCTGGCTCACGGTAGTACCGCCCCTGGTCAGCGGTAGTACCGCTCTAGGAGCTTAGTACCGCCTGCCTAGCGGTTGTTCGTGGACGGACCTTTTTGCGAAGACTTTCTTGGCGGTGGTAGTGCCTTTGCACTACCAGGGGCCCAGCGGTAGTACCGCTGGGGCCAGCGGTAGTACCGCTGGAGTGCCAGCGGTAGTACCGCTGTAGCTCGGGCAGAGAGTGGGGGTAACGGTCTGATTCTTTCCCCCACTATATAAAGGGGGTCTTCTTCCCCCTTGGCCTTATCCATCCGTTGAGCTCTTGTTCTACCTCCATTGTTGACATTCTTAGAGCTTGATTACTCTCAATCCCTCCAATGATTCTTGCTTGTTCTTGAGGGAAAAGAGAGAGGAGATCTAGATCCACATCTCCACCAATCACTTTCTCCTCTATGAGAGGGGAACCCCTTGGATCTTGATCTTGGAGTTCTTTGTGAGCTCCTTGTTCTTCCTCTCATATTTCTCCATAGCTTTTGTTGTTGTCGAGGGATTTGAGTGTGAGGGACTTGACCACTTTGTGTGGTCTTGCCATTGCATTAGTTGCATCGGTTTGAGTTCTCCACGGTGATACGTGGAAGTGAGAAGTTGAGAAGCTTACTACCTTTGGTACTTAGTACCCTTGATATTGTTCTTCGTGGATGCTTTGGCGTCCTAGAAGCTTGGTGGTGTCTCGGAGCTCAATCATTCTGGTGTGAAGCTCCGGGAAGCGTCGGGGTCTCCAATTAGGTTGTGGAGATTGCCCCGAGCAATTTGTACGGGTACCGGTAACCGCCCCCAAGGGTTGCCACGTGTACGGGTTCGGTGACCGCCCCCAAGGGTTGCCATTTGTACGGGTTCGGTGACCGCCCTCAAGGGTCCCTTAGTGGAATCACGGCATCTTGCATTGTGCGAGGGCGTGAGGAGATTACGGTGGCCTTAGTGGCATCTTGGGGAGCATTGTGCCTCCACACTGCTCTAACGGAGATTAGCATCCGCAAGGGTGTGAACTTCGGGATACATCATCGTCTCCCCGTGCCTCGGTTATCTCTTACCCGAACCCTTTACTTATGCACTTTACTTTGTGATAGACATATTGTTTATTGTAATATATCTTGCTATCACTTAGTTGTTTATCTTGCTTAGCATAAGTTGTTGGTGCACATAGGTGAGCCTAGTTGTTTGTAGGTTTTGTTCTTGACATATTAAACGTTAGTTTTATTCCGCATTTGTTCAAGCCTAAACCTTAACTATTTTAAAGCGCCTATTCACCCCCCCCCTCTAGGCGACATCCACGTCCTTTTCATAGTGGTCAAGTGGAGTTGAGTAATAGGGTGATCAAATTGATCTTACAAAAGACCGTCAATAGATCTCGAAAGAATTGGTCTAGCAAACTTGACGATGCACTATGGGCTTATAGGACTGCTTATAAGAATCCCATGGGCATGTCGCCGTATAAAATGGTTTACGGTAAGGCCTGTCATTTACCTCTTGAGCTGGAACACAAAGCTTATTGGGAAATCAAAGAGCTCAACTTTGATTTCAAACTTGCCGGTGAGAAGCGGTTGTTTGATATCAACTCATTAGATGAATGGAGGGGCCATGCATATGAGAATGCCAAGTAGTTCAAGGAAAAGGTTAAGAGGTGGCACGATAAAAGAATACAAAAACGAGAGTTCAATGTAGGTGATTATGTCCTGCTATACAATTCTCGTTTAAGATTCTTCGCAGGCAAGCTTCTCTCTAAATGGGAAGGTCCCTACGTTGTCGAGGAAGTGTATCGTTCCGGTGCCATCAAAATCAATAACACGGAAGGTAATTTTCCTAGAGTGGTAAACGGGCAAAGAATCAAGCATTATATCTCTCGTACTCCCATAAATGCTGAGACCAATATCATCAATATCATAACTCCAGAGGAGTACATAAGGGATGTTTATCAGCCTGTTCCAGACCCTGAAAACCAAGAGGTATCTGTTTCGGTAAGTAATTGGACTCCGAAACTTTTCCAATAGGAAGTTTTCTCCGTTTTGGAATTTATGGAAAATTAGAAAAATAAAAAGCAGTCCGGAGAGCGCACGAGGCGGCCACAAGCTTGGTTGCCGCGGCCTCCCCCTGGTCGCAGCAACAGGGCTTGTGGGCAGCTCGTGTGCCTCTCGGACTCCGTTTTCTTGCGGAGCACTCCTCATGGTCCAGAAAAAATCATTATATATACGCCCGAGGGTTTTGATCTCCGCATAGCGCAGTTTTCCTCTGTTTTCGTTTCGAGCTTGTTTCTGTCGCAGATCTAGACCATCATGAATTCCCCAAAAGCTCCTAAGGACAAGATCTTCGAGAAGGTCATCAATCCCTACCTCACGGAAGTGCTAAAACACCCTCAATCTATTAAGATGAGTGAGGGGATGTTGCACATCCGTGATGTTGAGGGGCCTAAGAAGATCGGAAGCATGGAGACGAGGCTCGAAGCAATGGAGCAACAAGTCTTCAAGTGCCAAGGGATGGTGGAGCGTTGACTCAACGCCAACCACATGATGATCACGGAATTCACCAACAATCACAAGATGGATGCCATTGACATTGGGAAGCACCTCTCCAGGCTCTATGACAGGGTTGATCAACTCCAAGGCCAGATCTATGACCTGGAGAACCAAAACTGTGAGTATGAGTATAGATTTAAATCAATACGGTTGGCTGCAGATTTGAGGATTCCGGCGACTCGTTCATCCTGCCATGATGGAGCACCTATGCATTGGAAGACGGAAGATCAGACTACTTCAACAACACCACCACCATCACCACCAAAGGAAGACAACTAAGCATTGGTATGGGCAATCCCCTTGGCTTTCGCCAAGCTTGGGGGAGTTGCCCTGGTAACGTATCACCTTTATATCTTTTGCTTTTACCTTTGTTTTAGTTCTTCCCTTTTCAGTTTTTATTTCTTCTCTTAGTGGAATAAGTCTTTAGTGTCTTAGTTTGAGTCTTTTGCCTTGTGTCTCCCCCGATGTATTCAAGCTTGCGAGCTATATAATAAAGAGTATCTTAGTCAAGGGCTTTGTTTTGTGCCGTGATCAAAAGTATGAAAAGAACGGTAGCATGAAAGATCATGAGATGATCCTGTGGAAAGTGATAGCTTCAGATATAACAAGTATGATGATTGAAACTTGTTGAGAGTAGACCAACATAGACCTCGGTCATTGTTGCAATTAATATGAAGTAATAAGGAAAGAGAGGTTCACATATAAATATATCATCTTAGACACTTTCTATAATTGTGAGCACTCACCAAACTATTACATGCTTAGAAGTAGATGTTGGACAAGGAAGACAACATAATGAATTGTGTTTTCTTGGTTCCAAACAATGTTATATGATTAGAGATCCCTTAGCATGTGACGATTGCTTCCACCTCATATTAGCCAAAACTCCCGCACCAAGTAGAGATACTACTTGTGCATCCATAAACCTTCAACCTAGTTTTGCCATGAGTGTCCACCATACCTACCTATGGATTGAATAAGATCCCTCAAGTAAGTTGTCATCGGTGCAAGCAATAAAAATTGCTCTCTAATATGTATGATCTATTAGTGTGTGGAAAATAAGATTTGTATGAACCTGTGATGAGGAAGACATAAAAGCGAGAGACGGCATAATAAAGTTCTTTATCACAGGAGGCAATATAAAGTGACGTTCCTCCACACTAAGAGGACACGCATCCAAACCTGAAAAGCGCATGACAACCTCTGCTTCCCTCTGCGAAGGGCCTATCTTGTACCTTTACTTTTTTCCCTTGTAAGAGTCATGGTGATCTTCACCAATTCCTTATCTAGCCTTTTTCTTGGTGAACGGCATATGCTTGGGAAAGATCTATATTCATATATCAACTTGGAGCTGAGTACTTATGCTTTATTATTGTTGACTTTACCCTTGAGGTAAATAGTTGGGAGGCAAAACTATAAGCCCCTATCTTTCTCTGTGTCCAAGTGAAACTTTGATACCATGAGTACCACGTGAGTTGTAATAATTTTGGAAAACAAAAGAGATGATTGAGTATGCGGATTTGCTTTGCAAGCTCTTATTTGACTCTTTCTGATAATATGATAAATTGCAATTGCTTCAATGACTTTGGACGGTTGTTGGCCACTTCTCGGTAAGGTTTTTGTCTCATACTTTGCTTTGTGAAGGAATTGTTACTTTCCCATAAGAATCTCTATGATGTATTGCTGTCCTATGTGTGATCATGATGCCCTCATGTTCGTATTTTGTTTGATCGACACCTTCATCTCTAAACATGTGGTCATGTTTTGGGTCTTGGTTTTCGCTTGAGGACAAGCGAGGTCTAAGCTTGGGGGAGTTGATACGTCCATTTTGCATCATGTTTCATGTTGATATTTATCGCTTTATGGACTATTATTATACTTTGTGGAACCTTACTTATGCCTTTTCTCTCTTATTTTAGAAGGTTTATTTGAAGAGGGAGAATACCGGCAGCTGGAATTCTGGACTGGAAAAGGAGCAAGTCTGAGTCCTCTATTCTACGCAACTCCAAATGCCCTGAAAATCAACGTGGATTTTTTTGGATTTTATAAAAAATACTGGGTGAAAGAAGTGTCAGAGGGGAGCAACCAGGGGCCCACAAGCCTGGTTTTGGCGGCCTACCCCCTTGGCCGCGGCAACAGGGCTTGTGGGCACCCTGGTGGCCCACTGGCCCCCCTCTTTTGCTATATGAAGGGTTTCGTACGGCAAAAAATCAGGGTGGAGCTTTTTCGTGGATTCTCCACCGCCACGAGGCGGAACTTGAGAAGATCCAATCTAGAGCTCCAGCAGGATGATCCTGCTGGGGAAACTTCCCACCCGGAGGGGGAAATCGTCGTCATCGTCATCACCAACACTCCTCTCGTCGGAGGGGAGGCATCTCCATCAACATCTTCATCAGCACCATCTCCTCTCCAAACCCTAGTTCATCTCTTGTAACCAATCTCCGTCTCACGACTCCGATTGGTACTTGTAAGGTTGCTAGTAGTTTTGGTTATGTTGGAATTATGCCCTAGAGGCAATAATAAATATAGTTATTGTTATAATTCCTGTATCAAGATAATCGTTCATAATCCATGCTATAATTGTATTGAATGAAGACTCATTTACATGTGTGGATACATAGACAAAACACTGTCCCTAGCAAGCCTCTAGTTGGCTAGCCAGTTGATCAAAGATAGTCAGTGTCTTCTGATTATGAACAAGGTGTTGTTGCTTGATAACTGGATCACGTCATTAGGAGAATCACGTGATGGACTAGACCCAAACTAATAGACGTAGCATGTTGATCGTGTCATTTTGTTGCTACTGTTTTCTGCGTGTCAAGTATTTGTTCCTATGACCATGAGATCATATAACTAACTAACACCGGAGGAATACTTTGTGTGTATCAAACGTCACAACGTAACTGGGTGACTATAAAGATGCTCTACAGGTATCTCCGAAGGTGTTCGTTGAGTTAGTATGGATCAAGACTGGGATTTGTTACTCTGTGTGACGGAGAGGTATCTCGGGGCCCACTCGGTAATACAACATCGCACACAAGCCTTGCAAGCAATGTGACTTAGTGTAAGTTGCGGGATCTTGTATTACGGAACGAGTAAAGAGACTTGCCGGTAAACGAGATTGAAATAGGTATGCGGATACTGACGATCGAATCTCGGGCAAGTAACATACCGAAGGACAAAGGGAATGACATACGGGATTATATGAATCCTTGGCACTGAGGTTCAAGCGATAAGATCTTCGTAGAATATGTAGGATCCAATATGGGCATCCAGGTCCCGCTATTGGATATTGACCGAGGAGTCTCTCGGGTCATGTCTACATAGTTCTCGAACCCGCAGGGTCTGCACACTTAAGGTTCGACGTTGTTTTATGCGTATTTGAGTTATATGGTTGGTTACCGAATGTTGTTCGGAGTCCCGGATGAGATCACGGACGAAGCGAGGGTTTCCGGAATGGTGCGGAAACGAAGATTGATATATAGGATGACCTCATTTGATTACCGGAAGGTTTTCGGAGTTACCGGGAATGTACCGGGAATGACGAATGGGTTCCGGGAGTTCATCGGGGGGGCAACCCACCCCGGGGAAGCCCATAGGCCTTGAGGGTGGGGCACCAGCCCTTAGTGGGCTGGTGGGACAGCCCAAAAGGGGCCCTATGCGCATTGGAAGAAAAATCAAAGAGAAAAGAAAAAAAAGGAGGTGGGAAAGGAAAGAAGGACTCCACCCACCAAACCAAGTAGGACTCGGTTTGGGGGGGAGTCCTTCCCCCCTTTGGCTCGGCCGACCCCCTTGGGGCTCCTTGAGCCCCAAGGCAAGGATCCCCCTCTCCCACCTATATACGGAGGTTTTAGGGCTGATTTGAGACGACTTTTCCACGGCAGCCCGACCACATACCTCCACGGTTTTTCGTCTAGATCGCGTTTCTGCGGAGCTCGGGCGGAGCCCTGCTGAGACGAGATCATCACCAACCTCCGGAGCGCCGTCATGCTGCCGGAGAACTCTTCTACCTCTCCGTATCTCTTGCTTGATCAAGAAGTCCGAGATCATCATCGAGCTGTACGTGTGCTGAACGCGGAGGTGCCGTCCGTTCGGCACTAGATCGTGGGACTGATCGCGGGATAGTTCGCGGGGCGGATCGAGGGACGTGAGGACGTTCCACTACATCAACCGCGTTCACTAACGCTTCTGCTGTACGGTCTACAAGGGTACGTAGATCACACATCCCCTCTCATAGATGGACATCACCATGATAGGTCTTCGTGCGCGTAGGAAATTTTTTGTTTCACATGCGACGTTCCCCAACAGATTACTCTTTGTAGTTGATGCTAGTTGGATTACTTGGTGGAAGAGTTTATGTTCAGATCCTTGCTGCTATTCATTAAACCTCTGATAATGATTATGATTATGCTTTGTGAGTAGTTACTTTTGTTCCTGAGGACATGGGATAAGTCATGCTAATAATAGTCATGTGAATTTGGTATTCGTTCGGTATTTTGATATGTTGTATGTTGTTTTTCCTCTAGTGGTGTTATGTGAACATCGACTACATAACACTTCACCATATTTGGGCCTAGAGGAAGGCATTGGGGAGTAGTAAGTAGATGATGGGTTGCTGGATTGACAGAAGCTTAAACCCAGTCTATGCGTTGCTTCGTATGGGGTTGATTTGGATCCACTAGTTTAATGCTATGGTTAGACGTTGTCTTAATTCTTCTTGCGTAGTTGCGGATGCTTGCGAGAGGGGTTAATCATAAGTGGGATGCTTGTCCAAGTAAGGGCAGTACCCATGCGCCGGTCCACCCACATATCAAACTATCAAAGTAACGAACGCGGATCATTTGAACATGATGAAACTAGCATGACAGAAATTCCCGTGTGTCCTCAGGAGCGTTTTTCCTCTTATAAGACTTTGTTCAGGCTTGTCCCTTGCTACAAAAGGGATTGGGCCACTTGCTGCACCATTGCTACTACTTGTTACTTGTTACTTTTCGCTTGGTACGTTTCAGCTCACTACACCATCACTTGTTACCGCTACTTTCAGTGCTTGCAGTAATTACCTTGCTGAAAACCGTTTATCAGAGCCTTCTCCTCCTCATTGGGTTCGACACTCTTACTTATCAAAAGGACTACGATTGATCCCCTATACTTGTGGGTCATCAATACACACAAGGTATTCCTCCGGTGTGAGTGAGTTACCTGATCTCATGGTCATAGGAATTAATACTTTACACGTAGAAAACAATAGCAACAAAATGACACGATCACATGCTAGTTTATAGTTTTGGTCTTGTCCATCACATCATTCTCCTAATGATGTGATCTAATTATCAAGTACCAACACTTGCATATGGTCAGAAAACCTTAACCATCCTTGATCATCTGGCTAGCCAACTAGAGGCTTACTAGGGACATTGTTTTGTCTATATATCCACTCATGTATCTATGCTTTCATTCAATACAATTATAGCATGGATAATAAACGATTATCTTGAAACAGGAAATATAATAATAACTATTTTATCATTGCCTCTATGGCATATTTCCAACATCCAGCCAGTCAGCGTTGGTTTAGGCAGTGAGGTCGGTGGTGGCGGAGGCGTACATCGTGATGCCAAGATCCACAAAGCCACAGATGTAATGGAGGATCCGATTGACGAAGGCCCAATGAACTTTCCAAGGAGCATGCATATGAATACATACCTTCTAGACGGCATACTGAAGCCCAAGTCGAGTAAGGGTGAGTAACTATAGATCACCAACAATGGAGCGGTAGAACGCAACATCCGAAGCAAGAGAACCATCAGTAGCAGGGTGGAGAGGCGTGGCCATGGGTATGCAATTAAGCATTCCAGCACGGTGAAGGAGCTCATGAGCGTACTTTCGCTGGTGAAGGGAAAAACATCAGGATGACGCACCACCTCAACACCGAGGAAGAAGTGCAACAGACCCAAGTCCTTGATGGCAAACTCAGCGCAAAGACGGTTAGTGAGCCGACTGAGAAGTGCATGTTGTCAGAATGATGTCGTCGACGTAGAGGAGCAGATACGCAGTATGAGCGCCCTGGTGATAGAAAAACATCGAAGCATCGGAGTGTGTAGAGCGGAAAGCAAGATGATGAAGAACCGACACGATGCGCTGGTACCAGGCGCGAGGAGCCTGCTTGAGCCCATATAAGGAGCACGAGAGAGGGCACACGTGATCTGGATACGTCGGATCAACAAACGTTGTAGGTTGCTGACAGAAGACCTGCTCCTGAAGATGACCATGAAGAAAGGCATTGGAGATGTCCATCTGGTGTACTGGCCAGGCACGAGAGATCGCAAGCTATAAAACTGTGCGGATCGTGTAGGGCTTAATGACCGGAGCGAAAGTGTAGGTGAAGTCGATGCCGGCACGTTGACGGAATCCACGAACAACCCAATGCGCTTTGTAGCAGTCGAGGGTACCATCAGGTCGGTGCTTTTGCTTGAAGACCCACTTCCCGGTAATCACATTGGCGTGCCGGGATCGGGGAACAAGCTTCCAATTCCGCTTCCGCTGCAAGACATCAAACTCCTCCTGCATCGCAGCCACCCAAAGTCGATCACGGAGAGCAGCTCGAAAGGAGGACGACAAGGGCGGTGGCGTAGAGGTGGATGATGTGTAGGGGTAGTCATCCAAAGAATACCGCGATATCGGACGAAGGATGTGTGCACGAGCGTGCGTAACCGGACCAACCGAAGGACCGGCGGGACCAGCCGCAGGTGGCGGGGATGACGCGTCGGAAGGCATCGAGTCCGCGGGCGAGGCCGGCTCGTCAACCGACGGCGGTACCGTGGGCGGGGTCGGCCCGTCAGCCGTCGCCAATGTTGCGGGCGAGGCCGGCGCATCGGGCGATAGGGGCATCAAGGCGGAGGAAGCCACAGGCGAGGCCGCGCCCAAGAGAGCCGCCGCAGAAGAGGATCCCGAGGTGGTGCTAGAGAGCATGGCGCCTGATCGAGAAGAGGCCACAGCCGGCGATCCATGGCGTGCCACGAAACCAGGGGGCGACGACCGCGCGCGAGCGCCCTGGTGAAGGGGTCGACGACCCGGCACCATCAGCTACAGGTAATGAAGGAGCAACCGGAAGCACCTGGTGAAACGGAAACACACACTCCAAAGTAAACATGTCGGGAGGTGAACACGTGATGGGAGATGGGATCATAGAACCGATATCCTTTGGAGTTGGGAGGATAACCGATCAAGATGCACACGCCATAGCATGGTGTGCATTTGTGAGGAGTGATATCGACGATGCTAGGATAACAAAGGCACCAAAAAATGTGCAAACCGTCATAAGAAGGCGGCGTACCAAATAGTAACTGATGGGGTGCATAGTTCCATCGTGGTTGACAAGGACGAAGATTGAGGCGAAGTGACGTGGTAGCGAGGGCATCCGTAAAGAAGCGGGGCAACACATTGGCATGAAATAGAAGTGTGCGAACACAGTCGTTAAGAGTGCGAAGGACACATTCGGCAAGTCCATTTTGCTGGGAAGTATACGGGAAAGTGAGGCGGAAAATGTGTCATGGTCCGAGAGAAAAGCGCGGAATTCTAGATTGGCGAACTCTTTTCAATTGCCAGCCTAAAGAGCAAGCATGGGACGCCCAAACTGCTGTAACATCCCAAAATTATAAATTTTGGAATGTTAATATAATTATTAGATTGATTGTTTGTTTGTTTTCTGAGTGACTGAAACTTGTGTGAAATTTGAAACTTTTCGAAACTTTCGAATGAGAGGGAATAAAATGACTTTCCCTTTCTCCGGCGAATTCAAATTCAATTTTTTTAAGCAACGAGAGAAGATGACATGACTTCTTCAACTATAAAGAATTTGAACGGAGGTGTTTGCATTTGAATTTCCTTGCATTTCCATTCGTTTTCTTCGTGCAACAAAATGCCGGGAAATACATTTCCAGAGAGGAGGAACATGACCCTCGAACCCACGGGCATTTTGAAAGTTATTTGAACCCTCAAACTTAGAGGATCATTTGAAATTTTTTTGCAAAAAGAAATAATGCTTTTAGGGATTTTTGGAAAAAACATTTTTTTCTGAAGTTTTTATTTTTGCCGTGGAAAAAATGCCCATCATTTATATTTTATTTTTCTGATGATTTTAGTATATAAAAACTCTTTATTCCGAATTGATTTGATTTCCTTTTTAACGTTTTAGTTTCCTAGTTTTGAAAATAGGAAGGAAATCACTTTTATTAGGAATACCTCCTGGCCCATTAAAACCTTTCCCTATTTTGGTCCAACAAAGATCATCTCCTACCTCCATCTCTCCCTCACGTACAGGAAACTTGCCATCCATGGAGAGGAGATCCCCACCTCCGGGATTCGCGAAGCTCTTTCCCTCCCAGCACCTCCCGTCGCCCTATAAGAACCCCCACAACCTCCTCTATCCATTTTCCCCAAGAACCATACCTCTCCTCGCCTCTAGCCGCAGCCCCCGCCTCGCCGGAGTTCATCTTCAACAGGAACTCGCCGGAGGTCCTGCTGCCTCCTCCCGTCGCCCCACGCCCCGCCGGCACCACCAACCTTCGGCCGGAGCCCTCCTCCCCCGCCTGGACCCCTCCGCTGCCTCGACCGGCCACCGGAGCCACCTTCCCGTCGTCTTCTCCAACTCCGGTGAGATTCACGAAATCCCGTATTGCAGTTTTTTCAGAAAATTGCAATCTTAGAAAATTCATATCTATTAGTCTATAACTCCGAATTAGGTGATTCTTTTTGCGTTGGATCACAAATTTTATGCAGTTTCTGTAGATATATAATTTTTCTATGTTTGGATTTATAAAAATTGAGTTAGATCAGATTTGAATTAAAGCTTGTTTTGCTTATTCCGGGAGTTTAAAAATAGCTTTTAATTTGATTCTTTTTGCTGCTGCTTCCTATTGATCATACCTTTCAGTAGTTTAAGTTTCAAATTTCTTAAAATATTTTTAATTGGGGTTTTTACCAAAACAGATTCTGTTTTAGCTCTTTTAGGACTATGGCTATTATTTTTCTGTAAATTGTTTTAAAATATTTTCTTTATTATTTCAGAAAGATTATTGTTTTGGTTATGTTAGTTAACAGTAGTTTTGCAACAAGTTCTTATTTTAGTTTTATTTGTTTTTATGAAAACAATTCTAGCTCCGTAGTAACGTGCAATTGTTTTCACCGTTGTTTCAAATCCCGTTTGGGAATACTTTCAAAAAGTTTTGTGAAAATTATTTTATTTTATCTTAGTTAAACTTATATCTTAGTTCCTTGTCATTATTTTCTGTTAGACAAAACTAATTAGTGTTTGACGTAGTAGAAGACTCCCTAGTCTTATTTGAAGTTTCTTTCGGTTCTTATTCGCTCTCGCTCTTTTGTTTTGATTGCTAGAATGATTGCTAGTATGAGTGCTTATGTGAATGCTATGTTTGCTATATAGATTTCATCGGAGAGTGACGAATAGTTCTATCACGTATTTCCCAAGAAAATCTTCTTCGTCAACATCACAGGCAAGTCACTTTGATCATACTTTAACCTATGTTTTATGCATTGTAGTTCTACCATCCTATGCCCATTTGCATGCTGCCTAGGTACTTGGAAACTTTATTCTAGCTGTAGTATCATGTGGTAGGAACACAACAACCCCGACACTTGGCCCCGGGACGACAATTTCTTAATGCTATGCTTGAGTAGACGGGTTATCGGTTGAGTGTATACCACGAGTGATGCGAGGTTGATATAATAACCAAGACCGGACTAAGACAAGATTTTCAAGACCTCGGACGCAATACAACACTGGGTGAAGGACGGTTGATCGGCTCCCTGGAAAACCCAGTGGATGCCCGGGATGCTGGAGAGGCCATGTCATCCTGCGGAAAGCTTCACCCAGGCTCAAAGAGACGGACGGATATATTCAAGACCCAAGGCTTACCTGCACAGCCACAAGTCATTATGGACTCTGGCTTGGTTGGACAACGCGGCGACTCTGGACAGGCGGTGCTAGCAGATGTAGACGAACGGTAGGAATGGATGGGCACCGACAGGGATTCAGAGGGACCCGTTGAAAGACCATGTTTTGATCATCCGGTCTTCAAACACCCTGAAGTGCGAGGACAAACCCGGAGGCGATCAAATCTTGTGGGGAACGTGTGCAAAACTCTGCAGAGTACTCAAACCTAATCGATTAGCCGTGTCCACGATCATGGACAACTTGAGCCAAAGGAACTGAAGTTATCTGGATTTCTCAACACCATTAAATGTATTTGATGCGGGTAATTATTGACAACTCGGGTACGAGAACTGGTTGGCGGAATCATCTCGTTAACAACAAACCTTGTAGTAACATTTTGCTTTCAACCCCTCTTGTTGTAGGATAAAACTGGCTTTATGCAAAACTTAGCTCCACCGACCAAATATGCATGTAGAGATAGTTGATTATTACTTTATCCCCTCTCTTATGTGACTTGCCGGCATATTCAATATGCTGACCTACACGGCCGCAACGTCTTATGTTGCAGATATTTTTCTTCGACGAGTAAGAGTACGATTCAGGGTTACGGTCTACACTCAACTTGCCGTTGGTGTTTATTGGGACTCCACTCCCTTGACCGCTTCTGCTGAGATAATTAAGGTATATATCAGTTTTACGCTATTTTACATGTGATTGCACTTTGATATATACATTGATGTACTGTGTGTGCCAGCATACTGATCCAGGGATGGCACAGAAACACAGAGGCTTGACTCGTCTTGAGTCGGGTCGCTACAACTGCATGCTCACATAGGAGTAAAAAGTCGTCAAAGTGGAGTGCACATCCGACTTTCATCGCAATGGAAAAGTCCACACATAATTGGATAAATCGTCAAGAATAACGAGATAATATAGATAGCCTGAATTCCTTGAAACTGGAGAGGTCCACACATCACTATAGATTAACTGAAAAGGAAAAGAAGCAATGATGGCGGAATTATTAAACGGAAGGCGGACGTGTTTGCCAACGCGACATGCATTACAAGTATGAACCTCAATCTTATTATAGTTGAAACTAAAACTCCTAAGGATATGACAAAGAGTGACAAGGTTGGGATGACCCACACTAAGGAGCATGCCAGAGATTGACGCCAGCGGAGAGAGAAACTAGAGCAGTGGAGGCGGAGGACTTCGGGTGGACCCTATAGAGATCGTCTTCGGGACTATCACATCGGTGAAGTACCATACTGGTTTGAACATCCTTGACACAAAAACCAAATTTGTCAAACTCAACAGTCACAGGATTTTCACGAGAAAGATAATGAACGGAAACAAGGTTTTTAATGAGGTTGGGTGAAACATGAATGTTAGATAAAGACAATGGCATGGATTTAGAAGGAAGCGAGGTGTGCCCGACATGTGTGATCGGGAGGGTGGAACTGTCACCGACAGTGATCAGGGTGGTGGTGTTGACCCGATAGAAAGAGGTAAGATTACCACGATTAGCGAACATATGAACAGTAGTCCAGTGACCATGTACCAGTCATCACCACCGGTATAGGTGTTGGGCGAAGGAGCGTTGTGCAGTTGGGCAAGAAGCACCGGGTCCCATGGTGCCAGAGACAACGTGGGCTGCGGTGATGGAGATGTCGTGAGGAAGTTGTAGGTGCTGATGAGCTGCGGTGGTAGAGGAGGGTACTCACCGTATGGCTGCGCGCGACATAATATGCCTGATGAGCCGGGTGTCGCGGCATGGGAAGGGTCAGCGTCGATGCCCAAGGGACCGACGTGGTGTACACTTGAACAACACCCGTCCACGGGTTATAGCCACTGGCCTAGGGCAGAGTTGGCTGCCGTGGCTGATGCTGATGCAGATGAGGGACGTCGCCAGCAGCAGCAGCGTGCTGGCGGCGTCCATTTCCCCGGCGACGAGCGGGATCCAACGGAGGTGCGCCGAAGGGTGTCGGCGGGAAGTGCAGAGCGGCGGCGGCTACGGCGGTGTTGGGTATCGTAGTAATAATTCAAAAAATTTCCCACGTCACACCAAAATCATCTAGGAGAGACCAACAACGAGTTAGGTAGGGCATCTTCATATCGTTGAAGATCGCAAAGCGGCAGCATTACTATAAACGCGGTCGATGGAATCGTGCGCGCGGCGATTCAAATCGCGGAAGATCCGATCCGAACACCGAACGTACGGCGTCGCCGCGTTCAACACACCTACAGCCCGGGGACGTCTCCTCCTTGATCTAGCAAGGAGGGAGGAGAAATTGAGGGTAACTCCGACAACACGAGGCGTGGTGGCGATGGAGTATGTGGCTCTCCGGTAGGGCTTCGCCAAGCATGCCGGAGGAGGAGAAAGAGGTGGAGAGGTAGGGCTGCGCCATAGGTGATCAAATCAGGTGTGTCCACTATATATAGGAGGGAGGGAGAGGGGGTGCACCACCCCTAGGGAAACCCCACGAGGTGCGGCAGCCCAAGGAGGAGGAGGGGTCGCGCCCTAGGTGGGTGGCTTGCCACCCAACACAGCCCCCACGCCTAGGGTTTGGCCTCCCTTGCGCATTGGGCCTCCTCCCCTTGGTGCACCAGCCAAAAAGGGGCTGGTTCCTCACCCCTTTCATCCCATGTGGTTGTGCGGGACAGGTGGACCCTCCCGATGGACCCTCGGTACCCTTTCGGTGGTCCCGGTACAATACCGATAAACTCTGAAACCTTTCCTGCAACCGAAACTGGACTTCCCATATATAAATGTTTATCTCCGGACTATTCCGGAACTCCTCGTGACGTCCAGGATCTCATCCGGGACTCCGAACAACCTTCAGTAACCACATACATGATTCCCATAACAACTCTAGCGTCACCGAACCTTAAGTGTGTAGACCCTACGGGTTCGGGAAACATGCAGACATGACCGAGACATCTCTCCGGCCAATAACCAACAGCAGGGTTTGGATATTCATGTTGGCTCCCACATGTTTCACGATGATCTCATCGGATGAACCATGATGTCGAGGATTCTCAATCCTGTATGCAATTCCCTTTGTCTACCGGTATGACACTTGCCCGAGATTCGATCGTTAGTATCCGTATACCTTGTTCAATCTCGTTACCGGGAAGTCTCTTTACTCGTTTCATAACACATCATCCCATGTCTAACTCCTTAGTCACACCGAGCTCATTATGATGATGCATTATCGAGTGGGCCCAGAGATACCTCTCCGTCACACGGAGCGACAAATCCCTGTCTCGATTCGTAGCAACCCAACAGACACTTTCGGAGATACCTGTAGTGCACCTTTATAATCACCCAGTTATGTTGTGACGTTTGATACACCCAAAGCACTCCTACGGTATCCGGGAGTTGCACAGTCTCATGGTCTAAGGAAATGATACTTGACATTATAAAATCTCTAGCAGACGAACTACACGATCTTGTGTTGTGCCTAGGATTGGGTCTTGTCCATCACATCATTCTCCTAATGATGTGATCCTATTATCAATGGCATCCAATGTCCATGATTAGGAAACCATGACCATCTATTGATCAACGAGCTAGCTAACTAGAGGCTCACTAGGGACATGTTGTGGTCTATGTATTCACACATGTATTACGGTTTCCGGTTAATACAATTATAGCATGAACAATAGACAATAATCATGAACAAGGAAATATAATAATAACCAATTTATTTTTTCCTCTAGGGCATATTTCCAACAAGCGGCTCAAAGGGCGCAGGGGCCGCTGTTGTGGAGTAGCGATCGATGGTAGAGGGCCACTGAAGTGACGTCGGCGACGAGGGCAGTATGCATGGCCCGACTCTTGAACTATTTCATATGGCATTCCTCCAGACGGAGATAGGCCACAAACTTGGCGAAGGAGGGATAGGTGATGAGGGAGAGGTTGGTCGGGGCTTTACCTAAGTCCTTGTTGAGGCTGGCAATGAGCATGCTGAGAAGGGTGTCATTGGCAATCTTTGCACCATTGTAGCGGAGCTCATCAGCAAGGGTCTTGAGTCGGAGACAATAGTCCTTGATGGAAGAGTTATCTTGGCGGCGTTGGAGGCGATTGTCGGTGAAGAGTCTGTTCAGCTTGGTCCAGAAGGCGCAGACATCATCATCGTCGTTCATCGTATGAAACAGGTCGGGCGAGAGGATGAGGAAGAACCATCGGATGAGCGTGGCGTCGATGGAGGAACACTCATGATGCGCGGGCACGAGGCTTGAGTCAACCGAGCCATCCACGTGGTCGACGAGGTTGTACTCCCGGAACACAAGGGAGAAGTAGGTCTTCCAAGCGTAATAGGAAGAGTCCGTCTAGGTAAGACAAACCAGAAAACGCTCGTGGATGTTAAGGTCGTGGATGTCGGCTGCGTCGGGAGGGTTGGCATCGGCAAACGGGTTGGAGCCGGAGGACGTGTTAGAAGCCATGAGGAGGGTGTGGCGGTAGCGGTGCTAGGGATCACGACAGGGGTGGATGGGTGATGCGGCAGTGGTAGCACAAGGGAAGCACGGCGGCGGCGGGTGGATGAAGCGTTGGCAGCGGTGCGAGGGAGGCGCGACATCAGCGACAACTGGTGAAGGAAACGACATTGCGAGGGAGGCACGACGGTGGTAGGTCGGAGATGCGATGATGGCACGGTTGGAAAGGAGGCACGGCGGCAGCGCGCGGAAGCTAGGGTTAGAACCCGGATACATATACCATGTATGATGATGGAATTGCACGACATATTGATCAGGTGCAACCGCACGTATATATGATGTATAAGGTGGGCCACGACCTCAACTATACAAGGAACTAGGAGGTGGGCCAAATACACAATATGCACAGAACATATATATTCGACACCCCCCATAGTCGAAGTGTCACCATTGCTGACTCAAAGACTGGATCAAAACTCCTCAAAGGACGCCGTGGGCAAGCCTTTGGTCATGATATCCAAAAATTGTTGGGATGTGGTAACGTGTAGTACACGAGCGTGGCCAAGGGCCACCTGATCCCGAACAAAATGAATATCAAGCTCAATGTGCTTGGGTGCGGCGATGATGGACCGGGTCCACGGACAGGTAGACATCTGAGATGTTGTCACAGTACACCACCGTCGCCTTATTAACAAGGCACGAGAGCTCAAGAAGAAGCTAATGAAGCCATGATCACTCGGCGACAACATTCGTGATGACGCGATACTCAACCTCAACGCTAGACTGGGAGACCGTAGGCTGCTGCTTGGACCACCACAAAATGGGTGATGGACCAAGGAAGACACACTAACCCGAAGTGGATCGCCGTGTGTTGGGGAATCCAACCTAGACAGCGTTGGTGTAGGAGGTGAGGTCGGCGGTGGCGGTGGCATACAACATGATGCCAAGATCCATAGAGCTACAGACGTAATGGAGGATCCGGTTGACGAAGACCCAATGAACATCCCGATGAGCATGCGTATGAAGATTGACCTTTTGGGCGGCATACTGAAGCTTCGGTCGAGTAAGGGTGAGGTACTGTAAAGCACCAACAATGGAGCGGTAGAACGCAACATCCGAAGCAGGAGAACTATTAGTGGGAGAGAGCTTGGCCTTCGCGTCGACACGCGTGGCCACGGGTTTGCAATAAAGCGTGGCAACGATCAAGGAGCTCATGAGCGTACTTCCGCTGGTGAAGAAAGAAACCATTAGGATGATGGAGCACCTCAACACCGAGGAAGTAGTGCAATAGACCCAAGTGCTTGACATCAAACTGAGCGCAAAGACGGTGAGTGAGCCGACTGAGAAGTCGAGGCATGCATGGTGTCAGAATGATGTTGTCGACGTAGAGGAGAAGATACGCATGCAGTATCAGCGTCCCCGTGATAGACAAACAGCAAAGCATCGGTGCGTGTAGAGTTGAAACCGAGATGATGAAGTAACGCCGTGATGAGTTGGTCCCAAGCGCGACGAGCCTCCTTGAGCTCATATAAGGAGCGCGAGAGTAGGCACACGTGATCTCGATACTTTGGATCAAAAAACCGCGTAGGTTGCTGACAGAATACCTGCTCCTGAAGATGACCATGAAGAAAGGCGTTGGAGACCTCCATCTAGTGTACCGGCGAGGCACGAGAGACCGCAAGCTGTAAACAGTGTGGATCATGTCGGGCGTTATGATCAGAGCAAAACTGTCGGTGAAGTCGACGCCGGCACGTTGACGGAAGCCACGAACAACCCAACGCGCCTTGTAGCGGTCAAGCATACCATCAGGTCAGAGGTTGTGCTTGAAGACCCACTTCTCGGTAATCACGTTTTTGTGTCGGGGTCGGGGAACAAGCTGCCAATCTGGTTCCGCTGCAAGGCATCAAACTCCTCCTGCACAAAAGATGGCCGTAGGACCGCGGGTAACCAGACCAACCGGAGGACCGGCGGGACCAGTCGCAGGTGGCAGCACTACTAGGGAAATGATTATAGCTAGAACATCAATTGTAGCACTGGAAGATATGCAGCGCTGCTACTACTTAGTAATAGCGCTGGATTTGGACAACGCTACAAGTGATGCCTTAGGAGTAGCGCTGGAAATACAAGTGGTGCTACTGCTAAGTTGGATCCAACGAGTCCACCGATGCTAGCTGTAGTAATAGGGCTGCCCCAAAATACAGTGCTACTACTAAGCACCTTAGCAGTAGTGCCGGCTGGAATAAAGCGATGTTGCTTAGTGGGACTCAACGAGTCCACCGACGCTAGCTGTAGTAGTAGCACTGCACAGAATACAACGCTACTGCTAAAGCCGTTGAAGTAGCGCCCTTCTCGGCCCCGGGCTACATGTAATTACTACCCTCGTGGACTTATCATCTTCCTCGTGCATGCCCCTCACTCTCTCCCTCTCTCCCTCCTCACTCCCTCCCTTCCACCGCCGCCGTTCCTCCCAACGTGACCCCGCGCGACTCTCTACTACCCCCGGCGAATCTCTACTGCCCGACGACCCCGACCACGACCCCGACCAACTCTGCTGCCCCGACGACCTCGACCCCGGCCTATGCTTCTTCTCCGGCCGTCTCCTCCGTGCGTTGGCCATCTCCTTCTCTGGTGAGACACCCCGACGCCTCCTCCACCCATTTGCTTGCTAGGGTTTCGGTGGATTTCTAGGGTTCTTGCTAGGACATTGTTTCTGAAATTGTTTGTGAAATTAGATAGTTAATAACAAAACCGAGTCGAAAGTGAGTCAAAAATGTGTTTCAAAAATTAACCATTTCTGAAATAGCAAAATTGAGTCAAAATGAGTAAGAAAAATGGTTTTGATGCCCAAATTCAAAGGAGATGATTGCTGTCCAAATGAAAATTAGTATTAGTTTGGCATGCAGTACCTATTTGGACATGTTTTATATAATGTCCTTTATGAGAAAAAAGAAATTGTTCGCATATTTCTAAGAAGATAACCAGAAAGTAAAACACTAAACGATAATAAAATGTTCTCATAGGAATTTATTCTCGACGTTGATGATGCCCGGCCTGCATCCTCGTCGTCAACATCCTTGAGAGGTGCCATGTCCGGGAGTGGGCTCCGCATGGCTGGCAATGGGAGGTGCTACCTTCCGAGGCGCACAACTTAGTGAGTAGTCGGGGTCTCGTCGACGACCCGAAGCTTCTTTGGTGGCGGCCGCGTGGGCCACTATCGGTGCAGAGGGAGTGGGCCCCCACGGAGGTGGTACGTTTCCGTGTCAGGGAGGAGGACGAGCACGTCCATCGCTACATGGCTGTGTTGGATGCCAGGTTCTCCAATACCCGACATGTTCTTGAGAGATCTCACCTGAGTTATGATCCTATGATGGTTCCTTCTTTTTGGGTGTCCATCGTCCGCGGCTCAGGAACGGTGAGTCAACTAGATTATTGGATAATATTCGATCTATATTAGTGATATTATATGATAATATGCGAGATGTATTAGTGATAATATTCGATGATACATTAACTGGATTATTCGAGATGATGTGTTAGTGATATTATATTCCAGTTCATTATCAATTGATTAGAAATTGCATGAAAATAGGTCTACAAATTTTTAGTAAAAAATAGGTACTTTCGGTCTGTCATTGCTCCTTGTGTGACTTTCATGTGTTTTCGTGATGGAGGAATCCCGATTATTGTCGTGGGGGCGCTTTCTCCTCTTCTCTTCTTGCGATATATACCTTGGTATAATGCGCAAGCAGAGGAGAGAAGATGTGTCCATCACCGACGGTCGAACTACTAGTGTGAGAGAGTGTCCACCAACATATATACACCACCATATCAGTGTGAGAGAGTGCGCATCAACACACTATGAGATATGAGAGTTATTTAAGGAAAGTCTCGACAAACCGAAAGTCAGTTGATATTGAATTAGGTCTATTTGGACATGTGTATACGTATGTTATTGCAGGGGACACCTCCTAGTGCCTATGTTTTGCCGGAACGTTGATTCATTTATGTTCCGTCAATTTTCAGGCACTCAATATGTCTTATTTTAGTAATGGTCATGCCAAATTTTTTAATCATGAACACATGAAATGTCTGACGGTGATTGAGAGTGTGAACTGTGCAGCGACGATCGTGGTTTGTGTGACAGGCCTCACCTGTGAGATGACATGTTCTTCACCATCAAGCTTGACGAGACCTTCATTTTTTGTACGATACGCAATGATGACAAGAATTTTTTCCGTAATTAAGCATGACTTCTGTTTCTTTGCTTCACCAAGTAATTTTGTTTTATACAATTCGAGTAGATCATCCCCTGCCATGCAATACGGTATGTCTTGGAGAGGCTCGGTTTCGAAGACCATGAAAGTATGGAGACGAGGAGAGCTAACCTGAGGACTAAACATGATCGCACATTTCTGGTCAAAGTAATGAATGCAGTTGATAACACAGAATTAGGGTGCTCAAATTGACAAGCTCTAGCCAAGGCATATGGATTTCAGGAGGATATGGAAATAACCCCTTCGATCTTCGTCCTCAAGATCATACTGAAGGTAATATCGACATTTGGATGGATGTTGATATGCTTCCTGGTTTACCTTCATGTGAGTTTATCAACCATATTTGTCTAGTAATTTGCATTGTATATTTAAAAATTGTTGGTGTTCATCCATACTAAATTTGTTAATTTATAATTTACAACGTATTTCCTTTTTTCGAGTGAAACATGGAACATAGTTTAGACGAGACACTACACTTATGGATCACATCTAACTTGGGACGAGAAGGATGTTCTTGTCACCTTTGTTATTGGTGTCCTGTTTGGTAGGGACAACTTCCTGTATAATATGGGACCTGGCACAAATTGTACTTCATACATGGCACTCGTGCATAGGTTGAGGGCTGATGACATTCACGCAAATATCTTTGTAAGAGTTATTAATTAAGTACACTACTATTACGTAAATGGTGTTGATTACATTGTTAACTAGGCTACTATTATGTTCTTCAACAGAAACTACCAAATGATGATGTGCCTTCGTTGATGCATGACAAAGGTCATATGACAATTATAAGCCCTACAATGGTCCAGTTCACTTTTCCATACTCGACTGAGTGCAAATCACAAGTACAACTCCAAATTGAAGCATGTGGAGAAATAAAGAAGGATCGCAAGCCACAAGTTGGATACCATTGGATCCCTCTGCTTCATCACGGAGACCTAGGGGTTATTATGTTTTATGACATTTTATCTAGGAGAGAGGACTAGGTCCTATGAGTGAGAAGTTGTTCTGGTCTATATTAACTTGGCATGATCAATTAGGATGACGATTATTATAATGTTTTTTTGTTTTATGAGATTTTAACTTGGTATTATTAAGATGATGCTGAGTTGTTAGATGAGTAAGATGATGATGAGTTATATGACATAATATTTGATTAAAGTGGATGGATGCGAGTGATCATGTTGAATTAGAGGTAAATATGATGTTGCGAGTCGCAACATCATATTTACCTCTAATTCAACATGATCACTCGCATCCATCCACTTTAATCTAAATGATGTTGGTGGCACAATAATTTTTGATGTTGTAGATTAATATGTATAACCGTGTATAAATACAACATAAATATTAAAAAAAATATGTGCGTTTAATAGTGGCATGGGTTAGAAAAGTAGTACTAGCACTGGTTAAGAAGTGCTACTGCTAAACTTTAGCTGTAGCGCTAGGAAAATGGTGCTACTGCTAAAAATTAGCTATAGCGCCTTAGCAGTAGCGGGCACCGACCTCGGCCGATGGGCCGCTTCAATGGTGGATGCAATGGGTTCTCGCATTGGCCCTGAGCTTCCTTCAATATGGAGCGGCACACCCTACGACGACATGAATGTGGACAACTGGTGTCGGGTGGGAAGCGCACACCGGAGGAGTCCAGGTTTTTTATGTGTCAGGGCGGTCAGAAGGGAGCTTAGGTTCGGTTGGGTCTCCCGCAAACCTCCCCCACGTTTGTCTTCGGTTTACAGGAGAAAACGTGTCCGGACCGTGCCGTGGACTGATACACGACTGTGTTATATGGCTTCCGCAGTCGGCCCAATGCAGTCCAGACGGTTGCGGGAGGTTTACGGGTCCGCCTTGGAGATGCAGTTAGAAGTTAGTTGTTCTATATAGAGGTAATATCACGAGTGGTGCTTAAATTCGCCGTTTGATGTTCATTTTAGTGTCTAAAATTAAAAAAATACGATAAATTACTTTAGTACTTGGCATGAACGTGCAAATACGACAATATTCTCATCTGTAAACGTATAATGTGCCGACCTGACACCATATTTTAATTAGCATGCTGAGGTGGTATGGGACCCACTTAGAACACACGGCTTGCTTTATATATATATGCCTCGATGACTATGTCAACACATAAGGAAATGAACAATTATGAATATTCTAAATGATACAAAATTGATTAAAGAACAGACATATGAATTAGAAAAATATGCATATAATTATTCAAATGTTTGTATAACTAAAATAATATATATGAATTATAATTCACAAAATATATGTGTTATTCTAAATTGCATAAAAATTATAATAAAATTACTATTTTATGTATATATGATATTTTCAAAAATAATACATCAATACTTTTTAAAACTAATTGAATATTTTGCTAAATAAGTTACCTTTTGTTTGTATAATATTTATAGGGAAAAGTTTGTTTTTTCCACTCTAGTTTTTGCCCACTTTGCTTATGCCACTCTAGCATTTGATATCTCAGTTTTGCCATTATTAGCTTTTGATAATACATCACAATTGCCATTGTGTGGCAAAAGCAGTAATTTTTTATTACATTTTATCACTTGTAGTTTTTGACAATGTATCACATTTGCCATTCTGGAAATTTTGTTTTACCGTTAGGATGATCATGATTTATAGTTAGGATCGTGTCTCAGTAGGGCCCCTTTTGTAAGGGCCATGTTAGATAACTAATGTACATATTGTTGTCGCACATGTAGTGCTTCCTTTGCTTTGCTAGGTGTTGTATTGTAAAGACTTATTTGCCGTATGTGATGTGATATATTGTGCTTGTGTTTGTTTCCAATTTGCAATCTATCCCAGAAGACTCAGATCCAAACACGGGCTAATACGCAGGGCACATCAGGTTTGTTGAGCCGGGGTGCAATATTAGGGTTGTGCTAAAATTGCGAAAGTTGGTGTGAAGGCCCTAAATACATACATAAGAGTTTGCAAATTTTAATACTGTGTATCCAAGCCTAAGATCAAAAAAATAAACATGGGTTTGATAAAATCAAATAATATTAGTTATAAAAACTAATTGTTTCAAGGTATTCAATATTTCTGTCACCTGCTTGAAAATATATTGCATGGTGGAATAATGCATGATGCCAAGATGTTTGCAAAATAAAGTATTTTTTATTTGGAGTAGGGTATTACTTAGGATGTTAGACCATGGCGCTTAGATTCATCACATATGCATGTGCCCTGGTGCATAGCACTCACAATCGACATGGTGGGGCTCAAATTCAAGCTATAGTCTCTTCATTGTAAAAGCGATTCTTATGAACACCTATGATATGCAACTTGCTGTTAGTTGATTTTCTTGCTCTATATAAGAACTTTGTAACACTATATTTAATCAGTGGAAGTACTCAATCTTGAAATTGAGTGTATGATTGTCGACTTGAGGTGAGTGAAAAGTGTAAGAAAAAAAATATGGAGCCGACAATATGGCGAATCTCAGTTTGAGCATTGCCTCGGCACGATGCTCATGTCCCTGTGCTTAGTTGTTTTGTTTCTTGAGCATGAACTTTGAAATATAACTCCAACAGAGTTGGCGAAAAACCTCCTAATCGCCACTCAATGCAACAATTTTAGTAAGTCGTGGCGCATCGTAATGGGTCAACCCATCCAAGCAGGTTTTATGGTTTTGGGAATCTTTGGTTTTCTATTCGGCTTTTCTATGTTTTTGGTTTGTGTTTTTCCTGTTTTTGTATGTTTGGTATTTTCTCCTTTATACTTTTCATTTATTTTTTAAAACATGGCCCTCTTTATAATCTATGAATACAACAACAACAACAACAACAACAACAACCAAGCCTTTCAGTCCCAAACAAGTTGGGGTAGGCTAGAGTTGAAACCCATAAGATCTCGAAACCAAGTCATGGCTCTGGAACGTGGATAGCTAACTTCCACGCACCCCTGTCCATGGCTAAGTCTTTGTCGATATTCCAAACCTTCAGAATTAAATTCATGAATATATTTAAAATTTGAGATTTCTGAATTAAATTCATGACTTCTCTGAAATTCATGAATATTTTTAATTTTTTGAGAGTTTTTAAAAATTCATGAACCTTTTTTAGAATCTGCAAATCTCTGCTGGATTGACAAATGTTTTGAAATAAAAAAAATCGGTTTCTCTGTAGCAGCAAAATGGAGCTGAAAAAAGATTGAACTAGGTAGGCGAGCGAGCCTGCGGGATCAAGTTTACTTGGCTCACCCATGTTGCTGGAATCGCCACCGGTCCAACTTAAACCAAATTCCCAATTCTCCATTGTGCACACAAAAAATAGGATGAAAATGGATTGGAAATTTTCTATTTTCCAGAAGTAAAATGAAAGCTGAGAGGAAATATGAAAACGAAAACAGAAATTTGCAAAACATATGGAAATGGATTTTTTTATGAGGAAACAAAAACAATAACTGAACAGTGTTTTTTGGTGTAACACACGAGGAAACATAACTTTCTATTTTCGTGAAATTACTATAAGCATAGCCTGTTTTGTACCACAATCACCAAACAACACGCAATGAAACAATGGTAGAATATATCCTTTGAAGCCAAAGTTCTACTAGCACACATTTACTCAACTAGACACTATACATGATTGTCCGTTCCTACTATAATACTACGCTAGGTTGCCAACATGATTACATGATTATATTATTTTGTAGCCATGTTGCCAATTCATTAAATTTGTTTGTTTTTGTTTGTATTTCTCTACGATTGAAGAGGCTTTTAAGTTCATTTCAACACTCACATCTGTTTTTGTGTCCACTCTATATTTGCTCTTTGTCTTTTTGGTAGTATCTGTTTTCGTATTCATTTTCAGAGTTTCTATATTAGATTCTGTTTCTGCAGAAAAAAAATGTAAAAAACACTCAATTCCGTCTGTTACAGCTTCATTTTTATATCTAAAACGAAAGCCGAATTACCCACTTCCAAGATGTAGGCCAACTCACTTTGACTGTAACCACCTAGAACGTTACAAGAGCCAAGTTGTTTCTGTTCTTTTTTTACCTTTACCAGTTTTTATAATTTTATTTTTGTTTCTTTCTGCTTCTTTTTTCCTTTTAAAAAAACGTGATTCCATAAAATCTATTCACAAGTTCAAAAATATTCGGAAATTTGAAAATGTTCACGTTTTAAGAAAGAATCCAGACTATCAATCCTCTTAAAACATCACGGATCCAGGTTTTTCTCGTTATTCACATATTTTGTTCTTACTTACAAAAATGTTACCATTTTCGAAAAAATAAATCATTATAAAAACTGTTTGTGTTTTCCAAAAAATGTTCAGATTTAAAAAAAAATGTTCTTGTTTGTCAAAACTGATTGTGATTTAAAAATTTGTTCACATTTTACAAATATCGTATTTCTGTAATATGTTTGAATTTTTAAAATTATGAAGAATTTAATTATTTCGTATTTTCAAGAAATACTTTCGAAAAATATTTGACATTCGGAATTATTCATAATTTTCAAGAAATGCTTCAAATCTCGACCCTCGGTGTGTTCTTAAATATTCGCAGTTGATCAATAGACCGCGGTCTTCAGTTTTAGTGACTAGCAACCCGCATTCCGGAGTGGGAGGTCGCTAATTTGATTCCCTCCAACCGTGCTGCCTTTTATGGATTTTGATGTCACGCGCTACAAAACACAACTCGCTTTGCCCTAGTGGACCGGCCTGCCGCTTGGACTTGTTTGCGCCATGCTCCTATATGACACAATATGCGACATGTTGGAGGTTTTCAACTTGCCGCCTTAAGGCGCTGTATAGGAGGATCTCCCAATTTGGGGGTCGAACACGGTTGAGTCATGGGTTGGTGCAATCCACAGTAATCTAGTTAACGAGGAGACACCGACAAACTCGCTCTGAGAAGTATCCGCTAAGTCACTAATATAGACCAGGAGAAGCCGACGAACGCACTCTAAGA
Source organism: Hordeum vulgare subsp. vulgare (assembly GCF_904849725.1). Classification (NCBI taxonomy): domain Eukaryota; kingdom Viridiplantae; phylum Streptophyta; class Magnoliopsida; order Poales; family Poaceae; genus Hordeum; species Hordeum vulgare. Next base: position 567,715,196 of record NC_058524.1, on the reverse strand, counting down.
AGCAAATCGCTGCCCCAGAGAGAAAAAAAGCACCGATAAAGGCCAACACAAACTAAGAAATCCAGAAAAGATGGCAACCTTTTTGTTGATATTTGGATTTTGTTTTCATATAAAGTCATCTTGTAGTAAGAAATACCATGTTTCCTTGGGAAAGTCTAAGAAGTGGTAGTAGTAGTCAAAAATTTCATTCTTTAAATAAATTTTGGGAGTCTAATCCACATATTTTTTCCGCTCCTGTTCTACCCAATTAGTGAATCCACATACCCACCGAAAGCTAAACTGACCGGATCCTGAAAGACTCGCTGGAGACACAGCTCCTCGTGACCTTCGCTGGTGAAAAACACACCAACGGAACGGGGATAAGCCGAAGAGAACATTAATTCTACCCTGAGGCAACCCTGCCGTTCCATCGCTTCAAACCATGCAAACACGAAGGCTAAACAAATCCTAAAATAATTAGCCATGTTGTACGACAGGTCCTGATTTAATGTTGAGATTACCACTGTACAGAACCGTGCATCGATGCTCTTCTAATTAATTTGGTCTTGAACTTGGATAACTTTCGTACGTGCTCCATGTCGGTAATTAGCATTGTGCCCTCGCCATGTATCTATCTTATACCTCCGTTTCTGCACAAGGAATACTCCTTTCGTCACGGTTTAGAAGACGAGCTTCAAAATTCTCTGAAATCGAGATGATTATTGGCTGCGAGATAGATTAAAAAATAGCATTCACACTACATATGCATATAAAAGTAGTACACCGAATTACTAATTAGCTGTTAGGAGTAAATGCAATACACACTAAACCTTATCTATTGTGAAAATGCATGTAAATTTAACCGTGTCTTCTAAACCGTAATGGAGGAGTATGTTTATGGACCCTAATAATGGGCGAACGATATCCAAGGGAGGTAGTCCTAACGAACCATGCATTAGTTCGCTAGGGTGGGCTCAACCCAGCGAACATTGTCGATCGCTAGGTATAACTTCCACATCTCTAGAATGTCACATATAAATACACACCTAAAGCACAAAAGATTCTAAAAAAAAGCTAGAAAAAAAAATGTCATCATATATAAATTGTGGATGGCAGATCTGAGGATTTAAACAATGGATGTTCTACAAATATTTTCCATGGAACACTAAAACATAGAAAAAAGACAAAAAAATGTTTTTAACTTGCCATTGTCCAATAATTTCAGTTGCCATGTCAATAAAAAAATAAAAAAAATAACATGATAAAAAAATGACATCCTCCTCATAACAAAAATGCCACCCTCTTATGAAAAATGCCATCCACTTATTAATAAAAATGAAATGCTACTACTTATTAAAATGTCATGCCCTTAATAAATAAAAATGCCATGTTACAAAGTAAAAATGCCATGTCAACAAAACAAGAAAAATGATATGATAAAAAATGTCATCCTCTTCATAACAAAATGTCATACTCTAAATGAAAAATAAAACTGGCATCCCCTTATTTTTAAAAGTGCCATGTTATTAATTATTAAAATGCCATGCTCTTAGAAATAAAACTTTCATATTCTTATTAATAAAAATGTCTAGTTTTTTATTATTAAAAGGCCATCCTCTCAACAATAGAACTGCTATGTGAGAAAGTAAAACTGCCATGTCTTGGAAGACAAAAAAATGTTGTGGTTTGGATAAAAAAAGAAATTGCCATGCTATGTGTAATAAAATGCACATGGCAAGATTACAAAAAATAAAATCATTATTAAAATAGGGATTTTTGTTATTTAAAAAATAAAAAAAACAGGATCTTGTGGAATTTTTTCCCAAATGAAAAAACAAATTAAAACTAAAAAAACTCAAGTAAATAAAAGGTGTTTGAGCCCCAAGTCCTGGCAAATATTCACTCTGTCCCAAAATAAGTGCCTTAACGTTGTACTAGCTCTAATACAAAACTATACTAACCTTGAGACACTTATTTTGGGACCGAGGGAGTACTTCTCTAGCCCAACTGGCGGGTGCACATGACTACCTTGTAGAAGGGTGTCCCCCTCCTGGCTTCACACACACACATTAATTTTCCCCCTTCTATATAGCTGACATGGCATATGTTTTACGCCAAGATCTGTGCAGCCAGATCAGACGGCGGGAAGGGCGATCGGCAGCATCACCGCGACTGTTCGCCAAATAGTGTTTCCCAATGTTTATTCGTCTGCATTATTCTTCTGATGCCTGCTGGGAGCTCCTGCCATAAGGATGTGTGAAGCTTAATTTTGATGGTTCCTTTGCTGCAACAGATGGTGAAGCAGGTGCTGGCATGATTCGGTGTAATTCATTGAAAAAAATAGCATGCTATAGTGCTGTTAATGGCATGTTATAGCATGTAGAAAATTGTCTTGATAGATTGATATGTGTATAATGTCTCGCTAATAGCATGCTATAACGCGCTATGAAACGTTAATAATATTTTTAAAGGGCCGCGCTATTTTCTATAGGGCGTTATTTTTTCCTTGATGTAATCTCACACGGCAAGTAATTTTGACTGCAGGTAGACAACTCCATTGACTTCTCGAGTCTGAGCTTGCGGCGTGTGGGGAAGGGCTACGATTAGCTTTACGTACACTGGTCCCAAGCGCCGCTGATGATAGAAGCTGACTGCGGAAATCATTTGAATCATCAATATTGGCGCAGCAGATGGGTGCAGGAATATGTATCAAGTTGCTGACATTGTTGGCCTGCTCAAAGAACGTAATGCTGTAGTCCGCAAGATCTGCCGTGCACATAACAAAGGCTGGGAATGCGATGGGAGCAGTTGGGCGTGGACAGCATGCAGCAAACAGCATGTTGGCTGAGAAATGTACCACCGGAGATTAGCGCAATACTACTCCGTATTATATATAGAGGATTGTAAAACTATTATCACTCAATTAATGAATTGCTTTTCCGCCCGCAAAAAAGAAAAGATGATTGTCGTTTTCTCCAACGGAATATAAGTATTCGTCATCACTAATTGCATTACTGTTTCGACTTGATTGACACTTGAGCCGCACACGTACGCCTCCATCAGCCCGTCATGAAAATATCTCCGCCGCGGCGCACATCAACCTACCGGCCGGGCAAAGTGGTTCGCTTGTCTTCACCCCTCTTCCCCTATCCATCGATGACGACATCGGACGAAAAGCATTCTTCCACCCCGAGAAAAGAAACCAAGTCAATGCGAACAAGGGAAGGAATAGCACACGAACACGTTGCTGGTTATTCCCCACCCTTCTCCGCCCTCCAATCATCCTCCTCCGGCACAACTCCGGATTGGCGCGACTCCTCTCGTCTGCGGGTAAGATCAAGCTAGCTAGCCTTGCCATTTTTCAGTTTCTTCTTGGTTTTCATCTTCCTTGTCACGGCAAGGACTGTCGACCTCAAGCAGTCATGCATCATCGGTAGGGAGCCCTTCCGAATGCCGTCAATTGCATTCGATTACCGAATGAACGAAAATAAGTTCTGTCGGAGCTCATACATGCCGTATTCATGTTATCAGGTTTGTTCTTGCCTTGCGGACCATGGACGACAACGGGGACATAGATTTCACCAATCCGGAGACGTACCTGTGCCCAGCCATGGGCGGCGATCCCCACGACAGTTGCTCCATGTCAATGGACAGCTACTTCGACGACATCCTGAAAGACCCGGAGCACCTCGCATGTACTCGGATCCTGCTGGCGGAGTCGGATGATGTCGCCGAGACCTCTGAGTCGCCGCAAGAGGACGGACCCAAGAAGAAGCGCCCGCCCGGTAACCGGGCAGCCGTGAGGAGGTACCGTGAGAAGAAGAAGGCCCACACGACGCTGCTGGAGGAAGAGGTGGCTCGCCTCAAGGCTCTAAACAAGCAGCTCGTGAGGAGGCTTCAGAGTCAGTCGTCCCTCGAGGCTGAGGCCTCGAGGCTCCGCTGCCTGCTTGTCGACATTAGAGGGAGGATCGAAGGGGAGCTCGGTGCTTTCCCTTACCAACGGCCAGTGAAGAACAAGGATTTGGCTGACCAGGGAAGTTCCCTAGGTATAGGTGGTGCCCAGAAGGTTAGGCTCAGATGCAACAATCCGGTTTACTGCAGTCCAGAGATGCCGGCCACGACAATGGATGACGATGGTGTTATCAGTGGCGAACTGTTGGGTCAAGGTGCAAATGACAAGTGGCTCCCAGGTTTGCCAGATGATGTAAAGAGGTGAAGGCAGGTTAGTTCTATTTATCTTGTCTATCAAGGTGCCGGTGATATCCTCAAAAATACAAGAGCTTTTCTAGCAACATCAATTTGGGGCAATAAACTGCTAGTTACTTTTGCCTTTCAGTATGTTCAAACTCACATTATTAGGCCCTCCACCATGTTATCGGTGCTAAATTGCTGAAAACGGTGCCACGTCATGATGGATGCCAAATAATTTTTTTATGGCACCGGCCTCACAGCGTAGGGCACCACTCGATCTAAAAGAAGGCGACCCCACCGGAAAAAAATAATTACGCCAGAGTGCCTTGACCGAGTTCTTCCTCTCGTCCAGAAAATTATCCTTCGTTTATCCAATCCATTGTCCAGCCCGGCAAGACGAAGACGACGGGCCGGAGAGGCTGGAGGTCGCGAGTAGCACGACCTTTGCGGTGGACCCACAGATAATATGAGACTAACATGTAAAAAAACACAACAACCATGCCGATATCAGTCAACTCAAACTCCACCATCAACATGCCCACAACCCGGAGATGCGTGGGCGAACTCTTCAGAGGCGCCTTCAAGAAGCATCGTCGTCGGTATCCATCGGCCCCCATCGAACCAAGGCTTACCAGAGCAACCCATAATAACCCCGCTAGACGTCGGGATAAGACTAGCCGCACCAACAGCCTTCAAGAAAACCCTCGAACCAAACAAACCGCAATCTAGTGGACAAGAGGAACTCTTCGGCGACAAACACCAAGAAGCATCGTCACCGTATCCTATGACTCCCGTCGAACCAAGGATTTTTCCCAGAGCCCTAAGCTTCTTCATCTATCTAAGCCATGACGAAGGAGCCTTAGCCACTGCCGACAGAGAGCAACCTAACGACATATGCAGATCAACTGCACCGAACCTAAAATCCTCCGATCGAGCCACATATCGCTCAAGAGACAAGCAAGTGCCAACGAATATCATATCGCCTCCGATGCAATTAATGGCGTCACCAACGCCATGCAGGAGCCGCCATCCAGCCTGAATATCATAATGCATATCGTCCTTGCCGTACTTCCGATTGTACCTTAGGTTGTTCTATAACCGGCAGTGATGCATGGCTTTCATTAGTATGTGCATCTGACTTGTAATAAGTAATGACATCATATAGTGGACTGACTATCTTCATGATGTTGACACTGAATGTAGAAAAATTGAGTTAACATCCCAGTATGCGGAAAAATGTTTTTGCCCCGATTTATAAAGAAAGCAACAGCGATGATACATAGTTCAAAGTTCAAACGGAACCCATAAAATAGGTTTAACAAACAAATAATTCAAGTTGAGGGTAGTGGCACAACACACCCACAAAAGCAAAACTAATTGCTATATAACGAGCAGAGAAAGCCGCCCCTTGAAATTTCTTGTAAGCGCGTTGATAGCCTGCGAGTCATGCCTTTTGCTCCGGGGTCTTCGATAGTTGCATGAAATCACACAATTTGTATATAGGTCAATGCCCGAGTGAGGTGCACATGCTCAATTACGAGCTTTTTCCAGTGCCCCAAGCGTCCAAGCCAGGGTGCCAAAGGATATCCACATCAACCTCTGGTTCTGGATAGTACAAGCGGTGGTACTTATATATGCATCGGTGAAGTTGGCAAGGTACCACCCATTGGCCTAGTCGATCTTCGCGGACACAACTCCAAAACCGGGTAGAAACACATGAGACAAAGATATGGTTCATGTCCTTTGCCACCTTGCAGAGAGGGCACTACCCACCCCTAGGTCATGGTGGTTCAACAGTTAGTCACTAGAAGGAAGCCGTCCTCATATTAGTTGCCGAAAGAAAAAATTATGCCTCGAGGAAGAGGCATCTTCCAAAGCTTTGTCATCTCCGGTCCCTATTCTCCCACTATCTTACTGTGAATGATTCCATGAAGAATTGACCTGAAGGTTACAACATTCGTGAGGTAATGTCCGGCGAATTGGAGAGCGAGAGATAGATGAGGCCGCCCACGAAGAACATCCAATACAGAAGCTCGGTTGGACCCAAAGAGAGGTCAAACAAGAGGTTACCAACCCCATGGAAAACCGCCTAGGCTAATAAAATACCACGTTGGTCAGAAATAACAAACATAATAGGAAATTTATCTCTTAACAGACGATCCCCAAGTTACCGGATCATAGCATAACTCTAGGCTTAAAGTATGGCTTGAAAGAATTGCCTCTACAAGTACTTATCTTCGAAAGGTCCAACAACAAATCATCAAGAACAATCCTTCAAATACATTTGGTCATAAGGCAAATATTTATGCACCTAGTAGACATGATGCCTATGCTGGTCCTTCGGTCTCCATATGTCTCCCCCTTAACCATATGGTACTGTTGTTTATCTGCTTCCCATTGCCAAAAGAATATAGATTGGTATTTATCAATGTCTACATGAGAGTCCTCTAGAAACAAGAATAAGCCAATAGCAAAAATAGGGAGGCTAGCCATGGAGGTGTTGACGAGGATGACTTGTGTGCCTTGGAACGAAGTTTATCTTGCGAGTGATCCGCCCAATGTTCGACATGATTGGATGAAGGTCTTGCATGAGAATCCCTGGACCACTAAATGGAAGACAAAGGTAAGAAATCGGGAAGGAACTAATATCACAGTTTAGAAGGTTAGCAATGGTCAACTTTCATGGTCGGAGTAACCCATCACCATAACCTCACTCTTGACGAAATTAACCGTCAAACCCGACATCACCTAGAAGGCGAAACTTCAAGTTAACCATGTCCATCGAAGTTCCTTCTACCCTCAGGAGGATGTCATCAGCATACTGAATATGAGAGACACCACTCCCCTCAATCAAATGGGCATGTACCCCCCACAAGTGGCTCGACGATTTTCACGCTTCGAGAATATCGGTGAGGGCATGCATCCACAACAAGGTTAAACAATAATGGGGAAAATGGATCGCCCTACCCCACTCTCCTCGAGGTTTTGAAGTAGGGTCCATTTTTCCACTCATGTTTGTGGTTTTGCTCCAACTACTAATAAGTTGCAATATCCTAGTGATCCATCCCTTATCGAAACCCTTGTGCTGAAGGACATCCCAAAGGAAGTCCCAACTAAAGTATCGTAAGCTTTATGCAGGTCAATCTTAAAGAAGATTGCCCATAGGCATCTAGTATTAATTTCATGCATGATTTCCTTGAGAATTAGAAGGCCATTATGAATCAGATGACATCTCAATATAAAAGCTATGTTGTGCAAATACTAATAAGTTATATCGATTACTTGTGAGTTGCGATGTACATAGTTTCAACCTCCATTTATATCAGTTAACGACGTGCAAGCCATTTCTTATGTGGAGATTATTTTCCATTGTATTTTCTAGAATTATAGGTGTTGGTGCGGGTGTTTTCTCAGGACTCAAGCAACACACATGTTTTGCTTTTATTTTTCAGGACATGCCAACTGCTTATCTTCTCTTCCTGCTGACTATTGGCTTCATGTTATTAAGGAAGACTAAACATTGCTTGCTTCTATCAGACTGGTTGTGTATGGGTCAAATTGCGTGTTGTCGATGATATCTTTGATGGAACCTGAGTTGCTGCAAATTTGCTAGCTTTGATGTTACCAAGACATGATCTCTCATGTTGCTTTGCTCGGTTTTCAGCTATGTTCATGGAGTTCTAACAACCTCACACCTAGTCTTAGATTCCTCCTTATAATGAGTAGACACATATTGCATTCCTAGTTATTGTAAACAATTAAGATTTTTTTCATCCGTCGTTTGTGCCAGGTTATATATCAGTTTGGGGTAACCCCAAGTTTGTTATTAGTGGATATTAACCTTTGGAAAACCACATATCTACTTGGTGGAATTTATAAATAGATCTTCATTGTTCACAACAACTTCCATCAAGTTGTTGGTATGATTGTCTTGTTGTATCATGTTTGTGACTTAAGAAAATGGGTTCCACCATTGTTTTGACATGTTTCTACATTATTAATGAAACATTTTGTGACACAAACATGCTACGCTTGTGGCTACTTTTGTTAACAATGTTTCTTCTTACTTGTGGTTACGTCTTCAAGGCTACGCTTGGGTGGATGGATGCTAAACATGATCACCGATGGATATACATATCAAGGCTTCCTTCTGCCCAGGCTGATGTTTGAAGATTTAGTTTGCTTTCAGTCTTCTCCTGGCAAAAAGAATATGCATGCTACTTGTTTGTTTTGTTGCTTAGTTCACCATCTCCTGGAGACTATAACCTGAGGCCCTGTAATATAAATACCTCAATAACAATCAATGTTCGTATAAATAAAATGTTACCACCAAACAGTAAAAAATGGATGCAAAAGGAATATTCGTATATTCTATCCATGCTACATTAATATTTTATTATATTTCTAGTTGCATAATTTCTAGATATTTTTTTATAAAATTTAATGAAAATATTAGTGATTCAAAAAGTAGTGCAAAGTTACAAAATTCCTGTTAAAAAAACTAGTACGAAATTACAGAGCGAGCAGAAAAAATCAATAAAATATGACCAACTATCACATCAAACTCACAAACGACAAATGTTAGAAACTATATATGCATAAGCAATTTCTAATCAACCGATTATTAACGTCGCAAATCATACAATGAAGATTTAATATTGAATCATCAATTAATCTCTTTATAAATTATCATAGCAGACTTACATAGGGCATTGGTTTCTTATTTGGATTGAAATGGCACCATCGCGATGCCTGGTGGGGTTGATGTGATCTTCTTTCAGCGACGCGGGCTCTTTTCTCTCGGCGTGGACGCGTGGAAATTGGTGAAGGGATGATTGCACAGAAACAGGAGTAGAAGATCGAGTTGTGCTATCACCTAGCGCTAGCTATAGGTGAAGAATGAGTTAGCTAGGTAAACCAACGACCAGGTACAACTTCCTAGGCTAGAAAACATAGGAGAATGGAAGGTATAGTTTGACTTAAAAAAGGGAGATGAAGATCAATTGGAAAAAAGGAGATCAAGACCAATCACTGGTACACACGAGCGATTTCATCTCTCACTGCTGGGCGGCGTGCCTGTCCGCTATTCTTCCATGGGTCTGCCCTTGTTCGCTCATTTTCATCTCTCACCACTTGTGGCCGTTCCTGGCATTGTAAGGAAGACACTATACAATACCGTTACTCACGTTCCCCAACAGAAAGGCCTCTGTTTAATGCACTGCAATATATTGAGACAAGCAATATTCCCTCCTTAATATATTTGTATGAACTGACCATACTAAACCTTCAAGGAAACAAATAGTGAGAGCACGTGCGTATGACTTTTGGCCTCAATGTCTAGCTCGATGCCTTCCTATGGTGGTGCTCGATTTTCTTTGTTGATTCCATAAGAGACAGTTCTCTGGGTTTTCTCACTGACAAGTTATCTTCCACGTGCAATAGGTTCGACAATAAAATGGCTTTGGGGGCCTCACCCTTACTAGGATCATGCCTGCTTCTCAGTTCGTCTACATCATTGCTTCCTCCAATCTTTTCGTAGTGTCATCCCACACCCCAAGAATGTTGGTTTTGAACCTGGCTTGGAACAAATCACCTTAGCAAAACACACGTATGTAGGCGAATAAGCAACCAAGCAGGCAGCTTGATGGATTCTTGTACGTGGGTCTAGCTGCGGTGTGCGTACGCTGCGTACTTAAGTAGCTATTGTCTCGGATCGGAAAACTTCCTCAGCGAACGAATCAGGAGCGAAACTGGGTGTTTTCGGTGCCTCTAAACTTGCACCTTTACAGATTTTCTCTTACGTATATAAAGGGATACAATCACGTCCAACACGTTACTGAATCGGCGACCAACACGATGCGACCCCGACTCGTATACGAGACAAGTCCGGTTTACCGGACGTAGTCCTTTTCCTAAACAGCATCTATACAAGCTTAGCAAGAAAACTATCTAGAACTCTTTTCCGTTACCATAACCTGGTTAATTACAACAAAGAAAGGTGGAGGATTTATCTCAATGAAGTAGCACCTTTGTCCATTGTCTTATTGGGGAGCAGTGGCCAGGACAAAGGCAGTGGTAGAGCTTCTACCATGTGGATGGTGGGAGTCTCTTGAATGGCGTTCCACACACTTATGTATTGTGGTCAGGTGTTTGCTTGCGGGCGATGGGCATCATGACAATCGGTCTCTTGGTCCTTAGAATCAAATTCCGTCAGTTTTGAGCGCCTTGTCTTGCTCATCGCCCCGCTGGCCACCTTGTGCAATCCTTTCCTTCCGGAGTTTGCGGGACCTCTTGAGTTGGTGTAGAGCATCATGGAGGCAATAGGTTCGACTGCCAAAATTTGCTTATTTTCTTATTTGGCCTAGAGTCTACGCAGTCAAATGGTTGGATATTATATACGGCTTAGAGCCCCTGACATCTAGAGTTTTATGCAACTTACATTCACGAAAATTCGGGTTATGGCGTAGAGACCCTATACCAAAGTCACCAAGGATAGGAGGAAGAGGTAGAGTAATGTTCAAGCCTGTTGGCACATGCCCGATCAAGCGTTGTACGTCGGCTCTTTGACGAGTACTTTCCGTCGACCGAACTCGTACGTACAGTCGACCGAACTCGTACGTACAATACCACGCTGATCGATTCATCCTGAGACAAGGTGCACGTACAAAGCTAGCTAGCAAGCAGCCTAGTAGCTGGATGGATTTTACTCGGTGTCCAGCTAGCTTCGAATACTAGCCAGATCAAGTCGTCGGCAGAACACTGGAAAATACATGCACGCAAGACAACACTAAGTCACCGAGATTGATGGCTACGGGAGCGTGTCGCTCCCGAATATTTTTGTGTATTGCTTTGATCTGAGTTCAATATTACAGGGGTACTTGTACGTATATATAGTAGCTAACCAAGACAACTACTAATCCTATACCTACACGGTGACGGTTCCAAGTCCAAGCCGGACTAGGACTCGTGGTTAATTCCAACAATCATCCCCCTAAACACGATGTCCTCACTTCACAGCTTGGACGCCGATCCTTCTCCGCATCTCTGTAAACTTCTGTCGTCCCAAAGACTTGGTCAGGATATCTGCAAGCTGGTCGTCAGTGCAAATGTACTTGACGTCAATCTTGCTTTCTTCCACGCACTCCCGTAGGTACCGATACCTCGTATCGATGTTTGTGCATCTATCATGACGCACTGGATTCTTCCACAGAGAGATTGTAGACTTGTCGTCAACGTTGTGCACCACTCGTTCCTTACCTGTAAGGTCACCGAGTAGCCTTCCTAGACACACACCTTGAAACACCGCGGTTGCAGCTGCAATATACTCTTCTTCACGTGAGGATAATGCGACCACTTTCAACTTTTGTAATAGCCAACTCACTATATTTCCTCCCAAGAAATATACCATGTCCGAGGTACTTTTACGGTCGTCCACATCTCCTGACATGTCGCTATCACTGTAGCCCAGTAGCTCCAGCATCTCCTTCTTCTCTCTCAAATAGACACAACCAAAGTTTCTTGTTCCTTTGATGTACCCGAGTATATTTTTCACAGCTACACAATATTTCATCGTGGGTGCTTCCATGAAGCGACTCACTATGCCAACAGAATAGGCCAAGTCCGGTCTTTTATTTGTGAGATACCTCAACTTTCGGACCACACTTCTATATTCCGTTGCATCAACCGCATGTGCTTCACTGTCCTTGCTTAGTATAAATCGAGGCTTCATCGGAACATGACTTCGATTGCAATCTTTAATGCCACAACTTTCAAGTAACTTCTTTGCATATGCCTCCTGGCATAATGTGATCTCCTTCGACTTTTGTTGTACCTCGATCCCAAGGTAGTAACACAAGAGCCCTAGATCAGCCATCTTGAATAGCTCCTTCATTTGTAGCTTGAAGTTTGCAATCACCTCTTCGTCAGCTCCAGTTATCAAGAGATCATCCACATAGATGCCCACTAAGAGACGATCATTGCCTTTACCTCGCTTATACATCGTATGCCCCAGTGGACTCTTCTCAAATCCAAGAAAAATCAATGTACTGTCAAGCTTGATGTTACATGCCCAAGGAGCTTGTCGTAGCTCGTACAACGCCTTGTGTAGCTTCAATACCTTGTGTTCCTCTCCTTGTTTGATGTATCCCGGTGGTTGCTTCACATACAATTCTTCTTCTAACTCCCCAGTCAAAAACGCGGAGTTCACATCCATGTGACGTATCCTCCAAGATTCTTGAGCCGCGAGAGCAATAAGTAGCCTCATCGAATACATCCTTGCAACTGGAGAAAACACTTCTTTGATTTCCACACCTTGCTCTTGCACGTTTTCTTTAGCCACGAGTCTTGCTTTATGCTTCACCAAGTTTCCTTCGACATCCTTCTTGACTTTGTACATCCACTTGAGCTCTATGGCACTATGTCCGTTGGGAAGATCCACGAGCTCCCATACTTTGTTGTCTCGGATCGACCTCAACTCTTCATTCATAGCATAACTCCAACATTCTTCCATATTTGCGTCTTCAGAAAATTTCGGTTCCTCGATCTGCAAACATAGTTGCCCTTTACTTTTCATCTTCACCGAATTTATTTGAAACCCTTTCACTGGTTCATGTGGCCTTTCTTCTGTGTCCAGTGCTTTCGAAAGAAACGACACATCTTCTGAAGTTGCCAAACTTCTCGTTTCTGGCATTTCGGACTCTCTCGAGCTGGTTGCATTTTCACCAGATGAACCAGCCATGTAGTCATGCATTTCTTCACGTGCATGTACTTCTCGAGATGTCCCACCAGCGCCTTTCAAAGCAGCACAAGGCCATGCAAAGGCTGAGCCGTTGCTGCTTCCATCGATTGTGGTGGCTGCCACTACTGTCGGCCTTGCTTGCGTTATTTCCAGGACGCCTTCCTCTAGCCGGTTTGCTGCATGGCACTCGAACTTTGTGTTATCCACCTGCATGCATGAACTCGTTGACGTGTCGGTCGCCTCCTTGCTCGCAAGGTCACTTGTAGAGTCTGGTACGAGCATTCCTGGCACGTCTTGCATAGCGCCTCGTTCCCTCGACTCAGTGCGCGTGGCTGACACATCAAGCATCGCCCAACATTCTTCTGTCGTGCCGTCTGATCCGAGTCTAGCTCGACGAGTGTGGTGGTCATCTGGTCCGAGTGCAGCTCGCCGCGTGATGCGATCTTCGGGCGACACGTCTTCGTCGTCTTTTAACGTGACCACACCGTCACGTATTGTGTTATGAACTTCTGGCATCATAACTTTGCTCGTGTCTTGCGCGACCACACCATCACGCCTTGTGTCATGGGCTTCTAGCGTCATGACATCACCTGCTTCTAGCGTGATCACACCGTCACGCCTTGTGTCATGGTTCTCTGGCATCATGACATCAACTGCTTCTAGCGCGATCACACCGTCACGCCTTGTGTCATGGTTCTCTAGCGCCATGACTTCGCCTGGTTCTACCGTGACCACTCCATCACTCCGTGCATCATGGTCTTCTGGCACCATGACTTCGCCTGGATTTACTGGTACAGATGCACTCACCGGATCCATGTCCAGCTGATCATGATCATGTGGATCCTCTTCATCCACCAGCTCGCACATCAGCATCATATCCCCATCGTCTCCTTCCTCGGCCATGAGTGATTGTTGCTTCGGTGCTTCCTCGCAGTCAGCCTTGAAGTGACCGAGGAGGCCACACTTATGACACCTCACTTTCCTGATGTCAAACTTCCTCCTCGGTGGTGCAGGCGCATCCTCGTCGTCCGAGTCGGCGAAGTTCTTTCTTGCTGCTGCTCGTGGATCCGCCTTGTTGTTCTTTTGACAGGGCAATCCATTGTGCCTTTGTCAGCATCAGGTGCTCACTCGCCTCTGCGTCGCCGAAACTGAGACGAATTCTCTCGTCGTGGGCCTTCAACCTTCCGACGAGATCCTCGACCGTGAGAGTCTTTAGGTTGAGACATTGCTCGATCGACGTGACGATCTCGATGTAGCGTGTCGGCGCGGCGCGCAAAAATCGTCGGACGATCGCAACTTCTTCTAGGGTTGAACCATAGCCCTGTATGCCATTGACGAGGGTCTTAAGACGGGAGGCAAACTGATCAACCGTCTCGCTTTCCTCCATCTTCAGTCATTCGTAGCTTCTCATCAAGGACCGAAGGTGTGCTTCCTTGACACGTTCATGACCCTGGTGCAGGATCTTGATGGTCTCCCATGCCTCCTTCGCTGATTTCTTTCCGACGAGGTGTTGCAGCACATCCTTCGGCATGGCGGAGTAGATCGTCGTTAACGCCTGACGATCCGTCCGATACTTTGCCGCGCCCTTCGCGTACTCGGCGCCGCCGGGATCGACAGCTTCCCAGAATTCCGCTCCCTCCATCGCGACCTCCATGTTCATCGCCCATAGTGCCTCTCGATCCAGCCGAGGGAATTGCGACCCCCCAACCATCGGCATCGGTGCTTTAGCTTCCGCCACAACGATCTCCTTGCCCGGGTTTGACATGATCCTTCGATTGCTTTCCGAAGATCACGCCAATAAACCAAGCTCTAGATACCAATTGTTGGCACAGACCCGCGTCGGACGTCGCTCCGGACGAATACTTTCCGTCGAAGCACGTACGTACGCAGCAGTAGAAGACGCACGTACAGCCTAGTTGCGCGTACGTTCCTAAGCAACCAGTCAGGCAGCTGGATGGATTGTAGCAGCGGTGGCTAGCTAGCTTGCACTGCAACTGGGTTGATCGATTTGAACTAGCACAAGTTGCCGAGACACATGAACACGAGGCAGTACAGGTTGGATGGCTTCGGGAGCGTGTCGCCCCGTTAATTGCTTTGTATTGATCTTTGATCTGAGTTCAATATTACAGGGGTACTTGTACGTATATATAGTAGCTAACCAAGACAACTACTAATCCTATACCTACACGGTGACGGTTCCAAGTCCAAGCCGGACTAGGACCCGTGGTTAATTCCAACAAAGCCCCTAGAGAAATTTAGAAACCATGGGAAAAAATTCAAGAAATTTGTTGCAGATTCAAATCCTCTTCATATTTTGTAGGTGGATACCAGCCCCATCTACAACTATGGAGGAGGCATGTCAGTCCCGCTAACTAGGATAACACAAACCTGGTTTTTTTAACCAAAAGAACTCGACAATGTTGTGATACCATCCTGAACAAGTCTTCATTGCAAAGTTCCAAGAAAAGTTCATGAAACATTGCCTATCAAAAGTGTTGTCCACCCACCGATATATTACACGGTAGTATAAAATTTTGCCAATAAATTACCAATGAACCAGACATAAATCTTTGGCACCCCAAGATTGGAGCTGATTAACAACTTCATACACACATTATAAGTGAACAAATCCGTAAAACTTGAATCTTTCGAGGAGAACTGAGGAACTATACCATGTCATCTAACAGTACATCTAAGGAGAAGACAACGACATGACCAAATTAATGCGCCATGTGGAGTGCCAAGAAAAAATGCCTCCTCGATTAATGATATTTATGAAAACAATTCATGATTTTATTGTCCATACTCCATGGCTAAGGACAGGACAGCTCCCAGCTCAGATCGGATCGCCTCCGCCTCCGCCCGCCTCCCAGCTCAGATCGGATCGCCTCCGCCTCCGCCCGCGCCCTTGGACGAGAGCTCCGTCACGCAGCCTCCCGCCCGGCCGCCCGCCCCCGTACCGCACCGCCACCGGACCCCCTCTCCGCCCCCTTCCGCTTCGCCGCTGCCGGAGGGGACGCCGGCGAAGCCGCGCGCGCCCCGGGGATGGCGGCGGCGGGGCCCCTCGCGTCGGCCCTCGGGCTCTGACGGCGGCGCCCCGCGTCGGCGGTTGCGGGATCCGGTGTGATCTCGCCAATCGGCGACGGCGGAGGGCGGATCCGGGGCTCCATGGCCGGATCTGGCGGGGCACTCGGCCCTGGTGGTAGGGAGCGGCAGCCGGGCACGGCTGCGCTGGTCGGCTGGGCACGAGCAGTGTCCAGGGCGCGCGGTGCAGTGGCCTTGGCTGGGGGTCGTGATGGTGCGTGGCGGCCATGCTCAGCGGTCGGTGGCGGTGGATATCCAATGTAGTTCTGAGAGAAATCCTTGCTCCGGTCTTCATCGGATCCGCGACCCGCGGGTGCCGCTATCTTTCTTGGAAGTGTCGTTGTGGAGGTGTGTTGTTCCCCTTCGTCGGCCGCTGCCCGCACCGCCACCTGCGCCCCCCAGGTCCTGATCTGTGGGCCTCTCTCCTGCGGATTCTTCGCGGTGCCGGCGTGGTTGCCGGGGCCCTTCCTGCGGGTGAAGCCGGTGGAGGAGATTCGAATTGGGGGAAACCCCTTTGTTGGCTCAGGACGGCCGCGCCGACGACGACGCTCAAGGGCGCCGTTATTCTTTTTGGAGACGTCGGTATACATCTGCTCCTCTGCTCCCCTTCCTTGCCTCTCGGGTGAAAACCCTAACTCCGGTGGGCGGCGGCGGCATCCTTGACGTCGTGACCTTCCTGAAGGCGTCGCCTTGAGGGCTGAGTGGTGGTGGGCACTGTGTGGGTCCTGAACGGTTTCTGGTGGTGGGCACTGCTTCGGGGGAAACCCTAGAATCTGGTCTTCCAGATCGGACGATGGCGGTACTGCGGTGCCGTTTCTCTCTTGGGAGCATCGTTTGTGGAGCAGCGCTGGCAGACTGAGGCAGGAGATTGAGCGGCTTCGTCTTGCACGGAATTTTGATGGAGCTGTGAAGTCATGCCTGGCCGACAGGTGCTACGCTGAGTCATGCCTGGTTGGCAGGTGCTTCGCACGATAGATCTCCTGGAGTCTTTGCATCTGGACGGATGAGCGCAGGGCGGTGGCGCCGTTGGGCGCCGTGGTGGCGTCGACGGATGATTGGACTGGCAAGGATGATGCGGATCTCTTTCCTGAAGATGGGTCAGTGGTTCGAGGATGATGGCGGCTGGTAAAACGTGTGTGTGAGGTGTGCGTTTTACGTGTGCTGCACCGGCTGTTGTTCCCGATACGTTATGTGGATGGATTGGAAACAACACCGGTCTTAGATATGTTGAGTGAGAGCACTCCACATTATCGAGTTTGTAGGTGTGAGTGGTGGCTTTGGGTGGATTGATATATATTCTTGTTAGACTTTGTGAAATAATTAATAATAAGATGGTTGCATGCATCGATTGATGCAGAGGCCGGGGGTTTAACCTCCTTCTCTTAAAAAAAAACTCCATGGCTAAGAAACACGGGGTTTTCAACAACGAACACCACCAGATTCACGATCATCTCGAGGCGAATAGGAGACCCCAGAGCCACGCGGCAAGATGGTGCTCCTTCCACAAGTCCAAGTTCCATTGAACAAATGAATGTCAGGATCAAGCCCAACAAGTGTCCACCATGCCCCACTAACAAGATAAAACAATAATATGTACTACTAAACCTAGCCTCAGAAACACATGCACCACCCTGTCAATGGTTTTTATTATTTAGCCTCGCAAAAAAGTGCATTACTATTATTGTATTTAATCCACAAGCTCAATTGAAGACAATATATCAACAGTGGCCTCATAAATAGGCATTGAAGTAGAATGCTACAAAATATATTTTATTTAAATATTATATTTACCCGTCTCCCAATGACCACGTATATTCCCTTTTGTACTCACAAAACGATAAGTATTGTATAGTTATATGATAAAGGAAATATATTTCAAATTCAGCTCAGATAAACACAACATACATTCTTCCACATTAGAAGGAAATGATATTTCAAATACTCAAGACGGAGTTGAGCGGTAGATTAATTTACACAAGCCACAATAACATTCCTCCTCTCCCGGCACCTTCATTTATTCACTGCTGGATAAATATGCCAGCCATACCCATTATGATAGTTCAGAAGCAAACACAAGCACGTCAACACAAAGAAAATGAAACACACAGAACTGAAAAATAAACGAAATACTCCCTATCTCATGTTTCTCTCATTCGCTCAATGGTATTGAAACTTTGGATGGGTGATAATTTGTACATCGTCAAGCTTGCACAGCTTTGGCGATTCCATATGCTGCAGCGGAAGCAGCAGCACCGATAAAAGTAGTCTGGAGAGCACTGAAGAGTGGGCGGCTTCCAGTGAAGCGGCCCTTGACGTAGCCAAAAAAGAAGAGCGCGACAAGCGTGGCCACGACCGATGTGAGCATTGCATCATAAGCTGTGGAAATGAGCATGTAGGGCATGAGTGGGACCAGCCCACCGACAACGTAGGAAAGCGCTATCGTGAGAGCGCTCTGCAGGGCTCTTCTAGGGTCCGGCTTCTCTAGTCCCAGCTCAAATCTGAATTAAATAATTAAGAGCAACTTAATATAAATTCCGCATAGTAGAAGACTTGCCTCATCACACATTCATGTAAAGAACAAAAACATACCTCATCATGAACTCGAGCCAAGCTTGTGGCTTTCTACGCAGGCCCGTAACCATAGGGCCATACTCATGGGGTTCGAGTCCATAATTTGACATGATCTCTCCGATCTCAGCAGCCTCTGGATGCTCATAATGATAATGCCTAAAATTAGAACGCCAATAGTTAGAATTCTGCAACGCGCATGTGAATATATACATATGTATGAGTACGTACTTTTTGACTAACTAGCAAAAGGGCCCGTGCGTTGCAACGGAAGAAAAAAATACCACACGCTTTTAAATTTTTTATAATCATTTTGATTTATTAAAATAATAAGCTAACTAACTAATGTAGTCAGTCCTATCCTATTTTGTTGAGAAATCAACCCGTCCATTGTTAATTCCACCATGATGAGAAATTGAGCGGGACAAGCAAAGCAAAACAAAAAGGCTACGTGAATTGATCAATGGATTGTTATCTTATTTCACTCATGGGATAGAGAATGTGGGATCAGATGACAAACTGAAGGTGGTGTTCCATTCTCTGTCTCTACAACAATACAATCTTACATTTAATACATTCATTAATTATCAAACAAATCCCCACAAAACAAAATTTTTTGCCGGTGTTTGGCACACGGTTAGAGGCATGGGGAGGGAATCTCACCAGGTGATGAGTTCCTGCCGGAGGAGGGGATACGATGAGGGGAGCAAGGATTAGGCGTCTCTATCTGACCATAAGGAGTCGCCGTTGCCGCGCCATAACCTTGGAGTTCCCCGTGTGAGTCATGGAGGCCCGCCTCCACCTGCAAGTACTTCGCTCCGCCGCGCCTTATCCGCGCGCCGCCGCCGTTCTGCATCGAGCAGACGCATCATCTCAATCAATGTAGCTGTCGCGTTGATTTGATCCAGAAGTTGTGCTCGAGCGCCGAAACGGGGGCAGCAAGCGGGCAGAGGTACGGCCGCGGAGGCGGGTGGGTTGAGATCGACAACGGTGGTGGTTGAGGTCGGTCGCGGCGGCGAGTGGTGTGGCAGCGGCCTGGGCACAGGCCAGGGTGGACCAGGGTCGACGCGATGCGCTCGAGCGCCGCAACAGGGGCAGTGAGCGGGGAGAGGTACGGCTGCGGAGGCGGGTGGGTTGAGATCGGCAACGGTGGCAGTTGAGGTTGGCCGCGGCGGCGAGTGGTGTGGCGGCGGCCTGGGCACAGACCAGGGTAGCCCAGGGTCGACGGGAGGAGGCGATGCGTACGGGTATAATTTTTTCAGCGAATCGTTTTTTCCTTTTGCGTTCCAGATAAATGATGGAGCGCGGGTTGAATAACAAAAATTACAGGTTTTTTTTTGTAAAAATGCCTCGGTGGGTTTTCCGACGGAAGCAATAGCCTCTTTATTATTAGGTATAGATATAGACTAATAATTGGGAAAAAAACATGTTCAATATTTTTGGTAAAAGAAAACATTCAAATTACCGATGTCAGGGACCGTGATGATCTCCTCTTGCTCCCTACTTAACTCCCGCTCGTAATGATCTGCCTCGCTCTTAGCCGCCAAGTACCTATAAAACGTTGTATTGCAGAGATGCGAATATATCTCAAGAAGGTTAAGCAAAATCGATAACCTTATACCTGTGTAAAACACTAATTAATTGCATCTGTTTTAAGATACGACTTTTCTAACATCCTTTCTAAATTTGTGACCGTTCAAGATGTGAAGCCCTGCAATGCGATAATACGTCAACCCTCTCTACCATGTCAACTAGGGTAATTTCAAGACACTATCCAACTTACTCCTGAATCCTGATAAGAGAAAAATAGTTAATATTTGATTCTGACTACTTAATGATAAAGTGCAAGTTTTGACACAAGTTATATAAACAAATGTTCCAAACTGATTTAATGATCACTTCCATATAAAGAAAAAGACACTAGTATGTGAGAGGCGAAATGGTAGCGTGCATGGCTACCAAGATGAACAGTAAAACATGCCCAGGTGTATGTGAGAGACTAAATTTTACATGTACATCAAAGACATAGACATATGCATTTTCATGATTTTAATAGACTTTTGAAATTTGGGAAATTAATTTACAACGCTAGAGTACATTCTCAGGTGTACGCTTTTTAATTTCTTCTTTGATATACCTCATAATACATACATCTTATATGTTGAAACATTATCATTATCTTACTATGTAATATGTGCATGGAATAATTATATTATGTCCTCTCGGAATGGGGATCTCGAAAAACTTACCAACATTTCAACTTAAAATTGTACTTTCGTACTTACAAAAAGCACATATGATGTACCACATATATTAGAGTTTGAGTTAAATTGCCAAGTAATTAATTGTACTTGCCACCTCAACTCCCAATCATGGATAAAAATGGTTGCAGCTAACATAACACAAATAAAAAATTGTACATTTACTCTACAGATTTATTTTTGGAAAAGAAGCTTAATTTGCTAACCCTGGTTTATTCACTAATGATACACAAAGCCAAATTATTATTATTTTTGACCGGCCAAAGCCAAATTATTACTCCGTGTATTCACTATTATAAGATGTTTTAGTTTTTTCCTGATTCTTGTGTATTTAGAAGCAATTTAGTATGTTTGTTCACTCGTTTCACTCTGTATGTAGTCCATATTGAAATATCTAAAACATCTTATATTTGTGAATGGATGGGGTACAAGATATGGAGAAAAGACCATGCTAAAATGCAATAAGAGAAGCATCAAGTTAAATCTAACATAAACAAAATCATATCCTAAAACTAATAATTCCCGCACTATAAAAGCATGTGCCAGAACTCTATGAGCCAATAAGCCGCCAAGAACAGACACTGTAAATTGAACATACATTATAAGTTTACAATATTGTTTCAACTCGTTCTAATAAACATCAGGAGCACGGCGGGCAAAGTCTAAAGCCCGTCCAAGATATCAATGACTAAAACCTCTTGTGCCATAATCATTAGTTTTTTCAACTTTAGATGTAAAATTCCTTTAAGACGCTCCGACTTACCTCCTACATGGCAATATGAATATTTAATCCTAACCATCCATTAGCAAAGGTTGGTCATGCCCAAGTTTCACTTATGGCAAGTGATTTTGGATGTTTTAGAAATGAAGGTTTCATTGCAGAACATAAATTTATTTCCTAATCATAAAGAACCCTGAATATACTGCTGGAGATAGAACACCTATATACTTATCTTGTTCACAGCAAATATTAGTACCACACCAGTGAATTACAAACTTCATGTTTTGTATAGATATCACAAAACACCATTTCTTGTGGAAGATATTCGTGTACAACATTCAGAGTGAGGAAATGAATGTATAGCATCTGGACCATAAATTTGCATTTTGTATTGGGCAGTGTACGTATCATATATCTATCTAAAATGTAGACAATGCAAACAAATATAGGTTAAACTCAACTATGCACCAGAGTTAGCTAGTAAATAAAGCAAGATTGATAGTACTTTCTCCATATCAATTTACATTGCACATTAATCTTTTTTTAGTTTTATCAAATTATATCATGCATATTAGAATACAAGATAAATGTAACCAATGTGTGCACGATCATCTAGGATAGACGCTCCATCAGCCGATGCAAGAGGACGAAAGGACGAAATCATTATTCTGCCCTTCTCAGCGATCTTTGTCATAAATTAAACTCGACATGCAAGTATTTCACGATCTGACCTTTTAACAACGACATAGCCCGTTGCGGTACTGTCCAATATAGAAACGCCGAGCTAGATAGCGTTTCTGTCCTTGCTCACTGCCAGGCCGAGCACGCGTATGTGACAGGCCAAAAACGCAGAGCTAGATGTCAGAAACGCCATTGACCCCGGCGTTTCTATGTAGGGCAGCAACGACGAAGTCCTTGACATTTCTATGTTGATTGGAAACACCAAGGCCTTTGGCATTGCTGCCCTACATAGAAACACCAGTATCAGTGGCGTTTTCAGAAACGGGATCTAGTTCTACGTTTCTAGCCTGTCACGTACGCGTGCTCGGCCTGACAGTGGCAAAGTGCAGAAACGCTATCTAGCTTGTCGTTTCTATGTTGGACAGTAACATCACAGGCTATGGCGTTGTCAAAAGGGTTAGATCGTGAAGAAATACTTTCATGTCGAGTTCAGTTTGTGGCAAAGATTGCTGAAAAGGTCAAAACAATGATTTCGGCCGATGCAAGAAGCCTAAACAACCCCTCTTAACTTGGTTTTGTTATGAGTAATTTTTATGGTATGAAATTTAAAACGAAACAAAGAGAGTACATATAATCACTACAGTTAGTTAGGGCTGTATTTCAATTCCAGCAGCATGTATAGTCGTTGAACATTTATTTAAATATTATTTGCATGCGGTGAAATGTCCATAATAACCACACGCGGTTATAGATGGACTCTTAGGTAATAATGTTATGAATCATCAGATCACACAGAATAAATGGGTCATATATTCGTGGGTGCGTCTGAATATTTCTGTTATGCGTAGAGTACAGTGAAGAGCTATACGATCAAACTAAGCGTTTCACTAATGATGTTTTCTCGGTATTGAGCTAGTAAGAAGTACTCATTAACTAGGCTAGGCTAGAACAGAGTAGCTGTAGATGTGGCTGATACTTATTGGTGTCTAAAAGAGCAAGTGATTACCCTCCGAGTTCCATGGAGATGGCGCCTGCTGCTACCTCGGCGAGGCCAGTGGTGAGGACGAGCGAGGATGGTGCGCTCGCTCCCGACAGCCCTGCGGCAAGGGCGAAGGGAACGGTGAGGCCGTCTGAGACGCCCATGATGACGTCGCGCACCACCTCCCCCGCCGTGAAGTGGTGCTCCTTGTGGCTGCTGATCAGCTCCTTCTCTAGCATCGTCGGCTGCTCCCGCCCTTCGCCGGCGCCGGCCATCTTCACCAGGCGAAGCGAGCACGCTAGACTACTGGAGATAGAAGGACGGGCTGGCTAGCTCTACGCGCACGTTCTTCTTTCCAGGGCTTTGGTACGTTCGGCTGTCGTGACGCGCGTGTGCTCTCCACGGACACGAAGAACCACTCTTATGTACTTCCTCTGTTTCAAAATAACTGTCTCAACTTTATACTAGCTTTAGTATAAAGTTATACTAAGCTTAAGACAGTTATTTTGGGACGGAGGGAGTAGTACATGAGCTCCTAGCAATTCCTGTTACCAGTGTTAGACTATATATACGTAGCCCTGTATGCATATACTGTATATTGTATTGTATCCTTGGGTACCCTTATATAATGAGATAGCCACATCCCGTTTAGGGTGTCGAGCACTTCCCAAAACGTTATGTCTTACATGGTATCAGATTAGGTCACGATATCTTCCGCTGCACCGCCGCCGCCACCACCGCCACCGACCCCTGGCGCCGCCCCGACTGCCGTGGCGCCGGCCCTCGTCCCCGCGTCGCCGTTTCTCGCCTCCCGGCCCCTGGCGACAGCCTATGGGGCCCCGGCGTCGCCTTGCAATCCGAGTGGATCGGATCTCACCACCCCGCCTGGGGCTACTGCCACGGCCGGTGCACCTCATCCCGGCCATGGCGCACCGCCGTCGTCGTCCTCCTGGACGGCTCCCTATGGCGCGTCCTCGGTGCCGCAGCACTACGCCGCGCCTCCCCCGCCCTACTATGGCGCGCCGCCGCCGCCGCACCAGTCCATGCCACCGCCGCCGATGATCTGCGGGTCGTCTACCCCGCATCACTACTCGCCGCCGACGGTCTACCCCGCGCCGCTCCAGTCGTCCCAAGGAGCCGCCGCCGCGTCACACTACGGGGCCCCTGCCATGGAACCCTACGCCCCCCCCCCCCCCCCGCGCTCGGCTCCTCTGGTGCCCCGCCCTACTCGGTGGCCGCTGGTCATCCCGGGGCGGCCCCGTCGATGGGGTTCTATGCACCACTACCGGTGCATGCTGATCCGGCCGCCCTGCCGTCGCCGTTCTACTTCTCGCATCTCCTGCCGGTGAAGCTGGCGTCGGACAACTACTTGTCCTGGTGTGCCCAGGTGCTGCCCCTTCTGCGGAGTCGCTACCTCGAGGGCTACGTCGAGGGCTCTATCCCGTGTCCGCCGCCTCATCACCCGGCGTATCACACGTGGGTGGCTCAGGATCAAGCCATCCTCTCCGCCATCCAGTCCTCGCTCACCCCGAGCGTCTCCTCGCTGGTAATCTTCGCCGCTACATCCCGGGAGGCGTGGGCGGCGCTTCACACCAGCTTTTCCTCCCAGTCTCAGGCACGTGCTCATTCTATACGCACCGAGCTGGGTGAGACTAAGCTTGGTGACCTCAGCATCACGGACTACTTCAACAAGATGCGGGGTCTAGCCGACACGTTAGCCTCTGTTGGCCAGCCGCTACAGGATGAGGAGTTCACCACCTTTGTGCTTAACGGGCTTGATGATGATTATGACAATCTCATTGAGAACGTCCACGGCCGTGATGATCCGCTCCCGTCTCGTGAGCTCTATGCACGGCTCCTTGGCCGTGAACAGCGCATCAAGGCGCGCCGTGTCTCCCCTGGCCTTGCTGCTGCCAATGCCGCGACTCGTAGCAAGCCCTCGCGGTTTTCTGCCTTCAACACCAGATCGGCGTTGTCACCAAAACAGGCTTCACGGGGCAACGCTCCGACCATCACGGGCGGCAACCGGCCGGTGGCGTGCTGCTCCTCTTGTGGCGCCCCGCAGGCCTGCCAGCTCTGTGGAATTGAGCGGGACATTGCCTCTCGCTGCCATCGTCGCTACAAACAAGACTTCCTTGGCCTTGGCAACAATGGCAAAGGGAATGATAAGCAGGCTGCTGCTGCGGTGACGGGTCATGATTCTGGACGCACGCCATCCTACTCCATTGGTCCTGCTTGGTACATGGACACTGGCGCCACCAACCACCTCACCAGCGAGATGAGCAAGCTCTCTACTCAGGAGCCATATCGCGGTCATGATCGGGTTCACACCGCAAACGGAGCAGGTATGCGCATCTCACATGTTGGTCAGGCCTCTCTCCTTACACATAATTTTCGCCCATTGCATCTCTCCAATGTCCTTCGAGTTCCCTCCGCTACGCGCAGTTTGTTGTCCATTCCTCAACTCACTCGTGATAATAATGTCCTTGCTGAGTTTCACCCTTTTCGTTTCTTTATCAAAGACCGGGACACGAGGGCCATTTTGCTTAGTGGTCGCCTTCGGCATGCCCTATATGCTCTTGATGCGCCGCCACCACCTTCCACGCCGTCTTCTCCCCAGATGTTCACTAGTGTACGTGTGCCATCTACACACTGGCATGCACGCCTTGGTCACCCGGCGGACCCCATAGTTCGACACATATTGCATCGTCATGATCTACCAGTTGTGTCCAATAAAAATGCTGAAACTATCTGTGATGCCTGTCAGCAGGGCAAGAGTCATCAACTTCCGTTTTCAGATTCTAGTCGTGTTATGACACATCCTCTTGAGCTTGTATTTTCCGATGTATGGGGTCATGCCCACACATCCGTGAGTGGTCACAATTATTATGTCAGTTTTATTGATGCTTACAGTCGATTTACTTGGCTATATCTTATTAAGCGCAAGTCTGATGTATTTGATGTCTTTGTTCAGTTTCAAGCCCACGTTGAGCGTCTCCTTAAGCACAAAATCATTCATGTGCAATCTGACTGGGCGGGTGAATACCACCACCTCAACTTGTTCTTTAACAAGCTTGGGATCTCCCATCGTGTGTCATGTCCTCATACCCATCAACAAAATGGAACTGCCGAACGTAAGCATCGTCATCTGTTCGAAACAGGACTAACCCTACTAGCTCATGCTTCTGTCCCTTTTCGTTTTTGGAGTGATGCCTTCTCCACAGCGTGTTTTCTTATAAATAGGCTTCCCTCACGACTTATAAAAATGAAAACCCCACTTGAACTCCTACTTAATGAAGTTCCAGACTACACCTTTTTCAAAGTGTTCGGGTGTGCATGTTGGCCTCATCTACGCCCGTATAACAAACATAAGCTTGAGTTTCGGTCCAAGAAGTGTGTTTTTCTAGGGTATAGTTCTCTTCACAAAGGGTACAAATGCTTACATGTCCCTACCAATCGCGTCTACATCTCCCGTGACGTTGTGTTTGATGAAAACGTGTTCCCATTTTGCACACTTCCGACTCTTCCTACCGGTCAGCCGTTACAAGTACCCATGCCTATACCTTCACCTGACCAATTTGTTGATGTTGCATATACCCCTGTGTTGCTTCCTAATCATGCTGCAGGTATTGGACGTGGCGCTCGCCTGGAACTACTTGAGGAGAGGATTCCGGACGGTGCTTCTCCGGACGTGCATGGGCCATGCATAGCGGGTGGAGCCTGCAACACCCGCCCGCCCGTTCCTGTCGCGCCCGTGCTGGCGCCCCTGCGCGACGTGCATGGGCCATGCATCGCGGGTGCTGCTCGCTCCGCCCGCCCGCCCGACTCCGCCCCGCCCGTGGCCTCCGTCCCGTGCGATGTCGCTGCGCCCTGCCCAGCGGGTGGAGCCCGCTCGCCTGTCACGCCGACGCATGGCTCCACGCTGCTGGTCCCGCCGGCGCCAGCTGAGCCTGCCTCGCCTGGTGCTCAACTGGCCTCTCCTGTGTTGGCCACTGCTACGCCCGGCTCTCCGTCGGCCTCGCCTGGGCTGGCTACTGCCTCGCCGGATCCCGGGCTTCCGAGCAGCCCTGCGTCAGCGGTCTCGACTCCATCATCTCCTACGCCAACACTGCCTGCCCCGCCCGATGTCATGCATCGTCCTCGCACACGTAGCCAATCCGGTGTTCTTTGCCCCAAGCAACGCACGGATTGTACGGTTGCGTGGCTGGCTGCGTGTATGGCTCATGTTGCTGCTGATCCCACTGCCGAGCCTCGTCACTTTCAGGCTGCACTCAATATTCCACACTGGCGTATGGCAATGCAACAGGTAGTTCAGGCTCTTCATAAGAATAATACTTGGCGTCTTGTTCCTCCAGTTTCTGGTGTCAATGTTATTGATTCCAAGTGGTTTTTTAAAGTAAAACGACATGCTGATGGCTCCATTGAACGCTACAAGGCAAGGCTGGTTGCCAAGGGTTTCAAACAGAGGTATGGTCTTGATTATGAAGACACGTTCAGTCCAGTCATCAAACCCACTATCATTCGATTGCTACTGTCTCTTGCTGTTACTCGAGGATGGTTCCTTCGTCAGCTAGATGTGCAGAATGCTTTTCTCCATGGAGTTCTGGAGGAGGAGGTTTATATGCGTCAGCCACCTGGTTTTGTTGATCCGGCTCGCCCTCATCATCTCTGCCGTCTGGTTAAGGCATTGTATGGACTCAAGCAGGCCCATCGTGCATGGCATGCTCGTCTTGGATCTGTTCTTCGGGCTCTTGGGTTTACTCCCTCCACTGCTGATACGTCGCTTTTTCTCCTACAGCGCCCTGAGGTTACGATGTATCTTTTGGTATATGTTGATGACATCATTCTCATCAGTTCCTCTGACTCTGCTGTTGATCGTATGGTGAGTGCCCTCAGTGCTGATTTTGCTGTCAAGGATTTAGGTGCTCTGCATTTTTTCCTTAGTCTGGAGGTTTCACGTTCTTCTGCTGGGCTGACTCTCTCTCAGAAGAAGTATTCCTTGGACTTGTTGCGACGTGCTGGTATGCTCAAATGCAAACATGCTGTCACCCCGATGTCTGCCACTGATCGGTTGTCTGCTCTTGATGGTGATTCTCTATCCTCCGATGATGCTACTGAGTATCATAGCCTTGTTGGTGGTCTACAATACCTCACCATCACTCGACCTGATATTTCCTATGCAGTCAACCGTGTGTGTCAATTTCTGCATGCACCCACGACATCTCATTGGTCAGCAGTGAAACGCATTTTGCGCTATGTCAGCCGTACTGCTTCCTATGGCTTGCTACTACAGCCGGCACCTTCGTTGGAGTTGTCTGCTTTTTCTGATGCGGACTGAGCTGGTAGTCCTAACGACAGGCGATCCACGGGGGGATATGCAGTATTTCTGGGTTCTAACTTGATCGCCTGGAATGCTCGTAAGCAAGCAACAGTGTCTCGCAGTAGTACTGAAGCTGAGTACAAAGCTGTTGCTGATGCAACTGCTGAGATTATATGGGTACAGTCTCTATTGAGAGAGTTGCATGTTACTCAAGCTCATCCTCCAGTTCTGTGGTGTGACAACATTGGTGCTACCTATCTTTCATCCAACCCAGTGTTTCATGCCAGGACTAAACACATTGAAGTGGACTATCACTTTGTTCGGGAACGTGTTGCACAGAAGCTACTTTCCATCAAGTTCATCTCATCAAAGGATCAACTTGCTGACATCTTCACGAAGCCTCTTCCACAACCACAGTTTGTAGGCTGTAGGCGCAATCTTAACTTGCTTTGTACTTCAGGCCACAGTTAAGATTGAGGGAGGGTGTTAGACTGTATATACGTAGCCCTGTATGCATATACTGTATATTGTATTGTACCCCTTGGGTACCCTTATATAATGAGATAGCCACACCCCGTTTAGGGTGTCGAGCACTTCCCAAAACGTTACGTCTTACAACCAGTACAGAAGTGGTTCATATTTTTGTGATTTTGTTATACTCGATTGTCATACCCACCCGATACAAGCATGCTAGGAAATAACCGGCCTCTGAGTAGCAAAATACACATAGCCAACACATCAAACTCTCAAGAAAAAAACATGACATCAGAATTTAAACAAATAAAGAAACAAGGCCTAGGTACTGGGGTGCATCTCTAAAAACTACACCACTATCCATGCAAGGAGAAAACCTCCCTCACCCTATGCTACCACCCAATTTATCTAGAGCTGCCACCAGATCCCTCGTCCGCCGCCATCTCACCTGACACCCCTTCCTCCCCCGCCGCACCTTCTTCCCCTCGCCGCCGCTTAAGCCATCCTCCGCCAAAGTTTGGATGGCTCTGAGGAAGGCGGCAGCGGGGCCCTTCTCCGGCTTCACGGTGCGGGTATGACGGCTGCGTTTCATGGATTAGGGACGGCGGTCCCTTTGGTGAGGCTTTCCCGTCCGATGGTGCAGTGGGGCTGGCGGGCCGTCGGAGGTGGGCTTGGGTGACTAGCGGATGGAGCCGTTTTGTTGGTTCGGGCTGGCGGGCTCCTAGAAGTCGGCTTGGGCAGGTCTGGTGATGACCTGGTGGCTGACAACGCCATTTTGTCCGCTGCCTACTATCATGCCTAGTTGTGTTCCAATCTTGCCAGACTTGGCCATGTTGGCTAGCTAGCCGGTCATTAGTTTGTGGGCGGAGTGGGAGGTGGGGATCCAGATCAGGATAATTCCATATTCGGCACCTGCAGGCCAGCCATGATGGCGTTGACGCCCGCGGGTTACAATTTTCTTCTTGAAGATGCCTTTTGGTTCCTCCCTACCTCTTCCCACCCCACTGTCTATCGGGTGAAAACCCTAACTACGGTGGGCGGCGATAGTGCTTAAGGCGTCGTGTCCTTCCTAAAGGTGTTGTTGTGATAGCTTTGTGCTAGTGGGCACAATTTGGATTCGTTGGCAGGTACAGGTAGCGTGCCCCTCTTCCTCCAAGGGGCGAGGGGCATCTGTTTGAGGGGAAACCCTATATCAGGGTCTCCGGATCAAATGATGACGGAGATTATGGTGCCGTTTTCTGTCCTGAGGCATTGTTTTGGAGTAGAGACTTGCTGGAGGCGCCAACAAATGGAGCCGTGTTGCATATACCACATTGAAGATGAGGGTCTCGGCGATGTGGAGAAGTGGAGCCTCGGTGTTGGACGCGGTTTGATGGACGCGCATAGGCTGGTGGCATTGTCTGATGACGTGGCGACGTCGATAGTAGATGCGCTCGACAAGGTATATGCAGTGATTCCTCCTGAAGATGGATCAACGGAAGATTGCGGTGTCGGAGCCGGGAGCATGCGCATGTGGTGTGTGTTGTTGGACCCCTAGACCGTTTGGTGCTCCATGCTTGCGAGGCGGGTGGCTTTGTGAGGCGACAATATTAGAGGATGTCTGTTGATGTCGTAAGGGCACTCTTTATACTTGTACGTGTAACGATTTTGTTCGTCTCGAAGGTGACTTTGGGTTGGTCTTTGTATTTTTTTAAGACTTTGTTGAATACCCTAATATAGATGGTTGTATGTATCATTTTGATGCAGAGGTTAGTGGTAATCTTAGTTTTTCCTTTTTAAAAGTATATTAAGGATTTCCGTGCGGCGAGAGCTAAATAAAACGAGTTGACGAAAATTTGCCATTCAGATGTAAATTCCATCTAAAGCCATGTGGCTTGTCCCTGAATGGGTATCATATTGTCAACAGCTCATTCCACCCAACAAGGCCTGGAACCAACAGCCTATTTGATAGCCAATTGGGTAGGGGAATGGAAATTTGCATCAGGGGGTTTACGAAGGGTTTATACATGGGAAGTAGAATTTTACTTCCATTTTCTTGTTTGGTTTATGATGAAAATTAATGTGGGATGAAACTCTGCCCATGAATTAACAAGGTACATCCCAGGAAGAAAACGGTGGGAGTTGGCTTTCGCAACTCCCATGCCCCTTTCCACTTAGACTTTCATTCCCTCTAATTAATCAGTAGACTTTTAATCTCTGCATCCCATAACTCCTATTCCCTATCTCTAATTCCCACGAAGCAAACACGTTGTAAGTCCCTACCGAAAGAAATGTCAGGTTCGATTCGTATTTTCCTAGTGGGGACGTAGTGTTAAATTTACAGATTTTTTTTCTGAATAATTTTCAGATCAATTGCATGAACGATAAATGATTAATTAACCAGTTGACATTTCGTTTTGGTTGTTCGTGCATGCCATACCATACCATGTGTACTACTGTGTACGCCGCGCCGGGATGCATGTCCTGTTTATGTGCCATTGTGTGCACATACAATTATATATATTCAAGTGGAGTTGGTACTGACAGTCTGCCAGGTATTAGTTGGCATGACCGCACAATCACTACAGCACTATATCAGCTGGTCGGATTTGATTGTTTCCCATAGTCTAGCAGATAAAATTTTAGGGTTTCGACATCTTATTAATTTTATATAAGAACTACTTCTTGAGATGTTGGTACATCTGGATGCACAGGCTGACAGGCTGCAAAAGATGCTTTTCTCTAGTATCTAAATGAAAGTTGATTTGACACTTAAGATCAAGTGAGCCAACAATGTCGACACCACCATTCTAGAGTCAATCATCAAAGTAGGCCTTGCAGCCGGATGCCAAAACCAGAACGGTACACGCGGGAAAATGACAAGCTCGAACGTATGCGGGCTTCCCATTCGCATCTGACATCAAAATTTGTAGCAAAACCATATATATGATCGTGATATTGTTGAGGGAGACAGTCCCACGCATGATAGAAGATTGATTAAATTCCTACCATCTGCGAACCACTTCACATGCACCATGAGTCATGCCGTTCCAGGGGATGGGCAGAAAGCTCGAAGCTCAAAGCACGACGCTCGGTTTAAGGCTCAGAGGGCGAACTACCTGAGCCCAACCCTCTGACCAGTTTCTGAAACTCCCAATCTCGATCGAAGGCACACACAATTTTTTTAGACATGGCCTTTGAAAAAAAAATCACAATATAGGTAAGCCTTCATCCATAAAATATCCTAGCACTTTTTTCTTTCACCAATAACATTCAGTGCCGTCAAACCATATAATCCCATTTCTCTATTATCTATTGACAGTTAAGATCAAGTGAGCCAACAATGTCGACACCCCAGTGTATAGAGTCACTCATCAAAGTACCCCAAAACTAGAATGGTACATTCGGGGAAATGGTGAACATGATCGTGCGCAGCATTCTCATTTGCATTTAGCATAAAATTTGCTAGCAAAACCATTAGATGGTCATGACATTGTTACGTGAGATGGGGCCACGCGTGGTAGCTGATTGATTAAATTCCTACTACTTCCGAACCACTTCGCGAACCACCTCACGCGCACTAGGAGTCACGCCGTGCCAGGGAAGGGCAGAAAGCTCGACACTCGAGGCTCGGGTCAAGGCCGAGAGGACGAACTAGCTAAGACTGGGGTCATTAGCTCCCATGCGACGCCGTTGAGTTGAATTATCTCTCATGCGACGTCGTTGGTTATAATGGCTCTCATGCGACATCTCCGAGCGCAGAAATAGCTCAAACAACACAACCCGTTTACGGGGCTGGCTGACTGTTAGTTAGGCTGAGATTTGGTTAGGAATGTGCTCTGACTGGTGGGGTCCACCTAGGGCCACGTCGTCAAGAGTCAACCGTCCACTACTCGACCAGTGATTGTGTGACCATACTCGACTCGACCGTGCATGACTGGGCGAGCAGCGCCGCCGTGTGCATCTTCTCCGGCAGAGGCAGCAGTTTCTTCTCCGCGGTGGTGGAGCGCCTTTCTCGGCAGCGGCAGAGCTATTGCGAGTGAGTATTTTCGAAACCCTAGTCCCATTCCCCAGAATTTTGGATAGATCTGTGGCCTCATGCTCTGTTTCTTGGCGATTTAGAATCTCGATTGGATAGGAGCGCCGGGGCTGAATTAGATGGAGCGAGGAGACAGTGCTTCAAATCGGTAATGCCACCCCTCCCTCTTTTCTCTTTTAGCTGTTATCAAACTCGATTTGGTAGTGACCGTAGCTTACACTGTCGCTGCCCGCCATTGACAAAACAGGGGAGGTTCTGGTTCTGCCACCACATTCGCAATAATAGTGGATTTTTCCCTGTAAAGCCAAGCTCAGTGATGGCAGTGTCCAAGACATTTATAGAGATACCTCCGTGAGGTTGGATGTCGAACTTGCAGATGTTGATCCCCAGGAATTAGAGAACATGAAGGAGAAGGCCGTGGGCAATTTGGTGGAGAGAATTGGGGAGAGTATTGTTTGGGGTCCAGAACAAGAGGTATCTCTGCAACGTTTCGACAACTATTATGGTGAATATGTTAGAATTGAAGATGGAGAATCCATGGTTGCTGAAATTGATCAGAAAGAAGGGTGGGCATGCAAACAAGTAACATTTTATGCAGAGCTAATTGATCTGCAAACTAACTCCAGAGTTGGTTATATGCCATCAAAGATGGCTGCACAGCTGGAAGATGATGTGTGGGTTTCACAAAAGAATGGTACATTGGCATTGTTGACTGAACCGACTATAGTAGATGAAGATACAGGGATTGATGCAGATGGAGAGGAGGGAACCCATGGTGCTAGGAAGATTGTTGTTGACTGGAATGTAGTAGAGTTGAATGAAAAAACAGATTTGGTCATTGCACCAATATCTGACATTGATATGGCCGAAATGTTTGGCATTCAAGTTGATGACAAAGATAAGGAGAAGGATGACAGTTCCTTGCCTACTGATGGTAACACAGGCCCTAGAAATGCAAATGAGGATGAAGAAGAGATGATGAGAATGGCTGCAGATGATGTGGATGGTACAAATGATAATGAGCTGGTTTGTTTGTATGACAAAGAGAACCCAGTTATTGAGGTGGGAAAGTTGTGGCCAAGCATGGTTGAGTTTAGCATGTCTTTCAGAACCTATGCAGTGAAAAAAGAGTTTGAGGCCAAGACTATGTGGGCTGATCGAAAGAAATTTTATGCTCGGTGCAAAGGTTATGGTGGTGGTGGCAATGCTTGCAAATGGTACATATCTGCCAGACTACAACCTGATGGAAGTACAGTAAGGGTAAATCAAATACCACACCAGCATGTATGACCACTTCACAGAGAGTTTCAAAGATGACATCTCAACTTTGGATTACAGAGAAGATTACTCCTATTTTAGCCAAGACTCCAAACAGTATTGCAAAGAGGCTTAAAGTTGACTTGTAGAAGCTGTACCCCATCCAACTGCAATATACCACAGTGTGGGAAGCAAAACAAAGGGCCATGAAATCATTGTATGGTGACTGGACAAATACATTTAGGATGTTGTATAGTTTTAAAGCAGAGGTGGAGAAGATGTCACCTGGAAGTGTGGTGGAGATAGATACAGAGGTAACAGCGGATGGCAAGGTTTAATTCAGCAAGTTTTTTATGTGTTTGAAGCCTTGCGTAGATGGATTCAAAGCAGGTTGTCGTCTATATTTGAGCATAGACTCATCTTTTTTGACTGGATAGTGGAATGGTCAGTTGGGTGCATGCAATGCTCTAGATGGACACAACTGGATGTTCCCAGTTGCAATAGGAATGTTTCAATCAGAGACGGAGGCATCATGGATATGGTTCATGATGCAACTGAAAAAGATGCATAGGGCCAGTTTCTCCTTTGGCCATCCACACAGATGCATGTAAAAGTTTGGAAAATGCAGTAAAATAGTTTCCCCCCATGCTGAGCAGAGGGAGTGCTTTGGACATATGTGGATGAATCTGGTAAAAAAATTCAGAGGAGATGAATTTGGGCGCATGTGGCCGGCAGCAAGATCGTACACCAGACAGACACATTCCTATCACCTTGGTAAGATATTGACATCATGTAGTGATAATGAATTTGCTTCGTGGTTGAACAACCACCATTCTCTGTTATGGTACAGATCAGGTTTTAATACTGCCATAAAATGTGATCATATCAATAACAACTTGGCGGAAAACTTTAACAACAAAGTGAAGGATTTGAAAGACTTGCCTGTGCATGACATGGTGGACCAAATAAGGATCATGATCATGCGTTTGTGGGAGTTGAGAGGAAAAATTGCTAATGTTTTGAAAGGGGACAAGCTTCTAGTAGTGGTAAAACAGGTGGTCAACAGGAGTAGAAATCTTTCACATCTATCTGTTGAGAAATCTTCCTTCTTGGATGCTGAAGTTAGAGATACAAAGAGTGGCAAGAGGCATATGGTAAATACTGAGTTGCATGAGTGCACTTGGCAAGAGTGGCAACACACTGGAAAACACACTGGAAATAGAATTTACCTTGTGTCCCTCTGTCACTAGAAGAAAGGATGGGATGCAAAAACAGAGCAGATTCAAAGCTTGGCTTGAGAAAGGTGGTTGTAGTAGGAAGGGGAAAAAGTAAAAGGAAAAGAAAAAGAATAAAAAGCCCAAAAGGGCTCAACAAGTTAACAAAAATAGGTGCAAGGTATGTGAGGTACTTGGGCACATAATTGGTTCATCCAAATGCATCTACACTCCTCAGAGGCCAAAGTATGTTTATGTTACTGTTTTTGAAAGATTTTGATTTTGCTACTTGTTCTAGTATCTAACCAAGTGAAATGCTTTATGTTTTAGGAGGAAACGTGCAGAAAAAGGCCCACCTCTTGTTTTTGAACAATGTTGTCTAGTGAAAAAAGCAAGACTCAATGGCTTTAGAAAGAAAAGAACTATTACTGCTGAACATGAGCTAACTGAAACTGTTAGTGCTGATCATGAGCAAACTGAAACTGTTACTGCTGAACATGAGCTAACTAAAACTGTTATTGAATCTTTTTTGCAGGCGCTAGGACAATCTGAAACTATTGTAGATGAAGCAACTGTTGTGCTGCCATGCCTGAAATTTGTGCTGCCAAGTGTTGAACATGAGAAAATTGAAACTGTACTAAATCTGCTTTGACAGCTGTGTTGCCATGTTTGGAGGTTGTGCTACCAAGTGTTGAGTTGCAAACTGAAGAAGTTGAACTATGTGTGCCATCTACTCAATCTGCAGAAGTGCGAACTGAAGAAGTGGGACATGGTCAGGTGCAAAAGTTGAGGGGGACTAGTGTAGTTGTTGGCAAGAATACCAAGAGCGTCAACATCAACAAACTGTGCGTCGTGGAACCAAACAATGGAAAAAAGGAGAAGAAATTGAGTGGTAGAAAGAAGCAAAAGAAATAGAGTCGAAATCATTCAAATGTGACGTGATTTGATTTGAAAACTTAAATTTGTTGTCATTTGATGTGAAAAATTATGTTCTTTGATGTAAAACTTATGTTCTATGATATTGATTTGACTTGAAAATAAAATTCAAATTTGAACCGACATTCAAATTTGAACCTATCTCCAATATTTTTGGAGTTCATTTGTTTGTTCTGTGATGTTGCACTGTTTTATATACTACTATGCACCTTAGTTCATAAATTCAACCCTTTTTGCGAAGTCCAACTCATAGTCACTGAAAATGTTGTCCAAACAGGCTCCAAAGTAAGGGAAAACGACCCCATTTCTAAGCAAGTTTTTTTCAACCTTCTCAAAATCACCCAAAAAGATTTTCTTAGCTTATATTATACCTATATAGGATCGATACGAAGTCTCACCTTTTTTTGAATAAGTATTCATATTATTAATTTATTTTTGAAAAAACACCCTTTAATACAAAGTCAGCAACAAAAAAAGTTTAAAAATGTAAAATATAAAAATAACTTCAAATCCTGCTTAGTCACTCCAAAATGAAGCTAAGGTGAGGTTTCCTGATTTTTTGTATTTTCAAAACCTGAAACCCTCTTCTCACTCTTTTGAAGTATATGCAACCTCAGTCGAGATAGTCCAATTTATGAAGGTTTTTTCATGCAAAGATCATTACATCAAGTTTATCATTTTATATCATAACTATGTAACATAACAAGACTATATGCGCTGGTTTTTCATTTTTTAGTTTTTTTTAATTTGTTAAACACATTTGAATGTTCGGTCAAACCTTTCAAAACCCCGTTGACTTCCTCCAAACCCCATCTAACCCTAACAGCTTCTCAAAATCACCCAAAAAGATTTTCTTAGCTTATATTATACCTATATAGTATCAATACGAAGTAGCACCTTTTTTGAATAAGTATTCATATTATTAATTTATTTTTGAAAAAACACCCTTTAATACAAAGTCAGCAACAAAACAAGTTTAAAAATTTCAAAATGCAAAAATAACTTCACATCCTTCTTAGTCACTCCAAATTGAAGCTAAAAGGTGGATCTGGGAGGGCTCTGGTGGAGGCAGCGAGCGGGTCTCGGTCGCGGGATCCCACGAGGGAGCAGGTGGAGGCGACGGGGAGGGGGGGGGCAGGGTGGCTGCAGCAGGGGGGCTGGGAGAGGGAGTGGGGAACGCTAGGGTTGCCCCTAGCGCTGGGGGCTTATACCCGAGGGGGTTGGGCCCGTGCGGTTGTGGCCAGCTGACCCACTTGGCCCAGTTGGCGAGGGGGGGGTCTCCTTTTTGTTTTTTGTTTTTTGTTTTTTTCTTTCTTTTTCATTTTATTATTTTATTATTGATTTTATTTTATAAATACTTTCTTTTATAATTTTTTTATTTATTTTATAGTTTCTCTTTAAATATATAGGGTTTATAACAAATTCTGAAAATGCCATGTTTAACTTTATAAATCATTAGGGAATTTTTATATCTCCCCCGACATTTTTATTTTAACATCATAAAACTTTTCCCGCTTGATTTCATTTTTAAATTTCGAATTCGAATTGTTTTTGAACTAATGCGAGATGAACGATAGGGAATCACGGTGACGTGGCATCATTACCGTGTGATCACTGTAGCTTAATTACAATCATCACTCTAGCAAAAGGTGAGGATGTCACAACTCTCCCCTACTAACAAGAATTCTCATCCTGAGAATTAAGAGATAGAAGGAAAGAGCTTGGGGTATTCATCACGAAGATGATCCTCGCGTTCCCAAGTGGCTTCATCTTCAGAATGATTTGATCACTGCACTTTTAGGAACTTTGTGACTTTGCAACGAGTCTAACGTTCAACCTGGTCAAGAATGCGGACCATATGTTCTTTATAAGAAATGTCTTGTTGCAGCTCAAGCATATCATGATCCACTGCTCGAATAGGATATTTGAAGCAGCGACAGAGCTGAGACACATGGAATACATCGTAAACCTGAGAAAGGTTCGCCGGCAGTTCCAATTGATAAGCCACTTTCCCACGCCTTTCGAGAACAGTGAAAGGACCAATATAGCGAGGAGATAACTTGCCCTTGATCCCAAAGCGGTGTGCAACTCTCATTGGTGTGACACGAAGATAAGCCTTTTCGCCAGGTTGATAGACCATATCTTGATGATGACGGTCATACTGATTCTTCTGACGAGACTAAGCAGCCTTCAGATTCTCAAGAACATCGCGGATTTGATCTCCAGCGCGTTGGGTACCATCCGGACCGAAGAGTGATCGGTCCATTGATTGGTGGCTCTGGAATTCCATACGAAGCAAAGTGTAAGGATACTTTAGAGTCAAAGATGTACAGGAGTCAGGTTTCAATCCTGTGGAACTCTGGGATATGGGTCCATCATGTGGGCCGAGAGTAGGCAGAGGGGTGACATATTATACGGTCTTGGTAGCAGGACATGTCAGATTATAACCTGCTAATTATGTCGGCAACAACATCGGTACCAAGCCGGGGGATAACTAGAACCATTTTCTTGCTCGTTGCAAACGAGGCGGACCAATAGGCAAGGTTCTCGTCCACCGGCGGCTACCGGAATGCTATCCATAATAGTAACAGGGTTTTACTGATAGAGTTGTATACCGTTGTATTACCTAAGCAGGGAATTAACACTGCTTAGATAAGTAATGCCACAAGAAAGTTCAAACAGACCAAGGGAAAGGAAAACGCGCTTCCACACACACAAGTATTAAACATACCATTCCCGAACAAAAATAGGGTATGGTATACGTGGTAGGTCATCAAGTACTCAACCATCTTGATAAAGAGGCAAGAAGAATCACGAGGTTTACCCATACAATACGGTTTGGATAATTCATCAGGAACAATTTAGCATTGCGCTTCCAATATTCCTGTTGAAATTTGAAGTACCACATCCGTGCTTCGGGGTAGCATCGACATGGTCATCAGATAACTGTCGGACTTACGGGTATACAAAGAGGAACCATGAGGAACAACTTATAAAATTAAGTCATACAATTCCCGCATGGTATAATGGCAAATCTTACATATGGAAGAATTTATAACAATAGGTCCTGCGGCCCGGTGTGCCAGACCAGACATCATAGTACCGGGTTACATAAGACCAAAGTTATAATTATTGGGAAAATGTTCCATCCATCATATCTGCCCGAGATTCAGATCTGATTGGTGTCGGGACACCTCAGACTCAAGATGCGTGAGAAGAAAAATGAAGATGCAAGATTCTCATGATATGAGCTACACAAGCAATTCTTGAATCAGGAGTTTGAGTGTAAGACATATGAACACAATGCCAAGACACTCGTGCCCACGTGGAATTCTTACAAAGAAATGCAACTGAGTTCTCATTTGGAAACCATCATCGAGGATAAGAAGGTTCCATGTGCAAATCTGGATTAGCTCTTATGAAGGAACTTCTTTTCCCTTGATCAAATCATTGAGTGACTTGGCGTGCTATTGCTACCTCTTGAGCTTGCGTTGGTTTTTTCCCTTGAAGAGGAAAGGGTGATGCAACACAGTAGCAGTAAGTATTTCTCTTAGTTTTGAGAACCAAGGTATCAATCCAGTAGGAGTATCAAGATTAAGCACCGATGTACCTGCACAAAAACAGCAAACTTGCACCCAACGCTACAAAGGGGTTGTCAATCCCTTCACGGTTGATTGCAAGGTGAGATCTGAAGGCGGAAAGTGCAACAAAGTAAAAGTGTAAGGCGGAAAATATGATGTGAAGTAGACCCGGGGGCCATAGTGTTCACTAGAGGCTTCTCTCAAAATAGCAAATATTACGGTGGGTGGACGAATTACTGTCGAGCAATTGATAGAACCGCGCAAAGTCATGACGGTATCTAAGGCAATGATCATACATATAGGCATCACGTCCGAAACAAGTAGACTGATACTTTCTGCATCTACTACTATTACTCCACACATCGACCGCTATCCAGCATGCGTCTAGTGTATTGAGTTCATGACAAATAGAGTAACGCCTTAAGCAAGATGACATGATGTAGAGGGATAAATTCATGCAATAGATATAAACCCCATCTTTTTACCCTTGATGGCAACAACACGATGCGTGCCTCGCTATCCCTTCTGTCACTAGGTTAGGTCACTGCACGGTATTAACCCAAAACCAAGCACTTCTCCCATTGCAAGAATCATAGATCAAGTTGGCCAAACAAAACCCACAACTCGAAGAGAATTACAAGGATATGAAATCATGCATATAAGAGATCAGAAGAAACTCAAATAAGATTCATAGATAATCTGATCATAAATCCACAATTCATCCGATCTCGACAAACACAGCGCAAAATAAGATTAGATCAGATAGATCTCCATGAAGATCATGGAGAAATTTGTATTGAAGATCCAAGAGAGAGAAGAAGACATCTAGCTACTAGCTACGGACCCGAAGGTCTATGGTGAACTACTCACGCATCATCGGAGAGGCACTGGTAATGATGAAGAAGCCCTCCGTATTGAAATCCCCCCTCCGGCAGGGCACCAGAACGTGCCCCAGATGGGATCTTGCAGAGACAAAAGCTTGCGGCGGCGGAAAAGTATTTTCGTGGATCTCTCTCGTGGTTCACTACTGGAAAACGGTTTTTTGTCATCTGCCTAATCTTTGCTGTCTGCTAGCTGATGGCAAAGAGTGTCTTTACCGTCAGCTTCCACAAAGCAGATGACAAAGCACCGGCTGATGGCATAGAGTGTTTTTGCCATCAGTCACATCTTTGCCGTCAGCTGTCTGCTAGCTGACGGCAAAGAGTCTCACAGCAGACCGCAAACATGTAGACGGGCCCACCTGACCGCGGGCTGGTTAGGTCAAACTGGAGTCTATTCTTTGCCGTCTGCTAGGAGACGGCAAAGAGTCCGGAGGCACACGGCAAAGAGTCTAGACTCTTTGCCGTCCGTCGGCAAACGGCAAAGAGCTAACTCCGTTAAGGGCTCTTTCCCCCCACCCCGCCCCTCTCTCTCTCACCCACACTTTGTAATGGCCCTCTCTCTCTCCCAATCCCCGACGCCCACTGGCCGCCGCCACCACCGTCACGCCGCCGCCCCCGTCGTGCCGCCGCCCCCACCGCCGCCCCTGTCGCCCCCGCCGCCACCGTCGCGCCACCACCACCGTACCACCGCTGCCCCACCTCGCCCCCCCTGCCGCTGCTCCACCACCGTCGTGCCGCCGCCCCTGGCGCCCGCGACACCGCCCCGCCACAGCCACCCCTCCCGGTGAGCCACCACACCCCGCCCCACCCCCCCACCCCCCCCGCACCCGCATTATTTTTTGGAATTAGATTATAACTACCGGCATGATTTTTTATTGTTGTTGTAGTTGTTGTTCTTGTTAGTAGTTTTAGTGGTAGTAGTTTTAGTAGTTGTTCTTGTTAGTAGTTTTTCTTGTTAGTAGTATTAGTAGTTTTAGTAGTTGTTCTTGTTAGTAGTTTTAGTGGTAGATTTAGTTAGTTGGTAGATTTAGTAGGTAGTTTAGTGGTAGATTTTATTTTGTTAATTAGTGGTAGCTTGTTAAATTAGTTAGGTTAGTTAGTTAGTTTGGTTAGTTAGGTGGAGGAGGAGAAGAGGAGAAGAGGAGGAGGAGGAGGACGAGAAGAGGAGAAGAAGAAGAGGAGTAGGAGGAGGAGGAGGAGAAAAAGAAGAAGAAGAAGAGGAGAAGAAAAAAATAAGAAAGAGAAGAATAGGAAGAAGAAGAGGAAGAAGAAGAAGAAGAAGAAAAGAAAAAAAATAAGAAGGAGAACAAGTAAAGAAGAAGAGAAGAAGAAGAGAAGAAGAAGAGAAGAAGAGAATAAGAAAAAAATAAGAAGGAGAAGTTAGTTAGCTTGGTTAGTTAGCTAGATTATTTTTTAGTTACTTAGTGGTAGATTCTGTTTTTGTTATTTTTTTGTTGTTTAGTGCTATCTAGGTTTAGCGATAGGTTTAGTTAGCTTGGTTAGTTAGTTAGCTTAATAGAAAGAATAGGAAGAAGAAGAGGAGGAGGAGGAGAAGAGGAGAAGAGGAGGAGGAGGAGGAGAAGAAGAAGAAGAAGAGGAGGAGGAGGACGAGAAGACAAAAATAAGAAGGACAAGAAGAAAAGAAGAAGAGAAGAAGAAGAGAAGAAGAGAAGAAGAATACCTTCTCCTCCTCCTTCTTCTCCTCCTTCTTCTCCTCCTCCTCCTTCTCCTTATTCTTGATTTCTTCTTCTTCTCCTCCTCCTCCTCCTCCTCTTTCTTCTCCTCTATCTTATTCTCCTTACCTTATTTTCCCCAACAATGAGATAATTAGCCCATTTAGCTACAAAATGGCATAAAAACCTTGGTTAGCTCATGAATATTATATTCTTAACTTGTTTTCCTCTAAAATGTCATAATTAGAATATTTGTGTTGATCGGGTGGATTTACATGTGATAGTTGTCTCGTCGCTGTGAGGTCTACTGTGCGAAGACCTCCCCGTGCGTTGTACGAGCTCCGCCCCTGCATTCGTGGGTCAATACAAATTTCATCTCCTCCCCGCCCCTTCATTTACTGTGGCTCGGTTTCCGGATGAAACTTTCTAGATTTAGGTAATTAAATTAATTTATCAGTATGCCTGACCAGTATGCGTCTCCCGTTCAAAAAGGCGACATCCATAAATATGCATGTCTTTGCATATTTATAACCGCCATCCTTACGAATTGTCCAACATTATCCATGGACAGCCCGAGTATGTGTAGATTGGGTTCGTTTTCCCGTATGTTGTGCTCTGGATCCGATGCGGAATTTCCACTAGTGGGGATGGGGCCTTTAGCCCCGGCCCGTAAGGGGCTTTAGTCCCGGTTCACCAACCAGGACTAAAGGGGCGGGACTAAAGGCCTAACCTTTAGTCCCGGCCCTGTTCCAAGCAGGGACTAAAGGTGCTCCACGTGGGTGCCTCGTAGCGCCCCAGGGCAGGCCCTTTAGTCCCGGTTTGTTAAACGGACCGGGACTAAAGAGTTTCAGATTTTGTTTATTTTTGGGTTTTTTTTATGAATGAAATTATTTTAGGGTTTTAGGGTTTAGGTGTTCGGGATATTAACATGATGCCTCGTTTGGTGTTCGGGAATTAATTTTCATATAATTTAAATAGAAATAATTATGCATATATATATATATAAGATTAGCTTATCTTACAATTGAGCATATATATACAATTATATGGAGATCTGAATTATCGGTACTAGAGCCCGTCTATTCGATTACATAGACGAACATCAGTAATGGCCCGTAGCTACACTAAATCATCCTTTGTCATCTATAGCTTCCGTCCTCACAAAGGTCGCAAGCTCCTGTGCAATAGCAATCGCGCGTTGCTCTGGTAGGACCTTCGTCCTCATGGCCGTGTACTATATAAGAAGAGGAGATGAATATGAATATCAATCATGATAACAAAGAATGACGGGTAAAAATAAAGGTGTGAATGTTCATTGCTTACGTCGAATCTGTGATCCTTGTGCTCAGAGGTAAACGTGCGAATGGTCTCGGAAACATAGTATCTGCATAGATGCGTTCCCCGTGGCTGCTGGTCGCACTTTACGAGAATAGAATATATATAATCAAAATAATAATCTAGCATCATAAATGTATTGAAAATAGAAGTATATCATACTACTACTTACCTGAGCCGCTCTAAAGGTCAGCTTCTCAGGCTCGATACCGGGAGTCACGCACTTGAACCGCGTCCAAACCCTGCCCGACAAGGATAATGATTTGCTAAGTTTTTCATTAATTGATATATCAGAAAATCATCGAAAGAGACCGATAGAGCGCAAGAATGATTGAAATTACCCTTGGAGCATGTCCTGCAGGCTTTGGAACTGTTCCAAGGGTCTCGATAACGGGTCGAAGGCATCAACTCTTCCCTTATCAATTTGAATGTCCAACGGAATCCAATGGAAGCTGCACATGTATATATATATATATATATATGTGTGTGTGTGTGTGTGTGTGTGTGTGTGTATGTGTGTGTGTGTGTGTCAGTAACTTATCAATTACACTTATAAGTGAATGGACACAACAGAGTAAAGACCCTCACCTGAAGTTGTATGGAAACAGTATGTGGTCACAGAAATTTTGATCTGTTAGAAACCTTAGAAGGTTTTCCTCCGTCTCCTTGGGTTTATCAGTTAGCGTTGCTATATGTATTATATCTGGGTCAATAA
Source organism: Hordeum vulgare subsp. vulgare (assembly GCF_904849725.1). Classification (NCBI taxonomy): domain Eukaryota; kingdom Viridiplantae; phylum Streptophyta; class Magnoliopsida; order Poales; family Poaceae; genus Hordeum; species Hordeum vulgare. The sequence continues at coordinate 567,670,591 of NC_058524.1, read as the reverse complement.
ACCCAATATTTAGGATGTTCCTACTTTTACAATCCAGAATCTTCATTCTGCATAACAAAGTACAAGTTATATATAGACAATGAATTGAAATAACTAAACAAGTTATATGTAGACAACGAATTGAAAAACTTACAAACAATAGCAACTCATAAGCGATTTGTTGAGGGCGTCGCCATTGTACATCTGGAAGAGTTCATCAAAGTCGATATGGATTTTTTCGGGGCGGCCGTAGTACTCCCGTGGGACACTCACCACGATCATCGTTCTCCCATTCTTTGATTCACTTAAGTACCATGTATGCAAGTAACACATATTTGTTGGGAGATCATCTTTGCTGACCAAAGGCGCTCCCGTGACAAACTGTGGCTTAGGGGCTACCACAGCCTTGGGTAACCTGTCGTCTTGGGAAGCCAGAATGTCTTCAACCGGGATACCCCATTCAGCCGCCCACTTCTTTGCTAATTCGAAATCTTGCCCCTGCACCGGAGGGGGGACATTCTCGGTTAACACCCTGAGGGGTGGGATCGACTGTTTGGCCTGTTGTCCAAGCTGAGGAACGTCTGATTTTTTCTTGCTTGTAGTTGAACTTGATTTGCTCCCACTTGCACTTGCACGTGATGTGCTCTTTTTCACTTCCTTCTGCAATGTGCGTGTATAGTCATCAGGCTTATGGTGTAAGTCATACTGTGATGGAAGGGTCGTGAAGTATTTTGCAAATGCTATTTGCTTCTCGGTGTATTCCGGGCGGGGCTCGGGTTCCTTCTTTTTCATCTACGCATCATGATGTTCCTTTGCTATCCTGGCGTTTTCCTCGGGGGTACGATCATAAGGTCTGATAGGAAGATTAGCATGAGGTACCTTTGGGAGGGGCGACCGTTTGCGCTTTGGGGGGCTCCGTCGCTTAGAAATCGTCGGCGGAGCGTTCTTGCTGGCACGCTTCCGCTTAGTATCCAGAGCGGGCGGTGCCGGAGACGGACGACCCAAGTCCGGCGGCGGTGATCGAGACGGACTCGTGTTGTGCTGGCCGACGTCATGTGGAGGGCTTGGAGGTAATGGAGGTGTAGGTGACCTGCGACGACTCGGAGGCGGTGTTATCCTTGGGGCCGAGCCTGGAAGCATGACGTAGTTCTTGTCCCATAGGATGACTCCACCCAGTACTTCTCCGAGTGTCCTCTCATCTTCGGGTCCAGCTATGTCGAGCTCCAAATCATGAAACCCCGCCATGATTTCATCCACCCCGACTTTAGCAAAGCCAGTTGGAATCTCACGGCCATGCCAACGTGCATCAGGGCCAGAAGGTAAAGCTTGTCCGACGGTCACCTTCATGGATATGTTCTTGAATTTCTGATGGAGTTCACATGATGTTGACTCCTTGATTCCATCCACGGGGTAGCCGGGACCGCCCTCTATCATTCTTCGTGCATCGTCGGGCGGGGGCTCAGATTCAGCCACGCTGCTTTTCCGCTTAGATGGGGCGCCGGTAATATCAAATGCAGGGTCTTCCTGGCGCGCTACTCCTCTAAGCTCATCAATCTGCTTCTGTTGCTCGTTAATCCTAGCAAGCAACTGGTTGAACTTGTCATTCTCCTCATCATGATGCCGCTTCTTTGCTCTGTCTCGGCTTTTGTAAGTGTCTTGGTCTCTGGCAAACCCAAGCCACCACGGGTAAGAAGGACCGAAGCCTCGCGTTCGTCCTCCATGTTCATCATTGCCGAGGACCAGTGTGAGCAAATCTTTCTCTCTATCTGCAGTGAACTTTCTTTTTCCCTCGTTAATTTCTTTCACTATCATTTTCCAATTCTCCCTGGGTATCCTAAGACCGTCACTATAGATGAGGTCCCCTGTTTCTTCGTCGTACGAACCACCATGCGCAAGGAACCAATTTCTTGCTCTCAATTCCCACTCATCACGGAGTGGTGCAGGTACGATGCCTTTAGCTAGCAGATCTTTCTCTTTCTTATCCCACTTTGGGATGGCAGTCTCATAGCCCCCTGGCCCCAGCTTGTGGTGATATTTCTTCTTGTCAGCATTTATCTTGTTCTTTTCTCATAATGCATGGGCATCTTCTGACTCCTTGTACTCTTGAAATGCCTTCCAGTGATTCGCGTGCTTGGCTAGATACCCCTCGAATACTGGCACTTTCTTTGTCTTCAGATAGTTTTTCCATAGCTTCTTATTCCAGCTACGGAACAGTTCGGCCATCTTCTTTAGAGTCCACTGCTTGACTTTGGCCCTCATTTTGTCTGCGGCGTCTTCATTCTCACATTCTGGTAGGTTGAAATGTGACATGAGATCATTCCAAAGATTATCTTTGTACCTTTCAGCGACATAGTCACTATCGGCTGCACCTTTACGCTTGTTCCACTCCCGAACGCTGATCGAGACGTGATCCCAAAGGATAACTCCGCATTGCTTCTTGAATGTGTCAGCAGCATTCTTAGGAAGCTTGGGTTCGCCCGTAGGCAATATCACCTCAAAGGTGTAATGCATCCGTGCATCCAACTTTCTAGTCGGGCCTCGTTTCGTAGCTTTGCTCGATGTGGAGACCTAAGAGGGAGAAACATTCGTCAAATGAATGTATATGTATACAATATAGAGCTATCTCCAATATTTTTCACATATTACAAGTGATTGTCGAACTTCATATGTATACCTCGCCGGACTTTATTATTTCTTCACCGGCTTCTCCACCGGCTTCTCCATCAGTGGAGCTATCACCTTCTCCGTCATTGGACCTATCTCTTGCCCCATCGGCTTCATCTTCATGTCGGTCGACCTCCATTCCATATCCGGAGGGGTTTAGATATGACGACAAAGATTCAGCTGGTTCAACGTCGGGGCCGTCTTTGATTATATCTTTGAGAAGTTCTTCCTCTTCGAGGTTCCTGATATGTGGATCCATAGTTCTGCAAAAAACGGACATTTGATTAACTAATAAACTAACAAACTATAGAAGAGGGGTTGGAAACTTTGAAGTGTCGTTTTATATAGGAGGACCTTTAGTCCCGGGTCTTGGCTAGAACCTAAACTCTAAAATATGTCTAACGGATTCTCTTAACCTTTGTACCAAAAAAGAATTATTCTATCAGGAACTCCGTTCCAAAACAACTTTAGTCCCGGGTCATGGCTATACCCGGGACTCCTAGATTTCTGCATAGTATTCAAAGTAGGAGTACTTTTCCAATTTGAGCATTCAATAAGCAAAATCAAATCGTAAAATAAAGTAGTATTCAAATTAGCATGCATTCAATTATAAGAAAATACATCATCTCTTTTGTCCGTACATCGTCTAATATTATCACTAATACTCCTCGAATACTATCATACATATAACATCACTGATACATCTAGAACCGTAGCGCCCGACGGGTATCAGCGCGGGCGGTGGACACCCAAAGAGAAGGAACCATCACAGGATCATAGCTCGACTGAGATCCCCAAAGAACCTGCCAGGTATGCTCGAACCTGCCCTCCAACGCAACCATGTAGCAACGGACGTGCTCATCCTCCTCGCTGACACGGTGACGTACCACCTCCGCGGTGTCCGGAAGCCTCGGCACCCTCACTGGCCCACACGATCGCCACCAAACAAGGATCGGGTCAACGACGGGCTGGATCCTCACGAACCTACGCCCCCCGGAAGGTAGCAACTCCCAATACCAGCCGGGCGGAGCCCAGTCCCGGACAGGGCCCCTCTGATCAAGCAGGTGTCCTCCGCCGAGTCGACGACGAGGATGCGGGATAGGCATCGTAAAATGAACTAAAAAAATAAACTAGTTCTATTAATTTTCTTGCTAAAAATAAACTATTAACACTTAAGCATATACAATTGCAAAATTAAACTATTAACACTTAAGCATATACAATAGCAAAATTAAGCAATAATCTAAGAAACACTATTAACACTTAAGCATATACACTATACAATAGCAAAATTAAATGACAAAAAAATATTTCTTCTTCTTGTAACCCTAAACTAATTTTTCCTCTTCTTCTACTTCTTCTTCTACTTCTACTTCTCCTCTTCTTATACTACTTCTCCTCTTCTCTTCTTCTACTTCTCCTCTCCTCCTCTTCTAATTTTTCTCTTCTTCTACTTCTCCTCTTCTTCTCCTCTCCTCCTCTTCTTATTCTCCTTTTTCTTCTTTTCTTCTCCTCCTCTTCTTATTTTCCTTTTTCCTAATTCTAAATATTACTAACCCTAATAATCTAGCACAAACCTAATAACAATAGGAATTAAAGGACAAAAAAAATATTTTTCTTCTTTTGTTCCCTTTTTCTTCTTTTCTTGTCCTTTTTTTTCCTTTCTTCTCCTTTTTCTTCCTTTCTTCTCCTTTTTCTTCCTTTCTTCCCTTTTTCTTCTTTTCTTCTCCTTTTTCTTCTTTTCTTCTCCTTTTTCTTCTTTTATTCTCATTTTTCTTCTTTTCTTCTCCTTTTTCTTCTTTTCTTCTCCTTCCCTTTTTCTTCTTTTCTTCTCCTTTTTCTTCCTTTCTTCTCCTTTTTCTTCCTTTCTTCTCCTTTTTCTTCCTTTCTTCTCCTTTTTCTTCTTTTCTTCTCCTTTTTATTATTTTCTTCTCCTTTTTCTTCTTTTCTTCTACTTGCCAGAGTGTTGGGAGGAGGGGGCGGGGGGCTTACCGGCCGGAGGTGTCGACGGCGCGCGGCGAGGAGGAGGGCGACGCGCGGCGAGGAGGACGGCGGCGGCGAGGAGGACGACGGCGACGGCGAGGAGGACGGCGGGCGGTGGCGAGGAGGACAGCGGGCAGCCTGACGGCGTCGTCGAAGTCGTCGTTGTGCCGCGCCGGGTAGGAGAACGAGAGGAAGAAGAAGAGAAACGAACGATTTGGGTTGAATTTTTCTAACTCCCGCTTATATAGGTGGATCTTTAGTCCCGGTTCGTGGCTCGAACCAGGACTAAAGACCCCCTTTAGTCCCGGGTGGAGTCACGACCCGGGACTAAAGGCCTCTTTTCGGGCAGACCAGAAGGCGGGAAGCAGGGGCCTTTAGTCCCGGTGCGGAGCTCCAACCGGGACTAAAGGGGTCCTTTAGTCCCGGTTGGAGCCACGCACCGGGACTAAAGCCCCTCCTCGGTAGGCGGCAGGCGAGGGGCTTTAGTCCCGGGGCGTGGCTCCACCCGGGACTAAAGCCCCTCCTCGGCTGCACGCTAAGTTTAGTCCCACCTCGCCCAGCGAGGGGGACTAACACTTGTTTATAAGCCCCGTTGCAGCTTCTCCATCGAGCTCCTCTCTAAATCAGGCTTACGGGCCTAAACTCACTGAAAATTGAAACTATATTCGAAATTATGGAGAAAATTCAACCTGAATTCCAAGTGAGTTCACTTTGAATTTAGGTTGAATTTTCTCTATAAATTCTCATATAGTTTCAATTTTTTTCTATTTTCAAAATTAATTATTTTGACTATCCAAACTATTATCTATTTAGTTATTTTCAATTAAAAACTATGTTTATTAAAAATTCTTTTTGCATATTTGAGAATTTGACAAAACTATGATAATGAAAAGTGTTTGAAATTGAATAAATAATTCAAAACTATTTTCTATTTTCAAAATTAATTATGTTGACTATCCAAACTATTATCTATTTTGTTATTTTCAATTAAAAACTATGTTTATTAAAATTCTTTTTGCATATTCGAGAATTTGACAAAACTATGATAATGAAAAGTGTTTGAAATTGAATAAATAATTCAAAACTATTTTCTATTTTCAAAATTAATTATTTTGACTATCCAAACTATTATCTATTTTGTTATTTTCAATTAAAAATTATGTTTCTTAAAATTCTTTTTGCATATTTGAGGATTTGACAAAACTATGATAATGAAAAGTGTTTGAAATTGAATAAATAATTCAAAACTATTTTCTATTTTAGAAAGTAATTAGTTTGACTATCCAAACTATTAACTATTTTGTTATTTTCAATTCAAAACTATGTTTATTAAAATTCTTTTTGCATATTTGAGAATTTGACAAAACTATGATAATGGAAAGTGTTTGAAATTGAATAAATAAATCAAAACTATTTTCTATTTTCAAAAGTAATTATTTTGACTATCCAAACTATTAACTTATTTTTTTTTTGAGCTAGTTGACCCTCAAATTGAAAAGCACTACAAATGAACTCTGAAAATTTTCAAAGTTGGCATGCTATCATCATTTCACCCACATAGCATGTGTTAAAAAGTTGAGAGGGCTATGACAAAAACTGGATGCAGTTCGTGTACAAAACGGACAATCTCTCTCGAAGTATCAACGTTTCGAAGGAGAACTCATCTCTTTCAAAGGGATTTCATTTTTTGAACTTATTTGAACTCCATACTTTTTGTGTGTTCAAAATGCACCATTCAAAGGCACATCACAAAATTTCAACAATTTCTGACTTCATTTGGTATTCTTCGTGCATTTACTTATTTTTTTTTTGAGCTACTTGACCCTGAAATTGAAAAGCACTACAAATGAACTCTTAAAATGTTGAAAGTTGGCATGATATCATCATTTCACCCACATAGCATGTGTTAAAAAGTTGAGAGGGCTACGACAAAAACTGGAGGCACTTCGTGTACAAAACGGACAATCTCTCTCGAAGTATCAGGGTTTCGAACGAGAACTCATCTCTTACAAAGGGATTTCATTTTTTTGAACTTATTTGAACTCCATACTTTTTGTGTGTTCAAAATGCACCATTCAAAGGCACATCACAAAATTTCAACAAATTCTGACTTCATTTGCTATTCTTCGTGCATTTACTTTTTTTTTGAGCTAGTTGACCCTGAAATCGAAAAGCACTATAAATGAAATCTGAAAATGTTAAAAGTTGGCATGCTATTATCATTTCACCCACATAGCATGTGTTAAAAAGTTGAGAGGGCTACGACAAAAACTGGATGCACTTCGTGTACAAAACGGAAAATCTCTCTCGAAGTATCAGGGTTTCGAACGAGAACTCGTCTCTTACAAAGGGATTTCATTTTTTTGGACTTATTTCAACTCCATACTTTTTGTGTGTTCAAAATGCACCATTCAAAGGCACATCACAAAATTTCAACAATTTCTAACTTCATTTGGTATTCTTCGTGCATTTACTTCTTTTTAGCTAGTTGACCCTAAAATTGAAAAGCACTACAAATGAACTCTGAAAATGTTGAAAGTTGGCATGCTATCATAATTTCACCCACATAGCATGTGCTAAAAAGTAGAGAGGGCTACGACAAAATCTGGATGCACTTCGGGTACAAAACGGACAATCACTCTCGAAGTATCAGCGTTTCGAACGAGAACTCTTCTCTTACAAAGGGATTTCATTTTTTTGAACTTATTTGAACTCCAAACTTTTTGTGTGTTCAAAATGCACCATTCGAAGGCACATCACAAAATTTCATGACTTCATTTGGTATTTTTCGTGCATTTACTTTTTTTTGAACTAGTTGATCCTGAAATTGAAAAGCACTACAAATGAACTCTGAAAATGTTGAAAGTTGGCATGCTATCATCATTTCACCCACATAGCATGTGTTAAAAAGTTGAGAGGGCTACGACAAAAACTGGATGCACTTCGTGTACAAAACGGACAATCTCTCTCGAAGTATCAGTGTTTCGAACGAGAACTCATCTCTTACAAAGGGATTTCATTTTTTTGAACTTATTTGAACTCCATACTTTTTGTGTGTTCAAAATGCACCATTCAAAGGCACATCACAAAATTTCAACAATTTCTGACTTCATTTGGTATTTTTCGTGCATTTACTTTTTTTTTTTGAGCTAGTTGACCCTGAAATTGAAAAGCACTACAAATGAACTCTGAAAATGTTGAAAGTTGGCATGCTATCATCATTTCATCGACATAGCATGTGTTAAAAAGTTGAGAGGGCTACGACAAAAACTGGATGCCCTTCGTGTACAAAACGGACAATCTCTCTCAAAGTATCAGGGTTTCGAACGAGAACTCATCTCTTACAAAGGGGTTTCATTTTCTTGAACTTATTTGAACTCCATAATTTTTGTGTGTTCAAAATGCACCATTCAAAGGCACATCACAAAATTTCAACAATTTCTGACTTCATTTGGTATTCTTCATGCATTTACTTTTTTTTTAGCTAGTTGACCCAGAAATTGAAAAGCACTACAAATGAACTCTGAAAATGTTGAAAGTTGGCATGCTATCATCATTTCACCCACATAGCATGTGTTAAAAAGTTGAGAGGGCTACGACAAAAATTGGATGCACTTCGTGTACAAAACGGAGAATCTCTCTCAAAGTATCAGCGTTTCGAACGAGAACTCATCTCTTACAAAGGGATTTCATTTTTTTGAACTTATTTGAACTCCATACTTTTTGTGTGTTCAAAATGCACCATTCAAAGGCATATCACAAAACTTTTTGTATTACATTATTGCACCAATATTCCTATCTATTATTTCTGTTTTCTTTTGGGTCGTAGCCATGGAGAATCTTCATCATTCAGTAGGATGCTTGGGTCAGGTTTCACTTTGAAGGGCGGAATTTCATGAAACTTATTATAATCTTCTGACATGCCTGTCTTGTCATCTACTCCCATGATGTTTTCACTTTGTAAAATGTATTCCCATTTATCTCATACCCTTGGAAAGTACATATAGTCGAAGATGGTGGCCTGGCCAAACAGTACAGCTGATCTCCAACGGTGTCGTCATTCATGAGATGTGTCTGCAACAAACTGCCGAAAGTCTTCTCGTGTTCCCCTTTAATCCAAGAGTCAGCCTTCCCCGGGTTTTCGAAGCATAGAATATTCTTGTGTCTCACGATATACGGAGCCACCACGGTGGAATTGTGTAGAACTGTGTAGTGTGCTTGAGAGAAAGAATGCCCGTCCATACATACTTGTGCTTTCCTTCCTAGTGTTCCTTTTCCTGTCAGCCTACCCTCATACCGAGATTCAGGAACACCAATCGGCTTAAGGTCAGGAAGAAAGTCCACACAAAACTCAATGACCTCCTCTGTTCCATAGCCCTTGGAGATGCTTCCTTCTGGCCTAGCGCGGTTACAAACATATTTCTTTAAGACTCCCATGAACCTCTCGAAGGGGAACATATTGTGTAGAAACACAGGACCGAGAATTCTAATCTCTTCGACTAGGTGAACTAGGAGGTGTGTCATTATATTGAAGAAGGATGGCGGGAACAACAACTCAAAGCTGGCCAGACATTGGACCACATCAATCTGTAAACCGGATAGACTTTCTCGATCGATTACCTTCTAAGAAATTGCATTGAGGAATGCACATACCTTCACAATTTCCAGGCGAACATTTTCCGGTAGAATTCCCCTCAATGCAACCGGAAGCAACTGCGTCATAAGCACGTGGCAGTCATGAGACTTTAGGTTTTGGAATTTTTTGTCTTTCATATTTACGATTCCCTTTATATTCGACGAGAAGCCAGTCGGGACCTTGATACTGAAAAGGACTTCAAAGAAAATTTCCTTCTCTTCCTTAGTAAGAGCGAAGCTGGCACGCCCATGAAACTGTCTTGGATGCATGCCATCTCTTCCTTTATGACGTTCCTGGTCCTCCCGTGCTTCCGGTGTATCTTTTGACTTCCCATACAAGCCCAGGAAGCCTAGAATATGATGGGAAACGTCGCATGGGAAACAAAAATTTTCCTACGCGCACGAAGACCTATCATGGTGATGTCCATCTACGAGAGGGGATGAGTGATCTACGTACCCTTGTAGATCGTACAGCAGAAGCGTTAGAGAACACGGTTGATGTAGTGGAACGTCCTCACGTCCCTCGATCCGCCCCGCGAACAATCCCGCGATCAGTCCCACGATCTAGTACCGAACGGACGGCACCTCCGCGTTCAGCACACGTACAGCTCGACGATGATCTCGGCCTTCTTGATCCAGCAAGAGAGACGGAGAGGTAGAAGAGTTCTCCGGCAGCGTGACGGCACTCCGGAGGTTGGTGATGATCTTGTCTCAGCAGGGCTCCGCCCGAGCTCCGCAGAAACGCGATCTAGAGGAAAAACTATGAGGGTATGTGGTCGGGCAGCCGTGAGAAAGTCGTCTCAAATCAGCCCTAATTGCTCCATATATATAGGAGGAGGGAGGGGGGACCTTGCCTTGGGGTCCAAGGACCCCCAAGGAGTTGGCCGAGCCAAGGGGGGGGGGAGGACTCCCCCCCCAAACCGAGTTGGACTTGGTTTGGTGGGAGGAGTCCCCCTCCCTTCCCACTTCCTCCCTCTTTTTTTTCTTTTCCTTTGATTTCTTATTCTTGGCGCATAGGCCCCCTTGGGGCTATCCCACCAGCCCACTATGGGCTGGTGTGTCTCCCCAAAGCCTATGGGCTTCCCCGGGGTGGGTTGCCCCCCCGGTGAACTCCCGGAACCCATTCGTCATTCCCGGTACATTCCCGGTAACTCCGAAAACCTTCCGGTAATCAAATCAGGTCATCCTATATATCAATCTTCGTTTCCGGACCATTCCGGAAACCCTCGTGACGTCCGTGATCTCATCCGGGACTCCGAACAACATTCGGTAACCAACCATATAACTCAAATACGCATAAAACAACGTCGAACCTTAAGTGTGCAGACCCTGCGGGTTCGAGAACTATGTAGACATGACCCGAGAGACTCCTCGGTCAATATCCAATAGCGGGACCTGGATGCCCATATTGGATCCTACATATTCTACGAAGATCTTATCGTTTGAACCTCAGTGCCAAGGATTCGTATAATCCCGTATGTCATTCCCTTTGTCCTTCGGTATGTTACTTGCCCGAGATTCGATCGTCAGTATCCGCATACCTATTTCAATCTCGTTTACCGGCAAGTCTCTTTACTCGTTCCGTAATACAAGATCCCGCAACTTACACTAAGTTACATTGCTTGCAAGGCTTGTGTGTGATGTTGTATTACCGAGTGGGCCCCGAGATACCTCTCCGTCATACGGAGTGACAAATCCCAGTCTTGATCCATACTAACTCAACTAACACCTTCGGAGATACCTGTAGAGCATCTTTATAGTCACCCAGTTACGTTGCGACGTTTGATACACACAAAGCATTCCTCCGATGTCAGTGAGTTATATGATCTCATGGTCATAGGAATAAATACTTGACACGCAGAAAACAGTAGCAACAAAATGACACGATCAACATGCTACGTCTATTAGTTTGGGTCTTAGTCCATCACGTGATTCTCCCAATGACGTGATCCAGTTATCAAGCAACAACATCTTGTTCATAATCAGAAGACACTGACTATCATCGATCAACTGGCTAGCCAACTAGAGGCATGCTAGGGACGGTATTTTGTCTATGTATCCACACATGTAAATGAGTCTTCCTTCAATACAATTATAGCATGGATAATAAACTATTATCTTGATACAGGAATTATAATAATAACTATACATTTATTATTGCCTCTAGGGCATAATTCCAACAGTCTCCCACTTGCACTAGAGTCAATAATCTAGCCTTCACATCACCATGTGAATTACATTGTAATAAATCTAACACCCATACAGTTCGGGTGTCGATCATGTTTTGGCCGTGGAAGAGGCTTAGTCAGCGGGTCTGCTACATTCAGATCCGTGTGCACCTTGCATATATTTACGTCCTCCTCCTCGACGTAGTCGCGGATGAGGTTGAAGCGTCGTTTGATGTGTCTGGTCTTCTTGTGAAACCTTGGTTCCTTTTCTAGGGCAATGGCACCAGTGTTGTCACAGAACAAGGTTATTGGATCCAGTGCACTTGGCACCACTCCAAGATCTGTCATGAACTGCTTCATCCAGACACCCTCCTTAGCCGCCTCCGAGGCAGCCATGTACTCTGCTTCACATGTAGAATCTGCTACGATGCTTCGCTTGGAACTGCACCAGCTTACTGCACCCCCATTAAGAATAAATACGTATTCGGTTTGCGACTTAGAGTCGTCCGGATGTGTGTCAAAGCTTGCATCGACGTAACCTTTTACGGCGAGCTCTTCGTCACCTCCATACACGAGAAACATCTCCTTAGTCCTTTTCAGGTACTTTAGGATATTCTTGACCGTTGTCCAGTGATCCACTCCTGGATTACTCTGGAACCTACCTGCCATACTTATGGCCAGGCTAACATCCGGTCTAGTGCACAGCATCGCATACATGATAGAACCTATGGCTGAAGCATAGGGGATGGAGCGCATATGCTCTCTATCTTCATCAGTTGCTGGGCACTGAGTCTTACTCAATCTCGTACCTTGTAAAACTGGCAAGAACCCTTTCTTGGACTGTTCCATTTTGAACCTCTTCAAAACTTTATCAAGGTATGTGCTTTGTGAAAGTCCTATCAGGCATTTTGATCTATCCCTATAGATCTTAATGCCTAGAATGTAAGCAGCTTCTCCTAGGTCCTTCATAGAGAAACTTTTATTCAAGTAACCTTTTATGCTCTCCAAAAGCTCTACGTTGTTTCCAATCAGTAATATGTCATCCACATATAATATTAGAAACGCCACAGAGCTCCCACTCACTTTCTTGTAAATACAAGATTCTCCAACCACTTGTATAAACCCAAATGCTTTGATCACCTCATCAAAGCGTTTGTTCCAACTCCGAGATGCTTGCACCAGTCCATAAATGGATCGCTGGAGCTTGCACACTTTGTCAGCATTTTTAGGATCGACAAAACCTTCGGGTTGCATCATATACAACTCTTCCTTAAGGAAACCATTAAGGAACGCCGTTTTGACATCCATCTGCCAGATTTCATAATCGAAAAATGCAGCTATTGCTAACATGATTCTGACGGACTTAAGCATCGCTACGGGTGAGAAGGTCTCATCGTAGTCAACTCCTGGAACTTGTGAAAAACCCTTTGCCACAAGTCGAGCTTTATAAACGGTCACATTACCGTCAGCGTCCGTCTTCTTCTTAAAGATCCATTTGTTTTCAATAGCCTTGCGGCCCTCAGGTAGTATCTCCAAAGTCCACACTTTGTTCTCATACATGGATCCTATCTCGGATTTCATGGCTTCTAGCCATTTGCTGGAATCTGGGCCCACCATTGCTTCTTCATAATTTGCAGGTTCATTGTTGTCTAACAACATGATTGATAAGACGGGATTACCGTACCACTCTGGAGCAGCGCGTGATCTCGTCGACCTGCGTGGTTCAACAGAAACTTGAACTGGAGTTTCATGATCATCATCATTAACTTCCTCCACAACCGGCGTTGCAACGACAGAGGTTTCCCCTTGCCCTGCGCCACCATCCAGAGGGATGAGAGGTTCGACAACCTCGTCAAGTTCTATCTTCCTCCCACTCAATTCTCTCGAGAGAAACTCCTTCTCGAGAAAAGTTCCGTTCTTAGCAACAAACACTTTGCCCTCGGATTTGAGATAGAAGGTGTACCCAACTGTCTCTTTTGGGTAACCTATGAAGACGCATTTTTCCGCTTTGGGTTCCAGCTTTTCAGGCTGAAGCTTTTTGACATAAGCATCACATCCCCAAACTTTAAGAAACGACAACTTTGGCCTTTTGCCATACCACAGTTCGTATGGTGTCGTCTCAACGGATTTTGATGGTGCCCTATTTAAAGTGAATGCAGCTGTTTCTAATGCATAACCCCAAAATGATAACGGCAAATCAGTAAGAGACATCATAGATCGCACCATCTCTAACAAAGTACGATTACGACGTTCGGACACACCATTACGCTGTGGTGTTCCAGGCGGTGTTAACTGCGAAACAATTCCACATTGTCTTAAGTGAGCACCAAACTCGAAACTCAGATATTCACCCCCACGATCAGACCGTAGGAATTTGATCTTCTTGTTACGATGATTTTCCACTTCACTCTGAAATTGCTTGAACTTTTCAAATGTTTCAGACTTGTGCTTCATCAAGTAGACATAACCATATCTACTTAAATCGTCAGTGAAGGTGAGGAAATAAGGATATCCGCCGCGTGCCTCTACGCTCATTGGACCACACACATCGGTATGTATGATTTCCAACAAGTCACTTGCACGCTCCATTGTTCCGGAGAACGGAGTCTTAGTCATCTTGCCCATGAGGCATGGTTCGCACGTGTCAAGTGAATCAAAGTCAAGTGACTCCAAAAGTCCATCAGCATGGAGTTTCTTCATGCGCTTTACACCAATATGACCCAAGCGGCAGTGCCACAAAAATATGGCGCTATCATTGTTTACTCTAACTCTTTTGGTCTCAATGTTATGTATATGCGTATCGCTATCAAGATTCAATATGAACAATCCTCTCACATTCCGTGCATGACCATAAAAGATGTTAATAGAAATAGAACAACCATTATTCTCAGACTTAAAAGAGTAACCGTCTCGCAATAAACAAGATCCAGATATAATGTTCATGCTCAACGCAGGCACTAAATAACAATGATTTAAGTTCATCACTAATCCTGATGGTAGCTGAAGTGAAACTGTGCCGACGGCGATTGCATCAACCTTGGAACCATTTCCTACGCGCATCGTCATTTCGTCTTTCGCCAGCCTTCGTCTATTCCGCAGTTCCTGTTTCGAGTTGCAAATGTGAGCAACAGAACCAGTATCGAATACCCAGGCACTACTACGAGAGCCGGTTAAGTACACATCAATAACATGTATATCAAATATACCTGATTTTTCTTTGCCCGCCTTCTTATCTGCCAGATACTTGGGGCAATTGCGCTTCCAGTGACCCATACCCTTGCAATAGAAGCACTCCGTTTCAGGCTTAGGTCCAGCCTTGGGTTTCTTCGGCGGATTCGCAACAGGCTTGCCGCTCTTCTTTGAATTGCCCTTCTTGCCTTTGCCGTTTCTCTTGAAACTAGTGGTCTTGCTCACCATCAACACTTGATGCTCTTTACGGAGTTCAGACTCTGCGACTTTCAGCATCGCAAACAACTCGCCGGGAGACTTGTTCATCCCTTGCATGTTGTAGTTCAACACAAAGCCTTTATAGATTGGCGGCAGTGATTGAAGGATTCTGTCAGTGATAGCCTCTTGCGGGAGTTCAATCCCCAGCTCAGCCAGACGGTTTGAGTACCCAGACATTTTGAGCACATGTTCACTGACAGACGAGTTTTCCTCCATCTTGCAAGCATAGAATTTATCGGAGGTCTCATACCTCTCGATCCGGGCGTTCTTCTGAAAGATAAACTTCAACTCCTGGAACATCTCAAATGCTCCATGACGCTCAAAGCGACGTTGAAGTCCCGGTTCTAAGCCATACAAGACTGCACATTGAACTATTGAGTAGTCCTCCTTACGCGCTAACCAAGCGTTCTTAACATCCTGATCAGCCGTAGCGGGTGGTTCATCTCCTAGCGCAGCATTAAGGACATAATCCTTCTTCCCAGCTTGTAAGATTAGCTTAAGATTACGAGCCCAGTCTACAAAGTTGCTTCCATCATCTTTCAACTTAGCTTTCTCTAGGAACGTATTAAAATTCAGGATGACACTCGCGTGAGCCATGATCTACAACACAAATATATTCAAAGTGGACTTAGACTATATTCAAGATAATTAGAGTTTAACTTAATCAAATTATATGCTAAACTCCCACTCAAAAAGTACATCTCTCTAGTCATTTGAGTGGTTCATGATCCACTTACACTATCCCAAGTCCGGTCATCACGTGAGTTGAGTATAGTTTCAGTGGTAAGCATCCCTATGCTAATCATATCAACTATATGATTCATGATCGACCTTTCGGTCTCATGTGTTCCGAGGCCATGTCTGCACATGCTAGGCTCGTCAAGCTTAACCCGAGTGTTCCGCGTGCGCAACTGTTTTGCACCCGTTGTATGTGAACGTTGAGTCTATCACACCCGATCATCACGTGGTGTCTCGAAACGACGAACTGTAGCAACGGTGCACAGTCGGGGAGAACACAATTTCGTCTTGAAATTTTAGTGAGAGATCACCTCATAATGCTACCGTCGTTCTAAGCAAAATAAGGTGCATAAAAGGATTAACATCACATGCAATTCATAAGTGACATGATATGGCCATCATCACGTGCTTCTTGATCTCCATCACCAAAGCACCGGCACGATCTTCTTGTCACCGGCGCCACACCATGATCATCCATCAACGTGTTGCCATCGGGGTTGTCGTGCTACTTATGCTATTACTACTAAAGCTACATCCTAGCAAAATAGTAAACGCATCTGCAAGCACATATGTTAGTATAAAGACAACCCTATGGCTCCTGCCGGTTGCCATAGCATCGACGTGCAAGTCGATATTTCTATTACAACATGATCATCTCATACATCCAATATATCACATCACATCGTTGGCCATATCACATCACAATCATACCCTGCAAAAACAAGTTAGTCGTCCTCTAATTTTGTTGTTGCATGTTTTACGTGGTGACCAAGGGTATCTAGTAGGATCGCATCTTACTTACGCAAACACCACAACGGAGATATATGAGTTGCTATTTAACCTCATCCAAGGACCTCCTCGGTCAAATCCGATTCAACTAAAGTTGGAGAAACCGTCACTTGCCAGTCATTTTTGAGCAAAGGGGGTTACTCGTAACGATGAAACCAGTCTCTCGTAAGCGTACGAGTAATGTCGGTCCAAGCCGCTTCAATCCAACAATACCGCGGAATCAAGAAAAGACTAAGGAGGGCAGCAAAATGCACATCACCGCCCACAAAAACTTTTGTGTTCTACTCGAGAAGACATCTACGCATGAACCTAGCTCATGATGCCACTGATGGGAAACGTCGCATGGGAAACAAAAATTTTCCTACGCGCACGAAGACCTATCATGGTGATGTCCATCTACGAGAGGGGATGAGTGATCTACGTACCCTTGTATATCGTACAGCAGAAGCGTTAGAGAACGCGGTTGATGTAGTGGAACGTACAGCTCAACAATCCCGCGATCAGTCCCACGATCTAGTACCGAACGGACGGCACCTCCGCGTTCAGCACACGTACAGCTCGACGATGATCTCGGCCTTCTTGATCCAGCAAGAGAGATGGAGAGGTAGAAGAGTTCTCCGGCAGCGTGACGGCGCTCCGGAGGTTGGTGATGATCTTGTCTCAGCAGGGCTCCGCCCGAGCTCCGCAGAAACGCGATCTAGAGGAAAAACTATGGAGGTATGTGGTCGGGCAGCCGTGAGAAAGTCGTCTCAAATCAGCCCTAATTGCTCCATATATATAGGAGGAGGGAGGGGGGACCTTGCCTTGGGGTCCAAGGACCCCCAAGGAGTCGGCCGAGCCAAGGGGGGGGAGGACCCCCCCCCCCCCAAACCGAGTTGGACTTGGTTTGGTGGGAGGAGTCCCCCTCCCTTCACACTTCCTCCCTCTTTTTTTTTCTTTTCCTTTGATTTCTTATTCTTGGCACATAGGCCCCCTTGGGGCTGTCCCACCAGCCCACTAAGGGCTGGTGTGTCTCCCCAAAGCCTATGGGCTTCCCCGGGGTGGGTTGCCCCCCCGGTGAACTCCCGGAACCCATTCGTCATTCCCGGTACATTCCCGGTAACTCCGAAAACCTTCCGGTAATCAAATGAGGTCATCCTATATATCAATCTTCGTTTCCGGACCATTCCGGAAACCCTCGTGACGTCCGTGATCTCATCCGGGACTTCGAACAACATTCGGTAACCAACCATATAACTCAAATACGCATAAAACAACGTCGAACCTTAAGTGTGCAGACCCTGCGGGTTCGAGAACTTTGTAGACATGACCCGAGAGACTCCTCGGTCAATATCCAATAGCGGGACCTGGATGCCCATATTGTATCCTACATATTCTACGAAGATCTTATCGTTTGAACCTCAGTGCCAAGGATTCGTATAATCCCGTATGTCATTCCCTTTTTCCTTCGGTATGTTACTTGCCCGAGATTCGATCGTCAGTATCCGCATACCTATTTCAATCTCGTTTACCGGCAAGTCTCTTTACTCGTTCCGTAATACAAGATCCCGCAACTTACACTAAGTTACATTGCTTGCAAGGCTTGTGTGTGATGTTGTATTACCGAGTGGGCCCCGAGATACCTCTCCGTCATACGGAGTGACAAATCCCAGTCTTGATCCATACTAACTCAACTAACACCTTCGGAGATACCTGTAGAGCATCTTTATAGTCACCCAGTTACGTTGCGACGTTTGATACACACAAAGCATTCCTCCGGTGTCAGTGAGTTATATGATCTCATGGTCATAGGAATAAATACTTGACACGCAGAAAACAGTAGCAACAAAATGACACGATCAACATGCTACGTCTATTAGTTTGGGTCTTAGTCCATCACGTGATTCTCCCAATGACGTGATCCAGTTATCAAGCAACAACATCTTGTTCATAATCAGAAGACACTGACTATCATCGATCAACTGGCTAGCCAACTAGAGGCATGCTAGGGACGGTATTTTGTCTATGTATCCACACATGTAAATGAGTCTTCATTCAATACAATTATAGCATGGATAATAAACTATTATCTTGATACAGGAATTATAATAATAACTATACATTTATTATTGCCTCTAGGGCATAATTCCAACAGAATATTCACGCAGAGATTCTTCGTCAGGTGCATCACGTTGATTGCCGAGCGGACCTCATGGACTTCCCAGTAGGGTAGCTCCCAAAATATAGATTTCTTCTTCCACATGGGTACGCGCTTATCAGGGCCGTTAGGAACAGGTTGGCTGCCAGGACCCTTTCCAAAGATTACTTTTAAATCTTTGACCATATCAAATACTTCAGCACCAGTACGGATGACAGGCTTCCCCCGGGGTTCTGCCTTAACATTGAAATGCTTGCCTTTTTTCTTTAAGGGATGCTTGGGCGGAAGAAAACGACGATTGTACGGGTACACATTCTTCCTACATTTGTCCAGATATATACTTTCTGTCTGATCCAAACAGTGTGTGCATGCATTGTATCCCTTGTTTCACTGTCCTGAAATGTTACTAAGAGCAGGCCAATCATTGATGGTTACGAAAAGCAACGCTCGAAGGTCAAATTCCTCTTGTTTGTGCTCGTCACACACACGTACACCTGGTTCGGCCCACAACTGTAAAAGTTCATCAACTAATGGCCTTGGGTACACATCAATATCGTTGCTGGGTTGCTTTGGACCTTGGATAAGCACTGGCATCATAATGAACTTCCGCTTCATGCACAACCAAGGAGGAAGGTTGTAGATACATAGAGTAACGGGCCAGGTGCTGTGACTGCAACTCTGCTCCCCAAAAGGATTCATGCCATCTGTACTCAGACCTAACCATAAGTTCCTTGCGTCAGCTGCAAATCTCGGGAACTCTCTCTCGATTTTTCTCCAATGCCGACCATCAGCGGTGCGCCTCAACTTATCGTCTTTCATACGATCTTCCATGTGCCATGGCAACAACTTCGCATGATCTTTATTTCTGAACAGACGTTTCAACCATGGTATTATAGGAGCATACCACATCACCTTGGCAGGAACCCTCTTCCTGGGTGGCTCGCCCTCAATATCACCAGGGTCATCTTTTCTGATCTTATACCGCAATGCAGTGCATACCGGGCATTTATCCATATTCTCGTACTTCTCACCTTGGTAGAGGATGCAGTCATTAGGGAATGCATTTATCTTCTGCACGTCTAATCCTAGAGGGCAGACAAGCTTCTTTTCTTCGTACATCCTGGCAGGCAATTCGTTCTTTCTTGGAAGCATCTTCTTCATTAGTACCAGCAACTTTTCAAATGACGAGTCAGTCACACCGGTCTCTGCCTTCCACTTCAGCAATTCCAGTGTGCTACCCAGCTTCTTCTGGCCATCTTCACAAGTTGGGTACAACAATTTTGTGGTCCTGTAACATCTGCTCAAACTGCAACCTCTCCTTTTCTGTGTCGCAACCTCGCCGTGCATCAGAAATGACCCGACCAAGATCATCAGCGGGCTCATCTGGTTCCCGTTCTTCATCCTGATCTTCTTCTTCATTGTCTTCTGTTGCGGTATCAGCATACTCAGGGAACATAGATCGGTAGTTGTCATCATCGTTCTCTTCTTCTTCATCGTCGTCTTCCATCATAACCCCTCTTTCTCCGTGCTTGGTCCAAACATTATAGCCCGACATAAAACCGGACCGAAGCAGGTGGCTCTGAATGACTCTTGAGGAAGTGTAATCCTTCTCATTCCGACATTCAACACATGGACAAAACATATAGCCACCACCATGCTTGTTCGCATCGGCTGCATCTCAAAAAGAATGCACGCCTTCTCTGTAAGCGGTTGTGCGTTGATCACCGTACATCCATGGATGGACCATCTGTGTTATACGACAGTATATCTAATACAATCACGATCCTAAAAATTAGTACCGCACGGTCTAAACGAGGAAATATAGTTGCTAACCTTTTAGAATAAGTAGAAATAAAGAGGAAGAGGTTTAAGCGTGGCTCGGGCATCTCATATCGTAGTTGTGTTCGATGAACTGAAGCGGCATCGCTCTAACACACATTTCAACAAACTCCTCTAGTGCATCAAAAAAACTGGAGAGCTAGCACACACCCACACTCTTCCATCCAAGAAAAATGCAAGGAAGAGGGGAGAGGGGGGGCTGTGCTATATATAGGCATAGGACTTTAGTCCCGGTTTGAGACACAAACTGGGACTAAAGGTGGCGCACATGGGGGCTGCCCACCGCGTAGCCCTTTAGTCCCGGTTTGGGACACGAACCGGGACTAAAGGCTCCTTACGGGCCGGGACTAAAGCCTCGAGGGAGGCATTGAGAATTGGGGCGACGTGGCCGGGCCTTTAGTCCCGGCCCAGAGGCAGGCCGGGACTAAAGGTTCCCGGCCAAAGGCCCGTTTTCCACTAGTGTTCGTCAGTGCCTCCCTGTTGTTCTCCGGATGCACATCCTCTTTGTTTATTGCGGAGACGTGTATCAGGAGAACATCGGGGAGGTGCTGCCAAAATTATGTGTTGGATCCGGAGCAGAGCATGGGAAAACGAACCCAATCTACACATACTCGGGTGGGATTAGGACCTATCTTTACCTATTAGAGTGTAGGTTGCCTGGACGTAATAAAAATGGCAAACCTAATTAACCGATGAATATAAATGCTAAATTATATATAAATATATTTCTTCTGTCTTTAGTAGCTAGGAAAGATGAGTGATCGTGCGTGGATGTATATCGGTCACCCTAGTCAAAAAGAGATGACGAAAGAATGGTTTGTAAAAACAAAGGAATTTGTGAAAGCCGCATTCGCAAATGGCCAGGAAAGAAACTATTGCCCCTGTCCTGGATGCGACAACTATAAAAAGACGACAGAGGATGTAATGATTAAACACCTGCAGAGGAGGGGTTTTAATCCTAATTATACGGTGTGGACATTTCATGGTGAGTCTATACAACGCACAAGAGCTGAGGTGGTCCGTCGTCGCACGGACGAGCATGGTACCGGGATCGAAGACATGGTGCAAGGCTTTGATGATGCTCGGGATTCGGAAGATGAGATGGAGGAATCTGCAAAGGACTTTTATGAAATGTTGGAGTCTTCAAAACGTCCTCTCCATGAGCACACTGAGCCCTGTCACCTGGATGCAATTGCCCAAGTAATGGATCTGAAGGCTCAGTTCAACTTGGGAAGAGAATGCTACGACAGGATGATGACACTATTTGGACGCTTCCTAACCAAAGGCCATGTCATGCCTGCAAACCTGTACCAATCGGACAAAATACTTCGTGTACTTAAGATGCCCTATGAGAAGATCGATGCATGTGAGAAAGGATGTGTCTTATTTTGGAAGGAGTATGCACACTTGGACTATTGTCCCAATTGCAAGTCTTGCAGGTATCTTGTGGTAGACAACTGTATGGGTGAGAAGAGGCAGACCAAAATCGCAGTTAGTATTCTTGATATATGCCAATCGTACCAAGACTTCAACGTCTTTTCATGGTCGAAGAGACAGCCAGATAGATGACATGGCACAAATTGGGCAAAAGAACCGAACTAGATGCGGATGGGAATAAGATGGTGGTACATACATCGGATGGGGAAGCGTGGAAACATTTCGATGGATTGCATCAGGATAAAGCGGTAGATCCAAGGAATCCTCGAGTCTGGATCGCCACGGATGGTTTTAATTCCTTCGTCATGATGGCAACCAAATATAGTTGTTGGCCTGTAGTTGTCATTCCACTCAATCTCCCCCCGGTCAGATTATGCAAAGAAAGAACATATTTCTGACGTTGATAATTCCAGGGCCCAATTATCTGGGGAAAAATATGAATGTGTACCTGCAGCCGCTTAAGGATGAATTCGAAGACGCTTGGGATAATGGGGTCAAGACATACGATGCCGCTAGAAAACAAAACTTCAAAATGCATGTGTGGTACATGTACTCTATGCATGACTTGCCGGCGTATGCACTATTCTCTGGATGGTGTGTGCATGGAAGGTTCACGTGCCCCCAATGCAAGGCAGCTCTTCAGTTTCATTGGTTGCAGGAGGGTCGGAAGTATTGTTGCTTTGACTTGCATAGACAGTTCCTGGATCCTGACCATCAGTTCAGAAAAGACAAGAAGAACTTTACCAAAGGTAAAGTTGTCAAAAACTTGGCACCACCTGCACAGCTGCGTTGACAGATCAACAGATCCTGGATCAGTTAAACGCCCTCAAGCCTGATCCAGAGCGTCCAGGGTATTTCAAGGGGTATAATTCAAAACACGCCTGGACTCACAAGCCATGCGTCTAGAATCTGCCTTACTTCAAAGACCTCCTTCTTCCACACAATATCGACATGATGCACACTGAAAAGAATATCGGAGAGGCTATTTTTTGTACATTGTTCGACATAGATGGGAAGACAAAGGATAATACTAAAGCTAGTGTCGATCAAGAGACACTATGTCATAGACTGTTACAAAACATGTGAGAAGGCAAAGGAAAGCAGAAGTGGTCGAAGCCAAAGGCCTGCTTCAATCTTGGAAGGCCAGCTATGAGGGAAATTATCTTGTGGGTCAAAATGCACTTGATGTTCCCCGATGGGTATGCAACGAATCTAAAGAGGGGAGCGAGTCTTGAAAAAATAAAAATCTTTGGTCTCAAGAGTCATGATTGGCACATATGGCTAGAGCGGGTAATGCCGGTGATGTTACGTGGCTTTATTCCTGAGGATGAATGGCTAGTACTTGCGAACCTGAGCTATTTCTTCAGTGTTCTTTGTGCGAAAGAATTGTCGCTTGGTGTGGTAGAAGACATGGAGGAGTTTGCACCGGAGTTGTTGTGCAAGTTAGAGAAGATCTTTCCACCACGCTTCTTTAATCCAATGCAGCATTTGATTTTACATCTACCGACCGAGGCAAGATTGGGTGGGCCCGTGTAAGATCATTGGTGCTATGCAACTGAGAGGATGCAGAAGACCCTTCGAGCTAAATGTAAAAATAAGCACAGAATTGAAGCATCGATGGCTGAGGCATTCATTACTGAGGAGGTGGCAAACTTTGTGACAACACACTACGAAGCCAAAAATCATCATTTGCATAATCCGAAGCCTCGGCACAATGATGCAGACCCTAAAAAAGGTGGGTCCAACCTCAACCTATTCAAAGGGAAGCTCGCACCAGCCGGTGCTTCGAAACCAATAACGTTGGATGTCGAAGAATGCCGGAACATTTCGTTGTATATCTTCAACAACCTAACGGAAGTGCGGCCGTACATCGAATGAGTTCTCGACACATTTTCCCATAACTTCTAATTCATTTAAACTGCTCTTATTCTCGGATATTTCAAACAGCCGTTACGTCGCCAAATTCTCGGATGGAGCGGTGATCGAAAATGATTCCGTCGAAGAGTATTAGCTTCTGTCAAAGACAGGAGGAGGCTATCCCGTTTTCATCTCTTGGTTCAAACAAACGGTAATTATCAATAATGGACTATTTCATTTCTTGGTCTAACTTGCGGCTAATGCAACAATCATTTCGTATTAAACTTCTAGGCTAATTCAGAGTCTATGGACGCCGAATTGAGACAAGTCGCTAATGGTTTTGACTACAAGATCCGTTCATTTGAGAAATACAACATCAACGGGTATCTCTTTCGTACCTTTGGCAAAGAGCTATCTATGCCCGACCGGAAATCTACAAATTGTGGTGCCTCCGCTATCAGCGAAGGTGTTATCGAGTATTATGGAAGAGTTGAAGCAATTTATGAACTTCAATTCTATGGTGAAAACCCACCGAACGTCGTAGTCTTCAAATGTTATTGGTTCCAGCCGAAGGAGACTAGAAGGACTCATGAACATATAGGACTAGTCGAAATCAATCCAAATACCCATTTAGATGTTCCCGATGTCTATATTACGGCTCAACAGGCGACCCAAGTTTTCTATCTACCGTGGGCATGCCAAACGGATAAGAATCTGGATGGTTGGTATGTTGTTTATGAAGTGTCGCCACATGTCAGACCACCTCTCCCAAATGAACAGGATTATGAACCTCACATTAACCCAGACACATATGATGGAGAATTCTTCCAAGAAACACGTCTTTCCAAGAAACATTTCAAGAACCGCCGTGCTTCACCCAAGAACATGGAAGTAGACAGTGACAATGAATCCGACTCCACCCCTGAGCCGGAACCAGAAGACCTAGAACTTGTAGAGGTTACTGATGCGGATGACCTGTCAATGCTTCAACGATTAAAGAAAGGCCTTTCGCAACTTCACGTCGTTGAACCCGACGAGCACGTCATTCATGAAGACATGCGTGATAGTGATGATGATGATGCATTTATTGATGATGATTATTAGTTTGTAAGATTCACAACTTAAATTATATATATTTTAATCTTTATTATTCATGTACATATTATTATTCATGTCAGTTATTCAATTTTTTTATGTTGTACTAATTTCTTTTAATCTTTATGATGGCAGGTCACCAGGTGTTGAAAGATGGTGGGCGCTGGTCCAGAGCGCTCGACGGGTTCTTCCCACCCGCCCCGCACGACGGGTGGTACTTCCCTTCCACCCCTATCTCCGTGTAGAGCCTTGGCAGATAGTCTGGCGACACCACCTGTGGGTTCTTCTTCGTCAGCGGCATTGCCCACTGGGAGAGGTGCTGGTCGGGTAGGGAAGAAGGGGAAGGGTACAGGGAGAGGTGGTGGCCACGGAAGATCCAGGAGGACTGTTGAGCCGTCCTCGCCACCACCACCTGCTCATTCACCCGAGCATAGGACTAGTATGGTCGATCCGTTTGCGGAGGAGGCTACGGGGACTCCGGTCCAGGAGCCTGGTGTTGACGGGCATTCGTCCCATGAGACTCCGGTCCAAGATCAGCCTCGGGTCGAGGTGCATTCGGCCCACGAGACTACGGTTCCGGAGGCTTCACCCGACGTGGAGAGGCCCGGATGGGAGACCTGGCCGGATCGGACCGAGTTGCCAGATTGGACCGAGGGTCCGGATGGCTCAGGGGGCGGGGATGGCGGGGATGATCTTACGGACAGATAGGGCGATGTGCAGGTGGACGGGGCCACCGTGTACAAGCGTGGTAGTACACGTCTCCCGGTCGTGCCGGCTACCCGCGAGCAGAGGCCGCTGATTAAACCTGAAGGAGATAGGTAAGTACATTTACTCTTTTTTTAGCTTTTGCCGTCAAGTTTGTTCAAATATCTAATGCGTTGACCTTATCATACTGCAGGGGATGGGTAAACCCTCTTGGAGTCCGCAGGCCTAACTCCGTCCTTGGTGTGCTTTGCCGGACAAATTTCCCGGGGTTTGTCACGTTGCCTGGTGAGGGCCAGGTTCCTACACTAGGATTTTCCTGGGAGCACTACCAGGCTGCACAGGCCCCGTCGGAGGAGATTATAGATGGTGTCTTGTGCCACACGAGGGCCAAGATGGTGATCAAGAGCTTTTGGGTAAATTATCCTTTTACACAATCTAAAATTAACAATATAGCTAATTATTGTACTAATCGGTGTTTTCACGTTTGATTGCAGACCTTCTATACATGTGAGGATGGATATGAGGAGGAGGCGGCCAAGGTTCTCGAGGCCGAGTGTAGGCGGTTACTACAGAACTTGCGCCACGAGGCTCGGCAGCAGGCTATTCGAGACTACTACACCACGCGTGGTATTAAGAAGCAGAAGAAGGATTGCCGCAGAAAGTTTCTGAAGAAGGAGCAATACATGAAGGTAACTACCTATTATTAAGTCCTTCTACGTAGTTTTCTTGATTTCATTCATAGGCGTAGCGCTCAAAATTCTTTCTAATAACTTACAGGTGCCCCCGAGATGGTGTGCGGATAAGATGGATTGTTGGGAGGCGTTGTTTGATGAGTGGTGCACAGGCAGCTGGCGAGCCGTCCACGAGAATGCGAAGGATCGGCGTAGCCAAATGGTTGGTGTGCCACACCATCAAGGCAGCGCCAACTTACTTTAGTTCGGACGAAACTGGGTATGTGATTTGCTTCATGATTCATGCAATTCATTCTTCATGCTAATATTTTGTTCCTCTCTTTTAGGCGCATCACAATAAGACGGAGATGCCACACTTGTACGACCTTTATGGCATGGACCATACTGCCTCGTACAAGAAGGCGAAGGCATTCTGTGAGTCTCACCTGGATGATCCCAATAACTTCACCAACATATCATCCCACCACAAGCTCGTGGCATACAGGGACGCGGGGAAGGCTACGAAAGGGGATGACTTTAATTAACCCTAGCCAGGAACCTTTGGATCCAGAGCTGGTGATGATATCTGGTGGCGGGAGGCCCCATGGCTCGATAGCGATTGGAGATGGGATTGATGGGGTTATAGTCCTAGGGTAGGGTCATAGGCCTGCCCGTAGGTCCTACCCAAGGACTACCCCTCATAAGGGACAAGGCCCTTAGTCAGTTTTGACTGAACTAAGGAGTTCCCATCGTCCAGTCGGTAACAGGTCCTCGACCATCCAG
Source organism: Hordeum vulgare subsp. vulgare (assembly GCF_904849725.1). Lineage (NCBI taxonomy): Eukaryota > Viridiplantae > Streptophyta > Magnoliopsida > Poales > Poaceae > Hordeum > Hordeum vulgare. The sequence continues at coordinate 567,643,664 of NC_058524.1, read as the reverse complement.
TCGGAGACTAGCATTCGGAGTATATCAAACTAACCGACTGGATTCCACTCTGTGCATCGTAACCCCCCTGGAGGGAAACGGTCATACGTTTCCATGTGCCTTTATTAGCATTTAAGACGTACGTTACCTGTAACGTAGGCATTTAATCGCCACTACTCCACCCCTGTACACCGGACCGTTGCGGAGGGCGGCGCACTCTATATAAGCCACCCTCCCCCACTGGTGCAGGGGTTAGCAATTCACTGTATTCTATATTCCACTCGACAACAAGCTCCCTGAGCACTGAGACGTAGGGCTATTACCTCCACCGCAGAGGGGCCTGAACTCATACAACCTCGCCGTAGCTAAGGCTCTGCCCATCCTTTTCGTACCCTACACATCTACTATCAAGCTTATACCCACGACAGTTGGCACCCACCTTGGGGCAGGCGTCTAACCGACTTTCGGCGAGTTTGCGACTACATCACTTCGTCATGTCGTCCGGTGGAGATTCGAGCATGGGTCACAAGATCTTCTTCGGCGCTCTCTCCTTCATCGTCAACGATTCGGCATGGCTTCGGGACGCCCCTCTCGACGTCGAGGCGCTTCCCCGCCGCGGGGCTACGCACTTCCGTGCCGGCGCCCGCGACATTCTTCTTCTCCAGCAGTCGGCTCCGGTGTCGACCTACACCGCCGTCACGCGCCACAACAAGCGGTCCCGCCGTCCGCGGCTCGAGCATTGGGTGCAACACGCCCAGGCGCGCCAGAACGCGTCTTCACAAGTGGCGGTTCTAGAGTCAGTTGTAGTTGCCCCGCCGTCCCAGCGCTCGGACTCGGTTCCGACTGAGTTTCCTTCCGAGTACGCGGGTCGCGGGCCTGCAGCAGAAGTACACATGGCCAACTCCCACGAAGATCCCCGTCAAGCTGGCCGGAACGAGCACGAGATCGGTGAAACGTCCGGCGCGCGTCGTCCGCCTCGCCGTTCTGCCAGTCGGCACACTCGGCGGAGCAACGTGGAGCTGTTCCGCACACCCCTCCTCAACTTGGCTGCGGCTGCCAAGATAGCCGATTCCCTTCAGCCGACTGATTCAGAGGCTGGCAGGGGGATCGAGCAAATCCGCGCCCTGTTGCACACGGTGCAACAATAAAATTCGGCAGTCTCCCAGTCGCACAACAGGATCTACAATAGTTCTGTTCATGTGAATACGCATCGGTCAGCTCATAGCCCTGGTTCTCATCAGTGACACACAGGAGGCAGTCGTTCCATAAATCCCAAAGATCGTAGCTGTTCACGCACCCCTCCGCGGGGTGGGTCCTATGGGCCCCGACATCATGATGATCGGCGTTCAGTCGGTGGCACTTACGACCGAAGGCCCGACACGAGAGGGCATATCGCCCAGCGGAGGGTCGACAGGGGCCGAGCCCACCGCGATGGTTATGATATTGACCGTCCGAGTGGAAGCAGGACCATCATCTCTGGCCCCGAGTGTTTCAGTCGAGCCATCCGTTCGGCTGACATCCCTCCCAACTTCCGGTTAGCGACAGGAATTAGCAAGTTTACAGGAGAGTCCAAGCCAGAAACATGGCTGGATGATTACCGAGTGGCAGTCCAGATCGGAGGAGGAGACGACCATGTCGCCATGAAGCACCTCCCTCTGATGCTCGACGGCTCGGCGCGAGCGTGGTTGAACCAGTTGCCCCCCTCAAGCATCTACAGCTGGGCAGATTTGGCCTGAGTGTTCATCAGGACCTTCGAAGGGACGTGCAAGCGCCCTGCTGGCCTCGTGGAGCTCCAGCACTGCGTCCAGAAGCAGAATGAGCCCCTGCGTGATTTTATTCAGCGTTGGACAACTCTCTACCACACGATGGAGAATGTCACAGAGCATCAAGCAGTTTGCGCCTTCAAGGCAGGCGTGCGGTACAGGGATCTGTACCTGAAGTTCGGCCGAACATGCGACATATCCATGAGCAAGATGATGAAGATAGCAACATGCTATGCAAATGGCGAAGAAGAGGACCGCATTCGAAGCGGCAAGCACAAAACAGTCGCCGATGGGGATGGGAGTAACACTCAGAAGCAGAAGCAGACAGCTCCGTCCACTCCGCAGGCAGAAGCTGCAGCCGTAACCAATGCCAAATTCAAGGGCAAAGGGAAGGCTCAGTTCACCCCCAAGAAGAAGCAGTTCAATAACCCCATCCTGGACCAGCCATGTCCGGTTCATACGAAGATGGATGAAGAGGGCAACCCCATATATGTGAAGCATACCACTCGACAGTGTCGCCTCCTGATCCAGGGGTTCAGCGAAGGGCAACCGAGTGAAAAGGACAATGAACAGGATGAGGAGGAGAAGGACGATCTGTTCCCCCAAGTCCATGCAACACTGATGATTTTTGCTGACGTTGAGAGCAAGAGTCGACTGAAGCTGGTGAACTTGGAGGTGAACATGGCCACCCCTACCAACCCCAAGTTCCTCAAATGGTCTCAGACTGCGATCACCTTTGACCAGTCGGATCATCCAGCACACGTACCCACCCCAGGGAGACAGGCTCTGGTCGTCGACCCGGTGGTGGAGGGAGTCCGACTGCGCAAAGTCCTCATGGACGGTGGCAGTGGCTTGAACATCATGTACGCCGACACTCTCAAGGGGATGGGCATTCCGATGTCCAAACTCAGCGAGAGCAGCATGCAGTTCCATGGAGTCGTCCCTGGACGAAAGGCCAAGTCACTCGGCCAGATCGCGTTGGACGTCGTTTTCGGCTCCGACAAGAACTTCTTCAAGGAAAAGCGGACGTTCGAAGTGGTGGACTTCTAGAGCGCTTACCACGCAATTCTGGGCCGCCCAGCGTATGCACGTTTCATGGCCCGTCCGTGTTACGTATACCTGAAGCTGAAGATGCCAGGCCCAAAAGGTGTGATCACCATCACGGGCAATTGATAGCGGGCCGAAGAGTGTCTGCAGCAGGGATCAAGAATCGCCGACCAGCAGATGGCCGTCGTCGAGCTTGACGAGTACAAGAAAACAGTCGACCCTACTGACTTGATGCGTTCGAAGAAGCCAGCTTCGGAGTCTGCATTCCAGTCGGCGGGAGAGACGAAGAAGGTCAGCATCCACCCGACGGACGCCACTGCTGCCCCGACGAACATCTCCACCACCCTCGATCCTAAATAGGAAGCCGAGCTCACCCAATTCCTCCATGAGAACTGGGACATCTTCGCATGGAAACCCTCTGACATGCCAGGTGTACCCAGGGAGTTGGCCGAGCACCGACTGCATGTGGATCCCACCGCTCGGCCTGTCCGAGAACGCCTGCGTCGGTCCGCCGCGCATAAGAGGAAGGCAATTGGAGAAGAGGTGGCCAAGCTGTTGGCAGCCAACTTCATTCGCGAGGTTCACCACTCCGAGTGGCTCGCCATTGTTGTCATGGTGCCCAAGAAGGACAAGTCGCTTCGAATGTGCATCGACTTCAAGCACCTCAATAAGGTCTGCCCGAAAGACCATTTTCCGCTCCCCCGCATCGATCAAATCGTTGATTCGACCGCGGGTTGCGAGCGTTTGTCATTTCTTGATGCCTACTCGGGCTATCATCAGATCCGTCTGTATGGCCCCGATGAATTAAAAACAGCCTTCATCACCCCATTCGGGTGCTTCTGCTACATCACTATGTCATTCGGTTTGAAGAATGCAGGAGCTACCTTTATGCGCATGATCCAAAAATGTCTCCTTGACCCGATCGGTCGGAATGTGGAGGCGTATATGGATGATATCGTGGTCAAGTCACGCAAAGGTTCTGACCTGCTGACTGACTTGGCAGAAACATTCGCCAACCTTATAGGTACGATATCAAGGTCAACCCCGCCAAATGTTCATTCGGCGTTCCCAGCGGAAAGTTACTCGGTTTCTTCGTTTCCGAACGAGGGATCGATGTCAACCCCGAAAAGGTCGGGACCATCGTCCGAATGGAGAGGCCGGTCAGAATACACGATGTTCAACGGCTCACAGGTTGCCTAGCGGCTTTGAGCAGGTTCATCAGTCGACTCGGCGAGAAAGCACTTCCTTTGTACCGACTCATGAAGAAATCAGATACTTTTGAGTGGACAGACGAAGCCCAAGTCGCATTCGATGACCTCAAAGTCCTACTTTCCACCCAGCCGGTTCTTACTGCTCCGCTCAGTAAAGAGCCCCTTCTTTTGTATATCGCGGCTACAAATCAAGTCGTCAGCACTGTTCTTATAGTCGAACGAGAAGAAGAAGGCAAAGCATACAAAGTTCAGCGGCTAGTGTATTACGTCTCCAAAGTCCTGACTCCTTCCAAGCAGAGGTATCCCCACTATCAAAAACTTATCTACGGGATTTACATGACTACGAAGAAGGTGGCCCATTATTTCCAAGACCACTCGGTGTCTGTCGTTTCTGATGCTCCATTGTCGGAAATCCTCCACAATCGGGACGCATTAGGCCGAGTGGCGAAGTGGGCAATGGAGATGTTGTACTGCGATATCAAGTTGGAGGCCAAGAAAGCTATTAAGTCTCAAGCTCTGGCTGACTTCATAGCAGAATGGGTAGAACAACAGCAACCGACCCACATCTACTCGGCTCATTGGACAATGTTCTTCGATGGGTCCAAGATGTTGAATGGCTCCGGCACTGGCGTTGTGAACATATCGCCAAAGGGCGACAAACTCAAGTATGTGTTGGAGATACACTTTGATTCCTCCAACAACGAGGCAGAGTATGAAGCTCTCCTCTACGGGTTGCGCATGGCCATCTCACTCGGCGTCTGTCGCCTGATGGTCTACGGCGATTCGGATTTGGTGGTCAATCAAGTGATGAAGGAGTGGGACGTCAGGAACCCCACCATGACTACATACTACAATGCGGTGAGGAAGCTCGAGAAAAACTTTGAAGGTCTAGAACTCCACCATGTTCCGCGACTGAAGAACCAAGCAGCTGATGAGTTGGCAAAACTCGGATCCACTCGGAAACTAGTCCCGAGTGACTTCTGCCTTGAGCACCTCCACCTTCCCTCAGTCAAAGAAGATCCTTTCATAGAGGAACCAATGCAACCAAAGAGTTCGACATATACGACTGAAATCGACGTACCTGCTGTGGTTGATCTGATCATGGAGATTCTTGTTGTCATCCCCGATTGGACTGTGCCGATCATTGCATATATCCTGAGATAGGAATTACCAGAAGACGAAGTCCAGGCCAGGCAGATAGTCCGCAGGTCGAAGCCGTTCACTATCATTGATGGCCGGTTGTACAAGGAAAGCGTTTCAGGCGTTCTTCAACGATGCATCTCCCCAGAGGAGGGACAGTTAATCCTGGAAGATATTCACTCGGGAACCTGCGGTCATCACGCCTCTTCGAGAGCGATCGTCGCCAAAGCATTCAGAGCTGGTTTCTTCTGGTTGCAGGCAAACGAAATGGCTAAAGATATGGTCGACCGATGTGAAGGCTGTCAGTTCTACTCCAACAAGTCCCACAAGCCAACATCTGTGTTGAAGACAATCCCTCTTGTGTGGCCGTTTGCAGTATGGGGATTAGATACAGTCGGTCCGTTCAGGATAGGCCAAGGAGGATACACACATTTGTTGGTGGCAGTCGACAAGTTCACAAAATGGATTGAAGCCAAGCCCATCAAGAAGCTCGACGCCCTAACAGCCATCAAGTTTGTCAGGGACATCATCTCCAGATTCGGTGTACCTCACAGCATAATCACGGACAACGGGACAAACTTTGACTCGGACAGGTTCAAAAGTTTCTGTGCAAGCCAAGGAATCCGAGTGGATTTTGCATCCGTGGCGCATCCTCAATCCAATGGACAAGCAGAGCGGGCGAATGGACTTATTCTGCAAGGTTTGAAGCCCCGACTCCTGCGAGAGGTGGGACATACCGCTGGCGCATGGGTCACCGAGCTACCTTCGGTGCTTTGGGGTCTTCGCACAACCCCGAACAGATCTACAGGGCGATCACCGTTCTTCCTCGTTTACGGAGCAGAAGCAGTCCTTCCGAGTGACTTGCTTCACAATGCTCCACGAGTCGAACTCTTCTCTGAAGCTGAAGCAGAGCAAGCAAGGCAAGACGGAGTGGACCTTCTAGAGGAGGAGCGCGAGATGGCACTGACTCGCTCAACCATTTATCAACAAGATCTACGGCGTTTTCACGCACGACACGTCACGAGTCACACGTTCCAAGCAGGCAACCTGGTGCTCCGAGTGGATCAGCAAAGACCTGACAAGTTGGCTCCTGCCTGGGAAGGACCCTTCATCATCTCCAAGGTGCTGAACAATGGAGCATACAGACTCTACAACATTGACAGGGAGACAGACGAGTCGCGAGCATGGAACGGAGATCTCCTGAAGCGCTTCTACACGTGACCGTCGACTGAAGCAATGTAAAGAACAAGTATTGGTGAAATAATATAAAGAAGATGAGCTTTTGCAGATCCAAAATTCTTCCGCGGTCGGAGACTCCGGTCTCAAAAAAAAACTTAGCTGCGATCCAGAATCGCCTAAGGCATATCTGTCGCACTCGAAGACTTAGCCGCGATCATGAATCGCCTAAGTACTCTATTACCCTCGAGTGTATCCTACAGATCCACTCGGTGACTTGGCAGACCCTCAGAGAGGTTCACACAGATGTCAAGGAAACTGCCAATTACATGCTCCGCATGTTTTCCATTGGCTTCAACAAGAAAAGCCAAACAAAAACTCGAGCCAAAATGGTGTCAACAACTCTTTGGCAACAGAAGAGCAAAAGATTCGATTTAAATTCGAAGTTCACCTAAGGATAGTTGACTCGGTGCGGATCAAGCTTACCCGCACCGAACCAAGAATGTGACGGCCAACAGAAGTGGCCAAGCTTTCTTACAACCAACACTCGGCATACCGAGGTAAAAGTTTTCTTAAGCGTCGTCCGGATTGGCGCCAGGACTGGAGGGCTCCACGAATGTGTCCAGGTCGATCCCATCGGCGAAGCGGGTGGCACTCTCAAGGAAGGTTTCCATGAAGTCTTCGAATCGAAGTTTCTTCGTGTTGGCGACCTTCAATGCTTTCAGCTTCTCTTCGCGCACCTCCTTGCAATGCACTCGGACCAGGGACAGCGCAACGTCTGCACCACAGCGAGCCGCAGATTTCTTCCATGACTGCACTCGGTGTGGAACCTCCTCCAGCCGAGTCATCAAGCCTTCCATATCATATACCGAGACTCATCTTCAGGCCAAAGCTCCTTGTCAATCCGGCCGACGAATTCTCTCAGTCGACCGATGAAAGGCCCAACTTTGCCCAGGCGAATGTGCGCTCAGAGCAGATCTTGATTGGCGTCCTCGCCGAGTGGAATGTTCTCGCGAATCGACCGTTCCACGTCAGCTGCTTCAGCCTCAGCGTCCATGCAAAAATCTGCAAACACAGGACAAGCAAACAATAAGCGCCGAGTGTAACGCACATACCACAAGCACTCGAAAAAATAGGACTTACCACCCAGACGCATTATCATCTGTCGGGCCTAGTCACTCACGTATTTTTCCTGCGCTGTACACCGCTTGTTCAGCACATTCATTTGCCCCATCAGATCAGACCTTTGCGCCTTCATCTTCTCAACTTCAGCAGTCAGTGCCTTGTTCGCTTCACGGGCCTGCTCCAACGACTTCTCTCGTTCCACCAGAACATTCTTCATGCCAGCCATTGCAACCAGTGCCGCATCTAGCTCACCAGCAAACTGAACCTTTTCAGCCCTAAGAGTCTCGTACGCTGTCCCCATCTCGCAAGTTTTCTGCCAGCCAGCGCCAAGAGACGGTCAGCCAAATCCAACAATAAAAAGTCTAAGTTCTTCAGACCCCTGCCGACGCAAGCAGTCGACAGCGGTCTCGGGGACTACACCCAGTGGGTTCACTGAGAGTGACCCCACTGGCATGAAACTCAAACAGGTCCGCCCTATTGAGCTACATGACAACACCTACGCCTACGAGGCTAACATTACCCGACCTGAGTAAAATTACTCTCGGGGACTCTTACAGTAGGTGCACTCCGAGTGCACCAACTGTTAGCATTCGACCAGATTAATTATGGATCTGATCAAGTCAAAGACAATGTGTATAAAGACAACTGCCGGTGCAAGCACTCGACAGAAGTCTCGGGGAATACACCCACTGGGTTCACTCAGAGTGAACCCATTGCAAAAATCACACGATAGTCGAACACACCCAGTGGGTTACAAGAGAAAAGTAAATACTTACTATCCCACTTACTCGGATATCGTCCCGCAGTTCCAAGCTTCGCTGGTACAGGGACGCGATGGAGTCGTACGCCTTCTTGGCTTCTCCCGCCATTAGCTCCGCCTGCACCATGGTCCCCTTGGCTGCTCCCACCTGGTCTTCCGAGAGGTGCTGCACGTTGTACTCGACGTTCGACGGGCCTGGCATCGTTGAAGGCTCCTTCGGCATCCCAAGGCCCGCTCCAGTCGATTCAGCAGCAACCAGCGCCGTTTCAATCGACAGCATCGCCTCAGTCGGTGGCACGTCCGCGGCGAGAGCAGTAACTGGCGGAGCAGCCTCAAGGACAGGCACCACAGCTTGCTCCGACCTTCCCTGGTCACCCTCATCCGCATAAATCGCCCCTGAGAGAAACCCGACCAAACAGCGTGAGATCACAGAAAAAGGGCAAGACCGAAGACATAATTCACGATGCAATAATATAAACTCTCGGAATCGCTATGACGCACGTGGCTAGGACGAGACAACATTGTCCGTGTCTATGGGATCATCTCCCTGGCGCGCCGGAGAGGTGGCAGAGTTGGCAACCCTGTCGAGTGAAATTCATTCGACCGTCAAACAGGAGTTTAATCGAATATCAGAAGAAGTTAGAAGAACAATGCACTTACGTTGAGGAGACGGGAACGATGACCCTCATCCGCGGCAAAGCCTTCTGTGGTTTAGATCCGCTCGGTTTGGCCACCTTGGAAGGATGACCCGCAGGTTCGGCAGCAGCGTTCCTGGTCCTCTTGGCGCTCCGAGCACTCAGGACCACGGGAGCAGTTGGCAGAGCACTCGAGGATGCTGGAAGGGCCGAGGGAGCTGCACGTTCATGTCGGCGCTTGGTTCGGTGCTCTGGTGGCGGGGGTGGCGACTCCTGCTCTTCGTATTCCTCCTCTTCTTCACCAGACTCCTCCTCCGTCTCCCCACTATCGGAGACGTACTCGACGCTCTCCACGCTGCCCTCCTGGCTGCCCTCTTCCTCCTCCTTGACTGGGTTCCCATTCGAGACAGGGGAGAACCAGTTGGTCCACTTCTGCATAAAATACAGTCGGTGACATCAGACGTCAGACGGTGATTCAAGACAGAGATAAATCTAAGACAGTTATGTGCACTCGGCAAGTTGTACTCACCTCGTTCGGAGGAGGGTTGTCCGCGAGGAAAGCCTTCACTCGCCGGGACCCTCTGGGGTTCTCGCAGGCACGTGTGATCTGGAGCACCCACGACGCCACCGTCTCCCCAGTCACGCACTCGGGGTTGGTCCGAGTGGAGTCTTCAGGTCCCGTGTAATGCCACATGGCATGGTCTCAGCCTGCAGTGGTTGGATGCGTCAGCCGAGGAAAACCTCCAGCAAATCTATGCCGGTGACTCCCTTTCTGACGACATCTACGAGTGCGTCGACCAGGGGCTGGATACGGATCTTCTCCGCCTTTGTGAGCGCGAGCTGCTTAGGCGGAGCTGGTCGATCTAAGCTAAAAGGAGGTAGCCCTGTCGTGGCATTCGGGCAAGCGACGTCCTGGCAGTAGAACCATGTCGACTGCCAGTTCCTAACCGATTCACTCAGCTGAAGAGCGGGATAACTACTTTTTCTCTTATTTTGGAAGCCCAAACCCCCACAAAGCTGGAGAAGGTGAGTCTTATCATCCGACTGATTAAGTCGTTTGATGGTTTGGGACCTAGCAGAGAAGATATGTTTGAAAAGCCCCCAATGGGGAGGACAACCGATGAAGCACTCGCACAAGACTACGAAAGCAAAGAGATGGGCGATGGCATTCGGGGGAAAGTGGTGGAGCTGCGCCCCAAAGTGGTTCATTATGCCTTTGAAGAAAGGGTGCGGGGGTAGGGAGAAACCTCGATGCATGTGGCTGAGCAGCAGGACGCGCTCCCCCTCCCGGGGCGCCGGCTCGGTCTCACCCTCCTCCGGCAACCTCCATCACTTGTGCGCGATCATCCCGTGCTCCACCAGCTCCAGCAAGCTCTCCTCCGTCACCGTGGAGGGGAGGAAGTCCCCCTGGATCCACCCCGCCGGTAACGCTCGCTGCCGCCGCTGAGCAGGAGCCGCCGCCTTCCCCTTCTTCTTCTTGGCCTCCAGCTTGCTAGTCTGTCCCTTGGTCATGGCGGAGGCTGCGGGTCCGCGGAGGAGAAGGAAAGGGAAGGAGCTTGGGTGTGCACGAAGAGGCGAGAGGAGCGGAGCAATCAAAGGCAAGAGATCCGGCGAGCGTAACGAGAAAACCCTCGCCGCTGAGGTTTAAGTAAGGTTCTGACTGCGTCACTGGCAGGTGGCCCCGAAACCGTATCCCCCGACCAACGCGGCGATATCAGTGGAGAAGATGAAGGTGCGGGAATCGAGGCGTCAGGCGCTACTCGAGTGCGATGTCGTCATCCCCGCTGAGCGCGCGGTAACCGAAATTTGAGGATCCCGGAAAATCCGCCGCTGTCAGTTGACTGGTCACGTAAGGAGATACCCTGGAAGCACTCGGTCTCCGACAGTTTGTTCCGCAAATACTTCCACTCGGATCGTTGATCGGAAAAGATAAAATGGATCGAGGCAAGCAACGCAAAAGTCACATCTGTTCTAGTCGGATCCAAACTTCAAGCATCGCTTCGTCGTTCCATCCCCAATCCATTCGGGGACTAATGACGGGGTTATAGTCCTAGGGTAGGGTCATAGGCCTGCCCTGTAGGTCCTACCCAAGGACTACCCCTCATAAGGGACAAGGCCCTTAGTCAGTTTCGACTGAACTAAGGAGTTCCCATCGTCCAGTCGGTAACAGGTCCTCGACCATCCAGTCGGAGACTAGCATTCGGAGTATATTAAACTAACCGACTGGATTCCACTCTATGCATCGTAACCCCCGTGGAGGGAAACGGTCATACGTTTCCATGTGCCTTTATTAGCATTTAAGACGTACGTTACCTGTAACGTAGGCATTTAATCTCCACTACTTCACCCCTGTACACCGGACCGTTGTGGAGGGCGGCGCACTCTATATAAGCCACCCTCCCCCACTGGTGCAGGGGTTAGCAATTCACTGTATTCTATATTCCACTCAACAACAAGCTCCCTAAGCACTGAGACGTAGGGCTATTACCTCCACCGCAGAGGGGCCTGAACTCATACAACCTCGCCGTAGCTAAGGCTCTGCCCATCCTTTTCGTACCCTACACATCTACTGTCAGGCTTATACCCACGATAGGGATAATACGTTGTCCACTCACTCTCCGGAGATCAAGGCGCGCCAGTCGAGCAGCTGTCCTGAGATAACGCGTCGTCCACGGCCAGTCGATCTTGCCATCGAGGTTAGTTGTACGGACTAAGAACACTTTCATCCATTTCATTATGTGTGTCACACGATAGATTATTACTTTGGTAACGAGGAATGGTGTTTGAGGCTGCTCTTCAGAAAGAGAAATTGGCAAACCAGGCTACTCTTGAGAAAGAGAGATTGGCAAACTAGGCTACTCTTGAGAAAGAGAGATTGGCAAGCCAGGCTTCTCTTCAGGCTGCTCTTGATGAGAGGGACCAAACCACAACACGATTGACTGAGGAGGAGAGGTCTCGGAATGAGGCGGGTCAACGGGACATGTACTAGCTTTTTGTGGTAAGTTTTTTTTTCACATTAGCCAAATCATGTGTGTAATGTCTGTTTCATTACTAACTAATACGACCCACTCTTTAGGGTTTGTGCGAGAAGAGCGGTCAAGTCCCTCCGCCGATGCCCGTATTCTCTTCGATTGGCACGGTGAGTTTCATTATAAACTAGTATTAATAATTGAGTGTCATCATGCTAACTGAGACATTGCAAAATATCTATTCTACAGAATAACTCCCGAGCGGCATCGCACGACCCTTCTCCAGGTGTTTCTCCTCCTTGATGACCACTACGGTAAGTTTCTCTTCTCCTCTTTCATATTCTCCTTGCCTTAATTTCCCCAACAATGACATAATTAGCCCATTTAGCTCCAAAAAGACATAGTTAGCTAATTTAGCTCCAAGAAGAGGAGAAGAGGAGAAATGAAAAGGAAGAACAAAAAGAAGAAGAGAAAGAGAAGAGAAGGAGAAGGAGAAGACGGAGGAGGAGAAGAAGGAGAAGGAGGAGGAGGAGGAGGAGAAGGAGGAGAAGGCCAAGGACCTTCTAGTCCTTATCCTCCTCCTCCTCCTTCTCCTCCTTCTTCTTTATTTCTTCTTCTTCTCCTCCTCCTCCTCTTTCATATTCTCCTTGCCTTAATTTCCCCAACAATGACATAATTAGCCCATTTAGCTCCAAAATGCCATAATAACCTCAAAATGGCATAAGAACCTTGGTTAGCTCATTAATATTATATACTTAGCTTGTTTTCCTCTAAAATGGGATAATTAGCCCATTTAGCTCCAAAAAGACATAGTTAGCTAATTTAGCTCCAAGAAGAGGAGAAGAGGAGAAGAAATAGGAAAAATGAAAAGAAAGAAGAAGAAGAAGAAGAGAAAAAGGAGAAGGAGGAGGAGGAGGAGAAGGAGGAGAAGGCCAAGGACCTTCTAGTCCTTCTCCTCCTCCTCCTCCTTCTCCTCCTTCTTCTTTATTTCTTCTTCTTCTTCTCCTCCTCCTCTTTCATCTCCTCTTTCATATTCTACTTGCCTTAATTTCCCCAACAATGACATAATTGGCCAATTTAGCTCCAAAAAGACATTATAAGCTCAAAATGGCATAAGAACATTGGTTAGCTCATTAATATTATATACTTAGCTTGTTTTCCTCTATAATGACATAATTAGCCCATTTAGATCCAAAAATACATAGTTAGCTAATTTAGCTCCAAGAAGAGGAGAAGTGGAGAAATGAAAAGGAAGAACAAAAAGAAGAAGAGAAAGAGAAGAAAAGGAGAAGGAGAAGAAGGAGAAGGAGGAGGAGGAGGAGGAGGAGAAGGAGGAGAAGGCCAAGGACCTTCTAGTCCTCCTCCTCCTCCTCCTTCTCCTCCTTCTTCTTTATTTCTTCTTCTTCTCCTCCTCCTCCTCTTCTTCTTCTTTCTTCTCCTCTTTCATATTCTCCTTGCCTTAATTTCCCCAACAATGACATAATTAGCCCATTTAGCTCCAAAATGCCATAATAACCTCAAAATGGCATAAGAACCTTGGTTAGCTCATTAATATTATATACTTAGCTTGTTTTCCTCTAAAATGGGATAATTAGCCCATTTAGCTCCAAAAAGACATAGTTAGCTAATTTAGCTGCAAGAAGAGGAGAAGAAATAGGAAAAATGAAAAGAAAGAAGAAGAAGAAGAAGAAGAAGAGAAAAAGGAGAAGGAGGAGGAGGAGGAGAAGGCCAAGGACCTTCTAGTCCTTCTCCTCCTCCGCCTCCTCCTCCTTCTTCTTTATTTCTTCTTCTTCTTCTTCTCCTCCTCCCCTTTCTTCTCCTCTTTCATATTCTCCTTGCCCTAATTTCCCCAATAATGACATAATTAGCCAATTTAGCTCCAAAAAGACATTATAAGCTCAAAATGGCATAAGAACCTTGCTTAGCTCATTAATATTATATACTTATCTTTTTTTCCTCTATAATGACATAATTAGCCCATTTAGCTCCAAAAAGACATAGTTTGCTAATTTAGCTCCAAGAAGAGGAAAAGAGGAGAAATGAAAAGGAAGAACAAAAAGAAGAAGAGAAAGAGAAGAGAAGGAGAAGGAACAGAAGGAGGAGGAGAAGAAGAAGAGAAGAAGGAGAAGGAGGAGAAGGAGCCCTCCTTATTCTCCTTATTCTTCCCTCCTTCTTCTCCTCTTCTTCTTCAATTTAGCTTATTTTCCCCAACAAAGACATACTTAGCCAATTATCATCCAAAATGACATAATTAGCTTAGTTAGGTATAAACATCATAAGAACCTTGGTTAGCTCAATAAAATGACTAATTAAGCTCCTAAAAGACATAATAAGCTCAAAATGGCATAAGAACCTTGGTTAGCTCATTAATGTAATATACTTAGCTTGTTTTCCTCTAGAATAACATAATTAGCCCATTTAGCTGCAAAAATACATAGTTAGCTAATTTAGCTCTAAGAAGAGGAGAACAGGAGAAATGAAAAGAAGGAAGAAGAAGAAGAGAAGAAGAAGAGAAGGAGAAGGAGAAGGAGAAGGAGGAGGAGGAGGAGGAGAAGAAGAGAAGAAGAAGGAGAAGGAGGAGAAGAAGGAGAAGGAGCCCTCCTTCTTCTCCTTCTTCTTCTCCTCCTTCTTCTCCTTCTTCTTCTCTTCTTCTTTTTTCTTCTTCTCCTCCTCCTTCTCCTTCTCCTTGCCCTCCTCCTCCTCCCCCTCCTCCTCCTCCTCCTTCTTGTTTTTCTTCTCCTTGTTCTCTTCTTTCTTCTTCTCTTTCTTATTCAATTTAGCTTATTTGTCATATATATGTTCTTCTTCTTCTTCTGACTTTCTTACTCCCATTTTGCAGATTGGATGTACTACATGCATGGAAGCTGGCATTGGAGTGCTTTAGTTCCTGTTTTTATTTGAGTTGATGAACAATGTGGAACTATATGTATATGTATATATGGATGAACAATATATGTGCAACTATATGTATGTATATATGGATGAATCTTTGTATGTGTTGGTTGTTTTGATATATGGGATGTACGTTGATGAACAAATGGAATTGATGAGCTTTATATGTATATCATATATGTGTTGTGACCTATTTATCATATATGTGCTATGAATTATATATATATGTGCTGTGAAATAGAAAAAATAAACAAAAATGTGACAATATGGGCTCTTTGCATCAGCTGACCGACGGCAAAGGTGCCACGTGGCGCCCAGCTGTGCAACCTGGGCAGTAGCAGCTGGCCATATAGTATCTTGTCCGTCTGCTTCCAGGGGGCAGACGGCAAAGAAGAGGGCACAGAGGAGGGGGAGGAGGAGGTGGAGGCTAACAGCAAAGAAGAGGGGGAGGCAGACGGCATAGAAGAGGGGGGAGGCGAACGACAAAGAAGAGGGGGGAGGCAGGCGGCACAGAGGAGGGGGGAGGAGGAGGGGGAGGTAGACGACAAAGAAGAGGGGGAGGCAGACGACACAGAAGAGGGGGAGGCAGACAACAAAGCCTCTGTTAGCCCCTAACGGAGGCAATGCCTGCCGGCTGCCGTCTCGACATATTTGCCGACTGCTCTCTTGGAAAGCTGACGGCAAAGCTCTTTGCCGTCCGCTTCGTTGAGGCAGACGGCAAAGAAGCTACAATGTCGTCGTAGGCTGACGCAGAAATTTTGCCCACAGTGAGATTCTTTGCCGTCTGTGATATACTCTTTGCCGTCCGTGATATACTCTTTGCCGTCTATGATGGCAGACGACAAAGAAGCTAATTCCTGTAGTGACGTTTTTGATTTTTCGGGGATTTATAGGCGGACGAAGTAGGGCAGACGAGCCACAGGGGGCCCACAAGCCTGCTAGGCGCGGGCCCCCTGGCCACGCTTAGGGGGCTTGTGGCCTCCCCTGGTGGCCTCTGCCTTGGTTCTCACGCTCCCTGCGTATCTTCTGTTCCGTAAAATAATCTTTTCGGAGGTTTTATTCCATTTGGACTCCGTTTAATATTCTTCTCTGAAAAGGGTCAAAAACACGGAAAAACAGGAACTGGCACTTGGCACTGAGTTAATAAATTAGTCCCAAAAAAGATATAAAAGGCATACAAAACATCCAAAGTTTGACAAGATAATAGCATGGAACCATCAAAAATTATAGATACGTTGGAGACGTATCAAGCATCCCCAAGCTTAACTCCTGCTCGTCCTCGAGTAGGGAAGTGATAAAGACTGAATTTTTGATGTGGAATGCTACCTAGCATATTTGTCCTTTGTATCTTCTTTCTTGTGACATGAATGTTCAGATCCGTAAGATTCAAAACAATAGTTTGCTATTGACATGAAAACAATAATACTTCAAGCAAACTAGCAAGGTAATCATGAACTTTTGAAATAACAAGGCCAAAGAAAATTATCCCTACAAAATCATATAGTCTGGCCATGCTCCATCATCCCCACACAACTAATTTAAAGCATGCACAACCCCGGTATTGGCCAAGTAATTGTTTTCGCACTCTTACTTTCTCAAACCTTTTTCAACTCTCACACAATACATGAGCGTGAGCCATGGATATAGCACTATAGGTGGAATAGAGTGTGGTGGAGGTTTTGAGACAAAAAGGAGGAGATGGTCACATCGACTCGGCGTATCAAAGGGCTATGGAGATGCCCATTAATAGATATCAATGTGAAAAGAGTAGGCATTACCATGCAATGGATGCACTTAGAGCTAAAGGTATGTGAAAGCTCAATAGGAGAACTAGTGGGTGTGCATCCAACTTGCTTGCTCACGAAGACCTAGGGCAATTTTGAGGAAGCCCATCATTGGAATATACAAGCCAAGTTATATAATGAAGATTCCCACTAGCATATGGTGGTGACAAAACAAGAGACTCTCAATCATGAAGATCATGGTGCTATTATGAAGCACAAGTATGGAAAAGATAGTAGCATTGTCCCTTCTCTCTTTTTCTCTCTTTTTTTTGTTTGGGCTCTTTGGCCTCTTTCCATATCTCTCTTTTTTTGTGGGCTACTTTGGCCTCTTTTTTTTATTTCCTCACATGGGACAATGCTCTAATAATGATGATCATCACACTTTTATTTACTCACAGCTCAAAGCTTAGAACAATGATGACTCTATAGGAAATGCCTCCGGTAGTGTACCGGGATGTGCAACGATCTAGCTTGGCGTATGACATTGAAACATCTCGCTAGCTATCTTACGATCATGCAACGGCAATATGAAAGTGACGGCACATGTCATGAGATGGAACGGTCAGAGTTGCATGGCAATATATCTCGGAATGGCTATGAAAATGCCATAGTAGGTAGGTATGGTGGCTGTTTTGAGAAAGGCATACGGTGGGTTTGTGCAGCGTCGAAAGTTGCGCGGCACTAGAGAGGCTAGCAGTGGTGAAAGGTGAAAGTGCATCTATACCATGAACTCACATACTTATTGCGAAAGTTTTTATTAGTAATCGAAACAAAGTGCTAAAAGCATACTCCTAGGGGAAGGGTTGGTAGGTGTTAACCATCGCGCGATCCCGACCGCAACACAAAGGATGACAATCAATAAATCAATTAGGCTCCGACTTCCTAACATAGCGGTTCACCATACGTGCATGTTACGGGAATCACTAACTTCAATACCAGTATTTCTAGATTCACAACACCCTACTAACATAACTCTTAATATTACCAAATCCATGTCTCAAAACTATTTGAGAGGAATCAAACTTCTCTTTCTAATCAATGCACATGAAGATGGAAGTTTTATTGTATCCTCTTTGGGTGACTATCACCTTTGGGACTACTTTCATAGCACAAGCCAACTACCAAGTTACTCAGAGAGATCACTCCCAAAAAGATATAAGTGAAGATCGAGAGTTCTTATTTCTCCAAAACATGACACCGCCGTGCTCTAAAAGATCTAAGTGAAGCACTTGTGAGCTAAATTGCCTAACTCAAAAGATATAAGCGAAGCTCAAAGAGTATTCTAGCAAATTCACGATGAGTGCATGTCTCTCTCAAAAGGTGCGCAGCAAGGATGATTGTGACACACACAAAAAAAGACTCCTACAATACAAGACGCTCCAAGCAAAACACATATCATGTGGTGAATAAAAATATAGCTCCAAGTAATGTTACCGATGGATTGAAGACGAAAGAGGGGATGCCTTCCCGGGGCTTCCCCAAGCTTAGGCTTTTTGGTGTCTTTGAATCTGGATTGGGATGCCTTGGGCATCCCCAAGCTTGAGCTCTTTCCACTCTTTATCCCTTTGTCTATGAGAACATCACCCAATACTTGAAAACTTCACAACAACAAAACTTAAACAGAAACTCGTGATATCATTAGCACAAGAAAACAAACTACCACCTCTTTAGGTACTGTAGCACACTTGATTTCTATTTATATTGGTGTTAGATTACTGTATTCTCACGTTTCCATGGCTAATATCCCCCGATACTATCCATAGTTTCATCAAAATAAGCAACCAACACAACAAAAACAGAATCTGTCAAAAACAGAACAATCTGTAGCAATCTGTATACTTCGTATACTTCTGGTATCTCAAAAATTCTGAATCATTACGACCGTTCGGGAAATTGTCATATCAACCATCAGAAAAAAGAATGAACTCAATACCTCTTTCTGGATAAAAATGAAAAATAATTTCGTGAGCGAAAAGTTTGTGTCTTTTTCCAGCAAGATCAAACAACCATCACCAAACTAGTCGTAAGGTTTTACTTGGCTCAAAAACAAAAAGAAACACAAAAGACACAATCATAACAGAATTATGATGGTGTGGACGCAACAAAACAGAAATAAAAAGGCAAAGTTAAATTCATTGGGTTGCCTCCCAACAAGCGCTATTGTTTAACGCCCTTAGCTAGGCATAAGGTGATAGAATCACGTATCATCGTCTTTGGTGCTCAAACCATAAGTAGCCCTCATCATGGATTCATAAGGCAATCTTGTTTTATTTCTAGGAAAATTTCCCATGCCCTTCTTTAAAGGAAATTTAAATCTAATATTCCCTTCCTTCATATCGATGACATCACCAATAGTCCTTAGGAAAGGTCTACCAAGAATGATAGGACATGTAGGATTGCAATCAATATCACGCACAATGAAATCACGGGTACATAGTTCCTATTTGCAATAATAAGAACATCATTGATCCTTCCCATGGGTTTCTTAAAAGTAGAATCCGCAAGATGCAAATTAAGAGAGCACTCATCAATCTCATTAAAGCCTAGAACATCACATAAAGACTTTGGAATCGCGGAAACACTAGCACCCAAATCACACAAAGCATTGCATTCATAGTTTTTGATCTTGATTTTTATAGTAGGTTCCCACTCATCATGAAGTTTTCTAGGAATAGAAACTTCCAATTCAAGTTTCTCTTCCAGAGATTTTATCATAGCATCGACGATATGATCGGTAAAGACCTTGTTTTGGCTATAAGTGTGTGGAGAGTTTAGCATGGATTGCATCAAGGAAATACATTTAATCAAACAGAAACTATCATAATTGAATTCCTTGAAATCCAAAGTAGTAGTTTCATTACTACTCAAAGTTTTCATATCCTCTACTCCACTTTCAATGCTTTTAGCATCAAGATAGATAGACTCCGAATCATTGGGGCGTTTTTCAACCAAGGTGGATTCATATCCAGCCCCATCATCATTAGGTTTGACACTAGAAAACAAGGATTCAATGGGAGTCACACCAAGCACTTTAAGATCTTCGTGATCCTCATCACGAGAACACGCCTTTTTTAGCCATTCATGTCGAGCACGAATTTGGGTGGTTCTTTCTTTACTCTCATTCATGGAAACACGCATAGCTTTTAAAGTTTCATCCATATTGATCTTGGGAGGAGCACATCTAACTTTCAAAGCATCAATATCAATAGACATTCTATCAACGCTCCTAGCCAAATCATCAATTTTGAGTAGTTTTCCTTCTATGGACGCATTGAAAATCTTTTGCGAGTTGATAAACTCTTTGATATTACTATCTAGATCAGAGGGTAATTTGTTGTAATTTCCATGAGCATTGTTGTAGGAGTTGCCAAAGTTATTAGAGGGATTACTAGGAAAAGGCCTAGGAATATAGTTTCCTCTAAAAGCATTATTGTTGCCAAAATTATTCCTACCAACAAAATTAACGTCCAAGCTCTCATTGCTACTCTCAATAAAGGAAGACAAGGGCATATCATTTGGATCTAAAGGAGCACCTTTACTAGCAAACAATTTCATTAACTCATCCATCTTAGCACTCAACGCGTTAATTTGTTCTATAGCGTGTACCTTTTTACTAGTAGGTGACCTTTCAGTGTGCCACTGAGAATAGTTTGTCATGATATTGTCTAGGCGTTTTGTGGCTTCTCCTCATGTGATTTCCATGAAGGTTACACCGGAGGCGGAGTCCAAGATATTTCTAGAAGCAAAATTCAAACCAGCGTAGAAGATTTGTATAATCATCCAAAGACTCAAGCCATGATCGGGAGAATTTCTAATCATCAGTTTCATTCTCTCCCAAGATTGTGCAACATGTTCATGCTCAAGTTGCTTAAAATTCATGATATCATTACGGAGAGAGATAATCTTTTCCGACGGAAAATATTTGGATATATAAGCATCTTTGCACTTGTTCCAAGAATCAATACTATTTTTGGGCAAAGATGAAAACCAAGTTTTTGCTCGATCTCGCAATGAGAACGGAAATAGCTTCAATTTAATCACATCATTATCCACACCTCTCTTCTTTTTCATATCACAAAGCTCAATGAAGATATTAAGATGGGATGCGGCATCTTCACTAGGAAGGCCAGAGAATTGCTCTTTCATAACAGGATTCAGCAAAGCAGCATTGATTTCATATGATTCCGCACTAGTGGCGGGAGCAATCGGAGTACTAATAAAATCATTATTATTAGTATTCGAGAAGTCACAAAGTTTGGTGTTTTCAGTCATGGTGACTTCAGCAAGCAGACAAGCACACAAGCGAATAGAAAGCAAGCGAAAGAAAAGGGCGAACAAAAAAGGCAAATATTCTTGTCAATTTTTGTTTTTCAGAAGTGGGGGAGAGGAAAACGAGAGGCAAAAAAGTAAATGCAAGACATGAGTTTGCGACACTTACTTGGATAAGCTTCACTTGATGCTCCCCGGCAACGGCGCCATAAATTCTTCTTGCTACCTCTTGAGCTTGCGTTGGTTTTTTCCCTTGAAGAGGAAAGGGTGATGCAGCACAGTAGCAGTAAGTATTTCCCTCAGTTTTGAGAACCAAGGTATCAATCCAGTTGGAGTATCAAGATGAAGCACCGATGTACCTGCGCAAAAACAACAAACTTGCACCCAACGCTACAAAGGGGTTGTCAATCCCTTCATGATTGATTGCGAGGTGAGATCTAAAGGCAGAAAGTGCAACAAAGTAAAAGTTTAAGGCGGAAAGTATGATGTGAAGTCGACCGGGGGGGCATAGTGTTCGCTAGAGGCTTCTCTCAAAATAGCAAATATTACGGTGGGTGAACGAATTACTGTCGAACAATTGATAGAACCGCGCAAAGTCATGACGATATCTAAGGCAATGATCGTACATATAGGCATCACATCTGAAACAAGTAGACCGATACTTTCTGCATCTACTACTATTACTCCACATATCGAACGCTATCCAGCATGCATCTAGTGTATTGAGTTCATACAAACAGAGTAACGCCTTAAGCAAGATGACATGATGTAGAGGGATAAATTCATGTAATAGATATAAACCCCATCTTTTTACCCTTGATGGCAACAACACGATGCATGCCTCGCTACCCCTTCTGTCACTGGGTGAGGTCACCACACGGTATGAACCCAAAACCAAGCACTTCTCCCATTGCAGGAATCATAGATCAAGTTGGCCAAACAAAACCCACAACTCGAAGAGAATTACAAGGATATGAAATCATGCATATAAGAGATCAGAAGAAACTCAAATAAGATTCATAGATAATCTGATCATAAATCCACAATTCATTAGATCTCGACAAACACACCTCAAAAGAAGATTACATCGGATAGATCTCCATGAAGATCATGTAGAACTTTGTATTGAAGATCCAAGAGAGAGAAGAAGCCATCTAGCTACTAGCTATGGACCCGAAGGTCTATGGTGAACTACTTACGCATCATCGGAGAGGCAATGGTGTTGATGAAGAAGCCCTCCGTATCCGAATCCCCCCTTCGACAGGGCACTAGAACGTGCCCCAGATGGGATCTTGCGGAGACAGAAGCTTGCGGCGGCGGAAAAGTATTTTCGTGGATCTCTCCCGTGGTTTTTGATTTTTTTGGGGATTTATAGGCGGAAGAAGTAGGGCAGACGAGCCACAAGGGGGGCCCACAAGCCTGCTAGGCGCGGCCCCCCTGGCCGCGCCTAGGGGTCTTGTGGCCTCCCCTGGTGGCCTCTGCCTTGTTTCTCACGCTCCCTGCATATCTTCTGTTTCGGAAAAAATCTTTTCGGAGGTTTTATTCCGTTTGGACTCCGTTTAGTATTCTCCTCTAAAAAGGGTCAAAAACATGGAAAAAACAGGAAGTGGCACTTGGCACTGAGTTAATAAGTTAGTCCCAAAAAAGATAATAAAGGCATACAAAACATCCAAAATTTGACAAGATAATAGCATGGAACCATCAAAAATTATAGATACGTTGGAGACGTATGAGCTATGAGAAGTTATATGAAGTGAAGATAACAAATCTCCAAAACATATAACATTTCGCACATGCGTGAATGACTTGGGATGATCATCGAAAAAGCAAAACAAAACTCTCACATATTCACGGCGGCAAGAATGCACGTGAACCTTGGGAAAACATTTTTGCTATCAAACACATTATTCACGAGCTAGGCACAAGTATAATGCTTTCAAGAGCTTCATCGTGGAACATGAAGAAGCTGAGGGTGTGGCTGATGGGCTCAGCAACAATTCCCCAAGATCTTGACAGGGATGAATTTCCAGACTCATAACATCAAGGAGCTAGCATTTGTCAAGTCAAATGGTATAATGTTGTATGCTCGAGGGAACAAACAACAATTAAACATTACTAAAAACGTGCACTCGGAAATACGGACTTAGTAACACGACCAATGTTAAAATAATGAGTCAACAGCCAACACACCAAGAATGGATCAATCAGTTGTTAACCTCAAGGCAATAGGGTTGCCAAAAGTATTGGGATCACACATCAGAGTTCACTTGTTGGTATTCCGGTTTGAAATAACACGGGACCAAAAAATGACTGGTGATGGCAAGAAATATTACTATATCAAAAATTCTTAAGACGTGTGCAATTCTCACGACATTCTTGACATAAAAGATAGTAATACTCCAAAGTAGATGATAACATAAGCTGAATAGCGAGGAACTTAAGGGACAATACAAAACAGGAACAAGTTTGTGTTGGAGGGAAGGCAATAAGGTTTTCCGATGATAACACCAATCATCGAGAGGAAGGGATGGCATTTCTCATCATGCATTCGATCGATACCCTGGAAGAGCTCAGAATGATGTTGATCACGACACTTTTGTCTATAAGTTACATGTAGAGGTAATCAATCAGCGATGACATCAAGCAAGGGAATGGTGAAGCTACAGGTTGCCAGAAACACAATTAAGACTGCTAGCTTAGAATTGAGATTGCCTTTCAGGACAACCAACATGATGTGGAAAACTCGATGCAAGCTTAACGCATAGTTGGAATTATGTTCCAGGGATGAAGGGTATAGATAGCATGGTCGAGCTCCAACATGACGATGATGATGTAGCTTAACAGCTTGCAATGACATGATCGAGTACAAACTCGTAAAAAAAGGAAGATTACTAAAAAATGTTGAATCACAATACGTACTCGATTTAGTTATCGATGTACTCGCGTGTCCAACAACTCAAACACGAGGAAACTGGAATTAATGAAAATATCATAGTTGATGAGGAGCTCACAAGAAGTTATATAGCTCCAAGATATTTTTGAGATACCAGGGACAGTATTCGGAGGTAGATCAACATTAAAGTTCGGACTAATGTATTGATCTAAAGAAGACAAGTACTTTAACTCGTGTGGGAATGAAATCAAGGTCGGACAACATGGTCGGAACCACGATTGCAAAGGACAAGATCACAGATACCAGATTTAAACCACATAATGAATGATTATCGATACGAGAAGCTTCTTATGATATGATCAACGTCGTTTCCATGGGCATGAACACAAAGTTCAAGGTCAACTCCCACTTCATCAATGCATCACCTGCCATTTACTCCTTGCCTTTGATCAGGTTGAAGCTTGGAAAGATTATCTGACAAAACACCAGAAGAGTAAGACTCGTGAAAACTCTTCGGGTCATATTGATTTGGGAAGGCATAGGTTCAACCCGTCAGGGCATCTTAGGAACATATATTATACACTCCAAGAGTAATTAACACATGCTTGAAGGACATGGCTGACAAAAGCGTAGGGTACAACTTATCAGAGGGAGAGGACACAATTTACCAATGGCATCTTGTGTCAGGGGAACAATATCACAATATTTTTTTGTATGTAAGGGATTTCGTTGGATAATAACCCAGCAATGGGTCTGGCAATACACAAAGGACCTGATGTGAGTATCGGTACTCAGTCAGAGGGGGGTAAAATGCAAGGCATCGGATTATAGAACATCTGAAAAATATTGATACTTAATTACCAAAGGAATTTAGATTTCCAGGTTGGTGTATCATAATCAGATGCTCCGATCAAATTCCAGTAAGTTGAATGAACCTAGATGGAAAACCAACCAAAGTTGATTTGTCGAGAACCAGCTCTGTGTGGAAGGACGTCTGAGCCGTAAAGCTAATTTATGAGTATCAACAGATGATTGTGTGTATTCACACAAAGGTAGAATCAATGAGGTCACCAAAAATCACAAAGGATTTCAATGAATGCGGCTAGACATATGGATTTAACCATAATGCAAGCAGGTGAGAAAGGTCAAGAGCAATATCTTCTGGGGGTTCCGAAAGATCGAATAGTAATTCAAAGAACTTTCGAAACCCATGACAACTGAGGACGGACGAATCCCAGATAATATAATTCGTTGCATCTCGTAGAACAAGGGCAATAGGGGAAAGGAAGTATGGACGACATTTGTATGTCACCAACGGAGGAAGGGAAATCACCGAAGCGATGAGCACAAGTTCTCAAGAGAAAATCGAAGAGTAACTGCAATTCTTCTGAAGGATAAAGCCATCGTCCATAATATGGGGCTCTCCGAGAGGAAGTATTTACGAGAACCTAAAGTTAGAGTTAGCAAAATCTTTAACCCGAAAGAGAAGAGAGAGTAGAACCCAGAGTAAGAAAAGAAGTAAAAGATACTAATACCACCCAATTGAGATGTGGGCCCGTAAGCCACAGCATCAGTGTTAGTAAAGTTTTTCAAACACTAGACTCAACTTCAGCTAAGGAGTTGGAAAGGGGGCTACCTACAGGGAGTCGGCTCTGATACCAACTTGTGATGCCCTTGATTTAATCATACGCTAATCATACATGGAAATGCGTAAGATCAAACTCAAGGACTCACGGGAAGATATCACAACACAAATGTGGACACAAATAAAATAATACAAGCTTCATATTACAAGCCAGTGGCCTCGAGGGCTAGAATACAAAAGCTCGAGAAACACACGAGTCAGCGGAAGCAACAAAATCAGAGCACGGACATAAAACATGGGGTGCCTTAGAGAAGGCTAGCACAAAAGAAACACGATCGAACGAGGTGAGGCCTCCTGCCTGGGAACCTCCTAAACTACTACTGGTCTTGAGAGGCCTCCACGAAGAAAACACCATCGGGGGAAGGCATCGGTAGGAAACTCCATCTCCTAGGCTCCATCATCTGATCGCAGCAACGGATCAAGGGGACAAAGGGGGAGCAAAGCAACGGTGAGTACTCATTCAAAGTACTCACAAGACTTACATCAGAACTATTCTAAGTATGCATCAGTAGAAAAGAAGGGGTTTATATGTGGACTGACTGCAACAGTGCAAGAATAGAGAGAAGAAAAGCCTAGTCCTATCGAAGACTAGCATCTTCAGGGTCTTGCAGCAATAGACGAGAGTAGAGCAGGTGTAACACAATTAATAGTCATATTGTTGCAGCAATATTAATATGAGGGCACGCCCAGAGATCCTCCCTCGACTCCCTACGAGGAAGCAATCCCGGGGCAACTAAAATCCAGTTAAGTAACAATTGTAGTTGTATAAGATCAGGGCACAACTCCAAGTCGTCCTATAACCGTGGACACGGCCATCCGAATAGATAAGTTCTTCCCTGCAGGGGTGCACAAAATATTCCCCGACGTGCTCGATAACACTCTGGCTGGACACACTTTTTGGGTCCTGCCCGGCCTAGGAATATCGACACGTCGCAGCCCCACCTAAGCTCAGCAGAGAGGCCAGCCCGCCGGTCTAACTCCTAAGCACAAAGGGGTCGTGGGCCCACTTACCCTCCGCGCTCCTGCATGATGCGAGGGAGGCCAATGTCAGTCCTAGCACCCCTTAATACAAGAGCGATGCATCTCGGGACTACTCGGACACGCGTCGCTACATCGCTGACGTCTGAAGAGCTTCGGCTGATACCGCGACGTCGAGTACCCAGAATTCTTCCCACGCAGACGGTTAGTGCGTAATAAGGCCTTCCGACCAACCCAAATCAAATACCCAAATCCATTATCATTTTAATTAGGCCATTGACACAATCTCGCGGGAGTCCACCCGTCTAACAACTAATCACCAATGATCCCAGTAACATGGTCGAGTAACTGT
Organism: Hordeum vulgare subsp. vulgare; assembly: GCF_904849725.1. Lineage (NCBI taxonomy): Eukaryota > Viridiplantae > Streptophyta > Magnoliopsida > Poales > Poaceae > Hordeum > Hordeum vulgare. The sequence goes on along the minus strand of NC_058524.1, from coordinate 567,617,046 downwards.
GTGGTTGTAACATCTGGGGGAATCCGAGGTATCACCCTCGTTGGATTCCGAATGATGTATCCGTCAAGATGGGCTTAGAGGAATCACCCTCGGGGATGCCACACTTGAGGGGCTGCATGACAGAGGCATCGTCGGGAATGGTGAAAGAGGAATCATCCTCGATAACCACGACTGACTAGTTGTACTACAGAGATATCATCAGGAGTACTTAGCGAGGTGTCACCCTCAGTACCCGATAGTATCTCTGTAGCGTCGTACAACTAAGGGGCGTGTATGTAATGTGTCGGGTCTGGCTCGTCGATCAGGGATCGAGATTTGAAAACAAAGCGGGGCAACTATACTACGGGGTCAGAAGGGATGACTGCTCCACCTATACTAAGCAGATTTAAAGGTACAGTACAGAAAGTAGCAGTTCATCAAAAATAGGCTATGCATCAGATATAGGAGCTAACTACAACAGTAGAAAAAATTCTAATGCAAGCATGAGGAAGAAAGAATAGGTGATATAGGGATGATCAAGGGGGCTTTGCTTGCCTTGTTGCTCTGTGGGAAAAGGCTGGTCGGCAGGATCGTAGATGTACCCGGCAGCAGCGTCAGTCTCGGGGTCTACCGATAAGAAGAGGGGGAGAAACAATAAATAACAGCAACAGGATGCGACACGATGCATGACATGGTAATATGCAGTCTATACATGAGCTAACGCAGGAAACATCCGTCATAGACGGGTCGGAAGATTATCTAATGATATTTTCCGGGTCTTGGGCTACTACCGGTCAGACGGAAAACGATGGAAAAGTTTCACGTTTGCTATGCTAGGGACGTGTGACAGATGAATGGACCGTGTATCCGGGTTTGTCTCGTTCTCGTGATCAACTTTCATGCTGAAAATATTTTTGATGTGGCTTACGGGTTATTTTATATTAATTTTTAAAGTTTTATTCAATATTTATTAATTAAAAACAGATTTAATTAAATTGATTGAATGCAATTATGACATCAACATGATGCCATACTCACATCAGCAGTTGACTGGTCAACTGACCAGTGGGTCCCATGCGTCATAGACCGAGTTTTTAATTAGGGTTAACTATTAATTAATCAGATTAATTTAGTGGGGGACCCACGTGTCATACTCTTATTATCCTAATTACTTAATTATCCATTTAATTAATTAACTAATTAATTAAATAATATATCTAAATTCATCTATTTATTTATTTAATAAAAAACATATTTTTATTTCTATATTTTATTATTATTATTTATTATTATTATTTATCAACGTGTGGGCCCTCCCTGTAAGTGGGAGTGGGGGTTTGGCCACACCACAATTTACACACACACATATTTGCAACCATACATAACATAATGTATTTTTTTTCTTTCATACATGCACATATACGCAACACATACATGCATACATACATTAATACATACATACGTATTTCATACATAATACATACATGCTTTTAATGCATTCTTATTTTTCTTTTCTAACTTCTCATCTCCAACCTCTCTGTCTCAACAGAGACATCTCTCTCAACACAGAGAGGGAGGAGGCAACTCCACCATCTCCTACCGGAGCACAACGACGTCGGAAGCGACGGAGACCGCCGGAACGGAATCGGGATGAAGGAAGGAAGGTAGGGGTGGGAGGAGCCCGACAAAAGGGCTCACCGGCGTTGACGGGGAACCAGAGGCTCGGTGTAGAGGTAGACCGGCGGGGAGGAGCTCTCGGTGGTGGTGGTGGTGGCCGGCGGTGGAGCTCTGGTGACGTGGGGGGCCGGGACTGGCCGGATCCGGCCCGGAGGAGGCGAGGCGGCCGCCGGAGGGCTGCCGGAGGAAGGGGTCGTCAGTGGTGAGGTCACTGGTGGTGTTGGAGCTTGATGCCAAGGGGGTGAAGGGCCGGCGTTGGAGGTGAGGGTCGCCGGCGGGAGGACAAAGAGGTGAGGGGCGAGCCGTGGGGGGCGAGGTGGATTAGGCCAGGGAGGGGGTGGCCGGTGAGTGCGTGGGAGGAGGGAGGTCGGCGCGGGGTGAGGGGCTCGCCTCACGAGGAGGGAGCAGGGGGAGGTCGAGAGGGGGCGCTGGATCAGGGGGCGATGGGGATCCAGGGAGGGGACAGCGAGAGGAGGGAGACCGCGAGGTGGAGAGGACCAGGGGCGTGGGGTGTCGGTCGATCTGGGGGGGCTCTGGTGGAGGGAGCGAGCGGGAGGAGCCAGGCCGAGAGGGAGAGGTGGGTCTCGGTCGCGGGATCCCACGAGGGGAGCGGGTGGAGGCGACCGGGGGGGAGGGTGGCGGCGGCAGGGGGCTGGGAGAGGGAGTGGGGAACGCTAGGGTTGCCCCTGGCGCTGGGGGGTTATACTCGAGGGGGTTTGGCCGGTGCGGTTGTGGCCAGCTCGGCCAGTTGGCCTAGTTGGCCAGGGGGGTTTCCTTTTTGTTTTTTGTGTTTTTTTTATTTATTCATTTTATTATTTTATTATTTATTTTATTTTATAAATACTTTCTTTTATAATTTTATTTATTTATTTTATAGTTTCTCTTTTAAATATATAGGGTTTATAATAAATTCTAAAAATGTCATGTTTAACTTTGTAAATCATTAGGGAATTTTTATATCTCTCCCGACATTTTTATTTTAACATCATAAAACTTTTCCTGCTTGATTTCATTTTTAAATTTTGAATTCGAATTGTTTTTGAACTAACACGAGATCAACGATAGGGAATCACGGTGACGTGGCATCATTAGCGTGTGATCACTCTAGCTTAATTACAATCATCACTGTAGCAAAAGCTGAGGATGTCACAGCGCCTCATGGATGAAGTGCTGCCATGAGAAGTCGAAGGAAAAAAAGCTGACATGGCAGCTTTCTCAACACACCATCGCCGAGAAGGTCGCGCAAGCGGTCGATAAGAGAAAAGGTGAGACCAAAGAAGATCTGGCAATGGTAATCGACGATAAGTTCAATGCAGCTGTGGCAGCTTCCTTGGCCCAATTGGTTCCGACAGTTTTTGAGTTTGTGAGGAGGAATCCAGAAAAAGGGCTAGAGGACTTTCCCTTTCTCACCTTTGTCGGGAGCAATTCGGCGAACATCGCACCACCAGCACCCGTACCTGGTCTCGGTCTGGGTCATAGAAGCCCGTCCTCCGTCTCTGGCGTGCTCGACGGGGCTTCGTCTTTGGCTGAGCTCGACGCCATCACAGTAATTACACGTCATACACTCTTCATCAGCATGTCTATATAGTCTTCCGTTTCAGTTGCGTGAGGAAGTCTGACGTCGTAGTCATGTCTTCTCATGCCGACAAAACCAGTGCACCCAATTATACAATGTCAATGGCCAGAAGGTGGACGTGGGAAAGACAACGATCATGAAGCCGAAGGACCGCATGCTCCACAACCGACAGATGCCCCATGGCGTCTTCGAAGTTTGCATGGCCAGTGTGAAAGCGGGCTTCGAGGATTTTCCACTTCCGACACCAGTCGATGACGACGAGACCCCTAAACAGATTGGCGCATGCAAGAGTTGCATCTCGCCTTGGCCGAAGACTCACCTTCCTGTCGAGGTTTCTGGTAGCACACCAATGACAACTCCTCAACAGGGCATGTCAACTGGGACACAAGCATAGGAACGACACCGGATCATCGAATCCGAGCTAAGTTTTTACAATGTGAACTTGCCCAAGTGATCATGAAGCAAGTCATCGAACAAGGAGGGATGTTCTTCCATTGACCAATGAGGCGGGAGAATGTTCGAGAACTGCTACGCGGTCATCGTCTAGACCTAAAGCCTTTCAACAAGCTCAGGTCATTCATCCCTGACTATGAAGATTGGGGCGCCGACATGAAGGAGTGATTGACAATGACAATGTGTGTTTATAAGTTGTACTATCGGCTTTGTATGAACTAGTGTATACATCACTCTAGTTAATTATTTTGTGTATGAGGAACTTCGTTATTTATGTTTACTGCTTGTATTATGCTAACTATGCCTCTTTGTGTTTCTCAAGTATATTATGTTGCATATTATATATCGTTGTTAATCAACTTACGTTGTAGGTACATAGATCGGAGATGGCGAAGGACTGCTACGCCGTATTCATAGGGAGGGTTCCACAAGTTTACGACCACTAGCCAGACGCTTAGGCCCAGGTGAACAGGTACCCGGGCACTAGCCACAGAGGGTTCGACGACAGAGCCGAAGAGGAAAAGTATTACTTGAGGTGGATGCTACGGCAAGAGACAGAGTGAAACCGGTGCCTCAAGAAGTACTACATAGTCGCGCTCTTCCTCATGTTGATCGCTCTTCTCTTCTACATGATGGTTTAGATAGGGATGATGAAACTTGTGGGTTTGCCATGACTTGTGTGTATCGCTATTTTCGAGATTTGATGATATTTGTATTGGATAATGATGATGGTATAAATGACGAGAGTACTTTATGTGTATGATATGATGAGAATAATGCATGTTTATTATGATACGATGAAACTACTGTTTAGAGCATGCACAAATACGTAGAGAGGGCATAAATACAGCGAGAATTAAGTATTGGAAGTAGGAATATTAGCAGTAGAACTAGAATATTAGCAGTAGCGCTGGCTTAGGAGTACCGCTTTATTTATTCCAGCACTACTGCTAACGTAGGTACCAGTAGTGCTCCAATTCCAGCGCTACTGCTAACATGTTAGCTATAGCACGTTAGCAGTAGCAATGCCCCAGCGCTACTGGTAAGGGTAAAACCAACGCTACTACAAAGTTGTCTCCTCGTAGTGCACTCTTAAATAAAAAGGTAAAACACCTCATCTTCATCTTAAAACTGAAAAAACAATCTTACATCACATGTTCATCACATCCATCTCAAAAATAAAAATAAAAAACATAGAAAACTTGTCTTAAAAAGAAAAAGGAAAATAATCTCACTTATTTTCCAAAATTAATCTCTAAAAATATATTAAAAAAAATTCTCACCATGGCAAACCAGCATGCGTCATGTGGCATAGCTGATTGTGTACCCTTCTCGTGTGCCTTAGTGGGTTCAATTTCTGGTCTTCTCCAACACCGACCCTCGGATCGTTCCATCCCTCGAGACCGCACACTAGACAAGTTTTTCTATACAATATGGTTTTGTCTCATCCACTTGTTGGTATGGATGACCTTCTCCTCGCAAGTCGGGCCGCTGCCACGCACGCCTCTGACAACCCTGGACCATACAAAACTCTCTTCCTCATCATCACCCTTCCCCGTCCGAAGCGGTCAACACCGCTCCAGAGAGTCAGCACCGCATTCATGCCAGACTAGGGCAGACATGATCCCACAATAGAGCTAGCCGACATTGAAGTGGCGCGCCAGCGGCCGGACCACTGTCTATGCCGCTTCCTGCTACATGCGGCTTATCCGTGTTCGAACGACAACCTGTCCGTCGATCTCCCTCCATCAAACATGATTGATTCCTTTGGTACCTAGCTACTTCGACGCCACCCATTCATCCGCTTCTCGTCCACTAGTAACCACCTCGATATCTGGCCTGACATCTGTCCGTTATTTACAGACCAAGCCCGACAAACACCAACATCCAACTTCCATTGCTCCCTTGGCGCCACACTCGCCATAGCCTCCTCGAGCTCCAAAGCCAAGTAAGACAACCCTTCATCTGAATAATAGAAGGAGATCGCGTTCTCGGTGCGTACATATTAACCCCCATGTCATGCCATCATTTGGTTTCACTTTGCATGGAAACTTGTAATGGCATCCCAAACATGTCTTATTTTCATGTGCTACAAAATCCTTATCCAGAACAACGAGATACTGTTGAAGTTTTTGCCTTTCTACTAGTATCAAAATCATGGTGAAATTCCCTGGCCAATATAGCAGCCGTCGCAATGAGGAGCCAATGGTTGCTACGTAAATCTAAACAAAAAAATGTAAGCATACGAAGATACATGTATACAAGATGAGAAAAGATCCATGGTATGTAAACAAACTTAGGGTGCATTATAGGGAAGTGGTATGTACTCCTAGTTCTCACTAAACCACATTAGCTCCATAGGGTATTGTGCTGAAAGCATATTAACAGTTGGGGTCCTTGAATAGGATTCATTAATGGTGATTCGATTGACTACTCGCATAAATGATTGAACTCTTGGGCTTGGTAGATCTACCAGAGCCTAATCATAATGGTGCCAAGCCTATAAGGTTTTACATATTGAAGATGTCTTCAAAGTTGATGTGTGAAGCTTTGGCTCAGCATGAAAAAGTAATCTCTTGGCGTGTAAATCTTCTAATATGATATTGAAAAAAATGTTTGTGGATCTCTAGACATTTTGGGTAATTGCTATGGAATCTTCATGTCCACAAGAAGATTCTTTACATCATCCTTTAAAGGTAAGTCTCACCATCATATATACTAAATTTTGTGCCAAAGACCACTAGTAACCGTGTGTGATATATTTCTGACATGCTGGTAGGGAGGGGTCTTGGTTCCATATGCCTTGAGCTTTTTCAGTTGTGTGATATGAGATTCTCGAGTATTGTCCAACTATGATTTTTTTTTAGTTTTGAATATTTCCAAAACATAGTTTAAACTCATGAGATCTCAAAGTGTGCATGCAACGAAGTAGTAAATTGCATGGTGGGTGTGCTGCCCAACTTGTGTTGTTATGCCTCTCTATGTCCCTTGTCTCCCACGTCGACCCTCCTCTAACCCACATCTCTCCCCGATCCGGTGGCCTTGCCACACAAGGAGGTGTGGGTAGGCCAAGGGGTGTCGACGCACTCCCAAGGTTTTGTACTAGTTGTTAGCTTGTCCTCCATAATGATCATCTTTCTGTCATGGGTTCTGCTTGTAGATGTGGAGGATATGGCGAGTTTAGGTCAAGGTGATTTTTTTTTTGAAAAGGAGGATCACCCCCGACCTCTACATCATAATGATGCATACAGCCATATTAGTAAGCAAATAAGTTTCCAAACAGGTTCAGTATTCCAAAAAAGAGCACAGATAGCTCATAAAAGAGAACAAAACCAAATGCCACATCCGGCAATATAAAGAAAAAATAGGCTACGATGACTAAACACCTAGCCTATTAGTGTGTGGCCATCCATATCGGTTAAAGATAGCCGGCGCTGTCGTCCTCCATCGGCTGCATCCAGCAACCAAAATCTCCTTGGACTCCGTTGGCGTGAGTAACGACCACATACGGATCCAAGCCATAGCTCTCTAAATAACCTGCAAAAAATTGGTGAGGTTCTTCCTATTAAGAATCATGTCGTTTCTGCAGTTCCATATAGCCCAAATCATGGCACAAATTACGATTCGAATGTGTCTTGTTGTGTTAACGTCCACTCCATTAAGCCATGTCCAAAATAATATGTTCATACTTGTTGGAGAGTTTATATTGAAAGCTATATGAATACTACGCCACAAAAGTCTAGTCAAAGTGCATTCGAGAAAGAGGTGTTTGATAGTCTCATTTTGATCACAGAAGCAACATCTAGAATTACCCACCATCTTATTTTGAGTAAGTTATCTTTCGTCAATATGACCCCTTTGTGTACAAACCATACATATAGATCTTTATTTTCACAGGTACTTTTACTTTCCAAATGTGCTTGGATAACGGTCCATTATTAATAAGTTATAGATACTTAGATTTCACGGAAAAAACACCCACTGGTTGTAAGTTTGTAATGAATTGAGTCTGGTTGGTCAGTTAGCTGAACTTCCATCAACCCACGAAACAAATGGGGGCACGTGTTCCATCTTTCTCCTACAAGAGCCCTTCGAAATTGAATATTAAGGGGTATTGTCTGCATAATTGTAGCAACGTAGGCTTCTTTATATTGCACAGTATTATATAGAATTGGATATTACGTAGTGAGTGGCGTCTCCCCTAGTGACGTGTCCTCCCAAAATATGATTGTGTTACCATTTCCAATGTGAAACTTCACCCTACTAAAAAACAGATCCTTTGTCCTCATTAAACCCTTCGAGAAGGGTGAGTCCGAATGTTTCATTGTAACTTGGGCCAACATTTTGGACTGCAGGTACTTATTACGTAAAATTTGTATCCATGTGCCCTCCTTCTCAACAGATAGTATATATAGCCATTTGCTTAATAGACATCTATTTTTGACTTGTAAATTTTCAATTCCTAACCCTCCCTGATCTTCGGTTGTGCACATAAATCCCATTTAGCTAGTCTATATTTGTTCTTACTATTGTCACTCCGTCAAAAGAATCTAGATCGGTAAAAATTATGTCTTTTGCGCATCCCTACTGGTACCTCAAAGAAAGATAGTACGAACATCGGGAAGCTTGTTAATACTGACTTTATTAACACCAGCGTACCTCAGTATGACATAAGCTTGCCCTTCCAGCAGCTGAGTCGTTTTTCAAACCAATCCTCAATTATCTTCCATTTCTTGTTAGTTAGTTTTCGGTGATGAATAGGGATACCCAAGTAACTAAACGGTAGGGAGCCCATCTATCAACCGAATAGTTGTTTGTAAGCGTCTTGTTCGTCCTTGGCCTGTCCAAAACAAAATAGTTCACTCTTTTTAAAATTAATCTTGAGTCCCGATAACTGTCCAAACAGACAAAGTACCAATTTCATATTTCTAGCTTTGGCGAGGTCATGTTCCATGAAAATGATTGTGTCATCCGCATATTGTAGGATGCACAACTATCCATCCATAGATGTGAAATCAGTCCCCCTATTAGTTCATTCTCTTTAGCGCGACCTATGAGGAATGTTAACATGTCAGCTACAATGTTGAATAAGATTCGGGACATCGAATCTCCCTGTCTTAATCCTTTATGGGTTTGACAATAATGATCGATGTCATCATTCATTTTGATTCCAACACACCCTTTTTGAATAAAGGAATCCACTAACTTCTCCACGCTTCATTGAATCCCTTCATTCGCAAAGCTTGTTGTAGGAAAGGTCATTTTACTTTATCATATGCTTTTTCAAAATCCACCTTGAAGATGACCCCATCAAGTTTCTTGGACTGAATTTCATGAAGCTCTCGCGGAGGACAACAACCCGTTCTAGGATGTGTCTACCTAGCATGAAAGCCATTTGATTGGGTGCGGGGTGGCCTTATACATTGATCATCTATTAGTTTACCTAAATTACCCCATCCCAAATAAACTCGCTTGTTTTGTTCTTGCTAAATTTGCTCCCTCTTGTCCTGATTTGGGTTCTATCCCAATAGATTGTGGTCTTCTTATTTTCTTTCATAAATCCCCCCATGTTCATTCGAGTTTGGGTTGTCGGTTTGATTTTCGTATTCATCATATTTTTCAGTGTTAATCTTGCTATGGTCCATGTTCTATATCTTGAGGATTTTAGCGGGTTGGCTGGGTGTCAGGGCATGTGTTTCCATTCTCAATTCGTGGAGTCGGTTCATTTCACGTTGGAAATAATTTCTTGTCATTTTGTTTCATCTTGAGGGGTCCAATCTTAGCAAGAGGCGAAGTTCTCTTTACTCGTCCTCTTCAACCTTCAGTTCATACTCCATAGGCACGCAGTTTAGTCTCGGGAATCGGTGCCATTGGAGATAGCTCATTGGTGTTACATAATTCCGTGTGTGGAGATCTCCTACTGGGAAACGGTTTTCTTCGGGTCCACGTGCATGTGGTCATCCATCCACTACGGTTCCGGGAGAGTCCGCATCATCAGATCCACTTAGTGGCTTGACTCGAGAATTTCTTGACGGTGTCCCTTTCACTGATCTGGTGGCCACCAAAGTGGTGAGGCGATTGAATTCAACAAAAATATTTAAGATGTTCAGATGCACATTTTGGTCATCTTGAATAAAGGTTCCTTTCATCTAAAAAGCATTTAAGATAGCCAGAAAATTGAATTCAAAGAGTTCATTACATATTAGAGTAAATGTAGTAGATACACTTTGATTGAAAATATAATTACACACGACCAATATAAAATCTTAAGAAATAATGCTCACCACAAAAATCTAATGCCATGGAATAATACACACCATGAAACGTGCTCCAGAAAGCTCAAACTATGGAACACTTGCACCACAACACGTAAAATCCAAAGATAGTTGAAGAAGGTGTGACTTAGTAAACTCCCTAGCTGGCGGGAGTAAACTTCATGCAGATCGGAGGGTTAATCCTGGCAAGAGCAAGCAGTGAGGAAGGGAATACCCATATGCCATCCCCACATATCAAGCCGGATGCAACAGCAGGAACTTGGATGGCGGCATCCTTCTTGTTCATTTTCTCCCACACAAATACCACCAAACTCCCGATGCACATGTCAATGGCAAAGCTCCCACCTACAAGGAAAGGCACTGCCATGGCCATCGGCAGGGGCACATACTTCCCGTACTTCCATGGTAGGATATCCCTAGCAATACTTAGAAGCATCGCAAATGCAAAAATTCCAGCAGAGATAGAGAGGCAGTGTTTCGGCAAAGCTGAGAAGCCTTCCACACCGAGAATCGCCATACTACGGTATATGAGTGCATACGGTGCCCTCCAATAGCCATCTGGGTTACCAACATCAAATGCCTTGTAGAAAAGCATGAAGGTGAGGGGTGAGACTATGCAACCCATGCCAGTCCCAACGGCCTGTGCCACGAGCATAGATCTTGGTGATGTCGACGTGAGATAACTTGTCTTTAAGTCATGCATCAATTCGGCGGACATGAGGACCAGCTGCTTTACGAGCGTACCACCAACCAGGCCGGCAATTACACCATTTTTCTTGCCAGCCCAGGCTGCAAAGATGAAGAGGGCGATCTTGCCATAGTTGTAGGCCATGTTGATGTCAGTGAGACCTGCTCCATAGGAATTGGAGAACCCGAGCACGGGTGCAAGGAGATAGGCCACTATCACATAGTACCACTTGATCTGACGGAACATCAGAGGTATGCTGATTGATGAGATGATGCTAAGCACCGCGTATCCTGCGTATGCCATCCATGAGGGTATGTTGTCACTCTTGAAGATCTCGTCGCGCTGGATTTCCTCTAGCGAAGTCATACCGCCCTTGTCTGTCACTGGATTATCTTCATATGCTTAACACGTTAGAACAAAACCTGAGGTTAAAATGAGCAAATTGATATACCGAAAACATATGCTTTCCTCACCTTTCTTGGTAACAACATTGTGGTTTAATCGTTGATGTAGGCTCTTACTAGTGACATATGTGACCTTCAAGAACTGATAAAGACCATCTCCAATTATCAGGGCCACGCAGAAGAAGGCCTGTAACACGAGTGATTAATACTAGACTAGTGACATCAACTCTTTAATTCATGTCAATGATTTATAGAATTACTTGACCAAAAAAGGGTAGATACCTTGTAACCGTACAAGCTTTTCATGCTGCTTGCTGGTACATCTGCAGGGTACCAAATGCCCTTCTGTTTGCTAATGAGTGGCCACATTATCCCCCATGAAAGAACTGCACCCAAGAGTGTGGAGAGGTTCACTAGGTGTGAGCAAATCATCCCCGCGCCCACATACGTGAGGCTAAAGTCGAAGAAGAACCTGTCACACGAAATAACCTTAATTTGCAGAGTTTGTTGTGTACCAATAATTGCTGATATATTGTATCGAATCGTGAAGCTATAGAAAGAAAAAGAAAAAAAACATACGTTTGTTTCCATGCCTTGAGACCAAAAGTAGGGAACTGGACAAAACCGCAAACAGGGCCTCCAGTGTAGAACCACTGAAAGAAGCTCCACATAAAGCTGATCCCGAAGTATTTTAGAAATCCATGGACTTGCTTCCTGCAGTGGAAGGTGAAGATCAATTACATCCTGTTTGGTTCAATGGATTATTGAAACAGTGTAAATTTGGCCATTCAGAAAGGAATTTTTTTTGGCAATGTAATTGGCATAACAGGGGTAATCACACGAATCCATACTTTGCATTTTTGTCTCCCTTTGGGGTATGAAACCCGTTTATAAGAACAGCGGTTGCAGTCCCGCTTGGGTAAGTTAGTTTGTAGTCGACCACCAAAACCTGAATGCATTTTGCAAAACCATTGAGTCGCAAAGAAACAGTGATTAAAATTAGTTGTACAAGATCTCCAACGCATAATATATATTCCTCTTTAAACTTGTAGTCAAACAAATGGACCGTGAATATTGAGTTCAAAGTCCAAAAAATATATTTAATTGTTATATTCAGGAATATGCAAACGTGATGCAGTGGGAACCTAGCGGTGCCGTCATGGTGACTGAATTTGGTTCATACATTATCGGGTCAAGTGTTTGCTAGGGTCGCCTTCATATGGAAGTTTGAAGTCGTAGGTAAAGACTGCCATGACCGAATTTGGTTCATACATTTCGGGTCAAGTGTTTGCTAGGGTGGCCTTCATGGAAGTTTGAAGTCGTAGGCAAAGACTGTGAACATGGACATTTCAAAATTTTGTTTTCCGTCCATCACGAAGACAAAACTACCTCATATGCATGTATCATGTTACTCTCGAATCATTGATTAATTGTACTTCTCCATATGGCTACATAAAATTAAGGGAAACGTTTCTACCCGGCACGTCGGGTGAACCGCTGCGCCGGACGCACGCGGGCCGTGGGATCCTTTCTCATCACGCACCAGCTTCCCTTGGCCCACCATCCCCGCTTTTCCCCTCTTCTACCTCGCATTCATCGGTGTTGCAACCGAAAGAAACACGGCGAGGGACGACTAGCAGTGAGGCGAGCGGCGAAGACGAACAACGTCGAGCGACAACGATGAACAGCGACGGCGGCGGATCCCGACAGTGCTTCAAGCTCTCCGCCGCTCACGCGGTTTCTGACGAGCGCCTCCGGGCAGATCCGCGTTGTTCCTCCAAGCCGGCGTGCCACCTCTGTCGGATCTCGTCGGTCGGCCGTCATGCAGTCGCATCGGATGCCACCGGTGTTGGAGACAAAAAGCTATGACAGAGACGATGCGACGAGAAAAGCTTCAACCGGCGATAAAAATGCGACAACCGACATTGTCGAAAGCTTCAACCAGCGACGACAGGAATAGAGGGCCATCCACCACGCAACCATGCATGGAAGCTACAACCGGTGATAAAAAAACTTCAACCGGCTAGAAAAAAGCTTCAACCGGCAACAACGAAACACAAAAAGTTGCAATCGTTGACACAAAAGATTCAACCATATGCATGTTCGAAAAGCTTCAACCACAGACCAGCGAGAAAAAAGCTTGTCATTTTTTGCTACAGCCAGCAAGGAAAATAGCTTCAACCGTTGTGGAAAAAGCTTCAAGCGACATGAAAAAAGTTTCGACCAAAGTGAAAAATGCTTCAACCAGAGTTCCGGGGGGACAAGCATGTGCAAGCACGAGCGTCGACAGCGACGAGCGGCGAGCGACGGGGGGACAGGGCATGAGGGTGCTGCGACAAGCAATGACGACAGGGGAGAGGATGGGTGCTCGTGCGGCAGGAAGTCGGAGGCGCGCGGGGCGGTGCGCCGGTGCAGAGCGGACGAGATGCCAGATCTGACGGCTATCGGAGCTCAGATCAAATGGCTGCTGCCCGACCGGTCGAAGTGTTCGCGCCGATGTGCCGGTGCAGAGCGGTGCTCTAAAATTAAATGCTCTCTAATTGACCTAAGGCTCGCCCAACCAAGTCTACCATCATGAACGGAAGAGAGAAAAGGAGGATTAATTTCTAATACCTTTCTGAGGGGAATGAGGCTGAGGAGGCCCCCAAAACAGATGGCCAGGAGGAATCCCGTCATCCACCCAATGCCTGGCTCCTTGTAGCTCCCCGGCACGTTGCCCGGCGAGTCCCCGGCAAGCTCGTATGTCTTCTTGTTGAGGCCCAGCAACGTCGACCCAAATCCACCTGCAGCAGCAGCGCACGCACAAAGTAATTGCTAGCTACTCATCGAGAACCAGCACAAGAACGTATGGCGCGCTGGTGCTATGTGCAGTGTAGTTGTGTACTACTGGACGTGGCGTACCGGCACTTGCGATGGTGTAGCAGGAATCGGCGCAGGCCTGGATGATGGTGTTCTCCTGCCGGGTGAAGGGGCGGGACGAGATGCCGAGGCGGGCGAGCCCGCGGGTCCAGCCGCGGAGCGCGAGGAAGGCGACCAGCGCGGTGGAGACGTTGAGCGTGGGCACCAGCCCGGTGGTGAGGGCGATCTTCATCACGATGACGGTGTAGATGAACCCGATCAACAGCGCCGCCACCATTCCCCGCACCGTCAGCTGCTCCTGCCACGGCTGCACCGGCTCCAGCTGCCGCTCGCGCGCCAGCGCGGGGTCCGACTCCATGTCACCCTCCATGGCGATGTCGTCGACCTCCTTCTCGATCTCCGGCGCCACCCGTGTGCGGTCGGCTGTGACGTCCATGGTCAATCGATCTCCCTCTCCTCGACTATCAGCTCCTAGCTCGTGGGGCGGGAGATACGGTGATTGGTGATAATAATGCTCACGCAATGCCATAGAATTATATAGGGGTTCACGTAGAAATGTCAACTCCCAGTGCTGCAATTTTCTGTATCTATAGTAGTATTATAAATTATAAACTGGAATGCCCTAGCTAGTTGGGTATCACTACTCTTTTATTACAAGCATCTTTTTTTCCTTTTTTTAACAGGTGTAAACAAAATGCCTCTTCCCCAGTTGCAGATGAACACGCAAATAATTCGTCGACCATAGTACAGTTAGCTAGACATCTAATTCACATTTTTGTAGGTCAACTGATGAACTAGCTAGGCACAATTCAATCTGGGAGACTTAATCAAGTTAACAAAGAGATGAACGTACAAAAGTGAGAGTAATCCAGCAGTAGCCGCACTTTTCTTGCCGTTATGCATGTAGATTGTCGAAGTATGTCATTTTTGTGCCCTAAGTTTTTGCATCATATATTCATGTAATCAATAATAAAAACAGTTTGGCTAAATCCCATTCGATCAGGACTTGGCTGTCTTAGTGGTGCTATACATACGTGGGATCTTAGATTGAGATCCGTGTAAAAAATGTTACAAGTTATGCCACTTGACTAAGACTCCGTTCAGACTCAGTCGACTAAGGCCTAGCCACAGCCAAATAAAACGACGCCGATAACCACCACACGTAACGGGTGAAAGCAAAACTCGACCGCATACCTCATGACCACAAATTATGCCACGTCACCATATGAATGCAGAAGTGACAAAACCGACGATGCCAACATGAATCTTTTTCGATTTTCAATTTTTAAAATGTTTTATCTCTTAAATAAAAAATCCGATTGAAAAACCGTTTTCACCATTAAATCCGCAGCGACAATATCTTCGAGACTAGATATCATGTTGATATGTTTCTATGACTTTTTTTAAAGTTGTCGTCTCTATTGCACATAAATTGACACAATGTTTACACTCAAATTACCATGATATGTTTCGTCTACTTCTTCTTCCTTGTTCAAAGTAAATTTTGGTATGTATAAAACAGGCAATTAAGAAACTAAAATCGTCATCGTGAATTACAAAAATTGTCCATGATCCATGAAATAGTTTTTACATGGTTCATAAGTGAAAATAAATATGTTGTCAATTAGTTTAACAATGCATGGTGAAAGACTTAAATTTGCATGAACCATAAACTAAAATTGTAATCATGTATTACTTAATTTTGCCATGATACATGCACTAATATATGCCATGGTTCATATAAAAAAACATCCACGGTCAAAAAACTAGAATTGACATGGTCAAAAATACTAAAATTGGGATGATCTATAAAATAAAATTGCCATGATCTGTAAATTAAAGTTTCCATGATGAATTACTAAATATTTCCATGATCTATCAATCATACTTACCATGGTTAATTACTAAAAATTACCAAGGTCAATTAATAGAATTTTCCATGAACGTACTTGAAAATACAATGGTAGCTTTAAATTTGGAAGAAAAGAATAACGAAACTTATCATGAAAAAAGTGTAGACTCTATGACAGCTATACTTTAACATCATGGCAACATTAGGCCCAAAAAAAATTATCGAAACATATCAATAGGGGATCTAGTGTTGTAGATTTCTTCGAGACAGACTTAATAATGAAAAGAGATTTATAATAAAAATAATTAAGAGACAAAACATTTTGAAGACCGAAAACCAAAAAGATTCTGCTGATCTCATCTGTATGATATGGCAAGATAGACGGTGGTTGATGCGTTTGGACCATGTTGCTTTGTGTCATACGTGTGGCACTTACATTTGTGTTTTTTCACATAGATTGAATCAAATCTTATCAATTCTATGAATATTTTTTGTTTGTTTATGAAGTGT
This sequence comes from Hordeum vulgare subsp. vulgare, assembly GCF_904849725.1. Classification (NCBI taxonomy): domain Eukaryota; kingdom Viridiplantae; phylum Streptophyta; class Magnoliopsida; order Poales; family Poaceae; genus Hordeum; species Hordeum vulgare. Next base: position 567,600,773 of record NC_058524.1, on the reverse strand, counting down.
CATAGACAGGTTTCTTGGGTGTCATCGACTCCTTTTCTCACCGAATTGAGTAACGGTCGACGAGTTCTAAAATAAGGGTCGTTGATAACCATCATACATGTGGTGAGAGCAACAACTGACCACACGATTTCCGGACCAAAAATTACGCCACGTCATTGCATGGAAGCAAATATGACAAAACTGATAATGTCAGCAGTAATCCTTTGAATTTTCAGTTTTTAAAATATTTTATATCTTAAGTAAAAAATCATATTAAAAAACCGTTTCCACAATTAAATCTGTCGCGATGTGATCTTCGAAACTAGATCTCGTGTCTAAATGTGATCTCGTGTCTAAATGTTTCAACGACTATTTGTTTTTACTTAGAGTTGTCATGTCTATTGCATATAAATTGCCATTATGTTTACCCTGAAGTTTCCATAATATGTTTGAGCTACTATTTCTTATACGTTTAAACTAAATTTGGACAGTTTAGAAAACGTGGAATTAGGCAACCAAACTTCCCATGGTGATTTATTAAAATTTGTCATGATCCAGGAAATAATTTTCACATGGTTCATGTTTAAAAAGAAATCCATCATCAATTACTTTTAAAATGCATGGTCGATGACATGATACATGCACTAAATATTTTCATGGTTCATACAAACAAATAATTTCTATCATAGAAAAACTAGAATTGTCATCGTAAAAAATATTAAAATTGTCACGATCTATAAAATAAAGTTATCATAATTTATAAACTAAATTTGCGTTGATGAATTACTAAGAATGGCCATCATCCATGAGTTAAATTTTCAATGGTTATTCCATGGTTAATTAATAAAATCTGCCATGAAAAGTAGTTAAAAATACAACAGTAATGTAAACTCTATGGAAACTACAATGTAAACATCATGGCAATTTTTGCCCCCCCCCCCCAAAAAAGTCAACGAAACTATCAATATGAGATCCAGTTTTGACGATCTGGTCGAGACATATTTAATGGTGAAAATGAATTTTTTATTGAATTTTTTATTTAAGAGGTAAAACATTTTAAGCCACAAAAATCAAAAAGATTTCGTTGATCTCGTTTGTACGATGTGGCAAGATGGGTGGTCATGGGGCCGTTTGAACCATGTTGTTTCGTGCCACACGTGTGGCTCTTATTATTTGAAAAATAAGTTACCTTCTTTGGCCCCACCACATAGATGGTTCAAAGGTTGTTCTTTTCTCTGAGTAATAACCTGTGATTTTCTAACGCTAATTGCATGCAACGTTGGCTTCGGTTTACATGCATATTGGATCAGGTTGGCTTTTAATTTACCATGAACAATGACGGAAATCACGAGGTTAAGATAGATTGATTACATATATCAAACTGTGACTGATGTGGAGAAAAGTGCGTGTGGGTAAGTCTACACCGTAATAATTTGGCCCACCAGATAAACAATTCATATTTTCTTATTAACGTGGGAATGTATAGGGAGTACATAATTAGTATATGTATGGACTTGAAGTTAAATAACAATTATCATTATTGCCTATAGGGAATATCTCCTACATTATTGTCAGTATTTTCACAATAATTGTACATAATACACATAATCACTTCCAACTTGGTTCCTCCCGAACAACTAGTTCTGGAAACACTGTTGAGTCCATCAAAGTAAATATTATAGGGTTGAATATCGCTAATACTAGCTTCTTTAAAAAAAATTGACACACAAATCTTTCAAGTAACTTTCTCTTGTTTACATGGTTATCGTTTTATCACCACTTTTTTTTTTTGTAAAAGTAGTCCTACAACAAGACTTGGCTAACTAAAAGAAAGAGAACAACGGACACTTAATTAATTTAGCCAGGCGGATAAAAACTTTATGCTAACTATCAAGATCTACTACCACTTGGATATACCACACATGCAAGCTACAACAAGCATAAGTAATCAAATTAATAAAGATGGATTCATAGTACTTACATTACGGCTATGATTATCCAGCCTTCTCTTTCTCACGTGTGTTCCTCAAGTTACATCAACTTCGCGGCAGAAAGATTACCAAAAGATACAAGATAAAAACCACAATAAAAAAAGAGCAAAGGAAATATTTTTGGTGCCTTTTGTTTTTGAAAACTAACTTAAAAGAGAAACAACAAAAAAACACTGAACAAAGCACAGTGTCGAAAACAAATGGAAAATAAACTACAAAAAAGCAAAGTGTTAGAGCAAGCCCGACACGATTGTTTCAAAGCTCTGGGCGAGCTGAAGTACAACCTCAATAAAAAAATATTACAAACAAATAGTCGCCACATCTAGATGTCGACCTAAAAATGGTCTCCCCAGGCTTAGACTTTTCAATATATATTAACCTCAAAAGCTCATTGTCGCAACAACTGGTAATATTACGGAGCCCACAAAAGGCTCAATGTGGTGAAGCGGAACGTCATTTCTTCGATGGTGTCTCTAAGATAGTTGGCAAGGTCAATCATGTCCTCGAGGAGCTCCCCAAGATCATAGGCGTCCCTATCTATAGCATACAGCCTAACTCCCTCATAGTCATCCTCAAGTTGCAGTTTAGGTTCACACGCAAGTTCTTCTTTGATTTTTGGCATGGTTGCGTCTCACTAGTAGAAAATAGGGCTTCAGTCCCGGTTCCTAAAGGTTTTAAGTCTCGGTTCTGCAACCGGGACTAAACAATCGAGACAAATGGCCGAAATTTTTAGTCTCAGTCGTGTTATGAACCGTGACTAAAAGTGCTCCATGTGATCCTTGTAGGACGTGAGGGTAGAAGGACATTTAGTCCCGATTGGTAACAAAAAACGAGACTAAAAGGCAGCCATGCGTCAGCAGCTGCTTGACGCTGGGTTTTTCTTTTTTGAAATGAGATGTTTAGGGGTTTCATATTTGATTTACCCTTTTCATTTTGTGTTTACCCTTCAATTCTTTTACATTTAAGATTTCATTTTATTTATGTTGTTCATTCAACTCAACACTAGATACTACATATAGCAACGAAGGGGCCATTAATTACACAACAACGCCATAAACATGCAGTGGGAGAAGACAGCTCTCTTTTTCCGTGCTTGATCGAACAACTCGACGCTACTACATATATAGAGAAAAGTGACCATTAATTACTCTTATTTATTCTTGGATACTGATCGGGACGCTGACCTTACAATAAGTCTGCACTAATATATAAATTTGTCTTTGCTCCTCTAGGGACCAATCGGTTGGCCATCTGGAGTGACTTCTTCCATCGTGAACCGTTCATCCTGACCCAACCTTTTCTTCGGGCCTCGTCTCCTTACAAAAGTTTGGCTCGATCCGGAGGGCTAAAAGAAGAAAGAAGCGTTAATATATGCACATACAAAACAATTAATGCATCTAGTCGGCACAGGCTTAATATATATATATATATATATATATATATATATATATATATATATGTATATATAGACACACACACACATCGCGAGACTTTGCAATAGTTAAGGCTCCAACACCGACGGAGCTGTCATCTTCTCCCTCCTCCATTCGATTACCGGAGCCGTCATCTCCTTCCTCCTCCATTCGATCGGTGTCGTTGAGATACGACAAGGTGATATCATCATCACCTCCATCACGGATTATATCCGCCAAAAACTCTTATTTTTCTAAGTCTCTGTTCATAGTTTCCTATAATTTGTTGACACCATCCATGAATAAATCAAAGTTGAACAAAACCATAGATTGAAATCTACTTCATCAACAAAACATGAAAATTATCAAGCACCCTTTGAAATCTACTTCGCATGAAAATTGTCAAGCACACTTTGAAATCTACTTCGCATGAAATTTTTTGCTTGGAGACTATCGATTAATTCATTACCAACCTGAAAAAACAAACATAAGATTGGGCTTGAATTGACTAATCAGTTGGTGCATTCTAAACCTGCCCTACTCACGATCGCCTCGATGAGGTCCTTGCAGGAATACTGTGCGGCTTTATCAAGCATCAATGAAGGTCCAACTCAAGATCAGTTCAAAGGGAAATATAATTGTGTGCTTGTATGGAAGGGATTTTCTTTGATATCCAACGATCAAACCATCCAATTGTTATTGAGATGGACTCAAGCATCGCGGTGGCGATGATTTCAAGTCGCGAACCAGACCGGTCAGTGTATCCCTCTCGCTGGTTGCAATTGGTGAAATCAAGTATCTATGAGTCTTAGACAAACTTGTATTACTCTTATATCTCGCACTCAAAATAAAGCTAGTAATAAGTTAGCTAGTTTTGGTAGACTACAAGGTCGAACCATGACTTGCGTTGGTTTGGGTACGGAGGACGTTTTGAAGTTGCTCCTTCATGATTATTATAAGGACTTGCAAATTGAGTAATACAATTATTATTCCCGCAAAAAAACATGAACATGAACAAAAAAAATCATATTTTAGAACATTTTACTATTTATGTCCAATTTATTGTTCATCCAGGAGCAAATGCTCCCTAGAGCTAAAACAATTTGCCTTGGGCGAGGAAGAAGGGAGGAGAGGGGTGGGAGGGAGGAGGGAGTATACCTGGCCGGCTAGAGCGGCGGCGGCGGTGCAGGGGTACGGCGACGTCGGGGCAGGGCAGGTGCGCGGGCAGCAGCGGCGTCGGGGCAGGGCGGCTCACGACAGGGAGCGTCGGGGCAGGGCAGGGCGCAGGCAGTAGCGGCGTCGGGGCAGGGTGGCTCAAGACGGGGAGATATGTTGGAGACGTATTAGTATGCTCTGCAACAAAGCAAGTGACGGTCGATCTCTCATTCCAAAGCCCAGCAATCATATGCGCCTTACAATCATGACGGAGCATTCTATTCTTCTGACATGTTCTTGTTACATCCATTCCGACGGTAGCCTGTATGCTGGAGTTGTTGGTTTCTGTTACATTGCTCTCCAAGGTGCTACTTGTTTGTGCTTTACTGGGCTTCTAGCATGCACACACTCAAAGACCCTTATGATTATTATTGCATCCTCTTTCTTCTGGTTGAACTTTGTGCAAAGTATATGTGTCCTGAGCCCCAACTTGCAGTCATAGTCGTTGTAGAGTTTTTCTGCATCGTCAAGTGTATCAAACTTCATGCCAACATATGGCGGTAGTGGTTTCAATGAGACCACTCCATCATCTGAATCAGCTTGCACTTCATCATCAGCATGCAACAAACCTTCTGAATCTTCACCACTACCACCAAAGTTGCCTTTGGCATAGCTCTCTTCCTTTTCTGCGCCAGCTTCCTGCAAACAGAGAGAAGCAAGAGGTGATTCAGAAACTACATTTTTTGCAAACAAGAAGTTATCAGAGAGAGAACATAGAGGTGTTTCTGAAACCACATTTTTTTTTTGCAAACAAGCAACATTCATTTTTTTCATCTTGATGGAATCAACAGTTCTTGTCTTGTTTCAGAAATAAAGTTATGAGTTCACTCAACAATTTCTGTCACGTTTTCAGTTACACAAATAGTGATCAACAAAGAGTTTGTCATGTTTTAGTTTCAGTTCATGGTGATCAACAAGTAACAAACATGAGAGAAATGCAACTAAAAATATAGGCCATGTTTCAGTTACACAAAAAGTAGGTTCGAAGGTTGGTTTGTACCACAAACAGGGAAAACAATAGTGTTTCGGGTTCAGAATTACACAAATAGGTTGTTTCTGCACACAAATATCAGGTTGTTTCTGCGCATGGTGATCAACAAGTAACAAACAGGTTGTTGATGCACATGGTGTTTCAATTACACAACTAACAATAGTGGTTCACGATCCACAACAAGAAGGTCTGTTTCTGTACATAGTGTTTTTCAGATTCAAAGACAGGTACTCACCGAACTCATGGCGGAAGCTTCTGGAAACACAACAGGAGGGTTGTGAACTAGGTCGAACCTCCATCTCGTGGCGGAATTCCCCGCCGTCGGTTGGAGCGGAGAACGATTGTCGCAGCTCTTCTCGAAGCAGGGCACCTCGGTGAGGTCGATTCGCGTCCGATCCAACCATCTCACCGGCGATATGGCGCGTCATGGTGTTGCAGGAGGGGGGGGGGCACGGCAGCTGATTTCCGTGGCCGCTAGCGACGGTGCCATGCTTGCCGCATGCGTGTCGGGGCCTGGCGGTCAGGAGCAGAGCAGTGTTTTAGAAACAGAGTGGTTGTTGCAGGAACCTGTTATTGGTTAGCCGATCTCTGGTTGTTAGATCAAACGGCTCACATGCCACCTATCCGACGGCTATCCGTGCGGGCCGTGAAAACTATTTTTCTCCTAGTCTATTGTTATACTGCCTTTATATTTTCTTTTATTTCTAGAAACCTTACAAAAAAAAATTCTATCAACAGCTCGGCTTAAAAGATGCCATAGGGCACAGCTACGCGTCGGAAAGTCAAAAGGCAAACACAGCAACTGTCGATGTGCAACGGCGTCGTCATTGTGTCGACATCCACACGCAAACGGTAAGAAAAGCGGAGAATCCAAGCCCGCGCCACGGCTCTCGTTTTCACGGCGTCACCCGGCGCGTCGGCCCTGGCCCACCCCCACGACGGCCCGCCGGGCGCCGACGGGGCGGGATGACAACATGCGGCGGGCCGATGTGGTAGAGAGAGAGAGAGAGAGGCAACAATCATGCGTGCGCCTAAAGCGTAAACTCCGCCCGCCTCTGGTCAATACGATACTACGAGGGTCCCGGGGGAAGAGAGGAAGACGACTGGATTGAGCGGAGCGGAGCGGCGGCCGGCGCTCCTCGAGGTGAGAAACCATCTTCCTGTTACGGCTCGTTGGCACGATCAGCTCTTGTTTATCCCCCCTGCTGCTTTTTCACTTGTGTGTTGTGTACTGCTTTCTCTCGTTTGCCTGAGCGGCCGCCGTCCGCTGGCCAAAATCCGTGTTGTTTCAGTTGATTCTAGGCTCTAGTTTGATCAGTGATTCCGTTGCTGTAGACCTGTAGTCGTTAATCGATCTCAGGAAATGGAGCCGTACATCGTCGCCCCCTACCTTCGGGATTACCTACACCGATTCGCAGGTACAATGGTACTTTTAGATGCCATGCCAACTGACTGATAGATTGGGGAGTGACACCGATTTGATGTATCTGAAGTATCTGATGATTGGTGGCAGCTTCGGTGTCCGCGGCGAGCTGCGACTATGGGGAGGCGGGTGTCGGCGATGACTGCCGCGACGAGGCGGCAGCGCTCAGGCTCAAGGTAGTCGCCGTGGCGGCCATCCTTGTCGCGGGAGCAGCCGGCGTCGCCATCCCGCTCGTCGGCCGGAGGTGGCGCGGCGGGGTTGCAGCCGGTGGGGGCCGGTCGACGTTCGTGCTCGCCAAGGCCTTCGCGGCGGGGGTGATCCTGGCCACGGGGCTCGTGCACATGATGCACGACGCCGAGGAGAAGTTCCAGGACCCTTGCCTCCAGGACTCGCTGTGGCGGCGGTTCCCCTTCGCGGGCTCCATCGCCATGCTCGCCAGCCTCGTGACACTCGTCGTCGACTTCCTCGGCACCCAGTTTTACGAGCACAAGCAGCGCGAGGCGGCCGCCGCCGCCGCCGCAACGAGCGCCCATGATGAGACGGCGGCGGCGCTGCTGGAGGACGGGAGGAATGCAGGGAGCGAGAAGCGTGAAGGACCGATGCACGACGGCCACGGCCACGGCCATGGCCATGGTCACGGGAACGAGGCAGAGGCTGGCCCGTCCCAAGCTCGGCAGGTGGTCGTTTCCCAGGTACGAACACAGCGTGGTTACCAAAGCATAATCGTAAGAACATCTTCAACAATCCGTATGTTCAATCGTTGGTATAAGTGTCCACATCATCAACCAACAGCACATCATACAAGCTCTTCAATAAAGTATATGTTAACTGTATGTAAAATACTAAGTGGGTCAATTAAATGTTAAAGAAATAACCATGTTTGCTTCGGAGCTTGTGCATGAACCGTTGCTTCAAGTTAATACGGTTTCATGTTCTCTCTTCTTTTATTATGTATCATGTCATCAAAATCATCTATGTGACAATTTTACCAACGATGATTATATAACCATTGGAGATGTCCTAATGAACTCATATACTAGCGGTCTAGCATCACTTGCTTAGTTGCTAAACAAGTTTTTCTAAGATGAACGAACTTGGACAAATGCTACCATTAAAGAAGCAGCATGCATATATATACTCTTGGTGCAACTTTTTTAATAGGCAGCATATCTGAAGCTCTGAACAGACGGGGCTCGATTTGCCAACGATTATGTTTGATACTAAAATTATTTATACTTTCACACAGCTCGTTGTATCTTTTCTATGGGGTTATAAAATGGTACAACCTGTGTCCAAAATTTACTGTCGCTGAAAGGAGTGTATCAAGGCGTGTTTCAGCCGTATAGCTGAAAGGAGTGTATCTAGACACGTTTCAGTGTGTAGTACACTCATTTCAGCGTCATCTTAGCCATCCAAATCATTTCTAATGGCATGAAACTAAGTGGACTATCAAAAATTGTGTTTTTTGATTACACATTTAGTTATCCTTCGTGACTCTTTTCAAATTATTTGGAAAAATTGCATACTCAGAATATTCAATTCTGAGCCCGGGCTCATCTGCACCAGGTCAAAAGAAAGTTCATAAAAAATTCAAAAAATTCCAAAAAATTTCCGTAAGGTATGTGATTGGTGTGTGAGGTGTTCCAAATTTCAGATCATTTTAACATTTGAGTTGCTCTCAACAACAAAAAAACTGGGTCAGAACAGTATGCAAACAGTATTTTTTTTCACAGACCCCAAATTTGTCTTTTTTACCGAGAGTTACTCGGATGTCCAAGTAATCTGAAATTCTGAGAGAACATCACGCATCAAATTATCTACCATGACAAAAAAAGGATTTCTTGAATTTTTCTAGTACTTATTTTGAATTTCTTTATTCAGCGTGGTTGTGAGTCTGGGAGCCAAAACGCCTCACTCATACTCTAACTATATTCATCATTACATAGTTACTATTCTAGTGTTGCTAACCTTATTTGTTGCTCCAAACGATTAATTGTGAAAAAAATGCAAGTTATGCGAAGTTAGATATATAAGAAAAGGCCGAGGGTATCCTATTAGTACGAGATGTAGTTTATATAATGATATATAACACTCTCTCGTTTTTTACTCTGCATACTAGGTCTCCTTAATTAGGACAAGCATTTGAACCAACTGACTGACAATTACTCTATTAATATGTACTTTATGTGGAAAAGATTATGTCATTAATTTGTATTCCAAAGTTTCATGTCACAAAAGTTACTGAGTATAGTTATTGGTCAAAGTTAGCATTACATACCTGTGATGCAACTACCTCTAGCATAAGTGTAAGCACCATTTATGCCAATGAGATTGACCTTACCATGCAATGGGACGTTTTTGCCAATGCCAATGCATACATTCAAGACTTCCTAACATCTCAAGAAACCCATGCCTACTAGTTGATTTGAAATAGGACTTGCAATCTTCATTGTTAAGGCTTCACAAATGATCTCCACCAAAGATTTCAATCATCCCTGCACGAACTTTTCGAAGCACTCAATTGCAGACCTGCCACCAATATTAATGTAGTCACCAACCATGTCCTTAGCGTACCATACATACAGTGGTAATGAACTCATATGCTATCACTTCCTTGGTTGCTTAACACGATTACTATAGAAGAAGTAGAACATACTTAGAAAAATGCTGTGTATAGAAGAATGAACTTAGAAAAATATTGTTAACATGCATTAAAGAAGCGACATATACTCTAGGTGCAACGCAACACTTCTGTTAAGATATATTTGAAGTTCTAAACTAACACACCTAGATGCCTAGATTTACCGATGATTGTGTTTAATTTGATATTAAATTTCTAATATAAAAGTTATTGTACCAATATAAATAAAAGTACAAGTTAGTCCTTTATATAGAAGCCACCCAAATGATCTAATAAAAGTACAAGTACAAGTTATTTTTTTACTTGGGTTGTTGGGTAATCTGAGCAGAAAAAGTGGAGGAGAATAGCTGAAACGACAGCTCTATTAATTAGTGATTGATTGCTGATTTTCATTCAGTTTACGATGGAAAAACTGGCTTGGAAGAGTTCTCGGTCCAATTTTTTTGCCTCCACAAATCGCTGCTCCACCTTAGGTGACTAATGCACTACGACTGAGGGAGTATGCTTTGTTGTATACAATTATATATTAGTCCACTAAGTCGAATTTTCACCTCCGAATAATATTGAAATATCTATGTCTTGGTGTAGCTTCTTTCTAGTTGATCAAATAATAAAACGTAGTCAAATCTGTTATTCTTTGGGGCCAAATAAAGTCGTTCCATAATTTTCCTTTCTTGCACAGCCACATGCTGTCGGATGTGTTTGGTTTGTGGCAGTCATCTTGTCAAGAAAAATATGGTACTCTTTGTTCAGTGTGACAATTATTTATGGACCACACTTGCTCTGCTTGTGTCTCATGCACGTGGCGTATATTGACTTTATTGTCATTTAGTCAAATAGTTTTTGTATATCAAGGTGCTATAGTATATTTTTTAAGGACGTGTAGCGAATTTAGGTGATACAATTTAGAAACACTAATCATGAACCCATGTGCATACATGCGCTAGGAAATTCATAAATATTGCCAACCCACTGATGGCAATTTGTAGCAATATAGTAGTTTGGATGGAGCTTGCTCAATAACAGTAGTTCCATTTCTGTTTACCATTGCGTTCATACGATCACAGTAACTTATGTGGTAAATGTTTGAAGAATAATCAAAACAGTAAACTTAGGAAAAATCAAGCGCCTCACAAATAATTAACCTATCATAATATCCTAACTGTAATGCATTGCCCCACTGCCCTTACTCAATCCTTGCCTCCGATGAATTTATGTACACCATCAAAATTTTATAGTTCAAATCTTACCGTGTTTGGAGATGTTGATCCATATCATATGACATACCAATCATGTCCTTTTTTTCTATTCTTAAGTTATCTAATTCCCGAGGTCCAAAGAGGCTCTGTATTTGAAAATTCAATACATATGAGCTGCATTGAAAATCACACATGGAAATGCAATTAAAATATGTGATGTGAACTAAATCTCAGGTATGCTATGAAGCTTTATTTAAGTCATTTGTTTCCACGTGCGCCACCGTATTGGTACAAGGGTTGCATGGATGCCCATATTGCTATAGGTCAAGAATAGTGTTTTGTATCCCTTGCAAATTGTTCATAAATATGATAAATTAATTAGCATCCACACATGGTGTAGAAGGAAACATGCAAATGACATCTTTATATGTCTATTGTTGGAAAAAGTGAGGTAGTTATAGACACGGTAAACCATGTTTCCTTGGCCTACCTTGTTTTCTTGGTATATTGGTCCAACTATCATATACAATATCTGTTTGTTGTTATAAAGCTGAAGAACTCATTTTTCCACCAAAATAACATCTGGAACCAAATGATTAATGTATCAGGTAAGCTAAGCTGGTAAATCCGTCTTAGCATTGGATATATTATTCACGATATATATTTGTGCACATACATATGAATAGGTGAAAGGAAGATGTATTCGTGGTAAAAGTAATTACACTCATACACATTAAAGAAATCTTGTGAGGACCCAACAATTTAGTATATAAGCTCAGGGGAGGTACCTCTTTCTAAGCTATAATTGCAGGCAAAAAATGTGCTCTTTACGAAGCTGCAGGTAGTCCATGTAGCTCCACGGAGTGATATAAGGGAGAGTGTGCAGATGTTCTTCTCTAAGACTGTCTTTTTAGGTGTCAACGCTAAGCCTCAGGAAGAGCATTGGTTGTAGAAGAGGTACAAAACGAACAACAGCCTTTAACTACAGTGAAAATAATTATAATCAGGAGGGAACACTTTTGACAGTATATCTTCTAAAACAACACACTTGCAAAATGAAAACAATACACATTGATTGCAATGCTTCATGCATATAAAAATGTAATACTTCATATGATTTTCCTGTAAATTCATGTGCGTCGATAAGAGTATAACCGAACATATACAAAAAGCCTAAAAGGTTCCTAGTTAACTTATAAAATAATAAATCTAGTGGATTGGAAACTAAACCTTGTACTCAAACAATGAAGCATCTGTAGGAAAGACTAGTAGATCTCAGTCGATATATTCTCTACCAGGACAGATACAAATTTAAATGAGTACATAAAATGTAACAAAAGAGGATCATACCAGTGAAGTAACAGCTATATATCAAAATCAAACACCAGCTAAATCAGGTCTTGACGGCATGGACATTGATGGGGTACTTGTTCTTTACGGAAGACTGCAGAGGAGTTGTGCGCTTAGGAGAGGACCGTTCAGGACGTCGTATGCTCTTTTCATCAAGCGGCTGCAATGGGACAATATGTAAATTTCCTTGTTTTTTGTAGGATTAACATGGTCTTGAAAATAGCCTCTAATATATTGATTCTAATTGCTAGTTTAATGTGTCATCTACAAATCTAAATATGGTCCAAATTAATTGCCCCTGCCTTCTAACAGGAAGTAAGAGTTCAACATGGTCTTTTCACAAACAAAAGAACAAATAAAGAGCTCATAACATTAGACTTGCCAGTAAAGCTTGCACGACGATATACGAGGAAATAAAAGTCACGACATGTGAAGTTAGTTTTGTCTCTTTTTGATACATATATTAATTCATTGGTTGTTTTTATGCCATTATTTTCACTCGTACATGTGATACTACTGGCGCACTTTTACATGATAATTGTTCTTGCCAAATTCCAAAGTATAACAAGGTTATAATCAATAACCTGGAAATATTGGATCCATAGTTCAATATTCAGATAGACTTTTCCTTAATTATATTGAAATATTTTATAACAATTGTGACGTTTGTATAAGCAATTAGTGAAATTTAATAAAGAATATGATGCGTCTTGGGAGGCGTTCATCCGCTGCCGCCACTCACTCCCCAGATCAACCCTCATCCTCGCTCTTGGAGATTCCTTCTCCACACCCCGCACTGTCTAAAGCTCCCTTCGTTGTTCCTTCGGCTATGGCGGGTGACACGCTAGATCCGATTGTCCCCACAACTGATATGCTTGCTCCGATGACTTCTTGTGGGGCCACCATGAGACACTGATAGGCTTAATGGCTCGGCATGGGTCGTCCCCGCAACCCATCTGCTTGCTCCTCCGTAGCATGGAGGTGAGCGTCATGCCTCGGCATGGCCTTGGCCAGGAGGGTCGTGGCTAGAATCCGTTTGCTAGGGCGTATGGCCTGTTGCGGTGTGTAGATGGCCTGTTGTAGTGTGCCAATGATCGCCCATGGTCGTCCTCCGTTGACGCATTGGGTAGGGTGGCTACGGCCCGGTGGATTGTGGCCATTTCCCCTCTGTGAGTGTCCTTGATCTAGCTCTGTATCTCGTAAGGGCTTCGTTGCGAGATGCATTCAAAAAGCTTGTTTGTAGGTTTTGTCGGTTGTCACTCCTGTTAGTTTGCCTTTGTCGGTGAAATGCAATCTACGGATGATAGCTTGACGTAGAGAATATGGTTGTGCAGTGGCATCAGCGGAATGATCTAGTTTATGTAGCTGCTGAGATCACAGGAAGTGCTGGCGGCAACACATGATTGACTTTGATTTGATGGTGCTTCTCGAGTATCTAGTATGATTCACCGGTTTTAAATCCTAGGAATGAACAAAGTTGGTTTTACCTGGCAATGACGATATTTTAGTGTCGTTATCTTGTTCAAGGCATTGCTCCGAATGCTCAGACTTGTTCTTCTTGGTGTTAACCTGGAAACCTTGCCTTTGGTGGTTGGATCCGGTGACGGCGGCGTTTGAGTGTCGTTTCCTTCATAAAGGCGATGTTGTTGAAGAACTTTTCTCACTATCCATGTAGTGTGAAAAGTTGGTACAGATATGATTGTTGATGTAGTTTGTCGATCATTGATCATTTATTTATTTTTTGCCTTGCTTAGGCATGACGTTTGTTTTATATGACTTTGTTGTTTGCCGGTGGGTTTATGTGTGTTGGTTCTAGCTTTGTATCCTAGCTATGTGGAGGTCGGATGTGCATTCATTGTGTTTGTATCCCCTTGATGCTTCATTTTTAGTGAATAAAATTCACCCTTTATAAAAAAATAAAGAACATTAGTAATTAGGGCCTAGATCATTTGAATTTATCAAATTCTTGGTTCATATTGTTAATAATATATACTCCCATCTGTAACCTTGTTACTCTCTGCATGTATTCTGCATAGTTTTTGGTAGAAGACAATCATTGCTACAGAACTACCGCTTCTAACATTTTTTATGGATATTAATTTTTAATTTTAATTGATTTTACTTCCTATGAGGTGCATCTCAGAAAATTATATTTACTGTACCTACATACATAGTAACTTTTTTTGGATAGAAGGCATTACGCCCAAATTAAAATAGCAATTCCACAAATGGCAAATTCATAGTACTTAAAAATAGCTTACAACAAGCAGGCAAGCAAAACAAATAAGAGAAATTCTGCTTGAAATGTTGAGGTTGTAATTCACCGCAGTGGCAAACACTTGCGGCGCGGGGGAGGGGGGGTTGGGGGAGTTCGTTGGAGGGGAACTACCAGGAAGGTCGTAGCCTTGCCTACTCTTAATTGGCCAAGCAAGGTCACCATGCCGTCTGGCTTTGCCTTTTGAAGAGGGCCACCCTGCCAAGCAAGGTCACTATGCCGTCTGGCTTTGCCTTTGAAGAGGGCCACGCTTCCTCTCTCACTAGTTCGCACATCTCACATCATTGCCAGGCAGAGAGGTTCACCCGAGAGCCCACATGAGCAATTCCGGTCAAACTTCCATGTAAGGAAACTAAGCTCACTACAAGCACTGGTGTCGTGCATACAAGACACAAGCTAAAGAATGGACCACAAACAAAAAATATGGCACAAAGTGGACAACAACACTGGCGCAACATATCAAGGCCTCTTGAAATACCATACTCTCACTACCAGTGACACACCAGTTAGTCGCAAAGGGTAACCTCTATCCCCTCTCTCTAACTCAGGGTGTTTCCATACCAGCAAACAAGAGATACAAGGTATAGACGAGGACACGTAATCGGGATGCGCCACGTGAATTCATGATCGTCGACCATCCGAGCAAACCGTTAGCCCAAAAGCAAAGGGATTGTATGGGGAAGGTGACCTGGATGAAGCCTCCAAGGAATGAGCCAACATAGTGTTGTCCTTTTCATGTCCCCAGCCCCGCCACCACCTAAAGGTCTCTCTCCATCCCCATCCCCATCCCCGGTCATCATCCTCCTCAACCAGTATACTACATTCAGTGGCCTCTAGGGCATCAACTTCCTTATCCGGTGGACGGGGAATTACAACGTGGTACAAATGGGTTAGTGCTATTCATATCTGATGCAAGAGTCGATGTGGAGCCTAGCATGACACATGCTTGCCAACATCTCAAATCCATGTGTAGCCAAGGTCATGGGCTAGCACCCTCGACTGCAACCCCCCAAAAGTCGATGTTGTTTCTTCGTCTGGGCTGCTGCTCCCAATGTATATACCCGACTTCTTGAGGCACACGCTTCATTGGCATGACGGATTGCCTAATGACAACCTTTTTGCAACAACAAGAGGGGAAAGAAGGGGGAGGGTGGCTACAAGCTAGGGTAAGGTTCTCCCTCAACTCGCCTCCAAGGTTGTGACTCGAAGGCCAGGTGGAGGTTGAGCAATAAGACCCAAATACTCAATTACACTTGTTCTAGTTCATGGCAGTCATATTTACCATAGATCTCTATTTATACGTGATATATATGTGTTTGATTTGAGTTTTTGCACCCAGGTTTTCCCAACCAAAAGTTGGTTGGCCACAATTTTGGTGAAGCTTTTGCTTACCCATGAGTTGGCCAACATTGTGAAAACTGAATAAGGGTAGAAAAAGGAATTGGCATGTCAAAAATTTGGCCACCATCCAAACAATAACCATTTCTGTGGAGATGAACAAACATCTGGTAAAGCACATCTTGGCTAAAGTAGAAACAAAACAATACTCTAAATCCTTACCGTATATACATTTTCTTATGTGAATGAATATATTGGCTTACTTTCCTACGAACATACATGAACATATAATAGAAAATTAGTTATCTATATGAAATGTGCATGGAGCTACAGTTACATAGATGTTTTGAGTTGTAAGTCTCCCAAGTATATATGTATTTTCATGCATAGCGTATACTTATTTGTTGAATGTATTGCTGATTTTCAAGCTTCTCGAGCCAGGGATTTGAGTTACAGGCATATAATTATATAAAGATAGAGTTATGACTTTAGTTAGGCTGATTGGATGTACATTTATAATTACATATGTTTGCTGGTTGTATACCATTAGAATGTAGATACACCAAGTCAATTTTCCTGCATATAATATGGAAATTTCTATGTCTTGATGCAATTTACTTTGTAGTTGATCACATTAAAATTTGTTACATATAGTCATATATTAGTTCTATAGGTCTAACAAAGGAATTTCATAATTTTCATTTCTTAGACAACCACACACTGTCGTCGATGGTGTTTATAAGTTAACGTTTGTTGCAGATTGGTCAAGAAAGCTCACATTTGTTAGTTTGCTAATCATTATATATTTCTTGCCACACTTTCATAAACTTTTACTTATTTTATCTATATTTGGTCAATTAAATGTGTGATGTCAAAGGTGTTATATTTTTTTCATGATATATGTAGTTGATTTTCTTTAAACCTAGTCTGATACAACCTCTCAACCGGTGGGTATACTGTTGGTGGTCTTCCTAGAAATTATGTGCTTCGCACGAATGCATCCTAGAAGCTACGTCCCTAAAATAAATCTAGTTTGGTCCATTACCTTTGAATCTAAATATTGTTCTCCCTTTTATCATGGATGCCTCTTTTGTATTCGACTCTTTTTAGTGCATTTAATACAAGAAATCTAAGGTGTATCCATTCTAATTCTTCACATTTTATACTACCAAATGGTTCAAACTGTCATTGCGTTCTAGCAGGAAACAAGAATTTAATATGTACTCAATAGCAAAAGAATAAATAAATAGATCGCCACATTAACACTCAAAAGTCATGACACGTAAAGTTAGCACTGCATTTGTTTGATACTTATATTAGTTCATTGATTTTTCTCTGACATGATTTACACTAATACATATGATGCTATATTGTGAGTGCCCTTTTACTTAACACTTGTTTTATAAAATTTGAAGTGCAATTTGTCAACCTGGAATACAATGGATCAATAGTTGAACATACAAATATATTTTGCCCTATGTTATGACATCTAAAAATTGTGAGAATTGATTGAGGAATTAATACAATTAAACAATACTGTGATTAATTAAGGGTCTTGATCTTTTGAATTTTCCAATTATTTACTTTTATTGTTAGTTATACATCTAAAACCTCGTTAGTTTATGCATATTCTGCTCATATTTTTGGGTGGAAAACCATGTATAAAACTCCAGTCCTAACCTTTTGAAAAGATATATAGTATAACTCGTGATCTAAAATTGGTTTTACATCATATGAGAGTGGTATCTCTTGGAAGATCTTATCAATCTATAGTAGTTGCATTTACCGTATGTGATCTCTGTTTATACATGACAAATCGTGGCCACTATATTCTAGAACAAACATATGAAATAAATATTTGTTGATGTGCATGATTGTAATGGCTTATTTTCCTATGGTTTTACTACTATAGAAAATATTAGAAATGTAAATGAAAATATGAACATATTAGTTAGATATATGAAATGTGCATGGAATTAAAGTTGCATAGATGTTTTGAGTTGTAAATTTCACGGACATATAGATGCTTAATTTATAGTATTTACTGCATGTATTTCCGACCTTCAAGATTCTAGAGTTGGGGATTGTATCACACTCGGTGATCATCGGGCTATCGCTGGGTGTTTCGCAGAGCCCATGCACTATCAAGCCTTTGGTTGCTGCCCTCTCCTTCCACCAGTTCTTCGAGGGTTTCGCGCTAGGCGACTGCATTTCCCAGGTTAAATAACGGTCTCCACTTTTCCATAATCGTGATTAGTGTGTGTGGCATTTTGGAGAATGAAAAGAAATGATTCTTGCAACCTTTGTATATCATAGTTAACATGCACTTCCTCAGCGAAGAATAGTGCATGTTTGTTATGTAACGGTTCCTACTTGAAGCAAGTTGTGTCATGAACAAATCAATAATGCAGGCCCGTCTGAAGGATCTATCTACGCTCTTGATGGCATTATTCTTTGCCATCACTACACCCACGGGGATCGCGGTGGGGGCGGCCATGGCTTCATTCTATGACCCATACAGCCCCAGGGCATTGGTGGTGGAGGGTGTTCTTGATTCCATGTCGGCTGGTATACTGATCTATATGGCACTTGTGGATCTCATCGCGGCTGATTTCCTTGGCCAGAGGATGAGCAGCAGCCCGGCCAGGCTGCAGGCTGGCGCATACGTTGCCTTGTTTCTTGGGGCCATAGCCATGGCATCCCTTGCCATCTGGACTTAGTTGAAATGAATAAAAATGAAACCACATTTTCACAAAGATAGTAAAAATAAGATGATGATTTGGAGAAGCTGGACGCACGCATGGAGTTTGATGCACATAGAATCGTTGTTACCCCTTGCTCCTCTATAGTCCCTGAAGAAGAGGGGAAGCTGCTTTTATCGTTGGTTCTATTGTTTCCTATTATTGACATGGTAGCGGTGGGATGTAAAGGTGCCTTCGTTGGTAATGAACAACAAAATCCCTCTTCATTATATATATATATGTACTATGATGGATGAAGATCCAAGAGATGAAATAATTCGGAAGCGAATGAGCTCGAGGAACTTAATTGGTTTTGTCGATACAATGCCGTCTCTCATATTTTAAATTATTAGGTTCTCATATTTTAATGCTTATCTCTACAGTGTTCGGCACGCATGCAATTCACTGCCTCCTCATGCATTTTTTTCATTTTAAGAACATCAAAATTTCCTTCCAAAAACAGTAAATCTGTATTTGCCCCTATATTATCCAAGTGGCCCGAGTGTTCCTACGAAACAAGACATTAATCGTAGTTTTGTATTCTTTTTGTACATTTGTACATTGTGGCACATGCAGTTTCTATACTGTTCAGCATCCCCCTCGTGGCATTTCGTAACAAAATGTACCATGTGTCCAACTTACATATGGTAATATACATACAATGTTAAACAAAAAGGTAATGCGCCCATAAACTTGGGATCGAAGGTGCCCCGTGGACCCTAGGATATCATGTACATGAGAGGATTAAGGTAATGATGTGTGTCGTCTTCTTCCAAAGGATGTACTTCTAGTTCTTGTGCTTGCCCACCGGCCCACCCACGCGATGTTATGAAGACCTTCGACATGAGGTAAGTCCAAAAGCTTCCACTTGATGGCTCAAGCACTAGTGGGGACGGGGCCTTTAGCCCCGGCTCGTAAGGGGCTTTAGTCCGGTTCACCAACCGGCACTAAAGGGGCGGGACTAAAGGCCTAACCTTTCGTCCCGACCCTCTTACAAGCCGGGACTAAAGGTGCTCCACGTGGACGCCTCGTAGCGCCCCAAGGGCAGGCTCTTTAGTCCCGGTTCGTTACACGGACCGGGACTAAAGATTTTCAGATTTTGCTGGGTTTTGGGTTTTTTTTTTGAATGAAATTATTTTTGGGTTTTAGGGTTTAGGTGTTCGGGAGATTAACGTGATGCCTCGTTTGGTGTTCGAGAATTAGTTTTCATATAATTTAAATAGAAATAATTATGCATATATATATATATATATATATATATATATATATATATATATATATATATATATATAAGATTAACTTATCTTACAAGCGATCATATATATACAATTATATGGAGATTTGAATTATCGGGACTAGAGCCCGTCTATTCGATTACATGAACGAACATCAGTAATGGCCCTTAGCTACACTAAATCGTCATTTGTCTTCTATAGCTTTCGTCCTCAGAAATCCCGCAAGCTCCTCTACAACAGCAATCGCGCGTTGCTCTGGTAGGACATTCGTCCTCATGGCCGTGTGCTATATAAGAAGAGGAGATGAATATGAATATCAATCATGATAACAAAGAATGACGGGTAAAAATAGAGGTGTGAATGTTCATTGCTTACGTCGAATCTGTGATCCTTGAACTCAGAGGTAAACGTGCGAATGGTGTCGCAAACATAGTATCCGCATAGATGCGTTCCCCGTGGCTGCTGGTCGCACTTTATGAGAATAGAATATATATAATCAAAATAATAATCTAGCATCATAAATGTATTGAAAATTAATAGAAGTATATCATACTACTACTTACCTAAGCCGCTCTAAAGGTCAGCTTCTCAGGAAAGTTACCGGGAGTCACGCACTTGAACCGCTTCCAAACCCTGCCCGACAAGGATAATGATTTGCTAAGTTTTTCATTAATTGATATATGAGAAAATCATCGAAAGAAACTGATAGAGCGCAAGAATGATTAAAATTACCCTTGGAGCATGTCCTGCAGGCTTTGGAAATGTTCCAAGGGTCTCGATAATGGGTCGAAGGCATCAACTCTTCCCTTATCAATTTGAATGTCCAACAGAATCCAATGGAAGCTGCACATGTATATATATATATATATATATATATATATGTGTGTGTGTGTGTGTGTGTGTGTGTGTGTGTGTGTGTGTGTGTGTGTGTGTGTGTGTGTGTGTGTGTGTGTGTCAGTAACTTATCAATTACACTTATAAGTGAATGGACACAACAGAGTAAAGACCCTCACCTGAAGTTGTATGGAAACAGTACGTGGTCACAGAAATTTTGATCTGTTAGAAACCTTAGAAGGTTTTCCTCCGTCTCCTTGGGTTTGTCAGTTAGCGTCGCTATATGTATTTTATCTGGGTCAATAAACCCAATATTTAGGATGCTCTTACTTTTACACTCCAAAATCTTCATTCTGCATAATAGAGTACAAGGTATATATAGACAATGAATTGAAATAACTAAACAAGTTATATGTAGACAACGAATTGAAAAACTTACAGACAATAGCAACTCATAAGCGATTTGTCGAGGGCGTCGCCATTGTACATCTGGAAGAGTTCATCAAAGTCGATATGGATTTCTTCGGAGCGGTCGTAGTACTCCCGTGGGACACTCAGCACGATCATCGTTCTCCCATTCTTTGATTCACTTAAGTACCATTTATGCAAGTAACGCATATTTGTTGGGAGATCATCTTTGCTGACCAAAGGCTCTTCCATGACAAAATGTGGCTTAGGGGCTACCACAGCCTTGGGTATCATGTCGTCTCGGGAAGCCAGCAAATCTTCAACCGAGATACCACATTCATCCGCCAACTCCTTTGCTCTTTCAAAAGCTTGCCCCTGCACCAGAGGGGGAACATTCTCGATTAACACCTTGAGGGGTGGGATCGACTGTTTGGCCTGTTGTCCAAGCTGAGGAACGTCTGATTTTTTCTTGCTTGTAGTTGAACTTGATTTGCTCCCACTTGCACTTGCACGTGAGCTGCTCTTTTTCACTTCCTTCTGCAATGTGCGTGTATAGTCATCAGGCTTATAGTGTAAGTCATACTGTGATGGAAGGGTTATGAAGTCTTTTGCCCATGCTATTTGCTTCTCGGTGTATTCCGGGCGGGGCTCGGGTTCCTTCCTTTTCATCTGCGCATCATGCTGTTCCTTTGCTATCCTGGCGTTTTCCTCGGGGGTACGATCATAAGGTCTGATAGGAAGATTAGCATGAGGTACCTTTGGGAGGGGCGACAGTTTGCGCTTTGGGGAGCTCCGTCGCTTAGAAATCATCGACGGAGCGTTCTTGCTGGCACGCTTCCGCTTAGTATCATGTGCGGGCGGCGGCGGAGACGGACGACCCAAGTCTGGCGGCGGTGATCGAGATGGACTCGTGTTGTGCTGGCCGACGTCATGTGGAGGGCTTGGAGGTAATGGAGGTGTAGGTGACCTGCGACGACCCAGAGGCGGCGTTGTCCTTGGGGCCGAGCCTGGAAGCTTGATGTAGTTCTTGTCCCATAGGATGACTCCACCCAGTACTTCTGCGAGTGTCCTCTCATGTTCGGGTCCAGCTATGTCGAGCTCCATATCATTAAACCCCATCATGATTTCATCCACCCCGACTTTAGCAAAGCCAGCTGGAATCTCACGGCCATGCCAGCGTGCATCAGGGCCAGAAGGTAAAGCTTGTCCGACGGCCACCTTCATGGATATGTTCTTGAATTTCTGATGGAGTTCACATGATGTTGACTCCTTGATTCCATCCACGGGGTAGTCGGGACCGCCCTCTATCATTCTTCGTTCATCGTCGGGCGGGGCCTCAGATTCAGCCACGCTGCTTTTCCGCTTAGATGGGGCGCCGGTAATATCAACTGCAGGATCTTCCTGGCGCGGTACTCCTCTAAGCTCATCAATCTGCTTCTGTTGCTCGTTAATCCTGGCAAGCAACTGGTTGAACTTGTCATTCTCCTCATCCTGCTGCCGCTTCTTTGCTCTCTCTCGGCTTCTGTAAGTGTCTTGGTCTCTGGCAAACCCAAGCCACCACGGGTAAGAAGGACCGAAGCCTCGCGTTCGTCCTCCATGTTCGTCATTGCCGAGGACCAGTGTGAGCAAATCTTTATCTCTATCTGCAGTGAACTTTCTTTGTCCCTCCTTAATTTCTTTCACTATCCTTTTCCAATTCTCCCTGGGTATCCTAAGATCGTCATTGCAGATGAGGTCCCTTGTTGTTTCGTCGTACGACCCACCATGCGCAAGGAACCAATTTCTTGCTCTCAATTCCCACTCATCACGGAGTGGTTCAGGTACGATGCCTTTATCTATCAGATCTTGTTTTGGCATGGTTGCGTCTCACTAGTAGAAAATAGGGCTTCAGTCCCGGTTCCTAAAGGCTTTAAGTCCCAGTTCTGCAACCGGGACTAAACAATCGAGACAAATGGCCGAAATTTTTAGTCTCAGTCGTGTTATGAACCGTGACTAAAAGTGCTCCATGTGATCCTTGTAGGACGTGAGGGTAGAAGGACATCTAGTCCCGATTGGTAACAAAAAACGAGACTAAAAGGCAGCCATGCGTCAGCAGCTGCTTGACGCTGGGTTTTTCTTTTTTGAAATGAGATGTTTAGGGGTTTCATATTTGATTTACCCTTTTCATTTTGTGTTTACCCTTCAATTCTTTTACATTTAAGATTTCATTTTATTTATGTTGTTCATTCAACTCAACACTAGATACTACATATAGCAATGGAGGGGCCATTAATTACACAACAACGCCATAAACATGCAGTGGGAGAAGACATCTCTCTTTTTCCGTGCTTGGTCGAACAACTCGACGCTACTACATATATAGAGAAAAGTGACCATTAATTACTCTTATTTATTCTTGGATACTAATCGGGACGCTGACCTTACAATAAGTCTGCACTAATATATAAATTTGTCTTTGCTCCTCTAGGGACCAATCGGTTGGCCATCTGGAGTGACTTCTTCCATCGTGAACCGTTCATCCTGCACTAATATATAATTTTGACTATCCAAACTATTATCTATTTTGTTATTTTCAATTAAAAACTAAGTTTATTAAAAATTCTTTTTGCATATTTCAGAATTTGACAAAACTATGATAATGAAAAGTGTTTCAAAATGAATAAATAATGCAAAACTATTTTTTATTTTCATAATTAATAATTTTAACTATCCAAACTATTATCTATTTTGTTATTTTCAATTAAAAACTATGTTTATTAAAAATTCTTTTTGCATATTTGAGAATTTGACAAAACTATGATAATGAAAAGTGTTTCAAATTGAATAAATAATGCAAAACTATTTTTTATTTTCATAATTAATAATTTTGACTATCCAAACTATTATCTATTTTGTCATTTTCAATTAAAAACTATGTTTATTAAAAATTCTTTTTGCATATTTCAGAATTTGACAAAACTATGATAATGAAAAGTGTTTCGAATTGAATAAATAATGCAAAACTATTTTTTATTTTCATAATTAATAATTTTGACTATCCAAACTATTATCTATTTTGTTATTTTCAATTAAAAACTATGTTTATTAAAAATTCTTTTTGCATATTTGAGAATTTGACAAAACTATGATAATGAAAACTGTTCCAAATTGAATAAATAATGCAAAACTATTTTTTATTTTCATAATTAATAATTTTGACTATCCAAACTATTATCTATTTTGTTATTTTCAATTAAAAACTATGTTTATTAAAAATTCTTTTTGCATATTTGAGAATTTGACAAAACTATGATAATGAAAAGTGTTTCAAATTGAATAAATAATGCAAAACTATTTTTTATTTTCATAATTAATAATTTTGACTATCCAAACTATTATCTATTTTGTTATTTTCAATTAAAAACTAAGTTTATTAAAAATTCTTTTTGCATATTTCAGAATTTGACAAAACTATGATAATGAAAAGTGTTTCAAAATGAATAAATAATGCAAAACTATTTTTCATTTTCATAATTAATAATTTTAACTATCCAAACTATTATCTATTTTGTTATTTTCAATTAAAAACTATGTTTATTAAAAATTCTTTTTGCATATTTGAGAATTTGACAAAACTATGATAATGAAAAGTGTTTCAAATTGAATAAATAATGCAAAACTATTTTTTATTTTCATAATTAATAATTTTGAGTATCCAAACTATTATCTATTTTGTTATTTTCAATTAAAAACTATGTTTATTAAAAATTCTTTTTGCATATTTCAGAATTTGACAAAACTATGATAATGAAAAGTGTTTCGAATTGAATAAATAATGCAAAACTATTTTTTATTTTCATAATTAATAATTTTGACTATCCAAACTATTATCTGTTTTGTTATTTTCAATTAAAAACTATGTTTATTAAAAATTCTTTTTGCATATTTGAGAATTTGACAAAACTATGATAATGAAAACTGTTCCAAATTGAATAAATAATGCAAAACTATTTTTTATTTTCATAATTAATAATTTTGACTATCCAAACTATTATCTATTTTGTTATTTTCAATTAAAAACTATGTTTATTAAAAATTCTTTTTGCATATTTCAGAATTTGACAAAACTATGATAATGAAAAGTGTTTCAAATTGAATAAATAATGCAAACTATTTTTTATTTTCATAATTAATAATTTTGACTATCCAAACTATTATCTATTTTGTTATTTTCAATTAGAAACTATGTTTATGAAAAATTCTTTTTGAATATTTGAGAATTTGACAAAACTATGATAATGAAAAGTGTTTCAAATTGAATAAATAAGGCAAACTATTTTTTATTTTCATAATTAATAATTTTGACTATCCAAACTATTATCTATTTTGTTATTTTCAATTAGAAACTATGTTTATTAAAAATTCTTTTTGAATATTTGAGAATTTGACAAAACTATGATAATGAAAAGTGTTTCAAATTGAATAAATAATGCAAAACTATTTTTTATTTTCATAATTAATAATTTTGACTATCCAAACTATTTTCTATTTTGTTATTTTCAATTAAAAACTATGTTTATTAAAAATTCTTTTTGCATATTTGAGAATTTGACAAAACTATGATAATGAAAAGTGTTTCAAATTGAATAAATAATGCAAAACTATTTTTTATTTTCATAATTAATAACTTTGACTATCCAAACTATTATCTGTTTTGTTATTTTCAATTAAAAACTATGTTTATTAAAAAATCTTTTTGCATATTTGAGAATTTGACAAAACTATGATAATGAAAAGTGTTTCAAATTGAATAAATAATGCAAAATTAATTTTTATTTTCATAAGTAATAACTTTGACTATCCAAACTATTATCTGTTTTGTTATTTTCAATTAAAAACTATGTTTATTAAAAATTCTTTTTGCATATTTCAGAATTTGACAAAACTATGATAATGAAAAGTGTTTCAAATTGAATAAATAATGCAAAACTATGTTTTATTAATAATTTTGACTATCCAAACTATTTTCTATTTTGTTATTTTCAATTAAAAACTATGTTTATTAAAAATTCTTTTTGCATATTTGAGAATTTGACAAAACTATGATAATGAAAAGTGTTTCAAATTGAATAAATAATGCAAAACTATTTTTTATTTTCATAATTAATAACTTTGACTATCCAAACTATTATCTGTTTTGTTATTTTCAATTAAAAACTATGTTTATTAAAAATTCTTTTTGCATATTTCAGAATTTGACAAAACTATGATAATGAAAAGTGTTTCAAATTGAATAAATAATGCAAAACTATTTTTTATTTTCATAAGTAATAACTTTGACTATCCAAACTATTATCTGTTTTGTTATTTTCAATTAAAAACTATGTTTATTAAAAAATCTTTTTGCATATTTGAGAATTTGACAAAACTATGATAATGAAAAGTGTTTCAAATTGAATAAATAATGCAAAATTAATTTTTTTATTTTCATAATTAATAATTTTGACTATCCAAACTATTATCTATTTTGTTATTTTCAATTAAAAACTATGTTTATTAAAAATTCTTTTTGCATATTTCAGAATTTGACAAAACTATGATAATGAAAAGTGTTTCAAATTGAATAAATAATGCAAAACTATTTTTTATTTTCATAATTAATAATTTTGACTATCCAAACTATTATCTATTTTGTTATTTTCAATTAAAAACTATGTTTATTAAAAATTCTTTTTGCATATTTCAGAATTTGACAAAACTATGATAATGAAAAGTGTTTCAAATTGAATAAATAATGCAAAACTATTTTTTCTTTTCATAATTAATAATTTTGACTATCCAAACTATTATCTGTTTTGTTATTTTCAATTAAAAACTATGTTTATTAAAAATTCTTTTTGCATATTTCAGAATTTGACAAAACTATGATAATGAAAAGTGTTTTAAATTGAATAAATAATGCAAAACTATTTTTTATTTTCATAATTAATAATTTTGACTATCCAAACTATTATCTATTTTGTTATTTTCAATTAAAAACTATGTTTATTAAAAATTCTTTTTTGCATATTTGAGAATTTGACAAAACTATGATAATGAAAAGTGTTTCAAATTGAATAAATAATGCAAAACTATTTTTTATTTTCATAATTAATAATTTTTACTATCCAAACTATTATCTATTTTGTTATTTTCAATTAAAAACTATGTTTATTAAAAATTCTTTTTGCATATTTGAGAATTTGACAAAACTATGATAATGAAAAGTGTTTCAAATTGAATAAATAATGCAAAAATATTTTTTATTTTCATAATTAATAATTTTGACTATCCAAACTATTATCTCTCGAAGTAGCAGCGTTTCGAACGAGAACTCATCTCTTACAAAGGGATTTCATTTTTTTGAACTTATTTGAACTCCATACTTTTTGTGTGTTCAAAATGCACCATTCAAAAGCACATCACAAAATTTCAACAATTTCTGACTACATTTGGTATATTTCGTGCATTTACTTTTTTCTTTTTTGAGCTAGTTGACCCTGAAATTGAAAAGCACTACAAATAAACTCTGAAAATGTTGAAAGTTGGCATGCTATCATCATTTCACCCACATAGTATGTGTTAAAAAGTTGAGAGGGCTACGACAAAAACTGGATGCAGTTCTTGTACAAAACGGACAATCTCTCTCGAAGTAGCAGCGTTTCGAACGAGAACTCATCTCTTACAAAGGGATTTCATTTTTTTGAACTTATTTGAACTCCATACTTTTTGTGTGTTCAAAATGCACCATTCAAAGGCATATGACAAAATTTCAACAATTTCTGACTTCATTTGGTATTCTTCGTGCATTTACTTATTTTTTATTGAGCTAGTTGATCCTGAAATTGAAAAGCACTACAAATGAACTCTGAAAATGTTGAAAGTTGGCACGCTATCATCATTTCACCCACATAGCATGTGTTGAAAAGTTGACAGGGCTACGACAAAAACTTGATGCAGTTCGTGTACGAAACTGACAATCTCTCTCGAAGTAGCTGGGTTTCGAACGAGAACTCATCTCTTACAAAGGGATTTCATTTTTTTGAACTTATTTGAACTCCATACTTTTTGTGTGTTCAAAATGCACCATTCAAAGGCACATCACAAAATGGACAATCTCTCTCGAAGTAGAAGCGACCCCCACAATAAGAGACGACATTCTTCTTCTCTCATATATGGTGGACACTAGCTCACCTGATTTTTCAACCGTCGATGATGGTCGCTACTCCTACTTCCCCTAGTGCATAACCAATATCTGGCACAAGGAGAAGAAGGAGAAGCGACCCCCACAACAAAAGTGGTTCCGCAGCACGCCACGTGGTTCCGCTGCACGCCATGTGGGACTAATGGTCTTTCATTTTTAAATGACTGTTTTAATCAAAAACAGATCTGTTACAAAAGGGATTTCATTTTTTGAACTGAAGACTTTTTGTATATATATGTGGTCGAAATGCATGATACCATGAAGTTAGAAAGGGCTAAACCATTCAAAAGTAGCAAATGAAGTTAGAAAGGGCTAAACCATTCAAAAGTAGCAAATGAAGTTAGAAAGGGCTAAACCATTCAAATTTGGAAACCATAATGGCACAAACAGAAACTAGACATATATAAATTGGTCCAAGAAGTACATGATACTAGTCCAAACAGTACATAATAATAGCTACCATAGATATATATACAAGTGTTCGACGTTCAGAACACTACTCGTCTGAATCATCTAAATCAGAATGTCCACCTTCCTCGAGGTGACGCTGGCCATAGTGGACGACTCGAATCTTGCGGTACAACTCGTATGAAACGTATGCATCTTTTGCTGCATACTCAACGTTGATATCATCAAGTGGGCCCTTCTCCCAAAGTTTGTGCTGAGACTTTGGGAAACTGGTCTTCATATCAGCATATGAATCGTCGATCAAGGCAACTGCCATATGAGCCATCGAAGTCCTGTCATGTCGAAGCCTGAATATCGTTTGGAGATCAACGAGGCAACCAGCTGGTATCTCAATACCGAAGTTGTGCCTCATCTTCAGCTTGTCGTTCCTTATGTCAACGGAAGCAAAAGTGATGCCGCTACGAAGGAAGTCCATGAGTTCTGGACAATGCTTGTCACTCCTGCAACAGAAACAAATTAAAATGGAACAAATGTTACATACTGCTGCAATAAGGAAACATGTTTCACTACAACTAAAGATAAAATTATCTTTAGGATTCAAATAGAACATATGCAATGGAACCTAGAGAGATCACTATAGCTATCCAATGGAACCTAGAGAGATCACTAGCTATATGCAATTTTCATGACTATGACATATCATGTTGCTATCCAATGGAACCTAGAGAGATCACTAGCTATATTCAATTTTGATAACCTTGGATCAAAGAACACCGCATAAAATTGTATCACTACAACTATGATTTCAATGGAACATATTGAACCAATCAGATTTTTCAGATTGTGGAACACTATTCCAATCAGATTGTGTTCCCTTCAACTAATCAAAATTGTTTCACTACAACTATTTGAAGCGAACCAACTATGATTCCAATGGAACATATTAAACACTAGTTGATTCTAATACAATTTTTCATATTATGAAACACTATTCCAATCAAATTGTGTTCCCCTTCAACTAATCAAAATTGTTTCACTACAACTATTTGAAGGGAACCAACTATGATTCCAATGGAACATATTAAACACTAGTTGATTCTAATACGATTTTTCAGATTATGGAACACTATTCCAATTAGATTGTGCTCCCCTTCAACTAATCAAAATTGTTTCACTACAACTATTTGAAGGGAACCAACTGTGATTCCAATGGAACATATTAAACACTAATTGATTCTAATACGATTTTCATATTATGGAACACTATTCCAATTAGATTGTGCTCCCCTTCAACTAATCAAAATTGTTTCACTACAACTATTTGAAGGGAACCAACTATGATTGAAACAAATAAACTTACAATGTCATTATCTTGGATCAAAGAAAGCCTCAAAACTTATCTCGCCCATTGGAATATCAAGACATGGCGTGCGAAGCATAGTTGGATGACGGCAACACCGCGTTGATCGGCCGTGTACTCCAGATCAAGCCCCAAGAACTTCTCATGCTCCATTGCATCGTCCAACCATCGTTCCTTCAACTGCTGAAGAAAAAAGGCACCTCCCTGCTCAGGTTCGTGTACACGACATGGAGCTTGGTCGTGCCATGTGCGAGCACCTCATGAAAGCTAGTTGGCATGGTGGAAGAAGAGAAGGGAAGAAGAGAGGAGAAGAACAGAGAGGGGGAGCGAGAGAGAAGAAGAAACAGAGAAATTGCGACTGTACGCTTCGGTTCGTGATTTTCATCGCTCGAAACGACGCGGGATGCAAACCGTTTGGGTCTTTAGTCCCGGGTTGAACCACCAACCGGAACTAAAGAGGTATACCAACGGTCGCCACCACTACGGCAGGCCACGTGTTAGTCCTTTAATCCCGGGTTGAGCCACCAACTGGGACTAAAGGGGGATACGAACGGTTGCCACCACCACTGCCCGCCGCGTAGCCCTTTAGTCCCGGTTTGGGACACGAACCGGGACTAAAGGCTCCTTACGGGCCAGGACTAAAGCCTCGAGGGAGGCATTGAGAATTGGGGCGACGTGGCCGGGCCTTTAGTCCCGGCCCAGAGGCAGGCCGGGACTAAATGGTCCCAGCCAAAGGCCCTTTTCCACTAGTGAAGGGTGTGTTCACCTTGGCCTGTGGCATCTCCACGTGTGTGGAGTTTCCACCAGACTCAGCAGTATTGCACACAGTGTCCAGCGCATCTCGATGAGTGCCTTGACCTCTTGAACCTACAAATCAGTCTTGGAAACACTGGTTGTACGTCTTAGGGGGTGTTTGGTTGGGCTTTCAGCCAGCTTACGGCTTCCGGCTTCGAAGCCAAAAGCTCCTATTTAGGGGCTTCCAGCTGCAGCTGTGGCGTTCGACTACGGCTGTGACAAGGCCGAAAGCCACACCTGCAACCGGAAGCCCCTAAATAGGAGCTTTTGACTTAGAAGCCGGTAGACGGAAGCTGGCTGGAAGCCCAACCAAACACCCTCTTAAGCAGCAGCATGACAAGGTTGATCTCCTGTTTGGTTCATGCATCTTGGAAATAGAGGTGATTTGGGAAACTTCAATTTAATGGCTTGTTAACAAGGATGCAGTGGAACGGATGGGGGAGGGGGTGTAATGTGTAAATGTATTGTTTTATAGATTGGTAGAAAGAACAGAGGTGTGGTCCTCGCACTGCATACACTAGAAGGAACATCCAAGAATGTTGTTGAGCAGAAAGCGAGGGGTTGTTCGACCCTTAGGAGTACAACATCAGATTACTGATTACAAGTAAATCATGGCTAGCCCTCTGGTACCAGCTTTCTCCCATATACGAGCTTCCTCGTGGATGATGGGAACCTGGTGGGTGTGCCACGGTTGTGCTCCCTTGAATATGTGAGTGTTTCCGTGCTTACGGATGGTCCATGGTCCATGTCGAGAACGCGACCAATGAGCCAAGACCCCGGGTAGTTAAAAATAAGAATTTGCGCACAACCCTCATGTTGGAGTAGGAGCTCATCCTATCGAGGGAGGGATATGGGAATGTGACACTAGCGGCAACCAACAATCCCATTTAACAGTAAATATTTCTGAAATGTTGAATAAACTTACGAGATTTTGAAAATCATCATTCAATAGTAAAAAACAGTTTGGTCTAGTCGTTGAGAACAATTCTATAGTACAAAACATGTCACGCTTCGATGTCAATGGTGAACTACTTTCTGGTTAAGCCAAACTTTGCTACTCAATGAGTTTCTCGGCCTCTTTGCGATTTGCTCGGACCCAAATGTTATAGTCGCCACAATGTCGTCTAGCGATGAAAGGAAGCTCTCGTTCCACCCAAACAAGATGGCATCCTTGCACGATCAAGTTCATGGCCAAGTTTGAAGGGCCTTGCTCTTTTATGGACCTGGACCAGATTTCATGGCGCTTACAAACCTCGATGCATCATTCGACTAAGTCCAAGATCCGCTAGGGTCTCAATACATGCCATTCCCCGGATGTCTCAAGTTTAGCCTATTAAGACCCCGCTCAAAATTAGGAACTTCATGTGGCAACTTATATGTCGCCATCTCCCCGGTCCCCAAGGGCACGGAGGTGATGAAACAGACTAGGGTATGATCTATGCCCTCTCTATGGACTACAAAAGGATGATGAACACTGTTATTCAGCCCATTTCGTGTGCAACTTCCTTCATGAGGTTCTCCCATGGGACTAGTGTCTACCTATTTTCCCTGACCTACATGAGTTACTTGTATGTGCGGTTGGACAAGACCGTCAACTACAATGAGTAGCCTTTGATGATCTTCCCTGAACTTTGTAGACAGTCCGAAATAAGATGGTTATCGAGAAGTCCTTCATCCATTTGGCTATTGACGCGATTTACATCATGCCATGTTTTTTGTAGTAGTGGTGGCCATTGAGTAGGACACACGATGGTGGGGCGATCATCGCCTTGACCTCGGAGCTGCTATCTCTTGCATGACAGCTATCTCCCTATTTGCCACCCATGCACTTAAGCAAAGTGCACATTATGTTTTATTTTTTATTTTATGCTTATAGATCACTTTAGCAGTTTCTTTTTGTTTTTCTTTGCTTGGTCGTTCAACCATTAATGTCTTCCCTTGTGGATCATGTGGTGCTTTATGTATAAAGCGAGCCAAAAGCATGTTTCATAAAAACCACTATTGCTAGTTGATTAAATACCCAAGGGAGTTTTCTCGTGAAATCCCTTTCACGTAGAAAAAGGAAGTGTATTGGGAGTAGGACA
This sequence comes from Hordeum vulgare subsp. vulgare, assembly GCF_904849725.1. NCBI lineage: Eukaryota > Viridiplantae > Streptophyta > Magnoliopsida > Poales > Poaceae > Hordeum > Hordeum vulgare. Next base: position 567,567,872 of record NC_058524.1, on the reverse strand, counting down.
TGTTCTCTCCCATTACCCTATTGCGATCCTTCCTTCACATGTGTGTGTGCGCGCTCACGCATGTGTCCGGGTGCGTGTGTGCATGTGTGTGTGTGCATGTGCGCGTGTGTGTTGTTGTTGTTGTCGTTATCGTTATTGAAAGTAGAGCATTTTTGCTTTCTTTTATTTTTGCACTTGCCCTTTGTTGTGCTTTCCTCGTTGGAGAATTTTTGTAACGCTTCTTCTGATCAACGAATTTGGCAGTTCTTTTGTCCAGGGACGCAGCCAGGCCAGCGGCATGCCGTGGACCACCTTCAAAAGTTGTCTGGATTTGGGCCTTATATCCTTAATAATTGCTACAATCATCAAGTAAGTTGGGCCTCAGGACCTGGGCCCAGGCCCTGGGGGCCTGGGTCCTGTCTCCGCCCCTGCTTCTGTGAACATTTAAAAAATATACCTTTTCCCTCAAAAAAGGGATATCCTTGGCATCTTTAAAATATGACACACACAATAATATTTATTAAAAACAGTAGTAAATATCCAGTATGAAGAGCAAAGCAAAAAAGGAGGCCCAACCATAATCGGTTCTTAACAGGACTATATCACTAAACGTATAACGATCGCTGACTCACCATCCAAATGGGTTGAATGTAGCTGCACCCGAAGGCTATAGGTGCCTGCTCCTCGTAAGGCTGCAAGGAACACAACGTAGAAGAATTGGAAGTGTTGTTTGTTGAGAACGCAATCATTGCAACAATTCTAAAATGTTCAAAATAAGCATACAATCCCACATCGATATGCGCATTAATTTTTTGATAAACCTCAGCAAGCCAGCTTCCGAATTTTGTTTGTTGTACTAGCTGTAGCCGGTACCAGATTAGGTGGTACATGGATTACATGGTAAAAGAAGACGGGAAATCGGGCAAGGAAGAAAGAGATTTTGATTTGGTTCCACTTAGTCACCAAAAATATTTCTTGCATCCATGTCAGCTGTATTTTGCTATATTGTCCTTGGTAAGAATTATCCCAAGATTAAGGAGCCACGTAAAAATGACTTAATGTTTAGTGGACCTCTTGTCTTTTGGGTGTGTTGTCTAGGATGACGGATTTTGTGTTGATGAGATCTCCGTGGGCTTCACCGAGGAGAGACAAAAGGTATTTGACTCGCAATGAAATAGAGGCATTCACTCAATTTAACCTGTATAATTTATTCTATGCATATTCCTCCAGCCAGTTATGCTTGAAAAAGGGGCCGTATGCATCGTTCTGATGCAGAAGCCGGAGGCTAGCCTCCTTTTTAAAAAAAAAGTTAGGCTTGAAAAAGCTATGTGCGTATATAACCTACATCAATTTCCAGGATCTGGCAGAACTTGAGCACAATTTGTCGCACCTTGCAGCATTAATTTAATCAGATTGCTTGTGTTCTCATGGCCAGTATCGACTCCGAGCATATTTTGAAAGTGAAATGTGCTAGTGCTGTTTACTGTAGCCAGGCATGAATCGTCCTACGCCTGTCCTTTTCTTGTTATCCCCAATCTCTGTTGGATCCTTTACAAAGTTATCAAGATATATGGCTACCGTACCGGACCTTTCACGGCTCCAAAGTTTAATACTAGAGCTTTATTTCCCTTGATCTCGTAAAGCAATGCAAATTGAGCATAGGAAAGCAACTTGGACCAATACAATGCGTCCTTTCTAAAGAGGGTAATGAAAGGGACAGATTGCCCCGTGATTAGTTTCTGGTGGTTGGCAGGCCATTTTAGGGCAGATGTATAGCAAGATTTAATCACCAAGTCCACATATATTACTTAAAAGTAGTTGTGAGTGGAGTCACTATCAAACTTTTGATCTTCCGGTTACTACTTTAGATGTGGTGGTCAATAAACTAATCAGGTATTCCCTTCTCTGTATAATTATCCCATTACTCAGGTTAATGAACTTAATATAATATCTATCATCGTTAGGTTACACATAGTCTAGAGCGGATGTTACGGCCTTACCCATATTTTATACAATCAAAAATAGAACAATATGTTTCAGGAGACAAAATACAAGTTTGCATTAAGTTGATGCCTTGCTGGGACACCCTATTTTCAAACAGAAAGAGATGAACTTCTAGGAACTTATGTTTATGAGGACACCTTCCTGGCTGTCAGTAAGCTCCTCCAAGCCATTAACATGGAAATTTTCGTCCCCGCAAAAAACAACATGGAAAGTTATCTTTTAAAAACTCCAAAAAGTATAAGATTTTTCTTTTTTTCCACCGGTTTACAAAGGAATGGAATTTTGTATAGAAATAGCAATCATTCTGCTCAGGCTTGGAGGCACATTCTCAAGGAGGATCTCGCTCTGCTCAGGCACATAATCAGGGACAATCGTGCTGTGACGATTGGATAATGTTGAATTTCTAATTTCTACATGTGTTCCCTAGAGCTGGTATTGGATAAATCATTATCTTTTCTTTCTTGTTGATAGTCTTTTTCCTCTGTTTCTTTTGTCCTTGCCATTGCAACATACTTACTATTATTATTTATGATGATTAAGTACTGTACAACGATAGTTCTAAGGTTTAGAGTTTAAAAAGACAAAATACTTGCATCACAACCACACATTTAGTGGTGCATGCATGGTGGTGTTGTGGCGAGATGTCTGTGGATTCGACACATGGTGCTTAGATTTGGTGGTTTCGCAGAAGCTAGAGGGGTTGCACCGTGTGAAGGTGTTATATGCAACTTCCTCATCTCATCTCCCTGGTAATCTTTGCTTCCTTACGGGCGTAATCGTGGATGGAGGTTGCGACGGTGCATGCCTGGGCGGTAGTCCTAGGGATGTGGTCGGCAGATTCTCAATGCCACCGCACCAGCGGTTGGATATGGTTGTAACCGTACATCCACTGTCCCTCTCTCCCTCATCGACTAGGATCAAGGCAGAGTTTTATTTCTATGTCTCAACATATGCCGGTTCGTTCTAACATCGATGCAGAGGCCGGGGTTGATCCACCATTTTGGACACAAAAGAACTACATTATTTTTCTTTCGACGTGTACATGCGGCCTATCACACTAGTAGAAATGGTTCCACCATAATCTCGTCATTGCAAACTAATGTGTGTGTGACCTAACCGACTTTGCCTTTTTCTTCCCTAAACCTTGGTCGCTAGGGAAAACTCTTCCCTCTAGGCTTCGTCGATGTGCCCGTGGATTCACATTCCCTCTGCCTACCACTCCGGCGACCGGTGACAGGGAGTGAGATCCTGATGCCTCTGCTCTGGGGAAGGTTTTTCAGTCCTTGCCGGTACGATGCTCGGGCGGATGGCAGCGCTACTTCTACAAGTTTGTCTTCCAGGCTCCAATCCTCCTTGAGTTCATCCATCTAGATGTAGTCAACGGGGCTCCGCCGTAAATTCCTGTCGTCTCCTTCAGGCAGCGAGGTTAGGTTTCTCGTGTGTAGCAAGATTTGGTGTTAGATGCTTTAGGTATTCTCAAGGATTCAACGATGACTACTGGAGCTCCAAGCCAGTGGTCTTTACGGGCACATACACAAAGACTTTTCGGCTGTCATCGACAAGATTTGGCCAGCTATAGCAAAAGGAGCGGCGACGGCGGCGCGTCAACTCATTCTGATAATGATATTGATCATCCAACGGTCTTAGAATCTCGATGTAATAATTATTATACTTGAGATGTTTTGTATCTTCGGTGAACTTTGATAATAGATCTGGATTATCCTCACAAAATTAAAAACGACCGACAAAAGCAGAAAATGTAAATTCCATGCATGGAATTCACACGATGTCTAGACAACGACGGAGAGATTGAACTCTAAGGTCAACTTAGATAGACTACTACAAGAACTCGAACGCTTGGCTTCCTGCTAAAGCTTCAACAATCATTCACTTGCAATGCAGCTGAGTGCGATAAAGGAAAACTGAAAGATAAAAGAAGATGCGTCTAGGAAGGAGCAGGAAGAATGGAAGAGATTGATTAGGTCGCCATATCATACCCACAACTCGCGTGTATATATGGACATAACTTAACTCCAGTCGCTCACGCATCGACCTGTGACTGGACCTCTGCCAAAATTGCCAACGAACATGCGACACCTAGCCCCACATACCTCTAGCTTACGTGCGCGAGTTCGCCACACGCTCGTGCATAAACTAATTAGAGGCTTGGAGCTGGCGATTGTTGATTACTGTCACTGGCACAAACAGGATGCGTGCGTCTATGGAATCTGTCCCAAATAAAACAAGGGAGGGAATACAAGGTCACACACTAAATTAATTGATTGATTAGGCTGATCAGATAACTGCATTGACAACACGCTAGGCTAGCTGACTTTAGTTGAGAAAAGGTGGCGACAGGAGAAACTAGCTAGGTGCTGAGTAAACAGGCACTAGCTAGCTGTCGCTAGGAATTAGTTCTCCGTCCAGAGAGGGGACAATATTTATATGTGACAAAAGCTGTGTACTACGCAAGATAGATATGCATATCGATCATATAGCTGGTACACCGAGTATTGCCATACCCCTCTCCCTCTCCTGGAGAGCGCCCGAGTAAAATGAATTAGGGCATCTTCAACGCCCACCTATTCAGACATGTTCTGTCATTGAACGCGGATCTGTATCGGTCAGATGAACGACTCAAACGTGCTTTTTTCCGTAAATTGAGAACAAAGTTGAGGAGGCTTTGCGGTAATCTGGACAACAACCATGTAGGACTCCGACACCTTTCACCCACTAAATCTCTCTTTTCGGACTCTTTTTTTTTAATCCGCCCCTTCCCCTTTACTTTGCATCTGCATCCTTCTCCTCTGACGTCTCCGGCGTATCTTTCCGACCGCCACACAGGCATTGTCGGACCTTCGTAACCAGCACCAACGCGCATGGTATTCTTTGACGACGGCATCATCCACACAGGACATGTATGTGGCCATGTACACTCCTCCTCTCCTGTCGATGACGTCCATGGTTTATATCATGTTCGGTAGGTGTTCAGTCAAATGTTATATTGAGCTAATTTTTGAACGCTGTGTCATTTTTTAGAGAATGAACTCGTCCATGAAGGATGAGTTGTTGTGCGACGTGTGATTGCCCGGATTCGTGAATTCCGAAGGCAAGTAGGGAAGGGGCTCTTCTGGCAGCGCGTGGATGATTTGTTTCATGCATGAAACCACATTGCGCCCGACGACATGTACATCATCCAATAACGCAATGTGAGGTCGTGGCCATTTCGATGGTAGGCCACTTAGACCATAGTCATCAAGTTTTGTATCGTGGTTGCTTGGCTGGAGGCAAGGTGGCCATTGCGCGCGGCAGCATAGGAGATCATAAGTTTTGCTTCTTCTTGCTCAACTTGTCGATCGAATCATCATTCACTAAATGTTGCTCTACACATTGTGTAGCTCGTACGCTCTGCCGTGACGAATCACATGATAGAAGTATGGTCATTTACATACATACATTGTCGAATAAAGCTGAAAGGACAGTATGCATGGGACGACATGATCCATTCATAAAAAAACTTACTGAACATCCGGTTAATCTCGTTGAATTTGAACTATTGTTGTACTAGACTTATTTGGATGCATGTATGGATGATTTGTGCTATTCTGTATCTGAACTTTGATGAATTTTGTTGGGTTTGCATGAATTCCGTCCGATATGTTAAAATGTGGTTTCAAATATATATGGGTAATGTTGGATGACTGGCTCTCACATCCGTGCCCGTGGATTTGTCTCCCTGTCGAGATTCCCTTATACGCAGTAGGAAAACTAGTTCAGCCCATATTGTTTAGTGGATATGGCTAAAATTCGGCACTGTAAAAGAATTATTAGCAACTTAAGATAGAAGTTTTGTACTTGTGCCAAGTACGGAAACCGTGGGAGATGCATGTGTATGTGATATTTGTGTCTCTTGAACTGGGCGTTATTCCATATATAGATTCACCCATGCAATCGGTGATGCAAGATGTCGTCATTATGTGAAACTCGCCAGGGGCATGGACCCATGTTTCATAAGGCATGCATAAAGGCCTAGGTTTCAGCGGGTTGTCCTGCTACAAGAGAATATTACGTGCCCCAACTGATCAACCCATGTTCAGCTTGCTACCTATGTTGTAGCCCCAACAAACATCTATTCCCTCCGTTCCTAAATATAAGTCTTTTTGAATGTTTCACTAAAAAACTACATACGAATGTATATAGACATACTTTAGTATGTAGATTCATTCATTTTGTTTTGTATATAGCCTCTTAGTGAAATCTCTAAAAAGATTTATATTTGCAAACGAAGGGAGTAGAAATTATGTAAATATATTCACACAGAATTTAGTTAAACCATGCTCAACTTTTTTTACTTTTTTTTTGAAGATCCAAGGCCGTATATTAAATAAAACCACCTTTCCCTGCAAAAGAATGACATAAAAGTAGCCGTCCATTAAACAAAAAATGCATTTACAATTTAAAATTTGAATTATATTCATTAAATGACTCGAAACACACGAAATGACTTAAATATTAAACAAACTCCAAAAAGTGCCAAATTTTACATGGATTGTGTAACGATTCATATTGAGTGTAAAAAATTTCAAGGTGAACCGACGAAGCAACCGTCACTTTGACTTCACCCATTCCCTTTTTGAAACTATTGAAATGGCCTGATTTCCAAACAGTGTACGTCATGATTTTTAAAAACCCTCTAAAATTATTACCACAACACGTGCATGCCATATGAGGGCCTCGTGCAAGGTTCCTGTTTTTCAGATTTCGTTTGCATTTTCTGAAATTAAAAACCAATAAGCTCCATGTGCGGGTCAAGTAATGGCCACTAGTAGAAATAAGGGCTTTCGTCCCAGCTCGAAAAACACATTAGTCCCGGTTCCTTTACGAACCGGGACTAATGTTAGTATTAGTCCCGGTTCGAGCGGCAAAGGCGCCGGTCGGGCATTAGTCCCGGTTCAAATGAGACCTTTAGTCCCGGTTCGTGTCTCGAACCAGGACTAAAGGGTTTGGAGGATTTAGTCCCGGTTCGTGTCTTGGACCTTTGTCCCGGTTCGTGTCTCGAACCGGGACTAAAGGGTTTGGAGGATTTAGTCCCGGTTGGTGTCTTGGACCGGGACTAAAGGGTTGATCTTTAGTCCCGGTTCGTGACACGAACCGGAACTAAAGATGTTCAGATTTTTTTTCTGTTTTTAAATTCTTGTTTGTAGTTTCTGTTTTAAATTGCTTATATCTTTTAGGATATTTGATGTTTTTGATTGATTCTTTTTGCATTAGATTCAAAATTTTGTCTAGTTTCTGTTTGTGCCATTAGTTTTCAAATTTGAATGGTTTAAATTTGAATTTGTTTAAATTTGCTTCAAACCCGGTTTTTGAATAACTTGAGTTTACAAATAGTTTTTAATTTAATTCTTTTTGCTCCCACTCATGTGTTAGATTGTTGTCACAGTAAGATTTATTTGGTTATTTTTAGAATAATTTAAATTAGGATTTTAATTAAAGAAATATTGTTTTGCTTATATAGTTGTTTTAGTCATTTAATTGTTGTTTTTTATTATTTTTAGTTAGTTCTTTCTGTAGATTTTAACATGTTGTAGTATGGTGCATATTTAATGCACAAAAAAATCTACAGTTCAATTAATTTTAAAAAAAATGCCTTTGTAGCAGATGGGTTTTCGTCTGAAACCTTGATACTTTAAGTTTTGTAGAAAATAAACAAAAATGATAAAATCTTCAAAAAATAAACAAAAATGATAAAATCTTCAAAAAATAAAATCCTTTGAGATGTTGTTAGGTTTTAGTGTCTAGTCGGTATAGAAATTTTGAAATATGAATTTTGACCGTTTTTGCAAAAAAAGGAAAAAAATAAACGGCCATAACTTTTGCATATGACGTCCAAAAAAAATTAATATATCAAAAAAAACTAGAAAAAATTGATACTCGATTTCACCCGGGCTTGCCCGGTGAAATTTTCTCACATGCTCAAAATTCCAAATGAAAAAAAGTTATTTCAAAAAGAAGTTTTTTCCAAAAAAAAAAGAAAAATGATTTTATTTAAAAATATTAGGTTGTTTTCATTGAAATTCACTATTATTGTTAATTATTAAGTTTATTTTAATAATTGTTTGTAATTCCAAAAATTAAATCATGTGACATGACATCAAGATCCAAGTTGTTTAGGATTGATAGCTTACTATTGTCAGGAAAACAACAAGTGCACACTTGGCAACTAGGGGCGATAGAACCAGAAAGTTAAGCGTGTTCGGGCTGAAGCAGTGAGGATGGGTGATTAGAGATTAAATTGTCAAATAATTCAAAGATTAGAAAATTGAAATAAAACATAAAAAATATTCAAAAATAAAATTTGAAAAAAAATTAAAAAAAAATCTACCTTTTCGGGTCAAACAAACAAACAAAACAGACGGATCCTTTAGTCCCGGTTCGTAAGTAGAATCGGGACTAAAGGTACTCCCTCCGAGGCAGCCACGTGAAACACCTTTGGTCCCGGCTTAGAACAGGGCCGGGACTAAAGGTTAGGCCTTTAGTCCCGCCCCTTTAGTCCCGGTTGATGAACCGGGACTAAAGCCCCTTACGGGCCGGGACTAAAGGCCCTGTCCCCACTAGTGTATACCCAGTACAAAAGAAGGGAGTAGAAAAAAGAAAATAATATGTGTATACCCAGTTCCATTGCAGGAGCTCGACAAAACATGTGCTTGCCAAGTGTCATGTGGCACAAACTCGACAAGCGTGCAATTTGTCGACTGTCCTCATTTTGCCTAGACTATTCTTCGTGAAACTTGGCAAAGGTCATGTGTGTCTAGAATTTAATGAAATGCACTTGGCAAACAATATGGCACTGGTCAAAGTTTCAGATTCCAGTAGTGCCATGGTCTTTCTTATCTTCCTAAATACATGCATGTCGACTTAAGATTCCACCGTATCAGTGATAGTAATCAACCCCACGCGAGCAAAAGATGAGCAAAAAGAACCACTACAGGGATGATCGGGCCCTCCACCATGAACTAGCCACCGTGAGGGCCCAAGCTGACCGCCGACGCACATGAACTCCAAGACGGTGCCTTCAGGAAGGGTACGACGCCGGAATACCGTCATCACCCGATCCAAAGGATCAAGATTTTCATTCGGAGCAAACGGAGAACCAAGAGCAGCCGCAACGGCGTCTTCAGGAAGAGTACGATGCCCATAGACGTCGCCACCGTCGGTCTACCCACCGCCAGACAAAGAATTCTGCCCGGCACACGCTCCACCTTGGTACAGGGGGCGATGAGTCACAAGAAACCTGACGCACGGCCACCACGTAACGCCGAGCCCCAGCCGCCCCGTCACCCACACGATCAGGGTTGCTAGTCCGTACGCGAGCCACGAGAACCGCCCACGAACACCGCAGCTCCCACCAGATAGCCGATGCCCTGCATCCTAGCACCCCATCGGTCATCGAAAGGGATGGGCCTCCGCCAATCGGAGACCCCTACCAAATCGGAGCTGACAGCGGCCGGCACACCTCCACCGCACCGGAACATGGACTGGAGACAACAGGACGGGAAAAGGGGGAAGAGGAGGAGCGGCGCAAACCTCGACTGGCACCCCTACGAGTGACGGGTGACCTCACCACCCATCCCTCCTGCCTACCTCCTCCTATGTTTCCCTCTGCAACGCCCATCCACGGTCGCCCGATGAGGAGGGCGCCGGAATGGACGAGATCCACCCCGGAGATGACCTGAGGGGGTGCCCCGTCGGGCCACACCAGAACGAGCATGGGGGCATCATCTCCCGTGCGACACGCCCGCAGAGATGCGCCCAAGCCCACCGACAAGGCACCGCGCACCGCTCGCGGCCGCCGTCCCGCCAGATCTGGCCGAGCCCAGACCGAGCCACCACCGCTGCCACGGGCACGAGACCGCATCGTGAAGCCCACCACGCCGCCACCACCCACCAGAAACTCGTGACCCCGCCGCCAGAGCCCGCCACCGCGCCCCTCACTACCGAGGCGCGCTGCTGGAAGCCATTGACCCGCGACAAACGCCCTCGAGCGAGATGTGGAAAGCCCCGCCACCACCGGCACCAACGGGCTTTACCTGTTAGCGTGGTCCGGCGACGGCGAGGAAGTGAGGGGAGGAATGTCTGCGCCGAAGCCGGCGGCTAGCCCCCCCCCCCCCCCCCCCCCCCCCCCGCGCACGCGCGTTTGTTAGGGGGAGGGTGAGGTGAGGGAAAGCCACACGGCATGAGTTTGAGCAGCTCGTGGGAACGGGATCTGAATGGTATATTAATTCATGGTCACATCCAAATGCTACGTGCAATATTTTATATGAAAAGATTTAAACATTTTGACCCATGAAAAAACAATAACACCAAATATTACACCTCACATAGGGGCGTGCACGGGCATAAAAATTGAAGGCAAGCACGAAGGCACCTACATGGAGCGAGCAATAAGACCATCTTTAGAAAACCCGGCATAATGTCCCAACCCGCAATATAACCTCCAAAGTACGGGTTGGGGCAGGAAATGTTGCAAGACCAGACCCCGCAACTGCATATGACCCGTAAAAAATTTGCGAGGTGCGGCAAAATGCCCACCCAACCCGCGAAAGCGCAGGTTCTCCCCCCCCCCCCGGGTCGGTGTATATATCTAGAGTGGTTGGTTGACGGGACATTTCAGCCCGCACTTTTCCCCCACCCATCGTCGCCGGGCGCCGCCTTCATTCCGGCCACACCAGCCACCGGGATCACGCTGGCGGGCCGCCGCACACCCTAGATCGACCTGCCCCAAGCCCTCGTACCTCGGCTAGCAGGAAAGCTGCAGATCGGCGGCTGTTTTGTCGCCTCCACCAGATTTGGCTTTTCCGGCCACCGGCAGCTGTGCCAAAGACATGGATTGGATGGGGAGCACCCCGTACAGCCCCGGCAAAGCGCCAGCGCCACATGCACGTATGGGTTCATCCTCTAGCCGTTGCCGTCGGTTTGCCGGCAAGGACTCTTCCGACCATCACACGGGCTTGGTGGTCGCGCAGCGGCTTGCCGGCTTGCCGATGTTGCTCATATAGTGCGACGATTGCCTAGAAACAGTGCTGCAACTCACACCCAGCACACGACCACACCTTGGATGGGTATTCTTCAAATGCAATAACGACGGGGTATGCTCTTCTTCCTCTTCGGCTTTGTCATTTATTTGATTAAATTTCGATAGCTTATTGAGATGCTCATCTGTGTAGGAAGGTGGATGGTCATTTTGGTATTAAGAAGAAGAATACATTGATTTATTGATAGAAAGAAACTTAATAGATGTCCATGCACTCTTTAGTATAATTGAGGCTAAAGATGCAAGTGCATGTGCAATTAGAAAAGAAATTAGAGGGGAAGCAACGTCTAATTCTTTAGAATCAAATTCGAAGAATGAAGAATGCAAGATGAAGAATCCCCAGATCAAAAATAAATGCATGAAGAAGATGTTGATCCAACTAGTGAAAACAGTTATGAAAGTTGGATATCTTCTAAAATGTCTAATGGTGTCTTTTTTTCTTTGGTCTTGCCATTTTAGCAAAGATTTGATGAATTATGATGTATCCAATGCCTTTGAAAAAAATAAAAAATAAACAACTTGATGTGTTTTTATGCCTGAAATTGTAATAAATATAACAGATTTTGTGGGCCGGCATGGACGACGGACGAGCAGACCCCGTAAAACGAATCTATATAAAAGGATATTCGGATCCGTTTTGCAGGATCTGTTCGGCCGCCGCCCTGCCGGCCCGTAAAAGCGTTTTTCCACAAATTGCGAACGACTTTTGAGAGTCGGCTTTATACGGGGTGTACTAGAGATGTTGTAAGCAAACCTACTCCTACGCGGAACCAGCTGGAAGACGCCATCCTCAATCGCCTTTGTACTTCCTCTATTTTTTCTTAGTTATATATGATTTGTCTATAGTCAAACTTAATAAAGTGGGATCAACATTATAAGAAAAATGTCAATATTCACAATATCAAATTCATACAATTAGATGCATCATAAAATTTATTTCCATATTGTATATCTCTCATCTTGTAGATATTGATATTTTCAATATTAATATGGTCAAGTTTTATGAAGTTTGACTTGAAACAAATTTTACATGCAGACTGAAAAAATGGTGCGAGTAGGTGTCCAGAACTTCAGAACACCCGCCTCACTGGCTCACTCCAGTCAGTGTAAAAGCAGATCAGGTTGCGAAAGAGATCGATTTGCGTGAATCTGAAAGGACTATCGCCTATCGACACCGGCAAGGCGGCAACGGTTAGTTGATCGAGTATAAGGTATATAATCCTTGGCCAAAGAAGGAGATCGAATAGGTTCGGCATCGATCCCGTCTGCTCCACTCGCCTTCCCTCTTCTAGTCACTTCGCCAAGCACCCGATCGACAGGACGTTGCTTGTGGATCTACACGCGGTCAGGTGTTAATTGGTAGCGGCCATGCAAGAAAAATACTCCGACATCAATCGATATATTCGCACCAAACTCTAACTTCGCTTATGGATGGCCAAGTAGATAGCATGCAGCGATTCCCATCCCACTTTAAGAGAGAGAGAAAAGAGAGAAAGGATTAGGGTACGAATGAGGAGGTGTGGCCACTTGGTTCTTTTTGCGGGGTAAATAACTAAATATGGGTTTATTCCTCAATAATAGTGTTATAATCTGATAATACAAACTTAGATACACTGCCTAGGACCCGGCGCAACCGACCTGCAGTGCTACCTCTAGAACGGCCAATATTAACTACTCCCTTTGTTCCTAAATATGGACCAGTTCTTTTGGTAGCTTGTTTGGGCTTCTAGAATAAGCTACATCCTACCCAGTTTATTCTAGAAGCCCAACTAAAATTATTTTTTTAAAAGCCTACTAATAAATCTTAATTAGTAGGCTTCTAAAAGAATAATTTTGGTTAAGCTTCTAGAATAAGGTGGATAAGGGACAACTTATTTGAGCTTATTATAAAAGCCAACAAAAGAACTGGTCCTATATCTCTTTTAGAGATTTCACTAAGTGATTATATACGAATTAAAATGAATAAATATACATTCTAAAGTATGTCTATATACATCCGTATGTAGTCTTTTAATAAAATTTCTTCAAATATTTATATTCAAAAACGGAGGAAGTACACTATAAGTAACTTTATTTTAATTACTTTTATTTTAATTTTCAATGTAATTGTTATCTAGCCTAGTGAACTACGGTGGTAATTTTTCATATCTGTGACGTTACTATTTGTCTTTATTTGGCACGTATGCATATATAGGTTAGGTGGCGATCGTGGTCAGGATGGTATGACTGCGAAATTGTTTATATAAATTTATTTATTTTGTCTTTTCGCTATAATATATAGGCAACGGTGAAATCTAAAAGTTGTTGGGCCACCCTCTCACCCTAGCTCTGAGGCTTCATGGGTTACATTGAAGCTAAGCGTTATGTTGTGTTTGTGTATTTCACTAAATTATATAATCATATAACATACTCCATCAAAATTCCATTTTTTTAAATCAAATCATAAATAACCCTTCATAATACTGATTTTGTTAAAAAATATAGCATCAGTGAATTTCATGGTCCGTACGTCTAACGTAACATGAGTCTTTTCTGTGTGGCTTCTTCCAAGATGGTACTGTAAGAGCAACTCTAGCGGACCCTGTATAATCATGACCTGCAAACGCGTTTTGCAGTTCGACGAAGTGGGGTTTTGCGGGACGAAAAGTTACGCTGCAGAACAGAACCCGCATAATGAAACTGCATAATTTGAAAAATAAACATTCGCGGGGAAATTGGAACCATAGTCATGATCATACAACACTACATTCAATACTAGAGGGGGGCATCACCTACTCGACCTCATCGGAGCTCACCAGATCTACTACCTATCCTACCGCACTACGCAAAATGGAGCTCACCGAAGTCGAGCTCGTGCAGTAGTAGATATCCTACATTCAGTCGTCGTCCTCGTCGGAGGAGAGCTCAACGTAGATGCGCTTCTGCGCAGTCGCTTCGCGGCGCCACTCCTCCACCTTGTGGCCGAAGGCGATGGCCGACGCGACACCCTGCTCGTAGAGCACGGTGTCGATCTCCTCCTCCCTCCGGCGGCGCTGCTGGTCCTCTTCCGCCTCTCGTACACCCCGCGCCAGCAGCACGGGTAGGAGGATATCCGCCTCAGCCGGAGGGAAGAAATCCTCCAGTCCGACGACGGCCCCGGCACATCGCTCCGGCACCGCCTCGGCCTCTGGCTCCATCCTCACCGATGGAAGCTCTTCGAGCTCCCTCTTCGCCGGTGGGAGGGAGGAGGACGAGTGCGAGCTCGACGCCTCGATTGAGCTGCTACCTAAGAAGAGGCGGCCGCTCGCGCGGTCGTACTCCTCTGTCTCGCGACGGAGGAGCGACGGCGGCGGCGGCGTCAGGCCCCACCGCGTGTACCGGCGGGCGGCGCACTTACGGGCGGCGTCGGATCTGACGCGACGAGCCCTCTCGGGTTCGTCGTCCCTACGGCTACCAGAGCTGGCCATCAAGGGCGGTGGATTGGAGCGGCTACGGGGCGGAATGGAGGCGCGCGGCGGCGGATTGGAGGCGCCGGCGGTGAGGTGGGGGGCTTTTCGCGGCGGTGGAGGGATAGGGTTTCGACCTGCATCCAGCGGTCGAACCCGCAGTTATACCGGTCGAGCGGTCGCGTTTACGGACCACCGCAAAAAAAATCCAGGTCGGGCCGCGTTTGCAGTGTGTGCTCTGGCAGGAAAAAGAGCCCAAACCCGTATAGTCGCCGGATTTTTTGCGGGCCGGCCTTTTTGCGGGGTCAACTAGAGTTTCTCTAAGAGCAACTCTAGAAGACCCCATAAAACTTCCGGCCCGCAAAAATTCCGGCAAGTATGCGGGCTCGGTCCAATTTTTCGGCCAGAACAGAGCCCGCATACTCGCCCGGACCGCAAAATTTTTTGCCGCAACCCGCAAACCGCACGCCCCGAGCAGTATAACTGCGATTCCGCGACCATTTTGCGGGTCCAAACCCTATCCCCCCGCCGCCGCGAGCCACCCGATTCCCCTTTACCCGCTCCACATTTCTCGCCGCCGACGACCACCCTCCCCGCCTCCAACTGCCTTGTGGGGCCGAATGTGGAGCTCCGGACGCGACTCCGGCAGCAGATCCGGCCGTGAGAGGACCCGGAGCGCGAGCGGCGCGTCCGGGCGGACGGCGCGAGGAAGCGTGGCGCCCGGAGGTGGACCAACCGCACGATGTCGCCGCCAGCGAGCTTCAACCGCCGCGATACGGAGGAGTATGACCGGCGTAGCGCGTCCTTCTCCTCCGCGAGATCTTCCTACGTCGGATCCTCCTCGTCCTCCGGCGTGGGCTTTCTCCCTGTGAAGAGGGAGTGGTCGGAGGACGAGGAGGATCCGGAGGAGCCGGCGCCGTTCGCCTTCGTCCCGGTGAAGGAGGAGCCCGAGGAGCCAGCTTCGCTCGGCCTCCGCGGAGTGGTCGGGCCCGAGGACTACATCGGGGACTTCGACGCCGTTGCTGCCGCCATCGCCGAGCGAAGCGTGCGTGAGGAGGCGGAGCGCCGGCGCCACGCCGAGGAGCTCGAAGCCCTCCAGTGGCAGCAGGCGGTCGCCGCCAACGAGAAGGCTGAGGAGTGTCGCCGCATCCGTGCGGAGCAGACGGCGAAGTACGTCGACATGTGCAGCTCCGGCGAGGAGGATTGAGCGTCCGGCTCTTCCATGGCATCATCCATTTTCTGCGATGATGGGGTTATAGTCCCAGGGTAGGGTCATAGGCCTACCCTATAGGTCCTACCCAAGGACTACCCTTCATAGAGAGCAAGGCCCTTAGACAGTTCCGACTGAACTAAGGACCCCCCATCATCCAGTCGGTGACGAGCATTCGGAGCATATTTATCGTACCGACTGAATTCCACTCTGTACATCGTAACCTCCCAGGAGGGCAACGGTCATACGTTTTCATACACCATTATTAGCATTTAAGGCATACGTTACCTGTAACGTAGGCATTTATTCGCCACTACTCCACCCCTGTCCAATGGGCCGTTGTGAAGGGCAGCGCACTCTATATAAGCCGCCCTTCCCCACTGGTGCAGGGGTTGGCATTTACTGTAATCCTATATTCCACTCGACACTAAGCTCCCAAGAGCACTGAGACGTAGGGCTTTTACCTCCACCGCAGAGGGGCCTGAACTCATACAACCTCGCCGTAGCTAAGGCTCTGCCCATCCTTTCGTACCCTACACATCTACTGTCAGACTTATACCCACGACAGTTGGCGCCCACCGTGGGGCAGGCGTCTAAGCGACTTCCGGCGAGTTTGCAGCTTCATCTTTTCATCATGTCATCCGGCGGAGATTTATGCATGGGTCGGGAGATCCTCTTCGGCACACTCTCCTTCATCGTCGACGATTCGGCATGGCTTCGGGATGCGTCTCTCGACGTTAAGGCGCTCCCCAGTCACGGAGCTACGCACTTCCGTGCCGGTGCCCGCGGCGTCCTTCTTCTCCAGCAGTCGGCCCCGGTGTCGACCTTCGCCCCCGTCACGCGCCGCAACAAGCGGTCCCGCCGTCCCCGGCTCCAGCGTTGGGTGCGACACGCCCAGGCGCGCCAGAACGCGTCCTCTCAAGTGGCAGTCCTTGAGTCGGTTGTGGTCGCGCCGCCGTCCCAGTGCTTGGACTCGGTTCCGACTGAGTTACCTTCCGAGTACTTGGGTCGCGGGCCTGCAGCCGAAGTTCTCATGGCAAATTCCCATGAAAGTCCCCACCGGACTGGCCGGAACGAGCATGAGGTCGGCGAATCGTCCGGCGCTCGCCATCAATACCACCGTTCTGCTAGTCGACGCACTCGTCAGAGCAACGTCGAGGTGTTCCGTACACCCGTCCTCAACCTGGCCGCCGCTACCAAGATAGCCGATTCCCTCCAACCGACTGATTCAGAGGCTGGTAGAGGGATCGAGTAGATCCGTGCCCTGTTGCACACGGCGCAGCAGCAGAATTTGGCGGTCTCCGAGTCGCACAACGGGATCCACAACAGTTCTGTTCACGCGAACACGCATCGGTCGGTTTACAGCCCCCACTCTCATCAGCGACGCAGAGGGGGCAGCCGTTCCACGAATCCCGAAGATCATCGCCGTTCACGCACCCCTCCACGGGGTGGGCCTTACGGGCCCCGACATCATGATGATCGGCGTTTAGTCGGCGACACATATGATCCAAGACCCGACGCAAGAGGGTACATCGCCCAGAGGAAGGTCGACAGGAGTCGAGCCCACCATCATGGTCACGATGGAGACCATCCGAGTGGAAGCAGGACCATCGTCTCTGGCCCGAGTGCTTCAGTCGGGCCATCCGTTCAGCTGACATCCCTCCCAACTTCCGATTGGCGACGGGGATCAGCAAGTTCACAGGAGAATCCAAGCTAGAAACGTGGCTGGACGACTACCGAGTGGCGGTCTAGATCGGTGGCAGAGATGACCAGGTCGCCATGAAACATCTCCCCCTGATGCTCGACGGCTCGGCACGAGCGTGGCTGAATCAGTTGGCTCCATCAAGCATCTACAGCTGGGCAGATCTGTCCCGAGTGTTCATCAGGACCTTCGAGGGCACGTGCAAACGCTCTGCTGGTCTCGTGGAGCTCCAGCACTGCGTCCAGAAGCAGAATGAGCCCCTACGCGATTTCATCCAGCGCTGGACGACCCTCTACCACACGGTGGAGAATGTCACAGAGCATCAAGTAGTCCGCGCGTTCAAGGCAGGCGTGCGGTACAGAGATCTGTACCTGAAGTTCGGTCGGATAGGCGACATCTCCATGAGTAAGATGATGAAGATAGCCACACGCTATGCAAATGGCGAAGAAGAGGACCGCATACGTAGCGGCAAGCACAAGGCAGTCGCCCGACGGAGATGGGAACAACAATCGGAAGCAAAAGCAGAAAGCTCCGTCCACTCCGCAGGCAGAGGCAGCTGCCGTTACAAATGCCAAGTTCAAGGGCAAGGGGAAAGCTCAGTACACCCCCAAGAAGAAGCAGTTCGGGAACTCCATCCTGGATCAGCCATGTCCAATCCACACGAAGATGGATGAAGAAGGCAACGCCATATTCCCGAAGCACACCACTCGGCAATGTCGCCTCCTGATCCAAGGGTTCGGCGAAGGGCAACCGAGTGAAAAGGACAACGAGCAGGATGATGAGGACAAGGAGGATCCGTTCCCCCAAGTCCATGCAACATTAATGATTTTTGCTGACGTGGAAAGCAAGAGTCGACTGAAGCTGGTGAACAGGGAGGTGAACATGGCCACCCCGACCAACCCCACGTTCCTCAAATGGTCTCAGACTGCGATCACCTTTGATCAGTCGGATCATCCAGCACACGTGCCCACCCCGGGGAGGCAGGCTCTGGTAGTCGACCCGGTGGTGGAAGGAGTCCGACTGCGCAAAGTCCTCATGGATGGCGGCAGCGGCTTGAACATCATGTACGCTGACACTCTCAAGGGGATGGACATTCCGATGTCCAAACTTAGCGAGAGCAGCATGCAGTTCCACGAAGTCGTCCCAGGATGAAAGGCCAAGTCACTCGGTCAGATCGCGTTGGACGTCGTTTTCGGCTCCGACAAGAACTTCCGCAAGGAAAAGCTGACATTCGAGGTGGTGGACTTCTAGAGTGCATACCATGCAATTCTGGGCCGTCCGACGTATGCACGTTTCATGGCCCGTCCATGTTACATGTATTTGAAGCTGAAGATGCCGGGTCCCAAAGGTGTGATCACCATCACAGGCAATCGGCGGCGGGCCGAAGAGTGTTTGCAGCAGGGGTCGCGGATTGCCGATCAGCAGATGGCTATCCTCGAGCTGGATGAGTACAAGAAGACGGCCGACCCCGCTGACTTGATGCGTTCGAAGAAGCCAGCTTCGGAGTCCGCATTCCAGTCGACGGGCGACACGAAGAAAGTCAGCATCCACCCGACGGACGACACCGCCGCCCCGACGAACATCTCCACCACCCTTGATCTGAAATAGGAAGCCGAGCTCACCCAATTCCTCCGTGAGAACTGGGACATTTTCGCATGGAAGCCCGCTGACATGCCAGGTGTACCCAGGGAGTTGGCTGAGCACCGACTACATGTGGATCCTACCGCTCGCCCCGTCCGAGAACGCCTGCGTCGGTCCGCCGCGCACAAAAGGAAGGCAATCGGAGAGGAGGTGGATAAACTTTTGGCAGCCAACTTCATTCGTGAGGTACACCACTCCGAGTGGCTCGCCAATGTTGTCATGGTGCCCAAGAAGGACAAGTCCCTCCATTTGTGCATCGACTTCAAGCATCTCAATAAGGTCTGCCCAAAAGATCATTTCCCGCTCCCCCGCATTGATCAAATTGTCGATTTGACTGCGGGTTGCGAGCGTTTATCATTCCTTGATGCCTATTCGGTCTATCATCAGATCCGTCTGTATGGTCCGGATGAATTAAAAACAGCCTTCATTACCCCATTCGGGTGTTTCTGCTACATCACTATGCCATTCGGTTTGAAGAACGCAGGAGCAACTTTTATGCGCATGATCCAGAAATGCCTCCTTGACCAGATCGGTCGAAATGTGGAGGCATATATGGACGATATCATAGTCAAGTCACGCAAAGGTTCCGACCTGCTGACTGACTTGGCAGAAACATTCGCCAACCTTCGTAGGTACGATATCAAACTCAACCCTGCCAAGTGTTCATTCGGTGATCCCAGTGGAAAGTTAATCGGTTTCCTCGTTTCCGAATGAGGAATCGATGTCAACCCCGAAAAGATCGGGACCATCGTCTGAATGGAGCGGCCGGTCAGAATACATGATGTTCAAAGGCTCACAGGTTGCCTAGCGGCTTTGAGAAGGTTTATCGCTCGACTCGGCGAGAAGGCGTTACCTCTGTACCGACTCATGAAGAAATCAGATACTTTTGAGTGGATAGACGAAGCCCAGATTGCATTCGACGACCTCAAAGCCCTGCTTTCCACCCAGCCGGTTCTTACTGCCCCGCTCAGTAAAGAACCCCTTCTTCTGTACATCGCGGCTACAAATCAAGTCGTCATCACTGTTCTCACAGTCGAACGTGAAGAAGAAGGCAAAGCGTACAAGGTTCAGCGGCCAGTATATTATGTCTCCGAAGTCCTGACTCCTTCCAAGCATAGGTATCCCCATTATCAAAAGCTTATTTATGGGATCTACATGACTGCAAAGAAGGTGGCTCACTATTTCCAAGACCACTCGGTGTCTGTCGTTTCTGATGCTCCCTTGTCGGAAATCCTCCACAATCGAGACGCATCAGGCCGAGTGGCGAAGTGGGCTATGGAGATGTTATACTACGACATCAAGTTTGAAGCCAAGAAGGCTATAAAGTCTCAAGCTCTGGCTGACTTCATAGCAGAATGGGTAGAACAACAGCAACCGACTCACATCTACTCGGCTCATTGGACTATGTTCTTCGATGGGTCCAAGATGTTGAATGGCTCCGGCGCTGGCGTAGTGATCATATCGCCGAAAGGTGATAAGCTTAAGTATGTGTTGCAGATACATTTCGACTCTTCCAACAATGAGGCAGAGTATGAAGCTCTCCTTTACGGATTGCACATGGCCATCACACTCGGCGTCCGTCGCCTGATGGTCTATGCTGATTCAGATTTGGTGGTTAATCAGGTGATGAAGGAGTGGGATGTCAGGAACCCCACCATGACTGCATAGTGCAACACAGTAAGGAAGCTCGAGAAGAAGTTTGAAGGTCTGGAACTTCACCATGTTCCGCGACTGAAGAACCAAGCAGCTGATGAGTTGGCAAAACTCGGATCCACTCGGAGACCAGTCCCGAGTGATGTCTGCCTCGAGCACCTACATCTCCCTTCGGTGAAAGAAGACCCCTTTACAGAGGAACCGGTACAACCGAAGAGCTCAACAGATCCGACTGAAGTCGAGGTCCCCGCTGTGGTTGATTTGATCATGGAGATTCTTGCTATCATCCCCGATTGGACTGTGTCGTTCATTGCATACATCCTGAGGCAAGAATTACCAGAGGACGAAGTCCAAGCGAGGCAGATCGTCCGCAGGTCGAAGTCCTTCACCGTCATTGATGGCCAATTGTACAAGGAAAGTGTTTCAGGAGTCCTTCAGCGATGCATCTCCCCTGAGGAGGGACAGTTAATCCTGGAAGAAATTCACTCGGTAACTTGCGGCCATCATGCCTCCTCAAGAGCAATCGTCGCCAAAGCATTCAGAGCTGGCTTCTTCTGGTTGCAGGCGAATGAAATGGCAAAGGATATGGTCGACCGATGTGAGGGTTGTCAGTTCTATTCGAACAAGTCCCACAAGCCAACATCTGCGCTGAAGACAATCCCTCTTGTTTGGTCGTTCGCAGTGTGGGGATTAGATATAGTCGGTCCATTCAGAACAGGCCAAGGGGGATTCACTCATCTGTTGGTGGCAGTCGACAAGTTCACCAAGTGGATTGAAGCCAAGCCCATGAAGAAGCTCGACGCCCTTACGGCCATCAAATTTGTCAGAGACATCATCTCTAGATTCGGAGTACTCCTACGAGAAGTTGGACATGCCGCCGGCGCATGGGTCACCGAACTGCCTTCGGTGTTGTGGGGCCTCCGCACAACTCCGAATAGATCTACAGGGCGATCCCCGTTCTTCCTCGTTTATGGAGCAGAGGCAGTCCTTCCGAGTGACTTGCTTCACAACTCTCCACGAGTCGAACTCTTCTCCGAAGCCGAAGTGGAGCAGGCCAGGCAAGACGGAGTGGATCTACTAGAAGAAGAGCGCGAGATGGCACTGACTCGCACAACAATTTATCAACAAGATCTGCGGCGCTTTCACGTGTGGCACGTCAGGAGTCGCACATTCCAAGCAGGTGACCTGGTGCTCCGAGTGGACCAGCAGAGGCCTCACAAGTTGGCTCCCGCCTGGGACCCTTCATCATCTCTAAGGTGCTGAACAACGGAGCATATCGTCTCTACAACCTCGACAGGGAAACGGACGAGCCGTGAGCATGGAACGGAGATCTCCTAAAGCGCTTCTACACGTGACAGCCGACGGAGACAATGTAAAGAACAAGTATCATTTAAGTAATACAAAGCAGACTGATTTTTTGCAGGTCCAAAATTCTTCCGCGTTTGCAAACTCCGGTCCAAAAAAAACTCTCTCCGAGTGTGCGCTAACAGCCGCACTCGGGGACTTAGCTGCGACCCAGAGTCGCCTAAGTAAAAAATTCTCTCCGAGTGTCCGCTAACAGCCGCTGTCGTGGGTATAAGTCTGACAGTAGATGTGTGGGGTACGAAAGGATGGGCAGAGCCTTAGCTACGGCGAGGTTGTATGAGTTCAGACCCCTCTGCGGTGGAGGTAAAAGCCCTACGTCTCAGTGCTCTTGGGAGCTTTAGTGTCGAGTGGAATATAGGATTACAGTAAATGCCAACCCCTGCACCAGTGGGGAAGGGCGGCTTATATAGAGTGCGCTTCCCTTCACAACGGTCCGGTGGACAGGGGTGGAGTAGTGGCGAATAAATGCATACGTTACAGGTAACGTATGTCTTAAATGCTAATAATGGTGTATGAAAACGTACGACAGTTGCCCTCCCGGGTGGTTACGATGTACAGAGTGGAATTCAGTCGGTACGATAAATACGCTCCAAATGCTCGTCACCGACTGGATGATGGGGGGTCCTTAGTTCAGTCGGAACTGTCTAAGGGCCTTGCCCTTTGTGAAGGGTAGTCCTTGGGTAGGACCTATAGGGCAGGCCTATGACCCTACCCTGGGACTATAACCCCGTCATTACCTGTAACGTAGGCATTTATTCGCCACTACTCCACCCCTGTCCACCGGGCCGTTGTGAAGGGCAGCGCACTCTATATAAGCCGCCCTTCCCCACTGGTGCAGGGGTTGGCATTTACTGTAATCCTATATTCCACTCGACACTAAGCTCCCAAGAGCACTGAGACGTAGGGCTTTTACCTCCACCGCAGAGGGGCCTGAACTCATACAACCTCGTCGTAGCTAAGGCTCTACCCATCCTTTCGTATCCTACACATCTACTGTCAGACTTATACCCACGACACGCGACCTCGCCGCCGTCAGATCCGACCCCTCTATTACTAGTTTAACGTAGTATGTAGTATAACTATGCTTGTAGTTTGTTGATCATGTGATGAACTATGTAGTATGTGATGAACTATGTTTGTGCAATTTCTCCCGCGAATGTGTTTTTTCAAATTATGCAGGTTCTGATACGGGTTTTGTTCGGTCGCGCATGTTTTCGACCCGCAAACGCGATCTTCGTGAAACCGCAAACGCGTTTTACGGGTCAAATTTTTGCAGGGTCTGCTAGAGTTGCTCTAATACGGATGGGATGTTGTTCCGTTGAGGAGGCCTCATATATCATTTCCGATTGCTGGTAATGTCGTTCCACACATTGGTTAATGCAAAAGCTAGGCATTTCAAAGGAAAAAAAAAGACCTTTCGATCACAATCGCAAGAAAAAAGATATTTTAGAAATAGAAGCGAAAAGTGAGGCCAAGCTAGAAAGAGGCACTAAGACAAGGAAATTACTGTGAGTTATAAAAAATCGGTAATATTAGTAGATCCACTAATAAAAAAAGGGGTTCTTTCACTTTGTATTACAAAACAACCAACCGATACAGCCAGCAATAGGTGCTGGGGCAGACACCACAATTATGCCCAAAAGAAAGACAAAAGAAAAATAAGAGAAAAAATGCCAGCAACATCGGATCAACGAAAGTTGTAGTGTCCCGCAACTGTTGCGTCCACCGAATAATTCCACCACACTCCAATGCTATCAGATTGCGGCGAGCCAAGCAACGCCTTCAAGAAGGACTGCGACGACGACAACGTTGTTGCCTGGACAAGTCTTAGGATTTCTCCCGGCACACGGAAGAGAGTGGGGGAGAGGTACATCCAACGCCCTTCGGGAAGGGAGGGGGCGCCCGCAGACGTCACCGCACCGGTGTCGGTCATATCCGACAGAGATTTCTCCCAAGCCCTCACACCCACCGCCCAAAACCAATCCTTAGCTCCACAACGCCAACCACCCACCAACATGCGCCACCACAGTCATAGGACACCACCGTCGTCTCACCATAACAAACGCAGCGAGGCTGGCTGGACTGAGACACAGCCACCGTAGACAGGGACCGGAAGTACCACATCCGCGTGGGAGGGGACAACCTCCACCGGCTCAAGCGGTAGCAGACCGGGCGTAGGAGCAGGGGCATTCAGACCACCTGCCCAGCCGAGCCCAAATCAGGCACGTTAAGCCTCCGCCGTCGTGCTGCAGCACACGCAGCACAGGAGCCGCCGCTCCCATCGCCCGTATCGCGCCAGACCAGCCGGAGACGACCCGCCGAAGACCGAACCGGCCCATCCCGACCCTGATCTAGGCCCTAAGGACCCATAACCAAGCCCCGCCAGCCGCCATCGCCTCCAAGGGGCCACGCCGCCGCACGATCTGCCTCGGGGCACCGCCCGAGTCGGGAACCTCGGCGGGAAAAGGCAGGGGGCCGCCATCGCCGGCCTCATGGCGCCGCGCGGGCAAGCGCCCGGCCACGCCTACCGACGGCAACGACAAGAGGGAGGGAGGGAGGGGAGGTTTTGCGGCGGGGGAAGGAAGGGGCCGCCGAGGACAAAAACAGTTGGTTTTCTTTTTTTCATCATAAAAGAAAGAGTGGTATCCAAATGTGTTTACGGAATGTAGAATCAAAGGAAGAAGACTTCATTATAATTTTTCATACAATGTTTTTGCTAGTCATTTTGTCTACTATTGTCTTTCAGTTAAACTAGCTATTGTTTTTCTTTTCACAATACCTTTTGGTTTCATTTCTCGGAAAACAAGTACTCTCTCCGTCCCAAAATAACTGTCTCAAACTTAGTATAAATTTGTACTAGAATTAGTATAAAGTTAAGACATTTATTTTAAGACACAGGGAGTAGTATAAATGTAGCAGCTATAGTTTTCTTTTCAGGAAGAAGAAAAACATTTTCTTTGGGGTGCAAAATTGAGGAGCGGGCCCTAAATGGACCAGGCAGTTGAGAAGTAAACAGAGGAAGTTGAGTTCCCTCACCTTGCATTCCACTAATGAAAAAGAAGTGCTATTACCTGTGGCATATATCATTTTAATCTGTAGTAGCGTTGTTCATAATTTCATTAGGTTATCCTTTGAAAAAAATTGGAGAAAACTTATTTTTTGCGTGCACGGACGTTTGACGCGCTCCAACAGGTGCGGGAAAAACTCGCACGCTAAATAAAACGGCGCGCCGCGGAAAAGCGGCAACGTACACGGCATCTAGCGGCATGCGAACTGCCACCTTCGTTGCCTTCTTCCTCGCCTCCACTGCGCCATAGCCGCCCCCGCGCCCATCTTCCTCGTCGTGGGCACCCTCCTCGCTCGTCCCCCGCCTCTCCCTTCCTCATCGCCACGATGTCGCCGCATCCTCATAGCAGTTCCGGCTTCTACGACGTCCGCGTCCCCCCCCCCTCCAACGTGTTCTACGCGGAGATACGCTTCGGAGACATGCGGCTCGGGCTCGGCACTTTTGAGACCGCTGAAGCGACGGCCTACGCGTACGACACAATGGCGTAGAGGCTCTCCATGCCGCGCTTGTATATGAACTTTCTGGCCGTCCAAACGCGCGAAAAGACGCAGGCGCGCGCCTCCTCAATGGCAAATCGCTGGAGAACCGCCGCACCCAAGCGAGGTGGGATCGCCGCCTCCTCGTCGCCGAGACAGACGAGCATGCCATGGAGGCGTGGCACCAGTGCTTCCTGCAGGATATCATCGACGAGCTTGAGTTCTGGGCGCGGCAGAGGGTGGTGCGAGCCGCAGAGCGGGCGGAAAGGCATGAGCGAAAGACTGCAGCGCTAGTGCAATACGACCTTCGGGAGGCGGCGACATGGAACGACAATGATGATCGCTGCGATGATGCCTTCCTCACATCATACTACACCATCGAGGAGAGCAAGGAGAAGGAGGAGTTTATCTAGTTTTATCTATGTAGTTTTTTTTTGTTTTTTGAACGAAGGCTCGAGAGAGAGCCCGGCTTTGAATTAACAAAGCCATCAATCGACCAGGATTACAACACAAGAATACAGTGACACCCCAACTAAAGAAAAAGAAACGGCAAAAGATACATAGGTGTCGGGGAGAAGCTCACAATGCTCGCATACAACAAGCTAAAAATAAAACATTGAGCACAAGCTTGCAAATGCTAGTGACCTCTTGCATGCAGAGAACCGACGAAAACCGGAGCCCCATGTCGGAACAGGCCGGATCTGGGGATGAGCTCGCTAGAGGGGTGTTGAAAGGATCGATATGGTTAGCTAGAGGGGGGGTGAATAGACAACGTCCACTTTTTAATTAATCTTAACAAGTTAAGGTAAACACTATACGGGTTCACAAATAATATGACAAAGAGGTGACCCCTATAGAAGCTATCAACAAGACCTATTAAGACAAGAAAGATATAGTCACAAGTAAAAGCAAATACAAAGTAAAGGTTAGAGATAACCACAAGTGGAACCGATGGAGACGAGGATGTGTTACCGTAGTTCCTTCCCTTTGACAGGAAGTACGTCTCCGTTGGAGCGGTGTGGAGGCACAATGCTCCCCAAAAAGCCACTAAGGCCACCGTATTCTCCTCACGCCCTCGCACGATGCAAGGTACCGTGATTCCACTATAGGTGCCCTTGAAGGCGGCGACCGAACCTTTACAAACAAGGTTGGGGCAACTCCACACAAAGCTTGGAGGCTCCCAACAAGACCACGAAGCTTCACCACAATGGAATATGGCTTCGAGGTGACCTCAACCGTCTAGGATGCTCTAACACCCAAGAGTAACAAGATCCGCAAGGGATAGGTGGGGGAATCAACTTTTCTCTTGGTGGAAGTGTGGATCTAGGCCTTCTCAACCAATCCCTAAAGAATCAACAAGTTTGATTGGCTAGGGAGAGAGATCGGGCACTTTTAAGCTTTATGGAGCAACAATGGAGCTTAGAGAGGTAAGAGATAAAGTTCCTCAGCTAGAAGAACACTTTATATAGTGGGGGGAAAATTCAGACCGTTTTCCCACTCTCTGCCCGAGATCCAGCGGTACTACCGCTGGGAAGGAGCGGTACTACCGCTGCCTGGCGGTACTACCGCTGGGAGCAGCGGTACTACCGCTGGCACCAGCGGTACTACCGCTGGCCCTTGGTAGTGCAAAAGCACTACTACCGCCGAGAAAGTCTTCGCAAAAGGGTCCGTCCACGAACTACCGCTAGGTAGGTGGAACAGGGCACCTGGAGCGGTACTACCGCTGACCTGGGGCGGTACTACCGCTGGCCAGCGGTACTACCGCTGACTAGGGGCGGTACTACCGCCAGCCAGCGGTACTACCGCCAGCCAGCGGTACTACCGTTGACCAAAGGCGGTACTACCGCCAGCCAGCGGTACTACCGCTGGCTGCAGCGGTACTACCGCTGGCAGTCCAGCGGTACTACCGCTGGGGACCATTTTGCAGAGAAGCTAGGAACAAACCGGCGAGGGCCGCTCCAAAGATAAAGGAAAGGGAGAAAGAGAGGTGTGCGTGTGCAAAGATAGATTCCACCCAAACCTTTCCACTACGGATCCCCTCTTAATAGTACGCCTTTCCTATGACTCAAATAAAGAGAATCTAGGAGGGCGCCGTGCTTCCGTTCCAGAAGAGAGGAGTCGTGTCGTCTTGTGCCGTTGACGAGTGTTGCCTGAAACCTTGACACACACGATTAGTCCTGTACGGTACTGTCATCAATCACCAAAATTACTTAGGCATAAACTATGCCTCAACAATCTCCCCCTTTTTGGTGGATTGATGACAATACCGGATTTGCATGGATAATAATATGAGAGTACAAAGATAGAGATATATGACATATGACTCACAGCATATGATGGAAATAAATCTAATCTCACATAAGAAAGATCATGTCTCACACAATATAGCAAATGAAGCAAACCAAGTTCAAAGCAAATCAAACAAGATAAAGCAAAGCAATGCAAAGTTCGAATGAAATCAAATCCCTAGACTCTCTCTCCCCCTTTGGCACAAGACACCAAAAAGGGGGGCACACCTAATGCCACAGGTAGCTACTCCTCGTCTTCAGGATCACCAGACTCGTCGGTCCCCTCCTGGTCAGTCTCCTCCTCCTCTTGCGCCTCATCACCCGACCACTGGTACCCCTGAGCCTGCATCCAAGTAGCCTCAGGCGTGATGTCGTCCTCTGAGCCACTGGAGATGTCCACATCCAAGGTCCTGAGAACACGCTTATGCCTCTGGCGGCTCTGCTTCTGAGCTACGTGTGTCTGATACTGACCCTTGGCCTGCATACAGAAGAGAGTCTTCATCTTGTCCTGCAACTTGATAGCCCAAGATGGCATGGCAGACGAGCGGGACGGAGAGGCAGGTCCTCTACCAGCAGTTGTCTCTGTATCAGTGTCCATATGCTGAGAAGATGAGGATGGGTTGGCCCACTTGTCCTTGACGCGCAGCTTGATTGGGTCATGCACAATGTAGTCAGACTGTGCGTAGAGCAGCTCATCCGGATACGCCTGTTGCCACTTATGGCAGATGTATGCAAACAGGTAAGGCCCGTAGATGGGAACCTTACGGTTGATGATGCAGTTCCATAGTTCTGTGAACATCACATCTGCAATATCCAGTTGAGCAGACTCCACAGGCATAGCCTCCTCACATAGTAATAACATCTCAGCCAAGGAGCCATGGACCTCATCGAAGTTACCACTCCGAGGGAAGAGGGTGTTCCGAAAGATGCGGTGCATGATGTCCAGGTGCTTGGGAAGCACCCCCTTCCTCAGATACAGTGTCTGCAGTCTGTCCTTTGCGAGGCCCTTATCAGTGGGGGCTGGAGCGTGAGGACGCAGCCCAAGAGGGGTGTCAGCACCCTGAAAATCAACGTGCAGGAACTGCATGAACTCTGTCCAGGAACCAGTCATCTTCTTTGACCCAGTCATCCATATCATGGAGCGTTGTTCATCATGGGAGAAGTGAACTGTGACATAGAACTGAGCAACTGCCGTGGGATCAAAATCCGTCTTGAAGGTGATGATGTTTTTGATGCCCATCTTGTCAATCAAAGCAAGGGCATCACCAAAGTACTCTGTGTTCCGCTGAAGGTGAGGCAGATCAATCCACTGGACAGAGACATAGTTCTTCTTGAAGTTTGCAATGACATCTCGATATATCCTGCAATGGTCCTTAACCCAGACATTTTCAACACCATCGATCTTCTCCCTCTCCTGGAGATAGTGGTTCTTGGTGCGAAATTGCAGAAAGTCCTTGGGGGACATTGTGCGGATATTCACCCTCTTGTCCTTGTGAGCGACCTTCTTGAAGGACTTCTTCTTAGGGGGAAGACCAGACGTGGCAGACCCCTCTGGCGCCTCTGTGTTGCGAAACTGTTTGGATGCCGTGTCCCGTGGGGGGTTCGAACGGCGAGCAGAGCCACCTGTGACACAGACCACAAAGCAAAAAAAAAGAGGCGACAAGAAAAGTCAAGGCAATGGATCTTGAAAGAGCAGAAAACGAAAACATGCATTGCTAAGCAACAGAGAAAAAACACCGTGAATGCTCCTGGCGGTAGTACCGCCACCCCTGGCGGTAGTACCGCTCGGGCCTGGCGGTAGTACCGCCAGTCCTGGCGGTAGTACCGCTGATGGTCATAGCGGTAGTACCGCTACCCCCTGGCGGTAGTACCGCTGGGCCTAGCGGTAGTACCGCTACCCCCTGGCGGTAGTACCGCTGGGGGTTTGACTTTCAGATCTACACATATAAAACTCGTTTTCGAGGGTATGGACTGAATATGAACATTAAGCCGTACACCCCAGCCCTAAAGACAAGAGGAACACATAGGAATACGAGGTACAAACATGCCTAGGTAAGAGAGAGCACGTTTTAGATCTAATCCAAAAGTTCAAATATTCGATCTAAGACGGTGAAATCCTAAACCATGGTAGCAATCATAAGAACAAACCATTGGACCTATACTCCCCTCAAAAATTTCCTTCATGCCATCCAATAACTAACCATAGGATCAACAAGATGAATCCAATCCCAATGCTCCTAACCCTAGAACACGAAGAACAACCAAATAGAAGAAGGGAGGAGCTTTTGTTACCGGGATTCATGGCTTTGGAGGAGGAAGAAGAAGTGAAGCAGCCTTTCCACACCAACGGGGAGAAAGAGCTCCACGAAGTGAGATCCAATGGGGGGGGTTCGGGGTAGGGGAGGGAGGAGCCGCGAGGAAGAAGAAACAGATTGAAAATCGGGCTCCCCCTCCCTTTATATAGCCCAAGGGGTACGGGCAGCGGTAGTACCGCTGGGGTGCAGCGGTAGTACCGCTGGGGTGCAGCGGTAGTACCGCTGGGGTCCTGGCGGTAGTACCGCTCCCCCTCGAAACCCTAGAAATATTCCAGCCGGCCGAGTTAGTTCTTGAACTCTGGCGGTAGTACCGCTACCCCTGGCGGTAGTACCGCTGGGGTCCTGGCGGTAGTACCGCTACCCCTGGCGGTAGTACCGCTGGGGTCCTGGCGGTAGTACCGCTACCCTGGCGGTAGTACCGCTGTACATGTCGCAGCGCGGCTTTAAGAAAAGAGAGGGACTTGGGCATATGACAAGTAAGTAAAAGATGAGATAGCATTTAGAAAAATGTACTCACTTGTCATAGTGCATCCTTTCTTTTATACAAAAAGCAAGGATGGAGGGGCGGTGGCCGAGGCCACCTATGTTTGAGACAGTGGTATGACACCGCGAAGAATTATCCTTGGGTTCATGACCAATGCTCGTCTTTGAAGCACAAGTGCCATTTGACAATGGCTAAAGTGAAAGACTAGGTTGATTTATGCATAATGGGGGGAGGGAAAGTTCATTGTGAGAACAACACTCCCCCTATGTCCATGCCTACATCTAGACCAAGATGGAATGTGAAGTGAGGTGCAATATGCCTAGTTTCAATCCACATTACTTGAATCAATGATATTTAGCTCATGCCTTAACTCCCGGAACCTTGCTTCATCAAGTGGCTTGGTGAAAATATCTGCAAGTTGCTCTTCAGTGTGAATGAAGTGAACCTCGATATCACCTAGCTTGATATGTTCACGGATGAAGTGATGAAGAATATCAATATGTTTGGTTTTGCTATGTTGCACTGGGTTGAGGGAAATCTTGATGGCGCTTTGATTGTCACATAGAAGAGGCACTTTGTCACAAGTGACACCATAATCCTTTAAAGTTTGCCTCATCCATAGCAATTGCGCACAACAACTTGCAGCTGCCACATACTCAGCTTCGGTGGATGATAAGGAGACACAGTTCTGCTTCTTTGAAGACCAACTTACCAAAGAGCGACCAAGGAATTGGCACCCTCTAGATGTTGACTTCCTCTCCACACAATCTCCAGCCCAATCTGAGTCAGAATAGCCAACTAGATTGAAGTTTGCTCCTTTGGGATACCAGAGGCCAAAGTTTGGGGTATGAGCCAAATATCGAAAGATTCGTTTGACAGCCATGTAATGACTTTCTTTTGGTGCGGATTGAAACCATGCACATATCCCTACACTCAACATAATATCCGGTCTAGATGCACAAAGGTAAAGGAGGGATCCAATCATCGAGCGGTATACCTTTTGATCCACTGCTTTACCATTGGGATCACTGTCAAGCTTGCATCTGGTTGGCATGGGAAACTTGACCGGTTTGACATCTTCGAGCTCGAACCGTTTGAGCATGTCTTGAGTGTACTTGGCTTGTTTGATGAATGTCCCTTCTAGACCTTGTTTAATCTCGAATCCGAGGAAAAACTTCAACTCTCCCATCATGGACATCTCAAACTTCTCAGTCATTAGCGCAGCAAATTCTTCATTGAATGAAATGTTAGGAGAGCCAAAGATAATATCATCAACATATAGTTGGCATATGAACAAATCCCCTTTAACCCTCTTAGTAAAAAGAGTGGGATCAATCTTCCCAATTTCAAACCCACGATCTTGTAACAACTCAGTAAGGTACTCATACCACGCGCGTGGGGCTTGTTTAAGACCATAGAGTGCCTTATTGAGTTTGTACACATGATTGGGGAGCTTGGGATGTTCGAATCCCGGGGGTTGTTTGACATATACCAACTCATTTAAAGGACCATTAAGAAATGCACTTTTCACATCCATTTGTTGTAATTTGAAGTTATGATGAGAAGCAAAAGCAAGTAGCATGCGAATAGATTCTAGACGAGCAACAGGGGCAAAGGTTTCACCGTAGTCGATACCCTCGACTTGGGAGTAGCCTTGAGCCACCAATCTTGCCTTGTTTCGAATCACAATTCCATTTGTATCTTGCTTGTTCTTAAATATCCATTTGGTCCCAATGACATTATGTTCCTTCGTTGGTCGTGGCACTAAATCCCATACTTGGTTGCGCTCGAAGTTGTTAAGTTCTTCGTGCATGGCCATAAGCTAATCCTCATCATCGAGCGCTTCCTGTACCTGTTGAGGTTCACAATACGAGACAAACGCGTGATGCTCACAATAATTCCAAAGTTGTTGACGAGTAGATACTCCCCTTTTTAAACTGCCAAGAACATTCTTCATAAGGTGTGATTTGACTCTCAGCTTGTTCGCATTCTTGGCTGCTCGACGCTCCAAGAGTTCTTCATTAGATAATGGAGGTGTGTCGCCTTGTTTTGCTTGTTTGTTCTTGCGTCTTGAGCCGGTTGTTGGAGCTCCAGACGGGAATTGTGAGGCAGTTTCCTGATCATCTTGTCCTTCGACTTGAGCAAGATCACTGGTTTGATCTTGTATTAGTGGTTGCTCTTGATCTTGATCTCGTGTTGGTTCAAGGTCTTGGGGTAGTGCTTGAGTGGGCATATCACCATTGTTAGGCAATTGATCTTGACCGAGAGCTTGATCAACTTGTTGAGAGTCTTCTCTTTGTTCGTCGGAAGCGTGTGGGGCTTGTGGGGGTGATGGCTCCACTCGAGTAGAGCATTGTCCTTCTCCTTCGGCCACAAGGGGTTCCTCAATGGGGAGAATTTGACCAATCCCCATTCTTCTTATGGCTTCGGGAGGAATTTCATCACCTATATCACAAAGACCACTTTGCTCCACTTGGGAGCCATTATTTTCGTCAAACTCCACGTTACACGTCTCCTCAATTAGTCCGGTGGACTTGTTGAGGACACGGTAAGCATGAGAGTTTGTAGCATAACCAACAAAGATACCCTCATGTTCTCTAGAATCAAATTTAGCTAACCGAGCTCCCTTTTTACGAATGAAACACTTACAACCGAATACCCGGAAGTACTTGAGATTGGGTTTGTTTCCAGTTAGAATCTCATACGGAGTCTTGTTCAAGCCTTTGCGGATGTAGAGCCGATTGGACGCATGACATGCTGTGTTGATGGCCTCTGCCCAGAAGTTGTATGGAGATTTGAATTCTGCCATCATTGTTCTTGCAACGTCTATCAAGGTCCGGTTCTTCCTTTCTGCCACGCCGTTTTGCTGAGGGGTATATGGTGCAGAATATTGGTGCTTTATTCCCTCATCACCTAGAAACTCATCTAGGGTATAGTTCTTGAACTCGGTGCCGTTGTCACTCCTAATCATCAAGATCTTTGCTTCATGTTGACGTTGCGCTTCATTGGCAAAGTTGATGACCGTTTGTTGAGTTTCACTCTTCCTTTTGAAGAAATATACCCAGGTATATCTTGAGTAATCGTCAACAATGACTAAGCAATACTTTCTGCCTCCAAGACTATCAAATGTTGGAGGACCAAACAGATCCATGTGAAGAAGTTCCAATGGCCTCTTAGTGTAGATAAGAGTTATTGGACGATGAGCAGTTTCATGAATCTTTCCTTCAATGCAAGCACTGCAAACACGATCTTTAGCAAAGCTCACATTTGTTAGTCCACGAACATGGTCCCCTGTCAGAAGACTTTGCAAAGACCTCATATTGACATGAGCTAAACGGCGATGCCAAAGCCAGCCCACGTCAACTTTAGCCATTAGACATGTCGCAGTCTTAGTGGGTCGCTTTGAAAAGTTTACCACATAGAGACCATTTTTGACATGTCCAACATAGGCTACTTTAAGAGTCTTGCTCCTTAGGAGGACCACAGTGTCAATATTAAAGAATGTGGAAAAACCCATGATTGCAAGTTGACGAACGGAAAGTAAATTGTAGGCAAGAGACTCAACAAGCATGACCTTCTCAATAGACAAATCTTGAGAGACGACCACCTTACCAAATCCCAATACCTTTGACGAGGATGCATCAGCGAATTGGACATGGGTGGGCATAGATGGAGAAGGATGCACATCCACCACTAAGTCCTTGCTTCCGGTCATATGATTTGTTGCTCCACTATCGAGCAACCATGACACCCCACCGGAAGCAAACTCCTGCAATAGATCAAGGCTTGGTTTTAGGTACCCATTTTTTAATGGGTCCTTTCATGTTAGAGACAAGGGTCTTAGGAACCCAGATAGCCCATTCAATATCTTCATCGTAGGAACCAATAAATCTGGCATAAACATGCCCATCACTAGCACAACATAACACATAAGAGGAATTGAGTTTGCCGGCTGTGTTAGTAGTAGCGGCTTTGCCCTTCTTGAGGTTCCCATAGTCCACCTTGTTCCTGTTCACCTTCTGAGTCCCCTCACCCTCTTTGACAAAGATGTCCATGAGGGTGAGAGATCGTTTGCTCTTGTTCTTTCTTTTACCTTTTGACTTGGAGGTAAGTCCAAGTCCTTCCTTTCCTACAACACCCTTTTGAGTGCTCAAGAGGTCGTTCAGACTCTTCTCACCTTGTCTGCATGACACAAGGCCCTTCTCAAGTTTCTCCTTTAACTTGGCATTTTCTTCCACAAGATGAACATGCTCACAACAGGGGTTAGTTGCACAAGTATTATCAATTAGCACAAAGGGAGGACAAGTAGAGATCTCCTTGGTAAGCTTTGCTTGGAGTTGATCATGAGACTCTTTCAGAGCGAAATGAGCACCTTTCAAGGCTTTGTGCGCCTTGTCAAGTATGTCAAACTCTTCTTTGAGTCTGTCACGGCCAACCTCAAGAGCATACTTTTCAGATTTAAGCATGCGAGTAAGAACAACATCATGATCTAGTTTCTTTTGCATTTTAGTGCAGTCATCGTTATATGACTCCTCAAGAGCCAAACGAAGAGTGCGCTCTTCTTCTAGAGTACTAGATAATTCGGCAATTTCATCGGCATAGTCACGGCTATGTCCATGAAGCTCGGAGATGGTCTCCTCATGAGACTCAATGAGGTCAGTGGCCTCACCCAGTTGTTCCAAGAGAGCAACAAAATGCTTCTTGGTTTCTCCCTTAATAGTGCATAGAAACTTATCAAGATCATGCTCATTAAGTTCTCCAACATCACTATCTTCTACACAATTTAACAATGAAGGAGCAGAAGCAATGTTGGTCTTAATGATAGGAGTTACCTGATTGGTACCTTTTGCCATGAGGCACTTGGTGATGTGGGTCTCGTTGGGGGCGTTGAAGAGAGACACCTTCTGGGAAGGGGTAGTTGCTATAGCAACAGTTGCCGTTGCCACTGTATCATCATCATCATCATCATCAGAAGGATACTCCTCCAGGGCCACCATTCCTTTTGGGTGAGGTTTCTTCACAAAGTTGTTCTTGATTGGAAATGATTTGGTTTTGTCTTTGCGAATGAGCTTGCCTCCGTTGTCTTCTCTCTTCTCATAGGGGCATTCTGCCACGAAGTGACTCACGTTGCCACAGTTATAACATGTCCTTACTCGTTGTTTGGGTTTGAATCCACTTGAGTTGTTCTTGTTGAAGGTTGGTCTTGAGTTCCTTTTATTTCCCCAGAATTGCCTTGATGCAAGAGCCATGTGCTCATGATAGGCATACTTTGTGTCTTCCGGGCAGCTCTCCTCTTCCTCATCTTCTTCTTCTTCTTCAAGCATTGCTCTTGCTTTCAACGCAAGTTTGGGTGAAGTGGTTTTTGATCGGACACGAGCAAGTGCATTGTCGGCTGTTTCGTTCATGATTGACATTGCAATGAATTCATCCAACACTTCACTGGAAGACAAGGAGTGGAAGTCTGGCCGCTGACGAATGACAGATGACATGGCTTTATTGAAAGGCATGGTGGCTTTGAGAAACTTGCGCTTGACCCAAGTGTCATCCACATCCTTACTCCCATGGTCCTTTAGTGCCACAGCAATAGCCGTCACCCTCCGATAGAGATCACGAGGGTCCTCTTCTTCTTTCATCACAAACTCATCGGCCTGATCAAGTATCACTTCATAGTTGGATCGTTGAATACTTGAGCTTCCCTTGTACAACACCAAAATATGCTCCCAACAATCCTTGGCCAATGTGAAGGGACGTAAGTGGGGAAGATCTTCAGGTGGCACAGCAGACTGGAGAATAAATAGCGCAGAGTGATTATATTGATTGTCTGCATCTTCTCTTGGAGTGAGGTTGCTTGGGTCATGGGGGTAATATCCTTGCTCGATAATTCTCCACAAGTTTGTTGAGATGTGATTCAAATGAGACTTAATAGAAAATACCCAGTTAGCAAAGTCACCTTTTACAAGTTTAGGAGGAGGACCAACAGGATTAAGACGAGGTGCGAGAACGGGTCCTCCATATGTCATGGGAGGTGGAACCGAAGCATGTGTTCCCGTTCCATCCTTTTCGTGAGGTGAAGCAGGTTGCATACCTTTAGCCGCTTCCTTAGAGGAGTTGGCCTCCGAATCGGAAATGGTGGGTTTAACCACTAAAGCCGGTTCGGGTGAACTTTTAAGACCATCAATTAATTCCTTAAGCATGGTTTTGACTTCGCTCGTCAAGGACGTCTTGAGGGCGGCCATAGCCGTATTCAAGTCGTCCCTTGTGACCGAAGTCAAGTCCATGTCCTCGGGTTGCCCACGGTTAACTTCCTCTCCGCCTTCCATACTCTTCGGGTGGTTAAACCCTTAATAAAGAGACGTGGCTCTGATACCAATTGAAAGGATCGATATGGTTGGCTAGAGGGGGGGGTGAATAGACAACGTCCACTTTTTAATTAATCTTAACAAGTTAAGGTAAACACTATACGGGTTCACAAATAATATGACAAAGAGGTGACCCCTATAGAAGCTATCAACAAGACCTATTAAGACAAGAAAGATATAGTCACAAGTAAAAGCAAATACAAAGTAAAGGTTAGAGATAACCACAAGTGGAACCGATGGAGACGAGGATGTGTTACCGAAGTTCCTTCCCTTTGACAGGAAGTACGTCTCCGATGGAGCGGTGTGGAGGCACAATGCTCCCCAAAAAGCCACTAAGGCCACCGTATTCTCCTCACGCCCTCGCACGATGCAAGGTACCGTGATTCCACTATAGGTGCCCTTGAAGGCGGCGACCGAACCTTTACAAACAAGGTTGGGGCAACTCCACACAAAGCTTGGAGGCTCCCAACAAGACCACGAAGCTTCACCACAATGGAATATGGCTTCGAGGTGACCTCAACCGTCTAGGATGCTCTAACACCCAAGAGTAACAAGATCCGCAAGGGATAGGTGGGGGAATCAACTTTTCTCTTGGTGGAAGTGTGGATCTAGGCCTTCTCAACCAATCCCTAAAGAATCAACAAGTTTGATTGGCTAGGGAGAGAGATCGGGCACTTTTAAGCTTTGTGGAGCAACAATGGAGCTTAGAGAGGTAAGAGATAAAGTTCCTCAGCTAGAAGAACACTTTATATAGTGGGGGGAAAATTCAGACCGTTTTCCCACTCTCTGCCCGAGATCCAGCGGTACTACCGCTGGGAAGGAGCGGTACTACCGCTGCCTGGCGGTACTACCGCTGGGAGCAGCGGTACTACCGCCGGGGCTTCCAGCGGTACTACCGCTGGCACCAGCGGTACTACCGCTGGCCCTTGGTAGTGCAAAAGCACTACTACCGCCGAGAAAGTCTTCGCAAAAGGGTCCGTCCACGAACTACCGCTAGGTAGGTGGAACAGGGCACCTGGAGCGGTACTACCGCTGACCTGGGGCGGTACTACCGCGGGCCAGCGGTACTACCGCTGACCAGGGGCGGTACTACCGCCAGCCAGCGGTACTACCGCTGGCTGCAGCGGTACTACCGCTGGGGACCATTTTGCAGAGAAGCTAGGAACAAACCGGCGAGGGCCGCTCCAAAGATAAAAGAAAGGGAGAAAGAGAGGTGTGCGTGTGCAAAGATAGATTCCACCCAAACCTTTCCACTACGGATCCCCTCTTAATAGTACGGCTTTCCTATGACTCAAATAAAGAGAATCTAGGAGGGCGCCGTGCTTCCGTTCCAGAAGAGAGGAGTCGTGTCGTCTTGTGCCGTTGACGAGTGTTGCCTGAAACCTTGACACACACGATTAGTCCTGTACGGTACTGTCATCAATCACCAAAATTACTTAGGCATAAACTATGCCTCAACAGGTGTAGCAGTGGAGATGGTCAGATCTGATGCTTCCGAAGCCGACGCAGCACCCTGGCCCGCATCCTCTGAAGATCTCGCCGTCCACACGGTCGAGAACCGACGACCCGCGCCCGCGCCCCCAGCTGCCGAAGGCCGAAGGCACCACACCAGTCGAGGCCGCCGCCCCGCAGCCCGAGTCCCCCCGCGAGCAAGGCGAGGCAGCAAGGGCCCTGCCGCCACTTTCATCAGCAGCGCTCCGGGCTTGACCGACGGGTGCCTTAGGCGGCGGCGAGGGGGGATCGGAGAGGGAAGGGAGGCGGCCTGGCTAGGGTTTCGCCCTTTGGGTCGCCCGAGCAGGGTGACACGAGGGAGACAAGGGAGCGATCTTTTGTAAGCGGGGTTCTTAACACTGATACGAACTTTTATTGTTGATTTATTGTGTTTTTTATCTTCAGAAGGTAAAAATTAATGTTTGTGCTCGGTGCGGATGTTTTAAATTTGTAATATGCGTCTGCTGGAACGGCAGCGTCGCGTCTCATTTTACGACGCCTACTGGAGCGAACGCGCGCTAAAAGGATATTTTGATGTTGTAAAAGAATATTAGCGCCTGTTGGAGTTGCTTTTACTAGGAGGAGAAAAAGGTAAGCAAGAAGCTCAAGAGAGAAACGATGCATATTGAAAGGCAAAAAACTTTTTCGGAAGTGTAGATTAGAGCAAGTACAATAGAATAGACAGCTGCTGGCTATAAGCCATTGTCATGTTATCTATAACTCATTTTATAGTCAACATGTACAATAGTTTATTGTAATAGTGTAATATTTTTTTATTATATGGTTCACCTTTCATACTCACAAAATGTCTAGGGGCACGTGCTAGAGCTCGCTCTTAGCTAAGAGTCCGCTTACGTTTTCTCTCCTCTTCTTTTACTTCTAAATAAATAAAAATATATTAGTTTATTTCTTATAGTCAGGTGATTAAGCTTTATTGTACTTGCTCTTATAAGAATTAAGACCGTGCGACATACGAAACGGGGCACAGTTGAAAATGAGGAGGGTGGAGTTGGGTTCCACATGAGGAGAAGGAGGTTAATTATTGCAGATGCACCGGTTAGTTGCGGGCAGGGGTTAAGAGGGTGTTTGTTTCCAGGTTCCTCGCGTTGCCTCGCCCGCCTGTCTACTCCCCCCGCCTCTGCCCCGCCTTGCCCGCCTGTCTACTCCCCTCGCCTCTGCCCGCCTCGCCCGCCTATGTACTGCCCCGCATCGGCCGCCTGTGTACTGCCCCGCCTCGCCCGCCTGTCTCCTCCAGTCGCCTCTGCCCGCCTCGCCCGCCTGTGTATTGTCCCGCCATGGCTGACGATGAGGAGGAGCAGATGCCCTTTTTCTCTCAGTTCCCCTCGCATCAACAGGCAACCCAAGGCTCATCCGCCGGCGGAAATCTCGGGAGGGGAATGGGTTTCTTGGATCTCAACAACAACGTGGACGGCTTCCCGGAGTTGGGCTCGTACCAGCAACTCCTCTTCGACCAGTCGGCCGGTCATGGCCTTCCTCCGGTCGGACCTGGTCGTGCGAGGCCCGTGCCCCAGGGCAGAGGAGGCCGCAGCCGGTCTTTGAACATCGGAGGCCGAGCCGGCTCTCACCTGCGTCCGTTCGTCGCCCCGGGCGCAGCTGCCGTTGAGGGAGGCGTCATAGGCCGTGGGAGGACCGTGTCCCAGGTCACCGGACGCGGCCTAGGTCGAGGCAATGGGTCCTCATCGGCCGGCAGTAGAGGAAAAACTGCGGGGAAGCAACGTGTGTCGTCAACTGCTGCGTCTTCATAAGATGTCGATGAGAATGAAGGCTTTGAAGATGAAGATGACAACAATGCTTTTGGAGAGG
Organism: Hordeum vulgare subsp. vulgare; assembly: GCF_904849725.1. Classification (NCBI taxonomy): domain Eukaryota; kingdom Viridiplantae; phylum Streptophyta; class Magnoliopsida; order Poales; family Poaceae; genus Hordeum; species Hordeum vulgare. The sequence continues at coordinate 567,527,495 of NC_058524.1, read as the reverse complement.
TAAAATTTTAAATTGTGTACATAGTTCTTTTTTTGTATCAGGGTGCAAATTCATCTTCTTTTTGTGCTAGCTAATTGTGTGAACTTGTTATTTTTTGTTTGAAATATGTACTTGTTATTTTTGTTTGAATTGTGTACTTGTTATTTTTGTTTAGAAAACCATTGCAAAGGCTGATTGGACAGACGCGCATATTACTGTATTTTGTAACATCGCCTGTGAGGAAGCTAGGGATGGGCACTGTGTGAATGGTGTTTGGACAAGTAGAGCCTGCAATAACATGAAGAAAAAAATTATCAGCGTGCTGGCCTCCTGCATAGTACCAAGCAATTCAAAAATTGCATAACTAGACTCAAAAGCTACTATACTGCTTAGGTGTGGTTGGGGCAGCAAACTAGTTGTGGCCGAACTGGAGATGGAGCTATAACCGCATCAAATGAGTGGTGGAAAAAAAAAGGTACATACATTATTCTGCAAATTACATGTGAATTGCTCACACTTGGTTACATTATTCAGCCTTGTCCTAATTACCTAACTATTGTTGCAGGAGAGACCAGATGTCAGAAAATTCAAGGGTGGCAATCCTGAGTATTTGGATATGCTAATAGAGCTATTTCAAGGTGTGGCAGTTGATGGATCATCAGCTTATGTGGCCTTAGATGAAGATGAAGAAGAAGAAGAATATGATGTTGCCGATGATGAAAATGAGCAGAGTCCAATGAGCACCACCAGCAGGAAGAGGGGAAGCAGCGGCGGTGAACAGTTAGCTTCAAGCCCAGGAAAGAAACACAAGAGCCCAATGGTGAAACTAATGACAGGGCTCATCAATACTATGAATAGTGAGAACACTTCTGACATGATCACTGAATATGCAAACAAAAGGCAGGAAGCAAAGGACAAGGCAAGAGAGAAGAAATCAAACAACACTAAGGAATCCATTACTCATTATCAACTGTTGGCAGTTCAATGTGGTGCAGAAGAAACAAGTGTTGAGTACTTCATGGCAACTCAACTGTTTGCAGATGAGGCAAACAGAGTCATATTTGAGAACATTTCAAGTGATGAGGCTAGACTGACTTGGTTGAAGAGGTGGTGCATGATGAAGAAGTTGTACTAGTTATCTTGATTGTCCTTTTTATAATATAACTATGTAATGGACCTGTGTTGTGTGACCTTGTTAAATAATCATTGCATGTTAACTAGTGATGATGGGAGCAGCAGTGATGATGAAGCACTGGTGTTGTTCATGCACCAAAAAAGAAAGAGAAGAATGATGCAGATGGCCTGCATGATTGGTATGTACTACTTGGACTCTTACTGTAACAAAGGACCTAGAAGAGTACCAATAGAGTCTGGGCATGATTGGGTTATGACAACACTAGGCAACGAAACTGCCTGTTACAACATGTTTAGAATGCACAGACCAGTGTTTGAGAAATTGCATAGTGTGCTTGTTGATTCCTATGGTTTGAAGTCCACTAAAAAAATGTCATCTGTTGAGTCTCTAGGCCTGTTTCTGTGGATAGTAGGTTCCCCTCAATCTGTAAGACAAACAGAAAACAGATTTGTTAGGTCATTGGAGACAATTGTAAGGAAGTTTGATAAGGTTTTGGCATGTCTGATCAAGCTTGCAAAAGACATCATCAGGCCAATAGATCGTCAATTCAAAACTGTGCATTCAAAATTAAGATCTAGAAAGTATGCACCGTTTATGAATAATTGCATTGGTGCAATAGATGGGACACACATACAAGTTGTGGTACCAGTTGCCACTGCTGCCCAGCATAGGAATAGACATAAGGAGAAGAGTCAGAATGTGATGTGTGTGTGTGTGACTTTGATATGAGATTCACATTTGTCCTAGCTGGTTGGCCAGGATCAGTGCATGACATGAGGGTCTTCAATGATGCCCGATCCAGATTTGGTGACAAGTTTCCAAAACCTCCACCTAATAAGTTCTATCTTGTGGACTCAGGGTACCCAAATAGACCGGGTTATCTTGCACCATACAAGGGTTTAACCTATCATTTCCAGGAGTACCGTGATGGCACAATGCCTAGAGGAAAAAAGGAACAGTTCAATTTCACCCATTCTTCACTTAGAAATGTCATCGAGAGGTGTTTTGGAGTCCTGAAGAACAAGTGGAGGATTTTGTTTCACTTGCCTAGTTATCCACAACAAAAACAAAGCAAAATCATTGTGGCTTGCATTGCACTGCACAGTTTTATTAGACAAAGTCAACTCGCCGATATAGATTTCGACTTGTGTGATCAAAATGAAGATTATGTACCATTGTCTATGCCAACGACTACAACAAATGATTTAACAAATGAGATGGACGGTGCTGCTATGAATCAATTCAGAGCTTGGGTCGCTGATGGGTTGTGGTCCTTGAAACAACAATGATATGAAGAAGTGTTCTTCGCTTATGTAATTTTTGTTATCTCGGTTGTTATGTACTCTCTCTTATTTTGGTTCTTACGAACAAGTGTTAATTCGTTTGTATGAACAAGTGTTATGAACAATTGTTATTTCGGTTGTCGCTATTCTGTAATTCGTTTGTATGAACAAGGGTTATGTGAACAAGTGTATTATTAGGTGCAACATGGTCCCTTAAACAAACAGGTATGGACTCGGGACTTATAAGTCCCTGTAAACAAACAGATAGGGACTTATGACTTATAAGTTGGGACTTAAAAAAGTCCGAGGACTTATGTAAGAAACAGGGCCTAATTAATCCAGGCATCCAGCCAATCCCACAATCAATCGGCCGGGTAAATCAACCTTCATCATCACTATCCTCGTCTTCCCCCATTTCTTTCCCTTTCCTTCCTCCACTCTCCACTCATCTCTCCCTCCCTCCCTTTCCACTTTCAACGAGCCGACCGCGCTTCGTTTTCTTCCATTGGTGAGTAGCTAGTGATCTAAGCGCTCTTTATGAAGGGAGTATTACGCATCTCCAGCCTCTCTCTCTCACACACACACTCAATCTCTGCATTCTGTGTGTGACATTTGTTGATCTTTCACAGTGAACTTGTGTGTCGGATGAAAAAGGGCCCCCTCAGTGCTCCCTTGGTCAGCATCCACGTCCACCCTAGCTACCTAGCTAGCTATCCCTCTCCCTCCCACCACTGTCCAGTGTCCACGATAAATACTCGCCGCCTCCCCCAACAAGTCCCGCAGCTAAGCTAGCGCAGCACACATCAAGGCCCCCGCTTCCGCTTCCAACCGCGACGCCGGCGAAGACTCCGTTCCATTTCCACGCCAAGATTATTAGTATTTCTTACAGAGTTTGAAGGAGACGATGGCGGGCAAGTTGGAGAAGAGCTACTTCGACGTGCTGGGCATCTGCTGCCCGTCGGAGGTGCCGCTGGTGGAGAAGCTCCTCGAGCCGCTCGCCGGCGTGCGCAAGGTCACCGTCGTCGTGCCCTCCCGGACCGTCATCGTCCTCCACGACGCCGCCGCCATCTCCCAGGCCCAGATAGGTACGTAAGCCTGCCAATCAACCAATCGCATTGTTGCTTTCCCCCGGATTCTCGTGCGCTTCTTCTTACTCGATTGAAACTGAAGCATTTTCCGCTCTGCACTTTTTGTCGCTCCATTCAGTGAAGGCGCTGAACGGGGCGAGGCTGCAGGCGTCGGTGCGGGCGTACGGCGGCGGCGGCCAGAGCAAGATCAACAAATGGCCGAGCCCATACGTGCTCCTCTGCGGGGTCCTCCTGGTCGCCTCGCTCTTCCAGCACTTCTGGCGCCCGCTGAGGTGGCTGGCGCTCGTCGCCACGGCCGCCGGCCTGCCGCCCATCGTCCTCAGGAGCGTCGCCGCCGCGCGGAGGCTCACCCTGGACGTCAACGTACTCATGCTCATCGCAGGTAAGTGTTTTTTTTCTTCTTCTTCTGCCATGTGGATGTGGTGGTCGTGTCATGTCACCTCAGACACATGGGGTATCGGATTCCCAGCGCGAAGTAGCATTTCGTTTCGGTCATTTTTCTAGGAATAATTTTGCTTTCCAGAACCAAGGCGCATTTTTCTTTTTATTATTTAAGGTGAAATTTTGAGACATGCATGCATGAATGAAACAACATATTCTGCTTTGATTTTTCACACATGGTCGATTTTTTTTCGTTAACTACTCAGTTGGCTCTATCGATCTTCTCGTCCAGGATGACACATGCGATCTTTCATTTCCTCACACACTGACACTGACACACATATTGACATATACTCCTATACCAATCCACGCTCCACCATGCTATTTACAACCGTTTCCGTTTAGATGATTCACCCAAAATTTTGGCACGCAACCAATCAATGCAAAGAGCTGCCTTTCTTGCATGTTTTTACTTTGCTTGCCACCTTTTCAGTTGCTGGGGCAGTTGCACTCAAGGACTACTCTGAGGCCGGCTTCATCGTCTTCCTCTTCACCACCGCCGAGTGGCTAGAGACAAGGGCCAGCTGCAAGGTCTCTCTCTCCCCCTCTCTCTCTCTCTCTCTTTCTCTCTCACACGCACACACACATTGACACACACACGCACACACACACACACACATTGACACACACACACACAACACATGGTAGTGTCAACCAAAAACAAAAAAGGAATAATTGCAGGACCTTTAGGCTCAAAAGAAGAAACAGTTGCATGATTGCCGAGGCCCTCTCATTCTGAACCCACTTAGCAGTGAAGGGGCCCATTTCTTTTCGAAGCGTCACACCCAGGAGCCCATGTTCACATACTCCCTCCCTTCCTAAATACTTCCTCCGTTCCTAAATGTAAGTCTTTTAAAAGATTTTACAAGATGACTATATACGAAGCAAAATGAATGAATCTATACTCTAAAGTATGTCTATATACATCCGTATGTAATCCTCTAATAAAATCTTTAGAAAGACTTATATTTAGGAACGGAGGGAGTATAACTCTTCTTAGATATTCCACTAAAAACTATTCCCTCCATCTCAAAATAAGCGTCTCAACTCTAGTATATAACTTTGTATTAAATTTAGTATAAACTTGATACGCTTATTTTGAGACAGAGGGAGTACATACGGAGCAAAATGAGTAAATCTACAATCTAAAATATGTCTATATACATCTATATGTAATTTATAGTAAAAACTGTAAAAAAACATATATTTAAAAACGAAGGGAGTATATGTATACACTACACCTGCAAGTAAAAGTGCAACATTCCCCCGCAAAAAAAAAAAAGTAAAGTAAAGTGCAACATTAGAGGATCTGGACGTGCACTAGCTAGAGCCCCCACCGATGGACTTGGGAACAGATTTCTTGTCTGCCATTTCTGGGCGTTTGGCCTCGACCATTGATCAGCCGACCTAGACGTGAATACACGGAAAATACATGGATGAATGCGGGCACATGTGAACCCTCTTTGAAAAACACATTTTTGAATGTTAACAAATTCAGAAGAAAAGAAAAAGGTTACATAGGTACATCTCAGAGTGCTATGTGAGCTCAAAAAGTGTCGTGAAGAAAATGCAACTTTCCCACCCTGCTAAAAGCAATTCATCTCTTAAAGGCACTAGCTAGTTGCTAATCATTTTCCATGTAAGCAAAAATAGTTCCCCGTTGACGTGTACAGGCCACCGCCGGGATGTCGTCGCTGATGAGCATGGCACCACAGAACGCCGTGCTAGCGGAGACGGGGCAGGTGGTCGCGGCCCAGGACGTGAAGGTCAACACGGTGATAGCAGTGAAGGCGGGGGAGGTCGTACCGATAGACGGCGTCGTCGTCGAGGGGCGGAGCGAGGTCGACGAGCAGACCCTCACCGGAGAGTCCTTCCCGGTGGCCAAACAGACGGACTCGCAGGTCTGGGCCGGCACCCTCAACATAGACGGTACCCACTACTACCAGACATCGCTCAGTTTTTTCCTGCTGCTACAGGAAAAAATCTGAACTTTAATGGTTTCTGTCTGTATGCTCGCTGGGCAATGGTGATTTCAGGGTACATTTCCGTGAGGACGACGGCCATGGCCGACAACTCGGCGGTGGCCAAGATGGCGAGGCTGGTCGAAGAAGCCCAGAACAGTAGGTCCGAGACGCAGAGGCTCATCGACACCTGCGCCAAGTACTACACGCCTGGTACGTAACCTGCTAAATAGACTCAGATACTTGCACAGAAATAGTTGATCAGTTGGTACTCTTTTCCTTTCCTCACTGTTTTTATGTTCTCCATGACTGCGCCTGCAGCGGTGATCGTGATGGCAGCGGCGGTGGCGGTGACCCCGGTGATCGTGAGAGCGCACAACCTCAGGCACTGGTTTCAGCTGGCCCTGGTGCTCCTGGTGAGCGCCTGCCCGTGCGCTCTAGTTCTGTCGACGCCGGTCGCCACCTTCTGCGCGCTGCTCATGGCCGCGAGGACCGGGCTGCTCATCAAAGGAGGGGATGTCCTCGAGTCCTTGGCCGGGATCAAAGTCGCGGCTTTCGACAAAACCGGCACGATCACCAGCGGAGAGTTCTCCGTAGCCGAGTTCCGGCCAGTCGGAGAACGTGTTCCGAGGCAGCAGCTTCTCAGCTGGTGAGTGCCACTTCCTGTACCTGTCAGAGTGCATTGTTGATACTTCATCTGGCACTTTTGTTTTTCTTCAAGTTTCTTGTGGGTTGCCTGGATATGTGTGTGTGTGCTTAGTTTCATGTATTTTGCAGGGTTTCGAGCGTCGAGAGCAGGTCGAGCCACCCAATGGCAGCTGCCCTTGTTGATTATGCTCGATCGAACTCCGCGAAACCGACACCGGAGAATGTCATGGAATTTCAGATTTATCCTGGCGAGGGGATTTATGGTGAAATCGACGGACATGGCGTATATGTCGGGAACAGAAGGATCTTGTCAAGGGCTTCATGTGAAACAGGTTGGTAAAGAAATGTGAATCTTCCAAGTATATATGTGTGTGTGTCAGTACATGTTCTGGTGCTAGTTACCTCTGAACCTCATGAATATCAGTGAACAGGACCTTTCAAGTCTCTCTCAATTCCTATATGTTTGTTTCATGGTCTGAAACCCGATTTTTTTCAAGTTACTAAACGATCTTGTGCGAACCTTGTCATGTTTTATAGTTCCAGAGGTAAATGACATCAAAGGGGTCACGGTTGGATACGTGGCCTGCAACAAGGAACTGGTGGGGATATTCGGTCTCTCGGACGTCTGCCGAACTGGATCCGCCGAAGCCATCAGGGAGCTCAGATCAATGGGCATCAAGTCGGTGATGCTCACAGGCGATAGCGCTGCCGCTGCCACCCATGCACAGAACCAGGTAAAAATCAAATCTCTTAGCAGTCCTGCACTCTCCTCATTCTCTAATTAACTTGTGTGTTTCTCGCTGGCAGCTGGGAAACGTCCTGGCCGAGGTTCACTCCGACCTGCTGCCGGAGGACAAGGTGCGGCTCGTCGACGAGCTCAAGGCGAGGGACGGCCCGACGCTGATGATCGGCGACGGCATGAACGACGCGCCGGCGCTGGCCAGGGCCGACGTCGGGGTCTCCATGGGCGTGTCCGGATCGGCCGTCGCCATGGAGACCAGCCACGTCACGCTCATGTCCAACGACATCCGCAGGATCCCCAAGGCCGTCCGGCTGGCGAGGCGGACGCGCCGGACCATCGTCACCAACATCGTCTTCTCGGTCGCGACGAAGCTCGCCATCGTCGGGCTGGCGCTCGCCGGCCACCCGCTCGTCTGGGCGGCGGTGCTGGCGGACGTCGGCACGTGCTTGCTGGTGATCATGTACAGCATGATGCTGCTGAGGGGGGGAGACGGTGCTCGCCATGGGCCTCGCTCTCACATCGAGAAGCATGGCACGTCGGCGTCCCACCACCACCATTGCTCCGACGGTCCGTGCAAATCAGCAGGCGGCTGCGGGGATTCGTCTGCTGGTGGCCATGCTTGCGGCGATGAACATCATTGTCACGGGCATGGCGACCGCGAAGAGCCGGGCAGCCCGCACCACCACGGATGTGAAGATCATGGGCATGGCCACGGCCACTGCAAAGAACCGAGCAAGCTGCACCCCATGGACAGCCATCGCTGTCAAGATCATGGCCATGGCCATGGCCACAGCCACTGCAAAGAGGCGAGCATCAAGCTGGTCACAAGCAAGAACATTTCCCATGGCCATGGCCATAGCCACTGCAAAGAGAAGCACGATGAGCACAGCACCAACTCGGTTGAGTCGTCAACCCAAGAGCACTCCATCCTGATCGACGAATCAGCTGCTGCCCAACAACAAATCCTGTGCGATCACCAGATCGAAGAAGAATGCGGGCATCACTCGAAGGCCAAGGCCCGCGCCACGGCTCGTCCGACCGACTGCGGCAGCCTCAGCCTCCGCCGCGACACGGTGGGCGACGACAACGAGGGATGCGGAACCAAAGCGAGGGACGCGTGCTCGAGCCGGCGGGCCGGCTGCGCTGCCGGGGAAACCGGGCGGTGCTGCCGGAGCGCCAGGGCGAGCAGGTGCGGCGGCCACGCAAGCATGCTGAAGCTGCCTGAGATCGTGGTGGAGTAGGATGAAACTACAGAGAGTGTATGTCAGCAGCAGCAGCTCAAGAAGAAGAAGGCTTTGCTGCTGCTGAAAAATGGAAATCGGTGGGGATGGGATGCTGCTTTCGTGTGTCCTCTCCCTCCCTGTCGACTGACCCGGCATCGTCTCCACAAGAATACTTCTTACCGGGCTCCTTTCAAGGGAAGCTCGTGTTTGTTTTTTATGTTGGGTAAGGTGTAGCTTACTTACATGATTTCTGTTTATCAAACACCTCTTGCTTGGCTAGGTGTTATGAGCAGTGTCACATGGATTTGTGCCTTGGACTTGGTGGAATAAAGCAGCAGTTTTGTTTACAACTACAACAATCTATATGATGTGGTTTCCCAAAGATGAACGAAAATTGAAAAGGGCACTTTCAACGCAAACTTGTTGATATTGTTTTCTTTTGGAGTCTCTCAATATATATTTACACACCGGCAATCAAAGTCAGAGAAGTTTGACTACAACTCTTTTAAAATGTTAATTGTTTTTTAAGGGGCATGTAGCTACCTTAGCTATTCCACACTAAGATGCACCAACAATTTGTGCTTTCAAAAAAAAAATCAACATTTACTATACCACATAATTATGCTATGAATGCATATGTAATGGTAAATCTATTGATTTGGTAAGTTAATATTATTTTATGAACTTGGCAAGATTTAAGAAAGCAACTAATTCTCAGTCAATTTTATAAGTTTGCTCATAACAAATAAAAAAACATCCACCATGTAATAAACACATGTTTATCTAGGTCGACTGATAAGTACTCCCTATGTAAACTAATGCAAGACATTTTTCAGTTCAAATTTAACTGCAAAAACGTCTTACATTAGGATTTTCAGTCCAGACTGAACTGCAGAAACATCTTGTATTAGTGTACAGATGTAGTAATTAACACCCCCTCAAATCCACAAATATGTTCACATAGATCTTGCAAACTATCAGTTTATTCATATATAGTGCAAAAAAAATCAGGCTACTACGAAATGGCAAGCGCACAAAATAAAAGATACCGGTCTGTTTAGCACCTCAAGTAGACGAACTGGCTCATTTCAGATGTCCCCAATAAAACTGGCTCATTTCTGGCACATACTAGATCAGGCATGAATTTCAGAAAAGAACGGAGCACTTCTCGGTCAGACCAACTGGCTCATTCCGATTCACAAAGCATATGTCACCAGGTTTGCAGTTGCGCTGTTCTACACCAGCAAAAATCGCCATTAAAAGAGCTACTACTAAAATAGCCTAGCCATCGAGAGATTTTGCTTCAGAGATCAGCAGGCCAGGTCAGGTGCCATCTGAAAACGTGCAAACCTCTGCTGAACAAGCGTGTATTCTAACACCAGGTACAACACGACAACGCCTGGACTGCGACGCCACGGTAGGCAATGATCGGTGCAAAAGAATCCTTGAGGCCTCCGTCCTCATATGACAGTGAAATTCGAGAAAATGTTCATCAGAGTGTCGAGCGCCTCGGGGTAGAATTTCCGTGCGAATAGGTAGCAAGGCCTCTTCATGCCGTTCCACATGCACGGTCTTCGCTGCATTTCATGCTGCATGAACATGATGAATAGTGAGATACTGAGATTTTCCACGGAGAAGGGGGTGATGATGATTCATAGCCTTGTGGTTGCAGAAAATGTAAAAGCAGCGACTTTGCAGTTTGAGGTTTCATCAGAATTGTTCATTAGGGGGGATAATCAAAATAACTATATACCTTTGCGTTGCTGGTCACGTGAATGCTCTCATCAATGGACTGCAAACATTACATGTTTAGTTAGACAAATTCCAAAACAATGCATTTTGCACAAATAAACTTAAATAGAATACCCCCGTGCCCCTCCTCCTTTTGTTTTCATTTTTTATGTACGAGTATAATAAAGAGCTCACCGCTATACTTTTAAGCAGTTCAAAGCTTGTGTCAACAGCCCTATAAACTTTAGGATGCCATTTTCCTTCAGACCAATCAACACGTGTCACTGACCAATTCGCAATTCCGGTTGGATCAACCATCTGCAGGCACGATAGCAATATGATATTACTGGTGGGTAAAGTAAAAAAAAATGGTTAGGAGCTTCTGAGTGCTTACATTAAATAAGGTTGGCAGATAGTGCTCATCAGAATAGCAGTTATGATATTCATTTCCAGGCTGCAAAATGCAATGATCACAAGATCAGTGGCGACATACAAATCAGGAAAGAACTACCTGATATCCACCAAAATACAGAAAAAGAAATCAAACAACATTGTAGGTCATGGCAAATTGGCAACCGATTAGAAGAAAGTAGTACCAACTCAAAACAGTAATGTAGCAACACAGTGTGGACTTGCCCTCTCTATTTTTTCCGCTTTACAGTGCTGAATATTGTAAATAAACAAGATATATAATCCAGATATGAATAGCTAGGTTGACAGTAATAGGTATCATGAGCAATGAATCATAATCCCCAATTACCCACTTGTTTCAGTAGCTGTTTATGTGTTTCAAAGGAACTACAGTAATCCAGTTTAGACAAAACTCTGTGCCCTGGTTTCTTGCATGGTGATATAAAGATCATTTGGAACTCATGACCATGAAAAAACAAAGTGGGCCTTGTACTATTATGCAATAACCGAATCATGAAGACCGAACAAGACTAAAACAACTATTATGTGACAGCATGGGCATTTACCTTTTTTTCCTATGTACTATTACTAACGTATAAAATGTTGCATGTCGTATGAAGTCGAATACCTTACAATCTTAAACAAACATCCAGGACGGACACTACAGCAATATAATTCTCAAGGGAAAAAGCACAGCATGATATTTTGCTTTAGTTTCTTCGAAGTTAGCTGATATTTACCTTACAGTAACGTTTGAACTTTCCATAGTAAAGAGTGTCAACAAGTATAAGAACTGCATGCTGCCGTTTCACCGTGAACCACTGCAAGAGGAGAACACACCAGAACGTGGGATGTTAGGCTATAGGAAAACATGGCAATTGTTTAAATTAGAAGACAGATGGTTACTGAAATTCAAAAACTTGTTTTTAAATTCTGAAAGTGCGAAGAGAAGAAAAATGTGATGCAACATTCAGCAACCATATGATATAAATAAGAAGGGCTCTGAATTATTATTGTCATTTTTACAAGGTTTCTGATAATCCAATTTTATGCGATTGAATAACTTGAGTTTGGTAAAGGAGACAAGGATTCCACTTTCCGAAATCAAGCATAGAAATTATCACCTGTGCACCCTTTCTCCAATCCCTCTTGACGATTTCAGGTAACATATGCTCAGAGTATCTACCTGCTCCATGTGGACCAGGATCATCGAAACTGAACAATAATTGGTATGTCACTGGTGAGGCTATGATGTGTGTAACAATAATGAATAGGAGGGAAACAACAAGTCCTCAATCAGACATATGTTCAGCTTAAAAAAAAACTTGCATCTATAGAGAATCATCTGTAACGTAACCGTCAGGACGGTCACTTACGAGTCAACAAAGCTGATGTTTGTTTCCATGAGATAACTATACACATAATCGAAGTTATGCAGTGGTACACAACTGCAATAAAAACAAAGCATTAGGATAAGGATCTTCAATTTGAATTTAGATGAGAACAAATGAAATGGCCAACCTCTCAGAGAGCAAGACAAAATGCTGGTTATCAGCATCTTGCAGTGCATTTGCCAAGAGCCTCCTCTCTGCATCAATCATAGTAACTGTACCCCAGACCACCTACAGGCAAATTGAACTATCAATGTTTCAAACAATTAAAATGTTACACTGTGAAACGGACCTAGATCCACTATGCATATCAGGCAGCAGGAGATTTTACAGGGTATGATAGTACCCACAAACCATACAGGTTCAAGAGCATTAACAGACTCTGAGTCTTGACTACAAACTACAACACTCCATGGAAGTAGAGTGGGTGTGAGTGTATTATATAGAATGTGAGGAAACTTTTTCCAGTGTAGATCAATTCAAACAATATGAAACAAGATCTCTAAATCAATACAAACAGTGTAAAAGGAGGCGGTCTCTAAATCTATTCTAGTAATTTACCTTTTCACTCCGAATATCCCTGCCAGCGAATATCGGACTTGCATGAACTGTCTTTTCTCTTGAAGCATGTACGTATATTGTGTATCGGTCTTCATGTCCCTAAAACATTACATCCAAGCAGCTGGATTCAGTATCCGATATCCATGCACATGCAACTGAGCAAGTGAGCACATCCAGTTCTTTTCATTAGGTAGGTCTATTAATTCGAAGTTTTATCATAAAGATAAGCATGATAATTAATAATCCATTTCTTCCAAGTAGGAGAAGACATTAGTATTAGTATCACATTATGCAAGTTCAACCACTGAGGTGTACCAATTTCCAATTAAGACTATACAGAGATATAATTATTTTAATTCTGCAAATATTGCCAAAAATCATACCATGAAGAATTTTTCCCAAAGCTTCTCAAAAGGCAATGAACTGGGTGTCAAGAACATGAAAGCAATTTTCGGATTCTTCGAGTGAACAGGCGGGGACAGAACAATGTCTCTCATTACAGCACGAGCAGCGATCTCATCATCGGTGTATACTCTCACAGGCACTGGAGGAGGCTGAGAACCACAGGAATTTGACAAGTAGCAACCCGTGTAATGCTGGGGTTTATAAAGATAGGCTCCAGTGACTATCGCACATACAAAAGCAATCAAGATGATGACCCAGAGAGGCCTTCTAGATGAAGTTCTGTTGCGCGGTGCCATGATCCAGGTGTATGTGTAGCAATGACAGAGCTTCAGAATCTACATTTACAAGGCTTCTTCACTTGTATAATCATGCTAAAACAGCATTCCCGTAGAATTGTTGAAACTATGAAAACCTGGAAACGTAGCATAAAAAGATAACTCGGGTTAAATGCTGTTTTATCAGCAGGCATATGTTTAACAGTCTGGAAAGATGCGATAATACAGGGGACAAACCGTTTAAATTCTGTAAAAGGCTACACCACTTAACAATGGAATAACAACCTATTTAAGCAATAGGGGACACCAATATGTTGCACACCGCAAAGTACTTTAGATACACCCTGCAACAACATCCCTGCAAACTGCACTGACTTGCATACACGCCGACTGCATGCTTCAGATGATGACTCTGTCATTTCCCTTTTTGTGGATAAGCAGCCCCCATTAAACCCCTTTCAGAGCGCCGAGACGGCGTCGGGGCTCTCCAACAAGTGGAGGACTCGAATCAAAACCCCAGATTGGCCTAATTCCCTTGACGAGGTGCCAAGAAACTTGCCAAAATGAGAGAGCACCAAAATTTCCTCATCTAGAGTTACTGCGCAACAAGAAACCCTACATATGTACTTACGCCCACAACAACCAAGAATAATTCCCGAAACCAGCGCCCTGGCCCCAAGAAATAATCTGATAACCCCTTCCGTTCCGTAGAACCAAACCCCTAACCCCTAAGAAGGCCTCCCAAATCACCCTGCCCCTAGCCTCAAAGAGGCATCGAAGGCGCGAGAATCCACTCGGAGCGCGGCCAGGAACAGGCGCCTAGAAATCCATCTCGTACAGCGCCAAGAGTGAAAGGTGGTGGGGATTGGAAGTGAGACAGAAGGGGGGGGTCACTCGTACCACACACACACGCACGCACGCACATACCGAGAGTTGAGGCGGCGGATCTCCCCCGGCGCTAGCTCGCCGCGGCTTCGGATTGCGGGGAGGGGGGAGGCCTCGGGAGATCTGTCCGGGCGACGGGGGAGAAAGGTGGGAGGGGATTCGGGTTCCTGGGCGGAGTGGGGAGTGGGGGGCGGGGTGGAAAGGAAAGGCGAGATGATGGAGAGGAGAGGAGTTGAGCCTTTTCGTGTGTGCGGCTGCGCTAGCAGAAGCAGGAAAGAGAAGAGGCATCGGGGGATGCTGATGGTGCGCCGTGCACAATTTCCAGTTTCGCACACGACGACACGACACGCTCGGCCGTGGAATCCCAAGCGGCCGTGGGCTGGCATGTGGCTCCACATATGTACCTTTTGTGTGCCTCCGCCAGCCTCACGCGTGTGTCTTGGCGTTTCGCCCAGGTTTTTTATCGCCCCGCCGGCCGAGGGAGGGTCAGAGCGGCTCCAACGCAAACACTCAAACAAGCACCATCTTTTTGTTCCATTTGGATCCGCTTAAAGCATCTTCAACACCCACCCAACCGCGCGGCGGGTTAACGGAATAGTAAATTTTTTATGCGTCGCAGAGCGCCGGCTCCAGCGGCCGTTGCAACAAATTGCGCGCATCGTTTCAGCAAACGCGCTAAACTTTCGGCGCTCGCGAGCAGCCGGCGCTTTTAACATCTTCGTTTTAACAATGTGATGATATTTTAAACATAAAAAAAAAATATCATAGTTTAATTGCACAGCATATCAGCAATCATGCCAAGTCATCATCCAACCAAGTCCAAAATCACCCAACCAAGTTCATGACATAAAAATTCACGCAAACAAATGGCACATCAACAATCATGTCGCGTCCTCATCGTCGTCCTCCTCTTCCTCCGATTCTTCTTCCTGATCCAAAATCGTTTCTTCCTCCTCTTCTTCATTGTCGCGCGTCGCATCATCATGGGGAGCTCGGAAGGTGTTGGCAAGATCTCCAATGGCATCATGCGAAGGTATGTGAGGCGCACCGAAAGACATGTGTCAACCCATGTCACCCGAAGGTGCTCCCATGCCTCCCATGAGAGACCCAAAACTCATGCCTTCCATGCCTCACATGTCACCCATGTCACCCAGGCCTTCCATGCCTCCCATGGCGGTGGCTCTTTTTTCGACCAAGACTTCTTCAGGGGCAAGATTGACGTACTCCTTTTGCTTCTCATCGAGGGTAGATGTGGCCATGAAGAACAAGTACTTCTCCCATTCAAACAATCTAGTTTGCTCCTCCATAGCCAAATTCTTCTCCTCCAATGTCACCTTCCTCTCCTCGACGAAACCCTCCTCTCCTCGGCCGCCGCATCTTGGGTCCTTGCCATCATCCTCACCTCGTTTGCTTCTTTTCTTGCCTTCTCAATAGCTTCCATAGCATTTTTAACTCATCATCTCTTTCCTCTTCTTCTTTTCTTTTGAGTCTTTCTTGCCTCTATTTGGTCTTTTTGACTTGGAGTAGGCAACCGAGTTTGGTGTAGGGCTTGTTTTGTCGTCATCACTTGATGCTTCCTCCTCATCATCATCCAAATCAATAGTTCGCTTGCGTTTGTTGCTCTCCTCATCGACACCTTCATGGGGCTTCCATTTCTCATCATCCTTCAACAAATCATAGCAATGGGGCAAGGTAAATGGTCTCCCTTTCTTGATATTCCCTTCTTGTTCTTCTTCTCCTCTCCTTGAAATATGTTTTGTATAATAGTGAGCTACAACACAAAAGAACAAGTTAGCACTTGAAATACCAAAGAAGAAGCATGAACATGGAAGAATCATTAAAGAAATGGCACTTACCCTATCTCTATCATTAGTGCCACTTGGGTTGATTGTGTCAACCCACTTAAGTGCGGCCGCCCACCTTTGACAATCTTTGTTGATTGTCGACCACCGGGAGCGAGGAGATCTATCTGTGCGGTCCCCTCCAACGGTGGCATCCCTAGACACTCTCAACCATGTATTGCATAGCAAGATGTCTTCGTCCATGGTGTACTTGTTGGCTCTTCCTTTTGATGCATCGACGGTACCCTTACCATCCTCGTCTACCTCATACTCATGATCATCTAAATGCACTTCATTTGTTTGAGACCAATGAGAATTGTTGGAGCCAACACCCATAGTTGAAATATATGTCTCATCATTGAAACTACAAAGTATATACAACAAAATAAATAAGCTATCCATATGTATCCATTCATGTAAACACAACAAGAAAAGAAGTGGGCG
The DNA here is from genome assembly GCF_904849725.1 of Hordeum vulgare subsp. vulgare. Taxonomy (NCBI): domain Eukaryota; kingdom Viridiplantae; phylum Streptophyta; class Magnoliopsida; order Poales; family Poaceae; genus Hordeum; species Hordeum vulgare. Next base: position 567,511,051 of record NC_058524.1, on the reverse strand, counting down.
GAGTCATACCTTGTGGGCATTTCATCGAACATGTTGTGTGCACCGGCCGCCAGCGCAACAAGCGAGCTCGCCGCTGCATCCATCGCACGCCCTGCAAGTTTCTTCATCGACCGCCTAGAGGAGCCGTCCACCGCTTTGTTCTTCTTCCCGGACACCTTGCCCGCCTTCGCCATCGCCGCATTTGGGAGCTTTGAGAGGGGGCATGTGGCTTCATGGCGGGGGCCGACGCAACTCCGTCGAGGTCGTCCGTGGCGCCATGAAAAGGCCGCGCACGAGATCGGTGGTTGGAGGAGCACCGACGGAGGTGAAGCCAAAGCTCCTCGGGCTAGGGTTTGCATTGGCGGCGGCGGAGGGGTCGCGGGCATATGAAGGGGTGAGCGGGATGTGGCGCGGCTGTCCATCGAGCGAATTCGCTGGCGGCCCTGGTTGGACGCCAGACTCAACACCTCCTCAATCGTCGGCTCCACAACCGGTGGCGCCTCCACCTCCGGGGTCGGCTCCTGATGCGCCTCCACACGCGTCGGCGAGGCCCCCACGATCGGAGCCTCAGGGGTCATCGGCGTCGTGGTGTGATAACTCCCAAGTATAGGGGATCGTAACAGTTTTCGAGGGTAGAGTATTTAACCCAAATTTATTGATTCGACTCAAGGGGAAGCAAAAGAATATTCTCAAGTATTAGCAGCTGAGTTGTCAATTCAACCACACCTGAAAGATTTAGTGTCTGCAGCAAAGTATCAGTAGCAAAGTAGGGTGATAGCAGCAATAGCAACAGTAACCAGTAGCAGTAGAGTAAGAGCAGTAGCAACAGAGTAACAGTAGCAGCAGCAAAGTAACATAGCAAGGACCAGTAGTAAAAGACTCGTAGGCATTGGATCGGTGATGGATGGTTATGCCGGATGTTATTCATCATGCAACAACTATAACACGGAGAGATAAGTAACTAGCTCCCGTTCGTCAATCTAATGTAGGCATGTATTCCGTATGTAGTCATACGTGCTTAGGGAAAAGAACTTGCATGACATCTATTGTCCATCCCTCCCGTGGCAGCGGGGTCCTAAGGGAAACTACGGGATATTAAGGTTCTCCTTTTAATAAAGAACTGGACCAACGCATTAACACTTGGTGAATACATGAATTCCTCATACTATGGTCATCTCCGGGAGTGGTTCCGGCTATTGTCACTCCGGGGTTGCCGGGTCATAACACATAGTAGGTGACTACAACTTGCAAGATAGGATCTAAAACACACATATATTGGCGACAACATAATAGGTTCAGATCTGAAATCATGGCACTCGGGCCCTAGTGACAAGCATTAAGCATGGCAAAGTAGTAGCAATATCAATCTCAGAACATAGTGGATACTAGGGACCAATCCCCGTCAAAACTAACTCGGTTACATGATAGATCTCATCCAACCCATCACCGTCCAGCAAGCCTACGATGAGATTACTCACGAACGGTGAAGAGCATCATGGAATTGGCGATGAAGGAAGGTTGATGATGACGATCGCAACGATCTCCCCTCTCCGGAGCCCAGAACGGACTCCAGATTTGCCCTCCAGATGAAGAACAAGAGGTGGCGGTGCCTCCGTATCGTAAAACGCGATGAACTCTTCTCCTTGATTTTTTTCCGGGCGAGACGGACTAAATAGAGCTGAGATTGGAGGCGGTGGAGCAACGTGGGCCCCACAAGCCTGGTAGGCGTGGCCAGGGGGTGGTCGCGCCTCTTGGGCTTATGGCCCACTCGCTCACCTCCTCCGATGGATCTTTGCGTAGGTATTTTTCATATATTCCATAAAAATTCCTCGTAAATTTTCAGGTCATTCCGAGAACTTTTATTTCTGCACAAAAACAACACCATGGCAGTTCTGCTAAAAACAGCGTTAGTCCGAGTTAGTTCCATTCAAATCATGCAAATTAGAGTCCAAAACAAGGGCAAAAGAGTTCAGAAAAGTAGATACGATGGAGGTGTATCAACTCCCCCAATCTTAAAGCCTTGCTTGTCCTCAAGCAATTCAGTTGACAAACTGAAAGAGACAAAAGAAAAACTTTGATGAACTTTGTTTGATCTTGTTGTTGCAACTATGTCTAACTCATATCCAGAGTTTCAGCAAGATCGCAAGCAAACCACATAAGCAAATGACATCTAGGTCTCACAATAAACTCATATCAATGGCATAATCAACTAGCGAGCAAATAATAATAAGTCTCGAACGCTAACACTTCAATCAAAACAATCATGAAGCAGTACGAATAGATGGTATCTCGCTAGCTCTTTTTGAGACCGCAAAACATAAATGCAAAGCACCTTCAAAGACCAAGGGCTGACTAAACATTGTAATTCATGGCAAAGAATATCCAGTCACAGTCATACTCAACACAGTTAAAAGCAAAGCATAAAAATGACAGAGGTGCTCTCTAATTGGTGCCTTTGTAAGAGGAGGATGACTCAACAGGAACATAAATAGACAGGCCCTTCGCAGAGGGAAGCATTGGTTTGCAGAGGTGCCAGAGCTCAAGCTTTGAAAATAGAGATAATAATTTTGGGTGGCATGCTTTCATTGTCAACGCAATGACTAAGAGTTCTCAACATCTTCCACGCTACACATGCTATAGGCGGTTCCCAAACAGAAAAGTAAAGTTTTGACTCCCCCACCACCAATCAATCACACTCCACGGCTAGCCGAATCCTCGGGTACCATCCATACCAACATCAATCCAGGGGGAGTTTTGTTTGCAATTATCTTTTCGATTTGAGCATGGAACTGGGAATTCCAATTACCGACCCCTTTCTCGTGAATGATAGTGAATAAAGACATATCGAGGATAACACGCCTAGCATGGAAGATACTAATAGCCCCTTGTCACCACATGAGCGGTTCGGGCATGCAAAACAGATTATTTCTTGAAGGTTTAGAGAGTGGCACATGCAAATTTACTTAGAACGGCGGGTAGATATCGCACATAGGTAGGTATGGTGGACTCATATGGAACAACTTTGGGTTTATGGAAGTGGATGCACAAGCACTATTTCCCGCTTAGTACAAGTGAAGGCTAGCAAAAGACTGGGAAGCGACCAACTAGAGAGCGACAACAGTCATCAAAATGCATTGAGATTAACTAACATTGAGTGCAAGCATGAGTAGGACATAAATCACCATGAACATGAAAATCATAGAGGCTATGTTGATTTTGTTTCAACTACATGCGTGAACATGTGCCAAGTCAAGCCACTTGAATCATTCAAAGGAGGATACCATCCTATCATACTACATCACAGTCATCTCAAAATTCATGTTGGCAACCAAGGCAAACCATTATAAGCTCCTAGCTAATTAAGCATGGCATCAGCAACTATGGTCTCTAAGTTGTCATTGCAAACATGTTTCTCTCACAACAAAGCTGGACTAGGAACAATGAGCTAGTCATATTTACAAAAACAAAATAGATCGAGTTCATACCAGCTTTTCCAGGCTCGGTCACTTCATCATATATCGTCATTATTGCCTTTCACTTGCACGACCGAACGATGTGAACAATAATAAGAGTGCTCGTGCATTGGACTAAAGCTGGAATCTGCAGGCAAACACAAAGGAGAAGACAAAGTAATATGGCTCTTTAACAGCTAAACAGGTATGCATGCGAGAGCCACTAAACATTGTAACCATGGTCTTCTACCTTGACCCAAAGAAAAAGAAAACTATTTACACGGGAAAGCTCCCAATAAGCAAAAGAAGAAAAAGGAAATCTTTTTGGGTTTTCTCAACTAGACAGACACACGAAAAGAAAACGAGAAAAAGAAAATAAACTAGCATAGATGATACAGTGGCAAAGTGTGAACACCGACGAACAAAGTGAAAGCATAAGCAAGAATGTAAAGTCGGTGAGAAACACGTACTCCCCCAAGCTTATTAGGCTTTTGGCCTAAGTTGGTCTACTCCCAAGGAGGGAAATAACCAGCTCCGGGGTACTCAGGAGTGGACTGAGGATGCCACTGTTGTGTGAGCTCCTCTGGCTCCCACTGATAAACTGGCGTCTGGTACTCGACTGGTGGCTGATACGTCTCCAACGTATCTATATTTTTTGATGGTTTCATGCTATTATCTTGTCAAACTTTGGATGTTTTGCATACCTTTTATATACTTTTTGGGACTAACTTATTAACTCAGTGCCAAGTGCCAGTTCCTGTTTTTTCCATGTTTTTGACCCCTTTCAGAGGAGGATTTTAAACGGAGTCCAAACGGAATGAAACTGCCAAAAAGATTTTTTTCGGAACATAAAAAGATTGGAAAGCCGGAGAATCAGGGCAGGGGGCCACCAGGGACCCCACAAGCCCTCATGGCGCGGCCAGGGGGCCCGTGCCCCCTGACTTTTGGGCTCCCTGAGGCTCCTTTGCCCTAGGTTTTGCGCCTATATATTCCTTAAAATTCCATAAAAAATCAGGAGATCATCGAAAGTACTTTTTCGCCGCCGAAAGCTTCTGTCTCCGCAAGATCCCATCTGGGGCACGTTCGGGTGCCCTTCCGGAGGGGGGATTCGGACACGGAGGACTTCTTCATCAACACCATGACCTCTCCGATGATGCGTGAGCAGTTCACCATAGACCTACGGGTCCATAGCTAGTAGCTAGATGGCTTCTTCTCTCTCTTGGATCTTCAATACAAAGTTCTCCATGATCTTCATGGAGATCTATCCGATGTAATCTTGTTTTGCGGTGTGTTTGTCAAGATCCGATGAATTGTGGATTTATGATCAAATTATCTATGAATCTTATTTGAGTTTCTTCTAATCTCTCTTATGGATGATTTCATATCCTTGTAATTCTCTTCGAGTTGTGGGTTTTGTTTGGCCAACTAGATCTATGATTCTTGCAATGGGAGAAGTGCTTGGTTTTGGGTTCATACCGTGCGGTGACCTCACCCAGTGACAGAAGGGGTAGCGAGGCACGCATCGTGTTGTTCCCATGAAGGGTAAAAAGATGGGTTTTTCATCATTGGTTTGAGATTATCCCTCTACATCATGTCATCTTGCTTAAGGTCTTACTCTGTTCTTCATGAACTCAATACACTAGATGCATGCTGGATAGCGGTCGATGTGTGGAGTAATAGTAGTAGATGCAGAAAGTATCGGTCTACTTGTCTCGGACGTGATGCCTATATGTATGATCATTGCCTTAGATATCGTCATGACTTTGCGCCGTTCTATCAATTGCTCGACAGTAATTTGTTCACCCACCGTAATACTTGCTATTTTGAGAGAAGCCTCTAGTGAACACTATGGCCCCCGGGTCTACTCCACACCATATTTTCAGCCTTACACTTTTTACTTCGTTGCACTTTCCACCTTTAGATCTCACTTTGCAATCAATCTTGAAGGGATTGACAACCCCTTTATAGTGTTGGGTGCAAGCTCTTTTCTGTTTGCGCAGGTACTCTGGACTTGACGAGATTCTCCTAGTGGATTGATACCTTGGTTCTCGAACTGAGGGAAATATTTACTGCTCCTGTGCTGCATCACCCTTTCCTCTTCAAGGGAAAAACCAACACAAGCTCAAGAGACGACAGAAGGATCTCTGGCACCATTGCCAGGGAAGTACTTTTGTTGACGTAGCAGTGGCTCGGGCACGGGCACCTGTGGTTGGGCGAAGCCCCAATATGCATAGATGTCCGAGGGCATAATAATGTACCTGCCTACATGAAGATTGAACAAAAAAGGAGCAGGCAAAGTAATAGTCTCACGAGTACCCTGACTAAATATCAGGTTATAAATCATCCTTCTATTTATATCTCTATCAAGAAAGTCATGGTGAACCATGCTATCATAATCTAGATATCTCTCGGGAAGAAGAATCTCTTCTTCCTCGTCCAGTCTAATAGGTATCTCAAAATGTCTAGCAAGACGAGTAGCATAGATACCTCCATAGACAACGCCTTTAGAATGGTTCATGTTCAACCGTTGAGCTACTATAGCGCCCAAGCTATAAGTTTTATCATTATAAAGGGCTTTGCGCAAGACCGCAAGATCTGGGGAGCTAAGGGACCCAGCTTTCCCACAACCAATCAAATATTTTCCCACAAATAGTGAGAAGTACTGAAGCACGGGAAAATGTATGCTAGCAGCTCTAGCGCAAGACACTCCTCTCTCCTCTCCTACGGTGTATCGATGAAAGCTTCCAAGTCCCATGGACGAGGTTCATGAATATCCCCAACAAAAGGCAATTTGCAAACATTGCAAAAATCCTGGAGTGACATGCGTTGGGGAATATCATAAAGTTTGAACTCAACCATGGGAGGATTCTTCCTCGGATAGAAGTTAAAGCTTTGTACGAAGATATTAGTGAGGAGGAGGTATTGCGGACACTTATCTTCAACGAAGGCGGTAAGACTTGCGTTCTCCACCAAGTGATAAAAGTCCTCATAAAGTCCGGCGGCGCGTAAGAACACATCGCTTGGCCACTCGCACGCTCGAACTTCTGCGACTCGAGGGACCGGATACTTGGGCTTCTTCTCACTCCCATCATCCTTGGGGTCACGGCTTGAAGAGCCTCTTAAGAACCTCCTCATCTTTTCCTTTTCCTATCTCTGAAAAATTCTGAAATTTTTAGTGACTCTAAGGAAAAGTGAACAAGGCTCAACAAAACTCATAGCAACTACTCCCACAAGTTCCTAGAGGCCATATTACACATCAAAATTACTTGGGACGAGCTAAAATTACCATGCAAAGCTCAATAACATGGTCACCAAGGCAGCAAAAATACGCGAAGTATAAGGCACTAGAGCAAAAACTAATTGGACCAATGGAGGAGTCACTTACGAAGGAGTAATTTCCCCAAAACAGTTCGGAGAATGGTGCTTTGAGCAAGGAGATCGAAAATCCCACCAAGAAGAGCAAGAACACGAGTTTGAGCTACGAAACGATTTTTTCTGGAGGTAGGAGAAGTGGATGAGAGCTAGAATGAGTGGAGGGGGTGCACGTGGGGCCCACAAGCCAGGTAGGCGCGGCCAGGGGGGTCCGGTGCCTCGAGGGCTTGTGGCCCACTGGTGCAGCCCCCAGACTAGCTCTTCATCCCAATATTTTTCAAAAAATCTAGAAAAAATCATACTTGATTTTCAGGACGTTCGGAGAACTTTTATTTTCGGGGTACTTTTCCACGAGACGCTAAAACAGAAAACAGGGAAAACTAAACTAAATCTATCATTTTTCTTCTAAGCAACCGAAGGTGAAATCTTAAAACAGAGGTTTGTGACTCCTCGATTCATCCATCTCATGGTCATCGAAAGAAATCTGTCAATGGGGTTGATCAAGTCTCCTTGACAAACCTTTTCGAATCACAAAAGAGAACGGAGAATTTTCGAATAGTCACTAGGTCACCTCAATGGGGATGTGTATCTCCCCAACAAGCAAATCATACTTCATCTTAACAGGAGGAATAGGGCATTCAAAGCTCCCAATAAGAATCGATGAAGTTTTTTCGATAGCATTGATGCAATGTACTCGATATTGTTTCTTCGGAAAGTGCACTGTATGCTCATTACCGTTGACATGGAAAGTGACATTGCCTTTGTTGCAATCTATAACAGCCCCTACAGTGTTTAAAAAGGGTCTTCCAAGGATGACCACCATGGCATCATCCTCGGGAATATCCAGAATAACAAAGTATGTTAAGATAGTGACGTTAACAACCACAACAGGCACATCCTCGCAAATGCCGATAGGGAAAGCAGTTGATTTGTCGGCCATTTGCAGAGAGATTTCAGTGCGTGTCAACTTATCCAGTTCAAGTCTACGATAAAGAGAGAGAGGCATAACACTAACACTGGCTCCAAGATTGCATAGCGCAGTTCTAACTTAGTTGCCTTTAATGGAGCAAGGTATAGTGGGCACACCGGGATCACCGAGTTTCTTAGGAGTTCCACCCTTGAAGGTATAATTAGCAAGCATGGTGGAAATCTCAACCTCAAGTATCCTCCTTTTATTAGTCACAATATCCTTCATGTACTTAGCATACGGAGACATTTTGAGCATATCTGTCAAACGCATTTGCAGAAAGACAGGTCTAATCATTTCAACAAATCGCTCAAAATCCTCATCATCCTTTTTCTTGGATGGTTTGGGAGGAAAGGGCATGGGTTTCTGAACCCATGGCTCCCTTTCTTTACCATGGCTCCCTTTCTTTACCATGCTTCCTAGAAGCAAAGTCATTCTTATCATATCTCTTATTCTTAGGCTGTTGGTTATCAAGATCAACTGGTTCAATCTCCACATCCTTTTCATTGCTAGGTTGAGCGTCATCATGAACATCACTATTGATATCATCATTAGGCTCATGTTCATCACTAGATTGTGTTTCAGCATCAGAGATAGATACATCGTTGGGACTCTGAGGTGTAGCAGCAACGGGGCTGCTAGCGTGCAGGTTCCTATCATATTTCTTCTTCTTTATAGGATGACTAGGTGCATCAGTGCTAACTCCTTGAGTATCTTGTTCAATTCTCTTCGGATGACCCTCAGGATAAAAGGGTTCCTGGGTCATTCTACCGCCTCTAGTGACGACTCTAACGGAATTGTCATTCAACTCATTGAGCAAGTCATTCTAAGCTTTGAGTACTTGTTCTACCTGAGTAGTAACCATAGAGGCATGTTTACTCAGAAGCTTAAGATCATTGACGTTTCTGTCCACACAAGCACTTAAATGACTAAGCATACGAGCATTCTGTTCCAATTGTCTACTAACATAATCATTGAAACTCTGTTGTTTGGCAACAAAGTTATCAAATTCATCCATGCATAAGCTAGCAGGTTTATCAAAAGGAATGTCACTCTCATCAAACCTACGCAGAGAATTTACTTCTATTACCTGTATCGGGTTATCAAGACCATGGATCTCTTCGATAGGTGGTAGATTTTTGACATCTTCAAATTTAATGCCTTTCTCTCACATAGATTTCTTAGCTTCTTGCATATCTTCAGGACTGAGGAATAGAATACCTCTTTTCTTTGGAGTTGGCTTAGGAGGTGGTTCGGGAATAGTCCAAGCATTCTCATTGCACAAGATGTTATTCAATAGAATCTCAGCTTGTTCTACGGTTCGTTCCCTAAAAACACAACCGGCACAACTATTTATGTGGTCTTTAGAAGCATCGGTAAGTCCATTATATAAGATATCAAGTATTTCGTTCTTCTCAAGAGGGTGATCAGGCAAAGCATTCAGTGGCTGAATGAGCCTCCCCCAAGCTTGTGGGAGACTCTCTTCTTCAGCTTGAGCAAAGTTGTATATTTCTTGCAAGGCAGCTTGCTTCTTATGGGCAGTGAAATATTTTTCACAGAAGTAGTAGACCATATCCTGGGGGCTGCGCACACAACCAGGAGCAAGAGAAGTGAACCAGGTCTTAGCATCATCCTTTAGTGAGAAAGGAAACAGCTTGAGGATATAGTAGTGGCGGATCTTTTCCTCACTAGTGAATAGAGTGGCTATATCGTGCAGTTTGGTAAGATGGTCTACAACCGTTTCAGACTCATAACCATGAAAAGGATCAGATTCGACCAGAGTGATTTACTCTGGGTCGACAGAGAATTCATAATCCTTATCGGTCACAAAGATAGGCGAAGTAGCAAACTTCGGGTCGTATTTCATCCTAGCGTTCAGAGATTTTTCTTTCCACTTGCGCAGTAATTTCTCAACATCATAGCTATCCTTACACACAAGAAAATCCTCAGCTATCTCTCCCTCCATAACATAACACTCAGGCATAACAGGCAGTTCAGGCATAATAGCAGGTCCTACTTCAATAGTATGAGCAGTTTCAGAAGTATCATCACATCTAGCAGCAACTCTAGCAATTTTTCCATCAAGGAATGCACCTAGTGGCAAAGCAGTATCAAGCATAGCATCATCAGCCAAAGCAGTATCAAGCATAGCATCATCATAAGCATCATGGGCAGCAGAAGTTACATCATCAGGCAAATCAGTATCAAGCATAGCATCATCAGGCAAAGCAATATCAAGCATAGCATCATCATAAGCATCATGGGCAGCAGAAGTAGCATCATCAAGCACAGGCGACATATCAAGATTTCTAGCAGGAGGTGATGTCGCAAACTTACTCATAACTGAAGGTGAATCAAGTGCAGAGCTAGATGGCAGTTCCTTACCTGTCCTCATAGTGGAGGGCAAGACTTTAGTTCTTGGATCTATCGGATTCCTCATAGTGACCAGCAGATGTAAATCCCAAGTAACTCGGAGAATATAGCTGTGCTTCCCCAGCAACGGTGCCAGAAAAATGTCTTGATAACCCACAAGTATAGGGGATCGTAACAGTTTTCGAGGGTAGAGTATTCAACCCAAATTTATTGATTCGACTCAAGGGGAAGCGAAAGAATATTCTCAAGTATTAGCAGCTGAGTTGTCAATTCAACCACACCTGAAAGATTTAGTGTATGCAGCAAAGTATCAGTAGCAAAGTAGGGTGATAGCAGCAATAGCAACAGTAACCAGTAGCAGTAGAGTAAGAGCAGTAGCAACAGAGTAACAATAGCAGCAGCAAAGTAACGTAGCAAGGACGAGTAGTACAATACTCGTAGGCATTGGTTCGGTGATGGATGATTATGCCAGATGTTATTCATCATGCAACAGCTATAACACGGAGAGATAAGTAACTAGCTCCCGTTCGTCAATCTAATGTAGGCATGTATTCCGTATGTAGTCATACGTGCTTAGGGAAAAGAACTTGCATGACATCTATTGTCCATCCCTCCCGTGGCAGCGGGGTCCTAATGGAAACTACGAGATATTAAGGTTCTCCTTTTAATAAAGAACCGGACCAACACATTAACACTTGGTGAATACATGAACTCCTCATACTATGGTCATCTCCGGGAGTTGGTCCGGCTATTGTCACTCCGGGGTTGCCGGGTCATAACACATAGTAGGTGATTACAACTTGCAAGATAGGATCTAAAACACACATATATTGGCAACAACATAATAGGTTCAAATCTTAAATCATGGCACTCGGGCCCTAGTGACAAGCATTAAGCATGGCAAAGTAGTAGGAACATCAATCTCAGAACATGGTGGATACTAGGGATCAATCCCCGTCAAAACTAACTCGATTACATGATAGATCTCATCCAACCCATCACCGTCCAGCAAGCCTACGATGACATTACTCACGAACGGTGAAGAGCATCATGGAATTGGCGATGAAGGAAGGTTGATGATGATGATGGCGACGGTCTCCCCTCTCCGGAGCCCATAACGGACTCCAGATCTGCCCTCCAGATGAAGAACGGGAGGTGGCGGCGCCTCCGTATCGTAAAACGCGATGAACTCTTCTCCTTGATTTTTTTCCGGGCGAGATGGACTAAATAGAGCTGAGATTGGAGGCGGTGGAGCAACGTGGGCCCCACAAGCCAGGTAGGCGCGGCCAGAGTGGTGGCCGCGCCTCCTGGGCTTGTGGCCCACTGGCTCACCTCCTCCGGTGGATCTTTGCATAGGTATTTTTCATATATTCCATAAAAAATCCTCGTAAATTTTCAGGTCATTCCGAGAACTTTTATTTCTGCACAAAAACAACAACATGGCAATTCTGCTGAAAACAGCGTTAGTCTGGGTTAGTTCCATTCAAATCATGCAAATTAGAGTCCAAAAAAGGGCAAAAGAGTTCGGAAAAGTAGATACGACGGAGGCGTATCATGGTGCCACTCGTCGCCCCAGCCAAGGGGCCACCCAAGTTGACCGTCGCAGCCAACGTAGCCTTCTGTTGGAAATATGCCCCAGAGGCAATGATAAAATAGTTATTATTATATTTCCTGTTTCAAGATAATCGTTTATTATTCATGCTATAATTGTATTGAATGAAAGCATAGATACATGTGTGGATATATAGACAAAACATTGTCCCTAGTAAGCCTCTAGTAGACTAGCCAGTTGATCAAGGATGGTTAAGGTTTTGTGACCATATGCAAGTGTTGTCACTTGATGACTGGATCACATCATTAGGGGAATGATGTGATGGACAAAGACCCAAATAATAAATGTAACACGTGATCGTGTCATTTTGTTGCTATTGTTTTCTGCGTGTCAAGTATTCATTCCTATGATCATGATATCATGTAACTCACTGACACCGGAGGAAAAACCTTGTGTGTATCAAACGTTGCAACGTTACTGGGTGACTATAAAGGTGCTCTACAGGTATCTCCGAAGGTGTCCGTTGAGTTAGCATGGATCAAGACTGGGATTTGTCACTCCGTGTGACAGAGAGGTATCTCGGGGCCCACTCGGTAATACAACATCACGTATAAGCCTTGCAAGCAATGTGACTAAAGTGTTAGTCACGGGATCTTGTATTACAGAATGAGTAAAGAAACTTGTCGGTAATGAGATTGAAATAGGTATAGGATACCGACGATCAAATCTCGGGCAAGTAACATACCGAAGTACAAAGGGAATGGTATACGGGATTATATGAATCCTTGGCACAGAGGTTCAACCGATAAGATATTCGTAGAATATGTACGATACAATATGTACATCTAGGTCCCGCTATTGGATATTGGTCGGGGAGTGTCTCGGGTCATGTCTGCATAGTTCTCGAACCAGCAGGGTGTGCACACTTAAGGTTCGGTGACATTTCGGTATAGTTGAGTTATAGTTGTTGGTGATCGAAGGTTGTTCGCAGTCCCGGATGAGATCATGGACATCATGAGGGTTTCCGGAATGGTCCGGAAACGAAGATTGATATATAGGATGGTTTCATTTGGTCTCCGGAAAGATTTCGGGCATTACCGGCAGTGTACCGGGAGTGACGAATGGGTTTCGGGTTTTTCACCGGGAGGGGCCCACCCACCCGGGAGTGAGCCCAATAGTCCAAGGGTGGCGCACCAGCCCTTAGTGGGCTGGTGAGGCCAGACCAAGTGGGCTATGTCGCTAGGAAAAGAAAACCAAAATAAAAAAAGAGGGAGGTGGGAAGGAAGAGGAGGACTCCTCCTTCCCCAAACCAAATTGGAGCTTGAGTCTTCCTTCTCCTTTCAGCTGGCGCCCTTGGGGCTCTCTTGAGCCCCAAGGCTAGCCCCTCCGCTCATCCTATATATACTAGTGGTTTTAGGGTTTTTGAGACGCAACTTTGCCACGTGCAACTCAAACCTCTACTTCGTAGTTCTTCCTGTAGATCAGTTTTCTACGGAGCTCGGGCGGAGCCCTGCAGAAATAGATCATCACCATCACTAGCGCGCCGTCACACTGCCGGAGAACTCATCTACTTCCCCGTCTCTCTTGCTGGATCAAGAAGGCGGAGATCGTCATCGAGGTGTACATGTGCTGAACACGGAGGTGCCGTTCGTTCGGCGCTAGATCGGAACAGATCCTGGGACGACGGTGATTTGAATCATGAAGTTGTACCACTACATCAATCGCATTTCTTAATTCTTCCCTCTTAGCGATCTACAAGGGTATGTGGATCCGATCCCCCTCTCGTAGATGAACATCACCATGATAGGTCTTCGTGTGCGTAGGAATTTTTTTGTTTCCCATGCAACGTTCCCCAACAGTGGCATCATGAGCTAGGTTCATGCGTAGATGTAATCTCGAGTAGAACACAAAAGTTTTTGTGGGCGTTGATGTTTGATTTGCTGCCCTCCTTAGTCTTTTCTCGATTCGACGGTATTGTTGGATTGAAGCGGCCCGGACCAACATTACTCGTACGCTTACGATAGACCGGTTTCATCGACTAACGTGCAACTCGTTGCATAAACATGACTGGCAGGTGCCTGTTTATTCAACTTTAGTTGAATTGGACTTGACCGAGGCGGCCCTTGGAGAGAGGTTAAATAGCAATTTGCACATCTCCGTTGTGGTTTGTGCGTAAGTAAGATGCGATCATACTAGTTACCCATAGCAGCCACATAAAACATGCAACAACAAATTAGAGGACGTCTAACTTGTTTTTGCAGGGTATGCTTGTGATGTGATATGGCCAAAGACATGATGTGATATATTGGATGTTTGAGATGATCATGTTGTAATAGTTAATATTGACTTGCATGTCGATGCTACGACAACCGGCAGGAGCCATAGGGTTGTCTTTAAACTAACGTTTGTGTTTGCAGATGCGTTTACTATATTGCTAGGTTGTAGCTTTAGTAGTAATAGCATAGATAGCACGACAACCTCGATGGCGGAACGATGATGGAGATCATGGTGTGGCGCCGGTGAAGATGAAGATCATGCCGGTGCTTTGGTGATGGAGATCAAGAAGCACAAGATCATGGCCATATCATGTCACTTATGAATTGCATGTGATGTTAATCCTTTTATGCAGCTTATCTTGCTCATAACGATGGTAGCATTATAATGTGATCCCTCACTAAATTTCAAGATAAAATTGTGTTCTCCCCGACCGTGCACCGTTGCGACAGTTCGTCGTTTCAAGACACCACGTGATGATCGGGTGTGATAGACTCAACGTTCACATACAACGGGTGCAAAACAGTTGCACACGCGGAACACTCGGGTTAAACTTGACGAGCCTAGCATGTGCAGACATGGCCTCGGAACACGAGAGACCAAAAGGTCAAGCATGAATCGTATAGTTGATATGATTAGCATAGAGATGTTTACCACTGAAACTACGCTCAACTCACGTGATGATCGGATTTGAGTTAGTGAATTTGGATCATGCCACACTCAAGTAACTAAAGGGGATGTCTATTTGAGTGGGAGTTTATTAGTAATTTGATTAGTTAAACTTTAATTATCTTGAACATAGTCTAAGTCCACTTTGCAATATTTTATGTTGTAGATCAATGGCTCACGCAGTAGCGACCCTGAATTTCAATACGTTCCTAGAGAAAGCTAAGTTGAAAGATGATGGTAGCAACTTTGTAGACTAGGCTCATAATCTTAGGCTCATCCTACAAGCTGGGAAAATAATTATGTCCTTGATGTTGCGCTAGGAGATGAACCACCCGCTACGTCTGACCAAGATGTTTTGAACGCTTTGCAATCACGTAAGGAGGACTACTCAGTAGTTCAGTGTAGTCTTGTATGGCTTGGAACCATGACTTCAACGATGATTTGAACATCATGGAGCATATGAGATGTTCCAAGAGTTGAAGTTTATCTTTCAGAAGAATGCCCGGATCGAGAGGTATGAGACCTCCGATAAATTCTATACTTCCAAGATGGAGGAGAATTCGTCTGTTAGTGAACATGTGCTCAAAATGTCTGGGTACTCAAACCGTCTAGCTGAGCTGGGGATTCAACTCCCGCAAGAGGCTATCACTGATAGAATTCTTCAATCACTGCCACCTAGCTACAAGAGCTTTGTGTTGATCTATAACATGCAAGGGATGAACAAGTCACCTGGCGAGTTATTTGCGGTGCTGAAAGTTGCAGAGTCGGAACTCCGAAAAGAGCATCAAGTGTTGATGGTCAATAAGACCACTGGTTTCAAGAAAAACGACAAAGGCAAGAAGGGTAACTCCAAGAAGAGTGGCAAGACTGTTGCCAATCCGATGAAGAAACCCAAGGCAGGACCTAAGCCGGAAACAGAGTGCTATTATTGCAAGGGGATGGGTCACTGGAAGCGCAACTGCCCCAAGTATTTGGCTGATAAGAAGGCAGCCAACGCCAAACCAGGTATATATGATATACATGTTATTGATGTGTACCTAACCAACTCTCGTAGTAGTGCATGTGTATTTGATACTGGTTCTATTGCTCATATTTGTAACTCGAAGCAGGGACTGCGGAATAAACGAAGGCTGGCGAAGGATGAAGTGACGATGCATGTGGGAAATGGTTCCAAGGTTGATGCAATCGCCGTCGGCACAGTCTCACTTCCGTTACCGTCATGATTAGTTATGAACTTAAATAATTGTTATTTAGTGCCTGCGTTAAGCATGAACATTATTGTGAGACGGTTACTCATTTAAGTCAGAGAATAATGGTTGTTCTATTTTTATGAGTAATATCTTTTATGGTCATGCACCCAATGTGAGGGGTTTGTTCATATTGAATCTTGATTGTGATGACACATATATACATAACATTGAGACCAAAAGATGTAGAGTTAACAATGATAGCGCCACTTTTTTGTGGCATTGCCGCTTAGGTCATTTTGGTGTAAAGTGCATGAAGAAACTCCATATTGATGGGCTTTTGGAGTCACTTGATTTTGAATCACTTGACACGTGCGAACCATGCCTCATGGGCAAGATGACTAAGACTCCGTTCTCCGGAACAATGGAGCGTGCAAGTGACTTGTTGGAGATCATACATACTGATGTGTGCAGTCCAATGAGTGTGGAGGCGTGCGGCGGATATCGTTATTTTATCACCTTCACTGATGATTTGAGTAGGTATGGATATATATCTACTTGATGAAGCACAAGTCTGAAACCTTTGAAAAGTTCAAGCAATTTCAGAGTGAAGTTGAAAGTCATCGTAACAAGAAGATAAAGTCCCTACGATCTGATCGAGGGGGTGAATATATGAGTTTCGAGTTTGGTGCTCACTTAAGACAATGTGGAATCGTTTCATAGATGACACCACCTGGAACACCACAACGTAATGTTGTGTCCGAATGTTGTAATCGTACTTTGTTAGATATGGTGCGATCTATGATGTCTCTTACCGATTTGCCGTTATTGTTTTGGGGTTATGCATTAGAGACAGCTGCATTCACTTTAAATAAGGCACCATCAAAATCCGTTGAGACGACACCATATGAGCTATGGCATGGCAAGAGGCTAAAGTTGTCGTTTCTTAAAGTTTGGGGATGCGATGCTTATGTCAAAAAGCTTTATCCTGAAAAGCTGGAACCCAAAGCGGAAAAGTGCGTCTTCATAGGTTACCCAAATAAGATAGTTGGGTACACCTTCTATCTCAGATCCGAGGGCAAAGTGTTTGTTGCTAAGAACAGAGCTTTTATTTAGAAGGAGTTTCTCTCGAAAGAATTGAGTGGGAGGAAGATAGAACTTGATGAGGTTGTTGGACCTCTGCTCCCTCTAGATGGTGGCGCAGGGCAGAGAGAAATCTCTATTGAGGCAACACCGGTTGAGGAGGAAGCTAATGATGATGATCATGAAGCTTCGGATCAAGTTACTATCGGACCTTGTAGGTCGACAAGATCACGTACTTCTCCCGAGTGGTACGGTAATCTCGTCTTATCTATAATGTTGCTAGACAACAATGAACCTTCGAATTATGAAGAAGCAATGGTGGGCCCGGATTCCAACAAATGGTTAGAGGCCATGAAGTCCAAGATAGGATCTATGTATGAAAACAAAGTGTGGACTTTGGAAGTATTACCTGAAGGTCGCAAGGCTATGCAGAACAAATGGATCTTTAAAAGAAGATGGACACGGACGGTAATGTGACCGTTTACAAAGCTCGGCTTGTGGCAAAGGGTTTTTCACAAGTTCAAGGAGTTGACTACGATGAGATGTTCTCACCTGTAGAGATACTTAAATCCGTCCAACTCATGTTGGCAATAGATGCATTTTTCGATTATGAAATCTGGCAGATGGATGTCAAAACGACATTCCTTAATGGTTTTCTTAAGGAAGAGTTGTATATGATGCAACCCAAAGGTTTTGTCGATCCAAATAATGCTAACAAAGTATGCAAGCTCCAGCGATTCATTTATGGACTGGTGCAAGCATCTCAGAGTTGGAATAGGCGATTTGATGAGGTGATCAAAGCATTTGGGTTTATACAAGTTGTTGGAGAATCTTGTATTTACAAGAAAGTGAGTGGGAGCTCTGTAGCGTTTCTAATATTATATGTGGATGACATATTGCTGATTGAAATAATGTGGAGTTTTTAGAGCGCGTAAAGGATTACTTGAACAAATGTTTTTCATTGAAAGACCTAGGAGAAGTTGCTTACATATTAGGCATTAAGATTTATAGGGATAGATCGAGGCGCCTAATAGGAATTTCACAAAGCACGTACCTTGATAAAGTTTTGAAGAAGTTCAAAATGGAGCAGTCCAAGAAGGGGTTCTTGCCAGTATTACAAGGTATAAAGTTGAGTAAGACTCGGTGTCCACTAACTGCGGAAGATAGATAAAAGATGAGTACCGTCCCCTATGCTTCAGCCATAGGGTCTATCATGTATGCAAATGATGTGCACAAGACCGGACGTCAGCCTGGCCATAAGTATGGCACGTAGGTTTCAAAGTAATCCAGGAGAGGATGACTGGACGGCGGTCAAGAATATTCTGAAGTACCTGAAAAGGACTAAGGAAATGTTTCTCGTTTATGGAGGTGATGAAGAGCTCGTCGCTGCATCCATCGCATGCCCTGCAAGTTTCTTCTTCGACCGCCTAGAGGAGTCGTCCATCGCTTTGTTCTTCTTCCCGGACACCTTGCCTGCTGATGTCTACTACGCAACCTTCTCCTTGTAGACGTTGTTGGGCCTCCAAGTGCAGAGGTTTGCAGGACAGTAGCAATTTTCCCTCAAGTGGGTGACCTAAGGTTTATCAATCCGTGGGAGGCGCAGGATGAAGATGGTCTCTCTCAAGCAACCCTGCAACCAAATAACAAAGAGTCTCTTGTGTCCCCAACACACCCAATACAATGGTAAATTGTATAGGTGCACTAGTTCGGCGAAGAGATGGTGATACAAGTGCAAAATGGATGGTAGATATAGGTTTTTGTAATCTGAAATTACAAAAATAGCAAGGTAACTAAAAGTAAAAGTGAGCACGAACGATAGTGCAATGCGTGGAAACAAGGCCTAGGGTTCATACTTTCACTAGTGGAAGTTCTCTCAACAATGATAACATAATTGGATCATATAACTAGCCCTCAACATGCAACAAAGAGTCACTCCAAAGTCATTAATAGCGGAGAACAAACGAAGACATTATTGTCGGGTACGAAACCACCACAAAGTTATTCGTTCTGATCGATCTATTCAAGAGTTTGTAGTAAAATAACACGAAGCTATTCTTTCCGTTTGATCTATCCTAGAGTTCGTACTAGAATAACACCTTAAGACACACATCAACCAAGACCCTAATGTCACCTAGATACTCCATTGTCACCTCAAGTATCCGTGGGCATGATTATACGATATGCATCACACAATCTCAGAATCATCTATTCAACCAACACATAGAACTTCAAAGAGTGCCCTAAAGTTTCTACCGGAGAGTCAAAATGTGTGCCAACCCATATGCATAGGTTCCCGATGTCACGAAACCTGCAAGTTGATCACCAAAACATACATCAAGTATTCACATGAATATCCCATTGTCACCACAGATAGACACGTGCAAGACATACATCAAGTGTTCTTAAAGACTCAATCTGATAAGATAACTTCAAAGGGGAAACTCAATTCATTACAAGAAGGGAGAGGGGGAAGAACATCATAAGATCCAATTATAGTAGCAAAGCCCACGGTACATCGAGATCAAGACATCTCAAGAACACGAGATAGAGAGATCAAACACATAGCTACTGGTACATACCCTCAGCCCCGAGGGTGAACTACTCCCTCCTCGTCATGGACATCGCCGGGATGTTGAAGATGGCCACCGGAGATGGATTCCCCCTCCGACAGGGTGCCGGAACGGGCTCCAGATTGGTTTTTGGTGGCTACAGAGACTTGCGGCGGTGGAACTCCTTATCTAGGTTTCTTTTTGGGGGTTTCTGAATTTATAGGAATTTATGACGGTGGAATTACGTCGGTTGGGCCCATGAGGAGGTCACAAGCCTGATAGGTGCAGCCTAGGGGGGGGGGCTGCGCCTCCTCGGCTTGTGACTACCTCATGGCTCTTCTGGCCTTCTTCCAAAGCTTCGGGGGTCTCTTTTGGTCCAAAAAATCATCGTGAAAGTTTTATTCCATTTGGACTCCGTCTGAAAAGGGTCAAAAACACGAAAAAAAAACAGAAACTCGCACTTGGCATTGAGATAATAGGTTAGTCCCAAAAAAGATATGAAACAACATATTCATATAAAACATCCAAAGTTGACAAGATAATAGCATGGAACCATAAAAAATTATAGATACGTTGGAGACGTATCAAGCATCCTGAAGCTTAACTCCTGCTCGTCCTCGAGTAGGGAAGTGATAAAGACTGAATTTTTGATGTGGAATGCTACCTAGCATATTTGTCCTTTGTAACTTATTTCACGTGACATGAATGTTCAGATCCGTAAGATTCAAAACAATAGTTTTCTATTGACATGAAAACAATAATACTTCAAGCAAACTAGCAAGGTAATCATGAACTTTCGAAATAACAAGGCCAAAGAAAGTTATCCCTACAAAATCATATAGTCTGGCTATGCTCCATCATCCCCACACAAGGAATTTAAATCTTGTACAACCCGGTATTGGCCAAGTAATTGTTTTCGCACTCTTACTTTCTCAAACCTTTTTCAACTCTCACGCAATACAAGAGCGTGAGCCATGGATATAGCACTATGGGTGGAATAGAGTGTGGTGGAGGTTGTGAGGCAAAAAGGAGGAGATGGTCACATTGACTCGGCGTATCAATGGGCTATGGAGATGCCCATCAATAGATATCAATGTGAATGAGTAGGGATTGCCATGCAACGGATGCACTAGAGCTATAAGTGTGTGAAAGCTCAAAAGGAGAACTAGTGGGTGTGCACCCAACTTGTTTGCTCACGAAGACCTAGGACAATTTTGAGGAAGCCCATCATTGGAATATACAAGCCAAGTTATATAATGAAAATTCCCACTAGTATATGGAAGTGTCAAAACAAGAGACTCTCTATCATGAAGAACATGGTGCTTTTTGAAGCACAAGTGTGGAAAAAGATAGTAGCATTGTCCCTTCTCTCCTTTTCTCTTTTTTTGGGCTCTTTGGGCTCTTTTCATTTTTTTGGTGGACATATTTGGCCTCTTTTTTTATTTCCTCACATGGGACAATGATCTAATAATGATGATCATCACACTTTATTTACTCACAACTCAATACTTAGAGCAATGATGACTCTATATGAAATGGCTCCGACAGTGTACCGGGATCTGCAACGATCTAGCTTAGCGTATGAAGTTGAAACATCTCGCTAGCTATCTTACGATCATGCAATGGCAATATGAAAGTGACGGCACATATCATGAGACGAAACGGTGGGAGTTGCATGGCAATATATCTTGGAATGGCTATGAAAATGCCATAATAGGTAGGTATGGTGGCTGTTTTGAGGAAGGTATATGGTGGGTTTGTGCACCCGCGAAAGTTGCGCGGTATTAGAGACACTAGCAATGGTGGAAGGTGAAAGTACATCTATACCATGGACTCACATTAGTCATGAAGAACTCATATACTTATTGTGTAAGTTTTTATTAGTAATCGAAACAAAGTGTTAAACGCATACTCCTAGGGGAAGGGTTGGTAGGTGTTAACCATCGCGCGATCCCGACCGCCACACAAAGGATGACAGTCAATAAATCAATTATGCTCCGACTTCCTAACATAGCGGTTCATCATACGTGCATGCTACGGGAATCACTAAGTTCAACACAAGTATTTCTAGATTCACAACACCCTACTAGCATAACTCTAATATTACCATATCCATATCTCAAAACTAATTGTGATGAATCAAACTTCTCTTACTAATCAATGCACATGAATACAAAGGTTTTTATCCTCTTTGGATACCTATCATATTAGGACTAGAATCATAACCTAAGCAAGGTACCATGCTTTTTAAGACTCTCAAAATGATCTAAGTGAAGCACGAGAGTTCAACTAGTTCTATAAAATAGAACCATTGCAATGCTCTACAAAGATATAAGTGAAGCACTAGAGCAAAAGACAAACTACTCCAAAAGATATAAGTGAAGCTCAATGAGTAGTTGAACAACTATTTGGCTATGTGGAGACTCTCCCATCTAAGAGTTTCAGATCCCAAGTACCTTATTCTAACAAAATAAAATGACGCTCCAAGCAAAACACATATCATGTGGTGAATAAAAACATAGCCCCAAGTAACGTTACCGATGGATTGAAGACGAAAGAGGGGATGCCTTCCCGAGGCATCCCCAAGCTTAGACTTTTTGGTGTCCTTGAATTTGGCTTGGTATGCCTTGGGCATCACAAAGCTTAGGCTCTTGCCTCTCCTTGTTCCATAGTCCATCGAAACTCTACCCAAAACTTGAAAACTTCACAACACAAAACTTAACGGAACTTTGTGAGATGGGTTAGTATGACAACGAGCAAATCAATCACTTGGGTACTGTCAAAACAAGACTCATAGTTATTTTCACACAATGCCTACTGTATCTTACTATTTCCACAATTTATATTAATCAAAATAATCTATGAAAACACCAAAACAAGCAAACTATGCATTGAAAACAGAATATGTCAAAAACAGATCAGTCTGTAATGATCTGAATGCTAACCATACTTCTGCACTTCCAAAAATTCTGACAAATTATGACAATTAGGGAAATTTACGTATCAATCAGAAGCAAAAAAGAATCAACTCAAGATCTCTCTCTCTCAATAGAAACTAAAAATAATTTCGTGAGCAGAAAGTTTCTGTCTTTTTCAACATGATTGAACAACTATCACCAAAACCAATCATAAAGGTTCTACTTGGCACAAACACAAAATAAAACACAAAAAACACAACAATAACAGAATTATGATGGTGTGGACAAAACAAAACAGAAAGCAAAAAGCAAAAAATAAATTCATTGGGTTGCCTCCCAACAAGCGCTATTGTTTAACGCCCTTAGCTAGGCATGATGCTTTCAATGATGCTCACATAAAAGATAAGGATTGGAACATAATGGAAGCATAGTGGAGCATATGGCTAGCAAATTTAAGTCTAACCCACTTCCTATGCATAGGGATTTTGTGATCAAACAACTTATTGGAGCAAGAATCAACTAGCATACGAAGGTAAAACAAGCAAAGCTTCAAAAATTTCAACACATAGAGAGGAAACTTGATATTGTTGCCATATGTAGAAGCATATGATCCTCTCACATAATATTTTTCAGTAGCATCATGAATTAATTCAACAATATAACCAGCACCTAAAGCATTCTTTTCATGATCTACAAGCATATAAAATTTTCTACTCTCCACATAAGGAAATCTATTCTCAAGAATAGTAGTGGGAGTATCGTAAAAGACGAGAGCACTACAAATTGTGTCCACAATAAAAAAAGCAAGGTTTAGCAAAGGGGTTCTCGAGAGTATGAAAAGTTGTATCATCCCTCTTCTTTATAGCATAAGTATCCTCACAATAATCATCATAGAGAGGGGGCATGCTTTCATCAAAATGATTTTGATCATTCAAAGTGGAAGAACTAAAAAGATCATCTTCATCAAATATAGCATCCCCAAGCTTGTGGCTTATCATTAGCATCATGGTTATTCAAAGAATTCATGCTAACAACATTGCAATCATGCTCATCATTCACATATTCTATGATAAGCACTCTATGTAATTCTTCTTTCAGCACTTGAGCACAATTTTCCTTCCCATCATGCTCACGAAAGACATTGAAAAGATGGAGCATATGAGGCATCCTCAATTCCATTTTTTGTAGTTTTCTAGAGAAAGAACAAAAAACAAAAAGATTTGATTGCAAGATCTAAAGATATACCTTCAAGCGCTAACCTCCCCGGCAACGGCGCCAGAAAAGAGCTTGATGTCTACTACGCAACCTTCTCCTTGTAGACGTTGTTGGGCCTCCAAGTGCAGAGGTTTGTAGGACAGTAGCAATTATCCCTCAAGTGGGTGACCTAAGGTTTATCAATCCGTGGGAGGCGTAGGATGAAGATGGTCTCTCTCAAGCAACCCTGCAACCAAATAACAAAGAGTCTCTTGTGTCCCCAACACACCCAATACAATGGTAAATTGTATAGGTGCACTAGTTCAGCGAAGAGATGGTGATACAAGTGCAAAATGGATGGTAGATATAGGTTTTTGTAATCTGAAATTACAAAAATAGCAAGGTAATTAAAAGTAAAAGTGAGCACGAACGGTATTGCAATGCATGGAAACAAGGCCTAGGGTTCATACTTTCACTAGTGGAAGTTCTCTCAAAAATGATAACATAATTGGATCATATAACTAGCCCTCAACATGCAACAAAGAGTCACTCCAAAGTCACTAATAGCGGAGAACAAACGAGGAGATTATTGTCGGGTACAAAACCACCACAAAGTTATTCTTTCTAGTCGATCTATTCAAGAGTCCTTAGTAAAATAACACGAAGCTAGTCTTTACGTTCGATCCATCATAGAGTTCGTACTAGAATAACACCTTAAGACACATATCAACCAAGACCCTAATGTCACCTAGATACTCCATTGTCACCTCAAGTATCCGTGGGCATGGTTATACGATATGCATCACACAATCTCAGAATCATCTATTCAACCAACACATAGAACTTCAAAGAGTGCCCCAAAGTTTCTACCGGAGAGTCAAAACGTGTGCCAACCCATATGCATAGGTTCCCGATGTCACGAAACCCGCAAGTTGATCACCAAAACATACATCAAGTACTCACATGAATATCCCATTGTCACCACAGATAGACGCGTGCAAGACATACATCAAGTGTTCTTAAAGACTCAATCCGATAAGATAACTTCAAAGGGAAAACTCAATTCATTACAAGAAGGGAGAGGGGGACGAACATCATAAGATCCAACTATAGTAGCAAAGCCCGCGGTACATCGAGATCAAGACATCTCAAGAACACGAGAGAGAGAGAGAGAGAGAGAGATCAAACACATAGCTACTGGTACATACCCTCAACCCCGAGGGTGAACTACTCCCTCCTCGTCATGGAGATCCCCGGTATGATCAAGATGGCCACCGGAGATGGATTCCCCCTCCGGTAGGGTGCCGAAACGGGCTCCAGATTGGTTTTTGGTGGCTACAGAGGTTTGCGGCGGCGGAACTCCCGATCTAGGTTTCTTTTGGGTTTTTTTTGAATTTATAGGAATTTATGGCGGTGGAATTACGTCGGTTGGGCCCACGAGGAGGTCACAAGCCTGGTAGGTGCGGCCTAGGGGGGTCGCGGCTCCTGGGCTGTGACTCCCTCATGGCTCTTCTGGCCTTCTTCCAAAGCTTCGGGGGTCTCTTTTGGTCCAAAAAAATTCATCGCGAAAGTTTTATTCCATTTGGACTCCGTCTGAAAAAGGGTCAAAAACACACAAAAAACAGAAACTGGCACTTGGCACTGAGTTAATAGGTTAGTCCCAAAAAAGATATAAAACAACATATTCATGCATATAAAACATCCAAAGTTGTCAAGATAATAGCATGGAACCATAAAAAATTATATATACGTTGGAGACATATCACCCGCCTTCGCCATCGCTACATTTGGGAGCTTCGAGAGGGGGCATGTGGCTTCATGGCGGGGGCCGACGCAAGTCCGCCGAGGTCGTCTGTGGTGCCATGAAAAGGTCGCGCACGAGACCGGTGGTTGGAGGAGCACCGACGGAGGCGAAGCCAAAGCTCCACGGGCTAGGGTTTGCGTCGTCGACGGCGGAGGGGTCGCGGCCATATGAAGGGGTGAGGGGGATGTGGCGCGGCAGTCCATCAGGCGAATTTGCTGGTGGTCGTGGTTGGACGTCATACTCAACACCTCCTCGATCGTCGGCTCCACAACCGGTGGTGCCTCCATCTCCGGGGTCGGCTCCTGATGCGCCTCCACACGCATCGGCGAGGCCCCCACGATCGGAGCCTCAGGAGTCATCGGTGTCGTGGTGCCACTCGTCGCCCCGGCCAAGGGGCCACCCGAGTTGACCTTTCGCAGCCGACGTAGCCTTCTGTTGGAAATATGCCCTACATGTAATGATAAAATAGTTATTATTATATTTCCTATTTCAATATAATCGTTTATTATCCATGCTATAATTGTATTGAATGAAAGCATAGATACATGTGTGGATATATAGACAAAACACTATCCCTACTAAGCCTCTAGTTGACTAGCCAATTGATCAAGGATGGTTAAGGTTTTGTGACCATATGCAAGTGTTGTCACTTGATGACTGGATCGCATCATTAGGAGAATGATGTGATGGACAAAGACCCAAATTATAAACGTAGCATGTGATCGTGTCATTTTGTTGCTATTGTTTTCTACATGTCAAGTATTCATTCCTATGACCATGAGATCATGCAACTCACTGACACCGGAGGAAAAACCTTGTGTGTATCAAACGTCGCAACATTACTGGGTGACTATAAAGGTGCTCTACACGTATCTCCGAAGGTGTTCGTTGAGTTAGCATGGATCAAGACTGGGATTTGTCACTCCGTGTGACGGAGAGGTATCTCGGGGCCCACTCGGTAATACAACATCAAATATAAGCCTTGCAAGCAATGTGACTAAAGTGTTAGTCACAGGATCTTGTATTACGGAACGAGTAAAGAGACTTGTCGGTAACGAGATTGAAATAGGTATAGGATACCGACAATCAAATCTCGGGCAAGTAACATACCGAAGGACAAAGGGAATGGTATACGGGATTATATCAATCCTTGGCATAGAGGTTCAACCGATAAGATCTTCGTAGAATATGTAGGATCCAATATGGACATCCAGGTACCGCTATTGGATATTGACCGGGGAGTGTCTCAGGTCATGTCTGCATAGTTCTCGAACCCGCAGGGTGTGCACACTTAAGGTTCAGTGACGTTTCAGTATAGTTGAGTTATTATTGTTGGTGATCGAAGGTTATTCAGAGTCCCGGATGAGATCACGGATGTCACGAGGGTTTTCGGAATGGTCCAGAAACGAAGATTGATATATAGGATGGTTTCATTTGGTCTTCGGAAAGATTTCGAGCATTACCGGCATTGTACCGGGAGTGACGAATGGGTACCACTACTATACGTGTGCTGAAGCGGAGGTGCCATCCGTTCGACGCTAGATCAAACACGAGAGATCAAACACATAGTTACTGGTACATACCCTCAGCCCCGAGGGAGAACTACTCCCTTCTCGTCATGGAGATCGCCGGGATGATGAAGATGGCCACCGGAGAAGGATTCCCCCTTCGGCAGGGTGCCGGAACGGGCTCCCAATTGGTTTTTGGTGGCTACAGAGGCTTGCGGCGGCGGAACTCCCGATCTAGGTTTATTTCTGGAGGTTTATGTATTTATAAGACCAGATGGCATCGAGAACAAGTCAGGGGGACCCACGAGGGAGTCACGAGCCCCCTAGGCGCGCCCAGGGGGGTGGGCGCACCTCCCTGGCTCATGGCTTCCTCGGGACTCCCCTCTGGTATATTTTTCTTCTGTTTTTTTATATTTTCCATAAGAAATCACGGCGAAAGTTTTATTCCGTGTGGACTCCGTTTGATATTCCTATCTGAAAAAGGTCAAAAACAAGGAAAAAACAGGAACTAGCACTGGGCTCTAGGTCAATAGGTTAGTCCCAAAAATAATATAAAATAGCATATTCATGCATATAAAACATCCAAAGTTGATAATATAATAGCATGGAACGATAACAAATTATAGATACGTTGGAGACATATCAAGCATCCCCAAGCTTAATTCCTGCTCGTCCTCGAGCAGGATAAATGATAAAAACAGAATTTTTGATGTGGAATGCTACCTAACATATATTGTAACATGAATATTCAGATCCATATGATTCAAAGCAAAAAGTTTAATATTGACATAAGAACAATAATACTTCAAGCATACTAACAAAGCAATCATGTCTTCTCGAAATAACATGGCCAAAGAAAGTTATCCCTACAATATCATATAGTCTGGCTATGTTCCATGTTCCCCACACAACGTATTTATTAGTCAAGCAATTGTTTTCACACTTTTACTTTCTCAAACCTTTTCAACTCTCATGCAATACATGAGCGTGAGCCATGGACATAGCACTATAGGTGGAATAGAATATGGTGGAGGTTGTGAGGCAAAAAGGAGGAGATGGTCACATCAACTAGGTGTATCAACGGGCTATGGAGATGCCCATCAATAGATATCAATGTGAGTGAGTAGGGATTGCCATGAAACGGATGCACTAGAGCTATAAGTGTATGAAAGCTCAAAAAGAAACTAAGTGGGTGTGCATCCAACTTGCTTGCTCACGAAGACCTAGGGAAATTTGAGGAAGCCCATCATTGGAATATACAAGCCAAGTTTTATAATGAAATTCCCACTAGTATATGAAAGTGACAATATATGAGACTCTCTGTCATGAAGATCATGGTGCTACTTCGAAGCACAAGTGTGGTAAAGGATAGTAGCATTGTCCCTTCTCTCTTTTTCTCTCATTTTTTTGTTTGGGATCTTTGGCCTCTTTTTTTTTTTCTTTTTTTCCATTTTCTTTTTTTGTGGGATCTTTGGCCTCTTTTATTTTATTTTTACACTCCGGAGTCTCATCCCAACTTGTGAGGGAATCATAGCTTCCTTCCTTTCCTCACATGGGACAATGCTCTAATAATGATGATCATCACACTTTTATTTACTTACAACTCGATTCTTAGAACAAAAGATATGACTCTATATGAATGCCTCCGGCGGTGTACCGGGATGTGCAATGACTCATTGTGACATGTATGAAAGATATGAACGTGGCTTTGCCACAAATACGATGTTAACTACATGATCATGCAAAGCAATATGACAATGATGGTGCACGTCATAATAAACGGAACGATGGAAGTTGCATGACAATATATCTCGGAATGGCTATAAAAATACCATGATGGGTAGGTATGGTGGCTCTTTTGAGGAAGGATATATGGTGGGTGTAATGCACCGGCAAAAGTTGCGCAGTACTAGAGAGGCTAGCAATGGTGGAAGGGTGAGAGTGTGTATAATCCATGGACTCAACATTAGTCATAAAGAACTCACATACTTATTGCAAAAGTTTTATTAGTAATCGAAACAAAGTATTAGACGCATGCTCCTAGGGGAAGGGTTGGTAGGAGTTAACCATCACGCGATCCCGACCTCCACACAAAGGATGACACTCAATGAAAACATCATGCTCCGACTTCCTAACATAGCGGTTCACCATATGTGCATGCTACGAGAATCACAAAACTCTAACACAAGTATTTATACCAATCCATAATTACTAACTAGCATGACTCTAATATCACCATCCTTATGTCTCAAAACTATATGCAAAGAATCAAACTTCTCATAGTATTCGATGCACTCTATATGAAAGTTTTTATTATATCCCTCTTGTATGCCCATCACATTAGGACTAGATTCATAACCTAAGCAAATTACCATGTTGTTTAAGACCCTCAAAATGATATAAGTGAAGCATGAGAGTAAAAGAAAAACTACTCCAAAAGATATAAGTGAAGCTCAGTGAGTAGTGAATAATTATTTGGCTATGTGAAGACTCTCCCATCTAATAATTTCATATCTTAAGTACCTTATTCAAACAAAATAAAATGACACTTCAAGGATAGCACGAATCATGTGAAGAAGCAAAAACTTAGGTTCAACCGATACTAACCGATAATTGTTTGAAGAAGAAAGGTGGCATGCCATCCGGGGCATCCCCAAGCTTAGGTGCTTGAGACTTCTTGAAATATGAATTGGGGATTCCTTGGGCATCCCCAAGCTTGAGATTTTGTGTCTCCTTAATTCCTCTCATATGGTGGTTTCGAAAATCTTAAAAACTTCATCCACACAAAACTCAACAAGAACACGTGAGATAGGTTAGTATAAATCAATGCGAAACTTTATCATCCTCTACTGTAGTAAATCACTCAAATTATTATTTTACATTGCATACTAAATTCCTCTGCGTATTTAAAACTCCTATCCTCAAATAGGATCATTAAGCAAGCAAACATATGCAAACAATGCAAACATAACAGTAATGTGCCTAAACAGAACAGTCTGTAAAGAATGCAGCAAGATCCATACTTAATTAACTCCAAAAAATCTGAAAAACTTCCACTCTGTAGATAATTCATAAGAGCATACTGTGTCCAAATTTCAAGCTATTCTGACATACAGAAAATTCTAGGTAATTTTTGCACTGCAAGCAAACTTTCTGTTTTGGAACAGCAACTCCTATACTTGCAAATTAAGCATGGTAAAGGCTATCCTTGACATTTTTATTGAACTAAATGATGCAAACCATTACTATAAATAATAGCAAGCAAGTACTAATAAAATAAAATGAAGCTCCATGCAAAACACATATCATGTGGTGAATAAAAATATTGCCCCAAGTAAAGTTACCGATGGATTGAAGACAAAAGAGGGGATGCCTTCCGAGGGCATCCCCAAGCTTAGGCTCTTTGGTGTCCTTGAATATGGCTTTGGGGTGCCTTGGGAATACCCAATATTAGTCTCTTTCCACTCCTTGTTCCATAGTCCATCGAAACTCTACCCAAAACTTGAAAACTTCACAACACAAAACTTAACGGAACTTCGTGAGATGGGTTAGTATGATAACGAGCAAATCAATCACTTGGGTACTGTCGAAACAAGACTCATAATTATTTTCACACAATTCCTATTGTATCTTACTATTTCCACAATTTATATTACTCAATATAATCTATGGAAACACCAAAACAAGCAAACTATGCATTGAAAACAGAATCTGTCAAAAACAGAACAGTCTCTAATGATCTGAATGATAACCATACTTCTTCACTTCCAAAAATTCTGAAAAACTTATGACAATTAAGGAAATTTGTATATCAATCAGCAGCAAAAATAATCAACCTAAAATCACTCTCTCGATAGAAATTAGAAATGATTTCGCCAGCGCAAAGTTTCTGT
Organism: Hordeum vulgare subsp. vulgare; assembly: GCF_904849725.1. Lineage (NCBI taxonomy): Eukaryota > Viridiplantae > Streptophyta > Magnoliopsida > Poales > Poaceae > Hordeum > Hordeum vulgare. Next base: position 567,480,277 of record NC_058524.1, on the reverse strand, counting down.
CTTTTTCAGCATGATCAAACTACTATCACCCAAACTAATCATAAGTGCTTTACTTGGCACTTTATTGAAATAAAAGCTATAAAACATGATTAATACAGTAGCTTAATCATGTGAACACACAAATACAGTAAGGATACATATTGGGTTGTCTCCCAACAAGCACTTTTCTTTAATGCCTTTCAAGCTAGGCATGATGATTTCAATAATGCTCACATAAAAGATAATGATTGAAACATAATGGAAGCATCATGGAGCATATGACTAGCACATTTAAGTCTAACTCACTTCCTATGCATAGGGATTTTTTGATAAAACAATTTATTGGAGCAAGAATCAACTAGCATAGGAAGATTAAACAAGCATGACTTCAAAAGTTTCAACACATGGAAAGGAAGCTTGATATTATTGCAATATGTAGAAGCATATGATACTCTCTCATAATAATTTTCAGTAGCATCATGAATTAATTCAACAATATAACCAGCACCTGAAGCATTCTTTTCATGATCTACAAGCATAGAAATTTTACTACTCTCCACATATGGAAATTTATTCTCATCAGTAGTAGTGGGAGTATCGTAAAAGACTTGAACACTACGAATTGTTTCCACATTAAAAGAGTAATGTTCAGTAAGAGGGTACTCATAATTGTGACAAGTTTTATTATCATTCTTCTTTATAGCATAACTATCATCACAATAATCATCATAGATAGGGGGCATGCTTTCATCATAATAATTTTGATCATTCAAAGTGGGGGAACTAAAAATATCATCTTCATCAAACATAGCATCCCCAAGCTTGTGGCTTTGCATATAATTAGCATCATGGGTATTCAAAGAATTCATACTAACAACATTGCAATCATGCTCATCATTCACATATTTTATGCCAAGCATTCTATGTAATTCTTCTTCTAACACTTGAGCACAATTTTCATTTCCATCATTTTCACGAAAGACATTAAAAAGATGAAGCATATGAGGCAACCTTAATTACATTTTTTATGTTTGTAGATTTATTTTAATAAACTAAACTAGTGATAAAACAAGAAACTAAAAGATTCGATTGCAAGATCTAAAGATATACCTTCAAACGCTAACCTCCGTGGAAACGGCGCCAGAAAAGAGCTTGATGTCTACTACGCAACCTTCTCCTTGTAGACGTTGTTGGGCCTCCAAGTGCAGAGGTTTGCAGGACAGTAGCAATTTTCCCTCAAGTGGGTGACCTAAGGTTTATCAATCTGTGCGAGGCGTAGGATGAAGACGGTCTCTCTCAAGCAACCCTGCAACCAAATAACAAAGAGTCTCTTGTATCCCCAACACACTCAATACAATGGTAAATTGTATAGGTGCACTAGTTCGGCGAAGAGATGGTGATAAAAGTGCAATATGAATAGTAGATATAGGTTTTTATAATCTGAAATTATAAAAACAGCAAGGTAATTAATAATAAAAGTAAGCACGAACGGTATTGCAATACGTGGAAACAAGGCCTAGGGTTCATACTTTCACTAGTGGAAGTTCTCTCAACAATAATAACATAATTGGATCATATAACTAGCCCTGAACATGCAACAAAGAGTCACTCCAAAGTCATTAATAGCGGAGAACAAACGAAGAGATTATTGTCGGGTACGAAACCACCACAAAGATATTCGTTCTGATCGATCTATTCAAGAGTCTGTAGTAAAATAACACGAAGCTATTCTTTCCGTTTGATCTATCCTAGAGTTCGTACTAGAATAACACCTTAAGACACACATCAACCAAGACCCTAATGTCACCTAGATACTCCATTGTCACCTCAAGTATCCGTGGGCATGATTATACGATATGCATCACACAATCTCAGAATCATCTATTCAACCAACACATAGAACTTCAAAGAGTGCCCCAAAGTTTCTACTGGAGATTCAAAACGTGTGCCAACCCATATGCATAGGTTCCCGATGTCACGAAACCCGCAAGTTGATCCCCAAAACATACATCAAGTATTCACATGAATATCCCATTGTCACCACAGATAGACACGTGCAAGACATACATCAAGTGTTCTTAAAGACTCAATCCGATAAGATAACTTCAAAGGGGAAACTCAATTCATTACAAGAAGGGAGAGGGGGAAGAACATCATAGGATCCAACTATAGTAGCAAAGCCCGTGGTACATCGAGATCAAGACATCTCAAGAACATGAGAGAGAGAGAGAGATCAAACACATAGCTACTGGTACATACCCTCATCCCCGAGGGAGAACTACTCCCTCCTCGTCATGGAGATCGCTGGGATGATGAAGATGGCCACCGGAGATGGATTCCCCCTCCGGCAGGGTACCGGAACGGGCATGATAGGTCTCCATCGTATCTACTTTTCCAAACTCTTTTGCCCTTGTTTTGGACTCTAATTTGCATGATTTGAATGGAACTAACCTGGACTGACGTTGTTCTCAGCAGAATTGCCATGGTGTTGTTTTTGCACCGAAATAAAAGTTCTTGGAATGACCTGGAAATTTACGAGGATTTTTTGTGGAATATATAAAAAATACTGACGCAAGACTCACTTGGAGACACGGAGCCAGGAGCTCACAAGCCCAGGAGGCCCGACCCCTCCCCCCCCCCTGGCCGGGCCTGGCATGCTTGTGAGCCCCTCGTGGCTCCGCAGCCTCCAATTCTAGCTCTATATATTCTCTATTGCCCAGAAAAAAATCAGAGAGAAGAGTTCATCACGTTTCACGACACGGAGCCGCCGCCACCACCTGTTCTTCCTCTGGAGGGCAGATCTGGAGTCCGTTGTGGGATCCGGAGAGGGGAAATCGACCCCGTCGTCATCACCAACCATCCTTCATCGCCAATTCCACGATGCTCTTCATCGTTCGTGAGTAATCTCATTGTAGGCTTGCTGGACGGTGATGGGTCGGATGAGATCTATCATGTAATCGAGTTAGTTTTGATGGGGTTTGATCCCTAGTATCCACTATGTTCTGATATTGATGTTGCTACTCCTTTGCTATGCTTAATGCTTGTCACTAGGGCCCGAGTGCCATGATTTCAGATTTGAACCTATTATGCTTTCATCAATATATATGTGTTCTTGATCCTATCTTGCAAGTTGTAGTCACCTACTATGTGTTACGACCCGGCAACCCCGGAGTGACAATAGCCGGAACCACTCCCGGAGATGACCATAGTATGAGGAGTTCGTGTATTCACTATGTGTTAATGCTTTGTTCCAGTTATCTATTAAAAGGAGACCTTAATATCCCTTAGTTTCCATTAGGACCCCGCTGCCACGGGAGGGATGGACAATAGATTTCATGCAAGTTCTTTTCCATAAGCACGTATGACTAAATACGGAATACATGCCTACATTACATTGACGAACTGGAGCTAGTTACATATCACCCTATGTTATAACTTTTACATGATGAATGTCATCCGATATAATTATCCATCACCGATCCAATGCCTACGAGCTTTTCCTACTGGTCCTTGCTACATTACTTTACCGCTACTCTTTCACTGCTGCTACTGTTACCGCTGCTACCGTTACTATCACACTATTTTGCTACTGAAACTTTGCTGCAGATACTAAGTCTTTCAGGTGTGATTGAATTGACAACTCAACTGCTAATACTCGAGAATATTCTTTGGCTTCCCCTTGTGTCGAATCAACAAATTTGGGTTGAATACTCTACCCTCGAAAACTCTTGCGATCCCCTATACTTGTGGGTTATCAAGACTATTTTCTGGCGCCGTTGCCGGGGAGGCATAGCTCTGTTCTTTGAGTCACTTGGGATTTACGTCTATTGTTCACTATGAGGAATCCGAGAGATCCAAAAACTAAAGTCTTGCTCTCAACTACGAGGACAGGTAAGGAACTGGCATCTAGCTCTGCACTTGATTCACCTTCAGTTATGAGTAAGTTTGCGACACCACCACCTACTAGAAATTTTGATGTGTCGCGTGTGCTTGATGATCCTACTTCTGCTATCCATGATTCTTATGATGATGCTTTTCTTGATACTGCTTTGCCACTAGGTGCATTTCTTGATGCACAAATTGCTAGAGTTGCTGCTGAATGTGATGATACTTCTGAAACTGATGAAATTATTGAAGTAGAACCCTCTGTTTCACCTGTTAGACCAATGGCAATTATACCCGTGGGTTATGTTATGGAGGGAGGGGTAGCTGAAGACTTTCTTGCTTGTAAGGATAGCTATGATCTTGAAAATTTATTGCGCAAGTGGAAAGAAAAATATTTGAATTCTAGAATGAAATACGATCCTAAGTTTGCTACTTCGCCCATCTTTGTTACCGATAAGGATTATGAATTCTCTGTCGATCCTGAGTTAATCACTTTGGTTGAATCTCATCCTTTTCACGGTTATGAGTCTGAAACGGTTGTAGCACATCTTACTAAGCTAAATGATATAGCCACCCTATTCACGTGTGAGGAAAAAATTCGCCATTACTTTATCCTTAAGTTGTTTATTTTCTCGCTAAAGGGTGATGCTAAGACTTGCTTTACTTCTCTTGCTCCTGGTTGTGTGCGTAGTCCCCGAGATATGATATACTACTTCTGTGAGAAATATTTTCCTGCCCATAAGAAACAAGCTGCCTTGCAGGATATATATAACTTTGTGCAAGTGGAAGAAGAGAGTCTCCCACAAGCTTGAGGGAGGCTTGTCCAGTTACTGAATGCTTTGCCTGATCACCCTCTTGAGAAAAATGAAATACTTGATATCTTTTATAATGGACTAACTGATGCTTCTAGGGACCACCTAGACAGTTGTGATGGTTGTGTTTTCAGGGAAAGAATTGTGGAACAAGCTGAAATCTATTGAATAATATCTTGAGCAATGATAATGCTTGGACTATTCCTGAACCACCTCCGAAGCCAACTCCGAAGAAAAGAGGTATTATATTCCTCAGTCCTGAAGATATGCAAGAAGCCAAGAAATCTATGCAAGAGAAAGGTATTAATCTGAAGATGTTAAGAATCTACCACCTATCGAAGAAATACATGGTCTTGATAACCCGACACAGGTAGTAGAGGTAAATTCTCTTCATAGATTTAATGAGAGTGATATTCCTTATGATAAACCTGCTAGCTTATGCTTAGATGAATTTGATAACTTCGTAGATTTAATGAGAGTGATATTCCACCATGCTTGCTAATTACACCTTCAAGGGTGGGACTCCTAAGAAACTAGGAGATCCCGGAGTGCTCACTATACCTTGCTCCATTAAAGAAAATTATGTTAGAAGCGCTTTATGCAATCTTGGAGCTGGTGTTAGTGTTATGCCTCTCTCTCTCTTTATCGTAGACTTGAATTGGATAAGTTGACACCCACTGAAATGTCTTTGCAAATGGCTGACAAATCAACTTCTTTTCCTATTGGCATTTGCGAGGATGTGCCTGTTGTGGTTGCTAACACTACTATCTTAACGGACATTGTTATTTTGGATATTCCCGAGGATGATGCCATGGCGGTCATCCTTGGAAGACCTTTTTTTAAACACTGCAGGGGCTGTTATTGATTGCAACAAAGGCAATGTGACTTTCCATGTTAATGGTAATGAGCATACGATGCACTTTCCAAAGAAACAATATCAAGTACATTGCATCAATGCTATTGAAAAATCTTCATCAATTCTTATTGGAAGCTTTGAATGCCCTATACCTACTGTCAAAGTGAAGTACGATTTACTTGTTGGGGATATGCACATCCCCGTTGAGGTAACCTAGTGATTATTTGAAAATTCTCCGGTTTTATGTGATTCGAAAAAAGTTTGTCAAGGAGACTTGATCAACCTCATTGACAGATTTCTTTTCATGACCATGAGATGGATGAATCTAGGAGTCACAACCCTCTGTTCCCAACTTTTACTTTCTGTTGCTTAGAAGAAAAATGATAAATTTAGCTTTATTTTCCTATTTTTTGTTTTCTCGTCCCTTAGAAAAGTGACTCAAAAATAAAAGTTCTTCAAACGCCTTGAAATTCAAGTATGATTTTTTCTAGAATTTTTGAAAATTTCTGAGATAGAAAGCTAGTCAGGGGGATGCACGAGTGGGAGAAAATAGTCTTGATAACCCACAAGTATAGGGGATCGCAACAGTTTTTGAGGGTAGAGTATTCAACCAAAATTTGTTGATTCGACACAAGGGGAAGCCAAAGAATATTCTTGAGTATTAACAGTTGAGTTGTCAATTCAACCACACCTGAAAGACTTAGTATCTGCAGCAAAGTTTCAGTAGCAGAGTAGTGTGATAGTAACGGTAGCAGCGGTAACAGTAGCAATAGTGACAGCAGTAGCGGTAACGTAACGTAGCAAGGACTAGTAGGAAAAGCTCGTAGGCATTGGATCGGTGATGTTTAATTATGTCGGATGACATTCATCATGTAACAGATATAACACGGGGAGATCTGTAACTAGCTCCAGTTCGTCAATGTAATGTAGGCATGCATTCCGTATATAGTCATACGTGCTTATGGAAAAGAACTTGCATGACATCTATTGTCCATCCCTCCCATGGCAGCGGGGTCCTAATGGAAACTAAGGGATATTAAGGTCTCCTTTTAATAGAGAACCGGAACAAAGCATTAGCACATAGTGAATACATGAACTCCTCATACTATGGTCATCTCGGGGAGTGGTTCCGGCTATTGTCACTCCGGGGTTGCCGGGTCATAACACATAGTAGGTGACTACAACTTGCAAGATAGGATCAAGAACACACATATATTGATGAAAACATAATAGGTTCAGATGTGAAATCATGGCACTCGGGCCCTAGTGACAAGCATTAAGCACAACAAAGTAGTAGCAACATCAATTTCAGAACATAGTGGATACTAGGGATCAAACCCCATCAAAACTAACTCGATTACATGATAGATCTCATCCAACACATCACCGTCCAGCAAGCCTACGATGAGATTACTCACGAACGATGAAGAGCATCATGGAATTGGCGATGAAGGATGGTTGGTGATGATGACGACGTCGATTCCCCCTCTCCGGAGCCCAGAAGGACTCCAGATCTGCCCTCCAGAGGAAGAACATGTGGTGGCGGCGGCTCCGTATCGTAAAACGCGATGAACTCTTCTCTCTTAATTTTTTTCTGGGCAAGAGAGACTATATAAAGCTGGAGTTGGAGGCGGTGGAGCCACGAGGGCCTCACAAGCCTGCGAGGCGCGACCAGGGGGCCCGCGCCTCCTAGGCTTGTGGGATCCTGGCTCCGTCCCTCCAGGTAATTCTTCGCCAGTATTTTTTATATATTCCACAAAAAATCCTCATAAATTTCCAGGTCATTCCGAGAACTTTTATTTCTGTGCAAAAACAACACCATGGCAATTCTGCTGAAAACAGCGTCACTCCGGGTTAGTTCCATTCAAATCATGCAAATTAGAGTCCAAAACAAGGGCAAAAGAGTTTGGAAAAGTAGATACGATGGAGACGTATCAACTCCCCAAGCTTAAACCCTTGCTTGTCCTCAAGCAATTCAGTTGATAAACTGAAAGAGACAAAAGAAAAACTTTTACGAAGTCTGTTTGATCTTGTTGTTGTAACTATGTCTAACTCATATTCAGATTTTCAACAAGATCATAAGCTAACCACATAAGCAATGACATTTAGGTCTCATGATGTACTCATATCAATGGCATAATCAACTAGCGAGCAGTAATAATAAGTGTCAAACGTCAACACTTCAATCAAAACAATCATGAAGCAATATGAACAGATGGTGTCTCGCTAGCTCTTTCTGAGACCGCAAAACATAAATGCAGAGCACCTTCAAAGACCAAGGGCTGACTGAACATTGTAATTCATGGCAAAGAATATCTAGTCACAATCATACTAAATATCAATTAATAGCAAAGCATAAAAATGACGGAGGTTCTCTCTAACTTGTGCTTTTATAAGAAGAGGATGACTCAATAGAAACATAAATAGATAGACCCTTCGTAGAGGGAAGCATTGATTTGCAGAGGTGCTAGAGCTCAAGCTTTTAAAACAGAGACAAATAATTTTGGGTGGCATGCTTCCATTGTCAACACGATGACCAAGAGTTTTCACCATATTCCATGCTACACATACTATAGGCGGTTCCCAAATAGAAAAGTAAAGTTTTGACTCCCCCACCATCGATCAATCACACTCCACGACTAGCCAAATCCTCGGGTGTCGTCCATACCAACAACAATCCAGGGGGAGTTTTTTTTGCAATTATCTTTTCGATTTGAGCATGGAACTGGGCATTCCAATTGCAGGCCCCTTTCTTGTGAGTGATAGTGAATAAACACGTATCGAGGATAACACGCCTAGCATGGAAGATACTGAACGCCCCTTGTCACCACATGAGAGGTTCGGGCATGCAAAACAGATTATTACTTTAAGGTTTAGAGAGTGGCACATGCAAATTTACTTGGAACGGTAGGTAGATACCGCATATAGGTAGGTATGGTGGACTCATATGGAACAACTTTGGGTTTATGGAAGTGGATGCACAAGCAGTATTCCCGCTTAGTACAAGTGAAGGCTAGCAAAAGACTGGGAAGCGACCAACTAGAGAGCGACAACGGTCATCAATATGCATTGAAATTTACCAACATTGAGTGCAAGCATGAGTAGGACATAAATCACCATAAACATGAATATCGTAGAGGCTATGTTGATTTTGTTTCAACTACATGCGTGAACATGTGCCAAGTCAAGCCACTTGAATCATTCAAAGGAGGATACCATCCTATCATACTACATCATAATCATCTTGAAATTCATGTTGGCATCCAAGACAAACTGTTATAAGCTCCTAGCTAATTAAGCATGGCATCAGAAACTATGATCTCTAAGTTTTTATTGCAAACATGTTTCTCTCATAACAAAGCTAAATTAGGAACGATGAGCTAGTCATATTTACAAAAACAAAATAGGTCGATTTCATACCAGCTTTTCCAGGCTTAGTCACTTCATCATATATCGTCATTATTGCTTTTCACTTGCACGACCGAATGATGTGAATCATAATGAGAGTGTTCGTGCATTGGACTAAGCTGGAATCTGCAAGCAAAATCAAAGGACAAGACAAAGTAATATGGCTCTTTTACGGATAAACAAATATGCATGTGAGAGCCACTAAACATTTTAACCATGGTCTTCTACATTAACCCAAAGAAAAAGAAAACTATTTAAATGGGAAAGCTCCCAACAAGCAAAAGAAGAAATGGAAATCTTTTTGGGTTTTATTTTTAAACACCACTAATCAAGCTGGAAAGTAAACTTACAACTAATTTTTTTTGTTTTTCTCAATATAAACAAACACACGAGAAGAAAGCGAGAAAAAGAAATAAACTAGCATGGATGATACAATGGCAAGGTGTGAACACCGATTAACAAGGTGAAAGCGTAAGCATGAGTATAAAGTCGGTGAGAAACACGTACTCCCCCAAGCTTAGGCTTTTGACCTAAGTTGGTCTACTCCCATGGCTGGTCCGGGCGATATACAAAATCATAATGGGGGTTGTACGGGAACCCGGCAGCTACCGCCTGAATAGCTGCCTCAAGGAGGAGAGCAGCCTTTGCCTCCCTCTCATACTCCTCTACCTCTCCTGTGGTTATGTAATATCTCTGTTTTACCTGAAAGTCAAAGAAGGCAGGAGCAGGAAGGGTAATATGGAGAACACGTTGTCGGTTAAATACTAACCGGTATAGGAGGGATTCATTATCCCTCTCAAGGAACTGATAACGTGTCATAGCGGCGCGATCAAGGAAAGTTGTATGGAGCGGGGGATCTCCTTCGCGGATGGGTACTCCAAGAAAATTTGCTATGTGAGTGGCATAGATCCCACCAAAGAAATCCCCTTCATTAGCATTATTATTTAGCCTCCGCGCGATTATAGCTCCCATGTTGAAACTTCTATCACCCGTTACTGCGCTCTTAAGAATACTAAGGTCAGGTGCGCAGAGGTGACAATGCTCAATCTTGGCGTTAATGCATCTACCTATGAAGAGGGCAAAGTAATGTAAGGAAGGAAAATGAATGCTCCCCATGGTAGCCTGCGTAATATCTCTAGTTTCTCCAACAGTTATACTAGAGATAAAATCTCTAACCGAAGACTTAGGAGGATCATTGAGACTACCCCAATCAGGTATCTTGCAAATTCTATTAAAATCCTATAAATCCATGGTATACGATTTGTCATACAGATCAAACAGTATGGATGCGTCACGGCCAACTGAAAATTTGAATCTATGAACAAAAGAGGCAGTGAGTGTAGTATACTATTTGCATTTGTTGGAGATGAATTCTTCGAGCCCGACGTTGTGAACAAATGTATGAAACTCGTCCTTGAAACCTGCATCAATCATGAATTCATCGGAAGGCCATTCACATGGTTGTACCTGTGCGTCCCTTGGCTGATAAGGATCGGGCTCCCAAATCGAGAGACGGGGACCCCTTTTGCTTGAGGAACCACCATGATAGTTTCTCCTGAACATCTTCTTTTTCTGAAATTTTTAGTGACTCGAAAGAAAAGTGAACAAGGCTCAACAAAACTCATAGCAACTACTCCTACAAGTGCCTAGAGGCCATATCATGCATCAAAACTACTTGGGACCAGCTAAAATTAGCATGCAAAGCTCAAGAACAGGGTCACCAAGGCAACAAAAATACGCAATGAATAAAGCACTAGAGCAAAAACTAATTGGACCAATGGAGGAGTCACGTACCAAGGAACAATTCCCCAAAACAGTTTGGTGAATGGGGCTTTGCACGAGGAGATCGAAAAATGCAGCAAGAAGAGCAAGAACACGGGTTTGAGCTGCGGAATGATTTTTTCTGGAGGTAGAAGAAGGAGATGGGAGCTGGAATAAGTCGAGGGGGGGCACGTGGTGCCCACAAGCCTGCCAGGCGCGGCGAGGGGGGTGCCCGCCCCTCCTGGGCTTGTGGCCCACTAGTGCATCTCCCTGACTAGCTCTCTATCTCAGATTTTTTCAAAAATTCCAGAAAAAATCATACTTGAATTTCAGGGCATTTGAAGAACCTTTATTTTCGGGACACTTTTCTAAGGGATGCAAAAAGCAGAAAACAGGAAAATAAAGCTAAATTTATCATTTTTCTTCTAAGCAACAGAAAGTAAAAGTTTGGAACAGAAGGTTGTGACTCCTAGATTCATCCATCTCATGGTCATCAAAAGAAATCTGTCAATGAGGTTGATCAAGTCTCCTTGACAAACTTTTTTCAAATCGCATAAAACCGGAGAATTTTCAAATAATCACTAGGTTAACTCAACGGGGATGTGCATATCCCCAACAAGTAAATCATACTTCATCTTGACAGTAGGTATAGGGCATTCAAAGCTCCCAATAAGAATTGATGAAGTTTTTTCAATAGCATTGGTGCAATATACTCGATATTGTTTCTTCGGAAAGTGCACCGTATGCTCATTACCATTAACATGGAAAGTGACATTGCCTTTATTGCAATCAATAACAGCCCATGGAGTGTTTAAAAAGGGTCTTCCAAGGATGACCGCCATGGCATCATCCTCGGGAATATCCAGAATAACAAAGTATGTTAAGATAGTAACGTTAGCAACCACAACAGGCACATCCTCGCAAATACCGATAGGGAAAGCAGTTGATTTGTTGGACATTTGCAAAGACATTTTAGTGGGTGTCAACTTATCCAATGCAAGTCTACGATAAAGAGAGAGAGGCATAACACTAACACCAGCTCCAAGATCGCATAAAGCAGTTCTAACATAATTTCCTTTAATGGAGCAAGGTATAGTGGGCACTCCGGGATCACCTAGTTTCTTAGGAGTTCCACCCTTGAAAGTGTAATTAGCAAGCATGGTGGAAATCTCAACCTCAGGTATCTTCCTTTTATTAGTCACAATATCTTTCATGTACTTAGCATATGGAGACATTTTGAGCATATCTGTCAAATGCATTTGCAGAAAGACATGTGTAATCATTTCAACAAAGCGCTCAAAATCCTCATCATCCTTTTTCTTGGATGGTTTGGGATGAAAGGGCATGGTTTCTAAACCCACGGTTCTCTTTCTTTACCATGCTTCCTAGCAATAAAGTCCTTCTTATCATATCTCTTGTTCTTAGGTTGTGGGTTATCAAGATCAAAATTGGGTTCAATCTCCACATCCTTATCATTACTAGGTTGAGCATCATCATGAACACGACTATCGATATTCTCACTAGGCTCATGTTCATCACCAGATTGTGTTTCGGCATCAGAAACAGAGATATCATTTGGATTCTCAGGTGTAACAGCAAGAGGTTTGCTAGCATGCAAGTTCCTATCATCTTTCTTTTTCTTCCTATTACTAGGATGACTAGGTGCATCAGTGCTAACTCCTTGAGAATCTTGTTCAATTCTCTTAGGATGGCCCTCAGGATACAAAGGTTCCTAAGTCATTCTACCACCTCTAGTGACGACTCTAACAGAATTGTCATTGAACTCATTGAGCAAGTCATTTTGAGCCTTAAGTACTTGTTCTACTTGAGTAGTGACCATAGAGTCATGTTTACTCAAAAGCTTAAGATCATTGACATTTCTATCCACACAAGCACTTATATGATTAATCATACGAGAATTTTGTCTCAATTGTCTGCTAACATAATCATTGAAACTTTGTTGTTTGGCAACAAAGTTATCAAATTCATCTAAGCATAAGCTAGCAGCTTTATCAAAAGGAATATCACTCTCATTGAATCTACGAAGAGAATTTACCTCTACTACCCGTGTCGGGTTATCAAGACCATGTATCTCTTTGATAGGTGGTAGATTCTTAACATCTTCAAATTTAATACCTTTCCCTTGCATAGATTTCTTGGCTTCTTGCATATCTTCAGGACCGAGGAATAGAATATCTCTTTTCTTCGGAGTTGGCTTCGGAGGTGGTTCGGGAATAGTCCAAGCATTATCATTGCTCAAGATATTATTCAATAGAATTTCAGCATGTTCCACAGTTCTTTCCCTGAAAACAAAACCAGCACAACTATCTAGGTGGTCCCTAGAAGCATCAGTTAGTCCATTATAAAAGATATCAAGTATTTTATTCTTCTCAAGAGGGTGATCACATAAAGCATTCAGTAATTGGACAAGCCTCCCCCAAGCTTGTGGGAGACTCTCTTCTTCAACTTGCACAAAGTTATATATTTCCTCCAAGGCAGCTTGTTTCTTATGGGCAGGAAAATACTCTGAGAGAAGTAGTAGATCATATCCTGGGGATTACGCACAAAACGAGGAGCAAGAGAAGTAAACCAAGTCTTAGCATCACCCTTTAGCGAGAAAGGAAACAACTTAAGGATATAGTAATGGCGAATCTTTTCCTCACTCGTGAATAGGGTGGCTATATCATTCAGCTTGGTAAGATGTGCTACAACCGTTTCAGACTCATAAACATGAAAAGGATCAGATTCCACCAGAGTGATTAACTCAGGATCGACACAGAATTCATAATCCTTATCGGTAACAAAGATGGGTGAAGTAGCAAACTTAGGATCGTATTTCATTCTAGCATTCATAGATTTTTCTTTACACTTGCGCAATAAATTCTCAAGATCATACCTATCCTTATAAGCAAGAAAGTCCTCAGCTACCTCTCCCTCCATGACATAACCCTCATGTATATCAGGCAATTCATATCTAGGAGACCTAGTTCTAACAGGCGAAACAGCAGGTTCTACTTCAATAATTTCATCAGTTTCAGAAGTATCATCACATTCAGGAGCAACTCTAGCAATCTGTGCATCAAGAAATGCACCCAGTGGCAAAGCAGTATCAAGAAAAACATCATCATAAGCATCATGGATAGCAGAAGTAGCATCATCAAGCACAGGCGACATATCAGAATTTCTAGTAGGTGGCGGTGTCACAAACTTACTCATAATTGAAGGTGAATCAAGTGCAGAGCTAGATGGCAGTTCCTTACCTGTCCTCATAGTTGAGGGCAAGACTTTAGTTTTTGGATCTCTCAGATTCCTCATAGTGATCAACAGACATAAATCCCAAGTGACTTAGAGAATAGAGCTAGGCCTCCCCGGAAACGGCGCCAGAAAATAGTCTTGATAACCCACAAGTATAGGGGATCGCAATCATTTTCGAGGGTAGAGTATTCAACCCAAATTTGTTGATTCGACACAAGGGGAAGCCAAAGAATATTCTCGAGTATTAGCAGTTGAGTTGTCAATTCAACCACACCTGAAAGACTTAGTATCTGCAACAAAGTTTCAGTAGCAGAGTAGTGTGATAGTAACGGTAGCAGCGGTAATAGTAGCAATAGTGACAGCAGTAGCGGTAACGTAACGTAGCAAGGACTAGTAGGAAAAGCTCGTAGGCATTGGATCGGTGATGTTTAATTATGTCGGATGACATTCATCATGTAACAGATATAACACGGGGAGATCTGTAACTAGCTCCAGTTCGTCAATGTAATGTAGGCATGCATTCCGTATATAGTCATACGTGCTTATGGAAAAGAACTTGCATGACATCTATTGTCCATCCCTCCCATGGCAGCGGGGTCCTAATGGAAACTAAGGGATATTAAGGTCTCCTTTTAATAGAGAACCGGAACAAAGCATTAGCACATAGTGAATACATGAACTCCTCATACTATGGTCATCTCGGGGAGTGGTTCCGGCTATTGTCACTCCGGGGTTGCCGGGTCATAACACATAGTAGGTGACTACAACTTGCAAGATAGGATCAAGAACACACATATATTGATGAAAACATAATAGGTTCAGATGTGAAATCATGGCACTCGGGCCCTAGTGACAAGCATTAAGCACAACAAAGTAGTAGCAACATCAATTTCAGAACATAGTGGATACTAGGGATCAAACCCCATCAAAACTAACTCGATTACATGATAGATCTCATCCAACACATCACCGTCCAGCAAGCCTACGATGAGATTACTCACGAACGATGAAGAGCATCATGGAATTGGCGATGAAGGATGGTTGCTGATGACGACGACGTCGATTCCCCCCCCCTCCGGAGCCGAGAATGGACTCCAGATCTGCCCTCCACATGAAGAACAGGTGGTGGCGGCGGCTATGTATCGTAAAACGCGATGAACTCTTCTCTCTTAATTTTTTCTAGGCGAGAGAGACTATATAGAGCTGGAGTTGGAGGCGGCGGAGCCACGAGGGCCCCACAAGTTTGTGAGGCGCGGCCAGGGGGGCGCCTCCTGGGCTTGTGGGCTCCTGGCTCCGTCCCTCCAGGTAATTCTTGCCCCAGTATTTTTTTTATATTCCAGAAAAAATCCTCGTAAATTTCCAGGTCATTCCGAGAACTTTTATTTCTGCACAAAAACTACACCATGGCAATTCTGCTGAAAACAGCGTCAGTCCGGGTTAGTTCCATTCAAATCATGCAAATTAGAGTCCAAAACAAGGACAAAAGAGTTTGGAAAAGTAGATACGATGGAGACGTATCAGTGGGCCACAAGCCCAGGAGGCCCGACCACCCCCCTGGCCGGGCCTGGCAGGCTTGTGAGTCCCATGTGCCCCCTCCACTTATTCCAGCTCCCATCTCCTTCTTCTACCTCCAGAAAAAAATCATTCCACAACTCAAACCCGTGTTCTTGCACCTCTTGCTGCATTTTCCGATCTCCTTGTGCAAAGCCCCATTCGCCAAACTATTTTGGGGAGTTGTTCCTTGGTATGTGACTCCTCGAGTGGTCCAATTAGTTTTTGCTCTAGTGCTTTATTCGTTGCGTATTTTTCTGCCTTGGTGACCCTGTTCTTGAGATTTGCATGTTAATTTTAGTTGGTCCCAAGTAGTTTTGATGCATGATTTGGCCTCTAGGCACTTGTAGGAGTAGTTGCTATGAGTTTTGTTGATCCTCGTTCACTTTTCTTTTGAGTCACTAAAAATTTCAGAGAAAGAAAAAGCAAAAAGATGAGGAGGTTCCTAAGAGGCTCTTCAAGCCGTGACCCCAAGGAAGATGAAAATGAGAAGAAGAAACCCAAGTATCCGGTCCCCCGAGTTGCAGAAGTTCGAGCGTGCGAGTGGCCAAGCGATGTGTTCTTACGTGCCGCTGGTCTTTATGAGGATTTTTATTACTTGGTGGAGAATGCAGGCCTTACCGCATTTGTTGAAGATAAGTGTCCACAATACCTCCTCCTCACTAATATTTTCGTGCAAAGCTTTAATTTCTATCCAAGGAAGGATCCTCCTATGGTTGAGTTCAAGTTATATGATATCTCCCAGCGTATGTCACTTCAGGATTTTTGCAATGTTTGCAAATTACCTTATGTTGGGGATATTCATGAACCTCGTCCACGGGACTTGGAGGATTTTATTGATACTATTGTTGTAGGAGAGGAGAGAGGAGTATCTTGTGTCGGGGAACGTCGCATGGGAAACAAAAAATTTCCTACGCGCACGAAGACCTATCATGGTGATGTCCATCTACGAGAGGGGATGTTTGATCTACGTACCCTTGTAGACCGCATAGCAGAAGCGTTAGTGAACGCGGTTGATGTAGTGGAACGTCCTCACGTCCCTCGATCCGCCCCGCGAACCGTCCCGCGATCAGTCCCACGATCTAGTGCCGAACGGATGGCACCTCCACGTTCAGCACACGTACAACTCGATGATGATCTCGGCCTTCTTGATCCAGCAAGAAAGACGGAGAGGTAGATGAGTTCTCCGGCAGCCTGACGGCGCTCTGGAGGTTGGTGGTGATCTTATCTCAGCAGGGCTCCGCCCGAGCTCCGCAGAAACGCGATCTAGAGGTAAAACCGTGGAGATATGTGGTCGGGCTGCCGTGGCAAAGTTGTGTCAAATCAGCCCTAAAACCTCCGTATATATAGGGGGAGGAGGGGGAGCCTTGCCTTGGGGTCCAAGGACTCCCAAGGGGGTCGGCCGAGCCAAGGGGGGCAACCCTCCCCTTCCAAACCGAGTCCAACTAGGTTTGGAAGGAGGAGTCCTTCCCCCTTTTCCCACCTCCTCTTTTTTTCTCTTTTCTCTTTGATTTTCTTCCTATGGCGCATAGGGACTTCTTGGGCTGTCCCACCAGCCCACTAAGGGCTGGTGCGCCACCCCCAAGGCCTATGGGCTTCCCCGGGGTGGGTTGCCCCCCCGGTGAACACCCGGAACCCATTCGTCATTCCCGGTAATTCCGAAAACCTTCCGGTAATAAAATGAGATCATCCTATATATCAATCTTCATTTCTGGACCATTCCAGAAACCCTCGTGACGTCCGTGATCTCATCCGGGACTCCGAACAACATTCGGTAACCAACCATATAAGTCAAATACGCATAAAACAACGTCGAACCTTAAGCGTGCAGACCCTGCGGGTTCGAGAACTATGTAGACATGACCCGAGAGACTCCTCGGTCAATATCCAATAGCGGTACCTGGATGCCCATATTGGATTCTACATATTCTACGAAGATCTTACCATTTGAACCTCAGTGTCAAGGATTCATATAATCCCGTATGTCATTCCCTTTGTCCTTCGGTATGTTACTTGCCCGAGATTTGATCGTCAATATCCGCATACCTATTTCAATCTCGTTTACCGGCAAGTCTCTTTACTCGTTCCGTAATACAAGATCCCGCAACTTACACTAAGTCACATTGCTTGCAAGGCTTGTGTGTGATGTTGTATTACCGAGTGGGCCCCGAGATACCTCTCCGTCACACGGAGTGACAAATCCGAGTCTCGATCCATACTAACTCAACGAACACCTTCGGAGATACCTGTAGAGCATCTTTATAGTCACCCAGTTACGTTGCGACATTTGATACAAACAAAGTATTCCTCCGGTGTCAGTGAGTTATATGATCTCATGGTCAAACAAATACTTGACACGCAGAAAACCGTAGCAACAAAATGACACGATCAACATGCTACGTCTATTAGTTTGGGTCTAGTCCATCACGTGATTCTCCTAATGACGTGATCCAGTTATCAAGCAACAACACCTTGATCATAATCAGAAGACACTGACTATCTTTGATCAACTGGCTAGCCAACTAGAGGCTTGCTAGGGACAGTGTTTTGTCTATGTATCCACACATGTATATAAGTCTTCATTCAATACAACTATAGCATGGATAATAAACGATTATCTTGATACAAGAATTATAATAATAACTATATTTATTATTGCCTCTAGGGCATAATTCCAACAGTCTCCCACTTGCACTAGAGTCAATAATCTAGGCCTCACATCATCATGCGAATTACATTGTAATTAATCTAACACCCATACAGTTCTGGTGTTGATCATGCTTTGCCTGTGGAAGAGGTTTCGTCAGCGGGTCTGCTACATTTAGATCCGTGTGCACTTTGCATATATTTACGTCCAACCCTTCGACGTAGTCGCAGATAAGGTTGAAGCGTCGTTTGATGTGTCTGGACTTCTTGTGAAACAGTGGTTCCTTTGCTAGGGCAATGGCACCCGTGTTGTCACAGAACAAGGTTATTGGATTCAGTGCGCTTGGCACCACTCCAAGATCCGTCATGAACTGCTTCATCCAGACACCCTCCTTAGCCGCCTCCGAGGCAGCCATGTACTCCGCTTCACATGTAGAATCTGCTACGACGCTCTGCTTGGAACTGCACCAGCTTACCGCACCCCCATTAAGAATAAATACGTATCCGGTTTGCGACTTAGAGTCGTCCAGATTTGTGTCAAAGCTTGCATCGACGTAACCTTTTACGGCGAGCTCTTCATCACCTCCATACACGAGAAACATCTCCTTAGTCCTTTTCAGGTACTTCAGGATATTCTTGACCGCCGTCCAGTGATCCACTCCTGGATTACTTTGGAACCTACCTGCCATACTTATGGCCAGGCTAACGTCCGGTCTAGTGCACAGCATTGCATACATGATAGAACCTATGGCTGGAGCATAGGGGACGGTGCTCATATGCTCTCTATCCTCATCAGTTGCTGGGCACTGAGTCTTACTCAATCTCGTACCTTGTAAAACTGGCAAGAACCCTTTCTTAGACTGTTCCATTTTGAACCTCTTCAAAACTTTATCAAGGTATGTGCTTTGTGAAAGTCCTATCAGGCGTTTTGATCTATCCCTGTAGATCTTAATGCCTAGAATGTAAGCAGCTTCTCCTAGGTCCTTCATAGAGAAACTTTTATTCAAGTAATCCTTTATGCTCTCCAAAAACTCTACATTGTTTCCAATCAGCAATATGTCATCCACATATAATATTAGAAACACCACAGAGCTCCCACTCACTTTCTTGTAAATACAAGATTCTCCAACCACTTGTATAAACCCAAATGCTTTGATCACCTCATCAAAGCGTTTGTTCCAACTCCGAGATGCTTGCACCAGTCCATAAATGGATTGCTGGAGCTTGCACACTTTGTTAGCATTCTTAGGATCGACAAAACCTTCGGGTTGCATTTTATACAACTCTTCCTTAAGGAAACCGTTAAGGAAAGCCGTTTTGACATCCATCTGCCAGATTTCATAATCGAAAAATGCAGCTATTGCTAACATGATTCTGACGGACTTAAGCATCACTACGGGTGAGAATGTCTCATCGTAGTCAACTCCTTGAACTTGTGAAAAACCCTTTGCCACAAGTCGAGCTTTATAAACGGTCACATTGCCGTCAGCGTCCGTTTTCCTCTTAAAGATCCATTTGTTCTGAATAGCCTTGCGGCCCTCAGGTAGTACTTCCAAAGTCCACACTTTGTTCTCATACATGGATCCTATCTCGGACTTCATGGCTTCTAGCTATTTGTTGGAATCTGGACCCACCATTGCTTCTTCATAATTTGCAGGTTCATTGTTGTCTAACAACATGATTGACAAGACGGGATTACCGTACCACTCTGGAGCAGCACGTGGTCTCGTCGACCTGCGTGGTTCGACAGAAACTTGAACCGGAGTTTCATGATCATCATCATTAACTTCCTCCTCAGCCGGCGTCGCAACGACAGAGGTTTCCCCTTGCCCTGCGCCACCATCTAGAGGGATGAGAGGTTCGACAACCTCATCAAGTTCTATCTTCCTCCCACTCAATTCTCTCGAGAGAAACTCCTTCTCGAGAAAAGCTCCGTTTTTAGCAACAAACACTTTGCCCTCGGATTTGAGATAGAAGGTGTACCCAACTGTCTCTTTTGGGTAACCTATGAAGATGCACTTTTCCGCTTTGGGTTCCACCTTTTCAGGCTGAAGCTTTTTGACATAAGTATCACATCCCCAAACTTTAAGAAATGACAACTTTGGCCTTTTGCCATACCAAAGTTCGTATGGTGTCGTCTCAACGGATTTTGATGGTGCCCTATTTAAAGTGAATGCAGCTGTTTCTAATGCATAACCCCAAAACGATAACGGCAAATCGGTAAGAGACTTCATAGATCGCACCATCTCTAATAAAGTACGATTACGACGTTCGGACACACCATTACGCTGTGGTTTTCCAGGCGGTGTCAATTGTGAAACAGTTCCACATTGTCTTAAGTGAGCACCAAACTCGAAACTCAGATATTCACCCCCACGATCAAACCGTAGGAACTTGATCTTCTTGTTATGATGATTTTCAACTTCACTCTGAAATTGTTTGAACTTTTCAAATGTTTCAGACTTGTGCTTCATTAAGTAGACATAACCATATCTACTCTAATCGTCAGTGAAGGTGAGAAAATAACGATATCCGCCGCGTGCCTCCACGCTCATCGGACCGCACACATTGGTATGTATTATTTCCAACAAGTCACTTGCACGCTCCATTGTTCCGGAGAACGGAGTTTTAGTCATCTTGCCCATGAGGCATGGTTCGCACGTGTCAAGTGAATCAAAGTCAAGTGACTCCAAAAGTCCATCGGCATGGAGTTTCTTCATGCGCTTTACACCAATATGACCTAAGCGGCAGTGCCACAAAAATATGGCGCTATCATTGTTAACTCTAACTCTTTTGGTCTCAATGTTATGTATGTGTGTGTCACTATCAAGATTCAATATGAACAATCCTCTCACATTGGGTGCATGACCATAAAAGATGTTACTCATAGAAATAGAACAACCATTATTCTCTGACTTAAAAGAGTAACCGTCTCGCAATAAACAAGATCCAGATATAATGTTCATGCTCAACGCAGGCACTAAATAACAATGATTCAAGTTCATAACTAATCCTGATGGTAACTGAAGTGAAACTGTGCCGACGGCGATTGCATCAACCTTGGAACCATTTCCTACGCGCATCGTCACTTTATCTTTCGCCAGCCTTCGTTTATTCCGCAGTTCCTGTTTCGAGTTGCAAATATGAGCAACAGAACCGGTATCGAATACCCAGGCACTACTACGAGAGTCGGTTAAGTACACATCAATAACATGTATATCAAATATACCTGATTTTTCTTTGGCCGCCTTCTTATCAGCCAGATACTTGGGGCAATTGCGCTTCCAGTGACCCATACCCTTGCTATAGTAACACTCTGTTTCAGGCTTAGGTCCAGCTTTGGGTTTCTTCGTCGGATTGGCAACAGGCTTGCCGCTCTTCTTTGAATTACCCTTCTTGCCTTTGCCGTTTCTCTTGAAACTAGTGGTCTTATTCACCATCAACACTTGATGTTCTTTACGGAGTTCAGACTCTGCAACTTTCAGCATCGCAAACAACTCGTCGGGTGACTTGTTCATCCCTTGCATGTTGTAGTTCAACACAAAGCCTTTATAGCTTGGCGGTAGTGATTGAAGGATTCTGTCAGTGATAGCCTCTTGCGGGAGTTCAATCCCCAGCTCAGCTAGACGGTTTGAGTACCCGGACATTTTGAGCACATGTTCACTGACAGACGAGTTCTCCTCCATCTTGCAAGCATATAATTTATCAGAGGTCTCATACCTCTCGATCCGGGCGTTCTTATGAAAGATGAACTTCAACTCCTGGAACATCTCAAATGCTCCATGACGCTCAAAGCGACGTTGAAGTCCCGGTTCTAAGCCAAACAAGACTGCACATTGAACTACTGAGTAGTCCTCCTTACGTGCTAACCAAGCGTTCTTAACATCCTGGTCAGCCGTAGCGGGTGGTTCATCTCCTAGCGCGGCATTAAGGACATAATCCTTCTTCCTAGCTTGTAAGATTAGCTTAAGATTACGAGCCCAGTCTACAAAGTTGCTTCCATCATCTTTCAACTTAGCTTTCTCTAGGAACGTATTAAAATTCAGGGTGACTGTTGCGTGAGCCATGATCTACAACACAAATATATTCAAAGTGGACTTAGACTATGTTCAAGATAATTGGAGTTTAACTTAATCAAATTACTCGCTAAACTCCCACTCAAAAAGTACATCTCTCTAGTCATTTGAGTGGTTCATGATCCACTTACACTAGCTCAAGTCCGATCATCACATGAGTTGAGTATAGTTTCAGTGGTAAGCATCCCTATGCTAATCATATCATCTATATGATTCATGATCGACCTTTCGGTCTCTTGTGTTCCGAGGCCATGTCTGCACATGCTAGACTCGTCAAGCTTAACCCGAGTGTTCCGCGTGCGCAACTGTTTTGCACCCGTTGTATGTGAACGTTGAGTCTATCACACCCGATCATCACGTGGTGTCTCGAAATGACGAACTGTAGCAACGGTGCACAGTCGGGGAGAACACAATTTCGTCTTGAAATTTTAGTGAGAGATCACCTCATAATGCTACCGTCGTTCTAAGCAAAATAAGGTGCATAAAAGGATTAACATCACATGCAATTCATAAGTGACATGATATGGCCATCATCACGTGCTCCTTGATCTCCATCTCCAAAGCACCGACACGATCTTCTTGTCACCGGCGCCACACCATGATCTCCATCAACGTGTCGCCATCGGGGTTGTCGTGCTACTCATGCTATTACTACTAAAGCTACATCCCAGCAAAATAGTAAACGCATCTGCAAGCACAAACGTTAGTTTAAAGACAACCCTATGGCTCCTGCCGATTGCCGTACCATCGACGTGCAAGTCGATATTATCTATTACAACATGATCATCTCATACATCCAATATATCACATCACATCGTTGGCCATATCACATCACAAGCATACCCTGCAAAAACAAGTTAGACGTCCTCTAATTTTGTTGTTGCATGTTTTACGTGGTGACCATGGGTATCTAGTAGGATCGCATCTTATTTACGCAAACACCACAACGGAGATATATGAATTGCTATTTAACCTCATCCAAGGACCTCCTCGGTCAAATCCGATTCAACTAAAGTTGGAGAAACTGACACTTGCCAGTCATCTTTGAGCAACGGGGTTAATCGTAGCGACGAAACCAGTCTCTCATAAGCGTACGAGTAATGTCGGTCCAAGCCGCTACAATCCAACAATACCGCGGAATCAAGAAAAGACTAAGGAGGGCAGCAAAACGCACATCACCGCCCACAAAAACTTTTGTGTTCCCCCTTTTCCCACCTCCTCTTTTTTTCTCTTTTCTCTTTGATTTTCTTCCTATCGCGCATAGGGCCTTATTGGGCTGTCCCACCAGCCCACTAAGGGCTGGTGCGCCACCCCCAAGGCCTATGGGCTTCCCCGGGGTGGGTTGCCCCCCGGTGAACACCCGGAACCCATTCGTCATTCCCGGTACATTCCCGGTAACTCCGAAAACCTTCCGGTAATCAAACGAGGTCAGCCTATATATCAATCTTCGTTTCCGGACCATTCCGGAAACCCTCGTGACGTCCGTGATCTCATCCGGGACTCCGAACAACATTCAGTAACCAACCATATAACTCAAATACGCATAAAACAACGTCGAACCGTAAGTGTGCAGACCCTGCGGGTTCGAGAACTATGTAGACATGACCCGAGAGACTCCTCGGTCAATATCCAATAGCGGGACCTGGATACCCATATTGGATTCTACATATTCTACGAAGATCTTATCGTTTGAACCTCAGTGTCAAGGATTCATATAATCCCGTATGTCATTCCCTTTGTCCTTCGGTATGTTACTTGCCCGAGATTCGATCTTCAGTATCCGCATACCTATTTCAATCTCGTTTACCGGCAAGTCTCTTTACTCATTCCGTAATACAAGATCCCGCAACTTACACTAAGTCACATTGCTTGCAAGGCTTGTGTGTGATGTTGTATTACCGAGTGGGCCCCGAGATACCTCTCCGTCACACGGAGTGACAAATCCCAGTCTCGATCCATACTAACTCAACGAACACCTTCGGAGATACCTGTAGAGCATCTTTATAGTCACCCAGTTATGTTGCGACATTTGATACACACAGAGTATTCCTCCGGTGTCAGTGAGTTATATGATCTCATGGTCATAGGAACAAATACTTGACACGCAGAAAACAGTAGCAACAAAATGACACGATCAACATGCTACGTCTATTAGTTTGGGTCTAGTCCATCACGTCATTCTCCTAATGACGTGATCCAGTTATCAAGCAACAACACCTTGTTCATAATCAGAAGACACTGACTATCTTTGATCAACTGGCTAGCCAACTAGAGGCTTGCTAGGGACAGTGTTTTGTCTATGTATCCACACATGTATATAAGTCTTCATTCAATACAATTATAGCATGTATAATAAACGATTATCTTGATACAGGAATTATAATAATAACTGTATTTATTATTGCCTATAGGGCATAATTCCAACATCTTGTGCTAGAGTTGCTAGCGTATGTTTTCCCGTGCTTCAGTATCTCTCATTATTTGTGGGAAAATGTTTGATTGGCCATGGGAAAGCTGGGGCTCTTAGCTCCCCACATCTTGCGGTTTTGTGTGAAGCTGTTTATAATGATAAAACTTATAGCTTGGGTGCTATAGTGGCTCAATGGTTGAACACGAACCGTACTAAATGCGCTATTTATGGAGGTATCTATGCTACCCGTCTTGCTAAACATTTTGAGATACCTATTAGACTGTACGAGGAAGAAGAGATGCTTCTTCCTTAGAGATATTTAGATTATGATAGCATGGTTCGCCATGACTTTCTTGATAAAGATATAAATAAGAGGATGATTTATAACTTGGTATTTAGTCAGGGTACTCGTGAGACTATTACTTTGCCTGCTCCTTCTTTGTTCAATCTTCATCTAGGTAGGTACATTATTGGGGCATAGCGCCACCAGAGGCGCCCGTGCCCGAGCTACCAGTCGAGTACCAAATGCCAATTTATCAGTGGCACCCACAGTACACTCCGGAGTACCCCGAAGACGGTTATTTCCCTCCATTGGAGTAGACCAACTTAGGCCAAAAGCCTAAGCTTGGGGTAGTACGTGTTTCTCACCGACTTTATATTCATGCTCACACTTTCACGTTGATAGTCGCTGTTCACACCTTGCCATTGTATCATCCATGCTAGTTTATTTCTTTTTCTCGCTTTCTTCTCGTGTGTTTGTTTAAATTGAGAAAAACAAAAAAAATTAGTTGTAAGTTTGCTTTCCAGCTTGCTTAGTGGTATTTAAAAGGAAAACCCAAAAAGATTTCCCTTTCTTCTTTTGCTTGTTGGGAGCTTTCCCGTGTAAATAGTTTTATTTTTCTTTGGGTCAAGGTAGAAGACCATGGTTAAAATGTTTAGTGGCTCTCACATGCATATCTGTTTATCCGTCAAATAGCCATATTATTTTGTCCTCTCCTCTATGTTTGCTTGCAGATTCCAGCTTAGTCCAATGCACGAACACTCTCATTATGATTCACATCATTCGGTCGTGCAAGTGAAAGGCAATAATCACGATATATGATGAAGTGACTGAGCCTGGAAAAGCTGGTATGAACTCAACCTATTTTGTTTTTGTAAATATGACTAGCTCATCGTTCCTAATTCAGCATTGTTATGAGAGAAACATGTTTACAATGACAACTTAGAGATCATAGTTTCTGATGCCATGCTTAATTAGCTAGGAGCTTATAATGGTTTGTCTTGGATGGCAACATGAATTTCAAGATGATTATGATGTAGTATGATAGGATGGTATCCTCCTTTGAATGATTCAAGTGGCTTGACTTGGCACATGTTCACGCATGTAGTTGAAAAAAAATAAACATAGCCTCTATGATATTCATGTTCATGGTGATTTATGTCCTACTCATGCTTGCACTCAATGTTGGTTAATTTTAATGCATATTGATGACTGTTGTCGCTCTCTAGTTGGTCGCTTTCGAGTCTTTTGCTAGCCTTCACCTGTACTAAGCGGGAATACTGCTTGTGCATCCACTTCCATAAACCCAAAGTTGTTCCATATGCGTCCACCATACCTACCTATATGCGGTATCTACCTGCCGTTCCAAGTAAATTTGCATGTGCCACTCTCTAAATCTTCAAGCAATAATCTGTTTTGTATGCCCGAACTACGCATGTGGTGACAAGGCGCGGTCAGTATCTTCCATGCTAGGCGTGTTATCCTCGATATGTGTTTATTCACTATCACTCACGAGAAAGGGGCCGGTAATCGGAATGCCCAGTTCCATGCTCAAATTGAAAGTATAATTGCAAACAAAACTCCCCCTGGATTGTTGTTGGTATGGACGGCACCCGAGGATTCGGCTAATCGTGGATTGTGATTGATCACTGGTGGGGGACTCAAAACTTTACTTTTCTGTTTGGGAACAGCCTATAGTATGTGTAGCATTGAAGATGGTGAAAACTCTTGGTCATCGCATTGACAATGAGAGCATACACTCAAAATTATTTATCTTTGTTTTAGAAGCTTGAGCTGTGGCACCTCTGCAAATCAATGCTTCCCTCTGCGAAGGGCCTATCTATTTACGTTTCTGTTGAGTCATCCTCTCCTTATCAAAAGGCACCAATTAGAGAGCACCTCTATCATTTTTATGCTTTGCTGTTAATTGATATTGAGTATGACTATGACTGGATCTTCTTTGCCATAAATTACAATGTTCTGTCACCCTTGGTCTTTGAAGGTGCTTTGCATTTACGTTTTGCGGTCTCAGAAAGGGCTACCGAGATACCATCTGTTCATATTGCTTCATGATTGTTTTGATTGAAGTGTTGACGTTTGAAACTTATTATTATTGCTCGCTAGTTGATTATGCCATTGATATGAGTACATCATGAGACCTAAATGTCATTACTTATGTGGTTAGCTTATGATCTTGCTGAAAATCTGAATATGAGTTAGACATAATTACAACATCAAGATCAAACAGAGTTCGTAAGTTTTTATTTTGTCTCTTTCAGTTTGTCAACTGAATTGCTTGAGGACAAGCAAGGCTTTAAGATTGGGGGAGTTGATATGTCTCCATTGTATCTACTTTTCCAAACTCTTTTGCCCTTGTTTTGGACTCTAATTTGCATGATTTGAATGGAACTAACCCGGACTGACGTTGTTCTCAGCAGAATTGCCATGGTGTTGTTTTTGCGCAGAAATAAAAGTTCTCGGAATGACCTGGAAATTTACAAGGATTTTTTGTGGAATATATAAAAATACTGGCGCAAGAATCACCTGGAGACACGGAGCCAGGAGCTCACAAGCCTAGGAGGCCCGACCCCCCCCCTGGCCGGGCCTGGCAGGCTTGTGAGCCCCTCATGGCTCCGCAGCCTCCAATTCCAGCTCTATATGTTCTCTCTTGCCCGGAAAAAAATCAGAGAGAGGAGTTCATCGCGTTTCACGACACGGAGCCGCCGCCACTACTTGTTCGTCCTTTGGAGGGCAGATCTGGAGTTCGTTCTCGGCTCCGGAGAGGGGAAATCGACAGCGTCGTCATCACTAACCATCCTTCATCGCCAATTCCATGATGCTCTTCATCGTTCGTGAGTAATCTCATCGTAGGCTTGCTGGACGGTGATGGGTTGTATGAGATCTATCATGTAATCGAGTTAGTTTTGATGGGGTTTGATCCCTAGTATCCACTATGTTCCGAGATTGATGTTGCTACTACTTTGCTATGCTTAATGCTTGTCACTAGGGCCCGAGTGCCATGATTTCAGATCTGAACCTATTATGTTTTATTCAATATAGACGTGTTCTTGATCCTATCTTGCAAGTTGTAGTCACCTACTATGTGTTATGACCCGGCAACCCCGGAGTGACAATAGCCGGAATCACTCCCGGAGATGACCATACTACGAGGAGTTCATGTATTCACTATGTGCTAATGCTTTGTTCTAGTTCTCTATTAAAAGGAGACCTTAATATCCCTTAGTTTCCATTAGGACCCCGCTGCCACGGGAGGGATGGAAAATAGATGTCATGAATGTTCTTTTACATAAGCACGTATGACTAAATACGGAATACATGCCTACATTACATTAACGAACTCGAGCTAGTTACATATCACCCTATGTTATAACTTTTACATGATGAATGTCATTCGACATAATTATCCATCACCGATCCAATGCCTACGAGCTTTTCCTAATGGTCATTGCTACGTTACTTTACCGCTACTGCTGTCACTGCTGCTACTGTTACCGCTCCTACCGTTACCATCACACTACTTTGCTACTGAAACTTTGCTGCAGATACTAAGTCTTTCAGGTGTGGTTGAATGTAGAACTCAACTACTAATACTCGAGAATATTCTTTGGCTTCCCCTTGTGTTGAATCAACAAATTTGGGTTCAATACTCTACCCTCGAAAACTGTTGCGATCCCCTATACTTGTGGGTTATCAAGATTATTTTCTGGCGTCGTTGCCGAGGAGGCATAGCTCTATTCTCTGAGTCACTTGGGATTTACGTCTATTGATCACTATGAGGAATCCAAGAGATCCAAAAACTAAAGTCTTGCCCTCAACTACGAGGACAGGTAAGGAACTTCCATCTAGCTCTGCACTTGATTCACCTTCAGTTATGAGTAAGTTTGCGACACCACCACCTTCTAGAAATTTTGATGTGTCGCGTGTGCTTGATGATCCTACTTATGCTATCCATGATTCTTATGATGATGCTTTTCTTGATACTGCTTTGCCACTGGGTGCATTTCTTGATGCACAAATTGCTAGAGTTGCTGCTGAATGTGATGATACTTCTGAAACTGATGAAATTATTAAAGTAGAACCCTCTGTTTCACCTGTTATTCCTAGCTCTCCTATATATGAATTGCCAATTATACCCGAGGGTTATGTTATGGAGGGATAGGTAGCTGAAGACTTTCTTGCTTGTAAGGATAGCTATGATCTTGAGAATTTATTGCGCAAGTGGAAAGAAAAATATTTGAATGCTAGAATGAAATACGATCCTAAGTTTGCTACTTCGCCCATGTTTGTTACCCACAAGGATTATGAATTCTCTGTCGATCCTGAGTTAATCACTTTGGTTGAATCTGGTCCTTTTCACGGTTATGAGTCTGAAACGGTTGTAGCACATCTTACTAAGCTGAATGATATAGCCACCCTATTCACGAGTGAGGGAAAAATCCGCCATTAATTTATCCTTAAGTTGTTTCCTTTCTTGCTAAAGGGAGATGCTAAGACTTGGTTTACTTCTCTTGCTCTTGGTTGTGTGCGTAGTCCTGATACGTCTCCAACGTATCTATAATATTTGATGGTTCCATGCTATTATCTTCTCAAAGTTTGGATGTTTTGTATGCCTTTTATATCTTTTTTGGGACTAACTTATTAACTCAGTGCCAAGTGCCAGTTCCTGTTTTTTCCGTGTTTTTGACCCTTTTCAGAGGAGGATTTTAAACGGTGTCCAAACGGAATAAAACTTCCGAAAAGATTTTTTCCGGAACAGAAGATATGCACGAGACTTGAGAACCAAGGCAGGGGCCACCACGGGACCCCACAAGCCCCCTAGGTGCGACGAGGGGGGCCTGCGCCTAGCAGGCTTGTGGGCCCCCTGTGGCTCGTCTGCCCTACCTCTTCCGCCTATAAATTCAGGAAAATTCCAAAACTGCACGAGAGAACCACGAAAATACTTTTTCGCCTCCGCAAGCTTCTGTCTCCGCAAGATCCCATCTGGGGCACGTTCTGGTGCCCTGCCGGAGGGGGGATTCAGATACGGAGGGCTTCTTCATCAACACCA
The DNA here is from genome assembly GCF_904849725.1 of Hordeum vulgare subsp. vulgare. Lineage (NCBI taxonomy): Eukaryota > Viridiplantae > Streptophyta > Magnoliopsida > Poales > Poaceae > Hordeum > Hordeum vulgare. Next base: position 567,450,290 of record NC_058524.1, on the reverse strand, counting down.
TGACCTATCCGATGATGCGTGAGTAGTTCACCATGGACCTACGGGTCAATAGCTAGTAGCTAGATGGCTTCTTCTCTCTCTTGGATCTTCAATACAAAGTTCTCCATGATCTTCATGGAGATCTATCCGATGTAATCTTCTTTTGCGGTGGGTTTGTCGAGATCCGATGAATTGTGGATTTATGATCAGATTATCTATGAATCTTATTTGAGTTTCTTCTGATCTCTTATATGCATGATTTCATATCCTTGTAATTCTCTTCGAGTTGTGGGTTTTGTTTGGCCAACTTGATCTATGATTCTTGCAATGGGAGAAGTGCTTGGTTTTGGGTTCTAACCGTGCGGTGACCTCACCCAGTGACAGAAGGGGTAGCGAGGCACGCATCATGTTGTTGCCATCAAAGGTAAAAAGATGGGGTTTACATCATTGGTTTGAGTTTATCCCTCTACATCATGTCATCTTGCTTAAGGCATTACTCTGTTCGTCATGAACTCAATACACTAGATGCATGTTGGATAGCGGTCGATGTGTGGAGTAATAGTAGTAGATGCAGAAAGTATCGGTCTACTTGTTTCAGACGTGATGCCTATATGTATGATCATTGCCTTAAATATCGTCATGACTTTGCGCGGTTCTATCTATTGCTCGACAGTAATTTGTTGACCCACCGTAATATTTGCTATTTTGAGAGAAGCCTCTAGTGAACACTATGGCCCCGGGGTCTATTTCACACCATATTTTCAGCCTTACACTTTTACTTCGTTGCACTTTCCGCCTTCAGATCTCACTTTGCAATCAATCTTGAAGGGATTGACAACCCCTTTATAGCGTTGGGTGCAAGCTCGTTTGTGTTTGCGCAGGTACTCTGGACACTTGGCTTGATTCTCCTACTGGATTGATACCTTGGTTCTCAAACTGAGGGAAATACTTACTGCTCCTGTGCTGCATCACCCTTTCCTCTTCAAGGGAAAAACCAATGCAAGCTCAAGAGGCCGTCGGGGATTCCTGGCGCCGTAGCAAGTCCCCAGGATATGATATACTACTTCTCTGAGAAATATTTTCCTGCTCATAAGAAACAAGCTGCCTTGCAGGATATATATACCTTTGTGCAAGTTGAAGAAGAGAGTCTCCCACAAGCTTGGGGGAGGCTTGTCCAGTTACTCAATGCTTTGCCCGATCACCCTCTTGAGAAAAATGAAGTACTTGATATCTTTTATAATGGACTAATTGATGCTTCTAGGGACCACCGAGATAGTTGTGCTGGTTGTGTTTTCAGGGAAAGGACTGTGGAACAAGCTGAAATTCTATTGAATAATATCTTAAGCAATGATAATGCTTGGACTATTCCCGAACCACCTCCGAAGCCAACTCTGAAGAAAAGAGGTATTCTATTCCTTAGTCCTGAAGATATGCAAGAAGCCAAGAAATCTATGCAAGAGAAAGGTATTAAATCTGAAGATGTTAAGAATGTACCACCTATCGAAGAAATACATGGTCTTGGCTCGTGGCTTCCTCGGGACTCCCCTCTGGCTCGTGGCTTCCTCGGGACTCCCCTCGGGACTCCCCTCTGGTATCTTTTCTTCTGGTATTTTTGATATTTTGCATAAAAAATCACGGCGAAAGTTTTATTCCGTTTGATATTCCTATCTGAAAAAGGTCAAAAACAAGGAAAAAACAGGAACTGGCACTGGGCTCTAGGTCAATAGGTTAGTCCCAAAAATAATATAAAATAGCATATACATGCATATAAAACATCCAAAGTTGATAATATAATAGCATGGAACGATAAAAAATTGTAGATACGTTGGAGACGTATCACCATTCAAACAAGATCTCACCGCCGGCACATGGTTTCCGTGGTGGAACAGCTCCATGCCAAACTTCCACTCCTCCTCGTCTGGCCGGAAGCTGGTGATGGCGTTCACCCTAGCGGCGACCTTTCTTGGCGACAGCTCCACCCTCGATAGCCGACATGGGTTCTTGCGGTGGCTCATGCCGCACATCCGGTGCGGCCGTGCGTGTAGCAGCAACACCTGACGGGAGATGAAGTCAGCCACCAGATCCAAGGGCATCAGGCCGTGGGATCCCTTGAGCTCCTTCACCCGGCCCCAATTGCCAGCAGCTCATTGTTGCACACGTCGAGGCTCCAGTTCTCCCAAGTCGGTGCCGAGTCCGCAAATGGCGGGAGATTAACCCGGTCCTATATTTGGGCGACGATGTGGACGTAGAAGAAGGAGTGTCACCACTTCTTGAAGGAGTCGATCCACTTCGTTTCGGAAAAAGCTCGCCCCGCCACCTATACACTACCGCGCCACTGCACGAGTACGACACGTTGTTGTGCATATTGGCGTGGAAGTAGAAAAAGAGACGGAAGAAAGAAGGAAAGGGCAAGAAACCCACGTACGCCTCGCACATGGTGGCGAAGCATGCGAGGTACAACACCGAATTCGGCCCCAGATGGTGCATGTGGAGCCCGTAGAACTCCAGGAACTGCCATAGAAAGCGGCTCACCCGCAGCCCAAAGCCGATGACGAAGTGTGTGCCGAACACGTCATGCTCAACGGCGCGGGGCTCCGACACGTGCTCACCGTCGGGCACACTCGCCTCGACGTGCTCCGTGGGTGGGATCTTCCACGTCCGCCGGAGATAGGTGATACGCCTCCGTCGTATCTACTTTTCCGAACTCTTTTGCCCTTGTTTTGGACTCTAATTTGCATGATTTGAATGGAACTAACCCGGACTGACGCTGTTTTCAGCAGAATTGCCATGGTTTTTGTGCAGAAATAAAAGTTCTCGGAATGACCTGAAAATTTACGGACAATTTTTCTGGAAGTAATGAAAATTACCTGCACAAAGATCCACCGGAGGGGGTGAGCCAGTGGGCCACAAGCCCAAGGGGCGCGGCCACCACACCAGGCCACACCAACCAGGCTTGTGGGGTCCACGTGGCGCCACCGCCTCCAAACTCAGCTCCATATATTCCGTTTCTCCCGGAAAAAAAATCAGAAGAAGGATTCATCGCGTTTTACAATACGGAGGCGCCGCCACCTCCTGTTCTTCATCTGGAGGGCAGATCTGAAGTCTGTTTTGGGCTCCGGAGAGGGGAGATCATCGCCATCGTCATCATCAACCTTCCTCCATCGCCAATTCCATGATGCTCTTCACCGTTCGTGAGTAATCTCATTGTAGGCTTGTTGAACGGTGATGAGTTGGATGAGATCTATCATGTAATCGTGTTAGTTTTGACGGGGATTGATCCCTAGTATCCACTATGTTCTGAGATTGATGTTGCTACTACTTTGCCATCCTTAATGCTTGTCACTAGGGCCCGAGTGCCATGATTTCAGATCTGAACCTATTATGTTGTCGCCAATATATGTGTGTTTTAGATCCTATGTTGCAAGTTGTAGTCACCTACAATGTGTTATGACCCGGCAACCCCGGAGTAACAATAGCCGGAACCACTCCCGGAGATGACCATAGTATGAGGAGTTCATGTATTCACCAAGTGTTAATGCGTTGGTCCGGTTCTTTATTAAAAGGAGAACCTTAATATCCCGTAGTTTCCATTAGGACCCCACTGCCACGGGAGGGATGGACAATAGATGTCACGCAAGTTCTTTTCCCTAAGCACGTATGACTACATGCGGAATACATGCCTACATTAGATTGACGAACGGGAGCTAGTTACTTATCTCTCCGTGTTATAGCTGTTACATGATGAATCACATCCGACACAATCATCCATCACCGATCCAATGCCTACGAGTCTTTTACTACTGGTCCTTTCTACGTTACTTTGTCGCTACTGCTGTCACTTGTGCTACTGCTACTCTCTTGCTACTGTTGTTACTCTGTTGCTACTTCTGTCACTGCTGTTGTTCCTTGCTGCTGCTGTCACTACTGCTCTTACTTGTTACTTTGTTGTTAACTGCTGCAATACTTAACTGGCGCCATTGATACAACAAGTTAGGAATAGTCTGCCGTCAACAAACCCTTTTTTGGCACCGTTGCTATCATACCACTTTGCTACTGATACTTTGCTTGCAGACACTAATCTTTCAGGTGTGGTTGAATTGACAACTCAGCTGCTAATACTTGAGAATATTCTTTCTCTTCCCCTTGAGTCGAATCAATAAATTTGGGTTGAATACTCTACCCTCGAAAACCGTTGCGATCCCCTACACCTGTGGGTTATCAATAGGCTATGTGCACGTCGGTGGTCCGGCCATCTCGTGTTCGCCGGCGATGGAGCGGAGAAGAAGAGGCAAGAAATGCGGCCCCCAACAAACAGATCGTACAAAGGCGCTGCACGCGATGGAGTGAGGAATGTCGGCGGTGACTGTTGTGGGCGCGAGGAGGGAGTGACGGCGGCAGCGGGCGTTGCAAGCGCGAGGAGGAAGGGCGACGGCGGCGAGCACCGCAGTGAGGGCAAGGTGGGAGAGGGAGTGTGGAAGGCGATGGCAAACTGGCCTCCCCACCTCCCCCTTTTAAAGACTGAGGGAGACGTGGGGCGTGAGATCACTTACACCCACGTCCCCACTATCCCACGATCTCCGCGCGCATTAAACCGCACGAGGAAGAAAATCCCGCGCGTGGGCCGAGGCGCGTCAGGTCGGGCCTGCGCTGACATCCCGTCACGCGCATAGGGGCAGTCCCGCCACCCACCGCCGGCCCACATGCGGCATGCGCCAGCTGGCGCCGAGCCCGAGGCGTTGCCGCAGGGCCCTAGGTGTCACAACATCCGTGTGGGCCACGACCGACTGCCGCCCCAGCCGGCTAATGACACGTGTCTCCGCTCGCCGACTCTAGCAAGCACAACGACTTCAACGACGACTTCGGGCGCGGGAAAAAAAAACCTCTGGCCCCCCTCGTCCAGAGGCCTCCGGACCCCAACGGTTTCGGGGCTACTTACGGGGATACAACCCGTGGGTATACCCAAGCATAGAGAACCCATCTCCAAGACATTCGAGGCCGACGTGTAGCTAGCCGACTGGCGGCATTCGGCCTGGCCGGCTGGCCCATCTCCAGTCGGACGGTCGACTCCCGTCCCATCCGACCGTACCCACGTACGATGACGAGATTTGATGGATGATGCAGAGGTGCTCGTGGCAGCAGTACGCGCTGACAGGCTCGACGTGGGCATGGGCGCAATGATGTACTCCCTCTGTCCACGAATAAGTGTACATTTAGCTTTAAAATTTGTCCTAAAAAGTGCACATCTATCTTCTCAATGCACTATAAAGTAGAGAAAAAATGCTTCTCTCTCATCACACGGTAATCAAGACCAATAATATTTAACACATGGTCTCCTTACTTTGTACATGCGCTTAGCTCATTGGGTGTAGAGTAATTAAAGATGAGAGAGATGATAGCTTGCATCTTTCCAATGCAGTTTTTTACTTCACTCTATAATCTGTCTTAAAATTTCTATATGCACACTTATTCGCGGACGGAGGGAGTAAGGGTCAGGGAGGCTAGAGGGCTCCGGTCACCGCCAAGGCTGACCGGGCGAGATGGACCTATAGCCATGCTCATCCCTACCTACTCCGTGACAACCGGCGCGTTAGCCGCTAAGACGCACGGCCGACGGGCCCCACGATGGACAATACCCAATAGACGACGGGCCCCACGGCCAGCCGAAGAGGCTGGTAGATGGGTCCCACCTCCTGTTTCCTCCCACCACTGCACACCTCATGCTACACTATAAAGCCTCATCTCATCCCCTAGAGAGGGGCACGCCACACACGTAGAGAAACACGCACAAGAGAGAAACACACACACCACCGAGGTAGCGAGGCCGAAACCAAGAGCTTTGTCCCCCTCCTCACAAACAACTCAAGGAGCACCATTTGTACTGTGATCTCAAATAGTCACACATGGAGGACTAGGGTTTTACCTCATCGGAGAGCCATGAACCTGGGTTGATCGGCGTCATGTGCTTTGCGCCTACACCCATTCACAAACACCGCCGGCGCGTGCTGCCTCTTGAGCTTGCGTTGGTTTTCCCCTTGAAGAGGAAAGGGTGATGTAGCACAGGAGCAGTAAATATTTCCATCAGTTTGAGAACCAAGGTATCAATCCAGTAGGAGAATCAAGCCAAGTATCCAGAGTACGTGCGCAAACACAAAAAAGCTTGCACCCAACGCTATAAAGGGGTTGTCAATCCCTTCAAGATTGATTGCAAAGTGAGATCTGAAGGCAGAAAGTGCAACGAAGTAAAAGTGTAAGGCTGAAAATATGATGTGAAGTAGACCCGGGGGCCATAGTGTTCACTAGAGGCTTCTCTCAAAATAGCAAATATTACGGTGGGTGAACGAATTACTGTAGAGCAGTTGATAGAACCGCGCAAAGTCATGACGATATCTAAGGCAATGATCATACATATAGGCATCACGTCCGAGACAAGTAGACCGATACTTTCTGCATCTACTACTATTACTCCACACATCAACCGCTATCCAGCATGCATCTAGTGTATTGAGTTCATGACGAATAGAGTAACGCCTTAAGCCATATGACATGATGTAGAGGGATAAATTCATGCAATAGATATAACCCCCATCTTTTTACCCTTGATGGAAACAACACGATGCGTGCCTCGCTACCCCTTCTGTCACTGGGTGAGGTCACCGCACGGTATGAACCCAAAACCAAGCACTTCTCCCATTGCAAGAATCATAGATCAAGTTGGCCAAACAAAACCCACAACTAGAAGAGAATTACAAGGATATGAAATCATGCATATAAGAGATCAAAAGAAACTCAAATAAGATTCATAGATAATCTGATCATAAATCCACAATTCATCGGATCTCAACAAACACACCACAAAAGAAGATTACATCGGATAGATCTCGATGAAGATCATGGAGAACTTTGTATTGAAGATCCAAGAGAGAGAAGAAGCCATCTAGCTACTAGCTATGGACCCGAAGGTCTATGGTGAACTACTCACGCATCATCAGAGAGGCAATGGTGTTGATGAAGAAGCCCTTCGTATTCGAATCCCCCTCCGGCAGGGCACCAGAACATGCCCAGATGGGATCTTCTGGAGATATAAGCTTGCGGCAGCGGAAAAGTATTTTCGTGGATCTCTCTCGTGGTTTTGGATTTTTCACGGATTTATAGGCGAAAGAAGTAGGGCAGACGAGCCACGGGGGGGCGACAAGTCTGCTAGGCGCGGGCCCCCCTGGCCGCGCCTAGGGGGCTTGTGTCCTCCCCTGGTGTCCTCTGCCTTGGTTCTCACGCCCCTTGCGTATCTTCTGTTCTGGAAAAAAATCTTTCGGAAGATTTATTCCGTTTGGACTCCATTTAATATTCTACTCTGAAAAGGGTCAAAAACACGGAAAAAACAGGAACTGGCACTTGGCACTGAGTTAATAAGTTAGTCCCAAAAAAGATATAAAAGGCATACAAAACATCCAAAGTTTGACAAGATAAAAGCATGGAACCATCAAAAATTATAGATACGTTGGAGACGTATCAGGTCGCAGTGGATAAAAATTGAGAGAAAGTGGGGGGACTTTACAAATGAGGCAAGGAAAGCATGGTTTGGTTTAAGTGCAGATGTCATTAATCCTTTTGGGAGCAGAGCAGCAATCATAGCACCTGGCATGTAACTATATGCATCTATAACCTTCCTCCTTGGATGTGCATGAAGTGGAAGTTCATTATGATGTCGGTGCTCATCCAAGGCCCTAAGCAAACCCTGCGACGACATTGATGTGTACCCATGGCCATTAACTGAAGAAATTTTGCACTTGTGGGATAAAAAAGGTGTACGTGTGTGGGATGAGCACAAACAGCAGGAATTTGACCTACGAGCATTGCTGTTTGTAACCATCAATGATTGGCCTGCTCTTAGTAACCTTTCAGGACACACAAACAAGGGATACACGCATGCACGCACTGTTTAGATGAGACTGAAAGTATATATTTGGACAAATGTAAGAAGAATGTGCACGTGAGACATTGTTGTTTTCTTCCGAGCACGCATCACTTAAGAAAGAAATGCAAGCATTTCAAAGGTGAGGCAGATCACCGGAAGAAGACCATCCTCCATACAGGTGATGTTATATTTGATATGGTCAAGGATTTACGAGTTGTCTTTGGAAAGGGTCCTGGCGGACAATCTGTTCTGAATGACGTTGAGGGACACACACCCATGTGGAAGAAGAAATCTATATTTTGGGACCTATCTTATTGGACAGACCTAGAGGTCCACTCTGCAATTGACGTGATGCACGTGACGAAAAATGTTTGCATGAACCTGCTAGGTTTCTTGGGCGTGTATGGAAAGACAAAAGATACACCAGAGGCACGGGAGGACCAGCAATGTATGAACGAAAATGACGACATGCATCCAAAGCAGTATCAACATCCTGCCAGCTACGCTCTTACCAAAGCAGAGAAGGAAATATTTTTTGAATTCATGCTCGGTATCAAGGTCCCATCTGGCTTCTCGTCTAATATAAAGGGAAGAATAAATGTGGCAGAGAAAAAAAATCCAGAACCTAAAGTCTCATGACTGTCACGTGATTATGACGCAACTGCTTCCGGTTGCATTGAGGGGGCTTCTACGAGAAAATGTTTTATTAGCTATTGTGAAGCTATGTGCATTTCTAAATTCAATTTCTTAGAAGGTAATCTATCCAGAAATCCTACCAAGGTTACAAAATGATTTGGTCCAATCTCTTGTCAGTTTTGAGTTGGTGTTTCCACCAGCCTTCTTCAATATTATAATGCACGTCCTAGTTCACCTAGTCGACGAGATTGCCATTCTGGGTCCTGTATTTCTACACAATATGCCCCCTTTGAGAGGTTCATGGGAGTCTTAAAGAAATATGTCCATAACTGTGCTAGGCCGGAAGGAAGCATCTCCAAGGGCCACGAAACAGAGGAGGTCATTGGATTTTGTGTTGACTTTATTCCTGACATAAAGCCAATTGGTGTCCCTCAATCACGGCATGAGGGGAGATTGAGTGGAAAAGGCACGCTAGGACCAAACTAAATAATATCTAGGGACGGGCATTCTCGAGTTGTACCTTGGTGACTCCGTATATCAATGAACACAAGAATATTCTATGCTCGAAACACCCGAAGCAGTCTGACGAATGGATTACACATGAACACATCGGGACTTTCTGCGGTTGGTTGCAAACACATCTCATGGGTAACAACATTGTTGGAAATGACCTGTATTTCTTGGCCAGGACACCATCTTTGATTATATTAACTTTCAAAGGGTATGAGATAAATGGAAATACATTTTACACGATCGCCCACGATAAAAAGAGCACCAACCAAAACAGTGGTGTCCGCTTTGATGCAGCAAACACCAATAGGCCAAAGGACACATATTATGGTTATATAGAGGAGATATGGGAACTTGACTATGGGAAACATTTGAGGGTCCCTTTGTTTTGGTGCAAATGGGTCAATCTGAAAGGAGGCGGGGTAAAGGAAGACCAGCGGTACGGAATGACAACAGTGGATCTCAACGATCTTGGGTAAACAGACGAACCATTCGTCCTAGCCAATGATGTGGTGCAAGTTTTCTATGTGAAGGACATGTCTACCAAACTGAGAAAAAGAAAAGATAAGGAAGCAATGCATCATACGATGAGCCAACGCGCCACATAGTTCTTTCAGGGAAAAAACATTGTGGGAGTGGAGGACAAGACAAACATGTCAGAAGATTATGAAAAGTTTCATGAAATTCCTCCCTTCAAGGTGAAGGCTGACCCAAGCATCCTGTTAAACGGTGAAGATTATCCATGGTTACGGTGCAATAAGCAATAATATTATCCAAGCTTTGATCCCACAATATCACTGATGTTACATGTCAAAAAATGAAATACCTTTGTAACCCTCTCAACTTTTTAGCACATGCTATGTGTGTGAAATTATGATACCATGCCAAGTTTCAACCTTTTCAGAGTTCATGTCTAGTGCTTTTCAATTTCATGGTCATTTAGCTCAAAAAATCATTAAATGCATGAAAAATAGAAAATGAAGTCAGAAAATGGTTGAAAATTGATTATGTGGCTTTGAATGGTGCATACTGAACGCACAAAAAGTCTGGAGTAAAAATATGTTAAAAAAATGAAATCCCTTTGTAACACATGAGTTTTCGTCTCAAACCTTGATACTTCAAAAGTGATTGTCCAGTTTGTACACAAAGTGCATCCGGTTTTTATCGTAACCCTCTCAACTTTTAGCACATGCTATGTGGGTGAAATTATGATACCATGCCAAGCTTCAACCTTTTCAGAGTTCATTTGTAGTGCTTTTCAATTTAAGGGTCATTTAGCTCAAAAAAATCATTAAATGCATGAAAAATAGAAAATGGAGTCAAAAAAGGGTTGAAAACTGATTACGTGGCTTTGAATGGTGCATACTGAACGCACAAAAAGTCTGGAGTTAAAATATGTTAAAAAATGAAATCCCTTTGTAAAACATGAGTTTCCGTTTGAAACCGTGATACTACGAAAGAGATTGTCGAGTTTGTACACGAAGTGCATCAAGTTTTTGTCGTAACCCTCTCAACTTTTTAACACTTGCTGTGTGGGTGAAATTATGATATCAGCCAAGTTTCAACCTTTTAGAGTTCATTTGTAGTGCTTTTCAAGTTCAGGGTCATTTGGCTCAAAAAAATCATTAAATGCATGAAAAATAGAAAATGAAGTGAAAAAAGGGTTAAAAATTGATTACGTGGCTTTGAATGGTGCATACTGAACGCACAAAAAGTCTGGAGTTAAAGTATGTTAAAAAATGAAATCCCTTTGTAATAGATGAGTTTTCGTCTGAAACCCTCATACTACGAAAGAGATTGTCCAGTTTGTACATGAAGTGCATCCAGTTTTTGCCATAACCCTCTCAACTTTTTAGCACATGCTATGTGGGTGAAATTATGATACCATGCCAAGTTTCAACCTTTCCAGAGTTCATTTGTAATGGTTTCAATTTCGGGGTCATTTAGCTTAAAAAATCATTAAATGCATGAAAAATAGAAAATGTAGTCAGAAAAGGGTTGTGAATTTATTACGTGGCTTTGAATGGTACATACTAAACGCACAATAAGTCTCGAGTTAAAATATGTTAAAAATAATAGCAAAAATAATTTGCATAAAGTATTTTTGTTAAAAACTTTATTAGCAAAAAATAAAAAATGCCCGCCTACTAAGCCAACCATGGCGTGCCTACGACTAGAAACCCATTTACACATGGGCCAGGATGCATACCCGCGTAACAAGTAGGCTCAATAGGGCAGATATGAAATTTAGGCATTTACTGTCTGCTTTAGAGAGGAGCTCGGGATGATAGCCGCATCGGGGCTTATAAACCGCTACGAGCAGCCTTCGCCCGGCGAGGTGGGACTAAACTTCCACCCTGCATCGTCCGTGCCATCACCACCCCTTTAGTCCCAGTTGGAGCCACCAACCGGGACTAAAGGGTTGGGATATATAACGTTTGCCGCTCTCTGATACGTCTCAAACGTATCTATAATTTTTGATGGTTTCATGCTGTTATCTTGCCATCTTTGGATGTTTTATGTACCTTTTATATCTTTTTTGGGACTAACTTATTAATTCAGTGCCAAGTGCCAGTTCCTGTTTTTTTGTGTTTTTGGCTCTTTTCAGATCTGATTTTGGAACGGAGACCAAACGGAATAAAATCCCCGAAATGATTTTTTTCCCGAACGGAAGGAGATCAGGGGGCTTGTGGGCCAAGCCAGGAGGGCTCCACGGAGCCCACAAGGCCCCACTCCGCCACCAGGGGGAGGCGGCGGTGGCACGGCTTGTGGCCTCCCTGGCCGCCCCCTGACCTAGATCTTTGGCCTATATATTTCCTAAAATACAACAAAAAATCAGGGGAGACTCGAAAATACTTCTCCGCCGCCGCAAGCTTCCGTTTCCGCGAGATATCATCTGGAGACCCTTCCTGGCGCCCTGCCGGAGGGGACTTTAGAGTTGGAGGGCTTCTTCATCATCATCATCGCCCCTCCAATGACTCGTGAGTAGTTCACTTCAGACCTACGGGTCCGTAGTTAGTAGCTAGATGGCTTCTTCTCTCTCTTGGATCTTCAATACAAAGTTCTCCATGATCTTCATGGAGATCTATTCGATGTAATTTTCTTTGTCGGTGTGTTTGTCGAGATCCGATGAATTGAGGATTTGTGATCAGACTATCTATGATATATATTTAAGTCTTTGCTGATTTCTTATATGCATGATTTGATATCCTTGTAAGTCTCTCCGAGTCTTAGGTTTTGTTTGGCCAACTAGATCTATGATCATTGCAATGAGAGAAGTGCTTGGTTTTGGGTTCTACCATGTGGTGACCTTTCCCAGTGACAGTAGGGGCAGCAAGGCACACATTAAGTAGTTGCCATCAAGGGTAACAAGATGGGCTGTGTCGTTGATATGAGATTATCCATCTACATCACGTCATATTGCTTAAGGCGTTACTCTGTTCTTTTGGACTTAATACACTAGATGCATGCTGGATAGCGGTCGATGTGTGGAGTAATAGTAGTAGATGCAGAAAGTATCGTTTACTTGTTTTGGACGTGATGCCTATAGATATAATCATTGCCATAGATATCGTCACGACTTTGCGCGGTTCTATCAATTGCTCGACAGTAATTTGTTCACCCACCGTCTACTTGCTTTCATGAGAGAAGCCACTAGTAAACACTACGGCCCCCGGGTCTATTCACATCCATCGTTTACACCTCCCTTTTACTTTGCTTTGTTACTTTGTTGCTTTCAGTTCTCACTTGGCAAACAATCTATAAGGGATTGAAAACCCCTTCATAGTGTTGGGAGCAAGCTTTTTGTGTTTGTGCAGGATCTTGTGATACTCCTCCACTGGATTGATACCTTGGTTCTCAAACTGAGGGAAATACTTACCAACGCTATGCTACATCACCCTTTCCACTTAGAGTGAACACCAACGCAAGGCTCCAAGGCCACGGGGGAAATCCTTTGCATACTTGCCTAGGAAGTCCCTTAAGGCGTAGCCGCAGCAGAAGGATTCCTGGTGCCGTCGACACGACTATTCCTGGCGCCGTTACCAGGGAAGCACAGCTCACATCAGAAGTATTTCTCGCGCCGTTGCCGGGGAGGAGAGATCAAGATCTATCCAAGTAGGTCTCACAAACTCATCTCTCGCATTTACTTTTGTTGCCAGTTGCCTCTCGTTTTCCTCTCCCCCACTTCACATTTGCCGTTTTCATTTGCCTTTCTCCTTTGTCGTTTCTTTTGCCTTTGCCATTTTCCTTTACCGGTTTTCTTGCTTGCTTGTGTGCTTGTTTGTTTGTTGAAGTCATCATGGCTGAAAACACTAAACTTTGCGACTTCTCGAGCACTAATAATAATGATTTTATTAGTACTCCGATTGCTCCCGCCACTAGTGCGGAATCGTATGAAATCAACGCGGCTTTGTTGAATCTTGTTATGAAAGAGCAATTCTCTGGCCTTCCTAGTGATGATGCCGCATCCCATCTCAATACCTTCATTGAGCTTTGTGATATGCAAAAGAAAAGAGATGTGGATAATGACGTGATTAAGTTGAAACTTTTTCCTTTCTCGTTGCGAGATCGCGCAAAAACTTGGTTTTCTTCTTTGCCTCAAAATAGTATCGATTCTTGGGATAAGTGCAAAGATGCTCACATATCCAAGTATTTTCCGCCGGCTAAGATCATCTCCTTACGTAATGATATCATAAATTTCAAGCAAGTTGATCATGAACACGTTGCACAATCTTGGGAGAGGATGAAGCTTATGATTAGAAATTGTCCCGCTCATGGCTTGAGTTTGCGGATGATTATACAAATATTTTACGATGGCTTGAATTTCGCTTCTCGCAATATCTTGGACTCCGCCTCTTAGGTGGAACGTTCATGGAAATCACGTTAGGAGACGCTACAAAACTCCTGGACAATATCATGACCAACTACTCTCAGTGGCACACTGAAGGGTCGACTGCTAGCAAAAAGGTGCACGCTATAGAAGAAATTAACTCGCTTAGTGCTAAGATGGACGAGTTGATGAATTTGGTTGCTAGTAGAAATGCTACCGTAGATCCTAATGACATGCCACTATCTTCTTTGATTGAGAGTAGCAACGGTAGTTTGGACGTGAATTTTGTTGGTAGGAACAATTTTGGCAACAACAATGCTTTTAGAGGAAACTATGTTCCTAGGCCTTTTAAAGAAAGAACCGCCCAAATTCGCGCTAGGCATGAATGGTTTAAAAGGGTGCGTTCTAGTGATGCAAATCACGAAGATCTTAAAGTGCTTGGTGTGTCTCCTCTTGAATCTTTGTTTTCGTGTGTCAAACCTATTTATGGAGGGGCTGGATATGAATCCACTTTGGTTGAAAAACGCCCCAATGATTCGGAGTCCACCTATCTTAATGATAAAGGTGTGGAGAGTGGAGTAGAAGAAGTCAAAATTTTGGGTAGTAATGAAACTCCCACTTCTGATTTGAAGGAATTAAATTATGATAATTCCTCCTTGTTTGAATGCATTTCTTTGATGCAATCCATTGCAAACTCTCCACATGCTTATAGCCAAAGCAAAGCCTTTACCGCGCATATCGTAGATGCTATGATGAAATCTCTTGAAGAGAAGCTGGAACTAGAAGTCTCTATACCTAGAAAATTTCATGATGAGTGGGAACCTACTATCAAAATCAAGATCAATAACTATGAGTGCAATGCTTTGTGTGATTTGGGTGCTAGTGTTTCCGCGATTCCAAAGTCTTTATATGATATTCTTGGTTTTCATGAGATTGAAGAGTGTTCTTTTAATTTGCATCTTGCGGATTCTACTGTCAAGAAACCCATGGGAAGGATCGATGATGTTCTTATTGTTGCAAATAAGAACTATGTACCCATGGATTTCATTGTACTTGACATAGATTGCAATCCTTCATGTCCCATTATTCTTGGTAGACCTTTCCTAAGGACTATTGGTGCTATCATCGATATGAAGGAAGGGAATATTAGATTTCAATTTCCTTTAAAGAAGGGCATGGAGCACTTTCCTAGAAATAAAATAAGATTGCCTTATGAATCTATGATGAGGGCTACCTATGGTTTGAGCACCAAAGATGACTATACGTGATTCCATCACTTTTTCGCCTAGCTAAGTGTTGGGGAACGTCGCATGGGAAACAAAAAATTTCCTACGCGCACGAAGACCTATCATGGTGATGTCCATCTACGAGAGGGGATGAGTGATCTACGTACCCTTGTAGATCGTACAGCAGAAGCGTTAGTGAACGCGTTTGATGTAGTGGAACGTCCTCACGTCCCTCGATCCGCCCCGCGAACAATCCCGCGATCAGTCCCACGATCTAGTACCGAACGGACGGCACCTCCGCGTTCAGCACACGTACAGCTCGACGATGATCTCGGCCTTCTTGATCCAGCAAGAGAGACGGAGAGGTAGAAGAGTTCTCCGGCAGCGTGACGGCACTCCGGAGGTTGGTGATGACCTTGTCTCAGCAGGGCTCCGCCCGAGCTCCGCAGAAACGCGATCTAGAGGAAAAACCGTGGAGGTATGTGGTCGGGCTGCCGTGGGAAGGTCGTCACAAATCAGCCCTAAAACCTATGTATATATAGGTGGGAGGGAGGGGACCTTGCCTTGGGGCTCAAGGAGCCCCAAGGGGGTCGGCCGAGCCAAGGGGGGAAGGCTCCCCCCCCCAAACCGAGTTGGACTTGGTTTGGTGGGTGGGAGTCCTTCCCTTCCTTCCCACCTCCCTTTTTTTTCTTTCTCCTTGATTTTTATCTCTATGGCGCATAGGACCCTTTTGGGCTGTCCCACCAGCCCACTAAGGGCTGGTGCGCCACCCTTATGGCCTATGGGCTTCCCCGGGGTGGGTTGCCCCCCCCCCGGTGAACCCCCGGAACCCATTCGTCATTCCCGGTACATTCCCGGTAACTCCGAAAACCTTCCGGTAATCAAATGAGGTCATCCTATATATCAATCTTCGTTTCCGGACCATTCCGGAAACCCTCGTGACGTCCGTGATCTCATCCGGGACTCCAAACAACATTCGGTAACCAACCATATAACTCAAATACGCATAAAACAACGTCGAACCTTAAGTGTGCAGACCCTGCGGGTTCGAGAACTATGTAGACATGACCCGAGAGACTCCTCGGTCAATATCCAATAGCGGGACCTAGATGCCCATATTGGATCCTACATATTCTACGAAGATCTTATCGTTTGAACCTCAGTGCCAAGGATTCATATAATCCCGTATGTCATTCCCTTTGTCCTTCGGTATGTTACTTGCCCGAGATTCGATCGTCAGTATCCGTATACCTATTTCAATCTCGTTTACCGGCAAGTCTCTTTACTCGTTCCGTAATACAAGATCCCGCAGCTTACACTAAGTCACATTGCTTGCAAGGCTTGTGTGTGATGTTGTATTACCGAGTGGGCCCCGAGATACCTCTCCGTCACACGGAGTGACAAAGCCCAGTCTTGATCCATACTAACTCAACTAACACCTTCGGAGATACCTGTAGAGCATCTTTATAGTCACCCAGTTACGTTGCGACGTTTGATACACACAAAGCATTCCTCCGGTGTCAGTGAGTTATATGATCTCATGGTCATAGGAATAAATACTTGACACGCAGAAAACAGTAGCAACAAAATGACACGATCAACATGCTACGTCTATTAGTTTGGGTCTAGTCCATCACGTGATTCTCCCAATGACGTGATCCAGTTATCAAGCAACAACACCTTGTTCATAATCAGAAGACACCGACTATCTTTGATCAACTGGCTAGCCAACTAGAGGCTTGCTAGGGACGGTGTTTTGTCTATGTATCCACACATGTAAATGAGTCTTCATTCAATACAATTATAGCATGGATAATAAACGATTATCTTGATACAGGAATTATAATAATAACTATATTTATTATTGCCTCTACGGCATAATTCCAACAGTCTCCCACTTGCACTAGAGTCAATAATCTAGCCCTCACATCATCATGTTAATTACATTGTAATAAATCTAACACCCATACAGTTCTGGTGTTGATCATGCTTTGGCCGTGGAAGAGGTTTAGTTAGTGGGTCTGCTACATTCAGATCCGTGTGCACTTTGCATATATTTACGTCCTCTCCCTCGACGTAGTCGCGGATGAGGTTGAAGCGTCGTTTGATGTGTCTGGTCTTCTTGTGAAACCGCGGTTCCTTTGCTAAGGCAATGGCACCCGTGTTATGTCGGGACCCCGATCCTAAGCCATAGGAATCCAGCCTGTAACACATCGCATCCCTTTGTGGTCTCACGCACGGTTAACCCCACGGCTGCAGCCTTACCTTAGCCGGGACCGTTTGCGTCTTTTGACTCACGTATGCGATAGTGTCGCTAGCAATCCAATGTCAAAGAATCCGGATCGACATGTCTAGTCATAAACCAAAGTGGCAGTACCGCACAAGGACAGGCATACATGACCCAACAAAGCAGGTGTCGGTCATCAGCGAACGTAGACGAGTCGTAGCAAGCTACAAGGACTCCATTACGTCGCGTGACATTTCCCCAAAGGGGACAGACACAGCAGCTAAGAAGGACACATGCCGGTCAACCAACGTGTCCGGAGCAGTAGCGAACTACCAAGGCTCGTTGGATCACAAAGGGGCATTTCCTTGTAAGGAGTGCTGCTAAAGTTCACGACTAGGTAATCGAACCCCATACATATCAAGTACGACACACGTACGCATGGCATACCGATATGTATAGATACACCGATGGCACCACAACATAACCATAAACATACAACCTTTATTTAAAAGGCTCGGAAGAGCCACACACATAATATTACACATTAAGGTCTCTCGACCCATAATAGCAGTCATACAAATACAAGCCAGCGGAAGAGTTATAAACTGTCTGGATACAGACAGAGCAACTAAAAGGCACATGGCCTGACTATACTACAGAGCCGACGTAGGGCCAGATCGTAGCTGGGACACCAGCTACTCGTCGTCGTCGATGTCTACGAAGAACCCTCCATTAGGGTCATTAGCAACCTCTGCAACATTTATTAAGCAAACATGAGTACGAAGGTACTCAGCAAGACTTTAGGAGAACTAACTACTCATGAAAGGTATCAAAGAGTATTGTGGGGTTTCATGCGGGAAGCCAGCATTTGACTCGTGGCTAGACAACTTGCTTTTTGAAATTAGTTTTGACAACTTGATTTCTCGCACACGAGTCCACTAACACCACAAAAATACACTATCGTGGAATCATTCCGTCTCCATACGGCAATGCCGTCCACGACACTCACGCTTATATTGACAATTTTATGAGTAGCCATTGAAGTTATCTATGAACAACATATGTCTCCAAGTAGTCCATATCCGCGGACGCGGCTATTCGAATAGATCATAACCCTGCAGGGGTGTACTTCGTCACACACGCTCTCGCCATTTATCGCCATGTGCACGTCATGCACCTCGGCAACCTTCAAGCGGAAGCCCAGCGAGGGAGTCGGCCACGACCGTTAACCACACTAGTACCTAGTCCAGGTTTATCGCCTATCTGAGAGTAACCCGTACGGAAGTCCGGCCGGGGTTTCCGCCACGGCCTCAAACGATGTGCGCAGGGTTCCCAAGCCCACCATCCGGGTGCCACTTGGTACACCGTGCCACTGCCTACCGCATCACGGTCCACCTCTCAGGTCAGCACCATGCACGGCCTCCAGCATTACTCTAAACACCAGAAACTACTTGCAACTCCTGGACCGAGTACTACGCGATTAATAGGCCGAGCGGGGTCATATTTCAGGGCCCAGCATGTGGTAGTATCTAGTCTTGGATTACATACACGGAACTCAGTTCCTAAGGACGGTTCCAATGAAACAACCCGCCATGTACTCCTACACAGCCTTTCACCGATACCTTTACCAAATCAAGTTCAACACACAACCTTTGCTCACCGAACACATTCCACATTTCTGTTCATCTCCCAGATGACAGACCATACACAACTCTAAGCATAGGATGCATAGCAGGATAAGGCACATCATAGCTCAAGCAACTACCAGGTATGCTAGGTTGCAAGGTTCGGCTATTTACTGTGACAAGGTTAAGTCATGCAAAGGAGGTGGGTCCAACTATCGTGGCAAAAGCAGTTGAAGCATTTGATCCTAATGCAATAAATAGGTGCAGGAGCAAGAACATAGGAGTTATCGGGATGATCAAAAGGGTTGCTTGCCTTGTTGCTCAGAGGAGGAACGATATCCGTCAGACGGATATTCGGTGGAATCCGGGGGTGCGGAGCCTACCGAAAAGAATGGCAACATTCAATAGCAATCATATGCACTCAAAATGATGCATGAGCATGGCATGAGAATGCAAGTGATAAGTTATTATTTTCAACATGTATTAGGTTTAGAGTTGATTTGAATCACATTCGAATAGCAACTCAAACGGGGTATTCTCGGATACCGGTTTAATTGATTCGACCTGATGCTCAGATCAACTTGGTGTTAACATGCATGAATGTCATGTTATGATCCTGATTTGTAATTAGGGCAGTAATGGAATTTGAATATTTTTGCAAATTCCATTTAAAAAGTGATTAAAAGAATTGAATTATTCCTTATTTCACAATTTAGGGTTCTGTAACCTTTTTAAACATAGTTGAAAATAGCATAATCAGAATCCTTGAATTTTTCTGATACTTTTTCATATATAAATTATTTTCATTGGAGTTACAGATTAATTTCTATGATTTTTACAAATTTTAGCAATTTCCTGAATTAGTTTTATACTGGAAATTCTATTTATTGCGTCAGGCTGACGTCAGCAGGTCAGCCGACCTGTTCAGGTCAAACCTGACAGGGGGGCCCCACTGGTCAGCCTCTCTGGGACTAATCCCGCGCTGACCAGCCCCTAATTGGGGTTTGACCAGGCGTGGGGCCCTCTGGCGGCGACTGAGGGGAGGGCGATTACGCCCTAATGGTCGGCCACGTCGACGCCCACCGGAGGGTGGTCGCCGGTGACCGGACCCGCGGCGGAGGGCTCGCCGGAGGCGACCTAGACGGTGCTGCACAGCACCAAAACGCACGCGGTTGGCAGCTACAGCATGCTCGCGAAGTGGCCGATCTGGCAGGACCAACCGGGGAGGCTAGGGTCGCCGGAAGAGGCGTCGGCGACGAGCCGGAGCGGCGGCCGAAGCTCGGGCGTCCTCGGGGTCTTTGAATCAGGGGGATCTACGCTCGGTTCTTAGCTGCTATGGCATCTACGCGTCGTCCTGGAGCTGCTGGTGCTCTCAGACGGACGAGCTGATCATCGGAGGGCTACCGGCGACGAGCGGCAGCGGCGGTCCTCGTCGGGCTCCGGTGAAACTAGGGCTAGAGGAGGGGATCGACGGGGAAAACTTAGGGGAAACGACCGCATGCTCACGGGGAGTGCAGAGCAGAGCTTAGACGGCTCGAGGAAGGCCTGGGGGCGACGAATCGACAGGAGAGGTCCGGCGGCCGGAGGTGGAAGACGACGGCGTTGCGGGCGTTGCAGGGCTCGAGGAAGCTTCGGCTTCTGCAGAGACGACCAGGGCGACGAGGCGGAGCTAATGGCGTGCTCTGGGAGGGGATCCTATGGCCAGGGGCACGGGCAGCTCGAGCTCGAGCTCGGCTCTAATGGCGGCAGTAAGGAGGAGGAGGAGATCCGGGAGGAGGAGGAGAACCGAGGCGGGGAATGGATAGGGGAAGCTCTGGGGAGCTTATCCCCGTCGTCGCCAGCGCGAACCGGCGGCCAGGCAGGCACGCAGGTGCGTGGCCGCGCCGGAGGGGGCGGCGGCCACCTCCTGCTGCCTACTGGCGCGAGGGAGGGGACGAGCGGGGAGATGGGCCGGGCCAGGCTTGGGCGACAGGTAAGGTTTTTCCTTTTTTTTCTGTTCTTGTTTTTCTGTTTTGCTAATTATTGATTTACCAATTAATTCAGCTCCAAAAAAAATTAAAAACTATTTTAGACCTCCTGAAATATTTGTTATAATATCCCCACTCATTTCCAAGATTTTCAACATTTTCGGAAAATTATAGTTTCTGATTTCAATTTTTAAATTTGAAGCCAGTAGCTTTTGCATTTATTTAAAATGCTTAAAGTGTCAAGAAAATAGTTTTCTCCAATGCTCATTTACTTTCATGATTTATCAGAAAGTTTGAACATTTCTTGAGGCCATTTTGGGTTCATTGATTTTGAACTAGTTGAAATTTCCTTTAATTGAAATGGTGGCTAGGGTTTTGAGTTTTTCCTTTGCCACTTTGTTGTTTTTGTTGAAACTTCTTAGATGCAAATGCAAAGAAGACATGAGCACAATGCTATCTTTCTTAAGGGTTAGGGATGTGACATGTTATCACAGAACAAGGTTATTGGATTCAGTGCGCTTGGCACCACTCCAAGATCCGTCATGAACTGCTTCATCCACACACCCTCCTTAGCCGCCTCCGAGGCAGCCATGTATTCCGCTTCACATGTAGAGTCTGCTACGACGCTTTGCTTGGAACTGCACCAGCTTACCGCACCCCCATTAAGAATAAATATGTATCCGGTTTGCGACTTAGAGTCGTCCGGATCTGTGTCAAAGCTTGCATCGACGTAACCTTTTACGGCGAGCTCTTCGTCACCTCCATACACGAGAAACATCTCCTTAGTCCTTTTCAGGTACTTCAGGATATTCTTGACTGCTGTCCAGTGATCCACTCCTGGATTACTTTGGAACCTACCCGCCATACTTATGGCCAAGCTAACATCCGGTCTAGTGCACAGCATTGCATACATGATAGAACCTATGGGTGAAGCATATGGGACGGAGCGCATATGCTCTCTATCTTCATCAGTTGCTGGGCACTGAGTCTTACTCAATTTCGTACCTTGTAAAACTGGCAAGAACCCTTTCTTGGACTGTTCCATTTTGAACCTCTTCAAAACTTTATCAAGGTATGTGCTTTGTGAAAGTCCTATCAGGCGTTTTGATCTATCCCTATAGATCTTAATGCCTAGAATGTAAGCAGCTTCTCCTAGGTCCTTGATAGAGAAACTTTTATTCAAGTAATCCTTTATGCTCTCCAAAAACTCCACGTTGTTTCCAATCAGCAATATGTCATCCACATATAATATTAGAAACGCCACAGAGCTCCCACTCACTTTCTTGTAAATACAAGATTCTCCAACCACTTGTATAAACCCAAATGCTTTGATCACCTCATCAAAATGTTTGTTCCAACTCCGAGATGCTTGCACCAGTCCATAAATGGATCGCTGGAGCTTGCACACCTTGTTAGCATTCTTAGGATCGACAAAACCTTCGGGTTGTATCATATACAATTCTTCCTTAAGGAAACCGTTAAGGAACGCCGTTTTGACATCCATCTGCCAGATTTCATAATCGAAAAATGCAGCTATTGCTAACATGATTCTGACGGACTTAAGCATCGCTACGGGTGAGAATGTCTCATCGTAGTAAACTCCTTGAACTTGTGGAAAACCCTTTGCCACAAGTCGAGCTTTATAAACGGTCACATTGCCGTTAGAGTCTGTCTTCCTCTTAAAGATCCATTTGTTCTTAATAGCCTTGCGGCCCTCAGGTAGTACCTCCAAAGTCCACACTTTGTTCTCATACATGGATCCTATCTCGGACTTCATGGCTTCTAGCCATTTGTTGGAATCTGGGCCCACCATTGCTTCCTCATAATTTGCAGGTTCATTGTTGTCTAACAACATGATTGATAAGACGGGATTACCGTACCACTCTGGAGCAGCACGTGGTCTCGTCGACCTGCGTGGTTCGACAGAAACTTGAACCGAAGTTTCATGATCATCATCATTAACTTCCTCCTCAACCGGCGTCGCAACGACAGAGGTTTCCCCTTGCCCTGCGCCACCATCCAGAGGGATGAGAGGTTCGACAACCTCGTCAAGTTCTATCTTCCTCCCACTCAATTCTCTCTCGAGAAACTCCTTCTCGAGAAAAGCTCCGTTTTTAGCAACAAACACTTTGCCCTCGGATTTGAGATAGAAGGTGTACCCAACAGTCTCTTTTGGGTAACCTATGAAGACGCACCTTTCCGCTTTGGGTTCCAGCTTTTCAGGCTGAAGCTTTTTGACATAAGCATCACATCCCCAAACTTTAAGAAACGACAACTTTGGCCTTTTTCCATACCACACTTCGTATGGTGTCGTCTCAACGGATTTTGATGGTGCCCTATTTAAAGTGAATGCAGCTGTTTCTAATGCATAACCCCAAAATGATAACGGCAAATCAGTAAGAGACATCATAGATCGCACCATCTCTAATAGAGTACGATTACGACGTTCGGACACACCATTACGCTGTGGTGTTCCACGCGGTGTTAACTGTGAAACAATTCCACATTGTCTTAAGTGAGTACCAAACTCGAAACTCAAATATTCACCCCCACGATCAGACCGTAGGAACTTGATCTTCTTGTTACGATGATTTTCCACTTCACTCTGAAATTGCTTGAACTTTTCAAATGTTTCAGACTTGTGCTTCATCAAGTAGACATAACCATATCTACTTAAATCGTCAGTGAAGGTGAGAAAATAACGATATCCGCCGCGTGCCTCCACGCTCATCGGACCACACACATCGGTATGTACGATCTCCAACAAGTCACTTGCACGCTCCATTGTTCCGGAGAACGGAGTCTTAGTCATCTTGCCCATGAGGCATGGTTCGCACGTGTCAAGTGAATCAAAGTCAAGTGACTCCAAAAGTCCATCAGCATGGAGTTTCTTCATGCGCTTTATACCAATATGACCTAAACGGCAGTGCCACAAAAATATGGCGCTATCATTGTTAACTCTAATTGTTTTGGTCTCAATGTTATGTATATGCGTATCGCTATCAAGATTCAATATGAACAATCCTCTCACATTCGGTGCATGACCATAAAAGATGTTACTCATAGAAATAGAACAACCATTATTCTCTGACTTAAAAGAGTAACCGTCTCGCAATAAACAAGATCCTGATATAATGTTCATGCTCAACGCAGGCACTAAATAACAATGATTTAAGTTCATCACTAATCCTGACGGTAACTGAAGTGACACTGTGCCGACGGCGATTGCATCAACCTTGGAACCATTTCCTACGCGCATCGTCACTTCATCTTTCGCCAGCCTTCGTCTATTCCGCAGTTCCTGTTTCGAGTTGCAAATATGAGCAACAGAACCGGTATCGAATACCCAGGCACTACTACGAGAGCCGGTTAAGTACACATCAATAATATGTATATCAAATATACCTGATTTTTCTTTGGCCGCCTTCTTATCTGCCAGATACTTGGGGCAATTGCGCTTCCAGTGACCCATACCCTTGCAATAGTAACACTCCGTTTCAGGCTTAGGGCCAGCTTTGGGTTTCTTCGTCGGATTGGCAACAGGCTTGCCGCCCTTCTTCGAATTGCCCTTCTTGCCTTTGCCGTTTCTCTTGAAACTAGTGGTCTTATACACCATCAACACTTGATGCTCTTTACGGAGTTCAGACTCTGCGACTTTCAGCATCGCAAACAACTCGCCGGGAGACTTGTTCATCCCTTGCATGTTGTAGTTCAACACAAAGCCTTTATAGCTTGGCGGCAGTGATTGAAGGATTCTGTCAGTGATAGCTTCTTGCGGGAGTTCAATCCCCAGCTCAGCTAGACGGTTTGAGTACCCAGACATTTTGAGCACATGTTCACTGACAGATGAGTTTTCCTCCATCTTGCAAGCATAGAATTTATCGGAGGTCTGATACCTCTCGATCTGGGCGTTCTTCTGAAAGATAAACTTCAACTCCTGGAACATCTCAAATGCTCCATGACGCTCAAAGCGACGTTGAAGTCCCGGTTCTAAGCCATACAAGACTGCACATTGAACTATTGAGTAGTCCTCCTTACGTGCTAACCAAGCGTTCTTAACATCCTGATCAGCCGTAGCGGGTGGTTCATCTCCTAATGCAGCATTAAGGACATAATCCTTCTTCCCAGCTTGTAAGATTAGCTTAAGATTACGAGCCCAGTCTACAAAGTTGCTTCCATCATCTTTCAACTTAGCTTTCTCTAGGAACGTATTAAAATTCAGGATGACTGTCGCGTGAGCCATGATCTACAATACAAATATATTTAAAGTGGACTTAGACTATGTTCAAGATAATCAGAGTTTAACTTAATCAAATTATTCGCTAAACTCCCACTCAAAAAGTACATCTCTCTAGTCATTTGAGTGGTTCATGATCCACTTACACTAGCTCAAGTCCGATCATCACGTGAGTTGAGTATAGTTTCAGTGGTAAGCATCCCTATGCTAATCATATCATCTATATGATTCACGATCGACCTTTCGGTCTCATGTGTTCCGAGGCCATGTCTGCACATGCTAGGCTCGTCAAGCTTAACCCGAGTGTTCCGCGTGCGCAACTGTTTTGCACCCGTTGTATGTGAACGTTGAGTCTATCACACCCGATCATCACGTGGTGTCTCGAAACGACGAACTGTAGCAACGGTGCACAGTCGGGGAGAACACAATTTCGTCTTGAAATTTTAGTGAGAGATCACCTCATAATGCTACCGTCGTTCTAAGCAAAATAAGGTGCATAAAAGGATTAACATCACATGCAATTCATAAGTGACATGATATGGCCATCATCATGTGCTTCTTGATTTTCATCACCAAAGCACCGGCACGACCTTCTTGTCACCGGCGCCACGCCATGATATCCATCAACGTGTTGCCATCGGGGTTGTCGTGCTACTCATGCTATTACTACTAAAGCTACATCCTAGCAAAATAGTAAACGCATCTGCAAGCACAAATGTTAGTATAAAGACAACCCTATGGCTCCTGCCGGTTGTCGTACCATCGACGTGCAAGTCGATATTTCTATTACAACATGATCATCTCATACATCCAATATATATCACATCACATCGTTGGCCATATCACATCGCAAGCATACCCTGCAAAAACAAGTTAGACGTCCTCTAATTTTGTTGTTGCATGTTTTACATGGTGACCATGGGTATCTAGTAGGATCGCATCTTACTTACGCAAACACCACAACGGAGATATATGAGTTGCTATTTAACCTCATCCAAGGACCTCCTCGGTCAAATCCGATTCAACTAAAGTTGGAGAAACCGACACTTGCCAGTCATCTTTGAGCAACGGGGTTACTCGTAGCGATGAAACCAGTCTCTCGTAAGCGTACGAGTAATGTCGGTCCAAGCCGCTTCAATCCAACAATACCGCGAAATCAAGAAAAGACTAAGGAGGGCAGCAAAACGCACATCACCGCCCACAAAAACTTTTGTGTTCTACTCGAGAAGACATCTACGCATGAACCTGGCTCATGATGCCACTGTTGGGGAACGTCGCATGGGAAACAAAAAATTTCCTACGCGCACGAAGACCTATCATGGTGATGTCCATCTACGAGAGGGGATGAGTGATCTACGTACCCTTGTAGATCGTACAGCAGAAGCGTTAGTGAATGCGGTTGATGTAGTGGAACGTCCTCACGTCCCTCGATCCGCCCCGCGAACAATCCCGCGATCAGTCCCACGATCTAGTACCGAACGGACGACACCTCCGCGTTCAGCACACGTACAGCTCGACGATGATCTCAGCCTTCTTGATCCAGCAAGACAGACGGAGAGGTAGAAGAGTTCTCCGGCAGCGTGACGGCGCTCCGGAGGTTGGTGATGACCTTGTCTCAGCAGGGCTCCGCCCGAGCTCCGCAGAAACGCGATCTAGAGGAAAAACCGTGGAGGTATGTGGTCGGGCTGCCGTGGGAAAGTCGTCACAAATCAGCCCTAAAACCTCCGTATATATAGGTGGGAGGGAGGGGACCTTGCCTTGGGGCTCAACGAGCCCCAAGGGGGTCGGCCGAGCCAAGGGGGGAAGGCTCCCCCCCCAAACCGAGTTGGACTTGGTTTGGTGGGTGGGAGTCCTTCCCTTCCTTCCCACCTCCCCCTTTTTTTTCTTTCTCCTTGATTTTTATCTCTATGGCGCATAGGACCCTTTTGGGCTGTCCCACCAGCCCACTAAGGGCTGGTGCGCCACCCTTATGGCCTATGGGCTTCCCCGGGGTGGGTTGCCCCCCCCCCCCCCCCCCCGGTGAACCCCCGGAACCCATTCGTCATTCCCGGTACATTCCCGGTAACTCCGAAAACCTTCCGGTAATCAAATGAGGTCATCCTATATATCAATCTTCGTTTCCGGACCATTCCGGAAACCCTCATGACGTCCGTGATCTCATCCAGGACTCCGAACAACATTCGGTAACCAACCATATAACTCAAATACGCATAAAACAACGTCGAACCTTAAGTGTGCAGACCCTGCGGGTTCGAGAACTATGTAGACATGACCCGAGAGACTCCTCGGTCAATATCCAATAGCGGGACCTAGATGCCCATATTGGATCCTACATATTCTACGAAGATCTTATCGTTTGAACCTCAGTACTAAGGATTCATATAATCCCGTATGTCATTCCCTTTGTCCTTCGGTATGTTACTTGCCCGAGATTCGATCGTCAGTATCCGTATACCTATTTCAATCTCGTTTACCGGCAAGTCTCTTTACTCGTTCCGTAATACAAGATCCCGCAACTTACACTAAGTCACATTGCTTGCAAGGCTTGTGTGTGATGTTGTATTACCGAGTGGGCCCCGAGATACCTCTCCGTCACACGGAGTGACAAATCCCAGTCTTGATCCATACTAACTCAACTAACACCTTCGGAGATACCTGTAGAGCATCTTTATAGTCACCCAGTTACGTTGCGACGTTTGATACACACAAAGCATTCCTCCGGTGTCAGTGAGTTATATGATCTCATGGTCATAGGAGTAAATACTTGACACGCAGAAAACAGTAGCAACAAAATGACACGATCAACATGCTACGTCTATTAGTTTGGGTCTAGTCCATCACGTGATTCTCCCAATGACGTGATCCAGTTATCAAGCAACAACACCTTGTTCATAATCAGAAGACACCGACTATCTTTGATCAACTGGCTAGCCAACTAGAGGCTTGCTAGGGACGGTGTTTTGTCTATGTATCCACACATGTAAATGAGTCTTCATTCAATACAATTATAGCATGGATAATAAACGATTATCTTGATACAGGAATTATAATAATAACTATATTTATTATTGCCTCTAGGGCATAATTCCAACACTAAGGGCGTTAAACAAAAGCGCTTGTTGGGAGGCAACCCAACGAATCTATCCTTTTTCTTTCCGTTTTGTGTTTTCCACACTTTCATAATTCTGTTATGATTGTGTTTTTGTGTTTCTTTTTGCGTTTGTGCCAAGCAAAACCGTTATGATTAGTCTTGGGGATGATCGTTTGGTCATGCTGTAAAAGACAGAAATTTTCTGCTCACGAAAAGAATTTTCATTTTGTTTCTGTAAGAACTTTTGAGTTGATTCTTTTTGCTTCTGATTGCTACACAAATTCTACAGACTGTCGTAAGTTTTCAGATTTTTTGAAGTACAGAGGTATACGAAATATACAGATTGCTTCAGACTGGTCTGCTGTTAGCAGATTCTGTTTTTGTTGTGTTGGTTGCTTATTTTGATGAAACTATGGATAGTGTCGGGGGGTATTAGCCATGGAAGATTGAAAATACAGTAACCCAACATCAGCATATGTAGAATTTAAGTTTGCTACAGTACCTAAGGAAGTGGTGGTTTGCTTTCTCATACTAATGTTATCACGAGTTTCTGTTTAAGTTTCGTGTTGTGAAGTTCTCAAGTTTTGGGTGAAGTTCTTATGGACAAAAAGATAAAGAGTGGCAAGAGCTCAAGCTTGGGGATGCCCAAGGCACCCCAAGGGATTCAAGGATGCCGTAAAAGCCTAAGCTTGGGGATGCCCCGGGAAGGCATCCCCTCTCTCGTCTTCAATCCATCGGTAACGTTACTTGGGGCTATATTTTTATTCACCACATGTTATGTGTTTTTGCTTGGAGCGTCTTGTATCATAGGAGTCTTTTATTTTTGTTGTGTCACAATCATCCTTGCTGCACACCTAGAGAGAGAGACATGCACTCACCGTGATTTTGTCGAGCTTCACTTATATCTTTTGGTAGACAATTCAACTCACATGTGCTTCACTTATATCTTTTAGAGCATAGCGGTGCGTGGCTTGGTAGTTGATCTATGCTTTGAAAGTAGTCTCAAAGGGGGTAGTTATCCAAAGGGATACGAAACCTTCCACCTTCATGTGCATTGAATAGTTAGAGAAGTTTGATTCATCTCAATTAGTTTCGAGTTGTGGTTATGGTAATATTGAAGTCATGCTAGTAAGGTGTTGTGGATCTAGAAATACTTGTGTTGAAGTTAGTGATTCCCGTAGCATGCACGTATGGTGAACCGCTATGTGATGAAATCTGAGCATGATTAGTATATTGATTGTCATCCTTTGCGTGGCGGTTGGGATAGCGCGATGGTTTATACCCACCAACCCTTCCCCTAGGAGTATGCGTTGAATGCTTTGTTTCGATTACTAATAAAACTTTTGCAACAAGTATATGTGTTCTTCATGACTAATGTTGAGTCCATGGTTTAGATGCACTTTCACCTTCCACCATCGCTATCTTCTTAGTACCGTGCAACTTTCGCCGGTGCACAAAAACCACCATTTGCCTCCCTCAAAACAGCCACCATACCTACCTACTATGGCTTTTTCAAAGTCATTCCGAGATATATTGCCATGCAACTACCACCATAACATGTGCCACCATGTGTACATTGCCATTGCATGATCGTGAGATAGCTAGCATGATTTTTCCATTAATGTCTATGCCATGCTAGATCATTGTCACGGTACACTACCGAAGGCATTCCATATAGAGTCATCGTTGCTCTAAGTTTTGAGTTGAAAGTGTGATGATCATCATTATTGGAGCATTGTACCATGTGAGGAAATAAAAGAGGCCAAAGAAGCCCACCCAAAAAAAAGAGGCCAAAGAGCCCACCAAAGAATAATAAAAAAAATGAGAGAAAAAGAGAGAAGGGACAATGCTACCACTTTTTCCACACTTGTGCATATTAAGCACCATGATTTTCATGATTGAGAGTCTCTTGTTTTGTCACCACCATATAGCTAGTGGGAAATTTTCATTATATAACTTGGCTTGTATATTCCAATGATAGGCTTCCTCAAAATTGCCTTAGGTCTTCGTGAGCAAGCAAGTTGGATGCACACCCACTAGTTTTCTTTAAGAGCTTTCACATACTCGTAGCTCTAGTGCATCATTTGTATGGCAATCCCTACTCATTCATTTTGATATCTTTTGATGAGCATCTCCATAGCTCATTGATATGCCTAGTTAATGTGACTATCTTCTCCTTTTTTGTCTTGCAACATCCACCACATTCCGCACCATCTATAGTGCTATAACCATGGCTCACGCTCATGTATTGCGTGAGAGTTGAAAAGGTTTGAGAAAGTAAAGGTGTGAAACAATTACTTGGCCAATACCAGGGTTGTGCATGATTTAAATTCGTTGTGCAATGATGATAGAGCATAGCCAGACTATATGCTTTTGTAGGGATAACTTTCTTTTGGCCTTGTTATTTTGAAAGTTCATGATTACCTTGCTAGTTTGCTTGAATTATTATTGTTTCCACGTCAATAGCAAACTATTGTTTTGAATCTAATGGATCTGAACATTCACGTCACATAAGAGAAGTTACAAAGGACATCTATGCTAGGTAGCATGAAAGCATCAAAAATGCATTCTTTATCACTTCCCTACTCGAGGACGAGGAGGAGTTAAGCTTGGGGATGCTTCATACGTCTCAAACGTATCTATAATTTTTGATGGTTTCATGTTGTTATCTTGCCATCTTTGGATGCTTTATGTACCTTTTATATCTTTTTTGGGACTAACTTATTAATTCAGTGCCAAGTGTTTGTTCTTGTTTTTTCTGTGTTTTTGGCTCTTTTCAGATCTGATTTTGGAACGGAGTCCAAACGGAATAAAATCCCCGAAATGATTTTTTCCCGAATGGAAGAAGATCAGGGGGCCTGTGGGCCAAGCCAGGAGGGCTCCACGGAGCCCACAAGCCCCCACTCCGCCACCAGGGGGAGGCGACGGTGGCAGGGCTTGTGGCCTCCTTGGCCGCCCCCTGGCCTAGATCTTTGGCCTATATATTCTCTAAAATACAGCAAAAAATCAGGGGAGCCTCGAAAATACTTTTCCGCCGCCGCAAGCTTCCGTTTCCGTGAGATCTCATCTGGAGACCCTTCCCGGCGCCCTGCCGGAGGGGACTTTGGAGTTGGAGGGCTTCTTCATCATCATCATCGCCCCTCCAATGACTCGTGAGTAGTTCACTTCAAACCTACGGGTCCGTAGTTAGTAGCTAGATGGCTTCTTCTCTCTCTTGGATCTTCAATACAAAGTTCTCCATGATCTTCATGGAGATCTATTCGATGTAATCTTCTTTGGCGGTGTGTTTGTCGAGATCCGATGAATTGTGGATTTGTGATCAGACTATCTATGATATATATTTGAGTCTTTGTTGATTTCTTATATGCATGATTTGATATCCTCGTAAGTCTCTCCGAGTCTTGGGTTTTGTTTGGCCAACTAGATCTATGATTCTTGCAATGGGAGAAGTGCTTAGTTTTGGGTTCTACCATGTGGTGACCTTTCCCAGTGACAGTAGGGGCAGCAAGACACACATTAAGTAGTTGCCATCAAGAGTAACAATATGGGCTCGGTTGTTGATATGAGATTGTCCATCTACATCATGTCATATTGCTTAAGGCGTTACTCTGTTCTTTTGGACTTAATACTCTAGATGCATGCTGGATAGCGGTCGACGTGTGGAGTAATAGTAGTAGATGCAGAAAGTATCAGTCTACTTGTTTTGGATGTGATGCCTATAGATATAATCATTGCCATAGATATCGTCACGACTTTGCGCGGTTCTATCAATTGCTCGACAGTAATTTGTTCACCCACCGTCTACTTGCTTTCATGAGAGAAGCCACTAGTAAACACTACGGCCCTCGGGTCTATTCACATCCATCGTTTACACCTCCGCTTTTACTTTGCTTTGTTACTTTGTTGCTTTCAGTTCTCACTTGGCAAACAATCTACAAGGGATTGACAACCCCTTCATAGCGTTGGGAGCAAGCTTTTTGTGTTTGTGCAGGATCTTGTGATACTCCTCCACTGGATTGATACCTTGGTTCTCAAACTAAGGTAAATACTTACCACCGCTGTGCTACATCACCCTTTCCGCTTCAAGGGAACACCAACGCAAGGCTCCAATGCCACGGGGGAAATCCTTTGCATACTTGCCTAGGAAGTCCCTTAAGGCGTAGACACAGCAGAAGGATTCCTGGTGCCATCGACACGACTATTCCTGGCGCCGTTACCAGGGAAGCACAACTGACATCACTCTCCCTCGCTAATCTTCCTCTCCGCTCCCTCGATGCCAATCTTCCTCTCCGCACGACGCCGCCAGGCTGCTGGATCGCCGATGTCTCCACTCCCCCAACCCCGACACCGCCGTTGCCGCTCCTCTCATCTCTAACCCCTACACCGTTGTCGCCGCTCCTCTCGTCTCTCACCCCGACACCATCATCGTCGCTCCTCCCTCGACCCCGCCACTCGACCCCGACGTCACCGGCCGACCTCCATTGACTCCGTCGCCTCCTCCCAAGGTGAGCCTCCATGTGATATCAACCTTTGAGGAGATCTCACGATATAATTGCACGGATTTCTACACCATCAACATATTCTTACATCTAGATGCTCTATATTTGTGAAGTTTTTGTATAAGATATGTTTTTAATTGAGATGTCTTAAGCTAATAATTCTTATCTTCCTAACATTGGTCATAATAATGATTCATACACAACCGCATTTTTTATTAATACAACTTCTTTGGATATTAGTTTTAGATTCTCCGGCAAAATTGAACAAAATTTGAACTAAAATGGTTGGTGTATGAGGGGGGTTTGCATAGCACAAATATATATAGTGGCCACAGCACACTCCGTAGGATAAAACCGAACAAACAAACTTAGTTAATTTGAAACTAAACTCCTGGATTCTCTAAGCACTCACATAATTTCGTATGTGTTTGGACATATATAATATTTTTTTCATTTTTGGTATGTCCTACGAGAGATTTATATTTGTACTAGAACTTAAATATGAAAGACCCATTTATATGTAATTCTTAAATCCGTGCCATAACATCTCATTCAACATATTGACTGAACAAGTCAAAACAAAGTTATATGGCGTAAATTTGTAATGACTACTAGCCCGTGCTGGTGCACGGGTTGATGACTAGTGTGTAGGGTAACGTCGCATGGGAAACAAAAAAAATCTACATGCACATAAGATCTATCCATGGTCACCATCTACGAGAGGAGAGATTGGATCCACATACCCTTATAGATCGCTAAGCATAAGCGTATATAATGCGGTTTATGCAGTGCAACATCTTCGCGATCCAAATCGCAGCCCGTCCTGCAATATCATCACGACCCGTCCCGTGATCCCATCACGATCCATCCCGATCTAGTGCCGAACGGACGGCACCTCCGCGTTCAGCACACGTACAGCTCGATGACGATCACCGCCTTCTTGATCCAGCAAGAAGGGCGGAGAGGTAGATGAGTTCTCTAGCATGATGGTGTGGTGGTGGTGGTGAACTAATTCAGCAGGGTTTCGCCAAGCTCTACTGAACTAATCTAGAGGAGAAAACGACCTAGAGAGAGAGGGCAGCATGTGGATTATTAGGGTTAGGGCTGCCCTCAAATCCTCTAGTATATATAGGAGGGAGGGAGGGGAGGAGGCAGCCTCAAAACTCTCAAAGGGTTCGGCCCAAGTGGAGGAGGTGGAAGAGTCCACCACCAATCCTACTCCTAGTAGGATTCCACCCTTCCCCACTTGAATTTCTTTCCTTCCCACCTCCTAGCCGCATTGAGCTTTAGTGGGGGGTTCGGCCAACCCACTAGGGGCTGGTCACGACCTCCCACAGCCCATGAGCCCCTTTGGGATGGGTGGGCCCACCTGGTGGACCCCCGGAACCCATTCGTCACTCCTGGTACAGTGTGAGAAATGTCCGAAACTTTTCCGGAGTTCAAAACCCACTTTCCTATATATAAATCTTTACCTCTTGACCATTCCGGAGCTCGTCGTGATGTCCGTGATCTCATCTGGGACTTCAAAAAACCTTTGGTCACCAACATACACAACTCAATATACCGAAACGTCACCGAACCTTAAGTGTGCAGACCCTACGGGTTCGAGAACTATGTAGACATGACTTGAGACACTCTCCGGTCAATAACCAATAGCGGGAACTGGATGCCCATATTGGCTCCTACATATTCTACGAAGATATTTATCGGTTGAACCTCTATGTCAAAGATTCAGTTAATCCCGTATGATGTTCCCTTTATCCATCGGTATGTTACTTGGCCGAGATTTGATTGTTGGTATCTCTATACCTAGTTCAATCTCGTTACTCGCAAGTCTTTTTACTCGTTCTATAATACAAAATCCCATAACTAACTCCTTAGTCACATTGCTTACAAGGCTTGTTGTGATGTTGTATTATCGAGTGGGCCCCAAGGTGCATCTCCGTCACACAGAGTGATTAATCCCAGTCTTGATCCATGCCAACCCAACACAAACCTTCGGAGATACCTGTAGAGCACCTTTACAGTCACCCAGTTATGTTGCGACGTCTGATACACACAAGGTATTCCTCTGGTGTCCGAGAGTTGCATGATCTCATGGTCATAGGAACAGATACATTGACATTCAGAAAATAGTAGCAATAAACTGACACGATCATATGCTACGTTCATAGTTTGTGTCTTGTCCATTAGATCATTCTCCTAATGATGTCATCCCATTATCAAATGACATCTCATGTCTATGACCAGAAAACCTTGACCATCTTTGATCAACGAGCTAGTCCTTCAGAGGCTCACTAGGGACAGTGTGTTGTCTATGTATCCACACATGTATTGGAGTTTTCAATCAATACAATTCTAACATGGATAATAAACGATTATCATGAACAACGAAATATAATAATAACCAATTTATTATTCTCTCTAGGGCATATTTCCAACATGGTGCTGCTTAATTAAGGCCTCCCAAAGTCTCAACAAGCGTATATATGATGATGATGATAACATTTTGGGCATTAGGAAAAATAATCATGTCTTGTCATCTCCCTTGGTCTAATAGTAAATTTCCTCATTTTGATACTTAAGTGTATTTCAATGTAGTGGATGTATTGTTTCATTTTTTGGTGAAAATTTTATTAAATAGTAGGAATTTAAATAGTTGTAGAAATTGTTCTCGACGTCGACGATGCCCGTCCCGGATCCTCGTCGTCGACTCGATGGCGACAACCTGCTTGAGAGGCGCCATGTCCAAGACTGGGCTCCGTCGGGCTGGCACTAGGAGGTACTACCTTCTGGGGCGCGCATCTTGGTGAGGAACCGGGCTCCCGTCGTCGACCTGGAGCTTCTTTGGTGGTGGTCGCATGATCCACTTTTGGTGCAGAGGGAGCCGACCCCGAGGAGGAGGTACGTTTCCATGTCAGGGAGGATGAGGAGCACGTCCGTCGCTACTTGGTTGCATTGGATGCTAGGTTCTCCAATACCAGGAAGATTCTTCACGGCTCTCACCCGAGCTTTGATCCTGTGATGGTACCTTCTATGTGGGTGTCCACCGCCTGCGCCTCAGTACAGTGGCAGCTCTTTGGGTGATCAGTTTGATCAGGAACCACGAGTGAACTAGATTTTACTATATATGTATTCGAGATTATATTCGATAACATTCGAGATGTGTTAATTTGATTATTGGTTGTAACTAGAAGAAAACCTTTTTCCCTCTTGAGATCTATTGCAGGACAAACGCTTTTGACTTTGTTGCTAGAAAAAAAATAAGCTTCTTAGTGTCTCGGAGGTCTATCATTGCATGATTTTTGTTTTTTGTTGTTGTAGCCTTTAGGATAGGTTTTTATTTGTCCAATGTATGTGACTTTTAATCTTATATAGAATAATGAACACATGAAATGGCATCGTTCGATGATGATAGGATCCATGTGTGTCTTTTATATACATTGTTCTTAATCAAAACTAGTTTGCTAACTATATTATTATTACTAATGTTCTTCAACATGTACTCCCGCCAGAGACTGCCTAAATGGATGTTTACCACTGGTGATTCACAAATGGTTAGCTTACGACCAATCTCGATTAATTATCGTGGTAAATACAAGATATCTCAAAGTGAAGACACTCTAAAATCAAAGGATGGAAAAATGCAATACAAGCATCCGCGATACCATTTGGAGAGGAATACTTGCGCATCCCACAAGTTGTAGACAATTCGATTTGTGTTCTTCAATACGAAGATGTCGGAGTTCGCCTTTATTATGCTTTTTTACCTAGGAGAGAGTAGTAGTTATTGTTTCAACCCTTTGATAACTTGGTCATTTGCTACTATGATAAAAACCAGAATGATGAGAAGTTCATATTTTTTATGCTATTTTACCTAGAATGATGAATAGCTTTTCAACTAGTATGTACAATGATGAGGAGTAATGCAATGTCGTGTAATGCTTTCTTCATTGCTATATGTACATACTAGCTAGCGTCTAGTTGACACCGACCGAAATCACCAACAAGCATAAGGAACCAATGATGGACACACAAAAAGAAAAGAGGTAAACACAATATGAAACCCCTAAACCCTCCAAAAACCTCTAAACCCCTCTTTAAAAAAGCAGCGCCTCGCAGCTGCTCACGCGTGGCCGCCTTTTCGTCTTGGTTGGTGTCACCAACCGGGACTAAAGGTCTCCTCGCCCTGGCACCCCAAAGCGGCCACGCGGAGCACCGTTAGACCCGGTTCATAACACATTCAGGACTAAAAGTTTCCAACCGGGACTAAAGGCCCGTTTTCTACTAGTGTCCTACAAAACTCTGCACTTGGAGGCCCAACAGAGTCTACAAGAATAAAGTTGTATAGTAGAAATTAGCCACCATGATGAGGAGGGAGTATTTCACCCTCGCAACTAAGAGTATGTACTAGTAGCTATGTGTTTGATCTTTCTATCTTGAGTTCTTGAGATATCACGATCTTGATGTATCAGAGGCATTGTTAATATAGTTGGATCATATGGTGTTTGCCCTTGCTATCTTGATGTGATGAATCGAGTCTTTCCCATGAGGTTTTGTTATGTCGGATTGAATATTGGATTTGAGATCACTTGATGTGTGTATTGCATGTGGATACCCATGATGACAATGGAGTGTTCTATTGGTTCACTTGATATATGTTTTGGCACTCAACTTGCAAATTCCCGTGGTGGCAATGGGGTAATCTATGCATACGGGTTGATACACGTTCGTGTCCTACTTTCTTCGATATAAATGTTGGGGTACTCTTTGAAGTTCTTTGTGTTGGATTGAATATGATGAATCTGAAATTGTTTAATGCATGTCGAATAATTAACCCATGGATACTTGATGTGACATTGGGTATCTAGGTGACATTAGGGGTTGATTGATTTGTATCATAGGTGTTATTCTAGTACGAACTCTAGGTCTGTTTGTGACACTTATAGGAATAGCTCAATAGGTTGATCGTAGAGAATAGCTTTAAGGTAGTTATACTACCTACAACAATTTTATCTTATAATCTCGGCTACTTATGAACTTTGGAGGGATTCTTTGTTGCACATTAAGGGATGATCATATGATTCTATTATGTTAGCATTGTGTTGAGAGGTTGCACTAGTGAAAGTATGAACCCTATGCCTTATTCCCAAGCGTTGCAATACATTTTATGCTCACTTCTACTACTTGCTACCTTGCTGTTTTTACATTTTCAGATTACAAAAACCTATATCTACTATCCATACTACACTTATATCATCATCTCTTCGCTGAACTAGTGCACCTATACAATTTGCCATTGTATTGGGTGTGTTATGGCCATAAGAGATTTTTTTATATTTGATCACATGATTGCTTGAGAGAGACCATCCTAATCCTACCCCTCCCATGGATTGATATACCTTAGGTCATCCACTTGATGATAAATTGCTACTGTCCTACAAAACTCTGCGCTTGGAGGCCCAACAGAGTCTATAAGGATAAAGTTGTGTAGTAGACATCAGGGTACGATATGTTTTCTTGGTCAAGAAGTCTCAAATTGAATTGGTAAACGTTTGGTTGTTTATAATTTGAATCCGGACATGTAGATCCACGCATATATACGCACAAGCCAACCCTTAATTTTTTGTAGTGAGCAACCACTTGCCTTGTGCACATGATTTCCAAAATGGTTAAGAATAGACATTTCTTTTTACGGTATGACATGTTGTTTCGTAAAGAAGCCTCAAATTAATTAGAGGATGTTTGGTTATACTAAGACTGGAATCCACAAATGTTAATCGATGCATGTGTGTAAAATGCACAAGTCGGGAGGTGAGCAACCATTTGCAATTGTCGTGCCACAAGAACAAATGTGATTAATAGATACACCATGTCATGGTCTCATGTTATGGGTGCATTCATACATAAATTTCTTTCATTGTACTTTGCTTTGAAACCTGCATGTTGATTCATACATATATTTGAAGTGAGGTGCAAAAGACAGCCAACAATATATGTGACATTGTGCATGTCAATTGAACAATGGTGTTCATCATGTAATGTACTATAGATTTTTCACATTACAAAAATGACATTACTCCTAAAAAATCTTACCAAAATTTGGTCTAAAGTGAACTAGTGAACATAAATTATGGCCGTACGAATTCGAATCCAGGATCATTTCTGGGTTGAAAAGTAATTTGAGGAATAAGCTAATTCAATACACTTTCCACTATCTAATGGAAGATGGACGGCCTCGCCTTTGTCTGTCTCCTCGCATCCCTCCATAGTTAAACTCGAATGTGTTCCCACAGTTTAAGTTCCCACCACTCAACACAATCCACTGCTCATTAAAAGAGCGGTTACATTTCATCCATCATCGAACCCAAGAAAACCCTCAACCCCCTTCCTATCGAGGATGGCATGCACACTTAGATGAGAGTTGTTCCAAGGGAAGGATACATAGTGTTGTCATATATGGTCGTCTTTTCTCTCCTCTTCCTTTGAGACCTTGGTAAAGCAGGAGGAGGGGAATGACGACCATCATCGATAATTGCAAATAATAGTGAGTGAGTGTACATGATATATGAAACCACTTGAGAGATGATATATGTTCTTAGAGGAGGACACCTACTATTGTCGTAGGAGTCGTCCTTCCTCTTCTCTTCCTCTCAGACCTTGGTAAAGCAGGAAGAGACAGTGAATGCGACCATCACCGACGATCGAAATAACAGTGAGTGAGTGTACATCATAGATACCACCACTTGAGAGATGAACCGACTGTTGCCGTAGGGGATCGTTCCCCTTCTCCTCTAAGACCTTGGTAAAGCAGGAGGAGAGGGTAAAGATGACCATCACCGATGGTCCAACTACCAATCAAGGGGTGTCCAACATATGTACAACCACTTAAGAGTGAGAAGCATCCACCCGATGAAAGATATCTTGTTCTATGGTAGAAAACCTCCAGCGTGGCAAGAATCCTACACTTTTGTGTGCTCATATAGCTACTTTCATGAAAAATGTCTTTTATAGAAATGTCAAATCTGTTTTTGTGCGATTTTGATGGGGAAGCCGATACACCTCGTTAGGACTCCTTCAACCATAGATTCCGTCAAGAGGGTGGTTGAGTACATTGAGATCATGCTCTCATATGTAGAGAGCACTCGAGCATACATCGAGAGCCCTTCCGAGAGTGCGGGAGAAGTCGCCGAGAGTGCGCGAGCAGCCACCAAAGCTGCGAGGACCGCCCTAGCCGAGATTAACAAGATGTTTGGAGGTGAGGAGAGCTCATGACGGAGCTGAACCTTTTCTTGTGAACTACTTGTGAACTACTTGTGCACTATCTTTATGTGATTTATATGATCGATGTATATGAACTGAATTTCATGTTGCTATGACGGAGCTAAAATTTTGCTTGTGAACTAGTTGTGCACTGCCTTTATGTGATCTGTATGATCGATGCCTGTGAACGTAATTTCTATGTTGCTAGGAAGATTGTTATATGACTTTGCTAAATGTAATTGGATAACTATGAATTGACTTGTTGTTAGCTTGTTTATTTATCTTTGTAGATGAAGTGGTATGAGGTGTACTATGGGAAGAATCCAAGAGTCTATGATTCATGGGGAAATGTAATGAACACGTGGATGGTTACGAGAACAACCGCTATAAAGGATATAAGACTAAAAACAGAGGATTACTACTCCAAGTTTGTCCTCACAAAGAAGGGATAATTGAATTTATGCCCCTAGTTGGGTCACACTCGGCAGGTTTACCCCTAGTTTTCGAAAACACTCGTTCCCTCCGAAACCACTTTATTTCACTTATGCTTTTGCCCTTTGACCGTTTGACCTGCACTTTAAAAACTTCATAAAATATTCATACTAACTCAGAAAAAATCAAATAAAATATCAAAATGTTCACAAAACATCACCTATATGTGCATGCCATTTGCATTCTTGACAAAAATGGTGGAAAGTCCCCATTCCTGACTTAAAATAAAACTCAAATGGGATCTTTCCAACATTTTTGTTGTGAATGCGAATGACA
This sequence comes from Hordeum vulgare subsp. vulgare, assembly GCF_904849725.1. NCBI lineage: Eukaryota > Viridiplantae > Streptophyta > Magnoliopsida > Poales > Poaceae > Hordeum > Hordeum vulgare. The sequence goes on along the minus strand of NC_058524.1, from coordinate 567,409,519 downwards.
TGCACATATAGGCTATGTTTCTGTGAACATTTTGATATATTATTTGATTTTTTCTGAGTTCGTATGATTTTTTCATGAAGTTTTCAAAGTAATGGTCAAACGGTCAAAGAGCAAAAGCGTAAGAGAAGGAAAGTGGTCGGGCGGAAACGAGTGTTTTCGGAAATTAGAGGTAAACCTGTCGAGTATGACCCAACTAAGGCACCACATTAATTATCCCCACTAAGAAAATCAACCATGAAGTATGGATGACCATCTAGACGAGCAGACGGATATTATTTGTCTAATTCATTGTCATTATAGTGTTGTTGTTATCATGAGGTTGTATATGTTTGTAACATACCGCAGGTTTCACTCAGACTATGTGTACTTAGTTGTGATGTTGTTATGTGAATTGTACTGTCATACATATATCAATTACAATGCATCTGGATCATTATTATGATAAAATGTGTTGTTCCTAATGTGGCATACATATGTTGTAATGTTGTATGACAACTACTTTTAATATCTAATTATACTATTGGTGAGCAACCAAAAGTGTCGTTCAATGTGGGACGATATAGTTATGATGGGTGCGAAGCGATGCCCGCCATTGTAACAAACATTCCCAGTAACGGATGACTAGATCCATCCATTATTACATATTTACTACTAGTGGTGCGCATGCGTCGGCCATAAATGCTATGCTATCAATGGCACAGACTAGTGGCGGGCACCCCTGAGAGACTCGCCCGTCATTGTTGTGCTTTTGACATCCATCACTCGTAGACATTTATGTAGTAGTGAAACATATCATGTTCATCATATATACATACATGAAAAATCTAAAGAGCATGAATAAGGAAAGAAAGACCAGACGTGTGGCTTACATTATCGACACAATCATAAAACTTCCTTCTAGCGAGGCTTCCTTTGAATGTTACTCCCCCTTCCATAATATAAGAACGTTTTTTATATTAATATAATGTAAAAAATGCTCTTATGTTATGAGACGGAAGGGTACACGTTTCTTTATTCTTTCTTGTGGTAGCCCAAGACAGAAACCTTCTTGTACTCTACAATAACCAGAATGCTAGAGTCCTTAATGACGAGAGGGGCTTGAATTCAATCAAATCGGCTAGATTTGATACAAACTGAGCTCTAAATTATCAAATTTCTTAAATTGGCAAGAACCCTAATCTTAACCATAGCCTACGAGACATGCAAGAGAGAATGCTTACATTTGAATCCAATATCAACATAAAGTCTACACTTTTCTTGTCGCGTTTCAGGATACCATAACACCGACGACTAGACCGTGTAAAAGGGGCAGCAACAAAGGCGTCCGTGGGAGAGGGGGTGACCATGGAGTAGAATGAATGGACTGTGTGGGGCAATCCAAAAATGCGTCTCCGACCGAACTAGTAACTTACATTTGCCTCGGGCCGTCTTCTCTTTTTGCCACGTCAAAAAACTGTCAGTGTCTTTTGTCAATATTATACTTTGCGTTCCGTGCAAAATGACACCCAAATGTGTTGTGATGTTTCTTTTTTTGTTAAACTAACGGTGCCTGTATTGTGATGGTTTTATGAATTTAAGTCGGCGGATCGAACGACCAGGAAAGCGTCGCGCCGGAAGACGCCTCGCGAAATGCTCGCTCAATATAATTTTATTTCCCCGAAATAAAATTTCCTTTATCCTTTCCGGCCAGCGCCGGCCACAGGCCACAGCTCCTCCCACCGTCACCATGGCCGCCACCGCCACCGCCACGTCCCTAGGCCTCGCACTCCACCGCCGAGACCACGACCCTAGATCCAACCGCCGCCCCGTCCCGTCCTCGTCCCTGGCCTCTACCTCCGCCTTCCGCAGCCGCAGGGCCAAGTGCAGCTGCAGGGTTGTGCCGCCACCGTCCGCCGCCGCCGGTGATCTGGAAGGTGAGGTCCGTGCGCCGTGGCTACGCCGCTCTATTTCCATTTCTTTGGGCGCTGTACAAGGAAACGGGCTGCTCCCTCCCTTGCTTTCCCTTCAGTTTACATGCGAAACTGACATTGCTGGTCCGACTGAAACTATCACACTGAGTCAGCTGCGTGCCATGGACGTCAAGGGATGCTTACTAGGTGGCCAGTGATTCTGGTTGAGTTTATGAGAAATAAGCTTTCGAACTGTCAGATTTACTCCTCGTATTGTGAGTCTTTGTCTGAAACAGACAACTCGTTCATGGATCTAGGGACCAAGAGTAGTAGAATAATATTGTTACAGTTCACAGTTACTCAGTTAGTACAAATGTCTAATGTCAAAGCAAGACAACAAAGCGGCGAGCCAACCTGGTTAAGCGCGTCCTGCTTAAGCAGTATGAGGTCACAGATGCCAGTCGCCACTTTGGCGGTTCGGGGTTGCCGGTGGCCCAGGCGGATGGGCACTTCTTTTGTTCAATTGCTGCCTGTCAGCTTGTTGGGCAGATGGACTTATTAAGAGTGGGCTGGTGGTGATTGCCTACTGAGTTTTTGGAGGGCCAATGGTGGAGGGAGTAGGCTAGCGGGCTGTAATGTGAAATCCATATATATTTAAGAAACTCTGATGCAATTGTCAGCATACGGCATACATGTGTATTGTGTCTACTTGATTGCTGTTTCTTGCCTATTATGATAGCTGTACACTAGGGCCATGCTCGCATGTTGCTGCGGGCGTATCTACAATTAAGTAACCAAGTATGTCTATGAATAGCCCTAGTAATTTCTTGCCTCATGTATTCTCTTTAGCATGCATGTCTTTAATAGTTCAAACATGATTTGTTTCTGAAAAGAGGTTTTACTGTATTTTCTCAATGGTGCATGAAGCTTTCTTCTAACACTTCAAAACATAATTTTCAATGAGCAGTTGAGTACCAGTCTCAAGCAACTCCTCCAGGTTACCAAAAGAGAATTAAATTCTTGGGGCAGATTTTGATGTTATTCAGGCGTAACCTTGACATATCTTATGTTGATGTGATATCGGGAGCATTGCACGCTATGTAAGACAAGATGCAGACGAGAACCTTCCAGAATCGTTCAGTATATATTTCGTTTAAACATTTAGCAACTTCAGTTAATACACGTGCCTCAATACCTAAATTGTCCATCGAGTTTTGATTTACTGCACAGATCTGGGCCGAACACAGTACACAGTCAGTCTTTATATGCATGACACATCTTCTACTTCTATATATATGCATGAAGCTTTTTTACTTGTATATATAAATGAAATGTTGTTTTCAAAGGACAGAACATTTCCGTTCAACATAGCCTTTCAGGCACCAAACTTCCAATTCTTTAGCAACAGTTCTTACATTCATTGTTTGCACCACATACAATGCATAAGTGCAGTAAATAGGAAATATATTAATTAATTTACCGACTGTAATTCTAGGGGTGACGTGGCTTAATTAGGTTGCTGGAGTAGGAGTCATTTTTAGAATAAAGAGAGGTCTGTACACCCATGTCATATGCTCCATCCTGGGTGAGCTCCATGTGAAAAAGTAGAGAGATAACCTAGAGTTCTTATGTTATGATTACCTGGGCTTGTAGTTATACCTGACACTTTTATGCTAGTTGTCAAGAGAGTAAGCATATTACTTAAGCAAAGTTTATGGCACATTCATCTTCTGTTATTGTAGGAAATGAAGTATTGGCAGAAGGACATACGCTGAAGCAGTCACTTAGCAACGAAATGCTGCCTTCATCAAGCACAAAAGCTACTTCCTCCATGGCTGACCACGTTTCTCTTAGCAGTCTCCACCACCACCCCAACAGCCAATCTTCCTGTTTCGCTACCTCAAAACCAAACCATGACAACACCCATAAATACAACCAGTCCCCCCAAATTCCTAGACGATCTCTCGTCATGCTCCCTGCCTCCTCTCTTCTCCTCTCCGCTTCCTCCTCCTTTGCCATAGACGATACAAAGGCTCCATCCCCCTCCACAATTGACACCACCATCACCGACCGCATATTCATGGACTTTAGCATCTGTCCAAGCTTCTTTAGCAATGACCGCACGTTAGGAGCTGAACTTGCTTCATGCCCTGATTCTGAGCCTCTTGGACGTGTAGTCTTTGGTCTCTATGGTCGGCTACTCCCGATCACTACTACCAACTTCAAAACTACCTGCACTGCTTCAGCATATCGAGGCACACTTGTCCACAAGGTGCTTCAAGGTCAGTTCTTTGCTGCTGGCCGACAAGGTTCTCGGCGTGATAAGGGTGTGGTCCAACCTCCCTCGAAGCTTGTGAGAAATGTTGAGACAGTTGATCCTAAAGCGTATCAACTAAGACATGCAAGGCCTGGCACCCTATCCTTGTGTCTTGAGCAGAATGACGATGACGATAGCATCAAGCTCAGTCCCAATTATCACAATGTTGAATTCCTGGTGACCACAGGGCCAGGGCCCTGTCCAGATCTTGATGGCCAGAACATTGTCTTTGGAACTGTATTAGAAGGTGAGTACTTCTCTCAGAATTATTTGTATTAGATGGTTATCACAGATTTCATGTTGAATGTCTTGCAAGAATTTGATACCGTCCCTTCAATTTTTCAATAACATGCAGTTTGTGAACCGGCTATGTTATGTGGAATTTGACTAATGACTGTTCTACTAATGATAGGGTTGGTAAGACTAAGAGCAAAATGTAGCCTTGCAAGAGTAGGATATCTAAACATGAACCTTCCGGTTATATAGTTACAAGCTTTATTTACATCCCATCTGTACATGTCATAGATTATTCATAAAAGCATCCATGCCATCAATCAATGAATCAGTGTCTACCCTAGTTCTTCCCAACAGCAAACCATACCATCCTCATCTTTGCTGCATACTGCTTAGCTTATCCTGTGATTTAATAGTTAATTTTGTTATCTAGCATGAGCCCATCAGTGTTTTCTGTCGGTTTGGCATTGCAAGGGCCTGCAACAGGGTGATGCACTAGGAAAAAAGGCGCACAATTAGGGAGGTCTTGGCCGACCGTCGTTGGATGTCAGACATCCCTCTGGTAGTATGTCCAGGTTAGGTGAATGGTGGCCGGGGTGGTGCTTTCCACCTCACCAGATGTCCTCCAGTGGCGGTGGACACCGAGCAGTCAGTACTCATCCAAGGCCTTGTATGACACCCTCTTTTATGGGTCGGTCGGTTCGAGCTCTTGAAAGTTGAACTGGAAGTCTTCCCTCCCCCGCGCTAATTCGTGTGGCTCGGCTGTCAGGACTCAGGACCACTGAGAGACTGTAGAGACATGGCCTGCAGCCTGCACCTACCTGACGTGCTATGTGACCAGTCGGACAAGACGGCGGGTCATCTCACATGTTGCTCCTTCTGGGTCACGATGTGACACGAGGTGCTCTCCTCGATCTGACCGACAGCGCGTCCCCCGCTGCAGGGCGCGGGCACTATTTTGTGTACTGGGGGCAACTCACATGCCATTCCATCCAGACTGCTGCTAGAAAGGGCGTGTCCTCCGTCGTCATGTTTGTGGCATGGTGTATCTGGAAGCATCATAACGCGATCAGATCATCTTCGACAATGCTCAGCTCAGTTAGCTGGTCTCCTAGATACTATCAAGTCGGAAAGCTAGGTAAGGGCCGGGGGGGGGGGGGGGGGGGGGTCTTGTGGCATTGCTACCAGCAGGGCGGTGCGTAAAGTTTAGTGCCGTTGTGTTGTAATTTCGGGTGTCGCTCATCTTTGGACTTGTACAAACTCTTCTTTCTATCAATACATCGAGACACAAGGCTTCTGTGTTTTCTCGAAACAAAATAACACAACTGATTACATTGCCCAAAAATAATCTGATTTTGGTTGGCTAAATGAAGACATCTCTTTTTATTCAAATACTTTTGAAGACATATCTAGTTCTATAGTATTCTTAAACTTACTGCCTCCGGTCCACAAACCCCATCCCAGCCAACTCCCATGTTCCCTGCAGTTATGCAAGTGCAATGTTGCCTGCTTGCTTGAATCTTTTCTTCACCGCTCAAAGTGTGAGTTAATTTACTTTCAGGTGTTTTTATTTCTACAGTTACTTATAACTTCTGAAGTGCTGAAGAGACTGTTTCGGAGACAGTTCATATCTCTTATCTGCTAGTAATAGTATATGCTTACATCGAAAATCCTACTCTGAGCTCAGGCTCAGCTGCTTACATGGCATATTCACAGCAAAGGCACATATTTGTTTTCTTAAAAATATCTGACAATTAAGTTGGTTGGTGTATGTTACCTATTACATGCAATTGTCAATCTTTTCCCTTACTGGACATGCATTCTTTGCAATTTTGTAGAACTTCTGAAATGCTCCACCATTTCGAGTACCCCCTACAATATTATATGCTCTTTTATGAACTGCCTGGTCCTTCTTATTATTAGTGACAGTAGAAAAATGGAAGCAACTTGTCTGTTGGGAAGAGAATGATGTATTAAATAATTGGTCCAACCAAGTTTATTTACCCTTTGTTCTGATGTTGGCTTCATTGATCATGTAGGAATGGACGTTATCACCAGCATTGCAACCATCCCTACCTATAAACCAGGTGAAAGGATCCAATTATTCAACGATTTTGCACAACTGATTGGTGATGAAAGAGCTCAATCTGCTAGAGCCATGTGGGATCGCCCACAGAAAACCGTGTATATCAGCGGTTGCGGGGAGCTGAAAGTGACCAAGCCATCTCTTTCCCCTCCTAGCTTGCCATGATAAGTACTGTATATATGCCTTTCTTTTTGTGTAATTACTGATTACACCATACAGCTGTGTGTGTGTGTGTGTACATATATATCAGATATGACTTCCATTAACAATGACCTGTGGGTTCTTCAGCGCAAAAATTTGTGGGAACAACCCCCAATTGTTTCGGGTAAATTTAATTCTGCACTTCTTTTTTTGCATGTGCTATCTGTGTGACTAATTGCACCAGTTCTCATTTCGGTGGCATTCCTTTTCTGGCTGTGTAATTTTTTTGTTCTGCAGCATTCATGAATGAGAAACTTCTTTTCTCCTTTGTAAATCTGCTGTTGTGTCGTTAGGAAAACTAGTTTCTGTATGTCATAGCGTGGACATGACTTGCAATCTTATTTGATTCGTCTATGCTTGTAGGGTGTCTCGCATCAATGTAGGTAAATAGAACCCTGGCTGCTTCATTCTCGACGCAGAACCTAGGACCCTAACTAAAATTTAGTCAACAACAATCTTAAGCTTATTAGTGGTTGTCTAGAACCCTACACTTGAAAGAGTAACAAGCTGCATACAAATTTGCAACTAAGGCAAACAGGGTGAACATGGACGCTTCACGATGTTTCTCTTGCAACTAAGGCTTTGAACAATAAAGATTCAAGCCTAGGAAGGTCTCGGTTATGTCTCCATGAGGCTCCGTGAAGTGCAAACCAACCTATTACAAAATGTACAAAATGTCTCCTCTTTTTTGGTGATTCCTAACAACATTGATTAAAGCTTCGCAAAAGATATTGAATAAGTGTGCAACACTTGTAAAAACACATGGTGTACTCTCTATCGTGCAAATTTATGCATTATTACAAATTTTCTTTCGAATGCAAATGCACAGTCATTTGGGTATGTGAGAAACTCTCTACATCATAGAATATGTGGGAGGGCATAGTGTGTATATGAATGTAGATATGCTCTCTAATGCGCAAAAAACAATGGACACAACACATATGTTAATGACCTCAAAAGATGCAGTAAATCAGAAGTGCAAAGTAGCTTACAATTCACGTTATACATGAGACATAAGAGTTTACAAGTTAGAAGAATGAAATGAAGCAACAACACTTGTAACTCAACAACATAAACATGAAACCAACTCTCCCCCTGGAAAGACTCATTTTCTAAGAGCGCAAAGCTAGTCTACAACTACCATGTCTCCCCCTTTGGCATCAAGACATCAAAAAGGGAGAATAGTAATGTCTAACTAAACTAAGCTTGATTGGTAGATAGACTTGAAGTGGCCTTGGAGGTAGTGTCGGTGTCGACAGTCAGGGAGGGAGTCCGAAAGAAAGTCATGGCTTTGGTCTCCATGACAATAGAAGATGTGCTGGATCTATCGATGTTGGCGGTTTCGATGTGGTCAATGAAGAAGATGTAACCGTTGGAGGAGGTGATGGAGACTGGTGAGCTCTAGGAGCCAACTCATAGTCATCATCATCAGTGGAGTGTGTAAAATTTTTGTATTCAATCCATGTCTTGATGGCTTTCACATCCATGGTAATGGATTGTACTTGAACGTCCATTGAGTGAAATTTGTCGAGGGGAAGTGGAATTACCCAATTTTCCATACCCCGCGTGTCGAGTTTAGGCCTCCCAAATCCAGGATGAAACAACAAAAGGGGACCACGCCCGGTGCATCGACTTCTACAAATGTGCCACCCGTGACTTTATTACCCGACGGGCGTCAAGGCTGTGAGCAATCCGGAGCGAACATGAAGACTTATGAACCAATCGACTAAGGAATCAATAAGTAGGCCACCACCCAATGGAGCAAGGACATCTTCGATCGGAGGCCACTAGATTAGATACAACCATCTAGATCGTCCACTCCCAACTCGCCGAGGTCACCCCGAATTCGACAAATACCTCTTGATCGCTCTTGATTGCCATCATCGTTGGCTGATGCTGAGGTTTGTTGCAACTATTGATCGCTCTTTTTTGCTTTTGCAATAATTTGGTTGTGTGCATACTTGATGTCTTGACTAGCTCTTAATATTATATTGGTGGACATCAGGTGTAATTGGTGTCGTATTTATATTAATATATTTGCTTTATAAAAAATTGTAACCCTCATAAGTTTTGGAGGAAACTGAGAACTAAAAGTAATTTGACAAGTAACAATGCAACAAGCTGCCATGTTGGGGTTCATAAAGTACAAGGTCCAGCGACTATTGCACAGAATCTAGACGTGATCTAGACATGCCTTCATAAAACGTATCTAGGTTCTACAGAACAGCGCCTTTTCAAGCTCTTGCCCAACCACAATTTACATCCTTAGAAGTTTACTATCTTAGTTAGGGCGAAACACTGAAACCGCATTAAAAGGAAACATCATTTCATAACTTGACCAACATCATATCATAATTCTATGCAACGTTTCATAGCATTTCATAATAACTGAACTTAGCTGTTTCACACACACAAATCAAGGATGGCTACAACTCGGTACTCTAATAAAGATAACCTAATAAGAAGCTATAAACTGATCTAGACCAGCTTCTTTCAATTATTATTGTTGGAGCACATTGATAATATGAACGTATCTCCCTTTGCGGCTTCTCAAATTCTTTGAAAAGATGCAAAATCCAACAGGGAGAAGACAGCAAGAGCAGCTTATCCATTCAGACAGACACCTGCTTCATCAAAATTCAGGCCTCCACCCCATTTCTTCAGCAGCATAACCAGCACAAATAGTACCTCTTATCAGTTATGGCAATCCAGCTACATACACCGATGAGGCGCCTTCAACAGTTGCTGACTCCTTTTAGATAGTTATAAAGCTGCTCACTTTGGTTACCGACATATACCATATATACTCTTCATCCTACTATTATCTCAGGTAGTTTCAACATGCTTTGGCTGCAGCAGCTGTGCGTTCTAGTCCTGCAACACCGGCGGACAACTCCGGTGCGACCAACCGGCCAGCTTGAACAAACATTTTTACCTTTGCTTTCGCAGGTTTTGCTGCTCGCGGTACCGTGACAGCCCCCCCTGCTGCAATCTGTCTTAGCTGGGACCTGATCCTTGACCTTCAGGTGATGCCCACACGCTTCCTCTTTGTGTTCTGTGCTGCATTGAATTTCCTGCTCACGGTGATCAGGGGATTGACCCTCGATCCATATCGATAGCTCTGGAACTGAATCAGCTGCACCCTGCTCATGCTTATGGTCGTGGCAGGAATGCGTATCTGCAACATGGACTGTTTTCTCTTCATCACAGCAGTGATGCTCATGGTTCTGGTCATGGTCATGGCAAGCATGCTCAGTGGCACAAAGCAAGCTGGTTGGTTCTTCACAGTGCTTGTGACCATGGCAATCATGCTCATCGGCAGAATGTGAACTATTGGGTTCTTGGTGGTGGCTATGTTCGTGGTCATGGCAATCATGCTTGTTTGCAGCAGGGTGAGGGTTGCAGATGTTGTGGGTATGGCCATGTCCATGGGCAACATCCTTGCTTGTGACCATCTGGCTGCTCGGCTCTTTGCAGTGGCTATGAACATGACCATGATCATGGCAGCCATGCTTGTCTACGGAATGCAGGTTGCTCGGCTCTTTGTGGTGGTCATGCTCATGGTGATGATCATGGCAAGAATGCTTACCTGCAGACGAATCCACGCAACCGCCTGTTGATACATTCTCATGGTGATGACCATCTGAGCAGTGGTGGGTAGTTCGGTGCCCATGCTTCTTTGAGTGAGAAGAAGCACAGCATTTCTTCGCCACCTTTCCACTGCCTTTCTCTCTCAGTAGCAGCATGCTGTACATGATCACCAACAAGCATGTACCAACATCAGCAAGGACTGCTGCCCAAATAAGCGGATGACCGGCAAATGCAAGTGCAACAATTGCAAGCTTCGTGGTCACCGAGAAGACAATGTTCACAACGATGGTCCGGTGAGTCCTCCTGGCCAGCTTGATAGCCTTTGGGATCCTGCGGATGTCATTCGACATCAGAGTAATGTGACTCGTCTCCATTGCGACGGCTGAACCGGACACGCCCATGGAAACTCCAACATCAGCCTTGGCCAGTGCTGGGGCATCATTCATGCCATCGCCAATCATCAGTGTAGGGCCATCTCTTGCCTTCAGTTCATCAACAATTCTCACTTTGTCTTCTGGTAGAAGTTCAGCATGAACCTCAGCTAGAATGTTACCCAGCTGCCACAGAAGGAAAAGAAACAGAAAAATTAGAAGGTGTTGGATTTGTATCCACTAGAGAAATGAAAACACAAAACAATAAGATCCACCTATATATTCTCCATAAAAAATAAATCATTACCTGGTTCTGTGCATGTGTGGCAGCAGCAGTACTATCGCCAGTAAGCATCACTGACTTGATGCCCAGTGATCTCAACTCCTTGATGGCCTCGGCTGATCCAGTTCGGCATGAATCCGAGAGGCTGAATACCCCAATCAATTCCTTGTTGCAGGCCACGTATCCGATGGTAACTCCTTTCATGTGTTCTACTATGTCTGGAACTAGAACAAAAAATGTTGCACATGATCAGTTAACAGCTCAAGATTTCACCAGAATTTTTTGATTAAACAAAAAGGAAGAATGAAGCAAAATATCCTGTAAAAATGACTAATTTAATGTTAAGTTAATAATGCTCATTTCAGTAACTTCATGCATGGGTAGGTTTGTCTCTTATTAAACAGTAAGTTCAATGGTAAATAGCAAAAGAATGTTGTCAACATTGAATATGTAAATGCTGAGTTCACATTTCACCAACCTATTTGACACGATGCCCTTGCCAAGATCCTTTTGTTCCCAACATATACGCCCTCTCCACCAATTTCACCGTAAATCCCCTCACCAGGATACATTTGAAATTCAGCAACATTTTCTGATTTTGGCTCCACGGAGTTTGATTGAGCATAACCAACAAGAGCAGCTGCCATTGGGTGGCTCGACCTGCTCTCGATGCTTGAAACCCTGTAACAGTCATGATGAAATTAAAATACCACAATAAGATCGAAGAACATAATGTCGGCGAGAACTTTGAGCATTCTGATATGGAAGCCGCACTCACCAGTATAGAAGTTGTTGCTTCGAAACACGCTCACCAACTGTCTGAAACTCCTCCACAGAGAACTCCCCTCTAGTAATTGTACCAGTCTTGTCAAAGGCAGCAACTTTGATACTGGCCAAGGACTCAAGGACATCCCCTCCTTTGATGAGGAGCCCCGTCCTCGCGGCCCTCAGTAGTGCGCAGAAGGTTGCCACGGGTGTCGACAGCACCAGAGCACATGGACAGGCACTCACCAGGAGAACTAGGGCCAGTTCAAACCAGTGTTTCAGGTTGCGTGCTTTGAGACACACAGGGATCACTGCCACTGCTGCAGACATGAAAATAACAGCTGCGAGGTACAACCAAAAATAACAGTTAGTAAAACCATCCAATCCCAAACATTGCCAGTGACTGAATTTTCGCTACAGGCATAGTCTCCTGTATCTGGATTACCAGGTGTGTAGTACTTGGCGCAAGTGTCGATCAGCCTCTGCGTACTGGATCGGTTGTTTTGGGCTTCTTCAACCAGCCTTGCCATTTTGGCCACCGCAGAGTTGTCAGCCATAGCAGTTGTCCTCACAGCAATGTAACCTGACAGATCATCAATATAGAATCAGTGGATGATCAGCGATCAGAGGTGCATTTTAGGCATCGCAGCAAATGCCGATTCCAGTGGCAATGTAGTATGGTATTACCATCTATGTTGAGTGTGCCAGCCCAGACCTGGGAGTCTGCCTGCTTGGACACCGGGAAGGACTCTCCCGTGAGGGTGCTCTCGTCGACCTCACTCCGACCATCGACAACAACACCGTCGATCGGGACGATTTCCCCTGCCTTGACAGCTATTACTGTATTGATCTTCACATCCTGAGTAGCAACTACTTGTCCAGTCTCTGCTAAGACAGCATTTTGTGGTGCCATGCTCATTAGTGACGACATCCCAGCAGTGGCCTACATGTCAAAAGAGTATTTAATCAGATTTTTCAGGGACAAATTAGCACAAAAAGAAAAACTGTTGCCCATGTAGACATATTTAATGTTTACTGCTGCTTTTTGAGAAGACATCACTTTTAGTAGTTGCCTTCAGCTCATCTTCTTTCCAAAAAATTATTGGAGTGGATTTCCCTAATCATGTTTTACACCTAGATATGAGTGTATATGCATGTTTGAGTCCACTAGATATAAAGTTCATCAGTCTCTTGGCTGAGAATTGACAGGCAATGTATGCTAAAAAGGCGATACAATCAGTGAAATGGGCCTGACTCTACTCCAACCTACTACCCCTAGAATGGCAGACCAAAATATGTTCACAAGATTCCTCAAAAAGAGAAATGTTCACATGTCCATCAGTGGGGCTAGTGCACATCAATATCAACATGTCTTGTTATGCCGCATCAGTATGAATATGTGCTCCTAACCGTGCCACGTCGTCGAAAAAATTAGTTCCCTTCCCTGGTAAGTGGGATCATGAGAGGACCTCACAACTCTGATCTCTTAGGTGAAAGAAATTTTTGGACAACAGACCTTGCCGCACGCCCTGGTTTCGAGCCATTCGGCTATGGTGAAGAGGAAGACGATGAACCCAGCCTCGGAGTAGTCCTTGAGAGCTATGGCCCCAGCAACTGCAAAGAAAGCAGGTAAAAGAAGTGAGCCCTTGGCTATTCAATTGCCACCATCCATCTCCTGCCAAAATTGCCACAATTTATGGGATGGCAGAGCATCTAATAAAAAGGAAATGGCTGTAAATACGTGACGACGACGAGATAGCGTTCCTCCTAGACGAGTAGATTGCGCCAACAAGTCAGTGCCAACAGGTATATAGTTTTTTTTACAGAAAGTGGTGATTGTATATACACACAGACAGCAAATTTCCTAGATGCAACTTTCCTTTTATATTACCACTGCAAATAGTGACCCTGACACCTACTCTCATAATGGAGTCTCCATCAAAAGATCCGAGATGCTGACACATTTTTATCTGCTGATCTGAACAGAAATTTTGTTTTCTAGCATAGCATTGGAACAAATAAATACATAAATAAATAACATGTCCAAAGTTCCTAGGCTGATCCATTGATGAATCCGAGCAATCTTGACAGCACAAAAACCAGAACTCAAGAAAGACCGGATTCCAGCAAAGTGATGCTCTATTCTAAATGGAATCCGATACCCTATCTGAGATGCGACAACGCCACATGGAGAGGAAAGGAAGCAGATTTCTGTCCATTTGGCATAAACCTTAGCATCACAGCAACCTATCGCTTTGGTGCAGTTCAAAGTGGGGGGTCCCTACGGGAACAGCACCAAGGGGCAAGCTTCAGCAAGTGAGACATAAGCTTTTAGTACTCTAGTATCTTTCCAGAGCCTGTTTTCCCACTAGCTAAGCACCCACCATGAATACTGGTCCAAGGAGCCAAGGAAGCAACCTGCCTTGACCCCAGTTTCCTGGGTGGCTCTTTTTCCAGCAATGCGAACACCTAGCAACATCATCAGTAGTTCCAATGATTCAGTCTGGTTTTTGCACGGTTTTCCGCTAACTACCCGGGCAACTCTCTTCAGCTTAATTAATCGACGAGGCAAAGCTTTTGCCTCTGTTTCATTTTTTCTCCCTTGAGTGCTAGTGGGTGTTGAGCGTATACGAAGCGACAGAAGATGGCGACGGGAATTTTGTTTTAGAACAAGGCCCTGATTGGCGTGGAGCGGTGGAGGTGGACTTATAAAAGTACTCAGGTCTTCCTTTCTTTTGAATTTTTGATGTGGTTACTAGTTCAAAGCGTTTTTTTTACTCAGATGTTTAAACAAAATCTTACCAGAATTGGTAAAGATTCCTCTGCCAAACTAGCAGATTCTGCACGAGTTAAATACATCGCGTTTCGGGCACCACAACCTAGTTTAAACCTTATGCTCTGCAACTAGCTAGGCAAATTATTATTTTAGAAAATGGATGAGCTATATTTTTCTCCAACTAGGCTATGTGGAGATTCATGAATTTAGGGGGGGGGGGGGGGGGCTAAAGATTCATACACCATATGCTGTGCGCGCGTGCAGGCTACAGATCACATGGAATGGCATCCTGAGTTTACACAAAGTGGTGATTATTATATACAGACAGACAGCAAAATTCTTAGATAAAACATTCCTTTTAAATTATTATTACTACAAATAGAATCTCAGACACCGGTTCTCATAACTAAGTCTCCGTGAAAAGATTCGAGACGCTGACACAATTTTTACCTGCTCATCTGAACAGAAAGTTTGTTTTCTAGCATAGTGGTTGGGAAAAGACAAACTCTGCTCAAGCTCCTACCTTGGCCATCCCATGAAACTGAGCAATCTTGACAGCAAAAAAACAAGAACCCTAGAAACACCGACTCGATTCGAGCAACGTGTCGCTTGTTCAAAGTGGAATCCGATGCCCCTATCTGAGATGCGACATCGCCACATGGGGAGGAAGGGAAGCGGATTTCTGTCCATTTACCATAAACATTGGCGAGTAACTTTTCCAGAGCATGTTTCGGTTCTGCTCTCCCACTAGCTGGTTAAGCACCCGCCATGCGGGCCGGTACAGGGAAGCAACCTGCCATGACCCCAGGCTTGGTTCTGCTCTCTCACTAGTTAAACTTTTAAGTGGATTTTTTCAAGCTCTGCTCTCCCACCATGCACGCTGGTGCAAAGAAGCAACCTGTCTTGACCCCGGTTTCCTGGGCGGCTATTATTTTTGGCAGATTTGGCACCACTGCTGACAACAACACCATCAATTTTTCCAATGATTCAGGTCTGGGGTTGAATATGTTTTATATTACTCTGCCAGAATTGGTAAAGATTCCTCTGCCTAACTAGAGTCGGCACGAGTCAATCACCGCACCTTATGCTGTGCATCTAGCAGTGTAATTTTTAGTTATTTTTAATTCCTCTGCACCTAGCACCTGATCGCACACTACGAATGTATGTAGACATGAAAAACATGGTGTGTGCATGCGTGTGGAAAGAAGCTTCCGATCACAACACGGACCGTCAACATCAGAACAGCTCAGAAGGTGGCGGGTGCTGTGCTGGGCGTACCTGCGATGAGCATGAGTATGTTGACGTCCATGGTGCGTCGCCGGAGCGCGGCGACGCTCCGGAGAATGATGGGAGGCAGCCCGGCGGCCGCCCCCGCCACGGCGAACCACTTGAGCGGCCGCCAGAAGTGCTCGAAGAGCGAGACGACGAGCAGGACCCCGCAGACGAGCACGTAGGGGCTCGGCCATTTGTTGGTCACCTTGCTCTGCCCGGCGCCGCCGTACGCCCTCACCGACGCCTCCAGCCTCGCCCCGTTCAGCGCCCTCACTGCAGAAATGGAGAAACAAAATAAATTATACAGTTCAGAGCTTGCAGTTTCACAGAAAATTCCGTACTACAATAATCAGAAAATTTTGTGAGCGAAAACAGAATTGACAAAGGAAATAAAAGTTGTATCAAAACAGAGGCCGGGGAGAAAAGAACTAGTAGTGGATTTGCGTGATCCTCACGTGGTTCGATATATTCTTCCGTGGCGGCAGCTGCAAGTAAACAAAGTTGGGAGCATGACTTGTTTTTTAAAGCCCAAACCCCGTACCCCGGAGCTCCGGCGACGGCGAGGTCGGCTCACGCCGGCGAGTTTTATAGGAGTAATACGGAAGCATCCAGGGCCGTCGTCATCGGAATTTATGGGGACGGCAGGCAGCACGTTGCTACCACCAGAAAGAAAGGCCGGGGCGGTTTCTATCCAATTGCAACGGCGGGCGACGCCGGTCTGTGGTTCTGGTCTAGTCCAAGGTGCAGCGACTCCAGTCCCACGTCGAGTCAAAAAAATCCAATTGAAAACTACGGATTACAGGGGACTTGTACAGCGAAAGCTGGCTGTTTTCACCTGAAAACACGGAGCAACGGACAGGGGAAAATTCACCGCCACCTGCCTCGACGGCGGCGTTAACGAGGAGCGCGGAGGTGCGAGGATTGAAGAAGACATGGCCTTGATGACCCGGTCACGGGGGCCGGCCGGGACGGCGGAGGGATCTCGGGGAAAAGCGGGAGGGGGGGTGGGTGCATACCGATCTGGGCCTGGGAGATGGCGGCGGCGTCGTGGAGGACGATGACGGTACGGGAGGGGACGACGACGGTGACCTTGTGCACGCCGGCGAGCGGCTCGAGGAGCTTCTCCACCAGCGGCACCTCCGACGGGCAGCAGATGCCCAGCACGTCGAAGTAGCTCTTCTCCAGCTTTCCCGCCGCCGCCGGCGCCGGTGCCGCCATCGTTCTCTCTCTCTCTGTTCACTCGTTGGCTCCCGACTTGTTTGGGCGGCTCACCTGCCTCCCTCCCTCTGCCTGCGCGAAACACGTTGGCAAGAAGAGTTAGCGGGGCGGAGCAATCTTGGCGTGCCGGCTAAACCCGGCCTGCGGTGTTGGTGGCCAGCGGTGGTAGGTTCAGGGGGGGGGGGGGGGGGGGGGGGGGGGCAGTAATAGAAATTTCGGCCCTGGATTCCGCAGGCCCGCCATTAACCGGCCAGCCCACCACCTACCTCGCGAGTCGCGGCGGCGGGAAGCGCGGAGCGGAAGAGGAAGGACGAGGAGGAGGACGATGGAGTGGCAGGGAAGGGGGGCTGGTATATTATATAACGCGGAGGGGAGAAGAGCAGAGCAGAGGGACAGCGACGTGGACGGGTGGATGGAGGATGACGGAGGGGGCACTGGGATGGAGGATGACGGAGGGGGAAGCACGAGCAGTGCCGATGCCGATCCCACCCAGGAGTCCAAGACGGATTGGAGAGGGAGAGGCGTGATGAACTGCCGTGCGTGATCCCGGCCGGAAAGGCGAGAGGGAGGGCTTGTGGGGGAAGGTGGTTGGGTACAGCGCCGGAGCGATTAACCGCCTCCCCCTCCCCCTCCCCCTCCCCCGTCTGAGGGGAAGGAAACGCAAACCTCCCTTCCCCCGAGGTTACATCAACTGCCTCCTTTGGTTCCCGTCTGGGCCACGCCTGGTTAAGCCTGGGACACGGTGGACAGGGCCTGGAATAGACCCGTACCGGTACAGCCAACATGTGCTTTTCAAAGGATGCATATGAAGTTGATGCGCACCGTAGGGATCTCAAAATCTGGAGCAAAGCCTTTTTTTAGCGATGCAAAAAACTTCAGTTTCATATGGCGGCGGAGATGGTCTTACGGCCAGAGGTAGCACAGGAAAACCGAAGGCTCTCCGACGCGGAGTTTAATCTTAGGAAGCTTCTCAAGCTTCGGCTCCTGGGCCTCGCGGCAGTAGAGCGTGCCCGCAAGCGCCAAGTGTCCCGCCTCACCTGGCTACGGCTGGGAGATGCGGGCACAAAGTTTTTCCATGCCAAGGTGAGAGCGAGAAGGCGAAAAAACTTCATCCACACTCTGCAAGCGGGATCGGAGATAGCAACGGCGCATGAGCATAAGGAAGACGCCATATACCAGCACTTCAATGATCATTTAGGGGCTACGGCCGATCGTCAGTTGGGCATCAACTGGAATAGTTTAGAGATGTCGTCGGTCCACGGTAGAGGCCTCGACAACCCTTTCACCGAGGAGGAAGTATGGGAGGCGATAAAGGCATCATCGTCGGAAAAGGCACCGGGACCAGACGGCTTCTCGGGGATCTTCTTCAAAACCTGTTGGCCTACCATCAAAGAGGACGTGATGGCAGTCTTCAGTAGTTTCTACCACCTGGCCGGGGGCGACTTCGGCAAGCTTAACATAGCCATGGTGGTCCTGCTGCCAAAGAAAGAGGGTGCCACAAAGGTGCAAGATTCCTGGCCAATTAGCCTGATACACTCGATAGCTAAGATAGTCGCCAAGGTGCTATCACGACAACTTTCAAGGGTGATTAGCACAGTCATCTCGCCGGCTCAGTCTGCTTTCTTGAGCTCCAAGTCAACACATGATAGCTTCTTGTACGTGCAAAATGCAGTCCGATCGCTGCAACGTAAAAAGAACCCCGCGCTGATGTTTAAACTAGACATCGCTAGAGCCTTTGACAACGTATCTTGGGAATACTTGCTCAAACTACTTCAACAACTAGGTTTCCCGACGCGATGGCGAGGCTGGATGGCACTACTTCTCAACACCGCATCATCCTCCGTCATGCTTAATTGTACTGTTGGACGCCAGATTAGGCATAGAAGAGGGCTACAGCAGGGGGATCCACTATCGCCCCTCCTCTTCATCATGGCCATCGACACTCTGCACCGGCCGTTACAAAAATCAACTGAACTTCACATGCTTGCACCATTGCCGGGTAGAAATCTCAAGCTTCGAGTTAGTCTATATGCGGACGACGCGGTCATCTTTGCCAACCCCGACAGGGAAGAGATCGACGCCCTGTTGGAAATCCTTCGGGATTTTGGGCACGCCACGGGCCTTCAGGTAAACCCGGCTAAGTCAACCGTCTCTGCCATCCGCTGCGACGAGATCAACCTCCATGACGTCCTAGCTAACTTCGGTGGACAGACGGTGGGCTTCCCGGTGAAGCACCTAGGCCTATCATTAACTCTATCTAGACTGCGCCTGGTGCACATCCAGTTCATCCTCGATAGAATTAGGTCCAGGCTGGCAGGATGGAAGGGCAAGCTAATGAACATCGTAGGCAGACGGGTTCTTGTTCGCAGCGTGCTAACCGCATTGCCAACTTTCGCCCTTTCAGTGCTGCGAGCGCCGAAAAAAATTCTTAGACGAAACAGACAAAGCTAGACGGCGCTTCCTTTGGGCCCAGGAGGAGCAGATTTCTGGAGGAAGATGCAAAGTCAGCTGGCCTGTTATATGCTCACCAGTCGACAACGGAGGCCTCGGTATACTAGAGCTGCAACGCTTCTGCAGAGCACTTAGACTTCGGTGGCTATGGCTGTCCTGGACTAGTCCAGACATGCCATGGATCGGCATGCAGCTGCCATGCGACGACGGCGATAGAGCTCTCTTTAGTGCCTCTACGATAGTCACATTAGGAGATGGGGCGACGACATCTTTCTGGAATTGCTTTTGGACGGGAGCGGGAAACCTCAAAACCGAATTCCCAATGCTTCACAAACACTCAAGGAGAAAGAACCGATCCGTAAGAGAGGCACTACAAAATGAGACCTGGATAGTAGACCTCGCCCATGGAGACACAACACATGTGTGGGCTGAGGCAATCAGGCTGCACAGATGGCTACAAACCAGAGAGTTACACCTCTAGGAAAACACAAGGGACACCATCAGATGGACACATGAGGCCTCAGGAGTATACTCTGCCAGTTCAACATATAAGGCTCAGTTCCAGGGCTTCACAAAATCAGCATTTAGGAAGCTCATTTGAGCTACTTGGGCGCCAGCTAGATTAAAAATCTTCACCTGGCTGCTCCTGAGAAACAGGCTTTGGTGCAATGACCGTCTGCAAAGAAGAGGATGGCCAAACGGATACTTCTGCCAACTATGCCTCCGAAACCTGGAATCGGCAGCACATTTGTTTTGGCAATGCCCGATGGTGATGGCAGTATGGACGCATTCGGCGGCACGCAGGGGCTGTGCTTCGCTTCACCCAACCGCATGGAATGACATGGCCAAGTTAAAAGACATCATAGTACAAATGATTGGCAAGGCCAGACCGGAGCACAGGAAGGGCATCAGGACAATGATAGTAATCATCACATCTGAGATTTGAAAGAAGCGAAACGAATGCACTTTTAGAAGAAAGACCTCGGGTGTCAATAACATAAACAACTCAATCACAACAACCCTCGAGTTCTGAAGGCAGGCAGGAGCGGTCTTTCTAGAGCACCCCTTTGGGGAATCAACGGGAGAAATTACGTAGGTTGGGGCACCGTCCTTTTTTTTTTATCCTTGATCCTTTGGATCGAAGCCACTTTGTTATAGCCCGCCTATCTACCAGCTTTGATTAATATATGCCAGCCAACTGCTGGATCTTTAAATAAAAAAAAAGCCTGTCCTTTTCGTACAGAACTATAGAAGATGCAGTATCTCCTCGTCCTCCTCCCCATATAAGGACCCTTTAAAGTATTTTTTACAATATCACAATAAATAAATTTTTTAGAAGATCCTAAAAATAAAATGTATCATTTAGAATATCATTTTGGTATCTAAAAGGAAGTATGTTTTTGGTCCCTCGACTTCATCAAAAGTCGATAACCGGTCCCTCAACAATTTTCGGGCAACAGTTCACCCTTGGTATTTCGGAATCGGACACGATTCGTCCAAAACCAAATATAATTTTACTGAACTTGAGGGACCAAACACATAATAGTTTTCCTAAAAAACTGTACTTTGAAGTGTTTTGAGATATTTAGGCAAAAACAAAAACCTACCCTTTTAAACCGCGGCATTATTTTCAACTTCAAAATTCTGTGCTACTTTTTTGGTAGAGTATTTTTTTTAATTTTTTAGAAAATCATCGCAGCATCTATTTATTTAGGGAGTATGCAAGCCCTAAAATACAATCAGGTGGGATATCATCCGACACCACAGTTGACTCACAGCTAACTCCTAGCCGTGGTAATACGTGCGCAGCACCATTAACAGTTGTCCTAGCCCCGGCAACCCTGCAGTCGAGACGCGAGTTTCAGAAGCTCCTTCACTTCCCCGAGCTTGACAGGTTCGTCCCCAAGCTATTCAACATGCAAACCACGCCCTTGCAGTCCGTCTCGACGCGTATCTTTTGGAATCCCTTCTCGGTGGCGAGCTTGTTGACAGCCCACAGCCCGACGGCACGCAATCAGTTCAGCAAACTGTGGGCTCGAGGCCGTGGGGAAGAAGAAAGAAGCTGCACCTCTGAATGCTCCGGCGGCATCTCTGCAAACTACTCCGCCTCCACCTCGATTTCCAGCACCATTACTCTGGATCGGAATCCGAAGAAATGCAAAACGCGTATCATTAGCTAAATACCAGCAAAAAAAAAAGCCTGCATTGCAATGGGAGAAAAAAAAATCATACTCTCCTGATACAGTAACCATTATTCAACACCGCTAAGTCTTCTTTTTAACATATAACATTCCATCTGTGTTGCCGCTTATCCTGATGAGGACATGACTATCTTTGATATTATCAAAATCATTGCATATGCGTATTTATTTGAGGTGATTTCTAATAAAACTCATGTAATAATTTATTTACGTTATCTGAAACAAAAATACTTCACCTGTTTTTATTTTATGCCTAAATGCAGAATAGTCGAACACTTGTAAGAATCACATGTGATGACAAGTGAAGAGGAAATGGTTGAATGATATTCAAGAGGTCCTCTCATGTCAAAAGAAATAATTAGTTGATGTTTAAGAAGTTCTCTCACGTCACTTTTAGCCCAAGAGAAGATTATCAAGAAAATATATAAAGCATGTCTAAAACGGCCATTAAATGGTGGTATAGAAAGATTAACCTCATGATGTGCATTTGTATCTCTCTGCACCTCTCGTAACAGTTGTTGTGGTGGCACGTCTCCCATGATCGAAGAAGCCCATGAACTGACAACTCTGGATCCTGTCATGACTAGTAGAAACAAGAAACAAAAATCCAAGAATATTGTTTCTATTGACTACGAGGATGTGGTGGTAAAACGCTCACAGTAAAGCAAATATCAATGTCTTACAAATTCTTACCATGCAGCAGGCGGTGACCGGCAACGGACGTTGTCAATATCTCCGAAGATTGAGTAAAGCGATTAGCAGGTAAACGAATGTATATACGATGTAGAAATATGTGGAGCTAGGAAGGCTTAATGTATGGTAGCAAAAGATTACCAATAATCAATTCAGATATGTAATGTTGAATAAACGCTCAACGACGGTACTGTGCTGGTCCTAGGCTAGACCGTACTAGAGACGCGAGCCTAGAACACTAATGGAGTCACGTCAAAGCACAAACAGCAGCAATGGATGATATGAAGTAGCTCTGGATAGGAAGATATAAGTGAAGATCACAATGACAGTAAAGATAATGATGATAAATGACTCCAAGCAGG
This sequence comes from Hordeum vulgare subsp. vulgare, assembly GCF_904849725.1. Lineage (NCBI taxonomy): Eukaryota > Viridiplantae > Streptophyta > Magnoliopsida > Poales > Poaceae > Hordeum > Hordeum vulgare. Next base: position 567,386,809 of record NC_058524.1, on the reverse strand, counting down.
ATAAACCAAAACTATCTGTAGAACTTCCCTCTTGAAATATTATGTGAAATTTCTGATATTTTTTCTCAAGAATGGTACTGACTCAAGCTTTTGAATGCAAAAAAGAATCACTCAATTCCGAGATCGTATGAGGACTCAAAAAATTCCAAAACGGACCTAAAAAAATTGTCAAACTGTGTTCCTGACGTCCGGAGGGCAAAGGGTCCTATTTAGAAGCTGACTTGAAGGTGACAATAATGAACTAGCTTGATCAACTACTCAGATGCGGCTCGTCGACAGCTCGAATTTGAGTACTCGCGGAGCCAAAACGGACATTGTATGAGGAAGATACACCTGTTTTACTGAACAGTGCACAAAAGAGATTTCAATGCGAATTCACATATGGGATTGACTCTAGATAGATCCGAAATTTGTATTTTTTTCTCTCCTCTCTTTTTTTCTCACTTTTTTCTTTTTTTCTCTCTCTATTTTTCTCTCACTTTTGTTTCTCTTTTTTTTGCTCTCATTTTTTTTCTCTTCTCTCGAACAACCAATTAAGATGCAGATTGGATCAACCACATATGCGAATGACCTCAAGTATGATAATGACAATGAACAATTAAAGCACGTGATGAATATTGATGGATGATGGTGGGCGACAACAGAAGGGATGACGGCGGCGTGGTGGTGGTATATGGCAGCAGCTATGAGGATGGTGCGGCGACGGCGTGACAACTTGTGAACAGAACTCGAAACTCTAAAAGACTAGACGCTAAGACCAACAACTTGCCACGATGATGCAACCGATAATTCAACTATGCAAGCATTAAAAATAAAATTGCAAAGGCTCAGACTGGCTTGGACAAAGGATGACTACATCTAATATTTTTTCTGGTTTTTTCTATGGGTAATAGGTAAGAAAAATAAATCTAGTCTAGGGATAACTGGAAATTCTCACCGAGCAATCTGAAAATTGATACCACTTGATGGAGTGGATACCACTTGATATATCATTTGATAGAGGCGAGGGTGTCCTGATCTTTCGGTGAGATGATAACTATCGATTTGGTGGAGACGACTTTGACGATCCGACTATAAACGTGCACGACGTTGCACCTTAGCAATCGCTAAACCAAATCCAAGAGGTTATTGACCACGCCGGAGCACGGTTAACCTGACCACGAAGGTCTATTCCTGCAAGCAATCAAAGAACAAGCAAGAATATGATATTGCAATCTGAATATTGCGAATATATATGAAGTATTGATAAGGGTGGGTATTCGAAAGCGGTCTTAGTCTGGTCGTTGGACACAAACGAAGTACACGAAGTTGCGATGGCTAACTTTTAACTAAACAAATCCCAACCAAAAAGCTACTAGGTTGATCTACTTATATAGGAACAAGGGGTGACGGTCAAGGAGGTGGGAGGATATTCCAAGATAGACTAAAACTAACCCTAGGTCGTACAAGGCCTATGGGCCCAAGTGGAGGTGGCGCAACACCTTTGGACTTGTTGTTTGACTCGGATTCTGGTGCAACGTCATTTTGTTTGGTAGATATCTCCACGCTCCGGACGAATTTGAAGGTCATTCCAAGTAGGCCTGAAATCCAATAAAATCTACTTTGCAGCCCAAAAAGAATCATGCAATTCGGAGTCCGGATGAAAAAGTTGAAGTCGTTTTGGTACAGGTATGTCTGTGCAGTCCGAATCTGAGTTCAGAACGTGAAAGACTTGGACTCTATCTTTTCTTGGGCTAAAAGTGACGTGAGAGAACTTCTTGAACATCAACTAATTATTTCCTTTGACATGATAGGACCTCTTGAATAGCATCCAACCATTTCACCTTCCCTTGTCATCACACGTGATTCATACACGTGTTCGGCCATTCTGTATTTAGGCATAAAATAAAAATAGGTGAAGTATTTTTGTTCTAGATAATATAAATAAATTATTGCATGAGTTTTATCCGAAATCATCTCAAATAAATACGCATATGCAATGATTGTGATAATATCAAAGGTAGTCATGTCCTCATCATCCTCCCGTTTTTGAAAATAAAGCCGTCCTCAACGATCCTTAATCTGAAATTTGGCTAACAAAAGAGACAAGGTGTACATGTTGTATATGTATATGTCATCCATTTTTTTACTTTCCTTGTTTTCTGCACATATGACACATGTATACATGAGTAACTTTTATATGTTATGAAATATAAAGCCAAAATATTATCATAAGAAGTAGAAAGCATGAAAATATTGCAACTCATTTTGCACATATAAGTGAAGCTCTTATTTATATCAAAAGGTTGACAATGCTCATCACTATACCATCTCAACATTGGTGAAGAAAATTGAATTGTTTCAAATGTACATGCTACAACAGGTTGAACTAAGCAAACATGCAACATGTCATTCGACATAGAATCATCAACAAGATTGGAGGTCATATCATAATGATTAAACATTGGCACAATTATTTTCAAACATATCTGATCCAAATTTGATTTATTCAAATTTTCACATGGTTCTTTCTCAACAATAGTTAATTCAATGGGTGCACTCAAAATTGTTGATATTGTAGTTGTTTGAGCACACGAAAAAGTCAAATCATCAATGCAGTTCTCTAAAATAGGTGATGTGATCAAAGTAATAGGTGGCTCATCACAGGGTACATTGCAATTGACAAGACATTCATCATACTCATGTGGAGGTGGAAGATAGGTAGCTTTTTCATTACCTATTATGATCAACTCAGATGATGTAGTCACTCTCGATGGTAACATGTCACATGGTGAAGGTGATGTATCCCTCACAACAATTGATGTGGTTGTCATCGTAGGCCTAGTAGTTGAAGGAACAACCATATCAACTCTTGGAATAAGCACCTTGCGCTCACTCTCCTTGTGGGCAATACATTGTTTTATTTCCTGTTCAGCTTTGCAAGCAAGACGAAACAAACGATCCATAGGATAACACTTTTCGTGAATTAATATCTCCTGAATATCATGGTTTAACCCTCCCCAAAATCTATCCATAAAATCTTCTTCACTTTCTTCTAATGAGGAATGCAACAAGGTTGTTTATAAATCATCATAATATTTTGTTACGGTGTCACTACCTTATTTTAAATGTTGTAGCTTTTTAATCAATGCCACGAGTATAATAAGTAGGAACGAATGCGTGTCTCATGGCAAGTTTCAAATCATACTAAGTAGTAGGTCTATAATCAGGGTGTAACCGACAATATTCGCTCCACCAAACTGAAGCATAACATGTGAAAGAACCAATCGCGACCTTAACTTTCTTATGTTTAGCAAAATTATGGGAAGCAAATATATCATTTATTTCAAATTCACATTCAATATATAAAGCAGGTCTAAGACGACCATTAAATGGTGGTATAGAAACATTAACCTCATGATGTGCATTTGTATCTCTATGCACCTTTCGTAACAGCTGTAGTGGTGGCACGTCTCCCACGATCGAAGAAGCCCATGAACTGATAACTCTAGATCCTGTCATAACTAGTAGAAACAAGGAACAAAAATCCAAGAATATTGTTCCTACGAACTACAAGGATGTGGTGGTAAAACGCTCACAGTAAAGCAAATATCAATGTCTTACAAATTCTTACCATGCAGCAGGTGGTGACCGGCAACCGACGGTGTCAATATCTCCGAAGATTGAGTAAAGAGATTACCAAGTAAACGTATGTATACACGGTGTAGAAATATGTGGAGCTAGGAAGGCTTAATGTATGGTAGCAAAAGATTACCAATAATCAATTCAGATATGCAATGCTGAATAAACGCTCAACGACGGTACTGTGCTGGTCCTAGGCTAGATCGTACTAGAGACGCGAGCCTAGAACACTAATGGAGGCACGTCAAAGCACAAATAGCTGCAATGGATGATATGAAGTAGCTCTGGATAGGAAGATATAAGTGAAGATCACAATGGGAGAGATAGTGATGATAAATGACCCCAAGCATGATAAACCAAAACTATATCTAGAACTTCCCTCTTGAAAATATTATGTGAAATTTCTGATATTTTTTCTCAAGAATGTTACTGACTCAAGCTTTCGAATGCAAAAAGAATCACTCAATTCCGAGGTCGTGTGTGCTCTCAAAAAATTCGGCAACAGACCTAAAAAATATTGACAAACTGTGTTCCTGATGTTTGGAGGGCAAACAGTCCTATTTAGAAGCCGATTTGGAGGTGACAATAATGAACTAGATTGATCAACTATTCAGATGTGGCTTCTCATGTAAGGCAAGAGGTGGAATAGTTTAGTCCCACATTGCTAGTTTAGTGGGAGTTGGACCTCCTTATAAGGGAGGATGTTTCCACACATGTATGAGCATGAGAACAAGAGAGACATACACGCGCCCTCTGTTGGAAATATGCCCTAGAGGCAATAATAAATTAGTTATTATTATATTTCTTTGTTCATAATAATCATTTATTATCCATGCTATAATTGTATTGATTGGAAACACAATACTTGTGTGGATACATAGAAAAAACACTGTCCCTAGTAAGCCTATAGTTGACTAGCTCGTTGATCAAAGATGGTCAAGGTTTTCTGACCATAGGCAAGTGTTGTACTTGATAACGGGATCACATCATTAGGAGAATCATGTGATCGACAAGACCCAAACTATGAACGTAGCATATTGATCGTGTCATTTTATTGCTATAGTTTTCTGCGTGTCAAGTATTTGTTCCTATGACCATGAGATCATATAACTCACTGGCACCGGAGGAATACCTTGTGTGTATCAAACGTCACAACGTAACTGGGTGACTATAAAGATGCTCTACAGGTATCTCCGAAGGTGTCCGTTGAGTTAGTATGGATCAAAACTGGGATTTGTCATTCCGTGTGACGGAGAGGTATCTCGGGGCCCACTCGGTAATACAACATCACACACAAGCCTTGCAAGCAATGTGACTTAGTGTATGTCACGGGATCTTGTATTACGAAACGAGTAAAGAGACTTGCGGGTAAACGAGATTGAAATAGGTATGCGGATACCGACGATCGAATCTCGGGCAAGTAACATACCGAAGGACAAAGGGAATGACATACGAGATTATATGAATCCTTGACACTGATGTTTGATACGTCCATTTTGCATCATGTTTTCATGTTTATATTTATCGCTTCTTTGGCTGTTATTTCACTTCACGGTACTATTCTTATGCCTTTTCTCTCTTATTTTGCAAGGTTTACATGAAGAGGGGGAATACCGGCAACTGGAATTCTGGCCTGAAAGTGGAGCAAAGTTGAGATACCTATTCTGCGCAACTCCAAACGCCGTGAAAATCAACGGAGATTTTTTTTCCCAATATATAAAAACTACTGGGCCGAAGAAGCGCCAGAGGGGCGCCAGGGGTGGCCACAAGCCTGCACGGCGCGGCCACCCCCCCAGGCCGCGCCATGGGGGCTTGTGGGCACCATGTTGGCCCACTTGCCCCCCTCTTTTGCTATATGGAGGGTTTCGTCCAGAAAAAAAAATCAGACGGGAGCTTTTTCGTGGTTTCACCGCCGCCACGAGGCGGAACTTGAGCAGAACCAATCTAGAGCTCCGGCAGGACGATCCTGCCGGGGAAACTTCCCTCCCGGAGGAGGAAATCATCGCCATCGTCATCACCAACACTCCTCTCATTGGAGGGGACTCGTCACCATCAACATCTTCATCAGCACCATCTCATCTCCAAACCCTAGTTCATCTCTTGTAACCAATCTCCGTCTCACGACTCCGATTGGTACTTGTAAGGTTGCTAGTAGTGTTGATTACTCTTTGTAGTTGATGCTAGTTGGATTACTTGGTGGAAGAGTTTATGTTCAGATCCTTGATGCTACTCATTACACCTCTGATCATGATTATGATTATGCTTTGTGAGTAGTTACTTTTGTTCCTGAGGACATCGGATAAGTCATGCTAATAATAGTCATGTGAATTTGGTATTCGTTCGGTATTTTGATATGTTGTATGTTGTTTTTCCTCTAGTGGTGTTATGTGAACGTCGACTACATAACACTTCACCATTATTTGGGCCTAGAGGAAGGCATTGGGAAGTAGTAAGTAGATGATGGGTTGCTAGAGTGACAGAAGCTTAAACCCTAGTTTATGCGTTGCTTCGTAAGGGGCTGATTTGGTCCACTAGTTTAATGCTATGGTTAGACTTTGTCTTAATTCTTCTTTCGTAGTTGCGGATGCTCGTGAGAGGGGTTAATCATAAGTGGGATGCTTGTCCAAGTAAGGGCAGTACCCAAGCGCCAGTCCACCCACATATCAAACTATCAAAGTAACGAACGCGAATCATATGAACATGATGAAACTAGCATGACAGAAATTTCCGTTTGTCCTCGGGAGCGTTTTTCCTCCTATAAGACTTTGTCCAGGCTTGTCCCTTGCCACCAAAGGGATTGGGACACTTTCCTGCACCGTTTCTACTTTTGTTACTTGTTGCTCGCTACAAATCATCTCACCACACAATCACTTGTTATCGACAATTTCAGTGCCTGCAGATTTTTCCTTGCTGAAAAGCACTTGTCAGATCCTTCTGCTCCTCGTTGGGTTCGACACTCTTACTTATCGAAAGGACTACGATTGATCCCCTATACTTATGGGTCATCAAGACTCTTTTCTGGTGCCGTTGCCGGGGAGTGAAGCGCCTTTGGTAAGTGGAACTTGGTAAGGAAACATTCATATAGTGTGCTGAAATTTATTGTCACTTGTCACTATGGATACTAATCCTTTGAGGGGCTTGTTCGGGGTATCTTCACCTCGAACGGAAGCACGAATGGTTGCTCCTCAACCTGCTGCACCTACTGAAAATATTTGCTTTGAATTTCCTTCGGGTTATGCTTGAGAAACTACTGGCTAATCCTTTTACAGGAGATGGAACATCACATCCAGACTTGCATCTAATCTACGTAGATGAAGTTTGTGGTTTATTTAAGCTTGAAGGTGTGCCCGAGGATGAGGTCAATAAGAAGGTCTTTCCTTTATCTTTGAAGGATAAGGCGTTGACATGGTATAGGCTATGTGATGATACTGGATCATGGGACTACAATCGGTTGAAACTGGAGTTTCATCAAAAGTTTTATCCTATGCATTTAGTACATCGTGTTCGGAATTATATTTATAATTTTTGGCCTCGTGACAGAGAAAGCATCGCTCAAGCTTGGGGGAGGCTTAAATCAATGCTATATTCATGCCCCAATCAAGAGCTCTCGAGAGAAATTATCATTTAGAACTTCTATGCTCGGCTTTCTCATGATGATCGCACCATGCTTGACACTTCTTGTACCGGTTCTTTTATGAAGAGAGATATTGACTTCAAGTGGAATTTATTGGAGAGAATTAAATGCAACTCTGAAGATTGGGAGCTTGAAGAAGGTAAGGAGTCAGGTATGAATTTCACTTTTGATTGCGTTAAATCCTTTGTTGAGACAAATACTTTTTGTGACTTTAGCGCTAAGTATGGACTTGACTCCCAGATAGTAGCTTCATTGTGTGAATCATTTGCTGCTCATATTGATCTCCCCAAAGAGAAGTGGTTTAAATTTCATCCTCCTTTAGAAGTCAATGTAGTTAAACCCACTCCACTTGAAGATAAAGTCATTGCCTATAATGATCCTGTTGTTCCCAGTGCTTACATTGAGAAACCACCTTTCCCTGTTAGGATAAAGGATCATTCTAAAGCTTCAACTGTGATACGTAGAGGCTATATTAGAACACCTACACCCCCTGAGAAAAGTAGAGTTGAACCTAGCATTACTATTATCAAAGATCTTCTGTGTGAAGAAGTTGAGGGACATAATATTCACTTTTGTGAAGATGCTGCTAGAATTGCTAAAGCTCACGCTAGAGACAAACATAGGCCTGTTGTTGGCATGCCTGTGGTTTCTGTTAAGATAGGAGATCATTGTTATCATGACTTATGTGACTTGGGTGCTAGTGTTAGTGCAATACCTCAATCCTTATACGATGAAGTCAAAGATGAGATTGCACCTGTTGAGATAGAACCTATAGATGTCACTATTCAGCTTGCCAATAGAGATACTATCTGCCCTGTGGGAATTGTTAGGGATGTTGAAGTCTTGTGTGGTAAAACGAAGTATCCTGCTGATTTCCTCGTCCTTGCTACCGCACAAGATAGCTTTTGTCCCATCATATTTGGTAGACCCTTTCTCAATACCGTCAATGCTCATATTGACTGTGAGAAGCAAACTGTCACTGTTGGCTTTGAAGGTGTGTCACATGAGTTCAATTTCTCTAAGTTTGGTAGACAACCTCATGAAAAGGAGTTGCCTATTAGGGATGAAACTATTGCCTTAGCCTCTATTGTTGCGTCTCCTACTAATCCCTTAGAGCAATACTTGCTTGAGCATGAAAATGATATGCATATGGATGAAAGGGATGAAATATATAGAGTTGTCTTAGAACAATATCCTATCCTTAAGAATAACTTGCCTGTTGAACTGCTTGGGGATCCACCCCCACCAAAGGGTGATCCTGTGTTCGAGCTTAAACAGTTGCCTGATACTCTTAAGTATGCCTATCTTGATGAAAAGGAGATATATCCTGTTATTATTAGTGCTAGCCTCTTAGAGCAGGAAGAAAAGAAGTTACTAAAAACTCTGAGGAAGCACCGTGCTGCTATAGGATATACTCTTGATGATCTTAAGGGCATTAGTCCCACTCTATGCCAGCACAAGATCAAAACTGATCCTAAATTCAAACCAGTTGTTGATCATCAAAGGAGATTGAATCCTAAGATGAAATAAGTAGTAAGAAAAGAAATACTAAAGCTCCTGGAAGCGGGTATTATCTATCATGTTGCTCATAGCGATTGGGTGAGTCCGGTGCATTGCGTTCCTAAGAAGGGAGGCATCACTGTTGTCCCTAATGATAAGGATGAGTTGATCCCACAGAGGATTATCACTGGCTATAGGATGGTGATTGATTTTAGGAAGTTGAATAAGGCCACTAGGAAAGATCATTACCCTTTTCCTTTTATCGACCAAATGCTAGAAAGACTATCCAAACACACACACTTCTGCTTTCTAGACGGTTATTCTGGTTTCTCCCAAATACCAGTTACACAATCTGATCAGGAGAAAACCACTTTCACCTGCCCTTTCGGTACCTTTGCTTATAGACGTATGCCTTTTGGCTTGTGTAATGCACCTGCCACCTTTCAAAGATGTATGATGGCTATATTCTCTGACTTCTGTGAAAAGATTGTTGAGGTTTTCATGGATGACTTCTCCGTTTACGGGTCTTCCATTGATGATTGCCTCAGCAATCTTGATCTAGTCTTACAGAGATGTAAAGACACCAATCTTGTCTTGAATTGGGAGAAGTGCCACTTTATGGTTAATGAAGGCATCGTCTTAGGACATAAAATTTCTGAAAGAGGTATTGAAGTCGATAAGGCCAAGGTTGATGCAATCGAGAAAATCCCATACCCCACAGATATAAGAGGAATAAGAAGTTTCCTTGGTCATGCTGGTTTCTATAGAAGGTTCATTAAAGACTTCTCTAAGATTTCTAGGCCTCTTACCAATCTCTTGTAAAAGGATATTCCTTTTGTCTTTGACGATGATTGTGAGGAAGCCTTCGAAATACTTAAGAGGGCTTTGATAACTGCACCTATTGTTCAACCACCTGATTGGAACTTGCCTTTTGAGATCATGTGTGATGCTAGCGATTATGCTGTTGGTGCTATTCTAGGGCAAAGAGTTGATAAGAAGTTGAATGTTATTCACTACGCTAGTAAAACTCTAGACAGTGCCCAGGGAAACTATGCCACTACGGAGAAGGAATTTTTAGCAGTCGTGTTTGCATGTGAAAAGTTCAGGTCTTACATAGTTGATTCCAAAGTCATTATTCACACTGATCATGCTGCTATTAAGCACCTCATGGAGAAGAAAGACGCTAAACCTAGACTTACCAGATGGGTTCTCTTGCTACAAGAATTTGATTTTCACGTTGTCGACAGAAAGGGTGCTGATAACCCAGTAGGAGATAACTTGTCTAGGTTGGAGAACGTTCTTGATGACCCACAACCTATTGATGATAGCTTTCCCGATGAGCAACTGAATGTCATCAATGCTTCACGTAGTGCACCGTGGTATGCTGATTATGCAAACTATATCGTTGCCAAATATATACCACCTAGTTTCATGTACCAGCAAAATAAGAAATTATTCTTTGACATGAGACATTAATTTTGGGATGATCCTCACCTTTATAAGGAAGGAGTAGATGGTGTTATTATACGTTGTGTACCTGAACATGAACAGGGACAGATCCTACAGAAGTGTCACTCAGAGGCCTACGGAGGACACCATGCAGGAGATAGAACCGCACACAAGGTATTGCAATCAGGTTTCTATTGGCCCACTCTCTTCAAGGATGCATGTAAGTTTGTCTTGTCTTGTGACGAGTGTCAAAGAATAGGTAATATTAGCAAACGTCAGGAAATGCCTATGAACTATTCACTTGTCATTGAACCATTTGATGTCTGGGGCTTTGATTATATGGGACCTTTTCCAAAATCCAACGGGTATACGCATATCTTAGTTGCTGTGGATTACGTCACTAAGTGGGTAGAAGCTATCCCCACTAGTAGTTCTGATCACAACACCTCTATCAAGATGCTCAAAGAAGTTATCTTCCCTAGATTTGGAGTCCCTAGATATCTAATGACCGACGGTGGTTCACACTTCATTCATGGTGCTTTCCGTAAAACGCTTGCTAAGTACGATGTCAACCATAGAATTGCGTCTCCCTATCACCCTCAGTCCAGTGGTCAAGTAGAGTTAAGCAACAGAGAGATTAAACTAATTCTGCAAAAGACTATCAACAGGTCTAGAAAGAATTGGTCTAAGAAGGTCGATGATGCACTGTGGGCTTATAGAACTGCCTATAAGAATCCCATGGGCATGTCTCCGTACAAAATGGTGTATGGGAAAGCATGCCACTTACCTCTTGAGCTAGAGCATAAAGCTTATTGGGCAATCAAAGAGCTCAACTTTGATTTCAAACTTGCCGGTGAGAAGTGGTTATTTGACATTAGCTCGCTTGATGAGTGGAGAACTCAAGCATATGAGAATGCCAAGCTCTTCAAAGAGAAGGTTAAGAGGTGGCATGATAAGAAGATACAAAAGCGTGAGTTCAATGTAGGTGATTATGTCTTGCTATATAAATTTCGTTTAAGATTCTTTGCAGGAAAGATTCTCTCTAAATGGGAAGGTCCCTATGTTGTTGAGGAAGTATATCGTTCCGGTGCTATCAAGATCAACAAAACGAAAGGTAATTGTCCGAGAGTTGTAAATGGGCAGAGAATCATGCATTATATCTCAGGGACTCCCATAAATGTTGAAAGCAATATCATCAATACCATAACTCCGGAAGAATACCTAAGGGACATTTATCAGCCTGTTTCAGACTCTGAAAACGAAGAGGTATGTGATTCGGTAAGAAAACAGAGTCCAAAACGTTCCCCATAGGAAATTTTCTCCGTTTTGGAATATTAGAAAAAATACAAAAATTGGAAGCAGTCCAGAAAGTGCGCGAGGAGGCGACAAGCCTGCACGGCACGGGCCCACCCCCTGGCCGCGCCGTGAGGGCTTGTGGCCACCTCATGCGCCTCCTGGACTCCGTTTTCGTGCAGGGGACTTCTTCTGGTCTGTAAAAAAATCATTATATATACTTCCATTTGGTGTGACCCCTGCATCACGCAGATTTCCTCTGTTTTTCGTTTCGAGCGTGTTTCTGTTGCAGATCTAGATCGCCATGACTTCCCCAAAAGCTCCAAAGGACAAGATCTTCGAGAAGGTCATCAATCCCTACCTCACAGAAGTGCTGCAACACCCTCAATCTATCGAGATGCGTGAGGGGATGTTGCACATCCGTGATGTTGAGGGGCCTAAGAAGACCGGAAGCGTGGAGACAAGGCTCGAAGCAATGGAGCAACAAGTCTTCAAGTGCCAAGGGATGGTGGAGCGGGGACTCCCCGCCAACCACATGATGATCACGGAGTTCACCAACAAGCACATGATTGATGCCAATGACATTGGGAAGCACCTCTCCGGGCTCTATGACAGGGTTGATCAACTCCAGGGCCAAATCTATGACCCGCAGAACCAAAACTGTGAGTATGAGTATAGATTTAAATCAATAAGGTTGGCTGCAGATTTGAGGATTCCGGAGACTCGTTCATATTTCCTTGGTGGAGCACCTATGCCTTGGAAGACGGAGGATCAAACTCATGTTGCAACAACTCCACCACTATCACCACCAAAGGAAGACAATTGAGCATTGGTATGGGCAATCCCCTTGGCTTGTGGCAAGCTTGGGGGAGTTGCCCCGGTATCGTATCACCATCACATCTTTTGCCTTTACCTTTCTTTTTAGTTTTCCTTTTCGGTTTTATTTTTCTCTAGTAGTTTAAAAGTCTTAGTGTTTTAGTCTTGAGTTTTGCTTTGTGTCACCCCCGATGTATTCTTGCTCGTGAGCCATATAATAAAGAGTGTCTTAGTTGAAGGGCTTTGCCTCTTGCCATGATCAAAAGAGTGAGAATAGAACAAAAACATGAAATATCATGTAATGATCTTATGGGAAGTGATGGCTTCACATATAAAAAGAATGAGGATTGAAACTTGTTGAGGGTAGGCAAACGTAGACCTTGGTCATTGTTGCAATTAATAGGAAGTGATAAAGAAGGAGAGGTTCACATATAAATATATCATCTGTGACACCATCTATGATTGTGAACACTCACCAAACTATTCATGCCTAGAAGTAGACGTTGGACAAGGAAGACAACATAATGAATTGTGTTTGCTTGGCTCTGAACAATGTTATATGATTAGAGATCCCTTAACATGTGACGATTGCTTCCACCTCATATTAGCCAAAACCTCCCGCACGAAGTAGAGATACTACTTGTGCATCCATAAACCTTCAAACCAGTTTTGCCATGAGTGTCCACCATACCTACCTATGGATTGAATAAGATCCCTCAAGTAAGTTGTCATCGGTGCAAGCAATAAAAATTTCTCTCTAATATGTATGATCTATTAGTGTGTGGAAAATAAGCTTTATACGAACCTGTGATGAAGAAGACATAAAAGCGACAGACTGCATAATAAAGTTTTTTATCACAGGGGGCAATATAAAGTGACGTTCGTCCGCACTAAGAGGACACACATCCAAACCTCAAAAGCGCATGACAACCTCTGCTTCCCTCTGCGAAGGGCCTATCTTGTACCTTTACTTTTTACCCTTGAAAGAGTCATGGTGATCTTGACCAATTCCTCATTTTGCCTTTGTCTTGGCTACCGTCACATGCTTGGGAAAGATCTATATTCATATGTCAACTTGGAGGTAGGCATTCATGAATTATTATTCTTGACATTACCCTTGAGGTAAGCAGTTGGGAGGCAAAACTATACGCCCCTATCTTTCTCTTTGTCCAGCTAAAACTTTGATCCCATGAGTACCACGTGAGTTGTAGCAATTGTAGAGAACGAAAGAATGATTGAGTATGTTGATTTTCTTTACAAGCTCTTACTTGACTCTTTCTGATGCTGTGATAAATTGCAATTGCTTCAATGACTAAAGGCTATCAGTTATTACTTCTCGGTAAAGTTCTTGATCCATGCTTTACTTTGTGAAGGAATTATCACTTTAGCATGAGAGATTATATGTTGGTATTGCTGTTCTGATCTTGATCATGAAGCATGCATTTTCGTATCTTGTTTTGTCGACACCTCTCTCCCTAAACATGTGGACATATTTATGGAGCTAGGCTTTCGCTTGAGGACAAGCGAGGTCTAAGCTTGGGGGAGTTGATACGTCCATTTTGGATCATGTTTTCATGTTGATATTTATCGCTTCTTTGGCTGTTATTTCACTTCACAGTACTATTCTTATGCCTTTTCACTCTTATTTTGCAAGGTTTACATGAAGAGGGGGAATACCGGCAACTGGAATTCTCGCCTGGAAGTGGAGCAAAGTTGAGATACCTATTCTGCGCAACTCCAAACGCCGTGAGAATCAACGGAGATTTTTTTCCCAATATATAAAAAATACTGGGCCGAAGAAGCGCCAAAGGGGCGCCAGGGGGTGGCCACAAGCCTGCACGGCGCGGCCACCCCCCAGGCCGCGCCATGGGGGCTTGTGGGCACCCTGCTGGCCCACTTGCCCCCCTCTTTTGCTATATGGAGGGTTTCGTCCAGAAAAAATCATACAGGAGCTTTTTCGTGGTTTCGCCGCCGCCACGAGGCGGAACTTGAGCAGAACCAATCTAGAGCTCCGGCAGGACGATCCTGCCGGGGAAACTTCCCTCCCGGAGAGGGAAATCATCGCCATCGTCATCACCAACACTCCTCTCATCGGAGGGGACTCGTCACCATCAACATCTTCATCAGCACCATCTCATCTCCAAACCCTAGTTCATCTCTTGTAACCAATCTCCGTCTCGCGACTCCGATTGGTACTTGTAAGGTTGCTAGTAGTGTTGATTACTCTTTGTAGTTGATGCTAGTTGGATTACTTGGTGGAAGAGTTTATGTTCAGATCCTTGATGCTACTCATTACACCTCTGATCATGATTATGATTATGCTTTGTGAGTAGTTACTTTTGTTCCTGAGGACATGGGATAAGTCATGCTAATAATAGTCATGTGAATTTGGTATTCGTTCGGTATTTTGATATGTTGTATGTTGTTTTTCCTCTAGTGGTGTTATGTGAACGTCGACTACATAACACTTCACCATTATTTGGGCCTAGAGGAAGGCATTGGGAAGTAGTAAGTAGATGATGGGTTGCTAGAGTGACAGAAGCTTAAACCCTAGTTTATGCTTTGCTTCTTAAGGGGCTGATTTGGATCCACTAGTTTAATGCTATGGTTAGACTTTGTCTTAATTCTTCTTTCGTAGTTGCAGATGCTTGCGAGAGGGGTTAATCATAAGTGGGATGCTTGTCCAAGTAAGGGCAGTACCCAAGCGCCGGTCCACCCACATATCAAACTATTAAAGTAACGAACACGAATCATATGAACATGATGAAACTAGCATGACAGAAATTCCCGTGTGTCCACGGGAGCGTTTTTCCTCCTATAAGACTTTGTCCAGGCTTGTCCCTTGCTACAAAAGGGATTGGGCCACTTTGCTGCATCGTTGCTACTTTTGTTACTTGTTGCTGGCTACGAATCATCTCACCACACAATCACTTGTTACCGACAATTTCAGTGCCCGCAGATTTTTCCTTGCTGAAAACCACTTGTCAGATCCTTCTGCTCCTCGTTGGGTTCGACACTCTTACTTATCGAAAGGACTACGATTGATCCCCTATACTTGTGGGTCATCAAGGTTCAACCGATAAGATCTTCGGAGAATATGTAGGATCCAGTATGGGCATCCAGGTCCCGCTATTGGATATTGACCGAGGAGTCTCTCGGGTCATGTCTACATAGTTCTCGAACCCGCAGGGTATGCACACTTAAGGTTCGACGATGTTTTATGCGTATTTGAGTTATATGGTTGGTTACCGAATGTTGTTCGGAGTCCCGAATGAGATCACGGACGTCACGAGGGTTTCCGAAATTGTCCGGAAACGAAGATTGATATATAGGATGACCTCATTTGATTACTGGAAAGTTTTCGGACATTATCGGGAATGTCATGGGAGTGACGAATGGGTTCCGGATGTTTACCGGGGGGGGGGGGGGGCAGCCCACCCGAGGGAAGCCCATAGGCCTTAGGGGTGCCGCACCAGCCCTTAGTGGTCTGGTGGGACAGCCCAAGAGGCCCTATGCGTAGGAGATAAATAAATCAAATGAAAAAAGGGGAAGTGGGAAGGAAGGGAAGGACTCGACCTTCCAATCCTAGTTGGACTAGGATTGGAGGAGGAGGACTCCCCCCCTTGGTTCGGCCGACCCCTTGGGGCTCCCTTGAGCCTCAAGGCAAGGCCCTCCCCCTCCCTCCTATATATTCTGAGGTATTAGGGCTGATTTGAGACAACTTTCTCACGGCAGCCCGACCACATACCTCCACGGTTTTTCCTCTAGATCGTATTTCTGCGGAGCTTGGGCGGAGCCCTGCTGAGATAGATCACCACCAACCTCTGGAGCGCCGTCACGCTGCCGGAGAACTCATCTACCTCTCCGTCTCTCTTGCTGGATCAAGAAGGTCGAGATCATCGTCGAGCTGTACGTGTGCTGAACGTGGAGGTGCCGTCCGTTCGGCACTAGATCGGAGCGGATCGTGGGATGGATCGCGGGACGGTTCGCGGGGTGGATCGAGGGATGTGAGGATGTTCCATTACATCAACCGCGTTTCTTAACGCTTCCTGCTGTGCGATCTACAAGGGTACGTAGATCCAAATCTCCTCTCGTAGATGGACATCACCATGATATGTCTTCGTGCGCGTAGGAAATTTTTTGTTTCCCATGCGATGTTCCCCAACAGTGGCATCATGAGCTAGGTTCATGCGTAGATGTTATCTCGAGTAGAACACAAAAGTTTTTGTGGGCGGTGATGTGCGATTTTCTACCCTCCTTAGTCTTTTCTTGATTCCGCGTTATTGTCGGATCGAAGCGGCTCGGACCGACATTACTCGTATGCTTATGAGAGACTGGTTTCATCGATATGAGCAACCCCGTTGCTCAAAGATGACTGGCGAGTGTCGGTTTCTCCAACTTTAGTTGAATCGGGTTTGACCGAGGAGGTCCTTGGAGAGAGGTTAAATAGCAATTCATACATCTCCGTTGTGGTGTTTGCGTAAGTAAGATTCGATCCTACTAGATACCCATGGCAACCATGTAAAACATGCAAAAATAATTAGAGGACGTCTAACTTGTTTTTGCAGGGTATGCTTGTGATTTGATATGGCCAACGATGTGATGTGATATATTGGACGTATGAGATGTTCATGTTGTAATAGTTAATATCGACTTGCACGTCGATGGTACGACAACCGGCAAGAGCCATAGGGTTGTCTTTAAACTAACGTTTGTGTTTGCAGATGCGTTTACTATATTGCTAGGAAGTAGCTTTAGTAGTAATAGCATAAGTAGCACGACAACCCCGATGGCGACACGTTGATGGAGATCATGGTGTGGTGCCGGTGACAAGAAGATCGTGCCGGTGCTTTGGTGATGGATATTAAGAAGCACATGATGATGGCCATATCATGTCACTTATGAATTGCATGTGATTTTAATCCTTTTATGCACCTTATTTTGCTTAGAACGACGGTAGCATTATGAGGTGATCTCTCACTAAAATTTCAAGACGAAATTGTGTTCTCCCCGACTGTGCACCGTTGCTATAGTTCATCGTTTCGAGACACCACGTGATGATCGGGTGTGATAGACTCAACGTTCACATACAACGGGTGCAAAACAGTTGCACACGCGGAACACTCGGGTTAAACTTGACGAGCCTAGCATGTGCAGACATGGCCTCGGAACACAAGAGACCGACAGGTCGAGCATGAATCATATAGTTGATATGATTAGTATAGAGATGCTTACCACTGAAACTATTCTCGACTCACGTGATGATCGGACTTGAGATAGTGGATTTGGATCATGTACCACTCAAATGACTAGAGAGATGTACTTTTTGAGTGGGAGTTATTAAGTAATATGATTAATTGAACTAATTATCATGAACATAGTATAATGGTATTTGCGAATTAAGATGTAGCTTGCGCTATAGCTCTGCTGTTTTTATATGTTCCTAGAGAAAATTAAGTTGAAAGTTCATAGTAGCAACTTTGCGGACTTAGTCCGTAAAACTGAGGATTGTCCTCATTGCTGCGCAGAAGGCTTATGTCCTTAATGCACCACTCGGTGTGCTGCACCTCGAGCGTTATTTGTGGATGTTGCGAACATCTGACATACACGTTTTTGATGAGTACGTGATAGTTCAGTGCACAATACTTAATGGCTTAGAAGCAAGGCGCCGAAGACGTTTTGAAAACGTCGTAGAACATAAGAGATGTTCAAGGAGATGAAATTGAGATTTCATGCTCGTGCCCTTGTTTAGAGGTATAAGACCTCCGACAAGATTCTTTGCCTACAAAGCAAAAGGAGAAAAGCTCAAAATCGTTGAGCATGTTCTCAGATTGTCTGAGTACAACAATCGCTTGAATAAAGTGGGAGTTAATCTTCCAGATGAGATAGTGATGGTTCTCCAAAGTCACTGCCACTAAGCTGCTAGAGCTTCGTGATGAACTATAACATATCAAGGATAGATACAATGATCCTTGAGCGATTCGCGATGTTTGACACTGCGAAAGTAGAAATCCAGAAGGAGCATCAATAGTTGATGGTTAGTGAAACCACTAAGTTTCAAGAAAGGCAAGGGCTAGAAGGGATACTTCGTGAAACGGCAA
Source organism: Hordeum vulgare subsp. vulgare (assembly GCF_904849725.1). Classification (NCBI taxonomy): domain Eukaryota; kingdom Viridiplantae; phylum Streptophyta; class Magnoliopsida; order Poales; family Poaceae; genus Hordeum; species Hordeum vulgare. The sequence continues at coordinate 567,368,395 of NC_058524.1, read as the reverse complement.
AACAGTTGCTGCACTAATGAAGAGACCCAAGATGAAACCCAAACCCGAGACTAAGTGCTTCTGTTATGAGGGGAATGGTCACTGAGGCGGAGCTACCCTAGATGCTTGGTAGATAAGAAGGCTGCCAAAGTCGAAAGAAGTATATTAGATATACACGATGTTGATGTGTACTTTACTAGTACTCCTAGTAGCGCGAGGGTATTGGATACCGGTCGGTTACTAAGTGATTAGTAACACCAAAATGAAAGCTGCAGAATAAACGGAGACTAGCTAAAGGCGAGGTGACGATACGTGTTGGAAGTGTTTCCAAGGTTGATATGATCAAACATCGCACGCTCCCTCTACCATCCGGATTGGTGTTAAACCTAAATAATTGTTATTTGGTGCTTGCGTTAAGCATGAACATGTTTGGATCGTGTTTATTGCAATACGATTATTCATTTAAAAGGAATAATGGTTACTCTATTTGCTTGAATAATCACCTTCAGTGGTTTATTGAATCTCGATCGTAGTGTTACACATGTTCATGATATTGGTGCCAAAAGATACAAGGTAATGATGATAGCACCACTTACTTGTGGCACTGCCGCTTGAGTCGTGTTGGTATAAATTGCATGAAGAGGCTCTATACTAATGGATCTTTATACTCACTTGATTTTGAATCACTTGTGACATGCAAATCATACCACATGAGCAAGGCCTTGTTTTCATTGAGATGAGACAAGATAGTAACTTGTTGGAAGTAATACATTTTGATGTATGCAGTTCAATGGGTGCTGAGGCATGCAGTGGATATCATTATGTTCTTACTTCAATGAAAATTTGAGTAGATGCAGGATTATTTACTTAATGAATCACAAGTCTAAAATATTGAAAAAGTTCAATTCTGTTTCAGAGTGAAGTTCGTCATAACAAGAGGATAAACTGTGTACGATATGATCATAGAGATGAATATCTGAGTTGCGAGTTTTGGTACACAGTTAAGACAATGTGGAAGTTTTTTCGCAATTCATGCCACCAAGAACACCATGGTGTGATGGTGTCATAGCCGCGACCTATTTGATATGGTGCATGGTATGATGTCTCTTATCGAAATACCACTATCATTTATGGGTTATGCATTAGAGACAACCGCATTCACTTTAAATAGGGCACCGCGTAATTCCGTTGAGATGACACAGTATAGACTGAGGTTGAGAGAAATCTAAGCTGTCGTTTCTTGAAAGTTTGGGGCTGCGACACTTATGTGAAAAAGTTTCAGTCCGATAAGCTCGAACCCAAAGCAGATAAATGCATCTTCATAGGATATCCAAAACAGTTGGGTACATCTCCTATCTCAGATCTGGAAGCAAAGTGTTTGTTTCTAGAAACGGGTCCTTTCTCGAGGAAAGGTTTCTCTTGAAAGAATTGAGTGGGAGGGTGATAAAACTTGATGAGGTTATTGAACCATCACTTCAACTAGTGTGTAGCAGGGCGCAAGAAGTTGTTCCTGTGGCGCCTACACCAATTGAAGTGGAAGCTAATGATAGTGATCATTGAGCATCAGATCAAGTTACTACAGACCTCGTAGGTCAACAAGGTCGCGTACCACTACAGAGTGGTACGATAACCCTGTCTTGGAGGTCATGTTGTTGAACAACAACGAACATACGAGTTATGGAGAAGCAATGGTGGGCCCGGATTCTGACAAATGGGTGGAGGCCATGAAATCCGAGAGAGAATCCATGTATAAAACAAAGTGTAGACTTTGGAAGAACTGCTTGATGGTAGTAAGACTATTAAGTAAAGATGGTTCTTTAAAAGGAAGACAAACGATGATGGTGATAAGTCACTATTAAGAAAAGCTCGACTTGTCGCAAAGATGTTTTCGACAAGATCAAAGAGTTGACTATGATGTGACTTTCTCACTCGTAGCGATGCTAAAAGTCTGTTGGAATTATGTTAGTAGTTGCTGCATTATTTGTGAAATATTGCACATAGGAAGTCAAAACATTGTTTCCTCGACGGTTTCCTTGAGGAAAGATTGTATGTGATACAATCAGAATGTTTTGTCGATCCTAAGGACACTAAAAAGTATGCAAGCTCCAGCGATCCTTCAATCGACTGGTGCAAGGATCTCGGAGTTGGAATATACACTTTGATGAGATGATCAAAGATTTTGGGTTTGTACAAGGTTTACGAGAAACTTGTATTTCCAAAGAAGTGAGTGGGAGCACTATAGAACTTCTGATAAGTATATGTGGTTCACATATTGTTGATCAGAAGTAATGTAGAATTTCTGTGAAGCATAAAAGGTTGTTTGAAAGGAGTTTTTCAAAGGAATACCTGGATTGAGCTACTTGAATGTTGAGCATCAAGATCTATGGAGATAGATCGAAACACTTAATAGAAGTTTCAACAAGATGCATGCCTTGACAAGTTTCTGAAGGAGTTCAAAATAAATCAGCAGAGAAGGAGTTATTAACTGTGTTGTAAGGTGTGAATTTGAGTAAGACTCAAAACCCGACCACGGCAGAATAAAGAGAATAGACGAAGGTCGTCTTCTATGCCTTGCCAGTAGACTCTAAAGTATGCCATGCTGAGTACCGCACCTGATGTGTGCCTTGCAGCAAGTCTGTTAAGAGGTACACAGAGTAACTAAATGGACTAAGGAATTTTTCTCGATTATGGAGGTGGTTAAAGAGTTCGTCGTAAAGGGTTACGTCGATGCAAGCTTTGACACTAATCCGAATAACTATGAGTAGTGAAACAGATTCGTATAGTAGAGTAGATATTTGGAGTATTTTTGAATAGCACGTAGTAGCAGTATCTATAAGATGACATAAACATTTGTAAAGCTCACTCAGATCTGAAAGGGTTCAGAACCGTTGACTAAAACCTCTCTCACAAGCAAGACGTGATCAAACCCGAGAATTGTAAGGGTGTTGGATTCGTTTGATTCACATAGTGATGTGGACTAGATTACTGACTCTAGTGCAAGTGGGAGACTGTTGGAAATATGCCCTAGAGGCATGATGTCCCACAAGCGCATGGGATCACACCAGTTTTTGAGGGTAGTGTATTCAACCCAAATTTATTGATTCGCTCACAAGGGGAAGCTAAAGAATATTCTCAAGTATTAGCAGCTGAGTCGTCAATTCAACCACACCTGAAAGATTAGTGTCTGCAAGCAAAGTATCAGTAGCAAGGTAGTATGATAACAATGGAGCCAGAAACGATCTGGTGACAAGGCAGACTATTCCTAACTGTTGTATCAATGGCGCGAGTAAAAGCTTTGACACTTCCCAGCAAGTGCGCCAGAAAAGGCCCCGTTGACGAGATGTTAGTGCCAACAAAGTCTCGCAACAAGTAACAACGGAGTAGCAAGGAATAGTAGTAGCAGCAACAACAAAGTAACAAGTAACAGTAGTAGTGACATCAGCAAAGTGACAGCAACAGCAAATTGGCCCAATCCCTCTTGTAGCAAGGGACAAGCCTAGGCAAAGTAACGTAGCGAGAACCAGTAGTAAAAGACTCATAGGCAGTGGATTAGTGATGGATGAGTGTGACGGATGTGATTCATCATGTAACAGCTATAACACGGAGAGATATGTGGCTAGCTCCCGTTCATCAATCTAATGTAGGCATGTATTCCGTATGTAGTCATACGTGCTTAGGGAAAAGAACTTGCATGACATCTATTGTCCATCCCTCCCGTGGCAGCGGGGTCCTAATGGAAACTACGAGATATTAAGGTTCTCCTTTTAATAAAGAACCGGACCAACGCATTAACACGCGGTGAATACATGAACTCCTCGTACTATGGTCATCTCCGGGAGTGCTTCCGGCTATTGTCACTCCGGGGTTGCCGGGTCATAACACATAGTAGGTGACTACAACTTGGAAGATAGGATCTAAAACACACATATATTGGCGACAACATAATAGGTTCAGATCTGAAATCATGGCACTCGGGCCCTAGTGACAAGCATTAAGCATAGCCAAGTAGTAGCAACATCAATCTAGAACATAGTGGATACTAGGGATCAATGCCCGTAAAGAACTAACTCGATTACATGAGAGATCTCATCCAACTCATCATCGTCCAGCAAGCCTACGATGAGATTACTCACGAACGATCAAGAGCATCATGGAATTGTCGATGGAGAAAGGATGATGATGACGATAGCGACGATTTCCCCTCTTCGGAGCCCGAAACGGACTCCAGATCTGCCCTCCAGATGAAGAACAGGATGTGGCGGCACCTCCGTATCAGAAAACGCGATGAAACATTCTCTCTGATTTTTTTCCAGGCGAAACGGAAGATATAGGACTGAGATTGGGGGCGGTGGTGCCACGTGGGCCCCACAAGCCCTCATGGCGTGGTGCTACGGCAACAAAAGACCTTCCCCGGCAGCGGCGCCAGGAATCCTTCTGCTGCTGGCTACGCCTACAGGGACTTCCTTGGCAAATATGCAAAGGATTCCCCCGCGGCCTTGGAGCCTTGCGTTGGTGTTCCCTTGAAGAGGAAAGGTAGATGTAGCACTGCGGCAGTAAGTATTTCCCTCAGTTTGAGAACCAAGGTATCGATCCAGTAGCAGGATCGCGTCAAGTCACAAGTACCTGCACAAACACAAAGATCTTGCACCCAACGCTATGAAGGGGTTGTCAATCCCTTATAGATTGTGTGCAAAGTGAGAACTGAAAGCAAAAAGTAAACAAAGCAAAGTAAAAGTAAAAGTGGAGACGATAGTTGTGAATAGACCCGGGGGCCGTAGTGTTCACTAGTGGCTTCTCTCATGAAAGCAAGTAGACGGAGGGTGAACGAATTACTGTCGAGCAATTGATAGAACCGCACAAAGTCATGATGTTATCTATGGCAATGATCATATCTATAGGCATCACGTCCAAAAAAAATAGACCAATACTTTCTGCATCTACTACTATTACTCCACACGTCGACCGCTATCCAGCATGCATCTAGTGTATTGAGTTCATAAGAACAGAGTAACGCCTTAAGCAAGATGACATGATGTAGATGAACAATCTCAAATCTATGATGAAAGCCCATCTTGTTACCCTTGATGTCAACAACACGATGCGTGCCTTGCTGCCCCTTGTGTCACTGATAAAGGTCACCGCACGGTATGAACCCAAAGCCAAGCACTTCTCCCATTGCAAGAATCATAGATCTAGTTGGCCAAACAAAACCCAAGACTCGGAGAGACTTACAAGGATATCAAATCATGCATATAAGAAATTAGCAAAGACTCAAATATAATTCATAGATAATCTGATCACAAATCCACAATTCATCGGATCTCGACAAACACACCGCCAAAGAGGATTACATCGGATATATATCCATGAAGATCATGGAGAACTTTGTATTGAAGATCCAAGAGAGAGAAGAAGCCATCTAGCTACTAACTACGGACCCGTAGGTCTGAAGTGGACTACTCACGAGTCATTGGACGGGCGATGATGTTGATGTAGAAGCCCTCCAGCTCCAAAGTCCCCTCCGGCAGGGCACCGGGAAGGGTCTCCAGATGAGATCTCGCGGAAACGGAAGCTTGCGGCGGCGGAAAAGTGTTTTCGTGGATGCCCTGATTTTTTCTGGGATTTTAGGGAATATATAGGCCAAAGAGCTAGGGCAGGGGAGCGCCAGGGAGGCCACAAGCCATGTTGCCGTGGCCAGGGGGGCCCGCGGCAACAGGGCTTGTGGGCTCCCTGTGGGCCTCCTGCCTTGGCCCTCAAGTCCCCCGATCTTCTTCTGTTCTGGAAAAATTTATTTCGGGGATTTTATTCCGTTTGGACTCCGTTCCAAAATCAGATCTGAAAAGAGTCAAAAACACAGAAAAAACAGGAACTGTCACTTGGCACTGAATTAATAAGTTAGTCCCAAAAAAGATATAAAAGGTATATAAAACATCCAAAGTTGACAAGATAACAGCATGAAACCATCAAAAATTATAGATACGTTTGAGACGTATCAAGCATCCCTAAGCTTAACTCCTGCTCGTCCTCGAGTAGGGAAGTGATAAAGAATGAATTTTTGATGCTTTCATGCTACCTAGCATAGATGTCCTTTGTAACTCCTCTTATGTGATGTGAATGTTCAGATCCATTAGATTCAAAACAATAGTTTGCTATTGACGTGGAGACAATAATACTTCAAGCAAACTAGCAAGGTAATCATGAACTTTCAAAATAACAAGGCCAAAAGAAAGTTATCCCTACATAATTATATAGTTTGGCTATGCTCTATTATCCTTGCACAACTAACTTAAATCATGCACAACCTTGGTATTTGCCAAGTAATTGTTTTCACACCTTTACTTTCTCAAACATTTTCAACTTTCACGCAATACATGAGCGTGAGCCATGGTTTTAGCACTATAAGTGGAATGGAGTGTGGTGGAGGTTGCAAGGCAAACAAGGAGAAGATGGTCACATTGACTAGGCATATTAACGAGTTATGGAGATGCTCATCAATAGATATCAACGTGAATGAGTAGGGATTGCCATACAAATGATGCACTAGAGCTAAGAGTATGTGAAAGCTCTTAAAGAAAACTAGTGGGTGTGCATCCAACTTGCTTGCTCATTAAGACCTAAGGCAATTTTGAGGAAGCCTATCATTGGAATATACAAGCCAAGTTATATAATGAAAATTTCCCACTAGCTATATGGTGGTGACAAAACGAGAGACTCTCAATCATGAAGATCATGGTGCTTAATAAGCACAATGTGGAAAGATAGTAGCATTGTCCCTTCTCTCTTTTTCTCTCATTTTTTTGGTGGGCTCTTTGGCCTCTTTTTATTTATTTTGGTGGGCATCTTTGGCCTGTTTTTGTAAATGGGCTTCGCTGGCCTCTTTTATTTCCTCACATGGGACAATGCTCCATCAATGATGATCATCACACTTACAACTCAAAACTTAGAGCAATGATGACTCTATAAGGAATGCCTTCGGTAGGGTACCGTGACAATGCTTTAGCATGGCATAGACATCAATGGAAACATCATGCTAGCTATCTTATGATCATGCAATGGAAATGTAGAAGTGGTGGCACATGTCATGGTGGTAGTTGCATGGCAATATATCCCGGAATGGCTTCGAAAAAGCCATAGTAGGTAGGTATGGTGGCTGTTTTGAGGGAGGCTAATGGTGGTTTTATGCACCGGCGAAAGTTGCACGACACTAAAGAAGATAGTGATGGTGGAAGGTGAAAGTGCATCTACACCATGGAATCAACATTAGTCATGAAGAACTCATATACTTGTTGCAAAAGTTTTAGTAGTAATCAAAACAAAGCATTCAACGCATACTCCTAGGGGAAGGGTTGGTAGGTATAAACCATCGCGTGATCCCGACCGCCACACAAAGGATGACAATGAATAGACTAATTATGCTCAGACTTCATCACATAGCGGTTCACCATACGTGCATGCTACGGGAATCACTAACTTCAACACAAGTATTTCTATATCCACAACACCTTACTAGTGTAACTTCAATATTACCACAGCCACAACTCAAAACTAATCGAGATGAATCAAACTTCTCTAACTATTCAATGCACATGAAGGTGGAAGTTTTCATATCCCTTTTGGATAACTACCCCTTTTGAGACTACTTTAATAGCATAGATCAACTACCACGCCATGCGCTTCCGTGCTCTAAAAGATACAAGTGAAGCACACAGAGCAAAATCAACTAGCTCTAAAGATATAAGTGAAACACATGTGAGCTGAATTGTCTAACCAAAGGATATAAGTGAAGCTCGACAAAATCACGGTGAGTGCATGTCTCTCTCTCTAGCTATGCAGTAAGGAAGATTGTGACACAACAAAAATAAAAGACTCCTACGATACAAGACGCTCCAAGCAAAACACATAACATGTGGTGAATAAAAATATAGCCCCAAGTAACGTTACCAATGGATTGAAGACGAAAGAGGAGATGCCTTCCCGGGGCATCCCCAAGCTTAGGCTTTTTCGGCATCCTTGAATCAACTTGGGGTGCCTTGGTCATCCCCAAGCTTTAGCTCTTGCCACTCTTTATCTCTTTGTCCATAAGAACTTCACCCCAAACTTGAAAACTTCACAACACGAAACTTAAACAGAAACTCGTGATATCATTAGTATAAGAAAGCAAACCACCACTTCCTTAGGTACTGAAGCAAACTTAAATTCGACTTATGTTGATGTTGGGTTACTGTATTTTCAATCTTCCATGGCTAATGCCCCCCGATACTATCCATAGCTTCTTCAAAATAAGCAACCAACTCAACAAAAAACAGAATCTGTTAACAGCACACCAGTCTGTAGCAATCTGTATACTTCATATACTTCTGTTACTTCAAAAATTCTGAAACATTACGACAGTTTGAAGAATTTGCGTAGCAATCAGCAGCAAAAAGAATCAACTCAAAATCTCTGACATAAAGAAAATGAAAATTCTTTTCGTGAGCAGAAAGTTTCTGTCTTTTCCAGCATGACCAAACGATCATCCCCAAGACTAATCATAACGGTTTTACTTGGCACAAACGCAAAAGAAACACAAAAAACACAATCATAACAGAATTATGAAAGTGTGGAAAACACAAAACAGAAATAAAAAGGATAGATTCGTTGGGTTGCCTCCCAACAAGCACTATTGTTTAACGCCCTTAGCTAGGCATTGATAGTTCAATGATGTTCACACAAAAGACAAGAATTCAAGCACAACGAGAGCATCATGAAGCATGTGAAAATCACATCTGAGTCTAACATACTTCCTATGCATAGGCATTTTATAGGAAAACAAATTGGCAAGACAACCAATAGTTACCAAATGCAAGGAAGAAGAAAGAGACAATAGCAATCTCAACATAACGAGAGGTAATTTGGTAACATGAAAGTTTCTACCACAATATTTTCCTCTCTCATAGCAATTACATGTGGAATCATATTCGAATTCAACAATGTAACTATCACATAGGATATTCTTTTCATGATCCACATGCATGCAAAGTTGACGCTCTTCGAAAATAGTGGGATTATCATCAAATAAAGTCATGACTTCTCCAATCCCACTTTCAATATTGTTGCAAATATCATACTCATCATGAGGCTTAAACAAATTTTCAAGATCATAAGAAAAATCATCACCCCAATCATGATCATTGCAACAAGTAGGGGACATAGCAAAACTAGCATCCCCAAGCTTAGGGTTTTGCATATTTTTAGCATGATTGTCACTAATAGAATTTATAGTGAAACCATTGCAATCATGCTTTTCATTCAAGGAGTCCTCGTGAATCACTTCATAAATTTCTTCATCACGATTTTCAGATTCACGCATCTCAAGCAAAACTCCATAAAGATAGTTAAGTGCACTCAACTCACTAGCAATTGGATCAACATAAGTGGATCTCTTAAAGAGATTAGCAAGTGAATGAGGATCCATATCACTAGATTTTCAGCAAGCGAAGATGCAAGCATATTGAAGGCACATAGCTCACAAGCCACAGAAAGCAAGCGAGAGAAAAGGGCAAATGAAAAAGTCAAATGAAAACGGCAAAGGAGAAAGGAAAATGAAAACGGCAAAAGTGAAGTGGGCGAGAGGAAAACTAGAGGCAACTGGCAAAAAAGGTAAATGCAAGAGATGAGTTTGTGACACTTACTTGGATAGATCTTGACTTGATCTCTCCCCGGAAACGGCGCAAGAAATCCTTCTGCTACGGCAACAAAAGACCTTCCCCGGCAACGGCGCCAGAAATCCTTCTGCTACGGCAATAAAAGACCTTCCCCGGCAGCGGCGCCAGGAATCCTTCTGCTGCTGGTTATGCCTACACGGACTTCCTTGAAAAATATGCAAAGGATTCCCCCGCGGCCTTGGAGCCTTGCGCTGGTGTTCCCTTGAAGAGGAAAGGGTGATGTAGCACCGCGGCAGTAAGTATTTCCCTCAGTTTGAGAACCAAGGTATCGATCCAGTAGGAGGATCGCATCAAGTCACAAGTACCTGCACAAACACAAAGAGCTTGCACCCAACGCTATGAAGGGGTTTTCAATCCCTTATAGATTGTTTTCAAAGTGAGAACTGAAAGCAAAAAGTAAACAAAGCAAAGTAAAAGTAAAAGTGGAGACGATAGTTGTGAATAGACCCGGGGGGCGTAGTGTTCACTAGTGGCTTCTCTCAGGAAAGCAAGTAGACGGAGGGTGAACGAATTACTGTCGAGCAATTGATAGAACCGCGAAAATTCATGATGTTATCTATGGCAATGATCATATCTATAGGCATCACGTCCAAAACAAGTAGACCAATACTTTCTGCATCTACTACTATTACTCCACACGTCGACCGCTATCCAGCATGCATCTAGTGTATTGAGTTCATAAGAACAGAGTAACGCCTTAAGCAAGATGACATGATGTAGATGAACAATCTCATCTATGATGAAAGCCCATCTTGTTACCCTTGATGGCAACAACACGATGCGTGCCTTGCTGCCCCTTTTATCACTGGGAAATGTCACCGCACGGTATGAACCCAAAACCAAGCACTTCTCCCATTGCAAGAATCATAGATCTAGTTGGCCAAACAAAACCCAAGACTCGGAGAGACTTGGAAGGATATCAAATCATGCATATAAGAAATCAGCAAAGACTCAAATATAATTCATAGATAATCTGATCACAAATCCACAATTCATCGGATCTCGACAAACACACCACCAAAGAGGATTACATCGGATAGATCTCCATGAAGATCATGGAGAACTTTGTATTGAAGATCCAAGAGAGAGAAGAAGCCATCTAGCTACTAACTACAGACCCGTAGGTCTGAAATGGACTACTCACGAGTCATTGGAGGGGCGATGATGTTGATGTAGAAGCCCTCCAGCTCCAAAGTCCCCTCCGGTAGGGCACCAGGAAGGGTCTCCAGATGAGATCTCGCGGAAACGGAAGCTTGCGGCGGCGGAAAAGTGTTTTCGTGGATGCCCTGATTTTTTCTAGGATTTTAGGGATTATATAGGCCAAAGAGCTAGGGCAGGGGAGCGCCAGGGAGGCCACAAGCCTGGTTGCCGCGGCCCCCCTGGCCGCGACAACAGGGTTTGTGGGCTCCCTGTGGGCCTCCTGCCTTGGCCCTCAAGTCCCCCGATCTTCTTCTGTTTTGGAAAAATTTATTTCAGGGATTTTATTCCGTTTGGATTCCGTTCCAAAATCAGATCTGAAAAGAGTCAAAAACACAGAAAAACAGGAACTGGCAGTTGGCACTGAATTAATAAGTTAGTCCCAAAAAAGATATAAAAGGTATATAAAATATCCAAAGTTGACAAGATAACAACATGAAATCATCAAAAATTATAGATACGTTTGAGACGTATCACGCGGCCATAGGGGGTGGCCGTGGCCCAGGGGCTTGTGACCCACTAGCACGCCCCCTCACGTGGAACTTTGCGCAGGTATTTTTCTTTTATTCCATAAAAATCTCCGTAAATTTTCAGGACGTTCCGAGAACTTTTATTTCTGCACAAAAACAACACCATGGTAATTCTGCTGAAAACAGCGTCAGTCCAGGTTAGTTCCATTCAAATCATGCAAATAAGAGTCCAAAACAAGGGCAAAAGAGTTCAGAAAAGTAGATACGACGGAGACGTATCAACTCCCCCAAGCTTAAAGCCTTTCTTGTCCTCAAGCAATTCAGTTGACAAACTGAAAGAGACAAAAGAAAAACTTTGACGAACTCTGTTTGATCTTGTTGTTGCAACTATGTCTAACTCATAACCAAAATTTCAGGAACATCACAAGCAAACCACATAAGCAAATGACATCTAGGTCTCACGGTAAACTCATATCAATGGCATAATCAACTAGCGAGCAAATAATAATAAGCCTCAAGTGTCAATACTTCAATCAAAACAACATGAAGCAATACGAATAGATGGTATCTCGCTAGCTCTTTTTGAGACCGCAAAACATAAATGCAGAGCACCTTAAAAGACCAAGGGCTGACTAAACATTGTAATTCATGGCAATGAAGATCCAGTCATAGTCACACTCAACACAGTTAAAAGTAAAGCATAAAAATGACAGCGGTGCTCTCTAATTGGTGCTTTTGTAAGAGGAGGATGACTCAACAGGAACATAAATAGACATGCCCTTCACAGAGGGAAGCATTGATTTGCAAAGGTGCGAGAGCTCAAGCTTTGAAAATAGAGATAATAATTTTGGGTGGCATGCTTTCATTGTCAAAGAAATGACTAAGAGTTCTCAATATCTTCCACGCTACACATGCTATAGGCGGTTCCCAAATAGAGAAGTAAAGTTTTGACTCCCCCACCACCAATCAATCACACTCCACGGCTAGCCGAATCCTCGGGTACCGTCCATACCAACAACAATCCTGGGGGAGTTTTGTTTGTAATTATCTTTTCGATTTGAGCATGGAACTGGGAATTCCAATTACCGGCCCCTTTCTCGTGAATGATAGTGAATAAACACATATCGAGGATAACACACCTAGCATGGAAGATACCAATAGCCCCCTATCACCACATGAGCGGTTCGGGTATGCAAAACAGATTATTTCTTGAAGATTTAGAGAGTGGCACATGCAAATTTACTTGGAACGGCAGGTAGATACCGCACATAGGTAGGTATGGTGGACTCATATGGCACAGCTTTGGGTTTATGGAGGTGGATGCACAAGCAGTATTCCCGCTTAGTACAAGTGAAGGCTAGCAAAAGACTGGGAAGCGACCAACTAGAGAGCAACAACGGTCATCAAAATGCATTAAGGGTAACTAACATTGAGTGCAAGCATGAGTAGGACATAAATCACCATGAACACGAACATCATAGAGGCTATGTTGATTTTGTTTCAACTACATGCGTGAACATGCGCCAAGTCAAGCCACTTGAAACATTCAAAGGAGATACCATCCTATCATACCACATCATAGTCATCTCAACATTCATGTGGGCAACCAAGACAAACCATTATAAGCTCCTAGCTAAGTAAGCATGGCATAAGCAACTATGATCTCCAAGTTGTCATTGCAAACATGTTTATCTCACAACAAAGCTGAATCAGGCATGATGAGCTAGTCATATTTACAGAAATAAAATAGATCGAGTTCATACCAGCTTTTCTAGGCTCAGTCACTTCATCATATATCATCATTATTGCCTTTCACTTGCACGACCGAATGATGTGAACAATAATAAGCGTGCTCGTGCATTGGACTAAAGCTGGAATCTGCAGACAAACACAAAGGAGAAGACAAAGTAATATGGCTCTTTGAAAGCTAAATAGGTATGCATGCAAGAGCCACTAAACATTGTAACCAATATCTTCTACCTTGACCCAAAGAAAAAGAAAACTATCTACACGGGAAAGCTCCCAACAAGCAAAAGAAGAAACTATTTTTTTTCTCAAACTAGACAGACACACGAAAAGAAAACGAGAAAAAGAAAATAAACTAGCATGGATGATACAGTGGCAAAGTGTGAACACCGGCTAACAAAGTGAAAGCATAAGCAAGAATGTAAAGTCGGTGAGAGCACGTACTCCCCTAAGCTTAGGCTTTTGACCTAACTTGGTCTAGTCCCAAGGAGGGAAATAACCAGCTCCTGGGTACTCCGGAGTGGACTGAGGATGCCACTGCTATGTGAGCTCCTCTGGCTCCCACTGATAAACGGGCGTCTGGTACTCGACTAGCGGCTCGGGCACGGGCATCTGTGGTTGGGCCAAGCCCCAATATGCATAGATGTCCGAGGGCATAATAATGTACCTGCGTGCATGAAGATTGAACAGAGAAGGAGTAGGCAAAGTAATAGTCTCACGAGTACCCTGACTAAATACCAGGTTATAAATCATCCTTCCACCTATATCTCTATCATGAAAGTCATGGCGAACCATGCTATCGTAATCTAGATATCTCTCGGGAAGAAGCATCTCTTCTTCCTCCTCCAATCTAATGGGTATCTCAAAGTGTGTGTCAAGACGGGTAGCATAGATACCTGATACGTCCATTTTGCATCATGCTTTCATGTTGATATTTATTGCTTTTTGGGCTGTTATATTACTTGTGGTACCATATTTATGACTTTTCTCTCTTATTTTGCAAGGTTTATTTGAAGAGGGAGAATTCAGGCAGCTGGAATTCTGGACTGGAAAAGGAGCAAATCCTAGTCCACTATTCTGCACATCTCCAAATGCCCTGAAAAGTTACGTGGATTTTTTTTGGATTATATAAAAAATACTGGGCGAAAGAACTACTGGAGGGGGGCCACCAGGGCTCCACAAGCTTGCCCACCGCCACCACCCCCTGGTGGCGCAGGGCAAGCTTGTGGGCTGCCTGACAGCCCACTAGCCCCCCTCTTTTGCTATATGAAGGGTTTTGGTCTGGAAAAAAAAATCAATAGGGAGCTTTTTCGTGGTTTCGCCGCCGCCACGAGGCGGAACTTGAGCAGATCCAATCTAGAGCTCCGGCAGGACAATCGTGCCGGGGAAACTTCCCTCCCGGAGGGGGAAATCGTCGCGATCGTCATCACCAACACTCCTCTTGTCATAGTGGAGGCATCTTCATCAACATCTTCATCAGCACCATCTCCTCTCCAATCCCTAGTTCATCTCTTGTAACCAATCTTCGTCTCGCGACTCCGATTGGTACTTGTAAGGTTACTAGTAGTGTTGATTACTCTTTGTAGTTGATGCTAGTTGGATTACTTGGTGTAAGAGTTTATGTTCAGATCCTTGATGCTATTCATTACACCTCTAATCCTGATTATGATTATGCTTTGTGAGTAGTTACTTTTGTTCCTGAGGACATGGGATAAGTCATGTTAATAATAGTCATGTGAATTTGATATTCGTTCGGTATTTTGATATGATGTATGTTGTCTTTTCCTCTAGTGGTGTTATGTGAACGTCGACTACATAACACGTCACCATACTTGGGCCTAGAGGAAGGCATTGGGGAGTAGTAAGTAGATGATGGGTTGCTGGAGTGATAGAAGCTTAAACCCCAGTCTATGCGTTGCTTTGTGAGGGGCTGATTTGGATCCACTAGTTTAATGCTATGGTTAGACTTTGTCTTAATTCTTCTTTTGTAGTTGCGGATGCTTGCGAGAGAGGTTAATCATAAGTGGTATGCTTGTACAAGTAAGGGCAGTACCCAAGCGCCGGTCCACCCACATATCAAACTATCAAAGTAACGAACGCGAATCATATGAACATGATGAAACTAGCATGACAGAAATTCTCGTGTGTCCTCGGGAGCGTTTTTCCTCCTATAAGACTTTGTTCAGGCTTGTCCCTTGCTACAAAAGGGATTGGGCCACTTGCTGCACCATTGCTACTACTTGTTACTTGTTACTCTTTGCTTGCTACGTTTCACCTCGCTACACAATCACTTGTTACCGCTACTTTCAGTGCTTGCAGTTATTACCTTGCTGAAATCTGTTTATCAGAGCCTTCTGCTCCTCGTTGGGTTCGACACTCTTACTTATCGAAAGGACTACGATTGATCCCCTATACTTGTGGGTCATCAAGATTCTTTCTGGCGCTGTTGCCGGGGAGTGAAGCGCCTTTGGTAAGTGGAAATTGGTAAGGAAACATCTATATACTGTGCTGAAATTTATTGTCACTTCTCACTATGGAAACTATTCCTTTGAGGAGTTTGTTCAGGGTATCTTCACCACGAACGGAAGCACGAGGAGTTGTTCCTCAACCTGAGGTACCTACTGAAAATATCTTTTATGAAATTCCTACGGGTATGCTTGAGAAACTGCTGGCTAATCCCTTCAGAGGAGATGGATCTTCACATCCAGACTTGCATCTGATCTATGTAGATGAAGTTTGTGGTTTATTTAAGCTTGCAGGTGTGCCCGAGGATGAGGTAAAGAAGAAAGTCTTTCCTTTATCTTTGAAGGATAAGGCGTTGACATGGTATAGGCTATGTGATGATACTGGATCATGGGGCTACAATCGGTTGAAATTGAAATTTCATTAAAAGTTTTATCCTATGCATTTAGTACATCGTGATCGGAACTTTATTTATAACTTTTGGCCTCGTGACAGGGAAAGCATAGCTCAAGCTTGGGGGAGGCTTAAATCAATGCTATATGCATGCCCCAATCATGGGCTCTTGAGAGAAATTATCACTCAAAACTTTTATGCTCGGCTTTCTCATGAAGATCGTCCCATGCTTGACACTTCTTGTACCGGTTCTTTTATGAAGAAGGATATTGATCACAAGTGGAATTTATTGGAAAGAATCAAACGCAACTCTGAAGATTGGGAGCTGGAGGAAGGTAAGGAGTCATGTATGAATTTCCAGTTTGATTGCGTTAAATCTTTTGTTGAGACAAACACTTTTACAGATTTTAGCACTAAGTATGGAATTGACTGTGAGATAGTAGCTTCTCTTTGTGAATCTTTTGCTGCTCATGTTGATCTTCCCAAAGAGAAGTGGTTTAAATATCATCCTCCTGTAGAAAGCAACATAGACAAAACCAATCTAGTTGAGGAGAAAGTCACTGCTTTTAGTGATCCTGTCGTTCCTTGTGCTTACACTGAGAAACCACCATACCCTGCTAGGATAAAGGATTATTCTAAAGCTCCAACTGTGATATGTAGGGGTTACATTAGACCACTTGCACCCCCTGAGGAGATTAGAGTTGAACCTAGTGTTGCCATTATCAAAGATCTCTTAGCCAAAGACGTAGACGGGCATGTTATCAAATTCTGTGAGGACTCCGCTAGAATTGCTAAACCTCACGCGAAGGACAAATACGGACCTGTAGTTGGCCTACCAGTTGTTTCTGTCAAGATAGGAGATCATTGTTACCATGGTTTATGTGATATGGGAGCTAGTGTTAGTGCAATACACCGTTCTCTATATGATGAAATCAAAGATGAGATTGCACCTGCTGAGTTAGAACCCATTGATGTCAGTATTACGCTAGCTAATAGAGACACTAGCTGCCCTCTGGGAATTGTGAGAGACGTAGAAGTCCTGTGTGGTAAGACGAAGTATCCTACAGATTTCCTTGTCCTTGGTACTGCACAAGATAGCTTTTGTCCCATCATATTTGGTAGACCCTTTCTCAACAGTGTCAATGCTCACATTGATTGCATTAAGCAGACCGTCACAGTTAGTTTCGAGGGTGTGTCTCATGAATTTCACTTCTCCAAGTTTGGAAGACAACCGCATGAAAAAGAGTCGTCTGGTAGAGATGAAATCATTGCTCTTGCCTCTATTGCCGTACCTCCTACGGATCCTTTAGAGCAATATCTGCTTGAGCATGAAAATGATATGCATATGGAGGAGAGAGATGATATAGATAAAATTGTCTTAGAACAATATCCTATTCTCAAGAATAATCTGCTTGTTGACCTGCTTGGGGATCCTCCCCCACCAAAGGGTGATCCTGTGTTTGAGCTTAAACAGTTGCCTGATACTCTTAAGTATGCCTATCTTGATGAGAAGGAGATATATCATGTCATTATTAGTGCCCTCCTCTCAGAGCACGAAGAGAAGAAGTTACTAAGAACTCTGAGGAAGCACCGTGCTGCTATTGGATATACTCTTGATGATCTTAAGGGTATTAGTCCTACTCTATGTCAGCACAAGATTAAAACTGATCCTGATTTCAAACAAGTTGGTGATCATCAAAGGAGATTGAATTCTAAGATGAAAGAGGTCGCTAGAAAAGAAATATTAAAGCTTCTGGAAGCATGAATCATTTATCGTGTTGCTCATAGTGATTGGGTAAGTCCAGTACATTGCGTACCTAAGAAGGGAGGTATCACCGTCGTTCCTAATGATAAGGATGAACTAATCCCACAAAGGATTATTACCGGCTATAGAATGGTGATAGACTTCCGGAAACTGAACAAGGCAACCAGGAAAGATCATTATCATTTGTCGTTTATCGACCAAATGCTAGAAAGGCTATCAAAGCACACACACTTCTGCTTTCTAGACAGTTATTCAGGTTTCTCGCAAATACCTGTTGCACAATCTGATCAGGAGAAAACCACTGTCACCTGCCCTTTCAATACCTTTGCCTATAGACGTATGCCTTTTGGCTTATGCAATGCACCTGCCACCTTCCAAAGATGTATGAGGGGTATATTCTCTGACTTTTGTGAAAAGATTGTCGAGGTTTTCATGGATGACTTGTCCGTTTACGGGTCTTCCTTTGATGATTGCCTCAGCAACCTTGATCGAGTCTTACATAGATGCGAAGAGACCAACCTCGTCTTGAATTGGGAGAAGTGCCACTTTATGGTTAATGAAGGCATCGTCTTAGGACACAAAATTTCTGAAAGAGGCATTGAAGTTGATAAGGCTAAGGTTGATGCAATTGAGAAAATGCCTTGCCCCACAAATATCAGAGGTATACGAAGTTTCCTAGGTCATGCTGGTTTCTATAGAAGGTTCATTAAAGACTTCTCTAAGATTTCTAGGCCTCTTACCAACCTCTTGCAGAAGGATGTTCCTTTTGTTTTTGATGAGGATTGTGAGGAAGCCTTTGAAATACTTAAGAAGGCTTTGATAACCGCACCTATTGTTCAACCACCTAACAGGAACTTGCCCTTTGAAATCATGTGTGACGCTAGTGATTATGCCGTTGGTGCTGTTCTAGGACAAAGAGTTGACAAGAAGTTGAATGTCATTCACTACGCTAGTAAAACTCTAGATGGTGCCCAAAGAAACTATGCCACTACGGAGAAGGAATTTTTAGCAGTCGTGTTTGCATGTGAAAAGTTTAGATCTTAAATAGTTGACTCCAAAGTCACTATTCCCTCTGATCATGTTGCTATTAAGTACCTCATGGAGAAGAAGGACGCTAAGCCTAGGCTTATTAGATGGGTTCTCCTGCTACAGGAATTTGATTTGCACGTCGTTGACCGAAAGGGTGCTGATAACCCTGTAGCAGATAACTTGTCTAGGCTAGAGAATGTCCTTGATGACCCACTACCTATTGATGATAGCTTTCCTGATGAGCAATTAAGTGTCATCCGCACTTCACATAGTGCATCGTGGTATGCTGATTATGCAAACTATATCGTATATATACATACCACCCAGTTTCACCTATCAGCAAAAGAAGCAATTCTTCTTTGATTTGAGACACTACTTTTGGGATGATCCTCACCTTTATAAGGAAGGAGTAGATGGTGTTATTAGACGTTCTGTGCATGAACATAATCAGGGACAGATCCTGCAGAAGTGTCATTCCGAAGCCTACGGAGGACACCATGCTGGAGATAGAAGTGCCCACAAGGTATTGCAATCAGGTTTCTATTGGCCCACTCTCTTCAAGGATGCCCGTAAGTTTGTCTTGTCTTGTGACGAATGCCAAATAATAGGGAACATCAGTAAGCATCAGGAAATGCCTATGAACTATTCACTTGTCATTGAACCATTTGATGTGTGGGGCTTTGATTATATGGGACCCTTCCCGAGTTCCAATGGGTACACTCACATCTTAGTTGCTATGGATTACCTTACTAAGTGGGTAGAGGCCATTCCCACTAAAAATGCTGATCACCACACCTCTATTAAGATGCTTAAAAAGTCATATTCCCAAGATTTGGAGTCACTAGATATTTGATGACTGATGGCGGTTCACACTTCATTCATGGTGTTTTCCGCAAGATGCTAGCTAAGTATGATGTCAGCCATAGAGTTGCATCTCCTTACCATCCTCAGTCTAGTGGTCAAGTGGAGTTGAGTAATAGGGAGATCAAATTGATCCTACAAAAGTCCGTCAAAAGATCTCGAAAGAATTGGTCTAGCAAACTTGACGATGCACTATGGGCTTATAGGACAGCCTATAAGAATCCCATGGGCATGTCACCCTATAAAATGGTTTATGGTAAGGCCTGTCATTTACCTCTTGAGCTGGAACACAAAGCTTATTGGGCAATCAAAGAGCTCAACTTTGATTTCAAACTTGCCGGTGAGAAGCGGTTGTTTGTGTTGGGGAACGTCGCATGGGAAACAAAAATTTTCCTACGCGCACGAAGACCTATCATGGTGATGTCCATCTACGAGAGGGGATATTCGATCTACGTACCCTTGTAGATCGCACAGCAGAAGCGTTAAGAAACGCGGTTGATGTAGTGGAACGTCCTCACGTCCCTCGATCCGCCCCGCGAACCGTCCCGCGATCAGTCCCACGATCTAGTGCCCAACGGACGACACCTCCGCGTTCAGCACACGTACAGCTCGACAATGATCTCGGCCTTCTTGATCCAGCAAGAGAGACGGAGAGGTAGATGAGTTCTCCGGCAGCGTGACGGCGCTCCGGAGGTTGGTGGTGATCTTATCTCAGCAGGGCTCCGCCCGAGCTCCGCAGAAACGCGATCTAGAGGTAAAACCGTGGAGATATGTGGTCGGGCTGCCGTGGCAAAGTTGTCTCAAATCATCCCTAAAACCTCCGTATATATAGGGGGAAGAGGGGGAGCCTTGCCTTGGGGTCCAAGGACCCCCAAGGAGTTCGGCCGAGCCAAGGGGGGAAGGTCTCCCTTCCAAACCGAATCCAACTTGGTTTGGAAGGTGGAGTCCTTCTTCCCTTTCCCACCTCCTCCTTTTTTTTCTCTTTGATTTTCTTCCTATGGCGCATAGGGCCTTCTTGGGCTGTCCCACCAGCCCACTAAGGGCTGGTGCGCCACCCCCAAGGCCTATGGGCTTCCCCGAGGTGGGTTGCCCCCCCGGTGAACACCCGGAACCCATTCGTCATTCCCGGTACATTCCCGGTAACTCCGAAAACCTTCCGGTAATCAAATGAGGTCATCCTATATATCAATCTTCATTTTCGGACCATTCCGGAAACCCTCATGACGTCCGTGTTCTCATCCGGGACCCCGAACAACATTCGGTAACCAACCATATAACTCAAATACGCATATAACAACGTCGAACCTTAAGTGTGCAGACCCTGCGGGTTCGAGAACTATGTAGACATGACCCGAGCGACTCCTCGGTCAATATCCAATAGCGGGACCTGGATGCCCATATTGGATCCTACATATTCTACGAAGATCTTATCGTTTGAACCTCAGTGCCAAGGATTCATATAATCCCGTATGTCATTCCCTTTGTCTTTCGGTATGTTACTTGCCCGAGATTCGATCGTCAGTATCCGCATACCTATTTCAATCTCGTTTACCGGCAAGTCTCTTTACTCGTTCCGTAATACAAGATCCCGCAACTTACAGTAAGTCACATTGCTTGCAAGGCTTGTGTGTGATGTTGTATTACCGAGTGGGCCCCGAGATACCTCTACGTCACACGGAGTGACAAATCCCAGTCTCGATCCATACTAACTCAAGGAACACCTTCGGAGATACCTGTAGAGCATCTTTATAGTCACCCAATTACGTTGCGACGTTTGATACACACAAAGCATTCCTCCGGTGTCAGTGAGTTATATGATCTTATGGTCATAGGAACAAATACTTGATACGCAGAAAACAGTAGCAACAAAATGACACAATCAACATGCTACGTATATTAGTTTGGGTCTAGTCCGTCACATGATTCTCCTAATGATGTGATCCCGTTATCAAGTGACAACACTTGCCTATGGTCAGGAAACCTTGACCATCTTTGATCAACGAGCTAGTCAACTAGAGGCTTACTAGGGACAGTGTTTTGTCTATGTATCCACACATGCACTGTGTTTCCAATCAATACAATTATAGCATGGATAATAAACGATTATCATGAACTAAGTAATATAATAATAACTAATTTATTATTGCCTCTAGGGCATATTTCCAACAGTCTCCCACTTGCACTAGAGTCAGTAATCTAGTTCACATCACCATGTGATTCCAACGAATCCAACACCCATATAGTTATGGGGTCTGATCACGTCTTGCTCGTGAGAGAGGTTTTAGTCAACGGTTCTGGAACTTTCAGATCCGTGCGATCTTTACAAATCTTTATGTCATCTTATAGATGCTGCTACTACGTGCTATTCGGAAATGCTCCAAATATCTACTCTACTATACGAATCCGTTTCACTACTCATAGTTATTCGGATTAGTGTCAAAGCTTGCATCGACGTAACCCTTTACGACAAACTCTTTAACCACCTCCATAATCGAGAAAAATTCCTTAGTCTATTTAGTTACCAAGGATAACTTTGACCGCTGATCAGTGATTCAATCCTCGATCACTCTGTGTACCTCTTAACAGACTTGCTGCAATGCACACATCAGGTGCGGTACTCAGCATGGCATACTTTAGAGTCTACGGCTAAGGCATAGAAGACGACCTTCGTCTATTCTTTTTATTCTTCCGTGGTCGGGTTTTGAGTCTTACTCAAATTCGCACCTTACAACGCAACCAAGAACTCCTTCTTTGCTGATCCATTTTGAACTCCTTCAAAAACTTGTCAAGGCATGCATCTTGTTGAAACTTCTATGAAGCGCTTTCAATCTATCTCCATAGATCTTTGATGCTCAACGTTCAAGTAGCGCAATCCAGGTATTCCTTTGAAAACTCCTTTCAAATAACCTTGTATGCTTTACAGAAATTCTACATTACTTCTGATCCACAATATGTCAACCATATATACTTATCAGAAATTCTATAGTGCTCCCACTCACTTCTTTGGAAATACAAGTTTCTCATAAACCTTGTACAAACCCAAAATCCTTGATCATCTCATCAAAGTGTATATTCCAACTCCGAGATGCTTGCACCAGTCCATTTAAGGATCGCTGGAGCTTGCATACTTGCTAGTATCTTTAGGATCGACAAAACCTCATGGTTGTATCTTATACAATGTTTGCTCAAGGAAACCGTCGAGGAAACAATGTTTTGACATCCTGCATGCAATATTTCATAAATAATGCAGCAACTACTAACATAATTCCAACAGACTTTTAGCATCGCTACGAGTGAGAAAGTCTCATCATAGTCAACTGTTTGATCTTGTCGGAAACATCTTTGCGACAAGTCGAGCTTTTCTTAATAGTGACTTATCACTATCATCGTATGTCTTCCTTTTAAAGATCCATCTTTACTCAATAGTCCTATGACCATCAAGTAGTTCTTCCAAAGTCTACACTTTGTTTTCATACATGGATCCTCTCTCGGATTTCATGGCTTCCACCCATTTGTCGGAATCTGGGCCCACCATTGCTTTCTCCATAACTCATAGGTTCACTGTTGCTCAACAACATGACCTCCAAGACAGGGTTACCGTACCACTCTATGATGTTCACACACATCATCACACTATGATGTTCCAGGTGGCATGAACTGCGAAACAATTTCCACATTGTCTTAACTGCGTACCAAAACTCGTAACTCAGATATTCATTTCTATGATCAAATCGTAGACAGTTTATCCTCTTGTTACGACGAACTTCACTCCGAAACAGAATTGAACTTTTCAATATTTCAGACTTGTGATTCATTAAGTAAATACTCTTGTATCTACTCGAATCGTCATTGAAGTAAGAACATAATGATATCCACTGCGTGCCTCAGCACCCATTGGACTGCATACATCAAAATGTATCACTTCCAACAAGTTACTATCTTATTTCATCTCAATGAAAACAAGGCCTTGCTCATGTGGTATGATTTGCATGTCACTAGTGATTCAAAATCAAGTGAGTATAAAGATCCATCAGCATGGAGCCTCTTCATGCAATTTATACCAACATGACTCAAGCGGCAGTGCCACGAGTAAGTGGTACTATCATCATTACCTCGTATCTTTTGGCACCAATATCATGAACTTGTGTAACACTACGATCGAGATTCAATAAACCATTGAAGGTGATTATTCAAGCAAATAGAGTAACCATTATTCTCTTTAAATGAATAATCGTATTGCAATAAACACGATCCAATCATGTACATGCTTAACGCAAGCACCAAATAATAATTATTTAGGTTTAACACCAATCCCGATGGTAGAGGGAGCGTGCGACGTTTGATCATATCAACCTTGGAAACACTTCCAACACGTATCGTCACCTCGCCTTTAGCTAGTCTCCGTTTATGCTGTAGCTTTCATTTCGTGTTACTAATCACTTAACAACCGAACCGGTATCCAATACCCTCTTGCTACTAGGAGTACTAGTAAAGTACACATCAACATCATGTATATCAAATATACTTCTTTCGACTTTTGCCAGCCTTCTTATCTACCAAGTATCTAGAGTTGCTCTGCCTCAGTGACTGTTCCCCTCATTACAGAAGAACTTAGTCTCGGGTTTGGGTTTAATCTTGGGTCTCTTCATTAGTGCAGCAATTGTTTTGCCATTTCACGAAGTATCCCTTCTAGCCCTTGCCTTTCTTGAAACTTAGTGGTTTTACTAACCATCAACTATTGATGCTCCTTCTTGATTTCTACTTTCGCAGTGTCAAACATCGCGAATTGCTCAAGGATCATTGTATCTATCCTTGATATGTTATAGTTCATCACGAAGCTCTCACAGCTTGGTGGCAGTGACTTTGGAGAACCATCACTATCTCATTTGGAATATTAACTCCCACTTGATTCAAGCAATTGTCGTACTCAGACAATCTGAGCACATGCTCAACGATTGAGCTTTTCTCCTTTACTTTGTGGACAAAGAATCTTGTCGGAGGTCTCGTACCTCTTAACAAGGGCACAAGCATGAAATCACAATTTCATCTCTTTAGAACATCACTTATGTTCCGTGACGTTTCAAAACGTCTTCGGCGCCTTGCTTCTAAGCCATTAAGTATTTTGCACTGAACTATCATGTAGTCATGAGAAACGTGTATGTCGGATGTTCACAGCATCCACAAACGACGCTCGAGGTGCAGCACACTGAGTGGTGCATTAAGGACATAAGCCTTCTGCGCAGCAACGAGGACAATCCTCTGCAAAGTTTGCTACTATCAACTTTGAACTAAATTTTCTCTAGGAACATATAAAAACAGTAGAGCTATAGCGCAAGCTACATCATAATTCGCAAAGACCATTAGACTATGTTCATGTCAATTAGTTCAATTAATCATATTACTTAAGAACTCCCACTCAAAAAGTACATATCTCTAGTCATTTGAGTGGTACATGATCCAAATTCACTATCTCAAGTCCGATCATCACGTGAGTCGAGAATAGTTTCAGTGGTAAGCATATCTATGCTAATCATATCTACCATACGATTCATGCTCGACCTTTCGGTCTCATCTGTTCCGAGGCCATGTCTGCACATGCTAGGCTCGTCAAGCTTAACCCGAGTGTTCCGCGTGTGCAACTGTTTTGCACCCGTTGTATGTGAACGTTGAGTCTATCACACCTGATCATCACGTGGTGTCTCGAAACGAAGAACTATCGCAACGGTGAACTACCGTTGCTACAGTTTGTCGTTTCGAGACACCACGTGATGATCGGGTGTGATAGACTCAACGTTCACATACAACGGGTGCAAAACAGTTGCGCACGCGGAACACTCGGGTTAAGCTTGACGAGCCTAGCATGTGCAGACATGGCCTCGGAACACATGAGACCGAAAGGTCGATCATGAATCATATAGATGATATGATTAGCATGGGGATGCTTACCACTGAAACTATGCTCAACTCACGTGATGATCGGACTTGAGCTAGTGTAAGTGGATCATGAACCACTCAAATGACTAGAGAGATGTATTTTTGAGTGGGAGTTTAGTGAGTAATTTGATTAAGTTAAACTCTAATTATCTTGAACATAGTCTAAGTCCACTTTGAATATATTTGTGTTGTAGATCATGGCTCACGCGACAGTCACCCTGAATTTTAATACGTTCCTAGAGAAAGCTAAGTTGAAAGATGATGAAAGCAACTTTGTAGACTGGGCTCATAATCTTAAGCTAATCTTACAAGCTGGGAAGAAGGATTATGTCCTTAATGCTGCGCTAGGAGATGAACCACCCGCTACGGCTGATCAGGATGTTAAGAACGCTTGGTTAGCACGTAAGGAGGACTACTCAGTAGTTCAATGTGCAGTCTTGTATGGCTTAGAACCGGGACTTCAACGTCGCTTTGAGCGTCATGGAGCATTTGAGATGTTCCAGGAGTTGAAGTTTATCTTTCAGAAGAACGCCCGGATCGAGAGGTATGACACCTCCGATAAATTCTATGCTTGCAAGATGGAGGAGAACTCGTCTGTCAGTGAACATGTGATCAAAATGTCTGGGTACTCAAACCGTCTAGCTGAGCTGGGGATTGAACTCCCGCAAGAGGCTATCACTGACAGTATCCTTCAATCAGTGCCGCCAAGCTATAAAGGCTTTGTGTTCAACTACAACATGCAAGGGATGAACAAGTCACCCGGCGAGTTGTTTGCGTTGCTGAAAGTCGTAGAGTCTGAACTCCGTAAAGAACATCAAGTGTTGATGGTGAATAAGACCACTAGTTTCAAGAGAAACGACAAAGGCAAGAAGGGTAAATCTAAGAAGAGCGGCAAGCCTGTTGCCAATCCGACGAAGAAACCCAAAGCTGTACCTAATCCTGAAACAGAGTGTTACTATTGCAAGGGTATGGGTCACTGGAAGCGCAATTGCCCCAAGTATCTAGCTGATAAGAAGGCGGCCAAAGAAAAATCAGGTATATTTGATATACATGTTATTGATGTGTACTTAACCGGCTCTCATAGTAGTGCCTGGGTATTCGATACCGGTTCTGTTGCTCATATTTGCAATTCGAATAAGGAACTGCGGAATAGACGAAGGCTGGTGAAAGATGAAGTGACGATGCACGTAGGAAATGGTTCAAAGGTTGATGCAATCGCCGTCAGCACAGTTTCACTTCAGTTACCATCAGGATTAGTTATGAACTTGAATCATTGTTATTTAGTGCCTGCGTTTAGCATGAACGTTATATCTGGATCTTGTTTATTGCGAGACGATTACTCTTTTAAGTCAGAGAATAATGGTTGTTCTATTTCTATGAGTAACATCTTTTATGGTCATGCACCCAATGTGAGAGGATTGTTCATATTGAATCTTGATAGCGATACACACATACATAACATTGAGACCAAAAGAGTTAGAGTTAACAATGATAGCGCCATATTTTTGTGGCACTGCCGCTTAGGTCATATTGGTGTAAAGCGCATGAAGAAACTCCATGCCGATGGACTTTTGGAGTCACTTGACTTTGATTCACTTGACACGTGCGAACCATGCCTCATGGGCAAGATGACTAAAACTCCATTCTACGGAACAATGGAGCGTGCAAGTGACTTGTTGGAAATCATACATACCGAAGTGTGTGGTCCGATGAGCGTAGAGGCACGCGGCGGATATCGTTATTTTCTCTCCTTCACTGACGATTTGAGTAGATATGGTTATGTCTACTTAATGAAGCACAAGTCTGAAACATTTGAAAAGTTCAAGCAATTTCAGAGTGAAGTTGAAAATCATCGTAACAAGAAGATCAAGTTCCTACGGTCTGATCGTGGGGGTGAATATCAGTTTCGAGTTTGGTGCTCACTTAAGACAATGTGGAATTGTTTCACAGTTGACACCGCCTGGAACACCACAGCGTAATGGTGTGTCCGAACGTCGTAATCGTACTTTATTAGACATGGTGCGATCTATGATGTCTCTTACCGATTTGCGTTATCGTTTTGGGGTTATGCATTAGAAACAGCTGCATTCACTTTAAATAGGGCACCATCAAAATCCGTTGAGACGACACCATACGAACTGTGGTATGGCAAAAGGCCAAAGTTGTCGTTTCTTAAAGTTTGGGGATGTGATGCTTATGTCAAAAAGCTTCAGCCTGAAAAGCTGGAACCCAAAGCGGAAAAGTGCGTCTTCATAGGTTGCCCAAAAGAGACAGTTGGGTACACCTTCTATCTCAAATCCGAGGGCAAAGTGTTTGTTGCTAAAAACGGAGCTTTTCTCGAGAAGGAGTTTCTCTCGAGAGAATTGAGTGGGAGGAAGATAGAACTTGTTGAGGTTGTCGAACCTCTCATCCCTCTGGATGGTGGCGCAGGGCAAGGGGAAACCTCTATCGTTGCGACGCCGGTTGAGGAGGAAGTTAATGATGATGATCATGAAACTCCGGTTCAAGTTTCTGTCGAACCACGCAGGTCGACGAGACCACGTGCTGCTCCAGAGTGGTACGGTAATCCCGTCTTATCAATCATGTTGTTAGACAACAATGAACCTGCAAATTATGAAGAAGCAATGGTGGGCCCAGATTCCAACAAATGGCTAGAAGCCATGAAGTCCGAGATAGGATCCATGTATGAGAACAAAGTGTGGACTTTGGAAGTACTACCTGAGGGCCGTAAGGCTATTCAGAACAAATGGATCTTTAAGAGGAAGACGGACGCTGACGGCAATGTGACCGTTTATAAAGCTCGACTTGTGGCAAAGGGTTTTTCACAAGTTCAAGGAGTTGACTACGATGAGACATTCTCACCCGTAGCGATGCTTAAGTCCGTCAGAATCATGTTAGCAATAGCTGCATTTTTCGATTATGAAATCTGGCAGATGGATGTCAAAACGGCGTTCCTTAACGGTTTCCTTAAGGAAGAGTTGTATATGATGCAACCCGAAGGTTTTGTCGATCCTAAGAATGCTAACAAGGTGTGCAAGCTCCAGCGATCCATTTATGGACTGGTGCAAGCATCTCGGAGTTGGAACAAACGCTTTGATGAGGTGATCAAAGCATTTGGGTTTATACAAGTGGTTGGAGAATCTTGTATTTACAAGAAAGTGAGTGGGAGCTCTGTGGCGTTTCTAATATTATATGTGGATGACATATTGCTGATTGGAAACAACGTAGAGTTTTTGGAAAGCATAAAGGATTAATTGAATAAAAGTTTCTGTATGAAGGACCTAGGAGAAGCTTCTTACATTCTAGGCATTAAGATCTACAGGGATAGATCAAAACGCCTGATAGGACTTTCACAAAGCACATACCTTGATAAAGTTTTGAAGAGGTTCAAAATGGAACAGTCCAAGAAAGGGTTCTTGCCAGTTTTACAAGGTACGAGATTGAGTAAGACTCAGTGCCCAACAACTGATGAGGATAGAGAGCATATGAGCACCGTCCCCTATGCTTCAGCCATAGGTTCTATCATGTATGCAATGTTGTGCACTAGACCAGACGTTAGCCTGGCCATAAGTATGGTAGGTAGGTTCCAGAGTAATCCAGGAGTGGATCACTGGACGACGGTCAAGAATATCCTGAAGTACCTGAAAAGGACTAAGGAGATGTTTCTCGTGTATGGAGGTGACGAAGAGCTCGCCGTAAAAGGTTACGTCGATGCAAGCTTCAACACAGATCCGGACGACTCTAAGTCACAGACCGGATACGTATTTATTCTTAATGGCGGTGCGGTAAGCTGGTGCAGTTCCAAGCAAAGCGTCGTAGCAGATTCTACATGTGAAGCGGAGTACATGGCTGCCTCGGAGGCGGCTAAGGAGGGTGTCTGGATGAAGCAGTTCATGAAGGATCTTGGAGTGGTGCCAAGCGCATTGAATCCAATAACCTTGTTCTGTGACAACACGGGTGCCATTGCCTTAGCAAAGGAACCACGGTTTCACAAGAAGTCCAGACACATCAAACGACGCTTCAACCTCATCCGCGACTACGTCGAAGGAGAGGACGTAAATATATGCAAAGTGCACATGGATCTGAATGTAGCAGACCCGCTGACTAAACCTCTTCCACGGGCAAAGCATGATCAACACCAGAACTGTATGGGTGTTAGATTTATTACAATGTAATTCGCATGATGATGTGAGGGTTAGATTATTGACTCTAGTGCAAGTGGGAGACTGTTGGAATTATGCCCTAGAGGCAATAATAAATTAGTTATTATTATAATTCCTGTATCAAGATAATAGTTTATTATCCATGCTATAATTGTATTGAATGAAGACTTATATACATGTGTGGATACATAGACAAAACACCGTCCCTAGCATGCCTCTAGTTGGCTAGCCAGTTGATCGATGATAGTCAGTGTCTTCTGATTATGAACAAGGTGTTGTTGCTTGATAACTGGATCACGTCATTGGGAGAATCACGTGATGGACTAGACCCAAACTAATAGACGTAGCATGTTGATCGTGTCATTTTGTTGCTACTGTTTTCTGCGTGTCAAGTATTTATTCCTATGACCATGAGATCATATAACTCACTGACACCGGAGGAATGCTTTGTGTGTATCAAACGTCGCAACGTAACTGGGTGACTATAAAGATGCTCTACAGGTATCTCCGAAGGTGTTAGTTGAGTTAGTATGGATCAAGACTGGGATTTGTCACTCCGTGTGACGGAGAGGTATCTCGGGGCCCACTCGGTAATACAACATCACACACAAGCCTTGCAAGCAATGTAACTTAGTGTAAGTTGCGGGATCTTGTATTACGGAACGAGTAAAGAGACTTGCCGGTAAACGAGATTGAAATAGGTATGCGGATACTGACGATCGAATCTCGGGCAAGTAATATACCGAAGGACAAAGGGAATGACATACGAGATTATATGAATCCTTGGCACTGAGGTTCAAACGATAAGATCTTCATAGAATATGTGGGATCCAATATGGGCATCCAGGTCCCGCTATTGGATATTGACCGAGGAGTCTCTCAGGTCATGTCTACATAGTTCTCGAACCCGCAGGGTCTGCACACTTAAGGTTCGACGTTGTTTTATGCGTATTTGAGTTATATGGTTGGTTACCGAATGTTGTTCGGAGTCCCGGATGAGATCACGGACGTCACGAGGGTTTCCGGAATGGTCCGGAAACGAAGATTGATATATAGGATGACCTCATTTGATTACCGAAAGGTTTTCGGAGTTACCGGGAATGTACCGGGAATGACGAATGGGTTCCGGGAGTTCACCGGGGGGGCAACCCACCCTGGGGAAGCCCATAGGCCTTGAGGGTGGCACACCAGCCCTTAGTGGGCTGGTGGGACAGCCCAAAAGGGCCCTATGCGCCTAGGAAAGAAAATCAAAGAGAAAAGAAAAAAAAGAGGAGGTGGGAAGGGAAGGAAGGACTCCCACCCACCAAACCAAGTCCAACTCGGTTTGGGGGGGGGGGAGCCTTCCCCCTTGGACTCGGCCGACCCCCTTGGGGCTCCTTGAGCCCCAAGGCAAGGTCCCTCCCTCCCACCTATATATACGGAGGTTTTAGGGCTGATTTGAGACGACTTTTCCACGGCAGCCCGACCACATACCTCCACGATTTTTCCTCTAGATCGCGTTTGTGCGGAGCTCGGGCGGAGCCTTGCTGAGACAAGGTCATCACCAACCTCCGGAGCGCCGTCATGCTGCCGGAGAACTCTTCTACCTCTCCGTCTCTCTTGCTGGATCAAGAAGGCCGAGATCATCGTCGAGCTGTACGTGTGCTGAACGGGGAGGTGCCGTCCGTTCGGTACTAGATCGTGGGACTGATCGCGGGATTATTCGCGGGGCGGATCGAGGGACATGAGGACGTTCCACTACATCAACCGCGTTCACTAACGCTTCTGCTGTACGATCTACAAGGGTACGTAGATCACTCATCCCCTCTCGTAGATGGACATCACCATGATAGGTCTTCGTGCGCGTAGGAAAATTTTTGTTTCCCATGCGACGTTCTCCAACACATTAGTCCCGGTTCGTAAAGGAACCGGGACTAATGTGTTTTTCGAGCTGGGACGAAAGCCCTTATTTCTACTAGTGATGGTCTCATCTCCTTAATTTCGGCCGCTTGGTTCGGATCAAGGAACTCTCTCTTCTCACATATGAAATATTGTCCTTAGTTTAGGTCGCTTGGTTCGGATCAAGGAACATAAAATCCACCAAATCATATCCTTAGGATCGGCCGCTTGGTTCGGATCAAGGAACATAAAATCTACCAAACCATGTCCTTCGGTTCGGCCGGTTGGTTCGGATCAAGGAACATAAAATCTACCAAATCATGTCCTTAGGATCGGCCGCTTGGTTCGGATCAAGGAACATAAAATCTACCAAATCATGTCCTTAGGATCGGCCGGTTGGTTCGGATCAAGGAACATAAAATCTACCAAATCATGTCCTTAGGATCGGCCGCTTGGTTCGGATCAAGGAACATAAAATCTACCAAACCATGTCCTTAGGTTCGACCGCTTGGTTCGGATCAAGGAACATAAAATCCACCAAATCATGTCCTTAGGTTCGGCCGGTTGGTTCGGATCAAGAAACATAAAATCCACCAAATCATGTCCTTAGGTTCGGCCGTTCGGTTCGGATCAAGGAACATAAAATCTACCAAATCATGTCCTTTGGATCGGCCGCTTGGTTCGGATCAAGGAACATAAAATCTACCAAACCATGTCCTTAGGTTCGGCCGCTTGGTTCGGATCAAGGAACATAAAATCCACCAAATCATGTCCTTAGGTTCGGATCAAGGAACATAAAATCCACCAAATCATGTCCTTAGGTTCGGCCGTTCGGTTCGGATCAAGGAACATAAAATCTACCAAACCATGTCCTTAGGTTCGGCCGCTTGGTTCGGATCAAGGAACATAAAATTCACCATCATGTCCTTAGGTTTGGCCTTTTGGTTCGGATCAAGGAACATATTTTTTTCTTTCTTCACGTGGACATGCCATGTGTGGAAAAATCATAAAATGCTCTACGCATGGGTTCCTTACATTTGAATTCCATGACATGAAAATAAGTTTCATGCATGGGTTCTTTCTCACGAATTCCATGACGCGAGCCATTAAATGACTAAGCCATGAGCCAATACACAATTACACTATGTTATGGGTTCTTCTCATATGAATTCCATGGCATAAGTCATAAAACCAAAGGAAATACAAATTATGCTATATCATGGGTTCTTTTCACGTGAATTCCATGACATAAGTCGTAAAATAAAAAAATACATAGTATCTTACGTCGTGGGTTCCTTCATACGAATTCCACGGCATAAGTCACAAGTTGATAAAAAAAATATAAAAAACATCTTATGGCATGGATTCTTCCATACGAATTCCGTGGCATGAGCCATAAAATAATAAAGTTACGCTATGACATGGGTTCTATCATACGAATTCCATGGCATACAACATCCATATAACAAGTACAGAATTATGGCATAAACCATCAACCAAATAGAAACAACAATTATGCTCCAAGCAGAGGTTCTCTGAAATGAATTCCATGATATGAGCGTTAAATATTAAAAATGCATGGATATATCCTATGCCTCAAAGATAAAGACATATATGGAAAACCATCAAACATAACGGTGTCGAAGATAATCTACGCAGATAAACTTCAAGTTCCCAGGCCGGAGTTCAATGTCGACCACGAGGAGGATTTTTCTTGTAGCATATTGTAATAGGAATGTGTTGCAATCTCATGTAATAGATATGTTGGAATTCTTAATCAGGGGTTTTCTCCACGGAGATGTAATTAACAGTTCTTTTATATAAATATAAGAGTTCTGGAAATATGTACCTACAATGTTTGATCTTCATTTTATTTTATGCATTGTATGCACTTTAAATATATATATTCACTCTGTATCAATGACGTGGACGCGTGTTCTACACGCTCGCTATTTTCCCGTATTCAGATACTTGGGCTTCTTCCCACTCCCATTATCCTTGGGGTCACGGCTTGACGAGCCTCTCAAGAACCTCCTCATCTTTTTCCTTTTCTATCTCTGAAATTTTCAGAAATTTTTAGTGATTCTAAGGGAAGGTGAATAAGGCTCAACGAAACTTGTAGCAACTACTCCAACAAGTGCCTAGAGACCATATTACGCATCAAAACTACTTGGGACCAGCTAGAATCAGCATACAAAGCTCAAGAACATGGTCACCAAGGCAGCAAAAATACGCGGAGTATAAGGCAGTAGAGCAAAAACTAATTGGACCAATGGAGGAGTCACTTACCAAGGAGTAATTTCCCCAAAACGGTTCGGAGAACGGTGATTTGAGCAGAGAGATCGAAAATCCCAGCAAGAGGAGCAAGAACACGGGTTTGAGCTGCGAAACAATTTTTTCTGGAGGTAGGAGAACTGGATGGGAGCAAGAATGAGTGGAGGGGGTTCCTGTGGGCCCCACAAGCCTGGGTGGCGCGGCCAGGGGGTGCCCGCACCCCTAGGGCTTGTGGCCCACTCGTGTGGCCCCCAGACACACTCTTTGTCCTAGTATTTTTCAAATATTCCAGATAAAATCATACTTGATTTTCACAGCGTTCAGAGAACTTTGATTTTCAGGGTACTTTTCTACCGGACGCTGAAACAGAAAACAGGGAAAACTAAACTAAACCTATCATTTTTCTTCTAAGCAACCTAAAGTGAAAGCTTGGAACAGAGGTTTGTGACTCCTTGATTCATCCATCTCATGGTCATCGAAAGAAATCCGTCAATGGGGTTGATCAAGTCCCCTCGATAAAACTTTTCTCGAATCGCAAAAGAAGACGGAGAATTTTCGAATAGTCACTAGGTCACCTCAATGGGGATGTGTATCTCCCCAACAAGCAAATCATACTTCATCTTGAGACGAGGAATAGGGCATTCAAAGCTCCCAATAAGAATCGACGAAGTTTTTTCGATAGCATTGATGCAATGTACTCGATATTGTTTCTTCGGAAAGTGCACCGTATGCTCATTACCGTTGACATGGAAAGTGACATTGCCTTTGTTGCAATCTATAACAGCCCCTGTAGTGTTTAGAAAGGGTCTTCCGAGGATGACAACCATGGCATCGTCCTCGGGAATATCCAAGATAACAAAGTCTGTTAAGATAGTGGTGTTAGCAACCACAACAGGCACGTCCTCGCAAATGCCGATAGGGAAAGCAGTTGATTTGCCGGCCATTTGCAGAGAGATTTTGGAGGGTGTCAACTTATCCATTTCAAGTCTACGATAAAGACAGAGAGGCATAACACTAACACCGGCTCCAAGGTCACACAACGCAGTTCTAACGTAGTTGCCTTTAATGGAGCAAGGTATAGTGGGCACACCGGGATCACCTAGTTTCTTCGGAGTTCCACCCTTGAAAGTGTAGTTGGAAAGCATGGCGGAGATCTCAAGATCAGGTATCCTCCTCTTATTAGTCACCATATCTTTCATGTACTTAGCATACGGAGACATCTTGAGCATATCCGTCAAACGCATCTGCAGAAAGACAGGTCTGATAATCTCAACGAAGCGCTCAAAATCCTCATCATTCTTTTTCTTGGATGGTCTGGGAGGAAAGGGCATAGGTTTCTGAACCCACGGTTCCCTTTCTTTACCGTGCTTCCTAGAAGCGAAGTCATTCTTATCGTATCTCTTAGTCTTAGGCTGTGGGTTATCAAGATCAACACTAGGTTCAATCTCCACATCCGTATCATTGCTAGGTTGAGCATCATCATGAACATCACTATTGATATCATCATTAGGCTCATGTTCATCACCAGATTGTGTTTCAGCATCAGAGACAGAGACGTCGTTTGGACTCTCAGGTGTAGCAGCAACAGGGTTGCTAGCGTGCAGGTCCCTATCATCTTTCTTCTTCTTTCTAGGATGACTAGGTGCATCAGTGCTAACTCCTTGAGAATCTTTTTCAATTCTCTTCTGATGACCCTCAGGATACAGAGGTTCCTGGGTCATTCTACTGCCTCTAGTAACGACTCTGACGGCATTGTCATTCAACTCATTGAGCAAGTCATTTTGAGCTTTAAGTACTTGTTCTACCTGAGTAGTAACCATAGAGGCATGTTTACTCAGAAGTTTAAGATCATTGACATTTCTGTCCACACAAGCACTTAAATGACTAAGCATACGAGCATTCTTTTCCAACTGTCTGCTAACATAATCGTTGAAACTTTGTTGTTTGGCAACAAAGTTATCAAATTCATCCATGCATAGGCTAGCAGGTTTATCAAAAGGAATATCACTCTCATCAAACCTACGCAGAGAATTTACTTATACTACCTGTATCGGGTTATCGAGACCATGGATCTCTTCGATATGTGGTAGATTTTTGACATCTTCGGATTTAATGCCTTTCTCTCGCATAGATTTCTTGGCTTCTTGCATATCTTCAGGACTGAGGAATAGAATACCTATTTTCTTCGGAGTTGGCTTAGGAGGTGGTTCGGGAATAGTCCAAGCATTCTCATTGCACAAGATGTTGTTCAATAGAATCTCAGCTTTTTCTACGGTTCGTTCCCTAAAAACACTATCGGCACAACTATCTAGGTGGTCTTTAGAAGCATCGGTAAGTCCATTATAGAAGATATCAAGTATTTTGTTCTTCTCAAGAGGGTGATCACGCAAAGCATTGAGTAGCTGGATGAGCCTCCCCCAATCTTGTGGGAGACTCTCTTCTTCAGCTTGAGCAAAGTTGTATATTTCATGCAAGGAATCTTGCTTCTTATGGGCAGGGAAATATTTTTCAGAGAAGTAGTAGACCATATCCTGGGGGCTACGCACACAACCAGGAGTAAGAGAAGTGAACCATGTCTTAGCATCATCCTTTAGCGAGAAAGGAAACAGCTTGAGCATGTAGTAGTGGCGAATCTTTTCCTCACTAGTGAATAGGGTGGCTATATCGTGCAGTTTGGTAAGATGGGCTACGGCCGTTTCAGACTCGTAACCGTGAAAGGGATCAGATTCGACCAGAGTGATTAACTCAGGGTCGACAGAGAATTCATAATCCTTATCGGTCACAAAGATAGGTGAAGTGGAAAACTTCGGGTCGTATTTCATCCTAGCGTTTAGAGATTTTTCTTTCCACTTGCACAGAAGTTTCTCAACATCATAGCTATCCTTACACGCAAGAAAATCCTCAGCTATCTCTCCCTCCATAACATAGCGCGTATCAGGCATAACAGGCATTTCAGTCATAGTAGCAGGTTCTACTTCAATAGTATCACCAGTTTTAGAAGTATCATCACGTCTAGCAGCAACTCTAGCAATATGTGCATCAAGGGCACCAAGTGGCAAAGCAGTATCAAGCATAGCATCATCAGGCATAGTATCAAGCATATCATCATCAGGCATGGTATCAAGCATAGCATCATCGGGCACAGTATCTAGCATGGCATCATGGACAGCAGAAGTAGCATCATCAAGCACAGGCGACATATTAAGATTTCTAGCAGGAGGCGATGTCGCAAACTTACTCAAAACTGAAGGTGAATCAAGTGCAGAGCTAGATGGTAGTTCCTTACCTCTCCTCATAGTGGAAGGCAGGATTTTAGTTCTTGGATCTTTCGGATTCCTCATAGTGATCAGCAGACATCAATCCCAAGTGACTCAGAGAATATAGATGTACCTCCCCGGCAACGGCGCAAGAAAAAGCCTTGATGTCCCACAAGCGTATGGGATCGCAGCAGTTTTCGCGGGTAGAGTATTCAACCCAAATTTATTGATTCGCTCACAAGGAGAAGCTAAAGAATATTCTCAAGTATTAGCAGTTGACACTACAAGGAATATGCTAGTACACGACGCTATTTTTTCGTCGCTACATCGTCACGGTTTTTCATTTACGACGATCGCACGACGAAAAACCAAGCGTCGAAAACGGAGCGTCAGAAATGAACAGCAACGACGTTTTGGTCAAAATCATCGTAACTTTACGACGATTCCTGGATTGTCGTAACCTTTACGACGATCCTAAATCATCATTGACAATCAAACCCAGTCCTACGTGGCAAAATTACGACGAAATCAAAACGTCATGGCTGAAATCAGCCCAACCCATTTCAATTGATCACTTGGGCTCGTTTTATTTTTTTTGGGCTTTTCTTATTGGGCTTCTTTTGGGCCTTGGCCTATTTTCAGCCACTTTAGTTTCTTTTTTCGTATTTTTTTAATCATTCTAATTTGGGCTTCTTTTGGGCCTTGGCCTTTTCATGCCCAAATACATTTGATCCATTTTCAGTTTTGGCCTTTTTTCATTTTTGAATTCAGGAACTTTTTTTTCCAGAACTTGGTTTCATTTCTATTTATTAGTCCTTTTTAAACAAATTATTTGTCCAATATTGAATGCAGCACTATTCCATATTCAAATCAAGAAAACTCCAAGTCGAATTAAAATCATCCATCATATAACATCACATAATACATCTCCCAGGTTTACATGACACAATAACTCATCTCATGAATACATTTCCTAACACACATATAGCAAGAATGGACAACATCCTCCAAAGCCTTTTGTCCATCGCCAAGCTGAAGCCAGCAGCGGCTCCAGATCGCGAGCATCTTGCCATCAGAAGGATCACGAGCATCTTGCCATCAGAAGGGTCAACTTTCAGTGCC
The DNA here is from genome assembly GCF_904849725.1 of Hordeum vulgare subsp. vulgare. NCBI lineage: Eukaryota > Viridiplantae > Streptophyta > Magnoliopsida > Poales > Poaceae > Hordeum > Hordeum vulgare. The sequence goes on along the minus strand of NC_058524.1, from coordinate 567,330,160 downwards.
TGCGCCCAACCAAGCAGCATGCATGTGTCAACATATATACTGACTCAAGTTGTAATAGCAAATTCTTCCAAGAGATACAATAAAATTGCAAACAGATATAGAAAATAAAGGGCAGACACATAATCGCAAGTACTGAATTATCAAAATAACTCATAAAGATAATATCTATTCAACAGAGGCCTATGCAAGAATTAATACTTCATGTCAATTTTTGTCATTGGAACTTCTACGGCAATTCTTCTGTAAAACAGGTTAATTGCTGGTTTTGTAGTTTACACTTCAGACAGTAAGCTACATCCAAGGAGATGATGATGCTGATACTAGCCATTTAAAAGATTAAACTCTATAAAAGGTGTCTGCATGTAGAACATTTCCCACTTCAAACTTTTACAAATTAACTTTTAGAAGATGTAGACCCACCAATTCATTCCAGTTTATATGATCATGTACATAATGTTCAGCATAGTCACAACATCCTTACTGTAAATAATGTTTTATTTCCAGATTATATGAACATGGAGTCCCATAAAACATGCAAACATGATGTTTCTTTCCATGGTTCAAAGAACAAAATCCTGAAGAAACATCACACACACACAAAAAAAAACTATTCATCATGTAGCTGTGGCGTGCAAGTACTTGAGTCTAGTGCAAAAAGTATTGATGGAAAGGACTGACATTCATAACCGAGTCAACCATCAGGTTGGAAGTCACACATTCATTCAACAAATGATCCCAAGCTGTTCATGAACTTACTTGTGGTTGCACACCAATGGCCATGAACCTCGTCGGTTATGATGGTATGCTGTACTGGTGGCTTACGAGCATCGATGTGATCTCAGTACACTTCTTCATCTCCATGGTGATCAGGCCATAGGTTGTTCTCGTGCAACGCTCCATGCTGGCTCAAATGGCATACCTGAGAAAAAACATGGTCAAAATCTGTTTATCATAGTATACGTACTGCTTATGAATTATATTGTTTCGGGTCGCACTACATGTGATGCTGAAGATGATTTGCACATTTTACTGGACACGCTATTTCATCACTAAGAAAGAGTTCTGGGTATCAAACTTGTAGCAGTTAGTCTGGACAAATTAAAGAAACTAGTCGACGAAGTGCACGAGCTAGTATCATAGAAATAATATGCTTTAATGTATAATAGAATACATTCGACTTTCCATTGAAATAATATGCTTTAATGTACAATGTTGATTTGCGTCAAACTTTCTAATATATTATTTAAGGGGGCGTACCAACGTTGTAAGTTTGTAACTGATTATATTCAGAACAAGGAAGATCTTCTAAAAAGAGTGCAAGTTCTGAAACCTGCCAACCTAAGTAACTCACTGTGAGCAACTAACGTTTACACTTTAAATTAAGCTGTATATGCATACATCAAAGCTAGCAAGTGCTAAGGCGGGTCCATGACATGCAAGCGGTTCAATTTCTTTAATGCTAATTTCGCACTATGAATTTGCTGAATTTTAAGTGCAGAACTATGAATGATCGGCAAATACATACATGGCTGAACTAAAAACTGCATAACTACAAAACTAGCAGCGCACACTTGTTCATCTCTACTGCTCACAGAGAGCTAATGAATCAACCTGCAAGATGGGGTAACTGATGTACCCAAGGTACAATATCTCCTAGTGAAGCCAGCCCTGGGTAATTAGACATGCGAGTCAAACAACTTTTACTAGTTTAGTTAAGGTGACCAAGCTGAATTAAGATTGGTGTAGATCGCAGGAAGTTAAACTGAAGTGGAGTTAATTAACTAACAAGTTGCAGTCCCCTAATCCCCTCTCCATGTTTCCCTGCAACTAGTCTTCTCAATTACCGGCAGCTACTCTCTCCCGCACCTTCTCCAACACTGATTGGCATCCCAAGAAGAAGCCACTAATTAGAACAAGCACACAGTGCGTACACCTAAAACAAGAGAATCCAAGACTGGTTATACCTGGCAACTAGTTATGTTACACATTGAAGCTTTTTTCAAACATGGCAATACTGAGATTCCACTTATGTGATTAAAAGCATAACATCTAACATACATTTTCTTCTTTTGTCTCCTCGAAGATGGAAAATAAACCAGCCTTATGAACAAAAGCTATGAAGGTTTTCTACATATGTGACATGTCATGGCAAATCATGTCAACGAGTTTCTGAAGCTTTTTTGTGTGCCAACTAAGTAAGTTGCCCGATCATGTGGCAAATCACATCACTCATGCCAAGTGCATATATGCAGCTGCCCGATTATAGTACTACTCAATCGCACCAAAAGGTTACTTTAGAGCACGAGAGTGAGCCCTATATTAGTGCAAAACGGTATTTTAATTTTTTACAACAAGAAATATATTACTGAAAGGTTACTTTAGAACACTGCAGATAGATGATATACTTGCCATGAGCACCTGGCAGCTTACGGATTCTGTTGTGCTTAGACCACAACGCGGCGACGTTGGTGTCGTGTGAGGACCTGTGCATTTAGACCACAAATTTCTGGATAGTAGTTTGAAACTCATGATGCTTCTAATCCCAACTGAAATAAGTGTCTCCAAGCCAACATCTATGCATTGTTGATGTTGACATGGATTAGAAATACCCATTATACACAACCCATAGTTTGTTCTACACAAGAACACTGATCAACGAGCAAGTAAAGCCTTGTGAAAGGATAGGATCATCTAGGCTTTTGCAATCCCTTATCTAACCTTGATAAGTACAGCTAGCACGCGTAGAGGAAGAGATTTTGGAAGTATAACCAACTCATATAAATCTGATACATACTAACACATGTGCATTTTAGACCCCAATTTATGGATACTAGTTTGAAACCCATGATACTTCTAATTCGAACTGAAATAAGTATCTGGAATATCCAAGCCAGCATCTACGATATTGTTGATGTTTGGTAGATTTTTATGCCTGGTAGATTTTTATGACTGGCTCTAGTGATCTCTGATATGTCTTTGATGTTATGACTGATACTAGTTGCTGAAGAAAGAATGTAAACAACACAAACACAATGGAATCAGAGGAAGATTCGCTGTCTGTATGTGTGATGTAGATAGCTCATTTCTTCAGCCACATAACATAATTTCTTGGAATACAGTAACTATTATGTAATTACATGCAGGTAACTAAGATGGAAAGAAGTACCATAAACAAGTACAGCTAGCACACGCAGAGGAGCAGATTTTGGAGGCATGGCAAACTTCATGCAAGTCTAATAGATACTTAAGCCTGTGCATTTAGACCATGAATTTTTGGATATTAGTTTGAACCCCGTGATCGATGCTTCTAATTCCAACTGGAATAAATATCTGGAATATCCAAACCAACATCTACGACATTCACGCAGATTAGATATACCTATTTTCAACCAAGCAAGAAAAAACTTGTGACAGGATAGGATCATGTAGTAGGCTCTAGTGATCTCTTATCCGTCCTTGATGCATTTTGACTGCTACTAGTAGAACTGCATATACAATGAACCACAACACTATGGTAACCTGTAACCAACAATTACTGTCCCTGGTAGATACTAACATCTGCCAATTCGATCTCATGGACAAACGCTCGTACGTTCATGCAAATTTACTGAACATGACCAAACGCATACAGGATGCCAATTTGGAAACAGGAGAGGTGATTACCAATTCAGAGACGTAGCAGAAAACTGTATGCTAAGCTGTTGTAGCTGGGATGTTGTAGCGACTGCGTAGGCCATCGAGAGCTCTGGCCACGGACTTTGCCATCTCAGGTAAGGTCACCTTGCACACTGACCATTGTGAACCAAGTCAGTACTAAATGATACACTACTGCCATAGTGGCTTGAACTGAAGACTGAAGTGCAGTAAAATTCAGATAGATAGATGTGAAGATAGAAGTGCAGTGAAATTGAGAAGATAGAAGTGCAGTAAAATTGATATAGATAGACGGCTCTGCTCGGTTGCTGCAGTACCACGAGACGAAGACGACTGCACCTCTGTCACCAACTTCTTGTAGGATGCCTGCAAGGAATCCACACCGACAGTAGGATCGCAATTTCAGGGTCCAAATCCACGCGAAATTCAGAGGCCAACACCAGACCAAGCATGGATCGAATCGAAATACCTTCATCTCGTCGGCTTGTAGTGAGACCTTGTCGACCATATTCTTGTGCTCCTTCTTCGCCTCCTCCACCATCTTCAGGCAGCTCTGCGTGTGCATCTGAAGAGCACATGGAAGGGGATCACATCACAGGATCGGTTGATGCGCCAAGGACGGATGGGAAAAGGGGACCAGAGTCAGAGAGATAACCTTGATGCGCTTGGAGATGCGGGAGTGGGAGGCCTCGAGGTCACGGGCGTTGTCGGCGTGGAGCGCGTCGAGGCGGCGCTTGAGCGAGTCGAGGCTGGACGCGGCGAGGCCCCTCAGGTCGCCGACGGTGGAGATGGAGGCCGGGGTGGACTTGGCCGCCGTGGAGAGGGGGATCTGGTCTGGGGCGTCGCCACCGGTAAGGAGGGCGAGAGGAAGCCTCACCCGACCGCGACAGGAGAGGGAGACCCGGCGCTGGCGGACGGCGACGAGGCGCCGAAGTGACGAGGGTTAGATGGGCAGTTGGGACGTCGCGTCGTCCGGGATCTCCATCGTCACCTCATCTTCGTCGGTGAGGGGGTGGAGGCCAGGGTGGTGTTGTGGTTGGGCCGGTGGCAGTGCTCGGGGAGGAAGGGGAGGGAGGGTGACGGCACGATGGCTGGGAGCGGCGGGGAGAGGACTGGATCGAGAGGGGGTGGCAGCGGCGGCGAGGAGACGGGGACGAACGAGGAAGGGTGCGATGGGGGGATCTGAGATAGGGTTTGGGTTGGGGTGGGGTATCTCTTTTTCAGTTTATTTTATTTTTTTCTGTAGATAGATGGATGGATGGATGTGGGATGGAGATGGATGGATGGATGGATGGCCGCCATGTCATCGATCCGTGGGAAGGGATTTGATTGGTTTGGAAAATCACTGACTTAAAATAGTTTTTAAGTACTAAAAATAGAGTAATTTTGTGAAGCATCTATCAAAAATATTTTTTAAAAGGACATCACAAACTAGGCGAGATTGGCGCGTGACATAAAATGGACCCACAAGTGACATGTCAACATAGTTAGAACATGTTACGATATTTTTATAATCGTCGTAAAAGTTATGACGATCTCATCTTATGCGGTTACGACATTTTTGACTCACATCGTCGTAATTTATATGTAGATTTGATCCCCTCAAACGGTTTACGACAATCTCGGATGAAATCGTCATAGATTTATGACGAATTCATCAACGACGTCTTAAAAAACATCATATATGAGCATATTTCTAGTAGTGTGAGTTGTCAATTCAAGCACACCTGAAAGATTAGTGTCTACAAGCAAAGTATCAGTAGCTAGGTAGTATGATAACAACGGAGCCAGAAACGATCTGGTGACAAGGAAGACTATTCCTAACTGTTGTATCAATGGCGCCGGTAAAAGCTTTGACACTTCCCAGCAACTACGCCAGAAAAGGCCCTATTGACGGGATGTTAGTGCCAACAAAGTCTCGCAACAAGTAACAGCGGAGTAGCAAGGAACAGTAGTAGCAGCAGCAGCAAAGTAACAAGTAACAGCAGTAGTGACAACAGCAGCAAAGTGGCCCAATCCCTCTTGTAGCTAGGGACAAGCCTAGGCAAAGTAACATAGCGAGAACCAGTAGTAAAAGACTCGTAGGCAGAGGATCGGTGATGGATGAGTGTGACGGATGTGATTCATCATGTAACAGCTATAACACGGAGATATATGTGGCTAGCTCCCGTTCATCAATCTAATGTAGGCATGTATTCCGTATGTAGTCATACGTGCTTAGGGAAAAGAACTTGCATGACATCTATTGTCCATCCCTCCCGTGGCAGCGGGGTCCTAATGGAAACTACGGGATATTAAGGTTCTCCTTTTAATAAAGAACCAGACCAACGAATTAACACGCGATGAATACATGAACTCCTCATACTATGGTCATCTCCGGGAGTGGTTCCGGGTATTGTCACTCCGGGGTTGCCGGGTCATAACACATAGTAGGTGACTACAACTTGCAAGATAGGATCTAAAACACACATATATTGACGACAACATACTAGGTTCAGATCTGAAATCATGGCACTCGGGCCCTAGTGACAAGCATTAAGCATAGCCAAGTAGTAGCAACATCAATCTAGAACATAGTGGATACTAGGGATCAATCCCCGTCAAGAACTAACTCGATTACATGATAGATCTCATCCAACTCATCACCGTCCAGCAAGCCTACGATGAGATTACTCACGAACGATGAAGAGCATCATGGAATTGTCGACGGAGAAAGGTTGATGATGACGATGGCGACGATTTCCCCTCTCCGGAGCCCGACACGGACTCCAGATCTGCCCTCCTGATGAAGAACAGGATGTGGCGGCGCCTCCATATCGCAAAACGCGATGAAACCATCTCTCTGATTTTTCCAGGCGAAACGGAAGATATAGGACTGAGATTGGGGGCGGTGGTGCCACGTGGGCCCCACAAGCCCTCATGGCGCGGCCATAGGGGGTGGCCGCGGCCCAGGGGCTTGTGGCCCACTGGCATGCCCCCTCAAGTGGAACTTTGCGCAGGTATTTTTCTTTTATTCCAGGAAAAACCTCCGTAAATTTTCAGGACGTTCCGAGAACTTTTATTTCTGCACAAAAACAACACCATGGCAATTCTGCTGAAAACAGCGTGAGTCCAGGTTAGTTCCATTCAAATCATGCAAATTAGAGTCCAAAACAAGGGCAAAAGAGTTCGGAAAAGTAGATACGACGGAGACGTATCAAGGCAATAATAAATTAGTTATTATTATATTTCTTTGTTCATGATAATCATTTATTATCCATGCTATAATTGTATTGATTGGAAACACAATACTTGTGTGGATACATAGAAAAAACACTGTCCCTAGTAAGCCTCTAGTTGACTAGCTCGTTGATCAAAGATGGTCAAGGTTTCCTGACCATAGGCAAGTGTTGTACTTGATAATGGGATCACATCATTAGGAGAATCATGTGATGGACAAGATCCAAACTATGAACGTAGCATATTGATCGTGTCGTTTTATTGCTATAGTTTTCTGCGTGTCAAGTATTTGTTTCTATGACCATGAGATCATATAACTCACTGGCACCGGAGGAATACCTTGTGTGTATCGAACGTCACAACGTAACTGGGTGACTATAAAGATGCTCTACAGGTATCTTCGAAGGTGTCCGTTGAGTTAGTATGGATCAAGACTGGGATTTGTCACTCCGTGTGACGGAGAGGTATCTTGGAGCCCACTCGATAATACAACATCACACACAAGCCTTGCAAGCAATTTCACTTAGTGTATGTCACGGGATCTTGTATTACGGAATGAGTAAAGAGACTTGCCGGTAAACGAGATTGAAATAGGTATGTAGATACCGACGATCGAATCTCGGGCAAGTAACATACCGAAGGACAAAGGGAATGACATACGGGATTATATGAATCCTTGACACTGACGTTCAACCGATAAGATCTTCGGAGAATATGTAGGATCCAATATGGGCATCCAAGTCCCGCTATTGGATATTGACCGAGGAGGCTCTCGGGTCATGTCTACATAGTTCTCGAATCCGCAGGGTCTCCACACTTAAGGTTCGACGATGTTTCATGCGTATTTGAGTTATATGGTTGGTTACCGAATGTTGTTCGGAGTCTCGGATGAGATCACAGACGTCACGAGGGTTTCCGGAATGGTTCGGAAACGAAGATTGATATATAGGACGACCTCATTTGATTACCGGAAAGTTTTCGGACATTACCGGGAATGTACCGGGAGTGACGAATGGGTTCCGGATGTTTACCCGGGGGGGGGGGGGGGACAGCCCACTCGGGGGAATCCCATAGGCCTTAGGGGTGCCGCACCAGCCCTTAGTGGGCTGGTGGGAAAGCCCGAGAGGCCCTATGCGCAGGAGATAAAGAAATCAAATGAAAAAGAAAAAAAGGGAAGTGGGAAGGAAGGGAAGGACTCCACCTTCCAATCCTAGTTGGACTAGGATTGGAGGAGGAGGACTCCCCCCCTTGGTTCGGCCGACCCCTTGGGGCTCCCTTGAGCCTCAAGGCAAGGCCCTCCCCCTCCCTTCTATATATTCTGAGGTATTAGGGTTGATTTGAGACAACTTTGCCACGGCAGCCCGACCACATACCTCCACGATTTTTCCTCTAGATCGTATTTTTGCGGAGCTCGGGCGGAGCCCTGCTGAGATAGATCACCACCAACCTCTGGAGTGTCGTTACGCTGCCGGAGAACTCATCTACCTCTCCGTCTCTCTTGCTGGATCAAGAAGGCCGAGATCATCGTCGAGCTGTACGTGTGCTGAACGCGGAGGTGCCGTCCGTTCGGCACTAGATCGGAGCGGATCGTGGGACGGATCGCGGGACGGTTCGTGGGACGGTTCGCGGGGCGGATCGAGGGACGTGAGGACGTTCCACTACATCAACCGCGTTTCTTAACGCTTCCTGTTGTGCGATCTACAAGGGTACGTAGATCCAAATCTCCTCTCGTAGAAGGACATCACCATGATAGGACTTCGTGCGCGTAGGAAATTTTTTGTTTCCCATGCGACGTTCCCCAACATGCTCCTCCTCCTCCGTCGCCCGCCTGGTCACGACGCGGGTTGCGGGAATGAGCCGAACTATATTTTTGCCACGCACGAGTGGTATACGAAAGGTTACTCGGAAGCTGAAAGTTTTTGTTGTAGTGGAGATTAAATACGACCGATGCGCCCTTCGGCTCCTACCTGTTCGTTTTGTCTCCCTCGTTCCCTTCTGCTCCCGTTACTGGCCTCTCGCCTCCTTCTTTGGCGCCTATAAAAGGGAGGTCGCTCCTCTCCAGAGATACGCATCAGTACTTCTTCCTCTCGCCACCGATTCCAAACTCTGTGTTGCTGCTGTCTTCTTCATCCCGGCTTGCGGCATGCACCGCAGGTCGGGATAGTAGGCCTCCAAAACTGCACCTGTCCGAGTCCTGTACGGGAGAAGGGTGATAAGGTTTTTGGGGAGCGCTCCACGCGACTACTGACTTCTTCATCACGGATTCCGACGACTACTTCCTCCACGACAACTTCTTCCCCGACATCGACAACCTCCTCGACGACATGGCTGGCGAGAACACCGACCCCAAGACAAGTGCTTGTGCCGTTGTTCTGTATGTCTTCGTGTTCTCTCTATTTAATATCTTACATCAGTATCTTGCTCTACCATTTCTGGTTCTAGTCTATGTTTTACATATGATCTCTTTTAGTTCATATGTGCACATACCATTTGTTATCTCTTCTTTATATTACATGAATTATTTTCATATCTACTATGATAGTCATGTTTTATCTACCTTTTCTGTTAACAAAATCCTATAGTACATTGCTCATATTTCCAACAATCGAAAAACCTTATTATAGGCAATTTACCCCAAGTGGTTTTGTTGCTTCCATGAGACCTCCTATGTTTGAGGGTATCCACTATAAGAGGTGGCACGTGAGAGCCGTTCTATGGTTTCAAACCATGAGCTGCTATGATACCACTCTTGGCAAACCTGAAGGAGATTATGATGCTCAACAGGAACAAGCTTTTCAGAAAATGGATACCCTGTTTAAGGCTTATCTCTTAAGTGTTCTTGATGATAATATAGTTGATGCTTATGCGTCAATTGATAATGGAAAAGATATGTGGAATGCACTCGAGGCCAAGTTTGGGGTCTCGGATGCTGGCACTGATCAGTTGTACATCATGGAACAATTTTATGACTACAGGATGACTGAAGAGCACTCCGTGGTTGAGCAAGCTCATGAGATACATTCATTTGCTAGAGAACTTGAGCACTTAAATTGTATGCTACCGGACAAGTTTGTTGCCAGAGGCATCATCACTAAGCTTCCTCCGTCGTGGAGGAACTTTGGTACCTTACTTAGGCATAAGAGGCAGGAGTTTTCCATTCCGGATCTCATTGGTACTCTTGATGTGGAAGAAAATGCGACAGCAAAAGACACACATGCTCGAGGTATTGAGGGATGATCTAGTGCCAATCTGGTGCAGTAGAAAAACTTCCAGCCCCACAAGTTTAATAACAAGGGCAAGTTTGATGAGAAGAACAAGGTTGTACATCACACCAACTTCAAGAAGAAGAATGACAAGAAGAAAGGTGTTTGTCATGTGTGCGGAGATCCTGACCATTGGGCTCCTAATTGCCCTAATCGTTATGACAAGCGTCATCTTGGGAAATGTGGCAAGACGGCTAATGTTGTCATTTGTGACACTGACGTGAAGGATGTTGGGTATGGTATATTTCCCACTATTCTTTCAGTATGTCATTTCCCCTATTGGTTGATTGACACGGGTGCTAATGTGCATATATACGGTGATATTTCCATGTTTTCGTCTTATCAGACCGCAGGGACTTCCACCGTGCTGATGGGCAACGGTTCGAGTGCTTCTGTTCATGGTGTTGGCACGGTCGATCTGAAGTTTACTTCGGGGAAGATCGTGCGGCCGAAGAACGTGCATTATGTCCCCTCCGTGAATAAAAATCTTGTAGCGGATCTCTTCTGTGTAGAGATGGCTACAAGCTTGTCTTTGAGTCGAATAAATTTGTAATATCTAAGGATGGAACTTTTGTTGGTAAAGGCTATGAGTCAGGAGGCCTGTTCCGTTTATCCTTGTCAGATGTTTGCAATAAAGTTGTTAATCATGTTTGCAACAATAGTGAATCAAATGTGTGGCATTCGCGTCTCTGTCACGTCATTTTTGGTTGCGTATCACGACTAGCCAAATTGAAATTAATTCCTAGTTTCACCACTGTCAAGAGATCTAAGTGTCAAGTTTGTGTGCAAGCTAAGCAACCTCGTAAGTCTCACATGACTGCAGAAACGAGAAATCTTGCACCACTAGAGCTCATACATTCAGATCTATGTGAAATGAGTGATATTTTGACAAAAGGTGGAAAGAAATATTTCATGACGTTAATTGATGACTCCACTAGATACTTCCATGTGTATTTACTGAAATCTAAGGATGAGGCTTTGAACTATTTCAAGATCTATAAAGCTGAAGGTGAAAACCAACTTGATAGAAAGATCAAGAGGCTTAGGGTCGATCGTGGTGGAGAGTATTTTTCAAATGAATTTGATTCCTTCTGTGTGGAACATGGTATAATCCATAAGAGTACGCATCCCTATTCACCTCACTCAAATGGGGTAGCCGAAAGAAAGAACCGTACTCTAACTGATTTGGTTAACGCCATGTTAGACACATCGGGTCTCTCCAAGGGATGATGGGGGAGGCGATATTGACTGCATGTCATGTCCTAAACCGAGTTCCCACAAAGAACAAAGAGATAACCCATTCGAGGAATGGGAGAAGAAAAGGTTAAAACTCTCCTATCGACGATCCTCGAGTTTTTTGGCGAAAGTCAATGTACCGATTACGAAGAAGCGCAAGCTCGGACCAAAAAATGTGGATTGTGTTTTGCTGGGATATTCTTTTCATAGCATTGGCTATAGATTCTTGGTTGTCAAATCTAAGGTATCTGAAATGCATGTCGGTACAATCATGGAGTCGAATGATGCAACTTTCTTCGAAGATATCTTTCCCATGAAGGATATGGTTATCTCATCTAATCAGGAGATGCCTAGTTCGTCGAATCATGAATTAGTTACAATTACTGAACCTACCATTTCGATGGAACACTTTGAAAACCATATGGAGGAGAACAATGAAGTTCCTACCAGGAGCAAGAGACAGAGGACTCCAAAGTCCTTTGGAGATGATTTTCTTGTGTATCTCATAGATGACACTCCTAGTTCTATTTTAGAGGCCTATGCATATGAAGATGCTGACTACTGGAAGGAAGCGGTCCGTAGTGAGATGTATTCCATCTTGGCAAATGAAACTTGGGATTTCACTGATCGTCCTTATGGGTGCAAACCTATAGGATGCAAATGGGTATTCAAGAAGACACTTAGGCATGATGGTACTATCGAGAAGTACAAGGCACGACTCGTGGCTAAGGGTTATACCCAAAAGGAAGGTGAAGACTTCTTTGATACTTACTCACCTGTGGCTTGACTAGCCACTATTCGAGTACTACTTTCACTAGCCGCCTCACATGGTATTCTCGTTCATCAAATGGATGTTAAGACTGCTTTCCTAAATGGAGAGTTGGATTTGTAAATTTACATGGAACAACGAGATGGGTTGGTACTAGATGGTCAGGAAGGAAAAGTGTTCAAGTTGCTGAAGTCTTTGAGAGGACTTAAGCAAGCACCCAAGCAGTGGCATGAGAAGTTTGAAAGAACTTTAACAGTTGCATGCTTTGTTGTGAACGAAGCTGATAAACGTGTGTACTATCGCCATGGTGGAGGCAAGAGAGTTATCATTTGCTTGTATGTTGATGACATACTGATTTTCGGAACAAAACTGAATGTTATTAAGGAGGTCAAGGATTTCCTATCTCACTGTTTTGAGATGAAGGATTTAAGAGTGGATGATGTCATTCTAAGCATCAAGTTGTTGAGAGACGATGATGGTGGGATTACTTTGCTTCAATCTCACTATGTGGAAAAGATCTTGAGTCGCTTTGGATATAGTGACTGCAAGCCCTCTCCAACACCATATGATGCCAGCGTGCTGCTTTGAAAGAATCAGAGAATTGCTAGAGATAAATTCAAATATTCTTATATTATTGGCTCGCTTATGTACTTAGCCAGTGCTACAAGACCTGACATATCTTTTGCTGTTAGCAAACTGAGTCGTTTTGTCTCAAAACTAGGAGATGTGCATTGGAAAGCTCTAGAGAGAGTCTTGCGTTATTTGAAAGGCAGTGCGAATTATGGAATTCACTACACTAGACACCCGAAGGTGCTTGAAGGGTATAGTGACTCAAATTGGATCTCTGATGCTGATGAGATAAAGGCCACGAGCGGATATGTATTCACTCATGGAGGTGGAACAGTTTCTTGGAAGTCTTGCAAGCAGACCATCTTAACGAGGTCTACAATGGAAGCAGAACTCACAACACTTTATACAGCTACGGTCGAAGCAGATTGGCTTCGCCGGCTCTTGAATGACTTGCCGGTTGTTGAGAAACTTGTACTGGGTATCCTTATGAACCGTGATAATCAAACTGTGATCACGAAAGTGAGCAGCTCAAAGGATAACATGAAGTCATCAAGACACGTTCAGAGAAGGTTACAATCTGTCCGAAAAATGAGAAACTCCAGAATTATTGCATTGGATTATATCCAAACATCTAAAAATCTCACAGATCCTTTTACTGAGGGTCTAACATGTAATGTGATAGATAATGCATCGAAGGAGATGGGTATGAGACCCACAATATGAGTTGTTCACAGTGGTAACCTATTCTATGTGATCGGATATCCCGTGAATTAGATGTGGAAGACAAGTTGTTGGTCAAGTGAGAGGAAACTGTCCTTACCATTGATAATACCACTCCATGAAGATGCAATACTTTCCTAAACTGCATGGCAGGTTGATATACATCTTAATATGTTCTAAGTGGCTGATTGAAGCAGAGATGTTGTCCTGCAGAACATCTTTTGAAGAACACACCTATATGAGTCTGATTGTTAACGTCATAATCTATGAGAGTAGGGTGCACTCTAGTAAACTCGTGAAAGGTCTCGGAGTATGACGCATAAGCTCCACCCGCGGGGAAGTCCCACGGTAGCCTAGTATCGGTCAATGCTCTCTGTGAAGCTAGATTCACAGAAAACTTGCAGTTCAAGGCCTAGTCCACTGTTCAAGTTGCTTACTAGTGTAGCATAGAGTTCTAGGTCGAAGTTCAACTTAACAGTCTCCACTGCAATACCGGTATATAAAACCGTGTTTTGAAACCAAAGACAAATTTTGTGTGCCTCTCGGATCTGGTGGGGGATTGCTGAAATTTTTGTCTATTTTGGGCCAGCCCAATAACCATTTCAGAAATTCCTAATAAATCCTAGAGTCCCACACAGCCCATTCGTGTAAGGCAAGAGGTGGAAAATTTTAGTCCCACATTGCTAGTTTAGCGGGAGTTGGACCTCCTTGTAAGGGAGGATGTTTCCACACATATATGAGCATGAGAACAAAAGAGACATACACGCGCGCTCCTCCTTCTCCGCCGCCGCCTGCGTCATCACGACGCGCCGCGGGTTGCGGGAATGAGCCGAGCCGAACTAAATTTTTGCCACTAACGACTAGTATACGGAAGGTTACTTGGAAGATGAAAGTTTTTGTTGTAGTAGACCTTGAATACGAAGGCTGCGCCCTTCGGTTGATGCCTATTCGTTTCGTCTCCCTCGTTCCCTTCAGCTCCCGTCGCTGGCCTCTCGCATCCTTCTCTTGCGCCTATAAAAGGGAGGTCGCCCCCTTCGAAACTGCACCTCTTCGAGTCCTCTACAGGAGAAGGGTGATAAGGTTTTTGGGGAGCGTTTCGCGCGACTACTGACTTCTTCATCACGGATTCCGACGACTACTTTCCCGACGACAACTTCTTCCCCGACATCGACAACCTCTTCGATGACATGGCTGGCGAGAACACCGACCGCAAGACAAGTGCTTCCGCCGCTGTTCCGTATGTCTTCGTGTTCTCTATGTTTAATATCTTACATCAGTATCTTGCTCTACCATTTCTGGTTCTAACCTTTGTTTTACATATGATCTCTTTTAGTTCATATATGCACATGCCATTTGATGTCTCTTCTTTATATTACATCACTTCTTTCATCTCTATTTTGATAGTCATGTTTTATCTATCTTCTATGTTAATAAAATCCTATAGTAAATTGCTTATATTTTCAACAGGCATGAGGTATCGGAGCGCTATATACGTCATCACGGGTTATGCTTGGCCGACACCTTCTTCATTTTCAGCTGGTTCCTGTTGTTCATTTTCCGCAAAGGGTGCTCAGTGCGTTGACCCAGTCTCAGTTGTGATCGGTGCTATCACTAGTGGAAAACGGGCCTTTGGCCGGGACCCTTTAGTCCCGGCCTGCCTCTGGGCCGGGACTAAAGGCCCGGGCACGTCGCCCCAATTCTCAATGCCTCCCTCGAGGCTTTAGTCCCGACCCGTAAGGAGCCTTATTCCCGGTTCGTGTCCCAAACCGGGACTAAAGGGCTACGCGGTGGCCAGCCCGCATGTGCGCCACCTTTAGTCCCGGTTTGTGTCTCAAACCGGGACTAAAGTCTTCTGCCTATATATAGCACAGCCCCCCTCTCCCATCTTCCTTGGATTTTTCTTGGATGGAGGATTGTGGGTGGGTGCTAGCTCTCCACTTTTTTTGATGCACTAGAGGTGTTTGTTGAAATATGTGTTAGAGCGATGCTACTTTATTTCACCGAACACAACTACGATATGAGATGCCTGAGCCACGCTTAAACCTCTTCCTCTTTATATCTACTTATTCTAAAAGGTTAGCAACTATATTTCCTCGTTTAGACCGTGTGGTACTAATTTTTAGGATCGTGATTGTATATGATATATTGTCGTATAACACAGATGAGCCATCCATGGATGTACGGTGATCGACGCACAGCCGCTTACAGAGAAGGCGTGCATTCTTTTAGAGATGCAGCCTATGCAAACAAACATGGTGGTGGCTATATGTTTTGTCCATGTGTTGAATGTCGGAATGAGAAGGATTACACTTCCTCAAGAGTCTTTCAGAGCCACGTGCTTCGGTCCGGTTTTATGTCGGGATATAATGTTTGGACCAAGCATGGAGAAAGAGGGGTTACGATGGAAGACGACGATGAAGAAGAAGAGAACGATGATGACAACTACCGATCTATGTTCCGTGAGTATGCTGATACCGCGATGGAAGACAATGAAGAAGAAGATCGGGATGAAGAACGGGAACCAGATGAGCCCGCTGATGATCTTGGCCGGGTCATTTCTGATGCACGGCAAGGTTGCGACACAGAGAAGGAGAGGTTGCAGTTCGAGCAGATGTTACAGGACCACAACAAATTGTTGTACCCAACTTGTGAAGATGGCCAGAAGAAGCTGGGTAGCACACTGGAATTGCTAAAGTGGAAGGCAGAGACCGGTGTGACTGACTCGTCATTCGAAAAGTTGCTGGTACTAATGAAGAAGATGCTTCCAAGAAAGAACGAATTGCCCGCCAGCACGTACGAAGCAAAGAAGCTTGTCTGCCCTCTAGGATTAGATGTGCAGAAGATACATGCATGCCCTAATGACTGCATCCTCTACCGCGGTGAGAAGTACGAGAATATGGATAAATGCCCGGTATGCACTGCATTGCGGTATAAGATCAGAAAAGATGACCCTGGTGATATTGAGGGCGAGCCACCCAGGAAGAGGGTTCCTGCCAAGGTGATGTGGTATGCTCCTATAATACCACGGTTGAAACGTCTGTTCAGAAATAAAGATCATGCGAAGTTGTTGCGATGGCACATGGAAGATCGTATGAAAGACGATAAGTTGAGGCACACCGCTGATGGTCGGCAGTGGAGAAAAATCGAGAGAGAGTTCCCGAGATTTGCGGCTGACGCAAGGAACTTATGGTTAGGTCTGAGTACAGATGGCATGAATCCTTTTGGGGAGCAGAGTTGCAGTCACAGCACCTGGCCCGTTACTCTATGTATCTACAACCTTCCTCCTTGGTTGTGCATGAAGCGGAAGTTCATTATGATGCCAGTGCTTATCCAAGGTCCAAAGCAACCCGACAACGATATTGATGTGTACCTAAGGCCATTAGTTGATGAACTTTTACAGCTGTGGGCCGAACAAGGTGTATGTGTGTGGGACGAGCACAAACAAGAGGAATTTGACCTTCGAGCGTTGCTTTTCATAACCATCAATGATTGGCCTGCTCTTAGTAACATTTCAGGACAGTCAAATAAGGGATACAATGCATGCACGCACAGTTTGGATCAGATAGAAAGTATATATCTGGACAAATGTAGGAAGAATGTGTACTCGTACAATCGTCGTTTTCTTCCGCCCAAGCATCCCTTAAAGAAAAAAGGCAAGCATTTCAATGGCAAGGCAGAACCCCGGGGGAAGCCTGTCATCCGTACTGGTGCTGAAGTATTTGATATGGTCAATGATTTAAAAGTAATCTTTGGGAAGGGTTCTGGCAGCCAACCTGTTCCTAACGGCCCTGATAAGCGCGTACCCATGTGGAAGAAGAAATCTATATTTTGGGAGCTACCCTACTAGGAAGTCCATGAGGTCCGCTCGGCAATCGACGTGATGCACCTGACGAAGAATCTCTGCGTGAATATTCTAGGCTTCCTGGGCTTGTATGGGAAGTCAAAAGATACACCGGAAGCACGGGAGGACCAGGAACGTCATAAAGGAAGAGATGGCATGCATCCAGGGCAGTTTCAAGGGCGTGCCAGCTACACTCTTACTAAGGAAGAGAAGGAAATCTTCTTTGAAGTCCTTTTCAGTATCAAGGTCCCGACTGGCTTCTCGTCGAATATAAAGGGAATCGTAAATATGAAAGACAAAAATTCCAAAACCTAAAGTCTCATGACTGCCACGTGCTTATGACGCAATTGCTTCCGGTTGCATTGAGGGGAATTCTACCGGAAAATGTTCGCCTGGCAATTGTGAAGGTATGTGCATTCCTCAATGCAATTTCTCAGATGGTAATCGATCGAGAAAGTCTATCAGGGTTACAGATTGATGTGGTCCAATGTCTGGTCAGCTTTGAGTTGTTGTTCCCGCCATCCTTCTTCAATATAATGACACACCTCCTAGTTCACCTAGTCGAAGAGATTAGAATTCTCGGTCCTGTGTTTCTACACAATAGGTTCCCCTTCGAGAGGTTCATGGGAATCTTAAAGAAATATGTTCGTAACCGTGCTTGGCCAGAAGGAAGCATCTCCAAGGGCTATGGAACAGAGGAGGTCATTGAGTTTTGTGTGGACTTTCTTCCTGACCTTAAGCCGATTGGTGTTCCTGAATCTCGGTATGAGGGTAGGCTGACAGGAAAAGGCACACTAGGAAGGAAAGCAAAAGTATGTATGGACGGGCATTCTTTCTCTCAAGCACACTACACAGTTCTACACAATTCCACCGTGGTGGCTCCGTATATCGTGAGACACAAGAATATTCTACGCTCCGAAAACTCGGTGAAGGCTGACTCTTGGATTAAAGGAGAACACGAGAAGACTTTCGGCAGTTGGTTGCAGACACATCTCATGAATGACGACACCGTTGGAGATCAACTGTACTGTTTGGCCAGGCCACCATCTTCGACTATATGTACTTTCCAAGGGTATGAGATAAATGGGAATACATTTTACACGATTGCCCAAGATAAAAAGAGCACCAACCAAAATAGTGGTGTCCGCTTTGATGCAACAGACGAGAATGGGCACTGTTTGGAAACATATTACGGGTACATAGAGGAGATATGGGAACTTGATATGGACCTACTTTTAAGATCCCTTTGTTTCGGTGCAAATGGGTGAAGCTGACAGGAGGCGGGGTAGTTGTAGACCAAAAGTACGACATGACAACAGTGGATCTCAACAATCTTGCGTACATGGACGAACCATTTGTCCTAGCCAATGATGTCGCTCAGGTTTTCTATGTGAAGGACATGTCTACAAAAACAAAAAAAAAGAAATTAGCAAAAGAAGATATCGTCCGATGAGCCAAAACGCCACATAGTTCTTTCAGGGAAAAGAAACATCGTGGGAGTAGATGACAAGACAGACATGTCAGAAGATTATAATAAGTTTCATGAAATTCCGCCCTTCGAAGTGAAAACTGACCCAAGCAGCCTACTAAATGATGAAGATTCTCCATGGCTACGACCCAGAAGAAAACATAAATAATAGATAGGAATATTGGTGAAATAATGTAATAATGTATTAAACCTTTTATGTAATGCATGTATGGAATGTACTAAATTTCAAACACTTTTCATTTACATAGTATCCATGTAAGAGATGAGTTCTCGTTCGAAACCCTAATACTTCGAGAGAGATTGTCCGTTTTGTACACGAAGTGCATCCAGTTTTTGTCGTAGCCCTCTCAAATTTTTAACACATGCTATGTGGGTGAAATGATGATAGGATGCCAACTTTCAACATTTCCAGAGTTCATTTGTAGTGCTTTTCAATTTCAGGGTCAAATTGGCGATTCATCTCTATTATGAAATTAAATATACCAAAAAACCATTGCAGAACATATGACCAAATTAATACAAGTTCATCATCACATTAGAGCCAAAGAACAGTAGTGATCAAATGTTATTATTGCAAAAAATAAATACATAAAGTTCTCTCATAAAACAACATACAACTATGTAAAACATTTAAATGCAACAACAAACGCGATCAAAATCGCAACTAAGGTAACAATTGACCCAACAGCATAATGATACCAAGCCTCTTTATCAATGGCATATTTTCTAATATTCCTAATCTTCAAGCGCATTTCATCCATCTTCAAGCGCATTGCATCCATCTTCAACCGCATCGCATCGATCTTCATCTTGCGATCATCGATGACATCGACGACATGTAACTCCAGTTCCATATTCTTATCCTAAATTATTTTCAATTTTTTCTTCAAGTATTTGTTTTCTTTTTCAACCAAATTTAACTTCTCGACAAGAATTTTTATGTGGGTTGGAATTTCCGGTTCACATACCTCCTAGATTAAAAAATATATGTCATGTTGGTCGTCATAATTGTCATAAACACTAAATAAAACAAATAGTTATAAAAGATAATATATACCACATCCGAATCATAGACACGACGAGGGCCGACGGAGGCGGATACCAAAACCATCGCACTATATAATAACAAAAAATAGTGAAAGTTAGTAATTTATACAAGTATGTATCTAAATCATACAAGTAAGATTTTTTTTCTTATAAAAAGAAGATAAGAACAAGAGGCTCACCACGGTGGTGCTCGCGACGAGATCGGCACGGGGCGATCGACAATGGTGAGGATGGGCACGGGACGACACCCTACGCATGTGCAGACTCTAAGAAGTTAATTTGAGCATTTGAAATGAGCTACACTAGCAGTGACAAATGAAAGGATGAAGTAGCTAACCTTTTAAAACACTTGTGCAGTTGGTGCACGGCCAAACCTAGACAAATATTAAGGAAAATGGAGCTTGGAGGTCGAGCTTGGAGAGGAGAAAGCTTAAGTAGAGTGGCTCGGGCATTTCATCGAACACGTCATGTGCATGAACTAGAGTGGCAAGAGCATGGCATGGTCACACTTCAACAACCAAAAAACAGGGGATATGGTGGGCAGGGGCGAGGGTTTATATAGGCAACACTTTAGTCCCGGTTCTTGCCACGCCCCGGGACTAAAGGCCCCTGCTTCCCGCCTTCTGGTCTACCGAAAAAGGGCCTTTAGTCCCGGGTCGTGGCTCCACCCGGGACTAAAGGGTGTCTTTAGTCCCGGTTCGAGCCACGCCCCGGGACTAAAGGCCCCTGCTTCCCGCCTTTTGGTCTGCCGAAAAAGGGCCTTTAGTCCCGGGTCGTGGCACCACCCGGGACTAAAGGGGTCTTTAGTCCCGGATCGAGCCCCGAACCGGGACTAAAGATCCACCTGTATAAGCGGGAGTTAGAAAATTTCGAACCCAAATCGTCCATTTCTTTTCTTCTTCCTTTCGTTCTCCTGCCCGGCGTGGCACAGCGACGAACTCGACGACGCCGTCAGGCTGCCCGCCGTACTGCTCGCCGCCGCCTGCCGTCCTCCTTCGCCGTCGCCGTCATCCTGCTCGCCGACGCCGTCCTCCTCGCCGCGCACCGTCGACACCTCCGGCCGGTAAGCCCCCCGCCCCCTCCTCCCCAACACTCCGGCCGGTAGAAGAAAAGAAGAAAAAGGAGAAGAAATGAAGAAAAAGGAGGAGAAAGGAAGAAAAAGGAGAAGAAAAGAAGAACAGGAGTAGAAAGGAAGAAAAAGGAGAAGAAAGGAAGAAAAAGGAGAAGAAAGGAAGAAAAAGGGAAGGAGAAGAAAAGAAGAAAAAGGAGAAGAAAAGAAGAAAAAGGGAAGAAAGGAAGAAAAAGGAGAAGAAAGGAAGAAAAAGGAGAAGAAAGGAAGAAAAAGGGAAGAAAAGAAGAAAAAGATTTTTTTGTCATTTAATTCCTATTGTTATTAGGTTTGTGCTAGATTATTAGGGTTAGTAATATGTAGAATTAGGAAAAAGGAAAATAAGAAGAGGAGGAGAAGAAAAGAAGAAAAAGGAGAATAAGAAGACGAGGAGAGGAGAAGAAGAGGAAAAATAGAAGAAGAGAAGGAGTAGAAGAAGAGAAAAAATTAGAAGAGGAGGAGAAAGGAAGAAAAAGGAGAAGAAAAGAAGAAAAAGGAGAAGGAAGGAAGAAAAAGGAGAAGAAAGGAAGAAAAAGGAGAAGAAAGGAAGAAAAAGGGAAGGAGAAGAAAAGAAGAAAAAGGAGAAGAAAAGAAGAAAAAGGGAAGAAAGGAAGAAAAAGGAGAAGAAAGGAAGAAAAAGGGAAGAAAATAAGAAAAAGATTTTTTTTGTCATTTAATTCCTATTGTTATTAGGTTTGTGCTAGATTATTAGGGTTAGTAATACGTAGAATTAGGAAAAAGGAAAATAAGAAGAGGAGGAGAAGAAAAGAAGAAAAATGAGAATAAGAAGACGAGGAGAGGAGAAGAAGAGGACAAATAGAAGAAGAGGAGGAGTAGAAGAAGAGAAAAAATTAGAAGAGGAGGAGAAAGGAAGAAAAAGGAGAAGAAAAGAAGAAAAAAGAGAAGAAAGGAAGAAAAAGTAGAAGAAAGGAAGAAAAAGGGAAGGAGAAGAAAAGAAGAAAAAGGAGAAGAAAAGAAGAAAAAGGGAAGAAAGGAAGAAAAAGGAGAAGAAAGGAAGAAAAAGGAGAAGAAAGGAAGAAAAAGGGAAGAAAAGAAGAAAAAGATTTTTTTGTCATTTAATTCTTATTGTTATTAGGTTTGTGCTAGATTATTAGGGTTAGTAATATGTAGAATTAGGAAAAAGGAAAATAAGAAGAGGAGGAGAAGAAAAGAAGAAAAAGGAGAATAAGAAGAGGAGGAGAGGAGAAGAAGAGGAAAAATAGAAGAAGAGGAGAAGTAGAAGAAGAGAAAACATTAGAAGAGGAGGAGAGGAGAAGTAGAAAAAGAGAAGAGGAGAAGTAGTAGATGAAGAGGAGAAGTAGAAGTAGAAGAATAAGTAGAAGAAGAGGAGAAATAGAAGAAGAGGAAAAATTAGTTTAGGGTTACAAGAAGAAGAAATATTTTTTTTGTCATTTAATTTTGCTATCGTATAGTTTATATGCTTAAAGGTTAATAGTGTTTCTTAGATTATTGCTTAATTTTGCTATTGTATATGCTTAAGTGTTAATAGTTTAATTTTGCTATTGTATATGCTTAAGTGTTAATAGTTTATTTTTAGCAAGAAAATTAATAGAACTAGTTTAATTTTGCTATTGTATATGCTTAAGTGTGCGGGACTGCGCTCCGCCCGGCTGGTATTTTAGAGTTTAGGTTCTAGCCAAGACCCGGGACTCAAGGTCCTCCTATATAAAACGACACTTTGAAGTTTCCAACCCCTCTTATATAGTTTGTTAGTTTATTAGTTAATCAAATGTCCGTTTTTTGCAGAACTATGGATCCACATATCAGGAACCTCGAAGAGGAAGAACTTCTCAAAGATATAATCAAAGACGGCCCTGACGTTGAACCAGCTGTACCTCCGTCGTCATATCTAAACGCCTCCGGATATGGAATGGAGGTCGAGCGACACGAAGATGAAGCCGATGGGGCTGGAGATAGGTCCAATGATGGAGAAGGTGATAGCTCCACTGATGGAGAAGCCGGTGGAGAAGCCGTTGAAGAAATAATAAAGTCCGGCGAGGTATACATATGAAGTTCGACAATCACTTGTAATATGTGAAAAATATTGGAGATAGCTCTATATTGTATACATATACATTCATTTGACGAATGTTTCTCCCTCTTAGGCCTCCACATCGAGCAAAGCTACGAAACGAGGCCCGACTAGAAAGTTGGATGCACGGACGCATTACACCTTTGAGGTGATATTGCCTACGGGCGAACCCAAGCTTCCTAAGAATGCTGCTGACACATTCAAGAAGCAATGCGGAGTTCTCGTTAGGGATCACGTCCAGATGAGCGTTCGGGAGTGGAACAAGCGCAAAGGGGCAGCCGATAGTGACTATGTCGCCAAAAGTTATAAAGATAATCTTTGGAATGATCTCATGTCAC
This sequence comes from Hordeum vulgare subsp. vulgare, assembly GCF_904849725.1. Lineage (NCBI taxonomy): Eukaryota > Viridiplantae > Streptophyta > Magnoliopsida > Poales > Poaceae > Hordeum > Hordeum vulgare. The sequence continues at coordinate 567,306,853 of NC_058524.1, read as the reverse complement.
ATTTCAACCTGCCAGAATGTGAGAATGAAGACGCCGCACACAAACTGAGGGCCAAAGTCAAGCAGTGGACTCTAAAGAAGATGGCCGAACTGTTCCGTAGCTGGAAGAAGAAGCTATGGAAAAACTATGTGAAGACAAAGAAAGTGCCCGTATTCGAGGGGTATCTAGCTAAGAAGGCGAATCACTGGAAGGCATTTCAAGAGTACAAGGAGTCAGAAGATGCCCAGGCGTTACCAGAAAAGAACAAGATAAATGTCGACAAGAAGAAATATCACCACAAGCTGGGGCCAGGGGGCTATGAGACTGCCATCCCAAAGTGGGATAAGAAAGAGCAAGATCTTCTAAATAAAGGCATCGTACCTGAACCACTCCGTGATGAGTGGGAATTGAGAGCAAGAAATTGGTTCCTTGCGCATGGTGGGTCGTACGATGAAAAAACAGGGGACCTCATCTGCAGTGACGGTCTTAGGATACCCAGGGAGAATTGGAAAAGGATAGTGAAAGAAATTAAGGAGGGAAAAAGAAAGTTTACTGCAGATAGAGAGAAAGATTTGCTCACACTGGTCCTCGGCAATGACGAACATGGAGGACGAACGCGAGGCTTCGGTCCTTCTTACCCGTGGTGGCTTGGGTTTGCTAGAGACCAAGACACTTACATAAGCCGAGAGAGAGCAAAGAAGCGGCAGCAGGATGAGGAGAATGACAAGTTCAACGAGTTGCTTGCCAGGATTAACGAGCAACATAAGCAGATTGATGAGCTTAGAGGAGTAGCGTGCCAGGAAGATCCTGCACTTGATATTACCGGCGCCCCATCTAAGCGGAAAAGCAGCGTGGCTGAATCTGAGGCCCCGCCCGACGATGCACAAAGAATGATAGAGGGCGGTCCCAGCTACCCCGTGGATGGAATCAAGGAGTCAACATCATATGAACTCCATCCGAAATTCAAGAACATATCCATGAAGGTGGCCGTCGGACAAGCTTTACCTTTTGGCCCTGATGCACGCTGGCATGGCCGTGAGATTCCAGCTGGCTTTGCTAAAGTCGGGGTGGATGAAATCCTGACGGGGTTTCATGATATGGAGCTCGACATAGCTGGACCCGAAGATGAGAGGACACTCGGAGAAGTACTGGGTGGAGTCATCCTATGGGACAAGAACTACATCAAGCTTCCAGGCTCGGCCCCAAGGACAACACCGCCTCCGAGTCGTGCAGGTCACCTACACCTCCATTACCTCCAAGCCCTCCACATGACGTCGACCAGCACAACACGAGTCCATCTCGATCACCGCCGCCAGACTTGGGTCGTTCGTTTCCGCCGCCGCCCGCTCCGGATACTAAGCGGGAGCGTGCCACCAAGAACGCTCCGCCGACGATTCCTAAGCCACGGAGCCCCCCAAAGCGCAAATGGTCGCTCCTCCCAAAGGTACGTCATGCTAATGTTCCTATCAGACCTTATGATCGTACCCCCGAGGAAAACGCCAGGATAGCAAAGGAACATCATGATGCGCAGATGAAAAAGAAGGAACCCGAGCCCCGCCTGGAATACACCGAGAAGCAAATAGCATTTGCAAAATACTTCACGACCCTTCCATCATAGTATGACTTACACCATAAGCTTGATGACTATACACGCACAATGCACAAGGAAGTGAAAAAGAGCAGATCACCTCCAAGCCCTCCACATGACGTCGGCCAGCACAACACGAGTCCATCTCGATCACCGCCGCCGGACTTGGGTCGTCCGTCTCCGCCGCTGCCCGCTCCGGATACTAAGCGGGAGCGTGCCACCAAGAACGCTCCGCCGACGATTCCTAAGCCACGGAGCCCCCCAAGCGCAAATGGTCGCCCCTCCCAAAGGTACGTCATGCTAATCTTCCTATCAGACCTTATGATCGTACCCCCGAGGAAAACGCCAGGATAGCAAAGGAACATCATGATGCGCAGATGAAAAAGAAGGAGCCCGAGCCCCGCCCGGAATACACCGAGAAGCAAATAGCATTTGCAAAATACTTCACGACCCTTCCATCACAGTATGACTTACACCATAAGCCTGATGACTATACACGCACATTGCAGAAGGAAGTGAAAAAGAGGAGATCACCTCCAAGCCCTCCACATGACGTCGGCCAGCACAACACGAGTCCATCTCGATCACCGCCGCCGGACTTGTGTCGTCCGTCTCCGCCGCCGCCCGCTTCGGATACTAAGCGGGAGCGTGCCACCAAGAACGCTCCGCCGACGATTCCTAAGCCACGGAGCCCCCCAAAGCGCAAACGGTCGCCCCTCCCAAAGGTACGTCATGCTAATCTTCCTATCAGACCTTATGATCGTACCCCCGAGGAAAACGCGAGCATAGCAAAGGAACATCATGATGCGCAGGCTAAAAAGAAGGAACCCGAGCCCCGCCCGGAATACACCGAGAAGCAAATAGCATTTGCAAAATACTTCACGACCCTTCCATCACAGTATGACTTACACCATAAGCCTGATGACTATACACGCACATTGCAGAAGGAATTGAAAAAGAGCAGATCACGTGCAAGTGCAAGTGGGAGCAAATCAAGTTCAAATACAAGCAAGAAAAAATCAGACGTTCCTCAGCTTGGACAACAGGCCAAATAGTCGATCCCACCCCTCAAGGGTTAACCGAGAATGTTCCCCCTCAGGTGCAGGGTGTTGGGGAACGTCGCAAGGGAAACAAAAATTTTCCTACGCGCACGAAGACCTATCATGGTGATGTCCATCTACGAGAGGGGATGAGTGATCTACGTACCCTTGTAGATCGTACAGCAGAAGCGATTAGAGATCGCGGTTGATGTAGTGGAACGTCCTCACGTCCCTCGATCCGCCCCGCGAACAATCCCGCGATCAGTCCCACGATCTAGTACCGAACGGACGGCACCTCCGCGTTCAGCACACGTACAGCTCGACGATGATCTCGGCCTTCTTGATCCAGCAAGAGAGATGGAGAGGTAGAAGAGTTCTCCGGCAGCGTGACGGCGCTCCGGAGGTTGGTGATGATCTTGTCTCAGCAGGGCTCCGCCCGAGCTCCGCAGAAACACGATCTAGAGGAAAAACTATGGAGGTATGTGGTCGGGCAGCCGTGAGAAAGTCGTCTCAAATCTGCCCTAAAAGCCCCATATATATAGGAGGAGGGAGGGGGACCTTGCCTTGGGGTCCAAGGGATCCCCAAGGGGTCGGCCGAGCCAGGGGGGAGGACTCTCCCCCCCCAAACCGAGTCCTACTTGGTTTGGTGGGAGGGAGTCCTTCCCCCTTCCCACCTTTCCCCTTTTTTTTCTTTCCTTTGATATTTTCTTTCTTGGCGCATAGGGGATTGGTGGGCTGTCCCACCAGCCCACTAAGGGCTGGTGTGACCCCCCCAAATACCTATGGGCTTCCCCGGAGTGGGTTGCCCCCCTCCGGTGAACTCCCGGAACCCATTCGTCATTCCCGGTACATTCCCGGTAACTCCGAAAACCTTCCGGTAATCAAATGAGGTCATCCTATATATCAATCTTCGTTTCCGGACCATTCCGGAAACCCTCGTGACGTCCGTGATCTCATCCGGGACTCCGAACAACATTCGGTAACCAACCATATAACTCAAATACGCATAAAACAACGTCGAACCTTAAGTGTGCAGACCCTGCGGGTTCGAGAACTATGTAGACATGACCCGAGAGACTCCTCGGTCAATATCCAATAGCGGGACCTGGATGCCCATATTGGATCCTACATATTCTATGAAGATCTTATCGTTTGAACCTCAGTGCCAAGGATTCGTATAATCCCGTATGTCATTCCCTTTGTCCTTCGGTATGTTACTTGCCCGAGATTCGATCGTCAGTATCCGCATACCTATTTCAATCTCGTTTACCAGCAAGTCTCTTTACTCGTTCCGTAATACAAGATCCCGCAACTTACACTAAGTTACATTGCTTGCAAGGCTTGTGTGTGATGTTGTATTACCGAGTGGGCCCCGAGATACCTCTCCGTCACACGGAGTGACAAATCCCAGTCTTGATCCATACTAACTCAACTAACACCTTCGGAGATACCTGTAGAGCATCTTTATAGTCACCCAGTTACGTTGCGACGTTTGATACACACAAAGCATTCCTCCGGTGTCAGTGAGTTATATGATCTCATGGTCATAGGAATAAATACTTGACACGCAGAAAACAGTAGCAACAAAATGACACGATCAACATGCTACGTCTATTAGTTTGGGTCTAGTCCATCACGTGATTCTCCCAATGACGTGATCCAGTTATCAAGCAACAACACCTTGTTCATAATCAGAAGACACTGACTATCATCGATCAACTGGCTAGCCAACTAGAGGCATGCTAGGGACGGTGTTTTGTCTATGTATCCACACATGTAAATGATTCTTCATTCAATACAATTATAGCATGGATAATAAACTATTATCTTGATACAGGAATTATAATAATAACTATACATTTATTATTGCCTCTAGGGCATAATTCCAACAGTCTCCCACTTGCACTAGAGTCAATAATCTAGCCCTCACATCACCATGTGAACTACATTGTAATAAGTCTAACACCCATACAGTTCTGGTGTCGATCATGTTTTGGCCGTGGAAGAGGTTTAGTCAGCGGGTCTGCTACATTCAGATCCGTGTGCACTTTGCATATATTTACGTCCTCCTCCTCGACGTAGTCGCGGATGAGGTTGAAGCGTCGTTTGATGTGTCTGGTCTTCTTGTGAAACCTTGGTTCCTTTGCTAAGGCAATGGCACCAGTGTTGTCACAGAACAAGGTTATTGGATCCAGTGCACTTGGCACCACTCCAAGATCCGTCATGAACTGCTTCATCCAGACACCCTCCTTAGCCGCCTCCGAGGCAGCCATGTACTCTGCTTCACATGTAGAATCTGCTACGACGCTTTGCTTGGAACTGCACCAGCTTACTGCACCCCCATTAAGAATGAATACGTATCCGGTTTGCGACTTAGAGTCGTCCGGATCTGTGTCAAAGCTTGCATCGACGTAACCTTTTACGGCGAGCTCTTCGTCACCTCCATACACGAGAAACATCTCCTTAGTCCTTTTCAGGTACTTCAGGATATTCTTGACCGCCGTCCAGTGATCCACTCCTGGATTACTCTGGAACCTACCTGCCATACTTATGGCCAGGCTAACATCCGGTCTAGTGCACAGCTATTGCTAACATAATCGAAAAATGCCAGATTTCATAATCGAAAAATGCAGCTATTGCTAACATGATTCTGACGGACTTAAGCATCGCTACGGGAGAGAAAGTCTCATCGTAGTCAATTCCTGGAACTTGTGAAAAACCCTTTGCCACAAGTCGAGCTTTATAAACGGTCACATTACCGTCAGCGTCCGTCTTCTTCTTAAAGATCCATTTGTTCTGAATAGCCTTGCGGCCCTCAGGTAGTATCTCCAAAGTCCACACTTTGTTCTCATACATGGATCCTATCTCGGATTTCATGGCTTCTAGCCATTTGTTGGAATCTGGGCCCACCATTGCTTCTTCATAATTTGCAGGTTCATTGTTGTGTAACAACATGATTGATAAGACGGGATTACCGTACCACTCTGGAGCAGCGCGTGATCTCGTCGACCTGCGTGGTTCAACAGAAACTTGAACTGGAGTTTCATGATCATCATCATTAACTTCCTCCTCAACCGGCGTCGCAATGACAGAGGTTTCCTCTTGCCCTGCGCCACCATCCAGAGGGATAATAGGTTCGACAACCTCGTCAAGTTCTATCTTCCTCCCACTCAATTCTCTCTCGAGAAACTCCTTCTCGAGAAAAGTTCCGTTCTTAGCAACAAACACTTTGCCCTCGGATTTGAGATAGAAGGTGTACCCAACTGTCTCTTTTGGGTAACCTATGAAGACGCATTTTTCCGCTTTGGGTTCCAGCTTTTCAGGCTGAAGCTTTTTGACATAAGCATCACATCCCCAAACTTTAAGAAACGACAACTTTGGCCTTTTGCCACACCACAGTTCGTATGGTGTCGTCTCAACGGATTTCGATGGTGCCCTATTTAAAGTGAATGCAGCTGTTTCTAATGCATAACCCCAAAACGATAACGGCAAATCAGTAAGAGACATCATAGATCGCACCATTTCTAATAAAGTACGATTACGACGTTCGGACACACCATTACGCTGTGGTGTTCCAGGCGGTGTTAACTGCGAAACAATTCCACATTGTCTTAAGTGAGTACCAAACTCGAAACTCAGATACTCACCCCCACGATCAGACCGTAGGAACTTGATCTTCTTGTTACGATGATTTTCCACTTCACTCTGAAATTGCTTGAACTTTTCAAATGTTTCAGACTTGTGCTTCATCAAGTAGACATAACCATATCTACTTAGATCGTCAGTGAAGGTGAGAAAATAACGATATCCGCCGCGTGCCTCCACGCTCATTGGACCACACACATCGGTATGTATGATTTCCAACAAGTCACTTGCACGCTCCATTGTTCCGGAGAACGGAGTCTTAGTCATCTTGCCCATGAGGCATGGTTCGCACGTGTCAAGTGAATCAAAGTCAAGTGACTCCAAAAGTCCATCAGCATGGAGTTTCTTCATGCGCTTTACACCAATATGACCCAAGCGGCAGTGCCACAAAAATATGGTGCTATCATTGTTTACTCTAACTCTTTTGGTCTCAATGTTATGTATATGCGTATCTCTATCAAGATTCAATATGAACAATCCTCTCACATTCGGTGCATGACCATAAAAGATGTTACTCATAGAAATAGAACAACCATTATTCTCAGACTTAAAAGAGTAACCGTCTCGCAATAAACAAGATCCAGATATAATGTTCATGCTCAACGCAGGCACTAAATAACAATGATTTAAGTTCATCACTAATCCCGATGGTAGTTGAAGTGACACGGTGCCGACGGCGATTGCATCAACCTTGGAACCGTTTCCTACGCGCATCGTCACTTCGTCTTTCGCCAGCCTCCGTCTATTCCGCAGTTCCTGCTTCGAGTTGCAAATGTGAGCAACAGAACCGGTATCGAATACCCAGGCACTACTACGAGAGCTGGTTAAGTACACATCAATAACATGTATATCAAATATACCTGATTTTTCTTTGCCCGCCTTCTTATCTGCCAGATACTTGGGGCAATTGCGCTTCCAGTGACCCATACCCTTGCAATAGAAGCACTCTGTTTCAGGCTTAGGTCCAGCCTTGGGTTTCTTCGGCGGATTGGCAACAGGCTTGCCGCTCTTCTTCGAATTGCCCTTCTTGCCTTTGCCGTTTCTCTTGAAACTAGTGGTCTTGCTCACCATCAACACTTGATGTTCTTTACGGAGTTCAGACTCTGCGACTTTCAGCATCGCAAACAACTCGCCGGGAGACTTGTTCATCCCTTGCATGTTGTAGTTCAACACAAAGCCTTTATAGCTTGGCTGCAGTGATTGGAGGATTCTGTCAGTGATAGCTTCTTGCGGGAGTTCAATCCCTAGTTCAGCTAGACGGTTTGAGTACCCAGACATCTTGAGCACATGTTCACTGACAGACGAGCTTTCCTCCATCTTGCAAGCATAGAATTTATCGGAGGTCTCATACCTCTCGATCCGGGCGTTCTTCTGAAAGATAAACTTCAACTCCTGGAACATCTCAAATGCTCCATGACGCTCAAAGCGACGTTGAAGTCCCGGCTCTAAGCCATACAAGACTGCACATTGAACTATTGAGTAGTCTTCCTTACGTGCTAGCCAAGCGTTCTTAACATCCTGATCAGCCGTAGCGGGTGGTTCATCTCCTAGCGCAGCATTAAGGACATAATCCTTCTTTCCAGCTTGTAAGATTAGCTTAAGATTACGAGCGCAGTCTACAAAGTTGCTTCCATCATCTTTCAACTTAGCTTTCTCTAGGAACGTATTAAAATTGAGGATGACACTTGCGTGAGCCATGATCTACAACACAAATATATTCAAAGTGGACTTAGACTATGTTCAAGATAATTAGAGTTCAACTTAATCAAATTATATGCTAAACTCCCACTCAAAAAGTACATCTCTCTAGTCATTTGAGTGGTTCATGATCCACTTACACTATCCCAAGTCCGATCATCACGTGAGTCGAGAGTAGTTTCAGTGGTAAGCATCCCTATGCTAATCATATCAACTATATGATTCATGATCGACCTTTCGGTCTCATGTGTTCCGAGGCCATGTCTGCACATGCTAGGCTCGTCAAGCTTAACCCGAGTGTTCCGCGTGCGCAACTGTTTTGCACCCGTTGTATGTGAACGTTGAGTCTATCACACCCGATCATCACGTGGTGTCTCGAAACGACGAACTGTAGCAACGGTGCACAGTCGGGGAGAACACAATTTCGTCTTGAAATTTTAGTGAGAGATCACCTCATAATGCTACCGTCGTTCTAAGCAAAATAAGGTGCATAAAAGGATTAACATCACATGCAATTCATAAGTGACATGATATGGCCATTATCACGTGCTTCTTGATCTCCATCACCAAAGCACCGGCACGATCTTCTTGTCACCGGCGCCACACCATGATCTCCATCATCATGATCTCCATCAACGTGTCGCCATCGTGGTTGTCGATATTTCTATTACAACATGATCATCTCATACATCCAATATATCACATCACATCATTGGCCATATCACATCACAATCATACCCTGCAAAAACAAGTTAGACGTCCTCTAATTTTGTTGTTGCATGTTTTACGTGGTGACCAAGGGTATCTAGTAGGATCGCATCTTACTTACGCAAACACCACAACGGAGATATATGAGTTGCTATTTAACCTCATCCAAGGACCTCCTCGGTCAAATCCGATTCAACTAAAGTTGGAGACACCGTCACTTGCCAGTCATCTTTGAGCAAAGGGGGTTACTCGTAACGATGAAACCAGTCTCTCGTAAGCGTACGAGTAATGTCGGTCCAAGCCGCTTCGATCCAACAATACCGCGGAATCAAGAAAAGACTAAGGAGGGCAGCAAAACGCACATCACCGCCCACAAAACCTTTTGTGTTCTACTCGAGAAGACATCTACGCATGAACCTAGCTCTGATACCACTGTTGGGGAACGTCGCAAGGGAAACAAAAAATTTCCTACGCGCACGAAGACCTATCATGGTGATGTCCATCTACGAGAGGGGATGAGTGATCTACGTACCCTTGTAGATCGTACAGCAGAAGCGATTAGAGATCGCGGCTGATGTAGTGGAACGTCCTCACGTCCCTCGATCCGCCCCGCGAACAATCCCGCGATCAGTCCCACGATCTAGTACCGAACGGACGGCACCTCCGCGTTCAGCACACGTACAGCTCGACGATGATCTCGGCCTTCTTGATCCAGCAAGAGAGACGGAGAGGTAGAAGAGTTCTCCGGCAGCGTGACGGCGCTCCGGAGGTTGGTGATGATCTTGTCTCAGCAGGGCTCCGCCCGAGCTCCGCAGAAACACGATCTAGAGGAAAAACTATGGAGGTATGTGGTCGGGCAGCCGTGAGAAAGTCGTCTCAAATCTGCCCTAAAAGCCCCATATATATAGGAGGAGGGAGGGGGACCTTGCCTTGGGGTCCAAGGGATCCCCAAGGGGTCGGCCGAGCCAGGGGGGAGGACTCTCCCCCCCAAACCGAGTCCTACTTGGTTTGGTGGGAGGGAGTCCTTCCCCCTTCCCACCTTTCCCCTTTTTTTTTCTTTCCTTCGATATTTTCTTTCTTGGCGCATAGGGGATTGGTGGGCTGTCCCACCAGCCCACTAAGGGCTGGTGTGACCCCCCCCCAAATACCTATGGGCTTCCCCGGAGTGGGTTGCCCCCCTCCGGTGAACTCCCGGAACCCATTCGTCATTCCCGGTACATTCCCGGTAACTCCGAAAACCTTCCGGTAATCAAATGAGGTCATCCTATATATCAATCTTCGTTTCCGGACCATTCCGGAAACCCTCGTGACGTCCGTGATCTCATCCAAGACTCCGAACAACATTCGGTAACCAACCATATAACTCAAATACGCATAAAACAACGTCGAACCTTAAGTGTGCAGACCCTGCGGGTTCGAGAACTATGTAGACATGACCCGAGAGACTCCTCGGTCAATATCCAATAGCGGGACCTGGATGCCCATATTGGATCCTACATATTCTACGAAGATCTTATCGTTTGAACCTCAGTGCCAAAGATTCGTATAATCCCGTATGTCATTCCCTTTGTCCTTCGGTATGTTACTTGCCCGAGATTCGATCGTCAGTATCCGCATACCTATTTCAATCCCGTTTACCAGCAAGTCTCTTTACTCGTTCCGTAATACAAGATCCCGCAACTTACACTAAGTTACATTGCTTGCAAGGCTTGTGTGTGATGTTGTATTACCGAGTGGGCCCCGAGATACCTCTCCGTCACACGGAGTGACAAATCCCAGTCTTGATCCATACTAACTCAACTAACACCTTCGGAGATACCTGTAGAGCATCTTTATAGTCACCCAGTTACGTTGCGACGTTTGATACACACAAAGCATTCCTCCGGTGTCAGTGAGTTATATGATCTCATGGTCATAGGAATAAATACTTGACACGCAGAAAACAGTAGCAACAAAATGACACGATCAACATGCTACGTCTATTAGTTTGGGTCTAGTCCATCACGTGATTCTCCTAATGACGTGATCCAGTTATCAAGCAACAACACCTTGTTCATAATCAGAAGACACTGACTATCATCGATCAACTGGCTAGCCAACTAGAGGCATGCTAGGGACGGTGTTTTGTCTATGTATCCACACATGTAAATGAGTCTTCATTCAATACAATTATAGCATGGATAATAAACTATTATCTTGATACAGGAATTATAATAATAACTATACATTTATTATTGCCTCTAGGGCATAATTCCAACACAGGGGCTAGCTTTTGAAATAGCAAAGGAGTTGGCGGCTGAATGTGGTGTCTCGGTTGAAGATTTGCTGGCTTCCCAAGACGACAGGATACCCAAGGCTGTGGTAGCCCCTAAGCCACAGTTTGTCATGGGTGAGCCTTTGGTCAGCAAAGATGATCTCCCAACAAATATGCGTTACTTGGATCAATGGTACTTAAGTGAATCAAAGAATGGAAGAACGATGATCGTGTTGAGTGTCCCACGGGAGTACTACGGCCGCCCCGAAGAAATCCATATCGACTTCGATGAACTCTTCCAGATGTACAATGGCGACGCCCTCGACAAATCGCTTATGACTTGCTATTGTTTGTAAGTTTTTCAATTCGTTGTCTACATATAACTTGTTTAATTATTTCAATTCATTGTCTATATATAACTTGTACTCTATTATGCAGAATGAAGATTCTGGATTGTAAAAGTAAGAACATCCTAAATATTGGGTTTATTGACCCAGATAAAATACATATAGCGACGCTAACTGATTATCCCAAGGAGACGGAGGAAAACCTTCTAAGGTTTCTAACAGATCAAAATTTCTGTGACCACATACTGTTTCCATACAACTTCAGGTGAGGGTCGTTACTCTGTTGTGTCTATTCACTTATAAGTGTAATTGATAAGTTACTCACACACACACACACACACACACACACATATATATATATATATACATGTGCAGCTTCCATTGGATTCTGTTGGACATTCAAATTGATAAGGGAAGAGTTGATGCCTTCGACCCATTATCGAGACCCTTGGAACAGTTCCAAAGCCTGCAGGACATGCTCCAAGGGTAATTTCAATCATTCTTGCGCTCTATCGGTCTCTTTCGATGATTTTCTGATATATCAACTAATGAAAAACTTAGCAAATCATTATCCTTGTCGGGCAGGGTTTGGAAGCGGTTCAAGTGCGTGACTCCCGGTAACTTTCCTGAGAAGCTGACCTTTAGAGCGGCTCAGGTAAGTAGTAGTATGATATACTTCTATTTTCAATACATTTATGATGCTAGATTATTATTTTGATTATATATATTCTATTCTCGTAAAGTGTGACCAGCAGCCACGGGGAACGCATCTATGCGGATACTATGTTTGCGAGACCATTCGCACATTTACCTCTGAGCACAAGGATCACAGATTCGACGTAAGCAATGAACATTCACACCTCTATTTTTACCCGTCATTCTTTGTTATCATGATTGATATTCATATTCATCTCCTCTTCTTATATAGCACACGGCCATGACGACGAAGGTCCTACCAGAGCAACGCGCGATTGTTGTTGCAGAGGAGCTTGCGGGATTTCTGAGGACGGAAGCTATAGATGACAAAGGACGATTTAGTGTAGCTAGGGGCCATTACTGATGTTCGTCCATGTAATCGAATAGACGGGCTCTAGTCCCGATAATTCAGATCTCCATATAATTGTATATATATGCTCGCTTGTAAGATAAGTTAACCTTATATATATATGCATAATTATTTCTATTTAAATTATATGAAAACTAATTCCCGAACACCAAACGAGGCATCACGTTAATCTCCTGAACACCTAAACCCTAAAACTCTAAAACCCAAAAATAATTTCATTCAAAAAAACCCAAAAATAAGCAAAATCTGAAACTCTTTAGTCCCGGCCCGTGTAACGAACCGGGACTAAAGGTCCTGCCCCTGGGGCGCTATGAGACGCCCACGTGGAGCACCTTTAGTCCCGGCTTGTAACAGGGCCGGGACTAAAGGTTAGGCCTTTAGTCCCGCCCCTTTAGTCCCGGTTGGTGAACCGGGACTAAAGCCCCTTACGGGCCGGGGCTAAAGGCTCCGTCCCCACTGATGTATGCTATGCATCCCTGGTTGGTGGAGGCGTGGTCTTTGACCTGTGTGTCTTTCCTCATCGTCATTTTCTGCTTGAGGTTCGACTAAGTAAGTTGTGTTTGTCGTCGTAGTCGTGATTTTGTGCACCGGGCGTCGAAAGGCATTGTATCAGCCGCTTGACTCTTCTTCTATTATCGATGCACCTTACGGTGGTGTATCCTTAAAAAAAATAGGCATTATACTTTTGAAAGGCGTATCTTAACGGATTTGTTAATTTCTATCTAGGTGAGAATTAACATAGTCTTATCTAACTCCCACACATCATTTAATATCTCAGGCCCTAGCGAAGAAACCTGGGAAAGCCTTAGGCCCTGTTTCTTTAAAAAGTCCTATGACTTTTTTTAGTCCCAACTAAAAAGTCTCTAGTCCCTACATGTTTCTTTCCAAGGACTAAACATAGGCTAGAGGTCATTAAATGACATGCAAAAAGACCATGTTACCCCTATTAATATAGTACAAGTTATTAAATAACATACTAAAAGTAGGGGCATTGTTGGGAAAAGAGCCAAAAAAGTCCCAAAAAGTCCCTCCCATAGGGACTTCTTCCTTTAGTCCCAACTACCCCACTTTAGTCCCTAAAAGTCCCTCCTGTTTCTTTCACATGGGACTAAAGGGGACTTTTTTTAGTCCCTACACCAAAAAGTCCCTGGAAAGAAACACCCCCTTAAGCATCAGCTTTGCAGATTTTCAGTTCCAACAGAGAAGTCGGTTTCCTACGAGAAAAGCCGTGCGGCAATGGGGTGGATCCCACTCGCATCATATCTCCTATCCAGAGAAAAGAAAGGTTGCACCGAGATGAACGTCTCGCGTTCGTCTGTCCGTGAGCGTGTGAGTACACATCGGTCCTCGATCGATCGACGGCACCGGGTGTGGATGCATGATCAGGTCAGGTTGCGCGAGATGGCTGTTCCTGATCTTTCTTCCTTTCAACCCTACCAAGTTTTGTGGACACCCATGGTACGTACTTCGGGGTTTTTGCCTACAAAAACCAGGAAAATAATCATCGTAAAGCTCGCAAAGAAAAAGACCAACAAGATATTCAAGATGCTTGAGCAGCATGCTGCGAGATTCTAACCCGGTATTTCCAGAGAAGGAAACGATACTTCCAACAAGATATTCTAACCATATTGCCGTCAAGGACAATGAGTGAAATTCATGACCTGATTAATCGGCTACCGGAATTTCCATTTTTGTTTCTCGAGCTGCAGGTTGAATTAACTGAGATCTGAAATTGCGTGAGTGTGAAATTTAAGACAAAGTTAGAACCTCAATTAATTGATGTTTCTCTCTATAATTTTCAGTGGTTACAAATTCACGCCGGTGATGATATTATGTATATATCCGTTTTCTGAGTGTGTACGTGGTATCGATTAATAAGGTACAAAATGTGCACCAGCGACATATTCATGTCTGGTCAAATCATATACATGCATGTGGATATGGTCAATGAGCCTGCTAATACCGCCTACAGCTAAGTACGTACGTACAGCTAGCTAAGAAGATTTCTTGTAGAAGGTCTAATTAATCTAAGGGGGAAAGCCTAGTAGTAACAAAAATGTGGTGCTTTGAGAGTTCAGACAGGTGCAGGCGACTAATTAAGAAGGTAGCGTAAACTAGAAATGTAGCGTGCCGTGGACGGTGCTGAATGACACGCAAATATGCACCCAGCGTAAAGTTGATTTTGTGCGTGCACGCTCAACGGTGAGGCAACATCGTTTGCGGAACGTACGACAGCCACAAGTCCATATATATATAGGGCAAGCTGCATGCATCGACTGACCGTATCGGCTGTAAATAGAGCATAATACTATATGTTTCGGTTGAATTTCTTCCGTAACTTCTGTATGCGAGTGACGCTATTCTTACCTAGAAGTTTTACAAAAGAAGGTAATTTATTCAACGAACGTTTGTGTTGAAATAATATGGTGTGAGCTCTAGGCCCAAGCAACAATTTTAAAACTATAACATGACTAGATCGTGGAAAGTCTAATACCATCCGACTAGTGCAGAAAAAGTTGGATCTTTTTATAAAAACTACATGCTATTGAGGCTTAAGAAAAAAAGTGATTCATTTGTGCTCCTCCTCCGTCACCCGCCACATGCGTCGCAAGTTCCACGAATGAGGTGAGCCGAGCTCAAACCCATGTCATACATACACTTATCTTTTATCGTAATTTTAAAATCCTTTAACCGCGGCATGTGTTTTGTGCTACACACTAAAAAATAATATTCCCTCCATCCCAAAATAATATCGCTGTTTTAGCATAAAATTTATACTAATTAGTACTAAATTTGCGATATTTATTTTATGACAGATGGAATAGTTGTTGAAATTAGAGATGGGCCTTAGGCCCATAAGACAAATTTTAGAAAAATCTCCAAGGGCCCATGTAGGTGGTGGCATGACAAGGTGGTGGAAAGTTTAGTCTCACCCCGCTAGTGGAGGAGAAGTTGGACCCCTTTATAAGGGTCTCTCTTCCACATGCTATTGGAGAGTGAGAAGAGAAGGTGCCCTCGTGCACTCCTCCTCCGCCGTCCGCCTCGTCGCGCCGAGGCGCGGTTGCGGGAATGAGCGTCAGCTCATACCTACGCGCGTAACGACTCGGACGTGGGTTTGGCCCACGTCTCTCCACCCAGCCGCCTTTATAAGCAGGCTATCGCCTACCCTAGTCGTCACGAGAATCAGATCACATCTGCCTCACGCGTTCGTTCCTTGACTGCTGCTGCCGCCGGCGACTCCGTCCCGTTTACCGCGTACACGGTCGACGGGAGAGCAGGTCTCCGAAACCTCACCTCTCAGGTTCCTATACGGGAGAAGGGCGATTAAGTTTTTGGGGAGCGATCACGCGACTGCTCGCCTCCGCCCGTCTGCTTCGTCTACGTCCGCGTCGCCCTCGTCATCGCCATGTCTTCACCAAGCGAAGCTGACCGTCTCGTCCGCGAGAAGGCCGAAGCCGAGAAGAAGGCGGCAGAGGATACTGCCGCCACCACCGCTGCTGCTACGGCCAACTGGCCGATCGAAGGGTATGATGTGTTTGTCTCTCTCCTGTTTCTGTCTGCACTAGTAGTATTGCCTATATGCGTAGATGTTTCTGCTATATGCGTAGTACTTGCTAGTATACTCTGTGATCAGTATGTCATGAACCTAGTCAATGCCATGTTAGTAATTATTTCATGGATTAATCTGCTCGGAAAATTGCCTATTTACTCAACAGTCCAAAAACCTAATGTGTGTAGGAAGTTTTCGAGTAATGGTTTTGCTGCTGCACTGAAACCGGATAAGTTTACCGGTACCTTTTTCAAGCGTTGGCAAACGAGAACCACCTTATGGCTCACGACTATGAACGTGTTCTGGGTAGCCGGTGTCACTCCTACGGAAACTATCACTCCTGAACAGGAGAAGATGTTTAAGGAGGCCATCGTCCTATTCCTTGGAGCAGTCATTAGCGTGATCAGAGATAAGCTGGTTGATGCATATTTACATATGCATGTTGCCAAGGACTTGTGGGAGGCGCTCGAATCAAAATTCGGGGCCACCGATGCTGAGAGTGAGATGTATGTTATGGAGCAGTTCCACGATTACAAGATGGTTGACAACCATTCTGTATTGGAACAGGCTCATGAGATAATATGCATAGCTAAGGAACTTGAGGTTCTTAAGTGCAATTTGTCGGGCAAGTTTGTCGCGGGCTGTATAATTGCTAAGCTCCCTAATTCCTGGAGGAACTTTGCTACTACTCTGAAACATCAGAGGCGTGAGTTCTCAGTAGAGGACATCATCGGCCATCTGAGTGTTGAGCAGAACTCGAGAGCAAAGGACTCCAATGGAAAAGCGGTGGAAAGCTCTTCTGCTCCCAATATGGTACATCAGAGGAACCTCAATTCCCACAAGCCCAAGGGAAAGAGTTCTGTCCAACAGAATACCGACTTCAAGAAGAAGGGAAAGAAGCCCTTCAAGAAGAATAAGAAGGGAGATGGCTGCTATACTTGTGGTTCAGAGGAACATTGGGTGAACAAATGCCCAAACAAGTACAAGAAGCCGGCGCAGGACTCCAAGTCTGCCAATATGATTGTGGGCAACAATGAAAGTGGTGCATCTGTGTACGGTAATTTACTTACTGTATTTACAGTTTGTCAGTCCACCGATTGGTGGGTGGACACGGGTGCAAATATTCATGTGTGTGCTGACTTATCATTGTTCTCTTCTTATCAGGCCACCGGTCGCGGGTCCGTATTGATGGGGAATGGCGCGAGTGCTTCTGTTCTTGGTGTTGGCACGGTCGATCTGAAGTTTACTTCGGGAAGGATCGTGCAGCTGAAGAACGTGCAACATGCCCCCGCCATCAAGAAGAATCTCGTTAGTGGCTCCCTTCTGTGTAGAGAAGGGTTTAAGTTGGTATTCGAGTCTAATAAAGTAGTAGTTACGAAATATGGACTTTTCGTTGGAAAAGGTTATGAATGCGGAGGTCTGTTCCACCTTTCTCTTGCAGATTTTTGTAATAAAGTCGTGGACAATATTCATTCGAGTGTTAATGAATCTGAAGTTTGGCATTCACGTCTTTTTCACATAAGTTTCGGTGTTATGTCGCGGCTAGCAAAACTGAGTTTAATCCCCACTTTCACTTTAGCCAAAGGTTCTAAGTGCCATTCGTGTGTGCAAGCAAAGCAACCTCGCAAGCCTCACAAGGCTGCAGAGGAGAGACACTTGGCACCATTAGAACTCATACATTTTGATCTTTGTGAGATGAATGGTGTGTTGACTAAAGGTGGAAAGAAATACTTCATGACATTGATAGATGATTCCACTAGATTTTGCTATGTGTATCTGTTAAATACTAAAGATGAGGCTCTACACTACTTTAAAATCTATAAGGCAGAAGTTGAGAATCAACTTGAAAAGAAAATTAAACGAGTCCGGTCTGATCGTGGTGGAGAGTACTTCTCAAACGAATTTGATTCATTTTGTGCGGAACACGACATTATTCATGAGAGGACGCCTCCCTATTCACCGCAGTCAAACGGGGTTGTCGAGCGGAAAAACCGTACTCTAACTGATTTGGTTAACGCCATGTTAGATACATCGGGTTTATCCAAGGCATGGTGGGGGGAGGCTATATTGACCGCGTGTCATGTCCTGAATAAAGTTCCTACAAAAGATAATGAGGTCACTCCCTACAAGGAGTGGTCGAAGAGAAGGACGACGCTCTCGTACTTACATACTTGGGGCTGCTTGGCGAAAGTCAATGTACCGATCCCCAAGAAGCGTAAGCTTGGACCAAAGACTGTGGACTGCGTTAATTTGGGATACGCTAAGAATAGCGTAGGCTATAGATTTCTAGTAGTGAAATCTGAGGTACCTGACGTGAAGGTCGGTACAATAATGGAGGCGAGGGATGCTACATTCTTTGAGGATATATTTCCCATGAGAGATATGCAAAGCACTTCTAGACAGGAATCTGAGGTAACTCCTGAGCCTGCCATTCCTATGGAATACTATGAATAAACACACGATGAAAATCCTGAGGAGGATGACGAGGAAGCCCGTGGTAGGGGCAAGAGACAAAGGACTGCAAAGACCTTTGGTGATGATTTCTTCATATACCTCATGGATGATAATCCCACTTCTATTTCAGAAGTGTATGCTTCTCTAGATGCTGATTACTCGAAAGTTGCGGTCCGTAGCGAGATGGATTCCATCATGGCTAACGGGACATGGGAAATCACTGATCGTCCCTATGGTTGCAAACCATTGGGATGCAAGTGGGTGTTCAAAAAGAAGCTTAGGCCCGATGGTACGATTGAAAAGTACAAGGCTAGGCTTGTGGCCAAGGGCTATGCCCAGAAAGAAGAAGAAGATTTCTTCGATACTTATTCACCTGCGGCTAGACTGACCACCATTCGAGTACTACTCTCATTGGCGGCCTCTCATGGTCTTCTCGTTCATCAAATGGACGTTAAGACGACTTTCCTGAATGGAGAGCTAAATGAGGAAATCTATATGCAACAGCCAGATGGCTTTGTGATAGAAGGTCAGGAAGGAAAGGTGTGTAAGTTGCTGAAATCTTTATATGGTCTGAGACAAGCACCTAAGAAATGTCATGAGAAGTTTAATACAACTCTGACATCTGTTGGCTTTGTTGTTAATGAAGCTGACAAATGTGTATACTATCGCCATGGTGGGGGCGAAGGAGTTATATTGTGCTTGTATGTTGCTGACATACTGATATTTGGAACCAACCTCAAAGTAATTGAGGAGGTTAAGTATTTTCTGTCTCAAAACTTTGAGATGAAGGACCTTGGGGTGGCTGATGTTATCTTGAACATGAAGCTGTTGAGAGAAGATGAGGGTGGGATTACACTTCTGCAATCCCACTATGTTGAGAAGATTTTGAGTCGCTTTGGATATTCAGACTGCAAAATTTGTCAAACACCATATGATCCTAGTGTGCTTATTCGAAAGTTTAAAGGCACAGCTATAGATCAATTGAGATTCTCTCAAATTATCGGTTCACTTATGTACCTAGCTAGCGCAACGAGGCCTGACATCGCGTTTGCTGTGAGCAAACTTAGCCGGTTTGTTGCAAACCCGGGCGATGTTCATTGGCGTGCTGTTGAAAGAATTATGCGCTACTTGAAAGGTACTGTCAACCACGGGCTTCACTATACGGGATTCCCATCGGTACTTGAAGGGTATAGTGATGCGAATTGGATCTCTGATGCTGATGAGATGAAGGCCACTACTGGGTATATGTTTACTCTTGGGGGTGGTGCTGTTTCCTGGAAGTCTTGCAAGCAAACGATCTTAACAAGATCGACAATGGAAGCAGAATTAACAGCATTAGACACATCTGGTGTCGAAGCAGA
The DNA here is from genome assembly GCF_904849725.1 of Hordeum vulgare subsp. vulgare. Classification (NCBI taxonomy): domain Eukaryota; kingdom Viridiplantae; phylum Streptophyta; class Magnoliopsida; order Poales; family Poaceae; genus Hordeum; species Hordeum vulgare. Next base: position 567,287,163 of record NC_058524.1, on the reverse strand, counting down.
ATTTCTTCGAGATCTTTTGATGGACTTACCTGTGGTTGAGAAGCCAGTTCTGGCTATCCTTATGAACTGCGATAATCAAACAGTTATTGTTAAAGTGAAGAGTTCGAAGGACAATATGAAGTCCAACAAACATATAAGAATGAGATTGAAGTCTGTCAGACGTTTGAGAAACTCCGGAGTGATAGCGTTGGATTACATCCAAACGGCTAAGAATCTGGCAGATCCCTTTACTAAAGGGCTATCACGTGTTGTGATAGACAATGCATCGAGGGAGATGGGTATGAGACCCACATGAGTTGCCATGGCAGTAACCCAACCTATATGATCGGAGATCCCGTGAAGTAGGACCTGGGAAAACAAGCCAGTGGTGAACTGAGGAGAGTAACTTTACTAACCCACTCCGTTGGAGATGCAATACTCTCGGATACTGTACGGTAGGATGACTACTGTCTTAATGTGTTCTAAAGCTTATATGTAAGCAAGATGCTGTCCTACAGAGCGATCTTTGGAGGAACACACCTATATGAGCTTGACTGCTGGTCACAGTCTATGAGATTTTGGTGATCTCTAGTAAACTCATGAATAGGCCAGGAGTGTGACTAATATGCTCCACCCGAGGGGTCACCTTCGGCAGCCTAGTACTAGTAAGACTTGTGGTGATGCTCCTTTACGTCAAACTGACAATTCAAGGCATAGTCCATTGTTCAGTTGTAAAGGGGTGTAGCTACTTGCTCTAGGTGAAGCTCAACCTTAACAGGTCTTCACTGAAACGCTGGTATATTAAAACAGTGTTTGGAACGAGGGAACACGATGTGCCCTTGAGTTCTGGTGGGGGATTGTTGAAATTAGAGATGGGCCTTAGGCCCATAAGACAAATTTCAGAAAAATCTCCAAGGGCCCATGTAGGTGGTGGCATGACAAGGTGGTGGGAAGTTTAGTCCCACCCCGCTAGTGGAGGAGAAGTTGGACCCCTTTATAAGGGTCTCTCTTCCACATGCTATTGGAGAGTGAGAAGAGAAGGTGCCCTCACGCACTCCTCCTCCGCCGCCCGCCTCGCCACGCCTCGTCACGACGCGCCGCGCCGCGCCGCGGGAATGAGCCGAGCCGAGCTCATACCTACGCGCTTATTTTTGCCGGTCACGAACGGAGAATACGTAACGGACAAGGCACGATCCGAGACGTCGGTTCGTGGCTGTTACCGACTCGGACGTGGGTTTGGCCCACGTCTCTCCACCCAGCCGCCTTTATAAGCAGGCTATCGCCTACCCTAGCCGTCACGAGAATCAGATCACATCTGCCTCACGCGTTCGTTCCTTGACTGCTGCTGCCGCCGGCGACTCCGTCCCGTTTACCGCGTACACGGTCGACGGGAGAGCAGGCCTCCGAAACCTCGTCCCTCCGGTTCCTGTACGGGAGAGGGGCGATTAGGTTTTTGGGGAGCGATCACGTGACTGCTCGCCTCCGTCCGTCTGCTTCGTCTACGTCCGCGTCGCGCTCGTCATCGCCATGTCTTCACCAAGCGAAGCTGACCGTCTCGTCCGCGAGAAGGCCGAAGCCGAGAAGAAGGCGGCAGAGGATACTGCCGCCACCACCGCTGCTGCTACGGCCAACTGGCCGATCGGAGGGTATGATGTGTTTCTCTCTCTCCTGTTTCTGTCATGCACGACATGCATGGCTTACTTGCCCTTGCAAACCACACCACAGTGTGTATATATGTATACTCTCTGATGCAATACAATCATTATCTGAGCGCATCATTCTCTAGTTTGGTATCAGACCTTCTCGATCCTATCCCACCATGCACCGTCTCCTCCACCGCACCCGTTCTGCCGAGCTCGACACCGCCTCTCCACCCCCCGCCGCTCCCGTTCCTCTCGCTGCCGCATCACCCGCCGTGCTCACCCCACGGCCTCCGGCCCCAGCCGCAGCCCCAGCGCCCCGCTGTGCCTCCCCCGCCGCGCTAGGCAAAACTACCATGCGGGACGACGGCGCGGCCACCTCCTCCGCGACGCCCGCTCCTCCTGCCATGGGCGCCCTCCGCACAGCGGGCAGCGTCGCCGTCCCGCGCCTTCCCCTCGGCGGTCCGGACCGCGCCCTCGTCCCCGCTCTCGGCCTCGACTGCGACGCCGGGCCTTCTGTCGCGGCAAACGACCTGCCCGCCTCCATCGCGCACTTCTTCTCCGCCAAACTCCAGCTCGAGTTCGGCAACTACACCCGATGGCACCAGCTCTTCTACCTCGTCGCCTGCAAACACGAGGTCCAGCATCACCTTGACGATGCCACTGAGCCCCTCGCCCAGAGCGCCCTCTGGCGCAACGACGATCTCACCGTCGTCCTCAGGCTGCATGGCGTCGTCGACGACGAGCTCCTGGCCGCCGTCGCCACCCCCACTAGCTCTGCGCATCACATCTGGATGCAGCTCCACCTCCTCTTCACGGACAACCAGCCCGGTCGCGCCGTCATCCTCGGCGCCGAATTCCGCAACCTCGTCCAGGGTGACCTCTCCATCGTCGGGTACAGCCGCCGCCTCAAGTCCCTCACCGACGCCCTCGTGGATGTCGGCGAGCCCGTCTCCGACCACTCCCTTACCCTGCAGCTGCTGCGCGGCCTCAGCCGCAAGTTCCATGTCATGGCCACCCTCCTACCGATGCAGTCGCCCTTCCCCTCCTTCGTCCAGGATCGCTCCAAGCTGCTCATCGAGGAGATCTCCGCCAACGAACGCGCCCGCCTCGGCGGGCGCCCCAAAGGGACGGCCACCGCTCGTGCCGTCGGGCACGCTCCTGGCGGCACCTCCATCGACAGGACCACCTCCGGCAACACCGGTGGCTCCACCGACAGAGGCAAAGGCCCCGCCTCTCCTACCAGCGACCGCGACCGAGGAGGAGGGCGCGGCCGTGGACGCGGGCGCGGCTCCGGCGCCGGACGTGGCTCGCCTTCTCCGGGCCGGCTTCTTCGCCCCCTACGGCACCCTCCTCACCAACATACCCGCTGCTCGGCCTCCCTGGGTGGCTCCCAACGCGGCCGGCGTCCTCGGCCCGCGTCCGCCTCCGGCACACCAGGCCTATCTCGTGGCCGCCCCTCCCACTCCCAGCGTCGGGCCGTCTTGGGAGCAGTATCACCAACTCTACGCGGCCCTCCAGAACCTGACACTGCAGCAACAACATGCCGGCGGCACGCCGGACTGGTTCCTCGACACGGGCGCTACGTCGCACGTCGCAGGTAACGCGAACACTCTCACCTCGTATGGTTCCCCCTCTTTGCGTCACTCCTCTGGCATCCTCGTCGGTGACAGCGCCCGCCTACCCATCACTGCCGTCGGTTCCACCTCTCTCTCCAATTTTTCTCTCAATGATGTGTTGATCTCCTCCTCTATAATCAAAAGTCTTATTTCGGTACGCCGTTTCACTATATACAACTTTTGCTCTATTGCTTTTGACCCTTTCGGTTTTTCTGTGAAGGACCTAGCAACGGGGAGGCTGATCATGAGATCAAATAGCCATGGGGACCTCTACCCCTTCTTCACCAACTCCGGTGTGCAGGCAGCCCTCTCCATCACCACCGACGATCTATGGCATCTTCGCTTGGGTCATGCCAACAATAACGCCGTCTCCACCATCGCTCGTAGTTTTCTTCCCAATTGTAATAACAGCCCTAGTCACCATGTTTGTAGTGCATGTAAACTAGGCAAACAGCCTCGGCTGCCCTTTCCCACTTCCACCTCCAAGACTAGTGCACCTTTTCAATTAATACATTTTGATTTGTGGACATCACTCGTGCAAAGTTTTTCCGGTTTTCAGTACTATCTTGTATTACTTGACGACCATACACACTACTCTTGGACATTTCCGCTGCGCCACAAATTGGACACCGCCGACACCATCTCTCGCTTCTTTGCCTACATCCTCACACAATTTCACGTGACGATCCAATGCATTCAATGCGACAATGGCGGTGAGTTTCTCACTTCCTCCCTACGTGATATATTCTCTCGCCACGGTTCGTCGTTTCGCCTCTCTTGTCCTCACACCTCTCCACAAAATGGCAAAGCCGAACGCCTTATACGAACCACAAATGACATGTCCGCGTCCTCCTTATCCATGCCAGTCTACCCCCACCCTTCTGGGTCGAAGCACTCCACACTGCCACTTACATCCTCAACCAGTGCCCTTCCTTTGCCATCCACTTTCACACACCCTACTACAAGCTTCTCGGCCAACACCCCACGTATGACCATATGCGCGTCTTTGGCTGCCTCTGTTTCCCAAACACCATAGCCACCTCGCCTCACAAACTTGCCCCACGCTCATCTCGGTGTGTCTTCCTCGGCTACCCCCTCGAACATAAGGGTTACCGGTGCCTCGATCTCGCCACTCGCAAAGTTATTATCTCACAGCATGTCAAGTTCGACGAACGTTGCTTTCCCTACAAACAAGCCTCCAACACCTCTGGCCACACCTTTCTCGGCGCACCAGATCCCCACCCAGCGCCACCTCCCACTTTCCCGCGCCTCGCACCCGCTCGTACGGCCAACACCCCGCCTCCGGCTCGCCCTTCGGGATCTGCGCCGGGCCCCACCGTACCTGCCTCCAGCCGCGTCTCGGCACCCGCGTCGGGCTCGCCTGGACCCGCACATGCACCAATACCCAACTCCCCTACTAATACTCCCACGCCTCGCTGACCACCTGGGTTCGCTCCCCGGTACTCCCCGCCAACCACTCCCGTCGCGGCCTCCCCACTTCCAGCCGCCCCTGACCAACCGCTCGCCCCTGCCACACCACCTTCCCGCGACAGCTCCCATGCAGACGCATCCCGCGCGCCGCGTCCCACCCGCACCAACGCGCCCGCACCGGCCCCATCTGCCAGTACACATGCAGTTCCTGCCGACTCATCGCATCCCACCCCGATCCCGCCGTGCGCAGTCCTCACTGATCCGCCTGCTAATCGCCATCCCATGCGCACTCGCGGAAAGTCTGGCTTCGCCCAGCCTAAGATTCTACACACTGACACTACCTCCATCAGTCCCATCCCCTCGTCCTATCGTGTCGCTCTTCGTGACCCGAACTGGTACACCGCGATGCTCGAGGAATATGACGCACTGATGCAGAATAATACTTGGTGTTTAGTGTCTCGTCATGCAGGTACGAACGTCGTTAAGGGGAAGTGGATTTTCCGGCATAAGTTCCATCTCGACGGCACGCTCGCTCGGTACAAGGCGCGCTGGGTCCTCCGCGGCTTCACACAGCAGGCCGGCGTCGACTACGCTGAGACTTTCAGCCCTGTGGTCAAGCCGGCCACGATCCGGACAGTTCTGAGCATCGCCGCCGGCCGGTCTTGTCCCATCCATCAGCTGGATGTCAAGAACGCCTTCCTCCACGGTCACCTCGCCGAGACGGTCTACTGCCATCAGCCATCCAGATTCGTCGATGCTGCATCACCATCTCACGTCTGCCGGCTGAACCGTTCCCTCTACGGTCTCAAGCAGGCTCCGCGTGCGTGGTTCACCCGCTTCACCGCCTACCTCCGGACGCTCGGCTTCGTCGCGTCCCGCTCGGATACATCTCTCTTCATTCTTCGACGCGGCGACCAGCTCGCCTACCTGCTACTCTACGTCGACGACATCATCCTCACCGCCAGCTCTGCTGCGGTCCTCGACTCCGTCATCCAGTCGCTCGGCCGCGAATTCGCGATGACCGACCTCGGCGCTCTTCATCACTTCCTCGGCATCAACGTCATCACCATTACACACGCGCTGTTTCTCTCTCAGGAACAGTACGCCTTGGAGATCCTCGACCGCACAGGCTTGCTAAACTGCAAGCCCATCTCCACTCCGGTCGACACGTCCTCCAAGCTCTCCATCGACACCGGTCCTCTCTTCCACGACCCGTCACTCTACCGCAACTTGGTTGGTGCTCTCCAGTACATCACTTTGACACGCCCCGACCTCTCCTACGCCGTTCAGCAGTGCTGCATGTTCATGCATGCCCCGCGTGACTGCCACTATCAGCTTGTGAAGCGAATTCTCCGATATCTGCGTGGTACAACACATCTGGGGCTTCGGATCCACCGCGACACCGGCACTGACCTAGTCGCCTACTCCGACGCTGATTGGGCGGGTTGCCCCGACACTCGCCGTTCCACGTCAGGCTATTGCGTCTACCTCGGCGCCAACCTTCTCACTTGGTCCTCGAAGCTGCAGGTTACTGTCTCGCGATCGAGCACCGAGGCAGAATACAGAGTCGTCGCCAACGCCGTCGCCGAATCGATGTGGCTCCGACAGCTCCTCGGTGAGCTCCACCACCCGCCGTCTCGCGCCACAGTGGTCTACTACGACAACATCAGCGCCGTCTATATGTCAAGCAACCCCGCGCAACATCAACGCACCAAGCACATCGAGATCGATCTACACTTCGTCCGTGAACGTGACGCCCTTGGAGAAATCCGCGTTCTTCACGTGCCCACGAGCTCGCAGTTTGCTGACATATTCACCAAGGGCCTGCCGACCAGTGTGTTCCCTCGACTTTTGGTCCAGTCTCAACGTCGGATAACTCCTACTCCCTGGTCATGCGGACCCTGATGGTTAGCTTAGGCGCTACTCCTCGCCAGGTCGTGCGCACTCTCCTGCATGCACGGCATGCATGGCTTACTTGTTGTTGTAAACCACACCACAGTGTGTATATATGTATACTCTCTGATGCAATACAATCATTTTCTGAGCACATCATTCTCTAGTTGTTGCTACGTGGTCGTAATATAATTAGGCGCCTTTGTTCCTTTTTATAAAAATGGCGTTGAGCAATTGTTTTTCCTCTTTACTCTCTTCTCTTTGTTCACCACCAAAAAGTTGGAAAAAGATTTGAATTCACGAGAAAACAATTGATCATATTTGAGAATTTTAATGGATATCAATTACGCATAAATAATAATGTATATATACGCACAAAATCCATGATCGCCTGCCCAAAACAGATATGTGCCAATACTGAAGTCATACTAATTTTGTTGGGTGAAAAATGCCCCTGATCATATATATTATTCGAAGTGTACAACATGTTTTTTTTTCGAAACCGAAGTGTACACCATGTAGCTTGGTAAACAACCTTCATATTTAAAATGTTACTGTACTAGTGTATGGTTCTTACTTTCTCAGAGTGGACGATCGAAGACAAGAAAAAACACACTCAGACCGGTTTCCAAAATCCAATGTATCTTGACAGTTATAAGCTTTGTGCAGCACTCAACAGTTAACAGCGGTGCAGCCTCTCCCCCATCGTTTATCTTTTGGAGATCTCTTAGAGCAACTCTAGCAGACCCCGCATCTCGTCCCGGTTCGTAAAATAATCGTTAAATTGCGGGTCGAGGTCGAAAAATCCGTACGATCAGACCCCGCATCCCGTGCCGATCCGTATTATTTTTTGCGGGGCGCGGCAAATCTTATCCGCCAACCTCCATCTTCACGGGCTGGGAGGCCGACCCGAGTTGAACCCTTATCCGGCGCGAGATTTGGCGGGAGGGATATTTCCGCGCGTCCTTTCCCCGCTCCCCGCACCCTCCGCCACCATTGCCCCCCCCCCCCCCCCCCCCCCCGCAAGCTCCGGTTCCTCCTCCCCGGCCGTTCCTCGCCGCCATGGAGGACCCCATGCTGTCCCCTGTCACCATCGAGGTCGTGCATGATCCTTCCCCTCGGGCGAATCTCGTTGCCGGCCATGTTGCCCCCGCCGTCATCGCCCAAGCACACGCCGCGCCTTCCCGGAAGAGGCAGGGCACCGTGGTCGTGCAGGGCGGGAATCCGGCTGTCCCCGCCGCGACGGCCTGCGCTCCGGGCGCCAACGCCGCAGTGCGATCGCAGAAGGCCGGCAAGGTCGCGGTCGTAAAGCGGAGGAAGGTTCCTGCTTCAAGGAAGCCACCTTATTCAACCTCTGACTCCCCCCCCCCCCCCCCCGCAAAAAGCTGCTCCGGCGATGCCGTTGAACGATTCCGCTCCCCCGCGGCCGAGGTGTTCGACGAAATGGCCGGAAGGTATGCCTCTTCGGTCTTGGCGATTCCTTTTCATTTTTCGTCATTAATCTTGATAGCTCGTGACTTGTTATTCGCTATAGCGGTGGTTCGAACAATGCAACAACCGAGTTCATGAACATGTTGGACACGAACGCGGTTGACATTGATCAAGCCTCTTTCGAACCATTCAACTACAATGAAACGGACGGCGGCGTGGATGACCATGGTGTTGCGGACGAATTGGAGGAGATCGAAGCGGAAGCGTTTGAGCAGTCGCAAGCAAAGGGTGGGAAAAGCCAAAGATCGAAGAACTACACGATCTTGGAAGATCAATCTTTGATCCAAGCATGGAGTGTGATGTCTCTTGATGCATGCACGGGTGTTTCTCAAACCGTCAAGAGATATTGACAAAGGATCGAAGATCAATACTTCCGCATTATGAAAAAGTATCCTAATAGGACTGCACGCACATTTCGGTCACTTTAAGGGCGTTGGGAGAATATCAATATGGATGATTTCGATGCAAGAGTTGGAACAAGCGACGGATGTGGATTCGGTGGCGCCGATGAACTTCAATATGGACTCCATGAAGTGGAGTGAAGATCTACCCCCAAGATGATGCCGGACATGGGCGCAAACCTTTGCATGCCCTCTTTTGGGTAATGAACTTCGCTTTTATTTGCACGTAAACTATTTATTTCGTTTGAATTTGAACTTGTTTGCCAAATCCTATGTCAAATGCGAGATTTACAGTTTTTTGTTTGCGGGTCGTCGCTGTGAAGCCCGAGCAGAACCCGCAGTAGCCGACCCGTAAAAAAGCATATTCCGCGAATATACTTTTTTACGAATCCGTTTGAAGGGTTTGTTTCTGTGCCAGCCCGCGCCGGCCCGTAAAAATGGTTGTATGCGAACTGCAAACGCATTTTGCGGGTCGGCGAGATGCGGGGTCTGCTAGAGTTGCTATTGATCTGTTTGTGGTTGAAACTGAACCGGGCACCCAGCAGTGCATGCTGAGGAAGCAAGCAATACAAACTGCCACATTTGCCGCGTACAAATAAGATTAGACAACATCGATCGATCGATCGTGTGCACCAGATAGGCACGGTACTATATCGAATCAGCCATCAATAAAGCTTTATCTTTTGAGACGAGATATATGTACTATTCGCACGTACACATTTCACCTGGATCTAATTCCGGTTAGGTTCAGCCCTTGCGTGCGTGCATGTATGTAGCATTTTGCCACTGCTGTCCCTTTCCTTGATCAAAGCTGCCTAAGAATATAAGCAAGGGAATTGCTAAAAGGATCACACATTTGTCAAGTCTTAGTCATTATTTGCTTTTATTTGTTTATTTTAGCTTTTAATCATTTTTGCATAGTACTCCCTCCGTTCCAAAATTCTTGTCTTAACTTTGTCTAGAAATGGATGTATCTAAATATTAAAACTTGACTTGATACATTCATATCTAAACAAATTTAAGACAAGAATTTTGGGACGGAGGGAGTACATCTTTTGTTTTGTATTTGTCGTGGTTGCACTATCTTCGTGCAAATGTTCTTTAATGGTGGGATACAATATAAGAGTGATATCAACTTCCGAATTTTTTAGTCACCTCGCCCTGTACAATACTTTTCATCCTACGGTTATATTATAGCAGCATTCTACGATGTGTGGTAAGTTCTCACCTCAGCTAATCTTTGTTAGGCCGGGGGTAATCCTTCTTTTCCAACAAAATTTAATCTTTGTTACTACTTCCTCTGTTCCTAAATTTAAGATTTTTTTAAATTTTTAGTAGATGACTACATACGGAACAAAATGAATGAATCTATACTTTAAAATATATCGACATACATCCGTATATATATAGTTTATATTTTAATCTTTAAAAGGTTTCATATTTAGAAACGGAGGGAGTAGTATTTAAAAAAAAACTCAGCTTTGTCAAAATGTGCATGCGGCAGCGTGTTGGACTAGCTCTACGGCTCTACCTCTCTCTACATATACAAGCATGCATGCATGCGTGTGTGCATGGTGACCGGCCAGCCGGCTCGAAAATTCTTGTCCGTTAATTCTTCCTTCGATCGCTTTATTATGTCATGTGGCGATGAGGATCAAGTGCCATTCATCACACCGGCCAAATCGAAAGAGCAAACAAGGGAATTAGTTCGTGTGGTCTCTTTCTCACATAAAACTAAAAGTTCCAGCTTTAGTATGTAAAACCCTTAACGTCGACGAACTTGCATAAGAAAGGTTGACGGTATGCAAAAGGAAAGAAGTCGGTGGGAAGGTGCTTTGCAATTTGCATGCATGATTTGTCTGAAAGGTTGAAGGTACTTTGGACGACGCGTAGAGGCGCCGCCAATGGGTGTCAGAAAGTTGTTATACATGCGTGCAACTTTAGTGGTTCTGGATCCTTTATATATGTTCACACCACTTAATACAGATCGACAAATATTATTTGCGTGTCTTCTCCGCTGCCACTATCTTCGTCGCATGCGATCAGCGACTGATCGAGCTTGGTTTCGGTGTTACACATATCGTCAACACAAATATATTTTGTGGGTAAGCAAAAGAAAATAAATTACCCTCCTTTTAATCATGCAAATATTTTTGCTAATTCTCATTTAAAAAAACAAGACAAAATATTTGTTATTTTCATTAATTAAGAAGAAAGCTTAGACATATGCCGCAAAGCAGCGAGATAAAAAGAAAGTATACTCTTGGAAGTTGGAACATCAGGATACTCAAGTGGCTTGCCCCAGCCAAAGCCCAAAGATGGTTGTTCTATGTTTGCAGAAATCACTGTTTGGCTTGCCCAAAGGTGTGAACCGGCGAGATAAAAAGAAATTCTACTCTCGCCACATCAAGATACTTAAGTGGCTTGCCCCAGTCATTGAAAAATTCAGGTTTGAAAAAAAATGTTTGCTTGCAGGCACAAGCACGGATGTGTTGTTCTATAAAAGAGTTTACTTTCAAGAGAGAGTAAATCAGATAAAACCACATCCTTCCCGGTGGACCCACAACATACCATGATATCGACCAAATCATATGTACCAAAATAGTTGATCTCCACCACTTCTATTTATCCTTCGAGACAACAATATATTAGAGATTGCCACTACTTCTATCTTTACCTAATAATAAAGAGGCTATCGCTTCCGTCGGAAAACCCACCGAGATGATATTACAAAAAAGCCCTTACTGTTTATGACATTAAACTCGTAGTATATATTAAATATTTTTTAAAAATACTCATATGTTTTAAACCGTAACTCCAAATTTAACATATTATACATGGAATTTGATTAGAAAAATATGTAGAATTTAAATATGATATTATTTTATCTGTTAAATGTTTTAATAAAAATACTATCTAGGGTGCAATCTTAATAAGTAAGTCATTATTCGTCTTTCTTTCATACCGGTACTCATCCGGGTTGGGGATGAACACGTCAACAAAATCAGGATTAGAGATGAAACTGAAAGTCACTTGACTGATTCTTTGTACGTATTAAATCTACATGCAAGCCGTGTTAAAATAGAAGACCTGTGAAATTTTGAACTGCATTTTTGTAGGATAAGACCATCTTTATTTGTATCGTAACTATAAATTCTTAAATTATAGACATTTTTTATAAATTAAGAGCGTGTGCCGTGTGATATTTCTTTCTCCCGTTGCAACGCATGAGCCCTTTTGCTAGTTTATCTTAACAGGCACTCATGTCACCTTATCGAAGGCTCATCCCGACATGTACATAATTTTATTTTACATTATTTGTCAATCCCCACTACCTATATTTATCTCAAGACAAGATGCACACACATCCCTCCTTACCACATATGCCACCTCAAGAAAGTCTCGCCACAACACGCATGAGAAATATTTTGTAAACCATATTATGCTACCTATATTCAATACATGTTTACAGTAATACAACATTTAAAATGCATTTTAGTTATAGCTCATATATTATTATTTTAAATATTCATATGAAATACAAATCTAAGTGAATACTTCTATTGCAACTTTATTCCGGCAGCAACATGGGGTATCACGCTTAGTTTTTGGAAAGAAAAAAAACAACTCCAGGGACAGGACACGTCCTCAGTTTGATAACCAAATGAACAATTTGGGCCTGCACGACAGCTATGACAAGATATGAAAGCCATAATTATAGCATGAACATGTTTTTGTTCATAGTAATATTCATCCACTTATGCGTAATGTTTCCTTGCAATTTCCTAACGGAAATACTACTTCATTTCAGCAAATAGAAACGCAACAACAGAATGGACATGTTTCCAGCTGCAAGCCATCAACCGAACGAGAGCAGGTCGAAGAAGACAAGGCATGCAGTGAGCATACAGAATTAATGAAAGCTGATCACGCATATGGGCACTAGCTTTGTCCGCAAGCACTCCCGCCCACACGCAAGACCGAACGGCCGGCCAACAGCCATGCATGTGCATATCGAAATATCTGGAAACAAACTCGGAAGGGTCGCATGCACAGGATTTTTTCACCATTTTGACCCATGGAATAAAAGTATTACACGGAATGAACTCTGATTGAAACCATTTCACGATCTGACCTTTTTTAAAACGCCAGAGCCCGTGGCGTTGCAGACGCACATAGAAACGCCAGTCTAATGTGGCGTTGTAGACCCACTCAAACGTCAGTCTAACGTGGCGTTGCAGGCAACGCGTGAAACGCCATGGTCCATGGCGTTTCAGCAGTACACATGTTGCTGAGAGCATGTCGTGGGCTGGCTGGATGTCGTCGCTGCGTTCCATAGTGGGTCTGCAACGCCAGCACTGCTGGCGTTTCACAATGGGCTTGCAACGCCACATTAGATTGACGTTGCAAGAAAGAAAAAACGCCACGGTAGACAGACGTGTCACTGTTGGGCAGCAACGCCAGCACTGTTGGCGTTTCACAGTGGGTCTGCAACGCCACTTTAGACTGGATTTGCAAAAAGAAAAAACGCCACGGTAGACAGGCGTGTCACTGTAGGGCAGCAACGCCACGGTAGACAGGCGTTGCATAGTGGGGCAGCAACGCCACGGCTTGTGGCGTTTCTAAAAGGATCATATCGTAAAATGGTTTCAAATCTGATTCATTTTATGCTCATGTTTAAGAAAAAGGTTTAAAAAAATCCGCATGCACATGGATGCATCTTTTCATGACTATGACCATGACTATGAGTGTGTGTTCATGAGTTCAATCACCTTTTATGCTAGCTAGCTAGGCTGTGCATGCATGCATCGTGTCTTTTGCTGTACGCTATTTTCCTTCAGATTCCGTGGCAGTCCTGTGTGGTCAAGTCGTGGCGGAACACATGCATGTGGTCGGTCAATCAGCTTGTTGGCTATTGCTAGCCTCAACTGATCATCTTGGTACACATGTCTGCGTGTTGATTATTATTCGATCGTCGTTATCCTAAAAAGATATACACCACGCAAAGTAATTCAAGAACAAAATGTTTCATCCTTGTGTTCACCCGTCGTTTTCTCCTGATCACGAAGAGGATATCTAGTTTGCCATAAGTTCAAAAGAAAATATTTGGTTTGACATGGTAGTGAGCTTTGAGAAAGGGAATCCGCCGGCAAACGGTGCCGGAGCTGGCCGGATTATTACATGTAAGGCGGTGCAATGGACCCATCGCGCGCGCGCAAAGTTTGTGCGCACATGACTTTCGTGCATGCATGGATGAGGCAACGACGTACATACATGAGCAGGAATTAGCTAGCTGTACGTGTCATATAGATTTGCACGACTGCCACGACGAATGAAACGGTTAGCTAGCTGGACATGTACACAAACAGAAATTAGCTGATGCCTGTGCTGTGCTGATGTGCATGAGCCACCCCGTAGTCCGTTTGTGTGCCAGCTGCATGCTCGAGCGGTCGGCATCGTTTGTTCTTTCTTTTTTCTCTTTTATTAGAAAAAAAAACGATCAGCATGGTCGAGACCAGCACCAGCGAACAAGCTAGGACAGGCCGACCCCGGCCGCGAGGAGACGGTTGAGATCGGTCGGTTCACTTTAGACCCCCAGCACACCGCACCAGGAATGAATTATATCCATCGGAAATTCGATTAGGCTCCCGGGCCCAAAATTATTTTTTCAAATGTCAAAAAGATCAAGATAAATTTTTAAGTGTTCTTAGGCACATTCAAATGCTATCCGTAAGTTTTGAGGCAAAAAGGTTAGGTATTTTGGCCTTCCCACACAAAATAAATTGAACACTAAATGTTGTCCTCAAATTTATTTATTACACCGACGGAACACCGCTACACTTTTTGGCATGAAAGTTGTCAAGCATACTTGCGGTACTAACCCTAACATCCACAAAAAATAAAAAATAAAATTTTATAAAAAAAAGACACTATTTTTTTCACGCTACTATTCACCCTGGAGCATGATATCGATAAGCTACCCACCCAGCCAGGAATCTTAATACTACTAGTTTGGTAAAGAGATTCGTCGTCAGATGGAGGTTAATATATAATTAAGCCGATGAATATTCGATCGTCGTTTTCCTTTCACGGACACGCCAACGACAATTAACTCTCGAACATATCTTTCAACACGTAGAAATGCATGCATAGCGCATGCACGCACGGCACGGACCAGTAAAAAAGAAAGCAGCATCGAATCTCTCAGACATTTTGGCCCAAATTTTCCGTAGAATATGGACGGCGGTGATGCCACGACGGATAGGCCTGAGTGCCGACCGGCGCACCGTCTCCGCCGGCACGTCGGTTGTCGTAGCGTCGCCGGAGAATTCGCATGCAACACTCCCAAAGTGGCACTGCTGATTCTCCTCGTTCGGTTTGCGCGCTGGCTGAAAAAGCAAGCAACAATATATACAATACAACTGCGTATGGATGCGACATTTGCCGACCGAGCCGAATGATTCGACAACATCGTGTGCACCAGCTAGATGATCAGCAAATCCACACCTTTTGTACGTTCAAATTGCACATGGGTCTATGATCGAGCCAGTTCCTTTTGCTTCTAGACTAGATGGAGAAAACATTGCCTTGTACAGGTGTTTGCTGTCAAGAAGTTACGGCACTACATGATAGCACATCGGGTCATCCTCGTCTCCAAAGTTCACCCACTTAAATATCTCATGACAAGACCAATGCTTACTGAATTCGATATTGTGTATGCGCCGCAGAAAGCCATTAGAACATCTCTAGCACACACCATAAAAAGACTAAAATTCCGATCAGTATACGGATTTGATCCGTTTTAGTGACCAGAAAAAATCCGGTATCGCGCGTCCAGCGTGTAAAAGTTTTATCGCAGCCCGCAAAAGACCCCTCGAGCCGACATATATACGGTTTTACAGCATGTTTACGGGTCGAACCCTAACCTCCGCCGATGCAGCTCCGCCGCGACTCAACCCCCACTCCTCCCTAATTCCTTGCCCCCGGCCAGACAAAAAACCAGTTGTGGGTTGTTCCGACCATGGACGGCCACGGAAATGGAGGGGATAACGCCGAGCGCCGTCGCCGCAGCGTCTCCGACGCAGCATGCAAGCGGGGATCCCAGAGGTGGCTGAAGTATGGCCTCCGGCCGCCGTCGGCTTTCGAGCGACGCGAGCTCGAGTAGTACGAGCACGAGCTCGTGGCTCGACGCATCAGCTTCTCCGGCTCCTCTGCTGCTGGAAGTTCGTCTGCGGGCGCCTCGTTCTCGCAGACCATAACTCCGACGAAGAGAAGGGCGGAGGAGCTCGGGCCGCTTGCCGTCAAGCTCGAGGACGACGCCGGCGAGCTACGTGGAGGGGACGTCGGCCACGAGGATTACCTCCCCCCGGGGCAGGAGGATCACCTCATGCGCGCCATCATGGAGCGCTCGGTGAGGGAGGCGGCGGATGACGCCGGATCCAAACTCCGTGAACTCGAGATCGATCAGATCTTTCTCGAGCAAGGGGTCACGGCGTCGCAGGCGAGCGCGTCCAAGGAGGCGGGCCTGCGCGTCGTGAAGGCCGAGCAGGAGAAGATCTGGATCAACCTCGACTCCACCTTCGACGAGGAGTAAGCTCCTCTGGCTCCTCCACCGTGCTGTTGCCGACGCACCCATCGTTTTTGGTAGCATTGGCTCAGGTACACTGCACGGCTCGCAGATCCCCCCTACCTAGTAGTAGTATGACGAACTAATGTAGTTTAATGAAGAACTGATGTAGTTTTTGCAAGAACCATGCTATGTTCGATGAATGATGTAGTAGTTGCTTTCTGCAAACACTTTTTTTAAAAAATTTACAGTTTCATATACGGGGTCTGTTCTCCAGGGCAACATTTCTCCTTGCAAAACCTCACTTCATCGAATTGTAAAAACGCGTTTGTAGGTCGCGTTTTACAATATTTGCTAGAGATGCTTTTAGAGGGCAAGCGATGGCGGATTTCCTAGCAGCACATCATACATACTCCCTTCGTCCGGAAATACTTGTCCTAGAAATGAATATAATTGATGTATCTATAACTAAAATAAGTCTAGATTCATTTATTTCTAGGACAAATATTTCCGGACGGAGGGAGTAGTAAATTAAATATTCCATAGATGGGATTGCACGTAGTCTATTCCACCTTTATCTATCTAGGTTATCCTTCTTCCTTAACAAAGCAGAATGTGAGAATCGACCCCTGTATTATGGGATTTCTGTTCATACCAAAGCATGTACTTTAGATATTTATTTACCCTAAAGTGTAGTTGGAAGCGCTCTCGTGCTGCCCTCGCTCGAGGGCGACCATAATCCTAGTCGCCACCACTGCTCTCCCTCGTCACCGCCGGGAAGGTCATTAGGAAAAGCCCTTGTGTGGATGACCATGAAGGTTGTGGCGTGGCCCCCTCTCTGACCTCTATCTGGTGTAGGGTTTTAGAGGCGGGGTGGTAACCCTGGGTGGCAGACACGCAAACAGCTCCTGGTGGGCCATATGTCAGCTATGTAGGTCATATTCCCTCATTGTGTGCGAAAAAAAGGGGGCGATAACAGGTTCCTGGCGAAATTAGACATTTGGCCACATTTTGTTCAGATCCAAACTTGGAGGCCCATGGCTAGGAATGTAGGCGGGCATCCCGTATAATATAATATTAGTTCAAACTAAGATAAATCTGAGCAAAAAATTATGACTAGTCTGGAATATTTTGACTTAAAAGCGGGACGGATCGGGTGTCGCACTACATCCCTACCCATGGCACACCAATCGCAACACTCTCACGTGTGTTTGGGGCTAGTGACCATTGATAGATCCCGTGGATTCTCTAGGTTAGATGGGTCACGGTAGCAGTCGTGGTTTTTACCTTGTCCCGACCGGGATGAGCTCCTGCCGGTCTTCATCGGTGTGGTAGTGACGGCGGTGGTGACAATGAAGGGTCTGGCGTGGGTGGATCTTCCCGTGAGCACCGCGCTAACCCTAGATCGGATGGGTTTGTAGGTGGGAGTGTTGTGGCGGCGAATCTCGTAAGTCGTGCCCTGGCACTCCACCTCTGTTTATATAGTGCGGGTCACAGGGGCCCACCAACCATAACAGGTTGGACGCTCCCGATCAGGGCACGTGGACCAGGGTCCGGTGGGCCGTTGGGCCCACTCGGGAAGAGATCAACCTAACATTCTCCCCCTTGATCTTAGCTTTTACTTTAACTTTATACTTTCTAGTTTATTTGTTCCATCACATGTAGGCATGTAGAGCATGTCTCATCGTCACAGCTTAATTGCCGATAGAATCATACAACCACAACACACGTTTTGTTTTGAAACAAATTCTTTATTTTTGGGCCTCTTATGATCCAGGAATCATAGGTTTTCCATCAAATCATGCCGGCTAAGTGTTCCTTGAACACACTAGGTGGTAAGCCTTTCGTTAGCGGATCCGCAAGCATATTCTTTATACTTATATGCTCGAGACTTATAGTGGGATCCTGGATTTTATCTTTCACAACATAATACTTTATATCTATTGTCTTGGAAGCATTACTCGACTTGTTGTTGTGAGCATAAAATACCGCGGGCTGGTTGTCACAGTGTATCTTTAGTGGCTTGTGAATACAATCTACCACTTTCAAGTCGGGTATAAATTTCTTTAACCATATCACCTGCCCGGTGGCTTTAAAACATGCTATGAACTCTGCTTTCATCGTGGACCATGCAACTATGGTCTGTTTGGAGTTTTTCCATGAAATAGCCCCTCCAGCGAGAGTGAACACGTATCCAGACGTGGATTTTCTATCATCTCTATCTCCCGCAAAATCTGCGTCTGAATACCCTTTTATTTCTAGGGAATTAGATCGTCTGTATGTTAGCATGATATCCTTTGTGCCTTGCGCATAACGCAATGCTTTCTTTGTCATCTTCCAGTGCTCTTGGCTTGGATTCGCTTGATATCTACCGAGTACCCCGGTGATAAAAGCTAAGTCAGGGCGTGTGCACAATTGTGCCTACTGTAAACTTCCAACGCCGAAGTATATGGCACTGTTTTCATCTCGTCGAGCTCGTACTAGTTCTTGGGACATTGGTAATTTCCAAAACTATCACCCTTGACTATAGGAGCAGGTGTGGCTTTACTCTTATGCATATTGTACTTTTTAAGAACTTTCCCTAAATATGTTTTCTGCGACAGTCCTAAGACTCCATTTTTCCTATCTCGGTGAATTTCAATGCCCAAAACATATGAAGCATCACCAAGGTATTTCATATCAAAGTATGAGGATAAAAACTTCTTTGTCTCTTGTAGTAAACTAACACTATTGCTTGCAAGCAAGATATCATCCACATACAAGATTAGGAAAATGTATTTCCCATATTTAAACTTTGCATAAATGTAGTTATCCTCAACATTTTCTTGAAATCCAAACCTTTTAATAGTATCTCTAGACTTTAGATACCACTCTCTAGAGGCTTGCCTTAGTCCATAAATGGATTTCTTTAGGCGGCATCCCATATCTTCCTTGCCTTCCATGATAAAACCCTTGGGTTGTTTCATGTAGACATTTTCGTCTAAATCTCCGTTTAAAATGTCGTATTTACATCCATTTGATGCAACTCTAAATCAATATGTGCAACTAATTCCATTATGATTCTCAAGGAATCCTTGCACGAGACTGGGAAAAAAGTCTCATTGTAGTCTATCCCTTCTCTTTGTGTAAATCCTTTTGCGACGAGTCCTTCTTTATACTTTTCTATATTCCCATTAGAGTCATACTTTGCTTTGTAGACCCAGTTACAACCTACTGTTTTGGCTCCTTTAGGAATAATTTCTAAGTCCCAAACATTGTTGGAACTCATCGATTTCATCTCGTCTTCCATTGCCTTTAGCCACTTCGATGAGTGAGGACTTCTCATCACTTCTTCATATGAAGTGGGATTAGGTGCATGCACCCTCTTCTCCTCAATATCAATTTTTCGAGCTACCATGCTCCCCCTCATCATTTCGTCCTCTGATAAGACCGCATGTCTCGTTTCTACAAACTTTGTGTATCTTTCTGGACAGTAGAAACGAAAACCTTTTGATCTATCAGGATAGCCAATGAAATGGCAACTCACTGTTTTGGGATCTAACTTTCCAGTATTTGGATTAAACATTTTGGCCTCAGCTGGGCATCCCCACACCCTGAAGTGTTTCAGGGATGGTACTCTTCTTGTCCACAGCTCGTGCGGTGTTTTGGGCACCGACTTTCTTGGTACTCTGTTGAGAATGTGAATGGTGGTTTTAAGTGCCTCCATCCATAATCCCAATCGCACGTTGGAGTAACTCATCATGCTGCGCACCATATCCATAAGGGTACGGTTACACCTTTCAGCTACTCCATTTTGCTGAGGCTCGCCCGGCATTAAATACTGGGCAACTACATCAGTCTCCTGCAAGAACTTTGTAAAAGGTTCAGGAACTTGGCCATATGGAGTGTGTCGACCGTAGTACTCCCCCACGGTCTGACCTCACTATATTTATCTTTTTGTCAAGCTAATTTTCAACTTCACCTTTGAATATTTTGAATTTATCCAATGCTTCATTTCTTTCTTTGATTGGATAAATATAACCGAAGCGGCAGTAATCATCTGTGAATGTTATGAACGAATCATAGCCATCCACACTTTTCACGGGAAATGGTCCACAGATGTCAGTGTGAATAATTTCCAGTGTTTCTGTGCTTCCGTTTGCACCCTTTTTGATTTATTTAACATACTTTCCTTTAACGCCATCTATGCAATGTTCTAAGTCAGAGAACTCCAATGAAGGAAGAATTTCATTTTTGACTAATCTTTCTATTCTCCCCTTGGAAATATGGCCCAAGCGATAGTGCCATAATTTCGATGAGTCGTGAGTTCTCTTTCTTTTCTTTTGTTCTTTGTTCGACGAGGAACTTTGCTCATTCACATTATATGCATAATGCATTTTTTCACGAAGTGATAACACACAAAGATCATTATGGAGGAAGACATGGCCTACATAATCATTATTATAACAAATGGTACATTTGCCATGTCCAAAAAAACATTCATAATTGTCTTTATCCAAACATGAAACACTTAATAAATTTCTATTACATTAAGGCACGAATAGTACATCTCTAAGAAAAAGCTTGAATCCTTGAGTTGCACTTCTGCTTGGACACCATTTGCGACTTCAATACTTCTTTCTTTTCTTCGCATGGTCTTCGTCGAACTGAATCCATGTAAAGAGTTTGCAACATGAACAGTTTCACCCGAGTCAATCCACCAAGTAGATTTCGAAAACTTTAAATACATAGATTCTTTTACAAAGGAAACGATGTCATTACCTCTCTTTCCCATGAAGGCCTTTAGCCAGGCAGGGCAATCCTTCTTGTAGTGCCCTGGCTGCTTGCAGTACAGAAAAGTGTCCTTGTCCACTGGAATAGGCTTTTGCTAATAATGTGCGGGAGCTTTCCCATGAGGCTTTGAGGGAGAACCTTTGTTGGGTTGAAAATTCTTTTTCTTTTCCTTCACGTAGTTCAGGGAGCCACCATGTGAAGCTTTGATTCTCTCCTCATCCTGTGAACACATGGCTATTACCTTTTCTGTGTCCCATGTGTCAGGCTGCATGTTGTAGTTCACAACAAAGGTCTCAAATTCCTTTGGCAGCGAAGCCATGACCAGGTGGACAAGGAGAGCTCGTTTGATCACCAGATCCGCATCCATGGGCTTAAGCTTGCCTGCCGTATTGCTCATCCCACGGATGTGCTCTCTTATGCCATGGCCACCTCCAGTGTAGCTCTGTGTGACCAGTTGTTTTATCAACTGGGTGGCATATGTCTTTGAAGAGCCAGTGAACTGACTCTTTATCTTTATTAGCATCTCCCTTGCGGAAGTGCACTCTGCAATTGAGCCCATAATGATGGTCTCAATTGTGTTTTTTATAAATGCAAAACACTTTTTGTTGGCATTTACCCACTTTTGGTTATTTATGGAGTATGACATCTCCACATTGGCACTATCCCACTTCTTTTTTCTCCCAAGCCTCATCATCATCATTAGCATCTCCGACTCGCTCTGGAGGTTGAACCGGCTGTGGTTCCTCCAGAACCCAGTCCACCTCAGCAATGACAAGAGTCATGTCAACTTTCTTCCTTCACTCAGAGTAATTATCTTCTTTGAGTGTAGGAACGTCCTTGAGGCAAATCATTACGTGGAAACCTCGTGAAATCACAATTTAAGCGAGATCAGTACAACAATTATATGCATTAATTAACGTTGGTAAAATTAAACATACAATTGCCTGTGCAAATAAATCTACATTACCGTTGGGCAAATGATATAAATAAATGCATCTTTTAATATCAATAATGTAATACGATTATATTATTAACAACGTTTGTCAGAAAAATAACATAACCATATTTCAATAATCATTTCAACTATGCCCTTAAAGTTTATTCTCTCTAAACTTTATTTACTTCATAAAAGAGCACAATTAAATCACTTAACAGCGGAAAACGTGAATTTAAAAAATTCATGTACTTTTTTATCTTTACAGAAAAAATATTATGTTACTTAATAAAAATTCGTGAACTTTATTTTCCTTTTATGAAATCAATGAACTATACTTTTCTGAAAAATCTCCTTTTATTTTCAGAAACATTTATTTTTCTTTGCAGAAAAATGAATATTATTTTTCTGTCTATTTTTACAGAAACTTTGAACTTTTTGCTTTTCTAATTTCTCAACAAAATTTTCGTTGGAAAAATAAAGTAGAAAAGGAAATAAAAAACTGTGTAGAAACTGTCTATAAAAATAGACAAAGTGAGTCGTCTTTAAAAGAGAATCCAGGCCGTGGGCCGAAAACCGGCCTGGGAGCCGGCCCGCTCCCTCTGGCCTGCAGCCTCGCCTGAGTCTGGGCCGGTCCTCTCCCCTGGCCTGGGGCCTCTCTATTCTCGGCCCGGGCCGGCCCAGCTCCCGCGGTCTGCGGCCTCGCCTTGGCCCGGGCCGACCCAGCTCCCGCCGGCCTGCGGCCTCGCCTTGGCCTGGGCCGGACCATCTCCCTCTTTCGGTCCGAGAGGCACAACAGCCTCTTCCTTCGGCCCAAGTGGCACATCAACCGCTTCTTTTGGCCCAAAGCCCAGTAACGAGCTAGGGTTCCGGCGCGAGGCAATCAGGGCCGTCGGATTGGATCCGACGGCGACCCATATCTTTCGGCTGCACAAAAAGGCCACAGCCACCAGGGAAACCCTAAAGGCACTCATTCTCATCTCCCCAGCGCCATGCGCTCTTCTCTGCGCACCCGTACGCGCCGCTCTCTCCTCTCGCTGGAGGCAGCAGCGGCCGGCCGCCGACCGTCGGGGTTGAGCCCTCCGCGCCACACGTGCTGTGGCACTCCCTAGTGTTTTGTCCCCCAGAGCACCGTTGTCCTTCCCTCCTGTGTGCGCAGCTTGCCCCGCTCACTCTCTCTGTTCTCGAGCAACTCGAGGCAGATCTGCTCACGCCGGAGCCGTGGCCTTCCCCTCGCCGGCTGTGCACACACCTTGCGGTGGGTGCGCTGCCGTCGAGCGATCAGCTGCGGTTCCCCTTTCAGGATACTTCCTTTACCTCCGACCACCACCAGCCCAAAATGAGCAGAGGCAGCAAACGGACAGTGACACCCCCTTGGCCCCTTTGCCGGCGTGTGCGTCCACCTTCGGGTGAGCGCGTCGCCGTCAAGTGGCCCCAGCGATGGCGCCCGTGGACTTTGCCCCCGGAGGAGTGATTTTCTTTGCTTGATCCCCTTTTTTGTTTGCTTTTCCGGATCCAATTCGATTTGTTTCTTTGCCTCCGAAGAGGTGGGTTCTTCTTCCCCACACCTCGGCTTGTCGATGAGTGTGGGGATTGAGAGGAACAGGCGCAACCGAGTCGGCGCTCTTTGCCGGAGAGGGCTCCGGTGATGCTTTTTTCTTTTTTCCTTTGAACTTTGCCCTTCTAGGGTTCATCTCGGGGATGGGAAATACTTTGCTTGTGCTTCTTTAAACCGAAACACATTTGATGCCTAGCGGCTCATGATATCATTGATAGATCCCGTGGATCCTCTAGGTTAGACGGGTCACGGTAGTAGCCGTGATTTTTACCTTGTCCCGAGCTGGATGAGTTCCCGCCGGCCTCCATCGGTGTGGTGGTGACAGAGAAGGGTGTGACGTGGGTGGAGCTTCCCGTGAGCACCGCGCTAACCCTAAATCGAATGGGTTTATAGGTGATAGTGTTGCGGCGACGAATCTCGTATGTCGTGCCCCGACATCCCACCTATGTTTATATAGCGCGGGTCACAGGGGCCCACCCACCATAACGGGTTGGACGCCCCCGATCAAGGCGCGTGGATCAGGGTTCGATGGGTCGTTGGGCTCATTCGGGAAGAGATCACCATGTCCCTTGGCATAGGGATG
The DNA here is from genome assembly GCF_904849725.1 of Hordeum vulgare subsp. vulgare. Lineage (NCBI taxonomy): Eukaryota > Viridiplantae > Streptophyta > Magnoliopsida > Poales > Poaceae > Hordeum > Hordeum vulgare. The sequence goes on along the minus strand of NC_058524.1, from coordinate 567,263,294 downwards.
GCGGAGCAGCGCAGCGAAAGCTTAGGCTGATGGTCGTCGGTGTCAAAAATTTGCGGCCAATTCCTTAGGCTTCTCTGAGTCTAGCTCGGTGACAAAGTTGGCGCTTCTCTGCAACATGAGAGATGGATAGACGGTCACACATGTTCGGTATGTTGGCGGCATCGGCGCTCCTCGATCCAGAGCGAGAAAGTGGGGCTCCTCTCCGGCTCGACATTGTTGGTCATAGCGGTCCAAATTCGTGAACATGTCTCATCTTAGTTTGCACCCTGTATGCCAGTCCCCGTCCCCGCCGTACGTACCCGATGCTACTGATTTCCCCATCCACGACAAAAGGGAATGTGATCAACTGCGAAGCCATGAATATGATGCGTCGCTAAAGTTAAGTTAAGAGGGTGTTTGTTTCCACGGACTTATTGGTTTAGGGACTTAAAAAGTCCCTATAAATCCCGCCTAAACCAAACACAAGGGACTTATTGGGACTTATTGTGGTGATTTGGGACTTATCAAATAAGACTCTCTGGGAGGAGCTTATTGGGACTTATCCCGGGCTGGACCTACCCCGCGTCGCTCCAGGCTCGTTCCCCGCACGCCGCCCCGCCTCTCGGTCCAATCGCCGTCGCCGCCCCGCCTCTCGCCCCGTCGCCGCCCCGCCTCTCGCTCCGGTCGCCGCCTCGTCGCCGCCCCGCCTCTCGGTCCAATCGCCGCCGCCGCCCCGCCTCTCGCCCCGTCGCCGCCCCGCCTCTCGCCTCGTCGCCGCCCCGCCTCTCGCCCCGTTGCCGCCCCGCCTCTCGCTCCGGTCGCCGCCCCGTCGCCGCCCCGCCTCCGTTCATTCTGCCTCGGTTCGTTGCAGCGGTGCCTCTAATTGCCGGACAGGCCCTCTCCTGAGCCTCGTTGCAGCGGTGCTTATCCTGTGTGCCGTACGCGTTGGCTGATGACGATCCATGTGAACAAGCGTATTATTAGGTGCAACATGGACTTAATAAGTCCCTGTAAACAAACGGGTAAGGACTCAGGACTTATAAATCCCTGTAAACAAACAAATAGAGACTTATGACTTATAAGTTGGGACTTAAAAAAGTCCTAGAACTTAGGAAACAAACAGGGCCTAAGCATAGCTACGTGGGATGGGTGTTTGGAGAAGCATTTTACGTATGCCAAACTCTCCCTTAGCTAGGCCACTAGCAGAGGATCGAGTTGCAAAGTAATACTCCCTCCGTTTCAAAACAAATGTCTTTACTTTGTACTAGCTCTAGTACAAAGTTATACTAAGCTTGAGACACTTATTTTGAGACGGAGGGAGTACTTTGCAATACCCCTCCGTCCATAGTTGTATTAAAATTAAGACATTTATTTTAGGATGAAGTGAGAGTATTTGAAATCGCTTCGCATGGCAGCAGGCGGCGTACGTGCGAGTGTATGGGTTGGATTGGACTATCTCCATGCACGTGGTGATTGACCTGCCTAATCTCTCTTCCTTGACCTGCCTAATCTCTCTTCCTTTTCTCCATCTCTCACCCTTCGCTTTCTTATCCGGTGACTAGCTAAGCCTGCCAGTCTTATCCAGGATATTCTAGTCACAAGACTGGCAAGGCTGAGTAGACCTATAGAAATTTTAGTTTTGCGATGATTGAGCTCAAGTATCGCTCAGAAAATAGATATATTAAAAAAAGTGAGGTGATCAACTGTCTACTTTTTTTTTTTTTTTTTTGCGTACCTAAAAAGGTTAGACGATCAATTGTGTACTTGTTCGCTACTGGAGTGGCTAAAAGGTACTCCCTACGTTCCATAATGTAGCGTGTTCGTGTTTTCCGAGGTCTAAGTTTGATCATAAATTTAGCCAACGGGATCGACTGTGTTGGTATCAGAAGTTATACCATTGAATTTATATTTTCGATACGAATTCAGTGGTATAATTTTTGTTCCCACCCCAACCTATCTTGTTGGTTAAATATATGATCAAAATTAGATCTTGAAAAACGCGGACCCAATATATTGTGGAATGGAGGTTGTATCCATCACCCTTCTGGTCATTTTGGACAATATGATGAAGCAATTTATAGGAGTCTGACTAATCGTATATTTAAAATATTTAAATTTAATGAGTGGGACTCATACTCATGAATATGTCTGGAAAAATACTTTCGCTATATGTTCTCATACATTTTATAGAACATGTTGAAACTGATGGTCAAAAAGAGCAGCACATATATTTGGAAGACCGTGGCAGTGTCGATCAAGGCGACGGCTTTCACATGACTAGAGGGTATTCACACGAATCAACTCAAAGGGATACGCATAGATTTTGAGTTATAACTTGTCACAAATTGGTAAGTATAGTGTTTTTTGAATCCACTTTGCTAATAGACAGTACAAGAGTGATATGCCCATGATGATCAAACACATATGTTACAAATTTCTTAGCTTATATAAATAGATGTCAACTAAGGGCATCTCTAACGCTAACACGCAAATGTCTGTTTATATGTCCGGACGTTGTCCGGAGACATGACACGGAAGAGAGTCTTCCAAAGTTATTCATAAAATTAATCCGGTTGAGAGGAGAGAGAAAAGAGAAGGGACCATGCATGTGATGGGATATTATGCACAAGTAGAAAACGGGCCTTTGGCCGGGACCCTTTAGTCCCGGCCTGCCTCTGGGCCGGGACTAAAGCCCGGTCACGTCGCCCCAATTCTCAATGCCTCCCTCGAGGCTATAGTCCCGGCCCGTAAGGAACCTTTAGTCCCGGTTCGTGTCCCAAACCGGGACTAAAGGGCTACGCGGTGGGCAGCCCGCATGTGCGCCACCTTTAGTCCCGGTTTGTGTCTCAAACCGGGACTAAAGTCCTCTGCCTATATATAGCACATCCCCCCTCTCCCCACTTCGTTGCATTTTTCTTGGATGGAGGATTGTGGGTGGGTGCTTGCTCTCCACTTTTTTTGATGCACTAGAGGTGTTTGTTAAAATGTGTGTTAGAGCGATGCCGCTTCAGTTCACCGAACACAACTACGATATGAGATGTCCGAGCCACGCTTAAACCTCTTCCTCTTTATTTCTAATTATTCTAAAAGGTTAGCAACTATATTTCCTCGTTTAGACTGTGCGGTACTAATTTTTAGGATCGTGATTGTATTTGATATACTGTCATATAACGCAGAGATGAGCCATCCATGGATGTACGGTGATCGACGCACAGCCGCTTACAGAGAAGGTGTGCATTCTTTTCGAGATGCAGCCGATGCGAACAAGCATGGTGGTGGCTATATGTTTTGTCCATGTGTTGAATGTCGGAATGAGAAGGATTACACTTCCTCAAGAGTCATTCAGAGCCACCTGCTTCGGTCCGGTTTTATGTCGGGCTATAATGTTTGGACCAAGCACGGAGAAAGAGGGGTTATGATGGAAGACGATGATGAAGAAGAAGAGAACGATGATGACAACTACCGATCTATGTTCCCTGAGTATGCTGATACCGCAATGGAAGACAATGAAGAAGAAGATCAGGATGAAGAACGGGAACCAGATGAGCTCGCTGATGATCTTGGCCGGGTCATCTCTGATGCACGGCGAGGTTGCGACATGGAAAAGGAGAGGTTGCAGTTCGAGCAGATGTTACAGGACCACAACAAATTGTTGTACCCAACTTGTGAAGATGGCCAGAAGAAGCTGGGTAGCACACTGGAATTGCTGAAGTGGAAGGCAGAGACCGGTGTGACTGACTCGTCATTCGAAAAGTTGCTGGTACTAATGAAGAAGATGCTTCCAAGAAAGAACGAATTGTCCGCCAGCACGTACGAAGCAAAGAAGCTTGTCTGCCCTCTAGGATTAGACGTGCAGAAGATACATGCATGCCCTAATGACTACATCTTCTACCGCGGTGGGAAGTACGAGAATATGGATAAATGCCCGGTATGCACTGCATTGCGGTATAAGATCAGAAAAGATGACCCTGGTGATATTGAGTGCGAGCCACCCAGGAAGAGGGTTCCTGCCAAGGTGATGTGGTATGCTCCTACAATACCACGGTTGAAACGTGTGTTCAGAAATAAAGATCATGCGAAGCTGTTGCGATGGCACATGGAAGATCGTATGAAAGACGATAAGTTGAGGCACACCGCTGATGGTCGGCAGTGGAGAAAAATCGAGAGAGAGTTCCCGAGATTTGCAGCTGACGCAAGGAACTTATGGTTAGGTCTGAGTACAGATGGCATGAATCCTTTTGGGGAGCAGAGTTGCAGTCACAGCACCTGGCCCGTTACTCTATGTATCTACAACCTTCCTCCTTGGTTGTGGATGAAGCGGAAGTTCATTATGATGACAGTGCTTATACAAGGTCCAAAGCAACCCGACAACGATATTGATGTGTACCTAAGGCCATTAGTGGATGAACTTTTACAGCTGTGGGCCGAACCAGGTGTACGTGTGTGGGACGAGCACAATCAAGAGGAATTTGACCTTCGAGCGTTGCTTTTCGTAACCATCAATGATTGGCCTGCTCTTAGTAATATTTCAGGACAGTCAAACAAGGGATACAATGCATGCACACACTGTTTGGATCAGACAGAAAGTATATATCTCGACAACTGTAGGAAGAATGTGTATCCGTACAATCGTAGTTTTCTTCCGCCCAAGCATCCCTTAAAGAAAAAAGGCAAGCATTTCAATGGCAAGGCAGAACCCCGGGGGAAGCCTGTCATCCGTACTGGTGCTGAAGTATTTGATATGGTCAAAGATTTAAAAGTAATCTTTGGAAAGGGTCCTGGCAGCCAACCTGTTCCTAACGGCCCTGATAAGCGCGTACCCATGTGGAAGAAGAAATCTATATTTTGGGAGCTACCCTACTGGGAAGTCCATGAGGTCCGCTCGGCAATCGACGTGATGCACCTGACGAAGAATCTCTGCGTGAATATTCTAGACTTCCTGGGCTTGTATGGGAAGTCAAAAGATACACCGGAAGCACGGGAGGACCAGAATCGTCATAAAGGAAGAGATGGCATGCATCCAGGACAGTTTCAAGGGCGTGCCAGCTACGCTCTTACTAAGGAAGAGAAGGAAATCTTCTTTGAAGTCCTGTTCAGTATCAAGGTCTCGACTGGCTTCTCGTCGAATATAAAGGGAATCGTAAATATGAAAGACAAAAAATTCCAAAACCTAAAGTCTCATGACTGCCACGTGCTTATGACGCAATTGCTTCCGGTTGCATTGAGGGGAATTCTACCGGAAAATGTTCGCCTGGCAATTGTGAAGGTATGTGCATTCCTCAATGCAATTTCTCAGAAGGTAATCGATCGAGAAAGTCTATCACGGTTACAGATTGATGTGGTCCAATGTCTGGTCAGCTTTGAGTTGTTGTTCCCGCCATCCTTCTTCAATATAATGACACACCTCCTAGTTCACCTAGTCGAAGAGATTAGAATTCTCGGTCCTGTGTTTCTACACAATATGTTCCCCTTCGAGAGGTTCATGGGAGTCTTAAAGAAATATGTTCGTAACCGTGCTAGGCCAGAAGGAAGCATCTCCAAGGGCTATGGAACAGAGGAGGTCATTGAGTTTTGTGTGGACTTTCTTCCTGACCTTAAGCCGATTGGTGTTCCTGAATCTTGGTATGAGGGTATGCTGACAGGAAAACCCGGGGACTTTCTTCCTGACCGTATATCGTGAGACACAAGAATATTCTACGCTCCAAAACCCGGGGAAGGCTGACTCTTGGATTAAAGGGGAACACGAGAGGACTTTCGGCAGTTGGTTGCAGACACATCTCATGAATGACGACACCGTTGGAGATGAGGTGTACTGTTTGGCCAGGCCACCATCTTCGACTATATGTACTTTCCAAGGGTATGAGATAAATGGGAATACATTTTACACGGTTGCCCGAGATAAAAAGAGCACCAACCAAAATAGTGGTGTCCACTTTGATGCAACAGACGAGAATGGGAACTGTTTGGAAACATATTACAGGTACATAGAGGAGATATGGGAACTTGACTATGGACCTACTTTTATGATCCCTTTATTTCGGTGCAAATGGGTGAAGCTGACAGGAGGCGGGGTAGTTGTAGACCAAAAGTACGGCATGACAACACTGGATCTTAACAATCTTGCATACATGGACGAACCATTTGTCCTAGCCAATTATGTCGCTCAGGTTTTCTATGTGAAGGACATGTCTACATAAACGAGAAAAAGAAATCAGCAAAAGAAGATATCATCCGATGAGCCAAAACACCACATAGTTCTTTCAGGGAAAAGAAACATCATGGGAGTAGATGACAAGACACACATGTCAGAAGATTATAATAAGTTTCATGAAATTCCGCCCTTCAAAGTGAAAACTGACCCAAGCATCCTACTGAATGATGAAGATTCTCTATGGCTACGACCCGGAAGAAAACAGAAATAATAGATAGGAATATTGGTGCAATAATGTAATAATGTATTAAGCCTTTTATGTAATGCATGTATGGAACGTACTAAATTTCAAACACTTTTCATTTTCATATTATCCATGTAAGAGATGAGTTCTCGTTCGAAACCCTCATACTTCGAGAGAGATTGTCCTTTTTGTACACAAAGTGCATCCAGTTTTTGTCGTAGCCCTCTCACCTTTTTAACACATGCTATGTGGGTGAAATTATGATAGCATGCCAACTTTCAACATTTTCAGAGTTCATTTGTAGTGCTTTTCAATTTCAGGGTCAACTAGCTCAAAAAAAAAAGTAAATCCACGAAATATACCAAATGGAGTCAGAAATTGTTGAAATTTTGTGGTGTGCCTTTGAATGGTGCATTTTGAACACACAAAATGTATGGAGTTCAAATAAGTTCACAAAAATGAAATCCCTTTGTAAGAGATGAGTTCTCGTTCGAAACCCTGATACTTCGAGAGAGATTGTCCGTTTTGTACCCGAAGTGCATCCAGTTTTTGTCGTAGCCCTCTCAACTTTTTAACACATGCTATGTGGGTGAAATTATGATAGCATGCCAACTTTCAACATTTTCAGAGTTCATTTGTAGTGCTTTTCAATTTCAGGGTCAACTAGCTCAAAACAAATAAGTAAATCCACGAAATATACCAAATGAAGTCAGAAATTGTTGAAATTTTGTGGTGTGCCTTTGAATGGTGCATTTTGAACACACAAAAAGTATGGAGTTCAAATAAGTTCACAAAAATGAAATCCCTTTGTAAGAGATGAGTTCTCGTTCGAAACCCTAATACTTCGAGAGAGATCGTCCGTTTTGTACACGAAGTGCATCCAGTTTTTGTCGTAGCCCTCTCAAGTTTTGAACACATGCTATGTGGGTGAAATTATGATAGCATGCCAACTTTCAACATTTTCAGAGTTCATTTGTAGTGCTTTTCAATTTCAGGGTCAACTAGCTCAAAAAAAAAGTAAATCCACGAAATATACCAAATGAGGTCAGAAATTGTTGAAATTTTGTGGTGTGCCTTTGAATGGTGAATTTTGAACACACAAAAAGTATGGAGTTCAAATAAGTTCACAAAAATGAAATCCCTTTGTAAGAGATGAGTTCTCGTTCGAAACCATGATACTTCGAGAGAGATTGTCCGTTTTGTACACGAAGTGCATCCAATTTTTGTCGTATCCCTCTCAACTTTTTAACACATGCTATGTGGGTGAAATGATAATAGCATGCCAACTTTCAACATTTTCAGAGTTCATTTGTAGTGCTTTTCAATTTTAGGGTCAACTAGCTCAAAAAAAAAAAGTAAATCCACGAAATATACCAAATGACGTCCGAAATTGTTGAAATTTTGTGGTGTGCCTTTGGATGGTGCATTTTGAACACACAAAAAGTATGGAGTTCAAATAAGTTCACAAAAATGAAATCCCTTTGTAAGAGATGAGTTCTCGTTCGAAACCCTGATACTTCGAGAGAGATTGTCCGTTTTGTACACGAAGTGCATCCAGTTTTTGTCGTAGCCCTCTCAAGTTTTTAACACATGCTATGTGGGTGAAATGATGATATCATGCCAACTTTCAACATTTTCAGAGTTCATTTGTAGTGCTTTTCAATTTCAGGGTCAACTAGCTCAAAAAAAAAAAGTAAATCCACGAAACATACCAAATGAAGTCAGAAATTGTTGAAATTTTATGGTGTGCCTTTGAATGGTGCATTTTGAACACACAAAAAGTATGGATTTCAAATAAGTTCACAAAAATGAAATCCCTTTGTAAGAGATGAGTTCTCGTTCGAAACCCTAATACTTCGAGAGAGATTGTCCGTTTTGTACACGAAGTGCATCCAGTTTTTGTCGTAGCCCTCTCAACTTTTTAACACATGCTACGTGGGTGAAATGATGATAGCATGCCAACTTTCAACATTTTCAGAGTTCATTTGTAGTGCTTTTCAATTTCAGGGTCAACTAGCTCAAAAAAAAGTAAATCCACGAATATACCAAATGAAGTCAGAAATTGTTGAAATTTTATGGTGTGCCTGTGAATGGTGCATTTTGAACACACAAAAAGTATGGAGTTCAAATAAGTTCACCAAAATGAAATCCCTTTGTAAGAGATGAGTTCTTGTTCGAAACCCTGATACTTCGAGAGAGATTGTCCGTTTTGCACACGAAGTGCATCCAGTTTTTGTCGTAGCCCTCTCAACTTTTTAACACATGCTATGTGGGTGAAATTATGATATCATGCCAACTTTCAACATTTTCAGAGTTCATTTGTAGTGCTTTTCAATTTCAGGGTCAACTAGCTCAAAAAAAAAGTAAATCCACGAAACATACCAAATGAAGTCAGTAATTGTTGAAATTTTATGGTGTGCCTTTGAATGGTGCATTTTGAACACACAAAAAGTATGGATTTCAAATAAGTTCACAAAAATGAAATCCCTTTGTAAGCGATGAGTTCTCGTTCGAAACCCTCATACTTCGAGAGAGATTGTCCGTTTTGTACACGAAGTGCATCCAGTTTTTGTCGTAGCCCTCTCAACTTTTTAACACATGCTATGTGGGTGAAATGATGATAGCATGCCAACTTTCAACATTTTCAGAGTTCATTTGTAGTGCTTTTCAATTTCAGGGTCAACTAGCTCAAAAAAAATAAGTAAATCCACGAAACATACCAAATGAAGTCAGAAATTGTTGAAATTTTGCGGTGTGCCTTTGAATGGTGCATTTTGAACACACAAAAAGTATGGATTTCACATAAGTTCACAAAAATGAAATCCCTTTGTAAGAGATGAGTTCTCGTTCGAAACCCTCATACTTCGAGAGAGATTGTCCGTTTTGTACACGAAGTGCATCTAGTTTTTGTCGTAGCCCTCTCAACTTTTTAACACATGCTATGTGGGTGAAATGATGAGAGCATGCCAACTTTCAACATTTTCAGAGTTCATTTGTAGAGCTTTTCAATTTCAGGGTCAACTAGCTAAAAAAATAAGTAAATCCACGAAATATACCAAATAAATTCAGAAATTGTTGAAATTTGTGCTGTGCCTTTGAATGGTGCATTTTGAACACACAAAAAGTATGGAGTTAAAATAAGTTCACAAAAATGAAATCCCTTTGTAAGAGATGAGTTCTCGTTCGAAACCCTCATACTTCGAGAGAGATTGTCCGTTTTGTACACGAAGTGCATCCAGTTTTTGTCGTAGCCCTCTCAACTTTTTAACACATGCTATGTGGGTGAAATGATGATAGCATGCCAACTTTCAACATTTTCAGAGTTCATTTGTAGTGCTTTTCAATTTCAGGGTCAACTAGCTCAAAAAAAATAAGTAAATCCACGAAACATACCAAATGAAGTCAGAAATTGTTGAAATTTTGTGGTGTGCCTTTCAATGGTGCATTTTGAACACACAAAAAGTATGGATTTCAAATAAGTTCACAAAAATGAAATCCCTTTGTAAGAGATGAGTTCTCGTTCGAAACCCTGATACTTCGAGAGAGATTGTCCGTTTTGTACACGAAGTGCATCTAGTTTTTGTCGTAGCCCTCTCAACTTTTTAACACATGCTATGTGGGTGAAATGATGATAGCATGCCAACTTTCAACATTTTCAGAATTCATTTGTAGAGCTTTTCAATTTCAGGGTCAACTAGCTAAAAAAAAGTAAATCCACGAAATATACCAAATAAAGTCAGAAATTGTTGAAATTTTGTGCTGTGCCTTTGAATGGTGCATTTTGAACACACAAAAAGTATAGAGTTCAAATAAGTTCACAAAAATGAAATCCCTTTGTAAGAGATGAGTTCTCGTTCGAAACCCTGATACTTCGAGAGAGATTGTCCGTTTTGTACACGAAGTGCATCCAGTTTTTGTCGTAGCCCTCTCAACTTTTTAACACATGCTATGTGGGTGAAATGATGTTAGCATGCCAACTTTCAACATTTCCAGAGTTCATTTGTAGTGCTTTTAAATTTCAGGGTCAACTAGCTCAAAAAAATTAAGTAAATCCACGAAATATACCAAATGAAGTCAAAAAGTATGGAGTTCAAAAAACCATATTATGAAATTAAATATTATCATTGGCGATTCATCTCTATTATGAAATCAAATATATAAAAAAACCATTGCAGAACATATGACCAAATTAATACAAGTTCATCATCATATTAAAGCCAAAGAACAATAGTGATCAAATGTTATTATTGCAAAAAATAAATACATAAAGTTCTGTCATAAAAACAACATACAACTATGTAAAACATTTAAATGCAACAACAAACGCGATCAAAATCGCAATTAAGGTAACAATTGACCCAATAGCATAATGATACTAAGCCTCTTTATCAATGGCATATTTTCTAATATTCCTAATCTTCAAGCGTATTTCATCCATCTTCAAGCGCATTGCATCCATCTTCAACCGCATCTCATCGATCTTCATCTTGCGATCATCGATGACATCGGCGACATGCAACTCCAGTTCCATATTCTTATCCTCAATTATTTTCAATTTTTTCTTCAAGTAATTGTTTTCTTTTTCAACCAAATTTAACTTCTCGACAAGAATTTTTATGTGGGTTGGAATTTCCGGTTCACATACCTCCTAGATTAAAAAAATATATGTCACATTGGTCGTCATAATTGTCATAAACACTAAATAAAACAAATAGTTATAAAAGATAATATATACCACATCCGAATCATAGATAGGACGAGGGCCGACGGAGGCGGATACCAAAACCATCGCACTATATAATAACAAAAAATAATGAAAGTGAGTAATTTATACAAGTATGTATCTAAATCATACAAGTAAGATTTTTTTGATTTTAAAAAGAAGATAAGAACAAGAGGCTCACCACGGTGGTGCTCGCAGTTGGTGGACGGCCAAACCTAGACAAATATTAAGGAAAATGGAGCTTGGAGGTCGAGCTTGGAGAGGAGAAAGCTTAAGTAGAGTGGCTCGGGCATTTCATCGAACACGTCATGTGCATGAACTAGAGTGGCAAGAGCATGGCATGGTCACACTTCAACAACCAAAAAACAGGGGATATGGTGGCCAGGGGCGAGGGTTTATATTGGCAACACTTTAGTCCCGGTTCTTGCCACGCCCCGGGACTAAAGGCCCCTGCTTCCCGCCATCTGGTCTGCCGAAAAAGGGCCTTTAGTCCCGGGTCGTGGCTCCACCCGGGACTAAAGGGGTGTCTTTGTCCCGGTTCGAGCCACGCCCCGGGACTAAAGGCCCCTGCTTCCCGCCTTCTGGTCAGCCGAAAAAGGGCCTTTCGTCCCGGTTCACGGCTCCACCCGGGACTAAAGGGTCTTTAGTCCCGGATCGAGCCCCGAACCGGGACTAAAGATTCACCTGTATAAGCGGGAGTTAGAAAATTTCGAACCCAAATCGTCCATTTTCTCTTCTTCTTCCTCTCGTTCTCCTGCCCGGCGTGGCAAGCGACGAACTCGACGACACCGTCAGGCTGCCCGCCGTCCTGCTCGCCACCGCCTGCTGTCCTCCTCGCCGTCGCCATCGTCCTGCTCGCCGCCGCCGTCCTCCTCGCCGTGCGCCACCCTCCTCGCCGCGCGCCGCCGTCCTCCTCGCCGCGCGCCGTCGACACCTCCGGCCGGTAAGCCCCACGCCCCCTCCTCCCCAACACTCCGGCCAGCACACGCAAAGAAGAAAAAGGAGAAGAAAGGAAGAAAAAGGAGAAGAAAGGAAGAAAAAAGAGAAGAAAAGAAGAAAAAGGAGAAGAAAAGAAGAAAAAGGAGAAGAAAGAAGAAAAAGGAGAAGAAAGGAAGAAAAATAGAAGAAAGGAAGAAAAGGAGAAGAAAGGAAAAAAAGGAGAAGAAAAGAAGAAAAAGGAGAAGAAAGGAAGAAAAAGGAGAAGAAAAGAAGAAAAAGGGAAGAAAGGAAGAAAAAGGAGAAGAAAGGAAGAAAAGGAGAATAAGAAGAGGATGAGAAGAAAAGAAGAAAAAGGAGAATAAGAAGAGGAGGAGAGGAGAAGAAGAGGAAAAATAGAAGAAGATCAGAGGAGAAGTAGTAGAAGAAGAGGAGAACCAGAAGTAGAAGAAGAAGTAGAAGAAGAGGAGAAATAGAAGAAGAGGAAAAATTAGTTTAGGGTTACAAGAAGAAGAAATATATTTTTTGTCATTTAATTTTGCTATTGTATAGTGTATATGCTTAAGTGTTAATAGTGTTTCTTAGATTATTGCTTAATTTTGCTATTGTATATGCTTAAGTGTTAATAGTTTAAGTTTTCTATTGTATATGCTTAAGTGTTAATAGTTTATTTTTAGCAAGAAAATTAATAGAACTAGTTTAAATTTGCTATTGTATATGCTTAAGTGTCCGGGACTGGGCTCCGCCCGGCTGGTATTTTAGAGTTTAGGTTCTAGCCAAGACCCGGGACTAAAGGTCCTCCTATATAAAACGAGCCTTCGAAGTTTCCAACCCCTCTTATATAGTTTGTTAGTTTATTAGTTAATCAAATGTCCGTTTTTTGCAGAACTATGGATCCTCATATCAGGAACCTCGAAGAGGAAGAATTTCTCGAAGATATAATCAAAGACGGCCCCGACGTTGAACCAGGCGAATCTCCGACGTCAGATCTAAACGACTCCGGATATGGAATGGAGGTCGAGCGACACGAAGATGAAGCCAATGGGGCAGGAGATAGGTCCAATGACGGAGAAGGTGATAGCTCCACTGATGGAGAAGCCGGTGGAGAAGCCGGTGAAGAAATAATAAAGTCCGACGAGGTATACATATGAAGTTCGACAATCACTTGTAATATGTGAAAAATATTGGAGATAGCTCTATATTGTATACATATACATTCATTTGACGAATGTTTCTCCCTCTTAGGCCTCCACATCGAGCAAATCTACGAAACGAGGCCCGACTAGAAAGTTGGATGCACGAACGCATTACACCTTGGAGGTGATAATGCCTACGGGCGAACCCAAGCTTCCTAAGAATGCTGCTGACACATTCAAGAAGCAATGCAGAGTTCTCGTTAGGGATCACGTCCCGATCAGCGTTCGGGAGTGGAACAAGCGCAAAGGGGCAGCCGATAGTGACTATGTCGCCGAAAGGTACAAAGATAATCTTTGGAATGATCTGATGTCACATTTCAACCTGCCAGAATGTGAGAATGAAGATGCCGCAGACAAACTGAGGGCCAAAGTCAAGCAGTGGACTCTAAAGAAGATGGCCGAACTGTTCCGTAGCTGGAAGAAGAAGTTATGGAAAAACTATCTGAAGACAAAGAAAGTGCCAGTATTCGAGGGGTATCTAGCCAAGCAGGCGAATCACCGGAAGGAATTTCAAGAGTACAATGAGTCAGAAGATGCCCAGGCATTATCAGAAAAGAACAAGATAAATGCCGACAAGAAGAAATATCACCACAAGCTGGGGCCAGGGGGCTATGAGACCGCCATCCCAAAGTGGGAAAAGAAAGAGCAAGATCTGATAGATAAAGGCATCGTACCTGAACCACTCCGTGATGAGTGGGAATTGATAGCAAGAAATTGGTTCCTTGCGCATGGTGGGTCGTACGACGAAAAAACAGGGGACCTCATCTGCAATGACAATCTTAGGATACCCAGGGAGAATTGGAAAAGGATAGTGAAAGAAATTAAGGAGGGACAAAGAAAGTTCACTGCAGATAGAGATAAAGATTTGCTCACACTGGTCCTCGGCAATGACGAACATGGAGGACGAACGCAACGCTTCTGTCCATCTTACCCGTGGTGGCTTGGGTTTGCCAGAGACCAAGACACTTACAGAAGCCGAGAGAGAGCAAAGAAGCGGCAGCAGGTTGAGGAGAATGACAAGTTCAACCAGTTGCTTGCCAGGATTAACGAGCAACAGAAGCAGATTGATGAGCTTAGAGGAGTACCGCGCCAGGAAGATCCCGCACTTGATATTACCGGCGCCCCATCTAAGCGGAAAAGCAGCGTGGCTTAATCTGAGGCCCCGCCCGACGATGAACGAAGAATGATAGAGGGCGGTCCCGGCTACCCCGTGGATGGAATCAAGGATTCAACATCATGTGAACTTCATCAGAAATTCAAGAACATATCCATGAAGGTGGCCGTCGGACAAGCTTTACCTTTTGGCCCTAATGCACGCTGGCATGGCCGTTAGATTCCAGCTGGCTTTGCTAAAGTCGGGGTGGATGAAATCATGACGGGGTTTAATGATATGGAGCTCGACATAGCTGGACCCGAAGATGAGAGGACACTCGGAGAAGTACTGGGTGGAGTCATCCTATGGGACAAGAACTACATCAAGCTTCTAGGCTCGGCCCCAAGGACAACACCGCCTCCGAGTCGTCGCAGGTCACCTACACCTCCATTACCTCCAAGCCCTCCACATGATGTCGGCCAGCACAACACGAGTCCATCTCGATCACCGCCGCCGGACTTGGGTCATCCGTCTCCGCCGCTGCCCGCTCCGGATACAAACCCTGAGCCTGCCACGGATACAAAGCGGGAGCGTGCCACCAAGAACGCTCCGCCGCTGCCCGCTCCGGATACAAACCCTGAGCCTGCCGCGGATACAAAGCGGGAGCGTGCCACCAAGAACGCTCCGCCGCCGCCCGCTCCGGATACAAACCCTGAGCCTGCCACGGATACAAAGCGGGAGCGTGCCACCAAGAACGCTCCGCCGCCGCCCGCTCCGGATACAAAGCCTGAGCCTGCCACGGATACAAAGCGGGAGCGTGCCACCAAAAACGCTCCGCCGCCGCCCGCTCCGGATACAAAGCCTGAGCCTGCCACGGATACAAAGCGGGAGCGTGCCACCAAGAACGCTCCGCCGCCGCCCGCTCCGGATACAAAGCCTGAGCCTGCCACGGATACAAAGTGGGAGCGTGCCACCAAGAACGCTCCGCCGCCGCCCGCTCCGGATACAAAGCCTGAGCCTGCCACGGATACAAAGCGGGAGCGTGCCACCAAGAACGCAACGCCGCCGCCCGCTCCGGATACAAAGCCTGAGCCTGCCACGAATACAAAGCGGGAGCGTACCACCAAGAACGCTCCGCCGACGATTCCTAAGCCACAGAGCACCCCAAAGCGCAAACGGTCGCCCCTCCCAAATGTACGTCATGCTAATCTTCTTATCGGACCTTATGATCGTACCCCCGAGGAAAACGCCAGGATAGCAAAGGAACATCATGATGCGCAGATGAAAAAGAAGGAACCCGAGCCCCGCCCGGAATACACCTAGAAGCAAATAGCATTTGCAAAATACTTCACGACCCTTCCACCACAGTATGACTTACACCATAAGCCTGATGACTATACACGCACATTGCAGAAGGAAGTGAAAAAGAGCAGATCTCGATCACCGCCGCCGGACTTGGTTCGTCCGTCTCCGCCGCCGCTCGCTCCGGATACTAAGCGGGAGCGTGCCACCAAGAACGCTCCGCCAACGATTCCTAAGCCACAGAGCACCCCAAAGCGCGAACGGTCGCCCCTCCCAAAGGTACGTCATGCTAATCTTCCTATCAGACCTTATGACTTACACCATAAGCCTGATGACTATACACGCACATTGCAGAAGGAAGTGAAAAAGAGCAATTCAACTACAAGCAAGAAAAAATCAGACGTTCCTCAGCTTGGACAACAGGCCAAACAATCGATCCCACCCCTCAAGGTGTTAACCGAGAATGTCCCCCCTCCGGTGCAGGGGCTAGCTTTAGAAAGAGCAAAGGAGTTGGCGGCTGCATGTGGTATCTCGGTTGAAGAATTGCTGTCTTCCCAAGACGACAAGATACCCAAGGCTGTGGTAGCCCCTAAGCCAAAGTTTGTCATGGGAGAGCCTTTGGTCAGCAAAGATGATCTCCCAACAAATATGCGTTACTTGCATAAATGGTACTTAAGTGAATCAAAGAATGGGAGAACGATGATCGTGCTGAGTGTCCCACAGGAGTACTACGGTCGCCCCGAAAAAATCCATATCGACTTTGATGAACTCTTCCAGATGTACAATGGCGACGCCCTCGACAAATCGCTTATGAGTTGCTATTGTCTGTAAGTTTTTCAATTCGTTGTCTACATATAACTTGTTTAGTTATTTCAATTCATTGTCTATATATAACTTGTACTCTATTATGCAGAATGAAGATTCTGGAGTGTAAAAGTAAGAGCATCATAAATATTGGGTTTATTGTCCCAGATAAAATACATATAACGACGCTAACTGATTATCCCAAGGAGACGGAGGAAAACCTTCTAAGGTTTCTAACAGATCAAAATTTCTGTGACCACATACTGTTTCCATACAACTTCAGGTGAGGGTCTTTACTCTGTTGTGTCCATTCACTTATAAGTGTAATTGATAAGTTACTCACACACACACACACACACACACACACACACACACACACACACACACATATATATATATATATATATATATATATATATATATATATATATATATACATGTGCAGCTTCCATTGAATTCTGTTGGACATTCAAATTGATAAGGGAAGAGTCGGTGCCTTCGACCCATTATTGATACTCTTGGAACAGTTCCAAAGCCTGCAGGACATGCTCCAAGGGTAATTTCAATCATTCTTGCGCTCTATCGGTCTCTTTCGATGATTTTATGATATATCAATTCATGAAAAACTTAGCAAATCATTATCCTTGTCGGGCAGGGTTTGGAAGCGGTTCAAGTGCGTGACTCCCGGTAACTTTCCTGAGAAGCTGACATTTAGAGCGGCTCAGGTAAGTAGTAGTATGATATACTTATATTTTCAATACATTTATGATGCTAGATTATTACTTTGCGAGACCATTTGCACCTTTACCTCTGAGCACAAGGATCACAGATTCGACGTAAGCAATGAACATTCACACCTCTATTTTTACCCGTCATTCTTTGTTATCATGATTGATATTCATATTCATCTCCTCTTCTTATATAGCACACGGCCATGACGACGAAGGTCCTACCAGAGCAACGCGCGGTTGCTGTTGCAGAGGAGCTTGCGACCTTTCCGAGGACGGAAGCTATAGATGACAAAGGACGATTTAGTGTAGCTAGGGGCCATTACTGATGTTCGTCCATGTAATCGAATAGACGGGCTCTAGTCCCGATAATTCAGATCTCCATATAATTGTATATATATGCTCGCTTGTAAGATAAGTTAATCTTATATATATATATATATGCATAATTATTTCTATTTAAATTATATGAAAACTAATTCCCGAACATCAAACGAGGCATCACGTTAATCTCCCGAACACCTAAACCCTAAAACCCTAAAACCCAAAAATAATTTCATTCAAAAAAAAAACCAAAAAATAAGCAAAATCTGAAACTCTTTAGTCCCGGTCCGTGTAACGAACCGAGACTAAAGGGCCTGCCCCTGGGGCGCTACGAGGCGCCCACGTGGAGCACCTTTAGTCCCGGCTTGTGACACGGCCAGGACTAAAGGTTAGGCCTTTAGTCCCAGTTGGTGAACCGGGACTAAAGCCCCTTACGGGCCGGGGCTATAGGCTCCGTCCCCACTAGTGATGATGTAGTGTCGGGTTGAGAGAACACAAAGCAAAGGGGGGCCATGCATTTGAAAAGGGAGAAAAGAGAGGAGAAACACATGGAGGCTTTATGTTGGCCAAGTGCATGTTCGCCCCCCTCCCTCCCTTGTTGCTAGGATATCGGACTGCATACATCTGAATTGCTAAGCGTAGGGATCCTTGTTGGATGACGAACATGATCCGGACATATAATGAAGGTTTGATGGTCGGTTTTAAAGATACCCTAAGGTTGGTGTACATAATCCAAATGTTTATGTTTCAATCTGTAGTTAACACAGAGTGTTGTTTTTTAAACAGATATACCAATACTTCTGTTGATAAATTTGGAACTTTAGAGTGTTTGTATGACAATCTTAATTATGCTGTTATTTTTCCTGTCAAGATTTTTTTGTGTGTGTCTGACAATGGCAAGGGTTCATGTCGCATCAGTTGCAAGCGAGAGTTGCACTTTAATAGAGATGCTCTAATATAGTACTGTTGGTTTACTACTACTTCACATAGTAATTATAATTATATGACATGAGTGGTAAGTTATATCAAAAAAAAAAAGTATGCCGCCGGCTGCAGCTTCCATCAAGTGGATGTATGTTAGTACACGTGATGCATGACGAAACTGAAACGAGACTTGCTTAGCGGCATGCATGTAGACGACTAGACGTCTCGGTTTACAATGTTTTTGTGTGTCAAACATAGTACAAAATTATTGCAACTATAAGAAACCTCTTTTGAATACATTTATATCCATAGTGTCACTATTTGACAATAATATATTTGTTGTTTTTTAGTGCTAGTTGCTAGAGATTTATATATATACAATCAAAGTCGCTCTAACTCCCTCCGATTCATATTACTGTTTTCTGATTCATATTACTGTTTTAAATTTGTCTAGATATAGATGTATATAGACATGTTTGTGTTAGATACATGTGCATCTAGAGAAATCAAAGATAAGTAATCAAAAACCGATTGGTGAGACCGACCCAAAAACGCGATGGACGGGAACAACAAAGTGCAGAACCGCCCAAATGTACGTCAAGTTGACTATCGTCTTTAAAACCGAATTATGTGAATTCACATAGCTTCATATTTTTCAACAATAGAAGTATAAATTAACCTCATCATCTCATCAAGAAAATGAAAAACTGTAGAACAGTTTGACCTCCTGACTTCTGCACACAAAGGTGCATATAGCCTAAACACACAGCGTTGAAAAGGAAGTTGTCATACAAGGTCCATAACATAGAAATGATATGAACGCTACATTGGAAACCTGGAAGCCTAGGCTGCTATCCAGTACCCGCTGCGCCTGCTCTACATGCTGCTTCCAGCAACTCTCGGCCCTCCTGCAGTGAAGTGAAACAATTCTCTCGTCAAAAACAGAAGGCATGTGTAAGAAGAACGTCCATGTGCCCATATTGACAAGCATGGCCTCTCTATCCCACATTCCCATGAGGCCACGAGCGCAGGATAAATAGCCCTTCAAAAGGCAAGGGAAGAGGCTTCCAGGACTTACGGTAATGTATAAAATATTTCTATTTTGCTTAGTCCACTTTAATCATATTGGTTCACGCAAACCAGAGAAACTAGAAAGTTGCACGATCAGGTGATTCATCTTTTCAAAAAGGGGCCTTCGTATCATTATTTCATGAAGGTCTGACAAAAACATATATCAAGCCACCCGAAGCCATCACTCACACCTACAAACTTGACAATATGAAGTGCTTTCATTCTTCATATCTAAAACAGATGTTGTCGCTGATCCATCGTTTTATGAAGCCCACGTATGAAGTTCACAAGCACACATTTTAGGAACCAATAATCGGTGCAGCAGACCTAAAATATACATCACAAGCACACATTTTAGAAGCAGTCATCATCATCGAACCGTTGCCTCATCTTCAAGAGAGAGATCTGCATCATCCTTGCCAGTCCAGCCATTCGTCGACGCCACCACGGTGCCCAACGGCGTCACCGCCCTGCGCTCGTCCATCCCGACACGAAGACTCTGAAAGCTTCATCGTGCGTAGCACCTGCCGAACATGCATGACACAACATAACACCCGTTGAACAGTCATGATTTAACATCTTCACCGAAGCTTCATTCAAAACGAAGCCGCTCCATCTTTTTTCCTTTGTTTTCTAACGCTGCTCCACAAACATGCGTGATATGGCTGAAAACAAATTATGAAGCCCACGTATGAAGTTCCCTATCTTCCGGTCAACTATAGTTTTGGCACGCTGATAACCCATCAAAAGCGAAGGGAAGAACCTACCAGACGTGACTGTCATGTACGTATAAATCATTCATGTTATGCTTAGTCAACTTTAGCCATATTGGTTGGAGACAAGAGAAAGTAGCTAGAAAATTGCATAATCGGGTCACCGTATCTGCATGATGGTAACATGCATGCATGGTATGACTGGAAACAAAAGAAAACAAATTATAAAGGTGAACATACTAATTAATAAGTGCCGGTATCTTGTACTCAATTATATGACGATACGAAGATTCCATGCGCTAATAACCCGGGGAAAAGCCTACCAGGACTCACTGTCATGTATAAAATATTCATATTTTGTAGGTGATTTTTTACCATTATTGGTTCGTCAAGCAAGAGAAACTGGAAAATTGCATGATTAGGTGACTGTGTTTGCGTGAAGGTAACATTTGCCGTGTGACTGAAAACGAAAGAGCTTTAAAAAGACAAATTACGAGGGTGATCAGAGTAATTATTAGGTTGTCTTTCATGTCAACCCATCTGCAGGTACATAGTTTACATCCGATTGTCCATACATACGAAGGCGGCTAAGCCAGGTTGAATGGGCTGCCACCCTACAATTATGCAAGGAAGTTAACTTTGATAGATCTTGCACTAGTGAAAAACGGGCGTTTGGCCGGGACCCTTTAGTCCCGGCCTGCCTCTGGGCCGGGACTAAAAGCCCGGCCACGTCGCCCCAATTCTCAATGCCTCCCTCGAGGCTTTAGTCCCGGTCCGTAAGGAGCTTTTAGTCCCGGTTCGTGTCAAATTGGATCCTCTAGGCTTAGATGAATCCGGTAGTATCCGTACTTTACCTTGGCCGGAACTCGATGAGCTCCCGCCGGCGTCCATCGTGAGGTGATGACGACGTTGTGGAAGAAGGGATGGGTGTGGCGTGGGTGGTGCTTCCCGTGAGCACGGCGCTTGCCCTAGATCGTATGGGTTTGTAGGTGGGAGTGTGGCGGCGGCGAACCTCGTTATCCCTGCCCCGGCATCCCACCGTCCTTTATATAGCACGGGTCATAGGGACCCACCAACCATAACGGGTTGGGCGCCCCCGATCAGGGCGCATGGATCAAGGTCCGGTGGGCCGTTGGGCCCACTCGGGAGGAGATCAACCTAACATTCTCCCCCTTGATCTCAACTTTTACTTTTGACTTTATACTTTCTACTTTATTTGTTCCATCACATATAGGCATGTAGAGCATGTCTCATCGTCACAACTTAATTGCCTACAACGCACGTTTTGTTTCAAAACAAATTCATTTACTTTTTGGCCTCTTATGATCCAGCAATCATAGGCTTTCCATCAAACCCATGCCGGCTAAGTGTTCCTTGAACACATTGGGTGGTAAGCCTTTCGTTAGCGGATCCGCAAGCATATACTTGTACTTATGTGCTCGAGACTTATAGTTTGATCCTGGATTTTATCTTTCACAACATAATACTTTATATCTATTGTCTTGGAAGCATTACTCGACTTGTTGTTGTGAGCATAAAATACTGCGGGCTGGGTGTCAGAGTATATCTTTAGTGGCTTGTGAATACAACCTACCACTTTCAAGTCGGGTATAAATTTCTTTAACCATATCACCTGTTCGGTGGCTTCAAAACATGCTATGAACTCTGCTTGCAACGTGGACGATGCAACTATGGTCTGTTTGGAGCTTTTCCATGAAATATCTCCTCCAGCGAGAGTGAACACGTACCCAGACGTGGATTTTCTATCATCTCTATCTCCCGCAAAATCTGCGTCTAAGTACCCTTTTATCTCTAGGGAATCAAATCTTCTGTATGTTCGCATGATTTCTTTGTGCCTTGCCCATAACGCAATGCTTTTTTTGCCATCTTCCAGTGCTCTTGGCCTGGATTTGCTTGATATCTACCGAGTACCCCGATGATAAAAGCTAAGTCAGGGCGTGTGCACACTTGTGCATACTGTAAACTTTCAACAGCCGAAGTATATGGCATTGTTTTCATTTCATCGAGCTCGTACTCATTCTTGGGACATTGGCAATTCCCAAAACTATCGCCCTTGACCATAGGAGCAGGTGTGGCTTTACACATGCATATTATACTTTTTGATAACTTTCTCTAAATATGCATTCTGCGACAGTCCTAAGACTCCATTTTTCCTGTCTCGGTGAATTTCAATGCCCAAAACATATGAAGCATCACCAAAGTCTTTCATGTCAAAGTTTGAGGATTAAAACTTCTTTGTTTCTTGTAGTAGACTAATACGATTGCTTGCAAGCAAGATATCATCCACATACAAGATTAGGAAAATGTATTTTCCACTTTTAAACTTTGCATAAATGCAGTTATCCTCAACATTTTCTTGAAATCCAAACCTTTTAATAGTATCGTTAAACTTTAGATACCAGTGTCTAGAGGCTTGCGTTAGTCCATAAATGGATTTCTTTAGGCGGCATCCCGTATCTTCCTTGCCTTCCATGATAAAATCCTTGGGTTGTTTCATGTAGACATCTTCTTCTAAATCTCCGTTTAGAAATGATGTCTTTACATCCATTTGATGCAACTCTAAATCAAAATGAGCAACTAGTGCCATTATGATTCTGAAGGAATCCTTACAAGAGACTGGAGAAAAAGTCTCATTGTAGTATATCCCTTCTCTTTGTGTAAATCCTTTCGCCACAAGTCGGACTTTATGCTTTTCTTTCCCATTAGAGTCATACTTGGTTTTGTAGACCCATTTACATCCTACTGTCTTTGGTTTTGTAGACCCATTAGAGTCATACTTAAGTCCCAAACATCATTGGAACTCATCGATTTCATCTCATCTTCTATTGCCTCTAGCCATTTTGATGAGTGAGGGCTTGTAATGGCTTCTTCATATGTGGTGGGATCACCTTCCATATGAACCATTTATGTGTTATAGACTTTATAATTAGTAGAAATAGCACGTCTTCTTGTTCTATTAGACCTTCTAAGTGCATCATTGTCTGGCGCACTTTCTACTATTTCTTGCTGCACTTCCCTTTCATGATCAACAACAAGTTCAGTCGGCTCCTGAAGGACAGGTTCCGGGTCTTCTCCCATAGTTGTCATCGTTGGAGTCACATCAGGTAGTGAGAAAAATGGCTCTTGAATCATCGGAATGGGTGTACCAAGCTCCCCCTCATCATTTCGTCCTGTAAGAAGACCGCATGTCTCGTTTCTACAAACTTTGTGTATCTTTGTGGACAGTAGAAACGAAACCCTTTTGATCTATCAGGATAGCCAATGAAATGGCAACTCACTGTTTTGGGATCTAATTTTTCAATGTTTGGATTAAACATTTTGGCCTCAGTTGGACATCCCCACACCCTAAAGTGTTACAGGGATGGCACTCTTTCTATCCACAGCTCGTGCGGTGTTTTGGGCACCGACTTGCTTGGTACTCTGTCGAGAATGTAAATGGCTGTTTTAAGCGCCTCCATCCACAATCCCAATGGCAGGTCAGAGTAACTCATCATGCTGCGCACCATATCCATAAGGGTACGGTTACGCCTTTCAGCTACTCCATTTTGCTCAGGCTCGCCCGACATTGAATAATGCGCAACTATGCCAGTCTCCTGCAAGAACTTTGCAAAAGGTCCAGGTACTTGGTCATATGGAGTGTGTCGACCGTAGTACTCCCCCCACGGTCAGACCTCACTATGTTTATCTTTTTGTCAAGCTGATTTTCATCTTCAGCTTTGAATATCTTGAATTTATCCAATGCTTCATTTCTTTCTTTGATTGGATAAATGTAACCGAAGCGGGAATAATCATCTCTGAATGTTATGAATGAATCATAACCATCCACACTTTTCACCGGAAATGGTCCACAAATATCATTGTGAATAATTTCCAGTGTTCGTGTGCTTCGGTTTGCACCCTTCTTTATCTGTTTTACATACATTCCTTTAATGCAATCTATGCATTGTTCTAAGTCAGAGAACTCCAACTGAGGAAGAATTTCACTTTTGACCAATCTTTGTATTCCCCCCTCGAAATATGGCCCAAGCGACAGTGCTATAATTTCAAGGAGTCATCATGAGTTCTCTTTTTTTTCTTTTGTTCTTTGTTCGATGATGAACTTGACTCATTCACATTATTTGCATAATTCACTTTTTCTTGAAGTGATTACAGATAAAGCTGATTATGGAGGAAGGCATCACTACAGGAATTAGCTTCTTTGCCGTCTGCCATCACAGACGGCAAAGAGTATATCACAAACGGCAAAGAGTATATCACAGACGGCAAAGAATCTCACTGTCGATAAAATTTCTGCGTTAGCCTACGACGACATTGTAGCTTCTTTGCCGTCTTCCTCACCGTAGCGGACGGCAAAGAGCTTTGTCGTCAGCTTTCCATGAGAGCAGTAGGCAAATATGTCGAGACGGCAGCCGACAGGCATTGCCTCCGTTAGGGGCTAACGGAGGCTTTGCCATCTACCCCCCCTCTTCTGTGTCATCTGCCTCCCCCCTCTTCTTTGCCGTCTGTCTCACCCTCCTCCTCCCCCTCCTCTGTGCCGTCTGCCTCCCCCCTCTTCTGTGCCGTCTGCCTCCCCCTCTTCTTTGTCGTCAGCCTCCACCTCCTCCTCCCCCTCCTCTGTGCCCTCTTCTTTGCCGTCTGCCCCCCTGGAAGCAGACGACAAAGATACTATATGGCCAGCTGCTGCTACCCAGGTTGCACAGCTGGGCGCCACGTGGCAAGAAGCAAGAAGAGAACAACGAGAAGAAAAACAAGAAGGATGAGGAGGAGGAGGAGGAGGGGAAGGAGAAGGAGAAGGAGGAGGAGAAGAAGAAAAAAGAAGAACACAAGAAGAAGGAGAAGAAGGAGGAGAAGAAGGAGGAGAGAAGAAGAAGGAGAAGAAGGAGGGCTCCTTCTCCTTCTTCTCCTTCTTCTTCTCTTCTTCTCCTCCTCCTTCTTCTTCTTCTCGTTCTCGTTCTCCTTCTCTTCTTCTTTTCTTCTTCTTCTTCTTCCTTCTTTTAAATTCTCCTCTTCTAACTATGTCTTTTTGCAGCTAAATGGGCTAAGTATGTCATTCTAGAGGAAAACAAGCTAAGTATATAATATTAATGAGCTAACCAAGGTTCTTATGCCATTTTGAGCTTATTATGTCTTTTAGGAGCTTAATTAGTCATTTTAGTGAGCTAACCAAGGTTCTTATGATGTTTTTACCTACCTAAGCTAATTATGTCATTTTGGATGATAATTGGCTAAGTATGTCTTTGTTGGGGAAAATAAGCTAAATTGAAGAAGAAGAGGAGAAGGAGGGAAGAAGAAGGAGAATAAGGAGGGATCCTTCTCCTCCTTCTCCTTCTTCTCTTCTTCTTCTCCTCCTCCTTCTTCTCCTTCTCCTTCTCTTCTCTTTCTCTTCTTCTTTTTGTTCTTCCTTTTCATTTGTCATCTTCTCCTCTTCTTGGAGCTAAATTAGCTAACTATGTCTTTTTGGAGCTAAATGGGCTAATTATGTCATTATAGAGGAAAAAAAGCTAAGTATAAAATATTAATGAGCTAACCAAGGTTCTTATGCCATTTTGAGCTTATAATGTCTTTTTGGAGCTAAATTGGCTAATTATGTCATTGTTGTGGAAATTAAGGCAAGGAGAATATGAAAGAGGAGAAGAAAGAGGAGGAGGAGGAGAAGAAGAAGAAATAAAGAAGAACGAGGAGAAGGAGGAGGAGGAGGAGAAGGACTAGAAGGTCCTTGGCCTTCTCCTCCTCCTTCTTCTCTTCTTCTTCTTCTTTCTTTCTTTTCATATTTCCTATTTCTTCTCCTCTTCTCCTCTTCTTGGAGCTAAATTAGCTAACTATATCTTTTTGGAGCTAAATGTGCTAATTATCCCATTTTAGAGGAAAACAAGCTAAGTATATAATATTAATGAGCTAACCAAGGTTCTTATGCCATTTTGAGGTTATTATGGCATTTTGGAGCTAAATGGGCTAATTATTTCATTGTTGGGGAAATTAAGGCAAGGAGAATATGAAAGAGGAGAAGAAAGAGGAGGAGGAGGAGAAGAAGAAGAAATAAAGAAGAAGGAGGAGAAGGAGGAGGAGGAGGACTAGAAGGTCCTTGGCCTTCTCCTCCTTCTCCTCCTCCTCCTTCTCCTTCTTCTCCTCCTCCTTCTTCTCCTTCTCCTTCTCTTCTCTTTCAAGAAGATGCTTCCAAGAAAGAACGAATTGTCCGCCAGCACGTACGAAGCAAAGAAGCTTGTCTGCCCTCTAGGATTAGACGTGCAGAAGATACATGCATGCCCTAATGACTACATCTTCTACCGCGGTGGGAAGTACGAGAATATGGATAAATGCCCGGTATGCACTGCATTGCGGTATAAGATCAGAAAAGATGACCCTGGTGATATTGAGTGCGAGCCACCCAGGAAGAGGGTTCCTGCCAAGGTGATGTGGTATGCTCCTACAATACCACGGTTGAAACGTGTGTTCAGAAATAAAGATCATGCGAAGCTGTTGCGATGGCACATGGAAGATCGTATGAAAGACGATAAGTTGAGGCACACCGCTGATGGTCGGCAGTGGAGAAAAATCGAGAGAGAGTTCCCGAGATTTGCAGCTGACGCAAGGAACTTATGGTTAGGTCTGAGTACAGATGGCATGAATCCTTTTGGGGAGCAGAGTTGCAGTCACAGCACCTGGCCCGTTACTCTATGTATCTACAACCTTCCTCCTTGGTTGTGGATGAAGCGGAAGTTCATTATGATGACAGTGCTTATACAAGGTCCAAAGCAACCCGACAACGATATTGATGTGTACCTAAGGCCATTAGTGGATGAACTTTTACAGCTGTGGGCCGAACCAGGTGTACGTGTGTGGGACGAGCACAATCAAGAGGAATTTGACCTTCGAGCGTTGCTTTTCGTAACCATCAATGATTGGCCTGCTCTTAGTAATATTTCAGGACAGTCAAACAAGGGATACAATGCATGCACACACTGTTTGGATCAGACAGAAAGTATATATCTCGACAACTGTAGGAAGAATGTGTATCCGTACAATCGTAGTTTTCTTCCGCCCAAGCATCCCTTAAAGAAAAAAGGCAAGCATTTCAATGGCAAGGCAGAACCCCGGGGGAAGCCTGTCATCCGTACTGGTGCTGAAGTATTTGATATGGTCAAAGATTTAAAAGTAATCTTTGGAAAGGGTCCTGGCAGCCAACCTGTTCCTAACGGCCCTGATAAGCGCGTACCCATGTGGAAGAAGAAATCTATATTTTGGGAGCTACCCTACTGGGAAGTCCATGAGGTCCGCTCGGCAATCGACGTGATGCACCTGACGAAGAATCTCTGCGTGAATATTCTAGACTTCCTGGGCTTGTATGGGAAGTCAAAAGATACACCGGAAGCACGGGAGGACCAGAATCGTCATAAAGGAAGAGATGGCATGCATCCAGGACAGTTTCAAGGGCGTGCCAGCTACGCTCTTACTAAGGAAGAGAAGGAAATCTTCTTTGAAGTCCTGTTCAGTATCAAGGTCTCGACTGGCTTCTCGTCGAATATAAAGGGAATCGTAAATATGAAAGACAAAAAATTCCAAAACCTAAAGTCTCATGACTGCCACGTGCTTATGACGCAATTGCTTCCGGTTGCATTGAGGGGAATTCTACCGGAAAATGTTCGCCTGGCAATTGTGAAGGTATGTGCATTCCTCAATGCAATTTCTCAGAAGGTAATCGATCGAGAAAGTCTATCACGGTTACAGATTGATGTGGTCCAATGTCTGGTCAGCTTTGAGTTGTTGTTCCCGCCATCCTTCTTCAATATAATGACACACCTCCTAGTTCACCTAGTCGAAGAGATTAGAATTCTCGGTCCTGTGTTTCTACACAATATGTTCCCCTTCGAGAGGTTCATGGGAGTCTTAAAGAAATATGTTCGTAACCGTGCTAGGCCAGAAGGAAGCATCTCCAAGGGCTATGGAACAGAGGAGGTCATTGAGTTTTGTGTGGACTTTCTTCCTGACCTTAAGCCGATTGGTGTTCCTGAATCTTGGTATGAGGGTATGCTGACAGGAAAACCCGGGGACTTTCTTCCTGACCGTATATCGTGAGACACAAGAATATTCTACGCTCCAAAACCCGGGGAAGGCTGACTCTTGGATTAAAGGGGAACACGAGAGGACTTTCGGCAGTTGGTTGCAGACACATCTCATGAATGACGACACCGTTGGAGATGAGGTGTACTGTTTGGCCAGGCCACCATCTTCGACTATATGTACTTTCCAAGGGTATGAGATAAATGGGAATACATTTTACACGGTTGCCCGAGATAAAAAGAGCACCAACCAAAATAGTGGTGTCCACTTTGATGCAACAGACGAGAATGGGAACTGTTTGGAAACATATTACAGGTACATAGAGGAGATATGGGAACTTGACTATGGACCTACTTTTATGATCCCTTTATTTCGGTGCAAATGGGTGAAGCTGACAGGAGGCGGGGTAGTTGTAGACCAAAAGTACGGCATGACAACACTGGATCTTAACAATCTTGCATACATGGACGAACCATTTGTCCTAGCCAATTATGTCGCTCAGGTTTTCTATGTGAAGGACATGTCTACATAAACGAGAAAAAGAAATCAGCAAAAGAAGATATCATCCGATGAGCCAAAACACCACATAGTTCTTTCAGGGAAAAGAAACATCATGGGAGTAGATGACAAGACACACATGTCAGAAGATTATAATAAGTTTCATGAAATTCCGCCCTTCAAAGTGAAAACTGACCCAAGCATCCTACTGAATGATGAAGATTCTCTATGGCTACGACCCGGAAGAAAACAGAAATAATAGATAGGAATATTGGTGCAATAATGTAATAATGTATTAAGCCTTTTATGTAATGCATGTATGGAACGTACTAAATTTCAAACACTTTTCATTTTCATATTATCCATGTAAGAGATGAGTTCTCGTTCGAAACCCTCATACTTCGAGAGAGATTGTCCTTTTTGTACACAAAGTGCATCCAGTTTTTGTCGTAGCCCTCTCACCTTTTTAACACATGCTATGTGGGTGAAATTATGATAGCATGCCAACTTTCAACATTTTCAGAGTTCATTTGTAGTGCTTTTCAATTTCAGGGTCAACTAGCTCAAAAAAAAAAGTAAATCCACGAAATATACCAAATGGAGTCAGAAATTGTTGAAATTTTGTGGTGTGCCTTTGAATGGTGCATTTTGAACACACAAAATGTATGGAGTTCAAATAAGTTCACAAAAATGAAATCCCTTTGTAAGAGATGAGTTCTCGTTCGAAACCCTGATACTTCGAGAGAGATTGTCCGTTTTGTACCCGAAGTGCATCCAGTTTTTGTCGTAGCCCTCTCAACTTTTTAACACATGCTATGTGGGTGAAATTATGATAGCATGCCAACTTTCAACATTTTCAGAGTTCATTTGTAGTGCTTTTCAATTTCAGGGTCAACTAGCTCAAAACAAATAAGTAAATCCACGAAATATACCAAATGAAGTCAGAAATTGTTGAAATTTTGTGGTGTGCCTTTGAATGGTGCATTTTGAACACACAAAAAGTATGGAGTTCAAATAAGTTCACAAAAATGAAATCCCTTTGTAAGAGATGAGTTCTCGTTCGAAACCCTAATACTTCGAGAGAGATCGTCCGTTTTGTACACGAAGTGCATCCAGTTTTTGTCGTAGCCCTCTCAAGTTTTGAACACATGCTATGTGGGTGAAATTATGATAGCATGCCAACTTTCAACATTTTCAGAGTTCATTTGTAGTGCTTTTCAATTTCAGGGTCAACTAGCTCAAAAAAAAGTAAATCCACGAAATATACCAAATGAGGTCAGAAATTGTTGAAATTTTGTGGTGTGCCTTTGAATGGTGAATTTTGAACACACAAAAAGTATGGAGTTCAAATAAGTTCACAAAAATGAAATCCCTTTGTAAGAGATGAGTTCTCGTTCGAAACCATGATACTTCGAGAGAGATTGTCCGTTTTGTACACGAAGTGCATCCAATTTTTGTCGTATCCCTCTCAACTTTTTAACACATGCTATGTGGGTGAAATGATAATAGCATGCCAACTTTCAACATTTTCAGAGTTCATTTGTAGTGCTTTTCAATTTTAGGGTCAACTAGCTCAAAAAAAAAAGTAAATCCACGAAATATACCAAATGACGTCCGAAATTGTTGAAATTTTGTGGTGTGCCTTTGGATGGTGCATTTTGAACACACAAAAAGTATGGAGTTCAAATAAGTTCACAAAAATGAAATCCCTTTGTAAGAGATGAGTTCTCGTTCGAAACCCTGATACTTCGAGAGAGATTGTCCGTTTTGTACACGAAGTGCATCCAGTTTTTGTCGTAGCCCTCTCAAGTTTTTAACACATGCTATGTGGGTGAAATGATGATATCATGCCAACTTTCAACATTTTCAGAGTTCATTTGTAGTGCTTTTCAATTTCAGGGTCAACTAGCTCAAAAAAAAAAAGTAAATCCACGAAACATACCAAATGAAGTCAGAAATTGTTGAAATTTTATGGTGTGCCTTTGAATGGTGCATTTTGAACACACAAAAAGTATGGATTTCAAATAAGTTCACAAAAATGAAATCCCTTTGTAAGAGATGAGTTCTCGTTCGAAACCCTAATACTTCGAGAGAGATTGTCCGTTTTGTACACGAAGTGCATCCAGTTTTTGTCGTAGCCCTCTCAACTTTTTAACACATGCTACGTGGGTGAAATGATGATAGCATGCCAACTTTCAACATTTTCAGAGTTCATTTGTAGTGCTTTTCAATTTCAGGGTCAACTAGCTCAAAAAAAAGTAAATCCACGAATATACCAAATGAAGTCAGAAATTGTTGAAATTTTATGGTGTGCCTGTGAATGGTGCATTTTGAACACACAAAAAGTATGGAGTTCAAATAAGTTCACCAAAATGAAATCCCTTTGTAAGAGATGAGTTCTTGTTCGAAACCCTGATACTTCGAGAGAGATTGTCCGTTTTGCACACGAAGTGCATCCAGTTTTTGTCGTAGCCCTCTCAACTTTTTAACACATGCTATGTGGGTGAAATTATGATATCATGCCAACTTTCAACATTTTCAGAGTTCATTTGTAGTGCTTTTCAATTTCAGGGTCAACTAGCTCAAAAAAAAAGTAAATCCACGAAACATACCAAATGAAGTCAGTAATTGTTGAAATTTTATGGTGTGCCTTTGAATGGTGCATTTTGAACACACAAAAAGTATGGATTTCAAATAAGTTCACAAAAATGAAATCCCTTTGTAAGCGATGAGTTCTCGTTCGAAACCCTCATACTTCGAGAGAGATTGTCCGTTTTGTACACGAAGTGCATCCAGTTTTTGTTGTAGCCCTCTCAACTTTTTAACACATGCTATGTGGGTGAAATGATGATAGCATGCCAACTTTCAACATTTTCAGAGTTCATTTGTAGTGCTTTTCAATTTCAGGGTCAACTAGCTCAAAAAAAATAAGTAAATCCACGAAACATACCAAATGAAGTCAGAAATTGTTGAAATTTTGCGGTGTGCCTTTGAATGGTGCATTTTGAACACACAAAAAGTATGGATTTCACATAAGTTCACAAAAATGAAATCCCTTTGTAAGAGATGAGTTCTCGTTCGAAACCCTCATACTTCGAGAGAGATTGTCCGTTTTGTACACGAAGTGCATCTAGTTTTTGTCGTAGCCCTCTCAACTTTTTAACACATGCTATGTGGGTGAAATGATGAGAGCATGCCAACTTTCAACATTTTCAGAGTTCATTTGTAGAGCTTTTCAATTTCAGGGTCAACTAGCTAAAAAAATAAGTAAATCCACGAAATATACCAAATGAATTCAGAAATTGTTGAAATTTGTGCTGTGCCTTTGAATGGTGCATTTTGAACACACAAAAAGTATGGAGTTAAAATAAGTTCACAAAAATGAAATCCCTTTGTAAGAGATGAGTTCTCGTTCGAAACCCTCATACTTCGAGAGAGATTGTCCGTTTTGTACACGAAGTGCATCCAGTTTTTGTCGTAGCCCTGTCAACTTTTTAACACATGCTATGTGGGTGAAATGATGATAGCATGCCAACTTTCAACATTTTCAGAGTTCATTTGTAGTGCTTTTCAATTTCAGGGTCAACTAGCTCAAAAAAAATAAGTAAATCCACGAAACATACCAAATGAAGTCAGAAATTGTTGAAATTTTGTGGTGTGCCTTTCAATGGTGCATTTTGAACACACAAAAAGTATGGATTTCAAATAAGTTCACAAAAATGAAATCCCTTTGTAAGAGATGAGTTCTCGTTCGAAACCCTGATACTTCGAGAGAGATTGTCCGTTTTGTACACGAAGTGCATCTAGTTTTTGTCGTAGCCCTCTCAACTTTTTAACACATGCTATGTGGGTGAAATGATGATAGCATGCCAACTTTCAACATTTTCAGAATTCATTTGTAGAGCTTTTCAATTTCAGGGTCAACTAGCTAAAAAAAAGTAAATCCACGAAATATACCAAATAAAGTCAGAAATTGTTGAAATTTTGTGCTGTGCCTTTGAATGGTGCATTTTGAACACACAAAAAGTATAGAGTTCAAATAAGTTCACAAAAATGAAATCCCTTTGTAAGAGATGAGTTCTCGTTCGAAACCCTGATACTTCGAGAGAGATTGTCCGTTTTGTACACGAAGTGCATCCAGTTTTTGTCGTAGCCCTCTCAACTTTTTAACACATGCTATGTGGGTGAAATGATGATAGCATGCCAACTTTCAACATTTCCAGAGTTCATTTGTAGTGCTTTTAAATTTCAGGGTCAACTAGCTCAAAAAAATTAAGTAAATCCACGAAATATACCAAATGAAGTCAAAAAGTATGGAGTTCAAAAAACCATATTATGAAATTAAATATTATCATTGGCGATTCATCTCTATTATGAAATCAAATATATAAAAAAACCATTGCAGAACATATGACCAAATTAATACAAGTTCATCATCATATTAAAGCCAAAGAACAATAGTGATCAAATGTTATTATTGCAAAAAATAAATACATAAAGTTCTGTCATAAAAACAACATACAACTATGTAAAACATTTAAATGCAACAACAAACGCGATCAAAATCGCAATTAAGGTAATAATTGACCCAATAGCATAATGATACTAAGCCTCTTTATCAATGGCATATTTTCTAATATTCCTAATCTTCAAGCGTATTTCATCCATCTTCAAGCGCATTGCATCCATCTTCAACCGCATCTCATCGATCTTCATCTTGCGATCATCGATGACATCGGCGACATGCAACTCCAGTTCCATATTCTTATCCTCAATTATTTTCAATTTTTTCTTCAAGTAATTGTTTTCTTTTTCAACCAAATTTAACTTCTCGACAAGAATTTTTATGTGGGTTGGAATTTCCGGTTCACATACCTCCTAGATTAAAAAAATATATGTCACATTGGTCGTCATAATTGTCATAAACACTAAATAAAACAAATAGTTATAAAAGATAATATATACCACATCCGAATCATAGATAGGACGAGGGCCGACGGAGGCGGATACCAAAACCATCGCACTATATAATAACAAAAAATAATGAAAGTGAGTAATTTATACAAGTATGTATCTAAATCATACAAGTAAGATTTTTTTGATTTTAAAAAGAAGATAAGAACAAGAGGCTCACCACGGTGGTGCTCGCAGTTGGTGGACGGCCAAACCTAGACAAATATTAAGGAAAATGGAGCTTGGAGGTCGAGCTTGGAGAGGAGAAAGCTTAAGTAGAGTGGCTCGGGCATTTCATCGAACACGTCATGTGCATGAACTAGAGTGGCAAGAGCATGGCATGGTCACACTTCAACAACCAAAAAACAGGGGATATGGTGGCCAGGGGCGAGGGTTTATATTGGCAACACTTTAGTCCCGGTTCTTGCCACGCCCCGGGACTAAAGGCCCCTGCTTCCCGCCATCTGGTCTGCCGAAAAAGGGCCTTTAGTCCCGGGTCGTGGCTCCACCCGGGACTAAAGGGGTGTCTTTGTCCCGGTTCGAGCCACGCCCCGGGACTAAAGGCCCCTGCTTCCCGCCTTCTGGTCAGCCGAAAAAGGGCCTTTCGTCCCGGTTCACGGCTCCACCCGGGACTAAAGGGTCTTTAGTCCCGGATCGAGCCCCGAACCGGGACTAAAGATTCACCTGTATAAGCGGGAGTTAGAAAATTTCGAACCCAAATCGTCCATTTTCTCTTCTTCTTCCTCTCGTTCTCCTGCCCGGCGTGGCAAGCGACGAACTCGACGACACCGTCAGGCTGCCCGCCGTCCTGCTCGCCACCGCCTGCTGTCCTCCTCGCCGTCGCCATCGTCCTGCTCGCCGCCGCCGTCCTCCTCGCCGTGCGCCACCCTCCTCGCCGCGCGCCGCCGTCCTCCTCGCCGCGCGCCGTCGACACCTCCGGCCGGTAAGCCCCACGCCCCCTCCTCCCCAACACTCCGGCCAGCACACGCAAAGAAGAAAAAGGAGAAGAAAGGAAGAAAAAGGAGAAGAAAGGAAGAAAAAAGAGAAGAAAAGAAGAAAAAGGAGAAGAAAAGAAGAAAAAGGAGAAGAAAAGAAGAAAAAGGAGAAGAAAGAAGAAAAAGGAGAAGAAAGGAAGAAAAATAGAAGAAAGGAAGAAAAGGAGAAGAAAGGAAAAAAAGGAGAAGAAAAGAAGAAAAAGGAGAAGAAAGGAAGAAAAAGGAGAAGAAAAGAAGAAAAAGGGAAGAAAGGAAGAAAAAGGAGAAGAAAGGAAGAAAAGGAGAATAAGAAGAGGATGAGAAGAAAAGAAGAAAAAGGAGAATAAGAAGAGGAGGAGAGGAGAAGAAGAGGAAAAATAGAAGAAGATCAGAGGAGAAGTAGTAGAAGAAGAGGAGAACCAGAAGTAGAAGAAGAAGTAGAAGAAGAGGAGAAATAGAAGAAGAGGAAAAATTAGTTTAGGGTTACAAGAAGAAGAAATATATTTTTTGTCATTTAATTTTGCTATTGTATAGTGTATATGCTTAAGTGTTAATAGTGTTTCTTAGATTATTGCTTAATTTTGCTATTGTATATGCTTAAGTGTTAATAGTTTAAGTTTTCTATTGTATATGCTTAAGTGTTAATAGTTTATTTTTAGCAAGAAAATTAATAGAACTAGTTTAAATTTGCTATTGTATATGCTTAAGTGTCCGGGACTGGGCTCCGCCCGGCTGGTATTTTAGAGTTTAGGTTCTAGCCAAGACCCGGGACTAAAGGTCCTCCTATATAAAACGAGCCTTCGAAGTTTCCAACCCCTCTTATATAGTTTGTTAGTTTATTAGTTAATCAAATGTCCGTTTTTTGCAGAACTATGGATCCTCATATCAGGAACCTCGAAGAGGAAGAATTTCTCGAAGATATAATCAAAGACGGCCCCGACGTTGAACCAGGCGAATCTCCGACGTCAGATCTAAACGACTCCGGATATGGAATGGAGGTCGAGCGACACGAAGATGAAGCCAATGGGGCAGGAGATAGGTCCAATGACGGAGAAGGTGATAGCTCCACTGATGGAGAAGCCGGTGGAGAAGCCGGTGAAGAAATAATAAAGTCCGACGAGGTATACATATGAAGTTCGACAATCACTTGTAATATGTGAAAAATATTGGAGATAGCTCTATATTGTATACATATACATTCATTTGACGAATGTTTCTCCCTCTTAGGCCTCCACATCGAGCAAATCTACGAAACGAGGCCCGACTAGAAAGTTGGATGCACGAACGCATTACACCTTGGAGGTGATAATGCCTACGGGCGAACCCAAGCTTCCTAAGAATGCTGCTGACACATTCAAGAAGCAATGCAGAGTTCTCGTTAGGGATCACGTCCCGATCAGCGTTCGGGAGTGGAACAAGCGCAAAGGGGCAGCCGATAGTGACTATGTCGCCGAAAGGTACAAAGATAATCTTTGGAATGATCTGATGTCACATTTCAACCTGCCAGAATGTGAGAATGAAGATGCCGCAGACAAACTGAGGGCCAAAGTCAAGCAGTGGACTCTAAAGAAGATGGCCGAACTGTTCCGTAGCTGGAAGAAGAAGTTATGGAAAAACTATCTGAAGACAAAGAAAGTGCCAGTATTCGAGGGGTATCTAGCCAAGCAGGCGAATCACCGGAAGGAATTTCAAGAGTACAATGAGTCAGAAGATGCCCAGGCATTATCAGAAAAGAACAAGATAAATGCCGACAAGAAGAAATATCACCACAAGCTGGGGCCAGGGGGCTATGAGACCGCCATCCCAAAGTGGGAAAAGAAAGAGCAAGATCTGATAGATAAAGGCATCGTACCTGAACCACTCCGTGATGAGTGGGAATTGATAGCAAGAAATTGGTTCCTTGCGCATGGTGGGTCGTACGACGAAAAAACAGGGGACCTCATCTGCAATGACAATCTTAGGATACCCAGGGAGAATTGGAAAAGGATAGTGAAAGAAATTAAGGAGGGACAAAGAAAGTTCACTGCAGATAGAGATAAAGATTTGCTCACACTGGTCCTCGGCAATGACGAACATGGAGGACGAACGCAACGCTTCTGTCCATCTTACCCGTGGTGGCTTGGGTTTGCCAGAGACCAAGACACTTACAGAAGCCGAGAGAGAGCAAAGAAGCGGCAGCAGGTTGAGGAGAATGACAAGTTCAACCAGTTGCTTGCCAGGATTAACGAGCAACAGAAGCAGATTGATGAGCTTAGAGGAGTACCGTGCCAGGAAGATCCCGCACTTGATATTACCGGCGCCCCATCTAAGCGGAAAAGCAGCGTGGCTTAATCTGAGGCCCCGCCCGACGATGAACGAAGAATGATAGAGGGCGGTCCCGGCTACCCCGTGGATGGAATCAAGGATTCAACATCATGTGAACTTCATCAGAAATTCAAGAACATATCCATGAAGGTGGCCGTCGGACAAGCTTTACCTTTTGGCCCTAATGCACGCTGGCATGGCCGTTAGATTCCAGCTGGCTTTGCTAAAGTCGGGGTGGATGAAATCATGACGGGGTTTAATGATATGGAGCTCGACATAGCTGGACCCGAAGATGAGAGGACACTCGGAGAAGTACTGGGTGGAGTCATCCTATGGGACAAGAACTACATCAAGCTTCTAGGCTCGGCCCCAAGGACAACACCGCCTCCGAGTCGTCGCAGGTCACCTACACCTCCATTACCTCCAAGCCCTCCACATGATGTCGGCCAGCACAACACGAGTCCATCTCGATCACCGCCGCCGGACTTGGGTCATCCGTCTCCGCCGCTGCCCGCTCCGGATACAAACCCTGAGCCTGCCACGGATACAAAGCGGGAGCGTGCCACCAAGAACGCTCCGCCGCTGCCCGCTCCGGATACAAACCCTGAGCCTGCCGCGGATACAAAGCGGGAGCGTGCCACCAAGAACGCTCCGCCGCCGCCCGCTCCGGATACAAACCCTGAGCCTGCCACGGATACAAAGCGGGAGCGTGCCACCAAGAACGCTCCGCCGCCGCCCGCTCCGGATACAAAGCCTGAGCCTGCCACGGATACAAAGCGGGAGCGTGCCACCAAAAACGCTCCGCCGCCGCCCGCTCCGGATACAAAGCCTGAGCCTGCCACGGATACAAAGCGGGAGCGTGCCACCAAGAACGCTCCGCCGCCGCCCGCTCCGGATACAAAGCCTGAGCCTGCCACGGATACAAAGTGGGAGCGTGCCACCAAGAACGCTCCGCCGCCGCCCGCTCCGGATACAAAGCCTGAGCCTGCCACGGATACAAAGCGGGAGCGTGCCACCAAGAACGCAACGCCGCCGCCCGCTCCGGATACAAAGCCTGAGCCTGCCACGAATACAAAGCGGGAGCGTACCACCAAGAACGCTCCGCCGACGATTCCTAAGCCACAGAGCACCCCAAAGCGCAAACGGTCGCCCCTCCCAAATGTACGTCATGCTAATCTTCCTATCGGACCTTATGATCGTACCCCCGAGGAAAACGCCAGGATAGCAAAGGAACATCATGATGCGCAGATGAAAAAGAAGGAACCCGAGCCCCGCCCGGAATACACCTAGAAGCAAATAGCATTTGCAAAATACTTCACGACCCTTCCACCACAGTATGACTTACACCATAAGCCTGATGACTATACACGCACATTGCAGAAGGAAGTGAAAAAGAGCAGATCTCGATCACCACCGCCGGACTTGGTTCGTCCGTCTCCGCCGCCGCTCGCTCCGGATACTAAGCGGGAGCGTGCCACCAAGAACGCTCCGCCAACGATTCCTAAGCCACAGAGCACCCCAAAGCGCGAACAGTCGCCCCTCCCAAAGGTACGTCATGCTAATCTTCCTATCAGACCTTATGACTTACACCATAAGCCTGATGACTATACACGCACATTGCAGAAGGAAGTGAAAAAGAGCAATTCAACTACAAGCAAGAAAAAATCAGACGTTCCTCAGCTTGGACAACAGGCCAAACAATCGATCCCACCCCTCAAGGTGTTAACCGAGAATGTCCCCCCTCCGGTGCAGGGGCTAGCTTTAGAAAGAGCAAAGGAGTTGGCGGCTGCATGTGGTATCTCGGTTGAAGAATTGCTGTCTTCCCAAGACGACAAGATACCCAAGGCTGTGGTAGCCCCTAAGCCAAAGTTTGTCATGGGAGAGCCTTTGGTCAGCAAAGATGATCTCCCAACAAATATGCGTTACTTGCATAAATGGTACTTAAGTGAATCAAAGAATGGGAGAACGATGATCGTGCTGAGTGTCCCACAGGAGTACTACGGTCGCCCCGAAAAAATCCATATCGACTTTGATGAACTCTTCCAGATGTACAATGGCGACGCCCTCGACAAATCGCTTATGAGTTGCTATTGTCTGTAAGTTTTTCAATTCGTTGTCTACATATAACTTGTTTAGTTATTTCAATTCATTGTCTATATATAACTTGTACTCTATTATGCAGAATGAAGATTCTGGAGTGTAAAAGTAAGAGCATCATAAATATTGGGTTTATTGTCCCAGATAAAATACATATAACGACGCTAACTGATTATCCCAAGGAGACGGAGGAAAACCTTCTAAGGTTTCTAACAGATCAAAATTTCTGTGACCACATACTGTTTCCATACAACTTCAGGTGAGGGTCTTTACTCTGTTGTGTCCATTCACTTATAAGTGTAATTGATAAGTTACTCACACACACACACACACACACACACACACACACACACACATATATATATATATATATATATATATATATATATATATATATATATACATGTGCAGCTTCCATTGAATTCTGTTGGACATTCAAATTGATAAGGGAAGAGTCGGTGCCTTCGACCCATTATTGATACTCTTGGAACAGTTCCAAAGCCTGCAGGACATGCTCCAAGGGTAATTTCAATCATTCTTGCGCTCTATCGGTCTCTTTCGATGATTTTATGATATATCAATTCATGAAAAACTTAGCAAATCATTATCCTTGTCGGGCAGGGTTTGGAAGCGGTTCAAGTGCGTGACTCCCGGTAACTTTCCTGAGAAGCTGACATTTAGAGCGGCTCAGGTAAGTAGTAGTATGATATACTTATATTTTCAATACATTTATGATGCTAGATTATTACTTTGCGAGACCATTTGCACCTTTACCTCTGAGCACAAGGATCACAGATTCGACGTAAGCAATGAACATTCACACCTCTATTTTTACCCGTCATTCTTTGTTATCATGATTGATATTCATATTCATCTCCTCTTCTTATATAGCACACGGCCATGACGACGAAGGTCCTACCAGAGCAACGCGCGGTTGCTGTTGCAGAGGAGCTTGCGACCTTTCCGAGGACGGAAGCTATAGATGACAAAGGACGATTTAGTGTAGCTAGGGGCCATTACTGATGTTCGTCCATGTAATCGAATAGACGGGCTCTAGTCCCGATAATTCAGATCTCCATATAATTGTATATATATGCTCGCTTGTAAGATAAGTTAATCTTATATATATATATATATGCATAATTATTTCTATTTAAATTATATGAAAACTAATTCCCGAACATCAAACGAGGCATCACGTTAATCTCCCGAACACCTAAACCCTAAAACCCTAAAACCCAAAAATAATTTCATTCAAAAAAAAAACCAAAAAATAAGCAAAATCTGAAACTCTTTAGTCCCGGTCCGTGTAACGAACCGAGACTAAAGGGCCTGCCCCTGGGGCGCTACGAGGCGCCCACGTGGAGCACCTTTAGTCCCGGCTTGTGACACGGCCAGGACTAAAGGTTAGGCCTTTAGTCCCAGTTGGTGAACCGGGACTAAAGCCCCTTACGGGCCGGGGCTATAGGCTCCGTCCCCACTAGTGATGATGTAGTGTCGGGTTGAGAGAACACAAAGCAAAGGGGGGCCATGCATTTGAAAAGGGAGAAAAGAGAGGAGAAACACATGGAGGCTTTATGTTGGCCAAGTGCATGTTCGCCCCCCTCCCTCCCTTGTTGCTAGGATATCGGACTGCATACATCTGAATTGCTAAGCGTAGGGATCCTTGTTGGATGACGAACATGATCCGGACATATAATGAAGGTTTGATGGTCGGTTTTAAAGATACCCTAAGGTTGGTGTACATAATCCAAATGTTTATGTTTCAATCTGTAGTTAACACAGAGTGTTGTTTTTTAAACAGATATACCAATACTTCTGTTGATAAATTTGGAACTTTAGAGTGTTTGTATGACAATCTTAATTATGCTGTTATTTTTCCTGTCAAGATTTTTTTGTGTGTGTCTGACAATGGCAAGGGTTCATGTCGCATCAGTTGCAAGCGAGAGTTGCACTTTAATAGAGATGCTCTAATATAGTACTGTTGGTTTACTACTACTTCACATAGTAATTATAATTATATGACATGAGTGGTAAGTTATATCAAAAAAAAAAAGTATGCCGCCGGCTGCAGCTTCCATCAAGTGGATGTATGTTAGTACACGTGATGCATGACGAAACTGAAACGAGACTTGCTTAGCGGCATGCATGTAGACGACTAGACGTCTCGGTTTACAATGTTTTTGTGTGTCAAACATAGTACAAAATTATTGCAACTATAAGAAACCTCTTTTGAATACATTTATATCCATAGTGTCACTATTTGACAATAATATATTTGTTGTTTTTTAGTGCTAGTTGCTAGAGATTTATATATATACAATCAAAGTCGCTCTAACTCCCTCCGATTCATATTACTGTTTTCTGATTCATATTACTGTTTTAAATTTGTCTAGATATAGATGTATATAGACATGTTTGTGTTAGATACATGTGCATCTAGAGAAATCAAAGATAAGTAATCAAAAACCGATTGGTGAGACCGACCCAAAAACGCGATGGACGGGAACAACAAAGTGCAGAACCGCCCAAATGTACGTCAAGTTGACTATCGTCTTTAAAACCGAATTATGTGAATTCACATAGCTTCATATTTTTCAACAATAGAAGTATAAATTAACCTCATCATCTCATCAAGAAAATGAAAAACTGTAGAACAGTTTGACCTCCTGACTTCTGCACACAAAGGTGCATATAGCCTAAACACACAGCGTTGAAAAGGAAGTTGTCATACAAGGTCCATAACATAGAAATGATATGAACGCTACATTGGAAACCTGGAAGCCTAGGCTGCTATCCAGTACCCGCTGCGCCTGCTCTACATGCTGCTTCCAGCAACTCTCGGCCCTCCTGCAGTGAAGTGAAACAATTCTCTCGTCAAAAACAGAAGGCATGTGTAAGAAGAACGTCCATGTGCCCATATTGACAAGCATGGCCTCTCTATCCCACATTCCCATGAGGCCACGAGCGCAGGATAAATAGCCCTTCAAAAGGCAAGGGAAGAGGCTTCCAGGACTTACGGTAATGTATAAAATATTTCTATTTTGCTTAGTCCACTTTAATCATATTGGTTCACGCAAACCAGAGAAACTAGAAAGTTGCACGATCAGGTGATTCATCTTTTCAAAAAGGGGCCTTCGTATCATTATTTCATGAAGGTCTGACAAAAACATATATCAAGCCACCCGAAGCCATCACTCACACCTACAAACTTGACAATATGAAGTGCTTTCATTCTTCATATCTAAAACAGATGTTGTCGCTGATCCATCGTTTTATGAAGCCCACGTATGAAGTTCACAAGCACACATTTTAGGAACCAATAATCGGTGCAGCAGACCTAAAATATACATCACAAGCACACATTTTAGAAGCAGTCATCATCATCGAACCGTTGCCTCATCTTCAAGAGAGAGATCTGCATCATCCTTGCCAGTCCAGCCATTCGTCGACGCCACCACGGTGCCCAACGGCGTCACCGCCCTGCGCTCGTCCATCCCGACACGAAGACTCTGAAAGCTTCATCGTGCGTAGCACCTGCCGAACATGCATGACACAACATAACACCCGTTGAACAGTCATGATTTAACATCTTCACCGAAGCTTCATTCAAAACGAAGCCGCTCCATCTTTTTTCCTTTGTTTTCTAACGCTGCTCCACAAACATGCGTGATATGGCTGAAAACAAATTATGAAGCCCACGTATGAAGTTCCCTATCTTCCGGTCAACTATAGTTTTGGCACGCTGATAACCCATCAAAAGCGAAGGGAAGAACCTACCAGACGTGACTGTCATGTACGTATAAATCATTCATGTTATGCTTAGTCAACTTTAGCCATATTGGTTGGAGACAAGAGAAAGTAGCTAGAAAATTGCATAATCGGGTCACCGTATCTGCATGATGGTAACATGCATGCATGGTATGACTGGAAACAAAAGAAAACAAATTATAAAGGTGAACATACTAATTAATAAGTGCCGGTATCTTGTACTCAATTATATGACGATACGAAGATTCCATGCGCTAATAACCCGGGGAAAAGCCTACCAGGACTCACTGTCATGTATAAAATATTCATATTTTGTAGGTGA
The DNA here is from genome assembly GCF_904849725.1 of Hordeum vulgare subsp. vulgare. NCBI lineage: Eukaryota > Viridiplantae > Streptophyta > Magnoliopsida > Poales > Poaceae > Hordeum > Hordeum vulgare. The sequence continues at coordinate 567,220,108 of NC_058524.1, read as the reverse complement.
TTTTTTACCATTATTGGTTCGTCAAGCAAGAGAAACTGGAAAATTGCATGATTAGGTGACTGTGTTTGCGTGAAGGTAACATTTGCCGTGTGACTGAAAACGAAAGAGCTTTAAAAAGACAAATTACGAGGGTGATCAGAGTAATTATTAGGTTGTCTTTCATGTCAACCCATCTGCAGGTACATAGTTTACATCCGATTGTCCATACATACGAAGGCGGCTAAGCCAGGTTGAATGGGCTGCCACCCTACAATTATGCAAGGAAGTTAACTTTGATAGATCTTGCACTAGTGAAAAACGGGCGTTTGGCCGGGACCCTTTAGTCCCGGCCTGCCTCTGGGCCGGGACTAAAAGCCCGGCCACGTCGCCCCAATTCTCAATGCCTCCCTCGAGGCTTTAGTCCCGGTCCGTAAGGAGCTTTTAGTCCCGGTTCGTGTCAAATTGGATCCTCTAGGCTTAGATGAATCCGGTAGTATCCGTACTTTACCTTGGCCGGAACTCGATGAGCTCCCGCCGGCGTCCATCGTGAGGTGATGACGACGTTGTGGAAGAAGGGATGGGTGTGGCGTGGGTGGTGCTTCCCGTGAGCACGGCGCTTGCCCTAGATCGTATGGGTTTGTAGGTGGGAGTGTGGCGGCGGCGAACCTCGTTATCCCTGCCCCGGCATCCCACCGTCCTTTATATAGCACGGGTCATAGGGACCCACCAACCATAACGGGTTGGGCGCCCCCGATCAGGGCGCATGGATCAAGGTCCGGTGGGCCGTTGGGCCCACTCGGGAGGAGATCAACCTAACATTCTCCCCCTTGATCTCAACTTTTACTTTTGACTTTATACTTTCTACTTTATTTGTTCCATCACATATAGGCATGTAGAGCATGTCTCATCGTCACAACTTAATTGCCTACAACGCACGTTTTGTTTCAAAACAAATTCATTTACTTTTTGGCCTCTTATGATCCAGCAATCATAGGCTTTCCATCAAACCCATGCCGGCTAAGTGTTCCTTGAACACATTGGGTGGTAAGCCTTTCGTTAGCGGATCCGCAAGCATATACTTGTACTTATGTGCACGAGACTTATAGTTTGATCCTGGATTTTATCTTTCACAACATAATACTTTATATCTATTGTCTTGGAAGCATTACTCGACTTGTTGTTGTGAGCATAAAATACTGCGGGCTGGGTGTCAGAGTATATCTTTAGTGGCTTGTGAATACAACCTACCACTTTCAAGTCGGGTATAAATTTCTTTAACCATATCACCTGTTCGGTGGCTTCAAAACATGCTATGAACTCTGCTTGCAACGTGGACGATGCAACTATGGTCTGTTTGGAGCTTTTCCATGAAATATCTCCTCCAGCGAGAGTGAACACGTACCCAGACGTGGATTTTCTATCATCTCTATCTCCCGCAAAATCTGCGTCTAAGTACCCTTTTATCTCTAGGGAATCAAATCTTCTGTATGTTCGCATGATTTCTTTGTGCCTTGCCCATAACGCAATGCTTTTTTTGCCATCTTCCAGTGCTCTTGGCCTGGATTTGCTTGATATCTACCGAGTACCCCGATGATAAAAGCTAAGTCAGGGCGTGTGCACACTTGTGCATACTGTAAACTTTCAACAGCCGAAGTATATGGCATTGTTTTCATTTCATCGAGCTCGTACTCATTCTTGGGACATTGGCAATTCCCAAACTATCGCCCTTGACCATAGGAGCAGGTGTGGCTTTACACATGCATATTATACTTTTTGATAACTTTCTCTAAATATGCATTCTGCGACAGTCCTAAGACTCCATTTTTCCTGTCTCGGTGAATTTCAATGCCCAAAACATATGAAGCATCACCAAAGTCTTTCATGTCAAAGTTTGAGGATTAAAACTTCTTTGTTTCTTGTAGTAGACTAATACGATTGCTTGCAAGCAAGATATCATCCACATACAAGATTAGGAAAATGTATTTTCCACTTTTAAACTTTGCATAAATGCAGTTATCCTCAACATTTTCTTGAAATCCAAACCTTTTAATAGTATCGTTAAACTTTAGATACCAGTGTCTAGAGGCTTGCGTTAGTCCATAAATGGATTTCTTTAGGCGGCATCCCGTATCTTCCTTGCCTTCCATGATAAAATCCTTGGGTTGTTTCATGTAGACATCTTCTTCTAAATCTCCGTTTAGAAATGATGTCTTTACATCCATTTGATGCAACTCTAAATCAAAATGAGCAACTAGTGCCATTATGATTCTGAAGGAATCCTTACAAGAGACTGGAGAAAAAGTCTCATTGTAGTATATCCCTTCTCTTTGTGTAAATCCTTTCGCCACAAGTCGGACTTTATGCTTTTCTTTCCCATTAGAGTCATACTTGGTTTTGTAGACCCATTTACATCCTACTGTCTTTGGTTTTGTAGACCCATTAGAGTCATACTTAAGTCCCAAACATCATTGGAACTCATCGATTTCATCTCATCTTCTATTGCCTCTAGCCATTTTGATGAGTGAGGGCTTGTAATGGCTTCTTCATATGTGGTGGGATCACCTTCCATATGAACCATTTATGTGTTATAGACTTTATAATTAGTAGAAATAGCACGTCTTCTTGTTCTATTAGACCTTCTAAGTGCATCATTGTCTGGCGCACTTTCTACTATTTCTTGCTGCACTTCCCTTTCATGATCAACAACAAGTTCAGTCGGCTCCTGAAGGACAGGTTCCGGGTCTTCTCCCATAGTTGTCATCGTTGGAGTCACATCAGGTAGTGAGAAAAATGGCTCTTGAATCATCGGAATGGGTGCATACACCCTTTTCTCCTCAAGATCAATTTTCCGAGCTACCAAGCTCCCCCTCATCATTTCGTCCTGTAAGAAGACCGCATGTCTCGTTTCTACAAACTTTGTGTATCTTTGTGGACAGTAGAAACGAAACCCTTTTGATCTATCAGGATAGCCAATGAAATGGCAACTCACTGTTTTGGGATCTAATTTTTCAATGTTTGGATTAAACATTTTGGCCTCAGTTGGACATCCCCACACCCTAAAGTGTTACAGGGATGGCACTCTTTCTATCCACAGCTCGTGCGGTGTTTTGGGCACCGACTTGCTTGGTACTCTGTCGAGAATGTAAATGGCTGTTTTAAGCGCCTCCATCCACAATCCCAATGGCAGGTCAGAGTAACTCATCATGCTGCGCACCATATCCATAAGGGTACGGTTACGCCTTTCAGCTACTCCATTTTGCTCAGGCTCGCCCGACATTGAATAATGCGCAACTATGCCAGTCTCCTGCAAGAACTTTGCAAAAGGTCCAGGTACTTGGTCATATGGAGTGTGTCGACCGTAGTACTCCCCCCACGGTCAGACCTCACTATGTTTATCTTTTTGTCAAGCTGATTTTCATCTTCAGCTTTGAATATCTTGAATTTATCCAATGCTTCATTTCTTTCTTTGATTGGATAAATGTAACCGAAGCGGGAATAATCATCTCTGAATGTTATGAATGAATCATAACCATCCACACTTTTCACCGGAAATGGTCCACAAATATCATTGTGAATAATTTCCAGTGTTCGTGTGCTTCGGTTTGCACCCTTCTTTATCTGTTTTACATACATTCCTTTAATGCAATCTATGCATTGTTCTAAGTCAGAGAACTCCAACTGAGGAAGAATTTCACTTTTGACCAATCTTTGTATTCCCCCCTCGAAATATGGCCCAAGCGACAGTGCTATAATTTCAAGGAGTCATCATGAGTTCTCTTTTTTTTCTTTTGTTCTTTGTTCGATGATGAACTTGACTCATTCACATTATTTGCATAATTCACTTTTTCTTGAAGTGATTACAGATAAAGCTGATTATGGAGGAAGGCATCACTACAGGAATTAGCTTCTTTGCCGTCTGCCATCACAGACGGCAAAGAGTATATCACAAACGGCAAAGAGTATATCACAGACGGCAAAGAATCTCACTGTCGATAAAATTTCTGCGTTAGCCTACGACGACATTGTAGCTTCTTTGCCGTCTTCCTCACCGTAGCGGACGGCAAAGAGCTTTGTCGTCAGCTTTCCATGAGAGCAGTAGGCAAATATGTCGAGACGGCAGCCGACAGGCATTGCCTCCGTTAGGGGCTAACGGAGGCTTTGCCATCTACCCCCCCTCTTCTGTGTCATCTGCCTCCCCCCTCTTCTTTGCCGTCTGTCTCACCCTCCTCCTCCCCCTCCTCTGTGCCGTCTGCCTCCCCCCTCTTCTGTGCCGTCTGCCTCCCCCTCTTCTTTGTCGTCAGCCTCCACCTCCTCCTCCCCCTCCTCTGTGCCCTCTTCTTTGCCGTCTGCCCCCCTGGAAGCAGACGACAAAGATACTATATGGCCAGCTGCTGCTACCCAGGTTGCACAGCTGGGCGCCACGTGGCAAGAAGCAAGAAGAGAACAACGAGAAGAAAAACAAGAAGGATGAGGAGGAGGAGGAGGAGGGGAAGGAGAAGGAGAAGGAGGAGGAGAAGAAGAAAAAAGAAGAACACAAGAAGAAGGAGAAGAAGGAGGAGAAGAAGGAGGAGAGAAGAAGAAGGAGAAGAAGGAGGGCTCCTTCTCCTTCTTCTCCTTCTTCTTCTCTTCTTCTCCTCCTCCTTCTTCTTCTTCTCGTTCTCGTTCTCCTTCTCTTCTTCTTTTCTTCTTCTTCTTCTTCCTTCTTTTAAATTCTCCTCTTCTAACTATGTCTTTTTGCAGCTAAATGGGCTAAGTATGTCATTCTAGAGGAAAACAAGCTAAGTATATAATATTAATGAGCTAACCAAGGTTCTTATGCCATTTTGAGCTTATTATGTCTTTTAGGAGCTTAATTAGTCATTTTAGTGAGCTAACCAAGGTTCTTATGATGTTTTTACCTACCTAAGCTAATTATGTCATTTTGGATGATAATTGGCTAAGTATGTCTTTGTTGGGGAAAATAAGCTAAATTGAAGAAGAAGAGGAGAAGGAGGGAAGAAGAAGGAGAATAAGGAGGGATCCTTCTCCTCCTTCTCCTTCTTCTCTTCTTCTTCTCCTCCTCCTTCTTCTCCTTCTCCTTCTCTTCTCTTTCTCTTCTTCTTTTTGTTCTTCCTTTTCATTTGTCATCTTCTCCTCTTCTTGGAGCTAAATTAGCTAACTATGTCTTTTTGGAGCTAAATGGGCTAATTATGTCATTATAGAGGAAAAAAAGCTAAGTATAAAATATTAATGAGCTAACCAAGGTTCTTATGCCATTTTGAGCTTATAATGTCTTTTTGGAGCTAAATTGGCTAATTATGTCATTGTTGTGGAAATTAAGGCAAGGAGAATATGAAAGAGGAGAAGAAAGAGGAGGAGGAGGAGAAGAAGAAGAAATAAAGAAGAACGAGGAGAAGGAGGAGGAGGAGGAGAAGGACTAGAAGGTCCTTGGCCTTCTCCTCCTCCTTCTTCTCTTCTTCTTCTTCTTTCTTTCTTTTCATATTTCCTATTTCTTCTCCTCTTCTCCTCTTCTTGGAGCTAAATTAGCTAACTATATCTTTTTGGAGCTAAATGTGCTAATTATCCCATTTTAGAGGAAAACAAGCTAAGTATATAATATTAATGAGCTAACCAAGGTTCTTATGCCATTTTGAGGTTATTATGGCATTTTGGAGCTAAATGGGCTAATTATTTCATTGTTGGGGAAATTAAGGCAAGGAGAATATGAAAGAGGAGAAGAAAGAGGAGGAGGAGGAGAAGAAGAAGAAATAAAGAAGAAGGAGGAGAAGGAGGAGGAGGAGGACTAGAAGGTCCTTGGCCTTCTCCTCCTTCTCCTCCTCCTCCTTCTCCTTCTTCTCCTCCTCCTTCTTCTCCTTCTCCTTCTCTTCTCTTTCTCTTCTGCTTTTTGTTCTTCCTTTTCATTTCTCATCTTCTCCTCTTCTTGGAGCTAAATTAGCTAACTATGTCTTTGTGGAGCTAAATGGGCTAACTATGTCATTGTTGGGGAAATTAAGGCAAGGAGAATATGAAAGAGGAGAAGAGAAACTTACCATAGTGGTCATCAAGGAGGAGAAACACCTCGAGAAGGGTCGTGTGATGCCGCTCGGGAGTTATTCTGCAGAATAGATATTTTTCAATGTCCCAGTTAGCATGATGACACTCAATTATTAATACTAGTTTATAATGAAACTCACCGTGCCAATCGAAGAGAAGACGGGCATCGGCGGAGGAACTTGACCGCTCTTCTCGCACAGACCCTAAAGAGTGGGTCGTATTAGTTAGTAATGAAACAGACATTACACACATGATTTGGCTAATGTGAAAAATAACTTACCACAAAAAGCTTGTACAGGGCCCGTTGACCCGCCTCATTCCGGGACCTCTCCTCCTCAATCAATCGTGTCGTGGTCTGGTCCCTCTCATCAAGAGCAGCCTGAAGAGCAGCCTGGTTTGCCAATCTCTCTTTCTCAATAGCAGCCTGGTTTGCCAATCTCTCTTTCTCAAGAGCAGCCTGGTTTGCCAATCTCTCTTTCTGAAGAGCAGCCTGAAACACCATTCCTCGTTACCACAGTAATGATCTATGGTGACACACATAATGAAATGGATGAAAGTGTTCTTAGTCCGTACAACTAACCTCGATGGCAAGATCGACTGGCCGTAGACGACGCGTTATCTCAGGACAGCTGCTCGACTGGCGCACCTTGATCTCCGGGAGAGTGAGTGGACAACGTATTATCCCATCTCCAATGGCTATCGAGCCATGGGGCCTCCCGCCACCAGATATCATCACCAGCTCTGGATCCAAAGGTTCCTGGCTAGGGTTAAAGTCATCCCCTTTCGTAGCCTTCCCCGTGTCCCTGTATGCCACGAGCTTGTGGTGGGATGATATGTTGGTGAAGTTATTGGGATCATCTAGGTCAGACTCAGAGAATGCCTTCGCCGTCTTGTACGAGGCAGTATGGGCCATGCCATAAAGGTCGTACAAGTGTGGCATCTCCGTCTTATTGTGATGCGCCTAAAAAAGAGGAACAAAATATTAGCATGAAGAATGAATTGCATGAATCATGAAGCAAATCACGTACCCAGTTTCGTCCGAACTGAAATAAGTTGGCGCTGCCTTGATGGTGTGGCACACCAACCATTTGGCTACACCGATCCTTCGCATTCTCGTGGACGGCTCGCCAGCTGCCTGTGCACCCTCATCAACCAACGCCTCCCAACAATCCATCTTATCCGCACACCATCTCGGGGGCACCTGTAAGTTATTAGAAAGAATTTTGAGCGCTACGCCTATGAATGAAATCAAGAAAACTACGTAGAAGGACTTAAGAATAGGTAATTACCTTCATGTATTGCTCCTTCTTCAGAAACTTTCCACGACAATCCTTTTTCTGCTTATTAATACCACGCATGGCGTAGTAGTCTCGAATAGCCTGCGGCCAAGCCTCGTGGCGTAAGTTCTGTAGTAACCGCCTACACTCGGCCTCGAGAACCTTGGCCGCCTCCTCCTCATATCCATCCTCACACCTATAGAATGTCTGCAATCAAACGTGAAAACACCTATTAGTACAATAATTAGCTATATTGTTAATTTTAGATTGTGTAAAAGGATAATTTACCCAAAAGCATTTGATCACCATCTCGGCCCTCGTGTGGCACAAGACACCATCTATAATCTCCTCCGGCGGGGCCTGCGCAGCCTGGTAGTGCTCCGAGGAAAATCCTAGTGTAGGAACCTGACCCTCACCAGGCAACGTGACAAACCCCGGGAAATTTGTCCGGCAAAGCACACCAAGGACGGAGTTCGGCCTGCGGAATCCAAGAGGGTGTACCCATCCCCTGCAGTATGATAAGGTCAACGCATTAGATATTTGAACAAACTTGAAGGCAAAAGGTAAAAAAAGAGTAAATGTACTTACCTATCTCCTTCAGGTTTAATCACCGGCCTCTGCTCGTGGGTAGCCGGCACGACCGGGAGACGTGTACTACCACGCTTGTACACGGTGGCCCCGTCCACCTGCACATCACCCTCACTATCCGTAAACTCATCCCCGCCATCTCCGCCCCGTGAGCCACCCGGACCCTCGGTCCAATCCGGCAACTCGGTCCGATCCGGCCAGGTATCCCATCCGGGCCTCTCCACGTCGGGTGAAGCCTCTGGAACCGTAGTCTCGTGGGCCGAATGCACCTCGACCCGAGGCTAATCCTGGATCGGAGTCTCATGGGACGAATGCCCGTCAACACCAGGCTCCTGGATCGGAGTCCCCGTAGCCTCCTCCGCAAACGGGTCGACCATACTAGTCCTATGCTCGGGTGAATGAGCTGCTGGTGGTGGCGAGGACGGCTCAACAGTCCTCCTAGATCTTCCGCGGCCACCACCTCTCCCTGTACCCTTCCCCTTCTTCCCTACCCGACCAGCACCTCTCCCAGTGGGCAATGCCGCCGACGAAGAAGAACCCACGGGTGGTGTCGACACACTCTGCCAAGTCTCCACGGAGACATAGGGGTGGAAGGGAAGTACCACCCCTCGTGCGGGGCAGCTGGGAAGAACCCGTCGAGCGCTCGGGACCAGCGCCCACCATCTTTCAACACCTGGTGACCTGCCATGATAAAGATTAAAAGAAATTAGCACAACATAAAAAAATTGAATAACTGACATGATTAATAATATGTACATGAATAATAAAGATTAAAATATATATAATTTAAGTTGTGAATCTTACAAACTAATAATCATCATCAATAAATGCATCATCATCATCACTATCACACATGTCTTCATGAATGACGTGCTCGTCGGGTTCAACGGTGTGAAGTTGTGAAAGACCTTTCTTTAATTGTTGAAGCATTGACAGGTCATCCGCATCAGTAACCTCTACGAGTTCCGGGTCTTCTAGTTCCGGCTCAGGGGTGGAGTCGGATTCATTGTCACTGTCTACTTCCATGTTCTTGGGTGAAGCACGGCGGTTCTTGAAACGTTTCTTGGAAAGACGTGTTTCTTGGAAGAATTCTCCATCATATGTGTCTGGGTTAATGTGAGGTTCATAATCCTGTTCATTTGGGAGAGGTGGTCTGACATGTGGCGGCACTTCATAAACAACATACCAACCTTCCAGATTCTTATCCGTTTGGCATGCCCACGGTAGATAGAAAACTTGGGTCGCCTGTTGAGCCGTAATATAGACATCGGGAACATCTAAATGGGTGTTTGGATTGATTTCGACTAGTCCTATATGTTCATGAGTCCTTCTAGTCTCCTTCGGCTGGAACCAATAACATTTGAAGACTACGACGTTCGGTGGGTTTTCACCATAGAATTGAAGTTCATAAATTGCTTCAACTCGTCCATAATACTCGATAACACCTTCGCCGATAGCAGAGACACAACAATTTGTAGATTTCCGATCGGGCATAGATAGCTCTTTGCCAAAGGTACGAAAGAGATACCCGTTGATGTTGTATTTCTCAAATGAACGGACCTTATAGTCAAAACCATTAGCGTATTGTCTCAATTCGGCGTCCATAGACTCTGAATTAGCCTACAAGTTTAATACAAAACGATTGTTGCATTAGCCGCAAGTTAGACCAAGAAATGAAATGGTCCATTATTGATAATTACCGTTTGTTTGAACCAAGAGATGAAACCGGGATAGCCGCCTCCTGTCTTTGACAGAAGCTCATACTCTTCGACGGAATCATTTTCGATCACCGCTCCATCCGAGAATTTGGCGACGTAACGACTGTTTGAAATATCCGGGAATAAGAGCAGTTCAAATGGATTAGAAGTTATGGGAAAATGTGCCGAGAACTCACTCGATGTACGGCCGCACTTCTGCTAGGTTGTTGAAGATATACAACGAAATGTTCCGCCATTCTTCGACATCCAACGTTATTGGTTTCGAAGCACCGGCTGGTGCGAGCTTCCCTTTGAATAGGCTGAGGTTGGACCCACCTTTTTTACGGTCTGCATCATTGTGCCGAGGCTTCGGATTATGCAAATGATGATTTTTGGCTTCGTAGTGTGCTGTCACAAAGTTTGCCACCTCCTCAGTAATGAATGCCTCAGCCATCGATGCTTCAATTCTACGCTTGTTTTTACATTTAGCTCGAAGGGTCTTCTGCATCCTCTCAGTTGCATAGCACCAACGATCTTGCACGGGCCCACCCAATCTTGCCTTGGTCGGTAGATGTAAAATCAAATGCTGCATTGGATTAAAGAAGCCCGGTGGAAAGATCTTCTCTAACTTGCACAACAACTCCGGTGCAAACTCCTCCATGTATTCTACCACGCTAGGCGACAATTCTTTCGCACAAAGAACACGGAAGAAATAGCTCAGCTCCACCAGTACTAGCCATTCATCCTCAGGAATAAAGCCACGTAACATCTCCGGCATTACCCGCTCTAGCCATATGTGCCAATCATGACTCTTGAGACCAAAGATTTTTATTTTTTCAAGACTCGCTCCCCTCTTTAGATTCGCTGCATACCCATCGGGGAACATCAAGTGCATTTTGACCCACAAGATAATTTCCCTCATAGCTTGCCTTCCAAGATTGAACCAGGCCTTTGGCTTCGACCACTTCTGCTTTCCTTTGACTTCTCGCATGTTTTGTAACGGTCTATGACATAGTGTCTCTTGATCGACTCTAGCCTTAGTATTATCCTTTGTATTCCCATCTATGTCGAACAATGTACCAAAAATAGCCTCTCCAATATTCTTTTCAGTGTGCATCATGTCGATATTGTGTGGAAGAAGGAGGTCTTTGAAGTAAGGCAGATCCCAGAAGCATGGCTTGTGAGTCCCGGCGTGTTTTGAATTGTACCCCTTGAAATACCCTGGACGCTCTGGATCAGGCTCGAGGGAGTTTAACTGATCCAGGATCTGTTGGCCTGTCAACGCAGGTGGTGCCAAGTTTTTGACAACTTTACCTTTGGTAAAGTTCTTCTTGTCTTTTCTGAACTGATGGTCAGGATCCAGGAACTGTCTATGCAAGTCAAATAAAGAATACTTCCTACCCTCCTACAACCAATGAAACTGAAGAGCTGCCTTGCATTGGGGGCACGGGAACCTTCCATGCACACACCACCCAGAGAATAGTGCATACGCCGGCAAGTCATGCATAGAGTACATGTACCAGACATGCATTTTGAAGTTCTGTTTTCTAGCGGCATCGTATGTCTTGACCCCCTTATCCCAAGCGTCTTCCAATTAATCCTTAAGCGGATGCAGGTACACATTCATATTCTTCCCCGGATAATTGGGCCCTGGAATTTTCAACGTCAGAAATATGTTCTTTCTTTGCATAATCTGTCCGGGGGGGAGATTGAGTGGAATGACAAATACAGGCCAACAACTATATTTGGTTGCCGTCATGCCGAAGGGATTAAAACCATCCGTGGCGATGCAGACTCGAGGATTCCTTGGATCTGCCGCTTTATCATGATGCAATCCATCGAAATGTTTCCACGCTTCCCCATCCGATGTGTGTACCACCATCTTATTCCCATCCGCATCTAGTTCGGTTCTTTTGCCCAATTTGTGCCATGTCATCTGTCTGGCTGTCTCTTCGACCATGAAAATACGTTGAAGTCTTGGTACGATTGGCATATACCGAAGAACACTAACTGCAATTTTGGTCTGCCTCTTCTCACCCATACCGTTGTCTACCACAAGATACCTGCAAGACTCGCAATTGGGACAATAGTCCAAGTGTGCATACTCCTTCCTAAATAAGACACATCCTTTCTCACATGCATCTATCTTCTCGTAGGGCATCTTAAGTACACCAAGTATTTTGTCCGACTGGTACAGGTTTGTAGGCATGACATGGCCTTTGGGTAGGAAGCATCCAAATAGTGTCATCATCACGTCGTAGCATTCTCTTCCCAAGTTGAACTGAGCCTTCAGAGCCATTACTTGTGCAATTGCATCCAGCTGACAGAGCTCAGTGTGCTCATGGAGAGGACGTTTTGAAGACTCCAGCATTTCATAAAAGGCCTTTGCAGATTCCTCCATCTCATCTTCCGAATCCCGAGCATCATCAAAGTCTTACACCATGTCTTCGATCCCGATACCATGCTCGTCCGTGTGACGACGGACCACCTCAGCTCTTGTGCGTTGTATAGACTCACCATGAAATGTCCACACCGTATAATTAGGCTTAAAACCCCTCCTGTGCAGGTGTTTAATCATTACAGCCTATGTCGTCTTTTTATAGTTGTCGCATCCAGGAAAGGGGCAATAGTTTATTTCCTGGTCATTTGTGAATGCAGCTTTCACAAATTCCTTTATTTTTACAAACCATTCTTTCGTCATCTCTTTCTAACTAGGGTGACCGGTATACATCCACGCACGATCACTCATCTTTCCTAGCTACTAACGACAGAAGAAATATATTTATATATAATTTAGCATTTATATTCATCGTTTAATCATGTTCGCCATTTTTATTACGTCCAGGCAACCTACACGCTAATAGGTAAAGATAGGTCCTAATCCCACCCGAGTATGTGTAGATTGGGTTCGTTTTCCCATGCTCTGCTCCGGATCCAACGCAAAATTTTGGCAGCACCTCCCCGATATTCTCCTGATACACGTCTCCGTAATAAACAGAGAGGATGTGCATCCGGAGAACAACAGGGAGGCACTGACGAAATTCCGCATCGGATCCAGAGCACAACATACGGGAAAACGAACCAAATGTACACATATTCGGGCTCTCCATGGATAATGTTGGACAATTAGAAAGGATGTCGGTTATAAATATGCAAAGACATGCATATTTATAGATGTCTCCCTTTCGAACGGGAGACGCATACTGGTCACGCATACTGATAAATTAATTTAATTACCCAAATCTGGAAAGTTTCATTCGGAAACCGAGCCACAGTAAATGAAGGGGCGGGGAGGAGATGAAATTTGTACTGACCCACGAATGCAGGGGCGGAGCTCGTACAACGCACGGGGAGTTCTTCGCACAGCAGACCGCACAGCGACGAGACAACTAGCACATGTAAATCCACCCGATCAACACAAATATTCTAATTATGTCATTTTAGAGGAAAACAAGTTAATAATATAATATTCATGAGCTAACCAAGGTTTTTATGCCATTTTGTAGCTAAATGGGCTAATTATCTCATTGTTGGAGAAAATAAGGTAAGGAGAATAAGATAGAGGAGAAGAAAGAGGAGGAGGAGGAGAAGAAGAAGAAATCAAGAAGAAGGAGAAGGAGGAGGAGGAGAAGAAGGAGGAGAAGAAGGAGAAGGAGGAGAAGGTATTCTTCTTCTCTTCTTCTCTTCTTCTTTTCTTCTTCTCCTTCTTATTTTTGTCTTCTCCTCCTCCTCTTCTTCTTCTTCTTCTTCTCCTCCTCCTCCTCTTCTCCTCTTCTCCTCCTCCTCCTCTTCTTCTTCTTCCTATTATTTCTATTAAGCTAACTAACTAACTAACCTAACTAACCAAGCTAACTAAACCTATCGCTAAACCTAGATAGCACTAAACATAAAAAAAACAGAATCTACCACTAAGTAACTAAAAAAGAATCTAGCTAACTAACCAAGCTAAGTAACTTCTCCTTCTTATTTCTTTTCTTATTCTCTTCTTCTCTTCTTCTTTACTTCTTCTCCTTCTTATTTTTTTTTCTTCTCTTCTTCTTCTTCTTCTTCTCCTTCTTATTTTTTTCTTCTCTTCTTCTTCTTCTTCTTCTTCTTCTTCTTCTTCTTCTTTTTCTTCTCCTCCTCTCCTCCTACTCCTCTTCTTCTTCTCCTCTTCTCGTCCTCCTCCTCCTCCTCTTCTCCTCTTCTCGTCCTCCACCGAACTAACCAAGCTAACTAACTAACCTAACTAATTTAACAAGCTACCACTAATTAACAAAACAAAATCTACCACTAAACTACCTACTAAATCTACCAACTAACTAAATCTACCACTAAAACTACTAACAAGAACAACTACTAAAACTACTAACAAGAAAAACTACCAAAACTACTAACAAGAACAACTACTACAACAACAATAATAAATCATGCCGGTAGTTATAATCTAATTCCAAAAAATAATGCGGGTGCGAGGGGGGGGGGGGGTGTGGGGGCTCACCGGGAGGGGCGGCTGTGGCGGGGCCAGAGGTGTTGGGGTGGCGGGGCGGCGCCGGGGGCGGCGGCGCGACGGTGGTGGGGCAGCGGCAGCGGGGGCGAGGTGGGGAAGCGATGGGACGATGGTGGTGGCGCGACGGTGGCGGCGGGGGCGACAGGGGAGACGGTGGTGGCGGCGGCCGGTGTGCGTCGGGGATTGGGAGAGAGAGGGGCGGGGTGAGCCGTTACACAGTGTGGGTGAGAGAGAGAGAGGGGCGGGGTGGGGGGGGGGGAAGAGCCGTTAACGGAGTTAGCTCTTTGTCGTCTGCCGCGGACGACAAAGAGTCTAGGCTCTTTGCCGTCTGCCTCCGGACTCTTTGCCGTTCGCTAGCAGACGGAAAAGAAGGGACTCCAGTTTGACCTAACCACCCCGCGGTTAGGTGGGCCCATCTACATGTTTGCCGTCTGCTGTGAGACTCTATGCCAAAAACACTCTATGCCATCAACCAGTGCTTTGTCGTCTGCTTTGTGGAAGCTGACGACAAAGACACTCTTTGCCACCAGCTAGCAGACGACAAAGATTAGGCAGATGGCAAAAAACTGTTTTCCAGTAGTGCATTGCCAACATAATCATTATTATACCAAATGGTACATTTGCCATGTCCAAAAAAGCATTGATAATTGTCTTTATCCAAGCATGAAACACTTATTAAATTCCTATTACATGAAGGCACGAATAGTACATCTCTAAGCCAAAGCTTGAATCCTTCGGTTAGCTCCAAGGAGACGTCACGTACACCTTCAACTTCTGCTGGGACACCATTTGCGACTTCAATACTTCTTTCTTTTCTGCGCATGGTCCTTGTCGAACTAAATCCCTGTAAAGACTTTGCAATATGAACAGTTGCTCCTGAGTCAATCCACCAAGTAGATTTTGAAAACTTTAAATATAGAGATTCATTTACAAAGCAAACGATGTTGTTACCTCTGTTTGCCATGAAGGCCTTTAGCCAGGCAGGGCAATTCTTCTTGTAGTGCCCTGTCTGCTTGCATTAGAGACAAGTGTCCTTGTCCACTGAAATAGACTTTTGCTGATAATGAGCGGGATCTTTGCCATAATCTTTGCCATGTGGCTTTGAGGGAGAACCTTTGTTGGCTTGGAAAACCATTTTATTTTCCTTCACATAGTTCAGGGAGCCACCATGTGAAGCTTTGATTCTCTCCTCTTCCTGTGAACACATGGCCATGACCTTTTCTATGTTCCATGTTTCAGGCTGCATGTTGTAGTTCACAACAAAGTTCTCAAATTCCTTTGACAGCGAAGCCATGACCAGGTGGACGAGGAGAGCTGGTTTGATCTCCAAATCCACATCCATGGGCTTGATCTTGGCTGTCGTATTGCTCATCCGTAGGATGTGCTCTCATATGCCATGGCCACCTCCAGTGTAGCTCTGTGTGACCAGTTGTTTTATCAACTGGGTGGCATATGTCTTTGAAGAGCCAGTGAACTGACTCTTTATCTTGGTTAGCATCTCCCTTGCGGAAGTGCACTCTCAATTGAGCCCACAATTCTGGTCTCAATTGCGTTCTTTATAAATGCCAAACATTTTTTGTTGGCATTTATCCACTTTCTCTTGTTTATGGAGTATGACATCTCCTCATTGGCACTATCCCACTTCTTTTTCTCCCAAGCCTCACCATCATCAGCAGCATTTGTGACTCGTTGTGGAGGTTCAACTAGTTGTGGTTCCTCCAGAACCCAGTCTATCTCAGCAATGACAAGAGCCATATCAACTTTCTTCCTCGACTCAGAGTAATTATCACCTCTCAGTGTACGAACGTCCTTGAGGCAACTCATTAGGTGGAAACCTCCTGAAATCATGATTTAAGCGATATCAGTATGACAATTATATGCATTAATTAACGTTAGTTAAAATAAACATACAATTGCCTATGCAAATAAATCTACATTACCGTTGGGCAAATGATAGAAATAAATGCATCTTTTATGCCAATAATGCAACATGATTATGTTATTAACAATGTTGGTCAGAAAAATAACATAACCATATTTCATATATCGCTTCGCAGCGGAAACGTGAATTTA
This sequence comes from Hordeum vulgare subsp. vulgare, assembly GCF_904849725.1. Taxonomy (NCBI): domain Eukaryota; kingdom Viridiplantae; phylum Streptophyta; class Magnoliopsida; order Poales; family Poaceae; genus Hordeum; species Hordeum vulgare. The sequence continues at coordinate 567,203,972 of NC_058524.1, read as the reverse complement.
AAAAATTCATGTACTTTTCTACTTTACAAAAAAAAAATATTCTGTTATAATTAAAAAATTCATGAACTTTATAATCCCTTTTATAAAATTCATGAACTTTTCTTTTTCTGAAAATCTCCTTTTATTTTCAGAAACTTTTATTTTTCTTTGCAGAAAAATTAATATTACTTTCCTGTCAATTTTTACAGAAACTTTGAACTTTTTGTTTTCCGTTTTCTAAACAAAATTTTCGTTGGAAAAAAATTGAGTGGAAAAAAATAAAACTGTGTAGAAACTGTTTAAAAAAATAGACAAAACTGATTCTGCTTTAAAAGAGATTCGGGGCCTGGGCCAAAAAAAAACAACCCGGCCTTGGAGCCGGCCCGCTCCCTCTGGCCTGCGGCCTCAGCCTGGGCCGAACCTGTCCCCTGCGGCCCAAAAGGCCCGAGTGTTCTAGGGTTTCGGCTCCGGGATATCTGAGCCGTCTGCTGGATTCATCGGCGATCCGCGCTCCTCGTATGAAGAAAACCGAGGCGAGCTGCCCTAGCCGAAACCGTCCTCTCATTTTCCCCCTCGAGCGCCACTCGCTCTCCTGCCTCCTCTCGACGTGGCCCCTTCCATTCCCGAGCGACCCGTGGCCAGGGATGGCATCGGTCGCCGGCGGCGAAGTCTAAAACCTCCCTCCCGTGCGCGCCCTTGGTCCTCCCTCCTGCGCCGGTTGCTCTGGAGGCATGGCGCTCGCGCCGCTCGCCTCTTAGCCGACTCTCGGCGCTCCCTCGCGTGGCGTCTGCCTTGCCCCGCCGAGGAGGGCCCAGATCTGGCCGCCGGTAGCGGCGACCGAAAGGTCCACAGTCGCGCGCGCCATGCTCCATCGTTCTTCCTCCCTCAGCCATGGCCTTCCCCTCGCCGGCTGCGCACACGTCTTGCGGTGGGTGCGCCGCCGTCGAGCGGTCGGATGCGGCTCGGCGCCCCTTTTCCTTTTCCGTATTGCCTTCCACCACCACGACCAGAGAGGCCCCGGATGCGTGACGCGACGACGCCGTATCTGTCCCCTTTGTCGGCGTGCACGAGCACCTCTAGGGTGAACGCGCCGCTGTCAAACGGCTCGGTGGTGGTGCCCTTTGCCCGGGGAGGGGTGGATTTCTTTGCCGTGTCTTTGCATTTTTTTGTTTGCCTTTTGGATCTAATCAGATCCGTTCTTTGCCTCCGAGGAGGTAGGTTCTTCTTCCCCACACCTCGGCTTGCCGATGCGTGTGGGGATCGAGAGAAACAGGCACGGCCTTGCGGCGGCGCTGTTTGCTGGAGAGGGCTTCGATGAGGCATTCTTTTTTCCTTTGAACTTTGCCCTACTCGGGTTCATATCGGGGATGGGGAAATCTTTTCGCTTTCGTTTTCTTTCACCCGAAATGCATCTAATGCCTAGTGACTCATGATACCATTGATAGATCCGTGGATCCTCTAGGCTTAGATGAATCCGGTAGTACCCATACTTTACCTTGTCCGGAACTCGATGAGCTCCCGCCGGCGTCCATCATGAGGTGATGACGACGGTGTGGAAGGAGAGATGGGTGTGGCATGGATGGTACATCCCGTGAGCACCACGCTAATCCTAGATCGGATGGGTTTGTAGGTGGGAGTGTGACGGCGGCGAACCTCGTAATCCGTGCCCCAACACCCCACCGTCTTTTATATAACGCGGGTCACAGTGGCCCATCAACCATAACGGGCTGGGTGCAGGGCATGGATCAAGGTCCGGTGGGCCATTGGGCCTACTCGGAAGGAGATCAACCTAACAAACTTGTACTAAATGTTGGATCATCGCGTCATACCTACTACAAAATTATGTGTTACAAAAGAATCGGTTCAGGATTATTTATACACGTATCCCACATTTCATGAGGTCGATAATTTATTAGAGCATCCTAAACGCATCATATTCAGATTCAGTGCCGGAGCTCATGTATAAGCATTGTTGGTTTCAAGTGAATCCATTGGAGCATCTCCCATAATTTGTTATCTTTTTATCTTAAAAGGGAGGTTGAAACCCCGTGTCTCTACATTGTTGTGTTGCATAAATCTATTTTTGTTGAAGTTAATGCAAAGCAACAAGGACAAAGTCATTAACGAAAAGAGTACAAAGCATAGGAAACTATGATAAAACTATTATGACATCTGAGTATGCCACCTATGACTTCGTTGACTTCTTCCGTAACAACCCCTTCAAGAAGGGAGACATGCCCGCACGTTGTCGTCGCAATGTCCAACCAGAGGCGACAAGGACAAGGATTTCTGTCCTGATTACGGAGACCAAACAATTAGGGCTGGAACCTCGAAGAGACAACACCTTTAACAAAATAACGTGCAAGTTCATCGCTATTGAGCTTGCCCAATGAAGACTAGGCCAAGAGTTTTCATCTCGTACATGAAGCGGTGACAATCCGTACTCCACATCACGCCAGAGTGACACTAGCGGAAGGATGAGACATAAATACTCCCCTTGTTTAATCTTACAAGATGATACACTGCACATTGTTGGGGAAATATTTTACAATATTTGAATGAGATTTGGTTGTACCGAACGTGAATATTTGATGTAATAAAATGAGAATTAAAACCAAAACTACATATGATATATTGTATTCGAGTATTGTATAATTGAAAATACAACAAATTGGAATTTCTCATGCATGTTTGCATTTTCAGGAGGGGCCCTTTTTCATGTATGTTGCATACTAAGGTGACATGCATGCATGTTGAGAAAAATAGGTTAGTCAGGGCTAGATGTTTACATATAGAAGATATATGATATATAACTTACAACATACGGAAAGTGCTATTATGAGCTCGAGCTCAAATTCTCTTGGATGAACAGTAAAATCCGAAAAATAGTAAAATGTTCCAAAAAATTCTAAAATTTTGTGGCAAGAAACATTAATGTTTTTCCTACATGCATGCAAAAATTCATAACGGAATCACATTCGTAGAGGTGTAGAGAAAAAAAACAAAATTGATGCTCCAAAATGCTTCCAAAAACATTATTTTTGAAGCATTGATTTTGTTTTTTTTGCCCACTCCTACACAAATGTGATTTTATCATGAAATTTTGGACGCATGTAGAAAAAATGCAATGTTCCATTCCCCAAAATTTCATATTTTTTCGATGTTTTTTACTATTTTTGTCAATTTTACTGTTCATCCAGGAGTATATGAGCTCGAGCTCATATACTCCATGTCCACAACATACTTCCTTTATAAAACTAATATAAGACAATCATCTTATATTAGTACCTGTTCGACAATCCTCCCGCTCCATTGGATGGTTTTTGCTGATGGACAGGCTCAACACGAGGAATGTGCTCAAACGGCGACATTACAACATAGGGGCTACTCTGGACTGCATGCTTTGCGATCGACACATGGAGGAAACGCTGGAACACCTCTTCTTTGAATGCAGCTTTATCCAACGCTGTTGGAATATGCTCAACATCACATGGTCAGAACAACGACATAGACTAGAGAAGCTACAGCACCCCCCAGGGACATGTTCACAGATGTCTTTCTGGTGGCAGCCTGGAGTATATGGAAGGAAAGAAATAACAAGTGCTTTGAACAAATAACCCCATCTCTTGGGGGTTGGCGGCGTCAGTTTGTAAAAGACTTCTCCAATCTTAGACACCATGTGCCTACTAGCAAGGTGCAAAACATAGATAACATTGTAGCCACCCTAGCTGAAACCACATAATATGTAACCCCACCCTGCCCACCTCCCCCCATCCCCAATCCACTCCCTCCCCATCTTGTACATGTGTAACTATTGGATTTATATATACATGTAGTAGGATTATATCCTACTGTCTTACACTCAAAAAAAAATCCTCCCGCTCCATGAAAATCGAGGATCTGCGGAGCACCTGTTCTCCCGCTCCAGGGAATTTAACTTCAGCTCCACCAACTCCAGGAGTAGAGTTGCAGAGTGGAGGGACGCCGAACAGGGCCATAGTTTACGAAGGAAGTACCATGGAGCGTGGAGGTGCAACGCCTCTGGAAGCAGTCATCTATGTAAGAAAATGTGTCATATAAATTATCATATTACTTGTGGCCATTGGGTGCGAGAAAATATGGGAGCACCTGAAACTCATCTAGCTAAGACAAACCTATGGTCTCATTCACATATGATGTCAGCCTGTTTGCTCACCTATGATGTGGTTGTATTCTGTTTTTTTGTGGCTGCTCGATACGTCTCCAACATATCTATAATTTTTTATGGTTTCATGCTATTATCTTGTCAAACTTTGGACGTTTTGCATGCCTTTTATATATTTTTTGGGACTAACTTATTAACTCAGTGCGAAGTGCCAGTTCCTGTTTTTTCTATGTTTTTGACCCCTTTCAGAGGATATTTTGAAACGGAGTCCAAACGGAAGAAAATCCCCGAAAAGATTTTTTATGGAACGGAAGAAGATCGGCAAGCTTGAGAGCTATGGCAGGGGAGCCTCAGGGACCCCACAAGCCCCCACCCCACGGCCAGGGGGTAGGCCCCAGCCCACAGGCTTGTGGGACCCCTGAGCGCCCGCTGACCTAGGGGTTGCGCCTATAAATTCCCTAAAAATCCCAAAACAATTAGGAGATCATCAAAAGAACTTTTCCGCCGCCGCAAGCTTCTGTTTCCGCAAGATCCCATCTGAGGCACGTTCTGGTGCCCTGCCGGAGGGGGATTCAGACACGGAGGGCTTCTTCATCAATACCATGACCTCTCCGATGATGCGTGAGTAGTTCACCATAGACCTACGGGTCCATAGATAGTAGCTCTAGATGGCTTCTTGTCTCTCTTGGATCTTCAATACAAAGTTCTCCATGATCTTCATGGAGATCTATCCGATGTAATCTTCTTTTGCGGTGTGTTTGTCGAGATCCGATGAATTGTGGATTTATGATCAGATTACCTATGAATCTTATTTGAGTTTCTTCTGCTCTCTCTTATGCATGATTTCTTATCCTTGTAATTCTCTTCGAGTTGTGGGTTTTGTCTGGCCAACTAGATCTATGATTATTGCAATGGGAGAAGTGCTTGGTTTTGGGTTCATACCGTGCGGTGACCTCACCCGGTGACAGAAGGGGTAGCGAGGCACGCATCGTGTTGTTGCCATCAAGGGTAAAAAGATGGGGTTTTCATCATTGGTTTGAGATTATCCCTCTACATCATGTCATCTTGCTGAAGGCGTTACTCTGTTCGTCATGAACTCAATACACTAGATGCATGCTGGATAGCAGTCGATGTGTGGAGTAATAGTAGTAGATGCAGAAAGTATCAGTCTACTTGTCTCGGACGTGATGCCTATATGTATGATCATTGCCTTAGATATCGTCATGACTTTGCGCGGTTCTATCAATTGCTCGACAGTAATTTGTTCACCCACCGTGATATTTGCGATTATGAGAGAAGCCTCTAGTGAACACTATGGCCCCCCAGGGTCTACTCCACACCATATTTTCAGCCTTACACTTTTTACTTCGTTGCACTTTCCTCCTTCAGATCTCACTTTGCAAACAATCTTGAAGGGATTGACAACCCCTTTGAAGCGTTGGGTGCAAGCTTGTTTGTGTTTGCGCAGGAACTCTGGACTTGACGAGGCCCTCCTTCTGGATCGATACCTTTGTTATCAAACTGAGGGAAATACTTGCTGATCCTGTTCTGCATCACCCTTTCCTCTTCAAGGGAAAAACCGACGCAAACCAGAGAAGTAACAAGAAGAATTCCTAGCGCCAAGGAAGGACTTTTGTTGCCGCAGCAGAAGAATTTCTGGCGCCGTTGCCGGGGAGGAGGATCAAGTCAAGAACTCATCCAATTAAGTGTCGCAAACTCATCTCTTGCATTTACTTTGTTTGCGAGTTGCCTCTCGTTTTCCTCTCCCCCACTTCACAATTTGCTTTTTTTCTCGTTTGCCTTTTTCGTTGCCGTTTTCTCTCGCTTTCTTTCTGTTCGCTTGTGTGCCATGTGCATTCAATATGCTTGCATCTTCGCTTGTTGAAAATCTAGTGATATGGATCCTCATCCACTTGCTAATCTCGTTAAGAGATCCAATTATGTTGATCCAATTGCTAGTGAGTTGAGTGCACTTGACTATCTTTATGGAGTTTTGCTTGAGATGCGTGAATCTAAAAATTGTGAGGAAGAAATTTATGAAGTGATTCACGAGGGATCCTTGGATGAAAAGCATGATTGCAATGGTTTCACTATAAATTCTATTAGTGACAATCATGCTAAAAATATGCAAAACCCTAAGCTTGGGGATGCTAGTTTTGCTATGTCGACTACTTGTTGCAATGATCATGATTGGGGTAATGATTTTTCTTATGATCTTGAAAATTTGTTTAACCCTCATGATTATTATGATATTTGCAATATTATTGAAAGTGGGTTTGGAGAAGTCATGACTTTAGTTGATGATAATCCCACTATTTTTGAAGAGCGTCAACTTTGCATGCATGTGGATCATGAAAAGAATATCCTATGTGATAGTTACATTGTTGAATTCGAATACGATCCCACATGTAATTTTTATGAGAGAGGAAAACATTGTGGTAGAAACTTTCATGTTACCAGACCACCTCTCGTTGTGTTGAGATTGCTATTGTCTCTTTCTTCTTCCTTGCATATGGTAACTATTGGTTGTCTTGACAATCTGTTTTCCTATAAAATGCCTATGCATAGGAAGTATGTTAGAATTACATGTGTTTTTCACATGCTTTATGATGCTCTCGTTGTGCTTCAATTCTTGTCTTTTGTGTGAGCATCATGGAATTATCAATGCCTAGCTAAGGGCGTTAAACAATATCGCTTGTTGGGAGGCACCCCAATGAATTTATCATTTTCTTTCTGTTTTGTTGCGTCCACGGCATCATAATTATGTTGTGATTGTGTTTTTTGTGTGTTTCTTTTGTGTTTGAGCCAAGCAAAACCTTTATGACTAGTCTTGGTAATGGTTGTTTGATACTGCTGGAAAAAGACAAAAACTTTTCGCTCACGAGATGATTTTTCATTTTTATTAAGAAAGAGCTTTTGCGTTGATTCTTTTTGTTGCTGGTTTATATGCCTTTTGCCCAGTCAGTCGTAAGTTTTCAGATTTTTTGAGGTAACAAAAGTATACAGATTGCTACAGACTGGTCTGTTTTTGACAGATTCTGTTTTTTGTTGAGTTGGTTGCTTGTTTTCATGAAACCATGGTTAGTATCGGGGGGTACTAGCCATGGAAAAGTGAGAATACAGTAGCCCAACACCAATATAGATAGAATTCAAGTTTGCTACAGTACCAAAAGAAGTGGTAGTTTGTTTTCTTGTGCTAATGTTATCACGAGTTTATGTTTAAGTTTTGTGTGAAGTTTTCAAGTTTTGGGTGAAGTTCTCATGGACAAAGAGATAAGGAGTGGAACGAGCTCAAGCTTCGGGATGCCCAAGGCATCCGAAACCAAATTCAAGGACACCAAAAAGCCTAAGCTTGGGGATGCCCCGGGAAGGCATCCCCTCTTTCGTCTTCAATCCATCGGTAACATTACTTGGACCTATATTTTTATTCACCACATGATATGTGTTCTTGCTTGGAGCGTCTTGTATAGTAGGAGTATTTTCCTTTTGTTGTGGCACAATCATCCTTGTTGCACACCTTTTTTAGAGAGAGAGACATGCACTCATCGTGATTTTTGCTAGAATGCTCATAGTGCTTCACTTATATCTTTTGAGCTAGATACTTTTGCTCTTGTGCTTCACTTATATATTTTAGAGCACGGCGGTGCGTGATTTGGTAGTTGGCTTATGCTATGAAAGTAGTCCCCAAAAGATACCCAAAGAGGATGCAAAAACCTCCATCTTCATGTGAATTGAGTAGAAAGAGAAGTTTTGATTCCTCTCAAATAGTTTTGAGACATGGATTTGGTAATATTAAGAGTTATGTTAGTAGAGTGTTGTGAATCTAGAAATACTTGTGTTGAAGTTAGTGATTCCCGTAGCATGCACGTATGGTGAACCGCTATGTTAGGAAGTCGGAGCATAATTGATCTATTGATTGTCATCCTTTGTGTTGAGGTCGGGATCGCGCGATGGTTTACACCTACCAACCCTTCCCCTCGGAGTATGCGTTTCGCACTTTGTTTCGATTACTAATAAAAACTTTCACAACAAGTATGTGAGTTATTCATGACTAATGTGAGTCCATGGTATAGATGCACTTTCACCTTCCACCATTGCTAGCCTCTCTAGTGCCGCGCAATTCTCACCGGTGCAAAAACCCACCAAATTCCTTCCTCAAAACAGCCACCCTATCTACCTACTATGGTATTTTCATAGCCATTCCGAGATATATTGCTAAGCAACTCCCACCGTTCCGTTTCATGACTTGTGCCGTCACTCTCATATTGACATCGCATGATCGTAAGATAGCTAGTGAGATGTTTCAACGTCATATGCCATGCTAGATCGTTGCACATCCCAGTACACTGCCGGAGGCATTTCCTAAGGAGTCATCATCATTGTGATCTTTGAGCTGTTAGTTAATAAAAGTGTGATGATCATCATTATTAGAGCATTGTCCCATGTGAGGAAATAAAAAAAAGAGGCCAAAGAGCCCAAAAACAAAAAAGGGAGAAAAGAATAGAAAAAAAAGTGGCCTAAGAGCCCAAATAAAAAAAGAGAGAGAAAAAGAGAGAAGGGACAATGCTACTATCTTTTCCACACTTGTGCTTCATAATAGCACCATGTTCTTCATGATTGAGAGCTTCTTGCTTTGTCACTTCCATATGCTAGTGGGAATCTTCATTATATAACTTGGCTTGTATATTCCAATGATGGGCTTCCTCAAAATTGCCCTAGGTCTTCGTGAGCAAGCAAGTTGGATGCAAACCCACTAGTTTTCCTTTTGAGCTTTCACATACTTATAGCTCTAGTGCATCTCTTGTATGGCAATCCCTACTCATTCACATTGATATCTATTAATGGGCATCTCCATAGCCTTTTGATACATCGAGTCAATGTGACCATCTCCTCCTTTTTGTCTCACAACCACCACCACACTCTATTCCACCTATAGTGCTATATCCATGGCTCGCGTTCATGTATTGCGTGATAGTTATAAAAAGTTTGAAAAAGTAAGAGTGCGAAAACAATAACTTGGCCAATACCGGGGTTGTGCATGATTTACATTAGTTGTGTGAGGATGATGGAGCATAGCCAGACTATATGATTTTGTAGGGATAACTTTCTTTGGCCTTGTTATTTTGAAACTTCATGATTACTTTGCTAGTTTGCTTGAAGTATTATTGTTTTCATGTCAATAGCAAACTATTGTTTTGAATCTTACGGATCTGAACATTCATGCCACGTGAAAGAAGTTGCAAAGGACAACTATGCTAGGTACTATTCCGTATCAAAAATTCATTCTTTATCACTTCCCTACTCGAGGACGAGCAGGAGTTAAGCTTGTGGATGCTTGATACGTCTCCAACGTATCTATAATTTTTGATGGTTTCATGCTATTATCTTGTCAAAGTTTGGATGTTTTGCATGCCTTTTATATATTTTTTGGGACTAACTTATTAACTCAGTGCCAAGTGTCAGTTCCTGTTTTTTCCATGTTTTTGACCCCATTCAGAGGAGATTTTGAAATGGAGTCCAAACGTAAGAAAATCCCCGAAAATATTTTTTCTGGAACGGAAGAAGATCGGGAAGCTTGAGAGCCAAGGCAGGGGAGCCTCAGGGGCCCCACAAGCCCCCACCCCGCGGCCAGGAGGGTAGGCCGCGGCCCACAGGCTTGTGGCCCCCCTGAGCGCCCCCTGACCTAGGGGTTGTGCCTATAAATTCCCTAAAAATCCCAAAAAAATCAGGAGATCATCGAAAGTACTTTTCCGCCGCCGCAAGCTTCTGTCTCCGCAAGATCACATCTGGGGCACGTTTTGGTGCCCTGCCAGAGGGGGGATTCGGACACGGAGGGCTTCTTCATCAACACCATGACCTCTCCGATGATGCGTGAGTAGTTCACCATAGACCTTCGGGTCCATAGCTAGTAGCTAGATGGCTTCTTCTTTCTCTTGGATCTTCAATACAAAGTTCTCCATGATCTTCATGGAGATCTATCCGATGTAGTCTTCTTTTGCGGTGTGTTTGTCGAGATCCGATGAATTGTGGATTTATGATCAGATTATCTATGAATCTTATTTGAGTTTCTTCTGATATCTCTTATGCATGATTTCATATCCTTGTAATTCTCTTCGAGTTGTGGGTTTTGTCTGGCCAACTAGATCTTGGGAGAAGTGATTGTAATTCTTGCAATGGGAGAAGTGCTTGGTTTTGGGTTCATACCGTGCGGTGACCTCACCCAGTGACAGAAGGGGTAGCAAGGCACGCATCATGTTGTTGCCATCAAGGGTAAAATGATGGGGTTTTCATCATTGGTTTGAGATTATCCCTCTACATCATGTCATCTTGCTTAAGGCGTTACTCTGTTCGTCATGAACTCAATACACTAGATGCATGGTGGATAGCGGTCGATGTGTGGAGTAATAGTAGTAGATGTAGAAAGTATCGGTCTACTTGTCTCGGACGTGATGCCTATATGTATGATCATTGTCTTATATATCGTCATGACTTTGCGCGGTTCTATCAATTGCTCGACAGTAATTTGTTCACCCACCGTGATATTTGCTATTATGAGAGAAGCCGCTAGTGAACACTATGGCCCCCAGGGTCTACTCCACACCATATTTTCAGCCTTACACTTTTTACTTCGTTGCACTTTCCACCTTCAGATCTCACTTTGCAAACAATCTTGAAGGGATTGACAACCCCTTTGAAGCGTTGGGTGCAAGCTTGTTTGTGTTTGCGCAGGCACTCTGGACTTGACGAGGCCCTCCTTCTAAATCGATACCTTGGTTCTCAAACTGAGGGAAATACTTACTGCTCCTGTGCGGCATCACCCTTTCCTCTTGAAGGGAAAAACCGACGCAAACCAGAGAAGTAACAAGAAGAATTCCTAGCGCCAAGGAAGGACTTTTGTTGCCGCAGCACTGGTCTAGTGTGTTTTCTTCATTTTTGTTGGGCTTGACTTGCCCTAACAACACTGTTATATTTCGCCGAGACGCTTGAGCTACTAGTAGTTGCTCCCGCCAAAAAAATAGTAGTTGCTCCCACCAAAAAATACTAGTAATTGTCGTTTCAAGACATGGAAGCTAGGTGGAAACTTGTAGAAAAAGAAAAGTTGAAGCAACAATTTACACCACAAACTAATTCACCCTGAAATTTTGTTGATTTTCTGTTATTTCATTTCACCATAATACGTTGGTGAAAGGATCGATATGGTTGACTAGAGGGGGAGTGAATAGGCAACGACCACTTTTTAATTTATGTTAGCAAGTTAGGGTTAGCAACATAAAGGTTCTCTAAAATGACAACAAGGAGGTGAACCTATATGATGCTACCAACTAAAAGTACTAAGTCAAGCACGAGATAGTCAATAACAAAATCATACACAATGTAAAGGTTGGAGATAACCGCAAGTGGAACCAATGAAGACAAGGATGTGTTACCGAAGTTCCTTCCCTTTGACACGAAGTACGTCTCCGTTGGAGCGGTGTGAAGGCACAATGCTCCCCAATAAGCCACTAGGGCCACCATATTCTCCTCAGGCCCTCATACAATGCAAGGTACCGTGATTCCACTATAGGTGCCCTTGAAGGCGGCGACCGAACCTTTACAAACAAGGTTGGGGCAAACTTCACACAAAGCTTGGAGGCTCCCAACAAGAACACGGCGCTTCACCACAATGGAATGTTGCTCCGAGGTGACCTCAACCGTCTAGGGTGCTCAAACACCCAAGAGTAACAAGATCCGCAAGGGATTAGTGGGGGGAATCAATTTTCTCCTGGTGGAAGTGTAGATCTAGGCCTTCTGAACCAATCCCTAGGAAATCAACAAGTTTGATTGGCTAGGGAGAGAGATCGGGCACTTTTGAGTTTAGGGAGCAACAATGGAGCTTGGGAGGGTCAAAGGTCGGGTTCTCGAGCAAGAAGGACCCTTTATATAGTGGAGGGGGGGAATCCAACCCTTTTCCCACTCACAGCACGAGCCCAGCGGTACTACCGCTGTCGGGAGCGGTACTACTGCTGCCACTCCAGCGGTACTACCGCTAGCACTCCAACGGTAGTACCGCTGGCTGCACCGGTACTACCGCTAGCACTCCAGCGGTACTACCACTGTCTGAATCGGTACTACCGCTGATCCCATGGTAGTGCAAAGACACTACCGGGCCTACCACCGCCAAGAAAGTCTTCGCAAAAAGTCTGACGAAGTACAGCCGCAAGGAAGGCGGTACTAAAGTCCTAGAGCGGTACTACCATTGACCAGGGGCGGTACTACTGCCAGCTCAGCGGTACTACCGCTGGGGCTAGCGGTACTACCGCTAGGGACAACGGTACTACCGCTAGGGGACCTTTTTGCAAGATGAGATAAACAAGAGATGGGAACTACTCCAAAGTTGCCGGGAAAAGGGGATGGAGATAAAGTGTGTGCGTGCAAAATTGATTCCACCCAAACCTTTCCACTACGGATCCCCTCTTAATAGTACGGCGTTCCTACGACTCAAGGACCAAGAGAATCGTAGAGGACACCGTGCTTCTGTTCGATGGAGGGTGCTGAATCGTCTTGTGCCATTGACATGTATTATCTGAAAGCTTAATGCACACAATTAGTCCTTTACGGTACTGTCATCAATCACCAAAATTACTTAGCCATAAATATACCCTAACAATCTCCCCCTTTTTGGTGGATTGATGACAATACCGGATTTGCACAGTAGAGAGCATGTGAACATAAAGATAAATAATAGACATAATTGAAGAGCATATGACTCACAGCATATGATAAAAATAAGTCTCACAATAAGACCAAGTCTCACATCACACAAAGCAAAGATAGCAAAAACGATCAAACCAAGTTCAGTTCAAACACGATAAAGATAAGCAAAGCTAAAGCAAAGCATAAATCCAGCTCCTAAACTCTCTCCCCCTTTGGCACAAGACACCAAAAAGGGGCACACCTAACGACACAGATGGTCACTCCGCATCCTCATCATCCCCACACGCGTCCGTGGCATCCAGATCCTGCTCGTCCTGCTCCTCCTCAATGTCCTCCTCAGAAGCCTCCTCCTCAGCATCAGACCCAGTCCACTGATAACCTTGAGCCGTCATCCAATAAGACTCTGGAGTGATGTCGACCTCTAAGCCGCTTGATATAGTCACATCAAGGGTCCTTAAGACACGCTTCTGCCTCTGACGGTTCTCCTTCTGGGCCACATGAGACTGATATTATCCCTTGGCCTGCATACAGAAGAGAGTCTTCATTTTATCCTTCAGTTTCACTGCCCAAGATGTGATCCATCTCCGTCGTATCTATAATTTTTGATTGTTTCGTGCCAATATTCTACAACTTTCATATACTTTTGGCAACTTTTTATAATATTTTTGGGACTAACATATTGATCCAGTGCCCTGTGCAAGTTCCTGTTTGTTGCATGTTTTTTGTTTCGCAGAATATCCATACCAAACGAAGTCCAAACGTAATAAAAACTTACGAGGATTTTTTTGGAATATTTATGATTTATGGGAAGAAGAATTATCGCGGGGCGATGCACGGAGTGCCCACAAGCCCTGTAGCCGCGACCAGGGGGTGGGCCCGTGGCTGGCAGGCTTGTCGTCACTCCTTAAGGCGATTGGAACCCTTCTTTCGCCGCAAAAAGATAATATCTGGAAGAAAATCGTGTTAAAATTTCAGCCCAATCAGAGTTACGGATCTCCTGGAATTTAAGAAACAGTGAAATGCAGAATCTGGGAGTGCAGAAATAGAAGGACACAGAGAGAGAGAGATCCAATCTCAGAGGAGCTCTCGCCCCTCCGCCGCCATGGAGACCATGGACCAGAGGGGAAACCCTTCTCCCATCTACGGAGGAGGTCAAGGAAGAAGGAGGAGGAGGGGGGCTCTCTCCCCCTCTCTCCCGGCGGCGCCGAAACGCCGCCCGGGACATCATCGTGTGACGGCGATCTACACCAACACCTCCGTCATCTTCACCAACATCTCCATCATATTCTCCCATCTATATTCAGCGGTTCACTCTCCGGCAACCCGCTATACCCTCTACTTGAAAATGGTGCTTTATGCTACATATTATTATCCAATGATGTGTTGCTATCCTATGATGTCTGAGTAGATTATCGTTGTCCTATCGGTGATTGATGAATTGCTATGATTGGTTTAATTTTCTTGTGGTTATGTTGTTGTCCTTTGGTGCCCATCATATGATCGCGCGCGTGGATCACACCATAGGGTTAGTTGTATGTTGATAGGACTATGTATTGGCAGGCGAGAGTGACGGAAGCTTCAAACCTAGCATAGAAATTGATGCATATGGGATTGAAGGGGGACCAATACATCTTATTGCTATTTTTGGGTTTTACCTTAATGAACGTTAGACACTCGTATTTGTTTCTTTATCTAACCAGCCCCTAGTTTTATTTACGTGTTCTTTACTTTCTTGCAAGCCTATCCTATCACTCCTACAAAGTACTTCAAGTTTCATACTTGTTCTAGGTAAAGCGAACGTAAAGTGTGCGTAGCGTTGTATCGGTGGTCGATAGAACTTGAGGGAATATTTGTCCTACCTTTAGCTCCTCGTCGGGTTCGACACTCTTACTTATCGAGAAAGGCTACAATTGATCCCCTACACTTGTGGGTTATCAAGATCTTTTTCTGGCGCCGTTGCCGGGGAGGGATAGCGTGGGGTGAATATCCTCGTGTGTGCTTGTTTGCTTTATCACTAAGTAGATTTATTTGCTGTTCTAAGTTGTTCTCTATCTTTAGTTATGGATATGGAACACGAAATACCAAAAAAATTAGGTGTACTTGCTACTCATAGAGATGGGGAACCTCCTAAAACCCTCGAGGCTCGTTATGTGGAAAATATTATGCACTTCTTTAATAATCCTGAGAAAGCCCCATTCAATTATATAATGGGATACACGTTGGATCAACGTGAATACTTTAGGGATTATCGCTTGACTAAAAAAGGGAAACTTTTATCGGATCAAATCCATTTGTTGAAATGGTATGCTTGGGAACTATGCAAGAGATATGGTGTTACTTGTTGCTCTAGGATGAAGGCTCCACACCTTCCCTTTTCTTGTGAATTTAATGATCATAGAACCTTGGCTTCTTATGCTAATGGTATATATGATTACTATGATGTGGAGCAAATAGAAGAGTTTGTTGCTTTTATGGGTGCTTATGAAATTGAGGCTGTCTTTAAAGGGTGTGATGATAATGATGATGTTCCTTACCGATCTGAAAATTTGGTTATGCTTCGTTATTGTTATACTAATTATGAATATAATGCCCATATTGATCGATTTATGGAGAAATTCTACGCTGCCCAAGAAGAGACTAATATTTTGCAGGAAACTATGGAAGAAGAAAATGCTGAAACTGTGAGCTCATTAGATGAAAAAGATGACGAGGAGAGCGAAGAACAAAAGGAGGAAGAGCGGACTAGTTACCCGTGCCCACGTTCTAATGACAGTAACTCTTCAACTCATACATTGTTTAATTTCCCTTCGTTCTTACCGAAGGATGAATGCTATGTTGATTGCTATGATCCCTTGGATTCGTTTGAAATATCCCTTTTTGATGAACTTGATGCTTGCTATGCTTGTGGCCATGATGCCAATACGAATGATGCTTATGAAGATGAACTTGCTATAGTTCCTTATGTTAAACATGAAATTGTTGCTATCGCACCCACTTATGATAGTCCTATTATCTTTTTGAACTCTCCCAACTACACTATATCGGAGAAGTTTGCTCTTATTAGATGGGTTGCCTTCTACTATTACACATGATGATTTTGATGAATATAATATGCATGTGCTTCCTGCTCCTACTTCCATTTATTATGAGAGAGGAACTACATCTCCACCTCTCTATGTTTCCAATATGATAAAATTGCAAGAAACTGCTTATGCTATGTATTGGCCTTTACTTGGTGTGCATGAATTGTTCTTTTATGACATGCCAATGCATAGTAAGAGAGTTAGACTTCGTCATTGCTTGATATATGTTACCTTGTGCTCACTACTAAATTTAAAATCATTGCTAATTAAAATTAGCTTTGATATACCTTGGGATCCGGGTGGATCCATTACTTGAGCACTTTATGCCTAGCTTAATGGCTTTAAAGAAAGCGCTGCCTGGGAGACAACCCGGAAATTTTAGAGAGTAATTTTTTTTCTGTTGAGTGCTTTTATTTAGTTTAAAAAATATAGGGGAACTTAAAACTTTTTCAAAAAGAGAAGCGATTGAAAGCTGATGCATTGCGGAAGTGAGGGTCGACCTTGAACACTTGTGTTCATGCTCATGGAAACAATGTAGAATTTTTCATGGAAGTTTCTCACAAAAATAATTACCCCCTTGTACAATTCCTTTGTGTTTTTAAAATTAATGTGCCAAGTAAAGCCTTTACGATTAGTTTGGGTGATAGTTGTTTGATTACGCTGAGAAAAGACAGAAACTTTCTGCTCAGGAAATTAATTTCCATTTTTATTATGGAAGAGCTTTTGAGTTGATTCTTTTTGCTTCTGATTTATATGCAAATTTTCCAGACTTTCGTAATTTTTCAGATTTTTTGAGATATCAGAAAAATACATAATATACAGATTGCTACAGACTGTTCTGTTTTGACAGATTCTGTTTTCTATGCATTGTTCTCTTATTCTGATGAATCTATGGGTAGTATCGGGGGGTATGAACCATGCTGAAGTTGGATTACAGTAGATATAATGCTTATATGAATTTATAATGAGTTCACAACAGTACTTGAAGTGGTGATTTATTTTATTATACTAACGGATCTCACAAAGTTTTGTTGAGTTTTGTGTGATTGAAGTTTTCAAGTTTTGGGTGAGGGCACGATGGATGATGGAATAAGGAGAGGCAAGAGCCTAAGCTTGGGGATGCCCGAGGCACCCCAAGGTAATATTCAAGGAAGAATCAAGCGTCTAAGCTTGGGGATGCCCCGGAAGGCATCCCCTCTTTCGTCTATAATATATCGGTAATTTTACTCGGAGCTATATTTTAATTCGTCACATGATATGTGCAAATGCTTGGAGCGTATTTTGTGTTTATTTTCCTTTTTCTTTTATGCACCATGCTGGTATGAGATAGTCCTTGTTTGGCTTTATAGAATGCTTCTTGTGCTTCACTTATATCTTTTGAAGTTTGGATTGCATGTTTCCCTACACATAGAAAACCGCCATTTGTAGAATGCTCTTTTGCTTCACTTATATTTGTTAGAGCGGGGCATATCTTTTGTAGAAAGAGTTAAACTATCATGCTTCACTTATACCTATTTAGAGAGTTAACAGGAGTTGGTCATTCACTTGGTTAGTCATAAAATACTACATAAAACTTGTAGATCACTGAATATGATATGTTTGATTCCTTGCAACAGTTTTGCGGCATGAATATGTGATATTAGAGTCATGCTAGTGAGTAATTGTGTTTTTTTAGAAATACTTGTGTTAGGGTTTGTGATTCCCGTAGCATGCACGTATGGTGAACCGTTATGTGATGAAGTCGGAGCATGATTTATTTATTGATTGTCATCCTTTGTGTGGAGGTCGGGATCGCGCGATGGTTAACTCCTACCAACCTTTCCCCTAGGAGCATGCGTGTAGTACCTTGTTTCGATGACTAATACACTTTTGCAATAAGTATGTGAGTTCTTTATGACTAATGTTGAGTCCATGGATTATACGCACTCTCACCCTTCCACCATTGCTAGCCTCTTTAGTACCGCACAACTTTCGCTGGTGCATTACACCCACCATATAGCCTCCCTCAAAACAGCCACCATACCTACCTATTATGGCATTTTCATAGCCATTCCGAGATATATTTCCATGCAACTACCACCGTTCCGTCTCATGACATGTGCCACCACTTCCATATTGCCATTGCATGATCGTAAGATAACTAGCATGATGTTTCCATGACTTGTCCGTTTTTTGATGTCATTGCTATGCTAGATCATTGTCACGGTACACTACCGAAGGCATTTCATATAGAGTCATCATTGCTCTAAGTATTGAGTTGTAAGTGTGATGATCATTATTAATAGAGCATTGTCCCATGTAAGGAAATAAAAGAGGCCAGCGAAGCCCATTTACAAAAAAGAGGCCAACCATGCCCACCAAAATTAAAATATATATAAAAATAAAAAAAAGAGGCCAAGAGTCCACAAAAAAATGAGAGAAAAGAGAGAAGGGACAATTGCTACTATCCTCTTTGCACACTTGTGCTTCAGATAGCACTATGATCTTCATGACAGAGAGTCTCCTATGTTGTCACTTCCATATACTAGTCGGAAATTTTCATTATATAACTTGGCTTGTATATTCCAATGATGGGCTTCCTCAAAATTGCCCTAGGTCTTCGTGAGCAAGCAAGTTGGGTGCACACCAACTTGTTTCTTTTGTGAGCTTTCATACACTTATAAGCTCTAGTGCATCCGTTGCGTGGCAATCCCTACTCACTCACATTGATATCTATTGATGGGAATCTCCATAGCCCGTTGATACGCCTAGTTGATGTGAGACTATCTCCTCCTTTTTTGTCTTCTCCACGACCACCATATTCTATTCCACCTATAGTGCTATGTCCATGGCTCACGCTCATGTATTGCGTGAAAGTTGAAAAGGTTTGAGAACACTAAAGTATGAAACAATTGCTTGGCTAAAACCGGGGTTGTGCATGACTTAAATACGTTGTGTGGGGAAGATGGAGCATAGTCAGACTATATGATTTTGTAGGGATAACTTTCTTTGGCCATGATATTTCGAGAAGACATGATTGCTTTGTTAGTATGCTTGAAATATTATTGTCTTTATGTCAAATGATAGACTATTGCTTCGAATCACTCGTGTTTTAGTATTCATGCCATGATTAGATTATATGATCAAGATTATGCTAGGTAGCATTCCACATCAAAAATTATCTTTTTTTATCATTTACCTACTCGAGGACGAGGAGGAATTAAGCTTGGGGATGCTGATACGTCTCCATCGTATCTATAATTTTTGATTGTTTCATGCCAATATTCTACAACTTTCATATATACTTTTGGCAACTTTTTATACTATTTTTGGGACTAAGATATTGATTCAGTGCCGAGTGCCAGGTCCTGTTTGTTGCATGTTTTTTGTTTCGCAAAATATCCATACCAAACAAAGTCCAAACGTAATAAAAACTTACGGGGATTTTTTTTGGAATATTTATGATTTTTGAGAAGAAAAATCAACACAAGGCGATGCACGGAGTGCCCACAAGCCCTGTAGCCGCGGCGAGGGGGTGGGCCCGCGTCTGGCAGGCTTGTGGCCACTCCTTAAGACGGTTGGAGCCCTTCTTTCGCCGCAAGAAAGATAATATCGGGTAGAAAATCATGTTAAAATTTCATCCCAATCGGAGTTACGAATCTCCGGGAATTTAAGAAACGGTGAAACGCAGAATCTAGGAGTGCAGAAACAGAAGGACACACAGAGAGAGATCCAATCTCGGAGGGGCTCCCCTCCGCCACCATGGAGACCATGGACTAGAGGGGAAACCCTTCTCCCATCTAGGGAGGAGGTCAAGGAAGAAGAAGAAGGAGGGGGGCTCTCTCCCCTTCTCTCCCGGCGGCGCCGGAACGCCGCCCGGGACATCATCGTGTGACGGCGAGCTACACCAACACCTCCTTCATCTTCACCAACATCTCCATCATCTTCTCCCATCTATATTCAGCGGTTCACTCTCCCGCAACCCGCTGTACCCTCTACTTGAACATGGTGCTTTATTCTACATATTATTATCCAATGATGTGTTGCTATCCTATGATGTCTGAGTAGATTATCGTTGTCCTATCGGTGATTGATGAATTGCTATGATTGGTTTAATTTGCTTGTGGTTATGTTGTTGTCCTTTGGTTCCCATCATATGATCGCGCGCGTGGATCACACCATAGGGTTAGTTGTATGTTGATAGGACTATGTATTGGCAGGCTAGAGTGACAGAAGCTTCAAACCTAGCATAGAAATTGATGCATATGGGATTGAAGGGGGACCAATATATCTTATTGCTATGGTTGGGTTTTACCTTAATGAACGTTAGTAGTTGCGGACGCTTCCTAATAGTTCCAATCATAAGTGCATAGAATTCCAAGTAAGGGATGACATGCTAGCAGAGGCCTCTCCCACATGATACTTGCTATCGATCTAGTAACGTAGTCAATTGCTTAGGGACAATTCTGCAACTCCTATCACCACTTTTCCACACTCGTTAGACACTGGTAGTTTTTTCTTTATCTAACCAGCCCCTAGATTTATTTACGTGTTCTTTACTTTCTTGCAAGCCTATCCTATCACTCCTACAAAGTACTTCTATTTTCATACTTGTTCTAGGTAAAGCGAACGTAAAGTGTGCGTAGAGTTGTATCGGTGGTCGATAGAACTTGAGGGAATATTTGTCCTACCTTTAGCTCCTCGTTGGGTTCGACACTCTTACTTATCAAGTAGGCTACAATTGATCCCCTATACTTGTGGGTTATGAAGATGGCATAGCAGAAGAGCGGGTCTGTGAAGCAGGTCCTCCTCCAGCACCAGTCTCTGTGTCCGTGTCCATGTGCTGAGAAGAAGTTGATGGGTTGGCCCATTTGTCTTTGATACGGAGCTTGATAGGATCATGCACAAAATAGTCAGCCTGAATAGGGAAGGGATCTACCAGATAGACATCGTGCCACCTCTTCTGAATATAGGGAAACAAGTAGGGCCCATAGATGGGAACCTTGCGGTTCATGATGTAGTTCTAGAGCTCATTGAACATCACATGGGCAATATCGAGAGGCGCAGTATCCTTAGTCCTAGCCTCCTCACATAGCAGAAGCATCTCAGCTAGATGACCATGCACCTCGTCAAAGTTGCCAATACGAGGAAATAGAGAGTTGCGGAAGACCCGATGCATGATATCGAGATGCGTGGGGAGCACACCTTTCTTGATGTAATGTTGTTGTAGCCTGTCCTTGGGGTGGCAGTAGATGAATAGGAGCATGAGGACGCATCCCAAGAACAGTTTCGTCCCCCTGAAAATCGACTTTGAGAAACTGCATGAACTCTGTCCATGAACCAGCCATCTTCTGAGTACCGGTCATCCAAGTCATGGTGCGCACGCCATCAGGTGCAAAGTGAACACTGACATAGAATTGTGCCACAACATCTGGATCAAAGTCTTGTCTGAAGGTGATGATCTCTGTAAGGCCAAGCTTTTCAATCGAGGAGAGAGCCTCGCCAAAGTAGTCCGGATTCCGTAGAAGGTGAGTAAGGTCAATCCACTGTACTGGGACAAATATCTTCTTGAAGGGCTTGATGATGTGACGATAGATCATGCAGTGATCCCGTGACCAAACATGCTCGATGTTCTTAATCTGAGCCTTGTCTTCGACATAGGGATTGCGGGTGTGGAATGCCAGAAAATCCCTAGGGGTCATAGTGCGAACGTTGACCCCTTTGTTCTTGGTAGCAGTCTTCTTGAAGGACCTCTTCTTGGGAGTCAGACCGGACGTGGCGGAACCCTCTGGAGCCTCTGAAGTGTGAGACTGCTTAGGTTGGGTGTTACGTGCGGGATTCGAGCGGCGAGCACCATCTATGACACACAAGACACACACACACACACCAAAAAAGAGCAACATGAGGAGTCAAGGCAATGGTCAAAAGAATCATAAGAAGAAACACACATTGCCAAACACAAAGAAAAAGAAATGAAAATAAGAAAAATATCCTCCTGGCGGTAGTACCGCTACCCCTGGCGGTAGTACCGCTGGGGTCCTAGCAGTAGTACCGCTCCCCCTGGAGGTAGTACCGCTGGGGTCCTAGCAGTAGTACCGCTCCCCCTGGCGGTAGTACCGCTGGGGTCCTAGCGGTAGTACCGCCAGGCTGGCGGTAGTACCGCTAGGGAGTTGACTTGCAGATCTGAATATATAGAAACCCACAAAAACTGCTAGATTTGATTCATGAGATCCACGGCTAATAAATAAACTCACTACAAGAAACACCATAGCCCTAACACATGGGGACCTCGAGATCATCTAGATGGAGACACGCCTAGTCAAAGGGATTCAAGTTTTAGATCAAATCCATAAGAAGTATGATAAGAACTACTCGATCTTTAACATGGAGAACTAGGGCATGTCAAAATAATTGCAATGAATCATAAAACCTAAACTCCCATAAGATATCTCCTTCGTTCCATCCAAAAACTAAGCACAAATCGTAGCCATGGATCCAAATCACCAAGCTCCTAACCCTAAAACAAGAAAACACCAACCAAGAGAAGAAGGAGAGGAGCTTTACCGGCGTCCATGGCACTTGACGGAGGAAGGAGGAGAGGAGCAAACCCTCCAACTCAAGGGAGAGAAGGGGCTCCGCAGAGAGAGATCCAAACGGGGGGGGGGGAGTTCGGAGTAGAGGAAAGGAGATCCACGAGGAAGAAGGAATAGGGCAAGAAAAAATGGGCTCCCCCTCCTTTATATAGTCCAAGGGGTACGGGCCCAGCGGTAGTACCGCTGGGGTCCTAGCGGTAGTACCGTTGTCCTAGCGGTAGTACCACTCCCCCTGGCGGTAGTACCGCTGGGGTCCTAGCGGTAGTATCGCTCCCCCTTGAGATAACCCTAAAAATCCCTAGTCAAGTCGTGATAGGCTGGGGTCCTGGCGGTAGTACCGCTACTCCGGGCGGTAGTACCGTCGGGGTCCTGGCGGTAGTACCGCTACCCCTGGCGGTAGTACCGCTCAAGAAGGCACAACGAGACATAGGAACTTGTGGAAATGAAGTGGGCAATGACTAGTGAGTAAAAAAAGGATAACACCAGCCAGATATACTTACTAGTCATTTTGTAACCTTTCTTCCATACGAGAGAAAGGTGGGGCGGTGGCCGAGGCCACCTATGTTTGAGGCAAAGGTATGACACCGCGAAGAATTATCCTTGGGTTCATGACCAACGCTCATCTTTGAAGCACAAGTGCCATTGAATAATGGCCAAAGTGAAAGACTTGATCGATTTATGCATAATGGGGGAGGGAAAGTTCATTGAGAGAACAACACTCCCCTATGTCCATGCCTACACTTAGAACTGGATCTCATGCAGAGTGAGGTGCAAAGTGCCTAGTTTCAATCCACATTACTTGAATCAATGATATTTAGCTCATGCCTTAACTCCCGGAACCTTGCTTCATCTAGGGGCTTAGTGAAAATATCTGCAAGTTGCTCTTCCGTGTTGATGAAGTGAACCTCAATATCACCTTGCTTGATATGTTCACGAATGAAGTGATGGCGAATATCAATGTGCTTGGTCTTGCTATGTTGCACTGGGTTGAGGGAAATCTTGATAGCACTTTGATTGTCACATAGAAGAGGCACTTTGTCACAAGTGACACCGTAATCCTTTAAAGTTTGCCTCATCCATAGCAACTGTGCACAACAACTTGCAGCTACCACATACTCAGCTTCGGTGGAAGATAGTTAGACACAATTCTGCTTCTTTGAAGACCAAGTTACGAGTCAAAGACCAAGGAATTGGCATCCTCCACAAGTTGAATTCCTCTCCACATAGTCTCCTGCCCAATCTGAGTCAGAATAAGCCACTAGGTAGAAATTTGCTCCTTTGGGATACCATAGACCAAAGTTTGGGGTATGAGCCAAATATCGAAAGATTCGCTTAACAGGCATGAAATGACTCTCTTTTGGTGCGGATTGAAACTGTGCACAAATCCCTACACTCAACATAATATCCGGTCTAGATGCACAAAGGTAAAGAAGGGATCCAATCATGGAGCGGTATACCTTTTGATCCACTTCTTTACCATTGGGATCACTATCAAGCTTGCATCTTGTTGGCATGGGAAACTTGAACGGCTTGACATCCTCTAGCTCGAACCTCTTGAGCATGTCTTGAGTGTACTTGGCTTGTTTGATGAAGGCCCCTTCTAAGCCTTGTTTAATCTCGAATCCGAGGAAGAACTTCAACTCACCCATCATAGACATCTCAAATTTCTCGATCATTAATGCAGCAAATTCTTCATTGAAAGATTCGTTAGGGGAACCAAAAATGATATCATCAACATATAGTTGGCATATGAACAAATCCCCTTTGACCCTCTTAGTAAAAAGAGTGGGATCTATCTTCCCAATTTCAAACCCAGGATCTTGTAACAACACAGTACTAACAACACAGTAAGGTACTCATACCACACACGTGGGGCTTGTTTAAGGCCATAGAGTGCCTTATTAAGTTTGTACACATGATTGGGGAGCTTGGGATGTTCGAACCCTGGGGGTTGTTTGACATAGAGCAACTCATTTAAAGGACCATTAATAAAAACACTTTTCACATCCATTTGTTGTAATCTGAAATTATGATGAGAAGCAAATGCAATCAGCATGCGAATAGATTCTAGACGAGCAACAGGGGCAAAGGTTTCACCATAGTCGATACCCTCGACTTGGGAGTAGCCTTGAGCCACCAATCTTGCCTTGTTTCGAATCACAATCCCATTGGCATCTTGCTTGTTTTTTAAGATCCATTTGGTCCTGATGAAATTATGTTCCTCCTTTGGTCTTGGCACTAAATTCTAGACTTGATTACGCTCGAAGTTGTTGAGTTCTACATGCATGGCCATAAGCCAATCCTCATCATCGAGCGCCTCCTGTACCTATTGAGGTTCACAATATGAAACAAGCGCGTGATGCTCACAATAATTCCAAATTTGTTGACGAGTGGATACTCCGCATTTCAAACTGCCAAGCACATTCTTCATAAGATGTGACTTTGACTCTTAGCTTGTTCGCAATCTTGGCTGCG
This sequence comes from Hordeum vulgare subsp. vulgare, assembly GCF_904849725.1. Taxonomy (NCBI): domain Eukaryota; kingdom Viridiplantae; phylum Streptophyta; class Magnoliopsida; order Poales; family Poaceae; genus Hordeum; species Hordeum vulgare. The sequence goes on along the minus strand of NC_058524.1, from coordinate 567,179,025 downwards.
CGACGCTCCAAGAGTTCTGCATTGGATAACTGGGGAGCCTCGACTTGATTACTTTGCGTGCCCTTGCGTTTTGAACCTCCCTTGGCACCAGTAGCCCTCTTAAGCGCTGCAGAAGGTAACTGAGAGACAACATCCTGATCAACTTGATTTTTGACTTGAGTAGGTTCACTGGTTTGTTCTTGTTCTTGTGGTTGCTCTTGATCTTGATCTTGTGCTTCTATTTGGTCTGGATCTTGTAGTTGCACTTGATCTTGATCTTGAGAAGGTTCGGAACCTTGGGTAAGCGCTTGTACATCATGGGACACATCACCATCTTTGAGCAATTGATCTTGTCCTTGAGCTCGTTCAACTGGTTGAGGGTCTTCTCTTTGTTCATCGGAAGCGTGTTGGGATTGTGAGGATGATGGCTCCACTTGAGTAGAGCATTGTCCTTCTCCTTCGGCCACAAGGGGTTCCTCAATGGGGAGTATTTGACCAATCCCCATTCTTCTTATGGCTTGGGGAGGAATTTCATCACCTACATCACAAAGACTACTTTGCTCCACTTGGGAGCCATTATTTTCATCAAACTCCATGTTACACGTCTCCTGAATGAGCCCGGTGGACTTGTTGAGGACACGTTAAACATGAGAGTTTGTAGCATAACCAACAAAGATGCCCTCTTGTGCTGTAGAATCAAATTTAGCTAAACGTGCACCTTTCTTGAGAATGAAACACTTACAACCGAATACCCGGAAGTACTTGAGATTGGGTTTGTTTCCGGTGAGAATCTCATATGGGGTCTTGTTCAAGCCTTTGCGGATATAGAGCCGATTTGACGCATGACAGGCTGTGTTGATGGCTTCAGCCCAAACGTTATATGGATATTTGATTTCTTCCATCATTGTTCTTGCAGCATCCATCAATGTCCGGTTCTTCCTTTCCGCCACACCATTTTGTTGAGGGGTATATGGTGCTGAATATTGATGTTTTATTCCCTCATCACCAAGAAACTCATCCAAGGTGTAGTTCTTGAACTCGGTGCCGTTGTCACTTCTAATCATCAAAATCTTTGCTTCATGTTGACGTTGAGCTTCATTAGCAAAGTTGATGACAGTTTGTTGAGTCTCACTCTTCCTCTTGAAGAAATATACCCAGGTGTATCTTGAGTAGTCATCAACAATCACCAAGCAGTACTTTCTGCCCCCAAGACTATAAAATGATGGAGGACCGAAGAGATCCATATGAAGGAGCTCCAACGGCCTCTTAGTGTAAATGAGATTCGTTGGACGATGAGCAGTTCATGAATCTTTCCTTCAATGCAGGCACTGCAAGCACGATATCTGGCAAAACTCACATTCATTAGTCCATGAATATGGTCCCCTTTGAGGAGACTTTGCAAAGATCTCATATTGATATGAGCTAGTCGGCGATGCCAAAGCCAACCCACATCAACTTTAGCCATTAGACAAGTCGCGTCTTAGTGGGTCGCTTTGAGAAGTTCACCACATAGAGACCATTTTCGACATATCCAACATAGGCTAATTTAAGAGTCATGCTCCACAAAAGGACCATAGTATCAAGATTAAATAATGTGGAAAAACCCATAATTGCAAGTTGACGAACCGAAAGTAAATTGTAAGCAAGGGACTCAACAAGCATGACCTTCTAAATAGATAACTCTTGAGAGATGACCACCTTACCAAATCCCAATACCTTTGATGATGATGCATCGGCGAATTGGACATGGGTGGGCATAGATGGAGAATGATGCACATCCACCATTAAGTCCTTGCTTTCGGTCATATGATTTGTTGCTCCACTATCGAGCAACCATGACACCCCACCGGAAGCAAACTCCTGCATCCCTTCGCCCTCTTTGACAAAGATGTCCATGAGGGTAGGGGATCGTTTGTTCCTGTTCTTCCTTTTTCTTTTTGACTTGGATGTAAGTCCAAGTCCCTCCTTTCCTACCACACCCTTTTGATTGCTCAAGAGGTCTTTCAGGTTGTTCTTGCCTTGGATGCATGACACAAGGCCCTTCTCAAGTTTCTCCTTCAACTTGGCATTTTCCTCCACAAGATGTACATGCTCACAACAAGGGTTAGTTGTACAAGCATTATCAATTAAAACGAAAGGAGGACACGTAGAGATTTCCTTGGTAATCTTTGCTTGGAGTTGATCATGAGACTCTTTCAGGGAGAAATGAGCACCTTTCAAGACCTTGTGAGCCTTTTCAAGTGTGTCAAACTCCACTTTGATTCTGTCATGGCCAACCCCAAGAGCATCCTTTTCAGACTTAAGCATACGAGTAAGAACAGTAGCATGATCTAGTTTCTTTTGCACTTTAGCGCAGTCATCGTTGTATGACTCCTCAAGAGCCAAACGAAGAGTACTCTCCTTTTCTAGTGCAATAGATAGTTCAACAATCTCATCGGCATAGTCACGACTATGTCCTTGAAGCTCGGCGATGGTCTCCTCATGAGACTCGATGAGGTCATTAGCCTCACCCAGTTGTTCCAAGAGAGCAACAAAGTTCTTCTTGGGTTCTCCCTTGATCGTGCATAGAAATTTGTCAAGACCATGCTCATTAAGTTCCACAACATCACTATCATCAACACAATTCAACAATGAAGGAGCAGTAGTGATGTTGGTCTTAATGATGGGGGTTACCTGATCGATACCTTTGGCCATGAGGCACTTGGCGATGTGGTTATCGTTGGGGGCGTTGAAGAGAGACACATTCTTGGGAGAAGGGGTGACAATGGCGATAGTTGCAGTTGCCACCATATCGTCATCGTCATCATCATTGGAGGGGTACTCTTCAAGTGCCATCATATCCTTTGGGTGAGGTTTCTTCACAAAGTTGTTCTTGTTTGGGAAAGGCTTGGTTTTTTCTTTGCGAATGAGCTTGCCCCCATTGTCTTCCCTATTCTCATAGGGACATTCTGCCACGAAGTGACTCACATTACCATAGTTATAGCATGCCCTCACTCGTTGCTTGGATTTGAACCCACTTGAGTGGTTCTTGGTGAAGTTGGGTCTTGAGTTCCTCTTGTTGCCCCAGAATTGCCTTGACGCAAGAGCCATGTGCTCGTGATAAGCATACTTAGTGTCTTCATGGCACCTCTCCTCTTCCTCATCCTCTTCTTCTTCTTTAGAAGCGTCTTTTGCCTTTAAAGCAAGGATGGGTGAAGTTGTCTTTGAATGAACTCGAGCAAGTGCATTGTCAGCTATCTCGTTCATGATTGACATTGCAATGAATTCATCCAACACCTCACTGGAAGACAAGGAGTGGAAATCTGGTCGTTGGCGAATGACTGATGACATGGCTTTGTTGAAAGGCATGATGGCCTTGAGAAACTTGCGCTTGACTCATGTATCATCCACATCCTTGCTCACATGATCCTTGAGAGCCACAGCAATAGCAGTGACCCTTCGATAGAGATCACGAGGGTCCTCATCTTCCTTCATCACAAACTCATCGGCCTTATCAAGTACCACTTCATAGTTGGACCGTTGAATGCTTGAGCCTCCCTTGTACAACACCATAATGTGCTCCCAACAGTCCTTAGCCAGAGTCAAGGGGCGCAAGTGAGGAAGATCTTCAGGAGGTACTGCGGACTGGAGAATAAACAATGCGGAGTGATTATATTGATTGTCCGCTTCTTCTCTTGGAGTGAGGTTGCTTGGGTCATGGGGATAGTAGCCTTGCTCGATGATTCTCCATAGATTTGTTGAGCTGTGATTCAAATGAGACTTAATAGAAAATACCCAGTTAGCAAAATCACCCTTTACAAGCCACTAGTAGAAAATAGGGCTATCGTTCGGCCCTGGCCAGCCCATTAGTCCCGGTTCTTCAAGAATCGGGACCAATGGGGGGTATTCGACCCGGTTCGTGAGCCCAGGGGGCCGTCCGGGGGCCTCGTGGGCATTGGTCCCGGTTCGTGTAGAACCATTTGTCCCGGTTCGAGCCACGAACCAGGACCAATGGTCCTCGCTGCTGGCCCACAACCATTGGTCCCGGTTCGTGGCTTGAACCGGGACAGACGGGTTGGCTTTAGTCTCGGTTCATGCCATGAACCGGGACAAATAACTTGCCTACATATACCCACCGCCCCGGCAGAGCACTCCACAGTGCTCTGTTTTTGTCAAGCCGGCGAGGGGAGGGCATTTGGGTGCTCTAGTTCACCTCCTATGCACATGAGGTGTTCGATGAAATGCCCGAGCCACGCTAGTTAAGCTTTCTCCTTTCGAAACTCGACCTCCGAGCTCCATTTTAAACGAGATTTGTCTAGATTTAGCGGTCCATCACGCCCCGTCCCCGCGCCGTCTTCACCGCCGTCGATCGCCCGCGCCAATCTCGTCGCCGACACCACCGTGGTGAGCCTCTTGTTCTTATCTTCTTTCTGAAAGAAAAAATTCTGACTTCAGATAGATACTTGTCTAATTTTCTTAGTTTTATTATTCCTTGTTATTATATAGTGCGATGGTTTTGGTATCCGCCCCGTCGGCCCTCGTCCTGTCTATGATTCAGATGTGGTATATATTATCTTTTCATAACTATTTGGTTCATTTATTGTTTATGACAATTATGCTGACCAATGTGACATAGATTTTATTTATCTAGGAGGTTGTTGAACCGGAAATTCCAACCGACCCTATTGTCGAGAGGTTAAATTTAGTTGAAGAAGAAAACAATTACTTGAAGGAAAAAATAAGAAAAATTGAGGAGGAGAAGATGATATTGGAGTTGCATGTTGCGGATGTCGTCGATGATCACAAGATCAAGATGGATGCAATGCGGTTGAAGATTAAAAAGATTAGAAAATATGTCATTCATACCGAGGCTTGGTATCATTATGCAGCTGGATCAGTTGTTACCTTGGTTGCGGTTATGATCGCATTTGTTTTTGCATTGAAATGTTTTACATAAATTCAATGTATGGTTTAATTAGATGCTCTCGAGAGCTATATGTTGTTCAATGAGAACTATGTATGTACTTTGGTTTTAATGCTCTCTAGAACTATGTATGTACTTTGGTTTTAGAGTTCATTTCAAATGCTTTTCAACTTCATGGTTTTACAGCTTTGAATGGTGCATTTTGAACACAGAAAAACAAGGGAGTTCAAATAAGTTCAAAAAATTGAAATCCCTTTGTAACAGACGAGTTTCCGTATGAAACCCTGATACTTCGAAAGAGATTGTCCGTTTTGTACACGAAGTGCATCCAGTTTTTGCCGTAAGCCTCTCTACTTTCTTGCACATGCTACGTGGGTGAAATGATGATACCATGCCAACTTGGAACCTTTTCAGAGTTCATTTCAAATGCTTTTCAATTTCATGGTCTTATAGCTCAAGATAATCAGTAAATGCATGAAAAATAACAAATGAAGTCAGAAAGGGTTGTAAATTGATGATGTGGCTTTGAATGGTGCATTTTGAACACAGAAAAACAAGGGGATTCAAATAAGTTCAAAAAAATTGAAATCCCTTTGTAACAGACGAGTTTCCGTATGAAACCCTGATACTTCGAAGGAGATTGTCTGTTTTGTACACGAAGTGCATCCAGTTTTTGCCTAAAGCCTCTCTACTTTCTTGCACATGCTATGTGGGTGAAATGATGATACCATGCCAACTTAGAACCTATTCAGAGTTCATTTCAAATGCTTTTCAATTTCATGGTCTTATAGCTCAAAATAATCAGTAAATGCATGAAAAATAACAAATGAAGTTAGAAACAAAACAAAATAAAATAAATAAGTAATTTGAAACAAAATAATATAAACTTTAGTAAAATAGATAAGTAGAAACAAAAAAACTTTAATAACATAAATAAAATTTTTGAAACTAAAATTATCAAAGTATTTTCTGTTCAAAACATTATAAGAAACTTCTAGTATTATTGAAACTAAAATTATATAAAATTCATGCAACTAAAATTATCAAAGTATTTTCTGTTCAAAATCATTAAAAGCAAAAAGAATTTTCATAAATAACTTTTTTTGTTAGAAACTTTAATAGCAAATAGAATTATCATAAAATAAAATTAGTAAGTAATTATAAACAAAATAAAATAAAATAAATAAGTATTTTGTTGTAAGTAGAAACAAAACAAAATAAATAAAGCAAAAAAGAAAACAAAAAAACTGAGAAAAAATAAAAAAAATTGCCACCAACTAGGCCACCACGGCGTGAATACGACTAGAAACCCATCCATGGGCCACGATTCAGGCCCGCAGTAGCAAGTAGCAAGTAGGCCCGTAAGCCTGCAGTGGAGAGGAGCTCGAGAGGGGTGCGGCAGTGGGGCTTATAAACCACTCCACGCCCCTCTCAACTAGCGAGGTGGGACTAAACTTTGGCCGCGACGCGGGCAGCACAGGGGCCTTTGGTCCCGGTTGGTGGCACCAACCGGGACTAAAGGGGTGCATTGGTATCGGTTCGTGGCACCAACCGGGACCAAAGGCCGCCGCTTCCCGCCCTTTGGGCTGCTGAAAAGTGACCTTTAGTCCCGGTTGGTGCCACCAACTGGGACTAAAGGGGACATTGGTACCGGTTGGTGGCATCAACCGGTACCAATGGCTTTGCTATATAAGCCAGCACTTGTGAAAATTTCGTCAGTTCTTCGATCCCTCCGACGACGCCGCCAGGCTGCTCGAGCTCGCCGTGCCTTTGCCGGGCCCCCGACTACGCCGTCGTCGCCCCTGCCCCCCGACAACGCCGCGCGCCCTCGTCGTGCCTCTACCGTGCTCCTACCCGCCCCGTCGACGCCGTCGCCGCCCTTTGCCCCGTCGATTGCCATCGCCCCTGCCCCGACCACGCCGTCGTCGCCCCTGTCCCAACCACGCCGCCGTCGCCGCCTCTACACCGACGCCGGCGCCGTGCCTCTGCCCCTGCGCCGACCATGCCGCACCTCTCCTTGGTGAGGCCGGCGCCGCCCACCCTGTCCTCTCCTTTGTTTTTTAGATTATATGATGTTTTTCCAGATTATGTGTATATGTGTGAGCATATGTATGTGTGTATATCTGATTATATGTCCTTTTTTTAGATTTTTTGTTCATATAAATGATGATTTATTTTTTGCATTTTTATAAAAATGTATATATGTATGTATGTTCTCTCTGCATATAAAAGTTAGATTTTTAGTACATTTGGATACATTTTAGGTTAGTTATATATATATATGTTCTTTGATTTAGTACATTTTAGGTTAGTTTCATTTTTTGAAAAGTTTTATATATTTAGGAAAAGAAGGACGAGAAGGAAGAAGGAAGAAGGAAGAAGGAAGAAGAAGAAAAAGTTTTATATATGCAAAAGTTACATTTTTAGAAAAGTATTATATATAGCTAGGAAGATAACGAAGAAGAAGAAAAGGAATGAGAGGAGAAAAAGGAAAATAAGAAGAGGAAGAAAGGAGAAGAAGAGGAGAGGAAGAAGAGGAGAAATAAATAAGTAGAGGAAAAAAGAAGAAAAAGAAGAGGAGAAGAAGAAAGGAATAGAGGAGAAAGAAGAAAAAAAATATAAAAAAAAATTCTATTTTTTTTCTTCTTTCTCCTCTATTCCTTTCTTCTTCTAAATTTTCTATTTTTTTTCTTCTTTCTCCTCTATTCCTTTCTTCTTCTCCTTTTTTTCTTCTTTTTTTCTTTGATTGCTTCTCTTCTATTCCTTTCTTCTTCTCCTCTTTTTATTTCTTCTTTTGTCTTCTTATTTTTTATCGGGTATGTCGTTGTCGATATACCCCCTCCCGATCGAACTTCAACACGAGGGGGGGTACCGATATACCCCCTCCCCGATAACATTATTTTCCCATGTATATGTATGTCGCATCGTTGTCGATATAACCCCCTCCCGGATAACTTTGACATGAGGGGCGGTCGATATATATACCCACTCTCGACCGTGATAACTTATACCACGGGAGCACCCCCCCCCCTCGACCCTCTTGCTCGACCAAAACTCTCGAGGACACCCAAACCCTAGACAAAAAACGATGTTGGTCTCCTACCCCCTCCCGCCGCGCCCCTACCCGCAAACTCTCTCGAGGCCACCCAAATTTACCAAGTTAAAAGAGCGTTGTCGTCGAGGCCACCCCAAACCCTTGAAGCGTTGTCTAGGCCACCCCAAACCCTAGAGAAGCAGCGTCGAGGCCACTAACATGATTCCTTATTGTGATTAGCTAGCTAGTTCTACGTTTGCCACTAATATATATCCATCTGTACCATGTTTGAATAATAATTGACATGTTGTAAATATTTGCAAAAACTATGGATCACTCCCGAGACGAAGCAACATAAGCGATGTTGGGGGAGATAATCGCACAAGGAATTGATGTCGTTGCGTCGTTTCTCTACGACACCGATGGTCAGGAAGGACCGGGTGAAGAAGAGGGCTATGTTCATGATGGCTCCAGTGACCCATTAATGCCGGTACAGGAAGAGGGCTATGTTCATGATGGCTCCGGTGACCGAATGGAGGTACAAGAAGGAGACGGTGATGACGGCTCCGGTGACCGAACCGAGTCCGGCTAGGTATATATATATATTAGTTAAGCCCGTGATGACTAGTTAATTGATGCATTCATTGTTTTCATATGTACACATATTAATTAGCTCTCGTCTTTCTTCTTTTTTCTCTAGCCCTCCGGATCGAGCTGAACTTCGGTAAAGAAACGCGGCCCGAAGAAAAAGTTGCGCTCGGATGAAAGGTTTGAGATCACAGCAATCGCGCGCGATGGAAAGCCGATTGAACCCATCCGGACAAGGGATGCATTTCGTGCTCAGTGCGGGGTTCTTGTTAGGGACAAGATCCCGATCAGTATCCAACAATGGTTAAAGCCAAAGAAGGAAGACCCTGAGGTGCCGACGTCTTATGTCTCCGATATGCAGAAAGAAGATCTTTGGACAACGCTTAAGGCAAATTTCACCCTACCGCCAGAGGAGGATCCAGAGAAGCCAGTTAAAGAGGAATTGATCAAGTCTCATGCTCTTAAGAAGATGGCAGAACTATTCAGGAGGTGGAAGAATGAGCTGAAAACGTTTGTCAACAAAGAAGAGACACGAGAATTCACCGGCGGGTTTGAGAAGATCAGAGATCAATGGCCGCATTTGTGGCCCACAAGACATCGGAAAAGAGTAAGAAGATGTCATCGACAAACAAGAAAAATGCTGCGGAGAAGAAGCATCACCATCGCACGGGGTCAGGTGGTTACCTCAAAGCCCGACCTTTGTGGGACAAGGTTGAGAATGACCTGATTGCTAAAGGGGTCGAACCAGAGACATTGAGATGGCCAGACCGTTGCCAGACTTGGTTCTTCGGGGTTGGTGGAACCTTGGACCCTGTATCAGGGAAGTGCGTTTGGACGGAAGAGCAACTGCGAATACCCGTCACGAAGCTTGGGCACTATATCGCCGCAGCACAGGAAGGGACGTTCGTTCTAGACAGAGAGAAGGACGAGCTCACAATGGCCCTCGGTAATCCTGAGCACCCTGGACGGACACGAGGCACGCCAGGCTCCCTTCCGTGTAACGCTGGGTTTCCAGACGCAGGGGGTTACAAAACACAGGAGAGGAGGAAGAAAGCGGAGCATAGCCAACTGCAGGTGCTGCACGAAAGGGTACAAGGGCTAGGGGAACGAGAAGCAGATCGCAACAAATGACCTGTCGAAGCTTCCCCTGAAACTACCCCGCCATCTCAGCGGAGAAGCAGCGTGGCTTCCACCGAGCAGACTCAGCAGCTGGAGCCTGTCTTCACGAGCTACCCCATGGATGCTATCACAGAGTCTCAACATTGCCACCTTATGACGCGATGGATGACATTGAAAGTCAAGGCGGCTGTTGGCTCTGCTATACCTAATTAACCTGACTCAACCTACCACGGCCAGCCGATTCCATAAGGATATGCTAGGGTGATGGTGGATCAAATAACAGACGGATTTGAGGACCTTGAGCTTGACCACCCTACGGGTGAAGGGGAGATTCAGCTGGGTTCTTCTCTGAAGACTCCATGCCTATGGCGGAAGGAGCTCATCAACCTTCCGAACTGGACGCCTCCGCCTCCTCCTCCTCCTCCGGCGAGTCAGGGCACTCCGCCTCCTCCTCTGCCTCCTCCAGCGAGTGATCAGGGCACTCAGCCTCCTTCTCTGGCGCGTGGCGGCACTCCGCCTCCTTCTCCGCCTGCACCAGCGCGCCCGAGCAGCCAGCTGCCTCCTCCTTCTCCGCCTCGTCAACAAGGGCGGAAGAGACCCGCCGCCGCTCTGGCTCCTCCGACGCGTCGTCCTTCTCCTCCGCCTCGTAAGAAAGGAAATACAACCGCAGCCGCTCCGTCTGCTCGGGCGTCTAGCAGTACAGCCAGAGGCAGGCAATACAGATACGGTCCTTCTCTAAAGACTCCAGAGAAGTTACCATACGAGAGGAGCCAGGAGGAAATCACGAAAATCGTGGAAGCCAAAGTGAAGAACTTCTTTGAAGGGGTGAAAGCAAAAAAACATCCACCTCCGGAAGAGAAGATAGATCCGGTAAAATCAAAGCGTACTCTGGCTGTCCTGAAAAACCACCAAAGTCTCCGGTGAAAGGCAACTATGAGCGCATTATTAGAAAGTCATTTATCGGAGCAGAGTGGTCGGGAAGTGCTATCAGTGATCAAAGGTTAGCAAAACTATGAGCTGGGAGAAAACTTGCCCAGCTTGGCGAACAAGCGAACCAAACGTTCTCCCCGCTCCAGGTGTCTAGCGTCGTCGCAAATCATCTGGGCGGGATGGTGCCCGGTTATAATGATCTTGGAGATTACCTCCCCGACGATGCACATTTTGATTTGTTGGAGGTGGACGAACACATATACGTGTACGGGAAGCCTCTCGTCAAAGATGAAAAATCTCTAACAACGATGATGCGAAGATTCCATGATTGGTATATGAAAACCTGCAGAGAGTCTGAGGGTAGGAATGTTTTGACGCTCAGAGTTAAAGAGTAGCATGACCTCGTTGGAATTGATCTGTTGAATGTTCCATTTGAGGAGTTCTTCGAGTTTTTCAATCTAAAGGCCCTCGATAAGTCAATGATCACTTGCTACTGCCTGTAAGTGGTACTACTTCTGTCATTAAGTCTCTATATATAGGTCAGCTCTTTCATTGCATGTATCTTTAATTATTCTCACTATATTATGCAGATTGAAGATCGCCGAATTGAAGAAAAGACAAATCGATGATATTGGGTTCAATAACACAAATCTCATAGATGCATATATGGTTAAATTTCAGGCCAAAGATACCGAGGCCAAGCTGCTACAATCGTTTATATTAAATCAAAACAAAGCTATAATACTCTTCCCTTACAACTTCGAGTGAGTGTTACTGTCTTGTGCATATTCGGTTTCCCTTATTAGTCGAGGTTATAGTAATGTAATTGATGAGTTATGCATGTGTGCGCAGGTTCGACTATATTCTCCTAGAGATTACGCTTGAGCAGGGACTAGTAACCGTCTTAGACTCGAGACGAAAAGATCCCAAGAAGTACGCGGACATGACTGAAATTCTAGAGAAGTAAGTTAAATCTATCATTATCGCACCATACGGCAACTTCAATTTGTTCATTTCCTGATATCAAGTAATTGTTTTTTTGTCTGGCAGGGTTTGGAGTAAATTCACCTCAAAAACTCCGGGACTGCCAAAGAAGCTGCAGTTTAGACACCCGAAAGTAAGTACTATAGTAGCATATATGTTCCACGCATCTCCTAATGATTCAAGCGCTAGTTTTATCAATACCATTTAGCGTTCTTGCTAATTATCAGTTTGATTGACCTCTATTTCTTGTAAAGTGGTTGTGGCAGGAAGAAGGGACTAATTACTGTGGATACTACATTTGCGAGTCCATCCGCCACACGACCTGTGAGCGGGGCTACTCCGAGAAACAATATGAAGTGCGTAAATAATTATATTCACAGTTTTATTTTATTACCATCATTTGTGTTCAGTTTCATTTATTCATATATATGTATTGACCCCCTTCTTCAAATTAGATATTTCGGATGCGAGATGAACTCCTAGCACCAGATCATATGCGAGGAATTCAAGAGGAATTGGCGGCATTATTTCTTGACCACGTGATCGCTAAAGACGAAGAATACTATGTGGACCCTACAAGGTTCAATTTTAATTAGGAGATTATATTGTAAAAGATACTTATATTGTATATTTGTAGCCAGTAGTGTCGGATGGATATACGAGAACTTGTTGTTCGACCAATCTCTCAGAGAAGGAGAGGTGGCCGATATCACTTCTCTTTGTATGCATGTGTTCATGACGATCTTCTGTTTCCTTCATTTGCTTAACTAGCTAGCGTGTCTAGTCCTCTCTATACGTATAGTATGTAGCGTCGACCAAGCACGGAGATAAGAAAGGACACTTCTCTCTATTAATTAGCATGCTAACACAATATATGAAACACCTAAATTAACCCCCCCAAAACGCCCAAACCCTTCCCCCCCCTTTCCAAAAAAACCCCAGCACCTGAGATGCTGACGCGTGGATGCCTATTGGTCCCGGTTGGTGCCACCAACCGGGACCAAAGGGCCTCCTGCCTGGGCTCGCCGCACCGGCTACGTGGAGGCCCATCTGTCCCGGTTTATGCAAGAACCGGGACTAAAGGTTTAGGGCATTAGTACCGACACTTTAGTCCCTGTTCAAAAACCGGGACAAATGGCCCTCACGAACCGGGACAATAGGTCATTTTTCTACTAGTGAGCTTAGGAGGAGGACCAACAGGGTTAAGACGCGGTGTGGGAACAGGTCCTCCATAGACCATGGGAGGTGGAACTGAGGCATAAGTTCCAATCCCATCATTTTCGAGAGGAGGAGAAGGTTGCATACCTTTAGCCGTTTCCTTAGAGGAATTGGCCTCCGAATCTGTGTTGGCGGGTTTAACCACCAACGCCGGTTCGGGAGAACCTTTAATTCCTTCAATTAACTCTTTAAGCATGGTCTTGACTTCGTTCGTCAACGACGTCTTGAGGGCGGCCATAGCCGTATTCAAGTCGTCCTTTGTGACCGAAGTCAAGGCCATGGCCTCGGGTTACCCACGGCGAACTCCCTCATCATCTTCCATACTCTTTGGGTGGTGAAACCCTTAATAAAGAGACGTGGCTCTGATACCAATTGAAAGGATCGATATGGTTGACTAGAGGGGGATGGTGAATAGGCAACGACCACTTTTTAATTTTTCTTAGCAAGTTAGGGTTAGAAACATAAAGGTTCTCTAAAATGACAACAAGGAGGTGAACCTATATGATGCTACCAACTAAAAGTACTAAGTCAAGCAAGACATAGTCAATAACAAAAGCATACACAATGTAAAGGTTAGAGATAATCGCAAGTGGAACCAATGAAGACGAGGATGTGTTACCGAAGTTCCTTCCCTTTGACAGGAAGTACGTCTCCATTGGAGCGGCGTCGAGGCACAATGCTCCCCAATAAGCCACTAGGGGCACCGTATTCTCCTCACGCCCTCACACAATGTAAGGTACCGTGATTCCACTATAGGTGCCCTTGAAGGCAGCGACCAAACGTTTACAAACAAGGTTGGGGCAAACTCCACACAAAGCTTGGAAGCTCCCAACAAGACCAAGGAGCTTCACCATAATGGAATGTGGCTCCGAGGTGATCTCAACCGTCTAGGATGCTCAAACACCCAAGAGTAACAAGATCCGCAAGGGATTAGTGGGGGGGATCAATTTTCTCTTGGTGGAAGTGTAGATCTAGGCCTTCTGAACCAATCCCTAGGAAATCAACAAGTTTGATTGGCTAGGGAGAGAGATCGGGCACTTTTGAGCTTAGGGAGCAACAATGGAGCTTGGGAGGGTCAAAGGTCGAGTTCTTGAGGAAGAAGGACCCTTTATATAGTGGGGGGCGGAAATCCAACCGTTTTCCCACTCACAACACGAGCCCAGCGGTACTACCGTTGTCGACAGCGGTACTACCGCTGCCACTCCAGCGGTACTACCGCTAGCACTCCAGCGGTATTACCGCTGGCTGCAGCGGTACTACCGCTGATCCCATGGTAGTGCAAGGACACAACCGGGCCTACCACCGCCAAGAAAGTCTTCGCAAAAAGTCCGACGAAGTATAGCCGCAAGGATGGCGGTACTAAAGTCCTGGAGCGGTACTACCACTGACCAGGGGCGGTACTACCGCTGGCTCTAGCGGTACTACCGCTAGGGACAGCAGTACTACCACCAGGGGACCTTTTTGCAAGATGAGATAAACAAGAGATGGGAACAGCTCCAAAGTTGTCGGGAAAAGGGGATGGATATAAAGTGTGTGCGTGCAAAATTGATTCCACCCAAACCTTTCCACTACGGATCCCCTCTTAATAGTACGGCGTTCCTACGACTCAAGGACCAAGAGAATCGTAGAGGACACCGTGCTTCTATTCCACGAAGTGTGCCGAATCGTCTTGTGCCGTTGACATGTATTATCTGAAAGCTTAATGCACACGATTAGTCCTTTACGGCACTGTCATCAATCACCAAAATTACTTAGGCATAAATATGCCCTAACAGTTGGCAGAAATGTTGTTGCAAGTATAGTAATAGAGCCATGTAGATTTCCAGGTGTTTCATTTCACCATAACCCGTGTGATTTTCTATTTCAAAAGAAATCATGAATATAAAAACTCCCTATATTTTTATTTGTTGTCAAATGCAAAAAATATGAAATATTAACAAATGTTTAAAAATCACAAAATTTATAGATAATTCATGATTTTAAAAAATCATGATTAAAAATTGGAAAAAATAAATAAATAAAAACCAATCTATCACTAGTTATAGTCACCTTGGTGCCACCACAAATGCAGTGAGGGTTTTAACACTTGCAATCGCCTAGGTGGTCGTGCACTTGCAATTGGTTGCAACACTTTGTAGTAGCGAGAAACCTAGAAAACCTGAAGTTGCGGCCTGCCTTGGGGAAACGTGTAGTTGTGTCCCTTTGGGACATGAAATTGCAACAAAACCTAGAAAACATGGAGTTGTGGTTCCCCCTTGAGGAGATGCAATTGCGACAAAACCCCTAAAAAACTTGCAGTTGCGACATGCCTTGAAAACCATGCAATTTCGATTCCCACCTTGGACCTTGCAGTTGCGATAAACCTAGAAAACATGTAGTTGTGACCTTGAAAAAGATGCAGTCGTGGTGCTATTTAAGAATTTACAGTGACGCTCCCCTTGAAAGCATGCAGTTGTGACCCCCAAACAAAAGCATGCAGTTGCGACGCTCCCTTGAAAGCATGCAGTTGCGACATTGTTAAAAAAACATGCAGTTGCGGCCCCCAAACAAAAGCATGCAGTTGCGACGCTTCCTTGAAAGCATGCAGTTGCGACATTGCGGGCCCCAAACAAAAGCATGCACTTGCGACGCTCGCTTGAAAGCATGCAGTTGCGACATTGTTGAAAAAACATGCAGTTGCGGCCCCCCTTGAAAACACATGCAGTTGCTCCGATACGTTGAAAACATGCAATCCTGACCCCATTTAAAAACTTATAGTTGCAACCCCTTAAGAAAACATGCAGTTGCGACCCTCTCTTGATAAACATGCAATTACGACCTCCACTTAAAAACATGCAATTCCGACCTCCTCTTAAAAATATGCAGTTGCGTCCCATCTTAAAAACTTCAATTACGACCCATCATGAATACATGGAGTTAGTTGCGACCCTTTTGAAAAAAAAAACTATGACACCTCTTGAAAACATATAATTATGACCCCACTTAAAAACAAGCCGTTGCATTCCATCCAAAAAACTTAAAGTTACAGCACATCCTAAAAACATGCAATTGTAAACTGGCCTTTATAGAACAAAACGCAATTTGATCATAGAAAAATCTAATGTCAACAATCTAGTTCTTAGCCCCCTCCCCATTTCGCTTAATTCCATACTTAGAGGCAACAAACCCAAAGACAATAAATATGGGAGATATTTTTGAAAATAATGCAACTACTACCCTCCAACCAATTAGCCCTAAGTGGGCGGTGATTATGCAATGATGGTTGATACAAATTTATTAAAAGGTCGTTAATGCGTATAAGTATATATGTTCAAAAAACTTTAAAATGTGTTTCATACTTTGAAAAAGAAAAGAGAAAAAACCCAAAAGAAAGAATAAAAATAGTAAAAACAATAAGAAACCCAGAGGAGTGATTATGAAATAGCAAACCCAATGAAAAAACTAAAATTTGCATTGGAAAAGTAAAACGCTGATACTAGTAAATTCTAAATTAAAAATGTTAAACTATTAATATTAAAGGTTGTCTCATATGTGAGCTGAAGGTTTGTACACCATTTAAACTCTGATACAAAAAGGGAATATGAAGCGATAACAGAATAGTACGCACGTTCAACCAGTGAGAAGAAACTCGACAAAAAAAAGCGAATAACTGAAAAACAGCGCTACAGAAAAAAGCAAACTGCTGCCGTCAAACGAAAACCCCAGATTCTCAATAAGAAATTTCTCAAAAATTCATGTTGTCTATATTTGCATTTTCTTTTTAGAGTAAATCCATGAGTTAGAATTGATATCGTTGCGCACAAATCTCACATACAAAACACATTTTGTATGCCAAGTATTGATCAAGGCTTATTGGTGGACTCTTCTGTTTTGGGGCAATGCAAAATATCTAATGAATGGTGTCCATTCGAAGGCAGGAGAGCGATATGATCAATGCATTTTGAGCCGACAAAGACAATATTAGTCTGACAAGAGGTGGGGGCAGCTATCCCCCATGGTAGCAAACTATTTACCATTCACCTTTAGGCCTTAGAGACGTAACATCAGATGATTTGATACTTTCATATTTAAACCAAAGATGTTACTGGGTTTTCCATGCATATGTGCCACACATACTTTGATAATAGGTCAGTAGGAATTTTTGGGGTTCAAGCATACTTTGATCAAACAGTCACAACATATGTGTTGTTTCACATGCATATGTAGATATAAAAGAAACTACATTCGCACTAAGAATGAGGCTATATGTAGTTTGCTAGCTGACGATGAGAGTCATGCGGTGAAAGAGCCAAAAGGCTTTAGCCCATCTTCAAGTCACACACTGATGATGTAGTTTTATGGAAGGTCTGGCAAATAATGTGTTGTTTTCCGAGGACTTCGAGGCGAGAAAACAGATCAATTAAACATATCAACATCTTTACAGTAAAGCGGCAAGATCAAAAGTAGTCTGATAGCTTCTCCAGTCACAACAATTATGTGTGTACTGGAATTCTAAAATAAATAGCATCGCTTTACATCTTTCTCAGAAGGTAATGCTAACCGACACCATCATATTACTGGGCAGTCCCTGCTTGATTGTTTCCTCTTTGGAAAAGGAAAGAATACATTGGTTGAAGTTGCTGTCAAAGGCTCAATCTACACTGCTTTAGGAGATGAAACAAAGAAAACAAAGCTAGGAATCCTCAATGCTGAACGTTATCTCACGTTGAGATAACGTAGTGGAGAATCCAATATATATTGGATAACCAAAAAAAGACAAGAGGATGATTCACGATTCCTTATGAAACACACACTGGCAAGCTGGGTTGCCTATTTATTTCTGAACAGTAAAGGATATCCTAGATATGTAGGTTAGCGTCCAAATATATATATATTGGCTAGTTCCATGAGCCAATGGTAGCAAAAGCTCATGTTTATGAGCGAGAGTACATGCGTGTATCCACGTGTCCACTAGTCGTATATGAAATGTACGTATTTTAGTATATTGTAGGATGCTAAGTTTCTCGAAATTTCTTTGATGTGAATAATCTTTACAAGCAACAGAGATTTTACTGTACATTTACAACTGCCCATGCAAGTAGCATTTTGCGCTACCGCGATCGACCGAGACGCACGCACACAGCCATATTTCAAGCGTAATTAACAGCGAATGGAAGCACGTCGAATGTCGATGATGAACTCATGTGCGCCGTACATGAAAACCTGCAGCGGAGGTTCGCAACGGCGAGCAGTCGCCGGCCGGCACGCGGCGGCGACACAGCACACCCGTGCGGAATCTGAGCTAAGTGCACGCGTCACGCGTGCTCTAGCTAGCAAAGAGGGAAAATGTGAAAGGGAAACGTCGACGATTGATGTGAGGGGAGGATAGAGTAGATGGATAGCTAGCTAGTGGGGGCAAAGGGGATCGCAGTAATTCGATCTGCTAGCCTATCCATCTCGCAAAGGAAACCTGAAAGCCAATCAAATCGATCAATCTGCAGGCAATGACGTCTGTGCCCTATGGATCCTCTGCTATGCGATGTCGCTCTCTTATCTCCGTTGCGGCGTTAGCCGTCAGGTCGTGAACGCTCGATAGAAGTCGCTAGAGGAAGAATGCTTACTATGCATCATCGGAATGAGACGGGTCAGAGTGTATGCATGCATGGTTTCAATCCGTGGAGTGATAAGAGTTTTGGATAGTCCAGAATTTCTTGGGACTATGGTATTCCGGCGTCCAAGAGCAACCTAACCGATCCTCTATGATGATTGGAGGAGTAAACTTTCCAGATTACTCCTTTTTTTTTTTTGCGGAAGAAAACCGACACCTACATCCAAACTCGTATAATAGTTAGAGGGGAAAAAACTACAATTTTGCTAAAACACATCTATATATGTATCATAAGTATTGCACATCTAAACCCTATGTCGTTGATATTACTTGAAGATTCGTATGGGATTTCATTTCTTTTTTTATGCTTGATTGAGTCATTTAGATGTGTACTCCTAAATTTTACTCCTCAATACCGTGTACTCCTAAATTTTACTCCTCAATACCGTGTACTCCTAAATTTAGTTCTATGCCCAACCACCCAAGTAAAAGGTGTGTCCTCTCACCACAATCGCGCCGTCCCACTCAGCGACCATCCGCTACCTCCGCTCCCGACGAGGACGACCACCTCCTCACTGGGTGTACCGCCGGTCCCTTACGGCGGTGGAGACGGACGCTCCCTGCCTCCAAGGGAAGAACGCAAAGGCGATCCTGCTAGCTATTGAGCAGTCGGAGAGCGAGGCGAGGGAGGCAACGGAGGAGAAGGCCTGGCTCGCGAGGTTGAAGCGGGAGCAGGACAGGGCGGTCCGGCGTATGAAGGGCCTCATCGTCCTCTCCGACTCCGACTTCTCCATGGCGACAGTGGCACCTCCTCCTCCGATGACCAAGATCCTCTGCCAATTGCGGACGGCTATAGCTGCGCCGGTGATCCAAGGTCCGGTGAGGAAGTGATGATCTGCCCCCCCCCTCGCACTGTTTATATAGTTTTAGTTGTAGTGATTTAGGAACTATGTCCGGTGAACTAATTAAGTTGATCTTTTGGATGATGATTGATGTCCATCTGCCGCCAGTCTTGTGTTTATTTTGCTTCTGATTTTGTTGTCCGATATTTGATCACCAACAATAGCTCTACGTTGAATGTGTAGTATGGATATAGGACGCCGGATATGAGATACGTGGATGTGGAGAGGGAAATATGAGGCGCGCCTGGGCAGTGTCAGTGGCCGTGCGTGGACTCGTCCGCGGGCGTTTGAGGGACCGGATTTGTAAGTTACGTCTGTAGATGCTCTTAGCTAGTCTGTACTTCGATTTATTCTTATCACTTTGCCAAAAAGAATTATGAACGATAGAAGTTCAATCTTTTCCGTACCCCTATGGGTATTTTGAAGAAGGATAACAGGAACGTCGGCATACATACTTGTGATCACGGAATTTATAAGAATTAACTAGCTTCCATAAGACATAAGCTTGCTCTTCCTACATCTTAGTTTTTTTCTCAAATCTTGATAATTCTAGTGCATTAGTTTCTACAGATTTACCTAGTGTACTATACTTGGTATACAAAACGTGTATTAGAGTCTACTATTCATTATGATTTTATTAGGATTAACCTATCTCTAGTGATGCTCTACAAAAAATAGTGAATGCCTTAATTTTTACATTTCTTGTTAACTTTTGATGGCGTGCCATCTTCCTAATTATGTTTGTATCACTTTGATTGCTGAATTATTACTGAATTCCAGTCTTGCCATGTTCTGCTAGTAGATTTGTTCACGTAGTTGCGTCTTTTTTTCCTCATGTGCTGCATTTCGGTTCAGAGAGGGTCAAGAGAACTTCATGAGAAAGGAAGAGTATATTCATTTGTAGTTCTTCTGGATGTCTGACTCAAAGCACTTGACCAATAGTCTCTAATCTATTAAGGCCAGCAATGAACCTTGTGATGAACAAGTGAGTCGAGAGTGGAGATTGAAATTCCGATTCGTGGATAGCTTATCTCCTAGCAGACCATGTTGGCCATAGTGAGAAAGCCACAAAGTTTTCTTTTTTAGAAAAGAAGGAATACCATTGCTTGAGGATCCTGAAATTTCCTCAAGCTAGCCTCCTATCCTAAACTCTGTTTGAAGTACTGCTTGGAGATATATGTATACTAAATATATCTCTAACAATATATCGCTACCAAACTCTGCTTGGAGTAGCATCATGTAGGAAGACCCAACATTGAAGACCCCTTTCTTCTCTTTACTCCAAGACAAGAAATCAGTCATACTTGGAATGCACAGAGGAATAGCGAGGGGTAGATGGTGCATCCATGGGCCGGAAAATCTGTCGAACAAGTTCTTCCTTCCAGGAGGCAGACGTCTCATCAACAAGGTCACGAACCAAATATGGTCCAGCATTAGGAGGAGCCGTGACAAGCCTCATAGAACACTCAGGAGGGAGCCAATTATGTTGCCATATGTCAGTAGTGGCACCAACGCCACTTCTCCTCATTAATCCTTGAGCAAGGACACCCCGAGCCTTCCAGAATGGATCCCCATAACTGTGAAAGCTGGTTTCCCAAAGAAGCATCCAGAATAGATGTCACGAGTTAGGATCCTGCATATCCTCCAAACTCATCTAGGCAACAAAACAAGAATCATAATTCCAGATTGCGGAATCCTAAACCATTCATAAATTTTGGCCGGTCGTCACAAAATATTGATTCAAATTGGTGCCTCAAATTGATGTATTCTCAGTAAAGTCCATGTACACAGATCTGATAAACACTGGACCACTCCCCAGATCATTACATATTTGAAATATCAAAGTGCCTCTCAGGATTAAAAAATTTATGTGGTTTATACACAAAGGGGTGGTATTAACCAAAGATAACTTGATAAAACAAAGATGAAGAGGCGGACCTAGCTGTTGTTATTGTGATCAGAATGAAATAATAAGACACATATTTCTAGACTCCACTCTTGCAAAACTACTATGGCGTACTGTTTATATAGCTTTTAATGTTACCCCACCCACGTGCATTAGTTCGTTATTTACAACGTGGCTCAACGGAGTAGACGTTAAAATATCGAAACTTATCAGAATTGGGGTCTGTGCTCTATTATGGCAATATGAAATACCAGAAATGACATAATTTTTAATGACAAGAACTTCAATAACTTTTTACAGGTTATCTTGGAGCGGCGTCTTGGATCCGTACGTGGTTGTTACTCAGCCATGCAGACTCCAGGTAGCTTATGGATATTGGATACAACTGATGGTAGATGGTCGCACGGGCTACCTTCAGCCGGTTTGAATGGCGTGCTAATAATTGGCTAGGTGTATATGCATCGTAGTCTGCTTTTAGCTACGCCGGATATGGCATTTTTTTTCATTTCATCTTTGTTTTGTTTATGAGCTTCAAAGCTTTGTGGATCTAAGGGCCAGTTCTTTTCGTAGCTTCTAGAATAAGCTGAAATAAGTTGCCCCCTACCCAGCTTATTCTAGAAGTCCAATCAAATATATTCTTTTAGAAGCCTACTAATTAAGTCTTAATTACTACTTCCTCCTTTCCGGTTTATAAGGCTCAAATCTGAAATCTCATCAACCAAGGTAAATTGTGATTGGATGACACTAGTTTTAACTACCCAATTAAATACTTCTCACATATTCAATTTCCAAGGCAATAAATGTAGCATCCTCCTTCTCATTGGGCTTGGATAGTGGATGTAGAAAACGATGTATGCATAGTCACTCATCTTCTTTCTGTAAACTCTATGTATTAAATATGACGTGGGCCTCAAAGCACTTTAACTCAATTAGACTTAAAATGAGCCTAATATAATGGAAATCTGAAAATTTTGAGATGAGCCCTACAAACCAGAAAGGAGGGAGTAGGCTTCTAGAAAAATATTTTTAGTTGGGCTTTTAGAATAAGCTGGGTAGGGGGTAGCTTATTCTAGAAGCCCAAAAAAGTTACAAAAAGAACTGGCTCTAAGACTATATTTTAAACCTATTTTAATAAAATTGTTGCATGCATCGATTGATGCACAGACGTATTGATGCACAGACGGAGTCGGTTCCTTCTTTTCAAAAAAAAATCCTATTTAAATCCTAGATAGATATGAAAAGGTCCAAACACGCCCGGGTGTGTCTTTCACGTGGGTTTTGGCCCACACTAACCCATCTGAATCTTACATATATTCAACTTCATCCATATCCCGGATGAAATCCTAATCAACCCACTCCACTCCGTTTTCTAACTTATTTGTAAAGGGCATCCCTCCCATAGAAATAAACACTTATGTTAAAGAGAAATAGTTTATTTTATTATGCATTTCCGTAAGCACACTGGAGTGTACAAGGCCTAAGCAGCATTCGATAGAGAAGGGAATACACATATTATGAATTTGACCGCGGTTTTCAAATTCCAATATATATTGTTAGTGATATATTTAGTATACAAGTATTTACGATTTATAATCCATCTCATACCTTATTTTTAGGAGAGCCTTCTTGCCCTTCAAATCTGTATATTTCCATATATATTCGTCTTTGAGGCTTAATAATACATCCATCATATTGGGCATCAATCTTCTTCTCCCCTTTTAACATGGTATCTGCCGTAAGTTTTTAGACTAGCCGCTACACGTCGCTTCCGTCCCGTGCGTCGCCCCAGGGCGGTCGGCCTCCATGACCGCCCCCGGGGGCCACGTCGGCCGTACCTAGGGTTTGTTCGTCGGTCGTGTTGACCGGCTGCCCTAGAGAGCCCTTTTCCCGATTCTTTGGTCCGGGTTTTTCTCTCTTCCGCCGGTTGCTTTGATCGGTGTTTTCTTTTTGGTTTTGCGATCTAAGTTCGGTTTGCGTTTCCCACCGCCCCGTCAACCTCGCGCCTCTACTCCAACACCGGCGCGACCAGCCGGCCTCTACTCGGACCCGACTGCCTTGCGCGTCACGGTGGCCCGTCACGGGCGTTGTCCGCGCATCTGCCTGTCCGTAGCTCTAAGCCGGCCGTTGCAGCCCCGGGTCGAACAGGACGTTCGCATCACCCACCTACCATCTCCGTTGCCACTCGTCGACCGCCTTGAGATCGTCGGCTACCTTATGCATGCCGGCAGCTGACTACCTCGCTTGACGACCCCCTCGCCGGCTTCCTTGGGCTTGCCGGTTGCCGGCTGCCTCGGATCGCGGATTGCTGGGCCTATCGACTGACTCGGGTAGCCGGTTGCTGGGCCTGTTGGCTGCCTTGGGCTTGTCGGTTGTCGTCTGGCTCGGTCGCTGGTTGTCGGGTGTGTTGGATGCCTTGGGCTTGCAGGTTGCCGGCTGCCTCGGGTCGTCGGTTGCCGGGCGTGCCGGCTATGCCAGGCTTGTAGGCTGCCTCGGGCTCATCGTACAATTGCCAGCCTCCTCCGACACACTGCTCCCCAGCGGTTTTCGTCGCCTTGGTCTCCTTGAACAACCCACTTCACTGTCCACGACACTGTCATCACCACCAAGTAGCACCTCCGACTTTGTGTGTCATCGGATTGATCATCCACCCACCGCGATCGACTCCATTCGCGCCGTGTGACTGACCTGATTAGTCGGTTCCATGCACCTCCGCAGATCCTGTGAAGGCTATCCCCGAATACACAACGTCCATCCGTCAATCGAGCAACAGGTTGCCGCTGCGTCGCCCCGTCCCATGCCCGCGAGCCGTCCTGTGGTTCTCCCCGCGGTTACCCAGGCCATGTGGTTCTCCCCGCGGTTGCCCAGGCCTGCGAGCCGCCGCTACACCGCCCCTTCGGGCTGTAGCGCCACACCGCGTGGTCTCCAAGGTCGTTCCCATTGCTGCACCGACCCGCGAACCGCTGCTGCATCGCCCCTTTGGGCCGTAGCACCATAGCATGCGGTCGATGCCGCCTCCCCGAGGTCTTCCCGTCGTCGCCCCGACCCTTGCCGCTTCATCGCCCCTTCTCGCACGGTTCACTCCGCTATCCCCGCGCGTCGACTTCTACGTGTGGCATGCGCCGCGTCACCTCCCTAGCCACGGGAACCCCACTGTCTCCACCGGTTTTCATTGCGCGGTTGGGTTCTTCCTCGCCTATGTCGAGCATCGCCGTCATAGTCCTAACCAGCCGCCACAGACGTCGTAAGGCCACTGCCACCGCTCTTCTTCGGTGCTAATGCAGATTGCTCACCCGAGTCGCACTACATGTCCATCCCTTCATCTTCGTCCAGCACCAGCTCATCGTCAGCGTTGTCGTCGTCTTTCCCGACCACTTCATCTACTCCGACCACAGCGGACGACATCGGCTCCCCGCCGATTTGCGCTGCAACCGTCATCGAGTCATTCTCTACTAGCCTCCTCGACATGACCTACCAGTTTGTGAAGGTTCTCGTCTACGCATGCCCAGTGCTGGCCACACCGACGCGTGCCTTCGTCCCGGTGTGTTCCAAGGCCTGGCAAACCTAGAGCGGTGCATCATCAACATTGCATTCGTCCATCTACGCATGTCTGGTGCAGGCAACAGCGATGTGTGTCTTCGTCCATGAATTGTCTCCGGGCTTGCCAACCCAGCGCGACGTGTCGTCAACATCTTCTTCCCGACGCACCACTACTTCGACACCACTGGGCCTATGACTAACTCGGTGTCTCTTTGCGCCCGCGGCTCCACGACGATTTCCTTGACACCGGCTACGACCCCGACACGACATTGACCACGGCGCTCTTCGCACAGCTACCTCGACCATGACTACACCAACCTACGCTCTCGGCTACCTCGACAACGGCACAAAGGGCTATGACCTCGCTTGAGCAACTCATTGGCTTCCTCTACAGTCCACGCGTTCGCGTCACGACACCATCCCCATCGCTCCCCGCTGTAACTGCGAGGGGATGTCAGCCCGTTGACTGCTATTCTCTTCAGTCTGACCGTCTGCGATGCTCCTGTTGTTCACAAGGCTACCGCTACAACTGCACGATCGGGGGGGAGGGAGGTGGGAGTGTGGATGTTAGAGACGATATATTTGGTTCACATGTATTTGGTAGTCTAGGATTTGTAATCCGTCTTCTATCTTATCTCTAAAAGAGGCTTCTTGCCCGTGAAGTATGTATTCATATATATACTCGCTCATGTGGCTCAATACAACATCAATTGATTCCACCAATCTCCCTCTATCCCTTCCAACATATATCCTCTCTTGGCAGTTAAGCTTTGTGCAGCATCAACAGTAAACAGCGCTGACATCATCAATCGGTTATCCTGCATCGTTTTCCAATTCTTTTCGTTTAGTTTTGAAGATATCCTACATCGATCGGTTTGTGGTTGAAACTGAAACGGGCATCCAGTAGTGCATGCTGAGGAAGCAAGCAATACAAACTGCCACATTTGCCGCGTACAAATAAGATTAGACCACATGATCGATCCATCATGTGCACCAGATAGACACGGTACTATATCGAATCAGCCATCAATAAACCTCTATCTTTTGAGACGACATATGTATATACCATTCGCACGTACATATTGTACATCGATCTAGCCCCTGTGGGAGGCAGGCATGCAGCATTGTGCTACTGCTGTCACTTTCATGGATCAAAACTGCCTTTGGAATATAAGCAAGGAATTGCTAAAAGTGACCGCACATTTGCGAAGTCTTGGTCATTCTCTACTTTTAAATTTTCTATTTGAGCTTTTAATCTGTTTTTCATACCTTTTTGTTTTGTATTTGTTGTGGTTGCACTGTTTTCGTGCAAATGCACTTTAATGGTGGGATACAAGACAAGAGTGACGTCAACTTCTGAACTTCTTAGTCACCTCCATCATGGACGTTCCTTTTCATCGTACGTTGATGTTATAGCAGCATTTTCCGCGTGTGGTAAATTCTCACCTCAGCTAATCTTTGTCGAAAACTGCATGCGGCAGCGTGTTGGTACAGGGATCTATAGGTGGCTGCGAGCCTATGAGCTATGGTTGGTTTAGGGAATATGTGATTGAGGGTTGGGCCATATATAGGTGTTAGGTGTTGATTCCAGATGACATAGGAGTTATCTTCATTTATTGACTTTTTCTGGGTACCACCCATGACAAAATTTTATACTCAAGTTCTACCCATATATTATCGGGCATAGATATACGTACGTAGTACCCATAGATATAAAAGGTAGCGAAGTCTTTTCCATGCCTGTTATTTTTGGGTAGTGTACCCGTGGATAGTCATACCCATGAACAAAATTGTCATCTCTATTCATGCGTACATGGTGAACGGCCGGCCAACCAACCAGCCTAATCTCTGGTCTTTTGATTCCTCTCCTTCGATCGCTTTATTGTGTCTTGTGACAATCAAGTTTCATTCGTCACACCAGGTCGAAAGTGCAAACAAAGAAATTAATGCGTGTGGTCTCTTTCTCACATAGAATTTCTAGCTCTGTAGAAAATATGGAAAACTCTTAACGGTGTGCAAGACAAAAGAAGTCGGTCGAAAGGTGATTTGCATGAGTTGTCTGAAAGCCGATCTTTGCTTGCATTTTGGACGCGTAGAGGCAGCGTCAATGGGTGTCAGAAAGTTGTTATATATGTGTGTAACTTATTTACTTGCTGAGTCCTTCTGGATTCTTTATATGTGTCATTCATACCGCTAAAACAGATTGAGAATATTTGTACATATGCTCCTTCTCCGCTGCCACTGTGTTCATTTCATGCGCTCCCAGTGGCCGAGCTTGCTAGATATATTGTCAAAAACAAAAAATATTATCTTCCTACTGAAAATATAAAAGTTTCGCAAATTTACATATGGTTGTTTTATGTTGTTAAAATCGTAATCAATTTCCCACTAAAATCGCTTGTTCTTGCACGTGTGATCAGAGTGCATGTTAAATTTCTTCTATATGCAAATTTCTTGCGTATCAACTCGATATTTCAAATTAATGAAATGCCCTTTATTGAAAAAAAATGCAATTTCTTGTGCCAACTGATCCTAGCTTAGATGACCAGCTCCTGGTAGTACAATCAACCAACACTAATTCAGGTCTTTTGCTAGCAGTTTATCGGGTCAAATGAGGTGTTTGTTTTGGTTTGGCTTCGCTGATGTGTCCTGGGCTCTTTGGAATACCCGTAGCAAATTCACGATTGAACATGTATTTCCAAGCAAAGCGGGTGACGTTATCTTAAAATCACTTGTTTTTATGCAGCAGTGGAAGCCTCTGATTAAAAGCGGTGATGTGGATGCTACTGACGAGCTGATCTCTCGTGTGAAAGCTACAACGATTTCCTTATCCCCCAGTGTTCAGTCGATCAGGCTTATTCGTAGAAAAACTTTTGTTCAAAAGGACCCCTGTCGAACGTGAATGTCAGAAAAGACCAGCTGCGAACGCAAAAAAGGGAAAGGACCCCTTCCCGGGTGGCGGCAGGCGCGCCAAGCGGCACGTGGCACCTGCCGTCACCGCCCGAGGCGGCCGTGGGACCTGCCGCCACTGCCCGAGGCGGTTGGGGCCTGCCGCCACTAGCTGAGGCGACCGGCTGGGCACCCCGTTCCCGTCACGCCTGCCCGTAACGGACAGAGCCTGGGTGGGCCCTGCCGCCACCTCCCTAGGCGGCCGGCCGAATCTCCGCGCTGCTCGTGACAGCGACGCTGATTTCGCTGACTACGAGGCTGCTGTCTGGCCGCGCTAAGTTCCCGCTCAAAATTTTCCCGCCCTAAGTTGCATGCGGTATTGGATGTAGTCCATCCGTTTCAAAATATAAGACCTTTTAGGTATTTCACTCGGAGACTACATACGGAGCAAAATGAGTTAATTTATACTCTAAAGTATGTCTATGTACATCCGTATGTAGTTTATTGTACAATCTCTAAAATGCCTTATATTTAGGAACGGAGGTAGTTTTTTTTACGGAGGGAGATTTCCTAAATATAAGTCTTTTAAGAAGTTTGTACTAGAAGACTACATATGATGTATATGGACTCATTTTAGAATGTAGATTCTGTCATTTTGCTTTGTATGTAGTCATGTGCGCCTAAGTTTCCCGCTGCAGTTTCCCGCCTAATTTTCCCGCGTTCTTTTCCCGCCTAAGTTTCCCGCTGCAGTTTCTCGTTTTCGCGTCATTTTTTCCCGCGTAGACATCCGGCAGAGCCTATAAAAGGAGGCAGGGAGTGAAACTCTCTTCACCATCAGCCAGACTTCAAAGCACCTGCACCTCCATAGTCAGTATGAGTTTGCCTTGTTCGGATCAGAGCATTAGGCCTAGAAAAATGCAGAGTGCAAGCTTGCCTCGGGGGGTGGAAGCAGTTCGATGTTGGTGCGGAGATGTCTGCAAGGTGAAGGAGGTCACGGATTTTTCAGATTGGTTGGGCATGAAGTTTTTCATGTGCGCCAATTATGAATCTGATCCACCCGAATCTATTTCTGCGTACGTCAGGCCTCCGGTATGCTCAAGACATCCAGATTATTGTTATTTGATATTATTGTTTACTTGAATCTGATCCATCCTTTAGTCTCCTCCTCCTCTCTGCATGTACTATCGTTGGATTGATACGGAAATGCCGGACTGGGCGGTGACCGAGATTCTTGAAAGAGGTCGCCGTGCATGGGCTAGCTTGGACTTGGAAGAGCGTCGTGAGAAGGCTGAAGCAGAGGAGAAAGCAGAGCAGAAGAAAGAGTGGGAAGATTACTGTGTGGAGCAGAGGGCTTTTCTTGATGAGATGAAAAGGAAAAATCAAGAAGAGAAACTTCGGCTGGAGGAGGTTTAGAGACAGCGGGAACAGGCCCGTGAAGCTGAGAGGGAGAGAAAGAGAGAAAGGGCTCGTGTCGCCAAGGCAGCAGAAGAAGCTGGTGATGGAAAAGGAAAATATCCACGTTGGACTCAGTAGATTTATTTTATTGTATGTTAATTTGTGTTAGTTGTATCTTAATTTCTGCAAGTTGTATCTTAATTTCGGCAAATTGTATCTTATTTTCAGCAATGTGTATCTTAATTTCCGCAATGGGTATCTTAATTTCAGCTACGTGTATGTTCATTTTATCCCGCCATTTATTTCCCGCCTCGCTTTCCCGCCATTTTTTTCCCGCGTATAGCTTTGCCGCCATTTTGTTCCCGCCTCGCTTTCCCGCCCTCGCTTTCCTGCCCTCGCTTTCCCGCCTCGCTTTCGCTCCTCGTTTACCCGCCATTAGTTATTCGTCTCGCTCTGCTGCACCTATAAAACCCCCTCCAGACCAAGGTGGGTAAGGAGTGTGCTGAAAATGTCTCATTATCCTTTCGATCGTAGTTTTCACAGTGGTATGTCCGAGTGTCTTCTGCGCTTAGCTAGCAATTTCAAGATAGATAATAGAATAGTTTCATGGGACGAACTCATCAGTAGTGACACGCTACTGAATGAGGTTTCCCACGCATTAGCTAGGAAGGGGTGGCCTGCAAGGACATATGAGGAGATTCTGAAAGAACTTCTGTGGTTGAATGAAAGATGAAAGAAGAAATGCCAACACATACGCGGTGGAGGTGGAGTAAAACATCCCTTTTTATGGATTGACGATAGTGAGGACGAAGACGATATCTTCATGCCGAGTACCAAGAGCGCATCATCGACGAAGGCCAAGAGTAGCGCTTCGTCAAAGGGCGAGAGCTCTGCATCGTCGAAGGATGACGACGACTTTATGTAGTTTTTTTATGAACTCTACATCTTAATGTATCTTATTTTATGTTTGTATTTTTATGAATCTTATTTTATGTATCTTATTTTATGTATCTTATTTTATGGAAGCAACTTTAAATATATCGAGAACTTTTATTTCATGAAACTACATAGATGTCTTGTACGTACATCTGAAAGTTTGAAACTGACATAGAGAGATGCAATTGTTCGCACACGTACATAGACGAATCACCCTATGCGACGACGACCAGCTAGCCTTGCCCGACGACCGGAGGGTGACAATCGTTTAGGGGGTCTGTGTTCACGAAGACCACGACCATACTGTCCCTCGTGTTCCTGTGTCTGCGACTCATGCATAGGTGGTGGAGTCTGAAATCCATATTGAGATGATGATTCTAAATTGTAGGTGAATGGCTGTGACTCAGAATTGATATGAGATGGACCAATAACGTCCTGCCCGAAAAAATCATTTATCATTCCTGGAAGCGTGCATTGAGTATCATGGTTTTCTGTGAGTATTTCTTTCTGTACGCCATGCTGGGTATGTTCATCTCCCCATGATGGATCATTAATTTCCTGCTCCACGAAAAATTGTGTTTAAAATAAACTGTGTGTAAAAAAAGGATGTGTAAATAGAAGTTATGTAATTGCTTATTATAATTGTACATACCCGACCGCTGTTGTAGCTTTGTGCTCCCTCGCTTGTCTCAGCCCAACGATTCTCCTCGGGCATCCTAATCCCTCGCATGGGCAGATATGGCTGAGATCCTTGAGTGTGTGCGCCATATGCTGTATATGCATCCTGCTCCATGAAATGAGTCTGTTCGGGCGTCGAACCTAAATCTGGAGCATTTACCTGTGATGTCTGCCCATGTATTGGTAAAGAAGAGTCATGTCGTGGAAGTGTCGGCGTAGTATTAGGACCCTCTCCCCACCGCCTGAACGACGACGGCGCCGCACTCGGTCTAGCTGACCTTGGGTTTCGGAATGTTGTACGCTGCAGTGACAACGTCGTTCTCTGTACCGCATCTCGTAAACCTTGTGCTAACGAATTCGCTAATTTTTTTAAAGAAGGACCTGCCTTTAGGATCAATTCCCTGGGCTCGCATTCCTTCCCTCACCATCGCTTGTACTTGGGTGCAAATATCAATCTGAAAAAAATCGTTGTTCGTTGGTTGAATTGTTCATGAAATGATGGACCTGAATAGCAAGATGTTGATTATTACCGCGGAGTCACGATAGTAAGCTGATGATGTGTCCATCCGTCTCTGCAACTGTTCCATATGCGTTGGATGTGTTGGCATAGTAGGTGGTTCACTCGTCAGTCTAGTACGCGTGCTCATGCGATACCAATTATAATACGCTTCTGTCGTAGTTGCATCGTACGTTCTGCGTAAATAAATTAACATTAGTAAAGTTACATCACATTCTGTATTTTATAAGCACATAATTAAATTAACATAAGTAAAATTACCGTTGCTGAGGTACTATATTTTGTAGAGCTTCATTATTCCCCTAATTTATCCATTGAATGTTTTCTGCATTCCAGTCCACACCAGATCTACCCATATTGCTCATCCTGTAATTATAGATAACAAAAAAAATTCAGGAATAGGTGATGGAATATGTATTTAGCTAGGTCACATCTTACTTACTTATGAGTTTCTTCGTCGATACATCTTGGAACCGGTGGTGGAATATCTTGATATAGACCGAACTGTCTCATGACACGGTCAGGATTGTACGGTTCCACAAACCATAGATATAGTAAATTGCAGCGAGTCATCCAGAAGGCACTATCTCTCACGCATTCCACTGGCATGTGTTGCGAACCAAATACCATATCAATGTGCGCCTCAGTCCACGGGTTCCATGTTATTAGTGAGTCGTTAAGAAGTTCAAACTGATCATGGTATATGGGGTAACAATTTTTTGCAATTTTAGTAGACCATTTTTTTCGACCCAGCATCCACCGGCTGGACATAGTTACAACACCCTCACCATAGTTGTACGGGGTTGCGGGTTCTACTATCTGCGGTCGTCCTACAGGTAAGTATTCCCAGGACCACAACTGTAGAAACTCGTAGGAGACACAAAGTAATGGAGCTTTAGATGTGAATGCAGTTTTTTCAGTGGCATCACACAACCCTCGGTATGTGTGAGAAAGCAAAGCAGAACCAAAGCTATATGGTGGATTTTGGGGTAAAGGTTCGTCTACTATCTTTGCCGCAAAATAGATGAGACCAGGCAAAACTACCTCTCCGTGAGAATTAGGAAACATGACACCAAAGAGCCACAACAAATATGCAAACAAGTGTCTCTTCGTTGTCTCAAGATCAGCATGGGTAGATAAAATTTCGAAGTTAATACAAAGCCAGCTGAGTGGGACACCTCGAGGCGGACCAGAACGATCTGATATGGGCATTTCGAGCCTCAGACGGCCAGAGACATCTGCTGGCCAATTAGGAGAAACTCGTGGATGTACCACTGGCACACCTCTAATTGGTAAAGCTGTGATCATTGACACATCTTTTAGAGTAGGTGCAAGCTCTCCACATCGAAAGTGAAATGTGTGGGTCTCCGGTCTCCATCTATCAACGAGGGATGTCAAAAGGGATGGGTCGGCAGTAAAACTACCTCGACGAGCTGCGATGTTCGCAAAATGAAGGAGTCCATAAGCCTCAAGGTGTTCAAGGAACCGATTATGTATTGACCAGGGCGTCTTTACAGTTCAAAGCCGGAAGGTCTGATGAGGATTTTCATGATTTGGATTTATGAAAAGCTGGCAACGGTGGTGGTTGTCGTGATAACCATTCAAAAGCTGGGGCATTTCCGCCATAACCTGCAATCACGATGAAATGGAATGAAATTAAATTAAATATTCGGAATATTACAGCACGATGAAATTAAATTAAATATTCCGAATATTACATCACGATGAAATTAAAATACATATTCTGAATATTACATCACGATGAAATTAAAATACATATTCTGAATATTACATCACGATGAAATTAAAATACATAGCATGATTACATATCACGCAGTGTTGTTGTTACGATACGGACACTCCCTACGCGGGTGACCAGCACACCTACATACGCGGCATCGCCTTGGTTCTCCCAACTGGTTGTGGTCCATGTAACACTACCAGAAATGCGACTAAGCGTGTGGGCCAGAAACCGACAGGAAAAGGGTTAAGGCCGTCAGGAAAATAATTCCTGTCGGCTGACCGACAGGAGGAACCTACAGCCATAGTTTGTCAGGAATAAATCTATATGCCTGACGGTCGGCTCACAGGAATATTATCGCTGACGGTTATCCCTGACAGTAGACTCACAGAAAAGAGATGCTCCGTCAGATTTATCCTATCCGAAAAATACTTATTCCTGTCATCCGCTTGTGAGGAATGACCGTCAGGAAAGAATTGGACCTGATGCAACGTGCATGCATTCCTGTGGGCCATTGGCCGTCACTGTTGCATCATGTTCTTTTATTTTATATTCCTGGCAGGAAAGCAACATGCTGGCCGTCACTGTTGCATCATGTTTTTTTATTTTATATTCCTGGCAAGACCAGATTCTACAAATATTGAATTATTTCCCAGAAACCATATAAGAATAGATTTATGTGACAATATCAGACTTCATATATCATCATCAGTTTCATACATATATATCATCATCAGTTTCATACATATATATACAAGGCTACAACAGTACCAACCACAAAAGGACCTGCCAACTACAACAATACTAGCAAAATACACCAACTTGCAACTACCACCACATGTATTCTCATTCCTAAGCCATACCGGATACAGAAGTCCACAAAAGAGCATATCAAGACCACCTATAGTCTGATGTTATCGTGTTGTTTGAGCATGGCTGGTTGCGTCAACGGTCTCATCGACATCAACATTCCCAGTGGCGTCATTCTCCTCGCTTGAACCCATGACATCATTGTTTCCGTCAACGGTCTATAAATCGTGCAGTTTCTTCAAGCCATACATTAGAAGGGACTTGACCAAACACCCAGCCACTATACATCCAATCACGGTTCTCCATTATTTAACCAAGAATTCATACTGAAATAAATTCACAGAAATGGGGCTATTTCA
Source organism: Hordeum vulgare subsp. vulgare (assembly GCF_904849725.1). Taxonomy (NCBI): domain Eukaryota; kingdom Viridiplantae; phylum Streptophyta; class Magnoliopsida; order Poales; family Poaceae; genus Hordeum; species Hordeum vulgare. The sequence goes on along the minus strand of NC_058524.1, from coordinate 567,145,013 downwards.
GAAAAATAATAACACACAAAAGGGCAGCAACACACATAATGATTCACACAAAGACAATTATTTCAGACATAAATTAAAGAGCTCAAAGATATAACCTACCACTATAGTTGTTCAAACTGGAAAAATTATGTCGTCGAAAAAGGTGGCCGACCAACTCCCCTAGCTGTTTGCTGATGTTTCTGTAAAATGAAAAGATAATATTATTCTAGGATTTATGTGTAAATTTCACTTCAGAAAAATAAAAAAATATAGCAAGTAAATGTTACAGAAACTACAATCTAGAAAAATTAAATAGCAAGTAGATGGATGCTACAGAAGCTACAACAAACATACATTTAAGAAGAACCATGGCGTGCCCACCAAATGAACGGTACATGTTCATCTACAACTAGTTTTGCATTGGAAGCCAGAAAAAAATTGTGTTTGAACTTGTCTAAATCAGCCGTATAGTCAACATTTATCACACATGCGTACATTAATGCAACTAAGGTTAAACGGTGCACAAGAATACATCAAGCAAACCGTACATCTAGGAAAGTAGCTGCTACAGTACCAGAGATATGGAGACGGGACAGCGAGTAGAGTACGAGCAGCCGGAGGTGAAGATCTGTACAGCCAGGTACGGGAGCTCGGTGGGGAGGCGGATGTTGGTGCTCCGGCAGGTGGCGAGGCGGAGACTGGCACTATGCAGCTGATGAGGTAGATGCGGGCGCGAAGGACGGCCGTCGGCGGTGAGGGGCGGCGGCCGCGGCGGTGGATCGGAGGATGATGAGGCGGCGGCCGCGGCGGTCGACCGGAGGATGGTGTGGCGGCGGCCGCGGCGGTCGACCGGAGGATGGTGTGGCGGCGACAGGGACCTGCGAGTACGACGGCTATTGCGATGACCGCGAGCAAGGGGCACTGAATTGGGGATCGAGGGTTTCCTCTGTTCGGTATGTGCTTTTGTACTGGGCCTTAATCCTGTGAGCCCAAACGCACAGGAAAAATAGAAAAAAATGGTGGGCCTTCTTTAAAAGTTCGCGCGGAATGAAAATATGGTGGTGCGAAGCCATAGCCCGTGGGCGTGAAGGGCGAATTGTGATCCCTGTGGGTCGGGACTCACAGGGATTTATTTTTCCTGTGAGTTTCACCGCAACCCACAGGAATACAGGGTAATATTCCTGTCTGCCCGGCTATAACCTACAGTAATATGATATTTCCCGAGAGCCTCTGCGGGGCCGACAGAAAAATAAGTTGGCTCACAGGCTTAGTCGTGTTTGTGGTAGTGTCATTGCGATGACGCCTAGACTGACGCCGTCCCTTGTTGGTTCGCATCAATGCGGGATCTGGAACCCATGTGGTCCCTTCTGGCCATAATTGCTTGTAGTTCATATCAATGCCCTATGCCCAAAACTCACCGTTTCAAGTGTTGTACAAATTGTGCATGTTGAAGTATGGTGATACGTATGGCTCGACACTAATTTGTTGATCTGCAGCTGCCCGCAATACGTGACTGCAAGGATATCCCAGAAGCTTGGGCTTGTTGCAAGTGCACTCACACGAGGTTGCGCCAAGCGTCACAGCTTGTTTTATTGCTCCCCTGTGGTGACTCTTAACAAACTTTGCTCGCACACTAACTTCCCATTTATTCCTAAGTGCATCTACCTGCCTGCACCCATGTCTTTGCGACTTCTTTGCTTTGTCATCAAGATGTCTTTGCATCTTCTCAGACCAGGTCTTGTTCAAATCAACTAGTGCCTTGGCAACGGTGACTCTATCTGCAAAGTATGACACAGTCCGGTTCCAAGTTTCATCAATTAGTGTTGTGATAGGTAGTGCCCTCACCCCTTTAAGAACACCATTGTACACCTCGGACATGTTGCTTGTCATTATACCGTATCTAGCGCCAGTGTCCTGAGACTGCGCCCACTTGTACAATTGGGACAATTCTCATTAATCCACTGGCTCAAATTTATTGCTGTTTGACGACCCCTCCGGTCTTCTCTCGCCGGGAGGGATGCGCGCTCGATTTGACCATTGATACCTGTCCAGATAGCATTCATTTTTGCTGCAGTTTTCTGCATGCACATCCTCTTGAATAGCTTGAACCAATCTTTGTTTTTGAATTTCGAATAAAAATTAGCTGCCAAATGCCTCATGCACCACCTTGTCTCCAGATCGGGCCACCCCCAATGTGGATCTTGTGAAGCCTTAATTATCTCGAGCGCGCTTAATAGTCCGGTGTTGCGATCAGAGATGATGCAAACCCCTTCCCGATCTTTGATGACACCCATCTTCAGGCAACACAGAAACCATAGCCAACTATGTTTGTTTTCGCTCTCCACTAGTGCATAGGCAATATGAAGAAGTTGATTGTTTGCATCAGCTGCCATCGCCACTAAGAGTGTGCCCTTGTACTTTCCAGTGAGAAATGTACCATCAATTGATACAACCGGACGACAATGCTTGAATGCTTGTATAGTCTGGGCGAATGCCCAGAATAAGCGGTTCAGGATTTGCTCGTCCGGGTACAATGGATTTGGACGTTCTTTCCGGAAAACTTGAGTCCCCCTGTTAGCAACTGAAATCTGATGCAACATTCTAGGGGCAAAAGAGTACGCCTCCTCATAGGTTTCATACAACCTCTGAAATATCTTTTCCTTTGCATGACGAGCCTTGCTATAGCTGACAGGGAAACCAATCAGATCAGATGCAGTTGCACGCAAAGCCCTAATACTAATATTAAGACTTTGCTGCACAATGCTTTGCATCACCTGTGACACATATTCTGCAGTCACATTGCGGTGCTCTGAAAGAGTGCCGGTTTGCTCACAACCATGTTGCTCTATTTTTGTGACATGCGATGGCTGACATACCCCAGGCTTCTGGCGAGCAATAACTCTTCCGCGGCAACCCGCTTCGCGATGGATGCATATGAGCTTCAACTCCTTTTTATCAGACTGCTTCACTCTATGTTGCCTGTGTATAGCAATTGCATAGCTATGTATTGCTTGTTTAGCAGATTTCTTATCTGGGAAAATCTGTCCAACGGCCAGACTCCCCGCGTCTAGGCCAGCAACAGAGTGAAATTCATTGGTGATGCTCATAACCTGTAAAAACTCTGGGTTGATTGCTGCAGCGACCGCCTTCTCAGGAGGAACAACTTCATCATCATCTGATTCCGAAGAGGCAGAAGAATGACCATCATCGTCATCATCTAGCGCCTCCGGCAATCCCTCGACATGTTCGCTCATGTCAACGACCGCAGACCAATATCCCGTGTCATACACTTGTTGGCCACCTGTTGGTTCCGATGGGCCGGCGTCGAGGGCTACAGTTATGGCCATATGTTGGCCACCACTTGGTTCCGATGGGCCGGCGTCGGGGGCTACAGTTATGGCCAACTCGGCCTCACCGGCACCGCTACTGCACTCGGCGACATCACTGGCAGAAATGAACTCCACATAAACTATGGGTTGTCCATACATGGAGTTATTGGGATTGCTTGCAAAACCCATGTACGATGCCCATGCTCTTTCACCAGTAACCCATCGCAGAACCCAACGATTTCCCCCCTCAACCACGAAAGCCTCCATGGTCATTTTTTTTCTATTCATCGCTGAACCAAACACCGATCAGATGCACCTTCTAACTGCCGCATACTCTACATTAACCATGTCTTTCACTACAACCGTAGTCATCCCGCACCTAGACATATCCACACCAGAAGGACCCTCACGTACGATGTGCCCATAAAACACTAACAAATTTTCCATAGTACCTAACGAGCAGCCATATTTACATCGTTAGTCCATTAAAAATCATATTATTATATTTACATTGTAATAACAACATCCATTACTTATCTTTTTTACATATAACAATTTAACAACATCCATTACATCTACGCATAATAATTTATATTGTACCATTTATCGTGACACTACATCTATAAAATAAATAGAAGATGAATTACAATATGTCATTCATACCTCTGGTTTAAATAAGGATATCCTTCCGAATATAATATATCACCAGAATAATATCAGCGAATTCCACCTATTTTCATATGAACAAAAATATTACAAACATAATTATTTTCGTGCTAACAAAAGTCTAAAAATACATACTGCATGTATATATATATATATATATATCACGAGTCATATTTCTACGGGGTAGGATATTCATCACAAATGTTAAACGTATAAAGAATAACACAAGGTTACATGCTAGTTAAGATTATTTCTTTCTAACTAACCTCTTCTCACCTGATTTTCAAGGGGGGTGAGGTCCTTATTCTTTATAATCTCCAATTAAAATTCACCCACCTGTAAAACTTATGTGAAATTATGTATATGTAGCATTACTGGACATTCACCTTGCAGCATACTGTATTTGACATGATGCTGAAGTGCGTGGAAAAACTGCCCGGATTACACGGAAGACGGAAGTTCCTGCATGAAGCAACGACGTACGTACGTGTCGTGTACGTACATGCATGACACCACGAGGAAGAGTGGTTAGCTATCTTGATAAATTTAGAAACCAGTCTACTCAAGTAAGGATAACGTGACAATGACAACATCTTTGTGGTAAACATGTCTCCTCGGCTTTCATCATTGCGATGGCATTTGCTTCAACGTCGATGGAGGTGGTTTGCATTGACGATATACGAAAGATGAAACGTGTGTTGAGTTCATGGTTTATGGATGACATATATGGTTTTCTACTGCGCCGTCTTAGTCCTGATGGGGTGTTAGATTTGAAATTTGATGGCGTGTCCGGTTTGTTGTCCCGGTTTGATTCGTTTAACGGCAAAGACTTCATTTTTGACAAGCCATCTTCGAGGTTTGCAAAATTGCATATCAGTGATGGAGCCGCATCAAGTTCGGATGAGGAGGTAATCCATTATTTTTTTCTTCGTTGGCTGTTGTGGTGGTATCAAACTTAGAGATGATCTATTATCTTTGAAGTTTTTTTATGTCAGTCCTTACTATTTATATTTGATTTTTATGATATGAATAATACATGTATTACCATGAAATAAAATAGCTGGAGGAATTAGCTGATGCATCTGCAGTTTGTGAGCCAGCTGCAGTCTCGGCCGGTGAGCATCGTTTGTTCATTTTCTTTTAGGAAAAAACGATCATCATCGTCGAGACAAGCACGAGCAGACAAGGACATGCCGATCGACCTATCGACGAGACGGTTGAGATCGGTCGATTTACTGGACTGGAGATCCACATTGTGTACGAGGAACGAATGGTCGATATTCGATCAGCTAGGTAGTAGCTACCTACCCAGACAGGAACACTGTTTTGATAATGAGATTCGTCGTCAGGTGGAGATTAAGCACTTGATTATTATTCGACCGTCGTCTTCCTTAATTTTACGGGGACACGCCAACGACAATTAACTCGAATATATCTTTAGGCTTCGGTTGGATCGTCGTTTGATTCTGAATACTCCCTAAAACTTTTACAGACCTTTAGGGGTCTTTTTTTTTCAGGCAAAGATCAACCTGCGACTGGTATTATATACTCCCTCCGTCACGGTTTAGAAGGCGTGCATGAAAATTCTTTAAAACCTACGTGGTTGTTGATTGGCTGTAAAATGAGTTAAAAAATACCATTCATACTACGCATGCGTATAGAAATAGTACAATGAAGTACTAATTACTCCCTCCGTTCCTAAATGTAAAACCTTTTAGAGATTGCACTATAAACTACATACGGATGTACATAGACATATTTTATAATATAGATTCACTCATTTTGCTCCGTATGTAGTCTCCTAGTGGAATTCCTAAAAGGTCTTATATTTTGGAACGGAGGAAATAGATGACAGGAGTAAATGCAATGCGTCTTAAACCTTGTCTATTGTGGAAATGCACGTAAATTTAACCATGTCTTCTAAGAGCATCTTCAACAGTCCGTATGTTCAATCATTGGTATAAGTGTCCACATCAACAACCACACCATACAAGCTCTTCAATGAAGTGTATGTTAATCGTATGTAAAATAACTAAGCGGGCCCACTAAACATGGAAGAAATAACCATGCTTGCCTCGAAGGTTGTGCGTGAACCGTTGCTTCAAGTTCATACAATTACATTCTCTCTTTTCTTTTATTATGCGTCATGTCATCAAGATCATCTATGTGGTAATTTTACCAACGATGATCATATAACCATTGGAGATACGGAGGTAGTACATATAAATTAAAGCCAGAGGTAAGTTATTACACCGACTCCAAACAGGCCTTTAAACTGTCGTGGAAATGCATGAATGGCGCATGCACGCACGGCACGGACCAGGGGAAAAGGAAAGCATCGAATCTCTCATACATCTTTGCCCTAATTTCTCGTAGACTATGGAGTATGGACGGCAGTGAATCAACGCTTACGCCTGAGTGCCAGCCGCCGCACCGTCTCCGTCGGCACGTCGGTTGTCGTAGCATCGCCGCTAAGTTACGCGTCCGACTCGAATGGTACCAGCTGTGTCATGCGTGTGCGTGAATGTGATGCGTGCGTGCGTGTGTGTAAGCGTGTGCTTGCGTTCTAAAAAAGTGGAGAAGATATAGCTTCATCTTGGCTGGGTATATATAGATTTGTCCGGGGAATTCACACGCGACGCTCCAAAGTGGCACTGCCGATTCTCCTCGATCGGTTGGTAAGCTGTGATTGAAATATAAAGGTTTGTGTGCATGCTGAAGAAGAAAGCAATGCATCCAAGTACAACTGCGTATGGATGCCACATTTGCCGGCCGACTAGAAAGACTTGACAACATCGTGTGCACCAGCTAGACAATCTAGACGATCGGCTAATCCATACCTTTTGTACGTTCAAAATGCAACCACTCCCGCCCCTCCCTCGCGTCGCCCCTCTCAGGCAGCTCGAGGGCCACAACCGTAGCCCCCGGCGCCTCCCCCCTTCCTCTCCTCCGTCCTTGCCGCGTCGCCTTCGCCGCCATAGGCATCCGTCAGTCAAGCCCGAGGCGTTGTCAAGGAAGGCGCCGGCGGGGCCTCTGAGTGCTACATCTATTTTTGTCAGTTGTTATCTTGCTAGCTTGTAGTGTGTGGCGTTTTGAGAGCTGTCCACCGGTATCCTTGTATCGTGTTGTGTTTCTTTTCTCTGTTTGTTTGAGGTTGCAATGATATGGTTGTAATCATGATCAGTTGATTGCTTTGTTAATTTAAATCCAACCTTTTCTTGAGCCTTTATTTTAGAAAAGACGTATAAATTGCACATGGATGATGGATCTACGGGCTAGCTCTTTCTGCATCTAGATGGTGAAAATTGGAGCAGTGGATAGGTCATGTATTGTTGATTCTGAATCACCTTTTTTTACCGGGCTTTACCCTTTTCCATTACAAAGGAACGGAAATACATCAACCTTACATCAACCTTAGGAAGCTACACTTGTGAAAAGACATCTCAGCGCTATCTCCTATTGCGATGCCGCTAATCGCCGGAGAACCACATCCAAACGCCAAAGCGCACCCCCAACTCACCTAAAGACGACACCTTTAGAAAGGTGGCGACGCAAGCCGTGCCGCTGTCGCCCAGACCAGATGTCTAAGGTTTTCACCTCGGTATGAGAGGGAAGGGAGAGGGGATCGAACCTCGACGGCGCCTCCCAGAAGGGGTACGACGCCAGAAGGCGTCGCCGCCGTCGCGACCGGAACAGCCGGCCAAAATTTTCTCCCGGTCCGAGGTCGCAACTCCAGCATCCCCACCTTCAACGGATCTGGCAACCAGCGACCGCCACGACCCAGATCCAGCGGGGAAAGGCGTGGGAGGGGAGGAAGGCCTCCAGATCTGATGAGCAGCCAGGGGCATCAGGCCACCCGCTGTGACCATCGCCCAGAGCCCCACCACTCGCCGCCCGCATGGCCAAGGGGGAGGAGGAGCGCCAGCGAACACCGCCTCGGCTCCCGGAGCCCTCCACGCGGATACGAAGAAGCACGACCTCGCCGCCACCTTCCTTGGCACGCGCGTGGACTTCGCCGGCGACCCCTCTGACGACGGCGAGAAGGGGGGTGGGAAGGGGAGGATGCTTGGTGGCTAGGGTTTCGTCGCCGCCCGCGTCGCCCTCAAATTTATGAAGTATTCATGTTAATATTCTACAACTCCCATATACTTTTGGCAACATTTTAAATTATTTTTTGGGACTAACTTACTTACCTAGTGTCTAGTGTCAGTTCCTGTTTTTGTGTGTTTTTTATTTCTTAAAAATTGATGGAGATATTTTGGAATATATTTTAATTTTGAAAAAAGAATCAAAGCAACACGGTGCCCGAGGGAGGCACAAGACAACAGGGCACGCCTAGGAGGGGTTAGTGCTCCCTAATGGCTTGTGCCTCCCCCTTAAGTCCGTTGGGGGCCTTCTTGCGCCGTAAGAAAGATATTTTTCCAGTAAAAATCCCATCAAAATTTCTGCCTTATCGGAGTTACGGATCTTCGGATATTTAAGAAACGTTGAAGGGCCACTAAACAACAGCGAAAACAGGAGAGAAATAGAGAGAGATAGATACAATCTCGAAGGGGCCCTCGTCCCTCCGGGAGCCATGGCGGCCAAGGACCAGAAGGGAGAACCGCTCCCCATCTAGGGAGAGGCCATGGAGGACTAAGCCTAAGGGGGACTCTCTCTCTCCCTCCCTTTCAGTGGCGTCGGAGTGCCGCGGGAGGAACCATCGCCGCGTTGATCGTCTTCATCAACATCACCGTCTCCATTACCTTCCCTCATCTATCTACGATGGTGCACTCTCCCGCACCCCATTGTAATCCCCTACTTGAACATGGTATTTCATGCCACATATTATTAATCAATGATGTGTTGCCATCCTATGATGTTTGAGATCCTTTGGGTTGACTGATGATCTTGATTGATTTGAGTGTATGTTTTTTTGGTGTTGTCCTATGATGCCCTTTGTGCCACGCACATATGAGGGAATTCTCGTTGTAGGGTTTGCAATATGTTCATGATTCGCTTATAGTAGGTCGCTAGAGTGTCAGAAGCTTACACCGGAGTAAGGGAGTTGTTTGCGTATGGAAGTAAAGGATACTTGATGTTTAATGCTATTGTTGGGTTTACCTAATGTTTTCTAGTAGTTGCGGATTATTGTTAGAGATCCAATCATAAGTTCATATGATCTAAGTACGGAAAGTATGTTAGTTGATGCCTGTTCCTCATATAAAATTGCAAGAATGATTACCAATCTTGTTATCAATTGCCTAGGATGATTCTGCACACCATATCATCATTATTCCGCACTCACTATTTGTATTGTATTGTGATATATTCTAACTCTATTTAGTGTAGAAACTATTTTTTATATCTTAGTTCTTCAATGTCATGCAGAGCTATCCTCTCTATATCCACAACACGGTTTTATTTTTCATTAGTAGATAAAAGCAAATGTTTGGTGTATGTAGAGTCTTATCACTGGAACATAGAAGTTGAGAGAATATTGATCTTACCTTTAGCTCCTTGTGGGTCCGAGACTCCATACTTAACACTTTCCATCTTTTGAAATTTCTACAATGTTTTCTTGCACTTGGGGATTATCAACGCCATCCACTATGGTGTTTGGGTTGCATGGTATATATCGTAGTTTATGGTAGTTCTCCTTTGGTGAATCGCGTTGCAATTACCCTTTGGAACATTTGATCCCCTAGCTGCCCCTAGTCTAGTTCGTTAGAAGATTTGGTAATTTTTTGCAATATGAGAGATGCACTATTAGGAAAAAGTCTGCTAGTAATACGGGTTAAATAGCTAGTAGTAGCGCAGGTGCCCACGCTACTACTATGGCGCTACAATTAACTGGTAGTAGTAGCACGATGCATCCCGCGCTACTAGTAGATGTGTTAGTAGTAGCACGGGTGCCACACGCGCTACAACTAACTATCTGTAGCGCTTGTCTGTGACCTGCGCTACTACTATTAATTTGGAAAACCAAAAAAAAATCATGACCCATGCTGGAGAAGAGGGCCCCTTCGAAGATTAGGTCCTTGTTGGGGAACGTTGCATGGGAAATAAAAAATTTCCTACGCACACGAAGACCTATCATGATGATGATCATCTACGAGAGGGAGATCGGATCTACATGACCTTGTAGATCGCTAAGCAGGAAGCATTAAGAAACACGGTTGATGTAGTGGAACGTCTTCGCGATCCAAATCGCCGCCGTCCCACGATTCGTCCCAGTCTAGTACCGAACGGACGGCACCTCCGCGTTCAGCACACGTATAGCTCGATGACGATCTCCGCCTTCTTGATCCAGCAAGAGAGACGGAGAAGTAGATGAGTTCTCCGGCAACATGACAACGCGCCGGTGGTGGTGGTGATCTATTCCTGCAGAGCTTCGCCTAAGCACCGCGGAAATTCGATCTAGAGGAAGAACTACGAAGTAGAGGTTTAGGGTTGCACGTGGCAAAGTTGTGTCTCAAAAAACCCTAAACCCTCTAGTATATATAGGAGGAGGGAGGGGCTAGCCTCGAGGCTCAAGGAGAGCCTCCTTGGCTCGGCCGAAGTGGAGGAGGGAGGAGTCCTCCTCCAATCCCACTTGAATTAGGTCTCCTTCCTAAATTGCCCGCCTCTTTTGGATTTTTCACCTTTTTCCTCATGGGCTTTCCTTGGATGACTTGTCAGCCCATTAAGCCTTATTGCGCATCCAATAAACTCATGTGGACCCCTTGGGGCGTGGTGGGCCCACTAGGTGGGCCCCCGGAACCCATTTGTCACTCTCGTTACACTGTCGGTAATGCCCGAAAACCTTCCGGAATCCAAATACCAACTTTCTATATATCAATCTTCGTTTCCGGACCATTCCGGAAACCCTCGTGATGTCCGGGATATCATCCGGGACTCCAAACAAAACTTCAGTCACCAGCACCTATAACTCAACTATACATAAACGTCACCGAACCTTAAGTGTGCAGACCTTGCGGGTTCGAGAACTATGTAGACATGACCTGAGACACTCTCCGGTCAATATCCAATAGCGGGATCTGGACGTCCATATTGGATCCTACATATTCTATGAAGATTTTATCAGTTGAACCTCCATGTCAAGGATTCAAACAACCACGTACATCATTCCCTTTGTCCTTCAGTATGTTACTTACCCGAGATCTGATCGTCGGTATCCCCATACCTATTTCAATCTCGTTACCGGCAAGTCTCTTTACTCGTTCCGTAATACAAGATCCCGTGACTAACTCTTTAGGCACATTGCTTGCAAGGCTTGTATGTGATGTTGTATTACCAAGTGGGCCCCGAGATACCTCTCCGTCACACGGAGTGACAAATTCCAGTCTTGATCCATGCTAACTCAACGGACACCTTCGGAGATGCCTGTAGAGTACCTTCATAGTCACCCAGTAACGTTGCGACGTTCGATACACACAAGGCATTCCTCCGGTGTCAGTGAGTTACATGATCTCATGGTCATAGGAATGAATACTTGACATGCAGAAAACAATAGCAACAAAATGACACGATCATATGCTACGTTTATACTTTCGGTCTCGTCCATCACATCATTCTCCCAATGATGTGATCCCGTCATCAAGTGACAACATTTGTCTCTGGTTAGGAAACCTTAACCATCCTTGATCAACAGGCTAGTCAACTAGAGGCTCACTAGGGACACATTTTAGTCTATATATTCACACACACATTTATGTGTCCATTGAATACAATTATAGCATGGATAATAAACGATTATCTTGAAACAGAAAATATAACAATAACTATTTTATTATTGCCTCTGGGGCATATTTCCAACAGTCCTGTGCACCACCGACCGGAGATGGGGACGAGATAAGGCATCGTCATCCTGTACACCGGCGGATGAGAAGGAAACCCATGAGGGGAGGGGAGGAAAGGGAATAGCAAATCGTAGATGGCGAGAGAGTACCTAGCTTCACGAGCAGCGACACCCGTCCGAGAAGAAGCACACAGAGAGGAGGAGCTCCATGGTGTCGTCGGTCGAGCAAGAGCGCACGTACGTCCCGGCTCGGAGTGTTGGGATAAGTTGGAGATCCAGGCCGAAGCCCATGGCGGATCTGCGGGGAGGCGCCATGGCCGCCGCCTGGCCTTCTCGCGGCTCGAGGGGAGGAAAGGTATGGGATCGGATGGGATTGATGGGAGGAGGAGAGGGTGGGGGCGGCGACAGCGGTGGAGGAGAGAGTGGGGCCATTGGCGGCGGCGGCAAGGTCAGGAGGAGATGGGAGATCGTTGGGTGGCGGCGCCAATGCGTGAGGGAAGGGGATGGGAGAAATGAATCGAGGAGAGGAGGAGAGTGACGGGAGAGAGGAGGGATTTAGGGGAGAATATACGTGGACTTCAGGGCTGTTAACCTACCTTGTACTTCCTCCGTCCCAAAATAAGTGACTCAACTTTTAGTGCAAAAGTTGAGTCACTTATTTTGGGACGGAGGAAGTATTTAGTAGTAGCGAGGGATAACGCGCTATTACTATCAACTTAGTAGTAGCGCTGGTTTATACCTCGCGCTACTACTATTGCATGTCCCGGAGGAACACAGTTGGGACCACTTAGTAGTAACGTGGGGTAAAAACTCACGCTACTACTATCAACTTAGTAGTAGCAAGGGGTAAAAACCCGCACTACTAGTAAATATCAGTAGCGAGGGATAAAAATCCACACTACTAGTAAGTGTCTATCTATAAGTTTCTCCCTAGTAGTGATGGAGTGTTGGACACAAAGTTTCTTCTCGTCGGCAGGGTCGGCACTCCTCAATCCGGTTCCGGTGACCTAGTTCGGCATGGCGGTCCAAATTCACGAACATATGTCGTCTTAGTTTGCACCTAATGCCACAACACATATATTGGGACGAGGGAGTAGTTATTTTTCCAAGAAGTATGAGGTGGAGAGAATTGAAATGTCCCCGCCCTCTTCGTACCCATTGCTACTAATTTCTCCATCCAAGAGAACAGGGGTCAGGAAATGGGATCCATTGCCATGAGTATTATGCGTCCAGAAAGTCAAGATAAGCTTGCTAGGTGCGTAGGGTGTTTATAGAAGCGTTTTATGTGTGGCAAAATCTCAGTTAGCTAGGAACTAGCTTAGGATCGAGTTGCAAAGTAATATTTGACAACACTTTGCATGTCAGCAGGCAGTGTACCTACGTATGTATGTGTTGGATTGGACTGTCTCCATGCTCGTGGTGATCGACCTGCCTAATCTATCTTCCTTTTTTCCATCTCTCACCCTTCATTTCCTTATCCGGTGACTAGACTAGCTATAGCTAGTCAGCATATGTTATCCAGGATATTCAGGTCACCTGATTAGAGAAACTCTAGCGGATTCATCGTATCTGCGATCACCATCTATCATCCAGAGAGCGTACCCTATGGATATGGATGCTGAATCCGCTGTCCGCAAATACAGAGTCGCCATAATGCGGTCTTTGTATCTCTTTTTTTTTTGTCATTTTCTTCAATAATGTAGGGGCAATTTAGGCTCAAATTAGGCATAGCAAACACATCTATCAGAGAAAATAACTTCATAGAAACTATAGTAGTTGCCAGAATGCGTAGCTTTACATATAATTAGCGAGTCCAAATGTCATTCAACAGCATTTTGAAAATAAGCAATGTCACAATTTGAGCACATTGCTACCTAGTACTACCTACGCCGTGCTAGTTGGTGGCCATCGCCATCTAGTCATCCTCCTTCTCCTCATTCGCCGACAGATCCTCGAAGAAGTCGTATGGAGTTGGGATCGCGAGCGGTAGCAGCGAGCTTCCACTCACGGAGGATGGACTCCTCATTCCGAGCTTCGAGGGAGGATAGTTGGAGCACGTCATGGAGCAGGTCCTATGCTTCCGGCTTCACATGGGCCTTGACTGGGAGGACCTCATTCACCGGGTAGAGGGGGCGGGTCGGCCGACGGGCACTACTGCAAGAATATCTAGCAGTGACGTGTGCAAAAATATCAGCAATAACTGACCAGGCTTCTAGGCCCATCGGCCACCGACCTTCCGTCATTGCTAACATGCCATCAGTGGCGGACGCCTATGAAAAATGTAAACCACTTTTTCTTTTTTTAGGTCACTGGCCATCCGCTAGTAGTATCGGGCTTAATACTGATATTTTAGCAATGAATCTAATAAATTTAACTGTAGAGGTTGGTGTTTTGATTTTGTTTTGGAAAGGGAGTGTGTGCGAGTTGTCTATTTCAAGAATAGATTGCATCCGGCTGCATTTTGTAATATCATTTAGTATTTTTTGCATAAATAGAATAGGGTGCACTATCTCGACGAATTAATTCTGAATAAATTTAGAAACCATATGGAAGAACCGTAGCATTTTGCGACTCATTGGCTAGTGGTAGCCCATGAACAGTGTCTGGCGTTTGTTCCTGCCCGCTACAGGAATTGAATGCTGCAATGGCGGCATTTTTATACCGCCCGGCATAGAATTTTGTGTCTGCCACTGCAATTCTTCCATGCCGAATTAACGGTATTGCAGCATATTGCATCTGGATCATATCATCAGATTGCATTTCCAAATAAATTCTGATTTAAACATTGATTCACGTACACGCACCACACTACAATGATGTTAGATTAATGAAAAGTAGTACTCCCTCCGTTCCTAAATATAAGTCTTTGTAGAGATTTCACTAGTAGACTACATACGGATGTATATAGACATACTTTAGAGTGTACATTCAATCGTTTTGCTTCGTATATAGACATCTAGTAAAATCGCTTAAAAGACTTATATTTAGGAACGGAGGGAGTAGTTATAAAGCAAATATAACAAGTGCTATACAATAATAAGCATATATATGCCGCTCATCACATAATTAATGGTTTGACGAGTTGTTAAGGAGTGAAATGAGTGTCGGCCGATGTCACGTAGGGCATTAGTAGAAGCCGCACATACTGCATGAATTAATATTTAATGGGACAAACAGGGACCAACAAGCTGCTTGTTCTGGAATAGGAGATTTGGCATACCTAACCTCGCGTGGGTATGATGGTTGGACTCAGGCCCGGCCAAATCCTTATCGTCTCATCCAGGATCGCCTCCGTAAGGATGCACACCACAAGGTCATTGAACTGCCTCTCTGATATCTTCTCCATCGCTGCATTAGAACATTAGGCTATTTGAACACTTCTGACCCAAGCTAACATCGCCTGCCTGATGTGCTCTGCACGATACTCATCCATAGACATCACTTCTCCATGTCCGCCATGGAGACCACCTCTCACAATTCTTCTAGCGGTCTCATTGTTATTTTCGCACACAATAATATTCAAAATATATACATGTGAAAAGATCACAGGGTCAATATATACATATAGAAAAGACCACAAGGTAAATATATAAGCATATGACACACGCACATATAAATTAGAGATCACGAGGTAATAAGCACTGTGTCATGACATAATTTAATGTTTTTAATGTTTTTCTAGATTACAAAGGAGCATATTTTTATGTTTCATTCTCATCTCTTGTTCTTCTTGACTCTCTTCCGCACAATAGAACATCCCCTCATCCCTGGCTAGTTGGCGATTGATGATATTCGTCAGCACCCTTTGAAGACACTCTTGCTCTGTTCAAGTGAGCTAGCTTATCTTCCTTCTCATTTTCTTCGGACCATTTATGTAACATCGAATCACTTCCTAAGTGTCGTCCTATGCACGCATGGTCATCCATCAAGACCATGGAATACTAGCCCGACATGTGTGTGGTTGCGCCTTTCGGTTGTTGCTGGTAACAGAAGCCGGTGTTAAATTTATACTGCGAATACGTACTGTTCTTATGGTCAGACTTGTGACACATCAAAAGAGCAGCATTCAGAACTTTCTTCATATCGGTCCACGACTTCTTAGTCTCTCTTGGAATCAAAGGAATAATCTTGGCCGTCCTAGGGAATTTGTATGATGATGATCAAGTGTTCACTACTACACAAAACAATTGAGCAATGTAACAAGAATGATATTAACATTGAAGTACTCAGGTGTATATGTGGAAGCATAAAGAAATCAAATTGTGTTTCGAAGTAAGGCATGATAAAGTTGTGCTTCTGCAGAGGAGTATGAAGAATGGTCTTGTAAAGGTAATTCACGACAAGACAATGGCCTTTATCCGAATCCACATTGGCACAGTGCATGAAATACGGATCTAGCATGGCAGAGAGACCAAAGTATCATTAAAGACGGGTTGATTATGTCCACATAGAAAATATTTCTGTTGAACACATTCTCAAACCCAACATATATTTTATCAATAGTGTACTCATCGACAAATCGAAGGCCCTCTATAACATTGGCGGTGTAATACATCTCACCCTTTCTTGACCTAGCTACTACGTCGTTGTGTAGAAGCTGAATTTCAATGCTTGGTGCACTCAACTGGTGTTCTGGTATCATCGGTTCACCAGGCTTAAACATTCGCCACATGCGCGATGTCTTCGATGTTGGTGGAGGAGGGCGCCATGGCCATACGGTAGCCATCTGGGAGGAGCTTGGCTGTGATGGTGGCAGCGAGATGCCTCTGATGATGGAGGAGGAGTCCATGCCTGCGGCGGCAAGGAGGGCCCTTACGTGGAGTCGATGAAAGGCGGGTGGCGGAGGCAACGGGGAGAGGCAACGACGGTGAGTCGGGCGAGATTTGGGAGGAGCTGTGGTGGGCGGGAAAATGGGAAATTTTGGAGGCAAGTCGGTTTTGGGGTTGGGGGAAATTGAATTGCCAGTATAATGGGTCTGAGAGTGACGGCGATGTATAACGCCTGCCACATGTAAGTGAACAACAGTGGTGAGCACAACCAACCATCCTCGATGGCTAAGAGTGTATATTGTATACGTTTTCCCTGTCTGTTGGTGGTGATTAGCACTTTTTGTATGTGGCGGGCAAAAGATTTGCCCGCCAATGTTTTCTTGATTAGCAGTGACGGCCACGTGTGACCGCCCGCCACAGTTAGGTTTCACCACGCGGTGTAATATGAAATGGTCTATCTATACCCAGCATCCATTATCTCCTGCCACTGCTTCCTTAGTACCAGTGGCGGGTAACGTTTGCCATCCGTTAATGCTACTTTCTCAAATTAGTTCTGGCGGGTGACAAACAACGCATGTCACTAATTTGAGTTCACCAATAAGCCTTGTCCCGGCACTCGGGGACAACCTCCTCCCCTCCTTCACTCAAAAGAGGGGGCTATAACCCGCGTAGCCACCATAGGTCACTGGATCCGTACGGTTACCATATCCAATGCTGCAACTCGAGGATCCGGGACTGCCATGACTGGTGTTCCGTGGGGAGAGTTAGCACCACCGATGCGCGGTGTCTGGGATGGGAAGTTTTGCTCCGCTGCCAAGTTCATAGTAGGTTGAGTTCTTATGCGGTGACATTGTGCCGGATGGTGAAACAAATGGGAGGGGGGAGGAAGCGGGGATGGGTGATGTGGAAGTTAGGGCTTTGATGATGGGTATGCCTCATTGTCCAGGTTTTATACCCGGGGATGAAGCTGTGTGGCCATCATAAAGTTTGACCATATTTGTATTAAAAATATCAACATCCACAATACTAAAGTTATACACTATGAAAGTTCGTATTTATGAAGAATCCACAATATTAAAAATATCAACATCCACAATATTAAAAATATCAACATCCACAATTAAACTTATGAAGCATCTAATGATACTGATTTCATATTATAAATGTTGGTATTTTTTTATAAAGTTGCTCAAACTTTACGAAGTTTGACTTCAGACAAATCTTATAGAGAGTAGAAAGAACTCGAGGGAGTAACTAATTCATCTTACTTTTTGGAGTAAAAAACAGAAAACAAAGAACCATTGTCACGAAGATAAATCCAGCAGTGCCATCATCTAGCTTTGCCCCTATGTTTCATCTTATACTCCCTCCATTTCAATGAATAAGGCTTGCACGCCCCTCAAAATTCAAAATTTATCATAAATTATACCGACCAAATATATATTATATGATCAAAAGAAGTTTTCAATTGTATAATTTTGAAGTCACAAATATATAGTATTATTCTAATTTATAGTCAAAGTAAGTTTTTATGGAATGTGTGTGCCTTATTCTGGAAGAGAGGGAGTATATGACATACAACTTAAAACATACCATAGATGAGAGTAAACCTGATCATAGCCCGGGCCGAGACGGATTTCGGGTCGGGCATCACAAAGCACGAAGGAAAAAATCCAAAGCCCAAGCCCGGCCCAAAGCCCTAAAATATGTGCCTTCTCAAGCCCGAGCTTGGCCCAAATGCAAGCCCAAAACCAAAAAGCCCAGCCCGAATGCAGTGTTTCAGCGTACGCGAGTGTAAGCCTGGCCAGAAAAGGTGAGAAATGGAAGCCCAAACTCGACCAAAATTTTCTTTCGGGCTGTAAAATGAAGCATGAGCCGGGCCAAGAGACAAGCCTGGCACAACTGGGTTTTCCGGGTTGGGCTACCCATGAACATGTTTAGATGAGGGGGCAGGCCACACCTTTTGGTGGTCATTTATTTAAATAAACAAGTTTACTTGTGGCCATTTTCTGCAACAACACTAGAATGAAACCATATGATTTTTATTCCATACGGTAAGAGAAAAGGATACATAAAGTATTTCCTAAAAACCAAAAATGAGGCTCCTCAAGAGAGGACCCTAAACTCTTTATTTTCTAAGAAGGAGGATGATCTTCGGCCTGTGCATGTGAGAGATGCATGCAACCACTTTATAAATTATTCACAAAGACCTTATGAAGTAATACATCAATATGTCATCAATATGTCTAGAGCATCATCTTGGCAACATTTGTCACTATTTCTATCCATTGATAAAGGGGTATAGAAAGTATGAGTCAAATACCCAAACCTTTCACCTAAGCCTAACATTTAAAGCCGAAGATCCCAACCAAGCCACAAACCATGTCTGGAGCACAAACCGGTCAGACACACTTAGGTCATCATCGCCGCCTTCCATTAATCCATCTTTGGAGAAAATACTGACGCGATGACCTTGCCAGGCCTGCTGTCGAAACCACCATGGCACCAGAGAACACCTCCTCCCTCCGCGCTTCCATCATCACAAATCCGTCGCCAAGGCCCTACCGCGCGCCACGCCGCCGAGACTCCACGTCATCGATGTGTCACATGAAATGCCGCTCCATCATAGGTGTCGTCCACTGGTCCCTAATCCTATGCATTCCTCCAAGAATGACGCATCCAAGAAGAATACGGCACAAGAGCGTCGCCGTTATCTGATTAAGCGATTTAGGGTTTCCCCCGAAGGTGGCCGATAGGGGTCTAGAGCTTCTCCATGTTGATGCCTTCAAGAAGGGGACGACGCAAAAAACGCCGCCATCACTGGCCTTGGCAACAAGCCAAGAGCAGGGTTTTCACCCGAATCTGTAGCTTCGGTATTAAATTCATGCTCCAACTAGCTCATCCAAAAGTCCGAACTAATGGAGAGGGGTGGGCAATATATTTCAACACTTCCCCTCACGTCTAGGCTATTTTAGTCCTTAGACGTGGGATCAATGTAGGCCGCAGAATCGTTTTGTTTAATATCGCGTTGGCACGGTCTTGAAATCAAAACCGCTTGACTTTGATACCATATTGAATTCATGTTTCAATCAACTCATCCAAAAGTACGAACTGGTGAAGAGAGAGACGGGCACTATATTTCAATACTCGGGTGCACGGACCGTCACCCACGCTAAACTGCTAGCAAAAATTAGGAGGATATACCATGACATGTTTCATGTTGTTTAAATACGATTTCCCTTTTTTTATAGCAAATCCATGATTGTTGTTTATGTTGTGGTTTCCATCGTCTAGTTGCTTCGACAAGAAATACACAAATTTAACCAGGTTTGTGCGTGGACTCTCATGGGTCTTTGGTCAATGCAAAATATGTAACGAAGGATGTCCATTCGAAGGCAGGAGAGCATAATATGAACAATGCGCTTTGAGCCGAGGGACAAAGTGTTAGTCCGACAAAAGATGAAAACAACAACCGCATTGGTGTAATGTAATAGGCAGAGGCAACTGCATGAAGTGCGGTGAGGCAACTGCATGAAGTGCGGTGTGTGTTGGACTAGATTGCTTGGGAAGCAACACGATTAGTGAGAAAAATGCCACCATCAGGTTGCTGGTAAAGCCCAATCATGCATGTGAGCTTCATGCACTTTAATATGTGACGGAGACCTGCGAGTGAACTCAATAATGAAAGAAATTTGTTACTCCCTCCGTCACGGTTTAGAAGGCACAGTTAGACTTGCGTGCGTTTTCAAAATAGACAAAGATTAAGGCACGTTGCATTTACTTCTAGCAGCTAATTAGTACTCCGTTGTACCACTTCTATATGCATGCGTAGTGTGAATGCTATTTTTTAACTCATTTCACAGCCAATCAATAACCACCTAGGTCCTAGAGAATTTACATGCATGCCTTCTAAACCGTGACGGAGGGAGTAGTTTGTAAATATACCATCTGCAGACCATATGGGTATGTACGTTTGCAAAAAGGAGTGTATATTGATTTATATATTTGTCTATGTTTTGCAAGCATATAATTATTATCTACTTTATGGCTTGATTTTTAGGTAATACTCCCTTTGTACCACAATACTTATAGTTGGGGTAATTCACTAGTAGAAAACAGGGTTTTGGTTCGGACTCAAAAACACATTAGTCCCGGTTCCTTTACGAATCGGGACTAATGTTAGTATTAGTCCCGGTTCGAGCGGCAAAGGCGCCGGTCGGGCATTAGTCCCGGTTCAAATGGGACATTTAGTCCGGTTCGTGTCACGAACCGGGACTAATCGTGACACGAACCGGGACTAAAGGTGTTCAGATTTTTTTTTCTGTTTTTAAATTCTTGTTTGTAGTTTCTGTTTTAAATTGCTTATATCTTTTAGGATATTTGATGTTTTTGATTGATTCTTTTTGCATTAGATTCAAAATTTTGTCTAGTTTCTGTTTGTGCCATTAGTTTTAAAATTTGAATGGTTTAAATTTGAATTTGTTTAAATTTGCTTCAAACCCAGTTTTTGAATAACTTGAGTTTACAAATAGTTTTTAATTTAATTCTTTTTGCTCCCACTCATGTGTTAGATTGTTGTCACAGTAAGATTTATTTGGTTATTTTTAGAATAATTTAAATTAGGATTTTAATTAAAGAAATATTGTTTTGCTTATATAGTTGTTTTAGTCATTTAATTATTATTTTTTTTATTATTTTTAGTTAGTTCTTTCTGTAGATTTTAACATGTTGTAGTATGGTGCATATTTAATGCACAAAAAAAATCTACAGTTCGATTAATTTTAAAAAAATGCCTTTGTAGCAGATGGGTTTTCGTCTGAAACCTTGATACTTTGAGTTTTATAGAAAATAAACAAAAATGATAAAATCTTCAAAAAATAAACAAAAATGATAAAATCTTCAAAAAATAAAATCCTTTGAGATGTTGTTAGGTTTTAGTGTCTAGTCGGTATAGAAATTTTGAGATATAAATTTTGACCGTTTTTGCAAAAAAAGGAAAAAAATAAACGGCCATAACTTTTGCATACGACGTCCAAAAAAAATTAATATATCAAAAAAAACTAGAAAAAATTGGTACTCGATTTCACCCGGGCTTGCCCGGTGAAGTTTTCTCACATGCTCAAAATTCCAAATGGAAAAAAAGTTATTTTAAAAAGAAGTTTTTTCCAAAAAAAAGAAAAATAATTTTATTTAAAAATATTAGGTTGTTTTTATTGAAATTCACTATTATTGTTACTTATTAAGTTTATTTTAATAATTGTTTGTAATTCAAAAAATTAAATCATGTGACATGACATCAAGACCCAAGTTGTTTAGGATTAATAGCCTACTATTGTCAGGAAAACAACAAGTGCACACTTGGCAACTAGGGACGATAGAACCAGAAAGTTAAGCGTGCTCGGGGTGAAGCAGTGAAAGGATGGGTGAAAATGAGTGATCCACAGAACTGTAGAACCGGGATTAAAGGTACTCCCTCCAAGGCGGCCACGTGGAGCACCTTTGGTCCCGGCTTGGAACAGGGCCGGGACTAAAGGTTACGGACCGGGACTAAAGGCCCTGTCTCCACTAGTGATTGTATTGTGCCCAATAATAAGTATTTAAATACAGTGCAAGTAGATTAATTATGTCCTAGAATCGGAGCCATCATCTTGCATATTCATCACTCTTGAATTCACCTTTAGGCCTTAGAGATGTAACATCATATGATTTGATACTTAATTATTGAAACCAAAGAGTGGTTTAGTTAAATGAAATATAATTAGCCACTCATGGATCCACCTTTATGTGTACTGGATTTTCCACCAAGAAAAAGGCGAATTTTCTGGTTGCACCCCCATAAAAGTTTGCATGAATTTTAATGTTACTTAAAAAGATAATCGCCACGATAGTCTGCGGATCAAACATATTGAATAGATTGATTTGCATCCAAAGGGCTCAAAGGGACTAGCCCCTCTTCATGGCACATACTCTCATATCATGCCATATATGTCCTGACTGGAGTGAGAATCATTTGAAGTCTAATTTTATGATAGGTATGGCAAAGAATATGCTGTTTTGCTGGAAAATCCAGTAACATCTTTACAGTAATGCTGCAAGATCAAAAGTAGTTTGATAGCTTCTCCACTCACAACAATTACGTGTGTACACACTGGAATTCTTAGTTAAATAGTCTTCCTTTAGATCTGCTTCAAAAGGTAATGCTAACTGGCACCATCGTCTTGCTGGGTAGTCCCTGCTTTATTCTTTCCTCTTTGGAAAGGAAAGCATAGGTTGGTCGAAGTTGCTATCGTTGGCTCAATCTACACTACTTTAGGAGATCAAACAAAAAAAAAAATAGGAATACTCAATGCCGATAAATAAAAGTATATCTCGTTGAGATAACATAGTTGAGAATCCATTATAGATTGGATAACCAAAAAATGACAAGAAGCTGATTCATGATTCCTTATGAAACACGCACTAGCTAGCTTTTTTTTTAGAAAAGGAGGTTAAACCCCCGGCCTCTGCATCAATCGATGCATGCAACCATCTTATTAATTATTTCATAAAGGTCTAACAAGAGTATACATCAATCCACCCAAAGCCACCACTCACACCTACAAACTTCATAATGTGGAGTGCTCTAACTCCACATATCTAAGACCGGTGTTGTTTCCAATCCATCAACATAACGTATCGGGAACAATGGCCGGTGCAGCACACCTAAAACGCACACCTCACGCACACGTTTTATCAGCCGCCATCATCCTCGAACCACTGACCCATCTTCAGGAAAGAGATCCGCATCATCCTTGCCAGTCCAATCATCCGTCGACGTCACCACGGCGCCCAACGGTCCACCGCCCTGCGCTCATCCGTCCAGATGCGAAGACTCCGGGAGATCTGTCGTGAGTAGCACCTGCCAACCAGGCATGACTCAGCGTAGCACCTGTCCGCCAGGCATGACTTGACAGCTCCATCGAAATTCCGTGCAAGACGAAGCCGCTCCACCTCCTGCCTCAGTCTGCCAGCGCTGCTCCACAAACGATGCTCCCAAGAGAGAAACGGCACCACAGTACCACCATCGTCCGATCTGGAAGACCAGATCCTAGGGTTTCCCCCGAAGTAGTGTCCACCACCAGCAACCGTTCAGGACCCACACAGTGTCCACCACCACTTAGCCCTCAAGGCGACGCCTTCAGGAAGGTCACGACGTCAAGGACGCTGCCGCCGCCCACCGGAGTTAGGGTTTTCACCCGAGAGCAAGGAAGGGGAGTAGAGGAGCAGATGTATACCGACGTCTCCAAAAAGAATAACGGCGCCCTTGAGCGTCGTCGTCGGCGCGGGCGGCCTGGGCCAACCAAGGGGTTTCCCCCAATCCGAATCTCCTCCACCGGCTTCACCCACAGGAAGGGCCCCGACAACCACGCCGGCACCGCCAAGAATCCGCAGGAGAGAGGCCCACAGGTCAGGACCTGGGGGGCGCAGGTGGTGGTGCGGGCAGCGGCCGACGAAGGCGAACATCACACCTCCACAACGACGCTTCCAAGAAAGATAGCGGCACCCATGGGCGTCGCCGTCGCGGCTCCGATGAAGACCAGAGCAAGGATTCCTCCCGGAGCTGCGCCGGATATCCACCGCCACCGACCGCTGAGCATGGCCGCCACACACCATCACGACCCCCAGCCAAGGCCACTGCACCGCGCGCCCTGGACACTGCTCGTGCCCAGCCGACCAGCGCAGCCGCGCCCGGCTGCCGCTCCCTACCACCAGGGTCGAGCGCCCCGCTAGATCCGGACATGGAGCCCCGGATCCGCCCTCCACCGCCGCCGATTGGCGAGATCACACCGGATCCCGTAACCGCCGACGCGGGGCGCCGCCGTCAGAGCCCGAAGGCCGACTCGAGGGGCCCCGCCGCCGCCATGCCCGGGGCGCGCGCGGCTTCGCCGGCACCCCCTCCGGCAGTGGCGAAGCGGGAGAGGGGGTCCGATAACGACGCGATGCGTGTCTCTACGCGAAGAGGATGTGCACCGGCGACGTGCTCGCGAGGCGCCGGACTGAAGGAGCGCGGGAGCCGGCGATGTCCCTTCCACTCTTATCTCACTTGCCTCAGATCCCGGCGGATGGCGACGGACGCGAACGGAGCCCGCAGCAGCCCCGGCGGCGGCGCTAGATCCCCGTTCCTTCCTTCCTCCGCGAAGGACCGGCAACCCTCGCGAGACCCGCTCGAGCGGCTAGGTTAGGGAAGGAGGAGGCGGATGACGCACTAGCTAGCTTGGTTGCCTATATGTCTTAATAGTAAAATATATCGTACATATTTAGGTGGTTGTCATTTTCTTTCTTGCCAAGACGAAATTCCTTTGATGCCTTGATGGCAAGGGTGAGGCGGGTCAATGTCAAGAAAGGAAAACTAGTGAGGCAGAACCGTGGTGGCTTATCAATCTTTTGGCTGGTTTCCATGAGCCAAGTGTAGTAAAAGCGAGTGTTTGTGAGTTATGAGTACATGCGTGCATCCTTGTGTCCACTAACCCTATATCAAGTGTACGTGTCTTAATATTCTCCGGCACAAGATTAGTAGCAAAAGCGGATTATTGTACTCCCTCCGTTCTTAAATATAAGACCTTTTAGAGATTACACTATGGACTACATGCGGATGTATATAGACATCTTTTAAATATAGCAAAAGCGGATTATTGTATGTAGTCTATAGTGCAATCTCTAAAAGGTCTTATATTTAGGAACGGAGGAAGTAGTATGCTAAGTTTTTGGTGATTTCTATAACGTGAATAATCTCTACAAGCAAAGTTACAGCTTCCGGATGCATGATCTCCACCCCATCAGTGCTGAAACTATGCATACAGCCACATTCCAAGCGAGATTGTGAGTGATCGACAGCGAAACAAATCACGTCGACGATGAATCCGCGCCGTCATAGGTGGCAAACTGTGGCGGAGACTCGGAGCGGCGACTGCCACGCGGCGGCACAGCATACACCCGTGCAGAATCAGAGGAAAAGGGTGAAAGGGAAACGACGACGGTTGACGGGAGGAGAGGGAGAGGAGGGTAGATGGGTAGCTAGCTACTAGCGGAGCACGCGCGACGATCAGTACATGGACGATCTCGTGTGCTGATCGATCTCGCACAAGAAACATCTGGAACACAATCAATCAATCCGCAGGCAATCACGTCCCCTACATCCTAGATTTTCCATCCGATGAGATGCACGTCGCTCTCTTATCTCCGTTGAGGCGATGAGCTGTGGACGACTGATCGAAATCACTAGACAAGAGGAGGAATATTTTACGTACTGTGCGTTAGGGGAGTGAGACGGGTCAAAGTTTATGCATGGTTCCAGCTAGCTGTGGACCTGTGGTGGAGCTAATATACTTACGGTGCGGTGGTAGAGCTGCAGAGGAATTACGTACGTACTCCACTTACTAGGGTATAAAATCCCAGTTGTGTTCGGTGAAAATTCCAAGTTTTGTGCGAGTCTTGCCGTTATTCGCGTCTAATTGCATGAGAAGGGTCGCGTAATTGCGCGTGCTCTGTGTGCTTGGTGTAGCTGGCATCTCGGGGCTAGCTCTAGCACACGCAAAGTATTACACAAATTCATTATAGAGAATGTCATGTAATTTTAGAAAATTTCCACATCGACCAAAAAATGATCATGCATTTTAGGGAATTATTCCTGTATCCTACAAAATATTTGTGTGTTTCTGAATATGTCCCTGTAATTTTGAAAAAGAAATGTTCACGCTATTTTTATCACAAAGATTTTGTATTTTATTAAAATTAAATAAAGCAGAAATATAAAACAGAATACTAACATAAAATGGAAATTAAAATTAAAAATGATAAAAACGAAAAAATAACACATGGAAAATATGAAAAACAGAAATCAAAATAACGCGGCCCAAAATTGAAAAATGGGCTTACAGCCCCATGCTTTCGCACCCCCGAGCGTAGGGGCCCACAAAGCTCCTACTTTTGCTCCTCAGCCTACCGAGTATTAGGGTCAGTTCTCATCTCCTCCGATTCCAAACTTCTTAAAAATTATACGCGAAGCCAGCCCGAATGGAATACTTTCGTGAAGCTGAAATCCACGAAACTATCGTGGGCTCTAGTACAATTTTCTGGAGCGAGGGATTCCCAGCTCCACAATTTTCGAAATCTAAAGTTTGAGCTATTTACCATCGTATTGCCACCGCCAAAAGAAAACACTTCGCGGCGTCCTCTCTCGATCGCACACACACCGCTCGCTTACATCTTTCCCCTCCCTCTCGTTTTCTCCTCTCAAGCCGTCGCCGCCGCCGTTCCCGCCACCAGGCCCGGCTGCCCCCATCGTCGGCCGGAATCTCTCCTCCGCTAACAGGTCCGGTTGTCCCCGGCTGATTACCAAAGGATCCCGTCCTCTGCGCCACCAGTCGAGGGGCGTGGAAGGAGCTACGACACCATGGCTTAGAGGAGCAAGGCCCGACGCCATTGACGCCCGAGAGGCCATCCCCAGCCAGGAGAAGCACTAGGAAGACCACTCTTCTTCCCCATCCTAAGAAAGGTGAGATCCTCCCGGCCCATGGTGGCAAGAAGTTGGGCTTCAAAGCCTCAGCTTGGCTGCCAGCTCACCCAGGCACTAGGAGAAGTTGCCTCGCCTCCAAAACGGTTTGCGTAGCGCCACCTGAAGTGAGAAGTCGGGATAGAAGCTTGGTACAAGAAGTTTTGCAGAAGCTAGTGTGTTTCGGAACAGGCCCTTAGTAACCGTCATGCGCCTATATGAAGTATGTAGCAATAGGGGGGCATGGGAGCGACTATATTATCTTCCCAAAAAAAGAGCGACTATATTCTGCCTATTGTGGTTGTTAGCACTTAGAACCCACCCCATTCATCTGAGATGGCTCATTAAGATTCTTACAAATTGACCTCAGCACGTCTGACTCTAAAACAAATTGGACATTCCTAAAAAAGTCAACAAAATGAGATACAAGCTAATATCATTTTAATTTTTTCATATAATTTAAAAAGTATACATAATTAGGGAAATGAAAAGATTTCTTGTACTTTATCAAAAATTTCCAATGTGTTCATGTATTTTTTAAATGGTCGCTGAATTAGAAAATGTATGTGCAACTAAAAATGTCCATGTAATTGGGAAACTGTTATGTTATGTAAAAACTGTTCATGAAATTTTAAAAGTGTTTATTCTATTTCAACAAAGTCATGTAATTTTATAATTATCATGTATTTAGTAAAAAATGTTTGTCTAATTTTAAAGGTATCTACGCAAACTAAAAATGTTCATGTATTTTTTATTATGAAATTCATATCTAAAATTATATCCTCGTATTTTTTGGAGGTGTGTATTAGTAAAAACATAACTTTTTATATTTATTATAGGAAAAATGAAAATTAAAAGAACGAGAAAATGGTGAAATCCTGAAAAATAAAATGGTATGAAAATAAAATAAAATCTAAGGAAAACATATAAACTAATACACGTGGGTGGGAAATGGTGGAATGGGCTACATCTAATGCTTTTAGACATTCGTTCATATTGAGAAAGTTCATACATTTTAGACGTGTACATATGGGTTAGAATAGGTGTTCAATTAATTATAAGAAAGAATATAATATTTTCCTCTGAAAATAAAAATGTGAATAAAGGTGATGGGAATAAACTAAAGAAACAATGGTAAACATGAAGGGAAAAACAGAACCAAAAAAAAATCTTGTTACTGGGACCCGCTCACCAAGGAAAGTACTTTCGACGTTGTATCCTTATATCCGGCTATGGGCGGTATGTGGCTCTGGGGTGGGACCTCCTATGTGATGTATCCTTCTGCCATGGCTATTTCTCGCTTACTACAAGAGCTACGCCAACGTCCCCTCCAGAGCGGTGGCTCGTTCCTTTTCAGTAGGCCGGGGCGTTAAGACGGTTTTATAGAGAGTTTGGGACAAGCTTGGGAACCTATCATGGGTTTGTATTTTCAGCGTTTCTTTTCTCTTTATTTTATTCGTTTTCCCCTTTTTTTTGTTTATTTTCATCTTTATCTTTTTTGTCTGTTTTGAACAGTTTTTTGTGTCGATTTTCGATGGTTTTATTCCTAGGTTTAAGTTTTATGTGTTATTTTACTTGTTTTATTATTTCATTTTCTTTTTTCAGAACATGTCTACATTTTAATGCAGATTATACATTTCTAAAACACATTTAACTTGTTTTCATGATTAACATTTGTTTCAAATATATATTTTCATGTCTTCTTTTTGCATTCACACTGTACATTTTCATATACAACAACTACATTTTCATATACATGTTTATTTGAAAAAAATGATTGTGAATTTTTTTATTAATATATGGTAAATTAGCTTTTCAAATAATGTTATAGAGATATAAATAAAATAATTAGATGAAAGAGCTTTGAGAAATTGTTGACCATGTCAAAATCGGGTGTCACAATATCAATTGAAAACCTCAAATGCGTATGGGCTCTCGAATTCTAGGAAGATTAGTGTTATAGTATATGTTTCATCTTATACCCATCCATTCCAATGAATAAGGCTTGCACGACCCTCAAAATTCAAATTTTATCATAAATTATACCAACCAAATATATATTATATGTTCAAAAGAAGTTTTCAATCGTATAATTTTGAAGTCACAAAATATATAGCATTATTCTACTCTATAGTCAAAGTTAGTTTTTATGAAATGTGTGCGCCTTATTCTAGAAGAGTGGGAGTACATGACATGCAACTTAAAACATACCATAGATGAGGGTAAACCTGATCATAGACTGGGCCGAGCCGGGTTTTACGCCGGGCTTGACGAAGCTCGAAGGAAAAAAATCCAAAGCGTGAGCCCGACCCAAAGCCCTAAAGTATGTGCTTTCTCAATCTTTAGCTTGGTCCGAATGCAAGCCCGAAGCCACAAAACCCAGCCCCAATGCAGTTTTTCAGTGTATGCGAGTGTAAGCCTGGCCAGAAAAAGGTTAGAAATGGAAGCCAAAACTCAACCAAAATATTCTTTCAGGCTGTAAAATGAAGCATGAGCCCGACCGAGAGACAAGCCTAGCAGAACCCTGGTTTTCTAGGCTGGGCTACCCATGAACATGTTTAGGTGAGGGGCAGACCACACCTTTTGGTGGTCATTTATTTACACTAGTAGAAAACAGGCCGTTGGATCGAAGCATTAGTCCCGGTTGGTTTTTGGACCGGAACTAATGCTGTCACTAGTCCCGGTTCATGAGACTAGTTTTTAGTCTCAGTTCATTTTTGACCTCTAGTACCGGTTGATGTTATGAACCGGGACTGGTTGGTGGCAGGCTGGTGTCAGACTGGTACCTTCGAGAACCTCTTTAGTCCCGGTTTGTAACACCAACCGGAACTAGAGGGGGACATTTAATCCCGATTGGTTATATAAACCGGGACTAAAGATCTCCCTATATAATCCTTTCGTCCAGACCGAGTCTATTTCTCTGTTTTCTCCATTCCCCTCTCTGTTCTTCCCCTTAGCTCGAGCTCATCCTCTATTTTTTTACCAAGATTTGTCAAGATTGGAGGCACCCCATCTCTCCAAGTGTTCACAAAGGTTAACAACTTTGTCATTTCATCTCTTATTGGTAGATTAGCTCGTGCAATCCTCTATAAGTATAGTGATTTGTGGATTTTAGTTTGGGTAGTAATTTTTGAGATTTTATTTGATTTATATGCAATCTGAGCTCAAATTAACTTCTTATTTGCATATGTGTAGGTGTGGTTCACTTAGTGTCTTCCCGTCCTCGTCCTAACCACCACCAATCGCGTGCACCGTCTCGTCCTCGGCATCACCTTGGCGATCCTCTTGTTCTTATCCTTTTTATACAAGAAAAAACTTATTTGTATGATTTAGATAGTTTTCTTACATGTATGATTATTTGTTATACATAATGTCATGATCTTGATATCCGTCCCCGTTGGTCCTCGTCCGGTTTATGATTCGGATGTGGTATATTCTCTTCTATAAGTATTTGTTGCATTTCTCGTTTATGATAATTATGCCCATCAAGTTGACATATATATTTTTATCTAGGAGGTATGTGAATCGGAAATTGCAACCGACCCTCTTGTCAAGAAGTTAAATGCAGTTGAAAAAGAAAAATGAGTATTTGAAAGAAAAATTAAAAAGAATTGAAGAAGAGAAGATGAAATTGGAGTTGTATAATGTTATGTAGTTGTTCTTCTGCATAGACAATGTGTGACAGCAGATCTCTTTGGGCACTACTTTATTTGTGTTTTGTGTATGGTTTTAGAGCTGTGGCTCTTGCCGAATCCATAAACTTGTGTGCCATTTGAATTTTCTCCTGCATGAAGTAGTTTATTTGTTTGAGGAGCTTATTTTTTTTCTTTCTAGGTCTTGGTTTTGTTGCACGAGCTCGGCTGTTTTCCTTGTAGGTTCTCTATCTTCATCTAAACTCTCTATATGTATGTTGTACTTTTTTGTAAGCAAGCTAACCATCTTCCGTGGAACCGCCTCCTCTACTTCATCGATTGTATTAAATCTCGCTTGCCCTTTGACATGTGATTCCTCCTTTTCTAACGTTTCCATATAGTCCTTCGGTTCCATCTTTATATCACTGTTGTATTGATGAATCTACTGTGTGCCACCAAAAAAGTGCTTCAGTTGAAACTTTTTTTGAAATGGAGGCAAAAGCTTTGCCTCATCTATTAAATAAGAGAGAATAGAGTGCGTTATAAACCATCGGATTACACGACATGAGTATTACTCTCGCAATATTAATAGTCCTAGTTTTTTGGCGCCGGCGGTGACCCAGAGGCTAGCCTCAGACGCGATGGACACAAGCAAAATAGTCGGTGGCGCGCTCTTGAGCTTGAAAACTCTTGCATTGCGCTCGTTCCAGATCATCCATGAGAGAGCATGGTGAGGGATGCCTTTGCTTGCGTGAGTGGTGAAGAGCAATCGCAAAAGCTTGCCCACGAAGCCTCAACCGAGCCGAACATGGGCCAAGTGTTCATGTCAAGGGCAGGAATGTGGTACTTGTCAATGACAAGGGACCAAAGCCTTCTAGTATAGAGGCACTTGTAGAAGAGATGAGTTCCACATTCTTGCACTCTCTTGCAAAGGGGACACAGGCCACAGTTTGGCCACCCTCGCTTCGCGAATCTATCCCGGTCCAAATTATGTCTTGTAGAGCCAACCAAGCGAAGAACTTGACTTTGGGAGGAGCCCAAGCCTTCCAAACTATCCTATCCATGCGAGAGAGAACCAACCCGAGAAATTGCGCCTTGTATGCAGATGCCACCGAGTAAATCTCACTGCTCGTGTGCTTCCATGTGATGTCATCCTCAGTGAGCTCATTGAGTTCTACCTCGTGCAAGAGCATCCAGAGAGAAAAAAATTGAGCGACTTGCTCGGCGGAGACATTGTTCAGGGTTTTGATCCTGAGGATCCATGCATTATTTTTTAGAGCCTCTCGCACCTTCCAATTCTTCCTCGTGGAAACCTCACAAATTAGCGGGGCGATGTCCTTTGGCTTGCGTCCATGTAGCCAAGGCGAGTCCCAGAAAGGGGTCCTCGCACCATTGCCAACGGTGATAGAGACGGAAGCATAGAAAAAATTGAGGTCCTCCTCGTCACAAGGTTGTCCCATCCCCACCCACATCTTGGTGGGCTCCTTGCATTCATACCATGACCAACGCAATCGGAGAGCGTGCGTAAACTTATCTGTGTTGAGCACCCCAAGCCCCCCATACTTGTATGGCCGACAGACGATCTCCCAATTCACCTTGCATTTTGCCCCTATTGTCTTATCAGCACCGGACCATAAGAAGGCTCTCTCGAGCTTGTTGACCTGGAGAAGGATGGTTGGTGGTATAACCAACGGCGTGCCGAGGTAGACTAGTTGGGAAGTGATCACGGACTTGACGAGGGCAGTTCGACCAATGGATGTGATGTTTTGCCCCTCATAAGTTGTTAGCTTGCCCACAACCTTGTCGATCAGGAATTGGAAATCCACCAATTTTAGCTTCCAAATGGATAGAAGTAGCCCCAAATAACGCAAGGGGGAAAGATGCCCTTGCCGCCGGCAGGTTTTGTGTTAAGCGCCCCAAATCAAGTTGGTTGCAACTGATGGGCACAAACGAGCTCTTTCCAAAGTTGGTGCAAAGGCCAGTGACCTCCCCGAAACCCCGCAAAATATTTGCAAGGTTGTCCACTTCAGTCTTTATTGGGGACAAGAAGACAACCGCGTCGTCCGCGTAGAGAGATGTTCTCATCATGGGGCCCCTCCCCCTGAGCTTATGGAGGAGCCCTTTTCTCGTAGCTACATCAAGAATTCTCTGAAAGAGGGTCAATTGCTATGACGAAGAGAAGCGGGGATATGGGATCCCCTTGGCGCAAGCCCTGGCCATGCTTGATTGGGTTTCCGGCAATACCGTTTAGAACGATCCTCGAAGAGGATGAGCTAAGGAGTGTTGCGATCCGGTCCCTGAATTTGCTAGGAAAACGTCGCCGTTGTAGTAGGTAGAGCAAATATTCCCACTTGACGGTGTCGAATGCCTTGCGGATATCAGGTTTGAAGAGGAGGGCCGGAGTCTTGCTCTTGTGCAGTCGCCTAGCAAGGTTGCGAACGTACATGAAATTATCATGGATGCTTCTTGTTTTGATGAAAGCGTTTTGGGCATTGGAGACTAGATGGGTCATGTGGGGGCTGAGCCTCCGAGAGAGCATCTTCCCAATGATTTTTGCGATCGCATGAACGAGACTGGTGGGTCTGTAGTCGGCGATCCCCTCAGCCCCTTCCTTTTTGGGCAAGAGCACCACATTTGATGAATTGAGCCACTGAAGGTTGTCGGTGTGTAGGGCGTCGAAATGGGTAATGACCCTCATGACATCACGCTTAACAATGTCCCAACACTTCTTGAAGAAGAGACCCGTGAAGCCATCCGGCCCTGGGGCCTTGCCACTTGGCAAAGCGTTGATCGCTTCAAGAACCTCACTCTCACATATCGGAGAGTCAATGCCTTGCAAATCAACTTGCTCCAAATTGAGCTCCTCCCAATTGAAATCTTTGCGGCTTCTCGGGCCTCTCTTCATGCCTTTGGAAAAATGATCATGAATGAGTTTCTCCTTGGTTTTGTGCTCGTGACCCAGCCATGCTCGTTCTTTATTCTGTGAATGAAAATTTTCCTCCTAGCAGTGACTCTGCAATGGAAGAACTTGGTATTTGCATTCCCTTCTCTGGCAATTCTGGCACATTGTTTCTTGTGCGACCTATCAAGCACGGCGAGGGCGATCACTCTTCTCTTGAGCCTAGACCGGAGGTCTTGCTCCTCGGCGGACAGGAGCCTGTTTTCTTGGGCGATATCTAGGCGCAAAATTACAAGGAGGGCATCTTGGTGATGAACTCTTGCCTTTGAGAACAGGCCCCTACTCCACTCCGCGAGGCGGAGCGCTGTCTTTCTGAGTTTGTGGAATAGGAGTTGATATGGCTCAGAATGGTCGATCCTTTCATTCCACGCCCTTAGAACCACATAGTTGAAGCCGAGAATGGACGCCCAAAAGTTTTCAAAATTAAAAACTCTCGTTCTTCTCGGACCCCTGCCATCGGCAAGCAGGAGAGGGCAGTGGTCAGAAAGGGAGGATGAGAGGGCGTGCAGGAGGTGCGTGCCGAAGATCGTGTCGCATTCTCCGTTACCGAAGAAGGAGTCAATCTTGCACAAGGTTGGGTTGGCCCCCTCGTTGCTCCAAGTGAAACGTCGGTTTTGTAGGTGGATTTCTTTGAGCTCACAACTCTGCAGCGTGGCCTTCAAGCGATTTATCCTACGGCAGTTAACGACTCTCTTGTTCTTGTCTCTTGCTCTATAAATCTGGTTAAAATCTCCACAGACAAGCCAAGCCATCCCCGATGGCGGTTTGTGGCTCAGGAGCTCGGCAAAGAAAATATCTTTGTTGGTGGAATCCGAAGGGCAGTAGACGGTTGTGATCTTGAACAGCCCGTCAGTCCCACGCAACGCAACCATGGCGGAGAGACAGAACGAAGTGTAGGAGATGTTGGAGACCTCAACTAGTAGGTCATCCGAGAGCAGCAAAATGCCTCCCCTAGTACCAGTTGCGGGCTGTTGCGCGAAGCTGCATAGCCTTTGCCCGCCCAAAAAGGTTGTCGTGAATGAGTCGACATTGTCGAGTTTTGTCTCTTGAAGGCAAAAAATATGGCAAGATGAGGACGCAACCGTTGCGCTGACAGCGGCGCGTCGATCTGGGCAGTTGAGACCCCTCACGTTCCAGCTCAAAAAATTAACAAGTTGATCTAACGGCAACACCTTGTAACCAGCAACACCTTGTACTCAGCTCAAACGGCATCGAATGCATGACAAATGACAGAGAGTTGCAAGCCTTGAAAGGCACAATAGAAGTAGTAGTCACTAGTTGATCGCAACAGATACATGGCCAAAGGCGAGATGGTGGCATGCTCCAAGCGCAGGGAGCATCCTCACCCATGAACCAGCAGCCTAAGCCAGCACAGTTTTTTGCTAATATAATAAAATGCAGACCCTGGTTGACAGAGAGCGCGAGCTTCAGCTGGCTTCCTGCTGCGCCACAGCGCCATCACCATTTGCTTCCAGGTCGAGTGCTCCTCCTCCTCCATGAGCAATGAGGGCGTCCTCTACTTCCACTGTGCTGCCATCATCCAGTTTGAACAGACCACGCCTGGCAGCAATAACATTAGGTGGCAGCTGCTCCCTGAATCGCTCCGCGAAAGTGTCCAGCGCAGCGGCAGTGACGTCCTCGCCGTCCTTGACGATGCCAAGGCTGCGACGCACAAGAATCTCCACAGTCTGTGCTGCCGGGGCCGCCTTGGGACAGCCTCCTGCACGCGACTTGGAGATGGAGAAACCTGCACCAGACATAGAAATGTCGATGCCCGCCATTGTTTTCTGATGATGAGGCGCCAGAGCCCTTGTAGGCGCCGTTGCCCTTGGAGGAGATGCTGCAGGAGAAGGCAGCATAGCGTCCTGACGATCCCCAAAGAGGCACTGGAGACCCACAGCGCCTACAGCAGCCTTGGCGCACATCTGCACCGGAGGCGGTGTCCAACGCAGCAGACCACTGGACAGAAGGGGAGGCGTGGGCGATGCCTCAAATCCTGGGGGCTTGGCAGGTGACAGCCCCGGCTCCTGGAGGTGAACTGGCGAGCAGATGCAGAACAACGATTGGCTTGGCCAAGCTAGCGCCATCGGGGAAGGGCGATCTTCACTCCTTTTGGACCAAGGTGATGGCGGCATGACCGTCGTGGGATTCGGCGGAGGAGAGGCCCGCGGAGTGCGTGCCTCCTGGGAAAGGCGACGTGCAGCATGAGGCAGAGGGGCAACCACCGGGCTGCGGCCACACCCAGCCGCACTCACAGGAGGGCCCTGCAGTGGCAGCGACTCGAGGGCGCGAGCCGCCTCCCCACTGGTGGAGCCCGAGCCGAGGAGCCTAGCACGGAGGCAACGGCGGTGGCAAGTTCAGTGGCCCGACGACGACCACCACCCTCGCGACGCCCATCGCGGCCCTCGTCGTGATGGTTACCACGCGAGGCGTCTGTTGTATGGCGTGAGAGGCTTCGACGGATGCGAACACCCCATCCCTCACAACTCCTGGAGCTGTCGCGGTCGCGCCGGTCCTGGTCATCACGGCCACGCCCGCTCCCAGGGTCATCTTTGCGATCACGCCGGTGATGGTCGACGGGGCGAGAGATGTGTTCGTAGGGGTCGCGCGCCTGCCACTCCCCGTCGACGACGCCCTTCTGATAGTTGTACCCCTTGGAGACGATCGTCGGGCCTTGAGTAGGGTCTTCAGGAATCGACAGGTGGATGATCACCCGTCGCTCAAGGCCAGGACGACCGACGAACGGTTGCCCCCCCTCCCCCCCGCACGCACCGGCAGGGTAACTCAGTTCACGCGCGACACATTGGAAGGCGAGGCCATCCATGTTGGAATTATGCCCTAGAGGCAATAATAAATATAGTTATTATTATAATTCCTGTATCAAGATAATCGTTTATTATCCATGCTATAATTGTATTGAATGAAGACTCATTTACATGTGTGGATACATAGACAAAACACTGTCCCTAGCAAGCCTCTAGTTGGCTAGCCAGTTGATCAAAGATAGTCAGTGTCTTCTGATTATGAACAAGGTGTTGTTGCTTGATAACTGGATCACGTCATTAGGAGAATCACGTGATGGACTAGACCCAAACTAATAGACATAGCATGTTGATCATGTCATTTTGTTGCTACTGTTTTCTGCGTGTCAAGTATTTGTTCCTATGACCATGAGATCATATAACTCACTGACACCGGAGGAATGCTTTGTGTGTATCAAACGTCGCAACGTAACTGGGTGACTATAAAGATGCTCTACAGGTATCTTCGAAGGTGTTAGTTGAGTTAGTATGGATCAAGACTGGGATTTCTCACTCCGTGTGACGGAGAGGTATCTCGGGGCCCACTCGGTAATACAACATCACACACAAGCCTTGCAAGCAATGTGACTTAGTGTAAGTTGCGGGATCTTGTATTACAGAACGAGTAAAGAGACTTGCCGGTAAACGAGATTGAAATAGGTATGCGGATACTGACGATCGAATCTCGGGCAAGTAACATACCGAAGGACGAAGGGAATGACATACGGGATTATATGAATCCTTGGCACTGAGGTTCAAACGATAAGATCTTCGTAGAATATGTAGGATCCAATATGGGCATCCAGGTCCCGCTATTGGATATTGACCGAGGAGTCTCTCGGGTCATGTCTACATAGTTCTCGAACCCGCAGTGTCTGCACACTTAAGGTTCGACGTTGTTTTATGCGTATTTGAGTTATATGGTTGGTTACCGAATGTTGTTCGGAGTCCCAGATGATATCACGGACGTCACGAGGGTTTCCGGAATGGTCCGTAAATGAAGATTGATATATAGGATGACCTCATTTGATTACCGGAAGGTTTTCGGAGTTACCGGGAATGTACCGGGAATGACAAATGGGTTCCGGGAGTTCACCGGGGGGGCAACCCACCCCGGGGAAGCCCATAGGACTTGGGGGTGGCACACCAGCCCTTAGTGGGCTGATGGGACAGCCCAAGAAGGCCCTATGCGCCAAAGGAAGAAATCAAAGAGAAAAAAAAGGAGGAGGTGGGAAAGGAAAGAAGGACTCCACCCACCAAACCAAGTCGGACTCGGTTTGGGGGGCGGGAGACCTTCCCCCTTTGGCTCGGCCGACCCCCTTGGGGCTCCTTGAGCCCCCAAGGCAAGGCCCCCCTCTCCCACCTATATATACGGAGGTTTTAGGGCTGATTTGAGACGACTTTTCCACGGCAGCCCGACCACATACCTCCATAGTTTTTCCTCTAGATCGCGTTTCTGCGGAGCTCGGGCAGAGCCCTGCTGAGACAAGATCATCACCAACCTCCGGAGCACCGTCACGCTGCCGGAGAACTCTTCTACCTCTCCGTCTCTCTTGCTGGATCAAGACGAGATCATCGTCGAGCTGTACGTGTGCTGAACGCGGAGGTGCCGTCCGTTCGGCACTAGATCGTGGGACTGATCGCGGGACGGTTCGCGGGGCGGATCGAGGGACGTGAGGACGTTCCACTACATCAACCGCGTTCACTAACGCTTCTGCTGCACGGTCTACAAGGGTACGTAGATCACACATCCCCTCTCGTAGATGGACATCACCATGATAGGTCTTCGTGCACGTAGGATAATTTTTGTTTCCCATGCGACGTTCCCCAACAGTTGTATCAGAGCTAGGTTCATGCGTAGATGTCTTCTCGAGTAGAACACAAAAGTTTTTGTGGGCGGTGATGTGCGTTTTGCTGCCCTCCTTAGTATTTTCTTGATTCCGCGGTATTGTTGGATTGAAGCGGCCTGGACCGACATTACTCGTACGCTTATGAGAGACTGGTTTCATCGCTACGAGTAACCCCGTTGCTCAAAGATGACTGGCAAGTGTCAGTTTCTCCAACTTTAGTTGAATCAGATTTGACCGAGGAGGTCCTTGGATGAGGTTAAATAGCAACTCATATATCTCCGTTGTGGTGTTTGCATAAGTAAGATGCGATCCTACTAGATACCCATGGTCACCACGTAAAACATGCAACAACAAAATTAGAGGACGTCTAACTTGTTCTTGCAGGGTATGCTTGTGATGTGATATGGCCAACGATGTGATGTGATATATTGGATGTATGAGATGATCATGTTGTAATAGATAATATCGACTTGCACGTCGATGGTACGGCAACCGGCAGGAGCCATAGGGTTGTCTTTATACTAATGTATGTGCTTGCAGATGCGTTTACTATTTTGCTAGGATGTAGCTTTAGTAGTAATAGCATGAGTAGCACGACAACCCGGATGGTGACACGTTGATGGAGATCATGGTGTGGCGCCGGTGACAAGAAGATCGTGCCGGTGCTTTGGTGATGGAGATCAAGGAGCACGTGATGATGGCCATATCATGTCACTTATGAATTGCATGTGATGTTAATCCTTTTATGCACCTTATTTTGCTTAGAACGACGGTAGCATTATGAGGTGATCTCTCACTAAAATTTCAAGACGAAATTGTGTTCTCCCCGACTATGCACCGTTGCTACAGTTTGTCGTTTCGAGACACCACGTGATGATCGGGTGTGATAGACTCAACATTTACATACAACGGGTGCAAAACAGTTGCGCACGCGGAACACTCGAGTTAAGCTTGATGAGCCTAGCATGTGCAGACATGGCCTCGGAACACATGAGACCGAAAGGTCGATCATGAATCATATAGATGATATGATTAGCATAGGGATGCTTACCACTGAAACTATACTCAACTCACGTGATGATCGGACTTGAGCTAGTGTAAGTGGATCATGAACCCCTCAAATGACTAGAGAGATGTACTTTTTGAGTGGGAGTTTAGCGAATAATTTGATTAAGTTAAACTCTAATTATCTTGAACATAGTCTAAGTCCACTTTGAATATATTTGTGTTGTAGATCATGGCTCACGCGACAGTCACCCTGAATTTTAATACGTTCCTCGAGAAAGCTAAGTTGAAAGATGATGGAAGCAACTTTGTAGACTGGGCTCGTAATCTTAAGCTAATCTTACAAGCTGGGAAGAAGGATTATGTCCTTAATGCTGCGCTAGGAGATGAACCACCCGCTACGGCTGATCAGGATGTTAAGAACACTTGGTTAGCACGTAAGGAGGACTACTCAGTAGTTCAATGTGCAGTCTTGTATGGCTTAGAACCGGGACTTCAACGTCGCTTTGAGCGTCATGGAGCATTTGAGATGTTCCAGGAGTTGAAGTTTATCTTTCAGAAGAACGCCCGGATTGAGAGGTATGAGACCTCCGATAAATTCTATGCTTGCAAGATGGAGGAGAACTCGTCTGTCAGTGAACATGTGCTCAAAATGTCTGGGTACTCAAACCGTCTAGCTGAGCTGGGGATTGAACTCCCGCAAGAGGCTATCACTGACAGAATCCTTCAATCACTGCTGCCAAGCTATAAAGGCTTTGTGTTGAACTACAACATGCAAGGGATGAACAAGTCTCCCGGCGAGTTGTTTGCGATGCTGAAAGTCGCAGAGTCTGAACTCCGTAAAGAGCATCAACTATTGATGGTGAATAAGACCACTAGTTTCAAGAGTAACGCCAAAGGCAAGAAGGGTAATTCAAAGAAGAGCGGCAAGCCTGTTGCCAATCCGACGAAGAAACCCAAAGCTGGACCTAAGCCTGAAACAGAGTGTTACTATTGCAAGGGTATGGGTCACTGGAAGCGCAATTGCCCCAAGTATCTGGCAGATAAAAAGGCGGCCAAAGAAAAATCAGGTATATTTGATATACATGTTATTGATGTGTACTTAACCGGCTCTCGTAGTAGTGCCTGGGTATTCGATACCGGTTCTGTTGCTCATATTTGCAACTCGAAACAGGAACTGCGGAATAGACGAAGGCTGGGGAAAGATGAAGTGACGATGCGTGTAGGAAATGGTTCCAAGGTTGATGCAATCACCGTCGGCACAGTTTCACTTCAGTTACCATCAGAATTAGTTATGAACTTGAGTCATTGTTATTTAGTGCCTGCGTTGACCATGAACATTATATCTGGATCTTGTTTATTGCGAGACGGTTACTCTTTTAAGTCAGAGAATAATGGTTGTTCTATTTCTATGAGTAACATCTTTTATGGTCATGCACCCAATGTGAGAGGATTGTTCATATTGAATCTTGATAGCGATACACACATACATAACACCGAGACCAAAAGAGTTAGAGTTAACAATGATAGCGCCATATTTTTGTGGCACTGCCGCTTAGGTCATATTGGTGTAAAGCGCATGAAGAAACTCCATGCCGATGGACTTTTGGAGTCACTTGACTTTGATTCACTTGACACGTGCGAACCATGCCTCATGGGCAAGATGACTAAAACTCCGTTCTCCGGAACAATGGAGCGTGCAAGTGACTTGTTGGAAATCATACATACCGATGTGTGTGGTCCGATGAGCGTAGAGGCACGCGGCGGATATCGTTATTTTCTCACCTTCAGTGACGATTTGAGTAGATATGGTTATGTCTACTTAACGAAGCACAAGTCTGAAACATTTGAAAAGTTCAAACAATTTCAGAGTGAAGTTGAAAATCATCGTAACAAGAAGATCAAGTTCCTACGGTCTGATCGTGGGGTGAATATCTGAGTTTCGAGTTTGGTGCTCACTTAAGACAATGTGGAATTGTTTCACAGTTGACACCGCCTGGAATATCACAGCGTAATGGTGTGTCCGAACGTCGTAATCGTACTTTATTAGAGATGGTGCGATCTATGATGTCTCTTACCGATTTGCCGTTATCGTTTTGGGGTTATGCATTAGAAACAGCTGCATTCACTTTAAATAAGGCACCATCAAAATCCGTTGAGACGACACCATATGAACTGTGGTATGGCAAAAGGCCAAAGTTGTCGTTTCTTAAAGTTTGGGGATGTGATGCTTATGTCAAAAAGCTTCAGCCTGAAAAGCTGGAACCCAAAGCGGAAAAGTGCGTCTTCATAGGTTACCCAAAAGAGACAGTTGGGTACACCTTCTATCTCAAATCCGAGGGCAAAGTGTTTGTTGCTAAAAACGGAGCTTTTCTCGAGAAGGAGTTTCTCTCAAGAGAATTGAGTGGGAGGAAGATAGAACTTGACGAGGTTGTCGAACCTCTCATCCCTCTGGATGGTGGTGCAGGGCAAGGGGAAACCTCTGTCGTTGTGACGCCGGTTGAGGAGCAAGTTAATGATGATGATCATGAAACTCCGGTTCAAGTTTCTGTCGAACCACGCAGGTCGACGAGACCACGTGCTGCTCCAGAGTGGTACGGTAATCCTGTCTTATCAATCATGTTGTTGGACAACAATGAACCTGCAAATTATGAAGAAGCAATGGTGGGCCCAGATTCCAACAAATGGCTAGAAGCCATGAAGTCCGAGATAGGATCCATGTATGAGAACAAAGTGTGTACTTTGGAGGTACTGCCTGAGGGCCGCAAGGCTATTCAGAACAAATGGATCTTTAAGAGGAAGACAGACGCTGACGGCAGTGTGACCGTTTATAAAGCTCGACTTGTGGCAAAGGGTTTTTCACAAGTTCAAGGAGTTGTCTACGATGAGACATTCTCACCCATAGCGATGCTTAAGTCCGTCAGAATCATGTTAGCAATAGCTGCATTTTTCGATTATGAAATCTGGCAGATGGATGTCAAAACGGTGTTCCTTAACGGTTTCCTTAAGGAAGAATTTTATATGATGCAACCCGAAGGTTTTGTCGATCCTAAGAATGCTAATAAGGTGTGCAAGCTCCAGCGATCCATTTATGGACTGGTGCAAGCATCTCGGAGTTGGAACAAACGCTTTGATGAGGTGATCAAAGCATTTGGGTTTATACAAGTGGTTGGAGAATCTTGTATTTACAAGAAAGTGAGTGGGAGCTCTGTGGCGTTTCTAATATTATATGTGGATGACATATTACTGATTGGAAACAACGTAGAGTTTTTGGAGAGCATAAAGGATTACTTGAATAAAAGTTTCTCTATGAAGGACCTAGGAGAAGCTGCTTACGTTCTAGGCACTAAGATCTATAGGGTTAGACCAAAACGCCTGATAGGACTTTCACAAAGCACATACCTTGATAAAGTTTTGAAGAGGTTCAAAATGGAACAGTCCAAGAAGGGGTTCTTGCCAGTTTTACAAGGTACGAGATTGAGTAAGACTCAGTGCCCAGCAACTGATGAGGATAGAGAGCATATGCGCTCCGTCCCCTATGCTTCAGCCATAGGTTCTATCAGGT
Source organism: Hordeum vulgare subsp. vulgare (assembly GCF_904849725.1). Classification (NCBI taxonomy): domain Eukaryota; kingdom Viridiplantae; phylum Streptophyta; class Magnoliopsida; order Poales; family Poaceae; genus Hordeum; species Hordeum vulgare. The sequence goes on along the minus strand of NC_058524.1, from coordinate 567,102,147 downwards.
ATGCAATGTTGTGCACTAGACCAGACGTTAGCTTGGCCATAAGTATGGCAGGTAGGTTCCAGAGTAATCCAGGAGTGGATCACTGGACGGCGGTCAAGAATATCCTGAAGTACCTGAAAAGGACTAAGGAGATGTTTCTCGTGTATGGAGGTGACGAAGAGCTCGCCGTAAAAGGTTACGTCGATGCAAGCTTTGACACAGATCCGGACGACTCTAAGCCGCAAACCGGATACATATTTATTCTTAATGGGGGTGCGGTAAGCTGGTGCAGTTCCAAGCAAAGCGTCGTAGCAAATTCTACATGTGAAGCGGAGTACATGGCTGCCTGGGAGGCAGCTAAGGAGGGTGTCTGGATGAAGCAGTTCATGACGGATCTTGGAGTGGTGCCAAGCGCACTGAATCAAATAACCTTGTTCTGTGACAACACGGGTGCCATTGCCTTAGCAAAGGAACCACGGTTTCACAAGAAGTCCAGACACATCAAACGACGCTTCAACCTCATCCGCGACTACATCGAAGGAGAGGATGTAAATATATGCAAAGTACACACAGATCTGAATGTAGCAGACCCGCTGACTAAACCTCTTCCACGGCCAAAGCATGATCAACACCAGAACTGTATGGGTGTTAGATTTATTACAATGTAATTCGCATGATGATGTGAGGGCTAGATTATTGACTCTAGTGCAAGTGGGAGACTGTTGGAATTATGCCCTAGAGGCAATAATAAATATAGTTATTATTATAATTCCTGTATCAAGATAATCGTTTATTATCCATGCTATAATTGTATTGAATGAGGACTCATTTACATGTGTGGATACATAGACAAAACACTGTCCCTAGCAAGCCTCTAGTTGGCTAGCCAGTTGATCAAAGATAGTCAGTGTCTTCTGATTATGAACAAGGTGTTGTTGCTTGATAACTGGATCACGTCATTAGGAGAATCACGTGATGGACTAGACCCAAGCTAATAGACATAGCATGTTGATCGTGTCATTTTGTTGCTACTATTTTCTGCGTGTCAAGTATTTGTTCCTATGACCATGAGATCATATAACTCACTAACACCGGAGGAATACTTTGTGTGTATCAAACGTCGCAACGTAACTGGGTGACTATAAAGATGCTCTACATGTATCTCCGAAGGTGTTCGTTGAGTTAGTATGGATCAAGATTGGGATTTGTCACTCCGTGTGATGGAGAGGTATCTCGGGGCCCACTCGGTAATACAACATCACACACAAGCCTTGCAAGCAATGTGACTTAGTGTAAGTTGCGGGATCTTGTATTACGGAACGAGTAAAGAGACTTGCCGGTAAACGAGATTGAAATAGGTATGCGGATACTGACGATCGAATCTCGGGCAAGTAACATACCGAAGGACGAAGGGAATGACATACGTGATTATATGAGTCCTTGGCACTGAGGTTCAAACGATAAGATCTTCGTAGAATATGTAGGATCCAATATGGGCATCCAGGTCCCGCTATTGGATATTGACCGAGGAGTCTCTCGGGTCATGTCTACATAGTTCTCGAACCCGCAGGGTCTGCACACTTAAGGTTCGACGTTGTTTTATGCGTATTTGAGTTATATGGTTGGTTACCGAATGTTGTTCGGAGTCCCGGATGATATCACAGACGTCACGAGGGTTTCCGGAATGGTCCGTAAACGAAGATTGATATATAGGATGACCTCATTTGATTACCGGAAGGTTTTCAGAGTTACCGGGAATGTACCAGGAATGACGAATGGGTTCCGGGAGTTCACCGGGGGGGGGGGGGGGCAACCCACCCCGGGGAAGCCCATAGGCCTTGGGGGTGGCACACCAGCCCTTAGTGGGCTGGTGGGACAGCCCAAGAAGGCCCTATGCGCCATAGGAAGAAAATCAAAGAGAAAACAAAAAAAAGGAGGAGGTGGGAAAGGAAAGAAGGACTCCACCCACCAAACCAAGTAGGACTCGGTTTGGGGGGGGAGACCTTCCCCCCTTTGGCTCGGCCGACCCCCTTGGGGCTCCTTGAGCCCCAAGGCAAGGCCCCCCCTCTCCCACCTATATATACGGAGGTTTTAGGGCTGATTTAAGACGACTTTTCCACGGCAGCCCGACCACATATCTCCACGGTTTTTCCTCTAGATCGTGTTTCTGCGGAGCTTGGGCGGAGCCCTGCTGAGACAAGATCATCACCAACCTCCGGAGCGCCGTCACGCTGCCGGAGAACTCTTCTACCTCTCCGTCTCTCTTGTTGGATCAAGAAGGCCGAGATCATCGTCGAGCTGTACGTGTGCTGAACGCGGAGGTGCCGTCCGTTCGGCACTAGATCGTGGGACTGATCGCGGGACAGTTCGCGGGGCGGATCGAGGGACGTGAGGACGTTCCACTACATCAACCGCGTTCACTAACGCTTCTGCTGCACAGTCTACAAGGGTACATAGATCACACATCCCCTCTCATAGATGGACATCACCATGATAGGTCTTCGTGCGCGTAGGAAATTTTTTGTTTCCCATGCGATATTCCCCAACAATCCATGCCCACACCCCTAGAACCTCCGTGTCCGTCTTGAGCTTCGACGCGGTTTCTATGTAGTCGATGGAGCACCCTGGCCCGATGGCTTGAGCGACGGCGAACTCATCCCACGCGTGCAGAGGTAGCCCATCGAGGCAAAGACGGACGTGGTGGACGAGGTCCACCTGCTTGGAATGAGCCTCGAGCCGCCATCGGGCATAGCTGGAGTCGGGTGTCCCGGAACGGAATGTCCCTGTGCCCAGTGGCGTCCGCGCTGTGGTGCTGATGGAAGAAGCGCACCAGTAAGGCTTCGGGGAAGTGCTTGACGACGCACACATCGTCAGCCAGCATGCCTATCTCCGCGACGATGGCGGCGGTGATGTCCTGGACGGAGGCTGTGAGGTCACGGTCGAGCCAAGCCACCACCCCGTTCGAGCCGAGGAGCGCAGCCTCATGGTGCATTGCCGATGTCGCGTGGATGATAGTGAACACCTTTGTCGGCCTCTGCGAGTGGTTCCCGCTCCATGCCATGGCTCAGGGATGGGATTGGTGGGGAGGAGGAGCCACCGGTGATGAAGCCTTCGGGAGCCGGCGAGCAGCTGCAGGTGACGCACGCGCCGGAGGGGAGCGACTGGGGCGTGAAGAAACTCCGCCCGGGCGAAGGTGGGGAGCAGGCTCGTTGGGGCAGCTCCTGGCGCGATGCCCTTCCTAGAAGCAGCGACGGCAGGTGACACGGTTTCTGCACTCGAAATGACGATGGTGAGGATGGAGGCAACGGAAGCAGAGCCCTTTAATCCAATCCGGGATGGGCAGTGACTCCGTGACAATAGACCGTCCCCGGCGACGGCACCAGAAGAATGATGTTGACGGCCCACCAGCGCGTGGGATCGCAGCAGTTTTCGAGGGTAGAGTATTCGACCCAAATTTGTTGATACACCAAAAGGAGGTGAGAGGATACTCTCGAGTATTAGCACCGGAATTTATCAGATTCAACCATACCTGAAAGATTAATATCTGCAAGCAAAGAGTCAGCAGCAAAGTAGTATGATAACAACGGTGTGAGAATCGATCTATTGACGGCAGACTATTCCTAACTGTCGTATCAATGGCGCCAAGTTGCCCGTTGACGGAAATTGTCTTTTCCCGTCAATGCCGAGCGCATCAAAATTGTAGCAGGTAGCAGCAGTGTAACGAGTAATAGCAGTGGCAAGGAACAACAATAGTGACAGCAGTAGCAAGTAGCAACAGTAGCAAGCGACAGCAGCAGCAAGTAACAACAGTAGTAACAGCAGCAGCAACAGTAGTAACAGCAGTAGTGGGACGAACTCGTAGGCAATGGGTTGGTGATTCGTTTGGATGATATTCATCATGCAACAGTTATAACACGGAGAGATATGTGGCTAGCTCCCGTTCGTCAATGTGATGTAGGCATGCATTCCGCGTGTAGTCATACGTGCTTAGGGAAAAGAACTTGCATGACATATATTGTCCATCCCTCCCGTGGAAGCGGGGTCCAAAAGGATACTACGGGATATTAAGGTTCTCCTTTTAATAAAGAACCGGAACAACGCATTAGCACTTGGTGAACACATGAACTCCTCAAACTATGATCATCACCGGGAGTGGTTCCGGTTATTGTCACTCCGGGGTTGTCGGGTCATAACACATAGTAGGTTACTACAACTTGCAAGATCGGATCTAAAACACACATATATTGGTGACAACATAATAATTTCACATCTGAAATCATGGCACTCGTGCCCTAGAGGCAATAATAAATTAGTTATTATTATATTTCTTAGTTCATGATAATCGTTTATTATCCATGCTATAATTGTATTGATTGGAAACACAATACTTGTGTGGATACATAGACAAAACACTGTCCCTAGTAAGCCTCTAGTTGACTAGCTCGTTGATCAAAGATGGTCAAGGTTTCCTGGCCATAGGCAAGTGTTGTCACTTGATAACGGGATCACATCATTAGGAGAATCATGTGATGGACTAGACCCAAACTAATAGACGTAGCATGTTGATCGTGTCATTTTGTTGCTACTGTTTTCTGCGTGTCAAGTATTTGTTCCTATGACCATGAGATCATATAAACTCACGGACACCAGAGGAATGCTTTGTGTGTATCAAACGTCGCAACGTAACTGGGTGACTATAAAGATGCTCTACAGGTATCTCCGAAGGTGTTCGTTGAGTTAGTATAGATCGAGACTGGGATTTGTCACTCCGTGTGAACGGAGAGGTATCTCGGGGCCCACTCGGTAATACAACATCACACACAAGCCTTGCAAGCAATGTAACTTAGTGTAAGTTGCGGGATCTTGTATTAAGGAACGAGTAAAGAGACTTGCCAGTAAACGAGATTGAAATAGGTATACGGATACTGACGATCGAATCTCGGGCAAGTAACATACCGAAGGACAAAGGGAATGACATACGGGATTATATGAATCCTTGGCACTGAGGTTCAAACGATAAGATCTTCGTAGAATATGTAGGATCCAATATGGGCATCCAGGTCCCGCTATTGGATATTGACCGAGGAGTCACTCAGGTCATGTCTACATAGTTCTCGAACCCGCAGGGTCTGCACACTTAAGGTTCGACGATGTTTTATGCGTATTTGAGTTATATGGTTGGTTACCGAATGTTGTTCGGAGTCCCGGATGGGATCACGGACGTCACGAGGGTTTCCGGAATGGTCCGGAGACGAAGATTGATATATAGGATGACCTCATTTGGTTACCGGAAAGTTTCCGGGCATTACCGGAAAAGTTTCGGGCTCATCGGTAGTGTACCGGGAGTGCCGGGAGGGGTGCCGGGGACCATCGGGAGGGGTGTCACGCCCCAAGGGGTCTCATGGGCTATGGGAAGAGATAAACCAGCCCCTAGTGGGCTGGAATAAGTTCCCACTAAGGCCCATAAGGTTTGAGAAGGAAAAAAACACAAGGTGGAAAGAGTTTCCAAGTGGGAAGGTGGAATCCTACTCCAAGTAGGATTGGAGTAGGACTCCTCCACCTCCAATTTCGGCCAAACCTTTGGGTTTTGAGGCTGCCTCCTCCCCTCCCTCCCACCTATATATACGGAGGTTTTAGGGCTGATTTGAGACGACTTTCTCACGGCTGCCCGACCACATACCTCCATAGTTTTTCCTCTAGATCGCGTTTCTGCGGAGCTCGGGCGGAGCCCTGCTGAGACAAGATCATCACCAACCTCCGGAGCGCCGTCATGCTGCCGGAGAACTCTTCTACCTCTCCGTCTCTCTTGCTGGATCAAGAAGGCCGAGATCATCGTCGAGTTGTACGTGTGCTGAACGCGGAGGTGCCGTCCGTTCGGTACTAGATCGTGGGACTGATCGCGGGATTGTTCGCGGGGCGGATCGAGGGACGTGAGGACGTTCCACTACATCAACCGCGTTCACTAACGCTTCTGCTGTATGATCTACAAGGGTACGTAGATCACTCATCCCCTCTCGTAGATGGACATCACCATGATAGGTCTTCGTGCGCGTAGGAAAATTTTTGTTTCCCTTGCGACGTTCCCCAACAGTGGCATCATGAGCTAGGTTCATGCGTAGATGTCTTCTCGAGTAGAACACAAAAGTTTTGTGGGCGGTGATGTGCGTTTTGCTGCCCTCCTTAGTCTTTTCTTGATTCCGCGGTATTGTTGGATTGAAGCGGCTTGGACCGACATTACTCGTACGCTTACGAGAGACTGGTTTCATCGTTACGAGTAACCCCCTTTGCTCAAAGATGACTGGCAAGTGACTGTTTCTCCAACTTTAGTTGAATCGGATTTGACCGAGGAGGTCCTTGGATGAGGTTAAATAGCAACTCATATATCTCCGTTGTGGTGTTTGCGTAAGTAAGATGCGATCCTACTAGATACCCTCGGTCACCACGTAAAACATGCAACAACAAAATTAGAGGACGTCTAACTTGTTTTTGCAGGGTATGATTGTGATGTGATATGGCCAACGATGTGATGTGATATATTGGATGTATGAGATGATCATGTTGTAATAGAAATATCGACTTGCACGTCGATGGTACGGCAACCGGCAGGAGCCATAGGGTTGTCTTTATACTAACGTTTGTGCTTGCAGATGCGTTTACTATTTTGCTAGGTTGTAGCTTTAGTAGTAATAGCATAAGTAGCACGACAACCCCGATGGCAACACGTTGATGGATGATAATGGTGTGGCACCGGTGACAAGAAGATCGTGCCGGTGCTTTGGTGATGGAGATCAAGAAGCACGTGATGATGGCCATATCATGTCACTTATGAATTGCATGTGATGTTAATCCTTTTATGCACCTTATTTTGCTTAGAACGACGGTAGCATTATGAGGTGATCTCTCACTAAAATTTCAAGACGAAGTTGTGTTCTCCCCGACTGTGCACCGTTGCGACAGTTCTTCGTTTCGAGACACCACGTGATGATCGGGTGTGATAGACTCAACGTTCACATACAACGGGTGCAAAACAGTTGCACACGCAGAACACTCGGGTTAAGCTTGACGAGCCTAGCATGTGCAGACATGGCCTCGGAACACATGAGACCGAAAGGTCGAGCATGAATCGTATAGTTGATATGATTAGCATAGGGATGCTTACCACTGAAACTATTCTCGACTCACGTGATGATCGGACTTGAGATAGTGGATTTGGATCATGTACCACTCAAATGACTAGAGAGATGTACTTTTTGAGTGGGAGTTCTTAAGTAATATGATTAATTGAACTAATTGTCATGAACATAGTCTAATGGTCTTTGCGAATTACGATGTAGCTTGCGCTATAGCTCTACTGTTTTTTTTATGTTCCTAGAGAAAATTTAGTTGAAAATTGATAGTAGCAAACTTTGCAGACTGAGTCTGTAAAACCGAGGATTGTCCTCGTTGCTGCGCAGAAGGCTTATGTCCTTAATGCACCACTCGGTGTGCTGCACCTCGAGCGTCGTCTGTGGATGCTGTGAACATCCGACATACACGTTTCTGATGACTACACGATAGTTCAGTGCAAAGTACTTAATGGCTTAGAAGCAAGGCACCGAAAACGTTTTAAACGTCACGGAACATAAGTGATGTTCTAAAGAGATGAAATTGTGATTTCATGCTTGTGCCCTTGTTAAGAGGTACGAGACCTCCAACAAAATTCTTTGACCACAAAGTAAAGGAGAAAAGCTCAATCGTTGAGCGTGTGCTCAGATTGTCTGAGTACGACAATCACTTGAATCAAGTGGGAGCTAATCTTCCAGATGAGATAGTGATGGTTCTCCAAAAGTCACTGCCACCAAGCTTTGAGAGCTTCGTGATGAACTATAACATATCAAGGATAGATACAATGATCTTTGAGAGATTCGCGACGTTTGACACTGCGAAAGTAGAAATCAAGAAGGAGCATCAATAGTTGATGGTTTGAAAAACCACTAAGTTTCAAGAAAGGCGAGGGCTAGAAGGGATACTTCGTGAAACGGCAAAACAGTTGCTGCACTAATGAAGAGACCCAAGATTAAACCCAAACCCGAGACTAAGTGCTTCTGTAATAAGGGGAACAGTCACTGAGGCGGAGCAACTCTAGATACTTGGTAGATAAGAAGGCTGGCAAAAGTCGAGAGAAGTATATTTGATATACATAATGTTGATGTGTACTTTACTAGTACTCCTAGTAGCACGAGGGTATTGGATACTGGTTCGGTTGCTAAGTGATTAGTAATGCGAAATGAAAGCTACGGCATAAACGGAGACTAGCTAAAGGCGAGGTGACGATACGTGTTGGAAGTGTTTCCAAGGTTGATATGATCAAACGTCACACGCCCCCTTTACCATCGGGATTGGTGTTGAACCTAAATAATTGTTATTTGGTGCTTGCGTTAAGCATGAACATGATTGGATCGTGTTTATTGCAATACGATTATTCATTCAAAAGGAATAATGGTTACTCTATTTGCTTGAATAATCACCTTCAATGGTTTATTGAATCTCGATTGTAGTGTTACACATTGGTGCCAAAAGATACGAGTTAAATGATGATAGTACCACTTACTTGTGGCACTGCCGCTTGAGTCATGTTAGTATAAATTGCATGAAGAGGCTCCATGCTGATGGATCTTTACTCACCTGATTTCGAATCACTAGTGACATGCAAATCATACCACATGAGCAAGGCCTTGTTTTCATTGAGATGAAACAAGATAGTAACTTGTTGGAAGTGATACATTTTGATGTATGCAGTCCAGTGAGTGTTGAGGCACGCAGTGGATATCATTATGTTCTTACTTCACTGACGACTTGAGTAGATACAGGAGTATTTACTTAATGAATCACAAGTCTGAAATATTGAAAAGTTCAATTCTGTTTCAGAGTGAAGTTCGTCGTAACAAGAGGATGAACTGTCTACGATATGATCATAGAAATAAATATCTGAGTTACGAATTTTTGGTACACAGTTAAGACAATGTGGAAATTGTTTCACAGTTCATGCCACCTGGAACATCATGGTGTGATGATGTGTCTGAACGTCATAGCCACGCACTATTTAGTATGGTGCATGCTGGGATGTCTCTTATCGAATTACCACTATCGTTTATGGGTTATGCATTAGAGACAACCACATTCACTTTAAATGGGGCACCGCGTATTTCCGTTGAGATGACACAGTATAGACTGAGGTTTAGAGAAATCTAAACTGTCATTTCTTGAAAGTTTGGGGCTTCGAAACTTATGTGAAAAAGTTTCAGTCTGATAAGCTCGAACCCAAAGTGGATAAATGCATCTTCACAGGATATCCAAAACAGTTGGGTACATCTCCTATCTCAGATCCGAAAGCAAAGTGTTTGTTTCTAGAAACGGATCCTTTCTCGAGAAAAGGTTTCTCTCGAAAGAATTGAGTGGGAGGGTAGTAGAACTTGATGAGGTTATTGAACCATCACTTCAACCAGTGTGTAGCAGGGCGTAGGAAGTTGTTCCTGTGGCGCCTACACCAATTGAAGTGGAAGCTGATGATGGTGATCATTAAGCTTCGAATCAAGTTACTACAAACCTCGTAGGTCGACAAGGTCGCGTACTGCTGCAGAGTAGTACGGTAACCCTGTCTTGGAGGTCATGTTGTTGAGCAACAGTGAACCTACGAGTTATGGAGAAAGCGATGGTGGGCCCAGATTCCGACAAATGGCTGGAAGCCATAAAATCCGAGAGAGGATCCATGTGTGAAAACAAAGTGTAGACTTTGGTAGAACTACTTGATGGTCATGGGACTATTGGGTAAAATGGATCTTTAAAAGAAGACAGACGATGATGGTGATAAGTCACTATTAAGAAAAGCTCGACTTGTCGCAAAGATGTTTTCGACAAGATCAAACAGTTGACTATGATGAGTCTTTCTCACTCGTAGCGATGCTAAAGGTCTGTTAGAATTATGTTAGTAGTTGCTGCATTATTTATGAAATATTGCACGTAGGATGTCAAAACATTGTTTCCTCGACGGTTTCCTTGAGCAAACATTGTATGTGATACAACCAGAAGGTTTTGTCGATCCTAAAGATACTAGCAAGTATGCAAGCTCCAGTGATCCTTCAATGGACTGGTGCAAGCATCTCGGAGTTGGAATAAGCACTTTGATGAGATGATCAAAGATTTTGGGTGTGTACAAGGTTTATGAGAAACTTGTATTTCCAAAGAAGTGAGTGGGAGCACTATAGAATTTCTGATAGGTATATGTGGTTGACATATTGTGGATCAGAAGTAATGTAGAATTTCTGTAAAGCATACAAGGTTGTTTGAAAGAAGTTTTCAAAGGAGTACCTGGATTATGCTACTTGAAGGTTGAGCATCAAAGATCTATGGAGATAGATCGAAAGCGCTTAATAGAAGTTTCAACAAGATGCATGCCTTGACAAGTTTTTGAAAGAGTTCAAAATAGACCAGCAAAGAAGGAGTTCTTGGTTGCGTTGTGAGGTGTGAATTTGAGTAAGACTCAAAACCCGACCACGGCAGAATAAAGAGAATAGATGAAGGTCGTCTTCTATGCCTTAGCCGTAGAATCTAAAGTATGCCATGCTGTGTACCGCACCTGAAGTGTGCCTTGACTCAAAGTATGTTGAGAGGTACAGAGAGTGATCCATGTTTGAATCACTAGCAGCGGTCAAAATTTATCCTTAGTAACAAATGAACTAAGGAATTTTTCTCGATTATGGAGGTGGTTAAAGAGTTCGTCGTAAAGGGTAACGTCGATGCAAGCTTTGACACTAATCTGAATAACTATGAGTAGTGAAACGGATTCATATAGTAGAGTGGATATTTGGAGCATTTCCGAATAGCACGTAGTAGCAGCATCTATAAAGATGACATAAAGATTTGTAAAGAACGCACGGATCTGAAAGTTTCAGAACCGTTGACTAAAACCTCTCTCACGAGCAAGACGTGATCAGACCCCATATGGGTGTTGGATTCGTTGGAATCACATGGTGATGTGAACTAGATTATTGACTCTAGTGCAAGTGGGAGACTGTTGGAAATATGCCCTAGAGGCAATAATAAGTTAGTTATTATTATATTTCTTAGTTCATGATAATCGTTTATTATCCATGCTATAATTGTATTGATTGGAAACACAATACTTGTGTGGATACATAGACAAAACACTGTCCCTAGTAAGCCTCTAGTTGACTAGCTCGTTGATCAAAGATGGTCAAGGTTTCCTGGCCATAGGCAAGTGTTGTCACTTGATAACGGGATCACATCATTAGGAGAATCATGTGATGGACTAGACCCAAACTAATAGACGTAGCATGTTGATCGTGTCATTTTGTTGCTACTGTTTTCTGCGTGTCAAGTATTTGTTCCTATGACCATGAGATCATATAAACTCACGGACACCAGAGGAATGCTTTATGTGTATCAAACGTCGCAACGTAACTGGGTGACTATAAAGATGCTCTACAGGTATCTCCGAAGGTGTTCGTTGAGTTAGTATAGATCGAGACTGGGATTTGTCACTCCGTGTGAACGGAGAGGTATCTCGGGGCCCACTCGGTAATACAACATCACACACAAGCCTTGCAAGCAATGTAACTTAGTGTAAGTTGCGGGATCTTGTATTACGGAACGAGTAAAGAGACTTGCCAGTAAACGAGATTGAAATAGGTATACGGATACTGACGATCGAATCTCGGGCAAGTAACATACCGAAGGACAAAGGGAATGACATACGGGATTATATGAATCCTTGGCACTGAGGTTCAAACGATAAGATCTTCGTAGAATATGTAGGATCCAATATGGGCATCCAGGTCCCGCTATTGGATATTGACCGAGGAGTCACTCGGGTCATGTCTACATAGTTCTCGAACCCGCAGGGTCTGCACACTTAAGGTTCGACGATGTTTTATGCGTATTTGAGTTATATGGTTGGTTACCGAATGTTGTTCGGAGTCCCGGATGGGATCACGGACGTCACGAGGGTTTCCGGAATGGTCCAGAGACGAAGATTGATATATAGGATGACCTCATTTGGTTACCGGAAAGTTTCCGGGCATTACCGGAAAAGTTTCGGGCTCATCGGTAGTGTACCGGGAGTGCCGGGAGGGGTGCCGGGGACCATCGGGAGGGGTGTCACGCCCCAAGGGGTCTCATGGGCTATGGGAAGAGATAAACCAGCCCCTAGTGGGCTGGAATAAGTTCCCACTAAGTCCCATAAGGTTTGAGAAGGAAAAAAACACAAGGTGGAAAGAGTTTCCAAGTGGGAAGGTGGAATCCTACTCCAAGTAGGATTGGAGTAGGACTCCTCCACCTCCAATTTCGGCCAAACCTTTGGGTTTTGAGGCTGCCTCCTCCCCTCCCTCCCACCTATATATACGGAGGTTTTAGGGCTGATTTGAGACGACTTTCTCACGGCTGCCCGACCACATACCTCCATAGTTTTTCCTCTAGATCGCGTTTCTGCGGAGCTCGGGCGGAGCCCTGCTGAGACAAGATCATCACCAACCTCCGGAGCGCCGTCACGCTGCCGGAGAACTCTTCTACCTCTCCGTCTCTCTTGCTGGATCAAGAAGGCCGAGATCATCGTCGAGTTGTACGTGTGCTGAACGCGGAGGTGCCATCCGTTCGGTACTAGATCGTGGGACTGATCGCGGGATGTTCGCGGGGCGGATCGAGGGACGTGAGGACGTTCCACTACATCAACCGCGTTCACTAACGCTTCTGCTGTACGATCTACAAGGGTACGTAGATCACTCATCCCCTCTCGTAGATGGACACCACCATGATAGGTCTTCGTGCGCGTAGGAAAATTTTTGTTTCCCTTGCGACGTTCCCCAACAAATTTCACATCTGAAATCATGGCACTCGGGCCCTAGTGACAAGCATTAAGCATGGCAAAGTAGTAGCAACATCAATCTCAGAACTTAGTGGATACTAGGGATCAATCTCCATCAAAACTAACTCGATTACAGGATAGATCTCATCCTACTCATCACCGCCCAGCGAGCCTATGAATAGATTACTCAAGAACGATGAAGAGCTTCATGGAATTGGAGAGGGAAGAAGGTTGATAATGACGATGGCGACGATTTCCCCTCTCCGGAGCCCAAAACGGACTCCAGATCTGTCCTCGAGATGAAGAACAGGATGTGGCGGCGCCTCCGTATCGCAAACGCGACGAAATCTTCTCTTCTGATTTTTTTGTGGGAGAAAGTGAATTTATAGAGCTGAGATTGGGGGCGGCAGAGCCACGTGGGCCCCACAAGCTTGGTTGCCGCAGCAACACGGCTTGTGGCCCACTGGCCCACCCCCTCTGGTGGATCTTTGCGCAGGTATTTTTCATATTTTCCAGAAAAATTATCCGTAAATTTTCAAGACGTTCCGAGAACTTTCATTTCTGCACAAAAACAACACCATGGCAATTCTGTTGAAAACAGCGTCAGTCCTGGTTAGTTCCATTCTAATCATGCAAATTAGAGTCCAAAACAAGGGCAAAAGAGTTTGGAAAAGTAGATACGATGGAGACGTATCAAACTCCCCCAAGCTTAAAACCTTGCTTGTCCTGAAGCAACTCAGTTGACAAACTGAGAGAGAAAGAAAAAAACTTTGACAAACTCTGTTTGATCTTGTTGTTGCAACTATGTCTAACTCATAACCAGAATTTCAGCAAGATCACAAGTTAACCACATAAGCAAGTGACACAAAGGTCTCACGGTAAACTAATATCAATGGCATAATCAGCTAGCGAGCAAATAGTAATGAGTTTCAGATACCAACAATTCAATCAAAACAAGCATGAAGCAATAGGAATAGATGGTATCTCGCTAGCTCTTTCTGAGACCGCAAAACATAAATGCAGAGCACTTTCAAAGATCAAGGGCTGACTAAACATTATAATTCATAGCAACGAAGATCCAGTCATAGTCATACTCAATATCAATCAAAAGCAAAGCATAAAAATGACAGAGGTGCGCTCTAATTGGTGCTTATATAAGAAGAGGATGACTCAACAGGAAAATAAATAGACAGGCCCTTCGCAGAGGGAAGCATTGATTTCCAGAGGTGCCAGAGCTCAAGCTTTGAAAACGGAGATAATAATTTTGGGTGGCATGCTTTCATTGTCAACGCAATGACCAAGAGTTCTCAATATCTTCCACGCTACTCATGCTATAGGCGGTTCCCAAACAGAAAAGTAAAGTTTTAACTTCCCCCAACCAATCACTCACACTCCACGGCTAGCCGAATCCTCGGGTACCGTCCATAATAACATCAATCCGGGGGGAGTCTTGTTTTACAGTTATGTTCTCGATTTAAGCGTGGAACTGGGCATTCCAATTATCGGCCCCTTTCTCGTGAATGGCAGTGAATAAACACATGTCGAGGACAACACGCCTAACATGGAAGATACCAATAGCCCCCTGTCACCACATGAGCGGTTCGGGCATGCAAAACAGATTATTTCTTGAAGGTTTAGAGAATGGCACATGCAAATTTACTTGGAACGACAGGTAAATACCGCACATAGGTAGGTATGGTGGACTCTCATGGAAGTGGATGCACAAGCAGTATTCCACTTAGTACAAATGAAGGCTAGCAAAAGGCTGGGAAGCGACCAACTAGAGAGCGACAACAGTCATCAGAATGCAATGAGTTTGACTAACATGGAGTGCAAGCATGAACAGGATATAAATCACCATGAACACGAACATCATAAAGGCTATGTTGATTTTGTTTCAACTACATGCATGAACATGCGCCAAGTCAAGCCACTTGAATCATTCAAAGGAGAATACCATCCTATCATACTACATCATAGTCATCTCAAAATCTATGTTGGCATTCAAGACAAACTATTATAAGCTCCTAGCTAAATAAGCATGGCATCAGAAACTATGATCTCTAAGTTGTCATTGCAAACATGGTTCTCTCACAACAAAGCTGAATCTGGGATGACAAGCTAGTCATATTTACAAAAACAAAATAGATAGAGTTCATACCAGCTTTTCCAGTCTCAGTCACTTCATCGTATATCATCATCATTGCCTTTCACTTGCACGATCGAACAATGTGAACAATAATAAGAGTGCTCGTGCATTGTACTAAGCTGAAATCTGCAGGCAAACACAAAGGAGAAGACAAAGTAATATGGCTCTTTGAAAGCTAAACAGGTATGCATGCAAGACCCACTATGTCATGCCCAAGATGCGACCCTATCCTCAATTTGGCACGAAGGCCTCGTCGGGGATAGAAGTGCATCTCGTCGTGTCACAAGAATGGATATCGTTACAAGTACATGTACTGAAAAGAAGAGATATATATACATAGTTGGCTTACACTCGCCACAAGCTACATCAGAGTCACAGCAGTACATTACATAAACATCAAGAGTAAGAGCAGGGTCCGACTACGGACGAAAACAAACAACAAAACAAGAACGACGTCCATCCTTGCTATCCCAGGCTGCCGGCCTGGAACCCATCCTAGATCGATGAAGAAGAAGAAGAAGAAGCAACTCCAAATGAACAATCAATGCGCTCGCGTCAAGTAACCTTTACCTGTACCTGCAACTGGTGTTGTAGTAATCTGTGAGCCACAGGGGACTCAGCAATCTCATTTCCAAAGGTATCAAGACTAGCAAAGCTTAATGGGTGAGGCATGGTTTAGTGGTGAGGTTGCAGCAGCGGCTAAGCATATATTTGGTGGCTAACTTACGAGTACAAGAAACAAGAGGGGGAAGATCTACGCATAACGGATGTGAACTACTGATGATCAAATGAATGATCCTGAACACCTACCTACGTCAGACGTAACCCCACTGTGTCCTCGATCGGAGAAGGAACTCACGAAAGAGTCAGTCACGGTTACGCACACAGTTGGCATATTTTAATTAAGTTAACTTCAAGTTATCTAGAACCAGTGTTAAATAAAGCTTCCACGTTGCCACATAACTGCGGGCACGGTTTTCCGAAAGATTTAACCCTGCAGGGGTGCTCCAACTAGTCCATCACAAATTACCACAAGCGGCATAGAAATCCTCAATCACGAAGCTCGCGATCTCGTCGGATTCCCTAGTGGAAAACCTCAACTCTGAGATTACCAAAGCATCACCGGAATCCCGATGCACGAGATATCTCATCAAAGGTAAAACTAATCCAGCAAGGCCACCCGGTGTGTCGACGAACCCGATAGGAGCCGCGTATCTCGTTCTCAGGACACACCGTCTATGCAAAGTGGACGGGAACCAAACCTCGAGTTGCCCCGTGGTGGCACCGCCGACTGCTAGGTGGGTGGACCAACACTCATGAGGAGCATTGGCCCGGGGGTTGATTAAATATCCTCGGGTTAATTACTCCCTATGCAGTTCATTAGTGATTAGGCAAATGTAGTACCAAAGTTGGGCCTTGCCAGACCAGCTTTAATCTAAAACGAATTATCAAGGGGGTCCCCATAACAACCCCGATCGTGTTAGGAGCGCTCGTTTATGGAACATAACACCGGTAGCCGAAAACTAAGGGGGCAAAAGTGGAACAAAACACCAGGCTAGAAAGGCCGAGCCTTCCACCTTTTACCAAGTATATAGGTGCATTAAATTAAATAGCATTAATAGGGTGATATAACAAGGGACCCATGTAATCACATGGAAGCAACTGCACCTGCAACTAGCAACGCTAACAACATGGATAAGCAAGCGGTAACATAGCCAATCAGTGGTTTGCTAGGTCGAACAGGTTGAAGGTGATCATGTCATTGTTGAGAGGCTGATATTTAACATGTGGTAGGCAACGAGACATAAATGATAGCAACGGTAAAACTAGCATGGCAATGATAGTAATGGTATCTGGGGAAATGATCATCTTGCCTGAGATCCTGCTTGGAAGAAGAATGCCTCCGTGAAGCAGAAGAAACGACGTAGTCGAACGGGTCCTCACAATCCGGCACGTTGCGGAAATCTATCGAGACGAAGCAAACCGGAAACGCAAATCAACACATGGAATTCACCACACGAAGCACAACACAAATGATGCATGAGCAGCTGAAAACATGCAAGTCACGGCATGACGGTTCACACAATCAAACACTACACATTAAGTGAAGTTCAATTTGCAACGAGTTGCATATTGACGAAACTTCACATATGAATTATTTAGTTCACTCCCGGTTATTTACACGGCAATATTAATGTTGTCAAACATGCAAGAGGTGAAGCGGAAATTAAACTACCTATCTAGACATTTTAAATGAGGTCGGAAATGACATATAGCACCTCCGAGACGACCTCACATGTTAATTTACAATTCTGTCCAGATCTGAACTAATGCATTTAATTAGTTGTTAAACAGCAAAACAAATAGGTTCACGTGATTCGACGCGTCAAGGCAAGCAATCTACACATAAAGAACATCTCCAACGGAGCTACGGATCAAAAGTTACAAGCATCGCAAGATATGATGGCATGAATGCAATATGTGTGCAACGACGGTCATGAGCTCTTCAAAACATGGAAACAGCAAGAGAACATGGACCTACGCGAGATTCTAAGCAAGTTTCATGTAGGACACGATCAAATCGGAGCTACGGTTCAACACCTACGAGCAAAACAAGAAATCACTACAATCTGCCAAAATCAGCCACATATCATTTTCTACGCCCCACAACTATGAGCTACATAACTCCGAAATGCACAAGCAAGGCATGGCACGGAAGAGGGCAAGAAGCACTACTACGAACAACTAACAACAAATAGCATGGCAGCAAGGAACACTAGGGAAAGGAAGACACAAAATGGCATCCCACACACTATTTCAGACTTAGTGAAAATTACACCTCATGAAAGTGCAGTTTTCGATCTGAAGCTATATTGACAGCAGCAAAACCTATAGCTACAGGACTCCAAAAGGAATGAAAATTTCCAACATGCTAGAGAAACACAAGGGGTACAACTAACTCCATTGTACCAACCTCAAAAGAGCTACAGATGACAAGATGCAAGCAAGACAAGACAGCAACAAACTAATAACAGATCCCAGACTTAGAAATATTTGAGCTCCTCTAAAACAGCACTATTTTTAGCAACTTGAGGGCAGTAAAAACACACCTAAACATGCATTTCTATTGCAACCAAAAATACCAGGGGCTAAACAAAACATCCAAGATGAACTCTCTAGTTGACAACTTAAGCAAACGGGGCATGGAATAAATCCTACGAATTAAACAAAAGGGCATCACGGCTAAATATCTCGTGAACTAACTTGCTCAAAAGCTAAAACTAATTGCACAGAAAAATCCAATGGATTTTTCTACCCCGGAAACATATAAAATACGTGGGGTTCCAACACAAAATAAAGCCACACATTAGTGCGGGAAAATAACCTATATACGGGAAAATAATCGAGCGGCAAATCCCTACGCGCAAAAATACCAACGTCTACTCTAAAATACATGGAAAAATAGTTCCCAAAACATGGGCATTTCTAATACGGCATACGGGCAATCCGGGCACGTGCGAAAAATAAACTACAGGCAAAACATATTAGGACAGCAAGTAAAACTATGCATTCGGCATGCTAAACGGCGTCAAACAAATGTGCAAGTTATAAAATCGGATTCTACGCGAAAAGTTACACGAGATACATATGCTACTCGTCGCAAATTGATATACGGTTAAAAAGTTACGTACGTTTAAATATTTAGCTAAAACCTGAAATTAATATAATCTCAGAAAAAAAACTAAACTAAATGGGCCGGATCTAAACGCTAACGGGCTATAGGGGATGGGCGTTACATAATTAAAAAAATGCACACGGCGAGAGTTAGGATCCTCACCTCGGCTTGGGCCGGCTGAGGTAGGTGGAGATGGGCCGGGGGAGCTGCGCCCAGCTGGGCCACGGCGGTGGATGCAAGCTGGCTTGGGCTGTTGCGGGGCCCAGGGGAGGAGGCCCAGGCGAGGAGGCTCTCGTCCCTCTCCTCGATCCCTCGTCCCGAGTCCAGGAGCTGCCGGCGACGCCGGTTGCTGGCGACGGGCACGGCGGGGCTGTGGCCCGGTGCTCCTAGGGCGGCCCGATCTAAGCGGCGGGGCCTGCTCCGGCCGGTTCCTGGCGGCTCTCCAAGGCGGCGCCGACCTGCGCGGGAGAGACGAGGCGGCAGGAGAAGCTGCGCAGGGCTGGGCGAGCTGAGGCAGAACGGGCGGCGCACCGGCGAGGCAGCGGCCGTGGCCGGCGGCCGGAGGCGCAAGGCGGTGGGGTTGGATCAAGGCGGCATGCGGTGGCTGACGCCAGCGGGAAGCGGATCGGGCGGCGCGCAGCTCCTGGTAGGAGGCGCGGGTGCTCGGGGCAGGAGGTTGAACGGGCGGCGGCGCCGCCGGATGGGCCTTGGGCGGGCCGTGCGCGGGCTCGGGCGGGCCCGGCGGCTGGGGGAGGAGAGAGAGGTGGGAGGCTAGGGTTTGGTGGGGGCTGCGCGGAAAATGAGGAGGAGAGAGTGGTAGGGTGTCTAAAATGCACCGAGGGGTATTTATAGAGAAAAGAGGGGCTCGGTTAACCGGAATCGCGTTCCCGATCCAACCGTGTGGTCGGATTCGGACGATTCCGAATGCGGGTATGGGTACGCGGCCGTGTAGAGGGGATAACCGGAGACGAGAGGGAGAACGGGCGGCACGGCAACGAGTTTTAAAACACCGGCAAATGTGCGATGAATAACCGAAGACGGTGCCGCTATGGTCGACCGTTCGGGTACCAGACGGACTCCGATCGCGACGAAATTCGACACGCGGCCTGGCTATAACTAATTACGACCGCACGTCAAAAATCAACCCGATCAGAGAAAGTTTTACGCACACTTTAAAAACAGGGTTTCGACGGTGCCGCGGGCGCGTGCGAGAGCGGTCGGGCTCAGAACGGACAACGACGGATACCGGCAACTACTAACGGATGCAAGTTTTGAAAACGGGCGGCAACGGAGACGCCGATGCAATGCAGATGATGTGAATGATGCGATGATGATGCGACAAATAAAAATAGACACACGACGAAAACGGAAAGAGAGGGGAATCTTCTGGAACGTCGGCATTGGGCTGTCACACACTAAACATTGTAAACAATATCTTCTACCTTGACCCAAAAAAAACAAAACTATTTACACGGGAAAGCTCCCAACAAGCAAAAAGAAGAAAGGAAAATCTTCTTGGGTTTTCTTAAAAGGACACAAAACAAGAAAAAAAGAAAACGAAAATAAACTAGCATGGATAATATAGTGGCAAAGTGTGGACACCGACTGATGGGGTTATAGTCCTAGGGTAGGGTCATAGGCCTGCCCTGTAAGTCCTACCCAAGGGCTACCCCCCATAAGTGACAAGGCCCTTAGTCAGTTCCGACTGAACTAAGGAGTTTCCATCATCCAGTCGGTAACAGGCCCTCGACCACCCAGTCGAAGACTAGCATTCGGAAAATATCAAACTAACCGACTGGATTCCACTCCGTACATCGTAACCCCCCTGGAGGGAAACGGTCGTACGTTTCCAGGTGCATCTATTAGCATTTAGGACGTGTGTTACCTGTAACGTAGGCATTCAATCGCAACTACTCCACCCATGTATCAGAACCGTTGTGGAGGGCAGCGCACTCTATATAAGCCACCCTCCCCCGCTGGTGTAGGGGTTAGCAAATCATTGTATTCCATATTCCACTCGACAACAAGCTCCCAGACCACTGAGACGTAGGGCTATTACCTCCACCGTAGAGGGGCCTGAACTCATACAACCTCGCCGTAGCTGGGACTCTGCCCATCCTTTTCGTACCCTACACATCTACTGTCACGCTTATACCCATGACAGTTGGCGCCCACCGTGGGGCAGGCGTCTAAGCGACTTCCTGCGATTTTGCGACTACATCACTTCGTCATGTCGTCCGGTGGAGATTCGAGCATGGGTCACAAGATCCTCTTCGGTGCTCTCTCCTTCATCGTCGACAATTCGGCATGGCTTCGGGACGCCCCTATAGACGTCGAGGCGCTTCCCCGTCGCGGGGCTACGCACTTCCGTGCCGGCTTACGCGGCATTCTTCTTCTCAAGCAGTCGGCTCCGGTGTCGCCCTACACCGCCGTCACGCGCCGCAACAAGCGGCCCCGCCGTCCGCGGCTCCAGCGTTGGGTGCAACACTCCCAGGCGCGCCAGAACGCTTCTTCACAAGTGTCGGTTCTAGAGTCAGTTGTGGTTGCCCCGCCGTCCCAGCGCTCGGGCTCGGTTCTGACTGAGTTTCCTTCCGAGTACGCGGGTCGCGGGCCTGCAGCAGAAGTACACATGGCCAATTCCCATGAAGATCCCTGTCAAGCTGGCCGAAACGAGCATGAGATCGGCGAAACGTCCGGCGCGCGTCGTCCGCCTCGCCAGTCGGCACACTCGACGGAGCAACGTGGAGCTGTTCCGCACACCTCTCCTCAACTTGGTCGCGGCTGCCAAGATAGCCGATTCCCTTCAGCCGACTGATTCAGAGGCTGGCAGGGGAATCGAGCAAATCCGCGCCCTATTGCACACGGCGCAGCAGCAAAATTTGGTGGTCTCCCAGTCGCACAAGAGGATCTACAATAGTTATGTTCATGCGAATACGCATCGGTCAGTTCATAGCCCTGGTTCTCATTAGCGACACAGAGGAGGCAGTCGTTCCATAAATCCCGAAGATCGTCGCCGTTCATGCACCCCTCCGCGGGGTGGGCCCTATAGGCCCCGACATCATGATGATCGGCATTCGGTCGGCGGCACTTACGACCCAAGGCCCGACGCAAGAGGGCATATCACCCAGCGGAGGGTCGACAGGGGCCGAGCCCACCGCGATGGTTACGATATTGACCATCTGAGTGGAAGCAGGACAATCGTTTCTGGTCCCCAGTGTTTCAGTCGAGCCATCCGTTCGGCTAACATCCCTCCCAACTTCCGATTAGCGACGGGAATTAGCAAGTTTACAGGGGAGTCCAAGCCAGAAACGTGGCTGGATGAATACCGAGTAGCAGTCGAGATCGGAGGAGGAGACGACCATGTCGCCATGAGGCACCTCCCTCTGATGCTCGACGGCTCGGCGCGAGCGTGGCTGAACTAGCTGGCCCCCTCAAGCATCTACAGCTGGGCAGATCTGGCCCGAGTGTTCATCAGGACCTTCGAAGGGACGTGCAAGCGCCCTGCTGGCCTCGTGGAGCTCAAGCACTGCGTCCAGAAACAGAATGAGCTCCTGCGAGATTTCATTCAACGTTGGACAACTCTCTACCACACGATGGAGAATGTCACGGAGCATCAAGCAGTCTGCGCCTTCAAGGCAGGCGTGCGGTACAGGGATCTGTACCTGAAGTTCGGCCGAACAGGCGACATCTCCATGAGAAAGATGATGGAGATAGCAACACGCTATGCAAATGGCGAAGAAGAACATCGCATCCGAAGCGGCAAGCACAAAACAGTCGCTGATGGAGATGGGGGCAACACTCGAAAGCAGAAGCAGAAAGCTCCGACCGCTCCGCAAGCAGAAGCTGCAGCCGTAACCAATGCCAAGTTCAAGGGCAAAGGGAAGGCTCAGTTCACCCCCAAGAAGAAGCAGTTCAATAACCCCATCCTGGACCAGCCATGTCCGGTTCATACGAAGATGGATGAAGAGGGCAACCCCATATATGCGAAGCATACCACTCGACAGTGTCGCCTCCTGATCCAGGGGTTCAGCGAAGGGCAACCGAGTGAGAAGGACCATGAACAGGATGAGGAGGATAAGGAGGATCCGTTCCCCCAAGTCCATGCAACTCTGATGATTTTTGCTGACGTTGAGAGCAAGAGTCGACTGAAGCTGGTGAACAGGGAGGTGAACATGGCCACCCCTACCAACCCCAAGTTCCTCAAATGGTCTCAGACTGCGATCACCTTCGACCAGTCGGATCATCCGGCACATGTACCCACCCCGGGGAGACAGGCTCTGGTCGTCGACCCGGTGGTGGAAGGAGTCCGGCTGCGCAAAGTTCTCATGGATGGCGGCAGCAGCTTGAACATCATGTACGCCGACACACTCAAGGGGATGGGCATCCCGATGTCCAAACTCAGCGAGAGCAGCATGCAGTTCCATGGAGTCGTCCTTGGACGGAAGGCCAAGTCACTCGGCCAGATCGCGTTGGACGTCGTTTTCGGCTCCGACAAGAACTTCCGCAAGGAAAAGCTGACGTTCGAAGTGGTGGACTTCCAGAGCGCTTACCACGCAATTCTGGGCCGCCCAACGTATGCGTGTTTCATGGCCCGTCCATGTTACGTATACCTGAAGATGAAGATGCCAGGCCCGAAAGGCGTGATCACCATCACGGGCAATCGACAGCGAGCTGAAGAGTGTCTGCAGCAGGGATCAAGAATCACCGATCAACAGATGGCCGTCCTCGAGCTCGACGAGTACAAGAAAATAGTCGACCCCGCCGACCTGATGTGCTCGAAGAAGCCAGCTTCAGAGTCTGCATTCTAGTCGGCGGGAGAAACGAAGAAGGTCGGCATCCACCCGACGGACGACACTGCTACCCCAACGAACATCTCCACCACCCTCGATCCTAAATAGGAAGCCGAGCTCACCCAATTCCTCCGTGAGAACTGGGACATCTTCGCATGGAAACCCTCTGACATGCCAGGTGTACCCAGGGAGTTGGCTGAGCATCGACTGCATATGGATTCCACCGCTCGGCCCGTCCGAGAGCGCCTGCGCCGGTCCGCCGCGCACAAGAGGAAGGCAATCGGTGAAGAGGTGCCCAAGCTGCTGGCAGCCAACTTCATTCGCGAGGTTCACCACTCCGAGTGGCTCGCCAATATTGTCATGGTGCCCAAGAAGGACAAGTCGCTCCGAATGTGCATCAACTTCAAGCATCTCAATAAGGTCTGCCCGAAAGACCATTGTCCGCTCCCCCGCATAGATCAAATTGTCGATTCGACTGCGGGTTGCGAGCGTTTGTCATTTCTTGATGCCTACTCGGGCTATCATCAGATCCGTCTGTATGGCCTCGATGAATTAAAAACAGCCTTCATCACCCCGTTCGGGTGCTTCTGCTACATCACTATGCCATTCGGTTTGAAGAATGCAGGAGCTACCTTTATGCGCATGATCCAAAAATGCCTTCTCGACTAGATCGGTCGGAATGTGGAGGCATATATGGACGATATCGTAGTCAAGTCACACAAAGGTTCCGACCTACTGACTGACTTGGCAGAAACATTCGCCAACCTTCATAGGTACGATATCAAGCTCAACCCCGCCAAATGTTCATTCGGCGTTCCCAGCGGGAAGTTACTCGGTTTCTTCGTTTCCGAACGAGGGATCGATGTCAACCCCCAAAAGATCGGGACCATCGTCCGAATGGAGAGGCCGGTCAGAATACACGATGTTCAATGGCTCACAGGTTGCCTAGCGGCTTTGAGCAGGTTCATCAGTCGACTTGGCGAGAAAGCACTTCCTCTGTACCGACTCATGAAGAAATCAGTTACTTTCGAGTGGAGAGACGAAGCGCAAGTCGCATTTGACGACCTCAAAGTCCTACTTTCCACCCAGCTGGTTCTTACTGCTCCGCTCAGTAAAGAGCCCCTTCTTCTGTATATCGCGGCTACAAATCAAGTCGTCAGTACTGTTCTTACAGTCGAACGAGAAGAAGAAGGCAAAGCATACAAAGTTCAGCGGCCAGTGTACTACGTCTCCGAAGTCCTGACTCCTTCCAAGCAGAGGTATCCCCTCTATCAAAAACTTATCTACGGGATCTACATGACTACGAAGAAGGTGGCTCATTATTTCCAAGACCACTTGGTGTCTGTCATTTCTGATGCTCCGTTGTCGGAAATTCTCCACAATCGTGACGCGTCAGGCCGAGTGGCGAAGTGGGCAATGGAGATGCTATACTGCGATATCAAGTTCGAGGCCAAGAAAGCTATTAAGTCTCAAGCTCTGGCTGACTTCATAGCAGAATGGGTAGAACAACAGCAACCGACCCACATCTACTCGGCCCATTGGACAATGTTCTTCGATGGGTCCAAGATGTTGAATGGCTCCAGCGCTGGCGTTGTGATCATATCGCCAAAGGGCGACAAACTCAAGTACGTGCTATAGATACACTTCGATTCCTCCAACAACGAGGCAGAGTATGAAGCTCTCCTCTACGGATTGCGCATGGCCATCTCACTCGGCGTCCGTCGCCTGATGGTCTACGGCGATTCGGATTTGGTGGTCAATCAAGTGATGAAAGAGTGGGACGTCAGGAACCCCACCATGACCACATACTGCAATGCAGTGATGAAGCTTGAGAAGAAGTTTGAAGTTCTAGAACTTCACCATGTTCCGAGACTGAAGAACCAAGCAGCTAATGAGTTGGCAAAACTCGGATCCACTCGGAGACCAGTCCCGAGTGACGTCTGCCTCGAGCACCTTCACCTTCCCTCAGTCAAAGAAGATCCTTTTACAGAGGAACGAGTACAACCAAAGAGTTCAACAGATCCGACTGAAGTCGATGTACCTGCTGTGGTTGATCTGGTCATGGAGATTCTTGCTGTCATCCCTGATTGGACTGTGACGATCATTGCATATATCCTGAGGCAGGAACTACCAGAAGATGAAGTCCAGGCCAGGCAGATAGTCCGCAGGTCGAAGTCATTCACTGTCATTGATGGCCAATTGTACAAGGAAAGCGTTTCAGGCGTTCTTCAATGATGCATCTCCCCAGAGGAGGGGCAGCTAATCCTGGAAGATATTCACTCAGGAACCTGCGGTCATCACGCCTCTTCGAGAGCAATCGTCGCCAAGGCATTCAAGGCTGGTTTCTTCTGGCTGCAGGCAAACGAGATGGCTAAATATATGGTCGACCGATGTGAGGGTTGTCAGTTCTACTCCAACAAGTCCCACAAGCCGACATCTGCATTGAAGACAATCCCTCTTGTTTGGCCGTTTGCAGTATGGGGATTAGATACAGTCGGTCCATTCAAGACAGGCCAAGGAGGATACACACATCTGTTGGTGGCAGTCGACAAGTTCACAAAATGGATTGAAGCCAAGCCCATCAAGAAGCTCGACGCCCTAACAGCCATCAAGTTTGTCAGGGACATCATCTCCAGATACGGTGTGCCTCACAGCATAATCACGGACAACGGAACAAACTTCGACTCGAACAGATTCAAAGGTTTCTGTGCAAGCCAAGGTAATTCGAGTGGATTTTGCTTCCGTAGCACATCCTCAATCCAATGGACAAGCAGAGCGGGCGAATGGACTTATTCTGCAAGGTTTGAAGCCCCGACTCCTGCGAGAGGTGGGACATGCTGCTGGCGCATGGGTCACCGAGTTACCTTCAGTGCTTTGGGGTCTCCGCACAACCCCGAACAGATCTACAGGACGATCACCGTTCTTCCTCGTTTATGGAGCAGAAGCGGTCCTTCTGAGTGACTTGCTTCACAATGCTCCACGAGTCGAACTCTTCTCCGAAGCTGAAGCAGAACAAGCAAGGCAAGACGGAGTGGACCTTCTAGAGGAGGAGCGCGAGATGGCACTGACTCGCTCAACAATTAATCAACAAGATCTGCGGCGTTTTCACGCGCGACACGTCAGGAGTCGTATGTTCCAAGCAGGCGACCTGGTGCTCCGAGTGGATCAGCAAAGACCTCACAAGTTGGCTCCTGCCTGGGAAGGACCCTTCATCATCTCAAAGGTGCTGAACAATGGAGCATACAGACTCTACAACGTCGACAGGGAGATAGACGAGCCGCGAGCATGGAACGGAGATCTCCTGAAGCGCTTCTACACGTGACCGTCGACTGAAGCAATGTAAAGAACAAGTATTGGTGAAATAATATAAAGCAAATTGAGTTTTTTGCAGGTTCAAAGTTCTTCCGCGGTCGCAGACTCCGGTCTCAAAAAAAAACTTAGCTGCGATCCAAAATCGCTTAAGTATTAACTTTCTCCGAGTGTGCACTTAACGTCACATTCGGGGACTTGGCTGCGATCCAGAATCGCCTAAGTATTAACTTTCTCCGAGTGTGCACTTAACGTCACACTCGGGGACTTAGTTGCGATCACGAATCGCCTAAGTATTAACTTTCTCCGAGTGTGCACTTAACGTCACACTCGGGGACTTAGCTGCGATCCAGAATCGCCTAAGTATTAACTTTCTCCGAGTGTGCACTTAACGTCACACTCGGGGACTTAGCTGCGATCCAGAATCGCCTAAGTATTAACTTTCTCCGAGTGTGCACTTAACGTCACACTCGGGGACTTAGCTGCGATCCAGAATCGCCTAAGTATTAATTTTCTCCGAGTGTTCACTTAACGTCACACTCGGGGACTTAGCTGCGATCATGAATCGCCTAAGTATTAACTTTCTTCGAGTGCGCACTTAACGTCACACTCGGGGACTTAGCTGCGATCCAGAATCGCCTAAGTATTAACTTTCTCCGAGTGTGCACTTAACGTCACACTCGGGGACTTAGCTGCGATCCAGAATCGCCTAAGTATTAACTTTCTCCGAGTGTGCACTTAACGTCACACTCGGGGACTTAGCTGCGGTCACGAATTGCCTAAGTATTAACTTTCTTCGAGTGTGCACTTAACGCCACACTCGGGGACTTAGCTGCGATGCAGAATCGCCTAATCACCCACATGCCTTCGACTGTGTCCTACAGGTACACTCGGGAACTCCATAGACCCTCATTGAGGCTCATGTGGATGTCAAAACAATTGACAACTACATGAGTTGCAGACCCTCATTGAGGCTCATGTGGATGTCAAAACAACTGACAACTACATGAGTTGCAGACCCTCATTGAGGCTCATGTGGATGTCGGAACAACTGACAACTACACGAGCTGCAGACCCTCATTGAGGCTCATGTGGATGTCAAAACAACTGACAACTACATGAGTTGCTGACCCTCATTAAGGCTCATGTGGATGTCAAAACAACTGACAACTACATCAGTTGCGGCCCCTCATTAAGGCTCATGTGGATGTCAAAACAACTGACAACTACATCAGTACCAACTCGCCCCGAGTGCGACCTGATAGTCGCACTCGACAACCTAGCTGCGATCCCGCATCGCCCAAGTACTCTTTGACCACCGAGTACATCCTACCGATCCACTCGGCGATCCTACCGATCCACTCGGTGATAATACAGATCCAATCGGAAATTCCACGGACCCTCAATGAGGCTCATGCAGATGTCAAGACAACTGACATGTTCTGAATGTTTGCCTTTGGCTTCACCAAGAAACGCCAAACAAAAACTCGAGTCAAAATTGCAACAGAAGAGCAAAGGATTCGATTCAAAGTTCAAACAAAGATAGTGGCTCAGTGTGGATCAAGCTTACCCACACCGAAACAAGAATGTGACGGCCAACAGCAGTGGCCAAAGTTTCTTACAAATCAACACTCGGCATACCGAGGATAAAGTTTTCTTACGCGTCGTCTGGATTGGCGCCAGGACTGGAGGGCTCCACGAAGGTGTCCAGGTCGATTCCGTCGGCGATGCGGGTGGCACTTTCAAGGAAGGTTTCCATGAAGTCTTCGAATCGAAGTTTCTTCGTGTTGACGACCTTCAACGCTTTTAGCTTCTCCTCGCGCACCTCCTTGCAATGCACTCGGACCAAGGACAGAGCAACGTCTGCACCACAGCGAGCCGCAGATTTCTTCCATGACTGCACTCGGTTGGGGACCTCCTCCAGTCAACTCATCAAGTTTTCCATCTCCTGTCGCGACTCATCTTCCGGCCAAAGCTCCTTGTCGATCCGGCCGACGACTTCTCTTAGTCGACCGATGAAAGGACCAACTTTGCCCACGCGAATATGCACTGCGAGCAGGTCTCGATTGGCGTCCTCGCCGAGTGGAATGTTCTCTCGAATCGACCGCTCCACGCTGCTTCAGCTTCAGCGTCCACGCAAAAATCTGCAAACACACGGCAAGAAAACAATCAGCGTCGAGTGTAATGCACGTACCACAAAGCACTCGGAAAAACAGGACTTACCACCCAGACGCGTCATCATCTGCCGAGCCCAGTCACTGACGTATTTCTCCTGCGCTATACACCGTTTGTTCAGCACATCCATTTGTCCCATCAGCGTGGACCTTTGCTTCCCCATCTTCTCAACTTCAGCAGTCAGCGCTTTGTTCACTTCACGAGCCTGCTCCAACGACTTCTCTCATTCCGCCAGCACTTCCTTCATTCCAGCCATTGCAATTAGTGTCGCATCCAGCTCACCAGCAAATTGCACCTTTTCTGCCCTGACAGTCTCATATGATGTCCCCATCTCGCAAGTTTTCTGCCAGTCAGCGCCATGATACGATCAGACAAATCCAACAATACCAAGTCTAAGTTCTTCAGACCCCTGCCGACGCAAGCAGTCGACAGCGGTCTCGGGGACTACACCCAGTGGGTTCACTGAGAGTGACCCCACTGGCATGCAACTCAAACAGGTCCGCCCTATTGAGATTCATGACAACACCTACGCCTACAAGGCTAATACCACCCGACCTGACTAAAATTACTCTCGGAGACTCTTACAGTAGGTGCACTCCGAGTGCCCCAACTGTTAGCAGTCGACCATATTATTTACGAATATGGCTAAGTCAGAGACAATATGCATAAAGACAACTGCCGGTGCAAGCACTCGACAGAAGTCTCGGGGACTACACCCACTGGGTTCACTCAGAGTGAACCCATTGCAAAAATCATACGGTATCCGAGCACACCCAGTGGGTTACAAGAGAAACAAGAGAAAAGAAAATACTTACTAGACTACTTACTCGGATATCGTCCCGTGGCTCCAAGCTTCGCTGGTACAGAGAGGTGATGGAGTCGTACGCCTTCTTGGCTTCTCCCGCCATCAGCTCTGCCTGGACCATGGCTCCCTTGGCCGCTCCCACCTGATCCTCCGGGAGGTGTTCGATGTTGAACTCGACATTTGATGGGCCTGGCATCGTTGGAAGCTCCTTGGGCATCCCAAGGCCCGTTCCAGTCGGTTCAGCAGCCACCAGCGCCTCCTCAGTCGGTGGCATCGCCTCAGTCGGTGGCACGACCGCGGCGAGAGCAGTAACTGGCGGGGCAGCCTCAAGGACAGTCTCCGCAGCTTGCTCAGGTCTCCCCTGGTCACCCTCATCCACATAAATCGCCCCTGCCGGACCGAACGGCGCGGGATCTCAGAAAAAGAAAGGGGCAAGACCAAAGACAGAATCCACGATGCGATAATATAAAACTCTCGAAATCGCTACAACGCACCTGGCTGGGATGAGACGACGTTGTCCGCGTCCATGGGATCATCCTCCTGGCGCACCAGAGAGGTGGCAACCCTGTCGAGTAAATTCATTCGACCAATAAAATAGCAGTCCAATCGGATATCAAAGGAAGTTAGAGGAACAGTACACTTACGTCGAGGTGACGGGAACGACGACCCTTATCCGCGGCAAAGCCTTCCGAGGTTTAGACCCACTCAGTTTGGCCACCTTGGAAGGCTGACCCACAGGCTCGACAGCAACGTCCCTGGCCCTCTTGGTGCTCCGAGCACTCGGAACCACGGGAGCAGCAGGCCGAGCACTCGAGGATGCCGGAGGGGCCGAGGGAACCGCAGGTTCATGTCGGCGCTTGGTCTGGTGCTCTGGCAGCGGAGGCGGCGAGTCCTGCTCTTCGTCTTCCTCCTCTTCTTCACCAGACTCCTCCTCCGTCTCCCCACTGTCGGAGACATACTCGTCGCTCTCCACACTGCCCTCCTGGCTGCCTTCTTCCTCGTCCTCGTCCGGGTTCCCGTTCGAGACAGGAGAAAACTAGTTGGTCCACTTTCTACGTAAAATACAGTCGGCGACATCAGACGACAGGCAGAGATTCAAGAAAGGGATAAAACTAAGACAGATACGTGCACTCGACAAATAGTACTCACCTGGTTCGGAGGAGGATTGTCCGCGCTGAAAGCCCTCACTCGCCGAGACCCTCTGGGGTTCTCACAGGCGCCTGTGATCTGGAGCACCCACGACGCTACTTTCTCCTCGGTCACGCTCAAGACGTTGGTCCGAGTGGAGTCTTCGGGCCCCGTGTAGTGCCACATGGCGTGGTCGCGAGCCTGCAGTGGTTGTATGCGCCGACCAAGGAAAATCTCCAGCAAATCTATGCCGGTGACTCCCCTTCTGACGACGTCTACGAGTGCGTCGACCAGGGGCTGGATGTCGATCTTCTCCGCCTTCGTGAGCGCAAGCTGCTTAGGTGGAGCGGGACGATCTAAGCTAAAGGGAGGCAACCCTGTCGAGGCATTCGGGCAGGCAACGTCTTGGCGGTAGAACCACGTCGACTGCCAGTTCCTAACCGACTCACTCAGCTGAAGAGCAGGATAACTACTCTGACTCTTTTTCTGGAAACCTAAGCCTCCGCAGAGTTGGAGAAGATGTGTTTTATCATCCGACTGGCTGAGTCGTTTGATAGTTTGAGATCTAGCAGAGAATATATGTTTGAACAGCCCCCAATGGGGAGGGCAGCCGATGAAGCACTCGCACAAAACTATGAAAGCGGAGAGATGGGCAATACCATTCGGGGGAAAGTGGTGAAGCTGTGCCCCGAAGTGGTTCATAATGCCCTTGAAGAAAGGATGCGGGGGCAGAGAGAAACCTCGATAGACATGGCTGAGCAGCAGGACGCGCTCCCCCTCTCGGCGCGCCGGCTCGACCTCATTCTCCGCCGACAACCTCCAAGACCCGTGCATGATCATCCCGTACTCCACCAGCTGCAGCAGATCCCCCTCCGTCACCGTGGAGGGGAGGAAGTCGCCTTGGATCCACCCCGCCGGCAACGGCCGCTGCCGCCGCTGAGCAGGAGCCGCCGCCTTCCCCTTCTTCTTCCTCGCCTCCATCTTGCTGGTCTGACCCTTGGTCATGGCGGAAGCTACGAATCCGCGGAGGGGAAGGAGGAGTGGCGAGGTTAGGTGCGCTGGAGGCGGCGAGAAGGACGAAGCAAAGGCAAAAGATCCGGCGGGCGTAACGAAAAACCCTTGTCGCTGGGATTTAAGTAAGGTTCCGACTGGGTCGCTGGCAGGTGGCCCCGAAACCTTATCCCCCGACCGACCGCGGCGATATCAGTGGAGAGGATGAAGGCGCGAGAATCGAGGCATCAGGCGCTACTCGAGCGCGCTGGCGTCATCCCCGCTGAGCGCGCGGAAACCGAAATTTGAGGATCCCGGAAAATCCGCCGCTGTCAGTTGACTGGTCACGTCAAGAGATAACCTGGAAGCACTCGGTTTTCGACAGTTTGTTCCACAAAGATTTCCACTCGGATCGTTGGTCACAGAAGATAAAATGGATCGAGGCAAGCAACGCCAAAGTCACATCCATTCCAGTCAGATCCAAACTTCAAGCATCGCTTCGTCGTTCCAACCCCAATCCATTCGGGGACTAATGATGGGGTTATAGTCCTAGGGTAGGGTCATAGGCCTGCCCTGTAAGTCCTACCCAAGGACTACCCCCCATAAGTGACAAGGCCCTTAGTCAGTTCCGACTGAACTAAGGAGTTTCCATCATCCAGTCGATAACAGGCCCTCGACCGCCCAGTCGGAGACTAGCATTCGGAGAATATCAAACT
Source organism: Hordeum vulgare subsp. vulgare (assembly GCF_904849725.1). Taxonomy (NCBI): domain Eukaryota; kingdom Viridiplantae; phylum Streptophyta; class Magnoliopsida; order Poales; family Poaceae; genus Hordeum; species Hordeum vulgare. The sequence continues at coordinate 567,069,571 of NC_058524.1, read as the reverse complement.
AACCGACTGGATTCCACTCCGTACATCGTAACCCCCCTGGAGGGAAACAGTCGTACGTTTCCAGGTGCATTTATTAGCATTTAGGATGTGTGTTACCTGTAACGTAGGCATTCAATCGCCACTACTCCACCCCTGTATCAGAACCGTTCTGGAGGGCAGCGCACTCTATATAAGACACCCTCCCCCGCTGGTGCAGGGGTTAGCAAATCATTGTATTCCATATTCCACTCGACAACAAGCTCCCAGAGCACTGAGACGTAGGGCTATTACCTCCACCATAGAGGGGCCTGAACTCATACAACCTCGCCGTAGCTGGGACTCTGCCCATCCTTTTCGTACCCTACACATCTACTGTCAGGCTTATACCCACGACACCGACGAACAAAGTAAAAGCATAAGCATGAATGTAAGGTCGGTGAGAACACATACTCCCCCAAGCTTAGGCTTTTGGCCTAGCTTGGTCTACTCCCAAGGCGGGAAATAACCAGCTCCGGGATACTCCGGAGCGGACTGTGGATGCCACTGCTGTGTGAGCTCCTCTCGCTCCCACTGAGAAACTGGCGTCTGGTACTCGACTGGCGGCTCGGGCACGGGCACCTGTGGTTGGGCTAAGCCCCAATATGCGTAGATGTCCGAGGGCATAATAGTGTACCTACCTGCATGAATATCGAACAAAGAAGGAGCAGGGAAAGTAATAGTCTCTCGAGTACCCTCACTAAATACCAGGTTATAAATCATCCGTCTACTAGCATCTCTATCCAAAAAATCATGGCGAACCATGCTATCATAATCCAGATATTTCTCAGGAAGAAGCACCTCTTCTTCCTCGCGAAGTCTAATAGGTATCTCAAAGTGTCTACCAAGACGAGTAGCATAGATACCTCCATAGACGACACCTTTGGAACGGTTTGTGTTCAACCGCTGAGCTACTATAGCACCTAGGCTATAAGTCTTAGTGCTATAAAGGCCTTCGCTCAAAACCGCAAGGTCTGGAGAACTAAGTGATCCAACCTCCCCACGGCCAATCAAACATTTTCCCACAAATAATGAGAAGTACCGAAGCACAGGAAAATGTATGCTAGCAATTCTAGCGCGAGACACTCCTCTCTCCTCTCCAACAGCAATAGTACCTATGAAATCCTCCAAGTCCCGTGGACGAGGATCATGAATATCCCCAACATAAGGTAATTTGCATGCATTGCAAAAATCCTGTAGTGTCATGCACTGGGGGATATCGTAGAACATGAACTCAACCATGGGAGGATTCTTCTTTGGATAAAAGTTGAAGCTTTGAACGAAAATATTGGTGAGGAGGAGGTATTGTGAGAACTTATCCTCAACGAACGCGGAAGACCTGCGTTCTCCACCAAGTAATAAAAGTCTTCATAAAGCCCGACGGCGCGCAAAATTTCATCACTTGGCCACTCGCACGCTCGAACTTCTGTGACTCGAGGAACCACGTACTTTGGGAGGTTCTTCTCATCCTCCTTGGGGTTACGGCTTGAAGATCCTCTCAAGAACCTCCTCATATTTTTCCTTTTCTAGCTCTGAAAAATTCTGAAACTTTTAGAGACTTCGAAAGAAAAGTGAGTAAAGATTAGCCCAACTCATAGCAACTACTCCTACTAGTATCTAGAGACAGTATCACGCGCTAAAACTACTTGGGACCAGCTAAAATCAACATTTCAAGCTCAAGAACAGGGTCACCAAGGTAGCAAGAATACGAGAAGGATAAAGCACTAGAGCAAAAACTAATTGGACCAATGGAGGAGTCACTTACCAAGGAGAAATTTCCCCAAAACGGTTCGGAGAATGATGCTTTGAGCAAGGAGATCGAAAATCACAGCCAAATGAGCAAGAACACGGGTTTGAGCTGTGAAACAATTTTTTCTGGAGGAAGAAGAAGAGGATGGGAGCTTGAATGGGTGGAGGGGGCCCTGTGGGCCCCACAAGCTTGCTTGCTGCGGCCAGGGGGTAGCCGCGGTGACAGGGCTTGTGACCCACTGGGGTGGCCCACAGGCCAGCTCTCAGTCCCAGTATTTTTTAAATATTCCAGAAAAAATCATACTAGATTTTCAGGACCATCGGAGAACTTTTATTTTCAGGGTATTTTTCTCCGGGACGCTAAAACAGAAAACAGGAAAAACTAAACTAAACCTATCATTTTTCTTCTAAGCAAAAGAGAGTGAAAGCTTAAAACAGAGGTATGTGACTCTTTGATTCATCCATTTCATGGTCATCGAAAGAAATCCGTCAATGGGGTTGATCAAATCCTTATGACAAAACTTTCTTGAATCGCAAAAGAGAACGGAGAATTTTCGAATAGCCACTAAGTTACCTCAATGGGGATATGTATCTCCCCAACAAGCAAATCATACTTCATCTTGACACGAGGAATAGGGCATTCAAAGCTCCCAATAAGAATCGATGAAGTTTTTTCGATAGCATTGATGCAATGTATTGGATATCGTTTCTTCGGAAAGTGCACGGTATGCTCCTTACCGTTGACGTGGAAAGTGACATTGCCTTTGTTGCAATCTATAACAGCCCCTGAAGTGTTTAAAAAGGGTCATGGCATCGTGCTCGGGAATATCCAAGATAACAAAGTCTGTTAAGATAGTGGTATTAGCAACCACAACAGGCACATCCTCGCAAATGCCGACAGGGAAAGCAGTTGATTTGTCGGCCATTTGTAGAGAGATTTCAGTGGGTGTCAACTTATCCAGTTCAAGTCTACGATAAAGAGAGAGAGGCATAACACTAACTCCAGCTCCGAGGTCACATAAGGCAGTTCTTACGTAGTTTCCTTTAATGGAGCAAGGTATAGTGGGCACTCCAGGATCACCAAGTTTCTTAGGAGTTCCACCTTTGAAAGTGTAATTTGCAAGCATGGTGGAGATCTCAAGATCTGGTATCTTCCGTTTATTGGTCACGATATCTTTCATGTGCTTGGCATATGGAGACATTTTGAGCATATCAACTAACCACGTCTGCAGAAAGACGGGTCTTATCATTTCAATAAAGCGCTCAAAATCTTCATCATCCATTTTCTTGGATGGCTTAGGAGGAAAGGGCATAGGTCTCTGAACCCATGGCTCTCTTTCTGTTGGAATTATGCCCTAGAGGCAATAATAAATATAGTTATTATTATAATACCTGTATCAAGATAATTGTTTATTATCCATGCTATAATTGTATTGAATGAAGACTCGTTTACATGTGTGGATACATAGACAGAACACCGTCCCTAGCAAGCCTCTAGTTGGCTAGCCAGTTGATCAAAGATAGTCAGTGTCTTCTGATTATGAACAAGGTGTTGTTGCTTGATAACTAGATCACGTCATTAGGAGAATCACGTGATGGACTAGACCCAAACTAATAGACGTAGCATGTTGATCGTGTCATTTTGTTGCTACTGTTTTCTGCGTGTCAAGTATTTATTCCTATGACCATGAGATCATATAACTCACTGACACCGGAGGAATGCTTTGTGTGTATCAAACGTCGCAACGTAACTGGGTGACTATAAAGATGCTCTACAGGTATCTCCGAAGGTGTTAGTTGAGTTAGTATGGATCAAGACTGGGATTTGTCACTCCGTGTGACGGAGAGGTATCTCGGGGCCCACTCGGTAATACAACATCACACACAAGCCTTGCAAGCAATGTAACTTAGTGTAAGTTGCGGGCCCACTCAGTGGCATCATGAGCTAGGTTCATGCGTAGATGTCTTCTCGAGTAGAACACAAAAGTTTTTGTGGGCGGTGATGTGCGTTTTGCTGCCCTCCTTAGTCTTTTCTTGATTCCGCGGTATTGTTGGATTGAAGCGGCTTGGACCGACATTACTCGTACGCTTACGAGAGACTGGTTTCATCGTTACGAGTAACTCCGTTGCTCAAAGATGACTGGCAAGTGTCGGTTTCTCCAACTTTAGTTGAATCAGATTTGACCGAGGAGGTCCTTGGATGAGGTTAAATAGCAACTCATATATCTCCGTTGTGGTGTTTGCGTAAGTAAGATGCGATCCTACTAGATACCCTTGGTCACCACGTAAAACATGCAACAACAAAATTAGAGGACGTCTAACTTGTTTTTGCAGGGTATGCTTGTGATGTGATATGGCCAATGATGTGATGTGATATATTGGATGTATGAGATGATCATGTTGTAATAGAAATATCGACTTGCACGTCGATGGTACGGCAACCGGCAGGAGCCATAGGGTTGTCTTTATACTAATGTATGTGCTTGCAGATGCGTTTACTGTTTTGCTAGGATGTAGCTTTAGTAGTAATAGCATGAGTAGCACGACAACCTCGATGGCAACGCGTTGATGGAGATCATGGTGTGGCGCCGGTGACAAGAAGATCGTGCCGGTGCTTTGGTGATGGAGATCAAGAAGCACGTGATGATGGCCATATCATGTCACTTATGAATTGCATGTGATGTTAATCCTTTTATGCACCTTTTTTTGCTTAGAACGACGGTAGCATTATGAGGTGATCTCTCACTAAAATTTCAAGACGAAATTGTGTTCTCCCCGACTGTGCACCGTTGCTACAGTTTGTCGTTTCGAGACACCACGTGATGATCGGGTGTGATAGACTCAACGTTCACATACAGCGGGTGCAAAACAGTTGCACACGCGGAACACTCGGGTTAAGCTTGACGAGCCTAGCATGTGCAGACTTGGCCTCGGAACACATGAGACCGAAAGGTCGATCATGAATCATATAGATGATATGATTAGCATAGGGATGCTTACCACTGAAACTATACTCAACTCACGTGATGATCGGACTTGAGCTAGTGTAAGTGGATCATGAACCACTCAAATGACTAGAGAGATGTACTTTTTGAGTGGGAGTTTAGCGAATAATTTGATTAAGTTAAACTCTAATTATCTTGAACATAGTCTAAGTCCACTTTGAATATATTTGTGTGCTAGATCATGGCTCACGCAACAGTCATCCTGAATTTTAATACGTTCCTAGAGAAAGCTAAGTTGAAAGATGATGAAAGCAACTTTGTAGACTGGGCTCGTAATCTTAAGCTAATCTTACAAGCTGGGAAGAAGGATTATGTCCTTAATGCTGCGTTAGGAGATGAACCACCCGCTACGGCTGATCAGGATGTTAAGAACGCTTGGTTAGCGCGTAAGGAGGACTACTCAATAGTTCAATGTGCAGTCTTGTATGGCTTAGAACCGGGACTTCAACGTCGCTTTGAGCGTCATGGAGCATTTGAGATGTTCCAGGAGTTGAAGTTTATCTTTCAGAAGAACGCCCGGATCGAGAGGTATGAGACCTCCGATAAATTCTATGCTTGCAAGTTGGAGGAAAACTCGTCTGTCAGTGAACATGTGCTCAAAATGTCTAGGTACTCAAACCGTCTAGCTGAGCTGGGGATTGAACTCCCGCAAGAGGCTATCACTGACAGAATCCTTCAATCACTGCCGCCAAGCTATAAAGGCTTTGTGTTGAACTACAACATCCAAGGGATGAACAAGTCTCCCGGCGAGTTGTTTGCGATGCTGAAAGTCGCAGAATCAGAACTCCGTAAAGAGCATCAAGTGTTGATGGTGAATAAGACCACTAGTTTCAAGAGAAACGGCAAAGGCAAGAAGGGCAATTCGAAGAAGAGCGGCAAGCCTGTTGCCAATCCGCCAAAGAAACCCAAAGCTGGACCTAAGCCTGAAACGGAGTGTTACTATTGCAAGGGTATGGGTCACTGGAAGCGCAATTGCCCCAAGTATCTGGCAGATAAGAAGGCGGCCAAAGAAAATCAGGTATATTTGATATACACGTTATTGATGTGTACTTAACCGGCTCTCGTAGTAGTGCCTGGGTATTCGATACCGGTTCTGTTGCTCATATTTGCAACTCGAAACAGGAACTGCGGAATAGACGAAGGCTGGCAAAAGATGACGTGACGATGCGCGTAGGAAATGGTTCCAAGGTTGATGCAATCCCCGTCGGCACAGTGTCACTTCAGTTACCGTCGGGATTAGTGATGAACTTAAATCATTGTTATTTAGTGCCTGCGTTGAGCATGAACATTATATCTGGATCTTGTTTATTGCGAGACGGTTACTCTTTTAAGTCAGAGAATAATGGTTGTTCTATTTCTATGAGTAACATCTTTTATGGTCATGCACCGAATGTGAGAGGATTGTTCATATTGAATCTTGATAGCGATACGCATATACATAACACTGAGACCAAAAGAGTTAGAGTTAACAATGATAGCGCCATATTTTTGTGGCACTGCCGCTTAGGTCATATTGGTGTAAAGCGCATGAAGAAACTCCATGCCGATGGACTTTTGGAGTCACTTGACTTTGATTCACTTGACACGTGCGAACCATGCCTTATGGGCAAGATGACTAAGACTCCGTTCTCCGGAACAATGGAGCGTGCAAGTGACTTGTTGGAAATCATACATACCGATGTGTGTGGTCCGATGAGCGTAGAGGCACGCGGCGGATATCGTTATTTTCTCACCTTCAGTGACGATTTGAGTAGATATGGTTATGTCTACTTGATGAAGCACAAGTCTGAAACATTTGAAAAGTTCAAGCAATTTCAGAGTGAAGTGAAAATCATCGTAACAAGAAGATCAAGTTCCTACGGTCTGATCGTGGGGTGAATATCTGAGTTTCGAGTTTGGTGCTCACTTAAGACAATGTGGAATTGTTTCACAATTGACACCGCCTGGAATATCACAGCGTAATGGTGTGTCCGAACGTCGTAATCGTACTCTATTAGAGATGGTGCGATCTATGATGTCTCTTACTGATTTGCCGTTATCGTTTTGGGGTTATGCATTAGAAACAGCTACATTCACTTTAAATAGGGCACCATCAAAATCCGTTGAGACGACACCATACGAACTGTGGTATGGCAAAAGGCCAAAGTTGTCGTTTCTTAAAGTTTGGGGATGTGATGCTTATGTCAAAAAGCTTCAGCCTGAAAAGCTGGAACCCAAAGCGGAAAAGTGCGTCTTCATAGGTTACCCAAAAGAGACAGTTGGGCACACCTTCTATCTCAAATCCGAGGGCAAAGTGTTTGTTGCCAAAAACGGAGCTTTTCTCGAGAAGGAGTTTCTCTCGAGAGAATTGAGTGGGAGGAAGATAGAACTTGACGAGGTTGTCGAACCTCTCATCCCTCTGGATGGTGGCGCAGGGCAAGGGGAAACCCCTGTCATTGTGACGCCGGTTGAGGAGGAAGTTAATGATGATGATCATGAAACTCCAGTTCAAGTTTCTGTCGAACCACGCAGGTCGACGAGACCACGTGCTGCTCCAGAGTGGTACGGTAATCCCGTCTTATCAATCATGTTGTTAGACAACAATGAACCTGCGAATTATGAAGAAGCAATGGTGGGCCCAGATTCCAACAAATGGCTGGAAGCCATGAAATCCGAGATAGGGTCCATGTATGAGAACAAAGTGTGGACTTTGGAGGTACTACCTGAGGGCCGCAAGGCTATTCAGAACAAATGGATCTTTAAGAAAAAGACGGACGCTGACGGCAATGTGACCGTTTATAAAGCCCGACTTGTGGCGAAGGGTTTTTCACAAGTTCAAGGAGTTGACTACGATGAGACTTTCTCACCCGTAGCGATGCTTAAGTCCGTCAGAATCATGTTAGCAATAGCTGCATTTTTCGATTATGAAATCTGGCAGATGGATGTCAAAACGGCGTTCCTTAACGGTTTCCTTAAGGAAGAGTTGTATATGATACAACACGAAGGTTTTGTCGATCCTAAGAATGCTAACAAGGTGTGCAAGCTCCAGCGATCCATTTATGGACTGGTGCAAGCATCTCGGAGTTGGAACAAACGCTTTGATGAGGTGATCAAAGCATTTGGGTTTGTACAAGTGGTTGGAGAATCTTGTATTTACAAGAAAGTGAGTGGGAGCTCTGTGGCATTTCTAATATTATATGTGGATGACATGTTACTGATTGGAAACAACGTAGAGTTTTTAGAGAGCATAAAGGATTACTTGAATAAAAGTTTCTCTATGAAGGACCTAGGAGAAGCTGCTTACATTCTAGGCATTAAGATCTATAGGGATAGATCAAAACGCCTGATAGGACTTTCACAAAGCACATACCTTGATAAAGTTTTGAAGAGGTTCAAAATGGAACAGTCCAAGAAAGGGTTCTTGCCAGTTCTACAAGGTACGAGATTGAGTAAGACTCAGTGCCCAGCAACTGATGAAGATAGAGAGCATATGCGCTCCGTCCCCTATGCTTCAGCCATAGGTTCTATCATGTATGCGATACTGTGCACTAGACCGGATGTTAGCCTGGCCATAAGTATGGCAGGTAGGTTCCAGAGTAATCCAGGAGTGGATCACTGGACAGCGGTCAAGAATATCCTGAAGTACCTGAAAAGGACTAAGGAGATGTTTCTCGTGTATGGAGGTGACGAAGAGCTCGCCGTAAAAGGTTACGTCGATGCAAGCTTTGACACCGATCCGGACGACTCTAAGTCCCAAACCGGATACGTATTTATTCTTAATGGGGGTGCAGTAAGCTGGTGCAGTTCCAAGCAAAGCGGCGTAGCAGATTCTACATGTGAAGCGGAGTACATGGCTGCCTCGGAGGCGGCTAAGGAGGGTGTCTGGATGAAGCAGTTCATGACGGATCTTGGAGTGGTGCCAAGCGCACTGAATCCAATAACCTTGTTCTGTGACAACAATGGTGCCATTGCCTTAGCAAAGGAACCACGGTTTCACAAGAAGACCAGACACATCAAACGACGCTTCAACCTCATCCGCGACTACGTCGAGGGAGAGGACGTGAATATATGCAAAGTGCACACGGATCTGAATGTAGCGGACCCCCTGACTAAACCTCTTCGATGGCCAAAGCATGATCAACACCAGAACTGTATGGGTGTTAGATTTATTACAATGTAATTCACATGGTGATGTGAGGGCTAGATTATTGACTCTAGTGCAAGTGGGAGACCGTTGGAATTATGCCCTAGAGGCAATAATAAATATAGTTATTATTATAATACATGTATCAAGATAATTGTTTATTATCCATGCTATAATTGTATTGAATGAAGACTCGTTTACATGTGTGGATACATAGACAGAACACCATCCCTAGCAAGCCTCTAGTTGGCTAGCCAGTTGATCAAAGATAGTCAGTGTCTTCTGATTATGAACAAGGTGTTGTTGCTTGATAACTGGATCACGTCATTAGGAGAATCACGTGATGGACTAGACCCAAACTAATAGACGTAGCATGTTGATCGTGTCATTTTGTTGCTACTGTTTTCTGCGTGTCAAGTATTTATTCCTATGACCATGAGATCATATAACTCACTGACACCGGAGGAATGCTTTGTGTGTATCAAACGTCGCAACGTAACTGGGTGACTATAAAGATGCTCTACAGGTATCTCCGAAGGTGTTAGTTGAGTTAGTATGGATCAAGACTGGGATTTGTCACTCCGTGTGACGGAGAGGTATCTCGGGGCCCACTCGGTAATACAACATCACACACAAGCCTTGCAAGCAATGTAACTTAGTGTAAGTTGCGGGATTTTGTATTACGGAACGAGTAAAGAGACTTGCCGGTAAACGAGATTGAAATAGGTATGCGGATACTGACGATAGAATCTCGGGCAAGTAACATACCGAAGGACAAAGGGAATGACATACGGGATTATATGAATCCTTGGCACTGAGGTTCAAACGATAAGATCTTCGTAGAATATGTAGGATCCAATATGGGCATCCAGGTCCCGCTATTGGATATTGACCGAGGAGTCTCTCGGGTCATGTCTACATAGTTCTCGAACCCGCAGGGTCTGCACACTTAAGGTTCGACGTTGTTTTATTCGTATTTGAGTTATATGGTTGGTTACTGAATGTTTTTTGGAGTCCCGAATGAGATCACGGACGTCACGAGGGTTTCCGGAATAGTCGTGGAAATGAAGATTGATATATAGGATGACCTCATTTGATTACCGGAAGGTTTTCGAAGTTACCGGGAATGTACCGGGAATGACGAATGGGTTCCGGGAGTTCACCGGGGGGGGGGGGGCAACCCACCCCGGGGAAGCCCATAGGCCTTGAGGGTGGCACACTAGCCCTTAGTGGGCTGGTGGGACAGCCCAAAAGGCTCTATGCGCCAAGGAGAAGAAAATCAAGAGAGAAAGAAAAAAAAAAGGAGGAGGTGGGAAGGAAGGGGGACTCCCTCCCACCAAACCAAGTCCAACTCGGTTTGGGGGGGGGAGAGTCCTTCCCCTTGGACTCGGCCGACCCCCTTGGGGCTCCTTGAGCCCCAAGGCAAGGTCCCCTCCATCCCACCTATATATACGGAGGTTTTAGGGCTGATTTGAGACGACTTTTCCACAGCAGCCCGACCACATACCTCCACGGTTTTTCCTCTAGATCGCGTTTCTGCGGAGCTCGGGCGGAACCCTGCTGAGATAAGGTCATCACCAACCTCCGGAGCGCCGTCACGCTGCCGGAGAACTCTTCTACCTCTCCGTCTCTCTTGCTGGATCAAGAAGGCCGAGATCATCGTCGAGCTGTACGTGTGCTGAACGCGGAGGTGCCGTCCGTTCGGTACTAGATCGTGGGACTGATCGCGGGATTGTTCGCGGGGCGGATCGAGGGACGTGAGGACGTTCCACTACATCAACTGCGTTCTCTAACGCTTCTGCTGTACGGTCTACAAGGGTACGTAGATCACTCATCCCCTCTCGTAGATGGACATCACCATGATAGGTCTTCGTGCGCGTAGGAAAAATTTTGTTTCCCATGCGACGTTCCCCATCACTTTCTTTACCATGCTTCCTAGCAGTGAAGTCATTCTTATCGTACCTCTTAGGTTGTGGGTCATCAGGATTAACCGTAGGTTCAATCTCCACATCCTCACCATTGCTAGGTTGAGCATCATTATGAACATCGCTGTCCACATTGTCACCAGGTTCATGTTCATCACCAGATTGTGTTTCTGCATCAGACGCAGAAATATCATTTGGTTCTTCAGGTATGACAGTATTTGGTGAACTAACATGCAGGTTTCTATCATCCTTCTTCTTCTTCTTAGGATGACTGGGTGCATCTGCATTAATTCCTTAAGAATCTTGATCAATTCTCTTAGGATGACCTTCAGGATACAAAGGTTCCTGAGTCATTTTGCCTCCTCTAGTAATGACTCTGACAGAGTTGTCATTTAGTTCATTGAGCAGGTCATTCTGAGCTTTAAGTACTTGTTCTACCTGAGTACTAATCATAGAGGCATGTTTACTCAGAAGCTTCAGATCATTGACATTTGTGTCTACACAAGCACTTAAATGACTAAGCATACGAGTACTTTGTTCCAAATGTCTGCTAACATAATCATTGAAACTCTATTGTTTGGCAACAAAGTTGTCAAATTCATCAAAGCATAGGCTAGCAGGTTTATCAAAAGGAATATCACTCTCATCAAACTACGCAGAGAATTTACTTCCACTACCTGTATCGGGTTATCGAGACCATGGATCTCTTCGATAGGTGGTAGATTTTTGACATCTTCAGATCTAATGCCTTTCTCTTGCATAGATTTCTTGGCTTCTTGCATATCTTCGGGACTGAGGAATAGAATACCTCTTTTCTTCGGAGTTGGCTCAGGAGGTGGTTCGGGAATAGTCCAAGCATTATCGTTGATCAAGATGTTATTCAGTAGAGTCTCAGCTTGTTCTACAGTTCATTCCCTAAAAACATAACCGGCACAACTATCTAGGTGGTCTGTAGAGGCATCGGTAAGTCCGTTATAGAAGATATCAAGTATCTCGTTCTTCTTAAGAGGGTGATCAGGCAAAGCATTTTGTAGCTGGACGAGCCTCCCCCAAGCTTGTGGGAGACTCTCTTCTTTGAGTTGAGCAAAGTTGTATATTTCCTGCAAGGCAGCTTGCTTCTTATGGGCAGGGAAATATTTCTCACAGAAGTAATAGATCATATCCTGGGGACTACTCACACATCCAGGAGCAAGAGAAGTGAACCAGGCTTTAGCGTCATCCTTTAGAGAGAAAGGAAACAACTTAAGGATGTAGTAGTGGCGGATCTTCTCCTCACTAGTGAAAAGGGTGGCTATATCGTGAAGTTTGGTAAGATGGGATACGACCGTCTCAGACTCATAACCGTGAAAAGGATCAGATTCGACTAGAGATATTATCTCAGGGTCGATAGAGAATTCATAATCCTTATCGGTGATAAAGATAGGTGAAGTGGCAAACTTCGGGTCGTATTTCATCCTAGCTTTCAGAGATTTTTCCTTCCACTTGAGAAGTAATTTCTCAGCGTCATAGGCATCCTTACACACAAGAAAATCCTCAGCTATCTCTCCCTCCATAACGTAACCCTCGGGTATATCAGGCAATTCATATCTAGGAGAGCTAGATCTAACAGGAGCAAAAGCAGGTTCTATCTCAATAGTATCGGCAGTTTCAGAAGCATCACGAGCATTGGCAGTAACTCTAGCAATATGAGCATCAAGGAATACCCCTAGTGGCACATTAGGCAAAGTAGTATCTCTAGCAGTATCAAACATAGCATCATCAGGAAAAATTGCATCTCTAGGATCATCAGGCAAAGCAGTATCAGGCATAGCATCTCTAGCAGTATCAGGCATAGCATCTCTAGCAGTATCAGGCATAGCATCTCTAGCAGTATCAGGCATAGCATCAAGCATAGCATCTCTAGCAGTAACATCATAAGCATCATCAAGCACAGGCGACATATCAAGATTTCTAGCAGGAGGTGATGTCGCAAACTTACTCATAACTGAAGGTGAATCAAGTGCAGAGCTAGATGGCAGTTCCTTACCTCCCCTCGTAGTTGAGGGCAAGACTTTGCTTTTTGGATCTTTCAAATTCTTCATAGTGATCAGCAGATATAAATCCCAAGTGACTCAGAGAATATAGCAATACCTCCCCGGCAATGGCGTCAGAAAAATGCTGACTCCGTGACAACAGACCTTCCCCGGTGATGGCACGAGAAGAATGTTGTTGACAGCCCACCAGCGCCTGGGATCGCAGCAGTTTTCGAGGGTAGAGTATTCGACCCAAATTTGTTGATACGCCAAAAGGAGGTGGGAGGATACTCTCAAGTATTAGCAGCTGAATTTATCAGATTCAACCACACCTGAAAGATTAGTATCTACAAGCAAAGAGTTAGCAACAAAGTAGTATGATAACAACGGTGTCAAAAACGATCTATTGACGGCAGACTATTCCTAACTGTCGTATTAATGGCGCCAAGTTGCCCGTTGACGGAAATTGTCTTTTCCCATCAACGCCGAGGGAATCAAAATTGTAGCAGGTAGCAGCAGTCTAACGAGTAATAGAAGTGGCAAGGAACAGCAGTAGTGACAGTAGTAGCAAGTAGCAACAGTGGCAAGCGACAGCAGCAGCAAGTAACAACAGTAGTAACAGCAGCAACAACAGTAGTAACAGCAATAGTGGGACAAACTCGTAGGCAATGGGTCGGTGATTCGTTTGGATGATATTCATCATGCAATAGTTATAACACGGAGAGATATGTGGCTAGCTCCCATTCGTAAATGTGATGTAGGCATGCATTCCATGTGTAGTCATACGTGCTTAGGGAAAAGAACTTGCATGACATCTATTGTCCATCCCTCCCGTGGCAGCGGGGTCCAAAAGGATACTACGGGATATTAAGGTTCTCCTTTTAATAAAGAACCGGAACAATGCATTAGCACTTGGTGAACACATGAACTCCTCAAACTATGATCATCACCGGGAGTGGTTCCGGTTATTGTCACTCCGGGGTTGCCGGGTCATAACACATAGTAGGTAACTATAGCTTGCAAGATCGGATCTAAAACACACATATATTGGTGACAACATAATAATTTCAGATCTGAAATCATGGCACTTGGGCCCTAGTGACAAGCATTAAGCATGGCAAAGTAGTAGCAACATCAATCTCAGAACATAGTGGATACTAGGGATCAATCCCCATCAAAACTAACTCGATTACATGATAGATCTCATCCTACTCATCACCGCCCAGCGAGCCTACGAATAGATTACTCACGAACGATGAAGAGCTTCATGGAATTGGAGAGGGAAGAAGGTTGATGATGACGATGGCGGCGATTTCCCCTCTCCGGAGCCCAAAACGGACTCCAGATCTGTTCTCCAGATGAAGAACAGGATGTGGCGGCGCCTCCGTATCGCAAACGCGACGAAATCTTCTCTTCTGATTTTTTTCTGGGCGAAAGTGAATTTATAGAGCTGGGATTGGGGGCGACAGAGCCACGTGGGCCCCACAAGCTTGGTTGCCGCGGCCAGGGGGGTGGCCGTGGCAACAGGGCTTGTGGCCCACTGGCCCACCCCCTCTGGTGGATCTTTGCGCAGGTATTTTTCATATTTTCCAGAAAAATTCTCCGTAAATTTTCAGGACGTTCCGAGAACTTTCATTTCTGCACAAAAACAACACCATGGCAATTGTGCTGAAAACATCGTCAGTCCGGGTTAGTTCCATTCTAATCATGCAAATTAGAGTCCAAAACAAGGGCAAAAGAGTTTGGAAAAGTAGATACGATGGAGACGTATCAGGCAGGCGCGGCTTGAATGGCGCGTCATGTCGAGGCTTGAATGGTGCAGCTGACAAAGCCGTTCGGCGCGACCGACGGGACGCGACGGCAGGGACGGATTCAAGGGGGGATGAGGGAGGGCGAGACCCCCCCTAACGATCGCGTTGCCTCCTTAATAGCGATTAGTTCTTTCCGATATTTTCTGTCATTCAACTCTCTCTTGCTTCATTTGCCCCCCGTGATTCGCGTCGTTCGTAAAACCTCAAGTCCTCAATACAAGTATGGTTTCCTAGCAGCCCAAAAGCCCAAAAGAAAAAAGTGTCACGCAGCCCATCATAGAAGACAAAGTGGCAAATTAGCAGGCCAGCAACCGCTCAAACAAAAAAGTAGGCTAGCAGCAGTCAGCCACGCACCCACCCAGTCGTGCTATCCCTTTCTTTCCCAGCCGCCTTCTGCGATCGAGCTTCACGTGTGCCACCTTCTGGGATATCTGCATGACTCCGTTCCATAGCCATGAAAAGAAGCAGAGAAGGAACGGCCGCGGGTGAGTGCCGATCCACGGGCACTTTGCCGGTAGCTAGTAGACTGACGGTCCAAATGAGCCTCAACAAATCACGTAGAAAAGGTATTTGGGGGGGGCACCGTAGGGGTGGGAGTGGTTGGCCAGCGAAGCCGGGAATGGCTGGTGGTCAACGAGGCAGGGGCCGCCGCAGGGTCGCCGCATGGGTGAGAGCGCGACATTAGGTTAGCCCTCCACAGAATTCAGTTGAAACTTTGGTTCTGTCATTTGAAGAACACTAGTAGAAAACGGGCCTTTGGCCTGGACCATTTAGTCCCGGAGTGCCTCTGGGCCAGGACTAAAGGCCCGGCCACGTCGCCCCAATTCTCAATGCCTCCCTCGAGGATTTAGTCCCGGGCCGTAAGGAGCCTTTAGTCCCGGTTCGTGTCCCAAACCGGGACTAAAGGGCTACCCGGCGGGCCGTGGTGGTGGCAACCGTTCGTATCCCCCTTTAGTCCCGGTTGGTGGCTCAACCCGGAACTACAGGCCTAACACGTGGCATGCCGTGGTTGTGGTGGCGGTTGGTATACCTCTTTAGTCCCGGTTGGTGGCTCAACCCGGGACTAAAGGACTAACACGTGGCCTGCCGTAGTGGGGCGACCGTTGGCATACCTCTTTAGTCCCGGTTGGTGGTTGAACCCGGGACTAAAAGCCTAACACGTGGCCTGCCGTAGTGGTGGCAACCGTTTGGTATACCTCTTTAGTCCCGGTTGGTGGCTCAACCCGGGATTAATGGCCCAAACGGATTGCATCCCGCGTCGATTCGGGCGATGAAAAGCACGAACCGAAGTGTACAGTCGCCATTTCTCTGTTCTTCTTCTCTCTCGCGTCGCCCTCTTTGTTCTTCTTCTCTCTCGCGTCGCCCTCTCTGTTCTTCTCCTCTCTTCTTCCCTTCTCTTCTTCCACCATGCCAACTACCTTTCGTGAGGTGGTCGCGCATGGCGCGATGAAGCTCCGTGTCGTGTACACGAACCTGAGCGCGGAGGTGCCGCATTTCCTTCAACAGTTGAAGGAACGATGGTTTAACCACGCACCGGATCATGAGAAGTTCTTCGGGCTTGATCTGGAGTACACGGCCGATCAACGTGGTGTCGCCGTCATCCAAATATGCTTCGCAACCCATGTCTTGATCTTCCAATGGGCGAAGTAACTTTTGAGGCTTTCTTTGATCCAAGATAATCCCTCCCCTAGGGTCACTACTCCCACGTTCACATGGATTTTGTGTATTTGTGTATCTGATTAAGTAGCATGGTAGATTTTGTGTATTTGTACATTTGATTTAGTAGTGTAGTATGTGTGGAATACATTTGATTTAGTAGTGTAGTACATTTGATTTAGTAGTGTAGTACATTTGATTTAGTACTGGAATACATTTGATTTAGTAGTGTAGTACATTTGATTTAGTAGTGGAATATATTTGATTTAGTAGTGTAGTACATTTGATTTTGTGTATTTGTACATTTGATTTAGTAGTGTAGTACATTTGATTTAGTAGTGTAGTATGTGTGGAGTACATTTGATTTATTTGTGTTCATTTATAATTCACATTGGATGGAATTTTGTCAATCCGATAAGACTTAGTTTGTAGTTTGGATTTACTAGTTAACAAGCTTTCTTTTGTTTGCATATTATGCATAATGTCCATAATCTATCATAGTGAATTCCACGTATAAGTTTATTTGTTTCTATCATAGTTGGTTCCCTTCAAATAGTTGTAGTGAAACATGTTTCCTTATTGCAGCAGTAGGTTCATAATCTATCTCTAGGTTCCATTGCATATGTGCTATATGAATCCTAAAGATAAGTTTCTCTTCAGTTGTAGTGAAACATGTTTCCTTATTGCAGTAGTATGTAACATTTGGTCCATTTTAATTTGTTTCTGTTGCAGGAGTGACAAGCATTGTCCAGGACTCATGGAGTTCCTTCGCAGCAGCGTCACTTTTGCTTCCGTTGACATAAGGAACGACAGGCTGAAGATGAGGCACAACTTCGGTATTGAGATACCAGTTGGTTGCCTCGTTGATATCCAAACGATATTCAAGCTTCAACATGACAGGACTTCGATGGCTCGTATGGCAGTTGCCTTGATCGACGATTCATATGCTGATATGACGACCAGTTTCCCAAGGTCTCAGCACAGACTTTGGGAGAAGGGCCCACTTGATGAAATCAACATTGAGTATGCAGCAAAAGATGCATATGTTTCATACGAGTTGTACCGCAAGATTCGACTCGTCCACTATGGCCAGCTTCACCTATATCCCCTCGAGGAAGGTGGACATTCTGATTCAGATGATTCAGACGAGTAGTGTTCTTAACGTCGAACACTTGTATATATATCTATTGTAGCTATTATTATGTACTGTTTGGACTAGTATCATGTACTTCTTGGACCAATTTATATATGTCTAGTTTCTGTTTGTGCCATTATAGTTTCCAAATTTGAATGGTTTAGCCCTTTCTAACTTCATTTGCTACTTTTGAATGGTTTAGCCCTTTCTAACTTCATGGTATCATGCATTTCGACCACATATATATACAAAAAGTCATCAGTTCAAATAAGTTCAAAAAATGAAATCCCTTTTGTAACAGATCTGTTTTTGATTAAAACAATCACTTCTCCTTCTTCTCCTTGTGCTAGATATTGGTTATGCACTAGGGGAAGTAGGAGTAGCGACCATCATCGACGGTTGAAAAATCAGGTGACCTAGTGTCCACCATATATGAGAGAAGAAGAAATCCCTTTGTGATGTGCCTTTGAATGGTGCATTTTGAACACACAAAAAGTATGGAGTTCAAATAAGTAAAAAAAAATGAAATCCCTTTGTAAGAGATGAGTTCTCGTTCGAAACCCTGCTACTTCGAGAGAGATTGTCAGTTTTGTACACGAAGTGCATCCAGTCTTTGTCGTAGCCCTCTCAACTTTTTAACACATGCTATGTGGGTGAAATGATGATAGCATGCCAACTTTCAACATTTTCAGAGTTCATTTGTAGTGCTTTTCAATTTCAGGGTCAACTAGCTCAAAAAAAAAAGTAAATGCACGAAATATAACAAATGAAGTCAGAAATTGTTGAAGTTTTGTGATGTGCCTTTGAATGGTGCATTTTGAACACACAAAAAGTATGGAGTTCAAATAAGTTTAAAAAAAATGAAATCCCTTTGTAAGAGATGAGTTCTCGTTCGAAACCCTGCTACTTCGAGAGAGATTGTCAGTTTTGTACACGAAGTGCATCCAGTATTTGTCGTAGCCCTCTCAACTTTTTAACACATGCTATGTGGGTGAAATGATGATAGCATGCCAACTTTCAACATTTCCAGAGTTCATTTGTAGTGCTTTTCAATTTCAGGGTCAACTAGCTCAAAAAAAGTAAATGCACGAAATATAACAAATGAAGTGAGAAATTGTTAAAATTTTGTGATGTGCCTTTGAATGGTGCATTTTGAACACACAAAAAGTATGGAGTTCAAATAAGTTTGAAAAAATGAAATCCCTTTGTAAGAGATGAGTTCTCGTTCGAAACCCTGCTACTTCGAGAGAGATTGTCAGTTTTGTACACGAAGTGCATCCAGTCTTTGTCGTAGCCCTCTCAACTTTTTAACACATGCTATGTGGGTGAAATGATGATAGCATGCCAACTTTCAAAATTTTCAGAGTTCATTTGTAGTGCTTTTCAATTTCAGGGTCAACTAGCTCAAAAAAAATAAGTAAATGCACGAAATATAACAAATGAAGTCAGAAATTGCTGAAGTTTTGTGATGTGCCTTTGAATGGTGCATTTTGAACACACAAAAAGTATGGAGTTCAAATAAGTTTTAAAAAAATGAAATCCAAGAGATGAGTTCTCGTTCGAAACCGTGCTACTTCGAGAGAGATTGTCAGTTTTGTACACGAAGTGCATCCAGTCTTTGTCGTAGCCCTCTCAACTTTTTAACACATGCTATGTGGGTGAAATGATGATAGCATGCCAACTTTCAACATTTTCAGAGTTCATTTGTAGTGCTTTTCAATTTCAGGGTCAACTAGCTCAAAAAAAATAAGAAAATGCAAGAAATATAACAAATGAAGTCAGAAATTGTTGAAATTTTGTGATGTGCCTTTGAATGGTGCATTTTGAACACACAAAAAGTACGAAGTTCAAATAAGTTTTAAAAAAATGAAATCCCTTTGTAAGAGATGAGTTCTCGTTCGAAACCCTCCTACTTCGAGCGAGCAAAACCAAATCGTAAAATAAGTTTAAAAAGAATATTTAATAAACATAGTTTTTAATTGAAAATAACAAAATAGATAATAGTTTGGAAAGTCAAAATTATTAATTATGAAAATAAAAAATAGTTTTGCATTATTTATTCAATTTGAAACACTTTTCATTATCATAGTTTTGTCAAATTCTCAAATATGCAAAAAGAATATTTAATAAACATAGTTTTTAATTGAAAATAACAAAATAGATAATAGTTTGGATAGTCAAAATTATTAATTATGAAAATAAAAAATAGTTTTGCATTATTTATTCAATTTGAAACACTTTTCATTATCATAGTTTTGTCAAATTCTCAAATATGCAAAAAGAATATTTAATAAACATAGTTTTTAATTGAAAATAACAAAATAGATAATAGTTTGGATAGTCAAAATTATTAATTATGAAAATAAAAAAAATTGAAACTATATTCAAGATCATAGAGAAAATTCAACCTAAATTCTCATTTGAATATAGATTGAATTTTCCCTATAATTTCTAATATAGTTACAATTTTTAGTGAGTTTAGGCCCGTAAGCCTGCTTTAGAGAGGAGCTCGATGGAGAAGCTGCGACGGGGCTTATAAACAAGTGTTAATCCCCCTCGCTGGGCGAGGTGGGACTAAACTTATCGTACAACCGATGAGGGTCTTTAGTCCAGGTTGGAGCCACGCCCCGGGACTAAAGACCCCCTTTAGTCCCGGTTGGAGCCAAGCCCTGGGACTAAAGACCCCCTGCTTCCCGCCTTTTGGTCTGCCCGAAAAGAGGCCTTTAGTCCCGGGTCGTGGCTCCACCCGGGACTAAAGGGTGTCTTTAGTCCCGGGGCATGGCTCCAACCGGGACTAAAGCCCCACCTATATAAGCGGGACTTCGAAAATTTCCAACCCAATTCGTCCATTTCTCTTCTTCTTCCTCTCGTTCTCCTGCCCGGCGCGGCACAGCGACGAACGTAACCAACGCCGTCAGGCTGCCCGCCGTCCTGCTCGCCGTCGGTCGTCCTCCTCGCCGCCGCGCCGTCCTCCTCGCCGCCGCGCCGTCCTCCGCGTCGTCCTCCTCGCCAACACTCCGGCCAGTAAGCCCCCCGCCCCCTCCTTCCCAACACTCCGGCCAGTATAGAAGAAAAGAAGAAAAAGGAGAAGAGAAGAAGAAAAAGGAGAGGAAAGGAAGAAAAAGGAGAAGAAAAGAAGAAAAAGAAAAGATTTTTTTGTCATTTAATTCCTATTGTTATTAGGTTTGTGCTAGATTATTAGGGTTAGTAATATTTAGAATTAGGTTAGGGTTACAAGAAGAAGAAATATGAACAAAAATAAGAAAATAAGATTAGGAAAAATGAAAATAAGAAGAGGAGGAGAAGAAAAGAAGAAAACGTGTATATTGTATAGTGTATATGCTTAAGTGTATAGTGTATATAGTGTATAGTGTATAAGGAGAGGAGGAATTTTGCTATAGTGTTTATAGTGTATAGTGTATAAGAAAAGAAGAAAAGAAGAGGAGGAGAAGAGAAGAAAAGAAGAGGAGCAGAAGAGAAGAAAGAAGAGGAAGAGAAGAAAAATGAAAATAAGTGTTAATAGTTTAATTTTGCTATTGTATATGCTTAAGTGTTAATAGTTTATTTTTCAAGAAAATTAATAGAACTAGTTTATTTTTTTAGTTCATTTTACGATGCTTATCCCGCATCCTCGTCATCGACTCGGCGGAGGACACCTGCTTGATCAGAGGGGCCCTGTCCGGGACTGGGCTCCGCCCGGCTGGTATTGGGAGGTGCTACCTTCCGGGGGGCGTAGGTTGGTGAGGAGCCAGCCCGTCGTTGACCCGATCCTTGTTTGGTGGCGGTCGCGTGGGCCAGTGAGGGTGCCGAGGCTTCCGGACACCGCGGAGGTGGTACGTCACCGTGTCAGCGAGGAGGATGAGCACGTCCGTCGCTACATGGTTGCGTTGGAGGGCAGGTTCGAGCATACGTGGCAGGTTCCTCGGGGATCTCACTGGAGCTATGATCCTCTGATGGTTCCTTCTCTTTGGGTGTCCACCGCCCGCGCCGATACCCGTCGGGCGCTACGGTTCTAGATGTATTAGTGATGCTATATGTATGATAGTATTCGAGGAGTATTAATGATAATATTCGACGATGTACGGACAAAAGTGATGATGTATTAGCTTATAATTGAATGCATGCTAATTTGAATACTACATTATTTTACGATTTGGTTTTGCTTAGTGAATGCTCAAATTGGAAATTTACTCCTACTTTGAATACTATGCAGAAATCTAGGAGTCTCAAATTGGAAAAGTACTCCTACTTTGGTTTTTGGTACAAAGGTTAAGAGAATCCGTTTTTTGCAGAACTATGGATCCACATATCAGGAACCTCGAAGAGGAAGAACTTCTGGAAGATCTAATCAAAGACGGCCCCGACGTTGAACCAGCTGAATCTCCGTCGTTATATCTAAACCAGGACGTTGGAATGGAGGTCGAGCGACACGAAGATGAAGCCGATGGGGCAGGAGATAGGTCCAATGACGGAGAAGGTGATAGCTCCACTGATGGAGAAGCCGGTGAAGAGGAGAAGTCCGGCGAGGTATACATATGAAGTTCGACAATCACTTGTAATATGTGAAAAATATTGGAGATATCTCTATATTGTATACATATACATTCATTTGACAAATGTTTCTCCCTCTTAGGCCTCCACATCGAGCAAAACTATGAAACGAGGCCCGACTAGAAAGTTGGATGCACGGACGCATTACACATTTGAGGTGATATTTCCTACGGGCGAACTCAAGCTTCCTAAGAATGCTGCTGACACATTCAAGAAGCAATGCGGAGTTCTCGTTAGGGATCACGTCTCGATCAGCGTTCGGGAGTGGAACAAGCGCAAAGGGGCAGCCGATAGTGACTATGTCGCCGAAAGGTACAAAAATAATCTTTGGGATGATCTCATGTCACATTTCAACCTGCCAGAATGTGAGAATGAAGACGCCGCAGACAAACTGAGGGCCAAAGTCAAGCAGTGGACTCTGAAGAAGATGGCCGAACTGTTCCGTAGCTGGAAGAAGAAGCTATGGAAAAACTATCTGAAGACACAGAAAGTGCCAGTATTCGAGGGGTATCTAGCCAAGCAGGCGAATCACTGGAAGGCATTTCAAGAGTACAAGGAGTCAGAAGATGCCCAGGCATTATCAGAAAAGAACAAGATAAATGCCGACAAGAAGATATATCACCACAAGCTGGGGCCAGGGGGCTATGAGAGTGCCATCCCAAAGTGGGATAAGAAAGAGCAAGATCTGATAGCTAAAGGCGTCGTACCTGAACCACTCCGTGATGATTGGGAATTGAGAGCAAGAAATTGGTTCCTTGCGCATGATGGGTCGTACGACGAAACAACAGGGGACCTCATCTGCAATGACAATCTTAGGATACCCAGGGAGAATTGGAAAAGGATAGTGAAAGAAATTAAAGAGGGAAGAAGAAAGTTCACTGCAGATAGAGAGAAAGATTTGCTCACACTGGTCCTCGGCAATGACGAACATGGAGGACGAACGCGAGGTTTCGGTCCTTCTTACCCGTGGTGGCTTGGGTTTGCCAGATGTCACGCCCAAGATGTGACCCTATCCTCAATCTGGCACGAGGGCCTCGTCAGGGATAGAAGCGCATCTCGTCGTGTCGCAAGAATGGATATCGTTACAAGTACATGTACTGAAAAGAAGAGATACATAAAGAGTTGGCTTACACTCGCCACAAGCTACATCAGAGTCACATCAGTACATTACATAATCATCAAGAGTAATAACAGGGTCCGACTACGGACGAAAACAAACGACAAAAGAAGAACGACGTCCACCCTTGCTATCCCAGGCTGCCGGCCTGGAACCCATCCTAGATCGAAGAAGAAGAAGAAGAAGAAGCAACTCCAAATGAACAATCAACGCGCTCGCGTCAAGTGACCTTTACCTGAACCTGCAACTGGTGTTGTAGTAATCTGTGAGCCACAGGGCACTCAGCAATCTCATTTCCAAAGGTATCAAGACTAGCAAAGCTTAATGGGTGAGGTATGGTTAAGTGGTGAGGTTGCAGCAGCGGCTAAGCACATGTATGGTGGCTAACTTATGAATACAAGAAATAAGAGGGGGGAGATCTACGCATAGCGGACGTGACTACTGATGATCAAATGAATGATTCTGAACACCTACCTATGTCAGACATAACCCCACCGTGTCCTCGATCGGAGAAGGAACTCACGAAAGAGACAGTCACGGTTACGCACACAGTTGGCATGTTTTAATTAAGTTAACTTCAAGTTATCTAGAACCAGTGTTAAACAAAGTATCCACGTTGCCACATAACCGCAGGCACGGCTTTCCGAAAAGATTTAACCCTGCAGGGGTGCTCCAACTAGTCCATCACAAATTACCACAAGCCGCATAGAAATCCTCAATCACGAAGCTCGCGATCTCGTCGGATTCCCTAGTGGAAAACCTCAACTCTGAGATTACCTAAAGCATCACCGGAATCCCGATGCACAAGATATCTCGTCAAAGGTAAAACTAATCCAGCAAGGCCGCCCGACGTGTCGACGATCCCGATAGGAGTCGCGTACCTCGTTCTTAGGACACGGCGGATGGGTCACACTAGGAGATGCCAAACCTCGGGTTGCCCCGCGGTGGCCCCGTAGTCTGCCAATTTGGACCAACACTCATGAGGAGCACTGGCCCGGGGGTTGATTAAATTATCCTCGGGTTAATTACTCCCTATGCAGTTCATTAGTGGTTAGGCAAAAGTAGTACCAGAGTTGGGCCTTGCCAGACCAGCTTTAATCTAAAACGAATTATCAAGGGGGTCCCCATAACAACCCCGATCGTGTTAGGAGCGCTCGTTTATGGAACATAACACCGGTAGCCGAAACTAAGGGGGCAAAGGTGGAACAAAACACCAGGCTAGAAAGGCCGAGCCTTCCACCTTTTACCAAGTATATAGGTGCATTAAATTAAATAGCATTAATATGGTGATATAACAAGGTACCCATGTTTTCACATGGTAGAAACTGCACCTGCAACTAGCAACGCTGACAACAGGGTTAAGCAAGCAGTAACATAGCCAATCAGTGGTTTGCTAGGTCGAACAGGTTGAGGGTAATCATGGCATTGTTGAGAGGCTGATATTTAACCGGTGGTAGGCAACGAGACATAAACGGTAGCAACGAAATAACTAGCATGGCAATGATAGTAATGGTATCTGGGGAAATGATCATCTTGCCTGAGATCCCGCTTGGAAGAAGAACAACTCGGTGAAGTCAGCGAACCGACGTAGTCGAACGGTCCTCACAATCTGACACGCTTGCGAAACTCTATCGAGACAGAGGAAACCGGAAACAACATCAACACAAGTATTCACCACCACAAAGCAAGACATGATGCATACCCTAATATGATGCATGAGCAGGTCATCGATGCACGGGAAGGCACGACAAAACACCTCACACATACACTACACATTAAATGAAGCTCGATATGCAACGGGTTGCATATCGACGAAACTCCACGTTTAAATTTTTATTTCGCTCCCGTTAATTATCATGGCAATATTAAATGTTATTAACATGGCAAGGGGTGAGCAATGAACCTACATGACAACCTAGTCGACAGCACGTCGGACTTTGAACGGAGCTACGGCACAAGAACAAGCAACACAAACTAAATATGCCATGGATGCTTCGTGCATGAGAGTTCAACACATCACGACAAAGAGGGAAATAAGCATGGTGTCGCCATGGCGAGCGAGAGGAAACCATGGCGGCAAATCGAAAACGATGCCACGGCAACGTTCCGGTCCCGATAACTCGAGGAGAAACCGGTGCCAACGTATAAGAACGCGTGCGGGAACGGAAAATAACGATGGGGTGATCCCGTATCTCGGGTTCCCATGTATCGAGGGCTCGACGAAAAGGAAGACGACGTGCACGGCAAATAAACGGTGCAAACAAACGGTGCATAAATACGGTGCATACATGCATTCGACTTGTACAACACACACTTCCGTACAACACAAGCACACGGTACACGACATGCCCCATTGGTATACCTTCGACGCGTGCGAGTCGGAGGGGTTCGGTCGAAGAGGACGTCGTGGTCGTTGTGGAAGTAGTCGTACACGCGCCGGTAGTTGAAGTAGTGGTACACGGGCTCGTCAACGGTAGTCGTACTCTCGGCGTCGGCAGACGGTCTTCGGCGTCGGTAGTCGTTCATGAATCCGTAGATGTCCGAGGTCGTCGGGGCGTCGTGGTGCTCGGCGACCTTGTCGAGGACCCACGAAGGCGGTGATCATGCACGCAGCGACGCACGCGACACGACAGCAACTACAACGGCAAAGCGGCACTAGCACTAGCAAGCAACATCTACTAGCAAGCATCGACAGCGGCAGCTTCTAGCCTAGCAGCACACGGCTAGCAACTAGCTACGCAAGCAAGCAGCAGCAAGCAACAAATGCAGCTAGCAAATCGGGCAACAGCAACCTAGCAGCAATATCAGCGAGGCACACAGGAGCACAGGCTCGGCAGCAACAAGCAAGCTAGCATCATCTAACCTCGGCTAGCGGCAAAACAGACAGCAACTAGCAATACGGCAAGCAGCGGCGGCGAGCCACAACAACAGCTACAGCAGGCAAACGCATCAGCAACAAGCATCAGCCGGCAACAGCAAAACGCAGCAGCGGCTAACGGCAGCAGCAAAACAGCAAGCCCTCTGGCAGTAGCATGCAAACAGCAACGGCGCATCAGCGCGAGCAATAGCAAAACGAGAGGCCGTGGCACCGCGGCGTGCTACCTCGGCGCGGCATGGGCAGCAGCAACTACTATGGCACATGGGCAGCTATAGACTGCAACAGCAAGCAGCAAGCAGCAAGAGCACAACGGCTCGGCCAGGCAGCGGCAGAGAGCGCAGGCAGCGGGGCGGCCGGAGGCGAGCATGAAGGCGACGGGGAGGCGCGGGCCGCTACTGGCGCGCGGAGACGACGGCGCTGCAGGGCGAGGGCAACGGCAGCTCGTGGCCTGGAGGCGAGGCGCGGGCTGGGGCTGCTCGAGGGCGAGGGCGAGAGCAGGCAGCAGCAGGGCGGCGACCACCGGAGGCCAGAGGAGGCGCGCGCGACGGCGGAGGGGACCCCCTGGCGGCGGGCACGATAGGGCAGCGCGCGGGGCGGCTCGCTGACGGCGCGGCCATGACGGCGACGGGCCGAGGCGCGGGCGAGCGCAGGCGACGGCAGGGCGAAGGCCGGCGCTGGGGCGAGGCGGCGCCGGAGGCGGCGCGGCTCGAGGAGGAGGAGGCGTCCACGGGGCGGCGCAGGTCCGCAGGCGAGGGCGGCGGGGCCGGCTCGACGAGGAAGGAGGCGGCCATGGCGACGCGGACGCGCGGCTCGGGAGGAGGAGGCGGCGGCGCGACGCAGGAGGAGGAGGAGGCGGCGCGCACGCGGGACAGAGGCGAGGCGGCGGCCACTCGGGCAGGACGACGGGAGGAGGAGGAGGCGGCGCGCACGCGGGACAGAGGCGAGGCGGCGGCCACTCGGGCAGGACGACGGGAGGAGGAGGAGGCGGCGCGCACGCGGGACAGAGGCGAGGCGGCGGCCACTCGGGCAGGACGACGGGAGGAGGAGCACGGGGAGGGCGAGGCGCTGGGGCTAGGGCAGGCTAGCGAGGGGAGGCCTGGGCCTTGGCCGGCTAGGCCTTGGCCTGGGTCCTCCCCCAGATGTTTTTTTTAAAACTTTTTTTTAAAACAGAACTCAAAATTAAAGAAAGGCTTTTTAACACAGAGAAAAGAATAAAGTAAATGTTTTACCCCTTTTGAAAATTATACCCCAACTCTAAAGTAGCTTGGGCATTTAAACAAAAAAAAAATGAAACCCCTTTTACGAATTAAAATAAAACCCTACTTAAAAGAATTTAAAAGAAATCAAAACCCTTTTTAAAAGAATTAAAATCACAACCCTTTCAAAAAGAATTAAAATAAAGCTCTTTTAACAAGAAGATAAAAATAACCCCTTTTCGAAAGAATTAATTAAGACCTCTTTATTCAAAGAATAAGTAAAAGCCTTTTTTTTAAAAGGGAAAATAAAATGGGAGGGTTTTTTGTTAAAATGAAACAACCGGAGAGTAAAATTAAAACCCAAGGGTTGCCCCTACGTTTAATAAAAGGATTTTTTGAAGAAGACGAATATTTTGGAAGAGGGGTAAAGTTGGAAATCTTTAGCAAAACCACAAAACAACTTAGGAGGGGAGAGGAGGGGAGAAGGTTTAGGTCGGCGGTGCAACGGGGTTTAACGGCGGCTCTCACGCTCCCTCTCTCATCGCGCCAACAAACGACGACACTCACGAAACACTAACACCCAACAACACGAAGCAACAAGCAACACCGACAAAACACCGATGAAATGATGCCATGCATGATGCGATGATGCAACTACATGACGATGCAACGAATACTTCTAATCACACGACGAAAACGGAAAAGAAGGGGGAATCTTCTGGAACGTCGATCTCGGGCTGTCACAACTCTCCCACACTACAAGAAGATCTCGCCCCGAGATCGAAGAATGGAAGGGGGAAGAGGATGAGAAAGAACAAGAGGTAAAAATTTAGTCGCTTCTTTGACAAACGAGTGAAACCACTGATCCTTGAAGGTTGCAAAGAGATGAGGAATGATATGAGAAAGAAGCCAGAATTCACGGAAAATTTCGGCAGCACTTCGGTAGGAAAATGGGATAAAAAATCGAAAAGGTAGAAGAAATAGACAATATTCATAACAACCAACTAAATAGAGTAAGGGGAGACCATGATCTTGCTAGAACAACAAGATAGACCCAAAAGAGCAATATCACAATGCCTCCGGAACCAGAGAATATGAACTAGCTCATACAGAAGAAGAGAATGAAGAACGGAATGACGACAACTATCACAATAGAATTTAAGAGCCTCCAGATAAAAGAATAGACGGAGTAGTTGGAAAACCAACAACGAAAAGAACAAGATAGTAGTGGGCTTATGAAAATCATCTCAACAAATATGAGGTGACAAACAACCACTAAAAGAAACAAGGACGTATTGGGAGCAACAAGATAAGAACAATTCTTACACCAAAAGGATGCATTGAGAACTTGGATTAATGACAAGCGCCATGATAGCAACAATCCATAGGAAAAGCTTTAGGTGAAATCCAAACCAATATAGCTCAATGAAGAAATCATGGGTTGCAGATATCTCATGATCAAGGAATTGGTGGGTTTAATTATCTCATTCTTGAAAGGAAATCTCTTCGAGACTCCTACACTAACAAGAAGGCTATAATACCACCTCAAAGGACAAAGGAAGAAAAAAATACACATAGAAACGCAAGAGAAAGGATACTTGAGGTACCCTGACAAGAATCTTGAAGAACACTTTGAGAAAATCATATCCTTGATGAACCACGAAGAAGGACCTCCGTATACGAATGAACGATGCAAGGATATGGAGGTAGAAAAGAATATGATTATGACCTGCCAAGATTTAGATGAAGCCTCACAAAGAGATACTAAAAAGAACTTGAGACTCCGGAAAAGAAATATAGGCACTTGAGAAACGAATTGATATCATGAGCCACTCCGGAAGAAGAATTGAAATCACTTGGAAGAAGGAAGAACAATAAGAATTATGTTATGCTCATCCTTCATCAAGTATAATTGATGACAAGCAATGGATCTAGCATACAACTTATTACTCTAAAAATGAATCCAGAAGAGGCAGAGAGATAAGCACCACTTGAAGCCAAAATGAAAGAAGCACGGGTAAGAATTCCAATTGAATGGGAATACCAAGAAAGCATGGATAAACATGAGAATGAAGAGATCTTGACCCACATGACAGAGAAATTTAAACAAGACACCAGAATAATTGAGAGACGAACGAAGAGACAACAATTGAGAATATTTGAGGATGAAAGCTGAAAGCTGAGAACGACGAATGTTCTGAAATGATGGCTTTCGGAGGATCGAGAATGAAAACAATTCAGAAATGCACCGGATAGCAAGAAACAGATTCTCATGATTGGAACAAATAAGATGACGACACCAAGCTGAAATGAAGAATATCCAAGAGAATGAACCAAGATTCGAGAGAAACACTCCTTCGGTCTTGAAAGAAGAGAATGATGAGAAGAACACCACCAAGAACACTGACACATTCCGGAATAATGACGAATGAAAGGTTGAGCCAACATGAGAATTAAATTCCAATAGATCTTGGAGAAGGGATATGACTGATGAAATTCATACTTACGTCATAATTGAAAAGAATTAATGATCTCCGGAAAGAAATTAAAGAGCCAGGAAAGATCCTGGGAAAGAACCTATGGGTTATGGGCCCACTCAAAGAAATGACCGTTGAAACAATTGGTAGAACGAGAGATATTGCACCGGTATAAGAAAACTAGATGAGGTTAAGCACCTCGAAATAATTAAAGAATTGGGAACAAGAATTCTGAGATAACTTCAACGCTCCGGATAGAATAGAGAGAAACGACAACAAGAAGATAGACTAAAAAAAAATTCCAACCTAGGAAAGAATTACAAGCACGAAAAGGATATGATGAACACGAATAGCTGAATTAAATTCACCGGTAAGGACGACAAAATTGAACAAATATGACATGAAGCTCCTGAGAATCTTCACGATGAATTACCGGTTACGACAAAAAGAAGAGATAGCGGAAGCATCACTGATATGAAATGCAGTTGGATGAAACCCAATCACTGAAGAAAAAGGGCGGGAGGGCGGGGAAAAACAAAGACAACTTGGGACGGATGAGATGAACTCCGGAATAAAATGAGAGACTGATCTGCAAGAATTGGAGAGGTTTGATTACACTTGGAGAGGAGCACACCGGTTGGAAAAGAATTAACTTGACGACTCGGTTGACAAGAATTAACAAGAGACTTGATTAAGCAAAAGGATCTGCATTCTCACATAAAAATATGAGAACACGGATTAGGAAAGATCTGAAATCACCACTTGACATCGAAGCAACACAAATTACCATATTCAACAAAACAAAGGAATGAGGCTTACGAAACAAGCCAGAACAAACTCATGAGAAAGATTTCCGTTCGATATTTTCGTGGACAGGATCGCACGGGCACGATTTACAGTAGTCACCAAGTGCAAGGCAGTGCACCTGACATACGAAGCGTCCCCGAGTCGTAGCAAGCTACAAGGACTCTTTAAGACACAACGTGTACTGCTGTAAGTCGACCGTGAACAAACGAATCCACTAGATGTCGAACCCCAACCTAACATCATTCATTTGTTGGAAGATCGTCCTATAAGCAACTACTTGAATTCCCACCTGTGAATTCCCGAAATATCTGGTCATGCAATCTGGTACACGGATACAAGGAGTAATAATCACACAACTCCTATACTAACCCGTCACTTGTATCACCTCCGTCAACACACGACCAGAATCTCGGACCTTCATCTATAACAGACACTCGTGATCACAACGATACAAAGTATGGCAGTACCCCCGAACAATCTGCACCAGTACTGGGGACATCGGGGTTATCTCGCCACTACTAGTATTGAAGCAATTACGAACATCCTTCGTCCTGAGATACTAAGAAATCTGAATGATAACGATGTGCTCAAGAATCCTCTGGAGCTCAACTCCCCGGAAGAAGATCAAGTCAGACAGGAGGCACCAAGACAGAACTCCGTCACATCGGCATCATATAGATCCCAAGAATATCCGCGTGATCCTAACAAAATTTTGAGTGAGAAGAGGAGTAGAGTAAATCATTACGTCAAGATTCCTCACTAGAGCATAGAAAAGGAGAAAAAAGAATCCTACTCTCCGATATATAACTAAGCCTCAAATAGTTTTTCACTAGACTCGACTCGGCCAAGTTCGATCAATCAAGGGGGCTCCTAGGTCGGTCCTTGCTCTGATACCAACTTGTCACGCCCAAGATGCGACCCTATCCTCAATCTGGCACGAGGGCCTCGTCAGGGATAGAAGCGCATCTCATCGTGTCGCAAGAATGGATATCGTTACAAGTACATGTACTGAAAAGAAGAGATACATAAAGAGTTGGCTTACACTCGCCACAAGCTACATCAGAGTCACATCAGTACATTACATAATCATCAAGAGTAATAACAGGGTCCGACTACGGACGAAAACAAACGACAAAAGAAGAACGACGTCCACCCTTGCTATCCCAGGCTGCCGGCCTGGAACCCATCCTAGATCGAAGAAGAAGAAGAAGAAGCAACTCCAAATGAACAATCAACGCGCTCGCGTCAAGTGACCTTTACCTGAACCTGCAACTGGTGTTGTAGTAATCTGTGAGCCACAGGGCACTCAGCAATCTCATTTCCAAAGGTATCAAGACAAGCAAAGCTTAATGGGTGAGGTATGGTTAAGTGGTGAGGTTGCAGCAGCGGCTAAGCACATGTATGGTGGCTAACTTACGAATACAAGAAATAAGAGGGGGGAGATCTACGCATAGCAGACGTGACTACTGATGATCAAATGAATGATTCTGAACACCTACCTACGTCAGACATAACCCCACCGTGTCCTCGATCGGAGAAGGAACTCACGAAAGAGACAGTCACGGTTACGCACACAGTTGGCATGTTTTAATTAAGTTAACTTCAAGTTATCTAGAACCAGTGTTAAACAAAGTATCCACGTTGCCACATAACCGCGGGCACGGCTTTCCGAAAAGATTTAACCCTGCAGGGGTGCTCCAACTAGTCCATCACAAATTACCACAAGCCGCATAGAAATCCTCAATCACGAAGCTCGCGATCTCGTCGGATTCCCTAGTGGAAAACCTCAACTCTGAGATTACCCAAAGCATCACCGGAATCCCGATGCACAAGATATCTCGTCAAAGGTAAAACTAATCCAGCAAGGCCGCCCGACGTGTCGACGATCCCGATAGGAGTCGCGTACCTCGTTCTCAGGACACGGCGGATGGGTCACACTAGGAGATGCCAAACCTCGGGTTGCCCCGCGGTGGCCCCGTAGTCTGCCAATTTGGACCAACACTCATGAGGAGCACTGGCCCGGGGGTTGATTAAATTATCCTCGGGTTAATTACTCCCTATGCAGTTCATTAGTGGTTAGGCAAAAGTAGTACCAGAGTTGGGCCTTGCCAGACCAGCTTTAATCTAAAACGAATTATCAAGGGGGTCCCCATAACAACCCCGATCGTGTTAGGAGCGCTCGTTTATGGAACATAACACCGGTAGCCGAAACTAAGGGGGCAAAGGTGGAACAAAACACCAGGCTAGAAAGGCCGAGCCTTCCACCTTTTACCAAGTATATAGGTGCACTAAATTAAATAGCATTAATATGGTGATATAACAAGGTACCCATGTTTTCACATGGTAGAAACTGCACCTGCAACTAGCAACGCTGACAACAGGGTTAAGCAAGCAGTAACATAGCCAATCAGTGGTTTGCTAGGTCGAACAGGTTGAGGGTAATCATGGCATTGTTGAGAGGCTGATATTTAACCGGTGGTAGGCAACGAGACATAAACGGTAGCAACGAAATAACTAGCATGGCAATGATAGTAATGGTATCTGAGGAAATGATCATCTTGCCTGAGATCCCGCTTGGAAGAAGAACAACTCGGTGAAGTCAGCGAACCGACGTAGTCGAACGGTCCTCACAATCTGACACGCTTGCGGAACTCTATCGAGACGGAGGAAACCGGAAACAACATCAACACAAGTATTCACCACCACAAAGCAAGACATGATGCATACCCTAATATGATGCATGAGCAGGTCATCGATGCACGGGAAGGCACGACAAAACACCTCACACATACACTACACATTAAATGAAGCTCGATATGCAACGGGTTGCATATCGACGAAACTCCACGTTTAAATATTTATTTCGCTCCCGTTAATTATCACGGCAATATTAAATGTTATTAACATGGCAAGGGGTGAGCGATGAACCTACATGACAACCTAGTCGACAGCACGTCGGACTTTGAACGGAGCTACGACATAAGAACAAGCAACACAAACTAAATATGCCATGGATGCTTCGTGCATGAGAGTTCAACACATCACGACAAAGAGGGAAATAAGCATGGTGTCGCCATGGCGAGCGAGAGGAAACCATGGCGGCAAATCGGAAACGATGCCACGGCAACGTTCCGGTCCCGATAACTCGAGGAGAAACCGGTGCCAACGTATACGAACGCGTGCGGGAACGGAAAATAACGATGGGGTGATCCCGTATCTCGGGTTCCCATGTATCGAGGGCTCGACGAAAAGGAAGACAACGTGCACGGCAAATAAACGGTGCAAACAAACGGTGCATAAATACGGTGCATACATGCATTCGACTTGTACAACACACACTTCCGTACAACACAACCGCACGGTACACGACATGCCCCATTGGTATACCTTCGACGCGTGCGAGTCGGAGGGGTTCGGTCGAAGCGGACGTCGTGGTCGTTGTGGAAGTAGTCGTACACGCGCCGGTAGTTGAAGTAGTGGTACACGGGCTCGTCAACGGTAGTCGTACTCTCGGCGTCGGCAGACGGTCTTCGGCGTCGGTAGTCGTTCATGAATCCGTAGATGTCCGAGGTCGTCGGGGCGTCGTGGTGCTCGGCGACCTTGTCGAGGACCCACGAAGGCGGTGATCATGCACGCAGCGACGCACGCGACACGACAGCAACTACAACGGCAAAGCGGCACTAGCACTAGCAAGCAACATCTACTAGCAAGCATCGACAGCGGCAGCTTCTAGCCTAGCAGCACACGGCTAGCAACTAGCTACGCAAGCAAGCAGCAGCAAGCAACAAATGCAGCTAGCAAATCGGGCAACAGCAACCTAGCAGCAATATCAGCGAGGCACACAGGAGCACAGGCTCGGCAGCAACAAGCAAGCTAGCATCATCTAACCTCGGCTAGCGGCAAAACAGACAGCAACTAGCAATACGGCAAGCAGCGGCGGCGAGCCACAACAACAGCTACAGCAGGCAAACGCATCAGCAACAAGCATCAGCCGGCAACAGCAAAACGCAGCAGCGGCTAACGGCAGCAGCAAAACAGCAAGCCCTCTGGCAGTAGCATGCAAACAGCAACGGCGCATCAGCGCGAGCAATAGCAAAACGAGAGGTCGTGGCACCGCGGCGTGCTACCTCGGCGCGGCATGGGCAGCAGCAACTACTATGGCACATGGGCAGCTATAGACTGCAACAGCAAGCAGCAAGCAGCAAGAGCACAACGGCTCGGCCAGGCAGCGGCAGAGAGCGCAGGCAGCGGGGCGGCCGGAGGCGAGCATGAAGGCGACGGGGAGGCGCGGGGCGCTACTGGCGCGCGGAGACGACGGCGCTGCAGGGCGAGGGCAACGGCAGCTCGTGGCCTGGAGGCGAGGCGCGGGCTGGGGCTGCTCGAGGGCGAGGGCAAGAGCAGGCAGCAGCAGAGCGGCGACCACCGGAGGCCAGAGGAGGCGCGCGCGACGGCGGAGGGGAGCCCCGGGCGGCGGGCACGACAGGGCGGCGCGCGGGGCGGCTCGCTGACGGCGCGGCCATGACGGCGACGGGCCGAGGCGCGGGCGAGCGCAGGCGACGGCAGGGCGAAGGCCGGCGCTGGGGCGAGGCGGCGCCGGAGGCGGCGCGGCTCGAGGAGGAGGAGGCGTCCACGGGGCGGCGCAGGTCCGCAGGCGAGGGCGGCGGGGCCGGCTCGACGAGGAAGGAGGCGGCCATGGCAACGCGGACGCGCGGCTCGGGAGGAGGAGGCGGCGGCGCGACGCGGGAGGAGGAGGAGGCGGCGCGCACGTGGGACAGAGGCGAGGCGGCGGCCACTCGGGCAGGACGACGGGACGAGGAGGAGGCGGCGCGCACGCGGGACAGAGGCGAGGCGGCGGCCACTCGGGCAGGACGACGGGAGGAGGAGCACGGGGAGGGCGAGGCGCTGGGGCTAGGGCAGGCTAGCGAGGGGAGGCCTGGGCCTTGGCCGGCTGGGCCTTGGCCTGGGTCCTCCCCCAGATGTTTTTTTTCTAAACTTTTTTTTTAAAACAAAACTCAAAATTAAAGAAAGGCTTTTTAACACAGAGAAAAGAATAAAGTAAATGTTTTACCCCTTTTGAAAATTATACCCCAACTCTAAAGTAGCTTGGGCATTTAAACAAAAAAAAAATGAAACCCCTTTTACGAATTAAAATAAAACCCTACTTAAAAGAATTTAAAAGAAATCAAAACCCTTTTTAAAAGAATTAAAATCACAACCCTTTCAAAAAGAATTAAAATAAAGCTCTTTTGACAAGAAGATAAAAATAACCCCTTTTCGAAAGAATTAATTAAGACCTCTTTATTCAAAGAATAAGTAAAAGCCTTTTTTTTAAAAGGGAAAATAAAATGGGAGGGTTTTTTTTTAAAATGAAACAACCGGAGAGTAAAATTAAAACCCAAGGGTTGCCCCTACGTTTAATAAAAGGATTTTTTGAAGAAGACGAATATTTTGGAAGAGGGGTAAAGTTGGAAATCTTTAGCAAAACCACAAAACAACTTAGGAGGGGAGAGGAGGGGAGAAGGTTTAGGTCGGCGGTGCAACGGGGTTTAACGGCGGCTCTCACGCTCCCTCTCTCATCGCGCCAACAAACGACGACACTCACGAAACACTAACACCCAACAACACGAAGCAACAAGCAACACCGACAAAACACCGATGACATGATGCCATGCATGATGCGATGATGCAACTACATGACGATGCAATGAATACTTCTAATCACACGACGAAAACGGAAAAGAAGGGGGAATCTTCTGGAACGTCGGTCTCGGGCTGTCACACCAGAGACCAAGACACTTACAGAAGCCGAGAGAGAGCAAAGAAGCGGCAGCAGGATGAGGAGAATGACAAGTTCAACCAGTGGCTTGCCAGGATTAACGAGCAACAGAAGGAGATTGATGAGCTTAGAGGAGTACCGTGCCAGGAAGATCCTGCAGTTGATATTACCGGCGCCCCATCTAAGCGGAAAAGCAGTGTGGCTGAATCTGAGGCCCCGCCCGACGATGAACGAAGAATGATAGAGGGCGGTCCCGGCTACCCGTGGATGGAATCAAGGAGTCAACATCATGTGAACTCCATTAGAAATTCAAGAACATATCCATGAAGGTGGCCGTCGGACAAGCTTTACCTTCCGGCCCTGATGCACGCTGGCATGGCCGTGAGATTCCAGCTGGCTTTGCTAAAGTCGGGGTGGATGAAATCATGACGGGGTTTAATGATATGGAGCTCGACATAGATGGACCCGAAGATGAGAGGACACTCGGAGAAGTACTGGGTGGAGTCATCCTATGGGACAAGAACTACATCAAGCTTCCAGGCTCGGCCCCAAGGACAACACCGCCTCCGAGTCGTCGCAGGTCACCTACACCTCCATTACCTCCAAGCCCTCCACATGACGTCGGCCAGCACAACACGAGTCCATCTCGATCACCGCCGCCGGACTTGGGTCGTCCGTCTTCGCCGCCGCCCGCACATAATACTAAGCGGAAGCGTGCCAGCAAGAACGCTTCGTCGATGATTTCTAAGCGACGGAGCTCCCCAAAGCGCAAACTGTCGCCCCTCCCAAAGGTACCTCATGCTAATCTTCCTATCAGACCTTATGATCGTACCCCCGAGGAAAACGCCAGGATAGCAAAGGAACAACATGAGGCGCAGATGAAAAGGAAGGAACCCGAGCCCCGCCCGAAATACACCGAGAAGAACATAGCATGGGCAAAAGACTTCATAACCACTCCATCACAGTATGACTTACACTATAAGCCTGATGACTATACACGCACATTGCAGAAGGAAGTGAAAAAGAGAAAGTCACATGCAAGTGCAAGTGGGAGCAAATCAAGTTCAACTACAAGCAAGAAAAAATCAGACGTTCCTCAGCTTGGACAACAGGCTAAACAGTCGATCCCACCCCTCAAGGTGTTAACCGAGAATGTTCCCCCTCCGGTGCAGGGGCAAGCTTTTGAAAACGCAAAGGAGTTGGCGGATGAATGTGGTATCTCGGTTGAAAATTTGCTGGCTAATTCCCAAGACGACAGGATACCCAAGGCTGTGGTAGCCCCTAAGCCACAGTTTGTCATGGGAGAGCCTTTGGTCAGCAAAGATGATCTCCCAACAAATATGCGTTACTTGCATAAATGGTACTTAAGTGAATCAAAGAATGGGAGAACGATGATCGTGCTGAGTGTCCCACAGGAGTACTACGGCCGCTCCGAAGAAATCCATATCGACTTTGATGAACTCTTCTAGATGTACAATGGCGACGCCCTCGACAAATTGCTTATGAGTTGCTATTGTCTGTAAGTTTTTCAATTCGTTGTCTACATATAACTTGTTTAGTTATTTCAATTCATTATCTATATATAATTAACTTGTACTCTATTATGCAGAATGAAGATTCTGGAGTGTAAAAGTAAGAGCATCATAAATATTGGGTTTATTGATCCAGATAAAATACATATAGCGACGCTAACTAATTATCCCAAGGAGACGGAGGAAAACCTTCTAAGGTTTCTAATAGATCAAAATTTCTGTGACCACATACTGTTTCCATACAACTTCAGGTGAGGGTCTTTACTCTGTTGTGTCCATTCACTTATAAGTGTAATTGATAAGTTACTCACACACACACACACCTATATATATATATATATATATATATATATATATATATATATACATGTGCAGCTTCCATTGGATTCTCTTGGACATTCAAATTGATAAGGGAAGAGTTGATGCCTTCGACCCATTATCGAGACCCTTGGAACAGTTTCAAAGCCTGCAGGACATGCTCCAAGGGTAATTTTAATCATTCTTGCGCTCTATCGATCTCTTTCGATGATTTTCTGATATATCAATTAATGAAAAACATAGCAAATCATTATCCTTGTCGGGCAGGGTTTGGAATCGGTTCAAGTGCGTGACTCCCGGTAACTTTCCTGAGAAGCTGACCTTTAGAGCGGCTCAGGTAAGTAGTAGTATGATATACTTCTATTAATTTTCAATACATTTATGATGCTAGATTATTATTTTGATTATATATATTCCATTCTCGTAAAGTGCGACCAGCAGCCACGGGGAACGCATCTATGCGGATACTATGTTTGCGAGATCATTCGCACGTTTACCTCTGAGTTCAAGGAGCACAGAATCGACGTAAGCAATGAACATTCACACCTCTATTTTTACCCGTCATTCTTTGTTATCATGATTGATATTCATATTCATCTCCTCTTCTTATATAGCACGAGTCCATGAGGACGAAGGTCCTACCAGAGCAACGCGCGATTGCTGTTGTAGAGGAGCTTGCGGGATTTCTGAGGACGGAAGCTATAGAAGACAAAGGACGATTTAGTGTAGCTAAGGGTCATTACTGATGTCCGTCCATGTAATCGAATAGACGGGCTCTAGTCCCGATAATTCAGATCTACATATAATTGTATATGATCGCTTGTAAGATGAGTTAATCTTATATATATGCATAATTATTTCTATTTTAAATTATATGAAAACTAATTCCTGAACACAAAACGAGGCATCACGTTAATCTCCTGAACACCTAAACCCTAAAACCCTAAAACCAAAAAATAATTTCATTCAAAAAAAAAAGCCAAAAACCAGCAAAATCTGAAAATCTTGAGTCCCGGTCCGTGTAAAGAGTCGGGACTAAAGGGCCTGCCCCTGGGGCGCTACGAGGCGCCCACGTGGAGCACCTTTAGTCCCGGCGTGTAAGAGGACCCGGACGAAAAGGTTAGGCCTTTAGTCCCGCCCCTTTAGTCCCGGTTGGTGAACCGGGACTAAAGCCCCTTACGGGCCGGGGCTATAGGCCCTGTCCCCACTAGTGGAACATCTGCAATTTCAGATAGAATGGCTCTGTAACTAATCCGTATTGTCAGAATTTCTCCTACATGGACAGACGAAATATTACGATGGTGTATTTTGTTGAAATGTATATATCATCTGTACTAATAAAAGCACGAGAGGCAGATCCAACTCACCATCTTTACCGTCTAATCAAATTATGATACAGTCCAAGGAGGCACCATTTCTAAATTGTTTGGCAGTGCCTCCTTGGACTATAGACGTAAATTGGATCTGCAGTAATTCATTGTGAAAAAAATTATGAAGTTATTGAAATGGAACTCAAAGCCTAACCATCAAAAGATTGCATGCAAGTTTTACAAAGCCTATATCATAACTCATAATAAAGCATCTCATTGTTTCTTATGAATCAGATACAATGATGATGAATCATGAACATATTAACCCTCGAGCAAGAACATATTTTACGAAAAAACACAGCTGAGTACCAACCTTTCAGGAACCAAATATAAAAAGCTTTATAAAAGATACTCTAATAAATGCAGCTCCTCATATGTCATTTCCTTGAAGAATGAAGAAATCGCACGGGATTTAGGGCCTTTGACAGGTACCTGAAATAGAAGTTTCACAAAATATAAAAAGTAGACAAATTTCCCCCATATAATGAACATCACAATTAGTGGGCATTAACTAAACATGAATTAAGTCTAAAAGGCACACAATATGATGGAGCGGAAGAGGACAGCAGGCTTCCAGCGGTGGTACATACACAACAGACATGACGTTCTCTCTTCAAAATAGTAGTAATCCATGTAATATTACATTAGAGACATAACATAAGATATGCAGCAAGAAGAAGAAGAAAGAGAAGATGGCAGGTCAGGTAGGGTGGCTAGACGTGCGTGCAGGATGATTTCTTGCGGGAGACGACCTTGCCCAGCTTGGTCACGTTGTTGTAGAAAGTGGGCTTGCCCAGCACGAACGCCCGCGCCCTGATCCTTAGGGTCAGCTGCAGCGGCACCGGCGGAGGCGGCACGCCCTTAGGCCCTGGCGTGCTGCTCAGCCCCGCCGTACAGCGGCACCTTGCTGCCCACCACTGTCACCGCCACCTTGTGCTGGCTCTTCCTT
The DNA here is from genome assembly GCF_904849725.1 of Hordeum vulgare subsp. vulgare. Lineage (NCBI taxonomy): Eukaryota > Viridiplantae > Streptophyta > Magnoliopsida > Poales > Poaceae > Hordeum > Hordeum vulgare. The sequence goes on along the minus strand of NC_058524.1, from coordinate 567,029,169 downwards.
GGCTGGTAGAAGTACTTCAGAGCATGTGCAAATCCATGAAACAAAACGTATCATCACCAACAAGATCAGATCATTAGGGGTAGAAAGAAACTACTGCAACTACTTACAACCAGCCAAACAGATGTGTTTACAAATGCAGGCAACCAAATAACAGGCCTTAATTGACCACTCATGCAATACATGCAACCAATCAAGACATGCAACTATTGGTTTTGACATGGCATTTGCGAGACAAGTATGCAAAGATGTCAAAAACGATGCAGGCAACTAAAATGATATCCGTTCGGGGATCTGCATTGAAGATTGACTGCTGATCGAATAGCACCATGAGTTCTAACAGAAGAGAAGGACCAGCCCATCGTGTCAAGTTCAGACGAAACAATCATAAAGATCACTAAATTCTACCACAGCTGATCGTTCTCCGGAAAAAGCAGACCCCCGAATCGAAGTTCCAAGTTAGCATGCATGCAATGCAAGCAGCAGTTGACCCGTCGTCGGTGTCCACTGGTCCGGCGACGGCGACCGACTCCTCTGTACAGCCAGCCTCGGCCTCTGCCGCCAGCCTACGACACCGAGTAGCGCCAGTTCCTCGACGACGAGCCGCCGGACGACTTGTGGGACCCCAGCGGCTTGCCCGACGACCGCGGGCTCTGCGAGCTCCCGGACGTGTCGGAGCTCTTGCTCACCACCTCGCCCGGCCCCGGCGGCTTCCCGACCACCCACAGCCGGTCGAAGATCCGCCGCGACCGCGACGACAGCGACATCCTGCTGCTCTGGTTCGCGATGCTGGCGAGGAGCGCCGCCCGTCGCTGACGACGACCTCGGCGCGGCGGCGGTCCTCGCCCACCAGCTTCAGGCTCATGCTCCCGATCTGCTTCCTCAGGGCCGCGGACGGGGTCGGTGGCTCCGGCAGAGCCAACGCGCGGTTCTTCCAGCAGTCGCCGCCGCCGTCGTCGTCGTCCAGTTCCAGGTGCGCGTTGCCGTCGCCGGCGATGGCCAGCAGGAGCGCCACGCTCGTGCTCCCCGCCGCCGCCGCGCGCATCTGCTCGAAGAAGAGCACCTGCAGCACCACGCGCAGCGGGAGGCGGTCGTTCTGCGCCGCGTGGATGCTCGCCTCCTTGGACAGCTTCTTCACGTCCATCAGGCTCGAGATCCTCCTCTTCTCCACCTTGGACAGATTCGGGTGCATCTGACGAGAAGAATCCACAGCATTTTTCATGTCAAGATCATCAAAAGTTGAAAACATATAGCGCGATTCTCTTGACACAAGAGAATCAACACCAATTTTCGTGGCAAACAATTGTGCATGAGATCAGATGTAATGTACCTTGAGGAAGACATCAATGGCAGTGTACAGGGCATCGTGCGATGGCCTGGCCGACTCCGGCATGGAGGTCGACAGCCCGACGAAGCTCGAAACCGGCAGGTTCGGGTAGGCGGCGACCTCGGTCAAGTACCCGTCGACGAGCTTGCACAGCGCCGGCAAGGAAGGGCCGTCCGCCTCCACGTTCGTCTCGAACACATCCTCCCCGTCAATGTCGTCCACTCCGGCGCGCCGCGTGTACCGGCCGACCAGCGCCTCGACCAGGTCGACGTCGTAGGCGGTCTGCGCCGGCGGCTTGGCCGGTATCAGGAGATCGTTCACCGATGCATCGTGCAGCTGCAGGACGATCCTGTCCAGGAGTTCCTCCCTCAGCAGCTCCCCTGCCCCGACCAGGACGGCGAGCTTCACTAGGTTCAGGAGGAACTGGCACGAGTAGCCGCACGGCGACGACCCGTCGCCGTCGGACGGCATGAGCCACACGATGGTCTCGAGCACTTCCAAGGAGCAAGCATCGTCATCATCTGCCGGGATGTCGCCGCGCCGGCAACTCTCGGGGAGCCACCTCGCGGCGTAGGCCCTGAGAGCTTCCCCGACGACATCGGGAGGCAGCCTATCCCCCGTGGACTTGACCGCCACCATGACGCGCTTGTAGAGCTCCAGGTCCAGCTCGCACAGGTCCTCCACCCACCAGTCCCGTGGCACCGCCGGCGGCGACGACGAGCACCGGCGAGCCTCGACGATCTCATCAGAGGACGCCGCCTTCCGGTTGTACGTGTAGGACCAGACCACGCTCCCGGGGCTGGCCGTGGCCTTGGCGGCGATGGAGTCGATGCACCGCGCGACGAGCCTGAGCTCCTCGGACCACGGCAGCAGCGCGACGGTGCTCTGCAGCGCGATGATGGAGTCCTTCCAGCTCCGGAAGACGCCCGAGTTGAGGAACACCTCGATCTTGAACACGAGGTTGCTCTTGTCCACGTCCTCCGTCATGCCAAGGCGGTGCACCTCGCGGCCACGACGTTGTACGGGTTGAGCGTGACCACCATGCCGTAGCAGCACTTGGCGCAGATCTCAAAGGCCCTCGCGCCGCCGGGGAGGCCGTCCACGCGGACCTCGTCGGCGCCGCCCTGGCTCGCCTCCACGATCAGCCTCTGCAGCAGGCTGCTCTTGGGAAGCAGAGGGAACTGGAAACAAATCAGGTGAGGGAGCGGAGTTATCCGGCAGAGGGGAGAGGATTTGGGGTCTGGAGGGCGCGAGGTACCTTGTTGGACTTGTGGAACTTCTTGAAGCCGTGCATGAAGGGAAGAGGATCTGCGACGCGAACAGGAGAAGTTAAGGGAAGGAGGGCGGCGGACATGGGCGCGGAGAGGGAGATGGAGGAGGGATCTGCCCGACCTAGTTGAGTTGGTCGACGGTGAGGCCTCGACCGCTGCGGGCGGTGAAGAAGAGGACGTAGTCCTCCATCGTCAACCGTGGCCGATCGGCCGGCTTCGTCATTGCCGCTCTCTCTCTCTCTCACGGACGGAACGGACGAAAGGTGGTGTGCGCAAATGGGAGCGGCGGGGGCAACGGCGGTTGCGCGAGGCGGGGGCGGGGTGGGAGTGGTTCTCGCCTTCTCGGGCGGGCGTGCAGAGCGGGGTATCATTAGCGACGGGATTAGGTGGGGTTTCGTTAACGATTTGGTTAACAATGATTTTAACCATTGATAATTGATAATTTAATTAGACGGTTAAGATAATGAGTTGGATCTGCCTCGTGCTTTTATTAGTACAGATTGAACCATGGTTTGTGTGCGGTTACGCAATACACGTGTTCCATCGTTAATCCATGATTACATGTTGGGTGACACATGCATGCATTCCTGGCGTGTGTAGATTTCTTTATCGGATTATTTCTAGAAGTTACTAAGTGATTTGTCAGTGTTCAGGTGGTGGAGAAGTGGTCGGCCATCAATTTGTGCTCATGTAGACGCGTGGATTATTTGCATGTGTACTATGTGTTCTCGCATGTACACTCCTTCATGCTTTTTTTTTGTGTGAGCCACTCCGTGATACTTTTGCATGGGTCATGCACGTGGTTGCGTCGATGATGTGTTATATGTGTCGTGTGCTTGCTGGGATCTGACACGTGGACCTTTTTGCATGGTGATGCACACGCTCACGTGTCCGCTGTAGGAAACGTCTTGCTTTCGCTTGTGTGGGATATGATGATTTTTCCCAGTCAAACTAATTCCGCTGCTTGCGTGCCAACGGGAATTATTTGCAGTTGTATTATAGTATACACGTAGCTTTCCATCAAAAAATATATATGAAGACCTAACTTACTTTATACCATATGTTCTTCTTGGATTAGAAAAGTTAGAGATCGGGTGTAGGCTATCGTTGGAGGATGTTGATTAGTGTCGACCTGTTTAGAATGTTATAGCGTAGTGCATCTATAAATGATATTTTGAGGCTGTCTTCATATTCACACCAATGATCATGGAAAAAGCAAAGAAACTATGATGATGCTTCACAACGTATGCGTGCTGCATTTGGGTTGTTTTTATCTGTTTTGGTAGATTATATGATGGTACCAGCTACTGTGTCCTTCTTTTGTTCAGAGTAGTGGCTCTTCAAGTAGTGTTTCTCTTATAGAGAGCTGTGTTTGTTCAGATGAACAAATAAAGATATAATAATGGTTCTTCAATGATCAGATTTGGAATGTGTAACTATATGACAAACTGAGGGCCTGTATGGGACTGCTCTGCTTCAGAAAAAACAGCTCTGCTCTCAAAATCGCAAGCCAAATGGGGCAACTCCACGATGTCCAGCTCCACGAAAAAACTCGAATCTGAGGGCCAGCTTCGTGTTTTCTGTGAAGCTCCTCAAGGGGTACTCCGAAAAATCAAGTTTAATAACTAGACGTGAAGTTGTGAGATAATTACCCACCATTGTCACCCATAAGTCATACCGTTTCACTCTTTTTTTTTCAGCCACAGGACCTAGATCGATCTGTTTCTTTCTCGTACGTTGCCTGAGAACAGAACGAGGACGAACCTCTAGCCGCCGCCGCCGCGACCTGGATCGGCCGGTCGGAGCACGACCGCGGCGAGGAGACCACCGGAATTAGTCGATCTGATGGTCCTCCTCCGCCTCCCCCCAATTCCTCCGTCCATCTCCAGCATTCAGGCCCCGTAATCGCGAGGACAACCATGGCGCCGGTGATGAGGGTCGGCCTTTCCCGGCCCGATCCGTCCTGGACGACAGCAGGGCTGGCCGGTGTGGCGTTCGCCTCTTCTGGGAGTACCCATTCCGCACCTGCTGCTGCTGCAAGGCAGGAGATAGCTGCCTGTTGGAATTATGCCCTAGAGGCAATAATAAATGTATAGTTATTATTATAATTCCTGTATCAAGATAATAGTTTATTATCCATGCTATAATTGTATTGAATGAAGACTCATTTACATGTGTGGATACATAGACAAAACACCGTCCCTAGCATGCCTCTAGTTGGCTAGCCAGTTGATCGACGATAGTCAGTGTCTTCTGATTATGAACAAGGTGTTGTTGCTTGATAACTGGATCACGTCATTAGGAGAATCACGTGATGGACTAGACCCAAACTAATAGACGTAGCATGTTGATCGTGTCATTTTGTTGCTACTGTTTTCTGCATGTCAAGTATTTATTCCTATGACCATGAGATCATATAACTCACTGACACCGGAGGAATGCTTTGTGTGTATCAAACGTCGTAACGTAACTGGGTGACTATAAAGATGCTCTACAGGTATCTCCGAAGGTGTTAGTTGAGTTAGTATGGATCAAGACTGGGATTTGTCACTCCGTGTGACGGAGAGGTATCTCGGGGCCCACTCGGTAATACAACATCACACACAAGCCTTGCAAGCAATGTAACTTAGTGTAAGTTGCAGGATCTTGTATTACGGAATGAGTAAAGAGACTTGCCGGTAAACGAGATTGAAATAGGTATACGGATACTGACGATCGAATCTCGGGCAAGTAACATACCGAAGGACAAAGGGAATGACATACGGGATTATACGAATCCTTGGCACTGAGGTTCAAACGATAAAGATCTTCGTAGAATATGTAGGATCCAATATGGGCATCCAGGTCCCGCTATTGGATATTGACCGAGGAGTCTCTCGGGTCATGTCTACATAGTTCTCGAACCCGCAGGGTCTGCACACTTAAGGTTCGACGTTGTTTTATGCGTATTTGAGTTATATGGTTGGTTACCGAATGTTGTTCGGAGTCCCGGATGAGATCACGGACGTCACGAGGGTTTCCGGAATGGTCCGGAAACGAAGATTGATATATAGGATGACCTCATTTGATTACCGGAAGGTTTTCGGAGTTACAGGGAATGTACCGGGAATGACGAATGGGTTCCGGGAGTTCACCGGAGGGGGGCAACCCACTCCGGGGAAGCCCATAGGCTTTTGGGGGACACACCAGCCCTTAGTGGGCTGGTGGGACAGCCCCAAGGGAGCCTATGCGCCAAGATAAGAAAATCAAAGGAAAAGAAAAAAAAGAGGGAAGAAGTGGGAAGGGAAGGGGACTCCTCCCACCAAACCAAGTCCAACTCGGTTTGGGGGGGGAGTCCTCCCCCCCTTGGCTCGGCCGACCCCTTGGGAGTCCCTTGGACCCCAAGGCAAGGTCCCCCTCCCTCCTCCTATATATATGGGGCTTTTAGGGCAGATTTGAGACGACTTTCTCACGGCTGCCCGACCACATACCTCCATAGTTTTTCCTCTAGATCGTGTTTCTGCGGAGCTCGGGCGGAGCCCTACTGAGACAAGATCATCACCAACCTCCGGAGCGCCGTCATGCTGCCGGAGAACTCTTCTACCTCTCCGTCTCTCTTGCTGGATCAAGAAGACCGAGATCATCGTCGAGCTGTACGTGTGCTGAACGCGGAGGTGTCGTCCGTTCGGTACTAGATCGTGGGACTGATCGCGGGATTGTTCGCGGGGCGGATCGAGGGACGTGAGGACGTTCCACTACATCAACCGCGTTCTCTAACGCTTTTGCTGTACGATCTACAAGGGTACGTAGATCACTCATCCCCTCTCGTAGATGGACATCACCATGATAGGTCTTCGTGCGCGTAGGAAAATTTTTGTTTCCCATGCGACGTTACCCAACAGTGGCATCATGAGCTAGGTTCATGCGTAGATGTCTTCTCGAGTAGAACACAAAAGGTTTTGTGGGCGGTGATGTGCGTTTTGCTGCCCTCCTTAGTCTTTTCTTGATACCGCGGTATTGTTGGATTGAAGCGGCTTGGACCGACATTACTCGTACGCTTACGAGAGACTGGTTTCATCGTTACGAGTAACCCCCTTTGCTCAAAGATGACTGGCAAGTGACGGTTTCTCCAACTTTAGTTGAATCGGATTTGACCGAGGAGGTCCTTGGATGAGGTTAAATAGCAACTCATATATCTCCGTTGTGGTGTTTGCGTAAGTAAGATGCGATCCTACTAGATACCCTTGGTCACCACGTAAAACTTGCAACAACAAAATTAGAGGACGTCTAACTAGTTTTTGCAGGGTATGATTGTGATGTGATATGGCCAATAATGTGATGTGATATATTGGATGTATGAGATGATCATGTTGTAATAGAAATATCGACTTGCACGTCGATGGTACGGCAACCGGCAGGAGCCATAGGGTTGTCTTTATACTAACATATTTGTGCTTGCAGATGCGTTTACTATTTTGCTAGGATGTAGCTTTAGTAGTAATAGCATAAGTAGCACGACAACCCCGATGGCGACACGTTGATGGATGATCATGGTGTGGCGCCGGTGACAAGAACATCGTGCCGGTGCTTTGGTGATGGAGATCAAGAAGCACGTGATGATGGCCATATCATGTCACTTATGAATTGCATGTGATGTTAATCCTTTTACGCACCTTCTTTTGCTTAGAACGACGGTAGCATTATGAGGTGATCTCTCACTAAAATTTCAAGATGAAATTGTGTTCTCCCCGACTGTGCACCGTTGCTACAGTTCGTCGTTTCGAGACACCACGTGATGATCGAGTGTGATAGACTCAACGTTCACATACAACGGGTGCAAAACAGTTGCGCACGCGGAACACTCGGGTTAAGCTTGACGAGCCTAGCATGTGCAGACATGGCCTCGGAACACATGAGACCGAAAGGTCGATCATGAATCATATAGTTGATATGATTAGCATAGGGATGCTTACCACTGAAACTACTCTCGACTCACGTGATGATCGGACTTGGGATAGTGTAAGTGGATCATGAACCACTCAAAACACTGGAGAGATGTACTTTCTGAGTGGGAGTTTAGCATATAATTTGATTAAGTTGAACTCTAATTATCTTGAACATAGTCTAAGTCCACTTTGAATATATTTGTGTTGTAGATCATGGCTCACGCAAGTATCATCCTGAATTTTAATACGTTCCTAGAGAAAGCTAAGTTGAAAGATGATGGAAGCAACTTTGTAGACTGGGCTCGTAATCTTAAGCTAATCTTACAAGCTGGAAAGAAGGATTATGTCCTTAATGCTGCGCTAGGAGATGAACCACCCGCTACGGCTGATCAGGATGTTAAGAACGCTTGGTTAGCACGTAAGGAGGACTACTCAATAGTTCAATGTGCAATCTTGTATGGCTTAGAGCTGGGACTTCAACGTCGCTTTGAGCGTCATGGAGCATTTCAGATGTTCCAGGAGTTGAAGTTTATCTTTCAGAAGAACGCCCGGATCGAGAGGTATGAGACCTCCGATAAATTCTATGCTTGCAAGATGGAGGAAAACTCGTCTGTCAGTGAACATGTGCTCAAAATGTCTGGGTACTCAAACCGTCTAGCTGAACTGGGGATTGAACTCCCGCAAGAAGCTATCACTGACAGAATCCTCCAATCACTGCCACCAAGCTATAAAGGCTTTGTGTTGAACTACAACATGCAAGGGATGAACAAGTCTCCCGGCGAGTTGTTTGCGATGCTGAAAGTCGCAGAGTCTGAACTCCGTAAAGAGCATCAAGTGTTGATGGTGAGCAAGACCACTAGTTTCAAGAGAAACGGCAAAGGCAAGAAGGGCAATTCGAAGAAGAGCGGCAAGCCTGTTGCCAATCCGCCGAAGAAACCCAAGGCTGGACCTAAGCCTGAAACAGAGTGCTTCTATTGCAAGGGTATGAGTCACTGGAAGCGCAATTGCCCCAAGTATCTGGCAGATAAGAAGGCGGGCAAAGAAAAATCAGGTATATTTGATATACATGTTATTGATGTGTACTTAACCGGCTCTCGTAGTAGTGCCTGGGTATTGGATACCGGTTCTGTTGCTCACATTTGCAACTCGAAACAGGAACTGCGGAATAGACGGAGGCTGGCGAAAGACGAAGTGACGATGCGCGTAGGAAACGGTTCCAAGGTTGATGCAATCGCCGTCGGCACCGTGTCACTTCAACTACCATCGGGATTAGTGATGAACTTAAATCATTGTTATTTAGTTCCTGCGTTGAGCATGAACATTATATCTGGATCTTGTTTATTGCGAGCCGGTTACTCTTTTAAGTCTGAGAAAAATGGTTGTTCTATTTCTATGAGTAACATCTTTTATGGTCATGCACGGAATGTAAGAAGATTGTTCATATTGAATCTCGATAGCGATACGCATATACATAACATTGAGACCAAAAGAGTTAGAGTAAACAATGATAGCGCCATATTTTTGTGGCACTGCCGCTTGGGTCATATTGGTGTAAAGCGCATGAAGAAACTCCATGCTGATGGACTTTTGGAGTCACTTGACTTTGATTCACTTGACACGTGCGAACCATGCCTCATGGGCAAGATGACTAAAACTCCGTTCTCCGGAACAATGGAGCGTGCAAGTGACTTGTTGGAAATCATACATACCGATGTGTGTGGTCCGATGAGCGTGGAGGCACGCGGCGGATATCGTTATTTTCTCACCTTCACTGACGATTTAAGTAGATATGGTTATGTCTACTTGATGAAGCACAAGTCTGAAACATTTGAAAAGTTCAAGCAATTTCAGAGTGAAGTAGAAAATCATCGTAACAAGAAGATCAAGTTCCTACGGTCTGATCGTGGGGGTGAATATCTGAGTTTCGAGTTTAGTACTCACTTAAGACAATGTGCAATTGTTTCGTAGTTAACACCGCCTGGAACACCACAGCGTAATGGTGTGTCCGAACGTCGTAATCGTACTTTGTTAGAGATGGTGCGATCTATGATGTCTCTTACTGATTTGCCGTTATCATTTTGGGGTTATGCATTAGAAGCAGCTGCATTCACTTCAAATAGGGCACCATCAAAATCCGTTGAGACGACACCATACGAACTGTGGTATGGCAAAAGACCTAAGTTGTCGTTTCTTAAAGTTTGGGGATGTGATGCTTATGTCAAAAAGCTTCAGCCTGAAAAGCTGGAACCTAAAGCGGAAAAGTGCGTCTTCATAGGTTACCCAAAGGAGACAGTTGGGTACACCTTCTATCTCAAATCCGAGGGCAAAGTGTTTGTTGCTAAAAACGGAACTTTTCTCGAGAAGGAGTTTCTCTCGAGAGAATTGAGTGGGAGGAAGATAGAACTTGACGAGGTTGTCGAACCTCTCATCCCTCTGGATGGTGGCGCAGGGCAAGGGGAAACCTCTGTCGTTGCGACGCCGGTTGAGGAGGAAGTTAATGATGATGATCATGAAACTCCAGTTCAAGTTTCTGTTGAACCACGCAGGTCGACGAGATCACGCGCTGCTCCAGAGTGGTACGGTAATCCCGTCTTATCAATCATGTTGTTGGACAACAATGAACCTGCAAATTATGAAGAAGCAATGGTGGGCCCAGATTCCAACAAATGGCTAGAAGCCATGAAATCCGAGATAGGATCCATGCATGAGAACAAAGTGTGGACTTTGGAGATACTACCTGAAGGCCGCAAGGCTATTCAAAACAAATGGATCTTTAAGAAGAAGACAGACGCTGACGGTAATGTGACCGTTTATAAAGCTCGACTTGTGGCAAAGGGTTTTTCACAAGTTCCAGGAGTTGACTACGATGAGACCTTCTCACCCGTAGCGATGCTTAAGTCCGTCAGAATCATGTTAGCGATAGCTGCATTTTTCGATTATGAAATCTGGCAGATGGATGTCAAAACGGCGTTCCTTAATGGTTTCCTTAAGGAAGAGTTGTATATGATGCAACCCGAAGGTTTTGTCGATCCTAAAAATGCTGACAAGGTGTGCAAGCTCAAGCGATCCATTTATGGACTGGTGCAAGCATCTCGGAGTTGGAACAAACGCTTTGATGAGGTGATCAAAGCATTTGGGTTTATACAAGTGGTTGGAGAATCTTGTATTTACAAGAAAGTGAGTGGGAGCTCTGTGGCGTTTCTAATATTATATGTGGATGACATATTGCTGATTGGAAACAACGTAGAGTTTTTGGAGAGCATAAAGGATTACTTGAATAAAAGTTTCTCTATGAAGGACCTAGGAGAAGCTGCTTACATTCTAGGCATTAAGATCTACAGGGATAGATCAAAACGCCTGATAGGACTTTCACAAAGCACATACCTTGATAAAGTTTTGAGGAGGTTCAAAATGGAACAGTCCAAGAAAGGGTTCTTGCCAGTTTTACAAGGTACGAGATTGAGTAAGACTCAGTGCCCAGCAACTGATAAGGATAGAGAGCATATGAGCACCGTCCCCTATGCTTCAGCCATAGGTTCTATCATGTATGCAATGTTGTGCACTAGACCGGACGTTAGCCTGGCCATAAGTATAGCAGGCAGGTTCTAGAGTAATCCAGGAGTGGATCACTGGACGGCGGTCAAGAATATCCTGAAGTACCTGAAAAGGACTAAGGAGATGTTTCTCGTGTATGGAGGTGACGAAGAGCTCGCCGTAAAAGGTTACGTCGATGCAACCTTTGACACAGATCCGGACGACTCTAAGTCGCAAACCGGATACGTATTTATTCTTAATGGGGGTGCAGTTCCAAGCAAAGCGTCGTAGCAGATTCTACATGTGAAGCGGAGTACATGGCTGCCTCGGAGGCGGCCAAGGAGGGTGTCTGGATGAAGCAGTTCATGACGGATCTTGGAGTGGTGCCAAGTGCACTGGATCCAATAACCTTGTTCTGTGACAACACTGGTGCCATTGCCTTAGCAAAGGAACCAAGGTTTCACAAGAAGACCAGACACATCAAACGACGTTTCAACCTCATCCGCTACTACGTCGAGGAGGAGGACGTAAATATATGCAAAGTGCACACGGATCTGAATGTACGTAGCAGACCCGCTGACTAAACCTCTTCCACGGCCAAAACATGATCGACACCAGAACTATATGGGTGTTAGATTTATTACAATGTAATTCACATGGTGATGTGAGGGCTAGATTATTGACTCTAGTGCAAGTGGGAGACTGTTGGAATTATGCCCTAGAGGCAATAAGAAATGTATAGTTATTATTATAATTCCTGTATCAAGAAAATAGTTTATTATCCATGCTATAATTGTATTGAATGAAGACTCATTTACATGTGTGGATACATAGACAAAACACCGTCCCTATCATGCCTCTAGTTGGCTAGCCAGTTGATCGATGATAGTCAGTATCTTCTGATTATGAACAAGGTGTTGTTGCTTGATAACTGGATCACGTCATTAGGAGAATCACGTGATGGACTAGACCCAAACTAATAGACGTAGCATGTTGATCGTGTCATTTTGTTGCTACTGTTTTCTGCGTGTCAAGTATTTATTCCTATGACCATGAGATCATATAACTCACTGACACCGGAGGAATGCTTTGTGTGTATCAAACGTCGCAACGTAACTGGGTGACTATAAAGATGCTCTACAGGTATCTCCGAAGGTGTTAGTTGAGTTAGTATGGATCAAGACTGGGATTTGTCACTCCGTGTGACGGAGAGGTATCTCGGGGCCCACTCGGTAATACAACATCACACACAAGCCTTGCAAGCAATGTAACTTAGTGTAAGTTGCGGGATCTTGTATTACGGAACGAGTAAAGAGACTTGCCGGTAAACGAGATTGAAATAGGTATACGGATACTGACGATCGAATCTCGGGCAAGTAACATACCGAAGGACAAAAGGAATGACATACGGGATTATACGAATCCTTGGCACTGAGGTTCAAATGATAAAGATCTTCGTAGAATATGTAGGATCCAATATGGGCATCCAGGTCCCGCTATTGGATATTGACCGAGGAGTCTCTCGGGTCATGTCTACATAGTTCTCGAACCCGCAGGGTCTGCACACTTAAGGTTCGACGTTGTTTTATGCGTATTTGAGTTATATGGTTGGTTACCGAATGTTGTTCGGAGTCCCGGATGAGATCACGGACGTCACGAGGGTTTCCGGAATGGTCCGGAAACGAAGATTGATATATAGGATGACCTCATTTGATTACCGGAAGGTTTTCGGAGTTACCGGGAATGTACCGGGAATGACGAATGGGTTCCGGGAGTTCACCGGAGGGGGGCAACCCACTCCGGGGAAGCCCATAGGCTTTTGGGGGACACACCAGCCCTTAGTGGGCTGGTGGGACAGCCCCAAGGGAGCCTATGCGCCAAGATAAGAAAATCAAAGGAAAAGAAAAAAAAAGAGGGAAGAAGTGGGAAGGGAAGGGGACTCCTCCCACCAAACCAAGTCCAACTCGGTTTGGGGGGGGAGTCCTCCCCCCCTTGGCTCGGCCAACCCCTTGGGAGTCCCTTGGACCCCAAGGCAAGGTCCCCCTCCCTCCTCCTATATATATGGGGCTTTTAGGGCAGATTTGAGACGACTTTCTCACGGCTGCCCGACCACATACCTCCATAGTTTTTCCTCTAGATCGTGTTTCTGCGGAGCTCGGGCGGAGCCCTGCTGAGACAAGATCATCACCAACCTCCGGAGCGCCGTCACGCTGCCGGAGAACTCTTCTACCTCTCCGTCTCTCTTGCTGGATCAAGAAGGCCGAGATCATCGTCGAGCTGTACGTGTGCTGAACGCGGAGGTGCCGTCCGTTCGGTACTAGATCGTGGGACTGATCGCGGGATTGTTCGCGGGGCGGATCGAGGGACGTGAGGACGTTCCACTACATCAACCGCGTTCTCTAATGCTTCTGTTGTACGATCTACAAGGGTACGTAGATCACTCATCCCCTCTCGTAGATGGACATCACCATGATAGGTCTTCGTGCGCGTAGGAAATTTTTTGTTTCCCATGCGACGTTACCCAACACTGCCAGCATGGATTCGGTGCACACCACCTGCACGAACAACACCCAAAACGGCACGAACAACAGGAAGAAACGTACAGCCCCTAAGGAAGAGCAGGTATACCATTTTTCAGTTGTATTCGTTATAGATGACTAGATGAATTATATGGGTATGTACAGTAGAGATGGCCAAAGTATTTTCCATCTGAGCATGTATGGAAAATCAAGACATGTTTGCATCTTTTCTGCACCTTTCTGTAGACATCCATGAGCGTGTATGGCAAATATGAACATTTTCTGGAGGAATAATAGAGGAAACTCTGTGATACATGAACACTGCAATGCAATTTGAGAATACACAAAATTGATGCAAAGTCAAACTGAATATTGTTGATCAAAATCTATAGAAAATTTGTTCTACATGCCTTTGTTGAAGTAAATAAGTTAACTAACCTGGAAAGGAAAAAATGAGGATACACAAAATGGATGCTAAAGCAAACTGAATAGTGTTGGTCAAAATCTATAGTAAAATTGGTCTATGTCTTCGTCGAAGTAAATAAGTTAACTGACCGTTCACAATCTCCTTTGTAGCGTCATCTTAGTAAATTGTAAATGTGCACATTATACTGAATCATACTATTATGTTCAGGGTGATTCAATGGAGTGGACCGACGAGTACGTCCAAATCATTTGTTCCTTGATGGCCAAACAAGTGGACCAAGGGAATCGTCCCAACACTCATTTGAACTAATGCAAAGAAGAGACCTTGTGTGCTTGTTGAAAAAAATAAGAAACAAAAGTCAAGCACAACACTTGTCATCCAAGATAAAATTACAAAGATAGCTGAATGTGCCGCCTCTTTCACATCAATGAAGCAAGGAGAGGTGACAATCAAGGAAGTCATAGATATGGTCTTGGAATGTGGGGCCGTGTATGGTTCCGATGAGCATGATATTGCCACACAGTTATTTGTGAAGAAGGAGCAATGGGAAATGTTCAAGACCCATCCTAAAGAGTGTAGGTTTAATTGGCTTAAGAGGAGATACAATGACAAGTATGGAAATTGAAGTAGTAGTGTGTTGGCGCGTGATTTTTTTGTCTCCTGTCATTTGAACTATTTGCTTTATGTATGTCAGAGTGAACTATTTTACCGTTACATGTCATTTGAACTATTTGGTTTATGTATGTCGGAGTGAACTATTTTACCATTATATGTCATTTGAACTATTTGGTTTATGTATGTCGGAGTGAACTATTTTACCGTTGTATGTCATTCGAACTAAAACATTTGTGTAACATATGTCAACTAATATTTGTTGGTTTTTGTTATTGTGCTACATGCAGATATCTGAAAGTGATAGTGATGATTCCGATGATGATAGTAACCAGTTTTTGAATCTTGTTTTGGGTGCTGCTACACTTGCACAAGTATATTGTGATCAATATCTTCATAAGAACCCACCGAGGGCATCAATTCTAAGTGGTATGGGATGGTTGCAAGAGACTTTGAGGACTCCGGGCGAATGCCGTCAAAACATTATGCATAAAAAATAGGGGCAGAATAGACTATTCCCATCAAATACTACTGTTTTTGAAGTTGGAGCTAGCTGAAAGCCAAACAGTATAAAACTGCTTTAAGATGAAGCTACAACTCCTTGGTGGAACTGCTCTAAAGTGAAGTTGGTGGAGTGAAGCTGGATTTTTTGGAATGGAGTAGTCCCAAACAGGCCTGAGTCATGCATGTTGAAATTAGTAGTGGGCCTTAGGCCCATTAGAGAATTTCAGAAAATCTCGAAGGGCCTATGTAGGTGGTGGCATGACAAGGTGGTGGGAAGTTTAGTCCCACCCCGCTAGTGGAGGAAAAATTGACCCCTTTATAAGGGTCTCTCTTCCACATGCTATTGGAGAGTGAGAAGAGAAGGTGCCCTCGCGCACTCCTCCTCCGCCGCCCGCCACGCCTCGTCACGACGCGCCGCGGGTTGCGGGAATGAGCCGAGATGATCTCATACCTACGCGCTTATTTTTGTTGGTCAGGAACGGAGAATACGTAACGGACACGGCACGATCCGAGACGTCGGATCGTGGGCTGTTACCGACTCGGACGTGGGTTCGGCCCACGTCTCTCCGCCCAGCCGCCTTTATAAGCACGCTAACGCCTACCCTAGCTGTCACGAGAATCAGATCACATCTGCCTCACGCGTTCGTTCCTTTTGCTGCTGCTGCCGCCGGAGACTCCGTCCCGTTTACCGCGTACACGGTTGACGGGAGAGCAGGCCTCCGAAACCCCGCCTCTCCGGTTCCTGTACGGGAGAGGGGCGATTAGGTTTTTTGGGAGCGATCACGCGATTGCTCGCCTCCGTCCGTCTGCTTCGTCTACGTCCGCGTCGCCCTCGTCATCGCCATGTCTTCACCAAGCGAAGCTGACCGTCTCGTCCGCGAGAAGGCCGAAGCCGAGAGGAAGAAGGCAGAGGATGCTGCCGCCGCCACCGCTGCTGCTACGGCCAATTGGCCGATCGGAGGGTATGATATGTTTATCTCTCTCCTGTTTCTGTCTGCACTAGTAGTACTGCCTATATGCGCAGATGTTTCTGCTATATGCGTAGTACTTGCTAGTATACTCCATGATCAGTATGTCATGAACCTAGTCAATGCCATGTTAGTAATTATTTCATGGATTAATCTACTCGGAAAATTGCCTATTTACTCAACAATCCAAAAACCTAATGTGTGTAGGAATTTTTCGAGTAATGGTTTTGTTGCTGCACTGAAACCGGATAAGTTTACCGGTACTTATTTCAAGCGTTGAAAAACGAGAACCACCTTATGGCTCACGGCTATGAACGTGTTCTGGGTAGCCGGTGTCACTCCTACGAAAACTATCACTCCTCAACAGGAGAAGATGTTTAAGGAGGCCACCGTCCTATTCCTTGGAGTAGTCATTAGCGTGATCGGAGATAAGCTGGTTGATGCATATTTACATATGCATGTTGCCAAGGACTTGTGGGAGGCGCTCGAATCTAAATTCGGGGCCACCGATGCTGGGAGTGAGATGTATGTTATGGAGATGTTCCACGATTACAAGATGGTTGACAACCGTTCTGTATTGGAACAGGCTCATGAGATAATATGCATAGCTAAAGAACTTGAGGTTCTTAAGTGCAATTTCCGGGCAAGTTTGTCGTGGGTTGTATAATTGCTAAGCTCCCTAATTCCTGGAGGAACTTTGCTACTACTCTGAAACATAAGAGGCGTGAGTTCTCAGTAGAGGACATCATCGGCCATCTGAGTGTTGAGCAGAACTCGAGAGCAAAGGACTCCAATGGAAAAGCGGTGGAAAGCTCTTCTGCTGCCAATATGGTACATCAGTGGAACCTCAATTCCCAAAAGCCCAAGGGAAAGAATTTGGTCCAACAGAATACCGACTTCAAGAAGAAGGGAAATAAGCCCTTCAAGAAGAATAAGAAGGGAGATGGCTCCTATACTTGTGGTTCAGAGGAACATTGGGCGAACAAATGCCCAAACAAGTACAAGAAGCCGGCGCAGGACTCCAAGTCTGCCAATATGATTGTGGGCAACAATCAAAGTGGTGCATCTGGGTACGGTGATTTACTTACTGTATTTACAGTTTGTCAGTCCACCGATTGGTGGGTGGACACGGGTGCAAATATTCATGTGTGTGCTGACTTATCATTGTTCTCTTCTTATCAGGCCACCGGTCGCGGGTCCGTATTGATGGGGACTGGCGCGAGTGCTTCTGTTCTTGGTGTTGGCACGGTCGATCTAAAGTTTACTTCGGGAAGGATCGTGCAGCTGAAGAACGTGCAGCATGTCCCCGCCATCAAGAAGAACCTCGTTAGTGGTTCCCTTCTGCGTAGAGAAGGGTTTAAGTTGGTATTCGAGTCTAATAAAGTAGTAGTTACGAAATATGGACTTTTTGTTGGAAAAGGTTATGAGTGCGGAGGTCTGTTCCGCCTTTCCCTCGCAGATTTTTTAATAAAGTCGTGAACAATATTCATTCGAGTGTTAATGAATCTGAAGTTTGGCATTCACGTCTTTGTCACATAAGTTTCGGTGTTATGTCGCGGCTAGCAAAACTGAATTTAATCCCGACTTTCACTTTAGCCAAAGGTTCCAATTGCCAGTCGTGTGTGCAAGGAAAGCAACCTCGCAAGCCTCACAAGGCTGTAGAGGAGAGACACTTGGCACCATTAGAACTCATACATTCTGATCTTTGTGAGATGAATGGTGTGTTGACTAAAGGTGGAAAGAAATATTTCATGACATTGATAGATGATTCCACTAGATATTGCTATGTGTATCTATTAAATACTAAAGATGAGGCTCTACACTACTTTAAAATCTATAAGGCAGAAGTTGAGAATCAACTTGAAAAGAAAATTAAACGAGTCTGGTCTGACCGTGGTGGAGACTACTTCTCAAACGAGTTTGATTCCTTTTGTGCGGAACACGGCATTATTCATGGGAGGACGCCTCCCTATTCACCCCAGTCAAACGGGGTTGCCGAGCGGAAAAACCATACTCTAACTGATTTGGTTAACGCCATATTAGATACATCGGGTTTATCCAAGGCATGGTGGGGGAGGCTATATTGACCGCGTGTCATGTCCTGAATAAGGTTCCTACAAAAGATAATGAAGTCACTCCTTACGAGGAGTGGTCAAAGAGAAGGACGACGCTCTCGTACTTACGTACTTGGGGTTGCTTGGCGAAAGTCAATGTACCGATCCCCAAGAAGTGTAAGCTTGGACCAAAGACTGTGGACTGCGTTAATTTAGGATACGCTAAGAATAGCGTAGGCTATAGATTTCTAGTAGTGAAATCTGAGGTACCTGACGTGAAGGTCGGTACAACAATGGAGTCGAGGGATGCTACATTCTTTGAGGTTATATTTCCCATGATAGATATGCAAAGCACTTCTAGACAGGAATCTGAGATAACTCCTGAGCCTGCCATTCTTATGGAATACTATGAACAAACACATGATGAAAATCCTGAGGAGGATGACGAGGAAGCCCGTGGTAGGGGCAAGAGACAAAGGACTGCAAAGACCTTTGGTGATGATTTCTTCATATACCTCGTGGATGATAATCCCACTTCTATTTCAGAAGCGTATGCTTCTCCAGATGCTGATTACTGGAAAGCTGCGGTCCGTAGCGAGATGGATTCCATCATGGCTAACGGGACATGGGAAATCACTGATCGTCCCTATGGTTGTAAACCATTGGGATGCAAGTGGGTGTTCAAAAGGAATCTTAGGCCCGATGGTACGATTGAAAAGTACAAGGCTAGGCTTGTGGCCAAGGGCTATGCCCAGAAAGAAGAAGAAGATTTCTTTGATACTTACTCACCTGTGGCTAGACTGACCACCATTCGAGTACTACTCTCATTTGCGGCCTCTCATGGTCTTCTCGTTCATCAAATGGACGTTAAGACGGCTTTCCTGAATGGAGAGCTAAATGAGGAAATCTATATGCAACAGCCAGATGGCTTTGTGATAGAAGGTCAGGAAGGGAAGGTGTGTAAGTTGCTGAAATCTTTATATGGCCTGAGACAAGCACCTAAGCAATGGCATGAGAAGTTTAATACAACTCTGACATCTGTTGGCTTCGTTGTTAATGAAGCTGACAAATGTGTATACTATCGCCATAGTGGGGGCGAAGGAGTTATATTGTGCTTGTATGTTGATGACATACTGATTTTTGGAACCAACCTCAAAGTAATTAAGGAGGTTAAATCTTTTGTGTCTCAAAACTTTGAGATGAAGGACCTTGGGGTGGCTGATGTTATCTTGAACATCAAGCTGTTGAGAGATGATGAGGGTGAGATTACACTTCTGCAATCCCACTATGTTGAGAAGATTTTGAGTCGCTTTGGATATTCAGAATGCAAAATTTCTCAAACACCATATGATCCTAGTGTGCTTATTTGAAAGTTTAAAGGCACAACTATAGATCAATTGAGATTCTCTCAAATTATCGGTTTGCTTATGTACCTAGCTAGCGCAACGAGGTCTGACATCGCGTTTGCTGTGAGCAAGCTTAGCCAGTTTGTTGCAAACCCGGGCGATGTTCATTGGCGTGGTGTTGAAAGAATTATGCGCTACCTGAAAGGTACTGTCAACCACGAACTTCACTATACGGGATACCCATCGGTACTTGAAGGGTATAGTGATGTGAATTGGATCTCTGATGCTGATGAGATGAAGGCCACTAATGGGTATATGTTTACTCTTGGGGGTGGTGCTGTTTCCTGGAAGTCTTGCAAGGAAACGATCTTAACGAGATCGACAATGGAAGCAGAATTAATAGCATTAGACACATCTGGTGTCGAAGCAGAATTTCTTCGAGATCTTTTGATGGACTTACCTGTGGTTGAGAAGCCGATTCCGGCTATCCTTATGAACTGCGATAATCAGACGGTTATTGTCAAAGTGAAGAGTTCAAAGGACAATATGAAGTCCAACAAACATATAAGAATGAGATTGAAGTCTATCAGACGTTTGAGAAACTCCGTAGTGATAGCGTTGGATTACATCCAAACGGCTAAGAATCTGGCAGATCCCTTTACTAAAGGGCTATCACGTGTTGTGATAGATAGTGCATCGAGGGAGATGGGTATGGGACCCACATGAGTTGCCATGGCAGTAACCCAACCTATATGATCGGAGATCCCGTGAAGTAGGACCTGGGAAAACAAGCCAGTGGTGAACTGAGGAGAGTAACTTTACTAACCCGCTCCGTTGGAGATGTAATGCTCTCGGATACTGTATGGTAGGATGACTACTGTCTTAATGTGTTCTGAAGCTTATGTGTAAGCAAGATGCTGTCCTACAGAGCGATCTTTGGAGGAACACACCTATATGAGCTTGACTGCTGGTCACAGTCTATGAGATTTGGGTGATCTCTAGTAAACTCATGAATAGGACATGAGTGTGACTAATATGCTCCACCCGAGGGGTCATCTTCGGCATCCTAGTACTAGTAAGACTTGTGGTGAAGCTCCTTTACGCCAAACTGACAATTCAAGGCATAGTCCATTGTTCAGTTGTAAAGGAGTGTAGCTGCTTGCTCTAGGTGAAGCTCAACCTTAACAGGTCTTCACTGAAATGCTGGTATATTAAAACAGTGATTGGAACGAAGGAACACGATGTGCCCTTGAGATCTGATGGAGGATTGTTGAAATTAGTAGTGGGCCTTAGGCCCATTAGAGAATTTCAGAAAATCTCCAAGGGCCCATGTAGGTGGTGGCATGACAAGGTGGTGGGAAGTTTAGTCCCACCCTGTTAGTGGAGGAGAAGTTAGACCCCTTTATAAGGGTCTCTCTTCCACATGCTATTGGAGAGTGAGAAGAGAAGGTGCCCTCGCGCACTCCTCCTCCGCCGCCCGCCTCGCCACGACGCGCCGCGGGTTGCGGGAATGAGCCGAGCCGAGCTCATACCTACGCGCTTATTTTTGTCGGTCAGGAACGGAGAATACGTAACGGACGCGGCACGATCTGAGACGTCGGATCGTGGGCTGTTACTGACTCGGACGTGGGTTCGGCCCACGTCTCTCCGCCCAGCCGCCTTTATAAGCAGGCTAACGCCTACCCTAGCCGTCACGAGAATCAGATCACATCTGCCTCACACGTTCGTTCCTTTTGTTGCTGCTGCCGCCGGCGACTCCATCCCGTTTACCGCGTACACGGTCGACGAGAGAGCAGGCCTCCGAAACCCCGCCTCTCCGGTTCCTGTACGGGAGAGGGGCGATTAGGTTTTTGGGGAGCGATCACGCGACTGCTCGCCTCCGTCCGTCTGCTTCATCTACGTCCGCGTCGCCCTCGTCATCGTCATGTCTTCACCAAGCGAAGCTGACTGTCTCGTCCGCGAGAAGGCCGAAGCCGAGAAGAAGGCGGCAGAGGATGCTACCGCCGCCACCGCTGCTGCTACGGCCAATTGGCCGATCGGAGGGTATGATATGTTTATCTCTCTCCTGTTTCTGTCTGCACTAGTAGTACTGCCTATATACGCAGATGTTTCTGCTATATGCGTAGTACTTGCTAGTATACTCCGTGATCAGTATGTCATGAACCTAGTCAATGCCATGTTAATAATTATTTCATGGATTAACACTACAGGAATCGAGCATTTTGCCGTCAGGACGCTACAGACGGCAAAGAGCGAATTACAGCCGGCAAAATTTTTGCCGTCAGCCCATGACGGCAAATAATGTCGTCAGACCATGTGCCCGCAAAGGGCGTGTTTGCCGTCAGCGACCGGGACAGTAGACGGCAAAATGTTTGCCGTTAGTGGAATTATGTTGCCTTCAGCTACTTTTGGTAGACGGCAAAAAAATGGTCAGAAGACGGAACAACCTAACTAACGGACGACGTTAGCTTTTTTGCCGTCTTCCTAACCTATACATGACAGCAAAATATGGCATTTTTTTGCCGTCTTCCTAACCTATACATGATAGCAAAATATGGCATTTTTTTGCCGTCTTCCTAACCTATACATGACAGGAAAATATGGTCTATTTTTTGCCGTCTTCCTATCCTATACATGACAGCAAAATATGGTCTATTTTTTGCCGTCTTCCTAGCCTGTACATGACAGCAAAATAGACATAATTCATACAGCATATATATATATATATAACATAATCCATACAGCATATGTATATATATAACATAATCCATATAGTATAGAGAATGACGTTTTGGCTCCCGGGAGCCATGGAGGCCTTTATTTTTGAAAATTTCAAATTCAAAATTTTATGGTTCAAAAGATTCTGAAAAAATATGCATGTATGTAAGGATGTAACCAACATGTGTGTAAAATTTTAGGTCAAAATACTTTAAAACATGATCTGTACAAAAAAGACAAATTCATGGTCTGAAATGATGAATAGTAACATGTGTTAAACAGCTTTAGATTTGTCTTTTTTGCACAGCCCTCATTTCAACGTATTTTGTTCTGAAAATTTACACACTTGTGTATTATACCTTCATTTATCTATGTATTTTTTCAAAAAAAATTGAAACATTAAAATACAAATTTTCACTGAATTTGAAGTTTGAATTTAAAGGCCTCTAGTGAGCTCGGGAGCCAAAAGCAATATTCGATACAGTATATATATATATATATATATATATATATATATATATATATATATATATATATATATATATATAACATCCATAATCCATACATCATATATATAACATCCATAATCCATACATCATATATATAACATCCATAATCCATACATCATATATATAACATCCTTAATCCATGCAGCATATAACACATCCATAATCCATACATCATATATATAACATCCATAATCCATGTCATAATATTTGGCATTACTACATATATATACATCATATATATAATCCATGTCATAATATTTGGCATTACTACATAAAATTTGGCATTACGATAAATGTCTTCATGTCAATATCGTAGTCCAAAGAACATCCGTATGATAACCTACAAGATGAAGTCATGTACATATGTCAGATTTTGGCACACAATAAATAAAGGTTATCCAGTTCTTGGCACACAATAAAATTTAAGGAACACATAGAAAATCTTCAAGCAGGGAGACTCACAAATAAAAAACATAACTGACAACTGCATGTTGATCGGACATGTTTCATTACAAGTAGGAATAGATTGATAATGATTTTGAACATTTATATGCAGTACTAGCTGGGAGAGCATATAAGCAGCTTCAACTGCAGACAATTGGCTCAGATCCATGTCCATACTATATATAACCATCATCCACGTCATTGATGCATGCATATATGTGTACATGATCATTCTCCTTCAGAAATTCGCCTGATTATCAAGTATTTTTCAAGTGTCCGAATCTGTGCAGTTGTCGTTGTACTCACAATTCATCGAGCCATGACTCAATAGTCTAGAATGAGCATGTCAAATTGCATAAAACAAAGTGATAGGTTCCATTTTTACATCATTTTGTCCATGCATGAGTTTATAAAACTGGACGCATACAAGGTACCAATGAAATCGAAGGAGACATTTG
Organism: Hordeum vulgare subsp. vulgare; assembly: GCF_904849725.1. Lineage (NCBI taxonomy): Eukaryota > Viridiplantae > Streptophyta > Magnoliopsida > Poales > Poaceae > Hordeum > Hordeum vulgare. Next base: position 567,005,556 of record NC_058524.1, on the reverse strand, counting down.
ATTTGTTTATTCTTTTCTTTCTTTTCTATTGAAGTGCTTAATGTTGTTATTGAACTATACAAACAAATGTTTTTCATCAATAGGTAACTACTAGAAGCATTAATTAAAGAGAAATATATATTCTTACTTCATTATTACTGTTGCACATGATACCATGGTATATTATTGGAAAAGAACATGGGAAAAAGCTGTAAAAGGTAACTCTGGACAATATTTACACATAATATTTCTTCCCTAAACACAGGGGCGGACGCACGTTCAAGTGAGTGGGGGCCCAGGACCCCACTCAATTTCTAATCCTGCCTTACATGTCTAGTACTCCCCCAACATGGCCCCAGGTCGGCCTTGGCCTGCTGCCCCCACTCCCTTGCAAAACCCAAAAAGGAGAAAGAAGGCAGTGCATGCGTCAAGGAGCAATTTTCTAGTAATTAAAATAAAATCGAGTGATTAAATGAGAGCGATTAAATGGGAGACGAAACAACATCGTCCCCTCGGCCTCCGCCTGCTGTGACGCTCGACCTACATTGCTCCGCAGAGTCCACCATGCGCCCGGGTCCGCTGCTGCACCGCCGCCACCGCCGGCCGGCCAGGCTACCAACGTCGCTGGACACTAGTCGCTCCCGTACTCAACACTATAGGTCTGCATGAGCCTCACCCGTCAATTCTTCATCCCCAACTCTGAAACTAGGTTTGTTCTTCATGAACTGACCCATTCATCTCATGCTATGAATTTGTTTCTTCTGAATTTCTGGTTCTGGTTTTGATTCATGCCATATCAAATGCACATATGGAATTCGTGATAGTATAGTACTCCTACTTTTATGAGGCATGTATTTTGTTCTAATCAAGTTTGTTAGGATTAATGTGACACACTACCAGTAGGTCATTTTCTAGGATTTGAGAATAGAGTACTAATACTTGTTTGCAGACATAGCAAGCTGCTACTGCTAGCATAATTTGTTCTAATCAAATCTTCTGTAACTAGTATTTGTGTGTTAGCACACTGCAAGTAGCATACTTTTATTTGAATTTTTTACAGCTAGTATTTCAATGATCTGATAGATGACAGACATTTAATTGATAAAAAAACTCAAGAGATGTCAACCACCACCCTGGTGGCTGACACCACCAACAGTTTAAGTGGTAGTAAAAATGCATCAAGACCTCCACCAAGACATAATCCTGTTGTGTTATCTGTTTTGGTAAGGAGAAGTTGCTGAAATTAGCTAAATTCCATTCTGATGAGGGCTTGGTGTTTTTTCTGACTATGTGCTATCTGTTTTGCTTTTCTCATTACAATATTATTGTACTGCAGGAAAGTTTTAGACTATATTCTATATGCTAGAAATTTTTAGGTAAATATAGACTATATGCTAGAAAGTTTTAGATATTCTGTTTTGCTTTTCTCATTACAATATTATTGTACTGCAGGAAATAAGCACCACCAATTGTGTAAGTACTTTAGAGAAATACGGCACAATTTGGAGTGTCATGTCTTCCAATGTTAAAATAAGCACCACCATTTAGGAACGCCAAACTATTTGTATGACATGAATTCGGTAGCATGGGACATTCACAAGGAAATATGAAGAGGAGTGTATACTTAGTTTCTATATTTGATGATTCAGGTGTTGGCCATCAATTAAAGATTGCAGAATACTTGGCAGAAAACCAACAAAAATGATGCTTACATTCTAGTTCCGATGAAGTGATTTGTCCAAGCCACATCAATAAACAGAAGGTCCGATGAAGTGGGGTATTTTTTCATGTGATGGATAGCAACTGAGCATGGAGGCGAATAGCACCTATGTTTTCCTACTGCATTGACCTGAATAGCACCTATGTTTTCCTATGTGGTCTGATTTCCTACTGCATTCCTCTCAACATGCAGGTGTAGAAGAACACTAAACCTATGTTTTCCCTTCCATTGACCTCACAGGCGGAGCTTCCGGTAGGGCGAGGCAGGGCGCACGCCCTACCTTGATTTTGCGCAAAGTGATTTGTACAGGTATGCATATGATGTTGATGGCTTAGCTGGAGTCAAGCGTGCGCTAGAAAAAGAGAGCGCGAAGAAAAACGAGTGGGACTAGTCGATCATCACATTTTGTATATTCGGGTCCATGAGTTCCTGCTGCTAGGCACCGTTCTCTAAGCGGGGACTGACAAAACGATGAAGCCCATCCCAGTCGATCCGTATCGCATGCACCAGTACACCATGCTCTCTCTCTTTCTCAAAAAAAGACGCACTTTCTTTCTATGAAAATAACAATGCGAGAATCCAATTGGACTGGACTGACCTGCAACGTGAGAATGGGGAGACCGCAGCCCCGGCCTGGATCCTTGGGGGCACGGCGACCGGTGGCTGGCGGTGGGACGACTGGCAGGGAGGCGGCGGCAGCCGGGGAGGTCACCGGCGGCGATTGAGAGGCTCGCGGCGATTGGAGAGGAGAGGAGATTGCCGGGCTGCGACCGGCGGGGAGGAGAGGACCGGGCTGCGACCGGCGGGGAGGCGCGAACTGGCCGGTCCCCTCACTCACGGTGGGGCGGGAAGGGAGCAGAGAACGTCGGCGACGGCCATTAGGGAGGCCGGAGGTGGCGACCGCCGGGGAGTCCAGTGGCGGCGACAAGGGAGGCCGGCGGTGGTGACCTCCAGTGGTGGTACCTGTGCGCGAGAGGATAAGTCCCGAGATGTGAGGTTTTTTTTTGAGGGGTGTCACGAGGGGTGAGGTGCGGGAGCAGTTTTCGATCTCGGCTGGGGTGGCTGGTATTTTTTATTTTTTTCACTCGTTGCCGTCTTCGGAGGAGAGCACGAGACGACAAAGATTTATTGTTTTCACTCGTTGCCGTCAGCTGGCCCAAATAAAAGACAACAAATCATGTGTCCGTTTAGGCCCGTTAAACGCAGACGTGCACAAACTTTTGCCGTCAGCCCGCGCGTAAGAAGACGACAAAAATGCTACATTTGCCGTCATCTGGCCAAATAATTGACGGCAAACCTTTATTTTGCCGTGTGTATTTTTTTGCCGTCTACTTTTTTTTATTTTTGACGATAGTATTTTTTTGCCGGCTGCCCATGACGACAAAGTAACCATTTGCCGTCAACCCCGAGGATTTGCTGACGGCAAAGATTATACCTGTAGGCAAAATAGCTGATTCCTATAGTGTAATCTACTCCGAAAATTGCATATTTACTCAACAACGCGTATGTTTTAAGGGATTCTTAATTTTCTGGCACGGCTGCTATCGGACCGTGTAATTACTAAGCTTGGACTGAGTCATGCACACGTTTCAAGGGATTCTAAATTTTCTCGCACGGAGCTATATGAGAGCATGGCTAAGAGCAAGTATAATAAGGTACAGTCTGTTGGAATTATGCCCTAGAGGCAATAATAAATATAGTTATTATTATAATTCCTGTATCAGGATACTTGTTTATTATCCATGCTATAATTGTATTGAATGAAGACTTATATACATGTGTGGATACATAGACAAAACACTGTCCCTAGCAAGCCTCTAGTTGGCTAGCCAGTTGATCAAAGATAGTCAGGGTCTTCTGATTATATACAAGGTGTTGTTGTTTGATAACTGGATCATGTTATTAGGAGAATCCCGTGATGGACTAGACCCAAACTAATAGACGTAGCATGTTGATCGTGTCATTTTGTTGCTACTGTTTTCTGCGTGTCAAGTATTTGTTCCTATGACCATGAGATCATATAACTCATTGACACCGGAGGAGTGCTTTGTGTGTATCAAACGTCGCAACGTAACTGGGTGACTATAAAGATGCTCTAGAGGTATCTCCAAAGGTGTTCGTTGAGTTAGTATGGATCAAGACTGGGATTTGTCACTCCGTGTGACGAAGAGGTATCTCGGGGCCCACTCGGTAATACAACATCACACACAAGCCTAGCAAGCAATGTGACTTAGTGTAAGTTGCGGGATCTTGTATTACGGAATGAGTAAAGAGACTTGCCGGTAAACGAGAATGAAATAGGTATGCGGATACTGACGATCGAATCTCGGGCAAGTAACATACCGAAGGACAAAGGGAATGACATACGGGATTATATGAATCCTTGGCACTGAGGTTCAAACGAGAAGATATTCGTAGGATATGTAGGATCTAATATGGGCATCCAGGTCCCGCTATTGGATATTGACCGAGGAGTCTCTCGGGTCATGTCTACATAGTTCTCGAACCCGCACGGTCTGCACACTTAAGGTTCGACGTTGTTTTATGCGTATTTGAGTTATATGGTTGGTTACCGAATGTTGTTCGGAGTTCCGGATGAGATCACGGACGTCACGAGGGTTTCCGGAATGGTCCGGAAACAAAGATTGATATATAGGATGACCTCATTTGATTACCGGAAGGTTTTCGGAGTTACCGGGAATGTACCGGGAATGACGAATGGGTTCCGGGAGTTCACCGGGGGGGCAACCCACCCCGGGGAAGCCCATAGGCCTTGGGGGTGGCGCACCAGCCCTTAGTGGGCTGGTGGGACAACCCAAGAAGGCCCTATGCGCCATAGGAAGAAAATCAAAGAGAAAAAAAAGAGGAGGTGGGAAAAGGGGGAAGGACTCCTCTTTCCAAATCTAGTTGGATTCGGTTTGGAAGGGGAGGACTCACCCCCCTTGGCTCGGCCGAACCCCTTGGGGGTCCTTGGACCCCAAGGCAAGGCTCCCCCTTTTCCCCCTATATATACGGAGGTTTTAGGGCTGATTTGAGAGAATTTTTGCCACGGCAGCCCGACCACATATCTCCACGGTTTTACCACTAGATCGCGTTTCGGCGGAGCTCGGGCGGAGCCTTGTTGAGATAAGATCACCACCAGCCTCTGGAGCGCCGTCACGCTGCCGGAGAACTCATCTATCTCTCCGTCTCTCTTGCTGGATCACGAAGGCCGAGATCATCGTCGAGCTGTACGTGTGCTGAACGCGGAGGTGCCGTCCGTTCGGCACTAGATCGTGGGACGGATCGCGGGACGGTTCGCGGGGCAGATCGAGGGACGTGAGGACGTTCCACCACATCAACCGCGTTTCTTAACACTTCTAATGTGCGATCTACAAGTTTACGTAGATCGGAAATCCCCTCTCGTAGATGGACATCACCATGAGAGGTCTTCGTGCGCGTAGGAAAATTTTTGTTTCCCATGCGACGTTCCCCAACAGTGGCATCATGAGCTAGGTTCATGCGTAGATGTCTTCTCGAGTAGAACACAAAAGTTTTTGTGGGCGGTGATGTGCGTTTTGCTGCCCTCCTTAGTCTTTTCTTGATTCCGCGGTATTGTTGGATTGAAGCGGCTTGGACCGACATTACTCGTACGCTTACGAGAGACTGGTTTCATCGCTACGAGTAACCCCGTTGCTCAAAGATGACTGGCAAGTGTCAGTTTCTCCAACTTTAGTTGAATCGGATTTGACCGAGGAGGTCCTTGTATAAGGTTAAATCGCAATTCATATATCTCCGTTGTCGTATTTGCGTAAGTAAGATGCGATCCTACTAGATACCCTTGGTCACCACGTAAAACATGCAACAACAAAATTAGAGGACGTCTAACTTGTTTTTGCAGGGTATGCTTGTGATGTGATATGGCCAACGATGTGATGTGATATATTGGATGTATGAGATGATCATGTTGTAATAGATAATATCGACTTGCACGTCGATGGTACGGCAACCGGCAGGAGCCATAGGGTTGTCTTTAAACTAACGTTTGTGCTTGCAGATACGTTTACTATTTTGCTAGAATGTAGCTTTAGTAGTAATGGCATGAGTAGCACGACAACCCCGATGGTGACACGTTGATGGAGATCATGGTGTGGCGCCGGTGACAAGAAGATCGTGCCGGTGCTTTGGTGATGGAGATCAAGGAGCACGTGATGATGGCCATATCATGTCACTTATGAATTGCATGCGATGTTAATCCTTTTATGCACCTTATTTTGCTTAGAACGATGGTAGCATTATGAGGTGATCTCTCACTAAAATTTCAAGACGAAATTGTGTTCTCCCCGACTGTGCACCGTTGCTACAGTTCGTCGTTTCGAGACACCACATGATGATCGGGTGTGATAGACTCAACGTTCACATACAACGGGTGTAAAACAGTTGCACACGCGGAACACTCGGGTTAAGCTTGACGAGCCTAGCATGTGCAGACATGGCCTCGGAACACATGAGACCGAAAGGTCGATCATGAATCATATAGATGATATGATTAGCATAGGGATGCTTACCACTGAAACTATACTCAACTCACGTGATGATCGGACTTGAGCTAGTGTAAGTGGGTTATGAACCACTCAAATGACTAGAGAGATGTACTTTTGAGTGGGAGTTTAGCAAGTAATTTGATTAAGTTAAACTCTAATTATCTTGAACATAGTCTAAGTCCACTTTGAATATATTTGTGTTGTAGATCATGGCTCACACGACAGTCACCCTGAATTTTAATACGTTCCTAGAGAAAGATAAGTTGAAAGATGATGGAAGCAACTTTGTAGACTGGGCTCGTAATCTTAAGCTAATCTTACAAGCTCGGAAGAAGTATTATATCCTTAATGCTGTGCTAGGAGATGAACCACCCGCTACGGCTGACCAGGATGTTAAGAACGCTTGGTTAACACGTAAGGAGGACTACTCAGTAGTTCAATGTGCAGTCTTGTATGGCTTAGAACCGGGACTTCAACGTCGCTTTGAGCGTCATGGAGCATATGAGATGTTCCAAGAGTTGAAGTTTATCTTTCAGAAGAACGCCCGGATCGAGAGGTATGAGACCTCCGATAAATTCTATGCTTGCAAGATGGAGGAGAATTCGTGTGTCAGTGAACATGTGCTCAAAATGTCTGGGTACTCAAACCGTCTAGCTGAGCTGGGGATGGAACTCCCGCAAGAGGCTATCATTGACAGAATCCTTCAATCACTGCCGCCAAGCTATAAGGGCTTTGTGTTGAACTACAACATGCAAGGGATGAACAAGTCACCCGGCGAGTTGTTTGCGATGCTGAAAGTCGCAGAGTCTGAACTCCGTAAAGAGCATCAAGTGTTGATGGCGAATAAGACCACTAGTTTCAAGAGAAACGGCAAAGGCAAGAAGGGTAATTCAAAGAAGAGCGGCAAGCCTGTTGCCAATCCGACGAAGAAACCCAAAGCTGGACCTAAGCCTGAAACAGAGTGTTACTATTGCAAGGGTATGGGTCACTGGAAGCGCAACTGCCCCAAGTATCTGGCTGATAAGAAGGCGGCCAAAGAAAAATCAGGTATATTTGATATACATGTTATTGATGTGTACTTAACCGGCTCTCGTAGTAGTGCCTGGGTATTCGATACCGGTTCTGTTGCTCATATTTGCAACTCGAAACAGGAACTGCGGAATAAGCGAAGGCTGGTGAAAGATGAAGTGACGATGCGCGTAGGAAATGGTTCCAAGGTTGATGCAATCACCGTCGGCACAGTTTCACTTCAGTTACCATCAGGATTAGTTATGAACTTGAATAATTGTTATTTAGTGCCTGCGTTGAGCATGAACATTATATCTGGATCTTGTTTATTGCGAGACGGTTACTCTTTTAAGTCAGAGAATAATGGTTGTTCTATTTCTATGAGTAACATCTTTTATGGTCATGCACCCAATGTGAGAGGATTGTTCATATTGAATCTTGATAGTGATAAACACATACATAACATTGAGAGCAAAAGAGTTAGAGTTAACAATGATAGCGCCATATTTTTGTGGCACTGCCGCTTAGGTCATATTGGTGTAAAGCCCATGAAGAAACTCCATGCCGATGGACTTTTGGAGTCACTTGACTTTGATTCACTTGACACGTGCGAACCATGCCTCATGGGCAAGATGACTAAAACTCCGTTCTACGGAACAATGGAGCGGTCCAGTGACTTGTTGAAAATCATACATACCTATGTGTGCGGTCCGATGAGCGTAGAGGCACGCGGCGGATATCGTTATTTTCTCACCTTCACTGACGATTTGAGTAGATATGGTTATGTCTACTTGATGAAGCACAAGTCTGAAACATTTGAAAAGTTCAAGCAATTTTAGAGTGAAGTTGAAAATCATCGTAACAAGAAGATCAAGTTCCTACGGTCTGATCGTGGGGGTGAATATCTGAGTTTCGAGTTTGGTGCTCACTTAAGACAATGTGGAATTGTTTCACAGTTGACACCGCCTGGAACACCACAGCGTAATGGTGTGTCCGAACGTCGTAATCGTACTTTATTAGAGATGGTGCGATCTATGATGTCTCTTACCGATTTGCCGTTATCGTTTTGGGGTTATGCATTAGACACAGCTGCATTCACTTTAAATAGGGCACCATCAAAATCCGTTGAGACGACACCATACGAACTGTGGTATGGCAAAAGGCCAAAGTTGTCGTTTCTTAAAGTTTGGGGATGTGATGCTTAGGTCAAAAAGCTTCAGCCTGAAATGCTGGAACCCAAAGCGGAAAAGTGCATCTTCATAGGTTACCCAAAAGAGACAGTTGGGTACACCTTCTATCTCAAATCCGAGGGCAAAGTGTTTGTTGCTAAAAACGGAGCTTTTCTCGAGAAGGAGTTTCTCTCGAGAGAATTGAGTGGGAGGAAGATAGAACTTGATGAGGTTGTCGAACCTCTCATCCCTCTAGATGGTGGTGCAGGGCAAGGGGAAACCTCTGTCGTTGCGACGCCGGTTGAGGAGGAAGTTAATGATGATGATCATGAAACTCCGGTTCAAGTTCCTGTCGAACCACACAGGTCGACGAGACCACGTGTTGCTCCTGAGTGGTACGGTAATCCCGTTTTATCAACCATGTTGTTAGACAACAATGAACCTGCAAATTATGAAGAAGCAATAGTGGGCCCAGATTCCAACCAATGGCTAGAGGCCATGAATTCCGAGATAGGATCCATGTATGAAAACGAAGTGTGGACTTTGGAAGTACTACCTGAGGGCCGCAAGGCTATTCAGAACAAATGGATCTTTAAGAAGAAGACGGACGCTAACGGCAATATGACCGTTTATAAAGCTCGACTTGTGGCAAAGGGTTTTTCACAAGTTCAAGGAGTTGACTACGATGAGACATTCTCACCCGTAGCGATGCTTAAGTCCGTCAGAATCATGTTAGCAATAGTTGCATTTTTCGATTATGAATCTGGCAGATGGATGTCAAAACGGCGTTCCTTAACGGTTTCCTTAAGAAAGAGTTGTATATGATGCAACCCGAAGGTTTTGTCGATCCTAAGAATGCTGACAAGGTGTGCAAGCTCCAGCGATCCATTTATGGACTGGTGCAAGCATCTAGGAGTTGGAACAAACGCTTTGATGAGGTGATCAAAGCATTTGGGTTTATACAAGTGGTTGGAGAATCTTGTATTTACAAGAAAGTGAGTGGGAGCTCTGTGGCGTTTCTAATATTATATGTGGATGACATATTGCTGATTGGAAACAACGTAGAGTTTTTGGAGAGCATAAAGGATTACTTGAATAAAAGTTTCTCTATCAAGGACCTAGGAGAAGCTGCTTACATTCTAGGCATTAAGATCTACAGGGATAGATCAAAACGCCTGATAGGACTTTCACAAAGCACATACCTTGATAAAGTTTTGAGGAGGTTCAAAATGGAACAGTCCAAGAAAGGGTTCTTGCCAGTTTCACAAGGTACGAGATTGAGTAAGACTCAGTGCCCAGCAACTGATAAGGATAGAGAGCATATGAGCACCGTCCCCTATGCTTCAGCCATAGGTTCTCTCATGTATGCAATGTTGTGCACTAGACCGGACGTTAGCCTGGCCATAAGTATGGTAGGCAGGTTCGAGAGTAATCCAGGAGTGGATCACTGGACGACGGTCAAGAATATCCTGAAGTACCTGAAAAGGACTAAGGAGATGTTTCTCGTGTATGGAGGTGACAAAGAGCTCGCCGTAAAGGGTTACGTCGATGCAAGCTTTGACACAGATCCGGACGACTCTAAGTCGCAGACCGGATACGTATTTATTCTTAATGGGGGTGTGGTAAGCTGGTGCAGTACCAAGCAAAGCGTCGTAGCAAATTCTACATGTGCAGCGGAGTACATGGCTGCCTCGGAGGCGGCTAAGGAGGGTGTCTGGATGAAGCAGTTCACGACGGATCTTGGAGTGGTGCCAAGTGCACTGAATCCAATAACCTTGTTCTATGACAACACGGGTGCCATTGCCTTAGCAAAGGAACCACGGTTTCACAAGAAGTTCAGACACATCAAGCGACGCTTCAACCTCATCCACGACTACGTCGAAGGGGAGGACGTAAATATATGCAAAGTGCACACGGATCTGAATGTAGCAGACCCGCTGACTAAACCTCTTCCACGAGCAAAGCATGATCAACACCAGAACTGTATGGGTGTTAGATTTATTACAATGTAATTCACATGATGATGTGAGGGCTAGATTATTGACTCTGGTGCAAGTGGGAGACTGTTGGAATTATGCCCTAGAGGCAATAATAAATATAGTTATTATTATAATTCCTGTATCAAGATAATCGTTTATTATCCATGATATAATTGTATTGAATGAAGACTTATATACATGTGTGGATACATAGACAAAACACTGTCCCTAGCAAGCCTCTAGTTGGCTAGCCAGTTGATCAAAGATAGTCAGGGTCTTCTGATTACAGCTAACTATTGTACAAGCTAGCTATAAGGTGAGCTATAAAAATGCTTATAGCCAGCAGTTGGCTATACTATTAACCATGCTCTAATAGAAGAGCCCATCGCCGGCTCTATTGCAGTGCCATGTATGGCACTGAAAACCTTCACAAATGTAGACTCGTACAATAGATTGGCTTCAGATTAATTACAAAGTTGAGTAAAGATAGAAAAAGCTAACGTGATTGGATGGGAGAAGGAAACGCTAGCCTAAAGCTATCACTCGGGCTGCATGCAGGCTCTTACTTCTTGTTTACTATGTTGTAGCCGGGCTGTATATAAGAGCAAGTATAATAAAGTTGAATCAACTGGCTATAGAGAATAAACTAATATATTTTTGTTTAGTTAGAGGAAAGAGAAAAGAAGAGAGAAGGTAAGCGGGCTCTTAGCTAAGAGCCAGCTCTAGCACGTGCTCCTAGGCATTTTGTGTTTATGAAAGGTGGACCATATAATAAAGAAGTAGTACACTTTTACAATGAACTATTGTACATGTTGACTATAAGGTGGGTTATAGATGACATGACAATGGCTTATAGCCAGCAGCTGGCTATACTATTATACTTGCTCTAAAGCGCCCGTTGGCTTTTGTCTCCTCCCTTCTCTTCCTTCCAGCTAAGATTTTAATGACGTGGAATAGCTGTAACTTCTCTTCCTTCCAGCTAAGATTTTAATGACGTGGAATAGCTTACAGCCAGCTGACTAGGACCTATTATACATGCTCTGACACAACGAGACATGCACACGTTTCAAGAGACATTTAATTTCCGTCACGGCTATATGCCTAGAGTATGCACGTGTGTGGACGCATGCCTGCAATCCTGTATAAGTTTAGGTCTGTACCATTCTATACGTATGCATGCAATCTTATATGAGTTCAAGTGGGCATTTTCACAAGTAACTAATTTGCCGACGTTTATCTACATGTGAGAACGAATAAAATAATAATAGCATTACATGGATAGATCGAACCTATCGTCTATAAATAGTTGTTCCCGTGCCAGAGACAACACCCAGTTCCATCCAAAGTTTTTCTTTGCATACCAAGCAGCCAATTTTAGTGTTACGGTTTCACTTAGAGTAAGTATAATAGTATAGCCAGCTGCTGGTTATAAGCCATTGTCATGTCATTTATAGCCCATTTTATAGCCAACATGTATAATAGTTCATTGTAAAAAATATACTACTTTTTTATTATATGGTCCATCTTTCATGCTCACAAAAGGTCTAGAAGCACGTGCTAGAGCTGGTTCTTAGCTAAGAGCCCGCTTACCTTCTCTCTCCTCTTCTCTTTTCTCTAACTAAACAAAAATATATTAGTTTATTCCTTATAGCCAGCTGACTCAGCTCTATTGTACTTGCTCTTGGCAAACGCCACCATCCAGATTCCCCAGCTTCCTTCCGACAACAACAACGATATGGCACGCCTTTTAGGTGGTGTAGTAAGCAGGACAAATTCACTGTTCCGACCCTAACTACGTAAATAATTCACAGAACGAACTCGGTCTGAAAAGATTTCACGATCTGATCCTTTTCAAAAACGTCAGAAACCGTGGCGCTACAGGTGTACTGTAAAACGCCATACTATTGTGACGTTTCGGGCCATCACCGCAACCCTAGTCTACCATTGCGTTTCCAGCCAGGTCATAAACACCAGTGTGGCTGGCGTTTCTACTACAGCCAGCAACGCCGTACGGCTTGGCGCTTAATCACTAGTACATGCAACGGACTATGTCTCAGAGGGAAGTACCATGCATGCACATAGGAGGGAGTTATGTGTTGCTGCCAATATTGTTCATCAACGCGAGGGTGAGGCTCTGGAAGCCAACGATGAAGGAGATTCACAACCTGGAGATGAGGCAGGTCCATAAGCACTCGCCGCACGACAAGGGCAGCCAGCACGGCGTCCACGGCCAGGCTCACCGGCCCTCGTCGCAGCAGCAGCAGCAGCACAGCGGCAAGCGCTCCGAGCCCTGCGACTCGCACCTCGACCAGTGCAGCGGCGTCACCAGGAATCACCACCACCACAGCAACCCTGCGGCCTCCTTCCATGGTGGCGGCTTCCCGGACGACCTCTCCCAGATGTCCCACTCCATGCAGCAGGGCCAGGTGACCTTCGCCGGCTACGGCGCGCTGCCCTCCCAGCAGCACAAGCACCAGCACAGCAGCATGACGTCGCCGCAGCACCCCTATCATCAGCATCACGGATCGATGCACTAAGAGCAAGTACAATAGGATGACGTAGGCGGGCTGTAAGACTTAAAATAATATATTTATGATGAGTTGGAAGAGAGAGAAGAGGAGAGAGAAGAGAAGCGGAATACAAACTAACAACCGGCTGTAACACGTGCTCCTAGACACTTTGTGGGAGAGGATGATGGGCCTTGTATCAATAAAGTAGCACTTATTTACATCTACCTATTGTACTTGTAGGCTATAAACTTGGCTATAGATGATATGTCAATATCATATATCCAGCAGCTGGCTGTACTATTAACCATGGTCTAAATAATTGCCACAGTGCCTCAAATCACAATGCAAGGCGGGCTACGATGATGGATCCTGGCTGCGCTGTCAGTGTCGGGGTGCGTGTTGTATTATATTTATACGAAGTATTGTATTAAGGATTAAGCCCATGCATGGTAATAGTACCTGCCGCGTAGTTAACCGTGTTGTTTCTGTCCGGTTTTTGCACCATCAGATTCAGATTTATGTGCATGTCCAGTAGCATGATTCCGTAGGCATGTTGTGTTGGCTGGGGATAGGCTGAGAAACCAGGGGGAGCATATGGATACCGACCGTGGTGCATGCATGGTACTTCCCTTCGAGGTATAGTCCGTTGCATCTATACTATTAATAAAGAAGTAAACGAGAACTTTTCTAAATACACACACTTATTAAATCCAAAAAAACAAACATCAATCACCCCCACACAATTAGTCAACAAATTGCAATCTAACGGCCTTCCACCATCCATGCACCACGATGGTGTGCAGTTAGCAAATTCACCAAAGGCTGACCGTGCTCCACCTCCACCATCCATCCTACAGCGAGCAAACAAAAATAGATCCAACAATTGCACCTCCCCGCAAAAAAAAAATCGAGCCAATCAACTACAGAAATTTAGCCACAATTAACGGCAACTAACACGTCCTCCTCACACCATACGCCGCAGCCACCCGCCCTGTCCTGCACCATCGCCGTCGCCTCCGCCTCCGCCTCCCCCTCCCCCTCCGCCTCCGCCTCCGTCGCCGTCGCGAACTGTTGCCGCGAGCAGCGTCGCCATCGCCAACTGTTGCCGCGAGCAGCCTGGAGTCCATCCGCCAGGTAGACAACAGGGACGCTAGGCGACGAAACGCGGCTACAGATTCAAAAAGGAAGCACAGGTGCACAGTTTGAGTTATCTTGCATTTTTTGGTACGAACAGAGAAACAAATGATGATAGGTTACAGAAAAACAAGTATACCAAATTAAAGGAACGCATTTTTTTATTTGCAAAGATACCAACAAACAAAATGGTTATCATTTTGACCATGGCTACAGTTGTAACAAACTTCTTCTCAATAAATAATGCAGAAGAATACACCGATGAACTAGAAATAAATGAAGAAAGTAGGATTATGTAGAGAGGAGTATTGATCCAGCTTCTAAATGAACTTTACATAGATAAAGAAGAACCGAAATGAAGTTGATTTACTGAAAATATATCATAGAGCAGTTTTCATGTAGAGAGGTGCCAGGAAGCGGTACCTGTTTCGGTCATAGTATTATGAGCAACCATCTGGGGAAATTGGTTAGCATAACCGTAATTTTGGTAATGCTCATCATACTCATCACAGATGAGCTGAAAGATGTCACTGTCTACATAAAATCCATGTGGTTTGATCTGAGGAGCAAGAATGATACTATGGGAGAAACTCTTGCGTGAAGGGTAGCCTTTCAATTGCGCTAGGCCAGTAACCAACAGAGTGATGGCTCCAGCCCATGATTGCAAGAAATTAGCCATTTTAATCTCGACCTTTTGAACATTCATGGACATCAATATATCATTGATTTCCTGCATAATTCGACAGAACAAAAGGTGAGAGAAATCAGAAACCTTGGGTTTGCAAGCTGAAACCATTAACACAAGACGATCTATAAGAATATAAATTATAGATCCCGTTACTTCAATGCCCAACTATCAAGAAACTGAACTATGAAACACCCGAAAGCACAACAAGACCATGGAAGTATAATCCATGTGCTTGACTCACTAGGCACGGCAATGCACCACAAGGACCCACGCTGCAACTGTTAGTAGTTTTTCATAAGATTTATTTTTATTATTCGTCGCTTGTGCAACAGCTACAAGGACTGGAGGATTTATTCAAATATGCATCCAAGCACATGGAATTAAAATCCGATAAGTGAAATGATCTAAATGTTACAACATGGAAAAGAGAAGAATGATCCTAATATAACTGCTTATTGACTCTTATCCATGATTCTAACAAAAGCAAGAACCAAGAGCCAAAGGGTATCAGCAGCCTTCAATTAGATAGAATTGTACAGGATAGTGGGGGTCAAGGGAGTGGGAGCACCGGGGAAAGAATCAGTATCGGATACGGTATCCGATAGGGATACACTGGTTTTTGGAACTATCTGTGTTTTGTAGCAGCTTACCTTTCTTGTGTCATCGTTGTAGTTAATTTTGATAGAAACTTCTTCAGGTTAATTTTTCCCAGCTTTTAGATCCTTTGCATGGACAACTGTTGCAATACAACGCACGTATCATAATCTATAATAAAACATTTTGTAGCAGGTTATTTTGTGTACGCTCCAGAAGGCACGGATTACAATACAAAAAAAGCTCGAACAGAGAGACCCTGTGAAGAACTTTCTGGTACATCCATCTCGCCCAGTCTTATAAACACAAGGGTTTGATAAAAAAATATTAAAAAACGGTGATCACCTGATTATCTTTTCTTTTTCAGTGTTACTTTCTTCTAGAAAGATCTGCAAGCAATGTCCTAACTTCTGAAGTCTCAGCTCTCATACAGTTCAGGTGATTAGGGCCAAAAGAAGTAATATCCATTGATTTCGGATCATTATTTTTATTAAAGCCACAATCCAAACAATTTGTGGCATGATTATTATATTTTTAAATTAGACCATAGTAATTTCATGTTGTTTATGGTTACTGTTTTGGCTACTGCAATTATCTAACAACTTTAATCATGCTTCTCAAAATTAAATGACATCAATATTCATATGAAGGCTAAGATATGTCAGATTCCAACGGTGCGGGGGCGCGCACCCCATTTCAGGACATAAGTAACAACCAAAATTTGGGTAACTATCATCAACCTTTTCTAAATTCTAATAATGTTATTATTGTTGCTTATGTCCCAACTTGCGGTGTGTATTTATGCAGACCCTAAAGAATTAAAGAGGCAGAGGAAGAGAGAGTATTATGCACGCAATAAAGATGACATTCTTAAGAGACGTCGTGAGGCCCATGATAAGAAACCTGGTTCAACACCAATGCTTACTGACCAGCAAAATGAAACAAATACGCCCGTGTCTATGTCCCGAGGTAAAAATGCCCTCATATTGCATGCCTATGTTTTGTTCATATAACTGATGAGATGTCATGCACCAAACTAACACTAAGGTGCCATAGATGTGGACCCGATTGAGCTGCAGGGGCAAATGGTTGGCGAACATTATTCGCACAATGTGGATGATGCATTCAGTGGACAACTTCAAGCTGAACAAGAAAATGAAACACAAACCCAGTTGCCATGCCCATTGGTAATGATGCTCAAAACAGTAGATACAATCCTATGTGTTCATACTAATTACCTTTGTATGCAGACTCTAAGGAGTTGAGGAGGCAAAGGGACAGGGAGCGATATGCACGAAACAGTGGTGAGATATTAAAACGACAACGCATATCCCGTGAAAAGAGGAAGACTGCAAGTCGACTCCTGAACGATGATACCACTGTGTCACACACACACCATCTACAGGTCAAACCGGTGTCACCCAACTACAAAGGCTGACATGTGATGTTATAGGTTTGTGGGTTACCATGTAATATTGATTGTGTGTTCTTGGCTCATCGAACATGTCCAAACCAATGTTTACTGATGTCGTGCTGAAATTTTCTCGCAGGCTTATCAAGTATGCAAAATTCATCTCAGGAACGCGTCCCTCATAACCAAGAGATTAATTTAACAAACGAGGAAGATTCCAATTGGTTGCGTAGGAATGATGCGTATCAGAGGCAACAACGACATGGAAGCTCAGAAATAGCTATTGTTGTGCCTCTAGGCCGGCTAATTCAACCAACTAGGAGCATCATCAGAGATATTGCACAAGGTATATTTAACTGGTTTTGTTATGTTGTTCATGACATTTTGGCTTTCGATTAGATCGTGGCTGTAATCATCTTCTGGATGAAAATTTATTGTGCATGCAGGGCCTCTCACCCAAAATTCAGGGGTTCATGTACCCCAATTGAGCATACTACATGGTAAAGATTCCACAATCGAATATGCGGGTTAGTTCAGAGATATAATCATTTTGCATGTGGCCAACATGATTTATTTTGGCGTAAATCTGGGTTCTCTATCGTATATTCAGGTATACAACCTTCAAACGGATCCAATCAACCTGTAAATAGGCCGTCTAATGATACGAGAAGACCTGCTGAACCGGCTTCGCGTGGTACTCAAAACACTAATAACCTGTAATGGGATATCGCGACATTCTTATGCTCTAATGATCTTGTGATTTTCTACCAGGTGAGGACCAGAATGATGATCCATATGGAATTTTGAGCCCGTTGTTGAACATATCAGTTTACAAGGTAAAACACATACTTGCGTTCACATATAAAGGTCGTCAACCATAAGTTAGATACTTCTGTCTGACCAATATATTCCCTGCTAGACTGCTTGGAACCATTGCATACTGGAGAACGTGCATACCATGAGCCTGATGAAGAAGCTAGAATTTATATGGGTCAAGGTGTGTCCATTATGTATTTCCTTATTGTTTAGCACCCTCAAGTGTGAATTTTATAAGTGTTTACTAATGATGTGATACTTGTGTCTTCTGTTCTAGATGTTGCTTTTGAATCGTTCCAAGATGGACGTCATACTAAACGAGCAGTACCCGTAGCAAGTACTGATGAATTCATATACCGAAACCTACCTACAAAGAACCATGTCCTAAGAAAGGTTGCGGACTTTCGCCACTGTGGGGCATTGCGGTTTCCATTCGAGGGCCCGACATTTTGTTGCAGAAAAGGAAAAGTCGGATTATTTACTCCAGATGTTCTAGAAGAATTGAAACGGTTGTTCACAAGTCAAGATGATGAGGATGCTAAATATTTTAGAGAGCATATACGGTATTTCAACTCGCACTTCTCATTCACAAGTCTAGGAGTCACCCTTGATCGTCGAGTAAGCACTGCAGCAGGAACTGGCGTATATACATTCCGTGCGTGTGGTGGGTTGTACCACGCTCTTGACGATCTGGTGCCGGGTGATAATGGCCCTCGGCATTTGCAACTCTATATTTATGATACAGATCAAAACTTGGTTCACAGGACTAATAGGTCTCCAGATCTTAATATAGACCTCATACGAAAGATTCTGGGAATACTAGAGCGTAACCCGTATGCACAAACTTTCAGAAGCCTTGGGTCGGTTCCAAATCTAGATGAGTACAAAATCTCACTAAACACGGATATCAAGTTGGATCAGCGAAGGTACAATGCCCCAACGACCTCCCGAGTGGCAGCCATATGGGTTGAAGGGAGTGACCCACAAAATTACTTCGACAGGAGTGTTGTCGTGCATGCGAAAAAAGGAAACCGGCCACTATATATTAGAGCATACTATGGGTGCTACGACCCATTGTCATATCCACTATTCTTCCCACGTGGAGAGACTGGTTGGAATCGTTGCATTCCATATATTCCGCAACAGGATGACACGACCCAAAATTCCATGCATATGTCTGCAACCCAAGGAAACCAAGCCTCTGATTTACATATGGGTATGATGCTCGCTCCTAATTTATATAAATACCTACTTTTGTCAAATGATGAAGAAACCTAATGTTTTCATGCATATATCTATCAGACAAAGACTTGATTAGAGAAAGAGAACAAGATGGGAATGGTGCATCGCGAGAAGCGGATAATCCTATGCCACATGTAAACCAAGCCCCTGATTTATATACAGGTATGATGTTCACTATTAATTTATATACTGGTGTATTTCTGAATGACGGTCATAAGTTGTGTTTTCATCAACACCTATCAGAGGGGAACTTAAATAGAGAAATAGAACGATATGGGAATTTTACACCGCATGAAGCCACGGCCCATGATTTACCTTCACGTATCATTCATCATTGCTAAATATCCAATTTGTATGTTGTCGACCATTACAGGTAAAACCACCATACTGATATTTATGTTCTTAATCTTATAGATGACAATGAGGATAACCCAGATGAGGATTTTGCTGACAATGAAGTCAATGGAACACAATCAAGGAAATTTGTTAGTGCAAGGGAATACTACTGCTTCAAGCTACAAGTCAGGAGGAAGCTTTTTAACATCGTCTTCTTCGGGGGGCGCCTTTTCCAACAATGGGCTATTGACATGTATATTAAGATTGGGACTATGCGGCTTGACTGGTACTCAAAGCCGGAAAATCAGAAGGTCATCCGCGCTGACCTCTACCAGATAATGTGCTTGTGTTTATTGTAATACATCATAATACAACTATGTGGTGGATGTTCCATGCTTTGAGTATAACCTGGTATGCTATTACAGGGTCTTGTTGACACCGTCGTTGCCGGTGAGTCACGCGGTGATCGAATTGGCAAAAGAATCATGCTTCCAGAGACATTTCCTGGTGGTGATCGTGACATGCAGCGGAGGTTCTTGGATGCTATGGCAATAGTGCAGCGGTCGGGTAAACCGGATTATTTTATCATGATGACTTGCAATCCATATTGAGAGGAGATAACCGAGGAACTGTTGCCTGGACAAATGCCGCAGGACCGTCCAGACCTGGTGGCAAGAGTATACAGTGCTAAACAGCGAGATATGATGAACTTACTAACTAAGGGGAAGCATTTCGGAGAAGTCGCAGCCTATGTACATGTCATCGAGTTTCAAAAGCGAGGTCTCCCGCATGAGCATATACTTCTAATCATGAAAGCAAAAAAGCAAGTTAGCGACACCAGATGACTATGATCGGGTGATATGTGCAGAGATACCTGACAAACAGAAACACCCCATTCTACATGATTTGGTCGTCAAACACATGTTGCACGGACCATGTGGTGAGTTGAAAAAAAGTTGCCCCTGCATGATTGATGGACAATGTCGGTTCCATTACCCCTGAGATTTTTGTGATGCCACGCAACAAGGGAAAGACTCATATCCCATCTACAGGAGGAGGGACGATGGGCAGCGAATTAGGATCCGAGGAGCAGATTTGGACAATAGGTGGGTGGTCCCTTACAACCCTTCTCTGCTTATGCGATACAACTGCCACATTAATGTAGAAGCATGCTCCAGCATCAAGGCAGTTAAGTACTTTTTTAAGTACATCTATAAAGGGCATGATCGTACATCCTTTGCATGCGAGCAAGATGTCATCAATGATGGTGGAATCATCAATGAAATCCGACAATATAGGGATGCACGCTATGTATCTCCTCCAGAGGCTATATACAGGATTTTTCGTTTTAAACTGTTTGGTGTCAGTCCATCTGTGCTGCAACTCGAGCTTCATTTGCCAAATATGCATACAATTGCATTTAAAGCTTGTGAAAATCTGGAAGATGTTGTAGCACGACCGTCTTCTTCCAAGTCCATGCTTACAGAATACTTTGAGATGAACCAGAAGTTTCCAGTAGCACGGAACTTATTGTACAGAGAGTTTCGAGAACATTATAGATGGATACCTGGAAAAAAAAGTGGCAGAATAGAAAAACTAAGAGATTACAAATTGGAAGGCTTGTGTATGCACACCTGTTGAAGGAGAAAGATACTACTTGCGTGTGCTCCTAAGTCATGTCTGAGGTGCCACTTCATTTGATGCTTTAAAAACTGTAGATGGCAATCCATGCAGTTCCTTCAGGGAGGCATGTGAGCACTTAGGCCTGATTGAGCACGATAGAACTCTCGATGATTGCATGACGGAGGCAGCCACATTTCACATGCCTTCTGCCCTGAGACGGTTATTTGCAACTATACTGGTGTTTTGTGAGGTAACACAAATCCGACAGCTATGGGACAAACATCTAGCATCGATGTCTGAGAATTACCGTCGTAATCAATCCAATGATGCAGCACTTGAGCAGATGGTCCTCAGAGATAGGGATATGTTGCAATCCATGGGGAAGGATATTGTAGGCTATGGACTTCCGAATTTGCTTGACACTAATGGTTCTTATGACGGTGAGTACAAAGAGGTAACAGAGGAGAGGGAAATCAGTGTGGACAAAGAACACCTAGATATATTTAGCAGTTTGAACAATGAGTAGCTTGCTGGTTACAATGACATAATGGATCATGTGATGAAACAAAAAAGTCAGATATTCTTTGTTGACGTTCCAGGAGGCACTGGCAACACATACTTATACAAGGCATTGCTTGCGAAGGTGCGTTCGATGGGCCAGATAGCGATCGCAACTGCTACATCAGGGATAGCGGCGTCGATAATGCCCGGAGGACAGACTGCACACTCCAGGTTCAAAATTCCAATCAAGCTCACCGACAACAGCATGTGTAGTTTCACTAAGCAGAGTGGTACAACGGAGTTGCTTAAACAGGTGTCATTGATTATTTGGGACAAGGTTGCTATGAAAAAACGTCAAGCACTTGAGACGCTTGATAGATCACTTCAGGATATAATGGGATGTCCTTTGCTATTTGGGGGAAAGGTTGTAGTCTTTGGTGAGGATTTCAGGCAGGTCCTTCCTGTTGTGACACGTGGGACAAGAGCACAAATCATAGATGCTACACTTCTAAGATCCTATCTGTGGGAGAAGATCCGCAAGATACGCCTCACGCGCAATATGCAGGCACAGGCTGATCCTTGGTTCTCCGAATACCTCGTGAGGATCGGCAATGGTACAGAAGAGCCAATTGGTGACGACTATGTGCTCTCCCTAACGACATTGTGATTGGCTATACCGAGGATATGAGAAAGCTATCAACAAGCTCATCGAAGATGTCTTCCCATCGTTGCATGCCAATGCTAAATCGAGAGAGTACATGAGCACACGTGCTATTCTTTCGACCAAGAACGATCATGTCGATGACCTGAATGACAAAATGATCTCCAGGTTTCCGGGCGAAGAAAAGCTATACCATAGTTTCGACTCAATCGAGGATGACTTGCAGAATAATTACACGATTGATTTTCTAAACTCGATCACACCAAATGGCTTGCCCCCAAATGTATTGAGATTAAAGGTCAATTGTCCGGTCATTCTGCTACGGAACCTCGACCCATATAATAGCCTATGCAATGGAACACGACTTATGATTAGAGCCTACCAGGATAATGCAATCGACGCAGAGATTGTTGGTGGTCAGCATGCTGGAAAGAGGGTGTTCATACCTAGGATCCCTATGTCGCCCTCGGAGGACATCTCACTTCCTTTCAAACTTAAAAGAAAAAAGTTCCCCATCCGCCTGAGTTTTGCAATGACAATTAACAAGGCGCAGGGTCAAACAATCCCAAATGTCGGTATTTACCTTCCTGAGCCAGTATTCTCACATGGTCAGCTATATGTTGCATTGTCAAGGGGGGTGTCGAGGGAGACGACACGGATTTTGGCCAAGCCAAACAAGGAGGTTGATAAATCTGGGAAAAGCACCAAGAACATTGTCTATAGAGATGTTTAGAGAGATGAGGGAGGTGCGTTATTCCATCATTTATTTGCATATATGAATATGTTATTGTATATGTAACTACTCCTCCATTTAACATTAATTGTTTTTCATTTGCAGGCTTACTGAATGAGAAGAAGAAGCGGGTGAGCGGGTAATGTTGGAAATATGCCCTAGGGCAATAATAAATTAGTTATTATTATATTTCTTTGTTCATGATAATCGTTTATTATCCATGCTATAATTGTATTGATTGGAAACACAGTGCATGTGTGGATACATAGACAAAACACTGTCCCTAGTAGGCCTCTAGTTGACTAGCTCGTTGATCAAAGATGGTCAAGGTTTCCTGACCATAGGCAAGTGTTGTCACTTGATAACGGGATCACATCATTAGCAGAATCATGTGATGGACTAGACCCAAACTAATAGATGTAGCATGTTGATCGTGTCATTTTGTTGCTACTGTTTTCTGCGTGTCAAGTATTTGTTCCTAGGACCATGAGATCATATAACTCACTGACACCGGAGGAATGCTTTGTGTGTATCAAACGTCGCAACGTAACTGGGTGACTATAAAGATGCTCTACAGGTATCTCCGAAGGTGTTCGTTGAGTTAGTATGGATCGAGACTGGGATTTGTCACTTCGTGTGACGGAGAGGTATCTCGGGGCCCACTCGGTAATACAACATCACACACAAGCCTTGCAAGCAATGTGACTTAGTGTAAGTTGCGGGATCTTGTATTATGGAACGAGTAAAGAGACTTGCCGGTAAACGAGATTGAAATAGGTATGCGGATACTGACGATCGAATCTCGGGCAAGTAACATACCGAAGGACAAAGGGAATGACATACGGGATTATATGAATCCTTGGCACTGAGGTTCAAACGATTAGATCTTCGTAGAATATGTAGGATCCAATATGGGCATCCAGGTCCCGCTATTGGATATTGACCGAGGAGTCTCTCGGGTCATGTCTACATAGTTCTCGAACCCGCAGGGTCTGCACACTTAAGGTTAGACGTTGTTTTATGCGTATTTGAGTTATATGGTTGGTTACCGAATGTTGTTCGGAGTCCTGGATGAGATCACGGACGTCACGAGGGTTTCCGGAATGGTCCGGAAACGAAGATTGATATATAGGATGACCTCATTTGATTACCGTAAGGTTTTCGGAGTTACCGGGAATGTACCGGGAATGACGAATGGGTTCCGGGAGTTCACCGGGGGGGGGGGGGCAACCCACCCCGGGGAAGCCCATAGGCCTTGGGGGTGGTGCACCAGCTCTTAGTGGGCTGGTGGGACAGCCCAAGAAGGCCCTATGCGCCATAGGAAGAAAATCAAAGATAAAAGAAAAAAAGAGGAGGTGGGAAAAGGGGGAAGGACTCCTCCTTCCAAACCTAGTTGGACTCGGTTTGGAAGGGGAGGGTTGCCCCCCTTGGCTCGGCCGAAGTCCTTGGGGGTCCTTGGACCCCAAGGCAAGGCTCCCCCTCTTCCCCCTATATATACGGAGGTTTTAGGGCTGTTTTGACACAACTTTGCCACGGCAGCCCGACCACATATCTCCACGGTTTCACCTCTAGATCACGTTTCTGCGGAGCTCGGGCGGAGCCCTGCTGAGATTAGATCACCACCAACCTCCAGAGCGCCGTCACGCTGCCGGAGAACTCATCTACCTCTCCGTCTCTCTTGATGGATCAAGAAGGCCGAGTTCATCGTCGAGCTGTACGTGTGCTGAACGCGGAGGTGCCGTCCGTTCGGCACTAGATCGGAGCGGATCGTGGGACGGATCGCGGGACGGTTCGTGGGACGGTTCGCGGGGCGGATCGAGGGACGTGAGGACGTTCCACTACATCAACCGCGTTTCTTAACGCTTCTGCTGTGCAATCTACAAGGGTACGTAGATCGGAAATCCCCTCTCGTAGATGGACATCACCATGATAGGTCTTCGTGCGCGTAGGAAAATTTTTGTTTCCCATGCGACGTTCCCCATCAGTGGCATCATGAGCTAGGTTCATGCGTAGATGTAATCTCGAGTAGAACACAAAAGTTTTTGTGGGCGGTGATGTGCGTTTTGCTGCCCTCCTTAGTCTTTTCTTGATTCCGCGGTATTGTTGGATTGAAGCGGTTTGGACCGACATTACTCGTACGCTTACGAGAGACTGGTTTCATCACTACGAGTAACCCCGTTGCTCAAAGATGATTGGCAAGTGTCAGTTTCTCCAACTTTAGTTGAATCGGATTTGACCGGGGAGGTCCTTGGATGAGGTTAAATAGCAATTCAAATATCTCCGTTGTGGTGTTTGCGTAAGTAAGATGCGATCCTACTAGATACCCATGGTCACCACGTAAAACATGCAGCAACAAAATTAGAGGACGTCTAACTTGTTTTTGTAGGGTATGCTTGTGATGTGATATGGCCAACGATGTGATGTGATATATTGGATGTATGAGATGATCATATTGTAATAGTTAATATCGACTTGCACGTCGATGGTACGGCAACCGGCAGGAGCCATAGGGTTGTCATTAAACTAACGTTTGTGCTTGCAGATGCGTTTACTATATTGCTAGGACGTAGCTTTAGTAGTAATAGCATGAGTAGCACGACTACCCCGATGGCGACACGTTGATGGAGATCATGGTGTGGCGCCGGTGACAAGAAGATCGTGCCGGTGCTTTGGTGATGGAGATCAAGGAGCACGTGATGATGTCCATATCATGTCACTTATGAATTGCATGTGATGTTAATCCTTTTATGCACCTTATCTTGCTTAGAACGACGGTAGCATTATGAGGTGATCTCTCACTAAAATTTCAAGACGAAATTGTGTTCTCCCTGACTGTGCACCATTGGGACAGTTCTTCGTTTCGAGACACCACGTGATGATCGGGTGTGAAAGACTCAACGTTCACATACAACGGGTGCAAAACAGTTGCACACGCGGAACACTCGGGTTAAGCTTGACAAGCCTAGCATGTGCAGACATGGCCTCGGAACACATGAGACCGAAAGGTCGAGCATGAATTGTATAGTTGATATGATTAGCATAGAGATGCTTACCACTGAAACTATTCTCGACTCACGTGATGATCGGACTTGAGATAGTGGATTTGGATCATGTACCACTCAAATGACTAGAGAGATGTACTTTTTGAGTGGGAGTTCTTAAGTAATATGATTAATTGAACTAATTGTCATGAACATAGTCTAATGGTCTTTACGAATTACGATGTAGCTTGCGCTATAGCTCTACTGTTTTTATATGTTCCTAGAGAAAATTTAGTTGAAAGTTGATAGTAGCAAACTTTGAAGAGGATTGTCCTCGTTGCTGCGCAGAAGGCTTACGTCCTTAATGCACCACTCAGTGTGCTGCACCTCGAGCGTCGTCTGTGGATGCTGTGAACATCCGACATACACGTTTATGATGACTACACGATAGTTCAGTGCAAAATACTTAATGGCTTAGAAGCAAGGCGCCGAAGAAGTTTTGAAACGTCACGGAACATAAGTGATGTTCTAAAGAGATGAAATTGTGATTTCATGCTCGTGCCCTTGTTAAGGGGTACGAGACCTCCGACAAGATTCTTTGTCCACAAAGTAAAGGAGAAAAGCTCAATCGTTGAGCATGTGCTCAGATTGTCTGAGTACGACAATCGCTTGAATCAAGTGGGAGTTAATCTTCCAGATGAGATAGTGATAGTTCTCCAAAGTCACTACCACCAAGCTGTGAGAGCTTCGTGATGAACTATAACATATCAAGGATAGATACAATGATCTTTGAGTGATTCGCGATGTTTGACACTGCGAAAGTTGAAATCAAGAAGGAGCGTCAATAGTTGATGGTTAGTAAAACACTAAGTTTCGAGAAAGGCATGGGCTAGAAGGGATACTTCGTGAAATGGCAAAACAGTTGCTGCACTAATGAAGAGACCCAAGATTAAACCCAAACCTGAGACTAAGTGCTTCTGTAATGAGGGGAACAGTCACTGAGGCGGAGCAACTCTAGATACTTGGTAGATAAGTAGGCTGGCAAAAGTCGAAAGAAGTATATTTGATATACATGATGTGTACTTTATTAGTACTCCTAGTAGCACGAGGGTATTGGATACCGGTTCGGTTGCTAAGAGATTAGTAACACGAAATGATAGCTACGACATAAACAGAGACTAGCTAAAGGCGAGGTGACGATACGTGTTGGAAGTGTTTCCAAGATTGATATGATCAAAACGTCGCCCGCTCCCTCTACCATCGGGATTGGTGTTAAACCTAAATAATTGTTATTTGGTGCTTGCGTTAAGCATGAACATGATTGGATCGTGTTTATTGCAATACGATTATTCATTTAAAGAGAATAATGGTTACTCTATTTTCTTGAATAATCACCTTCAATGGTTTATTGAATCTCGATCGTAGTGTTACACATGTTCATGATATTGGTGCCAAAAGATACGAGGTAATGATGATAGTACCACTTACTTGTGGCACTACCGCTTGAGTCATGTTGGTATAAATTGCATGAAGAGGCTCCATGCTGATGGATCTTTATACTCACTTGATTTTGAATCACTAGTGACATGCAAATCATACCACATGAGCAAGGCCTTGTTTTCATTGAGATGAAACAAGATAGTAACTTGTTGGAAGTGATACATTTTTTATGTGTGCAGTCCAATAAGTGCTAAGTCACGCAGTGGATATCATTATGTTCTTATTTCACTGATGATTTGAGTAGATACAGGAGTATTTACTTAATGAATCACAAGTCTGAAATATTGAAAGAGTTCAATTCTGTTTCGGAGTGAAGTTCGTCGTAACAAGAGGATAGACTGTCTACGATATGATCATATAAATGAATATCTGAGTTACGAGTTTTGGTACGCAGTTAAGACAATGTGGGAATTGTTTCGCAGTTCATGCCACCTGGAACATCATAGTGTGATGATGTGTCTGAATGTCATAGCCACGCACTATTTGGTATGGTGCATGCTATGATGTCTTTTATCGAATTACCACTATCGTTTACGGGTTATGCATTAGAGACAACCGCATTCACTTTAAATAGGGCACCGCGTATTTCCGTTGAGATGACACAGTATAGACTGAGGTTTGGAGAAATCTAAACTGTCGTTTCTTGAAAGTCTGGGGCTTCGACACTTATGTGAAAAAGTTTCAGTCTCATAAGCTCGAACCCAAAGTGGATAAATGCATCTTCATAGGATATCCAAAACAGTTGGGTACATCTCCTATCGCAGATCCGAAAGCAAAGTGTTTGTTTCTAGAAACGGATCCTTTCTCGAGGAAAGGTTTCTCTCGAAAGAATTGAGTGGGAGGGTGGTAGAACTTGATGAGGTTATTGAACCATCACTTCAACCAGTGTGTAGCAGGGCACAGGAAGTTGTTCCTGTGGCGCCTATACCAATTGAAGTGAAAGCTGATGATGGTGATCATCGAGCATCGGATCAAGTTACTGCAAGCCTCGTAGGTTGACAAGGTCGCGTACTGCTGCAGAGTGGTACGGTAACCCTGTCTTGGAGGTCATGTTGTTAAGCAACAGTGAACCTACGAGTTATGGAGAAAGCAATGGTGGGCCCGGATTCCGACAAATGGCTGGAAGCCATGAAATCCGAGAGAGGATCCATGTATGAAAACAAAGTGTAGACTTTGGAATAACTACTTGATGGTCATAGGACTGTTGAGTAAAGATGGATCTTTAAAAGGAAGACAGACGATGATGGTGATCAGTCACTATTAAGAAAAGCTCGACTTGTCGCAAAGATGTTTCCGACATGATCAAACAGTTGACTATGGTGAGACTTTCTCACTCGTAGCGATGCTAAAAGTCTGTTAGAATTATGTTAGTAGTTGTTGCATTATTTTTTGAAATATTGCACATAGGATGTCAAAACATTGTTTCCTCGACGGTTTCCTTGAGCAAACATTGTATGTGATACAACCAGAAGGTTTTGTCGATCCTAAAGATACTAACAAGTATGCAAGCTCCAGTGATCCTTCAATGGACTGGTGCAAGCATCTCGGAGTTGGAATATACACTTCGATGAGGTGATCAAAGATTTTGGGTTTGTACAAGGTTTATGAGAAACTTGTATTTCCAAAGAAGTGAGTGGGAGCACTATAGAATTTCTGATAAGTATATGTGGTTGACATATTGTGGATCATAAGTAATGTAGAATTTCTGTAAAGCATACAAGGTTGTTTGAAAGGAGTTTTCAAAGGAGTACCTGGATTGCGCTACTTGAACGTTGAGCATCAAAGATCTATGGAGATAGATCGAAAGCGCTTAATGGAAGTTTCAACAAGATGCATGCCTTGACAAGTTTTTGAAGGAGTTCAAAATAGATCAGCAAAGAAGGAGTTCTTGGTTGCGTTGTGAGGTGTGAATTAGAGTAAGACTCAAAACCTGACCCCCGCAGAATAAAGAGAATAGACGAAGGTCGTCTTCTATGCCTTGGCCGTAGAATCTGAAGTATGCCATGCTGGGTACCGCACTTGATGTGTGCCTTGGCTCAAGGTCTGTTGAGAGGTATAGAGAGTGATCCATGATTGAATCACTAGCAGCGGTCAAAATTTATCCTTAGTAACTGATGGACTAAGGAATTTTTCTCGATTATGGAGGTGGTTAAAAAGTTCGTCGTAAAGGGTTACGTCGATGCAAGCTTTGACACTAATCCAAATAACTATGAGTAGTGAAACGGATTCGTATAGTAGAGTAGATATTTGGAGTATTTCCGAATAGCACATAGTAGCAGCATCTATAAGATGACATAAAGATTTGTAAAGAACACACAGATCTGAAAGTTTCAGAACCGTTGACTAAAACCTCTCTCACGAGCAAGACGTGATCACACCCCATAACTATATGGGTGTTGGATTCGTTGGAATCACATGGTGATGTGAACTAGATTATTGACTCTAGTGCGAGTGGGAGACTGTTGGAAATATGCCCTAGAGGCAATAATAAATTAGTTATTATTATATTTCTTTGTTCATGATAATCGTTTATTATCCATGATATAATTGTATTGATTGGAAACACAGTGCATGTGTGGATACATAGACAAAACACTGTCCCTAGTAGGCCTCTAGTTGACTAGCTCGTTGATCAAAGATGGTCAAGGTTTCCTGACCATAGGAAAGTGTTGTCACTTGATAACGGGATCACATCATTAGCAGAATCATGTGATGGACTAGACCCAAACTAATAGACGTAGCATGTTGATCGTGTCATTTTGTTGCTACTGTTTTCTGCGTGTCAAGTATTTGTTCCTATGACCATGAGATCATATAACTCACTGACACCGGAGGAATGCTTTGTGTGTATCAAACGTCGCAACGTAACTTGGTGACTATAAAGATGCTCTACAGGTATCTCCGAAGGTGTTCGTTGAGTTAGTATGGATCGAGACTGGGATTTGTCACTCCGTGTGACGGAGAGGTATCTCGGGGCCCACTTGGTAATACAACATCACACACAAGCCTTGCAAGCAATGTGACTTAGTGTAAGTTGCGTGATCTTGTATTACGGAACAAGTAAAGAGACTTGCCGGTAAACGAGATTGAAATAGGTATGCAGATACTGACGATCGAATCTCGGGCAAGTAACATACCGAAGGACAAAGGGAATGACATACGTGATTATATGAATCCTTGGCACTGAGGTTCAAACGATAAGATCTTCGTAGAATATGTAGGATCCAATATGGGCATCCAGGCCCCGCTATTGGATATTGACCGAGGAGTCTCTCGGGTCATGTCTACATAGTTCTCGAACCCGCAGGGTCTGCACACTTAAGGTTAGACGTTGTTTTATGCGTATTTGAGTTACATGGTTGGTTACCGAATGTTGTTCGGAGTCCCGGATGAGACCACGGACGTCACGAGGGTTTCCGGAATGGTCCGGAAACGAAGATTGATATATAGGATGGCCTCATTTGATTACCGGAAGGTTTTCGGAGTTACCGGGAATGTACCGGGAATGACGAATGGGTTCCGGGAGTTCACCGGGGGGGCAACCCACCCCGGGGAAGCCCATAGGCCTTGGGGGTGGCGCACCAACCCTTAGTGGGCTGGTGGGACAGTTGAAGAAGGCCCTATGCGCCATAGGAAGAAAATCAAAGAGAAAAAAAAAAAGAGGAGGTGGGAAAAGGGGGAAGGACTCCTCCTTCCAAACCTAGTTGGACTCGGTTTGAAAGGGGAGGGTTGCCCCCCTTGGCTCGGCCGAAGTCCTTGGGGGTCCTTGGACCCCAAGGCAAGGCTCCCCCTCTTCCCCGTATATGTACGGAGGTTTTAGGGCTGATTTGACACAACTTTGCCACGGCAGCCCGACCACATATCTCCACGGTTTCACCTCTAGATCGCGTTTCTGCGGAGCTCGGGCGAAGCCCTGCTGAGATTAGATCACCACCAACCTCCGGAGCGCCGTCACGCTGTCGGATAACCCATCTACCTCTCCGTCTCTCTTGTTGGATCAAGAAGGCCGAGATCATCGTCGAGCTGTACGTGTGCTGAACGCGGAGGTGCCGTCCGTTCGGCACTAGATCGGAGCGGATCGTGGGACGGATCGCGGGACGGTTCGTGGGACGGTTCGCGGGGCGGATCGAGGGACGTGAGGACGTTGCACTACATCAACCGTGTTTCTTAACGCTTCTGCTGTGCGATCTACAAGGGTACGTAGATCGAAAATCCCCTCTCGTAGATGGACATCACCATGATAGGTCTTCGTGCGCGTAGGAAAATTTTGTTTCCCATGCGACGTTCCCCATCAGGTAACACAAGAGTATCTTCTTCCATCCAGCAAAAGGTAAGAGCCTTGCTCTGCTTATGCATCTGATCCCCCTCTGATATAAATGTATGCTACTGGGTATTTGTCTACCAAAGTTTTGACCACAAAATTTGTTTTGAGCGGTATGCTCAGAAAACTTGAAAAAATCCTTGCTGCCAAACAGATTGGTTCAACAAGTATATTATGAGCCTAAATGTTGAAAAAATGTATGCTGCCAAACAGATTGGTTCAACAAGTATATTATGAGCCTAAATATTTAAAAAAACGCAGTATGTTCTCCTGCTAATGTTCTCAACTGCTACACAAATTTTTGAATTAAATAAGCTAATGCTCAGTTTGGCAGGAAAGTTTTTACAAAACTGTGGTTTATAAGAACCATAGTTTTTTCATGGACGGGCAAGTAATACTGCAGTTGCTTGGTACCAATATTTTTGAGCTTTTACATGTGTTTGATGGGTATTTGTCTATCAAAGTTTTGACCAGAGAATTTGTTTTGAGCAATATGCTCTGAAAACTTGAAAAAAAACCTGCTGCCAAACAGATTGGTTCAACAAGTATATTATGAGCCTAAATGTTGAAAAAATGTATGCTGCCAAACAGATTGGTTCAACAAGTATATTATGATCCTAAATATTAAAAAAAACGCAGTATGCACTGAAAACTTAAAAAAAACTTGTTGTCAAACGCAACCTAAATGTTTTTTAGATAATATGAGCTAAATGTATGATGTTGTGTTCTTCCGCTGAGGTTTTGAACTGATGTGCATCTTTTTGAGCGTTAAAATTAATCTATTGTTTGCAGAAGGTGTTGTTCTGCTGATGTTTTCAAATATTTCAGGGAAGTTCGGGATGTCAGCGGACAAGTTGAAGAAAAACAATTATGGAAGAGGTATACGACAGATTCAGCGTCGACGTGCATATTAAGCGAGAAAGAGGAGAAAGAAACAACACATCACATGAAGAGGGGGCACACAAAGTTAATATGTTGTGGTCTTAATAAGATGATGTACATATCATAATTATTGGCTTTTGCTATTTACTCGCTCATTATCTATATTTGGGCCATCACCAAGCGATTGCGCTCGATTTTAGTATAACTGATTTCGGCTACAATTTTGGGCCATCACATTTTCCTGTTGTGATGGTCACTTAGGGCGAAGCGAAACCCAAAGTACCCTCGTTAAAGAAAATGTTTCACCAGAGTCATAGCGGCGATCGATTTGGGTATCTCTTCTAATTACATTTTTTTCTTTTTACACACGATCAGCAACAATAATAATAAAACATAGCTACGAAACTCACCTTGATGGTTTCCGTTTTCCTCGAACAACCGAAAGTACTTCCCTGAAAACTCCTGTCCAGCACGACCACTGAGGGTCCATTAACTAACTGGCAAAGACAAAATGATACAAGAATTGTATTTCTGTATAAAAAAATATAATTTTTTTGTATATAAAAATGTATAACAATGAGCACATAAGAAAATCAAAGAAACGATCCGATGAGCCGAAACAAATATTACTATATTAAAATGTATTACGAAAAAACTCCATCAATTCTATATGTGTGGGGTATAATAAAAAAGAAAAAGGAAAAGCATGGGGTATAAAAAAAGAAAAAGGTCCACGGTCCCAACAAGTTTGGATCTCCCTCCCTACAATCCCGCAGTCCACGATCTCCTTCCCACGACGCGACAGTCCACAATCTCATTCCCTGATCCCCTCCTGGACCTTCCCTCTCTCGGATCTCTCTCCTCCACCTCTCTTCCACTCTCCTGGTCCTTGCCCCCACTGCTCGTGCCGTCTCGAGGAGACCTCGGCCCGTCCCGGCGAGCTGCCCTAAATCTGATGTCCACGCCGTCGTCGCACCGGTGGCGGCTTCACGGGGACACATCGGCCCATCCCCGTGCGCTGCCCTAGCTCCAGTGTCCACACCGTCGTTGCCCTGGTGGCTGCACCGTCTCAAGTACACAGGTAAGGAAGAGTACATACTGCTCTTAGTTGTAGTGTATGGAGTATATTATAAAATTTAGTATGGAGTATATGTGTATTTCCTTTTGAAACTAGAGTATACAATTTTATTAGTTCCAAAAAACCATATAACCTTTTTTCTTTGGATCCAAATGAGTAGTATATTCATCCAAAAAAGAGTATATTCAAAAAGTGGCACATAATATATGAAAAAAGAGACGTAGTATGGCCATAAAACGGATGTGATGTCCTTTTTTAGAGAGTACAGTGTATATATTTTCAAAAAAGTATGGAGTATTTCCCTTTTCAATTAGTATGGAGTCTACAGTATTAAACTTTTTATATATATTATAATTGATGGAGTATATCATAAATTTTTTATACGCTGATAGCCGGTCTCCACCAAATAAATGTAAGGCAAGCTTTACGTACAACCTCTAAGTAGTATGTGTATACTATATAAAGAATGATATTACGTATGGAGTATACATAAAATAGTATGTTGTATACATTAATATATACACAAAATTTGGCTAGCCATTAACTACGTGTGATGCAAAAGAATGACCGATTTCTACGGATCCGTTGAAACACATGTAGATATCCCAAAAATATAGGAACGGTAGTTCTCTATGCGGGTCGGGTTCATATTATATACATGCATTCAAATTCTGAGATAAGCTCACCATCAGTTTTTCTGGATAACCACATATATTAAGCTATTGAATTTAAATAATAGTAACACCAAACAAGTCGAGTTACAACTCTAATTTTTTACATATAGGACACCATGACCTATAATCTAATTTGTTACCTACAGGATACCGTGTAACAACACACATGTTTTATCCAAGAAATTAGTAGACACTGCACATTAGGATTCTTACCAATGGCTTTATGCACTGCAAAATTGGTGCCAAATGACAGCATGTTTAATACAAATCCCTGTCTTCGAAAAGACACTATGATACCATTATAGAAGATCCATATATTTCAGCTGGTACAAATGTTTCTATTATTTAAAATATCGTGTTAGCTTAAAATCACAGAAAAAATAATTATAGAGGACGAGCTAACAATGCCTATGCAGATAAAGAAACATATTAGACAGCATAACAAGCCTAATAAGGCACAAGACTATGTGGTTTATCCCCAAGGCATAGAACAAAACCTTCAATGTCCTATTGCTAAATATTATTATTTTTATTTTTATTAAATGTTATTATGGGCATTGTGACAGATTATTCCTGCACTGGCAATGGTTGGTCCGTGATAGAAGATATCAAAACCGAACCAAGCAAACAAAGACATTTAGTGAGCACGGACGATTCATTTCTAAACAAAGCATGGACGAGGAACTAATACTAATATATGCTTTGGTTTTCAGGAAAACATGGACGAGGAAGGCAAGGACGAGCATGCAGAAAATATGCAGATTGAAGGCATGATAACCAAAGACGAGGATGTGAACCCCGAGTCATCAAAGACAATAGAACAAAAAGCCATCATGGATGATACAGAAAACATACATATTAATGAGGTCATTATTGTACTTTCACATGTCATTATTATTGTTATTCTGGCGGGACAAAACAATATGTAACTTGTGCTATGATATCAAATATACAACTGTTTACTCACCTTCATAATATTCTCTCTTTTATATGTACTACATACTGCATAATATTATATTATATTATTGTGTGTTTGAGTTATTAAGCAAGGAAGAATCGAGTGGAATAAATGACAAAGATGAAGTAGATAAAAAGAATAGCACACATGCCACTGATTGCGAAGTGACACATGCATGCTTTCTTTTCAAAGTATCCCAAATAGTTCTAATCTAATTATATTATATTCTGCATAGGGATTACTCTTTGTAATGTTGCTCTCAGGAATTAACAAGGAAGGGAACAAGTGAACAAATGCAGCCTACTCAAGACAATGAATTAGCACAAACGTTCGACACTGAAGGGGGGGAAACTATAGGGGACAACTTGGGAGATTCAAATGTATGAGCCGACAAAGATGAGGAGAAAAAAAGAGCACACAGTCCACTCATTCCGAGGTGGCAAAGTCATCTTTTCTTTTTCAACTATGTCCTAAATAAATAGTTCTAATGCGAAAGTCAACTTTTCTCAGGAATTAACCTTCAAGGAAACATGTGAACAAATGCATCAAGCTCAGGACGAGGAATTAGCACACACATGGGGCACTGAAGGGGCAGAAACTATAGGGGATAAGCTGGCAGATTCAAATGGAATAGTCGGCAAAGATGAATTGGAGGAAAATAAGAGCACGCAGTCGACTGATTCTGAACTCTCCGAAGTGATAGAGGTATCTTTTCAATTCCAACTATGTCCCGAATAGTTCTAATTCTAATTCTATTATATCTTGCATACAAATGATTCTTTGTAATGTTGCTCTCAGGAATTAACAGACAACGAAACAAGTAAACAAATGGAGGCATGTGGGGATGAAGAATTAGAACAAACGTCCGACAAGGAAGGGGCAGAAATTATAGGGGACAAGCTGCCAATGCCCGCACAGACATGGAAGCCTATCCGACTGCATAACAAACCTAAGAAGGCACAAGACTACGTGGTGGCTCCAGAAGGCACGGACAAATCTTTCTATGCCCTGGTTTTGCTATATTTGTTTTCCTCGTTATTAATAAATGTTATTACTTCCATCATGATAGATTACGCCTGCACCGGCGATGATTGGTCCTTGATTGAAAATATCATGTCTGAACCAAATGATAAAAGAACTTTAGTGAGCATTGACGACTCAAATCTCCAAAGAAGACAGTTGGAACGTATTTTATTCCCCGGAGAATTTCTTGGCGACGAAGTAAGTATATGTAGCTTTATGACGAGACGATGCTATTTGAACATGAGTTTCTATTTTGTCCTATAACCAAGGTGTGCACTTCATATTGCAGATCATAGACGCATACATACATTGCATAAGTGCTAAAGAGCATCTAAAGATGAGGACAAGTGGAAGTGTGTTCTTAGAGAATGCATGCATCTCTAAGCTGATAAAGGAATTTAAGTTTATACGGGATGACACACTAAGATGGGTGTTAGACAGAGCTACAACTTATTTGGAACATGATATGGTGAGTCTTAGTTCCTTACATATTACTATGAATTCAATCATGGATGAATGTTTCTACAGATGGGACCTAAACTAACAAAAACTCTATTTACATATATATGTTCCAGTAAACATTAAAGACTTTCATTGGTACCTAGCAGCTATAAATACCGGGGTGCGATGTATCCAGGTGCTCGACTCGCTAGGCCCAGGAATGAACCGCAAAGACCTCACTGATATGGTTAGTTATTAGTCCCACTGCACCATCTTTTGATAAGACGATTTCTGTTATTCTTCGGTTGTGATGCTAATACGTTGTCATTTATTCATGCAACAGTTTGAAAGACTAGAAAATGTATTCCAATATGCATCACTTCAAATTGAACTAAAATTTGATAAGTGGAAAGACGTAAACATTACAGCATGGCCAAGGGAAGAATGTATTAAGAGCAGTCTGCAGACAGATGGGTATACCTCTTTCGAATCAAACTTGTTGCTCCCATCCCCTTTCGGCACCTCCTTCTCCTTCACGATATCTGCACCATTAATATTAAGACATATGTTGTAAGAATGTGATCCTTTGTCGTCTCAGGTTCTAGAATAACTACAATTAGTAGAAGTGAGAATTCTATGTTTACATATATGAGGAATATCTTAAACTCTATTTCTAAATACAACATATAAAAAGACAGTTTTGGAGAATCACCATTACCCGTGCAAATGGTCGCTCATCTTGCTTGAACTCATTCTCAGAGCCAGATAGAGTATGCGTTGGAAAATCTGATGATCATTGAGCAGAGGAAACATTGTTTTTGTTAAAAAGAGTAGACATGTGTAGGACACAGACATTATATAAATAGTCTACACTTACACTATTATTAGGTACAGGGAAGCATGTCCTGCAAACAAACAAACATCTCATAGAGGAAAGCACCTCAGCAGCATACGACATTTGCTATCATTGTGGTGGGTCAACTTCAGTGCAATGCACGGCACAGCCTTTATGGAGAAAAACAGATGGATAAGTACCACACCCTAACCAAATCTAGTCGCACGATAACCACAGTTATTAAATATCTATAATTTAATTTAATTTCTATAAAATCATTTTTATATAAAACACTTATAAAGTTGATAAAAAGATATTGGATATATTTAATTTCTATAATCATATATAGGTCATCTTGTGGTCTCCGGATGATAAATTTTATGGAGTACTTCACTGGAAATGATTTGTCTGACACTCCTACGTAGGTAAAATTTATGTAATACTTATTCTATGTTGTATCATTACTTAACTCTTATTTCTATTTTAATAGGATCATATGACAGATTTTAGAACAAAACTAGCTGTCATTTTAGTGGACTCGGAATTGAATGATGATAATATAAGAAATCGAGACATGGAAGATGACGAAAACAATATAGATCCCACGGATTGTATGATTCTGGATGGACCCCCTCAAAATCTCAAAACATCGAATACATCATTGGATGTTGAGCTCATCTCACAGTCATATATCCTTTCACCGTCTGTCAACCCAACAAACGATGACTTAATAGACGAACTGTGCTTGTTCATCAGTATGGTTGATGATGACGCTTTACTAGAGTAAGCCATGTTCTTTTAGTTCATTTTGTATTCTAATAAATTACTCTGATGTCATTATAATTGATAAAATTTTGATTTTACAGGAGCGAATGGGTGAAAAGCTCTGATCCTTACCCTATCAGCTTAAAGTTGAGACAAATAAAAAACATATTAAACAATGATGAATATATGAATATTGATTGCTTTAACATGGCTGTGCGGATACTAGCGCGCCACGAAGTCCACCTTCTCAGAGACATTCCATTTCACTACATGGATCTAAACTTTTGTGTAAGTTACTATAATTGCGTTTTACATTTTTTTCTCATAGCACTATTGTTTTCTTATTTTTATTTTAGTCCATTTTCCACTATGCACGAGACCCAAGTCATCATGAAAATATGGACAGTGCTACGTTTAAATGATTGCTTCATAGCTGGCCTGACAGCAATGAGTATCATATCTCACTGTGTGATATGGTAAGATTTTAATTTTTCATTTATAACACTGGTTTATTTGGTTTAAATTAATATTTGATGTATTTATAAATGTATGCATCATTGCAGATTTTATTGCCTTGGGATATTTTTGGGTTGTTTCTATTGTTTGTCTGGATAAAAAAGTTATCTCAATTTTTGATCCGATACCAATACCTACTTTGGGGAAGAATATACTTAAAACCGTGGTCAGTAACCTAAACCTCGCACTCCAAGTTGCAATCCCTGCATTCAAGGACGATATCTCTAAACGGGAATGTATAGTTCCGCTTGTTCCAACAAACTCACAATGGTATGAATCTTTCTAATGCATTATAA
This sequence comes from Hordeum vulgare subsp. vulgare, assembly GCF_904849725.1. Classification (NCBI taxonomy): domain Eukaryota; kingdom Viridiplantae; phylum Streptophyta; class Magnoliopsida; order Poales; family Poaceae; genus Hordeum; species Hordeum vulgare. The sequence goes on along the minus strand of NC_058524.1, from coordinate 566,966,659 downwards.
TATTAAATAATTCATTCATTCAACGCACATTATGTGTTTATTTCATACATGTAGTGCCTTGTCGGGGTATTTGGTTTTTAACTACATGCACTCATTGTGCGATGGAAAGCTATATTTTCCTATACCCCAGGTGAGTATTTACACCATGCTTATTTGTATACACATTGCACATACAAACTTGTTATAACAATGTTGTCTAATGCAGATGTAGGACTGTTTTGAACTGAGGAAGCGCTTTTTGGTGCATATTTTAAAGTATGAAGAAAATGAATCTCAAAACAATATCCCATACATTGAAGGAAGCATCATAGATCGCATCTATAGATGGACTTTCATTGCTTCAAAAGATGGACCATCAAGACGTGCTTAGTCCTGGTTTTTAAAATATATTTCTGGAACAATTATTGTGTGGTCGTGAATTTTGTGCGGAGACATGTTTCTGGATCGTATGTTACGCACGTTCTCATATTGTTTTATATAAAAATCATATTGTTTTATATAAGACACCGATAAATTGCTCGATAAAAAACTCAAATATGTTTTACTATAGATTATGATAGGTGTGTTGGATCACAAATATGTCACAATTTTGAAAATACAATTTGAGTGACATAATAACATTTTGTACCCGTATGAAAAAAATCAGAAATTATTTTACTATGATACCATATGAACCCTTTTTTTTGAGACGTGCGTTGCATGTGCATGCTTACTAATTTCTGATAAGTACATTGTTGGTGTGTATTGTGTAATTTCTACTGACATGATAACATTTTATACCCGTTTGAAAAAATCAGAAATTATTTTACTATAATGCCATGAAACCAGATATAAATTACATCAATCTTAACTGCGGGAACCCTTCAAACTGTAAGTGCAAGTTTCTTTGGACCAAACAACGGCGGCTTAGAAACAAACAGTAAGTGCAATGTCTATACTAGCATCAGTTCAATCTCGACGCGAGTTCAAAGTAGCATGCACATCGGTTTAAAAGAAGTAGCATGCACAACCAATATGGTAGTCTGCAAGCTAACCAGCGTGCGTACCATGGACGCGTACCATTTGCTCAATGTAGTTGCAACGTGACGCGAGTAGTTTCAAACGCAATTACTGGGCTGATGTTCCAGACTGATAGACACCTTATGATCTACTTCTACTAGCAGGGACCAAGCTAGAAAAAAAGCTTGATGGGATCATCTTCTATAAATCAACAGTAATTAGTGCTAAGTTAATGAAGGATTTATTAATTTGATTTGGGTCAATCAACAGTAATTAGTACTAAGTTGTAAGCAGGTAAACTTACCTAGCGTTGGCAGCAGGACCGTGAGAGCGGCAACGCCGACGATCTTGATGGGCATGCCGGTGACCACCATGTCCTTTATGGTGATGTAGCCGGAGCTGAACCACACCACAACCTGAGCGGAGAGAGAGAACAAAGATCAACTACTGGCCTTAACCCATCAATAAAAGAAAAACCAAATAGAATTCAAAAGTTAAGTATGGGTGCTACTGGAGTTCACTACTATATAGTGCCAAAACAAACAACTAATGAGACAACACTCCACACCACCAACTTACCAGTTAGGACCAAGTGGCACTACAAGCTCCATACATCCATCAATCGATATTCTCGCCCTCCACAAGATCAAACTTCGCGATAGCTGAGGGTCCATGCCACTTCCTGGGCGCACACACACACACACACAGAGAGAGAGAGAGAGCATGATTAACTGGTGTCATCAACCCACATAACAAAATAGAGAATTTAAAAATTAAGTATAAGTGCTACTGACGCAGACTTCTACAAGTTTGGATAGGAGCTATCTAGCACATGCAATATATAGCAAGAACAAGCAGACCTTACAAGTTAATAGTGTTGTCAAACACATCGTCCATGCCATAAAGATCAAGTAATCGTTATAGCTCAGATATTGATATTGATATCTACTACTGTTTAGGTACCATAGTTTGTTTTCTCTTATTAGGACTTCTACTCATGTATAAAAGGATAGGTGAACAATTGAGATTGACTTCAGAAAATAGAAAGATCTCTTTTATTTCTTGAGTCGATGCATCATAAATGCAATCACACATGACTAGTAATAACTGTGTTTTCTAATCATGAGAGAAAGAAAGATCTCTTATGGTTCTAGAGTCTCCAATGGACTCCTCATGACAACATGATAGCATATCAATACTCAAGCTTGGCGGGCAGCACATAAAGAGGACAACCAATTATCAAAACCACCAAAAGTGCAAAGACATCTACACAGGAAACATGCAGGGTTATACCACTGCAAACACCAGCTGCGACAGCCGTCACCCACACCCTTTGTGCCTGCCACTCACAGGCATTCAACCACCAGTTCAACGAAAGTGTCTCCGCCGTTCAAAAAATCAATGCCATTGCATACAACTAACTGGCATTCAATTGGTGTTTGAAACAAAAGTGTCACAAAGATTCAAAAAACTAGACCAAAACCAAGCATATTAAATCCGTTGATGGGGGACCAATGGCTTACCAATGATGTAGTCGAAGAAGAAGCCACCAAAGGGGCAGGGCAGGCCGTGTCAGAGTGAGTGTCAGAGTGAGCGTCGGCCGCATGCTGACAGACTTGCTGGTGATGTTGGGCGACGACTTCTCCACTGTGCACACCACACGGCACTCTCTTGTGCACCTGCATAAGGAAACCATATCATGAAAAAAGAGAACACCGTCCTAGAATAATAGTGCAACATCCAAACTCAAGTGCCATTGAAACAAATAACTACTTGATACTCAATTTTCCCACTTGATACTCAGTTGTAAGATGCAAATCTATTTTTTCCCGTATATTCTTGTAAATAATTTTGAACATTGTTTTCCTTTTCTATTTCCCAATGTCAGTGAGGAGTTGCATGTCATAGCTCAGAAAGTGTACCATGTTTTTAGCATTTCCATATATTTTAGCAAGGTAACCTAGGCATCTAAATGTTTTTAGCATTTCCATATATATAGTTGCATAAACAGTAGCCGCCCTCGAAGTCGTTGGCGTCGGCGTCGCCATGGTCGCGCCTCCGGCCGGTCCGGCCGAACCCGCGCCCGGCCACATCCCCACGGCTGCCCCTCGCGTCCTCCGCTGCAACAGAAACCACATCGCACCATGAGCAACAGAAATGGAAGCTCGCATCGAAACATGAATCCAGCAATCGAATCGGAGAGAGGGCGAATCGAGGTGCACTCACCGGGCGGCGGGGTCTTGGCGGGCTGCTTGGAGGCCGGCTTGGCCAGGGACGGGGCGACGGCCTTGGGCTCGGCGGCCTTCTTGGCGGCGGCGGCGGCGACGAGGAGCTGCGAGGGGTCGTCGTCGCGGAGATCGGATCTAGGAGGAGGCCGCCGACATGGACGATGGGCTGGGTTGGATTGGAGGAAGGATCGGGGCTCTGGAGGTGGTAGAACCCTAGCCGCCGCCCAGTGCTGCGTTGTGGAAGCTGCTGTGCGAGTGTGTGTGTGGTGTGAGTGTTGTGGAAGCCGCCGGCATGTGACAGCGGAGTGTGCCGGTGTGATGACGAAAACGGGGCTGGAGGTTCGAGGTAATTACGGGCGTGCGTGTAGTGGAGGGTATTGGAGGTGGGGGTGGTTTGGTCATTTTGAGGAGGATTGTTGGGACGGCTGTAGTGGGCTTCGGGGGTGGGTGTGGGCTTCGGGGGTGGGTGTCGGCCTGCCCTGGCTTGATGTATGGGCCTGAAGAGTTGATGATTATGGAAATGTAATTTCTATTTTTTATTTGCATTAGAAAAAATAAACATTATGGAAATGATTCTATATAGACTACTCCCTCCATTCCTAATTATAAGTGTTTTTAAAATTTCTAATATAAATCACATATAGGTCAAAGTGAGTGAATCTACGCTCTAAAACATGTGTATATGCATCCGTATGTAGTGCATAGAATTCTTTAAAAAGACTTATATTTAGGAACGGAGGGAATATACATACAATAAATATCTCATATGTTCTTTACGAAGAAATTCACCATGTTCATTGCCTTGGATGTATGATTTTTTTGCTAATTATGAACAAGGAATTTTTTATGTACGGTTATTCGTGCGTTGCACGTGCATGCTTACTAGTAGACGTATTAGTACGAGGAACCTCCCCTCGCGCCTGCACCAGCCTACTCCTCTACTGTCACGGTCATTCCCACAACATCGGGAGCCATGGCCATGTGGAACCTCCCCTCGTGTCTGCACCAACCTATGCGAGCTCGCCGTCGTCGGCGCTTGCCGCCCAGCCTATGCGTCTAGGAGAGATGCAACGACGGTCCGGTGAAGCTGCATGGTCACCACGGGCACCACGGTCATCATCATTTTTGTTACAACTGATGTCGAAATTTGCTACAATCGGCACCGCATTTTGCTATCACCGGTGTCGCATTTTGCTACATCGCACATGGCGTCGTGATTTTTGCTATAACTGGTGTTTCATTTTGCTACCACTGATGACATGGCGAGCTGTATCCCTCTCTTAACTGCGCCATGACCGGCGAAGTTGCGTCCATGGCCGAAGACGTAATTTTGCTACATGCTTCAACCAACATCGAAATTTGCTACAGACGACACCGCATTTTTCTATCATCGATGTCGCATTTTGCTACATCGTACACGACATCGCGATTTTCGCTACAATCGATGTTTCATTTTGCTACAACCGACGACATGCTGAGCTGCATCCCCTCTTTCAACCGCTCCATGGCGAGCGGCGGCGAGCTTCAAGGGCCGCGGAGAGCTCATCCATTGCGGGGGAGGAAGGGGCGACGAGGACTGGCGACCGACAAGAGCCATACGGGGCAACCCGCCACGCCGACGAGACGCTCCGGCAAGCGCCGAACGAGCTGCTCCGGCGAGCGGCGACAACGAGTCAGTGGGCGGAGCTGCAAGCAGGAGGCCAGGGGAGGAAGGGCGATGAGACACTACAAGATTTTTGCGCGAGGAGGAAAAAAGAACGCGTGGGAAAGCTCGATCAGACGACTAAAACAAGGAAATATCGGAAGGCTCGGGGCCGACCGACCAAACCTAACGTCGGCGCGCTACGTAGAGTACTGTCCTAAAAAAAACACCAATATTTTAATAATTATTATGTGGGAGAAAAGAAAAGCCTCGGACCTTACCGATTTTTTTTCTTTAAGACAAACTCAGACCTTACCGAGTGCGAAATGGAAAAAGAAACTGCTCCGATAAAGAGTTCGAGTCGGTAACGCTACAGCCAAGCCGGCCCAAATAACCCCCCCTCCCTCCCCAACCCCAACCCACCAAAATCAATCCCAGCTCGCGAAATCCGTCGCCGTCGCCGTCGCCGTCGCCATCGCCGTCGCCATCGCCGTCTTCGCCGGAGCCGTTTCGCCCGCGTTCGCAGGGGCAACTCGTCTTCGCGCTCCTCCTATCGGCCGTCCCGGACGCGATTGACTTTGTTTGGTGGTGAGAAAGCCCTAGCTTGCTTGGATTCATTTGTTCGGTTGTTTTCGCTGCCGAGAACAATCGAATCCCTCTTCTTCCAAACCGGTCTCAGATCTGACAGCAGTTCATTTCCAGGAAGAAAATGCACTGCATTATGCCCCCAGCGCCTCCTCAGGCGGGCGCGATGAGGATGGTGACTGTCCTAGGGCAGGAGGATAGCAGTAGCGCGATGCAGGGTGGTCTGATCTTGCGGAAACAGCAGGATAGGGTCACCTACCCGCGTCGATCAAGGAGCTCCGCTGTAGGTTTGGACGTCCTTGCGAAGAGGAAACGAGAATCACAAGGCAGCAGCGTGGTCATGCCTCGTCCCAACAAGGAAGTGGAGGCTGCATTCACCCCCAACAAGAGAAGTAGGCACGAGCATCCAGCTGGTTGTCGTCGATGGGAGTGGGATGATACACCTCGTCAGGAGTACTGCTACGATCGACGTGGCTCCCGATGGCAACATCCGGCACGATCTCCTATGCTGGCTGCAGCATCCCCTGATGCACCATTACTGTCTCCTTGGCTGGGTGACACTACACCACGCTCTGCAGCATCCCCTTGGGATAATGCATATTCTTTTCCTGCCCCTGTACACCCTTCTGGCTCCTCAAAAGGTCCTTCTTGCTCATGCAAGGACACTGAAGCTGGGACAAGGCCCTCAACAGCTGACAGAAATTATAAGATCACTGAGGAGATGATGCAAGAGATGGATTACAATGCTGACCGCACATGGTATGACTGCGAAGAACACAGCACTATATCCAACGCTGGTAATTATCTAGGAGATGATGGTTCCTTTCAAAACAAGAAAACAAAATTGGCCAAGAAGCTGACTCGCCAAGATGGAAGTCTGATGACTCTTGCTCAGAGCAAAAAGTTGTCACAGATAACCGCTGAGAATGCTCAGTGGGAGAACAGGCAGTTGTTCAGATCTGGAGCTGTTAGAAGAACAGAGGTGCAGATGGAATTTGATGATGAGGATGAGCGTCGAGTTATACTGCTTGTTCATGACACGAGACCCCCATTCCTTGATGGACGAGTTGTGTTCACAAAGCAAGCAGAGCCTGTAATGCCACTCAAGGACCCAACATCAGACATGGCTATTATTGCACGCAAGGGTTCTCTTTTAGTTAGGGAATTTCGTGAAAAGAAGAGTATGAACAAGTCAAGACAACGCTTCTGGGAGCTTGCCGGATCTAAGCTAGGACGTATTCTGGGTGTTGAGAAAACCGCCGAGCAGATTGATGCTGATACTGCAGTTGTTGGTGACCAAGGTGATGTTGACTTCAAACATAAGCTGAAATTTTCACAACACTTGAAGGAAAAGGCAGAAGCTGTCAGTGATTTCGCAAAATCAAAATCTCTTTCTCAACAAAGGCAATATCTCCCCATATACACTGTCCGGGATGACCTGCTAGGAGTTGTGCGGGAAAATCAAGTGGTTGTGGTCATTGGTGAAACTGGCTCTGGGAAGACTACCCAGCCGACTCAGTATCTGCATGAGGATGGATACACCAGAACTGGCCTTGTTGGCTGCACTCAACCAAGACGTGTGGCTGCCATGAGTGTTGCTCAGCGTGTCAGCGAAGAAATGGAGACTGTTCTTGGAGATGAAGTTGGATATGCCATTCGGTTCGAGGATGTCACGTGCCCTAACACAAAAATTAAGTACATGACAGACGGAGTGCTTCTCCGTGAAACCTTGAAGGATTCTGACCTGGACAAATATCGGGTTATCATCATGGATGAAGCACATGAGAGATCATTGAACACTGATGTTCTGTTTGGTATATTGAAGAAGGTTGCTGCACGTCGACGGGATTTTAAGCTAATTGTCACATCTGCAACACTAAATGCAGATAAATTCTCAAAATTCTTTGGTGGCGCGCCCGTATTTCACATACCTGGAAGGACATTTCCAGTAAATATCTTGTTCAACAAAATGCCATGTGAAGACTATGTGGAAGCGGCAGTGAAGCAGGCCATTGCAATCCACATAACAAGTGGCCCTGGTGACATCCTCATCTTCATGACCGGGCAGGAGGAGATTGAGTCTGCTTGCCATGCGCTTGCTGAGCGCATGGAGCAGCTAATATCTTCATCCACCAAGGCTGTACCGAAGCTCTCAATCTTGCCCATCTATTCGCAGTTGCCTGCTGACTTGCAGGCCAAGATCTTTCAGAAAGCAGGAGAGGGCACTCGCAAATGCATTGTTGCTACCAACATCGCTGAGACGTCCCTGACAGTGGATGGTATCTTCTATGTCATCGATACTGGGTATGGAAAGATGAAGGTATACAATCCACGGATGGGCATGGATGCTCTTCAGGTTTTTCCATGTAGTCAAGCAGCTGCAGACCAGCGTGCAGGGCGTGCAGGAAGAACTGGTCCTGGCACATGCTACAGGCTCTTCACCGAATCAGCTTACCAGAATGAGATGCTCCCTAACCCTGTGCCAGAGATCCAAAGGACCAACCTTTCGAACGTGGTTCTCTTACTGAAATCCCTCAAAGTCGAAAACCTGCTCAATTTCGACTTCATGGACCCACCCCCCCAGGAGAATATCCTCAACTCCATGTACCAGCTCTGGCTGCTGGGCGCCTTGAACAATGTTGGTGGCCTTACAAATCTAGGCTGGAAGATGGTGGAGTTCCCATTGGACCCAACTTTAGCAAAGATGCTTCTCATGGGGAACGAGCTGGGGTGCATCGATGAAGTACTGACAATTGTATCCATGCTCTCAGTGCCATCAGCATTCTTCCGTCCAAAAGATCGAGAGGAGGAGAGTGACGCTGCAAGGGAGAAGTTCTTTGTCCCAGAGTCTGACCATCTGACACTCCTCAATGTATACCTGCAATGGGAATTGAACCAGTATAGGGGAGACTGGTGCAATGATCACTTCCTCCATGTCAAAGGTCTTCAAAAGGCTCGGGAAGTGAGATCTCAACTGCTGGACATACTGAAGACCTTGAAGATCCCACTGACATCATGCCATATGGAATGGGACGTGGTGAGGAAGGCCATCTGCTCAGCGTACTTCCAGAACTCTGCAAGGTTGAAGGGTGTTGGAGAGTATATCAATTGCCGGAATGGGGTGCCGTGCCACCTGCATCCCAGCAGCGCCCTCTACGGTCTCGGCTACACCCCTGACTACATCGTGTACCACGAGCTTGTCCTGACAACCAAGGACTATATGCAGTGTGTCAGTGCAGTTGAGCCGCAATGGCTGGCGGAGTTGGGCCCCATGTTCTTCTCTGTGAAGGACAGCGACACCTCCTTACTCGACCGCGGGAGGTGGCATAATGAGGAGAAGACGGCCATGGAAGAGGAGATGGAGAGGTTGAGGCAGGAGCAAGCTGAGGCGGCAGGCAGAGAGAAGTTGAGGGAGGAGAAGAGGGGCAAGCAGCAGCAGCAGCAGCAGCAGGTTGCTATGCCGGGCCTGAAGAAAGGTTTGACGTATCTGAGGCCCAAAAGGAGGATGTTTTTGTAGGTAGGAATGTTGAATGAGTATGTTTGTGTGTGCTGATATAGTCTGCCCTCGGCAGTATGCAGTGATGTATGAGCGATTGCATTATGTGGGGGGGATGCACCTGTCCTTAGTCATACAATGAGACAGTAGCCAAAATACCACACCTGTCCTTAGTCATACAACGAGACAGTAGCCAAAATACCACTACCAGAAACCAAACTTGTCAAAGTACTACTATAAAAAATGAACTCCTTCTCTGTTTTCATTGGCAAAATAACACTTCCGTTGGTTGTCAATCCTTTTTCATTAGTCAAACCGCAACCTGTCACTTATTTTTCATTGGCAAAATAGCACTTATGTTACTACCTCCGTCACGGTTTAGAAGGCATAGTTAAATTTAGGTGCATTTCCACAAAAGACAAGGTTTAAGGTGCATTGTATTTATTCCTAGCTTCCACTCCCTCCGTCCCGAAATATATGACGCTGGGGAGTTTTAAGACATCCCCTCAAAATCGCCCAAAAGACATGTCTACCCCTCAGATTCATTACAGGGCGAATCGTTACACTAAAAAAAAAACCGTACTGTACAACAATTTTGAATCGCCCCCCACCTCCATCGCCCCCACCTCCAGCGCCCCCCACCTCCAGCGCACACCTCCAGCGCCGCCCACCTCCAACGCCCACCTCCGCCCAACAGATCCCCTCCCATCTCGCCGCCCAGTATATCCCCCTCCCATCTCGCCGCCCAGTATATCCCCCTCCCATCTCGCGAGCGCCGTGCTGCAGATCGCCTCTCCCTGTGTCGGAGAGGACCTGGCCAGCACCAAGCCACCTCCTGTCCTCGAGGTTTCCTGGCCAACGCCCTGCTGCAGATCGCCTCCACCTTCCTAGGGCCTCGCCAGCTCCAGCTCCAGGTACCGCAGATCACCGCCGGCTCCACGTCCTGCTCACGAGCAATTTAGTAGCATGATGTTGAGGCTGTATCAACAAATCTTAGCATCACAAAAATTAGTACTGGAGCATGATGTTGGAGTAGTTGCATGATGTTGGAGCATGACAAAAATCAGTGCATTACTGCTCCATAGGCAGTACTGGAGTAACATGATGTGGAGTATGGTTACATGATGCAGTGCTACAGGAACAGAATCACTTTTACTCAGTGGAGTATAACATCATGCAACATCATTTTCATGACAGGAGTACAGTTACATGATGTTGGAGTACTACAGTTCTTGATGTTGCATGAACTTACATTGTGGCAGTATATGAACAGGCTCCAGGTCCAGCAGGTCCAACTCCATGGTCCAGAAGAGGTAGCAGCTGAAAAAGCAGAGACATAATCAGGGCAAAGGCATGGAGTTTGATCTCAATTGTACTCCAGCCCAAGAAGAAGACATACTCCAAGATGGTATCAACATGGAAGAAGAAGAAGAGGGCATTGATCCCGGTCATGATGCAGTCGGTGTCGAGCAAGGTACAGATCCAATGCTGGGCTGTGGCGTATTAACATGAACTGGATTAGTTTGAAGCCTGAACTCATTTACACTTGACTATGCAAATCCAATGCTGGTATGTGGCGTTAGTCAATGAACGACATAGTGTCAATGCTGGTCTGTTTTGTTTCTATTCATCCCGTTGGCTATGTAGCATGATTCTGGTACCATTTGGAGAGTAGAATTTCAGTGGGACTAATATTTTTCTTGGCTGTTACAGTTGTTGAGCAAGGAGTTACAAAAAGGAAAACCCTCAGCGACCAGGAAAAATATGCTGCTTATGTAGCACTGCATACATTGTGTATGAGTAGAGGCGGAAAGTTCAAGAGAAATGACAAGAAAGACGTTGCACAATTTTTTAAGGTAGATGTGAGGAGTATACAAAGAGTTTGGCAGAAGGCCATGAAGCAAATTGCATATGGTTTGGAGGTAGATGTTTCCAACAAAAAAAAGGGAAGATGTGGAAGAAAGCCAAAGAACATCAACCTAGAGCAGATCCCAACAATACCACTGAACAAGAGGTCGACTATAAGATCACTAGCTTGGCAACTCGGTTGCAGCCCTAGCACACTTCATAGGAAGTTCAAGCTGAAGCTCATAAAGAGACATACAAATACCGTGAAGCCTGTTCTGAAGGACAAGAATAAGATTAGTAGGATGAAATTCTGTTTGTCAATGCTTGATGAGACAACGATAGAAACACCAAGGCTTAAATTCAAATCTATGCACAACATTGTCCATATTGATGAGAAATGGTTTTATATGACAAAGAGAAACAAGAACTATTATCTCTTGGATGGGGAGGAAGAGCCTACAAGAACTATACAAAACAGCAACTGTATTGGAAAAATCATGTTCTTGACGGCAGTTGCTAGGCCAAGATGGGATAGTGAAGGAAATGTGATGTTCTCTGGGAAAATTGGTATTTGGCCATTCGTGAAAGAAGTTCCAGCTCAGAGGAAAAGTGATAATAGACCTAGAGGCACAATAGAGACAAAATCAATAAAAGTCGACAGAAAGGTGATGCGGGAATTCTTGATAGAGAACGTCTTGGCAGCAATAGAAGTTGTTTGGCTTGAAAGTGATGTTGGGCAGACAATCTATATACAACAGGACAATGCTAAGCCCCACATACTGCCTACTGACCCAGAGTTTTTAGAAGCCGTTTCAAGAACTGGAATGGACGTCAGAATAATACAACATCCCTCCAACAGTCCTGACTTGAATGCGCTTGACCTTGGGTTTTTCAACTCATTGCAATCTATGACAGATTGCCTGAGCCCTAAAACACTTCAAGATCTAATTAATGGAGTGTTGGAGAATTTGAAGACTACGAGGTTTACAAACTGAACAGAGTTTTCCTATCTCTACAGGCTTGCATGATAGAGATCTTGAACAATGCTGGTGGCAATGAGTATAAAATACCCCATGTGAACAAAGAAAGGTTGGAGAATCTTGGAATTCTACCTCTACGGCTTTCATGCCCTCGAGAGGTGTATGCAAATGCCCTACACAATTTAGGGCTAATTTAGAGAGTTCACTAGTGCTTAACATGACGCTTGTTGAGATGCTTGAGGAGTGAGATGAGGCTTGTTGAGATGCTTGAGATGAGGCTTGTTGAGATGCTTTGGGAGTGAGATGACGCTTGTTCAGATGCTTGAGGAGTGAGATGACGCTTGTTCAGATGCTTGAGGAGTGAGACAAGGCTTGTTGAGATGCTTGAGATGAGGCTTGTTGAGATGCTTTGGGAGTGAGATGACGCTTGTTCAGATGCTTGAGATGAGGCTTCTTGAGATGCTTGAGGAGTGAGATGAGGCTTGTTGAGATGCTTGAGGAGTGAGATGAGGCTTGTTGTGATCATTTATATTCCTTGTTGTATTTTGTGATGAGACATTCTCTTGTTGTGTTGCATCCTTGTGATTATGAGCTCATGTGGAGTATGATCATTTGAACTCCTCGTGTGTATAACTCCTTGTTTGTATGATAAGTTTTTGAATTTTCTCATTTTTATGATCATTTGGACTCTTCAAGTTTAATTTTAATTTTAATTAAAGAAAATCTTCTAGTTTAATTTTAATTAAAGAAAATTAAAATAATGGAGGGCACAAGAGGGGTACTTGGAAATAAGAGAAGAGAAAATAAGGAACTAAGCTACTCTTACACTACTCCTACACTACTCCAAAACAGGTCTACAACTACTGTTGTATGGAGAGAAGAGAGGAGTACTGCTGCAGCAAAATGGTTGGTTTATTTACCAAATTCACACATGCAGCAAATTCAGACATGCAGCAAAGAGAGGAGCCCTCCAACAATTTTCCTGGGCATGCATCAAATTGGGAGCGAAGAGCATTCATATCAATCCTTACCAAATCTTCTTGGGCTAGACATTCAAATTGTAAGCTTACCAAATCAATCAAGGTACAGTGTGCTGTCGAGCTGTCGAGCAAGGTAGACTGTACTATATGATGTGCTAAGCTGGACATTCATATCAGCAATTGGCAGTGTGCTGTCGAGCAAGGTACAGTGTGCAGTGTGTTGATGTGCTAAGCTCAAAAATTAACATGCACCATTCATATCAATCCTTGTTGCAACGACGATGAAATCACAAGGACAAGAGAGGGGTGCAAGCGTACCCGGTAGCCGACGATGCCGCGGAGGCTGCTGGGAAGAAATCACAACGACGATGCCGCGGAGGCTGCTGACAAGAGAGGGGTGCAAGCATGCAAATTCAGACACGGAATTCAGTTACGGGCAAGCATGCAAATTCAGTTACGGGCAAGCATGAAAATTCAGTTAGGGCGAGCTTTGCACCTGCGGTGTGGGGAAGCTGTTGATGGGGTGGCAACCACCCGCGGCAGGCGCCACCACCCCTGGTGCCTCGCCCACCAGCTGTTGATGGGGTGCCTCGCCCGCCGTGCAGTGCGAAGAAGCCCGGACACCACGAACGCCGCGAGCACCCCGACGGCCGGGACCAGGCGCGCGCGGGGGGCGGTACACGCACGGCCGGAGCACGGCGGGCATCAACAGGTACGGCCGGTCAAACTGCGGCTCCAGACCCAGCAGCGCGCGCTGGACCCTCACCAGACCCAGCACCAGCAGCGCGCGCTGGACCCTCGTGCTAGCAGCCTCTCCATCAACCTCCCACCAACCTTCTTGCAAGCCACGCCGCCTTCCGGATCTGCAAACAGTCTTGCTCCACCAGCAGTCTTGCTCCTGCTGCTAGATTCAAGATGAGGAAGAAACGAGGTGCCCCTCCTGCTAGCAGTCTTTCTCCACCAGCACCGTCCGCCATCTACTCCGTCGAGGAAGAAGCTCGTCGTCGGCGCCTAAAAAATCAAACTTTTGACCAGGGTGAGCAGTGGGAGGAAACGGGGTGCACGGTGGGAGGAAACAGGGTGCGCGGTGGTTGGGGGAAAGGAAGGTGACGAGAGGCCGGTGACGACTGAGAGGAGAGGACAGCGACGACGGCGAGGGAAGGCCGGCGACGGCGTGGATCTGGAGGGAGCGACAGGGGGTGGGTGAGAGGGGAACGAGAGTGAACGAGGGGAACGAGAAAGCGAGCGGTGGTGGGAGGGCATTTCTGGAAAGTGGAAAATGTTGGTAGTGTTAAAAAATTTACACAGCAAACCCTTTAACGTCATATATTTCGGGACGAAGGGAGTAATTAGTACTTCGTTGTACTATTTTTATATGCATGTGTAGTGTGAATACTATTTTTTTAATTCATTTCACAGTCAATTAATAACCACCTAGGTTCTAGAGAATTTTCATGCACGTCTTCTAAACCGTGACGGAGGGAGTGGTTGTCAATCCTTTTCCGTTAGTCAAACCGTTGGCAGCCTGTTAGTACTTATTCCAAAATTATCCGCCAGGAGCTAACCCTATCCTCCCAACAGGTAGTCATGGGCACATAATCAAACAGTATGACTATGTAGTTTAGTTCCACGTGCTAAGACTTTCTGGACTGGCCTCTCTGTTGAGATTGGCTTCCTGCCGCCTCTATCTGACCCCTTCTTCCACCCTCGCCCCGGCCCCTCGCCCTCTCATCTCCGGCGGCCATGACGACCGGCGCTGAGTGGGTGAGGGGATCGCCTTCCTCTGCCTTGTCCCGTCTCCATTGCCATCGGTTGGAGGAGCCCTAACCTCCTTGACAGTGCCCGACTCCTCTACCTGCACCACCTTGCTGCCACCACATCACAACAGTAGAAGGTACGGTTTCCCTCTTGTTTCCATGATTTTCATTGCAAGTGCAACAAATTTTAAAAAATTGATGTGTTTGTGTGTTTCAGAGACGATTCAATGGGCGAATACAAGGTGGAAATAGATGTCCAGTCTTACATGACGATTGTAGACAACAAACAGGTGTACAGAAGGAGCAAAATATGGGATTTCATGGTCGATCCGGGCTTACCTGTGGCGCAGATGAAGGAGGTTGAAGAGGAGAAATTCAAATGGTCTACTGATCCGAGGATGACCATTTGGGATGGAGCGGGAGATAAAACCATGGCATTGATGTGTGAATTAGAGATAGTTGAGTTGTTTGATAGACGTTCTAAGACAAAACTAGTAAGGTTCGGTGTGAAAATTGAGTTGTCAACACCCCCTCGCACATGATGCGGATCATAGGAGGTACATATAAGGAGAATTTTTAGTTGTTGTGGAACTTTAGAGCAGAATTGTTGGCAGCCAATTCTGAAAGTATATTTGAGATAGACATAAAAACAACTACCAATAGTAAAGGTGCAATTGTGCATGTTTTCGATAGGTTGTTCATTGCATTTAAGCCATGCATTGATGGGCTTTTAGCAGGGTGTAGATCATATTTGGCGGTTGATGCAGCTTTTCTTAGTGGGAAATACACCCGACAATTGGCAGCCGCAATTGGTGCAGATGGACATAGTTGGATGTTTCCGTTAAAATTTGGAATATTTGAGAAAGAAAATACAGAAATTTGGGTATGGTTCATGAAGCAGATGAAATTGGCCATGTGTGGACAAGAAGTAATTTTTTAGCAATGACAAAAGTTGAGTATGTTAGCAATAACTAGCAAAAGGGCCCGTTCGTTGCAACAGGAGAAAAAAAATACCACATGTTTTTAATCTTTTTATAATCATTTTGATTTATTAAAATAATAAGCTAACTAACTAATGTAGTCAGTCCTATCCTATTTTGTTGAGAAATCAACCCGTTCATTGTTAATTCTATCATGATGAGAAATTGAGCGGGACAAGCAAAGCAAAACAAAGAGGTTACGTGAATTGATCAATGAACTGTTATCTTATTTCACTCATGGGGTAGAGAATGTGGGATCAGATGACAAACTGAAGGTGGTGTTCCATTCTCTGTCTCTACAACAATACAATCTTACATTCAATACATTCATTCATCAGCAAACAAATCCCCACAAAACAAAATTTCTTGCCGGTGCTTGGCACACGGTTGGAGGAATGGGGAGGGGATCTCACCAGATGATGAGTTCCTGCCGGAGGAGGGGATACGATGAGGGGAGCAAGGGTTAGGCGCCTCTATCTGGCCATAATTAAGGAGTCGCCGTTGCCGTGCCATAACCTTGGAGTTCCCCGTGTGAGCCATGGAGGCCCGCCTCCACCTGCAAGTACTTCGCTCCGCCGCGCCGCCACCGTTCTGCATCGAGCAGACGCGTCATCCCCACTCACTATAGCTGTCGCGTTGATTTGATCCAGAAGCTGTGCTCGAGCGCCGAAAAGGGGGCAGCAAGCGGGCAGAGGTACGGCCGCGGAGGCGGGTGGGTTGAGATCGATAACAGTGGTGGTTGAGGTCGGCCGCGGCGGCGAGTGCTGTGGCAGCGGTCTGGGCACAGGCCAGGGTGGACCAGGGTCGACGCGATGCGCTCGAGCGTCACAACGGGGGCAGTGAGCGGGGAGAGGTACGGCCGCGGAGGCGGGTGGGTTAAGATCGGCAGCGGTGGCGGTTGAGGTCAGCCGCGGCGGCGAGTGGTGTGGCGGCAGCCTAGGCACAGGCCAGGGTGGCCCAGGTTGACGGGAGGAGGCGACGCGTACGGGTATAATTTTTGCAGCGAATCATTTTTTCCTTTTACGTTGCAGATAAATGATGGAGCGCGGGTTGAATAACAAAAACTACAGGATTTTTTTTTTATAAAAATACCGCGGTGGGTTTTCCGACGGAAGCAATAGCCGCTTTATTATTAGGTATAGATTTGGCATAGGTCTTCAACAATTGGATTAAGGACGTGAAACAACTTGCACTTGTTGAGCTTTTGGACAACCTTAGGGAAATGATAATGATATTGTTCGAGAAGAGGAGAGTCGTTGCCAAAGCTTTCCTAGGTTACATACTACCTAGTGTGATAAAGGAATTGAATCTGAAAAAGCAAGGGGTTGCATTATTTGGAAGCAAGAGCATCACCATATATAGCTGAGATTTCAGGAAATGGACGGAGGCACACCGTTAACTTGGAGAAAAACGAGTGCTCTTGTAGGAGATGGCAGATTTGTGGTAAACCATGTACACATGTTCATCGGTTCATATTCTCCAAAAAGCTAAGCTAGAGGTTTATGTTGATGAGTGCTTCTGAGTGGCAACGTTTCGAGCAGCATACGAGGGAATTCTCATGCCAATTAGGGGCATGTCCCAATGGCCCAAGGAAAATCCTGGATATGATATGATCCCTCACAAACTTACCAAGAGTGTTGGATGTCCAAGAACTAGGAGGATAAAGAATTACAATGAAGGTGGAATCGGTAGAAAACATAAATGCAAAAGGTGTGGAGCATTAGGCCATCTTGGTATGACATGTAAGGAGCTTGAGATGGAAAGTAACACGGGCCGAGATGCTACTCCTGCTCCTCAGTATTTCTTTCATGAGTCTAGTTTCTTTCATTTGCATGTTTGGATGAGTATGTTTATGTGTGCTGATATAGTCTGCCCTCATTATGTGGGGCATGCACCTGTCCTTAGTCATACGATTATTTTCGTGCTTATTCAGATGTCAATTTTTGCAGAGTTGCTACTTTGCAGAGAATTTGTAATGCAACAATGTTGGTAGAGTCCGAATAATGCTCTAATCTAGTATCTTTCCCATAAATCTAGCTTCATAATTTTATGCTCCCTTGTTTTTTCTAATTCTAATTATGTTTGTTCCATAAAAGTTGTTTGTGGGGTATCGAGAGAGCTTTATGTTGTTTTCTCGGTTATTCAGATCGCTTCATGCCCAGCCATTCTTCAGTGGATGTTATTATTGTGGTTACTTCATGGATTGATAGGATGTTGTTGTGGTTACTCCATGAACTAATACAACTTTTGCACCATTTCTTTGACAAAACGGTTTCCCTTTGTTCTAGCGTATGGAATTTTATAAGCATGCTCTAGTGCCTACAAATTGTTCTGCCGGAGTGCTATTTTAATTGATGCCATTTTTTTGATAAATCACCAGGGGAGGAGTCCCTCCACCTGAATATATTACTCAAAGTGGCCATTATGCCAAGAGAGTGATCCAGTTTATAGGAAATCGGATAAAAACCTAAACAAGATGACCAGTTTATAAGGAAAACCGGGCCAAAAACCGTACAAGTAACAAATGTTACAAAAGGATGAGAAGAACAGGACGACAAAAAAATCAGGACCTTTGCAGGTGGACGACACCTCGGACCCACCCAAAACCCTCTTCCGCCTCTCCCGAGCTTTCTCTCCAATGAATGTGTTGCTTCCCACGCCACATTCATGCAGCCCGAGAATTGTAGCAGCCGACATTGATGCTGTTTGATGTGACCAGGCGGGAGGGTGACTGTGAAGACAGACCAAGCTTTATAATTGAAGCAATTTAGCAAAAAATAACCTCTAGGACTGTAGGCAATAAAGGTAATTGTCAGGTCCAAGATGCGACCCTATCCTCAATTTGGCACGAAGGCCTCGTTAGGGATAGAAGCTCATCTCGTCGTGTCGCAAGAATGGATATCGTTACAAGTACATGTACTGAAAACAAGAGATATATATATATATATAGAATTGGCTTACACTCGCCACAAGCTACATCAGAGTCACAGCAGTACAGTACATAATCATCATGAAGAAGAGCAGGGTCCGACTACGGACGAAAACAAACGAGAAAAGAAGAACGACATCCATCCTTGCTATCCCAGGCTGCCGGCCTGGAACCCATCCTAGATCGAAGAAGAAGAAGAAGAAGCAACTCCAAATGAACAATCAACGCGCTCGCGTCAAGTAACCTTTACCTGTACCTGCAACTGGTGTTGTAGTAATCTGTGAGCCACAGGGGACTCAGCATTCTCATTTCCAAAGGTATCAAGACTAGCAAAGCTTAATGGGTGAGGTATGGTTAAGTGGTGAGGTTGCAGCAGCGGCTAAGCATTTATTTGGTGGCTAAACTAACGAGTACAAGAAATAAGAGGGGGAAGATCTACGCATAGCGGACGTGAACTACAGATGATCAAATGAATGATCCTGAACACCTACCTACGTCAGACATAACCCCACCGTGTCCTCGATCAGAGCAGGAGCTCACGAAAGAGACAGTCATGGTTACACACACAATTGGCATGTTTTAATTAAGTTAACTTCAAGTAATATAGAACCAGTGTTAAACAAAGTTTCCACGTTGCCACATAACTGCGGGCATGGCTTTCCGAAAGATTTAACCCTGCAGGGGTGCTCCAACTAGTCCATCACAAATTACCACAAGCCGCATAGAAATCCTCAATCACGAAGCTTGCGATCTCGTCGGATTCCCTAGTGGAAAACCTCAACTATGAGATTACCCAAAGCATCACCGGAATCCCGATGCACAATATATCTCGTCAAAGGTAAAACTAATCCAGCAAGATCGCCCGGCGTGTCGACGATCCCGATAGGAGCCACATATCTCGTTCTCAAGACACGACCGATAAGCTACTCGTATGAGTGCCAAACCTTGAGTTTCCTCGCGGTGGCCCCACACAGTGCTCTGTTTTTGGACCACCACCATCAGCACTGGCCCTCCTTGTATTATGTAGAATTACTCCTCGGGTAGCGCTAACTCCCTATGCATTTCAGTATTATCAAATTATTATGTTGGGCAAATAGTGCCAATGTAGGGCCTTGCCAGACCAGCTTTAATCTAAAACGAATTATCAAGGGGGTCCCCATAACAACCCCGATCGTGTTAGGAGCGCTCAATTATGGAACATGACACCGGTAGCCGAAACTAAGGGGGCAAAGGTGGAACAAAACACCAGGCTAGAAAGGCCGAGCCTTCCACCTTTTACCAAGTATATAGGTGCATTAAGTTAAATAGCATTTAATAGGGTGATAGAACAAGGAACCCATGTTTTCACATGGAAGCAACTGCACCCGCAACTAGCAACGCTAACACAGGGTTAAGCAAGCGGTAACATAGCCAATCAGTGGTTTGCTAGGTTGAACAGGTTGAAGGTATTCATGGCATTGTTGAGAGGCTGATATTTAACATGTGGTAGGCAACGAGACATAATCGATAGAAACGGTAATACTAGCATGGCAATGATAGTAATGGTATGTGGGGAAATGATCATCTTGCCTGAGATCCTGCTTGGAAGAAGAATGCCTCCGTGAAGCAGACGAACCGACGTAGTCGAACGGGTCCTCACATCCGACACGCTTGCGGAACTCTATCGAGACGAAGGAAACCGGAAACAAGAATCAACACACGAAATTCACCACACGATGCACAACACAAATGATGCATGAGCAGCTGAATACATGCAAGTCACGGCATGACAATTCACACAAACAAACACTACACATTAAGTGAAGTTCAATATGCAACGAGTTGCATATTGACGAAACTCCACGTTTAATTATTTAGTTCTATCCCGATTAGATACACGACACTATTAAATGTGGTTAAACATGGCAAGAGGTGAAGCACAATTAATCTACCTATCTAGGCATTTTAAATGAGGTCGGAAATGACATATAGCACCTCCGAGACGACCTCACATGTTAATTTACAATTCTGTCCAGATCTGAACTAACACATTTAATTGGTTGTTAAACAGCAAAACAAATAGGTTCACGTGATTCTTAGGACACAAACATCTTAGGACATCACGTTAATCTATGCATACGGCACGCCCAACGTCGTCAAACAAATATACAAGTTGTGGAATCGCATTCTACGCGAGAAAATACACGAAATCCATATCTAAATCATCGTGATCCGACTTATGGAATAAAATATACGGGCAAAATAATATTCGTCTATTTTTCTGGAATTTAATTAATTCCGAAAATCCCTAAAAATAATAACCTACCGGGCCTATCTGCTATCGGGCCGAAACTAGGGCGCATATTAGCTAACGTTCGCCTCGGGCGAGGGAAAATAGGCTCACCTCGCTATGGGCCGGCGTGGTGAAGAGGTTCCAGGCCGGCAGCTGGGTCGAGGGAGGAGGAGGCCGGCCTGGCTGCGGGGGCGGAGCTGGGCCGAGGCGGTGGCTACTGGGCCATGGCGTGTTGTGCCAGCTCGGCATGGGTGAGGCAGAGCAACTGGGCCACGTGGGAGGCCCACGGGCGAGATGCTAGGGCGGGCGAGCGAGCCGCTCCTCCCGATCCAGATCGGGATCGAGGAGGGAGCTCGGTGTGAGCGGCTCCTGTGGCCGGATCGAGGCGAGGCCGGCCGGATCTGGCGGGTGCTCGGCCTCCGGTGAGGTCCGGTCGCCGGATGGGCGAGGCCAAGGCAGCGGCGAGCTCGGAGGTGAGGCGCGACGGCGCGAAGAGCAGGAAGGCGCGAGGACCCCGGGAGCAGCGCGGGAAGGCGAGGCCGGCAGTTGGCCGGCGGTCTCCGGCGAGGCCAGGGACGGCGGCGGGGCGACGAGGGCAGGCAGGGTCAAACTCCGGCGAGGCCCTCCGGTGGCGTTCCGACGAGGAGGCGCGACGAGGAGCAGCGGAGATCGCTCCTGGTTGCGGCAGCAGGAGGCGCTAGGGCACGGGCGCCGACGAGGCTCGGCCCAGATCGGGCCTGGGAGGGCCGGCTTCGGGCCTGGCAGGCCCGGCGGCGCGAGGAGGAGGAGAGAGAGGGTGCGGGAGGCTTGGGTTTCGGGGGTAGTTGGCATGGATCCCGAGGTGGAAGGAGGGGCTGTCTAAAATAAGCACGGGGGTCTATTTATAGGCAAAAGGGGGGCTAGGTTAACCAAAATTTCGTTCCGGATCCAACCGCGCGGTCGGATACGAATAATTCCGAACGCGGGAATGGTTAAGTGGCCGTGTAGAGTAGTTATCCGGAGATGAGAGGGAAACGGGCGGCCCGGCAATGTATTTTAAAACACCGGCAAACGTCCGACGATAGACCGAATACGGTGCCGCTACGGTCGACCATTCGGGTTCCAGACGGACTCCGATCGCGATGAAATTCGACACGCGGCCTAGCTAGAACTAATTACGACCGCATGCCAAGTTTCACCCCGATCAGAGAAGGTTTTCAACACACTTTTAAAACAGGCTTTTGACGATGTCGTGGGCGCGTGCGTGTGCGGACGGGCTCAGAACGAACAACGACGAGAACCGGCAACTAACAACGATGCAAGTTTTGAAAACTGGCGGCAACGGGGTGCCGATGCAATGTTGATGATGCGCATGATGCGATGATGATGCTACAAAAGAAAATAGACACACGACGAAAACGGAATAAAGGGGGGAATCTTCTGGAACGTCGGTCTCGGGCTCTCACAACTCTCCTACACTACAAGAGGATCTCGCCCCGAGATCCAAGAATGAAATGGGGGAGAGGATGAGAAAGAACAAGAGGTAAAAACTTAATCTCTTCTTTGACAAACGAGTGAAACCAACGATCCTTGAAGGTTGCAAGGAGATGAGGAATGATATGAGAAAGAAGCAAGAATTCACGGAAAATTTCGGCAGCACCTCGGTAGGAAAAAGGGACAAAAAATTCGAAAAGATAGGAGAATTAGATAATATTCATAACAAACAAGTAAATAGAGCAAGGGAACACCATGATCTTGATAGAACAACATAATAGACCCAAAACAGCAACAACACAATGCCTCCGGAACAAGAGAATATGAACTAGCTCAAGCGGAAGAAGAGAATGAAGCAAAAGAATGACAACTATCATCACAATAGAATTGAAGAGCCTCCGGACAGAGAATTGACTTAGTAGTTGGAAAACCAACAACGAAAAGAACAAGATAGTAGTGGGCTTGTGAAAATCATCTCAACAAATATGAGGTGACAACCAACCACTAAAAGAAACAAGGATTGATTGGGAGAAACAAGATATGAGCAATTCTTACACCAAGAGGATACATTGAGAACTTAGATTAAAGACAAGCACCATAATAGCAACAATCCATAGGAAAAGCTTTAGGTAAAATCCAAACCAAGATAGCTCAATGAAGGAATCATGGGTTAAGAATAATCTCATGATCAAAGGATTGGTGGGTTTAATTATCTCATTCTTGAAAGGATATCTCTTCGAGGCTCCTACACTAACAAGAATGCTATAATACCACCTCAAAGGATAAAGGAAGAAAAAATGCACTTGGAAATGCAAGAGAAAGGATACTTGAGGTTCTCCAACAAGAATCTTAAAGAACACTTGAGAATGAATTGAAACCTTGATGAACCACCATGAAGGACCTCCGTATACAAATGAATGACGCAATGATATGAAGGTAGAAAAGAATAATATTATGACCTTGCCAAAATTTAGATGAAGCCTCACAAAGAGATACTTAAAAGAACTTGGAACTCCGGAAAAGAAAGATAGGCACTTGAGAAAAGAATTGATATCATGAGCCCTCCGGAAGAAGAATTCAGATTACTATGAACAAGAATAAGAATTATGTTATGCTTATCCTTCATCAAGTTTAATTGATGACAAGCAACGGATTTAGCATACCACTTATTCCTCTTGAAAGAATCTTGAAGAGATAGGGAGATAAGCACCACTTGAAGTATGATTGAAGAAAGCACCGGTAAGAATTCACAATTGAATGGGAATTCCAAGAATGCATGGAAACACATGAGAATGAAGAGATCATGATCCACCTAACAGAAAACTTGAATAAGGCACCGGTAGAAATGAGAGACGAACGAAGAGGCAACAATTGAGAAGATTTGAGGATGAAAGCTGAAAGCTGAGAACGAAGAATCTTCTAAAATGATGGCCTTTGGAGGAACGAGAAATAAAAACAACTCAGAGAAGCACCAGATAGCACGAAAGGGATTACTCATGATTGACAACAAATGAGAGGATACACGAAGCTGAGATGCTAGTCTTTACAAAAATGGACAAAGAATCGAGAGAAACACTCCTTTGGATTGCAAGCTAAGAATGATGACGAGAACAACACCACCAAGAATTAATGAGACACTCCGGAATAAAGAAGAATGAAAGGTTGAGCCAATATGAGAATTAATACAAATAGATCTTGAAGAAGTAATAAGACTGATGAAATTCATACTTACGTCATAGTTGAAAAGAATTAAAGACCTCTGGAAAGATTACAGAGCTATATAAGATCCTGGGAAAAACATGTGGGTTATGGGCCCACTCAAAGAAACCATCGTTGAAAAGATTGCTCAGAGGGAGAGAAATTGCACCGGTATAAGAGAACTAGATGAGGTTAGCACCTCGAAATAACTGAAGGATCAAGAATCAGGACTTCTGAAATATCTTCAACACTCCGGATAGAAAGAGAGAGGAATGAATAACAAGATAGGCTCATAAGAATTCCCAACATAGGAAAGAATTTAATGTTTGAAAAGGATATGATGACCATGGATAACTGAATTAAATTCACTGATAAGGAAGACAAGAATGAACAAATATGACATGAATCTCCTGAGAATCTTCACAATGAATCACCGGATAAGAGAGAAAAGAACAAGCAGCAGAAGCACAATGAAAAGAAAACCCCTGGATAAAAATTGAATCACTAAGAAAAAGGGCGGGAGGGTGGGGAAAAAATAAATACAACTTGGGCTAGATGAGATGAACTCCGGAATAAAATGAGAGAATGATCTTGCAAAATTGGAGAGGAATGAATTCACATGGAGAGAAACATACCGGTTGAATGGAATTGATACGATGACTCCGGTTGACAAGAATTGATAAGACAACTGATTGAGGAAAAGAATTTGCACTCTCACATAAAAATATGAGAACACCTCTTAGAAAAGATCTGAAACACCACTTGACATCGAAGCAACTTGGATTACCATATTCCAACAAAACAAAGGGTGAGGCTTATGAAACAAGCCAGAACAAACTCCTGAGAAAGATTCCGTCCGATATTTTCGTGGACAGGAATCCACTAGATGTCGAACCCCAACCTAACATCATGCATTTGTTAGAAGATTATCCTATAAGTAACTACTTGAATTCCCACCTATGAATTCCCGAAATATCTGGTCATGCAATCTGGTACACGGATACACGGAGTAATATCACACAACTCCTATACTAACCCGTCACCTGTATCACATCCGTTAATACACGACCAGAATCTCGGACCTTCATCTACTACAGACCCTCGTGATCACAATGATACAAAGTATGGCAGTACTCCCGAACAATCTGCACCAGTACTGGGGACATCGGGGTTATCTCGCCACTACTAGTATTGAAGCAATTACGAACATCCTTCGTTCTGAGATACTAAGAAATCTGAATGATAACGATGTGCTCAAGAATCCCCTGGAGCTCAACTCCCTTGAAACTCATAGTAGATAGGAGGCACCAAGACAGAACTCCGTCACATCGGCATCATATAGATTCCAAAAATATCCGCGTGATCCTAAAAAAAATTTGAGTGAGAAGAGGAGTAGAATTAAATTATTACGTCAAGATTCCTCACCAGAGCATAGAAGAGGAGAAAAAAGAATCCTACTCTCCGATATATAACTAGACTCAAAGCAGTTTTTCACTAGACTCGACTCGGCCAAGTTCGATCAATCAAGGGGGCTCCCAGGTCGGTACTGCTCTGATACCAACTTGTCACACCCAATATGCAACCCTATCCTCAATTTGGCACGAAGGCCTCGTCAGGGATAGAAGCGCATCTCGTCGTGTCGCAAGAATGGATATCATTACAAGTACATGTGCTGAAAAGAAGAGATATATATATATATAATTGGCTTACACTCGCCACAAGCTATATCAGAGTCATATCAGTACAATACATAATCATCATGAAGAAGAGCAGGGTCCGACTACGGACGAAAACAAACGAGAAAAGAAGAACAATGTCCATCCTTGCTATCCCAGGCTGCCGGCCTGGAACCCATCCTAGATCGATGAAGAAGAAGAAGAAGAAGCAACTCCAAATGAACAATCAACGCGCTCGCGTCAAGTAACCTTTACCTGCACCTACAACTGGTGTTGTAGTAATCTGTGAGCCACACAGGACTCAGCAATCTCATTTCCAAAGGTATCAAGACTAGCAAAGCTTAATGGGTGAGGTATGGTTAACTGGTGAGGTTGCAGCAGCGGCTAAGCATTTATTTGGTGGCTAAACTTACGAGTACAAGAAATAAGAGGGGAAAGATCTACGCATAGCGGACGTGAACTATAGATGATCAAATGAATGATCCTAACACCTACCTACATCAGACATAACCCCACCATGTCCTCGATCGGAGCAGGAGCTCACGAAAGAGACAGTCACGGTTGCGCACACAGTTGGCATGTTTTAATTAAGTTAACTTCAAGTTATCTAGAACCAGTGTTAAACAAAGTTTCCACGTTGCCACATAACCGTGGGCACGGCTTTCCGAAAGATTTAACCCTGCAGGGGTGCTCCAACTAGTCCATCACAAATTACCACAAGCCGCATAGAAATCCTCAATCACGAAGCTCACGATCTCGTCGGATTCCCTAGTGGAAAACCTCAACTCTGATATTACCCAAAGCATCACCGGAATCCCGATGCACAAGATATCTCGTCAAAGGTAAAACTAATCCAGCAAGGCCGACCGGCGTGTCGACGATCCCGATAGGAGCCGCATATCTCGTTCTCAGGACACGACGGATAAGCTACGCGTACGAGTGCCAAACCTCGAGTTTCCTCGCTGTGGCACCGTACAGTGCTCTGTTTTTGGACCTGCACCATCAGCACTGGCCCTCCCTGTATTATGTAGAATTACTCCTCGGGTAGCGCTAACTCCCTATGCATTTCAGTATTATCAAATTATTATGTTGGGCAAATAGTACCAATGTTGGGCCTTGCCAGACCAGCTTTAATCTAAAACGAATTATCAAGGGGGTCCCCATAACAACCCCGATCGTGTTAGGAGCGCTCAATTATGGAACATAACACCGGTAGCCGAAAATAAGGGGGCAAAAGTGGAACAAAACACCAGGTTAGAAAGGCCGAGCCTTCCACCTTTTACCAAGTATATAGGTGCATTAAATTAAATAGCATTTAATAGGGTGATAGAACAAGGAACCCATGTTTTCACATGGAAGCAACTGCACGTGTAACTAGCAACACTAACACAGGGTTAAGCAAGCGGTAACACAGCCAATCAGTGGTTTGCTAGGTTGAACAGGTTGAAGGTATTCATGGCATTGTTGAGAGGCTGATATTTAACATGTGGTAGGCAATGAGACATAATCGATAGAAACGGTAATACTAGCATGGCAATGATAGTAATGGTATCTGGGGAAATGATCATCTTGCCCGAGATCCTGCTTGGAAGAAGAATGCCTCCGTGAAGCAGACGAACCGACGTAGTCGAACGGGTCCTCACATCCGACAC
This sequence comes from Hordeum vulgare subsp. vulgare, assembly GCF_904849725.1. Taxonomy (NCBI): domain Eukaryota; kingdom Viridiplantae; phylum Streptophyta; class Magnoliopsida; order Poales; family Poaceae; genus Hordeum; species Hordeum vulgare. The sequence continues at coordinate 566,939,464 of NC_058524.1, read as the reverse complement.
GCTTGCGGAACTCTATCGAGACGAAGGAAACCGGAAACAAGAATCAACACACGAAATTCACCACACGATGCACAACACAAATGATGCATGAGGAGCTGAATTCATGCAAGTCACGGCATGACAATTCACACAAACAAACACTACACATTAAGTGAAGTTCAATATGCAACGAGTTGCATATTGATGAAACTCCATGTTTAATTATTTAGTTCTATGATACACGACATTATTAAATATGGTTAAACATGGCAAGAGGTGAAGCGCAATTAATCTACCTATCTAGGCATTTTAAATGAGGTCGGAAATGACATATAGCACCTCCGAGACGACCTCACATGTTAATTTACAATTCTGTCCAGATCTGAACTAACACATTTAATTGGTTGTTAAACAGCAAAACAAATAGGTTCACGTGATTCTATGCATCGTTACAAGCAATTTACACATAAAGAACATCTCCAACAGAGCTACGGATCAAAAGTTACAAGCACCACAAGATATGATGGCATGCATGCAATATATGTGCAACGATAGTTACGAGCACTTAAAAACATACAACCAGCAAGAGAAAATGAAACTACACGAGATTCTAAGCAAGTTTCATGTAGGACACGATCAAATCGGAGCTACGGTTCAACAACTACGAGCAAAACAAGAAATCACTACAATCTGCCAAAATCAGCCACATAGCATCTTCTACGCCCCACAACTACGAGCTACACAACTCCAATCTACTCAACCAAGGCATGAAACAAAGGAGGGCAAGAATCACTAGAACAAAAAATTAACAACAACTAGTATGGCATCAGGGAACACAAGGAAAAGAAGTCACAAAATGGCTTCCCACATACTATTTCAGACTTAGTGAAAATAACACTTCATGAAAGTGCAGTTTTCGATCTGAAGCCATATTGACAGCAGCAAAACCTATAGCTACAGGACTCCAAATGGCATGAAAACTCACGGCATGCTAGAGAAACACAAGGGCTACAACTAACTCCATTGGACCAATCTCAAAAGAGCTACAGATCAAAAGATACAAGCAAGACAAGACAACAATAAAATATAACAGATTCCAGACTTAGAAATATTTCAGCACCTCCAAATCAGCACTATTTCTAGCAACTTGAGAGCAAGCAAACCACACCTAAACATGCATATCTATTGCAACCAAAAATACCAGGGGCTAGACAAAACATCCAAGATCAACTCTCTAGTTGACAACTCCTTCAAACGAAGCACAGAATAAATCCTACGAATTAAACAAAAGGGCATCACGGCAAAATATCGCGCGAACTAACTTACTCAAAAGCTAAAAATAAATACACAGAAAAATCCCATAAACATGTTTAGGTGTGGTTTAAATACATCATGGATTTTTCTACCCCGAAAACATATAAAATATGTGGGGTTGCACAACAAAAATAATGCCACACGTAAAAGCGAGATAATGTCCTAAGCACGGAAAAATAAACTAGCGGCAAAACCCTATATGCAAAAATACCATCGTATACTCTAAAATACATGGCAAATGGGTCCCTAGAGCATGAACATTTTATCTAAGGCATTCGGGCAAACCGGACACGCGCGAAAAATAAATACGGGACACAAACATCTTAGGACAGCACGTTAATCTATGCATACGGCACGCCAAACGTCGTCAAACAAATATGCAAGTTGTAGAATCGCATTCTACGCGAGAAACTACATGAAATCCATATTTAAATCATCGCGATCCGACTTACGGAATAAAATCTACGGACAAAATAATATTCGTCTATTTTTCTGGAATTTAATTAATTCCGAAAATCCCTAAAAATAATAACCTACCGGGCCTATCTGCTATCGGGCCGAAACTAGGGCGCAGATTAGCTAACGTTCGCCTCGGGCGAGGGAAAAGAGGCTCACCTCGCTGTGGGCCGGCATGGTGAAGAGGTTCCAGGCCGGCAGCTGGGCCGAGGGAGGAAGAGGCCGGCCTGGCTGCGGGGGCGGAGCTGGGCCGAGGCGGTGGCTACTGGGCCACGGCGTGTTGTGCCAGCTCGGCCTGGGCGAGGCAGAGCAGCTGGGCCGCGTGGGGGGCCCACGGGCAAGATGCTGGGGCGGGCGAGCGAGCCGCTCCTCCCGATCCAGATCGGGATCGAGGAGGGAGCTCGGCGTGAGCGGCTCCTGCAGCCGGATCGAGGCGAGGCCGGTCGGATCTGGCGGGTGCTCGGCCTCCGCTGAGGTCCGGTCGCCGGAGGGGCGAGTCCAAGGCGGCGGCGAGCTCGGAGGTGAGGCGCGACGGCGCGAATAGCAGGGAGGCGCGAGGACCCCGGGAGCAGCGCGGGGAGGCGAGGTCGGCAGTTGGCCGACGGTCTCCGGTGAGGCCAGGGACGGTGGCAGGGCGACGAGGGCAGGCAGGGGCGAACTCTGGCGAGGCCCTCCGGTGGCGCTCCGATGAGGAGGCGCGACGAGGCGCAGCAGAGATCGCTCCTGGTTGCGGCAGCAGGAGGCGCTAGGGCGCGGGCGCCGACAAGGCTCGGCCCAGATCAAGCCTGGCGGCCCCGGCGGCGTGAGGAGGATGAGAGAGAGGGTGCGGGAGGCTATTGTTTTGGGGGTAGGTGGCGCGGATCCCGAGGTGGGAGGAGGGGCTGTCTAAAATAAGCACGGGGGTTAGGTTAACTGGAATTTCGTTCCGGATCCAACCGCGCGGTCGGATACGAATAATTCCTAACGCGGGAACGGTTAAGTGGCCGTGTAGAGTAGTTATCCAGAGATGAGAGGAAAAACGGGCGGCCCGGCAACGTATTTTAAAACACCGACAAACGTCCGACGATAGACCGAATACGGTGCCGCTACGGTCGACCGTTCGGGTTCCAGACGGACTCCAATCGCGACGAAATTCAACAGGCGGCCTAGCTAGAACTAATTATGACCGCATGCCAAGTTTCATCCCGATCAGAGAAAGTTTTCAACACACTTTTAAAACAGGGTTTTGATGATGCCGCGGGCGCGTGCGTGTGCGGACGGGCTCAGAACGAACAACGACGAGAACCGGCAACTAACAACGGATGCAAGTTTTGAAAACTGGTGGCAACGGGGTGCCAATGCAATGTTGATGATGCGCATGATGATGCGACAAAAGAAAATAGACACACGATGAAAACGGAATAAAGGGGGGAATCTTCTGGAACGTCGGTCTCGGGCTATCACAGTAATCTACCTGTACATCAAATCTTCACTGAACTTTTCATGAATGGACAACCCGAGTTGTATAACTGAAGTATGCCTCAAAGAATGTTGCTCCCTAAGAGGTTTCTCAGATTTAATTCAAATAGGGAATAAACTTTTGTAAGTGCATCTAGTGCCTCTTAGTGATTTTGGTGTATTGAAGACTTATAGGTTAAGGGACTAATATGTTTGTGAGTGTACACACGCTCTATAAGTCACTAAGGAGTTTGAGATAATAGAAGAAAGTCGACCCCTAAAAATGAATGTCTTCAACTCAAGACTTTGATACTTTCCTGAAGATTTTGAAAGTGAGGAAATTGGTGTGTCCTTGAAGATATTGATGCGAGGACTTTGAAGCGTGAAGAATTTTGTTTTTGTAGTTTCATTTCCTTATTTTGACTCATAGGAACACCGTACTATTAAAGGGGGTCGAGGTAATACTAAGAAAAAAAATTCCAAGTGATTCTCATCTCAAAGCCTACAAATAACCAATCCTTCGAGTGAAGCCTTTGGAAATCTCTTGTAGTTCGCTCAATTTCTTCAGTAATAGAGACGTAGTTCTTCTGGTTTGTGGAGAAATTGTTCTAACTGAAGAGTTAGGATTTCGCTAGTGCGAATTGCATACAAGTGAGGAATGTGATAGATTTGAGGATTTTCATAGTTCGAAAATTCCGACCGTTGCTGTGCTTTGTGCCAGCTGCCCTAAAACCTTATCAACCTAACAGTCATATCATTAGGGGGCATTTATGTCATATCATGTCAGGGTTGCTCCGAGGTTATAAATAGCCGCCCCTACAAGCACTAGCTCATTGGCTGCTCCGATAAAGAACTTGACACTTGTCATTTGAGAGCATCCCATCCTCTAAGGACTTTGAGAGAATATCATCTGTGAGGAAAGACCCAAACACCCAAACCAAAAACCAAAACCCAAAGTGATTGAGCATCACTCAAGAGGTTGTTCCTATGTGTTATCGATGCGTGTTACCTTTGAAGAGTGTGTATCTTCCAAACGGTTAGGCGTTAATGGTCTAGAGCATCCAGCAGTAAATTGTGGATTGTCGGTTGACCGAGTTTGTGAGGGTTTGGAAGTCTGCCCTAAAGACTTATCACGAGTGTTGGGCAAGGTCTGTGTGACCTTAGCTCAAGGAGAATACGGTAAGGATTGTGTGTCCTTTGGTTTAAATACCAAGCCACTCCAAACCAGACGTACGACTGTCACTGCCGTTGGAACTGGGTCATCAAATCACTGTCTTCATTGAGCACCTGGTTCCATTTTGTAAACTCATCTATTTCCTCAAGTACTTGTCTATGAAATTGTTCGTTACTGTTTGAAGACTTTGACTGAAAATTTCTCAATTTCCTCATCTCAAATTCTTGAGTCACCTTGTTCTTCACCTACTTATCCTATTTACATGCTACTTGTGCTTTGTGTATATTTCATTTCATCACGATGAATATGGTGTGGCTATGTTTCGCATGCATTTGAGTAGTTAATCCACTGGTTGTGTTTCATCACTTAGTAATTTCCACAACGAGTAATTCCTTAGTGACGAATTTGTAAAAGTCGCCTATTTACTCCCTCTAGTCGATATAACGCACTTCCAATTGGTATCAAAGCAAGGTACTCCCTTGTTTTGTGTGATTTTGGTTCAACCACCTAGAGTTTTAGTTATGTCGACTGCAGGTATGATCAAGGTATCTGCGAGTTGTCCTACCTTTGAAGGGACGAGCTACCCCTACTGGAAGAACAAGATGCGCATGCATCTTGAAGCAATTGACAACGATCTCTGGTTTGTTGTGGAAAATGGTGTTCCCTCAGTCACCCCAACTATCAACGTTGTTGATGTGAAGAGATTCAAGCAACTTTACTCTCAAGCGAAGAATATCATATGTGGCCATGTGAGCAAAGGTCAGTATGACACAGTGACTGCTTTGGGATCTGCAAAGCTCATCTGGGATAGGCTGCCCAAGGTCAACAAAGGAATCTCCTAGGGGTTTTGTTAAGCTCATCCCCTAGTGCGACTAGTAAAAGAGAAGGATGGAACAGACGTCCTAGGGGTTTTGTTAAGCTGAATGATGATGTTTCTCTTAACCATGATCTACTCAGGGGCACGACCGAGGTTGTACTCAGTGATGACAAAGGGAAATTCATTGTTGGCAGAAATTGGGAGATCGATTGTCGTGATCATGTACTAATATCAAAAGCGATGGCTCTTAGGTTTGGTTTAGTTATTGCACAAAAGGTCAGATGCAATCGTCTTACTATTAACTCTGATAATATGGAAGTCATTGAACAATGGAGGACAATCCGTGGGAGTGACGACGAGAGTCTTTGATGATACTTCATGCCATGCGGTTTTCCTTTGACTAGATTTGGACATTGTAATAGGGTAGGGTATCTAATAAGGTTACTCATGAACTTGCTAGGCCAGAAAAAAATTCGATATCTAGAGATTCCTTTGAGGAGCCTATGGATAATCTTATACCTCTTCTTATAGACGATGTAACCGTTATCTCTAATTAATAAAGTGGGTGTTTCTTTAAAAAAATAGCGTGTGAGTGACACAATATAAGTACTTTTGTTCCGGATAACATAAATAAATTATTACATAATTATTATAAGAAATCACCTCAAAAATATGCAAATATGAAATACTTTTGGTCATATCCAAGGTATCCATGTCCTCATTAGGTGCTACTTCAGGTGACGTACTCGTACTCTTTCAGATGATTTAGGGAAATAGAGAGAAGAAAAACTCGGGTTGCGTGAGGCAGCTAAGGCCAAAAACACTTTTGTCTACTTCTTGTGAGAGTTGTGTGAGCTCGCGCTGCAAGGAGGCAGTACCAACAAGGTCTTACTATAGAGCAGTGACACATTTTACGTTCTTTAGCTGGTTCAGACAACAAAAGAAGCTCAATAGAACATTCGTTAGCTTGATTGGATGATTGATAGCCTCAAAACGACGAGATATGGCGTTGGCGGCTCTGTTTTACTAAATTACTATTATGTGATGTCATGTTATGTTTGTTTGGATGCGATTTATTTTATTTTTGCAACTCTTTGCAATGGTTAGCATGATTTACCTGGAGTTGTATGGTAAGACTAGGGTACAGAGTCACTATATAGTCCAATCCTTAATGAACAATCAAATATTCGGGTTATCACAAGTTTACATGTTCCAAATAGCACTGAATTTATCTAGTAAATAGCACTACGGTATACATTATAAGCATTATATCTAGGGCAGATTTCCCCGACGGAGACTCGTACATGCCCCCTTCCTTAAAAAGCTCAAACTGTGCATTGTATCATCCTTCAACCATAGGGCACTTGTCGTTCTGTCAAGGTCAAGCCTCCCATCGATACTCATCATGGGAAGCAGCGTCGTTCGAGCTAGAGAGGGATATATCTGATGTAACAATGTTCCCTCTATAATGGTAGTCATGCTGGTAGTCACGTCAGAAGGTTGACAACTCTAGTCAGCTACATTTGAGACGGATAGGGGACGCTCTCCATTGAAGGATTTTTTGAGTGAGTGGGTCAGTTTGGGGATTCAAATCAATGTAGTATGTCTAGGAGTCAGGTGTGGTTCACTTGATTCATGAATTTGGATCCAACCATGTTACAATACTCTCAAAAATATGCCGACCCCAAGTTGTAAATTTAGTTAGAATTCTTTTAACACGTTGACATCGTTCTAATTATGTGTCAAAATATATATTTTATACTGAACTTTTATTCTTATCTAAAACATAAGTTTTTTTTATCATACCACATACTTAGTTTTTTTGTTATCACATATGAGACATGGCGATCACATAATAATAATGTTAAATATAAATTGTAGTGTTCTTGTTGTATAACTCAAATATACGTCAATATTGTTTTTTGCTTCCAATAAATTTTAAGTATGTGTTGGAACAAAATTATAATTGAACTAATCTTGACAATTGCATGTATCCCCACTAAAAACACACACACATGCGCACTATCTCTATCTCTCCCCGTATGTGTGTGTGCGCGCATGTTGGTGTATATTATAAATACAATGGTAGAGACATGTGAAGCGTACTACTGAGCTAATATCATGGTTGCCAATGTAGTGATAGTAAACATATTTATAGAACCTTCTAGAGTATAACTTAAACTCTCAGAAATATATACTACAAGTTTGAGTCAAGGATAAGCTAACAACGAATGCATGCTTTGCTATTGGTACTGAAAATCACATCATTTACGATGAACATAAACATGCCATTGATTTTACCATTATATACATGTGACTTGATTATTTCATATGTTCTTATGCAATGCGTTTGGTTTCATCTTGTGTTTACAAAGCTCTTGCTAATTTCTGAAATAATACCTTATACAACAAATATTATTGTAAAAACTTTAGTTAACCTAAACTTCAATATGACTTGTAGGATTACCAGACACTTCATGTGTGAAAATTCCTCAACTCCGAGGGCCACCTTACTTTTGGGCCAAGCCCATGTAATGTCAAGATACTAGACCACATGCTATGTGTAGAGTTTGTACTGGTAGGGAAAAAGACTTCGGATGGATTTTAGTCCCACCTTGATAAGGGTGAATGAAATTCTTCTCTGTCGTCCTATAAATACAACCCTTAGGGTATCATTTATATTTGAGTTTTGTTTTCTTTAAATTTATCCATTACGACTTCTTGAACTTCGTGTTGTCCAACGACGAGACCAAGACTGCTTTCAGAAACCCACTTTTATGAATACTTCATCTATATTGTAAGTATTTATATTGCTTTTATTATATTCTTGCTTGTTCGTTGATTGCTTGGAGGAATAGACCTTCGTAGTTAGACCAATCGTGCTTCCGACATCGTTAGTAACCCCGGTGAGATTGATTTAGCGATCATTAAGGAACAACACCGTTCATGTTTGTAGTCATATCGTCAAAGTCATTCTCCACCAAATCGACAGTTATCATCTCATCGAAAGATGAGATACCCTCGCCTCTATCAACATGTTTATATAGGTGGCATCCTCGGGTCTCCTCCGGTGACTCCCCCTCCTTCCTCCAAGGGCTCTAGGGTAGCCAAATCCTCTCCCGAATCCATCCTTGTTTCATAAGGATCACTAGGAACAAAATGAGATGAAATCAATGAAAAATCATGGAATTTTTTACCAATTTACGCAGCTCTCAGATGCTAGTATGAGAAACGGTATGACCGGGCAAGCTTGTATCGAAGACCACCATTTACTTTGTTACTTCGGGAGAAGTTTAGCATTCTAGCCGTGATTTCTTCACATGAAGTCTGATTTTGGCGCTCTTGGGCTCGCCAGATTCGTACAAACAACACCGATGCACCTATGATGTTGGATCTTCAGTTTGGACATTGTTAAGAACTCCAAACATCAAAACTCCATAGGGCCCCAATCTAATGCGTGGAACTAGACTGTTTTGATGACCCAACCTATTCCTTTTTATGTGCTAAGTCCATGAGCATGCCCAATATTTTCAACAATCTCCCACTTGCACTAAAGTTATTAATCTAGTTCACATCACTATGTGATTCACACCCAATAATTTATGGGGTTTATCATGTTTTGCTTGTGAGAGAGGTTTTAGTCAACGGGTCTGGACCTTTAAGATCCGTGTGTGCTTCACAAATCTCTATGTCATTCTATAGATGCTGCTACCACACGCCATTTGAAACTATTCCATACGACTGCTCCACTATACGAATCTGGTTTGCTACTCACAGTCATATGGATTGGTGTCAAAGCTTGCATCGTCGTAACCCTTTACTACGAACTCTTTTATCACCTCCATAATCGAGAAAAATTCCCTAGTCCACTAGTTACTAAGGATAACTTTGATCGTTGTTCAGTGATACATTCCTGGATCACTCTTGTACCTATTGGCACACTCATGGCAAGGCACACATCAGGTGTGGTACACAACATAGCATACTATAGAGCCTACATCTAAGGCATAGGGGACGACCTTCACCCTTTATCTTTCTTATGCCGTGGTCGAGCTTTTGAGTCTTATTTAAATTCACACCTTACAACACAACCAAGAACTTCTTCTTTGACTGGTCTATTTTGAACTCTTTCAAAAACTTGTCAAGGTACGTACTCATTGAAAGTTTTATCAAGCGTCTTGATCTATCTCCATAGATCTTGATGCTTAATGTTCAAGTAGCTTACTCCAGGTTTTCCTTTGAAAAACATATTTCAAAAAACCTTATATGCTTTCCAGAAATTCTACATCATTTCCGATCAATAATATGTCAACTACATATACTTATCAGAAATTCTATAGTGCTCCCACTCACTTTCTTGTAAATACAAGTTTCTCATAAACTTTGTATAAACCCAAATTTTTTGATCATCTTATCAAAGCGTATATTCCAACTCCGAGATGCTTGCTCCAGTCCATAGAAGGATCACTCGAGTTTTCATACTTGTCAGCATCCTTAGGATCGATGAAACGTTTTGGTTGTATCAAATACAACCTTTCCTCAAGGAAACCGTCGAGGAAAAAAATGTTTTGACATCCATCTGCATGATTTCATAATTGAAAATGCAACAAATGCTAACATAATTCCAACAGACTTTAGCATCGCTACGGGTGAGAAAGTCTCATCGTAGTCAACTCCTTGAACTTGTCGGAAATCTCTTTGCGACAAGTCGAGCTTTCGAAATGGTGACATTCACCATCATCGTCTGTCTTCCTTTTTAAAGATCCACTTCTACTCAATAGCCTTACGACCATCAAGTAGTTCTTCCAAAGTATAGACTTTGTTTCCATACATGGATCCTATCTCCGATTTCATGGCGTCTAGCCATTCGTCGGAATCCAGGCCCACCATAGATTCTCGATAGCTCGCAGGTTCATTATTGTCCAACAACATGACAAGACAGGATTACCGTACCACTCTGGAGCAGTGCGTGTCCTTGTCGACCTATGAGGTTTGGAAGTAACTTGATCTGAAGCTTCATGATCATCATCATTGGCTTCCTCTTTGATTTGGTGTAGGCGCCACTGGAACAACTTCTTGTGCCCTGCTCCACTCTTTTTGATGTGATGGTTCAACAACCTCATCAAGTTCCACCATCCTCCCACTCAATTCTTTCGAGAGAAACTCTTTCTTGAGAAAGCACCCGTTTTCATCAACAGACACTTTGTTTTCGGATCTGAGATAGGAGGTATACCCAACTGATTCCTTTGGGTATCCTATGAAGATGCAATTATCCGCTTTGATTTCGAGCTTATCAGGCTGAAGCGTTTTGATATAAGCATCACAACCCCAAACTTTAAGAAACAACATCTTAGGTTTCTCTAAACCATAGTTCATACGCTCTCATCTCAACGGATTTAAATGGTGCCCTATTTAAAGTGAATGTGGTTGTATCTAATGCATAACCCCAAAACAATAGTGGTAATTCGATAAGAGACATCATAGTATGCACCATATCCAATAGGGCGTGGCTATGATGATTGGACACACCATCACACTATGGTGTTCTAGGTGTCATGAGTTGTGAAACAATTTTCACATTGTCTTAAATGTATACCAAACTCGCAACTCAGATATTCATCTCTACGATCACATTGTAGACATTTCATCATCTTTTTACGACGATCTTCAACTTTACTCTGAAATTGCTTGAATTTTTCAATAATTCAGCCTCGTGATTCATCAAGTAAATACACCTATATCTACTCAAATCATCTGTGAAGTAAGAACATAATGATATCCACTGCGTGCCTCAACACTCATTGGACTGCATACATCAAAATGTATTATTTCCAATAAGTCACTTTCTCCTTCCATCTCACTGGAAAACGAGGCCTTCAGTCATCTTGCCCATGTGGTATGATTTGCATGTCTCAAGTGATTCAAAGTCAAGTGAGTCCAAACGATCCATCTGCATGGAGTTTCTTCATGTGTTTACACCAATACAGATGGTTCGCATGTCTCAAACCATTCAAAAATGAGTGAGTCCAAAGATCCATCAACATGGAGCTTCTTCATGCATTTTATACCAATATGATTCAAGCGGCAGTGCCACAGGTAAGTGGTACTATCACTACTACTTTCTATACTTTGGCATTAATATTATGAACATGTGTATCACTATGATCGAGATTCAATAAACCATTCGTATTAGGTGCACGACCATTGAAGGTTTTATTCAAGTAAACAGAGTAACAACTACTCTCTTTAAATGAATAAGCAGATTGCAATAAACACGATGCAAACACGCAAACACCAATCAATATTTAGGTTTAACACTAATCCTGAAGGTAGAAAGAGCGTGCGATGGTGATCACATCAACCTTGGAAACACTTCCAACACACATCGTCACCTCGCCTTTAGCTAGTCTCCTTTTATTCCGTAGCTTTTATTTCGAGTTACTAACATTTAGCAACTGAACCGGTATCTAATACCCATGTGTTACTAGGAGTACTAGTAAAGTACACATCAATAACACGTATATCCAATATACTTTTGTTGACGTAGCCAGCCTTCTTATCTACCAAATGTGTAGGGCAGTTCCTCCTGAGTGATCATTCCCCTCATCATAGAAGCACTTAGTCTCGGGTTTGGGTTCAACCTTGGGTTTCTTCAGTGAGTAACAACTAACTTGACATTCTCGAAGTTTCCCTTCATTCCCTTTGCCCTTCTTGAAACTAATGGTTTTACTAACCATCAACACGTGATGCTCCTACTTGATTCCTACCTTCTCGGTGTCAAACATCGCGAATAGCTCAGGGTTCATCATCTCTATCCCTGATATGTTATAGTTCATCACGAAGCTCAATAGCTTGATGTGACAGCCCGAGACTGACGCTCTAGAAGATTCCCCTCTTTTTCGTGTCGCTGTGTTATTATTTTGTTTGCCGCATTCATCATCACATCATTTGCATCATCCGCATTGCATCGGCACTCCGTTGCCGCCAGTTTTCAAAACTTGCATCCGTTATTAGTTGTCGGTTCTCTTCGTGTACGTAGTTGACCGTTTTGAGACCAACCACACACGCACGCACCCGCGACATCATTAAATATATTGTTTTTAAAAGTGTGTATAAAACTTTCTTGGATTGGGTTGAAACTTGGCGCGCGGTCTTATTTTTATGTAGTTAGGCCGCCTGCCAATATTTGTCGCAATTGGAGTCCGTTTGATAGCCGAACGGCCGACCGTAGCAGCACCGTCTTCGGTGTATCATCGAACGTTTTCGGTATTTTGAACTCTATCGCCGGGTGCCCATTTTCCCTCTCGTCTTAGCCCATTCCACCACTTCCATCACAGCCAGCTAGCCCGCCCAACCCTAAGACGTTTCCGGAGCCGTCCGATAAAGATCGGAGGGTCTGAAAACGCCTGAAGTAGCGAAACCCTAACCCTAGTCCTTGTCTATATATAAACAGGCAAAGATCCCCTCTCTCCCTCAATTTCCGTGCCCTGCCTAACTCTAGCAGCCCCTTGGCGCACCGCTTCCCAACTCCGAGCGCCACGAGGGCCCGCCGAAGCCTGAAGCAGGCCCGCCCGGCCGAGCTGAGCCCGAACCAAAGCCGTCGCGCCCCAACTCCCAATCTGGATAAGGGAGGAAGCTGAGCTCCTCTGCTCCCGCGCCCTAGCCATGGACGACCTGCCTCACCGCTTCCCTGCCAGAGGCTGCCGGAGCACCACCGTCGTGTCGACCTCGTCGTTCCTCCATCTCCCTCCTTCTCCAACTTCTCTCTCTCCCTAACCTCCCCTCTCTCCCTCCCTATTGTGTTGCAGATCTTCCATGGGAGCTTGAAGTCACTGGCCGATCTACTTGTCTGGGCAACGCATCAAGCCACCGACGTCGGGAATGGGTTCCTCGCCCCCGATCCGCCGATCCCGAACCTCCCCGGAACCTCGACCATCTCCGAGCCCCTTGCTGGAGTGGCCCATCCGGCGTCATGCCTCTGCTGTGGAGCGAGGTGGAGGACGAACTCGCACCCCTGATGACCCACAAGTATAGGGGATCAATCATAATCCTTTCGATAAGTAAGAGTGTCGAACCCAACGAGGAGCAGAAGGATCTGACAAGTGGTTTTCACCAAGGTAAAATCTGCACGCACTGAAATTGTCGGTAACAAGTGATTGTGTGGTGAGATGATTCGTAGCAAGAAACAAGTAACAAAAGTAGCAAAGGTGCAGCAAAGTGGACCAATCCCTTTTGTAGCAAGGGACAAGCCTGGACAAAGTCTTATAGGAGGAAAAACGCTCCCGAGGACACACGGGAATTTCTGTCATGCTAGTTTTCATCATATTCATATGATTCGTGTTCGTTACTTTGATAGTTTGATATGTGGGTGGACCGGCGCTTGGGTACTGTCCTTACTTGGACAAGCATCCCACTTATGATTAACCCCTCTCGCAAGCATCCGCAACTACGAAAGAAGAATTAAGACAAAGTCTAACCATAGCATTAAACTAGTGGATCCAAATCAGCCCCTTACGAAGCAACGCATAAACTAGGGTTTAAGCTTCTGTCACTCTAGCAACCCATCATCTACTTACGACTTCCCAATGCCTTCCTCTAGGCCCAAATAATGGTGAAGTGTTATGTAGTCGACGTTCACATAACACCACTAGAGGAAAAACAACATACAACATATCAAATTAACGAACGAATACCAAATTCACATGACTACTATTAGCATGACGTATCCCATGTCCTCAGGAACAAAAGTAACTACTCACAAAGCATAATCATATTCATCACCAGAGAGGTAATGAGTAGCATCAAGGATTTGAACATAAACTCTTCCACCAAGTAATCCAACTAGCATCAACTACAAAGAGTAATCAACACTACTAGCAACCTTACAAGTACCAATCGGAGTTACGAGACGGAGATTGGTTACAAGTGATGAACTAGGGTTTGGAGATGAGATGGTGCTAATGAATATGTTGATGGTGACGAGTCCCCTCCGATGAGAGGAGTGTTGGTGATGACGATGGCGACGATTTCCCCCTCCGGGAGGGAAGTTTCCCCGGCAGGATCGTCCTGTCGGAGCTCTAGATTGGTTCTGCTCAAGTTCCGCCTCGTGGCGGCGGCGAATCCATGAAAAAGCTCCTCCCTAATTTTTTTCCTGGACGAAACCCTTCATATAGCAAAAGAGGGGGGCAAGTGGGCCAGCAGGTTGCCCACAAGCCCTCATGGCGCGGCCTGGGGGGGTGGCCGCATCGTGCAGGCTTGTGGCCAACCCCTGGCGCCCCTCTGGCACTTCTTCGGCCCAGTATTTTTGATAAATCCGGAAAAAAATCCGCGTTGATTTTCACGGCGTTTGTAGTTGCGCAGAATAGGTATCTCAACTTTGCTCCACTCTCAGGCCAGAATTCCAGTTGTTGGCATTCTCCCTCTTCATGCAAACCTTGCAAAATAAGAGAGAAAAGGCATAAGAATTGTACTCTGAAGTGAAATAACAGCCCAAGAAGCGATAAATATCAACATGAAAACATGATGCAAAATGGACGTATCAACTCCCCCAAGCTTAGACCTCGCTTGTCCTCAAGAGAAAGCCTAGCTCAATAAATATGTCCACATGTTTAGGGAGAGAGGTGTCGACAAAACAAGATACGAACATGCATGCATCATGATCAAGATCAGAACAGTAATACCAACATATAATCTCTCATGCTAAAGTGATAATTCCTTCACAAAGTAAAGCATGGATCAAGAACCTTACCAAGAAGTAACAACCTATAGCCTTTAGTCATTGAAGCAATTGCAATTTATCACAACATCAGAAAGAGTCAAATAAGAGCTTGTAAAGCAAATTCACATACTCAATCATTCTTTCGTTCTCTACAATTGCTACAACTCACGTGGTACTCATGAGATCAAAGTTTCAGCTGGACACAGAGAAAGATAGGGGCTTACAGTTTTGCCTCCCAACTGCTTACCTCAAGGGTAATGTCAACAATAATAATTCATGAGTACTTACCTCCAAGTTGAGATATGAATATAGATCTTTCCCAAGCATATGACGTTAGCCAAGACAAATGCGAAACAGGGAATTGGTGAAGATCACCGTGACTCTTTCAAGGGCAAAAAGTAAAGGTACAAGATAGGCCCTTCGTAGAGGGAAGCAGAGGTTGTCATGCGCTTTTGAGGTTTGGATGCGTGTCCTCTTAGTGCGGAGGAACGTCACTTTATATTGCCTCCTGTGATAAAGAACTTTATTATGCAGTCTGTCGCTTTTATGTCTTCCTCATCACAGGTTCGTATAAAGCTTATTTTCCACACACTAATAGATCATACATATTAGAGAGAAATTTTTATTGCTTGCACCGATGACAACTTACTTGAGGGATCTTATTCAATCCATAGGTAGGTATGGTGGACACTCAAGGCAAAACTGGTTTGAAGGTTTAGGGACGCACAAGTAGTATCTCTACTTAGTGCGGGAGTTTTGGCTAATATGAGGTGGAAGCAATCGTCACATGCTAAGGGATCTCTAATCATATAACATTGTTCGGAGCCAAGCAAACACAATTCACTATGTTGTCTTCCTTGTCCAACATGTACTTCTAGGCATGCAATAGTTTATGAGTGTTCACAATCATAGATGGTGTTAGAGATGATATATTTATATGTGAAACTCTCCTTCTTTATCACTTCCTATTAATTGAAACAATGACCAAGGTCTACGTTTTCCTACCCTCAACAAGTTTCAATTCTCATTCTTTTTATATGTGAAGCCATCACTCCCCATAAGATCATTACATGATCTTTCATGCTTTTGTTCTATTCTCACTCTTTTGATCATGTCAAGAGGGAAAGCCCTTCAACTAAGACACTCTTTATTATATGGATCACGAGCTCGAATACATCGGGGGTGACACTAAGCAAAACTCAAGACTAAAACACTAAGAATTTTAATCTACTAGAGAAAGAGAAAACTGAAAAGGAAAACTAAAACAAAGGTAAAGGCAAAAGATGTGATGGTGATACAATACCGGGGCAACTCCCCCAAGCTTGGCACAAGCCAAGGGGATTGCCCATACCAATGCTCAGTTGTCTTCCTTTGGTGGTGGTGGTGGAGTTGTTGCAACATGGGTTTGATCCTCCGTCTTCCAAGGCATAGGTGCTCCATCATGGAAAGATGAACGAGTCCCCGAAATCCTCAAATCTGCAGCCAACTGTATTGATTTAAATCTATACTCATACTCACAGTTTTGGTTCTGCAGGTCATAGATCTGGGCCTGGAGTTGATCAATCTTGTCATAGAGCCTGGAGAGGTGCTTGCCAATGTCATTGGCATCAATCCTGTGCTTGTTGGTGAACTCCGTGATCATCATGTCGTTGGCGTTGAGTCCACGCTCCACCATCCCTTGGCACTTGAAGACTTGTTGCTCCATTGCTTCGAGCCTCGTCTCCACGCTTCCGGTCTTCTTGGGCCCCTCAACATCACGGATGTGCAACATCCCCTCACGCATCTCGATAGATTGAGGGTGTTGCAGCACTCCCGTGAGGTAGGGATTGATGACCTTCTCGAAGATCTTGTCCTTCGGAGCTTTTGGGGAAGTCATAGCGATCCAGATCTGCAACAGAAACAGGCTCGAAACGAAAAATAGAGGAAATCTGTGTGACGCAGGGGTCAGACCAAACGGGAGTATATATAATGATTTTTTTCAGACCAGAAGGAGTACCCCGCATGAAAACGGAGTCCGGGAGGCGCACGAGGTGGCCACAAGCCCTCACGGCGCGGCCAAGGGGTGGGCCCGCGCCATGCAGGCTTGTCGCCTCCTCGCACACTTTTTGGACTACTTCCAATTTTTGTATTTTTTTCAAATATTCCAAAACGGAGAAAATTTCCTACTTGAAAAGTTTTGGACTCTGTTTTCTTACCGAATCACATACCTCTTCATTTTCGGAGTCTGAAACAGGCTGATAAATATCCCTTAGGTATTCTTCGAGAGTTATGGTATTGATAATATTGCTTTCAACATTTATGGAGTACCTGAGATATAATGCTTGATTCTCTGCCCATTTACCACTCTCGGACAATTACCTTCCGTGTTGTTGATCTTGATAGCACCGGAACGATATACTTCCTCAACAACATAGGGACCTTCCCATTTAGAGAGAAGCTTGCCTGCAAAGAATCTTAAACGAGAGTTATATAGCAAGACATAATCACCTACATTGAACTCACACTTTTGTATCCTCTTGTCATGCCACCTCTTAACCTTCTCTTTGAACAGCTTGGCATTCTCATATGCCTGAGTTCTCCACTCATCAAGCAAGCTAATATCAAATAGCCTCTTCTCACCGGCAAGTTTGAAATCAAAGTTGAGCTCTTTGATTGCCCAATAAGATTTATGCTCTAGCTCAAGAGGTAAATGACATATTTTACCGTACACCATTTTGTACGGAGACATGCCCATGGGATTCTTATAGGCAGTTCTATAAGCCCACAGTGTGTCATCGAGCTTCTTAGACCAATTCTTTCTAGACCTGTTGACAGTCTTTTACAGAATTAGTTTAATTTCTCTATTGCTTAGCTCTACTTGACCACTGGACTGAGGATGGTAGGGAGACGCAATTCTATGGTTGACATCGTACTTAGCAAGCGTTTTACGGAAAGCACCATGAATGAAGTGTGAACCACCGTCGGTTATTAGATATCTAGGGACTCCAAATCTAGGGAAGATAACTTCTTTCAGCATCCTGATAGAGGTGTTCTGATCAACACTACTAGTGGGGATAGCTTCTACCCACTTAGTGACGTAATCAACAACAACTAGGATATGAGTATACCCGTTGGATATTGGAAAAGGTCCCATATAATCAAAGCCCCAGACATCAAATGGTTCAATGACAAGTGAATAGTTCATAGGCATTTCCTGATGTTTGCTAATATTACCTATTCTTTGACATTCGTCACAAGACAAGACAAACTTACGGGCATCCTTGAAGAGAGTGGGCCAATAGAAACCAGATTGCAATACCTTGTGTGCAGTTCTATCTCCCGCATGGTGTCCTCCGTAGGCCACGGAGTGACACTTCTGTAGGATCTGTGCCTGTTCATGTTTAGGTACACAACATCTAATAACACCATCTACTCCTTCCTTATAAAGGTGAGGATCATCCCAAAAGTAATGTCTCAAGTCAAAGAAGAATTTCTTCTTTTGCTGGTATGTGAAACTAGGTGGTATATATTTGGCAACGATATAGTTTGCATAATCAGCATACCACCGTGGACTACGTGATGCATTGATGACATTCAATTGCTCATCGGTAAAGCTATCATCAATAGGTTGTGGGTCATCAAGAACGTTCTCCAACCTAGACAAGTTATCTGCTACGGGGTTATCAACACCCTTTCTGTCAATAACGTGCAAATCAAATTCTTGTAGCAAGAGAACCCATCTGATAAGTCTAGGTTTAGCGTCCTTCTTCTCCATTAGGTACTTAATAGCAGCGTAATCAGTGTGAATAGTGACTTTGGAATCAACTATGTAAGACCTGAACTTTTCACATGCAAACGCGACTGCTAAAAACTCCTTCTCTGTAGTAGCATAGTTTCTTTGGCCACTGTCTAGAGTTTTACTAGCATAGTGAATAACATTCAACTTCTTATCAACTCTTTTCCCTAGAACAGCACCAACAACATAATCACTAGCATCACACATGATTTTAAAAGGTAAGTTCCAATCAGGTGGTTGAACAATAGATGTGGTTATCAAAGCCCTCTTAAGTATTTCGAAGGCTTCCTCACAATCATCGTCAAAGACAAAAGGAATATCCTTTTGCAAGAGATTGGTAAGAGGCCTAGAAATATTAGAGAAGTCTTTAATGAACCTTCTATAGAAACCAACATGACCAAGGAAACTTCTTATACCTTTGATATCTGTGGGGTATGGTATTTTCTCGATTGCATCAACCTTAGCCTTATCAACTTCAATACCTCTTTCAGAAATTTTATGTCCTAAGACGTTGCCTGCATTAACCATAAAGTGGCACTTCTCCCAATTCAAGACAAGATTGGTGTATTTACATCTCTGCAAGACTCGATCAAGGTTGCTGAGGCAATCATCAAAGGAAGACACGTAAACGGAGAAGTCATCCATGAAAACCTCGACAATCTTTTCACAAAAGTCAGAGAATATAGCCATCATACATCTTTGAAAGGTGGCAGGTGCATTACATAAGCCAAAAGGCATACGTCTATAAGCAAAGGTACCGAAAGGGCAGGTGAAAGTGGTTTTCTCCTGATCAGATTGTGCAACTGGTATTTGGGAGAAACCAGAATAATCGTCTAGAAAGCAGAAGTGTGTGTGTTTAGACAGTCTTTCTAGCATTTGGTCGATAAAAGGCAAAGGGTAATGATCTTTCCTAGTGGCTTTATTCAATTTCCTAAAATGGATCACCATCCTATAGCCAGTAATAATCCTCTGTGGGATCAATTCATCCTTATCATTAGGGATAATGGTAATGCCTCCCTTCTTAGGGACGCAATGCACCGGACTCACCCAATCACTATGAGCAACAGGATATATGATATCTGCTTCCAGGAGCTTTAGTATTTCTTTTCTCACTACTTCTTTCATCTTAGGATTTAATCTCCTTTGATGATCAACAACTGGTTTGAAGTCAGAATCAGTTTTAATCTTGTGCTGGCATAGAGTGGGACTAATGCCCTTAAGATCATCAAGAGTATATCCAATAGTAGCACGGTGCTTTCTCAGAGTTTTTAGTAACTTCTTTTCTTCATGCTTTGAGAGGCTAGCACTAATAATAACAGGATATATCTCCTTTTCATCAAGATAAGCATACTTAAGAGTATCAGGCAACTGTTTAAGCTCGAACACAGGATCACCCTTTGGTGGGGGTGGATCCCCAAGCAGTTCAACGAGCAAGTTATTCTTAAGGATAGGATATTGTTCTAAGACAACTCTATCTGTTTCATCCCTTTCATCCATATGCATATCATTTTCATGCTCAAGCAAGTATTTCTCTAAGGGATCAGTAGGAGGCACGACAATAGAAGCTAAGGCAATAGTTTCAGCCCTACTAGGCAACTCCTTTTCATGAGGTTGTCTACCAAACTTGGAGAAATTGAACTCGTGTGACACACCTTCAAAGCCAACAATGACGGTTTGCGTCTCACAATCTATATGAGCATTGACGGTATTGAGAAAAGGTCTACCAAATATGATGGGACAAAAGCTATCTTGTGCGGTAGCAAGAACGAGGAAATCAGCAGGATACTTTGTTTTACCACATAAGACTTCGACATCCCTAACAATTCCCACAGGGCAGATAGTATCTCTATTGATAAGCTGAATTGTGACATCTATAGGTTCTATCTCAATAGGTGCAATCTTGTCTTTGATTTCATCATATAAGGATTGAGGTATTGCACTAACACTAGCACCCACTTCACATAAACCATGATAACAATGATCTCCTATCTTAACAGAAACCACACGCATGCCAACAACAGGCCTATGTTTGTCTCTAACGTGAGGTTTAGCAATTCTAGCAGCATCTTCACAGAAGTGAATATTATGTCCCTCAATATCGTCGGACAGAAGATCTTTGATGATAGCAATGCTAGGTTTAACTCTAATTTGCTCAGGGGGTGTAGGTGTTCTAATATAGCCTCTACGTATAACAGTTGAAGCTTTAGAATGATCCTTTATCCTAACAGGGAAAGGTGGTTTCTCAATGTAAACACTGGGAACAACAGGATCATTATAGGCAATGACTTTCTCTTCAACTGGAGTGGGGTTAACTACATTGACTTCTAAAGGGCGATGATATTTAAACCACTTCTCTTTGGGGAGATCAATATGAGCAGCAAAGGATTCACACAATGAAGCTACTATCTCAGAGTCAACTCCATACTTAGCGCTAAAGTCACAAAAAGTATTTGTCTCAACAAAGTATTTAACGCAATCAAACTGAAAATTCATATCTGACTCCTTACCTTCTTCAAGCTCCCAATCTTCAGAGTTGCATTTAATTCTCTCCAATAAATTCCATTTGAAGTCAATATCTCTCTTCATAAAAGAACCGGTACAAGAAGTGTCAAGCATGGTGCGATCATCATGAGAAAGCCGAGCATAGAAGTTCTGAATGATAATTTCTCTCGAGAGCTCATGATTGGGGCATGAATATAGCATTGATTTAATCCTCCCCCAAGATTGATCGATGCTTTCTCTATCACGAGGCCAAAAATTATAAATATAATTCCGATCACGATGTACTAAATGCATAGGATAAAACTTTTGATGAAATTCCAATTTCAACCGATTGTAGTCCCATGATCCAGTATTATCACATAGCCTATACCATGTCAACGCCTTATCCTTCAAAGAAAAAGGAAATACCTTCTTCTTGACCTCATCCTCGGGCAAACCTGCAAGCTTAAATAAACCACAAACTTCATCTACATAGATTAGATGCAAGTTTGGATGTGATGTTCCATCTCCTGTAAAAGGATTAGCCAGCAGTTTCTCAAGCATACCCGAAGGAAATTCAAAGAAAATATTTTCAGTAGGTGCAGCAGGTTGAGGAGCAACTCTTTGTGCTTCCGTTCGAGGTGAAGATACCCCGAACAAGCCCCTCAAAGAATTAGTATCCATAGTGACAAGTGACAATAAATTTTAGCACACTATATGAATGTTTCCTTACGAAGTTTCACTTACCAAAGGCGCTTCACTCCCCGGCAACGGCGCCAGAAAAGAGTCTGGATGACCCACAAGTATAGGGGATCAATCGTAGTCCTTTCGATAAGTAAGAGTGTCGAACCCAACGAGGAAAAGAAGGATCTGACAAGTGGTTTTCAGCAAGGTAAAATCTGCAGGCACTGAAGTTGTCGGTAACAAGTGATTGTGTGGTGAGATGATTCGTAGCAAGCAACAAGTAACAAAAGTAGCAAAGGTGCAGAAAAGTGGCCCAATCCCTTTTGTAGCAAGGGAAAAGCCTGGACAAAGTCTTATAGGAGGAAAAACGCTCCCGAGGACACACGAGAATTTCTGTCATGCTAGTTTTCATCATGTTCATATGATTCATGTTCGTTACTTTGATAGTTTGATATGTGGGTGGACCGGCGCTTGGGTACTGCCCTTACTTGGACAAGCATCCCACTTATGATTAAACCCTCTCGCAAGCATCCGCAACTACGAAATAAGAATTAAGACAAAGTCTAACCATAGCATTAAACTAGTGGATCCAAATCAGCCCCTTACGAAGCAACGCATAAACTAGGGTTTAAGCTTCTGTCACTCTAGCAACCCATCATCTACTTACTACTTCCCAATGCCTTCCTCTAGTCCCAAATAATGGTGAGTGTTATATAGTCGACGTTCACATAACACCACTAGAGGAAAAACAACATACAACATATCAAATTACCGAACGAATACCAAATTCACATGACTACTATTAGCATGACTTATCCCATGTCCTCAGGAACAAAAGTAACTACTCAAAAAGCATAATAATATTCATGACCAGTGAGGTAATGAGTAGCATCAAGGATCTGAACATAAACTCTTCCACCAAGTAATCCAACTAGCATCAACTACAAAGAGTAATCAACACTACTAGCAACCTTACAAGTACCAATCGGAGTCGCGAGACGGAGATTGGTTACAAGTGATGAACTAGGGTTTGGAGATGAGATGGTGCTGATGAAGATGTTGATGGTGACGAGTCCCCTCCGATGAGAGGAGTGTTGGTGATGACGATGACGACGATTTCCCCCTCCGGGAGGGAAGTTTCCCCGGCAGGATCGTCATGCCGGAGCTCTAGATTGGTTCTGCTCAAGTTCTGCCTTGTGGCGGCGGCGAATCCACGAAAAAGCTCCTCCCTGATTTTTTCCTGGACGAAACCCTTCATATATCAAAAGAAGGGGCAAGTGGGCTAGCAGGTTGCCCACAAGCCCTCATGGCGCGGCCTGGGGGGGTGGCCGCACCGTGCAGGCTTGTGGCCAACCCCAGGCGCCCCTCTGCCACTTCTTCGGCCCAGTATTTTTGATAAATCCGGAAAAAAATCCTCGTTGATTTTCACGGCGTTTGGAGTTGCGCAGAATAGGTATCTCAACTTTGCTCCACTTTCAGGCCAGAATTCCAGTTGCCGGCATTCTCCCTCTTCATGTAAACATTGCAAAATAAGAGAGAAAAGGCATAAGAATTGTAGCGTGAAGTGAAATAACAACCCAAGAAGCGATAAATATCAACATGAAAACATGATGCAAAATGGACGTATCAACCCCCGTTGACCGAGGGCGCCACCTGGGCCAGCCAGCCGCCAGATCCACTGGCCCAGTCGGCCAGGCCAGCTGGCCAGGCTAGCGCACCATCTTGGCCAGCAGGCGGCCTGCTCCCCCGCGCGCAAGGCCCAGTGCCAAGGCTGCCTCCCCTCGGCCCACTCCGGCCACAGCGCAGGCCCATGAGGGAAGGTGAGCGTGCCCGTTATGCCCCGCACCGAGCACCTTGTAGTTATTCTGCGCCCTGTCAGTGTTGTGCCAGATTCAGTTTCAGCCCGATTAGTATTTTTTTAGGCATGCGAATTAATTCTTTTTCAGGAAAAGCATCGATTTTCAAACACCCGTAGCTTTTAGACCGTGCACTGGATCGAGACAAGTTATATATGAAACTTGACTATAATTTTGCGTAGATTAACAATTTCTAACTCTCATGCATGTTTAAGGCTGTTAGTTGTGTTGTTTGCATTGATTTGTGTGTCGACGTGTTAGAAACGGTTTAGGTCGTAGTTAATTAACCGTAGCTCCGTTGGAGTTGAGACATATATGTAAATGGACTAGAACGACGAGTATAATCATGTGAAACACTTTGTTTTTCTGTTTAACAAACATAAAATGTGGTTAGGACAAATCTGGACAGATTTAGAATTTAACGCGTGGGGTCGCTTCGGAAGTGCTATATGTCATTTCCAGCCTCATTTAAAACCCTAGATAGGTAGTTAATTAGTGCTTCACCCCTTGCCATGTTAACAACATTTTAATAATGTCGTGTTCCTAAACGGGAGTGAACTAAACAATTAAACGTGGAGTTTCGTCGATATGCAACACGTTGCATATCGAGGTTCACTTAATGTGTAGTGTTTGCGTGATGTGAATTGCCATGCCATGCCTTGAACAATTGAGCTGATCATGCATCATATTAGGTTTTGCATCATGTCATGCATGTGTTGTGGTGAATATCTGTGTTGATGCTTGTTTCCGGTTTGCTCCGCCTCGTTAGAGTTCCGCAAGTGTGTCGGAATGTGAGGACCCGTTGGACTACATCGGTTCGTCTGCTTCACAGAGTCATTCTTCTTCCAAGCAAAATCTCACGCAAGATGACCATTTCCCTAGATACCATTACTATCATTGCCATGCTAGTTGTTCCATTTCTATCGCTATGTCTCGTTGCCTACCACATGTTAAATGTCAGCTTCTCAACATTGCCATGAAAACCTTCAACCTGTTCACAACCTAGCAAACCACTGATTGGCTATGATACCGCTTGCTTAACCATGTGTTAGTGTTGCTAGTTTTAGGTGCAGTTGCTTCCATGTGATTACATGGGTTCCTTGTTATATCACCATATTATTGCTAAATAATTTAATGCACATATATACTTGGTAAAAGGCGGAAGGCTCGACCTTTCTAGCCTGGTGTTTTATTCCACCTTTGTCCCCTTAGTTTCGGCTACCGGTGTTATGTTCCATAAATGAGCGCTCCTAACATGCTTGGGGTTGTTATGGGGACCCCCTAGATTCTCGTTTTGGGATAAAGCTCGTCTGGCAAGGCCCAACATTGGTACTATATTTGCCCAATATAATAATACTGTTAATACTGAAAACATAGGGCGTCATGAACCCAAGGAGTAATTCAACATAATACAGGGAGGGCCGGTGCTGATGGTGTTGGTCCAAAACAGAGCACCGTGCGGGGCCAACCCGGGACAACTCGGGTGATGTCTATTAGGCTACCGTACGCTTCGCTTATCCGTCATGTCCTGAGAACGAGATACGCGGCTCCTATCGAGATCGTCGACACGCCGGTGGCCGTGGTAGACTTGTTTTACCTTTCTCGGGCGTCTTGTGCGAGGGATTCTGAGGATGCTTTGGGTTATCTCGAGGTTGAGGTTTTCCAATAGGAATCCGAGGAGATCACGGGTTATCCCTGATCGAGGTCATTCCGTCGCAGCGTGGGGTAGTTTGTGATGGACTAGTTGGAGCACCCTTGCAGGGTTAAATCTTTCAGAAAGCCGTGCCCGCGGTTATGTGGCAACGTGGAAACTTTGTTTAACATCCGGTTCTAGATAACTTGAAGTAAACTTAAATAAAATATCCCAACTGTGTGCGTAACCGTGATTATCTCTTTCATGAGATCCTTCCCAGATCGAGGACACGGTGGGGTTATGTATGACGTAAGTAGGTGTTCAGGATCATTCATTTGAGCATGAGTAGTTCACGTCCACTATGCGTAGATCATCCCCCTCTTTATTCTTGTACTCGTAAGTTAGCCACCTCAAATAATGCTTAGTCGCTTGTTGCAGCCTCACCACTTAACCATACCTCACCCATTAAGCTTTGCTAGTCATGATACCTTTGGAAATGAGATTACTGAGTCCTGTGTGGCCCACAGATTACTACAACACCAGTTGCAAGTACAGGTAAAGCAATACTTTGAAGTGAGCGCGTTGATTGTGTTTTTGGAGTTTCTTCTTCTTCATCATCGATCTAGGGTGGGTTCCAGGCCGGCAGCCTGGGATAGCAAGGATGGACGTCATTAATTTATCGTTTGTTTTTGTTCTTAGACGGACCCTACTCTTCTTCATGATGATTGTATGCATTGTACTGATGTGACTCTGATGTAGCTTGTGGCGAGTGTAAGCCAATTCCATATTTACTCATCTTTTCAGTAAATGTACTTGTAACGATATCCATTGTTGTAAAACGACGAGATGCATTTCTATCCCTATCGAGGACCTCGCGCCAAAATAAGGATAGTGTCGCATCTTGGCCGTTACAAGTTTGTATCAGAGCGGTACCGACCTAGGAGCCCCCTTGATTGATCGAACATGGCCGAGTCAAGTCTAGTGAAAAACTGATTTGAGTCTAGTTATATATCGGAGAGTAGGATTCTTTTTTCTCCTCTTCTATGCTCTGGTGAAGAATCTTGACTTAATAATTTTAATTCTACTCCTCTTCTCACTCAAAATTTTCTTAGGATCACGCAGATATTTTTGGAATCTATATGATGCCGATGTGACGAAGTTCTGTCTTGGTGCCTCCTATCTGACTTGATTTCTTCCGGGGAGTTGAGCTCCAGGGGACTCTTGAGAACATCGTTATCATTCAGATTTCTTAGTATCTTAGGACGGAGGATGTTCGAAATTGCTTCAATACTAGTAGTGGAGAGAGGAGTCTGGCTTCCCCAGTACTGGTGCAGATAGATCCGGATGTATTGCCATACTTAGTATCATTTTGATTACGAGTGTCTGAGATAGATGAGGTTCCGAGATTCTGGTTATGTGTTGACGAATGTGATGCACTGGACGGGTTAGATGCTAGGAGTTGAGTGAAATGTTACTCCTTGTATCCGTGGACCCGATTGCATGGCCAGAAATTTGGAGAGTTCTTAGGTGGGAATTCAAGTAGTTACTTATAGGACAATCTTCCAACAGATGCATGATGTGAGTTTGGGGTTCAACATCTAGTGGATTCTTTTGTTCACGGTCATCTTACAGTAGTCCTCGTTGTGTCTTAAAGAGTCCTTGTAGCTTGCTATGACTCGAGGACGCTTCATATGTCATGTGCACTGCCTTGTACATGATGGCTACTCTAGGATAGAGCCCATGCAAGCCTCATCCACGAAAATATCAGACAAAATCTCTCTCATGAATTTGTTCTGGCTTGTTTCGTAAGCCTCATCCATTGTTTTGTTGGAGTTGTGTAATTCGAGTTGCTTCGATATCAAGTGGTGATTTTATATCTTTTCCAAGAGGTGTTCTCATATTTTTATGGGAATGCAAATTCTTTTGCTCAATCAAGTTGTCTTTTCAATTCTTGTCAACCGGAGTCGTCGTGTCAATTTTTTTTCCATCCGGCGTGCTTCTCTTCAAGATCAATCTCTCATTTCCTTCCGGAGTTCGTCTCGTCGGTTCCAAGTTGTTTGTGTTTTCCCCGCCCTCATACCCTTTTTCTTCAATGTTTCAATTGTCATCCAAGTGCATTTCATTTCATTGTGGCTCCCGCTATCTTTTTCTTTTCTCTCTTATCCGGTGATTCCTTGTGAAGATTCTCACAAGTTGCTAGTTCATCATTTTTCATTCTTGTTCTCTTTTTCAGTGGATTCAATTCAATATCTCAGTGTCCATATCCTTTTCATCCTTTAAATTCTTTCTCATGTTGAAAATTCTAATCAAGTCGTTCTTGTTTTTCATCTCTCCTTATTCTATCCGGAGTGTTGAAGTTATCTCAGAAGTTCCTTGTGTTTCAATTCTTTCAATTATTTCAAGGGTCTCACCTCTTCAAGTTTTCATTTGTATCAGTGCAATATCTCTCTTTCTGAGCAATCTGTTCAACGGTGTTTCTTTTGAGTGGGCCCATAACCCACAGGTTTTTTTCCAGGATCTTTTCTGGCTCTTCAACTCTTTTCCCGGAGTTCTTTAATTCTTTTCAATTATGGCATAAGTATGAATTCCATCAGTCATATTCATTCTCCAAGATCGCTTCAAATTTATTTTCATCGTTTTCTCAACCTTTTCTTAGTCATCATTCCGGAGTGTCTAGTTAGTCTTGGTGATGTTCTCCTCATCATTTTCAGCTTGGAAGACAGAAGGAGTGTTTCTCTCAAGTCTTATTTCCATTCTTTGAAGATTGTCATCTAAGCTTCATGCTATCTTCTCAGTTGTTTCCTATCGTGAGTAATTCCTTCCATATCTATCTGGTGCATTTTAGTGTTGTTATCATTTCTTGATCCTCCGAAGGCCATCATTTCAGAAAATTTCTTCGTTCTCAGCTTTCAGCTTTCATCCTCAAATTCTTCTCAATTGTTGTCTGTTCGTTCGTCTCTCAATTCTTTCCGCTGCTTTGTTCAAGTTTTTTCTCTCAGGTGGCTCATGATCTCTTCATTCTCATATATCTCCATTCATTCTTGTTATCCCCATTCATTCCAATTCTTAACGGTGTATCCTTCAAGACTTCTTCAAGTTTGTGCTCATATCTCTCCTCAATCTTTTCAAGAAGAATAAGTGGTATGCTAAATCCGTTGCTTGTCATCAATTTAACTTGATGAAGGATAAGCATAACATAATTCTTATTCATGTTTCATACTGATTTCAATCTTTCTTCCGGAGTGGCTCATGATATCAATTCTTTATCTCAAATGCTTCATCTTTATTTTTCGGAGGTCAAGTTTTTCTCAAGTATCTCTTCGCAAAGTTCCATCTAATTCTTTGCAAGGCCATAATCTTATTCCTTTTAACCTTTAATTATTTTCTATCATCCTTTCATTCCGGAGTCTTCCAAGTGGTTCTTCATGGTGGTTAGTTTAGGACTTAATTCTTTCTCAGAGTGTTCTTCAAGATTCTTGTTGGAGAACCTCAAGTATCCCTTCTCTTGCATTTTAAAGTGCAATTCTTCCTCCTTTATCCTTTGAGGTTGTATTATAGAGTTCTTGTTTGTGGAGGAGTCTCGAAGAGAAGTTGTTTCGAGAATTAAATATGTAAACCCACCGGTTCTATGATCATGAGATTTTTCAAACCCATGGTTTCTTCATTGAGCTATCTTGGTTGAGACTTCACCTAAGGATTGTCGCTATTATGGTGTTGCCATTAATCAAAGTTCTCAAGGTATCCTCTTGGTGAAAGAAGTTTGCCTTTCTTGCTGCATCTAATCAATCCTTGGGTCTGTTAGTGGCTGGTTGTCACCTCATGGTTGAGATGGTTTTCGTAAGTCAACTACAAGTTTGTTCTTTCCATTGTTAGTTTTCCAACAACTCCGTTCAATTCTTCTTGCAAGGATTCTTGCCAAATTCAATTGCCATAGTAGTTGTCATTTTCTTCTTCATTCTATTCTTCTCAAAGATCTAGTTTCTATTCTCTTGTTCCGGAGTGTGGTGTCTTCTTTCATGATCTTTCCTTGCTTATCAATTTTGTTGGTTTGTTGTGAATCTTGTCAAGATCTTTCCATTGTATCAAATTTTTGTCCCTTTTTCCTACCGAGGTGCTGCCGAAATTTTGATTGAATTCTTGATTGTTGCTCATGTCATTGTTCATCTCTTTGCAACCATAAAGATTCATTGGTTTCACTTGTTTGTCGAAGAAGCAATTAAGTTTTACCTCTTGATCTTCCTCTTCCTCTTCCCCTTTCATTCTTGGATCTCGGGTCTAGATCTTCTTATAGTGTAGGAGAGTTCTGACACCCCGAGACTGACGCTCTAGAAGATTCCCCTCTTTTTCGTGTCGATGTGTTATTATTTTGTTTGCCGCATTCATCACCGCATCATTTGCATCATCCGCATTGCATCGGCACTCTGTTGCCGCCACT
Source organism: Hordeum vulgare subsp. vulgare (assembly GCF_904849725.1). Lineage (NCBI taxonomy): Eukaryota > Viridiplantae > Streptophyta > Magnoliopsida > Poales > Poaceae > Hordeum > Hordeum vulgare. The sequence continues at coordinate 566,909,705 of NC_058524.1, read as the reverse complement.
TTTCAAAACTTGCATCCGTTATTAGTTGCCAGTTCTCTTCGTGTACGTAGTTGGCCGTTTTGAGACCAACCACACAAGCACACGCCTGCGGCATCATTAATTTTTTTTAAAGTGTGTATAAAACTTTCTCGGATTGGGTTGAAACTTGGCGCACGGTCTTATTTTCATGTAGTTATGCCCCCTGCCAATTCTTTTCGCAATCGGAGTTCGTTTGATAGCCGAACGGTCGACCATAGCAGCACCATCTTCGGTGTATCATCGGACGTTTTTGGTATTTTGAACTCTGTCGCCGGGTGCCTGTTCTCCCTCTCGTCTTAGCCCATTCCACCACTTCCATCATAGCCAGCTAGCCCGCCTAACCCTAAGATGTTTCCGGAGCCGTCCTATAGAGATCGGAGGGTCCGAAAACGCCCGAAGTAGCGAAACCCTAACCCTAGCCCTTGTCTATAAATAGACACGCAAAGATCCCCTCTCTCCGTCAATTTCGGCGCCCTGCCTAACTCTAGCCGCCCCTTGGCGCACTTCTTCCCACCTTCGAGCACCGCGAGGGCCTGCCGAAGCCCGAAGCAAGCCCGCACGGCCGAGCTGAGCCCGAACCGAAGCCGTCGCGCTCCAACTCCCGATCTGGATCAGGGAGGAAGCCGAGCTCCTCTGCTCCTGCGCCCGAGCCATGGCCGACCTTCCTCCCTGCCAGAGGCCGCCGGAGCACCATCGTCGGGTCGACCTCGTCGTTCCCCCATCTCTCCCTCCTTCTCCAACTTCTCTCTCTCTCTCCCTAACCTCCCCTCTCTCCCTCCCTGTTGTGCTGCAGATCCGCCGTGGGAGCTTGAAGTCTCCGGCCGATCTGCTCGTCCGGGCAACGCCTCAAGCCGCCGACATCGGGAATGGGTTCCTCGCCCCTGGATCCGCTGATCCTGAACCTCCCCGGAACCTCGACCATCTTTGAGCCCCTCACCGGAGTGGCCCATCCGGCGTCGTGCCTCTTCTGTGGAGCGAGTTGAAGGACGATCTCGCACCCCCGTTGACCGAGGGCGCCACCTGGGCCAGCCAGCCGCCAGATCCACTGGCCCAGTCGGCCAGGCCAGCAGCCGGCCTGCTCCCTCGCGCGCAACGCCCAGCGCCCAGGCCGCCTCCCCTCGGCCCACTCCGGCCACAACGCTGACCCATGAGGCAAGGTGAGTGTGCCCGCTATGCCCCGCCCCGAGCACCTTGTAGTTATTTTGCGCCCTGTCAGTGTTGGGCCAGATTCAGTTTCAGCCCGATTAGTATTTTTGTAGGAGTGCGAATTAATTCATGTTCACGAAAAGCATCGATTTTCAAACACCCGTAGCTTTTAGACCGTGCACCGGATCGAGACAAGTTATATATGAAACTTGACTACAATTTTGCGTAGATTAACAATTTTCCAACTCTCATGCATGTTTAAGGCTGTTAGCTGTGTTGTTTGCATTGGTTTGTGTGTCGACGTGTTAGAAACGGTTTAGGTCATAGTTAATTAACCGTAGCTCCGTTGGAGTTGAGCCATATATGTAAATGGACTAGAACGACGAGTATAATCATGTGAAACACTTTGCTTTGCTGTTTAACAAACATAAAATGTGGTTAGAACAAATTTGGACAGATTTAGAATTTAATGCTTGGGGTCACTTCGGAAATGCTATATGTCATTTCGGCCTTATTTAAAATGCCTAGATAAGTAGTTAATTAGTGCTTCACCCCTTGCCATGTTAACAACATTTTAATATTGCCCTGTTCCTAAACGGGATTGAACTAAACAATTAAATGTGAAGTTTCGTCGATATGCAACACATTGCATATCGAGCTTCACTTAATGTGTACTGTTTGCGTGATGTGAATTGCCATGCCATGCCTTGCATAATTCAGCTGATCATGCATCATATTAGGTTGTGCATCATGTCGTGCATGTTCCATGGTGATATCTGTGCGGCAAGGCCCAACATTGGTACTCTATTTGCCCAACATAATAATTCTGTTAATACTGAAAAACATAGGACGTCATGAACCCTAGGAGTAATTCAACATAATACAGGGAGGGCCAGTGCTGGTCCAAAATAGAGCACTGTGCGGGGCCAACCCGGGGCAACTCGGGTGATGTCTATCAGGCCACTGTATGCTTGACTTATCCGTCGTGTCCTGAGAACGAGATACGCGACTCCTATCGGGATCGTTGACACGTCGGGCGGCCTTGCTGGACTTGATTTACCTTTCTCGACCGTCTTGTGCGAGGGATTCCGAGGATGCTTTGGGTTATCTCGAGGTTGAGGGTTTCCAATAGGAACCCGAGGTGATCACGGGTTATCCCTGATCGAGGTCAGTCTGTCGCAGCGTGTGGTAGTTTGTGATGGACTAGTTGGAGCACACCTGCAAGGTTAAATCTTTCGGAAAGTCGTGCCCGCGGTTATGTGGCAACGTGGAAACTTTGTTTAACATCCGGTTCTAGATAACTTGAAGTAAGCTTAAATAAAATATGCCAACTGTGTGCGAAACCGTGACTGTCTCTTTCGTGAGCTCCTTCTCCAATCGAGGACATAGTGGTGTTATGTCTGACGTAAGTAGGTGTTCAAGATCATTCATTTGATCATCAGTAGTTCACGTCCACTATGTGTAGATCATCCCCCTCTTTATTTTGTACTCGTAAGTTCGCCACCTCAAATAATGCTTAGTCACTTGCTGCAGCCTCACCACTTAACTATACCTCACCCATTAAGCTTTTCTAGTCTTGATACCTTTGGAAATAAGATTGTTGAGTCCTATGTGGCTCACAGATTACTACAATACAGTTGCATGTACATGTAAAGCAATACTTTGACGTTGATTGTGTTTTTGGAGTTTCTTCTTCTTCTTCATCGATCTAGGATGGGTTCCAGGCCGGCATTCTGGGATAGCAAGGATGGACATCGTTGTTTTATCGTTTGTTTTCATCCGTAGACGGACCCTGCTCTTCTTCGTGATGATTGTATGAATTGTACTGATGTGACTCAGATGTAGGTTGTGGCGAGTGTAAGCCAATTCCATATTTACTCATCTTTTCAGTACATGTACTTGTAGCAATATCCATTCTTGCAAAACAACGAGATGCGTTTCTATCCCTGTCGAGGCCCTCGCGCCAAAATAAGGATAGCGTCGCATCTTGGTCGTAACACTTGGTGGTAGTGACTTTGGAGAACTATGTCAATCACTATCTTATCTGGAAGATCAACTCCCACTCGAGTCAAGTGATTGTAGCACCCACACAATCTGAGCACATGCTCAACGATTGACCTTTTCTCCCTTACTTTGCAAACAAAGAATCTTGTCGGAGGTCTCATACCTCTCAACATGGGCACAAGCCTGAAAACCTAATTTCAGCTCTTGGAACATCTCATATGTTCCGTGATGTTCAAAACATCTTGGGCAACTCAATTCTAAGCCATAAAGCATGACACACTGAACTATCACGTAGTCATAAAAATGTGTATGTCTGATGTTCGAAACATCTACAGACGACATTTGAGGGGGGGGGGTGTATGTCTGATGCAAGGTAATCCGAGGCCCGAGCGGTGCATTAAGGACATGAGCCTTCTATGCAGCAATGAGGACAATCCTCGGATTACGGACCCAGTCTGTATAATTGGTACTATCATTTTTCAACTTAGTTTTCTCCAGGAACATATCAAAAACAGGGGAGCTACAATGCAAGGTAATCCTCCACAACATAATTTGCAAAGACATTTTGACTATGTTCATGATAGTGAGTTCAATTAATCATATTACTTAAGAACTCCCAATCACATTGACATCCCTCTGGTCATTCAAGTGGTAGATGATCCAAATCCACCAACTCAAGTACGATCATCACGTGAGCTGAGTTGGCTTCAATGGTGAACGTCTCTATGTTGATCATATCTACTATATGACTCATGTTCGACCTTTCGGTCTCTTGTGTTCTGAGGCCATGTTTGTACATGCTAGGCTCATCAAGTTTAACCCGAGTGTTCCGCGTGTGCAAAACTGTCTTACACCCGTTGTATGTGAACGTAGAGTCTATCACACCCGATCATCAGGTGGTGTCTCGAAATAAGGAACTTTCACAATGGTGCACACTCGGGGAGAACACGATTTTATCTTGAAATTTTAGTGAGGGATCACCTTATAATGCTACCGTCGTCCTAAGCAAAACAAGGTGCATAAAAAGGATTAACATCACATGCAAATCATAAGTGACATGAAATGGCCATGAACTAGTGCTTTTTTATCTCCATCTTCAAAGCACCGGCATGATCTCCATCGTCATAGGCACTAAACCATGATCTCCATCATTTTGTTGCCATCGAGGTTGTCGAACCAACTATGCTTGTACTACTATTGCTACTGTTTAGCGATAAAGTAAAGCATCACCAAGCTCCAAAGTAAATTAAAGACAACCCTATGGCTCCTACCGGTTGCCGTAGCATCGACATGCAAGTTGATTTTTAACTATTACAAAAAGATCATATCATACATCAAATATATCACATCATGTCATTGGCCATATCATATCACAACATACCCTGCCAAAACAAGTTAGATGTCCTCTAATTTGTTGTTGCATGTTTTAAGTGGCTGCTAGGGGTATCTAGCAAGAACGATTCTTACCTACACAAAACTGTTGGAAATATGCCCTAGAGGCAATAATAAAATGGTTATTATCATATTTCCTTGTTCATGATAATCGTCTATTGTTCATGCTATAATTGTATTAACAGGAAACAGTAATACATGTGTGAATAAATAGATCACAATGTGTCCCTAGCAAGCCTCTAGTTGGCTAGCTCGTTAGTCAATAGATGATCATGGTTTCCTGATCATGGGCATTAGATGTCATTGATAACGGGATCACATCATTGGGAGAATGATGTGATGGACAAGACCCAATCCTAAGCATAGCACTAGATCGTATTGTTCGTATGCTAAAGCTTTTCTAATGTCAAGTATCTTTTCCTTCGACCGTGAGATTGTGCAACTCCCGGATACCGTAGGAGTGCTTTGGGTGTATCAAACGTCACAACGTAACTCGGTGACTATAAAGGTGCACTACGGGTACCTCCGAAAGTGTCTATTGGGTTGGTACGAATCGAGATCGGGATTTGTCACTCTATGTGACGGAGAGGTATCTCTGGGCCCACTCAGTAGAACATCATCATGAGCTCAATGTGACTAAGGAGTTAGTCACACGATGACGTGCTACGGAACGAGTAAAGAGACTTACCGGTAACGAGATTGAACAAGGTATTGGTATACCGACGATCGAATCTCGGGCAAGTTCTATACCGACAGACAAAGGGAATCGTATACGGGATTGATTGAATCCTTGACATCGTGGTTCATCCGATGAGATCATCGTGGAGCAAGTGGGAGCCACCATGGGTATCCAGACCCCGCTGATGGTTATTGGCCAGAGAGGTGTCTCGGTCATGTCTGCCTGTCTCCCGAACCCGTAGGGTCTACACACTTAAGGTTCGATGACGCTAGGGTTATAGGGAATTGTTATACGAGGTTACCGAAAGTTGTTTGGAGTCTCGGATGAGATCCCGGACGTTATGAGGAGCTCTGGAATGGTCCAGAGGTAAAGATTGATATATAGGACGGATGGTTTCGGACACCGGAAGTGTTTCGGGCGTCACCGGTAACGTACTGGGACCACCGGGACCACCTGAGGTGGCCCCGGGGGTCCACCGAAGGGGGCAACGACCCCGGGAGGCTAGATGGGCTAAGTGGGGAAGGGAACCAGCCCCTAGGTGGGCTGGTGCGCCCCCACCCAGCCCATGCGCACCAGAGAAGGGGGAAGGGGGAAACCCTAGGCGCAGGGGAGGCCCAAGGCCCACCTAGGGCGCCCCCCCCCTTTCCCTGCCCTGGCCTCCGCCCCCCTCCCATCTGGTGGCTGTCGCACCACCTAGGGGGAAACCCTAGGGGTGGCGCACCCCCTCCCCTCCTCCTATAAATAGAGAGGGGTTTTGGCCCTTGTGAGACAGACTTTTGCCTCTCCCTCGGCGCAGCCCTACCCTACTTCTTCCTCCTCTCTACGGGTGCTTGGCGAAGCCCTGCCGGGAGACCTCGTCTCTCCATTGACACCACGTCGTCGTGCTGCTGGAGTTCTTCCCCAACCTCTCCCTCCTCCTTGCTGGATCAAGGTGCGGGAGACGTCACCGGGCTGCACGTGTGTTGAACGCGGAGGTGCCGTAGTTCGGCACTAGATCGGAATCGCCGCGAGTACGACTCCATCAACCGCGTTCTAGCAACGCTTCCGCTTAGCGATCTTCAAAGGTATGAAGATGCTCTTACCCCTCTCTCGTTTCTGGTCTCTCCATAGGAAGATCTAAATATGCGTAGGAAAATTTTGAATTTATGCTACGTTACCCAACAGTGGCATCCGAGCAAGGTTTTCTATGCGTAGATTCTATGCACGAGTAGAACACAAAAGTTGTGGGCGATGATTTGTCAATTTTCTTGCTGCTACTAGTCTTATTCTTTTCCGGCGGTATTGTGGGATAAAGCAGCCCGGACCGACTTTACACGTACGCTTACGTGAGACTGGTTCCACCGACAGACATGCACACCGTGCATAAAGGTGGCTAGCGGGTGTCTGTCTCTCCTACTCTAGTCGGATTGGATTTGATGAAAAGGGTCCTTATGAAGGGTAAATAGCTTTGGCATATCATCGTTGTGGCTGTCACGTAGGTAAGAAGGCGTGCTTGCTAGAAACCCAAATCAGCCAGGTAAAACTTGCAACAACAATTAGAGGACGTCTAACTTGTTTTTGCAGGGTTTGACATGTGATGTGATATGGCCAAAGTTGTGATGTTGCATGTATGATGTATGAGATGATCATGTTATTGTAATAGGTTTCACGACTTGCATGTCGATGAGTATGAAAACCGGCAGGAGCCATAGGAGTTGTCTTAATTTATTGTATGAGATGCAACGCCAAGTGCTTACTACTTTTACTTCATTGCTAACGGTTAGCTATAGTAGTAGCGATAGTAGTAGTTGGCGTGACGACTTCACAGAGACACGATGATGGAAATCATGATGATGGAGATCATGGTGTCACGCCGGTGACGATGATGATCATGCGATGCCTGAAGATGGAGATCGAAAGAGCAAAGATGATAATGCCCATATCATGTCACTATATGATTGCATTGTGATGTTTATCATGTTTTACATCTTATTGCTTAGAACGACGATAGCATAATAATATGATCCCTCTTAAAATTTCAAGAACGTATTCCCCTAAGTGTGCACCGTTGCGAAGGTTCGTTGTCTCGAAGCACCACGTGATGATCGGGTGTGATAGATTCTAACGTTCGCATACAACGGGTGTAAGCCAGATTTACACACGCGAAACACCTAGGTTGACTCGACGAGCTTAGCATGTACGGACATGACCTCAAATATAAGAGACCGAAAGGTCGAACATGAGTCGTATGGTTGAATACGATCAGCATGAAGTTGCTCACCATGGTGACTAGTCCGTCTCACGTGATGATCGGACACGGGTTAGTCAACATGGATCATGTATCACTTAGATGACTAGAGGGATGTCGATTTAAGTGGGAGTTCATACTTAATTTGATTAAATGAACTTAATTGTCATGAACTTAGTCTAAAAGTTGTCTTTATAAATATTGTAGATGGCCAATGTCAACCTCAATTTCAACGCATTCCTAGAGAAAAACAAGCTGAAAGATGATGGTAGCAACTATGTGGACTGGGTTCGCAACTTGAAGCTCATCCTTGAAGCAGCTAAAAAAGTCTTATGTCCTTGATGCGCCGCTAGGTGACCCTCCCGCTCCCGCTGCAACCCAGGACATTCTGAACGTCTGGCAAACGCGGAGTGATGACTACTCTCTGGTTAGGTGTGGCATGTTATACAGTTTAGAAACGGGGCTCCAAAGGTGTTTTGAGCAACACGAAGCATATGAGATGTTCCAGGAGCTGAAGTTAGTTTTTCAAGCTCATGCCCGTGTCGAGAGATATGAAGTCTCCGACAAGTTCTTTAGCTGTAAGATGGAGGAGAACAGTTCTGTCAGTGAGCACATACTCAAAATGTCTGGGTTACACGGTCGTCTGACTTCACTTGGAGTCGAACTTCCGGATGATGCTATAATTGACAGAATCCTCCAGTCTCTCCCACCAAGCTACAAAGGCTTTGTGCTTAACTACAACATGCAAGGGATGGAGAAGACCATTCCCGAGTTGTACTCGATGCTCAAGTCTGCAGAAGTAGAAATCAAGAAAGAGCATCAAGTGTTGATGGTCAACAAGACCACTAGTTTCAAGAAAGGCAAGGGTAAGAAGAACTTCAAGAAAGACGGCAAAGCTGTTGCCGCGCCCGGTAAGCCAGATGCCGGGAAGAAGAAAAAGAATGGACCCAAGCCTGAGACTGAGTGCTTCTATTGCAAGGGAAAAGGTCACTGGAAGCGGAACTGCCCCAAATACTTAGCGGACAAGAAGGCCGGCAACGTTAAAGGTATATGTGATATACATGTTATTGATGTGTACCTTACCAGCGCTCGTAGTAGCTCCTGGGTATTTGATACCGGTGTTGTTGCTCACATTTGCAACTCAAAGCAGGAACTGCCGAATAAGCGGAGACTGGCCAAGGACGAGGTAACGATGCGCGTCGGGAATGGTTCAAAGGTCGATGTGATCGCCGTCGGCACGCTACCTCTACATCTACCGTCGGGATTAGTTTTAAACCTTAATAATTGTTATTTAGTACCAGCTTTAAGCATGAACATTGTATCAGGGTCTTGCTTAATGCGAGACGGCTACTCATTTAAGTCAGAGAATAATGGTTGTTCTATTTATATGAGTGATATGTTTTATGGTCATGCTCCGCTGGTGAATGGTTTATTCTTGATGAATCTCGATCGTGATGTTACACATATTCATAGTGTGAGTACCAAAAGATGTAAAGTTGATAATGATAGTCCCACATTCTTGTGGCACTGCCGCCTTGGTCATATCGGCGTTAAGCGCATGAAGAAGCTCCATATTGATGGACTATTAGAGTCTCTTGATTTTGGATCATTTGACACATGCGAACCATGCCTCATGGGCAAGATGACTAAGACTCCATTCTCAGGTATAATGGAGAGAGCAACCGACTTATTCGAAATAATACATACCGATGTGTGTGGTCCAATGAACGTTGAAGCTCGCGGTGGCTATCATTATGTTCTCACTCTCACCGATGATTTGAGTAGGTATGGGTATATCTACTTGATGAAGCACAAATCTGAGACATTTGAAAAGTTCAAGGAATTTCAGAGTGAGGTCAAGAATCAACGTGACAGAAAAATCAAGTGTCTACGATCTGATCGTGGAGGAGAATATTTGAGTCACGAGTTTGGCACACACCTAAGGAAGTGTGGAATCGTTTCACAACTGACGCCGCCTGGCACACCGCAACGCAACGGAGTGTCTGAACGTCGTAATCGCACTTTATTAGATATGGTACGATCTATGATGTCTCTTACCGACTTACCGCTATCATTTTGGGGATACACATTAGAAACTGCGGCATTCACTTTAAATAGGGCACCGTCTAAATCCGTTGAGACGACACCGTATGAACTATGGTTTGGCAAGAAACCTAAGTTGTCGTTTCTTAAAGTTTGGGGCTGCGATGCTTATGTGAAGAAACTTCAACCAAAAAAGCTCGAACCCAAAGCGGAGAAATGCGTATTCATAGGATACCCTAAGGAAACTATTGGGTATACCTTCTAGCTTAGATCTGAAGGTAAAACCTTTGTTGCCAAGAACGGATCCTTTCTAGAGAAAGAGTTTCTCTCGAAAGAAGTAAGTGGGAGGAAGGTAGAACTTGATGAGGTAATTACACCCCCTCTCGAACAGGATAGTAGCGCAGCGCGGGAAGTTGTTCATGTGGCGCCTACACCGACTGAAGAGGAAGTTAATGATGATGATCATGAAGCTTCAGATCAAGTTACTACTGAAACGCGAAGGTCCACAAGGGCACGCTCCGCACCAGAGTGGTACGGCAACCCTGTGAAGGAAATCATGTTGTTAGACAACGGTGAACCTTCGAACTATGAAGAAGCGATGGCGGGCCCGGATTCCAACAAATGGCTTGAGGCTATGAAATCCGAGATAGGATCCATGTATGAGAACAAAGTATGGACTTTGGTGGACTTGCCCGATGACCGGCGAGCCATAGAAAATAAATGGATCTTCAAGAAGAAGACTGATGCAAACGGTAATGTAACCGTTTACAAAGCTCGACTTGTCGCAAAGTGTTTTCGGCAAATTCAAGGAGTTGACTACGAAGAGACTTTCTCTCCCGTAGCGAAGCTGAAATCAGTCCGATTCATGTTAGCAATTGCCGCCTTTTATGATTATGAAATTTGGCAAATGGACGTCAAAACAGCGTTCCTTAACGGGAACCTTAAGGAAGAGTTGTATATGATGCAACCAGAAGGTTTTGTCGACCCTAAGGGTGCTAACAAAGTGTGCAAGCTCCGGCGCTCCATCTATGGGCTGGTGCAAGCATCTCGAAGTTGGAACATTCGCTTTAATGAGGTGATTAAAGCATTTGGGTTCATACAGGTTTACGGAGAAGCATGTATGTACAAGAAAGTGAGTGGGAGCTCTGTAGCTTTCCTCATACTGTATGTGGATGACATATTATTGATGGGGAATAATATAGAGATGTTGGAGAGCATAAAGGCCTATTTGAACAAGAGTTTTCAATGAAGGACCTTGGAGAAGCTGCATACATATTAGGCATCAAGATCTATAGAGATAGATCAAGACACCTCATAGGTCTTTCGCAAAGTACATACCTTGACAAGATATTGAAGAAGTTCAATATGGAAAACTCAAAGAAAGGGTTCTTGCCAGTTTTGTAAGGTATGAGATTGAGTAAGACTCAGTCGTCGACCACGGCAGCAGATAGAGAGAAGATGAGTTATGTCCCCTACGCATCAGCCGTAGGCTCTCTAATGTATGCAATGCTGTGTACCAGACCTGATATAAACCTTGCCATAAGCTTGGTAGGGAGGTACCAAAGTGATCCCGGTATGGAGCACTGGACAGTGGTCAAGAATATCCTTAAGTACCTGAAAAGGACTAAGGAAATGTTTCTCGTTTATGGAGGTGACGAAGAGCTCGTCGTAAAGGGTTACGTCGACGCTAGCTTCGACACAGATCCGGATGACTCTAAGTCACAGACCGGATATGTATATGTGTTGAATGGTGGGGCAGTGAGCTGGTGCAGCAGCAAGCAAGAAGTCGTGGCAGCATCTACATGTGAAGCGGAGTACATAGCTGCTTCAGAAGCAGCTCATGAAGGAATTTGGATGAAGGAGCTCATCACCGACCTTGGAGTGGTTCCAAGCACGTCGGGTCCAATGACACTCTTCTGTGATAACACTGGGGCCATTGCCATAGCCAAGGAGCCCAGGTTTCACCAGAAGATGAAGCACATCAAACGCCACTACAACTCCATCCAGGACCATGTCCAGAGTGGAGTGATAGATATTTGTAAAGTACACACGGATCTGAATACTGCAGACCCGTTGACTAAACCTCTTCCACGAGCAAAACATGATCAACACCATAATGCTATGGGTGTTCGATACATCACAATGTAACTAGATTATTGACTCTAGTGCAAGTGGGAGACTGTTGGAAATATGCCCTAGAGGCAATAATAAAATGGTTATTATCATATTTCCTTGTTCATGATAATCGTCTATTGTTCATGCTATAATTGTATTAACAGGAAATAGTAATACATGTGTGAATAAATAGATCACAATGTGTCCCTAGCAAGCCTCTAGTTGGCTAGCTCGTTAGTCAATAGATGATCATGGTTTCCTGATCATGGGCATTAGATGTCATTGATAACGGCATCACATCATTGGGAGAATGATGTGATGGACAAGACCTAATCCAAAGCATAGCACTAGATCGTATTGTTCGTATGCTAAAGCTTTTCTAATGTCAAGTATATTTTCCTTCGACCGTGAGATTGTGCAACTCCCGGATACCGTAGGAGTGCTTTGGGTGTATCAAACGTCACAACGTAACTGGGTGACTATAAAGGTGCACTACGGGTACCTCCGAAAGTGTCTGTTGGGTTGGTACGAATCGAGATCGGGATTTGTCACTCTATGTGACGGAGAGGTATCTCTCGGCCCACTCGGTAGAACATCATCATGAGCTCAATGTGACTAAGGATTTAGTCACACGATGACGTGCTACGGAACGAGTAAAGAGACTTACCGGTAACGAGATTGAACAAGGTATTGGTATACCGACGATCTAATCTCGGGCAAGTTCTATACCGACAAACAAAGGGAATCGTATACGGGATTGATTGAATCCTTGACATCGTGGTTCATCCGATGAGATCATCGTGGAGCAAGTGGGAGCCACCATGGGTATCCAGGCCCCGCTGATGGTTATTGGCCAGAGAGGTGTCTCGGTCATGTCTGCCTGTCTCCCGAACCCGTAGGGTCTACACACTTAAGGTTCGATGATGCTAGGGTTATAGGGAATTGTTATACGAGGTTACCGAAAGTTGATTGGAGTCCCGGATGAGATCCCGGACGTCATGAGGAGCTCCGGAATGGTCCAGAGGTAAAGATTGATATATAGGACGGATGGTTTCAGACACCGGAAGTGTTTCGGGCGTCACCGGTAACGTACCAGGACCACCGAGACCACCTGAGGTGGCCCCGGGGGTCCACCGAAGGGGGGCAACGACCCTGGGAGGCTAGATGGGCTAAGTGGGGAAGGGAACCAGCCCCTAGGTGGGCTGGTGCGCCCCCCACCCAGCCCATGCGCACCATAGAAGGGGGAAGGGGGAAACCCTAGGCGCGGGGGAGGCCCAAGGCCCACCTAGGGCACCCCCCCCTTTCCCTCCCCTCGCTGCCGCCCCCCTCCCATCTGGTGGCTGTCGCACCACCTAGGGGTGGCGCACCCCCCTCCCCTCCTCCTATAAATAGAGAGGGGTTTTGGCCCTTGGGAGACAGACTTTTGCCTCTCGTTCGGCGCAGCCCTGCCCTACTTCCTCCTCCTCTCTGCCGGTGCTTGGCGAAGCCCTGCCGGGAGACCTCGTCTCTCCATCGACACCACGCCGTCGTGCTGCTGGAGTTCTTCCCCAACCTCTCCCTCCTCCTTGCTGGATCAAGGTGCGGGAGACGTCACCGGGCTGCACGTGTGCTGAACGCGGAGGTGCCGTAGTTCGGCACTAGATCGGAATCGCCGCGAGTACGACTCCATCAACCGCGTTCTAGCAACGCTTCCGCTTAGCGATCTTCAAAGGTATGAAGATGCTCTTACCCCTCTCTCGTTGCTGGTCTCTCCATAGGAAGATCTGAATATGCGTAGGAAAATTTTGAATTTATGCTACGTTACCCAACAAAAACCACAACCGTGATACACAAGTTGCTATTTAACCTTCTCCAAGGACCGCCTTTGTCAAATCCGATTCAACTAAAGTAGGAGAAACAGACACCCGCCAGCCATCTTTATGCAACAAGTTGCATGTCAGTCGATGGAACCAGTCTCTCGTAAGCGTACGAGTAAGGTTGGTCCGGGCCGCTTCATCCAACAATACCGTCGAATCAAGAAAAGACTAAGGGGGCAGCAATCTGAATATCAACGCCCACAAACTCCTTTGTGTTCTACTCGAGATGTCATCTACACATAGACCTAGATCTTGATGCCACTGTTGGGGAACGTTGCATGGGAAACAAAAAAAATCCTACGCACACATACGTTCTATCCATGGTGATGACCATCTACGAGAGGAGAGATTGGATCCACATACCCTTGTAGATCACTAAGCGGAAGCGTATATAACACGGTTGATGTAGTCGAACATCTTTGCTATCCAAATTGCAGTCCGTCCCACGATGACATCACGATTCGTCCCGCGATCCCATCACGATCAATCCCGATCTAGTGCTGAACGGACGACACCTCCACGTTCAGCACGTGTACGGCTCGATGACGTCTCCTCCTTATTGATCTAGCAAGATAGTAAGGAGAAGTAGATGGGATCTCAACCAGCACGACGACATGGTGGAGATGATGGTGGGGCAGTGCGAGCAGGGCTTTGCCAAGCGCTGTCGGAACCGATTTGAGGAGAAAACGGAGTTATGGGAGATGTAGGGCTGCCCTCAGGGCGTGGGAATTGGTGTGTTCAGCCCCTCCCTCCCCCCCCCACTATATATAGGAGGCAAGGGGAAGGGCTGGAGCCCTAGCCCCTCCTCCAAGGAGGGGCGTGGGCCTAGGGAGGTTTCCTCCCTCCCCAAGGCACCTACGAGGTGCCTTCCCCTTTAGGCCTTGTTCGGTTGCAACGGATTTGAAGGGGATTGGAGTGGATTGGGGAGGATTAAATCCCCTGTAAGTCAAAATCCACCTCAATCCCCTCCAATCCTCTCCAATCCCCTTGTGGTGGGGATTAACCGAACAAGCCCTTAGGGACTCTTCCCTCACAACCGCATGGGCCTTTGGGGCTGTCCCTACAAGGCTTGGACACCCCCTTACATCCCATGCACGTCCTAGGGGGTGGAGGGACCCTTCCGGACTCGTCCGGAACCCTCCAGAAGCTTCCCGCTACAATACCGATAAAACCCGAAACTTTCCGATAGCCAAAATAGGACTTCTTATATATAAATCTTTACCTCCGGAACATTCCGGAGCTCCTCGTGACATCTGGGATCTCATCCGGGACTTCAAACAACATTCGGTCACCAACTTACATATCCCAATATTACTCTAGCGTCACTGAACGTTAAGTGTGCAAACCCTGCGGGTTGGAAAATTATGCAGACATGACCGAGACACCTCTACAGTCAATAACCAATAGCGGAACCTGGATGCCCGTATTGGTTCCTACATATTCTACGAAGATCTTTATCGGTCGAACCACGATGTCAAGAATTCAATCAATCTCGTATACTGTTCCCTTTGTCCATCGGTATGTTACTTGCCCGAGATTCGATTGTCGGTATCTCCATACCCAGTTCAATCTCGTTACCGGCAAGTCTCTTTACTCGTTCCGTAATACAAGATCTCGTGACTAACTCTTTACTGACATTGCTTGCAAGGCTTGTTGTGATGTTGTATTACCGAGTGGGCCCCGAGATACCTCTCCGTCACATGGAGTGACAAATCCCAGTCTTGATCCATGCCAACCCAATAGACAACTTCGGAGATACCTGTAGAGCACCTTTATATTCATCCAGTTACTTGTGACGTTTGATACGCATAAGGCATTCCTCCGGTGTCCGGGAGTTGCATGATCTCATGATCATAGGAACAAATACTTGACATGCAGAAAACAGTAGCAATAAACACACACGATCACATGCTACGTTCATAGTTTGGATCTTGTCCATCACATCATTATTCTAATGATGTGATCCTGTTACCAAATGACAACTCATATCTATGGCCAAGAAACCTTGACCATCTTTGATCAACGAGCTAGTCCTTAGAGGCTCACTAGGGACAGTGTGTTGTCTATGTACCCACACATGTATTTGAGTTTCCAATCAATAAAATTATAGTATGGATAATAAACGATTATCATAAACAAGGAAATATAATAATAACTTATTTATTATTGCCTCTAGGGCATATTTCCAACACGTTGACGGTTGTGGTTGGGCACACGATCCATTAATCCTTCAAATTTTCTCATAGAATGTGCATTCTTTTTCCTCGTTGCATTTTTTTCTTGTTAATATGATAAATCTAAGTATGATATTTCTCTTATATAAAAACCACAGCGGTTTCACTATTTTGGTTTAAATTTTGTCTGTCAGCTCCTTTTTCTTTCGTATTTCTTTTTCACGCTATTTTCGTTTTTAAAATTCGTGATTTTTAAATATCTTGAACTTTCCTTAAATTCATTTTCTCCTTTTTGATATTTATTATTCTTTTGAAACTTATTCAATAAATTGAAAAATAGTTTAGAATACCAAAATTACGGTTTAATTTGTGCACAGTTTTGAATTTCAAATTATGTATGAAATTTTTAAAAATTTCAACACATTTTCCAAAGTTGTTAACAACTTCCCAACAATTTAGGGTTTAGGGTTTAGAATACCAGAATTACGGTTTAAGTAATAGTTCATCAATTTTTAAAATAACAGATCATCAACTTTATAAAAAAAAAATATCAACTTTCAAGAAAATTTCGCCTATTTGAGGAATAGTTCACGAATTTAGAAAAATAAACTTCGTCAATTTGTGAAAAAAATACCTATTTTGAAGAAAAATTGACGAACTTGAAAAAATCATCATTTTAAAAAAACAAATGGTGTGAGGTTTAAAAAGCTAACGCATTTAGAAAGGAAAAGGAAATAAAAAATAAAGAGAAAAAAAAACATAGAATACTGTGTTCCTAGAGTTGTTTATTAGGATAAAAAACAATTGTAGCACATGAGGTGTTGTTCCCTAGTTGGTTACTGCAGCTGTGTTAATACGTAAAGGTGGATGGTTCGAATGGTGCTTCTCACATTATTCTTTTACGGTTTAAAAAATAGAGAAGACATGAGCATGCCTGATCAGCAGAAAAGGATGTGTGCGTATAAAAAAACACAGCATATACGTGAATATGACTATCCTATCCTTTATTATAAAGAGATATCGATTAATCTGGACCGTCCTTGTGTTTAGGGGGTGTACCGAAGCACAAGTGTGTTGCAACGGGAGAAAAACAATTATAATCTTCAATGGTGCTGATCATATTATGTCTTTAAAATTTTAGGACATTTCTTGAAATGCATGAACATTTTTTAAATAAGCAAACATTTTTTTCAATTGCACTCAAAAAATAACACACAAACATTTTTTCAAAATCATGGACTTTTATTGTTTTCACCAACATTGTTCTCAAAAAATTTCTGAATATGTGAATATTTTTACAAAAATCGTGAGCATTTTTTGAATTCACAAACATTTTATGTTTTCTTCAAACTTTTATTTCAAAATTCCCAGTTTTATAAATTGCAAAAGTTTTTCAAAGTTCTAAATTATTTAAACTAAAAAATGGAACAGAAAATAAAAATAAAAAATGAGACTAAAAACAGAGGCACGAACTGTTTTTAAGATTTTTACATGGACTTTTGTTTAAAATCGTTGACTTTCTTATTTTATGGACATTTTCTCAAAGTTTAAACATTTTTTATATGCAAACATTTTTCAAAACTCCTGAGTAGTTTTTGAATTCTAAACAAAAAAAATGAATATTTTATTTCGAAATTCTCAGTCTCTTAAAATTGAGAAATGTTGTTTGAAGTTCAAAATTATTTAAAGTAGAAAAACAAAATGGAACTGAAAAGAAAATAAAAAACTAAACTAAAAAAACAGGCACCCACGCATGGGCCGGCCCAAACAGGTGTGTTGCATCTTTTTCCAACGCCTGGAGCGTAATATAGGAGGTGCCTACATGGGCCGGCCCAGTCCGGAGATTTTCCTGTTTGAAACGTTTTTTATGACTTATAGGTGATATTGGTGGGTAATTTTAGTCAACTTTAAGAGCAATTTGGATGACGTACGGAAGAAGCACTATTTTCTTTATTAGTAGGTAAGATAAGATTATATATATATATATATATATATATATATATATATATATATATATATATATATATATATATATATATATATATATATATATATATATATATATATATATATATGTATGTCATGGGCTTCTATTTTTATTAGACATGAAGGTGTCTGCCCTTTTTTTATATAACAATAGGGTATAGCTACTTTGAGAAAAAAATTGTTTTGCTTTCACGTGGAGCGAGAAAACACTTGCTAATCTCTTTTTCATATACTCATGTTGTGTAGGGTAGTATTCCATCTAGGGATATTGGTGGTCATGCCATAAGCCTGGAACATAAGAGGAATGAGGCATGCATGGTCAAGCTTCGTAGAGTTGCTAAAGTTAAATAAGCTCCCAATGGGTCATAAGGTGGGATGATGAACTTTTGAAGACAATGTCTCTATGATGTTCAAGAGAAAACTCTGTAAATGAAGACAATGTCGGGGGCTACAACTCTGTAAATGATGTTCAAGAGAGGAACTTGTAACTGTCTCTGCAACCACGGAGCTGCAGCCTGTAGGTAATTGTTCTTGTGTCTTCCAGCTGCAATAAAAAGTATCGAGGTCCTACTAATCAATTAAGATGACTGTTTGCTTGCTTCTTGTGCCTGCAACATGCTCGATAACTTGTTTATCGCAGTATGCAAGCTTCTAAGAGCCAGATTGAGGCCCTAATTAATTAAGGTGGTTGCGTGCTTGCTTTTCTTTCTCTAAGTATTGCAGGTTTTACTATGAATTAAAAGCTGTGAGCATGATTTTTTTATCGGTGAACAGAAGGTCATGTAAATAGTAGGAGTAAATGACAATGGAGCATATAAGAACACATACAGGTTGTTTCCAATCTTTGCCGCTGTGATTCGGTGAATGTAATGCTGCTGATATTTATTTATAGGTGAACGTATTATATCTTTGCTGCTGAGATTTAATGTTGGACAACGCTATGGAGCGGCGCCGCACATGCGTCTTACCGTGAGGCGGCTCAGTTAATCACTTTTCAATGCAAAAATTAACCTCCTATTAATCATCCATTACGTATTTTTCTCATGCATGCATGCGTGCAATGATATCATTATGTATAATAAAAATTGCTACATGCATGTTATCAAGATCCCTTTTGATTTTGAAATTTAAAAAGTTTTATCTACATAATCGTTAATTCAATCGATAATCCGTTTTCACCATTGACTTTCTCTCGACGAGTTCATCGAAATTAGATCTCATGTCGACATGTTCCGTCAACTTTTTTTTTCATTCATACTTGCCATATTTTTTAATCCCACTTACCATATTATTAACCACTTACTTGCTTGAAAAAATAACCTAATTGGAACTTTTTAATATATTTTCGTATAAAATCATGTAGCAGTTTTCATTATACATGATATAAAAGCATTGTCATAGGTTGTGTTTGCTAATTTAAATATGCAAACTTGTCATATTTACATACAACTTTGTCAAAAAAACATTTTTATGTGCTTGTTATTTTAACTATGCCGAGTTATCATATTTATAAACGATGACCAAAAAGATTTTTTAATCATCGATTTTAAATATGTTGAGTTGTCATATTTTTCCGCGTAATCGTTTAAAAAAAGTTGTTTGTGCTTGCCATTTTGATTATGTCGAGATGTCATATTTATACGCAATTTCCAAAAACATTGGCGATTAAGTTATTTTTTATCAGACAAGTAAATACTTACTAATATGACAAGTAAATACATCAAATGTGGTAAGTACGAGCAAAAAAAAAGTAGTCAAAACATGTCGACATGGGATCTAGTTTTGAAGATTTCATCGAAACAAAGTCAATGGCTAAAACAGATCATCGATCGAATTAACGGTTTAAGAGATAAAAGTTTTTGAATTCCGATCATTTAGAACGAATCTAATGACATCATTGCATGCATGGAGCATGCAAGCCGCCGCACGGGATGTTTCCTATCGGACTGTAACTTACACGAGGCTATCCAATGTTAGATATGCAGGACTCTTATTATTTGTATTTATTTGTTCTAGCTCTATGGATACCAAGATCATCATAGTTCTTTGAAAGTAATGCATTTGTACTATAAATTTCAAGAAACCTGTTGCGACGCATGGGCATTCTACTAGTAGTAACAGTAATTAGTAATTAGTAATCTATACCTATTAATAAAAGAAATAAGTATTCTTTATCTGTTGTGACGTTTAGCAAAACCCTTTTGAGTTTTCTGATAATAAACCCATGGTATTGGTTTAAGTTCTGAAAAGGCGGTGTCCAAGATGGGCTCCAATGGGAGGAAGGTGAGGCGTGCGGGTTCAAATCCTCATGCTATACACGGCTGGTTTGATATGCATCGATTTTGATTGTGTCCTTTTTCTGTCGCACTTGATTTTGGTACCTAGTATGATCTCAGAAAAAAAGTGCAAGAAACTTCCGTGAATTCGCCGGCAACACAAACCGACCCAACATCAATTAGCCCACGTGTCTACCGCCTATATAAACTCAAGATAGGAAGCGATGCCATGAGATGCAATTTAACGAGTGTCGTTCTCGGCTCGTCGCAGTCAGAGTTGATCGATTGGTCCATGTGGTACTGCTACAGCACCGGCGGCGTGTCATTGTTGCGTTCCCGGTGGCCAGGCACGATCACAATTTGGGTTGCTCCTTGGTGGCGGCCCCGTGGGGCAATGTTTGGGGGAAGAAATTCGTGTCCGGCCTCACAGTCGCGCTGTGCTATGACAAGTTCTTCTGGTTTGCATATGAAGATGGGAGAATGGTGACGACTAGGGCTGATGTAGATGGGAAATCTGGACATGACGTGTGGTGATGTTTTTTTGCTTATCTGTCATCGGGCCCTTTATAAAGGTTGTTCTCGTGGATCAGACGCCTTCGTAGGCAGTCCATACGATCGTGCCACCTTTGTTGGTGAATTCACAAAACACTAGCTAATTATGATGTAAATCATAGAATAACATCACCTTATTATCCTAATTTTTCCTTAATAATAAAGCAAATTCGGTTTCTGGTCGTCCGTCTTAGAAATTACACCTAAATTTTGCATAAATTACCCACCATGCCACCGGTAAGTAATAGAAAAAATTTCACAAAGCGAAAAAATTTGGACTGGGCCGGCCCATGCAAAACCTCCTATATTACGCTCTACACGCTGGGAGAATATCCAATACACCGTATGGGCCGGCCCATGCACAGGCACCTACTTTTAGTTCTGTTTATTTTTCTTATTTTCAGTTCCATTTTATTTTTTTATTTTAAATAAATTAGAACTTCAAATAATCTTTAAAATTTTAATAAACTGAAAAATATAAATCAACATATTTAAGAAATTAAAATGTTTGTGACTTCAAAAACTGCTCGGAGTTTTGTAAAAAATACTCGCATATACAATAAAATGTTTGCAGATTTCAGGAAAAATGTTTGTACTATAAGCAAAGTCCATGATCTCAAATACAATTCCATGTATTAAAAATTATTAAAGGCATTTAACAAAATGCTTTCTAATTCAAAATATGTTAATGCCTTTAAAAAATGTCCTAATTTTTTTAAAATAGCTAATGTCTGTTTTGATAGTTTCTTTTTTTTATTTAAAATTTTTCGTCCCATTTTTGTTTATTTATAAGTTAAATAATTTAGAATTACAAAACTTTTGCATATTAAAAAATAGGAATTTTGAATTAAAATGCTGACGAATTTTTATTTTGAATTAAAAATAGGATTCAAAAAAAGCGCTGGATTTTATATATTTTTTGCAAATTCGAAAACAATGTCCATGAATTTAATAAATACATGACTGATTTATAAAAATGTTTGTTTATTCAAAAAAGCTTCATGCGTTCTAAAAAATGTTTGTAAATTTAAAATAAAATCTTCCAACATCAAAAATTATGTTCGTCTTTTCTTGAATTGGTCGCCAATTCAAAAGAAAATATTTAAACCCATTCGAAATATAAAAAATATTGACGATTTTTAATAAATGTTTGTGAATTGTAAAAAATGTTCTCGATTTTAAAATTATTCCCATTTTTGTAAAATTGTTCACGAAAGATCTAATGTATGTAGTTAAACATTAATGCTTATAAGTCTTTGTGACAATATACTTGTGTGAATTTTGAAGAATTAACTGTTGGATGGATCGGATTATTGTTGTATGTTTTTAAAAAAAATCCTGAAATTCAGAATAAATCTTTGAGTTACCAAGATTTTTAAAAACCATGATATATATTTTTTGAAAATGTAAAGATTGCTTCAATTTTTGAATAAATTTAAACAAAGAAACATTTTCTTGTATTTGTGCATAAAATTTCTGAATCAAGCGTTGATATGTCAACATAATGTGGTCACCATCATTGAAGATTATGTTTTTTTTTCTTCCGTGGCAACTCACGGGCCGTTTTCCTAGTAATAATAAAACACGGACTACGTCTGATCGTCCGCCATTGAAATTGTCCCTAAGATTCAAAATATTACCCACCAATACCACCTATAAGTGATAAAAACGTTTCACACAGGTAAAATCTTGGACTGGGCCGGCCCATATAGGAACCTCCTATACTGCATTATGTGCGCTAGAAAAAGATGCAACTCGTCAGTTTGGGTCGGCTCATGTATGGGTGACCAGTTTTTATTTTTTTTGCTTTTATTTTCTGTCGTTTTTTTGTATATTAAATAATTTGACAATTGAAAAAGTTTCAAAAATAAAAAAAAAGGATTTTGAAAGAAATGATTAATAATTCATAAATGTTTGTGGCGTCAGTAAATGTTTGTGACTTTTAGAAAATAATGTTTGTGGCTTCAGAAGATGTTTGCGACTTTCAGAAAATAGTCTCAAATTTTAAAAAAATTGTTGAGGAAATAACAATACGTTCATGAGTTTATTAAAAAGTGTGTATATTAAAAAATGTTTATGAAATTGCACAAAATTTCGCCAATATAAATAGCATTCATGTAGTGAAAAATATCCTACTAATTCAAAAGCTGTTCATAAATTAAAATATGTAATTTATTGATTCATAAAATATTTGCTGATTCAAAAACGATCATGCAGTTCAAAAAATGTTCATTAATTTCGAAAATTGTTTCATAAAGTTCCAAAGACTTGTTGTTCGATTCTAGAAATGTTCGCCGATTGAAGAAAAATGTTTTAAAAAATATTCACTTTCAAAAACTGTGTGCAAATAGTATAAAGCGTTCATGAATTCAGAAAATGTTCACAAATTCAAATATGTTCACGGGTTTGAAAAAATGTCATGATCTTTTAATAATTGTTCACGATTTCACAACAATGAGAGTGATAGTGTATCTTGATGATGTAGTTAAATGTGATCGTTATCATTTGAGATTATGATTTATTTTTTCTCCCGTTGCAACTCACGGGCCGTTGTGCTAGTATCTGCCTAATAATAAAGCAAATTGTGTTTCCGCTCGCTCACCGTTATGGCTTTTTTTTTGCAAAAAAGCCGTTGACGTTTATTTTTCTTGGCTCCATGCTCCTCATGATTTATCTGATTTTTTGTATAGGATCTTGATAAAAAATCATCTAAGAAAATATGTGGTTCTTCTCTACAAGATGTAGAATTTGAGGAGAATTTGTGCACCAGCATCGCACTCCTTGATGTTACTCTAATCATATTGTGTAAATATATTTCTAATAAAGAAACCGCTCAATGGTGTACATCTTAGAAATAGAAAGATGTATCATGATGGGATGGTATGTATTGGTGTGCTCATCAATAGGTTAGTCTTTCATTCTGTTGCAGCCAATATGTTTTTCCTTATGCACACAATTAAGGAATATCTAATTTCTAGGTACGCCCAAATATATATAAGTGGCTGTTGTTAACACTGAGTTTGGATTTTTTAACGGTTCGTGTTCTTTTGATATCCTCTTGGCATGATATTGTGACTGGACTTCTGGTATGTGTTACCTTTAATTTTCTTTCTCTGGACTAATTAGGGTCGGCTTCTGTTTGGTATAACCGATATAATGGTTGTGGCGTGCAGCAGCCAAGTCAACAACAGAGACAGGCTTAGGCCTGATGACGACTTGACAAATATGATCAAAATGCTGGAGATAAGGAATCTTACGAAACTGAAGAAATAGGGGGTGCTCTTAGCTTTAGTTCCTTATCACTTTTTGATGTTCGTTGCTATGTATGTGTATGAACTTGCTCCGACCATTGTTGTGAATTGGCCTGCAAAAGCATTGCATTCTAGTCATCCAGAATAAGCAAACGAGATGATGTGGATTCATGTGGTGGCACAAAATCAATTTCCTTTTCCAACTAATAGTATCCGTCGTGGCGGTTTTGTAAAAAAGCCCCTGACATTTTATGTATTCAACCCGCACTCCTTTTTTAAGTGGGGAAAACGAAAAACGGTTCGTTTGGTCTGGTATATATAAAGTGCCACCTCTATTTCAGCATTGTGATGTACCTACCGCAGTGGTCGACGCACCGCCAGCTTGCTGCAGAGACCTGGGTTCGACTCCAGCGTTGGCCTGTTATTCCTTTCCTATTGCTTCATTTTTTGTGTAAATTCAAATGCTTTTAAAACATTCATATCTTTTAAATCCTAACTTCAATTCTAACTTGTTATATATGAAAATCGCTCAGAAAAAAGTAAAGATTCCAAATATGCTATTATTTTACATGTTACTTTCCTGTTTTTCCTTTCCTATTGCTTCATTTTTTGTGTAAATTCAAATACTTTTAAAACATTCATATCTTTTAAATCCTAACTCCAAATCTAACATGTTATATATGAAAATCGCTCAGAAAAAATTAAAAATGGTCACGTAATTTTCAAAATTCATATTTAAAAACCCGTGTCTCCGGCCGTTTTAGCATATTAGTAGCCCAAATGGCTATAACTCAACCCCTTTACCCCATAATCCTCGATTCAATCCCACATAAGCTTATTTTGTTATTTTTTCTATTGAGCATGTATTTTTCATATTAATAAAACAAAGAACTGTGGGGGCGCTTTTAAGGGCTGTTGTTTCACGCACAAATTTAAATATATGGCGCACAAATTATAAAACCGAGTGAGTACTTAAAATAAAAATATATGGAACACTGGTGAGCATAATAAAAGGTGTTGATAACCTATCGAGGTATTTAACGTGCTTCATAAATTAAGCTGGTCTTTTTTTCCTCTCCGAAAAGCATATACGAAAACTGTAAGAGTCTAAAGATTTTTTATTCAGTTGTAACACATGTACGTGTGAAAAACTGAGACGAGAAAGAAGGGAAATAGCTATAGTCATAAGACATGTAACAATGTCTCCCGTTGCAACGCACGGGCATTTGTGCTAGTCAATACCTATACTAATTAGAGACTCCCAAGAAATGACCACGTTAATTAGATTTTACGAGCCGTTGATCTGATGGGTCCGAATTATTACGGTGTAGATTGACTCGTGAAATCCTCCATAAAAAAACTTATTTTTTGTCGATCCTACAGTTTATAATCCATCTAAACTTCTAAACCATGTGATAACCAATATTAGATGTGGACTTATCCCTTGGTTCGAGGACCCTAATAATTAAAGACTCCCAAGAAATTACCATGTTAGTTAGATTTTACGAGCCGTTGATCTGATGGGTCCGAATTATTACGGTGTAGATTGACTCGTGAAATCCTCCATAAAAAACTTATTTTTTATCAATCCTACAGTTTATAATCCATCTAAACTTCTAAACCATTGGATAACCAATATTAGATGTGGACTTATCCCTTGGTTCGAGGACCCTAATCACCCCGTCTAACATATCTCCTATCCTCGATCATATTCCCCACATGCCGCCGCCACGACCTGACCATGGCTTCTTCCCGTAACCTAATCATCAAGCATTCGCCATCTAATTTTTTGAGCAAAGACAATCAGCTCTCCAGGACGTAGCAAGTCAGTTCCTTTTGCCACACGAACGACGTGATTTAAGGGGAGAAAGTGTTCCAGAAAGTAGCGAGGCATAGACCTGATCGTCCGTGTTGTTGCCACAGTCTGACCTTTCCGAGGCAAGACAAGGTCCGAGGCGAGACAAGGTTCTTTCAGATGATCACGCCCGTGCAAAAGCTAATATAACTTGGCTACTTTTAGAGCTGTCCGGGCACGGTAAGATGCGCAGGTATACATCACCTAGCTAATTGATTTCTCACCGGTACAAGAGTACGACCATGAAAGCACATACACGCAGAGCTTTAGTGGGCCCTAATTTGGCCACAAATCAATCCAGGCGTGTGTTATTTTGTGTGTGTTATTGTAAGGTCAATTCATCAGCTAGCGGAAGCTAGGCTTTGTAGGTTCTTTCCGATGATCACGCACGTACAGAAGCGAATTAACTCGAACATAACACATGCTAGCATATATAATCTTGAATTAGAGTTATGTGTTAGTTAGTTTGGTTTAATTAGCGATCAAGGTAGCCGCGTAATTGTTAGGGTTTTCTCAACGCAAACCGCACCGATCTCGTGCTCTTCTGCTCTCAGCTCGCTCGTGGTGAGAGGTAGACGATGACCGGTTGTTTTGCGTCGCGTAAGACTTGCGACTTTTCTCGTTTTTCTTCTCTATTTATGCAGTTACAGAAGGGAAAGGGTCGGCCGGTAGATCCTACCTTAGCGCCATGACCCGGTCTGCTCGTGCCATCCCACGAGCTCGCGTCGTGCGGAGCCTCCCAGCGAAACGCATGGCCCTCGACCGACGTGGTCACGTCGCTCTACAGGCCCATGCAGCCTACATGCACGGCGCACATAAGTTGCGGCCCAAACTAACCTAACAGCTATCTAACTAAAGTTTATTTCTAACGACAGGATTAGCTAACAGATCACCCCCTAATCTTGTTGTCCTCTGATTATTTCCGTCATGCCAATCTTCCCCCTCAGCTCCAGGAACCGGATCCTTCCAAGTGCTTTTGTGGGAATGTCGGCGAGTTGGTTGGAGGTGTTGATGTAGTCGATGCAGATGCGCCCCTCCTCAACGCACTCACGGATGAAATGATACCGCAAGTCGATGTGCTTGCTTCGATCGTGGAAGACGGGATTCCTTGACAAAGCGATGGCCGATTTGTTGTCGACCAGTAGCTTCGGCCGCTTGATCTTCACGTTGAGCATTTTCCCAATCAGCCGAGCCAGCCATACGCCCTGGCATGCGGTAGTAGTGGCGGCCATATACTCCGCCTCACAAGAAGAGATGGCCACCACCCGTTGCTTCTGGGACTGCCAGCTGACAGGGCTGCCCCCAAGGAAGAAGAGCACGCCCGACGTGCTCCTCCTGTCATCGATGTCGCCGGCGTGGTCCAAATCGCTGAACCTAGTGAGCTCCGGCTCGCCCTTCCCGCGGACGTAGGCACAGCCATAGTCCAGCGTGCCAGCGATGTATTTCAGCAACCGCTTCACCGCCGCGAATTGATCAGAAGCCGGCGCTTCCATGAACCGGCTCAGGTAGCCGACGGTGAACGCAATGTCGGGCCTCGTGTGCACAAGATACCGCAAGCCTCCCATGATGCTTCGGTAAAGAGTGTTGTCCACCAGCTTCTCCTTGCTATCCCGGCTCAGTTTCAGCCGAGCCTCCATTGGCGCGTTGCCGGGGTAGCAATCTTCCATCCGAGCTCGTTCCAGCAGCTTCTTGGCATAGGTAGCCTGACACAGCGTGATGCGATCACGCTCGTGACGCACCTCAATTCCGAGGTAATAGCTGAGCTGCCCAAGGTCGCTCATTCGAAAGAGCGTCGTCATTTGGAGCTTGAAGGAGCTGACTTCTGCCGCGTCCGAGCCGGTGATGATTAGGCCAACGACGTAGACGCCAACCAGCAGCAGCTTGCCCCCTTCTCCATGTTGGGGAACGTCGCATGGGAAACAAAAAAATTTCCTACGCGCACGAAGACCTATCATGGTGATGTCCATCTACGAGAGGGGATATTCGATCTACGTACCCTTGTAGATCGCACAATAGAAACGTTAAGAAACGCGGTTGATGTAGTAGAACGTCCTCACGTCCCTCGATCCGCCCCGCGAACCGTCCCGCGATCCGTCCCATGATCTAGTGCCGAACGGACGGCACCTCCGCGTTCAACACACGTACAGATCGACGATGATCTCGGCCTTCTTGATCCAGCAAGAGAGACGGAGAGGTAGATGAGTTCTCCGGCAGCGTGACGACACTCCGGAGGTTGGTGGTGATCTAATCTCAGCAGGGCTCCGCCCGAGCTCCGCAGAAACGCGATCTAGAGGTAAAACCGTGGAGGTATGTGGTCGGGCTGCCGTGGCAAAGTTGTCTCAAATCAGCCCTAAAACCTCCGTATATATAGGTGGGAGAGGGGGGGCCTTGCCTTGGGGCTCAAGGAGCCCCAAGGGGTTCGGCCGAGCCAAGGGGGGGAAGTTCTCCCCTTCCAAACCGAATCCAACTAGGTTTGGAAGGTGGAGTCCTTCCCCTTTTTCCCACCTCCCCTTTTTTTTTCTTTTTTTCTTTGATTTTCTTCCTATGGCGCATAGGGCCTTCTTGGGCCATCCCACCAGCCCACTAAGGGCTGGTGCGCCACCCCCAAGGCCTATGGGCTTCCCCGGGGTGGGTTGCCCCCCGGTGAACACCCGGAACCCATTCGTCATTCCAGGTACATTCCCGGTATCTCCGAAAACCTTCCGGTAATCAAATGAGGTCATCCTATATATCAATCTTCGTTTCCGGACCATTCCGGAAACCCTCGTGACGTCCGTGATCTCATCTGGGACTCCGAACAACATTCGGTAACCAACCATATAACTCAAATACGCATAAAACAACGTCGAACCTTAAGTGTGCAGACCCTGCGGGTTCAAGAACTATGCAGACATGACTCGAGTGACTCCTCGGTCAATATCCAATAGCGGGACCTGGATGCCCATATTGGATCCCACATATTCTACGAAGATCTTATCGTTTGAACCTCAGTGCCAAGGATTCATATAATCCCGTATGTCATTCCCTTCGTCCTTCGGTATGTTACTTGCCCGAGATTCGATCGTCAGTATCCGCATACCTATTTCAATCTCGTTTACCGGCAAGTCTCTTTACTCGTTCCGTAATACAAGATCCCGCAACTTACACTAAGTCACTTTGCTTGCAAGGCTTGTGTGTGATGTTGTATTACTGAGTGGGCCCCGAGATACCTCTCCGTCACACGGAGTGACAAATCCCAGTCTCGATCCATACTAACTCAACGAACACCTTCGGAGATACTTGTAGAGCATCTTTATAGTCACCCAGTTACGTTGCGACGTTTGATACACACAAAGCATTCCTCCGGTGTCAGTGAGTTATATGATCTCATGGTCATAGGAACAAATACTTGACACGTAGAAAACAGTAGCAACAAAATGACACGATCAATATGCTACGTCTATTAGTTTGGGTCTAGTCCATCACATGATTCTGCTAATGATGTGATCCCATTATCAAGTGACAACACTTGCCTATGGTCAGGAAACCTTGACCATCTTTGATCAACGAGCTAGTCAACCACATATACTTATGAGAAATTCTATAGTGCTCCCACTCACTTCTTTGGAAATACAAGTTTCTCATAAAACTTGTACAAACCCAAAATCTTTGATCATCTCATCAAAGTGTATATTCCAACTCCGAGATGCTTGCACCAGTCCATTGAAGGATCATTGGAGCTTGCATACTTGCTAGTATCTTTAGGATCGACAAAACCTCTTGATTGTATCACATACAATGTTTGCTCAAGGAAACCGTCGAGGAAACAATGTTTTGACATCCTATGTGCAATATTTCATAAATAATGCAGCAACTACTAACATAATTCTAACAGACTTTCAACATCGCTACGAGTGAGAAAGTCTCATCATAGTCAACTATTTGATCTTGTCGGAAACATCTTTGTGACAAGTCGAGCTTTTCTTAATAGTGACTTATCACCATCATCGTCTGTCTTCCTTTTAAAGATCCATCTTTACTCAATAGTCCTATGACCATCAAGTAGTTCTTCCAAAGTCTACACTTTGTTTTCATACATGGATCCTCTCTCGGATTTCATGGCCTCAAACCATTTGTCGGAATCCGGGCCCACCATTGCTTCTCCATAACTCATAGGTTCACTGTTGCTCAACAACATGACCTCCAAGACAGGGTTACCATACCACTCTGCAGGAGTACGCGACCTTGTCAACCTACGAGGTTTGTAGTAACTTGATCCGATGCTCGATAATCACCATCATCAGCTTTCACTTCAACTGGTGTAGGCGCCACAGGAATAACTTCCTGCGCCCTGCTACACACTGGTTGAAGTGATGGTTCAGTAACCTCATCAAGTTCTACCACCCTCCCACTCAATTCTTTCGAGAGAAACCTTTCCTCGAGAAAGGATCCGTTTCTAGAAACAAACACTTTGCTTTCGGATCTGAGATAGGAGATGTACCCAACTGTTTTGGATATCCTATGAAGATGCATTTATCCGCTTTGGGTTCGAGCTTATCAGACTGAAACTTTTTCACATAAGTGTCGAAGCCCCGAACTTTCAAGAAACGACAGTTTAGATTTCTCTAAACCTCAGTCTATACTATGTCATCTCAATGGAAATACGCGGTACCCTATTTAAAGTGAATGCGGTTGTCTCTAATGCATAACCCATAAACGATAGTGGTAATTCGATAAGAGACATCATAGCATGCACCATACCGAATAGTGCGTGGCTATGACGTTCAGACACATCATCACACTATGATGTTCCAGGTGGCATGAATTGCAAAACAATTTCCACATTGTCTTAACTGCGTACCAAAACTCGTAGCTCAGATATTCATTTCTGTGATCATATCGTAGACAGTTTATCCTCTTGTTACGACGAACTTCACTTCGAAACAGAATTGAACTTTTCAATATTTCAGACTTGTGATTCATTAAGTAAATACTCTTGTATCTACTCAAATCGTCATTGAAGCAAGAACATAATGATATCCACTCCGTGCCTCAGCACCCATTGGACTGCATACATCAAAATGTATCACTTCCAACAAGTTACTATCTTGTTTCATCTCAATGAAAACAAGGCCTTGCTCATGTGGTATGATTTGCATGTCACTAGTGATTCAAAATCAAGTAAGTATAAAGATCCATCAGCATGGGGCCTCTTCATGCAATTTATACCAACATGAGTCAAGCGGCAGTGCCACAAGTAAGTGGTACTATCATCATTACCTCGTATCTTTTGGCACCAATCTCATGAACATGTGTAACACTACGATCGAGATTCAATAAACCATTGAAGGTGATTATTCAAGCAAATAGAGTAACCATTATTCTCTTTAAATGAATAATCATATTGCAATAAACATGATCTAATCATGTTCATGCTTAACGCAAGCACCAAATAACAATTATCTAGGTTTAACACCAATCCCGATGGTAGAGGGAGCGTGCGACGTTTGATCATATCAACCTTGGAAACACTTCCAACACTTATCGTCACCTCACCTTTAGCTAGTCTCCGTTTATGCCGTAGCTTTCATTTCGTGTTACTAATCACTTAGCAACCGAAACGGTACCCAATACCCTTGTGCTACTAGGAGTACTAGTAAAGTACACATCAACATCATGTATATCAAATATACTTCTTTTGACTTTTGCTAGCCTTCTTATCTACCAAGTATCTAGAGTTGCTCCGCCTTAGTGCCTGTTCCCCTCATTACAGAAGCACTTAGTCTCGGGTTTGGGTTTAATCTTGGGTCTCTTCATTAGTGCATCAATTGTTTTGCCGTTTTACGAAGTATCCCTTCTAGCCCTTGCCTTTCTTGAAACTTAGTGGTTTTACTAACCATCAACTATTGATGCTCCTTCTTGATTTCTACTTTCGCAGTGTCAAACATCACGAATTGCTCAAGGATCATTGTATCTATCCTTGATATGTTATAGTTCATCGCGAAGCTCTCACAGCTTGGTGGCAGTGACTTTGGAGAACCATCACTATCTCATCTGGAAGATTAACTCCCACTTGATTCAAGCGATGGTCGTACTCAGACAATCTGAGCACACGCTCAACGATTGAGCTTTTCTCCTTTACTTTGTGGACAAAGAATCTTGTCGGAGGTCTCGTACCTCTTAACAAGGGCACTAGCATGAAATCACAATTTCATCTCTTTGGAACATCACTTATGTTCGGTGACGTTTGAAAACGTCTTCGACGCCTTGCTTCTAAGCCATTAAGTATTTTGCACCGAACTATTGTGTAGTCATCAGAAACATGTAAGTCGGATGTTCACAGCATCCACAGACGACGCTCGAGGTGCAGCACACTGAGTGGTGCATTAAGGACATAAGCCTTCTGCGCAGCAACGAGGACAATCCTCTACAAAGTTTGCTACTATCAACTTTCAACTAAATTTTCTCTAGGAACATAAAAAAACAGTAGAGCTATAGCGCAAGCTACATCGTAATTCGCAAAGACCATTAGACTATGTTCATGACAATTAGTTCAATTAATCATATTACTTAAGAACTCCCACTCAAAAAGTACATCTCTCTAGTCATTTGAGTGGT
This sequence comes from Hordeum vulgare subsp. vulgare, assembly GCF_904849725.1. Classification (NCBI taxonomy): domain Eukaryota; kingdom Viridiplantae; phylum Streptophyta; class Magnoliopsida; order Poales; family Poaceae; genus Hordeum; species Hordeum vulgare. The sequence continues at coordinate 566,877,534 of NC_058524.1, read as the reverse complement.
ACATGATCCAAATCTACTATCTCAAGTCCCATCATCACGTGAGTCGAGAATAGTTTCAGTGGTAAGTATCTCTATGCTAATCATATCTACTATATGATTCATGCTCGACCTTTCGGTCTCATGTGTTCCGAGGTCATGTCTGCACATGCTAGGCTCGTCAAGCTTTAACCCGAGTGTTCCGCGTGTGCAACTGTTTTGCACCCGTTGTATGTGAACGTTGAGTCTATCACACCCGATCATCACGTGGTGTCTCGAAACGAAGAACTCTCGCAATGGTGCACAGTCGGGGAGAACACAATTTCGTCTTGAAATTTTAGTGAGAGATCACCTCATAATGCTACCGTCGTTCTAAGCAAGATAAGGTGCATAAAGGATTAACATCACATGCAATTCATAAGTGACATGATATGGCCATCATCATGTGCTTCTTGATCTCCATCACCAAAGCACCGGCACGATCTTCTTGTCACCGGCGTCACACCATGATCTCCATCATCATGATCTCCATCAACGTGTCGCCATCGGGGTTGTCGTGCTACTCATGCTATTACTACTAAAGCTACGTCCTAGCAATATAGTAAACGCATCTGCAAGCACAAATGTTAGTTTAAAGACAACCCTATGGCTCCTGCCGGTTGCCGTACCATCGACGTGCAAGTCGATATTATCTATTACAACATGATCATCTCATACATCCAATATATCACATCACATCGTTTGGCCATATCACATCACAAGCATACCCTGCAAAAACAAGTTAGACATCCTCTAATTTTGTTGTTGCATGTTTTACGTGGTGACCATGGGTATCTAGTAGGATCGCATCTTACTTACGCAAACACCACAACGGAGATATATGAATTGCTATTTAACCTTATACAAGGACCTCCTCGGTCAAATCCGATTCAACTAAAGTTGGAGAAACCGACACTTGCCAGTCATCTTTGAGCAAGGGGGTTACTCGTAGCGATGAAACCAGTCTCTCGTAAGCGTACGAGTAATGTCGGTCCAAGCCGCTTCAATCCAACAATACCGCGGAATCAAGAAAAGACTAAGGAGGGCAACAAAACGCACATCACCGCCCACAAAAACTTTTGTGTTCTACTCGAGAAGACATCTACGCATGAACCTAGCTCATGATGCCACTGTTGGGGAACGTCGCATGGGAAACAAAAAAATTTCCTACGCGCACGCAGACCTATCATGGTGATGTCCATCTACGAGAGGGGATATTCGATCTACGTACCCTTGTAGATCGCACGGCAGAAGCGTTAAGAAACGCGGTTGATGTAGTGGAACGTCCTCACGTCCCTCGATCCGCCCCGCGAACCATCCCGCGATCCGTCCCACGATCTAGTGCCGAACGGACGGCACCTCCGCGTTCAGCACACGTACAGCTCGACGATGATTTCAGCCTTCTTGATCCAGCAAGAGAGACGGAGAGGTAGATGAGTTCTCCGGCAGCGTGACGACGCTCCGGAGGTTGGTGGTGATCTAATCTCAACAGGGCTCCGCCCGAGCTCCGCAGAAACGCGATCTAGAGGTAAAACCGTGGAGGTATGTGGTCGGGCTGTCGTGGCAAAGTTGTCTCAAATCAGCCCTAAAACCTCCGTATATATAGGTGGGAGAGGGGGGGGCCTTGCCTTGGGGCTCAAGGAGCCCCAAGGGGTTCGGCCGAGCCAAGGGGGGGAAGTCCTCCCCTTCCAAACCGAATCCAACTAGGTTTGGAAGGTGGAGTCCTTCCCCTTTTTCCCACCTCCCTTTTTTTTCTTTTTCTCTTTGATTTTCTTCCTATGGCGCATAGGGCCTTCTTGGGCTGTCCCACCAGCCCACTAAGGGCTGGTGCGCCACCCCCAAGGCCTATGGGCTTCCCCGGGGTGGGTTGCCCCCCCCCCCCCCCCGGTGAACACCCGGAACCCATTTGTCATTCCCGGTAACTCCGAAAACCTTCCGGTAATCAAATGAGGTCATCCTATATATCAATCTTTGTTTCCGGACCATTCCGGAAACCCTCGTGACGTCCGTGATCTCATCCGGGACTCCGAACAACATTCGGTAACCAACCATATAACTCAAATACGCATAAAACAACGTCGAACCTTAAGTGTGCAGACCCTGCGGGTTCGAGAACTATGCGGACATGACCTGAGTGACTCCTTGGTCAATATCCAATAGTGGGACCTGGATGCCCATATTGGATCCCACATATTCTACGAAGATCTTATCGTTTGAACCTCAGTGCCAAGGATTCATATAATCCCGTATGTCATTCCCTTCGTCCTTCGGTATGTTACTTGCCCGAGATTCGATCGTCAGTATCCGCATACCTATTTCAATCTCGTTTACCGGCAAGTCTCTTTACTCGTTCCGTAATACAAGATCCCGCAACTTACACTAAGTCACTTTGCTTGCAAGGCTTGTATGTGATGTTGTATTACCGAGTGGGCCCCGAGATACCTCTCCGTCACACGGAGTGACAAATCCCAGTCTCGATCCATACTAACTCAATGAACACCTTCGGAGATACTTGTAGAGCATCTTTATAGTCACCCAGTTACGTTGCGACGTTTGATACACACAAAGCATTCCTCCGGTGTTAGTGAGTTATATGATCTCATGGTCATAGGAACAAACACTTGACACGTAGAAAACAGTAGCAACAAAATGACACGATCAACATGCTACGTCTATTAGTTTGGGTCTAGTCCATCACATGATTCTCCTAATGATGTGACCCCGTTATCAAGTGAGAACACTTGCCTATGGTCAGGAAACCTTGACCATCTTTGATCAACGAGCTAGTCAACTAGAGGCTTACTAGGGACAGTGTTTTGTCTATGTATCCACACAAGTATTGTGTTTCCAATCAATACAATTATAGCATGGATAATAAAAGATTATCATGAACAAAGAAATATAATAATAACTAATTTATTATTGCCTCTAGGGCATATTTCCAACACTCCACGCCGGTACACAGCATGCTCGGACGGGCAACGCTCAAACCCGAGTGAGCACAGGCTTTCGTCAATCTTTGCATTCCATGCTCTTGGCGCATGTCGAAGCCCATACAGCGCCTTTCATAGGCGAAGCACCTTCTCCTCTTTGCCGGGCACGGTGTACCCCGGCGGCTGGACGACGTAGACCTCCTCTTGCAGGTCGCCGTTCAAAAACACGAACTTGACGTCCATGTGATGAACATGCCAGTCGTGGTGCGCGGCGAGGGCTATCAAGACGCGCACAGAGCCCATCCGAGCCACCGGCGCGAATACGTCCTCGAAGTCCACTCCTTGGACTTGGACATATCCCTTTGCCACCAGCCTCGCTTTGCGCTTCACCACCTCCCTATGGGCATCCTTCTTAAGCTTGTACACCCACTTGAGGCCAATGGCGCGGTGGCCAGGTGGGAGGGTGGTGAGCTCCCATGTGCCGTTGTCGATGATGCTTCGCATCTCCTCATCCATGGCGGTCCGCCATCCCTTTTCCTTCTCCGCCTCGAGGAAGGAGGCTGGTTCCTCTCCTGAGAGGAGGCAGAGAGGGCTGTAGTCCGCCTCGATCTCCTTTGTATTCTCCCAGAGGTTCTCAAGTGTCCGATATCGCCTTGGAGCCTCCGCTCCGGGGTCCGGCTCAGATGCTGCCGTTGGTGGAGATGCAAAATCGACGCCAGGTGCCGCCGGGATCGGCGTATTGGGCTCCGGTGGCGTGGGAGCGGCTGGAGATGCTCCTCCTGGAGTCGGTGCCCCAGCGTCGGGTGTGCGAGGCGTGGGGGCCGCCGAGACCGTCTCTGCATCGCTGCCTTGGGCGGCACGGTGCCCGCCCTGGAGCCCATGCTCGAGCTCGACTGTGAAACTCTCCAGCCATGGCGCCAGGTTTTCCTCGCGTGCTCCTGCGCGCCAGTCCCATGCGCCATCCTCGTCGAAGACCACGTCCCTAGAGACATGGACGCGATCCGTTGTGGGATCCAGCACACGGTATGCAGCCATGCCTGGCTCATACCCAAGGAACACCATGGGCTGGCTCCTGTCATCGAGGTTCTTGAGGTTTGGCTTGGTCACCTTCACGTGCACCACGCAATCGAACGTGCGCAGGTGTTGCACGCTCGGGCGTCGCCCGCACCACGCCTCATGCGGGGTCATCTTCTCAACGCTCTTCGTCGTGGATCTATTGAGGAGATATGCCGCCGTGGTGACAGCTTCTCCCAGAACCGCCCCGGCATGCCCTTCGCCTTCAGGAGACTACGTGCCATGCCGACGATGGTCTGGTTCCGCCATTCTACGATCCGTTCTGCTGGGGCGTATACGGTGCGGTGAGTTGGCGCCCCACCCCCTTGTCGGCAAAGTACTCCCCGAGGCTGTGGGAGGTGAACTCGCCTCCCTGATCCGTGCGCATCACCTTGAGCTTGTGCCCAGACTCGAGCTCTGCCCTCGCCTGGAAGTGCTTGAGTGCCGCCTGTGCTCCGTCCTTCGTTGCGAGTAGCACCAGCCACATGTGTGTGTTGTGGTCGTCGACCAGCAGAAGGAAATAGCGCTTCCCTCCTGGCGTGGGTGGAGTGATAGGCCCGCACAGGTCGGCATGGACCAGCTCCAGGGTTGTTGAAGCTCGATTCAGTGCTTTGCTGGGGAAGGGAGTGCGTCGGTGCTTGCCGGCGAGACAAGCCTCGCAGACTCGATCGGTCTCTTCGAGCAACGGCAGGCCGTGTACCATGTCTTCCCGGGCTAGTTGGCGTAGTGGCCGGAAGTTGACATGGCCGTAGCGTGCGTGCCATCGTCACGCGTCCTCGCCGCCGTGTACGGCGAGGCACACCGACCGAGCCGGTGTCAGTTGCAGGATATAGAGCCGCCCGGCGTTGCGCTCCACGCGAGCGAGGAGCCGCCCTCCCGGCTCATGTAGCTGGAGTACCCCGTGATGGATCGTGGTCTCGTAGGCGATCTCATCCAGCTGCCCGATGCTGATGATGTTGCTGCAAAGACGGGGTATGAAATACACCTCAGATAGCAGAAGGTGCTCACCGTTGCGGCACTGGAACACGATCGTCCCTTTGCCCTCGATGTGGACCGCTGAGTTGTCGCCGAGCTTGACCGTCCCGCGCACACCGGTGTCCAGTTCGGAGAAGATGTCCCGACGCCCGGACATGTGGTTGCTGGCCCCAGTGTCCAGGTACCACGCCATATCGCAGCGGTCGTCTACTGCCGCCGCTCGCGCCTGGGATAGTTCTTCGTTCAACAGGACATGCTCGCCAGCGCCGTCGGCGGTCAGCACGGTCTCGTGCGTAGTCGCAAGGAGGAGCGCCGACTCGTGCGGCTCTTCCTGCGCCAGATGTACTTGCTCCTTGCGCTCCCGGCGTGGCTCGGTGCAGTTGCGGGAGATGTGCCCAAATTTGTTGCAGTTGTTGCACTTCACCCCGCTCATGTCCCGACCGTCGTCGCCGCAGCCGCCGGACCCGCCACCCGTGTTTCCGCCGTCCTGCGGCGGGCGGGAGTCGTTCCCCTTCTTCTCGTTCTTACCCCGGCGATTGTTCTGACCTGCGTTGCCGTTGCCGCCGCCCGAGCCCTGCCCGGACTCGTGTCCTAGGCGCCGTGCCTCCCATTGTCGTTTGGTGAGGAGCAACTCCCCGCCGGCCTGGCCTGGCGTAACCGCCCCGCAACGTTCCTTGGTCGTGCGCAGCCGCCCGATCAGCTCCTCGACTGAGATGGTCCTCAGGTCGAGTAGCATCTCGATCGCCACGGCAATCTGTGCGTAGCGAGAGGGAACAACTCGTAGGAGTTTCTGTACCACACGTACCTCTTCCAGATTGTCGCCGAGGGTGCGTATCTGATTGACGAGGCTGGTGATCCTCATCCCGAAGGCGTCCAGGGTCTCGCCGTCGTGGAAGGTGATCTGCTCGAATTCAGCACGCAGCTGCTACGCGGTTGCCTCGCGCACGCGATGCACCCCCATACGCATGACTTTGATCATGTCCCAGGCCTCCTTCGCCGTTTCCTCGATGACGAGGACGCCGAGCATCTCAGGAGGCACAGCTCTGAAGAGGATGCCGAGCGCCGCCTTGTCATCACGGACGTACAACGCGTTCCCCTCGACGGCGTCCCAGAGCCCCCAGGACTCCAAATGGACTTTCATCACGAGCGACCACTCGATGTAGTTCGTCGAGGTGAGTGTTGGGAACGTGGTGCCGGCGCCCGGTACGAATGGCGCCAGCTCCATGGCCGCCCCTTCGTGGATCACCACCCGGCGCTCCCGCCTCACCCTGCTGCGCCCGCGACTGCATTCCCGCGGTGGTGTCGGCGATCGGCTTGGCCCACCCCTTCCTCTGTTGAGGGGTGTCGCCGTTGCCTGTGCCGCCGCCTCCGCTGCCGCCCCTTGGCCCGGTCGCTCTCTAGCGCTGGACATAGCCGTCGAACGCCCCTAGACCTTAGCTCTGATGCCAATTGTCAGGGTTTTCTCAACGCAGACCGCACCGATCTCGTGCTCTTCCGCTCTCAGCTTGCTCGTGGTGAGAGGTAGACGATGACAGGTTGTTTTGCGTCGCGTAAGACTTGCGACTTTTCTCGTTTTTCTTCTCTATTTATTCAGTTACTGAAGGGAAAGGGTCGGCCGGTAGATCCTACCTTAGCGTCACGACCCGGTCTGCTCGTGCCATCCCACGAGCTCGCGTCATGTGGAGCCTTCCAGCGAAACGCATGGCCCTCGACGGACGTGGTCACGTCGTTCTACAGGACCATGCAGCCTACATGCACGGTGCGCATAGGTTGCGGCCCAAACTAACCTAACAGCTACTCCCTCCTTTCCGGTTTATAGGGCTCAAATCTGAAATCTCACCAACCAAGGTGAATTGTGAGTGGATGACACTAGTTTGAACTAGGCAATGAAATATTTCTCACAGGTCGACCGATGTGAAGGCTGTCAGTTCTACTCTAACAAATCCCACAAACCAACATCTGCGTTGAAGACAATCCCTCTTGTTTGGCCATTTGCGGTATGGGGATTAGATACAGTCGGTCCATTCAGGACAGGCCAAGGGGGATTCACACATCTGTTGGTGGCAGTCGACAAGTTCACGAAGTGGATCGAAGCCAAGCCCATCAAGAAGCTCGACGCCCTAACGGCCATCAAGTTTGTCACAGACATCATCTCCAGATTTGGGGTACCTCACAGCATAATCACTGACAACGGAACAAACTTTGACTCGGACAGATTCAAAGGTTTCGGTACAGGCCAAGGTATCCGAGTGGATTTTGCATCTGTGGCGCATCCCCAAACAAACGGACAAGCAGAGCGGGCGAATGGACTTATTCTGCAAGGTTTGAAGCCTCGACTCCTGCGAGAGGTGGGACATGCTGCTGGCGCATGGGTCACTGAGCTACCTTCGGTGCTTTGGGGTCTCCGCACAACCCCAAATAGATCTACAGGGCGATCCCCGTTCTTCCTCGTTTACGGAGCAGAGGCAGTCCTTCCGAGTGACTTGCTTCACAACGCTCCACGAGTTGAACTCTTCTCCGAAGCTGAAGCAGAACAAGCAAGGCAAGACGGAGTGGATCTTCTAGAGGAGGAGCGCGAGATGGCACTGAGTCGCTCAACCATTTATCAACAAGATCTGCGGCGCTTTCACGCGCGACACATCAGGAGTCGTACATTCCAAGCAGGTGACCTGGTGCTCCGACTCGATCAACAGAGACCGCATAAGTTGGCTCCCGCCTGAGAAGGACCCTTCATCATCTCCAAGGTGCTGAATAACGGAGCATACCGACTCTACAACATCGACAGGGAAACGGATGAGCCGCGAGCATGGAACGGAGATCTCCTGAAGCGCTTCTACACGTGACCGTCGACTGAAGCAATGTAAAGAACAAGTATCGGTGAAATAATACAAAGCAGATTGAGTTTTTGCAGATTCAAAATTCTTCCGCGGTCGCAGACTCCGGTCTCAAAAAAAAAACTTAGCTGCGATCACGAATCGCCTAAGTATTAACTTTCTCCGAGTGTGCACTAAACGTCGCACTCGGGGACTTAGCTGCGATCACGAATCGCCTAAGTATCAACTTTCTCCGAGTGTGCACTAAACGTCGCACTCGGGGACTTAGCTGCGATCCAGAATCGCCTAAGTATTAACTTTTTCCGAGTATGCTCTAAACGTCGCACTCGGGGACTTAGTTGCGATCATGAATCGCCTAAGTATCAACTTTCTCCGAGTGTGCACTAAACGTCGCACTCGGGGACTTAGCTGCGATCACAAATCGCCTAAGTATCAACTTTCTCCGAGTGTGCACTAAACGTTGCACTCGGGGACTTAGCTGCGATCCAGAATCGCCTAAGTATTAACTTTTTCCGAGTAAGCACTAAACGTCGCACTCGGGGACTTAGTTGCGATCACAAATCGCCTAAGTATCAACTTTCTCCGAATGTGCACTAAACGTCGCACTCGGGGACTTAGCTGCGATCTAGAATCACCTAAGTATTAACTTTCTCCGAGTGTGCACTAAACGTCGCACTCGGGGACTTAGCTGCGATCACGAATCGCCTAAGTATTAACTTTCTCCGAGTGTGCACTAAACGTCGCACTCGGGGACTTAGCTGCGATCCAGAATCGCCTAAGTATTAACTTTCTCCGAGTGTGCACTAAACGTCGCACTCGGGGACTTAGCTGCGATCAAGAATCGCCTAAGTAAAAACTTTCTCCGAGTGTGCACTAAACGTCGCACTCGGGGACTTAGCTGCGATCCAGAATCGCCTAAGTACAAACTTTCTCCGAGTGTGCACTAAATGTCGCACTCGGGGACTTAGCTGCGATCCAGAATTGCCTAAGTATTAACTTTCTCCGAGTGTGCACTTAACGTCGCACTCGGAGACTTAGCTGCGATCACGAATCGCCTAACTACACACTTTCTCCGAGTGTGCACTTAACGTCGCACTCGGGGACGTAGCTGCGATCCAGAATCGCCTAAGTACAAGCTTCCTTCGAGTGTCTCTCACAGATCCACTCGGAGGATTAGCAGACCCTCATTGAGGCTCATGTAGATGTCAAGACCACTGACAATTACATGAGTAGCAGAACCTCATTGAGGCTCATGTAGATGTCAAGACCACCGACAATTACATGAGTAGCAGAACCTCATTAAGGCTCATGTAGATGTCAAGACCACTGACAATTACATGAGTTGCAGAACCTCATCGAGGCTCATGTAGATGTCAAGACCACTGACAATTACATGAGTAGCAGAACCTCATTGAGGCTCATGTAGATGTCAAGACCACTGACAATTACATGAGTAGAAGAACCTCATTGAAGCTCATGTAGATGTCAAGACCACTGACAATTACATGAGTAACAACTCGCTCCGAGTACGACCTGACAGTCGCACTCGAAGACTTAGCCGCGATCCCGAATCGCCTAAGTACTCTATTGCCTTCGAGTGTATCCTACACATCCACTCGGAGACTCAGCAGACCCTCAGTGAGGCTCATGCAGATGTCAAGACAACTGACAATTACATGAGTAACAACTCGCTCCGAGTACGACCTGACAGTCACACTCGAAGACTTAGCCGCGATCCCGAATCGCCTAAGTACTCTATTGCCTTCGAGTGTATCCTACAGATCCACTCGGAGACTCAGCAGACCCTCAGTGAGGCTCATGCAGATGTCAAGACAACTGACAATTACATGCTCCGCATGTTTGCCATTGGCTTCACCAAGAAACGCCCAACAAACACCACGAGCCAAAATCGTATCAACAACTCTTTGGCAAAAGAAGAGAAAAAGATTCGATTCAAATTCAAAGTTCACCTAAGGATAGTTGGCTCGGTGTAGATCAAGCTTATCCACACCGAACCACGAATGTGACGGCCAACAGCAGTGGCCAAAGTTTCTTACAACCAACACTCAGCATACCGAGGTAAAAGTTTTCTTAAACGTCGTCAGGACTGGCGCTGGGACTGGCAGGCTCCACGAATGTGTTGAGGTCGATCCCGTCGGCGATGCGAGTGGCGCTCTCAAGGAAGGTCTCCATGAAGTCTTCGAATCGAAGCTTTTTCGTGTTGGCGACCTGCAACGCCTTCAGCTTCTCTTCCCGAGCCTCCTTGCAGTGCACTCGGACCAGCGACAGAGCGATGTCCGCACCACAGCGAGCCGCAGACTTCTTCCACGCCTGCACTTGGTTCGAGACCTCCTCCAGCCGAGTCATAAAGCCTTCCATCTCGTGCCGAGACTCGTCTTCCGGCCAAAGCTCCTTGTCGATTCGGCCGACGACCTCTCTCAGTCGACCGATGAAAGGCCCCACCTTGCCCAGGCGAATGTGCGCTCGGAGCATATCTCGATTGGCATCCTCGCCGAGTGGAACGTTCGCAAGAATCGACCGCTCAACATCAGCTGCTTCAACCTCAGCGTCCATGCAAAAATCTGCAGAGACAGGACGAGCAAACAGTCAGCGCAGAATGAAATGCACAGTCCACAAGCACTCGGAAAAACAGAACTTACCACCGAGAAGCGCTATCATCTTCCGGGCCCAGTCACTGACATAATTCTCCTGTGCTATGCACCGCCTGTTCAACACTTTCATCTGTCCCATCAGCTCGGTCCTTTGTTTCCCCATTTTATCCACTTCAGCAGTCAACGCCTTGTTTGCCTCACGGGCCTCCTCCAAGGACTTTTCTCGTTCATCCAGGACATCCTTCATACCAGCCAAGGCAACCATTGCTGCATCCAGTTCCCCAGCAAACTGCACCTTTTCAGCCCTCAGAGTCTCGTACGCTGCTCCCATCTCGCAAGTTTTCTGCAAGTCAGCGCCAAGAGACGATCAGACAAATTCAACAAGGACAACAATAAACATTCTAAGTTCTTCAGACCCCTGCCGACGCAAGGAGTCGACAGCGGTCTCGGGGACTACACCCAGTGGGTTCACTAAGAGTGACCCCACTGGCATGAAGCTCAAACAGGTCCGCCCTATTGAGATACATGACAACAAACAAGCCTATGAGGTTACTACTACCCGACCTGAGTAAAATTACTCTCGGGGACTCATCCAGTAGGTGCACTCGGAGTGCCCCCACTGCTAACATTCGAAAAGATTAATTTTTGATCTGATCAAGTTAAAGAAAATGTGTATAAAGACAACTGCCGGTGCAAGCACTCGACAGAAGTCTCGGGGACTACACCCACTGGGTTCACTAAGAGTGAACCCATTGCAAAACAATCATACAATATCTGAGTGCATTGATCAAACACCCAGTGGGTTACAGGAGGAAAGTAAATACTTACTAGCCCACTTACTCTGATATCGTCCCGCAGTTCCAAGCTTCGCTTGTACACGGACGCGATGGAGTCGTACGCTTTCTTGGCCTCTCCCGCCATCAGCTCCGCCTGCACCATGGCCCCCTTGGCAGCTCCCACCTGATCTTCTGGGAGGCGCTGGACTTTGTACTCGACAGTCGACGGGCCTGGCATCGTAGGAGGCTCCTTGGGCATCCCAAGGCCTGCTCCAGTCGGTTCAGCAACAATCAGCGCCGTTTCAGTCGACGGCATCGCCTCAGTCGGCGGCGCGTCCATGGCGAGAGTAGTAACCGGCGGAACAACCTCAAGGACAGGCACCGCAGCTTGCTCGGACCTCCTCTGGTCGCCATCCTCCACATAAATCACCCTGAGGGAAACCCGACCGAACGGCGTGAGACCACAGGAAAAAGACAAGACCAAAGACAGAATTCGTGACGCAATAACGTAGACTCTCGGAATCGCTACGACGCACCTGGCTGAGATGTGGCAACGTTGTCCATGTCCATGGGATCGTCCCCCTGGCGTGTCGGAGAGGTAGCAGAGGTGGCAACCCTGTCGAGTAAAATTCATTCGACCAATAAGCAGGAGTTCGATCAAATACTGAAAGAAGTTAGAAGAACAATGCACTTATGTTGAGGTGACGGGAACTGTGACCCTCATCCGCGGCAAAGCCTTCCGAGGCTTAGATCCACTTGGTTTGGCCACCTTAGAGGGCTGACCCGCAGGCTCAGCAGCAGCGTCCCTGGTCCTCTTGGTGCTCCGAGCACTCGGAACCACCGGAACGGTTGGCGAGGTGCTCGGAATCACAGGAGCGGCTAGCGGGGCACTCGAGGACGCTGGAGGGGCCGAAGGAGCCGCGGGTTCATGACGGCGTTTGGTTCGAAGCTCTAGCGGTGGGGGTGGCGAGTTCTGCTCTTCATCTTCCTCCTCCTCTTCTTCGGACTCCTCCTCCGTCTCCCCACTGTCGGAGACGTACTCGACGCTCTCCACGCTGCCCTCCTGGCTGCCTTCCTCCTCCTCGACCGGACTCCCGTTTGAAACAGGAGAGAACCAGTTGGTCCACGTCTGCACAAGATACAGTCGACAACATCAGACGTCAGTTGGTAAAACAAGAAAAAGCGATAAATCTAAGACAATTGGATGCACTCGACAAGTTTTACTCACCTCATTCAGAGGAGGGTTGTCCGCGCGGAAGGCCTTCACTCGCCGGGCCCCTCTAGGGTTTTCGCAGGCGCCCGTGATGTTGAGGACCCACGACGCCACCGTCTCCCCGGTCACGCACTCGACATTAGTCCGAGTGGAGTCTTCAGGCCCCGTATAGTGCCACATGGCGTGGTGTCGAGCTTGCAGGGGCTGGATACGCCGACCCAGGAAAACCTCCAGCAAATCTATGCCGGTGACTCCCCTTCGGACGACATCTACAAGCGCATCGACCAAAGGCTGGATATGGATCTTCTCCGCCTTCGTGAGCGTGAGCTGCTTAGGCGGAGCCGGTCGGTCTAAGCTAAAGGGAGGCAGTCCTGTCCTGGCATTCGGGCAAGCAACATCCTGGCAGTAGAACCATGTCGACTGCCAGTTCCTAACAGATTCACTCAACTGAAGAGCGGGATAGCTACTTTTACTCTTCTTTTGGAAGCCTAAGCCTCCGCAGAGCTAGAGGAGGTGAGTTTTATCATCCGACTGGTTAAGTCATTTGATAGTTTGGGATCTAGCAGAGAAGATGTGTTTGAAAAGCCCCCAATGGGGAGGACAACAATGAAACACTCGCACAACACGACGAAGGCAGAGAGATGAGCTATGGCGTTTGGGGGAAAATGGTGGAGCTGCGCCCCGACGTGGTTCATAATACCTTTGAAGAAGGGATGAGGAGGCAGAGAGAAACCTCGGTGCACGTGGCTGAGCAGCAAGACGCGCTCCCCCTCCCGGGGCGCCGGCTCGGTCTCGCCCTCCTCCGGCAACCTCCACGACTTGTGCGCAATCATTCCGTGCTCCACCAACTCTAGCAAGTTCTCCTCCGTCACCGTGGAGGGGAGGAAATCCCCCTGGATCCACCCCGCCGGTAGCGCTCGCTGCCGCCGCTGAGCAGGAGCCGCCGCCTTCCCCTTCTTCTTCCACGCCTCTAGCTTGCTAGTCTTCCCCTTTGTCATGGCGGAGGCTGCAGACCCGCAAGGGAGAAGGAGAAGGAAGAAGCTTGGGATGCGCAGGAGATGGCGAGAGAAGCGGGGCAAATGCAAGTTATCCGGCGAGTGTAACGAAAAACGCTCGCCGCAAAAGTTTAAATAAGGTTCTGACTGGGTCACTAGCAAGTGGCCCCGAAATCTCATCCCCCGACCGGTTGCTGCGGTATTAGTGGAGAAGATGAAGGCGCGGGAATCGAGGCGTCAGGTACTACTCGAGTGCGATGTCGTCATCCCCGCTGAGCGCGCGACAACCGAATTTGAGGATCCCGGAAAATCCGCCGCTGTCAGTTGACTGGTCACGTCAAAAGATACCATGGAAGCACTCGGTCCATGACAGTTCGTTTCACAAATACATCCACTCGGATCGTTGGTCAAGGAAGATAAAATGGATCGAGGCAAGCAACGCGAAAGTCGCATCCGTATCAGTTGGATCCGTACTCCAAGCATCGCTTCGTCGTTCCAACCCCAATCCATTCGGGGACTAATAATGGGGTCACAGTCCTAGGGTAGGGTCATAGGCCTTCCCTATAAGTCCTACCCAAGGACTACCCTTCATAAGGGATAAGGCCCTTAGTCAGTTCCGACTGAATTAAGGGCTTCCCATCAACCAGTCAGTAATAAATCCTCCACCATCCAGTCGGAGATGAGCATTCGGAGTATATCGAACTAACCGACTGGATTCCACTCTGTGCATCGTAACCCCCGTGGAGGGAAACGGTCATACGTTTCCCTGTGCGTTTATTAGCATTTAAGACATACGTTACCTGTAACGTAGGCATTTATTCGCCACTACTCCACCCCTGTGAACCGAACCGTTCTGAAGGGTAGCGCACTCTATATAAGCCACCCTTCCCCACTGGTGCAGGGGTTAGCAATTCACTGTAATCCATATTCCACTCGACAACAAGCTCCCAAGAGCACTGAGACGTAGAGCTATTACCTCCACCGTAGAGGGGCCTGAACTCATACAACCTCGCCGTAGCTAAGGCTCTGCCCATCCTTTCGTACCCTGCACATCTACTGTCAGGCTTATACCCACGACAACTGCCACATTATGTATGTGCACAAGTTGATTCAATTTTTTGTCTCATCTATGTAACCTAGCTAGCTAGATTCTATATGTCATGTTGTTGTCTCTCAAGGTATTGAACAAATCCATGGCTTCCTCATTACCTGGTAGTAACAGACGCATGGCGCTATGAAGCTCTCGAAAGTTGTTTTAGAACGGAGTTCCTGATAGAATAATTCGTTTTTCGGTTCAAATTTCGGCAAAGTCCTTCCAAATAGCGATATTCGGATGGCTCCTTTTGAACTGCTTACCAAAAAGCTAATTATCCTATTTGGGATTCCTTTACAAACCAACTTTGTATAGCTTCATAGCATCATGCGTCTATTACTAGTAGGTAATGATGAAGTCATGGTTTTCTTGAATCTTTTGAGAGTAGACAATGTGACATATGGAAGGGTAGATGAGATGAGGAAAAATATGGATCATTTTCTACACATCCAGAATGTCGCCATTTTGTTAAATCCCTTAAAGGTTAAGAGAATCCGTTAGACATATTTTAGAGTATATATTCACTCATTTTGCTCCGTATGTAGTTTTCTGATGAAATATTTAAAAGATCTTATATTTTGGAACGTGGGGGTACAAGTTTACAAAAGTTTATTAAATAGTAGAAATTTAAATAGTAGGACATACGATGCCCGGCCTGCATCCTCGTCGTCGACTCGGTGACGACCACCTTCCTGATAGGCGCCAGCATGTGCGGGACTGGGCTCCGCCGAGCTGGCACTCGGAGGAGTTACCTTCCGGGGCACGCAGCTTGGTGAGGAACCGGGCTCCCGTCGTCGACCGGGAGCTTCTTTGGTGGTGGTCGCAGGGGCCACTTTCGGTTCCTAGGGTGCCGGCACCCGAGAAGGAGGTACGTCGCCATGTCAGCGAGGAGGACGAGCACGTCCGTCGCTACATGGAGGCGTTGGATGCCAGGTTCTCCAGTACCTCGCAGGTTCTTCAGGGATCTCACCCGAGCTATGATCCGGTGATGGTCCCTACTCTTTGGGTGTCCACCGCCCGCGCCTCAGTACAGCGACGGCTCTTTGTTGGTTGATCAGTTATATATTATTCGATGTATTACTGTACTCGAGAGATGTATTATTTATGTATTCCATATTATAAATTCGATAATATTAAGTGGATTATTCGATGATGCATTAATTTAGTGGATTATTCGATGTATATAAGCGAGAGTTTTGGTTTCAAATTAGTTAATTTAGTTTTTTATGTTTAATTAATTTGTAGATACTATGGATCCAATACAGGGCAGAGACGAATATCAGGAAGACGTCATGCATGGTATCATCCCCGGGGATGATATTTTAGTTCGCGATGTCGATGTCACCAATCAGTTTATGAACGAGTCCGGCGAGGGAGGTGAGTCTCTCAACACACGAGGTAGAAGCTCCGGTGAGGTAGACGCCCATGCCTCGGGCGAGGGAGGAATCAGCGGCTCCAATGAGGAAGAAGCCGACGAGGGAGAAGCGGACTGCTCCATCGAGGAGCATATATATATTAATAAATTAATCCTCTGCTATATACATATATTAACGCTCTTTCTTTTAGCCCTCCGGATCGAGCAAAACTTTAGTACGGACGAAACGAGGCCCAACCAAGGAGCTGGATGATGGTGAGAGATACAGGATCGAAACAGTCTCAAATGTCGAGCAACCAATTGCTCCCACAGATGTAAAGCACAAGTTTGTGAAGGCATGTGGAGTTGTTGTTAGGGAACACATCTCTATCACCACTCGAGAATGGATTAAGACAAGGGAGGAAGGAGTCTCATATGTCAGCACAGCAGCCAAAGAAAACCTTTGGAGAAAGCTCATGCTTAATTTCACACTGCCGGTGCCAGAGGTTGATCCAGATGAGGAGGAGCCAAATAAGGAGGAAATGGAAAGGCGAAAAGAGGCCCTAGAGAAAAAATTCAAGGAGTGGGATCTTAAGAACATGGCTGATTTATTCAGGGGCTGGAAAAAAATATTGCACCAGGACTTTATCTTGAAAGATAAGACTCCAGATTTCGATCACGACTATGACAAGATAAAAGACTACTGGGCCGAATTTGTGGCGTACAAGAAACCGAAGGACGCCTTGGAAAAGTCTGCAATAAATAAGACGAATGCAGGTAAGAAGAAGTACCACCATATTATGGGCCTGGTGGCTACGACGGTAACATGGCTAAGTGGGAAGCACTTGAGGCATCATTTCTGGAAAAAAGTATCACTCCAGAGCCCTTAACATGGCTCGAACGGGGAAGAAATTGGTTTTACGGGCATGGGGGCTTGTTGGATGAAGAAGGGAAGGCAATATATAACCAAAGACACACAGATAATCCCCTACCCATCGAGGAAATTAGACGTGCAGTAGAGGATGTTGAAGAGGGACGGTTCTTGCCAGATAGAGAGAACGACGAGCTCACACGCGCCCTTGGGAATAAGGAACACAAAGGGCGAGCACGAGGCTTACCAGGCTCCCCGCCGTGGATGCTTGCATTTTTCGAGGAAAAGAAGAGATTTCTCGATAGAAGCCATCTGAGGAGAAAGGAAAAGGAGGCAGCTGAGAAAGCGGCTAATGCAGACCGGCTGCGTAATATAGAAGAAGCAGTAAAGCGGCTGGAGCATGCTCAGGATCAAATCGACAGACGGCAAGGTAGCGACCAATCTCAGCGGCTCATGAGAGAAGCTGCATCAAATCGGAAATGCAGTGTCGCTTCCACGCAGCTCCAGGATGATGGTGATGATGCAGTGACAACGGATCCTCCTCGTCGCTACCTAGTGGATGATATCACAGAGAGCACACCTTGTCAGCTAAAGGTGAAAGCTGCTAACTTAAGGTTGACGGTGGCACTCGGCATGGCCATACCAATTGGACATAATCCAACTTGGCATTGCTCTCCGGTTCCAGAAGGGTACGTTGTCGTCGCGGTGGATGAAGTGGTGAAAGATTATGAGGAGCTGAAGCTCGACCACCCTGCAGGTGAAGATAGGGATTTGACTCAACTTGTAGAAGTCAAGACACAAACCGTTGTATGGCCAAAGGAGGACATATTCCTTCCAAATTGGACGCCAAGGCCACCGACTCCTCATAGCAGCAATCCTTCTTGTCCTCCACGTCACCAGTCTCCAACGCAACCGTCGTCTTCACCGCCTCACAGGTCTCCAGCGCAAGCGTCGTCTTCGCCACCTCACCAGTCCCACCGCAGCCGCTCCACCGTCGCATCAACCGTCTCCACCGCCCCGTCAGCCGTCTCCATCCACTGATGACCAAAATGTAAGTTGTCGCTCCTCCCAAAAGTACCTCATAAGAATATGGAGAAGAGACCTTGGGACTATACTGGAGAGGACAATATTAAGAGGGCAGACGCCCAACATCAACAGTGGAAGGCTGACGTGGCTAACAAGAAGAAGCCGAAAGAGCCAGAGTTCCTGGTCACCCAGAAGATCATGCCTCGTGCGTGAAAATGCTGAAAAACCTTGCAGATCCCCCGCCACCGTTGCCAGCAGACTATCAACGCTCTATTCTCAAGTCGGCTCAGACAAAAAAGCAGCGGTTGAAGAGTAGTACGTCCGGCGATAAATTAGTTGTCCAACTTGGACAACAAAAAAACCAATCGTGCCCCCCCGCTAAAAGTGTATTCCGATACAAAGGTGTGCTCGAGCGGAGCTGCGGTCGAGCAGAGGAATGATGAATCAGCTGGCATCGATCCGGATTTTCTTGCACAATATGGAGACGCGGCCAAGGCTCAAGGCATGTCTATTGATGAGTATTTAAACCATTTGGAGGAATTCGCTGACATAACATACGTGTATCGGTACGGGGCTCCTCTCGTCAAACCTGAGTTAGTCAAGGAGCTACTAACAGAAATGCGAAGATTGCATGACTGGTACATGCAAGATGTGCTCAACAGGAAAACTGGATGTACCTTGCATATAGAAACGAGCATTTCGGGCATGGAGATGGCGTGATAATGATTGAATTCGACGAATTATTTCAGTTATACCAACAAGACATCCTCGACAAATCTATCATCAGTGCCTATTGTTTTTAAGTATTAATAATTTATGTCATTAAGTCTTACTCAGCTCATTCTTGCATGTATAATCTTACTCATCACTATATTAATTTTGCAGACTAAAAATTCTCGAATGCAAAAGAGGACAAATCTATGACATTGTGTTCATTGACCCATATTACATTCATCAGCAAAGTCTCGCAACGAATCCCTGCGAGACAGAGAATAACTTGGTACAAGGGTTAAGGTTTTCCGGTACCAAAAGGGAAATACTATTTCCTTACAATTTCAAGTGAGTGTTACTACACACATTCTATTTTCGCTTACTCGATGTTATTATGAGTGTATAATTGACTCGTTATGCGTGCACATGTTTCACTTTATTTTATTAATCATTATACCTGACAAGGGAGAAGTAATAGTCATGGACCCGAATTGCACACCCCTCGTTGAATGGACGAACATGCAGGATTGCCTCAAGAGATAATTTCAATCATTATGGCACTATTTCCTTACAATTTCAAGTGAGTGTTACTACACACATTCTATTTTCGCTTACTCGATGTTATTATGAGTGTATAATTGACTCGTTATGCGTGCACATGTTCCACTTTATTTTATTAATCATTATACCTGACAAGGGAGAAGTAATAGTCATGGACCCGAATTGCACACCCCTCGCTGAATGGACGAACATGCAGGATTGCCTCGAGAGATAATTTCAATCATTATGGCACTATATCGACAACTTCTCGTTCATTTCCTGATAGCAAGGAATTAATATAGAACTCCTTTATTCATTTCCTATTCTTGGCAGGGCTTGGAAACGGTTCACCGCCATGGCTTGGGGTGTTTCGAAGTCAGAACTTACATTTAAACAAATAGATGTAAGTAACTACTAGCTAGATTGGCGCATCTCTTTATTCTAGTTTCAATACCATTATAATTCTTGATTATGTTTTTGATTGAACTCTGTTCTCGTAAAGTGCTTGAGGCAGGAACAAGGAACAATTTATGTGGATATTATGTTTGCGAGTTCATTCGCCAGACGACCCATGAGACAGGCAAAAACTGAGACATAAAAAAAATTGAAGTACGATAAACAATACTCAGAACTTTATTTTATTACCGTGAATTGTGTTCAGTTTCATTGATATATATATTAACCCCTTTTTTAAATTAGATCGAATGGTTGCGGGACGGTCTTCTACCACATGAACGTGTACGAGCAATTTAAGAGGAAATTGTCGGATTCTTATATGCAGAGGTCCTAGGTCTGATGGGAGAATATTATTGCCCGTCGATGCTATTCCAATGAAATGTTAAAGTGTAAAAGAGACATATGTGCATGTGTAACTTGTGTCTACATTTTGTAATATGTTCAACAAAGCACGACGGGTGAGATGGTGTAATATATTCGTGACGATGACGTGCAATATAGTTGTTCCTTTATTGTTGTGTATGTACCATCATATTTAGTGCAAAACAAGAATTAAAAAGTGCCCAAAACAAATAAATGAGAAAATAGGGGGCAGCAAAATAGCCCCATCCAATTTAATGCAAAACCATAAATCCTAAAAAGTGCTAAAAAAACAACGAATAAATAGCCCCAGTTCGTATTCTAATGCCCTCCCCCTCGCTCCCAGCCCCGCCACGTGAAGGTTCATTAGCCCCGGTTCGTAATACGAACAGGACTAATACCCCTCCCCCGCCTCGCTCCCAGCCCCTCCACGTGAAGGGTCATTAGCCCCGATTCGGGGCCGAAACGGGGCTAGCATTAGCACCGGTTGTTTAGTCTCAGTTCGTGAACCGGGACTAAAGGCAAGAACGAACGGGGTTATAGGCTATTTTTTTACTAGTTGACAGATTTCATCTGCTTCACGTGGATGATTTTTTCATGGAACTTGCTACATCATCAACTCGTTGTTGAACAAATCTGTTCCAACCAACCAACTGAAATCGCGACATACGCACCTGCTGGCCTACTCGAACCGCCCGTCCACCGGAACTCCATGAGGCACCCCGTAAGGCCGTGATTCACCGGTCTTTGCCAAAATCGCTGCAGCTGTCAACCTGTCGAGCTAACTATCGGCTATGTCTGCGTTTTTTGCCATGCCCTGTCGCCTGAGCTCCTTCACGCTATCACGTCGTGGAACAACGTATGTCCACCACTTCAACATGCCGGATGCGCCAAGCTGGACACATAGGCCAGTGTCGTGGCCTTGGAACCTTGTGGACATTGCTGAACCCGATGCTTCCCGCGGCGCCAATTTGTCCGATGACTGGCCAAGCCAAATGAGCTAGATGCTCGGAAACTGCATGTCACGTCCATGCCTGCTACCGCTCCTACCTACTGCAGACATCATCAAGAACACCAACTGCACGACCAACCGGGCGGCCGGAACAGGCCCATTTTGGGGGACCGGGGCGATACTAAAACACGGACCCTTTAATATACTCATTATGGCAATTAATACTTTCTTCGTTCTTAAATATAAGATGTATTATTTTTTTAAAAATTCAAAGATTTTAACTTTAATCAAGTTTATAGACAAAAATATCAATATCTAAAACACCAAATCATTATCACTGAATTCAACATGAATATATTTTGAGATTTAGTATTGTAAATATTTATATATCTTGTTGTAAGGTTGTTCAAACGTACATAACATTTATCTTTTTGAAAAACTAATACACCTTATATTTAAGAATAAAGGGAGTATATATCTATACAAAATATTATGAATAAACAATTAAATGCATAAAAATGTAATCTGTCAAGTAGTTTATAAATATTCTCTCAAAAAAATCTAACTTTCTTAGATGCGAAGTCACTAATATTGTTGTTATCCATGGAAAGAGAATAAAAGACATACTGTATGTAAAATTTTGACGGTCACGATAACCAGTAGGCGTAGTGTGTTCTCCTCTTTGTGACTCGGCCTCTCGACTCAATCGTGAGAGGCTGATGATGGGGTGTCACGAGATAAGGTATCAGCCATACTAGATCAATCGTTGGTCGTTGGATATCACACATCAAATCAAGCCATATTTTGGATGTCATCTTATAAGCCAAATTAGCTCCAACTATTAAAATGATATGAATAAGTTTAAATCTTTTTAGGATCAATTGATCGCTAATGTCATATTCAAGAAAAGGGGATTTTCTCCAACTAAAAAAGGGAGATTGCTAATTCTGCTGAACCGGTGTTTTGAAATGGAGCTCATTTTGTGTCCCACCGTCATTTTGGAACTTGACCTGACCGTGTGACCCACAACCATTTTCTAACTAAAACAAAAGGGGGTTGCTAGCCTGGTGTGGCCCATCACAATGTTTTCACAGCTTTGTTTAGGGCTAAACCAACAGACTACCTAAACAAAAATACCCAAGGCCGAGTCGCTAAAGAAACATAACGTTTCAGCTTTCTTCTTCCTGGAGATCGATCGAATGACTTCTCAGCTTTCATGGCCCCTCAAGCGAGCGGTTGTCGATGGTAGAAGTGCACTCATACCTGGGCGGGGGCCCGGGGCGGCCGCCCCCCCCCCTCAGGGTCGGCCCTGGGTCGGAAGTTCAACATGCACCTGTACACGCATGCTACAATGGAAGGGATGCTAATTACGAATCCCAGTTATCTATTAATTTAATTATTTTATTAGATTGTTGATGAAGGGACTAACTTGTTTGATTGCTAATCTACTGCATGTACGTCATAACAACGAAAATACGTCTACTCCTTGGAAGAAGTTAAGGAGGACTCCAGAATAAATGTGTGGATGTGCTGCACGGAGTAAATGATTAGATATTAAAAACCCCCATGATTGAATTATTATGTGGAAAATTATGCATAATCTGGAAAGGGACTTCAGGCAACTGTTATTATTGACCATCACTTGTGTATGGAGGAATATGAGAGTCGCTCCGAGGACAAGGATTTTTTTTCATTTGCCGGAAAATTGATCTGTTTTGGAACTGAAATGCCCTCAAACTCCGTTCTGGAGGAAAATTATTGTTGGTGGAAATATTGTCCGAAAAAATACATATAACCTCAAAAGGGATTTAAAAGAAGCATTATTATTGAGCATCACTTGTTTGTGGACGAAGATTAGAGTCACTCCAAAGACAAGGAAATTGCTCTTCATTTGTCAGTATGCCTGACGATACTTTATCTGCACTATATTTATTTATTTGGAGCTATGTCTTATTGCTGGAATACTACAGCAACTTTATTGGCATGCAACAATTACAAAGTAAAATTGACGTACTTCGGATTGGAAATTATGCCATGAAACTCCCTTGTGGAGGAAAACTCTTATTGTCATAGGACACTCTGTGCAACTTCGGTGAGAAGGTATTTGATTTATTGTTATACCTTTGGAATATATTGATTATGACTTACTATTTGGAAAAGGATGAGTGGAAATATTGCTCCATGGTTAAATTAGTGCATTATGGATTTTCACACAATGGTCTATCTTTCTTGATGTCCATTGGAAGTTGGCAAATAAATTTCTTTATTTGGAAAATGTAAGTCTATATGGAGGAATACCGATAATGGGAACACATGCTTGGAATTTTATTATCTACAACATCAACGACTTGGACATATATCTTGGAACTAGATGAATTGGCTTATTGATTCTGGAATTCTAAACTTTAGTGGGAGGACTTTGGTATTTTGGGAAGCATATATACTGGACATTTTTACTGGCACACCTTTTATTAAGGTGGAAGGAGATTACAAAAGTAAACTTCACATTATTTTTTTATATAGTTATGGTATTTTTCCCACTCCCACTAGAGGCTAGATTATTTATTTTATCACATTCATTGATAATTGCACTTGATATGGTTATGTTAATACTATTTGAAGTACAAGTCGGAATGTTTTATTGTGCTTGTCAGATTACGTACTGAAGTGGAAAATCAGTTGCTTAAAAGATATTAAAGTTTTAACAACTGATTGGTGGGGGAAGTAAACTTCATGAATATATTAGTTGAACATGAAAAGAGCATGGAACTATTCACCAATGTAATAAACTGTACACTCTGCAATTAAATGGAGGAATTGAATAATTTTGCTACCATTTGTTTTTAGGAAGAAGCATTGCATACATACTGTTGTTTATCAATATCACACTATCACTCCTTATGGTTTGTAGACTGGAATGGAATATATATTTTTGTAAGGAAATTCTTAATTACTACAACGCACACACCAGGAACTTTCTAATAGTTATTATTGTGGATCAAAGGGTGTTTTCTTTTTATCCAGAAAAGGAAAACTAGTGGAAAAGTAGGAACACAATAATTATTATGATCAAAGGGTGGAATTATTAACAATCATACTGGAATATAATCTTGATTCCAAAGGAAACAAGTGAAACTCCCGATACTAACATGCTTAGGATAAGTTGGAGGAATTAACTTGGAATGTCATATATGCATAATTGTTATGTCTTTTGGGGGAAAACTCACTCTATATTTGGGAGGAAGTCTCTTGAGAAGGCTCAAAATTTTATCAATGTCAACTATGGGTGGAAGAAATGCGGGAAGGAATAAACTCATTGAGGAATTATATAATTTGGGAACTTATTATCATACCAAGAAACTGCAAGCCCATTGTTTGTAAATGTTTTTATTCATTTGTGAGGAAATTTGACTAACTTGAATATTATAATTTCACTCTTGTTATTCAGTTCTTCACACAAAGGGAAATATACTTTGTGGAAACTCTCTCTCCTAGAGTTTTGGGAAAGAGGAACTAAAACATAGTTTGCTAATTAAATACATTATTGTATGGTCGTATAACAAGCTTCATGTAAATGGAATAGCAGGTTATATTGTTTTCTAAATGAAGCAAGGAGGTCATCTACAAATGTAAGTGTAAAATATTTTGCTTTATTATTGTATACGTTAACATTGTTTTGTTTTTTGCAATGATAAAATCACATTGATGGAAGTGAAAGCTTGGTCATTTTTTTAACTTTCATATGAAAGGAACATTTGAAGCTTCCTATGTTTTGGGAGTGGAATCACATAGGACAAGTTTTTTGAAATGTTTCTATGGAAATTGCAAACTTGTTAAGTACCTGAAACCAAACTTAGTGAGGAATTATGTTTGAACTCCTGAGGAAAAAGGGATAATACATGGTGTTGAAATCTACTGTATCTTCGTTATACAATCGTACCTTAGCTTCTGGAATTTATGTTGCGTTAAAGTAGTAGAAGGAAAAACAAGAATCTAACGGAATGCCACACATCATATTAGATTGTGGAAAGTGCATCATAACATGTCACTTGTTAATAACATTGAGGAAGCTATTATTGTATGGACGAGATAAGAAATAAGTCCAAGTATGCATATTCAATTTTAATTTTTGTAGTACTAATATGGTGCAGGTTCACTCACTAAAGTCAGGAATTTCATTCGAACATGGTTATTCATATTTATGTGGTTCTGAAAATTTGGTCAACGTGGTTATCTTCTATTTGACTTGATGTGGAATTATTCATATTATTGATATATGTGACTGGAAATAATTGATGCGGAATTTTCACTTGAGGAAACAAAATAATCAAGGCCCTTGTAAAGGTGGAATTGCACTCGAGGAAATAATACTCGAGACGCCGAGGACAGCTTTGTTGGAATAATTAGGTGGAAACTAAGGTCTCTAGTGATCTTAGGTGTCACAACAAGGAAACATATTGAGGGAATGTATCACAATATATATTTATGGGTTTTCAATGTAGTTTTAATATGATTGTTGATCCCTTGACTAAGCCTCTTAGTCAGGAGGTATTTGGCAAGCATGTTAAGGCTATGGATTTACGAATATTTGAATGATCGTTTTGGACAAGTGGGAGATGCTAGAATTATGTGTCATGCAACTATATTCAAGTAATAGAAATTGCTAATATTCAGAATACCTTATTATGGAATTATACATGTATTTATACATGGAATTACTTTACATAACTATCATGGAATTATCACTTGTTGGAACGTACTTGAGTTATATGCTTAAGGAAGCTCGTAGATCATGAGTGGAATACAATATACTATTTATATTGGAAAGACTACGTGGTACATTGATGATCGGAAGGAGCTGGATCGCATAGTTAGATTACAGCCCTAATGTTGATCTACATAATTAGAGGAATTTACACTCTATATTAAGGCGCGTAGCTCACAAGCGTGTGCTCCGGGGACATAACGGGTAGAATCTGTTAACAGACAAATATCGTGGTTGGTAATTTGATCTGGACTCTATGCCGGAAAACTAGTTAAAAAGACTAGGAATCTTATCTGTATAAGAGGTGGACTCTTTGAAAAGACAGTATAAGAAGGTTCATATCCCCTAGGCTCAGATATGCGAATTGTGAGCGGCACCATGGATAAGTGCAGAGGAATAGGGGGTAGATCACAACACTAATTTCTAACAGTTCTCCTATGTGGAGAAGACTTTGTAGCAGAGTTTGGCCTGGACCGCCGGCTTACAAGGTTGGATGTATGGAATGTGAGAGATTAGATGGAGGCACGTATTTGGCGTCTGATTTGTGGTATGTGAAAACTCAATCTATGTAATTCTAATTGTTTGTTCTTAGAAGGAGACATGTCTGATAATAAATCGAATGCAGGAGGAACTGATGTTCCGTTCTGATATGCCAGATTATGAGTTATGGGTAGAATGATGAGGTAGGAAGTGTTGGGATATAAACTGGAGTGGACGAAGAAGGTAAGTATGATGTCAGTATGCGTCTTTCTGTCAAAAAGAAAGATCATGTACCTTTTGGTTAAATGTCACACTAGTATAGAAAAAGGGTGTTTCGGCCGAGGGCCGAAAGACCCTTAGTCCCGGTTCAAATGAAAACAGGGACCAATGCCAGGCATTGGTCCCGGTTCGGTTTGCCGGGGCATTGGTCCCGGTTGAGTTCACCTCACTAGTCCCGGTTCGGGGCAAAACCCAGGACTAAAGATCCAGCGACTGCCACGTGGCGTGCCGCGGAGCACTAGTCTTGGTTTGTGGCATGAACCGGGACTAAAGGGTAGGCTATTAGTCCCAGTTTTAGACAAAAAGAGGAACTAAAGTGTTGCCTATATAAACCCTCGCCCCTGCCCACCCTCTCCTCTCTTTTTTGGGTGTTGAGGTGTGACCATGCCATGCTCTTACCACTCTAGTTCATGCACATGAGGTGTTCGATGAAATGCCCGAGCCACACTACTTAAGCTTTCTCCTCTCCAAGCTCGACCTCCAAGCTCCATTTTCATCAATATTTGTCTAGGTTTGGCCGTGCACCAACTGCACAATTGTTTTAAAAGGTTAGCTAGTTCATCCTTTCATCTGTCACTGCTAGTTTAGCTCATTTCAAATGCTCTAAAAGTCGAGTGATTTGTGAGGGAGTGTCCACCATATATGAGAGAAGAAGAACGCCGACTGTTGTTGTGGGGGTCACTTCTCCTTCTTCTCCTTGTGCTAGATATTGTTATGCACTAGGGAAGTAGGAGTAGCGACCATCATTGACGGTCAAAAAATCAGGTGAGGGAGTGCCCACCATATATGAGAGAAGAAGAATGCGGACTATTGTTGTGGGGTCGCTTCTCCTTCTTATCCTTGTGCTAGATATTTGTTATGCACTAGGCGAAGTAGGAGTAGCGACCATCACCGACGGTCGAAAAATCAGGTGAGGGAGTGTCCACCATATATGAGAGAATAAGAATGCTGACTCTTGTTGTAGGGGTCGCTTCTCCTTCTTCTCCTTGTGCTAGATATTTGTTATGCACTAAGGGAAGTAGGAGTAGAGACCATCATCGACGGACGAAAAATCAAGTGAGGGAGTGCCCGCCATATATGAGAGAATAAGAATGCCGACTGTTGTTGTGGGGGTCGCTTCTCCTTCTTCTCCTTGTGCTAGATATTTGTTATGCACTAGGGGAAGTAGGAGTAGCGACCATCATCGACGGTCGAAAAATCAGGTGAGGAGGTGTCCAACATATATTAGAGAAGAAGAATGCCGACTGTTGTTGTGGGGGTCGCTTCTCCTTCTTCTCCTTGTGCTAGATATTTGTTATGCACTAGGGGAAGTAGGAGTAACGACCATCATCGACGGTCAAAAAATCAGGTGAGGGAGTGTCCACCATATATGAGAGAAGAAGAATGCCGACTGTTGTTGTGGGGGGCGCTTCTCCTTCTTCTCCTTGTGCTAGATATTTGTTATGCACTAGGGGAAGTAGGAGTAGCGACCATCATCGACGGTCGAAAAATCAGGTGAGGGAGTGTCCACCATATATGAGAGAAGAAGAATGCCGACTGTTGTTGTGGGGGTCGCTTCTCCTTCTTATCCTTGTGCTAGATATTTGTTATCCACTAGGGGAAGTAGGAGAAGCAACCATCATCGACGGTCAAAAAATCAGGTGAGGGAGTGTCCATCATATATTAGAGAAGAAGAATGCCGACTGTTGTTGTGCGGTCGCTTCTCCTGCTTCTCCTTGTGCTACATATGAGATAAGAAGAAACCCCTTTGTAACAGATGAGTTCTCGTTTGAAACCCTGATACTTCGAGAGAGATTGTCCGTTTTGTACACGAAGTGCATCCAGCTTTTTGTTGTAACCCTCTCGACTTTTTAGCACATGCTATGTGGGAGAAATGATGATACCATGTCAACTTTCAACATTTTCATAGTTCATTTGTAGTGCTTTTCAATTTCAGGGTCAACTAGTTCAAAACAAATAAGTAAATGCACGAAAAATACCAAATGAAGTCACAAATTGTTTAAAATTTGTGATATGCCTTTGAACGGTGCCTTTTGAACACACAGAAAGTATGGAGTTCAAATAAGTTCATAAAAATGAAATCCCTTTGTAACAGATGAGTTCTCGTTCGAAACCTTGATACTTCGAGAGAGATTGTCCGTTTTGTACACAAAGTGCATCCAGTTTTTGTCGTAACCCTCTCAACTTTTTAGCACATGCTATGTGTGTGAAATGATGAAACCATGCCAACTTTCAACATTTTTAGAGTTCATTTGTAGTGCTTTTCAATTTCAGGGTCAACTAGCTCAAAAACAATAAGTAAATGCACGAAAAATACCTAATGAAGTCAGAAATTGTTGAAAATTTGTGATGTGCCTTTGAATGGTGCATTTTAAGCACACAAAAAGTATGGAGTTCAAAGAAATTCAAAAAAATAAAATACCTTTGTAACACATGAGTTCTCGTTCGAAACCCTCATACTTCGAGAAAGAATGTCCGTTTTGTACACGAAGTGCATCCAGTTTTTTTCGTAACCCTCTCAACCTTTTATCACATGCTATTTCGTTGAAATGATGATACCATACCAAATTTCAACATTTTAAGAGTTCATTTGTAGTGCTTCTCAATTTCAGTGTCAACTAAGTCAAAAAAATAAGTAAATGCACGAAAAATACCAAATGAATTCAGAAATTGTTGAAAATTTGTGATGTGCCTTTAAATGATGCATTTTGAACACACAAAAAGTATGAAGTTCAAATAAGTTCAAAAAATGAAATCCCTTTGTAACAGGTGAGTTCTCGTTTGAAACACTGATACTTCGAGAGAGATTGTCCGTTTTGTACACGAAGTGCATCCAGTTTTTGTCGTAACCCTCTCAACTTTTTAACAAATACTATGTGGCTGAAATGATGATACCATGTCAACTTTCAACATTTTCAGAGTTTATTTGTAGTACTTTTCAATTTCAGGGTCAACTAGCTCAAAAACAATAAGTAAATGCACGAAAAATAACAAATAAAGTCAGAAATTGTTGAAAATTTGTGATGTGCCTTTGAATGGTGCATTTTGAACACATAAAAAGTATGGAGTTCAAATAATTTCAAAAAAACGAAATCCCTTTGTAACAAATGCATTCTCGTTCGAAACCCTGATACTTCGAGAGAGATTGTTCGTTTTGTACACGAAGTCCATCCAGTTTTTGTCGTAACCCTCCAAACTATTTAGCACATACTATGTGGGTCAAATTATTATACCATGCCAACTTTCAACATTTTGAGAGTTCATTTGTAGTGCTTTTCAATTTCAGGGTCAACTAGCTCAAAAAATAAGTAAGTGCACGAAAAATACCAAATGAAGTCAAAAATTGTTGAAAATTTATGATGAGGCTTTGAATGGTGCATTTTGAACACACACAAAAGTATGGAGTTCAAATAAGTTCAAAAAAATAAAATCCCTGTGTAACATATCAGTTCTCGTTCGAAACTCTCACACTTCGAGAGAGATTGTCCGTTTTGTATACGAACATCTAGTTTTTGTCGTAACCCTCTCAACTTTTTAGCACATGCTATGTGGATGAAATGATGATACTATACCAACTTTCAACATTTTCAGAGTTAATTTGTAGTGCTTTCCAATTTCAGGGTCAACTAGCTACAAAAAAATAAGTAAATGTGCGAAAAATACCAAATGAAGTAAGAAATTGTTGAAAATTTGTTAAAATATTTAATAGAAAACAAAAAAAAAGTCAACTAAAACATTAACTAAAATGAATGAATTAAAAATAATCAACTAAAATTATCAAAGTGCTTATTTGTTAAAAAGAATCAAGTAAAACATTAACTAAAAAGAAACAAAAAAAGATCAACTCAAAAGAATTTTCATAAAGTTTTTTGGTTCAAATCTTTAATAGAAAACTAAAATAGAACAGAAAAAAAAGTACAACCCAAAGAATTCAAATTTGAAAACTAAATTTTAGGTGTAAGTAGAAAAAACAAAATAAATAACGCAAAGAACAAAACAAAAAAATGAAAAAAAAATTGAAACTACATGAGAATTTATAGAGAAATTTTAACCTAAATTCATAGTGATTCACTTTGTATTTAGGTTGAAATTTTTCTTTAATTTCACATATATTTTCAATTTTTAAATTTAGAGTGCGTTTAGGCCCGTAAGCCTGCTTTAGAGAGGAGCTCGAAAGAGCATGCGCAGCGGTGCTTATAAAGCACTCCGAGCGCTCCTCGCTAGGTGAGGTGGGATTAAGGTTTGCATTGCGTCCAGCCCAGGCCTTTAGTCCCGGTTCGTGGCACGACCCGGGACTAAAGACCCTCCCGGGTCGAGCCACGACCCGAGACTAAAGACCCTCGTTTCCCGCCACTCCGCCTGCCGAAAAGGGGTCTTTAGTCCCGCTTTAGTCCCGGTTCGAGCCACGACTCGGGACCAAAGCTCCGCCTATATACGCGGGAGTTGCAAATTTGTGATATCCAAATCGCCGTTTCGATCTATTCTTCCTCCTCGCGACGCGGACGCCCTCGACGCCGCGAGGCTTCGTAACTCGATCTTCCCCGACGCTGTCGCCGTCTCCGTGCTCCTCCCCGTCGCCGCCTCACGCGCCGTCGTCGTTGTCGTCGTCGTCGCCGCCGCCTCCCTCGCCGTCGCCGTCGCCCCCTGTCCTCCCGGCTGTTAAGCCCCTTCCCCTCTCCGGCCCGCTCCAGTAAGCGGGCACCATCCCGCTCCGGTAAGCCCACCGCCCTCCACGCGCCTCCGCCCCCTCCCCTCCCGCTCTAGGCACCCGGCTGCTGTAATTTTGATTTTAGGGCCATCGATCGGTTCAAGATGCATGTCAATCTTGAGATGCATATATGTTAATAACAGAATCAAGATATGTTTGTTGAAGATCTTTTGATGGGCTAACTAGAAAGAAGGGAAAAAATCTTGTTTGTAAATTTCATGTAAGTAGGCACATTAGGTCTGAATTAGACAACCAATGGTTTCAAACAACTTATTTAAACTTTGGAGAGGAAAAAAAGGGCACATGCATATTTCACCAACCTACAAATATCATCCTTTTGTTGGTGTTAATGCATAAGAGAGTAGTGAGTTACTCACTTTTGCTTGCTAATTATTTCTGCTAAGTTTTATCGGAATGTCCGAGTGGCCTATACTAGTCATAAACCCGTGCGTCAGCACGGCCTAGATACTATATGGATGCGGAATTATTAACACAACTCTAGTAACATGTAAAATATATGCAATATTATAAATTTCAAACAACATATTGAAGAACAAATTCTTTGGTATTCAAACAATGATAACACAATATAAACACCTTTATTGGTAGGCTTCATGATTAGATGTATTGCATCCATTTTCTGTTTATGTGGCACAAACTACCATAATTGTTAGAAATGAATCCTTCCCATCATTGTGAGAAGTACATCTGTGTGAATTTTCAGTCACCTAAGAAGGAAGGACCGGACAAAATGTGTATTAATTTGATCCTTATGGCTAGCTATATACACGTCTGCTTGACTTAGAAAAAAATACATAAGAATTAATTCCATCCACATGGTAGCTTATATGGTACCCCTTAATAGAAGTTGGGAGAAATATGCACATACACTCACTTACTACTTGACAAAGTGTGAATCACAAGCTTATACAATATGGGCTAGCATTTTTTTAAGATAATGTATATAGCATCAAATAGTATTGCATAAACTAAACTATTATAACAGAGTGTTCTTCAATGATAATTCTAGTGCCTACTGCATATGGTATATAGTTACAAATAGTATTGCATAAATTGAATTATTATAAGAGAGTGTTCTTCAATGATAATTTCAGTGCCTACTGGTATGTTTATATACAGATGTTCAATTCTTTCGATATAGTGTCACGATTGTTGTTTATACATTTACCACATTAAAATAGGAAATGTCTGACGATGAATAATGGCAGTGTGAGTATTGCGGCGACTGTCGGGATATGTGTGACACGCCTCACCTGCGAGACGATAGGTTCTTCAGCATGAAGATTGACGAGAATGGAGATATGTTCCTCCCTTGCCATGTAAGAAGATATGTGTTGGAGAGGCTCGGTTTCGAAGACTGCGAGAGAATTGAGACGAGGAGCGCTAATCTGAGGACTATACATGGTCACACATTTGTTATCAAAGTATTTAATTCAGTTTTTCAAACAGAATTTGGGTGCCCAAAGTGGGAAGATCTTTGCAAAGCATATGGATTTCAGGAGGGTATGGAAATAACATTCGATCTTCGTCGTGAAGATAATATGCCAGGCAACATCGACATTTGGGTGGTTGTCGATGATATGCTTCCGTTTTACCTTCATGTGAGTTTCTCAACTATATTTGTCAAGTAATTTGCATTTATATTTAGAAATAGTTGGTGTTCATCCATATACTAAATTTGTTAAATTATGATTTACAGCTTATTTCGTTTCTTTGACTGAATTGCGGAAATTAATTGACACGACACACTACACGTATGGACCACATCTAACTTGGGAGGAGAAGGATGTTCTTCTCCACTTTCTTGTTGCTGGTGTTCTGGTTTCTAGGGATACCTTCCCGTATAATTTTGGAATTGGCCAAAATTATTCATTTTACATGCCACTAGTGCATAGGTTGAGGCAGGATGACATTCGCCGAAATATCTTGGTAAGAGTTTCCTAATTAAGTACGCTCTACTATTGCATAAATTATGTTGATTACATTGCTAACTAGGTTATTATTATGTTCTTCAACAGCAACTACTACATGATGTAGTGTCTCTGTTGATGCACCCATAAGGTCAAATGAAAATTAGAAGCCCGTTGAAGGCTCAGTTCGATGTTCCATACTCGAGTAACCTCAAATCAAGATTAAAAAGGCTCCAAATTGAAGGATGGAGAGAAATAAAGAAGGTTCGCAAGCCTTAAGTTGAAGATCGTTGGATTTCTGTGCTTCATCAATGAAGACATAGGTGTTATTCTGTTTTATGACATTATATTTAAGAGCGAGGACTAAGTCTTATGAGAGACAAGTTATTCTGGTTTATATTATTACTTGACATGATAGATTAGGATGCATACATATGATGACTATATATTATGATGTTTCTTAGTTTTATTTTATGCGTATCATATGATAACTTGGTATATGATTAAGATGATGATGAGTTGTTAGATGATCGATTAGAATACTATTGTCATTCGACGGAAATGATATGAAATGATATAGTATAAAAAAGATGCATATATGTGCATGTAACTCGTGTCTACATTTTGTAAATATGTTCGACAAAGCACGACGGATGAGATGATGTAATATATTCGTGACGATGTGTAACATATATGTAACAACAATTTAGTGCAAAACCCTAAACCCAAAAATTGTTAAAAAAACAACAAAGAAATAGCTCCGGTTCGTAATACGAACTGGGACTAATACCCCCATGGAAGGCCAATAGCCCCGATTCGGGGCCGAACCGAAGCCAACATTAGTCCTGGTTTGCGAACCGAGACTAATGGCCTAACCAAACCGGAACTAATGACCCTTTTTCTATTAGTGTCACTTATGTCTTTCTGATATGCTTTTGTACACTTGGCACTGCAGCGGATGCTCCCTTTGCCGATGACGGGTGGCTGGTCGCTGTACGTCATAGACATTGAGGACAGGGTATTGTTTGTGATGGAGCCGTGCGAGACATCTATGTACGACGATGAGATGCGTATGAAGCACGAGGACAATGCCAACTTGGTTTTGGAAGGCCTCCGAAAGTGCATTCGTGCAAACATTACGGGTTGGCATGTTCCTGCATTGGGCTGGAAAATCACATACAACTACAGGATGCACAATAGCTATGATATGTAAGTTACTACTGCACTAAATACTGTCCGCACTGTGCACATTGATATTGATATTGTTGGGAGTATCCTAGCTAGCTCGCTCTTTCTTTCTGCTTACGGACAAAGGTCAAAGACGGAGGCAGTGGAAACAACAGATTTTTCCACGGCGCACGAACGCCGTCAAGGACGCACCAACGCCCTACTTTTTTCTTTTATCTACGCTGACTTAGATTACATCAACGATTACAAGGCCTTTTATAACCACACAGCAACGCAGCGCCCATGCAACTCCTCCAGCCGATCTCTACGTGCATCTACACATATAGCTTGACCTGTACGTTCCGATCACACGGACGACGTGCTCCAACGGGCATAACCTCCGGCTTGCATATAGCTAAGTCGGTTCAACACGCTCATGTGATCCCCTCGCCCAGGCTGCGCACACGACGCGCTCCTACGTGCACAACACGACCGGCGTCCAACGGATCACAAACGGCCTCCGACTTAACCTGTGCTTACACGATGAACGCCAACACGAGAACAGACTCACACGTCACCAAGTCACACATGTGATGACCGAACACGACGTGGTTTATTTTCCTAACATTCTTTCCCTAAACCACGACCTCACCGTCGCCAGAGTTGTTGTAGCTCCCGTCATTGTTGTTGTCACGGCCGTAACCCAGCCCGCGGACCCGACGTGCCCGACACGCCCGGCGCGTGCCCATACACGCGTCCGACGTGCCCGACCCGTCGCCGCGGCTTATTCTTCTAACATTCATCCCTCTAAGCCGTGGCTCAGAGGAGCCCGACGTTCTCGACGTCGACGTCCGCCAGCAGCGCTTGCTCCGGCGCCAGCTCCTTCCTCCGCTGAGGGCAGTCCCTCTTGAAGTGGCCGCGCTCGTTGCAGTTGTAGCAGCGCCCGCGTCGGTTCCCACGGCTTCTCGACGCCACGCTCTTGTCGTCGTCGTCATCGTCCCGTGCACCGCCTCGCCGACGCTCCCGCGCTCGCCACTGCTCCGCCGTGAGCATGAGCTGGTCGTCCGCCCGTTCGCCACCCGCTTGTCCGCGTCGTCGTAGCCGCTCGTCGAAGGCCTTCAGACGACCCAGCGCATCCTCGAATGCCATGGTGGAGACATCACAGAACTGCTCGATTCCGGCCACCGCCGCGTACAGACGGTCCAGCACGGAGTCGAGTAGTTTCTTCACCAATGCGTCGTCTTCCAGCGTCGATCCGAGCCCCGCGAAGCGTGCCGCCATGCCACCGAGCTTCCCAGCGAATGAGTCCAGCGTGTCGTCCTCCGCCATGCGCAGCAGCTCGAACTCTCCTCGGAGAGTGCCCAGGCGCGCCGCCCGGACTCGGTCCGCCCCGACGAACCTCGCCTTGAGGCTCGCCCACACCTTCGCCGCCGTCTTCTTGGACGCAACCTGCGGCAGAAGATCCTCAGAGAGCACGTGGAACAGGTACGCCCGCGACGACTTGTCCTTCTTGGCGATCACGGCCGCCGTCCCGTCCTCCGGCGGCTCCATCACCTCCCACAGCCCGGCGGCGTCCAGGTCCGCCTCCACCTTAATTGTCCACGTGGTGAAGTTATCACCAGTGAGCATCGGGACCGGCGTTGACATCATGCTCCCCGACCCGCCGGCGTATGGGACGAGCGTCATCTACGACGAACTTCTCCCTCAACGTGGCTCTGATATCAAATGTTAGGAGTATCCTAGCTAGCTCACTCTCTCTCTCTCTCTGCTCACAGACAAAGGTGGAAGACGGAGGCAATGGAAACAATAGATTTTTCCACGGCACACGAACGCCACCACGGACGCACCAACGCCCTACTTTCTTCTTTTATCTACGCTAGCTCAGATTACATCAACGATCACAAGGCCTTTTATAGCCACAAAGCAACGCAGCGCCCATGCAATTCCTCTAGCCGATCTCTACGTGCATCTACACATGTAGCTTGACCCGTACGTTCCGATCGCGCGGACGACGTGCTCCAACGGGCATAACCTCCAGCTTGCATGTAGCTAAGTCGGTTCAACACGTTCATGTGATCCCCTCGCCCAGGCTGCGCACACGATGCGCTCCTACGTGCACAACGCGGCCGGCGTCCAACGGATCACAAACGGCCTCCGACTCAACCTGTACCTATACGATGAACGCCAACGCGAGAACAGACTCGCGCGTCACCAAGTCACACATGTGATGACCGAACACGACGTGGTTTATTTTCCTAACAGATATGCTGTGGTTGAACACCCCTAATTTACTTTTACAATGCAGCGAGGACAGCTGGGTTTATGTTGTTCACTACATACCGGCGTAGAATGGATTGTAGCTGGAAAGTCAGGTGACAGGGGTAAGACTGAAGTCTGATTCCTGGCATCAATTTATTTAGCTCGATCGGTTTGTGCTGCCATGGCCAAGACTGCTGATTTGTAAACTGCAATGCAGCACCGGCTTTCGAATCTGCGCAAGTCAATTGGTTACGAGGTTATCTTGATGCAAGGGACGGAGGGAGAGCTTCCGACCTTCATTGATCCCAGAGGTGCTTTTCTCAAGGTGAACCGATGTGGTGTACTCACTCCGTCCCATAATGTAAGCTTGCAAAAACAACTTACATTATGGGACGGGGAAGTACTGAATAAGGCGCCAGTTTGGGTGGACTATGAATGTTGCGGGCTACCGAATTAAGGAAGTGCATTGAGATGAGCTATTTATTTTGATGCACTGGGGTATTTGTTTAGCTCCCATCTTCCTCAGAGACTTGCACTGCATTTTTTTCTTTCTTGAAAAAAGGAACAAAGCCTTCCGCCTCCGCATCAATCATGCATGCAACCATATTATTAAATAAGTTTAAAAACAAAGTTTTAGATCCACAATGTGCTCACGAATTGAGCATAAAAACAAGTGCATAAGTAAACAAAAACTGACACAGCCGGCGAAACCAAAAGTAGGCTATGATGGCTATACACTTAGTCTATTATTAGCTCGACATCTGAATCGGCTAAAGATATCCGTGCGACCGTCACCCACCGGTTGCACCCAATAGTCATAAGGTCCCTAGAGTCCGCATGAGTGAGTAATGACCACGTACGGATCCAAGTCGTGGCTCTGTAGATAACCTACAAAAAATTGTTGAAGCTCTTGCCAATAAAAATCATACCAGTTCCAGTGTTCCATCTAGCCCAAACTAATACACTTATTCTAATCCGGATATGATTCGCTGTAGTTACGTCAACTCCATTGAGCCACGTTTCAAATAGCGTATCAATGCTTGTCGGTGGATTAATATTGAAGGATATATGAACAATGCGTCATAATAGTTTTGCTAGTGGACAATCGAGAAAGAGTTGTCTTATTGTTTCATTTTGATCACAATAGAAACATGTAGAACTGCCTACCCGTCTTCATTTTATCAAGTTATATTTGATTAGTACTACTCTCTTGTGTACAAACCACATTTTTTTTAATTCTAAGCGACACTTTAATCTTAAAAATATGCTATGATCTCGAAAGAGTCCCAGTGTTAATTAAATCCATGTACATCGATTTTACTGGAATAATATATATCATTCGTAGCTAATTTCCAATGAATGTTATCTAACTAGTCAGAGAATTGAGCATCCATCAATCGTGTGACAAAGTATAGCCAGGAATTCCAACGCTTTTGAGATCGCCTGAATTGGATATTAAGAGGTACCGACTGTAATACTATGGCAACATAATCTTCCTTGCATTGTACAATATTATATAGGGTAGGATATTGTAAACTTAGAGGCGTATCCCAACCCTGTGTCCTCCCAGAATCTGGTCATGGTACCATTACCAACTAAAAACTTCACCCGCTGGAAGAAGGTTACCTTCATCTTCATTAACCCCTTCCAAAAAGGTGAGTCATTAGGTCTAGCAGTAACGTGGGCCAATGTCTTAGACTGTAGGTACTTAATCCTCAAGATTTGTATCAACATCCCTTCGGTCTCAATAGATAACCTATATCGCCATTTGCTAAGCACTCATTTGTTCTTCACTTCTAAATTCTCAATGCCTAGCCCCTCTTGGTCTTTGGGTCTACAAATAATATTCCACCTTGTCAGTCTTTATTTCTTCTTAGCCTCATCACATTGTCAGAAGAAACAAGATCGATAAAAGTCTAGTCTTTTTTGTACACCTACCAGTATTTCAAAGAAAGATAGAAGGAACATCGCGGCAGGCTTGTCAAAACTGAGTTTATCAACACGAGCCGACATACATAAGATATAAGCTTGCCCTTCCAGCAACTTAGTCTTTTTTCGAATCTATATTCAATACATTTCCATTCCTTATTCATCAATCATCTATGATGAATGAGAAGCCCTGGGTAACTAAACGACAATGATCCCGTTTCACATCCGAATAGTTGACTGTAAGTATCTTGTTCCTCATTTGCTCTGCCAAAGTAGAACAATTCACTTTTGTTCAAATTTATTTTTAGTCCAGGCAATTTTTCAAATAGGCAAAGTACAAGCTTCATATTCCTAGCTTTTGCTATATCGTGTTCCATGAAGATGATTGTGTTATCCGCGTATTGTAGTATGGACACTCCCCTCTCTACAAGGTGTGGGACAAGTCCTCCTACTTGGCCATTCTCTTTAGCCCGACCAATAAGGACTTCCAACATATCCACTGCTATGTTGAACAGCACGGGAGAAATGGAATCTCCGTGTCTCAATACCTTATGTGTTTGAAAATAATGACATGTGTCATCATTAACTTTAATCCCAAAATTACCTTTTTGAATGAAAGCATCCACCTGATCCCTCCAGGATTCGTTGAACCTCTTAATATGCAAGGCATGTTGAAGGAATGGCCATTTGACCTTATCATATGCCCTCTCGAAATCCACTTTAAAGATAACCCCATCAAGTTTCTTTGTATGGATTTAGTGCAGCGTTTCATGCAACACGACGACCCCTTCTCGGATGTGTCTTCGAGGCATGGAAGTTGTCTAAGTCAGTTGGACTACCGAATGAGCTATCTGTGTCAACCTATTTGTGCCAACCTTTGTAAAAGAAATTGAAACTAACATTGAACAGACATATTGCTCTCAACTGCTCAATGCGAATAGCCCCCACCTTATTTCACAATAGCGTTATTGTTCCAAAATTAAGGTGCAATAGTTGTAACTGACCATTAAACAAATCATGGAACCCATTCGGCCCTTGTCTTATTTTGTTTCATATGTGCTATTGCGTCAAACACATCTTTCTCTGTAAACGGAGCAGACAATACCTCATTCTAATGTGAACAAAGGTGAGTACGTCACCTGTTGTGCTCTCATCCACAGAAACAAAATTATCTTCAAGTGCACCAATAAGTTTCTTATAGTATTTGAAGATGTAGAATTTTAGTTTCTCATGTCCTACAATTGTACCCTCATCATGTTCAAGTTGAATTATTTTCTTCGTCATATGCTTGCCATTTGCAATCATGTGAAAGTTGTGTGTTATCATCTCCATGGACCACCTTCGTCACCTTTGATCGAAGGGACCATTTCATCTCCTCCTCTCTCAGAAGAGTTTGCAACTTCTTCTCATCCTCGATCTTAATATTCCGATCTAACATATTAAAAATTGTAGACGTTGCTTTCACATCTAACTCATTAATGAGCTGAATAAGCCTATCTTTTACACTTTGTAAATGCCGCTTTGATTCTTGGCTCAGCCTCTCAAGAACTGGTGAAAGTGTCTAATTTTGTTTTACCACCTATCCATACTAGATGACGCACCAGATTCCCTGGCCCATTCTATAGAAATGAGATCCATGAGTCCTTCTCTCTCGAACCAACTTAATTCAAAAGATAAAATATTCTTGTTACCCACATGAGTAGCTTCCCTAGAATCGACTAGTAGTGGTGTGAGATCTGAAATGGCCCTTTGTAAAGCAAGGACTGTGACTAGTAGATACTTCTGCTCCCATCCTACACTGGTCAGAACCCTCTCCAACTTCCCATGTGTTGGCATCGGTAGTGAGTTAGCTCATGTGAATTGTCTACTGGTGAGGTCAATCTCCCTCAAATCGAGACTCTCAATAATCATGTTGAACATAAATGACCATCTTCCATGAAAGTTGTCATTATTATTTTCCTATTATCTTCTAATGATATAAAAGTCTCCCCCAACCAGAATGGGAATACTTTCATCTCCACATATTATCACTAAATCCATGAGAAAAACAGATTTAAGCTCAAGTTCTGCCGCCCCATATACGGCCACCAGAGCCCATCCGAAGCCATCCACTTTAGATCTGACACGAAATTTGACAGTAAACTCTCCATAGACCACATTCAACACCTCTAGTGTTTCGCACTTAACCCCAAGTAAAATCTCCCATATCTACCCCTTGGTGGTAAACAATGGCAATCAAACTTAACTCCTCCTGAAATGGTGTTGAGAATTTGTGGCATGAAGTTATCTCTGCCCGTCTCTTGTAAAGTCATAAATCAAGCTTATGCTCTAAAGATGCATTTCTAAGGATCTCTTTTTAGCCAAGTCCACTAGACCTCTGCTATTCCAGAAGATTCCTTTCATATTTCATTAGGAATTTTTTTCTTTTGATTAACTGCCGCGCTCCTCTGTACAGCTGATACAGGATAAGCCTTCCTCTTCCAAGGTCTCTTAGGTTTATCCTGCATCATCTCGGCGTCCACATGGGCGGATGCTACCCGAGGAAGACTATCGGGCATCAAAGGGGCCATATACCCGATGGATCCCACGCCTTCCTCTTCCACCTCTACTCCCTCTGTGGGTACCAAATCCTCACATAAACTTTGTAGTGTTGTGACTCCAAGATTATTAATATCTGCCTCATTCATCAGTTTTATCGCTGCTAAGTTTGTATTAATCTCTATGGCTCTATCTACTTCTAAGTCTAGAATGCCACTAATTGATTTAGCTATTTCTTTTCCACTACCACCAAGAGATATCCCTAAGTTGCTTGCATTATCTATAATTTCCCTCTTAGAAAAATGAAGGATTGAACACCTTGAATTAACAAACATACTTGTATTGGCTTCGATATCATGAAGCTTGGCGGCCCTGATGACCCACAAGTATAGGGGATCAATCGTAGTCCTTTCGATAAGTAAGAGTGTCGTACCCAACAGGAGCAGAAGGATCCGACAAGTGGTTTTCAGCAAGGTAAATTCTGCAAGCACTGAAATTATCGGTAATAGGTGATTGTGTGATGAGATGATTCGTAGCAAGCAACAACTAACAAAAGTAGCAACGGTGCAGCAAGGTGGCCCAATCCCTTTTGTTGCAAGGGACAAGCCTGGACAAAGTCTTATAGGAGGAAAAAACGCTCCCGAGGACACACGGGAATTTCTGTCATGCTAGTTTTCATCATGTTCATATGATTCGCGTTCGTTACTTTGATAGTTTGATATGTGGGTGGACCGGCGCTTGGGTACTGCCCTTACTTGGACAAGCATCCCACTTATGATTAACACCTCTCGCAAGCATCCGCAACTACGAAAGAAGAATTAAGACAAAGTCTAACCATAGCATTAAACTAGTGGATCCAAATCAGCCCCTTACGAAGCAACGCATAAACTAGGGTTTAAGCTTCTGTCACTCTAGCAACCCATCATCTACTTACTACTTCCCAATGCCTTCCTCTAGGCCCAAATAATGGTGAAGTGTTATGTAGTCGACATTCACATAACACTACTAGAGGAAAAACAACATACAACATATCAAATTACCAAATGAATATCAAATTCACATGACTACTATTAGCGTGACTTATCCCATGTCCTCAGGAACAAAAGTGACTACTCACAAAGCATAATCATATTCATGACTAGAGAGGTAATGAGTAGTATCAAGGATCTGAACATAAACTCTTCCACCAAGTAATCCAACTAGCATCAACTACAAGGAGTAATTAACACTACTAGCAACCTTAATAGTACCAATCGGAGTCGCGAGACGGAGATTGGTTACAGGAGATGAACTAGGGTTTCGAGATGAGATGGTGTTGATGAAGATGTTGATGGTGATGAGTCCCCTCCGATGAGAGGAGTGTTAGTGATGATGATGGCGACGATTTCCCCCTCCGGGAGGGTAGTTTCCCCGGCAGGATCGTCCTGCCGGAGCTCTAGATTGGTTCTGCTCAAGTTCCGCCTCGTGGCTGCGGCGAATCCACGAAAAAGCTCCTCTCTGATTTTTTTTCTGGACGAAACCCTTCATATAGCAGAAGAGGGGGGCCAGTGGGCCAGCAGGCTGCCCACAAGCCCCCTTGGCGCGGCCTGGGGGGTGGCCGCGCCGTGCAGGCTTGTGGCCGCCTGCTGGCGCCCCTCAGGCGCTTCTTCGGCCCGGTATTTTTTATAAATCAGGAAAAAAAATCCTCGTTGATTTTTACGGTGTTTGGAGTTGCGCAGAATAGGTATCTCAACTTTGCTCCACTTTCAGGGCAGAATTCCAGCTGCCGGCATTCTCCCTCTTCATGTAAACCTTGCAAAATAAGAGAGAAAAGGCATAAGAATTGTACCGTGAAGTGAAATAACAGCCCAAGAAGCGATAAATATCAACATGATGCAAAATGGACGTATCAACTCCCCCAAGCTTAGACCTCGCTTGTCCTCAAGCGAAAGCCTAGCTCAATAAATATGTCCACATGTTTAGGGAGAGAGGTGTCGACAAAACAAGATACGAACATGCATGCATCATGATCATGATCAGAACAGCCATACCAACATATAATCTCTCATGCTAAAGTGATAATTTCTTCACAAAGTAAAGCATGGATCAAGAACCGTACCGAGAAGTAACAACCGATAGCCTTTAGTCATTGAAGCAATTGCAATTTATCACAACATTAGAAAGAGTCAAATAAGAGCTTGTAAAGCAAATCCACATACTCAATCATTCTTTCGTTCTCTACAATTGCTACAACTCACGTGGTACTCATGAGATCAAAGTTTCAGCTGGACACAGAGAAACATAGGGGCTTACAGTTTTGCCTCCCAACTGCTTACCTCAAGGGTAATGTCAAAAATAATAATTCATGAATACTTACTTCCAAGTTGACATATGAATATAGATCATTCCCAAGCATATGATGTTAGTCAAGATAAAGGCGAGATAGGGAATTGGTGAAGATCACCATGAC
Organism: Hordeum vulgare subsp. vulgare; assembly: GCF_904849725.1. NCBI lineage: Eukaryota > Viridiplantae > Streptophyta > Magnoliopsida > Poales > Poaceae > Hordeum > Hordeum vulgare. The sequence goes on along the minus strand of NC_058524.1, from coordinate 566,834,260 downwards.
TCTTTCAAGGGCAAAAAGTAAAGGTACAAGATAGGCCCTTCGGAGAGGGAAGCACAGGTTGTCATGCACTTTTGAGGTTTGGATGCATGTCCTCTTAGTGCGGAGGAATGTCACTTTATATTGCCTCCTGTGATAAATAACTTTATTATGCAGTCTGTCGCTTTTATATCTTCCTCATCACAGGTTCGTACAAAGCTTATTTTCCACACACTAATAGATCATACATATTAGAGAGAAATTTTTATTGCTTGCACCGATGACAACTTACTTGAGGGATCTTATTCAATCCATAGGTAGGTATAGTGGACACTCATGGCAAAACTGGGTTGACGGTTTATGGATGCACAAGTAGTATCTCTACTTGGTGCGAGAGTTTTGGCTAATATGAGGTGGAAGCAATCGTCACATGCTAAGGGATCTCTAATCATATAACATTGTTCGGAACCAAGCAAACACAATTCATTATGTTGTCTTCCTTGTCCAACATCTACTTCTAGGCATGCAATAGTTTAGTGAGTGTTCACAATCATAGATGGTGTCAGAGATGATATATTTATATGTGAACCTCTCCTTCTTTATCACTTCCTATTAATTGCAACCATGACGAAGGTCTATGTTTGCCTACCCTCAACAAGTTTCAATCCTCATTCTTTTTATATGTGAAGCCATCACTTCCCATAAGATCATTACATGATCTTTCATGCTTTTGTTCTATTCTCACTCTTTTGATCATGGCAAGAGGCAAAGCCCTTCAACAAAGACACTCTTTATTATATGGCTCACGAGCTCGAATACATCGGGGGTGACACAAAGCAAAACTTAAGACTAAAACACTAAGACTGTTAATCTACTAGAGAAAAGAGAAAACTGAAAAGGAAAACTAAAACAAAGGTAAAGGCAAAAGATGTGATGGTGATACGATTCCGGGGCAACTCCCCAAGCTTGGCACAAGCCAAGGGGATTGACCATACCCATGCTTAGTTGTCTTCCTTTGGAGGTGATGGTGGTGGAGTTGTTGCAATCTTTGACTCCAAGAGGGCCATTAATCTTTGATTTATACCTTCGAGATCTGCGATATGTTTTTCTAGAAAAACAACTTCACGAGTGAGACAAGTATTGCGAGCACGAGATGTTTCACAAAACCTCAAGAGTTCAATCAAGGATGGAGACAGTAGGTGGAGGTAGGCTTGGAGGAAATCCACTTCTTCAACTTCTTCTCTGTTGAGCACAGATTGCACTTCGTCCCAAGCCTGATTCCTCTCCTTGGTTTTGCCCTTGGGTTCTTTTGGTAGCCTTTCCTTAGCCTCCATGACCTCCATCCTTTTCACATCAGCACTTGCTTCTCCATAAACTTGGGGGAGATTGTTTCCCCCCACAAATTCCGGAGACGACATCTTGCTATAAATCTGCGGCAGAAAACATGCTCGAAACAAAAAACAGAGGAAATCTGCATGATGCAGAGGTCAGACCAAACGGGAGTATATATAACGATTTTTTTTCTGACCAGAAGGAGTACCCCACACAAAAACGGAGTCCGGGATGCGCACGAGGTGGCCACAAGCCCTCCCGGCGCGGCCAGGGGGGCCCGCGCCATGCAGGCTTGTCGCCTCCTCGCGCACTTTCCGGACTACTTCCAATTTTTTTTTTTCAAATATTCCAAAACGGAGAAAATTTCCTACTAGAAAAGTTTTGGACTCTGTTTTCTTACCGAATCACATACCTCTTCGTTTTTGGAGTCCGAAACAGGCTGATAAATGTCCCTTAGGTATTCTTCCAGAGTTATGGTATTGATAATATTTCTTTCAACATTTATGGGAGTACCTGAGATATAATGCTTGATTCTCTGCCCATTTACAACTCTCGGACAATTACCTTCCGTGTTGTTGATCTTGATAGCACCGGAACGATATATTTCCTCAACAACATAGGGACCTTCCCATTTAGAGAGAAGCTTGCCTGCAAAGAATCTTAAATGAGAGTTATATAGCAAGACATAATCACCTACTTTGAACTCACGCTTTTGTATCCTCTTATCATGTCACCTCTTAACCTTCTATTTGAACAACTTGTCATTCTCATATGCCTGAGTTCTCCATTCATCAAGCGAGCTAATATCAAATAACCTCTTCTCACCGGCAAGTTTGAAATCAAAGTTGAGCTCTTTGATTGCCCAATAAGCTTTATGCTCTAGCTCAAGAGGTAAATGACATGCTTTACCGTACACCATTTTGTACTAAGAGATGCCCATGGGATTCTTATAGGCAGTTCTATAAGCCCACAGTGCATCATCGAGCTTCTTAGACCAATTCTTTCTAGACCTATTGACAGTCTTTTGCAGAATTAGTTTAATCTCTCTATTGCTTAGCTCTACTTGACCACTCGACTGAGGGTGGTAGGGAGACGCAATTCTATGGTTGACATCGTACTTAGCAAGCGTTTTACGGAAAGCACCATGAATGAAATGTGAACCACCGTCGGTCATTAGATATCTAGGGACTCCAAATCTAGGGAAGATAACTTCTTTCAGCATCCTGATAGAGGTGTTGTGATCACCACTACTAGTGGGGATAGCTTTTACCCACTTAGTGACGTAATCAACAGCAACTAAGATGTGAGTATAGCCGTTGGATTTTGGAAAAGGTCCCATATAATCAAAGCCCCAGACATCAAATGGTTCAATGAAAAGTGAATAGTTCATAGGCATTTCCTGACGTTTGCTAATATTACCTATTCTTTGACATTCGTCACAACACAAGACAAACTTATGGGCATCCTTGAAGAGAGTGGGCCAATAGAAACCTGATTGCAATACCTTGTGTGCAGTTATATCTCCTGCATGGTGTCCTCCGTAGGCCTCGGAGTGAAACTTGTGTAGGATATGTCCCTGTTCATGTTCAGGTACACAACATCTAATAACACCATCTACTCCTTCCTTATAAAGGTGAGGATCATCCCAAAAGTAGTGTCTCAAGTCAAAGAAGAATTTCTTCTTTTGCTGGTACGTGAAACTAGGTGGTATATATTTGGCAATGATATAGTTTGCATAATCAGCATACCACGGTGCACTACGTGAAGCATTGATGACATTCAATTGCTCATCGGGAAAGCCATCATCAATAGGTTGTGGGTCATCAAGAACGTTCTCCAACCTAGACAAGTTATCTGCTACTGGGTTATCAGCACCCTTCCTGTCAACAACGTGCAAATCAAATTCTTGTAGCAAGAGAACCCATCTAATAAGTCTAGGTTTAGCGTCTTTCTTCTCCATGAGGTACTTAATAGCAGCATGATTAGTGTGAATAGTGACTTTGGAATCAACTATGTAAGACCTGAACTTTTCACATGCAAACACAACTGCTAAAAATTCCTTCTTCGTAGTAGCATAGTTTCTGTGGGCACTGCCTAGAGTTTTACTAGCGTAGTGAATAAAATTCAACTTCTTATCAACTCTTTGCCCTAGAACAGCACCAACCGCATAATCGCTAGCATCACACATGATTTCAAAAGGTAGGTTCCAATCAGGTGGTTGAACAATAGGTGCAGTTATCAAAGCCCTCTTAAGTATTTCGAAGGCTTCCTCACAATCATCGTCAAAAACAAAAGGAATATCCTTTTGCAAGAGATTGGTAAGAGGCCTAGAAATCTTAGAGAAGTCTTTATTGAACCTTCTATAGAAACCAGCATGACCAAGGAAACTTCTTATACCTTTGATATATGTGGGGTATGGCATTTTCTCGATTGCATCAACCTTAGCCTTATCGACTTTAATACCTCTTTCGGAAATTTTATGTCCTAAGACGATGCCTTCATTAACCATAAAGTGGCACTTCTCCCAATTCAAGACAAGATTGGTGTCTTTATATCTCTATAAGACTCGATCAAGGTTGTTGAGGCAATCATCAAAAGAAGACCTGTAAACGAAAAAGTCATCCATGAAAACCTCGACAATCTTTTCACAAAAGCCAGAGAATATAGCCATCATACATCTTTGAAAGGTGGCGGGTGCATTACATAAGCCAAAAGGCATAGATCTATAAGCAAAGGTACCGAAAGGGCAGGTGAAAGTGGTTTTCTCCTGATCAGATTGTGCAACTGGTATTTGGGAGAAACCAGAATAACCATCTAGAAAGCAGAAGTGTGTGTGTTTAGACAGTCTTTCTAGCATTTGGTCGATAAAAGGCAGAGGGTAATGATATTTCCTAGTGGCTTTATTCAATTTCCTAAAATCGATCACCATCCTATAGCTAGTAATAATCCTCTGTGGGATCAATTCATCCTTATCATTAGGGACAACGGTAATGCCTCCTTTCTTAGGGACGCAATGCACCGGACTCACCCAATCGCTATGAGCAACAGGATAGATAATACCCGCTTCCAGGAGCTTTAGTATTTCTTTTCTTACTACTTCTTTCATCTTAGGATTTAATCTCCTTTGATGATCAACAACTGGTTTGAAATCAGGATCAATTTTAATCTTGTGCTGGCATAGAGTGGGACTAATGCCCTTAAGATCATCAAGAGTATATCCTATAGTAGCACGGTGCTTCCTCAGAGTTTTTAGCAACTTCTTTTCTTCATGCTCTGAGAGGCTAGCACTAATAATAACAGGATATATCTCCTTTTCATCAAGATAAGCATACTTAAGAGTATCAGGCAACTGTTTAAGCTCGAACACAGGATCACCCTTTGGTGGGGGTGGATCCCCAAGCAGTTCAACAGGCAGATTATTCTTAAGGATAGGATATTGTTCTAAGACAACTCTATCTATCTCATCCCTTTCATCCATATGCATATCATTTTCATGCTCAAGCAAGTATTGCTCTAAGGGATCAGCAGGAGGCAGGGCAATAGAAGCTAAGGCAACAGTTTCATCCCTACTAGGCAACTCTTTTTCATGAGGTTGTCAACCAAACTTGGAGAAACTGAACTCATGTGACACACCTTCAAAGCCAATAGTGACAGTTTGCTTCTCACAGTCAATATGAGCATTGACGGTATTGAGAAAAGGTCTGCCAAATATGATGGGACAAAAGCTACCTTGTGCGGTAGCAAGAACGAGGAAATCAGCAGGATACATCGTTTTACCACACAAGACTTCAACATCCCTAACAATTCCCGCAGGGCAGATAGTATCTCTATTGGCCAGCTGAATAGTGACATCAATAGGCTCTATCTCAACAGGTGCAATCTCGTCTTTAATTTCATCGTATAAGGATTGACGTACTGCACTAACACTAGCACCCACGTCACATAAACCATGATAACAAGGATCTCCTATCTTAACAGAAACCACAGGCATGCCAACAACAGGCCTATGTTTGTCTCTAGCGTGAGGTTTAGCAATTCTAGCAGCATCTTCAAAGAAGTGAATATTATGTCCCTCAACATCGTCGGACAGAAGATCTTTGATAATAGCAATGCTAGGTTCAACTCTAATTTGCTCAGGGGGTGTAGGTGTTCTAATATAGCCTCTACGTATCACAGTTGAAGCTTTAGAATGATCCTTTATCCTAACAGGAAAAGGTGGTTTCTCAGTGTAAGCACTGGGAACAATAGGATCATTATAGGCAATGACTCTCTCTTCAACTGGATTGGGTTTAGCTACATTGACTTCTAAAGGAGGATTATATTTAAACCACTTCTCTTTGGGGAGATCAATATGAGCAGCAAATGATTCACACAATGAAGCTACTATCTCAGAGTCAAGTCCATACTTAGCGCTAAAGTCACAAAAAGTATTTGTCTCAACAAAGGATTTAACGCAATCAAACGTGAAATTCATACCTGATCCTTACCTTCTTCAAGCTCCCAATCTTCAGAGTTGCGTTTAATTCTCTCCAATAAATTCCATTTGAAGTCAATATCTCTCTTCATAAAAGAACCGGTACAATAAGTGTCAAGCATGGTGCGATCATCATGAGAAAGCCGAGCATAGAAGTTCTGAATGATAATTTCTCTCGAGAGCTCATGGTTGGGGCATGAATATAGCATTGATTTAAGCCTCCCCCAATCTTGAGCGATGATTTCTCTGTCACGAGGTCAAAAATTATAAATATAATTCCGATCACGATGTACTAAATGCATAGGATAAAACTTTTGATGAAATTCCAATTTCAACCGATTGTAGTCCCATGATCCAGTATCATCACATAGCCTATACCATGTCAACGCCTTATCCTTCAAAGATAAAGGAAATACCTTCTTCTTGACCTCATCCTCGGGCAAACCTGCAAGCTTAAATAAACCAAAAACTTCATCTACATAGATTAGATGCAAGTCTGGATGTGATGTTCCATCTGCTGTAAAAGGATTAGCCAGCAGTTTCTCAAGCATACCTGAAGGAAATTCAAAGCAAATATTTTCAGTAGGTGCAGCAGGTTGAGGAGCAACTCTTTGTGCTTCCGTTCGAGGTGAAGATACCCCGAACAAGCCCCTCAAAGGATTAGTATCCATAGTGACAAGTGACAATAAATTTCAGCACACTATATGAATGTTTCCTTACCAAGTTCCAGTTACCAAAGGCGCTTCACTCCCCGGCAATGGCGCCAGAAAAGAGTCTTGATGAACCACAAGTATAGGGGATCAATCGTAGTCCTTTCGATAAGTAAGAGTGTCGAACCCAACGAGGAGCAGAAGGATCTGACAAGTGGTTTTCAGCAAGGTAAATTCTGCAAGCACTGAAATTATCGGTAACAGGTGATTGTGTGGTGAGATGATTCGTAGCAAGCAACAACTAACAAAAGTAGCAACGGTGCAGCAAGGTGGCCCAGTCCCTTTTGTAGAAAGGGACAAGCCTGGACAAAGTCTTATAGGAGGAAAAACGCTCCTTAGGACACACGGGAATTTCTGTCATGCTAGTTTTCATCATGTTCATATGATTCGCGTTCGTTACTTTGATAGTTTGATATGTGGGTGGATCGGCGCTTGGGTACTGCCCTTACTTGGACAAGAATCCCACTTATGATTAACCCCTCTCGCAAGCATCCGCAACTACGAAAGAAGAATTAAGACAAAGTCTAACCATAGCATTAAACTAGTGGATCCAAATCAGCCCCTTACAAAGCAACGCATAAACTAGGGTTTAAGCTTCTGTCACTCTAGCAACCCATCATCTACTTACTACTTCCCAATGCCTTCCTCTAGGCCCAAATAATGGTGAAGTGTTATGTAGTCAACATTCACATAACTCCACTAGAGGAAAAACAACATACAACATATCAAATTATCGAACGAATACCAAATTCACATGTGTACTATTAGCATGACTTATCCCATGCCCTCAAGAACAAAAGTAACTACTCACAAAGCATAATCATATTCATGACCAGAGAGGTAATGAGTAGCATCAAGGATATGAACATAAACTCTTCCACCAAGTAATCCAACTAACATCAAATACAAGGAGTAATTAACACTACTAGCAACCTTACAAGTACCAATCGGAGTCGCGAGACGGAGATTGGTTACAAGAGATGAACTAGGGTTTGGAGATGAGATGGTGTTGATGAAGATGTTGATGGTGACGAGTCCCCTCCGATGAGAGGAGTGTTGGTGGTGACGATGGCGACAATTTCCCCCTCCGGGAGGGAAGTTTCCCTAGCAGGATCGTCCTGCCGGAGCTCTAGATTGGTTCTGCTCAAGTTTCGCCTCGTGGCGGCGGCGAATCCACGAAAAAGCTCATTTCTGATTTTTTTTTCTTCACGAAACCCTTCATATAGAAGAAGATGGGGGACAGTGGGCCAGCAGGCTGCCCACAAGCCCCCTCGACGCGGCCTGGGGGGTGGTCGCGCCGTGCAGGCTTGTGGCCACCTGCTGGCACCCCTCTGGCACTTCTTCGGCCCAGTATTTTTTATAAATCAGGAAAAAAATCCTTGTTGATTTTTACGGCGTTTGGACTTGTGCAGAATAGGTATCTCAACTTTGCTCCACTTCCAGGCCAGAATTCCAGCTGCCGGCATTCTCCCTCTTCATGTAAACCTTGCAAAATAACAGAGAGAAGGCATAAGAATTGTACCGTGAAGTGAAATAACAGCCCAAGAAGCGATAAATATCAACATGAAAACATGATGCAAAATGGACGTATCAGGCCCTCATAGCATGCTCCAATTATATGTCATCGGCATTCAGTTGGTCCTGAATCCGATGATTATAACATCGATCACTAGATGTAGTATCCAGAATCCCTCTGATGTTGATCACATCTTCCAAGTAGACCTAGGTCGGGTTTTGACCTCCTGCCTCATTCCCGACAAGGTCTAAGCTGGTCACTAGCTGTGGAAAAAGTGTCGGCGGTTCCGCTGGTGATGCAACCTCCACCACGGGTAGAGAGACATCTTGTGCAAGCCTCCCTCGATCGACCGCAGCTGGTAAGCCGGTCTGAGCGGGCCGGCCCTCCACGACCGCCAGCTCAGATATCTCATGTGTAGCCGCAGTAGAGCATGCTGAACATGGAGAGTGTGGTGAGGACGGATCTGATCGCGGGGCCTCCTGCCATGACTATCCGCCTCCACCTCCTCGGAAGAAGACCTTCATTTTTGTGCCGCCACCTCAGGTAGAAACCTGCAGTTCTCCTGACTGTGCTGCAATCCGTCCTCAAAAGCATGTACCTTCCTCTTCTTCTTTTTTTGCGGGGAGGTGTTACCTTCCCATTGGTCGGATTTTGCCTGGCAAAAAACTAAAAAAACAGAAAAAAGAAACCTAGCCAGGTTTAATATAGTTAGAATAGAATTCTCCCTCACGTTTACGATAAGATGGTTTTCCCATATAATTTTCTCGAATGGAAAATCCCCTGAAACATCACTTGTCGCGTCGCCGAGGGATAGTTGTTGCCGTCACGTCGCCAAGGGCAGTTGCAGAGCCACCGCCGATAGGAGGCATGCTACCAGGTCACTGCGCCGCCGCTGACTATACGGGCACTCCGCTGACACGAGGCATGCTACCAGGCCGTGTTGTTGCTTCGCCACCCCACCATGCAACACCGCCGTTGGGCCGACTGCTACCCCATCAGGTTGCACCGATGTCGTGCCGCCAGGTCGGGTTGCCGCTCCGGCAGCTACCCATCATGTTGCACCGATGTCGTGCCACCAGTTCACGTTACCGCTCCGGCTGTTAAGATAGAGATTTATTTCCTTCACACTAAATCATCATGTACATGTGTGTTAGATATATATAACAGAGAGAGGGAGAGTGGCATCCGAGAGAGGTGGCACGCAGGCCATGGAGCCGGTCCAGATCCTATATACATGGAGGACTAAGTACATGTATGTTAACACCCCCCCTCAGCCGGGACGCCATTGGGATGGACGTTCAGGCTGGATCGAAACTCGATGAACACTGGTGTTGGTAAGCCCTTTGTGAATAGATCGGCGAACTGCGAGCTTGATGGAACATGGAGAACGCGAGTGTCACCGAGAGCCACCTTGTCGCGAACAAAATGCAGATCAGTCTCAATGTGTTTAGTTCATTGGTGTTGCACCGGATTGCTGGCAAGGTAGGAGGCGTTGACATTACCATAGTAGACAATTGTTGCTTGAGTCAGTGGACGCAGGAGCTCGTGAAGAAGGTGACGGACCCAGCATGTTTCGGCGACGCGGTTTGCGATGCCCTTGTATTCAGCCTCTGCATTGGATCGACTGACTGTGACGTGTCGCTTCGACGACCAGGAAACCAGGTTCTGTCCAAGGAAGACGCAAAAGCCAGAAGCGGATCGATGTGTATCCGGGCACCCTGCCCAGTCAGCGTCTGTGTAGGCGAGGAGATGCTGTGAAGAGGCTTTGTAGAATTATATGCCGAAGTGAGTGGTGCCCTTGATATAGCGGAGAAATCGTTTGACGAGCTGCATGTGAGTGTTGTGAGGTTGATGCATAAATAGGCAAATCTACTGGATTGCATATAAGATGTCTGGGCGTGTGAGGGTTAGGTATTGCAAAGCGCCGGCAAGACTTCTGTAATGCGTGGGGTTGGACAGTGGGCGACCAGCGGTAGTAGATAGCTCAGAGGAGGTGTCGACGGGTGTGGGAACTGGTTTGCAGTTCAGCATGTCAGCGCGATCAAGGATCTCAAGTGCATACTGTTGTTGGCACAAGAATAGGCCGGAGGAGTTTCGTGTGACATTGATGCCGAGGAAGTGATGAAGTTCCCCGAGATCAGTCATGGAAAATTCCTGTTTGAGAGAGTGGATGATGTGGTGTAGTGTATGAGTGGAGCTAGCTGCGAGGATTATATCATCGACATAGACCAGTAGGTAGGCGATGGAGGATCCTCGGAGCAAAATGAAGAGTGAGGTGTCACTTTTGGACGCGGTGAAACCAAGGGAAATGACAAATGAGCGGAAGCGGTGGAACCAGGTGCGTGGTGCATGTTTGAGACCGTAAAGAGATTTGCGAAGGAGACATACGTGGTTTGGAGAAGTTGGGTCAATGAACCCTGATGGATGGGCACAGTAGACTGTCTCCTTTAGGTCGTCGTGGAGAAAAACATTCTTGACGTCGAGTTGGTGTATCGGTCAGCTGTTGCAGGTGGCAATGCTCAAGACGACGCGAATGGTGGCTGGCTTCACCACAGGGCTGAACGTCTCGTTGTAATTGACCCCTTCTTGTTGTGTAAAACCACGAACGACCCACCGTGCTTTGTACCTTTCCAAGGACCCATTGGGATTGAATTTGTGGCGAAATATCCACTTGCCAGCCACCACATTGACACCTGTAGGTTTGGGAACCAAAGACCAAGTAGAATTCTGAATTAAAGCCTTATATTCGTCTAGCATTGCGGTAAGCCAATGGGGATCCTTTAGAACGGAATGATAGGTAGGTGGAATGGGAGAAATGGCGGTGTTAGATGTGGTAGTCAGGAAGAGGCGCTTGGGTTGGCAAAAACCAACTTTGGATCGGGTGCGCATGGGATGGGAGTTCAGGGGTGGCACGGTCGGTATTGCATGTGGAGGGACGCGTGGAGGTGTTCTATTGGACGGCGTGGAAACTAAGGAGGATTTGGTGGAGGGAATATGCACGGCAGGCAAGACAGGTGCGGGGTCTGAGGAAGATGGTGTGGCAGGTGTGATAGAGGCGGGTATTGGCGCGTCAGAGGGAGATCCGGTGGGTTCGACGTGAGTAGGTGAGTGGGGCACGGCAGTCGAAGAAGATGCGGTCATGGGGGTGCCAGGTGTGGGGCTGGGAGAGGGTACTGTTGGTGCGATGATTGCGGTGGGTGGGTGGGATGGGATGGGAGCGACAGAACCGGTCGGTTCGTTGCGGTACGAGGTAGGTGGGCGGGTGGGGCTGGTAGTGGTGGCAGGTAGTGAATCTGGTGTGGTGGATGGGGTGTGGCTGATAGCGGTGTGGCTGAGGGTGTGGCTGGAGCGTACGGGAACGTTGCTTCATAAAAAATTACGTGACAGGAGACAATGACTCGCCGCGAGGAGAGATCGTAGCAACGGTAGCCCTTGTGCTCCAGAGGGTAGCCGAGGAACACACAACGTGTTGAGCGAGGGGAGAGCTTGTGATCTGCGGTGGCGTAAAGATTGGGGAAGCATAGGCAACCGAATACGCGTAGGTGATCGTATGTAGGAGGGATGCCGTGAAGACATAGGTAAGGTGTGTGGCCATCGATGGCACGGGATGGTCGCCGGTTGAGCAGGTATGTGGCGGTGTGGAGAGCCTCGACCCAAAACGAAGGAGGGAGGTTTGCTTGGATGAGGAGAGTGCGGATGACATCGTTTATGGTGCGGAGAAGGCGTTCGGCATTGTTGTTTTGGGGGGAGGTGTGAGGGCAGGAGAACCGGTAGGCAATGCCATTTAGGGAGAATAAAGAGCGAAGGTGGGTGTTGATGAACTCCCTGCCGTTGTCACATTGGAGAGCCTTTATGATCACATTGTATTGAGTGCGTACAAACGAGAAGAAGCGTTCGAGGGTGAGAGAGGTGTCGGATTTGTTGCGTAGGGGAAACGACCAGGAGAAATGAGAGTAATCATCCAATACAATTAAGTAGTATTTGTAGCCCGAAAAACTTACAATGGGAGATGTCCAAAGATCACAGTGGATTAACTCAAACGGTGAATAGGTTCGACTAGTAGAGGAGGGGGAGGAGAGGCGAGGCTGCCGACCTAATTGGCAGGCAGTACATGGTGTTGCTGGGGATTTATTACAAGGGAAAAAAATTCCTAGTAATGGATGAAAGGGACTGCGAGCCAGGGTGGCCGAGGCGGCGGTGCCACTGGTCGGCGGTGGAGGTGGTGGCGGAGAGCGCATCTGGCCACATCGAGTTACTGTCGAAGAATGGGTAGAGATTGCCGGAGCTAGCAGAGATCATGAGAACCTTCCTGATGCGCAGATCCTTCAAAAGAAAGCCAAAGGGGTAAAATTCAATGGAACATGAGTTATCGTGTGTAAATTGGCAGACAGAGATTAGGTTAGTGACTATGTGTGGGGAAAAGAGGACGTCGCGAAGGTGAAAGGGGGAGGGAGAGAGAGTGGTGGATCCGGTGCTGATGATGGGAAGGTGATGCCCATTGCCGACGACAACACTAGATAATTTATGCTTTAATGGAGAAGTCGAGAGGGTGAGGTTACCAGGGTTGCCGGTGATGTGGGATGTCGCGCCGCTGTCGAAGTACCAGTTGTTGGTGGCGGAGCCCGCGGGTGGCTGGTTATTGGCGCTGTAGGTGGCATGAAGCATGTCAAGGTGATCCCATGCTGGCTGGTGTTTGACGGGGGAGGAGCGGTCGGCAGGTGGTGGATAGGATACACCTGTGTATGGGAGCCCGGGGCGGGCCCAAGAACGCCGACGGAGTTGGGGGGAACCCATCCGGGGCTAGGTGGAGGGATCGCCATGCCGTATGGAGCGAAAAACCCCATGTAAGGGTTGTACGGTAAGTGGAGAGGAGGACCACGGCCGGAGTGATCGCCGCGTCCATGACCACGGCCATGACCCCGTCCGCGGCCGTGATCACCGCCATCCTGACCATGACCACGACCCTGGGGCTGGCTTGGCCTGCGATTAGTGGAGCCGGCAGATCAATCGCCCGAGCATGGAGTGGAGGAGCCGGGGGTGGTGCCACTGGTGACGGCGAGGATGGTGGCGCGGTTGTCGGCCTCCCGTTGGGAGAGATTCTCTTCGGCAAGTTTGAGCCGAGAGAAGACAGTCTCGAACGGCGGTAGAGGCACCATCTCGCCGAGAACGACGCGGATGGTGTCGAGCCGTTTGTTGATGCCGTGGAGGAACTGAGTGGTGAGATCCACTTCAGTGACAGGGTAGTTGATGTTGGCGAGACCGGCGGTGAGGAGCTTCATGCGGCGAGCATATTCGGCGACAAAGAGATCCCCCTGTTTGAGATTGCGGTACTGCCGATTGAGGGTCATGTACCGGGCGGCGCGATTGGCGAGGAAGTACTCGCGGATGCCCCCCCAGAGATCTAAGGTGGTGGTGGCGCCCACGACGTGATCGATGAGGGAATCAGCCAGGGTGGAGTAGATCCAGAGAACAAGGTGGGCATCGAGTTCACGGAGATGAGCATTGGCGTTGGGAGGGAGGGGTTGTTCAATGAAGTGGGTGACGCCGTAACGGAGAAGAACAAGGAGGAACAAGGACTTCCACTTATGATAGTTGTGGTCGTCGGGGTTTAGTTGAAATTTGATGTGATTCTCGATGCTGTCGTGGAAGATGGGATGGCGTGGTTGATGAATGGTGGGCTGAGGGGGTGGAGCAGTGGAGAGGGGCACGATGGTGGAGAAGAGGGGAGCGAACGTAGACGAAGCAGAAGGTGTCTGAAAACGAAGGGGGAGGAGGCAGCGGCGACGGCGGGGCTAGGCGCCGCAGTGGTGTCGACGACCGTCATCGAGGAGGAGGAGTTGCTGCCGGATCCGGTGGCCAGCGCAGAGGGGAGATCGGAGGTGGTCATGGGGAGGGTCTGGAGTCTGATACCAAGATAGATATTGATTTCCTTCACACTGAATCATCATGTACATGTGTGTTACATATATATACAGCGGAGAGAGGGAGAGTGGCATCCGAGAGAGGTGGCACGCAGGCCATGGAACTGGTCCAGATCCATATACATGGAGGACTAAGTACATGTATGTTAACACCCTACCCCATCATGTTGCACCGATGTCGTGCCGCCAGTTCGCGTTGCCGCTCCGGCCGCTACCCCATCAGGTTGCACCGATGTCGTGCCGCGAGTTCGCGTTGCCGCTCCGATCGCCGTTGCCACTCCCATCAAACTACCGACTTGCGCGAGCTAACGTGCTTTAACAGGAAATATGAAAAGGTAATTTTAAGGGAAGAAAATTACAGAAACTAAGAAAACATGTTACAAAAAATTCCCAAAATTCTAGTGTCATCCCGTAAAACCACTTTTGCATAATTTTTTTTATAGAAGCTACTATTGAAGTTGCTCTAGGTCAACTCTGATGCATGGACACATTTCTTTTCTGTCCAGTTAGGACGGATGGGTAAAAATGATGGCCTAAGAGCAAAGACCCCTTAAAATCGCGACCCTTAAAAGCGGGATAAGAGTCGAGGAAATCCTTCTTTAAGGGACGGCGGTGAAATGGAGCCCGCAAACTGCAAAAACACACAAATCAAATGACGAGAATTCAAACATGATCTTGACATCATCACACAATTTTTACGACATTTGAACATAGTTTTGCACCACAACACAAAAGACATCACCACACCATCCTTCATCACTCCATCATCATCATCATCATCATCATCATCATCACAAGATGAAATCTTGACCGCCACCATGCTCACCGAACCTTGGCATCGCATGGCCTCTTCCGGCTTACCTCCTCCTCTCCAAGATCTCCAACCTTGCCATGACATGCCATTATTTGGTGACTTCGTCCATCTCATTCCATTTCATCATCATGATCTTGTTCTCCTCTTGAAGGAGTTTGTCCATGGCTTTGTCCTCCTCGGCCTTGGCTCTTCTCTCAATGGCGGCCTTGCGGTCGGTCTCCTCCTTGAGTAGTTTCCACTTTTCTTGCTTCTCTTGACCCTTCTTCTCGGCCAACTCCTTTTTTGCCTCCAATGTCTTGATCATCAAAAGCTCATTGGACTTGACCATGTGATCTAGCTTGTCCCGCAAGCTTAAAGCCTTCGCTTTCTTCTTGATCTTGTCGTTGGCCTTCTTGTTTCCATCGGGCTTGTTCTTGTTTCTCGGGACATCGTCCTCTTCATCATCATCATCATCGTCCATCTTGGTGAGGGCACCTCTCTTTGGTTGGGATTCTTTCTCTATCACCTTCCACTTCTCACTATCTTTGAGAAGTTTCCAACAATGCTCTAGTTGAAATGCTTTTTTGCATGAAACTTCCATATCCTTGTACCTTCGTTGTGCAATTTTTTCCTAAAAAATGGAAAACAATGTCAAATTGTGCAACCACTCCGAGTTGTACAAAAGATTTGCGCTTGGGACATGAAAACGAACTCATATAGTCGGCTTCAACGACACCACTTGGAGGTGCATTGCGCACTACTGTCAAGCAAGCGGACCAACGGCTACATATTGGCTTGATGACGTCCCGATGACCTTGAAGAGAATGAAAGGTGCGCCGCATCCTCTTGGAATACTTTGCCATCATAGCAAGAATGGATCTTCAATCCTTTGCCAATACAGCTTTGCGGTTTGGTCGGTGTCGGTGCATGCATCAAGAGACATCGACTCCCAAGACTTGATCAAAATTTTGTCTTCCAATGGAGTGCATTTCTTCAATCTTGCATGTTTTTCTTATGCTTCGTTCTACACCCCCTCGTCAATTTCCTCCACATCACCTTCTTCCCCGTGACCGTGCACGTCACCATCCATCTCATTGTAGCCGTACTCACCGATCGGTGTTTGATCGATTCAACAGTGTTGTCGTCCAAAATTTGCACGAAGTCGTCCCTCGTGTGATGGATACCGATGCTACAATTGCGCTCTACATGTCACATACAAGCGGAATGAACTCAAATGAAAGAAGTGCAGGAAATCATGGAATCATACCTTGCGCCCATTCCATCGAACACCTCGGGGGCGGCAGCATCGCCATCGCCGGGAGTGCTCATGGAAGCTCTTGTCGAAGCAATTGGGGGAGGTGTTGGCGGGGCAACTTTCCTTGTGAGCTTCTTGCCTTTCACACTGGAAAACTTCCCCTTCTTCGCCGGAGGTTGCCGGACCAAATTCGCATCGGAGACGGCAGGGCGGGCCGGTGGGCAGACCTTCATGGCGGCGGCGGCAGGAGTGTCGCCCTGGACAATGACGTTGCTCTCCCTCTTGTGGGATGGCATGGTGGAGCCTTCAACGGCGACGGGCGTGACATGGCCGCCGACGAGATCTGCCGAAGGCGGTGGCGCGTGGATGGCGTCTGCGGTGACGCCTTCCCGATGAGAGGCTTCCATGTCGGCGAAGGGACGCTGGGGGAATGATGAAGACATGACTACCTTTGATATTATCACAATCATTGCATATACGTATTTATTTGAGGTGATTTCTGATAAAACTCATGCAATAATTTGTTTATGTTATCCGGAACAAAAATACATCACCTGATTTTATTTTATGCCTAAATGCAGAATGGCCGAACACTTGTATGAATCACGTGTGATGACAAGCGAAGAGGAAATGGTTGGATGTTATTTAAGAGGTCCTCTCATATCAAAGGAAATAATTAGTTGTTGTACAAGAAGTTCTCACACATCACTTTTAGCCCAAGAGAAGATAGAGTCCAAGTCTTCACGTTCTGCACTCAGATTCGGACTACACAAACGTACCTGTATAAAAACGCTTTCAACTTTTTCATCCAGACTCCGAATTGCGTGATTATTTTTGGGCTGTAAAGTAGATTTTATGTGATTTCAGGACCAATTGGAATCACCTTCAAATTAGTCCGGAGCATGGAGATATAGACCAAACAATATGACATTGCACGAGAATCCGAGACAAACAACAAGTCCAAAGGTGTTGCACCACCTTCACGTGGGCCCATAGGCCTTGTACGACCTAGGGTTAGTTTTGGGCTGTCTTGGGATGTCCTCCCACCTCCTTGGCTGCCACCCCTTGCTCCTATATAAGTAGATCAACCTAGTAGCTTTTTTGCTTGGGTTTTGTTTAGATTACAAGTTCGCCATAGCCGCAACTTGGCGTTCTTCTTTGTGTTCTACGACCAGACAAAGGCGCCACAGAACCCCACCTTCATCAATAAAGCTTTCCTCTTATATTCGCAATATCTTAATTGCAATCTTGGTTTATTTCTTGTTCTTCATCTGCGTGCATGAAACAGACCTTCGTGGTCAGGTTAATCGTGCTCCCGGGTGATCAATAACCTCTCGGAGTTGGTTTAGCGATTGCTAAGGCACGACGTCCTCACACGTTCGTAGTCAGATCATCAAAGTCTACTCCAGCAAAACGATACCCACGACCTCACCGAAAGACAGGGTCAACTTCGCCTCTATCAGGGAAGGTGCTCCGAGGCGACCGGAGGGAGGTGGTTAGTAGCAGAGGGAGAGGGAAGCAAAAAGAGCCACATGGAAATGTCCCTCCCACCAAATCCCGCAGCTGATAGGGGTCGAGATCGGGTCGGCCTCCCGCCCCGTGAATCTAAAGATTGAAGGCGAAGTTTTTCCACACCTCGTAATTTTTTTTACAGTTCGGGCATTGATATGGTGTGTGGTCGGGTCGTTTTTTCTGCCCGAAGCTGTAAACGGGGTCAACGCATTTTAATGATCTACTAGAGTTGCTCTAACATACAAACGCCAACCCATTTTGTGTGTGTGGTGCCCGTAAGGACGCAAATATGTTCCAAATTTATGTCAAATTTGCGTTCATACGAACACTAGACGGACATGTCCCGCCTGTCGTCGGTATGGATGCAAATCAATCCAAAATTTGTGTCATGATGGCGTCTACATGGACATCAGACGAACATGCCCCGCCTGCAGTAAATATGGACACAAATTCATCCCAAATTTGAGTCAGGTTGCGCACACGGACACACGGACGGGCCCTGCTTGTCGGCCACCCAACTACCAAGCATCAGTCAGTTTAAATGCATGCATGTGGGGATCGGCCACCACAGCCACTCTTCTCCCTCTCTATCTATCCCATCGCCGCCTAAGGCCAACTCCAACGCACAACCCCAAACGGATGTCCATTTTGCTTGGATTCTGTCCGTTTGGGTAGGGCAGTGGGTTATCACCTTGAAAATCAAATCCTTGGTCAAAGATGTTGTTATCACGCTCATCGTCGACGATCATGTTGTGCATGATCACACAAGCGGTAATCGCCTCCCAAAGCTTACCTTTATCCCATGCAACACCATTAGCACTCTCTTGCATTTGGGCAAATCTCTATCTCTTCTCACCTTGGGGTTTTGAGATTGTGTTCACAAAAGTTGACCACTCAGGATATAAACCATTAGTTAGGTACTATCCCCTGTTGTAGTGGTGGCCATTGACCTCAAAGTTGACAGGTGGGGAGTGGCCTTCTGCAAGCCATGCGAAGACTCGAGAACGATGCATCACGTTGATATCATTGTGAGAACCTGCCATGCCGAAGAAAGAATGACATATACAAAGATCTTGCGAAGCCACCTCTTTTAATATGACAGTGCACACTTTCACATGCCCCTTGTACTGGCCCTGTCAAGCAAATGGATAGTTCTTCCACTCCCAATGCATAAAATCCATGCTGCCAAGCATGCCTGGAAAGCCTCTATCAGCGTTGATCACGAAGAGCCTTTCTGTATCAGCGACATTTGGCTGCCTCAAGTACTCAGGGCCAAACACTACCACCAAGGACTTGCAGAAGTTGTACATCGACAACAGACATGTGGACTCACTCATGCACACGTACTCATCCACAAGATCATCTGGAATTCCATATGCAAGCATGTGAATGGTCACAGTGCATTTCTAATAAGAGGAGAATCAAAGCTTTCCAAGGGCATCCGTTTTGCATTCGAAGAATGGGTCATGACGAACCACTCCCTCTCGGATATGATTGAACACATGCAATGCCATACGAAAATGGTGACGGAATTTCTCCAGTTTGAAGAGCGCAGTATTCTCAAAGTAATCGGCATAGAGCATGGTGTGGCCTCTCTCTGTTGCGATTCAGGTCGGGAGCACGGCCCGGGACTGACCCCTTGTACCGAGGCCGCTCCCTTTCAATGTGGTCATGAACAACGAGTGCAGCCACCACAAGGTCTTCGTCATCCGAGGACAAATCATCACATGAACAAATGAAGTGGTTGAAGAGAAATTCATCTCCATTGTCGATACCGTTGTGGGCAAAGTGTCAAACACCTTGCGGTCATGGTGGCAAAGAGGCTGTGAAGATCACCTAGATGCAGTATGAGCATTTGTCGGCCGGCTACATGTCGCTCTGGAGCATCCGACGGAAGGTGTCGTGGTCGATAGGCGTCGCCGTCGGTCGTATCCCCTATGGTACCGGATAGGATGGTGACGGCCAAAAATCCTCCAAACAACGGTCAAAACTCCTACGAAAGCGCGGGCATGGTGGTGGCCATGGCGAGACATGGTTTCATATGAACGACTGGAGGGTGAGAAGTGAGGAGGCGGCCAGAAAAATAGTGGCGACGCCAGGGGGTTGAGGCGTTGGAGGTGAAAGAAACGCTAGTGTCCCTGACAGAAGGGCAACGGGGAGGATAAGGGCGTTGTACCGCCCGTCCGCGCGCTATCCGTTTTACCCCAAACATGGTGCATGTTTGGACCGGGTATGGATAAAAAACGAAGGGAAACCAAACATTTGTTCATTTAGTATCGCGCGTTGGGCCGCGTTATTCGTCCGTTTAACTCCAAACGAACTACGACAGATGGGAAGGGATCACTAATGACCCACAAGTGTAGGGGATCTATCGTAGCCTTTTTGATAAGTAAGAGTGTCGTACCCAACAAGGAGCAGAAGGTACTGACAAGCGATCTTGAGCAAGGAATAACTGCAAGCACTGAAGGGTAACTTTTTATGGGTTTTCTGGTATAAGCAACAAGGAAATAAATGCAAGGAAAGTAAATGGTGTCGAGGTGCAGAAAGTGGCCCAATCCTTTTAAACACAAAGGATAAGTCGGGGGACTAAACTTATAAAGACTAAGGCGTTCCTGAGGACAAACGAGAAGGATAGTCAAGTGCTTTTGCCATATTCCATCTAGTACTGTGTTTTGTATTGGTAAGTGTTATGTGGGTGGATCTTTGTTAGTGCACTGTCTAGGCTAAGACAAGTACACTCTTATGGTTAAACCCCTTGCAAGCATCCACAAATACAAGAGAGAAATTAAGGCAAAGCCTAACCATAGCAATAAACTTTAGGATCCAACACTCCCTTGTGCAAAAGCATGCGAACTGGGGTTGAAGTTTCTGTCACTCCGGCAATCCACCATAAGCATTCTTTATACACGATGCATTCCCCTAGGTCCTTAAAAAGGCAAAGTCTTATGTAGTCGACGTTCACATAAAACCACTAGAAGAATAACACCATAACTTAAATATCAATCAACACATATTACTTCAACATCACATGACTACTAGCAACTAGACTTCTCCCATGTCCTCAAGAACTAAAGTAACTACTCAGAAGACATAAAAGAGATCATGATCAGAGGGGATGAAAATATGATGAACAATCTCGTCATAACAATAATTCTCCAACAATACCCAACATCATTCACCACAAAAGAGTAATCAACACCGGTAGAGTAAAGGGGATGAATAGTGCAAGGTACAACTCCGATTGTAATGATAAAGTGAGATGGGGTGAAGATGGAGATGGTGTTGGTGTTGAGGGTGATGGTGATCATGATCTCGATGATGCCCGTGACGATGGTGATGACGATGAGGACGATCTCCCCTTCCGGGAGGAGTTCTCACCGATGGAATCTGCCCGCCAGAAAGGTCGTTTCTTCTCTGTAGGTTTCCGCCACGGAGCAGCGGCGTAACTGTGAAAACTCTTCTGTCCACGTAATTTTAGGTCACGAGGGTCATATAGGCCAAAGGAGATCACCGGAGGCGGGACCCACCACCCAAGCGGCCACCTGACGCGGCCTAGGGGTGACCCGCGCCACAAGGTCGCGTGGGTGCCTGGTGGCCCCCCTCCGACCCTTCTTCGGCATGTCTTCGTGATTTGTTCGGAAACTCCTTCCCCGTAAATTTCAGCTCAGTTGGAGATGTTCTGATATGGCAACTCTTCATGCTATTTTCTCCGCTGAATTCTGCGTCTGCTGTTTCGGCATCGGAAAATTGTAAAGTGTGTAAAATAAGCCAAAACACTATAAGATCAGCATCATATTGTGAAATATATCAATGAATAGAGACAAATTATGATACAAAATAGTGATGCATTTTGGACGTATCAACTCCCCCAAGCTTAGACCTCGCTTGTCCCCAAGCGAATACTGATCTCGGTAAACCTGTCCACAAGTTTAGAGAGTGAAGTGTCGATAAATAAGAATACAGACAAGAAGCATCATAATTTCTCTACTAAACTCAACCATCCTCAGCAACAATCTCAACTCATAAGGCCCCTATGAAAGAGGAATATCAATTACAATCAAAAGTAGGGCTAAGGAAACTCATCAAACCATGGCAAACATGTCCTTGGTCAAAGAACAACTAATAACTTTTAACTTTTGCTCTTTCTCTTATATTTTGATGAGATCAATTGAAGCTTTTTGAAAGAATATGTTTTTAGTCAAGAAGTGAAAATGCTAACACAAAGGAAGATGTTTGTTTTAGCTAGGCTTAACAAACAGCTTACTCGTCTTAATGATAAAGTCAACAAAATTGTGATATGGCAATTCTCAATGAAACAATATAAATGCATGCATCTTGTCAACATAAGGTGTCTGCACTTTTATAGGATAGAAAGAAGTAGGTTTATTGACTCAACATAAAAGTAAAGGATTAGCCCTTCGCAGAGGGAAGTAGGATAACTCATGTGCTAGAGACTTCAGAAATTTTGAAATCAATAAGATTGTAAAACAATCTTTTGGGAGGTGCATAATTCGTCAACGAATGCTAGCAGATAGCCCAATACTTCTCATTTTGGACAAGTTTTGAGGAACGGCTTCCAAAGTGGGGACGATCACATCCCCTTAGTCTCCTTTGTTTATCACTACCAAAGTTTTCTGATTTCTCATAAACAAAGCGTGAAGGAGGTTTTGTTTGTTGTTATTATCTTTTATGAGCTAGGCACACTCATGCCAGTCCCTCCTTGTATTAGGGGTTCGCAGATTAGACATGCAAACCCAGGATAAAACTTGTCCATTACGAGAAGATCATGAATTATCTACTACTTCCTCATGAGCTAAAACAGAGGCACAAAATAGGGAATAATATTTTGAAGGTTTAAAGATAGCACATGAGTAATATACTTTAGGAGTGGCGGTGAAATGACACATATAGGGAAGGTATGGTGGACTCTTGGGAAGGTTGAGGTTTCAAGGTATGGGTGCACAAGCATTATTCCCGCTTAGTACAAGGGTTGGCTAGCAAAGTCTTTTGAAAGAAGACAAATGATGTTATCTTAGATGCAAAACAATATAAAGTTTAACATAAATAGTTGGCATGAAACATCAAGTTGTCTTCCTTGTCAGCATATCACTTCAAGCATAAGAACATAAAGGTTTTGGCTATGCCGCTACTAGAAAAACTCATGCTTGTTGTTATGACCAATGCTATGTTTGCCAAGATTAAATAAATTTTTCAAAACCATACCTGATATATAAGATCAATACTCCCATAAGAATCGGCATATAAGGTCGATTGCATGAAGAGAATACCAGGTGCAGCAAAGAAACCAATAGACTTCTCATTAATATTCCAACATAGAAAACTACACATTCACAGATAGAAGACTCTCCACAAAGGAGTGATAGACCTCAATGCAAACACCTATTTCATAAGATAACTTCCCTAGACATGATACGACACTAGACTTGACCGTAAAAGATAAAGGATAAAGATAAAGATACTGGGCACTCCCTCAAGCTTGGAACAAGCTAAGGGAATGCCATTACCCACGAAGATTTCACTCTTCATCCTTGTTCTTGTTCCTGAGGTAATTCTTAGCGAAAATCTTATATGGCAAGGGCCCTCCCTCCACACAGGATTCTTCAGTCTCCAGGATCCTGCTTTCGGCAGATAAGCCCATGCGGAAATTTAGTTCATACTCACAGTTCTAGTTTTGGAGGTCATACATGTGCCCTTGAAGCTCGAACACTTTGATTTCCAGTGCGGATATGCTTGATCGCACTTCCTTCATATCCTCCTCATGTTGCTTCTTTAGCTTGGCGATGATATCGAAGTTGGCCTCGACACCACGCTCGATCATCAACTTGCACTTGAAGACTTCTTGCTCCACTTCTTCCATCCTGGCCTTGGTGCTCCCCTCCTTGACAAGTCCCTTCAGATCTTCTTTGTGGAGGACACCATCCTCCACCCAAAGTGTTTGAGGGTGTCTCTTTACCTCTGCGAGGTAAGGGTTGATGACGTTGACGAAGAACTTGTCCTTGGGGGAGTTTGGGGAAGCCATGGCACCTAGGTTTGGTGAAAGTTCTCTTGTCACAAACAGATCGAAAAGAAAACGCATGGAATCGCAAGATACAAAACCGGGACGATCTGGGAAAATATATAGCAAACATTTCTGCATCAAAAGGAAGGTAGCAAGCCAAAGTGGGGTCAGAGACGGACTCCGGGTGGCCCAGGCGGCCTCCTGGCGCGGCTAGGAGGTAGCCCGCGCCACCAGGGCGCCTGGAGCCCGTGGAGCTCCTCCCCGGCTCCACTTTGGCTCGGAATTTTCCTAATTTTGCAAAAACACATAATACAGAACTTTTATTGATGTTCCCTAAGTTTCCTACCGTATTTCATACCTATTCTTGTTCTGCTTCTGCTGGTGTCTGACACAGTATTGCAATATGTTCTTCATGAGTAGCTACATGTATCACATCCACCTCTACATTGATGGGGTCTCCTACCATGTAATTCTTGAGTCTTTGCCCATTCACAACATGTGGTTTGGTGCCTTCAAAATTGTTAATCTTGATTGCACCAGAGCTGTAGACTTCTTTGATATGGTACGGTCCTTCCCACTTGGAAAGTAATTTACTTGGAGAAAACCTGAAATGAGATCTATACAACAAAACTTTATCACCAACATTAAATTCACGTTTCAAAATTCTCTTGTCATGCCACTTCTTTACCTTTTCTTTGAACATTTTTGCACTCTCGTAAGCTTGACTTCTCCACTCATCTAGAGAAGTCAAGTTCATGAGACGCTTTTCACCAGCAAGCTTTGGGTCAGCATTAAGCTCTCTAACAGTCCAGAAAGCTTTGTGCTCTAACTCTAAAGGTAGATGGCATGCCTTACCATAGACCATCTTATACGGAGACATTCCCATGGGATTTTTGTAAGCAGTTCTATACGCCCACAAAGCATCTCCTAACTTTTTGGACCAGTCATTTCTAGAACTGTTCACTATCTTTTGCAAGATCAACTTGATCTCTCTATTTGTGAGCTCAACTTGCCCACTTGTTTGAGGGTTGTAAGGTGAAGCAATTCTATGATTGACATCATATTTGGCTAGAGCTTTTCTAAAATCACCATGTGTAAAATGTGATCCTCCGTCGTTAATGAGGTACCTAGGTACACCAAACCTAGGGAAGATTACATCCTTGAGCATTTTCAAAGATGTCTTGCGATCAGCACTTCCAGTGGGGATTGGTTGAACCCACTTGGTCACATAATCAATAGCCACTAAGATATGAGTGTACTTGTGTGAAGGAGGAAAAGGACCCATAAAATCAAAACCCCAACAATCAAAAGTCTCAATGAATAGAGAATAATTCATATGCATCTCATTTCTCCTACTAATATTACCAACTCTCTGACACTTATCACAAGATAAAACATAATTTCTAGCGTATTTAAAGAGAGCAAGCCGATAAAAACCCGACTCAAGAATCTTGTGTGCGGTCCTCTCACCGGCATGATGTCCTCCATAAGGATTGCTATGACATTGTCTCAAAATATCCTTATGCTCATGCTCCGGTACGCATCTCCTCATGATACCATCCGCACCTTCGCTAAAAAGATGTGGGTCATCCCAAAAGTAATACCTCAAGTCGTGGAAGAATTTCTTCTTCTGCTGGAATGTTAGACCTGGAGAACAAAACTTTGCAACAATAAAGTTAGCATAATCTACATACCATGGATCAGAATTAGATTGTACCCTCAAAACAGCTAACTGTTCATCAGGAAAATTATCGTTGACCAGAATAGGATCATGTGGTATGTCCTCCATTCTGGAAAGGTTGTCTGCTACAGGGTTGTCTGCTCCCTTCCTATCAACAATCTGCAAATCAAATTCTTGAAGAAGAAGGACCCATATGATAAGCCTTGGTTTGGCATCCTTCTTTTCCATAAGATACTTAATAGCAGCATGATCAATATGAATGATGACTTTGGAATCAACAATGTAAGGCCTAAACTTATCACAAGCAAACACTACCGCTAAAAACTCTTTCTTAGTAGTAGCGTAATTATTTTGAGCACTATCAAGGGTTTTGCTAGCATAATATATAATATTAAATTTCTTATCAACCCTTTGTCCTAACACAGCTCCAACAGCAAAATCACTAGCATCACACATGATTTCAAAAGGCAAATTCCAACCAGGTGGTTGGACTATAGGGGCGGTTATCAAAGCTTTCTTAAGAACTTTGAAGTCTTCCTTACAATCTTCATCAAACACAAAAGGAATATCCTTCTGGAGAAGATTAGTGAGGGGTTTCGAAGTCTTAGAAAAGTCTTTAATAAATCTTCTATAAAAACCAGCATGACCGAGGAAACTACGAATACCTCTGATGTCCTTTGGATAAGGCATCCTCTCGATTGCTTCCACCTTTGCCCTGTCCACCTCGATTCCCTTTTTAGAAATCTTGTGGCCAAGAACAATTACCATGAGGTGGCACTTCTCCCAGTTGAGTACCAAGTTTCTCTCCTCACATCTCTGCAAAACTTTATTAAGGTTGTGGAGACAATGGTCAAAATAGGTTCCATAGACGGAGAAATTGTCCATGAAAACCTCCACAATTTCCTCACAAAAATCATGAAAGATAGCAGACATACCCCTTTGAAAAGTAGCAGGAGCATTGCAAAAACCAAAAGGCATACGTCTATAAGCATAAGTACCAAAGGGACAAGTAAAAGTGGTCTTCCCTTGATCGGCAGTGTTAACATGAATTTGAGAGAAGCCAGAATACCCATCAAGATAGCAAAAGTGAGTGTTTTTGGATAACCTTTCAAGCATTTGGTCGATGAACGGCAGCCGGTAATGGACCTGCTTGGTTGCTTTGTTCAGCTTCCTTTAATCAATAAACATTCTATATCCAATAATAGTTCTTTGTGGTATTAGTTCATTCTTATCATTTGGAACCACAGTCGTACCTCCTTTCTTGGGAACACAATGTACCAGACTTACCCACTTACTATCAGCTATATGGTAGATAATACATGCAGCTAGAAGCGTGAGGATTTCGGTCCTCACAACATCCTTCATCTTTGGGTTCAACCGTCGTTGATGATCCACAACCGGTTTAGCATCAGGCTCAAGATTGATAGTATGCTGAAAAATAGATGGACTAATCCCCTTAGGATCATCAAGGGTATAGCCAATAGCACCACGGTGTTTACGAAGGACTTCCAATAATCGCTCTTCTTCATATCCTGAAAGGTTAGCATTGATAATAACATGATATACTTTATTTTCATCTAAATAAGCATAAAAGAGAGGCATAAGATCTTGCCAATTTAGCAAATGAGAGTTATCAAGAAGCCTATACCAATCCAAAGCCTTATATTTTAATGATATAGAGAATAACTTTCTCATAACAAAATCCATCGATATATCTGCAAGCTTAAATAAGGAGCATAGTTGTGAAAGATATAGCAAGTGTTCGCTTGGATGTCTATCTCCTGCATATCGATTAGCCAAGACACAATCAATAATACCATTTGGTATTTTTAAAGGGCACAATTTTAGTAGGTGGGGGAGGCTGCTCCAGCACGATAGGGGTGGGGAGGTTCCCCACAAGCAACAAACCAAGAGCAGAGTTGTCCATATGGACAAAAAGCGGAAACAGCAAAATAAAAACAACACGTAGCGTAAAGGTTTCCTTACCAATTTCACTTACCAATAGCGCTACACTCCCCGGCAACGGCGCCAGAATATGATCTTGATGACCCACAAGTGTAGGGATCTATCGTAGCCTTTTTTGATAAGTAAGAGTGTCGAACCCAACAAGGAGCAGAAGGTAGTGACAAGCGATCTTGAGCAAGGAATAACTGCAAGCACTGAAGGGTAACTTTTTATGGGTTTTCTAGTATAAGCAGTAAGGAAATAAATGCAAGGAAAGTAAATGGTGCCGAGGTACAGCAAGTGGCCCAATCCTTTTAAACACAAAGGATAAGCCAGGGGACTAAACTTATAAAGACTAAGGCGTTCCTCAGGACAAACGGGAAAGATAGTCAAGTGCTTTCGCCATATTCCGTCTAGTACTATGTTTTGTATTGATAAGTGCTATGTGGGTGGATCTTGGTTAGTGGATCGTCTAGGCTAAGACAAGTACACTCTTATGGTTAAACCCCTCGCAAGCATCCGCAAATACAAGAGAGAAATTAAGGCAAAGCCTAACCATAGCAATAAACTTTAGGATCCAACACTCCCTCATGCAAAAGCATGCGAACTAGGGTTCAGGTTTCTGTCACTCCGGCAACCTATCATAAGCATTCTATATACACGATGCATTCCCCTAGGTCCTTAAAAAGGCGAAGTGTTATGTAGTCGACATTCACATAACACCACTAGAAGAATAACACCATAACTTAAAAATCAATCAACACATATTACTTCAAAATCATATGACTACTAGCAACTAGACTTCTCCCATGTCCTCAAGAACTAAAGTAACTACTCAAAAGACATAAAAGAGATCAAGATCAGAGGGGATGAAAGTATGATGAACAATCTCGTCATAATAATTATTCTCCAACAATACTCAATAGCATGCATCACAAAAGAGTAATCCACACCGGGAGAGTAAATGGGATGAATAGTGCAAGGTACAACTTCGATTGTAATGGTAAAGTGAGATGGGTTGAAGATGGAGATGGTGCTGGTGTTGAGGGTGATGGTGATGATGATCTAGATGATGCCTGTGATGATGGTGATGACGATGAGGACAATCTACCCTTCCGGGAGGAGTTCTCCTTGGCGGAATCTGCCCGCCGAAAAGGTCTTTTCTTCTATGTAGGTTTCCGCCGTGGAGCGGCGGCGGAACTGCTAAAACTCTTCTATCCACGTCATTTTTAGGTCACGGGGGTCATATATTGCAAAGGAGAGCATCGGAGGTGGGACCCTCCACCCAGGAGGCCACCTAGTGCGGCCTAGGGGTGACCCGTGCCACAAGGTCGCCTGGGTGCCTGGTGGGCCCCCTCCGGCCCTTCTTCGGCCAGTCTTCGTGATTTGTTCGGAAACTCATTCCCCGTAAATTTCACCTCAGTTGGAGATGTTCTGATATGGAAACTCTTCATGCTATTTTCTCCGTTGAATCTTTCATCTGTTGTTTCGGCACCGGAAAGTTGTAAACTGTGTAAAATAAGCCAAAACACTATAAGAACAACATCATATTGTGAAATATTTCAATGAATAGAGACAAATTATGATACAAAATAGTGATGCATTTTGGATGTATCAATCATGTGCTGGAGTTAGCCTAACAACTCAACCCAAGCCATGGTCGTCGCCCACCATGACTCGAAAGTGGACGCTCAGAGCGCATGACCATGAGGTTGAATCCCCCTCGGGGCACCGCCATGCGGCAACCTTCATCGTAACGTCGTCGGATGCTACACCCTTTGAGTGTGACCACATCTATGTGCATGTCATCGGTGCCAGCATTACAGGGAGAACGCCATCACCGTGCACTGTCCAGAAGTGAATCTGTCGCGCGTCCAACATTTGCACCCAGTTAGGGTTCGAGTACCGCAGAAGGCAGAGATTGTGCTCAACTCCCAGCCGACCTCCGTCACGTCCCAGCGTACACAGTTAACTCCATGCATTGGCACACGCGGTTCACCGACGAGCACGACTAGCATCATTAGTCGTGCGCCACCGTCCCACACACGATGATGCGCCAGAGTCACCGATGAAGTGGGGAGGCCAACGAGGACCAAACGGCTATGTACGATCTAGGAGACCTCGTAAACTGGTCAAACTCATAAAAAACAAGGTGTTTATAGTTTTGATTGGAAAACGGCACGGAGCAGACCCCGTTAAATTTTTTTGACCCTTAAACTTTTTAAGGGGCACGGTAAATTCAACCGTGAAAACCTTATATGTACAGTTTCAAAGACAATATACAGTTTAACCCATAAACCGGTAAAACCTCGTCGAAGTAGACACGTCACCGTGGAACTGGCTGGAATGTACTTGGAATTCATCGGAATCCGCCGCCGCACGTCAGAAGAAGCCCGTGCATGCCAGAATTTGTCGTTGTCGGCCAGAATTGCGCCCGGTTCGGCGTCCATTGCCGAGGCGAGGCCATCCATGGGCAGGGCGGATGTCACGCCCAAGATGCGACCCTATCCTCAATTTGGCACGAGGGCCTCGTCAGGGATAGAAGCGCATCTCGTCGTGTCGCAAGAATGGATATCGTTACAAGTACATGTATTGTAAAGAAGAGATGTATATATAGAATTGGCTTACACTCGCCACAAGCTACATCAGAGTCACAGCAGTACAATACATAAACATCATGAAGAAGAGCAGGCTCCGACTACGGACGAAAACAAACGACAAAAGAAGAACGACATCCATCCTTGCTATCCAGGCTGCCGGCCTGGAACCCATCCTAGATGGATGAAGAATAAGAAGAAGAAGAAGCAACTCCAAATGTACAATCAACGTGCTCGCGTCATGTAACCTTTACCTGTACCTGCAACTGGTGTGGTAGTAATCTCTGAGCCATAGGGGACTCAGCAATCTCATTTCCAAAGGTGTCAAGACTAGCAAAGCTTAATGGGTGAGGTAAGGTTAAGTGGTGAGGTTGCAGCAGCAACTAAGCATTGTATGAGGTGGCTAACTTACGAGTACAAGAAATAAGAGGGGGGAAGATCTACGCATAGAGGACGTGAACTACTGATGATCAAATGAATGATCCTGAACACCTACCTACGTCAGACATAACCCCACCATGTCCTCAATCGGAGAAGGAACTCACGAAAGAGACAGTCACGGTTACGCACATAGTTGGCATATTTTAATTAAGTTAACTTCAAGTTGTCTAGAACCAGTGTTAAACAAAGTTTCAACGTTGCCACATAACCGCGGGCACGACTTTCCAAAAGATTTAACCCTGCACGGGTGCTCCAACTAGTCCATCCCAAATTACCACAAGACGCATAGAAATCCTCGATCACGACACTTGCGATCTCGTCGGATTCCTTAGTGGAAAACCTCAACTCTGAGATTACCCAAAGCATCACCGGAATCCTGATGCACAAGATATCTCGTCAAAGGTAAAACTAATCCAGCAAGGCCACCCGACGTGTCGACGATCCCGATAGGAGCCGCGTATCTCGTTCTCAGGACACGACGGATAAGTTACGCGTACGGAGACCTGATAGAAATCACCCAAGTTTCCCTGGGTTGGCCTCGTACAGTGCTCTGTTTTGGACCAGCACCATCAGCACTGGCCCTCCCTGTATTATGTGAAATTACTCCTCGGGTTCATGATGCCCTATGCTTTCAGTATTAACAAAGTTATTATGTTGGGAAAATGTAGTACCAATGTTGTGCCTTGCCAGACCAGCTTTAATCTAAAACGAATTATCAAGGGGGTCCCCATAACAACCCCAATCGTGTTAGGAGTGCTCGTTTATGGAACATAACACCGGTAGCCGAAACTAAGGGGGCAAAGGTGGAACAAAACACCAGGCTAGAAAGGTCGAGCCTTCCACCTTTTACCAAGTATATAGGTGCATTAAATTAACTAGCATTAAATATGGTGATATGACAAGGAACCCATGTTATCACATGGAAGCAACTGCACCTGCAACTAGCAACACTAACAACAGGGTTAAGGAAGAAGTAACATAGCCAATCAGTGGTTCGCTATGTTGAACAGGTTGAAGGTTTTCATGGCATTGTTGAGAGGCTGATATTTAACATGTGGTAGGCAACGAGACATAATCGATAGAAGCGATAAAATTAGCATGGCAATGATAGTAATGGTATCTGGGGAAATGGCCATCTTGCCTGAGATCCCGCTTGGAAGAAGAATGACTCCGCGAAGTCGGCGAACCAACGTAGTCGAACGGGTCCTCACATTCCGACACGCTTGCGGATCTCTATCGAGACGAAGCAAACCGGAAACAAGCATCAACACAGATATTCACCACACGATGCACAACATGATGCACAACTTACTATGATGCATGATCAGTTCAACATGCAAGGGATGGCATGGCAATTCACCTCACGCAAACACTACACATTAAATGAAGCTCGATATGCAACGAGTTGCATATCGACGAAACTCCACGCTTAATTATTTAATTCACTCCCGTTTATTTACACGACAAGATTAAATTGTTGTTAACATGACAAGGGTGAAGCGATGGTCCTACAAGTCATTCTAGACGTTTAACACGCGGAACATAGAACGGAGCTACGTTACAAGAGACAAGCAACACAAAAATATTATGCCATGAATGCGTCATGCATGCAATATCATCAACACCACGGCAAGAAGAGAAAGAAACACATGTCGCCACGGCGAGCGAGAGGGAACCATGGCGGCAAGACGGAAATGATGCCACGGCAACGTTCCTATCCCGATAACTCGTCGAGATATCGTGCCAACGTATAGGAAGCGTGTGCGGGAATGCAAAATAAAGATGGGGTGGTACCGTTTATCGGGTTCCCATGTGTCGAGGGCACGTCGAAAGAGAGACAACGTGCAACGCGCAACATCTGGCGCAAACATACGGTTCAACTCATACAACATTTGCACACGGTCACGACAACGTCTCATCGGTATACCTTCGAAGCATGCAATTCGGAGGGGTTCGGATTGGTGAAGGAGAGCAACGATCGTCGTGGTCGTCGTGGATGTAGAGGAAGTCGTGGTACTCGGGTCTCGTCCACGGTAGTCGTACTCTTGGCGTTGGTAGACGGTTCTTCGGCGACGGTAGTCGAACACGGGTCCGTAGAGGTCCGGGGTCGTCGAGGTACTCGGTGAACTTGTCAACGATCCACGATGGCGGGGATGGTGTACGCGGTCTTCGGCGACGGTCCCGAAAGGCGATAGGGCGAGGCAACGCAACAACATCTAGCGGGCAACGGCCAACTACAACTACAACAACTAGCTTCGGCCACAGCAGAGCAACTAACAACAGCTACACATGGCAGGCACGGCAAGCATCAGCAAATGCAACTGGCAGAAGCAAGCACACTAACTAGCAAACGCTAGCAAGCAACCTACATCATATAGCAAGCATGCTACGACAACTAGCTAGCTAGCAGGCAACCTAGCATGCTCCTCCGGAAGGCATCCGCGATAGCTAAGCATGGCACGGCAAGCAAGCAAGCACATGCGGCAGCAAGAGCAACAGCAACAGGTAATAGCAGCAAGCCACAACAAGCAACAGCGATAGCATCAATGGCAGTAATCAACGCGACAGCAAAGCATCAACAACATCAACTGCAGCACGCTCCAGCGACAGATAATGCCGACAACAGCAAGCGCAGCACAGTAACTCCATGGCGCGGCGGTGGCGAGCTTCGGCGTGGGGCGGCGGTGGCTGCGATGAGCTCGGGCCCGGCGAGGCTGACCGGGGAAGGAGACGCAGGGAGGCGAGGTCGGCACGGCACCGCGACGGGCGGCGGCTGCGCGGGAACGGCGAGGCACAGGCTGACGCCAGCGGGGAACCTCGGGCCAGCCACCGGGATGGCGGCAGGGAGGCGATGTGGCGAACTGGCGCGGCAGGGGGTTCGGGGCACCTCGGGGCTGGGCGAGCAGGTGCTGCAGAGGCCGGCGGCGATGGCACAGCGGCGGCGTGCAGGGTACGGCGCAGGGGCTCCTGCCGGCGGGGACGCGGCAGAGGAGGTCAGGAGCGAGGCGAGTAGCAGGACGGCGGTTGAGGCCGGCGAGCAGGGGGGCTCGGCGCTGGCAGGGGAGGAGCACGGCGGCTGCAGGGGAGGCCGCCGGGGAGGCGCGGGGCACCGGGCAGGCGCGGAAGAGGGCGGCGCGCGGGATCGAGGGGACCATGAGGGGATCGGGCATGGGGATAGCTACGCTCGGGAGGAGAAGGGGAACGAGGAGGGGGTCGGGACGAGCAGGGGAGGACGAGGGGATCGCTAGGGTTGGCTGCCGGGGTTTGGGCCTGGGCATTGGCCAGGCTTGCTCTCTCCCTCTCTCTTATTTTTTTTACTTTAAAAACAGAAAGCTTAAACAAAAGAAAAACTTTTAACAAAAATAAAAAAACGCTTTTGGCTCTTTTGAAAAAAATATAAACCCCAACTATAAAATTAGATTGGGCTTTTTAAAAGAAATAAAAATGAAACCTTTTTTAAGAATAAAATAAAACCCTTTAACAAGAGAATAAAAATAAACCCCTTTTAAAGGAGAAAAGAAAATGAGACTTTATTTTGTAAAATAAAACAAGAGGAGAAATGAAAGAAAAACCCAAGGGTTGCCCCCACATTTAATAAAAGGACTTTTATTAAAAAGAAGACGAACCTTTTTAAATAGGGGTTAAAATGTAGACTTAGCAAAACCACAAAAACGAAATAAGAGGGGAGAGGAGGGGAGTTAATATCGCACTAAGACTCGGAGAGGACTCGAAGCACACACACTCAAAACACCACATGCGACAGACGATGCAAGATGCCATGCAGGATGCGACGATGCAACAAAATAAAATAACCACACGACAGAAACGGAAAATAAAGGGGAATCTCCTGGGGCGTCGGCATCGGGCTGTCTCAGCGGAGCAGGCCACCGGTGGCTCGAATCATGGCGGGGCGGCACCAGAGAAGAGTGATGCAGGGGTGAGGGAGCTTGCATGTCCACGTCGGGGAACGCGCGTGCGGTGGCACGTGGTGTCGGGATCAAATCGGGAACGGGCGGGCGTACCAGGGAGCGCGTGGTCATGGCGGGTGGCGCAAGGCTCTTCCGCTGCATGTGTGTCCCAGAACGCGCGACGCTGGGATGAGGCACGGGCAAGGTGGGCGGCGCCGGGGCGAGCCGGGGTGCCAGGGCGACGCATGTCGTGACCGGAGACGGCTCGCCGGGACGGGAGGAAAAAATGAACTATAGTTGGATACAGTTTCATTTACGGGGTCTGCTCTACCAGGGTAATTTTGCACCATAAAAATGGTTAGCAGTGCCCTTTATACGCATTTTAAGGGTCAACTTTTACAGGGTGTGATAGAGATGCCTTAAGCCGGTTGTCGACTATCTTTTTGTCCGTTGACACATAGTATCCTCCTTTTACTGATGACGACCAGGTCCTCGTATTTCCCATTCTACTGGTTACCTAGCCGACCTATAACTCATGTCCTATAGAACATACAGTTCCTCCAAAAAATTGAACTTACCAAACTATTACATAATCAAAGACGCAAGGTCGCCAAACTTGTTAGACTTCTTACATGTGTTGGCCCTACTTTTTTTCTCAAAGTGAAAGCTCATGAGCTTAGCTTAAGCGGGCGATATCCTTCCCAACCAATTGGATTATTGTGAATAAAGTGACTGAATCATCTTATTCGATGGATTACAGGAAACTGAAATATCTCCTGGAGAGACATCACGATCCACACGAGGCATCACTTCCACGAGATGCGTCGGTTGCGGACAGATATTCGTGTGGGTGCAACCGCACGTTCGATGGGCAAGGGAAGATTTCCCCTTAATTACACATTGTAATTTAATCTTAACACTCCCCCTAATCTATGCTTGACCATGTAGAATCATCCCACGATTGTTGGGGTAGCCCTATCCTCTCAAAGGGTTCTCCTCCAAAAATTTATTCGTGAAAACTTGATCATAACTTGAAACATATACTCACAAAGAGATAGCATAATGTGGTGTCATTAAACAAGGATATCTCAAGAACAGACTCCCCCAGATGCGTGCAATTCCATGAACATATTTCTGAAATTTTGAGTTTGGTAGAGACTTAGTAAATAGATCGGCATGGTTGTCGCATGATTTAACTTGCAAGATACTTATTTCCCCACTTTTATGGAGATTATCGGGGGAAAACACTTAGGAGAAATATGCTTAGTGATATTGCTCTTGATGTATCATGTTTGCATCTGTGCAACACAGGCCGCATTATCCTCATTGATAATGGTGGGTGATTCTATCGAACCAATTCCACATGATTGTTGTATGTGGTTTATCATTCTGCAAAGCCATACACATTCACTTGATACTTCAAATAATGAAATTATTTTAGAATGATTTGTAAATGTTGCCACCAGAGTCTTCTTTGAAGACTTCCATGATATAGCAGTATCACCATGTAGGAACACAAAACTGGTATGTGATCTTGATACGTCTCCAACGTATCTATAATTTTTGATTGTTCCATGCTATTATATTATCAACTTGGGATATTTTATATGCATTTATATGCTATTTTATATCATATTTGGGACTAACCTATTAACTCAGTGTCCAGTGCCAGTTTCTGTTTTTTCCGTGTTTTTGACCTTTTTCATATAAGAATATTAAATGGAGTACAAACGGAATAAAACCTTCGGGGTGATTTTTTCCATAATAGAAGGGATCCAGAAGACTTGATGTGACAGCCCGAGACCGACGCCCAGAAGATTCCCTTTCCTTTCCGTTTTCATCGTGTGTCTATTTTATTTTGTCGCATCATCATCGCATCATGCGCATCATCAGCATTGCATCGACATCTCCATTGCCGCCAGTTTTCAAAACTTGCATCCGTTGTTAGTTGCCGGTTCGCGTCGTTGTTCGTTCCGAGCCTGACCGCACTCGCACGCGCCCGCGGCATCGTTCGAAACCCTATTTTAAAAGTGCGTCTAAAACTTTCTCTGATCGGGTTGAGATTTGACGTGCGGTCGTAATTAGTTATCGCTAGACCGCCTGTCGAGTTTCGTCGCGATCGGAGTTCGTCTCGTACCCGAACGGTCGACCGTAGCGGCACCGTATTCGGTCTACCGTCGGACGTTCGTCGGCGTTTTAAATTTCGTTGCCACGCCACCCGTTCTCCCTCTCGTCTCCGGTTATCCCCTCTACACGGCCACGTACCCATACCCGCGTTCGGAATCGTCTGAATCCGACCGCACGGTTGGATCCGGAAAGAAATTCCGGGTAACCTAGCCCCCCGTTTATCTATATAAAGACCCCATGGCATTAATTAGACAGCCACTTCCTCTCCACCTCGTTTTCCGTGCCCCTCCTAACCCTAACCCTGGCCTTCCCCACCTCTCTCTCCTCCCCCAGCCGCCACGGGCCCGTCGAGCCCAGATCGGGCCCGGGCAGGCCCAACCGCCGCCGCCGCCTCGCCCGAGAGCTCCCTCCCGAGCTCTCCCTGCTCGTGCCTCGCGTCTCCCGCCGATGCTCGCCATGTGCCACCGCCCCTGGCCGCCGCCTCCGCGCCGACCGGTGTCGCCGCCCTCGGAACCGCGCCGCCTCGCCTGCGCGCCTGCCCGGATCCCCACCTCCGTCACCAGCGAGCCGAGTTCCTGCTGAGGTCCTCGTCGTCGGCCGGTCGGAGCCTCCCCGCGCCGGATCCAACTTCCACCCCGCCGGTCCCGCCGCCCTCGGCCTCCCGTCCGAACCCGGCGCCGACCCCCCTCGTTTCCATCGCTGGAGACCAGCCCGTGGTCGCCTGCTGTCAGGAGAGCCGGCGCCGCCGCCTGACGAGCTCGGGGACGAGCCAAGCGACGGGAGGAACCCCAGCCCTCCTCCCACGTGGGCCCCGCGCCGGCACAATAACCGCGCCGCAGCGGCCCAGCGCTGCCTCCCGAGGCCGCCTCGCCTCTCCTCCGCCTGGGCCCCGAGCCCCCTGCGCCAGGCCGGCCCAAGTGGCCAGGTGAGCCAGTTCCCCGCCTGCGCCTTTCTTTTTTTGATGTAGCGCCCCTGTTCGGCCCAATAGATAGTTAGGTTTGTTTTTTTCCTTTTTTCGGAATTAGTTATATTCCAGAGAATAGACGTATAATAAAATGCCCGTAGATCCTTATCCGTAAGTCAGATCGAGGCAAGTTATATATGTTTTTCGCGTAGTTTTACGCGTAGATTACGTTTGTGCACCTTGCGTATTTGTCCGATTTAGTTTAGCATGCCAAATGCATTGTTTACCGTGTTGTCTATATAGTATAGACGTCGTATTTATTTTTCGCGCTAGACCGTATTGCCCGAACGCCGTTTTAGAAATGTCCATGTTTTAGGGACTATTTTTACGTGCATTTTAGATCGGTCATTTGTGTTTTTTTGCGTGTAGGAATTTGCCGGTAGTTTATTTTCCCGTATCTAGGTGTTTATCTCGCATTAATGTGTGGCATTATTTTGTGTTGCAAACCCCACATATTTTATATGTTTCCGGGGTAGAAAAATCCCATGGGTTTTTCTGTGCAATTAGTTTTAGCATTAGAGCAAGTTAGTTCGCGAGATATTTTGCTATGTTGCCCTTTTGATTAATTCGTAGGATTTATTCCGTGCCTCGTTTGACGGAGTTGTCAACTAGAGAGTTGTTCATGGATGTTTAGACTAGCCTCTGGTATTTTTAGTTGCAATAGAAATGCATGTTTAGGTGTGTTTTGATTGCCCTCAAGTTGCTAGAAATAGTGTTGTTTTGGACGTGCTGAAATATTTCTAAGTCTGGAATCTGTTATTATTTTGTTGCTGTCTTGTCTTGCTTGCATCTTGTGATCTATAGCTCTTTTGAGGTTGGTCCAATGGAGTAATTTTTAGCCCTTGTGTTTCTAAATAATGTTGTGAAGTTTCGTGCAATTTGGAGACATGTAGCTTAGGATTTTGCTGCTTTCAATATGCCTTCAGGCTGAAAACTGCACTTTCATGAGGTGTAATTTTCACTAAGTCTGAAATAGTGTGTGAGATGCCGTTTTGTGTCTTCCATGTGTTACCGTTTTGTTCCATGCCTTCAGGCTATGTTACCGCTTGCTTGCCCATGTTGTTAGCGTTGCTAGTTGCAGGTGCAGATGCTTCCATGTGATAACATGGGTTCCTTGTCATATCACCCTATTAAATGCTATTTAATTTAATGCACCTATATACTTGGTAAAAGGTGGAAGGCTCGGCCTTTCTAGCCTGGTGTTTTGTTCCACCTTTGCCCCCTTAGTTTCCGGCTACCGGTGTTATGTTCCATAAATGAGCGCTCCTAACACGATCGGGGTTGTTATGGGGACCCCCTTGATAATTCGTTTTAGATTAGAGCTGGTCTGGAAAGGCCCAACTTTGCTACTACATTTGCCTCATAACCTAATAATAATGCATAGGGACCCGCCGGCACCCGCGGACAAATTTAATCAACCCCCGGGCCAGTGCTCCTCATGAGTGTTGGCCCCACCTGAGCGATGTCCGGCGCCCCTCTGGTCACCCGGAGGTTTAGCGATCCCGATGTCTAGCTCATCCGCCGTGTCCTGAGAACGAGGTACGCGACTCCTATCGGGATCGTCGACACGTCGGGCGGCCTTGCTGGATTAGTTTTACCTTTGACGAAATATCTTGTTCATCGGGATTCCGGTGATGCTTTGGGTAATCTCAGAGTTGAGGTTTTCCACTAGGGAATCCGACGAGATCGCGAGCTTCGAGATTGAGGATTTCTATGCGGCTTGTGGTAATTTGTGATGGACTAGTTGGAGCACCCCTGCAGGGTTAAATCTTTCGGAAAGCCGTGCCCGCGGTTATGTGGCAACGTGGAAACTTTGTTTAACACTCGTTTTAGATAACTTGAAGTTAACTTAATTAAAACTTGCCAACTGTGTGCGTAACCGTGACTGTCTCTTTTGTGAGTTCCTTCTTCGATCGAGGACACGGTGGGGTTATTGTTGGAATTATGCCCTAGAGGAAATAATAAATATAGTTATTATTATAATTCCTGTATCAAGATAATCGTTTATTATCCATGCTATAATTGTATTGAATGAAGACTCATTTACATGTGTGGATACATAGACAAAACACCGTCCCTAGCAAGCCTCTAGTTGGCTAGACAGTTGATCAAAGATAGTCAGTGTCTTCTGATTATGAACAAAGTGTTGTTGCTTGATAACTAGATCACGTCATTAGGAGAATCACGTGATGGACTAGACCCAAACTAATAGACGTAGCATGTTGATCGTGTCATTTTGTTGCTACTGTTTTCTGCGTGTCAAGTATTTATTCCTATGACCATGAGATCATATAACTCACTGACACCGGAGGAATGCTTTGTGTGTATCAAACGTCGCAACGTAACTGGGTGACTATAAAGATGCTCTACAGGTATCTCCGAAGGTGTTAGTTGAGTTAGTATGGATCAAGACTGGGATTTGTCACTCCGTGTGACGGAGAGGTATCTTGGGGCCCACTCGGTAATACAACATCACACACAAGCCTTGCAAGCAATGTAACTTAGTGTAAGTTGCGGGATCTTGTATTACGGAACGAGTAAAGAGACTTGCCGGTAAACGAGATTGAAATAGGTATACGGATACTGACGATCGAATCTCGGGCAAGTAACATACCGAAGGACAAAGGGAATGACATACGGGATTATATGAATCCTTGGCACTGAGGTTCAAACGATAAGATCTTCGTAGAATATGTAGGATCCAATATGAGCATCCAGGTCCCGCTATTGGATATTGACCGAGGAGTCTCTCGGGTCATGTCTACATAGTTCTCGAACCCGCAGGGTCTGCACACTTAAGGTTCGACGTTGTTTTATGCGTATTTGAGTTATATGGTTGGTTACCGAATGTTGTTCGGAGTCCCTGAAGAGATCACGAACGTCACGAGGGTTTCCGGAATGGTCTGGAAACGAAGATTGATATATAGGATGACCTCATTTGATTACCGGAAGGTTTTTGGAGTTACCGGGAATGTACCGGGAATGACGAATGGGTTCCGGGAGTTCACCGGGGGGGGCAACCCACCCCGGGGAAGCCCATAGGCCATGAGGGTGGCGCACCAGCCCTTAGTGGGCTGGTGGGGCAGCCCAAAAGGGCCCTATGCACCTAGGAAAGAAAATCAAAGAGAAAAGAAAAAAAACGAGGAGGTGGGAAGGGAAGGAAGGACTACCACCCACCAAACCAAGTCCAACTCGGTTTGGGGGGGGGAGCCTTCCCCCTTGGACTCGGCCGACCCCCTTGGGGCTCCTTGAGCCCCAAGGCAAGGTCCCCTCCCTCCCACCTATA
Organism: Hordeum vulgare subsp. vulgare; assembly: GCF_904849725.1. NCBI lineage: Eukaryota > Viridiplantae > Streptophyta > Magnoliopsida > Poales > Poaceae > Hordeum > Hordeum vulgare. The sequence continues at coordinate 566,793,804 of NC_058524.1, read as the reverse complement.
TATACGGAGGTTTTAGGGCTGATTTGAGACGACTTTTCCACGGCAGCCCGACCCCATACCTCCACGGTTTTTCCTCTAGATCGCGTTTCTGCGGAGCTCGGGTGGAGCCCTGCTGAGACAAGGTCATCACCAACCTCCGGAGCACCGTCACGCTGCCGGAGAACTCTTCTACCTCTCCCTCTCTCTTTCTGGATCAAGAAGGCCGAGATCATCGTCGAGCTGTACGTGTGCTGAACGCCGAGGTGCCGTCCGTTCGGTACTAGATCGTCGGACTGATCGCGGAATTGTTCGCGGGGCGGATCGAGGGACGTGAGGATGTTCCACTACATCAACCGCGTTCACTAACGCTTCTTCTGTACGGTCTAAAAGGGTACGTAGATCACTCATCCCTCTCGTAGATGGACATCACCATGATAGGTCTTCGTGCGCGTAGGAAATTTTTTGTTTCCCATGCGACGTTCCCCAACAGTGGTATCAGAGCTAGGTTCATGCGTAGATGTCTTCTCGAGTAGAACACAAAAGTTTTTGTGGGCGGTGATGTGCGTTTTGCTGCCCTCCTTAGTCTTTTCTTGATTCCGCGGTATTGTTGGATTGAAGCGGCTTGGACCGACATTACTCGTACGCTTACGAGAGACTGGTTTCATCGCTACGAGTAACCCCGTTGCTCAAAGATGACTGGCAAGTGTCGGTTTCTCCAACTTTAGTTGAATCGGATTTGACCGAGGAGGTCCTTGTATGAGGTTAAATAGCAACTCATATATCTCCGTTGTGGTGTTTGCGTAAGTAAGATGCGATCCTACTAGATACCCATGGTCACCACGTAAAACATGCAACAACAAAATTAGAGGACGTCTAACTTGTTTTTGCAGGGTATGCTTGTGATGTGATATGGCCAACGATGTGATGTGATATATTGGATGTATGAGGTGATCATGTTGTAATAGAAAATATCGACTTGCACGTCGATGGTACGGCAACCGGCAGGAGCCATAGGGTTGTCTTTATACTAACGTTTGTGCTTGCAGATGCGTTTACTATTTTGCTAGGATGTAGGTTTAGTAGTAATAGCATGAGTAGCACGACAACCCCGATGGCAACACGTTGATGGAGATCATGATGTGGCGCCGGTGACAAGAAGATCGTGCCGGTGCTTTGGTGATGGAGATCAAGAAGCACGTGATGATGGCCATATCATGTCACTTATGAATTGCATGTGATGTTAATCCTTTTATGCACCTTATTTTGCTTAGAACGACGGTAGCATTATGAGGTGATCTCTCACTAAAATTTCAAGACGAAATTGTGTTCTCCCCGACTGTGCACCGTTGCTACAGTTCGTCGTTTCGAGACACCACGTGATGATCGGGTGTGATAGACTCAACGTTCACATACAACGGGTGCAAAACAGTTGCGCACGCGGAATACTCGGGTTAAGCTTGACGAGCCTAGCATGTGCAGACATGGCCTCGGAACACATGAGACCGAAAGGTCGATCATGAATCATATAGATGATATGATTAGCATAGGGATGCTTACCACTGAAACTATACTCAACTCACGTGATGATCGGACTTGAGCTAGTGTAAGTGGATCATGAACCACTCAAATGACTAGAGAGATGTACTTTTTGAGTGGGAGTTTAGCAAATAATTAGATTAAGTTAAACTCTAATTATCTTGAACATAGTCTAAGTCCACTTTGAATATATTTGTGTTGTAGATCATGGCTCACGCGAGAGTCACCCTGAATTTTAATACGTTCCTAGAGAAAGCTAAGTTGAAAGATGATGGAAGCAACTTTTCCACGACAGCCTGACCACATACCTCCATGGTTTTTCCTCTAGATCGCGATTCTGCGGAGCTCGGGCGGAGCCCTGCTGAGACAAGGTCATCACCAACCTCCGGAGCGCCGTCACGCTGCCGGAGAACTCTTCTACCTCTCCGTCTCTCTTGCTGGATCAAGAAGGCCGAGATCATCGTCGAGCTGTACGTGTGCTGAACGCGGAGGTGCCGTCCGTTCGTTACTAGATCGTGGGACTGATCGCGGGATTGTTCGCGGGGCGGATCGAGGGACGTGAGGACGTTCCACTACATCAACCGCGTTCACTAACGCTTCTGCTGTACGGTCTACAAGGGTACGTAGATCACTCATCCCCTCTCGTAGATGGACATCACCATGATAGGTCTTCGTGCGCGTAGGAAAATTTTTGTTTCCCATGCGACGTTCCCCAACAGTTATGCCTGACGTAGGTAGGTGTTCAGGATCATTCATTTGATCATCAGTAGTTCACGTCCGTTATGCGTAGATCTTCCCCCTCTTATTCTTGTACTCGTAAGTTTAGCCACCGCTTAGCCGCTGCTGCAACCTCACCACTTAACCATGCCTCACCCATTAAGCTTTGCTAGTCTTGATACCTTTGGAAATGAGATTGCTGAGTCCCCTGTGGCTCACAGATTACTACAACACCAGTTGCAGGTTCAGGTAAAGGTTACATGACGCGAGCGCGTTGATTGTTCATTTGGAGTTGCTTCTTCTTCTTCTTCTTCATCGATCTAGGATGGGTTCCAGTCCGACAGCCTGGGATAGCAAGGATGGACGTCGTTCTTTCTTTTCTCGTTTGTTTTCGTCCGTAGTCGGACCCTGCTCTTACTCTTGATGTTTATGTAATGTACTGATGTGACTCTGATGTAGCTTGTGGCGAGTGTAAGCCAACTCTTTATATATCTCTTCTTTTCAGTACATGTACTTGTAACGATATCCATTCTTGCGACACGACGAGATGCGCTTCTATCCCTGACGAGGCCCTCGTGCCAAATTGAGGATAGGGTCGCATCTTGGGCGTGACAAGTTGATATCAGAGCCGTACCGACCTAGGAGCCCCCTTGATTGATCGAAATTGGCCGAGTCGAGTCTAGTGAAAACTGCTTTGAGTCTAGTTATATATCGGAGAGTAGGATTCTTTTTTCTCCTCTTCTATGCTTTGGTGAGGAATCTTGACGTAATAATTTATTCTACTCCTCGTCTCACTCAAAAAATTTTAGGATCACGCGGATATTTTTGGAATCTATATGATGCCGATGTGACGGAGTTCTGTCTTGGTGCCTCCTGTCTGACTTGATTTTCTTCCGGGGAGTTGAGCTCCAGGGGATTCTTGAGCACATCGTTATCATTCAGATTTCTTAGTATCTCAGAACGAAGGATGTTCGTAATTGCTTCAATACTAGTAGTGGCGAGATAACCCCGATGTCCCCAGTACTGGTGCAGATTGTTCGGGAGTACTACCATACTGTGTATCGTTGTGATCACGAGGGTCTGTTGTAGATGAAGGTCCGAGATTCTGTTCGTGTGTTGACGGATGTGATACAAGTGACGGGTTAGTATAGGAGTTGTGTGATATTACTCCTTGTATCCGTGTACCAGATTGCATGACCAGTTATTTCGGGAGTTCATAGGTGGGAATTCAAGTAGTTGCTTATAGGACAATCTTCCAACAAATGCATGATGTTAGGTTGGGGTTCGACATCTAGTGGATTCGTTTGTTCACGGTCGACATACAGCGGTACACGTTGTATCTTAAAGAGTCCTTGTAGCTTGCTACGACTTGGGGACGCTTCGTATGTCAGGTGCACTGCCTTGCACTTGATGGCTACTGTAAAATCGAGCCCGTGCGATCCTGTCCACGAAAATATCAAACGGAAATCTTTCTCATGAGTTTGTTCTGGCTTGTTTCATAAGCCACACCCCTTGTGTTGTTGGAATATGGTAATTTCTGTTGCTTCGATGTCAAGTGGTGATTTCAGATCTTTCCTAAGCGGTGTTCTCATATTTTTGTGGGAATGCTAATCCTTTTTCTTAATCAGTTGTCTTGTCAATTTCTGTTAACCGGAGACATCGTATCAATTCCATTCAACCGGTGTGCTTCTCCTCAAGTGAATTCCATCCTCTCCTATTTTGCAAGATCATTCTCTGAATTCTTTCCGGAGTTGTCTCATCTAGCGAAAGTTGTCTTTGTTTTTCCCCACCCTCCCGCCCTTTTTCTTCAGTCATTCAATTTTCATCCAAGAGTTTTCTTTTCATTGTGCTTCCGCTATCTGTTCTTTTCTCTCTTATCCGGTGATTCGTTGTGAAGATTCTCAGGAGCTTCATGTTCCTCTTTATTCATTCTTGTTATCTTTTCTGGTGAATTTAATTTAATTATCCGTGTCTTCATATCTTATTCATCCTTGTAATTCTTTCCTGTGTTGGAAATTCTTATCTAGTCTTCTGTTGGCATTTATCTCTATTCTTTCCGGAGCGTTGAAGATATCCCAGTAGTTTCTTGTTATCAATTCCTTCAATTATTTCGAGGTGCTACCTCATCTAGTTTTCTTATACCGGTGCAATATCTCTCGTTCTAGAAATTGTTTCAACGGTGATTTCTTTGAGTGGGCCCATAACCCACGGGTTTTCCCAGGATCTTGTCTGGCTCCTTAATCTTTTCCGGAGATCCTTTATTCTTTTCAACTATGACGTAAGTATGATTTTCATCAGTCATATTCCTTCTTCAAGATCAATTTGATTTAATTCTCTTATTTGGCTCAACCTTGCATCCTTCTTTATCCCGGAGTGTCTCATTAATTTTTGGTGGTGTGTTCCTCGTCATTATTCTCAGCTTGCAAATTCGAGGGAGTCTTTCTCTCGAATCTTGGTCCATTCTCTTGTAGATTCATCATTTCGGCTTCGTGGCATTATCTTAGTTGCTCGAATCATGAGTGTCCCTTTCTTTCTATCTGGTGCTTTTCTGAGTTGTTTTATTTCTCGTTCCTCCGAAGGCCATCATTTTAGAAGATTCTTCGTTCTCAGCTTTCAGCTTTCATCCTCAATTCTTCTCAATTGTTGTCTCTTCGTTCGTCTCTCGGTTATTCTGGTGTCTTGTTTAATCTTTCCTCTCAGGTGGATTATGATCTCTTCTTTCTCTTGTGTCTTCATGCTTTCTTGGTATTCCCATTCAATTGTGAATTCTCACCGGTGTCTCCTTCAAGACTTCTTCTAGTGGTGCATATCTATATCTCTCTTCAAGTTTCTTTCAAGAAGAATAAGTGGTATGCTAAATCCGTTGCTCGTCATCCATTAAACTTGATGAAGGACTAGCATAACATAATTCTTATTCTTGTTAATAGTAATCTGAATTCTTCTTCCGGAGCGGCTCACGATATCAATTCCTTTTTCTCAAGTGTGCTTATCTTTTCTTTTCCGGAGTTTCAAGTTCTTTTAAGTATCTCTTCGTGAGGCTTCTTCTAAATCCTCGCAAGGTCATAATCTTATTCTTTTCTACCTTGTTATCATTGCATCGTTCATTTGTATACGGAGGTCCTTCATGGTGGTTCATCAAGATTTCATTCTTTCTTAAGTGGTCTTTAAGATTCTTGTTAGATTACCTCAAGTATCCGTTCTCTTGCATTCCCAAGTGCATTTGTTCTTCCTTTATCCTTTGAGGTGGTATTATAGCCTTCTTGTTAGTGTAGGAGCCTCGAAGAGATTTCCTTTCAAAAATGAGATAATTAAACCCACCAATCCTATGATCATGAGATATTTGCAACCCATGATTTCTTCATTGAGATATCTTGGTTTGGAGTTCACCTAAAGCTTTTCCTATGGATTATGCTATCATGGTGCTTGTTATTAATCCAAGTTCTCAATGTATCCTCTTGGTGTAAGAAATTGTTCATATCTTGTTTCTCCCAATCAATCCTTGTTTCTTTTAGTGGTTGGTTGTCACCTCATATTTGTTGAGATGATTTTCATAATCCCACTACCTTCTTGTTCTTTTCGTTGTTGTCTTTCCAACAACTCCGTCCAATTCTTCTTGCAAGAATGCTTGTCAAGTTCATTGGAGTTAGTAGTTGTCATTCTCTCTTCATTCTCTTCTTCCGTATGAGCTAGTCCCTATTCTATTGTTCCGGAGGCATTGTTATGTTGCTCTTTTGGGTCTATCATGTTGTTCTATCAAGATCATGGTGTTCCCTTGTTATATTTAGTTGTTTGTTATGAATATTGTCTAATTCTCCTACCTTTTCGAATTTTTTGTCCCATTTTCCTACCGAAGTGCTGCCGAAATTTTCCGTGAATTCTTGCTTCTTTCTCTTTTCATTCCTCATCGCCTTGCAACTTTCAAGGATCATTGGTTTCACTCGTTTGTCAAAGAAGCGACTAAGTTTTTACCTCTTCTTCTTCTCATCATTTCCCCCTTTCATTCTTGGATCTCGGGGCGAGATCCTCTTGTAGTGTAGGAGAGTTGTGACAGCCCGAGACCGATGCCCAGAAGATTCCCTTTCCTTTCCGTTTTCGTCGTGTGTCTATTTTATTTTGTCGCATCATCATCGCATCATGCGCATCATCACCATTGCATCGGCATCTCCGTTGCCGCCAGTTTTCAAAACTTGCATCCGTTGTTAGTTGCCGGTTCGCGTCGTTGTTCGTTCCGAGCCTGACCGCACTCGCACGCGCCCGCGGCATCGTCCGAAACCCTGTTTTAAAAGTGCGGTTAAAACTTTCTCTGATCGGGTTGAGATTTGACGTGCGGTCATAATTAGTTATCGCTAGACCGCCTGTCGAGTTTCGTCGCGATCGGAGTTCGTCTCGTACCCGAACGGTCGACCGTAGCGGCACCGTATTCGGTCTACCGTCGGACGTTCGTCGGCGTTTTAAATTTCGTTGCCACGCCACCCGTTCTCCCTCTCGTCTCCGGTTATCCCCTCTACACGGCCACGTACCCATACCCGCGTTCGGAATCGTCTGAATCCGACCGCACGGTTGGATCCGGAAAGAAATTCCGGGTAACCTAGCCCCCCGTTTATCTATATAAAGACCCCATGGCATTAATTAGACAGCCACTTCCTCTCCACCTCGTTTTCCGTGCCCCTCCTAACCCTAACCCTGGCCTTCCCCACCTCTCTCTCCTCCCCCAGCCGCCACGGGCCCGTCGAGCCCAGATCGGGCCCGGGCAGGCCCAACCGCCGCCGCCGCCTCGCCCGAGAGCTCCCTCCCGAGCTCTCCCTGCTCGTGCCTCGCGTCTCCCGCCGATGCTCGCCATGTGCCACCGCCCCTGGCCGCCGCCTCCGCGCCGACCGGTGTCGCCGCCCTCGGAACCGCGCCGCCTCGCCTGCGCGCCTGCCCGGATCCCCACCTCCGTCACCAGCGAGCCGAGTTCCTGCTGAGGTCCTCGTCGTCGGCCGGTCGGAGCCTCCCCGCGCCGGATCCAACTTCCACCCCGCCGGTCCCGCCGCCCTCGGCCTCCCGTCCGAACCCGGCGCCGACCCCCCTCGTTTCCATCGCTGGAGACCAGCCCGTGGTCGCCTGCTGTCAGGAGAGCCGGCGCCGCCGCCTGACGAGCTCGGGGACGAGCCAAGCGACGGGAGGAACCCCAGCCCTCCTCCCACGTGGGCCCCGCGCCGGCACAATAACCGCGCCGCAGCGGCCCAGCGCTGCCTCCCGAGGCCGCCTCGCCTCTCCTCCGCCTGGGCCCCGAGCCCCCTGCGCCAGGCCGGCCCAAGTGGCCAGGTGAGCCAGTTCCCCGCCTGCGCCTTTCTTTTTTTGATGTAGCGCCCCTGTTCGGCCCAATAGATAGTTAGGTTTGTTTTTTTCCTTTTTTCGGAATTAGTTATATTCCAGAGAATAGACGTATAATAAAATGCCCGTAGATCCTTATCCGTAAGTCAGATCGAGGCAAGTTATATATGTTTTTCGCGTAGTTTTACGCGTAGATTACGTTTGTGCACCTTGCGTATTTGTCCGATTTAGTTTAGCATGCCAAATGCATTGTTTACCGTGTTGTCTATATAGTATAGACGTCGTATTTATTTTTCGCGCTAGACCGTATTGCCCGAACGCCGTTTTAGAAATGTCCATGTTTTAGGGACTATTTTTACGTGCATTTTAGATCGGTCATTTGTGTTTTTTTGCGTGTAGGAATTTGCCGGTAGTTTATTTTCCCGTATCTAGGTGTTTATCTCGCATTAATGTGTGGCATTATTTTGTGTTGCAAACCCCACATATTTTATATGTTTCCGGGGTAGAAAAATCCCATGGGTTTTTCTGTGCAATTAGTTTTAGCATTAGAGCAAGTTAGTTCGCGAGATATTTTGCTATGTTGCCCTTTTGATTAATTCGTAGGATTTATTCCGTGCATCGTTTGACGGAGTTGTCAACTAGAGAGTTGTTCATGGATGTTTAGACTAGCCTCTGGTATTTTTAGTTGCAATAGAAATGCATGTTTAGGTGTGTTTTGATTGCCCTCAAGTTGCTAGAAATAGTGTTGTTTTGGACGTGCTGAAATATTTCTAAGTCTGGAATCTGTTATTATTTTGTTGTTGTCTTGTCTTGCTTGCATCTTGTGATCTGTAGCTCTTTTGAGGTTGGTCCAATGGAGTAAGTTGTAGTCCTTGTGTTTCTCTAGCATGCTGTGAAGTTTCATGCCATTTGGAGACATGTAGCTTAGGATTTTGCTGCTGTCAATATGCCTTCAGGCTGAAAACTGCACTTTCATGAGGTGTAATTTTCACTAAGTCTGAAATAGTGTGTGAGATGCCGTTTTGTGTCTTCTTGTCCTAGTGCTCCTTGCTGCCATGCTAGTTGTTGTTAGTTTTTCGCAGTAGTGCTTCTTGCCCTCTTCCGTGCCATGCCTTGCTTGAGCATATCGGAGTTGTGTAGCCGTAGTTGTGGGGCGTAGAAAGTGCTATGTGGCTGATTTTGGCAGATTGTAGTCAGTTCTTGTTTTGCTCGTAGTTGTTGAACCGTAGCTCCGATTTGTACGTGTCCTACATGAAACTTGCTTAGAATCTCGTGTAGTTTCATTTTATCTTTCTGGTTGTATGTTTTGAAGTGCTCGTAGCCATCGTTGCACACATATTGCATTCATGCCATCATATCTTGCGGTGCTTGTAACTTTTGATCCGTAGCTCCGTTGGAGTTGTTCTCTATGTGTAGGTTGCTTGAAATGACGCATAGAATCACGTGAAACTATTTTTTTTGCTGTTTAACAACTAATTAAAGGTGTTAATTCAGATCTGGACAGAATTGTAAATTAACATGTGAGGTCGTTTCGGAGGTGCTATATGTCATTTCCGACCTCATTTAAAATGCCTAGATAGGTAGTTTAATTGCGCTTCACCTCTTGCCATGTTTAACCACATTTAATATTGCCTTGTATCTAGTCGGGATAGAACTAAATAATAAACGTGGAGTTTCATCAATATGCAACTCGTCGCATATTGAACTTCACTTAATGTGTAGTGTTTGATTGTGTGAATTGTCATGCCGTCACTTGCATGTATTCAGCTGCTCATGCATTATATGTGTTGTGCATCGTGTGGTGTATATCTTGTGTTGATTTTTGTTTCCGGTTTGCTTCGTCTCGATAGAGTTCCGCAGCGTGTCGGATTGTGAGGACCCGTTCGACTACATCGGTTCGTCTGCTTCACGGAGACATTCTTCTTCCAAGCGGGATCTCAGGAAAGATGATCATTTCCCCAGATACCATTACTATCATTGCCATGCTAGTTATTTCGATGCTATCGATTATGTCTCGTTGCCTACCACTTGTTAAAAATCAGCCTCTCAATAATGCCATGAATACCTTCAACCTGTTCGACCTAGCAAACCACTGATTGGCTATGTTACCACTTGCTTGCCCATGTTGTTAGCGTTGCTAGTTGCAGGTGCAGATGCTTCCATGTGATAACATGGGTTCCTTTTCATATCACCCTATTAAATGCTATTTAATTTAATGCACCTATATACTTGGTAAAAGGTGGAAGGCTCGGCCTTTCTAGCCTGGTGTTTTGTTCCACCTTTGCCCCCTTAGTTTCCGGCTACCGGTGTTATGTTCCATAAATGAGCACTCCTAACATGATCGGGGTTGTTATGGGGACCCCCTTGATAATTCGTTTTAGATTAAAGCTGGTCTGGCAAGGCCCAACTTTGGTACTACATTTGCCTAATAACCTAATAATAATGCATAGGGACCCGCCGACACCCGCGGACTAATTTAATCAACCCCCGGGCCAGTGCTCCTCATGAGTGTTCGCCCCACCTGAGCGATGTCCGGCGCCCCTCTAGTCACCCGGAGGTTTAGCGATCCCGACGTCTAGCTCCTCTGCCGTGTCCTGAGAACGAGGTACACGACTCCTATCGGGATCGTCGACACGTCGGGAGGCCTTGCTGGATTAGTTTTACCTTTGACGAAATATCTTGTGCATCGGGATTCCGATGATGCTTTGGGTAATCTCAGAGTTGAAGTTTTCCACTAGGGAATCCGACGAGATCGCGAGCTTCGAGATTGAGGATTTCTATGCGGCTTGTGGTAATTTGTGATGGACTAGTTGGAGCACCCCTGCAGGGTTAAATCTTTCAGAAAGCCGTGCCCGCGGTTATGTGGCAACGTGGAAACTTTGTTTAACACTGGTTCTAGATAACTTGAAGTTAACTTAATTAAAACTTGCCAACTGTGTGCGTAATCGTGAATGTCTCTTTCGTGAGTTCCTTCTCCGATCGAGGACACGGTGGGGTTATGCCTAACGTAGGTAGGTGTTCAGGATCATTCATTTGATCATCAGTAGTTCACGTCCATTATGCGTAGATCTTTCCCCTCTTATTCTTGTACTCGTAAGTTTAGCCACCAAATATATGCTTAGCCACTGTTGCAACCTCACCACTTAACCATGCCTCACCCATTAAGCTTTGCTAGTCTTGATACCTTTGGGAATGAGATTGCTGAGTCCCCTGTGGCTCACAGATTACTACAACACCAGTTGCAGGTTCTGGTAAAGGTTACATGACGCGAGCCCGTTGATTGTTCATTTGGAGTTGCTTCTTCTTCTTCTTCATCATCGATCTAGGATGGGTTCCAGGCCGGCAGCCTGGGATAGCAAGGATGGACGTCGTTCTTTCTTTTCTCATTTGTTTTCGTCCGTAGTCGGACCCTGCTCTTACTCTTGATGCTTATGTAATGTACTGATGTGACTCTGATGTAGCTTGTGGCGAGTGTAAGCCAACTCTTTATATATCTCTTCTTTTCAGTACATGTACTTGTAACGATATCCATTCTTGCGACACGACGAGATGCGCTTCTATCCCTGACGAGGCCCTCGTGCCAAATTGAGGATAGGGTCGGATCTTGGGCGTGACACTTGAGAACCAAGGCAGAGGGCCGCGGAGGAGGCCACGAGCCCCCTAGGCACGCCCAGGGGGCGCCTAGCAGGCTCGTGGGCCCTCTAGCCTCCTTTTCCCTATCTCTTTCGCCTATAAATTCCCTAAATTCCCCAAACCAACACAGGGGAGCCACGCAAATACTTTTCCGCCGCCGCAAGCTTCTGTTTTCGCGAGATCCCATCTGGGGACCGTTCTGGTGCCCTGACGGAGGGGGATTCGGACACAGAGGGCTTCTTCATCAACACCATTGCCTCTCTGATGATGCATGAGTAGTTCACCACAGACCTTCGGGTCCATAGCTAGTAGCTAGATGGCTTCTTCTCTCTCTTGGATCTTCAATACAAAGTTCTCCATGATCTTTATGGAGATCTATCCGATGTAACTTTCTTTTGCGGTGTGTTTGTCGAGATCCGATGAATTGTGGATTTATGATCAGATTATCTATGAATATTATTTGAGTCTCCTCTGATTTCTTATATGCATGATTTCGTATCCTTGTAATTCTCTTTGAGTTATGGGTTTTGTTTGGCGAACTTGATCTATAGTTCTTGCAATGGGAGAAGTGCTTGGTTTGGGGTTCATACCGTGCGGTGTCCTCACCTAGTGACAGAAGGGGTAGCGAGGCACACATCGTGTTGTTGCCATCAAGGGTAAAAAGATGGGGTTTATATCATATTGCATGAATTTATCCCTCTACATCATGTCATCTTGCTTAAGGTGTTACTTTGTTTGTTATGAACTTAATACACTATATGCATGCTGGATAGTGGTCGATGTGTGGAGTAATAGTAGTAGATGCATAAAGTATCGGTCTACTTGTCTCGGACGTGATGCCTATATGTATGATCATTTCCTTAGATATCGTCATGACCTTGCGCGATTCTATCAATTGCTCGACAGTAATTCATTCACCCACCGTAATACTTGCTATCATGAGAGAAGCCTCTAGTGAACACTATGGCCCCTGGGTCTATTTTACACATTGTATATTCACATCTACATACAAAAATACCAAAAATACCTTGTTGCACTCTTATTTATTTATTTATTTATTTATTTATATTTACCTATTATCACTATCAGATCTCACCTTACAAGTAAGCGTAAAGGGATTGAGAACCCCTTTAGGCCTCGTTTGTTTCGCATGGGTCGGAGGGGTTTCCACGGGATTAACCCCGCGAGGCCCAGAATCCCCACGAAACCCCGACGGCCTGTTTGATACACGAGGTTACATGGACCAACCCACTCGATTCCCCCTTCGATCTGCTTCTTCCACGCGCTTCAGAACCCTCGAGGGTGGGCTCAAGGATTTGGCCGTGCGACTCCTCCCCAAGCCGCCGCCGCCGCCCGACTCTTCCCCAAGCCGCCGCCGCCGCCCGACTCCTCCCCAAGCCGCCGCCGCCACCCGACTCCTCCCCAAGCAGCCGCCGCCGCAGCCCGACTCCTCAACACCAGTGATCTGCTCCGGCATACCGTACTACTCCCCGGCGGATAGTCTTCGCCTCGCCTCCCCTCCTCTCCTCTCCCCGCGTCGTCTAGGGTTCTATCTTTGTCCAGCCATGGCTGCTGCCTCGTCTCGGTGGGTGGGGTTGGTGGTGCTCACCGCGGTGGAGACAAGCTCGTCGGCTTAGGAGCAAGAAAGCAGAGCACATCTTGCAGTTCACATTCTGTGAGAAACCTGCAGAGGATGCACCAATGATTCAGAATATATGGTTTGTAATCAGATGGCAACTGCAAATGACGATTCAAAATGTAATCATCAGATTTATCAACAGGGGTGCCACCAGTTTAATTTTAGGAACAATGAGAGGTGCCTGAACTTACTTACTCTTGTACAGTATAATATAGCACATTCAGAATAAAATGGACAATGACACTACAATTACCAAAGCAGTTGGCCTCGTTAATTTAACGCCAGGTCTCTTTCTACAAATTCATGGTAGCTGTTGCTGCTGCCTTCTTTTGGGGCTGCTTTACTTTTCTTTGTTGTGGCTAGGTATTGGTGCTAGGAATGTTGATTGTAGCCGGAATGTTGATTTTTGCTACTTCTTCCTGGACAGGCACCTGTTCGGTGTCGACGTGCCTGACCGCAAGGTCGTGTAGTGCGAGCTCTATGAGCTGGTTGAGGAGCTATCCAGCGAACACATCATCACCCATTTCGTTCACGCTTGGAGGCTGCCACTGGCTCTCCACTCAGGTAATTATATCGTTTGCCAACTTTGTATATATTCTTGCTACTAATTGTTTAGTCTTTAGTGACTGAAAATGGTGTGTTTCTGTGTAACAATCCGAGAGATGTATAGTGTCTTGCTGGTATCTTGGTGTGTAACATATACTGAATTAAATCAACATTTATTAAGTTGTGGGAGAGAAGGGATGCTAATGTTGGAAATTTCAGGTTGTGTTAATTAACAAGCACAGTTCCTAGTTGCAATACTCCTGATGCTTCATGCTGTTTAATAAGACGTTTAACATTCGGTGGCATATAGTACTCCCTCCGTACCAGCTACCAGACTGATTTTTCATCAGCTACATTGTAATTCAAATGTCTGATGTTTCATGTTTTGTTGTTCTTATTTTCTACTGCATCCAGATATGTTATGTTTCATGCTTATTCTAATTTTAGTATCGAGATGAATTCCAAGATAATCTCACTCACAACGTAATAAGTTCAGGAATTGTTGAAGACTTGGAGTTCTAGGCACCGCTAACTTATTGTTGACTCAGTTGTGTAAAATGTGACACCCAACTAGATTTCTACATTATATATATATGTATATGAGTGGTTATTTGTTATCTTACATGTCGTTTATTTTCCTGCTTGTTGCTTGCTTATTCTAGTTTTAGTGTCGAGATGAATTCCGAAATAATCGACCGAATTCAGAAGAGAAGAAGAGAGGATGATGAAGATTTGATGTCCTTCATTTGGCCCGTATTGCATCGAATGCGTAAAAGAGGAACAATCGAGAGAAAGAAGCGACATAGCTCCATCCTATATGGAAAGAAGCGTGTCCATGATATTCTTACAGGGCATATTAAAAACTGCCTCGTAGCTTATAGGATGGAGCCACATATATTTAGGGCTTTGGCATCTTACCTTAGAAGAGAAAAGTTGATATTGGATACAAGAATTAAGGTGGACGAGAAGTTGGCCTTTTTTTGTACATGGTGTCCCACAACGCGTCTTATGAAGATCTCCAGTTAGAATTTCAACATAGTGGTCAAACATTCCATGAGTACATCAACGAGTTCTTCAACATTATTCCTCTCTTAGCTAGTCAATTTTTGAAGCCTCCGAGCATTGATGAGCCACATCCAAGAATCTCCACCGACCCAAGATTTTATCCCTATTTCCAGGTTTCCATCAGTAACACTTCCACAATTTCTTGACTTATCTAACTTGAAGTTCTTCGTTGACCTTCAATCCATTTTATTTTTAGAACTGTTTAGGAGCCATTGATGGTTCACATGTACCTATAACTACAACACCTGGGATTGTCGCTCCATTTTGGAATAGGAAGGGCACCCTCAGTCATAACATCATGATTGCGTGCGACTTCGATCTACGATTCAGTTTCATATCATGTGGCTGGGAGGGTTCAACAACAGATGCCACAGTTCTTCAGTCTGCAATGATGACAAGATTTAGAGTAACCGAAGGGAAGTTTTACCTAGTTGATGGTGGTTATGCAACCACTTAGTCATTTCTGGCACCTTATCGGGGTGTCCGATATCATTTGAAGGAATTTGGTCATGGACACGCTCGGCCACAGAACCACATGGAATTGTTCAACCATCGACATGCTATTCTACGCAACCATGTGGAAAGGTCCCTAGGAATTCTTAAAAAGCGCTTCCCAATTCTTCATGTTGGCACACTACATACAATCGAGAACCAAGTGAAACTTCCCGCTGCTGTTGCAGTTCTTCACAATGTCATCAAGATGCATAATGGAGACGAGACTTGGCTTTACAACCAGCCCAATAACATAGCGCCAAATGATTTTGTTGATCTCCCAAATGGTGATGAGAATAACTATGAGAACAACGGCTTAGGGAACACTTTCAGGGATGAAATTGCAATGCAAATGTGGTAGGCATATCATCTTGAATAACCAACATTGTGGTGTGTGTTTTAATCATGTATCCTTGTTGAATAACTTATGTCGTCTTCATCATCTAACAATGTAATCCTTGTTGAATGCAGATATGTATCCAAAGGGGTCTCCAAAGTACAATCTTATGAAAGCGACTCGAAAAAAGGCTTCACACGGTGCGAAGAAGTTGACACCCAAAATTAAAAAGACTTCTCCAAAAGGTATATTAATGCTTCATCTCCGCTTGTTGAATTATAGCAACTCTTGTCATGTTGAGTGTGATCAAGTATGTCAAATTTGTGCTATGTGTAGTTAAGAAGCCCAGAGCTCAGTGGAACCCGGCTCTTTAAAAGGCTCTGGTAGATTTACTTCATGAGCACAATAATCCATATCATAGAGGGCAAAATGGTTGGTCTGCTGAATCTTGGAACAGAATGACAAAAATATTCCATGAGAGATATCCCCATACAAATTTCACAAAACAACAAATCCAAGAAACAAAAGAATTGAAGAGTCGGTACAGACTTATCAAGGATGCTCGAAAGCAAAGTGGTGTTAGCTGGAACTATCATACACACATGATAGAGGCCAATCCACATCTTTGGCAGAACTTGATTATTGTAAGTTTGATAATGTATAATGTGACTTGTTTTCTCTTGTTTTTGGGTGATATAGTTTTGATAAATCATTTCTCTTATATACAGTCCTGGCTAGACATAAGCAAGTTTCAAACAAAGCCATTTCCTCTGTATGACAAGCTAGGTGATCTTTATGATGGTGAGTTTAATGGATTTTCATTTGCTACCTTTTTCTTACCTTTATAAAGAATTTCTATTGCTATGTGACCTTTAATGAGAACTTGGGTGCTTGTGCAGGACACATAGCAAAAGGTAATTTCAATTTTACATCAATTGAGGCTACAGAAGTGATTGACGATGATCCTGAAGTCGAAAGAGATGAGACAGGGTTCTCTTTTGATCTGAATCAGTGCGAAGATGATTTACTCATGTATGATGATCCAAGAGATGCGGTTCAAAGTGATGGTCCAAGTGGAGCTACTCAAAGTGATGATCCAATAGATGGTACTCAAAGTGATGTTACTCGAGCAGGTGCTCCTGGTGGTTCCAATAAAAAGCCAGTGAAAGAGCCCAAGAAGAAGAAGCGGGATGATCCCATGGTGGAAGTGATGGAAAACTATGTGGAGATCAAACGAAAGCAAACAGAGGAGGAATCAGCTTTTTTCGCAGGGTCAAAAAATGCCCAACAGTTCACCATCACCAAGTGCATTGCTGTTCTGCACAAGATGGAAGGCATCTCACGTGGAGAAAGAGCCGCTGCATACAAGGTGTTCAAAAATACTGAGAATCGTGAAATTTTCCTCAATGCCGCCGCCGAAGATGAAGTGAGCGCCGCCGTGTTCCTTCGGAGCGAAATGGCAGACTTACCTCGGGGTATTTAAGGTAAGATTTCTCTATGTTCTTCATACTCTTGTGTGTTTACTTTCAATTACTTGGTTGGCTGGATTATGTGTCTGCTAGTCTTAGCCAGATTATGTGTGTGAAAAAAATACTCCACTGCTGCTTTATGTGTCTGCTAGTCTTAGCCAGATTAGTAGCTAGGCCACTAATGTGTAACATGGCCTTCCATCGATTACATGCAAATTTCATATCTCAAATTCATCTACATGTCAAGAAACTAAAGATAAAATCTGGTGTGGATAGTGTTGTGCTGGTGGTGTGAATAATGATTGTGTCATCAGCTACTAATCGCACAATACATGCTGATGTGCTTGATAGCTGTTGTGGTACGAGTAGAATTTGGTAGCTGATGTTGTGCTTGATAGCTGCTGCTATGCACGATAGCTGCTGCTGCTATGCTTGGTAGCTGCTGTGCTTGATAGCTGCTGATGTTGTGCTTGATAGCTGCTGTTGTGCACAATAGATGTTGCTGTTGCTGTTGTGCTTGATAGCTGCTGTGCTTGATAGCTGCTGCTGCTGTGCTTGATAGTTGTTGTGGTACGAGTAGAAAAAGAGGAGCTCTCGGTGGGAACCGGGTCGTACTAAATTTTGTTGTCGCCGAATGCGACTAGATCTGTAGGAACGTTGAATGTTGTTGCTTCTTAATTTTATATAAGTCCATTTTAGATAGTAGGTATCCTAGTCTTGAGTAGGATCTAGAGAGTAGTATTGGAAGTACTTGTTTACTCTGCTGTTACTATCGAATTCCATAACCTCGCTGTTGGAGAATTGCTGAGAGGGCAAAACAAAACTTGTGACTTTATCTAAGGGGTTGTGTACTAAATAAACATAAGTGGTAGTTCTCCGATTGATAGTAGGAGGTTGATGAATGTGATTGTGCCTCTGGTAGTGAGGTTAATGAATGGGATTGTGCCTCTGGTAGTGCACACTTGGTTAACCCACATGGCACTTTATATGCTAACAATGCAAAGATAGAAAGTTGTTTGGACGCAGGAAACTGAGCTTGTTCTTACTGATTATGAACTGTCACACAAATTGTGTTCTGTAATTTTTAATCGTGTCAATGTTTAGGTTGTTTTGTGGTACTTAGCAGTAACACACTGTTGCCAAATGCATTTCTGAATGACCCATTTTCATAGAACTTTGACGACTGGCAAAATGGAGTAAATTTGATGAATGTTGAATTCAAGTGACTAATTCCCTTTGCTTTCCTGATGGCAGGAAAATGGAAGAGCAGAAGCCGAAGTACCAGAGGTTCAAGGACAACGAGAACAAGCCTGTAATGAACGAATGACCATCCTCCGGACAGTCCGGTGCCTGCAAGGCCTAGCTGCCAATCATGTGACTCCTATGTTAAAATGGGTGGTGTGAACATTTGCTTGGTCGTTCTGAAAACTATCCAAGTATCCAGTACTGTGTTTTGAGTTTATATCTGCACTGCATGCCTGGAATGATATATCAGTAGATTTTATCCTGTGATGTGTTCTCGTGGACCATTCGTGGTTTTGGAATCCACTTCTATATGGTGATTTTATCGTGTGATGTGTTCTCTCTTGATCTGAACTTGTAAAAATTACATTTTTAATTATAGTGTATTCCTGTGTATGAATCCCTTTGTACCAAATAGAAAGGATTTGAGAGGATTTGAGGGGATTTGAGAGGATTGGGTGGAAGGAAGGGATTCACCCAATCCCCTGAAATCCCTCCCTCCCAAAACCTCCCCAATCCCCTGAAACCAAACGAGACCTTATCGTGTTGGGTGCAAGTTTATTTGTTTTTGCACAGGTGCCTTGGGTCCTCATCTTGATACTCCTGCTGGATTGATACCTTGGTTCTCAAACTGAGGGAAATACTTATCTCTAATTTGTTGCATCACCCTTTCCTCTTCAAGGGAAAAACCAACGCAAGCTCAAGAAGTAGCAGGAAGAATTTCTGGCGCCGTTGCCGGGGAGTATTCAAGTGAAGCATATCTACCAAGTACCTATCGCAAACTCATCTCTTGCATTTACATTATTTTCCATTTGCCTCTTGTTTTCCTCTCCCCCACTTCTAAAACAAAATTTACAAAAATATTTTCCTTTTTTCATTCGCCCTTTCTTTCCCTTGCTTTCTGTTTGCTTGTGTGCTTGTTTGCTTGCTAAGTCACCATATCTGAAAACACTAAATTGTGTGACTTCTCTAATACTAATAAGAATGATTTTATTAGTACTCCAATTTCTCCCGCCACTAGTGCGGATTCATATGAAATTAATGCTGCCTTGTTGAATCTTGTTATGAAAGAGCAATTTTCCGGCCTTCCTAGTGAAGATGCCGCATCCCATCTTAATATCTTTATTGAGTTATGTGATATGCAAAAGAAGAAAGATGTGGACAATGATATGATTAAATTGAAGCTATTTCCGTTCTCATTACGAGATCGAGCATAAACTTGGTTTTCATCTTTACCCAAAAATAGTATTGATTCATGGAACAACTGTAAAGATGCCTTTATTTCCATGTATTTTCCACCTGCTAAGATTATCCCTCTCAGTAATGATATCATGAATTTTAAGCAACTAGATCATGAACATGTTGCAAAATCTTGGGAGAGAATGAAATTGATGATTAGAAATTGTCCCGCTCATGGCCTAAGTCTTTGGATGATTATACAAATTTTCTATGCTGGTTTGAATTTTGCTTCCAGAAATATCTTGGATTCCGCCTCTGGTGGAACTTTTATGGAAATCACACTAGGAGAAGCTACAAAACTCCTAGATAATATCATGACAAATTATTCTCAATGGCACACTGAAATGTCACCTACTAGTAAGAAAGTGCATGCTATAGAAGAAATTAACTCTTTGAGTGCTAAGATGGATGAGTTAATGAAGTTGTTTGCTAGTAAAAGTGCTCCTCTAGATCCAAATGATATGCCTTTATCTTCCTTTATTGATAATAGCAATGAAAATTTGGATTTTAATTTTGTTGGTAGAAATAATTTTGGTAACAACAATGCTTATAGAGGTAACTTTAATCCTAGGCCTTTTCCTAGTAATCCCTCTAATAATGTTGGCAATTCCTACAACAATGCTCATGGAAATTATAATAAAATACCCTCTGATCTTGAGAGTAATTAAATAGTTTATTAATTCGTAAAATATTTTCAATGCTTCCATAGAAGAAAAGTGCTTAAAATTGATGACTTGGCTAGGACTGTTGATAGAATGTCTCTTGATATTGATGCTTTGAAATTGAGATGTGTTCCTCCCAAGATTAATATGGATGAAACTTTGAAGTTCTTGGTGTGACTCCTATTGAATCCTTGTTTTCTAATGTCAATCTTAATGATGATGGGGCTGGATGTGAATCCACTTTGGTTGAGAAACGCCCTAATGATTCGGAGTCTATTTATCTTGATGCTAAAAATACTAAAAGTGGAGTAGAGGATATCAAAACTTTGAATAGTGATGAAATTACTACTTTGGATTTCAAGGAATTTAATTATTATGGTTTCTCTTTGATTGAGTGTATTTCCTTGATGCAATCCATGCTAAACTCTCGACATGCTTATAGCCAAAATAAGGCTTTTACCAAACATATCGTTGATGCTATGATGAAATCTCTTGAAGAGAAACTTGAGTTGGAAATATCAATTCCTAGAAAACTTCATGATGAGTGGGAACATACTATAAAAATTAAGATTAAAAATTATGAATGCCATGCTTTGTGTGATTTGGGTGCTAGTGTTTCCACAATTCCAAAATCTTTATGTGATGTTCTAGGTTTCAATGAGATTGATGAGTGCTCTCTTAATTTGCATCTTGCGGATTCTACTATTAAGAAACCTATGGGAAGAATCAATGATGTTCTTATTATTGCAAATAGGAACTATGTGCCCGTAGATTTCATTGTGCTTGATATTGATTGCAATCCGACATGTCCCATTATTCTTGGTAGACCTTTCCTTAGGACTATTGGTGTTGTTATTGATATGAAGGAAGGGAATATTAAATTTCAATTTCCATTAAAGAAGGGCCTGGAACACTTTCCTAGAAAGAAAGTAAAATTGCCTTATGAATCCATTATGAGAGCTACTTATGGTTTGAGCACTAAATATGACAACACTTGATTCTATTGCCTTACGCCTAGCTAAGGGCGTTAAACAATAGCGCTTGTTAGGAGGCAACCCAATGAATAAATTTATTTTTGCTTTTTTACTTTCTATTTTTTGAGTCCACACCATCATGATTCTGTTATGATTGTGTTTTTTATGTTTTAGTTAGTGTTTGTGCCAAGTAGAACCTTTATGATTAGTTTTGGTGATAGTTGTTTAATCATGCTGAAAAAAAGACAAAAACTTTGTGCTCACGAAATTATTTTTAATTCCTATCCAGAAAGGGCTTTTGAGTTGATTCGTTTTGCTTCTGATTGATATGCAAATTGCCCTAATTGTAATAATTTTTTCAGAATTTTTGGGATAGCAAAGGTATACGAAATATACAGATTGCTACAGACTGTTCTGTTTATGACAGATTATGTTTTTGTTGTGTTGATTGCTTATTTTGATGAAACTATGGTTAGTATCGTGGGGTACGAGCCATGGAGAAGTGAGAATACAGTAATATAACATCAATCTAAATGGAAATTAAGTTTGCTACAGTACCTAAAAAGTTGGTGGTTTGTTTTCTTATGCTAATGATATCACGAGTTTCTGTTTAAGTTTTGTGTTGTGAAGTTTTCAAGTTTTGGGTGATGTTCTTATGGACAATGGAATAAAGAGTGGAAAGAGCCTAAGCTTGGGGATGCCCAAGTCATCCCAATACAAACTCAAGGACACCAAAAAGCCTAAGCTTGGGGATGTCCCGGGAAGGCATCCCCTCTTTCGTCTTCAATCCATCGGTAACGTTACTTGGAGCTATATTTTTATTTACCACATGATATGTGTTTTGCTTGGAGCGTCGTGTATTATAGGAGTCTTTGCTTTTTGTTTTATCACAATCATCCTTGCTTCACACCTTTTGAGAGGGACATGCACTCATCGTGAATTTGTTAGAATACTCAATGAGCTTCACTTATATCTTTTGAGTTAGGCAATTTAGCTCGCATGTGCTTCACTTATATCTTTTGAGCTAGATAATATTGCTCCCATGAGCTTCACTTATATATTTTGAGCTAGATAATTTTGCTCTAGTGCTTCACTTAAATCTTTGTAGAGCACGGCGGTGTCATATTTTGTAGAAATAAAAACTCTCGATCTTCACTTATATCATTTTGAGAGCGCTCTCTCTAAGTAACTTCGTAATTGGCGTGTGTTATGAAATTAGTCCTAAATATGATAGACATCCGAAGAGGATATAATAAAAACTTTCATATTCAATTGCATTGATTAATAAGATAAGTTTGATTCCTCACAATTAGTTTTGAGATATGGATATGGTAATATTAGAGTTATGTTAGTAGGGTGTTGTGAATCTAGAAATACTTGTGTTAAGGTTAGTGATTCCCGTAGCATGCACATATGGTGAACCGCTATGTTATGAAGTCGGAGCATAATTGATTTATTGATTGTCAACCTTTGTGTGGCGGTCGGGATCGCGTGATGGTTAACTCCTACCAACCCTTCCCCTAGGAGTAAGCGTTTAGCACTTTGTTTTGATTACTAATAAAACTTTCACAATAAGTATATGAGTTCTTCATGACTAATGTGAGTCCATGGTATAGATGCACTCTCACCCTTCCACCATTGCTAGTCTCTCTAGTGCCGTGCAACTTTCGTCGGTGCACAAAACCACCATATACCTTCCTCAAAACAGCCACCATACCTACCTATTATGGCATTTTCATAGCCATTCCGAGATATATATTGCCATGCAACTTCCACCGTTCCGTCTCATGACATCTACCATCACTTTCATATTGCCATTGCATCATCGTAAGGTAGCTAGCGAGATGTTCCAATGTCATACACTAAGCTAGATCGTTGCACATCCCGGTACACTGTCGGAGGCATTTCATATAGAATCATTATTGTTCTAAGTATCGAGTTGTAAGTAAATAAAGTGTGATGATCATCATTATTAGAGCATTGTCCCATGTGAGGAAATAATAAAATAGGTCAGCGAATCCCAAATAAAAAAAGGGCAAAGATGCCCACCAAAAAAAAGAAATGGAAAAAAAGGAGGCCAAAGAGCCCAAACTAAAAAATGAGAGAAAAAGAGAGAAGGGACAATGCTACTATCTTTTTCCACACTTGTGCTTCAAAATAGCACCCTGTTCTTCATGATAGAGAGTCTCTTGTTTTGTCACTTTCATGTACTATTGGGAATTTTCAATATATAACTTGGCTTGTATATTCCAATGATGGGCTTCCTCAAAATTGCCCTAGGTCTTCGTGCGCAAGCAAGCTGGGTAAACACACACTAGTTTTCTTTTTGAGATTTCATACACTTATAGCTCTTGTGCATCCGTTGCATGGCAATCCCTACTCATTCACATTGATATCTATTTATGGGCATCTCCATAGCCCGTTGATACGCCGAGTCGATGTGACCATCTCCTCCTTTTTTGCCTCACAACCTCCACCACACTCTATTCCACCTATAGTGCTATATCCATGGCTCACGCTCATGTATTGCGTGAGAGTTGAAAAAGTTTGAGAAAGTAAGAGTGTGAAAACAATTACTTGGCCAATACCAGGGTTGTGCATGATTTAAATTCGTTGTGTGGGGATGATGGAGTATAGCCAGACTATATGATTTTGTAGGGATAACTTTCTTTGGCCTTGTTATTTCAAAAGTTCGTGATTACTTTGCTAGTATGCTTGAAGTATTATTGTTTTCATGTCAATATTAAACTATTGTTTTGAATCTTATGGATCTAAACATTCATGCCACAATAAAGAAGTTACAAAGAACAAATATGTTAGGTAGCATTCCACATAAAAAATTCGGTCTTTATCACTTCCCTACTCGAGGACGAGTAGGAGTTAAGCTTGGGGATGCTTGATACGTCTCCAACGTATCTATAATTTTTGATTGTTCCATGCTATTATATTATCAACTTCGGATGTTTTATATGCATTTATATGCTATTTTATATCATTTTTGGGACTAACCTATTAATTCAGTGCCCAGTGCTAGTTTCTGTTTTTTCCGTGTTTTGACCTTTTTCAGATAAGAATATTAAACGGAGTCCAAACGGAATAAAACCTTCGGGATGATTTTTTTCCATAACAGAAGGGAGCCAGAAGACTTGAGAACCAAGGCAGAGGGCCACGGAGGAGGCCACGAGCCCCCTAAGCGCGCCCGAGGGGGCGCCTAGCAGGCTCGTGGGCCCCCCGTGCCTCCTTTGCCCTACCTCTTTCGCCTATAAATTCCCTAAAATCCCCAAACCAACACAGAGAGCCACGAAAATACTTTTCCGCTGCCGCAAGCTTCTGTTTCCGCGAGATCCCATCTGGGGACCGTTCTGGTGCCTTGCCGGAGGGGGATTCGGACACGGAGGGCTTCTTCATCAACACCATTGCCTCTCCGATGATGCGTGAGTAGTTCACCACAGACCTTCGGGTCCATAGCTAGTAGCTAGATGGCTTCTTGTCTCTCTTGGATCTTCAATACAAAGTTCTCCATGATCTTCATGGAGATCTATCCGATGTAACTTTCTTTCGTATCCTTGTAATTATCTTCGAGTTATGGGTTTCGTTTGGCCAACTTGATCTATAATTCTCGCAATGGGAGAAGTGCTTGGTTTTGGGTTCATACCATGTGGTGTCCTCACCTAGTTACAGAAGGGGTAGCGAGGGACGCATCGTGTTGTTGCCATCAAGGGTAAAAAGATGGGGTTTATATCATATTGCATGAATTTATCCCTTTACATCATGTCATCTTGCTTAAGGCATTACTCTGTTTGTTATGAACTTAATACACTAGATGCATGCTGGATAGCGGTCGATGTGTGGAGTAATAGTAGTAGATGCAGAAAGTATCGGTCTACTTGTCTCAGACATGATGCCTATATGTATGATCATTGCCTTAGATATCGTCATGACCTTGCGTGATTCTATCAATTGCTCGACAATAATCCGTTCACCCACCGTAATACTTGCTATCATGAGAGAAGCCTCTAGTGAACACTATGGCCGCCAAGTCTATTTTACACATTATATATTGAGATCTACATGCAAAAATACCAACAATACCTTGCTGCACTTTTATTTATTTATTTATATTTACCTATTATCACTATCAGATCTCACCTTGCAAGTAATCGTAAAGGGATTGACAACCCCTTTATCGCGTTGGGTGCAAGTTTGTTTGCTTTTGCGCAGGTGCCTTGGTGCCTCATCTTGATACTCCTACTGGATTGATACCTTGGTTCTCAAACTGAGGAAAATACTTATCTCTACTTTGCTGCATCACCCTTTCCACTTCAAGGGAAAAACCAACGCAATCTCAAGAAGTAGCAGATCTCGCATTATGATGATCAGAAAAACAGATGGCATGTGCATACCCAATCATATCAGAGTCCAGATTTCGCTGGAACTCGAAGAATAGGACAATATCCTTTGTGCCTTGGAGATATCGAAAGATATTCTTCACTTGATACCAATGACGTTTGGTGGGAGCTGCGTTGTGTCTAGTAAGTAGATTTACTGCAAATGTAATATCAGATCTTGTGCAATTTGCAAGATACATAAGCGCTCCAGCAACACTTAGGTATGGAACTTCAGGTCCCAACACCTCTTCTTCATCATCCCTTGGCCTGAACGGATATTTCTCTACGTTTAGAGATCGAACCACCATAGGAGTTTTAGATGGATAGTATTTGTTCATATTGAATTTCTCCAATATTTTTTGGATATAGGCAGCTTGGTGTATCATGATTCCTGAGGGAAGATGCTCAAGTTGGATCCCTAAGAAAAATTTAGTGTTACCCAAATCCTTCATCTCAAATTCCATCTTTAGGTGATTATGTGCTTCATCAATGTCTGGTGTGCTGCCGACGATGTTGAGATCATCAACATACACAAAAATGATGCAAAATCCTCTGGAAGACTTCTTGATGAAGACACATGGGCAATCATCACTATTGGAGTAACCTTTATGAAGAAGGAACTCGCTTAGTCGGTTGTACTACATCCGTCCCGACTGTCTTAAGCCATATAATGACTTATTCAGCTTTACACAATACATGTTGTGTTTTGCACTATTATTCGGGACAGAGATTCCGTGAGGAATCTTCATATATATGTCTGAATCTAGTGACCCGTAAAGAATGTGGTCACCACGTCCATCAACTGCATGGATAGACGATTTTGCACTGCTAGTGATATAAGATATTGAAAAGTGGTTCCACTCATTACTAGAGAGTATGTTTCATTGAAATCAATGTCGGGTTTTTGCGTGAAACCTTGTGCTACGAGCCTTGCTTTATATCTCACCACCTCATTGTTCTCATTCTGTTTCCGAAGAAAAACCCGTTTGAATCCCACACGGAAAACATTGGGAGGTGTGGGTATTGCTTCAATGAATACCTTTCTTTTGTTAAGCGAAGCAATTTCTGATTGGGTTGCATCCTTCCATTTAGGCAAGTCTCCAACGTATCTATAATTTTTTATGGTTCCATGCTATTATCTTGTCAAACTTTGGATGTTTTATATGCCTTTTATATCTTTTTGGGACTAACTTATTAACTCAGTGTGAAGTGCCAGTTCCTGTTTTTTCCGTGTTTTTGACCCTTTTCAGAGGAGGATTTTAAACGGTGTCCAAACAGAATAAAACTTCCGAAAAGATTTTTTTCCGGAACAGAAGATACGCACCAGACTTGAGAACCAAGGCAGGGGCAAGCAGGGGACCCCACAAGCCCCCTAGGCACGGCCAGGGGGGCCACACCTAGCAGGCTTGTGGGCCCCCTGTGGCACGTCTGCCCTACCTCTTCCGCCTATAAATTCAGAAAAAATCCAAAACTGAAGAAGAGATCCACGAAAATACTTTTCCGCCGCCGCAAGCTTCTGTCTCCGCAAGATCCCATCTGGGGCACGTTCTGGTGCCCTGTCGGAGGGGGATTCGGATATGGAGGGCTTCTTCATCAACACCATGACCTCTCCAATGATGCATGAGTAGTTCACCATAGACCTTCGGGTCCATAGCTAGTAGCTAGATGGCTTCTTCTCTCTCTTGGATCTTCAATACAAAGTTCTCCATGATCTTCATGGAGATCTATCCGATGTAATCTTCTTTTGTGGTGTGTTTGTCGAGATCCGATGAACTGTGGATTTATGATCAGATTATCTATGAATCTTATTTGAGTTTCTTCTAATCTCTCTTATGCATGATTTCATATCCTTGTAATCCTCTTCGAGTTGTGGGTTTTGTTTGGCCAACTTGATCTATGATTCTTGCAATGGGAGAAGTGCTTGGTTTTGGGTTCATACCGTGCGGTGACCTCACCCAGTGACAGAAGGGGTAGCGAGGCACGCATCGTGTTGTTGCCATCAAGGGTAAAAAGATGGGGTTTTCATCATTGGTTTGAGTTTATCCCTCTACATCATGTCATCTTGCTTAAAGCGTTACTCTGTTCGTCATGAACTCAATACACTAGATGCATGCTGGATAGCGGTTCATGTGTGGAGTAATAGTAGTAGATGCAGAAAGTATCGGTCTACTTGTCTCGGACGTGATGCTTATATGTATGATCATTGCCTTAGATATCGTCATGACTTTGCATGGTTCTATCAATTGCTCGACAGTAATTTGTTCACCCACCGTATTATTTGCTATTTTGAGAGAAGCCTCTAGTGAACATTATTGTCCCCGGGTCTACTTCACACCATATTTTCAGCCTTAAAATTTTACTTCGTTGCACTTTCCGCCTTCAGATCTCACTTTGCAATCAATCTTGAAGGGATTGACAACCCCTTTATAGCGTTGGGTGCAAGCTCTTTTGTGTTTGCGTAGGTACTCTAGACTTGGCGCGATTCTCCTACTGGATTGATACCTTGGTTCTCAAACTGAGGGAAATACTTACTGATCCTGTGCTGCACCACCCTTTCCTCTTCAAGGGAAAAACCGACGCAAGCTCAAGAGGCAACAGAAGGATTTCAGTCGCCGTAGCAGCAAGTCGGAGCGCCTTTCGCACTCAATGATAGACCTTGGATCATGATTACTGAGAAGGGTATCTACAATCTTTTTAGGAAAACATATGTCGACGGTCATAGTATTATAGTCAAATGATTCTCCAGAATCAACATAGTTCATCGAAACTTCCTGCACCCCTAGAGACTCTTCGTGATTTCCCAATAGGATTGAGTGTGGGTGTTTCGATGTTCCAGTCAGTTTGTGGATACTAGAGCTGGGTTGTGGAGGTTGCCCTTCCATTAGGTGTATACTACCCATCAGGTGTTTGTCAACATTGAGTTTATCTACATTTACTAACTCCGAGGATTTTCTCCTCGATTTCCTTTGTTGCTTGATAGAAGCTTGCTCCACATGAGAGGTTGTACTACTCTCCCTCTTTTTAGGAACATGGAGTTCAGTGGTTTTAATTGGTACCTCCACTCTTTCTGGTGCGTTTCTAGCTGGATTTAAGGATTTTGTAACACCTTTCAGATCAGTAAATGAATCTCGTAGATTATTTGCAAGATGTTGCAAATTAATGATCTTCTGAACTTGAAGTTCGGTCTCATGGGTACGTGGATCGAAGGATGAAATAGCATGAGCATTTGAATCAATTTTTGGGCATTCTTTCTAGTACTTGAAATCTCCCCCTAATGTTAGAGAATGCTCCTCATTGAATATGCAATCAGCGTGACGAGTTGTGAACAGATCCCCACTAAAAGGTTCCCGGGACTTAATAATCGACGGCAATTTGTACCCCACATAGATCCCTAACTTTCTGTGTGGGCACATATATTTCCGATGTGGTGGTGAGATCGGGATATATGCAGCACATCTGAACTTATGCAAATGGGAAATGCTAGGACGATTTCCACGTACCAATTCCAGAGGGGAAGAACTATGATATGCAGTTGGCCTCAATTGTATCAAGTCAGCAGCGTGTAAAACAGCGTGACCCCAACAAGAGGTTGGCAAATTGCAAGTCATCAACAAAGGTCTTGCACTAAGTTTAATCCTTTTAATCAATGCTTCAGCCAAACCATTTTGTGCATGGACATATGGAACAGAGTGTTGAACTTCAATCCCCAAAGCCATGCAATAATCATTGAAAGCACGCGAGGAGAATTCTACCGCATTGTCCATTCGAATTGACTTAATTCGACTCTCAGGATAATGGGCTTGCAACCGAATGACTTGCCTCATTATCTTCGCAAATGCATGGTTCCGTGTGGATAGAAAACACACATGTGACCATCGTGTAGGTGTGTCAATCAGAACCATGAAATACCTGAAAGGTCCATATGATGGCTGAATGGGACCACAAATGTCTCCTTGAATACGTTCAAGGAACTGAAGTGGTTCAGCTTGTATTTTGAGATGCGAGGGACTCAAAATTAGCTTTCCCGTGGCACAAGATGTGCACATAAAATCAGAAGATTGAGGAAATTTTGACTCAAGCAAATTATGACCAATGGAATTGCTAGTAATATTTCTCATCGTCCTGATTCTGGGGTGGCCCAGGCGATCATGCCAGGTTTGGAATGCATCAACATTGTGAAAAATTACTTTGTATGCAACATGTTCCACGAGTTTGATGTACGTATAGTACAAACCATATGATAGAGAAGGAATTTTCTCATGTACCTTTTTGCCATATCAGTGAACTTTAGTAAAGAGTAGATACTCCTCTTTGTTGTCTTCATGGGTTTCAATATGAAAACCATTCTTACGGATATCTCAATAACTGATCAGGGTACGTGATGAGTCGGGATACAATAAAGCACCCTCGATCGTCACTTGTGTACCACTTGGGAGGGTGAATATGGCACAAGCAGTACCAACAATCATTGTATAGCGTCCAGCGATAGTTAGAATATCTTCATTTTTTCAGAGTTTGGAAATATTTCATCTCCCTCACTATGGAGTTTGTGGTACCACTGTTCACAAGGCATAATTCCTCTTCCATCGGATTGTTCCCATAGAAAAATATATAAAACAAAAGAATTTTCAATAATAAAACCTTTTTTAATACATGGAATACAATCTTATTTTATCAAATCTGCTGATACAATACAATATGATACAAAGACAACAACAAACTTATGTTCTTATTACAATCATCACAAATGGACATAATTAAGTAGATCACTGAGGAGATCGAGGGACTAGTCAAAGTCGCCAAACATATTGTTTGAGGTGTACTCAAGAAACATGGCCTCCGTTTCAGCAGGGTCCTCAAGAGGATAAGGAATCATGGCGTTGCTCAGTCCAGGAGGAACATCGTGGGAATCGCCAACTCCATTTGCGCTATGCGGATGAAGGTTGAAGTTGGCTTCAAGCCTTTTCCCTTGAGGTGCTTTGCGTCCGTGAGATTGGTGGTACAACATACCAGATGCTTGGGCATGGAGCACTTTTCAGTAGAATGCGTGCAGCATCCACACTTGTTGCAAAGATTATATTTATCAAACTTGGGCTTTGAAGTGCCTTATCCCTTGCCTGAGCTTTTGCTGGTGTCTGACACAGTATTGCAATATGTTCTTCATGAGTAGCTACATGTATCACATCCACCTCTACATTGATGGGGTCTCCTGCCATGTAATGCTTGAGTCTTTGCCCATTCACAACATGTGGTTTGGTGCCTTCAAAATTGTTAATCTTGATTGCACCAG
This sequence comes from Hordeum vulgare subsp. vulgare, assembly GCF_904849725.1. NCBI lineage: Eukaryota > Viridiplantae > Streptophyta > Magnoliopsida > Poales > Poaceae > Hordeum > Hordeum vulgare. The sequence goes on along the minus strand of NC_058524.1, from coordinate 566,763,280 downwards.
AGCGGTAGAGTTCTTTGATATGGTACGGTCCTTCCCACTTGGAAAGTAATTTACTTGGAGAAGACCTGAAATGAGATCTATACAACAAAACTTTATCACCAACATTAAATTCACGTTTCAAAATTCTCTTGTCATGCCACTTCTTTACCTTTTCTTTGAACATTTTTGCACTCTCGTAAGCTTGACTTCTCCACTCATCTAGAGAAGTCAAGTTCATGAGACGCTTTTCACCAGCAAGCTTTGGGTCAGCATTAAGCTCTCTAACAGTCCAAAAAGCTTTGTGCTCTAACTCTAAAGGTAGATGGCATGCCTTACCATAGACCATCTTATACGGAGACATTCCCATGGGATTTTTGTAAGCAGTTCTATACGCCCACAAAGCATCTCCTAACTTTTTGGACCAGTCATTTCTAGAACTGTTCACTGTCTTTTGCAAGATCAACTTGATCTCTCTATTTGTGAGCTCAACTTGCCCACTTGTTTGAGGGTGGTAAGGTGAAGCAATTCTATGATTGACATCATATTTGGCTAGAGCTTTTCTAAAATCACCATGTGTAAAATGTGATCCTCCGTCGGTAATGAGGTACCTAGGTACACCAAACCTAGGGAAGATTACATCCTTGAGCATTTTCAAAGATGTCTTGTGATCAGCACTTCCAGTGGGGATTGCTTGAACCCACTTGGTCACATAATCAATAGCCACTAAGATATGAGTGTACTTGTGTGAAGGAGGAAAAGGACCCATAAAATCAAAACCCCAACAATCAAAAGTCTCAATGACTAGAGAATAATTCATTTGCATCTCATTTCTCCTACTAATATTACCAACTCTCTGACACTTATCACAAGATAAAACATAATTTCTAGCGTCTTTAAAGAGAGCAAGCCAATAAAAACCCGACTCAAGAATCTTGTGTGCGGTCCTCTCACCGGCATGATGTCCTCCATAAGGATTGCTATGACATTGTCTCAAAATATCCTTATGCTCATGCTCCGGTACGCATCTCCTCACGATACCATCCACACCTTCTCTAAAAAGATGTGGGTCATCCCAAAAGTAATACCTCAAGTCATGGAAGAATTTCTTCCTCTGCTGGAATGTTAAACCTGGAGAACAAAACTTTGCAACAATAAAGTTAGCATAATCTACATACCATGGATCAGAATTAGATTGTACCCTCAAAACAGCTAACTGTTCATCAGGAAAATTATCGTTGACCAGAATAGGATCATGTGGTATGTCCTCCATCCTGGAAAGGTTGTCTGCTACAGGGTTGTCTGCTCCCTTCCTATCAACAATCTGCAAATCAAATTCTTGAAGAAGAAGGACCCATATGATAAGCCTTGGTTTGGCATCCTTCTTTTCCATAAGATACTTAATAGCAGCATGATCAATATGAATGATGACTTTGGAATCAACAATGTAAGGCCTAAACTTATCACAAGCAAACACTACCGCTAAAAACTCGTTCTCAGTAGTAGCGTAATTCTTTTGAGCACTATCAAGGGTTTTGCTAGCATAATATATAATATTAAATTTCTTATCAACCCTTTGTCCTAACACAGCTCCAACAGCAAAATCACTAGCATCACACATGATTTCAAAAGGCAAATTCCAATCAGGTGGTTGGACTATAGGGGCGGTTATCAAAGATTTCTTAAGAACTTTGAAGTCTTCCTTACAATCTTCATCAAACACAAAAGGAATATCCTTCTGGAGAATATTAGTGAGGGGTTTCGAACTCTTAGAAAAGTCTTTAATAAATCTTCTATAAAAACCAGCATGACTGAGGAAACTACGAATACCTCTGATGTCCTTTGGATAAGGCATCCTCTCGATTGCTTCCACCTTTGCCCTGTCCACCTAGATTCCCTTTTTAGAAATCTTGTGGCCAAGAACAATTCTCTCATTGACCATGAGGTGGCACTTCTCCCAGTTGAGTACCAAGTTTGTCTCCTCACATCTCTGCAAAACTTTATTAAGGTTGTGGAGACAATGGTCAAAAGAGGTTCCATAGACGGAGAAATTGTCCATGAAAACCTCCACAATTTCCTCACAAAAATCATGAAAGATAGCAGACATACACCTTTGAAAAGTAGCAGGAGCATTGCAAAAACCAAAAGGCATACGTCTATAAGCATAAGTACCAAAGGGACAAGTAAAAGTGGTCTTCCCTTGATCGGCAGTGTTAACATGAATTTGAGAGAAGCCAGAATACCCATCAAGATAGCAAAAGTGAGTGTTTTTGGATAACCTTTCAAGCATTTGGTCGATGAACGGCAGCCGGTAGTGGTCCTGCCTGGTTGCTTTGTTCAGCTTCCTTTAATCAATACACATTCTATATCCAACAATAGTTCTTTGTGGTATTAGTTCATTCTTATCATTTGGAACCACAGTCGTACCTCCTTTCTTGGGAACACAATGTACCAGACTTACCCACTTACTATCAGCTATATGGTAGATAATACATGCAGCTAGAAGCGTGAGGATTTCGGTCCTCACAACATCCTTCATCTTCGGGTTCAACCGTCGTTGATGATCCACAACCGGTTTAGCATCAGGCTCAAGATTGATAGTATGCTGAAAAATAGATGGACTAATCCCCTTAGGATCATCAAGGGTATAGCCAATAGCTGTTGGAAATATGCCCTAGAGGCAATAATAAATTAGTTATTATTATATTTCTTTGTTCATGATAATCGTTTATTATCCATGCTATAATTGTATTGATTGGAAACACAATACTTGTGTGGATACATAGACAAAACACTGTCCCTAGTAAGCCTCTAGTTGACTAGCTCGTTGATCAAAGATGGCCAAGGTTTCCTGGCCATAGGCAAGTGTTGTTACCTGATAATGGGATCACATCATTAGGAGAATCATGTCATGGACTAGACCCAAACTAACAGACGTAGCATGTTGATCGTGTCATTTTTTTGCTACTGTTTTCTGTGTGTCAAGTATTTGTTCCTATGACCATGAGATCATATAACTCACTGACACCGGAGGAATGCTTTGTGTGTATCAAACGTCGCAACGTAACTGGGTGACTATAAAGATGCTCTACAGGTATCTCCGAAGGTGTTAGTTGAGTTAGTATGGATCGAGACTGGGATTTGTCACTCCGTGTGACGGAGAGGTATCTCGGGGCCCACTCGGTAATACAACATCACACACAAGCCTTGCAAGCAATGTGACTTAGTGTAAGTTGCGGGATCTTGTATTACGGAACGAGTAAAGAGACTTGCCGGTAAACGAGATTGAAATAGGTATGCGGATACTGACGATCGAATCTCGGGCAAGTAACATACCGAAGGACAAAGGGAATGACATACGGGATTATATGAATCCTTGACATTGAGGTTCAAATGATAAGATCTTCGTAGAATATGTTGGATCCAATATGGGCATCCAGGTCCCGCTATTGGATATTGACCGAGGAGTCTCTCGGGTCATGTCTACATAGTTCTCGAACCCGCAGGGTCTGCACACTTAAGGTTCGACGTTGTTTTATGCGTATTTGAGTTATATGGTTGGTTACCGAATGTTGTTCGTTGTCCCGGATGAGATCACGGACGTCACGAGGGTTTCCGGAATGGTCCGGAAACGAAGATTGATATATAGGATGACCTGATTTGATTATCGGAAGGTTTTCGGAGTTACCGGGAATGTACCGGGAATGACGAATGGGTTCCGGGTGTTCACCGGGGGGGCAACCCACCTCGGGGAAGCCCATAGGCCTTGGGGGTGGCACACCAGCCCTTAGTGGGCTGGTGGGACAGCCCAAGAAGGCCCTATGCGCCATAGGAAGAAAATCAAAGAGAAAAGAAAAAAAAAAGGAGCAGGTGGGAAAGGAAAGAAGGACTCCACCCACCAAACCAAGTTGGACTCGGTTTGGGGGGGAGACCTTCCCCCCTTTGGTTCGGCCGACCCCCTTGGGGCTCCTTGAGCCCCAAGGCAAGGTCCCCCCTCTCCCACCTATATATACGGAGGTTTTAGGGCTGATTTGAGATGATTTTTCCACGGCAGCCCGACCACATACCTCCACGATTTTTCCTCTAGATCGCGTTTCTGCGGAGCTCGGGCGGAGCCCTGCTGAGACAAGATCATCACCAACCTCCGGAGCGCCGTCACGCTGCCGGAGAACTCTTCTACCTCTCCGTCTCTCTTGCTGGATCAAGAAGGCCGAGATCATCGTCGAGCTGTACGTGTGCTGAACGCGAAGGTGTCGTCCGTTCGGCAGTAGATTGTGGGACTGATCGCGGGACGGTTCGCGGGGCGGATTGAGGAACGTGAGGACGTTCCACTACATCAACCGCGTTCACTAACGCTTCTGCTGTACGGTCTACAAGGGTACGTAGATCACACATCCCCTCTCATAGATGGACATCACTATGATAGGTCTTCGTGCGCGTAGGAAAATTCTTGTTTCCCATGCGACGTTCCCCAACAGTGGCATCATGAGCTAGGTTCATGCGTAGATGTCTTCTCGAGTAGAACACAAAAGTTTTTGTGGGCGGTGATGTGCATTTTTCTGCCCTCCTTAGTCTTTCCTTGATTCCGCGGTATTGTTGGATCGAAGCGGCTCGGACCGACATTACTCGTACGCTTACGAGAGACTGGTTTCATCGTTACGAGTAACTCCGTTGCTCAAAGATGACCGGCGAGTGTCGGTTTCTCCAACTTTAGTTGAATCGGATTTGACCGAGGTGGTCCTTGGATGAGGTTAAATAGCAATTCATATATCTCCATTGTGGTGTTTGCGTAAGTAAGATACGATCCTACTAGATACCCATGGTCACCACGTAAAACATGCAACAACAATTAGAGGACGTCTAACTTGTTTTTGCAGGGTATGCTTGTGATGTGATATGGCCAACGATGTGATGTGATATATTGGATGTATGAGATGATCATGTTGTAATAGTTAATATCGACTTGCACGTCGATGGTACGGCAACCGGCAGGAGCCATAGGGTTGTCTTTAAACTAACGTTTGTGCTTGCAGATGCGTTTACTATATTGCTAGGACGTAGCTTTAGTAGTAATAGCATGAGTAGCACGACAACCCCGATGGCGACACGTTGATGGAGATCATGATGATGGAGATCATGGTGTGACGCCGGTGACAAGAAGATCGTGCCGGTGCTTTGGTGATGGAGATCAAGAAGCGCATGATGATGGCCATATCATGTCACTTATGAATTGCATGTGATGTTAATCCTTTATGCACCTTATCTTGCTTAGAACGACGGTAGCATTATGAGGTGATCTCTCACTAAAATTTCAAGACGAAATTGTGTTCTCCCCGACTGTGCACCGTTGCGACAGTTCTTCGTTTCGAGACACCACGTGATGATCGGGTGTGATAGACTCAACGTTCACATACAACGGGTGCAAAACAGTTGCACACGCGGAACACTCGGGTTAAGCTTGACGAGCCTAGCATGTGCAGACATGGCCTCGGAACACATAAGACCGAACGGTCGAGCATGAATCGTATAATTGATATGATTAGCATAGAGATGCTTACCACTGAAACTATTCTCGACTCACGTGATGATCGGACTTGAGATAGTGGATTTGGATCATGTACCACTCAAATGACTAGAGAGATGTACTTTTTGAGTGGGAGTTCTATAGTAATATGATTAATTGAACTAAATGTCATGAACATAGTCTAATGGTCTTTGCGAATTACGATGTAGCTTGCTCTATAGCTCTACTGTTTTTATATGTTCCTAGAGAAAATTTAGTTGAAAGTTCATAGTAGCAAACTTTGCAGACTGAGTCTGTAAAACCGAGGATTGTCCTCATTGCTGCGCAGAAGGCTTATGTCCTTAATGCACCACTCGGTGTGCTGCACCTCGAGCGTCGTCTGTGGATGCTGTGAACATCCGACATACACGTTTCTGATGACTACACGATAGTTCAGTGCAAAATACTTAATGGCTTAGAAGCAAGGCGCCGAAGACGTTTTGAAATGTCGCAGAACATAAGTGATGTTCTAAAGAAGATGAAATTGGGATTTCATGCTTGTGCCCTTGTTAAGAGGTACGAGACCTCCGACAAGATTCTTTGTCCACAAAGTAAATGAGAAAAGCTCAATCGTTGAGCGTGTGCTCAGATTGTCTGAGTACGACAATCACTTGAATCAAGTGGGAGTTAATCTTCCAGATGAGATAGTGATGGTTCTCCAAAGACACTGCCACCAAGCTGTGAGAGCTTCGTGATGAACTATAACACATCAAGGATAGATACAATGATCCTTGAGCGATTCGCGATGTTTGACACTGGGAAAGTAGAAATCAAGAAGGAGCATCAATAGTTGATGGTTTGTAAAACCACTAAGTTTCAAGAAAGGCAAGGGCTATAAGGGATACTACGTGAAACGGCAAAACAGTTGCTGCACTAATGAAGAGACCCAAGATTAAACCCAAACCCGAGACTAAGTGCTTCTGTAATGAGGGGAACAGTCACTGAGGCGGAGCAACTCTAGATACTTGGTAGATAAGAAGGCTGGCAAAAGTCGAAAGAAGTATATTTGATATACATGTTGTTGATGTGTACTTTACTGGTACTCCTAGTAGCATGAGGGTATTGGATACCGGTTTGGTTGCTAAGTGATTAGTAACACGAAATGAAAGCTACGGTATAAACGGAGACTAGCTAAAGGCGAGGTGACGATACGTGTTGGAAGTGTTTCCAAGGTTGATATGATCAAACGTCACACGCTCCCTCTACCATCGGGATTGGTGTTAAACCTAAATAATTGTTATTTGGTGCTTGCGTTAAGCATGAACATGATTGGATCGTGTTTATTGCAATACGATTATTCATTTAAATAGAATAATGGTTACTCTATTTTCTTGAATAATCACCTTCAATGGTTTATTGAATCCCGATCGTAATGTTACACATGTTCATGATATTGGTGCCAAAAGATACGAGGTAATGATGATAGTACCACTTACTTGTGGCACTGCCGCTTGAGTCATGTTGGTATAAATTGCATGAAGAGGCTCCATGCTGATGGATCTTTATACTCACTTGATTTTGAATCACTAGTGACATGCAAATCATACCACATGAGCAAGGCCTTGTTTTCATTGAGATGAAATAAGATAGTAACTTGTTGGAAGTGATACATTTTGATGTATGCAGTCCAATGGGTGCTCAGGCACGCAGTGGATATCATTATGTTCTTACTTCACTGACGATTTGAGTGGATACAGGAGTATTTACTTAATGAATCACAAATCTGAAATATTGAAAAGTTCAGTTCTGTTTCAGAGTGAAGTTCGTCATAACAAGAGGATAAACTGTCTACGATATGATCATAGAAATGAATATCTGAGTTACGAGTTTTGGCACGCAGTGAAGACAATGTGGAAATTGTTTCGCAGTTCATGCCACCTGGAACATCATAGTGGTATGATGTGTCTGAACATTATAGCCACGCACTATTTGGTATGGTGCATGCTATTATGTCTCTTATCGGATTACCACTATCGTTTATGGGTTATGCATTAGAGACAAGCGCATTCACTTTAAATAGGGCACCGCGTATTTCCGTTGAGATGACACAGTATAGACTGAGGTTTAGAGAAACCTAAACTGTCGTTTCTTGAAAGTATGGGGCTTTGACACTTATGTGAAAAAGTTTTAGTCTGATAAGCTCGAACCCAAAGCGGATAAATGCATCTTCATAGGATATCCAAAACAGTTGGATACATCTCCTATCTCGGATCCGAAAGCAAAGTGTTTGTCTCTAGAAACGGATCCTTTCTCGAGGAAAGGTTTCTCTCGAAAGTATTGGGTGGGAGGGTGGTAGAACTTGATGAGGTTATTGAACCATCACTTCGACCAGTGTGTAGCAGGGCGCAGGAAGTTGTTCTTGTGGCTCCTACACCAATTGAAGTGAAAGTTGATGATGGTGATCATCGAGCATCGAATCAAGTTACTACAAGTCTCGTAGGTTGACAAGGTCGCGTACTACTATAGAGTGGTACTGTAACCCTGTCTTGGAGGTCATGTTGTTGAGCAACAGTGAACCTGCAAGTTATGGAGAAAGCAATGGTGGGCCCGGATTCCGACAAATGGTTGGAAGCCATGAAATCCGAGAGAGGATCCATGTATGAAAACAAAGTGTAGACTTTGGAAGAACTACTTGATGGTCATAGGACTATTGAGTAAAGACGGATCTTTGAAAGGAAGACAGACGATGATAGTGATAAGTCACTATTAAGAAAAGCTCGACTTGTCGCAAAGATGTTTCCGACAAGATCAAACAGTTGACTATGATGAGACTTTCTCACTCGTAGTGATGCTAAAAGTCTGTTAGAATTATGTTAGTAGTTGCTGCATTATTTATGAAATATTGCACATAGGATGTCAAAACATTGTTTCCTCGACGGTTTCCTTGAGCAAACATTGTATGTGATACAACCAGGAGGTTTTGTCGATCCTAAATATACTAGCAAGTATGCAAGCTCCAGCGATCCTTCAATGGACTGGTGCAAGCATCTCGGAGTTGGAATATACACTTTGATGAGATGATCAAAGATTTTGGGTTTGTACGAGGTTTATGAGAAACTTGTATTTCCAAAGAAGTGAGTGGGAGCACTATAGAATTTCTGATAAGTATATGTGGTTGACATATTGTGGATCAGAAGTAATGTAGAATTTCTGTAAAGCATACAAGGTTGTTTGAAAGGAGTTTTCAAAGGAATACCTGGATTGCGCTACTTGAACGTTGAGCATCAAAGATCTATGGAGATAGATCAAAAGCGCTTAATGGAAGTTTCAACAAGATGCATGCCTTGACAAGTTTTTGAAGGAGTTCAAAATAGATCAGCAAAGAAGGAGTTCTTGGTTGCGTTGTAAGGTGTGAATTTGAGTAAGACTCAAAACCCGACCCCGGCAGAATAAAGAGAATAGACGAAGGTCGTCTTCTATGCCTTGGCCGTAGAATCTGAAGTATGCCATGCTGAGTACCGCACCTGATGTGTGCCTTGCAGCAAGTCTGTTGAGAGGTACAGAGAGTGATCCATGATTGAATCACTAGCAGCGGTCAAAATTTATCCTTAGTAACTGATGGACTAAGGAATTTTTCTCGATTATGGAGGTGGTTAAAGAGTTCGTCGTAAAGAGTTACGTCGATGTAAGCTTTGACACTAATCCGAATAACTATGAGTAGTGAAACGGATTCGTATAGTAGAGTAGATATTTGGAGTATTTCTGAATAGCACATAGTAGCAGCATCTATAAGATGACATAAAGATTTGTAAAGAACACACGGATCTGAAAATTTCACAACCGTTGACTAAAACCTCTCTCATGAGAAAGACGTGATCAGACCCCATAACTATATGGGTGTTGGATTCGTTGGAATCACATGGTGATGTGAACTAGATTATTGACTCTAGTGCAAGTGGGAGACTGTTGGAAATATGCCCTAGAGGCAATAATAAATTAGTTATTATTATATTTCTTTGTTCATGATAATCGTTTATTATCCATGCTATAATTGTATTGATTGGAAACACAATACTTGTGTGGATACATAGACAAAACACTGTCCCTAGTAAGCCTCTAGTTGACTAGCTCGTTGATCAAAGATTTCCAAGGTTTCCTGGCCATAGGCAAGTGTTGTTACTTGATAACGGGATCACATCATTAGGAGAATCATGTGATGGACTAGACCCAAACTAATAGACATAGCATGTTGATCGTGTCATTTTGTTGCTACTGTTTTCTGCGTGTCAAGTATTTGTTCCTATGACCATGAGATCATATAACTCACTAACACCGGAGGAATGCTTTGTGTGTATCAAACGTAGCAACATAACTGGGTGACTATAAATATGCTCTACAGGTATCTCCGAAGGTGTTAGTTGAGTTAGTATGGATCGAGACTGGGATTTGTCACTCCGTGTGACGGAGAGGTATCTCGGGGCCCACTCGGTAATACAACATCACACACAAGCCTTGCAAGCAATGTGACTTAGTGTAAGTTGCGGGATCTTGTATTACGGAATGAGTAAAGAGACTTGTCGGTAAACGAGATTGAAATAGGTATGCGGATACTGACGATCGAATCTCGGGCAAGTAACATACCGAAGGACAAAGGGAATGACATACGGGATTATATGAATCCTTGACACTGAGGTTCAAACGATAATATCTTCATAGAATATGTAGGATCCAATATGGGCATCCAGGTCCCGCTATTGGATATTGACCGAGGAGTCTCTCGGGTCATGTCTACATAGTTCTCGAACCCGCAGGGTCTGCACACTTAAGGTTCGACGTTGTTTTATACGTATTTGAGTTATATGGTTGGTTACCGAATGTTGTTCGGAGTCCCGGATGAGATCACGGACGTCATGAGGGTTTCCGGAATGGTCCGGAAATGAAGATTGATATATAGGATGACCTCATTTGATTACCGGAAGGTTTTCGGAGTTACCGGGAATGTACCGGGAATGACGAATGGGTTTCGGGTGTTCACCGGGGGGGCAACCCACCTCGGGGAAGCCCATAGGCCTTGGGGGCGGCACACCAGCCCTTAGTGGGCTGGTGGGACAGCCCAAGAAGGCCCTATGCGCCATAGGAAGAAAATCAAAGAGAAAAGAAAAAAAAGGATGAGGTGGGAAAGGAAAGAAGGACTCCATCCACCAAACCAAGTTGGACTCGGTTTGGGGGGAGACCTTCCCCCTTTGGTTCGGCCGACCCCCTTGGGGCTCCTTGAGCCGCAATGCAAGGTCCCCCCTCTCCCACCTATATATACGGAGGTTTTAGGGCTGATTTGAGATGATTTTTCCACGGCAGCCCGACCACATACCTCCACGGTTTTTCCTCTAGATCGCGTTTCTGCGGAGCTCGGGCGGAGCCCTGCTGAGACAAGATCATCACCAACCTCCGGAGCGTCGTCACGCTGCCGGAGAACTCTTCTACCTCTCCGTCTCTCTTGCTGGATCAAGAAGGCCGAGATCATCATCGAGTTGTACGTGTGCTGAACGCGGAGGTGCCGTCCGTTCGGCACTAGATCGTGGGACTAATCGCGGGACGGTTCGCGGGGCGGATCGAGGGACGTGAGGATGTTCCACTACATCAACCGCGTTCACTAACGCTTCTGCTGTACGGTCTACAAGGGTACGTAGATCACACATCCCCTCTCGTAGATGGACATCACCATGATAGGTCTTCGTGCGCGTAGGAAAATTTTTGTTTCCCATGCGACGTTCCCCAACAATAGCACCACGGTGTTTACGAAGGACTTCCAATAATCGCTCTTCTTCATATCCTGAAAGGTTAGCATTGATAATAACAGGATATACTTTCTTTTCATATAAATAAGCATACTTGAGTGTATTGGGAAGAGGTTTAAGATCAAACACCGGGTCTTCTTTTGGTTTTAATAGAATTCCCAAAGGCTCAACCGGAAGGTTGTGCTTCAGGATAGTAGGTTGTCTCAAGAATACGTCGTCTAGCTCATTCCTTTCCTGCATATGCATATCATACTCGTGGTCCTCCATAAATTGCTGCAAAGGATCGTTAGGAGGAATAGCAATAGAAGCAATCTCTTCAATAATTTTATCATTACTAGGCAAATCAGTACCACGAGTTTGCTTCGAGAATTTAGAGAAGTTAAATTCATATGGCTCACCATTAAATTCAACAGATACTTTTCCTTTCCTGCAATCTATAATAGCTCCACAAGTTTTGAGAAAGGGCCTACCAAAGATAATAGGGCAAAAACTATCTAGCACTGAACCGAGTACTAGTAAGTCGATAGGATATTTTACCTTTCCACATAGGACTTCAACATCTCGCACAATTCCAATAGGAGAGATAGTTTCTTTGTTTGCAAGATGAATAGTAACATCAACGTATTCAATTTCACATGGTAGAATCTCATTCATGATCTCTTGATAAAGTGAAAAAGGAATAGCACTAGCACTGGATCCCAAATCACATAGCCCGTAATAATTATGATCTCCTATTTTAACAGATACAACTGGAGTACCTGAAATTGGGCTTTTATTCTTGGCTGTAACAAGGTTAGTAGAAACAGCACAAAAAATTATATTGGAATCCTCAGTATTACTAGTAACAAGATCTTTGACTAATGCAACTTGAGGATTGACCTTAATCAGGTCCTCATGCTCATCAGTCATTCTTTCACTTTTATTCCGTATGCGTGCCACAAAAGAATGATCCCTCATCCTTGTGGGAAAAGGGGGATTTTCATATAAAGCTGGAGGCAAGATAGGGTCAGCAACATTGATATCAACAGGTAATTCCTTAGAAGGTTTAAGGTGTTGATCCTCCTTCTTCTTAGAGGAATCAATATGAGAGGCAAAGTCTTTGCAAAAATCAATTAGAAGCTAGGAATCAAGACCAATCTTAGCACAAAAGGTATTGAAGTAATCAGTTTTCACATAGCTCTCAATGTAATCATGCTCATAGTTTATACCGGGTTCAACACCTTTATCAATCTCCCAATCTTCAGTGTTCTTCTGGAACCTTCCAATAAAATCCCACCTAGCTTCAGTGCTTTTGTTGGAGAATGCCCCACTAGAAGAGGCGTCAAGCATCTCTTTATCTCGACGAGAAAGCCTTGCATAAAATTTGTAAGAATAATTTCCTTGGGGAGCTCATGATTGGGACATTTGAGCATTAGGGACTTCAATCTCCCCCAAGATTGAGCGATTCTTTCTCCGTCACGAGACCAAAAGTTATAAATATAGTTCCTGTCTCGATGTATTTCATGAAGAGGATAAAACTTTGCATAAAAGAGAGGCATAATATCTTGCCAATTTAGCAAATGAGAGTTATCAAGAAGCCTATACCAATCCAAAGCCTTATATTTTAATGATAGAGAGAATAACTTTCTCATAACAAAATCCATCGATATATCTGCAAGCTTAAATAAGGAGCATAGTTGTGAAAGATATAGCAAGTGTTCGCTTGGATGTCTATCTCCTGCATATCGATTAGCCAAGACACAATCAATAATACCATTTGGTATTTTTAAAGGGCACAATTTCAGTAGGTGGGGGAGGCTGCTCCATCACGATAGAGGTGGGGAGGTTCCCCACAAGCAACAAACCAAGAGCAGAGTTGTCCATAGGGACAAAAAGCGGAAACAGCAAAATAAAAACAACACGTAGCGTAAAGGTTTCCTTACCAATTTCACTTACCAATAGCGCTACACTCCCCGGCAATGGCGCCAGAATATGGTCTTGATAACCCACAAGTGTAGGGATCTATCGTAGCCTTTTTTGATAAGTAAGAGTGTCGAACCCAACAAGGAGCAGAAGGTAGTGACAAGCGATCTTGAGCAAGGAATAACTGCAAGCACTGAAGGGTAACTTTTTATGGGTTTTCTGGTATAAGCAGTAAGGAAATAAATGCAAGGAAAGTAAATGGTGCCGAGTTACAGCAAGTGGCCCAATCCTTTTAAACACAAAGGACAAGCCAGGGGACTAAACTTATAAAGACTAAGGCGTTCCTCAGGACAAACGGGAAAGATAGTCAAGTGCTTTCGCCATATTCCGTCTAGTACTATGTTTTGTATTGATAAGTGTTATGTGGGTGGATCTTTGTTAGTGGATCATCTAGGCTAAGACAAGTACACTCTTATGGTTAAACCCCTCGCAAGCATCTGCAAATACAAGAGAGAAATTAAGGCAAAGCCTAACCATAGCAATAAACTTTAGGATCCAACACTCCCTCGTGCAAAAGCATGCGAACTAGGGTTCAGGTTTTTGTCACTCCGGCAACCCATCATAAGCATTCTATATACACGATGCATTCCCCTAGGTCCTTAAAAAGGCGAAGTGTTATGTAGTCGACATTCACATAACACCACTAGAAGAATAACACCATAACTTAAAAATCAATCAACACATATTACTTCAACATCATATGACTACTAGCAACTAGACTTCTCCCATGTCCTCAAGAACTAAAGTAACTACTCAAAAGACATAAAAGAGATCAAGATCAGAGGGGATGAAAATATGATGAACAATCTGGTCATAACAATAATTCTCCAACAATACTCAATAGCATGCATCACAAAAGAGTAATCAACACCGGGAGAGTAAATGGGATGAATAGTGCAAGGTACAACTTCGATTGTAATGGTAAAGTGAGATGGGTTGAAGATGGAGATGGTGCTGGTGTTGAGGGTGATGGTGATGATGATCTGGATGATGCCCGTGATGATGGTGATGACGATGAGGACGATCTACCCTTCCGGGAGGAGTTCTCCTCGGCGGAATCTGCCCGCCGGAAAGGTCTTTTCTTCTATGTAGGTTTCCGCCGTGGAGCGGCGGCGGAACTGCGAAAACTATTTTGTCCACGTCATTTTTTGGTCACGGGGGTCATATAGTCCAAAGGAGAGCATCGGAGGCGGGACCCTCCACCCAGGAGGCCACCTGGCGCGGCCTAGGGGTGACCCTGTTGGGGAACGTCGCATGGGAAACAAAAAATTTCCTACGCGCACGAAGACCTATCATGGTGATGTCCATCTACGAGAGGGGATGAGTGATCTACGTACCCTTGTAGACCGTACAGCAGAAGCGTTAGTGAGCGCGGTTGATGTAGTGGAACATCCTCACGTCCCTCGATCCGCCCCGCGAACAATCCCGCGATCAGTCCCACGATCTAGTACCGAGCGGACGGCACCTCCGCGTTCAGCACACGTACAGCTCGACGATGATCTCGGCCTTCTTGATCCAGCAAGAGAGATGGAGAGGTAGAAGAGTTCTCCGGCAGCGTGACGGCGCTCCGGAGGTTGGTGATGATCTTGTCTCAGCAGGGCTCCGCCCGAGCTACGCAGAAACGCGATCTAGAGGAAAAACCGTGGAGGTATGTGGTCGGGCTGCCATGGAAAAGTCGTCTCAAATCAGCCCTAAAACCTCCGTATATATAGGTGGGAGAGGGGGGGCCTTGCCTTGGGGCTCAAGGAGCCCCAAGTGGGTCGGCCGAGCCAAGGGGGGAAGGTCTCCCCCCCCCCCAAACCGAGTTGGACTTGGTTTGGTGGGTGGGAGTCCTTCCTTCCCTTCCCACCTCCTCTTTTTTTCTTTCTCTTTGATTTTTCTTCCAATGCGCATAGGGCCCTTTTGGGCTGTCCCACCAGCCCACTAAGGGCTGGTGCGCCACCCTTAAGGCCTATGGGCTTCCCCGGGGTGGGTTGCCCCCCCCCCCCCCCCCCGGTGAACTCCCGGAACCCATTCGTCATTCCCAGTAACTCCGAAAACCTTCCGGTAATCAAATGAGGTCATCCTATATATCAATCTTCATTTCCGGACTATTCCGGAAACCCTCGTGACGTCCGTGATCTCATCCGGGACTCCGAACAACATTCGGTAACCAACCATATAACTCAAATACGCATAAAACAACGTCGAACCTTAAGTGTGCAGACCCTGCGGGTTCGAGAACTATGTAGACATGACCCAAGAGACTCCTCGGTCAATATCCAATAGCGGGACCTGGATGCCCATATTGGATCCTACATATTCTACGAAGATCTTATCGTTTGAACCTCAGTGCCAAGGATTCATATAATCCCGTATGTCATTCCCTCTGTCCTTCGGTATGTTACTTGCCCGAGATTCGATCGTCAGTATCCGCATACCTATTTCAATCTCGTTTACCGGCAAGTCTCTTTACTCGTTCTGTAATACAAGATCCCGCAACTTACACTAAGTCACATTGCTTGCAAGGCTTATGTGTGATGTTGTATTACCGAGTGGGCCCCGAGATACCTCTCCGTCACACGGAGTGACAAATCCCAGTCTTGATCCATACTAACTCAACGAACACCTTCGGAGATACCTGTAGAGCATCTTTATAGTCACCCAGTTACGTTGCGACGTTTGATACACACAAAGTATTCCTCCGGTGTTAGTGAGTTATATGATCTCATGGTCATAGGAACAAATACTTGGCACGCAGAAAAACAGTAGCAACAAAATGACACGATCAACATGCTACGTCTATTAGTTTGGGTCTAGTCCATCACGTGATTCTCCTAATGACGTGATCCAGTTATCAAGCAACAACACCTTGTTCATAATCAGCAGACACTGACTATCTTTGATCAACTGGCTACCCAACTAGAGGCTTGCTAGGGACAGTGTTTTGTCTATGTATCCACACATGTAAATGAGTCTTCATTCAATACAATTATAGCATGGATAATAAACGATTTTCTTGATACATGAATTATAATAATAACTATATTTATTATTGCCTCTAGGGCATAATTCCAACAGTCTCCCACTTGCACTAGAGTCAATAATCTAGCCCTCACATCATCATGCAAATTACATTGTAAAAAATCTAACACCCATACAGTTCTGGTGTTGATCATGCTTTGGCCGTGGAAGAGGTTTAGTCAGCGGGTCTGCTACATTCAGATCCGTGTGCACTTTGCATATATTCACATCCTCCCCTTCTACGTAGTCGCGGATGAGGTTGAAGCGTCGTTTGATGTGTCTGGACTTCTTGTGAAACCGTGGTTCCTTTGCTAAGGCAATGGCACCCGTGTTGTCACAGAACAAGGTTATTGGATTCAGTGCGCTTGGCACCACTCCAAGATCCGTCATGAACTGCTTCATCCAGACACCCTCCTTAGCCGCCTCCGAGGCAGCCATGTACTCCGCTTCACATGTAGAATCTGCTATGACGCTTTACTTGGAACTGCACCAGCTTACCGCACCCCCATTAAGAATAAATATGTATCCGGTTTGCGACTTAGAGTCGTTCGGATCTGTGTCAAAGCTTGCATCGACGTAACCTTTTACGGCGAGCTCTTCGTCACCTCCATATACAAGAAACATCCCCTTAGTCCTTTTCAGGTACTTCAGGATATTCTTGACCATCGTCCAGTGATCCACTCCTGAATTACTCTGGAACCTACCTGCCATACTTATTGCCAGGCTAACATACGGTCTAGTGCACAGCATTGCATACATGATAGAACCTATGGCTGAAGCATAGGGGACGGAGCGCATATGCTCTCTATCTTCATCAGTTGCTGGGCACTGAGTCTTACTCAATCTCGTACCTTGTAAAACTGGCAAGAACCCCTTCTTGGACTGTTCCATTTTGAACCTCTTCAAAACTTTATCAAGGTATGTGCTTGGTGAAAGTCCTATGAGGCGTTTTGATCTATCCCTATAGATCTTAATGTCTAGAATGTAAGCAGCTTCTCCTAGGTCCTTCATAGAGAAACTTTTATTCAAGTAATCCTTTATGCTCTCCAAAAACTCTACGTTGTTTCCAATCAGCAATATGTCATCCACATATAATATTAGAAACGCCACAGATCTCCCACTCACTTTCTTGTAAATACAAGATTCTCCAACCACTTGTATAAACCCAAATGCTTTGATCACCTCATCAAAGCGTTTGTTCCAACTCCGAGATGCTTGCACCAGTCCATAAATGGATCGCTGGAGCCTGCACACCTTGTTAGCATTCTTAGGATCGACAAAACCTTCGGGTTGCATCATATACAATTCTTCCTTAAGGAAACCGTTAAGGAATGCCGTTTTGACATCCATCTGCCAGATTTCATAATCGAAAAAATGCAGCTATTGCTAACATGATTCTGATGGACTTAAGCATCGCTGCGGGTGAGAATGTCTCATCGTAGTCAACTCCTTGAACTTGTGAAAAACCCTTTGCCACAAGTCGAGCTTTATAAACGGTCACATTGCCGTCAGCGTCCGTCTTCCTCTTAAAGATCCATTTGTTCTGAATAGCCTTGCGGCCTTCAGGCAGTACCTCCAAAGTCCACACTTTGTTCTCATACATGGATCCTATCTCGGACTTCATGGCTTCTAGCCATTTGTTGGAATCTGGGCCCACCATTGCTTCTTCATAATTTGCAGGTTCATTGTTGTCCAACAACATGATTGATAAGATGGGATTACCGTACCACTCTGGAGCAGCACGTGGTCTCGTCGACCTGCATGGTTCGACAGAAACTTGAACCGGAGTTTCATGATCATCATCATTAACTACCTCCTCAACCGGCGTCGCAACGACAGAGGTTTCCCCTTGCCCTGCGCCACCATCCAGAGGGATGAGAGGTTCGACAACCTCGTCAAGTTCTATCTTCCTCCCACTCAATTCTCTCGAGAGAAACTCCTTCTCGAGAAAAGCTCCATTTTTAGCAACAAACACTTTGCCCTCGGATTTGAGATAGAAGGTGTACCCAACTGTCTCTTTTGGGTAACCTATGAAGATGCACTTTTCGGCTTTGCGTTCCAGCTTTTCAGGCTGAAGCTTTTTGACATAAGCATCACATCCCCAAACTTTAAGAAACGACAACTTTTGCCTTTTTCCATACCACAGTTCGTATGGTGTCGTCTCAACGGATTTTGATGGTGCCCTATTTAAAGTGAATGCAGCTGTTTCTAATGCATAACCCCAAAACGATAACGGCAAATAGGTAAGAGACATCATAGATCGCACCATTTCTAATAAAGTACGATTACGACGTTCGGACACACCATTACGATGTGGTGTTCCAGGCGGTGTCAACTGTGAAACAATTCCACATTGTCTTAAGTGAGCACCAAACTCGAAACTCAGATATTCACCCCCACGATCAGACCGTAGGAACTTGATCTTCTTGTTACGATGATTTTCAACTTCACTCTGAAATTGCTTGAACTTTTCAAATGTTTCAGACTTGTGCTTCATTAAGTAGACATAACCATATCTACTCAAATCGTCAGTGAAGGTGAGAAAATAACGATATCCGCCGCGTGCCTCTACGCTCATCGGACCACACACATCGGTATGTATGATTTCCAACAAGTCACTTACACGCTCCATTGTTCCGGAGAACGGAGTTTTAGTCATCTTGCCCATGAGGCATGGTTCGCACGTGTCAAGTGAATCAAAGTCAAGTGACTCCAAAAGTCCATCGGCATGGAGTTTCTTCATGCGCTTTACACCAATATGACCTAAGCGGCAGTGCCACAAAAATATGGCGCTATCATTGTTAACTCTAACTCTTTTGGTCTCAATGTTATGTATATGCGTATCGCTATCAAGATTCAATATGAACAATCCTCTCACATTAGGTGCATGATCATAAAAGATGTTACTCATAGAAATAGAACAACCATTATTCTCTGACTTAAAAGAGTAACCGTCTCGCAATAAACAAGATCCAGATATAATGTTCATGCTCAACGCAGGCACTAAATAACAATGATTTAAGTTCATCACTAATCCTGATGGTAACTGAAGTGAAACTGTGCCGACGGCGATTGCATCAACCTTCGAACCATTTCCTACA
The DNA here is from genome assembly GCF_904849725.1 of Hordeum vulgare subsp. vulgare. Taxonomy (NCBI): domain Eukaryota; kingdom Viridiplantae; phylum Streptophyta; class Magnoliopsida; order Poales; family Poaceae; genus Hordeum; species Hordeum vulgare. The sequence continues at coordinate 566,743,940 of NC_058524.1, read as the reverse complement.
CGCATCGTCACTTCATCTCTCGCCAGCCTTCGTCTATTCCGCAGTTCCTGTTTCGAGTTGCAAATATGAGCAACAGAACCGGTATCGAATACCTAGGCACTACTACGAGAGCCGGTTAAGTACACATCAATAACATGTATATCAAATATACCTGATTTTTCTTTGGCCGCCTTCTTATCTGCTAGATACTTGGGGCAATTGCGCTTCCAGTGACCCATACCCTTGCAATAGTAACACTCCGTTTCAGGCTTAGGTCCAGCTTTGGTTTCTTCGTCGGATTGGCAACAGGCTTGCCGCTCTTTTTTGAATTACCCTTCTTGCCTTTGCCGTTTCTCTTGAAACTAGTGGTCTTATTCACCATCAACACTTGATGCTCTTTACGGAGTTCAGACTCTACGACTTTCAGCATCGCAAACAACTCGCCGGGAGACTTGTTCATCCCTTGCATGTTGTAGTTCAACACAAAGCCTTTATAGCTTGGCGGCAGTGATTGAAGGATTCTGTCAGTGATAGCCTCTTGCGGGAGTTCAATCCCCAACTCAGCTAGACGGTTTGAGTACCCAGACATTTTGAGCACATGTTCACTGACAGACGAGTTTTCCTCCATCTTGCAAGCATAGAATTTATCGGAGATCTCATACCTCTCGATCCGGGCGTTCTTCTGAAAGATAAACTTCAACTCCTGGAACATCTCAAATGCTCCATGACGCTCAAAGCGACGTTGAAGTCCCGGTTCTAAGCCATACAAGACTGCACATTGAACTACTGAGTAGTCCTCCTTACGTGCTAACCAAGCGTTCTTAACATCCTGATCAGCCGTAGCGGGTGGTTCATCTCCTAGCGCAGCATTAAGGACATAATCCTTCTTCCCAGCTTGTAAGATTAGCTTAAGATTACGAGCCCAGTCTACAAAGTTGCTTCCATCATCTTTCAACTTAGCTTTCTCTAGGAACGTATTAAAATTCAGGGTGACTGTCGCGTGAGCCATGATCTACAACACAAATATATTCAAAGTGGACTTAGACTATGTTCAAGATAATTAGAGTTTAACTTAATCAAATCATTCGCTAAACTCCCACTCAAAAAGTACATCTCTCTAGTCATTTGAGTGGTTCATGATCCACTTACACTAGCTCAAGTCCGATCATCACGTGAGTTGAGTATAGTTTCAGTGGTAAGCATCCCTATGCTAATCATATCATCTATATGATTCATGATCGACCTTTCGGTCTCATGTGTTTCGAGGCCATGTCTGCACATGCTAGGCTCGTCAAGCTTAACCCAAGTGTTCCGCGTGCGCAACTGTTTTGCACCCGTTGTATGTGAACGTTGAGTCTACCACACCCGATCATCACGTGGTGTCTCGAAACAACGAACTGTAGCAACGGTGCACAGTCGGGGAGAACACAATTTCGTCTTGAAATTTTAGTGAGAGATCACCTCATAATGCTACCGTCGTTCTAAGCAAAATAAGGTGCATAAAAAGGATTAACATCACATGCAATTCATAACTGACATGATATGGCCATCATCACGTGCTTCTTGATCTCCATCACCAAAGCACCGGCACGATCTTCTTTTCACCGACGCCACACCATGATCTCCATCAACGTGTCCCCATCGGGGTTGTCGTGCTACTCATGCTATTACTACTAAAGCTACATCCTAGCAAAATAGTAAATGCATCTGCAAGCACAAACATTAGTATAAAGACAACCCTATGGCTCCTGCCGGTTGCCGTACCATCGACGTGCAAGTCGATATTATCTATTACAACATGATCATCTCATACATCCAATATATCACATCACATCGTTGGCCATATCACATCACAAGCATACCCTGCAAAAACAAGTTAGACGTCCTCTAATTTTGTTGTTGCATGTTTTACGTGGTGACCATGGGTATCTAGTAGGATCGCATCTTACTTACGCAAACACCACAACGGAGATATATGAGTTGCTATTTAACCTCATCCAAGGACCTCCGCGGTCAAATCCGATTCAACTAAAGTTGGAGAAACCAACACTTGCCAGTCATCTTTGAGCAACGGGGTTACTCGTAACGATGAAACCAGTCTCTCGTAAGCGTACGAGTAATGTCGGTCCAAACCGCTTCAATCCAACAATACCGCGGAATCAAGAAAAGACTAAGGAGGGCAGCAAAACGCACATCACCGCCCACAAAAACTTTTGTGTTCTACTCGAGAAGACATCTACGCATGAACCTGGCTCTGATACCACTGTTGAGGAACGTCGCATGGGAAACAAAAGTTTTCCTACGCGCACGAAGACCTATCATGGTGATGTCCATCTACGAGAGGGGATGAGTGATCTACGTACCCTTGTAGACCGTACAGCAGAAGCGTTAGTGAACGCGGTTGATGTAGTGGAACGTCCTCACGTCCCTCGATCCACCCCGCGAACAATCCCGACATCAGTCCCACGATCTAGTACCGAACGGACGGCACCTCCGCGTTCAGCACACGTATAGCTCGACGATGATCTCGGCCTTCTTGATCCAGCAAGAGAGACGGAGAGGTAGAAGAGTTCTCCGGCAGCGTGACGGCGCTCCGGAGGTTGGTGATGATCTTGTCTCAGCAGGGCTCCGCCCGAGCTCCGCAGAAACGCGATCTAGAGGAAAAACCGTGGAGGTATGTGGTCGGGCTGCCGTGGAAAAGTCGTCTCAAATCAGCCCTAAAACCTCCGTATATATAGGTGGGAGAGGGGGGGCCTTGCCTTGGGGCTCAAGGAGCCCCAAGGGGGTCGGCCGAGCCAAGGGGGGAAGGTCTCCCCCCCTAACCGAGTTGGACTTGGTTTGGTGGGTCGGAGTCCTTCCTTACCTTCCCACCTCCTCTTTTTTTCTCTTTGATTTTTCTTCCAATACGCATAGGGCCCTTTTGGGCTGTCCCACCAGCCCACTAAGGGCTGGTGCGCCACCCTTAAGGCCTATGGGCTTCCCCGGGGTGGGTTGCCCCCCCCCCCCCCCCGGTGAACTCCCAGAACCCATTCGTCATTCCCGGTACATTCCCGGTAACTCCGAAAACCTTCCGGTAATCAAATGAGGTCATCCTATATATCAATCTTCGTTTCCGGACCATTCCGAAAACCCTCTTGACGTCCGTGATCTCATCCGGGACTCCGAACAACATTCGGTAACCAACCATATAACTCAAATACGCATAAAACAACGTCGAACCTTAAGTGTGCAGACCCTGCGGGTTCGAGAACTATGTAGACATGACCCGAGAGACTCCTCGGTCAATATCCAATAGCGGTACCTGGATGCCCATATTGGATCCTACATATTCTACGAAGATCTTATCGTTTGAACCTCACTGCCAAGGATTCATATAATCACGTATGTCATTCCCTTTGTCCTTCGGTATGTTACTTACCCGAGATTCGATCGTCAGTATCCGCATACCTATTTCAATCTCGTTTACCGGCAAGTCTCTTTACTCGTTCCGTAATACAAGATCCCGCAACTTACACTAAGTCACATTGCTTGCAAGGCTTATGTGTGATGTTGTATTACCGAGTGGGCCCCGAGATACCTCTCCGTCACACGGAGTGACAAATCCCAGTCTTGATCCATACTAACTCAACGAACACCTTCGGAGATACCTGTAGAGCATCTTTATAGTCACCCAGTTACGTTGCGACGTTTGATACACACAAAGTATTCCTCCGGTGTTAGTGAGTTATATGATCCCATGGTCATAGGAACAAATACTTGACACGCAGAAAACAGTAGCAACAAAATGACACGATCAACATGCTACGTCTATTAGTTTGGGTCTAGTCCATCACGCGATTCTCCTAATGACGTGATCCAGTTATCAAGTAACAACACCTTGTTCATAATCATAAGACACTGACTATCTTTGATCAACTGGCTAGCCAACTAGAGGCTTGCTAGGGACAGTGTTTTGTCTATGCATCCACACATGTAAATGAGTCTTCATTCAATACAATTATAGCATGGATAATAAATGATTATCTTAATACAGGAATTATAATAATAACTATGTTTATTATTGCCTCTAGGGCATAATTCCAACAGACCCGTGCCACAAGGTCGCCTGGGTGCCTCGTGGGCCCCCTCCGGCCCTTCTTCGGCCAGTCTTCATGATTTGTTCGGAAACTCCTTCCCCGTAAATTTCACCTCAGTTGGAGATGTTCTGATATGGAAACTCTTCATGCTATTTTCTCCGTTGAATCTTGCATTTGTTGTTTCGGCACCGGAAAGTTATAAATTGTGTAAAATAAGCCAAAACACTATAAGAACAGCATCATATTGTGAAATATTTCAATGAATAGAGACAAGTTGTGATACAAAATAGTGATGCATTTTGGATGTGTCAATCATGCGCTGGACTTAGCCTAACAACTCAACCCAAGCCATGGTCGTCGCCCACCATGACTCGAAAGTGGACGCTCGGAGCGCATGACCATGAGGTTGAATCCCCCTCGGGGCACCGCCATGAGACAACCTTCATCGTAACGTCGTCGGATGCTACACCCTTTGAGTGTGACCACATCTATGTGCATGTCATCGGTGCCAGCATTACGAGGAGAACGCCATCCCCGTGCACTGTCCAGAAGTGAATCTGTCGCGCATCCAACATTTGCACCCAGTTAGGGTTCGAGTACCGCAAAAGGCAGAGATTGTGCTCAACTCCCAGCCGACCTCCGTCACGTCCCAGCGTACACGGTTAACTGCATGCATTGGCACACGCGGTTCACCGACGAGCACGACTAGCGTCATTAGTCGTGCGCCACCGTCCCACACACGATGATGCGCCAGAGTCGCCGATGAAGTGGGGAGGCCAACGAGGACCAAACGGCTATGTAAGATCTAGGAGACCCCGTAAACTGGTCAAACTCATAAAAAAACAAGCTGTTTATAGTTTTGATTGGAAAACGGCACGGAGCAGACCCCGTTAAATTTGTTTCACCCTTAAACTTTTTAAGGGGCACGGTAAATTCAACCGTGAAAACCTTATATGTACAGTTTCAAAGACAATATACAGTTTAACCCGTAAACCGGTAAAACCTCGTCGAAGCAGACACGTCACCGTGGAACTGGCTGGAATGTACTTGGAATTCATCTGAATCCGCCACCGCACGTCAGAAGAAGCCCGTGCATGCCAGAATTTGTCGTTGTCGGCCAGAATTGCGCCCGGTTCGGCGTCCATTGCCGAGGCGAGGCCATCCATGGGCAGGGTGGATGTCACGCGCAAGATGCGACCCTATCCTCAACTTGGCACGAGGGCCTCGTGAGGGATAGAAGCGCATCTCGTCGTGTCGCAAGAATGGATATCGTTACAAGTACATGTATTGTAAAGAAGAGATGTATATATAGAATTGGCTTACACTCGCCACAAGCTACATCAGAGTCTCAACAGTACAATACATAAACATCATGAAGAAGAGCAGGCTCCGACTACGGACGAAAACAAACGACAAAAGAAGAACGACATCCATCCTTGCTATCCCAGGCTGCCGGCCTGGAACCCATCCTAGATGGATGAAGAAGAAGAAGAAGAAGAAGCAACTCCAAATGTACAATCAACATGCTCGCGTCATGTAACCTTTACCTGTACCTGCAACTGGTGTGGTAGTAATCTCTGAGCCATAGGGGACTCAGCAATCTCATTTCCAAAGGTGTCAAGACTAGCAAAGCTTAATGGGTGAGGTAAGGTTAAGTGGTGAGGTTGCATCAGCGACTAAGCATTGTATGAGGTGGCTAACTTACGAGTACAAGAAATAAGAGGGGGGGAGATCTACGCATAGAGGACGTGAACTACGGATGATCGAATGAATGATCCTGAACACCTACCTACGTCAGACATAACCCCACCATGTCCTCGATCGGAGAAGGAACTCATGAAAGAGACAGTCACGGTTACGCACACAGTTGGCATATTTTAATTAAGTTAACTCTAAGTTGTCTAGAATCAGTGTTAAACAAAGTTTCAACGTTGCCACATAACCGCATGCACGACTTTCCAAAAGATTTAACCCTGTACGGGTGCTCCAACTAGTCCATCCCAAATTACCACAAGACGCATAGAAATCCTCGATCACGACACTCGCGATCTCGTCGGATTCCTTAGTGGAAAACCTCAACTCTGAGATTACCCAAAGCATCACCGGAATCCTGATGCACAAGATATCTCGTCAAAGGTAAAACTAATCCAGCAAGGCCACCCGACGTGTCGACGATCCCGATAGGAGCCGCGTATCTCGTTCTCAGGACACGACGGATAAGATACGCGTACGGAGACCTGATAGAAATCACCCAAGTTTCCTTGGGTTGGCCTCGTACAGTGCTCTATTTTGGACCAGCACCATCAGCACTGGCCCTCCCTGTATTATGTGAAATTACTCCTCGGGTTCATGATGCCCTATGCCTTCAGTATTAACAAAGTTATTATGTTGGGAAAATGTAGTACCAATGTTGGGCCTTGCCAGACCAGCTTTAATCTAAAACGAATTATCAAGGGGGTCCCCATAACAACCCCAGTCGTGTTAGGAGCGCTCGTTTATGGAACATAACACCGGTAGCCGAAACTAAGGGGGCAAAGGTGGAACAAAACACCAGGCTAGAAAGGTCGAGCATTCCACCTTTTACCAAGTATATAGGTGCATTAAATTAAATAGCATTAAATATGGTGATATGACAAGGAACCCATGTTATCACATGGAAGCAACTGCACCTGCAACTAGCAACACTAACAACAGGGTTAAGCAAGAAGTAACATAGCCAATCAGTGGTTTGCTATGTTGAACAGGTTGAAGGTTTTCATGGCATTGTTGAGAGGCTGATATTTAACATGTGGTAGGCAATGAGACATAATCGATAGAAGCGATAAAACTAGCATGGCAATGATAGTAATGGTATCTGGGGAAATGGTCATCTTGCCTGAGATCCCGCTTGGAAGAAGAATGACTCCGCGAAGTCGGCGAACCAACGTAGTCGAACGGGTCCTCACATTCCGACACGCTTGCGGATCTCTATCGAGACGAAGCAAACCGGAAACAAGCATCAACACAGATATTCACCACACGATGCACAACATGATGCACAACTTACTATGATGCATGATAAGTTCAACATGCAAGGGATGGCATGGCAATTCACCTCACGCAAACACTACACATTAAATGAAGCTCGATATGCAACGAGTTGCATATCGACGAAACTCCATGCTTAATTATTTAATTCACTCCCGTTTATTTACATGACAAGATTAAATTGTTGTTAACATGACGTGGGTGAAGCGATGGTCCTACAAGTCATTCTAGACAATTAACACGCGGAACATAGAACGGAGCTACGTTACAAGAGACAAGCAACACAAAAATATTATGCCATGAATGCGTCATGCTTGCAAGATCATCAACACCACGGCAAGAAGAGAAAGAAACACATGTCGCCACGGCGAGCGAGAGGGAACCATGGCGGCAAGACGGAAATGATGCCACGGCAACGTTCCTATCCCGATAACTCGTCGAGATATCGTGCCAACGTATAAGAAGCGTGTGCGGGAACGCAAAATAAAGATGGGGTGGTCCCGTTTATCGGGTTCCCATGTGTCGAGGGCACGTCGAAAGAGAGACAACATGCAACGCGCAACATCTGGCGCAAACATACGGTTCAACTCATACAACATTTGCACACGGTCACGACAACGTCTCATCAGTATACCTTCGAAGCATGCAATTCGGAGGGGTTCGGATCGGTGAAGGAGATCAATCGTGGTTGTCGTGGAAGTAGAGGAAGTCGTGGTACTCGGGTCTCGTCCACGGTAGTCGTACTCTTGGCGTTGGTAGATGGTTCTTCGGCGATGGTAGTCGAACACGGGTCCGTAGAGGTCCGGGGTCGTCGAGGTACTCGGTGAACTTGTCAACGATCCACGGTGGCGGGGATGGTGTACGCGGACTTCGGCGACGGTCCCGAAAGGCGATAGGGCGAGGCAACGCAACAACATCTAGCGGGCAGCGGCCAACTACAACTACAGAAACTAGCTTCGACCACAGCACAACAACTAACAACAGCTACACATGGCAGGCACGGCAAGCATCAGCAAACGCAACTGGCACCAGCAAGCACACCAACTAGCAAACGCCAGCAAGCAACCTACATCATCTAGCAAGCACGCTATGGCAACTAGCTAGCTAGCAGGCAACCTAGCATGCTCCTGCGGCAGGCATCAGCAACAGCTAAGCATGGCACGGCAGGCAAGCAAGCACATGCGGCAGCAAGAGCAACAGCAGCAGGTAATAGCAGCAAGCGGCAAGCCACAGCAAGCAACAGCGATAGCATCAGCGGCAGTAATCAACGCGACAGCAAAGCATCAACGACATCAACTACAGCACGCTCCAGCGACAGATAATGCCGACAGCAGCAAGCGCAACAGAGGAACTCCATGGTGCGGCGGTGGCGAGCTCCGGCATGGGGCCGCGGTGGCTGCGACGAGCTCGGGCCTGGCAAGGGTGATCGGGGAAGGAGAGGCAGGGAGGTGAGGTCGGCACGGCACCGCGACGGGCGGCGGCCGCGCGCGAACGGCGGGGCACGGGCTGACGCCGGCGGGGAACCTCGGGCCGGCCACCGGGATGGCGGTAGGGAGGCGATGTGGCGAGCTGGCACGGCAGGGGGTTTGGGGCACCTCGGGGCTGGGCGAGCAGGTGCTGCAGAGGCCGGCGGCGACGGCACAGCGACGGCGCAGGGGCTCCTGCCGGCGGGGACGCGGCACAAGAGGTCGGGAGCGAGGCGAGCAGCAAGACGGCGGTTGAGGCCGGCGAGCAGGGGGCTCGGCGCTGGCAGGGGAGGATCACGGCGGCTGCAGGGGAGGCCGTCGGGGAGGCACGGGGCACCGGGCAGGCGAGGGCGGCGCGCGGGATCGAGGGGACCTGGAGGGGATCGGGCATGGGGATAGCTGCGCTGGGGAGGAGAAGGGGAACGAGGAGGGGGTCGGGATGAGCAGGGGAGGATGAGGGGGTTGCTAGGGTTGGCCACCGGGGTCTGGGCCTCGGCCTTGGCCAGGCTTGCTCTCTCCCTCTCTCTTTTTTTTTTACTTTAAAAACAGAAAGCTTAAAGAAAAGAAAAAAATTAACAAAAAAAATGCTTTTGGCTCTTTTGAAAAAAAATATAAACCCCAGCTATAAAATTAGATTGCGCTTTTTAAAAGAAATAAAAATGAAACCTTTTTTTAAGAATAAAATAAAACCCTTTAACAAGAGAATAAAAATAAACCCCTTTTAAAGGAGAAAAGAAAATGAGACTTTATTTTGTAAAATAAAACAAGAGGAGAAATAAAAGAAAAACTCAAGGGTTGCCCCCACATTTAATAAAAGGACTTTTATTAAAAAGAAGATGAACCTTTTTAAATAGGGTTAAAACGAAGACTTAGCAAAACCACAAAAACGAAATAAGAGGGGAGAGGAGGGGAGTTACTATCGCACTAAGACTCGGAGAGCACTCGAAGCACACATACTCAAAACACCACACGCGACAGACGATGCAAGATGCCATGCATGATGCGACGATGCAAACTAAATGACGATGCAACAAAATAAAATAACCACACGACGGAAATGGAAAATAAAGGGGAATCTTCTGGGGCGTCGGCATCGGGCTGTGACAACTCTCCTACACTACAAGAGGATCTCGCCCCGAGATCCAAGAATGAAAGGGGGGAGAGGATGAGAAAGAACAAGAGGTAAAAACTTAGTCGCTTCTTTGACAAACGAGTGAAACCAATGATCCTTGAAAGTTGCAAGGCGATGAGGAATGATATGAGAAAGAAGCAAGAATTCACGGAAAATTTCGGCAGCACTTCGGTAGGAAAATGGGACAAAAAATTCGATAAGATGGAAGAAATAGACAAGAATCACAACAAACAACTAAGTAGAACAAGGGAACACCATGATCTTGATAGAACAACATGATTGACCCAAAAGAGCAACATCACAATGCCTCCGGAACAAGAGAATATGAACTAGCTCAAGCGGAGGAAGAGAATGAAGAAAAGAATGACAACTATCATCACACTAGGATTGGAGAGCCTCCGGACAAAGAATTGACGTAGTAGTTGGAAAATCAACAATGAAGAACAAGATAGTAGTGGGCTTATGGAAACCTTTTCAAATTAATGAAGTGACAACTAGCCACTAAGAGAACCAAGGATTGATTGGGAGAAACAAGATATGAACAATTTCTTACACCACGAGGATACATTGAGAACTTGGATTACTCACAAGCACCATGATAGCAACAATCCATAGGAAAGATTTAGGTGAAGTCCAAACCAAGATAGCTCAATGAAGAAATCATGGGTTGAAAATATCTCATGATCATAGAATTGGTGGGTTTAATTATCTCATACTTGAAAGGAAAACTCTTCGAGGCTCCTACACTGCAAGAATGCTATAATACCACCTCAAAGGATAAAGGAATAACAAACGCATTAGAAATGCAAGAGAAAGAATACTTGAGGTACTCCAACAAGAATCTTGAAGAACACATGAGAATGAATCACATCCTTGAAGAACCACCATGACGAGCCTCCGTATCAAAATGAATGATGCAAAGATATGAAGGTAGAAAAGAATAATATTATGACCTTGCCAAGATTTAGATGAAGCTTCACAAAGAGATACTTGACAAAACTTGGAACTCCGGAAAGAAAAGATAAGAACACTTGAGAAAAAGGAATTGATATTATGAGGCACTCTGGAAGAAAGATTGAAATCACTATGAACCCGGAAAAAGAATTATGTTATGCTAGTCCTTCACCAAGTTTAATTGATGACAAGAAACGGATTAAGCATACAACTTATTCTTCTTGAAAGAATCTTCAAGAGATAGAGAGATAAGCACCACTTGAGGAAAAATTGAAGGAAGCACCGGTAAGAATTCACAAATAAATGGGAACACCACGAATTAATGGAGATACATGAGAATGAAGAGATCATGAGCCACCCGAGAGAAAACTAGAACAAGGCACCGGATAAACGAGAGACGAACGAAGAAACAACAATGGATAAGAATTAGAGAACGAAAGCTGCAAGATGAGAACGAATAAGTCTTCTGAAATGATGGCCTTCGGAGGAACGAGAAATAAAAACAACTCAGAAATGCACCGAATAGCAATAAAAGGGATTACTCATGATTGGAACAATTACGATGATGGCACCAAGCTAAAATGATTAATCTCCAAGAGAATGAACCAAGATTGAGAGAAACACTCCTTTGAATCTTCAATGGAGAAAATGACGAGAAGAACCTCACCAAGAATAACTGAGACACTCCAGAATAAAGAAGAATGAAAGGTTGAGCCAAAGAATGAATTAATTCGAATAGATCTTGAAGAAAGAATATGACTGATGAAATTCATACTTACTTCATAGTTGTAAAGAGTTAAAGATCTCCGGAAAGATTAAAGGAGCAAGGAAAGATCCTGGGAAAGAACCTGTGGGTTATGGGCCCACTCAAAGAAACCACCATTGAAAAGATTGCTTAGAAGATAGATATTGCACCGATATGAAGAGAACTAGATGAGGTTGAGAACCTCAAAATAATTAAAAGAATTGAAAAGACGAAACTTCCAAGATATCTTCAATACTCCGGATAGAAAAGAGAGGAATGAATAACCAAGATAGGCTGAAAAGAATCTCCAACATGGGAAAGAATTACAATGATAAATAGGATATAATGAACACGGATAGCTGAGTAAAATTCACCGGAAAAGATGACAAGAATGAACAAATATGACACGAATCTCATGAGAATCTTCACAATGAATCACCGGGTAAGAGAGAAAAGAACAGACAGCGGAAGCACCATGAAAAGAAAACTCTTGGATGAAAATCCAATCACTGAAGAAAAGGGTGGGAGGGCGGGGAAAAACAAAGACAACTCGGGACAGATGAGATGAACTCCGGAAAGAATTGAGAGAATGATTTGCAAAATTAGAGAGGATTGAATTCACTGAAGAGAAGCACACCGGTTGAATGGAATTGATACGATGACTCCGGTTTAAAAGGAATTGACATGATAATTGATAGAGCAAAAGAATTAATACTCTCATAAAAATATGAGAACACCTCTTAGAAAAGATCTAAAATCACCACTTGACACCGAAGCAACACGAATTTGTTGGAAGATCGTCCTATAAGTAACTACTTGAATTCCCACCTAAGAATTCCCGAAATATCTGGTCATGCAATCTGGTACACGGATACAAGGAGTAATATCACACAACTCCTATACTAACCCGACACCTGTATCACATCCATCAACACACAACCAGAATCTCGGACCTTCATCTACAACAGACCCTCGTGATCACAACGATACAAAGTATGGCAGTACTCCCGAACAATCTGCACCAGTACTGGGGACATCGGGGTTATCTCTCCACTACTAGTATTGAAGCAATTACGAATATCCTTCGTTCTGAGATACTAAGAAATCTGAATGATAACGATGTGCTCGAGAATCCCCTAGAGCTCAACTCCCTGGAAGAAAATCAAGTCAGGCAGGAGGCACCAAGACAGAACTCCGTCACATCGACATCATATAGAATCCAAAAATATCTGCGTGATCCTAAAAAAATTGAGTGAGAAGAGGAGTAGAATTAAAATATTATGTGAAGATTCCTCACCAGAGCATAGAAGAGGAGAAAAAAGAATCCTACTCTCCGATATATAACTAGACTCAAAGCAGTTTTCTACTAGACTCGACTCGGCCAAGTTCGATCAATCAAGGGGGCTCCTAGGTCGGTACTGCTTCGATACCAACTTTTCATGCCCAAGATGCAACCCTATCCTCAATTTGGCATGAGGGCCTCGTCAGGGATAGAAGCGCATCTTGTCGTGTCGCAAGAATGGATATCGTTACAAGTACATGTACTGTAAAGAAGAGATGTATATATAGAATTGGCTTACACTCTCCACAAGCTACATCAGAGTCACAGCAGTACAATACATAAACATCATGAAAAAGAGCAGGGTCCGACTACGGACGAAAACAAACGACAAAAGAAGAACGACGTCCATCCTTGCTATCCCAGGCTGCCGGCCTGGAACCCATCCTAGATCGATGCAGAAGAAGAAGAAGAAGCAACTCCAAATGTACAATCAACGCGCTCACGTCAAGTAACCTTCACATGTACCTGCAACTGGTGTTGTAGTAATCTGTGAGCCACAGGGGACTCAGCAATCTCATTTCCAAAGGTGTCAAGACTAGGAAAGCTTAATGGGTGAGGTAAGGTTAAGTGGTGAGGTTGCTGCAGCGACTAAGCATTATATGAGGTGGCTAACTTACGAGTACAAGAAATAAGAGGGGGAAGATCTACGCATAGCGGACGTGAACTACTGGTAATCAAATGAATGATCCTGAACACCTACCTACGTCAGACATAACCCCACCGTGTCCTCGATCAGAGAAGGAACTCACGAAAGAGACAGCCACGGTTACGCACACAGTTGGCATATTTTAATTAAGTTAACTTCAAGTTATCTAGAACCAGTGTTAAACAAAGTTTCCACGTTGCCACATAACCGCAGGCACGGCTTTCCGAAAGATTTAACCCTGCAGGGATGCTCCAACTAGTCCATCACAAATTACCACAAGCCGCATAGAAATCCTCGATCACGACACTCGCGATCTCGTCGGATTCCTTAGTGGAAAACCTCAACTCTGAGATTACCCAAAGCATCACCGGAATCCCGATGCACAAGATATCTCGTCAAAGGTAAAACTAATCCACCAAGGCCACCCGACGTGTCGACGATCCCGATAGGAGCCGCGTATCTCGTTCTCAGGACACGACGGATAAGCTACGCGTACGAAGATCTGATAGAAATCACCCAAGTTTCCCTGGGTTGGCCCTGCACAGTGCTCTGTTTTGGACCAGCACCATCAACACTAGCCCTCCCTGTATTATGTGAAATTACTCCTCGGGTTCATGACGCCCTATGCTTTCAGTATTAACAAAGTTATTATGTTGGGCAAATGTAGTACCAATGTTGCGCCTTACCAGACCAGCTTTAATCTAAAACGTATTATCTAGGGGGTTCCCATAACAACCCCGATCGTGTTAGGAGCGCTCGTTTATGGAACATAACACCGGTAGCCGAAACTAAGGGGGCAAAGGTGGAACAAAACACCAAGCTAGAAAGGCCGAGCCTTCCACCTTTTACCAAGCATATAGGTGCATTAAATTGAATAGCATTAAATATGGTGATATCACAAGGAACCCATGTTATCACATGGAAGCAACTGCACGTGCAACTAGCAACGCTAACAACAGGGTTAAGCAAGCAGTAACATAGCCAATCAGTGGTTTGCTAGGTTGAACAGGTTGAAGGTTTTCATGGCATTGTTGAGAGGCTTACATTTAACATGTGGTAGGCAACGAGACATAATCGATCGAAGCGATAAAACTAGCATGGCAATGATAGTAATGGTATCTGGGGAAATGGTCATCTTGCCTGAGATCCCGCTTGGAAGAAGAATGACTCCGCGAAGTCGGCGAACCAATGTAGTCAAACGGGTCCTCACATTCCGACAAGCTTGCGGATCTCTATCGAGATGAAGCAAACCGGTAACAAGCATCAACACATATATTGACCACACGATGCACAACCTACTATGATGCGTGATCAGTTCAACATGCAAGGGATGGCATGGCAATTCACCTCACGCAAACACTACACAATAAATGAAGCTCGATATGCAACGAGTTGATATCGACGAAACTCCACGCTTAATTATTTAATTCACTCCCGTGTATTTACACGACAAGATTAAATTGTTGTTAACATGGCAAGGGTGAAAGTGAAGTGATGGTCCTACAAGTGTGTGCCGGAACGCAAAATAAAGATGGGGTGGTCCCGTTTATCGGATTCCCATGTGTCGAGGGCACATCGAAAGAGAGATAACATGCAACGGGCAACATCTGACGCGGACATACGGTTCAACTCATACAACATTTGCACACGATCACGACAACGTCTCATCGGTATACCTTCGAAGCGGGCAATTCGGAGGGGCTCGGATCGGTGAAGGAGAACAACGATCGTCGTGGTCGTCGTGGAAGTAGAGGAAGTCGTGTTAGTCGGGTCTCATCGATGGTAGTCGTACTCTTGGTGTTGGTAGACGTTCTTCGGCGACGGTAGTCGAACACGGGTCCGTAGAGGTCCGGGGTCGTCGAGGTACTCGGTGAACTTGTCAACGATCCACGGTGGTGGGGATGGTGTACGCGGTCTTCGGCGACGGTCCCGAAAGGCGATAGGGCGAGGCAACGCAACAACATCTAGCGGGCAGCGGCCGACTACAACTACACCAACTGGCTTCGGCCACAGCACAGCAACTAACAACAGCTACACATGGCAGGCAGGGCAAGCATCAGCAAATGCAACTGGTAGAAGCAAGCACACTAACTAGCAAACGCCAGCAAGCAACCTACATCATCTAGCAAGCACGCTACGGCAACTAGCTAGCTAGCAGGCAACCTAGCATGCTCCTGCGGCAGGCATCAGCAATAGCTAAGCATGGCACGGCAGGCAAGCAAGCACATGCGGCAGCAACAGCAACAACAACAGGTAATAGCAGCAAGCAACAGCGATAGCATCAGCGGCAGTAATCAACGTGATAGCAAAGCATCAGCGACAGCAACTGCAGCACGCTCCAGCGACAGATAATGCCGACAGCGGCAAGCGCAGCACAGTAACTCCATGGCGCGGCGGTGGCGAGCTTCGGCGTGGGGCTGCGGTGGCTGCGATGAGCTCGGGCCCGGCGAGGCTGACTGGGGAAGGAGATGCAGGGAGGCGAGGTCGGCACGGCACCGCGATGGGCGGCGGCCGCGCGGGAACGGCGAGGCACAGGCTGACGCCAGCGGGGAACCTCGGGCCGGCCACCGGGATGGCGGCAGGGAGGCGATGTGGTGAGCTGGCGCGGCAGGGGGTTCGGGGCACCTCGGGGCTGGGCGAGCAGGTGGTGCAGAGGCCGGCGACGACGGCACAGCGGCGGCGCGCAGGGTACGGCGCGGGGGCTCCTGCCGGTGGGGACGCGGCAGAGGAGGTCGGGAGCGAGGCGAGTAGCAGGACGGCGGTTGAGGCCGGCGAGCAGGGGGGCTCGGCGCTGGCAGGGGAGGAGCACGGCGGCTGCAGGGGAGGCCGCCGGGGAGGCGCGGGGCACCGGGCAGGCGCAGGCGAGGGCGGCGCGCGGGATCGAGGGGACCATGAGAGGATCGGGCATGGGGATAGCTGCGCTGGGGAGGAGAAGGGGAACGAGGAGGGGGTCGGGACGAGCAGGGGAGGACGAGGGATCGCTATGGTTGGCCGACGGGGTTTGGGCCTGGGCATTGGCCAGGCTTGCTCTCTCCCTCTCTCTTATTTTTTTTACTTTAAAAACAGAAAGCTTAAACAAAAGAAAAAAATTAACAAAAATAAAAAAACGCTTTTGGCTCTTTTGAAAAAAAATATAAACCCCAACTATAAAATTAGATTGGGCTTTTTAAAAGAAATAAAAAATGAAACCTTTTTTTAAGAATAAAATAAAACCCTTTAACAAGAGAATAAAAATAAACCCCTTTTAAAGAAAAAAATAAAATGAGACTTTATTTTGTAAAATAAAACAAGAGGAGAAATGAAAGAAAAACCCAAGGGTTGCCCCCACATTTAATAAAAGGACTTTTATTAAAAAGAAGACGAACCTTTTTAAATAGGGGTTAAAACGTAGACTTAGCAAAACCACAAAAACGAAATAAGAGGGGAGAGGAGGGGAGTTAATATCGCACTAAGACTCGGAGAGCACTCGAAGCACACACACTCAAAACACCACACGCGACAGACGATGCAAGATGCCATGCATGATGCGACGATGCAAACTAAATGACGATGCAACAAAATAAAATAACCACACGATAGAAACGGAAAATAAAGGGGAATCTTCTGGGGCTTCGGCATCGGGCTGTCTCAGCGGAGCAGGCCACCGGTGGCTCGAATCATGGCGGGGCGGCACCAGAGAAGAGTGAGGCAGGGGTGAGGGAGCTTGCGTGTCCACGTCGGGGAACGCGCGTTTGGTGGCAAGTGGTGTCGGGATCAAATCGGGAACGGGCGGGCGTACCAGGGAGCGCGTGGTCAGTGCGGGTGGCGCAAGCCTCTTCCGCTGCATGTGTGACCCAGAACGCGCGGCGCTGGGATGAGGCACGGGCGAGGTGGGCAGCGCCGGGGCGAGCCGGGGTGCCAGGGCGACGCATGTCGTGACTGGAGACGGCTCGCCGGGACGGGAGGAAAAAATGAACTATAGTTGGATACAGTCTCATTTACGGGATGTGCTCTACCAGGGTAATTTTGCACCATAAAAATGGTTAGGAGTGCCCTTTATACGCATTTTAAGGGTCAACTTTTACAGGGTGTGATAGAGATGCCTTAAGCCGGTTGTCGACTATCTTTTTGTCCGTTGACACATAGTATCCTCCTTTTACTGATGACGGCCAGGTCCTCCTATTTCCCATTCTACTGGTTACCTAGCCGACCTATAACTCATGTCCTATAGAACATACAGTGCCTCCAAAAATTGAATTTACCAAACTCTTGCATAATCAAAGACGCAAGGTCGCCAAACTTGTTAGACTTCTTACATGTGTTGGCCCTACTTTTTTTCTCAAAGTGAAAGCTCATGAGCTTAGCTTAAGCGGGCGATATCCTTCCCAACCAATTGGATTATTGTGAATAAAGTGACTGAATCATCTTATTCGATGGATTACAGGAAACTTAAATATCTCCTGGAGAGACATCACGATCCACACGAGGCATCAGTTCCACGAGATGCGTCGGTTGCGGACAGATATTCGTGTGGGTGCAACCGCACGTTCGATGGGCAAGGGGAGATTTCTCCTTAATTACACATTGTAATTTAATCTTAACACTCCCCCTAATCTATGCTTGACCATGTAGAATCATCCCACGATTGTTGGGGTAGCCCTATCCTCTCAAAGGCTTCTCCTCCAAAATTTTATTCGTGAAAACTTGATCATAACTTGAAACATATCTTACAAAGAGATAGCATAATGTGGTGTCATTAAACAAGGATATCTCAAGAACAGACTCCCCCAGATGCGTGCAAGTCCCTAAGTCGCCGCATATCAATTCCATGAACATATTTCTGAAATGTTGAGTTTGGTAGAGACTTAGTAAATAGATCGGCATGGTTGTCGCATGATTTAACTTGCAAGACACTTATTTCCCCCACTTTTATGGAGATTATCGGGGGAAAACACTTAGGAGAAATATGCTTAGTGATATTGCTCTTGATGTATCATGTTTGCATCTATGCAACACAGGCCGCATTATCCTCATTGATAATGGTGGGTGATTCTATCGAACCAAATCCACATGATTTTTGTATGTGGTTTATCATTCTGCAAAGCCATGCACATTCACTTGATGCTTCAAATAATGAAATTATTTTAGAATGATTTGTAGATGTTACCACCAGAGTCTTCTTTGAAGACTTCCATGATATAGCGTTATCACCATGTAGGAACACAAAACTGGTATGTGATCTTGATACGTCTCCAACGTATCTATAATTTTTTATTGTTCCTTGCAATTATATTATCAACTTGGGGTGTTTTATATGTATTTATATGCTATTTTATATCATATTTGGGACTAACCTATTAACTCAGTGTCCAGTGCCAGTTTCTGTTTTTTCCGTGTTTTTGACCTTTTTCATATAAGAATATTAAATGGAGTCCAAACTGAATAAAACCTTCGGGGTGATTTTTTCCATAATAGAAGGGATCCAGAAGACTTGATGTGATAGCCCGAGACCGACGCCCAGAAGATTCCCTTTCCTTTCCGTTTTCGTCGTGTGTCTATTTTATTTTGTCGCATCATCATCGCATCATGTGCATCATCAGCATTGCATCGGCATCTCCGTTGCCGCCAGTTTTGAAAACTTGCATCCGTTGTTAGTTGTCGGTTCGCGTCGTTGTTCGTTTCGAGCCTGACCGCACTCGCACGCGCCCGCGGCATCGTTCGAAACCCTGTTTTAAAAGTGCGTTTAAAACTTTCTCTGATCGGGTTGAGATTTGACGTGCGGTCGTAATTAGTTATCGCTAGACCGCCTGTCGAGTTTCGTCGCGATCGGAGTTCGTCTGGTACCCTAACGGTCGACCGTAGCGGCACCGTATTCGGTCTACCGTCGGACGTTCGTCGGCGTTTTAAATTTCGTTGCCGCGCCACCCGTTCTCCCTCTCGTCTCCGGTTATCCCCTCTACACGGCCGCGTACCCATACCCGCGTTCGGAATCGTCCGAATCCGACCGCACGGTTGGATCCGGAACGAAATTCCGGGTAACCTAGCCCCCCGTTTATCTATATAAAGACCACATGGCATTAATTAGACAGCCACTTCCTCTCCACCTCGTTTTTCGTGCCCCTCCTAACCCTAACCCTAGCCTTCCCCACCTCTCTCTCCTCCCCCAGCCGCCACGGGGCCGTCGAGCCCAGATCGGGCCCGGGCAGGCCCAACCGCCGCCGCCGCCTCGCCCGAGAGATCCCTCCCGAGCTCTCCCTGCTCGTGCGCCGCGTCTCCCGTCGATGCTCGCCATGTGCCACCGCCCCTGGCCGCCGCCTCCGCGCCGACCGGCGCCGCCGCCCTCGGAACCGCGCCGCCTCGCCTGCGCGCCTGCCCGGATCCGCCACCGCCGTCACCAGCGAGCCGAGTTCCTGCCGAGGTCCTCGTCGTCGGCCGGTCGGAGCCTCCCCGCGCCGGATCCAACTTCCACCCTGCCGGTCCCGCCGCCCTCGGCCTCCCGTCCGAACCCGGCGCCGACCCCCCTCGTTTCCATCGCTGGAGACCAGCCCGTGGTCGCCTGCTGTCAGGAGAGCCGGCGCCGCCGCCTGACGAGCTCGGGGACGAGCCAAGCGACGGGAGGAACCCCAGCCCTCCTCCCACGTGGGCCCCGCGCCGGCACAGTAACCGCGCCGTAGCGGCCCAGCGCTGCCTCCCCAAGCCGCCTCGCCTCTCCTCCGCCTGGGCCCCGAGCCCCCTGCGCCAGGCCGGCCCAAGTGGCCAGGTGAGCCAGTTCCCCGCCTGCGCCTTTCTTTTTTTTATGTAGCGCCCCTGTTCAGCCCAATAGATAGTTAGGTTTGTTTTTTCCTTTTTTCGGAATTAGTTATATTCCAGAGAATAGACGTATAATAAAATGCCCGTAGATCCTTATCCGTAAGCCGGATCGAGGCAAGTTATATATGTTTTTCGCGTAGTTTTACGCGTAGATTACGTTTGTGCACCTTGCGTATTTGTTCAATTTAGTTTAGCGTGCCAAATGCATTGTTTACCGTGCTGTCTATATAGTATAGACGCCGTATTTATTTTTCACGCTAGACCGTATTGCCCGAACGCCGTTTTAGAAATGTCCATGTTTTAGGGACTATTTTTCCGTGCATTTTAGATCGGTCATTTGTATTTTTTTGCGTGTAGGAATTTGCCGGTAGTTTATTTTCCTGTATCTAGGTGTTTATCTCGCATTAATGTGTGGCATTATTTTGTGTTGCAAACCCCACATATTTTATATGTTTCCGGGGTAGAAAAATCCAATGGATTTTTCTGTGTAATTAGTTTTAGCATTAGAGCAAGTTAGTTCGTGAGATATTTTGCTATGTTGCCCTTTTGATTAATTCGTAGGATTTATTCCGTGCGTCGTTTGACGGAGTTGTCAACTAGAGAGTTGTTCATGGATGTTTAGACTAGCCTCTGGTATTTTTAGTTGCAATAGAAATGCATGTTTAGGTGTGTTTTGATTGCCCTCAAGTTGCTAGAAATAGTGCTGTTTTGGACGTGCTGAAATATTTCTAAGTCTGGAATCTGTTATTATTTTGTTGTTGTCTTGTCTTGCTTGCATCTTGTGATCTGTAGCTCTTTTGAGGTTGGTCCAATGGAGTAAGTTGTAGCCCTTGTGTTTATCTAGCATGCTGTGAAGTTTCATGCCATTTGGAGACATGTAGCTTAGGATTTTTCTGCTGTCAATATGCCTTCAGGCTGAAAACTGCACTTTCATGAGGTGTAATTTTCACTAAGTCTGAAATAGTGTGTGAGATGTCGTTTTGTGTCTTCTTGTCCTAGTGCTCCTTGCTGCCATGCTAGTTGTTGTTAGTTGTTCGTAGTATTGCTTCTTGCCCTCTTCCGTGCCATGCCTTTCTTGAGCATATCGGAGTTGTGTAGCCGTAGTTGTGGGGCGTAGAAAGTGCTATGTGGCTGATTTTGGCAGATTGTAGTCAGTTCTTGTTTTGCTCGTAGTTGTTGAACCGTAGCTCCGATTTGTACGTGTCCTACATGAAACTTTCTTAGAATCTTGTGTAGTTTCATTTTATCTTTCTGATTGTATGTTTTGAAGTGCTCGTAGCCATCGTTGCACACATATTGCATTCATGCCATCATATCTTGCGGTGCTTGTAACTTTTGATCCATAGCTCCGTTGGAGTTGTTCTCTATGTGTAGGTTGCTTGAAATGACGCGTAGAATCACGTGAACCTATTTGTTTTGCTGTTTAACAACTAATTAAAGGTGTTAATTCAGATCTGGACAGAATTGTAAATTAACATGTGAGGTCGTTTCAGAGGTGCTATATGTCATTTCCGACCTCATTTAAAATGCCTAGATAGGTAGTTTAATTGCGCTTCACCTCTTGCCATGTTTAACCACATTTAATATTGTCGTGTATCTAGTCGGGATAGAACTAAATAATAAACGTGGAGTTTCGTCAATGTGCAACTCGTCGCATATTGAACTTCACTTAATGTGTAGTGTTTGATTGTGTGAATTGTCATGCCGTGACTTGCATGTATTCAGCTGATCATGCATCATATGTGTTGTGCATCGTGTGGTGTATATCGTGTGTTGATTTGTGTTTCCGGTTTGCTTCGTCTCGATAGAGTTCCGCAGTGTGTCGGATTGTGAGGACCCGTTCGACTACGTCGGTTCGTCTGCTTCACGGAGACATTCTTCTTCCAAGCGGGATCTCAAGCAAGATGATCATTTCCCCAGATACCATTACTATCTTTGCCATGCTAGTTATTTCGATGATATCGATTATGTCTCGTTGCCTACCACTTGTTAAAAATCAGCCTCTCAACAATGCCATGAATACCTTCAACCTGTTCGACCTAGCAAACCACTGATTGGTTATGTTACCGCTTGCTTGCCCATGTTGTTAGCGTTGCTAGTTGCAGGTGCAGATGCTTCCATGTGATAACATGGGTTCCTTGTCATATCACCCTATTAAATTCTATTTAATTTAATCCACCTATATACTTGGTAAAAGGTGGAAGGCTCGGCCTTTCTAGCCTGGTGTTTTGTTCCACCTTTGCCCCCTTAGTTTCTGGCTACCGGTGTTATGTTCCATAAATGAGCGCTCCTAACACGATCGGGGTTGTTATGGGGACCCCCTTGATAATTCGTTTTAGATTAAAGCTGGTCTGGCAAGGCCCAACTTTGGTACTACATTTGCCTAATAACCTAATAATAATGCATAGGGACCCGCCGGCACCCGCGGACTAATTTAATCAACCCCCGGGCCAGTGCTCCTCATGAGTGTTGGCCCCACCTGAGCTGTCCGGCGCCCCTCTGGTCACGCGGAGGTTTAGCGATCCCGACGTCTAGCTCATCCGCCGTGTCCTGAGAACGAGGTACGCGACTCCTATCGGGATCGTCGACACGTCGGGCGGCCTTGCTGGATTAGTTTTACCTTTGACGAAATATCTTGTGCATCGGGATTCCGGTGATGCTTTGGGTAATCTCAGAGTTGAGGTTTTCCACTAGGGAATCTGGCGAGATCGCGAGCTTCGAGATTGAGGATTTCTATGCGGCTTGTGGTAATTTGTGATGGACTAGTTGGAGCACCCCTGCAGGGTTAAATCTTTCAGAAAGCCGTGCCCGCGGTTATGTGGCAACGTGGAAACTTTGTTTAACACTGGTTCTAGATAACTTGAAGTTAACTTAATTAAAACTTGCCAACTGTGTGCGTAACCGTGACTGTCTCTTTCGTGAGTTCCTTCTCCGATCGAGGACACGGTGGGGTTATGCCTGACGTAGGTAGGTGTTCAGGATCATTCATTTGATCATCAGTAGTTCACGTCCGTTATGCGTAGATCTTCCCCCTCTTATTCTTGTACTCGTAAGTTTAGCCACCAAATATATGCTTAGCCGCTGCTGCAACCTCACCACTTAACCATGCCTCATCCATTAAGCTTTGCTAGTCTTGATACCTTTGGAAATGAGATTGCTGAGTCCCCTGTGGCTCACAGATTACTACAACACTAGTTGCAGGTTCAGGTAAAGGTTACATGACGCGAGCGCGTTGATTGTTCATTTGGAGTTGCTTCTTCTTCTTCTTCATCATCGATCTAGGATGGGTTCCAGGCCGGCAGCCTGGGATAGCAAGGATGGACGTCGTTCTTTCTTTTCTCGTTTGTTTTCGTCCGTAGTCGGACCCTGCTCTTACTCTTGATGTTTATGTAATGTACTGATGTGACTCTGATGTAGCTTGTGGCGAGTGTAAGCCAACTCTTTATATATCTCTTCTTTTCAGTACATGTACTTGTAACGATATCCATTCTTGCGACACGACGAGATGCGCTTCTATCCCTGACGAGGTCCTCGTGCCAAATTGACGATAGGGTCGCATCTTGGGTGTGACACTTTAGAACCAAGGCAGAGGGCCGCGGAGGAGGCCACGAGCTCGTGGGCCCTCTAGCCTCCTTTTCCCTATCTCTTTCGCCTATAAATTCCCTAAATTCCCAAACCAACACACAGAGCCACGAAAATACTTTTCCGCCGCCGCAAGCTTCTGTTTCCGCGAGATCCCATCTGGGGACCGTTCTGGTGCCCTGCCGAAGGGGGATTCGGACACAGAGGGCTTCTTCATCAACACCATTGCCTCTCCGATGATGCGTGAGTAGTTCACCACAGACCTTCGGGTCCATAGCTAGTAGCTAGATGGCTTCTTCTCTCTCTTGGATCTTCAATACAAAGTTCTCCATGATCTTCATGGAGATCTATCCGATGTAACTTTCTTTTGCGGTGTCTTTGTTGAGATCCGATGAATTGTGGATTTATGATCAAATTATCTATGAATATTATTTGAGTCTCCTCTGATTTCTTATATGCATGATTTCGTATCCTTGTAATTCTCTTTGAGTTATGGGTTTTGTTTGGCCAACTTGATCTATAGTTCTTGCAATGGGAGAAGTGCTTGGTTTGGGGTTCATACCGTGCGGTGTCCTCACCTAGTGACAGAAGGGGTAGCAAGGCACACATCGTGTTGTTGCCAACAAGGGTAAAAAGATGGGGTTTATATCATATTGCATGAATTTATCCCTCTACATCATGTCATCTTGCTTAAGGTGTTACTCTGTTTGTTACGAACTTAATACACTATATGCATGCTGGATAGCGGTCGATGTGTGGAGTAATAGTAGTAGATGCAGAAAGTATCGGTCTACTTGTCTCGGACGTGATGCCTATATGTATGATCATTGCCTTAGATATCGTCATGACCTTGCGCGATTCTATCAATTGCTCGACAGTAATTCATTCACCCACCGTAATACTTGCTATCATGAGAGAAGCCTCTAGTGAACACTATGGCCCCTGGGTCTATTTTACACATTGTATATTTACATCTACATACAAAAATACCAAAAATACCTTGCTGCACTTTTATTTATTTATTTATTTATATTTACCTATTATCACTATCAGATCTCACCTTACAAGTAAGCGTAAAGGGATTGAGAACCCCTTTAGGCCTCGTTTGTTTCGCATGGGTCGGAGGGGTTTCCACGGGATTAACCCCGCGAGGCCGAGAATCCCCACGAAACCCCGACGGCCTGTTTGATACACGAGGTTACATGGACCAACCCACTCGATTCCCCCTTTGATCCGCTTCTTCCACGCGCTTCAGAACCCTCGAGGGTTGGCTCGAGGATTTGGTCGCACGACTCCTCCCCAAGCCGCCGCCGCCGCCCGACTCTTCCCCAAGCCGCCGCCGCCGCCCGACTCCTTCCCAAGCCGCCGCCGCCGCCCGACTCCTCCCCAAGCAGCCGTCGCCGCAGCTCGACTCCTCAACACCGGCGATATGCTCCGGCATACCGTACTAATCCCCGGGGGATAGTCTTCGCCTCGCCTCCCCTCCTCTCCTCTCCCCGCGTCGTCTAGGGTTCTATCTTTGTCCAGCCATGGCTGCTGCCTCGTCTCGGTGGGTGGGGTTGGTGGTGCTCTCCGCGGTGGAGACGAGCTCGTCGGCTTAGGAGCAAGAAAGCAGAGCACATCTTGAAGTTCGCATTCTGTGAGAAACCTGCAGAGGATGCACCAACGATTCAGAATATATGGTTTGTGTAATCAGATGGCAACTGCAAATGACGATTCAAAATGTAATCATCAGATTTATCGACAGGGTTGCCACCAGTTTAATTTTAGGAACAATGAGAGGTGCCTAAACTTACTTACTCTTGTACAGTATAATATAGCACATTCAGAATAAATGGACAATGACACTACAATTACCAAAGCAGTTGGCCTCGTTAATCTAACGCCAGGTCTCTTTCTACAAATTCATGGTAGCTGTTGTTGCTGCCTTCTTTTGGGGCTGCTTTACTTTTCTTTGTTGTGGCTGGGTATTGCTGCTAGGAATGTTGATTGTAGCCGGAATGTTGATTTTTGCTACTTCTTCCTGGACAGGCACCTGTTCGGTGTTGACGTGCCTGACCGCAAGGTCGTGTAGTGCGAGCTCTACGAGCTGGTTGAGGAGCTATCCAGCGAACACATCATCACCCATTTCGTTCACGCTTGGAGGCTCCCACTGGCTCTCCACTCAGGTAATTATATCGTTTGCCATCTTTGTATATATTCTTGCTACTAATTGTTTAGTCTTTAGTGACTGAAAATGGTGTGTTTCTGTGTAACAATCCGAGAGATGTATAGTGTCTTGGTGGTATCTTGGTGTGTAACATATACTGAATTAAATCAACATTTATTAAGTTGTGGGAGAGAAGGGATGCTAATGTTGGAAATTTCAGGTTGTGTTAATTAACAAGCGCAGGTCCTTGTTGCAATACTCCTGATGCTTCATGGTGTTTAATAAGACGTTTAACATTCGGTGGCATATAGTACTCCCTCTGTACCAGCTACCAGACTGATTTTTCATCAGCTACATTGTAATTCAAATGTCTGATGTTTCATGTTTTGTTGTTCTTATTTTCTACTGCATCCAGATATGTTATGTTTCATGCTTATTCTAATTTTAGTATCGAGATGAATTCCAAGATAATCTCACTCACAACGTAATAAGTTGAGGAATTGTTGAAGACTTGCAGTTCTAGGCACCGCTAATTTATTGTTGACTCGGTTGTGTAAAATGTGACACCCAACTAGATTTCTACATTATATATATGTATATGAGTGGTTATTTGTTATCTTACACGTCGTTTATTTTCCTGCTTGTTGCTTGCTTATTCTAGTTTTAGTGTCGAGATGAATTCCGAAATAATCGACCGAATTCAGAAGAGAAGAAGAGAGGATGATGAAGATTTGATGTCCTTCATTTGGCCCGTATTGCATCGAATGCGTAAAAGAGGAACAATCGAGAGAAAGAAGCGACATAGCTCCATCCTATATGGAAAGAAGCGTGTCCATGATATTCTTACAGGGCATATTAAAAACTGCCTCGTAGCTTATAGGATGGAGCCACATATATTTAGGGCTTTGGCATCTTACCTTAGAAGAGAAAAGTTGATATTGGATACAAGAATTAAGGTGGACGAGAAGTTGGCCTTTTTTTGTACATGGTGTCCCACAACGCGTCTTATGAAGATCTCCAGTTAGAATTTCAACATAGTGGTCAAACATTCCATGAGTACATCAACGAGTTCTTCAACATTATTCCTCTCTTAGCTAGTCAATTTTTGAAGCCTCCGAGCATTGATGAGCCACATCCAAGAATCTCCACCGACCCAAGATTTTATCCCTATTTCCAGGTTTCCATCAGTAACACTTCCATAATTTCTTGACTTATCTAACTTGAAGTTCTTCGTTGACCTTCAATCCATTTTATTTTTAGAACTGTTTAGGAGCCATTGATGGTTCACGTGTACCTATAACTGCAACACCTGGGATTGTTGCTCCATTTTGGAATAGGAAGGGCACCCTCAGTCATAACATCATGATTGCGTGCGACTTCGATCTACGATTCACTTTCATATCATGTGACTGGGAGGGTTCAGCAATAGATGCCACAGTTCTTCAGTCTGCGATGATGACAGGATTTAGATTACCCGAAGGGAAGTTTTACCTAGTTGATGGTGGTTATGCAAACACTCAGTGCCAAGGATTCGTATAATCCCGTATGTCATTCCCTTTGTCCTTCGGTATGTTACTTGCCCGAGATTCGATCGTCAGTATCCGCATACCTATTTCAATCTCGTTTACCGGCAAGTCTCTTTACTCGTTCCGTAATACAAGATCCCGCAACTTACACTAAGTTACATTGCTTGCAAGGCTTGTGTGTGATGTTGTATTACCGAGTGGGCCCCGAGATACCTCTCCGTCACACGGAGTGACAAATCCCAGTCTTGATCCATACTAACTCAACTAACACCTTCGGAGATACCTGTAGAGCATCTTTATAGTCACCCAGTTACGTTGCGACGTTTGATACACACAAAGCATTCCTCCGGTGTCAGTGAGTTATATGATCTCATGGTCATAGGAATAAATACTTGACACGCAGAAAACAGTAGCAACAAAATGACACGATCAACATGCTACGTCTATTAGTTTGGGTCTAGTCCATCACGTGATTCTCCCAATGACGCGATCCAGTTATCAAGCAACAACACCTTGTTCATAATCAGAAGACACTGACTATCATCGATCAACTGGCTAGCCAACTAGAGGCATGCTAGGGACGGTGTTTTGTCTATGTATCCACACATGTAAATGAGTCTTCATTCAATACAATTATAGCATGGATAATAAACTATTATGTTGATACAGGAATTATAATAATTACTATACATTTATTATTGCCTCTAGGGCATAATTCCAACAGTCTCCCACTTGCACTAGAGTCAATAATCTAGCCTTCACATCACCATGTGAATTTACATTGTAATAAATCTAACACCCATACAGTTCTGGTGTCGATCATGTTTTGGCCGTGGAAGAGGTTTAGTCAGCGGGTCTGCTACATTCAGATCCGTGTGCACCTTGCATATATTTACGTCCTCCTCCTCGACGTAGTCGCGGATGAGGTTGAAGCGTCGTTTGATGTGTCTGGTCTTCTTGTGAAACCTTGGTTCCTTTGCCAGGGCAATGGCACCAGTGTTGTCACAGAACAAGGTTATTGGATCCAGTGCACTTGGCACCACTCCAAGATCCGTCATGAACTGCTTCATCCAGACACCCTCCTTAGCCGCCTCCGAGGCAGCCATATACTCTGCTTCACATGTAGAATCTGCTACGACGCTTTGCTTGGAACTGCACCAGCTTACTGCACCCCCATTAAGAATGAATACGTATCCGGTTTGCGACTTAGAGTCGTCCGGATTTGTGTCAAAGCTTGCATCGACGTAACCTTTTACGGCGAGCTCTTCGTCACCTCCATACACGAGAAACATCTCCTTAGTCCTTTTCAGGTACTTCAGGATATTCTTGACCGCTGTCCAGTGATCCACTCCTGGATTACTCTGGAACCTACCTGCCATACTTATGGCCAGGCTAACATCCGGTCTAGTGCACAGCATTGCATACATGATAGAACCTATGGCTGAAGCATAGGGGACGGAGCGCATATGCTCTCTATCTTCATCAGTTGCTGGGCACTGAGTCTTACTCAATCTCGTACCTTGTAAAACTGGCAAGAACCCTTTCTTGGACTGTTCCATTTTGAACCTCTTCAAAACTTTATCAAGGTATGTGCTTTGTGAAAGTCCTATCAGGCGTTTTGATCTATCCCTATAGATCTTAATGCCTAGAATGTAAGCAGCTTCTCCTAGGTCCTTCATAGAGAAACTTTTATTCAAGTAACCTTTTATGCTCTCCAAAAGCTCTACGTTGTTTCCAATCAGTAATATGTCATCCACATATAATATTAGAAACGCCACAGAGCTCCCACTCACTTTCTTGTAAATACAAGATTCTCCAACCACTTGTATAAACCCAAATGCTTTGATCACCTCATCAAAGCGTTTGTTCCAACTCCGAGATGCTTGCACCAGTCCATAAATGGATCGCTGGAGCTTGCACACCTTGTCAGCATTTTTAGGATCGACAAAACCTTCGGGTTGCATCATATACAACTCTTCCTTAAGGAAACCGTTAAGGAACGCCGTTTTGACATCCATCTGCCAGATTTCATAATCGAAAAATGCAGCTATTGCTAACATGATTCTGACGGACTTAAGCATCGCTACGGGTGAGAAGGTCTCATGTAGTCAACTCCTGGAACTTGTGAAAAACCCTTTGCCACAAGTCGAGCTTTATAAACGGTCACATTACCGTCAGCGTCCGTCTTCTTCTTAAAGATCCATTTGTTCTGAATAGCCTTGCGGCCCTCAGGTAGTATCTCCAAAGTCCACACTTTGCTCTCATACATGGATCCTATCTCAGATTTCATGGCTTCTAGCCATTTGTTGGAATCTGGGCCCACCATTGCTTCTTCATAATTTGCAGGTTCATTGTTGTCTAACAACATGATTGATAAGACGGGATTACCGTACCACTCTGGAGCAGCGCGTGATCTCGTCGACCTGCGGGGTTCAACAGAAACTTGAACTAGAGTTTCATGATCATCATCATTAACTTCCTCCTCAACCGGCGTCGCAACGACAGAGGTTTCCTCTTGCCCTGCGCCACCATCCAGAGGGATGAGAGGTTCGACAACCTCGTCAAGTTCTATCTTCGTCCCACTCAATTCTCTCGAGAGAAACTCCTTCTCGAGAAAAGTTCCGTTCTTAGCAACAAACACTTTGCCCTCGGATTTGAGATAGAAGGTGTACCCAACTGTCTCTTTTGGGTAACCTATGAAGACGCATTTTTCCGCTTTGGGTTCCATCTTTTCAGGCTGAAGCTTTTTGACATAAGCATCACATCCCCAAACTTTAAGAAACGACAACTTTGGCCTTTTGCCATACCACAGTTCGTATGGTGTCGTCTCAACGGATTTTGATGGTGCCCTATTTAAAGTGAATGCAGTTGTTTCTAATGCATAACCCCAAAATGATAACGGCAAATCAGTAAGAGACATCATAGATCGCACCATCTCTAACAAAGTACGATTACGACGTTCGGACACACCATTACGCTGTGGTGTTCCAGGCGGTGTTAACTGCGAAACAATTCCACATTGTCTTAAGTGAGTACCAAACTCGAAACTCAGATATTCACCCCCACGATCAGACCGTAGGAACTTGATCTTCTTGTTACGATGATTTTCCACTTCACTCTGAAATTGCTTGAACTTTTCAAATGTTTCAGATTTGTGCTTCATCAAGTAGACATAACCATATCTACTTAAGTCGTAAGTGAAGGTGAGGAAATAACGATATCCGCCGCGTGCCTCCATGCTCATTGGACCACACACATCGGTATGTATGATTTCCAACAAGTCACTTGCACGCTCCATTGTTCCGGAGAACGGAGTCTTAGTCATCTTGCCCATAAGGCATGGTTCGCACGTGTCAAGTGAATCAAAGTCAAGTGACTCCAAAAGCCCATCAGCATGGAGTTTCTTCATGCGCTTTACACCAATATGACCCAAGCGGCAGTGCCACAAAAATATGGTGCTATCATTGTTTACTCTAACTTTTTTGGTCTCAATGTTATGTATATGCGTATCGCTATCAAGATTCAATATGAACAATCCTCTCACATTCGGTGCATGACCATAAAAGATGTTACTCATAGAAATAGAACAACCATTATTCTCAGACTTAAAAGAGTAACCGTCTCGCAATAAACAAGATCCAGATATAATGTTCATGCTCAACGCAGGCACTAAATAACAATGATTTAAGTTCATCACTAATCCCGATGGTAGCTGAAGTGACACTGTGCCGACGGCGATTGCATCAACCTTGGAACCATTTCCTACGTGCATCGTCACTTCGTCTTTCGCCAGCCTTCGTCTATTCCGCAGTTCCTGTTTCGAGTTGCAAATGTGAGCAACAGAACCGGTATCGAATACCCAGGCACTACTACGAGAGCCGGTTAAGTACACATCAATAACATGTATATCAAATATACCTGATTTTTCTTTGCCCGCCTTCTTATCTGCCAGATACTTGGGGCAATTGCGCTTCCAGTGACCCATACCCTTGCAATAGAAGCACTCTGTTTCAGGCTTAGGTCCAGCCTTGGGTTTCTTCGGCGGATTGGCAACAGGCTTGCCGCTCTTCTTCGAATTGCCCTTCTTGCCTTTGCCGTTTCTCTTGAAACTAGTGATCTTGCTCACCATCAACACTTGATGCTCTTTACGGAGTTCAGACTCTGCGACTTTCAGCATCGCAAACAACTCGCCGGGAGACTTGTTCATCCCTTGCATGTTGTAGTTCAACACAAAGCATTTATAGCTTGGCGGCAGTGAT
Organism: Hordeum vulgare subsp. vulgare; assembly: GCF_904849725.1. Lineage (NCBI taxonomy): Eukaryota > Viridiplantae > Streptophyta > Magnoliopsida > Poales > Poaceae > Hordeum > Hordeum vulgare. The sequence continues at coordinate 566,712,268 of NC_058524.1, read as the reverse complement.
TGAAGGATTCTGCCAGTGATAGCCTCTTGAGGGAGTTCAATCCCCAGCTCAGCCAGACGGTTTGAGTACCCAGACATTTTGAGCACATGTTCACTGACAGACGAGTTTTCCTCCATCTTGCAAGCATAGAATTTATCGGAGGTCTCATACCTCTCGATCCGGGCGTTCTTCTGAAAGATAAACTTCAACTCCTGGAACATCTCAAATGCTCCATGACGCTCAAAGCGACGTTGAAGTCCCGGTTCTAAGCCATACAAGACTGCACATTGAACTATTGAGTAGTCCTCCTTACGCCTAACCAAGCGTTCTTAACATCCTGATCAGCCGTAGCGGGTGGTTCATCTCCTAGCGCAGCATTAAGGACATAATCCTTCTTCCCAGCTTGTAAGATTAGCTTAAGATTACGAGCCCAGTCTACAAAGTTGCTTCCATCATCTTTCAACTTAGCTTTCTCTAGGAACGTATTAAAATTCAGGATGACACTCGCGTGAGCCATGATCTACAACACAAATATATTCAAAGTGGACTTAGACTATGTTCAAGATAATTAGAGTTTAACTTAATCAAATTATATGCTAAACTCCCACTCAAAAAGTACATCTCTCTAGTCATTTGAGTGGTTCATGATCCACTTACACTATCCCAAGTCTGATCATCACGTGAGTTGAGTATAGTTTCAGTGGTAAGCATCCCTATGCTAATCATATCAACTATATGATTCATGATCGACCTTTCGGTCTCACGTGTTCCGAGGCCATGTCTGCACATGCTAGGCTCATCAAGCTTAACTCGAGTGTTCCGCGTGCGCAACTGTTTTGCACCCGTTGTATGTGAACGTTGAGTCTATCACACCCGATCATCACGTGGTGTCTCGAAACGACGAACTGTAGCAACGGTGCACAGTCGAGGAGAACACAATTTCGTCTTGATATTTTAGTGAGAGATCACCTCATAATGCTACCGTCGTTCTAAGCAAAATAAGGTGCATAAAAGGATTAACATCACATGCAATTCATAAGTGACATGATATGGCCATCATCTCGTGCTTCTTGATCTCCATCACCAAAGCACCGGCACGATCTTCTTGTCACTGGCGCCACACCATGATCATCCATCAACGTGTTGCCATCGGGGTTGTCGTGCTACTTATGCTATTACTACTAAAGCTACATCCTAGCAAAATAGTAAATGCATCTGCAAGCACACATGTTAGTATAAAGACAACCCTATGGCTCCTGCCGGTTGCCGTACCATCGACGTGCAAGTCGATATTTCTATTACAACATGATCATCTCATACATCCAAGATATCACATCACATCGTTGGCCATATCACATCACAATCATACCCTGCAAAAACAAGTTAGACGTCCTCTAATTTTGTTGTTGCATGTTTTACGTGGTGACCAAGGGTATCTAGTAGGATCGCATCTTACTTACGCAAACACCACAACGGAGATATATGAGTTGCTATTTAACCTCATCCAAGGACCTCCTCGGTCAAATCCGATTCAACTAAAGTTGGAGAAACCGTCACTTGCCAGTCATCTTTGAGCAAAGGGGGTTACTCGTAACGATGAAACCAGTCTCTCGTAAGCGTACGAGTAATGTCGGTCCAAGCCGCTTCAATCCAACAATACCGCGGAATCAAGAAAAGACTAAGGAGGGCAGAAAAACGCACATCACCGCCCACAAAAACTTTTGTGTTCTACTCGAGAAGACATCTACGCATGAACCTAGCTCATGATGCCACTGTTGGGGAACGTCGCATGGGAAACAAAAAATTTCCTACGCGCACGAAGACCTATCATGGTGATGTCCATCTACGAGAGGGGATGAGTGATCTACGTACCCTTGTAGATCGTACAGCAGAAGCGTTACAGAACGCGGTTGATGTAGTGGAACGTCCTCACGTCCCTCGATCCGCCCCGCGAACAATCCCGCGATCAGTCCCACGATCTAGTACCGAACGGACGGCACCTCCGCGTTCAGCACACGTACAGCTCGACGATGATCTCGGCCTTCTTGATCCAGCAAGAGAGATGGAGAGGTAGAAGAGTTCTCCGGCAGCGTGACGGCGCTCCGGAGGTTGGTGATGATCTTGTCTCAGCAGGGCTCCGCCCGAGCTCCGCAGAAACGCGATCTAGAGGAAAAACTATGGAGGTATGTAGTCGGGCAGCCGTGAGAAAGTCGTCTCAAATCAGCCCTAATTGCTCCATATATATAGGAGGAGGGAGGGGGGCCTTGCCTTGGGGTCCAAGGACCCCCAAGGAGTCGGCCGAGCCAAGGGGGGGAGGACTCCCCCCCCCCCAAACCGAGTTGGACTTGGTTTGGTGGGAGGAGTCCCCCTCCCTTCCCACTTCCTCCCTCTTTTTTTTTCTTTTCCTTTGATTTCTTTTTCTTGGCGCATAGGCCCCCTTGGGGCTGTCCCACCAGCCCACTAAGGGCTGGTGTGTCTCCCCAAAGCCTATGGGCTTCCCCGGGGTGGGTTTCCCCCCCCCCCCCCCCCCCCCCGTGAACTCCCGGAACCCATTCGTCATTCCCGGTACATTCCTGGTAACTCCGAAAACCTTCCGGTAATCAAATGAGGTCATCCTATATATCAATCTTCGTTTACGGACCATTCCGGAAACCCTCGTGACGTCCGTGATCTCATCCCGGACTCCGAACAACATTCGGTAACCAACCATATAACTCAAATACGCATAAAACAACGTCGAACCTTAAGTGTGCAGACCCTGCGGGTTCGAGAACTATGTAGACATGACCCCAGAGACTCCTCGGTCAATATCCAATAGCGGGACCTGGATGCCCATATTGGATCCTACATATCCTACGAAGATCTTATTGTTTGAACCTCAGTGCCAAGGATTCGTATAATCCCGTATGTCATTCCCTTTGTCCTTCGGTATGTTACTTGCCCGAGATTCGATCGTCAGTATCCGCATACCTATTTCAATCTCGTTTACCGGCAAGTCTCTTTACTCGTTCCGTAATACAAGATCCCGCAACTTACACTAAGTTACATTGCTTGCAAGGCTTGTGTGTGATGTTGTATTACCGAGTGGGCCCCGAGATACCTCTCCGTCACACGGAGTGACAAATCCCAGTCTTGATCCATACTAACTCAACTAACACCTTCGGAGATACCTGTAGAGCATCTTTATAGTCACCCAGTTACGTTGCGACGTTTGATACACACAAAGCATTCCTCCGGTGTCAGTGAGTTATATGATCTCATGGTCATAGGAATAAATACTTGACACGCAGAAAACAGTAGCAACAAAATGACACGATCAACATGCTACGTCTATTAGTTTGGGTCTAGTCCATCACGTGATTCTCCCAATGACGTGATCCAGTTATCAAGCAACAACACCTTGTTCATAATCAGAAGACACTGACTATCATCGATCAACTGGCTAGCCAACTAGAGGCATGCTAGGGACGGTGTTTTGTCTATGTATCCACACATGTAAATGAGTCTTCATTCAATACAATTATAGCATGGATAATAAACTATTATGTTGATACAGGAATTATAATAATTACTATACATTTATTATTGCCTCTAGGGCATAATTCCAACAGTCTCCCACTTGCACTAGAGTCAATAATCTAGCCTTCACATCACCATGTGAATTTACATTGTAATAAATCTAACACCCATACAGTTCTGGTGTCGATCATGTTTTGGCCGTGGAAGAGGTTTAGTCAGCGGGTCTGCTACATTCAGATCCGTGTGCACCTTGCATATATTTACGTCCTCCTCCTCGATGTAGTCGCGGATGAGGTTGAAGCGTCGTTTGATGTGTCTGGTCTTCTTGTGAAACCTTGGTTCCTTTGCCAGGGCAATGGCACCAGTGTTGTCACAGAACAAGGTTATTGGATCCAGTGCACTTGGCACCACTCCAAGATCCGTCATGAACTGCTTCATCCAGACACCCTCCTTAGCCACCTTCGAGGCAGCCATATACTCTGCTTCACATGTAGAATCTGCTACGACGCTTTGCTTGGAACTGCACCAGCTTACTGCACCCCCATTAAGAATGAATACGTATCCGGTTTGCGACTTAGAGTCGTCCGGATTTGTGTCAAAGCTTGCATCGACGTAACCTTTTACGGCGAGCTCTTCGTCACCTCCATACACGAGAAACATCTCCTTAGTCCTTTTCAGGTACTTCAGGATATTCTTGACCGCTGTCCAGTGATCCACTCCTGGATTACTCTGGAACCTACCTGCCATACTTATGGCCAGGCTAACATCCGGTCTAGTGCACAGCATTGCATACATGATAGAACCTATGGCTGAAGCATAGGGGACGGAGCGCATATGCTCTCTATCTTCATCAGTTGCTGGGCACTGAGTCTTACTCAATCTCGTACCTTGTAAAACTGGCAAGAACCCTTTCTTGGACTGTTCCATTTTGAACCTCTTCAAAACTTTATCAAGGTATGTGCTTTGTGAAAGTCCTATCAGGCGTTTTGATCTATCCCTATAGATCTTAATGCCTAGAATGTAAGCAGCTTCTCCTAGGTCCTTCATAGAGAAACTTTTATTCAAGTAACCTTTTATGCTCTCCAAAAGCTCTACGTTGTTTCCAATCAGTAATATGTCATCCACATATAATATTAGAAACGCCACAGAGCTCCCACTCACTTTCTTGTAAATACAAGATTCTCCAACCACTTGTATAAACCCAAATGCTTTGATCACCTCATCAAAGCGTTTGTTCCAACTCCGAGATGCTTGCACCAGTCCATAAATGGATCGCTGGAGCTTGCACACCTTGTCAGCATTTTTAGGATCGACAAAACCTTCGGGTTGCATCATATACAACTCTTCCTTAAGGAAACCGTTAAGGAACGCCGTTTTGACATCCATCTGCCAGATTTCATAATCGAAAAATGCAGCTATTGCTAACATGATTCTGACGGACTTAAGCATCGCTACGGGTGAGAAGGTCTCATCGTAGTCAACTCCTGGAACTTGTGAAAAACCCTTTGCCACAAGTCGAGCTTTATAAACGGTCACATTACCGTCAGCGTCCGTCTTCTTCTTAAAGATCCATTTGTTCTGAATAGCCTTGCGGCCCTCAGGTAGTATCTCCAAAGTCCACACTTTGCTCTCATACATGGATCCTATCTCAGATTTCATGGCTTCTAGCCATTTGTTGGAATCTGGGCCCACCATTGCTTCTTCATAATTTGCAGGTACACTACCGATGAGCCCGAAACTTTTCCGGTAATGCACGGAAACCTTCCGATAACCAAATGAGGTCATCCTATATATCAATCTTCGTTTCCGGGCCATTCCGGAAACCCTCGTGACGTCCGTGATCTCATCCGGGACTCCGAACAACATTCGGTAACCAACCATATAACTCAAATACGCATAAAACAACGTCGAACCTTAAGTGTGCAGATCCTGCGGGTTCGAGAATTATGTAGACATGACCCGAGAGACTCCTCGGTCAATTTCCAATAGCGGGACCTGGATGCCCATATTGGAACCTACATATTCTACGAAGATCTTATCCTTTGAACCTTAGTGCCAAGGATTCATATAATCCCGTATGTCATTCCCTTTGTCCTTCGGTATGTTACTTGCCTGAGATTCGATCGTCAGTATCTGCATACCTATTTCAATCTCGTTTACCGGCAAGTCTCTTTACTCGTTCCGTAATACAAGACCCCGCAACTTACACTAAGTCACATTGCTTGCAAGGCTTGTGTGTGATGTTGTATTACCGAGTGGGCCCCGAGATACCTCTCCGTCACACGGAGTGACAAATCCCAGTCTTGATCCATACTAACTCAACTAACACCTTCGGAGATACCTGTAGAGCATCTTTATAGTCACCCAGTTACGTTGCGACGTTTGATACACACAAAGCATCCCTCCGGTGTCAGTGAGTTATATGATCTCATGATCATAGGAATAAATACTTGACACGCAGAAAACAGTAGCAACAAAATGACACGATCAACATGCTACGTCTATTAGTTTGGGTCTAGTCCATCACGTGATTCTCCCAATGACGTGATCCAGTTATCAAGCAACAACACCTTGTTCATAATCAGAAGACACTGACTATCATCGATCAACTAGCTAGCCAACTAGAGGCATGCTAGGGACGGTGTTTTGTCTATGTATCCACACATGTAAATGAGTCTTCATTCAATACAATTATAGCATGGATAATAAACTATTATCTTGATACAGGAATTATAATAATAACTATACATTTATTATTGCCTCTAGGGCATAATTCCAACAGTTACTATAGAATTCCATAACCTCGCTGTTGGAGAATTGCTGAGAGGGCAAAACAAAACTTGTGACTTTATCTAAGGGGTTGTGTACTAAATAAACATAAGTGGTAGTTCTCTGATTGATAGTAGGAGGTTGATGAATGTGATTGTGCCTCTGGTAGTGCACACTTGGTTAACCCACATGGCACTTTATATGCTAACAATGCAAAGATAGAAAGTTGTTTGGACGCAGGAAACTGAGCTTGTTCTTACTGATTATGAACTGTCACACAAATTGTGTTCTGTAATTTTTAACCGCGTCAATGTTTAGGTTGTTTTGTGGTACTTAGCAGTAACACACTGTTGCCAAATGCATTTCTGAATGACCCATTTGCATAGAACTTTGACGACTGGCAAAATGTAGTAAATTTGATGAATGTTGAATTCAAGTGACTAATTCCCTTTGCTTTCCTGATGGCAGGAAAATGGAAGAGCAGAAGCCGAAGTACCATAGGTTCAAGGACAACGAGAACAAGCCCGTAATGAACGAATGACCATCCTCCGGACAGTCCGGTGCCTGCAAGGCCTAGCTTCCAATCATGTGACTCCTATGTTAAAATGGGTGGTGTGAACATTTGCTTGGTCGTTCTGAAAACTATCCAAGTATCCAGTACTGTGTTTTGAGTTTATATCTGCACTGCATGCCTGGACTGATAAATCAGTAGATTGTATCCTATGATGTGTTCTCGTGGACCATTCGTGGTTTTGGAATCCACTTCTATATGGTGATTTTATCGTGTGATGTGTTCTCTTTTGATCTGAACTTGTAAAAATTACATTTTTAATTATAGTGTATTCTTGTGTATGAATCCCTTTGTACCAAATAGAAAGGATTTGAGAGGATTTGAGGGGATTTGAGAGGATTGGGTGGAAGGAAGGGATTCACCCAATCCCCTGAAATCCCTCCCTCCCAAAACCTCCCCAATCCCCTGAAACCAAACGAGACCTTATCATGTTGGGTGCAAGTTTGTTTGTTTTTGCACAGGTGCCTTGGTGCCTCATCTTGATACTCCTACTGGATTGATACCTTGGTTCTCAAACTGAGGGAAATACTTATCTCTAATTTGTTGCATCACCCTTTCCTCTTCAAGGGAAAAACCAACGCAAGCTCAAGAAGTAGCAGGAAGAATTTCTGGCGCCGTTGCCGGGGAGTATTCAAGTGAAGCATATCTACCAAGTACCTATCGCAAACTCATCTCTTGCATTTACATTATTTTCCATTTGCCTCTTGTTTTCCTCTCCCCCACTTCTAAAACAAAATTTACAAAAATATTTTCCTTTTTCATTCGCCCTTCCTTTCCCTTGCTTTCTGTTTGCTTGTGTGCTTGTCTGCTTGCTAAGTCACCATGTCTGAAAACACTAAATTGTGTGACTTCTCTAATACTAATAAGAATGATTTTATTAGTACTCCAATTGCTCCCGCCACTAGTGCGGATTCATATGAAATTAATGCTGCCTTGTTGAATCTTGTTATGAAAGAGCAATTTTCCGGCCTTCCTAGTGAAGATGTCGCATCCCATCTTAATACCTTTATTGAGTTATGTGATATGCAAAAGAAGAAAGATGTGGACAATGATATGATTAAATTGAAGCTATTTACGTTCTCTTTACGAGATCGAGCATAAACTTGGTTTTCATCTTTACCCAAAAATAGTATTGATTCATGGAACAACTGTAAAGATGCCTTTATTTCCAAGTATTTTCCACCTGCTAAGATTATCCCTCTCAGTAATGATATCATGAATTTTAAGCAACTAGATCATGAACATGTTGCAAAATCTTGGGAGAGAATGAAATTGATGATTAGAAATTGTCCCGCTCATGGCCTAAGTCTTTGGACGATTATACAAATTTTCTATGCTGGTTTGAATTTTGCTTCCAGAAATATCTTGGATTCCGCCTCTGGTGGAACTTTTATGGAAATCACACTAGGAGAAGCTACAAAACTCCTAGATAATATCATGACAAATTATTCTCAATGGCACACTGAAAGGTCACCTACTAGTAAAAAAGTGCATGCTATAGAAGAAATTAACTCTTTGAGTGCTAAGATGGATGAGTTAATGAAGTTGTTTGCTAGTAAAAGTGCTCCTCTAGATCCAAATGATATGCCTTTATCTTCCTTTATTGATAATAGCAATGAAAATTTGGATGTTAATTTTGTTGGTAGGAATAATTTTGGTAACAACAATGCTTATAGAGGTAACTTTAATCCTGGGCCTTTTCCTAGTAATCCCTCTAATAATTTTGGCAATTCCTACAACAATCCTCATGGAAATTATAATAAAATACCCTCTGATCTTGAGAGTAATATTAAATAGTTTATTAATTTGTAAAAGATTTTCAATGCTTCCATAGAAGAAAAAGTGCTTAAAATTGATGACTTGGCTAGGACTATTGATAGAATGTCTCTTGATATTGATGCTTTGAAATTGAGATGTGTTCCTCCCAAGATTAATATGGATGAAACTTTGAAAGCTATGCGTTTTTCCATGAATGAGAGCAAAGAAAGAACCGCCCAAATTCGTGCTAGACATGAATGGCTTAAAAAGGCGTGTTCTCGTGATGAGAATCACGAAGATCTTAAAGTTCTTGGTGTGACTCCTATTGAATCCTTGTTTTCTAATGTCAATCTTAATGATGATGGGGCTGTATGTGAATCCACTTTGGTTGAGAAACGCCCTAATGATTCGGAGTCTATTTATCTTGATGCTAAAAATACTAAAAGTGGAGTAGAGGATATCAAAACTTTGAATAGTGATGAAATTACTACTTTGGATTTCAAGGAATTTAATTATTATGGTTTCTCTTTGATTGAATGTATTTCCTTGATGCAATCCATGCTAAACTCTCGACATGCTTATAGCCAAAATAAGGCTTTTACCAAACATATCGTTGATGCTATGATGAAATCTCTTGGAGAGAAACTTGAGTTGGAAATATCAATTCCTAGAAAACTTCATGATGAGTGGGAACATACTATAAAAATTAAGATTAAAAATTATGAATGCCATGCTTTGTGTGATTTGGGTGCTAGTGTTTCCACAATTCCAAAATCTTTATGTGATGTTCTAGGTTTCAATGAGATTGATGAGTGCTCTCTTAATTTGCATCTTGCGGATTCTACTATTAAGAAACCTATGAGAAGGATCAATGATGTTCTTATTATTGCAAATAGGAACTATGTGCCCGTAGATTTCATTGTGCTTGATATTGATTGCAATCCGACATGTCCCATTATTCTTGGTAGACCTTTCCTTAGGACTATTGGTGTTGTTATTGATATGAAGGAAGGGAATATTAAATTTCAATTTCCATTAAAGAAGGGCATGGAACACTTTCCTAGAAAGAAAATAAAATTGCCTTATGAATCCATTATGAGAGCTACTTATGGTTTGAGCACTAAATATGACAACACTTGATTCTATTGCCTTACGCCTAGCTAAGGGCGTTAAACAATAGCGCTTGTTAGGAGGCAACCCAATGAATAAATTTATTTTTGCTTTTTACTTTCTATTTTTTGAGTCCACACCATCATGATTCTGTTATGATTGTGTTTTTTATGTTTTAGTTAGTGTTTGTGCCAAGTAGAACCTTTATGATTAGTTTTGGTGATAGTTGTTTAATCATGCTGAAAAAAAGACAGAAACTTTGTGCTCACGAAATTATTTTTAATTCCTATCCAGAAAGGGATTTTGAGTTGATTATTTTTGCTTCTGATTGATATGCAAATTTCCCTAATTTTAATAATTGTTTCAGAATTTTTGGCATAGCAAAGGTATACGAAATATACAGATTGCTATAGACTGTTCTGTTTATGACAGATTCTGTTTTTGTTGTGTTGATTGCTTATTTTGATGAAACTATGGTTAGTATCGTGGGGTACGAGCCATGGAGAAGTGAGAATACAGTAATATAACATCAATCTAAATGGAAATTAAGTTTGCTACAGTACCTAAAAAGTTGGTGGTTTGTTTTCTTATGCTAATGATATCACGAGTTTCTGTTTAAGTTTTGTGTTGTGAAGTTTTCAAGTTTTGGGTGATGTTCTTATGGACAATGGAATAAAGAGTGGAAAGAGCCTAAGCTTGGGGATGCCCAATTCATCCCAATACAAATTCAAGGACACCAAAAAGCCTAAGCTTGGGGATGTCCCAGGAAGGCATCCCCTCTTTCGTCTTCAATCCATCGGTAACGTTACTTGGAGCTATATTTTTATTTACCACATGATATGTGTTTTGCTTGGAGCGTCGTGTATCATAGGAGTCTTTGCTTTTTGTTTTATCACAATCATCCTTGCTTCACACCTTTTGAGAGGGACATGCACTCATCGTGAATTTGTTAGAATACTCAATGAGCTTCACTTATATCTTTTGAGTTAGGCAATTTAGCTCGCATGTGCTTCACTTATATCTTTTGAGCTAGATAATTTTGCTCCCATGAGATTCACTTATATCTTTTGAGCTAGATAATTTTGCTCTAGTGCTTCACTTAAATCTTTGTAGAGCACGGCGGTGTCATATTTTGTAGAAATAAAAACTCTCGATTTTCACTTATGTCATTTTGAGAGCGCTCTCTCTAAGTAACTTGGTAATTGGCGTGTGTTATGAAATTAGTCCTAAATATCATAGACATCCGAAGAGGATATAATAAAAACTTTCATATTCAAGTGCATTGATTAATAAAAGAAGTTTGATTCCTCACAATTAGTTTTGAGATATGGATATGGTAATATTAGAGTTATGTTAGTAGGGTGTTGTGAATCTAGAAATACTTGTGTTAAGGTTAGTGATTCCCGTAGCATGCACATATGGTGAACCGCTATGTTATGAAGTCGGAGCATAATTGATTTATTGATTGTCATCCTTTGTGTGGCGGTCGGGATCGCGCGATGGTTAACTCCTACCAACCCTTCCCCTAGGAGTAAGCGTTTAGCACTTTGTTTTGATTACTAATAAAACTTTCACAATAAGTATATGAGTTCTTCATGACTAATGTGAGTCCATGGTATAGATGCACTCTCACCCTTCCACCATTGCTAGTCTCTCTAGTGCCGTGCAACTTTCGTCGGTGCACAAAACCACCATATACCTTCCTCAAAACAGCCACCATACCTACCTATTATGGCATTTTCATAGCCATTCCGAGATATATTGCCATGCAACTTCCACCGTTCCGTCTCATGACATCTACCATCACTTTCATATTGCCATTGCATGATCGTAAGATAGCTAGCGAGATGTCCCAATGTCATACACTAAGCTAGATCGTTGCACATCCCGGTACACTGCTGGAGGCATTTCATATAGAGTCATTATTGTTCTAAGTATCGAGTTGTAAGTAAATAAAGTGTGATGATCATCATTATTAGAGCATTGTCCCATGTGAGGAAATAATAAAATAGGTCAGCGAATCCCAAATAAAAAAAGGCCAAAGATGCCCACCAAAAAAATGGAAAAAAAGGAGGCCAAAGAGCCCAAACAAAAAAATGAGAGAAAAAGAGAGAAGGGACAATGCTACTATCTTTTTCCACACTTGTGCTTCAAAATAGCACCCTGTTCTTCATGATAGAGAGTCTCTTGTTTTGTCACTTTCATGTACTATTGGGAATTTTCAATATATAACTTGGCTTGTATATTCCAATGATGGGCTTCCTCAAAATTTCCCTAGGTCTTCGTGAGCAAGCAAGTTGGGTAAACACCCACTAGTTTTCTTTTTGAGATTTCATACACTTATAGCTCTCGTGCATACGTTGCATGGTAATCCCTACTCATTCACATTGATATCTATTTATGGGCATCTCCATAGCCCGTTGATACGCCGAGTCGATGTGACCATCTCCTCCTTTTTTGCCTCACAACCTCCACCACACTCTATTCCACCTATAGTACTATATCCATGGCTCACGCTCATGTATTGCGTGAGAGTTGAAAAAGTTTGAGAAAGTAAGAGTGCGAAAACAATTACTTGGCCAATACCGGGGTTGTGCATGATTTAAATTCATTGTGTGGGGATGATGGAGCATAGCCAGACTATATGATTTTGTAGGGATAACTTTCTTTGGCCTTGTTATTTCAAAAGTTCATGATTACTTTGCTAGTATGCTTGAAGTATTATTGTTTTCATGTCAATATTAAACTATTGTTTTGAATCTTATGGATCTGAACATTCATGCCACAATAAAGAAGTTACAAAGAACAAATATGTTAGGTAGCATTCCACATCAAAAATTCGGTCTTTATCACTTCCCTACTCGAGGACGAGTAGGAGTTAAGCTTGGGGATGCTTGATACGTCTCCAACGTATCTATAATTTTTGATTGTTCCATGCTATTATATTATCAACTTCGGATGTTTTATAAGCATTTATATGCTATTTTATATCATTTTTGGGACTAACCTATTAACTCAGTGCCCAGTGCTAGTTTCTGTTTTTTCCGTGTTTTGACCTTTTTCAGATAAGAATATTAAACGGAGTCCAAACGGAATAAAACCTTTGGGATGATTTTTTCCATAACAGAAGGGAGCCAGAAGACTTGAGAACCAAGGCAGAGGGCCACGGAGGACGCCACGAGCCCCCTAAGCGCGCCCGAGGGGGGCGCCTAGCAGGCTCGTGGGCCCCCCTGCCTCCTTTGCCCTACCTCTTTCGCCTATAAATTCCCTAAAATCCCCAAACCAACATAGAGAGCCACGAAAATACTTTTCCGCTGCCGCAAGCTTCTATTTCCGCGAGATCCCATCTGGGGACCGTTCTGGTGCCTTGCCGGAGGGGGATTCAGACACGGAGGGCTTCTTCATCAACACCATTGCCTCTCCGATGATGTGTGAGTAGTTCACCACGGACCTTCGGGTCCATAGCTAGTAGCTAGATGGCTTCTTGTCTCTCTTGGATCTTCAATACAAAGTTCTCCATGATCTTCATGGAGATCTATCCGATGTAACTTTCTTTTGCGGTGTGTTTTTCGAGATCCGATGAATTGTGGATTTATGATCAGATTATCTATGAATATTATTTGAGTCTCCTTTGATTTCTTATATGCATAATTTCATATCCTTGTAATTATCTTCGAGTTATGGGTTTCGTTTGGCCAACTTGATCTATAATTCTCGCAATGGGAGAAGTGCTTGGTTTTGGGTTCATACCATGCGGTGTCCTCACCTAGTTACAGAAGGGGTAGCGAGGGATGCATCGTGTTGTTGCCATCAAGGGTAAAAAGATGGGGTTTATATCATATTGCATGAATTTATCCCTTTACATCATGTCATCTTGCTTAAGGCATTACTCTGTTTGTTATGAACTTAATACACTAGATGCATGCTGGATAGCGGTCGATGTGTGGAGTAATAGTAGTAGATGCAGAAAGTATCGGTCTACTTGTCTCAGACATGATGCCTATATGTATGATCATTGCCTTAGATATCGTCATGACCTTGTGTGATTCTATCAATTGCTCGACAGTAATTCGTTCACCCACCGTAATACTTGCTATCATGAGAGAAGCCTCTAGTGAACACTATGGCCACCGGGTCTATTTTACACATTATATATTGAGATCTACATGCAAAAATACCAACAATACCTTGCTGCACTTTTATTTATTTATTTATATTTACCTATTATCACTATCAGATCTCACCTTGCAAGTAACCGTAAAGGGATTGACAACCCCTTTATCGCGTTGGGTGCAAGTTTGTTTGCTTTTGGGCAGGTGCCTTGGTGCCTCATCTTGATACTCCTACTGGATTGATACCTTGGTTCTCAAACTGAGGGAAATACTTATCTCTACTTTGCTGCATCACCCTTTCCTCTTCAAGGGAAAAACCAACGCAAGCTCAAGAAGTAGCAGATCTCGCATTATGATGATCAGAAAAACAGATGGCATGTGCATACCCAATCATATCAGAGTCCAGATTTCGCTGGAACTTGAAGAATAGGACAATATCCTTTGTGCCTTGGAGATATTGAAAGATATTCTTCACTTGATACCAATGACGTTTGGTGGGAGCTGCGTTGTGTCTAGTAAGTAGATTTACTGCAAATGTAATATCAGATCTTGTGCAATTTGCAAGATACATAAGCGCTCCAGCAACACTTAGGTATGGAACTTCAGGTCCCAACACCTCTTCTCCATCATCCCTTGGCCTGAACGGATATTTCTCTACGTTTAGAGATCGAACCACCATAGGAGTTTCAGATGGATAGTATTTGTTCATATTGAATTTCTCCAATATTTTTTGGATATAGGCAGCTTGGTGTACCATGATTCCTGAGGGAAGATGCTCAAGTTGGATACCTAAGAAAAATTTAGTGTTACCCAAATCCTTCATCTCAAATTCCATCTTTAGGTGATTATGTGCTTCATCAATGTCTGGTGTGCTGCCGACGATGTTGAGATCATCAACATACACAAAAATGATGCAAAATCCTCTGGAAGACTTCTTGATGAAGACACATGGGCAATCATCACTATTGGAGTAACCTTTATGAAGAAGGAACTCGCTTAGTCGGTTGTACCACATCCGTCCCGACTGTCTTAAGCCATATAATGACTTATTCAGCTTTACACAATACATGTTGTGTTTTGCACTATTATTCGGGACAGAGATTCCGTGAGGAATCTTCATATATATGTCTGAATCTAGTGACCCGTAAAGATATGTGGTCACCACGTCCATCAACTGCATGGATAGACGATTTTGCACTGCTAGTGATATAAGATATCGAAAAGTGGTTCCACTCATTACTAGAGAGTATGTTTCATTGAAATCAATGTCGGGTTTTTGCGTGAAACCTTGTGCTACGAGCCTTGCTTTATATCTCACCACCTCATTGTTCTCATTCTGTTTCCGAAGAAAAACCCGTTTGAATCCCACACGGAAAACATTGGGAGGTGTGGGTATTGCTTCAATGAATACCTTTCTTTTGTTAAGCGAAGCAATTTCTGACTGGGTTGCATCCTTCCATTTAGGCAAGTGATACGTCTCCAACGTATCTATATTTTTTATGGTTCCATGCTATTATCTTGTCAAACTTTGGATGTTTTGTATGCCTTTTATATCTTTTTTGGGACTAACTTATTAACTCAGTGTGAAGTGCCAGTTCCTTATTTTTCCGTGTTTTTGACCCTTTTCAAAGGAGGATTTTAAACGGTGTCCAAACAGAATAAAACTTCCGAAAAGAATTTTTTTCCGGAACAGAAGATACGCACCAGACTTGAGAACCAAGGCAGGGGCAAGCAGGGGACCCCACAAGACCCCTAGGCGCGGCCAGGGGGTCCACACCTAGCAGGCTTGTGGGCCCCCTGTGGCACGTCTGCCCTACCTCTTCCGCCTATAAATTCAGAAAAAATCCAAAACTGAAGAAGAGATCCACGAAAATACTTTTCCGCCGCCGCAAGCTTCTGTCTCCGCAAGATCCCATCTGGGGCACGTTCTGGTGCCCTGGCGGAGGGGGGATTTGGATATGGAGGGCTTCTTCATCAACACCATGACCTCTCCAATGATGCATGAGTAGTTCACCATAGACCTCTGGGTCCATAGCTAGTAGCTAGATGGCTTCTTCTCTCTCTTGGATCTTCAATACAAAGTTCTCCATGATCTTCATGGAGATCTATCCGATGTAATCTTCTTTTGCGGTGTGTTTGTCGAGATCCGATGAACTGTGGATTTATGATCAGATTATCTATGAATCTTATTTGAGTTTCTTCTGATCTCTCTTATGCATGATTTCATATCCTTGTAATCCTCTTCGAGTTGTGGGTTTTGTTTGGCCAACTTGATCTATGATTCTTGCAATGGGAGAAGTGCTTGGTTTTGGGTTCATACCGTGCGGTGACCTCACCCAGTGACAGAAGGGGTAGCGAGGCACGCATCGTGTTGTTGCCATCAAGGGTAAAAAGATGGGGTTTTCATCATTGGTTTGAGTTTATCCCTCTACATCATGTCATCTTGCTTAAAGCGTTACTCTGTTCGTCATGAACTCAATACACTAGATGCATGCTGGATAGCAGTTGATGTGTGGAGTAATAGTAGTAGATGCAGAAAGTATCGGTCTACTTGTCTCGGACGTGATGCCTATATGTATGATCATTGCCTTAGATATCGTCATGACTTTGCACGGTTCTATCAATTGCTCGACAGTAATTTGTTCACCCACCGTATTATTTGCTAGAGAGAAGCCTCTTGTGAACATTATTGTCCCCGGGTCTACTTCACACCATATTTTCAGCCTTAAAATTTTACTTCGTTGCACTTTCCGCCTTCAGATCTCACTTTGCAATCAATCTTGAAGGGATTGACAACCCCTTTATAGCGTTGGGTGCAAGCTCTTTTGTGTTTGCGTAGGTACTCTAGACTTGGCGCGATTCTCCTACTGGATTGATACCTTGGTTCTCAAAATGAGGGAAATACTTACTGCTCCTGTGCTGCACCACCCTTTCCTCTTCAAGGGAAAAACCGACGCAAGCTCAAGAGGCAACAGAAGGATTTCTGTCGCCGTAGCAGCAAGTCGGAGCGCCTTTCGCACTCAATGATAGAACTTGGATCATGATTACTGAGAAGGGTATCTACAATCTTTTCAGGAAAACATATGTCGACGGTCATAGTATTATAGTCAAATGATTCTCCAGAATCAACGTAGTTCATGGAAACTTCCTGCACCCCTAGAGACTCTTCGTGATTTCCCAATAGGATTGAGTGTGGGTGTTTCGATGTTCCAGTCAGTTTGTGGATACTAGAGCTGGGTTGTGGAGGTTGCCCTTGTTGGAAATATGCCCTAGAGGCAATAATAAATTAGTTATTATTATATTTCTTAGTTCATGATAATCGTTTATTATCCATGCTATAATTGTATTGATTGGAAACACAATACTTGTGTGGATACATAGACAAAACACTGTCCCTAGTAAGCCTCTAGTTGACTAGCTCGTTGATCAAAGATGGTCAAGGTTTCCTGGCCATAGGCAAGTGTTGTCACTTGATAACGGGATCACATCATTAGGAGAATCATGTGATGGACTAGACCCAAACTAATAGACGTAGCATGTTGATCGTGTCATTTTGTTGCTACTGTTTTCTGCGTGTCAAGTATTTATTCCTATGACCATGAGATCATATAACTCACTGACACCGGAGGAATGCTTTGTGTGTATCAAACGTCGCAACGTAACTGGGTGACTATAAAGATGCTCTACAGGTATCTCCGAAGGTGTTAGTTGAGTTAGTATGGATCAAGACTGGGATTTGTCACTCCGTGTGACGGAGAGGTATCTCGGGGCCCACTCGGTAATACAACATCACACATAAGCCTTGCAAGCAATGTAACTTAGTGTAAGTTGCGGGATCTTGTATTACGGAACGAGTAAAGAGACTTGCCGGTAAACGAGGTTGAAATAGGTATACGGATACTGACGATCGAATCTCGGGCAAGTAACATACCGAAGGACAAAGGGAATGACATACGGGATTATACGAATCCTTGGCACTGAGGTTCAAACGATAAGATCTTCGTAGAATATGTAGGATCCAATATGGGCATCCAGGTCCCGCTATTGGATATTGACCGAGGAGTCTCTCGGGTCATGTCTACATAGTTCTCGAACCCGCAGGGTCTGCACACTTAAGGTTCGACGATGTTTTATGCGTATTTGAGTTATATGGTTGGTTACCGAATGTTGTTCGGAGTCCCGGATGGGATCACGGACGTCACGAGGGTTTCCGGAATGGTCCGGAGACGAAGATTGATATATAGGATGACCTCATTTGGTTACCGGAAAGTTTCCGGGCATTACCGGAAAAGTTTCGGGCTCATCGGTAGTGTACCGGGAGTGCCGGGAGGGGTGCCGGGGACCATCGGGAGGGGTGTCACGCCCCAAGGGGTCTCATGGGCTATGGGAAGAGATAAACCAGCCCCTAGTGGGCTGGAATAAGTTCCCACTAAGGCCCATAAGGTTTGAGAAGGAAAAAACACAAGGTGGAAAGAGTTTCCAAGTGGGAAGGTGGAATCCTACTCCAAGTAGGATTGGAGTAGGACTCCTCCACCTCCAATTTCGGCCAAACCTTTGGGTTTTGAGGCTGCCTCCTCCCCTCCCTCCCACCTATATATACGGAGGTTTTAGGGCTGATTTGAGACGACTTTCTCACGGCTGCCCGACCACATACCTCCATAGTTTTTCCTCTAGATCGCGTTTCTGCGGAGCTCGGGCGGAGCCCTGCTGAGACAAGGTCATCACCAACCTCCGGAGCGCCGTCACGCTGCCGGAGAACTCTTCTACCTCTCCGTCTCTCTTGCTGGATCAAGAAGGCCGAGATCATCGTCGAGCTGTACGTGTGTTGAACGCGGAGGTGCCGTCCGTTCGGTACTAGATCGTGGGACTGATCGCGGGATTGTTCGCGGGGCGGATCGAGGGATGTGAGGACGTTCCACTACATCAACCGCGATCTCTAATCGCTTCTGCTGTACGATCTACAAGGGTACGTAGATCGCTCATCCCCTCTCGTAGATGAACATCACCATGATAGGTCTTCGTGCGCGTAGGAAAATTTTTGTTTCCCATGCGACGTTCCCCAACAGTGGCATCATGAGCTAGGTTCATGCGTAGATGTCTTCTCGAGTAGAACACAAAAGGTTTTGTGGGCGGTGATAAGTGTTTTGCTGCCCTCCTTAGTCTTTTCTTGATTCCGCGGTATTGTTGGATTGAAGCGGCTTGGACCGACATTACTCGTACGCTTACGAGAGACTGGTTTCATCGCTACGAGTAACCCCGTTGCTCAAAGATGACTGGCAAGTGTCGGTTTCTCCAACTTTAGTTGAATCGGATTTGACCGAGGAGGTCCTTGGATGAGGTTAAATAGCAACTCATATATCTCCGTTGTGGTGTTTGCGTAAGTAAGATGCGATCCTACTAGATACCCTTGGTCACCACGTAAAACATGCAACAACAAAATTAGAGGACGTCTAACTTGTTTTTGCAGGGTATGCTTGTGATGTGATATGGCCAACGATGTGATGTGATATATTGGATGTATGAGATGATCATGTTGTAATAGAAATATCGACTTGCACGTCGATGGTACGGCAACCGGCAGGAGCCATAGGGTTGTCTTTATACTAACGTTTGTGCTTGCAGATGCGTTTACTATTTTGCTAGGATGTAGCTTTGGTAGTAATAGCATGAGTAGCACGACAACCCCGATGGCAACACGTTGATGGATGATCATGGTGTGGCGCCGGTGACAAGAAGATCGTGCTAGGTGCTTTGGTGATGGAGATCAAGAAGCACGTGATGATGGCCATATCATGTCACTTATGAATTGCATGTGATGTTAATCCTTTTATGCACCTTATTTTGCTTAGAACGACGGTAGCATTATGAGGTGATCTCTCACTAAAATTTCAAGACGAAATTGTGTTCTCCCCGACTGTGCACCGTTGCTACAGTTCTTCGTTTCGAGACACCACGTGATGATCGGGTGTGATAGACTCAACGTTCACATACAACGGGTGCAAAACAGTTG
Organism: Hordeum vulgare subsp. vulgare; assembly: GCF_904849725.1. Lineage (NCBI taxonomy): Eukaryota > Viridiplantae > Streptophyta > Magnoliopsida > Poales > Poaceae > Hordeum > Hordeum vulgare. The sequence goes on along the minus strand of NC_058524.1, from coordinate 566,692,440 downwards.
CGCACACGGAACACTCGGGTTAAGCTTGACGAGCCTAGCATGTGCAGACATGGCCTCGGAACACATGAGACCGAAAGGTCGAGCATGAATTGTATAGTTGATATGATTAGCATAGAGATGCTTACCACTGAAACTATTCTCGACTCACGTGATGATCGGACTTGAGATAGTGGATTTGGATCATGTACCACTCAAATGACTAGAGAGATGTACTTTTTGAGTGGGAGTTCTTAAGTAATATGATTAATTGAACTAATTGTCATGAACATAGTCTAATGGTATTTGCGAATTACGATGTAGCTTGCGCTATAGCTCTACTGTTTTTATATGTTCCTAGAGAAAATTTAGTTGAAAGTTGATAGTAGCAAACTTTGCAGACTGAGTCTGTAAAACCGAGGATTGTCCTCGTTGCTGCACAGAAGGCTTATGTCCTTAATGCACCACTCGGTGTGCTGCACCTCGAGCGTCGTCTGTGGATGCTGTGAACATCCGACATACACGTTTCTGATTACTACACAATAGTTCAGTGCAAGATACTTAATGGCTTAGAAGCAAGGCGCCGAAAACGTTGTAAAACGTCACGGAACATAAGTGATGTTCTAAAGAGATGAAATTGTGATTTCATGCTTGTGCCCTTGTTAGGAGGTACGAGACCTCCAACAAGATTCTTTGTCCACAAAGTAAAAGAGAAAAGCTCAATCGATGAGCGTGTGCTCAGATTGTTTGAGTACGACAATCACTTGAATCAAGTGGGAGTTAATCTTCCAGATGAGATGGTGATGGTTCTCCAAAAGACACTGCCACCAAGCTGTGAGAGCTTCGTGATGAACTATAACATATTGAGGATAGATACAATGATCCTTGAGCGATTCGTGATGTTTGACACTGCGAAAGTAGAAATCAAGAAGGAGCGTCAATAGTTGATGGTTTGTAAAACCACTAAGTTTCAAGAAAGGCAAGGGCTAGAAGGGATACTTCGTGAAACGGCAAAACAGTTGCTGCACTAATGAAGAGACCCAATATTAAACCCAAACCCGAGACTAAGTGCTTCCGTAATGAGGGGAACAATCACTGAGGCGGAGCAACTCAAGATACTTGGTAGATAAGATGGCTGGCAAAAGTCGAAAGAAGTGTATTTGATATACATGATGTTGATGTGTACTTTACTAGTACTCCTAGTAGCACGAGGGTATTGGATACCAGTTCAGTTGCTAAGTGATTAGTGACGCGAAATGAAAGCTACGGCATAAACGGAGACTAGCTAAAGGCGAGGTGACGATACGTGTTGGAAGTGTTTCCAAGATTGATATGATCAAACGTCGCACGCTCCCTCTATCATCGGGATTGGTGTTAAACCTAAATAATTGTTATTTCGTGCTTGCGTTAAACATGAACATGATTGGATCGTGTTTATTGCAATACGATTATTCATTTAAAGAGAATAATGGTTACTCTATTTTCTTGAATAATCACCTTCAATGGTTTATTGAATCTCGATCGTAGTGTTACACATGTTCATGATATTGGTGCCAAAAGATACGAGTTGATGATGATAGTACCACTTACTTGTGGCACTGCCGCTTAAGTCATGTTAGTATAAATTGCATGAAGAGGCTCCATGCTGATGGATCTTTGTACTCACCTGATTTCGAATCACTAGTGACATGCAAATCATACCACATGAGCAAGGCCTTGTTTTCATTGAGATGAAATAAGATAGTAACTTGTTGAAAGTGATACATTTTGATGTATGCAGTCCAATGGGTGCTGAGGCACGTAGTGGATATCATTATGTTCTTACTTCACTGACGATTTGAGTAGATACAGGAGTATTTACTTAATGAATCACAAGTCTGAAATGTTGAAAAGTTCAATTCCGTTTCAGAGTGAAGTTCGTCGTAACAAGAGGATAAACTGTCTACGATATGATCATGGAAATGAATATCTGAGTTATGAGTTTTGGTACGCAGTTAAGACAATGTGGAAATTGTTTCGCAGTTCATACCACCTGGAACATCATAGTGTGATGATGTGTCTGAACGTCATAGCCACGCACTATTTGGTATGGTGCATACTATGATGTCTCTTATCGAATTACCACTATCGTTTATGGGTTATGCATTAGAGACAACCGCACTCACTTTAAATAGGGCACCGCGTATTTCCGTTGAGATGACACAGTATAGACTGAGGTTTAGAGAAATCTAAACTGTCGTTTCTTGAAAGTTTGGGGCTTCGACACTTATGTGAAAAAGTTTCAGTCTGATAAGCTCGAACCCAAAGCGGATAAATGCATCTTCATAGGATATCCAAAACAGTTGGGTACATCTCCTATCTCAGATCCGAAAGCAAAGTGTTTGTTTCTAGAAACGGATCCTTTCTCGAGGAAAGGTTTCTCTCGAAAGAATTGAGTGGGAGGGTAGTATAACTTGATGAGGTTATTGAACCATCACTTCAACCAGTGTGTAGCAGGGTGCAGGAAGTTGTTCCTGTGGCGCCTACACCAATTGAAGTGGAAGCAGATGATGGTGATCATCAAGCATCGGATCAAGTTACTACAAGCCTCGTAGGTTGACAAGGTCGCATACTACTACAGAGTGGTACGGTAACCCTGTCTTGGAGGTCATGTTGTTGAGCAACAGTGAACCTACGAGTTATGGAGAAAGCGATGGTGGGCCCAGATTCTGACAAATGGCTGGAAGCCATGAAATCCGAGAGAGGATCCATGTATAAAACAAAGTGTAGACTTTGAAAGAACTACTTGATGGTCATAAGACTATTGAGTAAAGATGGATCTTTAAAAGAAGACAGACGATGATGGTGATAAGTCACTATTAAGAAAAGCTCGACTTGTCGCAAAGATGTTTTCGACAAGATCAAACAGTTGACTATGATGAGACTTTCTCACTCGTAGCGATGCTAAAGGTCTGTTGGAATTATGTTAGTTGTTGATGCATTATTTATGAAATATTGCACGTAGGATGTCAAAACATTGTTTTCTCGACGGTTTCCTTGAGCAAACATTGTATGTGATACAACCAGAAGGTTTTGACGATCCTAAAGATACTAACAAGTATGCAAGCTCCAGTGATCCTTCAATGGACTGGTGCAAGCATCTCGGAGTTGGAATATACACTTTGATGAGATGATCAAAGATTTTGGGTTTGTACAAGGTTTATGAGAAACTTGTATTTCCAAAGAAGTGAGTGGGAGCACTATAGAATTTCTGATAGGTATATGTGGTTGACATATTGTGGATCAGAAGTAATGTAGAATTTCTGTAAAGCATACAAGGTTGTTTGAAAGAAGTTTTCAAAGGAGTACCTGGATTACGCTACTTGAACGTTGAGCATCAAAGATCTATGGAGATAGATCGAAAGCGCTTAATAGAAGTTTCAACAAGATGCATGCCTTGACAAGTTTTTGAAAGAGTTCAAAATAGACCAGCAAAGAAGGAGTTCTTGGTTGCGTTGTGAGGTGTGAATTTGAGTAAGACTCAAAACCCGACCACGGCAGAATAAAGAGAATAGACGAAGGTCGTCTTCTATGCCTTAGCCGTAGAATCTAAAGTATGCCATACTGTGTACCGCACCTGAAGTGTGCCTTGACTCAAAGTATGTTCAGAGGTACAGAGAGTGATCCATGATTGAATCACTAGCAGCGGTCGAAATTTATCCTTAGTAACTAATGGACTAAGGAATTTTTTCTCGATTATGGAGGTGGTTAAAGAGTTCGTCGTAAAGGGTTACGTCGATGCAAGCTTTGACACTAATCCGAATAACTATGAGTAGTGAAACGGATTCGTATAGTAGAGTAGATATTTGGAGTATTTCCGAATAGCACGTAGTAGCAGCATCTATAAGATGACATAAAGATTTGTAAAGAACGCACGGATCTAAAAGTTTCAGAACCGTTGACTAAAACCTCTCTCACGAGCAAGACGTGATCAGACCCCATAACTATATGGGTGTTGGATTCGTTGGAATCACATGGTGATGTGAACTAGATTATTGACTCTAGTGCAAGTGGGAGACTGTTGGAAATATGCCCTAGAGGCAATAATAAATTAGTTATTATTATATTTCTTAGTTCATGATAATCGTTTATTATCCATGCTATAATTGTATTGATTGGAAACACAATACTTGTGTGGATACATAGACAAAACACTGTCCCTAGTAAGCCTCTAGTTGACTAGCTCGTTGATCAAAGATGGTCAAGGTTTCCTGGCCATAGGCAAGTGTTGTCACTTGATAACGGGATCACATCATTAGGAGAATCATGTGATGGACTAGACCCAAACTAATAGACGTAGCATGTTGATCGTGTCATTTTGTTGCTACTGTTTTCTGCGTGTCAAGTATTTATTCCTATGACCATGAGATCATATAACTCACTGACACCGGAGGAATGCTTTGTGTGTATCAAACGTCGCAACGTAACTGGGTGACTATAAAGATGCTCTACAGGTATCTCCGAAGGTGTTAGTTGAGTTAGTATGGATCAAGACTGGGATTTGTCACTCCGTGTGACGGAGAGGTATCTCGGGGCCCACTCGGTAATACAACATCACACATAAGCCTTGCAAGCAATGTAACTTAGTGTAAGTTGCGGGATCTTGTATTACGGAACGAGTAAAGAGACTTGCCGGTAAACGAGGTTGAAATAGGTATACGGATACTGACGATCGAATCTCGGGCAAGTAACATACCGAAGGACAAAGGGAATGACATACGGGATTATACGAATCCTTGGCACTGAGGTTCAAACGATAAGATCTTCGTAGAATATGTAGGATCCAATATGGGCATCCAGGTCCCGCTATTGGATATTGACCGAGGAGTCTCTCGGGTCATGTCTACATAGTTCTCGAACCCGCAGGGTCTGCACACTTAAGGTTCGACGATGTTTTATGCGTATTTGAGTTATATGGTTGGTTACCGAATGTTGTTCGGAGTCCCGGATGGGATCACGGACGTCACGAGGGTTTCCGGAATGGTCCGGAGACGAAGATTGATATATAGGATGACCTCATTTGGTTACCGGAAAGTTTCCGGGCATTACCGGAAAAGTTTCGGGCTCATCGGTAGTGTACCGGGAGTGCCGGGAGGGGTGCCGGGGACCATCGGGAGGGGTGTCACGCCCCAAGGGGTCTCATGGGCTATGGGAAGAGATAAACCAGCCCCTAGTGGGCTGGAATAAGTTCCCACTAAGGCCCATAAGGTTTGAGAAGGAAAAAACACAAGGTGGAAAGAGTTTCCAAGTGGGAAGGTGGAATCCTACTCCAAGTAGGATTGGAGTAGGACTCCTCCACCTCCAATTTCGGCCAAACCTTTGGGTTTTGAGGCTGCCTCCTCCCCTCCCTCCCACCTATATATACGGAGGTTTTAGGGCTGATTTGAGACGACTTTCTCACGGCTGCCCGACCACATACCTCCATAGTTTTTTCCTCTAGATCGCGTTTCTGCGGAGCTCGGGCGGAGCCCTGCTGAGACAAGGTCATCACCAACCTCCGGAGCGCCGTCACGCTGCCGGAGAACTCTTCTACCTCTCCGTCTCTCTTGCTGGATCAAGAAGGCCGAGATCATCGTCGAGCTGTACGTGTGCTGAACGCGGAGGTGCCGTCCGTTCGGTACTAGATCGTGGGACTGATCGCGGGATTGTTCGCGGGGCGGATCGAGGGACGTGAGGACGTTCCACTACATCAACCGCGATCTCTAATCGCTTCTGCTGTACGATCTACAAGGGTACGTAGATCGCTCATCCCCTCTCGTAGATGAACATCACCATGATAGGTCTTCGTGCGCGTAGGAAAATTTTTGTTTCCCATGCGACGTTCCCCAACAGCCCCTTCCATTAGGTGTATACTACCCATCAGGTGTTTGTCAACATTGAGTTTATCTACATTTACTAACTCCGAGGATTTTCTCCTCGATTTTCTTTGTTGCTTGATAGAAGCTTGCTCCACGTGAGAGGTTGTACTACTCTCCCTCTTTTTAGGAACATGGAGTTCAGTGGTTTTAATTGGTACCATCCACTCTTTCTGGTGCGTTTCTAGCTGGATTTAAGGATTTTGTAACAACTTTCAGATCAGTAAATGAATCTCGTAGATTATTTGCAAGATGTTGCAAATTAATGATCTTCTGAACTTGAAGTTCGGTCTCATGGGTACGTGGATCGAAGGATGAAATAGCATGAGCATTTGAATCAATTTCCGGGCATTCTTTCTAGTACTTGAAATCTCCCCCTAATGTTAGAGAATGCTCCTCATTGAATATGCAATCAGCGTGACGAGTTGTGAATAGATCCCCACTAAAAGGTTCCAGGGACTTAATAATCGACGGCAATTTGTACCCCACATAGATCCCTAACTTTCTGTGTGGGCACATATATTTCCGATGTGGTGGTGAGATCGGGATATATGCAGCACATCTGAACTTACGCAAATGGGAAATGCTAGGACGATTTCCACGTACCAATTCCAGAGGGGAAGAACTATGATATGCAGTTGGCCTCAATTGTATCAAGTCAGCAGCGTGTAAAACAGCGTGACCCCAACAAGAGGTTGGCAAATTGCAAGTCATCAACAAAGGTCTTGCACTAAGTTTAATCCTTTTAATCAATGCTTCAGCCAAACCATTTTTGTGCATGGACATATGGAACAGAGTGTTGAACTTCAATCCCCAAAGCCATGCAATAATCATTGAAAGCACGCGAGGAGAATTCTGCCGCAATGTCCATTCGAATTGACTTAATTCGACTCTCAGGATAATGGGCTTGCAACCGAATGACTTGACTCATTATCTTCGCAAATGCATGGTTCCGTGTGGATAGAAAACACACATGTGACCATCGTGTAGGTGTGTCAATCAGAACCATGAAATACCTGAAAGGTCCAGATGATGGCTGAATGGGACCACAAATGTCTCCTTGAATACGTTCAAGGAACTGAAGTGGTTCAGCTTGTCTTTTGAGATGCGAGGGACTCAAAATTAGCTTTCCCGTGGCACAAGATGTGCACATAAAATCAGAAGATTGAGGAAATTTTGACTCAAGCAAATTATGACCAATGGAAATGCTAGTAATATTTCTCATCGTCCTGATTCTGGGGTGGCCCAGGCGATCATGCCAGGTTTGGAATGCATCAACATTGTGAAAAATTACTTTGTATGCAACATGTTCCACGAGTTTGATGTACGTATAGTACAAACCATATGATAGAGAGCGAATTTTCTCATGTACCTTTTTGCCATATCAGTGAACTTTAGTAAAGAGTAGATACTCCTCTTTGTTGTCTTCATGGGTTTCAATATGAAAACCATTCTTACGGATATCTCGATAACTGATCAGGGTACGTGATGAGTCGGGATACAATAAAGCACCCTCGATCGTCACTTGTGTACCACTTGGGAGGGTGAATATGGCACAAGCAGTACCAACAATCATTGTATAGCGTCGAGCGATAGTTAGAATATCTTCATTTTTTCAGACTTTGGAAATATTTCATCTCCCTCACTATGGAGTTTGTGGTACCACTGTTCACAAGGCATAATTCCTCTTCCATCGGATTGTTCCCATAGAAAAATATATAAAACAAAAGAATTTTCAATAATAAAACCTTTTTTAATACATGGAATACAATCTTATTATATCAAATCTGCTGATACAATACAATATGATACAAAGACAACAACAAACTTATGTTCTTATTACAATCATCACAAATGGACATAATTAAGTAGATCACTGAGGAGATCGAGGGACTAGTCAAAGTCGCCAAACATATTGTTTGAGGTGTACTCAAGCAACATGGCCTCCGTTTCAGCAGGGTCCTCAAGAGGATAAGGAATCATGGCGTTGCTCGGTCCAGGAGGAACATCGTGTGAATCGCCAACTCCATTTGCGCTATGCGGATGAAGGTTGAAGTTGGCTTCAAGCCTTTTCCCTTGAGGTGCTTTGCGTCCGTGAGATTGGTGGTACAACATAACCACATGCTTGGGCATGGAGCACTTTTCAGTAGAATGCGTGCAGCATCCACACTTGTTGCAAAGCTTAGATTTATCAAACTTGGGCTTTGAAGTGCCTTATCCCTTGCCTGAGTTTCTGAATTTTTTGTTCCCATTGCGCTTTCTCTTGTGCTCGAAATTGGACTATTTACCTCGAAAGGCACCATTAAACTTTTGTCTATTCGCAACATTCAGATGAACTTCGGGTAAAGGTTGTGCCCCAACCGGGAGCTGAGAGCCATTCTTAGCAAGTAGCTCATCATGCTTTTCATCCTGAAGTAACATGTGAATAAGCTCGGAATAGACAGTGTAGTTACGAGCACGGTATTGTTGTTGGAGGATCATGTCTAAAGGTAGCATAGTAGACAAAGTTTTTTCTATCTTCTCCCCCTTAGAAGGTTCCTTCTCACAAAAGCGCAGTTTGGAACATATCTTATGAACAACATGATTGTACTCACCAATGGACTTGAAATCCTGAAGACGGAGATGAGTCCATTCATGGAGTGCTTCACGCATGACTACTGCCTTCTGTTGTTCATACCTTGTTTTGAGGGTGAGAAACAGAGTACTAGGAGATACCTCCTCTAAATACTCAGACTTGAGATCTGGATGAATATGGTGCCTTATGATGAACAAGGTAGCATAGTTCTGTTGCTCTGTCAACGGCGTGGCTCCAGCCGGGAGGGGAGTCTTCGGAGGTTGTATTGCACGCGCTATCCCACGGGACGCAAGACTGGTCTTGATGTCCATAGCCCATGTAGGGTAGTTGTGTCCATTGAGGGCAAGCTCCTCAAACTCTTTGCCAATCATCTTTGCCTACATGGGGAACCGTAGATACTTAATTTAGGGACTATAAATTAAAAACCATCATGGTTGTGTAATAAGAATGCAAAAATTTGATAGTCAAGTGAAAACTTGAAAAAAAATCTCAACCTCAATTGTGTGAACATAACACATTGAAGATCACTTAGATCTCACAGTAATGGGCGACATTGTCATTACCTTGTGTATGCTACAATTCAGATATAGGGAATACACTTTGGAGGTAATTGCTTGTCGAGATTGACAAAAAGTAGACCTCACAGTAAGAGAAGATAGTCTGTAAATGAGCAGTAGATCCTAACTCGTTACCTTGTGATTCCAATAAATAAGGAAGAAAATATTCAAAGATTTGCAAGTTTGACGCGCGAGAGAAACCGATCTCAATCGCAAAAACATGTTCAAGAAATATGTGGTAAACACATGGAACATGTCATACTTCCCGGATGAAATCCGGTACTTTTATTTATATTATCAAGCCATTGCATAATATAAACATACTGATAATTACACAAGTCCTAATCTAGAATAAATCTAAAACTGGACTAAATGTAAATAGTCAAACTAGTTACTAAACAATACTAGATATAGTCTACCATTTCACTAATACAATAATTAGTACTAAAATTAACTAAAAACAGAGAGAGGAACAAAAAAAAATGGAAACACAGGGCAGTTGGGCGCGTGGGCCTCGACCAACACGGCCATTGGTCGGCCCACATCAGCCACTCGCACCGCATAAGATGCGATCGAGGGGGCGAGCAGTTATAGATAAGGTCCGCACCACGACCACCACCTCTCGTTCTCCACCTCCGCCTCTCGTTCTCTGCCTCACCTCACGTACTCCACCTCCTCCCCTCGTTCTCTGCCTCGCCTCTCGTTCTCCACCTCACCGGGATGGCCGTAAAAGACCCCAGCCGCCAGCGGTTGGAGTGAGGGCCGCCGCCTCCCCTCACTACTTTGGTGATTACGCGCGCATCATGGATGGCCCTTCCTCGTCGGAGGAAGAGGTGATGACGACGGGGGTCCTCGCAAGCGGCGCCAAGGCCGAGGCCGAGGCTCGTGGGAGCCCACGAGCCGGCGCGACAGTCGATGGCGACGACGGTCCGCTGGAATAGGCGGCCGAAGCTTCGCTCAGCATGGCGGCCAGAGCCCACGCCCATCTCCATCCGTGGCGGGGCGAGTCCGTTGGTGGATTCGACCCCGGCCCCGAAGCGGATGACGCCGGAGGCGCGTGTCGGCGCCGAGACGAAGTCGAGCGCCTCCTCCGCGGTCACCTCGGTGCGCATCGGCACGGGTATGTAGTCGGGTGGTCAGTGATCGGGTCGGCGTCCTCTACAGCACGCGTCGACGTGTGCGGGGGCATCCAGTGCATAGGCGGAGGAGGGGATGGAGGTGTCTGCGGCGGCGGCCAGTGCCCTGGTGAAGGAGGGGGCAGAGGCGTTCTCTGGTTGTGGGTGTGGCGGCGTCCGCATGCAGCATCGACGGGGTAAGGCAAGCGAGCAGCCATGGGTCAAGACTGACAGGGGCATGCGCAGCGGTGCAAGGCCGACGAGGGTGCCTTGGGTAGCGTTCGCTGGAGCGCGCTCGCCATCCGCGGCATGATGAGGGGCGCGGAAACCGCCCCGGGTGGAGCCACCAGCGGCACCTCGGCCACGTCCACGGCATTCAGGCCGCATCATGCGGCAGCACAATGGCTTCGGGCAAGGAAACGACTCCGCCGGTTGTCCTCACCGATGAGGCGCAGGAAAAAGGAGGTGATTTTTCTCTTCTCTTTCTGTGTTGCTATCTCACTCTCTCTCGCAGGCGATGCTGATAACGTGTTGTAAATCGGGTGATTGAATCATCTTATTTGATGAACTAAAGGAAGCTTAAATTATCTCCTAGATAGATATGACGACCTACACGAGGCGTCGGCTCGAGGAAATGCGTCGGTTGCGGAAAAACAACCGTGCAGGTGCAACCGCACGTTCAATGGGCAAAGGAAGATTTCCCCTTAATTATACATTGTAATTTAATCTTAACATGGATGACATTTCACCATCTCTATTTGCTATTCTAAAATCTCTAAGGTACCCGAGACATTCGCTCACATTCTTAAATTTACAGTGTCTTACATCCTGTCCAGCCAACTGAACCAAAATTTCACAAATTGTTGCAGACGCTGATGGTTAAAACTAGGAAAACGCTTGCTACGCGCATCGACATCATTCGCCTGCCATATCGTCCAATTAAAGACGATCGTACTGCCGACTGATGCGGGCATGACATCGTCCGCCTACCCTGTCGTCCGATTAAGGACGATCCTACGGTGATGGCCATCACGTGCTATTGCAACGCCATTGAAACATTATCACTGTTGCAAAGGCGAGTTCTTGAACATGGTTGTTATTACAAAGACATGTTTTTGAAATAGATGACATGCGCCTAGACTGCATTGCCATCTGTCACCGTTGTTGCAGAAGCATATTTCGGGGCACATTTCTGAAACACCATCTTTGTTGCAGAGCCACCGATCTAAGAGCTCTCAAATTCCATTCAAATCCCCTCCAATCTTCTTCAATCCCCTCCTGATAGGGATTAACTGAACAAGGCCTTAATGTTGCTGAAACATGGTCAATGTTGCAATGCTTAACGTCACTAATGACGTAAAAGGAACAGTACGCTTCAAGGGAAATTTTGTGTTTTGACCTAAACTCGAAAGAAAATCCAGATTTAACCACTGTTTAAAAAAAATCAGATTTAACATCTTTACATGACGCCAACGTCCCCCGCCAGGGACCATGGCGTCTGGCCCTCCTGACCACACACAGACGCCATGGTCCCGCGCAAAAAGAGATACAAAAATTTACAGACGCTTCATAATGGTGGATCTAACAATGGGGGTGGCAGCAGGTAACTAAGTTATCCGCCGGAACAACACGTAACAGGGACATTAAAACTAAGAGCAAACTTCGTTTGACCAATAATTTGGCAACCACCATGATCTGCGAGTTATCACAATTCACAAGAAGACAACTGACTAGACAGGCAAATGCTATTGCTAAAGAGTAAACAGTTTGTAATCTGATAAATATCAGAATAACGATAGCATTACTAGCAGCGATTGCAGGATTACATGCGATAGGTAAAGAGTCAAGGATGACACAAACAAATAACATCATTCGGTCATTACATAGTCTTAACAAATAAAGTGAGGACTCCAGCAACAGCAACATGAGCAGCGACGCCTCCCTCCCCAGCACATAGAACCACAGCCTAGCAACTACAAAAATTCCCAAAACATGGCTTAATAAATCCCAAATTGTCCACGACAACGACTTTAAAGTAGAACCCCAGCAGACCATTTATCCCTTAAACCCGCCTTCCCCCACAGACAAGAAACTTGGTGATATTTCAACAAAAACAAAGCCCTGTCAGGACCCCCACCCCCCTTACCATATGTTCTCCACAGCCCGCACGATCACAGAAGGTCGGCAACGTTGGCTGGGAGCTCTTCAATCACCACGTTGTAGAACTTCTGGATGTCAAACAGCATCCTCTCATCTTCACGCGTAACAAAGTTGATGGCCACACCCTTCCTTCCAAACCGACCACTACGACCAATGCGATGCAGGTAGTTCTCTGGCTGGGTCGGGAGGTCATAGTTGATGACCAGGGACACTTGCTGGACATCAATACCACGAGCAAGCAGGTCAGTGGTGATGAGCACACGTGAAGAACCTGATCTGAACTCCCTCATGATGATGTCCCTAGTGTTCTGGTCCATGTCTCCATGAGTAGCGGAGACGGTGTGGTCCCTGCCCCTCATCTTGTCGGTGAGCCAGTCCACCTTGCGGCGGGTGTTCACGAAGATGACACTCTGGGTGATGGCAAGAGTCTCGTACAGGTCACACAGTGTGTCAAGCTTCCACTCTTCCTTCTCCACATTGACATAGAACTGCTTGATACCCTCAAGGGTGAGCTCATCCCTCTTGACAAGGATCCTCACAGGCTTGTTCATGAACTTGCGGGTAATCTCAAGGGCTTCCGGGGGCATGGTAGCAGAGAAGACACCAACTTGAATCTTCCCTGGGAGCAGCTGGAAGATGTCATAAATCTGCAAATATAACAATACTGAAATCAATACCCACAGCTTAAAATATGGAACAGAAATTTGATCAAATAACGAATACCATACAAAGTAAATATAAGAATGGATTAGCTTAGACAATGAAATTACACAAACAGAGAATATCATAATGCTTTATAGCTTTAGAGACCAGACTTGGTTATGATTAGGGATTAGTGGTGATGCCTTAGATTAGATTGTCTAAGAGAATCTTTACATATAGATATGAACACTCAACCTAATGCCTCCTTTCACTTAAATGAGTTGCAATGATGGCATTCGATCAATAAACTGTGCAGCATACAAGGTGCAAAATATTATAGATGAAGAACATAAAAGAGTGTTGACCTGATCCTTGAATCCACGGGAAAGCATCTCATCAGCTTCATCAAGGACAAACATCTTGATGTTGTCAGGGCGCAGAGACTGCCTACGGAGCATGTCAAACACACGACCAGGAGTACCAACAACGACATGCACTCCACTTGCAAGAATCCTCTGGTCCTCACGAACTGACGTCCCTCCAACACATGCATGAACCTTCACACCCAAGTAGTCACCAAGGGCACGCATGACCTTCTCAATTTGCTGCGCAAGCTCACGGGTGGGAGCAAGGACCAAGGCCTGGCACTCAACCAAACCATAGTCAAGCTGCTGGAGGATTCCAGAACAGAAAGTAGCAGTCTTTCCTGTTCCAGATTGTGCCTGCTGGATAACATCAAGCCCCTTGCAGAAAGGAACAATCCCCCTTTGCTGGATGGCAGAAGGCTTCTCAAAACCTGTAGGCAGAATAAACAATGTTCATGAGAGATGAAGAATACCAAGGAAGTAGGACATAAAATAAAACACAACAGGCACAGTACCATAAGCATAAATTCCCCTGAGGAGGTTCTCTTGGAGACCCATGTCATCAAAGCTCTCATGAACTTCATCATATGAGGTGAAGAACTCCTCGGTCTCACCTTGGCTCCTGTATAAGATTCAAGGAGTGTAGGTAAGAAGACTGATCAAATAGAAAAAACAGGGTTGCAACTTGGTTAAATGGCAAGCAGCTCATAACAATGAGCAGCTACAAAATGAAAAAACATCAAGTTTAGAGTAATTACAGCAGCTCCTGCATCTTAGAATCATAGTTCTTTGCATCAAACTGGGAACCTTCCGGTGCCATTCCTGCCATGGCTGTATCAGAAATAACATATGTTAGCTCAAACAAGCAACGTGAAAAGAGGTGCAACAAAACATGTAGAAGCTTGGTTAACAACAGGTAACCAGTGTATGCAGATAACATCAACAAGATGGTAAGAGAAACAAAAACAAATAATACTGGTCCATGAAACTCATTCTGTGTATGGACGTGTCTATACATAACCCATTTAATACCATTGAATCCATTGCGAACCCAGACAAGAATTCATATGCAAGAGTACCATTACAGATGAAAGACAGCTTAAAAACCTGTCCTTTGACACTACTTTTAGATTGTCAAGAGAGCAAGCAGTTAAAACAACTAAATAAATGTAACTGTTTCCTCTAGTACTCAATATAACTAGACAGAGCTGCATCTGCCATCGCAACTATCACACACAATTTCAGCATACATGCACTACTATAGCACACAAGCTCGTCCAGCTAACCGGGCATCAAAACAGAGGACAGCGCCATACAAGCTCTATACGCAAGCTTTTTCATACAAGAGCTACAACAAATCCCTAACTAACACAACGGCTAAAGCGCATCGCGACCAAAACAGGTAACAAAAGCATATCATCCGCCGAAACAGAGGCTCAAAACACGAAAGCCACCGATCCTATCGGCCGCACAGAAACCCTACCGGCGTCACCAAACAAGGCAACCCTAAAACCTCGGCCTCCGCCGGAGAAAAACTAGCTTCCCCAAACGAACCGACGCAGATCCGGCCCAGGACCAACCCAGATCGGCCGGACCGGCCGAAAAGCACCCGCGCGCGCAGATCGGCACGGCGCGGCGGCGGCGGCGACGAAGAGAAGCGGGACACGGCACCGAGGGAGAAGAAGAGAGGTAGAGGGGGGAGGGGGGCCGGACCTGAAGCGTCGGGGAGGAGGTGCCGCGGATCGCCGGAGGGGTCGCGCTGCGGTGAATCCGAGATCAGGTCTCGGATTCGGCGGCGTGGGAGCGGAGGCGATGAGGGGATTGGCAGGAGAGAGAAAAACAGAGGGTTTGGGCGGCGGCGGGGAGAGCCGCCTTTTAAGGGGCCCCCGGGGCGAGTCCAGGACGGGAGGGGGTAGGGTTTCCGCCCCTTACCGGGCCGTTCATGGACTCCCTCCTCCCTAGGGCCTGACTCGGCCCGTGCCGCGCTGTAGTAGGTGTAGTAGGCCGCCCCGCCTGCCTGTCCTATTTGTTTTGTTTTCTTTGCCTCAAATGTTTTTTTTTTTACTCAATAGGAAATTGTCTTTGTTTTCTCTATATTTAATTTTTTTTATTATACTCACTTTTTTAATAAGTTTTGGTTTTCCTTCTGTTATGTTATTTCCTTTGGTGTTTTGGATTTTGTGCAATGATGAATGAGTAAACTATTAGTCCATTTAACTTTCTTTATTTTGTACTATATACTACCTTTGTACCTAAATAATTGTAGTTGAGGAAAACTAGTCTATATTTTCGTAATTTATTTATGTATATTGTACGAGCATAGTCCATTTAACTTTCTTTATTTTGTACTCCCTCCGTACCAAAATTCTTGTCTTAAATTTGTCTAGAAATGTATGTATCTAAGTACTAAAACGTGACTAGATACATCCAAATCTAGACAAATGTAAGACAAGAATTTTAAGACGGAGGGAGTATATACTATCTTTGTATCTAAATAATTGTAGTTGAAGAGAACTGGTCTATATTTTCGTAATTTGTTTATGTATATTATACGAGCTGGATTTGGCTGGTTCAGGGGCAATTATTGCTTCCAAAATGCTCGCACTACCCAATCTGGGAATCGTGCAAGACTATCTTTGCCATGACTCGTCTCTTCATTTGCTCAATTATTATTGCTTTCAATTGCCAGCATTTTTTGGATGACAAATTCATGACACATGTACCACTGCCAAATCTGTGCGCAAATATATACTCCCCCCTGGCTTTAGTGCAAAATTATACTAAGTTTAAGATATCAAAGAAGGTAGAGGTGGCGATATTTATTTTTCTTTACTTTAGGGGACAATGGTGATCTGATCGTGTGGACTTAAGGGGCTGGTGCTTTAAGAATCTAATCTGATCTACAAAGGGGGGCAATGGCAAGCAGGCATGGTCCTGATCCAGCTTTCCCTATTCTTTATTATCAAGAAAAGGTCCAGCTTTGTTCTGGTATGGCCACCACACCCATACATCCATCTTTTTCAACCTGCAATGGCCCACTTTGGAGCACATAAATTTCACAAGAATCTCCCAAACAACAAAATGTTGGAATTCGCGGGCCAAAGAAACAATCTTATGTGCTTCAGTGAGGAAAATATCAGCCTCACATCTCCCTATGCGATATCAACATTGTTTACTTTACAAAAAGAAACGAACGGCGACTATAAATAAATACTCCATCGGTTACTACAAATTTACATGAGCAACGGTGGGTCGGTGACTGCCTGGTTGCTGAAGCAGCTTTGCTCCTTATTATAGTATAGTACATTGGAAGGCAAAGAAATGGCTCCAGCTTATTGCTATTGCTATCACATGACAATAATAAGGCCACCCAATTCTGGGAGGACAATGTAATGTACTTTACTATCCCCAGCTGCGAATTGGCAGAGGGACCATGTCAACCACCAGCCATCCCATGCCTCTTCATGGGCTCAGGCAATGCTTTCCCGGCTCCGTGTAGTTCACCTCCAGCTGCTCCACCTTCTCAAACTTGAACCCGCGGATCCTCGTCTCTTCCTTCTCCGATGTGTCCCTGTGGTCGACGTGCCGGATGGTCCACCCTTTGTTCTCCACGTGCCCGGTAACTTTGACCTGCCAACAAGCACGGTACCAAAGAATTCATAGTCAGGATGACCGTAACCACATAGAAAATTTTGGTATAGTTCTCTAGGTTAACAGCGTTCCCGTCTTACCTCTGCTTCATCAACCGAGTTGGCGATAAGAGCGCCGTCCAAGGAAAGGCCGTCGATGACGATGTTCTGGCCATTGATGACCAGAAATGATCTCTGAGAAATCGAAGAGTTGCCGTGCACCTTTCGCTTGACGTCCTTGAACATAAGACCCCACCTCGGGCTCCAGGTCACACGTGGCCAGACCTCTACCTCTTGACCGTTGAAAGTGCTGACTACAGGGTCAGATATCTGTGCCCCGGCCTGGAAAAAGAATGGTGGAAAAGGGAGTCGGGTGAGCTGGAGAGCACATAAGCTGACAAGGAGCAAGTGTCTGGTAGTGTCATCACCTTTCTTAAAATGAGGCTGTTTGCCCTGTAAATCGCCATCTCGCCAGAGGTTGCACTATGAAAAGGATTGCCTTTTGGAACCTACAAAAAGGTGTATCGGAGACTGCTTAGAAATCGAACTACGACTCTTGCATGATAGTATCTGTATAATAAATGGCAGCCTCTTGCAAACTTTAAACTGGGGATAGTGACATAAATGTGCATATGAAATACAGATAGCACCATTAAAGAGTTGAAGAGGAACTTTAGTTCTCAACGTGTCGCAGCGAGGCAATATCAATACTGACAACTGATACTTTAACCAGGATCATAATTCATCAATGCAAGCAGATAAATTCAGAGCAAGTCTTCGTCCTACCAGTCATAAATGCTTCATACGCAAGTTCGAAAGTGCAGAGAAACTTTGGTTCTCGATGCATCACCAGTCACCACAAAGCAAAATTGATACTGACAACTTACATGTCTATTAACATACTCCCTCCGTTCCTAAATATAAGCCTTTTTAGTGATTTCACTAGTGGACTACATACGAAGCAAACTGAGTGAATCTACACTCTAAAGTATGTCTATATACATCCGTATGTAATCTTCTAGTGGAACCTCTAAAAAGACTTATATTTAGGAACGGAGGGAGTACACACTTCAACCTTGATCATAATTCATCAACTGAGCATAAACTAGAGGAAACACAGAAACACTCTTACCAAGCATAAATTCTTCATATGCAAGTTTAAAAATATAGATGTAACACGAAGTATATAAAATTCAGTATTATGAAGGTCCGAAATCATACTTTAGCTGCATCTTCAGGATTGTTCTTTACAGGAGCATATGCAAGCCAGGTATCCATCACCTACATTAAGAATGGCAAAGAAAGACAGTGAGGACGTGAAACATGCACCCAGAGAGAAAACCATTTTCTTTTGCATCTGAATCATATAACCAGATTACTAACATGATCAATGTAAGGACCATAGTATAGTGACGAGAAGATAGGTTGTTCCTTACCGTAAACCCAACTTTTGCGGTTGGAGGTAGTGTTTTCGGATAGTCTTGCATCATGCACTCAAGACGAGTGGAGGATTTAAATGCTGTCTTGGTAGAATCAGTATACCTAAATTAATAAAATGACATGAGTATAGTAATATTACAGTAGAATAAGATACTCAAAGTACAAAACTCACGATATCACATCAGGACATATACAGTGCTTGTGAGACTAGTCATAAACTTTCAATCAATGGTGCATAAACTTTTAATCAATGATGCATCTAGGAAGATACTATAAAAAAACACATGTTACCTTTATGTACACTATTGGAGTCAATACCAACAACAAGAAATATTTTTATAACAAGAGCTGCATAAAGTAAAATGAAATAAAATATTCACCAACAAATTGGGTTGAAGAAAGAAAAAGCAAAACCAAGAGCAAGTTCATGCTCCCAATCTTAAATGGCCACTGACAGGAACAACTTCCACCGCTGAATGGAAATTGGACACATACTTGTCGCCCTAATAGCATTGTACAAAACATCCTTGGAGGCAGCATATAGCAGCATACTTACTTTGGATTTACAAATTCAGAAATGGCACCATGTGTTTTCTTGAGCTCCTCAATGTATGGTCCAAGCTCCAGTATCAGCTGCAGAAGTGCAGCATAAAGTCAGCATAACAAAAAAGGAAAAACTCCCAAGACAATATGCATTCTAAAACTGACAACAAAGTATTGTTCACTTTTAGAACAAGGGTGAACATGTAAACAATCATCAACAGTTAGACTGCAATTTATGTGGCAGCAACATCAGCAATTACTCATAGTAGTATTGATACTAGACTAAAAGATCACACTGATGATATTAAATAAACAGGTCATGTTAAGCACCATGTTTTCAGTATTTGAGACTCATTGAAGCAAAGGATTATTTGGAGGTTGACAAATCATTAGTGTTCTAACTTATCTGTTTGCTACATTACCTGGTTTATATTTCCAGGGTATGGAGAATAGCCTGTTTCACAATTTGCATCTCCATCAGGATGCCCAGTTGCACGAAGGAGTGGATCAAGCTGATTGTACTCGACATTGATAACCATTGTTCTACCTACATATAAGAACAGATCCAAGTCAAATTTGACAGACCGGAAGTACAAAACAGTTGTACAGAAGTCAAAAAATACACGTGAAAATGCATTCTTCCGTCAGAATTGATAGGTTAGATGGCACTGGCAGTACAGAACAAGCTGAAGAATAGGGTTCGCATAGATCTTTTTAGACAAATAATGATGCTTTTTGTTGATTCCAGCAGTACTGATGTACTCTGTAATCACAATTGATTCATAATATTATTGACCCCACTGTCAGAAAAGCATCATAATTTCCGTGTATGTATACCCATAAATAGCTCCCATGGAATGTGGTGAAAGTGGCAAATTTACCATCAACATGAGTAAGCTTGGTTATTCCACCAATGGCTTCCTTTGCCTTTCGAGGAACTGCAAGAGAATTAACATTGTAGCCCTTGGTGGCACTGACACCTAATGCCGATGGTATTGCCTATAAAAAGATGGTATAAATAAGTTCCCGGCCCCCTATAGTATTCCTAATTATAATACGTAGAAAAGGTGATTTACAAACATTAAAGAGCAATCCATTTGTGTCCTGGAAAAAGAGAACCCATCTCCGTCCTGTACTCTTCCTGTCAAAAGAATGTGAAGTATTATAAAATATATACCCATAAATATTATTTATGGAGTATATCCTAAGATTTTGTGTGCAGAGCTGAAGTTTGATTGATTACTTTACTAAACTATTTCAAATAAATCAATGATAACAGAGCCTTAAAAAAGGCAAAGTTGTTTGATTCAGGAAGTCAACGAAAAGAATACACCCAGTTCCTTAACCAACAGGCATACCATTGCTCAAGTAATCCACTTGAATAAAGAAGAGAATGAACATCTCCATGCCCATGTGGCTTTGTCTGCCGAAACACAAAACCAGAAGTAAGAGAAGTGCAAACTCAAGAAGATGAAAACAACCATACTTAATACTCCTGGTATAAGCCATCATATGAAATTATCAACCTGGATCTTGTACTTGTCATTTGGATCTAATGCAAGCCTTGCATCGTTGTCAGCTAGACATGCTACTTTTTCCTAAAACAAATAAGCATTAGTCAGCACCAAAAGCAACAGCTGTGTATGTTTTTGGCGCCTTAAGAAGCACATGGAAAAAAGGCAAAATAGAAAGCCACCTGCTTTAGAATTTTCACTTGTGATGGTTCCATTCCAAAATAGGAGTTTGATTCCAAAAGCTTGATGGTCAGTGCATTTGTATCATCAGAAGTCATAATAGCAAATGGGATCTTCGTATGGCATTCACCTGCACACTCAAAGAATGAAAAATTGATCAATTAAAGCAATGCCTGGATTTTCTTGAGGCCCTGGATAAGAGAATTTTGACATAATGAAGATAAACAGTTAAAATCATGCTGGATGAGCCATTCACAGGAAACAAAAAATTACGTTTCTATATCCAACATGTTCTCTAAAGTTCTATCAGGTTGGGAAAAGGAGAGGTAGAATTGCACTCTATCAATGTGCAGACTGAATTGAGAAACTGGAGACCAAACAGAACTGGTTTAACTTATCTGATTCAGGTCTTTAATCTGGCCTAAAATCATGTTGGTCTAGTCTATATAAGTAAATAATATCAAATTAACAGTACTAATCCAATGGTGTACCTCAGCCTCACATACTAGGTGATATATATTTGAACGACATCCTTTTTTTACATACTAATAATAGCCATTCAAGGTACTTCTACGGGCTGCCGGCAGCTCATTCAGGCAGCCACACCAACCAACAGAAACTGTACCAAGAACATCGTTGTACAGAATGGTAGTTCATTTCAAGAAAGTTTTAAACTAAACTGAAATGATCAACAGTGGCAGGTATCATAGGAAGTATACAAATACTGCCATACTGGTGAGAAAACTAATCAATAATGACAAGCATCATAGTCTACATACCCTCCATTTTGCAGCTCGCCTCTTGTAAAGACAGAATAGACTCTATGTAATGTTGAAGAAAACATTTCCCAGTGGTTGTCTCCCTGGGGAGTGCTACCTGCGCGATGAAATAGTTAACAAAATCTGTGACATGATACTTTCAGAAGTTTTGCTAGATGTCAAGGTCACCCAACAGAACAACAGATTTCCATGGGGAATAGGTTCCGTGTTCATATTGTGAATTACATATGAAATAAGACCTACACAAATTTCCTGCGGTGCAGTCTAAAAAGTTCTGTGTTTGGCATGATGTGCAATACTGCTATCCAACAAGTGTTGAAAATGTATTGTAGCACAGTGTGTGAAAGTGGAAATATTCTGATAAAATAACACAAAACAGTACCACAGCTGCATGACAGCAAAACAATATATCTGCTAAGAGCATCCACATCCCAATTGTCTCTAAAAATCGAGTGCCAAGGTGGATAAATCAGATTTCTATATATACACTTCTTCAAGTATTTTCTACCACATCCCATAGCACCAACTATAGATGCTAAGTTCTTCAGTTTTGTCATTTAAATTGAATTTCATATACATAAGCTAATTAAAAGTAATTTATTTGGCATAGCATTGATGCTAACAAAAATTCCTAGCACCTATTCTCACATCCCTTAGCACTGGTGCTAGCCAGTTCCTCCGCGCTTAGCGTCTGCTTACCACCTAGGGATATGGATGCTCTAAAGCATGATTTTGTCGAGCAAATTGATGTATATACCTGCTACCATTGCAAATCATGAATACAAAATTTTAATTGTGATACGTCTGGCTGTAAATACACTATTAGGAACTCGAACCACATTACCTTAATTCCTTTGTAACCAAGTCTTTCACCAAGACCACCAGCTACAAGAACAAATGCAGCATTGCGTGCTTCTTTTACCCCAGCTGCTTCCAGTGAAACAAAGTTGTCATCACCAAAGGTCAATGCTTCCCCTGAGGGAACCTGAAAATACAGTTCATCAGTACACAACCTGTACTACTTCCAGATAATAAAGAGGCATGTCAGTACGCAATGGTTCAGAATAGAAAAAAGGAAGGCGCAGTCAAGTACTCCCTCCGTAAAGAAATATAAGAGCGTTTAGATCACTACTTTAGTGATCTAAACGCTTTTAGATCACTACTTTAGTGATCTAAACGCTTTTATATTTCTTTACGGAGGGAGTATTTGGAATTGGAAATTTAGATCACATACAGCACAAGAAAGCGCGTTTGAAGCAACCCAACAAATTCAGGAAAACATGGTGCATGGCAAGACTTACAGAAGGCGTGAAGCCATCATATGGATTTTGTCCTGCCTTGGAATCTGCTAAAAGCTTTTTGGCATTCTGGATGTATGCTGCCAGCCCACCAGGATAGCTTGAATTAAGTCGGCAAACCTACACAATGCAAACTTTAGCAGGAAAAGTACAATCTTCAACAATTTCTAGTTATGAAATCCGTTTAGTTCCAATAGAAAGCTAGTAACAGACAAGTTCACAGGTGCCTCTGATATAAAAGCTTCTCACAGCAAAGTAACTGTATCTTTGGTAGGTAGTCAGTAGATACTCCATGGATCCATGACAAGTATGCACATCCATGTAACATAAATTCTGAAATAGTTGATGCATACACGGTCAAAGACACACCTGATCAAAGAAGCTTTTCTTCTTGTCATCATCGACACCGGGCTCTGGCCAGTGTTCAAACAAGTGTCCCTGGCCTTCATTCAGCAGCATCCTCGCAAGTTCAACCTAGAATCATCCAGGAGGCAAAAAGAAAAGGTATTACAGAGAACTCAGCCCCAAACAATGTGCATGGTCCATTGGAGTTGGATCAAAATCGTAGTATAGTCCGTTGCAGTTCCTATCAAGATTTATTTAGTATTTTTGCGCACAAAATCAAAGTGTGTGATGTACGGTCCGTCAAGTCAATGTTCAGATTCGGTAGCGCAGGGTGAAGTACAGCAAGGACAAAATCTCACTTTGTAAGAGGCCTTTAACTTGCAGGAAGCCATCACCATCAGCACGTGAGGGGACTATAGGCTGAGGCAGCTGGCCGTACCAGGCAGCGCTAAATTATACTGTAGTAAGATACTGCTAGTATTTGCGCCGAATCCTGAGAATTTCGCGAACTCCGCCATCCACGGCATCACGCAACTCACAATATCTATTTAATTCGGCGTGATAGCATTGTATAGTAACGAACGGCCGCCACAGGACAGTACGACTACCGCGTATGCAGATATGCTACTAGTAATAGTAGTACTGAGTAGGAATAGTAGTACTGAGTAGGAATGGCTGCTGGAAGATGGCGGCGGGGTGAGATGATTACCTGGTCGTGGGAGAGGAGACGCAGGTTCCGGCGCAGCGCGGGGCAGGGCTCGGCCCACTCGGCGGCGGAGATCCCGAGCGCGGCGACGCCCTCCGCCGCCGCGTGGACGCCGGAAGCCATGGGAGGAGGAGGCCGGATGGAGAGACAGAGGAGAGGAGAGGAGAGAAGGAGAGTCACGGGGGGAGGCTCTGCAAAACCGTTTGACGCTCCGCTGCGGTGGCGTCGGTTCCGTCGGAAGGATCGCGACTTTTATTTAAGAGAGAGATAGAGAGGGAGGCGGCCTCCTCGATTTGATGATTGGATTTGGATGGGGTGGGGTGGGGCAGGCGGGACCGGGGTGTCAGCGGGGCGTTGACTCTCGGTTGGCAAAATGTCGTGTTTTGACCTTTTTATTTAAGTTCAGTCAGATTCGGATCTGATCTCGGCTGGGAAAAAATTAGATCTAACCCTTTTGCTACCACCGAAGCCCTTGGCGATAGGGTAGAAAAAAATTCCACACGTACGTGTGAGTGCAAAAAATTATATCTAACCCTAGTGAAAAAAATATCAAAGTGTGTAATGTACGGTACGGTGCAAAAAAATTCCACACCGGAGCCCTAGTGGGAAAAAGTTAGATACTCTAACCCTTTTGCACGCCTACCGTAAAAAGATTTTTAAGTTGGAGATCCAGTATGTGTGAGTGCTTAGCGCCGGACCCCTTGGCAGTAGGGTCACATGCGCTACCGCTAGCCTCTGTGGCGGTAGGCCATTTTCCTACCACCAGGGGGCTTGGCGGTAGGTTGTTATACCCTACCGTCAAGGTCTTCCGCTGTAGCAAAAGGATCAGATCCGAAAAAAATTCCAATCAAGGTTAAATCTGGCTGAACTTACGCAAAAAGATTAAGGGGCTGTTTGGTTCCCAGCCTAAGGTTGCCGCGCCTAACCTTAGTCATGCCACAATACCTTAGGCATGTGTTTGGTTCATTGCTACACTTGTGGCTTGCCACACTTTTCTAGTTATATGGTCCATCAAACGTCGTGATGGTTCGACCAGAGCGATGGTTCGACCTCTCCATCCCACCTCTCGATCCCACCTCCCTTCGTTCGACCTCCTCCTCCCACGTAAAGAAAAACGGCAAGAAAGAAAAAAAAAGACCAGCCCACGATGCATACCTCCCACCCCAAACCAGACCAAACTCCAACTCCAACCAACCCACGAGCTCTTTTTTTGTATATAGAAAAAAAATACCATTTTGTTATGCTACTGGCCTTTGTTATAACATTCTGGAAATGTTTCGGTTCATGGGATAACCAAGTCGGTATCATCATACTTATACGAGTGCTTGGCAATTTTCATGTTCGCAGATATATCATTCTAGCGACCAGTACATTAAAAGGACAGTTCTTCTACAAATACACGTCACATTCCTTAACTGACTGATTGTCTGATATTGATTTAACTTGTTTTCATGCTACATACTCCCTCCATTCCTAAATATATTTTTTTAGAGATTCAACTATGAATTACATACAAAACAAAATGAATGAATTTACATTTTAAATTATGTCTATATACATCCGTATGCAGTTCATAGTGAAATTTCTAAAAAGATAAATATTTAGAAACGAAGAGAGTAGAATGATCCATGGCTTTTAAGGCACC
Organism: Hordeum vulgare subsp. vulgare; assembly: GCF_904849725.1. Classification (NCBI taxonomy): domain Eukaryota; kingdom Viridiplantae; phylum Streptophyta; class Magnoliopsida; order Poales; family Poaceae; genus Hordeum; species Hordeum vulgare. The sequence continues at coordinate 566,667,077 of NC_058524.1, read as the reverse complement.
ATAATTGTTCTGCTCCAGCAAATGAATTTCTCACATGCGCATGCTAACGCAATACCTCTTTGATTGTCTACCAATCTACATAAATGCTATCTGCCAAAGATTTAATGTTCAGTTGTTAGCTACGAATATGATATCTACCGTTGTACACATGAATATTCTTCTAAAATAAAAAATTAATATGAAAGTCCATCTGAGCTTATACACAATATTGGAAGTAGTAGTGTGAGGGAAGCCAAGCAAGTATCCGTCGAGAAAAAATGGTTACAAAACTTTTGTACTCCTTAATTCAATCAAAAAGAATAAAGCAATTATATTTGTCGTGGGTATAAGTCTGACAGTAGATGTGTAAGGTACGAAAGGATAGGCAGAGCCTTAGCTACGGCGAGGATGTATGAGTTCAGGCCCCTCTACGGTGGAGGTAAAAGCCCTACGTCTCAGTGCTCTTGGGAGCTTAGTGTCGAGTGGAATATATGATTACAGTAAAAGCCAACCCCCGCACCAGTGGGGAAGGACCGCTTATATAGAGTGCGCTGCCCTTCATAATGATCCGGTGGACAGGGGTGGAATAGTGGCGAATAAATGCCTACGTTACAGGTAACGTATGCCTTAAATGTTAATAATGGTGTATGAAAACGTATGACCGTTGCCCTCCTGGGAGGTTACGATGTACAGAGTAGAATCCAGTCGGTATGTTAAATACGCTTCGAGTGTTCGTCACCGACTGCATGATGGGGGGGTCCTTAGTTCAGTCGTAACTGTTTAAGGGCCTTGTCCTCTATGAAGGGTAGTCCTTGGGTAGGACCTATAGGGCAGAGCTATGACCCTACCCTGGGACTATAACCCCATCATTAGTCCCCGAATGGATCGGGGTTGGAACGACGAAGTGATGTCTGGAGTACGGATCCAACTGGTATGGATGTGACTTTGGCGTTGTTTGCCTCGATTCATTTTATCCTTTCAACCAGTGATCCGAGTGAATATACCAGTGAAACGAACCGTCAGGGACTGAGTGCTTCCGCAGAATCTTTCGATGTGACCGGTCAAACTGACAGCGGCAGATTTTCTGGGATCCTCAAATTTCGATTGCCACGCGCTCAGCGGGGATGACGATATCGCCATCGAGTAGTTTCTGCCGCCTCGATTACAGCGCATTTATCTTCTCCACTAACATCGCAGCAGCCGGTCGGGGGATAAGATTTCGGGGCCACCTGTTAGTGACTCAGTCGGAAGCTTATTTAAGCCCCTCCGTCGGGGATTTCTTGTTGCGCTGCTCTTCTTCCTCGCATTAACCTCGCTCCTCCCGTAGCTCCCTGCGCGCTCCAAGCCTCCTCCTTCTTCTCCTCCTCTACGGATCTGTTGCCTTCACCATGACGAAGGGGCAGACCAGCAAACTCGAGTCGCAGAAGAAGAAGAAGAAGAAGGGGGCGGCCCCTGCTCAGCGGCGACAGCAGGCACTGCCGGCGGGTTGGATCCAGGGGGATTCCCTCCCCTCCACGGTGACGGCAGACGACTTGCTGGAGCTAGTGGAGCACGACATGATCGCCAACAAGTAGTGGAGGCTGCCGGCGGAGGGCGAGACGGAGCCGGCGCCGAAGGAGGGGAAGCGCGTCCTGCTGCTCAGCCACGTGTTCAGGGGCTTCTCCTTGCCTCCCCACCCTTCTTCAGAGGTATTATGAATCACTTTGGGGCGTAGCTCCATCATTTTCCTCCGAATGCGATAGCCCACCTTGCCGCATTCGTCACCCTTTGCGAGTGCTTTATTGGATGTCCCCCCCCACTGGGGGCTCTTTAAGTACGTCTTCTCCGCTAGGTCCCAAACCGTCAAAAAGCTTAGCCAGTCGGACGATAAGACCCATCTCCTCCAGCTCTGCGGGGGCTTAGGCTTCCAGAAGAAAACAAAATAGTAGCTACCCCCTCTCCAGTTGTCCGAGTCAGTTAGGAACTGGCAATCGACCTGGTTCTATTGCCAGGACATCGCTTGTTCGAATGCTGTGACTGGGTTGCCACCTTTTAGCCTAGACCGTCCGGCCCCTCCCAGGCAGCTTGCACTCTCAAAGGTGGAAAAGATCCAGATCCAACCTCTGGTCGACGCGCTGATAGCCGTCGTCCGCAAGGGAGTCACCGGCACGGATTTGCTGGAGACTTTTCTGGGTCGGCGCATCCAGCCGCTGCAAGCCCGACATCACGCCATGTGGCACTACGCGGGGCCTGAGGATTCCACTCAGACTCATCCATAATGTGTGACCGGGGAGACTGTGATAGCGTGGGTCTGCGGCATCACAGGCGCATGCGACAACCCCCGAGGAGCCCGGCGGGTGAAGCCCTTCCGCGCCGATAATCCTCCTCCGAATGAGGTGGGTACACCTTGTCGAGTGCTTTCAATCTTCTTAGATTTATCGCTTCCCTTGTACCGCCACCTGACGTCTGACGTTGCCGACTGTGTTTTGTGCAGGAGTGGACCAACTGGTATTCTGCCGTCTCGAACGGGAATCCAGCTGAGGAAGAGGAGGGCAGCCAGGAGGGCAGCGTGGATAGTGTCGAGTACGTCTCGACAGTGGGGAGACGGAGGAGGAGACCGAAGAAGAGGAGGAGGAGGTTGGGGAACAGAGCTCGCCGCCTCCACCATCAGAACATCGAACTAAGCACCGTCACGATCCCGCGACTCCGCCGGCTCCTCCAGCAGCCCCGAGTGCTCCGCCAGCCCCTCCCGTAGCTCCGAGTGATCGGAGTGTGAAGAGGACTAGGGACGCTGCTGCCGAGCCCACGGACCAGCCGTCCAAGGTGGCCAAACCTAGCGGGCCCAAGCCTCGGAAAGCTTTGCCTCGGATGAGGATCTTTGTTCCAGTCGCCTCAGCGTAAGTGTCTTGTTCTCCCATCTTCCTTCAGTATATGATTGAACTCATGCTTATCCGTCGAGTGGATTTCACTCAACAAAGCTGCTACCTCCGTCACCTCTCTGCCACACCAGGACGATGATCCCATGGACGCGGATAACGCTGCCACGTCCCAGCAAGGTACGTTGTCACGACTCTGAGAGTTTGTATTATTGTTTCGCGAGTGTTGCCTTTAATCTTGCCCTTTTTCTGTAACTTCATGTTGTTCAGTCGGGATTCCTTCGGAGGTGATTCATCTGGAGGACGACGACCAAAGGGGGTCAGGGCCAGCTTTGGCGCCTGTCCTTGAGGTTGTCCCATCTGCTACTACTCCCACCACGAACGTGCCTCCGACCGAGACGATGCCGCCGACTGAGACGGTGCTCCTCGCGGCGGAACCGACTGGAGTGGAGCTTGGGATGCCCAAGGAGTCTTCTGTCGTGCCGGGTCCGTCAACCGTTCAGTATGACGCCCGACACCTCCCGGAAGACCAGGTGGGGGCCGCCAAGGACGCCATGGTGCAGGTGGAGCTGATGGTGGGTGACGCCAAGGGAGCGTATGACTCCATTGCGTCTTTATACAAGAAAAGCTTGGAACTCCAGGACGATATCCGAGTAAGTGCGCTAGTAAGTGTTTACTTTCCACTTGTTACCCACTGGGGGTTAAAGTGATATACTCGGATACAGTAGGATTATTTTGCAGTGGGTTCACTCCGAGTGAACCCAGTGGGTGTAGTCCCCGAGACTTCTGTCGAGTGCTTGCACCGGCAGTTGTCTTTATATGTATTTCCCGTGATCTGAGCATATCAGAGCTGATCTGCCCGAATATTACCAGTGGGGGCACTCGGAGTGCGCCTACTGGATGTAGTTCCCGAGAGTAGTGTTACTCAGGTCGGGTAATAGCATTCTCGTAGATTTGTCTGTTTGTCATGGAGCTCAATAGGGCCGACCTGTTCGAGCTTCATGCCAGTGGGGTCACTCTTAGTGAACCCACTGGGTGTAGTCCCCGAGACCGCTGTCGATTGCTTGCATCGGCAGGGGTCTGAAGAACTTTGATTGTTTTGTCATATGTGTCGCTACTTTTTCCTTGTTGAATGTGTCTGATCTTCCCTTTGCTCTTATTTGGCAGAAGACTTGCAAATGGGATCTGCGTACAATGCTCTAAAGGCTGAGAAGATTCAACTCGCTGCGGACTTAGAGGCGGCTGTGAATGACCTGGCTGGTGTGAAGGGGGCTCTTGCTGACCGAGAGAAGTCTTTGGAGGAGTCCCTGGAGACCAACAAGGCATTGCTAGCCGAAATTGAAAAATTGAAGAGTCAAAGAACCGAACGGATGGGCCAGCTGAAGTTGATGAACACTCGGTGCATGGCGCAGGAGAAGTACGTCAGCGACTGGGCAAGGAAAATGGTTGCACTGCTTGGTGGTAAGTTTTTGCCGAGTGCTTCTTCACCTTGGAGTTCATTTTGCGCTTACTTTCTGCTTGTCTTTTCTTTGCAAAATTTTGTCGGGACGCTGAGGCTGAAGCAGACGACATTGAACGGTTGGTCGTTCCGAACGTTCCACTCAGCGACGAAGCCAACTGGGACTTGCTCCGAGCGCATATTCGCCTTAGCAGAGTGGGACCTTTTGTTGGCCGCCTGAGAGAAGTCATCGGCCGGATCGACAAGGAGCTATGGCCTGAAGACGATTCCCGGCAAGAAATAGATGGGTTGATGACTCGGCTGGAGGACGTCCCGAGCAGAGTGAAGGCATGGAAGAAGTCTGCCGCTCGTTGTGGTGCGGATGTGGCGCTATCTCTGGTCCGAGTGCACTGCTAGGAAGCTCGCGAAGAAAAGCTGAAGGCATTGCAGGTCGTCAACACCAAGAACCTTCGATTCAAAGATTTCATGGAGACCTTCCTCGACACAGCCACTCGCATCGCAGACGGGATCGACCTTGACACCATTGTGGAGCCTGCCAGTCTTGGTGACGCTTGAAAAACTTTATGGTGAACGCACATTTACCTCGGTATGCCGAGTGGTATCTGTATCAAACTCTGGCCACTGCTGTTGGCCGTCACATTCGTGGTTCCAACTTTGAATTCGAATGTAATATTTCGCTCTTCTTTCGCTAAGTTTTTTTTGACACGATTTTGGCTCGTGGTTTTTGTTTGGCGTTTCTTGGTGAAGCCAATGGCAAACATGCAGAGCATGTAGTTGTCATTTGTCTTCACATCCACATGAGCCTCAATGAGGGTCTGCCAAGTCTCCGAGTGCACACTCGGAGCGATCTTTTACTTAGGCAACTCTGGATCGCGGCTAAGTCTCCGAGCACGACTGTAAGCTCGCACTCGGAGCGAGTTGTTACTCATATAGTTGTCAGTTGTCTTCACATCCACATGAGCCTCAATGAGGGTCTGCTAAGCCTCCGAGTGGATCTCAAGGATACACTCAAAGGAAGATTTTTACTTAGGTGATTCTGGATCGCAGCTAAGTCCCCGAGTGCGGCTTTTAGCGCGCACTCGGAACGAGTTTGTACTTAGGCGATTCTGGATCACAGCTAAGTCCTCGAGTGCGGCTGTAAGCTCGCACTCGGAGCGAGTTGTTACTCATGTAGTTGTCAGTTGTCTTCACATCCACATGAGCCTCAATGAGGGTCTGCTAAGCCTCCGAGTGGATCTCGAGGATACACTCGAAGGAAGCTTTTTTACTTAGGCGATTCTGGATCGCAGATAAGTCCCCGAGTGCGGCTTTTAGCGCGCACTCGGAACGAGTTTGTACTTAGGCGATTCTGGATCGCAGCTAAGTCCCCGAGTGCAGCTGTAAGCTCGCACTCGGAGCGAGTTGTGACTCATGTAGTTGTCAGTTCTCTTCACATCCACATGAGCCTCAATGAGGGTCTGCTAAGCCTCCGAGTGGATCTCGAGAATACACTCGGAGGAAGCTTTTTTACTTAGGCGATTCTGGATCGTGGCTAAGTCCCCAAGTGCGGCTTTTAGTGCGCACTCGGAGCGAGTTTGTACTTAGGCGATTCTGGATCGCAGCTAAGTCCCCGAGTGCGGCTTTTAGTGCGCACTCGGAGCGAGTTTGTACTTAGGCTACTCTGGGTCGCAGCTAAGTCCCCGAGTGCGGCTTTTAGTGCACATTCGGAGAGAGTTTTTTACTTAGGCGACTCTGGGTCGCAGCTAAGTCTCCGAGTGTGACTTTTAGTGCACACTCGGAGAGAGTTTATTACTTAGGCGACTCTGGGTCGCAGCTAAGTCCCCGAGTGCGACTTTTAGTGCACACTCGGAGAGAGTTTTTTACTTAGGTGACTCTGGGTCGCAGCTAAGTCCCCGAGTGCGACTTTTAGTGCACACTCGGAGATAGTTTGTACTTAGGCGACTCTGGGTCGCAGCTAAGTCCCCGAGTGCGACTTTTAGTGTGCACTCGGAGCGAAAAAAAATTTAGACCGGAATCTGCAAACGCGGAAGAATTTTGAACTTGGAAGAAATCAATCTGCTTTGTATTACTTCAATGATACTTGTTCTTTACATTGTCCCCGTCAGCGGTCATGTGTAGAAGCGCTTCAGGAGATCTCCGTTCCATGGTCGCGGCTCATCTGTTTCCCTGTCGAGGTTGTAAAGTCGATACGCCCCATTGTTCAGCACCTTAGAGATGATGAAGGGTCCTTCCCAGTCGGGAGCCAACTTGTGTGGTCTCTGCTGATCCACTCGGAGCACCAGGTCGCCTGCTTGGAATGTGCGACTCCTGACGTGTCGCGCGTGAAATCGACGCAGATCTTGTTGATAAATTGTTGAGCGAGTCAGCGCCATCTCGCGCTCTTCTTCCAGAAGATCCACTCCGTCTTGCCTAGCTTGCTCTGCTTCGGTTCGGAGAAGAGTTCGACTTGTGGAGAGTTGTGAAGCAAGTCACTTGAAAGGACCGCTTCTGCTCCATAAACGAGGAAGAACGGGGATCGCCCTGTAGATCTATTCGGAGTTGTGCGGAGGCCCCACAGCACCGAAGGTAGTTCGGTCACCCATGCGCCAGCGGCATGTCCAACTTCTCGCAGGAGTCGAGGTTTCAACCCTTGAAGAATAAGACCATTCGCCCGCTCTGCTTGCCTGTTTGTTTGGGGGTGCGCCACAGATGCAAAATCCACTCGGATTCCTTGGCCTGTGCAAAAGCCTTTGAACCTGTCCGAGTCGAAGTTTGTGCCGTTGTCGGTGATTATGTTGTGCGGAACCCCGTATCTGGAGATGATGTCTGTGATGAATTTGATGGCCGTAAGGGCGTCAAGCTTCTTGATGGGCTTGGCTTCAATCCACTTGGTGAACTTGTCGACTGCTACCAGCAGATGAGTGAATCCCCCTTGGCCTGTTCTGAATGGTCCGACTGTATCTAATCCCCACACGACGAACGGCCAAACAAGAGGGATTGTCTTCAACGCAGATGTTGGCTTGTGGGACTTGTTCGAATAGAACTGACAGCCTTCGCATCGGTCGACCATATCTTTTGCCATTTCATTCGCCTGCAACCAGAAGAAACCAGCTCTGAATGCTTTGGCGACGATTGTTCTTGAGGAGGCATGATGGCCGCAGGTTCCTGAGTGAATTTCTTCCAAGATTAACTGTCCCCCCTCAGGGGAGATGCACCGCTGAAGGACGCCTGAAACACTTTCCCTGTACAACTGGCCATCAATGACGGTGAAGGACTTCGATCTGCGGACGATCTGCCTAGCTTGGACTTCGTCTTCTGGTAACTCTTGCCTCAGGATGTACGCAATGAACGACACAGTCCATTAGGGGATGAGAGCAAGAATCTCCATGATTAAATCAACCACAGCAGGGACCTCGACTTCAGTCGGATCTGTTGAGCTCTTCGGTTGTACTGGTTCCTCTGTAAAAGGATATTCTTTCACCGAGGGGAGATGTAGGTGCTCGAGGCAGACATCACTCGGGACTGGTCTCCGAGTGGATCCAAGTTTCGCCAATTCATCAGCTGCTTGGTTTTTCAGTCGGGGAACATGGTGAAGTTCCAAACCTTCAAACTTCTTCTCGAGCTTCCTTACTGCATTGCAGTATGCGGTCATGGTGGGGTTCCTTACGTCCCATTCCTTCATCACTTGATTAACCACCAGATCTGAATCGCCATAGACCATCAGGCGACGGACGCCAAGTGTGATGGCCATGCGCAATCCATAAAGGAGAGATTCGTACTCTGCCTCATTGTTGGAAGAATCGAAATGTATCTGCAACACATACTTGAGTTTATCACCTTTTGGCGATATGATCACTACGCCAGCGCCGGAGCCATTCAACATCTTGGACCCATCGAAGAACATGGTCCAATGAGCCGAGTAGATGTGAGTCGGTTGTTGTTGTTCTACCCATTCTGCTATGAAGTCAGCCAAAGCTTGAGACTTTATAGCCTTCTTGGCTTCGAACTTGATGTCGCAGTATAACATCTCCATTGCCCACTTCGCCACTCGGCCTGATGCGTCCTGATTGTGGAGGATTTCCGACAACGGAGCATCAGAAATGACAGACACCGAGTGGTCTTGGAAATAATGAGCCACCTTCTTTGCAGTCATGTAGATCCCATAAATAAGCTTTTGATAATGGGGATACCTTTGCTTGCAAGGAGTGAGGACTTCGGAGACATAATATACTGGCCGCTGAACCTTGTACGCTTTGCCTTCTTCTTCGCGTTCGACTGTGAGAACAGTGCCGACGACTTGATTTGTAGTCGCGATGTATAGAAGAAGGGGTTCTTTACTGAGCGGGGCAGTAAGATCCGGCTGGGTGGAAAGCAGGGCTTTCAGGTCGTCGAATGCAATTTGGGCTTCGTTTGTCCACTCGAAAGTATCTGATTTCTTCATGAGTCGGTACAAAGGTAACGCTTTCTCACCGAGTCGAGCGATAAACCTGCTCAAAGCCGCTAGGCAACCTGTGAGACTTTGAACATCATGTATTCTGACCGGCCGCTCCATTCGGACGATGGTCTCAATATTCTCGGGGTTGACATCGATCCCTCGTTCGAAAATGAAGAAACCGAGTAACTTCCCGCTGGGAACGCCGAATGAACACTTGGCTGGGTTGAGCTTGATATCGTACCTACGTAGGTTGGCGAATGTTTCTGCCAAGTCAGTCAGCAGGTCGGAACCTTTGCGTGACTTGACTATGATATCGTCCATATATGCCTCCACATTTCGACCGATCTGGTCAAGGAGGCATTTTTGGATCATGCGCATAAAAGTTCCTCCTGCATTCTTCAAACCGAATGGCATAGTGATGTAGCAGAAACACCCGAATGGGGTGATGAAGGCTGTTTTTAATTCATCCGAACCATACACACGGATCTGATGATAGCCCGAATAGGCATCAAGGAATGATAAACGCTCACAGCCCGCAGTTGAATCAACAATTTGATCAATGCGGGGGAGCGGGAAATGATCTTTCGGGCAGACCTTATTGAGATGCTTGAAATCGATGCACATACGGAGAGACTTGTCCTTCTTGGGTACCATGACAACATTGGCGAGCCACTCGGAGTGGTGTACCTCGCGAATGAAGTTGGCCGCCAAAAGTTTAGCCACCTCCTCTCTGATTGCCTTCCTTTTGTGCGCGGCGGACCGACGCAGGCGTTCTCGGACGGGCCGAGAAGCAGGATCCACATGCAGTCGGTGCTCAGCCAACTCCCTGGGTACACCTGGCATGTCAGCGGGCTTCCATGCGAAAATGTCCCAGTTCTCACGGAGGAATTGGATGAGCTCGGCTTCCTATTTTGGATCAAGGGTGGTGGAGATGTTCGTCGGGGCAGCGTCGTCGTCCGTCGGGTGGATGCTGACTTTCCTCGTGTCTCCCGCCGACTAGAATGCGGACTCCGAAGCTGGCTTCTTCGAACGCATCAAGTCAGCGGGATCGACTGTCTTCTTGTACTCATCCAGCTCGAGGATAGCCATCTGCTGATCGACAATCCTCGACCCCTGCTGCAGACACTCCTCGGCCCGCTGCCGATTGCCTGTGACCGTGATCACACCTTTGGGACCTGGCATCTTCAACTTCAAATACACGTAACATGGACGGGCCATGAAACGCGCATACGGCGGACGGCCCAGAATCGCATGGTATGCACTCTGGAAGTCCACCACCTCGAATGTCAGCTTTTCCTTGCGGAAGTTCTTGTCGGAACCGAAAACGACGTCCAATGCGATCTGGCCGAGTGACTTGGACTTTCATCCTGGGACAACTCCGTGGAACTGCACGCTGCTCTCGCTAAGTTTGGACATCGGAATGCCCATCCCCTTGAGAGTGTTGGCGTACATGATGTTCAAGCCAGTGCCGCCGTCCATGAGGACTTTGCGCAGTCGGACTCCTTCCACCACCGGGTCGACGACCAGAGCTTGCCTCCCTGGGGTGGGCACGTGTGCTGGATGGTCCGACTGATCAAAGGTGATGGCAGTCTGAGACCATTTGAGGAACGTGGGGTTGGTTGGGGTTGCCATGTTCACCTTCCTGTTCACCAGCTTCAGTCGACTCTTGCTTTCCACGTCAGCAAAAATCATTAATGTTGCATGGACTTGGGGGAACGGATCCTCCTTGTCCTCATCATCCTGCTCATTGTCCTTTTCACTCGGCTGCCCTTCGCCGAACCCTTGGATCAGGAGGCGACATTGCCGAGTGGTGTGCTTCGGGAATATGGCGTTGCCTTCTTCGTCCATCTTCGTGTGGATTGGACATGGCTGATCCAGGATGGAATTTCCGAATTGTTTCTTCTTGGGGGTATACTGAGATTTCCCCTTACCCTTGAACTTGGCATTCGTAACGGCTGCTGCCTCTGCCTACGGAGTGGATGGAGCTTTTTGCTTTTGCTTCCGATTGCTGTTCCCATCTCCGTCGGCGACTGCCTTATGCTTGCCACTACGTATGCGGTCCTCTTCTTCGCCATTTGCATAGCGTGCGGCTATCTCCATCATCTTGCTCATGGAGATGTCGCATGTCCGACCGAACTTCATGTACAGATCTCTGTACCGCACGCCTGCCTTGAAGGCGCAGACTGCCTGGTGCTCTGTGACGTTCTCCACCGTGTGGTAGAGGGTCGTCCAGTGCTGGATGAAATCACGCAGGGGCTCATTCTGCTTCTGGACACAGTGCTGGAGCTCCACGAGACCAGCAGGGTGTTTGCACATGCCCTCAAAGGTCCTGATGAAGACTCGAGACTGATCTGCCCAGATGTAGATGCTTGACGGAGCCAACTGGTTCAGCCACGCTCGTGCCGAGCCGTCGAGCATCAGGGGGAGATGTTTCATGGCGACCTGATCATCTCCACCACCGATCTGGACCGCCACTCTTTAGTCGTCCAGCCATGTTTCTCTCTTGGACTCTCCTATGAACTTGCTGATTCCCGTTGCCAATCGGAAGTTGGGAGGGATGTCAGCTGAACGGATGGCCCGACTGAAGCACTCGGGACTAGATACGATGGTCCTGCTTCCACTCGGACGGTCTCTATCGTGACCATCACGGTGGGCTCGGCTCCTGTCGACCTTCCTCTGGGCGATGTACCCTCTTGTGTCGGGCCTTGGATCAGACACGTCACCGACTGAACGCCGATCATCGTGATGCCGGGGCCCGTAAGGCCCGCCCCACGGAGGGGTGCATGAACGGTGACGATCTTCGGGATTCCTGGAACGGCTGCTCCCTCCGTGTCGCTGAGGAGAGTCGAGGCTAAAAACCGACCGATGCATGTTCGCGTGAACAGAACTGTTGTGGATCCTGTTGTGCGACTGGGAGACCGCCTAATTTTGCTGCTGCGCGGTATGCAACAGGGCGCGGATCTGCTCGATCCCTCTACCAGCCTCTGAATCAGCCGGTTGGAGGGAATCGGCTATCTTGGCGGCGGCAGCCAGGTTGAGGACGGGTGTGTGGAACACCTCGACGTTGCTCTGGCGAGTGCACCGACTGGCAGAACGGCGGTGTTGACGACGAGCGCCGGATGATTCGCCGACCTCATGCTCGTTCCGACCAGTTCGGAGGGGACTTTCATGGGAATCAGCCATGAGAACTTCGGCTGCAGGCCCGCGACGCAAGTACTCGGAAGGTAACTCAGTCGGAACTGAGTCCAAGCACTAGGACGGCGGCGCGACCACAACCGACTCGAGGACCGCCACTTGAGAGGACGCGTTATGTCGCGCCTGGGCGTGTCACACCCAACACCGGAGCCGCGGACGGCGGGACCGCTTGTTGCGGCGTATGACGGGGGCGAAGATCGACACCGGGGCCAATTGCTGGAGAAGAAGGATGCCGCGGGCACCGGCACGGAAGTGCGTAGCCCCGCGACTGGGGAGCGCCTCGACATCGAGAGGCGCATCCCGAAGCCATGCCGAATCGTCGACGATGAAGGAGAGTGCACCGAAGAGGATCTCACAACTCATGCACAAATCTCCGCCAGACGACATGATGAAAAGATGAAGTTGCAAACTCACCGGAAGTCGCTTAGACGCGTGCCCCACGGTGGGCGCCAACTGTCGTGGGTATAAGTCTGACAGTAGATGTGTAGGGTACGAAAGGATGGGTAGAGCCTTAGCTACGGCGAGTATGTATGAGTTCAGGCCCCTCTACGGTGGAGGTAAAAGCCCTACGTCTCAGTGCTCTTGGGAGCTTAGTGTCGAGTGGAATATAGGATTACAGTAAAAGCCAACCCCCGCACCAGTGGGGAAGGGCCGCTTATATATAGTTCGCTGCCCTTCATAATGGTCTGGTGGACAGGGGTGGAATAGTGGCGAATAAGTGCCTACGTTACAGGTAACGTATGCCTTAAATGTTAATAATGGTGTATGAAAACGTATGACCGTTGCCCTCCTGGGAGGTTACTATGTACAGAGTGGAATTCAGTCGGTATGTTAAATACGCTCCGAGTGTTCGTCATCGACTAGATGATGGGGGAGTCCTTAGTTCAGTCGGAACTGTCTAAGGGCCTTGTCCTCTATGAAGGGTAGTCATTGGGTAAGACCTATAGGGTAGGCCTATGACCCTACCCTGGGACTATAACCCCATCAATAATATTACTTATTTTAGAGAAGGATGTGCTTAGTGATGTATCAAATGCATAACATGAGTTGGATGTCGAAGATTTCGGTTTACCAGGTGTTGAAAATAATAAAATGCTGCATATACTTGTCTTACTACAATTCGTGAATGAGTACACTTTGTCATCCTTTGTCATATAAGATCATCTTCTCTGTCATCAAAAGAAAAGGTTCCTGAGCAAGCGAACATGAAAACTCATGAATTGGTTTTCCTAAAATACATTCTGAATTATTAATAGTTCACTTCCCGTCAATTTTTCAAGATAAATATCTATAATTTGATGATAGTTGATGTGGTTGAAATGGTATATAAGTTCTATTACTGCATTATGACATGCGTAATTAAAAAGTGTATATTGGTAAGGATCGTGCATTGCACTTACATGTTTACTAGCATACAATTCATCAGTGTTGCACATTGATGGCAGGAATACTACTAGAGGATCATAACAAGGGGAAAGGATAAGGGAGAAGGGGACTCTACAAAGAAAGGACAAGAAGATGGCCGTGAAAAATGAGTAGATGGAGAACAAGAAGCTTATTGTTGATTTCCTAAATATCATAACACCTGAGGAGAAAATTGCTGGTGAGAACATCACACATGTTCTTATAGTTTTTAAATGAAAAACTTGTGTGTTCATCTCTTTTTTAATAGAATAGTAGATAATTGGGCATAGATATTTAAGAATGCTTAGTGCAATTAATCCCTTTTGTCTTGCAGTACTTTACACAAGGATTCGATTATTGGAATAGGAGAGCCTAGCAGTAAAACATCAAGGCTCTGTATTATATTGTTGGCCAAAGTTTATAGATATGTACATATACTGATTTATTTATATTTACAACACTTGAGATGGTTGACTTGGTAATGCTACAAATCAGTATTTCTACTTCTAGAGAAATGTATGTTAGTTTTCCGAATAACTGCTATTCACCTTACATGCTTTCTTGAAGTCATACTAACTTGGATTTGTTATGACATCAGACTTTGTTTGTTGGAAAATGGCATTCGAATTCTTTTTTTCCAGAGGGAAAATACTCTTTTGGATGATAAATATATTCCAAAGCAATATAATTGTCATTCGATTCACTAACTCATGCATTATCGACAGTAAGAGATGGAGAGAAAATGTTGTTTTTTTGCCAGGAGAAATAGAATTTATTAATCAAGTGGTAGTCAAGTCTGCATTACAAAGATCATGCACCTCATCTGGTCCTTACTGAAGTGACTAAAGTCACACGACAGTGTGCTTCTTTATTCTACCAAAATTTGCTAAAAAATAGTTAACTAAGGTTTGTTCCCGCCTAACATGCTTGACTAAAAATTCCCTACTTTCTTGTCGAGAAACGGAAATGATGGTATCCAAGAATGGAGCGAAGTGGGAGAAATACATCGGAGTTTGTGAACTTTTTTTTATAGAAAGACCAATTGGTTCAATACTTGGTCCCGAAACTTCACTTTATGATTTTGTAAATAAATGACATGGCATCCATTATTCACTTAGATTTTTTTCACATGCCTTTGTGGTTTAAATTCCATTTGTTAGACAAGCATGTACTATTGATCTTTAGTTTCTATGTATCATCATCAGATTTCGGTAAGAGTTCGAGCATCTTTTGTTTCCATTTTCCAGAACCAATATGTTTTGATGTGTTTGCTTTAACCAGACAATGTCAATAAGTTGAGCTTAAGAAAATCACACGAAGCATTTATTTGAATAGCCTGGTAGTCCGAAATCCAAGTAGTTTAAAAACGGGCACCTACATATGAGTGTTATCAATCCATAAATCAACAAATGACAAGTATAGCAAGAGATAGCTTATCACGTCATAGTGAAAATGTATGAATTTAAGTAGAGTGGTGATACCAAAGCTAGATCAAGGAGTGGACCGAGAATAAAGAGGGCAAAGGAATAGCAAAGTTTGTCTTGTTGGTTCAACGAAAAAAACATTGTTATGTTGTCCCGTGGCAACGCGCGGGCATTTAACTAGTTGGGTTAATAAGTGTATGTGTGCTTTTAGAGAAGTTAAGGGGGTCATCTTTTTATTCAGTTGTTTATTAGGACCAAAATTAGGTCCATGTCATAGCTGAGAAACTAAAAATATATTTTCAAATTCCTATACTAAAACATTTGTAACTCAATATTGGATAACGTTATTTCGATGTCAGTTGCTCCCGGATTTAAAAATGTTACTGAGCAAAGTTCAACAAATAATTAAGGTATTAGAGCAACTTCAATGAAGCGACCCGTTTCGTCCGTCGCCGTCCGTTTGGGTCGGCGTGGACAAAAATGATGGCCCAACACGCCGACCCATTGCCAAAACGCGTCCGCGTCGACCCATTTCCGACCCAAATTTAGGGCTGAAATGCGTCGGGCGCGGACACGAAGCGGACGCGTGCGCCTCCTCGGTGTCCGCCCCCAACCACCGCGGTCAACATTATTTATGGCAGCCGCCATCCTCGGACCCACGGGTCAGCGACCGCGGCCGGCCTTTTTTAATCCGAGCGTGCGGTGGGTTCCGCCTCATCTCCTTCCAGAACCCCGCCCGTCCACATCCATCCACCTCCTCGGTGATCAAACCCCTAGCACACCATGGCCGGCGGCTTCCCAAACAAGGGCAAGGCCCGGCTCTACCCCCGCCATCTCCCCGTCGTCGTCTTCCCACTGACCTCGCTAGCGCGTGAGCGTCCCGGTGCACCAAGCGCGGTGGCACTGCGAGCACCATGTGCCGCTGCCTTACCCCGATGTCACGCTGCCGCACGGCTGGCATCTGGATCCGGAAAGGATTCCAGTGTCGGCCTTGCCGCGGTCGGCGTGGGTGCATGTGGAGGAGGTGAGCCACCGTCGGCGTCTGCTGACGACGGAGCAGCGGCGAGACCCTGTGTACGCGGCCGACTCCCCTAATTGGGAGGTGTGGTTCCCGGTGGAGCACGAGGCGCAGCGCCGTCGTGGCGTGCGCGAAGTGCAGCCAGGAGGCCCTCCGCCGCTCCCGCTTGTCGTCAGCGACGAGGACCAGGAGGCTGAGGCCGCCTACCAGGCATCGCTGAAAGTGCAGTCATGCCCTTAATCGAGTTTTGGTGTTAATGACAACACATACATAGGAAACTAATCTTATTTGTTGAGTGTATCTAAGGATGGAAAGTACTCTTAGTAGATCGAGAATTATGTGCCAAGGTGGCCTGAGAAGATCGGGACTTATATGTCAAGAAAGCTCGGGATTGAGAAAAGATGATGTAGCCTATCCTTTAAATCAATATTCTTGAGTATAGGGATCCCGCACTATTAAGAGGGGATCACAGGTTTTGCGATGAACTTGCTCATACTACATCTCTACTTTTCTGCTCATACCACATCTCCACTGCTCTGCTTTTATCTCAAAACAGAACCAATGCCTCGGACATCCGGCTTCCTCCGGACGTCCGAGGGTCGGACGCCCGACCACTTCGGAAATCCGGAATCTTATACCAGAGAAATCCAGAGTCAAATAACTCAGACTTCCGGCTTCCTCCGGACGTCCGAGGGCCGGATGCCCGACCACTTTGGAAATCCGGAACATTATACCAGAGAAATCCAGAGTCAAATAACTCGGACTTCTGGCTCCCTCCAGACGTCCGAGGGCCGGACGCCCGACCACTTCGGAAAACTGGAACCTTGCACACAGAAATCCAGAGTCAAATAACTCGGACTTCCGGCCTTCCCCTGTCGTCCGGTCCGTGTTCATCTATACAGTGGTTCCTGATATATATACATCCCTCGGACGACCGACCTCTGTCGGACGTCCGACCCCTTGTGGGCGTCCGGACATCCGAGAACTTCCGGATGTCCGACGAATGTCAGACTTAAGTGACCCCAACGGTTACTTTAGACTCCCCACTATATATATACCCCCTCCCACTTCGTGAGTGGTCGACCAACACAGCAACAACACTTACAAATACACTTTCTTCCTCACTCACTCTTGCCTACACCCAATCTTAGATCCCAAAAGCATTTGTGAGCCCCTTTGAGTGTTGTTCCAATCAAAAGATAGATCGTCTCCTTCTCCTCTCCACCAAAGCGATTTGTGATTTGAGCAAGTTTTGAGCAATCCTCGTGATCTTGTTACTCTTGGAGGTTGGAGACTCCTAGGCGGTAGGAGTCTTCGAAGAAGAATCAAACCATTGTTATTACCCCCCGAAAAGTTTGTGAGGGTTTGGAAGCCACCTCAAGGCTTACCACTAGTGGTTGAGAAACGCCTTCGTGGTGTTGTCTCAAAGGGAGAATAGGGTGAGCCTTCATGGCGTTGGTGTGCCTTCGTGGTAACATCCGCCCCTCTAACGGTGACGTAGCTTCCCTCCAAGGAAGTGAACACCGGGATACATCCTCGTCTCTCTTGGAGTTTTGGTTATCCCTAACCCTAACTCTCTACTTGTGTTAATCCTTATTACGTACTTGCATTTGATTATTGTTTATCGGCTGCCTTACTTTACTCCAAATAGCTTACTCTTTGTCTTTGCAATTATTAGGCTCACGCTCATATTCCGCACCATTGCCTAAAATTGCTAAGTAACTATTAAAATTTGGAACTATACCTATTCACCCCCCCTCTAGGTCCATCTTGATCCTTTTCAATTGGTATCAGAGCCTCGTGCTCTATTCTTGTGGCTTAACCGCCCTAGAGCGAGATGGACGGGACTCCCTTTAATGTAGCTCCAGTGGAGAGGGACGAGACTTCCACAGAAATCAGGTCCTTCACCTCCGAGGACCTGGAACGGGCCCTTGCCAAGCAAAAATAGGAGCATGATGCTTCTCTTGAGGCCTTGGTCCAAATAAGACTGGCATCATTAACCACGGGGATAGCCACGTCTCCGAGGGCCTTAGGGCAAAATGTGTCCGGTTCTTCATTTGGCCAACAACCTCGAGGCAATAATCAAACCAGTGTTCCATGGGTTTATGCTAGATCTCAATTTGAGAAACCTAAGTACAATCCTGGAGGAAAACCTCCTTTGCTTGATGACAATTCCGATTTTTCTTTGTGGATAGTTGGTATGCAGGATCATCTTAGGTACGCCAATGATGAGATGTTGGACATCCTCGAGCATGGCTACCATCATGTAGATCCAAGGTGCCTCACTCCCAGATAAACTTATGACAAGCATCTCAACGACACTGCGATCATGTGCATAAGAAAAGGAATGAATGACAAGCAACGGAGACCTTACATACACATCACAAGCGCCGGTACCTCCACTCTTCGGCTTGCTCAATATGAAATTGCCAAGGGGCAATTGCAGAACTTCTGTATGGAAAAGGGTGAATCTCCCAAGAAACTGCTAGAACGGCTCATGACTCTTGCTGCATACATTGAGTCATGTGACTGTGACAAGACGCAAGATGGTTTCAACCTGACCAAGAGATTTCTCGTGGACAAGTTACTTCATGCCCTTGCTCCGTACCACCATCAAATGGTGTGGGACATAAGGCGGCACCATGGGTTCAAAGAAATGACCCCAGATGACATCATATCCACTTTCCAATTATTTGAAGAGTCAAAGGCAAATGCAACAAAGCACCTTGCCATGCATGGCACTTCAACATCAAAGATCAATCTTGCTTTGAAAGCCAAGCATGAATGTGACGAAGAAGAAGAGGGTGATGAAGACTGCAAAGATGGTGATGATGCTGACTCTGATGAAAGCCCATCTTATGAGGACATTGCTCTCTTTGTAAAGAAGTTCAGTGCAGGAAAATTCAAGGGAAGATTCCCAAAGAAGAAAGTAAGAAAATGTTATAACTGTGAGGAAACCAACCACTTCTCCAATGACTGCCCTTATGAGAAGAGAGAAAATAAACCAAGGTTTCCGAAGAACTTTGTAAAGAAGAAATTGCCAAACCCTATGAACTCCAAGCTCAAGAGAAGAGATGGAAGAGAAATGGCTGCACAAGAAGAATCAGATCCAGAAGACGTTGGTGGGGTTGCCGGAGTAGCTCAGGATACACAAAACACCTTGAGGCTAGTCAACAAAAGTGGCGATGTTGTTCACTACAACTATATGAAAGACTACAAGGGCAACACCCACAAGTGTTTGATGGCAAATACTGTCATAGAAGATGAGGAAGACCAAAGCTCACATGATAAGGTTAAGGTAACCCCACGGTTAAACTCTTTCAGTCTAGCTTCTACCTCATCTGATGAGTACCTTGATGCGGAAGATCACTATGAGGACAATGACTTAGATCATCCTATGTTTGCCAAAATAAACAAATTTATGTGCTCTCTTAAAGGAAATAAGCTCACTATGTTTCACATACTTATGGAAATGGTGAGTAAGCACACCAATACCATCAAGGAACTCGAAACCCTCGTCACTGAGGAGAAGGAAAGGAATGAAATCCTTGAGCAGAAAGTCATGTATGAGGAAACACAAAATGATGCATTATGCTCAAAAGTTGGTGAAAAACTTGATAAACATGCTAACGATCTTGCCTCCTTGAAAAAGGTTGAATCTCTGTGCAAAGAGTTATTAAATGATAAAAACCGACTTGTGAATTCTCATGCTTCTCTTTTTAAGGACTGTGAGCGCCTATCATTGTCTCTCAAGGACAAGGAAGAGAAACTCACTGTTCTTACAAAGAGCTTTGAGGCACTCAAGGTTACTTATCTTGACACTCTAGCTAAGGCTTACTCCTCAGCTATTATTAATGTTGATACCTGCATTGCTAACTCTAGTAGTGAACTGGCATCTATTCTTGAGGAAAACTGTTCGCTAAAGGCACAGCTAGATAGAGGTCTCATGACATGTGCACAAGGACAAAAGACTCTCAATGAGATCTTAAGTCAACACAATGAAGTCTTTGCCAAGGAAGGGCTTGGGTTCAATCCAAGCACCGCCAAGAAAAGTGTATCTCCTCTCAAGTGCACCACCCCGCTTAAAGAAATATTTGTACAAGAGGGACACAAGGAGAAAGGTAAGGTTGTGAGTGGGTCGGCCACTAGGGGTTTGCCCACTCTCAACAAGACAACTGAATTCATACCTCCATCCTATGTACTTCGCAAATCAAAGGAAGGAGAGGTTTATGCTAAATTCGTTGGTCCCAGTAATGCATTCCGGTTTTATGCTATTTGGGTCCCTAAGACTCTTGTAACTAATGTGAGAGGCCCCATGACGAAATGGGCACCTCAAACCAAGTCTTAATTCGTGTACATGCTGTTTTCTCCCGAGGAGTCAAATGGGTGATCGACAGTGGATGCACCAATCATATGACCGGAGATAGTAACTTGCTCTATGACTTCATGCAAGCCATTCGACCATACATGAGCATTGTATTCTGTGTAGGGTCGAAAGGGCCGGTAATTGGGTTGGGCAAGGTGGCAATCACTAATGACATGTCTCTTGCAAATGTCATGCTTGTCCAATCTCTTCAATATCATTTGCTTTCAGTTCGCCAATTGGCTTCCGTTGGTTATGACACACTATTCGGACTAACGGATGTGAAAGTCTTTAAGAGAGACACTCTCGAAGTGGCCTTTGTTGGAGAGTTGGATGGCAACCTTTACACGGTTGATTTCTCGAAAGAGAGCACTTTCCATACAACTTGTCTGATGGCCAAGGCTGACATGGGATGGCTGTGGCATCGCCGGCTCGCCCATGTCGGCATGAGAAATCTTCAAAATCTCTTAAAAGGCAAACACATCCTTGGACTAACTAATGCATCTTTTAAGAAAGATCGTGTGTGCAGTGCATGCATAGCTGGGAAGCAACATCAATCAAAACACCCACCCAAGAATATTGTATCCACCTCAAGGCCGTTAGAGCTCCTTCATGTGGATCTGTTTGGGCCTCCTTCATGGGCAAGTCTTGGTGGGAAAAAGTATGGACTAGTCATTGTTGATGATCACTCAAGATACACATGGGTATTCTTCCTCAAGTCCAAGGACGAGACGAAGATCACCTTCATTGATTTTGCCAAACAAGTCCAGCGCAAGTTTGACAAGGTCATCAAGGCAATAAGAAGTGATAATGGCTCCGAGTTCAAGAATTAGACCCTAGAAGAATTTCTTAATGATGAGGGAATTGAACATCAGTACTCCGCACCTTACACCCCTCAGCAAAATGGTGTAGCAGAGAGGAAGAACCGGACACTTGTGGAAATGGCAAGGTCCATGTTAGACGAATACAAGTCACCACATAGTTTTTGGGCTGAGGCTGTCAACACAACATGTCATGCATCAAACCGGCTTTTCCTTCGACCAATATTGGAAAAGACTCCATATGAGCTCCTAACCGGGAACAAGCCCAATGTCAAGTACTTTCGTGTATTTGGATGCACGTGTTTCATCCTCAACAAACGGGACCGGTTAGGAAAATTTCAATCCAAAACAACTGAAGGATTTTTGTTGGCTATGGATCAAACTCTCACGCCTATAGAGTCTACAACAAATCCACTGGATGTGTTATAGAAACCTCTGACGTGACGTTTGATGAATTTAACCGCTCCCATGGGGAGCAAGTTGATCTAAGTGATGCAGGTGAAGAAAATTCCTCGCAAGATATCTTGAACATGGGTGTAGGTGCACTTCTTCCCATGGAACAAAAACCCCATGATGATGATGAGCATGATGAGAGTATTTCTCATCCTCAAGACAGTTCACTGCCCGTACCTCCACAAGATACTAGCACACATATCATGCCAGTTGTTCAGGATCAAGTGGGAGAACATGTCTCTCACCCTGATCACACTCAAGAACAAGTTGACCTTCAAGAGCTAGACCAAAGTATGGATATGGTTGATGATGAACCTCAACAGGTGCAACACGAAGAGGAATATCTTCCACCGCACGTTAATGATACATATGTTGAGGACATTGATGATGGAAACAAAGTCGAACCTCGTGAAACCCTGACCTCCATCATGCCATGTGTGGCCGGTCGTGTTGATATTGATCAAATCCTCACCAGCGTGTCGGAAGGTAGAGTGACTCGTAAACAATTAACAAACTTTTGTGCTCACTTTTTGTTTGTCTCTAGTACTGTGCCACAGAGGGTTCAGGATGCATTGTGTGACAATGACTGGCTCCTTGCTATGCAAGAAGAGTTAAACAGTTTTACACGCAACAAAGTATGGTCATTGGTAGAACGACCAACTGAGGAACACAATGTCATTGGAACTAAATGGATCCTCAAGAACAAGGAAGATGAGAATGGGACTGTCCTCCGCAACAAGGCAAGGTTAGTAGCACAGGGGTACTCCCAAGTTGAAGGTTTGGACTTTGGTGAGACTTTCGCTCGTGTTGCTCGTCTTGAATCCATTCGCATTCTATTGGCTTATGCTGCTTTCAATGGTTTTACTTTGCATCAAATGGATGTGAAAAGTGCTTTCCTTAACGGTCCTCTACAAGAAGAGGTATATGTATCACAACCACCTGGGTTTGTTGACCCCCATCACAAAGACCATGTGTACAAACTTCACAAGGCTCTGTATGGCCTCAAACAAGCACCCCGTGCTTGGTACGATCATCTTAAGAAGTTCTTACTCGATGGTGGCTTTGTGAGAGGGGTGCTCGATCCCACTCTTTTTACTAAGAGGGAAAACGGTGATTTGATCTTATGCCAAATCTATGTGGATGACATCATTTTTGGTTCTCCTAACATCCATTTATGCAAGAAGTTTGCGGCCTCCATGACCAAGACCTTTGAGATGTCACTCAACACGGACCTGAAGTTCTTTCTTGGGTTTCAAATACAACAATTTCAAGAAGGAATTTTCTTGTCTCAAACTAAATACCTCAAGGACATTCTAGAAAAATTTGATATGACAAATGCTAAACCAATGAAGACACCCATGGCCACAGATGTTGTTCTAAACGAAGACACCAACGGTATTCCTTTTGACCCATCTACCTACCGCTCTATGATTGGTTCGTTACTTTATCTTTGTGCATCTAGACTGGACATCATGTTAAGTGTAGGCATATGTGCTAGATTTCAAGCTTCCCCTAGGGAAAGCCATCATATGGCGGTTAAGCATATTCTTAGATACCTTGTTCACACCCCAAAGTTAGGCCTATGGTACCCTAAGGATGCAAAGTTCGATCTTATTGGGTACTCCGATGCGGATTGGGCTGGTGACAAAGTGGGACGGAAATTCACTTCCGATGCATGTCCGTTTCTTGGACGTTCCTTGGTAAGTTGGTCCTCGAAAAAGCAGAATTGCGTTTCTCTCTCCACGGCCGAGGCCGAATATATTGCAGCCGCAAGTTGTGCAACCCAACTGCTATGGTCGATACGTGATGCTATGGACGGCTAAACACACTCCAGACATTCGGCACATGTCGGTCGTCCGACGGCTGATGCTCTCCGGACGTCCGACGCCCGTCGGACGTCCGACACATCGGGAGCCTCTATAAATAAGGGGCGCGGGTCGGGCCTTGCCCTAGCCCCCACGCGCCCCCCTTTTCTCACAGCCGCCTCCACAGCCGCTGCCAGCTGCCTCAGGAGCTCAGCCCTGCGACCTCGCCGCCAGGCCGCGATCTGGCTGTTCTCCTCCGTAGGATCCTTCTTCCATTCCTCTCCTCTCTCGATCTACAGGTATCCTCTCGGTCTCTCTCGTGATTGGTTCCCCTTTCTCACTAGTTCATGTGTTCGTTCATGTGTTTTGACCGTGACCGTTCCTCATTGGGTTTCCAATCATGTAGGCCTTTTTCCATCATGCCCAAGATTAAGCACACTACCCGAAAGAACTCTGCTGGCTCATCCGCTCGTGCCCCTACTGGCACGGGGTCGGATGACTCCGATGTACCATGCCGTCCCTTCAAACGGCTCGCCCGGCGTCCTCCTCCACAACCCCACTCCTCGTCTGATGGCTCGGACTTCGAGGATGAGCTTGCAGCTAAGGAACGTGCTGAATACATTGCCGTTCGGAAGACTATGCCTAAGCCAGGGACTCGCAGGCCCTCATATATGCCACCGCCTCCTCCTGAACAGCCCGAAGGTGATACTCGTCGCATCTCCCTTGAACCTCCTCCTACTTTAGGTCGTGAAGTCAAGGACTTCACCAAGGTTCCTAAGTCTTCCTACTTTACATTCCGCCGCGATGTTAACCAATTTTCTGTTGAACGTGACTCTATGGACTCACGTTTCCACACACACGTCCAAGCGGACATCTTTTCTACTGTCATCGTTCCTAAGGGTCTCTCAGTACATCATTATATTGATCTTGAGCATATTCGCACTCACCGGGCGAAATACTCAGGTGCCATTGAGCTCATTGATGTTGGAAATATGCCCTAGAGGCAATAATAAAATGGTCATTATCGTATTTCCTCGTTCATGATAATCGTCTATCGTTCATGCTATAATTGTATTAACAGGAAACAGTAATACATGTGTGAATGAATAGATCATAATGTGTCCCTAGCAAGCCTCTAGTTGGCTAGCTCGTTAGTCAATAGATGATCATGGTTTCCTGATCATGGACATTGAATGTCATTGATAACGGGATCACATCATTGGGAGAATGATGTGGTGGACAAGACCCAATACTAAGCCTAGCACTAGATCGTATTGTTCGTATGCTAATGCTTTTCTAATGTCAAGTATCTTTTCCTTCGACCGTGAGATTGTGCAACTCTCGGATACCGTAGGAGTGCTTTGGGTGTATCAAACGTCACAACGTAACTGGGTGACTATAAAGGTGCACTACGGGTACCTCCGAAAGTGTCTGTTGGGTTGGCACGAATCGAGATCGGGATTTGTCACTCCATGTGACGGAGAGGTATCTCTGGGCCCACTCGGTAGAACATCATCATGAGCTCAATGTGACTAAGGAGTTAGTCACACGATGACGTGCTACAGAACGAGTAAAGAGACTTACGGTAACGAGATTGAACAAGGTATAGGTATACCGATGATCGAATCTCGGGCAAGTTCTATACCGACAACAAAGGGAATCGTATACGGGATTGATTGAATCCTTGACATCGTGGTTCATCCGATGAGATCATCGTGGAGCTAGTGGGAGCCACCATGGGTATCCAGACCCCGCTGATGGTTATTGGCCAGAGAGGTGTCTCGGTCATGTCTGCCTGTCTCCCGAACCCGTAGGGTCTACACACTTAAGGTTCGATGACGCTAGGGTTATAGGGAATTGTTGTACGAGGTTACCGAAAGTTGTTCGGAGTCCCGGATGAGATCCCGGACGTCACGAGGAGCTCCGGAATGGTCCGGAGGTAAAGATTGATATATAGGACGGATGGTTTCGGACACCGGAAGTGTTTCGGGCATCACCGGTAACGTCCCGGGACCACCGGGACCACCGGAGGTGGTCCCGGGGGACCACCGAAGGGGGGCTGCGACCCCAAGAGGTAAGATGGGCTAAGTGGGGGTGGGAACCAGCCCCTAGTTGGGCTGGTGTGCCTCCCCACTCAGCCCATGGCGCAGGGGAAAGGAAAAGAGGGGGGAACCCTAATTTAGGTGGGCCTTAGGCCCACCAGAGGGGTGCGCCACCCCTCCCCCTTGCCCTGGCCGCCACCCCTTCCCCATCTGAGGGCTGCCGCACCCCTTAGGGGTGGGAACCCTAAGGGCTGCGCCCCCTCCCTCTCCCCCTATATATAGATGAGGTTCGGGGCTGTTTGAGACACGGTTTAATCTCTCTCTCAGCGCAGCCCTGCTCCTCTCCCTCGTCCTCTCTGCCGGCGCTTGGCGAAGCCCTGCCGGGAGACCTCGTCTCTCCACCAACACCACGCCGTCGTGTTGCTGGTCTTCTTCCCCAACCTCTCCCTCCTCCTTGCTGGATCAAGGTGCGGGAGACGTCACCGGGCTGCACGTGTGTTGAACGCGGAGGTGCCGTTGTTCGGCACTAGATCGGAATCGCTGCGAGTACGACTCCATCAACCGCGTTCTAGCAACGCTTCCGCTTAGCGATCTTCAAAGGTACGAAGATGCTCTTACCCCTCTCTCGTTGCTGGTCTCTCCATAGGAAGATCTGAATATGCGTAGGAAAAATTTGAATTTATGCTACGTTCCCCAACAGTGGCATCCGAGCCAGGTTTTCTATGCGTAGATTCTATGCACGAGTAGAACACAAAAGTTGTGGGTGATGGTTTGTCAATTTGCTTGCCGTTACTAGTCTTATTCTTTTCCGGCGGTATTGTTGGATGAAGCGGCCCGGACCGACCTTACACGTACTCTTACGTGAGACTGGTTCCACCGACAAACATGCACATCGTGCATAAAGGTGGCTAGCGGGTGTCTGTCTCTCCTACTCTAGTCGGATTGGATTTGATGAAAAGGGTCCTTATGAAGGGTAAATAGCTTTGGCATATCATCGTTGTGGCTGTCACGTAGGTAAGAAGGCGTTCTTGCTAGAAACCCAAATCAGCCACGTAAAACTTGCAACAACAATTAGAGGACGTCTAACTTGTTTTTGCAGGGTTTGACATGTGATGTGATATGGCCAAAGTTGTGATGTTGCATGTATGATGTATGAGATGATCATGTTATTGTAATAGGTTTCACGACTTGCATATCGATGAGTATGACAACCGGCAGGAGCCATAGGAGTTGTCTTAATTTATTGTATGAGATGCAACGCCATGTGCTTACTATTTTTACTTCATTGCTAACGGTTAGCTATAGTAGTAGTGATAGTAGTAGTTGGCGTGACGACTTCACGGAGACACGATGATGGAGATCATGATGATGGAGATCAGGGTGTCACGCCGGTGACGATGATGATCATGCGATGCCTGAAGATGGAGATCGAATGAGCAAAGATGATAATGGCCATATCATGTCACTATATGATTGCATTGTGATGTTTATCATGTTTTACATCTTATTGCTTAGAACGACGGTAGCATAATACAATGATCCCTCTTAAAATTTCGAGAACGTATTCCCCTAAGTGTGCACCGTTGCGAAGGTTCGTTGTCTCGAAGCACCACGTGATGATCGGGTGTGATAGATTCTAACGTTCGCGTACAACGGGTGTAAGCCAGATTTACACACGCAAAACACTTAGGTTGACTCGACGAGCTTAGCATGTACAGACATGACCTCGAATACAAGAGACCGAAAGGTCGAACATGAGTCGTATGGTTGAATACGATCAGCATGAAGTTGCTCACCATGGTGACTAGTCCGTCTCACGTGATGATCGGACACGGGTTAGTCAACATGGATCACGTATCACTTAGATGACTAGAGGGATGTCGATTTAAGTGGGAGTTCATACTTAATTTGATTAAATGAACTTAATTGTCATGAACTTAGTCTAAAAGTTGTCTTTATAAATATTGTAGATGTCCAACGTCAACCTCAACTTCAACGCATTCCTAGAGAAAAACAAGCTGAAAGATGATGGTAGCAACTATGCGGACTGGGTTCGCAACCTGAAGCTCATCCTTGAAGCAGATAAAAAGGCTTATGTCCTTAATGCGCCGCTAGGTGACCCTCCCGCTCCCGCAGCAGCGCAGGACGTTCTAAACGTCTGGCAAGCGCGGAGTGATGACTACTCTCTGGTCAGGTGTGGCATGTTATACAGTTTAGAAACGGGGCTCCAAAGACGTTTTGAGCAACACGGGGCATATGAGATGTTCCAAGAGCTGAAGCTAGTTTTTCAAGCTCATGCCCGTGTCGAGAGATATGAAGTCTCCGACAAGTTCTTCAGCTGTAAGATGGAGGAGAACAGTTCTGTCAGTGAGCACATACTCAAAATGTCTGGGTTACACGGTCGTCTGACTTCACTTGGAGTCGAACTTCCGGATGATGCTATCATTGACAGAATCCTCCAGTCTCTCCCACCAAGCTACAAAGGCTTTGTGCTTAACTACAACATGCAAGGGATGGAGAAAACCATTCCCGAGTTGTACTCGATGCTCAAGTCTGCAGAGGTAGAAATCAAGAAGGAGCATCAAGTGTTGATGGTCAACAAGACCACTAGTTTCAAGAAAGGCAGGGGTAAGAAGAACTTCAAGAAAGACGGCAAAGCTATTGCCGCGCCCGGCAAGCCAGATGCCGGGAAGAAGAAAAAGAACGGACCCAAGCCTGAGACTGAGTGCTTCTACTGCAAGGGAAAAGGTCACTGGAAGCGGAACTGCCCCAAATACTTAGCGGACAAGAAGGCCGGCAACGTTAAAGGTATATGTGATATACATGTTATTGATGTGTACCTTACCAGCGCTCGTAGTAGCTCCTGGGTATTTGATACCGGTGCTGTTGCTCACATTTGCAACTCAAAGCAGGAACTGCGGAATAAGCGGAGACTGGCCAAGGACGAGGTGACGATGCGCGTCGGGAATGGTTCAAAGGTCGATGTGATCGCCGTCGGCACGCTACCTCTACATCTACCGTCGGGATTAGTTTTAAACCTTAATAATTGTTATTTAGTACCAGCTTAAGCATGAACATTGTATCAGGGTCTTGCTTAATGCGAGACGGCTACTCATTTAAGTCAGAGAATAATGGTTGTTCTATTTATATGAGTGATATGTTTTATGGTCATGCTCCGCTGGTGAATGGTTTATTCTTGATGAATCTCGATCGTGATGTTACACATATTCATAGTGTGAGTACCAAAAGATGCAAAGTTGATAACGATAGTCCCACATACTTGTGGCACTGCCGCCTTGGTCATATCGGCGTTAAGCGCATGAAGAAGCTCCATACTGATGGACTGCTAGAGTCTCTTGACTTTGAATCATTTGACACATGCGAACCGTGCCTCATGGGCAAGATGACTAAGACTCCATTCTCAGGAATAATGGAGAGAGCCACCGACTTATTGGAAATAATACATACTGATGTGTGTGGTCCAATGAACGTTGAAGCTCGCGGTGGTTATCGTTATGTTCTCACTCTCACCGATGATTTGAGTAGGTATGGGTATATCTACTTGATGAAGCACAAATCTGAGACGTTTGAAAAGTTCAAGGAATTTCAGAGTGAGGTTGAGAATCAACGTGACAGAAAGATTAAATGTCTACGATCTGATCGTGGAGGAGAATATTTGAGTCACGAGTTTGGCACACACCTAAGAAAGTGTGGAATCGTTTCACAACTAACGCCGCCTGGCACACCGCAGCGCAACGGAGTGTCTGAACGTCGTAATCGCACCTTATTAGATATGGTACGATCTATGATGTCTCTCACCTACTTGCCGCTATCATTTTGGGGATACGCATTAGAAACTGCAGCATTCACTTTAAATAGGGCACCGTCTAAATCCGTTGAGACGACACCGTATGAACTGTGGTTTGGCAAGAAACCTAAGTTGTCGTTTCTTAAAGTTTGGGGCTGCGATGCTTATGTGAAGAAACTTCAACCAGAAAAGCTCGAACCCAAAGCGGAGAAATGCGTATTCATAGGATACCCTAAGGAAACTATTGGGTATACCTTCTATCTTAGATCCGAAGGTAAAACCTTTGTTGCCAAGAACAGATCCTTTCTAGAGAAAGAGTTTCTCTCGAAAGAAGTAAGTGGGAGGAAGGTAGAACTTGATGAGGTGATTACACCCCCTCTCGAACAGGAAAGTAGCGCAGCGCAAGAAGTTGTTCCTGTGGTGCCTACACCGACTAAAGAGGAAGTTAATGATGATGATCATGAAGCTTCGGATCAAGTTACTGCTGAACCACGAAGGTCCACAAGGGTACGCTCCGCACCAGAGTGGTACGGCAATCCTGTGATGGAAATCATGTTGTTAGACAACGGTGAACCTTCGAACTATGAAGAAGCGATGGCGGGCCCGGATTCCAACAAATGGCTTGAGGCCATGAAATCCGAGATAGGATCCATGTATGAGAACAAAGTATGGACTTTGGTGGACTTGCCCGATGACCGGCGAGCCATAGAAAATAAATGGATCTTCAAGAAGAAGACTGATGCGAACGGTAATGTGACCGTTTACAAAGCTCGACTTGTCGCAAAGGGTTTTCGACAAATTCAAGGAGTTGACTACGAAGAGACTTTCTCTCCCGTAGCGAAGCTGAAATCAGTCCGAATCATGTTAGCAATTGCCGCCTTTTATGATTATGAAATCTGGCAAATGGACGTCAATACAGCGTTCCTTAACGGGAACCTTAAGGAAGAGTTGTATATGATGCAACCAGAAGGTTTTGTCGACCCTAAGGGTGCTAACAAAGTGTGCAAGCTCCAGCGCTCCATCTATGGGCTGGTGCAAGCATCTCGGAGTTGGAACATTCGCTTTAATGAGGTGATTAAAGCGTTTGGATTCATACAGGTTTACGGAGAAGCTTGTCTGTACAAGAAAGTGAATGGAAGCTCTGTAGCTTTCCTCGTACTATATGTGGATGACATATTATTGATGGGGAATGATATAGAGATGCTGGAGAGCATAAAGGCCTATTTGAACAAGAGTTTTTCAATGAAGGACCTTGGAGAAGCTGCATACATATTAGGCATCAAGATCTATAGAGATAGATCGAGACGCCTCATAGGTCTTTCGCAAAGTACATACCTTGACAAGATATTGAAGAAGTTCAATATGGAAAACTCAAAGAAAGGGTTCTTGCCAGTTTTGCAAGGTATGAGATTGAGTAAGACTCAGTCGCCGACCACGGCAGCAGATAGAGAGAAGATGAGTTCTGTCCCCTACGCTTCAGCCGTGGGCTCTCTAATGTATGCCATGCTGTGTACCAGACCTGATATAAACCTTGCGATAAGCTTGGTAGGAAGGTACCAAAGTAATCCCGGTGCGGAACACTGGACAGCGGTCAAGAATATCCTTAAGTACCTGAAAAGGACTAAGGAAATGTTTCTCGTTTATGGAGGTGACGAAGAGCTCGTCGTAAAGGGTTACGTCGATGCTAGCTTCGACACAGATCCGGATGACTCTAAGTCACAAACCGGATACGTATATGTGTTGAATGGTGGGGCAGTGAGCTGGTGCAGCAGCAAGCAAGAAGTCGTGGCAGCATCTACATGTGAAGCGGAGTACATAGCTGCTTCCGAAGCGGCTCATGAAGGAATTTGGATGAAGGAGCTCATCACCGACCTTGGAGTGGTTCCAAGCGCGTCGGGTCCTATGACACTCTTCTGTGATAACACTGGAGCCATTGCCATAGCCAAGGAGCCCAGGTTTCACCGGAAGACGAAGCACATCAAGCGCCGCTACAACTCCATCCAGGACCATGTCCAGAGTGGAGTAATAGATATTTGTAAAGTACACACGGATCTGAATATTGCAGACCCGTTGACTAAACCTCTTCCACGAGCAAAACATGATCAGCACCATAATGCTATGGGTGTTCGATACATCACAATGTAACTAGATTATTGACTCTAGTGCAAGTGGGAGACTGTTGGAAATATGCACTAGAGGCAATAATAAAATGGTTATTATCGTATTTCCTCGTTCATGATAATCGTCTATCGTTCATGCTATAATTGTATTAACAGGAAACAGTAATACATGTGTGAATGAATAGATCACAATGTGTCCCTAGCAAGCCTCTAGTTGGCTAGCTCGTTAGTCAATAGATGATCATGGTTTCCTGATCATGGACATTGAATGTCATTGATAACGGGATCACATCATTGGGAGAATGATGTGGTGGACAAGACCCAATACTAAGCCTAGCACTAGATCGTATTGTTCGTATGCTAATGCTTTTCTAATGTCAAGTATCTTTTCCTTCGACCGTGAGATTGTGCAACTCCCGGATACCGTAGGAGTGCTTTGGGTGTATCAAACGTCACAACGTAACTGGGTGACTATAAAGGTGCACTACGGGTACCTCCGAAAGTGTCTGTTGGGTTGGCACGAATCGAGATCGGGATTTGTCACTCCGTGTGACGGAGAGGTATCTCTGGGCCCACTCGGTAGAACATCATCATGAGCTCAATGTGACTAAGGAGTTAGTCACACGATGACGTGCTACGGAACGAGTAAAGAGACTTACCGGTAACGAGATTGAACAAGGTATAGGTATACCGACGATCGAATCTCGGGCAAGTTCTATACCGACAGACAAAGGGAATCGTATACGGGATTGATTGAATCCTTGACATCGTGGTTCATCCGATGAGATCATCGTGGAGCTAGTGGGAGCCACCATGGGTATCCAGACCCCGCTGATGGTTATTGGCCAGAGAGGTGTCTCGGTCATGTCTGCCTGTCTCCCGAACCCGTAGGGTCTACACACTTAAGGTTCGATGACGCTAGGGTTATAGGGAATTGTTGTACGAGGTTACCGAAAGTTGTTCGGAGTCCCGGATGAGATCCCGGACGTCACGAGGAGCTCCGGAATGGTCCGGAGGTAAAGATTGATATATAGGACGGATGGTTTCGGACACCGGAAGTGTTTCGGGCATCACCGGTAACGTCCCGGGACCACCGGGACCACCGGAGGTGGTCCCGGGGGACCACCGAAGGGGGGCTGCGACCCCAAGAGGTAAGATGGGCTAAGTGGGGGTGGGAACCAGCCCCTAGTTGGGCTGGTGTGCCTCCCCACTCAGCCCATGGCGCAGGGGAAAGGAAAAGAGGGGGGAACCCTAATTTAGGTGGGCCTTAGGCCCACCAGAGGGGTGCGCCACCCCTCCCCCTTGCCCTGGCCGCCACCCCTTCCCCATCTGAGGGCTGCCGCACCCCTTAGGGGTGGGAACCCTAAGGGCTGCGCCCCCTCCCTCTCCCCCTATATATAGATGAGGTTCGGGGCTGTTTGAGACACGGTTTAATCTCTCTCTCAGCGCAGCCCTGCTCCTCTCCCTCGTCCTCTCTGCCGGCGCTTGGCGAAGCCCTGCCGGGAGACCTCGTCTCTCCACCAACACCACGCCGTCGTGTTGCTGGTCTTCTTCCCCAACCTCTCCCTCCTCCTTGCTGGATCAAGGTGCGGGAGACGTCACCGGGCTGCACGTGTGTTGAACGCGGAGGTGCCGTTGTTCGGCACTAGATCGGAATCGCTGCGAGTACGACTCCATCAACCGCGTTCTAGCAACGCTTCCGCTTAGCGATCTTCAAAGGTACGAAGATGCTCTTACCCCTCTCTCGTTGCTGGTCTCTCCATAGGAAGATCTGAATATGCGTAGGAAAAATTTGAATTTATGCTACGTTCCCCAACAATTGAGTCATCAGGGCTCGCTGCCCGCTTTGCTTTTCGGTGCGATTTTAATAGTGGCGCTATTCATCAATTTTATGCCACGTGTTTCTTTGGCTCAAACAACACTGTTCCCTGGATGACTTCTGATGTTGAGTTCACAGCCGCTTATGATGAGTTTGTTGCCGCACTCGGTTTCCCCGACTCCGGCACCAAAATCCATAAGAACGATCCTAACCATGCACATAAGCCCGTTGAGGCGTGTGGCCTTCTCCTCAAACCACTTCGTGAACTTGATGCAGACGAATGGATGAAGGATCTTAACCAAGTATCCATCTGGCGCTCTCCCTTCTTTATCATTTTTCAGTGTCTTATCCGCACCATCTATCCCAAGATGGGTGATAGGGGAACCTGCAGCGGCTACTGCATTGATATCATGTCACATTTACACGAGTCCCCCAAGCGCAAGATTAATGTGCCTCACTTTCTCTGGCATGAGATTCGGCTCGCTAGTCTTCAATACAAGCGAGCCTTCCCTCATGCCCCCTTCAGCCAGGCCTTTATTCACCATGTTGCTGAATTCACTGTTGCTCTCACTCACACGCATCACAAGTGGGCCATTCCCAATCACATGGCGGATGACTATGCTCCTAAGAAAACCTCATCCACCTCCACTCGCCGCACTGATGCCCGGTCAGCAACCCCTTCATCCAGCTCAGCTCCTCTCGGTCGCTTTGCCAAATTCATTGGCAAGGCACATTCTGCCATGATGAAGGCTTTCTCTTTCCAGTGCGGTCAAACTCATGATGTGGTTTCTCGCCTCGTCTCCTCCAAGAATGCCCTCAAGGCTCATCTGAGAGACTCGGGCGCTCTTGATGTGAGTGATGACGAGGATCTTCCTGCTGCTCCTCCTTCTGACTTTGGCTTCCCATATGGTCCTGAGTGGGCTGATTTTCTTGACGAGGCTGGTGGCAGTGGCTTGCCTGAGGATGAGGATGATGCTGTTGATGATCTCTGAGCATGGTTGATGCTTTTGGTGCCTCCCTTTTTGGTACTTGATGCCAAAGGGGGAGTAATGTATCCTAGTTTTAGTCTTTGGAGATTTAGTTTTTAAACTCAGTTTGCATGTTTGTGTAATGTAATGGATAAACGACTGTGATGCACTATGTATGGCTACCTATGAATGTCGTGATTGCTATGAATTGCTATGATATCATCGTATGCTATTATGTTTTGCTCTATTACTTCATATGATGATCTATTATCTTTACTAAGTCACATGATATTTTTGATACACACATTAAGGGGGAGCTCCGATATTTTACCATGCACATACTAAGGGGGAGCTCCGTACTAAACCTCTCCAAAGCTAAAATGTATGTTAAATCTTTTGAGAGCTATGTATATGTTGTCATCAACTACCAAAAAGGGGGAGATTGAAAGTGCAGTCATGCCCTTAATCGAGTTTTGGTGTTAATGACAACACATACATAGGAAACTAATCTTATTTGTTGAGTGTATCTCATGATGGCAAGTATTCTTAGTAGATCGAGAATTATGTGTCAAGGTGGCCTGAGAAGATCGGGACTTATATGTCAAGAAGGCTCGGGATTGAGAAAAGATGATGTAGCCTATCCTTTAAATTTACTATTCTTGAGTATAGGGACCCCGCACTCTTAAGAGGGGATCACATGTTTTGCGATGAACTTGCTCATACTACATCTCTACTTTTCTGCTCATACCACATCTCCACTGCTCTGCTTTTATCTCAAAACAGAACCAATGCCTCGGACATCCGGCTTCCTCCGGACATCCGAGGGCCGGATGCCCGACCACTTCAGAAATCCAGAACCTTATACCAGAGAAATCCAGAGTCAAATAACTCGGACTTCCGGCTTCCTCCAGAGTCAAATAACTCAGACTTCCGGCTCCCTCTGGACGTCCGAGGGCCGGACGCCCGACCACTTCGGAAAACTGGAACCTTGCACCAGAGAAATCCAAAGTCAAATAACTCGGACTTCCGGCCTTCCCCTGTCGTCCGGTCCCTGTTCATCTATACAGTGGTTCCTGATATATATACATCCCTCGGACGACCGACCCGTGTCGGACGTCCGACCCCTTGTGGGCGTCCGGACATCCGAGAACTTCCGGATGTCCGACGAATGTCAGACTTAAGTGACCCCAACGGTTACTTTAGACTCCCCACTATATATATACCCCCTCCCACTTCGTGAGTGGTCGACCAACACAGCAACAACACTTACAAATACACTTTCTTCCTCACTCACTCTTGCCTACACCCAATCTTAGATCCCAAAAGCATTTGTGAGCCCCTTTGAGTGTTGTTCCAATCAAAAGATAGATCGTCTCCTTCTCCTCCTCTCCACCAAAGCGATTTGTGATTTGAGCAAGTTTTGAGCAATCCTCGTGATCTTGTTACTCTTGGAGGTTGGAGACTCCTAGGCGGTAGGAGTCTTCGAAGAGGAATCAAACCATTGTTATTACCCCCCGAAAAGTTTGTGAGGGTTTGGAAGCCACCTCAAGGCTTACCACTAGTGGTTGAGAAACGCCTTCGTGGTGTTGTCTCAAAGGGAGAATAGGGTGAGCCTTCATGGCGTTGGTGTGCCTTCGTGGTAACATCCGCCCCTCTAACGGTGACGTAGCTTCCCTCCAAGGAAGTGAACACCGGGATACATCCTCGTCTCTCTTGGAGTTTTGGTTATCCCTAACCCTAACTCTCTACTTGTGTTAATCCTTATTACGTACTTGCATTTGATTATTGTTTATCGGCTGCCTTACTTTACTCCAAATAGCTTACTCTTTGTCTTTGCAATTATTAGGCTCACGCTCATATTCCGCACCATTGCCTAAAATTGCTAAGTAACTATTAAAATTTGGAACTGTACCTATTCACCCCCCCTCTAGGTCCATCTCGATCCTTTTTAATCGCTCACAGCTATCCTCCGCGACAGCGAGGAGGAAGCGCGACGCAGGACCGACGAGGAGGCGACGTACCAGCATCAGCTTGCGGAGGCCATCGCGATGTCGGTCGCCGACGACTGCGTCGTGCCACCTCCGCCGAAGCCCGAGCCCACGAAGCAGCGGAAGGTCTACGAGTGGACCGGCGTCGTCCAGGAGTTCATCACGGCGCGCCCATCTGGCTGGGCGCGACACCACAGTAGGAGCAAGCCTACCTCGAGTACCGGAGGTCGCAACACCTGCTCGCAGAGCGCGCCGAAGGCCTTCGGCTCATGGAGGTGGAGAAGGAGGCGGAGGAGGAACGACGGGAGGCGAAGGAGGAGGAGCGTGCCCATGCTACTGCTCTGTCACCGCCACCAGCACAGCCCGCGCCGGCGGGACAGACGACGGAGGCGCAGGCAGCTGCGCTCTCGAACACGGCGTTCCCCTGGATCGGCCCTGCGCTTACACTGGTCGACCTCACCGGGCCCGATGACGACGACAGCTAGGGCTGCCCTCATAGTTTTAATTTTTTATGTTTAATTAATATAATGCAGACGTGTGGACTCTCGTCAGCCTTTATGACCGGCTTTTAATGTTTAATTATGCACTTCGTGTCCGACTTTCTATTTTTTTCGGACGTCCGCAAAAATGGATCCGGCAAATGTTGGACGCATGCGCTGACCCATTTGCAGAAGCAGACATTCGTGTTCGCGTGGCCGATCCAAACGAACAAAATCGTTCGTCCGTTGGGGTCTGCCTGTTGGAGTTTCCCTCAGAGTCAATTTTGCATTCTCCTCTTTGCCATCATTCACATCAAGAATTACATCTCCATAAGTACAAGCCGTTACTGAAGTTTTACAGTGTAAAAATGCCCCGTCAAAATGACCAGCGCGTGTGTATAAAATATCTACCGTGTTAATCAATGCCGTGCCTTTCAAATTCCTACCACAGGTCAGCCTACTCCGCCGGCGGGGCGAGGTTGAGCACCATGTCGGGCCCCTTCTCCCCGGCGACGGAGAACTCGTCGGGCACCGGCACGCCCAGCTCCTCACACACTAACCGCACCACGCGCCGCGTGACGGACCCCAGCGCCATCTTGTTCACCGTCACGGCGATGGCGAACCCGTGCTCCGGGTCGCAGAACCCGTTCGACCCGCCCATCCCTGAGTGGCCGAACCCCGTCGGCGCGCAGCCGGACTTGCCGTACCTCCTGAACCCGAGCCCGAACTTGCCGTTCGGGTGGATCATGCCCGAGTACTCGCCGACCCCCATGAACGCGTCCATGATGCCGCTGTCGCTGTTGCTGAACATCCTGCCGCCGGCACCCCCTGTTGCCGCCGATGCTTCGCTGTCGGCGTCGCTGGTGCGTAGCTGCACGTACTCGCCTTTCTCCAGAGAGCTCCCGCTGCCCTTCTTGGAGGAGCCTTTCTTCTTCTTCTTGGACGTGGCGGCGGTGGGGAACGCGGGCGTGTGCACGTGGCTGCCCAGGAGTGGCTTGGCGTTGCTGGAGTGCGGCGGGGGAATGGCGCCACCGGCTGCCAGCGCCGCATAGTACCGAGCCAGCGCACGGGCGGATAAGTGGCCGTTGGCGGCCGGGATGATGGCACGGCGAACATTCAGCGTGTTGAACATAGCTGGTACGCCAGCCGCCATCTGCGCAATGCCGCTCAACAGTTCCGGTGGGATGTCTGGCCCTGGACTGACCCCTTCTAGCTTCTGAATTTCTTCCATGTCGACTGTCAGTGTTGCCAGGCGAGATTCAACACCTGAAAAAGGCACAAACTTTCATCAACATAGGCCATGGGATATCTATCAGTGGGATTATATGATCAAAGCAACAATGTCAGACTTATCCAATTTTTATCGCGAGCATGTCGAGAATAGCTTATACTATATCCAGGGGTACACAGAAGAATGATAAAATATACTCCCCCGTTCCTAAATATATGTCTTTTTAGAGATTCCATTAGGGGACTGCATGCGGAGCAAAATGAGTAAATCTACACTTTAAAGTGTCTATATACATCCGTATGTACTCCTCTAGTGAAACCTCTAAAAAGACATATATTTAGAAACGGAGGGAGTATTAGCATGTTCTGTAAAATCGTCAAAAAATAAGCATCTGTCACTATATACTGAATGCAAAAAAAAGAAGAAGAGTGGAGTGGAGACTTGTAAAAAGTGCCACAAAGAACTTGGAGAACCAAAATACTGATGCTAAGTCAAAAATCGTCTTAACATCATTGTGTAATCGCCTTGTGTACTGAATGCAAAAATAAGTTCAGAAAAATGGAGAGTGGAGACTTGTAAAAGTGGCTCTCAGAACTTGAAATCGTGATGCTAAGTCCAAAGTTGCCTTGATCAACATATGTGGAATTAGCAATCCATTGTGTTATTTCGAGGTACGCTGTAATCTCTCCCTAGGATTTCGTTTTTCACGAAGTTAAATTTTAAACATTGTTCCAATACTTCTGTTTCAAACTCTTCCAGCACTCAGCATAGAAGACAATTTGCATAATCACGGAAAAACCAAAGAACAGAATATTGTAAGCTATCTACTCCCTCCGTTCCTAAATATAAGTCTTTTAAGAGATTTCACTAGGGGATTACATACAAAGCAAATACACTCTAAAGTATGTCTATATACATCCGTATATAGTCCCCTAGTGGAACCTCTAGAAAGACTTATATTTAGAAACGGAGGAAGTACATACTTTCTTTTTAGATCTGTTAACATACCTGGAGGAATTCCGACATATAGCTCTCCTTCGATGTGAAGAGGATGAACAATAGCCTCTTCTAGGATCTCTTGAAACTTCCTCCCTGATGCATGCTGTTATTGTCAAATGCCGCTGTTAGGACTCGTGAAATAAAGTTATAAACAAGCAGTATGAGTGTACTTTCTTATTAATTATACCTCTATGAGACCGCCACACAGCCAACCAAAGGATAGGTAGTGATAAATTTGTGATGAACCAGGCTCAGTTTCAGGTGTAGATTTGGCAATCTGGTCTAGCATCTCTTCCCAGTCACATACCGACAGAGGATCGGTTTTGATCACATCTCCCAGAGCATTATGCAAACCAGATGTATGATTGAGAAGATGGTGCACCTATATTACGAAGTGACAAATGAGTCTGTTAGTATCCTGAAACACTGTCTCATTACAGAGCATAAGTGATATAAGTTTTTGTACCTTGATTAGCTCCTTTTTGTTAGTCCCAAATTTTGGCCATATATCGGCAACTGTTTCTTCATACTTCAACTTCCTGAAAGATCAGAGCATACAGTCACTATATGGACAAGATAAAGTGTATAAAAGCATAAGGTAACATGGAAAAGATCATCTGCCACCCCGTCAGATCGTCGAGCATCTGCGGTGGCACCTCCATGCCGCCGCGGTCTGGGGCGGCTATGGTTTTGGGTGAGGGGAGATCGGGAGGAAGGAGGGGTTTAAAAATCTCAAAGGGAAGAGGCGAAAAGAGAGAAAAATGGGAAGGGTAAAGTGAGACTGCAGCTGTAGGAAACTAAAACAGCAACATAAAACTGCAGGGGATGGTACCATGTCATATTTCTAGGCCTTTTCCATGTACAAGCAAAGCAAGATGAAGATGAGGATGACCAAAGATTTGCACATACATAGCATGATTAATTCTACGGCATAACGCAACCAGATGTCCCGCAGACAGATTCACAGTGGAATGTTAAAACACTTGGTACTGAAATTAACCACTCACCCTTGATCGACGAGCCAATGTACCATTCCAGCAGTGATGCCCTTTGTCACCGAGAAAACCGGAAACAGAGAATCAGGTTGAACGGGGCGCGGATCGTATTTCCCCAATGTGCCAGCAGCAGTATCTATTATGACCTTTCCATCTTTGTATGCGCATACCTGTGAGAAGAATATCATATCAATATGGCTGCATTGCAACAAGGTAACCATCATATGCATATATCGTAGCTAAACTCATGATGCAAAGTTTTGGCATACAGATATTGCTACAGCAACATCATGGCATGTAAATGAATGGCAAGAGATTATTGACCCACTTGTAAACCCAAAATTTTGTCGCTTCCCATCTCAATTAGAAGATTCCTCAGTTTAGACTCCACTTCAGAGTTAACAGGCGAGTCATAGATCCACTCGCTGTTAGTTGAGGGACTGCGTGTCATACTCCTGATATCAATGAAATCATAAATTAGCAAATTCGAAAAAGATGATCCCTACATAGCTGATGCAAACATAAGCATGACGCGCATCTCACCCTAGCAAAGTTGATTCAGCAAATGGCCTCATGATGTCTAGATAAACTATCCTAACATTCAGTGAAGCCGAAAGCCCTGCAGGTATAAATGAAAAACTGCCACTGTGATGCTGGAAATATCAGAGGAATGTACAAGTTCAAGAGACCAGACATACCTCTAAGAAGATTCAAGACCCTCATGAAAATTATCGCATCCCCAGGGAAAGCATCAACCTGACAGCGAGAAAACCTCCATTTAACACCGGACTCTTGGTTGACAAACCCAACACAGCTTACAGGAAAGTAATTAGCTGCGCACGGCTACTCACAGGATTGAAATGTTTAACCTCCTTCTTGTTCAATTTCATCTTCTCTTGAAGAGCTTTGGCGTTTCGTTCTCTTTGCTCATTCAATGCTTTAATGTTCTCCTAATAAGTAGGAACAAACCACAACCAACCAGTTACTACAACTTCCTGCAGTATTAGGAACAAAAATAATCTATAACTGGCCTTCAGCATACTTTCGCTTCAGTTGCTGTAGTGGACTGGCGGAAAAATATTGAGGCAATCTCCAAAGACTGCTGAGGCATGTCAACTCGAAGCTTAAGCCCCATCTCTGCAAAGGCTGACAGCAGTGCCACTTGGTCCCCCTACACATTGATCTCAGAATTGTAAATTATAGAGTTTAAACAAAAGAATAGTAAGCTAGTAATAAGCGACAAGATAGAATAAAGAGAACATCTCACAAAAATTGACATTTGTGCCTATGATCGCGTAGTATTGCGTGAAACTCAATAACTTACTATAGGAAAAAACATGGTCGCAAAAACAAAGCCTAATTCCTGATTCTGTTTTGCTTATCTTATACTCCAATAACACTGGTGTACTATAGTTGTTGAATGTGTCGCGTCATCTACCAGCCTGCAATAACACTGGTGTGTAATGCAGGGATAAAGAGCCACAATATTTATTACATGAAAAAAAGTTTAAATCTACCAAAAGTAAAAGATATGCTTCTTTTGATTCAACCATAATACAAAAGAGGGGTAACAGTTACTCCGAAGGAAATGCTTGTTGCTTATAGCTACAAAAGATACCCTTAATTGACTTCTCTTTGATGTCATGTGTATTATTTGTAAGATCAGACTGTTACAAACCTCAGCGCATGACAAAAACATCTTTGCTAGTGCTTGCTTCATCGACTGTGATATGCGTTTAGTGAGCCCAAAATCAAGGAGAATCGGTTTGTGTGGAGGTTCCTTGCTTACAAGAAAATTGCCTACAGAAAAGAAAAGCATGTTAGCATAAATCGATGTGAAAGCAACACAAAGATATCCAATGGAAATATTGGAGAACATAAATTATGTGACACAAGATCTGCCTAAAGAAGCACAGAATTAAAGTACCAGGATGAGGATCTCCGTTGAAGAAACCGTCAATGTATATTTGATGAGCATAAGCACGGGTTATCTCTTCAACGAGTTTTTTCTTATCGACACCATATTCTTCCAATGAATCATTGTCATGTAAGCGAATTCCGTCCATGTATTCCAGAATTAGAATCTTTTCAGTAGACTGATACAGAAAAGAATGGGTCAGATGATGGTCCCAGTTCACGTGATTTGCAAACACTAATGCAAGACAAACAGAATAAAGTTTAGGCTGCCAGTTAATACCTGAATAATTTCTGGTATCAGTACATCAACATCACTGGAAACACTGCCACTCCCACCTTCAGTTTTCCGACTAAGATTCTTGGAGACGGTCCTAGTGTTCTCTGAAAGTAGATTTTGCACCTTACATTATCATGGTGACCTCTTTATGAATGACTGTACCTAAGAATCTGAGCAAGGAGAAGTACCTGCTTCATGATTGAAATCAAGTTCCTTGGGTGCCTCCTTGCACCATTCATCAATCATTGGGTTGAAGTCATATTGAGGTTCTGCCCATGCAATCCATTCGATCAATGATTTTGCATTCTTCAAATCCTGACCACAGATGAAAAGTTGCAATAGCAATCCTACTTATCTTACAAAACACTATTCACAGAAAAGAAAAGAACCTCTAATATGATCTCTTTGATACCATCATGCTGAACTTTCACAACAACTTCTCTGCCATCTTCCAGAGTTGCACGATGAACCTGTGCTATCTGTCAAGAAGTGTTCATTCACTTGAGCATATTACGAATTTACACCAGTGAAAGTATAGTTCATTTGGGAGGCATGGAACTTACTGATGCGGTTGCAAGAGGGTCAAGGTCAAAAGTAGCAAAGAGTTCACTCATGGGTTTACCAAGTTCTTTTTCTATGGTTCCACGAACCTGCACACGACAGACAAAAACCAATACTAAGATAAACTGCATTACAGTTATGCTATGTGATGATGCCAGTTTGATTGGTCACAAATGAATGGAAGTACAAGTACTTACGATACCATTTACTAATGAACAGTTTTTTCTTTCTTTCTTGAGAGTAACTAATGAAGAGGAAATGCATACCTCTTCAAGAGGGCGTGGAGGAAGCGAGTCCTGCAACTGCTTCAGGACCTCTATGTACGGCTCAGGAAGCACGTCCGCTCTGGTGGACAAATACTGGCCCATCTTCACCCACAAACCTTCTAGCTCTATCATCAGGTTGAGAACACGACGAGCATTGCGCTCGTGCGTCTTTGCCCATATAGCGTGCTTCTTAACAGCGCTAACCCACTGCACTCTCTTCTGAACAGCCTGCTTGCACATGAGAGAGATGTTAATCTGCTTCTATATAGAAGAAGAATAGAAGTCAAGGGAGCAGAATAGAGGGAAGCACAAGCGCACCTTATAGTCCAAGTAGACGAACAACGCCAATGAAAAAACTTTGAGGCGCCTGGATATGAGGGTTCCCCATCCCATCGGAGGTCAGCTGGTCAGGAGGAGCGAGGAGGGATGATTCCGGCACACGCCGTGGGCAGCCCTGCTCGAGGCTCCTAGCAGGGCAGTAAGCTTTTCTTCTGCAGTGCCACACACAGGTTCAGGGAAGGGAAGCAAAATGAGCAACTCTCTTGACCTTCACACGCAGACACAGGTCAGTTGTTCAA
The DNA here is from genome assembly GCF_904849725.1 of Hordeum vulgare subsp. vulgare. Taxonomy (NCBI): domain Eukaryota; kingdom Viridiplantae; phylum Streptophyta; class Magnoliopsida; order Poales; family Poaceae; genus Hordeum; species Hordeum vulgare. Next base: position 566,623,839 of record NC_058524.1, on the reverse strand, counting down.
AGAAAGTGACTTGACGTGACAAACAAACAGATTCACTTGACTTGATAGTGCGTCAATGCAACGAAAAACAGAGTGAAATTGAAACGAAAATGCAGAGCTAAAATGCCCTCCCCCCGCTCTTCCGGTTTGCAGCAGAAGCAGAATGTATGCGACATGACGAAGGCATGAGCAAGTGGTTGTTTTGTTTCCGAGACAACGCCACCCATCCCCAACAACCACAAGGACACGCGCAGCGGGCTGGCACAAGAGGAAAATGCAGGTGCGTGTGCGGTGGTAGACTGGTAGGCGGTAGTACAGATTAGAGTACTGGTAGTAGGACGACGACTGTCCTCGTCCTCCTCCCCTACAGTCCCAGGGTCTCCCACAAATGGGGACATAATAAATAAAACTTTGCTTTATCAAGCACGAACATTGGAAAGAATCCGCTGCTCGACGGTATGATGAATCACAGCGAACTCGCATTCGCTGAGGAAACAGGAGCGCGAACTTGGCCTCGTCAGGCGAGAACATCAGAAAGAACTGAATCCATTGCTTGCTGGAGGGGATGGATGTATGGATGAAGCAGAGCAAACTCGCGGCTCCAAGGGCGGGCAAGCGGAGGCGGAGGCGGTTCCTTAGCGTCGAAGCGACGAATTCTCGCCTGATCGCGTCCTCCAGCCCGGTTGCGTGCGGGATTCGCAGGACGAACCCCGGGGAGGAGGCCCCGGCCGCCCGCAGCCACAGCCACAGCCACAGCCACAGCCACAGAACCGAATCCCGGCCTCCGACTCGAGCTGCGGAATTCCTACCCGAGCAGATCGCCCCGCCCAGAAACAATCGCCGAGAGGAGAGGCGGGAGAGCGAATCACCTCTGCCCGCGCCAGTCGTGGGGGTGAATCGCCGAAGGCCCCCCCGGCGCCGGGGATCCGGCGCGTGCGCGAGAGAATAGCCAGAAGAAAAAAGAGAGAGCAGGAAGGCGGTTTGGGGCAGGAGTTTTTCTGACTTTCCTTTTTTCAGAGATGAGATAGAGGAGAGGGGGTTTGGTGTGGTGGTGGTGGTCAGAGCCACAGTGGGCGAAGACGTATTTATTTGTATTTGTTTGTTTATTCGGAGCTGCCGGTTTCCGCGGCTGGCTATAATGGAAATAATTCCCTCCATTCCTACTACTCCTATAAGTCTTTCTAGAAATTCTTTAAAAGATTAGATACGGATGTATATAGACATATTCTAAAATGTAGATTCATTTATTTTGTTTCGTATGTAGTGATCTAGTGAAATCTCTTAAAAGACTTGTATTTAGAACCGGAGGGGTAGTTAGTAGTATCATATACTATCTTGGTCCCAAATTTCTTGTCTTAAGTTTGGTTTAAGAATAGATGTATCTAAATAGTAAAACATAACTACATACATTGATATCTAGATAAATCTAAGACATTTGAAATTGAGGGAGTACTTAAGACTACTAGTAAAATTGTTTGGAAGATACGGTATGTATGATATGGTTTTTTTCTCGAGAACTGTATGATACGTATGTCTTTTTGTCCCCTGCATTGTCCCTCTGTAGCCTGTACGTCGTGGATCCCGATGCATCACAACATTGTGCCCTTGATCAAAGCGATGCTTGCACTGGGTTTGGGTGATGTTTTTTCACGGGAGTGGCCAGTGGAGCTGTTATTTTTTTTATTATTTTTTTGTCTTTTTAGGATAGTAGCACTGGTATTAAGCAGCGTGGGAAACGGAAACCAACAGGGCCTGGCCGGCGGTGGTAGCTGAGCGGATGCGGTGGGCAGCCTCGCGGAAGGTGACAGTGCGGGTCAAATGGGCCGGCTTCTGGAAGGTGGCAGCCTCGCGGTGCCCAAGCGAGCCACGTAACTACCGGAGTTTTTGCCTAAAAAAAAACGTACCTACAAGGGGAAACGGCACGTCTGTCCAACTCAAGCACACGGCCTCTCGATTCGCATAGAAAATGTTGGAAATTAATTAGCAAAGAATGTCCAACCTCAAACAGTCATGTCTCTACTCAACACGCATATGTTCTGAAGGGATATTTTCGAACAAATACCTTTTATTTTCAACTTTTCTAGTTGTATATATACTTGAAAATCAATACAAATAAGGACTAATCGTCCATCCGCTTTCATTCAATCTCGTTTTACTTTAACATGTTATCAGCACGTCTCTGTCGAGAGCACACGCTATATGAAGAGGAACGGCGGCAGCAGCGATGACACATCGCGTCACCATCCTAAGGCTGGCTGTAATGGGTAGTATCATATACTAGTATCATGCATATGATACTAGTGTATGATACCATATCCGTAATGCATAGTATCATATGTTAGTATCATATGATAGTTTATTTATTGTCATGCAAGACACATAGTAACACATCATTTAATGTGATATGGTATCATGATACGATACTCAACCCTTTCTTTCTTCATTTAATTTTATGCCACCTCATTGAAATTACCTAATTAACATGCATGATACTACCTATGATGCTATCATTATGGGCAGCCTAAAACGGGATAGCGGCGGAGCGACTCGGCGTGAGGCAAACCAAGCATCGACGAAGAACACCGATAAATTATATTCTCCGAATATGCTGCAAACAACCTTCCTCTCATTTCTTCTTTTCGTCGACCCCATCATCCTCTGCAACGATCATCAATCATCAACCAATTAAATTGGCAGTTCCTTCTCAATCTTAGATTTTTTTTTCATCCCATATTTAGGACAGTAAAACTAAACCTAAAACGAGCCCTCTCAGCGTTTTGCTTTTTTAGCCGTCCATTTTGATGATCGGGTCGTTTCTAGCCGTCGGATGTGATGTATACCGTCACCTCCAGCACACTTTTTCATCATCGGCCCGACTGTCCTAATGGGCCGCTGTTCCGGTGACCGAAACCGTGTTATCTGGTGAAATGGGCCTATTTTCTCAGCCCATCCAAGATAAAAAAAATCATATTTTTCATACGTTATCTACAAAATATATGCAACTACACAAATAAAACATACATAATTAAACAAATAAATTTATATTACCTGTTTCAACATCATCCATTCACGCTAACTTTATTCGAACAACAAACCTACAATACACAATACATTTCAACAAATTTAACATACAACTATTACTCATTATTCAAAAAAATAAAGAATTAAAGACAACAAAGTTTAACAAATATAATCGTACCTACAACCAACACAACTGAAAAAAATTAAGTCCAACTCACAAACTAAGAACTGCATACACCAACATCGAAACAAACACAAAGGATGGTATATATATAGAGCAAGTAAGCTACTAACGTTCCTCTACTTATAACTACTTTTCATAAATACAAAGGTCAACAAAGTTACAAATGCTAATGCAAAACCTACAGCCATTCCTATCCCAGATCAGTACCAAATTAATGCCTCACTAAAAACGTTCAACATACACATCAATACACAAAAAATGCTGACGCAAAAGTATTAATAGCTAAACAAGTCCATATCAGCTCAATTACAATATTACACACAAATTACAAAATTACTATTATGTGGCCCATAACACTCCAAATTTTCTAAAAAATAAAACAAAAAAATTGCATCGAAATAAAGATCGCAAACCACAAGAAAATAATTAATTTAATACAAATATATCTTAAGCGATTACTATCCTACATAAATATACAGAATTAAACCCTCACTAAAAACGTTCAACATAGACATCAATACACAAAAACTGCTGCTGCAAAAGTATTAATACCTATGCAGGCCCCTATCAGCCTAATTTAAATATTACACACAAATAAAAAATTTACTATTATGTGGCCAATAACACCACAATTTTTTCAAAAAGAAAACAAATAAAATGCAACAAAATAAACATCGCAAACCGCAATTACTGTTATACAAATATATCAATAATAATTTTATCCTAAATTTATAATAGACGGACGCAGCAACGCGCGTCTTTCATGATCTAGTGCAAAGAGTAAGAAGGCCACCATGAGAAGAACCAAGAAGAACAAGGACCAGGAAGCACAAATTGAATAAAATAAAAGGAGTCAAGTCACGAACTAGTAGCATCCTGATTCTCATATTCCGTACTTCACACATGAACCGTACAGATCAATTTTTTTGATCTTAATTGCTACATCATCAGGTGATTCTATTCTAATTTTTCTTGTTCCTACACATCAATCGATACTAACCTGCTGGGCAATGGCATTGTAACACTGTCCAGCGCAACTATGGCCTTCGATCTTCGCGGTAGGCGACCAGCGGCCATAGATGCCCTGAGGCACGGCCGCGACATCTCCCGGCAACGGCCCCGTCATCGACCTCGGGTTGGCTCCGCGAGGCAAGACCAGGCCCCGACCGCGGTGATGTCCTCCGGCGCACCAGCCCACGGCGCAGCCATGGCCTTAGGCCTCGATGCGGTACAAGGCGCAGCGGCAGCGATGCACCCCGGCGGTGTGGCGTCCATGGCCTTCGGCCCGGCGACGGCGGCTCACCCCTCCCCGCGTCCAGCACGGCTCTGGGTAGCGGCCCGGCGAGGCCGTCGAGGCTGTCGATTGAGATTGTTAAAAAAATTCCCTCGGGATAGAACCGTAGGTGGGAATATCAATTTTACAACCTCACGGGAGAGACGAAAGGATAACCTTATCCCTTCATCAGTTTTCAGTTTAAACCTTGTGGTTACTCTTATTCACAAATTAGTTTTTACACAACTTGTAGAGTGCAATGCAGTGAGCTATCATGCTTACTCAAAATTTCAAATTAAGCCCTCAGCTGTTTCATAAATTTAGAAGTGAGAGCGTACATGTTTTGGCATATGTTATATGTACAGGGTACATGATTTTGCAGCAATCGCTATAACTTTAATTTTAGTGCAACAATAAGATTATATAATTGAAAGTAAAATTTATATGAATCACAAGGTATTGGCGGCATCTACTGCATCATTTGCAGATTATCCATCATTACTACGAGGTCTACATCTTATCATTAACAAGATGACAGTCTTCAAAGTGCTTTTCCAAATATTAATATGTGACTACCTCAATATATCATAAGGCAATATTGGCATCTACTCCAAAAAAAATGCAGACTATTGATGATCCACGAGTATAGGGGATCTATCGTAGTCCTTTCGATAAGTAAGAGTGTCGAACCCAACGAGGAGCAGAAGGATCTGACAAGTGGTTTTCAGTAAGGTAAAATATGCAAGCACTGAAATTATCGGTAACAAGTAGTTGTGTGGTGAGATAATTCGTAGCAAGTAGCAAGTAACAAAAGTAGCAACGGTGCAGCAAAGTGGCCCAATCCCTTTTGTAGCAAGGGACAAGCCTGGACAAAGTCTTATAGAAGGTAAAACGCTCCCGAGGACACACGAGAATTTTTGTCATGCTAGTTTTCATCATGTTCATATGATTCACGTTCGTTACTTTGATAGTTTGATATGTGAGTGGACCGGCGCTTGGGTACTGCCCTTACTTGGACAAGCATCCCATTTATGATTAACCCCTCTCGCAAGCATCCGCAACTACGAAAGAAGAATTAAGACAAAGTCTAACCATAGCATTAAACTAGTGGATCCAAATCAACCCCTTACGAAGCAACACATAAACTAGGGTTTAAGCTTCTGTCACTCTAACAACCCATCATCAACTTACTACTTCCCAATGCCTTCCTCTAGGCCCAAATAACGGTGAAGTGTTTTGTAGTCGATGTTCACATAACATCACTAGAGGAAAAACAACATACAACACATCAAAATATCGAACGAATACCAAATTCACATGACTACTATTGGCATGACTTATCCCATGTCCTCAGGAACAAAAGTAACTACTCACAAAGCATAATCATATTCATGACCAGAGAGGTAATGAGTAGCATCAAGAATCTGAACATAAACTCTTCCACCAAGTAATCCAACTAGCATCAACTACAAAGAGTAATTAACACTACTAGCAACCTTACAAGTACCAATCGGAGTCGCGAGACGGAGATTGATTACAAGTGATGAACTAGGGTTTGGAGATGAGATGGTGCTGATGAATATGTTGATGGTGACGAGTCCCCTCTGATGAGAGGAGTGTTGGTGATGACGATGGCAACGATTTCCCCCTCCGGGAGGGAAGTTTCCCCGGTAGGATCGTCCTGCCGGAGCTCTAGACTGGTTCTGCTCAAGTTCCGCCTCGTGGCGGCGACGAATCCTCCAAAAAGCCTCCTCTTGATTTTTTTCGGATCGGAACCCTTCTTGTAGCAAAAGAGGGGGGGGGCAGTGGGCCAGCAGGGAGCCCACAAGCCCCCTAGGCGCGACCAGGGGGTGGCCGCGCCTAGCAAGCTTGTGGCCCCCTGCTGGCGCTCCTCCGACACTTCTTTGGCCCAGTATTTTTTATAAATCCCAAAAAAATCCACGTTGATTTTCACGGCTTTTGGAGTTGCGCAGAATAGGCATCTCAAACTTGATCCTTTTTCAGGCCAGAATTCCAGCTGCCGGCATTCTCCCTCTTCATGTAAACCTTGCAAAATAAGAGAGAAAAGGCATAAATATTGTATCGTGAAGTCAAATAACAGCCCAAGAAGTGATAAATATCAACATGAAAGCATGATGCAAAATGGACGTATCAACTCCCCCAAGCTTAGACCTTGCTTGTCCTCAAGCGAAAGCCGAGCTCAATAAATATGCCCACATGTTTAGGGAGAGAGGTGTCGACAAAACAAGATACGAACATGCATGCATCATGATCATGATCAGAACAGCAATACCAACATATAATCTCTCATGCTAAAATGACAATTCCTTCACAAAGTAAAGTATGGATCAAGAACCTTACCGAGAATTAACAACCGATAGCCTTTAGTCATTGAAGCAATTGCAATATATCACAACATCAGAAAGAGTCAAATAAGAGCTTGTAAAGCAAATCCACATACTCAATCATCTTTTCGTTCTCTACAATTGCTACAACTCACGTGGTACTCATGAGATCAAAGTTTCAGTTGGACACAGAGAAATATAGGGGCTTATAGTTTCGCCTCCCAACTATTTACCTCAAAGGTAATGTCAACAATAATAATTCATGAATACTTACTTCCAAGTTGACATATGAATATAGATCTTACCAAGCATATGACGTTAGCCAAGATAAAGGCGAAATAAGGAATTGGTGAAGATCATCACGACTCTTTCAAGGGCAAAAAGTAAAGGTACAAGATAGGCCCTTCGCAGAGGGAAGCAGAGGTTGTCATGCGCTTTTGAGGTTTGGATGCGTGTCCTCTTAGTGCGGAGAAATGTCACTTTATATTGCCTCCTGTGATAAAGAACTTTATTATGCAATCTATCACTTTTATGTCTTCCTCATCACAGGTTCGTACAAAGCTTATTTTCCACACACTAACAGATCATACATATTAGGGAGCAATTTTTATTGCTTGCACCGATGACAACTTACTTGAGGGATCTTATTCAATCCATAGGAAGGTATGGTGGACTCTCATGGCAAAACTGGGTTGAAGGTTTATGGATGCACATGTAGTATCTCTACTTAGTGCGGGAGTTTTGGCTAATATGAGGTGGAAGAAATCGTCACATGCTAAGGGATCTCTAGTCATATAACATTGTTCGGAACCAAGCAAACACAATTCATTATGTTGTCTTCCTTGTCCAACATCTACTTCTAAGCATGCAATAGTTTAGTGAGTGTTCACAATCATAGATGGTGTCAAAGATGATATATTTATATTGAACCTCTCCTTCTTTATCACTTCCTATTAAGTGCAACAGTGACCAAGGTCTACGTTTGTCTACCCTCAACAAGTTTCAATCATCATTCTTTTTATATGTGAAGCCACCACTTCCCATAAGATCATTACATGATCTTTCATGCTTTTGTTCTTTTCTCACTCTTTTAATCATGGCAAGAGGCAAAGACCTCAACTAAGACACTCTTTATTATATGGCTCACAAGCTCGAATACATCGGGGGTGACACAAAGCAAAACTCAAGCCTAAAACACTAAGACCTTTATTCTACTAGAGAAAGAGAAAACTAAAAAAAGGAACAAACTAAAACAAAGGTAAAGGAAAAAGGTGTGATGGTGATACGATACCGGGGCAACTCCCCCAAGCTTGGCACAAGCCAAGGGGATTGCCCATACCCATGCTTAGTTGTCTTCCTTTGGAGATGATGGTGGTGGAGTTGTTGCAACATGGGTTTGATCCTCCTTCTTCCAAGGCATAGGTGCTCCATCATGGAAAGATGAACGAGTCTCCGGAATCCTCAAATCTGCAGCCAACCGTATTGATTTAAATCTATACTCATACTCATAGTTTTGGTTCTGCAGGTCATAGATCTAGGCCTGGAGGTGATCAATCCTGTCATAGAGCCTGGAGAGGTGCTTCCCAATATCATTGGCATCGATCCTGTGCTTGCTGGTGAACTCTGTGATCATCATGTGATTGGCGTTGAGTCCACGCTCCACCATCCCTTGGCACTTGAAGACCTGTTGCTCCATTGCTTCGAGCCTCGCCTCCATGCTTCCAGTCTTCTTGGGCCCCTCAACATCAGGATGTGCAACATCCCCTCACGCATCTCGATAGATTGAGGATGTTGCATTACTCCCATGAGGTAGGGATTTATGACCTTCTTGAAGATCTTGTCCTTCGGAGCTTTTGGGGACGTCATGGCAATCTAGATCTGCAACAGAAACAGGCTCGAAACGAAAACAAAAGAAATCTGCGTGATACAAGGGTCACACCTTTCGGGAGAATATATAATGATTTTTTTTCCAACCAGAAGGAGTACTCCACAAGAAAACGGAGTCGGGGAGGCACACTAGGTGACCACAAGCCCCCAGGCGCGACCAGGGGATGGGCCCGCGCCTCGCAGGCTTGTCGCCCCTCGTACACTTTCCGGACTACTTCCAATATTTCTATTTTTCAAATATTCCAAAACGAAGAAAAATTCCTAGTGGAAAAGTTTTGGGGTCTGTTTACTTACCGAAACACATACCTCTTCATTTTCGGAGTCTGGAACAAGCTGATAAATATCCCTTAGGTATTCCTCTGGAGTTATGGTATTGATAATATTGCTTTCAACATTTATGGGAGTACCTGAGAGATAATGCTTGATTCTCTGCCCATTTACCACTCTCGGACAATTACCTTCCGTGTTGTTGATCTTGATAGCATCGAAACGATATACTTCCTCAACAATATAGGGACCTTCCTGATACGTCTCAAAGGTATCTATAATTCTTTATGGTTTCATGTTGTTATCTTGTCATCTTTGGATGTTTTATGTACCTTTTATATCTTTTTTGGGACTAACTTATTAATTGAGTGCCAAGTGCCAGTTCCTGTTTTTTCTGTGTTTTTGGCTCTTTTCAGATATGATTTTGGAACGGAGTCCAAATGGAATAAAATCCCCGAAATGATTTTTTCCCGAACGGAAGAAGATCAGGGGGCCTATGGGCCAAGCCAGGTGGGCTCCAGGGAGCCCACAAGCCCCACTCCGCCACCAGGGGGGAGACGACGGTGTCAGGGCTTGTGGCCTCCCTGAGCGCCCCCTGACCTAGATCTTTGGCCTATATATTCCCTAAAATACAACAAAAAATCAGGGGAGCCTCGAAAATACTTTTCCGCCGCCGCAAGCTTCCGTTTCCGCGAGATCTCATCTGGAGACCCTTCCCGGCGCCCTGCTGGAGGGGACTTTGGAGTTGGAGGGCTTCTTCTTCATCATCATTGCCCCTCCAATGACTTGTGAGTAGTTCACTTCAGACCTACGGGTCCGTAGTTAGTAGCTAGATGGCTTCTTCTCTCTCTTGGATCTTCAATACAAAGTTCTCCATGATCTTCATGGAGATCTATCCGATGTAATCTTCTTTGGCGGTGTGTTTGTCGAGATCCGATGAATTGTGGATTTGTGATCAGATTATCTATGATATATATTTGAGTCTTTGCTGATTTCTTATATGCATGATTTGATATCCTTGTAAGTCTCTCCGAGTCTTGGGTTTTGTTTGGCCAACTAGATCTATGATTCTTGCAATGGGAGAATTGCTTGGTTTTGGGTTCTACCATGTGGTGACCTTTTCGAGTGACAGTAGGGGCAGCAAGGCACACATTAAGTAGTTGCCATCAAGGGTAACAAGATGGGCTGTGTCGTTGATATGAGATTGTCCATCTACATCATGTCATCTTGCTTAAGGCATTACTCTGTTCTTTTGGACTTAATACACTAGATGCATGCTGGATAGCGGTCGACGTGTGGAGTAATAGTAGTAGATGCAGAAAGTATCGGTCTACTTGTTTTGGACGTGATGCCTATAGATATAATCATTGCCATAGATATTGTCACGACTTTGCGCGGTTCTATCAATTGCTCGACAGTAATTTGTTCACCCACCGTCTACTTGCTTTCATGAGAGAAGCCACTAGTAAACACTACGGCCCCCGGGTATATTCACATCCATCATTTACAGCTCCGCTTTTACTTTGATTTGTTACTTTGTTGCTTTCAGTTCTCACTTGGCGAACAATCTATAAGGGATTGACAACCCCTTCATAGCGTTGGGAGCAAGCTTTTGTGTTTGTGCAGGATCTTGTGATACTCCTCCACTGGATTGATACCTTGGTTCTCAAACTGAGGGAAATACTTAACACTGCTGTGCTACATCACCCTTTCCTCTTCGAGGGAACACCAACGTAAGGCTCCAAGGCCACGGGGGAAATCATTTGCATATTTGCCTAGGAAGTCCCTTAAGGCATAGTCGCAGCAGAAGGATTCTTGGTGCCGTCGACACGACTATTTCTGGCGCCGTAGCCAGGGAAGCACAGCTGACATCACAAGTATTTCTAGCGCCATTGCCGGGGAAGAGAGATCAAGATCTATCCAAGTAGGTCTCACAAACTCATCTCTTGCATTTACTTTTGTTGCCAGTTGCCTCTTGTTTTCCTCTCCCCAACTTCACATTTGCCGTTTTCATTTGCCTTTCTCCTTCGCAGTTTTCTTTTCCTTTGTCGTTCCCTTTCACCTGCCTGCTCTTAGGTTTGTTCATGAGAGAGCTTTCCTCATGTCCAAACCAAACTATTTCAGAAAATTGGAGGAGATCGAAACTAATGTCAAAGGTTTCATGTCTTCTCAGTTTGACCAAAATAGTTACTTCCGTAGGGAATTAAAAGAGCAAAATTCTTTTTTGGTCTGTTTTAATAAAGAGGTTGATGATATGGCCAATTATTTCTTTGCACTTAATTCTCAGCTCGCTCACCTTGAAAAATTGGTGGGCCAAATTTCTGACAAGCACGCTACCTTAGTCAATAAGATGGAAGCTAAACCTATAATTTGTGATGCAAATCACAAAGATCTTAAAGTGCTTGGTGTGTCTCCTCTTGAATCTTTGTTTTCGCGTGTCAAACCTATTTATGGAGGGGCTAGATATGAATCCACTTTGGTTTAAAAACGCCCCAATGATTCGGAGTCCACCTATCTTGATGATAAACGTGTGGAGAGTGGAGTAGAAGAAGTCAAAAATTTGGGTAGTAATGAAACTCCCACTTTGGATTTCAAGGAATTCAATTATGATAATTGCTCCTTGTTTGAATGCATTTCTTTAATGCAATCCATTGCAAACTCTCCACACGCTTATAGCCAAAGCAAAGCCTTTACCGCGCATATCGTAGATGCTATGATGAAATCTCTTGAAGAGAAGCTCGAATTAGAAGTCTCTATACCTAGAAAACTTCATGATGAGTGGGAATCTACTATCAAAATCAAGATAAAAAACTATGAGTGCAATGCTTTGTGTGATTTGGGTGCTAGTGTTTCTGCTATTCCAAAGTCTTTATGTGATATTCTTGGTTTTCATGAGATTGAAGAGTGTTCTCTTAATTTGCATCTTGCAGATTCTACTATCAAGAAACCCATGGGAAGGATCGATGATGTTCTTATTGTTGCAAATAAGAACTATGTACCCGTGGATTTCATTGTACTTGACATAGATTGCAATCCTTCATGTCCCATTATTCTTGGTAGACCTTTCCTAAGAACTATTGGTGCTATCATCGATATGAAGGAAGGGAATATTAGATTTCAATTTCCTTTAAATAAGGGCATGGAGCACTTTCCAAGAAAGAAAATAAGATTGCCTTATGAATCTATGATGAGGGCTACTTATGGTTTGAGCACCAAAGATGACTATACGTGATTCCATCACTTTTTGCCTAGCTAAGGGCGTTAAACAAAAGCGCTTGTTGGAGGCAACCCATCGTATCTATCATTTTTCTTTCTGTTTTGTGTTTTCCACACTTTCATAATTCTGTTATGATTGCGTTTTTTGTGTTTCTTTTTGCGTTTGTGCCAAGCAAAGCCGTTATGATTAGTCTTGGGGATGATCGTTTGGTCATGCTGGAAAAGACAGAAACTTTCTGCTCACGAAAATAATTGTATTTTTTTTTCTGTAAAAGCTTTTGAGTTGATTCTTTTTTCTGCTGATTTCTACGCAAATTCTTCAGACTGTCGTAATTTTTAAGAATTTTTGAAGTACCAGAGGTATACGAAATATACAGATTGCTACAGACTGGTCTGCTGTTAACAGATTCTGTTTTTTTGTTGTGTTGGTTGCTTATTTTGATGAAACTATGGATAGTATCGGAGGGTATTAGCCATGGAAGATTGAAAATACAGTAACCCAACATCAGCACAAGTAGAATTTAAGTTTTCTACAGTACCTAAGGAAGTGGTGGTTTGCTTTCTCATACTAATGTTATCACGAGTTTCTGTTTAAAGTTTCGTGTTGTGAAGTTTTCAAGTTTTGGGTGAAGTTCTTATGGACAAAGAGATAAAGAGTGGCAGGAGCTCAATCTTGCGGATGCCCAAGGCACCCCAAGATATTCAAGGATGTCGTAAAAGCTTAAGCTTGGGGATGCCCCGGGAAGGCATCCCCTCTCTCGTCTTCAATCCATCAGTAACGTTACTTGGGGCTATATTTTTATTCACCACATGTTATGTGTTTTTGCTTGGAGCGTCTTGTATCGTAGGAGTATTTTATTTTTGTTGTGTCACAATCATCCTTGCTGCACACCTAGAGAGAGAGACATGCACTCACCATGATTTTGTCGAGCTTCACTTATATCTTCTGGTAGACAATTCAGCTCACATGTGCTTCACTTATATCTTTTGAGCTAGATACTTTTGCTCTATGTGCTTCACTTATATCTTTTAGAGCACAGCGGTGTGTGGCTTCGTAGTTGATCTATGCTTTGAAAGTAGTCTCAAAAGGGGTAGTTATCCAAAGGGATACAAAAACTTCCACCTTCATGTGCATTGAATAGTTAGAGAAGTTTGATTCATCTCAATTAGTTTTGAGTTGTGGTTATGGTAATATTGAAGTCATGCTAGTAAGGTGTTGTGGATCTAGAAATACTTGTGTTGAAGTTAGTGATTCCCGTAGCATGCACGTATGGTGAACCGCTATGTGATGAAATTTGAGCATGATTAGTCTATTGATTGTCATCCTTTGCGTGGCGGTCGGGATCGCGCGATGGTTTATACCTACCAACCCTTCCCCTAGGAGTATGCGTTGAATGCTTTGTTTCGATTACTAATAAAACTTTTGCAACAAGTATATGAGTTCTTCATGACTAATGTTGAGTCCATGGTTTAGATGCACTTTCACCTTCCACCATCACTATCTTCTTAGTGACGTGCAACTTTCGCCGGTGCACAAAGCCCACCATTAGCCTCCCTCAAAACAGCCACCATACCTACCTACTATGGCTTTTTCAAAGTCATTCCGAGATATATTGCCATGCAACTACCACCATGACATGTGCCACCACATCTACATTGCCATTGCATGATCGTAAGATAGCTAGCATGATGTTTTCCATTGATGTCTATGCCATGCTAGATCATTGCCACGGTACACTATCGAAGGCATTCCATATAGTCATAGTTGCTCTAAGTTTTGAGTTGAAAGTGTGATGATCATCATTAATGGAGCATTGTCCCATGTGAGGAAATAAAAGAGGCCAAAGAAGCCCACCAAAATAAAAATAAAAAAATAAAAAAAAGAGGCCAAAGAGCCCACCAGAAAAAATAAAAAAATGAGAGAAAAAGAGAGAAGGGACAATGCTACCACTTTTTCCACACTTGTGCATATTAAGCACCATGATATTCATGATTGAGAGTCTCTCGTCTTGTCACCACCATATGGCTAGTGGGAAATTTTCTTTATATAACTTGGCTTGTATATTCCAATGATAGGCTTCCTCAAAATTGCCTTAGGTCTTCGTGAGCAAGCAAGTTGGATGCACACCCACTAGTTTTCTTTAAGATCTTTCACTTACTCGTAGCTCTAGTGCATCATTTGTATGGCAATCCCTACTCATTCACATTGATATCTATTGATGAGCATCTCCACGGCTCATTGATATGCCTAGTTAATGTGACTACCTTCTCCTTTTTTTGTCTTGCAACCTCCACCACATTCCACACCATCTAACCATGGCTCGCGCTCATGTATTGCGTGAGAGTTGAAAATGTTTGAGAAAGTAAAGGTGTGAAACAATTACTTGGCCAATACCGGGGTTGTGCATGATTTAAATTCGTTGTGCAATGATGATAGAGCATAGCCAGACTATATGCTTTTGTAGGGATAACTTTCTTTTGGCCTTGTTATTTTGAAAGTTCATGATTACCTTGCTAGTTTGCTTGAATTATTATTGTTTCCACGTCAATAGCAAACTATTGTTTTCAATCTAATGGATCTGAACATTCACGTCACATAAGAGGAGTTACAAAGGACATCTATGCTAGGTAGCATGAAAGCATCAAAAATTCATTCTTTATCACTTCCCTACTCGGGGACGAGCAGGAGTTAAGCTTGGGGATGCTTGATACGTCTCAAACGTATCTATAATTTTTGATGGTTTCATGCTGTTATTTTGTCATGTTTGGATGTTTTATGTACCTTTTATATCTTTTTTGGAACTAACTTATTAATTTAGTGCCAAGTGCCAGTTCCTGTTTTTTCTGTGTTTTTGCTCTTTTCAGATCTGATTTTGGAACGGAGTACAAACGGAATAAAATACCCGAAATGATTTTTTCCCGAACGGAAGAAGATCAGGGGGCCTGGGCCAAGCCAGGTGGGCTCCAGGGAGCCCACAAGCCCCCACTCCGCCACCAGGGGGAGGCGGCGGTGTCAGGGCGTGTGGCCTCCCTGAGCGTCCCCTGACCTAGATCTTTGGCCTATATATTCCCTAAAATACAGCAAAAAATCAGGGGAGCCTCGAAAATACTTTTCCACCGCTGCAAGCTTCCGTTTCCATGAGATCTCATCTGGAGACCCTTCCCGGCGCCCTGCCGGAGGGGACTTTGGAGTTGGATGGCTTCTTCATCATCATCATCGCCCCTCCAATGACTCGTGAGTAGTTAACTTCAGACCTACGGGTCCGTAGTTAGTAGCTAGATGGCTTCTTCTCTCTCTTGGATCTTCAATACAAAGTTCTCCATGATCTTTATGGAGATCTATCCGATGTAATCTTCTTTGGCAGTGTGTTTGTCGAGATCCGATGAATTGTGGATTTGTGATCAGATTATCTATGATATATATTTGAGTCTTTGCTAATTTCTTATATGCATGATTTGATATCCTTGTAAGTCTCTCCGAGTCTTGGGTTTTGTTTGGCCAACTAGATCTATGATTCTTGCAATGGGAGAAGTGCTTGGTTTTGGGTTCTACCACGTGGTGACCTTTCCCAGTGATAGTAGGGGCAGCAAGGCACACATTAAGTAGTTGCCATCAAGGGTAACAAGATGGGCTCTGTCATTGATATGAGATTGTCCATCTACATCATGTCATCGTGCTTAAGGCATTAGTCTGTTCTTTTGGACTTAATACACTAGATGCATGCTGGATAGCGGTCGACGTGTGGAGTAATAGTAGTAGATGCAGAAAGTATAGGTCTACTTGTTTTGGATGTGATGCCTATAGATATAATTATTGCCATAGATATCGTCACGACTTTGCGCGGTTCTATCAATTGCTCGACAGTAATTTGTTCACCCACCGTCTACTTGCTTTCATGAGAGAAGCCACTAGTAAACACTAAGGCCCCCGGGTCTATTCACATCCATCGTTCACACCTCTGCTTTTACTTTGATTTGTTACTTTGTTGCTTTCAGTTCTCACTTGGCGAACAATCTATAAGGGATTGACAACCCCTTCATAGCGTTGGGAGCAAGCTTTTGTGTTTGTGCAGGATCTTGTGATACTCCTCCACTGGATTGATACCTTGGTTCTCAAACTGAGGGAAATACTTACCACCGCTGTGCTACATCACCTTTCCGCTTTAGGGAACACCAACGCAAGGCTCCAAGGCCACGGGGGAAATCCTTTGCATATTTGCCTAGGAAGTCCCTTAAGGCGTAGCCGCAGCAGAAGGATTCCTGGTGCCGTCGACACGACTATTTCTGGCGCCGTAGCCAGGGAAGCACATCTCACATCACTTCCCATTTAGAGAGAAGCTTGCCTGCAAAAAATCTTTAACGAGAATTATATAGCAAGACATAATCACCTACATTGAACTCACGCTTTTGTATCCTTTTATCATGCCACCTCTTAACCTTTTCTTTGAACAACTTGGCATTTTCATATGCGTGAGTTCTACATTCATCAAGCGAGCTAATATCAAATAACCTCTTCTCACCAGCAAGTTTGAAATCAAAGTTGAGCTCTTTGATTGCCCAATAAGCTTTATGCTCTATCTCAAGAGGTAAATGACATGCTTTACCGTACACCATTTTGTACGGAGACATGCCCATGGGATTCTTATAGGCAGTTCTATAAGATCACAATGCATCATCGAGCTTCTTAGACCAATTCTTTCTAGACCTGTTGACAGTCTTTTTGCAGAATTAGTTTAATCTCTCTCTATTGCTTAGCTCTACTTGACCACTGGACTGAGGTGATAGGGGGATGCAATTCTATGGTTGACATCGTACTTAGCAAGCGTTTTACGGAAAGCACCATGAATGAAATGTGAACCACCGTCGGTCATTAGATATCTAGGGACTCCAAATCTAGGAAAAATAACTTCTTTAAGCATCCTCATAGAGGTGTTGTGATCAGCACTACTAGTGGGGATAACTTCTACCCACTTAGTGACGTAATCAACAGCAACTAGGATATGAGTATACCCGTTGGATTTTGGAAAAGGTCCCATATAATCAAAGCCCCAGACACAAATGGTTCAATAATGAGTGAATAGTTCATAGGCATTTCCTGACGTTTACCCATATTACCTGTTCTTTGACATTCGTCACAAGACAAGACAAACTTACGGGCATCCTTGAAGAGAGTGGGCCAATAGAAACCTGATTGCAATACCTTGTGTGCAGTTGTATCTCCCGCATGGTGTCCTCCGTAGGCCTCGGAGTGACACTTCTGTAGGATCTGTCCCTGTTCATGTTCAGGTACACAACGTCTAATAACACCATCTACTCCTTCCTTATAAAGGTGAGGATCATCCCACAAGTAATGTCTCAAGTCAAAGAAGAATTTCTTCTTTTGCTGGTATGTGAAACTAGGTGGTATATATTTGGCAACAATATAGTTTGCATAATTAGCATACCACGGTGCACTACGGGAAGTATTGATGACATTCAATTGCTCATCAGGAAAGCTATCATCAAAAGGTTGTGGGTCATCAAGAACGTTCTCCAACCTAGACAAGTTATCTGCTACGGGGTTATCAGCACCCTTCCTATCGACAACGTGCAAATCAAATTCTTGTAGCAAGAGAACCCATCTGATAAGTCTAGGTTTAGCGTTTTTCTTCTCCATGAGGTACTTAATAGCAGCATGATCAGTGTGAATAGTGACTTTGGAATCAACTATGTAAGACCTGAACTTTTCACATGCAAACACGACTATTAAAAATTCCTTTTCCGTAGTAGCATAGTTTCTTTGGGCACTGTCTAGAGTTTTACTAGCATAGTGAATAACATTCAAATTCTTATCAACTCTTTGCCCTAGGACAACACCAACAACATAATCACTAGCATCACACATGATTTCAAAAGGTAAGTTCCAATTAGGTGGTTGAACAATAGGTGCAGTTATCAAAGCCTTCTTAAGTATTTCGAAGGCTTCCTCACAATCATCGTCAAAAACAAAAGGAATATCCTTTTGCAAGAGATTGGTAAGAGGCCTAGAAATCTTAGAGAAGTCTTTAATGAACCTCCTATAGAAACCAGCATGACCAAGGAAACTTCTTATACCTTTGATATCTGTGGGGTATGGCATTTTCTCGATTGCATCAACCTTAGCCTTATCGACTTCAATACCTCTTTTAGAAATTTTATGTCCTAAGACGATGCCTTCATTAACCATAAAGTGGCACTTCTCCCAATTCAATACAAGATTGGTGTCTTTACATCTCTGCAAGACTCGATCAAGGTTGCTGAGGCAATCATCAAAGGAAGACCCGTAAACGGAGAAGTCATCCATGAAAATGTCAACAATATTTTCAAAAAAGTTAGAGAATATAGCCATCACACATCTTTGAAAGGTGGTAGGTGCATTACATAAGCCAAAAGGCATACGTCTATAAGCAAAGGTACCGAAAGGGCAGGTGAAAGTGGTTTTCTCTTGATCAGCTTGTGCAACAGGTATTTGGGAGAAACCAGAATAACCGTCTAGAAAGCAGAAGTGTGTGTGTTTAGACAGTATTTCTAGCATTTGGTTGATAAAAGGCAAAGGGTAATGATCTTTCCTAGTGGCTTTATTCAATTTCCTAAAATCGATCACCATCCTATAGCCAGTAATAATCCTCTGTGGGATCAATTCATCCTTATCATTAGGGACGACGGTAATGCCTCCCTTCTTAGGGACGCAATGTACCGGGCTCACCCAATCACTATGAGCAACATGATAGATAATACCTGCTTCGAGGAGCTTTAGTATTTCTTTTCTTACTACCTCTTTCATCTTAGGATTTAATCTCTGTTGATGATCAGCAACTGGTTTGGAATCAGGATCAGTTTTAATCTTGTGCTGGCATAGAGTGGGGCTAATGCCCTTAAGATCATCAAGAGTATATCCAATAGCATCATGGTGCTTCCTCAGAGTTTGTAGTAACTTCTTTTCTTCATGCTCTGAGAGGCTAGCACTAATTATGACAGGATATATCTCTTTTTCATCAAGATAAGCATACTTAAGAGTATCAGACAACTGTTTAAGCTCGAACACAGGATCACCCTTTGGTGGAGGTGGATCCCCAAGCAGTTCAACATGCAAATTATTCTGAAGGACAGCATATTGTTCTAAGACAACTCTATCTATCTCATCTCTTTCGTCCATATGCATATCATTTTCATGCTCAAGCAAGTATTGCTCTAAGGGATCAGTAGGAGGCACGACAATAGAAGCTAGGGCAATAGTTTCATCCTTACTGGGCAACTCTTTTTCATGAGGTTGTCTACCAAACTTGGAGAAATTGAACTCATGTGACACACCTTCAAAGCCAACAATGGCAGTTTGCTTCTCATAGTCAATATGAGCATTGACAGTATTGAGAAAAGATCTGCCAAATATGATGGGACAAAAGCTATCTTGGGTGGTAGCAAGAACGAGGAAATCAACAGGATACTTTGTTTTACCACACAAGACTTCAACATCCCTAACAATTCCCATAGGGCAGATAGTATCTCTATTGGCAAGCTGAATAGTCACATCAATAGGTTCTATCTCAATAGGTGCAATCTCGTCTTTGATTTCATCGTATAAGGATTGAGGTATTGCACTAACACTAGCACCCACGTCACATAACCCATGATAACAATGATCTCCTATCTTAACAGAAACAACAGGCGTGCCAACAACATGCCTATATTCGTCTCTAGCATGTGGTTTAACAATTCTAGCAGCATCTTCACAGAAGTGAATGTCATGGCCATCAACATTGTCGGACAAGAGATATTTGATAATAGCAATGCTAGGGTCAACTCTAATTTTCTCACGGGGTGTACGTGTTCTAATGTAGCCTCTACGTATCAAAGTTGAAGCTTTAGAATGATCCTTTATCCTAACAGGGAAAGGTGGTTTCTCAATGTAAGCACTGGAAACAATAGGATCATTATAGGCAATCCCTTTCTCTTCAACTGGATTGGGTTTAACTACATTGACTTCTAAGGGAGGATGATATTTAAACGACTTCTCTTTGGGAGATCAATATGAGCAGCAAATGATTCACACAATGAAGCTACTATCTCAGAGTCAAGTCCATACTTAGCGCTAAAGTCACAAAAAGTATTTGTTTCGACAAAGGATTTAACGCAATCAAACTTGAAATTCATACCTGACTCCTTACCTTCTTCAAGCTCCCAATCTTCAGAGTTGCATTTAATTCTTTCCAATAAATTCCATCTAAAGTCAATATCTCTCTTCATAAAAGAACCGGTACAAGAAGTGTCAAGCATGGTGCGATCATCATGAGAAAGCCGAGCATAGAAGTTCTGAATGATAATTTCTCTCGAGAGCTCATGGTTGGGGCATGAATATAACATTGATTTAAGCCTTCCCCAAGCTTGAGCAATGCTTTTTCTGTCACGAGGCCAAAAATTACAAATATAATTTCGATCACGATGTACTAAATGCATAGGATAAAACTTTTGATGAAATTCCAATTTCAACCGATTGTAGTTCCATGATCCAGTATCATCACATAGACTATACCATGTCAATGCCTTATCCCTCAAAGATAAGGGAAAGACCTTCTTCTTGACCTCATCCTCGGGCAAACCTGCAAACTTAAATAAACCACAAACTTCATCTACATAGATTAGATGCAAGTCTAGATGTGATGTTCCATCTCCTGTAAAGATTTAGCCAGCAGTTTCTCAAGCATACCCGAAGGAAATTCAAATCAAACATTTTCAGTAGGTCCAGCAGGTTGAGGAGAAACTCTTTGTGCTTCCGTTCGAGGTGAAGATACCCCGAACAAGCCCCTCAAAGGATTAGTCTCCATAGTGACAAGTGACAATAAATTTCAGCACACTACATGAATGTTTCCTTACCAAGTTCCACTTACCAAAGGCGCTTCACTCCCCGGAAAACGGTGCCAGAAAAGAGTCTTGATGACCGATAAGTAAGAGTGTCGAACCCAACGAGGAGGAGAAGGATCTGACAAGTGGTTTTCAGCAAGGTAAAATCTGCAAGCACTGAAATTATCGGTAACAAGTATTTGTGTGGTGAGATGATTGGTAGCAAGTAGCAAGTAACAAAAGTAGCAATGGTGCAGCAAAGTTTCCCAATCCCTTTTGTAGCAAGGGACAAGCCTGGACAAAGTCTTATAGGAGGTAAAACGCTCCCGAGGACACACGGGAATTTCTGTCATGCTAGTTTTCATCATGTTCATATGATTCACGTTTGTTACTTTGATAGTTTGATATGTGGGTGGACCGGCGCTTGGGTACTGCCCTTACTTGGACAAGCATCCCACTTATGATTAACCCCTCTCGCAAGCAACCGCAACTACGAAAGAAGAATTAAGACAAAGTCTAACCATAGCATTAAACTAGTGGATCCAAATCAACCCCCTTACGAAGCAACGCATAAACTAGGGTTTAAGCTTCTGTCACTCTAGCAACCCATGATCTACTTACTATTTCCCAATGCCTTCCTCTAGGCCCAAATAATGGTGAAGTGTTATGTAGTCGACGTTCACATAACACCACTAGAGGAAAAACAACATACAACACATCAAAATATCGAACGAATACCAAATTCACATGACTACTATTAGCATGACTTATCCCATGTCCTCGGGAACAAAAGTAACTACTCACAAAGCATAATCATATTCATGACCAGAGAGGTAATGAGTAGCATCAAGGATCTGAACATAAACTCTTCCACCAAGTAATCCAACTAGCATCAACTACAAAGAGTAATTAACACTACTAGCAACCTTACAAGTACCAATCGGAGTCGCGAGATGGAGATTGATTACAAGTGATGAACTAGGGTTTGGAGATGAGATGGTGCTGATGAAGATGTTGATGGTGATGAGTCCCCTCCGATGAGAGGAGTGTTGGTGATGACGATGGCGACGATTTCCCCCTCCAGGAGGGAAGTTTCCCCGGCAGGATCGCCCTGCCGGAGCTCTAGATTGGTTCTGCTGAAGTTCCGCCTCGTGGCGGCGGCGAATCCTCTGAAAAGCCTCCTCTTGATTTTTTTCAGACCGAAACCCTTCTTGTAGCAAAAGAGGGGGGCCAGTGGGCCAGCAGGGAGCCCACAAGCCCCCCAGGCGCGACTAGGGGGGTGGCCGCGCCTAGCAGGCTTGTGGCCCCCTGCTGGCGCCCCTCCGGCACTTCTTCGGCCCAGTATTTTTTATAAATCCCCCAAAAAATCCACGTTGATTTTCACGGCTTTTGGAGTTGCGTAGAATAGGCATCTCAAACTTGCTCCTTTTTCAGGCCAGAGTTCCAGCTGCCGGCATTCTCCCTCTTCATGTAAACCTTGCAAAATAAGAGAGAAAAGGCATAATTATTATACCGTGAAGTGAAATAACATCCCAAGAAGCGATAAATATCAACATGAAAGCATGATGCAAAATGGACGTATCAACTATCCACTATTACTGCAAGATTTACATCATGTCATCTTGACATATGACTACTTTCAAAGTGATTTTCGTAAATATAGCGTAACATAAGGTAATAGATTTATAAACATCTACTGACAAAAGTCACACTATGTTTTCTATTACCGCGAGATCTACACCATATTGGTGATTATCTTCAAAGTGTTATCCTATATAAATTGAGGTCTACACATATGGCTATAAGGCATGAGTCGTACTAAAATTTGCTCCTCCGAAGCATTTATTGTTGTTGTTCACTAAAATATTTTACTCTCATAGTCAAATATCATTCATGCATAGTCACTACAGGCTGAAATAGTATTTTTTTGCCAATATGAATTATTCAAGCCTCAATTTGCTTGAATAGGTCATGGGAAATTATGTAAAAATTTGCATACTCCAACTATTACCTTTTATTACATTGGTAAAATGCATGGCACTGCAGCCGATGTCACTATTTCTAATTATAGTGTCGTTTGTCCATTAAGACGGGTACCATAATTTATGGCAACGATTGGGTGTCTCGACACTTCCGCAAGGTCCACGTCAGATTATGGTTATACTTTCATACTAACTAACAATGTTAAACATGCAAAGTCTATACATTTTGGCAGTGAAATAAAATCACACACTTCCTCAAGAATGAAGTCCAAAACATTAGCAATTACCTCATCACATGTGTTGTATTGAAGGATACACCCAGGTTCACCAAGGATCACCTTGGCCATGATTGTTATCAAACAAATCATTTTATTAATATAGATCTCTTACTCATAGAAGTAAATTAAAAT
The DNA here is from genome assembly GCF_904849725.1 of Hordeum vulgare subsp. vulgare. Lineage (NCBI taxonomy): Eukaryota > Viridiplantae > Streptophyta > Magnoliopsida > Poales > Poaceae > Hordeum > Hordeum vulgare. The sequence goes on along the minus strand of NC_058524.1, from coordinate 566,600,419 downwards.
GAATGCAATAGCATTTTCATGTAACACATAGATGACATTTTCAAATGCTTCAAATTCATGTTAGGTGAGAGTATTTATTTTAAGATCATTCATGACATCACTCATTGTATCCATTTGTGGTATTATTGCCACTATAACTCCACCTTCAGGAAAATGTGTTATGGCCATTATCTTAATAGTTAAGTATGTACATATTGCATTTTATATGTCACCAAGTTCACTTAGTTCTCAAGCTAAGTACATAATGCATAAATACTTATTCATCTTGAATATTTCCCTAAGAGAAGCAATGCTACCATGAGCACATCATGAAAGATCAACCATTCATTTTTCAAGACCTCCAGTTTGTGACAACTCATAATTATGTCACTTAATAAACTTTAAATTGAGATCTCATGATCAAGTATTTTCATATGCAGATCCGGTTGAAAAGCCCTTGGTACACTTTACATCCTCATGTGATGGTATTACCATTTTTCATGATGAAGAAACATGGAATTTCTTATAATCATCAGACTCACCCCACATGTGCTATACCATCATTTAAAAATCTTGTTGGTACTGAACGCCAAGTGAGTGGCGACGAAAAATAGCCATGAGGACTTCAAATTAAAGTGGCGGCTAAAAGTCAACCAAAGAGAGAATTACCTCTTAATAGGGAATAGATCATTTTCAAGCGGTCACAAAGAGAACTCTCAAGTTTGTCAAATATGTGGTTACATAAATATCGTACATATGACTACCAAACCCTCAAACATATGGTCAAACCACATCACAAATTTATTGAAAAGGCTAATAAATTCAACGGGATAAATTTGAAAAATTACAAATAACAATCAAAATATTCTGGTAGATGCTTGCTCTTAGAATCTTCTTCAGAAGGAGAACTAAAGTCTAGTGCAGTAAATGGAGGATGCATTCATTTGCACTCAATAATATCGGAGACCTGAGGTAATCTCCTAATTATCCCAACATATTATTAACCTATACTTGTACTACTACATGTAGTAAAATGTCTAATATCATATCCCTTGGATACAATATTTGATAAATTTGAATGTATGTTTCAATTACATACTCAATATTGTTGCGTACATAATGATTTTCTAAATATTAATAAGTTATATATTAGGCTTGATAGCCTTAGCCATCCTGGTTTGGGGATGATTAGAAAATTGTTGACAATTATGTTGGTCACAACTTAACAAGTTGCAAAATTTCCCAAATCATTAGATTTTATGTGCACCACATGTGTCATAGGAGAAATTAATTTAAGGCACTCTCACCTTACAATTCTAAATGAGCCACTCATTCTTCCTAGAACACATTCAGAAGATATATGTGGACTACTTAACCATTATGTGGTATTATATTGATACTTCATGGTATTCATGGAAACATTTATAAAATGACTTCAGGTGTATCTCTTGTCACACAAAACCATGAATGATATAACTAAATTAATTGCTCAAGTTCTCAAAGTAAGAGCAAACTATCCTAAAAAAGGGATAAATTCATTCGAATGGACAACTTTGTTGAACTCACTTCACAAGCAATGTCTGATTATACATAATACTTTATGTGCATACCTAGAATGGTTTATTTAAATATCTTATCAAAGATAGTGAAATTAATAACATGACCAAACTTATAGAATTTTAATTTACTAGCCTCTTGCTAAGCAAATACGACATTACACACCGTAAGTATGATATAAATCATACTAACTGCATAGCATACTAATTTCCCCTTGTAGTAATTACGTGGAAATCAACAAAGTATTTCCTATCTGCGATAATCCGGTTACATACCAGTATCACCACTCCAGCGTACATCAATGGGCTCTCACAGAAAATTGGGATCTATATGAGGAATAACTATGTATCCGTCAATCAAAATTATTCATAGCCCGTATGCTGATTGCATCAGCAATAAGGACATTTCCGGCATTAGAGGGAAATTAGTACCACAAAGAATGTCAAGAAATAAATTAAAAATGTTATGGACATTCAGTCCTTATATCCATGTACTCAAAGAATCTGAACTAAAAGTTTAGAATCACATATTTGCAACTCATTGCAAATTTGCCACATACGTTTACTAATGACAACGGTGTCACTCAACTTTATATCCCTGCAGTAAAGTGTCAAAAAGAGTGGAGGTACCTGATAAACCACTCTTGTCCCCAAATGAGAGCAATAGGGGGACAAATCTGACCACACGAGATATAACCTCACATATGCTTTCGGGACATACAGGAAATCAAATCCTCTACTAGTAAATGTAATTCAAGATCAAGTTGAAAGACACCTCACTGGATGCTCATCATCCAAAGCCCGACGTAAATTTGCACAAATGTTTTGATGTCGGGACGTCGAAACACCTTGACTCCATTGTTGTAGGAAATCATGAGGAGTTAAAAGGAATAAATACATTTCCACAAATTTCATCGATTCCACCAGAATCATATAAAATAAAGACTACATTTGTCGACATATATTTCTTCTAAAAATTGCTAAAACCTTTTGGGCCCTGAACCAAAATCCATGGTAGAGTGCCTCTTGCACTCATATTGGTTCACATAAAATGAAGCAAGTAATGAAGAATAACACTCCCTGTGCAAATGGGTGGTATTTACCACAGTAATACCTACTCCTCATAAGTATCTTCCATATGAAATGCTAAAACTTCTCATTCATAGACAAAGTAAATGAGGTGGTGAGAAAGCGATGCTTGTAGCAAAAGGGTTCACGCGGAGACCCAACATCAATTATGATGTAAAATACCCTCTTGGTATGAGTGGAATTATGTTTCAATAATAAATATCATTGGCAGTACAAATAATATTATCCATGCAGTTAATGGATGTAGTGACTACATACTCGTATGGGTCACTTGTTTCAGAAATTTCTAACAAAGTCCCTAAAGGGCTTACAATTCCGAATCCAAAATAAATCGCAACATATTTATGTAAAATTTCAGAAGTCACTCTATGGCTCAAAATAGTCGGAAATCATATGGTACTACCGAGTAAATGATTTTCTTCTTTCAAAGGATTACTCAAAGAATGATGATTGTTTATGTGTTAACAAAGGAATCCCAAATTTGAATTTCTTATATCACCTTAGTGTATATTGATGATTTCGTCATCAATGTCTCTACAAGACATAAACACGCACAAAATCATCTCAAGATGAAAAATTTGGATTCAACCAAATTTAGCTTAAGTTTACAACTTGTGCATTCTCTCAAGAATACATATCAGTCTACATATATCCAAAACATATACGAGAAGTTCAATTTGGATATATCATATCAATAAATGACATGTATGGTCATACTTCCTTGATCGGGTACAAATATATTCTTACCCATGGGTGATAATGAAGTGATATACAGACCTGAAGTTCTATCTCACTAATATCAGAGCACTCATATGATTGCAAACTATGTCAGGCCTGACACCATATTTGCTATGTTTGTTTAGAGTGCAACCCCCAATAAAAGATACATGCTTGATATATGGAATATCATCCTATATCTAAAGCTCACAGTAAATCTTGGACAATTCCATCAGAAAATACAAGATATGACTATGATATGATGTAATGATTTTGGATTTTTTATTTGATCCCCAAAATGCCATATCAATGACTGAATTTGCTGGAATAACCTTCATATGGAAGTCATCTAAATGGACTTTAATGGTTATTTCCACTTATCATTCTGACATAATTACTTTATCTAAAAGCATTGCAAAATATGCATGATTTCGCAGAATGATTAACCACACTCAAAATCATGTGGTCGAGATTCATCAGAATCACATAACTTGATTTTATCAAGATTCTAGCACTTGTTTTACTCGATATGCATAGGTTATATGAAAAGCAATATCATAAAGCACATTGCTCAAAATTCACTTATCCTCGCGAATTATATAAAGTGAGGAAACAATTTGCAAATAAAATATTGGAAAATCCAATGGATTATTCATAATGTATGATCATGCCAATGGAATTGGTCTGACACATCCTCTAGATTCGCAAATTTCACGCGTAGTAATCTCCCAAAGTATAACCTATTAACAATCATTAGATTGCATATATTGTACTATTTTTCCCTTCATGAGTTTTTACTTAATGGTTTCTCATAAAAGGTTTTTAGTGAGACAATATAAATACAAGTGTTCACATATGTCATACTAGTTGTTTGGGATCATAGTAATTTCAAAAAAAAATCCTACGCCATACAAGGATCTATCTATGGAGAAACCAACAACGAGAGAGGTTGTGGAGAATCTTCATACCTTTGAAGATCGCTAAGCGGAAGCGTTACTATGAATGCGGTTGATGGAGTCGCACTCGCAATGATTCAGATCACGGTGGATTCCGATCTATGTGCCGAATCACGGCACCTCCGTGTTCAACACACGTACAACCCGGTGGCGTCTCCTCCTTCTTGATCCAGCAAGGAGAGAGGAGAAGTTGAGGGAGAGCTCCGGCAACACGACGGCGTGGTGGTAGTGGAGCTATGTGGTTCTTCGGCAGGGCTTCGCCAAGTGATACGTCTCCAATGTATCTATAATTTTTTATGGTTTCATGCTATTATCTTGTCAAACTTTGGATGTTTTGCATGCCTTTTATATATATTTTGGGACTAACTTATTAACTCAGTGCCAAGTGCCAGTTCCTGTTTTTTCCATGTTTTTGACCCCTTTCAGAGGAGATTTTGAAACGGAGTCCAAACGGAATAAAATCCCCGAAAAGATTTTTTCCGTAATAGAAGAAGATGAGGAGACTTGAGAGCCAAGGCAGGAGGTCCCCAGGGGCCCCACAAGCCCCCACCCCGTGACCAGGGGGAGGCCGCGGCCCACAGGCTTGTGGGCCCCCTGGACCTCCTTTGCCCTAGGTTTTTCGTCTATATATCCCCAAAAATTCCACAAAACAATAAGCGATCATCGAAAGGACTTTTCCGCCGCCGCAAGCTTCTGTCTCCGCAAGATCCCATCTGGGGCACGTTCTGGTGCCCTGCTGGAGGGGGATTCGGATACGGAGAGCTTCTTCATCAACACCATGACCTCTCCGATGATGCGTGAGTAGTTCACCATAGACCTACGGGTCCATAGCTAGTAACTAGATGGCTTCTTCTCTCTCTTGGATCTTCAATACAAAGTTCTCCATGATCTTCATGGAGATCTATCCGATGTAATCTTATTTTGCGGTGTGTTTGTCGAGATCCGATGAATTGTGGATTTATGATCAGATTATCTATGAATCTTATTTGAGTTTCTTCTGATCTCTAATATGCATGATTTCATATCCTTGTAATTCTCTTCGAGTTGTGGGTTTTGTCTGGCCAACTAGATCTATGGTTCTTGCAATGGGAGAAGTGCTTGGTTTTGGGTTCATACCGTGCGGTGACCTCACCCAGTGACAGAAGGGGTAGCGAGGCACGCATCATGTTGTTGCCATCAAGGGTAAAAAGATGGGGTTTTCATCATTGGTTTGAGATTATCCCTCTACATCATATCATCTTGCTTAAGGCGTTACTCTGTTCGTCATGAACTCAATACACTAGATGCATTCTGGATAGCGGTCGATGTGTGGAGTAATAGTAGTAGATGCAGAAAGTATCGGTCTACCCGTCTCGGACGTGATGCCTATATGTATGATCATTGCCTTAGATATCGTCATGACTTTGCGTGGTTCTATCAATTGCTCGACAATAATTTGTTCACCCACCGTGATATTTGCTATTTTTAGAGAAGCCTCTAGTGAACACTATGGCCCCCGCGTCTACTCCACACCATATTTTTAGCCTTGCACTTTTTACTTCGTTGCACTTTCCGCCTTCAGATCTCACTTTGCAAACAATCTTGAAGGGATTGACAACCCCTTTATAGCGTTGGGTGCAAGCTCTTTGTGTTTGTGCAGGTAATCTGGACTTGACAAGATTCTCCTACTGGATTGATACCTTGATTCTCAAACTGAGGGAAATACTTACTGCTCCTATGCTGCATCACCCTTTCCTCTTCAAGGAAAAAACCCAACGCAAGCTCAAGAGACGATAGAAGGATCTCTGGCACCACTGCCGGGGAAGGACTTTTGTTGACGTAGCAGAAGGATTTCTGGCACCGTTGCCGGGGAGGATCAAGTCAAGAACTCATCCAAGTAGGTGTCGCAAACTCATCTCTTGCATTTACTTTGTTTGCCAGTTGCCTCTCGTTTTCCTCTCCCCCACTTCACAATTTGCCTTTTTCGTTTGCCTTTTCGTTCGCCTTTTTTTCTCGCTTGCTCTTTGTTCGCTCGTGTGCTTGCTTGCTTGCCGAAGTCACCATGAATGAAAACACCAAACTTTGTGACTTCTCGAATACTAATAATAATGATTTTATTAGTACTCTGATTGCTCCCGCCACTAGTGCAGAGTCATACGAAATCAATGCCATTTTGCTGAATCTTGTTATGAAAGAGCAATTCTCCAGCCTTCCTAGTGAAGATGCCGCATCCCATCTCAATACCTTCATTGAGCTTTGCCATACGCAAAAGAAGAGAGATGTGGATAATGACGTGATTAAATTGAAACCTTTTCCTTTCTCGTTGCGATATGCAAAAGAAGAGAGATCGCGCAAAAACTTGGTTTTCTTGTTTGCCCAAAAATAGTATCGATTCTTGGGATAAGTGCAAAGATGCTTATATATCCAAGTATTTTCCGCCGGCTAAGATCATCTCTCTCTGTAATGATATCATGAATTTCAAGCAACTTGATCATGAACATGTTGCACAGTCTTGGGAGAGAATGAAATTAATGATTAGAAATTGTCCCGCTCATGGCTTGAGTCTTTGGATGATTATTCAAATCTTTTATGCTGGCTTGAATTTCGCTTCTAGAAATATCTTGGACTTCGCCTCAGGTGGAACTTTCATGGAAATCACGTTAGGATAAGCCACAAAGCTCTTAGACAACATCATGACGAACTACTCTATGTGGCACACTGAAAGGTCACCTACTAGTAAGAAGGTACACGTTATAGAAGAAATTAACTCGTTGAGTGCTAAGATGGACGAGTTAATGAATTTGGTTGCTAGTAGAAGTGCTCCTTTAGATCCTATTGATATGCTCTTGTCTTCTTTGATTGAGAGTAGCAACGCTAGCTTGGACGTTAATTTTGTTGGTAGGAATAACTTTGGCAACAACAATGCTTTTAGAGGAAACTATGTTCCTAGGCCTTTTCCTAGTAACTCCTCTAATAATTTTGGCAACTCCTACAACAATACTCATGGAAATTATAATAAATTACCCTCTGATCTAGAGAGTAATATCAAAGTGTTCATCAACTCTCAAAAGATTTTCAATGCGTCCATAGAGGAAAAACTACTCAAAATTGACGATTTGGCTAAGAGCGTTGATAGAATGTCTAGTGATGTTAATGCTTTGGAAGTTAGATGTGCTCCTCCCAAGATCAACATGGATGAAACTTTGAAAGCTATGCGTGTTTCAATGATTGAGAGCCAAGAAAGAACCGCCCAAATTCGTGCTAGACATGAATGGCTTAAAAAGGCGTGTTCTCGTGATAATAATCACGAAGATATTAAAGTGCTTGGTGTGACTCCCATTGAATCTTTGTTTTCTTGTGTCAAACCTAATGATTATGGGGCTGGATATGAATCCACTTTGGTTGAAAAGTGCCGCAATGATTCCGAGTCCATCTATCTTGATGCTAAAAGCATTGAAAGTGGAGTAGAAGATGTTAAAACTTTGAGTAGTAATGAAATTACTACCATGGATTTCAAGGAATTCAATTATGATAGTTGCTCCTTGATTGAATGCATTTCTTTGATGCAATCCATGTTAAACTCTCCACACACTTATAGCCAAAACAAGGCCTTTACCGGTCATATCGTTGAAGCTATGATAAAATCTCTTGAAGAGAAACTTGAATTGGAAGTCTCTATCCCTAGAAAGCTTCATGATGAGTGGGAACCTACCATCAAAATCAAAATCAAAAACTATGAATGCAATGCTTTGTGTGATTTGGGTGCTAGTGTTTCTGCGATTCCAAAGTCTTTATGTGATGTTCTGGGTTTTAATGAGATTGAAGAGTGTTCTCTTAATTTGCATCTTGATGATTCTACTGTCAAGAAACCCATGGGAAGGATCAATGATGTTCTTATTATTGCAAATAGGAACTATGTACCCATGGATTTTAGTGTGCTTGACATTGATTGCAATCCTGCATGCCCTATTATTCTTGGTAGACCTTTCCTAAGGACTATTGGTGCTATCATCGATATGAAGGAAGGGAATATTAGATTTCAATTTCTTCTAAGGAAGGGCATGGAACACTTTCCTAGAAAGAAAATAAGATTGCCTTATGAATCCATGATGAGGGACACTTATGGCTTGAGCACCAAAGACGACGATACGTGATTCTATCGCTTTTATGCCTAGCTAAGGTCGTTAAACAATAGCGCTTGTTGGGAGGCAACCCAATGAATTTATCTTTTTCTTTCTGTTTTGTTGCGTCCACACCATCATAATTCTGTTGTGATTGTGTTTTTTGTGTTTCTTTTTGTTTTTGAGCCAAGCAAAACCTTTATGACTAGTCTTGGTAATGGTTGTTTGATCCTGCTGGAAAAAGACAGAAACTTTTCGCTCACGAGATGATTTTTCATTTTTATTCAGAAATATATTTTGAGTTGATTCGTTTTGCTGCTAGTTTATATGCCTTTTGCATAGGCAGTCGTAATTTTTCAGATTTTTTGAGGTACGAGAAGTATACGAAGTATACTTATTGCTAAAGACTGGTCTGTTTTTGACAGATTTTGTTTTTGTTTAGTTGGTTGCTTGTTTTGATGAAACTATGGTTAGTATCGGGGGGTACTAGCCATGGAAAAGTGAGAATACAGTAGCCCAACATCAATATAGATAGAATTCAAGTTTGCTACAATACCAAAAGAAGTGGTAGTTTCTTTTCTTGTGCTAATGATATCACGAGTTTGTGTTTAAGTTTTGTGTTGTGAAGTTTTCAAGTTTTGGGTGATGTTCTCATGGACAAAGAGATAAAGAGTGGAAAGAGCTCAAGCTTGGGGATTCCCAAGGCATCCCAATCCAAATTCAAGGACACCAAAAAGCCTAAGCTTTGGGATGCCCCGGGAAGGCATCCCCTCTTTCGTCTTCAATCCATCGGTAACATTACTTGGAGCTATATTTTTATTCACCACATGATATGTGTTTTGCTTGGAGCGTCTTGTATCGTAGGAGTCTTTTATTTTTGTTGTGTCACAATCATCCTTGCTGCACACCTTTTTGAGAGAGAGAGACATGCACTCATCGTGATTTTGCTAGAATGCTCATAGTGCTTCACTTATATCTTTTGAGCTAGATACTTTTGTTCTATGTTCTTCACATATATCTTTTAGAGCACGGCGGTGCGTGACTTGGTAGTTGGCTTATGCTATGAAAGTAGTCCCAAAGGTGATAGGTACCCAAAGAGGATGCAAAAAACTCCATCTTCATGTGCATTGAGTAGAAAGAGAAGTCTTGATTCCTCTCAATTAGTTTTGAGACGTGGATTTGGTAATAGTAAGAGCTATGTTAGTAGGGTATTGTGAATCTAGAAATACTTGTGTTGAAGTTAGTGATTCCCATAGCATGCACGTATGGTGAACCACTATGTTAGGAAGTCGGAGCATAATTGATCTATTGATTGTCATCCTTTGTGTTGAGGTCGGGATCGCGCGATGGTTAACACATACCAACCCTTCCCCTAGGAGTATGCGCTTAGCACTTTGTTTTGATTAATAATAAAAACTTTAGCAACAAGTATGTGAGTTCTTCATGACTAATGTGAGTCCATGGTATATATGCACTTTGACCTTCCACCTTTGCTAGCCTCTTTAGTGCCGCGCAATTCTCGCCGGTGCACAAACCCACCATATGTCTTCCTCAAAACAGTCACCATACCTACCTACTATGGCATTTTCATAGCCATTCCGAGATATATTGACATGCAACTCCCGTCGTTCCGTCTCATGACTTGTGCCGTCACTCTCATATTGCCATTGCATGATCATAATATAGCTAGCGAGATGTTTTCAACGTCATACGCCATGCTAGATCGTTGCACATCCCGGTACACTGCCGGAGGCATTTCCTATAGAGTCATCATCATTTTGAGCTTTGAAGCTGTGACTAAATAAAAGTGTGATGATCATCATTATTAGAGCATTGTCCCATGTGAGGAAATAAAAAATAGGCCAAAGAGCCCAAACAAAAAAAGAGAAAAAAGAGAGGCCTAAGTGCCCAAATAAAAAAGAGAAAAAGAGAGAAGGGACAATGATACTATCTTTTTCCACACTTGTTCTTCATAATAGCACCATGTTCTTCATGATTGAGAGCTTCTTGCTTTGTCACCACCATATGGTAGTGGGAATCTTCATTATATAACTTGGCTTGTATATTCCAATGATGGACTTCCTCAAATTGCCTTAGGTCTTCGTGAGCAAGCAAGTTGGATGCACACCCACTAGTTCTCCTTTTGAGCTTTCACATACTTATAGCTCTAGTGCATCTCTTGTATGGCAATCCCTACTCATTCACATTGATATCTATTACTGGGCATCTCCATAGACCTTTGATATGCCGATTCAATGTGACCATCTCCTTCTTTTTGTCTCACAACCACCACCACACTCTATTCCACCTATAGTGCTATATCCATGGCTCACGCTCATGTATTGTGTGATAGTTATAAAAGGTTTGAGAAAGTAAGAGTGCGAAAACAATTACTTGGCCAATACCGGGGTTGTGCATGATTTACATTAGTTGTGTGAGGATGATGGAGCATAGCCAGACTATATGATTTTGTAGGGATAACTTTCCTTGGCCTTGTTATTTTGAAAGTTCATGATTACCTTGCTAGTTTGCTTGAAGTATTATTGTTCTCATGTCAATAGCAAACAATTGTTTCGAATCTTACGGATCTGAACATTCATGCCACGTGAAAGAAGTTGCAAAGGACAACTATGCTAGGTAGCATTCCACATCAAAAATTCATTCTTTATCACTTCCCTACTCGAGGACGAGCAGGAGTTAAGCTTGGGGATGCTTGATACGTCTCCAACGTATCTATAATTTTTAATGGTTTCATGCTATTATCGTGTCAAACTTTGGATGTTTTGCATGCCTTTTATATATTTTTTGGCACTAACTTATTAACTCAGTGCCAAGTGCTAGTTCCTGTTTTTTCCATGTTTTAGACCCCTTTCATAGGAGATTTTGGAACGGAGTCCAAACGGAACAAAATCCCCGAAAAGATTTTTTCCGTAACGGAAGAACATCACGAGACTTGAGAGCCAAGGCAAGGGGTCCCCAGGGGCCCCACAAGCCCCCACCCCACGGCTAGGGGGGAGGCCGCGGCCCACAGGCTTGTGGGCCCCCTAGACCTCCTTTGCCCTAGGTTTTGCGCCTATATATCCCCAAAAATTCCACAAAAAATTAAGAGATCATCGAAAGGACTTTTCCACCGCCGCAAGCTTCAGTCTCCGCAAGATCCCATCTGGGCACGTTCTGGTGCCCTGCCGGAGGGGGGATTCGGATACGGAGAGCTTCTTCATCAACACCATGACCTCTCCGATGATGCGTGAGTAGTTCACCATAGACCTACGGGTCCATAGCTAGTAACTAGATGGCTTCTTCTCTCTCTTGGATCTTCAATACAAAGTTCTCCATGATCTTCATGGAGATCTATCCGATGTAATCTTCTTTTGCAGTGTGTTTGTCGAGATCCGATGAATTGTGGATTTATGATCAGATTATCTATGAATCTTATTTGAGTTTCTTCTGATCTCTCTTATGCATTATTTCATATCCTTGTAATTCTCTTCGAGTTGTGGGTTTTGTCTGGCCAACTAGATCTATGATTCTTGCAATGGGAGAAGTGCTTGGTTTTGGATTCATACCGTGCGGTGACCTCACCCAGTGACAGAAAGGGTAGCGAGGCATGCATCATGTTGTTTCCATCAAGGGTAAAAAGATGGAGTTTTCATAATTTGTTTGAGATTATCCCTCTACATCATGTCATCTTGCTTAAGGCGTTACTCTGTTCGTCATGAACTCAATACACTAGATGCATGCTGGATAGCGGTCGATGTGTGGAGTAATAGTAGTAGATGCAGAAAGTATCGGTCTACTTGTCTCGGACGTGATGCCTATATGTAGGATCATTGCCTTAGATATCGTCATGACTTTGCGCGGTTCTATTAATTGCTCGACAGTAATTTGTTCACCCACCGTGATATTTGCTATTTTGAGAGAAGCCTCTAGTGAACACTATGGCCCCCGGGTCTACTCCACACCATATGTTCAGCCTTGCACTTTTTACTTCGTTGCACTTTCCGCCTTCAGATCTCACTTTGCAAACAATCTTGAAGGGATTGACAACCCCTTTATAGCGTTGGGTGCAAGCTCTTTGTGTTTGTGCAGGTACTCTGGACTTGACGAGATTCTCCTTGGTTCTCAAACTGAGGGAAATACTTACTGCTCCTGTGCTGCATCACCCTTTCCTCTTCAAGGGAAAAACTCAACGCAAGCTCAAGAGACGATAGAAGGATCTCTGGCACCACTTTCGGGGAAGGACTTTTGTTGACATAGCACCAAGCGTTGCGGAGGACGACGAGGAGGAGGAGTAGGGCTGCGCCGTGGGAGATGAATTGTGTCTCTCCAAAAGGCCAAGATACTCCACTATATATAGGAGGAGGGAGAGGGAGGATGCCTTGGCCCCTACTCCAAGCAGGAGGAGCTTCGACCGAAACTAGGGAAGTGTCCACCTCCCACAAGGGAGGTGGACTACCTTGGTAGGACTCTTCCTCCTTTTTCCTTTTAAGCCTTTTGCCTTATCTCCTCTATCCCTATGCGCATAGGCCTTTAGGGAAGGCCTTGGCCAGCCCAATAAGGGATGGTTCACCTCCTCTAACAGCCCATGCACCACTTTGGTTGTCACACCCCTCCCGGGGGTCCTCTTGCACCCTCCCGGCACTCCCTATACACTATCGATGAGCCCGAAACTTTTCCGGCGACCAAAACAGGACTTCATATATATCAATATTTACCTTCGGACCATTCCGGAGCTCCTCGTGACGTCCAGGATCTCATCCGGGACTCCGAACAACCTTCGGTAACCACATACCATTCTCTTTACTACTCAACGTCATCGAACCTTAAGTGTGTAGACCCTACGAGTTCTTGAGACATGCAGACATGACCAAGACATCTCTCCGGCCAATAAACAACAGCGGGGTCTGGATATCCATGTTGGTTCCCACATGTTCCACGATGATCTCCTCGGATGAACCACGATGTCAAGGATTCAATCAATCTCGTATGCAATTCCCTTTATCTGTCGGTATGATACTTGCGTGAGATTCGATCGTCGGCATCCCTATACCTTGTTCAATCTCGTTACCGGCAAGTCTCTTTACTCGTTTTGTAACACATCATCCCGTGGCCAACTCCTTAGTCAGACTGAGCTCAATATGATGATGAATTGCCGACTGGGCCCAGAGATACCTCTCCATCACACAGAGTGACAAATCCCAGTATCGATTCGTACAACGCAACAGACACTTTCAGAGATACCTGTAGTGCACCTTTATAATCACCCAGTTACGTTATGATGTTTGATACACCCAAAGCACTCCTACGGTATCCGGGAGTTGCACAATCTCATGGTCCAAGGAAATGATACTTGACATTAGAAAAGCTTTAGCAGACGAACAACACGATCTAGTGATATGCTTAGGATTGGGTCTTGTCCATCACATCATTCCTCAATGATGTGATACCGTTATCAATGACATCCAATGTCCATGATCAAAAAACCATGATCATCTATTGATCAACGAGCTAGCCAACTAGAGGCTCACTAGGGACACATTGTGATCTATATATTCACACATGTATTATGGTTTCCGGTTAATACAATTATAGCATGAAAAATAGACGATTATCATGAACTAGGAAATATAATAATAACCACTTTATTATTGCCTCTAGGGCATATTTCCAAGAGTCTCCCACTTGCACTAGAGTTAATAATCTAGTTACATTGTGATGAATCGAACACCCATAGAGTTCTGGTGCTGATCATGCTTTGCACGTGGAAGAGGTTTAGTCAACGGGTCTGCGACATTCAGATCTGTATGTACTTTACAAATATCTATATCTCCATCCTGGATGTATCCACGTATGGAGTTGAACCAGCGCTTGATGTGCTTGGTCTTCTTGTGAAACCTGGGCTCCTTTGCAATAGCAATACCTCCAGTGTTGTCACAGAACAGAGCCATCGGGCCCGACGCACTGGGAATCACTCCAAGGTCGGTGATGAACTCCTTCATCCAGACTCCTTCCTGTGTTGCTTCCGAAGCAGCTATGTACTCCGCTTCACATGTAGATGCCGCCACGACGCTTTGCTTGCAACTGCACCAGCTAAGTGCCCCATTATTCAAAACATACACATATCCGGTTTGTGACTTAGAGTCATCCGGATCTGTATTGAAGCTAGCATCGATGTAACCCTTTACGACGAGCTCTTCGGCACCTCCATAAACGAGAAACATATCTTTATCCTTTTCAGGTACTTTAGGATATTCTTGACCGCTGTCCATCGATCCACTCATGTATCGCTCTGGTACCTCCCTACCAAACTTATGGCAAGGTTCACATCAGGTCTGGATAGAGCCTACGTTTGACGCATAGGGGGCGGTACTCATCTTTTCTCTATCTTCCACCATGGCAGGTCGTTGAGTCGCACTCAACCTCACACCTTGCAATACATGCAAGAACCCCTTCTTAGCCTTCTCCATATTGAACTTCTTCAATATCTTGTCAAGGTATGTACTTTGTGAAAGACCTATAAGGCGTCTCGATCTATCTCTATAGATCTTGATGCTTAATATGTAAGGAGCTTCTCCAAGGTCCTTCATTGAAAAACTCTTATTCAAATAGGCCTTTATGCTTTCCAATAGTTCTATATCATTTCCCATTAACAATATATGATTCACATATAATATGAGAAATGCTACACAGCTCCCACTCACTTTCTTGTAAATACAGGCTTCTCCATAAGTCTGTATGAATCCAAACGCTTTGATCACCTCATCAAAGCGAATGTTCCTACTTCAAGATGCTTGCACCAGCCCAAAGATGGAGAGCTGGAGCTTGCATACCTTGTTAGCATTGCTAGGATCGTCAAAACCTTCCGGCTGTATCATATACAATTCTTCTTTAAGAAAGTCGTTCAGGAATGCTGTTTTGACGTCCATTTGCGAGATTTCATAATCATAAAATGCGGTAATTGCTAACATTATTTGGACCGACTTCAACATCGCTACAGGTGAGAAGGTCTCATCGTAGTCAATCCCTTGAACTTGTCGATAACCCTTAGCGACAAGTCGAGCCTTATAGATGGTTACATTACCATCCGCGTTAGTCTTCTTCTTAAAGATCCATTTATTTTCTATGGCTCGCCGATCATCGGGCAAGTCCACCAAAGTCCATACTTTCTTCTCATACGTGGATCCTATCTCGGATTTCATGGCCTCAAGCCATTTGTTGGAATCTGGGGCCGCCATCGCTTCTTCATAGTTCGAAGGTTCACTCTTGTCCAACAACATGATTTCCATGACAGGGTTGTTGTACCATTCTCGTGTGGAACGTACCATTGTCGACCTTCGAGGTTCAATAGCAACTTGATCCGAAGTGTCATGATCATCATCATTAACTTCTTCTCTAGCCGGTTCAGGCGCCTCAGAAATATTTTCTTGCGCTCTGTTACTCTCCGATTCGAGAGGAGGTACAATTACCTCATCAACTTCTACTTTCCTCGCACTTACTTCTTTCGAGAGAAACTCTTTCTCTAGAAAGGATCCGTTCTTAGCAACAAAGATCTTGCCTTCGGATCTAAGATATAAGGTGTACCCAATAGTTTCCTTAGGGTATCCTATGAAAACACATTTTTTCGCTTGGGTTCGAGCTTCTCTGGTTGAAGTTTCTTCACATAAGCATCGCAGCCCCAAACTTTAAGAAACGACAACTTAGGTTTCTTGTCAAACCATAATTCATACGGTGTCGTCTCAACGGATTTAGACAGTGCCCTATTTAAAGTGAATGCGACAGTTTCCAATGCATATCCCCGAAATGATAGCGGTAAATCAGTAAGAGACATCATAGATCGTACCATATCTAATAGAGTGCAATTATGATGTTCAGACACACCGTTGCGCTGCGGTGTGCCAGGTGGCGTGAGTTGTGAAACAATTCCACATTTCCTTAGGTGCGTGCCAAACTCGTGACTCAAATATTCTCCTCCACGATCGGATCGTAAGAACTTTATTTTCTTGTGGCGTTGATTCTCCACCTCACTCTGAAATTCCTTGAACTTTTCAAAATTTTCAGACTTGTGCTTCATTAAGTAGACATACCCATATCTACTAAAGCAGACGGACAACACGATCTAGTGTTATGCTTAGGATTGGGTCTTGTCCATCACATTATTCTCTAATGATGTGATCCCGTTATCAATGACATCCAATGTCCATGATCAATAAACCATGATCATCTATTGATCAACGAGCTAGCCAACTAGAGGATCACTAGGGACACATTGTGATCTATATATTCACACATGTATTACGGTTTCCGGTTAATACAATTATAGCATGAATAATAGACAATTATCATGAACTAGGAAATATAATAATAATCACTTTATTATTGTCTCTAGGGCATATTTCCAATACTAGTTTTTCCTTATATTTTTCCCGTTGGGTTTTAAAGGAGTTTTCAATGACATATCAGATCGCACTCTTTTCCTTATGAGTTTTATATCAAAGTTTCTCATAACGATTTTTAATGAGGCAATATCTCATCAAAGATCACATATCTTACTTTCTATTTTCCCTACCGGGTTTTTTAAAGGAAGTACTAAAGACATATTAATTGTTCTCTAAACTCACCAATGAGTTTTCTCCTTCTTCAAAGGTTTTTCTCATATGAGTTATCAAGAGACAACAATCATCATATGTTGCATCATTTTCTCCTTATTTTTCCCACTGGATTTAAAGGTGTTTTAGAAACATATCTACTCTATTCTCCTCATATTTCCCTAGAGGGTTTTTGGGGGAGAGTCTCAAGATTATATGGAAGATTTCTCAAGGTGAAAGATCTATATGCAAGAGGCTTTCAATAATGAAAAAAATCAAGGAACAGTGTTGTACAAGGGGAGTGTTGGAAATTAATTAGCAAAGGGTGTCCAACCCCGAACAATCATGTCTCTTCTCTCTCTCTCTCTCTATTGCCAACAGGCACCTATTCTGGAGGGATGCATCCGAACACCCACCTCTTCTAGATGTATACATACTTGAGAATCAATAGAAATCGGGACTAATCGCCCATTCCCTTTCATTTAATCTCGTTTTACTTTAACAGAAAAAATGTTCCCGAACGATGCGCTCGTGGAATGCTCAGACTGGCCACGTGCGGAGCGTACATTTATTTTGCGACCAGCGCCATTTTGCGCCATGTCACTTCTCAGTGACCCCACAAATTGTCCTACTTCTTTATGTGTTTCTTCCATATCCCTTCGCACTGCACGTTCTACAACCAACGTCCGAGAAAGCTACATCTGACTTATGAAAAAGCTTCAACCATAGACGGGGTAGTTGGAGATCGGCCTCCACGCAGCTACAAAAAAGCTACAACCCACATTGAGAAAGTTGCAACCGGCTTTTGAAAAAGCTTCAACTGAAGAACGGCGAGCTGCGACGATGGAAGTTGTGCGGTAGTGCACGGGATGCTACGACGGACGCGCGACGCGCTGTCAGCGGCCGACGCCGATGTTCAACCCCATCCTCAGTGGTGATGTGGAGGTATGTGGAGTAGCAAAGGCCTAGGGCGCTATGGACAGATTTGGTTTTGGCCAGGAACGACGGAGTTGCATCTATCATGTGTGTCTGTGCGGCAAGCGACGTCGAATGGAGGCGAGTTGAGGTGTAGTGTTGCTTCGAGGTCACTAGGATGGAGCTATGAGGAGTCGTCGTGGCGCTGACAACATGTGCTTTAGTTTTTCCCTCACGCGTGGCCACACATTTTGCAGGAGGAACAAGTGAGAACGATGATTGAGCCAACATCATGTGCGTTGATTGGGACCTCATCCAACGCTCGCACGGTGACCGGCCAGGATTTGGGCCGGTTAACCGGCGCAGAGTACTACCCGGATATGTGTTTCACAAGACTATAATTTTTGGAATTTTCTTACTCATCTGTGGTGTGGGAGACGGTAGGGGGGGCTTGTGTTCCTCTTCTAACTCAGATCTTCGAAGGTTCTCACCAAAGAAAAAATAAGTCAGCTTTGAAGCATTTATGTCGTCTCATCATGATGTCATTGTGGCCGAGATCAGGCGTTCACATCTTCTCCGGTTCTTTTTTATGTCGATATTCATCACATGTAGCACAATGGACATCTAACTATACGATCATGTGTGATATGTCTAGGAGACCGTCTATACGATTATGTATGGGCGAATATTAAAATTTTCCATACGTGTGGGCGCAACTAAGACGACCCAAATGATCCTGTGTGGCAACTACTCACCCCCATCACATGAGCACAGACGCATGTGTCCCTCTTATCAACTTTAGTTGCCATGAGTGATTAACTTTAATTGACAGGTCTAATTAACTGTAGTTGTCATGTATCATTAAATATAGTTTTCATGTAAGACTAATTGGAGTTGCCACGTGTCATCAAACCATAATTGCCATGTATGATAAATATAGTTGCCATATATGATTAACTAGTTGCCATATATGCACAATGGTAGTTACCATTTATCACCGTGCGAGCGTCGTATGTCCGTTCGGATGAGGAGCGCCCACACGTGTGGCATTAAATGATATCACCCACACGAGGTTGAGTGCTTACGTTGGCTCTCGACCTAGATGACAAATGTTTTAATATTCGTGTAAATGAATCAAACGATATTAACTGTGTTTGGGCCATCAGTATCACACGTGTGCACATTTTCATTTAGGTTCCCTTTTTGTTAAGCCCAACATTTGATTTTCCCTTTTTTGCACTTTGTGTTTGTAATATGTGTTACCACACACGTCTATTTGTATAACTAGAAAACATGCTCATGTGTTGTATGCAGGTTTGCAAGGGAAGAAAAACTCGCCCAAAAGCAATGAAAGAATAACTCATCACTCTCTCCTTAGCCCAATAAACACCCACATCAAGTATCAATAACCACCTAAGCAGGTTTGTGCTTGGGTTGTGTAATGCCCCAAGTGTAAACCTTCCCTATTTGGAACCTACTTCATGTGGGACCACCTTGTCAGAGATTATGATGTTAAGTTGGTTCCATGATTTCATGTGTATTCCTTACTATTTCCTTCTCAGGCATGATGCATAGCATACCATTGCATGTCCTCTCCTTGTGTTGTTGCACTATGATTTCATGAGTTGTCACCTTATTAATGTCTCTCCCTTGCATGCATGCATACCATGTTGTTTCATGCCATGTGTTCTTGTGGTTGCAACGTGCTCTTATGATTCCATGTGTTGCCTTGTGTTGTGTGCATGTGATATATAGCTTGTGTGAGGTGATGCAAGTGATAGTATGTGCTTAGGTTTCAAAAATCATCATCACCCCTCTCTCTATTTCCCCTATGTCAAGATTCTCTTCTTCCTTTCCTCTTTTGAAAATGCTCATGTGTTAGCTTAGAATTATGGTGGATGAGATGTGTGATTTGCTGATTTTGATCACGGGTTTAAAATGGGTAAGCAACTACAAACAGCCCCTACCATGGGTATTTTGCTAAATAAATGCTTGCTCCTAAATTCTTGTTCTCATTTTTATTACATAAGTCTTGTTTTTACATGTCCAAAACAAGTGCTATTTTATTTTTTTAGCACTTGTATTTTTTTTCCTTGTGATTTTGTTTTCTCCCTGTCATTTAATTGTTTCCTGTAGATGGATAGAGCTAGGAGAGTTCCTCTCCCCTGTCTGGCGCCACCCTGTGGGCTTCTAACCACAGGCCGGCCCACTTCTCTCTTCCCCTCAGCCCGCGGCCTCCCTCCTCCACCTGCTAACGCCGTCCCCCTCGCTGCACCTTTCCGTCAGAATGAGAGAGAGAGAGAGGAAGTTGACGGTGTCGTGGCACAAACGTCGAGGGCCCCTATTTAGCCTGGGCGTCCGTGCCTCCCCCCCCTCGCCTAGGGTTCCCTCCATTCCCTCCTGTCGCCGCCATCTCTCTCCTTCCCCTCCATCTCTCCCTTCCTCCCCAAGGTAAGATTCTGTAGGAGCTACAGGCACAGTAGACAGCAGCTCCTCGCCGGCGTCCGCTGCGCCCCCATATCCGTTCGCCGCCGTCGCCATGCCAGGGAGCTCGGGGTGGATCCCCGTGATCCATTCCCGGCGCTAGGAGCCCCGGGGACCGACCACACCGACGGGGCCGAGCTCGTCAAGGGCGCGCCCACGGCGTCCTCTCCCTCTTCTTCGGTTTGGCGACAGGAACCTCTCCGGCCTTCTTCTTCCTCTCCAGTGGCGCCAACGTCTCTGACTCGAACCCCTTCTTCCTTCCCAAAGGTGAGGAACGTCTCCCCTGTGCCTCTTCCTCCTTAGATCGGCCGGATCTGTCGTGTGCTCGTCGTGCCTCCTGTATGTTGCGGTTTCGTCAGGCCAGTAGGTTGTCTTCGGTGAGCAGTAGCTTAGTGCGCAAGGTGTTGAGCAGCAGGCTTCTTCCCCTCGTAGTGGTGTGTAGGTGTGAAGTGGATCCCCTCCGACGTGCAGTAGCAGCGGATGCAGCGACCTTCCTGTCGCCTTGATCTCTGTCGACGCAGAGCAGCAGCGTCGAGTTGTGCGTGTTCTCTTTCTGTCTAGGGTGCCATACATGTGTTTAGCAGTAGCAGGGATTCCTTCCCCGCGTAGCAGCATCGGCAGCAGGGTCTTCCCCTCGTCGGATCTGCAGCAGCAGCAGAGAGCCGTCGCTCCTTCCCTGTCGTGGCGCATCTCTCTGTTGTGCAGAGCAGAACATGGTAGTGGTGCTATTTCTTGCGAGATCACCCTCCTCTGTCAAGCTCCTGTCGTGTATCCTAGTGGTGTGTAGCGCGTGTTGTTGTGGTGTGATTTGTCAGGTGCAGGGTTCAAGTCCCCGGTGGTGCACCGCCCCTTTTTGGTGTTTATTTACCCTATGCACTAGTAGTAGTAGCAGCAGAAGGGTAGATTGCTATGTTCCCCTCTGCTCTATCGAACCATGACAATAGCAGGGTGGAGCTTCCTCTATGATGACTCCAGGAGGTTCAGGGTTCAAATCCTGACCCCTCTTGCTATTCTTTTCTTTCCCTTTTGTTTTTTTTCCTTCTGCTGTAATTTTTTTACTCCCTTCTTACTATTGCTGATCTTGTGCCAACCAAAGGTGGCCATGACATTTTGTATTTATTTTTTGTTCCTTTGTTGTTTTGATTTTCTTGCAGCCCTGTTCATTGTAGTATTTGAGGTGTGCTTGCACATGAGAGCTTGTTGTTTTCCTTCTCACTTTAGCTAGTAGGAGTGGTGTTTTGCTAGCCTTGTGATACCCATGTTGGTTGCACTTGTGTGTGTGTGGGTAGATACACTTGGTAGGAGTTTATGTAGGTTGTTTTGTTACTTGTAAGATGGTGTGCATTAAGGTGTGTGAGTTGAACTAGGTTGCTAGCTATGATTAGCAAGTGTAGGAGGAGTTTGCTAGTTAAGCATGGGTAGATTCTTATGGGGGTTGCACCTTGTGGGTGACATGACTCCAAGGGTGTTCCTTGTGGTACATGTGAGAGTGTGCACCATCACATGCCCATATGTGAGGGTGTGCATACTCTCTTGTCAGCATAGGAGTTATATTATTTGTTGTGCTTGATGCTAGTGATAGTGTGGTAGATGTGTTGGTGTTGTTGATGTGCATGACACAAACATGGGGTTCAAACCCTCATGTCACTTTGTCATTGTGCACATGAACTCAACCTATGTAGTTGTTATCTTAGAAGGGTACTTTATGGGGTGCATATACAGTTTTGTTGAAAGTTTGATCCTTGATTCCATGGAATAGGTGGAGCCCAAGGGCATGAGTTTTTGTGTGTTAGTAGTAGGGGTTTTGCTCTACACCATAGTGGTGTCAATTACCTCTTGGTGTTATGTGTGTGCAAACTAAGCCTAGACAAAGTGGGCTTGTGGCTGAAAAATTCCAGATTAGTGAACTCTGAAATTTCACTAAGTCTGGGATTCTGGAAACATTTTCTTCCCCTATAGATGAGGATGTGCTGGTCATTCTGTTCAGAACTAGCCCTAGCTCAGTGCTAGGATTTTGAACCTGGTAGGTTTTTGAAGCTTCCTGTCAAATTTCAAAGCATTTGGAGTCCAGTAGGTTGTGTTTTTATTGCTGTCAAAAAGCTTCAGAACAGAGACAGAAACTCAGGTGCAGGAATTTTCACCAAGTCCGTGAGATCTGATGGTTTTGGGAAAGTTTGTGGCCTTGTATCTTCTAGAGTTTAATTCCTTTTGCTGTGATTCTTGCTGGTGCTTGTAGTGTTCTTGGTTGGAAACAGCCACATATATTATTTGTCATGTTTGAAGACCTGTAGCTATGCTGCATGCAGCTCCCAAAGAGCTAAGATGCAGATTATGGCAGATTAGGCAGTTTTGTCATTTTGATCAATGTGTGTGCTTAATTGATGTTGTGGTGTTCTTCCTTGCTCAAATTCATTCATGTTGGGTTGTTACAGGTCTTGGCAACCTGGGAATACCAGATTTGTGCCAAATGTGAGTGTGGTGTTGAAACTTCCACGTAGAGCTTCATATCTTGTTTCGTTGATTCCCGTTGATCCGTAGCTCCGTCTGCAAAGTTCTTTATATGGTTTTCCACCGTTTTCATGAGCCGCATCTGTTCATGTCATTCCCATGCGTGTCAAAATAGCTTAGTGCACAGTTCTGTCCAGAAACTTGCAGTAGTTTATTTTGCTTGTGCTAGTGATAGAAATAGTGGTGCATGCTCAACTTTCATCTCATGCATCATGTGATTGTTGCATATTGTGGTGCTGCTGTTCATTGGCTGTTATTCTTATCTTGGGTAGCACCGGGAGCGGAGAACGAATACGTGGAGTCAGGAGAGTACGTGCAGGACGATCCAGAACCATTCCAAGTTGAGGATATCACAGTCAAGATGATATGACCTTGATTCCATCTCTAGACTTGTTATGTTAGTTTCGTTTCCATGTCATATTGCTCGCTGCCTACCACTGAAATTAAATTGCCTCTTCATATGCCATGAGCCCAAACACCGTACTCCTTCCTAGCAAACTTGCATGGCTAAGTAGGCTTGCTCAGTTACTAATGTTAGCATTGCTAGTTGCAGGTGTTTTTTTGACTCATGTGATAACATGAGCTTGATATCATCATATTAAATTCTGTTGTTTAATTAATGCACCTATATACTTGGTAAATGACGGGAGGCCTAGCCTTTTGCCGGGTGCTTTGTTCTGTTATTGCCGCCTTAGTTACCGGTTACCGGTGTTTGATTCCATAATGATCGCTCCTAACACGTTCGGGGTTGTTATGGGAACCCCCTTGGTAAATCGCATAGTGCTAAGGCTTGTCCGGCAGGACCCGACATTGGTGTTAATTTGCTAAACAACTTAATAATAATCTGCATAGGGAGTAGCTACCCCGAGGATCTTTAATCAACAACCCGGGCCAGTGCTCCTCATGAGTGTTGGTCCAAACTGGTCTGCCTGCGGGGCCACCACAAGGAAACTTGAGGTTTGGTACCTGTAGCTAGTTCCATCCGGCATGTCCTGAGACTGAGATACACGGCTCTTATCGGGGTCGTCGACACGTCGGGAGGTCCTGCTAGCCTTGCCTTACCTTAGCGGTATATCTTGCGTATAGGAATCCCAGTGAAGCTTTGGTTTCCCCCAGAGTTGAGGTTTTCCTCTAAGGAATCCGATGAGATCACGAGATTCGTGATAGAGGATGCCTTTGCGGCATGTGTTCGTTTGCGATGGACTAGTTGGAGCACCCCTGCAGGGTTTAATCTTTCGGAAAGCCGTGCCCGCGGTTATGTGGCAACTTGGAATATTTTGTTAACATCCGGTATTAGAGAACTTAAACATAAACTAATAAAACTGCCAACTGTGTGCGTAACCGTGACCGTCCCTTCGAAGATCTCTCTTCGATCGGGAACACGGTGGGGTTATGAATGTCGTAGGTAGGTGTTCAGGATCACTTACTGATCAAGTAGTCCCGACCGTTAGCGTAGATCACCTTCACTTCTCTTCTGCGTAAGTTAGCCACTTATTCAAACATAGGTTGCAGCAGCCTGATACCCTTTACCCCTACCTTACCCAATAACATGACTAGTTCTGGCACCAAGGTCGTAGATTGCTGAGTCCCCGTGGCTCACGGATTCCTCCGAAACTCCCAGCAGGTACAGGTACCCCAGAGACAGATGACCCCGACGTCACCCAGCTGGCGTGGCAGTACGACGAGGAGACAGACCGCCTCTACATGAACTATCCCGAGGACTGGGGCGTGGTTGTGATCGTGGGCGTGCAGCAGGGTAGCATAGCTTTTTCCATGTTTTGTAGTCCGTAGGGGAACTACCTTCATTGTATCTGTGTTGTACTCTGAGTTTAATAAGAAGACAGTTGAATCCCGAATTGTCTACTTTTATATTTATTTGTGCTATGTTACTTGCTTGCGAAACGCTTAGATGCGCTTCTTTCCTATTCGGAGGCCTCGACCCCCAGATCGGAAAGGACCGCATCTTGGTCGTTACAGGTTGGTTGAAGGGGGCCGGCTATCGCCAGCCGGCCGGCCTTCCTTGAGTTGGCCGAATGGGCCGGCTATCGCCAGCCGACCTGTGGGGCCAGTCGACCCCAATTGTCTTGGAGACGGCTAATCTCCGTTCTTGGTATACCCAGGAAGCTTCATGCACGCTTCCCACGACCGGCATGCCACATGTCCGCACGGGAGCGGTGCCTAAGCACCATGTACACGCAACCCCTTCGGATGTGGCCCTCGTGCCAAGTCACGACCTCCGCTCCCCTGCAGACGAGCGCCCCCGCACGCCCGTCGCCAGCTCGCCGCGCCTATTCTCGCGCCTCCGCGAGCCACACGCGCGCCCGTTGTCGTGTGCCTCCGTGTGCTCCCACGCGTCTTCACCACCTCTTCGATTATATAGAGGCCAAGAATTTCAATATAGTTCAACTACTCTCAGGACTATCGCACATTCAAGCATTCAGTTATGTAGAGGCCAAGAAATAATGCCAACAGCCAAAGAAAAAAACATAAAATTCAATGTGATGTTGCATATTGCATAGTGCACACACATGCCATAAAAGACAAGCACTTTGCCTATGGTATATCTGCATACAAAACTCATGTAACTGGATGCTAAAAATTTATTGGGTAGCAAATAATTATAAAGGTGAAATAAAAGGATGAATATCAAGAATCCGAGCATCCAAAAAAGAAACTAGATATTCCATTCATGAAGGTGAAGATGAAGGAGAAGGTGTTATAGGTCAATATTGTTTGGATAGAGATGGTCCCCACAACTGTTAGTGACGATGATGAAAGTAAATTTCCCGTATCACAGAAGGCGGATTTGACAGGATTGGCTCTCCAAAAAGAGGAACTAAGGTCCTCTGTTTTTCACCGTCACGAAAAATCAAGGAAACCAGGGTGTCTCTATAGAAATAATGATGAGGATAAGATAACCAAAGGGGAGGCAGAAGATGTCCTTAAGGACCCTAAATGGACTGGCCACACGCCCTAAGCCTAGGCCGAATGGGCCTCCATCTAAGGTCTCTAGACACCTCTAGTCGACCCCTTGTGTCCCTGGCTCCAGTTGTCTTCCAATTCCACTAGTGTTTTTTCTTTACTTTGTCTTTATCAACATAATTGCTTTTCTTCACGAATACTATTAGGTATAGCTTCCAACAAGTTTATGCTTCTATCCCTATGCAATCCTACAATACGAATGCAAAATTAGGGAAATTAATTAAATAAACACAATAATTGAGCAATTCATCCTCTGATTTAGTGATCCCGGCACATTAGGTTTCGTCTAAGCAACAAGGGAACCAATTTGAGCGGTATATAAACTATGTCATTCCTCACACCAATAACACGCATGTGTGTCACCATTCACCAACCTAGGACGCCTTCATGTCTCCAGGTGTCTTCTTTCATATAAAGCACATCATTTGCATTATTTGGTTATATACAGGTGCACATCTAGATAAATAGGACATTTTATGCTTGGCTTTTTGTATGGTTTCGCCTAAGCAACAAGACACCATTTTGAGCGGTGCAAGCATCATAACATGTCTCGTAGCAACAACGCACGCACTTTCCAACAACCTCTGGCGTTCTTTATCACGTCTCAAAGCGTCCTTTTTTCCAGTGTACAAACACATCACTACATCATCAAGATATACACGCGACTGCATCGTCCACTAAAATACAAAAAATTCTGGTCTACTGCAAGGTTTCATCATCATATCTATAAGAAGGGACCGATGACACTACTAGCTTCACCTATTTGGATCCCTTCCTTCTCTCCTTGGGTGTTCATCCCTGGACGCATGGACGTCCACAAGGTGAAGATGCGTGGCTTGTGCTTGGTGTTGCTCATGGCGGCTCTGTTGTTGCTTCCCGGTAAGCCTTGCCCGAAATAGTTACCTGAGCAGTATAACAGATTGCTGGTGTTGTATGTTGTGAGGTTGTTGCCCAAACGTTATCCATGTTCTATTGCAATTGCAGGATCCGAAGGCAAAATTTGCAAGGAGTATAGCGAAACCTACACCGTTTCTGAATGCACGAGCGGACCATGTGCCGAGCACTGCCACGACGAGGGCTTCGTTGAAGGGGAGTGTAAAGCGAGTGAGTTTGAACTTGATGATTACCGATTCTGTCTCTGCAAGAAACACTGTTGATGATGCTTCAGGATGTCAAGCAAAAAGGTAATAAGATCCTGCGGCAGAGCTGTCTGTAACATCCCAAAACATTCCGATTTTGGAATGCTAAATAAATACATGACTAAATATAAATGTTTCCATTCTATGTTGCCCATTTTTCTAGAGGTGGTTGTATCCCATGAGGGACTGGGCTCAGTTGAAAGCCAGATGCCCGCATGTTGTACTTGTTTCTAAAAACAGTCACGGTTTGTAGTTAAATTCAAGTCTGTAAGCTGGATCATTTCCTTCCGGCACAGCACAATCTGCAATACAAGTCCCAAACAGTGTGTAGTGACCGTTTGAAGAACATTTACCCCACCTTTCTGTTGATGTTTACAGGGGTTTGTTTAGTGGTTCTGTAAACATCTATTAAGGCCGGCCGCCGGGTAACAGATATAGGTTCAGTTCTTTTAGCCGATTATTCCATAGTCTTGAGAATCGACACTTCATCCGGCTTCTTTCAAAACCTTGAATTCATATTTTTTTTACAATCATATCTAGTTAGGATGTGAACAGCTAGGATTGTAAAAAACTAAGGATACAAGATTCTGAGAGAAATTGTGTGAAGAGTCGATTTTCAAAATCCTGAAAGAGTCGGCCAAAAAATCTGGGCCACTTCCCCCACCTTCGTTCTCCTCTGCCTCCTCCAGCCGGGGGATTAGATGATTTAGCACACTTTAGCAGGGGTTTGATGATTTGTCTCAGGATTGTGTGAATGGCAAGTGGACTCGGCCCCACCCGTCAATCTCGGGGGAAGGGGCAAATGATCAAAGTGAAAAGTAAAGTGTGGGTTAAGATCTAATTTCTCTCCTCCAGCCACACCCAATTTTCTCACAGGAAATCTCCCCTCCCTCGAATTTCTCAGGTCCGCCTCCCACCACTACCCGTCTTCCCCAGGTCACCTCCATCTCAGCCTCCCTCGATCCACCCCCTCGATCTTCTCCGCAGCCCAAGATCTACCAGCAAGCAGTAGTTCACCACCAGCCGCAGTCATCACCCCTCCCATTGTACAAAACGATTCTTATGTATTCAGACCATAGTGCCAAACACAAATGCTGCGAAGTAAACTGATAACGTCACTAGCAGGAGCTAAACAAAAACAACAGATGGAATCTGCAAAGGTCAAGGCTTGTTAAAGCATCTCTAGCATACCCCTTTCCTCGTAGTAAGTTTACAGTTCGCAAAAAAATGTTTTGCAGAACAGACCCCGCCAAGTTCGTGGTCTGTTTTATAGTTCCATTATGCGGGGTATGTTCGGCCGCAGCACCCGCCAGCTCACAAAGCATGTGGTATTTCTGAATTTGACACATGTATCACATATTACATAGAATTATGAATTCAACATAAGTATAAATGTAGTATATTATAATATAACAATCACCCAAATTATAATAATTATTTAAATCACTGAATTAAACTAATAATTCAATACAAGAATTGTTCCAGATACAGCTATGATACAAGGACGAATTGTCGGGCAAAAATTCTCCGCAAGGGCTCAAATCCATCTACAAATGGCACCCGATCTCGGATGAACGGAAATTCATCTACAAATTCTTCGCTAAGTCAAACTAGAAGGGGGCAAAAAAGGACACACTGGCGGCGGTTGATTTGGGGCGACGGTGACCCACAGATGGCTCAGTTGGACGAATCCGGGGTGAGCGGCGACTCGTCGGCGGTTGATCTAGGGAGCGACGACCCGGGGACAACTCGGCTGGGCAGATCCGTGAGGGAGGAGGGGGGCGAAGCGAATCCATCTACATAACTCACCCGATTTCGCATGAACGGAAATTCATCTACAAATTGTTCGCTAAGTCGAACTAAAAGGGGGCAAAAAAGGACACACCCGCGGGGATCGATTTGGGGCGGCTCGGCTGGACGAATACAGGGCAAGCGACGACTCGTCGACGGTTGATCCAGGGGGGCGACGACCCGAAGGCAACTCGGCTCGGCGGATCCGTGAGAGGGAGGGGGGAGAGAAACGAATCCATCTAAAATCGCACTCGATCTCGCACGAATGAAAATTCATCTACAAATCATTAACTAGAAAGGAGGAATAAATGACACATTGGCGGCTCTCGGTTTGGGGCGGCGGCGACTCATCGACGGTTGATCCAAGGGGCGACGACCCGAGGCAACTCGGCTGGGCGGATCCGCGTGGGGGTGGGGGCGAAGCGACACGGCGTACCTAGGTCTGAAGCGGCCCTACAACGTGATTGTGTCTACAGATATGGCTAGAATCAAACGCAACGAACGGGCAGGATGGAAGTGGGGAACACGCCCGGCTAAAATATTTACCGCGGCCCTTACAAATTTTGGAAGGTTGGCCGCGCCCCTTACAAATTTGGTAAATGCTTCCACCGGGCGCGTCGGCCGTATCGTTCGGCCGATCGCGCGCGGGCCGCGCGCCTCGCTGGCAGCCATGCAACATTTTTTTATCCGATTTGCTGCAACCACGTTTAGTTTTGCTTCAAACGTTAGTCATTTTGCTATATTTTGTTCATTTTAAAAAGTTGCATTCACGGTTGGTTGCAACTCGAGTTCGTTGAATTTTTGCTACAACCGGCATTTGACTTTTGCTACAACCATGCTAATATTTACAACCGACATCATTTTTTGTTGCGGCCGTTCACTAAAAATATTGCGTACACGAATATATTTGCTACAACTTTTTATACAATTTGACTTTTGATACACGTAGACACTTTTTACTACAATCAAGTAGATATTTTTTTGCTACAATTTTTTTTTGTTGCAGCCGTTGTTGAAAATTGCTGCATTACGCTAACGGTGGCAGCACGACCGGCGTCGTACTGCCCTACAAATTTTGAAAGGTTGGACGCGTTTATGGTATCAGTTCGGGCCACTCACTTTTTTCACACAAAACCATAAACTGGCGATTATTTTGCAGGCATATAAAGGGCCTTCTGCAGATGCTCTTACAGGGCTGCAGTTGTTCCTGGAGTACAAAGTTTACCAAACATCAAATCTTCTGTACCGGATATGCCAAATCGCTTTTCTTTCCTGTCAAGGCACAGGAATATGGACACCAAACCAATCCTAGTGGTGAGATTTAAACGGACACTGGATTTAAGACGTAAAACACATAATGCAATGATACCATCAAGAATTTCAGGACTTGACAAAAACTATAAACTGGTAAGACTAAAGCCATAGTAGGATATCGAAGCTGCAGAATAACATAACCAAATCCTCACATGAACAGAAAGTAACACATACATCCCTTGACAATCAAACTAGGCATGGCATCAAAATTACTGCGGCAATAGGACCATGTCATTTCTGGCGTGCAATAGGGTGAAGAAGAAGATCTAATCAAAGAGGGAGAAGCCAAGGTCGTCCTCGCTCTCCTCCTTCTCCTCTTCCTTCTTCTCCTCAGCCTTGGGGGCCTCAGCAGCAGCTCCACCTGATGCAGCGGCACCAGCAGCGGCACCACCACCGATCGGACCAGCAGAGGCACCACCAATGACCACCTGCATCAAGTTTCAGATATGAGCATTTCAATTCTATCTATCAATAGAAATATATTTTTGCGACAATCAAGAAAACAAGTTGAAGCAAGACTAGCTATCACAGTCGTTTAGAAACTTGGCTGGTTGGCACAACATGCATAATTATGACTTAAGACAGACTTCCAATTGTGTAATGGTCCCTTAGTTCAGCATCAAATGGAAGATAACTGACAAAAGGTCTACCTTGATGTGCTAGTAATTTCTGTCATCAGACTAGTGAATAAACAAGCTTGCAATCTCGAGCAATGGTGAACAATAGAAACGGAATACAGAGAAGCAAATGATATAACTACACAAAACAAAGAGTGTCATATCACATTTGCATTAGCATAACATGCAAACAACCTTTTATGATTCCTAGTGATAACTAGGACCAAAAACTGTTACTAAAATCTGCTCTACGCGCTCTACACATTGAGCAGAGCACAACGCAAACATCTCAATAATTTTTGAGTCGATTAACTGATCAAAATCTAAACTCCAAGAGCTTTAATATACAGCGTTCTGTAATAACTATTATAAATTTAAAAAGTTAATCATCCAGAAAGGCCAACAATCTTAAATAGAACAGACCGTTGGATCTACATAAATCACTAATACGATACTAAATGCATACCGCAGAAAATCTGCAACAAGAGCGGTGCTCGTTATTAACGAATCATCAGAACTCACGGATCGGAACCAATTAAGTACATATAGTCAGATCAGCAGTACACAGCACAGGAATTTAGTGAGCGAGGGATGGGGTCCGGACCTGGAAGATGGCGGAGTTGGGGGAGACCATGGTGAAGGAGGACTGGACGCCGCCGGACTTGTCCTCGGCGCAGGCGGCGGAGACGAGCTGGCGCTGCAGGTCGTAGGGGGTGGCGGCGGAGGCCTCGAGCTCGCCCTTGTGCTGCTTGGCCGACCACTCGGCGCCGGAGTCGCGGCACACGAAGGTGAAGACGCCCATGCCTGCGGTCTCTGGGGAGTGCGGCGGCGGCGGGGGAGGAGAGGGCGTCGGGAGCTTGGTGGTGGGATGCGAGAGGCCCGAACCCTAGCTCGGGGTGGGCTTATGTAGTGGTGACCGGTCACGATTGCAACTGTTATTGGGCCGGATCAGATTGTTATTTATGCTGGGCCCAATCAACATCACAGGGCCATAGTAGGCCGAAATTAACTTCCATTGCTACCTGGGCCTAAATGTTACTCCCACGGCCGAACAGACTTGGTGGTGCGGTTGTGGACGAAGGAGGTGAGTAGAATCCTCGGAAGCCTGAAAGTAATTGCAATTCGCTCGATTTATGTCTCTGTCCTTCTATTCCTCCCTGGGTTTTGATCTCTCGGTCTTTTTCTGATTCTAGTTGTTATTGTTGTGGAAGGAAGACGACTATCGGTGGGAGCGGCAACTGAGGGCGCGGCCGTGGGTGGCGTGAGGTCGTGGGGCGGTGGTGCCTCTCACGCCCACTGAAGCCCTCCTATCAGCTCGATCACTCTGCTCTCCTCACTCTTCTCATTTTCTGTGTACACAGTGAAAGAGATACACCCATTTACCTGCTGCTTATTTGTGGCTGCAATTCCCAGGGCAGCATCCTGTTTGTCGCCCATAGCCCGCTGCACCAGTGGACAAGATTTCTGATGAGGTCGAAGTTGCAACCCAGGTGCGGTAGGTTAATGACAAGTAGTGCATCTCCAGAGAAAATGCAAGTTTATGCTGGAATTTTGTCTACTTTTGGGCCAGCCCAATATATAATTTCAGAAAATTCCTAATAAATCCTGGAGGCTCATGCAGCCCATTTGTACAAGGCAAGAGGTGGAAATGTTTAGCCCCACATTGCTAGTTTAGTGGGAGTTGCACCTCCTTATAAGGGAGGATGTTTCCATACATGTATGAGCTTGAGAACAAGAGAGACATACACGCGCGCTCCTCCTCCTCCGCCCGCCTCGCCTCGCCTCGCCTCGCCGCGGGTTGCGGGAATGAGCCGAGTCGAACTAAAATTTTGCCATGCACGACTAGTATACGAAAGGTCACTCGAAAGCTAAACGTTTTGATGAAGTGGATATTGAAAGTGAACGCGACACTCTTCGGCTGATGTCTGTTCATTTCGTCTCCCTCGCTCTCTTCGGCTCCCGTCGTTGGCCTCTCGCCTCCTTCTCTTGCGCCTATAAAAGATAGGTCGCTCTCTTCGAGTCCTGTACGGGAGAAGGGCGATAAGGTTTTGGGGGAGCGCTCAGCGCGACTACTGGCTTCCATCACGGACACCGACGATCTCTTCCCAGACGATGACTACTTCCCCGACGTCGACCACCTCTTCGGTAACATGGCCAACGACAACGCCAACACCAACCCTGCTGCTGTTGCAACTCAGTACATACTCATGTTCTTTTCCGTTGAGTTCCTACCGCAACTTTTTGCTATAGTTTCACTTCTAGACATGTTCCGTTTCATCTCATCACTCCATATGATGCCTTGTGTATATAGAACGGCTCTACTTATGTTCTCTTCTAGATCATGTGTGCACATGTCTTTCGTCGTCTCATCTTTATATTCCATGTCTTGTTTCATCTATTTTATGATAGTCATGTTTTCCATAGCTTTTCTTTTAATAAAATCCTATGGTAAATTGCTCATATATCCAACAATCCAAAACCCTTATTATAGGCAATTTACCCCGAGTGGTTTTGCTGCTTCCATGAGACCTCCTATGTTTGAGGGTGTCCACTATAAGAGGTGGCGCGTGAGAGATGTTTTGTTGTTTCAAACCATGAGCTGCTATGACGCCACTCTTGGCAAACCTGAAAGAGATCATGATGCTTAAGAGGAGCTAGCTTTTCAAAAAAATGGATACCTTGTTTAAGGCTGCTCTCTTGAGCGTTCTTGGTGAGAACATAGTTGATGCTTATGCATCAATTGATAATGGAAAAGATATGTGGGAGACTGAGTTGTACATCATGGAACAATTCTATGACTATAGGATGACTGAAGAGCGCTCCATGGTTGAGCAAGCTCACGAGATACAGTCATTTGCAAGAGAACTTGAGCACTTCAATTGCATGCTGCCAGACAAGTTTGTTGCCGGAGGCATCATCACTAAACTTCCTCCTTCGTGGAGGAACTTTTCTACCTTACTGAAGCATAAGAGACAGGAGTTTTCCATTCCGGATCTCATAGGTCCTCTTGATGTGGAAGAAAAGGTGAGAGCAAAAGACACACGTGCTCGAGGCATTGAGGGAGGTTCTAGTGCCAATCTGGTACAAAAGAAAAACTTCCAGCCCCACAATTTCAAGAACAAGGGCAACTTTGATGGTAAAGAAAAGTTCGATGGGAAGAACAAGGTTGTACAGCACACCAACTTCAAGAAGAAGAATGACAAGAATAAATGTGTTTGTCATGTGTGCGGAGATCCTGATCATTGGGCACCTAACTGCCCTAATCGTTATGACAAGCGTCAATATGGGAAAGGTGGCAAGTCCGCTAATGTTGTCATTGGTGACACTGACGTGGAGGATGCTGGTATGGTATATTTCCCACTATCCTTTCAGTATGTCATTTTCCCGATTGGTTGATTGACACAGGTGCTAATGTGCATGTATGCGGTGATATTTCCATGTTTTCATCTTATCAGTCCGAAGGGGACTTCCACCGTGCTGATGGGCAATGGTTCAAGTGCTTCTATTCGTGGTGTTGGCACGGTCGATCTGAAGTTTACTTCGGGGAAGGTCGTGCAGCTGAAGAATGTGCATTATGTCCCCTCCATGAATAAAAATCTTGTTAGTGGATCTCTTTTGTGTAGAGTTGGCTACAAGCTTGTCTTTGAGTCTAATAAATTTATAATATCCAAGTATGGAACTTTTGTTGGTAAAGGCTACGGGTCAGGAGGCCTCTTCCGTTTATCCTTGGCAGATGTTTGCAATAAAGTTGTTAGTCATGTTTACAACAATAGTTAATCAAATGTATGGCATTCACGTCTTTGGCATGTTAATTTTGGTTGCATGTCGCGACTAGTCAAATTGAACTTAATCCCTAGCTTCACCACCGTCAAGGGATCTAAGTGTCAAGTTTGTGTGCAATCCAAACAACCTCGTAAGTCTCATACGACTGCCGAAACGAGGAATCTTGCATCACTAGAGCTCATACATTCAGATCTATGTGAAATGAATGGTATTTTGACAAAAGGTGGAAAGAAATATTTCATGACACTAATTGATGACTCCACTAGATACTGCCGAGTGTATCTTCTGAAATCTAAGGATGAGGCTTTGAACTTTTTCAAGATCTATAAAGCTGAAGCAGAAAACCAACTTGATCGAAAGATGAAGAGGCTTAGGTCCAATCATGGTGGAGAGTATTTCTCAAATGAATTTGATTCTTTCTGTGCGGAACATGGTATAATCCATGAGAGGACGTCTCCCTATTCACCTTAGTCAAATGGGACCACTCTAACTGATTTGGTTAACGCCATGTTAGACACATCGGGTCTCTCTAAGGCATGGTGGGGGAGGCAATATTGACTGCATGTCATGTCCTAAACCGAGTTCCCACAAAGAACAAAGAGATAACTCCATTCGAGGAATGGGAAAAGAAAAGGTTAAAACTCTCTTATCTACGAACCTGGGGTTGTTTGGCGAAAGTCAATGTGCCAATTTCAAAGAAGCGCAAGCTAGGACCAAAAACTGTGGATTGTGTTTTTCTGGGATATGCTTTTCATAGAATTGGATATAGATTCTTGGTTGTAAAATCTGAGGTATCTGACATGCATATCGGTACAATCATGGAGTCGAATGATGCGACTTTCTTCGAAGATATCTTTCCCATGAAAGATATAGCTACCTCATCTAATCACGAGATTGTTGGGTAACGTAGCATAAATTCAAAATTTTCCTACGCATGTTCAGATCTTCCTATGGAGAGACCAGCAACGAGAGAGGGGTAAGAGCATCTTCATACCTTTGAAGATCGCTAAGCGGAAGCGTTGCTAGAACGCGGTTGATGGAGTCGTACTCGCAGCGATTCCGATCTAGTGCCGAACAACGGCACCTCCGCGTTCAACACACGTGCAGCCCGGTGACGTCTCCCGCACCTTGATCCAGCAAGGAGGAGGGAGAGGTTGGGGAAGAAGACCAGCAACATGAAGGCGTGGTGTTGGTGGAGAGACGAGGTCTCCCGGCAGGGCTTCGCCAAGCGCCGGCAGAGAGGAGGAGGAAGAAGTGCATGGCTGCGCCGAGGGAGAGGGAAAACCGTGTGCTCCAAAGGCCAAAAGTGCCCACTATATATAGGGGAAGGGGAGAGGGGGTGCCACCCCTAGGGTTCCCACCCTAGGGGGTGCGGCAGCCCTCCCAGATGGGGAAGTGGCGGCCAAGATGGGGAGGAGGGGTGGCGCACCCCTCTGGTGGGCCTAAGGCCCACCTGAGTTAGGGTTCCCCCCCTTCCCCCTTTTCCTGGTGCACATGGGCTGGGTGGGGGCGCACCAGCCCACTTAGGGGCTGGTTCCCTTCCCCACTTAGCCCATCTAGCCTCCCGGGGTCGTCACCCCCCTTCGGTGGTCCCCCGGGACCACCTCCGGTGGTCCCGGTGGTCCCGGTACGTTACCGGTGATGCCCGAAACACTTCCGGTGTCCGAAACCATCCGTCCTATATATCAATCTTTACCTCCAGACCATTCCGGAGCTCCTCGTGACGTCCGGGATCTCATCCGGGACTCCGAACAACTTTCGGTAATCTCGTATAACAATTCCCTATAACCCTAGCGTCATCGAACCTTAAGTGTGTAGACCCTACGGGTTCGGGAGACAGGCAGACATGACCGAGACACCTCTCTGGCCAATAACCATCAGCGGGGTCTGGATACCCATGGTGGCTCCCACTATCTCCACGATGATCTCATCGGATGAACCACGATGTCAAGGATTCAATCAATCCCGTATACGATTCCCTTTGTCTGTCGGTATAGAACTTGCCCGAGATTCGATCGTCGGTATACCTATACCTTGTTCAATCTCGTTACCGGTAAGTCTCTTTACTCGTTCTGTAGCACGTCATCGTGTGACTAACTCCTTAGTCACATTGAGCTCATGATGATGTTCTACCGAGTGGGCCCAGAGATACCTCTCCGTCACACGGAGTGACAAATCCCGATCTCGATTCGTGCCAACCCAACAGACACTTTTGGAGGTACCCGTAGTGCACCTTTATAGTCACCCAGTTACGTTGTGACGTTTGATACACCCAAAGCACTCCTACGGTATCCAGGGGTTGCACAATCTCATAGTCGAAGGAAAAGATACTTGACATTAGAAAAGCATTAGCATACGAACAATACGATCTAGTGCTAGGCTTAGGATTGGGTCTTGTCCACCACATCATTCTCCCAATGATGTGATCCCATTATCAACGACATCCAATGTCCATGATCAGGAAACCATGATCATCTATTGACTAACGAGCTAGCCAACTAGAGGCTTGCTAGGGACACATTGTGATCTATTCGTCCACACATGTATTACTGTTTCCTGTTAATACAATTATAGCATGAACGATAGACGATTATCATGAACAAGGAAATATGATAATAACCATTTTATTATTGCCTCTAGGGCATATTTCCAACAGAGATGCCTAATTCATCAAACCATGAATTAGTTACAATTACTGAACATATCATTTCGATGGAACATTGTCACACCCAAGATGCGACCCTATCCTTAATTTGGCACGAAGGCCTCGTCAGGGATAGAAGCGCATCTCGTCGTGTCACAAGAATGGATATCGCTACAAGTACATGTACTGAAAAGAAGAGATATATAATAGAATTGGCTTACACTCGCCACAAGCTACATCAGAGTCACATCAGTACATTACATAACCATCAAGAGTAAGAGCAGGGTCCGACTACGGATGAAAACAAACGAGAAAAGAAGAACGACGTCCATCCTTGCTATCCCAGGTTGCCGACCTGGAACCCATCCTAGATCGATGA
Organism: Hordeum vulgare subsp. vulgare; assembly: GCF_904849725.1. NCBI lineage: Eukaryota > Viridiplantae > Streptophyta > Magnoliopsida > Poales > Poaceae > Hordeum > Hordeum vulgare. The sequence goes on along the minus strand of NC_058524.1, from coordinate 566,562,881 downwards.
TGAAGAAGAAGAAGAAGCAACTCCAAATGAACAATCAACGCGCTCGCGTCAAGTAACCTTTACCTGTACCTGCAACTGGTGTTGTAGTAATCTGTGAGCCACAGGGGACTCAGCAATCTCATTTCCAAAGGTATCAAAACTAGCAAAGCTTAATGGGTGAGGCTGCAGCAGTGGTTAGGTCGCAGCAGCGGCTAAGCATATGTATGAGGTGGCTAACTTACGAGTACAAGAAATAAGATGGGGAAGATCTATGCATAACGGACGTGAACTACTGATGATCACATGAATGATCGTGAACACCTACCTACGTCAGACATAACCCCCACCGTGTCCTCGATCGGAGAAGGAACTCATGAAAGAGACATTCACGAATACTGTCGGGGGGATAACCCTGGGGTAGGCTCATCAAGCATATTCCTTCATTTCGGGCCCAATGGACATGGACGTATGAAGATTCCCAAGGCCCAAGTCTTTTGGCCGGCTAGAGGACGAGGCGACCACCTTTCTGGCCGGCCAAGCAACCCCTGCCGGCTAGAATTCAGGTGGCCTCCTCTTCTAAGCCGGCCTGATCCCGCCAGCCGGACTGGGGAGGAGGCGACCACACTTAAGTCGGCTCGCCAAGCAGGCTAGCCGGCTGAGGATCACAAGTCACATCAGATCGTAGGTCAGGAAGAGACCTCACGATTAAAGGTAGCTACGCGTCAGCAAAGGTACTGGATCAGGGCGCCCAGCAGGTACGAGCGTCGGCGGCCACGCCGCTGACCTACCCCGGCTCTGATCCTTCACCTAGCATAGTGTCGGACCGTCACACTCCCACTCCATTACTGCACTCGGCGTGGGGAACACTGGAGGCGGTCGTACTACCTGCCCATGAAGAATCTCGTAGGGTGACGCTCGCGTGCTCAACGTCAACCTTACGCGAGAGCCTCATTGGCGAGCCGGCGGGTCCCACACGCAATCGAGACCATACAGCCGACGGGCCCCCCATCGACAAGACAAGACCTTTGTGGGCCCCTGGCCAGCCGGCAAAGCTGCCAACCAGGTCCCACACTGTAAGCCGGCGGGTTCATCTATAAAACCCCCCGGTCGCCCTCCATGCGAGGGGGTCGATCTTTCACCAGTCATTCAACGCAACACATTCACCAACCACAGAGAGAGAGGTAGAGACGAGCCGGCTGCTCCCCTCTTCCTCCTCCCAACACAGCTCCAGGAGCGACATTGTACTATGTTCCTATACATCAGACACTACGGCAGGATTAGGGGTATTATCTCTACAGAGAGCCCTGAACCTGGGTACATCGTGCGTCCCATGCGTGTACCAACCTCGTTTCCAGCGCCCACCTTTGTCCCTTCGGTTCTCACCGACTTTAGCCTACATATGGCATATGTTGTGAGTATTCACCAACATTTGGCACCCACCGTGGGGCCGATCGCGACATCGGCTGGCTTTATGCACTGGGCGGGGCCCCACACCTACACCACCGGATGCAACGCGTCCAGATCAGTTTGCATGCCCGTGGAGCCCGCTTTCGATGAGGCGACACCCATGATGATCGACGTCTCCGTCCGCCATGCGGATTCGGACGAAGATTCTGATGACGAGGCGCTCCCTAGCGTCGTCGTCGCTGCTATGGAGAACCTCAGCGTTCTCTTCAGCGACCTTCGTCTCAACGACGGCCCGCGCTACTTCGGCATGGACTTCGACATTGAGGTGCTTTGCGCTAGCTTTAGTAGGCTCTCTATCGCTGAGATGCCTGCCCACGACATTTATCTGAGTAACGTCCTCATCTTCGACGGCCCTCCACCATCGGTGGAGTTCTTCACCCCATACCACGTTGCTGCCATCTCCAACACCGTGGAGGTGATGGTTATCGGCGCTTGCACCAGCACGGCTCTCGGCAAGGCCTCCGTTGGCGCTGGCGAGCCCGCTGCGGCCACCGCTGATACTCTTCGGGACACCATCGCCGGCCTGAAGACACCTATCACCACTTCCGCCGACCCTGCTGACGCTCGAGCCTCGCTGGAGGAGGCTCGCAAGCGTATCTTGGAGGAGGGCATCGCCGTAGCTTCGGCAAAACGTCGGTTGGAGGCTACGCAGCGCGAGTATAACTCTGCATACGGTCTGACTCTGATTTCCGAGGCCCCTAGCCGGCTTGGATCGGTCCGCAGCTGCGGCCGGTTCATCGCCGAGGTTCTAGGTGGTGATCTGCCCACCTACGAGACTCCTGCGGCCAACATGCGAGCGACGCAGGCAGCCATGGAGGAGATCGCAAGCCTGGAAGGCGAGGAGCGCGCCTTCCAGGAGAAGCGTGTCAAGGATCTCCTTGAAGCCGCCAACCAGCAACACGCTCGGCTTGATCCCGGTCAGGCTCAATCGGAGTCCCTGTGACCGTACTCGGGGGCACACCGCAACCCTAGCGGCCAGCACCACGCAGAAGGATCTTCCTCGCATCGCCCTTCCGGCCAGAGGGGCGAGGGAAGCCAAGACTGGCGCTCTCAACGCCAGAGGGAGCACACTTCAGGCTTGCGTCGCGGAGGCGACGAGGGCGATTCGGAGTGTGAGGTTCTTTCCCCGCGAAGAACTCACGTCTCTGGCTCACGAGGCGCCTCCCCTTTCGCCACCGGGGCTGGCGCCCACGCCACCCAGGATGAGCGGGACGCCCGCCGGCGTCTGATCGTCCTGGCCCAGTCAGCCCTCCTAGAGGAAGACGGACCCGTCGGTCCGGCCTGCTTCGGCCCCCGGATCCGAGGGGAGCCGTTCCCCCGAGGTTTCACCCTACCTCGGGATACGCCGAAATACAACGGCACGGCCAAGCCAGAAGAATGGCTGATTGATTACACCACGGCCGTAGGCATCGCCAGGGGCAACAACCGCATAGCAGTTTGCTACGTGCCACTCATGTTGGCCGGCTCGGCCCGGACTTGGCTTAACAGCCTCCCGGCCGGCAGTGTCAACTCCTGGGTAGACTTCGAGGAGGCGTTCGTCCGCAACTTCACTGGCACCTACAAGCGCCCTGGTCGGCCCCGCGCTCGCTATGTGTGTCCAGAAGGCCGATGAATCCCTTCGCGACTACGTCACCCGATGGACTAAGCTCCGCAACTCCTGTGAGGGGGTGCATGAGGTATAAGCCATCCAGTACTTCATTGACGGTTGCCGAGACGGCACCCTCCTCAAGCACAAGCTCATGTGCGCCGAGCCCACCTCTTTGGTGGTGCTCATGGCCAAGGCGGACAAGTACGCCACGGCCGACTCCGCAATGCACATCAAGGTGACCGCCTCGGACAAGGTTGTGCCTACGCCGGCTACTCCCAAGCCGACTGGGGACAACCGAGGCGGCCAGAACAACTACAAGCGCAAGGCGGACCAGATGGATCCTCGCTCCAACAGCAAGTTGGTGGCCAATGTGGAGGGCGAGGCGTTGGCTCCTCAAGCCGGCCCTCCACGAAAGCGTCCCAACCGGAGCAACCCCAACTGGCTGCCCAAGCAGTCCTTCGAGCAGCTGCTCGACGCCCCCTGCAAGATACATTCTGGGGCGCAGCCGTCTTCCCATACCCTTCGACAGTGCAGCTTTGCACGCAGGCTTTCACAAGGGGATGGCCTGCCAGCTCTTCCGGGTGCACAGGCGGCGCCTCGTGCACCGGCTCCCAACCACGCTTCGCCTCCGCCACCGCCGCCTCGCGATGACGGTCATCACCCAGATGACTATCCTCATCAAGACGGAGCGTTCGTTGTCTTCAGTAGCGAAGGCAACGACAAGCACAGTCTGCGCCAAAGGCGGCGCGAGGTAAATGCCACTGTCCCTCCGGTTCCCCAGTACATGCATTGGTCTGACAAACCAATCACATGGAGCCGGGTGGACCATCCTACGGTGATGCCCAACCCGGGATCATACGCACTCGTCCTCGACCCCACCTTCGCTTCCAAAAGGCTCACCTGCCGATTCTCCTGGGTGCTGGTCGATGGCGGTAGCAGCATCGACATCCTCTACCTTGACACTCTCCTCAAGCTCGGGCTCAAGGAGACGGACGTCCTGCCAACCAGCACTGTCTTCCATGGCATCGTGCCGGGGCAGTCCTGCTCGCCCATCGGCAAGATCCAGCTGGACGTCCTCTTCGGCGACAAAGCCCACTTCCGCCGAGAGTCCATATGGTTTGAGGTAGTAGACCTTAGTAGCCCGTATCACGCGCTGTTGGGAAGACCGGCTCTGGCCAAGTTCATGGCTATTCCGCATTACGCCTACCTAAAGATGAAGATGTCGGATCCCAAGGGCATCATCACTGTTGTTGGCGACTACAAGAAGTCGCTCGAGTGTGCCCAAGATAGCAGCCGGCTCGTCGACGCCTTGGTGATTGCTGAGGAGAAGCGGCAGATCGACCGGCTCGTGGCCCAGGCTACCGAGCAGCCGGCGATTCCTTCTCCTCCGTCCCAATCGACCGGCGAGGGCTCTTTCAAGCCGGCTAAAGAGACCAAGCAGGTCCCACTCGACCCTGCGAACCCGAAGCAGTGCGTCACCATCGGGGCTGGCCTCAACCCCAAATAGGAAGGCGAGCTCGTCGACTTCCTCTGTGAGAATCGGGACATCTTTGCATGGTCCCCCAAGGACATGCCGGGTGTTCCAAGGAAGTACACCGAGCACAAACTTCACGTACGACCAGATGCGAAGCCGGTAAAACAACCCCTGCGCCACTTCGCCGAGGGGAAGCGACGCACGATTAGAGAAGAAATCACCTGGCTCCTCGCAGCCGGCTTCATCATGGAGGTTTTCCACCCGGACTTGCTGGCTAACCCAGTCTTGGTGCTGAAGAAGAACAACACATGGCGAATGTGTATCGACTACACTAGCCTGAATAAGGCCTGCCCGAAAGACCCTTTCGCGTTGCCTAGGATAGATCAAGTGATCGACTCCACTGCAGGCTGTGAACTGCTATCGTTTCTGGATGCTTATTCAGGATACCATCAAATCAAGCTGGATCCAGCTGATCGCCTGAAGACCTCCTTCATCACGCCCTTCGGGGCCTACTGCTACATGACCATGACGTTCGGTCTGAAGAACGCAGGTGCGACATTCCAACGCTGCATGCAGCAGTGCCTATTGCTACAGATTGGCAGAAACATCCACGTCTATGTGGATGACATCGTCGTCAAGACGAAGCAACACTTCAGCCTCCTCAACGACCTATGGGAGACATTCACTAATCTGCGCGAATACAAGATCCGGCTCAACCCTGAGAAGTGCGTCTTGGGGGTCCCAGGCGGCAAACTCTTGGGGTTCTTCGTATCCGCCCGCAGCATCGAAGCGAACCCTCAGAAGATCAGCACCATCGAGCGGATGGTGCGGCCGGCTCGGATCCTCGACGTTCAAAAGTTTGCCGGCTGCTTGGCATCCCTCAGCCGGTTCGTCAGCCGGCTTGGCGAGAAGGCCCTTCCACTCTACCAGCTCATGAAGAAGACGACAAAGTTCGAGTGGAACGACCAGGCATACGAAGCCTTCCGCGACCTCAAGCGGGTAATCTCGAGCCTGCCAATCTTGGCAGCCCCATCTGAAAGGGAACCCATACTCATATACATCGCGATGACCATTCGCGTGGTCAGCGTAGTGTTGGTAGTTCAGCGTAAAGAGGAAGGCAAGGCCCTGCCAGTGGAGCACCCTGTCTACTACTGTAAAATCCCGATGCCGACGCCCCAGAAGATTCCCCCTTCTATTCCGTTTTCGTCGTGTGATTAGATTTATTCGTAGCATCATCATGTAGTTTGCATCATCGCATCATGCATGGCATCATGTCATCTGTGCTTGTCTGGTGTGGCTAGTTGCACCTCGTTGTTTGAGTGTGACCGCATGTGTGTATGTGCCTTAGGGCCTTGCAACGTGATTGGGTGCAACAAGTTCAAGCTCGTAACCCTGTTGCACCGAGGACCTAAAAACCTTCTCGCCCCTCTCCCCTATCTTTTCATTTTTGTGGTTTTGCTAAAGTTTTCGTTTTATCCCCTTTAAAAAAGCGTCTTCTTTTAAAAATGTCCTTTTATTAAATGCGGGGGCAACCCTTGGATTTTCTTTAATTTTCTCCTTTGGTTTTATTATAAAACTGTCTCATTTACTTTTCTCTTTTAAAGGGCTTTAATTTTATTCTTTAAATAAAAGAGGTTTTATTTTATACTACAAAAGGGTTTTAATTTTTAATTCTTTAAAAGGTTTTAGTTTTTATTCGTTTAAAAAATGTCAATCTATTTTTAACGTTGGGTATATTTCTTTAAAAGGAGTAAAAGGCATTTTCTTCATTTTGTTAAAACCCTAATTTTCTTCCTTTATGTTTCTTCTCTTTTTTTTATTTAAAGGAAAAAAAGAGAGGAGGGGCCCAACCCCACGCAAGCCGGCCCAAGGCCTCCCCACCCCTCGTGACCTAGCGACAGGAGCCCAGCTCCCTCTTCTCTCGTTCTCCCTCGCAAGCGTCGTCGTCTCCAACTCCTCCTCCCGATTTCCTCCTCCCAGCGCCCCTCCATGCCATGGCCGATTTCCTCCTCCCAGCGCCCCTCCACGCAATGGCCGGCCTCCTCCTCCCGAACCGCGCCGCCCCCGCCGTGGTCGCCTTCCAGCCGCCCTCGACCTCGCCTCCTCAGCAGCAGCGCCCCGCGCGCCAAGCTCCGCCCCGTGGTCTCCTCCGCCTCCCCTCGCCCTCGGCCGGTGCTCGCCGGTGCGCACCCGCCTGCACCGTCCGCCGGAGTCCGCCCAGACCTCCAGGGTCCCGTATTCCTCCTCGTGTGTTTTGCTGCTGCCCTGCCAAGTTTTGCTGCTCCTGCGTGAAGTTGTTGCGCCGCTGCCGTGTCGCCGTTGCTGCTACCGAGCTTCTGGTGCTGCGCCGCTGCTGTCGTGCCTGTTGCTGTGCCGAGCTGCTGCTAGGCTGCCTGTCGCTGTGCCTGTTGCTGTTGCTGAAGAGCCGAAGCCTGTGGCCATTTGCTGTTGCTGTTGCCTGCATGCCGCTGCTGCTCTTGCTGCTTGTGTGCCTGTTCCTATTGCTGTTGATAGCTGTAGCTGCTATGTTTGCCCGATGCTTGCTTGCTTTGCTGTTGTGGGCTACTGCTTGGAGATGCTCATGCTGGTGCTTGCTGCTGGCCGAGCTTGCTAGCTTTGCTTTGCTGCTTGCCTGCATATGATGTTGTCGTTGCTTGCTAGTAGCTGCTGTCGAGCTTAGTGTTTGCTGCTAGGTGTAGTTGCTAGTTGCTAGGCTTGCTGATAGATGCTAGCGATGCCGTAGCTGTTGTAGTCGTGTTGCCGCTGTCGCTGGTTGCCGTCGTCGCGTGCACCATCCCCTCCTGCCATGAGTCTCGACAAATTCGCAAGTACAATGACATCCCCGACGACCCCGAAAACAAGTTCGACTAGCGACGCCGAAGACCCGTGAACCACGACACCGAGCGTATGACTACCGTCGACGAGACCGAGTACCCCGACTTCCACGACGACCACGACGACAACTACTTCCACGACGTCCACGACGACCGTTGTTCCCCTTCACCGAACCGAACCGCTCCGATTCGCACGCGTCGAAGGTATACCGATGAGACGTGTCGTGTAACGAATGCATGAGATGTATGAGTTGAATGTATGTATGCACCGTATGTTGCCATTGCACGTTGTCTCTCTTATGTTGTGCCACGACACATGGGAACCCGATATACGGGATCACCCCATTCCTTATTTAGCGTTCCCGCACACACGCTTCCTATACGTTGGCACGATATCTCGACGAGTATCGGGATAGGAACGTTGCCGTGGCATCGTTCGCGTTTTGCAACCATGGTTCCCTCTCGCTCGTCGTGGCGACACCTATTTCTTTCCCTTCTTGCCCGTGTTATGAACTCGCATGCATGACACATTCATGGCATATACATCTTGTGTTGCATGTTCTTGTGCCGTAGCTCCGTTCTAAGTCCCGCGTGCTATCGACTAGTATGACACGTAGGATCATCGCTTCACCCCTTGCCATGTTAACAACATTTAATATTGCGTGTTAAATAATCGAAAGTGAATTAAATAATTAATCGTGGAGTTTTGTCGATATGCAACCCGTTGCATATCGAGCTTCCCTTAATGTGTAGAGTTTGCGTGAGGTGAATTGCCATGCCATCCCTTGCATCATTGAACTCATCATGCATCATATTAGGTTGTGCATCATGTTGTGCATGGTGTGGTAAATATCTGTGTTGATGTTTGTTTCCGGTTTGCTCCGTCTCGATAGAGTTCCGCAAGCGTGTCGTAATGTGAGGACCCGTTCGGCTACGTGGTTCGCCGACTTCTCGGAGTTATTCTTCTTCCAAGCGGGATCTCAGGCAAGATGACCATTTCCCCAGATACCATTACTATCATTGCCATGCTAGTTTATTGCTTCTATCGTTTATGTCTCGTTGCCTACCACTTGTTAAATATCAGCCTCTCAACAATGCCATGAAACCTTCAACCTGTTCGACCTAGCAAACCTCTGATTGGCTATGTTACTGCTTGCTTAACCTTGTTGTTAGCATTGCTAGTTGCAGGTGCAGTTGCTTCCATGTGATAACATGGGTTCCTTGTCATATCACCATACTATATGCTATTTAATTTAATGGACCTATATACTTGGTAAAAGGTGGAAGGCTCGGCCTTTCTAGCCTGGTGTTTTGTTCCACCTTTGCCCCCTTAGTTTTCGGCTACCGGTGTTATGTTCCATAAATGAGCGCTCCTAACACGATCGGGGTTGTTATGGGGACCCCCTTGATAATTCATTTTAGATTAAAGCTGGTCTGGCAAGGCCCAACTTTGGTACTACATTTGCCTAATAACTAATGAACTGCATAGGGAGTAATTAACCCGAGGAAATTTAATCAACCCCCGGGCCAGTGCTCCTCATGAGTGTTGGTCCCACCTGAGCGATGTCCGGCGCCACTCTGGTCACCCGGAGGTTTAGCGATCCCGACGTCTAGCTCATCCGTCGTGTCCTGAGAACGAGGTACGCGACTCCTATCGGGTTCGTCGACACGTCGGGCGGCCTTGTTGGATTAGTTTTACCTTTGACGGAATATCTTGTGCATCGGGATTCCGGTGATGCTTTGTGTAATCTCAGAGTTGAGGTTTTCCACTAGGGAATCCGACGAGATCGCGAGCTTCGTGATTGAGGATTTCTATGCGACTTGTGGTAATTTGTGATGGACTAGTTGGAGCACCCATGGAGGGTTAAATCTTTTCGGAAAGCCGTGCCCGCGGTTATGTGGCAACGTGGAAACTTTGTTTAACACTGGTTCTAGATAACTTGAAGGTAACTTAATTAAAATATGCCAACTGTGTGCGTAACCGTGACTGTCTTTTTCGTGAGTTCCTTCTCCGATCGAGGACACGGTGGGGTTATGTCTGACGTAGGTAGGTGTTCAGGATCATTCGTTTGATCAACTGTAGTTCACGTCCGTTATGCGTAGATCATCCCCCCTCTTTATTCTTGTACTCGTAAGTTAGCAACCATATATATATATATATGCTTAGCCGCTGCTGCAACCTCACTACTTAACCATACCTCACCCATTAAGCTTTGCTAGTCTTGATACCTTTGGAAATGAGATTGGCGAGTCCCCTGTGGCTCACAGATTACTACAACACCAGTTGCAGATACAGGTAAAGGTTACTTGACGCGAGCGTGTTGATTGTTCATTTGGAGTTGCTTCTTATTCTTCTTCATCGATCTAGGATGGGTTCCAGGCCGACAGCCTGGGATAGCAAGGATGGATGTCGTTCTTCTTTTGTCATTTGTTTCCGTCCGTAGTCGGACCCTGTTCTTACTCTTGATGATTATGTAATGTACCGATGTGACTCTGATGTAGCTTGTGGCAAGTGTAAGCCAATTCTATTATATATCTCTTCTTTTCAGTACATGTACTTGTAACGATATCCATTCTTGCGACACGACGAGATGCGCTTCTATCCCTCACGAGGCCCTTGTGCGAAATTGAGGATAGGGTCGCATCTTGGGCATGACAAGTTGGTATCAGAGCAGTACCGACCTAGGAGCCCCTTGATTGATCGAACTTGGCCGAGTCGAGTCTAGTGAAAAAAATACTTTGAGTCTAGTTATATGTCAGAGAGTAGGATTCTTTTTTCTCCTCTTCTATGCTATGGTGAGGAATCTTGACGTAATAATTATTCTACTCCTCTTCTCACTCAATTTTTTTAGGATCACGCGGATATTTTTGAGATCTATATGATGCCGATGTGACGGAGTTCTGTCTTGGTGCCTCCTATCTGCTTTGAGTTTCAGGGGAGTTGAGCTCGAGGGGATTCTTGAGCACATCGTTATCATTCAGATTTCTTAGTATCTCACAATGAAGGATGTTCGTAATTGCTTCAATACTAGTAGTGGCGAGATAACCCCGATGTCCCTAGTACTGGTGCATATTGTTCGGGAGTACTGCCATACTTTGTATCGTTGTGATCACGAGGGTCTGTTGTAGATGAAGGTCCGAGATTCTGGTCGTGTGTTGATGGATGTGATACAGGTGACAGGTTAGTATAGGAGTTGTGTGATTTTTACTCCTTGTATCCATGTACCAGATTGCATGACGAGTTATTTCGGGCATTCTTAGGTGGGAATTCAAGTAGTTACTTATAGGACGATCTTCCAACAAGTTCGTTTTGCTTCAATGTCAAGTGGTGATTTCAGACCTTTCCAAGAGGTGCTCTCATATTTTTATGTGAATGCTAATCCTTTTGCTTAATCAGTTGTCTTGTCAATTCTTGTTAACCAGAGTCGTCATGTTAATTCTTTTCAACAGGTGTGCTTCTCTTCAGTGAATTCAATCCTCTCAAATTTTTGCAGATCATTCTCTCATTTCATTCCTTAAACTTGATGAAGGATAAACATAACATAATTCTTATTCTTGTTCATAGTAATCGGAATTCTTCTTCCGGAGTGGCTCATGATATCGATTCTTTTCTCAGGTGCTTATCTTTCTTTTCCGGAGTTCCAAGTTCTTTTAAGTATCTCTTTGTGAGGCTTCATCTTAATTTTGGCAAGGTCACAATCTTATTCCTTTCTACCTTCATATCTTTGCATCATTCATTTGTATACGGCGGTCCTTCTTGGTGGTTCGTCAAGATTTCATTCATTCTCAAAGTGTTCTTCAAGATTCTTATTGGAGAACCTCAAGTATTCTTTCTCTTGCATTTCTGTGCATTTGTTCTCCTTTATCCTTTGAGGTGGTATTATAGCATTCTTGTTAGTGTAGGAGCCTCGAAGAGTTTTCCTTTCAAGAATGAGATAATGAAATCCACCAATTCTATGATCATGAGACATTTTCCAACCCATGATTTCTTCATTGAGCTATCTTGGTTTGGACTTCACCTAAAGATTTTCCTATGGATTGTGCTATCATGGTGCTTCTCATAAATCCTAGTTCTCAAGGTATCCTCTTGGTGTAAGAAGTTTTGATATCTTTGCTTTCTTTTACCCTTGTTTCTTTTAGTGGTTGGTTGTCACCTCATATTTGTTGAGATGATTTTCATAAGCCCACTACTATCTTGTTATTTTCGTTGTTGTTTTTCCAACAACTCCATCCAATTCTTCTTCCAAGGATGTTTGCCAAGTTCATTGGAGTTAGTAGTTGTCATTCTCTCTTCATTCTCTTCTTTCGTATGAGCTAGTTCCTATTCTATTGTTCTGGAGGCATTGTGTTGTGGCTCTTTTCGGTCTATTATGTTGTTCTATCAAGATCATGGTGTTCCCTTGCTCTATTTAGTTGTTTGTTATGAATATTGTGTAATTCTCTCTTCTTATCGAATTTTTTGTCCCATTTTCCTACCGAAGTGCTGCCAAAATTTTCCGTGAATTCTTGCTTCTTTCTCATATCAGTCCTCATCTCTTTGCAACCTTCAAGGATCGTTGGTTTCACTCGTTTGTCAAAGAAGCGACTAAGTTTTTACCTCTTGTTCTTTCTTTTCATCACCCCCTTTCATTCTTGGATCTCGGGGCGAGATCCTCTTCTAGTGTAGGAGAGTTGTAAAAGCCCGATGCCGACGCCCCAGAAGATTCCCCCTTCTTTTCTGTTTCCGTCGTGTGATTAGATTTATTCGTTGCATCGTCATGTAGTTTGCATCATCGCATCATGCATGGCATCATGTCATCTGTGCTTGTCTGGTGTGGCTAGTTGCACCTCGTTGTTTGAGTGTGAGCACATGTGTGTATGTGCCTTAGGGCCTTGCAACGTGATTGGGTGCAACAAGTTCAAGCTCATAACCCTGTTGCACCGAGGACCTAAAAACCTTCTCGCCCCTCTCCCCTCTCTTTTCATTTTTGTGGTTTTGCTAAAGTTTCCGTTTTATCCCCTTTAAAAAAAGCGTCTTCTTTTAAAAAGGTCCTTTTATTAAATGCGGGGGCAGCCCTTGGATTTTCTTTAATTTTCTCCTTTGGTTTTATTTTAAAACCGTCTCATTTACTTTTCTCTTTAAAGGGCTTTAATTTTATTCTTTAAATAAAAGAGGTTTTATTTTATACTACAAAAGGGTTTTAATTTTAAATTCTTTAAAATGTTTTAGTTTTTATTCGTTTAAAAAATGTCAATCTATTTTAACGTTGGGTATATTTCTTTAAAAGGAGTAAAAGGCATTTTCTTCATTTTGTTAAAACCCTATTTTTCTTCCTTTATGTTTCTTCTCTTTTTTTATTTAAAGGAAAAAAACAAAAGAGAGGAGGGGCCCAACCCTAGGCAAGCCGGCCCAAGGCCTCCCCTCCCCTCGTGACCTAGCGACAGGAGCCCAGCTCCCTCTTCTCTCGTTCTCCCTCGCAAGCGTCGTCGTCTCCAGCTCCTCCTCCCGATTTCCTCCTCCCAGCGCCCCTTTACGCCATGGCTGATTTCCTCCTCCCAGCGCCCCTCCACGCAATGGCCGGCCTCCTCCTCCCGAGCCGCGCCGCCCCCGCCGGGGTCGCCTTCCATCCGCCCTCGACCTCGCCGCCTCAGCAGCAGCGCCCCACGCGCCAAGCTCCGCCCCGTGGTCTCCTCCGCCTCCCCTCGCCCTCGGTCGGTGCTTGCCGGTGCGCGCCTGCCTGCATCGTCCGCCCAGACCTCCAGGGCCCCGTCCTCCTCCTCGTGCATTTTGTTGCTGCCCTGCCAAGTTTTGCTACTGCTTCATGAAGTTGCTGCGCCGCTGTCGTGTCGCCGTTGCTGCTACCAAGCTTGCTGGTGCTGCGCCGCTGCTGCCGTGCCTGTTGCTATGCCGAGCTGCTGCTAGGCTGCCTACCGCTGTGCCTGTTGATGTTGCTGAAGAGCCGAAGCCTGCAGCCGTTTGCTGTTGCTGTTGCCTGCATGCCGCTGCTGCTCTTGCTGCTTGTGTGCCTGTTCCTGTTGCTGTTGATAGCTGTAGCTGCTATGTGTGCCCGATGCTTGCTTGCTTTGCTGTTGCGGGCTACTGCTTGGAGATGCTCATGCTGGTGCTTGCTGCTGGCCGAGCTTGCTAGCTTTGCTTTGCTGCTTGCCTGCATATGATGTTGTCGTTGCTTGCTAGTAGCTGCTGTCGAGCTTAGTGTTTGCTGCTAGGTGTAGTTGCTAGTTACTAGGCTTGCTGATAGATGCTAGCGATGCCGTAGCAGCTGTAGTCGTGTTGCCGCTGTCGCTGGTTGCCGTCGCCGCGTGCACCATCCCCGCCTGCCGTGAGTCTCAACAAATTCGCAAGTACAACGACATCCCCGACGACCCCGGAAACAAGTTCGACTAGCGACGCCGAAGACCCGTGAACCACGACGCCGAGCGTACGACTACCATCGACGAGACCGAGTACCCCGACTTCCACGACGACCACGACGACAATTACTTCCACGACGTCCACGACGACCGTTGTTCCCCTTCACCGAACCGAACCGCTCCGATTCGCACGCGTCGAAGGTATACCGATGAGACGTGTCGTGTAATGAATGCATGAGATGTATGAGTTGAATGTATGTATGCACCGTATGTTACCGTTGCACGTTGTCCCTCTTATGTTGTGCCCCGACACATGGGAACCCAATATACGGGATCACCCCATTCCTTATTTAGCGTTCCCGCACACGCGCTTCCTATACGTTGGCACGATATCTCGACGAGTATCGGGATAGGAACGTTTTCGTGGCATCATTCTCGTTTCGCCGCCATGGTTCCCTCTCGCTCGTCGTGGCGACACCTATTTCTTTCCCTTCTTGCCCGTGTTATGAACTCGCATGCATGACGCATTCATGGCATATACATCTTGTGTTGCATGTTCTTGTGTCGTAGCTCCGTTCTAAGTCCCGCGTGCTATCGACTAGTATGATACGTAGGATCATCGCTTCACCCCTTGCCATGTTAACAACATTTAATATTGCGTGTTAAATAATCGGGAGTGAATTAAATAATTAATCGTGGAGTTTTGTCGATATGCAACCCGTTGCATATCGAGCTTCCCTTAATGTGTAGAGTTTGCGTGAGGTGAATTGCCATGCCATCCCTTGCATCATTGAACTAATCATGCATCATATTAGGTTGTGCATCATGTTGTGCATCGTGTGGTGAATATCTGTGTTGATGTTTGTTTCCAGTTTGCTCCGTCTCGATAGAGTTCCGCAAGCGTGTCGGAATGTGAGGACCCGTTCGACTACGTGGTTCGCCGACTTCTCGGAGTTATTCTTCTTCCAAGCGGGATCTCAGGCAAGATGACCATTTCCCGAGATACCATTACTATCATTGCCATGCTAGTTTATCGCTTCTATCGTTGATGTCTCGTTGCCTACCACTTGTTAAATATCAGCCTCTCAACAATGTCATGAAACCTTCAACCTGTTCGACCTAGCAAACCACTGATTGGCTATGTTACTGCTTGCTTAACCTTGTTGTTAGCGTTGCTAGTTGCAGGTGCAGTTGCTTCCATGTGATAACATGGGTTCCTTGTCATATCACCATACTATATGCTATTTAATTTAATGGACCTATATACTTGGTAAAAGGTGGAAGGCTCGACCTTTCTAGCCTGGTGTTTTGTTCCACCTTTGCCCCCTTAGTTTTCGGCTACCGGTGTTATGTTCCATAAATGAGCGCTCCTAACACGATCGGGGTTGTTATGGGGACCCCCTTGATAATTCGTTTTAGATTAAAGCTGGTCTGGCATGGCCCAACTTTGGTACTACATTTGCCTAATAACTAATGAACTGCATAGGGAGTAATTAACCCGAGGAAATTTAATCAACCCCCGGGCCAGTGCTCCTCATGAGTGTTGGTCCCACCTGAGCGATGTCCGGCGCCACTCTGGTCACCCGGAGGTTTAGCGATCCCGACGTCTAGCTCATCCGTCGTGTCCTGAGAACGAGGTACGCGACTCCTATCGGGTTCGTCGACACGTCTGGCGGCCTTGCTGGATTAGTTTTACCTTTGACGGAATATCTTGTGCATCGGGATTTCGGTGATGCTTTGGGTAATCTCAGAGTTGAGGTTTTCCACTAGGGAATCCGACGAGATCGCGAGCTTCGTGATTGAGGATTTCTATGCGACTTGTGGTAATTTGTGATGGACTAGTTGGAGCACCCCTGCAGGGTTAAATCTTTTCGGAAAGCCGTGCCCGCGGTTATGTGGCAACATGGAAACTTTGTTTAACACTGGTTCTAGATAACTTGAAGGTAACTTAATTAAATTATGCCAACTGTGTGCGTAACCGTGACTGTCTCTTTTGTGAGTTCCTTCTTTGATCGAGGACACGGTGGGGTTATGTCTGATGTAGGTAGGTGTTCAGGATCATTCTTTTGATCAACCATAGTTCACGTCTATTATGCGTAGATCATCCCCCCTCTTTATTCTTGTACTCGTAAGTTATTCACCATATATATATGCTTAGCCGCTGCTGCGACCTCACCACTTAACCATACCTCACCCATTAAGCTTTGCTAGTCTTGATACCTTTGGAAATGAGATTGCTGAGTCCCCTGTGGCTCACAGATTACTACAACACCAGTTGCAGGTACAGGTAAAGGTTACTTGACGCGAGCGCGTTGATTGTTCATTTGGAGTTGCTTCTTCTTCTTCTTCATCGATCTAGGATGGGTTCCAGGCCGGTAGCCTGGGATAGCAAGGATGGACTTCGTTCTTCTTTTGTCGTTTGTTTCCGTCCGTAGTCAGACCCTTCTCTTACTCTTGATGATTATGTAATGTACTAATGTGACTCTGATGTAGCTTGTGGCGAGTGTAAGCCAATTCTATTATATATATCTTCTTTTTAGTACATGTACTTGTAACGATATCCATTCTTGCGACACGACGAGATGCGCTTCTAGCCCTGACGAGGCCCTTGTGCCAAATTGAGGATAGGGTCGCATCTTGGGCGTGACAACTACCTTAGCGAGGTCTTGTCCGCCTCTAAGCAGAACTACCCTCATTATCAGAAAATGTGTTATGGTGTTTACCTTGCTGCAAAGAAATTGAAGCAATACTTCCAAGAGCATGCCATCACTGTGGTGAGCACTCCTCCGCTTTCAGAGATCATGGGTAACCGTGATGCCATGGGCAGAATTGCCAAATGATCCATCGCCATGGTGGACCATGATATTCAGTACGAGCCTCGCACCGCCATCAAATCACAGGTGGTGGCCGACTTCTTAGTCGACTGGGCCGAGATCCAGTTCGAGCCACTGCCTCCAGACTCCACGCATTGGTGGATGCACTTCGACGGCTCGAAGATGCGGACAGGGCTGGGAGCCGGCTTCATCTTGACGTCTCCAAGAGGGGACCAGCTCAAGTACGCTCTCCAGATCAATTTCGCCACCTCCAACAACGTCGCCGAGTACGAAGCACTGGCTCATGGCCTCCGGCTTGCCAAGGAGATCGACATCCGGCAGCTCATATGCTTCGGCGATTCAGACTTGGTGGTGCAGAAGGTCTCTGACGAATGGGACGCCAGGGACGCTAACATGGCGAGCTACCGCTTCCTCATCCAGTAGCTCAGCGGCCCTTTCGAGGGTTGTGAGTTCCACCACGTTCCCAGGGCGGAAAATGAGGCGACTGATACACTGGCAAAGATCGGCTCCACGAGACAGGGCATTCCAGCCGACGTCTCCCTTGAGCAACTCCATAAACTGTCTATCAAGCCATCTCTCGAGTCATCATCAATCTTTGTACCGGCCGACTCTACGATACAAGCACCGTCGGCTCCGCCAGTCACGCCGGCTGCGGACCCCACGCCGGCTGCGTTGGCGGCACCGGCTCCGAATGCGGCACCGACTAAATCCACGGTGCAAGCGCCATCGGCTCCACCAACTACGCCGGCTGCGGATCCTATACCGGCTCGATTGGTCCAATCGACTCCAATGGCGGCACCAGCTACAACAACAACCCCGGCTCTGTCCGGGCTCGAATCCTCCCAGTGGGTGGACATCATGGAGGTAGACGGTGAGCCAGCTGCAGTAATAGCACCAGAGACACCATCAAGTTCGGGGGCTGCAGAAGCCTCCAACAGTCAAGACGAAGCAGAGGCGACCCTTGTGTCGGCTCCATCATGGGCTCAAGCCATTCTGGCCTTCCTTCTTCGCGGCGAACTTCCTCAGAATGAGGTGGAGGCGAGACAGATCCAGCGCAGGTCCGCCGCCCACGCCATCATCAATCGCGAACTGGTGCGACGCAGTGCGACCGGCGTGTTCCAACGCTGCGTCGAATCAGAAAAAGGGCAGGAGATCCTCAAAGACATCCACCAGGGGGAGTGTGGGCATCACGCCGCCTCCAGAACCCTGGTGGCCATATCATTCCACCATGGAATCTACTGGCCCACGACCCTCGAGGAGGCCGTGGATCTGGTCGACAAAATGAAAAGACTGCCAATGCTTCAGTGCACAGAGCCACATGCCGCCTTCGGCACTCAAAACCATTCCCTTATCATGGCCATTCGCCGTCTGGGGACTGGACATGGTTGGGCCCTTCAAGATGGCTCGCGGAGGGATGACACATCTCTTGGTAGACGTCGACAAGTTCACCAAGTGGATCGAAGCCAGACCTATCAAAAATCTTGACGGCCCCACTGCTATCAGGTTCATCACAGACATCTCTGTCCGATATGGCATTCCCCACAGCATCATCACCGACAATGGCACCAACTTTGCCAAGGGCGCCCTGGCGCTCTACTGTTCCAAGGTAGGCATCCGGCTCGACTTGGCTTCAGTGGCACACCCTCAGTCGAACGGCCAAGTAGAGAGGGCCAACGGCCTGATCCTAGCCGACATCAAGCCAAGGCTGGTGGCACCACTGGTCAGGTCAGCCGGCTGCTAGATTGAAGAACTACCGGCTGTGCTATGGAGCCTCCGCAGCATGCCCAACCGGTCGACCGGCTTCACTCCATTCTTTCTGGTATATGGGTTTGAGGCTATTATTCCCACGAATGTCGAGTTCGAATCGCCTCGGGTCACCCTATACACAAAAATGGAGGCGAAGGAGGCCAGTGAAGACGGTGTGGATCTCCTCGAAGAAGCAATGAACTTGGCTTTGAGCCGGACGGCCATCTACCAACAGAAGCCGAGATACTACCATAGCAAAAAGATCAGGCCTCTCTCTTTCAGGGAGGGAGACTTGGTCCTGAGAAGAATCCAGCGCACTGCCGGCCAGCACAAGCTCTCATCCCCCTGGGAGGGACCCTTCATCATCAGTAGGGTGCTGCACAACAATGCTTACTACCTGATTGACGCCCAAAAGTCGAGGAAGCGCAAGAGGGACGACTCCGGCCAAGAAACGGAATGTCCATGGAACGCGGCGTTGCTTCGTCCATTCTATTGCTAAAAGGCAAAAGTCAAGCAAAGGAAAGAGCATGCACATGTATCTTTGTCCCTCTTCAGGGAACAACAAATGCAATAAAAAGAACATGCTTCATGTTTCTTTTTATTGAGAATTTTCACTCAGTGTACGCCCTCTGACACGCTTCATTAAGCTCGAGGGCTACACCGCGTACAACCTTTTGCTGGCTTAATCAAGCTCGGAGGCTACGCAACGCACGCCCCTTGCTGGCTTTAACAAGCTCGGGGGATCGCTAGCCGCCCGGACGCCCTCCCTTGTAAATGAACACATAGTGTACCGGCTGATCCCTGGTCACCTCGTACGAACCTGCGGGCTGCCTCCGGCCGCTCAGTTTGCAAGGTGACGGCAGGTCAGGTCGGATACATGCAAAGTTCGGCTACACTTGGGTCGCCGGCTCGGGCTGGCTCGATCATATATACGATCTCATTCAAGTCGGCCTCTGATTGGCTTATGTCTTGTTCTTTATGTCTTGATGGCTTCGGATAAGAGAAGTCAACCAGGAATCAAAAGACAGGATCATAAGACAACACGCTTGGCATACGAATATAATGCTGAATATATACATTCACAAAAGCGTTGGCCCACGGCCCACGTTCATTACATCCCTCCGAGGGTAGAAAAAACACAAAAGGACACCGGTTATGGGACTGTGGCCTCATTGGTCATCTCGGCCGCTGCTCCTGATGTGGTAGCATCACCACCTCTGGCTGCTCCCGAGGTGGTTGCGCCGTCTCCCTCGCTGAGGCCACCGACTCCGTCAACACCGGAGTCGGCGTACGCCGCAACGCTGGAGGCGGCAGCAGATTCCACAGCCTAGACCGCTTCGTCGGAGCTGCCTTCGGCGTCATAGGGCTGAAGGCCGTGCAGATCTTCAGCGATCACACCACCATCTTCACTCCGCTCCAAAACAAAGTCATCCCAGGCTGCGTACTCGACGACGGCGCTGGCTCTCACATGGAGCTCCTCCTCAATGCCTTGCAGCTCCGCCTCTGAGCCGTCGCGCTGGGCAGCCAACTTGCCCAAGTTCAGGTTCCGATACCATGACTTGGCCAAGCGTAGGGCCATATAAGCCCCAGACTGCGCGGTAGAGGCACGCCAGACATCCAGGCGCTCTCCACCCACTGCAAGCCAGCAGGCGAGCCGACTCATGGAAGCCGGCTCCACGCCTTCCGGCCACAAGGCCGCCACCATCGACGAGCATGCGACCTGAAGTTGAGCCACAAACTTGCCCAGGGCGCGCTGGTGGGCCCAAAGGCCCACCCCGATCTCCTCCACGCTCCAGCCGGAGGTGGTATCTACCTCCTGCCCGGCCGCACGGCCCTCCTCACGACACACCTTGACGGCGGTGTCGGCCGCGATCTAGGTCTCGGGGAAGAGACCTGGAGTGACGGCAACCAGGACGTAAGAGCACAGTAAAAGGAGGAGACGGCAAAAAGACCAAGCCATAAGACACGGAAGAGAGACCCACGATGGAAGGCGCCGTCGGTCTCATGAGAGACCTCGAGGACCTCGCGCTCCCGCACCTTACTCGCATGAGTAAGGCGGGCAACTTCCTCCTGGAGGGTCGCCGCAGACTCCAAAGCCTTGGCCAGCTGCGTCGGCTTCCGGACAAGGGCCTCATCCTTCTCCCTCAAGGCGGCGTCCTTGAGGTCCACCTCCTTGAGGTGAAGCGACGCGAGACGGTCCATGTCGGCAGAGTAGGAGGCCTCCTTCTCCTGCAGCGTGGCCCGCAGCCGCTCCAACTCGACACGGCCGGCCGCCTCGAGCTCCTTCTTCTCCGCCTGAAGAAGGTCCAGCTGCTCTTGGAGCCGGCCGCCGGTGTTGCGCAGGGCGTCACGCTCCGCGGCGACCTTGCCCAGCCGGGCTTCAAGCTCGGCAATCCGGCTATCGGCCCCCAGGTGCTGGGTCCGTAGCTCTTTGTATGCGTGTACCTGAGCATCATAAAGCGCCTGCCAAAAGAGAGAAAAAGGGAACATGATTAAGATTTGAACTGGTTAAAAACCTAACCAGCCCGATTCTCGGGGGCTACACCCAGTGGGTGCGCTAGCACGCCCCCACTAAAGAAAACTACGCAGGGAAAAAGGCCTCCAAGAGATTCGGACCGGTCGACAATCAACCCGCCTGATTCTCGGGGGCTACACCCAGTGGGTGCGCTGTCGCACCCCCACTAACGCCAAGAGAAGAGAAAAAAGTACAAAAAACCAAAGAAGGCAATGCCTACCTGGGTGCGGGCTTCCAGGCGCTCCATGTCACTGCATACCACGCGGGCCGACTGGTCCACCTTCGACCGACTGCTGGAAAACATCGTCACCAGTTCCGGTACACCGGAAAGAACGGTGCCAGCGGGCAGTCGCACGCGGGCCAAGTTCGCCGCCCGCCATGTCCTCATAGGCCGGCTCCCAGCCCGGCCCTCGGCTCCTGGCGCAACAGGGCCGTGCTGAGGAACAACGATGGCGCCGGCTCCTGGTGCCGGCTCGACAGCCGGCTCTGGCGCCGTCCCGGTCGGCGCTACCTCCTCCGCTGGAGGCGGATGGGCCGCGTCCGGCGCATCCATGGTCGCCCCTGGGGCGTCAGGGGCCATGTCCGGCGCTGCCAAGTCCAGCTCCAGCGCGTCGGGGGCCGCCTCAGCCCTGGGAGAGTCAGGATCGTCTCCAGGTCCACTTGCATCGAGGCCGCCGATTCGGATGGTTGGGCCCCCTCGGTCCTTGGGGCCAGCCTGGAGGCGGCCTCGTTAGCTGGCTCCTCCGCACGGGCATGTGCGGAGGGGTCATGTCTAGCCTTCGCACGCTTCTCCACCGGCCTCTCGACCCGGCTGGGGCGAGGCTGACCCACGGCGGCCTTCCCCGTAGCCGTGTCCCACCGGCGTTGGACTCTATCTTAAGCTCCGTCTGGGCAGCGTCAGCTGCTGCCCAGCCAGCCCGCTCGACTCCGGAGGTGGTGTCTTCATCCGCATCCTCCACCTCCCTGTCAAGTAAAGCTCCTAAGGAACAAAGCTCATCTCAAGATGGACAAAGGAAACGAGGAGGAAACCGTACCTCGCTACTACAGGGACCTGCCTCCGGCCAGCACCACGGCGCCTCTTGGCGCCGCCTGCTCGCTGCCCGGCTGGAGGACCAGGCGCCGACCGCTTAGAGGCCGGCCGGAAGCTGTGGAACCCTTGCCCTTCTTCCCGGCTGCTTCGTCAGCAGCGGTCGCTCCGCCACCTTGACGCCGGCCACGCGTCAGTGGTGGGCTGGTGACCTCCTCCACCTCATGAGAGTCTTCCTCGAAGGCTGCACCAGAACAGAATGAGGCTACCTCGTTGTCGTTCGTCCAGTCTGCTACGGCAGGCCGCGTATACTCACCAGACGGCTTGGTCCCTTCCGACTCCAGGGGACCCTCCGAGCCAGCGGAGGAGTCTGAGCGGGGTTCCATCGTGCCCTCGTCCTCAATCTCGGAGGCGTCGGACACCTCCACATCGGGAGCGGGCTGACGGAGGGACCCCTGCAGGGTTTCGAACAGCTACGAAAAAGAATTAAACCAAAGGCTCAGCAACGCCACCGGCTTCGAGACAAAACAACAAAGAAAAATGGAGTAAAGCTACCATCGGAGGCGGGTGAGCCCTGTTGAACGGGGACATCCCCCACGTCCATTCCCCGCCCTCGTCCATGCGGGCGGTGGAGATCAGGTTCACCCTTCGCGCTACAGCGCCCGGGGTAAACCTCTTGGTGGATAGCCGGCATGGATCAAGCCGGCCGCTCATCTGGCAGACCAGATGCGGCCGCCTCTGCAGAGGCAGAATCCGGCGGACCACCATGGTGGCGAGAAGGTTGCGACCGAGGAGGCCGCTCTTCTCTAAGATGTCGAGGTGGGCAGAGATAAGCGCCACCTCAGGATGTGGCCTGGGAGTCTTCGCATCCCAGTTTCGCCGCGTCGGGGGAGCGATGGCGAACGGGGGCATGTTGAGGGCATCCTGGGCCGGGTCGGCGCTCTTCACGTAGAAGAAACCCTTCTGCCAATGCTTGATGGATTCTTGCAGAGGCATCTAGGGGAAGCCAGACTTCAGGCGATGATGCACCAACGCGGCCCCGCACGGCGTCATGGGGCACGGCCCCTTGAGCTTCTCCACCTCGGATTTCTCCATGGCGATGGATTACTGCTTGAAGAAGAATAGGCTGCGCCACAGATCAACGCGAGGCTCGATCCCCACGAAGCCCTCGAACAGGACCACAAAGGCGGCCAGCTGTAGTATGGCGTTCGGCGCCAGATGATGCAGCTGCAGGCCGAAGAATTGGAGCCATTCAACAAAGAAGGAGCTAGCCGGGAGCCCGAAGCCCCGGTAGAAGTGCTCGACGAAGACCACGACCTCTCCCGCGGCAGGTGCGGGAGCGGTCTCGGAGCTGGGGAGGCGCATCAACACTTGGGAGGCCGGGGGCAGCAGTCGATGGTGACGAAGTGCCTCAATGTGCCCCTCATTGACGTGGCTTCGCAACCAGGCTCCCTGCGAGGACGCCTTCTGCCCCGATGACTTCTTCGAGGAAGAACCGCCGACCATGGCTGCGGGTGGCGAGAGTTCGAAGTAGTCGGTGATGTCGCGACGGCGAAGATAAAGAGTATGAAGGGCGCGAGCTCTTCTTCTCAGGACGCAGGGAGGAAGAGAGCACGGATGCAGGGCGAGAAGAGGGGGCGAATGGCTTCCTCGGAACCCTCGCGTTCCATTTAAACCCCCACGAAGCATCGTGGGGAGGGGATCCGGTGCGCATCGGGCCCCATTAATCCCGTGTATTATGGGCGGTAACGCTTCCCGAAGCCCAACCGTCGCGGAGTAAATCCGCAGAGGATCTCCCGCACGGAGGCCGAGGGGGCGTCGTGGCGGGACCCAGGGCCCAGGCCCAGTCCCGTCAGCAGTAATCACCATCATTACGCCAGGCGGGGACTAGCACGTGGCGTTCTCCGAACAAGTTACGACTAGACCGAGGCGTCGCTTCGAAGCCACCCGGTTTCGAAGCCGGCGTCGTTCGCCGTGAATAGCGGTCAAAATATCAAGATAAATCAACAAGCCGGTGAGGCCGCCCGCCCGCAGATGGCAGACCTCGCCAGCTTCGGGGACTACTGTCGGGGGGATAACCCCGGGGTAGGCTCATCAAGCCTATTCCTTCATTTCCGGCCCAGTGGACATGGATGTATGAAGATTCCCAAGGCCCAAGTCTTCTGGCCGGCTAGGCATCACCTGTCGTCTAGAGGACGAGGCGGCCACCTTTCTGGCCGGCCAGGCAACCCCTGCCGGCTAGAATTCAGGCGGCCTCCTCTTCTAAGCCGGCCTGATCCCGCCAGCCGGCTGGGGAGGAGGCGACCACACTTAAGCCGGCTGGCCAAGCAGGCTAGCCGGCCGAGGATCACAAGTCACATCAGTCGTAGGTCAGGAAGAGACCTCACGATTAAATGTAGCTACGCGTTAGCAAAGGTACTGGATCAGGGCGCCTGACAGGTACGAGCGTCGGCGACCACGCCGCTGACCTACCCCGGCTCTGATCCATCACCTAGCATAGTGTCGGACCATCACACTCCCACTCCATTACTGCACTCGGCGTGGGGAACAGTGGAGGCGGTCGTACTACCTGCCCATGAAGAATCTCGCAGGGCGACGCTCGCGTGCTCAGCGTCAACCTTACGCGAGAGCCTCATTGGCCAGCCGGCGGGTCCCACAGGCAATCGAGACCATATAGCCGGCGGGCCCCCCATCGACAAGACAAGACCTTTGTGGGCCCCTGGCGAGCCGGCGAAGCTGCCAGCCGGGTCCCACACTTGTACCCTTTATCCATATTGTAGGCCGGCGGGTTCGTCTATAAAACCCCCCGGTCGCCCTCCATGCGAGGGGCCCGATCTTTCACCAGTCATTCAACGCAACACATTCACCAACCACAGAGAGAGAGGTAGAGACAAGCCGGCTGCTCCCCTCTTCCTCCTCCCAACACAGCTCCAGGAGCGACATTGTACTCTGTTCCTATACATCAGACACTCTGGCAGGATTAGGGATATTATCTCTACGGAGAGCCCTGAACCTGGGTACATCGTGCGTCCCATGCGTGTACCAACCTCGTTCCCAGCGCCCACCTTTGTCCCTTTGGTTCTCATCGACTTTAGCCTACCTATGGCATATGTTGTGAGTATTCACCGACAATTACGCACACAGTTGGCATATTTTAATTAAGTTAACTTCAAGTTATCTAGAACCAGTGTTAAACAAAGTTTCCACGTTGCCACATAACCGCAGGCACGGCTTTCCGAAAAGATTTAACCCTACAGGGGTGCTCCAACTAGTCCATCACAAATTACCACAAGCCGCATAGAAACCCTCAATCATGAAGCTCGCGATCTCATCGGATTCCCTAGTGGAAAACCTCAACTCTGAGATTACCCAAAGCATCACCAGAATCCCGATGCACAAGATATCTCGTCAAAGGTAAAATTAATCCAGCAAGGCCGCCCGACGTGTCGACGATCCCGATAGGAGCCGCGTATCTCGTTCTCAGGACACAACGGATGGAAAAGCCTACAGGTACCAAACCTCGAGTTGCCCCGTGGTGGCCGTGCAGTCTGTCCATTTTGGACCAACACTCATGAGGAGCACTCGCCCGGGGGTTGATTAAATTATCCTCGGGTTAATTACTCCCTATGCAGTTCATTAGTTGTTAGGAAAATTTAGTACCAAAGTTGGGCCCTGCCAGACCAGCTTTAATCTAAAATGAATTATCAAGGGGGTCCCCATAACAACCCCGATCGTGTTAGGAGCGCTCATTTATGGAACATAACATCGGTAGCCGAAAACTAAGGGGGCAAAGGTGGAACAAAACACCAGGCTAGAAAGACCGAGCCTTCCACCTTTTACCAAGTATATAGGTGCATTAAATTAAATAGCATTTAAATATGGTGATATGACAAGGGACCCATGTTATCACATGGAAGCAACTACACCTGCAACTACCAATTCTAACAACAGGGTTATGCAAGCAGTAACATAGCCAATTAGTGGTTTGCTAGGTTGAACAGGTTGAAGATTATCATGGAATTGTTGAGAGGCTGATATTTAACATGTGGTAGGCAACGAGACATAATCGATAGAAGCAATAAAACTAGCATGGCAATGATAGTAATGGTATCTGGGGAAATGGTCATCTTGCCTGAGATCCCGCTTGGAATAAGAACAACTCTATGAAGTCGCCGACCAACGTAGTCGAACGGGTCCTCACATTCCGACACGCTTGCAGAACTCTATCGAGATGAACAAACCAGAAACAAACATCAACACAAATATTCACCATGGCAAATGCATGACATGCAGCACAACCTAAGATGATGCATGATCAGAACAAAAATGCAAGGGATGGCATGGCAATTCACCTCACGCAAACACTACACATTAAATGAAGCTCGATATGCAACGAGTTGCATACCAACGAAACTCCACAATTGATTATTAGTTCACTCCTTATTATTTACATGACAATATTAAATGTTGTTAACAAGGCAAGGGTGAAGCGGTGATTCTACATGGCATCCTAGACGGTTAACTCGCGGAGAAAAGAACAGAGCTACGACACAAGAGGCATGCAACACAATATATCATGCCACGATTGCGACATGCATGCAAGTTACAACATCACGGCAAGAAGGGAAAGTAACATATGTCGCCACGGCGAGCGAAAGGGGAACTAAGGCGGCAAGACGGAAATGATGCCACGGCAATGTTCCTATCCCGATAACTCGTCGAGATATCGTGCCAACTGTTGGGTAACGTAGCATAAATTCAAAATTTTCCTACGCATGTTCAGATCTTCCTATGGAGAGACCAGCAACGAGAGAGGGGTGAGAGCATATTCATACCTTTGAAGATCGCTAAGCGGAAGCGTTGCTAGAACGCGGTTGATGGAGTCGTACTCGCAGCGATTCCGATCTAGTGCCAAACAACGGCACCTCCGCGTTCAACACACGTGCAGCCCGGTGACGTCTCCCGCACCTTGATCCAGCAAGGAGGAGGGAGAGGTTGGGGAAGAAGACCAGCAACACGACAGCGTGGTGTTCGTGGAGAGACGAGGTCTCCCAGCAGGGCTTCGCCAAGCGCCGGCAGAGAGGAGGAGGAAGAAGTGCAGGGCTGCGCCGAGGGAGAGGGAAAACCGTGTCCTCCAAAGGCCAAAAGTGCCCACTATATATAGGGGAAGGGGAGAGGGGGTGCCACCCCTAGGGTTCCCACCCTAGGGGGTGCGGCAGCCCTCCCAGATGGGGTTTGTGGCGGCCAGATGAGGGAGGAGGGGTGGCGCACCCCTCTGGTGGGCCTAAGGCCCACCTAAGTTAGGGTTCTCCCCTCTCCCCCTTTTTCTGGTGCATATGGGCTGGGTGGGGGGCGCACCAGCCCACTTAGGGGCTGGTTCCCTTCCCCACTTAGCCCATCTAGCCTCCCGGGGTCGTCACCCCCCTTCGGTGGTCCCCCGGGACCACCTCCGGTGGTCCCGGTGGTCCCGGTACGTTACCAGTGATGCCCGAAACACTTCCGGTGTCCGAAACCATCCGTCCTATATATCAATCTTTACCTCCGGACCATTCCGGAGCTCCTAGTGACGTCCGGGATCTCATCCGGGACTCCGAACAACTTTCAGTAATCTCGTATAACAATTCCCTATAACCCTAGCGTCATCGAACCTTAAGTGTGTAGACCCTACGGGTTCGGGAGACAGGCAGACATGACCGAGACACCTCTCTGGCCAATAACCATCAGCGGGGTCTGGATACCCATGGTGGCTCCCACTAGCTCCACGATGATCTCATCGGATGAACCACGATGTCAAGGATTCAATCAATCCCGTATACGATTCCCTTTGTCTGTCGGTATAGAACTTGCCCGAGATTCGATCGTCGGTATACCTATACCTTGTTCAATCTCGTTACCGGTAAGTCTCTTTACTCGTTCCGTAGCACGTCATCGTGTGACTAACTCCTTAGTCACATTGAGCTCATGATGATGTTCTACCGAGTGGGCCCAGAGATACCTCTCCGTCACACGGAGTGACAAATCCCGATCTCGATTCGTGCCAACCCAACAGACACTTTCGGAGGTACCCGTAGTGCACCTTTATAGTCACCCAGTTACGTTGTGACGTTTGATACACCCAAAGCACTCCTACGGTATCCGGGAGTTGCACAATCTCACGGTCGAAGGAAAAGATACTTGACATTAGAAAAGCATTAGCATACGAACAATACGATCTAGTGCTAGGCTTAGGATTGGGTCTTGTCCACCACATCATTCTCCCAATGATGTGATCCCGTTATCAATGACATCCAATGTCCATGATCAGGAAACCATGATCATCTATTGACTAACGAGCTAGCCAACTAGAGGCTTGCTAGGGACACATTGTGATCTATTCATTCACACATGTATTACTGTTTCCTGTCAATACAATTATAGCATGAACGATAGACGATTATCATGAACAAGGAAATATGATAATAACCATTTTATTATTGCCTCTAGGGAATATTTCCAACAGTCTCCCACTTGCACTAGAGTCAATAATCTAGTTACATTGTGATGTATCGAACACCCATAGCATTATGGTGCTGATCATGTTTTGCTCGTGGAAGAGGTTTAGTCAACGGATCTGCAATATTCAGATCCGTGTGTACTTTACAAATATCTATCACTCCACTCTGGACATGGTCCTGGATGGAGTTGTAGCGGCGCTTGATGTGCTTCGTCTTCCGGTGAAACTTGGGCTCCTTGGCTATGGCAATGGCTCCAGTGTTATCACAGAAGAGTGTCATAGGACCCGACGCACTTGGAACCACTCCAAGGTCGGTGATGAGCTCCTTCATCCAAATTCCTTCATGAGCCGCTTCTGAAGCAGCTATGTACTCCGCTTCACATGTAGATGCTGCCACGACTTCTTGCTTGCTGCTGCACCAGCTCACTGCCCCACCATTCAACACATATACGTATCCGGTTTGTGACTTAGAGTCATCCGGATCTGTGTCGAAGCTAGCATCGACGTAACCCTTTACGACGAGCTCTTTGTCACCTCCATAAACGAGAAACATTTCCTTAGTCCTTTTCAGGTACTTAAGGATATTCTTGACCGCTGTCCAGTGTTCCGTACCGGGATTACTTTGGTACCTCCCTACCAAGCTTATCGCAAGGTTTATATCAGGTTTGGTACACAGCATGGCATACATTAGAGAGCCCACGACTGAAGCGTAGGGGACAGAACTCATCTTTTCTCTATCTGCTGCCGTGGTCGGCGACTGAGTCTTACTCAATCTCATACCTTGCAAAACTGGCAAGAACCCTTTCTTTGAGTTTTCCATATTGAACTTCTTCAATATCTTGTCAAGGTATGTACTTTGCGAAAGACCTATGAGGCGTCTCGATCTATCTCTATAGATCTTGATGCCTAATATGTATGCAGCTTCTCCAAGGTCCTTCATTGAAAAACTCTTGTTCAAATAGGCCTTTATGCTCGCCAACATCTCTATATCATTCCCCATTAATAATATGTCATCCACATATAGTACGAGGAAAGCTACAGAGCTCCCACTCACTTTCTTGTACAGATAGGCTTCTCCGTAAACCTGTATGAACCCAAACGCTTTAATCACCTCATTAAAGCGAATGTTCCAACTCCGAGATGCTTGCACCAGCCCATAGATGGAGCGCTGGAGCTTGCACACTTTGTTAGCACCCTTAGGGTCGACAGAATCTTCTGGTTGCATCATATACAACTCTTCTTTAAGGTTCCCGTTAAGGAACGCTGTTTTGACGTCCATTTGCCAAATTTCATAATCATAAAAGGCGGCAATTGCTAACATGATTCGGACTGATTTCAGCTTCGCTACGGGAGAGAAAGTCTCTTCGTAGTCAACTCCTTGAATTTGTTGAAAACCCTTTGCGACAAGTCGAGCTTTGTAAACGGTTACATTACCGTTTGCATCAGTCTTCTTCTTGAAGATCCATTTATTTTCTATGGCTCGCCGGTCATCGGGCAAGTCCACCAAAGTCCATACTTTGTTCTCATACATGGATCCTATCTTGGATTTCATGGCCTCAAGCCATTTGTTGGAATCCGGGCCCGCCATCGCTTCTTCATAGTTCGAAGGTTCACCGTTGTCTAACAACATGATTTCCATTACAGGGTTGCCGTACCACTCTGGTGCGGAGCATACCCTTGTGGACCTTCGCGGTTCAGTAGTAACTTGATCCGAAGCTTCATGATCATCATCATTAACTTCCTCTTCAGTCGGTGTAGGCACCACAGGAACAACTTCTTGCGCTGCGCTACTTTCCTGTTCGAGAGGGGGTGTAATTACCTCATCAAGTTCTACCTTCCTCCCACTTACTTCTTTCGAGAGAAACTCTTTCTCTAGAAAGGATCCGTTCTTGGCAACAAAGGTTTTACCTTCGGATCTAAGATAGAAGGTATACCCAATAGTTTCCTTAGGGTATCCTATGAATACGCATTTCTCCGCTTTGGGTTCGAGATTTTCTGGTTGAAGTTTCTTCACATAAGCATCGCAGCCCCAAACTTTAAGAAACGACAACTTAGGTTTCTTGCCAAACCACAGTTCATACGGTGTCGTCTCAACGGATTTAGACGGTGCCCTATTTAAAGTGAATGCTGCAGTTTCTAATGCGTATCCCCAAAATGATAGCTGTAAGTCGGTGAGAGACATCATAGATCGTACCATATCTAATAAAGTGCGATTACGACGTTCAGACACTCCGTTGCGCTGCGGTGTGCCAGGCGGCGTTGGTTGTGAAACGATTCCACACTTCCTTAGGTGTGTGCCAAACTCGTGACTCAAATATTCTCCTCCACGATCAGATCGTAGACATTTAATTTTTCTGTCACGTTGATTATCAACCTCTCTCTGAAATTCCTTGAACTTTTCAAACGTCTCAGATTTGTGCTTCATCAAGTAGATATACCCATACCTACTTAAATCATCGGTGAGAGTGAGAACATAACGATAACCACCGCGAGCTTCAACGTTCATTGGACCACACACATCAGTATGTATTATTTCCAATAAGTCGGTGGCTCTCTCCATTATTCCTGAGAATGGAGTCTTAGTCATCTTGCCCATGAGGCACGGTTCGCATGTGTCAAATGATTCAAAGTCAAGAGACTCTAGCAGTCCATCAGTATGGAGCTTTTTCATGCGCTTAACGCCGATATGACCAAGGCGGCAGTGCCACAAGTATGTGGGACTATCATTATCAACTTTGCATCTTTTGGTACTCACACTATGAATATGTGTAACATCACTATCGAGATTCATCAAGAATAAACCATTCACCAGCGGAGCATGACCATAAAACATATCACTCAGATAAATAGAACAACCATTATTCTCTGACTTAAATGAGTAGCCGTCTCGCATTAAGCAAGACCCTGATACAATGTTCATGCTTAAAGCTGGTACTAAATAACAATTATTAAGGTTTAAAACTAATCCCGATGGTAGATGTAGAGGTAGAGTGCCGACGGCGATCACATCGACCTTTGAACCATTCCCGACGCGCATCGTCACCTCGTCCTTGGCCAGTCTCCGCTTATTCCGCAGTTCCTGCTTTGAGTTGCAAATGTGAGCAACAGCACCGGTATCAAATACCCAGGAGCTACTACGAGCGCTGGTAAGGTACACATCAATAACATGTATATCACATATACCTTTAACGTTGCCGGCCTTCTTGTCCGCTAAGTATTTGGGGCAGTTCCGCTTCCAGTGACCTTTTCCCTTGCAATAGAAGCACTCAGTCTCAGGCTTGGGTCCGTTCTTTTTCTTCTTCCCGGCATCTGGCTTACCGGGCGCGGCAACAACTTTGCCGTCTTTCTTGAAGTTCTTCTTACCCCTGCCTTTCTTGAAACTAGTGGTCTTGTTGACCATCAACACTTGATGCTCCTTCTTGATCTCTACTTCTGCAGACTTGAGCATCGAGTACAACTCGGGAATGGTTTTCTCCATCCCTTGCATGTTGTAGTTAAGCACAAAGCCTTTGTAGCTTGGTGGGAGAGACTGGAGGATTCTGTCAATGATAGCATCATCCGGAAGTTCGACTCCAAGTGAAGTCAGACGACCGTGTAACCCAGACATTTTGAGTATGTGCTCACTGACAGAACTGTTCTCCTCCATCTTACAGCTGAAGAACTTGTCGGAGACTTCATATCTCTCGACACGGGCATGAGCTTGAAAAACTAGCTTCAGCTCTTGGAACATCTCATATGCCCCGTGTTGCTCAAAACGTCTTTGGAGCCCCGTTTCTAAACTGTATAACATGCCACACCTGACCAGAGAGTAGTCATCACTCTGCGCTTGCCAGACGTTTAGAATGTCCTGGGCTGCTGCGGGAGCGGGAGGGTCACCTAGCGGCGCATTAAGGACATAAGCCTTTTTAGCTGCTTCAAGGATGAGCTCCAGGTTGCGAACCCAGTCCGCATAGTTGCTACCATCATCTTTCAGCTTGTTTTTCTCTAGGAATGCGTTGAAGTTGAGGTTGACGTTGGACATCTACAATATTTATAAAGACAACTTTTAGACTAAGTTCATGACAATTAAGTTCATTTAATCAAATTAAGTATGAACTCCCACTTAAATCGACATCCCTCTAGTCATCTAAGTGATACATGATCCATGTTGACTAACCCGTGTCCGATCATCACGTGAGACGGACTAGTCACCATGGTGAGCAACTTCATGCTGATCGTATTCAACCATACGACTCATGTTCGACCTTTCGGTCTCTTGTATTCGAGGTCATGTATGTACATGCTAAGCTCGTCGAGTCAACCTAAGTGTTTTGCGTGTGTAAATCTGGCTTACACCCGTTGTATGCGAACGTTAGAATCTATCACACCCGATCATCACGTGGTGCTTCGAGACAACGAACCTTCGCAACAGTGCACACTTAGGGGAATACGTTCTCGAAATTTTAATAGGGATCATCTTATTATGCTACCATCGTTTTAAGCAATAAGATGTAAAACATGATAAACATCACAATGCAATCATATAGTGACATGATATGGCCATTATCATCTTTGCTCTTTCGATCTCCATCTTCAGGCATTGCATGATCATCATCGTCACCGGCGTGAGACCATGATCTCCATCAGCATGATCTCCATCATCGTGTCTCCGTGAAGTCGTCACGCCAACTACTACTATCACTACTACTATAGCTAACCGTTAGCAATGAAGTAAAAGTAGTAAGCACATGGCGTTGCATCTCATACAATAAATTAAGACAACTCCTATGGCTCCTGCCGGTTGTCATACTCATCGACATGCAAGTCGTGAAACCTATTACAATAACATGATCATCTCATACATCATACATGCAACATCACAACTTTGGCCATATCACATCACATGTCAAACCCTGCAAAAACAAGTTAGACGTCCTCTAATTGTTGTTGCAAGTTTTACGTGGCTGATTTGGGTTTCTAGCAAGAACGCCTTCTTACCTATGTGACAGCCACAACGATGATATGCCAAAGCTATTTACCCTTCATAAGGACCCTTTTCATCAAATCCAATCCGACTAGAGTAGGAGAGACAGACACCCGCTAGCCACCTTTATGCACTATGTGCATGTCTGTCGGTGGAACCATTCTCACGTAAGCGTACGCGTAAGGTCGGTCCGGGCCGCTTCATCCCACAATACCGCCGGAAAAGAATAAGACTAGTAACGGCAAGCAAATTGACAAACCATCGCCCACAACTTTTGTGTTCTACTCATGCATAGAATCTACGCATAGAAAACCTGGCTCTGATACCACTGTTGGGTAACGTAGCATAAATTCAAAATTTTCCTATGCATGTTCAGATCTTCCTATGGAGAGACCAGCAACGAGAGAGGGGTAAGAGCATCTTCATACCTTTGAAGATTGCTAAGCGGAAGCGTTGCTAGAACGCGGTTGATGGAGTCGTACTCGCAGCGATTCCGATCTAGTGCCGAACAACGGCACCTTCGCGTTCAACACACGTGCAGCCCGGTGACGTCTCCCGCACCTTGATCCAGCAAGGAGGAGGGAGAGGATGGGGAAGAAGACCAGCAAAACGACGGCGTGGTGTTGGTGGAGAGACGAGGTCTCCCGGCAGGGCTTCGCCAAGCGCCGGCAGAGAGGAGGAGGAAGAAGTGCAGGGCTGCGCCGAGGGAGAGGGAAAACCGTGTCCTCCAAAGGCCAAAAGTGCCCACTATATATAGGGGAAGGGGAGAGGGGGTGCCACCCCTAGGGTTCCCACCCTAGGGGGTGCGGCAGCCCTCCCAGATGGGGTTTGTGGCGGCCAGATGAGGGAGGAGGGGTGGCGCACCCCTCTGGTGGGCCTAAGGCCCACCTAAGTTAGGGTTCCCCCCCTCTCCCCCTTTTTCTGGTGCATATGGGCTGGGTGGGGGGCGCACCAGCCCACTTAGGGGCTGGTTCCCTTCCCCACTTAGCCCATCTAGCCTCCCGGGGTCGTCACCCCCCTTCGGTGGTCCCCCGGGACCACCTCCGGTGGTCCCGGTGGTCCCGGTACGTTACCGGTGATGCCCGAAACACTTCCGGTGTCCGAAACTATCCGTCCTATATATCAATCTTTACCTCCGGACCATTCCGGAGCTCCTCGTGACGTCCGGGATCTCATCTGGGACTCCGAACAACTTTCGGTAATCTCGTATAACAATTCCCTATAACCCTAGCGTCATCGAACCTTAAGTGTGTAGACCCTACGGGTTCGGGAGACAGGCAGACATGACCGAGACACCTCTCTGGCCAATAACCATCAGCGGGGTCTGGATACCCATGGTGGCTCCCACTAGCTCCACGATGATCTCAACGGATGAACCACGATGTCAAGGATTCAATCAATCCCGTATACGATTCCCTTTGTCTGTCGGTATAGAACTTGCCCGAGATTCGATCGTCGGTATACCTATACCTTGTTCAATCTCGTTACGGGTAAGTCTCTTTACTCGTTCCGTAGCACGTCATCGTGTGACTAACTCCTTAGTCACATTGAGCTCATGATGATGTTCTACCGAGTGGGCCCAGAGATACCTCTCCGTCACACGGAGTGACAAATCCCGATCTCGATTCGTGCCAACCCAACAGACACTTTCGGAGGTACCCGTAGTGCACCTTTATAGTCACCCAGTTACGTTGTGATGTTTGATGCACCCAAAGCACTCCTACGGTATCCGGGAGTTGCACAATCTCACGGTCGAAGGAAAAGATACTTGACATTAGAAAAGCATTAGCATACGAACAATGCGATCTAGTGCTAGGCTTAGGATTGGGTCTTGTCCACCACATCATTCTCCCAATGATGTGATCCCGTTATCAATGACATCCAATGTCCATGATCAGGAAACCATGATCATCTATTGACTAACGAGCTAGCCAACTAGAGGATTGCTAGGGACACATTGTGATCTATTCATTCACACATGTATTACTGTTTCCTGTTAACACAATTATAGCATGAATGATAGACGATTATCATGAACAAGGAAATATGATAATAACCATTTTATTATTGCCTCTAGGGCATATTTCCAACACCAACGTATAGGAAGCGTGTGCGGGAACGCTAAATGAAGATGTGGTGATCCCGTTACCGGGTTCCCGTGTGTCGGGGCACAACATAAGAGGGACAACGTGGAACGGGCAACATACGGTGCAAACATACATTCATCTCATACATCACATGAATACAGTTCTTGGCCACGTCTCATCGGTATACCTTCGACGCGTGCATATCGGAGCGGATCGGTTCGTAGCGGACGCCGTGGAAGTCATGGTCGTCGTCTTGTCGACGGTAGTCATACTCTCAGCGTCGGTTCACGGGTCTTTGGTGTCGGTAGTCGAACACGTTCCCGAAGAGGTCCGGGGTCGTCGAGGACGTCGTGGTGCTTGGCGAATTTGTCGGCGGTCCACGCCAGCGGGGATGGTCTACGCGGCGACGGCAACATAGGTAAGCAACAACAATCTACCTCGGCAACAGCAAAACAGCAGCAACTAGCATCTAACACCACAAGCAACTAACACAGGCAAGCAGCTAAGCAACAACTAAAGCTGCTGGCATCTACTAGCAACAACACTAAGCCACTACAACAGCATCTACAACAGCCTAACAGCAACCACTAGCACTCTAGCAGCAGCAACAGCAATCGGCCACGGCAAGGTAAAGCGGCAGCAGCAACACGCAAGCTAGCAAAGCACCAGGCAGCAAGCACGCAAGCAGCTACTACAGTAGCAACAGCTAACGCAACAGCGGCAACAAGGCACGACTGCACAGGCGTGCTGCGGCAGCAACATGCAACATCAAGGGAACGCCAAGGCGGCTCGGTAGCAGCTACAGCAAAATGCAGCACTGCAGCAACAGCGGCACGGCAAGCGCACCAGCGAGCTGGAGGAGAAGGTCGGCAGCGCGGGGTGGAGCTCTGGACGAGGTCGGGGCGAGCTGCTCGCGACCGGCTCGAGCAGGGAGGTGAGGCCGAGGGCGAAGACGAAGGGAGGCCGCGGCACGGGGCCTGACGGAGACCACGACAGGCGGGGCGGCGAGCTCGAGGCCAGCTGCTGCGTGGCCTGGGGCGAGGCGGCGCACGGCGACTGCGGCGCAGGGAGGCGAGCGGGGCACACAGGGCTACTGGCGGCGGGAGCGAGGACAAGGCGAGGGGCGAGGGACGCCGACGGCTGCGGTGCAGAGGGAGGTGCTGGCGGCGGGTAGGAGAGGGAAGGCGGCACGTAGGGCATGGGAGGCCAGGTGAGTTGACGCTGGGAGGAGGGGGACACGCGGGGAGGAGACAATGTCGTGAGGGGAGGACGAGGGAGGCTGCGGGATCGGTCGCTAGGGCAGGGGAGGGGACGCCTTGGGCCTTGGCCGGCTGGGCCTAGGCCTGGGCTCCTCCCCCTTTGGTTTCCCCCCTTTTTTTTTAAAAAAAAACAGCAAGCTTAAACAAAAAGAAAAATGTTTTAAAAAAATAAAAATAAAGGCCTTTGACTTCTTAAAACAAAAATTATGCCCCAACTATAAAATAGATTGGGCACTTTTTAAACGAATAAAAATAATCTTTTGAAAAATTAAAATAAACCCTTTTACAAAAGAATAAAATAAAACCCCTTTTTATTTAAAGAATAAAATAAAGGCTCTTTAAAGGAGAAAAGAAATGAGGCTGTTTTAGAAAATAAACAAAAGGAAGAAATAAAGAAAACCCAAGGGGTTGCCCCCACATTTAATAAAAGGATCTTTTAAAAGAAGACAAATATTTTGACGGGGGTTAAAACTGAACTTTAGCAAAACCTCAAAAACAAATAAAAGGGGAGAGATGGGGAGTTCCTATCGCACTAAGACTCGGTGAGCACTCGAAGCACACACACTCAAACACCACACGCGACAGACGATGCAAGATGCCATGCATGATGCGACGATGCAAACTAAATGATGATGCAACAAATAAAACTAATCACACGATGGAAACGGAAATAAAGGAGGAATCTTCTGGGGCATCGGCATCGGGCTGTCACAACTCTCCTACACTACAAGAGGATCTCGCCCCGAGATCCAAGAAAGAAAGGGGGGAGAGGATGAGAAAGAACAAGAGGTAAAACTTAGTCGCTTCTTTGACAAACGAGTGAAACCAACAATCCTGGAAAGTTGCAAAGAGATGAGGAATGATATGTGAAACAAGCGAGAATTCACGGAAAATTTCGGCATCACTTCGGTAGGAAAATGGGACAAAAAATTCAATAAGAAGAGAGAATTAGATAAAATTCATAACAAACAACTAAATAGAACAAGGGAGCACCATGATCTTGACAGAACAAGATGATAGACCCAAAAGAGCAACATCACAAAGCCTCCAGAACAAGAGAATAGGAACTATCTCATACGGATTGAGAGAAAGAAGAAAAGAATGAAAACTATCATCACAATAGAATTGAAGAGCCTCCGGACAGAGAATTGACGTAGTAGTTGGAAAACCAATAACGAAAGAACAAGACAGTAGTGGGCTTATGAAAATCATCTCAACATCCATGAGGTGACAACCAACCACTACAAGAACCAAGGATAGATGAAAGCAAAGATATCAAAACTTCTTACACCCAGAGGGTACATTGAGAACTTGGATCATTGATAACACCATAATAGCCACAATCCAAAGGAAAAGCTTTAGGTGAAAACTAAACCAAGATATCATCAATGAAGGAATCATGGGTTGAAATATCTCATGATCAAAGAATTTGTGGATTTAATTATCTCATTCTTGAAAGGAATCTCTTCGAGGCTCCTACACTAACAAGAATACTATAATACCACCTCCAAGGATAAAGGAGAACAACACATTGGAAATGCAAGAGAAAGAATACTTGAGGTACTCCAACAGGAATCTTGAAGAACACTTCAGAATGAATGAAATCTTGACGAACCACCAAGAAGGACCTGTGTATACAAATGAATGATGCAAAGATATGAAGGTAGAAAAGAATACGATTATGACCTTGCCAAGATTTAGATGAAGCTTCACAAAGAGATACTTGATAAAACTTGGACTCCGGAAAAGAAAAGATAAGAACGCTTGAGAAAAGAATTGATATCATGAGCCACTCCGGAAGAAGAATTGAAATCATCTGATGAAGTAAGAATAAGAATTATGTTACGCTTATCCTTCATCAAGTTTAATTGATGACAAGCAACGGATTTAGCGTAGCACTTATTCTTCTAGAAATGATTGAGGAGAGAGATAAGCATCACTTGAGGCATAATTGAAGGAAGCACCGGTAAGAATTCACAATTGAATGGGAACACCACGAATTAATGGAGATACATGAGAATGAAGAGATCATAAGCCACCTGAGAGAAAACTAGAACAAGGCACCAGAATAATTGAGAGACGAACAAAGAGACAACAATTGAGAAAAATTGAGGATGAAAGCTGAAAGCTGAGAACGAAGATTCTTCTGAAATGATGGCCTTCGGAGGAACGAGAATGAAAACAACTCAGAGAAGCACCAGATAGCAAGAAAGGGATACACCAGATTGAGAACGATTCAAGATAATGCCACCAAGCTGAAATGATGAATCTCCAAGAGAATGGACCAAGATTTGAGAGAAACACTCCTTCAAATTGCAAGCTGAGAATGATGACGAGAAACAACACCAAGGATAATGAGACACTCCGGAATAAAGAAGAATGGAAGGTTGAGCCAAATATGAGAATTAATTCGAATAGATCTTGGAGAAGGGATATGACTGATGAAATACATACTTACGTCATAACTGAAAAGAATTAATGATCTCCGGGAAAAGATTACAAGAGCTAGAAAAGATCCTGGGAAAGAACCTGTGGGTTATGGGCCCACTCAAAGAAACCACCGTTAGAAAAGATTGCTTAGAAGAGAGATATTACAGTGGTATAAGAAAACTAGATGAGGTTAGCACCTCGAAATAATGAAAGACCTGAAACGAGAAACTCTGAGATATCTTCAACACACCGGATAGAACATAGATGGAAGAATAACAAGAGAGGCTGACAAGAATTTCCAACATAGGAAAGAATTACAAAGATGAATGGATAAGATGACACGGATAATTAAATTGGATTCGCCGGAAAAGATAACGAGGTTGAAGGAATGATGAACTATAACTCCTAAAATCTACATAATGAATCACCGGGTAAGAGAGAAAAGATCATGACAGTGGAAGAACAATGAAAAGAAAACTCCTGGATAAAAATTGAATCACTGAAGAAAAAGGGTGGGAGGGCTGGGAAAAAACAAAGACAACTTGGGCTAGATGAGATGAACTCCGGAATAAAATGAGAGAATGATCTTGCAAAATTGGAGAGGATAGAATTC
Organism: Hordeum vulgare subsp. vulgare; assembly: GCF_904849725.1. Lineage (NCBI taxonomy): Eukaryota > Viridiplantae > Streptophyta > Magnoliopsida > Poales > Poaceae > Hordeum > Hordeum vulgare. The sequence continues at coordinate 566,523,221 of NC_058524.1, read as the reverse complement.
AGTTGCACAGAAGCACACCGGTTGGAAAAGAATTGATATGACAACTCCGGTAGACAAGAATTGATATGACAATTTGAACGAACAAAAGAATTTGCATTCCCACATAAAAATATGAGAACACCACTTAGGAAAGATCTGAAATCACCACTTGACATCGAAGCAACTCGAATTACCATATTCAACAAAACAAAGGGATGAGGCTTACAATTAGCCAGAACAAACTCATGAGAAAGATTTCTTCCGATATTTTCGTGGACAGGATCGCACGGGCTCGATCCTTCCAGTAGACATCAAGTGCAAGGCAGTGCACCCGATATACGAAGCGTCCCCGAGTTGTAGCAAGCTACAAGGACTCTTTAAGACCCAACGGGAACCGCTGTAAGTCGACCGTCAACAAACGAATCCACTAAATGTCGAACCCCAACCTAACATCATGCATTTGTTGGAAGATTGTCCTATAAGTTACTACTAGAATTCCCACCTAAGAATTCCCGAAATATCTGGTCATGCCATCTGGTACACGGATACAAGGAGTAATAATCACACAACTCTTATACTAACCCGTCACCTGTATCACATCCGTCAACATACAACCAGAATCTCGGACCTTCATCTACAACAGACCCTCGTGATCACAACGATACAAAGTATGGCAGTACTCCCGAACAATCTGCACCAGCACTGGGGACATCGGGGTTATCTCGCCACTACTAGTATTGAAGCAATTATGAACATCCTTCGTTCTGAGATATTAAGAAATCTGAATGATAACGATGTGCTCAAGAATCCCGTGGAGCTCAACTCCCCGAAAGAAAATCAAGTCAGACAGGAGGCACCAAGACAGAACTCTATCACATCGGCATCATATAGATCCCAAGAATATCCGCGTGATCCTAATTTTTTTTTGAGTGAGAAGAGGAGTAGAATTAAAATATTACGTCAAGATGCCTCACCAGAGCATAGAAGAGGAGAAAAAAGAATCCTACTCTCCGATATATAACTGGACTCAAAGCAATTTTTCACTAGACTCGACTCGGCCAAGTTTGACCAATCAAGGGGGCTCCTAGGTCGGTACTGCTCTGATACCAACTTGTCACGCCCAAGATGCGACCCTATCCTCAATTTGGCACGAAGGCCTCGTCAGGGATAGAAGCGCATCTCGTCGTGTCGCAAGAATGGATATAGTTACAAGTACATGTACTGAAAAGAAGAGATATATAATAGAATTAGCTTACACTCACCACAAGCCACATCAGAGTCACATCAGTACATTACAGAACCATCAAGAGTAAGAGCAGGGTCCGACTACAGACGAAAACAAATGAGAAAAGAAGAACGACGTCCATCCTTGCTATCCCAGGCTGCCGGCCTGGATCCCATCCTAGATCGATGAAGAAGAAGAAGAAGCAACTCCAAATGAAAAATCAACGTGCTCGCGTCAAGTAACCTTTACCTGTACCTGCAACTGGTGTTGTAGTAATCTGTGAGCCACAGGGGACTCAGCAATCTCATTTCCAAAGGTATCAAGACTAGCAAAGCTTAATGGGTGAGGCATGGTCAAGTGGTGAGGTTGCAGCAGCGGCTAAGCATATGTATGAGGTGGCTAACTTACGAGTACAAGAAATAAGAGGGGGAAGATCTACGCATAACGGACGCGAACTACTGATGATCAAATGAATGATCCTGAACACCTACCTACGTCAGACATAACCCCACCGTGTCCTCGATCGGAGAAGGACCTCACGAAAGAGACAATCACGATTATGCACACAGTTGGCATATTTTAATTAAGTTAACTTCAAGTTATCTAGAACCAGTGTTAAACAAAGTTTCCACGTTGCCACATAACCGCGGGCACGACTTTCCGAAAAGATTTAACCCTGCAGGGGTGCTCCAACTAGTCCATCACAAATTACCACAAGCCGCATAGAAATCCTCAATCATGAAGCTCGCGATCTCGTCAGATTCCCTAGTGGAAAACCTCAACTCTGAGATTACCCAAAGCATCACCGGAATCCCGATGCACAAGATATCTCGTCAAAGGTAAAACTAATCCAGCAAGGCCACCCGACATGTCGACGATCCCGATAGGAGCCGCGTATCTTGTTCTCAGGACACGACGGATGGAAAAGCCTACAGGTACCAAACCTCGAGTTGCCCCGTGGTGGCCCCGCAGTCTGTCCATTTTGGACCAACACTCATGAGGAGCACTGGTCCGGGGGTTGATTAAATTATCCTTGGGTTAATTACTCCCTATGTAGTTCATTAGTTGTTAGGAAAATGTAGTACCAAAGTTGTGCCCTGTCAGACCAGCTTTAATCTAAAATGAATTATCAAGGGGGTCCCCATGACAACCCCGATCGTGTCAGGAGCGCTCATTTATGGAACATAACACCGGTAGCCAAAAACTAAGGGGGCAAAGGTGGAACAAAACACCAGGCTAGAAAGGCCGAGCCTTCCACCTTTTACCAAGTATATAGGTGCATTAAATTAAATAGCATTTAAATATGGTGATATGACAAGGGACCCATGTTATCACATGGAAGCAACTACACCTGCAACTACCAATGCTAACAATAGGGTTAAGCAAGGAGTAACTGTTGGAAATATGCCCTAGAGGCAATAATAATTAGTTATTATTATATTTCTTTGTTCATGATAATCGTTTATTATCCATGCTATAATTGTATTGATTGGAAACACAATACTTGTGTGGATACATAGACAAAACACTGTCCCTAGTAAGCCTCTAGTTGACTAGCTCGTTGATCAAAGATGGTCAAGGTTTCCTGGCCATAGGCAAGTGTTGTTACTTGATAACGGGATCACATCATTAGGAGAATCATGTGATGGACTAGACCCAAACTAATAGACGTAGCATGTTGATCGTGTCATTTTGTTGCTACTGTTTTCTGCGTGTCAAGTATTTGTTCCTATGACCATGAGATCATATAACTCACTGACACCGGAGGAACGCTTTGTGAGTATCAAACATCGCAACGTAATTGGGTGACTATAAAGATGCTCTACAGGTATCTCCGAAGGTGTTCGTTGAGTTAGTATGGATCAAGACTAGGATTTGTCACTCCGTATGATGGAGAGGTATCTCGGGGCCCACTCGGTAATACAACATCACACACAAGCCTTGCAAGCAATGTGACTTAGTGTAAGTTGCGGGATCTTGTATTACGAAACGATTAAAGAGACTTGCCGGTAAACGAGATTGAAATAGGTATGCGGATACTGACGATCGAATCTCAGGCAAGTAACATACCGAAGGACAAAGGGAATGACATACGTGATTATATGAATCCTTGGAACTGAGGTTCAAACGATAAGATCTTTGTAGAATATGTAGGATCCAATATGGGCATCCAGGTCCCGCTATTGGATATTGACGGAGGAGTCCCTCGGGTCATGTCTACATAGTTCTCGAACCCGCAGGGTCTGCACGCTTAAGGTTCGACGTTGTTTTATGCGTATTTGAGTTATATGGTTGGTTACCAAATGTTGTTCGGAGTCCCGGATGAGATCACGGACGTCACGAGGGTTTACAGAATGGTCCGGAAACGAAGATTGATATATAGGATGACCTCATTTGGTTACCGGAAGGTTTTCGTGCATTACCGGAAAAGTTTCGGGCTCATCGGTAGTGTACTGGGAGTGCCGGGAGGGGTGTCGGGGACCATCAGGAGGGGTGTCACGCCCCAAGGGGTCTCATGGGCTATGGGAAGAGATAAACCAGCCCCTAGTGGGCTGTAATAAGTTCCCACTAAGGCCCATAAGGTTTGAGAAGGAAAAAACACAAGGTGGAAAGAGTTTCCAAGTGGGAAGGTGGAATCCTACTCCAAGTAGGATTGGAGTAGGACTCCTCCACCTCCAATTTCGGCCAAACCTTTAGGTTTTGAGGCTGCCTCCTCCCCTCCCTCCCTCCTATATATAGTGGGGTTTTAGGGCTGATTTGTGACAACTTTTGCCACGGCAGCCCGACCACATACTTCCACGGTTTTTCCTCTAGATCGCGTTTCTGCGGAGCTCGGGCAGAGCCGTGCTGAGATTAGATCACCACCAACCTCCGGAGCGCCGTCACGCTGCCGGAGAACTCATCTACCTCTCCGTCTCTCTTGATGGATCAAGAAGGCCGAGATCATCGTCGAGCTGTACCGTGCTGAACGCGGAGGTGCCGTCCGTTCGTCACTAGGACGGATCGCGGGACGGTTCGTGGGATGGTTCGCGGGGCGGATCGAGGGACGTGAGGACGTTCCACTACATCAACCGTGTTTCTTAACGCTTCTGCTGTGCGATCTGCAAGGGTACGTAGATCGGAAATCCCCTCTCGTAGATGGACATCACCATGATAGGTCTTCGTGCGCGTAGGAAAATTTTTGTTTCCCATGCGACGTTCCCCAACAGTGGCATCATGAGCTAGGTTTATGCGTAGATGTAATCTCGAGTAGAACACAAAAGTTTTTCTGGGCGGTGATGTGCGTTTTGCTGCCCTCCTTAGTCTTTTCTTGATTCCGCGGTATTGTTGGATCGAAGCTGCTCGGACCGACATTACTCATACGCTTACGAGAGACTGGTTTCATCGCTACGAGTAACTCCGTTGCTCAAAGATGACCGACGAGTGTCAGTTTCTCCAACTTTAGTTGAATCGGATTTGACCAAGGAGGTCCTTGGATGAGGTTAAATAGCAATTCATATATCTCCGTTGTGGTGTTTGCGTAAGTAACATGCGATCCTACTAGATACCCATGGTCACCACGTAAAACATGCAACAACAATTAGAGGACGTCTAACTTGTTTTTGCAGGGTATGCTTGTGATGTGATATGGCCAATGATGTGATGTGATATATTGGATGTATGAGATGATCATGTTGTAATAGTTAATATCGACTTGCACGTCGATGGTACGGCAACCGGCAGGAGCCATAGGGTTGTCTTTAAACTAACGTTTGTGCTTGCAGATGTGTTTACTATATTGCTAGGACGTAGCTTTAGTAGTAATAGCATGAGTAGCACGACAACCCCGATGGTGACACGTTGATGGAGATCATGATGATAGAGGTCATGGTGTGACGCCGGTGACAAGAAGATCGTGCCGGTGCTTTGGTGATGGAGATCAAGAAGCACATGATGATGGCCATATCATGTCACTTATGAATTGCATGTGATGTTAATCCTTTATGCACCTTATCTTGCTTAGAACGACGGTAGCATTATGAGGTGATCTCTCAGTAAAATTTCAAGACGAAATTGTGTTCTCCCCGACTGTGCACCGTTGTGTCAGTTCTTCGTTTCGAGACACCACGTGATGATTGGGTGTGATAGACTCAATGTTCACATACAACGGATGCAAAACAGTTGCACACGCGGAACACTCGGGTTAAACTTGACGAGCCTAGCATGTGCAGACATGGCCTCGGAACACATGAGACCGAAAGGTCGAGCATGAATCGTATAGTTGATATGATTAGCATAGAGATGCTTACCACTAAAACTATTCTCGACTCACGTGATGATCGGACTTGAGATAGTGGATTTGGATCATGTACCACTCAAATGACTAGAGAGATGTACTTTTTGAGTGGGAGTTCTTAAGTAATATGATTAATTGAACTAATTGTCATGAACATAGTCTAATGGTCTTTGCGAATTACGATGTAGCTTGCGCTATAGCTCTACTGTTTTTAATATTTTCCTAGAGAAAATTTAGTTGAAAGTTGATAGTAGCAAACTTTGCGGACTGAGTCTGTAAAACTAAAGATTGTCCTCGTGGCTGCGCAGAAGGCTTATGTCCTTAATGCACCACTCTGTGTGCTGCACCTCGAGCGTCGTCTGTGGATGTTGTGAACATCCGACATACACGTTTCTGATGACTACGCGATAGTTCGGTGCAAAATACTTAATGGCTTAGAAGCGTGGCGCCGAAGACGTTTTGAAACATCACGGAACATGAGTGATGTTCTAAAGAGATGAAACTGTGATTTCATGCTTGTGCCCTTGTTAAGAGGTATGAGACCTCCGACAAGATTCTTTGTCCATGAAGTGAAGGATAAAAACTCAATCATTGAGCGTGTGCTCAGATTGTCTGAGTACGACAATCACTTGAATCAAGTGGGAGTTAATCTTCCACATGAGATAGTGATGGTTCTCCAAAGTCACTGCCACCAAGCTGTGAGAGCTTCGTGATGAACTATAACATATCAAGGATATATATAATGATCCTTGAGAGATTCGTGATGTATGACACTGTGAAAGTAGAAATCAAGAAGGAGCATCAATGGGTGATGGTTAGTAAAACCACTAAGTTTCATGAAAGGCAAGGGCTAGAAGGGATACTTCGTGAAACAGAAAAACAGTTGCTGCACTAATGAAGAGACCCAAGTCTAAACCCAAACCCGAGACTAAGTGCTTCTGTTATGAGGGGAACGGTCACTGAGGCGGAGCTACCCTAGATGCTTGGTAGATAAGTAGGCTGGCAAAGTTGAAAGTAGTATATTTGATATACATGATGTTGATGTGTACTTTACTAGTACTCCTAGTAGCACGAGGGTATTGGATACCGGTTTAGTTGCTAAGTGATTGGTAACACGAAATGAAAGCTACGGAATAAACGGAGACTAGCTAAAGGCGAGGTGACAATACGTGTTGGAAGTGTTTCAAAGGTTGATATTATCAAACGTCGGACGCTCCCTCTACCATCGGGATTGGTGTTAAACCTAAATAGTTGTTATTTGGTGCTTGCGTTAAGCATGAACATGATTGGATCGTGTTTATTGCAATAAGATTATTCATTTAAAGAGAATAATGGTTACTCTATTTTCTTGAATAAACACCTTCAATGGGTTATTGAATCTCGATCATAGTGTTACACATGTTCATGATATTGGTGCCAAAAGATACGAGGTAATGATGATAGTACTACTTACTTGTGGCACTGTCGCTTGAGTCATGTTGGTATAAATTGCATGAAGAGGCTCCATGCTGATGGATCTTTATACTCACTTGATTTTGAATCACTAGTGACATGCAAATCATACCACATGAGCAAGGCCTTGTTTTCATTGAGATGAAACAATATAGTAACTTGTTGGAAGTGATACAATTTGATGTATGCGGTCCAATGGGTGCTGAGGCACGCAGTGGATATCATTATGTTCTTACTTCAATGACGATTTTAGTAGATACAAGAGTATTTACTTAATGAATCACAAGTCTGAAATATTGAAAAGTTCAATTCTGTTTCGGAGTGAAGTTCGTCGTAACAACAGGATAAACTGTCTACGATATGATCATAGAAATGAATATCCGAGTTACGAGTTTTGGTACGCAGTTAAGACAATGTGGAAATTGTTTTGCAGTTCATGCCACCTGGAACATCATAGTGTGATGATGTGTCTGAACATCATAGCCATGCACTATTTGGTATGGTGCATGCTATGATGTCTCTTATCGAATTACACTATTGTTTATGGGTTATGCATTAGAGACAACCGCAATCACTTTAAATAGGGCACCGCGTATTTCCGTTGAGATGACACAGTATAGACTGAGGTTTAGAGAAATCTAAACCGTCGTTTCTTGAAAGTTTGGAGCTGCGATGCTTATCTGAAAAAGTTTCAGTCTGATAAGCTCAAACCCAAAGCGGATAAATGCATCTTCATAAGATATCCAAAACAGTTGGATACATCTCCTATCTCAGATCCGGAAGCAAAGTGTTTGTTTCTAGAAATGGGTTCTTTCTTGAGGAAAGGTTTCTCTCGAAAGAATTGAGTGGGAGGGTGATAGAACTTGATGAGGTTATTGAACCATCACTTCGACTAGTGTGTAGCAGGGCACATGAAGTTGTTCCTGTGGCGCCTACACCAATTGAAGTGGAAGCTGATGATGGTGATCATTGAGCTTCGGATCAAGTTACTACAAACCTCGTAGGTCGACAAGGTTGCGTACTACTGCAGAGTGGTATGGTAACCCTGTCTTGGAGGTCATGTTGTTGAACAATAATGAACCTACGAGCTGTGGAGAAGCGATGGTGGGCCCGGATTTCTGACAAATGGCTGGAGGCCATGAAATCCGAGAGAGGATCCATGTGTGAAAACAAAGTGTAGACTTTGTAAGAACTACTTGATGGTCGTAGGACTATTGAGTAAATATGGATCTTTAAAAGGAAGACATACGACGATGGTGATAAGTCACTATTAAGAAAAGCTCGACTTGTCGCAAAGATGTTTCCGACATGATCAAACAGTTGACTATGGTGAGACTTTCTCACTCGTAGCGATGCTAAAAGTCTGTTAGAAGTATGTTAGTAGTTGTTGCATTATTTTTGAAATATTGCACATAGGATGTCAAAACATTGTTTCCTCGACGGTTTCCTTGAGCAAACATTGTATGTGATACAACCAGAAGGTTTTGTCGATCCTAAAGATACTAAAAAGTATGCAAGCTCCAACAATCCTTCAATGGACTGGTGCAAGCATCTCGGAGTTGGAATATACACTTTGATGAGATGATCAAAGATTTTTGGTTTGTACAAGGTTTACGAGAAACTTGTATTTCCAAAGAAGTGAGTGGGAGCACTATAGAATTTCTGATAAGTATATGTGGTTGACATATTGTTGATCAGAAGTAATGTAGAATTTCTGTGAAGCATAAAAGGTTGTTTGAAAGGAGTTTTTCAAAGGAATACCTGGATTGAGCTACTTGAACATTGAGCATCAAGATCTATGGAGATAGATCAAAACGCTTAATAGAAGTTTAAACAAGATGCATGCCTTGACAAGTTTTTGAAGGAATTCGAAATAGATCAGCAAAGAAGGAGTTCTTGACTGTGTTGTAAGGTGTGAATTTGAGTAAGACTCAAAACCCGACCACGGCAGAATAAAGAGAATAGATGAAGGTCGTCTTCTATGCCTTAGCCGTAGACTCTAAAGTATGCCATGCTGAGTACCGCACCTGATGTGTGCCTTGCAGCAAGTCTGTTAAGAGGTACACAAAGTGATCCAGGATTGAATCACTGATCATCGGTCAAAGTTATCCTTAGTAACTAAATAGACTAAGGAATTTTTCTCTATTATGGAGGTGGTTAAAGAGTTCGTCGTAAAGGGTTACGTCGATGCAAGCTTTGACACTAATCCGAATAACTATGAGTAGTGAAACGGATTCGTATAGTAGAGTAGATATTTGGAGCATTTCCGAATAGCACGTAGTAGCTGCATTTATAAGATGACATAAAGATTTGTAAAGAACGCACGGATCTGAAAGTTTCAGAACGTTGACTAAAACCTCTCTCACGAGCAAGACGTGATCAGACCCCAGAACTATATGGGTGTTGGATTCGTTGAAATCACATGGTGATGTGAACTAGATTATTGACTCTAGTGCAAGTGGGAGACTGTTGGAAATATGCCCTAGAGGAAATAAGAATTAGTTATTATTATATTTCTTTGTTCATGATAATCGTTTATTATCCATTGTATAATTGTATTGATTGGAAACACAATACTTGTGTGGATACATAGACAAAACATGTCCCTAGTAAGCCTCTAGTTGACTAGCTCGTTGATCAAAGATGGTCAAGGTTTCCTGGCCATAGGCAAGTTTTGTTACTTGATAACGGGATCACATCATTAGGAGAATCATGTGATGGACTAGACCCAAACTAATAGACGTAGCATGTTGATCGTGTCATTTTGTTGCTACTGTTTTCTGCGTGTCAAGTATTTGTTCCTATGACCATGATATCATATAACTCACTGACACCGGAGGAATGCTTTGTGTGTATCAAACGTCGCAACGTAACTGGGTGACTATAAAGATGCTCTACAGGTATCTCCGAAAGTGTTCGTTGAGTTAGTATGGATCAAGACTGGGATTTGTCACTCCGTATGATGGAGAGGTATCTCGGGGCCCACTCGGTAATACAACATCACACACAAGCCTTGCAAGCAATGTGACTTAGTGTAAGTTGCGGGATCTTGTATTACGGAACGAGTAAAGAGACTTGCCGGTAAACGAGATTGAAATAGGTATGCGAATACTGATGATCGAATCTCAGGCAAGTAACATACCGAAGGACAAAGGGAATGACATACGGGATTATATGAATATTTGGCACTGAGGTTCAAACGATAAGATCTTCATAGAATATGTAGGATCCAATATGGGCATCCAGGTCCTGCTATTGGAATAGGTATGCGAATACTGACGATCGAATCTCAGGCAAGTAACATACCGAAGGACCAAGGGAATGACATACGGAATTATATGAATATTTGGCACTGAGGTTCAAACGATAAGATCTTCATAGAATATGTAGGATCCAATATGGGCATCCAGGTCCCGCTATTGGATATTGACCGAGGAGTCTCTCGGGTCATGTCTACATAGTTCTCGAACCCGCAGGGTCTGCACACTTAAGGTTCAACGTTGTTTTATGCGTATTTGAGTTATATGGTTGGTTACCGAATGTTGTTCGGAGTCCCGGATGAGATCACGGACGTCATGAGGGTTTCCGGAATGGTCCAGAAACGAAGATTGATATATAGGATGACCTCATTTAGTTACCAGAAGGTTTTCGTGCATTACCGGAAAAGTTTCGGGCTCATCGGTTGTGTACTGGGAGTGCCGGGAGGGGTGCCGGGGACCATCAGGAGGGGTGTCACGCCCCAAGGGGTCTCATGGGCTATGGGAAGAGATAAACCAGCCCCTAGTGGGCTGGAATAAGTTCCCACTAAGGCCCATAAGGTTTGAGAAGGAAAAAACACAAGGTGGAAAGAGTTTCCAAGTGGGAAGGTGGAATCCTACTCCAAGTAGGATTGGAGTAGGACTCCTCCACCTCCAATTTCGGCCAAACCTTTAGGTTTTGAGGCTGCCTCCTCCCCTCCCTCCCTCCTATATATAGTGGGGTTTTAGGGCTGATTTGTGACAACTTTTGCCACGGCAGCCCGACCACATACCTCCACGGTTTCTCCTCTAGATCGCGTTTCTGCCGAGCTCGGGCGGAGCCCTGCTGAGAGTAGATCACCACCAACCTTCGGAGCGCCGTCACGCTGCCGGAGGACTCATCTACCTCTCCGTCTCTCTTGCTGGATCAAGAAGGCCGAGATCATCGTCGAGCTGTACGTGTGCTGAACGCGGAGGTGCCGTCCGTTCGGCACTAGGACGGATCGCAGGACGGTTCGTGGGACGGTTCGCGGGGCAGATCGAGGGACGTGAGGACGTTCCACTACATCAACCGCGTTTCTTAATGCTTCTGCTGTGCGATCTACAAGGGTACATAGATCGGAAATCCCCTCCCGTAGATGGACATCACCATGATAGGTCTTCGTGCACGTAGGAAAAAATTTGTTTCCCATGCGACGTTCCCCAACAGTAACATAGCCAATCAATGGTTTTCTAGGTTGAACAGGTTGAAGATTATCATGGCATTGTCGAGAGGCTGATTATTTAACATGTGGTAGGCAACGAGACATAATCGATAGAAGCGATAAAACTAGCATGGCAATGATAGTAATGGTATCTGGGGAAATGGTCATCTTGCGTGAGATCCTGCTTGGAAGAAGAACAACTCTATGAAGTCGGCGAACCAACGTAGTCAAACGGGTCCTCACATTCCGACACGCTTGCGGAACTCTATCAAGACGAACAAATCAGAAACAAACATCAATACAGATATTCACCACGGCAAATGCACGACATGCAACACAACCTAAGATGATGCATGATCAGAACAAAATTGCAAGGGATGGCATGGCAATTCACCTCACGCAAACACTACACATTAAATGAAGCTCGATATGCAACGAGTTGCATACCGACGAAACTCCACAATTGATTATTAGTTCACTCCTGATTATTTACACGACAATATTAAATGTTGTTAACAAGGCAAGGGTGAAGCGGTGATTCTACATGGCATCCTAGACAGTTAACTCGCGGAGCAAAGAACGGAGCTACGACACAAGAGGCATGCAACACAATATATCATGCCATGAATGCGACATGCATGCAAGTTACAACATCACGGCAAGAAGGGAAAGTAGCATATGTCGCCAGGGCGAGCGAAAGGGGAACTATGGCGGCAAGACGGAAACGATGCCACGAGAATGTTCCTATCCCGATAACTCGTCGAGATATCGTGCCAACGTATAGGAAGCGTTTGCGAGAACGCTAATTGAAGATGGGGTGATCCCGTTACCGGGTTCCCATGTGTCGGGGCACAACATAAGAGGGACAACGTGCAATGGGCAACATACGGTGGAAACATACATTCATCTCATACATCACATGAATACGGTTCTTGGCCACGTCTCATCGGTATACCTTCGATGCATGCATATCGGAGCGTATCAGTTCATAGTGGACGTCGTGGAAGTCGTGGTCGTCGTCTTGTCGACGGTAGTCGTACTCTCGGCGTCAGTTCACGGGTCTTCGGTGTCGGTAGTCGAACACGTTCCCGAAAAGGTCCGGGGTCGCCGAGGACGTCGTGGTGCTCGGCGAATTTGTCGGCGATCCACGGCAGTGGGGATGTTCTACGCGGCGACAACAACATAAGTAAGCAACAACAATCTACCTCGGCAACAGCAAAACAGCAGCAACTAGCATCTAACACCACAAACAACTAACACAGGCAAGCAGCTAAGCAACAGCTAAAGCTGCTGGCATCTACTAGCAACAACACTAAGGCACTACAGCAGCATCTAAAGCAGCCTAACAACAACCACTAGCACTCTAGCAGTAGCAACAACAATCGGCCACAGCAAGGTAAAGCGGCAACAACAACATACAAGCTAGCAAAGCACCAGGCAGCAAGCACGCAAGCAGCTACTACAGCAGCAACAGCTAACGCAGCAGCGACAGCAAGGCACGGCTGCACAGGAGCGCCGTGGCAGCAACATGCAACGACAAGGGAACGCCAAGGCGGCTCGGCAGCAGCTACAACAAAAGGAAGCACTGCAGCAAGACCGGCACGGCAAGCGCACCGGTGAGCACGGCGGCGAGCAGGAGGAGAAGGTCGGCAACGCGGGGTGGAGCTCTGGACGAGGTTGGGGCGAGCTGCTCGCGACCGGCTTGAGCAGGGAGGTGAGGCCGAGGGCGACGATGAAGGGAAGCCGCGTCACGGGGCCTGATGGTGACCATGGCAGGCGGGGTGGTGAGCTCGAGGCCAGCTGCTGCGGGGCCCGGGGTGAGGCAGCGCACGGCGACTGCGGCGCAGGGAGGCGAGCGGGGCACGCAGGGCTGCTGGCAGCGGGAGCGAGGCCGAGGTGAGGGGCGAGGCACGCCGGCGGCTGCGGTGCATAGGGAGGTGCTGGCGGCGGGCAGGAGAGGGAAGGCGGCACGCAGGGCACGGGAGGCCAGGGGAGTTGACGTTGGGAGGAGGGGGACACACGGGCAGGAGACGACGGCGCGAGGGGAGGATGAGGGCGGCTGCGGGATCGGTCGCTAGGGCAGGGGAGGGGAGGCCTTGGGCCTTGGCAGGCTGGGCCTTGGCCTGGGGTCCTCCCCCTTTGGGTTTTTCCTTTTTTTAAAAAAACCAAGAAGCTTAAACAAAAATAAAAATGTTTAAAATAAATAAAAATAAAGGCCTTTGACTTCTTAAAAAAAAATTATGCCCCAACTATAAAATAGATTGGGCACTTTTTAAACGAATAAAAATAACCTTTTGAAAAATTAAAATAAACCCTTTTACAAAAGAATAAAATAAAACCCCTTTTTATTTAAAGAATAAAATAAAGGCTCTTTAAAGGAGAAAAGAAATGAGACTGTTTTAGAAAATAAACAAAAGGAAGAAATAAAGAAAACCCAAGGGGTTGCCCCCACATTTAATAAAAGGATCTTTTAAAAGAAGACGAATATTTTGACGGGGGTTAAAACTGAACTTTAGCAAAACCACAAAAACAAATAAAAGAGGAGAGAGGGGGAGTTCCTATCGGACTAAGACTCGGTGAGCACTCGAAGCACACACACTCAAACACCACACGCGACAGACGATGCAAGATGCCATGCATGATGCGACGATGCAAACTAAATGATGATGCAACAAATAAAACTGATCACACGACGGAAACAAAAATAAAGGGGGAATCTTCTAGGGCGTCGGCATCGGGCTGTCACAAACACTTTGAAAATAATGTGGAGGAGAACAATGAAGTTCCTACGAGAAGCAAGAGACAGAGGACTGCAAAGTCCTTTGGTGATGATTTTCTTGTGTATCTCATAGATGACACTCCCAGTTCTATTTCAGAGGCCTATGCGTCTGAAGATGCTAACTACTGGAAGGAAGCAATGCATAGTGAGATGGATTCAATCTTGGCAAATGAAACTTGGGAGATCACTGGTCGTCCTTATAGGTGCAAACCTATAGGATGCAAATGGGTATTCACGAAGAAGCTTAGGCCTGATGGTACTATCGAAATGTACAAGGCACGGCTCGTGGCTAGGGGTTATACCCAAAAGGAAGGTGAAGACTTCTTTGATACTTACTCACCCTTGGCTCGACTGACCACTATTCGAGTACTACTTTCACTAGCCGCCTCACATGGTCTTCTCGTTCATCAAATGGATGTTAAGATTGCTTTCCTAAATGGAGAGTTGGATGAGGAAATTTACATGGAACAACCAGATGAGTTTGTAGTAGATGGTCAGGAAGGAAAAGTGTGCAAGTTGCTGAAGTCTTTATATGGACTTAAGCAAGCACCCAAGCAGTGGCATGAGAAGTTTGAAAGAACTCTCACAACTGTAGGCTTTGTTGTAAACAAAGCTGATAAATGTGTGTACAATCGCCATGGTGGGGGCGAGGGAGTTATCCTTTGCTTGTATGTTGATGTCATACTGATTTTCGGAACAAATCTGAATGTTATTAAAGAGGTCAAGGATTTCCTATCTCACTGTTTTGAGATGAAGGATTTAGGAGTGGCTAATGTCATTCTGAACATCAAGTTGTTGAGAGACGAAGATGGTGGGATTGCGTTGCTTCAATCTCACTATGTGGAAAAGATCTTGAGTCACTTTGGGTATAGTGACTGCAAGTCCTCTCCCACACCATATGATGTGAGTGTGCTGCTTCGAAAGAATCGAAGAATTGCTAGAGACCAATTGAAATATTCTCAGATTATTGGCTCACTTATGTACTTAGCCAGTGCTACAAGACCTGACTTCTCTTTTGCTGTTAGCAAACTGAGTCGGTTTGTCTCAAAACCAGGAGATGTGCATTGGAAAGCTCTAGAGAGAGTTTTGCGTTATTTAAAAGGCCCTGCAAGTTATGGAATTCACTCTATCGGACACCCAAAGGTGCTTGAAGGGTATAGTGATTCAAACTAGATCTCTGATGCTGATGAGATAAAGGCCACGAGCGGATATGTATTCACTCATGGAGGTGGCGTTGTTTCTTGGAAGTCTTGCAAGCAAATGATCTTAACAAGTTCAACAATGGAAGCAGAACTCACAACACTATATGCAGCTATGGTCGAAGTAGATTGGCTTCGCCGGCTCTTGAGTGACTTGCCGGTTGTCGAGAAACCTGTACCGAGTATCCTTATGAACTGCGGCAATCAAACTGTGATCACGAAAGTGAGCATCTCAAAGGATAAGATGAAGTCATCAAGACACGTTCAGAGAAGGTTAAAATCTATCAGAAAAATGAAAAACTCTGGAGTTATTGCATTGGATTATATCCAAACATCTAAAAATCTGGCAGATCCTTTTACTAAGGGTCTATCACGTAATGTGATAGATAATGCATCGAGGGAGATGGGTATGAGACCCACAATTTGAGTTATTCACATTGGTAACCTATTCTTTGTGATCGGAGATCCCGTGAATTATATGTGGAAGACAAGCTGTTGGTCAACTGAGAGGAAAGTATCCTTATCATTGATTGTACCACTCCATGAAGAAGCAATACTTTCCTAAACTGCATGGCAGGTTGATATACATCTTAATATGTTCTAAGTGTCTTATTGAAGTAGAGATGTTGTCCTCCAGAACATCTTTTGAAGAACATACCTATATGAGTCTGATTGTTAACGTCGCAATCTATGAGAGTAGGGCGCTCTCTAGTAAACTCATGAAAGGTCTCGGAGTATGACACATAAGCTCCACCCGCGGGGAAGTCCCACGGTAGCCTAGTATCGATCAAGGCTCTGTGTGAAGATAGATTCGTAGAAAACTTGCAGTTCAAGGCCTAGTCCACTGTTCAAGTTGCTTACTAGTGTAGCATAGAGTTCTAGGTGGAAGTTCAACTTAACAGTCTCCACTGCAGTATCGGTATATAAAACAGTGTTTTGGAACCAAAGGCAATTTTTGTGTGCCTCTTGGATCTGGTGGGGGATTGCTGTAATTTTGACTACTTTTGGGCCATCCCAATATATAATTTCAAAAAATTCCTAATAAATCCTAGAGGCCCACACAACCCATTTGTGCAAGGCAAGAGGTGGAAATGTTTAGTCCCACATTGCTAGTTTAGTGGGAGTTGGACCTCCTTATAAGGGAGGATGTTTTCACACATGTATGAGCTTGAGAACAAGAGAGACATACACGCGCGCTCCTCCTCCTCCGCCGCCCGCCTCGCCTCGTCAAGACGCATCGCACCGCGGCGCAGGTTGCGCCTCCTTCTCTTGCGCCTATAAAAGAGAGGTCGCTCCTCTCCATAGAAGATGCATCAGAACTTCCTCTTGCCACCGATTCCTTTCTCTGTGTTGCTGCTACGTTCTTCCCCATCCCAACTTGCGGCATGCACCGTAGGTCAGGGTAGTAGGCCTCCGAAACTCCGTTTCTTCGAGTCCTGTACGAAAGAAGGGCGATAAGGTTTTTGGGTAGCGCTCAGCGCGACTACTGGCTTCCATCACGGACACCGACGATCTCTTCTCGGACGACGACTACTTCCCCGATGTCGACCACCTCTTCGGTAACATAGCCAACGACAATGCCAACACCAACCCTACTGCTGTTGCAACTTAGTACGTACTCATGTTCTTTTTCGTTGAGTTCCTATCGCAACTTTTTGCTATAGTTTCACTTCTAGATATGTTCCGCTTCTGCTCATCACTCCATATGATGCATTGTGTATATAGAACGGCTCTACATATGTTCTCTTCTAGATCATATGTGCACATGTCTTTCGTTGTCTCATCTTTATATTCCATGTCTTGTTTCATCTATTTTATGATAGTCATGTTTTTCCTAGCTTTTCTTTTAATAAAATCCTATGGTAAATTGCTCAAATATCCAACACTTTAGAGATTCAGAGAATGTGCAACCTCATAGATGGATCAGAAACCAGTTTCTTGGTGCAATTCCATGTAGTGATGACGAGTGGATGTAGTGATAATAATTGCATATATAATGGACATTAATTATGTGCAGTTTTCAGATAAAGGTGGTACTGAAATAAGATGTTGTGAGCACCATATCGTCTTAGGCACATCCCCTGTGAGCAATATGTTACATAGCTCTACTCCATTGCAGGTCCGCTGCGTTGAAGAAAAATCACGCTGCCAAGAATGGGATTTGGAGGCCCCATGCAGAATACTACCAACCAGTGCAGTTTGCTACCCGTGTAAACAGTTTGGATCGATTTGTCTGATCTTTATCGAGGTCCTATTGTTATTTTTTAGTTGAGATTTATCTGATATCTGTAGTTTGTTAGCTAAGCTCTACAAGATTTTGCTTCAATTTACATGCTATTATGGTTATATGATGCTAAGAGGAGGTACATGATACTTAAACTACGTATACTAAAATACTGTGACTTCTTGCAAGTGCAAGCTCTTCAACAAGTTTTTTATCAACTCTTCAGCATGTCTGCATTGTTCCCTTATGTTGGCTTTCTTTTTTACTCCAAGATATATTGCACAAGGCTCCCCACATTCTTTCAACCGATGTTGTACAACTTATACTGGTTTTGCCAAATATAATTATAGAATCTCCTCTTGGAGCAAGAACGTCTGAAAGGATAATCATTCTACGCAATGAGCTACCAAATTGCATGCTAACGAGTTACCCATTAATTTCAAGTACACAAGAAAAATGTTGCAATATATCGACTGAAATAAATATTGCAAGCGAAAATATATGGCACTTAGAAGAACACTTGTCATGTAAATGAGTTCTATTTTGCAGTGCCAAGGTATTGTTTTAGCAAACTTCATGGGTGATACAGGGCGACAGAGGAAGGTGGGAGAGGTGGCGGCATTGAATGCGTGTGCTAGTCATCTCTGTATACATGGAAGAGCCCGCCGATAAGAATTGATTGTAGAGAAGTAGTGTGTGAGATGTCGAGTAAAGACGATGATTTTGGATCCGTACTAACCATGTTTTACAGTTAAGTTTGTACGCGACAAGTCATCATGCGGCAATGTGCATAGTGTAATAAAATGGGAGAAATTTAAAGAATGTGGCATTTTAGTTAATGGGGTATTTGAAATAATTCCTCTCTTGTAGTAAGTGAGATTTTCTAAGGTTGAAGAAGGTCATAAGCTCTTGTAAGATTTGCTAAAGTTGGGAAATATCTTTAATGATGTTAAAGCGAGATGACATACTTAACGATAATGTTACATAAATGACATATGGAAAGAGTGCAGGTGGAGGATAAACAAGCGGGACAAAGATGTCGTTTTGTCTTCTTCTAAGAAAAGTGTGATAAAGGAGTCATATGAATGGAAGGAAATAAGCGGATGATATTTGTTAATCACCCCAATCCATGAAAAGTGTCATGTTTGAAAACGACATGACATCGTGTTGTTGGGTAAACATAAAAAAATCATTCAATTATTTGTGTTAGTATGGTCTTATATTTCATGACAACGCATAAGAATTCAATTAGGTAAGAAGTAAAGCGACAACAACGAAGTTCGAGCGAAGGAGTGGATTGAGATACAAGACGAAGAAGGGAGACCAACGTTTATCCGGTGGGGAGAAATAAAATGCTTGTCAAGTAAAAGTAGAACAACATGATCTTAATATATCACCTTAACAAAGTACACCTAAAACGACATTGTTATGTTGTCCCATAACAATGTACCGGCATTCAACTAGTCATTAGTTAAAGAGTACACTTTGCAAATGTCAATTTCACCTTCCTAGGTTGTTCATGAACTCCAAGATCCGGCGACTCTAGAGGCTATTGCATGCAGGGAAGGACTAGTGTTGAGCAAAGATTTTCTAGTGCGAAAATTTGCCATAGCCTCATATTCCAAACAGGTGGTGTTCATACATCCACATGGCACTCGCCGGAGATATGATAATATTGTCAATGAGATACTTCAGAGAGCTACTATTTTTACTTTTTAGTTTATGTTTGAAAGTCGAGATTCGAATGGCGAAGCTCATAGTTTAGCCAAGTTTGCTCGTTCTTTAGGTCAAGGACGCCATGTATGATTCGATATGGATTCCACTTTCTGTGGAGTTTTATTTCTTTTCTAAGAGGCATAGTTGTGCCTTTCGTGAAATCAAATCAACGCCTTCACGAGAAATAAATATATGCCTCTCGCGGAATAAAAAAACACGTTTTTTCCTTTTGTGTGAGGCGCAATTATGTCTTTCACAAGAACCAAATTGTGCCTCCACGAGCAGCAAATTTATGCCTTTCATGGAAGAAAAAACACATTTTATTCTCTTTCTGAGTGACTCTCGCCAAGCAAACATGTGCCTCCACGAGAATCAATCCGTGCCTCTCGCAAACGAAATAACATGTTTATTTGTTTTTTCCTTCTCGGAAGGCACATTTGTGCCTCTCGTAGAAGAAAAATTGTGCCTCCATGAGAAGCAAATATGCGTCTCTCGGAAAAAAAACATGTTTTCGCATTTTTTTATTGTTTGTGTCCAAAGCATAGGAAAAACCGGGCAAAAACAAAAAAAAATCTAAAACCAAAAAACTCGTAAAAAATAAAAATAAAATCCTGATGGAGTGCCTAGCATGCGACATGTAATGTCGACTCACATAGCGTTACTTGGCTCTCGCATGGGGTATTGATATGCTTTTTATCATTATCACGCAATTCTTAAGATTTTTCTCTCTTAATTTGCAAGATTAGTTGAAGAGTGAAATTACCTGCAACTGAAATTTTGGACCTAAAAGAGCTACAAAAGAGATAGGTATTCTCCGGAGCTCCAAATGACCTGAAATTTTGCGGAGATTGTTTTTGGGATATATAAAAATACCGAAAGAAAGAAGTAGCACAAAAGATCAACCATGGGCCTACAAGGGCAGGGGCGCGCCCTTCCCCCTTGTGAAGCCCTCGAGGGCCCTTTGGTTCAAGTCTTTTGCTAAACGAAGCCATTTTCCCTATAAAAAGAAGACTTTCGAGACGAATCACCACCATTTTGAGGCAGAACCTGGGTAGGGACACTTTCGCTCTCCGACAGAGCGATTACAATGGGGTAACTTCCCTCCGGAATGAGGAAATCTAAGCCTTCGACATCACTGACTTTCTCTCATCATGGGAGGACTCATCTCCATCAACATCTTCACGAGCATCATCTCATCTCCAAACATAGTTCATCTCTTGTATTTAATCTTTGTCCCAAAACCTGAGATTTGAACCTATGGGTTGCTAATGGTGTTGATTACATATTGTAGTTGCTCCTAGATGGTTTAATTTGTGGAAGATCATATGTTGTGATTGTTAGTCATATATTTATCTCCATTGATCATGAACATGGATATTCTTTGTGAGTAGTTCCGTCTGTTCTTGAGAATATGAGAGAAGTATTGTTATAAACTATCATGTAAAGTTGATATTCGTTTAATATTTTGATGATATGTATGTTATGGTTGAGGGAGTCCGAGACTAAGGGGTCCTCAGACGGTCGGCCCATTTCTAACAGGCTGACCTAAAGGGACGTATTGTTGAAGACCGGACTGCGTGACGACCTGAGATCAGGAAGGAAAGCTCCGAAGATTGGCGTGTCGTCCAGGTTGAGTAGGCTAGATCGGCGCATATGTCCCCGATTGGAGGTCGGTTATATGTAACCCTAGGAATCCATGGTGTCTATATAAACCAGAGGGTTTCATCCGCTTAGACAAGTTGACTCATCTAGGGTTCTTGCTCATACGATATCGAGGTAGATCAACTCTGTAATACTTATACACATCAATATAATCAAGCATGGCGTACGGTTTTACCTCCTCAAGAGGGCCCGAACCTGGGTAAACACTGTCCCCTTCGTCCCGTGTAACCCATCGATCCAAGGTCCACTGCTCGGGACCCCCTACCCGAGATCCGTCGGTTTTGACACCGACATTGGTGCTTTCAGTGAGAGTTACGCTGTGAGATCACCGGAAGGATTGATGGTCCGCTTAATCGTAAGCGATTGAATCAGCAACATGGACGTCTTCATCCCCGGGCAGGTTCTCATGTTCAGCAGCTTCACGCTGCGCGCTGACCCAACCGGCCGCCTTGTCCAGATCGGAGGCTTCGCCCCCGGTCAGGGATAAGGTTCGAGAATCTTGAGTTCTCTGCCGACTCTCGGGGTGATCTTTCCCCCGCTAAGATCACAGTTTTGTCCGATGAGCTCCAAAATCCCGAAGCCTTGACTTTGGGTCTCTTGCTCGGCTATGACCTCGGTCCCCTCTTTGTCGAAGAGTTGCCTTTGATCCCGAATCCGGCCTCAGCGGTTGGGCAACAACAAACGACCATTGCCGAACACGCATCCCTCGCGGAAGCTACGGAGGTCAATTCCGAAAACCATCAAGAGATCGATCAAGACAACCTCTCGATGTTGAACGAGACGCTCAACCGAATCCATTCGTTGAAGATCACGGACGACCTGAGCCCGACCTCCACCTACTTGGTAACATCCGTCGAAGACTTAACCGACATGTTGGATTACTCTTCCGAGGAGGTTGAATACATGGATGGTGAGGCCGATGATCCCGCCCATGTAAGTAACAGGCGGTGGACTGCCACCTCCACCTACGGCGACTACATGGTGGACACACCTGACGACGATGGCGACCATACCCCCAAACAAAATGGCGATAAGTCTGAGGAGAAGCAATCAAAGTGCCGAAGGCAGTGTAAACAAGCCAAGGTGAACAAAGGAAGGGGGGCCATACACGACATCGGGAAAAATACAACCTCGGAGGACCCCGACAACCTCGAAGCTCGCAAGCAGACACCAGAGGATCCAAACAAGACCGAGGGCCAGTCCAATCCCGACGACCCCGATGATTTAGACAATGACAACTACCTCCCTCCTAACAACACACAGGATAGTCTAGAGGCCGAATACTTCACAGTTCCATAGGACCTTGAGAGTTAGGAACGGTCCAGGCAACAGCTCATAGCTACCGCCCGCAGCCTTTAGGTGAAGCAACAACAGCTCTAAGTCGAAAAAGATACCATCAACAATAGATGGACAAAAATACTGGCAACAGAAGAAGGATATGGAACCGAGTGGCCGGATCAAAACAAAAGCTACCCACGCAGGCGCCTATTGCCTCAGTTTGATGACGAGGCCCCAGAGCCCATGTCCCTCAGGCGCACACAATACGATCAGCCCGATCGTCCACCTCAAGGGCGGGATAGAGAGGTCGGAGAAGCCGAGTATAGACGTGAGCCTCCCCGCAGGAAAGGGAAGGAACATGTACAACCCAGGGGCAGACATGACCTACGTCATGACTTGGACAACATAACAGGTCGCAAGAGGTCCATCTATGGATCTAGAAGGTACTCTCCCACTCAATGGGATGAAGACCAACCTCGGTTTACCCATAGTAACAAAGATCTGGAATCGTACCGGGCACAACCAACAGCCGATCTCCGGTATAGTATAGCATGGGTAAGAGGCGCCACCCACCCACTGTGCTTTACAGATGAGGTAATGCAGCACCAATTTTTGGAAGGGTTTCAACCATGAACATAGAACAATACGATGGGACTACGGATCCCCTCATGTGGATAGAAGATTTCCTTCTCCACATCCATATGGCCACGGGAGATGACCATGCTACCTCTCGAGCTTGCGTCGGTTTTTCCCTTGAAGAGGAAAGGGTGAGGCAGCACAATAGCAGTAAGTATTTCCCCAGTTTGAGAGCCAAGGTATCAATCCAGTAGGAGTATCAAGACAAGTCACCAATGTACCTGCACAAAAACAAACAAACTTGCACCCAACGCTATAAAGGGGTTGTCAATCCCTTCACGATTAATTGCAAGGTGAGATCTGAAGGTGGAAAGTGCAACAAAGTAAAGGTGTAGAGCTGAAAATATGATGTGAAGTAAACCGAGGGCCATAGTGTTGACTAGAGGCTTCTCTCATGATAGCAAGTATTACGATGGGTGAACGAATTACTGTCGAGCAATTGATAGAACTGCGCAAAGTCATGACGATATCTAAGGAAATGATCATACATATAGGCATCACATCCGATACAAGTAGACCGATACTGTCTGCATCTACTACTATTACTCCACACATCGACCGCTATCCAGCATGCATATATTGTATTGAGTTCATAACAAACAGAGTAACGCCTTAATCAAGATGACATGATGTAGAGGGATAAATTAATGCAATAGATATAAACCCCATCTTTTTACCCTTGATGGCAACAACACAATGTGTGCCTCGCTACCCCTTCTATCACTGGGTCAGGACACCACACGGTATGAACCCAAAACCAAGCACTTCTCCCATTGCAAGAATTATAGATCAAGTTGCCTAAACGAAACCCACAACTCGGAGAGAATTACAAGGATACGAAATCATGCATATAAGAGATCAGAAGAGACTGAAATAATATTCATAGATAATCTGATCATAAATCCACAATTCATCGGATCTCGACAAACACACCGCAAAAGAAGATTACATCAGATAGATCTCCATGAAGATCATGGAGAACTTTGTATTGAAGATCCAAGAGAGAGAAGAAGCCATCTAGCTACTAGCTATGGACCCGAAGGTCTGTGGTGAACTACTCACGCATCATCGGAGAGGCCATGGTGTTGATGAAGAAGCCCTCCGTGTCCGAATCCCCCCTCTGGTAGGGCACCAGAACGTGCCCCAGACAGGATCTTGCAGAGACAGAAGCTTGCGGCGGCGGAAAAGTATTTTCGTGGCTCTCTCTGACAGTTTTGGATTTTTAGGGAATTTATAGGCGGAAGAAGTAGGGAAAAGGAGCCACGGGGGCCCACAAGCCTGGTAGGCGCGCCCCCAGGTCGCGGCTATGGGGCTTGTAACCTCCCCCGCGATACTTTGCATTGGTTCTCAAGTTCCCTATGTATCTTTTGTTACAGAAAAAATCTTTCCGAAGGTTTTATTCCATTTGGACTCCGTTTAACATTCTTCTCTGAAAAGGGTAAAAACACGGAAAAAACAGGAACTGGCACTTGGCACTGAGTTAATAGGTTAGTCCCCAAAAAGATATAAAATAGCATAATCATGCATACAAAACATCAAAAGTTGACAAGATAATAGCATGGAACCATAAAAAATTATAGATACGTTGGAGATGTATCAAGCATCCCCAAGCTTAACTCATGCTCGTCCTCGAATAGGGAAGTGATAAAGACTGAATTTTTGATGTGGAATGCTACCTAACATATTTTTCCTTTGTAACTTATTTCTTGTGGCATGAATGTTCAGATCCGTAAGATTCAAAACAATAGTTATCTATTGACACGAAAACAATAATACTTCAAGCATACTAGCAAAGTGATCATGAAATTTTGAAATAACATGGCCAGAGAAAGTTATCCCTACAAAATCATATAGTCTGGCTATGCTCCATCATCCCCACACAACTAATTTAAATCATGCATAACCCCGGTATTGGCCAAGTAATTGTTTTCGCACTCTTACTTTCTCAAACTTTTTCAACTCTCACGCAATACATGAGCGTGAGCCATGGATATAGCACTATAGGTGGAATAGAGTGTGGTGGAGGTTGTGAGGCAAAAAGGAGGAGATGGTCACATCGACTCGGGGTATCACCGGGCTATGGAGATGCCCATCAATAGATATCAATATGAATGAGTAGATTGCCATGCAACGGATGCACTTAGAGCTATAAGTGTGTGAAAGCTCAAAAGGAAAACTAGTGGGTGTGCACCCAACTTGCTTGCTCACGAAGACCTATGACAATTTTCAGGAAGCCCATCATTGGAATATAAAAGCCAAGTTATATAATGAAAATTCCCACTAGTATATGGAAGTGTCAAAACAATAGACTCTCAATCATGAAGACTATGGTGCTATTGTGAAGCACAAATGTGGAAAAAGATAGTAGCATTGTCCCTTCTCTCATTTTCTCTCTTTTTTTTGATTGGGCTCTTTGGCCTCTTTTCATTTTTTTGGTGGGCATCTTTGGCCTCTTTTTTTTATTTCCTCACATGGGAAAATGCTCTAATAGTGATGATAATCACACTTTTATTTACTCACAACTCAATACGTAGAACAATGATGACTCTATAGGAAATGCCTCCGGCAGTGTGCCGGGATATGGAACGATCTAGCTTAGCGTATGACGTTGAAACATCTCGCTAGCTATCTTACGATCATACAATGGTAATATGAAAGTGACGACACAAGTCATGAGACGGAACGGTGGGAGTTGCATGGCAATATATCTCGGAATGGCTATGAAAAGGCCATAATAGGTAGGTATTGTGGCTGTTTTGAGGAAGGTATATGGTGGGTTTGTGCACCGACGAAAGTTGCGCGGCACTAGATAGGCTAGCAATGGTGGAAGGTGAAGGTGCATCTATACCATGGACTCACATTAGTCATGAAGAACTCATATACTTATTGCGAAAGTTTTATTAGTAATCGAAACAAAGTGCTAAACGCATACTCCTAGGAAAAGGGTTGGTAGGTGTTAACCATCGCGCGATCCCGACCGCCACACAAAGGATGACAATCAATAAATCAATTATGCTCCGACTTCCTAACATAGCGGTTCACCATACGTGCATGCTACGGGAATCACTAACTTCAACACAAGTATTTCTAGATTCACGACACCCTACTAACATAACTCTAATATCACCAAACCAATGTCTCAAAACTAATTGAGAGGAATCAAACTTCTCTTTACTAATCAATGCACTTGAATATGGAAGTTTTTATTATATCCTCTTTGGATGTCTATCATCTTTAGGACTCTTTCATGGCACACGTCAACTACCAAGTTACTTAGAGAGAGCACTCTCAAAAAGATATAAGTGAAGATCGAGAGTTTTTATTTATCCAAAATATGACACCGCCGTGCTCTAAAAAGATCTAAGTGAAGCACTAGAGCAAAGTTATCTAGCTCAAAAGATATAAGTTAAGCACATGCGAGCTAAGTTGCCTAACTCAAAAGATATAAGTGAAGCTCAATGAGTATTCTAGCAAATTCACGATGAGTGCATGTCCCTCTCAAAAGGTGTGCAGAAAGGATGATTGTTACACAACAAAAATAAAATACTCCTATAATACATGATGCTCCAAGCAAAACACATATCATGTGGTGAATAAAAATATAGCTCCAAGTAACGTTACCGATGGATTAAAGACGAAAGAGGGGATGACTTCCCGGGGCATCCCCAAGTTTAGGCTTTTTGGTGTCCTTGAATTTATCTTGGGATGCCTTGGTAATCCCCAATCTTGAGCTCTTTCCACTCTTTATCCCATTGTCCATGAGAATATCACCCAAAACTTGAAAACTTCACAACACAAAACTTAAACAGAAACTCGTGATATCATTAGCATAAGAAAACAAACTACCAACTCTTTAGGTACTGTGGCAAACTTGATTTCTATTTATATTGATGTTAGATTACTGTATTCTCACTTTTCCATGGCTAGTACCCCCCGATACTATCCATAGTTTCATCAAAATAAGCAATCAATACAACAAAAACAGAATCTGTCAAAAACAGACCAGTCTCTAGCAGTATGTATACTTCATATACCTCTGGTATCTCAAAAATTGTGAAAAGTTACAACAATTAGGGAAATTTGTGTATCAACCATTATAAAAAAGAATCAACTAAAAAGCTCTTTCTGGATAGGAATGAAAAAAAAGTTTGTGAGCATAAAGTTTCTGTCTTTTCCAGCACGATCAAACAACCATCACCAAAACTAGTCATAAAGGTTCTACTTGGCATAAACACAAAAAGAAACATAAAAAATACAATCATAACAGAATTATGATGGTGTTGACACAACAAAAGAGAAATCAAAAATCAAAGATAAATCATTGGGTTGCCTCCCAACAAGCGCTATTGTTTAACGCCCTTAGCTAGGCATTGATAATTCAATGATGCTCACACAAAAGACAAGAATTGAAGCACAACGAGAGCATCATAAAGCATGTGAAAATCACATATAAGTCTAACATACTTCCTATGCATAGGCATTTTATAGGGAAACAAATTATCAAGACAAGCAATAACTACCATATGCAAGGAAGAAGAAAGAGACAATATCAATCTCAACAAAACGAGAGGTAATTTAGTAACATGAAAGTTTATACCACAATATTTTCCTCTCTCATAACAATTGCATGTGGGATCATAATAAAATTCAACAATATAGCTATCACATAGGATATTCTTTTCATGATCCACATGCATGCAAAGTTGACGCTCTTAAAAAATAGTGGGATTATCATCAACTAAAGTCATGACTTCTCCAAACCCACTTTCAATATTATTGCAAATATCATATTCATCATGAGGCTTAAACAAATTTTCAAGATCATAAGAAAAATCATTACCCCAATCAGGATCATTGCAACAAGTAGTGGACATAGCAAAACTAGCATCCCCAAGCTTAGGGTTTTGCATATTTTTAGCATGATTGTCATTAACAGAATTTATAGTGAAACCATTGCAATCATGCTTTTCATTCAAGGAGCCCTCGTGAATCGCTTCATAACTTTCTTCGTCACAATTTTCAGATTCACACATCTCAAGCAAAACTTCATAAAGATAGTCAAGTGAACTCAACTCACTAGCAATTGGTTCAACATAATTCAATCTCTTAAAGATATTAGCAAGTGGATGAGGATCCATATCAATAGATTTTCAGCAAGCGAAGATGCAAGCATATTGAAGGCACATAGCACACAAGCAAAGGAAAGGCAAACGAAAAAGGCTAATATTTTTGTATTTTTTTTCAGAAGTGGGGGAGAGGAAAACGAGAGGCAAAAGGCAAAAAAGTAAATGCAAGAGATGAGTTTGCGAAGGTTACTTGGATAAGCTTCACTTAGAATAGTCCCTGGCGCCAGAAATTGACACGTTGAAGGGAGACTATTCTTGACTTGATACTCCCCGGCAACAGCGCCAGAAATCCTTCTTGCTACCTCTTGAGCTTGCATTGGTTTTTCCCTTAAAGAGGAAAGGGTGATGCAGCACAGTAGCAGTAAGTATTTCCCTCCGTTTGAGAACCAAGGTATCAATCCAGTAGGAGTATCAAGACAAGTCACCAGTGTACCTGCGCAAAAACAAACAAACTTGCACCCAACGCTATAAAGGGGTTGTCAATCCAGTCACGATTAATTGCAAGGTGAGATATGAAGGTGGAAAGTGCAACAAAGTAAAAGTGTAGAGCTGAAAATATGATGTGAAGTAGACCCGGTGGCCATAGTGTTCACTAGAGGCTTCTCTCATGATAGCAAGTATTATGGTGGGTGAACGAATTACTGTCGAGCAAATGATAGAACCGCGCAAAGTCATGACGATATCTAAGGCAATGATCATACATATAGGCATCATGTTCGAGACAAGTAGACCGATACTGTCTGCATCTACTACTATTACTCCACACATCGACCGCTATCGAGCATGCATCTAGTGTATTGAGTTCATAAAAAAGAGAGTAACGCCTTAAGCAAGATGACATGATGTAGAGGGATAAATTCATGCAATAGATATAAACCCCATATTTTTACCCTTGATGGCAACAACATGATGCGTGCCTCGCTACCCCTTCTTGTTGAGGAACGTCGCATGGGAAACAAAAATTTTCCTACGCGCACGAAGACCTATCATGGTGATGTCCATCTACGAGAGGGGATGAGTGATCTACGTACCCTTGTAGATCGTACAGCAGAAGCGTTAGTGAACGCGGTTGATGTAGTGGAACGTCCTCACGTCCCTCGATCCGCCCCGCGAACAATCCCGCGATCAGTCCCACGATCTAGTACCGAACGGACGGCACCTCCGCGTTCAGCACACGTACAACTCGACGATGATCTCGGCCTTCTTGATCCAGCAAGAGAGACGGAGAGGTAGAAGAGTTCTCCGGCAGCGTGACGGCGCTCCGGAGGTTGGTGATGATCTTGTCTCAGCAGGGCTCCGCCCGAGCTCCGCAGAAACGCGATCTAGAGGAAAAACTATGGAGGTATGTGGTCGGGCAACCGTGAGAAAGTCGTCTCAAATCAGCCCTAAAACCTCCGTATATATAGGTGGGAGGGAGGGGAGGAGGCAGCCTCAAAACCTAAAGGTTTGGCCGAAATTGGAGGTGGAGGAGTCCTACTCCAATCCTACTTGGAGTAGGATTCCACCTTCCCACTTGGAAACTCTTTCCACCTTGTGTTTTTTCCTTCTCAAACCTTATGGGCCTTAGTGGGAACTTATTCCAGCCCACTAGGGGCTGGTTTATCTCTTCCCATAGCCCATGAGACCCCTTGGGGCGTGACACCCCTCCCGATGGTCCCCGGCACCCCTCCCGGCACTCCCGGTACACTACCGATGAGCCCGAAACCTTTCCGGTAATGCACGAAAACCTTCCGGTAACCAAATGAGGTCATCCTATATATCAATCTTCGTTTCCGGACCATTCCGGAAACCCTCGTGACGTCCGTGATCTCATCCGGGACTCCGAACAACATTCGGTAACCAACCATATAACTCAAATACGCATAAAACAACGTCGAACCTTAAGTGTGCAGACCCTGCGGGTTCGAGAACTATGTAGACATGACCCGAGAGACTCCTCGGTCAATATCCAATAGCGGGACCTGGATGCCCATATTGGATCCTACATATTCTACGAAGATCTTATCGTTTGAACCTCAGTGCCAAGGATTCATATAATCCCGTATGTCATTCCCTTTGTCCTTCGGTATGTTACTTGCCCGAGATTCGATCGTCAGTATCCGTATACCTATTTCAATCTCGTTTACTGGCAAGTCTCTTTACTCGTTCCGTAATACAAGATCCCGCAACTTACACTAAGTTACATTGCTTGCAAGGCTTATGTGTGATGTTGTATTACCGAGTGGGCCCCGAGATACCTCTCCGTCACACGGAGTGACAAATCCCAGTCTTGATCCATACTAACTCAACTAACACCTTCGGAGATACCTGTAGAGCATCTTTATAGTCACCCAGTTACGTTGCGACGTTTGATACACACAAAGCATTCCTCCGGTGTCAGTGAGTTATATGATCTCATGGTCATAGGAATAAATACTTGACACGCAGAAAACAGTAGCAACAAAATGACACGATCAACATGCTACGTCTATTAGTTTGGGTCTAGTCCATCACATGATTCTCCTAATGATGTGATCCCGTTATCAAGTGACAACACTTGCCTATGGCCAGGAAACCTTGACCATCTTTGATCAACGAGCTAGTCAACTAGAGGCTTACTAGGGACAGTGTTTTGTCTATGTATCCACACAAGTATTGTGTTTCCAATCAATACAATTATAGCATGGATAATAAACGATTATCATGAACTAAGAAATATAATAATAACTAATTTATTATTGCCTCTAGGGCATATTTCCAACAGTCTCCCACTTGCACTAGAGTCAATAATCTAGTTCACATCACCATGTGATTCCAACGAACCCAACACCCATATAGTTATGGGGTCTGATCACGTCTTGCTCGTGAGAGAGGTTTTAGTCAACGGTTCTGAAACTTTCAGATCCATGCGTTCTTTACAAATCTTTATGTCATCTTATAGATGCTGCTACTACGTGCTATTCGGAAATACTCCAAATATCTACTCTACTATACGAATCCGTTTCACTACTCATAGTTATTCGGATTAGTGTCAAAGCTTGCATCGACGTAACCCTTTACGACGAACTCTTTAACCACCTCCATAATCGAGAAAAATTCCTTAGTCCATTAGTTACTAAGGATAAATTTCGACCGCTGCTAGTGATTCAATCATGGATCACTCTCTGTACCTCTCAACATACTTTGAGTCAAGGCACACTTCAGGTGCGGTACACAGTATGGCATACTTTAGATTCTACGGCTAAGGCATAGAAGACGACCTTCGTCTATTCTCTTTATTCTGCCGTGGTCGGGTTTTGAGTCTTACTCAAATTCACACCTCACAACGCAACCAAGAACTCCTTCTTTGCTGGTCTATTTTGAACTCTTTCAAAAACTTGTCAAGGCATGCATCTTGTTGAAACTTCTATTAAGCGCTTTCGATCTATCTCCATAGATCTTTGATGCTCAACGTTCAAGTAGCGTAATCCAGGTACTCCTTTGAAAACTTCTTTCAAACAACCTTGTATGCTTTACAGAAATTCTACATTACTTCTGATCCACAATATGTCAACCACATATACCTATCAGAAATTCTATAGTGCTCCCACTCACTTCTTTGGAAATACAAGTCTCTCATAAACCTTGTACAAACCCAAAATCTTTGATCATCTCATCAAAGTGTATATTCCAACTCCGAGATGCTTGCACCAGTCCATTGAAGGATCACTGGAGCTTGCATACTTGTTAGTATCTTTAGGATCGTCAAAACCTTCTGGTTGTATCACATACAATGTTTGCTCAAGGAAACCGTCGAGAAAACAAGGTTTTGACATCCTACGTGCAATATTTCATAAATAATGCATCAACAACTAACATAATTCCAACAGACCTTTAGCATCGCTACGAGTGAGAAAGTCTCATCATAGTCAACTGTTTGATCTTGTCGAAAACATCTTTGCGACAAGTCGAGCTTTTCTTAATAGTGACTTATCACCATCATCGTCTGTCTTCTTTTAAAGATCCATCTTTACTCAATAGTCTTATGACCATCAAGTAGTTCTTTCAAAGTCTACACTTTGTTTTATACATGGATCCTCTGTCGGATTTCATGGCTTCCAGCCATTTGTCAGAATCTGGGCCCACCATCGCTTTCTCCATAACTCGTAGGTTCACTGTTGCTCAACAACATGACCTCCAAGACAGGGTTACCGTACCACTATGTAGTAGTATGCGACCTTGTCAACCTACGAGGCTTGTAGTAACTTGATCCGATGCTTGATGATCACCATCATCTGCTTCCACTTCAATTGGTGTAGGCGCCACAGGAACAACTTCCTGCACCCTGCTACACACTGGTTGAAGTGATGGTTCAATAACCTCATCAAGTTCTACTACCCTCCCACTCAATTCTTTCGAGAGAAACCTTTCCTCGAGAAAGGATCCGTTTCTAGAAACAAACACTTTGCTTTCGGATCTGAGATAGGAGATGTACCCAACTGTTTTGGATATCCTATGAAGATGCATTTATCCGCTTTGGGTTCGAGCTTATCAGACTGAAACTTTTTCACATAAGTGTCGAAGCCCCAAACTTTCAAGAAATGACAGTTTAGATTTCTCTAAACCTCAGTCTATACTGTGTCATCTCAACGGAAATACGCGGTGCCCTATTTAAAGTGAGTGCGGTTGTCTCTAATGCATAACCCATAAACGATAGTGGTAATTCGATAAGAGACATCATAGTATGCACCATACCAAATAGTGCGTGGCTATGACGTTCAGACACATCATCACACTATGATGTTCCAGGTGGCATGAACTGCGAAACAATTTCCACATTGTCTTAACTGCGTACCAAAACTCATAACTCAGATATTCATTTCCATGATCATATCGTAGACAGTTTATCCTCTTGTTACGACGAACTTCACTCTGAAACGGAATTGAACTTTTCAACATTTCAGACTTGTGATTCATTAAGTAAATACTCCTGTATCTACTCAAATCGTCAGTGAAGTAAGAACATAATGATATCCACTACGTGCCTCAGCACCCATTGGACTGCATACATCAAAATGTATCACTTTCAACAAGTTACTATCTTATTTCATCTCAATGAAAACAAGGCCTTGCTCATGTGGTATGATTTGCATGTCACTAGTGATTCGAAATCAGGTGAGTACAAAGATCCATCAGCATGGAGCCTCTTCATGCAATTTATACTAACATGACTTAAGCGGCAGTGCCACAAGTAAGTGGTACTATCATCATCAACTCGTATCTTTTGGCACCAATATCATGAACATGTGTAACACTACGATCGAGATTCAATAAACCATTGAAGGTGATTATTCAAGAAAATAGAGTAACCATTATTCTCTTTAAATGAATAATCGTATTGCAATAAACACGATCCAATCATGTTCATGTTTAACGCAAGCACGAAATAACAATTATTTAGGTTTAACACCAATCCTGATGATAGAGGGAGCGTGCGACGTTTGATCATATCAATCTTGGAAACACTTCCAACACGTATCGTCACCTCGCCTTTAGCTAGTCTCCGTTTATGCCGTAGCTTTCATTTCGCGTCACTAATCACTTAGCAACTGAACCGGTATCCAATACCCTCGTGCTACTAGGAGTACTAGTAAAGTACACATCAACATCATGTATATCAAATACACTTCTTTCGACTTTTGCCAGCCATCTTATCTACCAAGTATCTTGAGTTGCTCCGCCTCAGTGATTGTTCCCCTCATTACGGAAGCACTTAGTCTCGGGTTTGGGTTTAATATTGGGTCTCTTCATTAGTGCAGCAACTGTTTTGCCGTTTCACGAAGTATCCCTTCTAGCCCTTGCCTTTCTTGAAACTTAGTGGTTTTACAAACCATCAACTATTGACGCTCCTTCTTGATTTCTACTTTCGCAGTGTCAAACATCACGAATCGCTCAAGGATCATTGTATCTATCCTCCATATGTTATAGTTCATCACGAAGCTCTCACAGCTTGGTGGCAGTGTCTTTTGGAGAACCATCACCATCTCATCTGGAAGATTAACTCCCACTTGATTCAAGTGATTGTCGTACTCAAACAATCTGAGCACACGCTCATCGATTGAGCTTTTCTCTTTTACTTTGTGGACAAAGAATCTTGTTGGAGGTCTCGTACCTCTTAACAAGGGCACAAGCATGAAATCACAATTTCATCTCTTTAGAACATCACTTATGTTCCGTGACGTTTTACAACGTTTTCGGCGCCTTGCTTCTAAGCCATTAAGTATCTTGCACTGAACTATTGTGTAGTAATCAGAAACGTGTATGTCGGATGTTCACAGCATCCACAGACGACGCTCGAGGTGCAGCACACCGAGTGGTGCATTAAGGACATAAGCCTTCTGTGCAGCAACGAGGACAATCCTCGGTTTTACAGACTCAGTCTGCAAAGTTTGCTACTATCAACTTTCAACTAAATTTTCTCTAGGAACATATAAAAACAGTAGAGCTATAGCGCAAGCTACATTGTAATTCGCAAATACCATTAGACTATGTTCATGACAATTAGTTCAATTAATCATATTACTTAAGAACTCCCACTCAAAAAGTACATCTCTCTAGTCATTTGAGTGGTACATGATCCAAATCCACTATCTCAAGTCCGATCATCACGTGAGTCGAGAATAGTTTCAGTGGTAAGCATCTCTATGCTAATCATATCAACTATACAATTCATGCTCGACCTTTCGGTCTCATGTGTTCCGAGGCCATGTCTGCACATGCTAGGCTCGTCAAGCTTAACCCGAGTGTTCCGCGTGCGCAACTGTTTTGCACCCGTTGTATGTGAACGTTGAGTCTATCACACCCGATCATCACGTGGTGTCTCGAAACGAAGAACTGTAGCAACGGTGCACAGTCGGGGAGAACACAATTTCGTCTTGAAATTTTAGTGAGAGATCACCTCATAATGCTACCGTCGTTCTAAGCAAAATAAGGTGCATAAAAGGATTAACATCACATGCAATTCATAAGTGACATGATATGGCCATCATCACGTGCTTCTTGATCTCCATCACCAAAACACCGGCACGATCTTCTTGTCACCGGCGTCACACCATGATTTCCATCATCATGATCTCCATCAACGTGTCGCCATCGGGGTTGTCGTGCTACTCATGCTATTACTACTAAAGCTACGTCCTAGCAAAATAGTAAACGCATCTGCAAGCACAAACGTTAGTTATAAAGACAACCCTATGGCTCCTGCCGGTTGCCGTACCATCGACGTGCAAGTCGATATTTCTATTACAACATGATCATCTCATACATCCAATATATCACATCACATCGTTGGCCATATCACATCACAAGCATACCCTGCAAAAACAAGTTAGACGTCCTCTAATTTTGTTGTTGCAAGTTTTACGTGGTGACCGGGGGTATCTAGTAGGATCGCATCTTACTTACGCAAACACCACAACGGAGATATATGAGTTGCTATTTAACCTCATCCAAGGACCTCCTTGGTCAAACCCGATTCAACTAAAGTTGGAGAAACCGTCACTTGCCAGTCATCTTTGAGCAAAGGGGGTTACTCGTAACGATGAAACCAGTCTCTCGTAAGCGTACGAGTAATGTCGGTCCAAGCCGCTTCAATCCAACAATATCGCGGAATCAAGAAAAGACTAAGGAGGGCAGCAAAACGCACATCACCGCCCACAAAACCTTTTGTGTTCTACTCGAGAAGACATCTACACATGAACCTAGCTCATGATGCCACTGTTGAGGAACGTCGCATGGGAAACAAAAATTTTCCTACGCGCACGAAGACCTATCATGGTGATGTCCATCTACGAGAGGGGATGAGTGATCTACGTACCCTTGTAGATCATACAGCAGAAGCGTTAGTGAACGCGGTTGATGTAGTGGAACGTCCTCACGTCCCTCGATCCGCCCCGCGAACAATCCCGCGATCAGTCCCACGATCTAGTACCGAACGGACGGCACCTCCGCGTTCAGCACACGTACAACTCGACGATGATCTCGGCCTTCTTGATCCAGCAAGAGAGACGGAGAGGTAGAAGAGTTCTCCGGCAGCGTGACGGCGCTCCGGAGGTTGGTGATGATCTTGTCTCAGCAGGGCTCCGCCCGAGCTCCGCAGAAACGCGATCTAGAGGAAAAACTATGGAGGTATGTGGTCGGGCAACCGTGAGAAAGTCGTCTCAAATCAGCCCTAAAACCTCCGTATATATAGGTGGGAGGGAGGGGAGGAGGCAGCCTCAAAACCTAAAGGTTTGGCCGAAATTGGAGGTGGAGGAGTCCTACTCCAATCCTACTTGGAGTAGGATTCCACCTTCCCACTTGGAAACTCTTTCCACCTTGTGTTTTTTCCTTCTCAAACCTTATGGGCCTTAGTGGGAACTTATTCCAGCCCACTAGGGGCTGGTTTATCTCTTCCCATAGCCCATGAGACCCCTTGGGGCGTGACACCCCTCCCGATGGTCCCCGGCACCCCTCCCGGCACTCCCGGTACACTACCGATGAGCCCGAAACCTTTCCGGTAATGCACGAAAACCTTCCGGTAACCAAATGAGGTCATCCTATATATCAATCTTCGTTTCCGGACCATTCCGGAAACCCTCGTGACGTCCGTGATCTCATCCGGGACTCCGAACAACATTCGGTAACCAACCATATAACTCAAATACGCATAAAACAACGTCGAACCTTAAGTGTGCAGACCCTGCGGGTTCGAGAACTATGTAGACATGACCCGAGAGACTCCTCGGTCAATATCCAATAGCGGGACCTGGATGCCCATATTGGATCCTACATATTCTACGAAGATCTTATCGTTTGAACCTCAGTGCCAAGGATTCATATAATCCCGTATGTCATTCCCTTTGTCCTTCGGTATGTTACTTGCCCGAGATTCGATCGTCAGTATCCGTATACCTATTTCAATCTCGTTTACTGGCAAGTCTCTTTACTCGTTCCGTAATACAAGATCCCGCAACTTACACTAAGTTACATTGCTTGCAAGGCTTATGTGTGATGTTGTATTACCGAGTGGGCCCCGAGATACCTCTCCGTCACACGGAGTGACAAATCCCAGTCTTGATCCATACTAACTCAACTAACACCTTCGGAGATACCTGTAGAGCATCTTTATAGTCACCCAGTTACGTTGCGACGTTTGATACACACAAAGCATTCCTCCGGTGTCAGTGAGTTATATGATCTCATGGTCATAGGAATAAATACTTGACACGCAGAAAACAGTAGCAACAAAATGACACGATCAACATGCTACGTCTATTAGTTTGGGTCTAGTCCA
This sequence comes from Hordeum vulgare subsp. vulgare, assembly GCF_904849725.1. Lineage (NCBI taxonomy): Eukaryota > Viridiplantae > Streptophyta > Magnoliopsida > Poales > Poaceae > Hordeum > Hordeum vulgare. Next base: position 566,485,936 of record NC_058524.1, on the reverse strand, counting down.
TCACATGATTCTCCTAATGATGTGATCCCGTTATCAAGTGACAACACTTGCCTATGGCCAGGAAACCTTGACCATCTTTGATCAACGAGCTAGTCAACTAGAGGCTTACTAGGGACAGTGTTTTGTCTATGTATCCACACAAGTATTGTGTTTCCAATCAATACAATTATAGCATGGATAATAAACGATTATCATGAACTAAGAAATATAATAATAACTAATTTATTATTGCCTCTAGGGCATATTTCCAACACTTCTGTCACTGGGTGAGGACACCGCACGGTATGAACCCAAAATCAAGCACTTCTCTCATTGAAAGGATTATAGATCAAGTTGGCCAAACAAAACCCACAACTCGAAGAGAATTACAAGGATACGAAATCATGCATATAAGAGATCAGAAGAGACTCAAATAATATTCATAGATAATCCGATCATAAATCCACAATTCATCAGATCTCGACAAACACACCGCAAAAGAAGATTACATCGGATAGATCTCCATGAAGATCATGGAGAACTTTGTATTGAAGATCCAAGAGAGAGAAGAAGCCATCTAGCTACTAGCTATGGACCCGAAGGTCTGTGGTGAACTACTTACGCATCATCAGAGAGGCCATGGTCTTGATGAAGAAGCCCTCCGTGTCCGAATCCACCCTCCGGCAGGGCACCAGAACGTGCCCCAGATGGGATCTTGCGGAGACAAAAGCTTGCGGCGGCGGAAAAGTATTTTCGTGGCTCTCTGTGGCAGTTTTGGATTTTTAGGGAATTTATAGGTGGAAGAAGCAGGGCAAAGGAGCCACGGGGGGGGGGGGGCACAAGCCTAGTAGGCGCGCCCCCAAGCCGCGGCTAGGTGGCTTGTGACTTCCCCCGGGATCCTTTGCCTTGGTTCTCAAGGTCCCTGCGTATCTTCTGTTACGGGAAAAAATCTTTTCGAAGGTTTTATTCCGTTTGGACTCCGTTTAATATTCTCCTGTGAAAAGGGTCAAATACACGGGAAAAACAGGAACTGGCACTTGGCACTAAGTTAATAAGTTAGTCCCAAAAAAGATATAAAATAGCATAATCATGCATACAAAACATCCAAAGTTGACAAGATAATAACATGGAACCATCAAAAATTATAGATACATTGGAGACTGATACGTCTCCAACGTATCTATAATTTTTTATGGTTCCATGCTATTATCTTGTCAAACTTTGGATGTTTTGTATGCCTTTTATATCTTTTTTGGGACTAACTTATTAACTTAGTGCCAAGTGCCAGTTCCTGTTTTTCCCGTGTATTTGACCCTTTTCAGAGGAGAATATTAAACAGAGTCCAAACGGAATAAAACCTCCGAAAAGATTTTTTTCCGGAACAAAAGATAAGCAGGGAGCTTGAGAACCAAGGCACAGGGCACCAGGGGAGGCCACAAGCCCCCTAGCCACGGCCTAGGGGGGGTCCTGCGCCTAGCAGGCTTGTGGCCCCCCTGTGGCTCCTCTGCCCTACTTCTTCCGCCTATAAATCCCCGAAAAATCCAAAACCACGGGAGAGAGCCACGCAAATACTTTTCCGCCGCCGCAAGCTTCTGTCTCCGCAAGATCCCATCTGGGGCATGTTCTGGTGCCCTGCCGGAGGGGGGATTCGAATACGGAGGGCTTCTTCATCAACACCATTGCCTCTCCGATGATGTGTGAGTAGTTCACCATAGACCTTCGGGTCCAGCTAGTAGCTAGATGGCTTCTTCTCTCTCTTGGATCTTCAATACAAAGTTCTCCATGATCTTCATGGAGATCTTTCCGAAGTAATCTTCTTTTGCGGTTGTTTGTCGAGATCCGATGAATTGTGGATTTATGATCAGATTATCTATGAATCTTATTTGAGTTTCTTCTGATCTCTTATATGCATGATTTCATATCCTTGTAATTCTGTTCGAGTTGTGGGTTTTGTTTGGCCAACTTGATCTATGATTCTTGCAATGGGAGAAGTGCTTGGTTTTGGATTCATACCGTGCGGTGACCCCACCCAGTGACAGAAGGGGTAGCGAGGCACGTATCGTGTTGTTGTCATCAAGGGTAAAAAGATGAGGTTTATATCTATTGAATGAATTTATCCCTCTACATCATGTTATCTTGCTTAAGGCGTTACTCTGTTTGTCATGAAGTCAATACACTAGATGCATGCTGGATAATGGTCGATGTGTGGAGTAATAGTAGTTGACGCAGAAAGTATCGGTCCACTTGTCTCGGACGTGATGCCTATATGTATGATCATTGCCTTAGATATCGTCATGACTTTGCACGGTTCTATCAATTGCTCGACAGTAATTCGTTCACCCACCGTAATATTTGCTATCATGAGAGAAGCCTCTAGTGAACACTATGGCCCCCGGGTCTACTTCACATCATATTTTCAGCCCTACACTTTTACTTTGTTGCACTTTCCGCCTTCAGATCTCACCTTGCAATCAATCGTGAAGGGATTGACAACCCTTTGTAACGTTGGGTGCAAGTTTGCTGTTTCTGCGCAGGTACGGTGGAGACTTGGCTTGATACTCCTACTGGATTGATACCTTGGTTCTCAAACTGAGGGAAATAATTACTGCTACTGTGCTGCATCACCCTTTCCTCTTCAAGGGAAAAACCAAAGCAAGCTCAAGAGGTAGCAAGAAGAATTTCTCGCGCCGTTGCCGGGGAGCATCAAGTGAAGCTTATCCAAGTAACCGTCGCAACCTCATCTCTTGCATTTACTTTTTTTTGCCTCTCGTTTTCCTCTACCCCACTTCTGAAAAACAAAAATTTACAAAAATATTTGCCTTTTTCGTTCACCCTTTTCTTTCGCTTGTGTGCTTGTGCACTTGCTGAAGTCACCATGAATGAAAACACAAAACTTTGTGACTTCTCGAATACTACTACTAATAATTTTATTAGTACTCCGATTGCTCCTGCCACTAGTGTGGAATCATATGAAATCAATGCTTCTTTGCTAAATCTTGTTATGAAAGAGCAATTCTCCGGTCTTCCTAGTAAAGATGCCGCATCCCATCTTAATACCTTCATTGAGTTATGCGATATGCAAAAGAAGAAATATGAGGATAATGATGCGATTAAATTGAAGCTATTTCCATTCTCATTGCGAGATCGAGCAAAAACTTGGTTTTCATCTTTGCCCAAAAATAGTATTGATTCTTGCAACAAGTGCAAAGACGCTTATATATCCAAGTATTTTCCGCCGGCTAAGATTATCTCTCTCCGTAATGATATCATGAATTTTAAGCAACTTGATCATTAACATGTTGCACAATCTTGGGAGAGAATGAAATTGATGATTAGAAATTGTCCTGCTCATGGCTTGAGTCTTTGGATGATTATACAAATCTTCTATGCTGGTTTGAATTTTGCTTCTAGAAATATCTTGGACTCTGCCTCCAGTGGAACCTTCATGCAAATCACATTAGGAGAAGCCACAAAAATCCTAGACAATATCATGACAAACTATTCTCAGTGGCACACTGAAAGGTCACCTACTAGTAAAAAGGTACACACTATAGAAGAAATTAACTCGTTGAGTGCTAAGATGGATGAGTTAATGAAATTGTTTGCTAGTAAAGGTGCTCCTTTAGATCCAAATGATATGCCCTTGTCTTCCTTGATTGAGAGTAGCAATGAAAGCTTGGATGTTAATTTTGTTGGTAGGAATAATTTTGGCAACAACAATGCTTTTAGAGGAAACTATATTCCTAGGCCTTTCCCTAGTAATCCCTCTAATAACTTTGGCAACTCCTACAACAATAGTCATGGAAATTACTATAAATTACCCTCTGATCTAGAGAGTAATATTAAAGAGTTTATGAACTCGCAAAAGATTTTCAATGTGTCCATAGAAGAAAAATACTCAAAATTGATGATTTGGCTAGGAGCGTTGATAGAATGTCTCTTGATATTGATGCTTTGAAAGTTAGATGTGCTCCTCCCAAGATCAATATGGATGAAACTTTGAAAGCTATGCGTGTTTCCATGAATGAGAGTAAAGAAAGAACCGCCCAAATTCTTGCTAGACATGAATGGCTTAAAAAGGCGTGTTCTCGTGATGAGAATCACGATGATCTTAAAGTGCTTGGTGTGACTCCCATTGAATCCTTGTTTTCTAGTGTGAAACCTAATGATGATGGGGCTGGATATGAATCCACTTTGGTTAAAAAATGCCCCAATGATTCGGATTCCATCTATCTTGATGCTAAAAGCATTGAAAGTGGAGTAGAGGATATCAAAACTTTGAGTAGTAATGAAACTACTACTTTGGATAGGAATTCAATTATGATAGTTGCTCTTTGATTGAATGTATTTCCTTGATGCAATCCATGCTAAACTCTCCACACGCTTATAGCCAAAACAAGGCCTTTACCGATCATGTCGTCGCTGCTATGATGAAATCTCTTGAAGAGAAACTTGAATTGGAAGTTTCTATTCCTAGAAAACTTCATGATGAGTGGGAACCTACTATCAAAATCAAGATCACAAACTATGAATGCAATGCTTTGTGTGATTTGGGTGCTAGTGTTTCTGCGATTCCAAAGTCTTTATGTGATGTTCTAGGCTTCAATGAGATTGATGAGTGCTCTCTTAATTTGCATCTTGCGGATTCTACTGTTAATAAACCTATGGGAAGGATCAATGATGTTCTTATTATTGCAAATAGGAACTATGTACCCATATATTTCATTGTGCTTGATATTGATTGCAATCCTACATGTCCTATCATTCTTGGTAGACCTTTCCTAAGGACTATCGGTGCTGTCATCGATATGAAGGAAGGGAATATTAGATTTCAATTTCCATTAAAGAAGGGCATGTAACATTTTCCTAGAAATAAAATAAGATTGCCTTTCGAATCCATGATGATGGCTACTTATGGTTTGAGTACCAAAGACGACGATACGTGATTCTTTCGCCTTATGCCTAGCTAAGGGCGTTAAACAATAGCGCTTGTCGGGAGGCAACCCAATGAATTTATCTTTGCTTTTTGCTTAGTGTTTTGTTGCGTCCACACCATCATAATTCTTTTATGATTGTGTTTTTTGTGTTTCTTTTTGTGTTTGAGCCAAGTAAAACCTTTATGACTAGTTTTGGTGATGGTTGTTTGATCATGCTGGAAAAAGACAGAATTTTTTCGCTCACGAAATTATTTTTCATTTTTATCCAGAAAGAGCTTTTGAGTTGATTCTTTTTTGCTTCTGGTTGATATGCCAATTTCCCAAATTTTCGTAATTTTTCAGAATTTTGGAGATAACAGAAGTATACGAAGTATACAGATTGCTACAGACTATTCTGTTTTTGACAGATTCTGTTTTTGACAGATTCTGTTTTTGTTGTGTTGATTGCTTATTTTGATGAAACTATGGATAATATCGGGGGGGGGGGGGTACTAGCCATGGAAAAGTGAGAATACAGTAATCTAACACCAATATAAATAGAAATCAAGTTTATACAGTACCTAAAGAGGTGGTAGTTTTTGACAGAATTTTTTCGCTCACGAAATTATTTTTCATTTTTATCCAGAAAGAGCTTTTGAGTTGATTCTTTTTTGCTTCTGGTTGATATGCCAATTTCCCAAATTTTCGTAATTTTTCAGAATTTTGGAGATAACAGAAGTATACGAAGTATACAGATTGCTACAGACTATTCTGTTTTTGACAGATTCTGTTTTTGACAGATTCTGTTTTTGTTGTGTTGATTGCTTATTTTGATGAAACTATGGATAATATCGGGGGGGGGGGGTACTAGCCATGGAAAAGTGAGAATACAGTAATCTAACACCAATATAAATAGAAATCAAGTTTATACAGTACCTAAAGAGGTGGTAGTTTGTTTTCTTGTGCTAATGTTATCACGAGTTTCTGTTTAAGTTTTGTGTTGTGAAGTTTTCAAGTTTTGGGTGATGTTCTCATGGACAAAGGGATAAATAGAGGAAAGAGCTCAAGCTTGGGGATGCCCAAGGCATCCCAAACCAAATTCAAGGACACCAAAAAGCCTAAGCTTGGGGATGCCCCGGGAAGGCATCCCCTCTTTCGTCTTCAATCCATCGGTAACATTACTTGGAGCTATATTTTTATTCACCACATGATATGTGTTTTTGCTTGGAGTGTCGTGTATTATAGGAGTCTTTTCTTTTTGTTGTGTCACAATCATCCTTGCTGCACACCTTTTGAGAGGGACATGCACTCATCGTGAATTTGCTAGAATACTCATTGAGCTTGGCTTATATCTTTTGAGTTAGGCAATTTAGCTCACATGTGCTTCACTTATATCTTTTGAGCTAGATAACTTTGCTCTAAGTGCTTCACTTAGATCTTTTAGAGCACGGCGGTGTCATATTTTGGAGAAATAAGAACTCTCGATCTTCACTTATATCTTTTTGAGAGTGCTCTCTCTGAGTAACTTGGTAGTTGGCCTGTGTTATGAAAGTAGTCCTAAAGATGATAGGCGTCCAAAGAGGATACAATAAAACTTCCATATTCTTGTGCATTGACTAGAAAGAGAAGTCTGATTCCTCTCAATTAGTTTTGAGACATGGATTTGGTAATATTAAGAGTCATTTTAGTAAGGTGTTGTGAATCTAGAAATACTTCTGTTGAAGTTAGTGATTCCCGTAACATGCACGTATGGTGAACCGCTATGTTAGGAAGTTAGAGCATAATTGATTTATTGATTGTCATCCTTTGTGTTGCAGTCGGGATCGCGCGATGGTTAACACCTACCAACCCTTCCCCTAGGAGTATGCATTTAGCACTTTGTTTCGATTACTAATAAAAACTTTCGCAATAAGAATGTGAGTTCTTCATGACTAATGTGAGTCCATGGTATAGATGCACTTTCCCCTTCCACCATTGCTAGCCTCTCTAGTGCCGCGCAACTTTCGCCGGTACACAAAACCACCATAGATTTTCCTCAAAACAGCCACCATACCTACATATCATGGCCTTTTCATAGCCATTCCGAGATATATTGCCATGAACTCCCACCGTTCCATCTCATGACTTGTGCCGTCACTTACATATTGCCATTGCATGATCGTAAGATAGCTAGCGAGATGTTTCAACATCATACGCCAAGCTAGATCGTTGCACATCCCGGTACACTGCCGGAGGCATTTCGTATAGAGCCATCATCGTTCTAAGCATAGAGCTGTGAGTAAATGAAAGTGTGATGATCATCATTATTAGAGCATTGTCCCATGTGAGGTAATAATAAAAAAATAGGCCAAAGTTGCCCACAGAAAAAATATATATGGAAAAAGGCCAAAGAGCCCCCCCCCCCAAAAAAGAGAAAAAGAGAGAAGGGACAATGCTACAACCTTTTTCCACACTTGTGCTTCATAATAGCACCATGTTCTTCATGATTGAGAGTCTCTTGTTTTGTCACCACCATATACTAGTGGGAATCTTCATTATATAACTTGGCTTGTATATTCCAATGATGGGCTTCCTCAAAATTGCCCTAGGTCTTCGTGAGCAAGCAAGTTGGATGCACACCCACTAGTTCTCCTTTTGAGCTTTCACACACTTATAGCTCTAAGTGCATCCACTGCATGTTAATCCCTACTCTTTCACATTAATTTCTATTGATGGGCATCTCCATAGCCCTTTGATACGCCGAGTCAATGTGACCATCTCCTCCTTTTTTCCTCACAACCTTCACCACACTCTATTCCACCTATAAGTGTTATATCCATGGCTCACACTCATGTATTGCGTGAGAGTTGAAAAAGGTTTGAGAAAGTAAGAGTGCAAAAACAATTACTTGGCCAATACCAGGGTTGTGCATGATTTAAATTCTTAGTGTGGGGAGGATGGAGCATAGCGAGACTATATGATTTTGTAGGGACAAGTTTCTTTGGCCTTGTTATTTCGAAAGTGCATGATTACCTTGCTAGTTTGCTTGAAGTATTATTGTTTTCATGTCAATAGCAAACTATTGTTTTGAATCTTACAGATCTGAACATTCATGTCACATGAAAGAAGTTACAAAGGACAAATATGCTAGGTAGCATTCCACATCAAAAATTCATTCTTTATCACTTCCCTACTCGAGGACGAGCAGGAGTTAAGCTTGGGGATGCTTGATACGTCTCCAACATATCTATAATTTTTGATGGTTCCATCCTATTATCTTGTCAAACTTTGGATGTTTTGTATGCCTTTTATATCATTTTTGGGACTAACTTATTAACTCAATGCCAAGTGCCAGTTCCTGTTTTTTCCGTGTTTTTGACCCTTTTCAGAGGAGAATATTAAACGGAGTCCAAACGGAATAAAACCTCCGAAAAGATTTTTTTCCGGAACAGAGGATACGCAGGGAGCTTGAGAACCAAGGCAGAGGGCACCAGGGGAGGCCACAAGCCCCCTAGCCGCGGCCTGGGGGGGGGGGGGGGTCCCGCGCCTAGCAGGCTTGTGCCCCCCCCCTGTGGCTCCTCTGCCCTACTTCTTCCACCTATAAATCCCCAAAAAATCCAAAACCACGGGAGAGAGCCACAAAAATACTTTTCCGCCGCCACAAGCATCTGTCTCTGCAAGATCCCATCTGGGGCACGTTCTGGTGCCCTACCGGAGGGGGATTCAGATATGGAGGGCTTCTTCATCAACACCATTGCCTCTCCGATGATGCGTGAGTAGTTCACCATAGACCTTCGGGTCCATAGCTAGTAGCTAGATGTCTTCTTCTCTCTCTTGGATCTTCAATACAAAGTTCTCCATGATCATCATGGAGATCTATCCGATGTAATCTTCTTTTGCGGTGTGTTTGTCGAGATCCGATGAATTGTGGATTTATGATTAGATTATCTATGAATCTTATTTTAGTTTCTTCTGATATCTTATATGCATGATTTCATATCCTTGTAATTCTCTTCGAGTTGTGGGTTTTGTTTGGCCAACTTGATCTATGATTCTTGCAATGGGAGAAGTGCTTGGTTTTGGGTTCATACCGTGTGATGACCTCACCCAGTGACAGAAGGGGTAGCGAGGCACGCATCATGTTGTTGCCATCAAAGGTAAAAGTATGGGGTTTATATGTATTGCATGAATTTACCCCTCTACATCACGTCATCTTGCTTAAGGCGTTACTCTATTTGTCATGAACTCAATACACTAGATGCATGCTGGATATCGGTCGATGTGTGGAGTAATAGTAGTAGATGCAAAAATTATCGGTCTACTTGTCTCAGACGTGATGCCTATATGTATGATCATTGCCTTAGATATCGTCATGACTTTGCGCGGTTCTATCAATTGCTCGATAGTAATTCGTTCACCCATCGTAATATTTGCTATCATGAGAGAAGCCTCTAGTGAACACTATGGCCCCCGGGTCTACTTCACATAATATTTTCAGCCCTACACTTTTACTTTGTTGCACTTTCCGCCTTCAGATCTCACGTTGCAATCAATCGTGAAGGGATTGACAACCCCTTTGTAGCGTTGGGTGCAAGTTTGCTGCTTTTGCGCAGGTACGGTGGAGACTTGGCTTGATAATCCTACTGGATTGATACCTTGGTTCTCAAACTGAGGGAAATACTTACTGCTACTTTGCTGCATCACCCTTTCCTCTTCAAGGGAAAAACCAATGCAAGCTCAAGAGGTAGCAGAGACGTATCAGACCTCCATGCCATCAAGTACCTACTCCTAAAGTTGAAAAGGCTGGCGCAACACTGGCTAAATAGCCTACCCGAAAATTCCATTGGAAGTTGGGAAGAGCTTGAAGAAGCCTTCGAGACTAATTTTCAGGGAACCTACGTCCTACCAGTAGATTCCTCCGACCTAAGCAACGTCATCCAAAAGGCGGGCGAATCATTCTAGAATAGGTTCTTAACTAAGAAGAACCACATCGTGGATTGTCTGGATGCCGAGGCGATAACCTTCTTTAGGCACAATATCCGGGACGAATGGCTGGCTTGCCAGCTCGCCAGGATAGGTCGAGAACAATGTCCGCTCTCACTTCCCTCATGACCCGCTTTTGCGCGGGCGGGGACAATTGGCTAGCTCGGCGCAGCCATAATGTGTACAACCCCGGTACCTCTAAAGTTCGGGATGGAAATGGCAAGCCAAGGCGAAACAAGACAAAATGCCACCACTATAATGGTGACGCTGATGACACAACTGTAAATGCTGGCTTTCGTAGCTCAAAAACCGGACAACATAAGAAACCATTCAAAAGGAACAGGGATGGACCGAATCCATTAGATAAAATTATGGAAAGTCCCTCCCGGATCCATGGCACCCAAGATAAGTCCGCCACGCACACCAACCGTAACTATTGGGTGTTTAAACAGGCCGACATACTAGCAGTTGAGGAACAAGGCAAGGGCCCATGAGGCGAGGAAGACGATGAGCCCCGTGGTCCGAACGCTGGGGGCAAAAAACAGTCCTTCCGCCTTTACCAAGTATATATGTGCATTAAATAAATAGCAGTAATAAGATGATATCCCAAATATCCATGTCAAACACAAGGATCACCTTGCACCTGCAACTAGCAACGCTATACGAATATCTGAGCAAGCGCTAACATAGCCAAACAATGTTTGCTAGGATGTGGATGGTGTCCTGGTTTTGTCACGATAGATGTCCTCGTGAGAGAACTTGAGTGCGAGGCTATCGCCGCTATGTGGCGAATCCAAGGGATTGATCGGGAACGAGAGACGAGTTTACCCAGGTTCGGCCCCTCCGATGGAGGTAAAAGCCTACGTCCTGCTTTGTGTGTATTTATGATGCAATGATTACAAGGGAGCGGATTCGCTTAACCTAGCTATCGATTGATTGCAAGTTAACCCTATTGGCCCTAGAGACTCATCTTTATGTACAGGTCGAGTCCCTAGGTTTACAAGAATCTGGATCACACTATGATTCGTGACCCGACAGGTCTCTAACTCGCCTTGCTCCTTAAGTAAGGAAACTCCTGATGACCTCCCACCTTGTGGGAATTGAATTGCCATCTTCATGTCCTGGACCGCCAATGGGTTCTTCTTAGTTACCCGCCTTATGTCTCCAATCTGGCCCGTCAAGGCTCATCTCGACGACATCGTTGAGCTGTGATACGTCCATTTTGCATCATGCTTTCATGTTGATATTTATCGCTTTTTGGGCTGTTATTACACTTCACACTACAATACTTATGCCTTTTCTCTCTGATTTTGCAAGGTTTACATGAAGAGGGAGAATGCCGACAGCTGGAATTCTGGCCTGAAAAAGGAGGAAGTTTGACATACCTATTCTGCGCAACTCCAAAAGCCGTGAAAATCAACGAGGATTTATTTTGGAATTTATAAAAAATACCGGGCCGAAGAAGTACCAGAGGGGCGCCAGCAGGAGGCCACAAGCCTCCTAGGCGCGGCCTACCCCCTGGCCTCCCCCTTTTGCTATAAGGAGGGTTTCGTTCCAAAAAAAAATCAAGATGAGTCTTTCGGGAGGAATCGCCGCCGCCACGAGGCGGAACTTGAGCAGAACCAATCTAGAGCTCCGGCAGGGTCGTCCTGCCGGAAAAACTTCCCTCCCGGAGGGGGAAATCGTCGCCATCGTCATCACCAACACTCCTCTCATCGGAGGGGACTCATCACCATCAACATCTTCATCAGCACCATCTCATATCCAAACCCTAGTTCATCTCTTGTAACCAATCTCCGTCTCGCGACTCCGATTGGTTCTTGTAAGGTTGCTAGTAGTGTTAATTACTCTTTGTAGTTGATGCTAGTTGGATTACTTGGTGGAAGATTATATGTTCAGAACCTTGATGCTATTCAATAGCTCTCTGGTCATGAATATTATTATGCTTTGTGAGTAGTCACTTTTGTTCCCGAGGACATGGGGATAAGTCATGCTATAAGTAGTCATGTGAATTTGGCATTCGTTCGATATTTTGATGTGTTGTATGTTCTCTCTCCTCTAGTGGTGTTATGTGAACGTCGACTACATAACACTTCACCATTATTTGGGCCTAGAGGAAGGCATTGGGAAGTAGTAAGTAGATGATGGGTTGCTAGAGTGACAGAAGCTTAAACCCTAGTTTATGTGTTGCTTCGTATGGGGCTGATTTTGATCCACTAGTTTAATGCTATGGTTAGACTTTGTCTTAATTCTTCTTTCGTAGTTGTGGATGCTTGCGAGAGGGGCTAATCATAAGTGGGATGCTTGTCCAAGTAAGGGCAGTACCCAAGCAGCGGTCCACCCACATATCAAACTATCAAAGTAGCGAACGCGAATCATATGAACATGATGAAAACTAGCTTGATAGAAATTCCCATGTGTCCTCTGGAGCGTTTTACCTCCGATAACAGTTTCTCCAGGATTGTCCCTTGCTACAAAAGGGATTGGGCCACTTTGTTGCACCTTTGTTACCGTTGTTACTTGCTACTTGCTACGAATCATCTTACCAGACAACTTCTTGTTACCGATAATTTCAGTGCTTGCAGATATTACCTTGCTGAAAACCACTTGTCAGATCCTTCTGCTCCTCGTTGGGTTCGACACTCTTACTTATCGAAAGGACTACGATAGATCCCCTACACTTCCGTGTCATCAAGACTCTTTTCTGGCACCGTTGTCGGGGAGTGAAGCGCCTTTGGTAAGTGGAATTTGGTAAGGAAACATTAATATAGTGTGCTGAAATTTATTTTCACTTGTCACTATGGAAACTAATCCTTTGACGAGCTTGTTCGGGGTATCTTCACCTCGAACGGAAGCACAAGGAGTTGCTCCTCAATCTTCTGCACCTACTGAAAATATTTTCTATGAATTTCCTTCGGGTATGCTTGAGAAACTGCTCGCTAATCCTTTTACAGGAGATGGAACATCACATCCCGACTTGCATCTAATTTATGTAGATGAAGTTTGTGGTTTATTTAAGCTTGCAGGTTTTCCCGAGGATGAGGTCAAGAAGAAGGTCTTTCCCTTATCTTTGAGGGATAAAGCATTGACATGGTATAGGCTATGTGATGATACTGGATCATGGAACTACAACCGGTTGAAATTGGAATTTCATCAAAAGTTTTATCCTATGCATCTAGTACATCGTGATCGGAATTATATTTATAATTTTTGGCCTCATGACAGAGAAAGCATCGCTCAAGCTTGGGGGAGGCTTAAATCAATGTTATATTCATGCCGCAACCATGAGCTCTTGAGAGAAATTATCATTCAGAACTTCTATGCTCGGCTTTCTCATGATGATCGCACCATGCTTGACACTTCTTGTACCGGTTCTTTTATGAAGAGAGATATTGACTTCAAATGGAATTTATTGGAAATAATTAAACGCAACTCTGAAGATTGGGAGCTTGATGAAGGTAAGAAGTGAGGTATGAATCTCAAGTTTGATTGCGTTAAATCCTTTGTTGAAACAAATACTTTTTCTGATTTTAGCGCTAAATATGGACTTGACTCTAAGATAGTAGCTTCATTGTGTGAATCATTTTCTGCTCATATTGATTTCCCTAAAGCAAAGTGGTTTAAATATCATTCTCCCTTAGAAGTCTATGTAGTTAAACCCAATCCAGTTGAAGAGAAAGTCATTGCTTATAATGATCCTATTGTTCCTAGTGCTTACATTGAGAAACCACCTTTCCCTGTTAGGATAAAGGATCATTCTAAAGTTTCAACTGTGATACGTAGGGGCTACATTAGAACACCTACACCCCCTGAGCAAATTAGAGTCGAACCTAGCATTGCTATTATCAAAGATCTCCTGTCTGACGATGTTGAGGGACATGATATTCACTTCTGTGAAGATGCTGCTAGAATTGCTAAACCTCATGCTAGAGACAAACATAGGCCTGTTGTTGGCACGCCTGTTGTTTCTGTTAAGATAGGAGACCATTGTTAGCATGGTCTATGTGACATGGGTGCTAGTGTTAGTGCAATACCTCAATCCTTATATGATCAAATTAAAGTCGATATTGCACCTATCGAGATGGAACCTATTGATGTCACTATTCACCTTGCCAATAGAGATACTATCTGCCCTGTGGGAATTGTTAGAGATGTTGAAGTCTTGTGTGGTAAAACGAAGTATTCTGCTGATTTCCTCGTTCTTGCTACCACACAAGATAGCTTTTGTGCCATCATATTTGGCAGACCTTTTCTTAATACCGTCAATGCTCATATTGACTGTGAGAAGCAAACTGTCACTGTTGGCTTTGAAGGTGTGTCACATGAGTTCAATTTCTCCAAGTTTGGTAGACAACCTCATGAAAAAGAGTTGCCTAGTAAGGATGAAATTATTGCTCTAGCTTCTATCTCTGTGCCTCCTAATGATCCTTTAGAGCAATACTTGCTTGAGCATGAAAATGATATCCATATGGATGAAAGGAATGAGATAGATAGAGTTATCTTTGAACAATATCCTATCCTTAAGAATAACTTGCCTATTGAACTGCTTGGAGATTCACCCCCACCAAAGGGTGATCCTGTGTTCGAGCTCAAAGAGTTGCCTGATACTCTTAAGTATGCTTATCTCTATGAAAAAGAGATATATCCTGTTATAATTAGTGCTAGCCTCTCAGAGCATGAAGAAAATAAGTTACTAAAAACTCTGAGGAAGCACCGTGCTGCTATTGGATATACTCTTGATGATCTTAAGGGCATTAGTCCCACTCTATGCCAGCACAAGATTAAAACTGATCCTGATTCCAAACCAATTGCCGATCATCAACGAAGATTAAATCCTAAGATGAAAGAGGTAGTAAGAAAAGAAATACTAAAGCTCCTGGAAGCAGGTATTATCTATCCCGTTGCTCATAGTGATTGGGTGAGTCCGGTGCATTGCGTCCCTAAGAAGGGAGGTATTACCGTTGTCCCTAATGATAAGGATGAATTGATCCCTCAGAGGATTATTACTGGCTATAGGATGGTGATCGATTTTAGGAAATTGAATAAAGCCACTAGGAAAGATCATTACCCTTTGCCTTTATCAACCAAGTGCTAGAAAGACTATCTAAACACACACACTTCTGCTTTCTAGATGGTTATTCTGGTTTCTCCCAAATACCAGTTGCACAATCTGATCAGGAGAAAACCACTTTCACCTGCCCTTTCGGTACCTTTGCTTACAGACGTATGCCTTTTGGCTTATGTAATGCACGTGCCACCTTTCAAAGGTGTATGATGGCTATATTCTGTGATTTTTGTGAAAAGATTGTTGAGGTTTTCATGGACGACTTCTCCGTTTACAGGTCTTCTTTTGATAATTGCCTCATCAACCTTGATCGAGTCTTGCAGAGATGTAAAGATACCAATCTTGTCTTGAATTGGGAGAAGTGCCACTTTATGGTTAATGAAGGCATCATCTTAGGACATAAAATTTTTGAAAGAGGTATTGAAGTCGATAAGGCTAAGGTTGACGCAATCGAGAAAATGCCATGCCCCACAGATATCAAAGGTATAAGAAGTTTCCTTGGTCATGCTGGTTTCTATTGAAGGTTCATTAAGACTTCTCTAAGATTTCTAGGCTTCTTACGAGTCTCTTGCAAAAGGATATTCCTTTTGTTTTTGACGATGAGTGTGAGGAAGCCTTCGAAATACTTAAGAAGGCCTTGATAACTGCGGCTATTGTTCAACCACCTGATTGGAACTTACCTTTTGAAATCATGTGTGATACTAGTGATTATGCTGTTGGCGCTGTTCTAGGACAAAGAGTTGATAAGGAGTTGAATGTTATTCACTATGCTAGTAAAACTCTAGACAGTGCCCAAAGAAACTATGCTACTACTGAAAAGGAATTTTTAGCAGTCGTGTTTGCATGTGAAAAGTTCAGATCTTACATAGTTGATTCCAAAGTCACTATTCACACTGAGCATGCTGCTATTAAGTACCTCATGGAAAAGAAAGACGCTAAACCTAGACTTATCAGATGGGTCCTCTTTCTACAAGAATTTGATTTGCATGTTGTCGACAGGAAGGGTGCTGATAACCCCGTAGCAGATAACTTGTGTAGGTTGGAGAATGTTCTTGATGACCCACAACCTATTGATGATAGCTTTCCTGATGAGCAACTTAATGTCATCAACACTTCACGTAGTACACCGTGGTATGCTGATTATGCAAATTATATCGTTTCCAAATATATACCACCTAGTTTCACATACCAGCTAAAGAAGAAATTCTTCTTTGATTTGAGACATTACTTTTGGGATGATCCTCACTGTCGTGGTTTTGTCACAGCAGATGTCCTCGTGAAAGGACTTAGAGATGGAGCCATCACACCTTGGTGGCGGCTCGAAGGGGGTGAGTGAAAGCGAGACTCAGATTTACCCAGGTTCGGCCCCTCGTCAGGAGGTAGAATCATACGTCCTGCTTTGTGTGGATTAATGGTGGTTTCGATTACAAGGAGGGCGTAACTCGCCTGACCTAGCTCTCAATTCTCTCTAACTCACCTGACCTCTCCGTGGGACTCGCCTTTATATACAGGTCGAGGCCCTAGGGTTTACAAAGTCCTGCCATTCTACTCTTTGTGGCTTTCCTTATCTTTAAGTCACCGTGTCCCCCACGATCAGGAGCTTTCTTGGTAATCCATCCTCGGCACGACCTCTCGAACTGCCATCCAGCTTCTGGGCCACGGGACGCGCAGTAAATGGCAAGTCACCCCTTTGGTGACCCGACCCACTAAGGGCGGGTTACCCATAGGTAATATCCCCAACATTAGGCCCTAGATTGTCCTGAATTCATTCATGTCAATAAACTCCCATCAACTTGGGGCGACTCTCCCCATTTCTATCCTTCGGCGAATGTTAAGTCGCCACCCGTTGTACCTGATCTGAGTTGCCATGTAGTATTGAATGAAATCACCTCATCCCCTTAGTCCCGGGTTCTTAACTCCGTAACCATCAACGTATCTTTTGTTCATAATCACTTATCCCGAAAATCTAGGCGCCATCATCGCAATCTCTGACTTGTCGCCTCGATCTCTGCCTCAACAACCTTGATTTCCGCTCCTGCCCTTTAAATAGCAAGGGAAATGGGGGGGGGAATCCCGTCACCTACCTCCATCTCTTCCCCGTCTTCCTCGCGCACTTCATCTTCGAGAACCATTGCCCCGGCGTCGTCACCGGCTCCTAGAGCTTCTCCACCGACCATGGTATTCCGAGCACCAAGAAACACGAAGCACCGCGCATCCGTCCCCGACACCGATCTTCTTCCCCGAGGTACACACATTCCCTCCATTTAGGGTCAGACCGAGAACACCATGAGTGTCGTTTCTTGCGAGCTAGCTTCCCCGATTGGACGAACACCTATATCTGTCTTAGATCCGTTTCACGTCTTTGCAATAGACCTTAGGCAGTAGTAGGCTTTGGCCACTTTATCACGTATTTTCGTTAGCTTAGACCTTCATACCGCAAACCCAATGCTGTCGGAGCATTATGTGCATAGTTCTCTACCATTATTCCAAGCAATATCCTTATATTTTGACCCATTCGTAGATCCATAATTTACTGCCTATTTTTAGAAACATGTTTGCTCATCTATCGAGAATATCCCTAAGGAAGAAAACACCTGTGAGAGTCGCCGTTTAGCTCCAACCTCCATAGCGACTTAACTTTATCACCATAGCTATGACACCTTCCCTTCCAGTTTGAAGGACGAGTTATAATACTTTGAAGATATGTCCATGAATCGCCCGAATAGCAGGTTATGATGTATGTCAACCATTTGGCGAGTTACACAATCTTTTCCGAACACCGTAGACCCACGCCGGCGGGTTAGAGCACTTCCTAGCTTTTTACTGAGTCGCCTCATTCCCCTCTCTTTTGTAGTCATGTCCTTTACGAAGTGTGACTGGTTACCGACCAAAATCGACGATGCCACGCTTGAGAAGTTTGTTAAGGCGGGTCTTCTCGATAGTAAGGAAACCATTGGTTGGAGAACCGCCCCGGGTGAGTTGACTCCCAACCCCGCTCCAGGAGAAGTAGTAATCTTTACCGATTACCTTGAGCGCGGTTTTAAGCCGCCCGGGTCAAAGTTTTTCCGGGACGTCCTGCATTTCCTCAATGTCCATCCTCAATATCTGGGACCCAACTCCATCAGCAACCTATGCCAGTTCCAGGTCTTCTGCGAAGTATATTTGCAGAGAGAGCCCGTAATTCCTTTATTCTAGAACTTTTTCCATCTAAACCGGCAGATCGAGTTTCCCAACAGTCCCAACCACGAGCTCAGAGGAGTGAACATCCAAAGACGCCGCGAACGTGGATTTCCGACAGTTCTCCTGCCCAGCCATCCCAAAGGCTGGGCCGAGTCATGGTTCTACTGCCGAGACACCTCTCCACCTGGCGAGAACCCTCTTCCGGGCTTCAGAGCAGATCGCCTGCCCATGGACTTTAAATTTCCCAAGAATCTCACAGAGGAAGAAGAGTCGGAGTTTATCCCCATTTTCTCCGAGTTGAAATCTCTGAACAACAACGGGCTCATCGAGATCAATCTATTCCGCTGTTGGATAGAATGGAACATCCTTCCCTTGAGTCGCCGAGACGGTCTGATGTATGAATATGATGGTACAGTAGACCATCCATAGTGCTTTAGTCGCCAAAGACTCTCAAAGAGCGAAATTGTCGGAGTCATCAAGAAACAAAACGGCGAGACCTTGGAAGAATGCGCCAAGATTCGGCTTAAGGCCTTCTGCCGCACCAACCCAGTGCCACCAGTAAGAATCCAAGCCGCCCTTTGTCTTTTTTATGCTTAACAATGCTCTTGGCTTAAAATTTGCCTCTATCCATCTCAAAACCGATGTATTTTGGCGAAGGGGCCGCAAAGCGATCGCCCAGAAGTCCACCAAGCCGCCGCCAAAAAAGAAGAAGACGGTGAGCAAAAAGAAAGCCACCACCAAAGATTCATCTTTTGTTGGCGAGTCACAGGCTGACAAAGCGCACTCAGAGGTAATGCTTCCCCCTCACTCATTATCTATGTATTCCGACTTACGTTTACACCATGCATCCTTGTGTGTAGGGTGAGGACAACGAGAGCCAAGGCGATGCGGTCGAGGTAATTTCCATTTCTTCCGACTCACCTTCTCCTTCTCCTAGACCAGCCAGGAGGATCTGTGGAAAAGTACCCATGTCTCACCCATATGCTTACATGGACCTTGATTTCCTTTTGAAGAAAGCAAGACATACCCCCAAACGCAAGACCCGCAGTCGCTCTCGCGACTTAATCACTGGACTGCCTGAGAAGACAACCGGTCGGAAACGCACCAGTGAGGTATACTTTTTGCTTTTATCATACACTTTCTTTGTGTAAAATGTGAGTCTCTGCTTTTTGAACTTCAAGCCTTTGTTCTATCAAACTTCTCCCCCTACATCTGGCAACTCGGCAATATCAGCTCTCCCGCTGATGATTCGTGTGCAAGGGTGAGTCTTCTTTGTTAATCCAATTTTTTTCTAAACAATGATATGTGCTTTTAATATTGGTGCTTTTGTCGTAGAGCACAAGCGAAAATAAGAAAAACCGGCGACCTATCTTTTGCTCCCCAAACATCTGACGCCTTAGGCGCGAGCACCTCTGTCCCTGAGACTGAAGAAGAGCAAACAACGGCTCATGATATTCCTTTGGACGATATTCTCAAAGCCCGGGATGACTCACGTGTCATTTTGAAGGAGACCGCTGACAAGGGTAACCCGCCAAGCCCTCTCAAGGCGACTGACAATCCAGACGTGGTGGTCACTCGTACTGGCTACTCCACTCCTCCAACTGCAGTGCTCTCCAAACATACCTCCAAGGCAACTCGCCCTTCTCCTCATGAAGACACAGACAACCTCAAGCTCCTCCAATATGAGAAGCTGGAATTCGACCAACTTTGTTCCGGCTTCGCAAGTCATCTAGAGAGGGAATACGAAATGAACAAGAGCTTGATCCGTCTTATGAGGACTAAACATGAGGTACATATGTTTATGTATTTTCCTACACCCATTAGCCTTCCAAGGGCCGGCTCATCTTTTGAAAGATGAGCCAGGTCTTTGAATATAACAAATCTCCAACCTGTAGCCCCCAAGGGCCGGGTCATCTTTTAAAAGATGAGTCGGGTCTTGTATTAGATAAAAAACATCAACCTCTAGCCCCCAAGGGATTGGTCATCTATTGAAAGATGAGCCGGGTCTTGTATTAGATAAAAAACTTCAACCTGTAGCCCCCAAGGGCCGGGTCATGTTTTGAAAGATGAGTCGGGTCTTGTATTAGATAAAAACTTCAACCTGTAGCCCCCAAGGGCCGGGTCATCTGTGGAAAGATGAGCCGGGTCTTGTATTAGATACAAAACTTCAACCTATAGCCCCCAAGGGCCGGGTCATCTTTTGAAAGATGAGCCGGGTCTTGTATTTGGTATGATTTTGAAGAAAATCATACATTAGCCCCCAAGTATCAGGAGTATTGCTTGCAGTAATGCTGAAATTTGTCTCCCCAAATTTGATGTGCAGGACTCTGTGACACAGACTGAGTTGGCGGTAGCCGACTTAAAGAAAAATCTGGCTGAACAACAGGATGCACACTCCGAGTTGGAGAAGAAATTCCACTTACTTGAGGCTGAGTTGGAGAAGATGAAGGATGACCAGCAAAAAATTGAGAAGAAAGCCAAAGCCGAGCAAGCCGCCATTCTTAAGCGTGCTGAGCAGGCTGAGGAAAAATTGGAAGCTGCCCAACAAGAGTTAGCCGGCTTAAAGAAGCATGTGTCTAATATGACAGTCGCCATGTTTGGTAAGTGTTAACCTTTGACTGTTGATTAACTAATCTGGTATCAAGAATTATCAAGTACTGATGTGCCTTTTACAGGTGCACGAGCCGCCAATCTTCTAGACGACTGCCTGCTTAAGTTAAAAGCTGTATATACCTTCGCTCAGCAGCTATACACCGGGGGCGTGCTGACGATCAAGGTGGTGATGGGCCACAAGGAGCCAGTCAGAACTATCAAGCACATGCTCGGCTTTCTGTCCACCCTGCCTCCTCAGATAGAAGAACTAAAACGGTCAGCCGCCCGGAAGGGAGTCTTGAATACCTTGAGTTGGTGCTTAGCCTATGCCCCAGAGCTCAAACCGGAAGAAATAGCCGCCGGTTAACCCGAGCTGAAGGATGACGGGTCAGAATTTACTGAGGTGGACTATCACCGAGTTATCATAGAATCTCGCTATGCGGCGACTCAACTGGCTGCTAGTTTGGACTTGAGCAAATACCAAGCCGCCTATGATGAGAAGAAAAACAAGGTGACACCTCCTTCATATGAAACTGCTAGCTTGGTTCCTAGTCGACCCAAAAATCCTTTTGATCTTGACATGGACCTATCTCTCTTCCTTGATGATGAAGACGAGTTCGTTGCCTTGTCCAATTGTAATTGGAAACTGGGTGACTTACGAATTGAAAGCGGGGAGATCTCAATGCAAGGTGACTCGGCGGCACCCTGATTCGCCCATGGATTCTTCCTTCACTGGGGGATAACACCCAATTTGGCCATGCGAGCCATGTAATAGCTTTGTTAATGTGTGTGAAACACCAAATAGGCAGTAGTACCTTTTGACGGAAACACTGTTATTCCTTGAATTTATGCATGACTTGCCTTTTGATGGAACCACTGGTAGTCCTTGAATCTATGCATGACTCGCCTACAATTTTGATAAACCAGGGAATGTCATAATGTGACAAACAAGTTTTTTCCTGATGTGTTAGGAAAAAACAACAACCGAGTCAGTAAGTGCATGGCCAGGAACAAACCAACCCACTGGATCATGGCAAGAAATAGGTTAGCCCCCGAGTTATGGCGAGAAATAAATCAGCCCCGGGTTATGGCAAAAAAAAATGAGTCGGGGCGAGTTATAATCAAAGCCGGCTCAAGTATATGTTAAGAAACCTTGTGATTTTGTCATCAATAAGTAAAAAAAATTATCGACTCAGTGAGTTTCGATAGGATAAGATGAGTTTGCAAAACTCTGGTGTTATCCTTAGGAAGCCTTTGCAAAAAGCCTTGTTGTTTTAGACCGACTGATCAGGCGCGAGTCAAGTTTCTGTGAAGCAGGTTCAATGAACCAATGGTTTCTCTATTTCCCATGTGTGACTCTGGCCGATACCTTTTATGTTTTAACTAAGGTGAGTTCAGGGTCCAAATAACGGATTGACTCGCCCTGAGTACATAGGTCCATGTGGCGACGTGTTCAACACATAGTCTAGTATAACCATTTGTAATGCGGTAATTTTTCGCTAGCCAAGAGGGTATTCAAGCTGAACTAAATGAGTGGAATCCCCCAAGTGACCTATGATTTAGGAAGAAACCGGGCATAGGATTACAGAAGCGTATACGCTCTTACTGCAAAACGACTTGGGGACTAGTAGCGCATCTCGTCGTGTCGCAAGAATGGATATCGTTACAAGTACATGTACTGAAAAGAAGATATATATATATATATATATATATATATATATATATATATATATATATATAGGTATGTATGCACGTGCAATGCACGTCTTAACAATATTATCTTTATGATTTTTGTAAAAGAAAAAAAAATGGGTATACAACACTTTACAATGAAATGTACGCATGCATAAATTATGTAGTAGAAACTTGGTATATGATGCAACTCCCGTGGCCTAGTGACACCCAGAAATTTCCAGAAAAAGGCAGATGTATGTGATGGACCCATAAATTGTTTACTCATGTTTTTTCCTTCCTCCTAGACCAGACCATGCATTTGTGGACTCTAGTATTTAGGTCTCAGCCTGACAATGCAAAATGACAGAGCATGCATGAGTTGTGAAGCGATGGTTCCAGAACCCAGCAGAAGTAGATGCGTGCTACTATTCACTGCGAATCCTTCAAGCCTCAACCGTTAGATAATGGAGACCAATGGCTAGGATTGATGCTCTAGTTACAATTCAAAACTCGTACACTATGTAGTAGTATAGATATATAGAATTGGCTTACACTCGCCACAAGCTACATCAGAGTCACATCAGTACAATACATAATCATCATGAAGAAGGGCAGGGTCCGACTACGGACGAAAACAAATGAGAAAAGAAGAACGACGTCCATCCTTGTTATCCCAGGCTGCCGGCCTGGAACCCATCCTAGATCGATGATGATGAAGAAGAAGAAGCAACTCCAAATGAACAATCAACGCGCTCGCGTCAAGTAACCTTTACCTATACCTGCAACTGGTGTTGTAGTAATCTATGAGCCACAGGGGACTCAGTCATCTCATTTCCAAAGGTATCCAGACTAGCAAAGCTTAATTGGTGAGGGAAGGTTAAGTGTTGAGGTTGCAGGAGCGGCTAAGCATATATTTGGTGGCTAAACTTATGAGTACAAGAAATAAGAGGGGGAAGATCTGTTGGAAATATGCCCTAGAGGCAATAATAAAATGGTCATTATCAGATTTCCATGTTCATGATAATCGTCTATTGTTCATGCTATAATTGTATTAACATGAAACAGTAATACATGTGTGAATAAATAGATCACAATGTGTCCCTAGCAAGCCTCTAGTTGGCTAGCTCGTTAGTCAATAGATGATCATGGTTTCCTGGTCATAGGCATTAGATGTCATTGATAATGGGATCACATCATTGGGAGAATGATGTGATGGACAAGACCCAATCCTAAGCATAGCACTAGATCGTATTGTTCGTATGCTAAAGCTTTTCTAATGTCAAGTGTCTTTTCCTTCGACCGTGAGATTGTGCAACTCCCGGATACCGCAGGAGTGCTTTGGGTGTAACAAACGTCACAACGTAACTGGGTGACTATAAAGGTGCACTACGGGTACCTCCGAAAGTATCTGTTGGGTTGGCAGAATCGAGATCGGTATTTGTCACTCCGTGTGACGGAGAGGTATCTCTGGGCCCACTCGGTAGAACATCATCATGAGCTCAATGTGACTAAGGAGTTAGTCACACGATGATGTGCTATGGAACGAGTAAAGAGACTTACCGGTAACGAGATTGAACAAGGTATAGGTATACCGACGATCGAATCTCGGGCAACTTCTATACCGACAGACAAAGGGAATTGTATACAGGATTGATTGAATCCTTGACATCGTGGTTCATCCGATGAGATCATCGTGGAGCAAGTGGGAGCCACCATGGGTATCCAGACCCCGCTGATGGTTATTTGCCAGAGAGGTGTCTCGGTCATGTGTAGCTGTCTCCCGAACCCATAGGGTCTACACACTTAAGGTTCGATGATGCTAGGGTTATAGGGAATTGTTATATGAGGTTATCGAAAGTTGTTCAGAGTCCCGGATGAGATCCCGGACGTCACGAGGAGCTCAGGAATGGTCCGAGGTAAAGATTGATATAGGACGGATGGTTTCGGACACCGAAAGTGTTTCGGGCTTCACCGGTAACGTACTGGGACCACCGGAGGTGGCCCCGGGGGTCCACCGAAAGGGGGCAACGACCCCGGGAGGCTAGATGGGCCAAGTGGGGAAGGGAACCAGCCCGTAGATGGGCTGGTGCGCCCCCACTCAGCCCATGGCGCACGAAGAGGGGAGAGGGGGGGGGGGAACCCTAGCGCAGGTGGGCCTAAGGCCCACGAGAGGGGTGCGCCACCCCTCCTCCCTGCCCTGGCCGCCGCACCTCCCATCTAGGGGGCTGCCGCACCACCTAGGGTGGGAACCGCCCCCTCCCCTCCTCCTATAAATAGTGGGGGTTTTGGGGCTGTTGGAGACAGACTTTTCCCTCTCCCTCGGCGCAGCCCTGCCCTTCTTTCTCCTCCTCTCTGCCGGTGCTTGGCAACGCCCTACCGGGAGACCTCGTCTCTCCATCGACACCACGCCGTCGTGCTGTTGGAGATCTTCCCCAACCTCTCCCTCCTCCTTGCTGGATCAAGGTGCGGGAGACGTCACCAGGCTGCACGTGTGTTGAACGCGGAGGTGTTGTAGTTCGACACTAGATCGGAATCACACCGTGATATGAATCACCGCGAGTACGACTCCATCAACCGCGTTCTAGTAACGCTTCCGCTTAGCAATCTTCAAAGATATGAAGATGCTCTCACCCCTCTCTCGTTGCTGGTCTCTCCATAGGAAGATCTGAATATGCGTAGGATTTTTTTTTTGAATTTATGCTACGTTACCCAAAAGTGGTATCGGAGCTAGGTTTTCTATGCGTAGATTCTATGCACGAGTAGAACACAAAAGGTTGTGGGTGATGATTTGTCAATTGCTTTCCGCTACTAGTCTTATTCTTCTCCAGCGGTATTGTGGGATGAAGCGGCCCGGACCGACTTTACACGTACGCGTACGTGAGACTGGTTCCACCGACAGACATGCACACCGTGCATAAAGGTGGCTAGCGGGTGTCTGTCTCTCCTACTCTAGTCGGATTGGATTTTATGAAAAGGGTCCTTATGAAGGGTAAATAGCTTTGGCATATCATCGTTGTGTCTGTCACGTAGGTAAGAAGGTGTTCTTGCTAGAAACCCAAACTAGCCACGTAAAACTTGCAACAACATTTAGAGGACGTCTAACTTGTTTTTGCAGGGTTTGACATGTGATGTGATATGGCCAAAGTTGTGATGTTGCATGTATGATGTATGAGATGATCATGTTATTGTAATAGATTTCACGACTTGCATGTCGATGAGTACGACAATCGGCAGGAGCCATAGGAGTTGTCTTAATTTATTGTATGAGATGCAACGCCATGTGCTTACTACTTTTACTTCATTGCTAACGGTTAGCTATAGTAGTAGTTGGCGTGACGACTTCACGGAGACACGATGACGAAGATCATCATGATGGAGATCATGGTGTCACGCCGGTGACGATGATGATCATGCGATGCCTGAAGATGGAGATCGAAAGAGCAAAGATGACAATGGCCATATCATGTCACTATATGATTGCATTGTGATGTTTATCATGTTTTTCATCTTATTGCTTAGAACGACGGTAGCATAATAAGATGATCCCTCTTAAAATTTCGAGAACGTATTCCCCTAAGTGTGTACCGTTGCGAAGGATCGTTGTCTCGAAGCACCACGTGATGATCGGATGTGATAGATTCTAACGTTCGCATACAACGGGTGTAAGCTAGATTTATACATGCGAAACACCTAGGTTGACTCGACGAGCTTAGCATGTACAGACATGACCTCCAATACAAGAGACCGAAAGGTCAAACATGAGTCGTATGGTTGAATACGATCAGCATGAAGTTCAGAGAACCAGACGCATATTCTTCATGGGACGATACTGAGACTCGTCCACCAAGCCCAATTCCTCCTCGCGTGCTGACCACCAGAGAGCTTCTCAGTATTCATCAGAAGGTGGATCACAACCACAAATGGGTCAAACGCCAGTTTGGTGCCATTTTGAAAACCCTCACTGAAACCCAGAACTCTATGAAGATTAATCATCACTATCTGCATGAGGTTTTCGATCGCACCTGGGCTACACTTGCACATCTGAAGACCCAGACTGAGCTTGAAGAAATGAACTTTGAGCAGGACTTTGACAGGTCGTGGCCTCCCAAAAGGAAATTCAGGTCCATTCTAGTGCCAGATCATGAAGACAGTTCCTTTTCTTCATTCCGCACCACTGAGTCTGATGAGGAACAACTCGACACAGCAACCGGCCCAAGGAAGAAGACTACCCCCAAGAAGCGTCGCGGCTCTTCATCAACCGCCAAGAAATGAAGTCTTCACGCGCGTTAGTCCTCCATTTGTTCCTTTTTGTCACTTGATGACAAAGGGGGAGAAACTCGAGAGTTAGTCTTCAAGCGGGATATTTTTGGGGCTTATGAACTATATTCAAGTTACAAACTCTTGGCTCTTCTGAAGTTTTTATGTAATGAGTTGTAACTTAAGCCCGATGGTACTCTGATGCTTTTGAACGTTTTTCTTCGCATGCTTATTCCCCAAGTTTTAATGCACGCATGCTGAAATTCGTCAGATACCATTTGTCATCATACATCTTCATTTTCTTCATATGATATGTTATATGTATGCATGATTTACAAGATTCAGGGGGAGATCTCCATGATATAAATCATCAATGTGCATCTGCTATAAAAGCAAAATCCTCAAGGGATGCACATCTTGAGGGGGAGTCTCTCTGAATCTTGTTTTCAAATTCCTCAAATGAGTATTTACACTTCATATTTTTGATCCCTGTTGAAGACTTAACCTAATTGTCATCAACCATCAAAAAGGGGGAGATTGTAAGTGCATCTAGTGCCCCTTAGTGATTTTGGTGGTTTGAAGACTTATAGGTTAAGTATCTAATGTGTTTATAAGTGTACACAGGATCTATAAGTCATTGAGGAGTTTGAGATATTTGAAGATTATCGACCCCCTAAAAATGTATATCTTCAGTTGAAGAAATTGGTCTCAAGCTGAAGAAATGAATCGCGAGGAATCTGCGATGAAATTGATATTCCTCATGAAGATACTGATATTGAGAAGACCGGTGGTTCCTGAAGAAAATCATTCTGAAGAAATTGAAGCGTGAAGATTTACGTTTTCTGTTTTACTTTCTTTGCATTTGATGAATAGGAACACCGTACTGTTAAAGGGGTCAAAGTAACACTATGGAATGGATTTCCTCATGATGCTCAACCCAAGTCAAATACTACCAAAAGCCTCAAGTGAGGAATATGAGTGACATGAGGACTCTCACAGTTGAGGGTCCCGACCGTTTTGATAACCACGCCAAGTCACTGGTCTTATCCACTCCAACGGTCATATTATTTAAGGGCATTAGTGTCAAATCATGTCGGGATGCTCCCAGGCTATAAATAGCCACCCCCCACAACCACTAGCTGGTTGGCTGCTCCGTTAGAAACTGACACTTGTCATAAGAGCAACTCGAATTCCTCAGAGCCTTCGAGAGTAAATCATCAGTGAGGAAATACACCACCCACCGAAACCACAATCCAAACCTAGTGATTGAGCATCACTGAAGAAGTTGTTCCTGTGTGGGACTGAAGCCTTTTACCTTTGAGGACTGTGCATCCTCCAAACGGTTAGGCATCATGGTCTAGAGCAATCTAGCAGTCAATTGTGGATCGCCGGGTGACCGAGTTTGTGAGGGTTTGGAAGTCTGCCCTGAAGACTTACCACGAGTGTTGGGCGAGGACTGTGTGTCCTTAGCTCAAGGAGAATACGGTATGGACTGTGTGTCCCGGGACTGGGTGTCCTTTGGTTTCAATACAAAGCCGCTCCAAACCAGATGTACATCTGTCATAGCAGTTGGAACTGGGTCATCAACAACTGTCGTCTCTGAGAATCGGGTTCTAATTCCTCAACTCTTTACTTTCTCTGTATTATGTGTTGATGACTTTCACTGCGACTGATTGAAGAATTTGCTGAAGACTTTCTCTGAATTTCCTCAACCCCAAATTCTTCACAATATTTAATCATCATCTGTATTCTGCGTGCCTGCTTACTGTGCGATCTCTTTTCACATTCTTCACTCTGAAATACTGCTGGTGTGAACGTTTGCACGTGTGATCCTTTACTGTTTCCGCTATAAGTTAGTCATCAGTGAGGAATTTCCTCAACAGGAATTTCCTCAGTGATGAAATTCTAAAAATCTCCTATTCACCCGCCTCTAGTCGATATAACGCACTTTCAATTGGTATCAGAGCAAGGTACTCCCTTGTTCTTTGTGATTTTGGTTTAACCACCTGGAGTTTTAGTTATGTCGACTGCAGGCATGTTCAAGGTAACTGCACCATGTCCCACCTACGAAGGGAAGAACTTTCCTTTCTGGAAGAACAAAACGCAACTGCATCTACAAGCTATTGACAATGATCTCTGGTATATTGTGGAAAATGGCGTCCCCATCGTTTCTGCGAGTGTCACTGCAACTGATGTGAAGAAATTCAAGCAACTTGATTCTCAAGCGAAGAACATCATCTGTGGCTATCTGAGCCCGGGCCAGTTTGGAAGAATAAGTGCTTTGGGCTCTGCAACACTGATCTGGGAGAGACTATGCAAGGTAAATGAAGGAGTATCAACCCAGCGTGATTCTCGTGTTGATACTCTTCGCAATCTCTTCAATCGCTTCAAGAGACATGACAATGAATGCTGTCAAGACACCTTTGATCGCCTCACTGATATATCAAATGAACTGCAAGCGCTGGGAGCTCGAGACATCACTGATCATGAAGTTGTGAAGAAACTGCTGAGATCCTTGGATCCTTCATTTGACACTCTAGTTCTGATGATTCAAGAAAGACCAGACTACAAGATGCTAGATCCAGCTCATATTCTTGAAAGGCTGAATACTCATGAATTCCAGCAAGAAGAAAAGAGAGATCCATATGGACAAAGCTATTCCAGACCACGTGCACTGAAGGCTAGAGAAATTTCCTCATCTGAAGAAGAAGACACAGATGACAGCAGTTGTGACCCTGAAGAATTTGGATAGGAGCTTGCAATGCTTGTGAGGAAATTCCAGAAATTTACACGCCGAGGCCAGTTCGGTAAATCATCAAGAAGAGACATGAGGAAATCAGAATCTGCATCTGAGGACTACAAGAGACGGACCTGTCACAAGTGCAAGAAATCAGGTCATTACATTGCTGATTGTCCCCGCTGGGGAAAGGAATCAAAGAAGAAGAAATACAAGGATGACAATTCTGATGACTCGAAGAAGAAGAAGAAATCTTCAAAATCCTCATCTTCAAAGTCCTCTTCACACAAGAAGACTAGCTTCAGAAAGGCTCGGGCACTTATTGGCAAGGAAATGGATTCCGAGGTAGAATCAGAGGAATGTGATGAAGAAGAAGGCTCTGGAGAAGACTCAGAATCCGGTGAGGCTAGTCTTGCACTAGCAACCAATTTCATCAGCAAGTCAATCTTCAATCTTGAAGAAAATGATTGCACCATCCATACTGATGACTATGCTGATGAAATCGCTCCAACCTATTGCTTCATGGCAAAAGGTTCAAAGGTATCAAATAATGCCTTATCCTCTCATTCAAGTGACTATGAACTTAATGACTATAAAAAACCCAGTTACAGTAAACTTGCCATCATTGCCACTAAACAACAAACTGCTTTGGAAAAGCTTCAAAAACTGCTAGACAAAAGTGATGATCTGTTGAATGATGAAATGAATCTAAATGAAATCCTCGCCGATGACATGAAAAATCTTCAGTCTAGATTTGATAATCTTCAGGATCGTTATGATACACTCCTCACAGATCATGAGAAGCTTTCCTACGAATTTCTTCAAAGGAAGCTTGATCTTGAGAAGCTGAGGATGTCTCATGATGATCTTCGTATGGAAAATGATTCATTACTAGCTCAACAGATCAGCGCTAATCAAGTTGAATTTATTCCTCCATGTCTTAAATGCATTGAACGTGAAACTGCTAATTCCTCAGAAGAATCGTCAAATGCTACACATTCTTCAACTGCACCTGTTGTGTCTATTTCCTCACTTGAGGAAAACACAAATGTTACTGATGAAAATGCAGGGTTGAAGGAATTGTACGTGACAGGCATGTACAAGAGCCTCAAAGGACACCAAACCCTTTGTGATGTGCTCAAAAAGCAGATCTTGAACACGAACCCGAGGAAAGAAGGAATTGCCTTTGAGAGGAAATTAAATGCTGATGGAACTTATTGGAAACCTGAGCAGTATCCTAAAACCTCATGGGTTGCTGCTACCGGGCCTCCTTTTGATCCATCTAATCTAACTGGATTCTCATGTGAATTATCCTATTCCTCGGATGAGTCATTTGATTCCAACTATAAACTGTTCAAAAACCAATCTGGTGAAGTATTTGCTCGATATGTTGGAACTAACTGCAGGAATGGCCCTCCTCTGAGGAAAATCTGGGTTCCCAAAAGTTGTCTTAAAAATCTTCAGGTGAATGTCCTCATGACACCACCTCTGAAGAATCTGAACCCCAGATCAAATTCCTCAGGAGGACCAAAGTCTTCAAGAGGATCAAAATGCTCATCTGGTCTAAATTATGCTCGTACCTGTGCTTATGCATCTAACATGCAGGGAAACTACAAGGAATATGAATATGAGCGTTACTCCTCAAATCATTATGTTCATAAATCCTCAAACCAGTTCTCTGCATACTCATATGAGTACTTTAACCCCCCTACTGTTAAGAGAAGTGCATTAGCTTCAATGCCACCTTTCTCATATGGTGCTCGCAGGATGATGAACGCTTTGCCACCCCTTCAAATGTGGGTGGTGAAAAAATCAAACTAATCACTTCTGCAGGTTAGGTCTCCAGATGAAAATCATCATCTGAAGAATTTGCTGGAGACCCGAGGAAATGCTTGATAGGACGCAAGCTAATGATTGATGAAGTAGAAATATTTCACACGTCCTTACATTTTTGTTATGATGAAATTACTGAACTGATGAAATTAGTATCATATTCTTCAAATCTGAAGCATATGAGATGGTAAGCTGTACTAATTCATCTGCAGGATGACAAACCCAAAAATACTGAGTGGGTTCTCGATAGTGGCTGCACACATCACATGACTGGTGATAAAAGCCTACTGATGAATATGCCACTAACTCCATCACCTCTGAAGCAAATCACATATGCTGACAAAGGTAAAAGCAAGGTATTGGGACTTGGCAAAGTAGCTATTTCCAAGGATAGGCATATGGACAAAGTGATGCTTGTTGAATCCCTTGGTTTTAACCTCATGTCAGTCTCGATGCTTTGTGATCTTGATATGATTGTCATCTTTGGTAGATATAGATGTGTAGTCATCATGGAATCTGACAGATCCAAAGTCTTCGAAGGTGTAAGAAGAGGGGATTTGTACATTGTTGATTTCTCTACAGGTCCTCAACCAGCCACCTGCTTACTAGCAAAAACCTCAGAAGGATGGCTGTGGCACCGAAGACTAGGTCATGCAGGCATGAGGAATTTGCACATGCTTGCAAAGAAGAAGCATGTCATCGGCATCGAATCAGTCAAATTCCTCAAGGACCATCTCTGCGGTGCTTGTGAATCTCGGAAAATGACCAGATCCAAGCATCCCTCTAAAACCATCATGACTACTACACGTCCATTCGAATTGCTTCATATGTATTTATTTGGACCTACTCACTATGCCACACTAACCAATGCAACATATTTATATGGCTTCGTCATAGTTGATGATTATTCCAGATATACTTGGGTGCATATCATAGTGTATAAAACTGAAGTGCAGGAAATCTTCAAACGATTTTCTTCAAGGGCCTCGACGAACTTTGGCATCAAGATCAAACACATCAGGAGTGATAATGGAACCGAGTTCAAAAACACTGGTCTTGATGATTATCTTGATGAACTTGGTATTACTCACGAATTGTCTGCTCCTTATACTCCTAAGAAGAATGGTGTCGTCGAAAGGAAGAACAGGACTCTGGTTGAAATGGCAAGAACTATGCTTGAAGAATATCAGACTCCTCGTCGCTTCTGGCCTGAAGCAATCAACACTGCATGCCATATCATCAACAGGGTATATCTTCACAAATTCCTCAAGAAAACCTCATATGAACTCCTCACTGACAAGAAACCCAATGTAAGTTATTTCAAAGTCTTCGGTGCAAAATGCTGGATTAGAGACCCTCACCATAGCTCAAAATTTGCACCTAAGGCACATGAAGGTTTTATGCTTGGTTATGGAAAGGACTCGCACACCTATAGAGTCTTCAACAACTATCACAACAAAGTTGTTGAGACTGTAGATGTGCGGTGAAACTAATGGCTCGCAAAGAGAGCAATTGCCTTCTGATCCAGATAAGCTATCTCCTGAGGAAGCGATAAAGCTAAAGCCTACTGAAGACATTGTCCCCATTGAGGAAATTGGTGAAGAAATAATCCCCATCGCTGATAGAAACCAAGAAGATGCTCTTGAGGAAATTGCAACAGCACCACTTCCTCAGCCCAGACAACATCCTCAACCAGCTCATCCGAGGATTGCAAATGAAGTAGAACTTGACAAAATCCTCAATGACATCAACGCGCCAGGTCCTCTCACTCGCTCAAAAGCTTCACACTTAGTTAACTTTTGTGGGCATCTTTCCTTTGTATCCATCACAGAACCCTCAAAAGTAGCTGAGGCGTTTCTGGAACCGGAGTGGATCCAAGCCATGCAAGACGAACTTCTTCAATTCAAGCTCAATGACGTATGGGAGCTCGTCAAACGACCAGATCCTTGCAAGCATAACATCATCGGCACCAAGTGGATTTTCCGAAACAAGCAAGATGAGGACGGTCAAGTGGTGAGGAACAAGGCACGACTTGTAGCCCAAGGCTACACCCAGGTTGAAGGAATAGATTTCGATGAAACTTTTGCACCTGTTGCTAGACTTGAAGCTATTCGAATACTACTTGCTTATGCTAATCATCATAACATCACCTTATATCAAATGGATGTGAAAAGTGCATTCCTCAATGGTAAGCTTGAGGAAGAAGTATATGTTGCTCAGCCCCGAGGTTTTGAGGATCCAAAGAATCCAGACAAAGTCTTCAGACTCAAAAAGGCTCTGTATGGCCTCAAGCAAGCCCCTCGGGCATGGTATGATACATTGAAGGAATTCCTCATGAAGAAAGGCTTCAAACCTGGTTCACTCGATCCAACTCTTTTCACAAAATCCTATGATAATGAGCTGTTTGTATGTCAAATATATGTTGATGATATCATATTTGGCTGTACTGACAAAAGATACAGTGATGAATTTGCTTACATGATGAGCGAAGAATATCAGATGTCCATGATGGGGGAGCTGAAATTCTTCTTAGGTCTTCAAATTCGTCAACAAAGCAATGGAATATTCATATCAAAGGAGAAATACCTCAAGGATGTTCTGAGGAAATTCGACATGCACGAATGCAAAGGTGCCAAGACTCCAATGCCTACCAACGGTCACCTTGGCACTGATGAAAATGGTAAAGATTTCGATCAGCAGGTATACCGTTCTATGATTGGCTCTTTATTGTATCTATGTGCATCTAGGCGAGATATAATGCTTAGTGTTTGCATGTGTGCACGTTTTCAAGCAAAACCAAAGGAATCACACCATAAGGCTGTGAAACATATTCTTCGATACTTAGCTCACACACCAACACTAGGATTATGGTATCCCAAGGGCTCCAATCTTCATTTGGTAGGGTATTCTGATTCAGACTATGCTGGTGACCGTGTGGATCGCAAGTCAACTTCTAGCACATGCCATTTCCTCGGAAGATCACTAGTTTGCTGGTCCTCAAAGAAGCAGAACTGCGTATCACTCTCCACTGCCGAAGCTGAGTACATTGCTGCTGGTTCTTGCCGTGCTCAATTGCTATGGATGAAGCAAACCCTCAAGGACTACGGCATCAACATGAAGAACGTGCCTCTCTACTGAGACAATGAGAGTGCTATCAAGATTGCATATAACCCAGTACAACACTCGAAGACCAAGCACATCCAGATTCGTCATCATTTTCTTCGGGACCATGTCCTCAAGGGCAATATCCTCATCGACCATGTGAAGACTGATGATCAACTGGCTGATATCTTCGCTAAGCCCTTGGATGAGAAAAGGTTTTGCAAGTTGTGGTGTGAGCTAAATATCTTAGAGTATTCAAATGTTTTGTAAAAACATGCACACATCCTAACACTTATGCAAAGTTGATGACTTAGATGTGCAACACATGATGAAACAATTTTCTTCAACTGATGAAGAAAGTCACTCTGAATGTGAAGAAATTAACGAAGAAATTGATTCTGAGGGCCCTACGACAATTGTACGCGGCGTCTGTAATCAACATTCTTATATGGTGGGTAACGCCACCTCCCAATGTGAAATTCCTCAAGTTGATTTTCTTCAAATGATCAATTTCCTCACAATGCATTTTTCTTCAAAACAGATGTTCTTCATTGTGATAATCTATTACAAAATCTTCAAAAACACTTGATGACTTTCATTTGCCTAGGTAGACTGTGATTTCTAGTCCTCAACAGCATTCACTTATTGCTATTTCTTCAAGTTGATGTTTCTGCTAAGTGAATGTGATCAGACCCTACTTTACCTCTATGCTATACTTATCCAGTCTATTCAATTCTTCATATGCGTTCTACTTGAAACTTTGTTCAAAATCCTTGTCAGCTGATGATTTTGTAACGAAAATCCTCAAATCTTCAAAAAATGTTTTCTTTAAAGGAACAGTAACTGAACCCCCACTTCCCACAATCGGATAACCACGATCTCCACTATCTCCACCGCATCGTACGGGAGCTACACGTGTCCTACGGAGATGTAGAGGCAGGGGCTATTTGGTCCGAAACTTTCGCGCCAAACAGTAACTTTCGGGCTATAAATATGTCCTTATCCCCCTCGGTATCCTCTTCTTCGCCTCATCGCTCTCGTGCCAAAAACACACTCCACCGAACCCTAGCGCCACCGCTGGTAGTCTTGTCGCCGGTGAGGAAGAGCTTCACTGCCTCGACCTTTTCGTCGCCAGGATCACGCCGGAGTTGGACCATCTACGTCCGCCGCCGCCATAGACGTCCTCTGCCGCCAAGTTAGGGTGCATTGGACACTCGACCGAAGAGACTCTCCAACACCACCTTCTGTCTTCTTCGTTCGCACCTTCCAGGGTAAATATACCCCATTTTTACAGCAGATTAGATCTGAAATTTTACCTCTTCCATGTGAAATCTGTTTTTCCTCAAGATACGATGCGCACATGATTCCAAACCACTAGCTATCACCGCAATCATTGATGAACTAGCTAAGCATCTAAGATTTTTACGAGATTCCTTAATTGTGCGAATTTTCAGATCTATACAACTCTGGAACCCAAGAACAGTATGCTTAGACAAATTCCTCAACCACTGGTTATATTCCTCAAACTGTCAATCTTTTTCACTTTCTTCAAATCTGAGAACGCATATGACCTCTCCAAATTCCTCGCAACTATACTCTGTTCATAGGTACACACATGTCAGCTGATGAATCTCTCGGTTCTCATCACATTAATTCATTTGCAGAGTTTCTGGAAGAAACTCTTCAAGGCTCATCAGAATCCTCAAGAGTTCAAAATCATCAGCAAATTCCTCGACTAAAGAAAATGGAGGAAGAGAGGAAACAGAAGGGAGGAAAGAAACTGGAGTAGAACACAGCTGCTAATATTCCTGAGGACATATACTTGGACTATTGTATGCCAGATGAAGAACCTGAGACAATGGCCAAGAGAAAGATTAGGCTGCAGAAGATTAAACGCAGATGGACAAAGGAGTGGAAGGAGTACATGTTTGTGACTCCAAAATATGCGAAGAAATTCGCTTTGAAGCCTCCTGGCAGAAGGGCCCCTCTTGAGGATCATCAAGAAGCACATCCCTCTAGTCTTATGACAATTGAGGACTACCCAGATGAGAAAGAGAAGCATCTGACCAAGCTCAAGAGGCAAGCAGAAGCTGCAGTGAAGAAATTTAATGAATCCTCAGCTGCTGCCTCCGGTGCTGCTCATTCCTCAGCAGCAGAAACTTCAGGCTCAGAGATTCCTAAAATGCAGTCTGCGCCAACAAAACCAAAGGCTCCAAAGCCTCAAGTGAAGTCTGCACAGACTTCTGTCACAAAACCCTCAGCTCCAAAACCCTCGGTTCCAAAACCTTCAACACCAAAACCATCAGCGCCAAAAACCCTCAGCACCCATCTCCTCTACACCAAAATCCTCAGCTCCACCTCCAAAGCCAGTACAGAAGCATGTCGTGAAGCCTACGACCGCAAGCTCCAGCTCCTCACTCCCAGCTGCAACTAGCTCGAAGACAAAGTCTTCAACACCACTTGTGAAGACTTTGACAACTGTTCAACCCGCACCTCTGCCCAGCCCCAGCAAAATCATCGCAATCTCGTATGGATCAGAGGAAAGTGATGACTATGATAATGAAACCCTTCAAGCCATCATCAGAAACAAACGAAACCCACCCCCAGCACCAACTCCTCAGCCCTTGGTTGAGCAACCAGAAGATGCATCTCCTGATGAGGAGAAAACTCCTCAAGCTGAGGAAGAACAACAAGAGCGCCATGCTGATGAACCGGCCATTGAAGAAATCATCACCGAGACCGCAACTGATGAAATTCCAACCCCTGATGCAACTGCTCCTGATCCAGCTGCTTCATCAAAGCAGATTGATGACTCTGTTCCAGCTGGTTCCTCACTACCAGCTGAAGAATCTGCAAAAAGAACACCTTCACCAAAAGCTTCAAAGGTGAAGAAGATAATCCGGTCTGCATCAGACGCAAAGAAGACAAGAGCTGCTGAGAAGGAAGCAAAGAAGAGAAAAGCTTCCTCAACAGAAGAAAAGATAGAGGCAAAGCGCCTCAAGGAAACTGAAGAATCTGCCCCTCTGGACTCGGTGCCTCTTAATGTTGCCCCTTCATATGAGATGGCCGTCATTGGTGACCAAACTACAAGGGCTGATGAGAAAATGAAGGATGTCGCCTCTGAGGAACATACTGATGAGGAAATCCAGATTGATGACAGTCCTAAACCTCTTGTTCCTCAGACAGAGACTGCTCAAGCTTCAGCTGCAACAACTGATGAAACTACTTCTGCCACAAAGCCAGCTGAAGAAAAACAAGCTGAGGAAAATGCACATTTTGAGCAGGCTCCTCACTTTGAATAGGCTGACCAAACTCCTCAAGCTGAGAAGGAAGCAGAAATTCCTCAGCCTGAAGCTCAGCCAGAGAAAGAAGTACGAGGTGATGAAATTCCTCAACCTGAGGAAAATGCTGAAGAAAATGTTCCCGCCCCTGACAATGAATTCATTGTGCTCAACCCAGAGACTGCTATGGTTGTTTCCCCTCCCATTCCTCAGCACAATCTCAAGCCAGTTCAGCGCCAGCCATTCTCGAAGAGGCCAAAGTTTCAGAAAGAAGATTTCTTTGAGGAATGCATGTATTTCATCGGAGAGAATCCTTATGACAAGCCTCAAATGAGGCATCTGAAGTTTTGGACAAGGACTCAGATGAACTACTATGCTTCTGTGCTCTGTGGACGCAACAAGATATTCCAGCACATGCACATTCCTCATGTCGATCTTGAAGCAATACCCTGCCTGGAACCAGTCCTTAGTGTACTCCATGATGCAGGTTTGCTCCCTATGTGCTCAGATATATCAGACTGGAACAGTGAGCTTATTCTTCAGTTCTATGCAACTCTGCACATCTCTGGCAACCCTGAAGACATCAACACTTTGGTGTTTGATTGGATGACCCAAAACACTCACTACAAGGCTCCTGCTTCTGAACTCCTAAGAGAACTGCCCGTACCAATTCCCTCAGACGGGGCAGTGAAGCTTTATGGTGAGCGTGAGCTGCCAAATGGAATGATGGAAGTCCTCATGAAGCCTTTGGCTGCAGGAAAACCCTCAAGAACCACATTCCTCGTCCATGAGCTCAAGTACACACCCCGGTCCGTCTACCGCATTCTCTGCAGTGTGCTTGCGCCAATCAAAGGCCATGACGATGAAGAAGATGTTGTCGGCCTCATGAAGAATATCCTCTTCAACATAATTCACGGTATTCCTATCAATATCCATGATTTCTTCTTGAGGACTTTGGCCGACAATGCCATGTGCCCCTTTGATCACAATATTTATGCCCCATGGATCATGAGATTCATCAGGACAAGGACAGGCATCAACTTTCATGCTGATTGTCAAAACCATGTTGGGTATATGCCTCCTATCAGGGTCAACAAGAAGACTTTTGAGCCCATTGAAGGAAAAGGAAAATCTGTGATTGAAGAAGGCATCAGGCCCCTTGATGGCCAGTTCAGAGAACCAGACGCATATTCTTCATGGGACGATACTGAGACTCGTCCACCAAGCCTAGTTCCTCCACGCATGCTGACCACCAGAGAGCTTCTTCTCAGTCTTCATCAGAAGGTGGATCACAACCACAAATGGGTCAAATGCCAGTTTGGTGCCATTTTGAAAACCCTCACTGAAACCCAGAACTCTGTGAAGATTAATCATCACTATCTGCATGAGGCTTTCGATCGTACCTGGGCTACACTTGCACATCTGAAGACCCAGACTGAGCTTGAAGAAATAAACTTTGAGCAGGACTTTGACTGGTCGTGGCCTCCCAAGAGGAAATTCAGGCCCATTCCAGTGCCAGATCTTGAAGACAGCTCCTTTTCTTCATTCCGCACCGCTGAGTCTGATGAGGAACAACTCGACACAGCAACCGGCCCAAGGAAGAAGACTACCCCCAAGAAGCGTCGCGGCTCTTCATCAACCGCCAAGAAATGAAGTCTTCACGCGCGTTAGTCCTCAGTTTGTTCCTTTTTGTCACTTGATGACAAAGGGGGAGAAACTCGAGAGTTAGTCTTCAAGCGGGATATTTTTGGGGCTTATGAACTATATTCAAGTTACAAACTCTTGGCTCTTGTGAAGTTTTTATGTAATGAGTTGCAACTTAAGCCCGATGGTACTCTGACGCTTTTGAACGTTTTTCTTCGCATGCTTATTCCCCAAGTTTTAATGCACGGATGCTGAAATTCGTCAGATACCATTTGTCATCATACATCTTCATTTTCTTCATATGATATGTTATATGTATGCATGATTTACAAGATTCAGGGGGAGATCTCCATGATATAAATCATCAATGTGCATCTGCTATAAAAGCAAAATCCTCAAGGGATGCACATCTTCATGGGGAGTCTCTCTGAATCTTGTTTTCAAATTCCTCAAATGAGTATTTACACTTCATATTTTTGATCCCTGTTGAAGACTTAACCTAATTGTCATCAACCACCAAAAAGGGGGAGATTGTAAGTGCATCTATTGCCCCTTAGTGATTTGGTGGTTTGAAGACTTATAGGTTAAGTATCTAATGTGTTTATAAGTGTACACAGGATCTATAAGTCATTGAGGAGTTTGATATATTTGAAGATTATCGACCCCTAAAATGTATATCTTCAGTTGAAGAAATTGGTCTGAAGCTGAAGAAATGAATCGCGAGGAATCTGCGATGAAATTGATATTCCTCATGAAGATACTGATATTGAGAAGACTGATGGTTCCTGAAGAAAATCATTCTGAAGAAATTGAAGCGTGAAGATTTACGTTTTCTGTTTTACTTTCTTTGCATTTGATGAATAGGAACACCGTACTGTTAAAGGGGGTCAAAGTAACACTATGGAATGGATTTCCTCATGATGCTCAACCCAAGCCAAATCCTACCAAAAGCCTCAAGTGAGGAATATGAGTGACATGAGGACTCTCACAGTTGAGGGTCCCGACCGTTTTGATAACCACGCCAAGTCACTAGTATTATCCACTCCAACGGTCATATTATTTAAGGGCATTAGTGTCAAATCATGTCGGGATGCTCCCAGGCTATAAATAGCCACCCCCACAACCACTAGCTGGTTGGCTGCTCCGTTAGAAACTGACACTTGTCATAAGAGCAACCCAAATTCCTCAGAGCCTTCGAGAGTAAATCATCAGTGAGGAAATACACCACCCACCGAAACCACAAACCAAACCTAGTGATTGAGCATCACTGAAGAAGTTGTTCCTATGTGGGACTGAAGCCTTTTACCTTTAAGGACTGTGCATCCTCCAAACGGTTAGGCGTCATGGTCTAGAGCAATCCAGCAGTCAATTGTGGATCGCGGGGTGACCGAGTTTGTGAGGGTTTGGAAGTCTACCCTGAAGACTTACCACGAGTGTTGGGCGAGGACTGTGTGTCCTTAGCTCAAGGAGAATACGGTAGGGACTGTGTGTCCCGGTACTGGGTGTCCTTTGGTTTCAATACCAAGCCGCTCCAAACCAGATGTACAACTGTCACAACAGTTGGAACTGGGTCATCAACAACTGTCGTCTTTGAGAATCGGGTTCTAATTCCTCAACTCTTTACTTTCTCTGTATTATGTGTTGATGACTTTCACTATGACTGATTGAAGAATTTGCTGAAGACTTTCTCTGAATTTCCTCAACCCCAAATTCTTCACAATAGTTAATCATCATCTGTATTCTGCGTGCCTGCTTACTGTGCGATCTGTTTTCACATTCTTCACTCTAAAATACTGCTGGTGTGAACATTTGCACGTCTGATCCTTTACTGTTTCCGCTGTAAGTTAGTCATCAGTGAGGAATTTCCTCAAAAGGAATTTCCTCAGTGCTGAAATTCTAAAAATCTCCTATTCAGCCCCCTCTAGTCGATATAACGCACTTTCACTCACCATGGTGACTAGTTCGTCTCACGTGATGATCGGACACGAGTTAGAAAACATGGATCACGTATCACTTAGATGACTAGAGGGATGCCGATTTAAGTGGGAGTTCATACTTAATTTGATTAAATGAACTTGATTGTCATGAACTTAGTCCAAAAGTTGTCTTTATAAATATTATAGATGGCCAACGTCAACCTCAATTTCAACGCATTCCTAGAGAAAAACAAGCTGAAAGATGATGGTAGCAACTATGCGGACTGGGTTCGCAACTTGAAGCTCATCCTTGAAGCAACTAATAAGGCTTATGTCCTTGATGCGCCGCTAGGTGACCCTCCCGCTCCCGCAGCAGCCCAGGACATTCTGAACATCTGGCAAATGCGGAGTGATGACTACTCTCTGGTTAGGTGTGGCATGTTATACAGTTTAGAAACGGGGCTCCAAAGGCGTTTTGAGCAACACGGTGCATATGAGATGTTCTAAGAGCCGAAGCTAGTTTTTCAAGGTCATGACCGTGTCGAGAGATATGAAGTCTCCGACAAGTTCTTTAGCTGTAAGATGGAGGAGAACAGTTATGTCAGTGAGCACATACTCAAAATGTCTGGGTTACACGGTCGTCTGACTTCACTTGGAGTCGAACTTCCGGATGATGCTATAATTGACAGAATCCTCCAATCTCTCCCACCAAGCTACAAAGGTTTTGTGCTGAACTAAAACATGCATGGGATGGAGAAGACCATTCCCGAGTTGTACTCGATGCTCAAGTCCGTAGAAGTAGAAATCAAGAAAGAGCATCAAGTGTTGATGGTCAACAAGACCACTAGTTTCAAGAAGGGCAAGGGTAAGAAGAACTTCAAGAAAGACGACAAAGTTGTTGCCGCGCCCGGTAAGCCAAATGCCGGCAAGAAGAAAAAGAATGGACCCAAGCCTGAGACTGAGTGCTTCTATTGCAAGGCAAAAGGTCACTGGAAGCGGAACTGCCCCAAATACTTAGCGGACAAGAAGGCCGACAATGTTAAAGGTATATGTGATATACATGTTATTGATGTGTACCTTACCAGCGCTCGTAGTAGCTCCTGGGTATTTGATGCCGGTGTTGTTGCTCACATTTGCAACTCAAAGCAAGAACTACGGAATAAGCGGAGACTGGCAAAGGACGAGGTGCCGATGCGCGTCGGGAATGGCTCCAAGGTCGATGTGATCGCTGTCGGCACGCTACCTCTACGTCTATCGTCAGGATTAGTTTTAAACCTTAATAATTGTTATTTAGTACCAGCTTTAAGCATGAACATTGTATCAGGGTCTTCCTTAATGCGAGACGGCTACTCATTTAAGTCAGAGAATAATGGTTGTTCTATTTATATGAGTGATATGTTTTATGGTCATGCTCCGCTGGTGAATGGTTTATTCTTGATGAATCTCGATCGTGATGTTATGCATATTCATAGTGTGAGTACCAAAAGATGTAAAGTTGATAATGATAGTCCCAGATACTTGTGGCATTGCCGCCTTGGTCATATCGGCGTTAAGCGCATGAAGAAGCTCCATACTGATGGACTATTAGAGTCTCTTGATTTTGAATCATTTGACACATGCGAACCGTGCCTCATGGTCAAGATGACTAAGACTCCATTCTCAAGAATAATGGAGAGAGCAACCGACTTATTGGAAATAATACATACGATGTGTGTGGTCCAATGAACGTTGAAGCTCACGGTGGCTATCGTTATGTTCTCACTCTCACCGATGATTTGAGTAGGTATGGGTATATCTACTTGATGAAGCACAAATCTGAGACATTTGAAAAGTTCAAGGAATTTCAGAGTGAGGTCGAGAATCAACGTGACAGAAAAATTAAGTGTCTACGATTTGATCGTGGAGGAGAATATTCGAGTCACGAGTTTTGCACACACCTAAGGAAGTGTGGAATCGTTTCACAACTGACGCCGCCTGGCACACCGCAAGGCAACGGAGTGTCTGAACGTCGTAATCGCACTTTATTAGATATGGTACGATCTATGATGTCTCTTAACAACTTACCACTATCGTTTTGGGGATACGCATTAGAAACTGCAGCATTCACTTTAAATAGGGCACCATCTAAATCCGTTGAGACGACACCGTACGAACTATGGTTTGACAAGAAACCTAAGTTGTCATTTCTTAAAGTTTGGGGCTGTGATGCCTATGTGAAGAAACTTCAACCAGAAAAGCTCGAACCCAAAGCGGAGAAATGCGTATTCATAGGATACCCTAAGGAAACTATTGGGTATACCTTCTATCTTAGATCCGAAGGTAAAACCTTTGTTGCCAAGAATGGATCCTTTCTAGAGAAAGAGTTTCTCTCGAAAGAAGTAAGTGGGAGGAAGGTAGAACTTGACGAGGTAATTACACCCCCTCTCGGACAGGATAGTAGCGTAGCGCGGGAAGTTGTTCCTGTGGCGCCTACACCAACTGAAGAGGAAGTTAATGATAATGATCATGAAGCTTCGGATCAAGTTACTATTGAACCGCGAAGGTCCACGAGGGCACGCTCCGCACCAGAGTGGTACGGCAACCCTGTGATGGAAATCATGTTGTTCGACAACGGTGAACCTTCGAACTATGAAGAAGCGATGGAGGGCCCGGATTCCAACAAATGGCTTGAAGCTATGAAATCCGAGATAGGATCCATGTATGAGAACAAAGTATGGACTTTGGTGGACTTGCCGGATGACCGGCGAGCCATAGAAAATAAATGGATCTTCAAGAAGAAGACTGATGCAAACGGTAATGTAACCGTTTATAAAGCTCGACTTGTCGCAAAGGGTTTTCGACAAATTCAAGGAGTTGACTACGAAGAGACTTTCTCTCCCGTAGCGAAGCTGAAATCAGTCTGACTCATGTTAGCAATTGCCGCCTTTTATGATTATGAAATTTGGCAAATGGACGTCAAAACAGCGTTCCTTAGCGAGAACCTTAAGGAAGAGTTGTATATGATGCAACCGGAAGGTTTTGTCGACCCTAAGGGTGCTAACAAAGTGTGCAAGCTCCAGCGCTCCATCTATGGGCTGGTGCAAGCATCTCGGAGTTGGAACATTCGCTTTAATGAAGTGATTAAAGCGTTTGGGTTCATATAGGTTTACGGAGAAGCCTGTCTGTACAAGAAAGTGAGTGGGAGCTCTGTAGCTTTCCTCATACTATATGTGGATGACATATTATTGATGGGGAATAATATAGATATTTTGGAGAGCATAAAGGCCTATTTGAACAAGAGTTTTTCAATGAAGGACCTTGGAGAAGCTGCATACATATTAGGCATCAAGATCTATAGAGATAGACCGAGACGCCTCATAGGTCTTTCGCAAAGTACATACCTTGACAAGATATTGAAGAAGTTCAATATGGAAAACTCAAAGAAAGGGTTCTTGCCAGTTTTGCAAGGTGTGAGATTGAGTAAGACTCAGTCGCCGACCACGACAGCAGATAGAGAGAAGATGAGTTCTGTCCCCTACGCTTCA
Organism: Hordeum vulgare subsp. vulgare; assembly: GCF_904849725.1. NCBI lineage: Eukaryota > Viridiplantae > Streptophyta > Magnoliopsida > Poales > Poaceae > Hordeum > Hordeum vulgare. Next base: position 566,441,274 of record NC_058524.1, on the reverse strand, counting down.
GCCGTAGGCTCTCTAATGTATGCCATGCTGTGTACCAAACCTGATATAAACCTTGCCATAAGTTTGGTAGGGAGGTACCAAAGTGATCCCGGTATGGAACACTGGACAGCGGTCAAGAATATCCTTAAGTACCTGAAAAGGACTAAGGAAATGTTTCTCGTTTATGGAGGTGACGAAGAGCTCGTCGTAAAGGGTTACGCCGATGCCAGCTTCGACACAGATCCGGATGACTCTAAGTCACAGACCGGATACGTATATGTTTTGAATGGTGGGGCAGTAAGCTGGTGCAGCAGCAAGCAAGAAGTCGTGGCAACATCGACATGTGAAGCGGAGTACATAGCTGCTTCAGAAGAGGCTCATGAAGGAATTTGGATGAAGGAGCTCATCACTGACCTTGGAGTGGTTCCAAGCGCGTCGGGTCCAATGACACTTTTCTGTGATAACACTGGGGCCATTGCCATTGCCAAGGAGCCCAGGTTTCATCGGAAGACCAAGCACATCAAACACCGCTACAACTCCATCCAGGACAATGTCCAGAGTGGAGTAACAGATATTTGTAAAGTACACACGGATCTGAATATCGCAGACCCATTGACTAAACCTCTTCCATGAGCAAAACATGATCAACACCTTAATGCTATGGGTGTTCGATACATCACAATGTAACTAGATTATTGACTCTAGTGCAAGTGGGAGACTGTTGGAAATATTCCCTAGAGGCAATAATAAAATGGTTATTATCATATTTCCTTGTTCATGATAATTGTCTATTGTTCATGCTATAATTCTATTAACAGGATACAGTAATACATGTGTGAATAAATAGATCACAATGTGTCCCTAGCAAGCCTCTAGTTGGCTAGCTCGTTAGTCAATAGATGATCATGGTTTCCTGGTCATGGGCATTAGATGTCATTGATAACGGGATCACATCATTGGGAGAATGATGTGATGGACAAGACCCAATCCTAAGCGTAGCACTAGATCGTATTGTTCGTATGCTAAAGCTTTTCTAATGTCAAGTGTCTTTTCCTTCGACCGTGAGATTGTGCAACTCTCGGATACCGCAGGAATGCTTTGGGTGTATCAAACGTCACAACGTAACTGGGTGACTATAAAGGTGCACTACGGGTACCTCCGACAGTATCTGTTGGGTTGGCACGAATCGAGATCGGGATTTGTCACTCCGTGTGACGGAGAGGTATCTCTGGGCCCACTCGGTAGAACATCATCATGAGCTCAATGTGACTAAGGAGTTAGTCACACGATGACGTGCTATAGAACGAGTAAAGAGACTTACCGGTAACGAGATTGAACAAGGTATAGGTATACCGACGATCGAATCTCGGGCAAGTTTTATACCGACAGACAAAGGGAATTGTATACGGGATTGATTGAATCCTTGACATCGTGGTTCATCCGATGAGATCATCGTGGAGCAAGTGGGAGCCACCCGGATGAGCTCCCGTACGTCACGAGGAGCTCCGGAATGGTCCGGAGGTAAAGATTGATATATAGGACGGATGGTTTCGGACACCGGAAGTGTTTCGGCCATCACCGGCAACGTACCGGGACCACCGGAGGTGGCCCCGGGGGTCCACCGAAAGGGGGCAACGACCCTAGTAGGCTAGATGGGCCAAGTGGGGAAGGGAACCAGCCCCTTGGTGGGCTGGTGCGCCCCCCACTCAGCCCATGGCACAGGAAGAGGGGACAGGGGGGGGGGGGGGAACCCTAGCGCGGGTGGGCCTAAGGCCCACCAGAGGGGTGCGCCACCTCTCCTCCCTACCCTGGCCGCTGCACCTCCCATCTAGGGGGGCTACCGCACCACCTAGGGCAGGAACCCTAGGGGTGGCACCCCCCTTCCCTCCTCCTATAAATAGTGGGGGTTTTGTGGCTGTTGGAGACAGACTTTTCCCTCTCCCTCGGCGCAGCCCTGCCCTTCTTTCTCCTCCTCTCTGCCGGTGCTTGGCGAAGCCCTGCCGGGAGACCTCATCTCTCCGTCGACACCACACCGTCGTGCTGCTGGAGATCTTCCCCAACCTCTCCCTCCTCCTTGCTGGATCAAGGTGCGGGAGACGTCATCGGGCTGCACGTGGGTTGAACGCGGAGGTGCCATAGTTCGGCACTAGATCGGAATCACACCGCGATCTGAATCGCCGCGAGTACGACTCCATCAACCGCATTCTAGTAACGCTTCCGCTTAGCGATCTTCAAAGGTATGAAGATGCTCTCACCCCTCTCTCATTGCTGGTCTCTCCATAGGAAGATCTGAATATGCGTAGGATTTTTTTTTGAATTTATGCTAGGTTACCCAACAAGATCTACGCATAGCGGACGTGACTACTGATGATCAAATGAATGATCCTGAACACCTACCTACGTCAGACATAACCCCACCGTGTCCTTGATCGGAGAAGGAACTCACGAAAGAGACAGTCACGGTTACACACACAGTTGGCATATTTTTATTAAGTTAACTTCAAGTTATCTAGAACCAGTGTTAAACAAAGTTTCCACGTTGCCACATAACCGCAGGCACGGCTTTCCGAAAGATTTAACCCTACACGTGTGCTCCAACTAGTCCATCACAAATTACCACAAGCCGCATAGAAATCCTCGATCATGAAGCTCGCAATCTCGTCGGACTCCTTAGTGGAAAACCTCAACTCTGAGATTACACAAAGCATCACCGGAATCCCGATGCACAAGATATGTCGTCAAAGGTAAAACTAATCCAGCAAGGCCGCCCGGCGTGTCGACGATCCCGATAGGAGCCGCGTATCTCATTCTCAGGACACGACGGATGAGCGATGGTTACCACGCCAGACGCCGAGTTGCCCCCGACAGTGTTAGTAAGCTACTCTGTTTTGGACTAGCACCATCAGCACTGGCCCTCCCTGTATTATGTAAAATTACTCCTCGGGTTGATGACGCACTATGCTTTCAGTTTTAACAAAATTATTATGTTGGGCAAATGTAGTACCAATGTTGGGCCTTGCCAGACCAGCTTTAATCTAAAACGAATTATCAAGGGGTCCCCATAACAACCCCGATCGTGTTAGGAGCGCTCAATTATGGAACATAACACCGGTAGCCGAAACTAAGGGGGCAAAGGTGGAACAAAACACCAGGCTAGAAAGGCCAAGCCTTCCACCTTTGACCAAGTATATAGGTGCATTAAATTAAATAGCATTTAATATGGTGATATAAGAAGGAACCCATGTTTTCACATGGAAGCAACTGCACCTACAACTAGGAACGCTAACACACGGTTAAGCAAGCGGTAACATAGCCAAACAGTGGTTTGCTAGGTTGAACAGGTTGAAGGTTTACATGGCATTGTTGAGAGGCTGATATTTAACATGTGGTAGGCAACGAGACGTAACGACAGAAACGATAATACTAGCATGGCAATGATAGTAATGGTATCTGGGGGAAATGGTCATCTTGCCTGACATCCCGCTTGGAAGAAGAACGACTCCATGAAGCAGACGAGCCGATGTAGTCGAACGGGTCCTCACAATCCGACACGCTTGCGGAACTCTATCGAGACGAAGCAAACCGGAAAGAAGCATCAACACACGATATTCACCACACGATGCGCAACACATATGATGCATGAGCAGCTGAATACATGCAAGTCATGGCATGGCAATTCACAACACTCAAACACTACACATTAAGTGATGTTCAATATGCAATGAGTTGCATATTGACGAAACTCCACATACGAGTTATTTAGTTCTATCCTGATTATTTACTCGAAAATATTAAATGTGATTAAACATGGAAAGAGGTGAAGCGCAATTTAATCTACCTATCTAGGCATTTTAAATGAGGTCGGTAATGACATATAGCATCTCCGAAACGACCTCACATGTTAATTTACAATTCTGTCCAGATCTGAACTAACACGTTTAATTAGTTGTTAAACAGAAAAACAAATAGGTTCACATGATTCTATGCATTGTTACAAGCAATTTACACATAGAAAACATCTCTAACGGAGCTACGGTTCAAAAGATACGGACACCGCAAGATATGATGGCATGAATGCAATATGTGTGCAACGACAGTCACAAGCATCTCAAAACACACAACCAGCAAGATATTACGAAACTACGCGAGATGCTAAGCAAGTTTCATATAGGACACGATCAAAACGGAGAAACGGTTCAACAACTACGAGCAAAACAAAATATTAGTACAATCTGCCAAAAACAACCACATAGCATTTTCTACACCCCACAACTACGAGCTACACAATACCAGTATACTCGACCAAGGCATGAGACGATAGAGGGGAAGAAGCACTACAATATACAACTAACAACACCTAGCATGGGAGCAAGTATCACTAGGAAAAGAAGTCACAAAACGGAGCAACAGTTTCAGACTTAGTGAAAATAACAGTTTATGAAACTGCATTTTTCGATCTGAAGTCATATTGACAGCAGCAAAACCATAAGCTAAAGGACTCCAAATGGCATGAAAATTCAAAACATACCACAGAATCCCAAAGTCTATAACTAACTCCATTGCACCAACCTCAAAAGAGCTATAGACCACAAGATAAACTCATGCAAAGACAGCAACAAAATATAACAGATTCCAGACTTAGAAATATTTCAGCACCTCGAAATCAACACTATTTCCTAGCAAGTAAAGAACAAGAAAACCACACCTAAACATGGATTTCTATTGCAACTAAAAATACCAGGGCTAGACTAAACATCAAAGGGCAAATCTCTAGTTGACAACTCCTTCAAACGAAGCACAGAATAAACCCTACGAAATAGACAAGAGGGCAACATGGCAAAATATCGCGCGAACTAACTTACTCAAAAGCTAAAACTAAATGCACAGAAAAATCCAATGGATTTTTCTACCCCGAAAATATATAAAACATGTGGGGTTGCAACACGAAAATATTGCCACACGTAAATGCGAGACTAAGTCCACGACATGGTAAAATAAACTAGCGTCAGAAACATACACGCAAAAATACCAACGTCTACTCTAAAATACATGGCAAAGGGGTTCCTAAAACATGGACATTTTATCTACGGCATTCGAGCAAACCAGACACGCACGAGAAAGTAAATACGGGACGAATCCTAATAGGCTAGCACGTAAAAACTATGCATTCGGCACGTCAAACAACATCAAACAATTATGCAAGTTATAAATTCGTAATCTACACACAAAACTACACAAAAACCATATGCTATACGTCGCGATCCGACTTACAGATTAAAAGATACGGGCATTTATATATTCGTCTATTTTCTAGAATTTATTAATTGCAAAAATTCCTAAATTAACTAATGGGCCGAACAGTGGGCGCAATATAGTATAACTCGCCACGAGCGGGGAATACTCACCTTGGTGGAGGCAAATTGGGCCGGTTGGAGGGGCTGGTGGAGTGGGCCGAGCCGGGGAGGAGGCCACTCCCAGCTGGCCCGGCTCGGGCAGATCGGCCCACGCGCCAGGACTCTCCAGGTCAACGCGGGGCTGCTCATCCTCCCGTGCGGGAGCCCTGGCGGCAGCCGAGAAGGACTTCGGAGAAGGAGCTCTACAGGCGAGGGGGATCCCGGCGAGGAACCGACGGCGGTGGATGGATCCGGCCACCGGGGTTCCATTCCCGGTGGTGGCGGCTCGAGGCAGCGGTCGGACGGAGAGATCGCGGCGGCGGTGCATGGCCAGCACGGCGGCCGGAGGGGCCGAGTACGTCTGGGGGAACCGGGGGGATCTCCAACGGCCAGGAAGGTGGCGCGGCGGTCCGGCGACGGGGCCGGCCGCCGGCAAAGGTGGAGTCCGGGAGGAGGTCGGCATGAGGCTGCTGCTCGGGAGCAGGAAGAAGGCTGCCTTGGGGAGCCTCGGATGGGCTCGCGGGCCTGGCGGCTGCGCTGAGGAGGGAGGGAGGAGAGAGAGAGTGGGTTAGGGTTAGGCACGGTTTTCGAGGTGGAAGGAGGGGGTTGTCTAAAAATGCACAGGGGGACTATTTATAGACAAATGGGGGGGTAGGTTTACCGGAATTCCGTTCCGGATCCAACCGCGCGGTCGGATTCGAATAATTCCGAATGCGAGAACGGTTAAGTGGCCGTGTAGAGTAGTTATCCGGAGACGAGAGGGAAAACGGGCGGCGGGGCTACGTGATTTAAACACCGATAACCGTGCGACGGTAGACCGAATATGGTGCCGCTACGGTCGACCGTTCGGGTACCAGACGGACTCCGATTGCGACGAAACTTGACAGGCGGCCTAGCTACAACTAAATATGACCGCACTCCAAGTTACAACCCAATCAGAGAAAGTTTTAAACACACTTTTGAAAACAAGATTCAAACGATGCCGCGGGCGCGTGCGAATGCGGTCAGGCTCAGAACGGACAACGACAGAACCGGCAACTAACAACGGATGGGAGTTTTTGAAAACGGGCGGCAACGGGATGCCGATGCAATGCTGATGATGCGCATGATGCGATGATAATGTGACAAATAAAAATAACCACTCGACGGGAACAGAAAGAAAAGGGGATCTTCTGGAACGTCGGTCTCAGGCTGTCACAAAGATCCACCAAGTAGTATGAGCCGTTCCAAAGATTCTTACCGACGACAAATGGTACTTCGCACAGAGGTGATAGCTTGTGCATACCAGTATGATCTTGAATCAAACGGAGCACCAAGTCGCCTTCTTGGAAAGCTCGGCTCTTGACCCGGCGGCTATGGTAACATCGCAAGTCCTGTTGGTCAATCGCTGATCGTGATGCGGCCAAGTCACGTTCCTCCTCCAAGGCGTCCAGCGAGTCTTGTCGCGCCAACTTGTTGTCCTGTTCCATGTAAGCGGCGACTCGTGGGGAATCATGTTTGATGTCACTTGGTAACACCGCTTCTGCTCCGTAGACCAGAAAGAAAGGAATAAAACCCGTGGAGCGGTTTGGAGTCATCCTGATACTCCATAGTACTGATGGAAACTCCTCGACCTAACATCTTGGTGTGCGTTCCAAAGGTACCATGAGCCGAGGCTTAATCCCCCGCAATATTTCCTGATTCACCCTCTATGCGTATCCATTAGACTAGGGATGTGCAACCGTGGAAACATCAAGCCGGATATGCTCTCGTGAACAAAACTCTTGCATTGCACCTTTGGATAGATTAGTACCATTGTCAGTAATGATACTATGAGGATATCCGAATCTGAAAATCAGCTTCTTCAAGAATTTGACGGCCGTATCAGCATCACAACTGTTAACAAGTTCCACCTCCACCCACTAGGTAAATTTGTCAACCGCCACGAACATGTGAGTCTTTTTGGTGGAAGACATCTTGAAGGGGCCGACCATATCAAGCCCCCAGACTGCAAACGGCCAAGTGATTGGTATCATCGGCAATTCCTGAGCCGGCACATGCATCTGGCGTCCAAATTTTTGGCAGCCATCACATCGGCGAATAATCTCCTCCGCGTCTGCGTGAGCCATCAGCCAATAGAACCCATGTCTGAAGGCCTTAGAAACCAAGGATCGGGACCCGGCATGATGACCACAGTCGCATGCGTGAATCTCATTGAGGATCATACATCCTTCTTCAGAAGAGACGCATCTTTGAAATACCCCCGAGGTGCTTCATTTGTGTAACTCGCCATTGTGTATGACCATGGATTTACACCGACGGATGATTTGGCGAGCTAACAACTCGTCGGCTGGTAACTCGCCTCTGGTGAGGTATGCCATGTAAGGAATCACCCAGTCTGGAGTAGCATGAAGAGCCGCCACAAGTTGAGACTCGGGGTCTGGTACCGCTAAATCTTCCTCTGAAGGCAGTTTCACCGAAGAGTTATGTAATATATCCAAAAAGACATTGGGAGGAACGGGCTTACGCTGTGAACCAAGGCGGGAAAGAGCGTCTGCCGCTTAATTAAGCCGCCGGTCGATGTGATCCACTTGATAACCATCGAAGTGACCCGCCACATCTAACATAGCTCGTGTGTAAGCCGTCATCAGAGGGTCTCATGAATCCCAGGTGCCAGAAACCTGCTGCGCCACCAGATCTAAATCACCCAGACATCACACTTGTGTGAGATTCATCTCTTTGGCGAGTCGCAAACCATGGAGCAAAGCTTCGTATTCTGCTGCATTATTGGTACATGGGAACATGAGCCGAAGGACATAGCAAAATATGTCACCTTGAGGCGAAGTTATCACCACACCAGCCCCCGAGCCTTCCAACTGTCTGGACCCATCGAAATAGATGGTCCAATAAGTAAGATCGGGTCTCTTCTCCGGGATTTGTAACTCGGTCCAATGATTGATGAAGTCCACGAGTGTTTGAGATCTCATGGCCGTCCGAGGCGTATATTGCACATGATGGGATCCAAGCTCGATGGCCCACTTAGCAATCCGTCCAGTCGCCTCTCCATTCTGTATGATGTCGCCGAGGGGGTTGATCCAGTGAAGGAGTATCACAAGAGCCTGCACAAACACAAAAAGCTTGCTCCCAACGCTATGAAGGGGTTGTCAATACCTTATAGATTGTTCGCCAAGTGAGAACTGAAAGCAACAAAGTAACAAAGCAAAGTAAAAGCAAAAGTGGAAACGATACGTGTGAATAGACCCGGGGGCCGTAGTGTTTACTAGTGGCTTCTCTCATGAAAGCAAATAGACGGTGGGTGAACAAATTACTGTCGAGCAATTTATAGAACCGCGCAAAGTCGTGACATCATCTATGGCAATGATTATATCTATAGGCATCACGTCCAAAACAATTAGACCGATACTTTCTGCATCTACTACTATTACTCCACACGTCGATTACTATTCCGCATGCATCTAGTGTATTAAGTCCAAGAGAACAGAGTAACGCCTTAAGCAAGATGGCATGATGTAGATGGACAATCTCATATCAACGACAGAGCCCACCTTGTTACCCTTGATGGCAACTACACGATGTGTGCCTTGTTGCCCCTACTGTCACTGGGAAAGGTCACCACACGGTAAGAACCCAAAACCAAGCACGACTCCCATTGCAGGAATCATAGATCTAGTTGGCCAAACAAAACCCAAGACTCGGAGAGACTTACAAGGATATATAATCATGCATAAAAGAAATCAGCAAAGACTCAAATATATATCATAGATAATCTGATCACAAATCCACAATTCATCGGATCTCGACAAACACACCGCCAAAGAGGATTACATCGGATAGATCTCCATGAAGATCATGGAGAACTTTGTATTGAAGATCCAAGAGAGAGAAGAAGCCATCTAGCTACTAACTACGGACCCGTAGGTCTGAAGTGAACTACTCACGAGTCATTGGAGGGGCGATGATGTTGATGTAGAAGCCCTCCAACTCCAAAGTCCCCTTCGGCAGGGCACCGGGAAGGTTCTCCAGATGAGATCTCGCGGAAACGGAAGCTTCGGCGGCGGAAAAGTATTTTCGTGGATCCCTTGATTTTTTTTTCTGTATTTTAGGGAATATATAGGCGAAGGATCTAGGTCACGGGGGCGCCAGGGAGGCCACAAGACTGCCCACCACCGCCCCCTGGTGGCGAAGAGGGGGCTTGTGGGCTCCCTGTAGCCCTCCTGGCTTGGCCCACAAGCCCCCTGATCTTCTTCCGTTCGAACAAAAATAATTTCGGGGATTTTATTCCGTTTGGACTCCGTTCAAAAATCAGGTCTGAAAAGAGCCAAAAACACAAAAAAAGGAACTGGCACTTGGCACTGAGTTAATAAGTTAGTCCCAAAAAAGATATAAAAGGTACATAAAACATCCAAAGATGACAAGATAACAACATGAAACCATCAAAAATTATAGATACGTTTGAGACGTATCAAGCATCCCCAAGCTTAACTCCTGCTCGTCCTCGAGTAGGCAAGTGATAAAGAATAAATTTTTGATTCTTTCATGCTACCTACCATAGATGTCCTTTGTAACTCCTCTCATGTGACGTGAATGTTCAGATCCATTAGATTCAAAACAATAGTTTGCTATTGACGTGGAAACAATAATAATTCAAGCAAACTAGCAAGGTAATCATGAACTTTTGAAATAACAAGGCGAGAAGAAAGTTATCCCTACAAAGGCATATAGTCTGGCTATGATCTATCATCATTGCACAACGAATTTAAATCATGCACAACCCCGGTATTGGCCAAGTAATTCTTTCACCACTTTACTTTCTCAAACCTTTTCAACTCTCACGCAATACATGAGCGTGAGTCATGGTTTTAGCACTATAGATGGTGTGGAGTGTGGTGGAGGTTGCAAGACAAAACAAGGAGAAGATGGCCACATTAACTAGGCATATCAATGAGCTGTGGAGATGCTCATCAATAGATATCAATGTGAATGAGTAGGGATTGCCATACAAATGATGCACTAGAGCTAAGAGTATGTGAAAGCTCTTAAAGAAAACTAGTGGGTGTGCATCCAACTTGCTTGCTCACGAAGACCTAAGGCAATTTCGAGGAAGCCTATCATTGGAATATACAAGCCAAGTTATAAAATGAAAATTTCCCACTAGCTATATGGTGGTGACAAAACGAGAGACTCTCAATCATGAAGATCATGGTGCCTAATATGCACAAGTGTGGAGAAGTGGTAACATTGTCCCTTCTCTCTTTTTCTCTCATTTTTTTTATTTTTTTGGTGGTCTCTTTGGCCTCTCTTTTTTATTTATTTTTTATTTTCGTGGTCTTCTTTGGCCTCTTTTATTTCCTCACATGGGACAATGCTCCATCAATGATGATCATCAGACTTTCAACTCAAAACTCAGAGCAACGATGACTCTATATGGAATTGAAAGTGCAGTCATGCCCTTAATCGTGTTTTGGTGTTGCTGACAACACACATATAGATAACTACTCACTAATCCCCTGTAAGCTATTGTGAATGATCATGTGTTGATAAGGACAAGCTCATGTGCTAACAAGGACAAGATCAAGATAAGCATTCCTGAGCACTACATGCTTGATTCTTGTGGATGTTCACATGGTGGACAAATGAAGATGAATACATAAGCTAGGCTTTCCACATTGTGTATGGGAGAGCTACTTGAAGACCTCATCATGTCTTGATTTCAACTTGAGCCAAGAAGGAACAACAACATCAAGCTCAAGTGAAAGGGCTAACTCAAAGGTATCAGTCCCTTTGACGTTAGTGGTGCGGAGTGATGATCAACGAATAAAAGTATACTCTCAAGTATGGATCATCGGTACCCCTTTTATAATTCTTGAGTCTTTAGGGATCCCGCACTATTAAGAGGGGATCACAGGTTTTGTGATGAACTTGCTCAAGCTAGATATCCACTGTTCTGCTCATACCACATCTCCACTGCTCAGCTGTTATCAGAAAACAGAGCCAGTGCCTCGGACATCCGGCTTCCTCCGGACGTCCGAGGGCCGGACGACCGACTGCTTCGGAAATCCGGAATCCTATACCAGAGAAATCAGAGCCATATAACTCGGACTTCCGGCTCCCTCTGGACGTCCGACCAGCTTCGGAAATCCGGAACTATGCACCACAGAAACTTGAGCCATATAACTCGGACTTCCGGCTCCCTCCGGACGTCCGGCGACCAGCTTCGGAAATCCGGAACTTTGCACCATAGAAACTTGAGCCATATAACTCGGATTTGCGGCCTCCTCCGGACGTCCGATCCCTGTTCAACTACACAATGGTTCCAGATATATATATATATATATCCCTCGGACGACCGACCCCTATCGGACGTCCGACTCCTTGTGGACGTCCGGACATCCGTGAACTGCAGGATGTCCGACCCCTGTCTGACTTAAAGTGTCCCCAACGGCTGTTTTACTCTCCCCACTATATATACGCCCTCCCACTTCGTGAGAGGGTGCCAAACACAGCCATATCCTCATAAGAACACATTTCTACCGCACATACATTTGCTCACACCAAATCTTAGATCCCAAGAGCATTTGTGAGCCCCCTTGAGAGTTGTTCCAATCAAAAGATAGCTCGTCTCCCTCTCCTTCTCTCAACCCAAGCTATTTGAGATTTGAGCAAGTTTTGAGCATTCCCCATGATCTTGTTACTCTTGGAGGTTGGAGACTCCTAGGCGGTAGGAGTTCTTCGGAGAGGAATCAATCCATGTGATTACCCCCGGAAAAGTTTGTGAGGGTTTGGAAGCCACCTCAAAGGCTTACCACTAGTGGTTGTGAAATCCCTTTGTGGTGTTATCTCAAAGGGAGAATAGGGTGAGCCTTCGTGGCGTTGGTGTGCCTTCGTGGTAACATCCACCTCTCTAACGGTGACTGGCTTCCCTCCAAGGAAGTGAACATCGGGATACATCTTCGTCTCAGTGACCTTGATTGTCCTTAACCCTAACTCCTTACTTGTGGTTTACTTGTGTTACTTGAGCATACATACATTGCATATTGTTTGTGCTCATTATATTGTGTTGGCTATTTCTTGTATAAGATTAATCATTCAAGCATACCCTCTATATCCACACGTTCACACTTGTAGCTTTTGATATATCGTGTGCTATAGTGTGATCTAGTATCTTGTGTCGTTCACCTACTTGTCATGTGATATAGCTCAAGTAAGTTTGTGTAACTTACTTGGGCTTGTTAGTAACTGTATTGTGTCCATCTTGGTAGATCGTGTTGTTGATACACGTTGCAGTGCCTAGTGCATTTAGGATTTGTGCTTGACAAGTATCCTCTTAGTTTATTTCCGCATTAGGTTTAAGACAAATTTGAAGAAGTTTTTAAATAGCCTATTCACCCCCGTCTAGGCATCATCGAGGTCTTTTTAGGAATGCCTTCGGTAGTGTACCGTCACAATGATCTAGCATGGCATAGACATTAATGGAAACATCATGCTAGCTATCTTATGATCATGCAATAGCAATTTAGACGTGATGGCACATGTCATGGTGGTAGTTGCATGGCAATATATCTCGGAATGACTTTGAAAAAGCCATAGTAGGTAGGTATGGTGGCTGTTTTGAGGCAGGCTAATGGTGGGTTTTGTGCACCGGCGAAAGTTGCACGACACTAAGAAGATAGTGATGGTGGAAGGTGAAAGTGCATCTAAACCATGGACTCAACATTAGTCATGGAGAACTCATATACTTGTTGAAAAAGTTTTATTGGTAATTGAAACAAAGTATTCAACGCATACTCCTAGGGGAAGGGTTGGTAGGTATAAACCATCACGCGATCCCGACCGCCACGCAAAGGATGACAATCAATAGACTAATCATGCTCAGATTTCATCACATAGCGGTTCACCATACGTGCATGCTACGGGAATCACAAAATTCAACACAAGTATTTCTAGATCCACAACACCTTACTAGCATAACTTCAATATTACCAAAACCACAACTCAAAACTAATTGAGAAGAATCAAACTTCTCTAACTATTCAATGCACATGAAGGTGGAAGTTTTCGTATCCCTTTGGATAACTACCCCTTTTGAGACTACTTTCAATGCATAGATCAACTACCAAGCCACGCACCACTGTGCTCTAAAAAATATAAGTGAAGCACATAGAGCAAAAGTATCTAGCTCAAAAGATATAAGTGAAGCACATGTGAGCTGAATTGTCTACCAAAAGATATAAGTGAAGCTCGACAAAATCATGGTGAGTGCATGTATCTCTCTAGGTGTGCAGCAAGCATGATTTTGACACAACAAAAAATAAAAGACTCCTACGATAAAAGACGCTCCAAGCAAAAACACATAACATATGGTGAATAAAAATATAGCCCCAAGTAACGTTACCGATGGATTGAAGACGAGAGAGGGGATGCCTTCCCGGGGCATCCCCAAGCTTAGGCTTTTACGACATCCTTGAATCTCTTGGGGTGCCTTGGGCATCCCCAAGCTTGAGCTCTTGCCACTCTTTATCTCTTTGTCCATAAGAACTTCACCCAAAACTTGAAAACTTCACAACACGAAACTTAAACAGAAACTCGTGATAACATTAGTATGAGAAAGCAAACCACCACTTCCTTAGGTACTATAGCAAACTTAAATTCTACTTATGCTGATGTTGGGTTACTGTATTTTCAATATTCCATGGCTAATACCCCCCCCCCCCCGATACTATGCATAATTTCATCAAAATAAGCAACCAACACAACAAAAACATAATCTGTTAACAGCAGACCAGTCTGTAGCAATTTGTATATTTCGTATATTTCTGGTACTTCAAAAATTCTGAAAAATTACGACAGTCTAAAGAATTTGCGTAGCAATCAGCAGCAAAAAGAATCAACTCAAAAGCTCTTACAGAAAAAAATGAAAATTCTTTTCGTGAGAAGAAAGTTTCTGTCTTTTCCAGCATGACCAAACGATCATCCCCAAGACTAATCATAACGGTTTTGCTTGGCACAAATGCAAAAAAGAAACACAAAAAACACAATCATAACATAATTATGAAAGTGTGGAAAACACAAAACAGAAAGAAAAAGGATAGATTCGTTGGGTTGCCTCCCAACAAGCGCTTTTGTTTAACGCCCTTAGCTAGGCAAAAGGTGATGGAATCGCGTATAGTCATCTTTGGTGCTCAAACCATAAGTAGCCCTCATCATAGATTCATAAGGCAATCTTATTTTCTTTCTAGGAAAGTGCTCCATGCCCTTCTTTAAAGGAAATTGAAATCTAATATTCCCTTCCTTCATATCGATGATAGCACCAATAGTCCTTAGGAAAGGTCTACCAAGAATAATGGGACATGAAGGATTGTAATCTATGTCAAGTACAATGAAATCCACGGGTACATAGTTCTTATTTGCAACAATAAGAACATCATCGATCCTTCCCATGGGTTTCTTGACAGTAGAACCCGCAAGATGCAAATTAAGATAACACTCTTCAATCTCATGAAAACCAAGAATATCACATAAAGACTTTGGAATCGCGGAAACACTAGCACCCAAATCACACAAAGCATTGCACTCATAGTTTTTGATCTTGATTTTGATAGTGGGTTCCGACTCATCATGAAGTTTTCTAGGTATAGAGACTTCTAGTTCGAGCTTCTCTTCAAGAGATTTCATCATAGCATCTACGATATGTGCGGTAAAGGCTTTGCTTTGGCTATAAGCGTGTGGAGAGTTTGCAATGGATTGCATCAAAGAAATGCATTCAAACAAGGAGCAATTATCATAATTGAATTCCTTGAAATCCAAAGTGGGAGTTTCATTACTACCCAAAATTTTGATTTCTTCTACTCCACTCTCCACACCTTTATCATCAAGATGGGTGGACTCCGAATCATTGGGGCATTTTTCAACCAAAGTGGATTCATATCCAGCCCCTCCATAAATAGGTTTGACACGTGAAAACAAATATTCAAGAGGAGACACACCAAGCACTTTAAGATCTTCGTGATTTGCATCACTAGAACGCACCCTTTTAAACCATTCATGCCTAGCGCGAATTTGGGCGGTTCTTTCTTTGCTCTCATTCATGGAGACACGCATAGCTTTCAAATTTTAATCCAAGTTGACCTTGGGAGGAGCACATCTAACTTTCAAAGCATCAATATCACAAGACATCCTATCAACGCTCTTAGCCAAATCGTCTATTTTGAGTAGTTTTTCCTCTATGGACGCATTGAAAATCTTTTGAGAGTTGATGAACTCTTTGATATTACTCTCTAAATCAGAGGGTAATTTGTTGTGATTTCCATAAGTGTTGTTGTAGGAATTGCCATAATTGTTAGAGGAGTTACTAGGAAAATGCCTAGGAACATAGTTTCCTCTAAAAGCATTGTTGTTGCCAAAATTGTTCCTACCAATAAAATTCACGTCCAAACTAGCGTTGCTACTCTCAATCAAGGAAGATAGTGGCATGTCATTAGGATCTACAATAGCGTTTCTACTAGCAACCAAATTCATCAACTCGTCCATCTTAGCACTAAGCGAGTTAATCTCTTCTATAGCGTGTACCTTTTTGCTAGTATGTGACCTTTCAGTGTGCCACTGAGAGTAGTTGGTCATGATATTGTCTAGGAGTTTTGTAGCGTCTCCTAACATGATTTCCATGAACGTTCCACCTGAGGCGGAGTCCAAGATATTGCGAGAAGCGAAATTCAAGCCAGCGTAAAAAAATTGTATAATCATCCACAAACTCAAGCCATGAGCGGGACAATTTCTAATCATAAGCTTCATCCTCTCCCAAGATTGTGCAACGTGTTCATGATCAAGTTGCTTGAAATTCATGATATCGTTACGTAAGGAGATGATCTTAGCCGACGGAAAATACTTGGATATGTAAGCATCTTTGCACTTATCCCAAGAATCGATACTATTTTTAGGCAAAGAAGAAAACCAAGTTTTTGTGCGATCTCGCAACGAGAAAGGAAAAAGTTTCAACTTAATCACGTCATTATCCACATCTCTTTTCTTTTGCATATCACAAAGCTCAATGAAGGTGTTGAGATGGGATGCGGCATCTTCACTAGGAAGGCCAGAGAATTGCTCTTTCATAACAAGATTCAGCAAAGCTGCGTTGATTTCATACGATTCCGCACTAGTGGCGGGAGCAATCGGAGTACTAATAAAATCATTATTATTGGTATTCGAGAAGTCGCAAAGTTTTGTGTTTTCAGCCATGATGACTTCAAAAAACAAACAAGCACACAAGCAAGCAAGAAAACCGGCAAAAGAAAACGGCAAAGGAGAAAGGCAAATGAAAACGGCAAATGTGAAGTGGGGGAGAGGAAAACGAGAGGCAACTGGCAAAAAAGTAAATGCAAGAGATGAGTTTGTGAGACCTACTTGGATAGATCTCTCCTTCCCCGACAACGACGCCAGAAATAGGCGTGTTGACGGGAGATTATTCTTGTCTTGATATTCCTCGGCAAGCGATCCTCCTCCCCGGCAACGGCGCCAGAAATACTTCAGCTACTGCAACAAAAGACCTTCCAATGGTGCCAGAAATAAGCGTGTCGACGACACTAGGAATCCTTCTGCTACGGCTACGCCTTAAGGGGCTTCCTAGGCAAATATGCAAAGGATTTCCCCCATGACCTTAGAGCCTTGCGTTGGTGTTCCCTTGAAGCGGAAAGGGTGATGTAGCGCAACGGTGGTAAGTATTTCCCTCAGTTTGAGAACCAAGGTATCGATCCAGTGAAGGAGTATCAGAAGAGCCTGCACAAACACAAAAAGCTTGCTCCCAACGCTATGAAGGTGTTGTCAATCCCTTATAGATTGTTCTCCAAGTGAGAACTGAAAGCAACAAATTAACAAAGCAAAGTAAAAGCGAAAGTGGAAACGATAGGTGTGAATAGACCCGGGGGCCGTAGTGTTTACTAGAGGCTTCTCTCATGAAAGCAAATAGACGGTGGGTGAACAAATTACTATCGAGCAATTGATAGAACCACGCAAAGTCGTGACGTCATCTATGGCAATGATTATATCTATAGGCATCACGTCCAAAACAATTAGACCGATACTTTCTGCATCTACTACTATTACTCCACACGTCGATTACTATTCCGCATGCATCTAGTGTATTAAGTCCAAGAGAACAGAGTAACGCCTTAAGCAAGATGGCATGATGTAGATGGACAATATCATATCAACGACAGAGCCCACCTTGTTACCCTTGATGGCAACTACACGATGTGTGCCTTGTTGCCCCTACTGTCACTGGGAAAGGTCACCACACGGTAAGAACCCAAAACCAAGCACGACTCCCATTGCAGGAATCATAGATCTAGTTGGACAAACAAAACCCAAGACTTGGAGAGACTTATAAGGATATCAAATCATGCATATAAGAAATCAGAAAAGACTCAAATATATATCATAGATAATCTGATCACAAATCCACAATTCATCGGATGTCGACAAACACACCGCCAAAGAAGATTACATCGGATAGATCTCCATGAAGATCATGGAGAACTTTGTATTGAAGACCCAAGAGAGAGAAGAAGCCATCTAGCTACTAACTACGGACCCGTAGGTCTGAAGTGAACTACTCACGAGTCATTGGAGGGGCGATGATGTTGATGAAGAAGCCCTCCAACTCCAAAGTCTCCTCCGGCAGGGCACCGGGAAGGGTCTCCAGATGAGATCTCACGGAAATGGAAGCTTGCGGCGGCGGAAAAGTATTTTCATGGATCCCTTGATTTTTTTTTCTGATTTTTAGGGAATATATAGGCGCAAGATCTAGGTCAGGGGGGTGCCAGGGAGGCCACAAGCCGGGCCACCGCCGCCTCCCCCCTGGTGGTGGAGTGGGAGCTTGTGGGCTCCCTGTAGCCCTCCTGGCTTGGCCCACAAGCCCCCTCATCTTCTTCCGTTCGGGAAAAATCATATCGGGGATTTTATTCCGTTTGGACTCCATTCCAAAATCAGTTTTGAAAAGAGCCAAAACATAGAAAAAACAGGAACTGGCACTTGGCACTGAATTAATTAGTCCCAAAAAAGATATAAAAGGTACATAAAACATCCAAAGATGACAAGATAACAGCATGAAACCATCAAAAATTATAGATACGTTTAAGACGTATCAGTGGGGTTAAGCCTCATCTGGTAGACGCGCAGGTTGCCAAAGGTTTCCTTGAGATCCTCCAAGAGCGACTCCTTGCGGTGAGACCTGACCACGATGTCGTCCACATAAGCATGGAAATTACGACCTATCTGGCTCTTCAAGCAGTTTTGGATGCAGCACTAGTAAGTCGCCCCCGCACTCTTGAGCCCAAACGGCATGGACACATAACAGAAAGCTCCGAATGGGGTTATGAAGGATGTCTTCTCCTGATCCGCCACTGCCATCTTTATCTGATGGTATCCTGAATAAGCGTCCAAGAAACACAGATTGCTTCATACCTTTCTGTCTAGGGTTAGTAGATATTCCCTTTTTTGAACCCTTAGTAGATCCGATTTTTTAGATGCTTTGGTACAAACCTGTTTGTCTTGGACTTAGTAGAAAGAAAGAAAACCTTGTCCATTTGTAAGTCGCCTTCAAATTATGTTGGTTCCTTTGGTATGACTGTAACCCGCTGATGGGGTTATAGTCCCAGGGTAGGGTCACATGCATGTCCTATAGGTCCTACCAAAGGACTACCCTTCATAGAGGACAAGGCCCTTAGACAGTTCCGACTGAACTAAGGACGCCTCCATCATCCAGTCGGCGATGAGCACTCGGAACATATTTAATGTTCCAACTGGCTTCCACTCTGTACATCGTAACCTTCGAGGAGGGCAACGGTCATACGTTTTCATACACCATTATTAACATTTAAGGCTTACATTACCTGTAACGTAGGCATTTATTCGCCACTATTCCACCCCTGTCCACCGGGCCATTATGAAGGGCAGCGCGCTCTATATAGGCGGCCCTTCCCCACTCGTGCAAGGGTTGGCACTTGTTGTAATCCTATAATCCACTCGACACTAAGCTCCCAAGAGCACTGAGACGTAGGGCTTTTACCTCCACCGTAGAGGGGCCTGAACTCATACATCCTCGCCGTAGCTAAGGCTCTGCCCATCCTTTCGTACCCTACACTTCTACTATCAGACTTATACCCACGACAGTTGGCGCCCATCGTGGGGCGTCTAAGCGACTTCCGGCGAGTTTGCGATTTCATCTTTTCATCATGTCGTCTGGCGGAGATATATGCATGGGTCAAGAGATCCTCTTCGGCGCACTTTCCTTCATCTTCGAAGATTCGGCATGGCTTCGGGATGCGCCCCTCGACGTCGAGGCGCTCCCCAGTCGCGGGGCTACACACTTTCGTGCCGGTTCCCGCAGCGTCCTTCTTCTCCAGCCATCGGCCCCGGTGTCGATCTTCACCCCCGTCACGCGCCGCAACAAGCGCTCCCGTCGTCCGCGGCTCCACCGTTGGGTGCGACATGCCCAGGCGCGACAGAGCGCGTCCTCTCAAGTGGCGGTGCTCGAATCGGTTGTGGTCGTGCCGCCATCCCAGTGCTTGGACTCAGTTCTGACTGAGCTACCTTCCGAGTACCTGGGTCGCAGGCCTGCAGCCGAAGTTGTCATGGATGATTCCCATGAAAGTCCCCTCCGGACTGGTCGGAACAAGCATGAGGTCAGAGAATCATCCGACGCTCGTCGTCAACACCATCGTTCTGCCAGTCGACGCACTCGCTAGAGCAACGTCCAGGTGTTCCGCACAACCATCCTCAACCTGGCTGCGGTTGCCACGATAGCCGATTCTCTCCAACCGACTGATTCAGAGGCTGGTAGAGGGATCGAGCAGATCCGTGCCCTGTTGCATACGGCGCAGCAGCAAAATTCGGTGGTCTCCCAGTCGCACAACAGGATCCACAACAGTTTTGTTCACGCGAACACGCATCAGTCGGTTTTCAACCCCGACTCTCATCAACGACGCAGAGGGGGCAGCCGTTCAAGGAATCCCGAAGATCGTCGCCGTTCGCACACCCCTTCGCGGGTTGGGCCTTACGGGCCCCGGCATCACGATGATCGTCGTTCAGTCGGTGACGCGCATGATCCAAGGCCCAACGCAAGAGGGTACATCGCCCAGAAGAAGGTCGACAGAAGTCGAGCCCACCGTGATGGTCACGATAGAGACCGTCCGAGTGGAAGCAGGACCGTCGTCTCTGGTCCCGAGTGCTTCAGTAGGGCCATCAACTCAGCCGACATCCCTCCCAACTTCCGATTGGCGACGGGAATCAGCAAGTTCACATGAGAGTCCAAGCCAGAAACTTGGTTGGACGACTACAGAGTGGCGGTCCAGATCGGTGGCGGAGATGACCAGGTCGCCATGAAACACCTCCCCCTGATGCTCGATGGCTCGGCGCGAGCTTGGCTGAACCAGTTAGCTCCGTCAAGCATCTACAGCTGGGCAGATCTGTCCCGAGTCTTCATCAAGACCTTCGAGGGTACCTGCAAGCGCCCTGCTGGTCTCGTAGAGGTCCAGCACTGTGTCCAGAAGCAGAACGAGCCCCTGCGCAATTTCATCCAGCGCTGGACAACCCTCTACCACACGGTGGAGAACGTCACAGAACACCAAGCAATCTGCGCCTTCAAGGCAGGCGTGCGGTACAAAGATCTGTACCTGAAGTTCGGTCGGACAGGCGACATTTCCATGAGCAAGATGATGGAGATAGCCGCACGCTATTCAAATGGCAAAGAGGAGGACCGCATACGTAGCGGCAAGCATAAGTCAGTCACCGACGAAGATGGGAACAACAATCGAAAGCAGAAGCAGAAGGCTCAATCCACTCCGCAGGCAGAGGCAACGGACGTTACAAATGCCAAGTTCAAAGGCAAGGGGAAAGCTCAGTACACCCCCAAGAAGAGGCAGTCAGGAAATTCCATCCTGGATCAGCTGTGTCCAATACACACGAAGATGGACAAAGAAGGCAATGCCATATTCCTGAAGCATACCACTCGGCAGTGTCGCCTCCTAATCCAAGGATTCGGTGAAGGGCAGCCGAGTGAAAAAGACACCGAGCTGGATGATGAGGACAAGGAGGATCCGTTCCCCCCAAGTCCATGCAACGTTGATGATTTTTGCTGATGTGGAAAGCAAAAGTCGACTGAAGATGGTTAATAGGGAGGTGAACATGGCAACCCCAACCACCCCCACATTCCTCAAGTGGTCACAGACTGCGATCATCTTTGATTAGTCGGACCATCCAGCACACGTACCCACCCCAGGGAGCCAAGCTCTGGTCGTCGACCCGGTGGTGGAAGGAGTCAGGCTGCGCAAAGTCCTCATGGACGGCGGCAGCGGCTTGAACATCATGTACGCCGACACTTTCAAGGGAATGGGCATTCTGATGTCCAAACTTAGCGAGAGCAGTATGCAGTTCCACGAAGTCGTCCCAGGACGAAAGGCCAAATCACACGGTCAGATCGCATTGGATGTCGTCTTCGGCTCTGACAAGAACTTCCGCAAGGAGAAGCTTACATTCGAGGTGGTGGACTTCCAGAGTGCATACCATGCGATTCTGGGCCGTCCGGCATATGCGCGTTTCATGGCCCGTCCATGTTACGTCTATTTGAAGCTGAATATGCCAGGTCCCAAGGGTGTGATTACGGTCAAAGGCAATCGGCAGCGGGCCGAGGAGTGTCTACAGCAGGGGTCGGGGATTGCCGATCAGCAGATGGCTATTCTCGAGCTGGATGAGTACAAGAAGACCGCCGACCCCGCTGACCTGATGCGTTCGAAGAAGCCAGCTTCCGAGTCCGCATTCCAGTCGGCAGGAGACACGAAGAAAGTCAGCATCCACCCGACAGACGACGGCGCTGCTCCGACAAACATCTCCACCACCCTTGATCCAAAATAGGAAGCCGAGCTCATCCAATTCCTCCGTGAGAACTGCAACATTTTTGCATGGAAGCCCGCTGACATGCCAGGTGTACCCAGGGAGTTGGCTGAGCACCGAATGCATGTGGATCCTGCTGCTCGGCCCGTCCGAGAACGCCTGCGTCAGTCCGCAGTGCACAAGAGGATGGCAATCGGAGAAGAGGTGGCTAAACTTTTGGCAGCCAACTTCATTCGCGAGGTACACCACTCCGAGTGGCTCGCTAATGTTGTCATGGTGCCCAAGAAGGACAAGTCTCTCCGTATGTGCATCGATTTCAAGCATCTCAATAAGGTCTGTCCGAAAGATCACTTCCCGCTCCCCCGCATTGATCAAATTGTTGATTCGACTGCGGGTTGCGAGCGTTTATCATTCCTTGATGCCTATTCGGGCTATCATCAGATCCGTCTGTATGGTCCGGATGAATTAAAAACAGCCTTCATCACCCCATTCGGGTGTTTCTGTTACATCACTATGCCATTCGGTTTGAAGAATGCAGGAGCAACTTTTATGCGCATGATCCAAAAATGCCTCCTTGACCAGATCGGTCGAAATGTGGAGGCATATATGGACGATATCGTAGTCAAGTCACGCAAAGGTTCCGACCTGCTGACTGACTTGGCAGAAACATTCGCCAACCTACATAGGTACGATATCAAGCTCAACCCAGCCAAGTGTTCATTCGGCGTTCCCAGCGGGAAGTTACTTGGTTTCTTCGTTTCCGAACGAGGGATCGATGTCAACCCCGAAAAGATCGGGACCATTGTCCGAATGGAGCGGCCGGTAAGGATACATGATGTTCAAAGGCTCACAGGTTGCCTAGCGACTTTGAGCAGGTTTATCGCTTGACTCGGCGAGAAGGCGTTACCTCTGTACCGACTCATGAAGAAGTCAGATACCTTCGAGTAGACAGACGAAGCCCAAATTGCATTCGACGACCTCAAAGCCCTGCTTTCCACCCAGCCGGTTCTTACTGCCCCGCTCAGTAAAGAACCCCTTCTTCTGTACATCGCGGCTACAAATCAAGTCGCCAGCACCATTCTGACAGTCGAACGTGAAGAAGAAGGCAAATCGTACAAGGTTCTGCGGCCAGTATATTATGTCTCCGAAGTCCTGACTCCTTCCAAGCAGAGGTATCCCCATTATCAGAAGCTTATTTATGGGATCTGCCTGACTGCAAAGAAGGTGGCTCATTATTTCCAAGACCACTCGGTGTCTGTCATATCTGATGCTCCGTTGTCGGAAATTCTCCACAATCGGGATGCATCAGGCCGAGTGGCAAAGTGGGCAATGGAGATGCTATACTGCGACATCAAGTTCCAAGCCAAGAAAGCTATAAAGTCTCAAGCTCTAGCTGACTTCATAGCAGAATGAGTAGAACAACAGCAACCGACTCACATCTACTCCGCTCATTGACCATGTTCTTCGATGGGTCCAAGATGTTGAATGGCTCCGGCGCCGGCGTAGTGAGCATATCCCCAAAAGGTGATAAACTCAAGTATGTGTTACAGATACATTTTGATTCTTCCAACAACGAAGCAGAGTACGAAGCTCTCCTTTATGGATTGCGCGTGGCCATCACACTTGGCGTCCGTCGCCTCATGGTCTATGGCGACTCAGATCTGGTGGTTAATCAAGTAATGAAGGCATGGGATGTAAGGAACCCCACCATGACTGCATACTGCAACGCAGTAAGGAAGCTCGAGAAGAAGTTTGAAGGTTTGGAACTTCACCATGTTCCCCAACTGAAAAACCAAGCAACAGATGAATTGGCAAAATTTGGATCCACTCAGAGACCGGTCCCGAGTGATGTCTGCCTCGAGCACCTACGCCTCCCCTCGGTGAAGGAAGATCCTTTTACAGAGGAGCCAGTACAACCTAAGAGCTCAACAGATCCGACTGAAGTCGAGGTCCCCGCTGTGGTTGATTTGATCATGGAGATTCTTGCTGTCATTCCCGAGTGGACTGTGCCGTTCATTGCGTACATCATGAGGCAAGAGTTACCAGAAGACGAAGTCCAAGCTAGGCAGATCGTCCGCAGGTCGAAGTCCTTCATCGTCATTGATGGCCAGTTGTACAGGGAAAGTATTTCACGCGTCCTTCAGCGGTGTATCTCCCCTGAGGAGGGATAGTTAATCTTGGAATAAATTCACTCGGGAACCTGCGGTCATCATGCCTCCTCAAGAGCAATCGTCGCCAAAGCATTCAGAGCTGGTTTCTTCTGGTTGCAGGCGAATGAAATGGCAAAATATATGGTCGACCGATGCGAAGGCTGTCAGTTCTATTCAAACAAGTCCCACAAGCCAACGTTCGCGCTGAAGACAATTCCTCTTGTTTGGCCATTTGCCGTGTGGGGATTAGATACAGTCGGACCATTCAGAACAGGCCAAGGAGGATTCACCCATCTGCTGGTAGCAGTCGACAAGTTTACCAACTGGATTGAAGCCAAGCCCATCAAGAAGCTTGATGCCCTTATGACCATCAAATTTATCAGAGACATCATCGCCAGATACGGGGCTCCGCACAGCATAATCACCGACAATGGCACAAACTTTGACTCGGATAGGTACAAAGGTTTTTGCACAGGCCAAGGTATCCGAGTGGATTTTGCATCTGTGGCGCACCCCCAACCAAAGGGGCAAGCAGAGCGGACGAATGGACTTATTCATCAAGGTTTGAAGCCTCGACTCCTGCGAGAAGTTGGAGATGCCGCCGGCGCATGGGTCACTGAGCTGCCTTTGGTGCTGTGGGGCCTCCGCACAACTCCGAATAGATCTACAGGGCGATCCCCATTCTTCCTTGTTTATGGGGCATAGGCAGTCTTCCCGAGTGACTTGCTTCACAACTCTCCACGAGTCAAACTCTTCTCCGAAGCCGAAGCAGAGCAAGCCAGGCAAGACGGACTGGATCTTCTAGAAGAAGAGCGCGAGATGGCACTGATCCGTTCAACAATTTATCAAAAAGATCTGCGACGATTTCACGCGCGGCACGTCGGGAGCCGCACATTCCAAGTAGGCGACCTGGTGCTCCGAGTGGATCAGCAGAGATCACACAAGTTGGCTCCCGCCTGGGAAGGACCCTTCATCATCTCTAAGGTGCTGAACAACGGAGCATATCGACTCTACAACCTCGACAGGGAAAAGGACGAGCCGCGAGCATGGAATGGAGATCTCCTGAAGCGCTTCTACACTTAATCGCCGACGGGACAATGTAAAGAACAAGTATCATTGAAGTAATACAAAGCAGATTGATTTCTTGCCGATTCAAAATTCTTCCGTGTTTGCAGACTCCGGTCTAAAAAACTAACTCCGAGTGTGCACTAAAAGTCGCACTCGGAGGCTTAGCTGCGGCCCAGAGTCGCCTAAGTACAAACTCGCTCCGAGTGTGCACTACAAGCCACGCTCGGGGACTTAGCTGCGACCCAGAATCGCCTAAGTACAAACACGCTCCGAGTGTGCGCTACAAGCCACACTCGGGGACTGAGCTGCGACCCAGAATCGCCTAAGTACAAACACGGTCCGGGTGTGCGCTAAAAGTCACACTCGGGGACTTAGCTGCGAGCCAGAGTCGCCTAAGTACAAACTAACTCCAAGTGTACTCTAAAAGTCGGACTCGGAGACTTAGCTGCAACCCAGAGTCGCCTAAGTACAAACTCACTCCGAGTGTGCACTAAAAGTCACACTCGGGGACTTAGCTGCGACCTAGAGTCACCTAAGTACAAACTCGCTCCGAGTGTGCAATACAAGCCACACTCGGAGACTTAGCTGCGACCTAGAGTCGCCTAAGTAAAAACCCGCTCCGAGTGTGCACTAAAAGTCACACTCAAAGACTTAGTTGCGACCCAGAGTTGCCTAAGTAAAAACACGCTCCGAGTGTGCACTAAAAGTCACACTTGGGGACTTAGCTGCGACTCAGAGTCGCCTAAGTAAAAAGCTTCCTCTGAGTGTGTACTCGAGATACACTCGGAGGCTTAGCAGACCCTCATTGAGGCTCATGTGGATGTGAAGACAACTGACAACTACATGAGTAACAACTCACTCCGAGTGTGCACGAAAAGTCACACTCGGGGACTTAGCTGCGACTCAGACTCGCCTAAGTAAAAAAGCTTCCTCCGAGTGTGTACTCGAGATACACTCGTGAGGCTTAGCAGACCCTCATTGAGGCTCATGTGGATGTGAAGACAACTGACAACTACATGAGTAAAAACTCGCTCCGAGTGTGCACTTACAGTCACACTCGGGGACTTAGCCGTGACCCAGGGTCACCTAAGTAACAACTCGCTCCGAGTGTGCACTAACAGTCGCACTCGGAGACTTAGCCGCGACCCAGAGTCGCCTAAGTAAAAGCTCGCTCCGAGTGCGCACTCGGAGGCTTAGCAGATCCTCATTGAGGCTCATGTGGATGTGAAGACAACTGACAACTACATGCTCCGCATGTTTGCCATTGGCTTCACCAAGAGACGCCAAACAAAAACCACGAGCCAAAATTGTGACAAAAAAAACTCAGCGAAGAAGAGCAAAAGATCCGATTCGAATTCAAAGTTGGATCTACGATCAGTCGGCTCGGTGTGAATTAAGCTTATCCACACCGAACCACGAATGTGACGGCCAACAGCAGTGGCCAAAGTTTAATACAGATACCACTCGGCATACCGAGGTAAATGTGCATTCACCACAAAGTTTTTTCAAGCGTCACCGGGACTGGCAGGCTCCACAAAGGTGTCAAGGTCGATTCCGTCTGCAATGCGGGTGGCTGTGTCGAGGAAGGTCTCCATGAAATCTTCGAATTGAAGCTTCTTGGTGTTGGCGACCTGCAACGTCTTCAGCTTTTCTTCGCGGGCTTCCTTGCAGTGCACTCGGACCAGAGATAGCGCCATGTCCACACCACACCGAGCGGCAGACTTCTTCCATGCCTGCACTCTGCTTGGGATGTCCTCCAGCCAAGTCATCAACCCATCTATTTCTTGCCAGGAATCGTCTTCAGGCCACAGCTCCTTGTTGATCCGGCCGACAACTTTTCTCAGGCGGCCAATGAAAGGGCCCACCCTGTTAAGGCGATAATGCGCTCGGAGCATGTCCTGGTTAGCTTCATCGCCGAGTGGAACATTGGGAACAACCGACCGCTCAATTTCGGCTGCTTCAGCCTCAACATCTCGACAGAAGTCTGCACAAAAAAGACAAGCAGAAAGTAAGCGCAGAGTGAACTCCAAAGTCAAGAAGCACTCGGCAACAACTTACCACCAAGCAGTGCGACCATCTTCCTTGCCCAGTCGCTGACGTAGTTCTCCAGTGCCATGCACCGAGTGTTCATCACCTTCAGCTGGCCCATCCATTCAGATCTCTGACTCTTCATTTTTTCAACTTCGGCTAGCAATACCTTGTTGGTCTCCCGATACTCCTCCAAAGACTTCTCTCGGTCAGCAAGAGCCTCCTTCACACCAGCCAGGTCATTCACAGCCGCCTCCAAGTCCGCAGCAAGCTGAATCTTCTCAGCCTTCAGAGCATTGTACGCAGATCCCATTTCGCAAGTCTTCTGCCAAATAGACACAAAGGGAGGATCAGACACATTCAACAAGGAAAAAGTATCGACACATATGACAAAACAATCAAAGCTCAAAGTTCTTCAGACCCCTGCCGATGCAAGCAATCGACAGCGGTCTCGGGGACTACACCCAGTGGGTTCACTGAGAGTGACCCCACTGGCATGAAGCTCGAACAGGTCGGCCCTATTGAGCTCCTTGACAAACAAACAACACTATGAGATTACTATTACTCGACATGAGTAACACTACTCTTGGGGACTACACCCAATGGGTGCACTCGGAGTGCCCCCACTAGTACCATTCGGGCAGATCAGCTCTGATCTGTTCAGATTACGGAAAATACATATAAAGACAACTGCCGGTGCAAGCACTCGGCAGAAGTCTCGGGGACTACACCCACTGGGTTCACTCGGAGTAAACCCACTGCAAAATCATCCTACTGTATCCAAGTGTATCGCTGAAACCCCCAGTGGGTACCAATAGCAATGAAAACACTTACTAGCGCACTTACTCGGATGTCATCTCGAAGCTCCAAGCTTTTCTTGTACAAAGACGCGATGGAGTCATACGCTCCCTTGGCGTCACCCACCATCAGTTCCACCTGCACCATGGCTTCCTTGCCGGCCCCCACCTGGTCTTCCGGGAGGCGTCGGGCGTCATATTGAACAGTTGACGGACCCGGCGTGACAGTGGACTCCCTGGGCATCCCGAGCTGTGCTCTAGTCGGTTCCGCCGTGAGGGGCACTGTCTTAGTCGGTGGCACCGTCCCAGTCGGCGACACGTTCATGGTGGGACAACCTCAGGGACAGGCGCCAAAATCTGCTCCGACCCCCTTTGGTCGCCGTCCTCCAGATGGATCACCTCCGAAGGAAGCCGGACTGAACAAAATGAAATTATAGAAAAAGGTCAAGATCAAGGACAACACTCGCGAAACAGTAATGCAGCTCTCAGAGTCGTGACAACGTACCTTGCTGGGACGTGGCGGCATTATCCGTGTCCATGGGATCATCGTCCTGGCGCGGCAGAGAGGTGGCGGAGGTAGCAGCTCTGTTGAGGGAAATCCACTCGACGGATAAGCATGAGTTCAATCGGATACTGAAGGAAGATGGAAGAACAAGACACTTACGCTGAGGCGACTGGAACAGCGATCTTCGTCCGAGGCAAAGCTTTCCGAGGCTTAGGCCCACTAGGTTTGGCCACCTTGGACGGCTGGTTCACGGGCTCGGCAGCAGCATCCCTATTCCTATTCACACTCCGAGCACTCGGAGCCACGGGAGGGGATGGCGGAGCACTCGGGGCCGCTGGAGGAGCCGGCGGAGCAGTGGGGTCGTGACGACGCTTAGTTTGGTGCTCTGGTGGTGAAGGTGGCGAGCTCTGCTCCCCATCCTCCTCCTCCCCCTCTTCCGTCTCCTCCTCCGTCTCCCCACTGTCGAAGACGTACTCGGTGCTATCCACGCTGCCCTCCTGGCTGCCCTCCTCTTCCTCGGCTAGATTCCCGTTCGAGATGGCAGAATACCAGTTGGTCCACTCCTACACAAAACGCAGTCGGCAACGTCAGTCGGCAGGACAAGAAAAGCAATAAATCTAAGAAGATTAAAAGCACTCGACAATATGTACTCACCTCATTCGGAGGAGGATTGTTGGCGCGTAAGGGCTTCACCCGTCGGGCTCCCTCGAGGTTATCACACGCACCTGTGATGCCGCGGACCCACGCCCTCACAGTCTCCCCGCTCACGCACTCTGGATGAGACCGAGTGGAATCTGAAGGCCCCGTGTAGTGCCACATGGTGTGGTGTCGGGCCTGCAGCGGCTGGATGCGCCGACCCAGAAAAGTCTCCAGCAGATCTGTGTCGGTGACTCCCTTACGGACGACGGCTATTAACGCGTCGACTAGAGGATGGATCTGGATCCTCTCCCCCTTAGAGAGCGCAAACATCCTGGGAGAGCCCGGACGGTCTAATCTAAAAGGTGGCAACCCAGTCGAAGCATTTGGACAAGCAATGTCCTGGCAATAGAACCAGGACGATTGCCAGTTCCTAACTGACTTGGACAGGTGGAGGGGGGTAGCTACTCTTTATTTTCTTCTGGAAGCCTAAACCCCCGCAGAGCTGGAGGATATGGGTCTTATCGTCCGACTGGCTAAGCTTTTTGACGGGTTGGGATCTAGCAAAGAAGCCGTACTTAAAGAGCCCCCAGTGGGGGGACATCCAATAAAGCACTCGCAAAGGGTGACGAATGCAGCAAGGTGGGCTATTGCGTTTGGAGAAAAATGATGGAGCTGCGCCCCGAAGTAAGTCATGATACCTCGGAGGAAAGGATGGGGAGGCAAGGAGAAGCCTCTGAACACGTGGCTGAGCAGCAGAACGCGCTCCCCCTCCTTTGGCGCCGGCTCCGTCTCGCCTTCCGGCAGCCTCCAGGACTTGTTGACGATCATGCCATGCTCCACCAGCTCCAGCAAGTCGTCCTCCGTCACCGAGGAGGGGAGGAAATCCCCCTGGATCCAACCCGCCGGCAGCGCTCGCTGCCGCCGCTGAGTAGGGGCCGCCCCCTTCTTCTTCTTCTTCTGCAACTCGAGTTTGCTGGTCTGCCCCTTCGTCATGGCGAAGGAGACGGATCCGCAGATGAGGAGGGGAAGGAGGTGGCTTGAGGCTTGCAGAGAGCTGCGGGAGGAGCAGGATTAATGCGAGGAAGATGAGCAGCGCAACAAGAAATCCCGCCGGAGAGGCTTAAATAGGCTTCCGACTGGGTCACTAACAGGTGGACCCAAGATCTTATCCCCCCAACCGGCCACTGCGAGGTTAGTGGAGAAGATAAAGGCGCGGTAATCGAGGAGGCAAAACCTACTCGATGGCGATGTCGTCATCCCCGTTGAGCGTGCGGCAACCAAAATTTGAGGATCCCGGAAAATCCGGCGCTGTCCGTTTGACCAGTCACGTCAAAAGATTCCGCGAAAGCACTCGGTCCCTGACGGTTCGTTTCACTGGTATATTCACTCGGATCACTGGTTGAAAGGATAAAATGGATCGAGGCAAACAACGCTAAAGTCACCTCCATACCAGTCGGTTCCATACTCCAGACAGCACTTCATCGTTCCAACCCTGATCTATTCGGGGACTAATGATGGGGTTATAGTCCCAGGGTAGGGTCACAGGCCTGTCCTACAGGTCCTACCCAAGGACTACCCTTCATAGAGGACAAGGCCCTTAGACAGTTCCGACTGAACTAAGGATGCCTCCATCATCCAGTCGGCGACGAGCACTCGGAGCATATTTAACGTACCGATTGGATTCCACTCTGTACATCATAACCTCCCAGAAGGGCAACGGTCATACGTTTTCATACACCATTATTAACATTTAAGGCTTACGTTACCTGTAACGTAGGAATTTATTCGCCACTATTCCACCCCTGTCCACCGGACCATTATGAAGGGCAGCGCACTCTATATAAGCGGCCCTTCCCCACTGGTGCAGGGGTTGGCACTTGTTGTAATCCTATAATCCACTCGACACTAAGCTCCCAAGAGCACTGAGACGTAGGGCTTTTACCTCCACCGTAGAGGGGCCTGAACTCATACATCCTCGCCGTAACTAAGGCTCTGCCCATCCTTTCGTACCCTACACTTCTACTGTCAGACTTATACCCACGACACCCGCCATCTTCTGTAAATCGCTTCCCCTTTAGGCGACGACTCACGTTGAGGCAACCTTAATGTTGGAGGTTGTGTTGTTACTCAAAATTAGAACCGCCCATATAGTTCTATCCTGAGTATCATGCTTCCCAAATAATTTGTTCCTCTTTTAAATGACCCACCAAAAATGTCTCTGCAGCCCATTTCCCCTGAATCCATCATCATGGCCAAACCCGCCTCATGCAACTGGACGCTCTCTCAAGTCTCTGACACTCTATTCCAGCACTATGTGTCTTTAGGAGCCTTATCATCAAAAAAAGAAATTGGTTGGCGAGCTGCCGTTGGAGAGGAACGACCGTAGCCCAATGAAGGAGAAGTAGTGGTTTTCGTAGATCATATTGGAAGGGGTTTTACTCCGCCCGGGTCAAAATTCTTTCGAGATGGTGTGCGCTTTTACAATATCCATCCTCAAGACGTGGGTCCTAACTCCGTAACCAACTTTTGCAAATTCCAAGTGTTCTGTGAAGTGTACATGGGAATGGAGCCCACTGTCCTCCTATTCAGGGAATTCTTTTATCTCAACCGCCAAACAGAATTCGCCAATGGACACTGCTTAGAAATTGGCGGGGCAACAATCGAGAGACGAAGGTAATGTGGTTTCCCAGCTGCTATGTTACCTAGTCACCCGAAAGTTTGGGGGTAAGACTTGGTTTTATTGCAAAAGCACAGCTCCAACCGATGAAAATCATTTGTCGGGTTTTAGAGAAGACCGCCTTCCACTCGTTTTTAGAGCACTCAGTACAAATTTAACCATATATTTATCAAATAATATGTGAGAGTTTACACGGTGTACAAATTTAAACATATGTTTTAATGATTTACATAGATACTATTTTTATTGTAAAAATGTTGGGTGTACATCTGTACACCCATGAACTCATGTAGCTCCATCCATGTACATCAAGTACTCACATCGTCATGTATCAAAACATTTTTGTGACACGCTCCATCCGGGGCAACTAACCCTAGCTGACACTCCATCTCCTTCCCCTCTCATAGGGGCACCCCGTAGCAAGGGTGCACCAGCGGTGGCTACGGGGATGCTGCTGATCATGAGGACCTGGTAAGGAAGGTTCAGTGGACTGTTGTTTGTTGGCTATGGGAATGTGTGCCCGAGTTGCGGTCTCCAACAGACAATGTTTGACGGCGACGTTGGTGTTCTAGCATAGCGATATTCAACGAGGTCTAGCCTCGCTAGTTCATCGGAGAAAAGCACGTCGGTGCATGGTCCTAGAGGGCAAGCTCGACATCAATCTCAAACTAGCATGCAGCGGTTTCCTGCTTTCTACAAGGAGTCATCGTGTTTATCTTGGGGAAGCGAGACGATGGCGTTGCGCCAGTGTAGGAACAATGTTCTTCCCATCCCTTTTTGTCTCTTGGTGTGTTTTATCACAGTCAAAGGGTGTGTGAGGTCGTGTCTTCGACGGGTCTTCTAGAATATGACTCTGCATTCGGACGGATTTCGTGGTCTTTGAAGTTTCTACATGCCCTTATCAGCGTATTCTTCTCTGGGCAATGATTTCTTTCGTAGATTGTAGCTGCCGGCATCTCCTAGTCTGTATTGACAACTTTACGGACGCTACTTCTACAAGATCATGGGATATTTATTTATTTTTGCTCAGCCAAGGCGGAGGTCTAGAAGCGGCATCAAGCTTTTCTCATGGTGTATCGCTAGTGGATGCAGAGGAAGAAGACTTCAACACCTCCAAGGTTTTGAATGGGCGCGTTTGGTTGCCTAGAGTGAATAGTGACTGCATTTCAGCTACATCTCACCAGAGCCTGGTTGAGCAAAAACAGGCAACAAACCAACATTTGCATCTTGTTTGGTTGTGTGCATCGCATCAAAGGCTAGTTTAGGGGCGGCTGTTTGGTTGTCTGCATTTGTGCTTAAGGGGTGAGCAGATGCAAACCATAGTTGTTTGGCTGACTACATGTATGTGTTCTGCTCACCGCATTCATATATGCTGGCCTTACCAACACATTATACACAACAACAAGCAGAGTACTAACAACAGCTAAAAAGCAACAAAACAACACAAAAACAAGTAGGTAAACATTAGATAAACTCATACTGCTAAGTGGCTAGCATCCATACTGCTAACAAAAGTAAGTTTTAAGACATTAGGGATATCCCACGCCCCTTGCTTCACCACAGGATGTTGAACCCTGGACAAAATATTAGAAGTTTCACAGAAAGTTTTCCCATCACCTCTAACTAACTAGAAATTAATACTAACATAGTCCACAAGGTGAAATCTACATCACTCATGCAGTTATGTGTGCTGCAGTGCACCCGGCACCCGATGGGACTAGAATGGTTGTAGATTTGAACCTTGGTGCCGAGGCAGAAGATGTATAGCACAATGAGGTCGCCATGGATGATCCTATGACGGCGACAGAAGTAGTACCATCCTTGGCCAAACACCATCTACCCCTCGAAGTTCTGGACGTGAACCAAGAACTTGATAGAGGATAGGACACCAATCTTTCGATGAGATGGTGGGTAACGATTTGGTGGAGACAAATTTGATGATCCGACTACAAACGTGCAAGACGTTGCGCCTTAGTAATTGCAAAACCAATCTCCAATAGGTTATTGACCACGTGATGTCTACGCACACCTCTATTCTTGTAGACTATATTGGGCCTCCAAGAGCAGAGGTTTATAGGACAGCAACAATTTCCCTCAAGTGGATGACCTAAGGTTTATCGAACTCAGGGAAGTAGAGGTTGAAGATGTTGGGTTACGTAGAAAAATCAAAAAAATTCCTACGCCATATTCAGATCTTCCTATGGAGACACCAGCAACGAGAGAGGGGAGAGTGCATCTTCATACCTTTGAAGATCGCTAAGCGGAAGCGTTGCTAGAACACGGTTGATGGAGTCGTACTCGCGGCGATTCAGATCGCGGTGTGATTCCGATCTAGTGCCAAACCACGGCACCTCCGCATTCAACACACGTGCAGCCCGGTGACGTCTCCCACACCTTGATCCAGCAAGGAGGAGGGAGAGGTTGGGGAAGATCTCCGGCAGCACGACGGCGTGGTGTCGATGGAGAGATGAGGTCTCCCGGCAGGGCTTCGCCAAGCACCGTGGGAGAGGAGGAAGAAGAAGAGCAGGGCTTCGCCGAGAGAGAGGTGGAATTCCGTGTCTCCAATGGCCAAACCCCCCGCTATATATAGGGGGACGGGAGGGTGGCGCCCCCTTTAGGGCTTGTTCGGTTAATCCCCACCACAAGGGGATTGGAGGGGATTGGAGGGGTTTGAGGTGGATTTTGACTTGCTGGGGATTTAATCCCTTCCAATCCCCTTCAAACCCCTTGAAATCCTATGGAACCGAACAAGGCCTTAGGGTTTCCACCCCTAAGGGGGGGGGGGCAGCCCTATATGGGGGGAGGGGGTGGCGGCCAGGAGGGGAGGAGGGGGTGGCGCACCCCCTGGTGGGCCTTAGGCCCACCTGCGCTAGGTTTCCCCCCTTCCCCCTCTTAGGCGCCATGGGCTGGGTGTGGGGGCACACCAGCCCACCCAGGGGCTGGTTCCCGCTCACACTTGGCACATGTAGCCTCCTCGGGCTGGTGGCCTCTCTCGGTGGGCCTCCGGAACCCTTCCGGTGGTCCTGGTACTTTGTCGGTGGTGCCCGAAACATTTCCGGCGTCCAAACCCATCCATCCTATATATCAATATTTACCTCCGGACCATTCCGGAGCTCCTCGTGACATCCGGGATCTCATCCGGGACTCCGAACAACCTTCGGTAACCTCGTATAACAATTCCCTATAACCCTAGCATCATCGAACCTTAAGTGTGTAGACCCTACGGGTTCGGGAGGCATGCAGACATGACCGAAACATCTCTCCGGCCAATAACCATCAGCGGGATCTGGATACCCATGGTGGCTCCCACATGTTCCACGATGACCTCATCAGATGAACCACGATGTCAAGGATTCAATCAGTCCCGTATAAAATTCCCTTTGTCTGTCGGTATAGAACTTGCCCGAGATTCGATCGTCGGTATACCTATACCTTGTTCAATCTCGTTACTGGTAAGTCTCTTTACTCGTTCCATAGCACGTCATCCTGCGACTAACTCCTTAGTCACATAGAGCTCATGATGATGTTCTACCGAGTGGGCCCAGAGATACCTCTCCGTCACACGGAGTGACAAATCCCAATCTCGATTCGTACCAACCCAACAGACACTTTCGGAGATACCCGTAGTGCACCTTTATAGTCACCCAGTTACGTTGTGATATTTGATACACCCAAAGCACTCCTACGGTATCCGGGATTTGCACAATCTCATGGACAAAGGAAAAGACACTTGACATTAGAAAAGCTTTAGCATACGGACAACACGATCTAGTGTTATGCTTAGGATTGGCTCTTGTCCATCACATCATTCTCCCAATGATGTGATCCCGTTATCAATGACATCTAATGTCCATGATCAGGAAACCCTGATCATCTATTGATCAACAAGCTAGCCAACTAGAGGCTTGCTAGGGACACATTGTGATCTATTTATTCACACATGTATTATTGTTTCCTGTTAATACAATTATAGCATGAACAATCGACGATTATCATGAACAAGGAAATATGACAATAACCATTTTATTATTGCCTCTAGGGCATATTTCCAACAGTCTCCCACTTGCACTAGAGTCAATAATCTAGTTACATTGTGATGTATCGAACACCCATAGCATTGTAGTGTTGATCATGTTTTGCTCGAGTAAGAGGTTTAGTCAACGGGTCTGCAATATTCAGATCCGTGTGTACTTTACAAATATCTATTACTCCTCTCTAGACCTGGTCCTGGATGGAGTTGTAGCGGCGTTGGATGTGCTTGGTCTTCCGATGAAATCTGGGCTCCTTGGCTATGGCAACGGCTTCAGTGTTATCACAGAAGAGTGTCATCGGACCTGACGCGCTTGGAACCACTCCAAGCTCGGTGATGAACTCCTTCATCCATATCCACTCATGAGCCGCTTCCGAAGCAGCTATGTACTCTGCTTCACATGTAGATGATGCTGCCACGACATCTTGCTTGCTGCTGCACCAGCTCACTGCCCCACCATTCAAAACATACATGTATCCGGTTTTTGACTTAGAGTCATCCGGATCTGTGTCGAAGCTAGCATCAGCGTAACCCTTTACTACGAGCTCTTCATCACCTTCATAAATGAGAAACATCTCCTTAGTCCTTTTCAGGTACTTCAGGATATTATTGACCGTTGTCCATTGTTCCATACCGGGATCACTTTGGTACCTCCCTACCAAACTTATGGCAAGGTTTATATCAGGTCTGGTACACAACATGACATACATTAGAGATCCCACGGCTGAAACGTAGGGGACAATACTCATCTTCTCTCTATCTGTTGCCGTGGTCGGTGACTGAGTCTTACTCAATCTCATACCTTGCAAAACTGGCAAGAACCCCTTCTTTGAGTTTTCCATATTGAACTTCTTCAATATCTTGTCAAGGTTTGTACTTTGCGAAATACCTATGAGGCGTCTCGATCTATCTCTATAGATCTTGATGCCTAATATGTATGCAGCTTCTCCAAGGTCCTTCATTGAAAAACTCTTGTTCAAGTACGCCTTTATGCTCTCTAATAACTCTATATTATTCCCCATCAATAATATGTCATCCACATATAGTATGAGGAAAGCTACAGAGCTCCCACTCACTTTCTTGTACAGATAGGCTTCTCCATAAACCTGTATGAACCCAAACGCTTTAATCACCTCATTAAAGCGAATGTTCCAACTCCGAGATACTTGCACCAGCCCATAGATGGAGCGCTGGAGCTTGCATACCTTGTTAGCACTCTTAGGATCGACAAAACCTTCTGGTTGCATCATATACAACTCTTCCTTAAGATACCCATTAAGGAACGTTCTTTTGACGTCCATTTGCCAAATTTCATAATCATGATTGGGGTAATGATTTTTCTTATGATCTTGAAAATTTGTTTAAGCCTCATGATGATTATTATGTTTGCAATAATATTGAAAGTGGGATTGGAGAAGTCATGACTTTAGTTGATGATAATCCCACTATTTTTAAAGAGCGTCAATTTTGCATGTCTGTGGATCATGAAAAGAATATTCTTTGTGATAGCTATATTGTTGAATTTGAATATGATCCCACATGTAATTTTTATGAGAGAGGAAAATATTGTGGTAGAAACTTTCATATCACTAAATCACCTCTCATTATGTGGAGATTACTATTGTCTCTTTCTTCTTCCTTGCATATGGTAACTATTGGTTGTCTTGACAATCTGTTTTCCTATAAAATGCCTATGCATAGGAAGTATGTTAGACTTAGATGTGATTTTCACATGTTTCATGATGCTCTCTTTGTGTCCGATTGCTATCTTTTCTGTGAGCATCATCGAATTATCAATGCCTAGCTAAGGGCGTTAAACAATAACGCTTGTTGGGAGGCAACCCAATGAATTTATCTTTGCTTTTTGTTTATGTTTTTTTGCGTCCACACCATCATAATTCTGTTATGATTGTGTTTTTTGTGTTTCTTTTTGTGTTTGAGCCAAGTAAAACCTTTATGACTAGTTTTGGCGATGGTTGTTTGATCTTGCTGAAAAAGACACAAACGTTTCTCTCACGAAATTATTTTTCATTTTTATCCAGAAAGAGATTTTGAGTTGATTATTTTTTCTGCTGGTTTATATGCCTTTTTCCCAGGATTTCGTAATTTTTCAGAATTTTTGTGGTACCAGAAGTATACAAAGTATACAGATTGCTACAGACTGGTCTGTTTTTGACAGATTCTGTTTTTGTTGGTGTTGGTTGTTTGTTTTGATGAAACTATGGATAGTATCGGGGGGTACTAGCCATGGAAAAGTGAGAATATAGTAATCTAACACCAATATAAATAGAAATCAAGATTGCTACAGTACCTCAAGAGGTGGTAGTTTGTTTTCTTGTGCTAATGATATCACGAGTTTCTGTTTAAGCTTTGTGTTCTGAAGTTTTCAAATTTTGGGTGATGTTCTCATGGACAAAGGGATAAAGAGTGGAAAGATCTCAAGCTTGGGGATGCCCAAGGCATCCCAAGCCAAATTCAAGGACACCAAAAAGCCTAAGCTTGGGGATGCCCCGGGAAGGCATCCCCTCTTTCGTCTTCAATCCATCGGTAACATTACTTGGAGCTATATTTTTATTCACCACATGATATGCATTTTTCTATGAGCGTCTTGTATCATAGGAGTCTTTTATTTTTGTTTGTGTCACAATCATCCTTTCTGCACACCTTTTGACAGAGACATGCACTCATCGTGAATTTTCTAGAATACTCATTGAGCTTCACTTATACCTTTTGAGTTAGGCAATTTAGCTCACATGTGCTTCACTTATATCTTTTGAGCTAGATGACTTTGCTCTAAGTGCTTCACTTAGATCTTTTAGAGCATGGCGGTGTCATATTTTGGAGAAATAAGAACTCTCAATCTTCACTTATATCTTTTTGAGAGTGCTCTCTCTAAGTAACTTGGTAGTTGGATTGTGCTATGAAAGTAGTCCTAAAGATGATAGGTGTCCAAAGAGGATACAATAAAACTTCCATATTCATGTGCATTGATTAGAAAGAGAAGTTTGATTCCTCTCAATTAGTTTTGAGACATGGATTTGGTAATATTAAGAGCCATGTTAGTAGGGTGTTGTGAATCTAGAAATACTTGTGTTGAAGTTAGTGATTCCCGTATCATGCACGTATGGTGAACCGCTATGTTAGGAAGTCGGAGCATAATTGATTTATTGATTGTCATCCTTTGTGTTGCGATCGGGATCGCGCGATGGTTAACACCTACCAACCCTTCCCCTAGGAGTATATGTTTAGCACTTTGTTTCGATTGCTAATAAAAACTTTCGCAACAAGTATGTGAGTTCTTCATGACTAATGTGAGTCCATGGTATAGATGCACTTTCACCTTCCACCATTGCTATCCTCTCTAGTACCACGCAATTTTCGCCAGTGCACAAACCCACCATATGCCTTCCTCAAAACAGCCACCATACCTACCTACTATGGCATTTTCATAGCCATTCCGAGATATATTGCCATGCAACTCCCATCGTTCCGTCTCATGACTTGTGCCGTCACTCTCATATTTCCATTGCATGATCGTAAGATAGCTAGTGAGATGTTTCAACGTCATACGCCAAGCTAGATCGTTGCACATCCTGGTACACTGCCGGAGGCATTTCCTATAGAGTCATCATCTTTCTAAGCTTTGAACTGTGAGTAAATAAAAGTGTGATGATCATCATTATTAGAGCATTGTCCCATTTGAGGAAATAAAATTAAAAAAATATGCCAAAGTTGGCCACAAAGAAGAGAAGAGAGATATGGAAAGAGGCCAAAGAGCCCAAATAAAAAAAGAGAAAAAGAGAGAAGGGACAATGCTACTATCTCTTTCCACACTTGTGCTTCATAATAGCACCATGTTCTTCATGATTGAGAGCCTCTCGTTTTGTCACCACCATATGCTAGTGAGAATCTTTATTATATAGCTTGGCTTGTATATTCCAATGATGGGCTTCCTCAAAATTGCCCTAGGTCTTCATGAGCAAGCAAGTTGGATGCACACCCACTAGTTCTCCTTTTAAGCTTTCACATACTTATAGCTCTAGTGCATCCTTTGTATGGCAATCCCTACTCATTCACATTAATATCTATTAATGGGCGTCTCATAGCCCTTTGATATGCCGAATCGATGTGACCATCTCCTCCTTTTTGCCTCACAACCTCCACCACACTCTATTCCACCTATAGTGCTATATCCATGGCTCACACTCATGTATTGCGTGAGATTTGAAAAAGGTTTGAGAAAGTAAGAGTGCGAAAACAATTACTTGGTCAATACCGGGGTTGTGCATGATTTAAATTCGTTGTGTGGGGATGATGGAGCATAGCCAGACTACATGATTTCATAGGGATAACTTTCTTTGGCCTTGTTATTTCGAAAGTTCATGATTACCTTGCTAGTTTGCTTGAAGTATTATTGTTCTCATGTCAATAGCAAACTATTGTTTTGAATCTTACGGATCTGAACATTCATGTCACGTGAAATAAGTTACAAAGGACAACTATGCTAGGTAGCATTCCACATCAAAAATTCAGTCTTTATCACTTCCCTACTCGAGGACGAGCAGGAGTTAAGCTTGGGGATGCTTGATACGTCTCCAACGTATCTATATATTTTGATGGTTCCATGCTATTATCTTGTCAAACTTTGGATGTTTTGTATGCCTTTTATATCTTTTTTGGGACTAACTTATTAACTCAGTGACAAGTGCTAGTTCCTGTTTTTTCCGTGTTTTTGACCCTTTTCAGAGGAGAATTTAAATGGTGTCCAAACGGAATAAAACTTCCGAAAAGATTTTTCCGGAACAAAAGATACGCAGGGGACGTGAGAACCAAGGCACAGGCCACCAGGGGAGGCCACAAGCCCCCTAGGCGCGGCCAGGGGGGCCGTGCCTAGCAGGCTTGTGGGCCCCCTGTGGCTCGTCTGCCCTACCTCTTCCGCCTATAAATTCCCGAAAAATCCAAAACTACATGAGAGATCCATGAAAATACTTTTCCGCCGCCGCAAGCTTCTGTCTCCGCAAGATCCCATCTGGAGCATGTTCTGGTGCCCTGCCGGAGGGGGGATTCAGATACGGAGGGCTTCTTCATCAACACCATGGCCTCTCCGATGATGCGTGAGTAGTTCACCATAGACCTTCGGATCCATAGCTAGTAGCTAGATGGCTTCTTCTCTCTCTTGGATCTTCAATACAAAGTTCTCCATGATATTTATGGATATCTATCCAATGTAATCTTCTTTTGCGGTCTGTTTGTCGAGATCCGATGAATTGTGGATTTACGATCAGATTATCTATGAATCTTATTTGAGTTTCTTCTGATCTATTATATGCATGATTTCATATCCTCGTAATTCTCTTTGAGTTGTGGGTTTTGTTTGCCCAACTTGATCTATGATTCTTGCAATGGGAGAAGTGCTTGGTTTTGGGTTCATACCGTGCGGTGACCTCACCCAATGACAGAAGGGGTAGCGAGGCACGCATCGTGTTGTTGCCATCAAGGGTAAAAAGATGGGGTTTACATCATTGGTTTGAGTTTATCCCTCTACATCATGTCATCTTGCTTAAGGCGTTACTCTATTCGTCATGAAGTCAATACACTAGATGCATGCTGGATAGCGGTCGATGTGTGGAGTAATAGTAGTAGATGCAGACAATATTGGTCTACTTGTCTCGGACGTGATACCTATATGTATGATCATTGCCTTAGATATCATCATGACTTTGCGTGGTTCTATCAATTGCTCGACAGTAATTTGTTCACCCACCGTAATATTTGCTATCTTGAGAGAAGCCTCTAGTGAACACTATGGCCCCCGGGTCTACTTCACACCATATTTTCAGCCTTACACTTTTTACTTCGTTGCACTTTCCGCCTTCAGATCTCACTTTGCAATCAATCTTGAAGGGATTGACAACCCCTTTATAGCATTGGGTGCAAGCTTGTTTGTGTTTGCGGAGGTACTCTGGACACTTGGCTTGATTCTCCTACTGGATTGATACCTTGGTTCTCAAAACTAAGGGAAATACTTACTGCTACTGTGCTGCATCACCATTTCCTCTTCAAGGGAAAAATCAACGCAAGCTCAAGAGGTAGCATAGTCAATTCCTTGAATTTGTCGAAAACCCTTTGCGACAAGTCGAGCTTTGTAAACGGTCACATTACCGTTTGCGTCAGTCTTCTTCCTGAAGATCCATTTATTTTCTATGGCTCGCCGATCATCGGGCAAGTCCACCAAAGTTTATACTTTGTTCTCATACATGGATCCTATCTCGGATTTCATGGCTTCAAGCCATTTGTTGGAATCCGGGCCCGCCATTGCTTCTTCATAGTTTGAAGGTTCACTGTTGTATAATAACATGATTTCCATCACAGGGTTGCCGTACCACTCTGGTGCGGAACGCACCCTCGTGGACCTTCGCGGTTCAGCAGCAACTTGATCCGAAGCTTCATTATCATCATCATTAACTTCCTCTTCAGTTGGCGTAGGCGTCACAGGAACAATTTCCCGTGCTGTGCTACTCTCCGATTCAAGAGGGGGTACAACTACCTCATCAAATTCTACTTTCCTCCCACTTACTTCTTTCGAGAGAAACTCTTTCTCTAGAAAGGATCCGTTCTTGGCAACAAAGGTTTTACCTTCAGATCTAAGATAGAAGGTATACCCAATAGTTTCCTTAGGGTATCCTATGAATACGCATGTCTCCGCTTTGGGTTCGAGCTTTTCTGGTAGAAGTTTCTTCACATAAGCATCGCAGCCCCAAACTTTTAGAAACGATAGCTTAGGTTTCTTGCCAAACCATAGTTCATACGGTGTCGTCTCAACGGATTTAGACGGTGCCCTATTTAAAGTGAATGTTGTAGTTTCCAATGCGTATCCCCAAAATGATAGCGGTAAGTCGGTAAGAGACATGATAGATCGTACCATATTCAATAAAGTGCGATTACGATGTTCAGACACTCTGTTACGTTGCGGTGTGCCAGGCGGCGTCAGTTGTGAAACAATTCCACACTTCCTTATGTGTGTGACAAACTCGTGACTCTAATATTCTCCTCGACGATCAGATCGTAGACACTTTATTTTTTCTGTCACGTTGATTCTCAACCTCACTCTAAAATTCCTTGAACTTTTCAAATGTCTCAGATTTGTGCTTCATCAAGTAGATATACCCATATATACTCAAATCATCGGTGAGAGTGAGAACATAACGATAGCCACCGCGAGCTTTCAACATTCATTGGACCACACACATCAGTATGTATTATTTCCAATAAGTCGGTTGCTCTCTCCATTATTCCTGAGAATGGAGTCTTAGTCATCTTGCCCATGAGGCACGGCTCGCATGTGTCAAATGATTCAAACTCAAGAGACACTAACAATCCATCAGTATGGAGTTTCTTCATGCGCTTAACACCGATATG
This sequence comes from Hordeum vulgare subsp. vulgare, assembly GCF_904849725.1. Lineage (NCBI taxonomy): Eukaryota > Viridiplantae > Streptophyta > Magnoliopsida > Poales > Poaceae > Hordeum > Hordeum vulgare. The sequence goes on along the minus strand of NC_058524.1, from coordinate 566,397,708 downwards.
ACCAAGGCGGCAATGCCACAAGTATGTAGGACTATCATTATCAACTTTGCATCTTTTGGTATTCACACTATGAATATGTGTAACATCACGATCGAGATTCATCAAGAATAAACCATTCACCAGCGGAGCATGACCATAAAACATATCACTCGTATAAATAGAACAACCATTATTCTCTGACTTAAATGAGTAGCCGCCTCACATTAAACAAGACCCTGATACAATGCTCATGCTCAAAGCTGGTACTAAATAACAATTATTCAGGTTTAAAACTAACCCCGAAGGTAGATGTAGAGGCAGCGTGCCGACGGCGATCACATCGACCTTGGAGCCATTCCCAACGTGCATCGTCACCTCGTCCTTGTCCAATCTCGGCTTATTCCGCAGTTCCTGCTTTGAGTTGCAAATGTGAGCAACAGCACCGGTATCAAATACCCAGGAGCTACTACGAGCGTGATGTTTGCTGTGTACCCCTGAAAATTGTGCCAGAAATACTCCTACTACGTCACGTTGGTATTCCCTCGAAGCGGAAAGGGTGATGTAGCACAGCGACGGTAAGTATTTCCCTCAGTTTCAGAACCAAGGTATCAATCCGGTGGAAGAGTATCTCACCAACCTGCACAAACACAAAAGCTTGCACCCAACGCTATGAAGGGGTTGTCAATCCCTTATAGATTGTTCGCCAAGTGAGAACTGAAAGTAACAAAGTAACAAAGCAAAGTAAAAGCGGAGTCGTAAACGATGGATGTAAATAGACCCGGGGGCCGTAGTGTTTACTAGTGGCTTCTCTCATGAAAGCAAGTACACGGTGGGTGAACAAATTACTGCCGAACAATTGATAGAACTGTGCAGAGTCATGACAATATCTATGCAATGATTATTTCTGTAGGCATCACGTCCGAAACAAGTAGACCGATACTTTCTGCATCTACTACTATTACTCCACACGTCGACCGCTATCCAGCATGCATCTAGTGTATTAAGTCCATAATAAGAGAGTAACGCCTTAAGCAAGATGACATGATGTAGAGGGATAATCTCAAACAAATGATAAAAAACCCATCTTTTTACCCTTGATGGCAACTGCTTGATGTGTGCCTTGCTGTCCCTACTGTCACTGGGAAAATTCACCACATGGCAGAACCCAAAACCAAGCACTTCTCCCATTGCAAGAATCATAGATATAGTTGGCCAAACAAAACCCAAGACTCGGAGAGACTTACAAGGATATCAAATCATGCATATAAGAAATCAGCAAAGACTCAAATATATATCATAGATAATCTGATCACAAGTCCACAATTCATCGGATCTCGACAAACACACCGCCAAAGAAGACTACATCGGATAGATCTCCATGAAGATCATGGAGAACTTTGTATTGAAGATCCAAGAGAGAGAAGAAGCCATCTAGCTACTAACTACGGACCCGTAGGTCTGAAGTGAACTACTCACGATTTATTGGAGGGGCGATGATGATGATGAAGAAGCCCTCCACCTCCAAAGTCCCCTCCGACAGGGAGCCGGGAAGGGTCTCCAGATGAGATCTTGCAGAAACGGAAGCTTGCGGCGGCGGAAAAGTATTTTCGAGGCTCCCTGATTTTTTGCGGAATATTTGGGAATATATAGGCGCAAAACCTAGGTCAGGAGGCGGCCAGGGAAGCCACAAGCTTGCCCACCACCGCCTCCCCCTGGTGGAGGAGTGGGCCCTTGTGGGCACCCTAGGTCCCACCTAGCCTGGCCCAAAGGTTCCCTGGTCTTCTTTCGTTCGGGAAAAAATCATTTCAGGGATTTTATTCCGTTTGGACTCCGTTCCAAAATCAGATCTGAAAAGAGTCAGAAACACGGAAAAACAGGAACTGGCACTTGGCACTGAATCAATAAGTTAGTCCCCAAAAAGATATAAAAAGGTACATAAAACATACAAATAAGACAAGATAACAGCATGAAACCATCAAAAATTATAGATACGTTTGAGACGTATCAAGCATCCCCAAGCTTAACTCCTGCTCGTCCTCGAGTAGGGAAGTGATAAGAATGAATTTTTGATGTTTTCATGCTACCTAGCATAGGTGTCCTTTGTAATTCCTCTTATGTGACGTGAATGTTCAGATCCATTAGATTCAAAACAATAGTTTGCTATTGACGTGGAAACAATAATAACTCAAGCAAACTAGCAAAGTAATCATGAACTTTCAAAATAGTAAGGCCAAAAGAAAGTTATCCCTACAAAAGCATATAGTCTGGCTATGCTCTATCATCATTGCACAACGAATTAAAATCATGCACAACCCCGGTATTGGCCAAGTAATTGTTTCACACCTTTACTTTCTCAAACATTTTCAACTCTCACGCAATACATGAGCGTGAGCCATGGTTATAACACTATATATGGTGTGGAGTATGGTGGAGGTTGCAAGACAAAAAGGAGAAGATAGTCACATTAACTAGGCATATCAATGATTTGTGGAGATGCTCATCAACAGATATCAATGTGAGTGAGTAGGGACTGCCATACAAATGATGCACTAGAGCTACAAGTAAGTGAAAACTCTTAAAGAAAACTAGTGAGTGTGCATCCAACTTGCTTGCTCACGAAGACCTAAGGCAATTTTGAGGAAGCCTATCATTGGAATATACAAGCCAAGTTATATAATGAGAATTTCCCACTAGCTATATGGTGGTGACAAAACGAGAGACTCTCAATCATGAAGATCATGGTGCTCAAAATGCACGAGTATGGAAAAAGTGGTAGCATTGTCCCTTCTCTCTTTCTCTCTCTTTTTTTGGTGGGGTCTTTGGCCTTTTTTATGGGATTCTTTGGCCTCTTTTATTTCCTCACATGGGACAATACTCCAATAATGATGATCATCACACTTTCAACTCAAAACTTAGAGCAATTATGACTCTATATGGAATGCCTTTGGTAGTGTACCATGGCAACGATCTAGCATGGAATAGACATCAATGGAAACATCATGCTAGCTATATTACGATCATGCAAAGGGAATGTAGACGTGGTGGCACATGTCATGGTGGTAGTTGCATGGCAATATATCTCGGAATAACTTTGAAAAAGCCATAGTAGGTAGGTATGGTGGCTGTTTTGAGGGAGGCTAATGGTGGGTTTTGTGCATCGGCGAAAGTTATCGGCACTAAGAAGATAGTGATGGTGGAAGGTGAAAGTGCATCTAAACCATGGACTCAACATTAGACATGAAGAACTCATATACTTTTTGCAAAAGTTTTATTAGTAATCGAAACAAAGCATTCAACGCATACTCCTAGGGGAAGGGTTGGTAGGTATAAACCATCGCGCGATCCCGACCGCCACGCAAAGGATGACAATCAATATACTAATCATGCTTAGATTTCATCACATAGCGGTTCACCATACGTTCATGCTACGGGAATCACTAACTTCAACACAAGTATTTCTAGATCCACAACACCTTACTAGCATGACTTTCAATATTACCATAACCACAACTCAAAACTAATTGAGATGAATCAAACTTCTCTAACTATTCAATGCACATGAAGGAGGAAGTTTTCGTATCCCTTTGGATAACTACCCCTTTTGAGACTACTTTCAAAGCATCGATCAACTACCAAGCTATGCACCGCTATGCTCTAAAAGATATAAGTGAAGCACATAGAGCAAAAGTATCTAGCTCAAAAGATATAAGTGAAGCACATGTGAGCTGAATTGTCTACCAAAATATATAAGTGAAGCTCGAAAAAATCACGACGTGTGCATGTCTCTCTCTCTAGGTGTGCAGCAAGGATGATTGTGACACAACAACAAAAAAAAGATTCCTACGATACAAGACGCTCCAAGCAAAAACATGTAACATGTGGTGAATAAAAATATAGCCCCAAGTAACGTTATCGATGGATTGAAGACGAGAGAGGGGATGCCTTCCCGGGGCATCCCCAAGGTTAGGCTTTTACGGCATCCTTGAATCTCTTGGGGTGCCTTGGGCATCCCCAAGCTTGAGCTCTTGCCACTCTTTATCTCTTTGTCCATAAGAACTTCACTCAAAACTTGACAACACGAAACTTAAACAGAAACTCGTGATAACATTAGTACAAGAAAGCAAACCACCACTTCCTTAGGTATTGTAGCAAACTTAAATTCTACTTGAGATGATGTTGGATTACTGTACTTTCAATCTTCTATGGATAATACCCCCCGATACTATCCTTAGTTTCATCAAAATAAGCAACCAACACAACAAAAACAGAATCTGTTAACAGCAGACCAGTCTGTAGCAATCTGTATGTTTCGTATACCTATGGTACTTCAAAAATTCTGAAAAATTACGACAGTCTGAAGAATTTGTGTAGCAATCAGCAGCAAAAAGAATCAACTCAAAAGCTCTTACAGAAAAAAATTAAAATTCTTTTCGTGAGCAGAAAATTTCTGTCTTTCCCAGCATGTCCAAACGATCATCCTCAAGACTAATCATAACGGTTTTGCTTGGCACAAACGCAAAAAGAAATACAAAAAACACAATCATAACAGAATTATGAAAGTGTGGGAAACACAAAACAGAAAGAAAAGGATAGATTCGTTGGGTTGTCTCCCAACAAGCGCTTTTGTTTAACGCCCTTAGCTAGGCATTTAATGATGCTCACACAAAAGACAAGAATTGAAGCACAACGAGAGCATCATAAAGCATGTGAAAATCACATCTAAGTCTAACATACTTCCTATGAATAGGCATTTTATAGGAAAACAGATTGTCAAGACAAGCAATCGCTGCCATATGCAAGGATGAAGAAAGAGACAAGAGCAATCTCAACATCACGAGAGGTGATTTGGTAACATGAAAGTTTCTACCAAAATATTTTCCACACTCATAGCAATTACATGTGGGATCATATTCAAATTCAATGATATAGCTATCCCATAGGATATTATTTTCATGATCCACATGCATGCAAAGTTGACACTCTTCAAAAATAGTGGGATCACCATCTAAAGTCATGACTTGTGACAGCCCGATGCCGACGTTCCAGAAGATTCCCCTTCTATTCCGTTTTCGTCGTGTGTCTATTTTCTTTTGTCGCATCATCATCGCATCATGCACATGATCTGCATTGCATCGGCATCTCCGTTGTCGCCCGTTTTCAAAACTTGCATCCGTTGTTAGTTGCCGGTTAGCTTCGTTGTCCGTTCTGAGCCCGACTGCACACGCACGCGCCCGTGGCTTCGTTCGAACCCTGTTTTAAAAGTGTGCGTAAAACTTTCTCTGATCGGATTGAGATTTGACGTGCGGTCCTATTTTAATATAGCCAGGCCGCCTGTCGAATTTCGTCGCGATCGGAGACCGTCTAGTACCCGAACGGTCGACCGTAGCGGCACCGTATTCGGTCTACCGTCGGTCGGTTATCGGTGTTTTAAAATGCGTTGCCGCGCCGCCCGTTTCCCCTCTCGTCTCCGGATACTCACTCTACACGGCCTTGTAACTGTTCCCGCGTTCGGAATCGCCCGAATCCGACCGCACGGTTGGATCCAGAACGAAATTCCGCCTAACCTAGCCCCCCCTTTGCCTATATATAGCCCGTGTGCATTTTTAGACAGCAAACCCTAATCCCCCCTTGGGGTCCGTGCCCGAAACCCTAGCTCCCGCAACCTCTCTCTCCCACCAGCGCCGCCGGCCCGCCAGGCCCGATCCAGGCCCGCCTTGGGCCCAGATCCGCCGCCGTCTCGTGCCGCCCCGCTCCTCCCGAGTTGCTGCCGCCGCCTTGGTTCCACAGCCCGCGCGCGCCTCCTCCCTCCGGCCGCCTCGAAGTCGCCGGCCCCCGCCGCGGCTCGCCTGAGCAACATCGCCGGCCGGAGTCGCCATCGTGGGGCCCCCACCTCATCTCGAGCCGTCTGCAGGAGCTACCCCGCCGCCAGAGGCACAGCAGCCGCGCGCCGCCGCGCCTGATCCGGCCTCCCGCGACCCCGCCGCCCGGATCCGTAGCTCGCCGCGCCGCCCGTCCCGTTCTCGGCTGCTCCGAGTCCCGCCGCCGGCCGCCGCCGCAGGAGCCTGCACCGCCGCCGGCTGCGCCTCAGGTCGAGGGCACGAGGAGGGTGTCGCCCCGATCCCCATCGCCAGCGCCTGGGCCCCCTCGCCCCCGAGGCCCAGCAGCCGCCGCAGCGCCCTTCGGCCCAGGAACTCCTCCCACTCCAGGCCGGCCCACCGAGGTGAGATCCTCCCCTTGCCCCGTGCACCCTTTTGCTATCTCGCGCCCACTGTCTGGCCCATTAGACATTTCGGTTGTTTTTCCGGAATTAGTTAATTCCAGAATTAGGCGAATATTAAAACGCATGTATCTTTTAAACCGTTTGTCGGATCACGATGAATTACATATGTATTTCGTGTAGATTTTCGCGTAGAATCCGATTACCAACTTGCATAAATGTTTGACGATATTTAGCGTGTCGTGTGCATGGATTAACGTGATGTCCTATAATGTTTGTGTCCCGTATTATTTTTTCGCGAGTGCCCGGATAGTCTGTATGCCGTAGATAAAATGTCCATGTTTTAGGAATCATTTTTGCATGTATTTTAGAGCGGTCAATTGTATTTTTACGTGTAGGGATTTGCCGGTAATTTATTTTCCCGCGTATAGGTTATTTTTCTCGCAATTATGTGCGGCATTATTTTGTGTTGCAAACCCCACATATTTTTTTGTGCAATTAGTTTTAGCTTTTGAGCAAGTTAGTTCGCGCGATATTTTGCCGTAATGCCCTTTTGTTTATTTCGTAGCATTTATTCCGTGCTTCGTTTGACGGGGTTGTCAACTAGGAAGTTGTTCTTGGATGTTTTGTCTAGCCCCTCGTATTTTTGGTTGCAATAGAAATGCATGTTTAGGTGTGGTTTGATTGCTCTCAAGTTGCTAGAAATAGTGCTGTTTTAGAGGAGCTGAAATATTTCTAAGTCCGGAATCTGTTATATTTTGTTGTTGTCTTGTCTTGCTTGTATCTTGTGATGTGTAGCTCTTTTGAGGATAGTCCAATGGAGTTAGTTGTACCCCTTGTGTTTCTCTAACATGCTGTAAATTTTCATGCCATTTGGAGACCTGTAGCTTAGGATTTTGATGCTGTCAATATGGCTTCAGATCGAAAACTGCACTTTCATGAGGTGTAATTTTCACTAAGTCTGAAATAGTGTGTGGGATGCCTTTTTGTGTCTTCTTGCCCTAGTGATCCATGATACCATGATAGTTGTTGTTAGTTGTTTGTAGTAGTGCTTCTTGCCCTCTTTTGTGTCATGCCTTGCTTGAGTATATCGGAGATGTGTAGCTCATAGTTGTGCGGCGAAGAAGATGCTATGTGGCTGATTTTGGCAGATTGTAATGTTTTCTTGTTTTGCTTGTAGATGTTGAACCGTAGCTCCGATTTGATCGTGTCCTACATGAAACTTGCTTAGAATCTCATGTAGTTTCATTTTCTCTTGGTGGTTGTAGGTTTTGAAGTGCTCGTAACCGTCGTTGCACACATATTGCATTCATGTCATCATATCTTGCGGTGCTTGTAACTTTTGATCCGTAGCTCCGCTGGAGAGGTTCTCTATGTGTAAATTGCTTGCCTTGACGCGTAGAATCACGTGAACCTATTTGTTTTGCTGTTTAACAACTAATTAAATGTGTTAGTTCAGATCTGGACAGAATTGTAAATTAACATGTGAGGTCGTTTCGGAGATGCTATATGTCATTTCCGACCTCATTTAAAATGCCTAGATAGATAGTTTAATTACGCTTCACCTCTTTCCATGTTTAACCACATTTAATATTGCCGTGTACCTAATAGGGATAGAACTAAATAATTAACATGGAGCTTCGTCAATATGCAACTCGTTGCATATTGAACTTCACTTAATGTGTACAGTCTGTTTGTGTGAATTGTCATGTCGTGACTTGCATATTTTCAGCTGCTCATGCATCATTTGTGTTGTGCTTCGTGTGGTGAATATCGTGTGTTGATGGTTGTTCCGGTTTTCCCCGTCTCGATAGAGTCCCGCAGTGTGCCGGATTGTGAGGACCCGTTCGACTACGTCGGTTCGTCTGCTTCATGGAGGCATTCTTCTTCCAAGCGGGATCTCAGGCAAGATGACCATTTCCTAAGATACCATTACTATCATTGCCATGCTAGTTTTATCGCTTCTATCGATTATGTCTCGTTGCCTACCACCTGTTAAATATCAGCCTCTCAACAATGCCATGTTAACCTTCAACATGTTCGACCTAGCAAACCACTGATTGGCTATGTTACCGCTTGCTTAACCCTGTGTTAGCGTTGCTAGTTGCAGGTGCAGTTGCTTCCATGTGAAAACATGGGTTCCTTGTTATATCACCATATTAAATGATATTTAATTTAATGCACCTATATACTTGGTAAAAGGTGGAAGGCTCGGCCTTTCTAGCCTGGTGTTTTGTTCCACCTTTGCCCCCTTAGTTTCCGGCTACCGGTGTTATGTTCCATAAATGAGCGCTCCTAACACGATCGGGGTTGTTATGGGACCCCCTTGATAATTCGTTTTAGATTAAGACTGGTCTGGCAAGGCCCAACTTTGGTACTATATTTGCCTAAACACCTAATAAAATTGCATAGGGACTTTCCCAACCCCGAGGATAATTTAATCAACCCCCAGGCCAGTGCTCCTCAAGAGTGTTGGTCCAAATTGGCAGATTACGGGGCCACCGCGGGGCAACCCGAGGTTTGGTTCTCCTAGTGTGACCCATCCGTCGTGTCCTGAGAACGAGGTACGCGACTCCTATCGGGATCGTCGACACGTCGGGCGGACTTGCTGGGTTAGTTTTACATTTGACGGAATATCTTGTGCATCGGGATTCTGGTGATGCTTTAGGTAATCTCAGAGTTGAGGTTTTCCACTAGGGAATCCGATGAGATCGCGAGCTTCGTGATTGAGGATTTCTATGCGGCTTGTGGTAATTTGTGATGGACTAGTTGGAGCACCCCTGCAGGGTTAAATCTTTTCGGAAAGCCATGCCCGCGGTTATGTGGCAACGTGGAAACTTTGTTTAACACTGGTTCTATATAACTTGAAGTTAACTTAATTAAAACTTGCCAACTGTGTGTGTAACCATGACTGTCTCCTTCGTGAGTTCTTACTCCGATCGAGGACACGGTGGGGTTATGCCTGACGTAGGTAGGTGTTCAGGATCATTCTTTTGATCATCAGTAGTTCACGTCCATTATGCGGAGATAATCCCCCTCTTATTTCTTGTACTCGTAAGTTTAGCCACCAAATATATGCTTAGCCGCTGCTGCAACCTCACCACTTAACCATACCTCACCCATTAAGCTTTGCTAGTCTTGATACCTTTGGAAATGAGATTGCTGAGTCCCCTGTGGCTCACAGATTACTACAACACCAGTTGCAGGTACAGGTAAAGGTTACTTGACGCGAGCGCGTTGATTGTTCATTTAGAGTTGCTTCTTCTTCTTCTTCATCATCGATCTAGGATGGGTTCCAGGCCGGCAGCCTGGGATAGCAAGGATGGACGTCGTTCTTCTTTTGTCGTTTGTTTTCGTCTGTAGTCGGACCCTGCTCTTACTCTTGATGATTATGTAATGTACTGATGTGACTCTGATGTAGCTTGTGGCGAGGGTAAGCCAACTCTATGTATATCTCTTCTTTTCAGTACATGTACTTGTAACGATATCCATCCTTGCGACACGACGAGATGCGCTTCTATCCCTGACGAGGCCCCCGTGCCAAATTGAGGATAGGGTCGCATCTTGGGCGTGACAAGTTGGTATCAGAGCAGTACCGACCTAGGAGCCCCATTGATTGATCGAACTTGGCCGAGTCGAGTCTAGTGAAAAACTGCTTTGAGTCTCGTTATATATCGGAGAGTAGGATTCTTTTTTCTCCTCTTCTATGCTCTGGTGAGGAATCTTGACGTAATAATTTACTCTACTCCTCTTTCCACTCAAATTTTTTTAGGATCACGCGAATATTCTTGCGATCTATATGATGCCGATGTGACGGAGTTTTGTCTTGGTGCCTCCTATCCGCTCTAAGTCTCAGGGGAGTTGAGCTCCAGGGGATTCTCGAGCACATCGTTATCATCCAGATTTCTTAGTATCTCAGAACAAAGGATGTTCGTAATTGCTTCAATACTAGTAGTGACGAGATAACCCCGATGTCCCCAGTACTGGTGCAGATTGTTCGGGAGTACTGCCATACTTTGTATCGTTGTGATCACGAAGGTCTGTTGTAGATGAAGGTCCGAAATTCTGGTTGTGTGTTGACGGATGTGATACAGGTGACGGGTTAGTATAGGAGTTGTGTGATATTACTCCTTGTATCCGTGTACCAGATTGCATGACCAGATATTTCAGGAATTCATAGGTGGGAATTCTAGTAGTTGCTTATAGGACAATCTTCCAACAAACGCATGATGTTAGGTTGGGGTTCGACATCTAGTGGATTCCTGTCCATGGAAATATCGGACGAAATCTTTCTCATGAGTTTGTTCTGGCTTGTTTCACAAGCCTCACCCTTTGTTTTGTTGAATGTGGTAATTCAAGTTGCTTCAATGTCAAGTGGTGATTTCAGATCTTTCCTAAGAGGTGTTCTCATATTTTTATGTGAATGCTAATTCTTTTGCTCAACAGTTGTCTTATCAATTCTTGTCAACCGGAGTCGTCGTATCAATTCCATTTTACCGGTGTGCTTCTGTGCAACTGAATTCAATCCTCTTTAATTTCTGCAAGATCATTCTCTCATTTTATTCTGGAGTTCATCTCATCTGTCCCATGTTGTCTTTGTTTTTTCCCGCCCTCCCACCCTTTTCTTCAGTGATTCAATTTTCATCCAAGAGTTTTCTTTTCAGTGATGCTTCCGCTATCTCTTCTTCCATTTTGTAGCCGGTGATTCATTGTGAACATTCTCAGGAGTCGAGTTCATCATTTCTTCATTTTGTTCCTTCCTGGTGAATTAATTCAGTTGTCCGTGTTCTTTATATCCTATTCATCCTTGTAATTCTTTCCTATGTTGGGAATTCTTATGAGCCTGTCTTGTTATTTATTCCTCTCTTTTTGATCCGGAGTGTTGAAGCTATCTTAGAAGTTTTTTGTTTCCAATCTTTTCAATTATTTCGAGCTGCTAACCTCATATAGTTCTCTTCATACCGGTGCATTATCTCTTTTCTAAGCAATCTTTTCAACGGTGATTGCTTTGAGTGGGCCCATAACCCACAGGTTTTTCCCAGGATCTTATATGTCTCTTCTAATCTTTCCGGAGATCTTTAATTCTTTTCAACTATGACGTAAGTATGATTTTCATCGGTCAAATTCCTTCTTCAAGATCAATTTGATTAATTCTCATATTTGGCTCAATCTTCCATTCTTCTTTATTCCAGAGTGTCTCAGCTATTATTGGTGTTGTTCCTCGTCGTCATTCTCAGCTTGCAAATTCAAAGGAGTGTTTCTCTCAATCTTGGTCTATTCTCTTGGATATTCATCATTTCAACTGCATGTTGTCATCTTGAATTTGTTCCAATCATGAGAATCCATTTCTCGCTATCCGATGGTTTTTTGAGTTGTTTTCATTCTCGTTCCTCCGAAGGCCATCATTTTAGAAGATTCTTCGTTCTCAGCTTTCAGCTTTCATCCTCAATTCTTCTCAATTGTTGTCTCTTCGTTCGTCTCTCAATTATTCTGGTGTCTTGTTTAAATTTTTATCTCAGATGGATCATGATCTCTTCATTCTCATGTATCTCCATTCATTCATGGTTGCCTCATTATTTCAATTCTCACCGGTGTCTCCTTCAAGACTTCTTCTAGTTTGTGCTTATCTCTCTCCTCAATCATTCTAGAAGAATAAGTTGTATGCTAAATCCGTTGCTGGTCATCAATTAAACTTGATGAAGGATAAACATAACATAATTCTTATTTCTTGTTCATAGTAATCTGAATTCTTCTTCCGGAGTGGCTCATGGTTTCAATTCTTTTCTCGTGTGCTTATCTTTATTTTCCAGAGTTTCAACTTCTATTAAGTATCTTTGTGAGGCTCCATCTAAATCCTGGCAAGGCCATAATCTTATTCTTTTCTACCTTCATGTCTGTGCATCATTCATTTGTATACGAAGGTCCTTCATGGTGATTCATCAAGGTTTCAATCCATTATCAAATGTTTTTCAAGATTCTTGTTGGAGAACCTCAAGTATCCTTTCTCTTGCATTTCTATGTGCGATTGTTCTTCCTTTATCCTTTGAGGTGGTATTATAGCACTCTTGTTAGTGTAGGAGCCTCGAAGAGATTTCCTTTCAAGAATGAGATAATTAAACCCACCAATTCTATGATCATGAGATATTTTCAACCCATGATTTCTTCATTGAGCTATCTTGGTTTGGTCTTCACCTAAAGCTTTTCCTATGGAGTGTTGCTATCATGGTGCTTGTCATTAATCCAAGTTCTCAATGTATCCTCTTGGTGTAAGAATTGCTCATATCTTGTTTCTCCCAATCAATCCGTGTTTCGTTAGTGGCTGGTTGTCACTTCATTAGTTTGAAAAGGTTTCCATAAGCCCACTACTGTCTTGTTCTTTTCGTTGTTGGTTTTCCAACTACTCTGTCAATTCTCTGTCCGGAGGCTCTTCAATTCTATTGTGATGATAGTTGTCATTCTTTTCTTCATTCTCTTCTTCTGCTTGAGCTAGTTCATATTCTCTTGTCCCGGAGGCATTGTGTTGCTGCTCTTTTGGGTCTATTATGTTGTTCTATCAAGATCATGGTGTTCCCTTGATCTATTTAGTTGTTTGTTATGAATATTGTCTATTTCTTCCATCTTTTCAAAAAAAATTGTCCCATTTTCCTACCGAAGTGCTGCCGAAATTTTCCGTGAATTCTGGCTTCTTTCTCATGTCATTCCTCATCTCTTTGCAACCTTCAAGGATCGTTGGTTCCACTCGTTTGTCAAAGAAGCGACTAAGTTTTTACCTCTTGTTCTTTCTCATCCTCTCCCCCTTTCATTCTTGGATCTCGGGGCGAGATCCTCTTGTAGTGTAGGAGAATTGTGACAGCCTGATGCCGACGTTCCAGAAGATTCCCCTTCTATTCCGTTTTCGTCGTGTGTCTATTTTATTTTGTTGCATCATCATCGCATCATGCACATCATCTGCATTCCATCGGCATCTCCGTTGCCGCCCATTTTCAAAACTTGCATCCGTTGTTAGTTGCCGGTTCGCTTCGTTGTCCGTTCTGAGCCCGACCGCACACGCACGCGCCCGCGGCTTCGTTCGAACCCTGTTTTAAAAGTGTGCGTAAAACTTTCTCTGATCGGATTGATATTTGAAGTGCGGTCCTATTTTAATATAGCCAGGCCGCGTGTCGAATTTTGTCGCGATCGGAGACCGTTTGGTACCCGAACGATCAACCGTAGCGGCGCCGTATTCGGTCTACCGTCGGACGGTTATCGGTGTTTTAAAATGCTTTGCCGCGCCGCCTGTTTCCCCTCTCGTCTCCGGATACTCACTCTACACAGCCTTGTAACCGTTCGCGCATTCGGAATTGTCCGAATCCGATCGCACGGTTGGATCCGGAACGAAATTCCGGCTAACCTAGCCCCCCCCCCCCTTTGCCTATATATAGCCCCTGTGCATTTTTAGACAGCAAACCCTAATCCCCCCTTGGGATCCGCGCCCGAAACCCTAGCTCCCGCAGCCTCTCGCTCCCACCAGCGCTGCCGGCCCGCCAGGCCCGATCCAGGCCCGCCTTGGGCCCAGATCCGCCGCCGTATCGTGCCGCCCCGCTCCTCCCGAGTTGCTGCCGCCGCCTCGGTTCCACAGCCCGCGCGCGCCTCCTCCCTCCGGCTGCCTCGAAGTCGTCGGTCCCTGCCGCGGCTCGCCGGAGTACCATCGCCAGCGGGAGCCGCCGTCGCGGGGCCCCACCTCGTCTCGAGCCGCCTACAGGAGCTACCTCGCCGCCAGAGGCACTGCAGCCGCACGTCGCCGCGCCAGATCTCGCCTCCCGCGACCCCGCCGCCCGGATCCGTAGCGCGCCGCGCCGCCCGTCCCGTTCCCGGCTGCTCCGACTCCCTCCGCCGGCCGCCGCCGCGGGAGCCTGCACTGCCGCCGGCTGCGCCTCAGGTCGAGGGCACGAGGAGGGCGTCGCCCCGATCCCCATCGCCAGCGCCTGGGCCCTCGAGGCCCAGCAGCCGCCGCATCGCCCTTCGGCCCAGGAACTCCTAGCACTCCAGGGCGGCCCACCGAGGTGAGATCCTCCCCTTGCCCCGTGCACCCTTTTGCTATCTCGCGCCCACAGTCCGGCCCATTAGACATTTAGGTTGTTTTTCCGTAATTAATTAATTCCAGAATTAGGCGAATGTTAAAACGCGTGTATCTTTTAAATCGTTTGTCGGATCGCGATGAATTAGATATGTATTTCGTGTAGATTTTCGCATAGAATCCGATTATCCAACTTGCATAAATGTTTGACAATATTTAGCGTGCCGTGTGCATGGATTAACGTGCTGTCCTATAATGTTTGCGTCCCGTATTATTTTTTCGCGAGTGCCCGGATAGTCCGTATGCCGTAGATTAAATGTCCATGTTTTAGGAATCATTTTTGCATGTATTTTAGAGTAGTCAATTGTATTTTTACGTGTAGGGATTTGCCGGTAATTTATTTTCCCGCGTATAGGTTATTTTTATCGCATTTATGTGCGGCATTATTTTGTGTTGCAAACCCCACATATTTTATATGTTTCCGGGGTAGAAAAATCCCATGGATTTTTCTGTGCAATTAGTTTTAGCTTTTGAGCAAGTTAGTTAACGCGATATTTTGCCGTGATGCCCTTTTGTTTATTTCGTAGGATTTATTCCGTGCTTCGTTTGACGGAGTTGTCAACTAGGAAGTTGTTCTTGGATGTTTTGTCTAGCCCCTCGTATTTTTGGTTGCAATAGAAATGCATGTTTAGGTGTGGTTTGCTTGCTGTCAAGTTGCTAGAAATAGTGCTGTTTTAGAGGAGCTGAAATATTTCTAAGTCTGGAATCTGTTATACTTTATTGCTGTCTTGTCTTGCTTGTATCTTGTGATGTGTAGCTATTTTGAGGTTGGTCCAATGGAGTTAGTTGTACCCCTTGTGTTTCTCTAACATGCTGTAAATTTTCATGCCATTTGGAGAACTGTAGCTTAGGATTTTGCTGCTGTCAATATGGCTTCAGATCGAAAACTGCACTTTCATGAGGTGTAATTTTCACTAAGTCTGAAATAGTGTGTGGGATGCCTTCTTGTGTCTTCTTGCCCTAGTGATCCATCATACCATGATAGTTGTTCTTAGGTTTTTGTAGTATTGCTTCTTGCCCTCTTTCGTGTCATGCCTTGCTTGAGTATATCGGAGATATGTAGCTCGTAGTTGTGGGGCGAAGAAGATGCTATGTGGCTGATTTTGGCAGATTATAGTGTTTTCTTCTTTTGCTTGTAGATGTTGAACCGTAGCTCCGATTTGATCGTGTCCTACATGAAACTTGCTTAGAATCTCGTGTAGTTTCATTTTCTCTTGGTGGTTGTAGGTTTGAAGTGCTCGAAACCATCGTTGCACACATATTGCATTCATGCCATCATATCTTGCGGTGCTTGTAACTTTTGATCCGTAGCTCCGTTGGAGAGGTTCTCTATGTGTAAATTGCTTGCCTTGACGCGTAGAATCACGTGAACCTATTTGTTTTGCTGTTTAACAACTAATTAAATGTGTTAGTTCAGATCTGGACAGAATTGTAAATTAACATGTGAGGTCGTTTCGGAGATGCTATATGTCATTTCCGACCTCATTTAAAATGCCTAGATAGATAGTTTAATTACGCTTCACCTCTTTCCATGTTTAACCACATTTAATATTGCCGTGTACCTAATCGGGATAGAACTAAATAATTAACATGGAGCTTCGTCAATATGCAACTCGTTGCATATTGAACTTCACTTAATGTGTAGAGTCTGTTTGTGTGAATTGTCATGCCGTGACTTGCATGTATTCAGCTGCTCATGCATCATTTGTGTTGTGCTTCGTGTGGTGAATATCGTGTGTTGATGCTTGTTCCAGTTTTCCCCGTCTCGATAGAGTTCCGCAGCCTGCCGGATTGTGAGGACCCGTTCAAATACGTCGGTTCGTCTGCTTCACGGAGGCATTCTTCTTCCAAGCGGGATCTCAGGCAAGATGACCATTTCCTCATATACCATTACTATCATTGCCATGCTAGTTTTATCGCGTCTATCGATTATGTCTCGTTGCCTACCACCTGTTAAATATCAGCCTCTCAACAATGCCATGTTAACCTTCAACCTGTTCGACCTAGCAAACCACTGATTGGCTATGTTACCGCTTGCTTAACCCTGTGTTAGCGTTGCTAGTTGCAGGTGCAGTTGCTTCCATGTGAAAACATGGGTTCCTTGTTATATCACCATATTAAATGATATTTAATTTAATGCACCTATATACTTGGTAAAAGGTGGAAGGCTCGGCCTTTCTAGCCTGGTGTTTTGTTCCACCTTTGCCCCCTTAGGTTCCGGCTACCGGTGTTATGTTCCATAAATGAGCGCTCCTAACATGATCGGGGTTGTTATGGGGACCCCCTTGATAATTCGTTTTAGATTAAGACTGGTCTGGCAAGGCCCAACTTTGGTACTACATTGTCCTAAACACCTAATAAAATTGCATAGGGACTTTCCGGACCCCGAGGATAATTTAATCAACCCCCAGGCCAGTGCTCCTCATGAGTGTTGGTCCAAATTGGCAGACTACGGGGCTACCGCAGGGCAACCCGAGGTTTGGTTCTCCTAGTGTGACCCATCCGTCATGTCCTGAGAACAAGGTACGCGACTCCTATCGGGATCGTCTACACGTCGGGCGGACTTGTTGGGTTAGTTTTACCTTTGACGGAATATCTTGTGCATCGGGATTCCGGTGATGCTTTGGGTAATCTCAGAGTTGAGGTTTTCCACTAGGGAATCCGACGAGATCGCGAGCTTTGTGATTGAGGATTTCTATGCGGCTTGTGGTAATTTGTGATGGACTAGTTGGAGCACCCCTGCAGGGTTAAATCTTTTTGGAAAGCCGTGCCCGCGGTTATGTGGCAACGTGGAAACTTTGTTTAACATTGGTTCTAGATAACTTGAAGTTAACTTAATTAAAACTTGCCAACTGTGTGCGTAACCGTGACTGTCTCCTTCGTGAGTTCTTACTCCGATCGAGGACACGGTGGGGTTATGCCTGACGTAGGTAGGTGTTCAGGATCATTCTTTTGATCATCAGTAGTTCATGTCCGTTGTGCGGAGATCATCCTCCTCTTATTTCTTGTACTCGTAAGTTTAGCCACCAAATATATGCTTAGCCGCTGCTGCTACCTCACCACTTAACCATACCTCACCCATGAAGCTTTGCTAGTCTTGATACCTTTGGAAATGAGATTGTTGAGTCCCCTGTGGCTCACAGATTACTACAACACCAGTTGCAGGTACAGGTAAAGGTTACTTGACGCGAGCGTGTTGATTGTTCATTTGGAGTTGCTTCTTCTTCTTCTTCATCATGGATCTAGGATGGGTTCCAGGCCGGCAGCCTGGGATAGCAAGGATGGACGTCGTTTTTATTTTGTCGTTTGTTTTCGTCCGTAGTCGGACCCTGCTCTTACTCTTGATGATTATGTAATGTACTGATGTGACTCTGATGTAGCTTGTGGCGAGTGTAAGCCAACTCTATATATATCTCTTATTTTCAGTACATGTACTTGTAACGATATCCATTCTTGCGACACGACGAGATGCGCTTCTATCCCTAACGAGGCCCTCGTGCCAAATTGAGGATAGGGTCGCATCTTGGGCGTGACATGACTTCTCCAAACCCACTTTCAATATTATTGCAAATATCATATTCATCATGAGGTTTAAACAAATTTTCAAGATCGTAAGAAAGATCATCACCCCAATCATGATTATTGCAACAAGTAGTGGACATAGCAAAGCTAGCATCCCCAAGCTTAGGGTTTTGCATATTTTTAGCATGATTGTCACTAATAGGATTTATAGTGAAATCATTGCAATCATGCTTTTCATCCAAGGAGCCCTCGTGAATCACTTCATGAATTTCTTCCTCACAATTTTCAGATTCACGCATCTTACGCAAAACTCCAAATGAATAGGCAATTTCCCTCAACTCAATAGCAATTTGTTCCACACGAGTGGGTCTCTTAAAGAGACTAGCAAGTGGATGAGGATCCATATCACTAGATTTTCAGCAAGCGAAGATGCAAGCATATTGAGGGCACATGGCACACAAGCGAACAGAAAGCAAGCGAGAGAAAAGGGCGAACGAAAAAGGCAAAGGAGAAAACGACGAAGGAGAAACGTGAATGAAAACGGCAAATGTGAAGTGGGGGAGAGGAAAACGAGAGGCAACTGGCAACAAAAGTAAATGCAAGAGAAGAGTTTGTGAGAACTACATGGATAGATCTTGATTTCTCCTCCCCGGCAACGGTGCCAGAAATACTTCTGATGTTTGTTGTGTACCCCTGGCAATTGTGCCAGAAATACTCCTACTACGGCACGTTGGTATTCCCTCAAAGCGGAAAGGGTGATGTAGCACAGCGACGGTAAGTATTTCCCTCAGTTTGAGAACCAAGGTATCAATCCGGCGGAAGAGTATCTCACCAACCTCCACAAACACAAAAGCTTGCGCCCAATGCTATGAAGGGGTTGTCAATCCCTTATAGATTGTTTGCCAAGTGAGAACTCAAAGTAACAAAGTAACAAAGCAAAGTAAAAGTAGAGTTGTAAACGATGGATGTGAATAGACCCGGGGGCCATTGTGTTTACTAGTGGCTTCTCTCATGAAAGCAAGTAGACGGTGGTGAACAAATTACTGTCGAGCAATTGATAGAACCGCGCAAAGTCGTGACGTCATCTATGTCAATGATTATATCTATAGGCATCACGTCCAAAACAAGTAGACCGATACTTTCTGCATCTACTACTATTACTCCACACGTCGACCGCTATCCAGCATGCATCTAGTGTATTAAGTCCAAAAGAACAGAGTAACGCCTTAAGCAAGATGACATGATGTAGATGGACAATCTCATATCTACAACAGAGCCCACCTTGTTACCCTTGATGCAACTACACGATGTGTGGCTTGCTGCCCCTGATGTCACTCAGAAAGGTCACCACACGGTAAAAACCCAAAACCAAGCACTTCTGCCATTGCAAGAATCATAGATCTAGTTGGCCAAACAAAACCCAAGACTCGGAGAGACTTACAAGGATATCAAATCATGCATATAAGAAATCAACAAAGACTCAAATATATATCATAGATAATCTGATCACAAGTCCATAATTCATCGGATCTCGACAAACACACCGCCAAAGAAGATTACATCGGATAGATCTCCATGAAGATCATGGAGAACTTTGTATTGAAGATCCAAGAGAGAGAAGAAGCCATCTAGCTACTAACTACGGACCCGTAGGTCTGAAGTGAACTACTCACGAGTCATTGGAGGGGCGATGATGATGATGAAGAAGCCCTCCACCTCGAAAGTCCCCTCCGGCAGGGCGCCGGGAAGGGTCTCCAGATGAGATCTCGTGGAAACGGAAGCTTGCGGTGGCGGAAAAGTATTTTCTAGGCTCCCCTGATTTTTTGCGGAATATTTGGAATATATAGGCGCAAAACCTAGGTCAGGAGGCGGCCAGGGAAGCCACAAGCTTGCCCACCGCCGCCTCCCCCCTGGTGGTGGAATGGGCCCTTGTGGGCTCCATGGGGCCCACTTGGCTTGGCCCAAAGGTTCCCTGGTCTTCTTTCGTTCGGGAAAAATCATTTCAGAGATTTTATTCCGTTTGGACTCCGTTCCAAAATCAGATCTGAAAAGAGTCAAAAACACGGAAAAACAGGAACTGGCACTTGGCACTAAATCAATAAGTAGTCCCCAAAAAGATATAAAAAAGGTACATAAAGCATACAAAGAAGACAAGATAACAGCGTGAAACCATCAAAAATGATAGATACGTTTGAGACATATCAAAGCGCTGGTAAGGTACACATCAATAACATGTATATCATATATACCTTTAACGTTGACGGCCTTCTTATCCGCTAAGTACTTGGGCCAGTTTCGCTTCCACTGACCTTTTCCCTTTCAATAGAAGCACTCAATCTCAGGCTTGGGTCCATTCTTTTTCTTCTTCCCGGCATCTGGCTTACCGGGTGCGGCAACGGCTTTGCAGTCTTTCTTGAAGTTCTTCTTACCCTTGCCCTTCTTGAAACTGGTGGTCTTGTTGACCAACAACACTTGATGCTCTTTCTTGACTTCTACTTCTGCGGATTGAGCATCGAGTACAACTCGAGAATGGTCTTCTCCATCCCTTGCATGTTGTAGTTCAACACAAAACCCTTGTAGCTTGGTGGCAGAGACTGGAGGATTTTGTCAATTACAGCGTCATCCGGAAGTTCGACTCCAAGCTGAGTCAGACGTCCGTGCAGCAAAGACATTATGAGAATATGCTCACTGATACATCCATTTTGCATCATGCTTTCATGTTGATATTTATCACTTTATGGGCTATTATTACACTTCACGGTACAATACTTATGTCTTTTCTCTCTTATTTTGCAAGGTTTACATGAAGAGGGAGAATACCGGCAGCTGGAATTCTGGCCTGAAAATGGAGCAAGTTTGAGATACCTATTCTACGCAACTCTAAAAGCCATGAAAATCAACGAGGATTTATTTTGGAATTTAGAAAAAAATACTGAGCCGAAGAAGTACCAGAGGGGAGCCAACAGGAGGCCACAAGCCTGCTAGGCACGGCCTACCCCCTGGCCGCACCTAGAGGGCTTGTGGGCTCCCTGTTGGCCCTCTGGCCCCCTCTTTTTCTATAAGGAGGGTTTCGTTCCAGAAACTATCAGGAGGAGGCTTTCAGGAGGAATCGCCGCCGCCATGAGGCGGAACTTGAGCAGAACCAATCTAGAGCTCCAGCAGGGTCGTCCTGGCGGGGAAACTTCCCTCCCGGAGGGGGAAATCGTTGCCAGCGTCATCACCAACACTCCTCTCATCGGAGGGGACTCATCACCATCAACATCTTCATCAGCACCATCTCATCTCCAAACCCTAGTTCATCTCTTGTAACCAATCTCCGTCTCGCGACTCCGATTGGTACTTGTAAGGTTGCTAGTAGTGTTAATTACTCTTTGTAGTTGATGCTAGTTGGATTACTTATGGAATATTATATGTTCAGATCCTTGATGCAATTCAATACCTCCCTGGTCATGAATATTATTATGCTTTGTGAGTAGTTACTTTTGTTCCTGAGGACATGGGATAAGTCATGCTATAAGTAGTCATGTGAATTTGGTATTCGTTCGATATTTTGATGCGTTGTATGTTGTTTTTCCTCTAGTGGTGTTATGTGAACGTCGACTACATAACACTTCACCATTATTTGGACCTAGAGGAAGGCATTGGTAAGTAGTAAGTAGATGATGGGTTGCTAGAGTGACAGAAGCTTAAACCCTAGTTTATGTGTTGCTTCGTAAGGGGCTGATTTGGATCCACTAGTTTAATGCTATGGTTAGACTTTGTCTTAATTATTCTTTTGTAGTTGCGGATGTTTGCGAGATGGGTTAATCATAAGTGGGAGGTTTGTCCAAGTAAGGGCAGCACCCAAGCACCGGTCCACCCACATATCAAACTATCAAAGTAGCGAACGCGAATCATATGAACATGATGAAAACTAGCTTGACAGAAATTCTCATGTGTCCTCGGGAGCGCTTAACCTCCTATAAGAGTTTGTCCAGGCTTATCCCTTGCTACAAAAGGGATTGGGCCACTTTGTTGCATCGTTGTTACTATTGTTTCTTGCTACTTGCTACGAATCATCTTACCACACAACTATGTGTTACCGATAATTTCAGTGCTTGCACAGAATACCTTGCTGAAAACCACTTGTCAGATCCTTCTGTTCCTCGTTGGGTTCGACACTCTTACTTATCGAAAGGACTACGATAGATCCCCTACACTTGTGGGTCATCACTCACTAACAGAACTGTTCTCCTCCATCTTGCAGATAAAGAACTTGTCGGAGACTTCATATCTCTCGACCCGGGCATGAGCTTGAAAAACTAGCTTTAGCTCCTGGAACATCTCATATGCTCCGTGTTGCTCAAAACGCCTTTGGAGCCCCGATTCTAAACTGTATAACATGCCACACCTAACCAGAGAGTAGTCATCACTCCGCGCTTGCCACACGTTCTGAACATCTTGGGCTACCGCGGGAACAGGGGGGTCACCTAGCGGTGCATCAAGGATATAAGCCTTCTTGGACGCAATGAGGATGAGCTTCAAGTTGCGGACCCAGTCCGCATAGTTGCTACGATCATCTTTCAGCTTGTTTTTCTCTAGGAACGCGTTGAAATTGAGGTTGACAGGTGCGTTGGCCATTGGATCAACAATATTTGTAAAGACAACTTTTAGACTAAGTTCATGATAATTAAGTTCATTTAATAAAATTAAGTATGAACTCCCACTTAAATCGACATCCCTCTAGTCATCTAAGTGATACATGATCCATGTCGACTAACCCGTGTCTGATCATCAGTGAGACAGACTAGTCGTCATGGTGAGCAACTTCATGTTGATCGTATTCAACCATACGACTCATGTTCGACCTTTCGGTCTCTTGTATTCGAGGTCATGTCTGTACATGCTAAGCTCGTCGAGTCAACCTAAGTGTTTCGCGTGTGTAAATCTGGCTTACACCCGTTGTATGCGAACGTTAGAATCTATCACACCCGATCATCACGTGGTGCTTCGAGACAACGATCCTTCGCAACGGTGCACACTTAGGGGAATACATTCTCGAAATTTTATTAGGGGTCATCTTATTATGCTACCGTCATTCTAAGCAATAAGATGGAAAACATGATAAACATCACATGCAATCATATAGTGACATGATATGGCCATTATCATCTTTGCTCCTTCGATCTCCATCTTCGGGCATCGCATGATCATCATTGTCACCGGCATGACACTATGATCTCCATCATCGTGTCTCCGTGAAGTCGTCACGCCAACTACTACTACTACTACTATAGCTAACTGTTAGCAATGAAGTAAAAGTAGTAAACACATGGCGTTGCATCTCATACAATAAATTAAGACAACTCCTATGGCCCTTGCCGGTTGTCATACTCATCAACATGCAAGTCGTGAATCCTATTACAAGAACATCATCATCATATCATACATCACACATGTAACATCACAACCTTTGGCCATATCACATCACATGTCAAACCCTGCAAAAACAAGTTAGACGTCCTCTAATTGTTGTTGCAAGTTTTACGTGGCTGATTTGGGTTTCTAGGAAGAACGCCTTCTTACCTACGTGACAGCCACAACGATGATATGCCAAAACCATTTACCCTTCATAAGGACCCTTTTCATCCAATCCAATCCGACTAGAGTGGGAGAGACAGACACCCGCTAGCCACCTTATGCACCTAGTGCATGTTGGTCGCTGGAACCTGTCTCACGTAAGCGTACGTGTAAGGTCGGTCCGGGCCGCTTCATCCCACAATACAGCCGGAAAAGAATAAGACTAGTAGCGGCAAGCAATTGACAAAATCATTGCCCACAACCTTTTTGTGTTCTACTCATCCATAGAATCTACGCATAGAAAACCTGGCTCGGATGCCACTGTTGGGTTACGTAGCAAAATCAAAACAATTCCTACGCCATATTCAGATCTTCCAATGGAGAGACCAGCAACGAGAGAGGGGAGAGTGCATCTTCATACCTTTGAAGATCGCTAAGCGGAAGCGTTGCTAGAACGTGGTTAATGGAGTCGTACTCGCGATGATTCAGATTGCGGTGTGATTCCGATCTAGTGCCGAACCACGGCACCTCCATGTTCCACACCCGTGCAGCCCGGTGACGTCTCTCGCACCTTGATCCAGCAAGGAGGAGGGAGAGGTGCTACTGCAACAAAAGACCTTCCAACGGCGCCACAAATAAGCGTGTCGACAGCACCAGGAATCCTTCTTCTACGGCTACGCCTTAAGGGACTTCCTCGGAAAATATGCAAAGGATTTCCCCCGTGGCCTTGGGGACTTGCGTTGGTGTTCTCTTGTAGCGGAAAGGGTGATGTAGCGCAACGGTGGTAAGTACTTCCCTCAGTTTTGAGAACCAAGGTATCGATCCAGTGAAGGAGTATCACAAGTGACTGCACAAACACAAAAAGCTTGCTCCCAACGCTATGAAGGGGTTGTCAATCCCTTATAGATTGTTCGCCAAGTGAGAACTGAAAGCAACAAAGTAACAAAGCAAAGTAAAAGCAAAAGTGGAAAGATAGGTGTGAATAGACCCGGGGGGCGTAGTGTTTACTAGTGGCTTCTCTCATGAAAGCAAGTAGACGGTGGTGAACAAATTACTGTCGAGCAATTGATAGAACCGCGCAAAGTCGTGACGTCATCTATGTCAATGATTATATCTATAGGCATCACATCCAAAACAAGTAGACCGATACTTTCTGCATCTACTACTATTACTCCACAGGTCGACCGCTATCCAGCATGCATCTAGTGTATTAAGTCCAAAAGAACAGAGTAACGCCTTAAGCAAGATGACATGATGTAGATGGACAATCTCATATCTACGATAGAGCCCACCTTGTTACCCTTGATGCAACTACACGATGGATGCCTTGCTGCCCCTGCTGTCACTGGGAAAGGTCACCACACGGTAAAAACCCAAAACCAAGCACTTCTCCCATTGCAAGAATCATAGATCTAGTTGGCCAAACAAAACCCAAGACTCAAAGAGACTTACAAGGATATCAAATCATGCATAAAAGAAATCAGCAAAGACTCAAATATATATCATAGATAATCTGATCACAAATCCACAATTCATCGGATCTCGATAAACACACCGCCAAAGAGGATTACATCGGATAGATCTTCATGAAGATCATGGAGAACTTTGTATTGAAGATCCAAGAGAGAGAAGAAGCCATCTAGCTACTAACTACGGACCCGTAGGTCTGAAGTGAAGTACTCACGAGTCATTGGAGGTGCGATGATGTTGATGTAGAAGCCCTCCAACTCCAAAGTCCCCTTCGACAGGGCACCAGGAGGGGTCTCCAGATGAGATCTCACGGAAACGGAAGCTTGCAGCGGCGGAAAAGTATTTTCGTGGATCCCTTGATTTTTTTTCTGTATTTTAGGGAATATATAGGCGAAGGATCTAGGTCAGGGGGGCGCCATGGAAGCCACAAGACTGCCCACCGCCGCCCCCTGGTGGCGAAGAGGGGGCTTGTGGGCTCCCTGTAGCCCTCCTGGCTTGGCCCACAAGCCCCCTGATCTTCTTCCGTTCGGAAAAAAAATCATTTCGGGGATTTTATTCCGTTTGGACTCTGTTCCAAAATCAGGTCTGAAAAGAGCCAAAAACACAGAAAAAACAGGAACTGGCACTTGGCACTGAATTAATACGTTAGTCCCAAAAAAGATATAAAAGGTACATAAAACATCCAAAGATGACAAGATAACATCATGAAACCATCAAAAATTATAGATACGTATGAGACGTATCAAGCATCCCCAAGCTTAACTCCTGCTCGTCCTCGAGTAGGGAAGTGATAAAGAATGAATTTTTCATGCTTTCATGCTACCTAGCATAGATATCCTTTGTAACTCCTCTCATGTGACGTGAATGTTCAGATCCATTAGATTCAAAACAATAGTTTGCTATTGACGTGGAAACAATAATAATTCAAGCAAACTAGCAAGGTAATCATGAACTTTTGAAATAACAAGGGCAAAAGAAAAGTATCCCTACAAAGGCATATAGTCTGGCTATGCTCTATCATCATTGCACAGTGAATTTAAATCATGCACAACCCCGGTATTGGCCAAGTAATTGTTTCACACCTTTACTTTCTCAAACCTTTTCAACTCTCACGCAATACATGAGCGTGAGCCATGGTTATAGCACTATAGATAGTGTGGAGTGTGGTGGAGGTTGCAAGACAAAACAAGGAGAAGATGGTCACATTAACTAGGCATATCAATGAGTTGTGGAGATGCTCATCAATAGATATCAATGTGAATGAGTAGGGATTGCCATACAAATGATGCACTAGAGCTAAGAGTATGTGAAAGCTCTTAAAGAAAACTAGTGGGTGTGTATCCAACTTGCTTGCTCACGAAGACCTAAGGCAATTTTGAGGAAGCCTATCATTGGAATATACAAGCCAAGTTATAAAATGAAAATTTCCCACTAGCTATATGGTGGTGACAAAACGAGAGACTCTCAATCATGAAGATCATGGTGCTTAATATGCACAAGTGTGGAGAAGTGGTAACATTGTCCCTTCTCTCTTTTTCTCTCATTTTTTTATTTTTTTGGTGGGCTCTTTGGCCTCTCTTTTTTATTTATTTTTTATTTTGGTGGGCTTCTTCGGCCTCTTTTATTTCCTCAGATCGGACAATGCTCCATCAATGATGATCATCACACTTTCAACTCAAAACTCAGAGCAACGATGACTCTATATGGAATGCCTTCGGTAGTGTACCGTCACAATGATCTAGCATGGCATAGACATTAACGGAAACATCATGCTAGCTATCTTATGATCATGCAATAGCAATGTAGACGTGATGGCGCATGTCATGGTGGTAGTTGCATGGCAATATATCTCGGAATGACTTTGAAAAAGCCATAGTAGGTAGGTATGGTGGCTGTTTTGAGGGAGGCTAATGGTGGGTTTTATGCACCGGCGAAAGTTGCACGGCACTAAGAAGATAGTGATGGTGGAAGGTGAAAGTGCATCTAAACCATGGACTCAACATTAGTCATGAAGAACTCATATACTTGTTGCAAAAGTTTTATTAGTAATCGAAACAAAGCATTCAACGCATACTCCTAGGGGAAGGGTTGGTAGGTACAAACCATCGCGCGATCCCGACCGCCACGCAAAGGATGACAATCAATAGACTAATCATGCTCAGATTTCATCACATAGCGGTTCACCATACGTGCATGCTATGGGAATCACTAACTTCAACACAAGTATTTCTAGATCCACAACACCTTACTAGCATAACTTCAATATTACCAAAACCACAACTCAAAACTAATTGAGAAGAATCAAACTTCTCTAACTATTCAATGCACATGAAGGTTGAAGTTTTCGTATCCCTTTGGATAACTACCCCTTTTGAGACTACTTTCAAAGCATAGATCAACTACGAAGCCATGCACCGCTGTGCTCTAAAAGATATAAGTGAAGCACATAGAGCAAAAGTATCTAGCTCAAAAGATATAAGTGAAGCACATGTGAGCTGAATTGTCTACCAAAAGATATAAGTGAAGCTCGACAAAATCACGGTGAGTGCATGTCTCTCTCTCTAGGTGTGCAGCAAGGATGATTGTGACACAACAAAAATAAAATACTCCTATGATACAAGACGCTCCAAGCAAAAACACATAACATGTGGTGAATAAAAATATAGCCCCAAGTAACGTTGTCGATGGATTGAAGACGAGAGAGGGGATGCCTTCCCGGGGCATCCACAAGCTTAGGCTTTTACGGCATCCTTGAATCTCTTGGGGTGCCTTGGGCATCTCCAAGCTTGAGCTCTTACCACTCTTTATCTCTTTGTCCATAAGAACTTCACCCAAAACTTGAAAACTTCACAACACGAAACTTAAACAGAAACTCGTGATAACATTAGTATGAGAAAGCAAACCACCACTTCCTTAGGTACTATAGCAAACTTAAATTCTACTTATGCTGATGTTGGGTTACTGTATTTTCAATCTTCCATGGCTAATACCCCCCGATACTATCCATAGTTTCATCAAAATAAGCAACCAACGCAACAAAAACATAATCTGTTAACAGCAGACCAGTGTGTAGCAATCTGTATATTTCGTGTACTTCTGGTACTTCACAAATTCTGCAAATTGTGACAGTCTGAAGAATTTACGTAGCAATCAGCAGCAAAAAGAATCAACTCAAAAGCTCTTACCGAAAAAAAAAATCTTTTCGTGAGCAGAAAGTTTCTGTCTTTTCCGGCATGACCAAACGATCATCCCCAAGACTAATCATAACGGTTTTGCTTGGCACAAACGCAAAAAGAAACACAAAAAACACAATCATAACAGAATTATGAAAGTGTGGAAAACACAAAACAGAAAGAAAAAGGATAGATTCGTTGGTTTGCCTCCCAACAAGCGCTTTTGTTTAACGCCCTTAGCTAGGCAAAAGGTGATGGAATCACGTATAGTCATCTTTGGTGCTCAAACCATAAGTAGCCCTCATCATAGATTCATAAGGCAATCTTATTTTCTTTCTAGGAAAGTGCTCCATGCCCTTCTTTAAAGGAAATTGAAATCTAATATTCCCTTCCTTCATATCGATGATAGCACCAATAGTCCTTAGGAAAGGTCTACCAAGAATAATGGCACATGAAGGATTGCAATCTATGTCAAACACAATGAAATCCACGGGTACATAGTTCTTATTTGCAAGAATGAGAACATCATCGATCCTTCCCATGGGTTTCTTGACAGTAGAACCTGCAATATGCAAATTAAGATAACACTCTTCAATCTCATGAAAATCAAAAATATCACATAAAGACTTTGGAATCGCGGAAACACTAGCACCCAAATCACACAAAGTATTGCACTCATAGTTTTTTATCTTGATTTTGATAGTAGGTTCCCACTCATCATGAAGTTTTCTAGGTATAGAGACTTCTAGTTCGAGCTTCTCTTCAAGAGATTTCATCATAGCATCTACGATATGCGCGGTAAAGGCTTTGCCTTGTCTATAAGCGTGTGGAGAGTTTGCAATGGATTGCATCAAAGAAATGCATTCAAACAAGGAGCAATTATCATAATTGAATTCCTTGAAATCCAAAGTGGGAGCTTCATTACTACCCAAACTTTTGATTTCTTCTACTCCACTCTCCACACCTTTATCATCAAGATGGGTGGACTCCGAATCATTGGGGCGTTTTTCAACCAAAGTGGATTCATATCCGGCCCCTCCATAAATAGGTTTGACACACGAAAACAAAGATTCAAGAGGAGACACACCAAGCACTTTAAGATCTTCATGATTCGCATCCCAAATTTCAGGTTTAGCTGCCATCTTATTGACTAAGGTACCCTGCTTGTCAGAAATTTGGCCCACCAATTTTTCAAGGTGAGCAAGCTGAGAATTAAGTGCAAGGAAATCATTGGCCATATCATCAACCTCTTTATTCAAACAGACCAAAAAGGAATTTTGCTCTTTTAATTCCCTACATAAGAAACTATTTTGGTCAAACTGAGAAGATATGAAACCTTTGACATTAGTTTCAATCTCCTCCAATTTTCTGAAATAGTTTGGTTTGGCATGAGGAAAGGTCTCTCATGAACAAACCTAAGAACAGGCGGGCGAAAGGGAAAGGCAAAAAGCAAAATAAAACGGCAAAGGAGAAAGGCAAATGAAAACGGCAAATGTGAACTGGGGGAGAGGAAAACAAGAGGCAACTGGCAAACAAGTAAATGCAAGAGATGAGTTTGTGAGACCTACTTGGATAGATCTCTCCTTCCCCGGCAACGGCGCCAGAAATACTTCTGCTACTGCAACAGAAGACCTTCCAACGGCGCCAGAAATAAGCGTGTCGACGGCACCAGGAATTCTTCTGCTACGGCTACGCCTTAAGGTACTTCCTAGGCAAATATGCAAAGGATTTCCCCCATGGCATGGGAGCCTTGCGTTGGTGTTCCCTCGAAGCGGAAACGGTGATGTAGCGCGGCGGTGGTAAGTATTTCCCTCAGTTTTGAGAACCAAGGTATCGATCCAGTGAGGGAGTATCACAAGTGCCTGCACAAACACAAAAAGCTTGCTCCCAACGCTATGAAGGGGTTGTCAATCCCTTATAGATTGTTCGCCAAGTAAGAACTGAAAGCAAAAAAGTAACAAAGCAAAGTAAAAGCAAAAGTGGAAACGATAGGTGTGAATAGACCCGGGGGCCGTAGTGTTTACTAGTGGCTTCTCTCATGAAAGCAAGTAGACGGTGGGTGAACAAATTACTGTCGAGCAATTGATAGAACCGCGCAAATTCGTGACGTCATCTATGGCAATGATTATATATATAGGCATCACGTCCAAAACAATTAGACCGATACTTTCTGCATCTACTACTATTACTCCACACGTCGACCGTATCCAGCATGCATCTAGTGTAATAAGTCCAAAAGAACAGAGTAACGCCTTAAGCAAGATGACATGATGTAGATGGACAATCTCATATCTACGACAGAGCCCACCTTGTTACCCTTGATGCAACTACACGATGTGTGCCTTGCTGCCCCTGCTGTCACTTGGAAAGGTCACCACACGGTAAGAACCCAAAACCAAGCACTTCTTCCATTGCAAGAATCATAGATCTAGTTGGCCAAACAAAACCCAAGACTTGGAGAGACTTACAAGGATATCAAATCATGCATAAAAGAAATCAGCAAAGACTCAAATATATATCATAGATAATCTGATCACAGATCCACAATTCATCGGATCTCGACAAACACACCGCCAAAGAGGATTACATCGGATAGATCTCCATGAAGATCATGGAGAACTTTGTATTGAAGATCCAAGAGAGAGAAGAAGCCATCTAGCTACTAACTACGGACCCGTAGGTCCGAAGTGAACTACTCACGAGTCATTGGAGGGGCGATGATGTTGATGTAGATGCCCTCCAACTCCAAAGTCCCCTTCGGCAGGGCACCGGGAAGGGTTTCCAGATGAGATATCGCGGAAACGGAAGCTAGCGGCGATGGAAAAGTATTTTCGTGGATGCCTTGATTTTTTTCTGTATTTTAGGGAATATATAGGCGAATGATCTAGGTCAGGGGGGTGCCAGGGAGGCCACAAGACTGCCCACTGCCGCCCCTTGTGGCGGAGAGGGGGCTTGTGGGCTCCCTGTAGCCCTCCTGGCTTGGCCCACAAGCCCCCTGATCTTCTTCCGTTCGGAAAAAAATCATTTCGGGGATTTTATTCCGTTTGGACTCCGTTCCAAAATCAGGTCTGAAAAGAGCGAAAAACACAGAAAAACAGGAACTGGCACTTGCCACTGAATTAATAAGTTAGTCCCAAAAAATATATAAAAGGTACATAAAACATCCAAAGATGACAAGATAACAGCATGAAACCATCGAAAATTATAGATACGTTTGATACGTATCAAGAGGTTGGGGAAGATCTCCGGCAGCACGACGGCGTGGTGTCGATGGAGAGACGATGTCTCCCGGCATGGCTTCGCCAAGCACCGTGGGAGAGTAGGAAGAAGAAGAGTAGGGCTGCACCGAGAGAGAGATGGAATTCCGTCTCTCCAATGGCCAAAACCACCGCTATATATAGGGGGAAGGGAGGGTTGCGCCCCCTTTAGGGTTTCCACCCCTAAGGGGGGTGGCAACCCTAGATGGGGGAGGGGGTGCCGGCCAGGAGGGGAGGAGGGGGTGGCGCACCCCCTGGTGGGCCTTAGGCCCACCTGCGCTAGGGTCCCCACTTCCCCCTCTTAGGCGCCATGGGTTGGGTGTGGAGGCGCACCAGCCCACCCAGGGGCTGGTTCCCTCTCACACTTGCCCCATGTAGCCTCCTGGGGTTGGTGGCCTCTCCCGGTGGGCCTCCAGAACCCTTCCGGTGGTCCCGGTACTTTCCCGATGGTGCCCGAAACATTTCCGGCATCCAAACCCATACATCCTATATATCAATCTTTACCTTCGGACCATTCCGGAGCTCCTCGTGACGTCCGGGATCTCATCCGGGACCCCGAACAACCTTCGGTAACTGTCGTGGTTTTGTCACGGCAGATGTCCTCGTGAAAGGACTTAGTGTTGGAGCCATCACACCTTGGTGGCGACTCAAAGGGGTTGAACGGGAGCGAGACAGAGATTTACCCAGGTTCGGCCCCTCGAGAGGAGGTAAAAGCCTACGTCCTTCTTTGTGTTGTATTGATGGTGTTTCGATTACAAGGAGGGCGTAACTCGCCTGACCTAGCACTCGATGATTTCTAACCTCCCCTCTCCTTCCCCGGGACTCGCCTTTATATACCGGTCGAGCCCTTAGGGTTTACAAGAGTCCTTGCCATCATGCAAGTCATGATTCTTTCTATCTCTAAGTCACCGTGCTTTCCAAGACTTGGAGATCTTCCCAATGATTGATTCTACACGAGGATCTCGAACCGCCCTCTAGCTCCTGGGCTTATAGGCCAAGGCTTGAATCGCCAAAGGATGAGTCGCCCGCTTGGTGACCCGGCCCAACTAGGGCGGGTCACACAACAGATAATATCCCCAACATTAGGCCCCAGATTGACCTGAACCTGTTCATGCCAACTCTCACCTAGTCAGGGGCGACTCACTCTGCTCTTTTTTACGCATCATACGCTTAATCCGCCACCCTTTCATGGAAATATCCAAGTCGCCGAACCGTTTCTCGTTGACACCATCTTATCCCTTTAATCTCGGAAGAAATGATGATGCCATCCCCAATGGATCTTTCGGCACAGATATCCCAAAAATCTTGGCGCTATTATAGCGAATCTTTTATCATGTTGTCAGTTCCCGCGCGAGGCGCCTTGATTCCAGCGCCCGACCCAATAAATAGGCTAGGGGAGGGGGCAGGGAACATCCCCACCTACCCATTTCATCGACCCCTTCTTCCTCGCGACTGCACCAAGAACTCCATCGCTGCCCGAGGACCTCCGTCTCCGGCCACCGCGTCCGACGCATCCCCAGGCTGACCAAACGCGCAACACTCGCCGCGGATCTTCCTTGGTCGCCTCTGGTCGCCATCATCAGGTTAGTCCTTTGCCATTAGAGGTAGATCTTAGCTCCTTGAGGCTCGTCGCTTGTCGGTTCCTTGGAACACCTCGAACGCCCCCATAGATGTTGATTAGTTCACAATGATAATAGTAGGCACGGTAGCATCGACCATATCCTCATTTGATTAGCTCCTGTTTGAGAATCTAAAAAAGGCTTCTGTCAAATCAGCTTTACTGTTCTTACCCTAGCCACGGGCTGTTTTACTTTATCTAGGCCTTTTTCCATTCATTTTCGCCTGCTCTGTAGATCTATGTGTTACTGCCTACTGTATAAAACCTGTTTGTAGATCCGTACTTCACCATTTTAGCGAACATCTCTGAAGCTCTAAGTTGTCTCCCTTAAACAGTAGGAAATTCCTAAATCGCCCTTGTATCCTGACCCGGTCCCTTGTTGGCGAGTCAACGGACTCCCTTAGTCACCTGAAAAAAGTGCGGCAAGTTAATTGATCCTTTTAACCACTCAGTAAGCGTTCGGCGAGTTAATTCATCCGTAATCTTTTCCTTTGTAGCCATGGGTACCGTTTTCAAAGCCGATTGGCTCCCGACCAAAGTTGATGAAGCTTTTCTCAATGAATGTGTGGAGACGGGAAATTTCGACCCGAAAGAGGTTATTGGATGGCGATCCGGGTTTGGAGAAGAAATTCCCAACCTGGATGAAGGGGAAATAGTTGTCTTTGTTGAACACCTCGAACGGGGGTTTAAGCCGCCAGGGTCAAAATTCCTCAGAGATGCCATGACTTTCATGAACGTCCGCCTCCAAGACTTAGGACCCAACTCGATTAGTAACTTATGTCAGTTCCAAGTGTTCTGCGAAGCCTACTTGCGGATGGAACCTTCAGTTCCTTTGTTCTGGTATTTTTTTCATTTGAATCGCCAGACCGAATTTTCCAATGGCTCTAGCTTGGAACTTGGAGGCGTCAACGTCCAACGTCGCAGGGACAGCTCACTCCCATCACTCGCCATGCCAAGCCATCCCAAAGGCTGGGGCGAGTCTTGGTTTTATTGCCAAGAAACTTCTCCTGAGGGTGAAAACAAACTCCTTGGCTATAGGGAGGAACGCCTTCCTACAAACTTTAAACTTCCAGACAAGCTCACTGAAGAAGAGGAGTCAGATTTTATTCCGGTGCTATCCGAGTTACGAACTTTGACAAACAATGGTCTTACTCGGATTGATTTGATCCGCTGCTGGGTTGAATGGCGCATCCTTCCCTTAAGTCGCCGAGACGGCTTAATGTGTGAGTTTGATGGCACCTTGGACCATCCCCAATGCTACTTCCGTACAACACTGATAGAAAATGATATTGTGACCATCATCAAGAAGCTGACCGGCGAGCCCTTGGCCAAGTGTATCCAAATAGGGCTTAAGCCATTCTGCAAGATCAACCCGGCTCCTAAGGTAAATAACTTAACTCGCCTTTACTTTATTCTTTCCGACTTACTTGAATTATGATTCACATAATAAAAATGCAACTTCGGAAAGGTGACCGATTCTGGTCCAAGAGGCCGAAAAAGGTGGCCCTGAAGCAAGCCAGGCCGCCTCCAAAAAAGAAATCCAAGAGCAAAAGCAAAACCGCCATTATTGAACCGTCTGATGTGGACGAATCCCAAATCGGCGACGTATCTTCAGAGGTAAAATTCTATCTTCTTTGTCTTGCCATCCATTGCTATAATTTGTGATTACACCTCTGTATCTCTTATGTATAGAATGATGGCAACGAAAGCCAAGAAGACTCCGTAGAGATAATTTATGTTTCCTCCGACTCATCTTCTCCTCCGCCTAAGCCGGCCAGGCGGGTTTGTGGGAAGGTTCCCATGTCTCACCCAAATGCTTGTTTGGATCCTAATTTCCTTTTGAAGAAAGCACAACATGCTTCCTATCGGAAGACTCAAAGTCATTCTAGAGACTTGGTGTCCGGGTTACCAGTGAAAACTCCTACCAAGAAGAGGCAGAATGAGGTATCCTTTTAACAGCGTCCCCCTTTGCTTCCTTTTGGATCATACTTATAACTTGCTCATATCTTGAGGTATTACTTTTGCAGAATTCTCCCCCTTCGTCAGGCGACTCAGTGATGTCAGCCCTTCCGCCAATGATCCGTGTTTCAGGGTAAATCCTCATAACATTTACATTTGTCCTGATGATGAGAATGTATGTTTTTAAGCATATCCCCTTCTCTTTTTAGGGCACAAGCGAAGAAAAGGAAAACTGGCGGATCAACTTCCACTACAGCTCCGGAACCTATTGAAAAACTAGCACCGGCTCAGGCTAACCCGGCAAAGGATAAACCTGATGACCAAGCGGACCTCCCAAGTTCTCCCAAGGAAGGCACAGAAACGCCCAATCTACCGAGTCCGTTGAAAATGGCAGAGGGTCCAGATGTTGTAATCATCACTGGTACTAGCTTCTCTAAACCGGCTTCGGCAGTCTTGTCGAAGCATGAATCAACATCAACCCAGCCTTCTACTGGACATGAGATTTCCAAGGCCAAACTATCCCAATACGAAAATCTTGAATTTATAGAGCTCTGCTCCGGCTTTGCAAGTCGTCTGGAGGCGAGTTATGAAATGGAGAAGAGTCTACTCCTTATGATGAAGAATAGACATGAGGTACGCCTTAATGCATACCATCCTTATTAGCCCCCAAGGGCCGGGTCATTTGTTGAAAGATGAGCCGGGTCTTGATATTAGAAAAATCTTTCGACCTGTAACCCCCAAGGACCGGGTCATCTGTTGAAAGATGAGCCGGGACTTGATATTAGAAAATTCTTTCAACCTGTAACCCCCAAGGGTAGGATCATCTGTTGAAAGATGAGCCGGGTCTTGATATTAGGAAAAAAACTTTCGACCTGTAACCCCCAAGGGCCGGGTCATCTGTTGAAAGATGAGACGGGTCTTGATATTAGAAAAAATCTTTCGACCTGTAACCCCCAAGGGCCGAGTCATCTGTTGAAAGATGAGTCGGGTCTTGATATTTAGAAAAAAAATCTTTCAACTTGTAACCCCCAAGGGTCGGGTCATCTATTGAAAGATGAGTCGGGTCTTGATATTAGAAAAATCTTTTGACCTGTAACCCCCAAGGGCCGGGTCATCTGTTAAAAGATGAACCGGGTCTTGATCTTGTATAACTTTGTCTAAAAATTTATACATTAGCCCCCAAGTGTCAGAGATGTTGCTTGCAATAATTCTGAGACTTGCCCATTGATAATATATTTTAACAGGAATCTCTTGCCCAAGCTGAGTCGGTGTTGGGCGACTTAAAGAAAAGTTTAGCCGACCAGCAAGACGCGCGGGCTAAATCAGAAGAAAAATGTCAAGTGATCTTATCTGAGATGGGGAAGCTGAAGGCCGCCCACAAGAAGGCTCAAGCTGATCAAGGCACCA
Organism: Hordeum vulgare subsp. vulgare; assembly: GCF_904849725.1. Lineage (NCBI taxonomy): Eukaryota > Viridiplantae > Streptophyta > Magnoliopsida > Poales > Poaceae > Hordeum > Hordeum vulgare. The sequence continues at coordinate 566,361,431 of NC_058524.1, read as the reverse complement.
TGGTAAAGCGAGCGGAAAAAGCTGAAGCAAAACTAGAAATTGTGCAACAAGAGCTGGCCGGCTTAAAGCAACATATCTCCAACTTGGCACAAGCTATCTTTGGTAAGAAGCAAACCCTGATCTTGTAGTTTGTAAAAACAAACTTTGTATGAAGAAGTTACTGACCATCATTATCCCTTATATAGGTCCGAGAGCCGCCAACCTTCAGGATGACTGTATCTTGACGCTAAAGGCGATTTACACATTAACAGAGCAACTGTTTACCGGAAGCGTGCTGACCGTGAAGGCAGTGATGGGCGGCAAGGAACCCATAACATCAATTAAAAAGATGCTTGGCTGCTTATCTACCCTTCCGCCTCAGATAGGTGAGCTAACCAGATCAGCTGCCCGGAAATGGGTACTGACTACGTTGAGTTGGTGCTTAGCATACGCTCCAGAGCTAAAACCCGAAGAAGTAGCACCAGGCTTTCTCCAGCTCAAGGACGACGGGTTAGAATTTACTCAAGATGATTATCAGCGCGTTGTCAAAGAATCTCGCTCGGCGGCGACTCAGCTTGCAGCAGGTTTGGATTTGTCAAAGTATCAAGCTGCTTATGATGACAAAAATAAGAAAATAAATCTGCCAACCTTTGTGACAACCAGCTTGACTCTGCGTCGACCCAAGAACCCTTTTGATTTGGAGGCGGACCTCTCGACATTTTTGAATGATGAAGATGAATTCGCCGCCTTATCCAAGTGTAATTGGGTGTTGGGCGACTTACAACTTGAAGTCGGCCAGAGCTCAAAGCAAGCTGACCCGGGGTCATCAGTAGAGTAGTTCTTCATGGAATTGGCCATCGGAGCCATGTAATAGGTTATTTGTAGAAAACAACCTTGTTCCGTGATTTCTTTAAAACCCTTGTGTCGTCCTCAGGGCGCCTTATGATGCCTGACCCGCCATGTCAGTAGAGATTTTGATCATCGATCTATTAGGCTGAAAACATACATCAAACCACCTCAGTGAGTAATGGATGATAATAATGATAACCGACTCAGGATGTTCCGGTGAGTCGGAAAAATTTGCAAAACCTTGTGGCAGTGCCAGGAAGGTGAAAGTAAGGATTTTGTCGGCTCGTTCAAATCGCGACAGGATAGGACGAGTTAACTCAAGTGCTACCCGAGGGAGATTTTTTGTGTAAAAAAGCTCAAGTATTTAGACCGGCTGATGAGGCATGAGTCAAGCTTCAGTGAAGCAGGTTCAGTGAACCAATGGTTTCTCTATTTTCCATGTGGGGCGCTAGCCGGTACCATGCATGTTTTAACCAAGGTGAGTTCAGGGTCCATAAAGCGGAGTAACTCGCCAAGAGTTCATGGGTCCATATGGCGATTCGGCCAACACACAGTCCAGTATAACCATTTGTAATGCGGTAATTTTTCGCATGCCAAATGGGTAGTAAGGCTGATCTCAATGAGAGGAAGCCCCCAAGTGACCTATGATTAGGGGAAAGACTGGTCATAGGATTGTAGAAGTGTATATGCTCTTACCACAAAACGACTTGGGAGCAAATAACCCCCAAGTAATCCGGCCTAATCCACATAATCATATAAGGCGCCTATGTTTGAATCACGCGCTCGTAGCGACTTGATCCTCTTTGGCTTATCGATACCCAGTGTTGTAATAAGTGCAGCATGCCGACTTATGCTCTCTGGTATGGATAGCGTCCATGCTTGGGCGACTTGTCGAGGAGCAATAAAAATCCATACTTTCAATAAGATGAAATAGCAGGAAAGCCCCCAAAATTCGTGGGCATCAATTTTATTGCTTCATAAAAATGAAAGACTTACAATTTTCAAGAGAAGAAAAAACAGAGCCAATAGCTCAAGTGTAATAAGGCCTCAAGTGGGCTATGTTCCAGGGGCGAGTTGACTCAGCCTCCGTGGTTGGTCGATCAGGTCGAAGATCCACCAGATAGTATGACCCGTTGCGAAGGCTTTTGCTGACAACGAACGGTCCTTCCCATGGTGGTGATAACTTATGCATGCCAGTGCGATCTTGGATCAATCGAAGCACTAAGTCGCCCTCCTGAAAAGTTCGGCTCTTGACCCGGCGGCTATGGTAACGCCGCAAGTCCTGCTGATAAATAGCCGATCGGGCGGCAGCCAAGTTGCGTGCTTCCACCAAAGCGTCCAAAGAATCTTGACGCGCCAACTCATTATCCTGTTCCACATAAGCAGCAACTCTGGGCGAGTCATGCCTAATGTCAGTGGGAAGAACAGCTTCTGCCCCATACACCAGGAAAAAAGGAGTAAAACCCGTAGAACGGTTTGGGGTGGTTCGGATGCTCCACAGTACTGAAGGCAACTCCTCAACCCAACATCCTGGGGTGCGCTCCAAGGGGACCATAAGTCGGGGCTTGATTCCTCGCAACACTTCCTGATTCGCCCGTTCCGCTTGCCCATTAGATTGTGGATGAGCAACAGCAGATACATCAAGCCGAATGTGCTCACGATGACAAAACTCCTGCATCGCTCCTTGTGATAGATTAGTACAATTATCAGTAATAATGTTGTGTGGATATCCGAATCAGAAGATTAGTTTTTTCAAGAACTTGACTGTTGTTTCCGCATTGCAGGCACCAACAGGTTCTGCTTCGACCCACTTGGTGAATTTATCAACAGCCACCAGTAGATGTGTTTTTTTGTTGGATGACATCTTAAAGGGGCCAACCATGTCTAGCCCCCAGACCGCAAAAGGCCAAGTAATAAGTATCATCCTTAGTTCTTGAGCCGACACATGAGCCTGTTGTCCGTAACGCTGACAGCCATCACATCGACGAACTATCTCCTCTGCGTCTGCATGAGCCGTCAACCAAAAGAATCCGTGACGGAACGCCTTTGAGACCAGGGAACGTGACCCGGCATGATGCCCACAATCTCCGGCATGGATGTCGTTCAGAATCACGCACCCTTCTTCAGAAGAAACACATTGTTGGAATACCCGAGAAGTGCTTCGCTTATATAATTCGCCGTTGATGATGACCATGGATTTGCTCCGACGAACAATTTGGCGAGCCATCACCTCATCCGAAGGTAACTCGCCTCATGCAAGATATGCCAAATAAGGAAGAACCCAATCCGGCGTAACACGGAGAGCCGCCACAAACTAGGACTCAGGGTCTGGTATTGCCAACTCCTCTTCTGAGGGCAACCTCACGGAAGGATTATGCAAAATATCCAAAAAACATTGGGAGGAACCGGCTTATGTTGTGAGCCGAGACGTGAAACGGCGTCAGCTGCTTCTTTAAGTCGCCGGTCGATATGATCAACTTGATAGCCATGGAAATGACCCGCCACATCAGTCACGGCTCTCCTGTAAGCCGCCATCAAGGGGTCCCGAGAATCCCAAGTGCCTGAAACTTGTTGAGCCACCAGATTAGAATCGCCAAGACATCTGACACGCGTGAGGTTCATCTCCTTGGCGAGTCGCAAACCATGAAGCAAGGCTTCATACTCTGCAGCGTTGTTGGTGCATGGAAACATGAGTCGGAGAACATAACAGACTTTGTCTCCCTGGGGCGAAATCAACACCACGCCAGCCCCCGAGCCTTCCAATTGCCTAGACCCATCAAAGTAAATAGTCCAGTACGTGAGGTCATGCTTGTCTTCCGGAATTTGCAATTCGGTCCAATCGTTGACGAAGTCGACCAATGCCTGGGATTTGATGGTCGTGCGAGGGGTGTACCGCACGTGGTGGGGCCCAAGTTCGATCACCCATTTGGCGATCCGACCTGTTGCTTCTCGATTTTGGATGATGTCCCCAAGAGGAGCAGAGCTAACCACCGTGATGGGATGCTCTTGGAAATAGTGTTTCAGCTTCCGACTCGCCATAAAGACCTCGTAGACCAGTTTCTGCCGGTGCGGGTAACGTTGTTTGGAGAGGGTTAGCACCTCGCTAATGAAGTACACCGGCCGTTGTACCGGATATTCCTCCCTTCTTCCTTCCGTTTGACAGCTACTGCCACGCTCAACACCTTGGAGTTCGCCGCGATGTACATAAGCATAGGTTCTTTTTCAGTCGGGGCGGCCAAAACTGGCGGGTTGACCAGCTGTTGTTTCAAGGCTTCAAAAGCTTCATTGGCCTCGTCCGTCCAAACAAAACGGTCAGATTTCTTAAGCAACTGATAGAGGGGAATAGCTTTCTCCCCCAGGCGGCTTATGAAGCGACTTAAGGCCGCGATACGACCCGCCATGCGTTGAACTTGATTGATATTCGCTAGTTTCCCAAGTGAAGTAACTGCCTCAATTTTGTCCAGGTTGGCCTCAATGCCGCGTTCTGACACCAGGAAGCCCAACAACTTTCCTGTGGGAACGCCAAAGACACATTTGGTGGGATTAAGCTTCATTTGATATACCCGCAGGTTGTCAAAGGTTTCCCTTAGGTCTTCCAAGAGCGTCCCCCTCCTACGGGTTTTAACCACAATGTCATCAACGTAAGCGTGGATGTTGCGTCCAATTTGGCCATGGAGACAATTTTGGATGCAGCGCTGGTAAGTCGCCCCAGCGTTTTTTAGCCCGAACGGCATGGACACATAACAAAAAGCCCCGAATGGGGTTATAAAAGCTGTCTTTTCCTGATCTTCCACAACCATCTTGATTTGGTGATACCCGGAATAAGCGTCCAGGAAACACAGATGCTCGCAGCCCGCCACTGAATCAATCATTTGATCGATGCGGGGAAGGGCGAAATGGTCCTTTGGACAAGCTCTGTTAAGGTTTGTGTAGTCAATGCACATGCGGATGGTGCAGTTCTTCTTGAGCACCAGGACCAGGTTGGCCAACCACTTGGGGTGGAAGACCTCTACGATGAATCCGGCAGCCACAAGACGGGCGACTTCTTCCCCGATTGCCTTGCGTCGTTCCTCATTGAACCTACGAAGATATTGCTGAATCGGCTTTGCTTTTGGGTCAACATTAAGATGGTGCTCAGCGAATTCTCTCGGTACACCAGGCATGTCAGAAGGTTTCCACGCGAAGATGTCCCGATTCTAATGGATGAATTCGATGAGTGCGCTTTCCTATTTAGGATCCAGACCCGCCCCAATAGTAAACTGCTTGGATGAGTCGCCAGGAATGAAATCCACCATCTTAGTGCCATCCGTTGGTTTGAACTTGAGGGGAGGTTTAGCGTCTGTTGTTGGCTTCTTGAGAGGTGACATATCTGCTGGATCAACATTGGTCTGGTGATACTTGAGCTCTTCTGCAGCACAGGCGACTTCTGCGTAAGCCGCATCCCCTTCCTCACACTCTCTTGCTATCCTCCTGTCACCGTCAACCGTGATGGGTCCCTTAGGAACAGGCATCTTGAGTTTAAGGTAAACATAGTAGGGGCGAGCCATGAAACGGGCGTAAGTCGGTCGCCCAAACAACGCATGATAAGGGCTCTTTAACTTGACCACCTCAAATATAAGTGACTCACTCCTGTAATTGGATGTTGTTCCAAACACCACTGTGAGTTTAACCCGGCCTATAGGGTATGCCCACTTACCTGGGACAATTCCATGGAATACCGTGGTTGACGGCATTAGGTCTTTCTCCAGCAGGTTCATCCTTCGAAAAGTGTCGAAGTATAGTATGTTGATGCTGCTACCACCATCCATCAGCACCTTCGATAGGGTATACCCCCCGACTTGAGGAGCCACGACCAATGCTAAGTCGCCGGGGTTGTCAATTATGGGCGGGTGATCCTCCCTACTCCACGAGATAGTCTGCTCGGACCAGTGGAGGTACCTGGGGAGCGCCGGCTCAGATACACTGTACGCTCGGTGACTCACCTTCTTATCACGCTTGCAGGCATTGGTGGTGAACACGTGGTATTGCATGTTGCTTAATTGTTTTGGATTGTTGCAGAACCCGCCATGATCATCTTGCCCCTATGGAGCCCCCTGCGGGGGTGGCTGCTGAAATAATCCGGGCGGGTTATACCGATGTTAGTTATGCACTGGGTACTGGCCGTTGCTTGGCTGCGAGCCGCCCTGAGCCCCCGGTTCGGGGAAGCCGCCGAACGGGTTCTGGCGTTGATTAGGTGCACCGAACTGTTCCGGCCATTGGCCCTGGTCACCGTTTTGGCCCTTTTTCATTGCCTCCGCCCGAAATTCCTGCATCACATAACAGTCCTCCCAAGAGTGAGTCGCCGGCCCGTCCTCCATGGCATGATGCGGGCAGGGGGCCTTGAGTATCTCATTATAATTGCGCGGCTTCTTGCCACTGTAACCCCTCTTCTTATGGCGCTGGTTGCCGTTGTTGGCGTTGGTGCTGGCGACAAAGTCCGTGGACCCTTCCTGCTGCCTTCTTTTGCCGTTCCCCCCATGATTGTGGTGGGCGCGTCCCTGAAGCCGGGTATGATTTTTGGATGACTCGCCCTTCCTCGGCGAGTTGGCCTTGCTGCCATCCTCTCCTGGATCTTTGGTATCATCTGCTTCGGCGTACCTAGTGAGGGTGCCCATCAGTTCCCCCATATCCTGGACCTTTCGCTTGAGTCGCCCCAACTTCTGTACCAAGGGTTCATAGTGGCAGTTTTGCTCCAAGATCAGCACAGCTTGAGCCATCGTGATGCCGTCCGACGAGTGGATATTTCTGTGACCCGCCGTGTCCAGTGGTGAGCCGACTCATCGGGGCGCTGAACGCGGTGCTGTAAATCGACTATTGTCATTGGGCGCTTGCAAGTTCCCCGGAAGTTTTTGATGAAACGCTCTTTTAGTTTGGCCCAAGTTTGGATGGAGTTGGGTGGCAGGTTTTTCAACCAAGTACGTGTCGTCCCCTCGAGCATCATTGTGAAGTACCTGGCGCAGACTACTTCATTTACATCGAGCATGTCCATGGCGCTTTCGTAACTCTCAACCCATGACGCCGGCTCAAGGTCCGGGGTGTAATTAGGCACCTTCCTTGGTCCTTTAAAATCTTTCGGCATCCTCTCATTGCGAAGGGCGGGGGCCAAGCATGGCACCCCTACCTGCCCGCCGCCTACAACAAGTGGTGTTGGGCCGGTTTGAACGTCCGGGTGATCCCGACCAGGCGGGTCCCGATGGTCAGGCGGGTTAACCTGGGGCAGGGGTCACGCTCCGCTAGTTATGGCGGGCTGGTCCTCTGGCCGGCTCCTGGTGCGTCTTGCTTGGGGGGTGGAGTGTAGCCGATCGAGGCTGTGCAAGAACTGAGCGTTTTGAACCATCATTGTCTTCAACATCTCAATGGCGTTTCTTGCCTCTATTTCGGCCGGGGTGTTTCCATGAATCGGAAGGGATTCTAAATGGCGAGTTGCAGCGAGCACGTTGTCCACCGGGTTGGAAAAGTGACCCCGAGGTGTCTGGAAACGGGGAATGCGATCAACTACTGGTTGAAGCAGCGGGTTTGGCGGCTGACCCGGCCCTCCTCCTGGAGCGTCTCCTGCCCCGGGGGTGCATGGAGTGTCGAATAGGCGGGTAGGGTTGATATCAGGGGGTAAACGCCCCTGGTGCCTCCTCCGATGAAAAGCGTCCGATGCGTGCTGATGCCTCTCAAGCCGCCAGTTTTTGGTGTTCAAGCGGGTTGTCTCAGCGGTGATCTGAGCTTGCCGGGTCTCGATCCTGGCGGCTTCTACTTCAGCGTCTCGTTGAGCCTTTGCCACCCCATCTCTTAGCTTTGCCAACTCGGCGTTTATCGTGCCCTGGTTTTCTGCTGTTACAGGGGTCGCCATGATCCTTGTTATCTCCGCCGTCAAGTCCACCAAGATTGCAGCTGGGCTCCTGGATGTTTTGCCAGTCCCATCATTGCCTGCAGGGTTTTGTGTTGGAAATATGCCCTAGAGGCAATAATAATTAGTTATTATTATATTTCTTTGTTCATGATAATCGTTTATTATCCATGCTATAATTGTATTGATTGGAAACACAATACTTGTGTGGATACATAGACAAAGCACTGTCCCTAGTAAGCCTCTAGTTGGCTAGCTTGTTGATCAAAGATGGTCAAGGTTTCCTGGCCATAGGCAAGTGTTGTTACTTGATACCGGGATCACATCATTAGGAGAATCATGTGATGGACTAGACCCAAACTAATAGACGTAGCATGTTGATCGTGTCATTTTGTTGCTACCGTTTTGTGCGTGTCAAGTATTTGTTCCTATGACCATGAGATCATATAACTCACTAACACCGGAGGAATGCTTTGTGTGTATCAAACGTCGTAACGTAACTAGGTGACTATAAAGATGCTCTACAGGTATCTCCGAAGGTGTTCGTTGAGTTAGTATGGATCAAGACTGGGATTTGTCACTCCGTATGATGGAGAGGTATCTCGGGGCCCACTCGGTAATACAAAATCACACACAAGCCTTGCAAGCAATGTGACTTAGTGTAAGTTGCGGGATCTTGTATTACGGAACGAGTAAAGAGACTTGCCGGTAAACGAGATTGAAATAGGTATGCGGATACTGACGATCGGATCTCAGGCAAGTAACATACCGAAGGACAAAGGGAATGACATACGGGATTATATGAATCCTTGGCACTGAGGTTCAAAACGATAAGATCTTCGTAGAATATGTAGGATCCAATATGGGCATCCAGGTTCCGCTATTGGATATTGACCGAGGAGTCTCTCGGGTCATGTCTACATAGTTCTCGAACCCGCAGGGACTGCACACTTAAGGTTCGACATTGTTTTATGCGTATTTGAGTTATATGGTTGGTTACCGAATGTTTTTCGGAGTCCCGGATGAGATCACGGACGTCACGAGGGTTTCCGGAATGATCCGGAAATGAAGATTGATATATAGGATGACCTCATTTGGTTACCGGAAGGTTTTCGTGCATTACCGGAAAAGTTTCGGGCTCATCGGTAGTGTACTGGGAGTGCCGGGAGGGGTGCCGGGGACCATCAGGAGGGGTATCACGCCCCAAGGGGTCTCATGGGCTATGGGAAGAGATAAACCAGCCCCTAGTGGGCTGGAATAAGTTCCCACTAAGGCCCATAAGGTTTGAGAAGGAAAATACACAAGGTGGAAAGAGTTTCCAAGTGGGAAGGTGGAATCCTACTCCAAGTAGGATTGGAGTAGGACTCCTCCACCTCCAATTCCGGCCTATCCTTTAGGTTTTGAGGCTGCCTCCTCCCCTCCCTCCCTCCTATATATAGTGGGGTTTTAGGGCTGATTTGAGACAACTTTTTCAAGGCAGCCCGACCACATACCTCCACGGTTTTACCTCTAGATCGCATTTCTGCGGAGCTCGGGCGGAGCCCTGCTGAGATTAGATCACCACCAACCTCCGGAGCGTCGTCACGCTGCCGGAGAACTCATCTACCTCTCCGTCTCTCTTGCTGGATCAAGAAGGCCGAGATCATCATCGAGCTGTACGAGTGCTGAACACGGAGGTGACGTCCGTTCGGCACTAGATCGTGGGACGGATCACGGGACGGTTCGTGGGACGGTTCGCGGGGCGGATCGAGGGACGTGAGGACATTCCACTACATCAACCGCGTTCACTAACGCTTCTGCTGTGCGATCTACAAGGGTACGTAGATCGGAAATCCCCTCTCGTAGATGGACATCACCATGATAGGTCTTCGTGCGCGTAGGAAAAATTTTGTTTCCCATGCGACGTTCCCCAACAGTGGCATCATGAGCTAGGTTCATGCGTAGATGTAATCTCGAGTCGAACACAAAAGTTTTTGTGGGCGGTGATGTGTGTCTTGCTTCCCTCCTTAGTCTTTTCTTGATTCTGCGGTATTGTTGGATTGAAGCGGCTTGGACCGACATTACTCGTACGCTTACGAGAGACTGGTTTCATCGCTACGAGTAACTCCGTTGCTCAAAGATGACTGGCAAGTGTCGGTTTCTCCAACTTTAGTTGAATCGGATTTGACCGAGGAGGTCCTTGGATAAGGTTAAATAGCAATTCATATATCTCCGTTGTGGTGTTTGCGTAAGTAAGATGCGATCCTACTAGATACCCATGGTCACCATATAAAACATGCAACAACAAATTAGAGGACGTCTAACTTGTTTTTGTAGGGTATGCTTGTGATGTGATATGGCCAACGATGTGATGTGATATATTGGATGTATGAGATGATCATGTTGTAATAGATAATATCGACTTGCACGTCGATGGTACGGTAACCGGCAGGAGCCATAGGGTTATCTTTAAACTAATGTTTGTGCTTGCAGATGCGTTTACTATTTTGCTAGGATGTAGCTTTAGTAGTAATAGCGTGAGTAGCACGACAACCCCGATGGCGACACGTTGATGGAGATCATGGTGTGGCACCGGTGACAAGAAGATCATGCCGGTGCTTTGGTGATGGAGATCAAGGAGCACGTGATGATGGCCATATCATGTCACTTAAGAATTGCATGTGATGTTAATCCTTTTATGCACCTTATTTTGCTTAGAACGACGGTAACATTATGAGGTGATCTCTCACTAAAATTTCAAGACGAAATTGTGTTCTCCCCGACTGTGCACCGCTGCGACAGTTCTTCGTTTCGAGACACCACGTGATGATCGGGTGTGATAGACTCAACGTTCACATACAACGGGTGCAAAACAGTTGCACACGCGGAACACTCGGGTTAAGCTTGACGAGCCTAGCATGTGCAGACATGGCCTCGGAACACATGAGACCGAAAGGTCGAGCATGAATTGTATAGTTGATATGATTAGCATAGAGATGCTTACCACTGAAACTATTCTCGACTCACGTGATGATCGGACTTGAGATAGTGGATTTGGATCATGTACCACTCAAATGACTAGAGAGATGTACTTTTTGAGTGGGAGTTCTTAAGTAATATGATTAATTGAACTAATTGTCCTGAACATAGTCTAATGGTCCTTGCGAATTACGATGTAGCTTGCGCTATAGCTCTACTGTTTTTATATGTTCCTAGAGAAAATTTAGTTGAAAGTTGATTGTAGCAAACTTTGCAGACTGAGTCTATAAAACCGAGGATTGTCCTCGTTGCTGCGCAGAAGGCTTATGTCCTTAATGCGCCACTCGGTGTGCTGCACCTCGAGCATCGTCTGTAGATGTTGTGAACATCCTACATACACGTTTCTGATGACTACACGATAGTTCAGTACAAAATACTTAATGGCTTAGAAGCAAGGCATCGAAGACGTTTTGAAATGTCAGGGAACATAAGAGATGTTCTAAAGAGATGAAATTATGATTTCATGCTTGTGCCCTTGTTAAGAGGTATGAGACCTCTGACAAAATTCTTTGTCCACGAAGTAAAGGAAAAAATCTCAATCATTGAGCGTGTGCTCAGATTATCTGAGTACGACAATCGCTTGAATCAAGTGGGAGTTGATCTTCCAGATAAGATAGTGATGGTTCTCCAAAGTCACTGCCACCAAGCTGTGAGAGCTTCGTGATGAACTATAACATATCAAGGATAGATACAATCATCCTTGAGCGATTCGCGATGTTTGACACTGCGAGAGTAGAAATCAAGAAGGAGCATCAACAGTTGATGGTTAGTAAAACCACTAAGTTTCGAGAAAGGCAAGGGATAGAAGGGATACTTCATGAAACGGCAAAGCAGTTGCTGCACTAATGAAGAGATCCCAGATTAAACCCAAGCCCGGGACTAAGTGCTTCTGTTATGAGGGGAACAGTCACTGAGGCGGAGCAACTCTAGGTACTTGGTAGATAAGAAGGCTGACAAAAGTCGAAAGAAGTATATTTGATATACATGATGTTGATGTGTACTTTACTAGTACTCCTAGTAGCACAAGGGTATTGGATACCGGTTTGTTTGCTAAGTGATTAGTAACACGAAATGAAAGCTACGGCATAAACGGAGACTAGCTAAAGGCGAGGTGACGATACGTGTTGGAAGTGTTTCCAAGGTTGATATGATCAAACGTCGCACGCTCCCTCTACCATCGGGATTGGTGTTAAACCTAAATAATTGTTATTTGGTGCTTGCGTTAAGCATGAACATGATTGGATCGTGTTTATTGCAATACGATTATTTATTTAAAGAGAATAATGGTTACTCTATTTGCTTGAATAATCACCTTCAATGGTTTATTGAATCTCGATCGTAGTGTTACACATGTTCATGATATTGGTGCCAAAAGATACGAGGTAATGATGATAGTACCACTTACTTGTGGCACTGTCGCTTGAGTCATGTTGGTATAAATTGCATGAAGAGGCTCCATGCTGATGGATCTTTATACTCACTTGATTTTGAATCACTAGTGACATGCAAATCATACCACATGTGCAAGGCCTTGTTTTCATTGAGATGAAACAAGATAGTAACTTGTTGGAAGTGATACATTTTGATGTATGCAGTCCAATGGGTGCTGAGGCACGCAGTGGATATCATTATGTTCTTACTTCAATGACGATTTGAGTAGATACAAGAGTATTTACTTAATGAATCACAAGTCTGAAATATTGAAAAGTTCAATTCTGTTTCAGGAGTGAAGTTTGTCGTAACAAGAGGATAAACTGTCTATGATATGATCATAGAAATGAATATCTGAGTTACGAGTTTTGGTACGCAGTTAAGACAATGTGGAAATTGTTTCGCGGTTCATGCCACCTGGAACATCATAGTGTGATGATGTGTCTGAACGTCATAGCCACGCACTATTTGGTATGGTGCATGCTATGATGTCTCTTATCAAATTACCACTATCGTTTATGGGTTATGCATTAGAGACAACCGCATTCACTTTAAATAGGGCACCGCGTATTTCCGTTGAGATGACACAGTATAGACTGAGGTTTAGAGAAATCTAAACTGTCGTTTCTTGAAAGTTTGGGGCTTCGACACTTATGTGAAAAAGTTTCAGTCTGATAAGCTCGAACCCAAAGCGGATAAATGCATCTTCATAGGATATCCAAAACAGTTGGGTACATCTCCTATCTCAGATCCGAAAGCAAAGTGTTTGTTTCTAGAAACGGATCCTTTCTCGAGGAAAGGTTTCTCTCGAAAGAATTGAGTGGGAGGGTGGTAGAACTTGATGAGGTTATTGAACCATCACTTCAACTAGTGTGTAGCAGGGCGCGGGAAGTTGTTCCTGTGGCGCCTACACCAATTGAAGTGAAAGCTGATGATGGTGATCATCGAGCATCAGATCAAGTTACTGCAAGCCTCGTAGGTTGACAAGGTCACGTACTACTGCAGAGTGGTACAGTAACCCTGTCTTGGAGGTCATATTGTTGAGCAACAGTGAACCTACGAGTTATGGAGAAAGCAATGGTGGGCCCGGATTCCGACAAATGGCTGGAAGCCATGAAATCCGAGAGAGGATCCATGTATGAAAACAAAGTGTAGACTTTGGAAGAACTACTTGATGGTCATAAGACTATTGAGCAAAGATGGATCTTTAAAAGGAAGACAGACGATGATGGTGATAAGTCACTATTAAGAAAAGCTCGACTTGTCGCAAATATGTTTCTGACAAGATCAAACAGTTGACTATGATGAGACTCTCTCACTCGTAGCGATGCTAAAAGTCTGTTAGAATTATGTTAGTAGTTGCTGCATTATTTAAGAAATATTGCACATAGGATGTCAAAACATTGTTTCCTAGACGGTTTCCTTGAGCAAACATTGTATGTGATACAACCAGGAGGTTTTGTCGATCCTAAGGATACTAGCAAGTATGCAAGCTCCAGCGATCCTTCAATGGACTGGTACAAGCATCTCGGAGTTGGAATATACACTTTGATGAGATGATCAAAGATTTTGGGTTTGTACAAGGTTTATGAGAAACTTGTATTTCCAAAGAAGTGAGTGGGAGCACTATAGAATTTCTGATAAGTATATGTGGTTGACATATTGTGGATCAGAAGTAATGTAGAATTTCTGTAAAGCATACAAGGTTGTTTGAAAGGAGTTTTCAAAGGAATACCTGGATTGCGCTACTTGAATGTTGAGCATCAAAGATCTATGGAGATAGATCAAAAGCGCTTAATGGAAGTTTCAACAAGATGCATGCCTTGACAAGTTTTTGAAGGAGTTCAAAATAGATCAGCAAAGAAGGAGTTCTTGGTTGCGTTGTAAGGTGTGAATTTGAGTAAGACTCAAAACCCGACCACGGCAGAATAAAGAGAATGGACGAAGGTCGTCTTCTATGCCTTAGCCGTAGACTCTAAAGTATGCCATGCTGAGTACCGCACTTGACGTGTGCCTTGCAGCAAGTCTGTTAAGAGGTACACAGAGTGATCCAGGATTGAATCACTGTTCAGCGGTCAAAGTTATCCTTAGTAACTAAATAGACTAACGAATTTTTCTCGATTATGGAGGTGGTTAAAGAGTTCGTCGTAAAGGGTTACGTCGATGCAAGCTTTGACACTAATCCGAATAACTATGAGTAGTGAAACGGATTCGTATAGTAGAGTAGATATCTGGAGCATTTCCGAATAACACGTAGTAGCAGCATCTATAAGATGACATAAAGATTTGTAAAGAACGCACGGATATGAAAGTTTCAGAACCGTTGACTAAAACCTCTCTCACGAGCAAGACGTGATCAGACCCCAGAACTATATGGGTGTTGGATTCGTTGAAATCACATGGTGATATGAACTAGATTATTGACTCTAGTGCAAGTGGGAGACTGTTGGAAATATTGCCTAGAGGCAATAATAATTAGTTATTATTATATTTCTTTGTTCATGATAATCGTTTATTATCCATGCTATAATTGTATTGATTGGAAACACAATACTTGTGTGGATACATAGACAAAGCACTGTCCCTAGTAAGCCTCTAGTTGGCTAGCTTGTTGATCAAAGATGGTCAAGGTTTCCTGGCCATAGGCAAGTGTTGTTACTTGATACCGGGATCACATCATTAGGAGAATCATGTGATGGACTAGACCCAAACTAATAGACGTAGCATGTTGATCGTGTCATTTTGTTGCTACCGTTTTGTGCGTGTCAAGTATTTGTTCCTATGACCATGAGATCATATAACTCACTAACACCGGAGGAATGCTTTGTGTGTATCAAACGTCGTAACGTAACTAGGTGACTATAAAGATGCTCTATAGGTATCTTCGAAGGTGTTCGTTGAGTTAGTATGGATCAAGACTGGGATTTGTCACTCCGTATGATGGAGAGGTATCTTGGGGCCCACTCGGTAATACAAAATCACACACAAGCCTTGCAAGCAATGTGACTTAGTGTAAGTTGCGGGATCTTGTATTACGGAACGATTAAAGAGACTTGCCGGTAAACGAGATTGAAATAGGTATGCGGATACTGACGATCGAATCTCAGGCAAGTAACATACCGAAGGACAAAGGGAATGACATACGGGATTATATGAATCCTTGGCACTGAGGTTCAAAACGATAAGATCTTCATAGAATATGTAGGATCCAATATGGGCATCCAGGTCCCGCTATTGGATATTGACCGAGGAGTCTCTCGGGTCATGTCTACATAGTTCTCGAACCCGCAGGGTCTGCACACTTAAGGTTCGACGTTGTTTTATGCGTATTTGAGTTATATGGTTGGTTACCGAATGTTGTTCGGAGTCCCGGATGAGATCACGGACGTCACGAGGGTTTCCGGAATGATCCGGAAACGAAGATTGATATATAGGATGACCTCATTTGGTTACCGGAAGGTTTTCGTGCATTACCGGAAAAGTTTCGGGCTCATCGGTAGTGTACTGGGAGTGCCGGGAGGCGTGCCGGGGACCATCAGGAGGGGTATCACGCCCCAAGGGGTCTCATGGGCTATGGGAAGAGATAAACCAGCCCCTAGTGGGCTGGAATAAGTTCCCACTAAGGCCCATAAGGTTTGAGAAGGAAAATACACAAGGTGGAAAGAGTTTCCAAGTGGGAAGGTGGAATCCTACTCCAAGTAGGATTGGAGTAGGACTCCTCCACCTCCAATTCCGGCCTATCCTTTAGGTTTTGAGGCTGCCTCCTCCCCTCCCTCCCTCCTATATATAGTGGGGTTTTAGGGCTGATTTGAGACAACTTTTTCAAGGCAGCCCGACCACATACCTCCACGGTTTTACCTCTAGATCGCATTTCTGCGGAGCTCGGGCGGAGCCCTGCTGAGATTAGATCACCACCAACCTCCGGAGCGTCATCACGCTGCCGGAGAACTCATCTACCTCTCCGTCTCTCTTGCTGGATCAAGAAGGCCGAGATCATCATCGAGCTGTACGAGTGCTGAACGCGGAGGTGACGTCCGTTCGGCACTAGATCGTGGGACGGATCACGGGACGGTTCGTGGGACGGTTCGCGGGGCGGATCGAGGGACGTGAGGACATTCCACTACATCAACCGCGTTCACTAACACTTCTGCTGTGCGATCTACAAGGGTACGTAGATCGGAAATCCCCTCTCGTAGATGGACATCACCATGATAGGTCTTCGTGCGCGTAGGAAAAATTTTGTTTCCCATGCGACGTTCCCCAACAGTGGCATCATGAGCTAGGTTCATGCGTAGATGTAATCTCGAGTCGAACACAAAAGTTTTTGTGGGCGGTGATGTGTGTCTTGCTTCCCTCCTTAGTCTTTTCTTGATTCTACGGTATTGTTGGATTGAAGCGGCTTGGACCGACATTACTCGTACGCTTACGAGAGACTGGTTTCATCGCTACGAGTAACTCCGTTGCTCAAAGATGACTGGCAAGTGTCGGTTTCTCCAACTTTAGTTGAATCGGATTTGACCGAGGAGGTCCTTGGATAAGGTTAAATAGCATTCGGATTTGAGGACGTTCCACTACATCAACCGCGTTCACTAACGCTTCTGCTGTGCGATCTACAAGGGTACGTAGATCGGAAATCCCCTCTCGTAGATGGACATCACCATGATAGGTCTTCGTGCGCGTAGGAAAATTTTTGTTTCCCATGCGACGTTCCCCAACATTTTGCTGGGGCTGAGTCGCCCCTGCCATGTACACGGCGATTTGACGGCGGGTCCGGTCAAGGACCTCGGGGTTCATTGCCAATGACAAGCCTCCGAGGCAGCCCCCGTGAAGAGACTGAATTGAATCTGAGTCGCCCATGGATGATTCGTCAGCAGTGTTGACCGGCGTAGTCTCCTGAGTCGCCGATCGTTCTGGTTCCTCTGATCCATGTGTGAAACCAACAAAGACCGGGCGGGTTAGGTTTGGCGTTGCAACAGGGCGAACATACCTGGCCGGCTCAACGATGTCGGTGAAGATGTCCGGCTCAGGTGCAGGCGATCCAACCATGCCGATAAAGATGTTGATCTTGCCGAAGGGGACTCTGTAGCCGGATTCGATGGAATCGGCCTCGGGCCCCCACAGCGAGTTATTGATGTAGTACTTTCCTCGGCGGCTCCAAGTCATGAGCCCCGCCACGTAGCTCCCTGACCCTGGTAGGGCTCCCTTTGAGAACTCAACTCCACCGTGTGTAGGCCCCATGGTGGGCGCCAACTGTCGTGGTTTTGTCACGGCAGATGTCCTCGTGAAAGGACTTAGTGTTGGAGCCATCGCACCTTGGTGGCGACTCAAAGGGGTTGAACGCGAGCGAGACAGAGATTTACCCAGGTTCGGCCCCTCGAGAGGAGGTAAAAGACTACGTCCTGCTTTGTGTTGTATTGATGGTGTTTCGATTACAAGGAGGGCATAACTCGCCTGACCTAGCACTCGATGATTGCTAACCTCCCCTCTCCTTCCCTGGGACTCGCCTTTATATACAGGTCGAGCCCTTAGGGTTTACAAGAGTCCTTGCCATCATGCAAGTCATGATTCTTTCTATCTCTAAGTCGTCGTGCTTTCCAAGACTTGGAGATCTTCCCAATGATTGATTCTCCACGAGGATCTCGAACCGCCGTCTAGCTCCTGGGCTTATAGGCCAAGGCTTGAATCGCCAAAGGATGAGTCGCCCGCTTGGTGACCCGGCCCAACTAGGGCGGGTCACACAACAGATAATATCCCCAACAGTAACCTCGTATAACAATTCCATATAACCCTAGCATCATCGAACCTTAAGTGTGTAGACCCTACGAGTTCGGGAGGCATGCAGACATGACCGAGACATCTCTCAGGCCAATAACCATCAGCGGGGTCTGGATACCCATGGTGGCTCCCACATGTTCTATGATGATCTCATCGGATGAACCACGATGTCAAGGATTCAATCAGTCCCGTATACAATTCCCTATGTCTGTCGGTATAGAACTTGCCCGAGATTCGATCGTTGATATACCTATACCTTGTTCAATCTCGTTACTGGTAAGTCTCTTTACTCATTCCGTAGCACATCATCTTGTGACTAACTCCTTAGTCACATTGAGCTCATGATGATGTTCTACCGAGTGGGCCTAGAGATACCTCTCCGTCACGCGGAGTGTCAAATCCCGATCTCAATTCGTAACAACCCAACAGACACTTTCGGAGATACCCGTAGTGCACCTTTATAGTCACCCAGTTATGTTGTGACGTTTGATACACGCAAAGCACTCCTACGGTATCCGGGAGTTGCACAATCTCACGGTCGAAGGAAAAGACACTTGACATTAGAAAATCTTTAGCATACGAACAACACGATCTAGTGCTATGCTTAGGATTGGGTCTTGTCCATCACATCATTCTCCCAATGATGTGATCCCGTTATCAATGACATCTAATGTCCATGATGAGAAAAACCATGATCATCTATTGATCAATGAGCTAGCCAACTAGAGGCTTGCTAGGGACACATTGTGATCTATTTATTCACACATGTATTACTGTTTCATGTTAATACAATTATAGCATGAACAATAGACGATTATCATGAACAAGAAAATATTATAATAACCATTTTATTATTGCCTCTAGGGCATATTTCCAACAGAAGATGGTCTTTCTCAAGCAACCCTGCATCTAAGAAACAAGAAGTTTCTTGTGTCCCCAACACACCTAATACAATGGTAAATTGTATAGGTGCACTAATTCAGCGAAGAGATGGTAAAATATGGGCGATAGGTGTGGCAAAGCAAGGTAATATAAATCTGTAATAAAAATTACAGCAAGGTAGCAAGTGACATAAGTGAGCATAAACGGTGTAACAATGGTGAGAAACAAGGTCTTGCCTTCATACTTTCACTAGTGGCAACTCCCAACAACATTAAGATAGTCTAATCACATGATATTTCCACTAAAACATGCAATGGAGACGTACTCAGAGGTCATAACTTTGTGATCACTAGTTAGCATGCACGTGCAACGCACGACTAACCGAATAATTTATAAATTACTTTTAATACTAAAATTTTAGTATATATATATATAGCTGCAAAAATATTGAAACACACACATTATACTAAATCGAGCTGCAAATTATTTTTTTGTGACGAAACTTATCCGCTGATTTCTTAAGCAGCGCAAGAACCTCCTCCCAGTTGTTCACACATGAATGAATCTTCCTTTAATTTCTTACTTGTATACTAAATCGATCATGAGGGAGACAGTGGAATAGAAAAGACAAGAAAAGGAGAAGATCGACCGACGCCCAACCAAAAACAGGAATCTCACAAAGAATGACGGACATGCCGTAATGATTGAAGAGGCATCAATCACCAGCAGTGCAATTTGCTCTGCCTTACGGCTCAAGCTCGCAGCTAGCCAAATGCTCTTCCCACAAATAGCGTCTCTTAACAAAAGCTCTTCTAATCTAAACAAAAAATACCCCGCAAAGAAAAAAAAACCTAAACAAAAAATGATCTTTTCAAAAAAGAGCAGCCTGTCATCTCATTCTCATCTGCAAGAGATATAAAACTGGCGCACAAGCTAAAAAAATAAGCAAATTATACGCATTTTTTACACTCAAGATCTGCGCCGCAGTTCCGGTGGCGGCGTGGAGTTCATCATGGCCGCGCCACCGCCGACGAAGCGGCCCCCTTTTTGCTCGACTCGGGATCGTCCCTTCCCCTCCGCGTGGACCCGTCCCACCCCTTCCGCACCGACCCGTTGCCTCCCCCTCAGTCCCACGACATCGTCCTCGCCAGGAACGCCTGCCACCGCCGCCCGCCGTCGGCATTGCCGTAGCTGCCTCCCCCACCCACGGGCCGGCCTCCGCGCACGCTCCCCTCGGGGCTCGCTCCGGCGAGGTCGATCAGGCTGGTGGCGTGGCGCAGGCGGCGCGACCTGAGCACTTGCTCCCTCACGTGGTGCGGCAGCCGTAGCGTGAACCTCTCGTGGTCGCTCCGCTCGGCGGCCGCCGCCGACGCCGCGAAGAGCGAGTGCCCCGTCGAGTGCGACCTCGGCAGCCTCGCCGCCTGCCGCTCGTTGCGCGGCATCTCTAGCTCCATCGCCTCCTCCTTCCTGTCGTCCTCGTCGCTCTCCTCCTCTTTCTGCACCGGTATCGCCACGGTGTGCGGCGGCGACGACGAAGGCGAGGGCTGACGCCATGCCACCTGCTCCGGCGACGGGGGCGCCACGGCGGGCGGCAGCGGAGGCGGCGGCTTCTCGAGGTTGGCGCGGCAGAGCGGGCATGTGATCCGCGCCTCCAGCCAGGGGTCGATGCACTCCGGGTGGAAGGCATGCGAGCAGTGCGGCAGCAGCCCGAGGAGGAGGTGGAGCACGGTTTTTTTTTTGCGGGGAGGTGCAACAGTTGGATCTATTTTTGTTTGCTCGCTGTAGGAGGAGGTGGAGCACGGTCAGCCTTTGGTGAATTTGGTAACTGCACACCGTCGTGGTGCATGGATGGTGGAAGGCCGTTAGATTGCAATTTGTTGACTAATTGTGTGGTGATGATTGATGTTTGTTTTTTGTGGGTTAGTTGTGTGTACTTAGATAAGTTCTCGTTTGATCTTTTATTAGTAGTATAGAAGAGAGGACGAGAATTATGTAGGGCTACAAAAGCACACCTCAGAGTTCGTAGTTCTCATCTATGGATTTCCCAATGTCACCGCGGCCATCCAAAGAGAGTACCACAATCACCACAACGTATCTCAAGGATAGTCAAAGACAAGCACCAAGAGACTCTCAATCTTCAATCAATTGACAAAAGAGGAAATCACTCATGAAAATATTCTTCTAATCCATGTCCAATAGACGGTTGTCACCATGGTCTCGGGGATTATACTAGATAAGATCAAGTGAGTACATCAATCCAATACATAGAAGAAGGGGAAACATCATGGGATCACCCTAGCTTAACATAGCCTATGATCACAATCAAGATCACATCATGGGAGAGAGAATTAACCACATAGCTACTGTAGAAGACCTCAACCCCGAGGAGGAACTACTCACGCTTCATGGAGGGAGGAAGCAACATCGATGGAGATGAATCCGGGGGAACTTCCCCGTCCCGGCAGGGTGCCGGCACAGGAACTCTGGTCCCCCGAAACTTGTTGGCGATGGCGGCGGAGATCGGAATTGCTTCTAGAGAAAAGGGGTCCGGAATCAGGGTTTCCTCCACGGGGGTAAAAATAGGGCCAAAAGGGGGCACCAGGGGAGGTCCCACTCACCCCAGGCGTCCTGGTGGCGCGGCCTCCCCCTAGGCCGCACCAGGTGGCCGCCTGGGTGGGGGGTGGCCCCCCTCTGGCTCTCCTTCGGGCGTTTGGAGTCTTCAGGAATGCTGATTTTTTATATATTTTCTATGGAATTTTTTGGGCACTATAAATATGGGTATAAACCTGCAATTCACAAACATCACCAGACAATACTGGCATTGGGTGCACTGAGTTAGTAGGTTAGTCCAAATATGTTGAAAAAGATATGAAAGTGTACAAAACACATAGCAATATCATCCAAAACTTGCATGGAGCAAGCAGAAATTATAGATACGTTTGGGACGTATCAACATCCCCAAGCTTAATTCTTGCTCGTCCTCGAGTAGGTAAATGATAACAAGCATCATTTCTGTGGTGACATGCTAACACACATATAAGAACTTCAAAGTAAAGCAAGTAAGATATGCAATTCAAGTCAAGACAATAACAAGCAAGAGTCTATATCTAGTATTGAAACTAGCAAAGTAAGAACATAAGGTGCTAGAGCTCTCGTTGTACGTGACTCGAATGTCTCTAAATGGTGTTTGCGTGCAAGAAGTGGGAGATGGGTTTAGAGCATAAAATACAATATAGTTTAATTGAGAACTCAGTCTACTAAAACTTCACATTTGGTCTCCTTCGGAATCTTATTTTGACTCGTCCCGAGACCACTAGTCACGCACAAGTCAAAATGATCCTCTCCCTTTCGACTTTGAGCAATCATGCAATGGATGAGCGCAAGCAAGATAGTTGGCACTTAGGATGGCAAATAGATAAATGATGGGGAAGGAAGACAAAAAAGGTGTGAAAGTCTAACATTAATGAGGACAATCATAGGTGAGAGAAAGCCAAATGATAGATATGATGTGAGGAGTAGGGATTGCCATGCAACGGATGCACATATGAGCTAAGGTAAGCTCTCCAATGCAACTAGTGGGGGTTCATCCAACTTGCTTGCTCATGAAGACCTAGAGCTCATTTGAGGAGGCTCATCATTGGAATATACAAGCCAAGTTCCATAGTGTAAGGGTCCCCACATGTTATCCATGAATGATAATCTCTATGGAGTACAAATATAACAATGGAGTACGAGTGTGGATCTTTCGAAAGGAATAGTAGTGTTGCCCCCTTCTCTCGTTTTATTTCTTTTTTTCTTTCCTTTTTTTGTGGCCTCTTTGGCTCTTTCTATTTATCTCTGATTTGTCCTCTTTGGGATCTTTTCATGTGTCCTCTTTTGGGATCTTTTAATTTTTCCTCTTTGGGATCTTTTCCTCACTTAAGGGCAACACCCTATATTTTACAAGAAATAAGAAGAAGATCTTCACACTTTATAATAAGTACTCAACATAAAGATAAATGAAAACTATCATGATGTATGCAAATGTATGACTCTGCCAATGTAGCACGATATTCAATGATACTAGCGCGTCATGTAGCAATAATAAGGGCAAAGCCCAACTAGCATGCGGCTCCTCGATCAAGCAAAAGCATGTATGACATGAAGATCAAGTCATGAGATGGTGGATGTTGCATGGCAATGTATCTCGGAAAGGCTATGGAAATGTCTTGATAGGTAGGTATGGTGGCTGTTTTGAGGAAGGATATAATGACGCTTATGATGACAAAGCGTATCATGCCAAGGGTTTGGATGCACCGGTGAAGTATGCACCAACTCTCAAGATGAGAAAGGGCAATGCACGATACCGAAGAGGCTAGCAAAATATGGATGGTGGAAATGCCAACAATCGAATGCTCGCATTAGTCCGAAGAACTCATGCACTTATTATCGGTAACTCTCTATCTAGCCAGGAGATTCACAAAGAGACAAGTACCCCAAGGAGGAGTGTTTGGGGGTTTGTTTATCCTTGCGCATCCTCGACCCATGATAACTTGAGGGTACTCTATATATTCCAACCCCTCCAGAGGTTAGCGATCCATCAAGTAGCTAGAGTTCTCAACTAATATTTTTTTAGTTTTGAAAATACACACGGATTGCCGAAAATACGACACATATCACTAATAGGCTCAAGCTCTTGACACCAAAAGTCCAAACATTACTCAAATCAATACCTCAAAACTATTGCAAGTTACTACTATACTTAAATAGCAACCTCAATTACCTACTCATGCAAGACACACAACTCAGTGCAACAAGACAACTCTCTAAACAAGATAAGCATGATAACTCAAGAGAGTTCCAAAAGCAACTTAAATAAAATCTCTTAAAAAGATAAAGCATGACAACTAAGAGCTAAGCATGACAGCACCTATGAAAATATAAAGAACACACAAAACGATAAACATGAAAACCTATGTTGTGTTCTAGGGTGGAGTGGAGCGTGTTTCTCTCCCAAACAAAGAAGGCTAGGGTCCAAATTGTTATGAACAGCAAGCAAAACTAAAACAAACTAAAAAAGTAAAGAGTGGGACGCTCCAAGCATAGCACATAATATATGAAGTGATAAAAATATAGCATGGAGAAGGACGAACTGATGATTGTTGATGGAGAAGGGGATGCACGGGGGCATCCCCAAGCTTAGACGCTTGAGTCTCCTTGAATATTTATTGGGGGTGCATGGAGGCATCCCCAAGCTTGAGTGATTGACACTCCTGGATCTTCTTTCATCATCTTCCATCGCATACTTGAAAACTTCCTTCATACGAAACTCATCATAAGCTGATTAAAGTGGTTAGTACTCATAATAAAATATATTTTATCCACTGGAAATAAAGATTTTCATGAAGCGCTACTGTTTCTCAAGATTTTCAAAAAGTGTTTGCAAAGAAAAAGCAAGCTTAAGATTTGCAAAACAATGAAAACGCAAAACGTGGCAGAATTTGTGAAAAACAAACCAGCAGTTAGTAAATAATTTTTTCAGGGCACTTCTGCAACTCAAATGAAAAAACTCAGAACAGAGTCTAGAAAGCCAATTGTATAGAGCATACTTCCAAAACAATTCAGATCAAAAAGATGATCTGGTGATTTTTGGTGAATTTTTCCGTCAAGCAGACAGAATCTGTTTCTGGACAGCATGTCACAACTTTTGAACTTTCTTGCAATCGGAGGCTAAAACTTGGCACAAAGCTTAAAAATAAAGATACAATGATGTTGCTACAGTAGTAACACACATCAAGACCACTAAAAACTGAAAGTAAAAAACTCAAAGTAAAGATAACAAGGGTTGTCTCCCTAGAGCTCTTTCTTTATAGCCATAAAGATAGGCTTAAGATTTTAATGATGCTCTCGTAGGAATAAGAGTTGTAGAAAAAAAGTGAGCATCAAGAAGCAAATACTAAACACATTTAAGTCTAACATGCTTCCTATGCATAGGAATATTGCAATGGAATAGTTCATTGAAGCACAAAGCAATAAGCATAGGAAGGCAAAACAAGTGCAGCTTCAAAACCCTCAACATAAAGAGAGGGAACTTGATATTATTGAAATATCTATAAGCATATGTTCCCTTCGCATAATAATTTTCAGTGGGATCATGAATAAACTCAAAAATATAAGTATCGCATAAAGAATTGTTACCATGATCCACATGCAAAAAGGTATCTTACTCTCCACATAAGCATAATCTTTCTCATTGGTAACAGTGGGAGTAGGACTATCATAAACAACCTGAACACCATAGATTAATTGTGTATTGGGGAGATGGTGTTCAGCAAGGGAGTAATTCCCTCCATGATTATGACCAGTTTCATATGGATAATTTCTCCTTATGTCATAGGTATCTTTATAATCAGTATAGATAGGAGTTATAACATCATCATGGTAGAGAAGAGCATTATTATTGCTAGCAACTATATTTGTAAACATGTTGTCTTTATTCTTACTAGCAAAAGAATTATCAATTATCACATCACTAATGGGTAAAGGACTTGCAATCCTATCATCCCCAAGCTTAGAGCTTTCCATATCATCATTTTCAAAGTTGGTACCAAACAAAATTCAAGATCATAAGTAGCATTATCATCATCTTCCCAATCAAAATAAGCAACATGCATATCATAATAAAAATCATCTTCAATAGTACCTACGGACTTATCATCAAGATAATAATGAATGCAATCAAGCTCACCATCCTCCATAAATTTATGTTTGTTAGGATAAAAGTTGATGCGAGGAATATGCTCAGGCCAGGTTGATACCCATTCTTCTTCCTTCTTGTTCCTCTTACTCCTCTTCTTTTTCTTCTTCTTCACCTTAGGAGGGAGTGGTTGGAGAGGAAGCTTCTCCAAATATTCTGGTTTATCATTAGAAACAATAGGGGAAACTTGGGAGAAACTCTCCTTTTTATTAGTGGAAACATAAGAGACATTTTCATGCTTTGGTAAAGTTCCCTCCCTTCTAATCTTACTTATGTAATGATTTTCATGGCAATTAACAACACAATAGAGAAGGCATTTTTGCAAAGTGTTGTTTATTCCTAAGTCATTATCATCTAGCCAAGAAGTTTTTTTTGATAACTCTTCACACATCAAAGATAACATAAGTTCATCATAAAGATCAGAAGTGATCATGTTATCACACAACTGGTTAACAGTTATGTTTTGAAAGTACATGCATTGAAAATTAAAGTGCCCCTCTATACCACAAATTTCACAAGTAAAAGGATAAAGGTCACACAATTCTCTAGCAATTTCATTTAAATCTCTAACCCAAGTAATTTTTCTTTCACGCTTATGTTGCTTACAATACTTATCTTCTTCAATCATAGGACTTTCACAAGGTCTATCCACTCCACAAAAATTAACATGCTTATATAAAACTTCATTTTCAGGAATTGGATCATGCATGTTGCAATTATCATTAACAATTTCATTTTGTTTGCAAATATCTTTAAAAGGTTCATGATGCTTGATCCAATTCTCCTTAGGCATATTAAGATGTGAAGCAAAAGATTTGAGGAAATCAACAAGGAGTTGAGAATCAAGCCCAATCTTAGCACTAAACTTATTAAAACTTGCAGTTTCAACAAAGGCCTTAATGCAATCATACTCAAAATTTATACATGACTCTTTACCTTTGTCGATCTCCCAATCTTCAGTATTGCGTTGAATTCTTTCAAGGAGTTCCCATTTAGCATCAATCCTTTCGTTTGTGAAAGAACCCATAGAGGAAGCATCGAGCAAGACTTTATCCTCTCGAGAGAGCCTCGCATAGAAATTAGTAATAATCATATCTTTGGGGAGCCCATGGTTAGGACATTTTAGCATTAAAGTTTTCAGTCTCCCCCAAGCTTGAGCTATGCTCTCTCCGTCATGTGGATAGAAATTGTAAACATAATTCCTATTCTCATGGACTTCATGAAGAGGATAAAACTTGTAGTAAAAGAGAGACTGAATCTCTTCCCAATCCCATAGGTGAGAATCATCTTGTAGCCTATACCATTCCAATGCTTTTCCTTTCAGTGACAAGGCAAATAATTTCCTCATGACTCCATCTCTTGTCAAACCTGAAATCTTAAACAACTCACAAAGTTCTGTAAGTTTCGACAAATGAAAACTAGGATTGACTGTTCCATCTCCTGCATAACAATCATTCCTAATTATTTCAATTATCCCAAGTGGTATTTTGAATGTGATACATTCAGTAGGTGGAGGAGACTTCTCTACACGGGTCCGGTAAAGCGGCCTTCCCCAAGCAGCAAACTAAGAGTGTAGTTTTCCATAAGCCTAACTAGTGAAAATAAAAACAAGAAAAGAAAAGATTTAATTGCAAGATCTAAAGATATACCTTCAAGCACTCACCTCCCCGGTAACGGCGCCAGAAATAGCTTGATGTCTACGCACGCTTCTATTCTTGTAGACTATGTTGGGCCTCCAAGTGCAGAGGTTTGTAGGACAGCAGCAATTTCCCTCAAGTGGATGACCTAAGGTTTATCGAACTCAGGGAAGTAGAGGTTGAAGATGGTCTCTCTCAAGCAACCCTGCAATTAAGAAACAAGAAGTCTCTTATGTCCCCAACACACCTAATACAATGGTAAATTGTATAGGTGCACTAGTTCAGCGAAGAGATGGTAAAATATGGGTGATAGGTGTGGCAAAGC
Organism: Hordeum vulgare subsp. vulgare; assembly: GCF_904849725.1. Taxonomy (NCBI): domain Eukaryota; kingdom Viridiplantae; phylum Streptophyta; class Magnoliopsida; order Poales; family Poaceae; genus Hordeum; species Hordeum vulgare. The sequence continues at coordinate 566,333,922 of NC_058524.1, read as the reverse complement.
AAGGTAATATAAATCTGTAATAAAAATTACAGCAAGGTAGCAAGTGACAAAAGTGAGCATAAACGGTGTAACAATGGTGTGAAACTTACAGAACTTACTTTCACTAGTGGCAACTCCCAACAACATTTGCATAGTCTAATCACATGACATTTCCACTAAAACATGCAATGGAGACGTACTCGGAGGTCATTCCTTTGTGATCAAGAGAGGACGATAATTATGTAGGGCTACAAAAGCACACCTCAGAGTTCGTAGTTCTCATCTATGGATTTCCCAATATCACCGCGGCCATCCAAAGAGAGTACCACAATCACCACAACGTATCTCAAGGATAGTCAAAGACAAGCACCAAGAGACTCTCAATCTTCAATCAATTCACAAAAGAGGAAATCACTCATGAAATATTATTCTAACCCATGTCCAATAGACCATTGTCACCATGGTCACGGGGATTATACTAGATAAGATCAAGTGAGTACATCAATCCAATACATAGAAGAAGGGGAAACATCATGGGATTACCCTAGGTTAACATAGCCTATGATCACAATCAAGAACACATCATGGGAGAGAGAATTAACCACATAGCTACTGTAGAAGACATCAGCCCCGAGGAGGAACTACTTCCGCTTCATGGAGGGAGGAAGCAACATCGATGGACATGAATCCGGGGCCACTTCCCCGTCCCGGCAAGGTGCCGACACAGGAATTATGGTCCCCCGAAACTTGTTGGCGATGGCGGCGGAGATCGGAATTGCTTTTGGAGAAAAGGGGCCCAGAATCAGGGTTTCCTCCACTGGGGTAAAAATAGGGCCAAAGGGGGGCACGAGGGGAGGTCCCACTCGCCCAGGCGGCATGGTGGTGCGACCTCCCCCTAGGCCACGCCAGGTGGCCGCCTGGGTGGGGGGTGTCCCCCCTCTGGCTCTCCTTCGGGCGTCTGGAGTCTTCTGCAACGCTGCTTTTTTATATATTTTCTGTGGAATTTTTCGGGCACTGTAAATATAGGTATAAAACCTGCAATTCACAGACATCGGCAGACAGAAACTGGCACTGGGTGCACTGAGTTAGTAGGTTAGTCCAAATATGTTGAAAAAGGTATGAAAGTGTACAAAACACGTAGCGATATCACCCAAAACTTGCATGGAGCAAGCAGAAATTATAGATACGTTTGGGACGTATCACCACGCCGAAGCACGATCAACCTGACCACGAAGGTCTATTCCTTCAAGTAATTGAAGAACGAGTAAGAATATGATAAAAAGCAATATGAATATTGTGAATATATATGAAGTAATGATAAAGGTGGGGATCTGAAAGTGACCTTGGTCTAGTCGTTGGACACAAGCGAAGTACACGAAGTTGCAATGGCCACTTTTAACTAACAAATCCCCAACAAAAAGCTACTAGATTGATCTATTTATATAGGAGCAAGGGGTGGCGGCCAAGCAGGCGGGAGGACGTCTCAATTCATCATAAAATTAACCCTAGGTTGTACAAGGCCCATGGGCCCAAGTGGAGGTGATGTAACACCTTTGGACTTATAGTTTGACTCAAATTCTGCTCCAGCATCAGAATGTTTCGTCAATATCTCCATGATCCGGAAGAATTTTAAGGTGCATACAATTGGGTTGGAAAGTACATGAAATCTAATTTCCAACAAAAAAGAATCGCCCAATTTAGAGTCTGGATACAAAAGTTCTTGACGTTTTGAGACAGGTATGTCTGCGGAGTCTGAATCTGAGTCCAAAATGCAACAGACTTAGACTCTATCTTCTTTTGGACTAAAAGTAAAAGCAAATATCAATGTCTTACAAATTCTTACCATGCATCAGGTGGTGACCGCAACCGACGGTGTCAATATCTCTGAAGGTTGAGTAAAGCGATTACCAAGTGAACGTATGTATACATGATGTAGAAATATGTGGATCTTGCAAGTCTTGAATATATGGTAGCAAAATATTAGCAATAATCAATTCAGGGATGCAATGTTGAATAAACGCTCAATGATGATACTCTGCTGGTCCTATGCTAGACCGTACTAGAGACGCGAGCGTAGAATACTAATGGATTCACGACAAAGAATAAATAGCAGTGGATGATATGAAGCAGCTTTAAATAGCAAGATGTAAGTGAAGATCACTATGGGAGTAAAGATAATGATGACCAATCACGGCCAAACAGGATATACCAAAACCCTCTCTGAAACTTTCCTTTGGAAAATATTATGTCAAATTTTTTATTTATTTTTCAAGAATGCTTCTAAGTCGATATTTCCAATGCAAAAAGAATCACTCAATTCCAAGTTCGTATGAGGAGTCAAAAAATTCAGGAACAGACCTGAAAAATATTGACAAACTGTGTTCGCGACCTTCGGAAGGCAAACCATCCTATTTAGAAGTCGATTTAGAGGTGACAATAATGAACTAGCTTGATGGACTATTCAGAAGCGTCCCGTCGATATCTTGAATTTGAGTACTCGTGGAGCCAAAACGGACTTTGGATTAGGAAGATATGCATGTTTTACTAAACACTATGCAAAACAGATTTCGATTCGAATTCACATACGAGATCGAGTCTAGGTAGATCCGAAATTTGTTTTTTCTCTTCTCTCTTTTTTTCATTTTTTTGTTTCACTTTCTTTTTAACTTTTTCTTCTCTTTTTTTCTGCTCTCACTTTTTCTCTCTTGTCTCCAAATCAAGCAGAATAAGATGCAAATTAACCCAAGTGATGATTCAACCAATTTGAAGTATAATAGTGGGATTTGACAGATGGGTGGTAGCAACATGATGGAAATTGATGGGATGGTGATGATCGATAATGGAATGGGTGATGATGCCGCGGCGACATGATTAATGCGAATAGAACTCGAAACTCTAATGGAACTATCTTCGCAAAAAAAACTCTAATGGAACTAGATACTAAGACTAGCAACTCGACACGATGATGCAACTGACAATTCAACTATGCAAACACTAAAAAGAAAATTACAAAGGCTCAGACTAGCTAGGACAACACAGGAATAGATCTAACATTTTTGTGTGGCTTTTCTTGGACAATATGTAATAAAACAAATATAATCTATGGATAACTGAAAATTTTCACCGAGCAACCTAAAAACTGATACCACTTCATAGAGGCGAGGGTCTCGATCTTTCGATGAGATGGTTGCTAACGATTTGGTGAAGACGACTTTGATGGTCCAACTACAAACATGCACGATGTTGCCTTAGCAAGCGCTAAACCAATCTCCAAGAAGTTATTGACCATGCCGGAGCACGATCAACCTGATCACGAAGGTCTATTTCTGCAAGCAATCGAAGAACAAGCAAGAATATGATAAAAGCAATTTGAATATTACGAATATATATGAAGTATTGATAAAGATGGGAATCCGAAAGCAGTCTTGGTCTCGTCGTTGGACACAAACGAAGTACATGAATTGCAATGGCCAACTTTTAACTAAACAAATCCCCAACAAAAAGTTACTAGATTGGTCTACTTATATAGGAGTAAGAGGTGACGGCCAAGGAGGTGAGAGGATGTCCCAAGACATCCTAAAACTAACCCTAGGTCGTACAAGGCAAATGTTCCCAAGTGAAGGTGATGCAACACCTTTGGACTTATAGTTTGATTCGAATTCTCATGCAACGTCAGATTGTTTCATCCATATCTCCATGCTCCAGACAAATTTGAAGGTTAATCCAATTGGGTTGGAAAATACATGAAATCTACTTTCCAACAAAAAAGAATCAACCAATTCAGAGCTCGAATGCAAAAGTTCTTTATGTCTTGAGACAAGTATGTTTGTGCAGTCTCAGTCTGAGTCCAGAAACACACTTGGACTCTATCTTCTCATGGGCTAGAAGTGACGTGAGCGAAGTTCTTGAACAACACCTAAACATCTCTTTTTCCCTTATCGTATATGTGGATTGTACAAGTGTTCGGTAATTCTGCAATTAGGCATGAAACAAAAAAAGGTGAAGTACTTTTGTTCTATATAGCATAAATAAATTGTTACATAAATTTTATCAGAAATCACCTCAAATAAATACACATATGAAATATTTATGATCATAGCCAAAGTAGTCGTGTCCTCATCAGAACTCGCACCACTTGTTTGTCAAGAGCCTGACCACGCGCGGGAGCTTGACCATGAGCCACTACTTCATCACCTCCACCAACTTGGGAGGGATGACAGCATGGCGAGATCCTCCTCGTCTCGAATTTGCACGTAAAAACGAAGGGGCTGTCGGGACCCCTTCTCATGGCCAGTCCTAGGAACTCACCCGCTTGAACATGGCTGACTCGTGAAGGCGGTAAGAAGACAGCGATTGGTAACATGGGAATTGGCATAATACATTTATACTATTAGTACATGCACGTAGCAAAATCATGCACCAATCTAGCTAGCATGCACATGAACACGAAGCATGAACAACGAAGACAACACCAATATAGCTAACTAGCACATGAACCCTAAGCATGAACATCAATCACAACACCTAACTTGCATCATGAAGCATAAGCACGAACATCAAACACATCACCTAACTTGCATCATGAATCCTAAGTATGAACATCAAACACATCACCTAACTTGCATGATGAACACATTGTTGCGAATGAGCACTAGGCATGAACATGAAACACAACAACTATCTACCATACCCGTGAACACAGTGTACATCATGAGCAGCACTAAGAATTAAGCAGTACGCACTATGCTTGAACATGAAACACACATCACTCTAGCATGCCTATGAACATAACTATCCTGCTTATGAAGACTACTAAACATGCACATCAAACACCTAACAAGCAAGAACACTACTATCCTGCCTATGACCAATAGCGCGCCAGGAATTGAATCCAATCGGTTCGACTCAATTCGGATCGGGTCGAATCTAATCTAATGCATGCTAATGATGAAAACCCTAATCTACACATCTACGAGCAAAGAGGGGACTTCGTTCTTACCGAAGCGGCTGGAGCGTACGCCGGTCGGGGAGAAAACCCCGATGGGAAGGAGATGGCCGATGAACAGGAGGAGGAGTCGCCGATGCCGATAGACGTCAGCATTGGCCCGATGCACATGGCCACACGCACGATCGAGGGGGAGGGCACCGACATCCATGGAACAAACCCTCGGATGGGGAACCCCCCCCCCCCTCCTCACCACCAATAGGGGTTTCAACCAACAACACGGACGCCGCCCCCTCCGATGGCACCACCGAACCCATGACCATGAGGTTCGGATACGACGACGAAGCCGAAGCGACCGGCACCGCATTTGTCGGACGTGGAGACCTGGTGCACAACGAAGATGGCGCCCGCAGAGCCCGCATCAGGTCCACACTGGAGTTCGCCAAGCCAACAACCCATTGCTCATGAATACGGTTATGGCCGGCACTGATGGAGGTCAAGGACGACACGACGGCGGACGACTCATCGAAGGAGAAGAGAGGAGAGGAGAGCAAGGGGCGGTGAGGGAAATGAGAGTGAATGGTGTGAATGGAGTAGTGAACGATGACAGGAGAAGGAGAGGGGGTCATGAGACGTCTCGTCTGTCTATCGCACTCTACGAGACGTGCATCCAACAACCACGCGTTTCCGCGCTCCGCGTGTCTGCAGAGAAACTACCGATTCGACGATAGCTCGCGGGCCAGGCCCAAAACTACTTTAACTTCTGTGTGGGCCAAAACGTGGGTGCAATCCAAGCAACCAAACATCGTGTTTTCGTCCCTTGGGGGTCTGGTTGACCCAGAAGCGTTTGATGTGTTTTTTTTTATAGATATGTTTGTAAGGATCTATGATAGTGAATTTATGGCTTTGGGCAGTTTTGCATAAAAAAGAAGAAAAATACATATACGAAGTGTTAGAATCGGTCGGTCCGGGGTCCAAGTTGGTGCAACAGTTTAGGCAGCGGCATACACGGCGGTGCAGACATATGTCGCCGTGGAAAAGAGCGAGTTCCACGCGGGGAAAGTGTTAGTATTTAATTCTCATGTCTACGGATCTTTCCGCCCGGTCCAACAAAAGGAGGGAGGGAACATCGATAGCCAAATCCCATTAAAAATTGACACAGCTCCTCTCCTCCTTGTCCATTCCCAGGCGAGGATCTCGTGGAACATGATGTTAGCCTTGATTCCATCGTCCCCCCACACCAAGATGCCCCCTTCCCTGCCGTTTGGGCTTTTCCTCCTCGTCTCTCCCCCCCATACGAGTCAAATCGTAAGCCTAGTAATCAACATCCTACAAATACACCTTAATTCAACTCTTCCTCTTCTCCCACTCTACAGATATACATCTCCCTCTCGCCCTCCCTCTCGCTCTCTCTCACACACACACTCATAGCTAGGCAGACCATAAACATGGAGGCCACCGCACTTGTGCTCCTCCCTCACAGTCACAGCGGCCTCACGGTCAGAGCACCGTCTTCCGTGGGTGGAAGCTCCGTGACGAAGAAGAGCTACGCGAGGAGGATCAAGCGGAGCTCCACGGTGCGAGGGGTCATGGCGAGGCCACAGGAGGCGACTCTAGCTCGGGTCCCGGCACCGGCGCCAACAAGGCCGGTGAGAGAGACAGCCGCGGCAACGACGACGGTGTACCACGACACTTGGTTCGACAACCTCGCCATTGGCTACCTGTCCAGGAAACTTCAAGAAGCTTCCGGTTCGTGCGCACTCTATATGTATTTCCCAGCTTTGGAATGATCCATCCTTCATGCTGTTTCACCCATGCGAGTTTCTGCTGCATGTGAAGAGACATACTGTAGTTTCATTACAGTGAATAAACCACTGCTACATTTAGCTTTCATCAATGGTAACGGAGCCCTGTTTTGATGAGGCCACGGTTCCTTGGCCCGTCCTCACGATCTTTGCCTGGACTGAAGATGGCCGTGTGGCTCACACACTTGTGTCCCACACGGCCACACGTATTGGAAGGTCCTTTTCTTTTTCAGATGGGAGGTGGTCGGATCTAGTCTAGGAAACATAAAAGTTGCTACAACGGTAAAAGAAAATTTCTTGGTTAAGTTGGAAAAATATTACCCATAAAGAATTGAAGAATAAATGAGTACTTTGAGGGTAGATGCTTCATAAGAACCGAATGGACATTTCCCAGATGCTTGTTTTCGTCGTTAGTTGCCACCTGACGTCCTGACGGGTGCTACTATGGTCCATTTTTGTCAGCGTAGGCCGATTAATTTAACTTACTTAGCACATGATTAATTAATCAACGTTGATCACGTATTGCTATGCTTGGCTTGATGCTTTCGTCCGTACGTGGCACGACAAATTTTCTACCACTGTTGTAGGTATGTTTATTACCATTGTTGTAGGTATGTTTATCTATAGATCTACGAGACTACGATTTATCTATAGATCTACGAGACTACGATCATAAATAAATATTAACCGAATAACTTCTTTTTGTTTTGCCTAGAAAATATATGCAGTAATAAGTAGTATTATGCATCTCAGTTTATACATGTCGACGGACGCACATGCATGTATAATGTGGGAGATAAAAAAATCACTCGAGCGATGACAGAATAATTTCCACCAAAAGGGAAATATCAAACCAATATGATACTATGTTGAAGAGCTCAGCTACGTGCGAGTGCAGCATATCAGCTAGTAGCATATATAGCTAGGCAACTACGAGGGGCCATAACTTGCCGGCCGTGTAAGTGTAAGAATAAGAATGTGAGGTGCACATTCCAGGAATCTTTCAGTGGTGAGTCCGTCCTTTTTGTTCTTCTTCTTCACACGATACAACCTAATGGAGAAGTCAAACAAGCATCATGTAGCACATGGTTTCACCTAGGAGTTAGCCCCACTTACTTGGTGTGTCTACCATGTGGCAGCTGTAAATTCCTGACACTGATCAGATGTTTCGATGACTGACTAGACACGACGAATTAAGCTATCTCAAAAACAATGACTAGACACGCGAATTAGCATGTACTGCTCCCTCCGATATGTCGCAGTTTTAAACCGGGGTTAAACCGTGACACTTATTTTGGATCGGAGGGAGTACTAGCTATGATTGTACCCCTTGTTTAATTATTGCCCAGTTCATTGATTGTACCCAAGAAGAAGTAGATTTTTATCTCTAGACTACAGGAAAGCTCGGTATTAGTGTTGTTTGTTGTTCACTATATTTTTCTATGCTACTGTACGTTTTAGTTAGAATTAGATGTGGTCCATATTAAGGATGGTCAACACTTGCTGACTGACCTGAACATATATGTATGACAGGGATAAAGAACGGGAAACATGGCTACCAAGGATTAATAGAGGCCGCTGTGGCAATCTCCAGAATCTTCAGGCTCGACACACAGTGCGAGATTGTGGCCGGTGCTCTCGAACGAGCTATGCCAAGCTACATCGTCACAATGGCAAGTACATGCCCCAGCCCCATGCATAATTAACTTTGTAATAAAATTCAGCCGGCTATGTTATCCCACCAGTGATTTTCTCAACAAAAACAAAAGTAAACAACAAAAAAAACTCCCTCCATCCCATAATATAAGAGCGTTTTTTATACTACACTAGTGTCAAAAACGCTCTTATATTATGGGTCGGAAGGAGTATATAGGATTTCATTTATTTTTTTCTTGAATGCTAAAGCAAACCATGCAAATTTTTTGCTTCCAAATTTATAGGCCTTCTTTTTGGACATGGAGGGGGTTATCTCTGAAAAGGGAGGGGGGAACAGTAAAAATGTCTCTGCTTTTTACCTGGATTTGGTTTGACAGAATTATGTTTGGGCAGATAAAGGTGATGATGCCACCTTCAAGATTTTCCAGGGAGTACTTTGCTGCCTTCACCACCATATTCTTCCCTTGGCTCGTCGGACCATGTGAGGTATTATATCAACAGATTTTCTCTCCTTGACATGTTCTTGCTCCATGTAATAATGTACTATTTCAGTACATAAAATAAGTATGATGCCCTCAAGGAGGGCATCATTCAAAGAAAGACTCCATGCTAGTGCTTCTGGTGAGCCCTGCCCAAAATGAAACGATATAAAGCCACATGCCAAGTTGATAAAATACTTCTAGTGCATATTGCAAGAGTGGTTTTTATTTCCACTACATATATTAATATTGAATGCAGTCACACATGGCATACACTCCCCACTTTGGATAAGTCTTCTGAGTGATCATTATGTCAATGAACAAGGTCAGGGAATCTGAAGTCGATGGAACGAGAGAGAAGAATGTGGTGTACATTCCCAAATGCAGGTAACTCAATCATAACCGGGGAACTGTTTTGCTGAGTAGCTAATGCTAAGGAAGGAAGCTAAATGCAAGAGAACAAATTGTCGACTGAGTTTAACTAGGTTGAATATAAGGTATCCCAAATTAAATATATTGGTCCATTGCTCTGAGCATTCATAGGTGCAAAAACAATTAGCTTATTTTTCAAATTAATAATGCATGATTCTGCATGAATGAAATTATTGCAGTATGTCCATCTTACTCAAGTAAATCCACTTGAAAGGAAAGGCAAGAAAGTACTAAAGCTGTCATCCCACTTGTATTGGCCATGTCGCAATTGTGGCAGACTGATGTTCCTACTCACACTCCACAAACTGCCTAGGCGAATAGATGAAAAATACCTTCTGAAAATAAGTAGAAATGAAAAGTAAGAGGCCAATGCAACATAACAGTACTACCCATGTTTGAGACACTATCCCAATTAACACCAACATAAGGAAAATATTTACTAAGGTGCAGAATGCACACCTACAAACAAATCTTGAGGTAAGTGGTGCTGATCTTTCTATATGTTATCTTACTTGGCGACAGGTTTCTGGAAAGCACCAACTGTGTCGGTATGTGCACGAACCTTTGCAAGATCCCATCCCAGAAGTTTATGCAAGATTCACTCGGAGTTTCTGTGTACATGTCACCCAGTAAGCTTCCTTTGCTCTGATCCACAAGAGGCTATCCTGAATAGTGAGTATATCAGTGGGCATGCAGCAACTTAAGTATAATCCGTTCCAATACAAGTGAAATGATAAAATTAAAATTCCGGCCCACTAAATAAATTCAGCAAGAGATTAATGGATTATCACTTAAGATATGTTGAAACCTGAAAGTGTATCTGAACTACCCTGGACAGTGACCAAATTATAATTTAAGCGTAACAGTTTACTTATGTTGACTTCAGTGAACTTAGAATACCATCTTTCCACTTTAAGTAGTGCTATAATAGGTCCCTAGCCACCCAAATGTCTAGACTAGCTCTTCAAGGGAAATGTTAACTCAAAGCATCCACGACATCAAGATTCTCATATGAGTAATCCAGAACTTGATACATTAGGTTAATAAGACTTTGCCATCTATACCTAGGTCTTAACCTTTTTATTTTGGTTATATGGGAACCACAGGCCACCATTTGGGGAACAAAAAGGGTTGGAGTGGGACCAACGTGTTTGCAGGTCACCCATTAATTGCAAGTGTTGTACAGAAATAGGGCTAGCCCCTATGTGTCATTCTTAGTGGGTGCGGTGGGGGACTGCAAATAGCAGAAACAAGTTGTACTGTCTATTCCGACTGTTCCACAATCCAGGACCAGACAAACACAGTATAGGCACCTTCGCTTAAAAGTTCAGGGCCAGCATGTTTCAAATATCAGAGCAATATGGTTCAGTCTCACTTATGAGAGGCCCTTGTGAGTGATGGTTCTTCCAGGGTGATTCAGCTGTATATTTCAGCTGCAACAATCACTGTTTCTAGGTAATATGACCTTGATATTGTATGACGGCAGTCCACCCAATTAGAGATCAACTTGAGTTGGGATATGCAAGGCATGATTCTCCTTTTGTGCTTTCAAGTACATAGCTCCGAGGGCAGCCAATGAATGTTGCTTACTGCCACTACAAAAGTGCTAACTGTCTTACCCCTTGGGGCTTCACTCCTGTATATTGCAAAGGAGCGTTTCCAACCCCATGTCTGATGCCAACAAAGCCAAACAATCTATCCTTTCTTTATCTACTTTCTTTTATTTGGAATAAAAAAAACAACTGAGGGGGGCATATCATGTTAGGTTCAAACAAGCTCTTAATGCCATTAAGCTTTAATACTTAATTATGTATGAGAGAAAACAGAATATTATGTACTTATGTCAATCGTATTGTTACTGTTCAGATTTTGAAGACATGAGCTGCGAGATGATCTTTGGACAGCAACCTCCTGAAGATGACCCAGCACTGAAGCAGCCCTGCTTCAGCACGAAATGTATGGAAGTCCCCAAATGAGACATTCAACATACTCAACAAATATTCTTCTTTTAAGTTCTTATGCTTTTTGACTTTTATGCAGGTATCGCGAAGCAGGACTATGGTGTGAGTTGCTAGCATATTTGATCAGATATAAATCATTAACGATTAAACACTCCCGAAATATCAGTGAAATGCCTACAGCTCCATAGTTGTATTTTTCTGGAGAAACTTGCAGAAGGCATTTTTAATACATTCAGCTATTGCGTCAAATTGTTACCCAGAGCAGTCTAAGATGAAATGAAGAGCAACGAAAATCATCATATTACTCAGAGCAAGAAATATGTAACATCACTTGGTGGATCATGTTGTATACTTATATGATGCGTATAGCTGTTCAGGAAATACCTACCGGTTACCACTGCTGTGCGTCCACATCAAGGCCGATCTGGTAACAGAAAAAATTAGTTTAGATCGTTAGTCCAATCTTTGTAAGGCCAAGACAAAGTCTGCTTGGACTGTGAAGGTTAAAATAGTGTAATCATCAATGTGCTCTGGCAACTGTGGAAGTAGCAAAATATGCGGGCAATGAAACATGATTTTCGGCAACATCAGGAACACCTACTAGCAATCCAAGGCAAGGCTGTTAAGCTTCATGCACTGGCCAATGCAACCAAAAGTTTGGATTGATGGAAAGGGCCAGGCATCCACATATACACTTCAACACCCCCTCTCACGTGTGACACGGGAAGTCAACACGTGAATAGACTTGGAGGTATGGCTCAAGAGGCCTATACATGGACACCGGCAACAGCAATTTTTGGATAAACTGCGAAAGCCAGGACTTTGAACTCAAGACCACTTCAACAGAGACAATCCAGGATGAGGCTACAATTTGGTAGATGGCAAGAGAAAATGATCGAGGGAGTTGTGTGCATCACTGGAAGCGCAAATTTCAACATGAAAGGCCTTCATAACACTAGTCTGTTTTTCTGTTTCTTCAGTTTCTTGTAGTTTACTGGCTTGTATCATTCTAATGTATGTAGCAAATGTGCACCAACACAAAAAAAAGGTTAACAGCGGAAAGCAAGCTGGGGCGAGAAGGTTATCTTACTTGATACAACTCCGTTATTATTCAGAAATTTCTTGTTTCTGTCAATAGTCTGGAGTTAATTCCGTTTTTTTACACTGTTCATTCACTCATACACAGGCTCAGATCACACCTGCAGTGAGTGTAGTTAGAGGCAAAAATAACATGAGGTCATCACTTTGCACCTATGAATTGTGATATATTTTATCCCAGAGTTTCTGACAGTACATTATGCAATCGCATAAGTTCTTTTACCAGTTAATTAAATACTAGAACAGGATATTACATCTACTTGGCATAAAGTGCACCACATTTTTTCAATACGCGAAGTTGGCAGTGGCATGTATCTAATTAACCCATCAGTCTCATATTTCTTGTTAGGACGTATTAGTATTAGTCTATTAGTATTAGTCTAGGAGTCCTTATTAGTCTATGTTTACTTTCCTTGCACCTCAAGTCATGTGTAATATATATATGCCCCTTGGGCCTTCAATATAGACAAGTTGCTTATTCCTAACATGGTATTAGAGCCTTAGGTTATTTTTTCGCACGCGCAATTCGTGCTCCGATCCAATCTCCACGCAGCCGCCGTCTGTCTGCTGCTACCTCTCGATCTCCTCCTACGTCTGCTTCTCGCAGGATTGAATCCTGCCGCAGGTGCCCATGCCGCCGAGTCTTCCTCCTCCTGCTGCTCCGCAGGTTCCGTTCGTCTGTGCCTCGTGGATCTGCTCCCGCCGGCCCCGCTCGAAGCTTCCAGATCCCGCCTGGACCATTCGCAGGTCAACTCACCCTGCCGCCCATTGAATCATGGTCGCATGTCCGTCTCTCTGGCTGCCCGCTGGATCGTCAACACCACTACCTCCTGCCACCGCATGTGATCCTCCTGGCCGGCAGCTGCCCTGTTCCCACACGTTTCTGTGCTTGCTACTGTTGTGCTGCTACGTTCGCTCCTGCCGCTAGCTGCTGTCTTTCCGCCACGTACTAGCTTCTGCCTGCTACTATGTGTTGCTATTAGTCAACCCATGGATGATGGATCTAGTTCCGCCGTCTGGCTGCCTGATTTGTTTTTTGCGTCTTGGTTCACTGCTTGATCTTGATAGACCAAACTTGACATGGGAGGAGTCCGTTAAGATAGACCTGAAGGTTTGGAATATCGACAAAGACTTAGCCATGGACAGGGGTGCGTGGAAGTTAGCTATCCACGTTCCAGAGCCATGACTTGGCTTCGAGATCTTATGGGTTTCAACTCTAGCCTACCCCAACTTGTTTGGGACTGAAAGGCTTGGTTGTTGTTGTTGTTGTTGTGGTTCACTGCTTGATCTCGAAAAAAAAAAAACTTCATGTTTCTTCCGCTGCAACCACTGCTAGATTTTCTATCCATCGCCTAGTGTGTATTTTCTAGTTTTCTTTGTTTTCCGCTGCGTCCACCAAATCCGTTGATATTTTGTGTTTTCTCATGCCATGCGAGTCCAACATACCTTTGTCCGTCAGCCTTTTCTTTGGTCCTGATCCTTTCTATGCAACTTTTGTGGCCTATTTGCCCTTGTTGTTTTCTATAGGATTTTCTGGGCTTCTTTTGCATTGTCGATCTACGTCCATCGTGCCTTATCCGCCGAGCTTCTTTCGCCGACTGTTGTCGTGGACTATGATTTTCTGCACAATGCTTTATTCTCTTGATGTGCAATCTTCTTTTGACAACCCATCTTCTCTTGATACTTATCTTGTATCTTCAAGTGATGCGGTGTCTACCTCTGATGTGCCATCTCTTCGTTCTCTCCTTCGACGACTCGACAAGTTTTGAAGACTCTTCATGCTACGACGACACTCTCAAGACGCGGATTTGGATTATCATTGTTTTTTAGTATTATACTTCTTCAAATGCAATGCTATTGCATACGCTTTGCATTTGAGGGGGGGGGGGGGGGTGGGGGTGTTAGGAAGTATTAGTATTAGTCTAGGAGTCCTTATTAGTCTATGTTTACTTTCCTTGAACCTCAAGTCATGTGTAATATATATATATGCCCCTTGGGCCTTCAATATAGACAAGTTGCTTATTCCTAACACTTCTAAGTATCTTCTGGTATATTGTAGAAAAACCTGCCAAAAACAGGATATACTTACAAACACTAATATCTATTAAGGGAAATAAGTGTCTCACAAAGGAGGGGAAATAGTTCAGCACCTTGCTAGATTGTGGGATATATCTCCAGAGAAGTTGTTCTTGATCCGAGATAAAGGAAAAATGTTTTCCAAATCCTGATTCTGGAAACATTGGTAAGTAAATCATAACTGACTTGACCAAAAAAGTATATAGTGACACAGCTTCAACATTATTACAGAAAAGAATAGTTAGGATCTACCAGCCTGAAGATGCTACTTTCTGGGACCTAGAGCACTTACAGAATATATTCACATATAGAATTCATACAACGCAACAAAGTCAAGACAAGGATAATCATCATTCAGCACTACCGACATGGCATGCACTATTACCATGTTTTGGCTGCTGAGTTATTTCTATGGTCTGCTTTGATAATTCTATTGGCGTTAAATCTGACAGTACTCAAAACAGTTCCTGATCCCTACTCAGGATGCCCCCCCCCCAGCCTTCGTCTTCGCGCCGTCGCAGCCCGTCCCCAGAGGAGCTCGCGGGCCTCTGCTTCCGGTGACTTGATCACCGGTACTGCGTGCGGGATTGCCCGAACGACATACGGTGCCGGCGATGCCTCGCGTCCGGCCATGCGTCCCGCGATTGCGGTGGCCGGCGGCCCGCCGTCGCGCCGCCGCGCTCCCCCCGTGGCGTCGCGGACGCGCAGCCTCGGCCCCCTCGCGGTGCCCCTGCCAGAGCCTCTCCTCCTGCAGCGCGTCCCCGTGCGACTCCCCCGCCTCCACTTCCCGCCCTGCCCCAGCGTCCACGCTGGCCCTGGCCCGGCCGCCACCCCAGGATGGCCCCGCGCGCGTCTTCATGGCGCAGACCGTGGAGATGGATGAGGCGGAGCTGGTGCTTGCCCGCGCGATGGTGGCCTCCGTCACGGGCAACCGACCGCTGGTGACCGTAGACGAGGTCGCCGAGCTTCTTCTCTGCTCCCTGGAGCTCTTGGAGGGCGACTTCACCGTCCATTTGCACCACCCTGAAGATTTTCTTATCATCTTCTCATCCCTGGAGACCATGCGGCGGCTCCGAGGCGAGCACTTCATCAGCTCGACGCACTTCGCGCTCTCTCTTCGGCCCTGGTGCAAGCTCGCTCACGCCGGTGCCGGAGGGCTCGAGTACCGCGTCGAGTTGGAGCTCCGCGGCATCCCCGCCCATGCCTGGCACCTCTCCACCGTCGAACACGTGCTGGGTGGCAGCTGCTGGATTGAGAGGCTGCACCCCTGCACGCGCTCCTGCGACGACCTGGTCGTCTTTCGCCTCTCCGGCCGGGCGCATGACACCGCCGACATCAGGCGCGCCGCGGTCCTGGAGATCGTCGAGCAGCTGCCCTCCCGCGTGCCCTCGGAGGCACCGACTATCAGAACCCTCACGTTCCCTGTATCCATCGCTCTTACCAAGGCGAAGCTGATCCGGGCCGCTCCGGCCGGCTCTCAGGCCAATGGAGGTAACGGCGGCGACGCGGATGACACATGTGGGCGGAACGGCCAAGGCCAAGGTCAGGGCCCCGGTCCAGGGCGCGCGCGCCGCCGCGGCCGCAAACGCCGGCGTACGGAAGAGGCGCCGAGCAGCCGGGCCGACGGTATGGCCATTGACGCGCCGGCGTTGCACGCTCACAGCCGCTCTGGCCGCTCCGATGGGGCTGGTACGGTGGCATCTTGGCCATCCCCGGCGGCACCGCTGCAGATCACGCGTCCAAAGCGAAAGGGCATGCTGACATGGCCAGGTCAGCAGGGCCCCGCAGGATCTCGTCACCGCGTCAGGAAAGGAAGGAAGGGGGCAGAAAAGGCCTGCCCAAAGTCGCTTTGCTTGTGGCCTCGACGCACAAAGCTGCCCTTTCTTCGGGCGGTGACGACACGGTTGATGGCATCGGGACAGCTCGCGGGCCGTCGTTGGCCGATGGTGGTCTAGAAGCACCCGCCAATTCGAATTCAGGCGCCTTGCCCACGACCGAGGAGGATCCGATCGGGTCCGCTCCTGCAACGGCCGATCCTATGCCTTGCCAGGATCGCTATCATCCGCGCCAGGGCCCAGCATCGCTGCCTGTGGGGACTGACGAGCTGGCCCCGCCTACCGCCCGGTCGGGGCAAAGCGCCGCTTTGCTCACCTTTGTCGCACCCGCTCTACCATCCACCCCCCTTGACCAGTCGCCGTGGCCCCACGTACGCGCCAATGAGGAGAGGGCGGGAAGCGAAGCCTCCTTTCCCGTCGCGCCAGTCGCGCTTGCTGTGCCTCCGCCTGCCCTCACGACTGCTGCTAGGCCCGCGCCCGATGCCACGTCTGCAGCTTGGCCTGCTGAGCCTGGGCTGCTTCTGGAAGGGCCTGCCTCGCCCGTGCCAGCTGCGGGGCCCCCCGACTGCAGCGGCCCCGCCCCTCTCACGATCCTGCAAAGGCCCACGAGTCGCGCTGCTCCTGGCACCAGCGCCGCAACCACTCGCCCGCCCGCCCCTGGATGATTCGCTTCGCCGCCAGTCACCCTGCAGAGACGGCGCCGCAGCGCCCCCGTCAGCCAGTCGTGGACGCTGGGCGAGTTCCTGTCCGCGGCCACGAAGCAACTCAGCGCGGTTCTGCCTTCACCTGGGAAGCGACCCCCCCCCCTTAACTTCAGCCCCAGGCGGGGACGCTCCGCTGCCGCCGCTGCACCGACCGTCGCTCCACCCATGGCTGACCGGAGGGCAGTCGTGCAGATCCTGCGCACTCTCGGGATCGTGGGCGCCAACCATCTGATCTCCCCTGCCGAGATGAAGGCCTATGACGACATGTTCGCCGCGCCGATCAGGATGCCGGTACTGCAGGCCATCGCTGCCTTGGTCGACCAGACAGTTCCTGCAGGCCTGGCTCTTCCAGCATGCGATGCCGTGGTATGCGCGAGCTAGCCCGGGCGAAGCACTACAGTCGACCCCTTGCCCATGTATCACGGACCTCAAATTGCTGTATGGAACGTCAGGGGCCTAAACTCGCGCGCTAGGCGTTGTGCTATCCGCTCGCTGCTTTGTACCACCCGTGCATCCATTGTATGCCTCCAGGAAACGAAAATGGCGTTGATTTGCTCGTCGATTGTGTTGGATATTCTTGGGTCTGAATTCGATGGCTCCACTTACCTCCCGACTGACGGCACTCGAGGAGGCATCCTCATCGCCTGGAAGAGCAGGGCTGTCACCATCTCCGACCCACTGTTCACCCAGAACGCGATCACGGTGAAGGTGTGTGTGCCCAGCGGCACGCCGTGGTGGCTAACCACGGTTTATGGCCCCCAAAGCGACCCGGATAAGCTCCTGTTCCTGCAGGAGCTGAGGGACATTCGTGTCGCCTGCCCGGGCCCCTGGATGCTCTGCGGTGATTTCAACCTCATCTATCGCGACGCGAACAAGAATTCCGGTAGCCTGAACCGCCGCATGATGGGAAGGTTCCGGCGCACCATCAACGACCTCGCCCTGAAGGAGATCTACCTCAACGGGCGCCGCTTCACATGGTCGAATGAGCAATCACCGCCGACGCTTGTGCACCTCGACCGGGTTCTATGCACCGTGGAGTGGGAGGACTACCATGGTGAATGTCATCTTCGCTGCCTTGCGTCTGTCGTGTCCGACCATTGCCCGCTGCTGTTGGATTGCTCTCCAATGCTCGTGGCCCACAAGCACTTCCGCTTCGACGATTATTGGCTACGTCTCGATGGCTTCCACGACACAGTCGCCACGCCCTGGAGCTCGGTGCACGATCCCGATCCCTTCCGGCGGCTGGTCAGGCGCCTGCAAGCCACGGCCCGCGCCCTTACTAGTTGGAGTGCCAAGTCTACGGGCAACATCCGGGACAAGCTGGCCATCTCTCAAGAGCTGATCTCCCGCTTCGACCATGCGCTTGAGTGCCGCCAGCTCACCCCGCCGGAAGACTGGCTGCGCAAACAGCTTAAGATGGCGTACATTGGCATGGCCTCGCTTGAGCGCACCATTGCCCGGCAGCACGCCCGCATATCTTTCCTCGGGGATGGTGACGCGAATACGAGCTTCTTCCACAGGCAATGCACGTATCGCCGGCAGAAGAACCGAGTACACAGCCTGCTCGTCGACGGGCATGTGCTCTGTGATCACGAGGAGATGGCTCATGCGGCATTTGCGCACTTCGACGGGCTGCTGGGCACCGCCGCTGACCGGGCTCACACGCTCGACCTCGAGCAGCTCATCATGCCCGGCGACCTAGACAGCCTGGAGGCGCCTTTTAGCCCCGAGGAGATCTGGGCGGCGGTCAGACGCATGCCCGCGCACAAGGCACCAGGTACGGACGGGTTCACCGCCGAATTCCTGCGTGCCTGCTGGAGCATTATCAGGCAGGACATCATAGACGCCTTCGAGCTGCTATATACGTTGCGCGGGCGGGGATTCAGCAAGCTCAACCAAGCCCTGCTAACCCTGCTGCCAAAGCGCGCGGACACCCACAAGCTCGGCGACTACCGGCCGATATGCCTGATCCACATCGTGGCCAAGATCTTCGCGAAGGTCCTGTCGTTGCGTATCGCTCCTAAGCTCGACAGCCTGGTGAGCCGCAACCAGAACACCTTCATTGCCGGACGCACGCTTCACGACAACTTCGTCCTCGTCCGGCAATCCCTAAGGCTGCTTCATCACCTGGGCGCGCCGCGCATCATGCTCAAGCCCGACCTCACGCGGGCCTTCAACTTCATATCATGGCCGTTCCTCTTTGAGGTTCTGCGCCAATATGGGTTTGGGGACAGGTTTAGGGAATGGCTGGCCATACTCCTATCTTCGGCCAGCACCCGCGTCTTGCTCAATGGAGTGCCCGGCCCCCTGATATGGCACCGTCGCGGGCTGCGCCAAGGCGACTCCACATCCCCGCAACTATTCGTCTTGGCGGTTGACATGCTTGCCCGCCTCATGCACCGTGCGCTCCAGACCGGCATCCTTCGGCGCCTTCATCCACGCCGCAACATCCCGGCCATATCCCTATACGCCGATGATGTGATGCTGTTTTGCCACGCCGAGATGGATGAGGTTCTCGCCGTGAAGAGCATGCTGGGTATCTTCGGGACGGCATCAGGCCTGCAGGTCAACTACGGCAAGAGTTCAACCACGACACTGCACGGAGACGAGTCAGGCGCCGCTCTGTTGGAGATTCTCGGATACCAGACAACGGACAAGCCCATCACTTACTTAGGCATCCCACTCACCACCCGCCGGCCCTCAGCGGCACAGATGCAGCCGCTTGTCGACGATGTGGCTGGGCGCCTCCCGTCGTGGAAAGCCTGGCTCATGAACAAGGCCAGGCGACTGGCGCTTGTTAAGTCGGTGCTCAGTGCGATCCCCATACATCAGATGCTCGCCCTAGCCCCCCCCCCCCCCAAGAAAACTCTGAAGCAACTCGAGAAGATCCAGCGCGGTTTTCTTTGGGCTGGCCGCGAGGTCGCCCATGGAGGGCACTGGCACGTGAACTGGCGCACGGTCTGCCGGCCGATCGCGTATGGCGGGCTGGGCGTCCGAGACCTTGAGCGCGCGGGGCTCGCCCTCAGACTCCGATGGCTTTGGCTATCGAGGACGAACACCGACCGTGCCTGGCAGGGCCTTGACCTACAGTTCACACCTGAGGAGCGCGGCCTCTTCTACGCCTCCACATGCATGGTGGTTGGGGATGGTTTGACAACCCTATTCTGGGAAGACTGCTGGCTCCACGGTCAGTCCATTCACGAGCTCGCGCCCCTGCTCTACCTATGCATCCCCAAAAACAGAAGAAGAGCGCGGACGGTGGCAGAGGGCATCGCCGGCAACACTTGGGCTCGTGACATCCGCGGAGTTGTAGGCCTGCAAGAGATTGGGCAGTACCTGCGGACATGGCAGCTTGTGACGCACACAACACTGTCCACCGAGTCGGACAAGCTAGTTTGGAACTGGATGGCCAATGGCGTCTACTCGGCGAGGTCCTGCTACCGGGCCACCTTCCACGGATCGATGGCATGCCGCTCCTGGAAGCTCATTTGGAAGGGTTGGGCGCCGCCGAAAGTGAAGTTCTTTCACTGGCTCGCCAACCTGGACCGCTGCTGGACTGCAGAGCGGCTCGCTCGCCGCGGCCTTCATCATCACCCCCGTTGCCTACTATGCGACCAAGAGCCGAAAACCATCTGGCACTTGCTACTCACATGCCCTTTCGCGAGGCAGGCTTGGCACGAGACCCTGTCTTGGTTACGCCTACCGGCCCCGTCGCCAGAACACGACGCCTCGCTCCAGGATTGGTGGCTGAGGGCGAGGGATGCCACGCCACCATCGCTTCGCAAGGCGCTGATGTCGGACACGCTTCTGGTGCCCTGGATGATCTGGAAGCATAGGAACGCATGTGTTTTTGACCATAACACCATCGCTCGATGAGCTCATGGAGAGGATTAAGGATGAGACCAGATGTTGGGCAAGAGCCGGGGCCAAAGGGCTCAGGGTAGTCTTGCCCACATCATGGGATGTTCACTAATCCTCATGTAACGTTGTTGTACTAGCCTCTTAGGAGGATGTAACCCCCCCCCCTTCTTTTCAATACAATGAAACGCAAAGGCTTTTGCGTTTTCTCGAAAAATGTGCTACATAATTATTATATTTAAATAACTACTAAATGAAAAACATTCGCTCTCTTTCCCTGACACTTATTTTCCATCAAAAGCATATACATTTGTATTGTTACAATAGTACTAGTACCGCAGATGGTGCACAGAGAAATTTAACATTAAGGAGATGTACACTCATGTTTCTATTTGTTAATATTGAATGTCATAAGTGATGCAAATCGGTAATGCTAGCATTAAACAAGGTCCCCTGTTGTCCTAATTTACATAGTCCACAAAAGATAAATCTCCACAAAGAAATGAGATTTAAGTTTAGTGAGGAGACGGAATCATATCTCAAAATCTGTTCTCGACATGGAGATATGGTCATTAACTTTTTGTTAACCAGTTGCAATTTAAGAGACACGAGAGGAGAGAAACCCAACAATTCATCTTTTCATGGTATATCCTGCTAAGATATTTTAAATTGAATTTGGTGTCATGATACAGTATGTCTGAAACTTAAAAGAATGCCATGAGCCCCAAAGCGTAAGAGATTCTAAACTGAATTTGATATCATAATACAGTATGTCTGAAACTTAAAAGAATGCCATGAACCCAAAAGTCTAAGAGATTCTAAACTGAATTTGATATCATGATACGGTATGTCTGAAACTTAAAAGAGTGCCATGAGCCCAAAAGGCATAAGCTCCAGAACTCCATATTGCTCCATTTCTAAATTCCTTTTTTGATAGCACTGAAGGATTGTGAAATAGAATGCTAATACTAATCTTTCATTCACATAGGTAGCTGCACAAAATTCCCTAGCAAAGGGACTTAGATAGAACATCTAGCAACTCACATAGAGACCCAGTGCTAGAAGCTCTCAGACCAGGTGAGGTCTGGGGAAGGATTATACGAGGCAAGCCTTACCCCTGCACAGTGCAATGCAGAGGGGCCGCATCGAGCCCATGGCCCCTTGGCACAGGTGGGAGTACTTCACCACTGCGCCAGGCCTGTCCTTCATGCACTCCAGTTACTTGAGAATAAAAATAGAACAGGAAATGCCGAAGTGCTAAGAAACAGTAATCCCCCCATAAATCCTTACTCCTATAAAGACGTCAATCGGTGGTGGCAGTTCATCGCCTTCTGGCCCCCTTCTGCCGTCAGTCGTTAATCTATTGCAAACGTCTGAGATGGTCCATGGTGGTCATGCTTGCCACCAAAGTTGGAATAGAATTACTAGCAAGTGCTCTTAGCCTCTTAATATGTAATAAGTGTTTTTTGTAGTCTAGCTTATCGATAGCAACATGTTGGGTCGTCTAACTTGATTCATCCATAGGACCATAACAATGATTAGGTATTTACCTAGTATTACAAATATTCAATCTTGAGATTTTTAGCATTATGACCAACCCCCCCTCTTGATTTTTTGTCCTTCGAACTGGTTTTCACACTGAGTACCTTAAAAATATCACGCCTGGACGAACTATCAACACTCAACACATGGTCTAGTCATGCATTTGATGTTGTTAAGTACTTTATTATTTGATCGCGGCCAAACTTTTAATCTTATGTCACACTCCAAGGGTTCACTTTTTGAATTGTAATTAAAATAGAATTGAAAATTCGTGCTCAAATAGCAGTTCCAGAGTGTTGAAGCAAAGATGCATGCCCTAACTGATGTCGCATCAGTAGTATTGTCCGTGTATACAAATAACTATACAAATAACTGTGCTTAAGGCCAATGGTTTGAACACGAAAGTAAAACTAATTTCAACAAGGCAAATAGCTGTAAGTTGGATGACTGAGTGTTGGTTATGCTAAAAGAACTATGAAATGCCACCAGTAAGTAGTAAGAATATGATACATCTAAAGTTCTAGACAATAATATCAGAGCCTGCTTTAGAACTGAGAACATGATAGATGAAATATAAACAGAGGTGAGAAAAGAGGACAATCTAACCATATTTGAGTCATACCATCTAGCATGTATTTGCAACATTCAGCCACCTTCAGTCCAGCTGCAGCCTGGTTTCGAGTCTAGCCCTCTTGACAATGATAGTCTAAGGATATTATTAGCACTATCCCTTCTCCCAAGCGAGACATAAATATCCGCAAGCATTTTATAGTTGGCTCGATTTTCTGGATCCAGAGACAAGAGATGTCTGGCAGCTTCTTCCCCAATCACCAAATCCCCAGATGAACGGGAAGCACTTAGCAATATCCCCCATAATATATGATTGTCTACACGTTCAGAATTAGTACCTTTTACCAGGTCATATGCATCAGTCAAGCGTCCAGTACGACAGAGCATATCAACAACACATGAAATATGCTCAACATCAGGCTCAAGACCATATTGCTCTTCCATGAACTTGAGCAAGTACATTCCCTCTTCAACAAGACCTGTGTTCTTACATGCAGACAGCACAGCAAGAAAGGTGTAGCGGTTCGGTTTCACTTCTGTTTTCTTCATCAGCTCAAAAAGCTCGACAACTTCAGCAGCATGTCCATTCCAGGCATATACCTGAACCATAGAAGTCCAAGAGATTACATCCTTGTCCAGAATCCCAGTAAAGGTGTCAAATGAATGTCTAAGATCCCCGCATCGACCATACATGGTAATGAGTGAATTAGCAATTGTCCTTTCATTCTGGAAACCTCTTTTAACAATCTGACCATGTGCTTCCATCCCCTTCTTCAGTGATGGAATCAAAGAAATCATAGGTAGGATCTCCAAGAATGTGACAGCATCTGGATCAACGCCTACCCTCTGCATTTCCACTGCAAATCCTATTGCCTTTCCCACTTGTCCAAGAACTCCACAGCCTTTGATAATGGCATTCCATGCAACTATGTCATCTCTCATTGCTGCGACTCCATGTAGAAGAGCGATTGAAGAATCTAACTGTCCACACTTTGCATACATATATATCAGTGAAGTTACCAAAGATGGATCTCTATTGAATTCACTAGAACTAGCCAGCACATAGCTTTGTTCAATCCATCTTCCTTGTTTCCACTCCCCCAGCTCAGCGCAGGCCGCAATGACATTAAGCAAGATGGACCTAGTGGCCGACACACTCGAATTTGACAACATCCAATGGAAAACGTTAAGAGCAGAATTCGGTCGTCCATTCCGAACAAGCCCACCAATCATCGTGCTCCAAGTGATGGGATCTTTCCCCTCCATCTGACGAAACAGCATCACAGCCTCCCTCAAACAGCCGGAGTAAAGATAAAGCTCCAGGAGAGCGTTGCAAACACAGACGTTAAGGTGGAAACCAGACCTAACTACAACAGCATGCATCATATAGCAGACCTTCCGAGAAGCATAGATTGCAAACCCGGAAACCAAGCTCACCAGAGTCGCCTCAGTCGGAGACACTCCATCCACCATCCTCATCCTTGCAAACAACCCGAGAGCCTCTCCCATACAACTCGCACGGGCATAGCCAGCAATGAGGGCATTCCACACCACATCATCGCGGTGCGGCATTCCATCAAACACCCTGAGAGCGGCCGCCATGTCACCTGCTTCAGAATACGTGACGACCAGCGCCGTCCCAACCAGGAGGTCGGCCGAAAACCCTCTGGAGCACGCTTCGCTCCCGACACGCCGGCCGAGCTCAAACTCCGCCGCGCGAGCGCACGCCGTCATGGCGAGTTGGTACGTGTGGCGGTCGGGCGGGCACGCCATCTCGCGGAAGACACCGACCGCCAGGCGGGGGAGGCCGAGAGCGAGGTACCCTCGGATCATGGAGTTGTAGAGGAGGGGCTTAGGCGGCGCCGAAACGGGGGACGATTCTGCCCGGGGAAGGGGAACAGCGTCGAACGCCCTGCGCGCGGCATTGGCGGCGCCGAGGCGGAAGTAGCGGGATACGAGGAGGGAGACGACGTAGCCGTTGACGGCGAGACCGGACACTACGGCGAGGGCGTGGGGGCGGCGCACGTCGCCGGCGGTGGAGATGGAAGCGGCGAGGGCCTCTTTGAGCGCTTGGTACTGGTAAGTCGCGACGGGCATGTCTAGACGGGAAAGAAGGATGGCCGGTAACTAGTAAAAAAAATCGGATGGTCTCTTCTAGGACATGTAGTCCTCCGGTTTACTCTGCCTATTAGATTTATTAGATTTATGTCAAATAACTTTGCAAAGTTTGATCAAATATATATTTAAAATTAGAGTAGATAATGTACATACGTATTAGCGTTAAGAGGCCTTACCACACATCTCATGTGGTGTGCAAGAGAAACAGACTATACGCCTACGTGTGGGTAAAACAGTTAACACCCACACGTCCGGCCTTCTGCCTCACGTCACCGCATGCATGCGTGCATGTGGTTTTTTTTTTAGATTTCCAGTTTTTTAAATATTTTATCACTTAGATGAAAAAAATCGATTGAAGATCCGTTTTCACCATTAGATCCATCACGGCAAGATCTTCAAAACTAGATCTCATATCAATATATTTCGATGACTTTTTTAAGTTAAAAATACCATGTCTATTGCATATGAATTGCCATGGTGTTTATACCAAATTGCCATGATATGTTCAGTTATTTTTTCTTCTACGTTTAAAACTAAATTTTAACATATTATAAAACGGGAAATTAAGAAACTAGATTTGCCATGATGAATTACCATTGTGAAACAATTGTCATGGTCAATTAATAAAAATTGCCGTAAAAAGTAGTTGAAAATATAGCGGTAGCTTTAAATCTAGAAGAAACAATAGGTAGAACATGTCATGGTAATTTTAGTGTAAACACTATGACAACTACAGTATGAACATCATGACAACTTTTGGTCAATTTTGTTTTCATCGATGGTGATCAAAATTTTAAAATTGCCATGATCTATAAACTAAATTTGTCATGATGGATTACTAAAAATTTTCATGGTCCATGCATTAGATTTTCCGTGGTTAATTACTAAAAATAACCATGGTCAATTAATAAAAAATGCCGTAAAAAATAGTTGAAAATATAACGCTAGCTCTAAATTTAGAAAAAAAAAATAGATAGAACATATCATGGCAAATGTAATGTAAACAATATATCAACTACAATATAACATTATGACAACTGTTGTTCAAAAAAAATTCATCAAAACATATCAACATGGGATCTAGTTTTAAAGATCCCGTCGATACGGATTTAATGATTAAAATGGATTTTTAATTTAATTTTTTTAATTAGGAGATAAAATATTTTTAAACCGAAAACCAAAAATGATTCTTACTCACAGAGAAACGGACGTGCGGACGAAGTGGTTAAATGCCCACACACCAGCAGTCTTACGTGGCATAAAAAATCTGACAAAACTCGCCAACATTTATGTAACCACAAACGGACGTCGGTCCATGCGTGTGGGCCAGATGCAAACGCTTTCTATAAAATTATCAGTATCAATTATATATACTATGAAACTACATTTCGTAATGTATCTAAGCATATTGATTTGGCATTGTGAATGTTGATACATTTTTTGTAAGTTTGATCAAAATATAGATAGTTTGACTTCGGACAAAACTTGTATGCAAACTAAAAAAAGAAATGAAGGAGTACTAACATTGTCTTATCTTAGGCTGTCACATAATCTACAGAAAGCAATAAAAAATGACAAGTGTTACACGTTGGTCTATCGGCTCGCAACCACCCGAATGAAGCGTTTATGATTTTTTGATTTCCCACCATGGGTCTTTATTCTTCCCTCGACCATTATTTCCTTTTCTTTCGCCTCGCACCCTTGTCTCAAACTCAACCGGTGTGTCACACTACTCGCCCTTCCCTTCGATGCACCCCAAGATCCACTGATGCAGCGCTGATCGTTGTTGTGGTGGGTGTGAGTCTGCGGCTCACTGCCCTTCCTGTGTCCCGTTGCACCTTCGTGGCCTATAGTTGCAACATCCCACGACACCATTGCAGTTTGCTATGGTCATGGTTCCAGCAAAAAACTGCAGTCCCCGTCGGAGCTAGTCGCATCCAACATTGGAGCTCGTCATGGTGATGATTCCATCAAGCCATCGTTATCGTAGCCATTGGATGTAGCTCCTCCAACCGTGGGTTGCAGCTTGTTGTCCCATGGTTGTAGCATCATCATCGTCGGAATTCGTGGTTGCAGCTTCTTGTCAAACGGTTGTAGCTAATCGGTGCACTGGTTGCAGCCCTCGTCATGGTTCCGGCAAAAATGTGCGTCGTGTTTCATTGAGTCTCATGCTATATGTTATATCAAAGCTATAAGCATAGGCCTAGTTGCATATCGTGTCATGATATCCGTTATTATTATCATGTTATCACTAACACATTGCGGGGCGTAGAGAATTTCAAAAGTTAATGAAGAGAGCATGTTCATTCTTGGGCAGACCGCAATGCCCAATGCCGAATACACGCCAAACTTGGGTGTGATTCTTCTACTTCACATAGGTGCCACACAAATCACTCACAAGAAGTTGTCTAGGAGTCACCACCATCTTTGCCAACTCCCTTGGCTTGGCTCTTACCGACTTGAACCTACTTGGAGGTAACTGTCTTGTTAATATTTGTGTTCTCCTCGATGCATAAATGGTAGTTTCTCACCATGGATGCTATTTTATTTGAATTCCTGGAGTGAGGCATTTGTTTTCCACTTCTATGCCTAACTACTTCTCTATTGAGGATTAAAATTGCATTATGTTGCATAGAAAGGAAGAGGAAGAAGAGCAGCAACCAAAAAGATGATGCACCAGGAAGCATGCCCTACGCCACCTACTTCGACGGCAATAACCTCGGAGGCTACATCAACAATCGTGAGGAACCTCACCAACGCACGCCTAGACACACCGAGTACATGTTTTATTATGTCATTTTTGTTTCTATTTTATTTAGTTTATTTTAACTTATGTTTTATTTAGGAGGAATAAGAGAGATGTTGCCAACACAATAATAGGCGCTCCATATACGAGTGGCATGTAGGGAAGACTCGGACACAAGTTACTGGTGGTGTGTGACGGTGTGTTACACTCGAGGGTGGCTCTTCCATATAGGGAGCCCGACAACATGCCTACCCAAGGGCCTAGGAGGCCTACTACGTGCCTGATGATAGGAAGGAGCCCAGAGGAGAAGACAAGCAACCCTTGACCATCTTGCCCCCAAGCATATGCTGTCAGCAACCTAGATCATATCTCTCACATTGTAAAAACCTTGCATCCACCGTATATATAAGGGGAGGCTAGGAGTCTCTCATCCAAATCTACTCTCTGGTAGAACAACTCTCAGTAGTATCTCATTCACCCCATTATAACCCATTGCACGAGGTATTCCCACCATCAATAAACAACAACAAACATGATGTAGGGTATTACTCCTCGATGGGGGTCGGAACCTGGGTAAATTCTGTGTGTGACCTCCGATCGGTGACTTCCAGCCATTGTAGCTACCCTATCAAGGGTACTGACTAGAATATGCACTGCCAACGTGCCATTTTGATGCCAAGCCAGCACTAATGACAATACTAGTAGTGTGCCACATATCTCACATGCCACCACTAACCTATGCTTGGTCAGAACACTTGGTCCCAAACACTTACGGCGTGTGAAAATCCAGTCAAGCTATGTGTAACCTATTACCGGTTACGTACAAAATGTGCCCATGTCATCATTATTTCAAAAAAAAAACACATGGTGTGGATTGAAAGTGGGGCGCCACTAGTTAATATTGTGTGTAAGCATTTTCGCACTAGTGAACATATATTTTGAAAAATATCTATCAGAGTGGATGAGCAAATAACACAACACATTGAAATTTGAAAACCATGGAAATCATATTGAATTAAAACTTCATCTTTAAATGCACCCCCTTAGCTAGAAAGCCAATGTGTCTAGAGAAAAAGAAAGGTGGGAGGGGAAGAGATATTGAAATTGCAAGCACGCCTTGACAAATCAAGCCCGGTGTGAAATATAACTCTTTTAAACTAGATGGGTGTGTCGTGGAGGGGAGGGGTAGAGGTGGGATTTGCGAGTCGGATGTGTCATTGATATAGGTGGTAAAGGAGAAGGAGGAAGAAGAGAAGAGTAGTGGTTTAATGGTAAAAAGAAGATGACCATGTCACCTAATGTTGATGTCCATGAGGACCATATGTTGGACAAAATTGTTGTTGAATCACTCTAATTTATGTCTTTTTTTATTAGAGTGATGATAGCCCTAAAAGACATATATTAGTAATATATGTCTTTTAGAGGTATCATCACTCGAATATATGCTTTTTACAACACACGAGCCATATCTTTATTTTTTTTAGGACAGACAATATTTTTAGTTGATAAGAAGGAAAACCAAGGGCATGTTTTTGTAAGGAAATGCCATCATGGCTAGCTTTACTAAAATTTAAAATAAGGTTACATCATCCCCTAAAGGTTCACGAATAAAATCCGTACGTGAGTCCAACTACACATTCGGTGGATCAACACGACTATTTTGCGCTAGCACATGAGCAACTGAGTTGGCATCATGAATAAAATTCTCTAAGACAACCTTCCCGAAATAAAAAATAAGTAACCAACAATTATCTAGAACTGGCGGTGCTACCGTAGAATTTGTGGCGTTCTGCTGCATTGCTTCAATCAGCACCAAGCAATCGGATTGAACCATTGATTCGCCTTCAATGTATCTATAATTTTTTATTGTTATATGCTATTATATTATTATTCTAGGATAATTTTAAGAATTTACTTGTTGTTATATATTTTTTTTTATCACTAACCTATTAACCCAGTGCCGAGTGTCAGTTGTTGTTTTTTGTATGTTTTTGTCCTTTCAGGCATATTGTACCAAACAAAGTCGAAATATCTCAAAACTTTTTGATGATTTTTCTGGACAAACATAAGACCTGGAAGCTTTGGGGGGAGACCGGAGGCCACACGGGGTGGTGCCAAGCCAACAGGGTGTGCCCTGGGGGGTGTCGTGCCCTGATGGTTTGGGGCCACCTCCCATGGTCTCTGGTCCTGATCTCTTCACTACAAATTCACATATATTGGGAAAACCCTGGAGAGCCTTCTGAAACACTTTTTCTGCCATCGCAAGTCTGTGTTCCATCGTGTGCCCATCTGGAGCCCTCTTTCGGTGCCCTGTCGGAGGGAGGATCGATAATGGAGTGCCTCTACATAAACCTTGCTGCTCCCATGGTGATGTGTGAGTAGTTCACCACAGGCCTATGGGTCTGTAGTTAGTACCTAGATGGCTATATCTCTCTCTATGTTCTTCAATACAAAGATCACCGTGATTCCTCCGGTGATCTATCCTATGCAATCATCTTTGTGGTGTGTTTGTTGGGATCCGATGAATTATGGGTTTATGTTCAGATTATTCATAAATAATATTCGACTCTTCTCTGAATCCTTATATGCATGATATTTATAGCTTCATGATTCTCTTTGATATATCGATTTGGTTTGGCTAACTAAATTGATTTATCTTCAGTGGGAGAGGTACGTTGTAGTTGGTTCAATCTTGTGGTGCTCAATCCCAGTGACAGAAAGGGACATGACATGTATTGTATTACTGCCATTAAGGGTAAAACTATGGGGTTTATTCATATTAATTGGATTTACTTAGTCTACATTATGTCATCATCCTCCAAGCATTACTCTGTTTTTATTTAATACTCTAGATGCATGATGGATAACGGTCGATGGGTGGAGCAATAGTAGTAGATGCAAGCAGGAGCCGGTCTACTTGCTTATGAACGTGATGCCTATATACATGATCATTGTCATGAATAAAAATTGCATAACTATGCGCTTTTTTATCAATTACTCAACAATAATGTGTCTACCCGTCGTATGCTTTCCTCGAGAGAGAAGCATCTAGCGAAAACTATGGCCCCCGGGTCACCTCACAAATATATTTAAAAAAACTCTAAATATCTTACTCCCATTATTTATTTATTTTATTGTCAATTTATATTTATCAAATTATATATTTATCACTACTCATTGCTTACAAGTAACGAGTTCAAGGGGATTGACAACCCTTTAACCCGCGTTGGATGCAAGTGTGTGCTCTTTTGTGTGTAGGCACGAAAGACGGGAATTTGTGTGGTCCTTCTATTGGTTCAATAACCTTGATTCTCACCGAGGTAAATATTTACATGTACTGTGTTGCATCCTTACCTCCTTTTCGGGAAAAATCCCAATGCAATGTACAAGTAGCAACCCTAACTGACGTGCATCCCATAGAAAGTCCAAGTTTTAAACCTTCTGCTAGTGTTGCAGCTTCAGCCGATAGCACATCAGCCACATGCTCGAGTTTTACCATTATCGCACCACTGGAAATTACATAGCTATCCCGTAGTACTGCTCCACAAGCTGACAAGCTCATGTATGATCTTCCTCTCAATATGCATCGTCTACGTTGAGGGCAATCTAATTTGGTAGTGGCTTCTTCCATTGATTTGCCCTAGGAGTTGAAGGTTGCTTGCTTGTTGCACGAATAAAACTTAAATACATGGCTCGAATGGATTGACTAGTTTGGATTGGGACTTGCCAAACAACGCGTCTCCTCTGCCACCACATGTAGCAACATGCAATAGAGATTAATTTAGGCAACAACACTATATCCTGAAATTTGATATTATGTGCAGGATCACATAAGAGAACCTCCTGAATTTTTGCTCCCAAGCGTCTCCGCGGCGTCACTATGTCTATTATTTCATGTAATCCTAGGCATGTCAACACTTCCTTTGCTCGCAAACATTTTAACAGAAAGTGTACCGTATCCTCTGCGTGAACAATGCAAATTGGACATTACGATGATTGGGCAATGTGTCTATCAGCTAGAACACTGTTACATGGAATAGTATAATGCAAACATCACCATATAAAGATTTTTACCTTACATGGTAACTTCAAACTCCACAAAAAAATCCAAATGGGATGCTCCGAGGATCCTTGTGCTAGCAAAGGGTTTTCACTGCTAGAATTGTAGTTGTCTTCCCACTGCCGGTAGTGAGTCGATCAAACGAACTTGTCCAACTTTGAAGATGCCAAGCAACGAAATCTTCCGTATCATGCTCGTATATGGGAATCTATAGGATCCTTTTTGCGTCTATATGCAAAAAATGGTCCCGAATCAGTTGATCATCCCATTGTCCTGTGACGGGATCAATAAGTTCATTCACAAAAATTAGAACACAATATCCCCGCATCGTGATTACTTTCCTGGAGTTACTGTTCGGTAATCATCCTAGATATTTATTTTCAGCTCGTTCTTCACTCTCCAAATGCAACCCTTTTTAAAAGTTTGAATTCCGGACCATATACTTTGCCAAACATAGGATGTCCCCTTCTTCAGTCCACAGTTTAATTAACAAGTCACATGAGGGGTACTATTTAGCTATCAACACCTTGGAACAAAGAGAATCATAGTTATCAATGAGCTTCCAACATTGCTTAGCGAGCATAGCCAAATTAAAGATGTGAATGTCATGAGAACCCATGCCTCCCGAGAGTTTAGGGATACACATCTTCCACCAAGCAAACCAATGTAATTTGTGTTGATCCTGATCATCACCCCACAAAAAATGCAATATAGTATCCGTGATTCCCTTGCAAATTTTCTTCAGAAATTTGAATACACCCATCACATAGGTTGGGATAGCTTGAGCCACCATTTTAATTAAAATCTCCTTACCACCATAAGACAAGGTTCTTTCTTTCCATCCATTAACCAGTTTCTGAATTCTTTCAATAAGATGTTTAAACAGTCAACCCGATCAACACCAATCATTGTGGGAAGACCCAAGTATTTGTGAGACAAAGACTCTGTCATAATATCAAGGATTTTACAAACTCCCACCTTGTCGTCGACACTTGTGTTGGGTCTGAAATATATTGAAGATTTTGCATCACTTACCATTTGCCGTGAGGGCTCACTGTAATCATCAAGAATACTGTTGAGTGCAGTAGCATTAGAAGCATCGGCCTTCATAACAATTAATGAGTCATCAGCAAAAAGTAAATGAGAGATGAAGGGTGAGTCTCGGCAAATGACCAAGTTCTTCCTCATGGGCTGTCAAAGCTTATAGTCATTCAACACGTAGCAAGAAAAGATATGGGCATAATGGATCCCCTGCCTTGTGCCCTTAGTTGGGGATAAAACATATGTTTCATTTGAGTTGAATCTCACCTTATATTGTACATATGTGACACACCTCATAATGAGATTAACCCATTGAGAATCAAAGCCGAGTTTCAGGAGAGTAGCTTCCATAAAGGGGTGAATCTCTCCCATGCGACGTCGTTGAGTTGAATTATCTCTCATGCGACGTCGTTGGTTGTAATGGCTCTCATGCAACATCTCCCAGCGCAGAAATAGCTCAAGCAACACAACCCGTTTACGGGGCTAGCTGTCTGTTAGTTAGGCTGAGATTTGGTTAGGAATGTGCTCTGACTGGTGGGGTCCACCTAGGGCCACGTCGTCAAGAGTCAACCGTCCACTACTCGACCGGTGACTGTGTGACCATACTCGACTCGACCGTGCAGGACTGGGCGAGCGGCACCGTCGTGTGCATCTTCTCCGGCAGAGGCAACAGTTTCTTCTCCGCGGTGGTGGAGCGCCTTTCTCGGCAGCGACAGAGCTGTTGCAAGTGAGTATTTTCGAAACCCTAGTCCCATTCCCCGGAACTTTGGATAGATCTGTGGCCTCATGCTCTGTTTCTTGGCGATTTAAAATCTCGATTGGATAGGAGCGCAGGGGCTGAATTAGATGGAGCGAGGAGACAGTGCTTCAAATCGGTACTGCCGCCCCTCCCTCTTTTCTCTTTTAGCTGTTATCAAACTTGATTTGGTAGTGATTGACCCGTAGCTTACACTGCCGCTGCCCGCCATTGACAAAACAGGGGACGTTCTGGTTCTGCCACCACATTCGCAATTATAGTGGAATTTTTTCCCTGTAAAGCCAAGCTCAGTGATGGCAGTGTCCAAGACAATTATAGAGATACCACCGTGAGGTTGGATGTCGAACTTGCAGATGTTGATCCCCAGGAATTAGAGAGCATGAAGGAGAAGGCCGTGGGCAATTTGATGGAGAGAATTGGGGAGAGTATTGTTTGGGGTCCAGAACAAGAGGTATCTTTGCAACGTTTCAACAACTATTATGGTGAATGTGTTAGAATTGAAGATGGAGAATCCATGGTTACTGAAATTGATCAGCAAGAAGGGTGGGCATGCAAACAAGTAACATTTTATGCAGAGCTAATTGATCTGCAAACTAATTTCAGAGTTGGTTATGTGCCATCAAAGATGGCTGCACAGCTGGAAGATGATGTGTGGGTTTCACAAAAGAATATGTTGGCATTGTTGACTGAACCGACTGTAGTAGATGAAGATACAGGGATTGATGTATATGGAGAGGAGGGAACCCATGGTGCTAGGAAGATTGTTGTTGACTGGAATGTAGTAGAGTTGAATGAAAAAACAGATTTGGTCATTACACCAATATCTGACATTGATATGGCCGAAATGTTTGGCATTCAAGTTGATGACAAAGATAAGGAGAAGGATGACAGTTCTTTGCCTGCTGATGGTAGCACAGGCCCTAAAAATGCAAATGAGGATGAAGAAGAGCTTATGAGAATGGCTGCAGATGATGTGGATGATCAAATGATAATGAGCTGGTTTGTTTGTATGACAAAGAGAACCCAGTTATTGAGGTGGGAAAGTTCTGGCCAAGCATGGTTGAGCTTAGGATGTCTTTCAGGACCTTTGTAGTGAAAAAAGAGTTTGAGGCCAAGACTATGTGGACTGATCGAAAGAAATTTTATGCTCGGTGCAAAGGTTATGATAGTGGTGGCAATGCTTGCAAATGGTACATATCTGCCAGACTACAACCTGATGGA
Organism: Hordeum vulgare subsp. vulgare; assembly: GCF_904849725.1. NCBI lineage: Eukaryota > Viridiplantae > Streptophyta > Magnoliopsida > Poales > Poaceae > Hordeum > Hordeum vulgare. The sequence continues at coordinate 566,299,039 of NC_058524.1, read as the reverse complement.
AGTACAGTAAGGGTAAATCAAATACCACACTAGCATACATGTATGACCACTTCACAGAGAGTTTCAAAGATGACATCACAACTTTGGATTACAGAGAAGATTACTCCTATTTTAGCCAAGACTCCAAACAGTACTGCAAAGAGGCTTAAAGTTGACTTGGAGAAGCTGTACCCCATCCAACTACAATATACCAAAATGTGGAAAGCAAAACAAAGGGCCATGAAATCATTGTATGGTGACTGGGCAAATACATTTAGGATGTTGTATAGTTTTAAAGTAGAGGTGGAGAAGAGGTCACCTGGAAGTGTGGTGGAGATAGATACAGAGGTAACAGAGGATGCCAAGGTTTTTTTTCAGCAAGTTTTTATGTGTTTGAAGCCTTGCGTAGATGGATTCAAAGCAGGTTGTCGTCCATATTTGAGCATAGACTCATCTTTTTTGACTGGAAAGTGGAATGGTCAGTTGGCTGCATACAATGCTCTAGATGGACACAACTGGATGTTCCCAGTTGCAATAGGAATGTTTCAATCAGAGACAGATGCATCATGGATATGGTTCATGATGCAACTAAAAAGATGCATAGGGCCAGTTTCATCTTTGGCCATCCACACAGATGCATGTAAAGGGTTGGAAAATGCAGTAAAAAAAGTTTTCCCTCATGCTGAGCAGAGGGAGTGCTTTGGACATATATGGATGAATCTGATAAAAAAATCAGAGGAGATGAATTTGGGCGCATGTGGCCGGCAGCAAGATCGTACACCAGACAAACACATTCCTATCACCTTGGTAAGATATTGGCATCATGTAGTGATAATGAATTTGCTTCATGGTTGAACAACCACCATTCTCTGTTGTGGTACATATCAGGTTTTAATACTGCCATAAAATGTGATCATATCAATAACAACTTGGCAGAGAGTTTTAACAACAAAGAGAAGGATTTGAAAGACTTGCCTGTGCATGACATGGTGGACCAAATAAGGATCATGATCATGCGTTTGTGGGAGTTGAGAGGAAAAATTGCTAATATTTTAAAAGGGGACAAGCTTCCAGCAATGGTACAACAGGTGGTCAACAGGAGTAGAAATCTTTCACGTCTATCTGTTGAGAAATCTTCCTTGTGGGGTGCTGAAGTTAGAGATACAAAGAGTGGTAAGAGGCATGTGGTAAATACTGAGTTGCATGAGTGCACTTGCCAAGAGTGGCAACACACTGGAAAACCATGTGAGCATGCAATACTTTTTTTGGCATCTAAACCCAGGTTAAATATGCACCCATATTTGCATGAGTATTATTCAATACAAAAATTCAAAACTGCATATGCAAGTCCAATTCCTGCACTACTGACCAATCTGAGTGGCCTGAGGTGGAAATAGAATTTACCTTGTGTCCCCCTGTCACTAGAAGAAAGGCTGGGAGGCCAAAACAGAGCAGATTCAAAGCTTGGTTTGAGAAAGGTGGTTGTAGTAGGAAGGGTAAAAAGGAAAAGGAAAAGAATGAAAAGCCCAAAAGGGCTCAACAAGGTAACAAAAATAGGTGCAAGTTGTGTGAGGTACTTGGGCACACAATTGGTCCATCCAAATGCATCTACACTCCTCAGAGGTCAAAATATGTTTATGTTACTATTTTTTGCAAGTTTTTGATTTTGCTACTTGTTCTAGTATCTAACCAAGTGAAATGCTTTAAGTTTTAGGAGGAAGCGTGCGGAAAAAGCCCCACCTCTTGTTGTTGAACAATGTTGGCTAGTGAAAAAAACAAGACTCAATGGCTTTAGAAGGAAGAGAACTATTACTGCTGAAACTGTTACTGCTGAATATGAGCTAACTGAAACTGTTATTGCTGAACATGAACTAACTGAAACTGTTACTGCTGAACATGAGCTAACTGAAACTGTTACTGAATCTTTTTTGCACGCGCTAGGACAATCTGAAACTTTTGCATGCAAAGATCATTACATCAAGTTTATCATTTTATATCATAACTATGTTACATAACAAGACTATATGCGCTGGTTTTTCATTTTTTAGATTTTTTTTTAATTATTTATACACATTTGAATGTTCGGTCAAACCTTTCAAAACCCCGTTGACTTCCTCCAAAACCTATCTAACCCTAACACCTTCTCAAAATCACCCAAAAAGATTTTCTTAGCTTATATTATACCTATGTAGGATCAATACGAAGTCTCACCTTTTTTTGAATAAGTATTTATATTATTAATTTATTTTTGAAAAAACACCCTTTAATACAAAGTCAGCAACAAAACAAGTTTAAAAATTTAAAATGCAAAAATAACTTCAGATCCTGCTTAGTCACTCCAAAATGAAGCTAAAAGGTGAGGTTTTCTGATTTTTTGAATTTTCAAAACCTGAAACCCTCTTCTCACTCTTTTGAACTATATGCAACATCAGTCGAGATAGTCCAATTTATGAAGGTTTTTTCATGCAAATATCATTACATCAAGTTCATCATTTTATATCATAACTATGTAACATAACAAGACTATATGCGCTGGTTTTTCATTTTTTAGATTTTTTTGAATTAGTTACAGACATTTGAATGTTCGGTCAAACCTTTCAAAACCCCGTTGACTGCCTCCAAACCACATCTAACCCTAACGCCAAACGTCCACCGTCGATCTAACCCTAACGCCAAACTGCGGCCGTAGGATAGGCCGCGGGTGTGGGGGAGTATCTCAGTGACCGTTGGGCCGAGCGGATAACGTTGAGCGTGGGAGCATCTCAGTGACCGTTGGGCCGAGCGGATCATCCCGACAGAGCATGGCGTGCGTCGCAATGAGATGGGCCACCCTGCATGCCATGCAACGGCATCGCAGCCTAGCTATTCTGCCAAATGAACACAACCTAGCCGCCATGGAGCGACGCATTAAAACGGGCGGCAGGGGCGCAATAGTACGTCGTATCTAAGATAGTTTTAACAATTGCATGCACACACCTCGCACCATGCCGAAGAGGCAGTTCCCGCCCGGAGAAGTCGTCGAGAATAGCCTGAGGATTTGGGCCATCTCAAGGTGGAGGGGCCCTACAGAGTTGTCTCGTTTCTTCCTTCACGCCGGCTACCGCCACCTCCCTCAGGGCACTCCTCCCATGTTCCACCTCCACGAGCAGGTCGATGGCGGCCCCAATGGCTTCGTCATCGGCCTCTACGTCACCTTCACCAACCGCTACAACGCTTACCACCTCCTCGGCCAGGTGTTTTGGTGTGGATGCGAGTTAATCGCGTTCACCGCCTACAACATCTTCACCAACTTCCACCACATCTTCCCCGAGCCCAACGGCATGCACACCCTCCCCTACCAGCTGTCGGAGAACCATGAGTGAGGGGGGCGCCGACGAAGGAGTCTGCTGGCCGATGCCAGTCTTTTTATATTTTTATCTAGTAGTTGGGGCGTGTGTGACCATGTGTTGGGGCGTGTGTGCCTGCTGCGGCAACAAAAGTCCTTCCCTGGCACTTAGGAATTCTTCTTGTTACTTCTCTGGTTTGCGTCGTTTTTTCCCTTGAAGAGGAAAGGGTGATGCAGCATAGGAGCAGTAAGTATTTCCCTCAGTTTGAGAACCAAGGTATCGATCCAGAAGGAGGGCCTCGTCAAGTCCAAAGTACCTGCGCAAACACAAACAAGCTTGCACCCAACGCTTCAAAGGGGTTGTCAATCCCTTCAAGATTGTTTGCAAAGTGAGATCTGAAGGCGGAAAGAGCAACGAAGTAAAAAGTGTAAGGTTGAAAATATGGTGTGGAGTAGACCATGGGGGTCATAGTGTTCACTAGAGGCTTCTCTCATAATAGCAAATATCACGGTGGGTGAACAAATTACTGTCGAGCAATTGATAGAACCGCGCAAAGTCATGACGATATCTAAGGCAATGATCATGCATATAGGCATCACGTCCGAGACAAGTATATCGATACTTTCTACATCTACTACTATTACTCCACACATCGACCGCTATCCAGCATGCATCTAGTGTATTGAGTTCATGACGAACAGAGTAACGCTTTAAGTAAGATGACATGATGTAGAGGGATAATCTCAAACCAATGATGAAAACCCCATCTTTTTACCCTTGATGGCAACAACACGATGCGTGCCTCGCTACCCCTTCTGTCACTGGGTGAGGTCACCGCACGGTATGAACCCAAAACCAAGCACTTATCCCATTGCAAGAATCATACATCTAGTTGGCTAGACAAAACCCACAACTCGAAGAGAATTACAAGGATATGAAATCATGCATAAGAGAGATCAGAAGAAACTCAAATAAGATTCATAGATAATCTGATCATAAATCCACAATTCATCGGATCTCGACAAACACACCGCAAAAGAAGATTACATCGGATAGATCTCCATGAAGATCATGGAGAACTTTGTATTGAAGATCCAAGAGAGAGAAGAAGCCATCTAGTTACTAGCTATGGACCCGTAGGTCTATGGTGAACTACTCACGCATCATCGAAGAGGTCATGGTGTTGATGAAGAAGCCCTCCGTATACGAATCCCCCCTCCGGCAGGGCACCAGGACATGCCCCAGATGGGATCTTGCGGAGACAGAAGCTTGCGGCGGCGGAAAAGCGATTGCGACCGTCTCTTGATTTTTTCGGAATATTTGGGAATATATAGGTGCAAGATCTAGGTCAGGGGACCTCCAGGGGGGCACAAGCCTGGATGGAGCGGGCCCCCTGGTCGCGGGGTGGGGGCTTGTGGGGCCCCTGGGGCTCTTCTGGCTTGGCTCCCAAGTTCTCCGATCTTCTTCCGTTCCAAAAAAAATATTTTTGGGGATTTTCTTCCATTTGGACTCTGTTTCAAAATCTCCTTTGAAAGGGGTCAAAAACATGGAAAAAAACAGGAATTGACACTTGGCACTGAGTTAATAAGTTAGTCCCAGAAAATAAATAAAAAGCATGCAAAACATCCAAAGTTTGACAAGATAATAGCATGAAACCATCAAAAATTATAGATACGTTGGAGACGTATCAGTGCCCGTGTCATTATATCGGGCTAGTATTTTTATCTAGTAGTATTTCTATCGTGTCATTATATATATGTTGTAAGAAGTCTATCTATATATTTTTATCTAGTAGTTGGGGCGTGTGTGCCCGTCTTTTTGTAGTACTATTTCTATCTAGTTTTATGCATTATATGTTTTATGTTTTATGCATTAGGTACTTTGAAAACACCGGTGCACAAACTTTGAAAACACCATAACAACCTACTCCCCAAATGCATTTTTCGAGGCTAGGTTTGACTTTGACCAAATCTTGTATGCGGACTAAAAAGAAACGGAGGGAGTATATGACATGCAAGTTACACTGCAACCTAGGTACGTTTGACTTCAAATGACACTCCCTCTGTTTTGGTGCATTAGTCGTATTAGAAGGTGCACTACAACCTAGGCACGGAGAGATTGAGTGCACTACAACCTAGGCACTCTCAACTAAAAACATGCTATTAATTAGAAGACCTCTTCAAACCCAAAAAAACATGACGCATAAACTGCAACCTAGGCACTCTCAACTAAAAACATGCTATTAATTAGAAGATCTCTTCAAACCCAAAAACATGACGCATGAACTGCATGCATTGGTCCTTCAATTAATAGATGAGATCTAATTAATATGCATGCAACTACTTCAGATGAAACTGTTGGAATTATGCCCTAGAGGCAATAATAAATGTATAAGTTATTATTATAATTCCTGTATCAAGATAATAGTTTATTATCCATGCTATAATTGTATTGAATGAATACTCATTTACATGTGTGGATACATAGACAAAACACCGTCCCTAGCATGCCTCTAGTTGGCTAGCCAGTTGATCGATGATAGTCAGTGTCTTCTGATTATGAACAAGGTGTTGTTGCTTGATAACTGGATCACGTCATTGGGAGAATCACGTGATGGACTAGACCCAAACTAAATAGACGTAGCATGTTGATCGTGTCATTTTGTTGCTACTGTTTTCTGCGTGTCAAGTATTTATTCCTATGACCATGAGATCATATAACTCACTGACACCGGAGGAATGCTTTGTGTGTATCAAACGTCGCAACGTAACTGGGTGACTATAAAGATGCTCTACAGGTATCTCCGAATGTGTTAGTTGAGTTAGTATGGATCAAGACTGGGATTTGTCACTCCGTGTGACGGAGAGGTATCTCGGGGCCCACTCGGTAATGCAACATCACACATAAGCCTTGCAAGCAAAGTAACTTAGTGTAAGTTGCGGGATCTTGTATTACGGAACGAGTAAAGAGACTTGCCGGTAAACGAGATTGAAAAAGGTATGCGGATACTGACGATCGAATCTCGGGCAAGTAACATACCGAAGGACAAAGGGAATGACATACGGGATTATACGAATCCTTGGCACTGAGGTTCAAACGATAAGATCTTCGTAGAATATGTAGGATCCAATATGGGCATCCAGGTCCCGCTGTTGGATATTGACCGAGGAGTCTCTCGGGTCATGTCTACATAGTTCTCGAACCCGTAGGGTCTGCACACTTAAGGTTCGACGTTGTTTTATGCGTATTTGAGTTATATGGTTGGTTACCGAATGTTGTTCGGAGTCCCGGATGAGATCACGGACGTCACGAGGGTTTTCGGAATGGTCCGGAAACGAAGATTGATATATAGGATGACCTCATTTGATTACCGGAAGGTTTTCGGAGTTACCGGGAATGTACCGGGAATGACGAATGGGTTCTGGGAGTTCACCGGAGGGGGGCAACCCACTCCGGGGAAGCCCATAGGCATTTGGGGGGGTCACACCAGCCCTTAGTGGGCTGGTGGGACAGCCCACCAATCCCCTATGCGCCAAGAGAGAAAAAATCAAAGGAAAGAAAAAAAAGGAAGAAGTGGGAAGGGGGAAGGACTCCCTCCCACCAAACCAAGTAGGACTCGGTTTGGGGGGGGGAGAGTCCTCCCCCCTGGCTCGGCCGACCCCTTGGGGTTCCCTTGGACCCCAAGGCAAGGTCCCCCTCCCTCCTCCTATATATATGGGGCTTTTAGGGCAGATTTGAGACGACTTTCTCACGGCTGCCCGACCACATACCTCCATAGTTTTTCCTCTAGATCGTGTTTCTGCGGAGCTCGGGCGGAGCCCTGCTGAGACAAGATCATCACCAACCTCCGGAGCGCCGTCACGCTGCCGGAGAACTCTTCTACCTCTCCGTCTCTCTTGCTGGATCAAGAAGGCCGAGATCATCGTCGAGCTGTACGTGTGCTGAACGCGGAGGTGCCGTCCGTTCGGTACTAGATCGTGGGACTGATCGCGGGATTGTTCGCGGGGCGGATCGAGGGACGTGAGGACGTTCCACTACATCAACCGCGTTCTCTAAACGCTTCTGCTGTACGATCTACAAGGGTACGTAGATCACTCATCCCCTCTCGTAGATGGACATCACCATGATAGGTCTTCGTGCGTGTAGGAAATTTTTTGTTTCCCATGCGACGTTCCCCAACAGTGGCATCATGAGCTAGGTTCATGCGTAGATGTCTTCTCGAGTAGAACACAAAAGGTTTTGTGGGCCGTGATGTGCGTTTTGCTGCCCTCCTTAGTCTTTTCTTGATTCCGCGGTATTGTTGGATTGAAGCGGCTTGGACCGACATTACTCGTACGCTTACGAGAGACTGGTTTCATCGTTACGAGTAACCCCCTTTGCTCAAAGATGACTGGCAAGTGACGGTTTCTCCAACTTTAGTTGAATCGGATTTGACCGAGGAGGTCCTTGGATGAGGTTAAATAGCAACTCATATATCTCCGTTGTGGTGTTTGCGTAAGTAAGATGCGATCCTACTAGATACCCTTGGTCACCACGTAAAACATGCAACAACAAAATTAGAGGACGTCTAACTTGTTTTTGCAGGGTATGATTGTGATGTGATATGGCCAATGATGTGATGTGATATATTGGATGTATGAGATGATCATGTTGTAATAGAAATATCGACTTGCACGTCGATGGTACGGCAACCGGCAGGAGCCATAGGGTTGTCTTTATACTAACATATGTGCTTGCAGATGCGTTTACTATTTTGCTAGGATGTAGCTTTAGTAGTAATAGCATAAGTAGCACGACAACCCCGATGGCAACACGTTGATGGATGATCATGGTGTGGCGCCGGTGACAAGAAGATCGTGCCGGTGCTTTAGTGATGGAGATCAAGAAGCACGTGATGATGGCCATATCATGTCACTTATGAATTGCATGTGATGTTAATCCTTTTATGCACCTTATTTTGCTTAGAACGACGGTAGCATTATAAGGTGATCTCTCACTGAAATTTCAAGACGAAATTGTGTTCTCCCCGACTGTGCACCGTTGCTACAGTTCGTCGTTTCGAGACACCACGTGATGATCGGGTGTGATAGACTCAACGTTCACATACAACGGGTGCAAAACAGTTGCGCACGCGGAACACTCGGGTTAAGCTTGACGAGCCTAGCATGTGCAGACATGGCCTCGGAACACATGAGACCAAAAGGTCGATCATGAATCATATAGTTGATATGATTAGCATAGGGATGCTTACCACTGAAACTACTCCCGACTCACGTGATGATCGGACTTGGGATAGTGTAGGTGGATCATGAACCACTCAAATGACTAGAGAGATGTACTTTTTGAGTGGGAGTTTAGCATGTAATTTGATTAAGTTGAACTCTAATTATCTTGAACATAGTCTAAAGTCCACTTTGAATATATTTGTGTTGTAGATCATGGCTCACGCAAGTGTCATCCTGAATTTTAATACGTTCCTAGAGAAAGCTAAGTTGAAAGATGATGGAAGCAACTTTGTAGACTGGGCTCATAATCTTAAGCTAATCTTACAAGCTGGAAAGAAGGATTATGTCCTTAATGCTGCGCTAGGAGATGAACCACCCGCTACGGCTGATCAGGATGTTAAGAACGCTTGGTTAGCACGTAAGGAGGACTACTCAATAGTTCAATGTGCAGTCTTGTATGGCTTAGAGCCGGGACTTCAACGTCGCTTTGAGCGTCATGGAGCATTTGAGATGTTCCAGGAGTTGAAGTTTATCTTTCAGAAGAACGCCCGGATCGAGAGGTATGAGACCTCCGATAAATTCTATGCTTGCAAGATGGAGGAAAACTCATCTGTCAGTGAACATGTGCTCAAAATGTCTGGGTACTCAAACCGTCTAGCTGAACTGGGGATTGAACTCCCGCAAGAAGCTATCACTGACAGAATCCTCCAATCACTGCCGCCAAGATATAAAGGCTTTGTGTTGAACTACAACATGCAAGGGATGAACAAGTCTCCCGGCGAGTTGTTTGCGATGCTGAAAGTCGCAGAGTCTGAACTCCGTAAAGAGCATCAAGTGTTGATGGTGAGCAAGACCACTAGTTTCAAGAGAAACGGCAAAGGCAAGAAGGGCAATTCGAAGAAGAGCGGCAAGTCTGTTGCCAATCCGCCGAAGAAACCCAAGGCTGGACCTAAGCCTGAAACAGAGTGCTTCTATTGCAAGGGTATGGGTCACTGGAAGCGCAATTGCCCCAAGTATCTGGCAGATAAGAAGGCGGGCAAAGAAAAATCAGGTATATTTGATATACATGTTATTGATGTGTACTTAACCGGCTCTCGTAGTAGTGCCTGGGTATTCGATACCGGTTCTGTTGCTCACATTTGCAACTCGAAGCAGGAACTGCGGAATAGACGAAGGCTGGCGAAAGACGAAGTGACGGTGCGCGTAGGAAACGGTTCCAAGGTTGATGCAATCGCCGTCGGCACAGTGTCGCTTCAACTACCATCAGGATTAGTGATAACTTAAATCATTGTTATTTAGTGCCTGCGTTGAGCATGAACATTATATCTAGATCTTGTTTATTGCGAGACGGTTACTCTTTTAAGTCTGAGAATAATGGTTGTTCTATTTCTATGAGTAACATCTTTTATGGTCATGCACCGAATGTGAGAGGATTGTTCATATTGAATCTTGATAGAGATACGCATATACATAACATTGAGACCAAAAGAGTTAGAGTAAACAATGATAGCACCATATTTTTGTGGCACTGCCGCTTGGGTCATATTGGTGTAAAGCGCATGAAGAAACTCCATGCTGATGGACTTTTGGAGTCACTTGACTTTGATTCACTTGACACGTGCGAACCATGCCTCATGGGCAAGATGACTAAGACTCCGTTCTCCGGAACAATGGAGCGTGCAAGTGACTTATTGGAAATCATACATACCGATGTGTGTGGTCCAATGAGCGTGGAGGCACGCGGCGGATATCGTTATTTTCTCACCTTCACTGACGATTTAAGTAGATATGGTTATGTCTACTTGATGAAGCGCAAGTCTGAAACATTTGAAAAGTTCAAGCAATTTCAGAGTGAAGTGGAAAATCATCGTAACAAGAAGATCAAGTTCCTACGGTCTGATCGTGGGGGTGAATATCTGAGTTTCGAGTTTGGTACTCACTTAAGACAATGTGGAATTGTTTCGCAGTTAACACCGCCTGGAACACCACAGCGTAATGGTGTGTCCGAACGTCGTAATCGTACTTTGTTAGAAATGGTGCGATGTATGATGTCTCTTACTGATTTGCCGTTATCGTTTTGGGGCTGTGCATTAGAAACAGCTGCATTCACTTTAAATAGGGCACCATCGAAATCCGTTGAGACGACACCATACGAACTGTGGCATGGCAAAAGGCCAAAGTTGTCGTTTCTTAAAGTTTGGGGATGTGATGCTTATGTCAAAAAGCTTCAGCCTGAAAAGCTGGAACCCAAAGCGGAAAAGTGCGTCTTCATAGGTTACCCAAAAGAGACAGTTGGGTACACCTTCTATCTCAAATCCGAGGGCAAAGTGTTTGTTGCTAAGAACGGAACTTTTCTCGAGAAGGAGTTTCTCTCGAGAGAATTGAGTGGGAGGAAGATAGAACTTGACGAGGTTGTCGAACCTCTCATCCCTCTGGATGGTGGCGCAGGGCAAGGGGAAACCTCTGTCATTGCAACGCCGGTTGAGGAGGAAGTTAGTGATGATGATCATGAAACTCCAGTTCAAGTTTCTGTTGAACCACGCAGGTCGACGAGATCACGCGCTGCTCCAGAGTGGTATGGTAATCCCGTCTTATCAATCATGTTGTTAGACAACAATGAGCCTGCAAATTATGAAGAAGCAATGGTGGGCCCAGATTCCAACAAATGGCTAGAAGCCATGAAATCCGAGATAGGATCCATGTATGAGAACAAAGTGTGGACTTTGGAGATGCTGCCTGAGGGCCGCAAGGCTATTCAGAACAAATGGATCTTTAAGAAGAAGACGGACGCTGACGGTAATGTAACCGTTTATAAAGCTCGACTTGTGGCAAAGGGTTTTTCACAAGTTCCAGGAATTGACTACGATGAGACTTTCTCTCCCGTAGCGATGCTTAAGTCCGTCAGAATCATGTTAGCAGTAGCTGCATTTTTCGATTATGAAATCTGGCAGATGGATGTCAAAACGGCGTTCCTTAAGGAAGAGTTGTATATGATGCAACCCGAAGGTTTTGTCGATCCTAAAAATGCTGACAAGGTGTGCAAGCTCCAGCGATCCATTTATGGACTGGTGCAAGCATCTCGGAGTTGGAACAAACGCTTCGATGAGGTGATCAAAGCATTTGGGTTTATACAAGTGGTTGGAGAATCTTGTATTTACAAGAAAGTGAGTGGGAGCTCTGTGGCGTTTCTAATATTATATGTGGATGACATATTACTGATTGGAAACAACGTAGAGCTTTTGGAGAGCATAAAAGGTTACTTGAATAAAAGTTTCTCTATGAAGGACCTAGGAGAAGCTGCTTACATTCTAGGCATTAAGATCTATAGGGATAGATCAAAACGCCTGATAGGACTTTCACAAAGCACATACCTTGATAAAGTTTTGAAGAGGTTCAAAATGGAACAATCCAAGAAAGGATTCTTGCCAGTGTTACAAGGTACGAGATTGAGTAAGACTCAGTGCCCAGCAACTGATGAAGATAGAGAGCATATGCGCTCCGTCCCCTATGCTTCAGCCATAGGCTCTATCATGTATGCAATGCTGTGCACTAGACCGGATGTTAGCCTGGCCATAAGTATGGCAGGCAGGTTCCAGAGTAATCCAGGAGTGGATCACTGGACAGCGGTCAAGAATATCCTAAAGTACCTGAAAAGGACTAAGGAGATGTTTCTCGTGTATGGAGGTGACGAAGAGCTCGCCGTAAAAGGTTACGTCGATGCAAGCTTTGACACAGATCCGGACGACTCTAAGTCGCAAACCGGATACGTATTTATTCTTAATGGGGGTGCAGTAAGCTGGTGCAGTTCCAAGCAAAGCGTCGTAGCAGATTCTACATTTGAAGCAGAGTACATGGCTGCCTCGGAGGCGGCTAAGGAGGGTGTCTGGATGAAGCAGTTCATGACGGATCTTGGAGTGGTGCCAAGTGCACTGGATCCAATAACCTTGTTCTGTGACAACACTGGTGCCATTGCCTTAGCAAAGGAACCAAGGTTTCACAAGAAGACCAGACACATCAAACGACGCTTCAACCTCATCCGCGACTACGTCGAGGAGGAGGACGTAAATATATGCAAAGTGCACACGGATCTGAATGTAGCAGACCCGCTGACTAAGCCTCTTCCACGGCCAAAACATGATCAACACCAGAACTGTATGGGTGTTAGATTTATTACAATGTAATTCACATGGTGATGTGAGGGCTCGATTATTGACTCTAGTGCAAGTGGGAGACTGTTGGAATTATGCCCTAGAGGCAATAATAAATGTATAAGTTATTATTATAATTCCTGTATCAAGATAATAGTTTATTATCCATGCTATAATTGTATTGAATGAATACTCATTTACATGTGTGGATACATAGACAAAACACCGTCCCTAGCATGCCTCTAGTTGGCTAGCCAGTTGATCGATGATAGTCAGTGTCTTCTGATTATGAACAAGGTGTTGTTGCTTGATAACTGGATCACGTCATTGGGAGAATCACGTGATGGACTAGACCCAAACTAAATAGACGTAGCATGTTGATCGTGTCATTTTGTTGCTACTGTTTTCTGCGTGTCAAGTATTTATTCCTATGACCATGAGATCATATAACTCACTGACACCGGAGGAATGCTTTGTGTGTATCAAACGTCGCAACGTAACTGGGTGACTATAAAGATGCTCTACAGGTATCTCCGAAGGTGTTAGTTGAGTTAGTATGGATCAAGACTGGGATTTGTCACTCCGTGTGACGGAGAGGTATCTCGGGGCCCACTCGGTAATGCAACATCACACATAAGCCTTGCAAGCAAAGTAACTTAGTGTAAGTTGCGGGATCTTGTATTACGGAACGAGTAAAGAGACTTGCCGGTAAACGAGATTGAAAAAGGTATGCGGATACTGACGATCGAATCTCGGGCAAGTAACATACCGAAGGACAAAGGGAATGACATACGGGATTATACGAATCCTTGGCACTGAGGTTCAAACGATAAGATCTTCGTAGAATATGTAGGATCCAATATGGGCATCCAGGTCCCGCTGTTGGATATTGACCGAGGAGTCTCTCGGGTCATGTCTACATAGTTCTCGAACCCGCAGGGTCTGCACACTTAAGGTTCGACGTTGTTTTATGCGTATTTGAGTTATATGGTTGGTTACCGAATGTTGTTCGGAGTCCCGGATGAGATCACGGACGTAACGAGGGTTTCCGGAATGGTCCGGAAACGAAGATTGATATATAGGATGACCTCATTTGATTACCGGAAGGTTTTCGGAGTTACCGGGAATGTACCGGGAATGACGAATGGGTTCCGGGAGTTCACCGGAGGGGGGCAACCCACTCCGGGGAAGCCCATAGGCATTTGGGGGGGTCACACCAGCCCTTAGTGGGCTGGTGGGACAGCCCACCAATCCCCTATGCGCCAAGAGAGAAAAAATCAAAGGAAAGAAAAAAAAAGGAAGAAGTGGGAAGGGGGAAGGACTCCCTCCCACCAAACCAAGTAGGACTCGGTTTGGGGGGGGGAGAGTCCTCCCCCCTGGCTCGGCCGACCCCTTGGGGTTCCCTTGGACCCCAAGGCAAGGTCCCCCTCCCTCCTCCTATATATATGGGGCTTTTAGGGCAGATTTGAGACGACTTTCTCACGGCTGCCCGACCACATACCTCCATAGTTTTTCCTCTAGATCGTGTTTCTGCGGAGCTCGGGCGGAGCCCTGCTGAGACAAGATCATCACCAACCTCCGGAGCGCCGTCACGCTGCCGGAGAACTCTTCTACCTCTCCGTCTCTCTTGCTGGATCAAGAAGGCCGAGATCATCATCGAGCTGTACGTGTGCTGAACGCGGAGGTGCCGTCCGTTCGGTACTAGATCGTGGGACTGATCGCGGGATTGTTCGCGGGGCGGATCGAGGGACGTGAGGACGTTCCACTACATCAACCGCGTTCTCTAAACGCTTCTGCTGTACGATCTACAAGGGTACGTAGATCACTCATCCCCTCTCGTAGATGGACATCACCATGATAGGTCTTCGTGCGCGTAGGAAAATTTTTGTTTCCCATGCGACGTTCCCCAACAGAAACAAGCGGCAGTACTACTACAATGTGCTACTATAATCAGCGCTCGTTTCCTATGCATGCATTCGATAATTCCACAATTAGTCGGGCCCCCAATTAATCACCGGATGAAACAAACGGCAGTATATGGGCCTGGATATGTTCTATTCGGCCCTGTGCACTTTCGTCTTGCACTACCTTCAACTTTTTTATCAACGGGCCTGTATATATCGATGTCAATGACCGTGTGCACTTTTTTTTGCACTAGCTACACCTTTTTTATCAATGGGCCTGAATATGTTCTATTCGGCCCTGCCTACCTTCTATATGGGCATGGCCTTTTCGGGCAACTGTCGACGAACCCATTTTTTTCCTTTTCTCCCTCTACCACCGAAACTGAAACTGACGACGAACTGCAGAACTGTAAAAACGGGGTCGAAACAAAGTGGAGAAGACGAGAAAACATGCCGAATTCGTACAGCGCAACAGTTTTATTCAAACATCCATATCATTACGATTACAGATGATGCCCAATCTATTCACTAACGACTAATTATCATCACATAAACAAATGCGAGAGCAATTACACAAACATAAAAAATTTCGGCCATCAAATTGCCCTGCTTCTTCAATTCGATTAGTTTCTTCATCTTCTTGTTGAGCTTCTTCAGCTCTGCCATCCCTACTGCATTCCCCACAGTAGCACCAATGGAATTGCCAGATCCAGGGGCCCTAGATCCAGACGGGCCCGATCCGAACTTCTCCGCCTCCAACGGTAAATCGAGCTCCCGTGATGCACCCTCCAGTTGAATCCGCTCTATGTACTCATCTAGCCATTCAAAATGGGTGCATTGCTTCAATTTCTGAAATCGGAAAGATGAACCCTAAATCCCAAATCCGATGAAAAATATGAAATTGGGGGACAAAAACCAAAATTGGCATATTGAGAAGTAAAATCTCACCTTTCCCTACTCTTGTTTGCTCTCGCATTTCACGAATTCCCGCCCAAGGTTGCCATTCTTGTCGGTCGTTGTGACTAACCGCTTCAGGAGTGCGGTACGTGGACATGCAGGGCACCTTTTCATGGGCACTTCGCCATAGCGTGACCATGAGCGGCGGGAGGCTGAAGCGGAGCTCGACATTGCTAGGTCGCGGCCCCGAACGGCGTTGCTGCCCATCATCGCCGGAGAAGAAGAAGAACAACGGTCGGCGAGCGGGCGAGGATGGGAAGGTCGCGGTAGTGCTCTTGTACCAATGCTGAGCTAGATAAGATACTGGGTCCCACGTTGTGGGTCCCGCTTTGTTACGTAGGGGCTCACCTGATTCGAGTTTTAAACATGTGTCTTTGGATTAGGCAGCAGTGTCGCACGGCAGCTATTTCTGCGTTGGGAGATGTCGCATGAGAGCCATTACAAACAACGACGTCGCATGAGAGATAACACAACTCAACGACGTCGCATGGGAGCTATTCGCCCTCCATAAAGACCCAGTCAACCCTGCCATAAGCTTTGTGTATATCCAGCTTGACTGCACAAGAGACAAATTTACCCTTTTCTTCTTCTTCACTGAATGTAGGCATTCATAAGCAACAATCATGTTATCTGTAATCCTCCCCGGGTATGGAGGCACTTTTTGTCTCACTAACAATTTTGGGAGAAAAACCTTGAGCCTTGCTGCCAACATCTTTGCAATTACTTTATAAATGATTTTACATAAACTAATAGGTCTGAATTGTGATATCTTCTCTAGTGATTCCACTTTGGGGATTAGCATGATTGTTGTTGTATTCCAACCTGTGGGATCGCCCCACCGTTGGCAACCTCAAGTACCTCTTTGACCAGATCATCACCTAAGAGATGCCAAAATTTCCTATAAAAGACCGCATGGAGACCGTTCGGACCTAAGGCCTTGAGATCTAAAGTACTGAATAGGGCCATCTTTGCTTATTCTACTAAGTAGGGTGCAAGCAAACTTTCATTCATATAGGACGAAACTTTAGGTTTAACCTTTCAAAAACCTCCTAGTCCGGTACATGCACTTACGAAGAAAAAAGATGTTGGAAGTAACTATCAATGAATTGCTTCATTGTCTTCCTTCCACTCACCATTCTCATCCATAAGACGACGTATGAAGTTCCTTTTGTTCCTCACAGAAGCAAATTTGTTGAATTGGTGTTACAACCACCACATTTTAGCCAATTCACCCTTGCCATTTGCACCGAGTAAATTTCTTACCATTCCATGGTTTTTTGTATTGAGAAGCACTTCGGTCCACCCCCCCCCACTAAACGTATAAGGGCAATATGGTCATTACATGTTCTGTACAGTATCCGTCGCCCCGTCCGCCTGCCCGTCGTACGTCCGCCCGCCCGTCGTACGTACGCCATGTCAGCCCACGCGTCGGCTGTTGGGTTGGAAAAAAGGGAAAAAACCTATCTTCATCACGCCCGCCTCCGCCGCCGCGACTCCACCACGCGACGTCTCCACTGCCGTCTCCGACGCCGACGTGACTCCACCCCCGCACGTCTCCGCCGACGCCACGAGTCCACCACGCGTCGTCTCCACCACCGACATGACTCCCCCCACCGTCTCCACCGCCGCGAGTCCACCACGCGACATCTCCTCCGCCGCCGCCGGTACGCCACCGCACACGTCTCCACCGGCGACGTGACCCCCTCCCTCCGCTTTGACGCCGGCGGTTGCAGTGACCAACGTGGCATCGACGTCGAACACAGCGAACGATGTCGATCAACCCTTCAACGACGAACAATAATTTTTTTCATTTAATCCATACAATTTTTCATGATTTCATTGTATGAGTGTTTATTGTGACATTGATAAAACACCTATTGAAAGGTTTATTAATAGAGCAAGAGAACACCGGATATGCTGGCGATGACTCTAGTAGTGAGGATGAATCTTCATCATTGAATGCAAATAAATCACTCGGACACAACTATATGAGTCATGATGAATCATATAGTGGTAATGTAAGTGTTGTGTACGTTGACTATAAATAATAAAAATATAAGCTATTACATTAACACTTACAGCTGTTATTGAATTTAAATAGGTGCATGCCAATGATGACAATGACGATTACGATATAGATGATCAATCTTATGCTGAAAGTGGAACCCAGGTATGTTTCAAATATGTGGTTGTATTATTACTAGCATACAAATTGTATTACCACTTACACTTTTGAATCTGCACAGAGAAATATCAATGGTGACACTGGGCGAGAACTTTACATGATGACAATGATGAGGATGATGACAATAATGAGGATGATAACAATGATGAGGATGATTATAATGATGAGGATGATGATAATGATGAGGATGATGACAATGCATCTAATGAAGGAAATATGAGCGAAGTAAGTTATATTACATGTTCAAATTACTCATGAAAACTGAAAACATAGCAAAAGACTGACGAACATGGTGATATGTCTTATTTTGCAGGGGGTATTGATGGTCCTAATGGGAACGATGAGCGTGTTGGCGATCTTGAGTTTGACCTTGACATCGGCTATGATGAATATCAGCAAGAGACATTGGATAGGCAGTGGGAAGTCATGGCCAAGACATTCAGGCCAGAAGGAGAGGCGTACATGTTCTGTAACCAGTACGCGAAAGATCGTGGGTTTAGTATCAGGAGGGACTTGAAAAGATTTGGAAAAGGTTCCCAAAAAGTTTTACGCATGAGGAGGTATCTCTGTTCCAGGGCAGGAAAACGATAGGCAAATTTTTTAACCATGGAAGGCCGGACCCGCAGACTGAGACCGGAGAGTCGATGCTTCTATGAAGCCCATTTAAAAGTGAAGCTTGATAGAAAGAGTGGACTTTGGTATGTCAGCAGTTTCTTTGATGATCACAGCCATGTTCTTGCAAAACTGGACGAAGTCCCTTTCCTCCGGTCTCACAATGTGATCAAATATTTCCAGAAAGCAGAGATTTTAGCTATGGCAGGAGCTGGGATAAGAAAGCACATCATTTTTTATAACTTTGTCAGCAGGTACGGTTCGTACGCTAAGACAAGGTTTGGAAGGAGGAAATTGTATAATATGTGCTACACGGAGAAGATGAAACTGCTTGTCCAGGGTGATGCTGACACTGCTATAGGAATCATGTTGGCTAGAAAGGACATGGATCCAGATTTCTTCTTTGAGCATACTGTTGATGCTGAAGGTAGGCTGAACAACCTGTTCTGGTGTGATTCACAATCACGTCGGGATTATCTTGACTATGGTGATGTCACTGTGTTCGACAGTACGTACAAGATGAATAGATATGGAATGCCATTTATCCCTTTTGTTGGTCTCAACAATCACCGTTGCACTATGGTTTTTGCGTGCGCCATTGTTTCAGATGAGACTGAAGGTACGTACGTTTGGCTGCTAGAGACGTTTTTGAAAGCTCACTGTCAGAAGAAGCCCTAGTCTGTAATTACTGATGGAGATGCATCGGTGATAAGGGCTATCAGGAAGGTGCTTCCTAACGTGTGGCATCGTCTATGTTCATGGCATATTGAAAAAAACATGCTGAAAACACCTCCACCACAAGTCATTGAAGTAATTCAGGTCACTCTTGTACTACGCCACCACACATACAGTTTTCGAGGAGAGATGGGCCGCGTTTGTTCAGAAATGGCAGACGGAGAAAACAAAAACATGGATCCATAGGATGTACAGGAAGAAGAAGCTTTGGGCTGCATCATATTTCTCTTGTGGGTTATTTCTTGGTATGAGTAGTAATCAGAGGAGCGAGAGCCTGAACTCATGCCTGCACCTACATCTGGACTACGACATGACAATTATTGATATGATTGTACACTATGAGAATTGCATCATGCGCCTGCGCGAGAATGAATCGCATGACGATTGCGTGGCCTCACAGACTCTACCAGTAGCAGTGACTGAGTGTAAGACCATTGAGGTGTTTGCTGCCAAAGCATTCACGAAGGCAAACTTTTACATCTTGCAGGAAGATTTAAAAAAGGTACATCAGCTTGAGGTAATTGATAGATTAAGAGGAGCACACAGTCACAGATTCGTGGTTGCTTGGAAACATAACAGGGATCATAGGTTTAATGTGGACTACACACCAGGTAACTCTGCAGAAACTATAAAGTGCAGTTGTCGAAGTATGACTCGCAAAGGCCTTCCTTGCAAACATATTCTTCATGTTTTGAATGCACTCAACTTACCTGCAATACCTAAGTGTTGTATCCTGCGATGGTTCACAAAGAAAGCAAGATCTTGATTGCCCGTGAAGCGCACCAGCGATCTGTTTTCATGGGGTTGGACGGGTAAGGAGGCGAGAGCTAGATATAGTAAGTTGAGCAGTGTATCTGCAGAAGCTTCTCATATCGCATGTCATAACCCATTCTTATACGACAAGATGCTGACAGCAATGAAAGAAATTATAGCGAATAAGGACATCTTGAATAATGAAGAACCTAGTCAGCAAAGCTTTGTGAGTAATGATGAATTTCAGCCTAAGCAGAATCATATTCTTATTCGTGATCCAGTGAAGGTGTCCACCAAAGGGGCACCTAAACAGAATAGTAGAGATCAGGGTAAGAATGGTCCTGAGGTGACCAAAAATGGAACAGCAAAATCATTTGATGAGAAAAGCAGACGCCTATGTAGACTATGCAGACTTCCAGGTCATAACAAAGCTACTTGCAACCAAAATCCAGAGTACGTATTAATATGTGTTTTCGTTTTTTTATTTTACTTGTGTTGTTTTGTTTCGGTAATTATTTTTTTATAACCTATAATTTATTTCATGCAGTAACTGGGATTGAAGACAGAAGCGGTGTTATTGTAATCTTGAGATTTTTATATGTGCAATAATATTGTGTTACATAAGACAATATGTATATGTTTTTCATGTTATCTAAGACAATACGTATATGTTTTTCATGTTATTTAAGACAATATGTTGTTCATGTTATATAAGACAATACTATGTGCACTTCAGCCGACGTCGATTGTGCTATTTTTTAATGCAAAATGCATGTATCGACGTCATGACGGCGCTGTCTGTTCCGTGCAAAACCCCGTCGCGGCGACTGCATGCGACGATGTCACGCGGGAGGAGTTGACGGCGACTGCATGCACCGACGCCATGACGGTGTTGTGTGTTCCGTGCAAAATCCCGTCGTGTCGACTGCATGCGCCGACGTCACGCGGGAGCAGTTGACCCCGTCGGTTTTTCTCGCAAAAAACGTCGCGCCGACTGCATGCCCCAACGCCACGCGAACGCGGTTGCCCCCCGTCGGTCTTTTTTTTCATGCAAAAAACGTCGCGCCGACTGTATGTCCCGACGCCACGTGGACGCAGTTGACCCCGTTAGTTCGTTCGTTCAAAAACGTCGCGCCGACTGCATGCGCCGACGTCGCGCGGGCGCTGTTGACCCCGCCGGCGCGGGGGACGACATGCACGGACAACATATCAAATTTGATAGAATTTTCAACAACAACGTAATATTTATATATTACTAAAACAATAGAATTACCATTACGTATAAAATCTTTAAACACAAAATATGATAAAATATATGTAGACAATTTATATATCTCTTATAAAATTTTCAAAAGATATACGGAAATCATAAAATAATCTAGTCCCGTAGTAAACTCAAACACGCATGAATCTCCTCTGATGTCATCTATTTCTTTCTCCTTGCAATCCTAATAACTTTGTCTTTCATTTCCCCAAATGTGTTCTTTAAAGAAAAAATAATTTGCGCTATCATTAGCTCCCTCGCATAATCAACTGATCACTGCAAAACAACACTCAAATCATTTTAGTCCACTATAAGTGTTCATAGTAAAGCAATGAAGAACAAATAATCCACATGAGTTCCTGATGCATGTAATTAACAATAAATAATTATGCATCACACACATATAATACATCGACGTTATATTCAACTACATACTCATCCATCTTCTTGTTGAGGCATGCCGTAGGTTTTAATAGGCCATGTGGATACATCCGGATACTGCACAGATCCGGTTGCATTTGCTTCTGCAATATCTGCTCCAATTTCTCTTCTCTAAAAATAACAATAAGAACGCAAGAAACTTTCAATAAATAATGTAAACACACGATAGTTTCGCAATGCAAATATGTATTAAAACCTACCAAGTCCTCAACGAGTTTTCTAGTTGTACTGTCAAGTTCTTTTCCCATCAACGAGTCTAGAACCTGGAACTCTTCCTTTTCCTTATGCATGACGACCGTAACCCAATGGGTGTTATCCTTGTTGAGAGCCATATAAGTCTGCATAAAGAAAAAAGAGAATATTAATCAGATCAATGCAACATTTGTTATACTAGTGCATTATTTGTATACATTACAACCACAAGAACATACCTTGGGTGCTTTGAAATACTCGTTGAGACACCTATTTACGGGTTCATTAGAATTTGACACCTTTTCATACTCATTACCGTTTAAATTCTTATCATTTCTATATTCAAGCAGCCACTTCACCCTCCAAGTAGGTACTATGTAACATTCGTCTTTAGCTTCCCCCAACAAAAAAGATGAGTACACATTCATAACCTAAAAATAATATAACAAATGTAATGATTGTACTTTGTTGTCAAATATAATGTTAAAAATATAAATAACTTACATTGCCGCTTATCCATTGACAGTTCAGAATCTAACAAGCTCTCTCTGCAGTCAAAGCGTCGGTCACACCATCATTGAAAATTTCTGTAGCTTTATGTTTCTTTGAGCGCTCACATGCGTGAAAGAACATAACGCTCGCTTTTATCACATCAACGTCAGCACTAGTTTTCCTACCATCTACTTTATTAAACAGTTCTGCAAATCACAAATTAAAATTAGTAAGCGTAACTCTACAATAAACTTTGTTTTACGAAAAAAATATTGATTCATAACAATCTTACTCGCTTTGGCAGAACGTTTTGCACGCTTGATGTGTTTAACAACAACAGAAGAAGACTTTACGGCTCTTGATGCAGTGCGTTTACGTTTGCCAAGCCCCTTTTCCACTTGCTCATCTACTCCATTATAATGACCCGATCCGTGTGATGAAATTTCATTTCTATCTAAAGACGTGACCGTCTTCTCATCTGATACCTCAGGTACTTCGATAGGATCACTCCAATCATCCTTGAAACTATTCAGATATTCTGAAGTGCAATAATAAGGTACCTTACCTTCGTCATCGTCCTTTTGCTTATTAATTTTACCTTGAGAAGGTGTGCGATAGTCGTCCTTATCAGACTGATAAACAAACTCCTTATGACCAAATGCACCATCATTTGTAGATTCATTAATGTCACCATATAGATTCTCTTCTTCTTCCTCCATGTTACCGGTTCTATAGAACACACCGGTTTTGTTCATTTTCTCAATCATCCTCTAAAAAATATTTATTCACAAGAGTTATGTAAGTCAATGAAATACATTATGCACGATAGTAAAAATGTGTTGCACCGTTACCCGTGCGCATAACTCTGGCAAGCGACGCATGTCCTTGCGTATTTCCTTCAGCTAATGCCAAATGCGGTCCATAACATTGCTCGCGGAAGCCTCTGGTGTGTTGCTCTCTTTCTTCTTTCCACTAACAGTAGATTTTTTTAGTACTTGATTTTTTATTTTTTTCAGCTTGTTCTTGAGCAAATTTTTTCACCCTATACTCATATGTAATATTGTCATCAATATAAAAAAACAATAATTAGAGAACGATAATTATACATCAAATTTAGACAATAAGTCGAACCATGGAAATGTAACATTAAAAATAAATTTAGAGAATATGGATTACCATTCCAACACCACGACCATAATCGTAGTCGTATTTGTCTCTTTTCTCCGCGAGAGGTTCCGTCCAGTTCCTCATCAAGGGGCTCCTAAGTGACAACGGATCATATTTTGAACATATAATTGGTTGTACTTTCTCCAAATATGCATACTGCAATACACCAAATAAATTTAAATAATATATATTTGACTAACAATACATCAGTAATAATTCGAATAATACATACCTGCAAAAGGGCAAGGTTCCCATGTGGCCATTCCCTAACACGACCATCCTCTAGAACCTTTCCAATCTCCGAAAGAAAGAACTTCAAAGTAAACTCGTTCCAGTTGAACTTACTTATCATTCTTTTGTCCTTAACTAAGGCATAATATTCCTTCGGAATATATTCATGGGAGACTGGTGCGATTACTGTTCCCAATAAAATTAGAAACGTCATCCGGACAAAGTCATCATCCGTGTTTTCATTCTTCACAATTTTATTGATAAGATCATCAATCATGATCTTACCCTTTTTTGTGTCCACAAAATTAGTTGGTATTCTTTTCATAGTTTTTTGTCCTTCTGTTCTAAGAAAACCAACTACATCAACTCCTTGATTTTTCAACCCAAAAATAGATAACACATCATCATGCCCTATTAAAATAAGGCCTTTACTACCAGATGACTCTTGAACCATGAATTTTTTATTATGGCGATTGTAGCCTTGGATCAAAAAGTGAAGTAAAAATTCACGCATCTTAACGACATTTGTAACATGCCTTGCAAATCCGTTTCATAAAACGTAAATTTTTGACTTGCTGAAAGTTTATCAACAAGACGAACCCACTTCTCAACAGAACATGAAATCACACCGTCGATATCCATTCTTCATAATTTAAAACATTTGTCACGTATGATGCAACTTATTTGATATTTCAATAATAACATGAAAACATTATAAACATAGTTACCCAATTAGAAGGTCAATGAAGGAAGGACGGATGGACGGACGGTGAAGGCCGACGGCGGAAGGACGGTGAAGGCCGCGGCGACGCACTGACGTAAGGTCAAGGCCGCGGCGGCGGACGGACGGTGATGACCGCGGCGACGCCCGGACGGACGGTGAAGGCTGCGGTGACGAAGTTGTGATGGGTGTATGGGGTGACAGATCACAGCGGCGTCGGGATGGATGGAGGGCGGCGGGGCTGGACGTCAGCGGCGAGAACACGTCGGGGGCGAGGCGTAGGGGGGAGTGTAGAGCAAGGCGTCGGGGGCGCGGCGGCGGCGAGATCACGTCGATGTAGGGCTAGGGTATGCACGTCGCTAATCCTGCCATCGTGGGAAAACAATATGGCGACGTCGGTTGTATTTTTTTCATATTAAAAACGAAATTTGTCTATATGGGAAAACAAATCTTTCCATATGAACTTGCAAGTCTCTTTCATGAATTTTTTTTCATTTTTTTCCACGCTTCCTAATGAACTTCACAAGGCGGTACATCAAATTTTAGAATTTTCTCACAATCCGTGCTTTTTTTTTGAATTTCCATTCAAAAACAGGCAAAAACAGATACCGGACATGACGCAACGTGCGTTTGGTCTCCGATTTCGTCGAAATTTTGCCTAGCATCATTGCATGTGCATTCGCAGGTGCCGGCAAAAGTTGGATAAATTTCATGAATGCATCCATGTACATCATGTGCAACCCATCGGTGTCGGTATGGACGGAAGGGTGTTAGAACGCGATCTTGCAACAACCCTTCATGAAATTTTTTCATTTTTTTTCTGTGCTTCATAATGAACTTCACAAGGCGACACATCAAATTTTAGAATTTTCTGACAATCCATGCTTTTTCTGAATTTCCATTCAAAAACAGGCAAAAACACATGCGGGACGTGACGCAGTGTGCGTTTGGTCTTCAATTTCGTTGAAATTTTGCGTGGCAACATTGCATGTGCATTCTCAGATGTCGATAAAAGTTGGGTAATTTCATGAACGCAATATTTTTTTTTTTGCGTTTTTATAGAATGTTCATATCTTTAAAAAGAATTATAAGTTATTTATTTTTAGTTTTTTTTTCATTTTTGTAAACTTTATATATTTTTAACTTATGTAAAAAAATTAAATATTTCGAACAAATAATAATAATAACACTTAATTTAGATTCATAATAAACTTAGATAAAATTTCATAGTTCATTACCGATAACATTCGAACATAATTTAAAAACTAAAAATAAAATTTAATTAAATGTTACTAAAATCTAAAACTAATCTAATTGGAATCGTCCAAGTAGACGACGTCGGCCCCGTCCACCGCGCCGTCGTCGTCGTCGGAGTTGTTGGCAAGGCCATCACAGTCGACGTCGTCGTCGTCCTCGCCGACGAGTGCCGGGTTTCCCGCCAACGCCGCCGCCGCGATCTCCACCTCTTCCCTCGTCGCCGCGGCCGTCGTCGCCTGAGACGCCCGCAGGGCGACGAGTAGCCCCGACGAGTCATCGGGGTCATCGTCCTCGCGGAGAACGAACTGCTCCGGCGGCAGTTCGTACTCCAGCTGGGCCACCGCCGGGGACATCGCCGGGGCCGCCGGCGGTGGGTGAGGGATTGTCGCCCGATGACGGCGCTGGATGCCGTCGGCGTTGCGCGGCGCCGTCGCCGCCTACCGGTGCCGATTGATGATGTCGTGGTAGCTTTTACTGTCCCAAAAAGCGTGGCGGCCGCGGATGTTGTGACGGCCGCCGGGATGGGTCCGGAGCTGCTCCGACGTCGCGGGGTCGTCTAGCGTCGGGTAGCCGTCTTTGCTAACCCTCCACGACTTTGCGAGGCGGCACCCCGGCGGGACGAGGAGGCCGTAGCTATGGAGCTCCTCCGTCAGCGGTTTGTCGAGGCTGAGGGGCCAGTTGCTCTCCGGCGCGCCACCGGCACCGAAACTGCTGCCGCCGACGAAGTGAGCCATCGTCGGGACGACAAAGGGTAGGGGAGGGGAGAAGAGAACGTCGAGAGGAGCGGTGGGACGACGGAGGGCAGGGAGAGGAGAAGAGAGCGACGGGTGTGTCGACGTGCCGCGGGACGCTGACTATATATAGCGCAGCGACGGAAGGGGAGGCGACGGGGTAGTTGGCCGGCGTTACTCCCCCGGAGTGAATGCGCGGCCTCGGGGTGCGGCGGACCGACGGTCCATTGGGCGCGTCGCCTCGGGAGCCGTCAAACCAGCGGGCCAGTGGCGACGGTGTCAGAAACCGATGCAACGGGGCTCTGACGACGCGGTCGCCATTAATGGCGTCGCCTCGGGAGTCGACGAACCAACGGGCCATCGGCGGGGTGCGGCGGGTTTCGAGGCGACGGGGCGCTGACGCGGTGATTAATGGCGGTGGCTTCGGAAAGCGACGCGACGAACTGGCGACGCAGCGTGCGATTAATGGCGCGGCCTCGGGAACCGACGGATTGACTGATCCGAATCTGGCGCGACCGCGGTCAGGCCGACGTGAAGACGCCACGTCACGCCGGGTGGACGCGGATACGACGCGTATTCCAGGTTCCTGTACGTCGCTCGTCCGTCCGCTGGCGTCCGTCGGGCTGACGCGCGTACGTCGGAACGGGGAAAAGACCATCCTGCCCTTTGTTACGAAGGGGTATCGTTTAATCTCAGTCGTCGTTGTGTTTGGAGGGTTGTACCGAAGAAGAAGTGTCTTGTATTTCAATCAACAATTCTCTCTATCGACCTGCCAACTCATTAGTGAATGGCCCCGATTGCAAAGTTTCAAGCTTCTACTTGAGAATTTTTAGACGACATTGTGGCGACTTCAGGACCTTGCGGTCTCACTCATGAAGCTTGCCGTGGACAACAACCATCTGCTCAGCGAGAGGCCCGGAAGAAAGCGTATGTGACCACACCTCCACGACCCTTTCCATGCACTCATGTTTGTGTAGCCAGCGAGCTTCAGACTGTCACTATTTATGGCCTTATTCTTGCTCCAGTGACCCCCTTAGTATCTAGCACCACATGCCTGTGGTCAGACTTCAGATGCCGAGCATTCGTTATCAGCACATTTTTTTTAAAAAGGAGGCCTCGCTCCGGCCTCTGCATCGAGTAATGCATACAGCCATTTTATTTAATAACTGAAAAGATCCGAAGTAGGTACAAAGTCAAAAAGTAAATGGAAAATAAATTACAAGGCGATGAACGCCTAAGCCGAATATCTGGATAGGAGTAGTTGACTAATTCCCTATTCTATCAGCATGTCGTCATCCATATCGGCTGAAGATAGCCTGAGCTACCATCTCCCATCAGGCACACCCAGTAACCAAAGGCTCCCTGGTTTCCACATGAGTGAGTAAGGACCACATGCGGATCAATGCAGTAGCCCTGAAGATGACCTGCAAAAAGTTGATAGATTGTTGTCTGTTAAAAACTAGGTCATTTCTGCAATTCCATATAGCCCATAAAAGTGCAGAAGTTCCAACTCGAATTAACTTAGCGAATGAGATATTAACCCCGTCAAGCCATGTCCCAAATAACATGTTAATGCTAGTCGGCGGGATGATGTTAAAAGCTATATGGATGGATCGCCATAATATTTTAGCCATAGGGCAGTCCAGAAAGAGGTGCTTGATAGTTTCATATGTCTGACAGAAGCTACATCTCCGATTTCCTTTCCAACTTCGCTTGGCCAAGTTATTCTTAGTTAAAACAACTCCTTTGTGGACAAACCACAAAAAGATTTTTAACTTAAGGGGAACCTTAACGTTCCAAATATGTGAAGATTTTGGAATAACTGAACTATCAATAACATGGTCATACATTGATTTCACGGTAAACGTCCCATTGGAGGTCAGTTTCCAAACAATCCTATCCGGATCATCAGAAAGACTAACATCCATTAGCCTTCTGACTAGATGTAGCCATCTGACCCATCTATTTCCTACCAAGGATCTGCGAAACTGAATGTTGAGAGGTGTCTCACGTAACACTGCTGCAACAGTCGTTTGTCTGCGTTGGGCAATGTGATATAGCTGCGGATATTGAAGGGCCAGAGGCTCGTCACCTAGCCAGATATCCTCCCAGAATCTAGTAGCTTCACCATTTCCGATGATGAATTTAGTCCTGTTAAAAAAGGTTGTTTTTGTCTTCATGAGACCCTTCCAAAAAGGTGAATCTACAGGTCTCACAGTAACCTGAGCTAAGGTTTTTTTGCTGTAGATACTTGTTCTTCAGAATTTGTACCCACATACCTTCTGATTCCACAGATAGCTTGAAAAGCCACTTGCTGAGCAGACACCTGTTCTTAACCTCTAAGTTTTCAATCCCCAACCCTCCCTGATCTTTGGGTCTACAAATAATATCCCATCGAGCCAGCCTATATTTGGTCTTGACCTCATCACTCTGCCAGAAAAATCTTGATCGGTAAAAATCCAACCTTTTGCGCACCCCAACTGGTACTTCAAAAAAGGATAGAAGGAACATTGGCATACTTGTCAACACTGAGTTAACTAAGACCAATCGTCCTCCGTAGGATAATAGCTTGCCCTTCCAGCAGCTCATTTTTTTCTCAAACCGATCCTCGATGCACTTCCATTCCTTAATGGATAATTTTCGGTGATGAATAGGGATCCCTAAGTACGTAAACGGTAGCGAACCACTCTCGCACCCAAATAGTTGATTATAAGTGAGTTGTTCTTCTTTTGCGTCTCCAAAGCAAAAGAGTTCACTTTTAAAGAAGTTAATTTTCAGCCCAGATAGCTGTTCGAATAAGCATAATATTAACTTCATGTTTCTGGCTTTGTTGAGATCGTGTTCCATGAAAAGGATTGCGTCATCCGCATATTGTAGGATGGAAACACCCCCATCTACTAGATGTGGCACTAGTCCCCCTACTAACCCTTTTTCATTAGCCCTCCTGATCATGAGCGCTAACATATCTGCTACGATGTTAAATAAAATAGGTGACATAGGATCTCCCTGCCTAAGACCCTTTAGTGTCTGAAAGAAATGACCTACATCATCATTCACTTTAATACCGACACTACCCTTTTGTATAAAACAATCGATATGCTTTCGCCAAATCTCGCAAAACCCCTTCATGCGCAGAGTTTGTTGCAAGAAAGACCATTTGACTTTGTCGTAAGCCTTTTCGAAGTCTACCTTAAATAAGACTCCATTAAGCTTCTTGGAATGTAACTCGTGAAGGGTTTCATGGAGAACAACCACCCCTTCGAGAATATTCTGACCAGGCATGAAAGCCGTCTGCGAAGATTGCACCACAGAATGTGCCATCTTAGTTAACCTATCTGTCCCCACCTTTGTGAAAACTTTGAAGCTAACATTAAGCAGACATATGGGGCGAAATTGTTCAATACGCGAAGCACCCTCTTTTTTTGGTAACAACGTGATCGTACCAAAATTAAGATGAAAGAGTTGTAAGTGCCCGGAGAACAAATCGTGAAACATTGCCAAGAGATCTTTCTTAATAATATGCCAACATCTCTTAGGCCCTGTTTGGTTTCAAATAAGTCACCAACTTATAAGTTAAAAAATGCAAAAAGTGACTTATTTTGCCAAACAGACCCAACTTATAAGTCACCCTAACTTATAAGTCATAAGTTGCTCCATCCCAACTTAAAACTTATAAGTCACCCACTTTTGCATGAAGAGGTGAATTATAAGTCAGATGACAACCAAGCAGACGTGACTTATAAGTCACTGGTTTTAAGTCACCTGACTTATAAGTCAGGTGACTTATTGAAACCAAACAGGGCCTTATAGAACTCAGCCGGGAACCCATCTGGCCCCGACGCTTTACCGTTTTTCATACCCTGAATCGCCTGTAGCACCTCTTTCTCTAGGAATGGAGCGGATAAACACTCATTATCGGCCTGTCCAATCTGAGGAATATCCCCGGTCTGATGCTCGTCCATAGCCACAAAACTATGAGTCGGAGCACCAAACAACCTTTTATAATAGTTTGTGATGTACAACTTTAGATTCTCATGACCTACTATTGTACCCTCATCTTGCTCAAGTTGTATAATCCTCTTTTTCCGATGTTTGCCATTTGCAATCAAATGGAAAAATTTAGTGTTATCATCCCCCTGGACAAGTGCCCTAACTTTTGCTCTGACAGCCCATTTCATTTCCTCTTCTTGAAGAAGGATTCGAACTCTTTGTTCAGCTTCGTACTTTAAGGCCCTCTCTTGTTCATCCAGCATGCGAGTTTCTGCCTGACGATCTAGAGTATCTATAAGTTTGAGCAGTCCATCTTGCTCATCTCGATAGACCCCAGATATGTTCTTAGCCCAACCTCTCAAGAATTGTCTAAGATGTCGTATTTTATTTTGCCACACATCAACACTAGAGTTCCCACCCGCATGCTTGTTCCATTCCCTAGAAATCATGTCGACAAACCCCTCACGTGTGAACCAGCTTGATTCAAAAGAGAAAGCATCAGTTGTCCCTTTGTGAGTGGCCTGGCCAGAATCTAGTAGGAGAGGGGTATGGTCAGATATCGCCCTTTGAAGTGCACATACCGTGACTAGCGGGAATTTCTGTTCCCAGTCAACACTCGTAAGTACCCTGTCCAATTTTTCAAAAGTTTGATTAGGTAGAGAATTGGCCCAAGTATATTTCCTACCTGAGAGATTGATCTCCCATAGGTTGAGACTCTCTATAATTGTGTTGAACATAAAAGGCCATCTGCCATCAAAGTTATCATTGTTCTTCTCATCAGCTCTCCTGATGATATTAAAATCACCACCTACCACTAGTGGTAAAGTGTCATCGCAAATTCGAACCAAATCAGCCAGAAAAGCTGGCTTTTGCTCTGTTTGTGCGGCCCCATAAACCGCAACCAGAGCCCATTGGTACCCATCTTCCTTGGTTCTAATTCGAAATTTGATCGAGAACTCCCCAAGCACTACTTCTCGAACTTGAAGTGTATGACACCGGACACCAAGTAAGATCCCTCCGAATCTTCCTCCTCGGGGGAGACAATGCCAATCAAATTCAACACCTCCCGAAAGAGAGTTTAGAAATTGCGATGTAAAATTATCCCGACCCGTCTCCATCAACGCGATGAAGTCAAGACTATGATGTAACGTAGTTTCTGCAAGGAACTGGATTTTAGCCAAGTCTCTCAGACCTCTGCTGTTCCAAAACATTCCTTTCATATTTCATCATGGAATTTTTTAGCAGTCTTGAATCTAGCACTCCTACGAATTGCAGAGACAGTATACACCCTCCTTTTATAAGTGCGTTTTGGCTTTTCAGAAACATACTCCTGGTCCATATAACCAGTCATATCTTCGGCACCCTCATGTAGTGTAGCATTGGGCTGCTGATCTATCTGCAAGCCCTCCTGAGACTCCTCTCTATCCTCGGGTGAGACTAAATTATCACAAAGTAAATTCATACCTCCCATGTTAGATATTGCCTCATCATTCATTGGTTTAATGGCAGCTAGGGTTCGAATAATATCCAAAGCCCTATCAACTTCTAAGTTCAATAAGTCATTAATAGATTTGGAAATTTCTTTGCTAGTACTACCCAAGTTGACCCCCACAGAGGTGGCATTATCTATAATGTCTTGCGGTGAAAAATGAAGAATAGAATGCTCAGTATTAATGGACATACCTGTCGAATTCTGAACATCTTTCATTCTAGCCGCCCTCATAGCACGGCCAATCTGCAAGTCATCCACGTCTGGCTGGGATTGTACCCGATCACTGGACCGTCTAGCTGGACCCATCGGATCTGGAACTCCACCAAACGCTATGACTTCATCAACTGAGATCTCAACAGGCCATGGCGCAGAAACAGTACGAGAATCAGCACCCTCTTCCAGTGCATGTCGAACTGTCCCAGTGAGAACACCATCTGTGGCCAAACTGGCCTCTCCATAGTTGGCCTCCCCCAACGCTGCTCCCAGCTCGCCTCCAACGTCCGGCGTAGTCACGGTCATGCACGTCTGTTCAACAACGTGCACCTGGCTGTCAGCCACCACAATGGAGCGCGCCGCAACATCGACCCGAATCTCTGCTGCATGGTCTACGCGCAGCGCCATGCAGGATACGTCGAGCTCATGTGGATCCCCACCCGTGCAAGCCCCAACATCCATCATCTCTGTCGCAGCACGCTGGTAGTGCACTGGTGCTGGTGCAGCCATGCTGTCGGCGCTCGCGGCCACAGGTGGAAGGGCAGCACCATGCACGGTAGTGGGAACCTCCCCAGCAGCAACATCATGCACGGTAGTGGGAACCACCCCAGCACCTAACTCCCTCACTGGAGCCTCTCCAACCGCGCTAAGACACCTCTCTGAAGGAGCCTCCAAATCCAACTGCATACTCTCAGGTCGATCACTAACAAGTTTTGCATCTGCCAGATATACCTCCAAAGAAACCGGTTGCAACATATTAGTAGACTGCAGAATACCTATGTTGTTCCGAGGATTCTTTCCCGTGAACCTCGGAAGTCTCGCCTGTATGCCCGAAGACGTGTACAAGGACCGACCGACTTTTGCCGACGCAGATGCAGGTTTAAAAGATCCAAACCGCAAATCCAGATCAGAAGCAGAAACCCCGTGATTTGTATCAGTGCCCGAGTGTTGCATATCCTGAGTGGGTTGTGCATTCTTCACAGAAGAAAAAGTAGGCCCTGGCTCAAAAGAACTACCATTCTCCTTAGCACCATCTGCATTACACGTGTAATCAGCGCATGCAAGAACAAACCATGGAGACCTGCATTACACACGGCTCGATCCAACCTCCCCCGGAGTCGATGCCTTCTCCATGTAAAATGCTCATCGGAAAAGCCCATATCATCAAGTTCACAATCGACCAGGGGCTCCTAAAAATTCTGCATCTACCGAACAGGGCGTGGGCACCCCTTCCTTCTCATGGGAATATAGGATCTCATTACAATCGCCTACAACTACCCAAGGTAGGGAAGATTGTAGGTATAGCCCTCTCACGTAATCCCAAGACAAGTGCTTGTCCTACCACTTAGGCTCGCCGTAGAAGCTAGTAAACCTCCAACTTTCCTCTGGAGTGGTGCATCACCCACCTTGACATCAATAAAATTCTTTGTCTTATCCATCAATTCCAGCACAATTGGATCACGTGTGAACAGTATGAGACCACCACTGGCCCCAACGCTATCCAACACTTCCAAATGATCCATGTTCAACTTTTTTCTAAGCTTTTCTGCCCTAACTGAATTTTGATGTGTTTCACACAAGAAAATCACATCCACCCTAACTTCTTTTGTACAAGTAGAAGTGATCTTACTTCCGCTGTGATGGCCATACCACAACAGTTCCAACTAACTGTTCTCATCTCCCCCGACGATCGCCCTCCAGAGTAATTGCACCGGTGTAGCGGGAATTGACAGCTTGCAACATCAACACATCTAGACACACATAGACTGCATCAAAACTTCACTCCTAAAAGCAACATAACCCATGCATGCATGCATGCTCCCATGCCGAACTCCTAGGGTGCGAGCACCAAGAGATTCGCAGTAGAGAGCGAAAGACAAGCGACATCCCCTGTAGCGTCATCCTGGGAAAATAACACCCGCACACTCACCGCCGTCGTGGAGGCGCCCTACTACACCCTAGCCGCCCTCGGTATTGCTTTCCACGACTGGAAAAAAGCTTCACGGCCGGCTAAACAAGTGGGTTTTTAGGGTGGGTACCTGGACCCAAAAATTCCTATTTGCCGCTCGTTGCAGCAAGTTGTCGGGCGACGCACACCGGGAGATGGACGAGCGTTCGGATGGGTTGGCCCGTTAAAATGTTTTAACGATTCCGGTTTCAGGAAACTTCTAGGTGGTTTCGAGCCATTTTTTTTCTTCAGAATTTGGGAATCTTCTAGGAGGTTCTTGAACCATTTTTCTTTTCTTTATCTTTATCTTTTTCTTTTTATTCTTCTACTTGTTTTCTCTATTTTTTTTTCTTTTCTTTCCTTTTTTTCCTGTTTCTTCTCTTTCCATCTTATTTGATTTTTCCCTTTTTATATTTGTTTTCTTTATTTAAAGATGTTCGTCTTTTTTAGAAATATTGAAATTTTTCAAAAATGTTTTATGTTTCGACAATTTTTTCAAAACTTTTACACAAATGTTCTTGTTTTCAATTTTTGTTCGTGGATTTCAATAATTGTTCAGAATTTAGAAAGATGTACTATTAATTATTTTATGTTTACAAATTCAAAAAATGTTTGTGATTTTCAAAAATTGTTTCCCTATTTTCAAAAAGGTTTTCCTGTTCTAAATTTTATTCTTGGTTTGAAAAATTGCTCAGATGTTCAAAAAATGTTCATATTTTTAGTTTTGTTCATAATTTCATAAAATGTTAGTGATTTTCATAAAAAGTTCGCACATTTTTAAAAATGTTCATTATTGTAAGTTTTTTCTGTGTTTATAAAAATGTTGAGAACTTGAAAATTGTTCCCCATTCTTCACAATTTGTTCACCAATTCAACAAATGTTCGTGATTTATGGAAAGTAATGTAGAAATTTGAAATAAAATGTTTGCTTTTCATAAAAAAAAATTGGTTTCAAAAAAAAGTATGGCTTTCAAAATTTGTCCACAAATTAAAAAATGTTAATGTTTTAAAATTTGTTCACAAATTCAAATAATGTTTGAATTTTATATTTTGTTCATGAATCAAAATTCTTTGGGAATTTCAGAAATGTTATCATTTAAAACATTGTTCCCAAAGTAAAAAATGTTCCCATTTCTAATATTTGTTCCCAAATTCCCAAAATATTCATTTTTAAAATTTGTTCACAAATTTAAAAATGTTCACATGTTTATCTTTTTTTAAATTCAAAAGTGTTTTGTATTTTGAATTTTTTTATTTCGATTTTTTAACATATTAAAGATGTTATTCTTTTCAAATTTTGTTTTCAAATTCAAAATATTCATGTATTTTTGTAAAAAGAGTTTGTAATTTTGAAAATGTGCACATTTGTTATTGTTTTTTAAAAGAATATTTTGCATTTACAAATAGTAGTTAATTGTTTGAAAATGATTCTCATATTCAGTTTTTATTTCTATTGTTTTTAATATTTTTTTGAGTTTCCAAACTAATGTTTGCGTTTTGAAAAGTAGTTTATTTTAAAAAATCACCTTTGATTATAGTATAGTTCATATATATCGGACTGCCATTTTACATACTAAATCTCAGGTACTACAGTGGAAGACGTGCTTCCCTGTCGGGAGGACTTGCGTTCGATTCCTCGCCCACAAATTATAAGGAAGTTCGCGAACTATTTTTTTCTTATGCTGCTAGTTTCTTTAAGGTTTGCGCCGCTGATCTTTCGTAATAACTAATTGATCGTAGTGTCTAGTGCATCATCCGCATCTATAGCATGTCTCAGGTCCGATTTCAATCGCTACCGCTGTTCTTTTTTGTGATCTTTCATTTTCGCGAAGGTGAAGCCCCAGCGAATGGGCCGGCCCAGACGAGCCGCGACTCCTTGCCGTAATAAGTGTGAAATCATTAATTAATGATTACACCTCCAACGCTTAGTCCCACCTTCACAGGTTGTGACAAATGGACGCACTGCATGCGTGCCATTTGTCGCAACCTGAGAGTTTTTTATTTTTTCGTAAATTCGTATTTTCAGAACGTTTTATCTCTTAAATCGTGCGTCCAAATCTTGAACAGTTTTCACTGTTGGCTTTCTCGCGTCGAGATCTTCTAAATTAGATCCCATGTTAATAGATTTTGACGAACTTTTTTTTCATGAGAAAACCAGAAAAAAATGAACGAAAAAACCGTGCCTCACGCGGTAGAAATAAAAACTGAAAACGCGTTTTTTCTTTTCCAAGAGTCACGGGTCGTGTCTCTTGCGAATGCTAAATTGTGCCTCTCGCGGAAGCAAAATCGTGCCTCTTGCGAAAAAAGAGCAGAAAACACGTTTTTTCCCTTTCGGGGGCGTGCTCTCGCGAAGGTAAAATCGTGCCTCTCGCAAAAAAAAAACAGGAAACATGTTTTTTCCCTTTCCAAGAGGCACGAGCGTGCCTCTCGCGAAGGCAAAACCGTGCCTTTTGCAGAAGCAAAACCATGTCTCTCGCAAAAAAAAACAGGAAACGTGTTTTTTCCCTTTCGAGAGGCACGAGCGCGCCTCTCGCGAAGGGAAAACCGTGCCTTTCACGGAAGCAAAACTGTGCCTCTTGAAAAAAACAGAAACACACATTTTTTTCTCCTTTCCGAAAGGCACGGGCGTGCCTCTCGCGAAGGCAAAATTATGCCTCTCGCAGAAGCAAAACCATGCCTCTAAAAAATAAATAGAAAACATGTTTTCTTCGTTCAAACGTGATGAAAGACCGACGAAAAACCGAAACACCAAAAAAACCGGGAAAGAAACCACTCAAAAAAGACGAAAACGCGTGCGAAATAATAAAATAATAAAATCCGATGAAAACGGTCAGAGCGCGACACGTGACGGCGACTGAAAACGCGTCAAGTCGCGGCGCGTGAAAGTGATCGCGGGATTGCTTGTGAGGAAAGTGTTTGCTAACTAGTTGCTTAAGTGGTATATAGGAGGTCTCTTCCCTGGACCCCGTTGCGAACACAACGCCTGTCCAAATTCCAAAGTGAAAGCCCAAAGAAAAAGGCCGCTGTAGTCGCTGGCCCCTCGCGTTGTGACGGCCCAAAGGACGGGACGCGGTCAAAATGACAAGGGCCTCACGGTGACGCAAACTGAGTCACACGGCCGCCGGAGATGCCACCCACCCGCCGCCGGCCGCGGAGGCGCAGTCTCTGGTGGAGTCGTTCTGCGCCGTCACGTCGGAAACCCCCGTAGAGGCAGCCTTCTTCGTCGAGCGGCCCTCGAGTCAGCCGTTCGCTTCTTCGACGACAACGCACGGAAGTTGACGCCGATGGTCCCGTTCCGGCACACCAGCCTCCGGCCCCAGCCGCTGAAGATGGCGCCGACTCCGAAGAAGAGAACTACGTTGGCGGCGTCGACAAGCCCCGGTGGCATTCTCAGCCGTGGCCACCGCCGGGAGCCACCTCGAGCAGGCGAATCTAGAGATCCGGCGTGCTGCGGGGCACCGGCAGCACGCCGCTCGGTGACCCTCCACCACCCTGTAAGCTCCCGTATTTGTGGCATTCGTCTTCAGTACATAAGGATATATAATTGCACATACAGAAATGCAGAAGCATTATTCAGGACCAATTTCTTGCGAATTTACAACAGGATTGAAGAACACAAGGAGAAAAATTGCCCGGGCAATATGATGGTGTTGGCTTAACCGACTAGCTCCTGTGCCTGTGGAAGCATTTGAGCCTCCCGCAGAGCATCATCAGGACAAGAACCACCTTCCCCTGGTCGCTCCACCACCCTGAGAAGCTGTAAGGCATGTCCTGGCAGCCGCTCTCCTTCTCCGCGTGCGGCAGCCTCGCGCAGCTGTAACCCATGGACAGTCCTACATTCCTATGCGCGCTGCACACGCAGAAACAAGGATTCAGTCACGAGCAGTTCCTGAAGAATTATGAGAATACTATAAAGTTTCAGAAGATTCTCATATGTTCGGCTAATCACCTTATGGCCTCGAAGATCATGTTGAATGTGGAGAAATTGAGAGGGTCGGCGGAGAGCGATCTCCTCTCGGTGATG
The DNA here is from genome assembly GCF_904849725.1 of Hordeum vulgare subsp. vulgare. Taxonomy (NCBI): domain Eukaryota; kingdom Viridiplantae; phylum Streptophyta; class Magnoliopsida; order Poales; family Poaceae; genus Hordeum; species Hordeum vulgare. Next base: position 566,261,052 of record NC_058524.1, on the reverse strand, counting down.
CAGACCAGCATTATCAGCGCCGCGCTGCAGGCTAGTGGTGAAAACAGCATTTTATTCAGTGACAGTCTTCTCTTGTTTGCTCTATCCTTGTGTTCTGTGATGCCCCTCTCGTCGCCTTCATGCAGTGAGATAAATGACGTCGAGGCCGGAATGCACCTGAAAAATGTACAGATACTTGTCAATTGTTCCTGTGGTTGTTTGCCTGCCAACAATAACTTGAGTGAGCGGAACTTACCACATGGTGATGAATAGTACTAAAGCTGCAGGAGCGACGAGGGAGCAATCGATAGAATTCTCTCCTGCCTGCCTTGTGTTCACCGCCATGAACAAGGCGTTGGTGATCTTCTGGTTGGCGGTCAGCCCTGCAAACACTGGAGAATCCCAGTTCAAGCAGCAGAAAAACGTGACGGTCACGGCTATGAGAGCAGCGACCGAGGCTGCAAGGAATACTGTCTGCTGGTTAGGCAGCAAGTGGTTGAAACCCACGGCCTTTGTGTTGTTCATCATGAACTTAAACTCTTCAGGTTTAGCTCTGCCTATTCTTAGTCCTCTCAGTGCCCATATCACCAGCCTCAGAAACACAGGAAGCAGTGTGTTGCCTGCAAGAATCTGGCCAGTGAGTAGCAGGAGAAGGCCTTGGTTCGAGGAAAACACCGCCATGCTCTCATTCGTCGGAATCAACCCTCCATTGGTGAAAGAAGAGACAGTGACTGATATGGAGAAAAGCATGGTGTTGATACTTTTCCTTGTTAGCACATCTCTTGCAGTTGAAACATGTGCTACGTACAAGAACACCGATAGAGAACCTACAAGAAGAATCAAGACCATATATGCCAGCAGCACAAATCCTATGTATTTGAGGCAACTCTTCTTGAGGCTAGTGGTACTAATTGATTGTGTTGCCGGGATTGCCTCTTCTATCTGCGACTCATCTTGCACGGTAACTGATCTAACTCTACTGTCTTCAGGATCATGCTTGTTTTGCTTCCTCAACTCATGGATATGGCCAATCAGGGAAACAAACATCTCGCTGCCTAACAGCATCAAGAGAGTTAGGATCACTACCTGAGAGCTAGAAAGATCCTCCATTTTGATGGTAGCTAATCCTGTAACTGTGACTGCAGATGTCGAAAGGAAAAATATGTCGACATAGCGAGGACTGTAGTTAGGGTTGCTTGGCTTCAGCGCCATCAAGGCAACAAAACCAAGTACATCAATGATAACAAAATAGGACAAGTGAACCAAAAGTGGGCTGAGATGGAAAGGAATGAACTGAAAAATGAACACGGATGAATTGCTGACATGCCTTGCAGAACTAAGAAAAGTACGTAGCCTGATAGGCATTGGAGTTAGATGGCACTGCCTCTATCTCTTTGATGTATGTGCCTTGATTCAGCAGGCAACTACAAGTACAAGTGAGCGATGGAAGTATATATACAGCCCGGTCAAAGTTAGTGGACAAGCAGACATGGACAATATGGTTTGAGATGCCTTCCACAATTTTTATTGGAAAAAAAGATACCTTTCAGAACTTAACGCAATTCATGCGGGTGGGCAGCAATATGCTGAAATGTGCGTTCGAGCTTTGAAAATAACAGGTTGCATGTGTGCTAGTTTCCACCATTTGCCAATTGTCATCTTTCTAAAGGCAACCATTACCAGCTCACCAGAGTAGGCAAGTATAAGTGTTGTTTGCATAGAAGACAATTTGCCAATTGCCATGCCACTAAGGCAACCTTGATCAGTATAACAGCTCGTATGTTCTCACAGTGGAATTGCCTGGAAGTTATGGTAAACTTTCTTCAGATGGATGTAAAAGCACCTCTGAATTTTGCATTGGAAAGTGCAAACAAGAATGTGCATAAAACGATTTTGGTACTTTGCATTTGGCTCTTCCCTTGAAGGTGTCCAGCAATAATGAGTAAGAAAGCGATTGCAGCTGCTATGATACAATGACACAGAGCATGTTTAGCTGTAATGGAACTCATGGCTAGGAAGTATTCTAATGCCATGCTTGAAGGGAAATGTACAGACACAACTGGACAAGAACCTTCCTCAGTTAGTCGCTTTCTAGTCAGTTCCCTGCTGGCCATGCTACAACTTAAACCCAGAATGGGGTTACATCGTGATTGGTCCTGCGCTGAGGAGGTAAGAATGGCATATGGCTAGGATCTCTGCGCAAATTTGTGCTTAAATGGAGAGTGTTGCTTGATTGAAATCCTGAGGTAAAACCTGTAAATGTTACTGACTGAAGATGCTAATGAATTCACCTCACTTTGGAAGATGACCCCAGACCAGAGAAGGTCCACTGAACTCAATAGTTCTATCCCTCTGCATGATTTGGTGTTTGTTGTGACTTTGGCTTCTATGGTGGCCTTTCGTGTTCTGTTTGTACCATTATTTCTTCAAGTGAATCAGGTGCCCATAGCATGTTCACATCACTAAGTAATTAAGCATTTGTGCATTACTCAGATTGGTTAGCTGGATCTTCATGTTAGCTCAGCTGGTTGACTAGCTCATCAGCAAGATAAATAACTTTATGGATTGCTGCGCTGATACCTCAACAAAGTATACGAAGGTATTGATCATTATTTTCATGCAGATTTAGGCTTTGATTCTATGATTGCCTAACCTTTTTCTCGTGTTCAAGGTTGAGAAGCTGAGGGGGTCATTTCTCGGCCTTCTCCTTTCAGTGATGCAGGCAACTATCACAAATATGGTGTTAAACCCGAGTGGTGAAAATGACAAGTTCTGCACCAAGGACCCTCTCTTGCCTTCCGTGTTGTTGTTGGTGGTTTTAGTATCTCCACTGGGTGGTGCAAATGTTTCTGATGATGGCAAATACCCGAGACCAAGAAGTAAATTGTCGCACATGAATCCTGAGACCAAGAAGTAAATTGTCGCACATGAATCCTGAGACCAGAATGTTGGTTCTGAGCGATTGCTGGCATCCTTGTGCTCTGCGCTGCCTTACTCATCACCTTCATGCATTGAGAGAAATGTTGTCGTGGCTGGAGTGCACCTGAAAATGTACAGAGACTTTGTTAATTGTTTCTGTGGTTGTTTGCCTGCGAACAAGAACTTAGAGGTCAACGGAACTTACATCACAGCGATGAATAGCACTAAAGCTGCTGGAGCAACGAGGGAGCAGTCGATGGAGTTCTCTCCTGCCTGCCTTCTGTTCACAGCCCATGAACAGTGCGTTGATGATCTTCTGATTCGGGGTTGCAGAATCGCAGTTCAAGCAGCAGAAGTGTGACAGCCCGATGCCGACGTTCCAGAAGATTCCCCTCTCTTTCCGTTTTCGTCGTGTGACTTATTTTAACTGTCGTGTCATCGTCGCATCATGCGCATCATCTGCATTGCATCGGCGTTTCCGTTGCCGCCAGTTTTCAAAGCTTGCATCCGTTAGTAGTTGCCGGTTCTCGTCGTTGTCCGTTTTGAGTCCGACCGCACACGCACGCGCCCGCGGCACCGTCGAAACCCTATTTTTAATGTGCGTTTTAAACTCTCTCTGATCGAGGTGAAACTTGGCACGCGGTCGTGATTAGTTTTAGCTAGGCCGCCTGTCGAATTTCGTCGCGATCGGAGACCGCCTGGTACCCGAACGGTCGACCGTAGCGGCACCGTCTTCGGTTAGTCGTCGGATGTCTGTCGATGTTTTAAAAGTCGATGCCGCGCCGCACCACTTCCCTCTCATCTTAGCCAACGCCACTCTACACACCTAACCCTAACCCGCCTCTCCGATGGGACCGCACGAACGCGACCGGAGGGTCGAAAAACCCCCAGATACCCTGCACCCTAGCCCATTTCCCTATTTAAGCACCCCTCCCTGCCTATTTTGGGCGCCCCCCAATCCTCCTCGGGATCGGCGCCCTAAACCTAACCCTAGCCGCCCACAGCCTCTCTCTGTCCCGCAGCCGCCGCCGGCCCGCGAGGCCCGCAGCAGGCCCGCACCGGGCCCATCTGGCGAGCGCCGCCGCCATGCCCGGACAGCAGAGTCCCGAGCTTCCCCAGCGAGCCCGCGCCCCGCGCCTCCAGCGCCATGCCCGGCGTCCGATCTGCTTCGAGGGTCTGTCCGGCCTCGCCGCTGCGCCACTCCGACGAGGTCCCGCCGCCGGCGAGCCTCGCCCCGTTCCTCTCTCTAATCTCCTCTCTTTTCTCTCCCTGAGCGGATTCTCTTTCTTCTCCCCGCAGATCCGTCGAGCCGCCATGGGAAGCTTCGCTGCGCCCCTCCGGCGATCCTGCCCGTAGCCGGTCGCGACCGCCCCGCCGGAGATCCGACCAGGCCGCCGTTCAGAGCCGCCTCGCCGCGGGATCCAGAGCCGATCGAGGTCGAGGCCGCCTCGTGCCCCGTTGACCCGAGCCTGTGCGCCTCCCGCGAGGGCGACCGGCAACCGCTCCAGCGCCGCCTCGCATGGGCCCGCCCCGCGCCGGCCCATCTGCTTCCCTCCCCAGGCCTCGCCTCGCCCCGGGACCGCCTCGAAGCCTTCGGCCCAGCAACCTCCAGGCCGGTTGCCCCTCTCTCAAGGCCGGCCCAAGTGGCCGAGGTGAGAGCCCTCACCCGCGTGCATTTTATTTATATGTAACGCCATGCTCTCTAGCCCATTAGCAATAGTAGAGGCCCGTTAGTTATTTTTTTTCCTTTTAGGGATTTTTCCCGGAATCATATCTAACCCCAGAAAAATAACGTATATATTCGAACGCCCGTAGTTTTATAACCGTAGATCGGATCGAGACGTATTTTATATGTTTTTGTGGTAGTTTCGCGCGTAGAATATGATTTTGAGAGATGCATATTTTTTTGGCGTCGTTAACGCGCCGTATGCCTAGAATAGTGTGCTGCCTATAATGTTTTTGTCCGTAGTTTATTTTCGCGCGTGTTTGGATTGCTCAAATGCCACGATAGAAATGTCCATGTTTTAGGATTCATTTTTGCATGCATTTTAGAGGGGTCAATCATATTTTTACATGTAGGGGTTTGCCGGTAGCATATTTTCCCGTATATAGGTTATTCTCTCGCATTATTGTGTGGCTTTATTCAGTATTGCAAACCCCACATATTATATATGTTTTCGGGGAATTAGTTTTAGTTTTCGGGTAAGTTAGTTCGCGAGATATTTTGCCGTGATGGCCTTTTGTTTAATTCGTGGGATTTATTCCGTGCGTCGTTTGACGGAGTTGTCAACTAGGAAGTTGTTCTTGGATGTTTTGTCTAGCTCCTGGTATTTTTGGTTGCAATAGAAATGCTTGTTTAGGTGTTGTTTGACTGCCCTCAAGTTGCTTGAATAGTGCTGTTTCAGAGGAGCTGAAATATTTCAAAGTCTGGAATCTGTTATATTTTGTTGATGTCTTGTCTTGCTTGCATCTTGTGATCTGTAGCTCTTTTGGGGTTGGTCCAATGGAGTTAGTTGTACCCCTTGTGTTTCTCTAGCATGCTGTGAAGTTTCATGCCATTTGGAGACCTGTAGCTTAGGTTTTTGCTGCTGTCATTATTGCTTCAGGCTGAAAACTGCACTTTCAGCAGGTGTAATTTTCACTAAGTCTGAAATAGTGTGTGAGATGTCATTTTGTGTCTTCTTTTCCCAGTGCTCCATGATGCCATGCTAGTTGTTGCTAGTTGTTTGTAGTAGTGCTTCTTGCCCTATTCCGTGCCATGCCTTGCTTGAGCTTATCGGAGTTGTGTAGCCGAAGTTGTGAGGCGAAGAAAATGCTATGAGGCTGATTTTGGCAGATTGTAGTGTTTTCTTGTTTTGCTCGTAGTTTTCGAACCGTAGCTCCGATTTGATCGTGTCCTGCATGAAACTTGCTTAGAATCTTGTGTAGTTTCATTTTCTCTTGCTGGTTGCATGTGTTGAAGTGCTCGTAGCCGCCGTTGCACACATTTTGCATTCATGCCATCATATCTTGCGGTGCTTGTATCTGTTGAACCGTAGCTCCGTTGGAGATGTTTTCTATGTGTAGATTGCTTGCCTTGACGCGTAGAATCACGTGAACCTATTTGTTTTGCTGTTTAACAACTAATTAAATGCATTAATTCAGATCTGAACAGAATTATAAATTAACATGTGAGGTCGTTTCGGAGGTGCTATATGTCATTTCCGACCTCACTTAAAATGCCTAGATAGGTAGTTTAACTTCCGCTTCACCTCTTGCATGTTTGACAACATTAATATTGCCGTGTAGATAACCGGGAGTGAACTAAATAATTAACGTGGAGTTTCGTCAATATGCAACTCGTGCATATTGAACTTCACTTAATGTGTAATGTTTGATTGTGTGATTTGTCATGCCGTGACTTGCATGTATTCAGTAGCTCATGCATCATATGTGTTGTGCATCGTGTGGTGAATTCCGTGTGATGATTTGTGTTTCTGGTTTTCTTCGTCCCAATAGAGCTCCGCACGCGTGCCGGATTGTGAGGACCCGTTCGACTACGTCGGTTCGTCTGCTTCACGGAGTCATTCTTCTTCCAAGCGGGATCTCAGGCAAGATGACCATTTCCCTAGATACCATTACTATCATTTCCATGCTAGTTTTACCGCTTCTACCGAGTATGTCTCGTTGCCTACCACATGTTAATTATCAGCCTCTCAACAATGCCATGAAACCTTCAACCTGTTCAACCTAGCAAACCACTGATTGGCTATGTTACTGCTTGCTTAACCCTGTTGATAGCGTTGCTAGTTGCAGGTGCAGATGCTTCCATGTGGAAACATGGGTTCCTTGTTATATCACCATATTAAATGCTATTTAATTTAATGTACCTATATACTTGGTAAAAGGTGGAAGGCTCGGCCTTTCTAGCCTGGTGTTTTGTTCCACCTTTGCCCCCTTAGATTCGGCTACCGGTGTTATGTTCCATAAATGAGCGCTCCTAACACGATCGGGGTTGTTATGGGGACCCCCTTGATAATTCGTTTTAGATTAAAGCTGGTCTGGCAAGGCCCAACATTGGCACTACATTTGCCTAATCACCTAATAAAATTGCATAGGGACTTTCCGGACCCCGAGGATAATTTAATCAACCCCCCGGGCAAGTGCTCCGCATGAGTGTTGGTCCACCCACCTAGCAGTCGGCGGTGCCACCTCGGGGCAACTCGAGGTTTGGCTACCGTCCACTTTGCATAGACGGTGTGTCCTGAGAACGAGATACGCGGCTCCTATCGGGTTCGTCGACACACCGGGTGGCCTTGCTGGATTAGTTTTACCTTTGACGAGATATCTTGTGCATCGGGATTCCGGTGATGCTTTGGGTAATCTCAGAGTTGAGGTTTTCCACCAGGGAATCCGACGAGATCGCGAGCTTCGTGATTGAGGATTTCTATGCGGCTTGTGGTAATTTGTGATGGACTAGTTGGAGCATCCCTGCAGGGTTAAATCTTTCGGAAAGCCGTGCCCGCGGTTATGTGGCAACGTGGAAGCTTTGTTTAACACTGGTTCTAGATAACTTTAAGTTAACTTAATTAAAAACATGCCAACTGTGTGCGTAACCGTGATTGTCTCTTTCATGAGTTCCTTCTCCGATCGAGGACATGGTGGGGTTATGTCTGACGTAGGTAGGTGTTCAGGATCATTCTTTTGATCATCTGTAGTGACGTCCGTTATGCGTAGATCTCCCCCCTCTTATTTCTTGTACTCGTAAGTCAGTCACCAAATATATGCTTAGTCGCTGCTGCAACCTCACCACTTAACCTTACCTCACCCATTAAGCTTTGCTAGTCTTGATACCTTTGGAAATGAGATTGCTGAGTCCCCTGTGGCTCACAGATTACTACAACACCAGTTGCAGGTACAGGTAAAGGTTACATGACGCGAGCGCGTTGATTGTTCATCTGGAGTTGCTTCTTCTTCTTCTTCTTCTTCTTCTTCTTCGATCTAGGATGGGTTCCAGGCCGGCAGCCTGGGATGTTGGGGAACGTCGCATGGGAAACAAAAATTTTCCTACGCGCACGAAGACCTATCATGGTGATGTCCATCTACGAGAGGGGATGAGTGATCTACGTACCCTTGTAGATCGTACAGCAGAAGCGATTAGAGATCGCGGTTGATGTAGTGGAACGTCCTCACGTCCCTCGATCCGCCCCGCGAACAATCCCGCGATCAGTCCCACGATCTAGTACCGAACGGACGGCACCTCCGCGTTCAGCACACGTACAACTCGACGATGATCTCAGCCTTCTTGATCCAGCAAGAGAGACGGAGAGGTAGAAGAGTTCTCCGGCAGCGTGACGGCGCTCCGGAGGTTGGTGATGATCTTGTCTCAGCAGGGCTCCGCCCGAGCTCCGCAGAAACACGATCTAGAGGAAAAACTATGGAGGTATGTGGTCGGGCAGCCGTGAGAAAGTCGTCTCAAATCTGCCCTAAAAGCCCCATATATATAGGAGGAGGGAGGGGGACCTTGCCTTGGGGTCCAAGGGAACCCCAAGGGGTCGGCCGAGCCAGGGGGGAGGACTCTCCCCCCCCAAACCGAGTCCTACTTGGTTTGGTGGGAGGGAGTCCTTCCCCTTTCCCACCTCTCCTCTTTTCTTTTCCTTTCCTTTGATATTTTCTCTTCCTTGGCGCATAGGATTTGGTGGGCTGTCCCACCAGCCCACTAAGGGCTGGTGTGACCCCCAAAATACCTATGGGCTTCCCCGGAGTGGGTTGCCCCCCTCCGGTGAACCCCCGGAACCCATTCGTCATTCCCGGTACATTCCCGGTAACTCCGAAAAACCTTCCGGTAATCAAATGAGGTCATCCTATATATCAATCTTCGTTTCCGGACCATTCCGGAAACCCTCGTGACGTCCGTGATCTCATCCGGGACTCCGAACAACATTCGGTAACCAACCATATAACTCAAATACGCATAAAACAACGTCGAACCTTAAGTGTGCAGACCCTGCGGGTTCGAGAACTATGTAGACATGACCCGAGAGACTCCTCGGTCAATATCCAATAGCGGGACCTGGATGCCCATATTGGATCCTACATATTCTACGAAGATCTTATCGTTTGAACCTCAGTGCCAAGGATTCGTATAATCCCGTATGTCATTCCCTTTGTCCTTCGGTATGTTACTTGCCCGAGATTCGATCGTCAGTATCCGCATACCTATTTCAATCTTGTTTACCGGCAAGTCTCTTTACTCGTTCCGTAATACAAGATCCCGCAACTTACACTAAGTTACATTGCTTGCAAGGCTTGTGTGTGATGTTGTATTACCGAGTGGGCCCCGAGATACCTCTCCGTCACACGGAGTGACAAATCCCAGTCTTGATCCATACTAACTCAACTACCACCTTCGGAGATACCTGTAGAGCATCTTTATAGTCACCCAGTTACGTTGCGACGTTTGATACACACAAAGCATTCCTCCGGTGTCAGTGAGTTATATGATCTCATGGTCATAGGAATAAATACTTGACACGCAGAAAACAGTAGCAACAAAATGACACGATCAACATGCTACGTCTATTAGTTTGGGTCTAGTCCATCACGTGATTCTCCCAATGATGTGATCCAGTTATCAAGCAACAACACCTTGTTCATAATCAGAAGACACTGACTATCATCGATCAACTGGCTAGCCAACTAGAGGCATGCTAGGGACGGTGTTTTGTCTATGTATCCACACATGTAAATGAGTCTTCATTCAATACAATTATAGCATGGATAATAAACTATTATCTTGATACAGGAATTATAATAATAACTATACATTTATTATTGCCTCTAGGGCATAATTCCAACAGTCTCCCACTTGCACTAGAGTCAATAATCTAGCCCTCACATCACCATGTGAATTACATTGTAATAAATCTAACACCCATACAGTTCTGGTGTCGATCATGTTTTGGCCGTGGAAGAGGTTTAGTCAGCGGGTCTGCTACATTCAGATCCGTGTGCACCTTGCATATATTTACGTCCTCCTCCTCGACGTAGTCGCGGATGAGGCTGAAGCGTCGTTTGATGTGTCTGGTCTTCTTGTGAAACCTTGGTTCCTTTGCCAGGGCAATGGCACCAGTGTTGTCACAGAACAAGGTTATTGGATCCAGTGCACTTGGCACCATTCCAAGATCCGTCATGAACTGCTTCATCCAGACACCCTCCTTAGCCGCCTCCGAGGCAGCCATGTACTCCGCTTCACATGTAGAATCTGCTACGACGCTTTGCTTGGAACTGCACCAGCTTACTGCACCCCCATTGAGAATAAATACGTATCCGGTTTGTGACTTAGAGTCGTCCGGATCTGTGTCAAAAGCTTGCATCGACGTAACCTTTTACGGTGAGCTCTTCGTCACTTCCATACACGAGAAACATCTCCTTAGTCCTTTTTCAGGTACTTCAGGATATTCTTGACCGCCGTCCAGTGATCCACTCCTGGATTACTCTGGAACCTGCCTGCCATACTTATGGCCAGACTAACATCCGGTCTAGTGCACAGCATCGCATACATGATAGAGCCTATGGCTGAAGCATAGGGGACGGAGGGCATATGCTCTCTATCTTCATCAGTTGCTGGGCACTGAGTCTTACTCAATCTCGTACCTTGTAACACTGGCAAGAACCCTTTCTTGGACTGTTCCATTTTGAACCTTTTCAAAACTTTATCAAGGTATGTGCTTTGTGAAAGTCCTATCAGGCATTTTGATCTATCCCTATAGATCTTAATGCCTAGAATGTAAGCAGCTTCTCCTAGGTCCTTCATAGAGAAACTTTTATTCAAGTAACCTTTTATGCTCTCCAAAAGCTCTACGTTGTTTCCAATCAGTAATATGTCATCCACATATAATATTAGAAACGCCACAGAGCTCCCACTCACTTTCTTGTAAATACAAGATTCTCCAACCACTTGTATAAACCCGAATGCTTTGATCACCTCATCAAAGCGTTTGTTCCAACTCCGAGATGCTTGCACCAGTCCATAAATGGATCGCTGGAGCTTGCACACCTTGTCAGCATTTTTAGGATCGACAAAACCTTCGGGTTGCATCATATACAACTCTTCCTTAAGGAAACCGTTAAGGAACGCCGTTTTGACATCCATCTGCCAGATTTCATAATCGAAAAATGCAGCTATTGCTAACATGATTCTGACGGACTTAAGCATCGCTACGGGAGAGAAAGTCTCATCGTAGTCAATTCCTGGAACTTGTGAAAAACCCTTTGCCACAAGTCGAGCTTCATAAACGGTCACATTACCGTCAGCGTCCGTCTTCTTCTTAAAGATCCATTTGTTCTGAATAGCCTTGCGGCCTTCAGGCAGTATCTCCAAAGTCCACACTTTGTTCTCATACATGGATCCTATCTCGGATTTCATGGCTTCTAGCCATTTGTTGGAATCTGGCCCCACCATTGCTTCTTCATAATTTGCAGGTTCATTGTTGTCTAACAACATGATTGATAAGACGGGATTACCGTACCACTCTGGAGCAGCACGTGATCTCGTTGACCTGCGTGGTTCAACAGAAACTTGAACTGGAGTTTCATGATCATCATCATTAACTTCCTCCTCAACCGGCGTCGCAATGACAGAGGTTTCCCCTTGCCCTGCGCCACCATCCAGAGGGATGAGAGGTTCGACAACCTCGTCAAGTTCTATCTTCCTCCCACTCAATTCTCTCGAGAGAAACTCCTTCTCGAGAAAAGTTCCGTTCTTAGCAACAAACACTTTGCCCTCGGATTTGAGATAGAAGGTGTACCCAACTGTCTCTTTTGGGTAACCTATGAAGACGCACTTTTCCGCTTTGGGTTCCAGCTTTTCAGGCTGAAGCTTTTTGACATAATCATCACATCCCCAAACTTTAAGAAACGACAACTTTGGCCTTTTGCCATACCACAGTTCGTATGGTGTCGTCTCAACGGATTTCGATGGTGCCCTATTTAAAGTGAATGCAGCCGTTTCTAATGCATAACCCCAAAATGATAACGGCAAATCAGTAAGAGACATCATAGATCGCACCATTTCTAACAAAGTACGATTACGACGTTCGGACACACCATTACGCTGTGGTGTTCCAGGCGGTGTTAACTGCGAAACAATTCCACATTGTTTTAAGTGAGTACCAAACTCGAAACTCAGATATTCACCCCCACGATCAGACCGTAGGAACTTGATCTTCTTGTTACGATGATTTTCCACTTCACTCTGAAATTGCTTGAACTTTTCAAATGTTTCAGACTTGTGCTTCATCAAGTAGACATAACCATATCTACTCAAATCGTCAGTGAAGGTGAGAAAATAACGATATCCGCCGCGTGCCTCCACGCTCATCGGGCCACACACATCGGTATGTATGATTTCCAATAAGTCACTTGCACGCTCCATTGTTCCGGAGAACGGAGTTTTAGTCATCTTGCCCATGAGGCATGGTTCGCACGTGTCAAGTGAATCAAAGTCAAGTGACTCCAAAAGTCCATCGGCATGGAGTTTCTTCATGCGCTTTACACCAATATGACCCAAGCGGCAGTGCCACAAAAATATGGCGCTATCATTGTTTACTCTAACTCTTTTGGTCTCAATGTTATGTATATGCGTATCGCTATCGAGATTCAATATGAACAATCCTCTCACATTCGGTGCATGACCATAAAAGATGTTACTCATAGAAATAGAACAACCATTATTCTCAGACTTAAAAGAGTAACCGTCTCGCAATAAACAAGATCCAGATATAATGTTCATGCTCAACGCAGGCACTAAATAACAATGATTTAAGTTCATCACTAATCCCGATGGTAGTTGAAGTGACACGGTGCCGACGGCGATTGCATCAACCTTGGAACCGTTTCCTACGCGCATCGTCACTTCGTCTTTCGCCAGCCTCCGTCTATTCCGCAGTTCCTGTTTCGAGTTGCAAATGTGAGCAAGAGAACCGGTATCGAATACCCAGGCACTACTACGAGAGCCGGTTAAGTACACATCAATAACATGTATATCAAATATACCTGATTTTTCTTTGCCCGCCTTCTTATCTGCCAGATACTTGGGGCAGTTGCGCTTCCAGTGACCCATACCCTTGCAATAGAAGCACTCTGTTTCAGGCTTAGGTCCAGCCTTGGGTTTCTTCGGCGGATTGGCAACAGGCTTGCCGCTCTTCTTTGAATTGCCCTTCTTGCCTTTGCCGTTTCTCTTGAAACTAGTGGTCTTGCTCACCATCAACACTTGATGCTCTTTACGGAGTTCAGACTCTGCGACTTTTAGCATCGCAAACAACTCGCCGGGAGACTTGTTCATCCCTTGCATGTTGTAGTTCAACACAAAGCCTTTATAGCTTGGCGGCAGTGATTGGAGGATTCTGTCAGTGATAGCTTCTTGCGGGAGTTCAATCCCTAGTTCAGCTAGACGGTTTGAGTACCCAGACATCTTGAGCACATGTTCACTGACAGACGAGCTTTCCTCCATCTTGCAGGCATAGAATTTATCGGAGGTCTCATACCTCTCGATCCGGGCGTTCTTCTGAAAGATAAACTTCAACTCCTGGAACATCTCAAATGCTCCATGACGCTCAAAGCGACGTTGAAGTCCCGGCTCTAAGCCATACAAGACTGCACATTGAACTATTGAGTAGTCCTCCTTACGTGCTAGCCAAGCGTTCTTAACATCCTGATCAGCCGTAGCGGGTGGTTCATCTCCTAGCGCAGCATTAAGGACATAATCCTTCTTTCCAGCTTGTAAGATTAGTCTAAGATTACGAGCCCAGTCTACAAAGTTGCTTCCATCATCTTTCAACTTAGCTTTCTCTAGGAACGTATTAAAATTGAGGATGACACTTGCGTGAGCCATGATCTACAACACAAATATATTCAAAGTGGACTTAGACTATGTTCAAGATAATTAGAGTTCAACTTAATCAAATTATATGCTAAACCCCCACTCAAAAAGTACATCTCTCTAGTCATTTGAGTGGTTCATGATCCACTTACACTATCCCAAGTCCGATCATCACGTGAGTCGAGAGTAGTTTCAGTGGTAAGCATCCCTATGCTAATCATATCAACTATATGATTCATGATCGACCTTTCGGTCTCATGTGTTCCGAGGCCATGTCTGCACATGCTAGGCTCGTCAAGCTTAACCCGAGTGTTCCGCGTGCGCAACTGTTTTGCACCCGTTGTATGTGAACGTTGAGTCTATCACACCCGATCATCACGTGGTGTCTCGAAACGACGAACTGTAGCAACGGTGCACAGTCGGGGAGAACACAATTTCGTCTTGAAATTTTAGTGAGAGATCACCTCATAATGCTACCGACGTTCTAAGCAAAATAAGGTGCATAGAAGGATTAACATCACATGCAATTCATAAGTGACATGATATGGCCATTATCATGTGCTTCTTGATCTCCATCACCAAAGCACCGGCATGATCTTCTTGTCACCGGCGCCACACCATGATCTCCATCAACGTGTCGCCATCGGGGTTGTCGTGCTACTTATGCTATCACTACTAAAGCTACATCCTAGCAAAATAGTAAACGCATCTGCAAGCACATACGTTAGTATAAAGACAACCCTATGGCTCCTGCCGGTTGCCGTACCATCGACGTGCAAGTCGATATTTCTATTACAACATGATCATCTCATACATCCAATATATCACATCACATCATTGGCCATATCACATCACAATCATACCCTGCAAAAACAAGTTAGACGTCCTCTAATTTTGTTCTGGCATGTTTTACGTGGTGACCAAGGGTATCTAGTAGGATCGCATCTTACTTACGCAAACACCACAACGGAGATATATGAGTTGCTATTTAACCTCATCCAAGGACCGCCTCGGTCAAATCCGATTCAACTAAAGTTGGAGAAACCGTCACTTGCCAGTCATCTTTGAGCAAAGGGGGTTACTCGTAACGATGAAACCAGTCTCTCATAAGCGTACGAGTAATGTCGGTCCAAGCCGCTTCAATCCAACAATACCGCGGAATCAAGAAAAGACTAAGGAGGGCAGCAAAACGCACATCACCATCCACAAAACCTTTTGTGTTCTACTCGAGAAGACATCTACGCATGAACCTAGCTCTGATACCACTGTTGGGGAACGTCGCATGGGAAACAAAAATTTTCCTACGCGCACGAAGACCTATCATGGTGATGTCCATCTACGAGAGGGGATGAGTGATCTACGTACCCTTGTAGATCGTACAGCAGAAGCGATTAGAGATCGCGGTTGATGTAGTGGAACGTCCTCATGTCCCTCGATCCGCCCCGCGAACAATCCCGCGATCAGTCCCACGATCTAGTACCGAACGGACGGCACCTCCGCGTTCAGCACACGTACAGCTCGACGATGATCTCGGCCTTCTTGATCCAGCAAGAGAGACGGAGAGGTAGAAGAGTTCTCCGGCAGCGTGACGGCGCTCCGGAGGTTGGTGATGATCTTGTCTCAGCAGGGCTCCGCCCGAGCTCCGCAGAAACACGATCTAGAGGAAAAACTATGGAGGTATGTGGTCGGGCAGCTGTGAGAAAGTCGTCTCAAATCTGCCCTAAAAGCCCCATATATATAGGAGGAGGGAGGGGGACCTTGCCTTGGGGTCCAAGGGAACCCCAAGGGGTCGGCCGAGCCAGGGGGGAGGACTCTCTCCCCCCAAACCGAGTCCTACTTGGTTTGGTGGGAGGGAGTCCTTCCCCTTTCCCACCTCTCCTTTTTTTTCCTTTCCTTTGATATTTTCTCTTCCTTGGCGCATAGGATTTGGTGGGCTGTCCCACCAGCCCACTAAGGGCTGGTGTGACCCCCAAAATACCTATGGGCTTCCCCGGAGTGGGTTGCCCCCCTCCGGTGAACCCCCGGAACCCATTCGTCATTCCCGGTACATTCCCGGTAACTCCGAAAAACCTTCCGGTAATCAAATGAGGTCATCCTATATATCAATCTTCGTTTCCGGACCATTCCGGAAACCCTCGTGATGTCCGTGATCTCATCCGGGACTCCGAACAACATTCGGTAACCAACCATATAACTCAAATACGCATAAAACAACGTCGAACCTTAAGTGTGTAGACCCTGCGGGTTCGAGAACTATGTAGACATGACCCGAGAGACTCCTCGGTCAATATCCAATAGCGGGACCTGGATGCCCATATTGGATCCTACATATTCTACGAAGATCTTATCGTTTGAACCTCAGTGCCAAGGATTCGTATAATCCCGTATGTCATTCCCTTTGTCCTTCGGTATGTTACTTGCCCGAGATTCGATCGTCAGTATCCGCATACCTATTTCAATCTCGTTTACCGGCAAGTCTCTTTACTCGTTCCGTAATACAAGATCCCGCAACTTACACTAAGTTACATTGCTTGCAAGGCTTGTGTGTGATGTTGTATTACCGAGTGGGCCCCGAGATACCTCTCCGTCACACGGAGTGACAAATCCCAGTCTTGATCCATACTAACTCAACTACCACCTTCGGAGATACCTGTAGAGCATCTTTATAGTCACCCAGTTACGTTGCGACGTTTGATACACACAAAGCATTCCTCCAGTGTCAGTGAGTTATATGATCTCATGGTCATAGGAATAAATACTTGACACGCAGAAAACAGTAGCAACAAAATGACACGATCAACATGCTACGTCTATTAGTTTGGGTCTAGTCCATCACGTGATTCTCCCAATGATGTGATCCAGTTATCAAGCAACAACACCTTGTTCATAATCAGAAGACACTGACTATCATCGATCAACTGGCTAGCCAACTAGAGGCATGCTAGGGACGGTGTTTTGTCTATGTATCCACACATGTAAATGAGTCTTCATTCAATACAATTATAGCATGGATAATAAACTATTATCTTGATACAGGAATTATAATAATAACTATACATTTATTATTGCCTCTAGGGCATAATTCCAACATGGGATAGCAAGGATGGACGTCGTTCTTCTTTTGTCGTTTGTTTTCGTCCGTAGTCGGACCCTGCTCTTACTCTTTATGATTATGTAATGTACTGATGTGACTCTGATGTAGCTTGTGGCGAGTGTAAGCCAACCCTTTATATATCTCATCTTTTCAGTACATGTACTTGTAACGATATCCATTCTTGCGACACGACGAGATGCGCTTCTATCCCTGACGAGGCCCTCGTGCCAAATTGAGTATAGGGTCGCATCTTGGGCGTGACAAGTTGGTATGAGAGCAAGGACCGACCTAGGAGCCCCCTTGATTGATCGAACTTGGCCGAGTCGAGTCTAGTGAAAACTATTTGAGTCTAGTTATATATCGGAGAGTAGGATTCTTTTTTTTCTCCTCTTCTATGCTCTGGTGAGGAATCTCGACGTAATAATTTACTCTACTTCTCTTCCCGCTCTAAATTTTTTTTTAGGATCATGCGGATATTCTTGGGATCTATATGATGCCGATGTGACGGAGTTCTGTCTTGGTGCCTCCTGTCCGACTTGATTTTCTTCCGCGGAGTTGAGCTCCAGGGGATTCTCGAGAACATCGTTATCATTCAGATTTCTTAATGTCTCAGGACGAAGGATGTTCGTAATTGCTTCAATACTAGTAGTGGCGAGATAACCCCGATGTCCCCAGTACTTGTGCAGATTGTTCGGGAGTACTGCCATACTTTGTATCGTTGTGATCACGAGGGTCTGTTGTAGATGAAGGTCCGAGATTCTGGTCGTGTGTTGACGGATGTGATACAGGTGACGGGTTAGTATAGGAGTTGTGTGATATTACTCCTTGTATCCGTGTACCAGATTGCATGACCAGATATTTCGGGAATTCATAGGTGGGAATTCAAGTAGTTGCTTATAGGACAATCTTCCAACAAATGCATGATGTGAGGTTGGGGTTCGACATCTAGTGGATTCGTTTGTTCACGGTCGACTTACAGCGGTACACGTTGTGTCTTAAAGAGTCCTTGTAGCTTGCTACGACTCGGGGACGCTTCGTATGTCAGGTGCACTGCCTTCACTTGGTGGCTACTGTAAATCGTGCCCGTGCGATCTTGTCCACGAAAATATCGAACGGAAATCTTTCTCATGAGTTTGTCCTGGCTTGTTTCGTAAGCCTCATCCCTTTGTTTTGTTGATTGTGGTAATTCGTGTTGCTTCGATGTCAAGTGGTGATTTCAGATCTTTCCTAATCTGTGTTCTCATATTTTTTATGTGAGAATGCAAATCCTTTTGCTTAATCAATTCCCTTGTTAATTCTTGTCAACCGGAGTCGTCATATCAATTCTTTTTCAACCGGTGTGTTTCTCTCCAAGTGGATTCAACCCTCTCCAATTTGCAAGATTTTTCTCTCGTTTATTCCGGAGTTCATCTCATCTAGACCAAGTGTCTTTGTTTTCCCCGCCCTCCCACCCTTTTTCTTCGGGGATTGGTTTTCATCCAAGTGCATTCATTTCATTGTGCTTTCGCTGTTTGTTCTTTTCTCTCCTACCCGGTGATTCGTTGTGAAGATTCTCAGGAGCTTCGTGTCATATTTGTTCAATCTTGTCATCTTTTCCGGGGAATTTAATTCAGTTGTCTGTGTTCATCATATCCTTTTCATCCTTGTAATTCTTTCCTAGGTTGGAAATTTTTATTAGTCTATCTTCTTGTTGTCGTTTCTCTCTATTCTATCCGGAGCGTTGAAGTTATCTCAGAATTCTTGTTCCCAATTCTTTAATTATTTCGAGGTGCTCAACCTCATCTAGTTCTCTTCATACCGGTGCAATATCAATCTTTCTAATAATCTTTCAACGGTGATTTCTTTGAGTGGGCCCATAACCCACAGGTTCTTTCCCAGGATCTTACCTGGCTCCTTAATCTTTTCCGGAGGTCTTTAATTCTTTTCAACTATGACGTATGTATGATTTCATCAGTCATATTCATTCTTCAAGATCAATTGGAGTTAATTCTCATATTTGGCTCAACCTTGCATTCTTCATTATTCCGGAGGTCTCAGTAATTCTTGGTGTTGTTCTCGATCATTCTCAGCTTGCTATTCGAAGGAGTGTTCCTCGTAAATCTTGCCCCGTTCTTGTGAAGATTGTCAGCTCAGCTTCGTGTTACCCTCTCATTATTTCCAATAATGAGTAATTCCTTTCGTGCTATCCGGTGCATTTCTGAGTTGTTTTTATTTCTCGTTCCTCCGAAGGCCATCATTTTAGAAGATTCTTCGTTCTCAGCTTTCAGCTTTCATCCTCAAATCTTCTTAATTGTTGTCCCTTCGTTCGTCTCTCAATTATTCTGGTGCCTTGTTCTAGTTTTCTCTCAGCTGGCTCATGATCTCTTCGTTATCTTTCATCTCCATTAATTCGTGGTGTTCCCATTCAATCGTGAATTCATACCGGTGCTTCCTTCAATCATGCTTCAAATGGTGCTTATCTCTCTGCCTCTTCAGGATTCATTTCTATAAGAATAAGTGGTATGCTAAATCCGTTGCTTGTCATCAATTAAACTTGATGAAGGATGAGCATAACATAATTCTTATTATTGTCCTTCCTTCTTCCAAGAGGTTTCAATTCTTCTTCTGGAGGACTCATGATATCAATTCTTTTCTCAAGTGCTTATCTTTCTTTTCCGGAGTTCTAAGTTTATCAAGTATCTCTTTGTGAGGCATCTTCTAAATCCTGGCAAGGTCATAATCTTATTCTTTTCTACCTTGTTATCTTAGCTTAATTCATTCGTATACGGAGGTCCATCATGGTGGTTCATCAAGGTTTCAATCCTTTCTCAAGTGTTCTTCAAGATTCTTGTTGGAGAACCTCAAGCATTCTTTCCCTTGCATTTCAGTGCATTGTTCTTCCTTTATCCTTTGAGGTGGTATTATAGCCTTCTTGTTAGTGTAGGAGCCTCGAAGAGTTTCCTTTCAAGAATGAGATAATTAAACCCACCGATTCTATGATCATGAGATATTTGCAACCCATGATTTCTTCATTGAGCTATCTTGGTTTGGACTTCACCTAAAGCTTTTCCTACGGATTGTGCTATCATGGTGCTTGTCAGTAATCCAAGTTCTCAATGTTTCCTCTTGGTGTAAGATTGTTCATATCTTGTTTCTCCCAATCTATCCTTGTTTCTTTTAGTGGTTGTTGGTCACCTCATATTTGTTGAGATGATTTTCATAAGCCCACTACTATCTTATTCTTTTCGTTGTTGGTTTTCTAACCACTACGTCAATTCTATGACCGGAGGCTCTTCAATTCTATTGTGTTGATAGTTGTCATTTGTTTCTTCATTCTCTTCTTCCGCTTGAGCTAGTTCATATTCTCTTCTTCCAGAGGCATTGTGATATTGCTCTTTTGGGTCTATCTTGTTATTCTAGCAAGATCATGGTCTTCCCTTGCTCTATTTACTTGTTTGTTGTGAATATTGTCTAATTCTCTCTTCTTATCGAATATTTTGTCCCATTTTTCTACCGAAGTGCTACCGAAATTTTCCGTGAATTTTTTCTTCTTTCTCATATCATTCCTCATCGCTTTGCAACTTTCAAGGACCATTGGTTTCACTCGTTTGTCAAAGAAGCGACTAAGTTTTTACCTCTTGTTCTTTCTCATCCTCTCCCCCTTTAATTCTTGGATCTCGGGGCGAGATCCTCTGGTAGTGTAGGAGAGTTGTGACAGCCCGATGCCGACGTTCCAGAAGATTCCCCTCTCTTTCCGTTTTCGTCGTGTGGCTTATTTTAACTGTCGTGTCATCGTCGCATCATGCGCATCATCTGCATTGCATCGGCGTTTCCGTTGCCGCCAATTTTCAAAGCTTGCATCCGTTAGTAGTTGCCGGTTCTCGTCGTTGTCCGTTCTGAGTCCGACCGCACACGCACGCGCCCGCGGCACCGTCGAAACCCTGTTTTTAATGTGCGTTTTAAACTCTCTCTGATCGAGGTGAAACTTGGCACGCGGTCGCGATTAGTTTTAGCTAGGCCGCCTGTCGAATTTCGTCGCGATCGGAGACCGCCTGGTACCCGAACGGTCGACCGTAGCGGCACCGTCTTCGGTTAGTCGTCGGACGTCTGTCGGTGTTTTAAAAGTCGATGCCGCGCCGCACCACTTCCCTCTCATCTTAGCCAACGCCACTCTACACACCTAACCCTAACCCGCCTCTCCGATGGGACCGCACGAACGCGACCGGAGGGTCGAAAAACCCCCAGATACCCTGCACCCTAGCCCATTTCCCTATTTAAGCACCCCTCCCTGCCTATTATGGGCGCCCCCTAATCCTCCTCGGGATCGGCGCCCTAAACCTAACCCTAGCCGCCCACAGCCTCTCTCTGTCCCGCAGCCGCCGCCGGCCCGCGAGGCCCGCAGCAGGCCCGCACCGGGCCCATCTGGCGAGCGCCGCCGCCATGCCCGGACAGCAGAGTCCCGAGCTTCCCCAGCGAGCCCGCGCCCCACGCCTCCAGCGCCATGCCTGGCGTCCGATCTGCTCCGAGGGTCTGTCCGGCCTCGCCGCTGCGCCACTCCGACGAGGTCCCGCCGCCGGCGAGCCTCGCCCCGTTCCTCTCTCTAATCTCCTCTCTTTTCTCTCCCTGAGCAGATTCTCTTTCTTCTCCCCGCAGATCCGTCGAGCCGCCATGGGAAGCTTCGTTGCGCCCCTCCGGCGATCCTGCCCGTAGCCGGTCGCGACCGCCCCGCCGGAGATCCGACCAGGCCGCCGTTCAGAGCCGCCTCGCCGCGGGATCCAGAGCCGATCGAGGTCGAGGCCGCCTCGTGCCCCGTTGACCCGAGCCTCTGCGCCTCCCGCGAGGGCGACCGGCAACCGCTCCAGCGCCGCCTCGCATGGGCCCGCCCCGCGCCGGCCCATCTGCTTCCCTCCCCAGGCAGGCCTCGCCTCGCCCCGGGACCGCCTCGAGGCCTTCGGCCCAGCAACCTCCAGGCCGGTTGCCCCTCTCTCAAGGCCGGCCCAAGTGGCCGAGGTGAGAGCCCTCACCCGCGTGCATTTTATTTATATGTAACGCCATGCTCTCTAGCCCATTAGCAATAGTAGAGGCCCGTCAGTTATTTTTTTTTCCTTTTAGGGATTTTTCCCGGAATCATATCTAACCCCAGAAAAATAACGTATATATTCGAACGCCCGTAGTTTTATAACCGTAGATCGGATCGAGACGTATTTTATATGTTTTTGTGGTAGTTTCGCGCGTAGAATATGATTTTGAGAGATGCATATTTTTTTGGCGTCGTTAACGCGCCGTATGCCTAGAATAGTGTGCTGCCTATAATGTTTTTGTCCGTAGTTTATTTTCGCGCGTGTTTGGATTGCTCAAATGCCACGATAGAAATGTCCATGTTTTAGGATTCATTTTTGCATGCATTTTAGAGGGGTCAATCATATTTTTACATGTAGGGGTTTGCCGGTAGCATATTTTCCCGTATATAGGTTATTCTCCCGCATTATTGTGTGGCTTTATTCAGTATTGCAAACCCCACATATTATATATGTTTTCGGGGAATTAGTTTTAGTTTTCGGGTAAGTTAGTTCGCGAGATATTTTGCCGTGATGGCCTTTTGTTTAATTCGTGGGATTTATTCCGTGCGTCGTTTGACGGAGTTGTCAACTAGGAAGTTGTTCTTGGATGTTTTGTCTAGCTCCTGGTATTTTTGGTTGCAATAGAAATGCATGTTTAGGTGTTGTTTGACTGCCCTCAAGTTGCTTGAATAGTGCTGTTTCAGAGGAGCTGAAATATTTCAAAGTCTGGAATCTGTTATATTTTGTTGATGTCTTGTCTTGCTTGCATCTTGTGATCTGTAGCTCTTTTGGGGTTGGTCCAATGGAGTTAGTTGTACCCCTTGTGTTTCTCTAGCATGCTGTGAAGTTTCATGCCATTTGGAGACCTGTAGCTTAGGTTTTTGCTGCTGTCATTATTGCTTCAGGCTGAAAACTGCACTTTCAGCAGGTGTAATTTTCACTAAGTCTGAAATAGTGTGTGAGATGTCATTTTGTGTCTTCTTTTCCCAGTGCTCCATGATGCCATGCTAGTTGTTGCTAGTTGTTTGTAGTAGTGCTTCTTGCCCTATTCCGTGCCATGCCTTGCTTGAGCTTATCGGAGTTGTGTAGCCGAAGTTGTGAGGCGAAGAAAATGCTATGAGGCTGATTTTGGCAGATTGTAGTGTTTTCTTGTTTTGCTCGTAGTTTTCGAACCGTAGCTCCGATTTGATCGTGTCCTGCATGAAACTTGCTTAGAATCTTGTGTAGTTTCATTTTCTCTTGCTGGTTGCATGTGTTGAAGTGCTCGTAGCCGCCGTTGCACACATTTTGCATTCATGCCATCATATCTTGCGGTGCTTGTATCTGTTGAACCGTAGCTCCGTTGGAGATGTTTTCTATGTGTAGATTGCTTGCCTTGACGCGTAGAATCACGTGAAACTATTTGTTTTTCTGTTTAACAACTAATTAAATGCATTAATTCAGATCTGGACAGAATTGTAAATTAACATGTGAGGTCGTTTCGGAGGTGCTATATGTCATTTCCGACCTCACTTAAAATGCCTAGATAGGTAGTTTAACTTCCGCTTCACCTCTTGCATGTTTGACAACATTAATATTGCCGTGTAGATAACCGGGAGTGAACTAAATAATTAACGTGGAGTTTTGTCAATATGCAACTCGTGCATATTGAACTTCACTTAATGTGTAGTGTTTGATTGTGTGATTTGTCATGCCGTGACTTGCATGTATTCAGTAGCTCATGCATCATATGTGTTGTGCATCGTGTGGTGAATTCCGTGTGATGATTTGTGTTTCTGGTTTGCGTCGTCCCGATAGAGCTCCGCACGCGTGCCGGATTGTGAGGACCCGTTCGACTACGTCGGTTCGTCTGCTTCACGGAGTCATTCTTCTTCCAAGCGGGATCTCAGGCAAGATGACCATTTCCCTAGGTACCATTACTATCATTGCCATGCTAGTTTTACCGCTTCTACCGAGTATGTCTCGTTGCCTACCACATGTTAATTATCAGTCTCTCAACAATGCCATGAAACCTTCAACCTGTTCAACCTAGCAAACCACTGATTGGCTATGTTACTGCTTGCTTAACCCTGTTGATAGCGTTGCTAGTTGCAGGTGCAGATGCTTCCATGTGGAAACATGGGTTCCTTGTTATATCACCATATTAAATGCTATTTAATTTAATGTACCTATATACTTGGTAAAAGGTGGAAGGCTCGGCCTTTCTAGCCTGGTGTTTTGTTCCACCTTTGCCCCCTTAGATTCGGCTACCGGTGTTATGTTCCATAAATGAGCGCTCCTAACACGATCGGGGTTGTTATGGGGACCCCCTTGATAATTCGTTTTAGATTAAAGCTGGTCTGGCAAGGCCCAACATTGGTACTACATTTGCCTAATCACCTAATAAAATTGCATAGGGACTTTCCGGACCCCGAGGATAATTTAATCAACCCCCCGGGCCAGTGCTCCGCATGAGTGTTGGTCCACCCACCTAGCAGTCGGCGGTGCCACCTCGGGGCAACTCGAGGTTTGGCTACCGTCCACTTTGCATAGACGGTGTGTCCTGAGAACGAGATACGCGGCTCCTATCGGGTTCGTCGACACACCGGGTGGCCTTGCTGGATTAGTTTTACCTTTGACGAGATATCTTGTGCATCGGGATTCCGGTGATGCTTTGGGTAATCTCAGAGTTGAGGTTTTCCACCAGGGAATCCGACGAGATCGCGAGCTTCGTGATTGAGGATTTCTATGCGGCTTGTGGTAATTTGTGATGGACTAGTTGGAGCACCCCTGCAGGGTTAAATCTTTCGGAAAGCCGTGCCTACGGTTATGTGGCAACGTGGAAGCTTTGTTTAACACTGGTTCTAGATAACTTGAAGTTAACTTAATTAAAAACATGCCAACTGTGTGCGTAACCGTGATTGTCTCTTTCGTGAGTTCCTTCTCCGATCGAGGACACCGTGGGGTTATGTCTGACGTAGGTAGGTGTTCAGGATCATTCTTTTGATCATCTGTAGTGACGTCCGTTATGCGTAGATCTCCCCCTCTTATTTCTTGTACTCGTAAGTTAGCCACCAAATATATGCTTAGTCGCTGCTGCAACCTCACCACTTAACCTTACCTCACCCATTAAGCTTTGCTAGTCTTGATACCTTTGGAAATGAGATTGCCGAGTCCCCTGTGGCTCACAGATTACTACAACACCAGTTGCAGGTACAGGTAAAGGTTACATGACGCGAGCGCGTTGATTGTTCATCTGGAGTTGCTTCTTCTTCTTCTTCTTCTTCTTCTTCTTCTTCGATCTAGGATGGGTTCTAGGCCGGCAGCCTGGGATAGCAAGGATGGACGTCGTTCTTCTTTTGTCGTTTGTTTTCGTCCGTAGTCGGACCCTGCTCTTACTCTTGATGATTATGTAATGTACTGATGTGACTCTGATGTAGCTTGTGGCGAGTGTAAGCCAACCCTTTATATATCTCATCTTTTCAGTACATGTACTTGTAACGATATCCATTCTTGCGACACGACGAGATGCGCTTCTATCCCTGACGAGGCCCTCGTGCCAAATTGAGGATAGGGTCACATCTTGGGCGTGACAAGAAGAGTGTGATGGCCACGGCTATGAGAGCGGCAACGGTGTCTGCAAGGAATAATGTCTGCAGGTTTAGCTCTGGTTATTCTTAGTAGTCCTCTCAGTGCCCATATCACCAGCCTCAGAAACACGGGAAGCAGTGTGTTGCCTGCAAGAATCTGACCAGTGTTGTAGGAAAAGTCCCTGGTTCCAAGAGAAAACCGTCATGCTTTCGTTCAATCCTGCGTTGGTGAAAGAATACACAGGGACCGGTAATAGAGAAAAGCATGGTGTTAATACTTTTCTTTCAATTGAAACATGTGCTACATACAAGAACACCAAGAGAGAACCTACAAGAAGAATCATGACCATGTATGCCAATAGCACAAGTCCTATGTATTTGAGGCAACTCTTCTTGAGGCCGTCGGAATTAGTTGATGGTGTTCCCAGGATTGCCTCTTCAACCTGTGACTGTTCACGCACGGTAACCAATCTGACCCTACTGTCTTGAGGATCATGCTTGTTTTGCCTGCTTGATTGATGAACAAGGCCAATCAATGGAACAAACACTCACTGCCTAACAACATTAAGAGAGTTAGGACCACTATTTGAGGGCTAGAAAGACCCTCCATTTTGATGGTGGCTAATCCTGTAAGTGTGAGGGCAGATGTTGAGAAGAAAAACATGTAGACATAGCGATGACTGTAGTTAGGATTGCTTGGCTTCAACGCCATCAAGGCAACAGAGCCAAGTATGTCAATGAACTGAAAGATGAACACAGATGAACTGATGACATGCACCTGGATAGGTATTGGACTTAAAATGGTAGTGGCTCTAGCCCTTTACGGTGTATGTTCCTTGATTCAAGAGGCATTTACAGGGGGCAACTGATCAACAGAGTACCTATATATAGCCTATTGCAAAGTTAATAGAGGGCAAGCAGACATGTAGAATATAGTTAAGATGACATTCATAAAAAAATCCATCTTTGGAAAAAAATACCATTCAGAATTTAATGTTATCCTTTAGGCCTTGTTCGTTTGACAGGGATTTAGAAGGGGTTTGACAGGGATTGAGGTGGATATAATCCCCTATAAGTCAAATTCCACCCCAATCCCCTCCAATCCTCTTGAGAAGAGGTGGAACCGAACAAGGCCTTAGGAGCATGCACTAACATGCTCTCAACTCTGCACTAAAGTAGCTAAGCTAAAGCATATGAAAGAACAGTTTGCATGCCCGCTGAATATTGTTCCCACCATTTGCCAATTGTCATCTTTCTGAGGGTAACCATGACCACATCACCAGATTAGGCAATTGAAAGTGCTGTTTACATATGAAGACGGTCTGCCATTTGCCATCCTGCTAAGGGCAACCTTGACCACTTCACCAGAATACGCTGGTGAAAGTGCAGTTTACATGTGAACTTGTGAAGGAAGTGGCATAACATCTAGCGAGTGCTCCTGGTAGTGGAGTTGCCCAAATGTTATGGCAACCTTTTAGCAAATGGATGTAAAAACATCTCCTCTTTTTGCATTGCAATAAGAATGTTGATAATATGATTCTGGCTACTTTGCATTTGGCTTTGTTAGACATGAGATATTGTAGGGATAGATATTGTGTGTTGTAACGACTTTATGTTTAACTTTTTATCCCTATCCCTCTCATGTATATCTCTAGTTACCAACCGATCACCATATCAATATATAACCTTCGGCCCTCCTATTGGAGAGGCAAGGCGCATCAATATCATTCTACATGGTATACAGAGCAGGCCCTTCCATCTCATCTAGCTAAACTCCATCGACATCCCACCACCTCCCGTCCACCATGTCGTCCTCCATCGCCCCCATCACCGCCGCCCTCAACTACAACACCTCCGAGCCCCTCTCCAGGACGAACTATGTCCTTTGGAGAGCTCAAGCACGATCCCAGATAATGGGTGCCGGCTTGTTTGGCTATATAGATCAAACCCTAGAAGAGCCTTCCAAAACCATCTCCATCAAAGACAAAGACGGCAAGGATCAGGTTGTTCCAAACCCTTCCTATGCCCCCTGGCTGATCCAGGATCAACAGATTGTTGCTTATCTTCTTCGCAACCTGTCCAAAGAGGTACTTGTCCAAGTTGCTTCCCTCGAATCATCACATGCGATATGGGCTGCCCTCGCATCTATGTTCGCCGCCGTCTCCCTGTCCCGCGTCAACAACATTCGATTTGCACTCAGCAACGCCCAGAAAGGTACTCAATCGGCCTCGGCATACTTTGGGCACATGCACTCCCTCTCCGATGAGCTCGCGGCGGCAGGCAAACTACTCGGGGAGGGGGAGCTCATCTCCTTCATCGTCGCGGGTCTGGACATGGACTACCAGCCTATCATCTCCGCCCTCGACGTCCGCACCGAGCCTGTCACCATCGACGCACTCTTCTCCCTCGTGGCGAACTTCGATCAGCGGATCGAGATGTTCCACGGTGGTGGCGCCGGTGGCTTTAAGTCATCTGCCAGCGCGGCCTCCCGGGGTCGCTCAAATGCCGGCAGAGGTGGCTACCGCAACCAGAAAGGCAGTGGTGGCGGTGGTCCTCGTGGCAACGGCGGCGGCTATGGCGCCCCTGGTGGCGGCAACTACGACTCTGGTGGCGGCCATCACAACGGTGGCGGCGGCGGCTATCACCAGGGTGGCGGTTCTGGTGGTCCTTATCATCAGAACAATGGAGGAGGCGGAGGCTATGGTGGCAGTGGCGGTGGCCACTATCACCAGAACTCGTCGGCCGGCGGCAACAACACTCGGCGCCCTCCCAACAACAACAACAGGGGGCGCCCCTTCCAAGGGTATGACGGCTATGAGGGCCGCTGCCAAATCTGTAAGAAATCCAATCACATTGCCAAGGACTGCGATTGGCGCTATACCGATGACCCTAACTCCCAAAGCAAGAAGATTGTAGCCGCAGCAGATGTATCCTATGGTCTTGATACCAATTGGTATATGGACACGGGCGCCACAAACCATATCACAGGTGAGTTAGAAAAGTTGTCCATGCCGGAGAAATACCGTGGCCACGATCAAGTCTACACTGCTGCCAATGGTACATGTATGAAGATAAGTCATATTGGTCATTCATTTATCAAAACCCCACACAAAAACCTTACCCTTAATGAAATCCTTCATGTTCCCAATGCTTCCAAAACTCTATTATCCGTTCATCGTATTGCGCTTGATAACAATGTGTTTCTAGAATTTCACCCATTCTTTTTTTTTATCAAGGATCAGGTCACGAAGAAAATTCTTCATAGAGGTGTTTGTGTCCAAGGCGTCTGTGCTTTGCTTCCCCAATACTGCCAAGCCAATAAACAAGTATATGGTGCCATGAAGCTTTCTGCTGAAAGGTGGCACATTCGCTTAGGTCATCCTTCGTTTTCTACTGTATATCGTATTCTTAGTACAAATAATCTCCCAGTTGTTGGTGAGAGAAATCCAGAAACCATTTGTGATTCATGTCAACGAGCTAAAAGTCATCAATTACCATATCCTGTGTCTCTTAGCATCTCTACTAAACCTTTGCAACTTATTTTTTCTGATGTATGGGGTCCAGCACCCAGTTCTGTTGGTAGGCACCAATACTATGTGAGTTTCATTGATGATTTTAGCAAATACACATGGATCTATCTTCTTCAGAAACGTTCTGATGTGTTTCAAGTGTTTCATAACTTTCAAGCTCTTGTAGAACGCCAATTTAATAGTAAAATACTTGCAGTCCAGTCTGAGTGGGGTGGTGAGTATGAGAAGCTAAATTCTTTCTTTCAAAAGATTGGCATATCTCACCATGTCTCGTGCCCACATGCTCATCAGCAGAATGGCTCTGTTGAGAGAAAACATCGCCACATTGTTGAAGTAGGCTTAGCACTACTAGCTTCTGCCTCTATGCCCTTAAAGTTCTGGGATGAGGCCTTTCTTACAGCTGTTTACCTTATTAACATGTGGCCAAGTCGAACTATTTCTCATGAAACTCCCACAGAACGTCTTCTTCATGTCACACCTGATTACTCCGCTCTTCGTGTTTTTGGCTGTGCATGTTGGCCCAACCTACGTCCATATAATACTCGCAAACTTATGTACCGCTCCACACAATGTGTTTTCCTTGGCTATAGTGCCCAACACAAAGGTGTCAAGTGCCTTGACGTATCTACCGGTCGTGTGTACATCTCACGTGACGTAGTCTTTGATGAAACTCAGTTTCCGTTTTCACATCTTCACCCCAATGCTGGTGCACTTCTTCGAAAAGAAATTCTTCTCCTACCACCTAACCTTTCCAGTGTCTCGTGTGCGGGTGCTGATATTTGTACTGACCAAAATATGACTAATTTATCTTCTACTACACCTGAGCACACTTCTGCAGGACCAATCAGCGCCCATGACGATCTGCTGCAGCCCTCCTCGGGATCGCCACGCGTGCCCGTGTCAGCCCCGGCCGCATCCTCCTCAGGCTTGCCGTCGCGTCAGGACGCGCCCTGCATGCATGCGCCAGCACCGACAGCATCCACTTCGGGATCGCTGCCGCGTCGGGACGCCAGGGGGCCTCCACCATCCTCTGCCCCGAGCCCCCCGTCTGACGCCACGTGTCGCCCGTCCCCCGCGCTGGCCTCCGCGTCTGCTGCACGACAACCGACCGCGCGGTACCCGCTGGTTTACAACCGACGGCTCGTGTCGGTTTCCACGACGCCGGTTCCTGTGTCCTCTACGCTAGGCGGGCCAGATCGACACGCCGCTGGCTCTGGTGGCGCCGCTGGATCCGATGTTGATCTGGTCTCCTCGCCTGGATCTTCTGCGACATCGTCAGGCTCCCCTGTGGCCTCACCCGCCTCCGCGTCGGTTGGCTCCGCCACAGCTAATCCGGTTGACCAGCAGCAGTTGACAGCGGCTGGATCCTCTGTGGCTGTGACCAATTCTGCAGCTCCTCGTACACGACTCCGGGATGGCACTATCCCCCGGACAAACTACAAAACTAGGTATGGCCTAGTTGCCTATGTTCTAACGGATGAACCCCGCACAGTTGATGAAGCATTGGCTGATCCCAAGTGGCGCATGGCTATGGAAGAGGAGTTTCATGCTCTCCAGAAAAATCACACGTGGCATCTTGTTCCTCCTAGACAAGGTAAAAATGTTATTGATTGAAAATGGGTTTACCGCATCAAACACAGATCTGATGGTACTATTGATCTCTATAAAGCCAGACTTGTTGCCAAGGGGTTCAAACAAAGGTATGGACTGGATTATGAGGACACATTCAGTCCTGTTGTTAAAGCTGCTACCATTCGCCTTGTTTTATCAGTTGCTGTGTCTAGAGGATGGATTCTCAGACAGCTAGATGTGCAGAATGCGTTTCGTCACGGTGTTCTGGAAGAGGAAGTTTATATGAAGCAACCTCCTGGTTTTGAGGACAAACATAAATCATCTCATATCTGCAGGCTTGATAAATCTCTCTATGGACTCAAGCAAGCACCACGAGCATGGTATTCTTGTTTGAGTTCTAAGCTGCACACATACATCCTTGTTCATTTACAATAAGTCATAGATAGCTATCTTTGTACTTATCTATGTGGATGATATTATTGTTACTAGCTCCTCCAATGAAGCTATCACTGCCCTTCTAAAGAATTTAAATTCAGAATTTGCTCTAAAGGATCTTGGAGATCTTCATTACTTTCTTGGCATTGAGGTCAAGAGAAATAAAGAAGGGGGTCTTCATCTCTTTCAGGTAAAATATGCATCTGATCTCTTGAACAAGGCAGGGTTACAAGGATGCAAACCGTCACCAACACCCCTTTCCAGTGCCGAAAAATTGTCCCTTGCAGAAGGGGTTCCTTTGAATTCAGAGGATGGCACAAAATACAGAAGTCTGGTAGGAGCACTTCAGTACTTGACACTCACCAGGCCTGATATTTCCTTTGCAGTCAATAAGGTTTGTCAGTTTCTCCATGCACCTACCTCAGCTCACTGGACTGCTGCTAAGCGCATCTTGAGATATGTTAAGCACACCTTGGATGTTGGACTCACCTTCAGTAAATCTCCTTCCACACTTGTCAGTGCTTTTTCTGACTCTGACTGGGCAGGTTGTTTGGATGATAGAAGATCTACAGGTGGGTTTGCAGTTTTCTTTGGACCCAATCTCATATCATGGTGTGCCAAGAAACAGGCAACTGTCTCTAGATCCAGTACTGAGGCAGAATACAAGGCATTGGCAAATGCAACAACTGAAGTTATATGGGTGAAAGCAATGCTCAAGGAGCTTGGGATATGTTACAAACTCCATGTCTTTGGTGTGATAATCTTGGTGCTACATATCTTTCTGCAGATCCGGTCTTTCATGCAAGGACCAAACATATTAAAATTGATTATCACTTTGTTCGAGAAAGAGTTGCAAGCAAGGAATTGGAAATCCGGTTTGTTCCTTCAAGAGATCAAGTTGCAGACGGCTTCACAAAGGCCCTAGCTACAAGACCATTTGAGGAATTTAAGCGTAATCTAAACTTGAGAAGCTTAGATTAAGAGAGGGTGTTAGACATGAGATATTGTAGGGATAGATATTGTGTGTTGTAACAACTTTATGTTTAACTTTCTATCCCTATCCCTCTCATGTATATCTCTAGTTACCAACCGATCATCATATCAATATATAACCTTCGGCCCTCCTATTGGAGAGGCAAGGCGCATCATATCATTCTACAGGCTTTTCCCTTGAAGATAGCATTGATAAGTTGGATAGGGATTGCAGCTGCTATAAAACGATAAACTCTGGAGCATGTTTAGCTGTAATCAAACCCATGGCTAGAAAATGTTTCCATGATTCAAGGGACATCTACAGATGCCAGTGGACAGGAACCTTCCTCAATTAGTCACTTTCTAGTTAGTTCCTTGCTAACCATCGTACTACATCATAAATGAAGGCATACTATTACATCTTGATTGATCCTGAGCTGAAGAGGTAAGATGAGTTGAAAGGTTATGCTAGCGCATGCTAGTGGTACCGCTCTTAGGGTTAACATGCAAACAGGACAATTGTTCGGATGGAAAGGCATTGCTTGACTGAAACCCTAAGGTGAAACAAGTAATTGTTACTGATCTGAAGATGCCAACGAATTGTTACGTGAACTCAATAGCTCTATCCGCGTGATAGTTCGGATAGACAGGCGTTGCTTGGTTTGTGTGTTTGTTGTGACTTTTGGCTTCCCTGCTGGCCTTACGTGATCTGCATGTACAGTTATTGCTTCACATGAATTCAGAAAGCTAGCATTAGCTCAGAACTCAGACCCGTTACCTGGATATTTATGTTAGCTCAGCCTTTTGACTAACACATCAGTAAGGTGAATTTAACTTTACAGTCTTGCGGTCTCAGTCGACTGAGACTTAACGAGGTCTCAGTCGACTGATACTTAATGAAGTCTCAGTCGACGCTATATCAGTGGGATCTTACATTAAGATCCGTGCAAAAATTACTTTTTTCTTTTTTTCTTTTTATCTCTTGCATGTTGTGTCACTTGATTGAGACTTGGTTAAATCTCAGTCGACTGAGACTAGCCACACACTTAACTTGATGGAACACTATTCGAAGATCTCAACACAATATACTCCAAGTATTGTTCATTATATTAATGCAAATTTTCTTCTTTAGATTTTGATAATTAGCCAAACTTTTTCTAGTTTTTTCCTGGAACTTTTATGTACTACAATGATAGAGCAACATTATCATTTCGTGTGTATAAACATGGTGTGAAAGCCCACAAACTTTCCCTGTATTATTTGCAAACTGTGTGCCATAATGTTAACCCTACAACAACAATAAGAATAATAATTCTTTTGTCTTTCCGCTGCAACTACAGGAAACTCACATGGTTATATCTGGCATGCAACACGTCAACTGATGGCTCAATTCCTTGGTCACATTGATACCTTGATGATGACTGCCAAGATAAAGTGCACCGATGACTTGATGAGGAAAACATAAGATTGTCCTTTGCAAGCGCAACATCCACAAACGTACTCTTCTCGTCCACTATGATTCAATGAGAAACCTGATTCTTCAGGCAGTACACTAGCAACAGTTATGCCAATCTGGTGCACTTGACTTTGCAAGTAATCTGGGTTAGATGTTTCATGCTTTCCAGGATTTCCCGGTAGCCATCCCAAAGGCCTTAAGCGTTTCATAGAGCATATGACCAAGACTAGCACAAACTTTCCTCCATCACTCCACCATCCAGAAAAGCTGTATGGCTTGTCCTGGCATAAGATCTCTGGGTGCCGCTGATGCAGCCTCGAACAACTGTAACCAGTGGATAGCCCTGCATTGCGGTATGCGCTGCCAAACAAACCATAAAAAAATAGGTATTTACGAGTTCGATCTTGTAATGTTCATGAATTTTTTATTTATAAAAGATGTTCAGGAATTTCGAAAATTGTTCCTAAATTTAAAAAATGTTCACAAAATTCAGAAAAATGTTCGCTGACTCAAAAAGTACCCATGAACTAAAAAGAAGTTCGTCAAACAACAAAAATGGTCCTGAAATGCAAAACTTTTTTCCAAATTTTTAAAAATGTTCACCGGTTAAAAAAATGGATAACATGTTCCAAATAATGTACGCAAATTCAAAAAATGTTAGTGATTTAAAAAATGTTCATATGTTTATAAAAATGTTCACGAATTTAGAAAATGTTCATGATTTCAAAAGATGTTCGAAATTTGAAAATAAAAGGAAAAAAATGTAAAAAGGAAGAAGAAAGAAGAAGAAAAAGGAAAAGGAAAAGGAAAACACAAAAGAAAAAAAAATAATGTTAAATAACTAAAGGGAAAAAGCAGTTCAGGAAGGTTCTAGAACCTTTGCAAAACTGATGGAGATTAATCCAGAAAATGGTCAGCCCATATGAACACCCAGGGCATGAGCTTTGCCTCAGCCAAAACGATCGAACCGTACGCCAAGACCCTAAACAAGCTTATTTGCTCCTCTTGTGTGATGCGGCAAAGCCGCTGTGCACACGGCACAGCAGCAGACGAGTGCCCCCGACTCTCGCCGTCAACCTCCCAACTCATGCCTTCCGCTCATGCATGTTCGCGCCTCCATGACCCCTGGGAGAATATCCAGTACTCCGAACCCCTAGGGTGCTCCGGATGCTCCAAACTCGATAGCACATTTTTAAATGTTCGAATAATTCTGAAAAAAATCCGGCACATTGGTACAGCATCAATGTATGTTGTTAAAATAATTAAAATCAAAATTCGAAACATAGCTTGAGAAACATAAATGACAAATTTAACAGTAAACAGTACACACCATAAGTTGGGCTTCAAAATTTGGCCCATTGTCACATTGATGCCAATTTTGTCATTTTCGTATCTCAAGCTATGTTTCAAATTTTGTTTTGAATTTTTTTGACAACATACATTGTTGTTGTGTCGATGTGCTGAACTTGTTTCGGAATTTTTGGAATATTTAAAAATGTGCTACTGAATTTAGAGCACCGGGAGCACCCTAGAGTTGGGAGTACCAGATATTCTCCCCACTACCCCTGTCGCCAACCTCTGACGGTTGGCGCTGAAGCCGTCGAACTCTGCAGCCTGCAGCCTCTCTCAAGAAGACCGTTTTTTGTGAGAGATGTTTGTGAGGCATTTTTCGCTGGATGGTCGATGCAATTAGCAAACATTCTCCTTTTGGTTCGTTCGTGAAGGCTGCGGGATGGTGCTCCACGGCGATCTGCATGTCTTTTTTGTGAAAGATGTTTGTGTGGACCGTCAAGTCTCTTACTAATCTGTGAGGTTTGTGTTGAACTGTTATACTTCTTATTCTGATTTTTTAATCCTTGGTGCTAGTTTGCTAAACACTATATTTCGTACTCCTGGGAGTTAAGTTGGACTCCTAATATTTGTTCCGTTTGATTTTAGTTTTTGGGTTAAATTTTGGTTCAATTCAAATTCTGATATTACAATTTCGTCTGATAATTTTTCGAGTTTTTTGAGATGGCGGAATTCCAGACATCTCGGTCAGGGCTTTTGGTTCATGTGATTAATTGCGGGAAGCAAGTGTAAGGTTTTCGCAACATAGTCATATATAAGACACATGATATGCTTCTATAGAGAAAAAAGCAGCATGCTATTCTCATGCTCGTGGATTACAGTAATGTTATGATCAATATTTCTAAATATATATACAACCTTTTTGCTTCCATGCATGGCGACACAACGGTATTTAGCTAGTATATAAATAGTAATCAGGCATGAACATGTAAAACGACGAGAGAGCGTGGATAAATAATATCGTAGCGGAACTCAGTTGTGCTTGGATTGCTACTGGACCAACAAGAACAATTCTTAGTAGTAAATAATATCATAGCTGAACTCAGTTGTGCTTACATTGCTAGTAGCTAGACCAACCGGAACAATTATTAGATATAATAATATCATAGATGAACTCGGTTGTGCTTACATTGCTGCTGGACTAACAAAAGGGAAATTTGATGAACGAGGACATTAAATAAGGGAACGAATATTGTAAAATTTATTCTTCAGCAATCATACGAGCAAGCACAACCGGGAGTGGACTCTTGTAGGTTGTAGCTCATCAGGGGTAGCAGTTTGTTATCGATGAAGTAAGCTTCCAAACGGCGTTGTCTGAATTTGCTGACGAATAATAGATCCCGACCTCCGTTCCGACCTTTACGCCACCCAACAGGCCGTTAAGGCTAGCATCCTCGTCGTTGGTAACAATCAGTTTGTAAAAGCCGTCGGTGCGTGTGGGCTTCTCCGGCGTCCACAGCTGCTTGCTTGCTTCTTGCAGCCACGTGTTGACCAGCAATAGGGTGGTCGGCGGGCTAGACAGTCCCACCTGGAGGTTGGTACGTACGTGTTTCATCAGGCAGTGGTCAGGCAAGATGTTAATCAAAACAACATTTTAAGCCTGCGTACTACTCCCTGTAAACTAATATAAGAGTGTTTAGATAACTAAAATAGTGATCTAAACGCTCTTATGTTAATTTACGGAGGGAATACTAAAATAGTACTATTGCTAGATGTAAATACATG
The DNA here is from genome assembly GCF_904849725.1 of Hordeum vulgare subsp. vulgare. NCBI lineage: Eukaryota > Viridiplantae > Streptophyta > Magnoliopsida > Poales > Poaceae > Hordeum > Hordeum vulgare. The sequence continues at coordinate 566,224,551 of NC_058524.1, read as the reverse complement.
CGTTATCGCTACCTTCTGTCCAGTGCTGCGTGACCATGTTGGGATGGTGATGACCTGAGACGTCTGCGCATTCATCAGAAAGAAGGGCTTGCGCTCAATCTCTCCGTTGTCCAAGGACGAGCGGATGTACACAGGGAACCATTTCTGCACAGACATGCATGCAACGTTGGCGGTTAATACGGGCTAAATTACATATAGATAATAATAGATACATAATCATGAACGCGTTTGCATGTATTTTCATGAGCTATTAGCTATGGCAGTACTTAGATAGATCACCCGCAAAATAAAATTAAAAAAAGAGCAGTACGTATATGTATATTGATGGATCGGGCTAACTATAGAGGAAGTCTAACCTGTGACAAGTCACTGCAGTCGGCGTTTACGAGGACAACATTGTTGTTGCCGTCTATGCCCACGTTCAGCGCGGCGTCCTCCCTGCAGTATATCCTCACGGGCGGCGGCAGGGAACCTTCAGGGAAGAAGGCGGCAACCAAAGCTTTCTGGATGCTCGCCCGATCAAGTTGCCCGGCGCCGAGCGCAACACACATGAGCAAGGTCACCCAAACTAAGCCTGCAGCTGCGGCCATTGCCGTTGGCGTATAAGAGGAGAGTGCAAGCCCTGGTTGATCTAGCTAGTGTGCTTTGGGTGGTGTCTTCTCAAGGGCTCACCACCCTCCCTTTTATACACCCTTGACGTGCGTATCCCAACCCCAACGGCTCATGCATGCATGCAGATCTGATGTCTTCTCGGGCAATTCGAGCAACCCCATCGGATGGCCTGGGCCATGTGATCACTGATTAGAATCGCAGCAGAGAGGAAATCGCGCCAGAGAGATTTGCAACGATAGTTTAGGCTTGAATAGTGCGATCCCAGCATTTCTTGGACGATTCAAGGAATCCGTCGGCCATGTGTGACACACATGCAATGCCAAAGATAATCATAGTGAATTGAACGATTGATTGGTTGCGCTCACTTCAGTTCACCAACATAATGAACTCCTAATTAAGTTACTACTACTAGTACTCCCTCCGTTTTTTATTTACATCATGTATTAGCTTTGTAAACTTTGACAAAATTTATAGACAAATATATTAACATATACAATAACAAATCAATACCATTAGATTTATTATTGGATGTACTTTCACATTTTTGGAAAAGGAATGTACTTTCACATCACATGAATTTGTCATGATAAATGTTTATATATGTCATGAGATCAAATCAATAAACATTTTACTAGTAGAAGTAGAAGGTGTTTAACCTGAGAAGTGGAGATCCAAAGGCGTGAGATGCAAGGATCGACCTCACGTGCAATTGTGTAGCATTGCATACCATGCAACATGAATGCGTGCGTGCAAGCACCATGAATAGTTGACTCACTCTAGTTTAAACTCCGTTTACCTAAGAAAGCACACATCTCAAGCTAAAAGGCATGCCTAATTAACAGGATACGATCTGATCTGATTCGCTCTCGCGCTAAAAAAAACTACCCACACATTCCATCAGGTTTGACCACGGTGAGTTTAATACTAAAGGCATGCCGCATGCAACACGCAAGGTGAAGAAAATGGAGAAGGCATAATCAGGTTCTATGGGCCGTGAGGAAGCTTCCTCTTGCCACAGACGCAGTGTAACCTCTTTGACTGTTAAAAAAACAGTCCATGCTACATGCTTGATGACATTGTATAGTATCCAAAAGCAATGTTAAGATAATTTTACGAGGTAATATCACCCATGGTGCTTAAACTTGTCACTCATGTTCACTTTGATGCCTGAACTTAAAAAATTCATCGAACTGGTTCTAAAACTTGGCACAGGCGTTCAAATACAGTGTTAATCCTATCTATATGACGTATGATGCACTGACTCTCACAACATTTTAATTAGCATGCACACATAGCGTGAGAGGCACTTCTAACAAAGGGCTTGTTTTACATATGTCTCTATGATCAGCGGACCCATATGTCAGTACAAAGGAAAAAACTCAGTTAAAATTTATTGTACAAATAATTTGAACTAGCTTTCAGTGGTTTCAATGAATTTGAATCAGTGCGATCAATGTTATTTTTTTTCTTAAATTTGCAAAAATTATGTAAATTATAAATATAGTAATAAATATAAAGTTAAAATACTAGTGTGTTATAAATATTATACATATAAAATATAACATTTTTAACATAATGTTCAAGTAATTTTAAATAGTATTAATGTACTTTTTTGACACAAATCATACAAACTAAATTGTATTTATTGTTATAAAGATGTTTGTATAGTTTATAATATCATAAAGAAAAATCACAATTTATAATTATATTTTTAATTATTCAAAAATTTAAATATTTATATGCGCATTTTGTAATTCCTAAGTTTGTTGTTTAAGAATTTTTCGCATAACAAAAAAATATTCATAACAATGCAAAACTTAAAATTATTTTATTATTATAAATATTTACATCTGACTGTATTTCGGTTACGTAAAAGTCATGAATATGTGTCACGAGTGGAAGTTATTACAAGCAAATATTAATAAAAGTGTGAATAGTTTTAAAAATTACTTGAACAATTTATAAATAAGTTAAGCTATTTGTCAGTATAATATCTATGATACATGAATATTTAAAATTTATTTTTATTACTATGATCATAGTTGACAAAGTTTTTACAAGTTTCTAATAAAACTAACACGTCTTCCTCGACGAACATTAAGAGTCTTTACCACCGCGGAGTATGAGAAAATTTGGAGGCAGAGTTGATGGCTAATTTTGCTTATTTTTCGAGACGAAAGGCTGCAATTTTTACTGTTTAGTTTTTTTTTGTGCTGACAAATGTGGGTCCGTTGTTATGCCATGTGTGCATGTTGGTCAAAATGTAGTACCACATCAGCACATTATACGCCTATGGATGAGATTATCACCGTATATGTATCCTTGTGCCAAGTTCTAGAACCAGTTTAACGCATTTTTCAAGTTCAGGCACTAAAGTAAACACCGGTAACAAGTTTAAGCACTAGTAGTGATATTACCTCTAATTTTACACTAGTAAACTATTAAAAAACAAAATCTACAAGATAGCACCTTGTTTGAAAAAAAGAACCTTGAGTGAGCTGAAAAACTTGATGATCTTTCTCTAGTTCATCGACATTGTGGTGCTTGATTTATCATGTGCACGCACTAGTGAGAAAGGGTTTATAGCTAAACACAATTTAATAGCGGGCAAAACTTATCACCCGCCATAGCTAATTTGAAGAAGTACAAGTGACGGGTACCACAACACGACCATTAGAGCTACAAGCACAATAATGACGCGTGAAATGCAGCACACGTCATAAATATGCACCGTTGAGTATGGGCACATGAGTAATGCTTTCAATGGCTCATGCCTAGACGTGTCCGTCACTGGTGTTGTAGGCAGCAGCGACAGGCATGCCAAAGACCCCGCCACAAGTAAATGCCTGCAACCAGCTTAAAAGATTGATGCAGATATTACCTATGGCGGGCAGTATGTCCCGCCCGCTACAAATAAGTTATCTCAGATGGACAGTTTAAATGGGACTATCAAATTGCCACCCGCCACCCCAAAGTAGGAGTGGTGGGTCATCTAAGGCGCCCATCGCGTCCGATGGACTGTATCTGCATGCGCGCATCCCTTACCCCTTTTCACTCACTTTCTCTGTCTCTCTTTCTCTCTAACTCTCACTCTTGTCGTTGTTGCCGTCCGCTGCCACCGTCACCGTCCTCTCCTTGTGTCCACTGCCACCATTGTCGTTCTCTTCTTTTGTAAGTTGCTCCCATCGTCATCCTCAACCCGCAGGTCCCATCATCGTCACTGTCGTCCTCAATCCGCCGACCGTCCCGCCACCGTCACCCTTTGATGGTGTCCTGGATTATGGGGTGGTCACAACGTCATCTCCCGATCAATGGGTTAGGCCGAGAACCCCCATGGTGGTTCATTAATGGGCCAGTTCGGACAACGCATACAAGGGAGATTCCTCAAGACTTGGCGCACAAGACAATGACTCCTCTAAATCCTAGGCCTTGTGTACATTATATAAGTCGAGACCATACTAGTTAATAGACGACCGGAGAATCTTATATTCATTACAACAATCTTGTGGTAGATACCTGTACTATGTATTATCCCTATATCAATACAATCAAAAGCAAGACGTAGGGTATTATCTTCTTAAGAGAGCCCGAACCTAGGTAAAATCATGTCTCCATGTTATCATCGCTTCAAGACGCCTAGCTCAGGACCCCTACTACGAGATATGCATGCCGGATTTGACACCGACATTGATGCTTTCATTGAGAGCCTGCTTGCAGTCATCGTGGTGCGATGGGAATTCAGATCGTCTTCGACGCGATCTGCGCATCGGAACCGAGCTTTCTTGTCGATATCGACATCTTCGACGCCGGCTCGACTGGTCATCTCAGCTGAACCGAGGACTGTGCTCCGCGTCGATCATCAAGATCGGAGATACTTTCATCGTCATCATCTCCAATCTCTACCAAGATAACGGGGAATCATTCATGAAGCTCAGTGGCTCAATGTTAACATCGTCCTCGGGCAACCGTGCAATTTTTCTCGACAGTGACTCGTGTTCGTCTTCCCTGCTTCCTCGAGCGTCGCTTTGACGATTGATTCTGTGAAATTGTGCGGAATTGGGTCTAGAATAACCCTGTAAAATTTCATCATCTTTCGATCGAGGAATCTCCGGCAAACTCCAATCTACCGGAGCCTTGTCGAATTTGGACGAGAATCTGGATGAGTTTACAGCGAGGAGTCTAGCGGCTAGCTCGGAGATCGTTTTTAAGATCCCGCCGTTCATCGGCCGCGGAATTCTCATATCGATTACCGCTCAAAATTTCAGCTCGATCCGACCGTCCAAACTCCGAAAAACGTCCGAGAAGTACATTAATTTTCGGATCTGTTTTCTGCACGAAAATGAATCCGACCTGAATTCATCTTTCTTCATGAGCAAGATTTGGAGATCCTTTTTGAAGAATTTTTTTCCTAGGGTATTGTGTGTTGTTTTCAAACACGTGCGCACAAATTTGAAGTCTTTTTCGAGACAATCTTCACCTTCGCGCCGATGTCAAACCGGCCCGATCACGTTGCTCCATGGCTACCGACCTGCGCCAAGATCGAGTGCGCCGTCGCTCCATCGAGCCGACGACAACCACCTCGGATCATCACCTCGGCGAACCGACCAAGTGTTCGGCATCGTGAAGGACAACTAATAGTCAAGATGACATCGTCGCCCCATGAATTAAACGGATTGGGCGCACCGCCATCACTGCACGGTCACTTTTAGCAAGCCGGCATTGACCTTGTCACAAATTCCAACCTACGGTTGCATCGCCGCGCCGTCGCTTCTTCAAGTTGACGTCCATCATGCCGACCTACTTCGACACGTTGGTTGGCATGGGAAATTTACCGTCACCTTACCGACTTTTTTATCACCTCGGTTATACCGGGGGTTTCACCATTGAGATGTGAGATCTCTATGAATGAAGAACCAGCAAAAACTTCCAACATCGAAAACATAGAAGACCCATATGGACTCCGATTTTGATTAACTCGAGCTTGTCATGAAGATGACCGTAAGCTCTAAAAACTCAAAAAGAGAAACCCAAAACAAGAACCAAGAAATAAGATGCAAGGATGCAAATGGTTTGAGCTCTCAACGAACGATACGATTAAGCTACTTACTTGAGAGCCCTCCTTGACAATACGCCAATCTATCCTAAAATAGAGAAACCTATCAAGGGAAAACCTCTACCTTGCACCTAGTCCTCTTAAGCTAGATGACGATGATCTTGGCTTCCTCAAGATGGACCACCTTTCTTGATTGCGTTGGTTTGACGAAGACTAATTGATTGCTCCCCCATACTCACGATGGGTGAGACACTCTTCAACACATCTTCACAAATTCATTGCCATCACAATGGACGGCAAGCTTCAAGCATGATATCTTCGTGATGCTCCACTTGAACTTGCAGACCGCAATCTTGATGACGATCACCACTTGATGTCATCCTTGATAGGTTGAATGAGATCTACCTCTTGATGCAAACCCATGGAAACACACCTAACCCCACTTTAAGTGCATCTAGTGCCCTTAGTCATTTTGGTGGTTTGAAGACTTGTAGGTTAAGAGACTAATATGTTTATAAGTGTACAGAGGCTCTATAAGTCATTGAGTAGTTTGAGTTATACGATGAATATCGACCCCTAAAAATGTATGTCTTCGGCTGAAGACTTTGGTCTTATCTTGAAGACTTTGATCGTGAAGAAATTGCGATTAAATTAATATTCCTCATGAAGATATTGAAGATGAGGAATTCGGTGGTTCCTCAAGAAATACTGTCTGAAGACGTTGAAGAGTGAAGATTCACTCTTTCTGTTTCATTTTCTTTACTCCTGAGTCATAGGAACACCGTACTGTTAAAGGGGGTCGAAGTAATACTACGAAATGAATTTCCTCATGATGCTCAACCCAAGCCTAAACCTACCAAAGCCTCAAAGTGAGGAATATGAGAAACATGAGGACTTTCATAGTTGAAAGTTCCGACCGTTGCCGCGACACGCACCACCTCACTGATCTTATCCACCCAACGATCACAATATTTAAGGGCATTTATGCCAAACAATGTCGGGATGCTCCTTGGCTATAAATAGCCACCCCCACAACCACTAGCTGGTTGGCTCCTCCGAGAGAAACTGACACTTGTCATTTAGAGCAACCCAAATTCCTCAGAGTCTTAGAGAGTAAATCATCACGTGAGGAAATACCCCAAACACCAAACCCCAAACCAAAAAACCAAGTGATCGAGCATCACTGAAGAATTTGTTCCTGTGTGGAACTGAAGCCTTTTACCTTTGAGGATTGTGCATCCTCCAGACGGTTAGGCGTCATGGTGTAGAGCATCCAGCAGTCAATTGTGGATCGCCGGGTGACCGAGTTTGTGAGGGTTTGGAAGTCTGCCCTCAAGACTTACCACGAGTGTTGGGCGAGGGCTGTGTGTCCTTAGCTCAAGGAGAATACGGTAGGGACTGTGTGTCCTTTGGTTTCAATACCAAGCCGCTCCAAACCAGACGTACAACTGTCACAGCAGTTGGAACTGGGTCATCAAAAACTGGCTTCATCGTGATACGGGTTCTATTTCTTCAACTCTTTAATTTCCTCAAAACTATATGTTGAAGACTTTCATCTGTGCTGTTTGAAGAATTTGTCTGAAGACTTTCTCTGAATTTCCTCAACCTCAAATTGTTCACTCAAGTTAATCTTCACCTACGTTCTGTGTACCTGCGTTCTGTGCAAACCGATTTTCATAATCTTCACCAAGTAATTTGCTATAGTAGTCTTTGCACTTCTGATCATGCGCTATTTTTTCTGCACTTAATTAATCATTGAGGAATTTCCTCACAAGGAATTTCCTCAGCGATGAAATTCTAAAAATCGCCTATTCACCCCCCTCTAGTCGATATAACGCACTTTCAATTGGTATCAGAGCAAGGTACTCCCTTGTTCTGTGTGATTTTGGTTTGATCAAGGTTACTGCAGGATGTCCTACCTTCGAAGGAAAGGACTTTCCCTACTGGAAGACCAAGATGCAGATGCATCTTCAGGCTATTGACAATGATCTCTGGTACATTGTGGAACATGGTATTCCCTCCATCACTGCTACTATCTCTGCTGCTGATGTGAAGAAATTCAAGCAACTTCATTCTGAAGCGAAGAATATCATCTGTGGACATTTGAGTAAAGGTCAGTATGGCAGAGTGAGTGCTTTGGGCACAGCTAAGCTTATCTGGGATAGGATGTCCAAAGTCAATGAAGGAATCTCAACTCAACGTGACTCTCGTGTTGATGTTCTTCACAATCTCTTCAATCGCTTCAAGAGGCTTGACAATGAAAGCTGCCAAGATACCTTTGATCGCCTCACTGACATCTCAAATGAACTACAAGCACCGGGAGCTCGAGACATCACTGACCATGAAGTTGTGAAGAAACTGCTAAGATCTCTTGATCCATCATTTGATACACCAGTTCTGATGATTCAAGAAAGAGGAGACTATAAGATGCTTGATCCTGCTGATATACTTGAAAGAGTAATACTCATGAATTCCAACAGGAAGAAAAGAGAGATTTGTATGGACCAAGCTACTCAAGACCTCGTGCGCTGAAGGCAAAAGCAATTTCCTCATCTGAAGAAGACTCAGATTGCAGCAATGGTGATCCTGAAGAACTTGGACAGGAGCTTGCAATGCTCGTCAGGATATTCCAGAAGTTTACAAGGCATGGCCAGTTTGGTAAATCTTCAAGAAAAGATATGAGGAAATCAGAATCTTCATCTGAGGACTACAAGAAAAGAACCTGCCACAAATGTAAGAAATCTGGACACTACATTGTTGACTGTCCTCGCTGGGTGAAAGAATCAAAGAAGAAGAAATACAAGGATGAAAGTTCTGATGACTCAAAGAAAAAGAAGAAATCTTCAAAATCTTCATCCTCAAAGTCCTCATTGCACAAGAAGACCAGTTTCAGAAAGGCCCGGGCACTCATTGGCAAGGAAATGGATTCTGAAGAAGAATCTGAGGAATGTGATGAAGAGGAAGGATCTGAAGAAGATTCAGAGTCTAGTGTGGCAAGTCTTGTACTCGCTACCACATTCGTCAACAAGTCAATCTTCAACCTTGAAGAAAATGACAAGGCTATCTACACTGATGACTATGTTGATGACTTCGCTCCAACCTAGTGCTTCATGGCAAAAGGTTCAAAGGTACCGAATGATACTTCCTCTGACTCAAGTGACTGTGAACCTGATGATTATGAAAAAACCAGTTACAGTAAACTTGCCAAAATTGCAACTAAACAACAAAGTGCCATTGAAAAGCTTCAAAAGCTGCTAGACAGAAGCGATGGTCCGTTGAATGATGAAATGAATCGTACTCAAGTCCTCACTGAAGATGTGAAAAGTATTTAGTCTAGATTTGATAGTCTTCAAGATCGTTATGGCACACTCTTGGCTGATCATCAGAAACTTTCCTATGAATTTCTTCAAAGGAAACTTGATCTTGAGAAGTTGAGGATGTCTCATGATGATCTTCGAATGGAAAACGATTCATTGATTGCTCAACAGATCCGTGCCACTTGATACGTCCATTTTGCATCGTGCTTTCATGTTGATATTTATTGCTTTTTGGGCTGTTATATTACTTGTGGTACCATATTTATGCCTTTTCTCTCTTATTTTGCAAGGTTTATTTGAAGAGGGAGAATTCTGGAAGCTCGAATTCTGGACTGGGAAAGGAGCAAATCTTAGTCCACTATTCTGCACATCTCCAAATGCCCTGAAAAGTTACGTGGATTTTTTTGGGATTATATAAAAAATACTGGGCGAAAGAACTACCGGAGGGGGCTGCCAGGGCGCCACAAGCCCTGACACCGCCACCCCCTGGTGGCGGAGTGGGGGCTTGTGGGCTCCCTGACGGCCCACTAGCCCCCCTCTTTTGCTATATGAAGCGTATTGGTCCAGCAAAAATCAGAAGGGAGCTTTTTCGTGGTTTTGCCGCCGCCATGAGGCGGAACTTGAGCAGATCCAATCTAGAGCTCCGATAGGACAATCCTGCCGGGGAAACTTCCCTCCCAGAGGGGGGAAATCGTCGCCATCGTCATCACCAACACTCCTCTCGTTGGAGGGGAGGCATATTCATCAACATATTCATCATCACCATCTCTTCTCCAATCCCTAGTTCATCTCTTGTAACCAATCTTCGTCTCACGACTCCGATTGGTACTTGTAAGGTTACTAGTAGTGTTGATTACTCTTTGTAGTTGATGCTAGTTGGATTACTTGGTGGAAGAGTTTATGTTTAGATCCTTGATGCTATTCATTACACCTCTGATCATGATTATGATTATGTTTTGTGAGTAGTTACTTTTGTTCCTGAGGACATGAGATAAGTCATGTTAATAATAGTCATGTGAATTTGATAGTCATTCGGTATTTTAATATGTTGTATGTTGTCTTTTCCTCTAGTGGTGTTATGTGAATGTCGACTACATAACACTTCACCATATTTGGGCCTAGAGGAAGGCATTGGGAAGTAGTAAGTAGATGATGGGTTGCTGGAGTGACAGAAGCTTAAACCCCAGTCTATGCGTTGCTTCGTGAGGGGCTGATTTGGATCCACTAGTTTAATGCTATGGTTAGACTTTGTCTTAATTCTTCTTTTGTAGTTGCGGATGCTTGCGAGAGATGTTAATCATAAGTGGGATGCTTGTACAAGTAAGGGCAGTACCCAAGCGCTAGTCCACCCACATATCAAACTATCAAAGTAACGAACGTGAATTATATGAACATGATGAAACTAGCATGAGAGAAATTCCCGTGTCTCCTCGGGAGCGTTTTTCCTCCTGTAAGACTTTGTTCAGGCTTGTCCCTTGCTGCAAAAGGGATTGGGCCACTTGCTGCACCGTTGCTACTACTTGTTACTTGTTACTTTTTGCTCGCTACGTTTCACCTCGCTACACAATCACTTGTTACCGCTACTTTTAGTGCTTGCAGTTATTACCTTGCTGGAATCCATTTATCAGAGCCTTCTGCTCCTCGTTGGGTTCGACACTCTTACTTATCGAAAGGACTACGATTGATCCCCTATACTTGTGGGTCATCAAGACTCTTTCTGGCGCCATTGCCGGGGCGGGAAGCGCCTTTGGTAAGTGGAAATTGGTAAGGAAACATTTTTATATTGTGCTGAAATTTATTGTCACTTGTCACTACGGAAACTGTTCCTTTGAGGAGTTTGTTCGGGGTATATTCACCACGAACGAAAGCACAAGGAGTTGTTCCTCAACCTGAGGTACCTACTGAAAATATCTTTTATGAAATTCCTTCGGGTATGCTTGAGAAACTGCTGGCTAATCCTTTCACAGGAGATGGATCTTCAAATCCAGACTGGCATCTGATCTATGTAGATGAAGTTTGTGGTTTATTTAAGCTTGCAGGTTTGCTCGAGGATGAGGTAAAGAAGAAAGTCTTTCCTTTATCTTTGAAGGATAAGGCGTTGACATGGTATAGGCTATGTGATGATACTGGATCATGGGGCTACAATCGGTTGAAATTGGAATTTCATCGAAAGTTCTATCCTATGCATTTAGTACATCGTGATCGGAACTTTATTTATAACTTTTGGCCTCGTGACAGGGAAAGCATAGCTCAAGCTTGGGGGAGGCTTAAATCATTGCTATATTCATGCCCCAATCATGAGCTCTCGAGAGAAATCATCACTCAAAACTTTTATGCTCGGCTTTCTCATGAAGATCGTACCATGCTTGACACTTCTTGTACCGGTTCTTTTATGAAGAAGGATATTGATCACAAGTGGAATTTATTGGAGAGAATCAAACGCAACTCTGAAGATTGGGAGCTGGAGGAAGGTAAGGAGTCAGGTATGAATTTCCAGTTTTATTGCGTTAAATCTTTTGTTGAGACAAACACTTCTACAGATTTTAGCACTAAGTATGGACTTGACTCTGAGATAGTAGCTTCTTTATGTGAATCTTTTGCTGCTCATGTTGATCTTCCCAAAGAGAAGTGGTTTAAATGTCATCCTCCTGTAGAAAGCAACATAGCCCAAACCAATCTAGTTGAGGAGAAAGTCATTGCTTTTAGTGATCCTGTTGTTCCTTGTGCTTACATTGAGAAACCACCATACCCTGCAAGGATAAAGGATTATTCTAAAGCTCCAACTGTGATACGTAGGGGTTACATTAGACCACTTGCACCCCCCCTGAGGAGATTAGAGTTGAACCTAGTGTTGCTATTATCAAAGATCTCTTAGCCGAAGACATAGATGGGCATTTTATCAAATTCTGTGAGGACTCCACTAGAATTGCTAAACCTCACGCGAAAGACAAACACGGACCTGTAGTTGGCCTACCCGTTGTTTCTGTCAAGATAGGAGATCACTGTTACCATGGTTTATGTGATATGGGAGCTAGTGTTAGTGCAATACCCCGTTCTCTATATGATGAAATCAAAGATGAGATTGCACCTGCTGAGTTAGAACCCAATGATGTCACTATTACGCTAGCTAATAGAGACACTATCTGCCCTCTGGGAATTGTGAGAGACGTAGAAGTCCTGTGTGGTAAGACGAAGTATCCTATTGATTTCCTCGTCCTTGGTACTGCACAAGATAGCTTTTGTCCCATCATATTTGGTAGATCCTTTCTCAACACTGTCAATGCTCACATTGATTGCATTAAGCAGACCGTCACAGTTAGTTTCGAGGGTGTGTCTCATGAATTTAACTTCTCCAAGTTTGGAAGACAACTCCATGAAAGAGAGTCGTCTGGTAGGGATGAAATTATTGCTCTTGCCTCTATTGCGGTACCTCCTACGGATCCTTTAGAGCAATATCTTCTTGAGCATGAAAATGATATGCATATGGAGGAGAGAGATGAGATAGATAAAATTGTCTTAGAACAATATCCTGTTCTCAAGAATAATCTGCCTGTTGAACTGCTTGGGGATCCTCCCCCACCAAAGGGTGATCGTGTGTTCGAGCTTAAACAGTTGCCTGATACTCTTAAGTATGCCTATCTTGATGAGAAGGAGATATATCCTGTCATTATTAGTGCTCTCCTCTCGAATCACGAAGAGAAGAAGTTATTAAAAACTTTGAGGAAGCACCGTGCTGCTATTGGATATACTCTTGATGATCTTAAGGGTATTAGTCCTACTCTATGTCAGCACAAGATTAAAACCGATCCTGACTTTAAACCAGTTGCTGATCATCAAAGGAGATTAAATCCTAAGATGAAAGAGGTCGTTAGAAAAGAAATATTAAAGCTTCTGGAAGCAGGAATCATTTATCCTGTTGCTCATAGTGATTGGGTAAGTCCAGTACATTGCGTACCTAAGAAGGGAGGTATCACCGTCGTTCCTAATGATAAGGATGAACTAATCCCACAAAGGATTATTACCGGCTATAGAATGGTGATAGATTTCCGGAAACTGAACAAGGCAACCAGGAAAGATCATTATCCTTTGTCGTTTATCGACCAAATGCTAGAAAGTCTATCAAAACACACACACTTCTGCTTTCTAGACGGTTATTCAGGTTTCTCGCAAATACCTGTTGCACAATCTGATCAAGAGAAAACCACTTTCACCTGCCCTTTCGGTACCTTTGCCTATAGACGTATGCCTTTTGGCTTATGCAATGCACTTGCCACCTTCCAAAGATGTATGATGGCTATATTCTCTGACTTTTGTGAAAAGATTGTCGAGGTTTTCATGGATGACTTCTCCGTTTATGGGTCTTCCTTTGATGATTGCCTCAGCAACCTTGATCGAGTCTTACAGAGATGCGAAGAAACCAACCTCGTCTTGAATTGGGAGAAGTGCCACTTTATGGTTAATGAAGGTATCGTCTTAGGACCCAAAATCTCTGAAAGAGGCATTGAAGTTGATAAGGCTAAGGTTGATGCAATTGAGAAAATGCCTTGCCCCACAGATATCAGAGGTATACGAAGTTTCTTAGGTCATGCTAGTTTCTATAGAAGGTTCATTAAAGACTTCTCTAAGATTTCTAGGCCTCTTACCAACCTCTTGCAGAAGGATGTTCCTTTTGTTTTTGATGAGGAGTGTGAGGAAGCATTCGAAATACTTAAGAAGGCTTTGATGACCGCACCTATTGTTCAACCACCTGACTAGAACTTGCCCTTTGAAATCATGTGCGACACTAGTGATTATGCTGTTGGTGCTGTTCTTGGACAAAGAGTTGACAAGAAGTTGAATGTCATTCACTACGCTAGTAAAACTCTAGACAGTGCCCAAAGAAACTATGCCACTACGGAGAAGGAATTTTTAGCAGTCGTGTTTGCATCTAAAAAGTTCAGATCTTACATAGTTGACTCCAATGTCACTATTCACTCTGATCATGCTGCTATTAAGTACCTCATGGAGAAGAAGGATGCTAAGCCTAGGCTGATCAGATGGGTTCTCCTGCTACAAGAATTTGATTTGCACGTCGTTGACCGAAAGGGTGCTGATAACCCTGTAGAAGATAACTTGTCTAGGCTAGAGAATGTCCTTGATGACTCACTACCTATTGATGACAGCTTTCCTAATGAGCAATTAAATGTCATCTGCACTTCACATAGGGCGTGTTTGGTTTCATGGCTCGCACCTGGCTCGTATCCGTCATGCAATTTTTTTGCTGTTTGGTACGCTACATGCCTCACTGGGCCAGGCCTGACTGATGCAAAAGGAGCCTCTCAGCCAGGCTGAGGCGAACGCAAGAATCCGCCGTATCGTCGAGCTAGGCCCGTGCTTGCATGCGCACCTCGTGTATCTCCTTTTCCCTGTTATTTCTCTCTCACACACATCAGATTGGATCGAGCATCCAACTCGCTACTGCCCCGCCGTCGGAGCTCCGTCGCCCACCACTAGTTCGTGCTCCCTCACCGGTGCTCCTCCACGCCCACGCAGGGGGCCACGCCGGCCACCAGCGATCGAGAGGAAGAAGGGGAAGGGGAGCCCCTACGCGCCGCCATGCCAGCCCCTTCCCCACCACCGGCACCACCCCTCTCCCCCACCGCAACGCCCCCTCCCTGCGGCGAGCCCCACGGCCAGAGACAGCTCGCGGCCACCCCCTCCCTCCCTGCGGCGAGCCCTCCTGCCTCAGCCAACCCACGGCCACCCTCCTTCCCCAACACCGACGCCACCCCTCTCCCCCACCATGGCGCCCCCTCCCCGCGGCGAGCCCCCTGCTAGAGCCATCCCGCGGCCACCCCCTCCGTCCCCGTGGCGAGCCCCCCGCCACAGCCAGCCCGCGGCCACCCCCTCCCTCCCCGCGCCGAGCCATCCCGCGGCCACCCCCTCCCTCCCTCCCCCCGTTACATAATTAAGCTCAATTTTTACTCAAAATAATTAAGCCCAATTCAGCCTACCAAACAACATCTGTCATGTATAGCATCTCTGGTGCATCCGTATCATGCAATCAACCAAACCCTCATCTCACCCCATCCCTGCATCCACTCAAACAGGCCAGGCTCACCTAGGATGCCCCATACGATGCAGGCTAGAGCCACCCAGGCAACCAAACACGCCCATAGTGCACCGTGGTATGCAGATTATGCAAACTATATCGTAGCCAAATACATACCACCCAGTTTCACCTATCAGGAAAAGAAGAAATTCTTCTTTAATTTGAGACATTACTTTTCGGATGATCCTCACCTTTATAAGGAAGGAGTAGATGGTGTTATTAGACGTTGTGTGCCTGAACATGAACAGGGACAGATCTTGTAGAAGTGTCATTCCGAAGCCTACGGACGACACCACGCTGGAGATAGAACTGCCCATAAGGTATTGCAATCAGGTTTCTATTGGCCCACTCTCTTCAAGGATGCCCGTAAGTTTGTCTTGTCTTGTGATGAATGCCAAAGAATAGGGAACATCAGTAAGCGTCAGGAGATGCCTATGAACTATTCACTTGTCATCGAACCATTGATGTCTGGGGCTTTGATTATATGGGACCCTTCCCGAGTTCCAATGGGTACACTCACATCTTAGTTGCTGTGGATTACGTTACTAAGTGGGTAGAGGCTATCCCCACTAAAAATGTTGATCACCACACCTCTATTAAGATGCTTAAAGAAGTCATATTCCCAAGATTTGGAGTCCCTAGATACTTGATGACTGATGGCGGTTCACACTTCATTCATGGTGTTTTCTGCAAGATGCTAGCTAAGTATGATGTCAACCATAGAGTTGCATCTCCTTATCATCCTCAGTCTAGTGGTCAAGTTGAGTTGAGTAATAGGGAGATCAAGTTGATCCTACAAAAGACCGTCAATAGATCTCGAAAGAACTGGGCTAGCAAACTTGACGATGCACTATGGGCTTATCGGACTGCTTATAAGAATCCCATGGGCATGTCACCGTATAAAATGGTTTACGGTAAAGCCTGTCATTTACCTCTTGAGCTAGAACACAAAGCTTATTGGGCAATCAAAGAGCTCAACTTTGATTTCAAACTTGCCGGTGAGAAGCGGTTGTTTGATATCAGCTCGTTAGATGAATGGAGAACCCAGGCATACGAGAATGCCAAGTTGTTCAAGGAAAAGGTTAAGAGATGGCACGACAAACGAATACAGAAACGAGAGTTCAATGTAGGTGATTATGTATTGCTATACAATTCTCGTTTGAGATTCTTTGCAGGCAAGCTTCTCTCTAAATGGGAAGGTCCCTATGTTATCGAGGAAGTATATCGTTCCGGTGCCATCAAAATCAATAACACGGAAGGAAATTTTCCTAGAGTGGAAAATGGGCAAAGAATCAAGCATTACATCTCTGGTACTCCCGTAAATGTTGAGACCAATATCATCAATGTCATAACTCCAGAGGAGTACATAAGGGATGTTTATCAGCCTCTTTCAGACCTTGAAAATGAAGATGTATGTGTTTCGGTAAGAAACTGGACTCCGATGCTTTTCCAATAGGAAATTTCCTCCGTTTTGGAATTTTTGGAAAATTAGAAAAATAAAAAGCAGTCCGAAGAGCGAACAAGGCGGCCACAAGCCCTACCACCGCCCCCTACCCCCTTGTGGCGGAGGGCAAGCTTGTGGGCACCTCGTGTGCCTCCTGGACTCCGTTTTCTTGCAGAGGACTCCTTCTGGCCTAGGAAAAATCAATATATAGTCGCCCGAAGGTTTTGATCTCCGTATCGCGCAGTTTTCCTCTGTTTTTGTTTCGAGCTTGTTTTCTGCCGCAGAGTTAGGTCAAGATGTCTTCTCAAGATTCAGAAGAAGAGTTATATGTGGCCGATGATCGTGCTAACTCTAGGATTAATGGGGACTTGGAACCATATGGCTGGACCACTGATGAGGAAGAGGACTATGAGCCCAAGGGGAAGGAACAAACGAGTTCCGATGAAGAGGAGGCTCCTCTACCTCAACCTGCAAACACCCATGTGGAGTTCAAGAAGTCAAGCCTCCCGAACTCCAGGAGGAAGCCTAAGACCATATTTATCCCCTCTCGTTTCTTGCAGGAGAGTAAGCAGGAGCTTTGCCATAGAGTGTTGAAGCTTGAGGAGGAAAATGACAATTTAAGGGAGCAGAACTTTTTGCTCAAGTGGAAATTAGACAGGCTTAAGACTGCTTCGACAACTCCACCACCATCACCACCGAAGGAAGACAACTAAGCATTGGTATGGGCAATCCCCTTGGCTTTTGCCAAGCTTGGCGGAGTTGCCCTGGTATCATATCACCTTTTTATCTTTTGCTTTTACCTTTGTTTTAGTACTTTCCTTTTCAGTTTTTATTTCTTCTCTTAGAGGAATAAGTCTTTAGTGTTTAGTTTGAGTCTTTTGCTTTTGTCTCTCTCCCGATGTATTCGAGCTTACGAGCTATATAATAAAGAGTATCTTAGTCAAGGGCTTTGATTTGTGCCATGATCAAAAGTATGAAAAGAACGATAGCATGAAAGATCATGAGATGATCTTATGAAAAGTGATAACTTCACGTATGACACGTATGATGATTGAAACTTGTTGAGAATAAATCAACATAGACCCTAGTCATTGTTGCAATTAATAAGAAGTAATAAGGAAAGAGAGGTTTACACATAAATATATCATCTTAGACACTTTTTACAATTGTGAGCACTCACCAACCTATTACATGCCTAGGAGTAGATGTTGGTCAAGGAAGACAACATAATGAATTGTGTTTGCTTGGTTCCAAACAATGTTATATGATTAGAGATCCCTTAGCATGTGATGATTGCTTCCACCTCTTATTAGCCAAAACTCCCGCACCAAGTAGAGATACTACTTGTGCATCCATAAACCTCCAACCAGTTTTGCCATGAGAGTCCACCATACCTACCTATGGATTGAATAAGATCCTTCAAGTAAGTTGTCATCGGTGCAAGAAATAAAAATTGCTCTCTAATATGTATGATCTATTAGTGTGTGGAAAATAAACTTTGTACGAACCTGTGATGAGGAAGACATAAAAGCGACAGACTGCATAATAAAGTTCTTTATCACAGGAGGCAATATAAAGTGACGTTCCTCCGCACTAAGAGGACACACATTCAAACCTCAAAAGCGCATGACAACCTCTGCTTCCCTCTGTGAAGGGCCTATCTTGTACCTTTACTTTTTGCCCTTGTAAGAGTCATGGGGATCATCACCAATTCCTTATTTTTGCCTTTGTCTTGGCTACCGTCACATGCTTGGGAAAGATCTATATTCATATATCAACTTGGAGTTGAGTACTTATGCTTTATTGTTGTTGACTTTACCTTTGAGGTAAATGGTTGGGAGGCAAAACTATAAGCCCCTATCTTCCTCTGTGTCCAGCTCAAACTTTGACACCATGAGTACCACGTGAGTTGTAACAGTTGTGGAAAACAAAAGAGATGATTGAGTATGTGGGTTTGCCTTACAAGCTCTTATTTGACTCTTTCTGATGTTGTGATAAATTGCAATTGCTTCAATGACTATGGTTTATTGTTGGTTACTTCTCGGTAAGGTTTTTGCTTCATGCTTTACTTTGTGAAGGAATTGTTACTTTCCCATAAGAATCTTTATGATGTATTGCTGTCCTATGTGTGATCATGATGCCCTCATGTCCGTATTATGTTTTTTTTCGACACCTTCGTCCCTCAACATGTGGACATGTTTGTGGAACTTGGTTTTCGCTTGAGGACAAGCGAGGTCAAAGCTTGGGGGAGTTGATACGTCCATTTTGCATCATGCTTTCATGTTGATATTTATTGCTTTTTGGGCTGTTATATTACTTGTGGTACCATATTTATGCCTTTTCTCTCTTATTTTGCAAGGTTTATTTGAAGAGGGAGAATTATGGCAGCTGGAATTCTGGACTGGAAAAGGAGCAAATCTTAGTCCACTATTCTGCACATCTCCAAATGCCCTGAAAAGTTACGTGGATTTTTTTGGGATTATATAAAAAATACTGGGTGAAAGAACTACCGGAGGGGGGTTGCCAGGGCGCCACAAGCCCTGACACCGCCACCCCCTGGTGGTGGAGTGGGGGCTCGTGGGCTCCCTGACGGCCCACTAGCCCCCCTCTTTTGCTATATGAAGCGTCTTGGTCCAGAAAAAAATAGAAGGGAGCTTTTTCGTGGTTTCGCCGCCGCCACGAGGCGGAACTTGAGCAGATCCAATCTAGAGCTCTGGCAGGACGATCCTGCCGGGGAAACTTCCCTCCCGGAGGGGGGAAATCGTCGCCATCGTCATCACCAACACTCCTCTCGTCGGAGGGGAGGCATCTTCATCAACATCTTCATCAGCACCATCTCTTCTCCAATCCCTAGTTCATCTCTTGTAACCAATCTTTGTCTCACGACTCCGATTGGTACTTGTAAGGTTACTAGTAGTGTTGATTACTCTTTGTAGTTGATTCTAGTTGGATTACTTGGTGGAAGAGTTTATGTTCAGATCCTTGATGCTATTCATTACACCTCTGATCATGATTATGATTATGTTTTGTGAGTAGTTGCTTTTGTTCCTGAGGACATGGGATAAGTCATGTTAATAATAGTCATGTGAATTTGATATTCGTTCGGTATTTTGATATGATGCATGTTGTCTTTTCCTCTAGTGGTGTTATGTGAACGTCGACTACATAACACTTCACCATATTTGGGCCTAGAGGAAGGCATTGGGAAGTAGTAAGTAGATGATGGGTTGCTGGAGTGACAGAAGCTTAAACCCCAGTCTATGCGTTGCTTCGTGAGGGGCTGATTTGGATCCACTAGTTTAATGCTATGGTTAGACTTTGTCTTAATTCTTCTTTTGTAGTTGCGGATGCTTGCGAGAGAGGTTAATCATAAGTGGGATGCTTGTCCAAGTAAGGGCAGTACCCAAGCGCCGGTCCACCCACATATCAAACTATCAAAGTAACGAACGCGAATCATATGAACATGATGAAACTAGCATGACAGAAATTCCCGTGTGTCCTCGGGAGCGTTTTCCTCCTATAAGACTTTGTTCAGGCTTGTCCCTTGCTGCAAAAGGGATTGGGCCACTTGCTGCACCGTTGCTACTACTTGTTACTTGTTACTTTTTGCTCGCTACGTTTCACCTCGCTACACAATCAAATGTTACCGCTACTTTAAGTGCTTGCAGTTATTACCTTGCTGAAATCCGTTTATCAGAGCCTTCTGCTCCTCGTTGGGTTCGACACTCTTACTTATTGAAAGGACTACGATTGATGCCCTATACTTGTGGGTCATCACCGCTCAGGTTGAATTTACTCCACCATGTCTCAATTGCATTGAATGTGAAACTGCTAATTCTTCACTAGAATCATCAAATGCTGCTACCGCTACAAATTCTTTAACTGCCCCTGTGGTATCAAATTCTTCACTTGAGGAAACCACAAATGCTACTGATGAAAATGCAGGGCTGAAGGAATTGTATGTGATAGGCATATACAAAAGTCTCAAAGGGAATCAAACCCTTTGCGATGTGCTCAAAAAGCAGATCTTGCACAGGAACCCGAGGAAAGAAGGAATTGCCTTTGAGAGGAAATTGAATGCTGATAGATCATACTGGAAACCTGAGCAGTATCCCAAAACCTCATGGGTTGCTGCTAAAGGTCCTCCCGTCGATCCATCCTCTCTAACAGGCTTTGCATGTGAATTATCCTATTCCTCAGATGAGTCATTTGACTCCAACTATAAACTGTTCAAAAATCAATCAGGTGAAGCATTTGTTCTATATGTTGAGACTAACTGCAGGAATGGACCACCCCTGAGGAAAATCCGGGTCCCGGAAAGTTGCTTGGGAAATATTCAAGTGAATGTCCTCATGACACCACCTGCGAAGAACCTGAACCCCAGATCAATTTCCTGAGGTGGACCAAAGTCTTCAAGAGGATCAAAATCCTCAAATGGTCAACACTATACTCGTACTCGTGCTAATGCTTCTGATATGCAGGGAAATTCCAAGGGATATGAATATGAGCATTATTCCTCAAATCGTTATGTTCATAAATCCTTAAAGAACTTCTCTGCCTATTCATTTGAGTACTTTAATTCTCCCAATGTGAAAAGAAGTGCATTAGCTTCAATGCCCCCTTTCTCATACAGTGCTCGCAGGATGATGAACTCTTTGCCACCCCTTTAGATGTGGGTGGTGAAGAAATTGAAATAATCACTTCTGCAGGTCAAGTCTCCAGATGAAAATCATCATCTGAAGAATTTGCTGGAGACCTGAGGAAAATGCTTGCTTGGACGCAAGCTAAATTTGATGAAATGACAACATTTCACACGTCCTCAAATTTACTGTCTATGATGAAATTCCTATCTAATGAAATTGAAATCATATTCTTCAAGTCTCGAGCATATGAGATGGTAAGCTGTACTAATTCATCTGCAGGATGACAAACCCAAGAATACTGAGTGGGTTCTTGACTTTGGTTGCACAAACCATATGACTGGTGATAAAAGCTTGCTGATGAATTTGCCACTGACTCCATCACCACTCAAGCAAATCACCTATGCTGACAAAGGTAAAAGCAAGGTATTGGGACTTGGAAAAGTGGCTATTTCCAAGGACAGGCACATGGACAAAGTCATGCTTGTCGAATCCCTTGGGTTTAACCTCATGTCAGTCTCAATGCTTTGTGATCTTGATATGGTTGTTATCTTTGGAAAATACAGACGTGTAGTCATCATGGAATCTGATAGATCCAAAGTCTTCGAAGGCTTTAGGAGAGGAGATTTGTACATTGTTGATTTTTCCATAGGTCCTCAACCGGCCACATGCTTTCTAGCAAAAACCTTAGAAGGCTGGCTATGGCATCAAAGACTTGGTCATGCAGGCATGAGGAATTTGTACACGCTGGCGAAGAAGAAGCATGTCATAGGCATTGAATCAGTCAAATTCCTCAAGGACCACCTCTACGGTGCTTGTGAGTCTGGAAAAAATGACCAGATCCAAACACCCCTTGAAGACTATCATGACTACTACTCGTCCATTTGAATTGCTTCACATGGATCTATTTGGACCTACTCATTATGCTACTCTAACCAATGCAACATCTTTATATGGCTTTGTCATCGTTGATGATTATTCTCGATATACTTGGGTACATATCATTCTGTATAAAACTGAAGTGCACGAAGTCTTCAAATGATTTTCCTCAAGGGCCTCGACTAACTTCGGCGTCAAGATCAGACACATCAGAAGTGATAATGGGACAGAATTCAGAAATACTGGTCTTGATGATTATCTTGATGAACTTGGTATTACTCACGAATTATCTGCTCCTTATACTCAACAGAATGGCGTCATTGAATGCAAGAACATGACTCTGGTTGAAATGGCACGGACCATGCTTGAAGAATATCAGACTCCTCGTCGTTTCTGGCCTGAAGCAATAAACACTGCTTGCCACATCATCAACAGGGTATATATTCACAAATTCCTCAAGAAAACCTCATATGAACTCCTCACTCACAAGAAACCCAATGTAAGTTATTTCAAAGTCTTAGGTGCAAAATGCTGGATTAGATATCCTCACCATAGCTCAAAATTTGCACCTCAAGCACATGAGGGTTTTATGCTTGGTTATGGAAAGGACTCGCACACCTACAGAGTCTTCAACACCTATCATAACAAGGTTGCTGAAACTATAGATGTGCGGTTCGATGAAACTAATGGCTCGCAAAGAGAGCAATTGCCTCGTGTGCCAGACAAATTATCTCCTGAGGAAGCTATCAAGTTCAAAGCTACTAAAGACATCGTTCCTACTGAGGAAATTACTGAAGAAATCATCCCCAGCACTGATGAAATTCAAGCAGGTGCACCTCATGAAATTGCTCGAGATCAAATCCCTCAGCCTGGACAAAATCTTCAACCAGCTCATCCAAGAATTGCAAATGAAGTGGAACTTGACAAAGTCCTCGATGACATCAATGCGCCAGGTCCTCTCACTCGCTCAAAAGCTTCACATTTAGTTAACTTTTGTGGGCATTCCTCTTTTGGATCTATCACACAACCCTCAAAAGTTGTTGAAGCCTTCATGGAACCTGAGTGAATTCAAGCCATGCAAGATGAACTTCTTCAATCCAAGCTAAATGACGTGTGGGAACTCGTCAAACGACCAGATCCTCGCAAGCACAATATCATCGGCACCAAGTGGATTTTCCGAAACAAGCAAGATGAGGATGGTCAAGTGGTGAGGAATAAGGCACGGCTTGTAGCCCAAGGCTACACACAGGTTGAAGGAATTGATTTTGATGAAACTTTCGCACCTGTTGCTAGACTTGAAGCTATTCGAATACTAATTGCTTATGCTAATCATCATAATATTACTGTATATCAAATGGATGTGAAAATTGCATTCCTTAATGGTAAGCTTGAGGAAGAAGTATATGTTGCTCAGCCCCCAGGTTTTGAGGATCCGAAGCATCCACACAAAGTCTTCAGACTCAAAAAGGCACTCTATGGCCTCAAGCAAGCCCCTTGGGCGTGGTATGATACATTGAAGGAATTCCTCATGAAGAAAGGCTTCAAACCTGGTTCACTCGATCCAACTCTTTTCACAAAATCTTATGACAATGAACTATTTGTGTGCCAAATATATGTCGACGACATTATCTTTCATTGTACTGACAAACGTTACAGTGATGAATTTGCTTACATGATGAGTGAAGAATATCAGATGTCTATGATGGGGGAGCTAAAATTCTTCTTAGGTCTTCAAATTCGTCAACAACGCAATGACATGTTCATATCTCAAGATAAATACCTCAAGGATGTTGTGAGGAAATTCAACATGCATGAATGCAAAGGCGTCAAGATTCCTATGCCTACCAACGGCCACCTCTGCACTGACGAAAATGGTAAAGATTTCGATCAGCGGGAATATGGCTCAATGATTGGCTCTTTATTGTATCTTTGTGCATCTAGGCCAGATATAATGCTTAATGTTTGCATGTGTGCTTGTTTTCAAGCAAAACCAAAGGAATCACACCATAAGTCTGTGAAGCATATTCTTCGATACTCAGCTCACACACCAACACTAGGATTATGGTATCCCAAGGGCTCAAATCTTCACCTCGTTGGATATTCTGATTCTGATTATGCTGGTGATCGTGTGGATCGCAAGTCAACATCAGGCACTTGCCATTTCCTCGGAAGATCATTAGTCTGCTGGTCCTTGATGACGAGATGATGTATATACTTATTGCTCCTCGTTGGTTTCCCCAAGTGGAAGGTTGAGATGTAGTCAGCACCAAGTTTTCCCTCACACTGAGACTGTAATGTTTATCGAACTAGAAGGACTCCTAGGATCAACAAGTAGGTGTCTCCTGTCCCGGTCAGCATAAGACGTGGACCTACTCACACAACAAATAACATTGCTCCCAACGAGTACAGAGAGGTTGTCAATCTCTCCGGCCTTGTAGTTTGCAAAGGATCAAAACACAAGCGGGAAAAGTAATAATGATTGCAACGGAAAAGTAAATAAAAGCAGTAAATGATGGAGGTGTAAACAATGATGGTGATATGGACCAGAGTCACATGATGTTCACTAGTGATGTATCTCTCCCAAAAGACGATAAACAACTATGCTTGGGTAAACAAATCACAGTTGGGCAATTGACAGAATTATGAACGCACACAATGCTAACTATGCTACTTGATAGTTAGAGGTTCAATAGTAATGGGTAGTACGCCAAGACAAGTAGACCGTTTATTCATCAGCATCTACTTACTAATCATCCACCTTGAGATATCTATCCAGAACATCTCGGTGGTATTAAGTTGCGAGCCCCACCCAAAGTGTAAACTCAAAGCAACGGACAACTGCATTAACGAACTATGCGTAAGGTAAACAATCCTTGCAACTGTGGTCACAAGCACCATTGTATTCTCCCTGGTGGCAACAACACATCCCCTAGTCTCATGTTTCTGTCACTCAAGCTAGACATCAAGGGGCATGACCCCACAATCATGCATAACGCTCCCTCTTCGAGTTTCAATCTACTACTCGGCCAAAGCAATAAATAGCAACGGAGAACATGCATGAATCACTAAGGAACATAATATAAAAGGATAATCAAATATATAACTCAAAATAATCTGAACATAATCTCATAATCCATCGGATCCCAACAAATCTAGCATAGCAATAGTAAGAGAATTTCATAGATTCCTTGATCATGTAGGGCATCTTACGAGGACTAACCATTGAAGCACAAGATTGGAGAGAAGACATCACATAGCTACTGGTCATGGACTCATAGTCCAAGGAGGACTACTCACCACACGTCCGGGAAGCGTCCATGGCGGTGGAGAAGCTCCCGGAGGTCAATCCTCCCTCCGGTAGGGTGCTGGGAAGGGGTCTCCTGATGCTCCCGATCTCAAAAGCGCTGCAGCAGCGGAACGATGGAGAAATTTGCGATTCTGGATGTGATGGAAGGTTTTCTCGCGGAGGAGTAAATATAGGCCAAAGGAGGGCACCGGAGGAGGTGAAACCCACCCAGGCAGCCTCTTGGCGCGGCCAGGGGGTAGGCCGCACCAGGAGGTTGCCTAGACGACCCATGGCCCCCTCTGGCCCATCTTCAGTGATCTGGAAGCTTTTGTTACACTGATTTTTTATATATTTTTCCTGGAATTTTTCGGTCTTCAGAAAATTGGGTAAAAGCCCCTGCAAAATAGACATAAACTAACAAAAACTGGCACTTGGTGCACTGAGTTAGTAGGTTAGTCCAAATATGTGTAAAATTATATGAAAGTGTAGCAAAACATGTAACAATGTCACCCAAAAGATCATGGAACAAGCAGAAATTATAGATATGTTTGGGACGTATCAACATCCCTGAGCTTAATTTCTGCTCTTCCTTGAGTAGATAAAAGATAACACAATATTTTCTGTGGTGACATGCTAACACACATATAAGAACTTCAAAGTAAAGCAAGTAAGTTATGCAATTCAAGTCAAGACAATAACAAGCAAGAGTTTATATCTAGTATTGAGTTTACAAAGTAAGAACATAAAAGTGCAAGAGCTCTCGTTGTCCGTGACTCCAATGTGTCCAAATGGTGTTTGCGTGCAAGAAATGGGAGATGGGTTGAGATCATAAAATATATATTTTTTAATTGAGAACTCAATCAACTAAACTTTCACACTTGGTCTCCTTCGGAATCTTATTTTGACTCATCCCCAGACCACTAGTCAGGCACAAGTCAAAATGATCCTCTCCCTTTCGACTTTGAGCACTCATGCAATGGATGAGCGTAAGCAAGATATGTTGGCACTTAGGATGGCAAATAGAATAATGATGGGGAAGGAAGACAAAAATGTGTGAAAGGCTCACATCAATGAGGACAACCATAGGCGAGAGAAAGCCAAATGATAGATATGATGCGAGGAGTAGTGATTGCCATGTAACAGATGCACATATGAGCTAAGGAAAGCTCTCCAATGGAACTAGTGGGGGTGCATCCAACTTGTTTGCTCATGAAGACCTAGAGCTCATTTGAGGAGGCTCATCATTGGAATATGCAAACCAAGTTCTATAGTGTAAGGGTCCCCACATAATTATGCATGAATGATAATCTCTATGTAGTAGAAATATAGCAATGGAGTATGAGTGTGGTTCGTTCAAAAGGAATAGTAGTGTTGCCCCCTTCTGTCTTTTTATTTCTCTTTTTTTATTTTTCTCTTTTTATTTTTATTTTTTTGTGGCCTCTTTGGATCTTTCTTTTTATCTCTAATTTGTCCACTTTGGGATCTTTTGTTTTGTCCTCTTTGGGATCTTTTACTCTCTTAAGGGTAACACTCTATGTTTTACATGAATAAAAAGAAGATCATCACACTTTATAAGAAGTACTCAACATAAAGACAAGTGAAAACTATCAAGATGTATGCAAATGTATGCCTCTGCCAGTGTAGAAGGGTATGCAATGATACTAGCGCATCATGTAGCAATAATATGGGCAAGGCGCAACTATCATGCGGCTCTACGATCAAGCAAAAGCATGTATGACATGAAGATCAAGTCATGAGATGGTAGATGTTGCATGGTAATGTATCTCGGAAAGGCTATGGAAATGCCTTAATAGGTAGGTATGGTGGTTGTTTTGAGGAAAGATATAATGAGGCTTATGTATGACAGAGCGTATCATGTCATGGGTTTGGATGCACTGGCGAAGTTTGCACCAACTCTCAATGTGAGAAAGGGCAATGCACGGTACCGAAGAGGCTAGCAAAATATGGATGGTGGAAGTGCCAAAATCGAATACTCACATTAGTCCGAAGAACTCATACACTTATTATCGGTAACTCTCTATCTAGTTAGGAGGTTCACAAAGAGACAAGTACCCCGAGGAGGAGTGTTTGGGGGTTTGGTTATCCTTGCGCATCCTCGACTCATGGTAACGTCACGGTACTCTATATATTCCAGCCCCTCGAGAGGTGAGCGATAAATTTAGTAGCTAGAGTTCTCAACTAATTTTTAGTTTTTGAAAAACACACGGATTTCCCAAAATACGACACCTATCACTAATAGTCTCAAGCTCTTGGCACCAATAGTCCAAACATTACTCAAATCAATACCTCAAAACTATTGTGAGTTACTACTATACTTAAATAGCAACCTCAGTTACCTACTCTTGCAAGACACACAACTCAGTGCAACGAGCCAACTCTCTAAACAAGATAAGCATGATAACTCAAGAGAGTTCCAAAAGCAACCTAAATAAAAATCTCTTAAAAAGATAAACATGAAAACTAAGAGCTAAGCATGACAGTAGCTAAGTAAACATAGATAACACACAAAAAAGATTAGCATGAAAACCTATGTTGTGTTCTAGAGTGGAATGGAGCGTGTTTCTCTCCCAAACAAGGTAGGCTAGGTTCCAACTTGTTAAGAACATAAAGAAAAACTAAAACAAACTAAAAAGTAAATAGCGGACGCTCCAAGAATAGCACATAACATATGAAGTGATAAAAATATAGCATGGAGATGGACGAACTGATGATTGTTGATAGAGAAGGGGATGCATGTGGGCATCCCCAAGCTTAGACGCTTGATTCTCCTTGAATATTTCTTGGGGTGCATGGGGACATCCCCAAGCTTGAGAGCTTGACACCCCTGTATCTTCTTTCATCATCTCCCATTGCATACTTGAAAACTCCCTTCATACGAAACTCATCATAAGTTGATTAGAGTGGTTAGTACCCTTAATAAAATAATTCATTACCTGCTGGAAAAAAATATTTTCATGAAAATCTACTGTTTCTCATGATTGCCAAAAGGTTTTTGCAAATAAAAAGTAAGCTTAGGATTTGCAAAAAATGATGTAAACGCAAAACATGGCAGAATCTGTGAAAAACATAACATAAGGTAGTAAATAATTTATTCGGGGCACTTCTACAACTCAAATCAAAAAACTCAGAACATATGCCAGAAAGGCAATTATATATATCATTCTGTCAAAAAATTCAGACAAAAAGATGATTTGGTGATTTTTGGAGAATGTTTTCGTCAAGCAGGCAGAATCTGTTTCTAGACAACATGTCACAATTTTTAAACTTTCTTGCAATCGGAGGCTATAACTTGGCACAAAGCTTAAAAATAAAGATACAATGATGTTGCTACAGTAGTAACAAGCATCAAGACCACTAAAACTGAAAGTAAAAACCAAATTGGGTTGACTCCCAACAAGCGCTTTCTTTAATGTCTTTGATCTAGGCACAGTGCAAGAAGATCAAGTTGTATCAATTGAACCATCATCAAGATCATCAAAGAGCTCTTCAATAATACAACTAGTCTTAAGAGGACTCTCAAAGAGAGGCTTAGTGGCAACACTTCTAGGAGCAAAATCAAAGGTAGTAATACCAATTGAAATTTCATTTCTAATTCTATTTAAGAGAGGTATCTCTTACAAGGTCTTCAAAGTTTACACTCCCCTAGCAATAGGTATATTTGTTTTGGGTTGAGGAACCTTGGGTACGTTATCAATCCTAGAAGCATTAAATAAAGCGCAAATTTTGTGCATGGAGCTATCAAGTCTATTTAAGTTCCCTTGAATCCTACGATCTACTTCATTAATTTTAATCATGTTTGGCATCTCTAGCTCTATCTTCTCAAGTTTACTCATAACATGAGATAAAGTGATATCATCCTTTATGTCAACAATAGGTGGGATTCTGACAAGATTTTCCATAACGTTAAGAGCCTCCCCAACGGGAGCTTCCAAGAAATTCCATCCTATTATTGTGTCTAGAACAAACCTATGCCAAGAAGTAATACCAACATAAAAATTTCTAAGCAGAATAGTGGTGGATTGCTTCTTGGTGGCTCTATCTTGAGAATTTTTAGTTCTATACCAAGCATCTTCCAAACTTTCTCCAACCCTTTGTTTGAAGGTGAGAATCTCTCCTTCGGGTGCAACACTAGAGGCAAAGGATTTAGACATACTGACTAAACAAAACAAAGTAACTATTTTTTGTGGTTTTTGGTATAAGACTCTAAAGTAAAAACTAAAAACCAAACTAACAAGACTAAAAAGAAAAGGTAAATGATAGCGTGCAATTCCCCTATCTTGAAGACTGGAGTCCTCGGCAACGGCGCCAGAAAACTTTGCTTGATGACGAGATGATGTATATACTTCTCGCTCCTCGTTGGTTACCCCAAGTGGAAGGTTGAGATGTAGTCAGCAGCAAGTTTTCCCTCACACAGAGATTGTAAGGTTTATCAAACCAGAAGGACTCCTAGGATCAACAAGTAGGTTTCTCCTGTCCTGGTCAGCAGAAGACGTGGACCTGCACACACAACAAATAACATTGCTCCCAATGAGTACAGAGAGGTTGTCAATCTCTCCGGCCTTGTAGTTTTCAAAGGATCAAAACACAAGCGGGAAAGTAATAGTGATTGCAACGGAAAAGTAAATCAAAGCAGTAAATGATGGAGGTGTAAACAATGATGGTGATATGGACTGGAGTCACATGATGTTCACTAGTGATGTATCTCTCCCAAAAGATGATAAACAACTATGCTTGGGTAAACAAATCACAGTTGGCCAATTGACAGAATTATGAACACACCGCAATGCTAATTATGCTACTTGATAGTTAGAGGTTCAATTGTAATGGGCAGCACGCCAAGACAAGTAGATTGTTTATTCATCAGTATCTACTTACTAATCATCCACCTTGAGATATCTATTGAGAACATCTCGCTGGTATTACGTTGCGAGCCCCACCCAAAGTGTAAACTCAAAGCAACGGACAACTGCATTAACGAACTATGCGTAAGGTAAATAATCCTTGCAACCGTGGTCACAAGCACCATTGTTTTCTCCCTGGTGGCAACAACACATCCTCTAGTCTCATGTTTCTGTCTCTCAAGCTAGACATCGAGGGGCATGAACCCACAATCATGCATAACGCTCCCTCTTGGAGTTGCAATCTACTACTCGGCCAAAGCAATAAATAGCAAGGGCGAACATGCATGAATCACTAAGTAACATAAAATAAAATGATAATAAATATATAACTCATAACAATTTGAACGTAATCTCATAATCCATCGGATCCCAAAAAACCGAGCATAGCAATAGCAAGAGAATTACATAGATGCCTTGATCATGTAGGGCAGCTCATAAGGACTAACCATTGAAGCACAATATTGGAGAGAAGACATCACATAGCTACTGGTCATGGACTCATGGTCCAAGGAGGACTACTCACGGCACGTCCGAGAAGCGTCCATGGAGGTGGAGAAGCTCCCGGAGGTTAATCCTCCCTCCGGCAGGGTGCTGGGAAGGGGTCTCCTGACGCTCCCGATCTCGGAAGCACCGCGGCGGAGGAACGATGGAGAAATTCACGATTCTGGATGTGATGGAAGGGTTTTATTGTGGAGAGTAAATATAGGCCAAAGGAGGGCACCGAAGGAGGTGGGACCCACCCAGGCGGCTTCTTGGCGCGACCAGGGGGTAGGACGCACGAGGAGGTCACCTGGACGGCCCCTGGGCCCCCTCTGGCCCATCTTCGGTGATCTCGAAGCTTTTGTTACGCTGATTTTTTATATATTTTTCCTGGAATTTTTCGGGCTTTGGAAAATTGGGTAAAAGCCCCTGCAAAATAGACATCAGCTGATAGAAACTAGCACTGGGTGCACTGAGTTAGTAGGTTAGTCCAAATATGTGTAAAATGATATAAAAATGTAGCAAAACATATAACAATGTCACCCAAAAGATCATGGAACAAGCATAAATTCTAGATACGTTTGGGACGTATCAGTCCTCAAAGAAGCAGAACTGTGTTTCCCTCTCCACTGCCGAAGCTGAGTACATTGCTGCTGGATCTTGCTGTGCTCAACTGCTATGGATGAAACAAACCCTGAGAGACTACGACATCAACATGAAGAATGTGCCTCTCTACTGCGACAATGAGAGTGAAATCAAGATCGCCTACAACCCAGTACAACACTCGAAGAGTAAGCACATCCAGATTCGTCATCATTTTCTTTGGGAACATGTCCTCAAGGGCAATATCATTATCGATCATGTGAAGACCGACGATCAGCTAGTAGATATTTTCACTAAGCCCTTGGATGAGAGAAGGTTTTGCAAGTTGAGGTGTGAGCTAAATATCCTAGAGTCTTCAAATGTTTTGTGAAAACATGCACACATCCTAACACTTATGCAAAATTGACGACTTAGATGTGCATCACACAAAGAATCGATTTTCTTCAATCAATGAAAAATATCACTTTTAGTGTGAAGAAACTAATGAAGAATTGGTTCTTAGGGCCCTATGATAACTGTACGCGGCGCCTGAAATCATCATTCTTATACGGTGGGTCACGCCACCACCCTATTTTGAAATTCTTCAAGCTGGTTTTTCTTCAAAGGTGAAATTCATCAATCTGACACTTTGTCACAAAATCCTCAATTTTTCAAAATCTTCAAAACATTTGATGATTTTCATTTGAGTATATATATATATATATATATATATATGTATATAATGAGCTTTCAAAGTCCTCAACATCATTCACTTATAGCTCAGTCTTCAACTTGATATTTCATCTAAGTGAATGTGATCGGACCCGACTCCCCTCTCTGCTAAGCTCAACCCAGTCTATTCTCAATTCTTCATATGCGTTCTATTTGACACCTGTTCAAAATCCTCACTGAGTCCTTGTCAGCTGAGGACTTTGCAACAAAATCCTCAAAAATTCAAAAATTGTTTTTATAACGTTACACAGTTACTGGACCCACTTCTCACGATCGGATAACCACGAATTCCACCGCTTCAGTCGTGGGCACCACGTGTCATGCGGAGACGGATGGGCAAGGGCAGTTCGGTCCGAAAGTTTCGGCCGAACAGTTTTTCACCTGAGCTATAAATAGGCCCTTACCCCCCCCCCTTCAGTCAAAACTCTTCTCCTCTCGTCTTCTCCGCTCAAGCTCAACGCTAGCATCCTCGTCGCCGGTGAGGAAAAGCTTCGCTGCCTTGCCCTCGCCCTCGCCGAACTCACGATGGCCGCGGAAAATCGTCTTCCGCCGCTGTCGTAGCTGACTTCAGTTGCCAAGTTAGGGCGCTGAAGATCTGAACCGAGGAACTTCTCTCTTTTACTGCTCCAGTTCTTCGTGTTATTCGCACAGGGTAAATAAAATCATATTTTACTGCCTGTGTTGATCTTTTAATTCCCTTTAGACTCGCGAAATCTGTTTTTCCTCAAAGAGTCTGTCAGCCATGTACACTCATTCGTCAAGCACTTCATGAATTTCACTAAGCCACTAAAATTCTTCATGAGATTCCTCAATTGTGTAAATTCTCGAATCTGCACAACTATGGAACCCAAGATCAAAATGCTTAGTCAAATTCCTCAAGTCCCTAGTCAAATTCCTCAACTTTTAGAAAAAATCAGTTTCTTCAAATCTGAGAACGCATATGAACTCCCAAAATTCTTCGCACCTATTCTCTGTTCACAGGTACAAAAATGTTAGCTGATGAATCTCTAGGTTCTCATCAACTTAACTCATTTGCAGCGTTCCTCGAAGAAACTTTACCTGTGTCTTTAGAGTCATCAAGAGTTCAGATTCCTTAGCAAAAGCATCAGTTGAAGAAAATGAAGGATGATCGGAAGCAGAAAGGAGGAAAGAAGCTGGAATAGAACACAACATTTGAAATACCTGAAGACATATATGCTGATTATTGTACTCCCGATGGGGAAATTCATGGTAAAGAGACCATGGCGAAGCACAAGATAAGGCTTCAGAAGATTGAGTGCAGGTGGGCTAAGGAGTGGAAGGGGTACATATATGTGACTGCAAAATATGCGAATAAATTCGCCCTCAAGCCACCTTGCAAGAGGCCTCCACGGGGTGATCAACAAGTTGCTCATCCCTCAAGTCTTGAAACTATTGAGGTTTACCCAGATGAGAAAGACAAATATTTGTCTAAGTTAGAGAAGAAGGCAGAAGCAGCTGTGAAGGAATTCAATGAGGATTCTGCTGCTGCAGCCACTGCTGCCACTTCTTTAGCTGCTGAGGCATCTGCTACAGCAATTCCACAGAAGAAGACTTTGCTGAAGAAACCCAAAGCCTCAGTGCCAAAAGAGCAATTGCCTCAAAAGGCTGCAACAGCAGCAAAATCTTCAACAACACCATAGTCTTCACCCCCACAACAGAAGGAGCTCAGTAAGCTTCAACCTTCACAATCAAGTTCCTCAGTACCATCTGCCACTAGCTCTACTGCAAAGTCTTCACCCACTCTTTTGAAGACTAAAATCACTGTCGGGAGAGGCATCAGGCCAAGTCCTAGCAAGGTCATCAATGTTCCTTCTACATAAGAGGGAAGTGAACAATTTGATGAGGAAACACTCCAAGCAATCATTAGAAACAAACAGGAACGTGTTGCACAAGCCTCCGGCAACTCCATTCCTCTAGATATGGATCCGAAGGTTTTGCTGGATTTCATCGATCTCTGGTATGAATATCCAAACACACCGGTTGATGACTTAAAGCTTCCCCCTGGTGTCAGTCATATGGTGGTCACTTTTATCAATGAAGCAAAGTGGAAAGAGCAGCAAGCCAAGCAAGCAAGGGCTGCCAAACTCAAGACGGAGAAATTCCTCAAGCAGAATCTACTCAACCTGACGCCTGAAGCACTTGTATCAACTCAGACTAAACTTAAACCCTCACAAATAGGTATAGAAGTCTTCGCTCTGATCGTCAAGGCGTCAAGGTGAATTTCATCAAAGCTGCAACAACTGTTGTTGATGAATACAACAAGAGAACGACCCCTCTAAAGTAGCAAACACCACCTTAGTGTTGAAATTATGCCCTAGAGGCAATGATAAATAAGTTATTATTATAATTCCTGTGTCAAGATAATCGTTTATTATCCATGCTATAATTGTATTGAATGAAGACTTAGATACATGTGTGGATACATAGATAAAACACCGTCCCTAGCAAGCCTCTAATTGGTTAGCCAGTTGATCAAGGATAGTCAGGGTCTTCTGGCTATGAGCAAGGTGTTGTTGCTTGATAACTGGATCACATCATTGGGAGAATCATGTGATGGACTAGACCCAAACTAATAGACGTAGCATGTTGATCGTGTCATTTTGTTGCTACTGTTTTCTGCGTGTCAAGTATTTATTCCTATGACCATGAGATCATATAACTCACTGACACCGGAGGAATGCTTTGTGTGTATCAAACGTCACAACGTAACTGGGTGGCTATAAAGATGCTCTATAGGTATCTCCAAAGGTGTCCGTTGAGTTAGTATGGATCAAGACTGGGATTTGTCACTCCGTGTGACGGAGAGGTATCTCGGGGCCCACTCGGTAATACAACATCACACACAAGCCTTGCAAGCAATGTGACTTAGTGTAAGTTGCGGGATCTTGTATTACAGAACGAGTAAAGAGACTTGCCGGTAAACGAGATTGAAATAGGTATGCGGATACTGACGATCGAATCTCGGGCAAGTAACATACCGAAGGACAAAGGGAATGACATACCGTATTATATGAATCCTTGGCACTGAGGTTCAAACAATAAGATCTTCGTAGAATATGTAGGATCCAATATGGGCATCCAGGTCCCGCTGTTTGATATTGACCGAGGAGTCCCTCGGGTCATGTCTACATAGTTCTCGAACCCACAGGGTCTGCACACTTAAGGTTCGACGTTGTTTTATGCGTATTTGAGTTATATGTTTGGTTACCGAATGTTGTTCGGAGTCCGGGATGAGATCACGAATGTCACGAGGGTTTCCGGAATGGTCCGGAAATGAAGATTGATATATAGGATGACCTCATTTGATTACCGGAAGGTTTTCGTAGTTACCGGGAATGTACCGGGACTGACGAATGGGTTCCGTGAGTTCACCGGGGGGGGCAGCCCACACCGGGGAAGCCCATAGGCCTTAGGGGTGCCGCACCAGCCCTTAGTGGGCTGGTGGGCAAGCCGAGAGAGGCCCCTGTGCAGGAGATAAGAAAATCAAAGAGAAAAAAGGGGAAGTGGGAAGGAAGGGAAGGACTCCACCTTCCAATCCTAGTTGGACTAGGATTGGAGGAGGAATTCTCCTCCCCCCCATCGGCCAAACCCCTTGGGGCCTCTTGAGCCCCAAGGCAAGGCTCCTCCCCTCCCACCTATATATACGGAGGTTTTAGGGCTGATTTGAGACAACTTTTCCACGGCAGCCCGACCACATACCTCCACGGTTTTTCCTCTAGATCGCATTTCTGCGGAGCTCGGGCGGAGCCCTGCTGAGATTAGATCACCACCAACCTCCGGAGCGCCGTCACGCTGCCGGAGAACTCATCTACCTCTTCGTCTCTCTTGCTGGATCTAGAAGGCCGAGATCATCGTCGAGTTGTACGCGTGCTGAACGCGGAGGTGCCGTCCGTTCGGCACTAGATCGTGGGACGGATCGCGGGACGGTTCGCGGGGCGGATCGAGGGACGTGAGGACGTTCCACTACATCAACCGCGTTCACTAATGCTTCTGCTGTGCGATCTACAAAGGTACGTAGATCGGAAATCCCCTCTCATAGATGGACATCACCATGTAGGTTTTCGTGCGCGTAGGAAAATTTTTGTTTCCCATGCGACGTTCCCCAACACTTAGTCTAGCTACACTGTTCAGCTGCGTGAGGAAGATGAAATTGATGAACCAACTGCTGAGGAAATTCCTCAAGATACTCTAGCTGAAGAAACTGCCAGGCCTGACACTGAATCGGTGCCTGATGAAATTGTTCCTTCACCACAACCCTCAAAGGTGAAGAAAGTGACTCCGTTTGCATCAGACGTGAAGAAGACCAAAGCGGCTGAGAAAGAAGCCAAAAAGAGAAAAGCGACAATGGCCTCAGAAACCTAAGAGACCAAACGCCTGAAGGTTACTCACTCAGAGTCTTCATCAGCCCCGGTGGATGCTACCCCTCTGAATGTAGCACCATCATACATGATCGTTCCCTTCGGAGTTCACTATGTCATTCCTGAAGAAGATGAAGAAATGGATAATGCTAAAGATGACGAAATAATGGATGAGGAAATACAAATAGATGATATTCCTCAGTCCACCACTCCTCCAAAGACCACTGAAGAACAAGTGGGTGATGATGATGACATTGGGTGCAGCACACCAGTAATTCATGATGATTTCTGGGAAGAAATTCATCCTCGTTCACCAAGGACAACTCAAATCCCTCCAACTCGTGTTGCAGCTGAGATTCTCACCGGTTCTGACGGAAGAACCATTCATGAGGAATCTGCTCAAGAATCAGCTGCATCAGCTGAAGACAATGCATCGACGAATACTGCAACTGCCTCCTCCAACAAGCAAATTCCTCAAGCTGAAGAGAATCCTCAAACTGAGGAAAATGCAGGAACTGAAGAACATGCTACTGCGTGCTTCTAGTTGCTCAACAATTAGCAATTGTCTTGCAATGGCCCACCAGCGTGTGGGATCACGGCAGTTTCCGAGGGTAGAGTATTCAACCCAAATTTATTGGTTCGACACGATGGGAGTGAAAGGATATTCTCCAGTATTAGCAGTTGAGTTGTCGGCTCAACCACACCTGAAAGATTAGTATCTGCAAGCAGGATATAAGCAGCAAAGGTAGTATGATAGCAATGGTGCTAGGAAAGAATCTGTTGACGGCAGATTATTCCTAACTAAAGTATCAATGGTGCCAAATAAGTATTGTAGCAGGTAGCAGCAGTGTAACGAGTAACATCAGTGGCAAGGAACAACAGTAGTGACAGCAGTAGCAAGTAGCAACAATAGCAAGTAACAGCAGTAGCGAGTAACAGTAGTAGCAACAGTAGTGGCAGCAGCAGCAGGACGAAGCAAGTAACAGTAGAAGCAACAACAAGTAACAGTAGTAGCAACAGTAGTGGCAGCAGCAGCAGGACAAAGCAAGTAACAGTAGCAGTGGGACAAACTCGTAGGCAATGGATCGGTGATTTGTCGGATGACATTCATCATGCAACAGTTATAACACGGAGAGATATGTGGCTAGCTCCCGTTCGTCAATGTGATGTAGGCATGCATTCCGTGTGTAGTCATACGTGCTTAGGGAAAAGAACTTGCATAACATCTATTGTCCATCCCTCCCGTGGCAGCGGGGTCCAAATGGATACTACGAGATATGAAGGTTCTCCTTTTAATAAAGAACCAGACCAACGCATTAGCACTTGGTGAACACATGAACTCCTCAAACTATGGCCATCACCGGGAGTGGTTCTGGTTATTGTCACTCCGGGGTTGTCGGATCATAACACATAGTAGGTAACTACAACTTGCAAGATCGGATCTAAAACACACATATATTGGTGACAACATAATAATTTCATATCTGAAATCATGGCACTCGGGCCCTAGTGACAAGCATTAAGCATGGCAAAGTAGTAGCAACATCAATCTCAGAACATAGTGGATACTAGGGATCAATCCCCGTCAAAACTAACTCGATTACATGATAGATCTCATCCTACTCATCACCGCCCAGCGAGCCTACGAATAGATTACTCACGAACGACGAAGAGCTTCATGGAATTGGAGAGGGAAGAACGTTGATGATGACGATGGCGACGATCTCGTTGATTTGGAGCCCAAAACGGACTCCGGATCTGCCCTCTAGGGCAAGAACGGGATGTGGCGGCACCTCTCGATCGTGAAACGCGATGAACTCTTCTCTCTTGATTTTTTCTGGGACGAAAGGGAATAAATAGCGCTGGAATTGGGGGTGACAAAGCCACGTGGTCCCCATAAGCCTTGTAGCCGCGGCCAGGGCGAGGCCGCGGCTATAGGGCTTGTGGCCCACTGGCCCGTCCCCTCCGGTGGATCTTTGCACAGGTATTTTTCATATTTTCCAGAAATATTCTTCGTAAATTTTCAGGACGTTCTGAGAACTTTCATTTCTGCACAAAAACAACACCATGCCAATTCTGTTGAAAACAGCGTCAGTCCAGGTTAGTTCCATTCAAATCATGCAAGTTAGAGTCCAAAACAAGGGCAAAAGAGTTTGGAAAAGTAGATACGATGGAGACGTATCAACTCCCCCAAGCTTAAAACCTTGGTTGTCCTCAAGCAATTCAGTTGACAAACTGAAAGAGAAACAAAAACTTTGACAAACTCTGTTTGATCTTGTTGTTGCAACTATGTCTAACTCATAACCAGAATTTCAGCAAGATCACAAGTTAACCACATAAGCAAGTGACACATAGGTCTCACGGTAAACTAATATCAATGGCATAATCAGCTAGCGAGCAAATAATAATGAGTTTCAGATATCAACAATCCAATCAAAAAAAGCATGAAGCAATATGAATAGGTGGTATTGCTACGGCAACAAAAGACCTTTCCTGGCAACGGCGCCAGGAATCCTTCTGCTACGGGCTACGCCTATAGGGACTTCCTTGGCAAGTATGCAAAGGATTCCCCCACGGCCTTGGAGCCTTGCGTTGGTATTCCCTTGAAGAGGAAAGGGTGATGTAGCACAGCGGCGGTAAGTATTTCCCTCAGTTTGAGAACCAAGGTATCAATCTAGTAGGAGGATCGCGTCAAGTCACAAGTATCTGCACAAACACAAAGAGCTTGCACCCAACGCTTTGAAGGGGTTGTCAATCCCTTATAGATTGTTTGCAAAGTGAGAACTGAAAGCAAAAGGTAAACAAAGCAAAGTAAAAGTAAAAGTGGAGATGATAGTTGTGAATAGACCCGGGGGGCGTAGTGTTCACTAGTGGCTGCTCTCATGAAAGCAAGTACACGGTGGGTGAACGAATTACTATCGAGCAATTGATAGAACCGCGCAAAGTCATGACGTTATCTACGGCAATGATCATATCTATAGGCATCACTTCCAAAACAAGTAGAGCGATACTTTCTGCATCTACTACTATTACTCCACACGTCGACCGCTATCTAGCATGCATCTAGTGTATTGAGTTCATAAGAACAAAGTAACGCCTTAAGCAAGATGACATGATGTAGATGGACAATCTCAAATCTATGATAAAAGCCCATCTTTTTACCCTTGATGGAAACAACACGATGCGTGCCTTGCTGCCCCTTCTGTCACTAGGAAAGGTCATCGCACGGTATGAACCCAAA
This sequence comes from Hordeum vulgare subsp. vulgare, assembly GCF_904849725.1. NCBI lineage: Eukaryota > Viridiplantae > Streptophyta > Magnoliopsida > Poales > Poaceae > Hordeum > Hordeum vulgare. The sequence continues at coordinate 566,184,893 of NC_058524.1, read as the reverse complement.
ACCAAGCACTTCTCCCATTGCAAGAATCATAGATCTAGTTGGCCAAACAAAACCCAAGACTCGGAGAGACTTACAAGTATATCAAATCATGCATATAAGAAATCAGCAAAGACTCAAATATAATTCATAGATAATCTGATCACAAATCCACAATTCATCGGATCTCGACAAACACACCGCCAAAGAGGATTACATCGGATAGATCTCCATGAACATCATGGAGAACTTTGTATTGAAGATCCAAGAGAGAGAAGAAGTCATCTAGCTACTAACTACGGACCTGTAGGTCTGAAGTAGACTACTCACGAGTCATTGGAGGGGCGATGATGTTGATGTAGAAGCCCTCCAGCTCCAAAGTCCCCTCCGACGGGGCATCGGGAAGGGTCTCCAAATGAGATCTCGCGGAAACGGAAGCTTGCGGCGGCGGAAAAGTGTTTTCGTGGATGCCCTAATTTTTTCTGGGATTTTAGGGAATATATAGACGAAAGAGCTAGGGCAGGGGAGCGCCAGGGAGGCCACAAGCCTGGTCGCCGCGGGCCCCCCTGGCCTCCTGCCTTGGCCCTCAAGTCCCCCGATCTTCTTCTGTTTTGGAAAATTTTATTTCGTGGATTTTATTCCGCTTGGACTCCGTTCCAAAATCAGATCTGGAAAGAGTCAAAAACATAGAAAAAACAGGAACTGGCACTTGGCAGTGAATTAATAAGTTAGTCCCAAAAAAGATATAAAAGGTATATAAAACATCCAAAGTTGACAAGATAACATCATGAAACCATCAAAAATTATAGATACGTTTGAGACATATCAAGCATCCCCAAGCTTAACTCCTGCTCGTCCTCGAGTAGGGAAGTGATAAAGAATGAATTTTTGATGCTTTCATGCTACCTAGCATAGATGTCCTTTGTAACTCCTCTTATGTGACGTGAATGTTCAGATCCATTAGATTCAAAACAATAGTTTGCTATTGACGTGGAGACAATAATACTTCAAGCAAACTAGCAAGGTAATCATGAACTTTCAAAATAACAAGGCCAAAAGAAAGTTATCCCTACAAAATCATATAGTCTGGCTATGCTCTATCATCCTTGCACAACGAATTTAAATCATGCACAACCTCGGTATTGGCCAAGTAATTGTTTTCACACCTTTACTTTCTCAAACTTTTTCAACTCTCACGCAATACATGAGCGTGAGCCATGGTTTCAGCACTATAAGTGCAATGGAGTGTGGTAGAGGTTGCAAGGCAAACAAGGAGAAGATGGTCACATTGACTAGGCATATCAATAAGCTATGGAGAAGCTCATCAATAGATATCAATGTGAATGAGTAGGGATTGCCATACAAATGATGCACTAGAGCTAAGAGTAAGTGAAAGCTCTTAAAGAAAACTAGTGGGTGTGCATCCAACCTGCTTGCTCACGAAGACCTAAGGCAATTTTTAGGAAGCCTATCATTGGAATATACAAGCCAAGTTATATAATGAAAATTTTCCACTAGCTATATGGTGGTGACAAAACGAGAGACTCTCAATCATGAAAATCATGGTGCTTAATAAGCACAAGTGTGGAAAGATAGTAGCATTGTCCCTTCTCTCTTTTTCTCTCATTTTTTTGGTGGGCTCTTTGGCCTCTTTTTTATTTTATTTTATTTTATTTTGGTGGGCATCTTTGGCCTCTTTTTGTAAATGGGCTTCCCTGGCCTCTTTTATTTCCTCACATGCGACAATGCTCCATCAATGATGATCATCACACTTACAACTCAAAACTTAGAGCAATGATAACTCTATATGGAATGCCTTCGGTAGTGTACCGTGACAATGATCTAGCATGGCATAGACATCAATGGAAACATCATGCTAGCTATCTTATGATCATGCAATGGCAATGTAGAAGTGGTGGCACATGTCATGGTGGTAGTTGCATGGCAATATATCTCGGAATGGCTTTGAAAAAGCCATAGTAGGTAGGTATGGTGGCTGTTTTGAGGGAGGCTAATGGTGGGTTTTGTGCACCGGCGAAAGTTGCACGACACTAAAGAAGATAGTGATGGTGGAAGGTGAAAGTGCATCTAAACCATAGACTCAACATTAGTCATGAAGAACTCATATACTTGTTGCAAAAGTTTTAGTAGTAATCGAAACAAATCATTCAACGCATACTCCTAGGGGAAGGCTTGGTAGGTATAAACCATCGCGCGATCCCGACCGCCACACAAAAGGATGACAATCAATGAACTAATCATGCTCAGGCTTCATCACATAGCGGTTCACCATATGTGCATGCTACGGGAATCACTAACTTCAACACAAGTATTTATAGATCCACAACACCTTACTAGTATAACTTCAATATTACCACAACCACAACTCAAGACTAATTGAGATGAATCAAACTTTTCTAACTACTCAATGCACATGAAGGTGGAAGTTTTCATATCCCTTTCGATAACTACCCCTTTTGAGACTACTTTCATAGCATAGATAAACTACCACGCCACGCGCTTCCATGCTCTAAAATATAGAAGTGAAACACATAGAGCAAAATCAACTAGCTCAAAAGATATAAGTGAAACACATGTGAGCTGAATTGTCTAACCAAAGGATATAAGTGAAGCTCGACAAAATCACGGTGAGTGCATGTATCTCTCTCTAGGTGTGCAGCAAGGAAGATTGTGACATAACAAAAATAAAAGACTCCTACGATACAAGATGCTCCAAGCAAAACACATAACATGTGGTGAATAAAAATATAGCCCCAAGTAACGTTACCGATGGATTGAAGACGAAAGAGGGGATGCATTCCCGGGGCATCCCCAAGCTTAGGCTTTTTCGGCATCCTTGAATCAACTTGGGGTGCCTTGGGCATCCCCAAGCTTGAGCTATTGCCACTCTTTATCTCTTTGTCCATAAGAACTTCACCCAAAACTTGAAAACTTCACAACACGAAACTTAAACAGAAACTCGTGATATCATTAGTATAAGAAAGCAAACCACCACTTCCTTAGGTACTGTAGAAAACTTAAATTCTACTTATGTTGATGTTGGGTTACTGTATTTTCAATCTTCCATGGCTAATACCCCCCGATACTATCCATAGTTTCATCAAAATAAGCAACCAACTCAACAAAAAAAACAGAATCTGTTAACAGCAGACCAGTCTGTAGCAATCTGTATACTTCGTATACTTATGGTACTTCAAAAATTCTGACAAATTACGACAGTCTGAAGAATTTGCGTAGCAATCAGCAGCAAAAAGAATAAACTCAAAATCTCTCACAGAAAAAAAATGAAAGTTCTTTTCGTGAGCAGAAAGTTTTTGTCTTTTCCAGCATGACCAAACGATCATCCCCAAGACTAATCATAACGGTTTTACTTGGCACAAACGCAAAAGAAACACAAAAAACACAATCATAACAGAATTATGAAAGTGTGGAAAACACAAAACAGAAAGAAAAGGATAGATTCGTTGGGTTGCCTCCCAACAAGCGCTATTGTTTAACGCCCTTAGCTAGGCATTGATAATTCAATTATGCTCACACAAAAGACAAGAATTGAAGCACAAAGAGAGCATCATAAAGCATGTGAAAATCACATCTAAGTCTAACATACTTCCTATGCATAGGCATTTTATAGGAAAACAAATTGGTAAGACAACCAATAGTTACCAAATGCAAGGAAGAAGAAAGAGACAATAGCAATCTCAACATAACGAGAGGTAATTTGGTAACATGAAAGTTTCTACCAAAATATTTTCCTCTCTCATAGTAATTACATGTGGGATCATAATCAAATTCAACAATATAGCTATCACAAAGGATATTCTTTTCATGATCCACATGCATGCAAAGTTGACCCTCATCAAAAATAGTGGTATTATCATCAACGAAAGTCATGACTTCTCCGAACCCACTTTCAATCTTATTGCAAACATCATATTCATCATGAGGCTTAAACAAATCTTCAAGATCATAAGAAAAATCATCTCCCCATTCATGATCATTGCAACAAGTAGTGGACATAGCAAAACTAGCATCCCCAAGCTTAGGGTTTTGCATATTCTTAGCATGATTGTCACTAATAGAATTTATAGTGAAACCATTGCAATCATGCTTTTCATCCAAGGAGCCCTCGTGAATCACTTCATAAATTTCTTCCTCACAATTTTCAGATTCACGCATCTCAAGCAAAACTCCATAAAGATAGTCAAGTGCACTCAACTCACTAGCAATTGGATCAACATAATTGGATCTCTTAAAGAGATTAGCAAGTGGATGAGGATCCATATCACTAGATTTTCAGCAAGCGAAGATGCAAGCATATTGAAGGCACATGGCACACAAGCGAACATAAATCAAGCGAGAGAAAAGGGCAAACGAAAAAGGAAAACGAAAAAAGGCAAACGAAAAAGGGCAAATTGTGAAGTGGGGAAGAGGAAAACGAGAGGCAACTGGCAAAAAAGGTAAATGCAAGAGATGAGTTTGTGACACCTACTTGGATAGATCTTGACTTGATCTCTCCCCGGCAACGGCGCCAGAAATACTTATGCTATGGCAACAAAAGACCTTTCCTGGCAACGTCGCTAGGAATCCTTCTGCTACGGGCTACGCCTATAGGGACTTCCTTGGCAAATATGCAAAGGATTCCCCCGCGGCCTTGGAGCCTTGCGTTGGTGTTCCCTTGAATAGGAAAGGGTGATGTAGCACAGCGGCGGTAAGTATTTCCCTCAGTTTGAGAACCAAGGTATCAATCCAGTAGGAGGATCGCGTCAAGTCACAAGTACCTGCACAAACACAAAGAGCTTGCACCCAACGCTATGAAGGGGTTGTCAATCCCTTATAGAATGTTTGCAAAGTGAGAACTGAAAGAAAAAGGTAAACAAAGCAAAGTAAAAGTAAAAGTGGAGACGATAGTTGTGAATAGACTCGGGGGCCGTAGTGTTCACTAGTGGCTTCTCTCATGAAAGCAAGTACACGGTGGGTGAACGAATTACTGTCGAGCAATTGATAGAACCGCGCAAAGCCATGACTTTATCTATGGCAATGATCATATCTATAGGCATCACGTCCAAAACAAGTAGACCGATACTTTCTGCATCTACTACTATTACTCCACACGTGGTTCGCTATCCAGCATGCATCTAGTGTATTGAGTTCATAAGAACAGAGTAACACCTTAAGCAAGATGACATGATGTAGATGGACAATCTCAAATCTATGATAAAAAAGCCCATCTTGTTACCCTTGATGGCAACAACACGATGCGTGCCTTGCTGCCCCTTTTGTCACTGGGAAAGGTCATCGCACGGTATGAACCCAAAACCAAGCACTTCTCCCATTGCAAGAATCATAGATCTGGTTGGCCAAATAAAACCCAAGACTCGGAGAGACTTACAAGGATATCAAATCATGCATATAAGAAATCAGCAAAGACTCAAATATAATTCATAGATAATCTGATCACAAATCCACAATTCATTGGATTTCGACAAACACACCGCCAAAGAGGATTACATCGGATAGATCTCCATGAAGATCATGGAGAACTTTGTATTGAAGATCCAAGAGAGAGAACAAGCCATCTAGCTACTAACTACGGACCCGTAGGTCTGAAGTAGACTACTCACGAGTCATTGGAGGGGCGATGATGTTGATGTAGAAGCCCTCCAGCTCCAAAGTCCCCTCTGGCAGGGCACTGGGAAGGGTCTCCAGATGAGATCTCGCGGAAACGGAAGCTTGCGGCGGCGGAAAAGTGTTTTCGTGGATGCCCTGATTTTTTTCTGGGATTTTAGGGAATATATAGGCGAAAGAGTTAGGGCAGGGGAGCGCCAGGGAGGCCACAAGCCTGGTCGCCGCGCCCCCTGGCCACGGCGTCAGGGCTTGTGGGCTCCCTGCGGGCCTCCTGCCTTGGCCCTAAAGTCCCCCGATCTTCTTCTGTTTTGGAAAAAATTATTTCGGAGATTTTATTCCGTTTGGACTCCGTTCCAAAATCAGATCTGGAAAGAGTCAAAAACACAGAAAAAATAGGAACTGTCATTTGGCACTGAATTAATAAGTTAGTCCCAAAAAAGATATAAAAGGTATATAAAACATCCAAAGTTGACAAGATAACAACATGAAACCATCAAAAATTATAGATACGTTTGAGACGTATCAGGTATCTCGCTAGCTCTTTCTGAGACCGCAAAACATAAATGCAGAGCACTTTCAAAGATCAAGGGTTGACTAAACATTGTAATTCATAGCAACGAAGATCCAGTCATAGTCATACTCAATATCAATAAAAAGCAAAGCATAAAAGTGACAGAGGTGCTCTCCAATTTGTGCTTATATAAGAAGAGGATGACTCAACAGGAAAATAAATAGACAGGCCCTTCGCAGAGGGAAGCATTGATTTGCAGAGGTACCAGAGCTCAAGCTTTGAAAACAGAGATAATAATTTTGGGTGGCATGCTTTCATTGTCAACGCAATGACCAAGAATTCTCAATATCTTCCATGCTACTCATGCTATAGGCAGTTCCCAAACAGAAAAGTAAAGTTTTAACTCCCCCACCACCAATCAATCACACTCCACGGCCAGCCGAATCCTCGGATACCGTCCATACTAACATCAATCCGGAGGAGTCTTGTTTTACAGTTATGATTTCGATTTAAGCGTGGAACTGGGCATTCCAATTACCAGCCCCTTTCTCGTGAATGACAGTGAATAAACACATGTCGAGGATAACACGCCTAACATGGAAGATACCAATGGCCCCCTGTCACCACATGAGCGGTTCGAGCATGCAAAACAGATTATTTCTTGAAGGTTTAGAGAATGGCACATGCAAATTTACTGGGAACGGCAGGTAGATACCGCAAATAGGTAGGTATGGTGGACTCTCATGGAAAAACTCTTGGGTTTATGGAAGTGGATGCACAAGCAGTATTCCGCTTAGTACAAGTGAAGGCTAGCAAAAGACTGGGAAGCGACCAACTAGAGAGCGACAACAGTCATCAAGATGCAATGAGTTTGACTAACACTGAGTGCAAGCATGAGCAGGATATAAATCACCATGAACACGAACATCATAGAGGCTATGTTGATTTTGTTTCAACTACATGCATGAACATGCGCCAAGTCAAGCCACTTGAATCATTCAAAGGAGAATACCATCCTATCATACTACATCATAGTCATCTCAAAATCTATGTTGGCATTCAAGACAAACCATTATAAGCTCCTAGCTAATTAAGCATGGCATCAAAAACTATGATCTCTAAGTTGTCATTGCAAACATGGTTCTCTCTCAACAAAGCTGAATCTGGGACGACAAGCTAGTCATATTTACAAAAACAAAATAGATAGAGTTCATACCAGCTTTTCCAGTCTCAGTCACTTCATCATATATCATCATTATTGCCTTTCACTTGCACGATCGAACGATGTGAACAATAATAATAGTGCTCGTGCATTGGACTAAGCTGAATCTGCAGGCAAACACAAAGGTGAAGACAAAGTAATATGGCTCTTTAACAAATGAACAGGTATGTATGCGAGAGCCACTAAACATTGTAACCATGGTCTTCTACCTCGAATCAAAGAAAAAGAAAACTATTTACACGGGAAAGCTCCCAACAAGCAAAAGAAGAAAGGAAAATCTTTTTGGGTTTTCTCAAAAGGACACAAAACAAGAAAACGAAAATAAACTAGCATGGATAATACAGTGTCAAAGTGTAAACACCGTATAACAAAGTGAAAGCATAAGCATGAATATAAAGTTGGTGCAAACACGTACTCCCCCAAGCTTAGGCTTTTGGCCTAGCTTGCTCTACTCCCAAGGCTGGTCCGGGTGATACCAAAAATCATAATGTGGGTTGTACGGGAGCGCTGCAGCCACTGCATGAATAGCTGCTTCACGGAGACGAGAAGCCTCAACCTCCCTCTCATACTCCTCTGCTTCTCCAATGGTTATGTAATATCTTCGTTTAACCTGAAAGTCAAAGAAGGCAGGAGGAGGAAGCGTAATATGAAAAGCACGCTGCCGGTTAAATACCAACCGGTAAATGAGGGATTCCTCATCCCTCTTGAGAAATTGATAGCGTGTCAGAGCGACACGATCAAGGTAGGCTGTACGGAGAGGGGGATCTCCTGAACGGATGGGTACTCCAAGAAAATTTGCTAAGCGCGTAGCATAAATCGCACCAAAGAAATCCCCATCAATGGCATTATTATTCAGCCTCCTTGCTATTATAGCTCCCATGTTGAAGCTCTTGTCACCTGTTACTGCGCTCTGAAGGATACTAAGGTCGGATGCACATAGGTGACAATGTTCAACCTTGCGTTAATGAATCTACCTATGAAGAGGGCAAAGTAGTGCAAGGCAGGGAAATGAATGCTTCCTATGGTAGCTTGCGTGATGTCTCTAGTTTCTCCAACAGTTATACTAGAGACAAAATCTCTAACCGAAGACTTAGCAGGATCATTAAGACTACCCCCATCGGGTATCTTGCAAATCCTATTGAAATCCTCCAAATCCATGGTGTAGGATTTATCATACAGATCAAACAGTATGGATGAGTCACGGCCAACTGAAAATTAAATCTACGCACGAAAGAGGCAGTGAGCATAGCATACTGTTCACATTTATCTGAGAGGAATTCTTCTAACCCGGCATTGCGGACAAGTGTATCAAACTCATCCTTGAAGCCTGCTTCGATCATGAACTCATCGGAAGGCCATTCACATGGTTGTACCGGTGCGTCCCTTAGTTGATAAGGATCGGGCTCCCGAATAGGAAGACGGGGACCCTTCTTACTTGAGGAACCACCATGAAACTTCCTCCTGAACATAATTTCTTTTGCTGAAATTTTTGAAGTTCAAGAGAAAAGTGAATAAAGACCAACCACGCCTTATAGAAACTACTCCTACTAGTGCCTAGAGACCGTATCACGCATTAAAACTACTTGGGATCAGCTAAAATCAACATTTCAAGCTCAAGAACAGGGTCACCAAGGTAGCAAGAATACGCGAAGGATAAAGCACTAGAGTAGAAACTAATTGGACCAATGGAGGAGTCACTTACCAAGGAGTAATTTCCCCAAAACGGTTCGGAGAATGGTGCTTTGAGCAAGGAGATCGAAAATCACAGCCAAATGAGCAAGAACACAGGTTTGAGCTGCGAAACGATTTTTTTTGGAGGTAGAAGAAGAGGATGGGAGCTGGAATGAGTGGAGGGGGTCCCTGTGGGCCCCACAAGCTTGGTAGCCGCGACTAGGGGGGAGGCCGCAGCTATAGGGCTTGTGGCCCACTGGTGTGGCCCCCAGGCCAGCTCTCAGTCCCAGTATTTTTCAAAAAATCCAGAAAAAATCATATTTGATTTTCAGGACCATCGGAGAACTTTTATTTTTGGGGTACTTTTCTCCGGGACGCTAAAACAGAAAACAGGAAAAACTAAACTAAATCTATCGTTTTCCTTCTAAGCAACAGAAAGTGAAAGCTTAAAACAGAGGTATGTGACTCCTTGATTCATCCATTTCATGGTCATCGGAAGAAATCCGTCAATGGGGTTGATCAAATCCCCATGACAAAACTTTTTCAAATCGCAAAAGGAAATGGAGAATTGTCGAATAGCCACTAAGTCACCTCAATGGGGATAAGAATCTCCCCAACAAGCAAATCATACTTCATCTTAACACGAGGTATAGGGCATTCAAAGCTCCCAATAAAAATCGATGAAGTTTTTTCGATAGCATTGATGCAATGTACTTGATATCGTTTCTTCGAAAAGTGCACTGTATGCTCATTACCATTGACATGGAAGGTGACATTGCCTTTGCTACAATCTACAACAGCCCTTGCGGTGTTTAAGAATGGTCTTCCAAGAATGATCGCCATGGCATCATCCTCAGGAATATCCAGGATAACAAAGTCCGTCAAGATAGTAACGTTAGCAACCACAACAGGCACAGCCTCGCAAATGCCGACAGGCAAAACAGTTGATTTGTCAGCCATTTGCAGAGAGATTTTAGTGGGTGTCAACTTATCCAGTTCAAGTCTACGATAAAGAGAGAGAGGCATAACACTAACAGCGGCTCCAAGGTTACATAAGGCAGTTCTTACGTAGTTTCCTTTAATGGAGCAAGGTATAGTGGGCACTCCGGGATCACCAAGTTTCTTAGGAGTTCCACCTTTGAAAGTGTAATTGGCAAGCATGGTGGAGATCTCAAGATCTGGTATCTTCCGTTTATTGCTCACAATATCTTTCATGTATTTGGCATATGGAGACATTTTGAGCATATCAATTAACCGCATCTACAGAAAGACGGGTCTCAACATTTCAATAAAGCGCTCAAAATCCTCATCATCCTTTTTCTTGGATGGCTTAGGAGGAAAGGGCATGGGTCTCTGAACCCATGGCTCCCTTTCTTTACCATGCTTCCTAGCAGTGAAGTCATTCTTATCGTATCTCTTAGGTTCTGGGTTATCAGGATTAACCGTAGGTTCAATCTCCACATCCTTATCATTGCTAGGTTGAGCATTATTATGAACATCGCTATCCATATTGTCACCAGGTTCATGTTCATCACCAGATTGTGTTTCTGCATCAGACGCAGAAATATCATTTGGTTCTTCAGGTGTGACAGTATTTGGTGAACTGACATGTAGGTTTCTATCATCCTTCTTCTTCTTCTTCTTAGGATGACTCGGTGTATCAGCATTAATTCCTTGAGAATCTTGATCAATTCTCTTAGGATGGCCTTCAGGATACAAAGGTTCCTGAGTCATTTTGCCTCCTCTAGTAATGACTCTGACAGAGTTGTCATTTAATTCATTGAGCAAGTCATTCTGAGCTTTAAGTACTTGTTCTACCTGAGTAGTAATCATAGAGGCATGTTTACTCAGAAGCTTCAGATCATTGACATTTCTTTCTACACAAGCACTTAAATGACTAAGCATACGAGTACTTTGTTCCAATTGTCTGCTAACATAATCATTGAAACTCTGTTGTTTGGCAACAAAGTTGTCAAATTCATCAAAGCATAGGCTAGCAGGTTTGTCAAAAGGAATATCACTCTCATTGAATCTACGCAGAGAATTCACCTCTACTACTTGTATCGGGTTATCGAGACCATGGATCTCTTCGATGGGCGGTAGATTTTTGACTTCTTCAGATCTAATGCCTTTCTCTTGCATAGATTTCTTGGCTTCTTGCATATCTTCGGGACTGAGGAATAGAATACCTCTTTTCTTAGGAGTTGGCTTAGGAGGTTGTTCGGGAATAGTCCAAGCATTATCCTTGATCAAGATGTTATTCAGTAGAATCCTAGCTTGTTCTATAGTTCGTTCCCTAAAAACACAACCGGCACAATGATACGCCTCCAACGTATCTATAATTTTTGATGGTTCCATGCTATTATCTTGTCAACTTTGGATGTTTTATATGCATGAATATGCTATTTTATATCTTTTTGGGGACTAACCTATTAACTCAGTGCCAAGTGCCATTTTCTGTTTTTTCCGTGTTTTTGACCCTTTTTCAGACGGAGTCCAAATGGAATGAAACTTTACGATGATTTTTTTGGACCAAAAGAGACCCCTGAAGCTTTGGAAGAAGGCTAGAAGAGCCACGAGGGAGTCACAAGCCCTGAGGCCGCCACCACCCCCCTCGGCGGCGCCTACCAGGCTTGTGACCTCCTCGTGGGCCCAACCGACGTAATTCCACCGCCATAAATTCCTATAAATTCAGAAACCCCCCAAAAGAAACCTAGATCGGGAGTTCCTTCGCCGCAAGCCTCTGTAGCCACCAAAAACCAATCTGGAGCCTGTTCCAGCACCTTGCCGGAGGGGGAATCCATCTTCGGTGGCCATCTTCATCATCCCGGCGATCTCCATGACGAGGAGGGAGTAGTTCTCCCTCGGGGCTGAGGGTATGTACCAGTAGCTATGTGTTTGATCTCTCTCTCTCTCGTGTTGTTGAGATGTCTTGATCTCGATGTACCGTGGGCTTTGCTACTATAGTTGGATCCTATGATGTTCTTTCCCCTCTCCCTTCTTGTAATGAATTGAGTTTCCCCTTTGGAGTTATCTTATCGGATTGAGTCTTTGAGAACACTTGATGTATGTCTTGCACGTGTCTATCTGCTGTGATCAACTTGCGGGTTCGTTACATTGGGAACCTATGCATATGGGTTGGCACACGTGGATTCATGTGAGTACTTGATGTATGTTTTGGTGATCAACTTGCGGGTTCGTGACATTGCGAACCTATGCACAGGGGTTGGCACACGTTTTGACTCTCTGGTAGAAACTTTGGGGCACTCTTTGAAGTTCTGTGTGTTGGTTGAATAGATGATTCTGAGATTGTGTGATGCATATCGTATAATCATACCCACGGATACTTGAGGTGACAATGGAGTATCTAGGTGACATTAGGCTCTTGGTTGATAAGTATCTTAAGGTGTTATTCTAGTACGAAATCTATGAAAGATTGAACGGAAAGAATAGCTTCGTGCTATTTTACTACGGACTCTTGAATAGATTGATCAGAAAGAATAACTTTGTGGTGGTTTCGTACCCGACAATAATCTCTTCGTTTGTTCTCCGCTATTAGTGACTTTGGAGTGACTCCTTGTTGCATGTTGAGGGCTAGTTATATGATCCAATTATGTTATCATTGTTGAGAGAACTTTACTAGTGAAAGTATGAACCCTAGGCTGTTTCCACGCATTGCAATACCGTTCGTGCTCACTTTTGTTACTAGTTACCTTGCTGTTTTTGTAACTTCAGATTACAAGAACCTATATCTACCATCCATATTGCACTTGTATCACCATCTCTTCGCCGAACTAGTGCACCTATACAATTTACCATTGTATTGGGTGTGTTGGGGACACAAGAGACTCTTTGTTATTTGGTTGCAGGGTTGCTTGAGAGAGACCATCTTCATCCTATGCCTCCCACGGATTGATAAACCTTAGGTCACCCACTTGAGTGAAAATTTCTACTGTCCTACAAACCTCTGCACTTAGAGGCCCAACAACGTCTACAAGGAGAAGGTTGTGTAGTAGACATCACACAACTATCTAGGTGGTCTCTAGAAGCATCAATAAGTCTGTTATAGAAGATATCAAGTATCTCGTTCTTCTTAAGAGGGTGATCAGGCAAAGCATTCTGTAGCTGGATGAGCCTCCCCCAAGCTTGTGGGAGACTCTCTTCTTTGAGTTGAGCAAAGTTGTATATTTCCTGCAAGGCAGCTTGCTTCTTATGGGCAGGGAACTATTTCTCACAGAAGTAATAGACCATATCCTGGGGACTACTCACACATCCAGGAGCAAGAGAAGTGAACCAGGCTTTAGCGTCATCCTTTAGAGAGAAAGGAAACAAATTAAGGATATAGTAGTAGCGGATCTTCTCCTCACTAGTGAAAAGGGTGGCTATATCGTGTAGTTTGGTAAGATGGGCTACGACCGTCTCAGACTCATAACTGTGGAAAGGATCAGATTCGACTAGAGATATTATCTCAGGGTCGACAGAGAATTCATAATCCTCATCGGTGATAAAGAAAGGTGAAGTGGCAAACTTCGGGTCGTATTTCATCCTAGCTTTCAGAGATTTTTCCTTCCACTTGAGAAGTAATTTCTCAGCGTCATAGGCATCCTTACACGCAAGAAAATCCTTAGCTATCTCTCCCTCCATAACATAACCCTCAGGTATATCAGGCAATTCATATCTAGGAGAGCTAGATCTAGCGGGAGCAAAAGCAGGTTCTATCTCAATAGTATCGGCAGTTTCAGAAGCATCACGAGCATTGTCAGTAACTCTAGCAATATGAGCATCAAGGAATACCCCTAGTGGAATATCAGGCCAAGTAGTATCTCTAGCAGTATCAAGCATAGCATCATCAGGCAAAATAGCATCTCTAGCATCATCAGGCAAAGCAGTATCAAGCATAACATCATGGATAGCAGTATCACGCATAGCATCTCTAGCAGTATCAGGCATAGTATCATCAAGCATAGTAGCATCATAAGCATCATCAATAGCAGTAGCATCTCTAGCATCATCTAGCACAGGCGACATATCAAGATTTCTAGCAGGAGGTGGTGTCATAAACTTTCTCATAATTGAAGGTGAATCAAGTGCAGAGCTAGATGGCAGTTCCTTACCTCCCCTCGTAGTTGAGGGCAAGACTTTGGTTCTTGGATCTTTCAGGTTCTTCATAGTGATCAGCAGATATAAATCCCAAGTGACTCACAGAATATAGTTATCCCTCTCCGGCAACGGCGCCAGAAACGAGTTGCTTCCAGTTGCTCAACAATTAGCAATTGTTTTGCAATGGCCCACCAGCGTGTGGGATCGCGACAGTTTTCGAGGGTAGAGTATTCAACCCAAATTTGTTGGTTCGACACGATGGGAGTGAAAGGATATTCTCCAGTATTAGCAGTTGAGTTGTCGGCTCAACCACACCTGAAAGATTAGTATCTGCAAGCAGGATATAAGCAGCAAAGGTAGTATGATAGCAACGGTGCTAGGAAAGAATCTGTTGACGACAAATTATTCCTAACTGAAGTATCAATGGCGCCAGATAAGTATTGTAGCAGGTAGCAACAGTGTAAAGAGTAACAGCAGTGGCAAGGAACAGCAGTAGTGACAGTAGTAGCAAGTAGCAACAGTAGCAAGTAACAGCAGTAGCAAGTAACAGCAGTAGCAAGTAACAGTAGTAGCAACAGTAGTGGCAGCAGCAGGAGGACAAAGGAAGTAACAGTAGCAACAAGTAACAGTAGCAGCAACAACAAGTAACAATAGTAGCAACAGTAGTGGCAGCAGCAGCAGGACAAAGCAAGTAACAGTAGCAGTGGGACAAACTCGTAGGCCATGGATCGGTGATTTGTCGGATGACATTCATCATGCAACAGTTATAACACGGAGAGATATGTGGCTAGCTCCCGTTCGTCAATGTGATGTAGGCATGCATTCCATGTGTAGTCATACGTGCTTAGGGAAAAGAACTTGCATGACATCTATTGTCCATCCCTCCCGTGGCAACGGGGTCCAAATGGATACTACGGGATATTAAGGTTCTCCTTTTAATAAAGAACCGGACCAACGCATTAGCACTTGGTGAACACATGAACTCCTCAAACTATGGTCATCACCGGGAGTGGTTCCGGTTATTGTCACTCCGGGGTTGCCGGATCATAACACATAGTAGGTAACTACAACTTGCAAGATCGGATCTAAAACACACATATATTGGTGACAACATAATAATTTCAGATCTGAAATCATGGCACTCGGGCCCTAGTGACAAGCATTAAGCATGGCAAAATAGTAGCAACATCAATCTCAGAACATAGTGGATACTAGGGATCAATCCCCGTCAAAACTAACTCGATTACATGATAGATCTCATCCTACTCATCACCGTCCAGCGAGCCTACAAATAGATTACTCACGAATGATGAAGAGCTTCATGGAATTGGAGAGGGAAGAAGGTTGATGATGACGATGGCGACGATATCCTTGATCCGGAGCCCAAAACGGACTCCAGATCTGCCCTCCAGGGCAAGAACGGGATGTGGCGGCGCCTCTGGATCGTGAAACGCGATGAACTCTTCTCTCCTGATTTTTCCCGGACGAAAGGGAATAAATAGCGCTGGAATTGGGGGCGACAGGGCCACGTGGGCCCCACAAGCCTAGTAGTCGCGGCCAGAGGGGAGGCCGCGGCTACAGGGCTTGTGGCCCACTGGCCCGTCCCCTCCGGTGGATCTTTGCGCGAGTATTTTTCATATTTTCCAGAAATATTCTCCGTAAATTTTTAGGACGTTCCGAGTACTTTCATTTCTGCACAAAAACAACACCATGGCAATTCTGCTGAAAACAGCGTGAGTCCGGATTAGTCTCATTCAAATCATGCAAGTTAGAGTCCAAAACAAGGGCAAAAGAGTTTGGAAAAGTAGATACGATGGAGACATATCACTGCGCCCAACACTGAAACCTCTATTGTTGTGGTGAACATAGAAACAACAATGATAGTGGCTACTCCTCAAGAACAATAACACAATCTTCAACCGCAGCAAAATCAGCCTTTCTCCAAAAGTCCAAAGTTTCAGAAAGAGGCATTCTGTGAAGAACGCATGTACTTCACTGGCGACAATCCATATGACAAGCTTCACATCAGACATAGGAGGTTCTGGACAAGAAACCAGCTTAACTACTATGCTTCTGTGCTCTGTGGGAGAAACAAGATATTTCAGCATACCCATATTCCTCACTTTGATATGGAGGAAATACCTTGCTTTGCTCTAGTCCTCAACGTTCTTCACGAAGCTGGATTACTGCCTTTCTGTACTGGCATCAGAGATTGGAACACTGAAATCATTCTTCAATTCTACGCCACACTGCACATCTCTGGCGACCCAAAGGATGTCAACACTTGGGTTTTGGATTGGATGACTCACACACGCACTACAAAGCTCCTGTTGCCGAATTGCTTTGAGCTCTTCCAATTTCAATTCCCTGAGAAGATGCAGTTCTGATGCATGATGAACGAGAACTGCCCAACAAGCTGATGGAAGTCCTCATGAAGCCTTTGGCCTAGGATCAACCCCCAAGGACTCGATTTCTAGTACATGACTTAAAGTATGAACCAAGAACAGTGTACAGAATCATGTCTTATGCCATTGCTCCTATCAAAGGGCATGATGATGAAGAAGATGTCGTAGGCATCATGAAGAATATCTTGTTCAATGTCATCCATGGCATACCTATGAATCTTCATGATTTCTTCTTGAGGACTTTGGCTGACAATGCATTGTCGCCATTTGAATTGAAGATCTATGCGCCTTGGATTATGAGATTCATCAGAAATAGGTCACGCATCAACTATCAAGCTGATTTTCAGAATCACCTCGGATATCTACCGCCTATCAAAGTCATCAAGAAATCATTTGAACCTGTTGAAGGCAAAGACAAGTCTGTAATTGATGAAGGAAATCGGCCCCTCGATGGCCAATTTTGCAAGGCAGATTCTTATTCTTCATATGATGACACTGCTACCCAAGATCCTCCAAGCCCAACTGCCCCTAGAGTGATGAACAACAAAGAGATACTCCTCAGTCTTCATTAAAAGGTTGATCGCAAACACAAGTGGGTGAAACGCCAGTTTGGTGCCATTGTGAAAACCCTCAACGAAACTCAGAATGCAGTGAAGAAAAATCACTATTATCTTCATGAGGTGTTTGATCGCACTTGGGACACCTTGGCTCATATGAAGACTCAAGAGGAACTTGAGGAATTGGAATTTACTCAAGACTTTGACTGGTTGTGTCCTCCAAAGAAGAAATTCAAGCCGATTCCAGTTCCTGACTTGGAGGACAGTTCATTTTATTCATTTCGCACTGCTCAATCACATGAAGAACCAGAAGACACTGCAACTGGTCCAAGGAAGAATCATGTCTCCAGGAATCCTCATGCCCCTACATCATCCAAGAAGTGAATTTCTTCAAGGGCGTTAGTCCTCAGTTTTGTCCCTTTTCGTCAACTGATGACAAAGGGGGAGAAATCTGAGAGTTAGTCTTCAAGAGGGATATATTTTGGGGCTTATAAACTTTATTAAGTTACAAACTCTTGGTTCTTCCGAAGTGTTTGATGTAATGAGTTGTAACTTAAGCCTGAGTGTGCTCTCACTCCTTTGAACGTTTTTCTTCGCATGCTTATTCCTCAAAGTCTATTAATGCATGCATGCTGAAATTCTTCACACACCATTTTTCATCATGCATTTTCAAATTCCTCATATTATATGTCAAATGTATGCATGATTTACAAGATACATGGGGAGATCTCCATGATCTAAATCATCAATGTGCATCTGTTGTGCAAAGCAAATTCCTCAAAATATGCACATCTTCACGGGGAGTCTCTCGGTATCTTGATTTCAAATTCCTCAAACTCACTACTTACATTTCATATTTTTATCCCCGTTGAAAACTTAACCTAATTGTCATCAACCACCAAAATGGGGGAGATTGTAAGTGCATCTAGTGCCCTTAGTGATTTTGGTGGTTTGAAGACTTATAGGTTAAGAGACTAATGTGTTTATAAGTGTACACATGCTCTATAAGTCAGTGAGGAGTTTGAGTTATCCGATGAATATCGACCCCTAAAAACGTATGTCTTCGGCTGAAGACTTTGGTCTTATCTTGAAGACTTTGATCGTGAAGAAATTGCGATGAAATTTATATTCCTCATGAAGATATTGAAGATGAGGAATTCAGTGGTTCCTGAAGAAATACTGTCTGAGGACTTTGAAGAGTGAAGATTCACTCTTTCTATTTCACTTTCTTTACTCCTGAGTCATAGGAACACCGTACTGTTAAAGGGGGTCGAAGTAATACTATAGAATGAATTTCCTCATGATGCTCAACCCAAGCCTAAACCTACCAAAGCCTCAAAGTGAGGAATATGAGAGACATCAGGACTTTCACAGTTGAAAGTTCTGCCCGTTGCCGTGACACGCGCCACCTCACTGATCTTGTCCACCCAACGGTCACAATATTTAAGGGCATTTATGTCAAATCATGTCGAAATGCTCCGTGGCTATAAATAGCCGCCCCACAACCACTAGTTGGCTGGCTCCTTCTAGAGAAACTGACACTTGTCATTTAGAGCAACCCAAATTCCTCAGAGTCTTCGAGAGTAAATCATCAAGTGAGGAAATACCCCAAACACCAAACCCCAAACCAAAAACCAAGTGATTGAGCATCACTGAAGAATTTGTTCCTGTGTGCAACTGAAGCCTTTTACCTTTGAGGACCGTGCATCCTCCAGACGGTTAGGCGTCATGGTCTAGAGCATTCAACAGTCAATTGTGGATCGTCGGGTGACCGAGTTTGTGAGGGTTTGGAAGTCTGCCATGAAGACTTACCACGAGTGTTGGGCGAGGATTGTGTGTCCTTAGCTCAAGGAGAATACGGTAGGGACTGTGTGTCCCGAGACTATGTGTCCTTTGGTTTCAATACCAAGCCGCTCCAAACCAGACGTACAACTGTCACAACAGTTGGAACTGGGTCATCAACAATTGTCTTCATCGTGATACAGGTTCTATTTCTTCAACTCTTTCATTTTCTCAAAACTGTATGTTGAAGACTTTCAACTGTGTTGTTTGAAGAATTTGTCTGAAGACTTTCTCTGAATTTCCTCAACCTCAAATTCTTCACTCAAGTTAATCTTCACCTGCGTTCTGTGCAAACCGATTCTCATAATCTTCACCAAGTAATCTGCTATAGTAGTCTTTGCACTTCTGATCTTGTGTTGTTTCCGCTGCACTTAATTCATCATTGAGGAATTTCCTCAGTGATGAAATTCTAAAAATCGCCTATTCACCCCCCCTCTAGTCGATATAACGCACTTCCACCCACATAGAACTCTCACGAAGACCATGGGTTAGTACACAAAAGCGTTATGGACAATGCTTACCATACCATGGGATCACTTGATCCCTCTCGGTACATCTTGTACACTTTATGCGTTGATCATCTTGATTTACTCTTTGCTTAGTCTTGATCAACCTTGTGTCTTTATGACCAATCTTAGGATAATACTTTGAATACCACCCTGGTCATCAAATAAACTCCTTGAAACCAATAGATGGACTTCAAGAAATGCATATGGACAAATCATTTGAATATAACTCAATGCAACCATTAGTCCATAGGGATTGTCATCAATTAGCAAAACCACATACACAGAAATATGCTCTAACACTAGGACTAAGTGAAAGTTATAAAGCCCGAATATCTGATTTCCTCGTTTCCACAAACACAATCGTCTCCGGGCATCGATACGTCGGCTAAGGGTTGTCCTGTCTGTACGGAAACACCCTACATAGCATCTACAAAGGGCTGGAATCCTACGATAGGCCACTTTTAGATTATAAACAGTCGCGATGGAGTCAAAATAAACTATATCGAGGGTTCCTTGTGAAACCTCGGCATAGATACGAGATTCTTCGAGAGCCCAACATATCATCAGCGTTTGTATTTAATATACGAAAGCTAGCTTCCGTCGTCATAGTTATAAAGCCTTAGATATGCATCAATTTGACTTAAGATTTCAAATCCGAGGTGTCCCCTAAAAAATTACAAGGCATTGATAAAGGCCAGAACTTGAAGGGGCTCCTTGGATGCCCGACATGTGAACTCTTCGGATTTAGCTCGGCGATCCTCAAGATCAAAGATGGGAAGATTTGTTGAACCAGCTTTCAAGACCGACGACCGAAGATGAAGAAACGTTTGAAAGAACCAAGGAGCGTCCTCAACTTGAAGACCGGTTCACGGGGATGGTGTCCTGGATTATGGGGTGGTCACCACGTCGTCTCCCGAACAGTGGGTTGGGCCGAGGACCCCCATGGTGGTTCACGAATGGGCCAGTTCGGGCAACCCATGATGCATACAAGGGAGATTCCTCAAGACTTGGCGCACAAGACAAGGAATCCTCTAAATCCTAGGCCTCGGATAGATTATATAAGTCGAGGCCAGACTAGTCAATAGACGATCGGAGAATCTCATATTCATTACAACAATCTCATGGTAGATACATGTACTATGTACTATCCCCGCATCAATACGATCAAAAGCGGGACGTAGGGTATTATCTCCTTGAGAGAGCCCGAACCTGGGTAAAATCTTGTGTCCATGTTACCATAGCTCCAAGACTCCTAGCTTATGACCCCTACTGCGAAATATGTCGTATTTGACACTGACACCCTCCGCTCTGGCAAGTAATCCTTCGTCATCCCCGCCTCTCTTTTCGATCCTCCTCCTAGCAACCCACTGCCGCGGCCGCCACACACACACACAACCGCGAGTTAGGTTAGGGTTATGATCAAATTGTAGTTTTTAGTTTCTAGTTTGATAGTTTCTAGTTTCTATAGTTTTTAGTTTTAGTTTCTAGTTGTAGTTTTGACAAATTGTTGATTGGTATTTTCTAATTGTAGTTTGTAAATCTTTTAAATGTAGTTTCTAATTGTAGTTTTGACAAATTATAGATTTGTTGTTTCGAATTGTAGTCATGTAGTTGTACTTTCTAAAGTTTTTAAATGTAGTTTGTAGTTGTAGTTTTGACAAAATTGTATACTAATAGTTTCTAATTGTAGTTTCTAGTTTCTATAGTTTCTAATTGTAGTTTGTAGTTTTAGTTTCTGTAGTTTGTAATTGTAGTAATGGCAAATTGTACAATATAGGTGTTTTCAGTTCTTTACAGGGATACATACTATAAGCACTAAAGTTTTGGCAAATAGCTAATTTATTTCGGTTTCGCCAAATTTCTAGCACTTAATGTGTCCATTTTTATGTAGGGTCATGCCCATTTTTTTGTTTTTGATTCATATTGTGCTCTAGTAAATGTCTTAAGTTCCCTACAAGGATTCATACTAAGTCTAAAGTTTTTGGCCAAACGTTGTTTTATTTCCGTTTCAACAAATTTCTAGCACTTAATGTGTCCTTTTTATAGTAGAGGTCATGCCAAAAAATGGATATTTTAAATTTTATTTATTTGTATGTTCTATATAATATTGCCCCAAAATGGTGGACAATGCCAGGTACCGTGGTGTGTTTCAGGGGCCCTCGGAAGTGGTTCACCCAATCCAAAACCCAACATTGGCAAGAAACAATGGCTTGACACATTCAACATAGTTGAGGAAGCGACGTGCGCTTATGATGCCATGTCGCTCAAGTACTAGGGGCCAAGTACCAACTCAACTTTCCTCACGATGCTTGGCGCATGAGTTAGATAACGACTCCTAACATGAGGATAGTCTCAAAGGCCGAGGAGCAGGAGCACCTGAAGACTGAGGCGCTCATCAGGGCCCATGAAGAGCAAAGCAACAATCCCTTGGTGGAACGGTATCTTCGAGAGGATCCCTAATATGTACGCCATTAATGAGGTGATGCCTATGACCACATGCAACCAGAAGGATGCCGAGGACAGACCCGATAGACTGGGACCGAGTCGTCGAGTCCTCCAACGAGGATGACGACTTCAGCTCTCACGTTGATTTAGATTAGAAGTTCATCTCTTCATCGTGGCTTGTTGTATAATTCAATTCTTGAGATGTTTGAACATTTATTGTAGTGCTTCTGAAACTTGCTATGGCGTACTATATATGTTTGATGTTTGAACCTTTAATGTAGTACTTATGAAACTTGTTATGGTGTACTACCTGGTTATAGCAGTGTTGGTAATATGTGATCATACCTTATCGTGATGAATTTTTTTCTGCTGCTTCTCAATATTAATTCATGACTTAGCAATAATGATAATAGTGTTTAACTTCTTGAAGGTGGGATCATGGTGAGTAAGGTGTGCAATGTCTGCAAAAATCCCTTTGCGAATAATTTATCCCATGAAGTAGAATTTGGGATCTTCTTGACGGAGGGATTCGAAAAACTGTGGTAACAATGTTTAACTTTATCATCTAACTCTAACCATTTGGTGAATTCTTGTACTATGTATACCATTAATTATTAATTTCATTATTCTTAATTGTTACCTAGTCTATCCCATATTTGCTAGCCTTTTCAGTATCGTGCATTGCTCATTCTCACCTTAAGGATTGATACAACCTTCACTATTGCATCCAAACCCTGTGATATGATAAGATCTATCACACATAAACCACCTTATATATTTCTCAATACAGCCACCATATCTACTTATTATGGAATTTTCGTAGCCATTCCTAGATATATTACCATGCAATTTCCACTCTTACATCACATGACTTGTGTGTTCATCATCATATTGCTTTGCATGATTATGTAGCTGACATAATATTCGTGGCAAAGCCACCGTTGATCACTATTTACATGTTATGTTAGATCATTGCATATCCTTGTACACTGTTAGAGGCATTCATATAGAGTCATTTCTTCAACCATAATTGAGTTTTTATATTGAGTTGTAAGTAGATAAAAATATGATGTTCATCATTATTAGAGCATTGTCCGAGTGGGGATGATGGAAACTATGATTCCCACACAAGTCGGGATGAGACTTCGGACGGAAATAATTAAAAAATTAAAAAAGAAAAAAAGAAAAAAATGAGAGGTAAAGAGAGAAGGGACATTGCTAGTACTTCCTTTTCCACATTTGTGCTTAGAAGAAGAACCATGTTTTTCATATAGAGAGTCTCATGAGTTGTCATTTTCATATGCTAGTGGGAATGTTTGAAGATGGGCTTCCTCAAATGCCCGAGGTCTTCATGAGCAATTAAGTTGGATGCATGGCCACTTAGCTTCTGTTGACCTTTCATACACTTATAGCTCTAGTGCATCCGTTGCATGGCAACCCCTACTCCTCGCATTGATATTGATTGATGGGCATATCCATAGCCCGTTGGTTTGTCTAGTTGTTGTGAGACTTTCTTTTCCACTTTAACCCCTTTTGGTCTCTAGCATCATACTCTATTCCATCCATATGCTATGTCCATGGTTCATGCTCATGTACTGGATGAGGTTGAAAATGGTGAAGTGATAACCCACAATTGTAGGGAGTCGTTTGTAGCCTTTTTTGATAAGTAAGAGTGTCGAACCCAACGAGGAGCTAAATGTAGAATTAATATTCTCTCAAGTTCTATAGACCACTGATACAACTCTACGCACGCTAACGCTTACTTTACCTAGAACAAGTATGAAACTATTTTACGGGAAGGAAACTAGAAGTACTTAGTAGGTGTAATAGATAGTTTTACAAGATAATAAAAAACATGGAAATAAAAGTTAGGTATTGTTTTAGATAAATGTTAATTTAGTTAGATGTTCAGTAGAAAGCTTTTTTGTAACACAAGATAAAGATTGTCCATAGGCAATTGAATATAACATGATAGATACTTGTCACATGCAATGAGGGAGAGGCATACGCTAACACATTTTTCGTACTTGGATCGTATACACTTATGATTGGACCTCTAGCAAGCATCAACAACTACTATAAATCACTAAGGTAAACCCAACCATAGCATTAAACATCAAGTCCTCTTTACTCCCATACGCAAACAACTCCCTTACTCGGGTGTAAGCTTTTGTCACTCTAGCCACCCACTATAAGAGAATCATGAACATATTGCAAACTCTCTAGCGTGAATCCTTCACGTGTGCGTCTTACAGAAGGCACCTTAAGACAACATCATATCAACATACAACTCATATCAATAACATCATACCACGATTAACCAGCTCGACAAAATAGATCTACTCAAACATCATAGGATAGCGACACATCATTGGAATAATATATAACATTAAGCACCATTTTAAAATAGAAATTATAGAGGGGAGAAGAGGTTTACACCGTTGCATAAGGGGGGGATTTGATGGTGACGGCAGCGAACTTGTTGGTGTAGATTGGCGTCACGGTGGTTGCCCCGAGGGCGCTTCAACACCACCGGGAGAGAGGGGGATAGAGCCCCCCTCCTTCTTCTTCCTTGGCCTTCTACCTAGGTGGTAGGAGAGTTTCCCCTCTAGTGTTCCATGGATGTCATGGCTCCCAAAGGGCAGGAGCCCCATGTGAGATTGGATCCATCTCTTTGTTTCTCTTCTCTTTTAGCTCCCGTTTTTCTGGCTCTTCACCGTTTCTTAAATATTTAAGGATCCGTAACTCCGGTAGGGCTGAAATTTAAGGCGGTGTTTATCACAAAAATATCTTTATTGCGGCGAAAGTGGGCCCCCAACCGACTTAAGGGATCACAATAAGCCATCAGGGCACGATCAACCCCCCTGGTCGCACCCTGTTGGCATGTGCCTCTCTCGGGCAACCGTGATGCGTTGATTCTTCTTCCCAAAATTCACATATATTCCAAAAAAATGTCCCTCAATTTTTATAGCGTTTGGGCTTGGTTTGATATGTAATTTCTTTGGAACCAAAAACACACAAAAACAGGAACTCACACTAGGCACTGGATAATTAAGTTAGTCCCAAAAATAATATAAAATTTTGCCAAAAGTATATGAAATTTGTAGAATATTGACACGAAACAACTAAAAATTATATATACAACACAAACGTATCAGCATCCCCAAGTTTAATTCCTACTCGTCCTTGAGTAAGTAAATGATAAAAAGATAATTTTTGATATGGAGTACTACCTAACATAATCTTGAACAGATGTTTAATTATGGCATGAATATTAAGGTACAAGTGATTCAAAACAATAATCTATCTTTTGACAAAAAGACATCCATACTTAGATTTACTAGCAAACAATTATGTCCTTTCAAAATAACAATGCTAAAAAATGCTATCTCCACAAAATTATATAATCTTTCATGCTTGGTGTTCCTAGCATAAAGTATAAACCATGAGCATCATGGTGTCAAACCAAGCAATTCGATCATTCTTTGTAACGCACTTCAACTTTTCTTACTCACTCAATACATGAGCGTGAACCATGGATATAACACTTCATGCTTTTTCTTTGATTTCTCTTTGTTTATTTTATAGTTTTCTTTGGGTTTCTTTTTCTTTCTCATTTTCCTTCTTTTTTTCTTTCATTTTTGTTTATGTTTGGTTTTGTACAATTTTTTTACTTTTTGTTTCTTTCTTTATCGGTATCCACAGTTCCCCATTCCTTTGCCTTTGTTTCTTTGTTTTCTTTTGCTATTTCTTTGGTTACCTTTTTTTGTTTTATTATATTTTTATTTTTATTTCTTTATAGTCTACATTTCTTGTATACATCAAGAACAACTTTTAATACACTTCTTGCATTTTCTTGATACATGTTTAACATTTTTTAATACACGGTCAACATTTTTTTATATTCACATTTTTAACATTTTTAAATGATTTATTAAATCTTTAAAATACAAAATTAATGTTTGTCAAATATATGCTAAACATTTCTCTTGTACACATTTAAAAATTTCACAATCTTGATTAAAAAAATTCAAATACAACATTGAATTTTCAAATACATGGTCATTAATTTTCTATACACATTTAACATTTTATTAGTTGGTTGGTGAATCAATTTTCAAATGCAATATTAACATTTTCTAATTCCTTGGTGAATCATTTTTACATGCAATGTTAAAATATTTTATATACATTTTAAATATTTTAAATGCTTGATTATTATGTTTCTATATATTTGATAAAAAATACGTGAACTTTTTTAGAATTTTGATAAACTTTTTCCAAATTTATTGCACTTTTTAGGAATTTCATAAACTTTGTTTAAATTGAATGAACTTTTTTTCGAATTGACGAACTTTTTTCAAAATTAATGAACCTTTTTTAAACATATTTTTTTTCAAATGGATGAAACATTTTTCTTTGATTCTTTTTTTGAATAGAAATTGATTCCCCCCGCCCCATTTTATAAATGAGGCATAAAAGCCTAGAACATAAATGAGTCCAATACAAGTCTAAACAGTTACCATCCTAGGCAGCTATGAACTAACCAAAAGCAAAAGATAAGAGTCATCTCCGGCACCAGCCAAGTCTGCCTATTACAAGATCAAATGACAACAATTTTCTTTCAATTTGTAAGCTTTTTTGATTTTATATTTTTCATAACAAAATAAAAATAAAAAAGATAAAAAAATAACAGTTTTCTTTGAGCCGGCCCATGCTAGTAGCGTTGCAGCCGTTGGATCATTAACGGACGCCTGCAGCACTCCATAGGAGCTCTGGACTATATATCACTTTAAGAAAGTTAAGTAATCGAGTCGGCCATGTTTGCGCCGCTGACAAAGCAAAATAAAATATTGTGAGAAGCAGGATTTGATTGCTAGCCACTCCGCCCCAGCCTCGCTTAAGATTTGTAGTTGCAGTTTCCTCTTTGTTTTCATACATTTTGTTTTCTGTTTTTTCTTTTTCTTTTTTCTTCCCCACTTTTTGTTTAGTTTCCTTTTTTCCTTTTCAAATTTGTATCTTTCTTTTTTTATCCATTTTTTGTTTTCTCGTATGTTTTTTTCATTTTCACTTTACGTTTATGTATGAGTCCAAGTATTTTTTTAGTAAGTGGTCAACATTTCTTGTATACACATTCAACATTATCTGAATCCTTATTCAACATTTTACAAATACTTGCTCAATATTATAGCTCTTATTCAATATTTTTCCTTGTATACACGTTCCCCATTCCTTTGCCTTTTTTTTGCTATTTCTTTGGTTAACTTTTTTTCGGTTTTAATTATATATTTAGTTTTATTTCTTTATAGTCTACATTTCTTGTATACGTCAAGAACATCTTTTAATACACTTCTTGCATTTTTCTGATACATGTTTAACATTTTTTTAATACACGGTCAACATTTTTTATATCCACATTTTAACAGTTTTTAAATGATTGATTAAATCTTTAAAATATAAAATTAATGTTTGTCAAATATATGGTAAACATTTCTCTTCTACACATTTAAAAATTTCACAATCTTGATTAAAAAAATTCAAATACAACATTGAATTTTCTAATACATGGTCATTAATTTTCTTCACACATTTAACATTTTATTAGTTGGTTGGTGAATCATTTTTCAAATGCAATATTAGTATTTTCTAATTCCTTGGTGAATCAGTTTTAAATGCAATGTTAAAATATTCTATATACATTTTAAATATTTTAAATGTTTGACTATTATGTTTCTATATATTTGGTAAAAATACGTGAACTTTTTTAGAAATTTTATAAACTTTTTTCAAATTTATTGCACTTTTTACGAATTTCATGATTTTTTTCCAAATTGACGAACTTTTTTCAAAATTAATGAACTTTTTTTAAATATATTTTTTTGAAATGGATGAACCTTTTTCTTTAATTCTTTTTTTAATAGAAATTGATTCCCCCCTGCCCCATTTGATAAATGAGGCATAAAAGCCTAGAACATAAATGAGTCCAATACAAATCTAAACAGTTACCACCTAGGCAGCTATGAACTAACCAAAAGCAAAAGATAAGAGTCATCTCCGACACCAGCTAAGTCTGCCTATTACAAGATCAAATGACAACAATTTTCTTTAAATTTGTAAACCTTTTTTGATTATATATTTTTTCATAACAAGAAGAAAATAAAAAAGATAAAAAATTAACAGTTTTTTTGAGCCGGCCCATGCTAGTAGCGTTGCAGCCGTTGGATCATTAACGGACGAACGGACGCATGCAGCTTTCCATAGGAGCTCCGGACAATATATCACTTTATGAAAGTTAACTAATCGAGCCGGCCATGTTTGCGCCGCTGACAAAGCAAAATAAAATATCGTGAGAAGCAGGATTTGATTGCTAGCCACTCCGCGCAAGCCTCGCTTATGATTTGTAGTTGCAGTTTCCTCTTTGTTTTTATACATTTGTTTTTCTGTTTTTTCTTTTTCTTTTTTCTTCCCCACTTTTTGTTTAGTTTCCTTTTTTCCTTTCAATTTTGTATCTTTCTTTTTTTTCTCCATTTTTTGTTTTTTCGTATGTTTGTTTTCATTTTCACTTTACATTTATGTATGAGTCCAAGTATTTTTTTAGTAAGTGGTCAACATTTCTTGTATACACGTTCAACATTATCCGAATCCTTATTCAACATTTTATAAATACTTGCTCAATATTTAGCTCTTATTCAATATTTTAGTGCTCCTCATCCGTCGCCCCAAGGACGCGGTCGTGGTGACAGCGGTGGACGTGGTCGTGGCCGTGGCCGTGGCCGCGGTCGTGGCGACAACTCCGGGCGTTACCCGACACCTCCTGCAACGCCTTTCACCAGCTACTTCGTCCCCTACGGTATGGCACTGCCGCATCCCTCCCAATGCCGCTGGTGTGCTTGGCCCGCGCCCCGGGTCTTATGCGCAGGCCTACCCAATGCTCCAATCGCCACCAGCTCCGTTCTACCCACCCACGCCACCGTCTTGGAAGCACGCCGCCATGCTCAACGCCGCCTACAGAAGTGGCGGCTTTCCTCTCCAGCCTGCGCCCGAGTGGTATCTCGACAGTGGTGCCTCATCTCACGTGACAGGCAATCCAGGTAACATCACCAAGTCGAGTTATTCTTTAAAGCATGCTCCCTCTAGTATACTTGTCGGCAATGGGCATCACCTCCCCGTCACCGCCTTCGGCTCCACCACCCTCCGACCTTATAATTTTCGTCTCACTAACGTGCTCGTTTCTCCTGATGTCGTCACTAGTCTCATTTCCGTCGGTCGTTTCACTAGAGACAACTCTTGCTTCATTGAGTTTTACCCCTTTGGTTTTCTTGTGAAGAATCTTCGGACTCGGAGGGTACTCATGATCTCCGTTAGCCATGGCGATCTCTACCCCGTCTTCGGCAATGCACGAGCTTCACCATCCGTCTTCACCATCTCCACGGCAGATTTGTGGCATCGCCGGCTCGGACATCCCAGTGCGCACTCCTTGTCTACATTATCCAAAGATTTTCTTAGCCCATGTAATAAGGCAACTCACTCCCCTTGTAGTGCCTGCCAATTAGGCCGCCAGCCGCGCTTTCCCTTCTCGTCCTCTTTTAGCAAAACCTTTGCACCATTTGATTTAATACATTGTGACGTGTGGACATCTCCAGTTGTAAGCTTTTCTGGCTATCGGTACTACCTCATTGTGCTCGACGATTTTACTCACTACTCGCGGTCCTTCCCCATGCGAAACAAATCTGACACATCTACCGTTTTACAGCGCTTTTTCACCTTTGTCCACACTGTTAGAGCATATATCTCCATATGTGGTTTTGGTAATTGATGACAATTCCTATGGACTAATGGTTGCCTTAAGATACATTTATAGGATTTGTACATAGGCACTTCTTGAAGTCCATCTATTGGGTTCAAGGAGTTTATATGATGACCAAGATGGTATTCAAGGTATTATCCAAAGAATGGTCATAGAGACACAAGGTTGATCAAGATCTCAGACAAAGAGTAAATCAAGATGATCAACACACAAAGCGTACAAGATGTACCGAGAGGGATTAAGTGATCCCATGGTATGGTAAGCATTGTCCATTACGTATTTGTGTACTAACCCATGGTCTTCGTGAGAGTTCTATGTGGGGGTTAGGTGTGTTTCCATGGGCTTGCGTCAAAGGGAAGATCTCATACGACCCATGAAGTATGACGTCAAGTTGTGATCGTCATCAAGATTGCGGTGTGCAAGTTCAAGTGGATCAGCACGAAGATATCATGCTTGAAGCTTGTCGTCCATTGTGGTGGCAATGGACTTGTGAAGATATGCTGAAGAGTGGATCACCCATAGTGAGTATGAGGGAGCAATCAATTAGTCTTCATCAAGCCAACGCAATCAAGAAAGGCGGTCCATCTTGAGGAAGCCAAGATCATCATCATCTAGCTCAAGAGGTCGAGGTGCAAGGTATAGGTTTGCCCTTGATAGGTTTTCTATTTAGGATAGAATGTTGTACTGTCAAGGGGGGCTCTCAAGTGATTAGCTTGATCGTATCGTTCGTTGAGAGCTCAAACCATTTGCATCCTTGCATCATACTTCTTGGTTCTTATTTGGTGTTTCTCTTTGTGAGTTTTAGAGCTTATGGTCATCTTCATGACAAGCCCGAGTTCATCGAAAACGGAGTCCATATGCAACTACTATGATGTTTTCGATGTTGGAGTTTTTGATGGTTCTTCATTCATACAGGTCTCACATCTCTAGATCATCGCTGTTTGGATTGCTCTTGTCGTCCTGAATCCAACAAGCTTGGGTTTGCTCGATTCGGAGCTCGTATGCGAAAGTTATGGTTGTTTCAGTGGCGAGCGGTAGTACCGCTGGACCTAGCGATAGTACCGCTGGCCCTTGCGGTAGTACCGCTAGAGCTGGCGTTAGTACCGCTGGCCCTAGCGGTAGTACCGTTAGAGCTGGCGGTAGTACCGCTGGCCCAGCGGTAGTACCGCCTCTGGTCAGCGGTAGTACCGCTCCAGGACTTTTAGTACCATCATCTTTGCGGTTGTACTGCGTCAGACTTTTTGCGAAGACTTTCTTGGCGGTGGTTGGCCCGGTAGTATCTTTGCGCTACCATGGGCTGAGCGGTAGTACCGCTGCACCCAGCAGTAGTACCGCTAGAGGGTCAGTGGTAGTACCGCTGCAGCCAGCGGTAGTACCGTTGGGCTCGGGCTGTAAGTGGGGGTAACGGTCTGATTCCTTCCCCCACTATTAAAAGGGAGTCTTCTTCCCCCTTGGTATTATCCAACTGTTGAGCTCTTGTTCTACCTCCATTGTTGACATTCTTAGAGCTTGCTAACTCTCAATCCCTCCAATGATTCTTGATTGTTCTTGAGGGAAAAGAGAGAGGAGATCTAGATCCACATCTCCACCAATCACTTTCTCCTCTATGTGAGGGGAACCCCTTGGATCTAGATCTTGGAGTTCTTTGTGAGCTCATTGTTCTTCCTCTCATATTTCTCCATAGCTTTCATTGTTGTGGAGGGATTTGAGTGTGAGGGACTTGACCACTTCGTGTGTTCTTGTCATTGCATTAGTTGCATCGGTTTGAGTTCTCCACGGTGATACGTGGAAGTGAGAAGTTGAGAAGCTTACTACCTTTGGTACTTAGTACCCTAGATATTGTTCTTCGTGGATGCTTTGGCGTCCTAGAAGCTTGGTGGTGTTTTGGAGCTCAATCATTGTGGTGTGAAGCTCTGGGCAAGCGTCGGGGTCTCCAATTAGGTTGTGGAGATTGCCCCGAGCAATTTGTACGGGTACCGGTAACCGCCCCCAAGGGCTGCCACGTGTACGAGTTCGGTGACCGCCCCCAAGGTTTGCCATTTGTACGGGTTCGGTGACCGCCCTCAAGGGTCCCTTAGTGGAATCACGACATCTTGCATTGTGCGAGGGCGTGAGGAGATTACGGTGGCCTTAGTGACATCTTGGGGAGCATTGTGCCTCCACACCGCTCCAACGGAGATTAGCATCTGCAAGGGTGTGAACTTCGGGATACATCATCGTCTCCCCGTGCCTCGGTTATCTCTTACCCGAACCCTTTACTTATGCACTTTACTTTGTGATAGACATATTGTTTATTGTAATATATCTTGTTATCACTTAGTTGTTTATTTTGCTTAGCATAAGCTGTTGGTGCACATAGGTGAGCCTAGTTGTTTGTAGGTTTTGTGCTTGACAAATTAAACGTTAGTTTTATTCCGCATTTGTTCAAGCCTAAACCTTAATTATTTTAAAGTGCCTATTCACCCCCCTCTAGGCGACATCCACGTCCTTTCACACACCCAATACAATGTTGCAATCAAAGCCATGCAATGCGATAATGGTGGGGAATTCATCAACGCATCTCTCCGCACGTTCTTCTCCTCCAATGGCATCGCCTACCGCTTCTCCTGCCCGCACACTTCTCCTCGAAACGGCAAAGCTCAATGCATCATCCGTACCACGAACGACATCGTGCACACTCTTCTTCTACAAGACAACCTCACTCCAACGTTCTGGGTTGAGGCTCTCCATACAGCCACTTACCTCCTCAACCGGCGACCCTCTCGTGCCATCGTCGACACCACACCATATTTTCTGCTACACGGCGTCCTTCCCTCCTATGATCACATGCGTGTCTTCGGCTGCCTATGTTTCCCCAACATCTCCGCCACGATGGAGCACAAACTCTCTCCTCGTTCCACTAGGTGCATTTTCTTGGGATACCCTCTTGAGCACAAGGGCTACAGATGCTACGACTTCCAATCTCGGCATGTCATCGTTTCTCGCCACGTTATCTTCGACGAACAAACTTTTCCCTACACACTGCCAACACCACCGCCACAGCCTATCCCAGCTACAAAGGATCCCCCCAATCTGCACCAAATCTCTCGGATCACCCGCCCGAGTCACATCCACACTGGCCCCACCACCAACGTGCACCTGCGCCCCCTCCTTCCCCTGCATGCAACCAATCTCCGCCCGACCCCACACCTCCACTCCCACGCACTACCCACCCCAGGTCCCCTGGCAAATCCGCCTTGCCTGTCGTGGTTGTCTCCCCGCCCACTCCGCGCTCGCCATCCACCTCGCGTTCCGCGTCTGTCGGCTCTCTGGATCCCGAGCCTGCCTCATCCGCGTCGCACTCCGCGGGGCCTGCCGCATCTACCTCGAATTCTGAGGCATGCACCACCAATACCCCCTCGCCACGTCTCCCCCGCCATGCAATACCAGCCGAGCCCCCACGTAACTCTCACCCCGATGCACGCTCGGGCCAAGCGAGGTTTCTGCATGCCCCGACGCCTTTTCTCATAGACTCCTCTACCACACCTCTCTCACCAATCCCTGCCACGTACAAAACCGCTCTCAAGGATCCCAATTGGCTCCATGCTATGCAAGAGGAATACAATGCTTTAATCCATAACTCTACTTGTGTTTGGTTCCTAAGCCTGCATGTGTCAATGTTATCACGGGTGTCAGAGCATATATCTCCATATGTGGTTTTGGTAATTGATGACAATTCCTATGGACTAATGGTTGCCTTAAGTTATATTTATAGGATTTTTCCATAGGCACTTCTTGAAGTCCATTTGTTGGGTTCAAGGAGTTTATATGATGACCAAGATGGTATTCAAGGTATTATCCAAAGAATGGTCATAGAGACACAAGGTTGATCAAGATCTCAGACAAAGAGTAAATCAAGATGATCAACGCACAAAACGTACAAGATGTACCGAGACGGATCAAGTGATCCCATGGTATGGTAAGCATTGTCCATTACGTGTTTGTGTACTAACCCATGGTCTTCGTGAGAGTTCTATGTGGGGTTAGGTGTGTCTCCATGGGCTTGCGTCTAGAGGAAGATCTCATACAACCCATGAAGGATGACGTCAAGTGGTGATCGTCATCAAGATTGCGGTGTGCAAGTTCAAGTGGATCAGCACGAAGATATCATGCTTGAAGCCTGCCGTCCATTGTGATGGCAATGGACTTGTGAAGATATACTGAAGAGCGGCTCACCCATGTTGTGTATGGGGGAGAAATCAACTAGTCTTCATCAAGCCAACGTAATCAAGAAGGTGGTCCATCTTGAGGAAGCCAAGATCATCGTCATCTAGCTCAAGAGGACGAGGTGCAAGGTATAGGTTTGCCCTTGATATGTTTTCTGTTTTAGGATAGATTGTCGTTTTGTCAAGGGGGGTCTCAAGTGAGTAGCTCGATCGTATCGTTCGTTGAGAGCTCAAACCATTTCCATCCTTGCATCATACTTCTTGGTTCTTATTTGGTGTTTCTCTCTGTGAGTTTTAGAGCTTATGGTCATCTTCATGACAAGCTCGAGTTCATCGAAAACGGAGTCCATATGCATCTACTATGATGTTTTTGATGTTGAAGTTTTTGCCGGTTCTTCATTCATAGAGGTCTCACATCTCTATATCATTGGCATTTTCATATCTGCGTGGTCTTAAGATTTCAAACAAGCTTGGGTTTGCTCGATTCGGAGCTCGTATGCAAAAGTTATGGCTGTTTCAGTGGCGAGCGGTAGTATCGCTCGACCTAGCGGTGGTACCGCTAGAGCTGACGGTAGTACCGCTGGCTCAGCGGTAGTACCGCCCCTGGTCAGCGGTAGTACCGCTCCAGGATTTTAGTACCGTCATCCTTGCGGTTGTACTTCGTCGGACTTTTTGCGAAGACTTTCTTGGCGGTGGTTGGCCCGGTAGTATCTTTGCGCTACCATGGGCTCAGCGGTAGTACCGCTGCACCCAGCGGTAGTACCGCTAGAGGGTCAGCGGTAGTACCGCTGCAGCCAGCGGTAGTACTGCTGGGCTCGGGCTGTAAGTGGGGGTAACGGTCTGATTCCTTCCCCCACTATATAAAGGGGGTCTTCTTCTCCCTTGGGAAATACTTATCTGTTGAGCTCGTGTTCTTCCCCCATTGTTGACCTTCTTAGAGCTTGCTAACTCTCAATACCTCCAATGATTCTTGCTTGTTCTTGAGGGAAAATAGAGAGGAGATCTAGATCCACATCTCCACCAATCACTTTCTCCTCTATGTGATGGGAACCCCTTGGATCTAGATCTTGCAGTTCTTTGTGAGCTCCTTGTTCTTCCTCTCATATTTCTCCATAGCTTTTGTTGTTGTGGAGGGATTTGAGTGTGAGGGACTTGAACACTTCGTGTGTTCTTGACATTGCATTAGTTGCACCGGTTTGAGTTCTCCACGGTGATACGTGGAAGTGAGAAGTTGAGAAGCTTATTACCCTTTGGTACTTAGTATCCTAGAGATTGTTCTTCGTGGATGCTTTGGCGTCCTAGAAGTTTGGTGGTGTCTTGGAGCTCAATTATTGTGGTGTAAAGCTCCGGGCAAGCGTCGTGGTCTCCAATTGGGTTGTGGAGATTGCCCCGAGCAATTTGTACGGGTACCGGTAACCGCCCCCAAGGGTTGCCATTTGTATGGGTTCGGTGACCGCCCCCAAGGGTCC
Organism: Hordeum vulgare subsp. vulgare; assembly: GCF_904849725.1. Lineage (NCBI taxonomy): Eukaryota > Viridiplantae > Streptophyta > Magnoliopsida > Poales > Poaceae > Hordeum > Hordeum vulgare. The sequence continues at coordinate 566,149,528 of NC_058524.1, read as the reverse complement.
CTTAGTGGAATCACGGCATCTTGCATTGTGCGAGGGCGTGAGGATATTACGGTGGCCTTAGTGGCTTCTTGGGGAGCATTGTGCATCCACACCGCTTCAACGGAGATTAGCATCCGCAAGGGTGTGAACTTCGGGATACATCATCGTCTCCGCGTGCCTCGGTTATCTCTTACCCGAACCCTTTACTTATGCACTTTACTTTGTGATAGCCATATTGTTTATTGTCATATATCTTGCTGTCACTTAGTTGTTTATCTTGCTTAGCATGAGTTGTTGGTGCACACATGTGAGCCTAGTTGTTGTAGGTTTTGTGCTTGACAAATTTGTTGGAGTTATGCCCTAGAGGCAATAATAAATGTATAGTTATTATTATAATTCCTGTATCAAGATAATAGTTTATTATCCATGCTATAATTGTATTGAATGAAGACTCATTTACATGTGTGGATACATAGACAAAACACCGTCCCTAGCATGCCTCTAGTTGGCTAGCCAGTTGATCGATGATAGTCAGTGTCTTCTGATTATGAACAAGGTGTTGTTGCTTGATAACTGGATCACGTCATTGGGAGAATCACGTGATGGACTAGACCCAAACTAATAGACGTAGCATGTTGATCGTGTCATTTTGTTGCTACTGTTTTCTGCGTGTCAAGTATTTATTCCTATGACCATGAGATCATATAACTCACTGACACCGGAGGAATGCTTTGTGTGTATCAAACGTCGCAACGTGACTGGGTGACTATAAAGATGCTCTACAGGTATCTCCGAAGGTGTTAGTTGAGTTAGTATGGACCAAGACTGGGATTTGTCACTCCGTGTGACGGAGAGGTATCTCGGGGCCCACTCGGTAATACAACATCACACACAAGCCTTGCAAGCAATGTAACTTAGTGTAAGTTGCGGGATCTTGTATTACGGAACGAGTAAAGAGACTTGCCAGTAAACGAGATTGAAATAGGTATGCGGATACTGACGATCGAATCTCGGGCAAGTAACATACCGAAGGACAAAGGGAATAACATATGGGATTATACGAATCCTTGGCACTGAGGTTCAAACGATAAGATCTTCATAGAATATGTAGGATCCAATATGGGCATCCAGGTCCCGCTATTGGATATTGACCGAGGAGTCTCTCGGGTCATGTCTACATAGTTCTCGAACCCGCAGGGTCTGCACACTTAAGGTTCGACGTTGTTTTATGCGTATTTGAGTTATATGGTTGGTTACCGAATGTTGTTCGGAGTCCCGGATGAGATCACGGACGTCACGAGGGTTTCCGGAATGGTCCGGAAATGAAGATTGATATATAGGATGACCTCATTTGATTACCGGAAGGTTTTCGGAGTTACCGGGAATGTACAGGGAATGACAAATGGGTTCCGGGAGTTCACCGGGGGGGGGGCAACCCACCCCGGGGAAGCCCATAGGCCTTGGGGGAGACACACCAGCCCTTAGTGGGCTGGTGGGACAGCCCACAAGTGCCCTATGCGCCAAGGAGAAGAAAATCAAGAGAGAAAGAAAAAAAAAGGAGGAGGTGGGAAGGAAGGGGGACTCCCTCCCACCAAACCTAGTCCAACTCGGTTTGGGGGGGGGGGAGAGTCCCCCCCCTTGGACTCGGCCGACCCCCTTGGGGCTCCTTGAGCCCCAAGGCAAGGCCCCCTCCCTCCCACCTATATATACGGAGGTTTTAGGGCTGATTTGAGACGACTTTTCCACGGCAGCCCGACCACTTACCTCCACGGTTTTTCCTCTAGATCGCGTTTCTGCGGAGCTCGGGCGGAGCCCTGCTGAAACAAGATCATCACCAACCTCCGGAGCGCCGTCACGCTGCCGGAGAACTCTTCTACCTCTCCGTCTCTCTTGCTGGATCAAGAAGGCCGAGATCATCGTCGAGCTGTACGTGTGCTGAACGCGGAGGTGCCGTCCGTTCGGTACTAGATCGTGGGACTGATCGCGGGATTGTTCGCGGGGCGGATCGAGGGACGTGAGGACGTTCCACTACATCAACCGCGTTCTCTAACGCTTCTGCTGTACGGTCTACAAGGGTACGTAGATCACTCATCCCCTCTCGTAGATGGACATCACCATGATAGGTCTTCGTGCGCGTAGGAAAATTTTTGTTTCCCATGCGACAGTTCCCCAACAGTGGTATCAGAGCTAGGTTCATCCGTAGATGTCTTCTCGAGTAGAACACAAAAGTTTTTGTGGGCGGTGATGTGCGTTTTGCTGCCCTCCTTAGTCTTTTCTTGATTCCGCGGTATTGTTGGATTGAAGCGGCTTGGACCGACATTACTCGTACGCTTACGGGAGACTGGTTTCATCGTTACGAGTAACCCCCTTTGCTCAAAGATGACTGGCAAGTGACGGTTTCTCCAACTTTAGTTGAATCGGATTTGACCGAGGAGGTCCTTGGATGAGGTTAAATAGCAACTCATATATCTCCGTTGTGGTGTTTGCGTAAGTAAGATGCGATCCTACTAGATGCCCTTGGTCACCACGTAAAACATGCAACAACAAAATTAGAGAACGTCTAACTTGTTTTTGCAGGGTATGCTTGTGATGTGATATGGACAACGATGTGATGTGATATATTGGATGTATGAGATGATCATGTTGTAATAGAAATATCGACTTGCACGTCGATGGTACGGCAACCGGCAGGAGCCATAGGGTTGTCTTTATACTAACGTTTGTGCTTGCAGATGCGTTTACTATTTTGCTAGGATGTAGCTTTGGTAGTAATAGCATGAGTAGCACGACAACTCCGATGGCAACACGTTGATGGATGATCATGGTGTGGCGCCGGTGACAAGAAGATCGTGTCAGTGCTTTGGTGATGGAGATCAAGAAGCACGTGATGATGGCCATATCATGTCACTTATGAATTGTATGTGATGTTAATCCTTTTATGCACCTTATTTTGCTTAGAACGACGGTAGCATTATGAGGTGATCTCTCACTAAAATTTCAAGACGAAATTGTGTTCTCCCCGACTGTGCACCGTTGCTACAGTTCGTCGTTTCGAGACACCACGTGATGATCGGGTGTGATAGACTCAACGTTCACATACAACGGGTGCAAAACAGTTGCGCACGCGGAACACTCGGGTTAAGCTTGACGAGCCTAGCATGTGCAGACATGGCCTCGGAACACATGAGACCGAAAGGTCGATCATGAATCATATAGTTGATATGATTAGCATAGGGATGCTTACCACTGAAACTATACTCAACTCACGTGATGATCGGACTTGGGATAGTGTAAGTGGATCATGAACCACTCAAATGACCAGAGAGATGTACTTTTTGAGTGGGAGTTTAGCATATAATTTGATTAAGCTGAACTCTAATTATCTTGAACATAGTCTAAGTCCACTTTGAATATATTTGTGTTGTAGATCATGGCTCACGCGACAGTCATCCTGAATTTTAATACGTTCCTAGAGAAAGCTAAGTTGAAAGATGATGGAAGCAACTTTGTAGACTGGGCTCGTAATCTTAAGCTAATCTTACAAGCTGGGAAGAAGGATTATGTCCTTAATGCAACCACCCGCTACGGCTGATCAGGATGTTAAGAACGCTTGGTTAGCACGTAAGGAGGACTACTCAATAGTTCAATGTGCAGTCTTGTATGGCTTAGAACCGGGACTTCAACGTCGCTTTGAGCGTCATGGAGCATTTGAGATGTTCCAGGAGTTGGAGTTTATCTTTCAGAAGAACGCCCGGATCGAGAGGTATGAGACCTCCGATAAATTCTATGCTTGCAAGATGGAGGAAAACTCATCTGTCAGTGAACATGTGCTCAAAATGTCTGGGTACTCAAACCGTCTAGCTGAGCTGGGGATTGAACTCCCGCAAGAAGCTATCACTGACAGAATCCTTCAATCACTGCTGCCAAGCTATAAAGGCTTTGTGTTGAACTACAACATGCAAGGGATGAACAAGTCTCCCGGCGAGTTGTTTGCGATGTTGAAAGTCGCAGAGTCTGAACTCCGTAAAGAGCATCAAGTGTTGATGGTGAATAAGACCACTAGTTTCAAGAGAAACGGCAAAGGCAAGAAGGGCAATTCGAAGAAGAGCGGCAAGCCTGTTGCCAATCCGCCGAAGAAACCCAAGGCTGGACCTAAGCCTGAAACGGGGTGCTACTATTGCAAGGGTATGGGTCACTGGAAGCGCAATTGCCCCAAGTATCTGGCAGATAAGAAGGCGGGCAAAGAAAAAACAGGTATATTTGATATACATGTTATTGATGTGTACTTAACCGGCTCTCGTAGTAGTGCCTGGGTATTCGATACCGGTTCTGTTGCTCATATTTGCAACTCGAAACAGGAACTGCGGAATAGACGAAGGCTGGCGAAAGATGAAGTGACGATGCACGTAGGAAATGGTTCCAAGGTTGATGCAATCGCCGTCGGCACAGTGTCACTTCAGCTACCGTCGGGATTAGTGATGAACTTAAATCATTGTTATTTAGTGCCTGCGTTGAGCATGAACATTATATCTGGATCTTGTTTATTGCGAGACGGTTACTCTTTTAAGTCAGAGAATAATGGTTGTTCTATTTCTATGAGTAACATCTTTTATGGTCATGCACCGAATGTGAGAGGATTGTTCATATTGAATCTTGATAGCGATACGCATATACATAACATTGAGACCAAAAGAGTTAGAGTAAACAATGATAGCGCCATATTTTTGTGGCACTGCCGCTTGGGTCATATTGGTGTAAAGCGCATGAAGAAACTCCATGCTGATGGACTTTTGGAGTCACTTGACTTTGATTCACTTGACACGTGCGAACCATGCCTCATGGGCAAGATGACTAAGACTCCGTTCTCCGGAACAATGGAGCGTGCAAGTGACTTATTGGAAATCATACATACTGATGTGTGTGGTCCAACGAGCGTGGAGGCACGCGGCGGATATCGTTATTTTCTCACCTTCACTGACGATTTGAGTAGGTATGGTTATGTCTACTTGATGAAGCACAAGCCTGAAACATTTGAAAAGTTCAAGCAATCTCAGAGTGAAGTGGAAAATCATCGTAACAAGAAGATCAAGTTCCTACGGTCTGATCGTGGGTGTGAATATCTGAGTTTCGAGTTTGGTGATCACTTAAGAAAATGTGGAATTGTTTCACAGTTGACACCGCCTGGAACACCACAGCGTAATGGTGTGTCCGAACGTCGTAATCGTACTTTGTTAGAGATGGTGCGATCTATGATGTCTCTTACTGATTTGCCGTTATCATTTTGGGGTTATGCATTAGAAACAGCTGCATTCACTTTAAATAGGGCACCATCAAAATCCATTGAGACGACACCATACGAACTGTGGTATGGCAAAAGGCCAAAGTTGTGTTTCTTTAAGTTTGGGGATGTGATGCTTATGTCAAAAAGCTTCAGCCTGAAAAGCTGGAACCCAAAGCGGAAAAGTGCATCTTCATAGGTTACCCAAAAGAGACAGTTGGGTACACCTTCTATCTCAAATCCGAGGGCAAAGTGTTTGTTGCTAAAAACGGAGCTTTTCTCGAGAAGGAGTTTCTCTCGAGAGAATTGAGTGGGAGGAAGATAGAACTTGACGAGGTTGTCGAACCTCTCATCCCTCTGGATGGTGGCGCAGGGCAAGGGGAAACCTCTATCGTTGCGACGCCGGTTGAGGAGGAAGTTAATGATGATGATCATGAAACTCTAGTTCAAGTTTCTGTTGAACCACGCAGGTCGACGAGATCACGTGCTGCTCCAGAGTGGTACGGTAATCCCGTCTTATCAATCATGTTGTTAGACAACAATGAACCTGCAAATTATGAAGAAGCAATGGTGGGCCCAGATTCCAACAAATGGCTAGAAGCCATGAAGTCCGAGATAGGATCCATGTATGAGAACAAAGTGTGGACTTTGGAGATACTACCTGAGGGCCGCAAGGCTATTCATAACAAATGGATCTTTAAGAAGAAGACGGACACTGACGGTAATGTGACCGTTTATAAAGCTCGACTTGTGGCAAAGGGTTTTTCACAAGTTCCAGGAGTTGACTACGATGAGACTTTCTCACCCGTAGCGATGCTTAAGTCCGTCAGAATCATGTTAGCAATAGCTGCATTTTTCGATTATGAAATCTGGCAGATGGATGTCAAAACGGCGTTCCTTAACGGTTTCCTTAAGGAAGAGTTGTATATGATGCAACCCAAAGGTTTTGTCGATCCTAAGGATGCTAACAAGGTGTGCAAGCTCCAGCGATCCATTTATGGACTGGTGCAGGCATCTCGGAGTTGGAACAAATGCTTTGATGAGGTGATCAAAGCATTTGGGTTTATACAAGTGGTTGGAGAATCTTGTATTTACAAGAAAGTGAGTGGGAGCTCTATGGCGTTTCTAATATTATATGTGGATGACATATTACTGATTGGAAACAACATAGAGCTTTTGGAGAGCATAAAAGGTTACTTGAATAAAAGTTTCTCTATGAAGGACCTAGGAGAAGCTGCTTACATTCTAGGAGTTAAGATCTATAGCGATAGATCAAAACGCCTGATAGGACTTTCACAAAGCACATACCTTGATAAAGTTTTGAAAAGGTTCAAAATGGAACAGTCCAAGAAAGGGTTCTTGCCAGTTTTACAAGGTACAAGATTGAGTAAGACTCAGTGCCCAGCAACTGATGAAGATAGAGAGCATATGCGCTCCGTCCCCTATGCTTCAGCCATAGGTTCTATCATGTATGCGATGCTGTGCACTAGACCGGATGTTAGCCTGGCCATAAGTATGGCAGGTAGGTTCCAGAGTAATCCAGGAGTGGATCACTTGACAACGGTCAAGAATATCCTGAAGTACCTGAAAAGGACTAAGGAGATGTTTCTCGTGTATGGAGGTGACGAAGAGCTCACCGTAAAAGGTTACGTTGATGCAAGCTTTGACACAGATCCGGACGACTCTAAGTCGCAAACCGGATACGTATTTATTCTTAATGGGGGTGCAGTAAGCTGGTGCAGTTCCAAGCAAAGCGTCGTAGCAGATTCTACATGTGAAGCGGAGTACATGGCTGCCTCGGAGGCGGCTAAGGAGGGTGTCTGGATGAAGCAGTTCATGACGGATCTTGGAGTGGTGCCAAGCGCACTGAATCCAATAACCTTGTTCTGTGACAACACTGGTGCCATTGCCTTAGCAAAGGAACCACGGTTTCACAAGAAGACCAGACACATCAAACGACGCTTCAACCTCATCCGCGACTACGTCGAGGAAGAGGACGTAAATATATGCAAAGTGCACACGGATCTGAATGTAGCAGACCCGCTGACTAAACCTCTTTCACGGCCAAAACATGATCGACACCAGAACTGTATGGGTGTTAGATTTATTACAATGCAATTCACATGGTGATGTGAGGGCTAGATTATTGACTCTAGTGCAAGTGGGAGACTGTTGGAATTATGCCCTAGAGGCAATAATAAATATAGTTATTATTATAATTCCTGTATCAAGATAATAGTTTATTATCCATGCTATAATTGTATTGAATGAAGACTCATTTACATGTGTGGATACATAGACAAAACACCGTCCCTAGCATACCTCTAGTTGGCTAGCCAGTTGATCGATGATAGTCAGTGTCTTCTGATTATGAACAAGGTGTTGTTGCTTGATAACTGGATCACGTCATTGGGAGAATCACGTGATGGACTAGACCCAAACTAATAGACGTAGCATGTTGATCGTGTCATTTTGTTGCTACTGTTTTCTGCGTGTCAAGTATTTATTCCTATGACCATGAGATCATATAACTCACTGACACCGGAGGAATGCTTTGTGTGTATCAAATGTCGCAACGTAACTGGGTGACTATAAAGATGCTCTACAGGTATCTCCGAAGGTGTTAGTTGAGTTAGTATGGATCAAGACTGGGATTTGTCACTCCGTGTGACGGAGAGGTATCTCGGGGCCCACTCGGTAATACAACATCACACACAAGCCTTGCAAGCAATGTAACTTAGTGTAAGTTGCGGGATCTTGTATTACGGAACGAGTAAAGAGACTTGCCAGTAAACGAGATTGAAATAGGTATGCGGATACTGACGATCGAATCTCGGGCAAGTAACATACCGAAGGACAAAGGGAATGACATACGGGATTATACGAATCCTTGGCACTGAGGTTCAAACGATAAGATCTTCATAGAATATGTAGGATCCAATATGGGCATCCAGGTCCCGCTATTGGATATTGACCGAGGAGTCTCTCGGGTCATGTCTACATAGTTCTCGAACCCGCAGGGTCTGCACACTTAAGGTTCGACGTTGTTTTATGCGTATTTGAGTTATATGGTTGGTTACCGAATGTTGTTCGGAGTCCCGGATGAGATCACGGACGTCACGAGGGTTTCCGGAATGGTACGGAAACGAAGATTGATATATAGGATGACCTCATTTGATTACCGGAAGGTTTTCGGAGTTACCGGGAATGTACCGGGAATGACGAATGGGTTCCGGGAGTTCACCGGGGGGGGGGGGGAACCCACCCCGGGGAAGCCCATAGGCCTTGGGGGAGACACACCAGCCCTTAGTGGGCTGGTGGGACAGCCCACAAGTGCCCTATGCGCCAAGGAGAAGAAAATCAAGAGAGAAAGAAAAAAAAGGAGGAGGTGGGAAGGAAGGGGGACTCCCTCCCACCAAACCTAGTCCAACTCGGTTTGGGGGGGGGGAGAGTCCTCCCCCTTGGACTCGGCCGACCCCCTTGGGGCTCCTTGAGCCCCAAGGCAAGGCCCCCTCCCTCCCACCTATATATACGGAGGTTTTAGGGCTGATTTGAGACGACTTTTCCACGGCAGCCCGACCACATACCTCCACGGTTTTTCCTCTAGATCGCGTTTCTGCGGAGCTCGGGCGGAGCCCTGCTGAAACAAGATCATCACCAACCTCCGGAGCGCCCTCACGCTGCCGGAGAACTCTTCTACCTCTCCGTCTCTCTTGCTGGATCAAGAAGGCCGAGATCATCGTCGAGCTGTACGTGTGCTGAACGCGGAGGTGTCGTCCGTTCGGTACTAGATCGTGGGACTGATCGCGGGATTGTTCGCGGGGCGGATCGAGGGACGTGAGGACGTTCCACTACATCAACCGCGTTCTCTAACACTTCTGCTGTACGGTCTACAAGGGTACGTAGATCACTCATCCCTTCTCGTAGATGGACATCACCATGATAGGTCTTCGTGCGCGTAGGAAATTTTTTGTTTCCCATGCGACGTTCCCCAACAAAATTAAACGTTAGTTTTATTCCGCATTTGTTCAAGCCTAAACCGTAATTATTTTAAAGCGCCTATTCACCCCCCTCTAGGCGACATCCACGTCCTTTCAACGGGGAAGTGGATCTATCGCCACAAGTTCAATGCGGACGGCTCCCTCGCCCTCTACAAAGCACGCTGGGTTGTTCGTGGCTTCACACAACATGAATATGTTGACTACGATGAAACGTTCGGTCCGGTGGTCAAACCATCCACCATTCGCGTGGTGCTCTCCCTTGCCACGTTTCGCTCGTGGCCCATCCATCAACTTGATGTCAAAAACGCCTTCCTCCATGGTGATCTGAAGGAGACCGTCTACTACTCCCAGCCGACTGGTTTTGTTGACACCTCGCATCCGGACCATGTATGCTTCCTTCGCAAATTCCTTTACGGTCTCAAACAAGCTCCGCGCACTTGGTTTCTCCAGTTCAAGTCATTCCTCTTGTCCCTTGGTTTTTCTGCCTCCAAGAGTGACTCTTCCTTGTTCATCCTTCATCACGGCTCATCCATCGCCTACCTCCTCATGTATGTCGACGATATCATTCTCACGGCCAACACCCATCGCACTCTTCACGCCATCATTGCCTCCCTTAAGCGGGAGTTCTCCATGTCGGACCTTGGTGAACTCCACTATTTTATCGGCATCAATGTAACACCTAACTAGTCCGGCCTCTTCCTCAGCCAACAACAGTACACTCTTGAGATTCTACATCGTGCAGACATGCTCCAATGCAAACCTGTTTCCACTCCCATCGATACCACCTCCAAACTGTCTTCGGCTAAGGGCAGTCTCCTCTCTAACCCCACATACTACCGGAGTTTAGCCGGCGCCCTTCAATACCTCACCCTCACACGCCCCGACATCGCATACGCTGTCCAACAAGTTTGCCTATTTATGCATGCACCACGCGACTTCCATATGCGGCTCGTCAAGCGCATCCTTCGCTATCTGCAAGGCGCATCTCATTATGGGATTCAGCTCTACAAATCTTCCTCCATGGAGCTCATAGCCTACACCGATGTTGATTGGGCGGGTTGTCCAGACACCCGCAAGTCCACATCGGGGTTCTGCGTCTTCCTTGGCGCCAACATCGTCTCCTGGTCCTCCAAGCGCCAACCGACGGTGTCCCGTTCCAGTGCTGAAGCAGAGTACATGGGTGTTGCTAACTGTGTTGCAGAATCTTCCTGGCTTCGTCAGCTCTTGCATGAACTTCATTGCCCACCTGCTCGAGCTACGGTGGTATATTGTGACAATGTCAGTGCATCCTACCTCGCCTCCAACCCTGTCCAACATCAGCACACGAAGCACATCGAGATCGATCTCCATTTTGTGCGTGATCGGGTGGCCCTTGGCGAGGCACGGGTGCTCCATGTCCCTTCAAGTTCGCAGTTTGCAGACCTCTTCACCAAAGGTCTCCCCTCTCAGTGTTTCATGGATTTCGGGACAACCTCAACGTCCTTCCTAATGGAGTTCCTGCTGAGGGGGGTGTTGAATTGTAACGTTGTAACATGTGTTGTAGTCAATCCTATTTTGTAAGATCCAGAGTGTTAGTGGCTTACATACCACAATTATAGGGGGTGTTGACCATATATACTTGTACTCTCTAACATATTGCATTCATCAAGGAAACTATTCAATCTAACTTCGTGGGCCGTAGAAACAACCAATATTCTGGCTACATATTTATTGGATCAGATGCACGTGTTTTCTGGCCGAAGAGAACCTTGCTGGAAACGGCGGCGACCTCCGCCCCCGCTCCGCTTGCTCCTCGGCCGCTGTCCGGCGGACACTCAACCGGTATGTATGTCTACTTCGGGGGAGAAGCCGCGGTGGCATTATCGGCCGTGTGCCGCGGCAGGCGAGGGGATCCACATCGAGCCGTTTGCTGGGAGCATGTCGGCGATGCTGGGAGCGAGAGCTCCGGCGTGCTGCGGGGCACCGGCAGCAACGTCATTCGGCCTTCTTCTCGGAGGCATGCGCCGCCATCGCCGCCGCCGCCGGTGACCTCCGCCACCCTGTAATTTGTGTACTATTTTGTTTTGTGATGCATTGCAGGATACAGAAAGCATATACTCCATTTCGATGGTTGCTAATCCTGTAATTGATCTGACCCTACCGTCTTGAGGATTACGATTGTTTTGCTTGCTCAAATCATAAACAAGACCAAGCAATGAAACAAACATCTCACTGCCTGACAACATTAAGAGAGTCAGGACCACTATTTGGGAGCTAGAAAGATCCTCGATTTTGATGGTGGCCAATCCTGTAACTGTGAGGGCTGATGTTGAGATTAAAAACATGTCGACATAGCAAGAACTGTAGTTAGGATTGCTTGGCTTCAACACCATCGAGGCAACAGAACCAAGTATGTCAATGATAGCAAAATAGGACAAGTGAATCAAAAGAGGGCTAAGATGGAAGGCAATGAGCTGAAAGATGAACACAGATGAACTGATAGCATGTCTTGCAGAATTGACGATGACATGCACCTGGATAGGCATTGGGGTTCAAATGGCAGTGGCTTTGGCTCTGGCCCTTTACGGTGTATGTGCCTTGATTCAAGAGGCATTTACAGGTGGCAACTGATCAACAGAGTATATATAGAGCGTATCGCTTAAAGTTAATGGAGGGTAAGCAGACATGTAGAATATGGTCAAGATGACATTCATAAAAGAAAAAATCTTTGGAAAAAGATACCTTTCAGAATTTAACGTTATGCCTTAGGAGCATGCACCAACACGCTCAAGTGTGTGCTAAAGTAGCTAAAGCATATGAAAGAACAGTTTGCATGTGTGCTCAATTTTCTCCCACCATTTGCCAATTGCCATCTTTCTGAGGGTAATCATGACCACATCACCAGATTGGGCAAGTGAAGGCGCTGTTTACATATGAAGACAATTTGCCATTTGCCAGGCAACCTTGGCCAGGTAACCAGAATATGCAATTGAAAGTGCAGTTTACATGTGAAAGGAAGTGACATTACATCTAGCGAGTGCTTCTGGTAGTGGAGTTGCCCGAAAGTTATGGCGACCTTTTTGTTAATGGGTCCAAGAGCATCTCCAAATTTTGCGTTGCAACAAGAATGTGCATAAAATGGTTTTGCTTACTTAGCATTTGGCTTTTCTCTTGAAGGTAGCATTGATGAATTGGGAAGGGATCGCAGCTGCTACCAAAGGATAAACTCATGGCCAGGAAATCTTGCCATGCTTCAAGGGACATCTACAGACACCAGTGGACATGAACCTTCCTCAGTTGGACACTTCCTAGCCAGTTCCTTGCTAAGCATGGTACATCATAAATGCAGGCATGCCATCTTGATTGATCCTGAGCTGACGAGGTAAGATGAGCCGACAGGTTATGCTAAGGCATACGACTGGGACTGCTCTTTGGGCTGACATGCGAACATGATGATTGTTCAAATAGGAAGGCGTTGCTCGACTGAAAACTCAAGGTAAACCGAGTAATTTTACTGTTCTGAAGATGGTAACAAATTATTACTTTTGAAATAGATACCAGAGAAGGTTCAGCGAACTCAATAGCTCTATCCACTTGCATGATTTGTTTGTTTGTTTTGACGTTGGCTTCCCTACTGGCGTCAAGTGATCTGCGTGTAGAGTTATTTCTTCAAATAAATGTACAAAGCATTTAAGCATTAGTGCATAAGTCAGACCTGTTAGCTGGGTATCCATGTTAGCCCAGCCTGTTGACTACTAACCCATCAGTATGGTCAGATAACTTTATGGTGTTAGAGTTATAATATAAGTCATGTACCATTTTATATTTATCCCAATATATAAGGGGTTTCCTGCATATAGTCCATCACCTGTACATGTATATATACTGGCCTATGGCCTCATGAGAATACAAGTTGCTTTTCTAACATGGTATTAGAGCTTAGGTTCTTTTTCGCACGCGCAACTCGTGCTCTTCCCGATCCAATCTTCTAGCCGACGCAGTTTCTTCTCCCGCCGGTCTCGCTCGATGTCGTCCCGCCGTAAGGCTGCTCGTTCTCGCGCCTCCAGGCCGACCCAGTCACCGAGTCCCTGCTCGTTCCAGGCGTGCCCCACCCCGATACAGTCGCCCGCCCGCCCCGATCCAGTCGACTGCCCGCCCCGGCGCCACGCACGGCGCCGCCAGAAGCCGTGCCTTGCTGTCTCGAGGGCGTCGCTCAGCTCCCAGCCGCCCCGTCCTCTGGTTCCGCAGCCGCCCCATCCTCTGGTTCTCGTGACTAGCTCTCGTCCCGCCGCCAGAAGCTCAGATCGATCCGAGCCGGATCCAGCCGCCCCGTCCTCTGGTTCTGGATCTGGCAGCTCGTGACCAGCTCTCGTCCCGTCGCCAGAAGCCCAGACCGAGGCGGCCCCAGACACGAACAAGGTTTTAGACGCGACACGCGTTTAGGTGACTGCAAAAAAAAAGTCTGCTGCATCCGGCTATGTTGCTGTTCCTCGTTGTCTGGTGATCTTTGATGGCACTAACTACACCGAGTTCATTGGCTTCATGCGCATTCACATGCGCGGCATCCGCCTATGGGGTTTTCTTTCTGGCGAGGTCTGCTGTCCGCCATGTCCGGTTCCTCCCGTGGCTCCCACTCCATCGGCTCTTCCTGCCGACGCTCCTCAGGCCGCCAAGGATACGGCTAAGTTTGCTGATGAGGCCGCTATCCGTGCTTACGTTGAGAAGGTTTTGGCTTATGAGGAGGCTCTTCAGGCGTACCATGGTGCTCTGTCTGCTTACACCCAGTGGCTTGATGATGATGCTCGTGCTGCAGCTGTTCTCACTGCTAGCGTTCTGCCTCAGTTTGCCTCTGAGTTTCTGGGCCTTCCTACTGTGTTTGAGATGTGGACTCGCCTTCGTCAGCGCTGTGAGCCCTCTGGTGATGCCTTATACCTCTCTATGGTCCGTCAGGAGCATGCTCTTCAACAGGATGACTCTACTGTTGATGACTTCTATGCACAGAGTTCTGCTATCTGGCGCCAGCTTGATTCTCTCCGCAGTGCTGGTTGTTGCACTTGCCCCTGTTGCCAGGCTGTCCAGGCCGACTTGGAGTTTCATCGCGTCTACGAGTTCCTGTCTCGGCTCCGTACGGAGTTTGAGCCCCGACGTGCTCAGTTGTTTGCTCGTGGCCGTATTTCTCTCGTGGAGGCGCTTTCTGAGATTCGTGCTGAGGAGACTCGCTTACGTGGTGCTGGTTTGCTGGAGGTTCCCTCGGTGCTCGTTGCTCGGACTTTTTCTACGCCACCTGCTGCACCGACCCCTTCTCGCTCGAGTGCTCCGCCGCTCTTGGCCACTCCTTCTGGAGGCTCAGGCCGCCCCCGTCCACATTGTGACTACTGCAACAATGATGGTCATATTGAGTCCCACTGCCGGTCATATTGAGTCCCACTGCCACTGCTACACAAAGAAGAAACATTTACGCAAGGCGCGATCATCATCTATAGCGACTTCGTCATCTACCTCGACAGCTTCAGCCATCGCTTTGACTGAGCAGGATATTCTGAGACTTAAGCGTCTGCTCGCTGCTTCAGGTTCTTCCTCGATGGGTACTGCTGGTTCTGTGACCGAGGCTTCCCACAGTGAGCAACCACCTTCTACACAGTCAGGTACATCCCCATGGGTTCTGGACTCTGGAGCTTCCTTTCATATGACTTCTCATTCTTCCACTCTGTCCTCCCTTCGATCGCTTGATTCTCCTGTTCATGTCCTCACCGTTGATGGTACTCCCCTTCGTGTCGTTAGTAGAGGCACTCTTACCACTCCTTATTCTGTTCCGGATGTTGCTCATGTTCCTCGACTTACCATGAATTTGTTTTCCGCTGGTCAACTTGCTGATTCTGGTTGTCGTGTCATCCTTGACCTTGACTCTTGTTCTGTCCAGGACCGTCGCACGCACACTCTGGTTGGGGCTGGTCCTCACCGCCGTCATTCTGAGGGTCTTTGGGAGTTGGACTGGCTTCATGTTCCTTTCGCTGCCCGCTCTATCGCCAGCTCTTCCGCTTTGGTCGCCTCGGCTACCGGTTCCTTCCAGCAGTGGCATCATCGACTTGGTCATCTGTGTGGTTCTCGTTTGTCGTCGTTAGTTCGTCGAGGTCTTCTGGGGTCTGTCTCAGGAGATGCCTCTTTAGAGTGTCAGGGTTGTCGTCTTGGCAAGCAGATTCAATTACCATATCCACACAATGAGTTAGTGTCTAAGCGTCCTTTTGATTTAGCTCATTCCGATGTATGGGGTCCGGCTCCCTTTGCTTCGAAAGGGGGTCATAAATACTATATTATTTTCATAGATGACTTCTCTCGTTACACATGGCTTTATTTCATGACTTCTCGTAGTGAGGTGTTGTCCATTTATAAGCGTTTTGCTGCCATGGTTCATACTCAGTTCTCTTCTCCCATTCGTGTGTTTCGTGCTGACTCCGCTGGCGAGTATATCTTTAAGATGTTGCGTGGTGTTCTTGCTGAGCAAGGGACTCTCTCTCAATTCTCTTGTCCTGGTGCTCACGCTCAGAATGGCGTGGCTGAGCGCAAGCATCGTCATCTTCTTGATACGGCTCGTGCATTGATGATTGCTGCCTCTCTCCCGCCTCATTTTTGGGCTGAGGCCGTCTCCACTTCCACCCATCTCATCAATTTCCAGCCTTCCGCTGCTCTACAGGGTGGTGTTCCTTTCGAGCGTCTTTTTTATCGTTCTCCCGATTATTCGATGCTTCGCTTGTTTGGTTGTGTTTGCTATGTTCTTCTTGCCCCCGGTGAACGCACCAAACTGACCGCTCAGTCTGTTGAGTGTGTCTTCTTAGGATATAGTGATGAGCATAAGGGCTATCGTTGTTGGGATCCTATCGGTCGTCGGATGCGTATCTCTCGGGATGTGACTTTTGATGAGTCTCGTCCCTTCTACACACGCCCATCTTTCTCGACTTTTTCAGTGGAGGATATCTCTTTCCTCACTTTTCCTGACACACCTATCACACCCGTCGAGCCTTTGCCTATTCGTTCCGCTCCCTCTGCTTGTCCACCTCCAGTCGATTTGTCGCCTCCATCTTCCACGGTCTCCTCGTCTAGCATGTCACCAGATTCTACACCTTCATCTCCGGTGACTTCTTCGTCGCCACTCCCCGATTCTATCTTGGCGATTCCTCCTTCCATTGTTCCATCTTTTTCCTCAGTGTTACACTCGACGTTCACGTTCTGTGGATGCCTCTGTGGATGTGCCGTCATCCTCGTCTCAGCCCACTTATGGCTTGCGTTCTCGTCCTCGTCCGCCTATTGACCGCTTTGGATTTTCCACCGCTGGTGCTGCTGTTCTTGAGCCGACTACTTATCATCAGGTTGTTGTTCATCCTGAATGGCAGTTTGCGATGGCGGAGGAGATTGCTGCTCTTGAACGTACTGGTACGTGGGATCTTGTTTCCCTTCCTCCCGGAGTCCGTCTCATCACTTGTAAGTGGGTCTACAAGGTTAAGACTCGCTCCGATGGTTCTCTTGAGCGTCACAAAGCTCGTCTTGTGGCTCGTGGTTTTCAACAGGAGCATGGTCATGATTATGACGAGACTTTTGCTCCTGTGGCTCATATAACCACTGTTCGTACACTTCTTGTCGTGGCCTCTACACGCCACTGGTCTATCTCAAAGCTTGATGTTAAGAATGCTTTTCTTAATGGTGAGCTGCGTGAGGAGGTGTACATGCAACCGCCACCTGGGTATTCTGTTCCTGATGGCATGGTATGTCGTCTTCGTCGCTCTCTCTATGGCCTTAAGCAAGCCCCCCGCGCCTGGTTTGAGCGTTTTGCCTCTGTGGTGACTGCTGCTGGTTTTTCACCCAGTGTTCATGATCCAGCTTTGTTTATTCACCTTTCTCCTCATGGTCGGACTCTTCTTCTTCTCTATGTTGATGACATGGTCATCACTGGGGATGACCCCGAGTATATTGCCTTTGTCAAGCCTCGCCTTAGTGAGCAGTTCCTTATGTCTGATCTTGGACCTCTTCGCTACTTTCTTGGGATTGAAGTCTCTTCTACCTCTGATGGCTTCTTTATATCCCAGGAAAAGTATATCCAGGATCTTCTTGCTCGTGCTGCTCTTACTGATGAGCACATTGTTGAGACTCCTATGGAGCTCAATGTTCACCTCTCTGCTACTGATGGTGATCCCCTGCCTGACCCGACGCGTTATCGTCATCTTGTTGGCAGTCTTGTTTATCTAGTTGTCACTCGTCCGGATATCTCTTATCCGGTTCATATTCTAAGTCAGTTCGTCTCTGCTCCCACATCGGTTCACTATAGTCATCTTCTCCGTGTTCTCCGATATCTTCGGGGCACGATCTCTCACCGTCTATTCTTTCCTCGCTCCAGTTCTTTACAGCTTCAGGCCTATTAGGATGCTATGTGGGCTAGTGATCCTTCAGATCGCCGTTCACTTTCTGCTTACTGTGTTTTTCTTGGTGGTTCTCTCATTGCCTGGAAGACGAAGAAACAGATTGCAGTTTCCCGTTCGAGTGCAGAGGCTGAGTTGCGAGCAATGGCTCTTTTGACGGCAGAGGTGACTTGGTTACGGTGGTTACTTCAGGATTTTGGTGTTTCTGTCACTACACCGACTCTGCTCTTATCTGACAGTACAAGTGCTATTAGCATTGCGCGTGATCCTGTGAAGCATGAGCTCACCAAGCATATTGGTGTTGATGCTTTCTATGTGCGTGCTGCTGTGCAGGATCAAGTTGTTGCTCTTCAGTATGTGCCTTCCGAGTTACAGTTGGCGGATTTCCTGACGAAGGCTCAGACTAGAGCACAACATGGCTTTTATCTCTCCAAACTCAGTGTTGTTCATCCACCATGTGTTTGAGGGGGGTGTTAGAGTTATAATATAAGTCATGTACCCTTTTGTATTTATCCCAATATATAAGGGGTTTCCTGCATATAGTCCATCACCTGTACATGTATATATACTCGCCTATGGCCTCATGGGAATACAAGTTGCTTTCCTAACATATGGAACATTGTTCAAAGACCTCAACAAAAATATACCGAGGCATTATTTGAATGCAAACATTAGGTTTTGAATTTCTATAATTAACCAAACTTTTTTCCAGTTTCTCCTTGAACTTCTATATAGCACAGTGATAAAGCAACATTATCGTATTGTGTCTATAAATATGGTGCCAAAGCGGCAAAGCCCAAAAAATTTATATGTATTGTAAATTGTGTGCAATAATATATTAACTCCACTCCAACAATACGAATAATATTTTCTCTCTTTCGCTATAATTGCGGGGAACTCATGTGGTTACATCTAGCATGCAACACACAGATGGCTCAGTTCTTCATTTGCATTGATACCTTGATGATGACCAATATTTTGGATACTGAATGACCAAATTTTCTCATGTGGGACCGAGATTCTCGGTTACCACGGTTACCGAGGAATACTGAATAAATTTCGTACGAAATTTATAATGGAATTTTGAATTCAAATTTTTAAAACCAGAAATACAAAATACTTGAACATGAATAGATAAGAAAAGTGTTAGTAGCTCAGTGGTATGCCCCGTACTTGCTCCCTAATTGCTGCAACGTCACGAGTTCGACTCTTGTTACTGCAGATTATTGAGATGCCTCTCTATTTGACTATACCTCGAGCGTTTAAATTCAAGAAGTTCAAAAAATTTGGAATTTTTTGCTCGGAATACATCTTTCTCGTGGGGCGGCGGGAAACGCGGTTACCGCCCGGTAACCGTTTTTCTCGGGCGGTACCCAAAACGTTGATGATGACTGCCAAATGCAAAGAGGACTTTGATCAGGGAAACTGAAGCTTGTCCTTGCAAGCGCAACATCCACAAACTATAACCCAATTAGAAACCTGATTCTTCAGGCAGTACACTAGTGATAGCTGTACCAATTTGGTACATTTGCCTTTCCAAGTAATCTTGGTCACTTGTATCATACTTTCCAGGATTTACCCATGGTCATCGTGAAGGCCTTAAGCCTTCCATAGAGCATGGCCAAGATTAGCACAAACTTCCCTCCGTCACTCCACCATCCAGAAAAGCTGTATGGCTTGTCCTGGCAGATGATCTCTGGGTGCAGCTGATGCAGCCTAGAACAACCGTAACCAGTGGATAACCCTACATTGCCATATGCGCTGCAAAACAAAGCATACAAAATGTCAAAGGCATTCACGAGTTAGATTTTGTGTCCTAAGAGAGTTCAGTTTATTGTCGTGTTTAGCTTTTGCAAACACACAGTGATCTGTTTATGAACTAACTTTACTATTCTGTTATTCTGCAACTGCTATTTACCATTAGTCTATGCTACCATTGCTGTACTGTCTTTTCTACATCTTTGCTGACCGGCAGAGTAAAGAAATATTTCAATTATATTATATCAAAGAAGAACACACCTGATGACCTCGAATATCATGTTTAAGGTTGAGAAGTTGAGTGGATCATTTCTGAGCCTTCTCCTTTCAGTGATGCAGGCAACTATTACAAAGATGATGTTAAACCCGAGTGGTGAAAATGCCAATTTTTGCACCAACGACCCTCTCTTGGCTTTCGTGTTCTCATTGGTGGTTTTAATATCTCCATCAGGTGGTGCAAATGTTGCTGATGGTGGCAAATACCTGAGACAAGAAGTAAATTGTCGCACATAAATCTTGAGATTCTAAAGCAAGTAAGTACTACTCCCTCTGTAAACTAATATAAGAGCGTTTAGATTACTAAAGTAGTGTTCTAAATGCTTTTATATTAGTTTACAGGGGGAGTACTTATCAAATGATATGAAATGAAACATTGATTAATGAAGTGTCATGCAGTCATGAACTTACATCATGACAATGAATAGTACTATAATGGCGGGTGACATGAGTGAGCAGTCGATGGAATTCTCCCCTGAGTGCCTTGCATTCACCACCATGAAGAATGCATTGACAGCCTTCTGATAAGAGCTGAGGCCATCAAACACGGAAGAATTCCAATCAACAGCGGAGAACATTGTGACCCCAGCTGCTACAAGGCCAATGGCTGTCGAGGAGAGAAACACAGTCGGCAACCTAGGAAGCAGATTACCAAAATGCACTTCCTCTGGATTCTTGATCATGAGCCGCAGCTCCTTCACCTTTGTGAGCCTCCCCAGGAACCATACCAGTAACCTAAGGAAGAGAGGGAACAATAAGTTGCCTGCCAAAATCTGACCACTGAGCAGCAGCAAGAGGCCTGAATTCTTTGAGAAGATGACCATGTTCTCATTCGTCGGCACGAGTCCTCCATTTGCAATGGAGGCGACGGTAACCGATAATGAGAAGAGCACAATGTTGATCCCTTTCTTGTTGAGTGGTGCACTTGCAGTTGGCACACGAGTTATATACAGAAAAACCAGCAGAAAGCCCAAGATATGGATCACGGCAAAGTACCCAAAGACCACATATCCTAAGCACTTGACAGACCTACTCCTCTTCAACCCTGTACATTTCTTGGGTGTAATTGCATGAGTTGCTTCTTCAAGCTGTGACTCATCAGAGAGTGCCATGCTGTTGGCCAAGTCTATCTCTTCAAGCTCGACAGGAACTGAGCTGATCTTCACTCTTGGAAGATCTGGCATGTCTTGATGGTTCACTCTAAGCATGAGCCCTAAGAGTGAAACAAAGATCTCCCCTCCTACAAGCATGAGCAGTGTCAAGACCACAATTTGAGCGCTTGAGAGGTCCTCCATCGTGATGGTGCTGAGGCCAGAAACTGTTAGAGCAGAAGTTGACAAGAATAACATGTCAATGTAAGGAGGGCTGAAGTCGGGGTTGCTTGGTTTCAGCGACATCAAGAGGACTGAACCAAGTATAGCAATGGCAAGGAAGTAGGACAGTTGGATCCAGAAGGGGTGAACATGCAATGCAACAAATCGATAGACAAAAGCTATTGAATCGACAACATATCTACTGATACGGCAAAAGCTATGCAGCTTGATATGGATGAAATCTTGGTAAAATCTTTTCACCCAACCCATGGTGCTATATATGAGTGCGAGAAACAAATGCATATGTCTGTGACAAGATAGGTCTCATACGGTGCTACTTATATGCGCGCACTGCATCATTGGCTTGATACCATGAGGAGATCAATTTAATCCTCTGATCCATTCTGGGTTTTAAAATCTATCATAATAGAGCAAGTCAAATGCAATCATGCTCTACTCTCAATCAATCAATAGCAGATGATTTCTTTTCCAAGAAAAACATTTGGTAGGTGAGTCTTAGGCATCAAGTTAGCAGTATTAAACTCACTTTTCTCATCCTGGTTAGTAGGCCACATGAGGTGCGAAGACTAGCTAAAAGTTAGGCTGCCAGGTTTGCTATACTGACACAGGATGGTATAAATGATATAAATGTATGCAGTGTATGCTGCAGTAACAGCAGCACAGCATGACTATCATTTATCAAGTGTCACACATGCGTAAGCGAGGAAGAAATAATTGCACCCACATTATCACGCGCAATCATACACTTGAATATGTGTGCCTTCGTTCACAATAATCACAATAATGCACTAATGTTTATTATACGTTGACGAAGAACAATATCAATTGTAGCATCTCAGAGAGTCGCCCCCAGGTGCAATTGACCATCAAGAGATGCAGAGGCCGGGGTTATCCTCCTTTTCGAAAAAAAAGTGCAACTGACCAATCAGGAGGGAGGGCCTTCAAAATAATTGCATATAGTCAAAGTACATCGTACACACTCGCATGTTAGCAAGATAGCAACTTCATGCATCTGTGATATAGTAGTACAGGCCAAATTGCTTCCTTCCATTTGTCCGTTCTTTCAGTTGAGCTCAGGGCAGCCTGGCCTGTGAGTGATCATTTCTGGCATTTCTGCTTCCAATTCACCGCTGCTCAGTCTCGAAAAATGCATCACCAGCTTTAACGTGCTGTGCTTCCAGTCTCGCGAAACTCTGATGGACACTAGTGGGGACGGGGCCTTTAGCCCCGGCCCGTAAGGGGCTTTAGTCCCGGTTCACCAACCGGGACTAAAGGGGCGGGACTAAAGGCCTAACCTTTAGTCCCGGCCCTTTTACAAGCCGGGTTTAAAGGTGCTCCACGTGGGCGCCTCGTAGCGCCCCACGGGCAGGACCTTTAGTCCCGGTTCGTTACACGGGCCGGGACTGAAGATTTTCAGATTTTGCTTATTTTCGGGGTTTTTTTAATGAAATTATTTTTGGGTTTTAGGGTTTTAGGGTTTAGGTGTTCGGGAGATTAACGTGATGCCTCGTTTGGTGTTCGGGAATTAGTTTTCATATAATTTAAACAGAAATAATTATGCATATATATATAAGGTTAACTTATCTTACAAGCGAGCATATATATACAATTATATGAAGATCTGAATTATCGGGACTAGAGCCCGTCTATTTGATTACATGGACGAACATCAGTAATGGCCCCTAGCTACACTAAATCGTCCTTTGTCATCTATAGCTTCCGTCCTCAGAAAGGTCGCAAGCTCCTCTGCAACAGCAATCGCACGTTGCTCTGGTAGGACCTTCGTCGTCATGGCCGTGTGCTATATAAGAAGAGGAGATGAATATGAATATCAATCATGATAACAAAGAATGACGGGTAAAAATAGAGGTGTGAATGTTCATTGCTTACGTCGAATCTGTGATCCTTGTGCTCAGAGGTAAACGTGCGAATGGTCTCGCAAACATAGTATCCGCATAGATGCGTTCCCCGTGGCTGCTGGTCGCACTTTACGAGAATAGAATATATATAATCAAAATAATAATCTAGCATCATAAATGTATTGAAAATAGAAGTATATCATACTACTACTTACCTGAGCCGCTCTAAAGGTCAACTTCTCATGCTCGATACCGGGAGTCACGCACTTGAACCGCTTCCAAACCCTGCCCGACAAGGATAATGATTTGCTAAGTTTTTCATTAATTGATATATCAGAAAATCATCGAAAGAGACCGATAGAGCGCAAGAATGATTGAAATTACCCTTGGAGCATGTCCTGCAGGCTTTGGAACTGTTCCAAGGGTCTCGATAATGGGTCGAAGGCATCAACTCTTCCCTTATCAATTTGAATGTCCAACAGAATCCAATGAAAGCTGCACATGTATATATATATATATATATATGTGTGTGTGTGTGTGTGTGTGTGTGTGTGTGTGTGTGTGTGTGTGTGTGAGTAACTTATCAATTACACTTATAAGTGAATGGACACAACAGAGTAAAGACCCTCACCTGAAGTTGTATGGAAACAGTATGTGGTCACAAATTTTTTGATCTGTTAGAAACCTTAGAAGGTTTTCCTCCGACTCCTTGGGATAATTAGTTAGCGTCGCTATATGTATTTTATCTGGGTCAATAAACCCAATATTTAGGATGCTCTTACTTTTACAATCCAGAATCTTCATTCTGCATAATAGAGTACAAGTTATATATAGACAATGAATTGAAATAACTAAACAAGTTATATGTAGACAACGAATTGAAAAACTTACAGACAACAGCAACTCATAAGCGATTTGTCGAGGGCGTCGCCATTGTACATCTGGAAGAGTTCATCAAAGTCGATATGGATTTGTTCGGGGCGGCCGTAGTACTCCTGTGGGACACTCAGCACGATCATCGTTCTCCCATTCTTTGATTCACTTAAGTACCATTGATGCAAGTAACGCATATTTGTTGGGAGATCATCTTTGCTGACCAAAGGCTCAACCATGACAAACTGTGGCTTAGGGGCTACCACAGCCTTGGGTATCTTGTCGTCTTGGGAAGACAGCAATTCTTCAACCGAGACACCACATGCAGCCGCCAACTCCTTTGCTCTTTCTAAAGCTAGCCCCTGCACCGGAGGGGGAACATTCTCGGTTAACACCTTGAGGGGTGGGATCGACTGTTTGGCCTGTTGTCCAAGCTGAGGAACGTCTGATTTTTTCTTGCTTGTAGTTGAACTTGATTTGCTCCCACTTGCACTTGCACGTGATCTGCTCTTTTTCACTTCCTTCTGCAATGTGCGTGTATAGTCATCAGGCTTATGGTGTAAGTCATAAGGTCTGATAGGAAGATTAGCATGACGTACCTTTGGGAGGGGAGACCGTTTGCGCTTTGGGGTGCTCTGTGGCTTAGGAATCGTCGGCGGAGCGTTCTTGATGGCACGCTCCCGCTTAGTATCCGAAGCGGGCGGCGGCGGAGACGGACGACCCAAGTCCGGCGGCGGTGATCGAGATGGACTCATGTTGTGCTGGCCGACGTCATGTGGAGGGCTTGCACGTGATCTGCTCTTTTTCACTTCCTTCTGCAATGTGCGTGCATAGTCATCAGGCTTATGGTGTAAGTCATACTGTGATGGAAGAGTCGTGAGGTATTTTGCAAATGCTATTTGCTTCTAGGTGTATTCCGGGCGGGGCTCGGGTCCCTTCTTTTTCATCTGCGCATCATGATGTTCCTTTGCTATCCTGGCGTTTTCCTCGGGGGTACGATCAGAAGGTCCGATAGGAAGATTAGCATGACGTACCTTTGGGAGGGGCGACCGTTTGCGCTTTGGGGTGCTCTGTGGCTTAGGAATCATCGGCGGAGCGTTCTTGGTGGCACGCTCCCGCTTTGTATCCGTGGCAGGCTCAGGCTTTGTATCCGGAGCGGGCGGCGGCGGAGCGTTCTTGGTGGCACGCTCCCGCTTTGTATCCGTGGCAGGCTCAGGCTTTGTATCCGGAGCGGGCGGCGGCGGAGCGTTCTTGGTGGCACGCTCCCGCTTTGTATCCGTGGCAGGCTCAGGCTTTGCATCCGGAGCGGGCGGCGGCGGAGCGTTCTTGGTGGCACGCTCCCGCTTTGTATACGTGGCAGGCTCAGGCTTTGTATCCGGAGCGGGCGGCGGCGGACACGGACGACCCAAGTCCGGCGGCGGTGATCGAGATGGACTCGTGTTGTGCTGGCCGACGTCATGTGGAGAGCTTGGAGGTAATGGAGGTGTAGGTGACCTGCGACGACTCGGAGGCGGTGTTGTCCTTGGGGCCGAGCCTGGAAGCTTGATGTAGTTCTTGTCCCATAGGATGACTCCACCCATTACTTCTCCGAGTGTCCTCTCATCTTCGGGTCCAGCTATGCCGAGCTCCATATCATTAAACCCCGTCATGATTTCATCCACCCCGACTTTAGCAAAGCCAGCTGGAATCTCACGGCCATGCCAGCGTGCATCAGGGCCAGAAGGTAAAGCTTGTCCGACGGCCACCTTCATGGATATGTTCTTGAATTTCTGATGGAGTTCACATGATGTTGACTCCTTGATTCCATCCACGGGGTAGCCGGGACCGCCCTCTATCATTCTTCGTTCATCGTCGGGCGAGGCCTCAGATTCAGCCACGCTGCTTTTCCGCTTAGATGGGGCGCCGGTAATATCAAGTGCTGGATCTTCCTGGCGCGGTACTCCTCTAAGCTCATCAATCTGCTTCTGTTGCTCGTTAATCCTGGCAAGCAACTGGTTGAACTTGTCATTCTCCTCATCCTGCTGCCGCTTCTTTGCTCTCTCTCGGCTTCCGTAAGTGTCTTGGTCTCTGGCAAACCTAAGCCACCATGGGTAAGATGGACCGAAGCCTCGCGTTCGTCCTCCATGTTCGTCATTGCCGAGGACCAGTGTGAGCAAATCTTTATCTCTATCTGCAGTGAACTTTCTTTGTCCCTCCTTAATTTCTTTCACTATCCTTTTCCAATTCTCCCTGGGTATCCTAAGATTGTCATTGCAGATGAGGTCCCCTGTTGTTTCGTCGTACGACCCACCATGCGCAAGGAACCAATTTCTTGCTCTCAATTCCCACTCATCACGGAGTGGTTCAGGTACGATGCCTTTATCTATCAGATCTTGCTCTTTCTTTTCCCACTTTGGGATGGCAGTCTCATAGCCACCTGGCCCCAGCTTGTGGTGATATTTCTTCTTGTCGGCATTTATCTTGTTCTTTTCTGATAATGCCTGGGCATCTTCTGACTCCTTGTACTCTTGAAATTCCTTCCAGTGATTCGCCTGCTTGGCTAGATACCCCTCGAATAATGTCACTTTCTTTGTCTTCAGATAGTTTTTCCATAGCTTCTTCTTCCAGCTACGAAACAGTTCGACCATCTTCTTTAGAGTCCACTGCTTGACTTTGACCCTCAGTTTGTTTGCGGTGTCTTCATTCTCACATTCTGGCAGGTTGAAATGTGACATGAGATCATTCCAAAGATTATCTTTGTACCTTTCGGCGACATAGTCACTATCGGCTGCCCCTTTGCGCTTGTTCCACTCCCGAACGCTGATCGGGACGTGATCCCTAACGAGAACTCCGCATTGCTTCTTGAATGTGTCAGCAGCATTCTTAGGAAGCTTGGGTTCGCCCGTAGGCATTATCACCTCAAAGGTGTAATGCGTCCGTGCATCCAACTTTCTAGTCGGGCCTCGTTTCGTAGATTTGCTCGATGTGGAGGCCTAAGAGGGAGAAACATTCATCAAATGAATGTATATGTATACAATATAGAGCTATCTCCAATATTTTTCACATATTACAAGTGATTGTCGAACTTCATATGTATACCTCGCCGGACTTTATTATTTCTTCACCGGCTTCTCCATCAGTGGAGCTATCACCTTCTCCGTCATTGGACCTATCTCCTGCCCCATCGGCTTCATCTTCGTGTCGCTCGACCTCCATTCCATATCCGGAGTCGTTTAGATATGACGTCGGAGATTCAGTTGGTTCAACGTCGGGGCCGTCTTTGATTATATCTTCGAGAAGTTCTTCCTCTTCGAGGTTCCTGATATGTGGATCCATAGTTCTGCAAAAAATGGACATTTTATTAACTAATAAACTAACAAACTATATAAGAGGGGTTGGAAATTTCGAAGGCTCGTTTTATATAGGAGGACCTTTAGTCCCGGGTCTTGGCTAGAACCTAAACTCTAAAATACCAGCCGGGCGGAGCCCAGTCCCGGACACTTAAGCATATACAATAGCAAAATTAAACTAGTTCTATTAATTTTCTTGCTAATATAAACTATTAACACTTAAGCATATACAATAGCAAAATTAAACTATTAACAATTAAGCATATACAATAGCAAAATTAAGCAATAATCTAAGAAACACTATTAACACTTAAGCATATACATTATACAATAGCAAAATTAAATGACAAAAAAATATATTTCTTCTTCTTGTAACCCTAAACTAATTTTTCCTCTTCTTCTATTTCTCCTCTTCTTCTACTTCTTCTTCTACTTCTACTTCTCCTCTTCTTCTACTACTTCTCCTCTCCTCTTCTTCTATTTTTCCTCTTCTTCCCTTTTTCTTCTTTTCTTTTCCTTTTTCTTCTTTTCTTCTCCTTCCCTTTTTCTTCCTTTCTTCTCCTTTTTCTTCCTTTCTTCTCCTTTTTCTTCTTTTCTTCTCCTTTTTCTTCCTTTCTTCTCCTTTTCTTCTTTTCTTCTCCTTTTTCTTCTTTGCTTGTGCTGGCCGGAGTGTTGGGGAGGAGGGGGCGTGGGGCTTACCGGCCGGAGGTGTCGACGGCACGCGGCGAGGAGGACGGCGGCGGCGAGCAGGACGACGGCGACGGCGGGGAGGACGGTAGGTGGCGGCGAGCAGGACGGCGGGCAGCCTGACGGCGTCGTCGAGCTCGTCGCTTGCCGCGCCGGGCAGGAGAACGAGAGGAAGAAGAAGAGAAATGGACGATTTGGGTTCGAAATTTTCTAACTCCCGCTTATACAGGTGGATCTTTAGTCCCGGTTTGGGGCTCGATCCGGGACTAAAGACCCCTTTAGTCCCGGGTGGAGCCACGACCCGGGACTTAAGGACCTTTTTCGGCAGACCAGAAGGCGGGAAGCAGGGGCCTTTAGTCCCGGGGCGTGGCAAGAACCGGGACTAAAGGGGGTCTTTAGTCCCGGGTGGAGCCACGCCCCGGGACTAAAGGCCCTTTTTCGGCAGACCAGAAGGCGGGAAGCAGGGGCCTTTAGTCCCGGGGCGTGGCAAGAACCGAGACTAAAGTGTTGCCTATATAAACCCTCGCCCCTACCCACCATATCCCCTGTTTTTTGGTTGTTGAAGTGTGACCATGCCATGCTCTTGCCACTCTAGTTCATGCACATGACGTGTTCGATGAAATGCCCGAGCCACTGTACTTAAGCTTTCTCCTCTCCAAGCTCGACCTCCAAGCTCCATTTTCCATAATAGTTGTCTAGGTTTGGTCGTGCACCAACTGCGAGCACCACCGTGGTGAGCCTCTTGTTCTTATCTTCTTTTTAAAATCAAAAAAATCTTACTTGTATGATTTAGATACATACTTGTATAAATTACTCACTTTCATTATTTTTTGTTATTATATAGTGCGGTGGTTTTGGTATCCGCCTCCGTCGGCCCTCGTCCTGTCTATGATTTGGATGTGGTATATATTATCTTTTATAACTATTTGTTTTATTTAGTGTTTATGACAATTATGACGACCAATGTGACATATATTTTTTTAATCTAGGAGGTATGTGAACCGGAAATTCCAACCCACATAAAAATTCTTGTCGAGAAGTTAAATTTGGTTGAAAAAGAAAACAAATACTTGAAGAAAAAATTGAAAATAATTGAGGATAAGAATATGGAACTGGAGTTGCATGTCGCCGATGTCATCGATGATCGCAAGATGAAGATCGATGCGATGCGGTTGAAGATGGATGCAATGCGCTTGAAGATGGATGAAATGCGCTTGAAGATTAGGAATATTAGAAAATATGCCATTGATAAAGAGGCTTGGTATCATTATGTTGTTGGGTCAATTGTTACCTTAGTTGCGATTTTGATCGCGTTTGTTGTTGCATTTAAATGTTTTACATAGTTGTATGTTGTTTTATGAGAGAACTTTATGTATTTATTTTTTGCAATAATAACATTTGATCACTACTGTTCTTTGGCTTTAATGTGATGATGAACTTGTATTAATTTGGTCATATGTTCTGCAATGGTTTTTTGATATATTTAATTTCATAATAGAGATGAATCGCCAATGATAAAATTTAATTTCATAATATGGTTTTTTGAACTCCATACTTTTTGTGTGTTCAACAATTTCTGACTTCATTTGGTATATTTCGTGCATTTACTTATTTTTTTGAGCTAGTTGACCCTGAAATTGAAAAGCACTACAAATGAACTCTGAAAATGTTGAAAGTTGGCATGCTATCATCATTTCACCCACATAGCATGTGTTAAAAAGTTGAGAGGGCTACGACCAAAACTGGATGCACTTCGTGTACAAAACGGACAATCTCTCTCGAAGTATCAGGGTTTCGAACGAGAACTCATCTCTTACAAAGGGATTTCATTTTTTTGAACTTATTTGAACTCCATAATTTTTGTGTGTTTAAAATGCACCATTCAAAGGCACATCACAAAATTTCAACAATTTCTGACTTCATTTGGTATATTTCGTGCATTTACTTATTTTTTTTGAGCTAGTTGACTCTGAAATTGAAAAGCACTACAAATGAACTCTGAAAATGTTGAAAGTTGGCATGTTATCATCATTTCACCCACATAGCATGTGTTAAAAAGTTGAGAGGGCTGCGACAAAAACTGGATGCACTTCGTGTACAAAACGGACAATCTCTCTCGAAGTATGAGGGTTTCGAACGAGAACTCATCTCTTACAAAGGGATTTCATTTTTTTGAACTTATTTGAACTCCATACTTTTTGTGTGTGCAAAATGCACCATTCAAAGGCACATCACAAAATTTCAACAATTTCTGACTTCATTTGGTATATTTCGTGCATTTACTTATTTTTTTGAGCTAGTTCACCCTGAAATTGAAAAGCACTACAAATAAACTCTGAAAATGTTGAAAGTTGGCATGCTATCATCATTTCACCCACATAGCATGTGTTAAAAAGTTTATAGGGCTACGACAAAAACTGGATGCATTTCGTGTACAAAACGGACAATCTCTCTCGAAGTATCAGGGTTTCGAACGAGAACTCATCTCTTACATGGATACTATGAAAATGAAAAGTGTTTGAAATTTAGTACATTCCATACATGTATTACATAAAAGGTTTAATACATTATTACATTATTGCACCAATATTCCTATCTATTATTTCTGTTTTCTTCTGGGTCGTAGCCATGGAGAATCTTCATCATTCAGTAGGATGCTTGGGTCAGTTTTCACTTTGAAGGGCGGAATTTCATGAAACTTATTATAATCTTCTGACATGTCTGTCTTGTCATCTACTCCCACGATGTTTCTTTTCCCTGAAAGAACTATGTGGCGTTTTGGCTCATCGGACGATATCTTCTTTTGCTGATTTCTTTTTCTCGTTAATGTAGACATGTCCTTCACATAGAAAACCTGAGCGACATCATTGGCTAGGACAAATGGTTCGTCCATGTATGCAAGATTGTTGAGATCCACTGTTGTCATGCCGTACTTTTGGTCTACAACTACCCCGCCTCCTGTCAGCTTCACCCATTTGCACCGAAATAAAGGGATCTTAAAAGTAGGTCCATAGTCAAGTTCCCATATCTCCTCTATGTACCCGTAATATGTTTCCAAACAGTGCCCATTCTCGTCTGTTGCATCAAAGCGGACACCACTATTTTGGTTGGTGCTCTTTTTATCTTGGGCAACCGTGTAAAATGTATTCCCATTTATCTCATACCCTTGGAAAGTACATATAGTCGAAGATGGTGGCCTGGCCAAACAGTACAGCTCATCTCCAACGGTGTCGTCATTCATGAGATGTGTCTGCAACCAACTGCCGAAATTATTCTTGTGTTCCCCTTTAATCCAAGAGTCAGCCTTCCTCGGGTTTTCAGAGCGTAGAATATTCTTGTGTATCACGATATACGGAGCCACCACGGTGGAATTGTGTAGAACTGTGTAGTATGCTTGAGAGAAAGAATGCCCGTCCATACATACTTTTGCTTTCCTTCCTAGTGTGCCTTTTCCTGTCAGCCTACCCTCATACCGAGATTCAGGAACACCAATCGGCTTAAGGTCAGGAAGAAAGTCCACACAAAACTCAATGACCTCCTCTGTTCCACAGCCCTTGGAGATGCTTCCTTCTGGCCTAGCACGGTTACGAACATATTTCTTTAAGACTCTCATGAACCTCTCGAAGGGGAACATATTGTGTAGAAACACAGGACCGAGAATTCTAATCTCTTCGACTAGGTGAACTAGGAGGTGTGTCATTATATTGAAGAAGGATGGCGGGAACAACAACTCAAAGCTGACCAGACATTGGACCACATCAATCTGTAACCCTGATAGACTTTCTCGATCGATTACCTTCTGAGAAATTGCATTGAGGAATGCACATACCTTCACAATTGCCAGGCGAACATTTTCCGGTAGAATTCCCCTCAATGCAACCGGAAGCAATTGCGTCATAAGCACGTGGCAGTCATGAGACTTTAGGTTTTGGATTTTTTTGTCTTTCATATTTATGATTCCCTTTATATTCGACGAGAAGCCAGTCGGGACCTTGATACTGAAAAGGACTTCAAAGAAGATTTCCTTCTCTTCCTTAGTAAGAGCGTAGCTGGCACGCCCTTGAAACTGCCCTGGATGCATGTCATCTCTTCCTTTATGACGTTCCTGGTCCTCCCGTGCTTCCGGTGTATCTTTTGACTTCCCATACAAGCCCAGGAAGCCTAGAATATTCACGCAGGGATTCTTCGTCAGGTGCATCACGTCGATTGCCGAGCGGACCTCATGGACTTCCCAGTAGGGTAGCTCCCAAAATATAGATTTTTCTTCCACATGGGTGCGCGCTTATCAGGGCCGTTAGGAACAGGTTGGCTGCCAAGACCCTTTCCAAAGATTACTTTTAAATCTTTGACCATATCAAATACTTCAGCACCAGTATGGATGACAGGCTTCCCCCGGGGTTCTGCCTTGCCATTGAAATGCTTGCCTTTTTTCTTTAAGGGATGCTTGGGCGGAAGAAAACGACGATTGTACGGATACACATTCTTCCTACAGTTGTCGAGATATATACTTTCTGTCTGATCCAAACAGTGCGTGCATGCATTGTATCCCTTGTTTGACTGTCCTGAAATGTTACTAAGAGCAGGCCAATCATTGATGGTTACGAAAAGCAACACTCGAAGGTCAAATTCCTTTTGTTTGTGCTCGTCCCACACACGTACACCTGGTTCGGCCCACAGCTGTAAAAGTTCATCAACTAATGGCCTTAGGTACACATCAATATCGTTGCCTGGTTGCTTTGGACCTTGTATAAGCACTGGCATCATAATGAACTTCCGCTTCATGCACAACCAAGGAGGAAGGTTGTAGATACATAGAGTAACGGGCCAGGTGTTGTGACTGCAACTCTGCTCCCCAAAAGGATTCATGACATCTGTACTCAGACCTAACCATAAGTTCCTTGCATCAGCTGCAAATCTCGGGAACTCTCTCTCGATTTTTCTCCACTGCCGACCATCAGCGGTGTGCCTCAACTTATCATCTTTCATACGATCTTTCATGTGTCATCGCAACAACTTCGCATGATCTTTATTTTTGAACAGACGTTTCAACCGTGGTATTATAGGAGCAGACCACATCACCTTGGCAGGAACCCTCTTCCTGGGTGGCTCGCCCTCAATATCACCAGGGTCATATTTTCTGATCTTATACCGCAATGCAGTGTATACCGAGCATTTATCCATATTCCCGTACTTCTCACCGCGGTAGAGGATGCAGTCATTAGGGCATGCATGTATCTTCTGCACGTCTAATCCTAGAGGGCAGACAAGCTTCTTTGCTTCATACGTGCTGGCGAGCAATTCGTTCTTTCTTGGAAGCATCTTCTTCATCAGTACCAGCAACTTTTCGAATGACGAGTCAGTCACACCGGTCTCTGCCTTCCACTTCAGCAATTCCAGTGTGCTACCCAGCTTCTTCTGGCCATCTTCACAAGTTGGGTACAACAATTTGTTGTGGTCCTGTAACATCTGCTCGAACTGCAACCTCTCCTTTTCTGTGTCGCAACCTCGCCGTGCATCAGAAATGACCCGGCCAAGATCATCAGCGGGCTCATCTGGTTCCCGTTCTTC
The DNA here is from genome assembly GCF_904849725.1 of Hordeum vulgare subsp. vulgare. NCBI lineage: Eukaryota > Viridiplantae > Streptophyta > Magnoliopsida > Poales > Poaceae > Hordeum > Hordeum vulgare. Next base: position 566,116,199 of record NC_058524.1, on the reverse strand, counting down.
ATCCTGATCTTCTTCTTCATTGTCTTCCATTGCGGTATCAGCATACTCAGGGAACATAGATCGGTAGTTGTCATCATCGTTCTCTTCTTCTTCATCGTCGTCTTCCATCATAACCCCTCTTTCTCCGTGCTTGGTCCAAACATTATAGCCCGACATAAAACCGGACCAAAGCAGGTGGCTCTGAATGACTCTTGAGGAAGTGTAATCCTTCTCATTCCGACATTCAACACATGGACAAAACATATAGCCACCACCATGCTTGTTCGCATCGGCTGCATCTCGAAAAGAATGCACGCCTTCTCTGTAAGCGGCTGTGCGTCGATCACCGTACATCCATGGATGGCTCATCTGTGTTATACGACAGTATATCAAATACAATCACGATCCTAAAAATTAGTACCGCACGGTCTAAACGAGGAAATATAGTTGCTAACCTTTTAGAATAAGTAGAAATAAAGAGGAAGAGGTTTAAGCGTGGCTCAGGCATCTCATATCGTAGTTGTGTTCGGTGAATTGAAGCGGCATCGCTCTAACACACATTTCAACAAACACCTCTAGTGCATCAAAAAAAGTGGAGAGCAAGCACCCACCCACAATCCTCCATCCAAGAAAAATGCAAGGAAGAGGGGAGAGGGGGGCTGTGCTATATATAGGCAGAGGACTTTAGTCCCGGTTTGAGACACAAACCGGGACTAAAGGTGGCGCACATGCGGGCTGCCAACCGCGTAGCCCTTTAGTCCCGGTTTGGGACACGAACCGGGACTAAAGGTTCCTTACGGGCCGGGACTAAAGCCTCGAGGGAGGCATTGGGAATTGGGGCAACGTGGCCGGGCCTTTAGTCCCGGCCCAGAGGCAGGCCAGGATTAAAGGGTCCAGGCCAAAGGCCCGTTTTCCACTAGTGGGAGGTTTTGAATGCTAGAATTCAGCAGGTTGCTTGAATGCTTGACATGGGTAATTAAGGGCGTGTTTGGTTCCTTGCATAGCTTCACGCTGCATCGTATACACCATCCTGGCCGAGTCAAGCCTGGCTAAGCCGATGCAAAAAAGAATTGAGATGTATGTTTGGTTCTGTGCATACCATGGGGCAGGCCAATGCAAGAAGTTGTTTATTAGACTGTATGAGAAACCGGCACATACTTCCCAAAAGCAGGATGGCGACGGATTTATTCGAGGCAAGGAGGCACCAGTTGGCCATGGAGCTCCTCCCGGCGGCGGCGGAGGCCCTCCTCCCGGCGGCGGCACAAGAGGGTGCTCGGACCGGCGGCGGAAGAGGGAGCTCCTCCCGGCGGCGGCACAAGAGGGTGCTCGGACCGGCGGCGGAAGAGGGAGCTCCTCCCGGCGGCGGCGGTGGCCCTCCTCCCGGCGGCGGCGGTGGCGTCGATTGCATCGATTTGGCTGAGAGGGCTGAGAGGAAAAAGAAGATACGGGAGGACGTGGGTGCAGGCACGAGCCTGCATGAATGATACGCCCGATTCCTGCGTTCCTCTCAGCCTGGCTGAGAGGGCTGTTTTTGCATCAGCCGGGCCAGGCCGAGAGGCCCGTGCGGGAAACCAAACAGACTGAATTTTGTATGCCCGATGCGATCCAGGTGCGAGCCACCCAACCAAACACGCCCTAACTGTATTACGACATCCCGAGTTGAGAAATCAACCTGCCGAGTTTCTGATTTTTGTTTTTGCTTGCTTGGCTGGAAATTCTGCAGGTAGTACAAACACACTTGTCGTCAGGAAACTGTTCCGAAGCTGGATTAGTGACCAACTGACCATACTTCAAATGATTTGAGGGTGATTCATGTATAGGCTTATGCATGCAGTTGTGGATGGAAGGTTGCACTTGCATCGCACAGTGCTCCATATACCAGTCATCAACCATATGCTGCTGCTTGCTGTTGTTCATAACGACATTCAGGAAGGTCAGGTTACATCGTCCTGTACGAACAGTGTAGCTTTTTTCTGTAGCTAGAGTAGTGAATTTTTTCCATGTAATGGAAAGATTTCAACGGGTGATGTGCTGCGGGAACCAGGGAGTGTGCTGTTTGACACACTTTGTAGAGAAAAAAGTATGTTAGAAAGTCTATGTTTACAAAGGAAAAGTGTATAATTTTTTTCTCTACCAGAATAGTAAAAACTCTACACTTTTTTATGTTGACACTAAACTTCAGAAGGAGAAAAAAAGAAGATATTTCTGCTACTTAGATTGTACTGCACAGGCTGTTGATCTGATTAGGATCACTCCGGTTTTATGGCGCCACAAAAATCAATTTATTTTCCTTAATTGCAACTCCACATCTTTTTCATCACACACAATGTGTTCACTTTTTACTGCTAATGTTGTTTATATTTAGAAGCCAACGATGCAGCTTGCTAACATACCATGGATTAAAGCCAGGGCATGATTTTTCAAAATATTACAGCAGCTTTCTTTGTGTTTTGTTTGGAGGAATACTAAACTAGTGATCTAAACGCTCTTATATTTCTTTACAGAGGGAGTACTTTCTAGTGCTTTATGTGTGCGTAAAGTGTACTTGCTCAGTGTTTATGTATATTTTACTTTAAAGCATTTATATATTCCTCGTGTATGCATGTGGTATATGACCGTTTTTTATACATCTCCGTTCTGTTACCATACCGCATCTGAATCCGGCATAATCTGGTATTCGAATCCGCATCCGTCCTGCTTCCAAATCCAAAAAAGTTAAGGAATAGGATTATCCATCCGTATTCGATCCAGTTTCACCCCTAGTGTACTGCATCATTAGCTTGGTACCGTGAGGAGACCGATTTAATCCCATGATTCTTGTTCTGATTTAAAAATTGATCATGAGTCAGCAAGTTCAGTAGGATCATGTTGCATTCTCAATCAATCAATAGCGTATTTTTTCTTTTTCCCAAGAAAAACATTGTCACTCACAATCATACACTTGATTATGTGTGTCTTCGCTCACAATAATCACAATAATGCATTCATGTTTATTGGACGTTGACAAAGAGTGATATCCATTGTAGGATTCGGAAAGTCTTGACCATGTGCAGCTGCAGGAATGCGCAGCCATACAAAAATGGACCAATCAGGTGGGAGAACCTTCAATAATTGCAGGTACATATACGTACATGTTAGCATAATCCATGTTAGTAGTAGACTGGGATCAAAGCATGTTCTGCTTGCTCGTACAAAGAGACTGGGATATAGTAATAGATGGATACATCCTAAATTGTTCCTTGCATTTTCGGTGTCCCTTTCTGTTGAGCACAGGGCAGCCGGCCGGTGAGTATGGCGCACATGCGTGTCCGCTTTCAATTCGCCGCTGCCTAGTCTAGAAAAATATATCAATCAGGGCCCTCTTTTATTTCTGTCTTATTGGCTATCACCAGGCTAAATCTAACGTGCTCTGTCTTCAGTTTCTCTCATGAAACTGTCATGGTGGTTTTGGGTGTTAGTTCAGCAAACTGCTTGAAATGCTTCAAAATGTGTTTCGATTACTTCACGAGACTTCATGTTACTCCCTCCGTCCTAAAATAAGTGACTCAAAAATGACTTAGTTTTATACTAATTTTAGTACAAAGTAGTCATTTTTAAGTCACTTATTTCGGGACGGAGGAGTACTTTTCTTCTTGGATGCAGGTCCTGGAGGTACTACATATCTTTTCAGTGGATTGTTCTGAAGTTGGATTGGTGGTCATGCGGAGTGAGAATCTAATCCTTCAGTTTATTGGATTGGATATGCTGATACGTGCAATTGTGGAAGGTTGCGCTTGCGATCCCACGGTACTTCCGTATACCTGTCCTCTGTCATAGTGCAACATTCTGGAAGATCAGGTAATCTGGAAATGTCTAATGGACGCCACGCCCCAAGTAGGCTGTTATCTTGTCAGTTCTCACACCACGGGGGTCAGCGCCAGGAATTCGTTGCCCTTTTCACATTGTATTCAACTTCTTGCTACTCACTCAATAAAGTCCCACCATGTGATACTGTGATACGCCATCTAATCATGGCCCATCACTATTTGGACTTGTACAACCCATAGATGTTCTACCTCAAGTACATTCATCTCTCAAGCCTTCCCGTCTTTTCAGATGGGCGAAACAACGGGCTTTCAGAAACCCATTGCACAGTGACAGTATCGCTGCTCCACTGATCCAGTCTGATTGCATTCTCTTTACTAAAGTCTTGAAAAGTATTTCTTCTTGCAGAGATTGATACAATGGAAAAGATGTATCCAAGAGATATCATTGTAGCTTTTACTCGTGTAGTTATTTTGTATCTTCTGGATCTTGAATCCAAATCAATGGTTATGAGTGAATGAATAAAGATAATTTTCTCAAAAATAAAATAAGATGTCACATGTTCTAGCTCTGGCAGCTCATCTTTTTGGCAACTTCATTGGTGCGCCAGTAGTCTTTATTAACTACTCCCTCCATAAAGAAATATAATAGCATTTAGATCACTAATTTAGTGATCTAAACGCTCTTATATTTGTTTACAGAGGTAGTAGATGGCACCCGGCAAATTGTTGCGGGAATGTTTTGCAATATATTTCACTTATATTTTTTTATGGAACATGAATCTTTGGAGTAAAAATATGTGAATTAAAACTGAAAATGCATATGATTTACTATGATAATTGTACATATAGTGGTAAAATATTTCTTAGATGTAAATAGAATAATAGAATGGAAATTTTCATGCATGTTGAGATGGTCTTTTTATTAATGATTGCATGTTGAGGTGAACCTTTTTCATGCATGTTACATGCCCACATGGCATGCTTGCATGTTGAGAGAAATCAATTAACGGAAGCTAGCTACTTAGATATAGAATATGTAGAAGTGACAAAAAATCAGTGTAGTTTAATCGTGTAATTAGTCAATTAATGTTTTCCAAGGATACATCATGGAAATGTGTATAAGATTCATAGAAGAAGTGCCAGAACGGCAAATATGACGCGTACAGTACAAGAAAACACCCATATCACGACTACAACTAGAGACCACTTGCCTTGATCGACCTCTCTCACCACAAGTGGTGAAGAAGAAAAACACAGAGCAGCAAGTTTGCGTCATAACCAAAAACTAAACACCTCGTAAGCATGACCTCGACATCGGGCCAAGACCTTGACATCGAGCCAGAGCTGAATCAACGAACCCTCCACTATAGCACCTAAGAGAAACAACAAATGGTCAATGGAACTAGCCGGGATCTAGAGAACGTCGTCTAAGAGGCACCAGGAAAGGGGTACACTGCACCCGATAGGCCCTTGCCCACAGCAGTGAGCATCGCCAATGCACCACATCCTCCGGAGCTTCATCGTGGAAGCGCCCGATAGGCCCTTGCCCACAGCAGTGAGCATCGCCAATGCACCACATCCTCCGAAGCTTCACCGCGGAAGCTGGGGAGGCAACCAACTTTGAATATCATTGTGATAGACACCATGGGAACCTAGTCAACATCTACAAGGAGGGAATGACACCGTAATGCCGCCATCGCCTAACCCTATAAACCGCACCAAGGATTCCCCCGAGTGCGCACGAAAGCAATGGACTAAGCCAAGGCAACACCTTCAAGGAGGAGACAACGCCCACCCGCGTCCTATTATCCGCACTGGTAGCCGTCAAGCAGGGATTTCTCCTCGGCCAAGTCTGCCCATCCTCGAATAGTTTTGGAGGCCTCACAAACAAGGCTAGGGGAAGAAAGTAGCTGATTTTGACCATTGTCGTAGAGAGGAGAGCCATGTGTTGCCGCCGATGGAGAGAAGCACATGCAATAGTCAGCCAAGGCCACCGTCGCGCCTGACCGGGTCCCATCACCCGGATATGCAAGGAGCAATGGCAAGGCGGCCGCACCACGCCACCCGCACTACAACTAAGCCTGATCCAGCAGCCCGCTCCCTGGATCCAGGACCCCAGTGATTGGAGCTCATGAGGTAGCGTCACCGCAAGGATCTATACTAGCCACCATCCCCTAAACATGACTATGTCGTAGCAAGATCCAGGAGCACTAATGTAACATCTCGCAAGTAATCCCATAACTATATTTGCCTATTTATATTGTTTTTGTATCATGTGCATTGACATCATAGTGCATTAATTAATTAATTTGGATATTTGCAAACCCCATATCCTTTTTAATCTTGTTCATGGAGACTCGACCCCAAACTGACACATTTTCTCGTGGTATTTGGAGTCACCCAAATTTTCTCATGATTTTATCATAAGCCTAACTATTACATGTAGTTCAGAGTTCGAACCCCATTTCTCGTTAATAAATGGAGGTATCCTATATACCTAAGAGAGTCATCCTTACTAACTTATTTATTTCAACAAGCAAGCATGCCATCTCAACATACAATTATAAATATGATAAGGCTCACCACAACATGCAATCATGCATGGAAAAAGACCCACCAAAATATTCAACCATCCATGGAAAATATTTCCCGTTCAATAAATATTGTTACAACTATATATAATCAAATATGATAAGTCATATACTTTTAAATTTTGATTCTTATGTTATCAACCAAAATTTTCATCAACCAATTTGTGCAGAAATGTGCGGGGTATCCTCTAATTTTCTAAATGAATATCACACAACATCCGGATGGGCTGAAATCTTATTTATGGCCTTGCTATACCAAAGAAAGACTATGTTTAAAATTTCATCTGAATCAGAGTTCATTTTATCTCCAAACGAATCAACATGGAGACACTATAGCAGGTTAATAAATCAATGTGCTAATTAAAAATGCTAAACGCCCAATCCATTTCCCTTTGTTTTAAACCAGCCCAGCAAGCCCAATTAGGCACCTAATCCCTAGCTATATGAGATGACCCCTCCGAATATCCAATTTTGAGTCCGGCCTCATGTGCACCCGGTGAACAGTAAATTAAAAAAACTGGAAAAAATTAAAAAAAAATCTGATATTTTTTCATGGAATATATTTGAGTGCATGAGGTCCGTGCCAAAAGCATTTGGACATCTGAATAGCTCTCAGCAAAAAGAAAAACGGGTTCAAACAGTGCACAAAGTGTAAACACTTTCATAAACCCTAAATTTGTCTTTTTTGCTGAGAGCTACTCAAACATCCAAATACTCTAAATTTGTCTTTGTTCCAGATCCCACACACCTCCACAACTTTCATGCCGTCAGTTCCAGTGCTCATACTTTCGATGGTGCCCAAGGCTGCCTTCCGGCGGCAGATGCACCCCCACCACCCCTTTTCCCATCATGATGATTTCGACTAGCGGTGGACTCCTCAATTCTGATTCCGGACCTAGTGGATTTGGGATAGCTCAGGCTCTGGCCAATGAGAAATCTTTTGTTGGGGAACGTCACATGGAAAACAAAAAAAATTCTACGCTCACCAAGATCAATCTATGGAGACTAACATCTATAAGAGGGGGAGTGCATCTAGATACCCTTGTAGATTGCTAAGCGAAAGCGTATAAAACGTGGTTGATGTAGTCTAACTTCTTCGCGATCCAAATCGCAATCCGTCCCGCGAACCCATCACGTTCCGTCCCTCAATCCTATCACGATACATCCCGATCTAGTGGCGAACGGACGACACCTCTGCGTTCAGCACACGTACAGCTCGATGACGCCTTCACCTCATCGATCCACAGAGCGATGGTGAAGTAGAGGTTGAGTACTCCGGTAGTACGACGGTGTCATGGCGGCGGTGGTGGTGCAATTTCAGTAGGGCTTCCCCAAGCACTGCCGCAATCACTATGGTGGAAAGTTACTACGAGAGAGAGAGGTAGGGCGCCACCAAGCAGTTGTGTGTTGGATGCCTCCTTCTCCCTCTCTATTTATTGGAGGAAGAGGTAGGTAGGGCTAGACTTGGCCCCTCCTACATGGAGAGAGGGTTTGGCCAAACTAGGGAGGAGTCCACCTCCCACAAGGGAGGTGAACACCCTAGGGAGGACTCCTCCTCCACCAAGGCACTTCGTCCCACCTACCCTTGGGCGCATGTGCCTCTTGGGGTCGGCTGCCCAAGCTCACCACATGCTGGTGCGCCACCTCTCAGGCCCATGTGCCCCTCGGGATGGGTGGGCCCCTCCCAGTGGACCCCCGGAACCCTTTCGGCACTCCCGGTACAATACCGGGAAACCCCGAAACTATTCCGGAACCCGAATACCACTTTCCTATATATAAATATTTACCTATGTACCATTCCGGAGCTCCTCGTGATGTCTGAGGTCTCATCCGGTACTCCAAACAACCTTCGGTCACCAACACAATAACTCAACTATCTATATATCGTCACTCAACCTTAAGTGTGCATACCCTCCGGGTTCGAGAACTATGTAGACATGACCGAGACACTCTCCGGCCAATAACCAATAGTGGGACCTGGATGCCCATATTGGCTCCTACATATTCTACGAAGATCTTTATCGATCGAATCACGATGTCAATGATTCAGTCAATCCCGTATACTGTTCCCTTTGTCCATCGGTATGTTACTTGCCCGAGATTCGATCGTTGGTATCTTTATACCTAGTTCAATCTCGTTACCGGCAAGTCTCTTTAATCATTACGTAATACAAGATCTTGTGACTAGCTACTTAGTCACATTGCTTGCAAGCTTCTTGTGATGTTGTATTACCGAGTGGGCTCAAAGATACCTGTCCATCATACGGAGTGACAAATTCCAGTCTCGATTCACGCCAAACCAACAGACACCATCAGAGAGACCTGTAGAACACCTTTATAGTCACCCAGTTACGTTGTGATGTTTGATACACACATGGCATTCCTCCGATGTCCGGGAGTTGCATGATCTCATGGTCATAGGAACACATACTTGACATGCAGAAAACAGTAGCAATAAACTGACACGATCATATGCTACGTTCATAGTTTGGGTCTTGTCCATCACATCATTCTCCTAATGATGTGATCTCATTATCAAATGACAACTCATGTCTATGGCCAGGAAACCTTGACCATCTTTGATCAACGAGCTAGTCCATTAGAGGCTCACTAGGGACATTGTGTTTCTCTATGTATCCACACATATATATGAGTTTCCAATCAATACAATTATAGCATGGATAATAAACGATTATCATGAACAAAGAAATATAATAATAACCAATTTATTATTGCCTCTAGGGCATATTTCTAATAGTCTCCCACTTGCACTAGAGTCAATAATGTAGCTCACATCATTAGGTAATTGTAATGAATCTAACACCCATATAGTTCTGGGGTTTGATCATGTATTGCTTGTGAGAGAGGTTTTTAGTCAATGGGTCTGAAACATTCATATCCATGTGTATTTTACAAATCTCTATGTCATAGTGTCGATGCTGCTACAACGCTCCACTTGGAACAATTCCAAATGACTGCTCCACTATACGAATCCGGTTTGCTATTCAGAGCCATCCGGACTGGTGTCAAAGCTTGCAACGACGTAACCCTTTACGATGAACTCTTTTATAACCTCCATAATTGAGAAACATTTCCTTAGTCCACTAGTTACTAAGGATAAATTTGACCTATGTCCAGTGATCCACTCTTGGATCACTCTTGTACCCCTTCACAGACTCATGGCAAGGTACAAACCACGTGCGGTACACCACATGGCATACTTTAGAGCCTATGGCCAAGGCATAGGGGACGGCCTTCGTCCTTTCTCTTTCTTCTGCCGTGGTCGGGCTCTCAGTCTTACTCAAGCTCACACCTTACAATATAGTCAAGAACTCCTTCTTTGACTAGTCCATTTTGAACTCTTTCAAAATCTTGTTAAGGTATGTAATCATCGAAAGTTTTATCACGCGTCTTGATCTATCTATATAGATCTTGATCCCAACGTTTAAGTAGCTTAATCCAGGTTTTCCTTTGAAAAACTCCTTTCAAACAACCCTATATGCTTTCCATAAATCCTACATCATTTCCGATCAACAATATGTCAACCACATATATTTATCAAAAATTCTATAGTGCTCTCACTCACTTTCTTGGAAATACAAGTTTCTCATAAACTTTGTATAAACCCAAAAGCTTTGATCATCTCATCAAAGCATATATTCCAACTCCGAGATGCTTGCTCCAGTCCATAGAAGGATCGCTGGAGCTTCCATACATGTTAGCATCCTTAGGATTAAGAAAACTATCCGGTTGTATGACATACAACCTTTCCTCAAGGAAACCGTTAAGGAAACAATGTTTTGACATCCATCTTCCAGATTTTAAAATTGAAAAATGCAGCATCTGCTAACATAATTCCAACAGACTTTTAGCAACACTATGAATGAGTAAGTCTCATCATAGTCAACTCTTTGAATTTCTCAGAAACTTCCTTGCGACAAGTTGAGCTTTATAAATGGTGACATTTACCATCGTCGTGTGTCTTCCTTTTAAAGATCCATTAGTACTCAATAGCCTTACGACCATCAAGTAGTTCTTCCAAAGTCTACACTTTGTTTTCATATACGGATCCTTTCTCGGATTTCATGGTCTCCAGCCATTCGTCGGAATCCAGGCCCACCATCGCTTCTCCATAGCTCGTAGGTTCATTGTTGTCCAACAACATGACCTCCAAGACAGGATCACCGTACCACTCTGGAGCAGTACGTGTCCTTGTCGACCTACGAGGTTGGTACTAATTTGATCTGAAGTTTCATGATCACCATCATTAGCTTCCACTTCAACTAGTGTAGGTGCCACACGAACAACATACCACACCCTTCTACTCTCTGGTTGAAGTAACGGTTCAAAAACCTCATCAAGTTCCACCATCCTCCCACTCAATTCTTTCGAGAGAATCTCTTTCTCAAGAAAGGACCCGTTTTTGGTAACAAAGACTTTGTATTTAGTTCTGAGATAGGAGGTATACCAAACTCTTTTGGGTATCATATGAAGATGCATTTATCCGCTTTGGGTTCGAGCTTATCAAGCTAAATCCCTTTGACATAAGCATCTGTTGGAAATATGCCCTAGAGGCAATGATAAATAGTTATTATTATATTTCCTGTTACAAGATAATCGTTTATTACCCATGCTATAATTGTATTGAATGAAAACATAGATGCATGTGTGGATACATAGACAAAACAATGTCCCTAGCAAGCCTCTAGTTGGCTAGCCAGTTGATCAAGGATAGTCAAGTTTTCTGACTATATGCAAGTGTTGTCACTTGATAACTGGATCACATCATTAGGAGAATCATGTGATGGACTAGACCCAAACTATGAACATAGCATATTGATCATGTCATTTTATTGCTATTGTTTTCTGCGTGTCAAGTATTTATTCCTATGACCATGAGATGATATAACTCAGTAGCACCGGAGGAATACCTTGTGTGTATCAAACGTCGCAACGTAACTAGGTGACTATAAAGGTGCTCTACAGGTATCTCCGAAGGTGTCCGTTGAGTTAGTATGGATCGAAACTAGGATTTGTCACTCCGTGTGATGGAGGGGTATCGCGGGGCCCACTCGGTAATACAACATCACACACAAGCCTTGCAAGCAATGTGACTAAGTGTAAGTCACGGGATCTTGTATTACGTAACGAGTAAAGAAACTTACCGGTAACGAGGTTGAAATAGGTATGCGGATACCGACGACCGAATCTCGGGCAAGTAACATACTGCTATGGCGATAGAAATCTTCTGTCGTCTCTTGAGCTTGCGTTGGTTTTTCCCTTGAAGAGGAAAGGGTGATGTAGCACACGAGCAGTAAGTATTTCCCTCAGTTTGAGAACCAAGGTATCAATCCAGTAGGAGAATCGCGTCAAGTCCAGAGTACCTACTGATGACCCACAAGTATAGGGGATCTATCGTAGTCCTTTCGATAAGTAAGAGTGTCAAACCCAACGAGGAGCAGAAGGATCTGACAAGTGGTTTTTAGCAAGGTAAATTCAACAAGCACTGAAATTATCGGTAACAAGTAGTTGTGTGACAAGATGATTCGTAGCAAGTAACAAAAGTAACAACGGTGCAGCAAAGTGGCCCAATCCCTTTTGTAGCAAGGTACAAGCCTGGACAAAGTCTTATAGGAGGAAAAACGCTCCTGAGGACACACGGGAATTTCTGTCATGCTAGTTTTCATCATGTTTGTATGATTCGCGTTCGTTACTTTGATAGTTTTATATGTGGGTGGATCGGCGCTTGGGTACTTCCCTTACTTGGACAAGCACCCCACTTATGATTAACCCCTCTCACAAGCATCCGCAACTATGAAAGAAGAATTAAGACAAAGTCTAACCATAACATTAAACTAGTGGATCCAAATCAGCCCCTTACGAAGCAACACATAAACTAGGGTTTAAGCTTCTGCCACTCTAGCAACCCATCTTCTACTTACTACTTCCCAATGCCTTCCTCTAGGCCCAAATAATGGTGAGGTGTTATGTAGTCGACGTTCACATAACACTACTAAAGGAAAAAAACATACAACACATCAAATTACCGAACGAATACCAAATTCACATGACTATTTATAGCATGACTTATCCCATGTCCTCAAGAACAAAAGCAACTACTCACAAAGCATAATCATATTCATGACCAGAGAGGTAATGAGTAGCATCAAAGATCTGAATATAAACTCTTCCACCAAGTAATCCAACTAGCATCTGTTGGAATTATGCCCTAGAGGCAATAATAAATATAGTTATTATTATAATTCCTGTATCAAGATAATTGTTTATTATCCATGCTATAATTGTATTGAATGAAGACTCATTTACATGTGTGGATACATAGACAAAACATTGTCCCTAGCAAGCCTCTAGTTGGCTAGCCAGTTGATCAAACATAGTCAGTGTCTTCTCATTATGAACAAGGTGTTGTTGCTTGATAACTGGATCACGTCATTAGGAGAATCACGTGATGGACTAGACCCAAACTAATAGATGTAGCATGTTGATCGTGTCATTTTGTTGCTACTGTTTTCTGCGTGTCAAGTATTTGTTCCTATGACCATGAGATCATATAACTCACTGACACCGGAGGAATACTTTGTGTGTATCAAACGTCGCAACGTAACTGGGTGACAATAAAGATGCTCTACAGGTATCTCCGAAGGTGTTAGTTGAGTTAGTATGGATCAAGACTGGGACTTGTCACTCCGTGTGACGGAGAGGTATCTCGGGGCCCACTCGGTAATACAACATCACACACAAGCCTTGCAAGCAATGTAACTTAGTGTAAGTTGCGGGATCTTGTATTACGGAATGAGTAAAGAGACTTGCCGGTAAACGAGATTGAAATAGGTATGCGGATACTGACGATCGAATCTCGGGCAAGTAACATACCGAAGGACAAAGGGAATGACATACAGGATTATATGAATCCTTGGCACTGAGGTTCAAACGATAAGTTCTTCATAGAATATGTAGGATCTAATATGGGCATCCAGGTCCCTCTATTGGATATTGACCGAGGAGTCTCTTGGGTCATGTCTACATAGTTCTCGAACCCGCAGGGTCTGCACACTTAAGGTTCGACGTTGTTTTATGCGTATTTGAGTTATATGGTTGGTTACCGAATGTTGTTCGGAGTCCCGGATGAGATCACGGACGTCACCAGGGTTTCCGCAATGGTCTAGAAATGAATATTGATATATAGGATGACCTCATTTGATTACCGGAAGGTTTTCGGAGTTACCGGGAATGTACCAGGAATGACGAATGGGTTCCGGGAGTTCACCGGGGGGGCAACCCACCCCGGGGAAGCCCATAGGCCTTGAGGGTGGCGCACCAGCCCTTAGTGGGCTGGTGGGACAGCCCAAAAGGGCCCTATGCGCATTGGAAGAAAAATCAAAGAGAAAGAAAAAAAAGGAGGTGGGAAGGGAAGGAAGGACTCCCACCCACCAAACCAAGTCCAACTCGGTTTGGGGGGGAGACCTTCCCCCCCTTGGCTCGGCCGACCCCCTTGGGGCTCCTTGAGCCCCAAGGCAAGGTCCCCTCTCTCCCACCTATATATACGCAGGTTTTAGGGCTGATTTGAGACGATTTTTCCACGGCAGCCCGACCACATACCTCCACGGTTTTTCCTCTAGATCGCGTTTCTGCGGAGCTCGGGCGGAGCCCTGCTGAGACAAGGTCATCACCAACCTCCGGAGCGCCGTCACGCTGCCGGAGAACTCTTCTACCTCTCCGTCTCTCTTGCTGGATCAAGAAGGCCGAGATCATCGTCGAGCTGTACGTGTGCTGAACGCGGAGGTGCTGTCCGTTCGGTACTAGATCGTGGGACTGATCGCGGGATTGTTCGCGGGGCGGATCGAGGGACGTGAGGACGTTCCACTACATCAACCGCGTTCACTAACGCTTCTGCTGTACGGTCTACCCCATATATATAGGAGGAGGGAGGGGGACCTTGCCTTGGGGTCCAAGGGATCCCCAAGGGGTTGGCCGAGCCAAGGGGGGGAGGACTCCCCCCCCCCAAACCGAGTTGGACTTGGTTTGGTGGGAGGAGTCCCCCTCCCTTCCCACTTCTTCCCTCTTTTTTTTTTCTTTTCCTTTGATTTTTCTTATCTTGGCGCATAGGCTCCCTTGGGGCTGTCCCACCAGCCCACTAAGGGCTGGTGTGTCCCCCAAAAGCCTATGGGCTTCCCCGGAGTGGGTTGCCCCCCTCCGGTGAACTCCCGGAACCCATTCGTCATTTCTTGGTACATTCCCGGTAACTCCGAAAACCTTCCGGTAATCAAATGAGGTCATCCTATATATCAATCTTCGTTTCCGGACCATTCCGAAAACCCTCGTGACGTCCGTGATCTCATCCGGGACTCCGAACAACATTCGGTAACCAACCATATAACTCAAATACACATAAAACAACGTCGAACCTTAAGTGTGCAGACCCTACGGGTTCGAGAACTATGTAGACATGACCCGAGAGACTCCTCGGTCAATATCAAATAGCGGGACCTGGATGCCCATATTGGATCCTACATATTCTACGAAGATCTTATCGTTTGAACCTCAGTGCCAAGGATTCGTATAATCCCGTATGTCATTCCCTTTGTCCTTCGGTATGTTACTTGCCCGAGATTCGATCGTCAGTATCCGCATACCTATTTCAATCTCGTTTACCGGCAAGTCTCTTTACTCGTTCCGTAATACAAGATCCCGCAACTTACACTAAGTTACATTGCTTGCAAGGCTTGTGTGTGATGTTGTATTACCGAGTGGGCCCCGAGATACCTCTCCGTCACACGGAGTGACAAATCCCAGTCTTGATCCATACTAACTCAACTAACACCTTCGGAGATACCTGTAGAGCATCTTTATAGTCACCCAGTTACGTTGCGACGTTTGATACACACAAAGCATTCCTCCGGTGTCAGTGAGTTATATGATCTCATGGTCATAGGAATAAATACTTGACACGCAGAAAACAGTAGCAACAAAATGACACGATCAACATGCTACGTCTATTAGTTTGGGTCTAGTCCATCACGTGATTCTCCCAATGACGTGATCCAGTTATCAAGCAACAACACCTTGTTCATAATCATAAGACACTGACTATCATCGATCAACTGGCTAGCCAACTAGAGGCATGCTAGGGACGGTGTTTTGTCTATGTATCCACACATGTAAATGAGTCTTCATTCAATACAATTATAGCATGGATAATAAACTATTATCTTGATACAGGAATTATAATAATAACTATACATTTATTATTGCCTCTAGGGCATAATTCCAACAGTCTCCCACTTGCACTAGAGTCAATAATCTAGCCCTCACATCACCATGTGAATTACACTGTAATAAATCTAACACCCATACAGTTCTGGTGTCGATCATGTTTTGGCCGTGGAAGAGGTTTAGTCAGCGGGTCTGCTACATTCAGATCCGTGTGCACTTTGCATATATTTACGTCCTCCTCCTCGACGTAGTCGCGGATGAGGTTGAAGCGTCGTTTGATGTGTCTGGTCTTCTTGTGAAACCTTGGTTCCTTTGCTAAAGCAATGGCACCAGTGTTGTCACAGAACAAGGTTATTGGATCCAGTGCACTTGGCACCACTCCAAGATCCGTCATGAACTGCTTCATCCAGACACCCTCCTTAGCCGCCTCCGAGGCAGCCATGTACTCTGCTTCACATGTAGAATCTGCTACGACGCTTTGCTTGGAACTGCACCAGCTTACTGCACCCCCATTAAGAATAAATACGTATCCGGTTTGCGACTTAGAGTCGTCCGGATCTGTGTCAAAGCTTGCATCGACGTAACCCTTTACGGCGAGCTCTTCGTCACCTCCATACACGAGAAACATTTCCTTAGTCCTTTTCAGGTACTTCAGGATATTCTTGACCGCCGTCCAGTGATCCACTCCTGGATTACTCTGGAACCTACCTGCCATACTTATGGCCAGGCTAACATCCGGTCTAGTGCACAGCATTGCATACATGATAGAGCCTATGGCCGAAGCATAGGGGACGGAGCGCATATGCTCTCTATCTTCATCAGTTGCTGGGCACTGAGTCTTACTCAATCTCGTACCTTGTAACACTGGCAAGAACCCCTTCTTGGACTGTTCCATTTTGAACCTCTTCAAAACTTTATCAAGGTATGTGCTTTGTGAAAGTCCTATCAGGCGTTTTGATCTATCCCTATAGATCTTAATGCCTAGTATGTAAGCAGCTTCTCCTAGGTCCTTCATAGAGAAACTTTTATTCAAGTAACCTTTTATGCTCTCCAAAAGCTCTACATTGTTTCCAATCAGTAATATGTCATCCACATATAATATTAGAAACGCCACAGAGCTCCCACTCACTTTCTTGTAAATACAAGATTCTCCAACCACTTGTATAAACCCAAATGCTTTGATCACCTCATCAAAGCGTTTATTCCAACTCCGAGATGCTTGCACCAGTCCATAAATGGATCGCTGGAGCTTGCACACTTTGTCAGCATTTTTAGGATCGACAAAACCTTCGGGTTGCATCATATACAACTCTTCCTTAAGGAAACCGTTAAGGAACGCCGTTTTGACATCATCTGCCAGATTTCATAATCGAAAAATGCAGCTATTGCTAACATGATTCTGACGGACTTAAGCATCGCTACGGGTGAGAAGGTCTCATCGTAGTCAACTCCTGGAACTTGTGAAAAACCCTTTGCCACAAGTCGAGCTTTATAAACGGTCACATTACCGTCAGCGTCCGTCTTCTTCTTAAAGATCCATTTGTTCTGAATAGCCTTGCGGCCCTCAGGTAGTATCTCCAAAGTCCACACTTTGTTCTCATACATGGATCCTATCTCGGATTTCATGGCTTCTAGCCATTTGTTGGAATCTGGGCCCACCATTGCCTCTTCATAATTCGCAGGTTCATTGTTGTCTAACAACATGATCGATAAGACGGGATTACCGTACCACTTTGGAGCAGCACGTGATCTCGTCGACCTGCGTGGTTCAACAGAAACTTGAACTGGAGTTTCATGGTTATCATCATTAACTTCCTCCTCAACCGGCGTCGCAACGACAGAGGTTTCCCCTTGCCCTGCGCCACCATCCAGAGGGATGAGAGGTTCGACAACCTCGTCAAGTTCTATCTGCCTCCCACTCAATTCTCTCGAGAGAAACTCCTTCTCGAGAAAAGTTCCGTTCTTAGCAACAAACACTTTGCCCTCGGATTTGAGATAGAAGGTGTACCCAACTGTCTCTTTTGGGTAACCTATGAAGACGCACTTTTCCGCTTTGGGTTCCAGCTTTTCAGGCTGAAGCTTTTTGACATAAGCATCACATCCCCAAACTTTAAGAAACGACAACTTTGGCCTTTTGCCATACCACAGTTCGTATGGTGTCGTCTCAACGGATTTCGATGGTGCCCTATTTAAAGTAAATGCAGCTGTTTCTAATGCATAACCCCAAAATGATAACGGCAAATCAGTAAGAGACATCATAGATCGCACCATCTCTAACAAAGTACGATTACGATGTTCGGACACACCATTACACTGTGGTGTTCCAGGCGGTGTTAACTGCGAAACAATTCCACATTGTCTTAAGTGAGTACTAAACTCGAAACTCAGATATTCACCCCCACGATCAGACCGTAGGAACTTGATCTTCTTGTTACGATGATTTTCCACTTCACTCTGAAATTGCTTGAACTTTTCAAATGTTTCAGACTTGTGCTTCATCAAGTAGACATAACCATATCTACTTAAATCGTCAGTGAAGGTGAGAAAATAACGATATCCGCCGCGTGCCTCCACGCTCATTGGACCACACACATCGGTATGTATGATTTCCAATAAGTCACTTGCACCGGAGAACGGAGTCTTAGTCATCTTGCCCATGAGGCATGGTTCGCACGTGTCAAGTGAATCAAAGTCAAGTGACTCCAAAAGTCCATCAGCATGGAGTTTCTTCATGCGCTTTACACCAATATGACCCAAGCGGCAGTGCCACAAAAATATGGCGCTATCATTGTTTACTCTAACTCTTTTGGTCTCAATGTTATGTATATGCGTATCGCTATCGAGATTCAATATGAACAATCCTCTCACATTCGGTGCATGACCATAAAAGATGTTACTCATAGAAATAGAACAACCATTATTCTCAGACTTAAAAGAGTAACCATCTCGCAATAAACAAGATCCAGATATAATGTTCATGCTCAACGCAGGCACTAAATAACAATGATTTAAGTTCATCACTAATCCCGATGGTAGTTGAAGTGACACGGTGCCGACGGCGATTGCATCAACCTTGGAACCGTTTCCTACGCGCATCGTCACTTCGTCTTTCGCCAGCCTCCGTCTATTCCGCAGTTCCTGTTTCGAGTTGCAAATGTGAGCAACAGAACCGGTATCGAATACCCAGGCACTACTACGAGAGCCGGTTAAGTACACATCAATAACATGTATATCAAATATACCTGATTTTTCTTTGCCCGCCTTCTTATCTGCCAGATACTTGGGGCAATTGCGCTTCCAGTGACCCATACCCTTGCAATAGAAGCACTCTGTTTCAGGCTTAGGTCCAGCCTTGGGTTTCTTCGGCGGATTGGCAACAGGCTTGCCGCTCTTCTTCGAATTGCCCATCTTGCCTTTGCCGTTTCTCTTGAAACTAGTGGTCTTGCTCACCATCAACACTTGATGCTCTTTACGGAGTTCAGACTCTGCGACTTTCAGCATCGCAAACAACTCGCCGGGAGATTTGTTCATCCCTTGCATGTTGTAGTTCAACACAAAGCCTTTATAGCTTGGCGGCAGTGATTGCAGGATTCTGTCAGTGATAGCTTCTTGCGGGAGTTCAATCCCTAGTTCAGCTAGACGGTTTGAGTACCCAGACATTTTGAGCACATGTTCACTGACAGACGAGTTTTCCTCCATCTTGCAAGCATAGAATTTATCGGAGGTCTCATACCTCTCGATCCGGGCGTTCTTCTGAAAGATAAACTTCAACTCCTGGAACATCTCAAATGATCCATGACGCTCAAAGCGACGTTGAAGTCCCGGCTCCAAGCCATACAAGACTGCACATTGAACTATTGAGTAGTCCTCCTTACGTGCTAACCAAGCGTTCTTAACATCCTGATCAGCCGTAGCGGGTGGTTCATCTCCTAGCGCAGCATTAAGGACATAATCCTTCTTTCCAGCTTGTAATATTAGCTTAAGATTACGAGCCCAATCTACAAAGTTGCTTCCATCATCTTTCAACTTAGCTTTCTCTAGGAACGTATTAAAATTCAGGATGACACTTGCGTGAGCCATGATCTACAACACAAATATCCAAAGTGGACTTAGACTATGTTCAAGATAATTAGAGTTCAACTTAATCAAATTATATGCTAAACTCCCACTCAAGAAGTACATCTCTCTAGTCATTTGAGTGGTTCATGATCCACTTACACTATCCCAAGTCCGATCATCACGTGAGTTGAGTATAGTTTCAGTGGTAAGCATCCCTATGCTAATCATATCAACTATATGATTCATGATCGACCTTTCGGTCTCATGTGTTCCGAGGCCATGTCTGCGCATGCTAGGCTCGTCAAGCTTAACCCGAGTGTTCCGCGTGCGCAACTGTTTTGCACCCGTTGTATGTGAACGTTGAGTCTATCACACCCGATCATCACGTGGTGTCTCGAAACGACGAACTGTAGCAACGGTGCACAGTCGGGGAGAACACAATTTCGTCTTGAAATTTTAGTGAGAGATCACCTCATAATGCTACCGTCGTTCTAAGCAAAATAAGGTGCATAAAAGGATTAACATCACATGCAATTCATAAGTGACATGATATGGCCATCATCACGTGCTTCTTGATCTCCATCACCAAAGCACCGACACGATCTTCTTGTCACCGGCGCCACACCATGATCATGCATCAACGTGTTGCCATCGTGGTTGTCGTGCTACTCATGCTATCACTACTAAAGCTACATCCTAGCAAAATAGTAAACGCATCTGCAAGCACATATGTTAGTATAAAGACAACCCTATGGCTCCTGCCGGTTGCCGTACCATCGACGTGCAAGTCGATATTTCTATTACAACATGATCATCTCATACATCCAATATATCACATCACATCGTTGGCCATATCACATCACAATCATACCCTGCAAAAACAAGTTAGACGTCCTCTAATTTTGTTGTTGCATGTTTTACGTGGTGACCAAGGGTATCTAGTAGGATCGCATCTTACTTACGCAAACACCACAACGGAGATATATGAGTTGCTATTTAACCTCATCCAAGGACCTCCTCGGTCAAATCCGATTCAACTAAAGTTGGAGAAACCGACACTTGCCAGTCATCTTTGAGCAAAGGGGGTTACTCGTAACGATGAAACCAGTCTCTCGTAAGCGTACGAGTAATGTCGGTCCAAGCCGCTTCAATCCAACAATACCGCGGAATCAAGAAAAGACTAAGGAGGGCAGCAAAACGCACATCACCGCCCACAAAACCTTTTGTGTTCTACTCGAGAAGACATCTACGCATGAACCTAGCTCATGATGCCACTGTTGGTGAACGTCGCATGGGAAACAAAAATTTTCCTACGCGCACGAAGACCTATCATGGTGATGTCCATCTACGAGAGGGGATGAGTGATCTACGTACCCTTGTAGATCGTACAGCAGAAGCGTTAGAGAACGCGGTTGATGTAGTGGAACGTCCTCACGTCCCTCGATCCGCCCCGCGAACAATCCCGCGATCAGTCCCACGATCTAGTACCGAATGGACGACACCTCCGCGTTCAGCACACGTACAGCTCGACGATGATCTCGGCCTTCTTGATCCAGCAAGAGAGACGGAGAGGTAGAAGAGTTCTCCGGCAGCGTGACGGCGCTCCGGAGGTTGGTGATGACCTTGTCTCAGCAGGGCTCCGCCCGAGCTCCGCAGAAACACGATCTAGAGGAAAAACTATGGAGGTATGTGGTCGGGCAGCCGTGAGAAAGTCGTCTCAAATCTGCCCTAAAAGCCCCATATATATAGGAGGAGGGAGGGGTACCTTGCCTTGGGGTCCAAGGGATCCCCAAGGGGTCGGCCGAGCCAAGGGGGGGAGGACTCCCCCCCCCCCCAAACCGAGTTGGACTTGGTTTGGTGGGAGGAGTCCCCCTCCCTTCCCACTTCTTCCCTCTTTTTTTTTTCTTTTCCTTTGATTTTTCTTATCTTGGCGCATAGGCTCCCTTGGGGCTGTCCCACCAGCCCACTAAGGGCTGGTGTGTCCCCCAAAAGCCTATGGGCTTCCCCGGAGTGGGTTGCCCCCCTCCGGTGAACTCCCGGAACCCATTCGTCATTTCCCGGTACATTCCCGGTAACTTCGAAAACCTTCCGGTAATCAAATGAGGTCATCCTATATATCAATCTTCGTTTCCGGACCATTCCGGAAACCCTCGTGACGTCCGTGATCTCATCCGGGACTCCGAACAACATTCGGTAACCAACCATATAACTCAAATACACATAAAACAACGTCGAACCTTAAGTGTGCAGACCCTGCGGGTTCGAGAACTATGTAGACATGACCCGAGAGACTCCTCGGTCAATATCCAATAGCGGGACCTGGATGCCCATATTGGATCCTACATATTCTACGAAGATCTTATCGTTTGAACCTCAGTGCCAAGGATTCGTATAATCCCGTATGTCATTCCCTTTGTCCTTCGGTATGTTACTTGCCCGAGATTCGATCGTCAGTATCCGCATACCTATTTCAATCTCGTTTACCGGCAAGTCTCTTTACTCGTTCCGTAATACAAGATCCCGCAACTTACACTAAGTTACATTGCTTGCAAGGCTTGTGTGTGATGTTGTATTACCGAGTGGGCCCCGAGATACCTCTCCGTCACACGGAGTGACAAATCCCAGTCTTGATCCATACTAACTCAACTAACACCTTCGGAGATACCTGTAGAGCATCTTTATAGTCACCCAGTTACGTTGCGACGTTTGATACACACAAAGCATTCCTACGGTGTCAGTGAGTTATATGATCTCATGGTCATAGGAATAAATACTTGACACGCAGAAAACAGTAGCAACAAAATGACACGATCAACATGCTACGTCTATTAGTTTGGGTCTAGTCCATCACGTGATTCTCCCAATGACGTGATCCAGTTATCAAGCAACAACACCTTGTTCATAATCAGAAGACACTGACTATCATCGATCAACTGGCTAGCCAACTAGAGGCATGCTAGGGACGGTGTTTTGTCTATGTATCCACACATGTAAATGAGTCTTCATTCAATACAATTATAGCATGGATAATAAACTATTACCTTGATACAGGAATTATAATAATAACTATACATTTATTATTGCCTCTAGGGCATAATTCCAACACACTCATCCCCTCTCGTAGATGGACATCACCATGATAGGTCTTCGTGCGCGTAGGAAATTTTTTGTTTCCCATGCGACGTTCCCCAACAGTGGCATCATGAGCTAGGTTCATGCGTAGATGTCTTCTCGAGTAGAACACAAAATTTTTTGTGGGCGGTGATGTGCGTTTTGCTGCCCTCCTTAGTCTTTTCTTGATTCTGCGGTATTGTTGGATTGAAGCGGCTTGGACCGACATTACTCGTACGCTTACGAGAGACTGGTTTCATCGCTACGAGTAACCCCGTTGCTCAAAGATGACTGGCAAGTGTCGGTTTCTCCAACTTTAGTTGAATCGGATTTGACCGAGGAGGTCCTTGGATGAGGTTAAATAGCAACTCATATATCTCCGTTGTGGTGTTTGCGTAAGTAAGATGCGATCCTACTAGATACCCGTGGTCACCACGTAAAACATGCAACAACAAAATTAGAGGACGTCTAACTTGTTTTTGCAGGGTATGCTTGTGATATGATATGGCCAACGATGTGATGTGATATATTGGATGTATGAGATGATCATGTTGTAATATATAATATCGACTTGCACGTCGATGGTACGACAACCGACAGGAGCCATAGGGTTGTCTTTATACTAACGTTTGTGCTTGCAGATGCGTTTACTATTTTGCTAGGATGTAGCTTTAGTAGTAATAGCATGAGTAGCACGACAACCCCGATGGCGACACGTTGATGGAGATCATGGTGTGGCGCCGGTGACAAGAAGATCGTGCCGGTGCTTTGGTGATGGAGATCAAGAAGCACGTGATGATGGCCATATCATGTCACTTGTGAATTGCATGTGATGTTAATCCTTTTATGCACCTTATTTTTCTTAGAACGATGGTAGCATTATGAGGTGATCTCTCACTAAAATTTCAAGACGAAATTGTGTTCTCCCCGACTGTGCACCGTTGCTACAGTTCCTCGTTTCGAGACACCACGTGATAATCGGGTGTGATAGACTCAACGTTCACATACAACGGGTGCAAAACAGTTGCGCACAGCGGAACACTCGGGTTAAGCTTGACGAGCCTAGCAAGTGCAGACATGGCCTAGGAACGCATGAGACCGAAAGGTCGATCATGAATCATATAGATGATATGATTAGCATAGGGATGCTTACCACTGAAACTATGCTCAACTCACGTGATGATCGGACTTGAGCTAGTGTAAGTGGATCATGAACCACTCAAATGACTAGAGAGATGTACTTTTTGAGTGGGAGTTTAGCGTATAATTTTGATTAAGTTAACTCTAATTATCTTGAACATGGTCTAAGTCCACTTTGAATATATTTGTGTTGTAGATCATGGCTCACGCGACAGTCACCCTGAATTTTAATACGTTCCTAGAGAAAGCTAAGTTGAAAGATGATGGAAGCAACTTTGTAGACTGGGCTCGTAATCTTAAGCTAATCTTACAAGCTGGGAAGAAAGATTATGTCCTTAATGCTGCGCTAGGAGATTAACCACCCGCTACAGCTGATTAGGATGTTAAGAACGCTTGGTTAGCACGTAAGGAGGACTACTCAGTAGTTCAATGTGCAGTCTTGTATGGCTTAGAACCGGGACTTCAACGTCGCTTTGAGCGTCATGGAGCATTTGAGATGTTCCAGGAGTTGAAGTTTATCTTTCAGAAGAACGCCCGGATCGAGAGGTATGAGACCTCCGATAAATTCTATGCTTGCAAGATGGAGGAAAACTCGTCTGTGAGTGAACATGTGCTCAAAATGTCTGGGTACTCAAACCGTCTAGCTGAGCTGGGGATTGAACTCCCGCAAGAGGCTATCACTGACAGAATCCTTCAATCACTGCCGCCAAGCTATAAAGGCTTTGTGTTGAACTACAACATGCAAGGGATGAACAAGTCACCCGGCGAGTTGTTTGCGATGCTGAAAGTCGCAGAGTCTGAACTCCGTAAAGAGCATCAAGTGTTGATGGTGAATAAGACCACTAGTTTCAAGAGAAACGGCAAAGGCAAGAAGGGTAATTCAAAGAAGAGCGGCAAGCCTATTGCCAATCCGACGAAGAAACCCAAAGCTGGTCCTAAGCCTGAAACAGAGTGTTACTATTGCAAGGGTATGGGTCACTGGAAGCGCAATTGCCCCAAGTATCTGGCAGATAAGAAGGCGGCCAAAGAAAAATCAGGTATGTTTGATATACAAGTTATTGATGTGTACTTAACCGCTCTCGTAGTAGTGCATGGGTATTCGATACCGGTTCTGTTGCTCATATTTGCAACTCGAAACAGGAACTGCGAAATAGACGAAGGCTGGCGAAAGATGAAGTGACGATGCGCGTAGGAAATGGTTCCAAGGTTGATGCAATCGCCGTCGGCACAGTTTCACTTCAGTTACCATCAGGATTAGTTATGAACTTAAATCATTGTTATTTAGTGCCTGCGTTGAGCATGAACATTATATCTGGATCTTGTTTATTGCGAGACGGTTACTCTAAGTCAGAGAATAATGGTTGTTCTATTTCTATGAGTAACATCTTTTATGGTCATGCACCCAATGTGAGAGGATTGTTCATATTGAATCTTGATAGCGATACACACATACATAACATTGAGACCAAAAGAGTTAGATTAACAATGATAGCGCCATATTTTTGTGGCACTGCCGCTTGGGTCATATTGGTGTAAAGCGCATGAAGAAACTCCATGCTGATGGACTTTTGGAGTCACTTGACAAGTGCGAACCATGCCTCATGGGCAAGATGACTAAGACTCCGTTCTCCGGAACAATGGAGCGTGCAAGTGACTTGTTGGAAATCATACATACCGATGTGTGTCGTTCGATGAGCGTGGAGGCACGCGGCGGATATCGTTATTTTCTCACCTTCACTGACGATTTGAGTAGATATGGTTATGTCTACTTGATGAAGCACAAGTCTGAAACATTTGAAAAGTTCAAGCAATTTCAGAGTGAAGTTGAAAATCATCGTAACAAGAAGATCAAGTTCCTACGGTCTGATCATGGGGGTGAATATCTGAGTTTCGAGTTTGGTGCTCACTTAAGACAATGTGGAATTGTTTCACAGTTAACACCGCCTAGAACACCACAGCGTAATGGTGTGTCCGAACGTCGTAATCGTGCTTTATTAGAGATGGTGCGATCTATGATGTCTCTTACCGATTTGTCGTTATCGTTTTGGGATTATGCATTAGAAACAACTGCATTCACTTTAAATAGGGCACCATCAAAATCCGTTGAGACGACGCCATATGAACTATGGTATGGCAAAAGGCCAAAGTTGTCGTTTCTTAAAGTTTGGGGATGTGATGCTTATGTCAAAAAGCTTCAGCCTGAAAAGCTGGAACCCAAAGCGGAAAAGTGCGTCTTCATAGGTTACCCAAAAGAGACAGTTGGGTACACCTTCGATCTCAAATCCGTGGGCAAAGTGTTTGTTGCTAAAAACGGAGCTTTTCTCGAGAAGGAGTTTCTCTCGAGAGAATTGAGTGGGAGGAAGATAGAACTTGACGAGGTTGTAGAACCTCTCATCCCTCTGGATGGTGGCGCAGGGCAAGGGGAAACCTCTGTCGTTGCGACGCCGGTTGAGGAGGAAGTTAATGATGATGATCATGAAACTCCGGTTCAAGTTTCTGTCGAACCACGTAGGTCGACGAGACCACGTGCTGATCCAGAGTGGTACGGTAATCCCGTCTTATCAATCATGTTGTTAGACAACAATGAACCTGCAAATTATGAAGAAGCAATGGTGGGCCCAGATTCCAACAAATGGCTAGAAGCCATGAAGTCCGAGATAGGATCCATGTATGAGAACAAAGTGTGGACTTTGGAGGTACTGCCTGAGGGCCGCAAGGCTATTCAGAACAAATGGATCTTTAAGAGGAAGACGGACGCTGACTGCAATGTAACCGTTTATAAAGCTCGACTTCTGGCAAAGGGTTTTTCACAAGTTCAAGGAGTTGACTACGATGAGACATTCTCACCCATAGCGATGCTTAAGTCTGTCAGAATCATGTTAGCAATAGCTGCATTTTTCGATTATGAAATTTGGCAGATGGATGTCAAAACGGCGTTCCTCAACGGTTTCCTTAAGGAAGAATTGTATATGATGCAACCTGAAGGTTTTGTCGATCCTAAGAATGCTAACAAGGTGTGCAAGCTCCAGCGATCCATTTATGGACTGGTGCAAGCATCTCGGAGTTGGAACAAACGCTTTGATGAGGTTATCAAAGCATTTGGGTTTATACAAGTGGTTGGAGAATCTTGTATTTACAAGAAAGTGAGTGGGAGCTCTGTGGCGTTTCTAATATTATATGTGGATGACATATTGCTGATTGGAAACAACGTGGAGTTTTTGGAGAGCATAAAGGATTACTTGAATAAAAGTTTCTCTATGAAGGACCTAGGAGAAGCTGCTTACATTCTAGGCATTAAGATCTATAGGGATAGATCAAAACGCCTGATAGTACTTTCACAAAGCACATACCTTGATAAAGTTTTGAAGAGGTTCAAAATGGAACAGTCCAAGAAAGGGTTCTTGCCAGTTTTACAAGGTACGAGATTGAGTAAGACTCAGTGCCCAGCAACTGATGAAGATAGAGAGCATATGCGCTCCGTCCCCTATGCTTCAGCCATAGGTTCTATCATGTATGCAATGATGTGCACTAGACCGGACGTTAGCGTGGCCATAAGTATGGCAGGTAGGTTTCAGAGTAATCCAGGAGTGGATCACTGGACAGCGGTCAAGAATATCCTGAAGTACCTGAAAAGGACTAAGGAGATGTTTCTCGTGTATGAAGGTGACGAAGAGCTCACCGTAAAAGGTTACGTCGATGCAAGCTTTGAGACAGATCCGGACGACTCTAACTCGCAAACCGGATACGTATTTATTCTTAATGGGGGTGCGGTAAGCTGGTGCAGTTCCAAGCAAAGCATCGTAGCAGATTCTACATGTGAAGCGGAGTACATGGCTTCCTCGGAGGCGGCTAAGGAGGGTGTCTGGATGAAGCAGTTCATGACGGATCTTGGAGTGGTGCCAAGCGCACTGAATCCAATAACCTTGTTCTGTGACAACACGGGTGCCATTGCCTTAGCAAAGGAACCACGGTTTCACAAGAAGTCCAGACACATCAAACGACACTTCAACCTCATCCGCGACTACATCGAAGGAGAGGACGTAAATATATGCAAAGTGCACATGGATCTGAATGTAGCAGACCCGCTGACTAAACCTCTTCCACGGCCAAAGCATGATCAACACCAGAACTGTATGGGTGTTAGATTTATTACAATGTAATTCGCATGATGATGTGAGGGCTAGATTATTGACTCTAGTGCAAGTGGGAGACTGTTGGAATTATGCCCTAGAGGCAATAATGAATATAGTTATTATTATAATTCCTGTATCAAGATAATCGTTTATTATCCATGCTATAATTGTATTGAATGAAGACTCATTTACATGTGTGGATACATAGACAAAACACTGTCCCTAGCAAGCCTCTAGTTGGCTAGCCAGTTGATCAAAGATAGTCAGTGTCTTCTGATTATGAACAAGGTGTTGTTGCTTGATAACTGGATCACATCATTAGGAGAATCACGTGATGGACTAGACCCAAACTAATAGACGTAGCACGTTGATCGTGTCATTTTGTTGCTACTGTTTTCTGCGTGTCAAGTATTTGTTCCTATGACCATGAGATCATATAACTCACTGACACCGGAGGAATACTTTGTGTGTATCAAACGTCGCAACGTAACTGGGTGACTATAAAGATGCTCTACAGGTATCTCCGAAGGTGTTAGTTGAGTTAGTATGGATCAAGACTGGGATTTGTCACTCTGTGTGACGGACAGGTATCTCGGGGCCCACTCGGTAATACAACATCACACACAAGCCTTGCAAGCAATGTAACTTAGTGTAAGTTGTGGGATCTTGTATTACGGAACGAGTAAAGAGACTTGCCGGTAAACGAGATTGAAATAGGTATGCGGATACTAACGATCGAATCTCGGGCAAGTAACATACCGAAGGACAAAGGGAATGACATACGGGATTATATGAATCCTTGGCACTGAGGTTCAAACGATAAGTTCTTCGTAGAATATGTAGGATCCAATATGGGCATCCAGGTCCCGCTATTGGATATTGACCGAGGAGTCTCTCGGGTCATGTCTACATAGTTCTCGAACCCGCAGGGTCTGCACACTTAAGGTTCGACGTTGTTTTATGCGTATTTGAGTTATATGGTTGGTTACCGAATGTTGTTCGGAGTCCCGGATGAGATCACGGACGTCACGAGGGTTTCCGGAATGATCCGGAAACGAAGATTGATATATAGGATGACCTCATTTGATTACCGGAAGGTTTTCGGAGTTACCGGGAATGTACCGGGAATGACGAATGGGTTCCGGGAGTCCACCGGGGGGGGGGGGGGGGCAACCCACCCCGGGGAAGCCCATAGGCCTTGAGGGTGGCGCACCAGCCCTTAGTGGGCTGGTGGGACAGCCCAAAAGGGCCCTATGCGCATTGGAAGAAAAATCAAAGAGAAAGAAAAAAAAAGGAGGTAGGAAGGGAAGGAAGGACTCCAACCCACCAAACCAAGTCCAACTCGGTTTGGGGGGGGAGACCTTCCCCCCCTTGGCTCGGCAGACCCCCTTGGGGCTCCTTGAGCCCCAAGGCAAGGTCCCCTCTCTCCCACCTATATATACGGAGGTTTTAGGACTCATTTGAGACGATTTTTCCACGGCAGGCCGACCACATACCTCCATGGTTTTTCCTCTAGATCGCGTTTCTGCGGAGCTCGGGCGGAGCCCTGCTGAGACAAGGTCATCACCAACCTCCGGAGCGCCGTCACGCTGCCGGAGAACTCTTCTACCTCTCTGTCTCTCTTTCTGGATCAAGAAGGCCGAGATCATAGTCGAGCTGTACGTGTGCTGAACGCGGAGGTGTCGTCCGTTCGGTACTAGATCGTGGGACTGATTGCGGGATTGTTCGCGGGGCGGATCGAGGGACGTGAGGACGTTCCACTACATCAACCGCGTTCACTAACGCTTCTGCTGTACGGTCTACAAGGGTACGTAGATCACTCATCCCCTCTCGTAGATGGACATCACCAAGATAGGTCTTCGTGCGCGTAGGAAATTTTTTGTTTCCCATGCGACGTTCCCCAACAGCATCAACTACAAAGAGTAATTAATACTACTAGCAACCTGACGAGTACCAATCGGAGTCGCGAGACGGAGATTGGTTACAAGTGATGAACTAGGGTTTGGAGATGAGATGGTGCTGATGAAGATGTTGATGGTGATGAGTCCCCTCTGATGAGAGGAGTGTTGGTGATGACGATGGCGACGATTTCCCCCTTCGGAAGGGAAGTTTCCCCGGTAGGATCGTCCTGCCGGAGCTCTAGATTGGTTCTGCTCAAGTTCCGCCTCGTGGCGGCGGCGAATCCTCCGAAAATCCTCCTCTTGATTTTTTCCAGACCGAAACCCTTCTTGTAGCAAAAGAGGGGGGCCAGTGGGCCAGCAAAGAGCCCACAAGCCCCCTAGGCGCGGCCAGGGGGTGGCCGCGCCTAGCAGGCTTGTGGCCACCTGCTGGCGCCCCTTTGACACTTCTTCGGCCCAGTATTTTTTATAAATCCCAAAAAAATCCACGTTGATTTTCACGGCTTTTGGAGTTGCGTAGAATAGGCATCTCAAACTTGCTCCTTTTTCAGGACAGAATTCCAGCTGCCGGCATTCTCCCTCTTCATGTAAACCTTGCAAAATAAGAGAGAAAATGCATAAGTATTGTACCGTGAAGTCAAATAACAGCCCAAGAAGCGATAAATATCAACATGAAAGCATGATGCAAAATGGACGTATCAACTCCCCCAAGCTTAGACCTCGCTTGTCCTCAAGCGAAAGCCGAGATCAATAAACATGCCCACATGTTTAGGGAGAGAGGTGTCGACAAAACAAGATACGAACATGCAGGCATCATGACCATGATCAGAACAACAATACCAACATATAATCTCTCATGCTAGAGTGACAATTCCTTCACAAAGTAAAGTATGGATCAAGAACCTTACCGAGAATTAACAACCGATAGCCTTTAGTCATTGAAGCAATTGCAATTTATCACAACATCAGAAAGAGTCAAATAAGAGCTTGTCAAGCAAATCCACATACTCAATCATTCTTTTGTTCTCTACAATTTCTACAACTCACGTGGTACTCATGAGATCAAAGTTTCAGCTAGACACAGAGAAAGATGGGGGCTTACAGTTTTGCCTCCCAACTAGAGAAAAACTGGGTTGAAGGTTTATGGATGCACAAGTAGCATCTCTACTTGGTGCGGGAGTTTTGGCTAATATGAGGTGGAAGCAATCGTCACATGCTAAGGGATCTCTAGTCATATAACATTGTTCGGAACCAAGCAAACACAATTCATTATGTTGTCTTCCTTGTCCAACATCTACTTCTAAGCATGTAATAGATCAGTGAGTGTTCACAATCATAGATGGTGTCAAAGATGATATATTTATATGTGAACCTCTCCTTCTTTATCACTTCCTATTAATTGCAACAATGACCAAGGTATATGTTTGTCTACCCTCAACAAGTTTCAATCATTATTCTTTTTATATGTGAAGCCATCACTTCCCATAAGATCATTACATGATCTTTCATGCTTTTGTTCCTTTCTCATACTTTTTATCATGGTATTAGGCAAGGCCCTTCAACTAAGACACTCTTTATCAAAGTTTCACAAGCTCGAATACATCGGGGGTGACACAAAGCAAAACTCAAGCCTAAAACACTAAGAACTTTATTCTACTAGAGAAAGAGAAAACTGAAAGGAACAAACTAAAACAAAGGTAAAGGCAAAAGATGTGATGGTGATACGATACCGGGGCAACTCCCCCAAGCTTGGCACAAGCCAAGGGGATTGCCCATACCCATGCTCAGTGGTCTTCCTTTGGAGGTGATGGTGGTGGAGTTGTTGCAGAAGTCTTGAACTTGTTTAATTTCCACTTGAGCATAAAATTCTGCTCCCTCATATCATCATTTTCCTCTTCAAGCCTCAACACCCTTTGGCATAATTCCTGCTTACTCTCCTGCAAGAAACGAGAAGGGATAAACAAAGTCTTAGGCTTCTTCCTTGAGTCAGGGAGGCTCGACTTTTTGAACTCCACATGCGTGTGTCCAAGTTGAGGTAGAGGAGCCTCCTCCTCATCGGAACTTGTCTGTTCCTTCCCCTTGGGATCATAATCTTCTTCCTCATCAGTGGTCCAGCCATAAGGATCCAAGTCCCCATAGACCTTGGGGTTAGCAAGGTAATCGGCCACATAGCTCTCCCCCTCTGAATCTTGAGAAGACATCTTGCCCTAAATTTGCGGCAGAAAACAGGCTCGAAATGAAAACAAAGGAAATCTGCGTGGTACGAGGGTCAGACCTTTCGGGAGAATATATAATGATTTTTTCCAGACCAGAAGGAGTACTCCGCACGAAAACAGAGTCCGGGAGGCACACGAGGTGGCCACAAGCCCCCCAGGCGCGACCACGGTGTGGGCCCGCGCCTGGCAGGCTTGTCGCCTCCTCGCGCGCTTTCCGGACGACTTCCAATTTTTTTTATTTTTTTCAAATATTCCAAAACAGAGAAAAACTCCTACTGGAAAAGTTTTGGGGTCTGTTTACTTACCGAAACACATACCTCTTCGTTTTCGGAGTCTGAAACAGGCTGATAAATATCCCTTAGGTATTCCTCCGGAGTTATGGTATTGATAATATTGCTTTCAATATTTATGGGAGTACCTGAGATATAATGCTTGATTCTTTGCACATTTCCCACTCTCGGACAATTACCTTCCGTGTTGTTGATCTTGATAGCACCGGAACGATATACTTCCTCAACAATATAGGGACCTTCCCATTTAGAGAGAAGCTTGCCTGCAAAGAATCTTAAACGAGAATTATATAGCAAGACATAATCACCTACATTGAACTCACGCTTTTGTATCCTTTTATCATGCCACCTCTTAACCTTTTCCTTGAACAACTTGGCATTCTCATATGTCTGAGTTCTAAATTCATCAAGCGAGCTAATATCAAATAACCTCTTCTCACCAGCAAGTTTGAAATCAAAGTTGAGCTCTTTGATTGCCCAATAAGCCTTGTACTCTAGCTCAAGAGGTAAATGAAATGCTTTACCGTACACCATTTTGTACGGAGACATGCCCATGGGATTCTTATAGGCAGTTCTATAAGCCCACAGTGCATCGTCGAGCTTCTTAGACCAATTCTTTCTAGACATGTTGACAGTCTTTTGCAGAATTAGTTTAATTTCTCTATTGCTTAGCTCTACTTGACCACTGGACTGAGGGTGATAGGGAGACACAATTCTATGGTTGGCATCGTACTTAGCAAGCGTTTTACGGAAAGCACCATGAATGAAATGTAAACCACCGTCGGTCATTAGATATCTAGGGACTCCAAATCTTGGGAAAATAACTTCCTAAGCATCTTGATAGAGGTGTTGTGATCAACACTACTAGTGGGGATAGATTCTACCCACTTAGTGACGTAATCAACAGCAACTAGGATATGAGTATACCCGTTGGATTTTGGAAAAGGTCCCATATAATCAAAGCCCCAAACATCAAATGGTTCAATGACAAGTGAATAGTTCATAGGAATTTCCTAACGTTTACTAATATTACCTATTCTTTGACATTCGTCACAAGACAAGACAAACTTACGGGCATCCTTGAAGAGAGTGGGCCAATAGAAACCTGATTGCAATACCTTGTGTGCAGTTCTATCCCCCGCATGGTGTCCTCCGTAGGCCTCGGAGTGACACTTCTGTAGGATCTGTCCCTGTTCATGTTCAGGTACACAACGTCTAATAACACCATCTACTCCTTCCTTATAAAGGTGAGGATCATCCCAAAAGTAATGTCTCAAGTCAAAGAAGAATTTCTTCTTTTCCTGGTATGTGAAACTAGGTGGTATATATTTGGCAACGATATAGTTTGCATAATCAGCATACCACGGTGCAC
Organism: Hordeum vulgare subsp. vulgare; assembly: GCF_904849725.1. Taxonomy (NCBI): domain Eukaryota; kingdom Viridiplantae; phylum Streptophyta; class Magnoliopsida; order Poales; family Poaceae; genus Hordeum; species Hordeum vulgare. The sequence goes on along the minus strand of NC_058524.1, from coordinate 566,082,370 downwards.
TACGTGAAGCATTGATGACATTCAGTTGCTCACCGGGAAAGCTATCATCAATAGGTTGTGGGTCATCAAGAACGTTCTCCAACCTATACAAGTTATCTGCTACTGGGTTATCAGCACCCTTCCTGTCAACAACATGCAATTCAAATTCTTGTAGCAAGAGAACCCATCTGATAAGTCTAGGTTTAGCGTCTTTCTTCTCCATGAGGTACTTAATAGCAGCGTGATCAGTGTGAATAGTGACTTTGGAATCAACTATGTAAGACCTGAACTTTTCACATGCAAACACGACTGCTAAAAATTCCTTTTCCGTAGTAGCATAGTTTCTTTGGGCACTGTCTAGAGTTTTACTAGTATAGTGAATAACATTCAACTTCTTATCAACTCTTTGCCCTAGGACAGCACCAACAACATAATCACTAGCATCACACATGATTTCAAAAGGTAAGTTCCAATCAGGTGGTTGAACAATAGGTGCAGTTATCAAGGCCTTCTTAAGTATTTCGAAGGCTTCCTCACAATCATCGTCAAAAACAAAAGGAATATCCTTTTGCAAGAGATTGGTAAGAGGCCTAGAAATCTTAGAGAAGTCTTTAATGAACCTTTTATAGAAACCAACATGACCAAGGAAACTTCTTATACCTTTGATATCTGTGGGGTATGGCATTTTCTCGATTGCATCAACCTTAGCCTTATCGACTTCAATACTTCTTTCAAAAAATTTATGTCCTAAGACGATGCCTTCATTAACCATAAAGTGGCACTTCTCCCAATTCAAGACAAGATTGCTATCTTTACATCTCTGCAAGACTCGATCAAGGTTGCTGAGGCAATCAACAAAAGAAGACCCGTAAACGGAGAAGTCATCCATGAAAACCTCGACAATCTTTTCACAAAAGTCAGAGAATATAGCCATCATACATCTTTGAAAAGTGGCAGGTGCATTACATAAGCCAAAAGGCATACACCTATAAGCAAAGGTACTGAAAGGGCAGGTGAAAGTGGTTTTCTCCTGATCAGATTGTGCAACTGGTATTTGGGAGAAACCAGAATAACCGTCTAGAAAGCAGAAGTATGTGTGTTTAGACAGTCTTTCTAGCATTTGGTCGATAAAAGGAAAAGGGTAATGATCTTTCCTAGTGGCCTTATTCAATTTCCTAAAATCGATCACCATCCTATAGCCAGTAATAGTCCTTTATGGGATCAATTCATCCTTATCATTAGGGACAACGGTAATGCCTCCTGATGACCCACAAGTATAGGGGATCAATCGTAGTCCTTTCACCAAGTAAGAGTGTCAAACCCAACAAGGAGTAGAAGGATCTAACAAGTGGTTTTCAGCAAGGTAAAATCTGCAAGCACTGAAATTGTCGGTAACAAGTGATTGTGTGGTGAGATGATTCGTACTTCTAAGCATGTAGTAAAACTCTGATTTGCTCAAGGGGTGTAGGTGTTCTAATATAGCCTCTACGTACCACATTTGAAGCTTTAGAATGATCCTTTATCCTAATAGGGAAAGGTGGTTTCTCAATGTAAGCACTGGGAACAATAGGATCATTATAGGCAATGACTTTATCTTCAACTGGATTGGCTTTAACTACATTGACTTCTAAAGGAGGATGATATTTAAACCACTTCTCTCTAGGGAGATCAATATGAGACCAAAGGATTCACACTATGAAGCTACTATCTAAGAGTCAAGTCCATATTTAGCGCTAAAATCACAAAAGGTATTTGTCTCAACAAAGGATTTGACGCAATCAAACGTGAAATTCATACCTGACTCCTTACCTTCTTCAAGCTCCCAATCTTCAGAGTTGCGTTTAATTCTATCCAATAAATTCCATTTGAAGTCAATATCTCTCTTCATAAAATAACCGGTACAAGAAGTGTCAAGCATGGTGCGATCATCATGAGAAAGCCGAGCATAGAAGTTCTGAATGATAATTTATCTCGAGAGCTCATGATTGGGGCATGAATATAGCATTGATTTAAGCCTCCCCCAAGCTTGAGCGATGCTTTCTCTGTCACGAGGCCAAAAATTATAAATATAATTCCGATCACGATGTACTAAATGCATAGGATACAACTTTTGATGAAATTCCAATTTCAACCGATTGTAGTCCCATGATCCAGTATCATCACATAGCCTATACCATGTCAATGCCTTATCCTTCAAAGATAAAGGAAAGACCTTCTTCTTGACCTCATCCTCGGGCAAACCTGCAAGCTTAAATAAACCACAAACTTCATCTACATATATTAGATGCAAGTCTGGATGTGATGATCCATCTCCTGTAAAAGGATTAGCCAGCAGTTTCTCAAGCATACCCAAAGGAAATTCAAAGCAAATATTTTCAGTAGGTGCAGCAGGTTGAGGAGAAACTCTTTGTGCTTCCGTTCGAGGTGAAGATACCCCGAACAAGCCCCTCAAAGGATTAGTATCCATAGTGACAAGTGACAATAAATTTCAGCACACTATATGAATGTTTGCTTACCAAGTTCCACTTACCAAAGGCGCTAGCCTCCCCGGCAACGGCACCAAAAAAGAGTCTTGATGACCCACAAGTATAGGGGATCAATTGTAGTCCTTTAGATAAGTAAGAGTGTCGAACCCAACGAGGAGCAGAAGGATCTAACAAGTGGTTTTCAGCAAGGTAAAATCTGTAGGCACTGAAATTGTCGGTAACAAGTGATTGTGTGGTGAGATGATTCGTAGCAAGCAACAAGTAACAAAAGTAGCAACGGTGCAGCAAAGTGGCCCAATCCCTTTTGTAGCAAGGGACAAGCCTGGACAAAGTCTTATAGGAGGAAAAACGCTCCCGAGGACACACGGGAATTTCTGTCATGCTAGTTTCCATCATGCTCATATGATTCGCGTTCGTTACTTTGATAGTTTGATATGTGGGTGGACCGGCTCTTGGGTACTTCCCTTACTTGGACAAGCATCCCACTTATGATTAACCCCTCTCGCAAGCATCTGCAACTACGAAAGAAGAATTAAGAAAAAGTCTAACCATAGCATTAAACTAGTGGATCCAAATCAGCCCCTTACGAAGCAACGCATAAACTAGGGTTTAAGCTTCTGTCACTCTAGCAACCCATCGTCTACTTACTACTTCCCAATGCCTTCCTCTAGGCCCAAATAATGGTGAAGTGTTATGTAGTCGACGTTCACATAACACCACTAGAGGAAAAACAACATACAACACATCAAATTACCGAACGAATACCAAATTCACATGACTACTATTAGCATGACTTATCACATGTCCTCAGGAACAAAAGTAACTACTCACAAAGCATAATCATATTCATGACCAGAGAGGTAATGAGTAGCATCAAGGATCTTAACATAAACTCTTCCACCAAGTAATCCAACTAGCATCAACTACAAAGAGTAATCCAACCTTACAAGTACCAATCGGAGTCGCGAGACAGAGATTGGTTACAAGTGATGAACTAGGGTTTGGATATGAGATGGTGCTGATGAAGATGTTGATGGTGACGAGTCCCCTCCGATGAGAGGAGTGTTGGTGATGACGATGGCGATGATTTCCCCCTCTGGGTGGGAAGTTTCCCCGGCAGGATCGTCCTGCCGAAGCTCTAGATTGGTTCTGCTCAAGTTCCGCCTCGTGGCGGCGGCGAATCCACGAAAAAGCTCCTCCTCGATTTTTTCTGGACGAAACCCTTCAGATAGCAGAAGAGGGGGGCCAGTGGGCCAGCAGGCTTCCCACAAGCCCCCTTGGCGCGGCCAGGGGGTGGCTGCGCCAAGCAGGCTTGTGGCCACCTGCTGGCACCCCTCTGGCGCTTCTTCGGCCCAGTATTTTTTATAAATCCGGAAAAAAATCCTCGTTGAGTTTTACGGCATTTGGAGTTGCGCATAATAGGTATCTCAACTTTGCTCCTTTTTCAGGCCAGAATTCCAGTTGCTGGCATTCTCCCTCTTCATGTAAACCTTGCAACATAAGAGAGAAAAGGGATAAGTACTGTACCGTGAAGTGAAATAACAGCCCAAGAAGCGATAAATATCAACATGAAAACATGATGCAAAATGGACGTATCACCTCCCTTCTTAGGGACGCAATGCACCGGACTCACCCAATCACTATGAGCAACAGGATAGATAATACCTGCTTCCAGGAGCTTTAGTATTTCTTTTCTTACTACCTCTTTCATCTTAGGATTAAATCTCCTTTGATGATCAGCAACTGGTTTGGAATCAGGATCGGTTATAATCTTGTGCTGGCATAGAGTGGGACTAATGCCCTTAAGATCATCAAGAGTATATACAATAGCAGCACAGTGCTTCCTCAGAGTTTTTAGTAACTTATTTTCTTCATGCTCTGAGAGGCTAGCACTAATTATAACGGGATATATCTCTTTTTCATCAAGATAAGCATACTTAAGAGTATCTGGCAACTGTTTAAGCTCGAACACAGGATCACCCTTTGGTGGGGGTGGATCCCCAAGGAGTTCAACAGGCAAATTATTCTTAAGGATAGGATATTGTTCTAAGACAACTCTATCTATCACATCCCTTTCATCCATATGCATATCGTTTTCATGCTCAAGCAAGTATTTCTCTAAGGGATTAATAGGAGGCACGACAATAGAAGCTAAGGCAATAGTTTCATCCTTACTAGGCAACACTTTTTCATGAGGTTGTCTACCAAACTTGGAGAAATTGAACTCATGTGACACGCCTTCAAAGCCAATGGTGACAGTTTGCTTCTCACAGTCAATATGAGCATTGACAGTATTGAGAAAACGTCTGCCAAATATGATGGGACAAAAGCTATCTTGGGTGGTAGCAAGAACGAGGAAATCAGCAGGATACTTCGTTTTACCACACAAGACTTCAACATCCCTAACAATTCCCACAAGGCAGATAGTATCTCTATTGGCAAGCTGAATAGTGACATTAATAGGCTCTATCTCAATAGGTGCAATCTCATCTTTGATTTCATCATATAAGGATTGAGGTATTGCACTAACACTAGCACCAACATCACATAAACCATGATAACAAATGATCTCCTATCTTAACAGAAACAACACGCGTGCCAACAACAGGCCTATGTTTGTCTCCAGCGTGAGGTTTAGCAATTCTAGCAACATCTTCACAGAAGTGAATATTATGTCCCTCAACATCGTCGGACAGGAGATCTTTGATAATAGCAATGCTAGGTTCAACTCTAATTTGCTCAGGGGGTGTAGGTGTTCTAATGTAGCCTCTACGTATCACAGTTGAAGCTTTAGAATGATCCTTTATCCTAACAGGGAAAGGTGGTTTCTCAATGTAAGCACTGGGAACAATAGGATCATTATAGGCAATGACTTTCTCTTCAACTGGATTGGGTTTAACTACACTGACTTCTAAGGGAGGATGATATTTAAACCACTTCTCTTTGGGGAGATCAATATGTGCAGCAAATGATTCACACAATGAAGCTACTATCTCAGAGTCAACTCCATTCTTAGCGCAAAAATCACAAAAAGTATTTGTTTCAACAAAGGATTTAACGCAATCAAACTTGAAATTCATACCTGACTCCTTACCTTCTTCAAGCTCCCAATCTTCAGAGTTGCATTTAATTCTTTCCAATAAATTCCAGTTGAAGTCAATATCTCTCTTCATAAAAGAACCGGTACAAGAAGTTTCAAGCATGGTGCGATCATCATGAGAAAGCCGAGCATAGAAGTTCTGAATGATAATTTATCTCGAGAGATCATGATTGGGGCATGAATATAACATTTATATAAGCCTCCCCCCAAGCTTGAGCGATGCTTTCTCTGTCACGAGGCCAAAAATTATAAATATAATTTTGATCACGATGTACTAAATGCATAGGATAAAACTTTTGATGAAATTCCAATTTCAACCGATTGTAGTTCCATGATCCAGTATCATCACATAGCCTATACCATGTCAACGCCTTATCCCTCAAAGATAAGGGAAAGAACTTCTTCTTGACCTCATCCTCGGGCAAACCTGCAAGCTTAAATAAACCACAAACTTCATCTACATAGATTAGATGCAAGTCTGGATGTGATGTTCCATCTCCTGTAAAAGGATTAGCTAGAAGTTTCTCAAGCATACCCGAAGGAAATTCAAAGAAAATATTTTCAGTAGGTGCAGCAGGTTGAGGATAAACTCTTTGTGCTTTCGTTCGAGGTGAAGATACCCCGAACAAGCCCCTCAATGGATTAGTTTCCATAGTGACAAGTGACAATAAATTTCAGCACACTATATGAATGTTTCCTTACCAAGTTCCACTTACCAAAGGCGCTTCACTCCCCGACAACGGCAACAGAAAAGAGTCTTGATGACCCACAAGTATAGGGGATCTATCGTAGTCCTTTCGATAAGTAAGAGTGTCGAACCCAACGAGGAGCAGAAGGATCTGACAAGTGGTTTTGAGCAAGGTAATATCTGCAAGCACTGAAATTATCGGTAACAAGTACTTGTGTGACAAGATGATTCGTAGCAAGTAGCAAGTAACAAAAGTAACAACGGTGCAGCAAAGTGTCCCAATCCCTTTTGTAGCAAGGGACAAGCCTGGACAAAGTCTTATAGGAGGAAAAACGCTCCCGAGGACACACGGGAATTTCTGTCAGGCTAGTTTTCATCATGTTCATATGATTTGCGTTCGTTACTTTGATAGTTTGATATGTGGGTGCACCGGCGCTTGGGTACTGCCCTTACTTGGAAAAGCATCCCACTTATGATTAACCCCTCTCACAAGCATACGCAACTACGAAAGAATAATTAAGACAAAGTCTAACCATAGCATTAAACTAGTGGATCCAAATCAGCCCCTTACGTAGCAACGCATAAACTAGGGTTTAAGCTTCTGTCACTCTAGCAACCCATCATATACTTACTACTTCCCAATGCCTTCCTCTAGGCCCAAATAGTGGTGAAGTGTTATGCAGTCAACGTTCACATAACACCACTAGAGGAAAAACAACATACAACACATCAAATTACCGAACGAATACCAAATTCACATGACTATTTATAGCATGACTTATCCCATGTCCTCAGGAACAAAAGCAACTACTCACAAAGCATAATCATATTCATGACCAGAGAGGTAATTAGTAGCATCAAAGATCTGAACATAAACTCTAACACCAAGTAATCCAACTAGCATCAACTACAAAGAGTAATTAACACTACTAGCAACCTTACGAGTACCAATCGGAGTCGCGAGATGGAGATTGGTTACAAGTGATGAACTAGGGTTTGGAGATGAGATGGTGCTGATGAAGATGTTGATGGTGATGAGTCCCCTCCGATGAGAGGAGTGTTGGTGATGACGATGGCGACGATTTCCCCCCTCCGGAAGGGAAGTTTCCCCGGTAGGATCGTCCTGCCGGAGTTCTAGATTGGTTCTGCTCAAGTTCCGCCTCGTGGCGGCGGAGAATCCTCCGAAAAGCTTCCTCTTGATTTTTTCCAAACCGAAACCCTTCTTGTAGCAAAAGAGGGGGGCCAGTGGGCCAGCAGGGAGCCCACAAGCCCCCCAGGCGCGGCCAGGGGGGTGGCCGCGCCTAGCAGGCTTGTGGCCACCTGCTGGCGCCCCTCTGGCACTCCTTCGGGCGAGTATTGTTTATAAATCCCAAAAAAATCCACGTTGATTTTCACGGCTTTTGGAGTTGCGCGGAATAGGCATCTCAAACTTGCTCCTTTTTCAGGCCAGAATTCCAGTTGCCGACATTCTCCCTCTTCATGTAAACCTTGCAAAATAAGAGACTAAAGGCATAAATATTGTATCGTGAAGTGAAATAACAGCCCAAGAAGCGATACATATCAACATGAAAGCATGATGCAAAATGGATGTATCACGTGCGCAAACACAAAAGAGCTTGCACCCAACGCTATAAAGGGGTTGTCAATCCCTTCAAGATTGATTGCAAAGTGAGATATGAAGGCGGAAAGTGCAACGAAGTAAAATTGTAATGCTAAAAATATGGTCTGAAGTAGACCCAGGGGCCATAGTGTTCACTAGAGGCTTCTCTCAAAATAGAAAATATTACGGTGGGTGAACAAATTACTGTCGAGCAATTGATAGAACCGCACAAAGTCATGACGATATCTAAGGCAATGATCATACATATAGGCATCACATCCGAGACAAGTAGACCGATACTTTCTGCATCTACTACTATTACTCCACACATCGACCGCTATCCAGCATGCATCTAGTGTATTGAGTTCATGACGAACAGAGTAACGCCTTAAGCAAGATGACATGATGTAGAGGTATAAACTCAAACCAATGATGAAAACCCCATCTTTTTACCCTTGATGGCAACAACACGATGCGTGCCTCGCTACCCCTTCTGTCACTGGGTGAGGTCACCGCAAGGTATGAACCCAAAACCAAGCACTTCTCCCATTGCAAGAATCATAGATCAAGTTGGCCAAACAAAACCCACAACTCGAAGAGAATTACAAGGATATGAAATCATGCATATAAGAGATCAGAAGAAACTCAAATAAGATTCATAGATAATCTGATCATAAATCCACAATTCATCGGATCTCGACAAACACACCGCAAAAGAAGATTTCATCGGATAGATCTCCGTGAAGATCATGGAGAACTTTCTATTGAAGATCCAAGAGAGAGAAGAAGCCATCTAGCTACTTGCTATGGACCCGTAGGTCTATGGTGAACTACTCACGCATCATCGGAGAGGTCATGGTGTTGATGAAGGAGCCCTCCGTATCCGAATCTCCCCTCCGGCAGGGCACCAGAACGTGCCCTAGATGGGATCTTGCAGAGACAGAAGCTTGCGGCGGCAGAAAAGTATTTTCGTGGATCTCCTGATTTTTTCTGGGATTTTAGGGAATTTATAGGCGAAGGAGCTAGAGCAGGGGAGGCCCAGGGAGCCCACAAGCCTGGGAGGCGCGGGCCCCCCTGGCCGCGCCATGAGGGCTTGTGGCCTCCCCCGGGACTCCCTGCCTTGGTTCCCAAGCTTTCTGCGTATCTTCTGTTCCCGAAAAAATCTTTTCGGAAGTTTTATTCCGTTTGGACACTGTTTAAAATCCTCCTCTGAAAAGGGTCAAAAACACAGAAAAAACAGGAACTGGCACTTGGCACTGAGTTAATAAGTTAGTCCCAAAAAAGATATAAAAGGCATACAAAACATCCAAAGTTTGACAAGATGATAGCATGAAACCATCAAAAATTATAGATACGTTGGTGACGTATCACATACCGAAGGACAAACGGAATGACATATGGGATTATATGAATCCTTGGAACTGAGGTTCAACCGATAATATCTACGGAGAATATGTGGGATCCAATATGGGCATCCAGGTCTCGCTATTGGATATTGACCAAGGAGTGTCTCGGGTCATGTCTACATAGTTCTCGAACCCATAGGGTCTGCACACTTAAGGTTCGATGATGTTTTAGTATAGTTGAGTTATATGTGTGGTTACCGAATGTTGTCTCGGATGAGATCACAGATGTGACGAGGGTTTCCGGAATGGTCCGGAAACAAAGATTGATATATAGGACGGTTTCATTTGGTCATCGGAAAGTTTTGGGCAATTCCGGCAGTGTACCGGGAGTAACGAATGGGTTCTGGGGGTTTACCGGGAGGGGCCCACCCACCCAGGAGTGAGCCCCAAGGCCCTAGGGTGGCGCACCAAGTCCTTAGTGGGCTGGTGGAGTCAGCCCAAGAGGGCTATGGCGCCACATGTAAAAATACCAAAGGAAAGGAAGAAAAAAAAGGAAAGAGGGAGGTGAGAAGGAAGAGGAGGACTCCTCCTTCCCAAACCGAATTGAAGGAGGAGTCCTCCTCCTCCCTAGCGGCCAGTGCACCCTTGGGGCCCTTGTTCCCCAAGGCTAGCCCCTCCCCTCCTCCTATATATATTGGTGGTTTAGGGCTTTCCGAGACACAACTTTGCCACGTGCAACTCAAGCCTATTCCATATAGTTTTGCCTCTAGATCGGATTTCTGCGGAGCTCGGGCAGAGCCTTGCAGGAGTAGATCATAACCACCACCGGAGAGCCATCACACTTCCAGAGAACTCATCTACTTCTCCGTCTTGCTTGCTGGATCAAGAAGGCCGAGATCATCGTCGAGATGTACGTGTGCTGAAAGCGGAGGTGTCGTCCGTTCGGCGCTAGATTGGAACCGTTCGTGGGATGGATCGTGGGACGACGGTGATTTCAATCACGAAGCTGTACCACTACATCAACCACGTTTCTTAACGCTTCCTGCCGAGCGATCTACAAGGGTACGTAGATCTAATCTCCTATCGTAGATGGACATCACCATGATAGGTCTTCGTGTGCGAAGGAATTTTTTTGTTTCCCATGCAACGTTCCCCAACAGTGGCATCATGAGCTAGGTTCATGCGTAGATGTTATCTCGAGTAGAACAGAAAAGGTTTTGTGGACGGTGATGTTCGATTTGCCTCCCTCCTTAGTCTTTTCTCGATTTGGTAGTATTGTTGGATTGAAGCGGCCCGGACCGACATAACTCCTACGCTTACGAGAGACTGGTTTCATCAATTGACATGCAACCTAGTTGCATAAAGATGACTCGCGGGTGTCGGTTTCTCCAATTTTAGTTGAATTGGTTTTGACCGAGGCGGTCCTTGGAGAGAGGTTAAATAGCAATTTGCACATCTCCGTTGTGGTTTTTGCGTAAGTACCCATAGCAGCCACGTAAAACATGCAACAACAAATTAGAGGACGTCTAACTTGTTTTTGCAGGGTATGCTTGTGATATGATGTGGCCAATGACGTGATGCGATATATTGGATGTATGAGATGATCATGTTTTAATAGTTAATATCGACTTGCACGTCGATGCTACGGCAACCGGCAGGAGCCATAGGGTTGTCTTTAAACTAACATTTGTGTTTGCAGATGCGTTTACTATATTGCTAGGTCGTAGCTTTAGTAGTAATAGCATAGATAGCACGACAACCTCGATGGCGACACGTTGATGGAGATCATGGTGTGGTGCCGGTGACAAGAAGATCATGCTGGTGCTTAAGTGATGGAGATCAAGAAGCACAAGATGATGGCCATATCATGTCACTTATGAATTGCATGTGATGTTAATCCTTTTATGCACCTTATTGCGGGATTTCAATCACTTAAGAATTCTTCAATCAGTGCCACCAAGCTATAAGAGCTTTGTGTTGAACTATAACATGCAAGGGATGAACAAGTCACCCGGCGAGTTATTCGCGATGCTGAAAGTCGCAGAGTCAGAACTGCGGAAAGAGCATCAAGTGTTGATGGTCAATAAGACCACTAGTTTCAAGAGAAACGGCAAAGTCAAGAAGGGTAACTCCAAGAAGAGCGGCAAGCTGGACCTAAGCCTGAAACAGAGTGTTATTATTGCAAGGGACTGGGTCACTGGAAGCGCAACTACCCCAAGTATTTGGCTGATAAGAAGGCGGCCAAGGAAAAATCAGGTATATTTGATATACATGTTATTGATGTGTACTTAACCAACTCTCGTACTAGTGACTGGGTATTTGATACCGGTTATGTTGCTCATATTTGCAACTCCAAGTAGGAACTACGGAATAAACGAAGGCTGGCGAAGGATGAAGTGACGATGCGCGTGGGAAATGGTTCCAAGGTTGATGCAATCGCCGTCGGCACAGTTTCACTTCAGTTACCATCAGGATTAGTTATGAACTTAAATAATTGTTATTTAGTGCCTGCGTTAAGCATGAACATTATATCTGGATCTTGTTTATTGCGAGACGGTTACTCGTTTAAGTCAGAGAATAATGGTTGTTCTATTTCTATGAGTAATATCTTTTATGGTCATGCACCCAATGTGAGAGGATTGTTCATATTAAATCTTGATAGCGATGATACATATATACATAACATTGAGACCAAAATATGTAGAGTTAACAATAATAGCGCCATGTTTTTGTGGCACCGTCGCTTAGGTCATATTGGTGTAAAGCGCATGAAGAAACTCCATTCCGATGGACTTTTGGAGTCACTTGACTTTGAATCTCTTGACACGTGCGAACCATGCCTCATGGGCAAGATGACTAAGACTCTGTTCTCCGGAACAATGTAGCGTGCAAGTGACTTGTTGGAAATCATACATACCGATGTGTGCGGTCCGATGAGTGTGGAGGCACGTGGCGGATATCGTTATTTTCTCACCTTCACTCACGATTTGAGTAGGTATGGATAATCTACTTGATGAAGCACAAGTCTGAGACGTTTGAGAAGTTCAAGCAATTTCAGAGTGAAGTTGAAAATCATCATAACAGGAAGATCAAGTTCCTACGTTCTGATCGTGGGGGTGAATATCTGAGTTTCGAGTTTGGTGCTCACTTAAGACAATGTGGAATTGTTTCACAATTGACACCGCCTGGAACACCACATCGTAAAGGTGTGTCCGAACGTCGTAATCATACTTTGTTAGAAATGGTGCGATCTATGATGTCTCTTACCGATTTGCCGTTATCGTTTTGGGGTTATGCATTAGAGACAGTTGCATTCACTTTAAATAGGGCACCATCAAAATCCGTTGAGACGACACCATACGAACTGTGGTATGGCAAAAGACCGAAGTTGTCATTTCTTAAAGTTTGGGGATGTGATGCTTATGTCAAAAAGCTTCAGCCTGAAAAGCTGGAAACCAAAGCGGAAAAGTGCGTCTTCATAGGTTACCCAAAGGAGACATTAGGGTACACCTTCTATCTCAAATCCGAGGGAAAAGTGTTTGTTGCTAAAAACGGAGCTTTTCTTGAGAAGGAGTTTCTCTCGAAAGAATTGAGTGGGAGGAAGATAGAACTTGATGAGGTTATCGAGCCTCTAGTCCCTCTAGATGGTGGCCCATGGCAAGGGGAAACCCGTGTCGAAGCGACGCCGGTTGAGGAGGAAGTTAATGATGATGATCATGAAACTTCGGATCAAGTTCCTATCGGACCTCGCAGGTCGACAAGATCACGTACTACTCCTGAGTGGTACGGTAATCATGTCTTATCAATCATGTTGTTAGACAACAATGAACCTACTAATTACTAAGAAGCAATGGTGGGCCCGGATTCTAACAAATGGCTGGAGGCCATGAAGTCCGAGATAGGATCTATGTATGAAAACAAAGTGTGGACTTTGGAAATATTACCTGAAGGCCGCAAGGCTATTCAGAACAAATGGATCTTTAAGAAGAAGACGGACGCATATGGTAATGTGACAGTTTAGAAAGCTCGACTTGTGGCAAAGTGTTTTTCACAAGTTCAAGGAGTTGACTACGATGTGACGTTCTCATCGGTAGCGATGTTTAAGTCCGTCCGAATCATGTTAGCAATAGCTGCATTTTTCGATTATGAAATCTGGCAGATGGATGTCAAAACGACGTTCATTAACGGTTTTCTTAAGGAAGAGTTGTATATGATGCAACCCGAAGGTTTTGTCGATCCAAAGAATGCTAACAAAGTGTGCAAGCTCCAGCAATCCATTTATGGACTGGTGCAAGCATCTCGGAGTTGGAATAAGCGCTTTGATGAGGTGATCAAAGCATTTGGGTTTATACAAGTGGCTGGAGAATCTTGTATTTACAAGAAAGTGAGTGGGAGCTCTGTGGCGTTTCTAATATTATATGTGGATGACATATTGCTAATTAGAAACAATGTGGAGTTTTTGGAGAGCGTAAAGGATTACTTGAATAAAAGTTTCTCTATGAAGGATCTAGGAGAAGTTGCCTACATTCTAGGCATTAAGATCTATAGGGATAGATCGAGACGCCTGATAGGACTTTCACAAAGCACATACCTTGATAAAGTTTTGAAGAAGTTCAAAATGGGGCAGTCCAAGAATGGGTTCTTGCCAGTGTTACAAGGTAAAAAATTGAGTAAGACTCAGTGCCCAGCAACTCGGAAGATAGAGAACAAATGAGTTTCGTCCCCTATGCTTCAGCCATAGGTTCTATCATGTATGCAATGTTGTGCACTAGACCAGACGCAGCTTGGCCATAAGTATGGCATGCAGGTTTTAGAGTAATCCAAGAGTGGATCACTAGACGATGGTCAAGAATATTCTGAAGTGCGTGAAAAGGACTAAGGAAATGTTTCTTGTTTATGGAGGTGACGAAGAGATCGTCATAAAGGGTTATGTCGACGCAAGCTTTGACACTAATCCGGATGACTCTAATTCTCAAACCGGATACGTATTTATTCTTAATGGGGGTGCGGTAAGTTGGTGCAGTTCCAAGCAAAGCGTCGTAGCAGATTCTACATGTGAAGCAGAGTACATGGCTGCCTCAGAGGCAACAAAGGAGGGTGTCTGGAGGAAGCACTTCATGACGGATCTTGGAGTTGTGCCGAGCGCACTAAATCCAATAACTCTGTTCTGTCACAACACTGGTGCCATTGCTTTAGCAAAGGAACCAAGGTTTTAAAAGAAGACCAGGCACATCAAACGACGCTTCAACCTCATCCGCGACTACGTCGAAGGAGAGGACGTGAATATTTGCAAAGTGCACACGGATTTGAATGTAGCAGACCCGCTGACTAAACCTCTTCCATGGGCAAAACATGATCAACACCAGAACTGTATGGGTGTTAGATTTATTACAATGTAAATCGCATGGCAATGTGAGGACTAGATTATTGACTCTAGTGCAAGTGGGAGACTGTTGGAAATATGCCCTAGAGGCAATGATAAATAGTTATTATTATATTTCCTGTTACAAGATAATCGTTTATTATCCATGCTATAATTGTATTGAATGAAAACATAGATACATGTGTGGATACATAGACAAAACAATGTCCCTAGCAAGCCTCTAGTTGGCTAGCTAGTTGATCAAGGATAGTCAAGGTTTTCTGACTATATGCAAGTGTTGTCACTTGATAATTGGATCACATCATTAGGAGAATCATGTGATGGACTAGACCCAAACAATGAACATAGCATATTGATCGTGTCATTTTATTGCTATTGTTTTCTGCGTGTCAAGTATTTATTCCTATGACCATGAGATCATATAACTCACTGGCACCGGAGGAATACCTTGTGTGTATCAAACGTCGCAACGTAACTAGGTGACTATAAAGGTGCTCTACAGGTATCTCCGAAGGTGTCCGTTGAGTTAGCATGGATCGAGATTGGGATTTGTCACTCCGTGTGACGGAGAGGTATCTCGGGGCCCACTCGGTAATACAACATCACACACAAGCCTTGCAAGCAATGTGACTAAGTGTAAGTCATGGGATCTTGTATTACAGAACGAGTAAAGAGACTTACCGGTAACGAGGTTGAAATAGGTATGCGGATACCGACGATCGAATCTCGGGCAAGTGACATACCGAAGGACAAAGGGAATGACATATGGGATTATATGAATCCTTGGAACTGAGGTTCAACCGATAAGATCTTCGGAGAATATGTAGGATCCAATATGGGCATCAAGGTCCCGCTATAGTATATTGAGCGAGGAGTGTCTCGGGTCATGTCTACATAGTTCTCGAACCCGCAGGGTCTGCACACTTAAGGTTCGATGATGTTTTAGTATAGTTGAGTTATATGTGTGGTTACCGAATGTTGTTCGGAGTCCCATATGAGATCACGGACGTCACGAGGGTTTTCGAAATGGTCCGAAAACGAAGATTCATATACAGGATGGTTTCATTTGGTCACCGGAAAGTTTCGGGCAATTCCGGCAGTGTACCGGGAGTGACGAATGGGTTCCGGGTGTTTACCGGGAGGGGCCCACCCACCCGGGAGTGTGCCCAAGGCCCTAGGGTGGCGCACCAAGTCCTTAGTGGTCTGGTGGATTCATCCCAAGAGGGCTATGGCGCCACATGTAAAAATACCAAAGGAAAGGAAGAAAAAAACGAAAGAGAGAGGTGGGAAGGAAGAGGAGGACTCCTCCTTCCCAAACCGAATTGGAGGAGGAGTCCTCCTCCTCCCTGGCGGCCGGCGCACCCTTGGGTCCCTTGTGCCCCAAGGCTAGCCCCTCCCGTCCTCCTATATATATTGGTGGTTTAGGGCTTTTTGTGACACAGCTTTGCCACGTGCAGCTCAATCCTATTCCACATAGTTTTGCCTCTAGATCGGATTTCTGCGGAGCTCGGACGGAGCCCTGCAGGAGTAGATCATCACCACCACCGGAGCACTGTCACGCTTCCGGAGAACTCATCTACTTCTCCGTCTTGCTTGCTAGATCAAGAAGGCCGAGATCATCGTCGAGTTGTACGTGTGCTGAACGCGGAGGTGTCGTCCGTTCGGTGCTAGATCGGAACCGTTCGTGGGACGGATCGTGGTACGACGGTGCTTTGAATCACGAAGTTGTACCACTACATCAACCGCATTTCTTAACGCTTCCCTCTGAGCAATCTACAAGGGTACGTACATCTCATCTCCTCTCGTAGATGGACATCACCATGATAGGTCTTCGTGTGCGTAGGAAATTTTTTGTTTCCCATGCAACGTTCTCCAACAACATCGTAGCCCCAAACTTTAATAAACAATAAATTAGGTTTCTTGCCAAACCATAGTTCATACGGTGTCATCTCAACGGAATTATATGGTGCCCTATCTAAAGTGAATGTGGTTGTCTCTAATGCATAACCCCAAAACGATAGTGGTAATTCGATAAGAGACATCATATTATGCACCACATCTAATAGGGCGCGACTATGACGTTCGGACACACCATCACACTATGGTGTTCCAGGTGGCATGAGTTGTGAAACAATTTCCACATTGTCTTAAATGTATACCAAACTCGTAACTCGGATATTCACCTCTACGATCACATCGTAGACAATTCATCCTCTTGTTACGACGATCTTCAACTTTACTCTGAAATTGCTTGAACTTTTCAATATTTTAGACTTGTGATTCATCAAGTAAATATACCCACATCTACTCAAATCATCCATGAAGTAAGAACATAACGATATCCACTGCATTCTTCAGCATTCATTGGAGTGCATACATCAAAATGTATTATTTCCAATAAGTCACTTGCTCATTCCATCTCACTGAAAAACGAGGCCTTCGGTCATCTTGTCCATGTGGCATGGTTTGCATGTCTCAAGTGATTCAAAATCAAGTGAGTCCAAAAGATCCATCTGCATGGAGTTTCTTCATGCGTTTACACCAATAGGCATGGTTCGCATGTCTCAAACGATTCAAAATCGAGTGAGTCCAAAGATCCACCGGTATGGATCTTCGTCATGCGTTTTATCCCAATATGACCTAAGCGGTAGTGCCACAAATAAGTGGTACAATCATTACTAACTTTATATCTTTTGGCATACATACTATGAACGTGTATATCACTACGATCGTGATTCGATAAACCATTCACATTGGGTGCATGACCATTGATGGTATTATTCATGTAAACAAAATAACCATTATTATCTGACTTAAATGAATAACCGCATTGCAATAAACACGATATAATCATCTTCATGCTCAACGCAAACACCAAATAACATTTATTTAGGTTCAGCACTAATCCCGAAGGTAGAGGGAGCGTGCCATGGTGATCACATCAACCTTGTAAACACTTCCAACACACATCGTCACCTAGCCTTTAGCTAGTCTCCGTTTATTATGTAGCTTTAATTTCGAGTTACCAACATTTAGCAACTGAACCGGTATCTAATACCCAGGTGCTACTAGGAGTACTAGTAATATACACATCAATAACACGTATATCTAATATACTTCTGTTGATGTTGCCAGCCTTCTTATCTACCAAGTATCTAGGGCAGCCCCGCTTAAGTGACCGTTCCCCTCATAATGGAAGCACTTAGTCTCGGGTTTGGGTTCAACCATGGGTTTCTTCATTGGAGCGACAACTGGCTTGTCATTCTCGAAGTTTCCCTTCTTGCCCTTGCCCTTCTTGAAACTAGTGGTTTTACTAACCATCAACACTTGATGCTCTTTCTTGATTTCTACCTTTGCGGTGTCAAACATCGCGAATAGCTTAGGGATCATCTTCTCCATCCCTGATATGCTATAGTTCATCACGAAGCTCTAGTATCTTGGTTGAAGTGACTTTGGAGAACTATGTCAATCACTATCTTATCTGGAAGATCAACTCCCACTTGATTCAAGTGATTGTAGTACCCAGACAAACTGAGCACATGCTCACCAATTGAGCCATTCTCGTTCATCTTGTAGGCAAAGAACTTGTCAGAGGTCTCATACCTCTCAATGCAGGCACGAGCCTGAAATCTCAATTTCAGCTCTTGGAACATCTGATATGTTCCGTGACGTTCAAAACATTTTGGAGCCTCAATTCTAAGCCATAAAGCATGACGCACTGAACTATCATGTAGTCATCAAAATGTGTGTGTCGGATGTTCGCAACATCCACAACCGACGCTTGGAGGTAGCACACCGAGCGGTGCATTAAGTACATAAGCCTTCTGTGCAGTAATGAGGACAATCCTCAGTTTACGAACCCAATCCGCATAATTGCTACTATCATATTTCAACTTAGTTTTCTCTAGGAACATATCAAAATATAGGGGAGCTACAGCGCAAGCTATTGATCTACATGCAAAGACATTTTGACTATGTTCATGATAATGAGTTCAATTAATCATATTACTTAAGAACTCCCACTCAACTCAACATCCCTGAGGTTGTTCGAGTGTGACATGATCCAAATCCACCAACCGATGTCTGATCATCACGTGAGATGAGGTGGTTTCAATGGTGAACATCTCCATGTTGATCATATCTACTATATGACTCATGTTCGACCTTTTGCTCTCCTCTATTCCGA
The DNA here is from genome assembly GCF_904849725.1 of Hordeum vulgare subsp. vulgare. NCBI lineage: Eukaryota > Viridiplantae > Streptophyta > Magnoliopsida > Poales > Poaceae > Hordeum > Hordeum vulgare. Next base: position 566,063,602 of record NC_058524.1, on the reverse strand, counting down.
GGCCATGTCTGTACATGCTAGGCTCATCAAGTTTAACCCGAGTGTTCCGCATGCGCAAAACTGTCTTGCACCTGTTGTATGTGAACGTAGAGTCTATCACACCCGATCATCATGTGGTGTCTCAAAATGGCAAACTTTCGCAACGGTGCACACTCGGGAAGAACACAATTTTATCTTGAAATTTTAATGAGGGATCACCTTATAATTCTATCGTCGTACTAAGCAAAACAAGGTGCATAAAAAAGATTAATATCACATGCAAATCATCCATGAACTTGTGCTTTTTGATCTCCATCTTCAAGCACCGACATGATCTCCATCGTCACCGGCACAACACCACGATCTCCATCGTGTTGCCATCACGGTTGTCGCGCCAACCTTGCTTGTACTAATATTGCTAACGTTTAGCGATAGAGTAAAGCATTACTTAGCGCTTAGTGATTGACACGTAGGTCATACAATAATTAAAGACAACCCTATGGCTCCTGACGTTTGCCGTAGCATCGACATGCAAGTCAATATTAACTATTATAACATGATCATCTCATATATAAAATATATATCATCATGTCTTTGTCCATATCATATCACAACATACCCTGCAAAAACAAGTTAGACGTCCTCTAATTTGTTGTTGCATGTTTTACGTGGCTGCTATGGGTATCTAGTAAGAACACTTCATTCCTACGCAAAAACACAATGGTGACATGCAAGTTGCTATTTAACCTTCTACAAGGACCGCCTATGTCGAATCCAATTCAACTAAAGTGGGAGAGACAGACACCCGCGAGCCATCTTTATGCAACAAGTTGCATGCCAGTCGATGGAATCGGTCTCTCGTACGTGGACGAGTAAGGTTGGTCCGGGACGCTTCATCACATAATACCGCTGAATAAAGAAAATACTAAGGAGGGAAGCAATCTGAATCAACGCCCACAAACTCCTTTTTGTTCTATTCGTGATGTTATCTACGTATAGACCTAGCTCATGATGCCACTATTGGGGAACGTCGCATGGGAAACAAAAAAATTCCTACGCTCACCAAGATCAATCTATGGAGACTAACATCTACAAGAGGGGGAGTGCATCTACATACCCTTGTAGATCGCTAAGCGGAAGCGTGTAAAATGCGGTTGATGTAGTCAAACGTTTTTGCGATCCATATCGCAATCCGTGCCGCGATCCCATCACGATCCGTCCCGCAATCCCATCATGATCCATCCCGATCTAGTCCGGAACGGACGACACCTCCGCGTTCAGCACACGTACAACTAGATGACACCTTCACCTCCTCGAGCCAGCGAGTGATGGTGAAGTAGAGGTTGAGTACTCCGGCAGCACGACAGCGTGGTGGCGGTGGTGGTGATGCAATTTCAGCAGGGCTTCGCCAAGCACCTAGGCAATCGCTATGGTGAAGAATTACTACGAGAGAGAGGTACGGCGCCGCCAATCAATTATGTGTTTCCTGCCTCCCTCTCCCTCTCTATTTATAGGACGAAGGGGTAGGTAGGGATAGCCTTGGCCCCTCCTCCAAGGAGAGAGGGTTCGACCGAACTAGGGAGGAGTCCACCTCCGGACACCCTATGAAGGACTCCTCCTCCACCAAGGCACTTCCTCCCACCTACCCTTGGGCGCATGGGCCTCTTGGGGTCGGCTTCCCAAGCCCACCAAGGGCTGATGCGCCACCTCTCACGCCCATGTGGCCTCATGGAACCCTTTCGGCACTCCTGGTACAATATTCAAAAACCCTGAAACTATTTCAAAATCCAAATACCATTTTCCTATATATAAGTCTTTACCTCCAGACCATTCCGGAGCTCCTCATGACGTCGAGCATCTCATCTGGGACTCCGAACAACCTTCGGTCACCAACACAATAACTCAACTATCTCTATATTGTCACTGAACCTTAAGTGTGCACACCTTTCGGTTCGAGAACTATGTAGACATGACCGAGACACTCTCTGGTCAATAACCAATAGCGGGACCTAGGTGTCCATATTTTCTCCTCCATATTCTATGAAGATCTTTATTGGTCGAACCACGATGTCAAGGATTCAATCAATCCCGTATACCGTTCCCTTTTTTCATCGGTATGTTACTTGCCCGAGATTCGATCATCGATATCTTTATACCTAGTTCAATCTCGTTACCGGGAAGTCTCTTTACTCATTACGTAATACAAGATCCCGTGACTAAATCCTTAGTCACATTGCTTGCAAGCTTCTTCTGATGTTGTATTACCGAGTTGGCCCAGAGATACCTCTCCGTCATACGGAGTGACAAATCCCAGTCTCGATTCACGTCAACCCAACAGACACCGTCGGAGATACGTGTAGAGCACCTTTATAGTCACCTAGGTAAGTTGTGATGTTTGATACACACAAGGCATTCCTCCGGTGTTCGCTAGTTGCATGATCTCATGGTCATAGGAATAGATACTTGACATGCAGAAAACAGTAGCAATAAACCCACACGATCATATGCTACATTCATAGTTTGGGTCTTGTCCATCACATCATTCTACTAAAGATGTGATCCCGTTATCAAATGACAACTCATGTCTATGGCCAGAAAAACTTGACCATCTTTGATCAACGAGCTAGTCCATTAGAGGCTCACTAGGGATATTGTGTTTGTCTATGTATCCGCACATGTCTCTGATTTTCCAATCAATACAATTATAGGATGGATAATGAACGATTATCATGAATAAGAAAATATAATAATAACCAATTTATTATTGCCTCTAGGGCATATTTCCAACATCTTTGTCGGCTCGTCGCGTTTGGAGTGGCGGCCCCCGCAGGTGTTGTTTTCCCTTCCTAGAGGCGTTGCCATGGAATAATAAAAACACACAAAGTAGTAAGTAAGTAAGTAATTCCGTCATTAGAAGTTTAGTTATTAGCTATTAGCTATTTTGAAAAAAAAATCCCTAAACTCTAAATTATATGTTATCCAAGAAAGCCTAAAATTTGTAATAGAACAAAATACCCTACACAATTAGTTACAAAAGCTTTTCGATAAACACTTGCTGCGATTAGTCGTGCAAACCACAAGCCTTTCAATAAATAAGAACATATCCCACAAGTACTCAATAAGATCAATCAAAATGGATCTATGACCAATCCCAACATGCAAATATTGAAAATACTTATATATATAAAAAATACTTCAGCGTACACATAGAACCATTATTATAAATAAGAAACAAGATTTATGTATATAGTTGTAATTAGTACTACCATAATTTAAGTAAGTGGGTCAATCAAGTATCCGAATTCTAAATAAAAAAATATTGACGGTCAAGACCATAGATATTGATAGATAGAACTTCCATTTATTTGTTGAATAGATAGTTGAACCGAGAATGCCATAGCTCGGCCAAGACTTGGATATTGTGGGCTTGTTTGGTTCATGACTAATTTTGCCATAGATTGACACACTTGGTCTTCAAAGTGTTAGCCATACTTTGGCTTACCTTAGGGAATCTTGCTACATCTTCCTATGTGTATAACATCTGAGACTTATTCTCAATAAAAAAAATCTTGTCTTAAATGTGGTTAGAACCAAACATTCATCTAACTTGATCAAACTTGCCAAACTTAAGATGTGACAAAGTATGACAAGGTTTGGTTTAGAACGAAACAACTCATGCATCTGGTCAAAACTCAATCGCGAGAAAAGACGGGTCCGTGCCAGCTATGGCGGATGCGACGTGGTAGGCGCGAACTAAAACAAAATAAGAGGGCAGAGGCGTGGGAGCATCATCATTACCTATTCAATGACTTATGCGTCAGTTAAAGTACTGTTTGCGAACCGACGCACACAATGCACACCACTATCTATCCACATGGGCCAGCCCTTTAGGTCTTTTGTCACCTTTTTGGGAACTTTGCCACGAATATCGTGACGGTATTTTATGAGGGTGTCTTTTATTCTCCTTTTACCCATCACATGTTTTTTCATCTTCCTTCCCTTTTTTTAGTTTTACTTTCTTTTAATCAAATCCGTGATCATTTTCACAAATTTGTGATTTTTGTTTTCAAATCTGTGTGAATTTTTTGTTCCTAATTTTCTAAACTTATTTTCAAATCACATGAAACTGTTTTGAAACTTATGAATATTTTCAAATTTGATGAACCTCTTTTCAAAATTGATGAACTTTTCATTATTTTTGAGTTTTTAAAAACAATTGTGAACATTTCCAATAATGTATGGACTTATTTAAAATTTATGGGATTTTTAAAAAATTGATAAAGTTTTTTTAAACATTGATGAATTTTAAAAAATATATGATTTTTCCCTGAATTGATGATTTTTTTAAAAATTTTGTAAAAAATTCCCAAATTTGATGAACTTTTTTTTTCAAATTCAATGATATTATTCCAAAACATGAACTTTACGGGAGTTCGGGAAGTTTTTATAAAAATCGGTGAACATTTTATTATTCACAAACTTTTTTTTGAAACTTTCGTTTTTATTCACGAAGAATCCCGCCCGTATGATTGTGCACATACACTAGTTGGCTCGCGTCGCAAGAACATTAAAGCACCTCCTAGCAAGGCTCGCTAGGAAGGCCCAAATCGGTAGTTTCTAGCGAATCACGTTTGGTCGAAGGAGCGGAGGGGAACGCGGCGCTGAGCTCATGCAACCGGGGAGATGGCGCAAGCTCGCGCACATCCCCATAAAATCGGCGGGAGGATTTTGGCTCGCCTTTCGTCGATTCATTCGCCCCTATTTAGCCCACTTTGCCTCACCACCCAAACTCCAGCCACCCTTCTTACCCCTTTCGAGCTCTTCCTCCAACGCGCATCGGCGTCGAAGAGCAGGTAAGGAGTGCTCCTTCGACCGACATCCATGGCGGCAGTGACTCATGTCCTCATCTTCTCGGACCCATCATGTGTCTCCGTTGAGCTGCAACCAGGACCTCTATGAATTCAATCAACCCTTCTTTATGTTTGTTGTAGCTAGATCTGAGAGCATGTGGTGGTAGAGTTCGATGTTCAAGCATGTGGGAGGGTTGATTTGTGTGCTGATCCATAAGCATGTGGTAGATTGTAATGTTGTGGTAGCTATTGGTGGTGGATTTGTAGCATGCTACACTAGTATGATAATGATGAACACAATGGATTTGGAGCTAGTTGTGATGTATGCTACTCTTATCGTAGATCGTCCGGTAGTGTGTGCTATGCTTACTCTGAATGCGTGTTATGATTGTAGGAAATTACCATGTAGACGCATGATCTTAGTCAGGCCACTGTCATGTCCGAGAGCCAGTTCGCTGCATTTTACGTCGAGGACTCCCCCCCCCCCTTGATGAGCACATGCCAACTCATTAAGATGTGTTCGAGGTTTCAGACGGTGGTTCTCTTTTTGTGCCAGTTGTGCTCATTGAGCCAATTGGTGCTATTGATGTTGTTGTAGCTGCACTAACGGCAGTCGCAAAAGGCAAATAAGGATGGTATGGGAACAACGTGAAGTGACAACCGTTCATGTCCACGTTTCCGCTTAATAAGATGCGTGATCTCATATCTAATGGGATTAGGACTGACAAGGGATTCAAGGAGGTGCACCTAAACAACGTTGCGAAGCAGGTGAGTACTATTGCTAGGAGATAACCTTCACCCAGGTGTACAACCACCTCAGGAAGTGCAGAGCTCGATGGATCCAAGTGTCCAAGATCACAGACCTTAGCGGTGCCTCATGTGATCCGAACACTTGCTCGATCGTTTTGGAGGCAGAGCACTACACCAGCCACATCGTGGTTAGCTCACGCCCCTTTGTTTTCACACTATCAACCATTGCCTACTCACAAGTAACAACATTGTGTTTATTGAACACACCAAAGATGTTGAGTTCCTCAATACACCCATTCAGAACTACAACCAGATGCATCACATCTTCTCCTTTGGGATGGAAACCGGCAAGCATGCCATGGACTCCGATGAGCCTCTCATTTCACCCATGCTAGAGTTTCGAGACACCTAGGATGCAGAGGCAGTCATTGATGGCCCTGACGAGCCCTTTGAACACGTGCATGAGCTTAGCGGGAAGAGGAAGAGGGGTGTCTCGATGAAGGAGGAGATCAGTGTCTTCACCAGCCCGACAGAGGCCGCGAAGGAGGTGGCAACTGTCATAAGGGATAGCAAGTCCCTCGACGTCCACCCTGACGTGTCAATATTGTCATGGAGCAATGTGACTTCAGCGATGAGGCTCTCATGGCTTCTCCGAGCCACCTGATGGACAATAAGGGCCAGGGTGTTGGGTTTATTGCCATGGCAGACGCTCACATGGTGCTCTGGCTCAGAAGTTGGCTGGACAAGCACTACTACTAGATCTTGCTGCTGCTTACCGCGTGCGTGATCCTAGACGGCAATGGCGATCGCAGCGGCGATTGTGGTGACGATGATGATGTATATTTTGTGTAGCTAGGGCTTGAAAACTGTTTGATGGTCTGTATGTTTTTCTGAGGTGGTATATATTAACCCCTTATGATGATGGTGAACTTGCGATGATAGGAGGACACCCTCTTTTGGACGTGGTGGTAAGATGGCACCATGGTAGTGCTAGGTTGAACTTGCTATGCCATATGATCATGCATGCTAACTAATTCTCTTCTGTTACATTACTTGCCGTTTATGTGCTTGTTTTCTTGCTGCTTGTGTCATCCATTGCTTGATGTTTTAACTGTTGCTCTTGTGCACTGCTAGGACAAGTGGTATGTGGTGTTCATCGGAAGGGCACCAAGGGTTCACAATTCATGGGAAGCTTGCGATGAACAAATTTCAGTGTAAAACAATTGTAGCCACAAGGAGTTTAAAACTAGGCAAGCGAGACAAGATGCTTACTCCAAGTTTATGCAAAAGCAGGCATGCAACAAGCTTGGATTTGGCAAGGTGGGTCGTCAATTTGGGATGAAGAACTTCATCATCTTTGTCCAATTCATCATCATTGCAGTGTTGTAGTGTTGGTGTGTTCGGTCTAATCGTGTGTAAGGTGCACCAGGTAAGCTCACCACGTAGGATACATGGTTAGCACACCTCACATTCCGTATGAAACCAAAAAAACATGTCCATATGAGAGTTAAGACAATGCAAGACGTCAAACAACATGCGCCAACCTATCCCCCCTAATGCAAAAGTGTCGATGCAAACAATCAAACGTGACACATATGTTAGTTTTTAGGCTGTTTTCACTCCATCAAACTCAACTTACCGCTACATGTAATTCAGGAAATTTCAAAGATGACAACGAAACACACGACCTAGGAGGTCTCGGAAGAAGCGGTCAGCAACCGTCGAGGGAGCTATCGGAGGCAAACCCTATTTAGCGTCACAGGTGCCGGTTACATGCAAATTTTGCTAACCGGCGCGTGAAGCGCTCCGCAATGGGCCGACCCATCTAGAGATCCTGTCTGTGTTTTAGTCCGTGAACTTTTTTCTAAATCGATGAACTTTTTTTAAATCGGTGAACCTTTTTGAAAATCAATGATTTTTTTAAAACGATGTTTTAAAAAAAATCAGTGAACGTAATTTAAAATTAGTGAACTTTTTTCAAAATCAGTGAACTGTTTTTAAAAATTGATGAACTTTTTTTCAAAATCGATAAATTTTTTCTAATTAGGTAAACTTTTGGAAAATCCATGAACATATTTCAAAAATCGGTGAACTTTTTTTCATAATCATTAAACTTTTTTCGCAAATCTGAACTTTTTGAAATTCTGTAAACTTTTTTTGATTTTTTAATGACCAACGCATTCTACATGGGCCGGCCCACAAAGAGGAGTGATGCACGCGCTAACCGGCGCTGTAGGCGCCACATAGAAGGTCCCGTTATTGGAATAGGGTTCCACGCATGTACAAATCTGTTCCTGTGTGTAAAATCTGGACATATGGCCATATGGACCAGCTCAATGAATGGGCCATGGAAAACCAGGCCGCTCTGTGCTTCGTATTTGAGCTGATCCCACGTGGCTGCTACTCTCTCCGTTCTTAAATATAGATTTTTTAACATATTTCACTAAATGACTACATACAAAGCAAAATAAGTTAATCTATATTTTAAAGTATATTATATACATCCGTATGTAGTCTTATAGTGAAAACTTTAAAAAGACTTATATTTAGGAACGGAGGAAGTATATGTCAAGATTTTGAAAGAGTGGGTTGTTCTTGAAGGTGGTAATGCAAATGGGAATTCCGTGACATGACTACTTTAGAGAATCTCACTTATTCACACACACAGAAAAGATTCCTAAGCACCCTTGCGTTTCAGCACCCCTGGCAGCTCCACGCTTCCACACATGAAACTGGAAACTCACCTGTCGGCCTCGTTCGGCACTAGAGTATGTGACTGTTTCAACGAGTATTTTACCTTTCGGTGTGGAAATCCTGAAAAATCCTCACAGTCCCATTGGGTATCCCGGTATTGGACCGACCCATCCCTAAAATTACATGAAAAACCCTTCAATATGCGTGTGAGATGAAACATGACCTTTCCCTCGCAAAAATCCTCTCCCGACCATGACGGTGCCGTGCCCACCGCCCTCCTCTCCCTCCGTCGTCTGCTGTTCGCCCCTCGCCCCCTTCGTCATCCGCCATCCGCCCTTCGCTCCCTCTGTCGTCCGACGCCCGCCCTTTGCCCCCTCCTTCGCTTGACATCGCCCTCTTCCCTCCACCGTCCGCCCCCTCTACTGTCTGCCCTTCGTCGACTCCGTCCAAGCCGAGTAAGACGATTCATCGGTCCTTCCTCCTGAGCACTTGCCGCCTCCGATGTACAGAACTCCATATCCTTTCGGTAACCTGGCGTTTTCATCGGTAAGGACTCGTTCCATCTCATCCCTCCCCTCACCTCCCCTTTTTCTAGGGTTTCACTTGTTGCTCCATCCATTGGCGTGCTTTCTTGGACGGAGTTCTTGCTATTATATGCTTATTACTTGGTTCTATGAAGATGCAATTCATTTGCTGGACAACTTACAAGATTACAAGATTTGGTCTGCAGCTTGTACTCCAGGATAGTTATGCACTAGATGTGAAATTGTAGGTTGTAAGGTTGCTTGGTGCTAAATTTCTCTTGCTAATATGCTTGCTTGGGGCTAGCTTTAGTCTGCAACTTATATTCTAAGATGTACTTACCTGTTTGATTAGAGAGGTGATGCCTTCCTGTGTTTAATTTGGAGTAAAATGTGAATATGTCATCTAGGCTGAGAGATGGTAGATGCTATGCAATGTACCTTAACACTAAGATCGGATGAATATGTCAGCACTAAGATCACATGAAACATTCATCGACTTGCTCATACTTACTTGTATAATAAATTGTATTTTTTTTATGTTTTTAATGGAAAGGGGCCATCCTGGTTGGACAAGAGCGAATGAATCTTTAATCTGCGAGTCAAATTCTGAAAAGAACTTTACATTAATTCAACACATAAACAAGTGCATCTTCTGTTTTGGGGTAGAGTCACGACATATAAACAAGTGTAAATCTTGCACAAATGAAAGGACATGAGAAGCAATGAGCTTCGGCCAGTCCTAACTCTTGAATGGAGACTCTCCTTTGGATGTGATCTTGATTGTCTAATTTCACATTTAGAAAACCTTGGGTGAAACTAATTGTAGCTGTCCCGAGCATGTAAAATTTTGGATGCAATGTAAGCAAGCAGTCTGTTAGCACACGATTAAAGTTCTTCGGATTTATAAAAGTAGGTGTAATGATATACATAGACAGAAGGTGGAATGACCATTTATTTTTGTTTTCAAAATTATTCAGGTTAAGCCTCTAACTCTGTGCATTCAGGCTAACTACCATTGGCGATTGATGGTTGTTGCTATATAGAGTTGAAGCCCAAGAAGGAGAACCCAAGAATAGTGGAGATGTAATTGCTGGAGCATTAGAGAAGTATATACAGTTGAAGAAAAGGCAAGTAGATGATCAAGATGCATACTTGGCCAATGAAAAGGTAGAGGCAACAAAATTACATGACTTCTCTATCACCAAGTCCATGGATGCGTTGAAAACAATGGAGGATGTCACCCGCATCGAGAAGATCAAAGCATTCCATGCCTTCAAGGATGCTGCAAACCGTGAGATTTTCATCAAAGCCGCTGATGATGATAAAGAGATTGCTCTTATGTGGCTTCGGAGCCAAATGTTCCCATGAGGTATGTTCAAGATTTGAGCTCTCAAGTGTTGACTATAATGCTTCTGCCCCTTTTTCGGCCTTGTATGTGTGCCGGATTAAACTTCTCTAGATGACTAGATGCATCCATATCTCAGAAACTTTTCTGAAACTTCATATGAAATTGTTTCTTGTCATATCCAGAGAAGTTGAATATGTAATATGTATTATGCATCCATATGACATATATTTTTAGATGACTATAAACATGCATCTTGTCATCCATATGTTATATCTCAGACAATTGTTTATTTCTAGATGATTTTCTGTTATATGTAATATATGCTGGAACATAGAAGCTATTTTTGATATTTGAATTCTCTTTATGTTACATGATTGTTTCTTTCAGCATGATTTTTATTTGCAAGAAATTAACAAAAAATTGCATAGTAACAATGTGTTCAGAAATTTGTCGCTCTTGTACAGTTCACGGACAATTATTTTGTGATAGATTTTCTTACTAAGCATAGCCTCATATTAACATGCTTTTCTGATTGTTGTTTCAAGTATAAAAAACATGTTAAACTCTTTTTTGTTTCATCAGGTTCTCAGGCACCCGAGGAAGCAAGGTTGGATAGTTTTGGCCACTCAGATTCTAGATGATCATGACATCGAAAGAACAATTCAACTCCATTACAAAAAAATTCTCATACTTTCTTGGTTTGTAGTAATTCACAGCCTTGCTTGGTCTGCAAAAACATAATTGGTCCAGAGCAATTGTAGAAGTAGTCAAGTACTATGTTTTGCATTATCACTTTTGCAAAATTGTGTCATGACTATGACGAATGTTGTTGCTATGATGAGATATTAATTCTAAGTCATGCAAAATTAAGTTGTTGATGTGATGATCCGCAAAGATCACATTTTCATTTTGGTTATCCAATTATCTTTGTGGTTGTTGTGTCATTCTGATTTGTGCTTTGTTGTTGATGTTGTCCTAGCTGGCCGTATGCTAAAAGATTCGATTTTTATTTTTAACCTTATCAGAATGGAGGACGGCTGTTGCAATTATTGCTATGTTGTTGTACCAACACACGAAACTAGGAAACTATGGGGTGGGGGATTACTCGGGAATTGAGGGGATTTGGTGGAGGCGAGGGGATCACCAAATCCCCTCCAATCCCCAAGCCCATTGGGGGTGAAAAAACACCAGTACCGAACGAGGCCTCAAGGGTATGAACCGCCGCAACACAATACACTAGGATTGAACAAGTGATGCGTATGAATATTATAGTTTAGAGCCATCGCCCTACCATTATAGTTTAGAGCCATCACCCTACCAAGTCTTTCTTGCTTGGATGCAGAATCTGCATGTACTACGTTCACACATTTCAAAAGTATTTTCATGACGTTTTTGAAGAAGGCATGTAATATGTAAAAATATGGTCGGGTAACATAGAAAAGTGTTAACACCAATTAAAAAAAGTTCAAACTAGTATTATAATAATATTTTAATATGTATTCATAAGCATTTGCAACACATGTATTTAAAAAATATCATGTATTTGGAATATCTTTAACATCTCTAGAAAATGTTACATATGAATATAAATATATGAAAGTTGCATTTTACCAAAAGGTAGACTTGTATTCGAAAATAACTGATTAAGAAACACAGAAAAGAGAAAAACAGAAGATAAACCACCCAGAAGTTCCTAAAACTAATTACATATAAAGAGAATACCCTATTTGCCGCTCGATGGTCAAACTGCCGGCGCTTCGCATAGGCGAGCAACCCAGCAGCAATGCAACTCGCCGGCCCTTTAACAGTTCCAACGCCCTTTCTAGAGGTTACCAGCCGGTTTTTCTGATTTTGAGAAACTTCTAGAAGGTTCACTGAACATGGTTTTCCTTTTTGTTTTGTTTTTCTCTTTTTTTCCTTCTTCTGTTTTTTCTTTTGTTTCTATTTTTTTATTAATTTCAATTTTGTACACAATTCAAAAATGTTCACTGTTTCAAAATTGCGCATAATTCAAAAAAATGTTCACGGTTCCAACATTTGATCACAATTCAGAAAATGTTTACGGTTTCAAAAAAGTTCATAATTCGAAATGTTCATAATATTATAATTTTGCTCGTGAATTTGAAATTTGTCAATGTTTCAAAATTTGATCATAATTCAAAAAATGTTCGCATTTTAATGCAAAATGTTCATAATTTTATAATTGTGTTCACGAATTTGAAATCTATTATTGCTTCATAATTTGTTCACAATTCGAATAATGTTCGCGGTTTCAAAACTTGTTCGCAGATTCAATTTATTTTCACAATTTTTCAATTTCGTTCACGAATTTGAAATTTATTCGTCTTTCAAAATTAGTTCACAGGTTAAAAAATGATTACGGTTTCAAAATTTGTTCAAAATTTGAAAAATGTTCATAATTTTATAATTTTGTTCACGAATTTGAAATTTGTTCATGTTACAATTTTTTTTTCACAATTCGAAAAATGTTCGTGGTTTCAAAACTTGTTCACAGATTCGAATAATGTTCGCAGTTATCTAATTTGGTCAAGAATTTGTAATTTATTCATGTTTCAAAATTTGTTCATAGTTTCAAAAAAAAATATTGTTTCAATTTTGGGAAAAGATTACATTCCACCGGCTGATCCGGTTGATCCATCCGCCGCCCGCTCGTCCGTTAGATCTCGCCTCAATCACGAACCATTTTTCGAAACTGACTCGTTGTTTCAGAAACTGGAGCGTTGTTTCAGGAACGGGGGCTGAAGCTGGAGCACTCCATGTTCCTCATCGTGGCTCCTCTGCTACCAGGAACGAGCCTGCTGGAGTCCGGCGAACCGCTGCTGTCGTCGGTCCTTGCCAGCTCGCCGGATCCCCACCTCGCCGACGAGATCCAACCCCTCGCCGGATCCCCACCTCGCGCGGCGAACGAGGAGGTGTGCGGCACGGACGTCGGCGAGCTCCCGCCGCCGGGGAGCCTCTCTGCCTCGCTGGAGATGTGTTCATGCTCGCGCGCCCGACTCTCCGTCGAGCATGGATCCCGGCTGCAATGTGACTTTCGTTGCAAAAATTCTTGAAACTCGACCATTGTTGCAAAAAATTCGTTCGTAAAAATACCTATGTTATAGAAAGATGAAGAAAAAAAATCTGCAACAAGCAAATTGTTTCTGAAACTCGACCGTGGTTTTAGGATTTAACGGATCCAAAGTTTATTTCTTGCAACAAAGCGAAAGTTTCCGCAACTCGAGCGTCGTTTCAGGAAATAACTACTGACCATGCGGCGGGGATGCGTGGCGTTAGATCGGCATCCGACGGCTAGCTAGGTGATGGATAACTTTTAAAAATCATCCGGCAGACGCGTAGCGTTCCCCTTCAATTTTTCTTCGCAATTCGAAAAATGTTCACAATTTTCTAATTTTGTTCATGAATTTGAAATTTGTTCATGTTCAAATTTTGTTCAAAATTCAAAAAAAGTTGGCGGTTTCAAAAATTGTTTGCAGATTCAACTAATATTCGTGGTTTTATAATTTCATTCACGAATTTGAAATTTATTCATGTTTCAATATTTGTTTGCAATTCAAAAAATGTTTATGGTTTCAAGATTTGTTCATAATTCAGAATATGTTTGCAATTTTATAATTTTGTTCACGAATTGGAAATTTGTTCACAATTCAAAAAATGTGTGCAGTTTCAAATTTTGTTCGCAACTCGAAAAATATTCTTGGTCTCATAAATTTATTTAAAATGTACGATTTTTCGCAAATTTTTTTGCAATTTCAAGAAGCGGTCATTTTTGAAAAGGATGTTCAGGAATTTAAATTTGTTCATGGTTTCTTTATGTTTCTCAAAAAATATTTGAAAACTATATATTTTAGTCAATTCTTTAAAAACATGTCTTCCTTTAAAAAAAAGGAACCTCAAAATTGTTCGTAATTTCCAAGAAATATTAAAATAAACATAAATGTTTGAGATATGCCTCTAATGTGTGTTCTTAAAAGTTCGTGCTAACCAATGAATTACTGTCGGCCTTTGCTCTAGTGGCTAGCTGCATGTGGTTTGATGTGCGAGGTCGTGTGTTCGAGTTTTCTTAGGAGCTCCCCTCTCCCATATCTCATCCAATCTCTCTCATCCCTTCACAACGGTGGGCTTCCTTATTGACTTAGGTTTCTTTGCTCTCTTGCATTTCATTGACTTGATCTACTTATCGCACAGCTAGAGTTGCTCAACCCGAGCGCTCTCGCTTCTACTCAAGTTAAGCAACCGGTTAGTGTTGTTCAAGCAACCTGCCAAAATCCATGTGGATGAAAGTGTACTTCCAGAGGACGCTTGGCGGCTGCTGTATGCCAAGAAGAACTTGGGGACTATGAGTTGCTGAACCCGAGCGCTCTGGCTTCTACTCAAGTTAAGCAACGGGTTGGTGTTGTTCAAGCAACCTGTCAAAATCCATGTGGATGGAAGTGTACTTCGATCCAGAGGAGGCTCGGCGGCTGCTGTATGCCGAGACGAACTTGGGGACTATGAGTTCCTGAACCCCAGTGCTTTGGTTTCTAGTCAAGTTAAGCAGCACGTTAGTGATGTTCAAGCAACCTGCCAAAATCCATGTGGATGGAAGTGTACTTGGATCCAGAGGAGGCTCGACGGCTGATGTATGCCGAGACGAACTTGGGAACTATCTTGGTAGCCCTGCGTTGGTGGTGTTCTAGATCCTTCCATGTTGGAGGCTTTAGCATGTAGAGAAGCTCTGGCCCTAGAGAAGATCTTCTATTACAGAATTTCACTATCTCATCAAACTCCAAGCAGGTAGTGGAAGACATTGCCAAAGGGAACCAAGGTCGGTATGGGCCTATCATCATGGAGATTAAACTTTGAGCATTAGTTTTAATTTTAGTTTTTTGTTTTGAAAGCTGGAATGTTAACGACGAAGCACATGATTTAGCTAGGTACTCTGGTTCACTTGGTCCGGGATGCCACATTTGGTTGACTCACTCCCATGACCCAAATTGTATCTCACCCATGTGGACTATGATTAATAAAGCTTAGCTTTCCCTAAAAAAAATCTACTTATCCATTAACTTGTTGGCCACGAGGGGGGGGGGGGGGGGGGGGGTGCTTGAACTTGGTACTTGTTAAATGTATGCTTTGCTAGACTGGATAGGATCCCTTGGTAGTTTGTATTAATTATCTATAGAACATATAATATGGCCATTTTGTGACCTCAGGGCCGGTCCTAATATTTTAGGAGCCCGACGCGAAATTAAAATTCAGGACTCTTAATAATAATGATATTCTATACTAGTATATGTAGATTAATGTTATATATGAACACGTTTGTAATATCAGTAAATAGGTCGATATTATATATATATATATATATATATATATATATATATATATATATATATATATATAGACACACACACACACATATATATATATAGAAACACGAGGACATGTCTAGGGTCAAGTTTACTACAACAATTGGAGTACAGTTGTATGTTTGACGTGCCAAAGTTTCAAAGAAATGCGACTTTGGAAATAGAAAATGCAGAATAGTTCATGGACTGACTAACGGTAAGACTACTATTCTAAATTACAGTATCCAAAAATATAAGAAAAGCGAGCAAATCTATACAAATGACATGCAAAGTATTATTTCATCTAATCAAATATCAAATCAAACAGTAACGCAACAGTGCAAAAATGCTAGTATTACTAATCGTACAAATGAATAAATTAAAAGTTAATAACCCAATTTATGTCTGGTTGGGTGGTGGTGGGCACTGTGTGGGTCCTGAACGGTTGCTGGTGGTGGGCACTGCTTCGGGGGAAACCCTAGGATCTGGTCTTTCAGATCGGACGATGGCAGTACTGCGGTGCCGTTTCTCTCTTGGGAGCATCGTTTTGGAGCAGCGCTAGCGGACTGAGGCACGAGGTGGAGCGGCTTCGTCTTGCACGGAATTTCGGTGAAGCTGTCAAGTCATGCCTGGCCGACAGGTGCTACGCTGAGTCATGCCTGGTTGGCAGGTGCTACGCACGGCAGATATCCCGGAGTTCGCCGCTGGACGGATGAACGCAGGGCGGTGATGCCGTTGGGCGCCGTGGTGGCATCGACGGATGATTGGACTGGCAAGGATGATGCGGATCTCTTTCCTGAAGATGGGTCAGTGGTTCGAGGATGATGACGACTGGTAAACGTGTGCGTGAGGTGTGCGTTTTAGGTGTGCTGCACCGAATGTTGTTTCCGATACGTTATGTGGATGGATTGGAAACAACACCGGTCTTAGATATGTGGAGTGAGAGCACTCGATATTATCGAGTTTGTAGGTGTGAGTGATGGCTTTGGGTAGTTTGATGTATACTCTTGTTAAACCTTTGTGGAATAATTAATAACATGATTGTATGCATCGATTGATGCAGAGGCCGGGGGTTTGACCTCCTTTTCTAAAAAAAATGTCTGGCACCATACAAATCATTCGAAAACTACTCGCCGAGATTAGCAACCAGGAGGTCACCCTGTCCTAAATATGTTTAGATCTACTGTACACCATAAGAACATTGTTATCAAACTGTAAAAACATAATATTCAGTGATACATACAGTGGAAGACATTGAACGTAGTGGAACGGAATGTCATGGTTCCGTTCCTATGGAATGGGTTGATTCCGTACATATGTTCGGTTGGAACCAAATGATAGAACGGGTTGGTTCCATCTATGTGTTTGGTTGAAGGAGTGGAATTTAAAAATCAGGAATTAGCTCACCCCTTGCATATCAATCGTGTGATTACTATCATATATGCATATGATTTACAATAGCTCTTTGTAAATTCCAAAAAACATGAAAAACACTCATGATGAACAACCATCTACACACAATTGGGCAGGAACGTGCGCTACTAAAAATCTGCAACAATGGCATCTTCAATAAATTTGCAGTTTTCTGATTCATATATGTAACAATGGCATTGTTCAATAGAGGAAATGGCGAGCACGACTCGATTGAGCTCCTGTTACTACCAGCTAGACTAGATCAGTTGATGGCGACGGCGCGGGCCGAGAGCGGGCCCGCCGACCGCCGCCACCGCCTGCTACGGCCTCTATCGCTGCCGCCGCATCGCCACGGCGCTCTCCCTCGCCGACGCGCTCTCGCAGGTTGGCTTCAACCTGGCCGGCTTCCTTCGCTTCGACTCCGACCAGGTGCCCCGCAGCCTGCTCCAGCTCTCCAAGCTCGCCGCCTCCGACCACGTCTCCTTCGCTGCCTCCGCCTCTTCGAGTCGCTCGCCTCCAGGGCCCTCCGCGCTTTCTGCTCCCACCGGGCCTCCCGTGGCCCGGATCCTCCCTCCCCGCGGCTGCACGACCGGATCTTGGATCGCCTCCTCTCCCCTGACGGCGTCGAAGCTCGCCTCCTGTCAGCGGAGCTTGGTCGAGGGAGAGAGGGCAAAGTCGAGGAAAGAGATGAAATGTGAGGCGTTCCGCGTGGTTCCTTCGATTTGGAGGTACCAGCTCGTTCCGGATCGTGGGCGAATATGCCGTTTTGGAGAACCACTTGGTTCCGATTCTTCTACCCAACTAAACACGAGAACGACCCCTCGGGACGGAATGGACCCGTTACATTTCACTTGATGACAGTAACCAAACACACCCTGACTGACCGACAACGCTAAGATCCGTGAATGACACGCCGCGCAGATGCGCCGCCGGCTTCGACGTGCAGCCCGACAGCCGTGTCCTTTGGTCTCCTCCTCGAGCAAGCCTTTCTGGTTTATCCATGGCGATCGCGATGTGTGAAAAGAAGGTGGCGCGTGCTAGGTGAAACATGCGTGGAATCTTGGCCGATAGGTGTGTTATGCCGCATCATACGCTGCAACATTGTTTAGGGGATCAGACATCTCGGGCTAGGTGGAGGCCCAAGTGCCCAACTAACAACCTTGGGCTACTCGGCAATCTGGGAGGAAGGAAATCACTACAACGCATTCGTGTGCTCCTATGCGGGAATATGCTATTCGCCGCTCTCTGCGGCAGCTAGTCGAGCTTTCGCACATGCTTCAGAAGACAGCGATGCCACATGGGCCGGTCCATTAGCGGGTTGCAGTGATTCCAATTTTGGGAATCTTTAGCCGGTTTTTCCGGTTTTAAGAAAATTCTAGAAGGTTTTCTGTACCGGTATTTTTTATTTTTCTTTTCTGTTTCTGTTTCAAATCTCTATTGGATTTTCAAAAAAATGTTCTGCATTTTCAAAAAATGTTGGGATTTTCAAAAATTGTTCTTCAAATGCGAAAAATGTTTTTGATTTTTCAAAAAATGTTCCGGATTTTCAAGAAATGCTTGGGATATTCAAAAATTGTTCTTCCAATTAGAAAAATGTTTTTTTATTTTTAAAAATATGTGCTAGATTTTCAACAAATGTTCTGTATTTTCAAAAACTGTTCTGAATTTTCTAAAAATATTCGATATTTGCAAAAATTGTTCTTTAATTTGTATTTTTCTGCATTTTTAGAAAATGTTCTGAATTTTCAGAAAGTATTCTAGATTTTCAAAAAAATTTCAAGATATTAAAAAAAAATTGGATTTTAAAAATTGTTATTCAAATTCGAGAACTGTTCTTACATTTTAAGAAATATTCTATATTTCTAATAGTTGCCATTTAAAAAAAATCATAACTTCAAAAATGTTTGGTATTTCAAAAAATGTTCGATATTTTTAAACAATGTTCAAAATATCAAAAAAATTCAATTCTTAAATTAAGTTCGTGTACAATTATTTTTTTCTTAATTTTCAAAAAATAAGCTTGCTTTTAAAAATGTTCAAATTAAAAAATAAATATTTTCCAAACTTTGTTCATAAATTCAAAAAATGGTCTGGAATTTAAAAAATAGGTCTTGAAATTCAAAAAATGTTTTTGCTTCAAATTTAAAAAGAAAAGAAAAAGGAAAGAAAAAACGAGCCAAAAAAGGAAAAAGAAAGGAAATAACAAGAAAAGGAAAGAATCAGAAAAAAGAAAAAAGTTAGTTATTACTAGATGTTTGTGAGACAAAAAAAAACTAGTCCAACCCAGTCGTGGCGACCTGCGAGGAACTTCCTGCCATAGCGAGCAGCATGTAGGAGCTCCCTGCTATGCGCTCGTCTATTGTACGTTTGTACTGCAAGCTTGCCCTGCGCTATCTATGTATCTGGGCAAGGCCCTGTGTGACATGTGTGAACAGAAAAGATACCACTCTATTCGTTTTTAAATATCTTTACCTAATAATAAAGCGGCTATCGCTTTCGTCGGAAAACTCACCATGGTATTTTTATAAAAAAGCCCTTGTAATTTTGGTTATTCAACCCGTGCTTCATCATTTATCTGCAACGCAAAAGGAAAAAAGATTCGTTGCAAAAATTATACCCGTACGCATCGCGTCCTCCCGTCGATCCTGGGCCACCCTGGCCTGTGCCCAGGCCGCCACACCACTCGCCGCCGCGGCCGACCTCAACCGCCAGCGCTGCCGATCACAACCCACCCGCCTCCGCGGCCGTACCTATCCCCGCTCACCGCCCCTGTTGCGACGCTCGAGCGCATCGCGTCGACCCTGGTCCACCCTGGCCTGTGCCCAGGCCGCTGCAACACCACTCGTCGCCGCGGCCGACATCAACCACCACTGTTGTCGATCTCAACCCACCCACCTCCGCGGTCGTACCTCTGTCCGCTTGCTGCCCCCGTTTCGGCGCTCGAGCACAACTTTTGGATCAAATCAACGCGACAGCTACGGTGACTGCGGATGATGCGTATGCTCAATGCAGAACGGCGGCGGCGCGCGAATAAGGCGAGGTGGAGCGAAGTACTTGCAGGTGGAGACGGGCCTCCATGGCTCACACGGGGAACTCCGAGGTTATGGCGCGGCAACGGCGACTCCTTATGGCCAGATAGAGGCGCCTAACCCTTGCTCCCCTCATTGTATCTCCTCCTCTGGCAGGAACTCATCATCTGGTGAGATCCCCTCCCCATGCCTCCAACCGTGTGTCAAGCACTGGCAAGAAATTTTATTTTGTGGGGATTTGCTTGCTGATGAATGAATGTATTGAATGTAAGATTGTATTGTTGTAGAGACAGAGAATGGACACCATCTTCAATTTGTCATCTGATCCCACATTCTCTACACCATGAGTGAAATAAGATAACTGTCCATTGATCAATTCACGTAGCCTCTTTGTTTTGCTTTCCTTGTCCCGCTCAATTTCTCATCATGATGGAATCAACAATGGACGGGTTGATTTCTCAACAAAATAGGATATGACTGACTACATTAGTTAGTTAGCTTATTATTTTAATAAATTAAAATGATTATAAAAATATTAAAAACGTGTGTTATTTTTTTCTTCCGTTGCAACGCACGGGCCCTTTTGCTAGTAAGTCCTATATGAGGCTCGTCCTCAACTTGGCATTTTCGCCATTAGTAAGCCTATCTAGGTAGAGTTCGAAATGGTTTAATTTGTAGCTATGCAGCGTTAGACGTACGTCGTCCTCTGAAAGGCGTGCAACGGCTGATCGATGAATCTATCTCTCGCATGCGTCACACCTCTCGGCAACAGTGAATCTGGCCTAGCCTCCCGCCACTTGCAGCATGCGGCCTGTTGCTTGCTATCGTCTCTTTTTGCCCTTCTGGAGTACGTGCACGCATGCACATGCGTTGAGAACCGGAAAAGATCGACGCATATCCTAAGCCCTAAGCTACGTACTTGGTACCAAACGGTGGTCGGATTCATCACCCGCTGATCTCTCTGGAGTATACGGTAGGATCGTACCGGTCCAGCCAAGCCAAGGGAGAGGAACAACACCAACGGTCCGGCCTCTATAGCTAGCTAGCGTAGCACCATCCATACATAGGACCATGGCGTCAAGCCAATTGAGTTGATCGGCATGGAGGAGAATGATGAGCAGGCCTACTAGCTAAATTCATGTTCTGCATCATACCTACGCGGCATTAACAGATCTAGCTGTGGCAGGATGTTTTTTTTTTCAGGTAATGGCAGGATGTAGTTTTTAAAAAAATATATTTGCGGGATAATGGCAGGATGTAGTTAACCTTAGGAATTCATTGCCGATTGCTAACCAATATATCGATGTCTCTATGCAGAGCTTCCATATACTCTCACCCTATACCCCTCAATGGAGTAAGATTTTTTACATACTTGTTCACATATATTTTAAAGGAGGAGGACGTGCCCAACGGCCCAACGTCTCTATAGTAAGAGATTGCCACGTCACTGTATGCATGCATGTCGAAAAGTTTTTGGCCTTCCAGTTTAAAATATTTTATCTTTTAAATAAAAAATCTGATCGAAAATCATTTTTCATCATTCAATCTGTCACTGAGATCTTCAAAACTAGATCTGACATCAATATGCTTCGACGATTTTTTTGTTAAAAGTTGTCATATCTATTGCATAAAAAATGTCATGGTGTTTACAAAGAATTTGTCATGATATGTTTAAACTACTTTACTTCTACGTTTAAAGTAAATTTTGACATATTATAAAAAAGGAATTAAAAAACTAATTTTTTCATGGTGAATTACTAAAATTTGCCATGATCCATGAAATAATTTTGACATGGTTCATACCTTAAAAAAACCTGTCGTCAATTACTTTAAAAATGCATGGTCAATGACCCATATTTTCCATGAACGATAAAATAAAATTGCCATGGTGAACTACCTAAATTTTCCATGATAAATGCATTAAAATTTGACATGGTCCATACAAAAAATATTTTCCATGTTCAAAATACTAGAATTATCATGATCAAAGTACTAAAATTGCAATGATATATAAACTAAATTTGACATGATAAATTACTAAAAATTGTCATGATCCATGAATTAAATTTTTCGTGGTTAATACAATGGTAGCTTGAAAAATAGAAGAAAATACTAGATGAAACATCTCATGACAAGTTTAGTGTAAACGCTATGACAAATTCAGTGTAAACATCATGTCAACTTTTTGCACAGTCTAGAGTGGGCTTGGTCCTGAGCGTTTCAGTCTATGAGAGTGGGCTTGGTCCTTGTTGTACCGTTTTTACCTAATTTTCCTTAATTAACTGGGCAATTCTCTTTTGCTTATTTAATAGACGAGGCAATCTTTGTTTTTATTTTGAAAAAAATGTCAACTTTTTGCTCAAAAAACTGTCGTCGAAACATATCAATATGGAATCTAGTTTTGAAGATCTCATCGAGAAGGATTTAATGATAAAAATAATTAATTGGATTTTTATTTGAGAGATAGAATATTTTTAAGTTTGAAAAACCAAAAAGATTTTACTGATGACATCTATTTGATGTGACAAGATGAATGGTTATGAAAACGTGCGAACCATGTTGCTTTGTGTCATACATGTGGCACTTATCATTTGGATTCAAGAAACATCTAGCATGTTGTAAAGTTTGTTCATCGAGTGCAGAAAAGTGTAGCGTTTATTCTCAGGGTAAGAAAAAAATCTTACATCGGGTCCATGTTTCTTAATGTCCATTGAGGGTAGCAAGTTATCAGGTAGCGAAAACATACTTTAGTGACACTCTTATATTTCTGTAGGAGTACATCATTTGCACATCCATAGTTCAAAATGGTCGAGATCACAACTTCAGAAAAAAATACATATCAGGAAATTACTTTCAACATATATTATGCATCATATTGTTCTAATATTATACTTCCAAATCCAATTATTGTATTGTATATCAATATCAATAGTCATGGTGACTCGGAGGGAGCCCAGAAACCTAGCCGCCGCCACCAAGCACTCCCTCCGCCGTCGTCGAGGGACGCCGCCGGGCTAAGCCCGGGGGCCGACGGCGGTGGCGGCGGATCTCCTCTCTCACGCGTCTTCGCGTTGGGGCGGGACCCTACGCGTGTGGTGGCGCGACCGATCTGGATTCTGCCGCGCGGCGGTTGGCTGCGGCAGGTGGCGGGTGGCCGGCCCGTCCTTGGATGGCGTCGGCTAGGCGTGGCGGGCGGCCCAGTCACGGACGGCGGCATGGGTTGCGGGCGCAGCGGCCGGCCTTTTCGTGCGTCGACGGCGGCCAGCTAGGCGGCGGTGACGTGCAAACAACCTTCAGGTTGGCAGCGGCGGCGTGGAGGGCGTGGTGGTCTCGTCGGCAGCACATCCGGTCAGATATGTACTGACCGATGCGAACGGCGGTGGTGGTCATCTCTTCCGTCAGAGGTGGTCTGCCTGAGGCTGGGTGTTCGGATCTCAGGATTTGTGATCCAGTATTGGCTGCGAATCAGGGAGACATAGTTGCCGGTGAAAACCGAGCCAACGGCGAGCGATGGCGGCGTTCTACGTCGTTACCTTGATGAAGGCATCGTTGGGTGACTTATGTCGACCCACTCGTACTGCTCTGGGGGAAACCCTAGGATCTGGTCTTCCAGATCGGACGATGATGGCACCGTGGTGTCGTTTCTCTCATGGAAGCATCGTTTGTGGAGCAGTGCTGGTGGTCAGAGGCAGGAGGTGGAGCGGCTTCGTCTTGCACAGAGCTTCGGTGGAGATGTCAAGTCATGCCTGGCCGACAGGTGCTACGATTTGTCATGCTTGGTCGGCAGGTGCTACGCACGACAGATCTTCCAGAGACTTCAAGCTGTGTCGGCTGGTGGTACTTGGCGGCATGGGGCTGAGGTGTACCGGCGGCCGCCGCGACATGCTCAGTAATTCGCGCGCAGGGTGGTGGTGTCGTTGGGCGCCGTGGTGGCGTTGACGGCAGCTAGACCAGGTAAGGATGATGCGTCAGTACAACTCTGAAGATGGAGTAGTAGCAGTTGGCGCAGTGGCCTCTGAGAGCACGCCGGACCGGTGGGTGCCCCATACCCGACAAGTGGCTTGGTTGGGGCCTCAGGTCTTAGATGTTAGGTTTGTCTGCGAGGTCTGTGGTATTAGGCCTGGACTATCAGCATCCCTTCATCAGATGGATAGTAGTAGCGACAGTTGTCGTCTAGACGGTGGCTTCAGACTTATTGTTATATCTTTTTATAAGGTCTTTTATGAATAAATAATAAAATGTCTGCATGCATCGATGAGATGCAGAGGCCCGGGACGATCCTCCTTCTCTAAAAAAAAAAGAGTCATGGTTATCATCAACTTGTAAGTTGACCGCAAGATTGACAACTAACGACTATAGTAAGGCTGGTTATAATGGTAGTATCATAAGTTAATATCATGTATATGATACTAGTGTGTATGATACTATCTTTATAATGCATAGTATTATATATTAATATTATAAATTACCTTATTTATTAACATGTATTAAACATAATAGTATAATATTTACTATGATACGGTATCATTGATATGATATTCAATCATGGATGGGGCTTGCCTGCTCCCTCGGCGTGCTTCCATTTATTCATTTACCATCCAACGGCCACACCATTTTCTCCTCCTCCCATGTCC
This sequence comes from Hordeum vulgare subsp. vulgare, assembly GCF_904849725.1. Classification (NCBI taxonomy): domain Eukaryota; kingdom Viridiplantae; phylum Streptophyta; class Magnoliopsida; order Poales; family Poaceae; genus Hordeum; species Hordeum vulgare. The sequence goes on along the minus strand of NC_058524.1, from coordinate 566,039,030 downwards.
CTTTTCAGCAAAAAAAAAAGAAAGATAAAAAGTCTGTGCATTTCTTCTCACTTCCGTATGTACATCACTGTTGGAAAAGGCAGTGCCTAGGAGGCGCTTAGGCACGCCTAGGCGCTAGACAATGACCAAACGCCTCGCCTAGGGCATAAGCGAAAGCCTAGATAGGTCATGCAAGAAACTTTCTACCGAGAGAGAAATCATATCATATTGCACTAATATGTCAAATGAGCCATATTACAATAATAGTAGCTGGTAGTTAACTTATATATATACTTTGAATTAAAATAATACACATATAATAACCATAAATACTTCCTCCGTTTCTTTTTACTCCGCGTATAAGATTTAGTCAAAGTCAAACAACATGAAGTTTGACTAAATTTATATTAAAAATATGAATATCTACTATATTAAAATTATATAGTATGAAAATACATCTCGTGGTACATCTGATAATATTGATTTCATGTTGTGAATGTTAATATTTTTTAATATAAAGTTAGTCAAACTTTATAAAGCTTGACTTTGATCAAATCTTATATGCAGACTAAAAAGAAATGGAGGGAGTACATCCTAATAGTAGAAATCATATTATCGCCTAGGCTACCCTAGGCTACGCCCAGGACGCTTATGCACCGCCTAGGCACTAGGGACAGGCCAACCGCCTCGTTTATGCCTACTGTTTTTTCCAACCTTGATGTACATAGGCGTAAGAAAGTTGCCGACGACGCCGAGCACCTCCAAGTGCCTCTTGTTCTACTTCCTACGTTCCTAAATATAAGTCTTTTTAGACATTTCACTAAAGGACTTGATACAAATCAAAATGAATAAATTTATACTTTAAAGTATGTCTATATACATATGTATGTAGTTTTTAATGAAACCCCTAAAACACTTATACTCCCTCCGTTTCTAAATATAAGTCTTTTAAGCAATTTTACTAGATGTCTACATACGAAGCAAAATGATTGAATGTACACTCTAAAGTATGTCTATATATATCCGTACGTAGTCCACTAATGAAATTTCTATAAAGACTTATATTTAGGAACGGAGGGAGTATTAAGGAACGGAGGGAGTAGGCCCTAGCTCTTCAGGTCATACGCATGGCATCACATCAAGGAGCACATGTCGCAGCAGCGTTCGGTTCTGGACACACCAAGGCTCGCTGCTCATCCACTAGCATACTTCTGCATCTCCTTGCTTGATACCGGCCTCCTAGTCGCGAAAGCTCACCTTATTTACTCTCGGCCGCCGGCCGCGCTCGAAGGGACAAGGTGTGCAGCGGCATGGACGTTATCTTCACCGTCATCCGGTCAAGATGGTGTCCGCTCGAGCATGTCTACTGCCCAGGTGGTTCAAGGTGAGGCATGTCTACTACCGGGATTCTCTGTTTTTTTTTTTCTGGAAAAAAGGGGGCAGAGGCGAAGATAAAATGGTGTAGCCGTTGGATGGTAAATGGACTAACGAGGAGTATGGGTGGGAGCACATGAAGGGAGCAGGCAAGCCTCGTCCCCTAATCAATTTTTTTATTTAATTCTATGTCATCTTATTAAAATTGTCTACTACTACTTGTAAAAACTACTGTACTCTACGGTAAGAAATGCACTTGACCGTCCAACGGGAATACGCGGGGAAAATAAAACGAGATGTCAGGTACTGTAGCCCTGCACGTACTACTTTTGATGCCGGCGCTGCTGGTCCTGCATGCATGCACATGCAGGAGCCGCGGCATCGCCGGAGCTGGGCGAGATGGATTTGTCTACGGCGCCGTTGCGTGCATGTGGCTCCGTCGTGCTCTCGCCGCATATGCATGCAGTGCTAATGAAGCTAGTGGCCATGTGCAACGGCCCGCACACATCATATCGAGGGTGATGGAATACATTTTAGTCTCGTGATTAGTCTAAAACTTGCTAGCCTCACTCCTGCTTGGATCCAAATGCTAAAGAGACTAAAATCGAGTTAATGAGTATTTATTATCCTCCAAACCTTTCAATCCAGAACTTGCGTGAGGAGTTAAATGAGGAGAGAGAGGACTAATGCACATTTTAATAGGGATACTCCTGACTAAAAGATTTTAGCCTCAAAACTAGTTTTAGCCTCTCTTTAGTTATGGGTGCTTGGAACTGTAGCCTCTTAAACAGACTATTTTTAATCAGACTAGTTTTAATCCGTTAGATCCAAGCACCCTTCTATATAGCAGAGCGCACCGTACGCTTGACCAACGGTTTCAACAGTTATGCAATGTAGTGGCCAGGATAATAATTTGGTTCCGAGCACGGCGATGACGCTCAATTTCGCTTCAAAACGGGGAACCCAAAAGATTGCTCGTTCACACTTTGGACATAAAAAGGACATGCAAACTAATACCGTCCAATTATTGTCCATAGAGTATTCGGCTTAAACCATTATTTGTAGCAACATCTTTCTTTTTTGGGGGGACATTACTTGTTTCATTATAAAATGTGCAAGTAATTGTTTGACTATTTGATGAATCAACCTGTGTGTTTGGTTGGTTAGAAGGGTAATGTTATCCCAACCCATGAGAGTTCAAGTCTTAAACTTCAAACACGGGTGTTCGTATTTTTATAAATTTATTTTAGACCTTTCGACGATGTGCAGTGAGTGGGAAGAGACATTTTCGTCAACTACGAAAACGTCTATGGCGACAGTCAATCTCAAAATGAAATTAAAGAGGAGTTGGCTGTCATAAAATATCTGGAAGAACTTGGTCAAATTAGTCCCGAGTTGTATTGTAAAGGAGCCTCCTGATGTGTTGAACTTATTGAGATCCTAGCCAAAGAAAAAATATTTTGGTTACACCAATCTAATGAACGTTCTCCAAGGTGATCTAAATACTGCTTATTTTCACAAAATTGCTAGTGGAATAAAAGAAAAGAAAAACTCAATTCATTCTTTTACTATTATTATTACAACATGCACTGAAAAATTTGCTGCACGTGCTACTTCTTGAAGATCTGTTTGGGCCTGCTCCATGCATTTTATTTCACCTTTCTCCTAATACTTGGGGTGACAATGAAAAACTTAACGCTGATGACAATGTGTTTCTTACTAATGATTTTAGAGGGAGTTAATAGAGGTGTAATTTGATATGGATAGAAATAGAGCACATGGGCCCAACAATATTCCGGCAGAATTCTACCAATGATGTTGGTAGATTGTTAAATATGTTATTGTGCAATTTGTTTTTCATGTTGGCACCTTGGATGTCAAATATCTTCAGTATGAAATTATAACCCCAATTCCTAAGCTTAATGGTGCGAAAAAATACAGAATCCCATCCCATATGTCTACATAGGTGCCACTATTAATTGATAACCAAAATTTTGGACAAAAGTGTTGCACAGTTTGTTGATAAGCTCATTAGTATTCATCAAAAAGCCTTTATCAAAAATAGAATCATTATGACAGTATTTTATCCATCTATAAGATCTTGAATTGAATCACACGCATGCTAAGAAAAAAGTTGGGCATTGCGCTTCAATTATTTTGAGAAGTCTTACAATAAGGTCAAATGGGATTTCCTCTTGATTGTCATAAAATGTGCGGTTTTGAACCTGTTTGGTGCGGCTGAGGTAAGAAAATCCTTAACAATGACACGGTTAGTGTGAAAAACTGAATAATATGACTAGTGCCTATTTTCAAAGTCATAAAGATGTGCACCAGGGTAACCGTTCGTCTCCCTTATTATTCAATCTCGTTGTGGAGTTCTAGCATCAGATTCGATTGAGAACAGTATTGCCATTCTATAGTATGCAAATGATATTGTGATTTGTGTTGAGCATGGTCCTGAAAAGGTTGTTAATCTTAAGCTTTTGCGATACATGTTTTAGCTCACATCTGGATTGTTCTATCCTGATTTGTTCAATTGTGAAATTGATCACTTCCCTATGAAATACATTGGGGTCCATATTAGTTACACTATTGTTACAAATGTGGACTGGGACTTTGTTGATGCTTGATATCTTCAGAGATGTGAGTCTTGGATTGGAAATGGGGCACCTCCGGGTAGTAGAATAATCCTCATCAGTTCCTCCTCGTCCAGGATTGCCTATGACTATATGTCAATGTTTTTGCTATCTAAGACCTTTATTAAAAGGCTTGATAAGCATATGAGATGTTTCCTCTCACACGGGGAATGGGGAAAAACGCTACTACCTAGTCAAATGATCTCGTGCCTATAGATCTAAGCGCAAATGTGGCCTTAGTGTAAAAACTTACGAAAGCAAAATATTAGTTTACCTCTCAAGTGGTGGTGGAAACTTGATAATCAGAAATGGCTTTGGCGGGATATCATCTTTGCCACATACTTGAAAAAAAAAATATAGCCACTATGAAGGAAAAATTTGGTGTCCTATATGGAAAGTAGCCTTAAAGTCAGAGATTTTATACCGTTGATGCGAAAGTGGTGATTAACTCTGGTTACACTGCCAGATCATCGGAAGATCCTCTTGGAGATAATATTCCTTTAGGGCGTCTCCAACACCGACCCTCAAAGTTCATGTAATCGTCTCGACCGCAAAAGCCATCCAACGCGGTCCTATATCGGTCCACGGCATGTTCCCGACGCGATTTCTCCCATAAATTGGAGACAAACATGGGGGAGCTTTGTGGGAGTCCGAACATGAGAAACGTCGCTATCCGACACCCCCGGCCCACCCAGTCCCCCTCCCGGTCCCATTTCCTTGCAATCCGCCCCTTCTCCCCCTTGATTTTCACCCTCCACCTTTGTCGTCGTAGATCCTTGTACACCTCTAGCCACCAGAGAAGAATTGACGAGCGTCCATACCAGCACCGACACGCCCGCTCGCCTTTTATGACGGAGCTTTCCACACTAGAGCCGTTTGTACCCAGGTACACTAAGCCCCCTATCGACGACCTCCATGGAAGAAACCATGCCTGAGAGGTGTTCGATCAAAATCCATTGAGTTTATGTTATGTCGTTTTTAAGTGTTCAAAGGACGGTGAGATACACAGCCACAGAGAATGAGTTATTGTGCGATGCGTGGATGGCCGTACATGCGTATTTCCTAGGCAGGACGAGAGAAAGCCATTCTGGCAGCAAGTGAACGGAATATTTCATGCACGAAAGCACATTACGCCCTACGACATGTACATCATTCAACCACACAACATGAGGTTGTTGTCCTATCGCTCGCACACTATCCAAATCAACGTCATCAAGTTTTGCGACGTGGCTTGTCGGCTCGAGGCAATGTGGCCATTGCATGCGACAGAGGACAGGACCAAAAGTTTTTCGCTTCCTCTTGCTCAACTTCTTAATGGATGCATTCGCTCAGTGTTGGTTTACACATTATATGTAGCTCGCATGCGCTGTCGTGGCGTACCACGGGAAAGAGGGACGACCATTTACGTGCACACAATGTTGGATGAAGCTGAAGGGAAAGTATGTGTGTGATGACATGATTCATTGACAAAAAACTTGTTGGACATCTGCTTAATTTGAGATCTTGTTATCTAGACTTAAATTGCATGGCAAGTATGAATGATTTGTGCTATTTTCTATCCGTACTTTGATGAATATGGTCCGATTTGCATGAATTTCGTTCGGTTTGTTAAAATGCGGGATGAAAAATATGCGGCTAGTGTTGGATGTCGTCCTCCCGCATCCGTGTCCGTGGACTGGTCCCCCACTGTCCGCGAATAGATGTGAGAGAAAATTTGTGGGTCGTCGTTGGAGATTCCCTTATGTCTCAAGTTTCGTCACTTGTTTCATATTTGCAGTATGGAGGAAATTACATTTCAAAATATTTCCTCGATAAACGTAAATGATCTCCTTAAGAGACGAGTCCACCCTTTCCTGAACGATCAGTGGAATGAAGATTGTTCGATCGTTGCTAGGTTACACCTTTGGGCTAAACCTCATCAAATGGTTTAGTCTCTTTGTTCCAAAAAGAACATTCACTGCCAAAAACAATGTATGAACATTTCAAAGAAAAGGTTGGCTGGTGAGCCAAGATCGCTCTAAGAAAAAAATATTTTTCATGTGGAGGCTTTTCCAAGATGTTGTCTTGACTAGAGACATTATTAGAAGTAGAAAATGGGATGGCAACCAAAAATGCCTTTTCTGCAATGAGAGAGAAACCTCTCAGCATTTTTCTTCCTTTGCCTGGTTTCCACAGTAGTTTGTCCTAAGGTAGGTGTGGTTTTTGGTACTGAAATTTGCACTAAGTGTCATGTTTTCTTTCCTGGTGGTGATAAGTTTTATACTTGGGTTTGGCAGCGACTTGTTGGACGATATGGAATTTCCCCAACCGTGCGTCCTTGAAGTTTAAGTACCCTAAGATTCCCTTTAAAGTTGTTTTATTATTATTGTGTATCTCCTTTATCTTCGGCAGGATTATAGAAGCACGTAGTGCATTGATGCTTAGGGAGAATGCCACAAACATGATGAGGATATGTGCGGTGGTGCGTGAAGATACTATGATAAGATGAATGATCTTGTTGTGCTTAGAAGTTTTGTAATGATGACCTCTTTTTTGAATAGAAAGGGTTTTCCCCTGCCACACTTTATTAAATGAGGCATAGAGCCCAAACCATAACATATCCAGAACAAAACATCTGAAAAGACATAACTCCTACTAGGAAAGCTAGGAAACTAAGACAAACACCATGAGAGTAGAATCCTCCTAGCTTAACAACAAAAGTTTATTACAGGACCAAACGACAACATTAAGACTACTACACATTAGTGGGACTCCCGGATCATCTCCAAGCGATCCTCAAGACTCCCCCTTTTTTCTTGTTCAGCAGACGAGTGCATCTCAGGAGCAAAGTAGCCTGAGTGTCGACACAGAGAACTTTCCATTGCTGCAAATGAAAACTATGCTTGGCAAGGACGTAGTTCATGCTTCTCCATTTGCACCCTTGAAAACAAAAGGCATTCCTCAATTTCCAAATACTGCACAAGGAGGCAGCAATAACCATGTTTAAGACAAAGTTTTTCTTTTTCGAATGCCAAAATGCAAAGATATCCTCAAAGCTGGTAATAATACCGATATCAAAACACTCAGAAACAAAGGACCAAACATTCTTAGCCACCACACAGTCAAACAACAGGTGTTGAACAGATTCATTGTCCTGAGAAAATAAACATGTTAAATCAGCAACCGCCCTCCTTTTAGCTAGATTATCCCTGGTAAGGACCTTGTTATAAATGCATAACCATAAGAACATAAGAATTTTCGAAAGCTTAGCCCCCACAACATCAACCACACCCCAAAATTGATTTTGTCATAAAAGGATTTGTCTGAGTAGATCCCATTGGATTCCAAAGTCCAAATAGGAGTATTAGGGTCAGTAGTAAGAGGGTATTGCTTTACCAAGGCAAACAATTGTTCCCACCTATCCATCCTATCATGGCCAATACATCTCCTAAAAGACAATTTAAGATCTCTCCCATCCCATACCTGGGTAACATTGTTGTCAACTTGGTTACAGATCTCAAACAAATCCCAGAATTGGACTTTAAGGGAACATTCCCCAGCCCAAGTGTCATGCAAAAAGTTATGTTAGCACCATTACCCAATTTCCATTTGTAAAAATTTCTAGAGGCGTTAAGAGCCCAAGTGATACTTTTCCAAAAGGTAGATCCTCTACCACTTTTAGCCCAAAGAATGTTTGGAGAACCCACATAGTATTTATGAGAAATAAGCTTCTTCGAGTCACTATTGTTGTTGTCCAAAAATATTTTGCCCCAAGAAGCTAGCAAAGCCATGTTAAACTCTCTAATATTAGGAACCTCATACCCCAAAATTATTTTTTCCTGCAGATCAAACCCCAATTAGACAAATGATATTTATGTTGCCCTCCGAGATCGCCCCAAAAGAAGTGAGACATATGAGAGTTAATGGCATTAATGGCTGCTACGGCAACAAAAGTCCTTCCCTGGCGCTTAGGAATTCTTCTTGTTACTTCTCTGGTTTGCGTCGGTTTTTCCCTTGAAGAGGAAAGGGTGATGCAGCACAGGAGCAGTAAGTATTTCCCTCAGTTTGAGAACCAAGGTATCGATCCAGAAGGAGGGCCTTGTCAAGTCCAAAGTACCTGCGCAAACACAAACAAGTTTGCACCCAACGCTTCAAAGGGGTTGTCAATCCCTTCAATATTGTTTGCAAAGTGAGATCTGAAGGCGGAAAGTGCAACGAAGTAAAAAGTGTAAGGCTCAAAATATGGTGTGGATTAGACCCCGGGGGCCATAGTGTTCACTAGAGGCTTCTCTCATAATAGCAAATATCACGGTGGGTGAATAAATTACTGTCGAGCAATTGATAGAACCGCGCAAAGTCATGACGATATCTAAGGCAATGATCATGCATATAGGCATCACGTCCGAGACAAGTAGACCGATTCTTTCTGCATCTACTACTATTACTCCACACATCGACCGCTATCCAGCATGCATCTAGTGTATTGAGTTTATGACGAACAGAGTAACGCTTTAAGCAAGATCACATGATGTAGAGGGATAATCTCAAACCAATGATGAAAACCCCATCTTTTTACCCTTGATGGCAACAACGCGATGCGTGCCTCGCTACCCCTTTTGTCACTGGGTGAGGTCACCGCACGGTATGAACCCCAAACCAAGCACTTCTCCCATTGCAAGAATCATAGATCTAGTTGTCCAGACAAAACCCACAACTCGAAGAGAATTATAAGGATATGAAATCATGCATAAGAGAGATCAGAAGAAACTCAAATAAGAATCATAGATAATATGATCATAAATCCACAATTCATCGGATCTCGACAAACACACCGCAAAAGAAGATTACATCGGATAGATCTCCACGAAGATCATGGAGAACTTTGTATTGAAGATCCAAGAGAGAGAAGAAGCCATCTAGTTACTAGCTATGGACCCGTAGCTCTATGGTGAACTACTCATGCATCATCGGAGAGGTCATGGTGTTGATGAAGAAGCCCTCCGTATCCAAATCTCCCCTCCGGAAGGGCACCAGGACGTGCCCCAGATGGGATCTTGTGGAGACAGAAGCTTGAGGCGGCGGAAAAGCGATTGTGATGATCTCTTGATTTTTTCTGGAATTTATGGGATTATATAGGCGAAAGATCTAGATCAGGGGACCTCCAGGGGGCCCACAAGCCTGGATGGCGCACCCCCTGGCCGCGGGGTGGCGTCTTGTGGGGCCCCTGGGGCTCCTCTGGCTTCGCTCCCAAGTTCTTCGATCTTCTTCCGTTCCAAAAAAAATCTTTTCGGGGATTTTCTTCGGTTTGGACTCTGTTTCAAAATCTCCTCTAAAAGGGGTAAAAAACATGGAAAAAACAGGAACTGACACTTGGCACTGAGTTAATAAGTTAGTCCTAGGAAATAAATAAAAAGCATGCAAAACATCCAAAGTTTGACAAGATAATAGCATGAAACCATAAAAAATTATAGATATGTTGGAGACGTATCAAGCATCCCCAAGGTTAACTCGTGCTCGTCCTCGAGTAGGGAAGTGATAAAGAATGAATTTTTGATGTGGAATGCTACCTAACATAGTTGTCCTTTGCAACTTCTTTCACGTGGCATGAATGTTCAGATCCGTAAGATTCAAAACAATAGTTTGCTATTGATACGAAAACAGTAATACTTCAAGCAAACTAGCAAAGTAATCATGAACTTTCAAAATAACAAGGCCAAAGAAAGTTATCCCTACAAAATCATATAGTCTGTCTATGCTCCATCATCCTCACACAACTAATGTAAATCATGCACAACCCCAGAATTGGCCAAGTAATTGTTTTTGCACTCTTACTTTCTCAAACTTTTTATAACTATCACGCAATACATGAATGCGATCCATGGATATAACACTATAGGTGGAATAGAGTGTGGTGGTGGTTGTGAGACAAAAAGGAGGAGATGGTCACACTGACTCGGTGTATCAATAGGCTATGAAGATGCCCATTAATATATATCAATGTGAATGAGTAGGGATTACCATACAAGAGATGCACTAGAGCTATAAGTATGTGAAAGCTCAAGAGGAAAACTAGTGGGTGTGCATCCAACTTGCTTGCTCACGAAGACCTAGGGAAATATTGAGGAATCCCATCATTGGAATATATAAGCCAAGTTATAAAACGAAGATTCCCACTAGCATATGGTAGTGACAAAGCAAGAAGCTCTCAATCATGAAGAACATGGTGCTATCATGAAGCACAAGTGTGGAAAAAGATAGTAGCATTGTCCCTTCTCTCTTTTTCTCTCATTTCCTTTTTTTATTTGGGCTCTTAGGCCTCTTTTTTCTTTTCTTTTCTATTTTTTTTGTTTTTGGGCTCTTTGGCCTCTTTTTTTTTATTTCCTCACATGGGACAATGCTCTAATAATGATGATCATCACACTTTTGTTTACTCGCAGCTCAAAGATCACAATGATGATGACTCCATAGGAAATGCCTCCGGCAGTGTACCGGGATGTGCAATGATCTAGCATGGCGTATGACGTTGAAACATCTCGCTAGCTATCTTACGATCATGCAATGGCAATATGAGAGTGACGACACAAGTCATGAGAAGGAACGGTGGGAGTTGCATGGCAATATATCTCGGAATGGCTATGAAAATGCCATAGTAGGTAGGTATGGTGGCTGTTTTGAGGAAGGAATTTGGTGGGTTTGTGCACCGGCGAGAATTGCGCGGCACTAGAGAGGCTAGCAATAGTGAAAGGTAAAAGTGCATCTATACCATGGACTCACATTAGTCATGAAGAACTCACATACTTATTGCGAAAGTTTTTATTAGTAATCGAAACAAAGTGCAAAACGCATACTCCGAGGGAAAGGGTTGGTAGGTGTAAACCATCGCGCGATCCCGACCTCAACACAAAGGATGACAATCAATAGATCAATTATGCTCCGACTTCCTAACATAGCGGTTCACCATACGTGCATGCTACGGGGATCACTAACTCCAACACAAGTATTTCTAGATTCACAACACCCTACTAACATAACTCTCAATATTACCAAATCCACGTCTCAAAACTAATTGAGAGAAATCAAAACTTCTCTTTCTACTCAATGCACATGAAGATGGAGGTTTTTGCATCCTCTTTGGGTATCTAGCACATTTGGGACTACTTTCATAGCATAAGCCAACTACCAAATCACGCACCGCCGTGCTCTAAAGATATAACTGAAGCACAAGAGCAAAAGTATCTAGCTCAAAAGATATAAGTGAAGCACTATGAGCAAAAGTATCTAGCTCAAAAGATATAAGTGAAGCACTATGAGCATTCTAGCAAAATCACGATGAGTGCATGTCTCTCTCTCTCAAAAAGGTGTGTAGAAAGGATGATTGTGACACAACAAAAAGAAAAGACTCCTAAGATACAAGACGCTCCAAGCAAAACACATATCATGTGGTGAATATAAATATAGCTCCAAGTAATGTTATCAATGGATTGAAGACGAAAGAGGGGATGCCTTCCTGGGGCATCCGCAAGCTTAGGCTTTTTGGTGTCCTTAAATTTGGCTTGGGATGCCTTGGGCATCCCCAAACTTGAGCTCTTTCCACTCCTTATCTCTTTGTCCATGAGAACATCATCCAAAACTTGAAAACTTCACAACACAAAACTTAAACAGAAACTTGTGATAACATTAGTACAAAAAAAAAATTACCACTTCTTTTGGTATTGTAGAAAACTTGAATTCCATCTATATTGATGATGGGCTACTATATTCTCACTTTTCCATGGCTAGTACTCCCCGATACTAAACATAGTTTCATCAAAACAAGCAACCAACTCAACAAAAAATAGAATCTGTCAAAAACAGACTAGTCTGTAGCAATCTGTATACTTCGTATACTTCTGGTACCTCAACAAATCTAAAAAATTATGACGGTCTGGGGAAAAAAGCATATCAATCAGCAGCAAAAAGAATCAACTCAAAATCTCTTTCTGAATAAAAATGAAAAATCATCTCATGAGCAAAAAGTTTCTGTCTTTTTCCAGCAGGATCAAACAACCATTACCAAGACTAATCATAAAGTTTTTGCTTGGCTCAAACACAAAAATAAACACAAAAAACACAATCACAACAGAATTATGAAAGTGTGGACACAACAAAATAGAAAGAAAAAGATTAATTCATTGGGTTGCCTCCCAACAAGCGCTATTGTTGAACGCCCTTAGCTAGGCATTGATAATTCAATGATGCTCACACAAAAGACAAGAATTGAAGCATAACGAGAGCGTCATAAAGCATGTGAAAATCACATCTAAGTCTAACATACATCCTATGCATAGGCATTTTATAGGAAAACAGATTGTCAAGACAACCAATAGTTACCATATGCAAGGAAGAAGAAAGAGACGATAGCAATCTCAACATAACGAGAGGTAATTTGGTAACATGAAAGTTTCTACCACAATATTTTCCTCTCTCATAGAAATTACATGTGGGATCATAATCAAATTCAACAAAATAGCTATCACAAAGGATATTCTTTTCATGATCCACATGCATGCAAAGTTGACGCTCTTCAAAAATAGTGGGATTATCACCAACTAAAGTCATGACTTCTCCAAACCCACTTTCAATATTATTGCAAATATCATTGCAACAAGTAGTGGACATAGCAAAATTAGCATCCCCAAGCTTAGGGTTTTGCATATTTTTAGCATGATTGTCATTAATAGAATTTATAGTGAAATCATTGCAATCATGCTTTTCATTCAAGGAGCCCTCGTGAATCACTTCATAAATATCTTCCTCACAATTTTTAGATTCACGCATCTCAAGCAAAACTCCATAAAGATAGTTAAGTGCACTCAACTCACTAGCAATTGGATCAACATAATTGGATCTCTTAAAGAGATTAGCAAGTGGATGAGGATCCATATCACTAGATTTTCAGCAAGCGAAGATGCAAGCATATTGAAGGCGCATAGCACACAAGCGAACAGAAAGCAAGCGAGGAAAAAGGGCGAACGAAAAGGCGAACGAAAAAGGCAAACGAAAAAGGCAAATTGTGAAGTGGGGGAGAGGAAAACGAGAGGCAACTCGCAAACAAAGTAAATGCAAGAGATGAGTTTGCGACACCTACGTGGATGAGTTCTTGACTTGATCTTCCTCCCCGGCAACGGCGCCAGAAATTCTTCTGCTACAGCAACAAAAGTCCTTCCCTGGCGCTTAGGAATTCTTCTTGTTACTTCTCTGGTTTGCGTCGGTTTTTCCCTTGAAGAGGAAAGGGTGATGCAGCACAGGAGCAGTAAGTATTTCCCTCAGTTTGAGAACCAAGGTATCGATCCAGAAGGAGGGCCTTGTCAAGTCCAAAGTACCTACGCAAACACAAACAAGCTTGCACCCAACGCTTCAAAGGGGTTGTCAATCCCTTCAAGATTGTTTGCAAAGTGAGATCTAAAGGCGGAAAGTGCAACGAAGTAAAAAGTGTAAGGCTCAAAATATGGTGTGGAGTAGACCTCGGGGGCCATAGTGCTCACTAGAGGCTTCTCTCATAATAGCAAATATCACGGTGGGTGAACAAATTACCGTCGAGCAATTGATAGAACCGCGCAAAGTCATGACGATATCTAAGGCAATGATCATGCATATAGGCATCACGTCTGAGACAAGTAGACCGATACTTTCTGCATCTACTACTATTACTCCACACATCAACCGCTATCCAGCATGCATCTAGTGTATTGAGTTCATGACGAACAGAGTAATGCTTTAAGCAAGATGACATGATGTAGAGGGATAATCTCAAACCAATGATGAAAACCCCATCTTTTTACCCTTGATGGCAACAACACGATACGTGCCTCGCTACCCCTTCTGTCACTGGGTGAGGTCACCGCACGGTATGAACCCAAAACCAAGCACTTCTCCCATTGCAAGAATCATAGATCTAGTTGGCCAGACAAAACCCACAACTTGAAGAGAATTACAAGGATATGAAATCATGCATAAGAGAGATCAGAAGAAACTCAAATATGAATCATAGATAATCTGATCATAAATCCATAATTCATCGGATCTCGACAAACACACTGCAAAAGAAGATTACATCAGATAGATCTCCATGAAAATCATGGAGAACTTTGTATTGAAGATCCAAGAGAGAGAAGAAGCCATCTAGTTACTAGCTATGGACCCGTAGGTCTATGGTGAACTACTCACGCATCATCGGAGAGGTCATGGTGTTGATGAAGAAGCCCTCCGTATCCGAATCCCCCCTCCGGCAGGGCACCATGACGTGCCCCTGACGGAATCTTGCGGAGACAGAAGCTTGCGGTGGTGGAAAAGCGATTGCGATGATCTCTTGATTTTTTCTGGAATTTATGGGATTATATAGGTGAAAGATCTAGGTGAGGGGACCTTGAGGGGGCCCAGAAACCTGGATGGCGCGGCCCCCCTGGCCGCGGGGTGGGGGCTTGTGGGGCCCTTGGGGCTCCTCTGGCTTGGCTCCCAAGTTCTCTGATCTTCTTCTTTCCAAAAAAAATATTTTCGGGGATTTTCTTCCGTTTGGACTCCGTTTCAAAATCTCCTCTGAAAGGGGTCAAAACATGGAAAAACAGGAACTGGCACTTGGCACTGAGTTAATAAGTTAGTCCCAGAAAATAAATAAAAAGCATGGAGAACATCCAAAGTTTGACAAGATAATAGCATGAAACCATCAAAAATTATAGATACGTTGGAGACGTATCAATGGCCCACTTAGGAAATTTGATCACAGCCATTAGGTATGCAAGAATGCTCACAATACAGACACAAAGTAAAATGATCTTCCCTTTATAAGTAAGGTATCTCCCCAACTAGCCAGAGATGTTTTTAATAATCCTATCAATGATAGGTTGAAGATCCTCCATGTTGGAAATATGCCCTAGAGGCAATAATAAATTGGTTATTATTATATTTCCTTGTTCTAGATAATTGTTCATTATCCATGCTAGAATTGTATTGATTGGAAACTCAAATACATGTGTGGATACATAGACAACATACTGTCCGTAGTGAGCCTCTAGTTGACTAGCTCGTTGATCAAAGATGGTCAAGGTTTCCTGGCCATAGACAATTGTTGTCACTTGATAACAGGATCACATCATTAGGAGAATAATGTGATGGACAATACCCAAACTATGAACGTAGCACATGATCGTGTCAGTTTATTGCTACTGTTTTCTGCATGTCAATGTATCTGTTCCTATAACCATGAGATCATGCAACTCCCTGACACCGGAGGAATACCTTGTGTGTATCAAACGTCACAACGTAACTGGGTGACTATAAAGGTGCTCTACAAGTACCTCCGAAGGTGTCTGTTGGGTTGGCATGGATCAAGACTGGGATTTGTCACCCCGTGTGAGAGAGAGGTATCTCGGGGCCCACTCGGTAATACAACATCACAATAAGCCTTGCAAGCAATGCGACTAAGGAGTTAGGCATGGGAAGTTGTATTACGAAACGAGTAAAGAGGCTTGCCGGTAACAAGATTGAACTAGGTATAGAGATACCGACAATCGAATCTTGGGCAAGTAACATACCGAAGGACAAAGGGAACATCATACGGGATTAACTGAATCCTTGACATAGAGATTCAACTGATAAAGATCTTCATAGAATATGTAGGAGCCAATATGGGCATCCATGTCCGTCTATTGGTTATTGACCGGAGAGTGTATCAGGTCATGTCTGCATAGTTCTCGAACCCACAGGGTTTGCACACTTAAGGTTGAGTGACATTTCGGTATTATTGAGTTATATATGTTGGTGACCGAAAGTTGTTCGGAGTACCGGATGAGATCCAGGACGTCATGAGGAGCTCCGGAATGGTACGGTGGTAAAGATTGATATATAGGAAAGTTGCATGTGGCTTCCAGAAAGTTTTCTGGCATTACCGGTAAAGTACCGGGAGTGACGAATGGGTTCCGGGGTTTTACTGGGAGGGGCCACCCACCCGAAAGAGAACCTAATAGGCCTAAAAATGGTGCACCATCCCTTAGTGAGCTGGTGCGGCCAGCCCAAGAGGGCCTACTTTGGCCAAGGAGCAAAAAGGGAAAAAGGGGGGAAAAGGGGAAGGAGGAGCCCAAGTGGAATCCTACTTGGAGTAGGATTGCAGGTGGACTCCCCCACCTCCTCTCCAGTTCGGCCGAACCCTTTAGGGTTGAAGCTGCCTCCTCCCCTCCCTCCCTCCTATATATACTAGAGGATTTTGAGGGCAGCCCTAACCCTAATAAGCCATGTGATGCCCTCTTTCTCTCTAGATCGTTTTCTCCTCTAGATTAGTTCCCCAATGCTTGGCGAAGCCCTGCTGGATTGTCCACCACCACCACCACGACGCCACCATGCTGGAGAACTCATCGATACGTCTCAAACGTATCCATAATTTTTGATGGTTTCACGCTGTTATCTTGCCTTCTTTGTATATTTTATGTACCTTTTTATATCTTTTTTGGGACTAACTTATTGATTCAGTGCCAAGTGTTAGTTCCTGTTTTTCCGTGTTTTTGACTCTTTTCAGATCTGATTTTGGAACGGAGTCCAAACGGAAGAAAACCCCCGAAATGATTTTTTCCCGAACAAAAGAAGTCCACGGGCTTTTGGGCCAAGCCAGGTGGGCTCCAGGGAGCCCACAAGCCCCCACTCCGCCACCAGAGGGGAGGCGGCGGTGGGTAGGCTTGTGGCCTCCCTGGCCGCCCCCTGACCTAGGTCTTGCGCCTATATATTCCCAAATATTCCGCAAAAAATCAGGGGAGCCTCGAAAATACTTTTCGCCGCCGCAAGCTTCCGTTTCCGCGAGATCTCATCTGGACCCTTCCCGGCGCCCTGCCGGAGGGGACTTTGGAGGTGGAGGGCTTCTTCATCATCATCATCGCCCCTCCAATGACTCATGAGTAGTTCACTTCAGACCTACGGGTCCGTAGTTAGTAGCTAGATGGCTTCTTCTCTCTCTTGGATCTTCAATACAAAGTTCTCCATGATCTTCATGGAGATCTATCCGATGTAATCTTCTTTGGCGGTGTGTTTGTCGAGATCCGATGAATTGTGGACTTGTGATCAGATTATCTATGATATATATTTGAGTCTTTGCTGATTTCTTATATGCATGATTTGATATCCTTGTAAGTCTCTCCGAGTCTTGGGTTTTGTTTGGCCAACTAGATCTATGATTCTTGCAATGGGAGAAGTGCTTGGTTTTGGGTTCTGCCATGTGGTGACCTTTCCTAGTGACAGTAGGGGAAGCAAGGCACACATCAAGTAGTTGCCATCAAGGGTAAAAAGATGGGGTCTTTATCATTGGTTTGAGATTATCCCTCTACATCATGTCATCTTGCTTAAGGCGTTACTCTGTTCTTATGGACTTAATACACTAGATGCATGCTCGATAGCGGTCGACGTGTGGAGTAATAGTAGTAGATGCAGAAAGTATCGGTCTACTTGTTTCGGACGTGATGCCTATAGAAATAATCATTGCATAGATATCGTCACGACTCTGCACAGTTCTATCAATTGCTCGACAGTAATTTGTTCACCCACCGTCTACTTGCTTTTATGAGAGAAGCCACTAGTAAACACTACGGCCCCCGGGTCTATTCACATCCATCATTTACAACTCCGCTTTTACTTTGCTTTGTTACTTTGTTGCTTTCAATTCTCACTTGGCAAACAACCTATAAGGGATTGACAACTCCTTCATAGCGTTGGGTGCAAGCTTTTTGTGTTTGTGCAGGATCTTGAGATACTCTTCCGCCGGATTGATACCTTGGTTCTCAAACTGAGGGAAATACTTACCGTCGTTGTGCTATATCACCCTTTCCGCTTCGAGGGAACACCAACACAAGGCTCCAAGGCCACGGGGGAAATCCTTTGCATACTTGCCTAGGAAGTCCCTTAGGGGGCAGCCGCAGCTGAAGGATTCCTGGTGCCGTCGACACAACTATTTCTGGCGCCGTTGCATGAGATACACAGCAGCCATCAGAAGTATTTCTGGCGCCGTTGCCGGGGAGGAGAAATCAAGATCTATCGAAGTAGGTCTCACAAACTCTTCTCTTGCATTTACTTTTGTTGCCAGTTGCCTCTCGTTTTCCTCTCCCCCACTTCACATTTGCCTTTTTCCGTTCGCCCTTCTTCGGCTCGCTTTCTGTTTGCTTGTGTTACCATGTGCCTTCTTTTAGCTTGCATCTTTGCTTGCTAAAAATCCATTGATATGGATTACCATCCACTAGCTAATCTCTTTAATAGACCCACTCGTGTGGAACAAATTGCTAGTGAGTTGAGGGCAATTGACTATTTCTTTGGAGTTTTGCGTAAGATGCATGAATCTGAAAATTGTGAGGAAGAAATTCATGAAGTGATTTACGAGGGCTCCTTGGATGAAAAGCATGATTGCAATGATTTCACTATAAATCATATTAGTGACAATCATGCTAAAAATATGCAAAACCCTAAGCTTGGGGATGCTAGTCTTGCTATGACCACTACTTGTTGCAAAGATCATGATTGGGGTGATGATTTTGCTTTTGATCTTGAAAATTTGTTCAAGCCTCAAGATGAATATGATATTTGCAATATTATTGAAAGTGGGTTTGGAGAAGTCATGACTTTAGATGATAATCCCACTATTATTGAAGAGCGTCAACTTTGCATGCATGTGGATCATGAAAAGAATATCCTATGGGATAGCTATATTATTGAATTTGAATATGATCCCACATGTAATTGCTATGAGAGAGGAAAATATTTTAGAAACTTTCATGTTACCAAATTACCTCTCGTTATGTTGAGATTGCTATTGTCTCTTTCTTCTTCCTTGCATTTGGCAACTATTGGTTGTCTTGACAATCTGTTTCCCTATAAAATGCCTATGCATAGGAAGTATATTAGACTTAGATGTGATTTTCACATGCTTTAGGATGCTCTCGTTGTGTTTCAATTCTTGTCTTTTGTGAGAGCATCATTGAATGCCTAGCTAAGGGCGTTAAACAAAAGCGCTTGTTGGGAGGCAACCCAATGGATCTATCCTTTTTCTTTCTGTTTTGTTTTTTCCACACTTTCATAATTCTGTTATGATTGTGTTTTTGTGTTTCTTTTTGCGTCTGTGCCAAGCAAAACCGTTATGATTAGTCTTGGGGATGATCGTTTGGTCATGCTGGAAAAGACAGAAACTTTCTGCTCACAAAAAGAATTTTCATTTTTTTTTCTGTAAGAGATTTTGAGTTGATTATTTTTGGTGCTGATTTCTACGCAAATTCTTCAGACTGTCGAAATTGTTCATAATTTTTGAAGTACTAGAGGTATACTAAACATACAGATTGCTACAGACTGGTCTGCTGTTAACAGATTCTGTTTTTGTTGTGTTGGTTGCTTATTTTGATGAAACTATGGATAGTATCGGGGGGTATTAGCCATGGAAGATTGAAAGTACAGTAGCCCAACATCAGCACAAGTAGAATTTAAGTTTGCTACAGTACCTAAGGAAGTGGTGGTTTGCTTTCTTGTACTAATGTTGTCACGAGTTTCTGTTTAAGTTTCGTGTTGTGAAGTTTTCAAGTTTTGGGTGAAGTTCTTATGGACAAAAAGATAAAGAGTGGCAAGAGCTCAAGCTTGGGGATGCCCAAGGCACCCCAAGAGATTTAAGGATGCCGTAAAAGCCTAAGCTTGGGGATGCCCCGGGAAGGCATCCCCTCTCTCGTCTTCAATCCATCGGTAACGTTACTTGGGGCTATATTTTTATTCACCACATGTTATGTGTTTTTGCTTGGAGCGTCTTGTATCGTAGGAGTCTTTTATTTTTTTTGTGTCACAATCATCCTTGCTGCACACCTAGAGAGAGAGAGACATGCACACACCATGATTTTGTCGAGCTTCACTTATATCTTTTGGTAGACAGTTCAGCTCACATGTGCTTCACTTATATCTTTTGAGCTACATACTTTTGCTCTTTGTGCTTCACTTATATCTTTTAGAGCACAGCGGTGCGTGGCTTGGTAGTTGATCTATGCTTTGAAAGTAGTCTCAAAAGGGGTAGTTATCCAAAGGGATACGAAAACTTCCACCTTCATGTGCATTGAATAGTTAGAGAAGTTTGATTCATCTCAATCAGTTTTGAGTTGTGGTTATGGTAATATTGAAGTCATGCTAGTAAGGTGTTGTGGATCTAGAAATACTTGTGTTGAAGTTAGTGATTCCCGTAGCATGCACGTATGGTGAACCGCTATGTGATGAAATCTGAGCATGATTAGTCTATTGATTGTCATCCTTTGCGTGGCGGTCGGGATCGCGCAATGGTTTATACCTACCAACCCTTCCCCTAGGAGTATGCGTTGAATGCTTTGTTTCGATTACTAATAAAACTTTTGCAACAAGTATATGAGTTCTTCATGACTAATGTTGAGTCCATGGTTTAGATGCACTTTCACCTTCCACCATCACTATCTTCTTAGTGCCGCGCAACTTTCGCCGGTGCGCAAAACCCACCATTAGCCTCCCTCAAAACAGCCACCATACCTACCTATTATGGCTTCTGCAAAGTCATTCCGAGATATATTGCCATGCGACTACCACCATCATATGTGCCACCACGTCTACATTGCCATTGCATGATCGTAAGATAGCTAGCATGATGTTTCCATTGATGTCTATGCCATGCTAGATCATTGTCACGGTACACTACCGAAGGCATTCCATATAGAGTCATAGTTGCTCTAAGTTTTGAGTTGAAAGTGTGATGATCATCATTATTGGAGCATTGTCCCATGTGAGGAAATAAAAGAGGCCAAAGAAGCCCATAAAAAGAGGCCAAAGAGCCCACCAAAAAAAAGAGAGAAAAAGAGAGAAGGGACAATGCTACCACTTTTTCCACACTTGTGCATTTTGAGCACCATGATCTTCATGATTGAGAGTCTCTCGTTTTGTCACCACCATATAGCTAGTGGGAAATTATCATTATATAACTTGGCTTGTATATTCCAATGATAGGATTCCTCAAAATTGCCTTAGGTCTTCGTGAGCAAGCAAGTTGGACGCACACCCACTAGTTTTCTTTAAGAGCTTTCACATACTTGTAGCTCTAGTGCATCATTTGTATGAAAATCCCTACTCATTCACATTGATATCTATTGATGAGCATCTCCACAACTCATTGATATGCCTAGTTAATGTGACTATCTTCTCCTTTTTGTCTTGCAACCCTTACCACATTCCACACCATCTATAGTGCTATAACCATGGCTCACGCTCATGTATTGCGTGAGAGTTGATAATGTTTGAGAAAGTAAAGGTGTGAAACAATTACTTGGCCAATACCGGGGTTGTGCATGATTTAAATTCGTTGTGCAATGATGATAGAGCATAGCCAGACTATATGCTTTTGTAGGGATAACTTTCTTTTGGCCTTGTTATTTTGAAAGATCATGATTACTTTGCTAGTTTGCTTGAATTATTATTGTCTCCACGTCAATAGCAAACTATTGTTTTGAATCTAATGGATCTGAACATTCACGTCACTTAAGAGGAATTACAAAGGACACCTATGCTAGGTAGCATGAAAGCATCAAAAATTCATTCATATCACTTCCCTACTTGAGGACGAGCAGGAGTTAAGCTTGGGGATGCTTGATACGTCTCAAACGTATCTTTAATTTTTGATGGTTTCACGATGTTATCTTGCCTTCTTTGTATGTTTTATGTACCTTTTTATATCTTTTTTGGGACTAACTTATTGATTCAGTGCCAAGTGCCAGTTCCTGTTTTTCCGTGTTTTTGACTCTTTTCAGATCTGATTTTGGAACGGAGTCCAAACGGAGGAAAAACCCCGAAATGATTTTTCCCCGAACGGAAGAAGTCCAGGGGGCTTTTGGGCCAAGCCAGGTGGGCTCCAGGGAGCCAACAAGCCCCCACTCCGCCACGAGGGGGGAGGCGGCGGTGGGCAGGCTTGTGGCCTCCCTGGCCGCCCCCTGGCCTAGGTCTTGCGCCTATATATTCCCAAATATTCGACAAAAAATCAGGGGAGCCTCGTAAATACTTTTCCGCCGCCGCAAGCGTCTGTTTCCTCGAGATCTCATCTGGAGACCCTTCCCGACGCCCTGCCGGAGGGGAGTTTGGAGGTGGAGGGCTTCTTCATCATCATCATCGCCCCTCCAATGACTCGTGAGTAGTTCACTTCAGACCTACAGGTCCGTAGTTAGTAGCTAGATGGCTTCTTCTCTCTCTTGGATCTTCAATACAAAGTTCTTCATGATCTTCATGGAGATCTATCCGATGTAATCTTCTTTCGCGGTGTGTTTGTCGAGATCCGATGAATTGTGGACTTGTGATCAGATTATCTATGATATATATTTGAGTCTTTGCTGATTTCTTATATGCATGATTTGATATCCTTGTAAGTATCTCCGAGTCTTGGGTTTTGTTTGGCCAACTATATCTATGATTCTTGCAATGGGAGAAGTGCTTGGTTTTGGGTTCTGCCATGTGGTGACCTTTTCCAGTGACAGTAGGGGCAGCAAGGCACACATCAAGTAGTTGCCATCAAGGGTAAAAAGATGGGGTTTTTATCATTGGTTTGAGATTATCCCTCTACATCATGTCATCTTGCTTAAGGCGTTACTCTGTTCTTATGGACTTAATACACTAGATGCATGCTGGATAGCGGTCGACGTGTGGAGTAATAGTAGTAGATGCAGAAAGTATCGGTCTACTTGTTTCGGACGTGATGCCTATAGAAATAATCATTGCATAGATATCGTCACGACTCTGCGCAGTTCCATCAATTGCTCGACAGTAATTTATTCACCCACCGTCTACTTGCTTTTATTCGAGAAGCCACTAGTAAACACTACGGCCCCCGGGTCTATTCACATCCATCGTTTACAACTCCGCTTTTACTTTGCTTTGTTACTTTGTTGCTTTCAGTTCTCACTTGGCAAACAATCTATAAGGGATTGACAACCCCTTCATAGCGTTGGGTGCAAGCTTTTTGTGTTTGTGCAGGATCTTGAGATACTCTTCCGCCGGATTGATACCTTGGTTCTCAAACTGAGGGAAATACTTACCGTCGCTGTGCTACATCACCCTTTCCGCTTCGAGGGAACACCAACGCAAGGCTCCAAGGCCACGGGGGAAATCCTTTGCATACTTGCCTAGGAAGTCCCTTAAGGCGTAGCCGCAGCTGAAGGATTCCTAGTGCCGTCGACACAACTATTTTCTGGCGCCGTTGCAAGGGATACACAGCAGCTATCACTCATCTACCTCTCTGCCCCTCTTGCTAGATCAAGAAGGCGGAGATCGTCATCGAGCTGTACGTGTGCTGAACACGGAGGTGTCGTCCGTTCGGCACTAGAACGGGAAGGATCGTGATGAGATCGCGGGACGGATCATGATGAGACCGCAGGACGGATCGTGATTGGATCGCAAAAACCGCGTTATATATGCTTCCACTTAGCGATCTATAAGGATATGTAGATACACTGTCCCCTCTCGTAGATGGTCATCACCGTGGATAGATCTTGTGTGCGCGTAGGAAAATCTTCGTTTCCCATGTGATGTTCCCAAACACTCCCTCCTAAGCATGTCATAGTGCAAAGGCACTCCTAAATATTTGATAGGGAAAGCCCCAAGCTTACAACAGAATATTTTAGCAAAAAGGTTGGCTACTTCCTCCTCCACATTAATGGTCATAAGATCACTTTTGTGAAAAATAATTTTCATTCTAGATAGACATTCAAAACAGGATAAGATCCATTTAAATGTCTTGGCTTTATCAACAGAATTTTCCAGAAACAGGATGGTGTCATCAAGATGATTTTCCCTATGTCTATGATTGGCCAAGGCATGGAAATATGCATTATTTTTGTCCCCATCTCTAATTTTTCTATCTCTCGAGCGTTGCCATAAGGCAATTTTCTCTTTATGCCAAATCTCTTCGAGCTCTTTTTTTATTTCACTTATCCTAGATCTACCCCCATCATCATGCTGATTTTTTTTTATAAAACATCAAGAATATCAAACTCTAGCAGCAGTGCTTTTTCTTTTTCTTAATGTCTGCTTCAATATTAATACTCCACCCTTTGATCTTTTCCCCTAGAATTTTTGGTTTTATTCATCCAAATATCCATGGCACAGTTCCCCTGAATAGGGGAGTTCCAAATCTTTCTAACCAAATCCTGAAAGTCAGGTTGGTCGAGCCACCATTTTACAAAATGGAATAATTTCTCGAAGGTAACCCTCCAAGCCCCAGTATCTAGAATGAGAGGGGTATTATCACTCCCAATCCTAGGCACGGCCGATGACACAGGTAAGGGGTATTTCATATTCCATGAACCAGACACAAAAACTCTGTCAATCATAGCAAAGATAGGATTATCCTGATTATTGCTCCAAGTAAAACTCCTATTGGTAATGCCAAACTCCATTAAAAAGATAAGAAAAATGGTCGTTAATAACACCATTATTCTTATCAGCAGCGGATCTAGGAAGATTAAAGTCACCTCCTAGTAAAGTTGGGTAAGTCAAAGTAGACATTACCTCATGAAGTTCAGCAATGAACTAGAGCTTGTATTCATGATAGGAAGTACCATAGACATCAATAAGATGCCAAACAAAACCATCGTTCTTATTCTTCGCACTCACTATAACATAATATGTTTTCATGATAACTCATATAACCTCATATAAGTCTCTTTTCAGACCTACAAGGATCCCCCCAACAGTATTAATCGTAGGTAATACAAACCATTGAAAGTCATTCCTACCAGAAATATGTTGGAGAATACTCCAAAGAAACCAACAAAGTCTACGTAATTACTATTAAGGAAGTCTTCTAGGCACTGTATTTTACTTGGTTGACCTAACCCATGAATATTCCAAAATGCTCCAATCATTTAACTTTAAAAGCGTGAGACACAACACAAGGCCTACTTTTAGTGTTGAGGACAGGACTACAAACATCCAGGTCGGCATTGCCCCTCTAACCTAGGAAGTTGAACATCCCAAACTTTCTCATTACTAGGAATGAGATCAGCATTTTCAGATTCTAAATCCACTGGGAGAACAATCTCCGGGTTAGAATCAGCAAACTGAAGATATTTAACTTTCTCAAAAAATATTAAGTCCCTAATAATATTCTGTTTTTCCTTTTCACTATTGCTAACACACACGTCCAATTTAACAATTTGAGAAGCAAGTTCATTACGATCAATGTTAGAAAATGATTTACCTTTAAATGTAGGAGGAACCTCCAGATTCGTTTTCTGCATGTAAGCAGTAGCCTTGTCTATAATCTTGACATTCCCATGGTTTCTGGTCACTGGTCTGCTAGCAACAACAGGTCCCCAAGAGGTAGATGCGCTAGCAGTGTGCTTCATTTTCTTCTCTGATTCAGCCATTTCCAAAGTTTCCAACAGAGATCTCTTAACATAACCCAAAATTGTAGCTAGATCCTCAGGAAAACACTGTAATTTAGCAATCATATCTTGATCTTCCTCATCTGATTCCACCATTTCAAATTTTCCCAATTGTTCAGAGAAGTATGCAAGGTGAACTAACATAGGTGTATCATCAGCAGGTTCAAACAAGTTGTCTCTATGTTCAGGTGGATGCATGTTTGCGTTTGGAGTAATGCATCTCACATCCTCAATAAATTCTTCATGGTTTGAGTTATCCATCATGTGAGGGTAATAATCCACTACAGAAACAACAGCTCTATGGGAGGGTTTTTTGCCATTAGGGGTCCATTATTTTATCAGAGAAATTGGTCTTATCCAGATCATCTATAGCCTCATCATCATTTCATCATTATCCATTTTAATCTGTCGAGAAGGGCCATCACCATCATATTTGTTCGGTTCTTCATACTCCATATCAGGATCATCCTCATCTCCATCAGAGTCTTCACCCACTTGCTCAAAAATCTCAACTGTAAAGAACAAGAGATATAGTTTTTTCTTCATTACCACTAGACTCTGAAATGGAATCTTAGTTGGATCTCTCCAAGCCACCTTAATTCTGACATTTTCATAGAAACTCTTAAAAATGCCAATCCAATCCACATCTAGCATGATGCCAAAGCAAGATGCAACCTGAGAAAAAACTTTCCAAGCACACCACTAGGAGGTCTATTTGCACCCACGCCTCTTTAAGTTCTCCAAATTCATCCAACATTCCTTCCCATGCACACATTTTTAACAGACACACCATCAATATGAAGGTTAAATGCAGGGAATTCAATCAGGTCTTCAACATTCTTCCAAGGAGGAAATCTCAACAAAAATTTCTTGCTTTCCAATTCTCTGATCTGCCAAGGCCACTCCTTGTTCTTGGAAAAGATGCCATTAAGTTGGATCAGCAGCTCCTCAGCAGAAACCTCTCCATTGACTCGGCTGCAACAGGAATATCCCACACCAACTGATGCACTTCCAAAGTAAGTAGCGGTGGGATGAGGTTTAGCCCAAGCCATGAAGTTGTTCACATTGTGAGATTCAGAGCAAAATGAAGCATTTCTTTGGCTCAATACAGTTCCCAACATAGTGACCAGGCCAACTTCAGTTAAAGCATGTCATCTCTTTATATTTGGGATGAAGAATTTGTACCATAGGAACTGGAGAGGAGCAAGGCCTGCAGCCGCAACGGGGGGAGAGAGAGGTTTTTGCACCATCGGGGCCCGCTTTCCCGAGGCACCTCCCTTGCCCGTCCCAGACTAAGCAGCCCAAACGGGACCAGGCGCCACATCCTTCCCCAATGCGGGATTATGCCTCCGAACCGGGGGTTGCGCCACTGCTGCTTCTGCCCGGGGTTTCCACGGTTCTCCATATCTCCTCTAAGTGCTTCCACAAACGTTCAAGATCCAGGACCGATCCCCTCTACAACAACTTGAATATTGTAGGAACCGAGTCAAAAGCCCAAGGAAGGAGAGAGGGAAGCAATCATGCACCGAGATTTTTTTTTTGCTTGGAATAGGCCTTTCCTAACCCAGAACAATCCGGGGATCGCAAAACTAGGGTTAATAGGAGCAGGCACTCTCTTATTATAGCGGGGGCGGGGGCTCGGGGAAGGGACAACCCACGCCTGTCCAAAAAATTCCGTCACCACCTCCTCCTCCCCGTCACCCAAAAAGGAAGACGTCTTCCCCAAACCCGCCCTCCTACCAACCACAAATCCCCTGATGAGCGTGACAGGGGTAGGGAGAGGGCCTAGGGGAGCTTCTGACAATCCACACGACACATATGCCATTCTAGCACAAACAAGGCCGTGGCACGCCATGGAATTCGCCGGAGGAAAGGATAACCCCAAAATTTTAAGAAGAACTAGAGCTTAAGGCCATAAAGCCTTCATCAACATTATTAACAACTAAAACATTAGGAGCAGGATTGGGGATCGGAATTACCTCACCCCGGCGATCCCCTGGCCATGGCAACAGGTCCACCTGCTGCCCCCGCAGCCAGGATCCAGGTCGGTCAAAGGAAAGGACATAAGTTGGTCCCCGGTGGCTGGAATTCCGGCGGAATGCTCGCAATTCCCAACACCAACAACGGCCGAATGTTGAGCCTGGATGGGTTCTCCGTCTTGTACCTTGCCCATCTCACACTTGAATTGGATCCTCCTCTTCCTGAATTGTCTAGAAGAGCATGTCATGGTCCATCCTGGGATCGTTCCCGATGAAACGTGCGCTCTACGAATATGTCGCCTCGCGGATGATTTGCACATAGATCTCGGGCCACTTGGAGCGGTCGGGGAAGCGCTCGCGCACCACTCGTAGGATTTCCGCCCTCGCTGCCGGCAAACTTGCTTCTATCACCGGCAGCTGGGCCACCGAAATCGGAGCCAGCTGCTCCCTGACGAGAGGCGGCGCCACCAACTCCACACGTTGCGCCCTCCGCGTACGGGATTTGCAGTTCCTCCTTGGCATCCCATCCTCCTATGGTGAAGGGAGCGAGATGTCACCACGAGAGGACCGGGAGATGTGTGGCGCGACAGGCAGAGTGAATGGGAGCGGGGCGAGTGGGTGGGGGTAGCCTCGTGGAGAAGGAGAGGGAGGACCGCCATTAGTGGCCGCCTTTGTCGCCTTTTCGCCGTCCTGAGGGGACGGGTTCGTGCGGTCCATCTCTTTCGTCGTAGAACCTTTTCTGTTCAATTTTTCTTCGTGTAATGATGACCTTGTGCATTTGTTCCTCAACATTATTTTCGTTGTTGACGAAACTTATATATCTCTACTCCTTTGTGAGCACTGAACTTTCCTGATAAGGTAGCTTTTATGCGGCGTTGTCGGGTTTTCGTCTCATAGTGGGTGTTTCGATTGCGGCCACATAGAGTGGGTTTTATGGCTATGCTTTGAACTCACCTTTTCCATTTCCCATCCGCTGAACATCTCTTGGATCAGAATTGCGTTTCTGATATTTGTTTAATGGAAAGGGGTTCATCCAGATTCAGAAAAAATGTATGTGTGTGTCCCCAGCACACGCTAGAACGATATTCAAACATCCTCGTG
The DNA here is from genome assembly GCF_904849725.1 of Hordeum vulgare subsp. vulgare. NCBI lineage: Eukaryota > Viridiplantae > Streptophyta > Magnoliopsida > Poales > Poaceae > Hordeum > Hordeum vulgare. The sequence continues at coordinate 566,010,557 of NC_058524.1, read as the reverse complement.
TAATTCATCGATATGCACTTATAGAATAAAATTTAGTGTCATGTGAAATCTGTTTTTTAAAAAATAATAAAAATAAATAAGGACATTAGCCCCAAACCTGCAGCCCGAATAAGGTTTGTTGCCCAAATTATAAAATTTTAACTCTAAGGTAATGCTTCCGATGGACAATCTTTGGGGCAAAATACTGTCCTTAAAATGTTCAGGCATCAGGTGGACAAAATAAGAAAACCGGCGACAGTAAAATGAAATTGTGCACCGTTAAAAAACCTGAGGCCGAGGCTATAGCTCCGGGACAATGCTCACCTGATCAGAAAGATTAATTAGCTAGCCAGATGCCAGAGATCAAAGGTAGATGCAGAGCGCTGTGGTCCCAACAGCAAACGCATGCGCGCTTCCAGTGGCTTCAACGAGACAAAGCCAGTGTCATATGTGCCGTACCTCATACCATTTTTAACAGCCGTACCGTCCTCTCATACTACTCAAATAGAGAAAGCCTCACAAAACGAGAGAGAGAGAGAGAGAAGTTGCATGATCGCTTCACATGCATGCTCTGCTAGCTGATTAACGTCGTCTACCATCTTGCTAAGCGAAAGCATAAAACTATGCCAAGCTTAATCTACGGTTAGATTAAGGTATCAGATATGATCAGTTTTAAAATTTACGGTGGTTGATCTGCCTCGGTTCTCGCGTGGGGAGAAAAACGAATCTTTCCCTTCAACCGTACGACAACAGTCCCCCGTACTACTACTACTAAATCTCTAGTTTGAATCCGAGCTTGACCAAGTACGCTTGGACATTCAATTTCCAATTAATTTTGCAGAAAAAAAGTTCTGAGCCTTGTATGGAAATAATAATATTATTATTATTAATAATAATGCTTGTCATTTTAAATACTTTGCGACGGTGAATCAAGGATCGAAACCCACTTAAGTACTGAACAAATCTTTTTTTTTCAGGTCAATGTGAATATGAAACTGCACATGACCCAAGTTTGTAATATGATTAACATATATTGATCTCCACCCTTAATTGGTTAAATATGCATATCAACACCTATAAGACTATAAATGGAACATATAAATGGCTCTTTGGATAGATGGATCTTATATACAGATTATACGTACAAATAGGAGACACGCCCGGTCATTGACCGGGCGAGTCTGCGGCCCTTTAGGGGTTTATATTTGCTATGTCAGGTTGTAGATGCTCTTAGCATCGAAACCAAGACAACCAATATTTTTCTTCTCTTAGAACACAATAAGTGTTAGTACAACACTATGGTACAAGCCATTACAAAAGTTGCATGTAAACACATTTAATTATATCATACTCCCTCAATTCCAACGAAAAAGGCGCACACACATTATAAAATCTAACTTTGACCACAAATTAGATCAATAATGCATGTGTTATCACTTACAAGTCATACGATTGAAAATTTCTTTCAAATCGAATACAATGGTATAGCTTTCGTCACATATAATCCACATTTGGTTGATCTTATTTATGGTTAGTTCGATTTTGGGATGCTTGTGGGCCTTATTCATTGGAATGGGGGTAGCATAACTTAAGATATGATGCAATGGGAGTGTCCTAAGCATTGTGACGAAGATATTGCCATGAAGATCGCGAGGGAATCTTAGATTACAACAATGTGTAGACAACTGTAGTGAAACCACTAGTACATGCAACTCACTAGGAACTCGTAAGAGCATGGCTAATAGTAGAGCCAACTGCTGGCTATATGATGTTGTCATATCATATATAGTCATTATTTATAATCACTCATACAATGAGGTTAGCTATAAGGTTGGCTATAAGAATATTACTTTTTTTCACCCTCTCTTTATCTTTTTCTTAATATTTATTGCATTTGTCTAGAAATACACATATAGCTAGGCTCTTGCATAAGAACCCACATTCACCATTTTTTTCATGTCTCTCTCCTCCATATAGGCAAAACTGCCATGTAAGCGGGCTATAAATCCACTATTGTACTTGCTCTAAGGATTTGGCTGCCCCTTGCCGCAAGTCCATGATCTTCCCAGCTGCGGCTTGTACCAATGATTAGGTTATTGATGCAAATCATATGCATATGGTAGTTCAAGCTAAACTGATTGCGTGTCTTTGAATGCTGATTTTTTGCTTGATGCTTATTTGGCCCTCTTGCGGTCTTGCCCATGCATGATTGCATGGTGGGAGGGAATCTTTCACCAACTTGGATTGGATTGTACTTGCAATCTTGATTGGAATATTAGGAAATGGTCAATCGGTACTCACATGAACTTGGAAGAGCACTAGGCAAAATGAGGAGACTAGCTAACAGGTTGGTACAACCAAGGAATAATATCTCATTAATTGCTTTCACACACTTCATCAGACCCATGCATTTTCTGGAATCATTCTACACCTTCATTTAAAAAAAATAAGAAGTCTTAATATCATCAGACTTAATGTAATCATGTGCACTGCAGGCATCTTTAGGCTGTACTAATATCATATAAAAAAATTAGAGGCACTTGTACTTGCTTTATTTGCCCCTTCTTGCTTAGGAAGTAACACTTTGCTGATGATACCATGTGAGGCCTCCTCACATGCAGGCGTCTAGCTCCCTCCACAATCTTCACAACTGCCATGCATGGCACACAGTTTGAAGCTGAAAAGAGTGAGAGAGGAAGTCTTCATCAAGCGAGATGGAATGATAAACTACTAATGCAGTCAGAGGTACATGAATTTTTTATTCAGATCAATCTGCTGATGCACCTAGATGGCAAGTTGGGAGCCTCATAAACTTGTAGTTAGTTTAGATCTGCATTATTGCAGGCTAACAGATTAAATTATCATTGAGCAGTTGGTTTTAGCTCTTCCGTTGTTTTCACTCTGCCTCAGCAGCTTGTTTTTGGCGTCCATTAGTTGTATACACGTAGGGCAAAATGATTCCCTGAACCAGAGCCAGTCTTAAATTTTCCTTTCCACGTATGCTAGGAGCCAAATATTCAGGAGCGATCGAGGTACATATATGTCAGAAGAAATAGTTTCAGGACTGAGTACAGTTAGTGAATCTGCCCCCTAGCTACGTGTTCACATGAGTTGTACATATATGTCAGGAGTATATGTTTTTCTAATGTAATTGAAGGGTATATCGATCGATATATATTTTTGGGATCGCAAAATAATGTTCAAATAGAAATAAGGAAACCTATGAAATGAGACGTCAGGTGATTCAGTGATCTGATGGTTCAAACGCAAATTTTTACTATCCAGCTAGCCTGTAATATGCTTCAGTTTGAAAATGACTGAGGGTGGTTTCAGTCTGATCTCTGCACACTTATGAAGCCACAGAGCTTTCAGAATCTCATTCAATGAGCAGAGGACTTGTTCTCTGATGAGCTGCAGTTATAGCATAGCATCCAGTGCAACAAGAGTTGTACTAGTATTTTAGTAACCGTCATATCGTCACAGAAATCAAGGGGAAAAATTGTACAAGCCCATTCTCCACGTCGCAGCTAGAAAAAAGCTGTAAAACAACCAGAAAATTTAGCTTGGGTGGTGACGCAATAGATGGCAATGTACAAGAGTAACCAAACAAAAAAATAATATACTCAGTTTTTCTCTTCTACTCTCCCCGGCCTTTACTAAATATAAATCTTTTAAGATATTTTACTACAGATGACATACGGCTATAACATTATACTAACACATATTATTTTGTTTAACCGGAGTCCAAAGGGTGTGTTTGGCTCGAGAACGAAGTGTAATGAAATGTCATGGTTCCGTTCCACTTGAATGGAATGGTTCTATCACTATGTTTGGTATGAATAATGAGGTGGAATGGAACGGCTATGTCTTAATGTCTGGTTGGTGAAATGGAATGAAACAGATCCTCGACGGCCGGCCAAACGTTAGACGCCAGAGCTCCTCTTCCCGCCCGTGAGCTCTGCATCCGTCGCCCCTTTGCTAGCCCCGACCGTCGGCGCAGACAAGAGAGAAGCGAGCAGTGGCACAGAGGAAGGAGAGGAGCGGCGAGCGGCACAGAGGAAGGAGAGGAGCGGCCGACGGCGCAGAGGGAGGAGAGAAGCGACCCACGACACGGAGGAAGGAGAGGAGCGGCCATGGACGCAGAGGAAGGAGAGGAGCGGCTGGCGGCACGGAGGAAGGAGAGGAGTGAGCGACTGTTGGAGCGGACGAAGGAGAGGAATGAGCAACCGACGGCGCAGAGAAGGAGAAGAGCAGCGGACGGTGCAGAGAAAGGAGAGGAGCGGCCGATGGCGAGGAGGAAGGAGAGGAGCGGCCGGCGGTGTAGATCCAGGGAGGAGCGGTTGGCGGCGCAGATGCAGGAAGGGCGCTAGTCCGTGCGAGAGAAGAAGCGAGAGGTTTCGTGCGAGAGCGGTTCCGCATGGTCCGCTCGATTTGAAGGAACCGCGCAGAACGACATAAAGAGGGAATATGCCGTTCCTGGAACCACTTTATTTCATTCCCTTTTCAACCAAACACGAGAACGATCTTTAGGGACGGATCCGATCCTTTACATTTCACTTCGTTGCTTCAACTAAACACACCCTTAATCTATGAAATGGAGAGACATGTTCAAGTAAGTAGGAGAGAACAGTATGACAATCCGACATTACAGTTTGTCGTAAAAGCACTGTTAATTACTAATGTAGGTTTTAGACATAATCATAGAATCACAATCTCAAAACATGCAACCATGGTCACTAGTGCATTATTTTCTGACTTATGTTTTGGCAGTGATAAGAACCTGATGGTCTAGAGACCCTGATGTGTTTTATTAAATGTTTGAGGTGTTTTGTACTTTCGATTAACTTTTATAATAGTATTTGATCTTTTCACACAAAAAGAAGGTTTAAAAGAAACAGAAACTTTGCAGGAAAAAACCTATACATGAACAGAAGAAGTTTATTTTTCTTTTTCAAAAAGGATGGTACATTTTTATTATCAATTTGTTATTTCACATGCGTCTAGGAGACCGTAGTAATAAGAACCATTCGAACCAGACATCAGAATGTGCGCAAGTGCAAAAGGGTTGGCTCATGAGCACATCTTGATCGGACTCTATCACTGTTGACCGAGAGAATGAATATTACTAAGCTGATTGAGCTATAATCACTCTCATTAAGGGCTTTTTTCCAGGGCTGGCGGCTTCATCTCCCACCGAGGCTAGGCCTTGAGAGTATCGGGTAGCCACGACGCCTAGTCAGGTAAAGAAGCGTCCGCTCAGTCCGTTGGTTGGGCTCGCAGCAGCGGGCAAACTTTCTCCCTCGGATGGTAATAGGGGATAATTTTTGTGTTTTGACATATAATTGACCTTATTTTCAAAAAAAAATCCTGATCTAACCTCTTTTCATGACGCCAACATCTCTCGCGTCTGATTTGCATGGGAGACCTCAAGGTCTCTGGCGTCTGGTACAGGTCTTCATGACCGGGTGACCTCATGAGTCTCTAACGTGGCAAATGGCCAGACGCCAGAGACCTTGGCATTTGGTCCTAGACCAGACGTCAAGGACCCCGACCTTTGATAGCAGATCATATTTTCTTTAATAATATGTGCCACGTCAACCAGACGCCAGGGCCCTCAGCGTTTGATACAAGACGCCAGGGTCCCTCGCGTTTGGTACCATGCCACGTCAGAGACTTAGCGGGTCAGCCGGTCAATGCCATCCCGTACCAGACGTCAGGGACCTTGACGTCTTCCATGCAAACCAGACGCGAGGGATGTTGGGGTCACGAAAAGAGGTTAGATTGAGTTTTGTTTTTTGAAAGCGATGTCAATTCTGAATTTTCTTAGCCCTATAGGTCAAAACAGAAAAATTGACCGGTAATAGGCACGCGATCTTGTTCACTCCGGGTGATCATCTTTCTTCTAACATTGTCGCGCAGAGTGTCGCAGCGACAAGGGCAGAGGGCCCAGGTGTTGCTGGACCAACTACGGCCGAGGTCATTGCCTTTGGAGGGATACCAAACCCGACGGCTGGAGATAGACGATCCAACATCCGTCTCCACGGTCAGGCGGATGTAGATGATCTGCAATTTGGCCGTGCCATGAGGGCGGCTAAACTTCGTGACGTCGAAGCAATTACAGGTATGTCCGTAAATACTAGTTGTTTTATTTTACATTTCTCAGGCCAGGATATTATTTTAAATACAAACAAGCTAGGGGTATCTCTGGGCAACAACGAGAAAGAGGTTTCAAAATCGGTTAATGACCTACTGGACAATGAGGCTGAGCGAACCATGGATATGATTAGGAACTTAGCTGTAGTTAAACCTATGAACGATGCTGAAATCAATGTGCTTGGTATTGAAACACTAGAGAGCCTTTGTGAGGATCTAGTGCCTACATCTATTCTAAATGAATATGATGAAGCAGTCGGGTTGGATGGGAATGGTACACTAGAAATTTTAGAGGATAGCGCTCAGCCAGAGACTGGTTATACAGACCGGCTGGCTGAACAGGATAAACCAAAAAGAACCTGGAAAAGGAAGGTCTATCCCGCGTCTGCGGTTCGCAAAAACGCGAGGTTTAAGACGGCTAAAAAAAATTCTATAATGAAAGATGAGATGAATCTTTTGAAATAGCAGAGGTCTTGCTGACTTGGCTAAAAGGAGGTTCCTAGCAGAAGCGGCGTTAGAGCACAGACTTGATGTTGTTGCCTTAATGGAGACCGACAGAGATAAATTCACTTCACAATTCCTGAGAACTCTATCCGACGGTATAGACTTTGATTAACACTGTTTACCACCAAGAGGAAGGTCCGGTGGGATCTTACTTGGGGTAAAGTGTGAAACTCTGGAAGTTCGACACGTGTCCTATGGGGACTTCGGGGTCAAGTTTAAGGTGAGATCAAAGCAAGATGGGTTCTAATGGGCGCTCGTTGCAGTGTATGGAGCTGCCCATTCGGAGCTCAAGATGGACTTCTTGGCTGATTTAGTCAGGGTTTGTGGTAACGAGAGACTTCTGGTTCTAGTCGGAGGTGATTTCAATATCATTAGACGAAGAGCTGAAAAAAATAATGATAACTTTGATGCCAGATGGTCATTTATGTTTAATACTACCATCGAAAGTTTAGATCTTTGGGAGATTGAACTTTCGGGTAGAAAGTTTACTTGGGAAAATGCTTTAACTAACCCAACTTTTGATAAGTTGGACCGGGTCCTAACCAATGTAGAACGGGAGCACCCTATGGTTTCGGTTAAAGCTTTGCAACGATTTATTTCCGATCATATCCCACTGTTTGTGGATTCCGGAGAAGCAACACGCAAGGGGAACAAGAATGTCATTTCCTTTGAACTAGCTTGGTTCGAGAGGGAGGGATTTATGGACATGGTTGCCATGGAATGGACCAGTGTCAGCCGGGGGAGATCGAATATTGAGACTTAGCAAAATAAAATCAGACACTTAAGGCAATTCTTAAGGGGATGGGAAAAAATGAAAGCAAGATTTATAAGATGGAAAAGGAGAGACTCCTGAATCATATAAATGAGCTTGATGTTAAGGCCGAAGAAGCGATTCTCCTTGCTCGTGATAGGGTAGCCAATGCCGATGCTAAATTGAAGCTCAAACAACTTCTGAGAGAAGAAGATTTGAAGTGGGCACTGCGGGCAAAAGTGCACCAAGTGGTCGAAGGCGATGATAATACCAAGTTTTTCACTTGATTGCCAATGGAAAACACAGAAAGAAAAAATCAGCTTGAACAAGATGAGGGTACAATTATAGGCCATGAGAACCTAAAATTGTATATCTCTGATTGCTATAAACAACTGTTTGGTGCTCACCAGGATAGTTATGTGTCTATGAATAAGCAAAGGGTCGATAACATACCTCAGCTCGGTGTGGCTGACAATGAGGTTCTCTCGACGCCTTTTTCGAAGAAAGAGGTGTTTGAAGCTATTGCGCAAATGAAAAATAACAAGGCACCAGAACCGGATGGGTTTCCTGATGAATTCTATAACAAATGCTGGCTCATAATTAAAGATGATTTACTTCTGATGTTCCATGATTTGTTTAATGGGCGCTTACAGTTGTTCCACATTAACTTTGGGACGGTCACGTTGTTGCCAAAGAAGGAAGGGGTTGTGCGCATTGAACAATTTCGTCTGATTTGACTGCTTAACATGATTTTTAAGATATTCACTAAGGTTGGCACGAACAGATTGACATAGATTGCACATGAGGTTGTGCAACCGAGTCAAACGGCTTTCATGCGGGGAAGAAACATACTTGAGGGTGTGGTTGTCCTTCATGAAATGCTGCATGAAATTCACTCAAAGAAACTAGACGGAGTTATCTTCAAAGTGGATTTTGAGAAAGCGTACGACAAAGTAAAGTGGCCTTTCCTTCAGCAAGCACTACATATGAAGGGTTTTGATGATGTATGGAGAAAACATGTCGAATCCTTCGTACAAAAGGGAAGCGTCAAAATTAAAGTCAATGATGACATTGGGCACTATTTCCGAACGCATAAAGGGCTGCGGCAGGGGGACCCAATGTCCCCTATCCCCTTTAATATAGTTACGGTTATGTTGTCAATTATGATTGGGAGAGAAAAATAGGAAGGTCTGGTGGGAGGACTTGTTCCACATCTAATTGATGATGGCATGTCCATTTTACAATACGCCGATGACACTATTTTGTTCATGGAACATGATGTTGCAAAGGTCCGAAATAAGAAATTGGTCATCTGTCTGGGTTAAAGATAAATTTTCACATAAGCGATCTGTTCTGCTATGGAAAGCCAAAGAAGAGCAAGATACGTACACACAATTGTTTGGATGTGCCTTAGGTAGCCTGCCGTTCAGCTACTTAGGCATATGTAACGTCCAAGATGCGGTCCTTTCCGATCTGGGGATCGAGGCCTCGAATTGGAAAGGAGCGCATCTAAGCGTCTCGCAAGCAGGTAACACAACACATACATAATAATAAAGGATAGTCAATCAGGGGTTCAATTGCCATCTCATAATTATATCAGAGTACATCACACATACAACCAAAGTAGTTCCGCTACGGACTACAAAACAGAGAAAAGGCTATGCTACCCTGCCTGCAGGCCCACGATCACGACCACACCTCAATCTTCTGGATAGTTCACGTACAGGCAGTCGGTCTCCTCATCGTACTGCCACACCAGGTGCATGCTATCGGGATCATCTGTCTCTGGTGTACCTGAACCTGTTGGTATTGTGGAGGAATCCGTGAGCCACGGCGACTCAGCAATCTAAGACCTTGGTGACAGAACTAGTCAAGTTATTAGGCAGGATAAGGTGAAGTGTTTAAGGTTGCAGCATCCTAAGCTTGATTTGGTGGCTAACTTACGTAGAACATTTATGAAGGTGGACTTTACTAGCGGTCATGAATACTTGATCACTAAACGATCCTGAACACCTACCTACGTCATTCATAACCCCACCGTGTTCCCGATCGAAGAGGGATCTTCGAGGGGACAGTCACGGTTACGCACACAGTTGGCAGTTTTATTAGCTTATGTTTAAGTTATCTAATACCGGATGTTAACAAAATATTCCAAGTTGCCACATAACCGCGGGCACGGCTTTCCGAAAGATTAGACCCTGCAGGGGTGCTCCAACTAGTCCATCACAAACGTACACGGGCCGCAAAGTAATCCTCTATCACGAATCTCGTGATCTCGTCAGATTCCTTAGAGGAAAACCTCAACTCTCGGGGAAACCAAAGCTTCACTGGGATTCCTATACGAAAGATATATCGCTAAGGTAAGGCAAGGCTAGCAGGACCTCCTGACGTGTCGACGACCCTGATAAGAGCCGCGTATCTCAGTCTCAGGACACGCCGGATAAGCAAAGCGTATAGTGGCCAGAGAAATCTTCTGAGTTGCCCCGGGATGGCCCCGCACTGTGCTCTAGTTTGGACCAACACTCATGAGGAGCACTGGCCCGGGTTGTTGATTAAATTCCTCGGGTAGGCCATTCCCTATGCAGATTATTATTATTATGTGATTAGCAAATTAACACCAATGTTGGGTCCTGCCGGACAAGCCTTAGCACTACGCGATTTATTGAGGGGGTCCCCATAACAACCCCGAACGTGTTAGGAGCGATCATTATGGAATCAAACACCGGTAGACGGTAACTACGGCGGCAATAACGGAACAAAGCACCCGGCAAAAGGCTAGGCCTTCCGTCATTTACCAAGTATATAGGTGCATTAATTAAATAACAGAATTTAAGATAATGATATCAAGCTCATATTATCACATGAGTCAAAACACCTGCATCTAGCAACGCTAACATTAGTAGCTGAGCAAAGCCTACTTAGCCATTCAAGTTTCCTAGGAAGGGATCAATGTTTGGATTCATGGCATATCAAGAGGCAAATATTTCAGTGGTAGGCAGCGAGCATATGATAAGGAAACGTAATCTAGCATAACAAGTCTAGAGATGGAATCAAGGTCATATCATCTTGCTTGTGATATCCTCAGCTTGGAATGGTTCTTGATCGTCCTGCACGTACTCTCCTGACTCCACGTATTCGTTCTCCGACCCTGGTGCTACCCAACATAAGAATAACATCCAATGAACAACAACACCTCAATATGCAACAAGCACATGATGCATGAGATGAAAAATGAGCATGCATCACTATTTCTATCACCAACACAAGCTTAAGAAGCTAAAACAAGTTCCTTGAGAGAACTGCATGCTAACCTATTTTGACATGCATGAGAATGACATGATCAGATGCGTCTCGTGAAAACGATGCAAAACCATATAAAGAACAATAAAATCGGAGCTACGGATCAACGGGAATCAACAAAACAAGCTATGAAGCCCTACGTGTCAAAATCATCTCCACACACTCAAATGGCACTAATATGGTATTCCCAGGTTGCCAAGACATAAAACAACCCATCATGGATGGGGTGGAGCAAAGAAGAACACCACAACATCAAGTAAGCACCCACAATCATCAAAATGACAAAACTACACAATCTGCCATAAAATGCATCATAACACTTTGTGAGCTACATGCACAACACCTACAACCACCCAACTATGACAAATAATATATGTGGCTGTAGCTAGCCAAGAATACTACCAGCACAAGCAATAATCACACAAAAAGGAATTAAACACAGAAAGTTATAGCTCTGCAAACTTGCCCAAAACCATCAGATCTCAGGGACTTCGTGAAAATTCCTGCACCTAACTTTCTGTCTTTTCTCTGAAGCTTTTTGACAGCAGCCAAAACAATACCTACAGGGTTCCAAATGACATGAAATTATACAGCGAGCTAGACAAACATATCAGCTCCAACTTACTAGTTGAAAGCTAGGGCTAGATCACAACACAATGACCAGCACAACCTCATCTACAGGGGAAGAAAAATATAAACAGATTCTCAGACTTAATTTCAGCCACAAGCCTACTTTGGATGGGCACAACTTGCACACATGGATTCCAAATCATGAATTGAAACCAACATGTGGTAGAGGGGGTCACCCTCTACTACCACAAGCAAGAAACAAATACAAGAGCACATCACAATCCATGGAACAAAGCTCTAAACATAGAAGAAAATGCAAATATGCCATTTTCAGAAAATGCTCCAATGGCAAAAATGATTTCACCATTGGATTCCTGGGATCTTTCTACCCCAAAACCATATATGAAACATATGCACTTGCTTGGAGCAAGTGAGCTTAAACTAGGAAGGAAAAACTACATAGATTCCTACAAATTGACGAGTGCAACACCATATGTGTAAAATCACTAGAACAACTCCTACACAAGCACTTGCATGACCACAACATCAATGTTGACATGAGGGTTTTGAACCCATGTGTGTGTGCCATGGTCATCACCAATCCCAACCATATCTACAAGCAAACACACCAACACAAGAAACATGCACCACTCACATATGGACACATGAAGGTGCACCTTGTTCTAGTAGGTGGGGAATCCATACACACAAGCACATGCTCACAATCCATGGTGCACATGAAATATGTTCATGCGTGTGTGTGCTTCACACACACCACTCCTCAATATAAACATGCACTCAAAACCTACCACACTACACCATTTAAGCATGACACTAGTGCATCATCATCACCATGAGGAAGAGCTGCTCACACACATGCAACACACTAGGCTAGTAAAACACCCACAAGTCAAGCACCTCACAAACATCTCTTATGGAAGAAGATCCACACATACACTACTCTACCTTTCAAATAACTACACACTCACATAGACACACATGCTAGCAGAAAAATACCTTCACACACATGTTGTTTGTGGGAAGAAAGTATTCCCACTTGGTGTAGCTCACACCAAGCAACTCTCATACACATACAAGAGGAGAAGTAGCAAGAAGGTAAAAGAAAATAAATTAAAAGGGGTGGTGGTTTCGAACCCAGGACCTCCTGGTGCAAGCCACAACACCAAACCATTCTGCTACCAAACACTATCTCGACATGGAAGGATAGAAAAGCAAGTTGACTGCACTGCTGCTGCAACGCTACTGTTGCCCGAAATGTAATGCAAAAAGGGGGAGAGATCTCCTGGGACTCGAACCCACAACCTCTCGAGAACAAATACTGGCTGCTACCACTGCGCTACGAATCGGAGATTGCAAGTATATAGATATCTATACAGAAACTACCAGTAGCACCCGCAACTGGGCTCTGCACGCCGGCGACAGTGAGATCGTTGGTCTTGCCCCGCCGTTGCTGCCGCTACTGCTGCGCCACGCCAGTGCACTATGCCACTGCTGCGAGGAGGTCCTAGAGAGCCACTGCTACCGCACGGGCATGGTACTGCTGCCGAGTCTACGCCACACACACTACATCACACGAGCTGCTGCCCTGCTTCGTCAGAGGTACACGCGACAGGGAGATCGTCATGCCCTGCTACTGCAGCTGCTACCGGAGGCACCCACGCCAGGGAGGCGATCTCCTACTCTACTGCTACCCACACACCGGCAACACGCCTCCGAACCGCTGCGCTATGCTACTGCACCCACATCACTTGTTACGGTCTGACGGACTGCATCACAGAGAACACGGCGAGCTCTACCTCGGATCTAAGATGGAACCGAGGAGGAAGAAGGAAGGGGAGGTGATCTGCTGACCCAGAGGAGGACGAAGGGGGGCCGATCGGGGAAGGAGTCCGAATGAAGAGGAAGAAGGCGCGCCGGGACGTTGCCGTAGATGAAGTAGAGGAAGACGACGGGAACTCTGGGGCCGAGGCGATGGCGCGCTCCTGGCCGTCGTTGTGGTCGCCCCTCGACCCTACCAACGATGGGGATGGAACGCGGGGTCGAACCCCGATCTCCTGGACATGGCCGCCGGTGCCGGAGACGACGGGAGGCAGGGGATCGACGACGGGCTCCTTCTCTGCTCTCTCTGTTATCCCTGCAGCAGACTTACCGCGAGGAAGGAAGGGAGGAAAGATGGAGATGGGGAGAGGTGGCGGCGGCGGCTGAGGGGGGAAGAGGAACCCTAGGCGAGGGGATGCACGGACGCCAATGCAATTTAAAGGGGGGCCTTGACGTTGCTGCTGCTCACGGTGTCGGCCGAGTCCCTCTCTGAACCTGACGGAGAGCAGAAGCAGGGAGGCATCGGCGTCAGGAGGGGGACGAAAGGCACACGGGCCTCAACGCGCGAGGGAGGAAGAGAGATGGGCCGCCAGGGAAAAGAGAGGAAGCCCACTGGCGCCACTTTAAAGCAAAGGGAACCTTGTGGCCTCTTCTAGTTAAAAGAAAGGCCAGAAAGAAAAAAATAAAACAAGGCAAAACTACTCGGGATAAATCAAAAGAGAATACCCCCTGGTCATAGAAAAAATATGACCTAATGAAATAAAACAAGAACAAGATTTTTAGGAGCAAGCAATATTTCACAAAACAGAATTAATGCCTCTGTTTTGTATTTATTGCACATGTTTACAACACTTTAAAAATCACCAAACTAGCACAACTTAACACCCACAATATCCCCTAAATAAAAGACATTTTTACAACAGCTTAGGAGCAAGCTAATATTTGAACTAGGGAATTAAAAGAGAGAGAGGGGTTTTGTAATCAAAGGGTTTTGCAAACCAACTATCACCACAAACACTACTACTACTCACCACAACACATATGCACCAACATCACATGAAATCATAAGACACCACATCATCACCACCACACTTGCAATCACAAAGTCTCAAAGAAACATGGAAGATATGATATGACATGCATGCATGCAAGGAAGAAAATACAAGGGACATCGCATAAAGTCATGGCACAAATGATATCATCATATTCCTGACAAGGTGGACCCACTTGCAATAGTTCCAAATAGGGAAGGTTTACACTTGGGGCACTACAAACTCTCCCACACTACAAAGAAGATCTCGCCCTCGAGATCTAAGACTTGAAGAATTCGGGAAATTCGGAACGGAGGTGATCCTCGCGTTCCTAAGTCGCCTCTTTATCGGAATGGTGTGACCACTGCACTTTGAGAAATTTGACAGTCTTGTTACGGGTCTTGTGCTCAGTCGCCACGAGAACCGCAACTGGATGCTCACGATAAGAAAGGTCAGGCTGAAGGTTGATGTCTTGAAGATGCACAGTGCGCTCGGGGTTCTTGAAACACCTCCGAAGCTGAGAAACATGGAACACATCATGGACATTTGCAAAGTTTGACGGGAGCTCAAGCTGGTACGCAAGGTCGCCTCTCTTGTGGACCACTCTGAACGGACCAACGAAACGAGGCGCAAGCTTGCCTTTGATGCCAAAGCGCTGCATACCCTTCATAGGCGACACCTTGAGATAGACAAAGTCATCAAGCTCATAAGACATGTCACGGTGCTTGCTATCATAATAGCTCTTCTGACGGGACTGAGCTGCCCTGAGGTTGTCGCGAATGATCCGACACATCTCCTCAGCTTCTTCTATCATATCATTCCCAAGGATCTGACGATCGCCGGTCTCGGACCAGTTGAGCGGAGTACGGCACTTTCTGCCATAGAGAATTTCAAACGGAGCCTTGCCAGAACTAGCTTGATAACTGTTGTTATACGAGAACTCCGCGAAAGGCACACAATCTTCCCATTTCATGCCAAAAGAGATAACACAGGCTCTCAGCATATCCTCAAGAACTTGATTCACTCTCTCCACTTGACCACTAGTCTGAGGATAGAACGCTGTGCTGAAGCGGATCTTCGTGCCCATAGCAGACTGAAAGGAGTCCCAGAACTTGGAAGTGAAGATACTTCCGCGATCTGAAGAGATCATCAGAGGTACGCCATGCAAAGAGACAATCCTGGAGGTGTACAACTCTGCCAGCTGAGCTGCTGAAATAGACTCCTTGACTAGAAGAAAATGAGCCACTTTACTCAACTTGTCGATGATGACGAGGATAGCATCATTACCCTTCTTGGACTTTGGAAACCCGGTGACGAAATCCATCTCAATGTGATCGAACTTCCACTCGGGAATCGGCAAAGGCTGCAAAAGGCCTGCTGGGCGTTGATGTTCTTCTTTCACCCTTCGACATACATCACACTCGTTTACGAACTGAGCAATCTCACGTTTCATACGAGTCCACCAGAATGTCTGCTTCAAGTCATGGTACATTTTGGAGCTTCCAGGATGAATAGAGAGCACAGAGTTATGAGCTTCTTCCATGATCTCCTTCCTGAGATCACCTTTCGCGATGACAAGGCGATCCTCGAAAAACAACGTGTACCTGGCATCAACAGTGAAGCACTTATACTTTGGGAGACTCTTTCCCACGCCAATCTTGACCTTCTTCACCATAGCGTCAAGAAGTTGAGCTGCTCGGACCTGATCTTCCAAGGTAGGAGAGATCTGAAGGTTTGCAAGAAATACCTGAGGTACTAGCTGAAGGTTGAGCTTCCTGAAAGACTCAGAAAGACCCGGCTGGAGAGGTCGCAGAATCAAACTGTTGCAATATGCCCTCCTGCTCAATGCATCCGCCATGACATTAGCTTTGCCTGGCGTGTACTCAACACTCGGGTTAAAATCCTGGAGCATTTCCACCCAACGTGTTTGCCGAAGATTCAAGTTAGGCTGAGTGAAGATGTACTTGAGACTCTTGTGATTGGTGAACACTTCAATCTTACGTTCTAACAAGAGATGTCTCCAAGTCATCAAGGCGTGTACCACAGCTGCTAGCTCGAGATCATGCACATGATAGTTCTTCTCCGCTGGCTTCAACTGCCTGGAGGTATAAGCAACCACCTTCTTATCTTGCATCAGGACTGCACCAAGACCCTGGAGAGAAGCGTCGCAAAAGACCTGGTACGGCTTGGAATCATCTGGAGGGACCAAGACTGGACTGGAGGTAAGCTTCTCTTTGAGTGTATCGAAGGCCAGTTGACACTCTGGAGACCAAGCATACTTAACACCCTTCTGAAGAAGACTTGAGAGCGGCTTGGCGATCTTGGAGAAGTTCTCAACGAACCTTCTGCAATAACCAGCAAGCCCGAGAAAGCTTCGAAGTTGCTTCACATTCTGCGGAGGCTCCCATTCAACAATAGCCTGAACTTTGGACGGATCAACTTTAATGCCCTCGGCAGAGATAATGTGCCCAAGATAAACCACTTCTTTCAGCCAGAACTCGCACTTGGAAAACTTGGCATACAGCTTGTACTCTCTCAGCTTATCAAGTACCAATCTGAGATGTTCTTCATGTTCTTCCTCAGATTCCGAAAAGACCAGAATGTCATCGAGATAGAGCAAGACAAATTCATTCTTGTACGGAGAGAATATATAGTTCATCAATCGACAGAATGTCGGAGGAGCATTTGCCAGACCAAAAGACATGACCGTATACTCATATGAGCCAAAACTAGTCCTGAAGGCCGTCTTCGGAATGTCTTCCTCGCGAATGCAAATTTGATGATAGCCCATTCTAAGATCAAGCTTGAAGAAGACCTTAGCACCTTTCAACTGTTCGAACAACTCAGTTACGTTCGGAAGTGGATATTTGTTCCTGATTGTCTTCTTATTCAATGGACGGTAATCGACACACAACCGGTCCGTGCCATCCTTCTTCTTGACAAACAGAACACCACAGCCCCACGGAGACGAGCTCGGTCTGATCAAACCCAAACGCTTCTGCTCATCGAGTTGCCTCTTAAGTTTCTTCAATTCTTCTGGACCCAGCTTGTATGGCCGTTTGCACACTGGCTCTGTGCCTGGCTCAAGCTCAATGACAAACTCAACTTCACGGTGCGGAGGCATGCCTGGTAGCTCTTCGGGAAACACATCTTCATACTCGTAGACCACTGGGACTTGCTCAATAGGATTGATCTCACCCTTTTCATTTAAGGAGAACAGACGGATTGTATCATCGCGCGCCGCGAATATAATCACGTCTTCCGAAGAGTGGGTAAGCTTCACTTCTTTGGCTTCACAATCAATTGATGCCTTGTTCATGGCCAGCCAATCCATACCAAGAATCAAGTCCATGTCGGAATTGCCCAAGACATAAGGAGAGGCCAGAAAAGAATAACTTCCCATCTTGACATTGACATCAGGAACTCTACAATTTGACCTCATCTGAGCACCCGGAGAAACTACCCCCAAAGGTCTATGCAAACTTGTCGCGGGAAAATCATGCTTGATGAAAAATGACTTTGACATAAAGCAATGTGAAGCACCAGAATCGAACAAGACTTTAGCAGGAAAATCATTGACTGAAAGATTACCCATGATCACATCAGAGGAGTTGTCTGCTTCAGTTGCGTTCACCATGTTGACTCGAGCTGATCTGGGGCTGAACTTGACAAGAGCGTTGCTTGGAGGTTTGCCTGGAGGAGGAGGCGGCAGTCGGAGCTGAGAAGTACATCTGTTGGCATAGTGACCCTTCTGCCCACACTTGTGACAAGTGACATCTACTGGCTGCCGGTACTGAGTCTGAGGAGGCCCTTGCTTCTGAAGCTGGAATCTCTGATGGAAGACAGGGTTGGGTGGGTGGGAAGAACCACGACCACCTGAGTGCTTAAGCTGCTGCGAGTGCCGAGGAGAAGGAGGAGAAACCCAAAACTTCTGTTGCTTCTGAACCACCTGAGTCGAGGAAGAGCTGGAATCTCTGAAGCGCTTCTTATTATTTTCCACCCTGAGCAAGGCTGCCTCTGCTCTGAGAGCTAGGTTGTAGAACTTGTCGAACTCCTCAGGATCGTGCAAGGCAAGAGCTAACTGCAAGTCTTCTTCCAAGCCACCCCAGAACTGATAAATCTTGCTCTTCTGATCCGGGATATCCTGGAGCGCGTAACGGGCCAACTCGTGGAACTCAACATTGTACTTGTACACGGAATTGCCGCCCTGCTTCAAATGCCTGAACTTCTCACGCATCTCCTCCACAAAACTGGAAGGGATGTAGTGGGACCTGAAGTCACGACAGAACTCATCCCAAGACATCACCCTGGCGCCTCTGGAATCCTTGAGCTATTGCCACCAGATAGAAGCCTGCCCCTTCAACTGAAATGTTGCAAACTTGACATAATCCTCCAGACGCACATTGCTACACTCGAAATGTTTGTTCATATCACGGATCCAATCTTCTGCATCAAATGGCTGGTCGCATGAGGTGAACGTCTTAGGCTGGTTCGACATAAACTGACTCAGACTCGCAAACTGATTTCCACCATGTTGAAAATTGCCTTGTTGTTGGTTGGCTCTCTCTTGCAGCAACTAAATCAACATCTGGGTGTTTGCATTAGTAGCTGCCATCACCGCTTGCCAGGCCTCTGCAGGAGGAGGAGGCGGCGGCGGAGGGGGAGGAGGTGGAGGCGGCATATCCTCACGCCATGGGTTCTGACGAGTCGGTGGAGCCATCCTGAAGACGGATATCATATTAGTCCATAGAATAATTGAAGATATTTCTGAATCAAAAGACAGAATATCTGAACAGAATTTAGCAATTGCACTCGAACAACATAGCAAGAATGCATCCTCAAAGTGACGGACGACAAAATTCCGATAAGGACCACTAAAAACAAGTGTGAGCTAGAATTGCTCGGAACAAACATATGATCGAGATTTCCCAAACCTCAATCATGCATCTGTAGGAAGATAGTCCTATAAGATACTACTTGATACCCCACCTATGAATTCCCGAAATAACTGGTCAGGCAATCTGGTACACGGATACAAGGAGTATATCACACAACTCCTAAACTAACCCGTCACCTGTATCACATCCGTCAACACACAACCAGCATCTCGGACCTTCATCTACAACACACCCTCGTGATCACAACGATACCAAGTGTGGTAGTACCCCCGAACAATCTGCACTAGTACTGGGGACATCGGGGTTATCTCGCCACTACTAGTATTGAAGCAATTACGAACATCCTTTGTTCTTAGATACTCAGAAATCTAAATGATGGCGATGTGCGCAAGAATCCCCTGGAGCTCAACTCCCCTGAAACTTAAAGCAGATAGGAGGCACCAGGACAGGACTCTGTCACATCGAAATCATATAGATTTCACAAATACCCGCGTGATCATAAAAAAATTGAGCGAGAAAAGGAGTACAGTTAAAGATTTCCTAAGTCGGGAACCTCACTAGAGCATAGAAGAGGAGAAAAAAGAATCCTACTCTCCGATATAACTAAGACTCAAAACATTTTCTAGACTCGACTCGGCCAAGTACGATCACACAAAGGCTCCTATGGTCGTAAGGCTCTGATTAACAACTTGTAACATCCAAGATGCGGTCCTTTCCAATCTGGGGATCGAGGCCCCGAATTGGAAAGGAGCGCATCTAAGCGTCTCGCAAGCAGGTAACACAGCACATACATAATAATAAAGGATAGACAATCAGGGGTTCAATTGCCTTCTCATAAATATATCCGAGTACATCACGCATACAACCAAAGTAGTTCCGCTACGGACTACAAAACAGAGAAAAGGCTATGCTACCCTGCCTGCAGGCCCACGATCACGACCACGCCTCAATCTTCTGGATAGTTCACGTACAGGCGGTCGGTCTCCTCATCGTACAGCCACGCCAGCTGCGTGCTGTCGGGATCATCTGTCTCTGGTGTACCTGAACCTGTTGGTATTGTGGAGGAATCCATGAGCCACGGGGACTCAACAATCTAAGACCTTGGTGACAGAACTAGTCAAGTTATTAGGCAGGATAAGGTGAAGTGTTTAAGGTTGCATCATCCTAAGCTTGATTTGGTGGCTAACTTACGTAGAACATTTATGAAGGTGGACTTTACTAGCGGTCATGAATACTTGATCACTAAACGATCCTGAACACCTACCTACGTCATTCATAACCCCACCGTGTTCCCGATCGAAGAGGGATCTTCGAGGGGACAGTCACGGTTACGCACACAGTTGGCAGTTTTATTAGCTTATGTTTAAGTTATCTAATACCGGATGTTAACAAAATATTCCAAGTTGCCACATAACCGCGGGCACGGCTTTCCGAAAGATTAGACCCTGCAGGGGTGCTCCAACTAGTCCATCACAAACGTACACGGGCCGCAAAGTAATCCTCTATCACGAATCTCGTGATCTCGTCAGATTCCTTAGAGGAAAACCTCAACTCTCGGGGAAACCAAAGCTTCACTGGGATTCCTATACGAAAGATATATCGCTAAGGTAAGGCAAGGCTAGCAGGACCTCCTGACGTGTCGACGACCCTGATAAGAGCCGCGTATCTCAGTCTCAGGACACGCCGGATAAGCAAAGCGTATAGTGGCCAGAGAAATCTTCTGAGTTGCCCCGGGATGGCCCCGCACTGTGCTCTAGTTTGGACCAACACTCATGAGGAGCACTGGCCCGGGTTGTTGATTAAATTCCTCGGGTAGGCCATTCCCTATGCAGATTATTATTATTATGTGATTAGCAAATTAACACCAATGTTGGGTCCTGCCGGACAAGCCTTAGCACTACGCGATTTATTGAGGGGGTCCCCATAACAACCCCGAACGTGTTAGGAGCGATCATTATGGAATCAAACACCGGTAGACGGTAACTACGGCGGCAATAACGGAACAAAGCACCCGGCAAAAGGCTAGGCCTTCCGTCATTTACCAAGTATATAGGTGCATTAATTAAATAACAGAATTTAAGATAATGATATCAAGCTCATATTATCACATGAGTCAAAACACCTGCATCTAGCAACGCTAACATTAGTAGCTGAGCAAAGCCTACTTAGCCATTCAAGTTTCCTAGGAAGGGATCAATGTTTGGATTCATGGCATATCAAGAGGCAAATATTTCAGTGGTAGGCAGCGAGCATATGATAAGGAAACGTAATCTAGCATAACAAGTCTAGAGATGGAATCAAGGTCATATCATCTTGCTTGTGATATCCTCAGCTTGGAATGGTTCTTGATCGTCCTGCACGTACTCTCCTGACTCCACGTATTCGTTCTCCGACCCTGGTGCTACCCAACATAAGAATAACATCCAATGAACAACAACACCTCAATATGCAACAAGCACATGATGCATGAGATGAAAAATGAGCATGCATCACTATTTCTATCACCAACACAAGCTTAAGAAGCTAAAACAAGTTCCTTGAGAGAACTGCATGCTAACCTATTTTGACATGCATGAGAATGACATGATCAGATGCGTCTCGTGAAAACGATGCAAAACCATATAAAGAACAATAAAATCGGAGCTACGGATCAACGGGAATCAACAAAACAAGCTATGAAGCCCTACGTGTCAAAATCATCTCCACACACTCAAATGGCACTAATCTGGTATTCCCAGGTTTCCAAGACATAAAACAACCCATCATGGATGGGGTGGAGCAAAGAAGAACACCACAACATCAACTAAGCACCCACAATCATCAAAATGACAAAACTACACAATCTGCCATAAAATGCATCATAACACTTTGTGAGCTACATGCACAACACCTACAACCACCCAACTATGACAAATAATATATGTGGCTGTAGCTAGCCAAGAATACTACCAGCACAAGCAATAATCACACAAAAAGGAATTAAACACAGAAAGTTATAGCTCTGCAAACTTGCCCAAAACCATCAGATCTCAGGGACTTCGTGAAAATTCCTGCACCTAACTTTCTGTCTTTTCTCTGAAGCTTTTTGACAGCAGCCAAAACAATACCTACAGGGTTCCAAATGACATGAAATTATACAGCGAGCTAGACAAACATATCAGCTCCAACTTACTAGTTGAAAGCTAGGGCTAGATCACAACACAATGACCAGCACAACCTCATCTACAGGGGAAGAAAAATATAAACAGATTCTCAGACTTAATTTCAGCCACAAGCCTACTTTGGATGGGCACAACTTGCACACATGGATTCCAAATCATGAATTGAAACCAACATGTGGTAGAGGGGGTCACCCTCTACTACCACAAGCAAGAAACAAATACAAGAGCACATCACAATCCATGGAACAAAGCTCTAAACATAGAAGAAAATGCAAATATGCCATTTTCAGAAAATGCTCCAATGGCAAAAATGATTTCACCATTGGATTCCTGGGATCTTTCTACCCCAAAACCATATATGAAACATATGCACTTGCTTGGAGCAAGTGAGCTTAAACTAGGAAGGAAAAACTACATAGATTCCTACAAATTGACGAGTGCAACACCATATGTGTAAAATCACTAGAACAACTCCTACACAAGCACTTGCATGACCACAACATCAATGTTGACATGAGGGTTTTGAACCCATGTGTGTGTGCCATGGTCATCACCAATCCCAACCATATCTACAAGCAAACACACCAACACAAGAAACATGCACCACTCACATATGGACACATGAAGGTGCACCTTGTTCTAGTAGGTGGGGAATCCATACACACAAGCACATGCTCACAATCCATGGTGCACATGAAATATGTTCATGCGTGTGTGTGCTTCACACACACCACTCCTCAATATAAACATGCACTCAAAACCTACCACACTACACCATTTAAGCATGACACTAGTGCATCATCATCACCATGAGGAAGAGCTGCTCACACACATGCAACACACTAGGCTAGTAAAACACCCACAAGTCAAGCACCTCACAAACATCTCTTATGGAAGAAGATCCACACATACACTACTCTACCTTTCAAATAACTACACACTCACATAGACACACATGCTAGCAGAAAAATACCTTCACACACATGTTGTTTGTGGGAAGAAAGTATTCCCACTTGGTGTAGCTCACACCAAGCAACTCTCATACACATACAAGAGGAGAAGCAACAAGAAGGTAAAAGAAAATAAATTAAAAGGGGTGGTGGTTTCGAACCCAGGACCTCCTGGTGCAAGCCACAACACCAAACCACTCTGCTACCAAACAATATCTCGACAGGGAAGGATAGAAAAGCAAATTGACTGCACTGCTCCTGCAACGCTACTGTTGCCTGAAATGTAATGCAAAAAGGAGGGAGAGATCTCCTGGGACTCGAACCCACAACCTCTCGAGAACAAATACTAGCTGCTACCACTGCGCTACGAATCGGAGATTGCTAGTATAGAGATATCTATACAGAAACTACCACTAGCACCCGCAACTGGGCTCTGCACGCCGGCGACAGTGAGATCATCGGGCTTGCCCCACCGTTGCTGCCGCTGCTGCTGCACCACGCCAGTGCACTATGTCACTCCTGCGAGGAGGTCCTAGAGAGCCACTGCTACCGCACGGGCACGGTACTGCTGCCGAGTCTACGCCACACACACTATATCACACGAGCTGCTGCCCTGCTTCGTCCGAGGTACACGCGACACGGAGATCGTCGTGCCCTGCTGCTGCAGCTGCTACCGGAGGCACCCACGCCACGGAGGTGATCTCCTACTATACTGCTACCCACACACCGGCAACACACCTCCGAACCACTGCGCTACGCTACTGCACCCACATCACTTGTTATGGTCTGACGGACTGCATCACAGAGAACACGGCGAGCTCTACCTCGGATCTAAGACGGAACCGAGGAGGAAGAAGGAAGGGGAGGTGATCTGCTCACCTAGAGGAGGACAAAGGGGGGCCGATCGGGGAAGGAGTCCGAACGAAGAGGAAGAAGGCGCGCCGGGACGTTGCTGTAGACGAAGTAGAGGAAGACGACGGGAACTCCGGGGCCGAGGCGATGGCGCGCTCCTGGTCGTCGTTGTTTCCTCCCCTCGACCCTACTGACGATGGGGATGGAACGCGGGGTCGAACCCCGATCTCCTGGACATGGCCGCCGGTGCCGGAGATGACGGGAGGCAGGGGATTGACGGCAGGATCCTTCTCTGCTCTCTCTGCTATCCCTACAGAAGACTTGCCGCGAGGAAGGAAGGGAGGAAAGATGGAGATGGGGAGAGGTGGCGGCGGCGGCTGAGGGGGGAAGAGGAACCCTAGGCGAGGGGATGCACGGACGCCAACGCAACTTAAGGCGGGCCTCGACGTTGCTGCTGGTCATGGCGTCGGCCCAGTCCGTCTCTGAACCTGACGGAAAGGAGAAGCGGGGAGGCAACGGCGTCAGGAGGGGGACGAAAGGCACACGGGCCTCAGCGCGCGAGGGAGGGAGAGAGATGGGCCGCCAGGGAAAAGAGAGGAAGCCCACTAGTGCCACTTTAAAGCAAAGGGAACCTTGTGGCCTCTTCTAGTTAAAAGAAAGGCCAGAAAGAAAAAAATAAAACAAGGCAAAACTACTCGGGATAAATCAAAAGAGAATACCCCCTGGTCATAGAAAAAAATATGACCTAATGAAATAAAAGAAGAACAAGATTTTTAGGAGCAAGCAATATTTCACAAAACAGAATTAATGCCTCTGTTTTGTATTTATTGCACCTGTTTACAACACTTTAAAAATAACCAAACTAGCACAAATTAACACCCACAATATCCCCTAAATAAAAGACATTTTTACAACAGCTTAGGAGCAAGCTAATATTTGAACTAGGGAATTAAAAGAGAGAGAGGGGTTTTGTAATCAAAGGGTTTTGCAAACCAACTATCACCACAAACACTACTACTACTCACCACAACACATATGCACCAACATCACATGAAATCATAAGACACCACATCATCACTACCACACTTGCAATCACAAAGTCTCAAACAAACATGGAAGATATGATATGACATGCATGCATGCAAGGAAGAAAATACAAGGGACATCACATAAATTCATGGCACAAATGATACCATCATATTCCTGACAAGGTGGACCCACTTGCAATAGGTTCCAAATAGGGAAGGTTTACACTTGGGGCACTACAACATACCAATACATCATGGAAGTTATCAAACAAGGAATGAAAGTGTATTGAAGAACAATTCGAGAAAAGGTTGAGTTGCTGGAAAGGCAAGCTATTGTCTTACGGTGGTTGGCTGATCCTGATTAATTTAGTTCTCACTAGCATGCCGATGTTCCTTCTTTCCTTTTTTTTGAGATACAGGTTGGGGTACGGACAAGGTTGGACTTCTATGGATCCTATTTCTTTTGGCAAAGTGATGAGATCAAAAGAAAATACAGTCTTTCTCGGTGGGACATTGTATGTAGACCCAAAGAGCAAGATGGTCATGGGATCAAGAATTTGGAGGTCAAGAACAAATGTCTACTTAGCAAATGGTTATATAGACTGTTGGTAGAGTCTGAAGGCATGTGGGTACATATTCTGAGAAATAAATATTTACATGCTAAAACCTTGGCTCAAGTCACTTTGAAACCCAACGATTCACCCTTTTGGAAAGGTCTAATGAGAAAGAAGGCGGCGTCCTTTCATAGGTCTAAGTTTATCATTGGGATGGGGAGTCTACGAGGTTTTGGGAGGACACGTGGCTGGGGGCGACGCCGCTAGCCACGCAATATCCTGCTCTATATAATATTGTGCAGCGTAAGGAGGCTTATGTTGCTACTGTTTTACAGTCTGTTTCTCTAAACATTCAGTTCTGAAGGAGTTTGAGGGGAGATCGTTGGATAGCTTGGATTGATCTAGTCAGGAGGTTGATGGAGGTCAACCTATCAAACGAGGTTGATAGACTTCATTGGAAGCTATCTAACAATGGCATCTTTTCGGTGAAAACAATGTACTTGGACCTCGTTGATTCTGGATCGATCCCCAAATCGATTCATATTTGGAAGATTAAAGTGCCTTTAAGAATCAATTTTTTCATGTGGTTCGTTCACAAGGAAGTGATTCTCACTAAGGATAATTTGGCAAAGTGTAATTGGGGTGGAAACAAAAGATGTAGCTTCTGTGATCGGTTTGAGACGATCAAACACCTCTTTCTCGATTGCCCGCTAGCAAAAATACTTTGGAGTTCAATTCATATAGCCTTTAATATCACGCCTCCAACTAGCATTCACTCATTGTTTGGGACGTGGCCAGACGGAGTAGACATTTGTACGACGACACAGATTCGCATAGGAGTTTGTGCATTACTGTGGGCTATGTGGAACTGCAGAAATGACATGGTCTTTAACAGGAAATATCAAACCGAGTTTTTGCAGGTTATGCACAGGGCAATGTCATTGATCTGTACGTGGTCGCTACTCACTCCTGCGGAGGACAGTGAGTCTTTGGCTACTAGATGTACCCGATGGAAGATGGTAGCTCAGGATATCTTTAACTGGTTTGGATGGTGGTCCAATAGTAGAATAGCTGGATAGGTTTCTAGTCCTATTTTACGCCGGTTGTGGCTATTTACTTTTATAATTTTTAGCTTCTTCGTGAGCTTGTACTGGATTGCACACTTTTTCAGCACTTTAAATAAATGTGGCCGTATGCATCTTTCTGATGCACACACCGGAGGTGAGCCTCCTTTTCTAAAAAAATTAAGGGCTTATTTGTTCAAAAGAATTTTATAGAAATTGTGCAAGATTCTACTCCCTCTATATCATAATATATGGAGTTTTAGCAGTTCAATTTCATAATATATGGCGTTTTAGTATTTCCTAGGATTTTCTTGTATGCACCTTATTTTTGTTTCTAGGATGAGAAACAATAGGACGGTTTTCCTATCCTACTTTGAAAGTAATATACTCTGAATATATTTGTTTAGTTTAACCTCGTGAAAAAATTCATGTTCCCTTGAAAGTATATCTGGCCATGGGGAACACAACCCGGATGACACAACCCGACCCGGCCCAAAAATCTTAGGCCGGGCCGGGCCTAAACGTGCCATCGGGTCGGGCTCGGGCCTGTAATTTGAGCCCAGCAGTTGGGCTGGACCGGGTTCGGGCTTGACAAAAACTGATTTTACGTCGTGGTCGGGCCGGGCCGGTCAGGCCCAACCGGGGTTTTTCGGGCTTGGGCCCAATATTTAGGCCCGACGGTCGTGCCGGGCCGGGCTCGGGCCTGGGTTTTCAGCATCGGCCTTTTTTTTGGCCCGGACCGAAGCCCGACCCGACCCAAAGAATACCTAGGTATGCGTGAAAATAACATGCCATCTCCTCCTAAAAAAGGCATAGGGTTCTTCTGCCTCCAACGACATCGTTGGTATGTCTCCTCTCTGGTGGCCTTAGGGCAATGACGACATGGTAGATCCCGACCCTTGCTGGAGGAAGGACGTTGTTTTTAGATCTTTCTTCGAGTTTTGTTAGAATTTGTATTCTTCTTAGGAAGATGAGATGATGACATCTTGGTGAAGATGAAATAAAGTTATTCCCGTCTAGCCCCCGTTCCGGTGGTGCGTCTAGCATCGTTTGTCGGTGGATCTGTTCTTGATGGATCGCAGTTTGTCTACGTTCGTGTGTCTTCAGGTTGTATTCTTTCGATCTACGCATCTCTTCAATGGCGGCGGTTGATATTCTTGTGCGATGGATCTATGTGGCACTAGTACGATGACTTTTCAACTGTCTATTACAACAAGTTTTGTCCAGCTCCGACGAGGAAGGGACAATGAGGGTGGTACGTCTTTCGTCTCGCTTCAATGCTTGTAGTCATCGCTAGGTGGTCTACAAATATGGATGTAATTTTTACTATTTTTGGTATACGTTGTATTGTCATGTTTGAAGATAGCTAGGTTGGAAGTTTTTTTTATATAAAAAGTAACATGCCATGACAGTTGATCCCTACGTAATCTTTCACGCTCTCGTGTTTTTTTTAAATCCTACTACTAAACAAACAAACCCTTATTCTACGCCATAATATAATATCACATGCCATAATATCACTCTTTGGTTCAAAAGAATTTCATAGAAATTGTGGAGGATTCTATTTCCTAAGATTTTGTTGTATAAACCTTGTTGTGTTTGTAGGATCAGAAATTGAAGGAACTTTTTTCCTATGGCCAGCTGTGAAGGTAATTCCAAAGGAGAAAATATTCCCGATGGCACCCGGACCCATTGGGTGCGGGTAGAGCTCAACCAAACCCGCACCCATGTCCTTCAATTTTAACCACACCCACACCCGCACCCGCGTATGGGTACAAATTTTATACCATACCCGCACCCATGTGGGTATTAAAAATCCATGGATAAACCCACCCAAAAAACTCAACATGATATACTATAATGTATATGAAAATAACAACACTATGTAATTCAAAAATAACATTAATGCAGAGGCTGCAGCCCAACATAAGGTGCATAGAAGCATAACAAATATATATAGTTCTAACTTTGGCCAATACATGTGCACAACAATCACATGACATGCCAGAATCAACTTCAGAAGTCCGCAATTTAACGATTACAATTTACAATAAAGGTTCATATGATTGGGAATATAAGATATAACTAAGTTTATCACAGATTAATAAATAGCTTTAATTCTCCATTCCGCTGGTCGGAATCGGCAGGGTGGTGAGGTGAGGTCGTGACTTGTGAGGAGGAGATTGAGGAGACAGTGAGGTGAGGAGAAGATGAGATGGGAGGAAGAAAAGGCAGGGCGCGGCGCAGGGCGGTGATTGAGGAGATCGGGAGACGGGAGAGGAAACGAGGGCGTGCGAGTCAAGAAGTCCAGCCTCCAGCGTTAATTACGACTACCAATGATACGAGGAGGCCCGAGGCGGCGCATGATTGCGTCTCCGTGGACTAATAGATTTATTTGGGACTTTTTCTTTCAGAATTACCTTGGTTCACAGACTGGGTATGTGGGTACGCAGGTATGGGTTTTGATGTACCATGCCCGCACCCGCAATACCCAACGGGTTCATACTTTTTATCATTTATTTATTCATGGGTAAAGATTTTTTTTTCCATACCCTCACCCTAATGGGTAAATACCCGCTGGGTATGCGGGTAATGGGTACCCATTGCCATTAGGAAGAAAATTCCGTTGGGTCCAACCTCGTGAAAAAAGGAAATCCTGCATAATGTATTTCATGAACAATATGACATATATTTAAAAGATTCAAAATGTTTTTGTTGCCTTGGACCGAGCGTAGCTCAGATATTTAGATTCCTTGTAAAGCTGACATTTTTCGTATTCATTTCAAACTTTTCGGTGACATCTATTCATTGAGAGGGGACGTTTTATACCGTGTTAAAAAAAGATATTATGTTGCATTTTTCCAGTTGCCAAAACATTATTCACCACACATATTTCTGTTATCAGTTTTTGCAGAGCTTAATTAACATGACATGTCAGTTGATGCCTACGTGATCTTTCATGTTCTCGTGTTTTTTAAAATCCTGCTAGACAAACAAGCCCTTATTATACCCCAATAATAGTGCATACTATGGATGTGCTTGGATCCAAGGGACTAAAACTAGTCTAACTAAAACTAGTCTTTTCAAAAGGCTAAAGTTCCAAGCACCCCTGACTAAAGAGAGGCTAAAACTAGTCTTGAGGCTAAGATCTTTTAGTCTGGGGTACCCCTACTAAAATGTGCATTAATCTTCTCTCTCCTCATTTAACTCCTCAGGCAAGTTCTGAATTGAAGGGTTTGGATGATAATAAATGTTCATTAACTCGACTTTACTCTTTTTAATATTTGGATCCAAGCATAGGTGAGGCTAACAAGTTTTAGTCTCATATAATTTTAGTCATGAGACTTTTTTCCAAAAGAAAAGAGAGAAATTATTGCCTCAAGAACAAGAAAAGAAATGGCGCATCGATTTGAGCAACTAATAAACAAACCGAAGAGACTCAGAGGTCACGAGGAGGCGGGCTCAGCGGCAGAGGGCAACCACGCGACCACGAGAGGTCGCCGAGCCCTCGCCTCTATATATTCACATCCTCAGCCTCATTTCTCTGCACCAACCAAACCAATCGAAGCCAACCATCCATCGGGCGCCACCAGGCCACACAGCGCCGCCGCACTCCGCTCGGCTCGACCGATAGACCGGCGGCGATGGAGGAGCAGGGCAGGGGGGCGAGCAACAAGATCCGGGACATCGTGCGGCTGCAGCAGCTGCTCAAGCGGTGGAAGCGGATGGCGGTGGCGCCGGGCAAGAGCAACGGCGGCGTGCCCAAGGGGTCCTTCGCGGTGTACGTGGGCGAGGAGATGCGGCGGTTCGTGATCCCCACCGAGTACCTGGGCCACTGGGCCTTCGAGGAGCTGCTCCGGGAGGCGGAGGAGGAGTTCGGGTTCCGGCACGAGGGCGCGCTCCGGATCCCCTGCGACGTCGAGGCCTTCGAGGGCATCCTCCGCCTCGTCGCCGCCGGGAAGAAGGACTCCGCCGCCGACATGTGCGACCGCTCCTGCTCCTCCGAGACCGAGATCCTCTGCAGATGAGGACGCGAGGAGTTCTTGCGCCCGGCCCTCGCTTGCTCTGAAGATTGGATTCAGAAAGAGATCTTCTTTCCTTTTTTTTCCTCTCTCCTTTCTTGCGTTCTCCCGATCTTTCTTCTCGGTTTTAGCTGAAGAAAGGGGAAGAGGTTGCAACTAGATGGATCTGTAATTTGTACAACACCGGTAACAGACCGAGGATTGTTCAGTCTAATGCAAAAAACTTAGGCATTTGATCCTGTTTGTGCCATTCTCTCTTGTCTACTGTACATTCCTCTGCTTCCATTGTTTCAGGCACTTCCGGGTTCAGTCAGATGTTCCCTTTGCTTAACAGTCGAGCAACTGAAACTGAAACAAAAGCCTGCATCTTATCTCATTCAGATAACAAACTAACAATGGTTCATCATTGGGCACCGGCAGTAGGTCAAAAGATTGCTGCTTGGGGAAACGTAAACATAACCGCTGCGGCATTAACTTTGCAGGGCAAGCACTGATTCATTTCAGAAGTAAAAGAAGAACCGTTGCTTTCTGTTGGCTCATGGCATACGCATGCACCATGCCTACTCCATTCACAAGAGTTGCTTATTATCTACTACATCCAGGCTCGCCCGCGGTTGACGCCATGGCGGCCCGATGATCGATCAACCCCATGTGATACCGGCTTGCGCCCGTGGCGCCCCTCAACTCCATTCTTCATTGTCAATACATGGGTGGAATCAGCATCTTTTGAACCATGTTGCCGCTACCTCATATAGGAGAGGAGCCAGATAAAAGGAAGATTGTGTAGTACATGTTCACATGGCAGGCGCACCTGGCCTGAGGCCCTCGGAGCATCAACACACGAGGGGTGAAGCTCTCTGCATCTTTACCTGAATCTTGCATGTGCTGCTCAAATGGAGCGGCAGGTAGCCAGAGATCGATCAGTTTCATTTCGTTGGTGTCTGACCTCTTGATTTTGGAATCAGAATAATAATCTGCACTTGCTTTGTACTCAATTTTCTGGCACCACCATAGGATCCCATGTACATCTTCCTCCAGCGCAGGAAAGAAGCAGCCTGCAACTGACAGAGGTTTCTGTCAAGCACACCGAGGACAACAAATCAGGTGAAAGTGATGCTCTCCTTGATCCCCAGACAAATAGCTAAGGAAAGTACAGTGATTGATAATTATTCCAGCACACTGAACTTCTGAAAAAGTAAAAATGTTGCTGGACACTATTCCTGAATCCAGTAATACCCAACAAATCAAGTGAAAGTGATGCTTTCCATGATCCAGCAGCTAACGGAAATGCATGGATGGATCAACGTTGCAGCACACTAAACTTCAGAAGAAGAAAAAAATGTTGCAGGACACTATGCCCGAATCCAGTAACACCCAACAAATCAAGTGAAAGTGATGATTTCCATGATCCCATCAGCTAACGAAAGTGCAGTGATGGATCAACGTTGCAGCACACTAAACTTCAGAAGAAGAAAAAATGTTGCAGGACACACTTTGCCTGAATCCAGTAATGCCCAAATGGTGGAAAACGCACTGTACAAAGACAAGCACAACAAGGAAGCTCAACTTCAAGTTGATGGACACAAAATATGTATCCTTTGTTCTTCATGCAACACTGATAAGTTATCCTTCCGGTTCGGGGGTATATCCTCCTTTTCCAAAACAACAACTGATGAGTTATCCGGTGATCATCGATCGAAACATTATCCTCTGGCATATATATGCCCATTCAAGAACGAGAGTTTGAGATCCAGATCCAGGATAGCATTGCCGTTCGACTGTATCGGCAGTCCATTCTGTTTATTGAGCGGGCAATTTACTAGGGATGCTAGGAAATGCATAGCCCATTCAGTTTTAA
Organism: Hordeum vulgare subsp. vulgare; assembly: GCF_904849725.1. NCBI lineage: Eukaryota > Viridiplantae > Streptophyta > Magnoliopsida > Poales > Poaceae > Hordeum > Hordeum vulgare. Next base: position 565,978,043 of record NC_058524.1, on the reverse strand, counting down.
ATGGAGCTGGCATCCATGACGCACAGGATAGTGGATGGAATCATGGAAGGGATACACAACCCCATCATTTACATTTCTCAGCTACTCCCTAAGTTCCTAAATGCATATAAGTCTTTTTAGAGATTTCACTGCGGACTACAAACGCAATAAAATGAATAAATCTATACTTTAAAGTATGTCTATATACATCCGTGTGTACTTCATAGTAAAATCTTTAAAAAGACTTATATTTAGGAACGGAGAAAGTATATATGTATCACCCGAAGATTCAGAACCTTCATGTCAAAATTCAGAACGCAGAGTATATGCTACTCCCTTGTGATGGTCCCTTCTTTTACATGCTGTTTTTTTTGTGTGTCCAAAGCATGCAGGCTTGCAGCTCATTTTGTGGACTGTTCGACATGTTAGGGCGATTTTCTTTCTTTTATGGCTCTGCTTAAGCTCAGGTGAATCTTCTTTTGCAAGAAAACGTCATCGATTTTGTGCACCGTGTAATCTTGCGTGCATATTCATTCGACATGTTAGGACGATTATCTTGCAGGCTCTGGACTGCTCAAGCTCATAGTCAATTTCTGGACCGAGCACGATAAGGCATGTTAGGGCGATTTTATATTATGGCTCTGCAAAAGCTCATGCGACTCTTTTTTTCTTTGTTTGCAAACTCATAGTTCGTTTGTGGACCCTTTGATTTTGCATGGAGATTCATACAGATGTTTGTGTTTTTATTGAAAAATTCAAGAACAATCACGCGGCTTTAAGGAAGAGGAACCAAGTACCCGTCACTTCACAACACAGTGGAGTAAAAAAGCAGCAAAAGAAAGTTTGTGTACAATCTAAACAAGTTTTTTTCTTTTTTGTCGCATGTATTTTTGATTATCTGTTTTTTGTTACTTATACTCCAATAGTGGTCAACATTTTTTTTTGGGCACAAAGTTCATGGTCAAAGTTGGATTTCAGTTTCATTGTTTGTTTCTCAAACTAGCTAAATGGCTGGGCGTTAGTAAAATAAAAGAAACGGACTGCATGGAGGCAGTCATATTTTTTGTTGAAAACTGAAAATGAATCATTTCTTTGATTCATTCTTTTTTTTTTCACACTAAGCATTTTTCAATATTACCGTTCCTTAAAACAATTTGTTAGTAAAATACATAGTTACATACTTGTAAACTGAAAATTGCAGCAAACAATAAGTTCAATTTTGGATTTCACCCAAACATAGAAACAGCAGGTGCATAATCTAGTGAAATGCCTAGATAAAGAGAAACTTGGAAAAAGAAACAATAGTATAATATGAGTTACATACCATAAAAAATATACCATTGGATTCATATTCTAAAGCAGTTTCTAACAGTGTAACTTTTATAACATATGATTAGTAATTTGTGAGTCAGAATTATTCTCAAAGTTAATGTCAAAATTCGAGGGACCTTACATATTTGGACCGAGGGGTGTATCAAAAGTAATTTTACTCTCAACATTAATTTTCTGTCATTCCAATAAGAAACTTCTAGAATTTGTTGCTTTGTCATATTCACATTAATGACCGTGTCTATGTCTAAAGCAAAGTAAAAACCGAAAGGGAGATGATACGAACTTCTAAACTTCCATGAAAGCGATAGTCGTTTAACACATGCATGCATCCCTATGCTGTGCGTGTGTGTGTGCGATTGATCTTTCTTTACTTGTGTGAAAACTATATTTGGCATGTTTTGGTTGTACTTTTCGGTTCAAAAGTATGTAATGTTTTATTTTATTAAATTAATTTTAAGTAGCTGTAATATAGGAAGATGCTTAGTGAAGAAAAAGAAAAGGCGAAAGAAAAATACTCTATTGTGATTTTTTTTGCAGCACTACTCCATTATGATTTGCCAAATTTCAGTGACCATTGTCTTGGCGGTTCCATTTATTTTATGGATGCCAACGTGCAACTATTTAGCTAGTTTGTCAAACAAATAGTGAACCTCACATCACCCTTTCTCCCCCTCTCGCAAGGCGACTAGGTCAAAGTATTCTCCTCCTCGATCACCACCAATGAGCCTATGGATTTAGCTTTCTGCCTGCTAGTCCAGCGCTCGATGGCGGAGAGGGCAATCTCGATGACTTGACTCTTGATAGCACATAGAGTTAGAGTTTTTAGTCCTTGCGGATATGACGCTTATGCGAATGGTGGCGCTTCATCTTTGAATGTTCTTCCGGGCTCCAGTCATGCTCGAGTTCGTCATCGGTACATATTAGATAGAGGTGCAACGTAGATTCCTATCGACTCCACGGCGAGGTTATGATTTCTACGCAACAACGAGAGCTGGTGTCAAATTATTCAAATCAATTTGGAATTCAACAGCGATGAGTACGGCTCTGGGGTGTTCATCCTTAGGGAGGCATGCGCCAAGACACTCAGATTGTCATTGACAAGGTTAGCCTAGCTTCAGTATGGGAGTGACGAGAACATTGCTCGACGACCTGCTCACGCGATAGCAGTGGTCGGTTGGTCATCCAAAGACCTCATGTATTTCTTCTTACGTTTGAGATGCTTTGTACTTAGGGCGCTACTACGGATTAGTCGGATGATTTCTTAGGGAAATCATCCGCTTGCACGGCCGTCCAATACGTTCTCACATGACCTTTCGATCATCTTCCTTTGCTTCGGCCTCTTGCAATTCTGGTTGCTCTTGCAAACACGAAGCATCCCACACCCCTCCCGGCCCTCACTCGCAGCATATATGCCTCCCTCCCATCGCCCCGCACATCAGCAAAGTTGAAATAGCAGCATCGCCGGAAGCCAACGTAGGAACGCTTTGCATCGCAGACCCGTCGGCATTGACAAGGTTGGCATCGTGGCACTAGTGCTCCCCCGTCCATCTTGCAATACGAGCAGCGACGGGTGAGTGCTGCTACGGTGTGCCCAACATCTTTGCTCTCGTTCCGGTTTGCAACACTTGTCGACGCTCGCCGGCGGCAGGCGTTGCGTAGCAACACCGCGGCAACAACCATCCCGGCTTTCACACCGGCAGTCCACACCATAACACCAGTGCACCCCGGTCCTCGTGCAATGAAGCTCCGACATCGGCTTGCAACGGCTTCACTGTAGCCTGTAGCACCTCCTGCTGCAAACACATATCTCCCGCCGTCCATGGCAGCAGCTCGGAGCCTACCCCTGCTGCAACGCAGCTCCCTCGTTAGCACAACAACAACATGGTCGAGCATTGCCTGCTGCACTACAACTCTGCCGCCAGCCATAGAAGCAGTTTGGGTGTCGCCTGCTGCACTGCAGCTCCGCCGCCGGCCATGGCAGCAGCGTCCTCCTAACCTAGCCTACAACAAGAAGAGGTGAGCAAGAGAAAAGGGTTGTGGCAAGAGCAAGATGTGGAGAGAGGGCGCGAGCTCTGTGTTGATGGGAAGACGAAGACGAGGAGAAAATATCTGAACGGTTCATTAGGGGATAAGGTTTGATAGGGATGAGCGGTTGGTGGTCCGTGTCGCCACGCGTCGAGAGTTCTGGACGACTTACGAGCCGAGAAAATCAGTCGGCTTAAAACCAGCATTTTTCTTGTACTTATAGTAATATCTGTCCTTTTCACACACAAAAAAACGATGATCTTAAATTATTGGTCTCACAAATATTTTGTAGATAAAAGATCAAATTCCTCTACTCCCTATCCATATTAATTGACACAGATTTACTACAACTTTGGATTGGAGGGAGCAGTTTTTCATTCGTCCAAGTATACAAGTGGTCCTCAAATCAGGGCTAGCTTTTCATCTTGAATTTGACTATCAAAATATACGGTATACCATTCGTATTAAAAAGAGGTTTTTAATATCATATAGTTTTTATGACACATTACTCATATTTTATCAGTCGAAGTTACTATTGATGTTAGGCTTAGAATTTGAGTGACTTTAGGGCATCTCCAACACTGACACGCAAACCAGACTGTTGGACATGTTAGGGCGATTTTCCTTCTTTCACGGCTCTGCTTTAGCTCCGGTGACTGCTCTTTCGCAAAATCGTCATTATTTTTGTGGACCATGTAATCTTGCGTGGGTATTCATTCTAAATGTTAGGTCGATTATTGTGTAGGCTCTGGACGGCTCAAGCTTAAGTTTGCAATGTTAGGATGATTTTATTTTTATAGCTCTGCAAGAGCTCATGCGACTCTTTTATTTTATTTTTCTTTGCAAACTCATAGTTGGTTTGTGGACCCTTTGGTCTTACATAGTGATTCATACAGACATTTGTGTTCTATGAAAAAAATACAAGAAAAATCATGCGGCTTGAGGAAGAGAAAACCAGGACGTGTCACTTCACAGCATAGTGGAGTACAAAAGCACCAAAAGTAAGTTTGTGTGCAGTGTAAACAAGTTTTTTGTCCCATGTATTTTTTATTTTCCTTTTTTATTACTTATATTGTTTTCTTCCAATTTTCTCTTTTATCTTTTTATTAGGCATTTCACTAGGTTATGCACCTGCTCTTTCTATGTTTGGGTGAAATCCAAAATTAAATGCTGCAATTTTCAGTTTACAAGTATGTAATTATGTATTTTACTAACAAATTGTTTTGAGTAGCGGCAATATTGGAAGATGCTCAGTGTGAAAAAAAAGAATGAAACAAAGAAATAATTAATTTTGAGTTTTCAAAATTCCATATGATTGTCCTCCATGCAGGCCCTTTCTTTTATCGGTGCCAAAGCACGACCATTTAGCCAGTTGACAAACAAACAATGAAACTGAATTGTAACTTTGACCATGAACTTTGCGAGAGAAAAAATGTTGACCATGAATTTGACTAATATAATATGAATTACATACCATAAAAAATATGACACTGGATTTATATTCGAAAGCATTTTCCAACTATATAACGATTATATCATATCGAGAGGCGATTTCTTAGGCATGATGGTAGCTACATACCCTTTGGTATACGTGCCTTTTTTGATATACGAGGTGTCGGGTTTCAATGACATTGACACAAGTGCATTTGTTTTGTATATGAATGACCTTTTCTCATTTTTATTAGTCTTTTTTGTTACCTTTTTGACACAATTATATTTTTGCTGTGTAGAAGGGGCGTTTCTCACTTTTCTCGGTCTTTTTCCCTTGCCTTTTTGGCATAATTGCATGTTTGCTTGCCTGACTGGTACAAAACCATGATATTTTCACTCTAGAGTAATTTTTCATATTTCAAAATAAGTTATCAAATTAATTAGAGATAAAAATTGGGGCCATGTGTAGCTACCATCATGGGTAGCAAATTATTTCTAATATCATATAACTCATAATTTGTGAGACAAAATTATTGCCAAAGTTAAACTCAAAATTTGAGGGACCTTACATATTTGGACCGAGGGGTGTATCCATATAAATTTTATTCTCAGCATTATTTTTTCTGTCATTCCAATAAGAAACTTCTAGAATGTGTTGCTTTGTCATATTCATATTAATGACCAGTAAGAACAAAAGGGAGATAATGGTAACTTCTAAACATTCATGAAAGTGATTATGGTTAAACACATGCATGCATCCCTATGGTGTGAGTGTTCGTGCAATTGCACTTTCTTTGTTTGTGTGAAAACTATACTGGACATATTTTTGGTTGTACTTTTCGGTTCAGAAGTATGTAATTATTTATGTCATTAACACATAATTGTAAGTAGTGGTAATATAGGAAGCTGCTTAGTGAATGAAAAAGAAAGGATAAAAGAAAATACTCCATTGTGATTTGCCAAATTTACAGTGACCATTGTGTAGGCGGTCCCATTTATTTTATCGATGCCAACATGCAACTATTTAGCTAGTTTGTCAAACAAATAGTGAACCTCACATTACCGTTTCTATCTCCCTCACAAGTCAACTAGGTAAAACCCTTCCTCCCCACGATCTCAGCTGACGAGCCCGTGGATTCAGCTTTCTTCTGCGCCTGTCAGTCCAGCGTTCGGTGGCGGGGAGGGCAATCCGAATGACTTGGCTAGATATGGTTGTCTTTTTTTAGCCTCGCAGGTATGACGATCGGGAATGACGGTGCTTCATCTTCGACTCGTTCTTCCAAGCTTCGATCCTGCTCGAGTTCGTCCATCAGATGGAGTTGGAACGTAGATTCCTACCAATTCCTTAATGAGGTTAGGATTTCTGGTCTTGCATACGCAACAACAAGAGGTGTCAGTTTCTTCAAATAAATTCAAGAATTCAACAACGATGACTACGACTTTGGGGTGTTAGTCCTTAGAGCATCTACAATCGGACTTGATAAATTCGTCCCCCCCCCCCATACGTCCATGGACGCATCCGCATAACCCCTCACATCTCATGCCCGACAACCACATACCTTAAATCCGGGCTCTTAAATCCATGCATGTCCATCATACACACCAATGTCGCACGTAAATAACAAGTGTTCATACCGTAAATACATAGTCCTTACATGAAATTTATTTTAAGTACACAACTCAAACATTAGCTCATTGGTTTCTATTGTGGGTCCACATAAGCTCCACAAGGTGAGTGAGGACATGCTAATCTCGAAGATTCTGATGCATCTGCAGAAAGTTCATAAGTTGGCATCTTGATCTTCTAGGATTTGAACTTGTTCTCCATGCGCTTCAAAAATCATTGGTTTGGACAACACCATCACCCTCATTCTCGACTATCATATTGTCCAAAATAGCACAACTTGTCATCAGATGCCACAAAGTTTCAGATTCCCACATCATTGCAGCTCCACGAACAATTCTCCAGCGAGCTTGAAGCACTCCGAATGCTCTCTCCACATCCTTCGTATCTTCTTCCTGCATTGTTGTAAAGTGGCTTTGTTTGTTGTAGTGTAGTTCATATATAGTCTTCACAAATGCCACCCAGTGAGAATAGATGTCATCGGCATGACAGTATCAAATGTTGTAATCATGGACGTTGACACTATAGTTGCATGGCGGCGATTCTCCATTACAAAGCCTCCTGGACAGGGAGATCGTTGAAGCATATTGATGTGGTTGTGTTAACCCAACATTTCAAAGAAAACATGCCAAATCCATAAGTAATGTGATGCCACTACTTTTAGTATGATGGTGGACTCTTTGGTATGACCTTGATACATTCCCAGCAAACCTTTGGGGCAGTTCTTTCATTGCCAACACATACAATCAATTGATCCGAGCATTCATGGAAACCATCATGCCTCTTCAATAGCCAACAATTTTTCTGTGTACTGCACATTCGGTTCTCTCAGATACTCTGCTCCAAACACCTGCACCATGGTGCACGCAAACTTGATAATAGTCTTCAGGCATGTGCTCTCCCCCATTGGAACCATCTCACCAACGACATCTACGATAGTACCAAGTGTAAGCATCCTCAGAGTAGTCGTGCATTTTTGCTTAGTAGAGAAATAAAGTTGGCCGTAACAACCCCTTGTGAACTTCAAGTAGTCATTGTGTGCCTCCACTTCCTCCATAATGTGCAAAAACAATAGTTTCCACATGCTAAAATGGGGACGAAACCATGGATCATCCAGAAAAATTGGTCTGGAGTAAAGTAGTCCTTGTGCAGTAGGCGTGCTCCGGAGACCCTATCCCGATTGATCAATCTTACTTCTTTGTTTGATCCCTTGAATTTTAGAATATGCTCCACCTGCTGGTCCATTTCTTCTTGCATGCTCATGAGCATGAGCATGTCCACTTCTTCGCCTGAATCCAACCAATCGAAGAACTCAGCTTCAATCCTTTTATAGAGCTCCGTTGGTCCATACTCCTCGTCCGACGAAGCATCAAAATTCATGGCTTTCCATACAAATAAATCACAAAAAATGGGTCGGACATACTGTCGAACACATAGAGGGCAATGGGCAGCCCAAGAGTTGTCAGACGTACCGTAGTGGCATCAGGGCAGGCAACGATGTCCATGGCGGCGAGCACGAGAGAGAGGACTGATGTGCCATTCCTGGCGGCACTGAAGCACGAAATGGACACATAGAAAGAGTGGCGCCAAAGCTGCAGACGTCCTACGTGGACAAGTAAGAACAAAGGGAGAGCAAATGCATCCGGTAGATCGAGGGAATAGATTTCGTGCAATTTATGGTGGGTAGGTCTGTCGGGTCCGACGTGGCGGCGCGCCCTTGCGCGCCCGAGCATCCCCATATTTGCCACATATTCGGGTTGGATATGAGGGGTACCGGTTATCTCGGACATTTGAGGCCCGTTTGAGGTGCCCGTCTGGGTCACTGACTTCGTAGTCCGACCATGCGTTTGAGGCGGGTTTGGGGGGTGCCCAGGTGTACATGCTCTTAGGGATGGGGCATGCACCAAGACTCTTAGACTGTCATCGACAAGGTCAGGTCAGCCCGGTTCCGGTATAGGAGTGACGACAACAGCGTGTCGACGACTTATTCAAGGGATAGGAGTGGTCGGTTGGTGGTCCAAAGACCTCGATGTATTTTTTTTTATTACGTTTGGGATGCTTTGTACTTATATTGACATGAGTCTTTTTCAAAAAGAAAAAAAAGCAGTGAGGGTAAATTATTGGTCTCATTAAAGTTCTCTAGATAAAAGATCAAATTCTACTAGTATTCCCTTCGTTCAAATACAAAAGCAGTCCTGAAATCTGGGCTTAACTTTCACCGTCAATTTGACTATCAAAATATGAGGTATATCATCGGATTCGTATTAGAAAGAAGTTATTTGCAAAAGCGTTTTATAGTAATGGACAAAGATAGTAATTTTTAGAGTGAATTCTACTTTTTACCTTGTAATTGTACATTTGTAACACATATTATCCCATTTAGTGAAACTTTTATCAAAATATTAGATTTTGAAGGTTTTATCACAGTTTTGCATTTTTTTTGTTTATGTAAGATATGATCGTCTTGTCGCGTTAATGATTCGTTACAAAATATGTAAAAGTCCGAGAGCATATTTGTGTACAGGGATGGAGCCAGAATAACACTAGGCCCCGGACCTACTTCAATGCTACAGTAAACTGCAATGCGAAATAGTGTAAAAAATCTACAGTCAACAAAGCTTTTTTATGCCATGACCCGAGTCTGGCCCCAGGCCTGGGGTTTAGCTCCGCCACTGTTTGTGTACTCATGATGTCACCTCAAACCTAACCTATTAGACACGCATAAAAAAACGAGAGTTCAAAGCTTTTAAAAAGAGTATCCAGTTGAATTTTCACTTGACAGGGTAAAACGTGAAATTTATTCTAATTTTTATGACACATAACTCATATTTTATCAGTCAAAGTTACTGTCCATGTTAGGTTAGCATTGGAATGACCTTTTATGTCACAAGAAATTTCGTACTTGTGGAAAAGCACTGAAGCTGAACTAGTCCTCCGTTACTCAAAGATCGGAATGTCAGAAGAAATTTCCTCCTCCAGTCCGCATGTTTAATTTTCCCGTCATTCCAAAGAGAAACTTCGAGACCATATTTACTTTGGGACGTCCGTACTGAAGACCGTACCGTGTGGTGCGTGCAACAAATCGGCAGTAAAAACGAAAGGGAGATGAACGATATGAACTTCCAACCTTCCATGAAACCAACGATCGATGACGAGTCAACACACCATGCACGCAGCTAAGCTACACCATCATGCATGTGGCCGTTTGCACTCTGTACAATCTATAGAACCAAACGAGAAGCGATCTATACCTAGTTTAATTTTTCAATTGAAGGTAAATAAACTCGTCATTCTACGTGCTCGCCGGCGCGGCACGGCACGGCCGCCGGAGCCGCTGCCATGCATGGCGACGTCCTCCAAGCTCTGGCTAATGGAGCGACGGACCTTCCTCCTTAGTTCTTCCCCCTGCCGCTGCCGGAGCCGCTATTCTTGCGGTGGAGCCGGCGGAGCAGCTCCTCGAAGTCCTCCTCGGCGCAGGGCACGCGCAGCCCGCCGGCCTGCGCGAAGCCGAACTCGTCGGCGGCGCGCTCCATGAGGTCCCGGAACGCCGGCTCCCGGAGGTACCCCGTGGGCACCACGAACCGGCGCGCATCCTCCCCGACGTACACCGCGAAGTACCCCTTGGGGAGCACGCCGCCGCCGTCGCTGCCGGCCGGCTCCAGCAGCGCCTCCCGGAGCCCCGCGTCCTCGGCCCGCGGCGCCGCGCCGGCCTTGCTCTTCTTCTCCTTCTTCTTCCTGCCGCCGATCCTGGGCGCGCGTAAGTAGCCCATCACCATCATCGTCGCCGGCCGCGGAAGCAAAGGTTCACGCCGCCGCCGTCGAAGAAGAAGAACGGTACGTACGCACGCTGCTGTGCAGCGGGCCGGCGGTGTCCGGGGATGACAGGGGCCGATCGGTCGATCAATTAAGGCATGCGGGAGGTGGAGTTGGTGCCTGGTCATGGGTTGGTGGCCGCCATGGTCGATGCTCGCCGGCAAGCTAGGGGGGGTGAGAGGTTGGCGTGAGTGGAAGAGGACGTGGTCGCCTCGTCTGAGGTTCTCAACTTGTGAGATTAGGTGCAGTTGCAACTGGGAAATGATTAGGAGGCATGGTTTGCAAGGCCAGCGCTTCAGCTTTATACAGAGGTGTGGTGGTGGGGTCAGGGATAAGTTTCAATTTATTTTGCTTTCTTAGATAGATAATCACCCGTCTGCTCCTCTTAAGCACATGCCTAGAACTAATCCACCAAGGCAGAGACCGCGTGCTCCTCTCTACCCATTCCTACATCGATCTAGCTAAAACTGAGTCGACTGAGTTTTTATGAAGTCTCAGTCGACCAAACTGGCCATCAGATTTCTTGACTGTTTAAGACCTATGTTAGCGTTTTGTGTGAGCAGGCTAAGTAGGATCCATGCTTTGGGATGGGCTCTCTTTTGTCTTTGTTTTTTCTGTCAGGTTGAGGTTTGCATGGGGCTGACCATGGATTGGGGCCTTTTTCGTTGTTAGTTGGCCTTTTCTTTCTTTGTTGGGCTGTCTTTTTTATTTCATTTTTGTCTTATATTTTTATTTACTATTTTTCTACATGTTGTTTTTCCTTGTTATATCTTTCTACATACATTTCTTTGCTTTTGTATTATTTATTTTAGTTATTTTCTTTTTTTCTTTTTTGTTTTTCATTTAAAAAATGTTTTTATTTTTCTATCTATTTTATTTTGTTGTTCTTAATACACATTCTGTTGCACTATCTTGTTGTGTATGTATCTTGACATGTGTGAATACCCATAACACAAACTGCAATTGCATGTGTCATAACATGTCGACAACTTCTAAGGGTACAACACGACTGCAACCGAAGAGGAGAATTTTTGTTCAATTGTATGTCCATTCCTTGAGTTGCAACTGTACTTTCGCACCCCCGCCTACAAATGCAAGTGGTACAACACGATTACAAGTGGAGGGAAGGGATGTCAGTCAGTTGCATGTCTATCACTAGTGTTGCAATTGCACATGTGCGCCCCGCCTGCAACTGCAAGGGGTACAATGCGACTGCAACTGGAGGGGAGGGATGTCGACCAGTTACATGTCAATCATTAGAGTTAGAACTGCATGTGTCGCAACCCGCCTGCAACTGCAAGGGGTACAATGCGACTGCAACTGGAGGGGATGGATGTCGGCTAGTTGCATGTTCATCACTAGAGTTACAACTGCGTGTGTCGCAACCCGCCCGCAACTGCAAGGGTTACAATGTGTCTGCAACTGGAGGGAAGGGATGTCGGCCAGTTGCATGTTCATCACTAGAGTTACAATTGTATGTGTCGCAACCCTCCTGGAACTGCAAGGGGTACAACGCGGTTGCAACTGGAGGGGGAGGAATGTCGACCGGTTGCATGTACATGACTAGAATTGCAACTGCACGTGTATCAACCGGCCTGTAACTGCAAATGGTACAAGGGGACTGCAACTGGAGGGGGAGGGATGTCCGCTAGTTGCATGTCCATCATTAGAAGTATAACTGCACGTAACCCGCATGCAACTTCAATTTGTGCAGATCAATTTTTTATTTTTATTTTTCATTTTATATTAACAATACAAAATAATTTTAAAAATGTAAGAAAAAATAATACATATAAAATGGTAGCAAAATGGATTGAAATAGAAGGTGTAGTAATGCTCCACCGAAGGGAACAATGAAAGAAAAAACAGGCTGATTCCTAGCCCATGAGCAACTACATGATGACTTATAGCAAGAAAAGAGAAAAACAACAATAATTCCTAGCTCGATACAAGCCGATGGAAGGAAAACATACAGCGCCACGATGATTTTGCTAGAAAAAAGGCCCACATGCATGACGTCGGCCTGACTGAGACTTTACCAAGTCTTAGTCGACTGATGCGTAGCCAGACCCTTCCTACATATGTAATGTGTATGATATTTTTCATAGTCTTTGGTAACTTACAAAATAAACCGCATCAATTCTATGTTCACGTTATTCGTTTCATAGCCGGTTTTACCGAAAAAAACTATATATATAAAAGGCAAACCACGAGTATGAGTATAAGTTCAAATCTAAGTACAAACACACACCTAAGATAGCACGACATCAAATACGGAGGTTCTGCTGAGGGCACAGCTAAACAAGTCCTAAAATAAAAACAAAAACAATGATGGAAAAGAACGCGAAAGAAGGAGCTAATCCGGCTTGGGTGTTGGCGGAGGGAGCAGCGGCGCCAAGCAGATGACCACAGGTGTGCGATGATGGAGTTGATGGCGTCTTGGTCCTGTTGGCGGCTAAGCGGACGCAAGAGCTGCATATAACCATACATTTTGAACACCGCGTTACTCGCACGTCGAAGAGGCACACGTTGAATTACAAGCTTATTTCGGACGGTCCAGAGCGTCCACGCGAGGACACCAATAACCAGACATCTAATGTGCTATCCCGAAGGAGGGGAGGCCTGGATCTCGGTGTATAGCTCAAGGAAGTTACTGTTACACCAGTGTCCCCCAATGGTCTCGCGGAGGCAGGTCCAGAGGAACTAGGCGGAAACGCAGAAGAAGAACATGTGGTTGGATTCTTCCGCAGTCCCACAAGGGGGCACTGCCCGTTTCCCAGGCCATTTTGCTTGAGCACCTCCACTCAGGATGGGACCCGACCGCGGATCCACTGCCAGATGAAGATTCTAATCTTCACGGGGAGCCTGATCTTCCAAATCAGCTCAAACGGCTCCGGAGCGGGAGTGGCAGCGTTCGATGGCCCGGTAAAGAGACTTCATGGAGAACTTGCCCGAAGGCTCGAAATGCCACAAGGTGCGATCGGCAATCTGGTCTACGTCCGGTTCGTGTAGAGCGACGGCCGCAAGGAGCCCGCGCCATGCGACGGTGTCCGGTGGCCCAAATGGCCTTCGGAAAGCCAGGTGCCCTAAGTCAATAAGGGTGTGATAACCCACAAGTATAGGGGATCGCAACAGTTTTCGAGGGTAGAGTATTCAACCCAAATTTATTGATTCGACACAAGGGGAAGCCAAAGAATATTCTCAAGTATTAGCAGTTGAGTTGTCAATTCAACCACACCCGAAAGATTTAGTATCTGCAGCAAAGTATCAGTAGCAGAGTAGTGTGATAGCAACAGTAGCAACAGTAACCAGTAGCAGCAAAGTGACAGCAGTAGCAGCAGAGTAACAGTAGCAGCAGTAACAACAGTAGCAGCAAAGTAACGTAGAAAGGACTAGTAGGAAAAGACTCGTAGGCATTGGATCGGTGATGGATGATTATGCCGGATGGTATTCATCATGCAACCGTTATAACACAGAGAGATATGTAACTAGCTCCAGTTCGTCAATGTAATGTAGGCATGTATTCCGTATGTAGTCATACGTGCTTAGGGAAAAAAACTTGCATGACACCTATTGTCCATCCCTCCCGTGGCAGCGGGGTCCTAATGGAAACTACGGGATATTAAGGTTCTCCTTTTAATAAAGAACCGGACCAACGCATTAACACTTGGTGAATACATGAACTCCTCATACTATGATCATCTCCGGGAGTGGTTCCGGCTATTGTCACTCCGGGTTTGCCGGGTCATAACACATAGTAGGTGACTACAACTTGCAAGATAGGATCAAGAACACACATATATTGGCGACAACATAATAGGTTCAGATCTGAAATCATGGCACTCGGGCCCTAGTGACAAGCATTAAGCATGGCAAAGTAGTAGCAACATCAATCTCAGAACATAGTGGATACTAGGGATCAACCCCCCTCAAAACTAACTCGATTACATGATAGATGTCATCCAACACATCACCGTCCAGCAAACCTACGATGAGATTACTCACGAACGGTGAAGAGCATCATGGAATTGGCGATGAAGGAAGGTTGATGATGACGATGACGACGATCTCCCCTCTCTAGAGCCCAGAACGGACTCCAGATCTACCCTCCAGAGGAAGAACACGAGGCAGCGGCGCCTGCGTATCGTAAAACGCGATGAACTTTTCTCCTTGATTTTTTCCAGACGAAAGGGACTAAATAGAGCTGGAATTGGAGGCGGTGGAGCAACGTGGGCCCCACAAGCCTGCTAGGCGCGGCCAGGGGGGCCGCGCCTGGTGGGCTTGTGGGCTCCACGCTCCACTTCCTCGGTTGATTCTTGCGTCAGTATTTTTTATATATTCCACAAAAAATCCTTGTAAATTTCCAGGCCATTCCGAGAACTTTTATTTCTGCGCAAAAACAACACCATGGCAATTCTGCTGAAAACAGCATTAGTTCGGGTTAGTTCCATTCAAATCATGCAAATTAGAGTCCCAAACAAGGGCAAAAGAGTTTGGAAAAGTAGATACGACGGAGACGTATCAACTCCCCCAAGCTAAAAACCTTGCTTACCTTGCTTGTCCTCAAGCAATTCAGTTGACAAACTGAAAGACACAAAAGAAAACTTTTACGAACTCTGTTTGATCTTTTTGTTGCAATTATGCGTGACTCATATCCAGAATTTCAGCAAGATCATAAGCTAACCACATAAGCAAATGACATCTAGGTCTCATGGTAAACTCATATCAATGGCATAATCAACTAGCGAGCAATAATAATGAGTTTCAAATGTCAACACTTCAATCAAAACAATCATGAAGCAGTACTAACAGATGGTATCTCGCTAGCTCTTTCTGAGACCGCAAGACATAAATGCAGAGCACCGTCAAAGACCAAGGGCTGACTAAACATTGTAATTCATGGCAAAGAAGATCCAGTCACAGTCATACTCAATATAAGTCAAAAGCAAAGCATAAAAATGACAGAGGTGCTCTCTAATTGGTGCTTTTATAAGAAGAGGATGACTCAACAGAAACATAAATAGATAGGCCCTTCGCAGAGGGAAGCATTGATTTGCAGAGGTGCCAGGGCTCAAGCTTTTAAAACAGAGATGATAATTTTGGGTGGCATGCTTTCATTGTCAACGCAATGACCAAGAGTTTTCACCATCTTCCACGCTACACATGCTATAGGCGGTTCCCAAACAGAAAAGTAAAGTTTTGACTCCCCCACCATCGATCAATCACACTCCACGACTAGCTGAATACTCGGGTGTCGTCCATACCAACATCAATCCAGGGGGAGTTTTGTTTGCAATTATCTTTTTTATTTGAGCATGGAACTAGGCATTCCAATTACCGGCCCCTTTCTCGTGAATGATAGTGAATAAACACATATCGAGGATAACACGCCTAGTATGGAAGATACTGATCGCCCCTTGTCACTACATGAGCGGTTCGGGCATGCAAAATAGATTATTTCTTGAAGATTTAGAGAGTGACACATGCAAATTTACTTGGAACGGCAGGTAGACACCGCATATAGGTAGGTATGGTGAACTCATATGGAACAACTTTGGGTTTATGGAAGAGGATGCACAGGCAGTATTGCCGCTTAGTACAAGTGAATGCTAGCAAAATACTGGGAAGCGACCAACTAGAGAGCGACAACAGTCATCAAGATGCATTGAGATTAACTAACATTAAGTGCAAGCATGAGTAGGACATAAATCACCATGAACATGAATATCATAGAGGCTATGTTGATTTTGTTTCAACTACATGCGTAAACATGCGCCAAGTCAAGCCACTTGAATCATTCAAAGGAGGATACCATCCTATCATACTACATCATAATCATCTCAAGATTCATGTTGGCATCCAAGACAAACCATTATAAGCTCCTAGATAATTAAGCATGGCATCAGAAACTATGATCTCTGAGTTGTCATTGCAAACATGTTTCTCTCACAACAAAGCTAAATCTGGAACGATGAGCTAGTCATATTTACAAAAATAGAATAGATCGACTTTATACCAGCTTTTTCAGGCTCAGTCACTTCATCATATATTGTCATTATTGCCTTTCACTTGCACGACCGAATGATGTGAGCAATAATAAGAGTGTTCGTGCATTGGACTATGCTGGAATCTGCAGGCAAACACAAAGGAGATGACAAAGTAATATGGCTCTTTGACAGATAAACAAATATGAATGCGAGAGCCACTAAACATTTTAACCATGGTCTTGTACCTTGACCCAAAGAAAAAGAAAACTATTTACACGGGAAAGCTCCCAACAAGCAAAAGAAGAACAATAAAATCTTTTTGGGTTTTCTCAAACTAGACAAACACACGAGAAGAAAGCGAGAAAAAGAAATAAACTAGCATGGATGATACAGTGGCAAAGTGTGAACACCGACTAACAAAGTGAAAGTGTGAGCAAGAATATAAAGTCGGTGAGAAACACGCACTACTGAAAAACAATTATTTGCCATCTGCTGCTTCTTTGCCGTCTGCTGGCTGATGGCAAAGACCCTCTTTGCCATTAGCTACCATAAACCAGAGGGCAAAGAGCAGGCTGATGCCAAAGGTACTATTTGCCATCAGCCAGCTCTTTGCCGTCTGCCAGCTCACGGCAAAGAGCATGTAGGCAGACGGCAAAGAGCATGGGTGGCCCACCCCGCAGCCCCTCTCTCCCCCCTAACGGCCGCTTTCTTTGCCGTCTGCCTGCATGCTCTTTGCCGTCGGGAGGCGGACGACAAAGAGGGTGCCCCCCTAACGGTTGTTAGCCCCACCCCCACGCGCCTCTCTCTCCCCCTAACGTCCACCCCGACTCCCCTCTCTCTCACCCCCGACACCACCACCGCCGCCGCGCCCTCCTCCGGCCTCCCTGCGCCGCCCTGCGCCCTCCTCCTCCCCAACCGCCCTGCGCCCTCCTCCTCCCCGGCCGCCCTGCACCCTCTCCACCGCCGCCCTGCGCCCCCTCCTCCACCCCGGCCGCCCTGCACCCTCCTCCACCGCCGCCCTGCGCCCCCTCGTCCACCCCGACACCCCTCTCTCTCACCCCCGACACCACCACCACCGTCGCGCCCTCCTCCGGCCTCCCTGCCCCACCGCCGCCGCCGCCGACGCCACCCCCACCCTAGCGCCCCACCCCACCGCCGCCGCCCTCCTCGCGCCCCTCACCATGCCCCTCCTCCCCCTGCTGCCCTCCTCCCCCTGCGGCCCTCCTCCCCCCGGTTAGTTTTCTTTCTTCTTTTTTTAATAGTTTTTGTTTAATTAGTTATATGTTTTACTGAGGTTTTGGCTTAGTTTTAGTTTAGTTTAGGTTTAGTTAGGTTAGTTTCCTGTTTAATAAAGGAGAAAAGGAGAAGAAGAAGAAGGAGAAAGGAGAAGAAGAAGGAGGAGAAAGGAGAAGAAGAAGGAGAAAGAAGAAGAAGAAGGAGGAGAAAGGAGAAGAAGAAGAAGGAGAAAGGAGAAGAAAAAAATAAGAAGAAGAAGGAAAAGAAGAAGAAGCAAAAGGAAGGGAAGGAGAAGAAAGAAGAAGAAGAAGAAGAAAAATAGGAGAGGAAGAGAAGAATAAGAGGAAAAAAGAAAATAAGAAGAATAAGAAGAAGAAGAAGAAGAAGAAGAGAAGAAGAAAACAAGAAGGAGAAGAAGAATAAGAGGAAAAAATAAAATAATAAAATAATAATAATAAGAAGAAGAATAAGAAGAAGAAGAAGAAGAAGAAGAAGAGAAAAAGAAAAGAAGAAGAAGGAGAAGAAGAATAAGAGGAAAAAAGAGAAAGAAAATAAGAATAAGAATAAGAAGAAGAAGAAGAAGAAGAAGAAGAAGAAGAAGAAGAGAAGAAAAGAAGAAGAAGGAGAAGAAGAATAAGAGGAAAAAAGAAAAAGAAAATAAGAATAATAATAAGAAGAAGAATAAGAGGAAAAAAGAAAAACGAAAATAAGAGTTAGGTCACATATTTTTTGATTATCTTATAAAAACATCATATTTGTGTTGATTGGGTGAATATCAATGTGCAGTTGTTCGACGACCTCCACGTGCGTTGGACGAGCTCCGCCCCTACATTTGTTGGTGAGCACAAATGACTTCTCCTTCTACCCCCTTAATTTGCTCTGCCCCGGTCTTCGTGCCGATGAAACTTGCTAGCTATATATAGGTTTCTTCAATCATGAGTATGCGTGACCAGTATACGTCTCCCATTCGAAAGGGCGACATCTATAAATATGCATGTCTTTGCATATTTATAACCGCCATCCTTTCGAATTGTCCAACATTATCCATGGACATCCCGAGTATGTGTAGATTGGGTTCGTTTTCCCGTATGTTGTGCTCTGGATCCGATGCAGAATTTCGTCAGTGCCTCGCTGTTGTTCTCCGGATGCACATCCTCTCTGTTTATTGCGGAGACGTGTATCAGGAGAACAGCGGGGAGGTGCTGCCGAAATTTTGCGTTGGATCCGGAGCAGAGCATGGGAAAACGAACCCAATCTACACATACTTGGGTGGAATTAGGACCTATCTTTACCTATTAGCGTGTAGGTTGCCTGGACGTAATAAAAATGGTGAACCTGATTAACCGATGAATATAAATGCTAACTTATATATAAATATATTTCTTCTGTCTTTAGTAGCTACGCAAGATGAGTGATCGTGCGTGGATGTATACCGGTCACCCTAGTCAGAAAGAGATGACGAAAGAATGGTTTGTAAAAACAAAGGAATTTGTGAAAGCCGCATTCGCAAATGGCCAGGAAAGAAACTATTGCCCCTGTCCTGGATGCGACACCTATAAAAAGATGACAGAGGTTGTAATGATTAAACACCTGCAGAGGAGGGGTTTTAAGCCTAATTATATGGTGTGGACATTTCATGGTGAGTCTATACAACGCACAAGAGCTGAGGTGGTCCGTCGTCGCACGGACGAGCATGGTACCGGGATCGAAGACATGGTGCAAGACTTTGATGATGCTTGGGATTCGGAAGATGAGATGGAGGAATCTGCAAAGGCCTTTTATGAAATGTTGGAGTCTTCAAAACGTCCTCTCCATGAGCACACCGAGCTCTGTCAGCTGGATGCAATTGCACAAGTAATGGCTCTGAAGGCTCAGTTCAACTTGGGAAGATAATGCTACGACGTGATGATGACACTATTTGGACGTTTCCTACCCAAAGGCCATGTCATGCCTGCAAACCTGTACCAGTCGGACAAAATACTTAGTGTACTTAAGATGCCCTATGAGAAGATAGATGCATGTGAGAAAGGATGTGTCTTATTTAGGAAGGAGTATGCACACTTGGACTATTGTCCCAATTGCGAGTCTTGCAGGTATCTTGTGGTAGACAACGGTATGGGTGAGAAGAGGCAGACCAAAATCGCAGTTAGTGTTCTTCGGTATATGCCAATCGTACCAAGACTTCAACGTCTTTTCATGGTCGAAGAGACATCCAGACAGATGACATGGCACAAATTGGGCAAAAGAACCGAACTAGATGCGGATGGGAATAAGATGATGGTACACACATCGGATGGGGAAGCGTGGAAACATTTCGATGGATTGCATCAGGATAAAGCGGCAGATCCAAGGAATCCTCGAGTCAGCGCCGCCACGGATGGTTTTAATCCCTTCGGCATGACGGCAGCCCAATACAGTTGTTGGCCTGTATTTGTCATTCCACTCAATCTCCCCCCGGGCAGATTATGCAAAGAAAGAACATATTTCTGACGTTGATAATTCCAGGGCCCAATTATCCGGAGAAGAATATGAATGTGTACCTGCAACCGCTTAAGGATGAATTGGAAGAAGCTTGGGATAATGGGGTCAAGACATACGATGCCGCTAGAAAAGAAAACTTCCAAATGCATGTGTGGTACATGTACTCTATGCATGACTTGCGAGCGTATGCGCTATTCTCTGGATGGTGTGTGCATGGATGGTTCCCGTGCCCCCAATGCAAGGCAGCTCTTCAGTTTCATTGGTTGCAGGAGGGTCGGAAGTATTCTTGCTTTGACTTGCATAGACAGTTCCTGGATCCTGACCATCAGTTCAGAAAAGACAAGAAGAACTTTACGAAAGGTAAAGTTGTCAAAAACTTGGCACCACCTGCGTTCACAGGCCAACAGATCCTGGATCAGTTAAACGCCCTCGAGCCTGATCCAGAGCGTCCAGGGTATTTCAAGGGGTATAATTCAAAACACGTCTGTACTCACAAGCCATGCTTCTGGGATCTGCCTTACTTCAAATACCTCCTTCTTCCACACAATATTGACATGATGCACACTGAAAAGAATATCGGAGAGGCTATTTTTGGTACATTGTTCGACATAGATGGGAAGACAAAGGATAATATTAAGGCTAGAGTCGATCAAGAGACACTATGTCATAGACCGTTACAAAACATGCGAGAAGGCAAAGGAAAGCAGAAGTGGTCGAAGCCAAATGCCTGGTTCAATCTTGGAAGGCCAGCTATGAGGGAAATTATCTTGTGGGTCAAAATGCACTTGATGTTCCCCGATGGGTATGCAGCGAATCTAAAGAGGGGAGCGAGTCTTGAAAAATTAAAAATCTTTGGTCTCAAGAGTCATGATTGGCACATATGGCTAGAGCGGGTAATGCCGGTGATGTTACGTGGCTTTATTCCTGAGGATGAATGGCAAGCACTGGCGGAGCTGAGCTATTTCTTCCGTGTTCTTTGTGCGAAAGAATTGTCGCCTGGCGTGGTAGAAGACATGGAGGAGTTTGCACCGGAGTTGTTGTGCAAGTTAGAGAAGATCTTTCCACCGGGCTTCTTTAATCCAATGCAGCATTTGATTTTACATCTACCGACCGAGGCAAGATTGGGTGGGCCCGTGCAAGATCGTTGGTGCTATGCAACTGAGAGGATGCAGAAGACCCTTCGAGCTAAATGTAAAAATAAGCGTAGAATTGAAGCATCGATGGCTGAGGCATTCATTACTGAGGAGGTGGCAAACTTTGTGACAACACACTACGAAGCCAAAAATCATCATTTGCATAATCCGAAGCCTCGGCACAATGATGCAGACCCTAAAAAAGGTGGGTCCAACCTTAGCCTATTCAAAGGGAAGCTCGCACCAGCCGGTGCTTCGAAACCAATAACGTTGGATGTCGAAGAATGGCGGAACATTTCTTTGTATATCTTCAACAACCTAACAGAAGTGCGGTCGTACATCGAGTGAGTGCTCGGCACACTTTCCCGTAACTTCTAATTCATTTGAACTGCTCGTATTCCCGGATATTTCAAACAGCCGTTACGTCGTCAAATTCTCGGATGGAGCGGTGATCGAAAATGATTCCGTCGAAGAGTATGAGCTTCTGTCAAAGACAGGAGGCGACTATCCCGGTTTCATCTCTTGGTTCAAACAAACGGTAATTATCAATAATGGACCATTTCATTCTTGGTCTAACTTGCGACTAATGCAACAACCGTTTCGTATTAAACTTGTAGGCTAATTCAGAGTCTATGGACGCCGAATTGAGACAAGTCGCTAATGGTTTTGACTATAAGGTCCGTTCAGTTGAGAAATACAACACCAACGGGTATCTCTTTCGTACCTTTGGCAAAGAGCTATCTATGCCCGACCGGAAATCTACAAATTGTGGTATCTCTGCTATCGGCGAAGGTGTTATCGAGTATTATGGAAGAGTTGAAGCAATTTATGAACTTCAATTCTATGGTGAAAACTCACCGAACGTCGTAGTCTTCAAATGTTATTGGTTCCAGCCGAAAAAGACTAGAAGGACTCATGAACATATAGGACTA
The DNA here is from genome assembly GCF_904849725.1 of Hordeum vulgare subsp. vulgare. NCBI lineage: Eukaryota > Viridiplantae > Streptophyta > Magnoliopsida > Poales > Poaceae > Hordeum > Hordeum vulgare. The sequence goes on along the minus strand of NC_058524.1, from coordinate 565,956,070 downwards.
GTCGAAATTAATCCAAACACCCATTTAGATGTTCCCGATGTCTATATTATGGCTCAAGAGGCGACCCAAGTTTTCTATCTACCGTGGGCATGCCAAACGGATAAGAATCTGGAAGGTTGGTATGTTGTTTATGAAGTGCCGCCACATGTCAGACCACCTGTCCAAATGAACAGGATTATGAACCTCACATCAACCCAGACACATATGATGGAGAATTCTTCCAAGAAACACGTCTTTCCAAGAAACGTTTCAAGAACCGCCGTGCTTCACCCAAGAACATGGAAGTAGATAGCGACAATGAATCTGACTCCAGCCCTGAGCCGGAACCAGAAGACCTGGAACTCGTAGAGGTTACTGATGCGGATGACCTGTCAATGCTTCAATGATTAAAGGAGGGCCTTTCACAACTTCACGCCGTTGAACCCGACGAGCACGTCATTCATGAAGACATGCGTGATAGTGATGATGATGATGCATTTATTGATGATGATTATTAGTTTGTAAGATTCACAAATTAAATTATATATATTTTAATCTTTATTATTCATGTACATATTATTATTCGTGTCAGTTATTCAATTTTTTTTATGTTGTACTAATTTCTTTTAATCTTTATCATGGCAGGTCACCAGGTGTGAAAATATGGTGGGCGCTGGTCCAGATCGCTCGACCGGTTCTTCCCAGGCGCCCCGCACGAGGGGTAGTACTTCCCTTCCACCCCTATCTCTCCGTAGAGCCTTGGCACACAGTCTGTCGACACCACCCGTGGGTTCTTCTGCGTCGGCGGCATTGCCCACTGGGAGAGGTGCTGGTCGGGTAGGGAAGAAGGGGAATGGTACGGGGAGAGGTGGTGGCCGCGGAATATCCAGGAGGACTGTTGAGCCGTCCTCGCCACCACCACCAGCTCATTCACCCGAGCATAGGACTAGTATGGTCGACCCGTTTGCGGAGGAGGCTACGGGGACTCCGTTCCAGGAGCCTGTTGTTGACGGGCATTCGTCCCATGAGACTCCGGTCCAAGAGCAGCCTCGGGTCGAGGTGCATTCGGCCCAGGAGCAGCCGGAGGAGACTACGGTTCCGGAGGCTTCACCCGACGTGGAGAGGCCCAGATGGGAGACCTGGCCGGATCGTACCGAGTTGCCGGATTGGACCGAGAGTCCGGGTGGCTCAGGGGGCGGGGATGGCGGGGATGAGCTTACAGATAGTGAGGGCGATGTGCAGGTGGACGGGGCCACCGTGTACAAGCATGGTAGTACACGTCTCCCGGTCACGCCGGCTACCCGCGAGCAGAGGCCGGTGTTTAAACCTGAAGGAGATAGGTAAGTACATTTACTCTTTTTTTAGCTTTTGCCTTCAAGTTTGTTCAAATATCTAATGCGTTGACCTTATCATACTGCAGGGGATGGGTACACCCTCTTGGAGTCCGCAGGCCGAACTCCGTCCTTGGTGTGCTTTGCCGGACAAATTTCCCGGGGTTTGTCACGTTGCCTGGTGAGGGTCAGGTTCCTACACTAGGATTTTCCTGCACTACCAGGCTGCGCAGGCCCCGTCGGAGGAGATTATAGATGGTGTCTTGTGCCACACGAGGGCCGAGATGGTGATCAAGAGCTTTTGGGTAAATTATCCTTTTACAGAATCTAAAATTAACAATATAGCTAATTATTGTACTAATCGGTGTTTCACGTTTGATTGCAGACCTTCTATAGGTGTGAGGATGGATATGAGGAGGAGGAGGCTAGGGTTCTCGAGGCCGAATGTAGGCGGTTACTATAGAACTTGCGCCACGAGGCTCGGCCGCAGGCTATTCGATATTAGTACGCCACGCGTGGTATTAAGAAGCAGAAGAAGGATTGCCGCGGGAAGTTTCTGAAGAAGGAGAAATACATGAAGGTAATTACCTATTCTTAAGTCCTTCTACGTAGTTTTCTTGATTTCATTCATAGACGTAGCGCTGAAAATTCTTTCTAATAACTTATAGGTGCCCCCGAGATGGTGTGCGGATAAGATGGATTGTTGGGAGGCGTTGGTTGATGAGTGGTGCACAGGTAGCTCGCGAGCCGTCCACGAGAATGCGAAGAATCGGCGTAGCCAAATGGTTGGTGTGCCACATCATCAAGGCAGCGCCAACTTACTTCAGTTTGGACGAAACTGGGTATGTGATTTGCTTCATGATTCATGCAATTCATTCTTGATGCTAATATTTTGTTCATCTCTTTTAGGCGCATCACAATAAGACGGAGATGCCACACTTGTACGACCTTTATGGCATGGCCCATACTGCCTCGTACAAGAAGGCGAAGGCATTCTCTGAGTCTGACCTGGATGATCTCAATAACTTCACCAACATATCATCCCACCAGAAGCTCGTGGCATACAAGGACGCGGGGAAGGCTACGAAAGGGGATGACTTTAACCCTAGCTAGGAACCTTTGGATCCAGAGCTGGTGATGATATCTGGTGGCGGGAGGCCCCATGGCTCGATAGCCATTGGAGATGGGATAATACGTTGTCCACTCACTCTTCCGGAGATCAAGGCGCGCCAGTCGAGCAACTGTCCTGAGATAACGCGTCGTCCACGGCCAGTCGAACTTGCCATCGAGGTTAGTTACAGACTAAGAACACTTTCATCCATTTCATTATGTGTATCACCATAGATCATTACTGTGGTAACGAGGAATGGTGTTTGAGGCTGCTCTTCAGAAAGAGAGACCGGCAAACCAGGCTGCTCTTGAGAAAGAGAGATTGGCAAGCCAGGCTGCTCTTCAAGCTGCTCTTGATGAGAGGGGCCAGACCACGACACGATTGATTGAGGAGGAGAGGGCCCGAAATGAGGCGGGTCAACGGGCCCTGTACGAGCTTTTTGTGGTATGTTTTTTTCACATTAGCCAAATCATGTGTGTAATTATGTTTCATTACTAACTAATATGACCCACTCTTCAGGGTCTGTGCGAGAAGAGCGGTCAAGTCCCTCCGCCGATGCCCGTCTTCTCTTCGATTGTCACGGTGAGTTTCATTATAAACTAGTATTAATAATTGAGTGTCATCATGCTAACTGAGACATTGCAAAATATCTTTTCTGAAGAATAACTCCCGAGCGGCATCGCACGACCCTTCTCCAGGGCAACCGTCTCCAAACGAAGCCGCCGCGAGCAACCGTGGTGTTTCTCCTCCTTGATGACCACTACGGTAAGTTTCTCTTCTCCTCTTTCATATTATCCTTGCTTTAATTTCCCGAAAAAGACATATTTAGCCAATTTAGCTCCAAAATGCCATAATAACCTCAAAATGGCATAAGAACCTTGGTTAGCTCATGAATATTATATACTTAGCTTGTTTTCCTCTAAAATGAGATAATTAGCCCATTTAGCTCCAAAAAGACATAATTAGGTAATTTAGTTCCAAGAAGAGGAGAAGAGGAGAAGAAATAGGAAAAATGAAAAGAAAGAAGAAGAAGAAGAAGAGAAGAAGGAGAAGAAGGAGGAGGAGGAGAAGGAGGAGTAGGCCAAGGACCTTCTGGTCCTTCTCCTCCTCCTCCTTCTCCTCCTTCTCCTCCTTCTTCTTGATTTCTTCTTCTTCTCCCCCACCTCCTCTTTCTTCTCCTCTTTCATATTATCCTTGCTTTAATTTCCCCAAAAAGACATAATTAGCCATTTAGCTCCAAAATGCCATAATAACCTCAAAATGGCATAAGAACCTTGGTTAGCTCATGAATATTATATAGTTAACTTGTTTTCCTCTAAAATGAGATAATTAGCCCATTTAGCTCCAAAAAGACATAATTAGGTAATTTAGCTCCAAGAAGAGGAGAAGAGGAGAAGAGGAGAAGAAATACGAAAAATGAAAAGAAAGAAGAAGAAGAAGAAGAGAAGAAGGACTAGGAGGAGGAGGAGGAGAGGAGGAGGAGAAGGAGGAGAAGGCCAAGGACCTTCTAGTCCTTCTCCTCCTCCTCCTTCTCCTCCTTTTTACTGATTTCTTCTTCTTCTCCTCCTCCTCCTCTTTCTTCTCCTCTTTCATATTATCCTTGCTTTAATTTCACCAAAAAGACATAATTAGCCCATTTAGCTCCAAAATGCCATAATAACCTTAAAATGGCATAAGAAACTTGGTTAGCTCATGAATATTATATACTTAGCTTGTTTTCCTCTAAAATGAGATAATTAGCCCATTTAGCTCCGAAAAGACATAATTAGGTAATTTAGCTCCAAGAAGAGGAGAAGAAATAGGAAAAACGAAAATAAAGAAGAAGAAGAAGAAGAGAAGAAGGAGGAGGAGGAGGAGGAGAAGGCCAAGGACCTTCTAGTCCTTCTCCTCCTCCTCCTTCTCCTCCTTCTCCTCCTTCTTCTTGATTTCTTCTTCTTCTCCTCCTCCTCCTCTTTCTTCTCCTGTTTCATATTATCCTTGCTTTAATTTCCCCAACAATGACATAATTAGCGCATTTATCTCCAAAATGCCATAATAAGCTCAAAATGGCATAAGAACCTTGGTTAGCTCATGAATATTATATACTTAGCTTGTTTTCCTCTAAAATGGGATAATTAGCCCATTTAGCTCCAAACAGACATAGTTAGGTAATTTAGCTCCAACAAGAGGAGAAGAGGAGAAGAAATAGGACAAATTAAAAGAAAGAAAAAGAAGAAGAAGAAGAAGAAGAAGAAGAAGAGAATAAGGAGAAGGAGGAGGAGGAGGCGGAGAAGGCCAAGGACCTTCTAATCCTTCTCCTCCTCCTCCTTCTCCGTCTTCTCCTCCTTCTTGATTTCTTCTTATTCTCCTCCTCCTCCTCCTATTTCTTCTCCTCTTTCATATTATCCTTGCTTTACATAATTAGCTCATTTAGCTCCGAAATACCATAATAAGCTCAAAATGGCATAAGAACCTTTGTTAGCTCATGAATATTATATACTTAGGTTGTTTTCCTCTAAAATGGGATAATTAGCCCATTTAGCTCCAAAAAGACATAGTTAGGTAATTTTGCTCCAACAAGAGGAGAAGAGGAGAAGAAATAGGAAAAATGAAAAGAAAGAAGAAGAAAAAGAAGAAGAGAAGAAGGAGAAGGAGGAGGAGGAGGAGGAGAAGGAGAAGGCCAATGACCTTCTAGTCCTTCTCTTCCTCCTCCTTCTCCTCCTTCTCATACTTCTTCTTGATTTCTTCTTCTTCTCCTCCTCCTCCTCTTTCTTCTCCTCTTTCATATTATCCTTGCTTTAATTTCCCCAACAATGATATAATGAGCCCATTTAGCTCCAAAATACCATAATAAGCTCAAAATGGCATAAGAACCTTGGTTAGCTCATGAATATTGTATACTTCGCTTGTTTTCCTCTAAAATGGGATAATTAGACCATTTAGCTCCAAAAAGACAAAATTAGGTAATTTAGCTCCAACAAGAGGAGAAGAGGAGAAGAAATAGAAAAAATGAAAAGAAAGAAGAAGAAGAAGAAGAAGAGAAGGAGAAGGAGGAGGAGGAGGAGGAGGAGAAGGAGAAGGCCAAGGACCTTCTAGTCCTTCTCCTCCTCCTCCTTCTCCTCTTTCTCCTCCTTCTTCTTGATTTCTTCTTCTACTCCTTCTCCTCTTTATTCTCCTCTTTCATATTATCCTTGCTTTAATTTCCCCAACAATGACATAATTAGCCCATTTAGCTCCAAAATACCGTAATAAGCTCAAAATGGCATAAGAACCTTGGTTAGCTCATGAATATTATATACTTGGCTTGTTTTCCTCTAAAATGGGATAATTAGCCCATTTAGCTTCAAAAAGACATAATTAGGTAAATTAGCTCCAACAAGAGGAGAAGAGGAGAAGAAATAGAAAAAATGAAAAGAAAGAAGAAGAAGAACAAGAAGAGAAGAAGGAGAAGGAGGAGGAGAAGGAGAAGGCCAAGGACCTTCTAGTCCTTCTTCTCCTCCTCCTTCTCCGCCTTCTTCTTGATTTCTTCTTCTTCTCCTCCTCCTCCTCTTTCTTCTCCTCTTTCATATTATCCTTGCTTTAATTTCCCCAACAATGACATAATTAGCCCATTTAGCTCCAAAATACCATAATAAGCTCAAAATGGCATAAGAACCTTGGTTAGCTCATGAATATTATATACTTAGCTTGTTTTCCTCTAAAATGGGATAATTAGCCCATTTAGCTCCAAAAAGACATAATTAGGTAATTTAGCTCCAACAAGAGGAGAAGAGGAGAAGAAATAGGAAAAATGAAAAGAAAGAAGAAGAAGAAGAAGAAGAAAAAGAAGAGAAGAAGGAGAAGGAGGAGGAGGAGGAGGAGGAGGAGAAGGAGAAGGCCAAGGACCTTCTAGTCCTTCTCCTCCTCCTCCTTATCCTCCTTCTTCTTGATTTCTTCTTCTTCTCCACCTCCTCCTCTTTCTTCTGCTCTTTCATATTATCCTTGCTTTAATTTCCTCAACAATGACATAATTAGCCCATTTAGCTCCAAAATACCATAATAAGCTCAAAATGGCATAAGAACCTTGGTTAGCTCATGAATATTATATACTTAGCTTGTTTTCCTCTAAAATGGGATAATTAGCCCATTTAGCTCCAAAAAGACATAATTAGGTAATTTAGCTCCAACAAGAGGAGAAGAAATAGGAAAAATGAAAAGAAAGAAGAAGAAGAGAAGAAGGAGAAGGAGGAGAAGGAGGAGGAGGAGAAGGACTAGAAGGTCCTAGTCCTTCTCCTCCTCCTCCTTCTCCTCCTTCTCCTCCTTCTTCTTGATTTCTTCTTCTTCTCCTCCTCCTCCTCTTTCTTCTCCTCTTTAATATTATCCTTGCTTTAATTTCCCCAACAATGACATAATTAGCCCATTTAGCTCCAAAATAACATAATAAGCTCAAAATGGCATAAGAACCTTGGTTAGCTCATGAATATTATATACTTAGATTGTTTCCCTCAAAATGGGATAATTAACCCATTTAGCTCCAAAAAGACATAATTAGGTAATTTAGCTCCAACAAGAGGAGAAGAGGAGAAGAAATAGGCAAAATGAAAAGAAAGAACAAGAAGAAGAGAAGAAGGAGAAGGAGGAGGAGGAGGAGGAGAAGGCCAAGGACCTTCTAGTCCTTCTCCTCCTTCTTCTTGATTTCTTCTTTTTCTCCTCCTCCTATTTCTTCTCCTCTCTCATATTATCCTTGCTTTAATTAACCCATTTAGCTCCAAAATGTCATAATAAGCTAAAAATGGCATAAGAACCTTGGTTAGCTCATGAATATTATATTTTTAGCTTGTTTTCCGCTAAAAATGACATAATTAGCTGAAAAACATCATATTTTGTTTTTATTCTGACTTTCTTATTCACATTTTTGCAGATTGGATATACTACATGCATGGAAGCTGGCATTCATGGAGTTGAACAATGTCGATGGATGAACTTTATATGTATATCATCTAGTTTTCATTTGAGTTGATGAACAATGTCTAACTATATGTATATGTATATATGGATAAACAGTGCAATACTTTGTATGTTGGTTCTTTCGATATATGGGGATGTACATTGATTTATATGTATATCATATATGTGTGGTGAATTATATATATGTGTTGGCAAGTATATGTGTGGTGAACTATATATCATATATGTGTGGTGAATTATATAAATGTGATATCAAATATATATATATATATATGCTGTGAAATAATATAAAACAAAAAAACAGGTACTATATGGGCTCTTTGCCGTCTGCCGTGCCATCAGCTGGCAGATGGCAAAGGTGCCACATGGCACCCAACTGTGCATCCGGAGGTGCCTATATAGGCTCTTTGCCGTTTGCCTCCAGGGTGGGCAGACGGCAAAGAAGAGGGAACAGAGGAGGGGGGAGGAGGCAGACGGCAAAGAATAAGGGGGAGGCAGACGGCAAAGCCTCTGTTAACCCCTAACGGAGGCAACGCCTGTCGTCTGCCGTCTCGAGCGCTTTGCCGACTGCTCCTAAGGAAAGCTGACGGCAAAGAGCTTTGCCATCCGCTTTGGGGGGACAGACGGCAAAGAAGGTCCTATGCCATCGTAGGCTGACGCAGAAATTTTGCCGGCCGTGAGATTCTTTGTCGTCTGTTGTTTTGTCTTTGCCGTCCGGGATTTAGTCTTTGCCGTCTGTGATGGCAGACGGCAAAGAAGCTGATTCCTGTAGTGACGTACTCCCCCAAGCTTAGGCTTTTGGCCTAAGTTGGTCTACTCCCAAGGAGGGAAATAACTAGCTCCGGGGTACTCCGGAGTGTACTGAGGGTGCCACTGCTGTGTGAGCTCCTCTGGCTCCCACTGATAAACTGGCATCTGGTACTCGACTGGTAGCTCGGGCACAGGCACCTGTGGTTGGGCTATGCCCCAATATGCGTAGATGTCCGAGGGCATAATAATGTACCTGCCTGTAAGAAGATTGAACAAAGAAGGAGCAGGCAAAGTAATAGTCTCACGAGTACCCTGACTAAATACCTGGTTATAAATCATCCTTCTATTTATATCTCTATCAAGAAATTCATGGCGAACCATGCTATCATAATCTAGATATCTCTCAGGAAGAAGAATCTCTTCTTCCTCGTCCAGTCTAATAGGTATCTCAAAATGTCTGGCAAGACGGGTAGCATAGATACCTCCATAGACAACGCCTTTAGAATGGTTCGTGTTCAACCGTTGAGCTACTATAGCGCCCAAGCTATAAGTTTTATCATTATAAAGGGCTTCGCGCAAAACCACAAGATATGGGGAGCTAAGGGCCCCAGATTTCTCACGGCCAATCAAACATTTTCCCACGAATAATGAGAAGTACCGAAGCACGGGAAAATGTATGCTAGCAGCTCTAGCGCAAGACACTCCTCTCTCCTCTCCTACATCAATAGTATCTATGAAAGCCTCCAAGTCCCATGGACGAGGTTCATGAATATCCCCAACATAAGGTAATTTGCAAAAATTGCAAAAATCCTAAATAGAGCTGGAATTGGAGGTGGTGGAGCAACGTGGGCCCCACAAGCCAGCTAGGCGCGGCCCGGGGGGCCCCGCGCTTGGTGGTCTTGTGGGCTCCACGCTCCACTTCCTTGGTTGATTCTTGCGCCAGTATTTTTTATATATTCCATAAAAATCCCTGTAAATTTCCAGGTCATTCCGAAAACTTTTATTTCTACGCAAAAAACACCATGGCAATTCTGCTGAAAACAGCGTTAGTCCGGGTTAGTTCCATTCAAATCATGCAAATTAGAGTTCAAAACAAGGGCAAAAGAGTTTGGAAAAGTAGATACGACAGAGACGTATCAGGGTCGCCTCGACAGAGATCCGCGGGTCCACCGTGATGGCAAATAGGTCAGGGAAGTGAGCAGCAAATCGGGTCCCATCAGCCCGCCGGTCGAACCAAAACATGGTGGAAGTCCTGGAGCCCACCTCAACGGAGGTCCCGATGCGGAGGACCGGGAGCAGCTGGATGACTGACTAGAAAGACTGCGAGCCTCCCGATCTCTGACAGAAGGTGAGCGGTTGGCTGCATAGGTATTTGCTTCGGATGATATGGAGCCAGAGACCACCTTCCGCATTAGCGATCCGCCATAGCCAACAGGAAAAACGAGCTATGTTCATGCGCTTGGAGGACAAGATCCCGACATCCCCTGGTCACGCGGCTGGCATATCTCGGGCTAGCGGACCATATGATAATTTTGTCTATCGCCATCACCGGCCCAAAGAATCTAGACTGGACGGTACTGATCTCTTGGTGGAGTGTTTCGTGCAGGCCGTAGAAGCTCATAATGAACATAAGCAGGCTGGACCGGGAAGAGTTGATGAGGATCGTCCTTGCCGCTTTCGACAGCTACCGGCTATGCCAAGGATCGTTACGATGCTGGAGCTTGAGCACCACAGGCCTTAGATCATCCACCGAGAGACGCAAGGGACTAATGGGGATCCCCGAGTAGGAGGTGGGGAAGGCACCCAGTTGATAGTTCAGTCTGTCTATGATGCTCCAACTCTCAGACGGGGAATAACCCATCACCATCACTTCACTCTTGTCAAAGTTGATCTTCACGCCCGACATCTGCTAAAAGCAAAGGAGGAGGAACTTCAAGTTCGTGATATCGGTGATGGAGCCTTCCACCATGATGATGGTGTCGTCGGCGTACTGTAAGAGGGACACGCCATTGCCCTCGAGTAGGTGAGATACGAGACCGGGGATATCTCCCGGGGATTTGGCCTTACCAAGGATATTGGCCAAAGCCTCCGCAACCATGTTAAACAAAAAAGGTGAGAAGGGGTCTCCCTGCCTAACCCCCAACAGGGTGGGGAAGTAGGGGCCGATCTTCCCATTGATGTTAACCTTGGTTTACCCGGACGAGACCAGTTGCATGACCGAGGAGATCCAGCGGTCGTCGGAACCTTTCTGCTGCAACACTTTTCGAAGGAAGGGCCAATTGACCGTGTCGTACACTTTGTGGAAGTCTATCTTCAGGAAGGCGGCCTTTAGGTGTTTAGCGCGAACTTCGTGAAGGACCTCATGGAATACCAAAAGCCCATCTAGGATGTAACGACCTTTGATGAAGGCCAACTAATCGGGATGGGTAATGTGGTCGGCCAGTGGGGTCACCCTATTGGCATACCCCTTTGCCAGGATACGGAAGATCACATTGATCACCGTGATAGGCCAGACTGACGAATTCCAAATCGTCACTCACCTTGGGAATCAACGTGTTGATCCCATAGTTAAGGCGGTAGAGGTCGATGGCGCCAACATAGAACTCCTCAAAGAGGGCCATCACCTCCTATCTAAGGGAGCTTCAGAAGGATTGGAAGAACTTGACCGGCAACCCATCCGGACCTGGCGCACATGATGAATTCATATACTTGATGGCAGTCCACACCTCCTCCTTAGAGAACGGGGCCGTAAGGTCCGCATTCTCATAGCCGGTTTTGCTAATCCTCAATTGCATTATATTGTTGTTCGCGTCGATCAAATTGGGTCATGCTCTGAGCCCGAAGATGGCTGCGCCGCGGCAATGCCTTGGCTAGGAACGATCCAGAGCTGGCAATGACACATCAATGGCGCCGACTGACTGATTTTCATGTGACGGGGGAAGGGGTGCCAGCATAGGAGGAGAAGAACATGAGGTGGGGGAGGGGGTGAGGGTAGATGGATGGCCAGGGGAGGCAACACAACGATAGGTGGCGACCACGGGACGGTGGTGCGCAACAGCGACGCTGGTTGTGCAATAAGATAGGGGGCATGTGGTTGGGGCGTGATATGTCATAGGCTCGCACGTAAAGATCTGCATTTTAAGGAAGATAAAATAGTGCGAGGGATTTGGACAGTTGGATTGCCAACTAACATTTGAAACACAATCGACTAAACGTGTGCATATTATTTTCCTTTCCTTCGTGCTAAGATGGCTAGGGCAAAGTTCTCCTCCTCTCCAAGCCTGACCAACATGTGGATTCTTCTCCCTCTACATGCCGCTCCGACGGCTGGTGGAGCGGAGAAGAATGCTGGTGCCTAGAATGCAGGTAGTATTCCGGGTTAGGGTTTTTTAGTACCCGCAAGGGTGGCGCTCGGACGGATGGCGGAGTTTCATCTTTGAGTTGGTTTTTCGGTCTTTGATCCTTCCCCAATTCGACCGTCGGGATGGAATCGTTGGAGCTCAGTCCTACCCCCTCCGTAAACTAATATAAAAGTGTTTAACTACTTTAGTGTTCTAAGCGCTTTTATATTAGTTTACAGAGGAAGTACATTCATATCATATCCTTGCGCAGCTAGGTTAGGGTTTTCCACCACGCGTGTGCGACGATGTCGTGTGATATCAAGGGTTGCAATCAATTCAACGGTACGATGTCGTGTGATATCAAGGGTTGCAATCAATTCAACGGTTAAATAACGACTAGTGTGAGTCCAAGCATCTAGTCCTTAAGGGTACATGCATAAAAACTTTCAACCTATCATCAATAATGTGAGGCAGACTCCCGTACAAGAGCGGTGACACCATGGTGGATCTAGAAATAAACTGAAGCCTGAAGGGTATGCACACATCAAAAAAATTAAGATCTATTTCAATTTGATTGGTTGAGCCTTGAAAATCCGAAATTTTTTACATGGTTAAAGATTACGTCCCAAAATTCTGGATGTGCAATGGCACATCCGGCACACCCGCTGGTTACGCCACTGGTCACGTCATACGGCGGTTCAATGCCCATGATATAATTTTAATTATATTTAGGGTAATTTGTATTTCTGGTTCCGGTGAACTTTTATAATACATATGAGTATTTAATAAAATACAATCAACTGAAACATCCTCCCTTCGTTTCTGAATATAAGTTTTTTTAGAGGTTTCATTATAAGACTATATACATATGCATGTGAACATACTTTAGAGTGTAGATTTATCCATTTTATTTCGTATGTTGTCTTTTAGTAAAATCTCTAAAAGGATTTATGTTTAGTAACGGAGGAAGTATAATCTTAGAAGTACATGGCAGGGGAAGGCAACCAAAAACAACATGTAGATCTGATTGTTATACATCACGTATACGTAGATGGCTCTCCCATTTCCCCATCCACGATTAGTTAATTTGGCGGCACATCACCGCTGCCTTCGCCTTTTAAAAAGGAGACTCTCGCAAGTCATCGGAAATATGAACCCGGAATGCATGCAACTACCCTCTCATCAAATATTCAAATCTCAGTTACAAAGAAATTTCCTAACGTGGCCATGGGAGTACGTAGACCGATAGAAATACGGTGCACGGAGTCCTCTCGATGGACTCAAGTCTCCGAGGCAGGGCCGGGCACATAGTTGTCCCAAATGTGCTGCCCGTACAAGGTTCATAATTTTAAGGGGTCCCAAATTTTATGTATAGGCTAGTAGTATTTCTAAAAAGAATATACATGTTGGAGCTGGGTCCCTAGTTTAAAAAATCGGACAGGACCAGCGGTCGGATTAAAAAAATCGGACTCGGTGGTCTCTTCGAATTTTGAAGTTAATAAGACCGTTCTGTAATCGGACCTAGGTCTTGTGAGCAATACGCGAGGCCTGACAACGGTCCTATAACCAACTCGGTAATGCTACTTTATTGTTCATTACATGAAAATAATTTTATTTGACCATTATTTCATATTATATTAGCACATATATTACTCAACTTTTATTATTTTTTTTGCTTAAAAACCAACAATCGAACCGGTGAACCGACAGATCGACCGGTAAAATCTGATCCGACAACCTTTTCGGTTCGATTTTCAGTTCGGTTTTTTAAACTATAGCTAGGTCTAAGTCGATCGGAAGCTGGAGTTGGGCCCGAGTTGATCTAAAGCTAGAGCTGGGCCTATCGACTGCAGGAGTTCTCGTGCTCGACTGCTCGATTGATATTTTCTTAAAAAAGAAAACCACTCGGTTTATTGAAAATGGTACTGATCTATGCGTTATGCAGTTCGTCTAATCACAAAACATTGACCCATGATTTCAATTGATATATACCACTGTATAACTTTAATTTAATTTAATTTTATAATTGCTTATTAGTTTATTTTTTTAGTGAGATAGGGCTTATTTTCAGTTTTGCACATGGTCCCGGATTTTACCGACCCGACCTTGCCCCGAGGTGACCATGAAAAAGCATAAGAGCATCTATACAAGAACCCCTCATATCCATTTTATATGTTTAGACAGGCCGTCTCGTCACTGGCCGATCATAAAAACACGATCCAATCAAACCCTTCAGACGGATCTTAAACGCCAAGGCTCACCGGCATCCCTCGTATACAGTCCAAATACGAAGGTGGATACAGGAGCCCGGGCACACCCGTCATGTCGGACCCAACATCCTGACCCCACCGCAAATTGCACCAAAGCCACCCTGCAAAACTACCGGATCCACTTGTTGTTTCCTCTTTTCTTCCTCCTCGCATCGTCTGTGTCGCAGCTCGCCGCCGTTCGTAGCCTCTGTCCCGCAAGCTCCATCAGAGGAGTCTTCTATGTTGTCCTCGTAGTGAAGGGCGTCGTCCCCGGTCCGGAAGAATCCGCGGTACGTCCAACAATTCTTTGGCTCTGCCTTGCGCTGGATGTGTTCGACACAATGTCTGACCCAATTTTTTGGTCAAATTTTTAGGGGAAACGATAGATTCTAATGCTTCGTCTAGCGAGGAGTATGGACTGACCGACTTGATCGACTGATTCAACTTGAGTTCTTCGATTCATCGAATTCAGACGAAGAAGTGGACATGATCATCATGACCATGCAAGAGAAAATGGACCGGCAAGTGGAGCATATTCTCAATTTCAAGGGCTCAATCAAAGGGAGAAGAGTGTTCAATTGGGATAGGGTATTCGGAGCAACGCTACTACAGAAGGATTTCTTTTCTCCGAACCCAACTTTCCCGGATGATTCATGATTTCGTCGTCGTTTCGCATGTGAAAACCTTTGTTTTGGTGCATTGTCGATGTAGTGGAGGCACACGATGACTACTTCAAGCTGCCAAGTTATTGTTGCAGTAAACTCTTTTTTCATGCTTGCACTTGGTACCGTGGCTGATACCGTTGATGAGATGGTAAGGATCGGGGAGAGCACATGCGTGAAGACTACTATCAAGTTTGTTCATGTTATGGTCGAGGTGTTTGGAGCAGAGTATCTGAGAGAACCAAATGTCCAGGACACACATAAGTTGTTGGCTATTGGAGAGACCGGATGGTTTCTCCGAATACTCGGATCAATTGATTGCATGCTATGGCAGTGGAAGAACAACCCCAAAGGTTTCTGAGAAATGTATCAGGGTCACACGAGAGAGACCACCATCATACTAGAAGTGGTGGCATCACATGACTTATGGATTTGACATGCTTTCTTTGGAATGCCGGGTTCTCACAACATCATGAACATGCTTCAACGATCTCCGGTGTCCAATAGTATTTGCAACGGGGAATCACCTCCGTGCAACTACACCGCCAACGACCGAGACTACAATATTGGATACTATCTTGTCGATGTCATATATCCTAAGTGGGTTGCATTTGTGAAGACCATATTCTAACCACATGGCAGAAAACAAAAGCACTTCGCAACAATGCAGGAAGCAACTAGGAAGGATGTGGAGAGGGCATTCGGAGTGCTGCAATCACATTGGGAAATTATTCATGTGGCTGCAATGATGTGGGAATCAGAAACATTGTGGCAGCTGATGACATGTTGTGTTATTTTGCACAATATGATCGTCGACGATGAGAGTGATGGTGTAGCCCAAACCAATGATTTTGAAGCACGTGGAGAACAAGTTGAAATCCCAGAAGATCAAGATGCGGCTTAACTTATGAACTTCCCGCAGATGCATCAGAATCTCCAAGATCATCACAAGCATGCGCAACTACTCAATGATCTGGTGGAGCATATGTGGACCCATAGTGGAAATCAAAGAGTAGATGGTTGATTGTGCATTTCAAATAAATATGATGTTCCTCCCTTTGCATTCACTCTCTCGCCTCTCATGAAGCAGCCCCGCATCGCTCTCCCAGGAGCAGCTCGGGCGAACTTTGTGCGTCGCCGCGGCCGACTCCTTCCCGCCTCCTCCGTTCCCTCGCTGCCACCACAGGACGCCACCGTGCAAAGCCCACACAGCAGCGACGACGGTGGGCTATCTTCTCTCACGCGTGCCTCGTAATATCTCGAGCGGCAACCGCTAATGCATGAACATCAGTGGTGTGTGGCTTTGAGTTGGGCATGGGCCTGGTGCCTTGCCTCGTGTGCCGGGGTTGGCTTCAACACCGTTGGAGGCTGTGTGCTGTGGCTGGAGGTGGCGGCCGGTGCTCGCGGCGACTGGATGCCGGGGTATTGGCCCCGGAGCTTGGCGGTGCTCTTGCTTGGCGCTGCAATGGTGTTGGCTGCGTATCGGAGCGCGGCGGATCGAGGGTTTTGGCAGTCTGATCTGGAGTCAACGATGGTGCTCGGGATCTGGCCCGGCGGAGTGAAGGTGCATGTGTGAAGGTTGCGCGCGGATATGACAGGGCTGACGGCTTGGCGCGGCTGCGCTGGGCTCTAGTGCAAGCAGGTGGAGGTGCAGTGGTATGTAGGATCGAAGGAGGAGGGGATCTGGCTAGTGGTGACTGCATCGCCGTGCTGGCCAGATGGGCTTCGGCACTGCGGTGTTGTAGATCCAAGGATGCTAGGGCGGGGGCTTTGGGTGGATGGCTGCAATGTCAGGGATGAGGCAGTGTCCAGGGAGGGTGGATTTGGCAGTCCATGCTTGGATCTGACCCTGGCAAGCGCAGTGATTTCCGTGGCATGAGGAGCTGCATTAGTTCCTTGTGAAGTGGGGTATGGTGGCTAGCAATGGGATTGCCTTGCACGGCGAGCTTGACCCGGGATGATCTTTGGTTCCCAAGGTGCTCTAGAACCGCATGCACACTACCGGGAGAGGTGGAGCTCAAGCGAAAGCTTTTCAACAGCAGCGGTGACGTCTGCGGACGTCATGGTATCCTTGGAGGCGCTGTCTTGAAACTCCTTTTCCTCTTCGTGCTGAGTCTCTCTGAGTGAAAACCCAAACTCCAGCTTGCTGGAGTGGGAGATGGGGGCGGCTACGTCGTAACCTCCTTGTAGGTGTCGCTTTGGAGGGTCATCCTTTGCCTGTTGTGTGGATTTTTTTCATCGTCATGGATAGTGTACGTCGGGGCAGCAGCTCCGGGATACTTGTTGTAAGCCAAGGCGGCGGTCTTGGGTTGCAGTGTAGTGGCAACTCCATGAGGTAGGGTTGCAGTCTCATTGCTTGGGTGACGATCTTGAGCTGCGTGGGCGACAGGATTGTCGGCTCGGTCAACGCATCCCAGCGGGGGCGGTTGGACGGAATGTCGGGGCGACAGTCCCGGATGTGGTGCGACGTTCGTGGTCTATGTGCGGTTATCCTGAGCGGCGTGGGATGCGGATAGCTATATTGTGTGGTGTTGCTGCTCGAGGATGAGCGATGGCATGTCGGGGAAGTGGCCCCGGAAAGCGGGGTCGGCTGAGTGCGTCGGGCGCATTGGAGTAGTGGATGTCGAGACGGCGGCTTCGAAAGATTTGCAGCTTCGAGGGCATGGACCTCGTGTTGTGTGGGCGACGTGGTGTCATCGATGTTGGTCGTCGGCATATCGGCTGTTGCAGCTATCGCATGACTATGGAGTGCTTGCCTCTTCATCACTACCCACGAGTCCCTGGTGTGCTCCTCTCATGGCAGTCGCGCGCAGCTTCTTCCCTGGCAGTGATGGAAGGTCAGTTTGATCGGTGGAGCGGGTCATCTTTCGCTGATGTGTGATTTGGTTGGACAACGCTTGTTGTTGTGTTTGACATATGGTCGATGAGGGTGGGCTATGCCTTGTATGTTTCAGTCTTTGGAAGTGGGTTTGACCCTCGTTTTTGTGGTTTTGTCCGGTTTTTCATAATTAACCGAACAACTCTCTTCTGCATAATTAATAGATGAGTCAATTTGTGCCTCAGTTTTGGAAAAAAAGATGTAACACTACTTATGTTCGGTATCAACATTTGTTATTTATGTGTGATGTTTAGTTTGTGTGATCAATCTGCATGATTTTGCATGGAATTGACAGTCCGGATATGAGATATATGTATGCAGCGAGCGAAATATGAGGGACCGTTCGAATTCATTTGCGGGGTTTGCGGACGACGTCCGTGAATGTATAGAGACGGATTTGCCTACTTCGGCTATACATGCTCTAAGGTTGCAGTTCTTGGCAGTGGCGGACCTATGTTGAGCCGAGTGGGGCCCGGGCCCCTAGTCAATTTCTATTTTTACTGTTATAAAGCCTAATATTTTACTAGTTGGGCCCCAGTTAATCAAATATTTAGGCCCCCAGTCACTTCGGCCCCCACTGAATTCTTGAGCTGGGTCCGCCCCTGGTTCTTGGAAAAAACATACTACTATTTTTTTTTATCCATCCATGAACATGGTGTCCCGGGCGGCCAAGGGGCTGCCGGAATTGCGGGAGAGACAACGATTGTCTTGTCTTGGCTCCCACGACGGAGCTGCACCGGGACCGATGGCACGGTCGGCGTAACGGTTATTAAACTAGATTAACAAGATTATTACACACACTTCGGTGAACAGCAGAATGATTAAGTGAAGCAAAACGCAGTTAACCCCAGAGCCAATCCATCTGCAGACAGGTGCAACTTGTCAGTTCTCTTTCCAGAGGTAAGACAAACTTGCCTCTGACGACGAACGACTGCGGAAAGAGCCAGCGGAATTGCGGAGGAAAGCACAAATGGCTCCACGACCGTGCGCGCCGGGCCGGCTTGACAAATTATTACATATAAGTTGGGTGCAGCTGATGAGGACGTACATGCGGGATTAAGGGAGCAAAGTGGTGCAACGTAAGTACAACAAGGTACACAAAGCTGCTAGGGATGGAGTACGGCCTAATATCCGCTGGCCGGCCACTCTCGCGACCTAATCCGTCCACCCATGTACTGCATGTTCTCCATTGATTAACAATCTTGTAAGAAGGCGGTGTAGTGTAGGGTTAATTAACAATCGCCTTCTCTTTCCTTGCGTCCTTTTCGCTCGGTGTCCTCTTTGGCGTGCGTGGAATGCACGTTAAACCGCGCATAGCATTGAGCTGCTTTCTATAGTCCATATTATTCCCTCCTCCTTTAATACGTATATATTTTTTATAGATTTTAACACAAGCTACGTACAAAGTAAAACGAGTGAGTATGCAATTTAAATACATCTATATGCATCCGTTTGTGATTTATATTAAAAAACGTATATTCAGAATCACTGGAGTATTTGTTGTTCAAACAGATGTATCTAGACGTGAGAGTAGAAAAAACATGCATAGCATGATTCCCGGTCAAACTGAATGGGCTGCCAAAACCAGTGCGTGTAACCCGGCAGCAGGAGTGGCTTTCGGCGACACAGTGCACACAACCGAGCCATTTTTCTTTTCTCTCTCAAAAAAAGGAAAAAAGCTGAGCCACACTTGGAATTTTGATACGTACGGTGGTGTACCCATCTTCTCCGTGATAAAGGCAAGCACAGCTAATTTAGACCAGTCGTGCAAACGCCACTATCAAGCACAGCTTTGGATGCTGATGGCGGTCACCGTACGGGTACGGCATGGACGGATGGCACGCGGTGAGGAACAAATTCAACGAATCGCACCTGCTGTGTTCACATTTTGACGTTTAGTAGTGGATCTGTGGAGAGATATTCTTCAGTCCTGACAACTTCTTGGTTACTTTTTTTTCTTTTTCTTTTCTTATGGCATCTCTAACCAGCGGCGGAGCTATGTGGTAAGCTGGCCATGCCCCCCAGCTTTGGTCAAAACTGTGAAGAATTTTATTTTTTTGGGAAAGAAAGATTTGGAAAAGTAGAGTCTTTTCGTCCTCCCAAACATCCATATCTATGTTTGGCTCCCCCAAGAGATGTTTCCTAGCTCCGCCAATGTCTCTAACCTTGATCGTAAGTTTACACTGCATCCGTCCCTTTACAAACGATCACTCCACCGACACGGATGCACGAGTCATCTATCCAATGTTATACGCATATATTTTAACAAATTTCAATAAATTAGATGAATTTAATCAAACCCAACCCAATTTATTAAAGATTGGATAGAAAATAGTGCAAATCATCCATACATAGCACGCAAATAAATCTAGTATAATAATAGTTTAAATTAAACGAGATTAAGCAGATGTTCAACAAGTTTTTCATGAAATAATCATGTCATTCCACACATCTTGTCCCTTTAACTTCATCCAGTAGTGTATGTATGTAAATGACCGGCCCTCTATCCTATCATACATCGCGACAGCGTGTATGGATTACACAATGTGTAAAGCAACATTGAGTGAATGGATGATTCAATCAACAAGTTGATCAAGAAGAAGCAAAGCTTACGATATCCTCCGCTGTCACGCACAAAGGTCACCTCGCCTCCAGCCGAGTAACTGCATCACATAACTTGACGACGGTGGTTTGGATGGCGTACCATCAATATGATAACGATTTCATATTGTGTTGTTGGATGATGTGCATGTCGTATGGTGTAATGTGCTTTCACGCATAAAACAAATCATGTACGCGCTGCGAGAAGAGCCCCCTTCTGCTCCGGCCTACGAAATCCGCGGATAAGGCCTACCACACAGCACAGTGTCAACCATGAATGTCGTCAATAGGGGGCGGAGTGTACCTGACTACGGATGGGTCCTAGTGGACGACACCGTCGTAAAAGGCAAGTGGACGCATTGGGTATTATTGAGGATGTCCGTCAATGTGTGTGTGTGGAGGCAGGAGAGATACAGTGGCAGGGTTGGAGGAGGAAGAAACAAGGGGGAGAAGGGGCGGAATTGGAAGAAAATGAGACCGAAAAGGGGATTTTAGTGTGCTAGGGGTTTGAAGTCATACGCGACTGCTGGCCGTACTCCCGCATAGCCCCTTGCCCATCACTTTGCTTCCAATTTGCAGGGAAAAGTGCATCCAGAACGGTTGACAGATCGATACAAGACCACGTGAGATGACGAAACACATCCAAACCGTATAGTTCGGACGTATGCGGAAGGTGTTGGGGAACGTTGCATGGGAAACAAAAAATTTCCTACGCACACGAAGACCTATCATGGTGATGTCCATCTACGAGAGGAGATTTGGATCTATGTACCCTTGTAGATGCAACAACAGGAAGCGTTAATAAACACGGTTGATGTAGTGGAACGTCTTCACGTCCATCCATCAGCCCCACGAACCGTCCCGCGACCCGTCGCACGGTCCGTTCCGATCTAGTGCCGAACGGACGACACCTCCGCGTTCAGCACACGTACAACTCGACGATGATCTCAGCCTTCTTGATCCAGCAAGCAAAACGGAGAAGTAGATGAGTTCTCCGGCAGCGTGACGACACTCCAGTGGTGATGGGGATCTAGTCCTGCAGGGCTCCGCCCGAGCTCCGCAGAAATACGATCTAGAGGAAGAACTATGGTGTCTAGATCTGAGTTGCACGTGGCAAAAGTTGTCACAAATCAGCCCTAGACCACCACTATATATAGGAGGGAGGGGGACAAGTCTTGCCTTGAGGGCCAAGCCCTCAAGGGTGCGCCGGCTAGGAGGAGAGGAGGATTCCTACTCCAATCCTACTCCAATTAGGATTGGAAAGTGGAGTCCTTCTCTTCCTTCCCACCTCCCTTTTTTTTCTATCTTTGGTTTTCTTCTTATGGCGCCAAGGCCCTCTTGGGCTGTCCCACCAGCCCACTAAGGGCTGGTGCGCCACCCCTAGGACCATTGGGCTTCCCCCGGGTGGGTTGCCCCCCTCCCGGTGAACTTCCGGAACCCATTCGTCACTCCCGGTACAATGCCGGTAGTGCCCGAAAACCTTCCGGTAACCAAATGAAATCATCCTATATATCAATCTTCGTTTCCGGACCATTCCGAAAACCCTCGTGACATCTGTGATCTCATCTAGGACTCCGAACAACATTCGGTAACCATACATATAACTCAACTATACTAAAACGTCGCCGAACCTTAAGTGTGCAGACCCTGCGGGCTCGAGAACTATGTAGACATGCCCCGAGGCACTCCTCGGTCAATATCCAATAGCGGGACCTGGATGCCCATATTGGATCCTACGTATTCTCCGAAGATCTTATCGGTTGAACCTCAGTGTCAAGGATTCATATAATCCTGTATATCATTCCCTTTGTCCTTCGGTATGTTACTTGCCCGAGATTTGATCCTCGGTATCCGCATACCTATTTCAATCTCGTTACCGGAAAGTCTCTTTACTCGTTTCGTAATACAAGATCCCGTGACTTACACTTAGTCACATTGCTTGCAAGGCTTGTGTGTGATGTTGTATTACCGAGTGGGCCCCGAGATACCTCCCCGTCACACGGAGTAACAAATCCCAGTCTTGATCCATACTAACTCAACGAACACCTTCGGAGATACCTTTAGAGCATCTTTATAGTCACCCAATTACGTTGCGACGTTTGATGCACACAAGGTATTCCTCCAGTGCCAGTGAGTTATATGATCTCATGGTCATAGGAATAAATACTTGACACGTAGAAAACAATAGCAAAAAAATGACACGATCAATATGCTACGTACATAGTTTGGGTCTTGTCCATCACATGATTCTCCTAATGATGTGATCCCGTTATCAAGTGACAACACTTGTCTATGGTTAGGAAACCTTGACCATCTTTGATCAACGAGCTAGTCAACTAGAGGCTCACTAGGGACAGTGTTTTGTCTATGTATCCACACATGTATTTGTGTTTCCAATCAATACAATTATAGCATGGATAATAAACGATTATCGTGAACAAAGAAATATAATAATAACTAATTTATTATTGCCTCTATGGCATATTTCCAACAGTCTCCCACTTGAACTAGAGTCAATAATCTAGTTCACATGACCATGTGATTTCAACGAATCCAACACCCATAAAGTTCTAGGGTGTGATCACGTCTTGCTCGTGAGAGAGGTTTTAGTCAACGGTTCTGAATCTTTCAGATCCGTGCGTGCTTTACAAATCTTTATGTCATCTTATAGATGCTGCTACTACGTGCTATTCGGAAATACTCCAAATATCTACTCTACTATACGAATCTGTCTTACTACTCATAGTTATTCGGATTAGTGTCAGTGCTTGCATCAACGTAACCCCTTAAGACGAACTCTTTAACCACCTCCATAATCGAGAAAAATTCCTTAGTCTATCAGTTACGAAGGATAATTTTTGTCCGCTGTTTAGTGATTCAATCCTGGATCACTCTCTGTACCTCTTAACAGACTTGTGGCAAGGCACACATTAGGTGCGGTACACAGCATGGCATACTGTAGAGTCTACGGCTAAGGCATAGGGGACGACCTTCGTCCTTTCTCTTTCTTCTGCCGTGGTCGGGCTTTTGAGTCTTACTCAAATTCACACCTTACAACACAGCCAAGTACTCTTTCTTTGCTGATCTATTTTGAACTCCTTCAAAAACTTGTCAAGGCATGCATTTCATTTTGAAAGTTCTATTAAGCGTTTTGATCTATCTCTATAGATCTTGATGCTCAATGTTCAAATAGATCTATCCAGGTCTTCTTTTGAAAAACCCCTTTCAAACAACCTTTATGCTTTACAGAAATTCTACATCACTTCCGATCAACACTATGTCAACCACAAATACTTTATCAGAAATACTATAGTGTTCCCACTCACTTCTTTGGAAACACAAGTTTCTCATAAACCTTGTACAAACCCAAAAGCTTTGATCATCTTTATCGAAGTGTATATTCCAACTACGAGATGTTTGCACCAGTCCATAGAAGGATCTCTGGAGCTTGCATACTTGTTAGCATCCTGAGGATCGACAAAACCTTCTGGTTGTATCACATACAACCTTTCCTCAAGGAAACCGTCGAGGAAACCATGTTTTGACATCCCATGTGCAATATAATGCAGGAACTACTAACATAATTCCAACAGACTTTTAGCATCACTAAAGTGAGAAAGTCTCATCATAGTCAACTCTTTGATCTTGTCGGAAACATCTTTGCGACAAGTCGAACTTTTCTTAATGGTGACTTTTCACCATCATCGTCTGTCTTCCTTTTAAAGATCCATCTTTACTCAATAGTCCTACGACCATCAAGTAGTTCTTCCAAAGTCTACACTTTGTTTTCATACATAGATCCTCTCTCGGATTTCATGGCCTCCAGCCATTTGTTGGAATCCGGGCCCACCATCGCTTCCCCATGGCTCGTAGGTTCATTATTGTTCAACAACATGACCTCCAAGACAACGTTACCGTACACACTCTGTAGTAGTACGCGACCTTTGTCGACCTACGAGGTTTGTAGTAACTTGATCCGAAGCTCAATGATCACCATCATCAGTTTCCACTTCAATTGGTGTAGGCGCCACAGGAACATCTTCCTGCGCCCTGCTACACACTAGTTGAAGTGACGGTTCACTAACCTCATAAAGTTCCACCACCCTCCCACTCAATTCTTTCGAGAGAAACCTTTCCTCGAGAAAGGACCCGTTTCTAGAAACAAACACTTTGCTTCCGGATCTGAGATAGGAGATGTATCCAACTGTTTTGGATATCATATGAAGATGCATTTATCCACTTTGGGTTCGAGCTTATCAGACTAAAACGTTTTCACATAAGCGTCGCAGCCCCAAACTTTCAAGAAACGACTACTTAGGTTTCTCCAAACCATAGTCTATATTGTGTCATCTCAACGGAAATTCGCGGTGCCCTATTAAAGTGAATGCGGTTGTCTCTAATGCTTAACCCATAAACGATAGTGGCAATTCGATAAGAGACATCATAGTATGCACCATATCAAATAGGGCGCGGCTATGACGTTTAGACACATCATCACACTATGGTGTTCTAGGTGGCATGAATTGTGAAACAATTTCCACATTGTCTTAACTCTGTACCAAAAACTCGTTACTCAAATATTCATATTTATGATCATATCGTAGACAGTTTATCCTCTTGTCACGACGATCTTCACTCTGAAATGGCTTTGTACTTTTCAATATTTCAGACTTGTGATTCATCAAGTAAATACTCCTGTATCTACTCAAATCGTCAGTGAAGTAAGTGTTGGAAATATGCCCTAGAGGCAATAATAAATTAGTTATTATTATATTTCTTAGTTCATGATAATCGTTTATTATCCATGCTATAATTGTATTGATTGGAAACACAATACTTGTGTGGATACATAGACAAAACACTGTCCCTAGTAAGCCTCTAGTTGACTAGCTCGTTGTTCAAAGATGGTCAAGGTTTCCTGGCCATAGGCAAGTGTTGTCACTTGATAACAGGATCACATCATTAGGAGAATCATGTGATGGACTAGACCCAAACTAATAGACGTAGCATGTTGATCGTGTCATTTTGTTGCTACTGTTTTCTGCGTGTCAAGTATTTGTTCCTATGACCATGAGATCATATAACTCACTAACACCGGAGGAATGCTTTGTGTGTATCAAACGTCGCAACGTAACTGGGTGACTATAAAGATGCTCTACAGGTATCTCCGAAGGTGTTAGTTGAGTTAGTATGGATCGAGACTGGGATTTTTCACTCCATGTGACGGAGAGGTATCTCGGGGCCCACTCGGTAATACAACATCACACACAAGCCTTGCAAGCAATGTGACTTAATGTAAGTTGCGGGATCTTGTATTACGGAACGAGTAAAGAGACTTGCCGGTAAACGAGATTGAAATAGGTATGCGGATACTGACGATCGAATCTCGGGCAAGTAACATACCGAAGGACAAAGGGAATGACATACGGGATTATATGAATCCTTGGCACTGAGGTTCAAACGATAAGATCTTCGTAGAATATGTAGGATCCAATATGGGCATCCAGGTCCCGCTATTGGATATTGACCGAGGAGTCTCTCGGGTCATGTCTACATAGTTCTCGAACCCGCAGGGTCTGCACACTTAAGGTTCGACGTTGTTTTATGCGTATTTGAGTTATATGGTTGGTTGCCGAATGTTGTTCGGAGTCCCGGATGAGATCACGGACGTCACGAGGGTTTCCGGAATGGTCCGGAAACGAAGATTGATATATAGGATGACCTCATTTGGTTACCGGAAGGTTTTCGTGCATTACCGGAAAAGTTTCGGGCTCATCGGTAGTGTACCGGGAGTGCCGGGAGGGGTGCCGGGACCACCGGGAGGGGTGTCACGCCCCAAGGGGTCTCATGGGCTATGGGAATAGATAAACCAGCCCCTAGTGGGCTGGAATAAGTTCCCACTAAGGCCCATAAGGTTTGAGAAGGAAAAAACACAAGGTGGAAAGAGTTTCCAAGTGGGAAGGTGGAATCCTACTCCAAGTAGGATTGGAGTAGGACTCCTCCACCTCCAATTTCGGCCAAACCTTTAGGTTTTGAGGCTGCCTCCTCCCCTCCCTCCCACCTATATATACGGAGGTTTTAGGGCTGATTTGAGACGACTTTCTCACGGCTGCCCGACCACATACCTCCATAGTTTTTCCTCTAGATCGCGTTTCTGCGGAGCTCGGGCGGAGCCCTGCTGAGACGAGATCATCACCAACCTCCGGAGCGCCGTCACGCTGCCGGAGAACTCTTCTACCTCTCCGTCTCTCTTGCTGGATCAAGAAGGCCGAGATCATCGTCGAGCTGTACGTGTGCTGAACGCGGAGGTGCCGTCCGTTCGGTACTAGATCGTGGGACTGATCGCTGGATTGTTCGCGGGGCGGATCGAGGGACGTGAGGACGTTCCACTACATCAACCGCGATCTCTTATTGCTTCTGCTGTACGATCTACAAGGGTACGTAGATCACTCATCCCCTCTCGTAGATGGACATCACCATGATAGGTCTTCGTGCGCGTAGGAAAATTTTTGTTTCCCATGCGACGTTCCCCAACAGTGGCATCATGAGCTAGGTTCATGCGTAGATGTCTTCTCGAGTAGAACACAAAAGGTTTTGTGGGCGGTGATGTGCGTTTTGCTGCCCTCCTTAGTCTTTTCTTGATTCCGCGGTATTGTTGGATTGAAGCGGCTTGGACCGACATTACTCGTACGCTTACGAGAGACTGGTTTCATCGTTACGAGTAACCCCCTTTGCTCAAAGATGACTGGCAAGTGACGGTTTCTCCAACTTTAGTTGAATCGGATTTGACCGAGGAGGTCCTTGGATGAGGTTAAATAGCAACTCATATATCTCCGTTGTGGTGTTTGCGTAAGTAAGATGCGATCCTACTAGATACCCTTGGTCACCACGTAAAACATGCAACAACAAAATTAGAGGACGTCTAACTTGTTTTTGCAGGGTATGATTGTGATGTGATATGGCCAACGATGTGATGTGATATATTGGATGTATGAGATGATCATGTTGTAATAGAAATATCGACTTGCACGTCGATGGTACGGCAACCGGCAGGAGCCATAGGGTTGTCTTTATACTAACATATGTGCTTGCAGATGCGTTTACTATTTTGCTAGGCTGTAGCTTTAGTAGTGATAGCATAAGTAGCACGACAACCACGATGGCAACACGTTGATGGATGATCATGGTGTGGCGCCGGTGACAAGAAGATCGTGCCGGTGCTTTGGTGATGGAGATCAAGAAGCACGTGATGATGGCCATATCATGTCACTTATCAATTGCATGTGATGTTAATCCTTTTATGCACCTTATTTTGCTTAGAACGACGGTAGCATTATGAGGTGATCTCTCACTAAAATTTCAAGACGAAATTGTGTTCTCCCCGACTGTGCACCGTTGCGACAGTTCTTCGTTTCGAGACACCACGTGATGATCGGGTGTGATAGACTCAACGTTCACATACAACGGGTGCAAAACAGTTGCACACGCGGAACACTCGGGTTAAGCTTGACGAGCCTAGCATGTGCAGACATGGCCTCGGAACACATGAGACCGAAAGGTCGAGCATGAATCGTATAGTTGATATGATTAGCATAGGGATGCTTACCACTGAAACTATTCTCGACTCACGTGATGATCGGACTTGAGATAGCGGATTTGGATCATGTACCACTCAAATGACTAGAGAGATGTACTTTTTGAGTGGGAGTTCTTAAGTAATATGATTAATTGAACTAATTGTCATCAACATAGTCTAATGGTCTTTGCGAATTGCGATGTAACTTGCGCTATAGCTCTACTGCTTTTATATGTTCCTAGAGAAAATTTAGTTGAAAATTGATAGTAGCAACCTTTGCAGACTGAGTCCGTAAAACCGAGGATTGTCCTCGTTGCTACGCAGAAGGCTTATGTCCTTAATGCACCACTTGGTGTGCTGCACCTCGAGCGTCGTCTGTGGATGCTATGAACATCCGACATACACATTACTGATGACTACACGATAGTTCAGTGCAAGATACTTGATGGCTTAGAAGCAAGGCGCCGAAAACGTTGTAAAACGTCACGGAACATAAGTGATGTTCCGAAGAGATGCAATTGTGATTTCATGCTTGTGCCTTTGTTAAGAGGTACTAGACCTCCAACAAGATTCTTTGACCATAAAGTAAAGGAGAAAAGCTCAATCGTTGAGCATGTGCTCAGATTGTCTGAGTACGACAATCACTTGAATCAAGTGGGAGCTAATCTTCCAGATGAGATAGTGATGGTTCTCGAAAAGTCACTGCCACCAAGCTTTGAGAGCTTCGTGATGAACTATGACATATCAAGGATAGATACAATGATCCTTGAGTGATTCGCGACGTTTGACACTGCGAAAGTAGAAATCAAGAAGGAGCATCAATAGTTGATGGTTTGGAAAACCACTAAGTTTCAAGAAAGGCGAGAGCTAGAAGGGATACTTCGTGAAACGGCAAAACAGTTGCTGCGCTAATGAAGAGACCCAAGATTAAACCCAAACCCGAGACTAAGTGCTTCTGTAATAAGGGGAACAGTCACTGAGGCGGAGCAACTCTAGATACTTGGTAGATAAGAAGGCTGGCAAAAGTCGAAAGAAGTATATTTGATATACATAATGTTGATGTGTACTTTACTAGTACTCCTAGTAGCATGAGGGTATTGGATACCGGTTCGGTTGCTAAGTGATTAGTAACGCGAAATGAAAGCTACGACATAAACGGAGACTAGCTAAAGGCGAGGTGACGATACGTGTTGGAAGTGTTTCCAAGGTTGATATGATCAAACGTCGCACGCTCCCTCTACCATCGGGATTGGTGTTGAACCTAAATAATTGTTATTTGGTGCTTGCGTTAGGCATGAACATGATTGGATCGTGTTTATTGCAATACGATTATTCATTCAAAGAGAATAATGGTTACTCTATTTGCTTGAATAATCACCTTCAATGGTTTATTGAATCTCGATTGTAGTGTTACACATTGGTGCCAAAAGATACGAGTTAAATGATGATAGTACCACTTACTTGTGGCACTGCCGCTTGAGTCATGTTAGTATGAATTGCATGAAGAGGCTCCATGCTGATGGATCTTTACTCACCTGATTTCGAATCACTAGTGACATGCAAATCATACCACATGAGCAAGGCCTTGTTTTCATTGAGATGAAACAAGATAGTAACTTGTTGGAAGTGATACATTTTGATGTATGCAGTCCAGTGAGTGCTGAGGCACGCAGTGGATATCATTATGTTCTTACTTCACTGACGACTTGAGTAGATACAGGAGTATTTACTTAATGAATCACAAGTCTGAAATATTGAAAAGTTCAATTCTGTTTCAGAGTGAAGTTCGTCGTAACAAGAGGATGAACTGTCTACGATATGATCATAGAAATGAATATCTGAGTTACGAGTTTTTGGTACACAGTTAAGACAATGTGGAAATTGTTTCACAGTTCATGCCACCTGGAACATCATGGTGTGATGATGTGTCTGAACGTCATACCACGCACTATTTAGTATGGTGCATGATGTGATGTATCTTATCGAATTACCACTATCGTTTATGGGTTATGCATTAGAGACAACCACATTCACTTTAAATGGGGCACTGCGTATTTCCGTTGAGATGACACAGTATAGACTGAGGTTTAGAGAAATCTAAACTGTCGTTTCTTGAAAGTTTGGGGCTTCGAAACTTATGTGAAAAAGTTTCAGTCTGATAAGCTCGAACCCAAAGCGGATAAATGCATCTTCACAGGATATCCAAAACAGTTGGGTACATCTCCTATCTCAGATCCGAAAGCAAAGTGTTTGTTTCTAGAAACGGATCCTTTCTCGAGAAAAGGTTTCTCTCGAAAGAATTGAGTGGGAGGGTAGTAGAACTTGATGAGGTTATTGAACCATCACTTCAACCAGTGTGTAGCAGGGCGTAGGAAGTTGTTCCTGTGGCGCCTACACCAATTGAAGTGGAAGCTGATGATGGTGATCATTAAGCTTCGAATCAAGTTACTACAAACCTCGTAGGTCGACAAGGTCGCGTACTGCTGTAGAGTAGTACGGTAACCCTGTCTTGGAGGTCATGTTGTTGAGCAACAGTGAACCTACGAGTTATGGAGAAAGCGATGGTGGGCCCAGATTCCGACAAATGGCTGGAAGCCATGAAATCCGAGAGAGGATCCATGTGTGAAACCTAAAGTGTAGACTTTGGTAGAACTACTTGATGGTCATGGGACTATTGGGTAAAATGGATCTTTAAAAGAAGACAGACGATGATGGTGATAAGTCACTATTAAGAAAAGCTCGACTTGTCGCAAAGATGTTTTCGACAAGATCAAACAGTTGACTATGATGAGACTTTCTCACTCGTAGCGATGCTAAAGGTCTGTTAGAATTATGTTAGTTGTTGATGCATTATTTATGAAATATTGCACGTAGGATG
The DNA here is from genome assembly GCF_904849725.1 of Hordeum vulgare subsp. vulgare. Lineage (NCBI taxonomy): Eukaryota > Viridiplantae > Streptophyta > Magnoliopsida > Poales > Poaceae > Hordeum > Hordeum vulgare. Next base: position 565,925,788 of record NC_058524.1, on the reverse strand, counting down.
TCAAAACATTGTTTTCTCGACGGTTTCCTTGAGCAAACATTGTATGTGATACAACGAGAAGGTTTTGTCGATCCTAAAGATACTAGCAAGTATGCAAGCTCCAGTGATCCTTCAATGGACTGGTGTAAGCATCTCGGAGTTGGAATATACACTTTGATGAGATGATCAAAGATTTTGGGTGTGTACAAGGTTTATGAGAAACTTGTATTTCCAAAGAAGTGAGTAGGAGCACTATAGAATTTCTGATAGGTATATGTGGTTGACATATTGTGGATCAGAAGTAACGTAGAATTTCTGTAAAGCATACAAGATTGTTTGAAAGAAGTTTTCAAAGCAGTACCTGGATTACGCTACTTGAACATTGAGCATCAAAGATCTATGGAGATAGATCGAAAACGCTTAATAGAAGTTTCAACAAGATGCATGCCTTGACAAGTTTTTGAAAGAGTTCAAAATAGATCAACAAAGAAGGAGTTCTTGGTTGCGTTGTGAGGTGTGAATTTGAGTAAGACTCAAAACCTGACCACGGCAGAATAAAGAGAATAGACGAAGGTCGTCTTCTATGCCTTAGCCGTAGAATCTAAAGTATGCCATGCTGTGTACCGCACCTAATGTGTGCCTTGACTCAAAGTCTGTTGAGGGTACAGAGAGTGATCCATGATTGAATCACTAGCAGCGGTCAAAATTTATCCTTAGTAACTAATGGACTAAGGAATTTTTCTTGATTATGGAGGTGGTTGAAGAGTTCGTCGTAAAGGGTTACGTCGATGTAAGCTTTGACACTAATCCGAATAACTATGAGTAGTGAAACGGATTCGTATAGTAGAGTAGATATTTGGAGCATTTCCGAATAGCATGTAGTAGCAGCATCTATAAGATGACATAAAGATTTGTAAAGAACGCACGGATCTGAAAGTTTCAGAACCGTTGACTAAAACCTCTCTCACGAGCAAGACGTGATCAGACCCCATAACTATATGGGTGTTGGATTCGTTGGAATCACATGGTGATGTGAACTAGATTATTGACTCTAGTGCAAGTGGGAGACTGTTGGAAATATGCCCTAGAGGCAATAATAAATTAGTTATTATTATATTTCTTAGTTCATGATAATCGTTTATTATCCATGCTATAATTGTATTGATTGGAAACACAATACTTGTGTGGATACATAGACAAAACACTGTCCCTAGTAAGCCTCTAGTTGACTAGCTCGTTGTTCAAAGATGGTCAAGGTTTCCTGGCCATAGGCAAGTGTTGTCACTTGATAACAGGATCACATCATTAGGAGAATCATGTGATGGACTAGACCCAAACTAATAGACGTAGCATGTTGATCGTGTCATTTTGTTGCTACTGTTTTCTGCGTGTCAAGTATTTGTTCCTATGACCATGAGATCATATAACTCACTAACACCGGAGGAATGCTTTGTGTGTATCAAACGTCGCAACGTAACTGGGTGACTATAAAGATGCTCTACAGGTATCTCCGAAGGTGTTAGTTGAGTTAGTACGGATCGAGACTGGGATTTGTCACTCCATGTGACGGAGAGGTATCTCGGGGCCCACTCGGTAATACAACATCACACACAAGCCTTGCAAGCAATGTGACTTAATGTAAGTTGCAGGATCTTGTATTACGGAACGAGTAAAGAGACTTGCCGGTAAACGAGATTGAAATAGGTATGCGGATACTGACGATCGAATCTCGGGCAAGTAACATACCGAAGGACAAAGGGAATGACATACGGGATTATATGAATCCTTGGCACTGAGGTTCAAACGATAAGATCTTCGTAGAATATGTAGGATCCAATATGGGCATCCAGGTCCCGCTATTGGATATTGACCGAGGAGTCTCTCGGGTCATGTCTACATAGTTCTCGAACCCGCAGGGTCTGCACACTTAAGGTTCGACGTTGTTTTATGCGTATTTGAGTTATATGGTTGGTTGCCGAATGTTGTTCGGAGTCCCGGATGAGATCACGGACGTCACGAGGGTTTCCGGAATGGTCCGGAAACGAAGATTGATATATAGGATGACCTCATTTGGTTACCGGAAGGTTTTCGTGCATTACCGGAAAAGTTTCGGGCTCATCGGTAGTGTACCGGGAGTGCCGGGAGGGGTGCCGGGACCACCGGGAGGGGTGTCACGCCCCAAGGGGTCTCATGGGCTATGGGAATAGATAAACCAGCCCCTAGTGGGCTGGAATAAGTTCCCACTAAGGCCCATAAGGTTTGAGAAGGAAAAAACACAAGGTGGAAAGAGTTTCCAAGTGGGAAGGTGGAATCCTACTCCAAGTAGGATTGGAGTAGGACTCCTCCACCTCCAATTTCGGCCAAACCTTTAGGTTTTGAGGCTGCCTCCTCCCCTCCCTCCCACCTATATATACGGAGGTTTTAGGGCTGATTTGAGACGACTTTCTCACGGCTGCCCGACCACATACCTCCATAGTTTTTCCTCTAGATCGCGTTTCTGCGGAGCTCGGGCGGAGCCCTGCTGAGACGAGATCATCACCAACCTCCGGAGCGCCGTCACGCTGCCGGAGAACTCTTCTACCTCTCCGTCTCTCTTGCTGGATCAAGAAGGCCGAGATCATCGTCGAGCTGTACGTGTGCTGAACGCGGAGGTGCCGTCCGTTCGGTACTAGATCGTGGGACTGATCGCGGGATTGTTCGCGGGGCGGATCGAGGGACGTGAGGACGTTCCACTACATCAACCGCGATCTCTTATCGCTTCTGCTGTACGATCTACAAGGGTACGTAGATCACTCATCCCCTCTCGTAGATGGACATCACCATGATAGGTCTTCGTGCGCGTAGGAAATTTTTTGTTTCCCATGCGACGTTCCCCAACAGTAAGAACATAACGATATCCACTACGTGCCTCAGCACTCATTGGACTACACACATCAAAATGCATTGCTTCCAACAAGTCACTCTCTTGTTCCATGTGGTATGATCTTGCATGTCTCAAGTGATTCAAAATCAAGTGAATCCAAACGATCCATCCGCATGGAGTTTCTTCATGCGTTTATACCAACATGTATGGTTTGCATGTCTCAAACGTTTCAAAAATGAGTGAGTACAAAGATCCATCAGCATGGAGCTTCTTCATGCATTTTATACCGTCATGACTCAAGCGGCAGTGCCACAAGTAAGTGGTATTATCATTATTACTTTGTATCTTTTTGGCACCTATATTATGAACATGTCTAACACTACGATCGAGATTCAATAAACCATTGAAGGTAATTATTCAAGCAAATAGAATAACCATTATTCTCCTTAAATTAATAATCGTATTGCAATAAACACGATCCAATCATGCTCATGATCAACGCAAACACCAAATAACAATTATTTAGGTTTAACACCAATCCCGATGGTAGAGGGAGCGTGCGATGTTTTATTACATCAACCTTGGAAACACTTCCAACACTTATCGTCACCTCGCCTTTAGCTAGTCTCCGTTTATTCTGTAGCTTTGATTTCGAGTTACTAATCACTTAGCAACCGAAGCAGTATCTAATACCCTTGTGCTACTAGGAGTACTAGTAAAGTACACATTAATATCATGTATATCAAATATACTTCTGTCGATTATGCCAGCCTTCTTATCTACCAAGTATCTAGGGTAGCTCCGCCTCAGTGACTGTTCCCCACATAACAGAAGCACTTAGTCTCGGGTTTGGGTTCAATCTTGGGTTTCCTCATTAGAGCAACAACTGATTTGCCGTTTCATGAAGTATCCCTTCTAGCCCTTGCCCTTTCTTGAAACTAGTGGTTTTACTAACCATCAACAATTGATGCTCCTTCTTGATTTCTTCTTTCGCAGTGTCAAACATTGCGAATCGCTCAAGGATCATCATATCTATCCTTGATATGTCATAGTTCATCACGAAGCTCTAGCAGCTTAGTGGCAGTGACTTTGGAGAACCATCACTATCTCATCTGGAAGATTAACTCCCACTTGATTCAAGCGATTGTTGTACTCAGACAATGTGAGAACATGCTCAACGATTTGAGCTTTTCTCTTTTACTTCGTAGGCAAATAATCTTGTCGGAGGTCTTATACCTCTCAACAAGGGCACAAGCATGAAGTCTCAATTTCATCTCTTAGAACATCTCTTATGTTCCATGATGTTTTCAAGAACGTCTTCGGCGCCTTGCTTGTAAGCCATTAAGTATTATGCACTAAACTATCACGTAGTCATAAAAAACGTGTATGTCAGATGTTCGCAACATCCACAGACGACGCTCGAGGTGCAGCACACCGAGTGGTGCATTAAGGATATAAGCCTTCTACGCAGCAATGAGGACAATCCTCAGTTTTACGGACTCAACCCGCAATGTTGCTACTATCAACTTTCAAATAAATTTTCTCTTGGAACATATAAAAAACAGTAGAGCTATAGCGCAAGCTACATCGTAATTCGCAAGACCATTAGACTATGTTCATGATAATTAGTTCAATTAATCATATTACTTAAGAACTCCCACTCAAAACGTACATCTCTCTAGTCATTTGAGTGGTACATGATCCAAATCCACTAACTCAAGTCCGATCATCACGTGAGTTGAGAATAGTTTCAGTGGTAAGCATCTCTATGCTAATCATATCAACTATATGATTCATGCTCGACCTTTCGGTCTCATGTGTTCCGAGGCCATGTCTGCACATGCTAGGCTCGTCAAGTTTAACCCGAGTGTTCCGCACATGCAACTGTTTTGCACCCGTTATATGTGAACGTTGAGTCTATCACACCCGATCATCAAGTGATGTCTCGAGTAGTGAGAGATCACCTCATAATGCTACCGTCGTTCTAAGAAAAATAAGGTGCATACTAGGATTAACATCACATGCAATTCATAAGTGACATGATATGGCCATCATCATGTGCTTCTTGATCTCCGTCACCAAAGCACCGGCACGATCTTCTTGTCACCGGCGCCACACCATGATCTCCATCAACGTTTCACCATCGAGGTTGTCATGCTACTTATGCTATTACTACTAAAGCTACGTCCTAGCAATATAGTAAACACATCTACAAACACAAATGTTAGTTTAAAGACAACCCTATGGCTCCCGCCGGTTGCCGTACCATCGACGTGCAAGTCGATATTAACTGTTACAACATGATCATCTCATACATCCAATATATCACATCACATCATTGGCCATATCATATCACAAGCATACCCTGCAAAAACAAGTTAGACGTCCTCTAATTTGTTGTTGCATGTTTTACGTGGCTGCTATGGGTATCTAGTAGATCGCATCTTACTTATGCAAAAACCACAACGGAGATGTGCAAATTACTATTTAACCTCTCCAAGGACCGCCTCGGTCGAAACCAATTCAACTAAAGTTGAAGAAACCGACACCCGCCAGTCATCTTTATGCAACGAGGTTGCATGTCAATCGATGAAACCAGTCTTTCGTAAGCGTACGAATAATGTCGGGGAATCCAACAATACCGCCGAATCGAGAAAAGACTAAGGAGGGCAAAAAATCGAACATCACCGTCCACAAAACCCTTTGTGCTCTACTCGAGATAACATCTCCGCATGAACCTAGCTCATGATGCCACTGTTGGGGAACGTTGCATGGGAAACAAAAAAATTCCTACGCACACGAAGACCTATCGTGCTGATGTCCATCTACGAGAGGAGATTTGGATCTGCGTACCCTTGTAGATCGTAGAGCATGAAGCGTTAAGAAATGCAGTTGATGTAGTGGAACGTCTTCACGTCCCTCGATCAGCCCCACGAATCGTCCCACGATCCGTTCCGATCTAGTGCCGAATGGACGGCACCTCCGCGTTCAGCACATGTACAACTCGATGATGATCTCGGCCTTCTTGATCCAGCAAGCAAGACGGAGAACTAGATGAGTTCCCCGGCAACGTGATGACGCTCCAGTGGTGGTGAGGATCTACTCCTGCAGGGCTCCGCCCGAGATCCGCAGAAATATGATCAAGAGGAAGAACTATGATGTCTAGATCTGAGTTGCACGTGGCAAAAATTGTCACAAATCATCCCTAGACCACCACTATATATAGGAGGGAGGGGGAGGAGGCTTGCCTTGAGGGCCAAGCCCTCAAGGGTGCGCCGACTAGGAGGAGAGGAGGATTCCTACTCCAATCCTACTCCAATTAGGATTGGAAAGTGGAGTCCTTCTCTTCCTTCCCACCTCCCCTTTTTTTTCTTTGGTTTTCTTCTTATGGCGCCAAGGCCCTCTTGAGCTGTCCCACCAGCCCACTAAGGGCTGGTGCGCCACCCCTAGGACCATTGGGCTTCCCAGGGTGGGTTGCCCCCTCCGGGTGAACTTCCGGAACCCGTTCATCAGTCCCGCTACAATGCCGGTAATGCCCGAAAACCTTCCGGTAACCAAATGAAACTATCCTATATATCAATCTTCGTTTCCGGACCATTCCGGAAACCCTCGTGACGTCCGTGATATCACCTGAGACTCCGAACAACATTCGGTAACCAGACATATAACTGAACTATACTAAAACATCGCGGAACCTTAAGTGTGCAGACCCTGCGGGTTCGAGAACTATGCAGACATGCCCCGAGGAACTCCTCAGTCAATATGCAATAGCCGGACCTGGATGCCCATATTAGATCCTACATATTCTCCGAAGATCTTATCGGTTGAACCTCGGTGTTAAGGATTCATATAATCCCGTATATCATTCCCTTTGTCCTTCGGTATGTTACTTGCCTGAGATTTGATCCTCGGTATCCGCATACCTATTTCAATCTCGTTACCGGCAAGTCTCTTTACTCGTTCCGTAATACAAGATCCCGTGACTTACACTTGGTCACATTGCTTGCAAGGCTTGTGTGTGATGTTGTATTATCGAGTGGGCCCCGAGATACCTCTCCGTCACACGGAGTGACAAATCCCAGTCTTGATCCATACTAACTCAACGGACACCTTCGAAGATACCTGTAGAGCACCTTTATAGTCACCCAGTTACGTTGCGACGTTTGATGCACACAAGGTATTCCTCCGGTGCCAGTGAGTTATATGATCTCATGGTCATAGGAATAAATACTTGACACACAGAAAACAATAGCAATAAAATGACACGATCAATATGCTACGTACATAGTTTGGGTCTTGTCCATCACATGATTCTCCTAATGATGTGATCCTGTTATCAAGTGACAACACTTGTCTATGGTTAGGAAACCTTGACCATATTTGATCAACGAGCTAGTCAAATAGAGGCTCACTAGGGACAGTGTTTTGTCGATGTATCCACACATGTATTTGTGTTTCCAATCAATACAATTATAGCATGGATAATAAACAATTATCACGAACAAAGAAATATAATAATAACTAATTTATTAATGCCTCTAAGGCATATTTCCAACAGAAGGTTGTAGGGTCGGCATTGGAGATCCCTTAGCCCCTTTCCCTCGTCGGTTAGGGAAAACTCTCCCCTTAAGCTTCATCAATGAGTACGTGGATTTGGCTTTCCTGTGCAAGTCGCTCCGATGGCCGGCGATGGGGGAGAGAATTCTGATGTCTTCACTTTAGCTAGTAGGTTAGGTTGAGATTTTTTATTCATCGTTGGAGTGTTGTTCAGACATATCGCAACACTTCTCCAATGCAAAAGGACCACGACTCCAAACCGATGAGAAAAAGCTTCATGGGCTGATACGTGAAACAAACCGCACAGGTCACGGGAGAACAATAACGATACAACAACAATGCACTGTTGTCTTGAGAAAAAAAACAGTGAATGATTAGGCCCCAAAAGGAAAATGTATCTTAAAGGAAAAGTCACCTTCTCAACCCGATCCCAAATGAGCTTGAGTAAATAGTGAAATAAAATATTCAAAAGGAATTTAAATACCTGATTTTCTTGTGACAAACATTGAACAATGTTTTGAAAACTTGAAATTTTTCTCATCATGAAGTCACATTTATGAAAGCCGTGGCAAAATATCAAAAAAATCGGTGCTCCAAAATGATTTCCAAAATAGCATTTTCAAGGTATCAATTTTTTATTTTTTGCCACACCTTTCAGAAATGTGATTCCATAATAAAAGTTTGCTAGCTCTTATAACATTTGCCAATATTTGTAAAGGAAAATCAGATTCTTTTAAAATTTGTGTTGAGTTTTTCTTATTTTACTGTTGATCCGAGCTCATTTGCTTGAGAAGCTCTCCATCCATCTTAAAGGGCCTTCATTCAATGGTGGTAGAGATAAATGTGAGGGCATCTCCAGCATTGACCCAAAAATTTGCTCTCTTATCTGTGAGGATCAAGGATGCGGGAGCCGGCCATTCAAGTTGTCCGCATACAATTGAAACCGGTTTCAGTTAACCGGACGAAATTCATTTAAACAAACGGATTTCATCAATGTTTGGATAGAAAATAGCACAAGTCATCCATACATAGCATGCAAATAAGTGTAGTAGAACAATATTTCTAATCAACGAGATTAACCAGATGTTCAACATTTTTTTCATGAACGGATTATGTTGTCCTACACATACTGTCCCTTTAGCTTCACCCAACGTTGCATGTGCCTAAATGACCGCCCCTTTATACTGTTGTACATCACGGCAGCGCGTGCAGGCTATATAATGTGAAGAGCAACATTGAATGAATGAATGAATCAATCAACAAGTTGAGTAAGAAGAAGAAAAACTTACGATCTCCTCCTCTACCCCGCACAATGGAAACCTTCGTGCGCCACAAGACTTGATGACGGAGGTCTAGATGGCGTACCATCAATATGGTAACATCATTGATGATGTTGTAAGTGCATCTAGTGACCCTTAGAAATTTTGGTGGATGGAAGACTTATAGGTTAAGAGATTGATATGTTTGTGAGTGTACACAGGCTTTATAAGTTGCTGAGGAGTTTGAATTATTCGAAGAATATTGACCCCTAAAAATATAATCTTCGGGTGAAAACTTTGGTCATTCGTTGAGGACTTTGATAGCGAAGAAATTGCTATTCCTCATGAAGACTTTGAAAATGAGGAATTTGGTGTATCCCCAAGAAAATCCTTTGAAGACTTTGAATCTCGAAGATTTACTCTTTCTGTTTCATTTTCTTCTTTCTTGAGTCATAGGAACACCGTACTATTAAAGGGGGTCAAGGTAATACTAAGGAAAGATTTCCTCATGATGCTCAACTCAAAACCTACACATACCAAATCCTTTGAGTGAAGCCTTTGAAAATTTCTCACAGCTTAGTCAAAGTCTGGAGTGACAAAGACGAAGTTAATCTGGTCACTGAAGAAATTGCACTAACTGAGGAGTTAGGATTTCGCCAGTGCGAACTGCCTATCGGTGAGGAACGTGAGAGACATGAGGACTTTCACAGTTGAAAGATCCGACTGTTGCCGTGCCGCGCCACGCTCCACCTATCCCCAATCTTATCCACACAACCATGATATCATTGGGGGCATTAATGTCATATCATGTAGGGATGTTCCCTGGCTATAAATAGCCACCCCCACAACCACTAGTTGGTTGGCTCCTCGGAGAGAAACTGACACTTGTCATTTAGAGAAACCCATTCCTCGAGGACTTCGAGCGAAAATCATCAAGTGAGGAAAAACCACAAACACCCAAACCAAACCCAAAAACCCCAAAGTTATTGAGCATCACTGAAGAGATTGTTCATGTGTGGAACGGACGCTTGTTACCTTTGAGGATTGTCCATCCTCCAAACAGTTAGGCGTCATGTTCTAGATCATCCAGCAGTCAATTGTGGATCGCGGGTGACCGAGTTTGTGAGGGTTTGGAAGTCTGACCTGAAGACTTACCACGAGTGTTGGGCGAGGATTGTGCATCCTTACCTCAAGGAGAATACAGTCGGGACTCTGTGTCCTTAGATCAAGGAGAATACGGTAGGGCTGTGTGTCCTGGGACTGTATGTACTTTGGTTTGAGTAGCAAGCCGCTCTAAACGAGACGTACGACTGTCACAGTAGTTGGAAGTGGGTCATCAAACCATTTTCTTCATCGAGGTACGAGTTCTATTTATTCAACTCTTTTATTTCCCCAATTGAAGGAAATGACTTTGATTTGTATTGTTTAAAGAATTTGACTAAAGACTTTCTCTAATTCCTCACCTCAAATTATTCACTTAACTTATTGATCACCTACTTATCTTGATCACGCGACTTGTGCAACCTGAACGTTTCACCTCACCCTGAGGACTAAGCTATAGCCGCTTCTGCACATCTGTTTGAGTACTTATTTTTGCTGCACTTTGTTCATGACTAAGGACTTTCCTCACTAGGAATTTCCTCAATGATGAATTTGTAAAAGTTGCCTATTCACCCCCCTCTAGTCGATATAACGCACTTTCAATTGGTATCAGAGCAAGGTACTCCGTTGTTATGTGTGATTTTTGTTTAAGCGCCTAGAGTTTTAGTTATGTCGACCGTAGGTATGATCAAGGTTACTGCAGGTTGTCCTACCTTTGAAGGAAAGGATTTCCCCTACTAGAAGAACAAGATGCGCATGCACCTTGAAGCAATTAACAAGGATCTATGGTATGTTGTGAAAAATGGTGTTCTCTCTGTCACCTCAACTATCACTGCCGCTGATGTGAAGAGATTCAAGCAACTCGACTCTCAAGCGAGGAATATCATATATGTCCATCTGAGCAAAGGTATATATGGCAGAGTGAGTACTTAGGCCTCTGCGAAGCTTATCTGGGAAAGATTGTCCAAAGTCAACGAAGGATTCTCCACATAACGTGACTCTCGTGTTGATGTTCTTCGCAATCTCTTCAATTGATTCAAGAGACTTGATAATGAAAGCTGCCAAGATAACTTTGACTGCCTCACTGACATCTCCAATGAGCTTCAGGGTCTTGGAGCCAGAGACATCACAGACCATGAAGTTGTGAAGAAACTCCTACAATCTCTTGATCCATCATTTGATACACTGGTACTGATGATTCAAGAACGAATATACTACAAGCTACTTGGTCCTGCTGATATTCTTGAGAGACTCAATACCCATGAATTCCAACAAGAAGAGAAGAGAGACCTTTATGGACCAAGCTATACAAGAGCTCGTGCGCTGAAGGCAAAGGTTGTTTCCTCATCTGAAGAAGATGACTCTGATTACAGTCTTGGTGATCCTGAAGAACTTGGTCAGTAACTTGCTATGCTCGTGTGGAAATTCCCTAAGTTCTCAAGGAGTGGCCAATTTGAAAAGTCTTCAAGGAGAGATATGAGGAAATCAGAATCTTCATCTGAGGACTACAAGAAAAAAACCTGCCATAAATGCAAGAAATCTGGTCACTATATTGCTGATTATCCTTGTTGGGTGAAGCAATCAAGGAAAAAGAAGTACAAGGATGACAGTTCTGATGACTCGAAGAAAAAGAAGAAGTCTTCAAAGTCCTCCTCTCACAAGAAAACTAGCTTCAGAAAGGCTCGGGCACTTATTGGCAAGGAAATGGATTCTGAAGAAGAATCTTAGGAATGTGATGAAGAGGAAGGTTCTTAAGTGGAGTCAGAGTCTGGTGTGGCAAGCCTAGCCCTTGCTACCACATTCGTCAACAAGTCCATCTTCGACCTCGAAGAAAATGACAACATCATCAACACTGATGACTATGATGACGACTTTGCTCCCACCTATTGCTTCATGGCAAAAGGTTCAAAGGTACCCAGCGACACTTCCTTTTCTAACTCTAGTGACTGTGAACCAGATGATTATCAAAAACCCAGTTACTATAAACTTGCTAATATTTCCACTAAGCAACAAACAGCTATTGAAAAGCTTTAGAAAATTCTATACAAAAGCAGTGACATGTTGAGTGATGAAATGAATCGGACTTAAATCCTTACTGAAGATGTTCAAAGTCTTCGGTCTAGGTTTGATAGTCTTCAAGAACGTTATGGCACACTCTTGGCTGATCATGAGAAGCTTTCCTATGAATTTCTTCAAAGAAAGCAAGATCTTGAGAACCTAAGAATGTCTCATGATGATCTTCGAAACAAAAATGATTCGTTGCTTGCTCAATAGATCAGTACCGCTGAGGAAGAATTCATTCCACCATGTTTGAAATGCATCGAACGTGAAACTATTAACTCTTCACCAGAAACTTCAAATGATTCTATCGCTACAAATTCTTCAACTGTTTGTCTGGTAACAAATTTCTCGCCTCACAAAACCAAAAATGTCACTCACAAAAATGCAGGGTTGAAGGAACTGTATGAGACAAGCACATACAAAAGCCTTAAAGGGCATCACACCCTTTTTGATGTGTTCAATAAGCGGATTTTGAACAGGAAGCCGAGGAAAGAGGGTATTGCATTTGCGAGGAAACTGAATGTTGATGGGTCATACTGGAAACCTGAGCAGTATCTCAAAACCTCATGGGTTGCTACAAAAGAATTTCCTCTTGATCCATCTGCTCTAACAGGCTTTGTATGTGAAATGTCTTATTCCTCTCATGAATCATTTGACTCTAACTATAAACTATTCAAAAATCAAGCTGATGAAGTATTTGCTAGATATGTTGGAACTAATTGTAGGAATGGACCACCCCTGAGGAAATCTGGGTTCCCAAAAGCAGCTTGGAAAGTCTTCAGGTGAATGCCCTCATGACATCACCGGTCAAGAACAGGAACCCTAGATCAAATTCCTCAAGTGGACCAAAGTCTTGATGAGGATCCAATTCCTCCTATGGTCAGGTCGGAAATAAGCCCTAGAGGCAATGATAAAATAGTTATTATTATATTTCCTGTTTCAAGATAATCGTTTATTATCCATGCTATAATTTTATTGAATGAAAACATAGATACATGTGTGGATACATAGACAAAACAATGTCCCTAGCAAGCCTCTAGTTGGCTAGCCAGTTGATCAATGATGGTTAAGGTTTTTTGACCAGATGCAAGTGTTGTTACTTGATAACTGGATCACATCATTAGGAGAATCATGTGATGGACTAGACCCAAACTATGAACGTAGCATGTGATCGTGTCATTTTATTGCTATTGTTTTTTGCGTGTCAAGTATTTGTCCCTATGACCATGAGATCATATAACTCACTGAGACCGGAGGAATACCTTGTGTGCATCAAACATCGCAACGTAACTGGGTGACTATAAAGGTGCTCTACAGGTATCTCCGAAGGTGTCCGTTGAGTTAGTATGGATCAAGACTGGGATTTTTTACTCCGTGTGACGGAGAGGTATCTCGGGGCCCACTCGGTAATACAACATCACTAACAAACCTTGCAAGCAATGTGACTAAGTGTAAGTTCGGGATATTATATTACAGAATGAGTAAAGAGACTTGCCGGTAACGAGATTAAAATAGGTATGTGGATACCGACGATCGAATCTCGGGCAAGTAACATACCGAAGGACAAAGGGAACGACATACGGGATTATATGAATCCTTGGCACACAGGTTCAACCGATAATATCTTCGTAGAATATGCAGGATCCAATATGGAAATCGAGATCCCACTATTGGATATTGACCGAGAAGTGTCTCGGGTCATGTCTATATAGTTCTCGAACCCGTAGGGTCTGCACACTTAAGGTTCGATGATGTTTCAGTATAGTTGAGTTATATGTGTGGTTACTGAATGTTGTTCGAAGTCCCGGATGAGATCTCGGACGTCACGAGGGTTTCCGGAATGGTCCGGAAACGAAGATTGATATATAGGATGGTTTCATTTGGTTACTGGAAAGTTTCGGGCATTACCGGCAGTGTACCGGGAGTGATGAATGGGTTTCGAGTTTTCACTGGGAGGGGCCCACCCACCCGGGAGTGAGGCTAGTGACCCTAGGGTGGCGCCCCAATAGGGCCACGGCGCCACAAGGGGAAAATACCAAAGGAAAGGAAAAAAAAGGAAAGAGAGAGGTGGGAAGGAAGGAGTGGACTCCTTCTCCCAAACCGAATTGGGGTGGGAGTCCACCTCCTCCCTTCGGCCGGCTCCCTTGGGGCTCCCTTGAGCCCCAAGGATAGCCCCTCCCCTCCTCCTATATATACTGGTGGTTTTAGGGCTTTTGAGACACAACTTTGCCACATGCAACTCAAACCTATACCACGTAGTTCTTCCTCTAGATCGGATTTCTGCGGAGCTCGGGCGGAGCCGTGCAGGAGTAGATCATCACGACCACCGGAGCGCTTATGACCCACAAGTATAGGGGATCAATCATAGTCCTTTCGATAAGTAAGAGTGTCAAACCCAACGAGGAGCAGAAGGCTCTCATAAATAGTTTTCAGCAAGGTAATAACTGCAAGCACTGAAAGTAGCGGTAACAAGTGATGGTGTAATGAGGTGAAACATAGCAAGTGAAAACTAACAAGTAACAAGTAGTAGCAATGGTGCAGCAAAGTGGCCCAATCCCTTTTGTAGCAAGGGACAAGCTTGGACACAGTCTTATAGGAGGAAAAGTGCTCCCGAAGACACACGGGAATTTCTGTCATGCTAGTTTCATCATGTTCATGTGATTTGCGTTCGTTACTTTGATAGTTTGATATGTGGGTGGACCGGCGCTTGGGTACTGCCCTTACTTGGACAAGCATCCCACATATGATTAACCCCTCTCACAAGCATCCGCAACTATGAAAGAAGAATTAAGACAACGTCTAACCATAACATTAAACTAGTGGATCCAAATCAACCCCTTACGAAGCAACGCATAGACTGGGGTTTAAGCTTCTGTCACTCTAGCAACCCATCATCTACTTACTACTCCCCAATGCCTTCCTCTAGGCCCAAAGATGGTGAAGTGTTATGTAGTCGACGTTCACATAACACCACTAGAGGAAAAGACAACATACAACATATCAAAATACCGAACGAATACCAAATTCACATGACTATTATTAGCATGACTTATCCCATGTCCCCAGGAACAAAAGTAACTACTCACAAAGCATAATCACAATCATGACCAGAGAGGTAATAAGTAGCATCAAGGATCTAAACATAATCTCTTCCACCAAACAATCCAACTAGCATCAACTACAAAGAGTAATCGACACTACTAGCAACCTTACAAGTACCAATCGGAGTCGCGAGACGGAGATTGGTTACAAGTGATGAACTAGGCTTTGGAGATGAGATGGTGCTGAGGAGATGTTAATGGAGATGAGTCCCCTCCGATGAGAAGAGTGTTGGTGATGACGATGGCGACAATTTCCCCCTCCGGGAGGGAAGTTTCCCCGGCAAGATCGTCCTGCCGGAGCTCTAGATTGGTTCTGCTCAAGTTCCGCCTCGTGCCGGCGGAGAATCCACGAAAAAGCTCCACCCTAATTTTTTCCTAGATGAAACCCTTCATATAGCAAAAGAGGGGGGCTAGTGGGCCACCAGGGTGCCCACAAGCCCTGTAGCCGCCGCCAGGGGGTGGCGGCTACCAGGCTTGTGGGCCCCTAGCAGCTCCCCTCTGGCACTTCTTTTGCCCAATATTTTTATATATTCCAAAAAAATTCCACGTTGATTTTCAGGGCATTTGGAGTTGCGCAGAATAGAAGACTCAGACTTGCTCCTTTTCCAGTCCAGAATTCCAGCTGCCGGTATTCTCCCTCTTCAAATAAACCTTGCAAAATAAGAGAGAAAAGGCATAAGTATGGTACTGCTGATACAACAGCGCCATAAACACATGTTGACGGGAGACTGTTCTTGTCTTGATTCTCCACAGCAACGGCACCAGGAATCCTTCTGCTACGGCTACGCCTTTAGGGACTTCCTAGGCAAATATGCAAAGGGTTTCCCCGTGGCCTTGGAGCCTTGCGCTGGTGTTCCCTCGAAGCGGAAAGGGTGATGTAGCGCAGCGGTGGTAAGTATTCCCCTCAGTTTTGAGAACCAAGGTATCGATCCAGTGAAGGAGTATCACAAGTACCTGCACAAACACAAAGAACCTGCACCCAACGCTATGAAGGGGTTGTCAATCCCTTATAGATTGTTTGCCAAGTGAGAAGTAAAAGCAACAAAGTAACAAAGCAAAGTAAAAGCGGAGGTGTAAACGATAGGTGTGAATAGACCCGGGGGCTGTAGTGTTTACTAGTGGCTTCTCTCATGAAAGCAAGTAGACGGTGGGTGAACGAATTACTATCGAGCAATTGATAGAACCGCGCAAAGTCGTAACGTCATCTATGGCATTGATTATATCTATAGGCATCACGTCCAAAACAAGTAGACTGATACTTTCTGCATCTACTACTATTACTCCACACGTCGACCGCTATCCATCATGCATCTAGTGTATTAAGTCCAAAAGAATAGAGTAACGCCTTAAGTAAGATGATATGATGTAGATGGACAATCTCATATCTACGACAAAGCCCACCTTGTTACCCTTGATGGCAACTACACGATGTGTGCCTTGCTGCCCCTACTGTCACTGGGAAAGGTCACCACACGGTAAGAACCCAAAACCAAGCACTTCTCCCATTGCAAGAATCATAGATCTAGTTGGCCAAACAAAACCCAAGACTCGGAGAGACTTACAAGGATATCAAATCATGCATATAATAAATTAGCAAAGACTCAAATATATATCATAGATAATCTGATCACAAATCCACAATTCATCGGATGTCGACAAACACACCGCCAAAGAGGATTACAGTGGATAGATCTCCATGAAGATCATGGAGAACTTTGTATTGAAGATCCAAGAGAGAGAGAAGAAGCCATCTAGCTACTAACTACGGATCCGTAGGTCTGAAGTGAACTACTCATGAGTCATTGGAGGGGCGATGATGTTGATGAAGAAGCCCTCCAACTCCAAAGTCCCCTCCGGCAGCGTACCGGGAAGGGTCTCCAGATGAGATCTCGCGGAAACGGAAGCTTGCGGCGGTGGAAAAGTGTTTTCGTGGACGCCCTGATTTTTTTTTGGATTTTTAGGGAATATATAGGCCAAAGACCTAGGGCAGGGGAGCGCCGGGGAGGCCACAAGCTTGGTTTCCGCGGCCCCCCTGGCCACGGCAACAGGGCTTGTGGGCTCCCTGTGGGCCCACTTGCTTGGCCCTCAAACCTCCTGATCTTCTTCCGTTCTGGAAAAAATCATTTTGGGGATTTTATTCCGTTTGGACTCCGTTCCAATATCAGATCTGAAAAGAGTCAAAAACACAGAAAAAACAGGAACTGGAGCTTGGCACCGAGTTAATAAGTTAGTCCCAAAAAAGATATAAAAGGTAAACAAAACATCCAAAGTTGACAAGATAACAGCGTGAAACCATCAAAAATTGTAGATACGTTTGAGACATATCAAGCATCCCCAAGCTTAACTCTTGCTCGTCCTCGAGTAGGGAAGTGATAAAGAATGAATTTTTGATGCTTTCATGCTACCTAGCATAGATGTCCTTTGTAACTCCTCTTATGTGACGTGAATGTTCAGATCCATTAGATTCAAAACAATAGTTTTCTATTGACGTGGAAACAATAATACTTCAAGCAAACTAGCAAAGTGATCATGAACTTTCAAAATAACAAGGCCAAAAGAAAG
Source organism: Hordeum vulgare subsp. vulgare (assembly GCF_904849725.1). NCBI lineage: Eukaryota > Viridiplantae > Streptophyta > Magnoliopsida > Poales > Poaceae > Hordeum > Hordeum vulgare. The sequence continues at coordinate 565,908,305 of NC_058524.1, read as the reverse complement.
TTATCCCTACAAAATCATATAGTCTGGCTATGCTCTATCATCATTGCAAAACGAATTTAAATCATGCACAACCCTGGTATTGTCCAAGTAATTGTTTTCACACCTTTACTTTCTCAAGCCTTTTCAACTCTCACGCAATACATGAGCGTGATCCACGGTTTTAGCATTATAAGTGGTGTGGAGTGTGGTGGAGGTTGCAAGACAAACAAGGAGAAGATGATCACATTAACTAGGCATATCAATGAGCTGTGGAGATGATCATCAATAGATATCGATGTGAATGAGTAGGGATTGCCATACAAATGATGCACTAGAGCTATGAGTATGTGAAAGCTCTTAAATAAAACTAGTGGGTGTGCATCCAACTTGCTTGCTCACGAAGACCTAAGGCAATTTTGAGGAAGCCTATCATTGGAATATACAAGCCAAGTTATATAATGAAAAATTCCCACTAGCTATATGGTGGTGACAAAACGAGAGACTCTCAATCATGAAGATCATGGTGCTTAATATGCACAAGTGTGGAAAGGTGGTAGCATTGTCCCTTCTCTCCTTTTCTCTCATTTTATTTTGGATGGTCTCTTTGGCCTCCTTTTTTTGGTGGGCATCTTTGGCCTCTTTTAGTTCCTCCCATGGGACAATGCTCCATAAATGATGATCATCACACTTACAACTCAAAACTTAGAGCAATGATGACTCTATATGGGATGCCTTCGGTAGTGTACCGTGACAATGATCTAGCATGTCATAGACATAAATGGAAACATCATGCTAGATAATTATGATCATGCAATGGCAATGTAGACGTGGTGGCACATGTCATGGTGGTAGTTGCATGGCAATATATCTCGGAATGACTTTGAAAAAGCCATAGTAGGTAGGTATGGTGGCTTTTTTGAGGGAGGCTAATGGTGGGTTTTGTGCACCGGCGAAAGTTGCACGACACTAAAGAAGATAGTGATGGTGGAAGGTGAAAGTGCATCTAAACCATGGACTCAACATTAGTCATGAAGAACTCATATACTTGTTGAAAAAGTTTTATTAGTAATCGAAACAAAGCATTCAACGCATACTCCTAGGGGAAGGGTTGGTAGGTATAAACCATCGCGCGATCCCGACCGCCACACAAAGGATGACAATCAATAGACTAATCATGCTCAGACTTCATTACATAGCGGTTCACCATAAGTGCATGCTACGGGAATCACTAACTTCAACACAAGTATTTCTAGATTCACAACACCTTACTAATATAACTTCAATATTACCATAACCACAACTCAAAACTAGTTGAGATGAATCAAACTTCTCTAACTATTCAATGCACATGAAGGTGGAAGTTTTCATATCCCTTTGGATAACTACCCCTTTTGAGACTACTTTCATAGCATAGATCAACTACCAAGCCACGCACCACCGTGCTCTAAAAGATAAAAGTGAAGCACATAGTGCAAAAACAACTAGCTCAAAAGATATAAGTGAAGCACATGTGAGCTGAATTGTCTACCAAAGGATATAAGTGAAGCTCGACAAAATCACGGTGAGTGCATGTATATCTCTCTAGGTGTGCAGCAAGGATGACTGTGACACAACAAAAATAAAAGACTCCTACGATACAAGATGCTCCAAGCAAAACACATAACATGTGGTGTGTAAAAATATAGCCCCAAGTAACGTTACCGATGGATTGAAGACGAAAGAGGGGATGCCTTCCCGGGGCATCTCCAAGCTTAGGCTTTTACGACATCCTTGAATCTCTTGGGGTGCCTTGGGCATCCCCAAGCTTGAGCTCTTGCCACTCATTATCTTTTTGTCCATAAGAACTTCACCCAAAACTTGAAAACTTCACAACACGAAACTTAAACAGAAACTCGTGATAACATTAGTATAAGAAAGCAAACCACCACTTCCTTAGGTACTGTAGAAAACTTGAATTCTACTTATGCTGATGTTGGGTTACTGTATTTTCAATCTTCCATGGCTAATACCCCGGATACTATCCATAGTTTCATCAAAATAAGCAACCAACACAACAAAAACAGAATCTGTTAACAGCAAACCAGTCTGTAGCAATCTGTATACTTCGTATACTTATGGTACTTCACACATTCTGAAAAATTAAGAAGGTCTGAAGAATTTGCGTAGCAATCAGTAGCAAGAAGAATCAACTCAAAATCTCTTACAGAAAAAAAATGAAAATTATTTTCATGAGCAGAAAGTTTCTGTCTTTTCCAGCATGACCAAACGATCATCCCCAAGACTAATCATAACGGTTTTGCTTGGCACAAACGCAAAAAGAAACACAAAAAACACAATCATAACAGAATTATGAAAGTGTGGAAAACACAAAGCAAAAGGAAAAAGGATAGATTCCTTGGGTTGCCTCCCAACAAGCGCTTTTGTTTAACGCCCTTAGCTAGGCATTCAATGATGCTCTCACAAAAGACAAGAATTGAAGCACAACGAGAGCATCCTAAAGCATGTGAAAATCACATCTAAGTCTAACATACTTCCTATGCATAGGCATTTTATAGGAAAACAAATTGTCAAGACAACCAATAGCTGCCGTATGCAAGGAAGAAGAAAGAGACAATATCAATCTCAACATGACGAGAGGTAATTTGGTAACATGAAAGTTTCTACCACAATATTTTCCTCTCTCATAGCAATTACATGTGGGATCATATTCAAATTAAACAATATAGCTATCCCATATGATATTCTTTTCATGATCCACATGCATGCAAAGTTGATGCTTGACTCCGTAACAGCAGATCTTCCCTTGCAACGGCACCAGAAGAATGCTGCTAGCACTCTCCGGCAATCGAAACTAGAAGAATGTTGTTGACGGTCCACCAACGCGTGGGATCGTAGTAGTTTTCGAGGGTAGAGTATACAACCCAAATTTTTTGATTCGCCAAACAGGAGGTGAGAGAATACTCTCGAGTATTAGCAGCTAAATTTATCAGATTCAACCACACCTGAAAGATTAGTATCTGCAAGCAAAGTAGTAACAACAAAGTAGTAAGTAGCAACAGTGTAACGAGTAATAGCTGCGGCAAGGAACAACAGTAGTGACAGCAAACTCGTAGGCAATGGTTCGGTGATTTGTTTGGATGATATTCATCATGCAACAACTATAACACGGAGAGATATGTGGCTAGCTCCCGTTCGTCAATGTGATGTAGGCATGCATTCCATGTGTCGTCATACGTGCTTAGGGAAAAGAACTTGCATGACATCTATTGTCCATCCTTCCCATGGCAGCAGGGTCCAAAAGGAAACTACGGGATATTAAGGTTCTCCTTTTAATAAAGAACCGGACCAACGCATTAGCACTTGGTGAACACATGAACTCCTCAAACTATGGTCATCACCGGGAGTGGTTCCGGTTATTGTAACTCCGGGGTTGCCGGATCATAACACATAGTAGGTAACTAAAACTTGCAAGATCGGATCTAAAACACACATATATTGGTGACAACATAATAATTTCAGATCTGAAATCATGGCACTCGGGCCCTAGTGACAAGCATTAAGCATGGCAAAGTAGTAGCAACATTAATCTCAGAACATAGTGGATACTAGGGATCAATCCCCATCAAAACTAAATCGATTACATGATAGATCTCATCATACTCATCACCGCCCAGTGAGCCCACGAATAGATTACTCACGAACGATGAAGACCTTCATGGAATTGGAGAGGGAGGAAGGTTGATGATGATGATGGCGACGATTTCCCCTCTCCGGAGCCCAAGACGGACTCCAGATCTGCCCTCCAGATGAAGAACAGGTTGTGGCGGCGCCTCCGTATCGTAAATGCGACGAAATCTTCTCTTTTTATTTTTTTCTGGGACGAAAGTGAACTTATAGAGCTGAGGTTGGGGGCGGCAGAGCTACGTGGGCCCCACAAGCTTGCCCACCGCCACCAGGGGGGTGGCGAAGGCAGGGCTTGTGGCCCACTGGCCCACCCCCTCAGGTGGATCTTGGCGCAGATATTTTTCATATTTTCCAAAAATGCTCACCATAAATTTTCAGGACGTTTGGAGAACTTTGATTTCTGCACAAAAACAACACCAAGGCAATTCTGTTGAAAACAGCGTCAGTCCAGGTTAGTTCCATTCAAATCATGCAAATTAGAGTCCAAAACAAGGGCAAAAGAGTTTGGAAAAGTAGATACGATGGAGACGTATAAACTCCCCCAAGCTTAAAACCTTGCTTGTCCTCAAGCAACTCAGTTGACAAACTGAGAGAGAAAGAAAAACTTTGACAAACTCTGTTTTATCTTGTTGTTGCAACTATGTCTAACTCATAACCAGAATTTCAGCAAGATCACAAGTTAACCACATAAGCAAGTGACACAAAGGTCTCACGGTAAACTAATATCAATGGCATAATCAGCTAACGAGAAAATAATAACGAGTTTCTAATACCAACACTTCAATCAAAACAAGCATGAAACAATATGAATAGGTGGTATCTCGCTAGCTCTTTCTGAGACCGCAAAACATAAATGCAGAGCACTTTCAAAGATCAAGGGCTGACTAAACATTGTAATTCATAGGAACGAAGATCCAGTCATAGTCATACTCAATATCAATCAAAAGCAAAGCATAAAAATGATAGAGGTGCTCTCTAATTGGTGCTTATAAAAGAGGAGGATGACTCGACAGGAAAATAAATAGACAGGCCATTCGCAGAGGGAAGCATTGATTTGCAGAGGTGCCAGAGCTCAAGCTTTGAAAACAGAGATAATAATTTTGGGTGGCATGCTTTCATTGTAAACGCAATGACCAAGAGTTCTGAATATCTTTCATGCTACTCATGCTATAGGCGGTTCCCAAACAGAAAAGTAAAGTTTTAACCCCCCACCACCAATTAATCACACTCCACGGCTAGCCGAATCCTCGGGTACCGTCCATACTAACATCAATCCAGGGGGAGTCTTGTTTTACAGTTATGTTTTCGATTTAAGCGTGGAACTGGGCATTCCAATTACCGGCCCCTTTCTCGTGAATAAACACATGTCGAGGATAACACTCCTAGCATGGAAGATACCAATAGCACCCTGTCACCACATGAGCGGTTCGGGCATGCAAAACAAATTATTTCTTGAAGGTTTAGAGAGTGGCACATGCAAATTTACTTGGAACGGCAGGTAGATACCGCAAATAGGTAGGTATAGTGGACTCTCATGGAAAAACTTTTGGGTTTATGGAAGTGGATGCACAAGCAGTATCCTGCTTAGTACAAGTGAAGGCTAGCAAAAGACTCGGAAGCGACCAACTAGAGAGAGACAACAGCCATCAAGATGCAATGAGTTTGACTAACATTGAATGCAAGCATGAACAGGATATAAATCACCATGAACACGAACGTCACAGAGGCTATGTTGATTTTGTTTCAATACATGCATGAACATGCGCCAAGTCAAGCCACTTGAAACATTCAAAGGAGAATACCATCCTATCATACTACATCATAGTCATTTCAAAATCTATGTTGGCATTCAAGACAAACCATTATAAACTCTCAGCTAAATAAGCATGGCATCAGAAACTATGATCTCTAAGTTGTCATTGCAAACATGGTTCTCTCATAACAAAGCTGAATCTAGGTCGACAAGCTAGTCATATTTACAAAAAAAAATAGATAGAGTTCATACCAGCTTTTCAGTCTCAGTCACTTCATCATATATCATCATTATTGCCTTTCACTTGCACGATCGAACGATGTGAACAATAATAAGAGTGCTCGTGCATTGGACTAAGCTGAATCTGCAGGCAAACACAAAGGAGAAGACAAAGTAATATGGCTCTTTGAAAGCTAAACAGGTAAGCATGCAAGAACCACTAAACATTGAAACCAATTTCTTCTACCTTGACCCAAAGAAAAAGAAAACTATATACACGGTAAAGCTCCCAACAATCAAAAGATGAAAGAAAAATCTTTTTGGGTTTTCTCAAAAGGACACAAAACAAGAAAACAAGAAAACGAAAGTAAACTAGCATGGATAATACAGTGGCAAAGTGTAAACACCGGCTAACAAAGTGAAAGCATAAGCATGAATGTAAAGTCGGTGAGAACACGTACTCCCCCAAGCTTAGGCTTTTGGCCTAGCTTGGTATACTCCCATGGATGGTCCTGGCGAAACCCAAAATCATAATGGGTGTTATACGGGAGTGCTACAGCCACTGCCTGAATAGATGCCTCACAAAGTCGAGCAACCGTCGCCTCCCTCTCATACTCCTCTGCCTCTCCTATGGTTATGTAGTATCTTCGTTTTACCTGAAAGTCAAAGAAAGCAGGAGTAGGAAGGGTAATATGGAAAACACGCTGCCGGTTAAATATCAAGCGGTATAGGAGGGATCCATGATCTCTCTCAAGAAACTGGTAGCGTGTTAGAGCAACACGATCAAGGTAGGCTGTACGGAGAGGAGGGTCTTCTGGATGGATGGATACTCCAAGAAAATTTGCTAAGCGTGTAGCATAAACTCCACCAAAGAAATCCACGTCACTGGCATTTTTATTCAGCCTCCTTGCTATTATAGCTCCCATATTGAAGCTCCTGTCACATGTTACTGCGCTCTTAAGGATACTAAGGTCAGAAGCACATAGGTGACAATGTGCACCCTTGCTGTTAATGCACCTACCTATGAAGAGGGCAAAGTAGTGCAAGGCAGGGAAATGGATGCTTCCTATGGTGGCTTGCGTGATTCTCTGGTTTCTCCAACAGTTATACCGGAGACAAAGTCTCTGACCGAAGACTTAGAAGGATCATTAATACTACCCCCATCGGGTTTCTTGCAAATCCTATTGAAATCCTCCAAATCCACGGTATAGGATTTATCGTACAGATCAAACAGTATGGATGAGTCACGACCAACTGAAAATTTAAATCTACGCACGAAAGAGGTAGTGAGCATAGCATACTGTTCACATTTATCTGAGAGGAACTCTTCTAACCCGGCATTGCGGACAAGTGTATCAAACTTGTCGTTGAAACCTACTTCGATCATGAACTCATCGAAAGGCCATTCACATGGTTGTACCGGTGCGTCCCTTAGTTGAAAAGGTTCGGGCTCCCGAAAAGAAAGACGAGGACCCTTCTTACTTGAGGAACCACCATGAAACTTCCTCCTGAACATAATTTCTTTTTGCTGAAATTTTTGAAGTTCAAGGGAAAAGTGAAAGAAGACCCACCACACCTTGTAGCAACTACTCCTACTAGTGCCTAGAAACCGTATGACACGCTAAAACTACTTGGGACCAGCTAAAATCAATATTTCTAGCCCAAGAACAAGTTCACCAAGGTAGCAAGAATACATGAAGGATAAAGCACTAGAGCAAAACTAATTGGACCAATGGAGGAGTCACTTACCAAGGAGTAATTTCCCCAAAATGGTTCGGAGAATGGTGCTTTGAGCAAGGAGATCGAAAATCACAGCCAAATGAGCAAGAACACGGGTTTGAGCTGCAAAACAATTTTTTATGGAGGTGGAAGAAGATGCTGGGAGCTGGAATGAGTGGAGGGGGTCCCTGTGGGCCACACAAGCTTGCTCTCTACCACCACGGGGTGGCGGTGGCAGGGCTTGCGGCCCACTGGTCTGGCCCCCAGGCCAGCTCTCAGGCAGAGTAATTTTCAAAAATTCCAGAAAAAATCATACTAAAATTTCAGGACCATCGGAGAACTTTTATTTTTGGGGTATTTTTCTCCGGGACGCTAAAACAGAAAACAAGAAAAACTAAACTAATTATATCATTTTTCTTCTAAGCAACAGAAAATGAAAGCTCAAAACAGAGGTATGTGACTCTTTGATTCATCCATTTCATGGTCATCGAAAGAAATCCGTCAATGGGGTTGATCAAGTCCTCATGACAAAACCTTCTTGAATCGCAAGAGAGAACGGAGAATTTTCAAATAGCCACTAAGTCACCTCAATGGGGATATGTATCTCCCCAACAAGCAAATCATACTTCACCTTAACACAAGGAATAGGGCATTCAAAGCTCCCAATAAGAATCGATGAAGTCTTTTCGATAGCATTGATGCAATGTACTTGATATCGTTTCTTTGGAAAGTGCACTGTGTGCTCATTACCGTTGACATGGAAAGTGACATTGCCTTTGTTGCAATCTATAACAGCCCCTGTAGTGTTTAAAAAGGGTCTTCCAAGGATGATAGCCATGGCATCGTCCTCGGGAATATCCAAGATAACAAAGTATGTTAAGTAGTGGTATTAGCAACCACAATAGTCACATCCTCGCAAATGCCGATAGGGAAAGCAGTTGATTTGTCGGCCATCTGCAGAGAAATTTCAGTGGGTGTCAACTTATCCAATTCAAGTCTACGATAAAGAGAGAGCGGTATAACACTAACACCGGCTCCAAGGTCACATAAGGCAGTTCTTACGTAGTTTCCTTTAATGGATCAAGGTATAGTGGGCACTCCGGGATCACCAAGTTTCTTAGGAGTTCCACCTTTAAAAGTGTAGTTGGCAAGCATGGTGGAGATATCAAGATCTGGTATCTTCCGTTTATTAGTCACGATATCTTTCATGTACTTGTCATACGGAGACATCTTGAGCATATCGGTTAACCCCATCTGCAGAAAGATGGGTCTTATCATCTCAACGAAACGCTCAAAATCCTCATCATCCTTTTTCTTGGATTACTTAGGAGGAAAGGGCATAGATCTCTGAACCCATGGTTCGCTTTCTTTACCATGCTTCCTAGCAGTAAAGTCATTCTTATCGTATCTCTTAGGTTGTGGGTTATCAGGAATAACCGTAGGTTCAATCTCCACATCCTCATTATTGCTAGGTTGAGCATTATTATGAACATCACTGTCCATATTGTCACCAGGTTCATGTTCATCACCCGATTGTGTTTCTGCATCAGACGCAGAAATATCATTAGGTTCTTCAGGTGTGATAGTATTTGGTGAACTGGCATGTAGGTTTCTATCATCCTTCTTCTTCTCCTTAGGATGACTGGGTGTATCAGCATTAATTCCTTGAGAATCTTGATCAATTCTCTTAGGATGACCTTCAGGATACAAAGGTTCCTGAGTCATTTTGCCTCCTCTAGTAATGACTCTGACAGAGTTGTCATTTAATTCATTGAGCAGGCCATTCTGAGCTTTAAGTACTTGTTCTACCTGAGTAGTAATCATAGAGGCATGTTTACTCAGAAGCTTCAGATCATTGACATTTCTGTCTACACAAGCACTTAAATGGCTAAGCATACGAGTACTTTGTTCCAAATGTCTGCTAACATAATCATTGAAACTCTGTTGTTTGGCAACAAAGTTGTCAAATTCATCAAGCATAGGCTAGCAGGTTTGTCAAAAGGAATATCACTCTCATCAAACCTACGCAGAGAATTCATTTCTACTACCTGTATCGGGTTATCAAGACCATGGATCTCTTCGATAGGTGGTAGATTTTTGACATCTTCAGATCTAATGCCTTTCTCTTGCATAGATTTCTTGGCTTCTTGCGTATCTTCGGGGCTGAGGAATAGAATACCTCTTTTCTTCGGAGTTGGCTTAGGAGGTGGTTCGGGAATAGTCCAAGCATTATCGTTGATCAAGATGTTATTCAGTAGAGTCTCAACTTGTTCTACAGTTCGTTCTCTAAAAACACAACCGGCACAACTATCTAGGTGGTCTCTAGAGGCATCGGTAAGTCCGTTATAGAGGATATCAAGTATCTCGTTCTTCTTAAGAGGGTGATCAGGCAAAGCATTCTGTAGCTGGACGAGCCTCCCCCAAGCTTGTGGGAGACTCTCTTCTTGGAGTTGAGCAAAGTTGTATATTTCCTGCAAGGCAGCTTGCTTCTTATGGGCAGGGAAATATTTCTCACAGAAGTAATAGACCATATCCTGGGGACTACTCACACATCCAGGAGCAAGAGAGGTGAACCAAGCTTTAGTGTCATCCTTTAAAGAGAAAGGAAACATCTTAAGGATATAGTAGTGGCGGATCTTCTCCTCATTAGTGAAAAGGGTGGCTATATCGTGTAGTTTGGCAAGATGGGCTACGACCGTCTCAGACTCATAACCGTGGAAAGGATCAGATTCGACTAGAGAGATTATCTTAGGATCGACAGAGAATTCATAATCCTTATTGGTGATAAAGATAGGTGAAGTGGCAAACTTCGGGTCGTATTTCATCCTAGCTTTCTGAGATTTTTCCTTCCACTTGAGAAGTAATTTCTCAGCGTCATAGGCATCCTTGCATGCAAGAAAATCCTCAACTATCTCTCCCTCGATAACGTAACCCTCAGGTATATCAGGCAATTCATATCTAGGAGAGCTAGATCTAACAGGAGCAAAAGCAGGTTCTAACTCAATAGTATCGGCAGTTTCAGAAGCATCACGAGCATTAGTAGTAACTCTAGCAATATCAGGCAAAGCAGTATCAGGCATAGCATCTCTAGCAGTATCGGGCATAGCATCAATCATAGTATCATCAGGCATAGTATCAAGCATAGCATCTCTAGCAGTAGTATCACAAGCATCATCAAGCACAGGCGACATATCAAGATTTCTAGCAGGAGGTGATGTCGCAAACTTACTCATAACTAAAGGTGAATCAAGTGCAGAGCTAGATGGCAATTCCTTACCTCCCCTCGTAGTTGAGGGCAAGACTTTGGTTTTTGGATCCTTCAGATTCTTCATAGTGATCAGCAGATATAAATCCCAAGTAACTCAGAGAATATAGCAATACCTCCCCGGCAACGGCGCCAGAAAAATGCTGACTCCGTAACAGTAGACCTTCCCTTGCAACGGCACCAGAAGAATGATGCTAGCACTCTCCGGCAATCGAAACTAGAAGAATGTTGTTGACGGCCCACCAGCGCGTGGGATCGTAGCAGTTTTAAAGGGTAGAGTATTCAACCCAAATTTGTTGATTCGCCAAACAGGAGGTGAGAGAATACTCTCGAGTATTAGCAGCTGAATTTATCGGATTCAACCACACCTGAAATATTAGTATCTGCAAGAAAAGTAGTAACAGCAAAGTAGTAAGTAGCAACAGTGTAACGAGTAATAGCAGCGGCAAGGAACAACAGTAGTGACAGCAGACTCGTAGGCAATGGGTCGGTGATTTGTTTGGATGATATTCATCATGCAACAGCTATAACACGGAGAGATATGTGGCTAGCTCCCGTTCGTCAATGTGATGTAGGCATGCATTCCGTGTGTCGTCATACATGCTTAGGGAAAAGAACTTGCATGACATCTATTGTCCATCCCTCCCGTGGCAGAGGGGTCCAAAAGGAAACTACGGGATATTAAGGTTCTCCTTTTAATACAGAACCGGACCAACGCATTAGCACTTGGTGAACACATGAACTCCTCAAACTATGGTAATCACCGGGAGTGGTTTTGGTTATTGTCACTCCGGGGTTGCCGGATCATAACACGTAGTAGGTAACTACAACTTGCAAGATCGGATCTAAAACACACATATATTGGTGGCAACATAATAATTTCAGATCTGAAATCATGGCAGTCGGGCCCTAGTGACAAGCACTAAGCATGGCAAAGTAGTAGCAACATCAATCTCAGAACATAGTGGATACTAGGGATCAATCCCCATCAAAACTAACTCGATTACATGATAGATCTCATCCTACTCATCACCGCCCAGCGAGCCTACAAATAGATTACTCACGAACGACGAAGAGCTTCATGGAAATGGAGAGGGAAGAAGGTTGATGATGACGATGGCGACGATTTCCCCTCTCCGGAGCCCAAGACGGACTCCAGATCTGCCCTCCATATGAAGAACAGGTTGTGGCGGCGCCTCCGTATCGTAAACGCGATTAAATGTTCTCTTTTTATTTTTTCTGGGACGAACGTGAACTTATAGAGCTGAGGTTGAGGGTGGTAGAGCTGTGTGGGCCCCACAAGCTTGCCCACCGCCACCAGGAGGGTGGCGGAGGCAGGTCTTGTGGCCCACTGGCCCACCCCCTCAGGTGGATCTTGGCGCAGATATTTTTCACATTTTCCAAAAATGCTCCCCGTAAATTTTCAGGACGTTTGGATAACTTTGATTTCTGCACAAAAACAAGACCAAGGCAATTCTGCTGAAAACAGCGTCAATCCAGGTTAGTTCCATTCAAATCATGCAAATTAGAGTCCAAAACAAGGGCAAAAGAGTTTGGAAAAGTAGATACGATGGAGACGTATCAATGCTCTTCAAAAATAGTGGGATTATCATCAACTAAAGTCATGACTTCTCCAAACCCACTTTCAATATTATTGCAAATATCATATTCATCATGAGGTTTGAACAAATTTTCAAGATCATAAGAAAGATCATCACCCCAATCATGATTATTGCAACAAGTAGTGGACAAAGCAAAACTAGCATCCCCTAGCTTAGGGTTTTGCATATTTTTAGCATGATTGTCACTAATAGGATTTATAGTGAAACCATTGCAATAATGCTTTTCATCCAAGGAGCCCTCGTGAATCACTTCATAAATTTCTTCCTCACAATTTTCAGATTCACGCATCTCAAGCAAAACTCCATAAAGATAGTCAAGTGCACTCAACTTACTAGCAATTGGATCAACATAATTGGATCTCTCAAAGAGATTAGCAAGGGGATGAGGATCAATATCACTAGATTTTCAGCAAGCGAAGATGCAAGCATATTGAAGGCACATGGCACACAAGCGAATAGAAAGAAAGCGAGAGAAAATGGCGAATGAAAAAGGCAAACGAAAAAAAGGCAAAGGAAAAAGGCAAATTGTGAAATGGGGGAGAGGAAAACGAGAGGCAACTGGCAAAAAAGGTAAATGGAAGAGATGAGTTTGTGACGCCTACTTGGATAGATCTCCTCCCCGGCAACGGCGCCGGAAATACTTCTACTGATGCAACAAAAGACCTTCCAACGGCGCCAGAAACATGTGCTGACGGGAAACTGTTCTTGTCTTGATTCTCCTCAGCAACGGCACCAGGAATCCTTCTGCTATGGCTACGCCTTTAGGGACTTCCTAGGCAAATATGCAAAGGGTTTCCCCGTGGCCTTGGAGCCTTGCGTTGGTGTTCCCTCGAAGCGGAAAGGGTGATGTAGCGCAGTGGTGGTAAGTATTTCCCTCAGTTTTGAGAACCAAGGTATCGATCCAGTGAAGGAGTATCACAAGTACCTGCACAAACACAAAGAACCTGCACCCAACGCTATGAAGGGTTGTCAATCCCTTATAGATTGTTTGCCAAGTGAGAACTGAAAGCAACAAAGTAACCAAGCAAAGTAAAAGCGGAGGTGTAAATGATAGGTGTGGATAGACCCGGGGGCCATAGTGTTTACTAGTGGATTCTCTCATGAAAGCAAGTCGACGGTGGGTGAACGAATTACTGTCGAGCAATTGATAGAACCGCGCAAAGTCGTGACGTCATCTATGGCAATGATTATATCTATAGGCATCATGTCCAAAACAAGTAGATCGATACTTTCTGCATCTACTACTATTACTCCACACGTCGACCGCTATCCAGCATGCATCTAGTGTATTAAGTCCAAAAGAACAGAGTAACGCCTTAAGCAAGATGACATGATGTAGATGGACAATCTCATATCTACGACAAAGCCCACCCTGTTACCCTTGATGGCAACTACACGATGTGTGCCTTGCTGCCCCTACTGTCACTGGGAATGGTTACCACACGGTAAGAACCCCAAACCAAGCACTTCTCCCATTGCAAGAATCATAGATCTAGTTGTCCAAACAAAACCCAAGACTCGGAGAGACTTACAAGGATATCAAATCATGCATATAATAAATCAGCAAGGACTCAAATATATATCATAGATAATCTGATCACAAATCCACAATTCATCGGATCTCAACTAACACACCGCCAAAGAGGATTACATCGGATAGATCTCCATGAAGATCATGGAGAACTTTGTATTGAAGATTCAAGAGAGAGAAGAAGCCATCTAGCTACTAACTACGGACCCGTAGGTCTGAAGTGAACTACTCACGAGTCATTGGAGGGGCGATGATGTTGATGAAGAAGCCCTCCAACTCCAAAGTCCCCTCCGGCAAGGCACGGGGAAGGGTCTCTAGATGAGATCTCGCGGAAACGGAAGCTTGCGGCGGTGGAAAAGTGTTTTCGTGGACGCCCTAATTTTTTCTGGATTTTTAGGGAATATATAGGCCAAAGACCTAGGGCAGGGGAGCGCCGGGGAGGCCACAAGCTTGGTTGCCGCCCCCCTGGCCGTGGCAACAGGGCTTGTGGGCTCCCTGTGGGCCCACTTGCTTGGCCCTCAAGCCTCCTGATCTTCTTCCGTTCTGGAAAAAATCATTTTGGGGATTTTATTCCGTTTGGACTCCGTTCCAAAATCAGATCTGAAAAGAGTCAGAAACACAGAAAAAAACAGGAACTGGCGCTTGGCACTGAGTTAATAAGTTAGCCCCAAAAAAGATATAAAAGGTAAACAAAACATCCAAAGTTGACAAGATAACAACGTGAAACCATCAAAAGTTATAGATACGTTTGAGACGTATCATGTACCACAAAGTAATATAACAGTCCATAAAGCGATAAATATCAACATGAAAGCATGATGCAAAATGGACGTATCAACTCCCCCAAGCGTAGACCTCGCTTGTCCTCAAGCGAAAACCAAGATCCATAAACATGTCCACATGTTTAGGGATGAAGGTGTCGATAAAACATAATACGGACATGAGGGCATCATGATCACACATAGAACAACAATACATCATAAAGATTCTTATGGGAAAGTAACAATTCCTTCACAAAGCAAAGTATGAAACAAAAACCTTACCGAGAAGTAGCCAACAACAGTCCATAGTCATTGAAGCTGTTGCAATTTATCATAACATCAGAAAGAGTCAAATAAGAGCTTGTAAAGCAAACCCACATACTCAATCATCTCTTTTGTTTTCCACAATTGTTACAACTCACGTGGTACTCATGGTATCAAAGTTTCAGCTGGAAACAGAGAAAGATAGGGGCTTATAGATTTGCCTCCCAACCATTTACCTCAAGGGTAAAGTCAACAATAATAAAGTATAAGTACTCATCTCCAAGTTGATATATGAATATAGATCTTTCCCTAGCATGTGATGGTAGCCAAGACAAAGGCAAAATAAGGAATTGGTGAAGATCACCATGACTCTTTCAAGGGCAAAAAGTAAAGGTACAAGATAGGCCCTTCGTAGAGGGAAGCAGAGGTTGTCATGCACTTTTGAGGTTTGGATGCGTGTCCTCTTAGTGCGGAGGAACGTCACTTTATATTGCCTCCTGTGATAAAGAAATTTATTATGCAGTCTGTCGCTTTTATGTCTTCCTCATCACAGGTTCGTACAAAGCTTATTTTCCACACACTAATAGATCATACATATTAGAGAGCAATTTTTATTGCTTGCACCGATGACAACTTACTCGAGGGATCTTATTCAATCCATAGGTAGGTATGGTGGACTCTCATGGCAAAACTGGGTTGAAGGTTTATGGATGCACAAGTAGTATCTCTACTTGGTGCGGGAGTTTTGGCTAATATGAGGTGGAAGCAATCGTCACATGCTAAGGGATCTCTAGGCATATAACATTGTTTGGAACCAAGCAAACACAATTCATTATGTTGTCTTCCTTGTCCAACTTCTACTTCTAAGCATGTAATAGTTTGGTGAGTGCTCACAATTCTAGAAAGTGTCTAAGATGATATATTTATATGTGAACCTCTCTTTCCTTATTACTTCTTATTAATTGCAACAATGACTGGGGTCTATGTTGGTCTATTCTGAACAAGTTTCAATCATCATACTTGTTATATGTGAAGCTATCATTTTCCATAAGATCATCTCACGATCTTTCATGCTATCGTTCTTTTAATACTTTTGATCACGGCACAAAACAAAGCCCTTGACTAAGATACTCTTTATTATATAGCTTGCAAGCTCGAATACATCAGGGGAGACACAAAGCACAAGACTCAAACTAAACACTAAAGACTTATCCCACTAAGAGAATAAATAAAAATAGAAAAGGAAAGAACTAAAACAAAGGTAAAAGCAAAAGATATAAAGGTGATACGATACCAGGGCAACTCCCCCAAGCTTGGAAAAAGCCAAGGGGATTGCCCATACCAATGCTTAGTTTTCTTCCTTTGGTGGTGATGGTGGTGGAGTTGTTGAAGCAGTCTGATCCTCCGTCTTCCAAGGCATAGGTGCTCCATCATGGCAGGATGAACGAGTCGCCGGAATCCTCAAATCTGCAGCCAACCGTATTGATTTAAATCTATACTCATGCTCACAGTTTTGGTTCTGAAGGTCATAGATCTGGCCCTGCAGTTGATCAACCCTGTCATAGAGCCTGGAGAGGTGCTTCCGAATGTCAATGGAATCCATCTTGTGATTGTTGGTGAACTCCGTGATCATCATGTGGTTGGCGTTGAGTCCACGCTCCACCATCCCTTGGCACTTGAAGACTTGTTGCTCCATTGCTTCGTGCCTCGTCTCCATGCTTCCGGTCTTCTTAGGCCCCTCAACATCACGGATGTGCAACATCCCCTCACTCATATTGATAGATTGAGGGTGTTTCAGCACTTCTGTGAGGTAGGGATTGATGACCTTCTCAAAGATCTTGTCCTTAGGAGCTTTTGGGGAAGTCATGACGATCTAGGTCTGCAACAGAAACATGCTCGAAACGAAAATAGAGGAAAACTACGCGATACGGATATCAAAACACTCGGGCGTATATATAATGATTTTCCCTGGACTAGAAGGAGTGCTCAACAAGAAAACGGAGTCCGGGAGGCACACGAGGTGCCCACAAGACCTCTACCGCCGCCAGGGGGCATGTGGCGGCTACCAAGCTTGTGGTCGCCTCGTGCGCTCTCCAGACTGCTTTTTATTTTTCTAATTTTCCATCAATTCCAAAACGGAGAAAATTTCCTACTGGAAAAGTTTCGGAGTCCAATTACTTACTAAAACACATACCTCTTCGTTTTCAGGGTCTGGAACAGGCTGATAAACATCCCTTATGTACTCCTCTGGAGTTATGATATTGATGATATTGGTCTCAACATTTATGGGAGTACCAGAGATATAATGCTTGATTCTTTGCCCATTTACCACTCTAGGAAAATTGCCTTCCATGTTATTGATTTTGATGGCACCGGAACGATATACTTCCTCGACAACGTAAGGACCTTCCCATTTAGAGAGAAGCTTGCCTGCAAAGAATCTTAAGCGAAAATTGTATAGCAGGACACAATCTCCTACATTGAACTCTCATTTTTTTATTCTTTTATCATGCCATCTCTTAAACTTTTCCTTGAACAACTTGGCATTCTCATATGCTTGGGCCCTCAATTCATCTAATGAGCTGATATCAAAGAACCGCTTCTCACCGGCAAGTTTGAAATCGAAGTTGATCTCTTTGATTGCCCAATAAGCTTTGTGTTCCAACTCAAGAGGTAAATGACAAGCCTTACCGTAAACCATTTTATACGGCGACATGCCCATGGGATTCTTATAAGCAGTCCTATAAGCCCATAGTGCATCGTCAAGTTTGCTAGACCAATTCTTCCGAGATCTATTGACAGTCTTTTGTAAGATCAATTTGATCTCCCTATTACTCAACTCCACTTGACCACTAGACTGAGGATGATAAGGAGATGCAACTCTATGGTTGACATCATACTTAGCAAGCATCTTGCGGAAAACACCATGAATAAAGTGTGAACCGCCATCAGTCATCAAATATCTAGGGACTCCAAATCTTGGGAAAATGACTTCTTTAAGCATCTTAATAGAGGTGTGATGATCAGCATTTCTAGTGGGGATAGCTTCTACCCACTTAGTGACATAATCAACAGCGACTAAGATGTGAGTATACCCATTGGAACTCGGGAAGGGTCCCATATAATCAAAGCCCCAGACATCAAACGGTTCAATGACAAGTGAATAGTTCATAGGCATTTCCTGATGTTTACTGATGTTCCCTATTCTTTGCCATTCGTCACAAGACAATACAAACTTACGGACATCCTTGAAGAGAGTGGGCCAATAGAAACCTGATTGCAATACCTTATGAGCAGTTCTATCTCCAGCATGGCGTCCTCCGTAGGCTTCGGAATGACACTTTTGCAAGATCTGTCCCTGTTCATGTTCAGGCACACAACGTCTAATAACACCATCTACGCCTTCCTTATAAAGGTGAGGATCATCCCAAAAGTAGTGTCTCAAGTCAAAGAAGAATTTCTTCTTTTGCCGGTAGGTGAAACTGGGTGGTATGTATTTGGCTACGATATAGTTTGCGTAATCAGCATACCACGGTGCACTATGTGAACTGCGGATGATATTTAATTGCTCATCAGGAAAGCTGTCATCAATAGATCGTGGGTCATCAAGGACATTCTCTAGCTTGGACAAGTTATCTACTACACGGTTATCAGCACCCTTTTGGTTAACAACGTGCAAATCAAATTCCTGTAGCAGGAGAACCCATCTGATTAGCCTAGGCTTAGCGTCCTTCTTCTCCATAAGGTAATTAATAGCAGCATGATTAGAGTGAATAGTGACTTTGGAGTCAACTATATAACATCTGAACTTTTCACATGCAAACACGACTGCTAAAAACTCCTTTTTCGTAGTGGCATAGTTTCTTTGGGCACTGTCTAGAGTTTTACTAGCGCAGTGAATAAAATTCAACTTCTTGTCAACTCTTTGTCCTAGAACAGCACCAACAGCATAATCACTAGCATCACACATGATTTCAAAGGGCAAGTTCCAATCAGGTGGTTTAACAATAGGTGCGGTTATCAAGGCCTTCTTAAGTATTTCAAAAGCTTCCTCACAATCCTCATCAAAAAAAAGGAACATCCTTCTGCAAGAGGTTGGTAAGAGGCCTAGAAATCTTAGAGAAGTCTTTAATGAACCTTCTATAGAAACCAGCATGACCTAGGAAACTTCGTATACCTATGATATCTGTGGGGCAAGGCATTTTCTCAATTCCATCAACCTTAGCCTTATCAACTTCAATGCCTCTTTCAGAGATTTTGGGTCCTAAGACGATACCTTCATTAACCATAAAGTGGCACTTCTCCCAATTCAAGACGAGGTTGGTTTCTTCGCATCTCTGTAAGACTCGATCAAGGTTGCTGAGGCAATCATCAAAGGAAGACCCGTAAACGGAGAAGTCATCCATGAAAACCTCGACAATCTTTTCACAAAAGTCAGAGAATATAGCCATCATACATCTTTGGAAGGTGGCAGGTGCATTTCATAAGCCAAAAGGCATACGTCTATAGGCAAAGGTACCGAAAGGGCAGGTGAAAGTGGTTTTCTCTTGATCAGATTGTGCAATAGGTATTTGCGAGAAACCTGAATAACCGTCTAGAAAGCAGAAGTGTGTGTGTTTTGATAGCCTTTCTAGCATTTGGTCGATAAACGGCAAAGGATAATGATCTTTCCTGGTTGCCTTGTTCAGTTTCCGGAAATCTATCACCATTCTATAGCCGGTAATAATCCTTTGTGGGATTAGTTCATCCTTATCATTAGGAACGACGGTGATACCTCCCTTCTTAGGTACGCAATGTACTGGACTTACCCAATCACTATGAGCAACAGGATAAATGATTCCTGCTTCCAGAAGCTTCAATATTTCTTTTCTCATGACCTCTTTCATCCTAGGATTTAATCTCCTTTGATGATCAGCAACTGGTTTAGAAATCAGGATCAGTTTTAATCTTGTGCTGACATAGAGTGGGACTAATACCCTTAAGATCATCAAGAGTATATCCAATAGCCGCACGGTGCTTCGTCAAAGTTTTTAATAACTTCTTCTCTTCGTGATTCGAGAGGTGAGCACTAATAATAACAGGATATATCTCCTTCTCATCAAGGTAGGCATACTTGAGAGTATCTGGTAACTGTTTTAGCTCGAACACAGGATCACCCTTTGGTGGGGAGGATCCCCAAGCAGTTCAACATGCAGATTATTCTTGAGAATAGGATATTGTTCTAAAACAATTTTATCTATATCATCTCTTTCAACCATATGCATATCATTTTCATGTTCAAGCAGATATCGCTCTAAAGGATCCGTAGGAGGTACGGCAATAGAGGCAAGAGCAATGATTTCATCCCTACCAGACGACTCTTTTTCATGGGGTTGTCTTCCAAACTTGGAGAAGTTAAATTCATGAGACACACCCTCGAAACTAACAGTGAAGGTCTGTTTAATGCAATCAATATGAGCATTGACAGTGTTGAGAAAGGGTCTACCAAATATGATGGGACAAAAGCTATCTTGTGCAGTAGCAAGGACGAGAAGATCAGTAGGGTACTTCGTCTTACCACACAAGACCTCTACATCTCGCACAATTCCCACACGGCAGATAGTGTCTCTATTAGCTAGCGTAATAGTGACATTAATGTTTCTAACTCAGCAGGTGCGATCTCATCTTTGATT
The DNA here is from genome assembly GCF_904849725.1 of Hordeum vulgare subsp. vulgare. Classification (NCBI taxonomy): domain Eukaryota; kingdom Viridiplantae; phylum Streptophyta; class Magnoliopsida; order Poales; family Poaceae; genus Hordeum; species Hordeum vulgare. The sequence continues at coordinate 565,887,836 of NC_058524.1, read as the reverse complement.
TCATCGTATAGGGACCGGGGTATTGCACTAACACTAGCACCCATATCACATAAACCATGATAACAGTGATCTCATATCTTGACAGAAACAACGGGCAGGCCAACTACAGGTCCGTATTTGTCTTTCGCGTGAGGTTTAGCAATTCTAGCGAAGTCCTCACAGAATTTGATAACATGCGTGTCTATGTCTTCGGCTAAGAGATCTTTGATAATAGCAACACTAGGTTCAACTCTAATTTCCTCAGGGGGTGCAAGTGGTCTGATGTAACCCCTATGTATCACAGTTGGAGCTTTAGAATAATCCTTTTTCCTAGCAGGGTAAGGTGGTTTCTCAGCGTAGGCACAAGGAACAATAGGATCACTAAAGGCAATGACTTTCTCTTCAACTAGATTGGTTTAACTATGTTGACTTCTACAGGAGGATGATACTTTAACCACTTCTCTTTGGGAAGATCAACATGAGCAGCAAAAGATTCACATAGAGAAGCTACTATCTTAGAGTCAAGTCCATACTTAGCACTAAAATCTCTAGAAGTGTTTGTTTCAACAAAAGATTTAACGCAATCAAACTGGAAATTCATACCTGACTCCTTACCTTCTTCAAGCTCCCAATCTTCAGAGTTATGTTTGATTCTTTCTAATAAATTCCACTTGTGGTCAATATCCTTCTTCATAAAAGAACCGGTACAAGAAGTGTCAAGCATGGTACGATCATCTTGATAAAGCCGAGCATAAAAGTTTTGAGTGATAATTTCTCTCGAGAGCTCGTGATTGGGGCATGAATATAGCATTGATTTAAGCCTCCCCCAAGCTTGAGCTATGCTTTCCCTGTCACGAGGCCAGAAGTTATAAATATAATTCCGATCACGATGTACTAAATGCATAGGATAAAACTTTTGATGAAATTCCAATTTCAACCGATTGTAGTCCCATGATCCAGTATCGTCACATAGCCTATACCATGTCAACACCTAATCCTTCAAAGATAAAGGAAAAACTTTCTTCCTTACCTCATCCATGGGCAAACCTGCAAGCTTAAATAAACCACAAACTTCATCTACATAGATTAGATGCAAGTCTGGATGTGATGATCCATCTCCTGTAAAAGGATTAGCCAGTAGTTTCTCAAGCATACCCGAAGGAATTTCATAAAAGATATTTTTAGTAGGTACCTCAAGTTGAGGAGCAACTCCTCGTGCTTCCGTTCGTGGTGAGGATACCCCGAACAAATTCCTCAAAGGAATAGTTTCCATAGTGACAAGTGATAATAAATGTCAGCACAGTATACAAATGATTCCTTACCAAAGTCCACTTACCATAGGAGCTTCGCTCCCTGGCAACGGCGCCAGAAAAGAGTCTTGATGACCCACAAGTATAGGGGAACAATCTTATTCCTTTCAATAAGTAAGAGTGTCGAACCCAACGAGGAGCAGAAGGCTCTGATAAACAGTTTTCAGCAAGGTAATAACTGCAAGCACTGAAAGTAGCGGTAACAAGTGATAGTGTAATGAGGTGAAACGTAGCAACTGAAAAGTAACAAGTAACAAGTAGTAGCAACGATACAGAAAAGTGGCCCAATCCCTTTTGTAGCAAGGTACAAGCCTGAACAAAGTCTTATAGGAGGAAAAGCGCTCCCGAGGACACACGGGAATTTCTGTCATGCTAGTTTCATCATGTTCATGTGATTCGCGTTCGTTACTTTGATAGTTTGATATGTGGGTGGAACGGAGCTTGGGTACTTCCCTTACTTGGACAAGCATCCCACTTATGATTAACCCCTCTTGCAAGCATCCGCAACTACGAAAGAAGAATTAAGACAATGTCTAACCATAGCATTAAACTAGTGGATCCAAATCAGCCCCTTACGAAGCAACGCATAGACTGGGGTTTAAGCTTCTGTCACTCTAGCAACCCATCATCTACTTACTACTCCCCAATGCCTTACTCTAGGTTCACATAACTGTAAGTGCATCTAGTGCCCCTAAGTGATTTTGGTGGTTTGAAGACTTATAGGTTAAGTATCTAATGTGTTTTTGAGTATACACATGATCTATAAGTCATTGAGGAGTTTGAGATATTTGAAGAATATCGACCCCTAAAAATATATGTCTTCAGTTGAAGAAATTGGTCTGAAGCTGAAGAAATGAATCACGAGGAATCTGCGATGAAATTGATATTCCTCATGAAGATATTGATATCGAGAAGATCGGTGGTTCCTGAAGAAAATCATTTTGAAGAAATTGAAGCGTGAAGATTTACGCTTCCTGTTTTTACTTTCTTCGCATTTGATGAATAGGAACACCGTACTGTTAAAGGGGGTCAAAGTAACGCTATGGAATGGATTTCCTCATGATGCTCAACCCAAGCCAAATCCTACCAAAAGCCTCAAGTGAGGAATATGAGTGACATGAGGACTCTCACAGTTGAGGGTCCCGACCGTTTCGATAAGCCACGCCAAGTCACTGATCTTATCCACTCCAACGGTCATATTATTTAAGGGCATTAATGTCAAATCATGTCGGGATGCTCCCAGGCTATAAATAGCCGCCCCCACAACCACTAGTTGGTTGGCTGCTCCGTTAGAAGCTGACACTTGTCATAAGAGCAACCCAATTCCTCAGAGCCTTCGAGAGTAAATCATCAGTGAGGAAATACAACACCCACCGAAACCACAAACCAAACCTAGTGATTGAGCATCACTGAAGAAGTTGTTCCTGTGTGGGACTGAAGCCTTTTACCTTTGAGGACTGTGCATCCTCCAGATGGTTAGGCGTCATGGTCTAGAGCAATCCAGCAGTCAATTGTGGATCGCCGGGTGACCGAGTTTGTGAGGGTTTGGAAGTCTGCCCTGAAGACTTACCACGAGTGTTGGGCGAGGACTGTGTGTCCTTAGCTCAAGGAGAATACGGTAGGGACTGTGTGTCCCGGGACTGGGTGTCCTTTGGTTTCAATACCAAGCCGCTCCAAACCATATGTACAACTGTCACAGCAGTTGGAACTGGATCATCAACAACAGTCTTCACCAAGAATTGGGTTATAATTCCTCAACTCTTTACTTTCTCTTGATTATGTGTTGATGACTATAACTGTGACTGTTTGAAGAATTTGCTGAAGACTTTCTCCGAATTTCCTCAACCCCAAATTCTTCACAATAGTTAATCATCATCTGTATTCTGCGTGCCTGCTTACTGTGCAATCTGTTTTCATAATCTTCACTCTGTAATACTGCTATTGTGAACGATTGCACGACTGATCCTTAACTGTTTCCGCTGTAAGTTAGTCATCAGTGAGGAATTTCCTCAAAAGGAATTTCCTCAGTGATGAAATTCTAAAAATCTCCTATTCACCCCCCCTAGTCGATATAACACACTTTCAATAAAACCACTAGAGGAAAAGACAACATACAATAGATCAAAATACCGAAGGAATACCAAATTCACATGACTATTATCAGCATGACTTATCCCATGTCCTCAGGAACAAAAGTAACTACTCACAAAGCATAATCATAATCATGATCGGAGGTGTAATGAGTAGCATGAAGGATCTGAACATAAACTCTTCCACCAAGTAATCCAACTAGCATCAACTACAAAGAGTAATCAACACTACTAGCAACCTTACAAGTACTAATCGGAGTCGCGAGACGGAGATTTGTTACAAGAGATGAACTAGGGTTTGGAGAGGAGATGGTGCTGATGAAGATGTTTATGGAGATGACTCCACTCCGACGAGAGGAGTGTTGGTGATGATGATGGCGACGATTTCCCCCTCCGGGAGGGAAGTTTCCCCGCCAGGATCGTCCTCCGGAGCTCTAGATTGGTTCTGCTCAAGTTCCTCATCGTGGCGGCGGAGAATCCACGAAAAAGCTCCACCCTCATTTTTTCCTGGACGAAACCCTTCATATAGCAAAAGAGGGGGGCCAGTGGGCCACCAGGGTGCCCACAAGCCATGTAACCGCCGCCAGTGGGTGGCGGCTACCAGGCTTGTGGGCCCCTCGCAGCTCCCCTCTGGCACTTCTTTCGCCCAGTATTTTTTATATATTCTCAAAAAATTCCACGTTGATTTTTAGGGCATTTGAAGTTGCGCAGAATAGAGGACTCATACTTGCTCCTTTTCCAGTCCAGAATTCCAACTGCCGGTATTCTCCCTCTTCAAATAAACCTTGCAAAATAAGAGAGAAAAGGCATAAGTATGGTACCACAAAGTAATATAACAGTCCATAAAGCGATAAATATCAACATGAAAGCATGATGCAAAATGGACGTATCAAGCGTTGTCACGCTGCCGGAGAACTCATTTACTTCTCTGTCTCTCTTGCTGGATCAACAAGGCCGAGATCGTCATCAAGTTGTACATGTGCTGAACGCGGAGGTGGCGTCCGTTCGGTGCTAGATCGGAACGGATCGTGGGACGACGGTGATTTGAATCACGAAGCTGTACCACTACATCAACCGCGTTTCTTAACGCTTCCCGCTTAGCGATCTACAAGGGTATGTGGATCTAATATCCTCTTGCAGATGGACATCACCATGATAGGTATTCGTGTGCGTAGGAAATTTTTTGTTTCCCATGCAACGTTCCCCAATTGGCCAAAACTATGTTCGTACTCTTACTAACAAGGGACATGAATATGTGCATTATTCCTCAAATCACTATGTTCACAAGTCCTCAAAGAATTTCTCTACCTATTCATTTGAGTACTCTAACCACCCTCCTGTTAAGCGAAGTGCATTAGCTTCAATACATCAATTCTCATATGGTGCTCGCAGAATGATAAACTATTTACCACCCCTTCAGATGTGGGTGGTGAAGAAATCAAACAAATCACTTCTGCAAGTCAGGTCTCGGGATGAAAGTCATCATCTAAAGAATTTTCTGGAGACCTGAGGAAATTGCTTGATAAGACGCAAGCTAAAACCTGATGAAATGATGTGTCATTTCACTCGTCCTCATTACGTCTAAAATTTATTTTATGTGATAAATTCAAGTTTGATGAAATTAATACCATATTCTTCAATCTGGAGCATATGAGATGGTAAGCAGCACTAATTCATTTGCAGGATGACCAACCCAAGACCACAGAGTGGGTTCTTGACAGTGGGTGTACAAATCAAATGATTGGTGACAAAAGCCTGTTGATGAATATCCCACTAACTCCATCACCACTAAAGCAAGGTACTCGGACTTGGTAAAGTGGCTATCTCTAAGGACCGACACATGGACAAAGTCATGCTTGTTGAATCCCTTGGGTTTAACATCATGCCAGTCAAAATGCTTTGTGATCTTGATATGATTGTCATATTTGGAAAATATAGATGCGTACTCGTCATGGAATCAGAAAAATCCAAAGTCTTCAAAGGCTTTAGGATAGGAGACTTGTATATTGTTGATTTCTATGCAGGTCCTCAGCCAACCACGTGTCTTCTTGCAAAAGCCTCACATGGCTGGCTATAGCATCGATGACTTGGTCATGCAAGCATGAAAAATTTGCACACACTATCAAAGAAGAAGCATGTCATTGGTATCAAAACCGTCAAATTCCTCAAGGACCACCTCTGCGGGGCTTGCGAGTTTGGAAAGATGACCAGATCCAAGCACCCCTCGAAGACTATCATGACTACTACTCGTCCTTTTGAATTTCTTCACATGGATCTCTTTGGACCTACTCATTATGCTACTCTAACCAATGCATCATCTCTATATGGCTTTGTCATCATTGACGACTATTCTCTTTATACTTGGGTGCATGTCATTCTTTACAAAACTAAACCGCGGGAAGTCTTCAAACGATTTTCCTCAAGGGCCTCGACGAACTTCGGCGTCAAGATCAAACAAATTAGGAGTGACAATGGGACAGAGTTCAAGAATACATCCCTTGATGACTATCTTGATGAACTTGGTATTACTCATGAATTGTCTGCTCCTTATACTCCTCAACAGAATGGCATCGTCGAGCGAAAGAAGGAGACTCTGGTTGAAATGGCATGGACTATGCTTGAAGAATATCAGACTCATAGGCCGCTTCTGGCCTGAGGCAATCAACACTGCCTTCCACATCATCAACAGGGTATATATTCACAAATTCTTCAAGAAGACTTCATAAGAACTCCTAGGTGACAGGAAACCCAAGATAAGTTATTTCAAAGTCTTCGGTGCAATATGCTGGATTAGAGATCCTCACCACATTAGTAAATTTGCACCGAAACACATGAGGGTTTTATGCTCGGTTACGGAAAGTACTCGCACACCTACAGACTCTTCAATAGCTACCACAACAAGGTTGTTGAAACGGTAGATGTGCGGTTCGATGAAACTAATGGCTCACAAAGAGAGCAGCTGCCTCCTGTGACAGATAAATTGACTCTTGAGGAAGCTATTAAGCACAAGACTACTGAAGATATCATTCCTATTAAGGAACAACCTCCTATTGAAGAAGTTGTTGGGGATCGTTGGATGGGAAACAAAAAATTTCCTACAAACACGAAGACCTATCATGGTGATGCCATCTACGAGAGGAGATTTTGATCTACATCCCTAGTAGACCGCAGAGCAGGAAGCATTAAGAAACGCGGTTGATGTAGTGGAACGTCTTCACGTCCCTCGATCCGCCCCACGAACCGTCCCGCGATCCGTCCCATGATCCGTTCCGATCTAGCACCGAACGGATGGCACCTCTGCGTTCAGCACAAGTATAGCTCGACGATGATCTCGGCCTTCTTGATCCAGCAAGCAAGACGGAGAAGTAGATGAGTTCTCCGGCAGCGTGACGGCGCGCTGGTGGTGGTGATGATCTACTCCTGCAGGGCTCCGCCCGAGCTCCGCAGAAATCCGATCTAGAGGTAGAACTATGTGGTCTAGGGTTGAGTTGCACGAGGCAAAAGTTGTCTCAAATCAGCTCTAAATCACCAATATATATAGGAGGGAGGGGGAGGAGGCTTGCCTTGAGGGCCAAGCCCTCAAGGGTGCGCAGGCCAGGAGGAGAGGAGGAATCCTACTCCAATTAGGATTGGAAAGTGGAGTCCTTCTCTTCCTTCCCACCTCCCCTCTTTTTTTCTCTTTGGTTTTTCTTCTCTTGGCTCCAAGGCCTTCTTGGGCTGTCCCACCAGCCCACTAAGGGCTGGTGCGCCACCCTAAAGCCATTGGGCTCCCTCCGGGTGGGTTTCCCCCCTCCCGGTGAACTTCCGGAACCCATTCGTCACTCCCGGTACAATGCCGGTAATGCCCGAAAACTTTCCGGTAACCAAATGAAACCATCCTATATATCAATCTTCGTTTCCGGACCATTCTGGAAACCCTCGTAACATTTGTGATCTCATCCGGGACTCCGAACAACATTCAGTAACCACACATATAACTCAACTATACTAAAACATTATCGAACCTTATGTGTGCAGACCCTGCGGGCTCGAGAACTATGTAGACATGCCCCGAGGCACTCCTCGTTCAATATCCAATAGCGGGACCTGGATGCCCATATTGGATCCTACATATTCTCCGAAGATCTTATCGGTTGAACCTCAGTGTCAAGGATTCATATAATCCCGTATGTCATTCCCTGTGTCCTTCGGTATGTTACTTGCCCGAGATTTGATCGTCGGTATCCGCATACCTATTTCAATCTCGTTACCGACAAGTCTCTTTACTCGTTCTGTAATACAAGATCCCGTGACTTACACTTAGTCACATTGCTTGCAAGGCTTGTGTGTGATGTTGTATTACCGAGTGGGCCCCGAGATACCTCTCCGTCCCACGGAGTGACAAATCCTAGTCTTGATCCATACTAACTCAACGGACACCTTCGAAGATACCTGTAGAGCACCTTTATATTCACCCAGTTACGTTGCGACGTTTGATGCACACAAGGTATTCCTCCGGTGCTAGTGAGTTACATAATCGCATGGTCATAGGAACAAATACTTGACACGCAGAAAACAATAGCAATAAAACGACACGATCAATACGCTACGTTCATAGTTTGGGTCTAGTCCAACACATGATTCTCCTAATGATGTGATCCAGTTATCAAGTGACAACACTTGCACATAGCCAGAAAACCTTGGCTATCATTGATCAACTGGCTAGCCAACTAGAGGCTTGCTAGGGACATTGTTTTGTCTATGTATCCACACATGTATCTATGTTTTCATTCAATACAATTATAGCATGGATAATAAACGATTATATTTAAACAGGAAATATAATAGTAACTATTTATCATTGCTTCTAGGGCATATTTCCAACAGTCTCCCACTTCCACTAGAGTCAATAATATAGTCCTCACATCGCCATGCGATTTACATTGTAATAAATCGAACACCCATACAGTTCTGGTGTTGATCATGTTTTGCCCGTGGAAGAGGTTTAGTCAGCGGGTCTGCTACATTCAGATCCGTCTGCACTTTGCAAATATTCACGTCCTCTCCTTCGACGTAGTCGCGGATGAGGTTGAAGTGTCGTTTGATGTGTTTGGTCTTGTTGTGAAACCTTGGTTCCTTTGCTAAGACAATGTCACGAGTGTTGTCACATAACAGAGTTAATGGATTTAGTGCGCTTGGCACAACTCCAAGATCTGTCATGAACTGCTTCATCCAGACACCCTCCTTTGCAGCCTCCGAGGCAACCATGTACTCCGCTTCACATGTAGAATCTGCTACGACGCTCTGCTTGGAACAGCACCAGCTTACTGCCCCCCATTAAGAATAAATACGTATCCGGTTTGCGACTTAGAGTCATCCGGATCGGTGCCAAAACTAGCGTCGACGTAACCTTTTACGACGAGCTCTTTGTCACCTCCATAAACGAGAAACATTTCCTTAGTCCTTTTCAGGTACTTCAGAATATTCTTGACCGTCGTCCAGTGATCCACTCCTGGATTACTCTTAAACCTGCCTACCATACTTATGGCCAAGCTGACGTCTGGTCTAGTGCACAGCATTGCATACATGATAGAACCTACGGCTGAAGCGTAGGGGACGGAACTCATTTGTTCTCTATCTTCTGCAGTTGCTGGGCAAAGAGTCTTACTTAATTTTATACCTTGTAATTCTGGCAAGAACCCTTTCTTGGACTGATCCATTTTGAACTTCTTCAAAACTTTATCAAGGTACGTGCTTTGTGAAAGTCATATCATGCGTCTCGATCTATCCCTATAGATCTTAATGCCTAGAATGTAAGCAGCTTCTCCTAGGTCCTTCATAGAGAAACTTTTATTCTAGTAATCCTTTATGCTCTCCAAAAGCTCCACGTTGTTTCCAATCAGCAATATGTCATCCACATATAATATTAGAAACACCACATAGCTTCCACTCACTTTCTTGTAAATACAAGATTCTCCAACCACTTGTATAAACCCCAAATGCGTTGATCACCTCATCAAAGCGCTTATTCCAACTCCGAGATGCTTGCACCAGTCCATAAATGGATCGCTGGAGCTTGCATACTTTGTTAGCATTCTTTGGATTGAAAAAACCTTCGGGGTGCATCATATACAACTCTTCCTTAAGAAAACCATTACGGAACGCCGTTATGACATCCATATGTCACATTTCATAATCGTAAAAGGCACCTATTGCTAACATGATTCGGACGGACTTAAGCATCGCTACCGGTGAGAATGTCTCATCGTAGTCAACTCCTTGAAGTTGTGAAAAACCCTTTTCCACAAGTCGAGCTTCATAAACGGTCACATTACCGTCTGCGTCCGTCTTCTTCTTAAAGATCCATTTGTTATGAATAGCCTTGCGGCCTTCAGGTAGTACTTCCAAAGTTCACACTTTGTTCTCGTACATGGATCCTATCTCGGACTTCATGGCCTCTAGCCATTTGTTGGAATCCGGGACCATCATTGCTTCTTCATAATTCGCAGGTTCATTGTTGTCCAACAACATAATTGATAAGACAAGATTATCGTACCACTCAGGAGCAGTACGTGATCTTGTCGACCTGCAAGGTCCGATAGGAACTTGATCCGAAGTTTCATGATCATCATCATCAACTTCCTCCTCAATCCGTGTCGCAACGACAGGGGATTCCCCTTGCCCTGCACCACCATCTGGAGGGATTAGAGGTTCGACAACCTCATCAAGTTCTATCTTCCTCCCACTCAATTCTTTTGAGAGAAACTCCTTCTCAAGAAAAGCTCCGTTTTTAGCAACAAACACTTTGCCCTCCGATTTGAGATAGAAGGTATACCCAACTGTCTCTTTTGGGTAACCTATGAAGACGTACTTTTCCGCTTTGGGTTCCAGCTTTTCAGGTTGAAGCTTTTTGCCATAAGCATCACATCCCCAAACTTTAAGAAACGACAATTTTGGTCTTTTTCCATACCATAGTTCGTATGGTGTCGTCTCAACAGATTTTGATGGTGCCCTATTTAAAGAGAATGCAGCTGTCTCTAATGCATAACCCCAAAACGATAATGGCAAATCGGTAAGAGACATCATAGATCACACCATCTCTAATAAAGTACGATTACGACGTTCGGACACACCATTACGCTGTGGTGCTCCAGGCGGTGTTAACTGTGAAACAATTCCACATTGTCTTAAGTGAGCACCAAACTCGAAACTCAGATATTCACCCCCACGATCAGACCGTAGGAACTTGATCTTCTTGTTACGATGATTTTCAACTTCACTCTGAAATTGCTTGCACTTCTCAAATGTTTCAGACTTGTGCTTCATCAAGTAAACGTAACCATATCTACTCAAATCGTCAGTGAAGGTGAGAAAATAACGATATCCGCCGCGCGCCTCCACACTGATCGGACCGCATACATCGGTATGTATGATTTCCAATAAGTCACTTGCACGCTCCATTGTTTCGGAGAACGGAGTCTTAGTCATATTGCCCATGAGGTATGGTTTGCACGTGTCATGTGAATCAAAGTCAAGTGTCTCCAAAAGTCCATCGGAATGGAGTTTCTTCATGCTCTTTATAACAATATGACCTAAGCGGCAGTGCCACAAAAACATGGCACTATCATTGTTAACTCTAACTCTCTTGGTCTCAGTGTTATGTATATGTGTATTGTCGCTATCAAGATTCAATATGAACAATGCTCTCACATTGGGTGCATGACCATAAATGATATTACTCACAAAAATAGAACAACCATTATTCTCTGACTTAAACGAGTAACCGTCTCGCAATAAACAAGATCCAGATATAACATTCATGCTTAACGTAGGCACTAAATAACAATTATTTAAGTTCATAACTAATCCTGATGGTAACTGAAGTGAAACTGCGCCGACGGCGATTGCATCAACCTTGGAACCATTTCCCGCGCGCATCGTCACTTCATCCTTCGCCAGCCTTCGCTTATTCCGCAGTTCCTGTTTCGAGTTGTAAATATGAGCAACAGAACTAGTGTCGAATACCCAGGCACTACTACGAGAGCTTGTTAAGTACACATCAATAACATGTATATCAAATATACCTGTTTTTTCCTTGGCCGCCTTCTTATCAGCCAAATACTTGGGCAAGTTGCGCTTCCAGTGACCCATACCCTTGCAATAATAAAACTTCGTTCCAGGCTTAGGTCATGGTTTGGGTTTCTTCGTCGGATTGGCAACAGGCTTGCCGCTCTTCTTGGAATTACCCTTCTTTCCTTTGTCGTTTCTCTTGAAACTAGTGGTCATATTCACCATCAACACTTGATGCTCTTTACGGAGTTCTGACTCTGCGACTTTCAGCATTGCGAATAACTCGCCGGGTGACTTGTTCATCCCTTGCATGTTATAGTTCAACACAAAGCTTTTGTAGCTTGGTGGCAGTGATTGAAGAATTCTGTCAGTGATAGCCTCTTGAGGGAGTTCAATCCCCAGCTCAACTAGACGGTTTGAGTACCCAGACATTTTGAGCACATGTTCACTGACAGACGAATTCTCCTCCATCTTGCAAGCATAGAATTTATCAGAGGTCTCATACCTCTCGATCCGGGCATTCTTTTGAAAGATAAACTTCAACTCCTGGAACATCTCAAATGCTCCATGACGCTCAAAGCGACGTTGATGTCCCGGCTCTAAGCCATACAAGACTGCACATTGAACTACTGAGTAGTCCTCCTTACGTGTTAACCAAGCGTTCTTAACATCTTGATCAGCCGTAGCGGGTGGTTCATCTCCTAGCGCAGCATTAAGGACATAATCCTTCTTCCCAGCTTGCAGGAGCAACTTAAGATTACGAGCCTAGTCTACAAAGTTGCTTCCATCATCTTTCAACTTAGATTTCTCTAGGAACGTATTAAAATTCAGGGTGACTGTCGCGTGAGCCATTGATCTACAACACAAATATTTCCAAATGGGCTTAGAATATGTTCAAGATAATTAGAGTTTAACTAATTAAATTACTTGTTAAACTCCCACTCAAAAAGTACATCTCTCTAGTCATTTGAGTGGTACATGATCCAAATTCACTAACTCAAGTCTGATCATCACGTGAGTTGAGAATAGTTTCAGTTGTAAGCATCTCTATGCTAATCATATCAACTATATGATTCATGCTCGACCTTTCGGTCTCATGTGTTCCGAGGCCATGTCTGCACATGCTAGGCTCGTCAAGCTTAAACCGAGTGTTCCGCGTGTGCAACTGTTTTGCACCCGTTGTATGTGAATGTTGAGTCTATCACACCCGATCATCACGTGGTGGCTTGAAATGATGAACTGTAGCAATGGTGCACAGTCGGCGAGAACACAATTTCGTCTTGGAATTTTAGTGAGAGATCACCTTATAATTCTACCGTCGTTCTAAGCAAAGTAAGGTGCATAAAAGGATTAACATCACATGCAATTCATAAGTGACATGATATGGCCATCATCATGTGCTTCTTAATCTCCATCACCAAAGCACCAGCACGATCTTCTTGTCACCGGCGCCACACCATGATCTCCATCAACGTGTCGCCATCGAGGTTGTCGTGCTAATTATGCTATTACTAGTAAAGTTACGTCGTAGCAATATAGTAAACACATCTGCAAACACAAATGTTATTTTAAAGACAACCCTATGGCTCCTGCCGGTTGCCATACCATCGACGTGCAAGTCGATATTAACTATTACAACATGATCATCTCATGCACCCAATATATCACATCACGTCATTGGCCATATCATATCACAAGCATACCCTGCAAAACAAGTTACACGTCCTCTAATTTGTTGTTGCATGTTTTACGTGGCTGCTATACGTATCTAGTATGATCGCATCTTACTTACGCAAAAACCACAACGGGGATGTGCAAATTGCCATTTAACCTCTCCAAGGACCGCGTCGGTCAAAACCAATTCAACTAAAGTTGAAGAAACCGACACTCGCCAGTCATCTTTATGCAACGAGGTTGCATGTCAATCGATGAAACCAGTCTTTCGTAAGCGTAAGAATAATGTCAGTCCGGGCCGCTTCAATCCAACAATACCGCCGAATCGAGAAAATACTAAGGAGGGCAGGAAATCAAACATCACCGTCCACAAAACCCTTTGTGTTCTACTCGAGATAACATATACGCATGAAGCTAGCTCATGATGCCACTGTTGGGGATCGTTGCATGCGAAACAAAAAATTTCCTACGCACACGAACACCTATCATGGTGATGTCCATCTACGAGAGGAGATTTGGATCTACGTACCCTTGTAGATTGCACAGCAGGAAGCGTTAAGAAACGTGGTTGATGTAGTGGAACGTCTTCACTTCCCTCGATCCACCCCACGAACCGTCCCGCGATCCGTCTCACGATCCTTTCTGATCTAGCGCCGAACGGACGGCACCTCCACGTACAGGTCGATGATGATCTCGGCCTTCATGATCCAGCAATAAATACGAAAAAGTAGATGAGTTCTCCGGCAGCGTGTAAGCGCGCCGGTGGTGGTGATGATCTACTCCTGCAGGGCTCCGCCCGAGCTCAGCAGAAATCCGATCTAGAGGTAGAACTATGTGGTCTAGGGTTGAGTTGCACGTGGCAAAAGTTGTCTCAAATCAGCCCTAACTCACCACTATATATAGGAGGGAGGGGGGCTTGCCTTGAGGGCCAAGCCCTCAAGGGTGCGCCGGCCAGGAGGAGAGGAGGAATCCTACTCCAATTAGGATTGGAAAGTGGAGTCCTTCTCTTCCTTCCCACCTCCCCTCTTTTTTTTCTCTTTGTTTTTTCTTCTCTTGGCGCCAAGGCCTTCTTGGGCTGTCCCACCAGCCCACTAAGGGCTGGTGCGCCACCCTAAAGCCATTGGGCTCCCTCCGGGTGGGTTTCCCCCTCCCGGTGAACTTCCGGAACCCATTCGTCACTCCCGGTACAATGCCGATAATGCCCGAAAACTTTCTCGTAACCAAATGCAACCATCCTATATATCAATCTTCGTTTCTGGACCATTTTGGAAACCCTCGTGACGTCCATGATCTCATCCGGGACTCCGAAAAACATTCGGTAACCACACATATAACTCAACTATACTAAAACATTATCGAACCTTAAGTGTGCAGACCCTGCGGGTTCGAGAACTATGTAGACATGCCCCGGGGCACTCCTCGATCAACATCCAATAGCGGGACCTGGATGCCCATATTGGATCCTACATATTATGCGAAGATCTTATCAGTTGAACCTCAGTGTCAAGGATTCATATAATCCCGTATGTCATTCCCATTATCCTTTGGTATGTTACTTGCCTGGATTTGATCGTGGGTAACCGCATACCTATTTCAATCTTGTTACCGGCAAGTCTCTTTACTCGTTCTGTAATACAAGATCCCGTGACTTACCCTTAGTCACATTGCTTGCAAGGCTTGTGTGTGATGTTGTATTACCGAGTGGGCCCCGAGATACCTCTCCGTCCCACGGAGTGACAAATCCTAGTCTTGATCCATACTAACTCAACGGACACCTTCGAAGATACCTGTAGAGCACCTTTATATTCACCCAGTTACGTTGCGACGTTTGATGCACACAAGGTATTCCTCCGGTGCTAGTGAGTTACATAATCGCATGGTCATAGGAACAAATACTTGACACGCAGAAAACAATAGCAATAAAACGACACGATCAATACGCTACGTTCATAGTTTGGGTCTAGTCCAACACATGATTCTCGTAATGATGTGATCCAGTTATCAAGTGACAACACTTGCACATAGCGAGAAAACCTTGACTATCATTGATCAACTGGCTAGCCAACTAGAGGCTTGCTAGGGACATTGTTTTGTCTATGTATCCACACATGTATCTATGTTTTCATTCAATACAATTATAGCATGGATAATAAATGATTATCTTTAAACAGGAAATATAATAATAACTATTTATCATTGCTTCTAGGGCATATTTCCAACAAAAGGCGTCCCCAAGAATGACGAAATTCAAGCGGGTGCACCTGAGGAAATTGCTCCAGATCAAATTCCTCAACCCAACCAAAGTCTTCAAACTACGCATCCAAGTATTGCAAATGAAGTAGAAATTGACAAAATCATCAATGACATCAATGCACCAGGTACCCTCAAGAACTCAAAAGCTTCACATTTAATTAACTTTTGTGGGCATTTCTCCTTTGTGTCTATCAGAGAACTCTCAAAAGTTGATGAGGCCTTCATGGAACCTGAGTGGATTCAAGTCATGCAAGATGAACTCCATCAATTCAAGCTGAACAACGTCTGGGAACTCGTCAAACGGCCAAATCCTCACAAGAACAATGTCATCGGTACCAAGTGTATTTACCGAAAGAAGCAAGATGAGGACGGTCAGGTAGTCAGGAACAAGGCACGACTTGTAGCCCAAGGCTACACACAGGTTGAAGGAATTGACTTTGATGAAACTTTTGCACCTCTTGCTAGACTTGAAGATATTCGTATATTTCTTGCATATGCTAATCATCACAATATAACTCCGTATCAAATGGATGTGAAAAGTGCATTCCTCAATGGTAAGCTTGAAGAAGAAGTATATGTTGCTCAGCCCCCAGGTTTTGAAGACCCGAAGCATCCTGACAAAGTCTTCAGACTCAAAAAGGCACTCTATGGTCTCAAGCAAGCCCCTCGAGCGTGGTATGATACATTGAAGGCATTCCTAGTGAAGAAAGGCTTCAAACCCGGTTCACTTGATCCCACTCTTTTCACAAAATCCTATGATAATGAACTTTTTGTATGCCAAATATATGTGGACGATATCATCTTTGGTTGTACTAACAAACGTTATAGTGACGAATTTGCCCACATGATGGGTGAAGAATATCAAATGTCAATGATGGGGGAGCTGAAATTCTTCCTAGGGCTTCAAATTCGTCAATAACGCAATGGCATCTTCATCTCTCAAAATAAATACCTCAAGGATGTCCTGAAGAAATTCGACATGTATGAATGCAAAGGTGTCAAAATTCCCATGCCTACCAACGACCACCTGTGCCCTAAGAAAAATTGTAAAGATTTCGATCAACAGGTATATCGCTCTATGATTGGCTCTGCATTGTACCTGTGTGCATCTAGGCTAGAAATTATGCTTAATGTTTGCATGTGTGCACGTTTCCAAGAAAAACCGAAGGAATCACACCATAAGGCTGTGAAACATATTCTTCGATATCTAGCTCATACACCAACATTTGGATTATGGTACCCCAAGGGCTCAAATCTTCACCTCGTTCAATATTCTGGTTCTGATTATGCTCGTGATCGTGTGGATCGCAAGTCAACATCAGGCACGTGTCATTTCCTCGGACGATCCTTAGTCTGGGGTTCCTCAAAGAAGCAGAAATGTGTGTCACTTTCCACTGCCGAAGCTGAGTACATTGTTGCTGGCTCTTGATGTGCTCAACCGCTGTGGATGAAGAAAATCCTCAAGGTCTACGACATCAACATGAAGAATGTGCCCCTCTACTGCGACAATGAGAGTGTAATCAAGAGTGCTTACAACCATGTACAAGACTCGAAGACCAAGCACATCCAGATTCTTCATCATTGTCTTCATGATCATGTACTCAAGGGCAACATCGTCATCGACCACATGAAGACTGAAGGCGAGCTAGCGGATATCTTCACTAAGTCCTTGGATGAGAAGAGATTTTGCAAATTGTGGTGTGAGCTAAATATCTTAGAATCTTCAAATGTTCTGTGAAAAGACACACATCCTAACACTTATGCAAAATTGATGACTTGGATGTGCAACACACAAAGTAACGTTTTTTCTTCAATCAATGAATAGTAACACTCTAAGTGTGAAGAAGTTAATGAAGAGTTTGATTCTCATGGCCCTACGACGATTGTACGTGGTGCCTGAAATCATCATTCTTATACGGTGGGTCACGCCACCACCAACTTTGAAATTCTTCAAGTTGAAATTCTTCATAACTCACACATTTTGCAAAAAATTTAAAATCTTCAAAGTCTTCAAAATTTTCAAAATCCTCAAAATTGCTAATTCTTCAAAAAGTTCAAATTCTTCAATTTTTTCTGTGATGTTCTACATTGACTATCTACTAAGATATTAGCTTTCAAAGTCCTCAACAACATTCACTTATTGCTAAGTCTTGTAGTTGGTTTTTTTCTCTAAGTGAATTTGATCGGACCCGTCTCCCCTCTATGCTAAGCTCAACCCAAACTATTGTGAACTCTTCATATGCGTTCTATTTGACACTTGTTCAAATTTCTCAGTGAGTCCTTGTCAGCTGAAGACTTTACTAACAAAATCCTCAAAAAAATTAAACTCAAATTTTTTCAGATGTTACCACTCTAACGGCACCCACTACCCACGATAGGATAAGCATGATCTCCAATAAATCCACCGCTTCATATGTGGGTGACGCCTGTCCAGCAGAAAGGAAGGGTCAGGGGCATTTCGGTCCAAAACTTTTGCTCCGCACCGTTTTTCACCTGAGCTATAAATAGCCCTGATAACCCTCAAGTGTAGGGGATCGCAACAATTTTCGAGGGTAGAGTATTCAACCCAAATTTGATTCGACACAAGGGGAAGCCAAAGAATATTCTCGAGTATTAGCAGTTGAGTTGTCAGTTCAACCACACCTAAAAGACTTAGTATCTGCAATAAAGTATCAGTAGCAAGGTGGTGTGATAGCAACAGTAAAACTAGCAGCAGTGATAGCAGTAGTGACAGAGTAACAGTAGCAGCACTGACAGCAGTAGTGACAGAGTAACAGTAGCAGCACTGACAGCAGTAGTGACAGAGTAACAGTAGCAGCAAAGTAACGTAGCAAGGACCAGCAGGAAAAACTTGTAGGCATTGGATCGATGATGGATAATTATGCCGGATGACATTCATCATGCAACAGTTATAACACGGAGAGATATGCAACTAGCTCCAGTTCGTCAATGTAATGTAGGTATGTATTCCGTATATAGTCATACATGCTTAGGGAAAAGAACTTGCATGACATCTATTGTCCATCCCTCCCGTGGCAGCGGGGTCCTAATGGAAACTACGAGATATTAAGGTTCTCCTTTTAATAGAGAACTGGAACAAAGAATTAGCACTCAGTGAATACATGAACTCCTCATACTATGGTCATCACCGGGAGTGGTTCCGACAATTGTCACTCCGGGGTTGCCGGGTTATAACACATAGTAGGTGACTACAACTTGCAAGATAGGATCAAGAACACACATATATTGATGAGAACATAATAGGTTCAGATCTAAAATCATGGCACTTGGGCCCTAGTGACAAGCATTAAGCATGGCAAAGTAGTAGCAACATCAATCTCAGAACATAGTGGATACTAGGGATCAATCCCCATCAAAACTAACTCGATTACATGATAGATCTCATCCAACCCATCACCGTCCAGCAAGCCTATGATGAGATTACTCACGAACGATGAAGAGCATCATGGAATTGGCGATTAAGGAAGGTTGGTGATGACGATGGCGATGATCTCCCCTCTCCGGAGCCCAGAACGGACTCCAGATCTGCCCTCCAAAGGAAGATGAGGTGGTGGCGGAGCCTATGTATCGTAAAATGCGATGAACTCTTCTCCTTGATTTTTTTCCGGACGGGAGGGACTAAATAGAGCTGGAGTTGGAGGCGGCGAAGCTCTGAGGGGCCCACAAGCCTGCTAGGCGTGGCCAGGGGGGTCGCGCCTGGTGGGCTTGTGGGCTCCTCGCTCCACACCTCCGGTTGATTCTTGCGCCAGTATTTTTTTATATATTCCACAAAAAATCCTCGTAAATTTCCAAGTCATTCCGAGAACTTTTATTTCTGTGCAAAAACAACAACATGGCAATTCTGCTGAAAACAGCGTTAGTCCGGGTTAGTTCCATTCAAATCATGCAAATTAGAGTCCAAAACAAGGGCAAAAGAGTTTGGAAAAGTACATACGACGGAGACGTATCAACTCCCCAAACTTAAAGCCTTGCTTGTCCTCAAGCAATTCAGTTGACAAACTGAAAGAGACAAAAGAAAAACTTTTATGAACTCTGTTTGATCTTGTTGCTGTAATTATGTCTAACTCATATTCATATTTTCAGCAAGATCATAAGCTAACCACATAAGCAATGACATTTAGGTCTCAAGAGGAACTCATATCAATGACATAATCAACTAGCGAGCAATAATAATGAGTTTCAAATGTCAACACTTCAATCAAAACAATCATGAAGCAATAAGAACAGATGGTATCTCGCTAGCTCTTTCTGAGACTGCAAAACATAAATGCAGAGCACCTTCAAAGACCAAGGGATGACTGAACATTGTAATTCAAGGCAAAGAACATCCAGTCACAGTCATACTCAATATCAATTAAAAGCAAAGCATAGAAATGACAGAGGTGCTCTCTAATTGGTGCTTTTATAAGAAGAGGATGACTCAACAGAAACATAAATAGATAGGCCCTTCGCAGAGGGAAGCATTGGTTTGCACACGTGCGAGAGCTCAAGCTTTTAAAACAGAGATAAATAATTTTGGGTGGCATGCTTTCATTGTCAACGCAATGACCAAGTGTTTTCATCATCTTCCATGCTACACATACTATAGGCGGTTCCTAAACAGAAAAGTAAAGTTTTGACTCCCCCACCACCGATCAATCACACTCCACGACTAGCCGAATACTCGGGTGCCGTCCATACCAACAACAATCCAGGGGGAGTTTTGTTTGCAATTATCTTTTCGATTTGAGCATGGAACTGGGCATTCCAATTACCGGCCCCTTTCTCGTTAGTGATAGTGAATAAACACGTATCGAGGATAACACACCTAGAATGGAAGATATTGGTCGCCCCTTGTCGCGACATGAGCGGTTCGGGCATGCAAAACAGATTATTTCTTGAAGGTTTAGAGAGTGGCACATGCAAATTTACTTGGAACGGCAGGTAGATACCGCATATAGGTAGGTATGGTGGACTCAAATGGAACAACTTTGGGTTTATGGAAGTGGATGCACAAGCAGTATTCCTGCTTAGTACAAGTGAAGGCTAGCAAAAGACTGGGAAGCGACCAACTAGAGAGCGACAACAGTCATCAAAATGCATTGAAATTAACCAACATTGAGTGCAAGCATGAGTAGGACATAAATCACCATAAACATGAATATCATAGAGGCTATGTTGATTTTGTTTCAACTACATGCGTGAACATGTGCCAAGTCAAGCCACTTGAATCATTCAAAGGAGTATAACATCCTATCATACTATATCATAATCATCTCGAAATTCATGTTGGCATCCAAGACAAACTATTATAAGCTCCTAGCTAATTAAGCATGGCATCAGAACTATGATCTCTAAGTTGTCATTGCAAACATGTTTCTCTCACAACAAATCCGAATTAGGAACGATGAGCTAGTCATATTTACAAAACCAAAATAGATCGAGTTCTTACCAGCTTTTACAGGCTCAATCACTTCATCATATATCGTCATTATTGCCTTTCACTTGCACGACGAATGATGAGAACAATAATAAGAGTGTTCGTGCATTGGGACAAGCTGGAATCTGCAAGCCAACACAAAGGAGAAGACAAAGTAATATGGCTCTTTGACAGATAAACATATATGCATGCGAGAGCCACTAAACATTGTAACTATGGTCTTCTACCTTGACCCAAAGAAAAAGAAAACTATTTACACGGGAAAGCTCCCAACAAGCAAAAGAAGAACAAGAAATATTTTTGGGTTTTCTCAAACTAGACAAACACACGAGAAGAAAGTGAGAAAAAGAAATAAACTAGCATGGATGATACAGTGACAAAGTGTGAACACCAACTATCAAAGTGAAAGTGTAAGCAACAATATAAAGTCGGTGAGAAACACGTACTCCCCCAAGCTTAGGCTTTTGGCCTAAGTTGGTCTACTCCCATGGAAGGAAATAACCGTCTCCGGAGTACTCCGGAGTGTACTGAGGGTGCCACTGCTGTGTGAGCTCCTCTGGCTCCCACTGATAAACTGGCGTCTGGTACTCGACTGGTAGCCCGGGCACGGGCGCCTGTGGTGGTGATATGCCCCAATATGCATAGATGTCCTAGGGCATAATAATGTACCTGCCTAGATGAAGATTGAACAAAGAAGGAGCAGGCAAAGTAATAGTCTCACGAGTACCCTGACTAAATACCAGGTTATAAATCATCCTCTTATTTATATCTTTATCAAGAAAGTCATGGGGAACCATGCTATCATAATCTAGATATCTCTCAGGAAGAAGAATCTCTTCTTCCTCGTGCAGTCTAATAGGTATCTCAAAATGTCTAACAAGACGGGCAGCATAGATGCCTCCATAAACAACGCCTTTAGAACGGTTTGTGTTCAACCGTTGAGCTACTATAGCGCCCAAGCTATAAGTTTTATCATTATAAAGGTCTTCGCACAAAACTGCAAGATCTGGGGAGCTAAGGGCCCCAGCTTTCCCACGGCCAATCAAACATTTTCCCATGAATAATGAGAAGTACCGAAGCATAGGAAAATGTATGCTAGCAGCTCTAGCGCAAGACACTCCTCTCTCCTCTCCTACAGCAATAGTATCAATGAAAGCCTCCAAGTCCCGTGGACGAGGTTCATGAATATCCCCAACATAAGGTAATTTACAAACATTGCAAAAATCCTGAAGTGAAATGCGCTGGGGGATATCATATAATTTGAACTCAACCATAGGAGGACTCTTCCTTCGATAGAAATTAAAGCTTTGCACGAAAACATTAGTGAGGAGGAGGTATTGCGGACACTTATCTTCAACGAAGGCGGTAAGGCTTGCGTTCTCCACCAAGTAGTAAAAGTCCTCATAAATTCCGGCGGCGCGTAAGAACACATCGCTTGGCCACTCGCACGCTCGAACTTCTGCAACTTGGGGGACCAGATACTTGGGTTTCTTCTTCTCATTTTCATCATCCTTGGGGTCACGGCTTGAAGAGCCTCTTAAGAACCTCCTCATCTTTTCCTTTTTCTTAAATTTTCTGAAATTTTTAGTGACTCTAAGGAAAAGTGAACAAGGCTCAATGAAACTCATAGCAACTACTCCGACAAGTGCCTAGAGGCCATATCACGCATCAAAACTACTTGGGACTAGCTAAAATTAGCATGCAAAGCTCAAGAACAGGGTCACCAAGGCAGCAAAAATACGCAACGAATAAGGCACTAGAGCAAAAACTAATTGGACAAATGGAGGAGTCACATACCAAGGAGCAATTTCCCCCAAAACAGTTTGGTGAATGGGGCTTTGCACA
Source organism: Hordeum vulgare subsp. vulgare (assembly GCF_904849725.1). Lineage (NCBI taxonomy): Eukaryota > Viridiplantae > Streptophyta > Magnoliopsida > Poales > Poaceae > Hordeum > Hordeum vulgare. The sequence goes on along the minus strand of NC_058524.1, from coordinate 565,865,196 downwards.
AGGAGATCGAAAATCGCAGTAAGAAGAGCAAGAACGCGGGTTTGAGCTATAGAATGAATTTTTCTGGAGGTAGGAGAAGGAGATGGGAGCTGGAATAAGTGGAGGGGGACACATGGGCCCCACAAGCCTGGTAGGCGCGGCCAGGGGGGTGCCCGCGCCTCCTGGGCTTGTCTAGAATAACAAAAGCAAAAACAGAAAAACAGGAGACACTAAAGCTAAATCTATCATTTTTCTTCTAAGCTACCGAAGGTAAAGGTTTGGAACAGAGGGTTGTGACTCTCAGATTCATCCATCTCATGGTCATCAAAAGAAATCCATCAATGAGGTTGATCAAGTCTCCTTGACAAACTTTTTTCGAATCGCATAAAAACGGAGAATTTTCGAATAGTCACTAGGTTACCTCAATGGGGATGTGCATATCCCCAATAAGCAAATCATACTTCATCTTAACAGTAGGTATAGGGCATTCAAAGCTCCCAATAAGAATCGATGAAGTTTTTTCAATAGCATTGATGCAATGTACCCGATATTGTTTCTTTGGAAAGTGCAACGTATGCTCATTAACATTGACATGGAAAGTGACATTGCCTTTGTTGCAATCAATAACAGCCCCTGCAGTGTTTAAAAAGGGTCTTCCAAGGATGACCGCCATGGCATCATCCTCGGGAATGTCTAGAATAACAAAGTCCGTTAAGATAGTAACGTTAGCAACCACAACAGGCACATCCTCGCAAATAATGATAAGGAAAGCAGTTGATTTGTCGGCCATTTGCGGAGAGATTTCAGTGGGTGTCAACTTATCCAGTTCAAATCTACGAAAAAGAGAGAGAGGCATAACACTCACACCGGCTCCAAGGTTGCATAAAGCAGTTCTAACGTGGTTGCCTTTAATGGAGCAAGGTATAGTGGGCACTCCGGGATCACCTAGTTTCTTAGGAGTTCCACCCTTGAAGGTGTAATTAGCGAGCATGGTGGAAATCTCAACCTCAGGTATCCTCCTCTTATTAGTCAGAATATCCTTCATGTACTTAGCATACAGAGACATTTTGAGCATATCTGTCAAACGCATTTGCAGAAACACAGGTCTAATCATTTCAACAAATCGCTCAAAATCCTCATCATCCTTTTTCTTGGATGGTTTGGGAGGAAAGGGCATGGGTTTCTGAACCCATGGTTCCCTTTCTTCACCATGCTTCCTAGCAATTAAGTCGTTCTTATCGTACCTCCTATTCTTAGGTTGTGGGTTATCAAGATTAGCTGGTTCAATCTCCATATCCTTATCATTGCTAGGTTGAGCATCATCATGAACATCACTATCGATGTTATCATTAGGCTCATGTTCATCACTGATGACCCACAAGTATAGGGGATCAATCGTAGTCCTTTCAATAAGTAAGAGTGTCGAACCCAACGAGGAGCAGAAGGATCTGACAAGTGGTTTTCAGCAAGGAAATATCTGCAAACACTGAAATTATCGGTAACAAGTGATTGTGTGGTGAGATGATTCGTAGCAAGCAACAAGTAACAAAAGTAGCAACGGTGCAGCAAAGTGGCCCAATCCCTTTTGTAGCAAGGTACAAGCTTGGACAAAGTCTTATAGGAGGAAAAACGCTCCCGAGGACACACGGGAATTTCTGTCATGCTAGTTTCATCATGTTCATATGATTCACGTCCGTTACTTTGGTAGTTTGATATGTGGGTGGACCGGCACTTGGGTACTGCCCTTACTTGGACAAGCATCCCACTTATGATTAACCCCTCTCTCAAGCATCTGCAACTACGAAAGAAGAATAAAGACAAAGTCTAACCATAGCATTAAACTAGTGGATCCAAATCAGCCCCTTACGAAGCAACGCATAAACTAGGGTTTAAGCTTCTGTCACTCTAGCAACCCATCATCTACTTACTACTTCCCAATGCCTTCCTCTAGGCCCAAATAATGGTGAAGTGTTATGTAGTCGACGTTCACATAACACCACTAGAGGAAAAACAACATACAACATATCAAAATACCGAACAAATACCAAATTCACATGACTATTATTAGCATGACTTATCCCATGTCCTCAGGAACAAAAGTAACTACTCACAAAGCATAATCAAATTCATGACCAGAGAGGTAATGAGTAGCATCAATGATCTAAACATAAACTCTTCCACCAAATAATCCAACTAGCATCAACTACAAAGAGTAATCAACACTACTAGCAACTTTACAAGTACCAGTCGGAGTCGCGAGACGAAGATTGGTTACAAGTGATGAACTAGGGTTTGGAGATGAGATGGTGCTGATGAAGATGTTGATGGTGATGAATCCCCTCCGATGAGAGGAGTGTTGGTGATGACGATGGCGACAATTTCCCCCCTCCGGGAGGGAAGTTTCCCCGGCAGGATCATCCTGCTGGAGCTCTAGATTGGTTCTGCTCAAGTTCCGCCTCGTGGCGGCGGCGAATCCACGAAAAAGCTCCTCCCTGATTTATTCCTGGACGAAACCCTTCATATAGCAAAAGAGGGGGGCCAGTGGTCCAGCAGGCTGCCCACAAGCCCTCATGGCGCGGCCTGGGGGTGGTCGCGCCGTGCAGGCTTGTGGCCACATGCACGCTTCCGTGTGGCACTTCTTCGGCCCAGTATTTTGTATAAATCCGGAAAAATATCCTCGTTGATTTATATGGCGTTTGGAGTTGCGCAGAATAGGTATCTCAACTTTGCTCCACTTTTAGGCCAGAATTCCAGTTGCCGGCATTCTCCCTCTTCATGTAAACCTTGCAAAATAAGAGAGAAAAGGCATAAGAATTGTATCGTGAAGTGAAACAACAGCCAAAGAAGCGATAAATATCAACATGAAAACATGATGCAAAATGGACGTATCAACTCCCCCAAGCTTAGACCTCGCTTGTCCTCAAGCGAAAGCGTAGCTCAATAAATATGTCCACATGTTTAGGGAGAGAGGTGTCGACAAAACAAGACACGAACATGCATGCATCATGATCATGATCAGAACAACAATACCAACATATAATGTCTCATGCTAAAGTGATAATTCCTTCACAAAGTAAAGCATGGATCAAGAACCTTACTGAGAAGTAACAATCGATAGCCTTTAGTCATTGAAGCAATTGCAATTTATCACAACATCAGAAAGAGTTAAATAAGAGCTTGTAAAGCAAATCCACATACTCAATCATTCTTTCGTTCTCTACGATTGCTACAACTCATGTGGTACTCATGGGATCAAAGTTTCAGTTGGACACAGAGAAAGATAGGGGCTTACAGTTTTGCCTCCCAACTGCTTACCTGAAGGGTAATGTCAACAATAATAATTCATGAATACTTACCTCCAAGTTGACATATGAATATAGATCTTTCCCTAGAATATGATGTTAGCCAAGATAAAGGCGAGATAAGGAATTGGTGAAGATCACCATGACTCTTTCAAGAGCAAAAAGTAAAGGTACAAGATAGGCCCTTCGCAGAGGGGAGCAGAGGTTGTCATGCGCTTTTAAGGTTTGGATGCGTGTCCTCTTAGTGCGGAGGAACGTCACTTTATATTGCCTCCTATGATAAAGAACTTTATTATGCAGTCTGTCGCTTTTATGTCTTCCTCGTCACAGGTTCGTATAAAGCTTATTTTCCACACACTAATAGATCGTACATATTAGAGAGCAATTTTTATTGCTTGCATTGATGACAACTTACTTGAGGGATCTTATTCAATCCATAGGTAGGTATGGTGGACACTCATGGCAAAACTGGTTTGAAGGTTTATGGATGCACAAGTAGTATCTCTACTTGCTGCGAGAGTTTTGGCTAATATGAGGTGGAAGCAATCGTCACATGCTAAGGGATCTATAATCATATAACATTGTTCAGAGCCAAGCAAGCACAATTCATTATGTTGTCTTCCTTGTCCAACATCTACTTCTAGGCATGTAATAGTTTGGTGAGTGTTCACAATCATAGATGGTGTCAAACATGATATATTTATATGTGAACCTCTCCTCCTTTATCACTTCCTATTAATTGAAACAATGACCAAGGGCTACGTTTTCCTACCCTCAACAAGTTTCAATCCTCATTCTTTTTATATGTGAAGCCATCACTTCCCAGAAGATCATTACATGATCTTTCATGCTTTTGTTCTATTCTCACTCTTTTGATCATGGCAAGAGGCAAAGCCCTTCAACTAAGACACTCTTTATTGTATGGCTCACGAGCTCGAATACATCGGGGTGACACAAAGTAAAAATCAAGACTAAAACACTAAGAATTTTAATCTACTGGAGAAAAAGAGAACCGAAAAGGAAAACTAAAACAAAGGTAAAGGCAAAAGATGTGATGGTGATACGATACCGGGGCAACTCCCCCAAGCTTGGCACAAGCCAAGGGGATTGCCCATACCAATGCTCAGTTGTCTTCCTTTGGTGGTGATGGTGGTGGAGTTGTTGAAGAGGTCTTGAGTTTGTTTAATTTCCACTTGAGCATAAAATTCTGCTCCCTCAGATCATCATTTTCCTCTTCAAGCTTCAACACCCTTTGGCATAATTCCTGCTTACTTTCCTGCAAGAGACGAGAAGGGATAAACAAGGTCTTAGGCTTCGTCCTTGACTCAGGGAGGCTCGACTTCTTGAACTCCACATGAGTGTGTCCAAGTTGAGGTAGAGGAGCCTCCTCTTCATCGCAACTTGTTTGTTCCTTCCCCTTCGGATCATAATCTTCTTCCTCATCAGTGGTCCTCCATAAGGATCCAAGTCCCCATAGACCTTGGGATTAGAAAGGTAATCAGCCACATAGCTCTCCCCCTCTAAATCCTGAGAAGACATCTTGATCTAGATCTGCGGCAGAAAACAGGCTCAAAACGAAAACCAGAAGAGATCTACGTGATGCAGGGGTCAGACCAAACGGGAGTATATATAATGATTTTTTTTCAGACCAGAAGGAGTACTCCGCACGAAAACAGAGTCCGGGAGGCGCACGAGGTGGCCACAAGCCCTCACGGCGCAGCCAGGGCGAGGGCCCGCGTCGTGCAGGCTTGTCGCCTCCTCGCGCACTTTCCGGACTACTTCCATTTTTTGTATTTTTCAAATATTCCAAAACGGAGAAAATTTCCTACTGGAAAAGTTTTGGACTCTGTTTCTTACCGAATCACATACCTCTTCGTTTTCGGAGTCTCAAACAGGCTCATAAATATCCCTTAGGTATTCTTTCGGAGTTATGGTATTGATAATATTGCTTTCAACATTTATGGGAGTACCTGAGATATAATGCTTGATTCTCTGCCCATTTACCACTCTCGGACGATTACCTTCCGTGTTGTTGATCTTGATAGCACCGGAACGATATACTTCCTCAACAACATTGGGACCTTCCCATTTAGAGAGAAGCTTGCCTGCAAAGAATCTTAAACGAGAGTTATATAGCAAGACATAATCACCTACATTGAACTCACGCTTTTGTATCCTCTTATCATGCCACCTCTTAACCTTCTCTTTGAACAGCTTGGCATTCTCATATGCATGAGTTCTCCACTCATCAAGCGAGCTAATATCAAATAACCTCTTCTCACCGGCAAGTTTGAAATCAAAGTTGAGCTCTTTGATTGCCCAATAAGCTTTATGCTCTAGCTCAAGAGGTAAGTGACATGCTTTCCCATACACCATTTTGTACGGAGACATGCCCATGGGATTCTTATAGGCAGTTCTATAAGCCCACATTGCATCATCGAGCTTCTTAGACCAATTCTTTCTAGACCTATTGACAGTCTTTTGCAGAATTAGTTTAATCTCTCTATTACTTAGCTCTACTTGACCACTGGACTGAGGGTGATAGGGAGACGCAATTCTATGGTTGACATCGTACTTAGCAAGCGTTTTACGAAAAGCACCATGAATGAAGTGTGAACCACCGTCGGTCATTAGATATCTAGGGACTCCAAATCTAGGGAAGATAACTTCTTTCAGCATCTTGATAGAGGTGTTGTGATCAGCACTACTAGTGGGGATAGCTTCTACCCACTTAGTGACATAATCAACAGCAACTAAGATGTGAGTATACCCATTGGATTTTGGAAAAGGTCCCATATAATCAAAGCCCCAAATATCAAATGGTTCAATGACAAGTGAATAGTTCATAGGTATTTCCTGTCGTTTGCTAATATTACCTATTCTTTGACATTCATCACAAGACAAGACAAACTTATAGGCATCCTTGAAGAGAGTGAGCCAATAGAAACCTGATTGCAATACCTTGTGTGCAGTTCTATCTCCTGCATGGTGTCCTTCGTAGGCCTCGGAGTGACACTTCTATAGGATATGTCCCTGTTCATGTTCAGGTACACAACGTCTAATAACACCATCTACTCCTTTCTTATAAAGGTGAGGATCATCCCAAAAGTAATGCCTCAAGTCAAAGAAGAACTTCTTCTTTTGCTGGTATGTGAAACTAGGTGGTATATATTTGGCAACAATATAGTTTGCATAATCAGCATACCACGGTGCACTACGTGAAACATTGATGACATTCAATTGCTAATCAGGAAAGCTATCATCAATAGGTTGTGGGTCATCAAGAACGTTCTCCAACCTAGACAAGTTATCTGCTACGGGGTTATCAGCACCCTTCCTGTCGACAACGTGCAAATCAAATTCTTGTAGCAAGAGAACCCATCTGATAAGTCTAGGTTTAGTGTCCTTCTTCTCCATGAGGTACTTAATAGCAGCATGATTAGTGTGAATAGTGACTTTGGAATCAACTATGTAAGACCTGAACTTTTCACATGCAAACACGACTGCTAAGAACTCCTTTTCCGTAGTGGCATAGTTTCTTTGGGCACTGTCTAGAGTTTTACTAGCATAGTGAATAACATTCAACATCTTGTCGACTCTTTGCCCTAGAACAGCACCAACAGCATAATCACTAGCATCACACATAATCTCAAAAGGCATGTTCCAATCAGGTGGTTGAAAAATTGCTGCGGTTATAAAAGCCCTCTTAAGTATTTCGAAGGCTTCCTCACAATCATCGTCAAAGACAAAAGGAATATCCTTTTGTAAGAGATTGGTAAGAGGCCTAGAAATATTAGAGAAGTCTTTAATGAACCTTCTATAGAAACCAGCATGACCAAGGAAACTTCTTATACCTTTGATATCTGTGAGGTATGGCATTTTCTCGATTGCATCAACATTAGCCTTATCAACTTCAATACCTCTTTCAAAAAATTTATGTCCTAACACGATGCCTTCATTAACCATAAAGTGGCACTTCTCCCAATTCAAGACAAGATTGGTGTCTTTACATCTCTGCAAGACTCGATCAAGGTTGCTGAGGCAATCATCAAAGGAAGACCCATAGACGGAGAAGTCATCCATGAAAACCTCAACAATCTTTTCACAAAAGCCAGAGAATATAGCCAACATACATCTTTGAAAGGTGGCAGGTGCATTACATAAGCCAAAAGGCATACGTCTATAAGCAAAGGTACCGAAAGGGAAGGTGAAAGTGGTTTTCTCCTGATCAGATTGTGCAACTGGTATTTGGGAGAAACCAGAATAACCGTCTAGAAAGCAGAAGTATGTGTGTTTGGACAGCCTTTCTAGCATTTGGTCGATAAAAGGCAAAGGGTAATGATCTTTCCTGGTGGCTTTATTCAATTTCCTAAAATCGATCACCATCCTATAGCTAGTAATAATCCTGTGTGGGATCAATTCATCCTTATCATTAAGGACAACGGTAATGCCTCCCTTCTTAGGGATGCAATGCACCACACTCACCCAATCACTATGAGCAACAGGATAGATAATACCCGCTTCCTGGAGCTTTAGTATTTCTTTTCTTACTACTTCTTTCATCTTAGGATTTAATCTCCTTTGATGATGAGCAACTGGTTTGAAATCAGGATCAGTTTTAATCTTGTGCTGGCATAGAGTGGGACTAATGCCCTTAAGATCATCTAGAGTATATCCAATAGCAGCACGGTGCTTCCTCAGAGTTTTTAGTAACTTCTTTTCTTCATGCTCTGAGAGGCTAGCACTAATAATAACAGGATATATCTCCTTTTCATCAAGATAGGCATACTTAAGAGTATCAGGCAACTGTTTAAGCTCGAACACAAGATCACCTTTTGGTGGGGGTGGATCCCCAAGCAGTTCAATAGGAAAGTTATTCTTAAGGATAGGATATTGTTCTAAGACAACTCTATCTATCTCATCCCTTTCATCCATGTGCATATCATTTTCATGCTCAAGCAAGTATTGCTCTAAGGGATCAGTAGGGGGCACGGCAATAGAGGCTAAGGCTATAGTTTCATCCCTACTAGGCAACTCCTTTTCATGAGGTTGTCTATCAAACTTAGAGAAATTGAACTCGTGTGACACACTTTCAAAGCCAACAGTGACAGTTTGCTTCTCGCAGTCAATATGAGCATTGACGGTATTGAAAAAGGGTCTACCAAATATGATGGGACAAAAGCTATCTTGTGCGGTAGCAAGAACGAGGAAATCAGCAGGATACTTCGTTTTACCACACAAGACTTCAACATCCCTAACAATTCCCACAAGGCAGATAGTATCTCTATTGGCAAGCTAAATAGTGACATCAATAGGCTCTATCTCAACAGGTGCAATCTCATCTTTGATTTCATCGTATAAGGATTGAGGTATTGCACTAACACTAGCACCCACGTCACATAAGCCATGATAACAATGATCTCCTATCTTAACAGAAACAACTGGCATGCCAACAACAAGCCTATGTTTGTCTCTAACGTGAGGTTTAGCAATTCTAGCAGCATGTTCACAGAAGTGAATATTATGTCCCTCAACATCGTCGGACAGAAGATCTTTGATAATAGAAATGCTAGGTTCAACTCTAATTTGCTCAGGGGGTGTAGGTGTTCTAATATAGCCTCTATGTATCACAGTTGAAGCTTTAGAATGATTCTTTATCCTAACAGGGAAAGGTGGTTTCTCAATGTAAGCACTGGGAACAACAGGATCAGTATAAGCAATGACTTTCTCTTCAACTGGAACGGGTTTAACTACATTGACCTCTAAAGTAGGAGGATATTTAAACCACTTCTCTTTGGGGAGATCAATATGAGCAGCAAAGGATTCACACAATGAAGCTACTATCTCAGAGTCAAGTCCATACTTAGCGCTAAAATCACTAAAGGTATTTGTCTCAACAAAGGATTTAACACAATCAAACGTGAAATACATACCTGACTCCTTACCTTCTTCAAGCTCCCAATCTTCAGAGTTGCGTTTAATTCTCTCCAATAAATTCCATTTGAAGTCAATATCTCTCTTCATAAAAGAAACGGTACAAGAAGTGTCAAGCATGGTGCGGTCATCATGAGAAAGCCGAGCATAGAAGTTCTGAATGATAATTTCTCTCGAGAGCTCATGATTGGGGCATGAATATAACATTGATTTAAGCCTCCCCCAAGCTTGAGCGATGCTTTCTCTGTCACGAGGCCAAAAATTGTAAATATAATTCCTATCACGATGTACTAAATGCATAGGATAACACTTTTGATGAAATTCCAATTTCAACCGATTGTAGTCCCATGATCTAGTGTCATCACATAGCCTATACCATGTCAACGCCTTATCCTTCAAAGATAAAGGAAAGACCCTCTTCTTGACCTCATCCTCGGACAAACCTGCAAGCTTAAATAAACCACAAACTTCATCTACATAGATTAAATGCAAGTGTGGATGTGATGTTCCATCTCCTGTAAAAGGATTAGCCAGCAGTTTCTCAAGCATACCTGAAGGAAATTCAAAGCAAATATTTTCAGTAGGTGCAGCAGGTTGAGGAGCAACTCTTTGTGCTTCCGTTTGATGTGAAGATACCCCGAACAAGCCCCTCAAAGGATTAGTATCCATAGTGACAAGTGACAATAAATTTCAGCACACTATATGAATGTTTCCTTACCAAGTTCCACTTACCAAAGGCACTTCACTCTCCGGCAACGGCGCCAGAAAAGAGTCTTGATGACCCACAAGTATAGGTGATCAATCGTAGTCCTTTCGATAAGTAAGAGTGTCGAACCCAACGAGGAGCAGAAGGATCTGACAAGTGGTTTTCAGCAAGGAAATATGTGTAAGCACTGAAATTATCGGTAACAAGTGATTGTGTGGTGAGATGATTCGTAGCAAGCAACAAGTAACAAAAGTAGCAACGGTGCAGAAAAGTGGCCCAATCCCTTTTGTAGCAAGGGACAAGCTTGGACGAAGTCTTATAGGAGGAAAAACGCTCCCGAGGACACACGGGAATTTCTGTCATGCTAGTTTCATCATGTTCATATGATTCGCGTTCGTTACTTTGATAGTTTGATATGTGGGTGGACCGACGCTTGGGTACTGCCCTTACTTGGACAAGCATCCCACTTATGATTAACCCCTCTCGCAAGCATTCGCAACTACGAAAGAAGAATTAAGACAAAGTCTAACCATAGCATTAAACTAGTGGATCCAAATCAGCCCCTTACGAAGCAACGAATAAACTAGGGTTTAAGCTTCTGTCACTCTAGCAACCTATCATCTACTTACTACTTCCCAATGCCTTCCTCTAGGCCCAAATAATGGTGAAGTGTTATGTAGTCGAAGTTCACACAACACCACTAGAGGAAAAACAACATACAACATATCAAAATACCGAACGAATACCAAATTCACATGACTACTATTAGCATGACTTATCCCAGGTCCTCGGGAACAAAAGTAACTACTCACAAAGCATAATCATATTCATGACCAGAGAGGTAATGAGTAGCATCAAGGATCTGAACATAAACTCTTCTACCAAATAATCCAACTAGCATCAACTACAAAGAGTAATCAACACTACTAGCAACCTTACAAGTACCAATCGGAGTCGCGAGACGGAGATTGGTTACAAGTGATGAACTAGGGTTTGGAGATGAGATGGTGCTGATGAAGATGTTGATGGTGACGAGTCCCCTCCGATGAGAGGAGTGTTGGTGATGACGATGGCGACGATTTCCCCCTTTGGGAGGGAAGTTTCCCCGACAGGATCGTCCTGCCGGAGCTCTAGATTGGTTCTGCTCAAGTTCCGCCTCGTGGCGGCGGCGAATCCATGAAAAAGCTCATCCCTGATTTTTTCCTGGACGAAACCCTTCATATAGAAAAAGAGGGGGGCCAGTGGGCCAGCAGGCTGCCCACAAGCCCTCATGGCGCGGCCTGGGGGGGTGGCCGCGTCGTGCAGGCTTGTGGACACCTGCACGCGCCCCTGTGGCACTTCTTCGGCCCAGTATTTTTTATAAATCCGGAAAAAAATCCTCGTTGATTTTTACGGCGTTTGGAGTTGCGCAGAATAGGTATCTCAACTTTGCTCCACTTTCAGGCCAGAATTCCAGTTGCCGGCATTCTCCCTCTTCTTGTAAACCTTGCAAAATAAGAGAGAAAAGGCATAAGAATTGTACTGTGCAGTGAAATAATAGCCAAAGAAGCGATAAATATCAACATGAAAACATGATACAAAATGGACGTATCAATCACCAGATTGTGTTTCGGCATCAGAAACAGATATATCGTTTGGATTCTCGGGTGTAACAGCAACAGGGTTGCTAGCCTGCAGGTTCCTGTCATCTTTATTTTTCATTCTAGGATGACTAGGTGCCTCGATGCTAACTCCTTGAGAATCTTGTTCAATTCTCTTAGGATGACCCTCAGGATACAAAAGTTCTTGGGCCATTCTACCGCCTCTAGTGATGACTCTGACAGAATTGTCATTCAACTCATTGACCAAGTCATTTTGAGCCTTAAGTACTTGTTCTACTTGAGTAGTAACCATAGAGGCATGTTTACTCAAAAGCTTAAGATCATTGACGTTTCTGTCCACACAAGCACTTAAATGACTAAGCATATGAGCATTCTGTTCCAATTGTCTGCTAACATAATCATTGAAACTTTGTTGTTTGGCAAAAAAGTTAGCAAATTCATCCAGGCATAAGCTAGCAGGTTTATCAAAAGGAATATCACTCTCATTGAATCTACGAAGAGAATTTACCTCTACTACCTCTGTCGGGTTATCAAGACCATGGATCTCTTGGATAGGTGGTAGATTTTTGACATCTTCAGATTTAATGCCTTTCTCTTTCATAGATTTCTTAGCTTCTTGCATATCTTCGGGACTGAGGAATAGAATACCTCTTTTCTTCGGAGTTGGCTTCAGAGGTGGTTCGGGAATAGTACAAGCATTCTCATTGCACAAGATATTATTCAATAGGATCCCTGCTTGTTCTATAGTTCGTTCCCTGAAAACACAACCATCGCAACTATCTAGGTGGTCCTTAGAAGCATCAGTTAGTCCATTATAGAAGATATCAAGTATTTCATTCTTCTCAAGAGGGTGATCGGGCAAAGCATTCAGTAGCTGGACAAGCCTCCCCCAAGCTTGTGGGGGACTCTCTTCTTCAACTTGCGCAAAGTTATATATTTCCTGCAAGACAGCTTGCTTCTTATGGGCAGGAAAATATTTCTCTGAGAAGTAGTAGATCATATCCTGGGGACTACGCACACAACCAGGAGCAAGAGAAGTGAACCAAGTATTAGCATCATCCTTTAGCGAGAAAGGAAACAACTTAAGGATATAGTAGTGGCGGATCTTTTCCTCACTCGTGAATAGGGTGACTATATCGTGCAGCTTAGTAAGATGTGCTACAACCGTTTCAGACTCATAACCATGAAAAGGATCAGATTCGACCAAAGTGATTAACTCAGGGTCGACAGAGAATTCATAATCCTTATCGGTCACAAAGATAGGCGAAGTAGCAAACTCCGCGTCGTATTTCATCCTAGCGTTCAAAGATTTTTCTTTCCACTTGCGCAGTAATTGCTCAAGATCATAGCTATCCTTACAAGCAAGAAAGTCCTTAGCTATCTCTCCCTCCATAACATAGCCCTCAGGCATATCAAGCAATTCATATCTAGGAGAGCTATTTCTAACAGGCGAAATAGTAGGTTCTACTTTAATAATCTCAGCAGTTTCAAAAGTATCATCACATTCAGCAGCAACTCTAGCAATTTGTGCATCAAGGAATGCACCTAGTGGCAAAGCAGTATCAAGCAAAGCATCATCACAAGCATCAAGGACAGCAGAAGTAGCATCATCAAGCACAGGCGACACATCAAAATTTCTAGCAAGAGGTGGTGTCGCAAACATACTCATAACTGAAGGTGAATCAAGTGCAAAGCTAGATGGCAGTTCCTTACCTGTCCTCGTAGTTGAGGGCAAGACTTTAGTTTTTGGATCTCTCGGATTCCTCATAGTGATCAGCAGACGTAAATCCCAAGTGACTCAGAGAATAGAGCTATGCCTCCCCGACAACGGCGCCAGAAAATAGTCTTGATAACCCACAAGTATAGGGGATCGCAACAGCTTTCGAGGGTAGACTATTCAGCCCAAATTTGTTCTTCGACACAAGGGGAAGCCAAAGAATATTCTCGAGTATTAGCAGTTGAGTTGTCAATTCAACCACACCTGAAAGACTTAGTATCTGCAGTAAAGTATCAGTAGCAAGGTGGTGTGATACCAACAGTAGCAACAGTAACAGTAGCAGTAGTGACAGTAGTAGTGACAGAGTAACAGTAGCAGCAGTGACAACAGTAGTGACAGAGTAACAGTAGCAGCAGTGATAGCAGTAGCAGCAAAGTAACGTAGCAAGGACCAGTAGGAAAAACTTGTAGGCATTGGATCGGTGATGGATAATTATGTCGGATGACATTCATCATGCAACAGTTATAACACGGAGAGATATGCAACTAGCTCCAGTTCGTCAATGTAATGTAGGCATGTATTCCGTCTATAGTCATATGTGCTTAGGGAAAAGAACTTGCATGACATCTATTGTCCATCCCTCCCGTGGCAGCGGGGTCCTAATGGAAACTACGGGATATTAAGGTTCTCCTTTTAATAGAGAACCGGAACAAAGCATTAGCACTCAGTGAATACATGAACTCCTCATACTATGGTCATCACCGGGAGTGGTTCCGGCTATTGTCACTCCGGGGTTGCCGGGTCATAACACATAGTAGGTGACTACAACTTGCAAGATAGGATCAAGAACACACATATATTGACGAGAACATATTAGGTTCAGACCTGAAATCATGGCACTCGGGCCCTAGTGACAAGCATTAAGCATGGCAAAGTAGTAGCAACATCAATCTCAGAACATAGTGGATACTAGGGATCAATCCCCATCAAAACTAACTCCATTACATGATAGATCTCATCCAACCCATCACCGTCCAGCAAGCCTATGATGAGATTACTCACGAACGATGAAGAGCATCATGGAATTGGCGATGAAGGAAGGTTGGTGATGACGATGGTGACGATCTCCCCTCTCCGGACCCCAGAACGGACTCCAGATCTGCCCTCCAGAGGAAGAACAGGTGGTGGCGGCGCCTCCATATCGTAAAACGGGATGAACTCTTCTCCTTGATTTTTTTCCGGACGGAAGGGACTAATTACAGCTGGAGTTGGAGGCGGCGGAGCTCCGAGGGCCCCACAAGCCTGCTAGGCGCGGCCCGGAGGGGGGGCCGCGCCTGGTGGGCTTGTGGGCTCCTTGCTCCACACCTTCGGTTGATTCTTACGTCAGTATGTTTATATATTCCACAAAAAATCCTCGTAAATTTCCAGGTCATTCCGAGAACTTTTATTTCTGCGCAAAAACAACACCATGGCAATTCTGCTGAAAACAATGTTAGTCCGGGTTAGTTCCAATCAAATCATGCAAATAAGAGTCCAAAACAAGGGAAAAAGAGTTTGGAAAAGTAGATACGACGGAGACGTAGCAAGCCCGTGCCCCTTGAGTAAAATCTCTTCCTCTCACTTTTATTTTCCCCGCTCGAGCTCTAACCTAGCGCCGCTACTGGAAATCTTCGTACCGGTGAGGAACAGCTTCACTGCCTCGACCTCACCATCGCCGAACTCACGCCAACCGCGGATCATCTTCCTCTGCCGCCGCCGTAGCTGTCTTCGGTCGCCAAATTTGGGTGTGGGTGATCTAAACTGACGAGCTTCCATTCTACCCTTCTCAGTTCATCGTGTTCGTCGTGTTCTTCACACAGGGTAATTAAAATCTAATTTTACTGCCCGTGTTGATCTTCATATTTCCTTTAGATCTGTGAAAACTATTATTCCTCCGAAAATTCATGAGATGAACACTTCCATGTCTAGAACACTTGATGAATTTCTCTAAGTTACTAAATTCTTCACGAGATTCCTGAATTGTGTAAATTTTCGGATCTGCACAACTCTGGAACCCAAGACAAGAATGCTCAACGAAATTCCTCAACACGGTATTGGTCAAATTCCTCAACACATTCTTGGTCAAATTCCTCAATTTGAGTCATTTCGAAATTCCTCAACTCTGAGAATGCATTTGACCTCTCCAAATTCCTCACACCCATACTATGTTCACAAGTACAAAATGTGAGCTGATGAATCACTAGATTATCATCAACTTAACTCATTTGCAGCATTGCTTGAAGAAAATCTGCGTGTGTCATCATATTCCTCAAGAAGTAAAATTCCTCAGCAAAGTCCTCAACTGAAGAAAATGGCTAATGACAAGAAACAGAAGGGTGGCAAGAAGGCAGAATTGAACAGTGCTTTTGAGATTCCTGGTGAGATTTATGCTGACTATTGCACTCGTCATGAAAAATACTATGGACAAGAAACCAATGCAAAGCGCAAAATCAAGCTTCAGAAGATTGAACGGAGATCGGCTAAGGAGTGGAAAGAATACAAATATGTCACTCCGAAGTACGCCAAGAAATTTTCCCTCAAGCCTCCTTGCAACAGACCTCCTCTGGGAGATCAAAAAAGTGCACATCCCTCAAGCATGGTTAGTATTGAGGACTATCCTGGAAAAAAAGCAAAGTATGTGGCAAAACTAAGAAAAGTTGCCAAACAAGTTGTGACGACTTTCAATGAGGAATCTGCTGCTGCAGCTCCTGCTGCCTCCTCCTCTACTGCTGATGCCTGTGCCACTAAACCAGCTCCAAAGAAGGCACTGATGAAGAAATTGTTGGAAATATGCCCTAGAGGCAATAATAAAATAGTAATTATTATGTTTCCTTGTTCAAGATAATCGTTTGTTATCCATGCTAGAATTGTATTGAATGGAAACTCAAATACATGTGTGGATACATAGACAACACACTAACCCTAGTAAGCCTCTATTGGACTAGCTCGTTGATCAAAGATGGTCAAGGTTTCCTGGACATAGACAACAGTTGTCACTTGATAACGGGATGACATCATTAGGAGAATGATGTGATGGACAAGACCAAAACTATGAACGTAGCATGTCATCGTATCAGTTTATTGCTGTTGTTTTCTGCATGCCAAGTATATGTTCCGACGACCATGAGATCATGTAACTTACAGACACCAGAGGAATACCTTGTGTGTATCAAACGTCACAACATAAATGGGTGACTATAAAAGTACTCTACGGGTATCTCTAAAGGTGTCTGTTGAGTTGGAATGGATCAAGACTGGGATTTGTCACTCCGTTTGACGGAGAGGTATCTCAGGGCCCACTCGGTAATACAACATCAGAAACAATCCTTGGAAGCAATGTTACTACAGAGTTAGTCACGGGATTTTGTATTACAGAAGGAGTAAAGAGACTTGACAGTAACGAGATTGAACAAGGTATAGAGATACCGACGATCGAATCTCGGGCAAGTAACATACCGGAGGACAAAAGGAATATTATATGGGATTAACTGAATCCTTGTATTAGATGTTCAACCGATAAAGATCTTCATAGAATATGTAAGAGCCAATATGGACATCCAGGTCCCGCTATTGGTTATTGACCGGAGAGTGTCTCGGTCATGTCTACATAGTTCTCGAACCCGCAAGGTCTACACACTTAAGGTTCGGTGACGTTTCATTATAGTTGAATTATGTATGTTGGTGACCGAATGTTGTTCGGAGCCCCGTATGAGATCCCGGATGTCACAAGGAGTTCCAAAATGGTTCGGAGACAAAGATTGATATATAGGAAAGATATATTCGGGTTTTGGACAGATTTTGGGCATTACCGATAAAGTACCGGGAGTGACGAATGTGTTCCGGGGGTTCACGGGGTGGGGGCACCCACCCGGAGGAGAACCACATAGACCTAGAGGTGGCACACCAGCCCCTGGTGGGCTGGGCGGCCAGCCTCAAGGGCCTATTCATCCGAATAGGAGAGGTCGGGAGGAAACACACTAGGAGGAGGACTCCTCCACCACCAAACCTAATTGGGGGAGGACTCCTCCCCCTTGTGTGCCGCCGGACAAACCTAGGGGTTTTCCCCTAGGGCGCTACCCATCCCCCCTCCTCCCGCCTATATATAGTGGAGAGGAGAGAGGCTAGTCGAACCACAAGCCACAATGCAGCCCTTCTCCCTCCACTATTTCGTCGTGCCATGTAGGTTGATTCGGTAGCGCATGTCGTAGCCCTGTCAGATCAGCTTCTCCAACATCAGAGCCACACTGTCGTGCTATCGGAGAATTCATCTATTTATTTGCCCCTCTTGCTGAATCAAGAAGGTGGAGATCATCATTGAGCTGCACGTGTGCTGAACGCTGAGGTGTCGTCCGTTCGGCACTAGATCGTCATTGGATCGTGGGACGACTTGCATTTGGATCGCGAAGACGTTCGACTGCATCAACTGCATTTCTTAACGCTTCCCACTTTGTGATCTACAAGGCTATGTGGATATGATCTCTCCTTTGTAGATGGTCATCACCATGGATAGATCTTACATGTGTGTAGGATTATTATTTTTGTTTCCCATGCAACGTTCAACAACACAAATCAGGTGTAAAGCCCAAGTCCTCAACATCTCTCTCAAAACAGCAGAACCTTCAACCAGCTCCAAGTGTTGCTAGAAAATCCTCAAGTGCTGCAAAGTCATCAACTGCAGCAAAGTCTTCACTTGCACTACAACGTGAGTCAAGTCAGTATCCAACAGGGACCCCAATTCCCTCAAGACCATCTGCCTCTAGCTCCGCAAACAATTCTACACGTGGAATTCTAAAGAAAAAGATGACTGATGGGACAGGAACAAGGCCGAACCCAAATAGATTTGTTCGCAATGTTTCCTTTATATCAGAGGATGAAGATGAATATGATGATCAAACACTTGAAGCAATCATCAGAAACAAACAAGAAAGGGCCGCACAGGAAAAAGGCACCACCATTCCCCACGCACTTGATCAAAAAGTGGTGCTGGACTTCATCGATCTTTGGTACAAAGATCCCAACACACCCATTGATGATTTGAAGCTTCCACCGGGACCTAGTCACGTGGTGGCCACATTCATCAATGAATAAAAATGGAAGGCCCAACAAGCCAGATAAGATCAAAAGGAAAAGGTTCAAAAGGAGAAGTAGTTGCAACAAAATCTGATGTCCTTGATGCCAGAGCAACTTGTCTCCACTCAAACTGAGATCAAACCCCTGGGTGAGAAATTTAGTAGCTATCATGCTGATAGGAAAGGGGCCAACGTTAGATTCATTGAGGTCGCTACCAAAGCTGTAGCAAAGCACAACAAAATGGTTTCCAGGTACACCATCAAAATGCCCGATGACTCTCATGACGAACATGGAACTGATGAACCTGCGAGGCCAGCTGCAGAACATGTTGTTCTTGAAGAAACTGCTCCTACAAGGACGACTGCACCAGCCACACCTGAAGAAAATGCTCCATCACCAAAGTCTTCAACTGCGAAGAAAATCAATCTTCCTTCTGCATCAGAAGTGAAGAAAACCAAAGTGGCTGAAAAAGAAGCCAAGAAGAGAAAGGCATCAACAGCTTCAGAGTCCTCAGAGGCAAAACGCTTGAGGATTTTGACAACTTCCTCAACTGCTCCAATTGATGCAGCCCCTCTCAATGTCGCACCGGCCTATATGATGGTGCCCTTTGGTGGGGAGCATGTCATCCAAGAAGGGAATGAAGAAATGGAAGAAAATCGCTCTGCTGCTTCCACACCCATTGATGAGGAAATTGAAGCTAATCAAATTCCTCAAGCCTCAACTCCTCCTCCTCCTGAGAACACAAAGATGAATGTTGAAGAAAAGGATTAAGATGTGGACATTGACTGCAACACACGAGTGATACATGATGAATTTTGGGAAAAGGCTCATCCAAATTTGCCATTGGTCACTCCAATTCCTCAAATACATGAGTCCCCTGCAGCCACTGAAGTTCTAACTGGATCAGAAGAAAAGAGCACTCCGGTGAAGTCTGTCGCGGAACAAGAATCAGCTACATCAAGTGATGAAACTGAAAATGTTAAAGAAACTGTTGTGCCAGAAATTGATACAACGGCTCAACATATTCGTGAGACTGAAGAACATGTGCCTGAAGAAACTGCACCTGCCCAAAGTGAAGAAACTCATGTTGAGCGAGTTGTTGCAAATCCTCAAACAGCTGTTGTGGTGGCTCAAATTCCTCAGGATGATGAAAATCTTCACCTAAATCCTCAACCAAAGCCTCGGCAACCTTACTACAAAAGGCCAAAGTTTTAGAAGGCAAGGTTCTATGATGAGCATCACTTCTTTATTGGTGCAATTCCATATGAAAAACTTTGCATCAGGAATAAGAGGTTTTGGACAAGCATGGAACTCAACTACTACAGTGCGGTGCTTGTTGACAAGAACAAGATCTTCCACAATCGACATATTATTCATGGAGATATGGAAAACATTCCATGCTTTACCCCAGCTCTGGATGTTCTTTATGATGGAGGGTTACTTCAATTCTGCACCGACCTCTGTGACTGGAATGAAGAGCTCATTTTTTTAATTCTATGACACTCTGCATATCTCTGGTGACCCCAAAAACATCAACTCTTGGGTCTTGGACTGGATGACCAAAAATACTCATTTTACTGCTCCAGCCACTGAACTGCTTCGAGCTCTGCCAGTTCAAATGCCTTCAAAAGGGGCAAGGTGTTTATATGATGAAAAGGAGCTGCCCAATCATCTGATGGAAGTAATCATGAAGCCCTTAGCTCCTGGCAAGCCGCCAAGGACTCAATTCCTGGTAAAGGAATTGAAATATGTGCCCAGGTCTGTGTACAAGATCTTCGCCCAAACCTTCACTCCCATCAAAGGTCACGACTCTGAAAAAGATGTTGTAGGGATCATGAAGAATATGCTCTTTAACATATTTCATGGAATCCAAATAAATCTTCATGATTTCTTCATGAGGACCT
Organism: Hordeum vulgare subsp. vulgare; assembly: GCF_904849725.1. Lineage (NCBI taxonomy): Eukaryota > Viridiplantae > Streptophyta > Magnoliopsida > Poales > Poaceae > Hordeum > Hordeum vulgare. The sequence goes on along the minus strand of NC_058524.1, from coordinate 565,844,944 downwards.
TGGCTACAAATGCTTTGTCACCATTTGATCTGAAGATATATGCGCCTTGGATTATGAGATTCATCGCGACCAGATCCTCAATCCACTATCAGGCTGATTATCTGAATCACCTCAGCTACTTGCCTCCTATTGAAGTCTTGAAGAAATCTTTTGAACTGATTGAAGCGAAAGGGAAATCTGTGATTGATGAAGGAACTCGGACACTGGATGGTCAATTTCTTCAGGCTGCATCATATTCTACCAATGAAGACACTGCATCAAAAGAGTCCAATGGTAAGGCAAAATCTTCAGGCCCAGCTATCCCACGGGTGATGACTGGCCGAGAGCTTCTCCTCAGTCTTCATCAGAAAGTTCATCGAAACCATAAGTGGGTTAAGTGTCAGTTTGGCTGCATTGTGAAAACCCTCAACACAACTCAGAACGTTGTGAAGAAAAACCACTACAATCTTCATGAAGTGTTTGATCGCACTTGGGCCATACTGTCACACCTAAAGACTCCTGACGAACTGAAAGAAATGGAGTTCACTCAAGACTTCGACTAGTCATGGCCACCAAAGAAGAAATTTAAAAAGATCCCAATTCCTGACTTTGTGCGCAGTTCATTTTCCTCATTTCGCTCTACTGATGAAGATGAATATCTTGATGACACAGTTGTTGGTCCAACCAGAGTGAATGACCCAAAGAATGCTGGCGCTCCTCCTTCATCAACAAGTTGAAATTCTTCAGGGACATTAGTCCTCAGTTTTTGTCCCTTTTCGTCACTTGATGACAAAGGGAGAGAAATTTGAGTTAGTGTTCAAGCGGGTATACTTTATGGGCTATTATAAACTTTGTTAAGTTACAACTCTCGTTCTTCTAAAGTATTTTTTGTAATGAACTGTAACTTAAGCCCGGTGGTGGTCTGACACATTTGAACGTTTTTCCTCTCATGCTTATTCCTCAAGTTGATTAAATGCATGCATGCTGAAATTCGTGAGACACCATTTTTCATCATGCATTTCAAATTCCTCATGCTATATGTTAAGTGCGTGTATGAATTACAAGATATAGGGGGAGATCTCCATGGTATAAATCATCAATGTGCATTTGCAGTCCAAAGCAAATTCCTCAAACATGCACATCTTCAGGGGGTTTCTCTATATCTTACAATCAAATTCCTTAAACTTTGTACTTACACTTCATATTTTTATCCCGTTGAAAACTTAACCTATTTGTCATCAATCCCCAAAAAGGGGGAGATTGTAAGTGCATCTAGTGCCCCTTAGTGATTTTGGTGGATTACAGACTTATAGGTTAAGAGACTGATATGTTTGTGAGTGTACACACGCTCTATAAGCCGCTGAGGAGTCTGAGTTATTCGATGAATATTGACCCCTAAAAATGTATGTCTTCGGGTGAAGACTTTGGTTATTACTTGAAGACTTTCATAGCGAAGAAATTGCTATTCCTCATGAAGACTTTGAAAATGAGGAATTTGGTGTATCCCGAAGAACATGCTCTGAAGACTTTGAAGCTTGAAGATTTACTCTTTTTGTTTCATTTTCTTCTTTCTTGAGTCATAGGAACACCGTACTGTTAAAGGGGGTCGAGGTAAAACTAAGGAAAGATTTCCTCATGATGCTCAAATCATAACCTACACATACCAAATCCTTCGAGTGAAGCCTTTGAAAATTTCTCACAGCTTAGTCAAAGTCTTCAGTGACAGAGACGAAGTTCTTCTGGTTGCTGAAGAAATTGCACTAACTGAGGAGTTAGGATTTCGCCAGTGTGAACTCCCTATCAGTGAGGAACATGAGAGACATGAGGACTTTCACAGTTGAAAGATCTGACCGTTGTCGTGCCGCCCGCCACCTGTCCCCAATCTTATCCACACAATGGTCATATCATTGGGGGCATTAATGACATATCATGTCGGGATGCTCCCAGGCTATAAATAGCCGCCCCCCACAACCACTAGTTGGTTGGCTGCTCCAAGAGAAACTAACGCTGCCACTTTGAGTGAAAATCATCAAGTGAGGAAAAACCCCAAACACCCAAACCAAAACCCAAAAAACCCAAAGTGATTGAGCATCGTTGAAGAGATTGTTCCTGTGTCGAACCGACGCTTGTTACCTTTGAGGACTGTGCATCCTCCACACGGTTAGGCATCATGGTCTAGAGCATCCAGTAGTCAATTGTGGTTCGTCAGGTGACCGAGTTTGTGAGGGTTTGGAACGTTGCATGGGAAACAAAAAATTTCCTACGCACACGCAATACCTATCCATGGTAATGATCATCTACAAGAGAGGAGAGTGAATCTACATACCCTTGTAGATCGCTAAGAGGAAGCGTATATAACACGGTTGATGTAGTGGAACAACTTCGCGATTCAAATCGCAGCCGTCCCATGATCTCATCACGATCCGTCCCGCGATCCCATCACGATCCATCCCGATCTAGTGCCGAACAGACGGCACCTCTACGTTCAGCACACGTACAGCTTGATGACGATCCCCGCCTTCTTGGTCCAGCAAGAGGGGCGGGGAGGTAGATGAGTTCTCCAGCACGACGACATGGTGGTGGTGGTGAACTAATCCAGCAGGGCTTCGCCTAAGCACCGCCGAATTAGACTAGAGGAGAAACCGATCTAGATGAAGTAGAGGGAGCACGTGGCAATTAGGGCTAGCTCTTCCCTATAAATCCTCTAGTATATATAGGAGGGAGGGAGGGGAAGAGGCAGCCCAAAAACCTTCTAGGGGTTCGGTCGAACTAGGAGGAGGTGGAAGAGTCCACCTCCAATCCTACTCCAAGTAGGATTCCTTTCCTACTTGGACTCCTTCCCTTCCTTTCCTTTGGGTTTTTCCAACCTCTAGCCGCATGGGCCTTAGTGGTTGGTTTAGCCAGCCCACTAGGGGTTGGTTTGTCTCCTCGCACAGCCCATGAGTCCTTTTGGGTTGAGACACCCCTCCCGATGGCCCCCTGGTACCCTCCCGGCACTCCCGGTACACTACCGATGAACCCGAAACTTTTCCGGTGACCAAAACAAGACTTCCTATATATCAATCTTTACCTCCGAAGCTCCTCGTAACGTCCAGGATCTCATTCGGGACTCCGAACAACCTTCAGTCACCAACACCTATAACTCAACTATACTGAAATGTCACTGAACCTTAAGTGTGCAGACCCTTCGGGTTCGAGAACTATGCAGACATGACCTAAGACACTCCCCGGTCAATAATCAATAGCGGGACCTGGATGTCCATATTGGGTCCTACATATTCTACGAAGATCTCTATCGGTCGAACCTCTATGTCAAGGATTTAGTTAATCACGTATGTTGTTCCCTTTGTCCTTCGGTATGTTACTTGCCCGAGATTCGATCATCGGTATCTCCATACCTAGTTCAATCTCGTTACCGGCAAGTCTTTTTACTCATTCCGTAATACAAGATCACATACCTAACTCCTTAGTCACATTGCTTGCAAGGCTTGTTGTGATGTTGTATTACCGAGTGGGCCCCGAGATACCTCTCCGTCACACGGAGTGACAAATCCTAGTCTTGATCCATGCCAACCCAACAAACACCTTTGGAGATACCTGTAGAGCACCTTTATAGTCACCTAGTTACGTTGCGACGTTTCATAGCACATAAGGTATTCCTCCGGTGTCCGGGAGTTGCATGATCTCATGGTCATCGGAACATATGCATTGACATGCAGAAAAAGTAGCAATAAACTGACACGATCATATGCTACGTTCATAGTTTGCGTCTTGTCCGTCACATCATTCTTCTAATGATGTGATCCTGTTATCAAGTGACAACACTTGTCTATGGCCAGGAAACCTTGACCATCTTTGATCAACGAACTAGTCAACTGGAGGCTCACTAGGGACAGTGTTTTGTCTATGTATCCACACATGTATTTGAGTTTCCAATCAATACAATTATAGCATGGATAATAAACGATTATTATGAACAAGGAAATATAACAATAACCAATTTATTTTTACCTCTAGGGCATATTTCCAACAGGCTCCCACTTGCACTAGAGTCAATAATCTAGTTCACATCACTATGTGATTGTAATGAATCTAACACCCATACAGTTCTGGGGTTCGATCATGCCTTGCTCGTGAGAGAGGTTTTAGTCAACGGGTCTGAACCTTTCTAATCCGTGTGTGCTTTACAAATCTCTGTGTCATCCTATAGATGTTGCTACCACGCGCCAGTTGGAACTATTCCAAATGACTACTCCACAATACGAATCCGGTTTACTACTCAGGGTCATCCGGATTAGTGTCAAAGCTTGCATCGACGTCACCCTTTAAGACGAACCCTTTATCACCTCCATAATCGAGAAAAATTCCTTAGTCCACTAGTTACTAAGGATAACTTTTGACCGTTGTCCATTAATCCATTACCGGATCACTTTTGTACCCCTTGACAGATTCATGGCAAGGCACACATCAGGTGTGGTACACAGCATAGCATACTATAGAGCCTATGGCTAAAGCATAGGGGGCGACCTTCGTCCTTTCTCTTTCTTCTGCCGTGGTCGAGCTTTTGAATCTTACTCAAATTCACACCTTACAACATAGTTAAGAACTCCTTCTTTGCCGATCTATTTTGAATTCCTTCAAAACCTTGTCAAGGCATGCATTTCGTTGAAAGTTTTATTAAGCGTCTTAATCTATCTCTATAGATCTTGATGCTCAATGTTCAAGTAGCTTAATCCAGGTTTTCCTTTAAAAAATCCTTTTAAACAACCCTTTATGCTTTCCAGAAATTCTACATTATTTCTGATCAACAATATGTCAACCACATATACTCATCAGAAATTCTATACTGCTCCCACTCACTTACTTGGAAATACAAATTTCTCATAAACTTTGTATAAATCCAAAAGCTTTGATCATCTCATCAAAGCGTATATTCCAACTTCGAGATGCTTGCACCAGTCCATAGAAGGATAGCTGGAGCTTGCATACTTGTTAGCATCTTTTGGATCGACGAAACCTTCTAGTTGTATCACATACAACCTTTCCTCAAGCAAACCGTCGAGGAAACAATGTTTTGACATCCTATTTGCAAGATTTCATAAATAAAGCAGCAACTACCAACATAATTCCAACAGACTTTTGCATCGCTGCGAGTGAGGAAGTCTCATCGTAGTCAACTCTTTGAACTTGTAGAAAACATCTTTGCGACAATTCGAGCTTTCTTATTGGTGACTCTTCATCATCATCGTCTATCTTCCTTTTAAAGATCCATCTGTACTTAACAGTCTTGTGACCATCAAGTAGTTCTTCCAAAGTACACACTTTGTTTTCATACATGGATCATCTCTCGGATTCCATGGCCTCCAGCCATTTTGTCGAAATTCGGGCCCACCATCGCTTCTCCATAGCTCGTAGGTTCATTGTTGTTCAACAACATGACCTCCAACACAGGGTTAGAGTACCACTCTGTAGCAGTACGTTACCTTTTTAACCTACGAGGTTTGTAGTAATTTGATCTGAAGTTCCATGATCACTATCATTAACTTCCACTTCAATTGGTGTAGGTGTCACTAGAACAACTTCATGCGCCCTGCTACACACTGGTTGAAGTGATGGTTCAATAACCTCATCAAGTTTCCACCATCCTCCCACTCAATTCTTTCGAGAGAAACTTTTCCTCAAGAAAGGACCCGTTTCTAGAAACAAACACTTTGCTTTCGGATCTGAGGTATACCCAACTATTTTGGGTGTCCTATGAAGATGCATTTATCCGCTTTGGGTTCGAGCTTATTAGGCTGAAACTTTTTCACATAAGCATCGCAGCCCCAAACTTTTAAGAAACGACAGCTTAGGTTTCTCCAAACCATAGTTCATACGGTGTCATCTCAACGAAATTACGTGGTGCCCTATTTAAAGTGAATGCGGTTGTCTCTAATGCCTAACCCAAAAACGATAGTGATAATTCGATAAGAGACATCATAGCATGCACCATATCCAATAGGGCGCGGCTATGATGTTCGGACACACCATCCCACCATGGTACTCCAGGTGGCATTAGTTGTGAAACAATTTCCACATTGTCTTAACTGTGTACCAAACTCGCAACTCAGATATTCATCTCTATGATCACATCGTAGACAATTTATCCTCTTGTCACGATGATCTTCACTCTGAAATAGCTTGAACTTTTCAATATTTTAGACTTGTGATTCATCAAGCAAATACTCATGTATCTACTCAAATCATCAGTGAAGTAAGAACATAACAATATCCACTGCGTGCCTCAGCACTCATTGGACTACACACATCAAAATGTATTACTTCCAACAAGTTACTTTCTTGTTCCATCTCACTGGAAAAATGAGGCCTTCAGTCATCTTGCTCATGTGGTATGATTTGCATGCCTCAAGTGATTCAAAATCAAGTGAGTCCAAATGATCCATATGCATGGAGTTTCTTCGTGTGTTTATACCAATAGGCATGGTTTGCATGTCTCAAACGTTTCAAAAATGAGTGAGTACAAAGATCCATCAGTATGGAGCTCCTTCATGCATTTTATACCAATATAACTCAAGTGACAGTGCCACAAGTAAGTGGTACTATCATTACTACTTTGTATCGTTTTGGCATCAATATTATGAACATGTGTATCACTACGATCGAGATTCAATAAACCATTGAAGGTATTTATTCAAGCAAATAGAATAACCATTATTCTCTTTAAATGAATAATCGTATTGCAATAAACACGATCTAATCATGTTCATGCTCAACGCAAACACCAAATAACAATTATTTAGGTTTAACACTAATCCCGATGGTAGAGGCAACGTGCGATGTTTGATCACATCAACCTTGGAAACACTTCCAACACATATCGTCACCTCGCCTTTAGCTAGTCTCCGTTTATTCCGTAGCTTTTATTTCGAGTTACTAACACTTAACAACCGAACCGGTATCTAATACCCTCGTGCTACTAGGAGTACCAGTAAAGTACACATCAATATCACGTATATCCAATATACTTTTGTCGACTTTGCCAGCCTTCTCATCTACCAAGTATCTAGGGTAGTTCCTCTTCACTGACTGTTCCCCTCATCATAGAAGCACATAGTCTCGGGTTTGGGTTCGACCTTGGGTTTCTTCACTAGAGAAGCAACTGGTTTACCGTTTCATGAAGTATCCCTTCTTGCCCTTGACTTTCTTGGAACTAGTGGTTTTACTAACCATCGACAATTGACGCTCCTTCTTGATTTCTACTTTTGCTATGTCAAACATTGCGAATAGCTCAAGGATCATCAAATCTATCCTTGATTTGTTATAGTTCATCACGAAGCTCTAGTAGCTTGGTGGCAGTGACTTTGGAGAACCATCGCTATCTCATCTGGAATATCAACTCCCACTCGATTCAAGCGATTGTAGCACTCAGACAACCTGAGCACATGCTCAACGATTGAGATTTTCTCCCTTACTTTGTAGACAAAGAATCTTGTCAGAGGTCTCATACCTCTCAACAAGGGCACGAGCATGAAATCCCAATTTCATCTCTTGGAACATCTCTTATGTTCTGTGACGTTCAAAACGTCTTTGGCGCCTCAATTCTAAGTCGTTAAGCATTACACACTAAACTATCACGAAGTCATCAAAAACGTGTATGTCAGATGTTCGCAACATCCACAGATGACGCTCGAGGTTCAGCACACTGAGCAGTGCATTAAGGACATAAGCCTTCTACACAACAATGAGGATAATCCTCAGTTTATGGACCCATTCCGCATAATTGCCACTATCATATTTGAACTAAATTTTCTCTAGGAACATATCAAAAATAGTTGAGCTACAGCGCAAGCTACATCATTATTTTCAAAGACCTTTTGACTTTGTTCATGATAATTGAGTTTAGCTAATAATATTACTAATAACTCCCACTCAAATTGACATCCCTCTAGTCACTCGAGTGTCGCATGATCCAAAATCACTAACTCAAGTCCGATCATCACGTGAGTTGAGTTTAGTTTCAATGGTGAACATCTCCATGTTGATCATATCAACTATATGATTCATGCTCGACCTTTCGATCTCTTGTGTTCCGACGCCATGCATGTACATGCTAGGCTCGTCAAGTTTAACCCAAGTGCTCCGTGTGTGCAACTGTTTTGCACCCGTTGTATGTGAACGTTGAGTCTATCACACCCGATCATCAAGTGGTTTCTCGAAACAACGAACTGTCGCAACGGTGCACAGTCAGGGAGAACACAATTTTATCTTGCAATTTTAGTGAGGGATCACATTATAATGTTGTCGTCGTTCTAAGAAAAATAAGGTGCATAAAAGGATTAACATCACATGCAAATCATAAGTGACATGATATGGCCATGAACTTGTGCTTCTTGATCTCCATCACCAAAGCACCGACATGATCTCTATCGTCACTGGCGCCGCACCATGATCTCCATCATCGTGCCGCCATCGAGGTTGTCGCGCTATCTATGCTATTACTACTAAAGCTACAACCCAGCAATATAGTAAAAGCATCTGCAACCACAAACGTTAGTTTAAAGACAACCCTATGGCTCCTGCCGTTTGCCGTAGCATTAACGTGCAAGTCGATATTTAACTATTACAACATGATCATCTCATACATCCAATATATCATATCATGACTTTGGTCATATCACATCACATGCATACCCTGCAAAAACAAGTTAGACGTCCTCTAATTTGTTGTTGCATGTTTTACGTGGCTGCTATGGGATCTAGTATGATCGCATCTTACTTACACAAAGCCACAACGGTGATATGCAAATTGCTATTTAACCTTCTCCAAGGACCGCCTTGGTCAAATCCGATTCAACTAAAGTTGAAAAAACAGACACCCGTCAGTCATCTTTATGCAACAAGTTGCATGTCAGTCGATGAAACCGGTATCTCGTAAGCATACGAGTAAAGTTGGTCTGGGCCGCTTCAATCCAACAATGTCGTTGAATCAAGAAAAGACTAAGGAGGGCAGCAAATTGAACATCAACGCCCACAAACTCTTTTGTTTTCTACTCGAGATATCATCTACGCATGAACCTAGCTCATGATGAACCTAGCTCATGATGCCACTGTTGGGGAACGTTGCATGGGAAACAAAAAATGCCTACGCACACGCAATACCTATCCATGGTGATGATCATCTACGAGAGAGGAGAGTGAATCTACATACCCTTGTAGATCGCTAAGCGGAAGCGCATATAATGCGGTTGATGTAGTGGAACATCTTCGCGATTCAAATCGTAGCCCGTCCCGTGATCTCATCACGATCCGTCTCGCGATCCCATCAGATCCATCCCGCTCTAGTGCCGAACGGACGGCACCTCCGCGTTCAGCACACATACAGCTTGATGACGATCCCCGCCTTCTTGGTCCAGCAAGATGGGCGGAGAGGTAGATGAGTTCTCCAGCATGGTGGTGGTGGTGGTGAACTAATCCAGCAGAGCTTCACCTAAGCACCACCGAATTAGACTAGAGGAGAAACCGATCTAGATGAAGTAGAGGGAGCACGTGGCAATTAGGGTTAGCTCTTCCTCTAAATCCTCTAGTATATATAGGAGGGAGGGAGGGGAGGAGGCAGCCCAAAAATCCTCTAGGGGTTCAGCCGAATTAGGAGGAGGTCGAAGAGTCCACCTCCAATGCTACTACAAGTACGATTCCTTTCCTACTTGGACTCCTTCCCTTCCTTTCCTTTGGGTTTTTCTCACCTCTAGCTGCATGGGCCTTAGTGGTTGGTTCGGCCAGCTCACTAGGGGATGGTTTGACTCCTCCCACATCCCATGAGGCCTGTTGGGCCGAGACACCCCTCCCGATGGCCCCCCCGGTTCCCTCCCGGCACTCCAGGTACACTACCGATGAGCCCGAAACTTTTCCGGTGACCAAAATAGGACTTCCTATATATCAATCTTTACCTCCGGAGCTCCTCGTGACGTCCATGACCTCATTCGGGACTCCGAACAACCTTCGGTCACCAACACCTATAACTCAACTATACTGAAACGTCACCAAACCTTAAGTGTGCAGACCCTATGGGTTCGAGAACTATGCAGACATGACCTGAGACACTCCCCGGTCAATAACCAATAGAGGGACCTGGATGTCCATATTGGCTCCTACATATTCTATGAAGATCTCTATCGGTCGAACCTCTATGACAAGGATTCAGTTAATCCCGTATGTTGTTCCCTTTGTCCTTCGGTATGTTACTTGCCCGAGATTCGATCGTCAATATCTCCATACCTAGTTCAATCTCGTTACCGGCAAGTCTTTTTACTCGTTCCGTAATACAAGATCCTGTAACTAACTCCTTAGTCACATTGCTTGCAAGGCTTGTTGTGATGTTGTATTACCGAGTGGGCCTCGAGATACCTCGTCGTCACACGGAGTGAAAAATCCCGGTCTTGATACATGCCAACCCAACAGACACCTTTGGAGATACGTGTAGAGCACCTTTATAGTCACTTAGTTACGTTGTGACGTTTGATAACACACATGGTATTCCTCCGGTGTCTAGGAGTTGCATGATCTCGTGGTCATAGGAACATACATTGACATGCAGAAAACAGTGGGAATAAACTGACATGATCATATGCTACGTCCATAGTTTGGGTCTTCTCCATCACATCATTCTTCTAATGATGTGATCCCGTTATCAAGTGACAACACTTGTCTATGGCTAGGAAACATTGACCATCTTTGATCAACGAGCTAGTCAACTAGAGGCTCACTAGGGACAGTGTGTTGTCTAGGTATCCACACATGTATTTGAGTTTCCAATCAATACAATTATAGCATGGATAATAAACGATTATTATGAACAAGGAAATATATTAATAACCAATTTATTATTGCCTCTAGGGCATATTTTCAACATGTGTGTCCTTAGCTCAAGGAGAATACGGTAGGGACTGTGTGTCCCGGGACTGTGTGTCCTTTGGTTTGAATACCAACCACTCCAAACCAGACGTACGACTATCACAACAGTTGGAACTGGGTCATCAAACCATTGTCTTCATCGAGCTACGGGTTCTATTTCTTCAACTCTTTCATTTCCTCAATTGAAGGAAATGACTTTGATCTCTACTATTTGAAGAATTTGACTGAAGACTTTCTCTAATTCCTCACCTCAAATTCTTCACTTAAGTTATTCATCACCTCCTTATCCTGATCATGCGACCTGTGCAACTTGAACGTTTCACCTCACTCTGAGGACTAAGCTATAGCCGCTTTTGCACATCTGTTTGGGTACTTATTCCGCTGCACTTTGTTCATGACTGAGGACTTTCCTCACTAGGAATTTCCTTAGTGATGAATTTGTAAAAATCACCTATTCACCCCCCCTCCACTCTAGTCGATATAACGCACTTTCAAATGTGCATGTCGTAGGGCGTAGTGGCTTTCGCACGTGAAACGATTCCTGCATTTGCTACTAGAAGAACCCCCCCCCCCTCCTGCCTATGAAATACATGAATACGACCAACCACACATCACACAACAACTCATTCTCCATGGTCAAGTACCTCGCCATCCTTTGTATTCTAAAAAACTACATGCGGTTCAAAAATAAGCTCAATGGCATTTGACCGAACACCTGCTAGGCATGGTGTCCGCCATGGATGACCTCGACAGGAGAGCATAGTGTACATGCCAACAGACACGTCCTGGATGGATGACGCCTAGGTGAAAGGCGAGCGGGTGGGTCGATGTTGGTAGCGAAGGCCCGACAATGTATGTATGACGTCTGGAGAGGTACAACAACGACGGAGGAGGAAGGGGGTGCGGATGCAAAGCAAGGGGGAGAAGGAACGGAATGGAAGAAAATAGAACTGGGAGGAAGGATAGTGGGCCGGGGGTGTCGGAGTCCTACATGGCTGATGTCCGGACTACCGTAAAGCCCCCCTTCCTCGTAAAAAAATACATACATAATGCTCGACAAACCGATACAAGTCCGCGTTGCACGACACAACATGTCCGAACAACACGGTTCGGACCTATGCAGATGGTTCGAGGGTCGGGGTTGGAGATGCCCTCACATACGTGAGATAGCTAAATCCCATGATTTCGTAGAACTAGAATGTATTTTCTTACAGTGTATTTCCAGGATGTCTGGTGATTTGGTCAATACATCTGATTACTTTTGGAAAGAAGAAAATGACGATTTAAATATAATTATCTTGTAGGAGTAACAGTTTTTTTTCACTGCCCACAAAGTGAAGCAGCTAGGAAGAAATGCCAGTTTAAGCCGAGAACGATCGGTGAGCTTAATTTTCTCGGCAATCAGGTGCAGATGTCATCGCAAAAAGATATATCATGCTATTGTATATATCTTTATTAATTTCGTTGAGAGTTGTGACGCGCATACGCGTTTCCTTCCGTATGCAGATCAGCAGAAAACGGCCATCTCAACTGCCCGCTCCCACGCACTACCATATGATTTTATTTGGGTTATATATACCGAACCAAACATAATTAACTACTCCTACCATGTACGCATCTTTGGCTTGAATTTCTCAGACGAAAAACAGCACCATGTCTATTAGTTCTAGTAGCATTCTGGACATTTGGCTTATCGGAAGAATATGATATCATATCATGAGACGTGATTTTTGTTTTCCTTTTTTGCTGCCGGCTGAGGTTAAGGCAGCCACGTTCCAGTGGCCGGACAACGAGTGGGCATACATATCCGCAGATGACACAATAAAATATGACATCAGTCGCAAGAAAAAAAATGACAAAGCGAAATCGTGACGAGCATTGTCCCTTTTCACAGTCAAATCCATAAAAAGCTTTCCTCAAAAAAAAATTCATAAAAAGCTAGCCGCCGCCCATTTCTAAATTTAGGGTCTCTTTGTCTTCGGTCGACGTAGTCGGCGGTCTGATTCGTCTTCGATGGCTGTAGGCCATGGAAATATGGTGGATCATGACACGTGCTACCGGGAGGGCTTCGTTTTATTTTTTTTGATTTTGTTAAGGTTTGTGTCTTGCTGAAGACGAGACGGCGGCAGCTTTCTGAAGATGAAATAAACTTTTTCCCGCCTAGCCCATGTTTTGTTGGTGTATAGCAATGCTGGAGGGCGTGGGGGTGTGTCTCCGACCGATCACGCATGATTCAGTCGGTGGTTGCCTTTGGTGGATCTACTCAGATGTGGTCTTCGTTTATCAATATTCATGTGTCTTCAGGTTTGATATTTCCAATCTACATATGCCTTTTCATCGATGGCAGATGTTGTCTTGGTGCACTAGTCCTACGGGGCCTTAACACGACCAATTCTCGATTGTTTACTGCAACAAGTTTTGTGTGGCTCCGGCGAGGGAAGGATGATGACAGTGGTGCGTCTTCGACTCGTTTCCGTGATTCTAGTCCTCGCTAGATGAACTACGTATTAGATGTAATTTTTATTATTTCTCGTATTCATTGTACTACCATGATTGAAAGTTTTCTCGGAAAAACCCCATCAAGAGCTAGTCACTCACACACCGCAAAAAAAACTAGTCACTCACGTCAAGAGCATCTTCAAAGCGGACCATCAAACTGCTCGCAACCGTCCGAACTGCGTTGTCTGAAGGTATTTAGCCATCCAACACGGGTCTGTATCGGTCCGCCAAACGGTCCAGGTGTACTTTTTCACTTAAACCCGAGACAAACTGGGCGAGGGGGGAGGGGGCTTTACGGGAGTCAGGGCAACAGCCGCATAGGACTTTGACACCCCCTGCCCATCCAAAACCCCTCCCAGACCACGCGCGTCCATGCCTCATCTTTCTCTGCATTCTTTCTCTCTCTCTTCCTTCACCGCCGCTCCATCATCCCGGTCACAAGGCCACATCCTTGTCGAAACTCCACGAATCCATCACCTTCAACGGTACATCCGGGCTCCATACCGCTTCTCCTCCTTGTCGTTCCACACATCTCCTCGGCGCCGCACAGGTACCATCCGCTCCTACGATGCTCACCATGCCCGTCAACTGTTCGGTGAATTTCCCGAGCTAAATTATTTTGTCCCTTCCTCTTTGAAGCAATGAATTTGGATATGGAATACATAAACGAGCACTATGTTGAGTCGTCAGACTCGTCCCATGAGGAGGACTACACGGATGAGACGGTGATGATGCAGATGGTGCTTGCATATGCGAAGTGTGTGGAGGTGCATGTTCTCTATTTCAAGGGATCGATTAGGGATCATCGAGTGCTCAACCGTAAACAGTGTGTGCGACCATTTGATGTTGATGGATGACTACTTTGCCCCCTATGCCCTCTTTGTTGACAATTTTCGTCGACGCTTTTGGATGCACAAATGTCTTCGGTCGTCTCTACCATGGTGTCCGGTCATATGATGGATGCTTCATCTTGAAGAAGGACGCCGTGGTTACCAGAAGTGCATGAGCGAACTGCGGATGCTTGCATATTGCATGTCTCGTGATTCGTGGGACAAGTACACACAAATTCTGAGAGCATATGCGGTTAAGAGGACAACTATTTTGTAGTGTAATATTTAAACTTTTATAAATTAAAATTACTGATGCATTTGGACGTTTGAACTATTTTAAACTATATATGCGCTTATTTGAATGTACGGACCTAGGAAAAAATTGTGGGTCAGATATGCAGATAGCGTTGGATAACCGGTTTTCGCATTCATGTCTGCGGACTCACTCTTTATGAACAGATGCAGAAGGAAATTTATGGGTCAACGTTGAAGATGCCCTAACCCTTTGCTACAAAGGTGTACTAGAGCTTTACTACAAGAGAACATATCTCCAAGAGGGAGAACAAAACGGACATGATGTCTTTGCACCCGAGCAGATGAACAGTAAAATCAAAAAATGTTCAAAAAATGTTTTTAAAAATCTGATTTTTTTATGAAAAACTTTGACAAACATTCTAAGAGCTTGTAAAATTTTATCATGAGATCACATTTTTGGAAGTCATGATAAAAAACAAAATCGATACCCTAAAAATGTTACTTTCGAAAGCATTTTAAAGCACTGATTTTGTTATTTTTGCCACGATTTCCACAAATGTGATTCTAATCTGAAATTTTGCAATCTCTTAAAACTTTTTCCAAAGTTTGCCATAAAAAATTCAGAATTCTTTGAGCATTTTTAAATGGTTTTGGAGTTACTGGTCTTCCCGAGCTCATTTGAGCTCAGGTGTAGAAGGGGGCTTTCCGAACAGAACAATACATTTTTTATATACAGAAGTTATAAAACTAAGGTTGAATGGTTAGAGGGATTGTGGTATCCTTAATCCATCAGGATTCAAGTCCTGATGCTCGCATTTATTTCTGAATTTATTTCAATATTTTCCGCGATGCGTATTGAGTGGAAGAAGACATTTTCGTCAACGATGAGACGTCTACGATGACTTCATAAATCTTAAGATGATATGCCGGTTCAGTCTCTCGAAGATATTCATAGAGATATGATATGCGTATGTGCATTTATAAGGATGAATATACGTTGCGTTTGTATTGTGTTCAAAATAATAAATATCAGTTCCGTCTCTCCACGATCGGCGTGTTGTATGGCCAACGAAATCATGGAATGGAGACAGATAAACACTTGCCTGAAGACTGTAATGGTCTATGGCCAGTTTTTTTTTTTTTGTGGGGAGCTTAATTAATTTTAATTAATCAGCTGAGTCACTGCTGCATGATTTGGTCAAAAGATGCTACTCAGCTCCCAGAGAATATGAGGAACATATATTCGTATCTATAGATCCAAATCCATGGACACAACTGCCAGCTGACGACATTTACAACATACTCCTTCCATCTCAAATTACTTGCCACATAAACGAATGTATCTAGATGATTTTTAGTTCTAAATACATCATTTTCTATACATTTCTATGATAAATAATTGAAGGAAGAGGGAGTACAAAATAAAGGGACGCGGCAAGAGCTAGACTTGCCGTCTCTCGTCTAGTACGTAATACTCCCTCCGTACCTAAATATAAGTCTTTTAAGATATTTTACGAAGCAAAATGAATGAATCTATACTCTAAAATATGTCTATATACATCCGTATGTAGTTCACTAGTTAAACCTCTAGAAAGACTTATATTTAGGAACGGATGGAGTAATAATCATGACGCCATGGCTCAATGAATATGGCATAAAAATGGAAACAAGGAAATGTTCCTATTCTGGTGTCAGGTCAAGTCCAGATCTTGGCACCAGCCTGGGTTTTTTTTTAAACGCGGTCCCTTAGGTACCGATCTCATTAAAAAAGGTCGAAGAGAGTTGTCCGGTTAATAATCGGAAAACCAGACTAAAACCGTCACAATGCGCCCGCCACGACAAGGCACACAGAGCGACCTGGCAACCTACACAAGAACGCACACACGCCGCCTAGGGGAAGAGCTCCGTCGAGGTTGTAATCCGGCGTCATCGTCATCACGCCTCCGCGAGGGCGACTTCGACTTCACCATCGACGACCACCGATGTAGCCTCCACCGCAGACAAGCGTAGAGGCCTGCGTCGGACAACGCCAAAAGTCCACCACACGCGCCGGCGACCAGGCAGCTTCGACTCAGCAGACGAGCATTGAAGGAAGAAAAGCACAGGACCTGCGCCGAGCCTGCGCCAGAACCGACCACCCGTCTTCACGTCATCGTCGCCGCAAGGATCCCCCTCAAACAGCTTCGACTTCAGAAGACAAGAGAGGCACGACGACCTCTCGAACACGCCGGACGAGACCGACTACCAGAACCCAACAGCAAATCCTTCTCCGCTTGAAGGGGCCATCGTTGCCGCACAAGAAGCCGCGCAGATCATCCACATTGTCGGACGCGCCCCAGCCGACCGCAATGTCGCGAGCGTCTAGCCCCTGGAGAGTGCAATCGAAATCCAAAGCTCTTCAAGACGACACCCCCAAGGAGGAAGCGACGATGCCGACGCCGTCGTCCAGCCCAACCAGGCCTAAGGTTTTCACCTGAAGAACTAGATCCGAGGGTGTGTAGGAAGAGAACTCCTCAACGGTGCCTCCAAGAAGGTGAGACGACGTCCATAGCCGTCGCCACCGCCGGCCGGCAAGCTCTTGCCCGGCAAGCTTTCGCCCGGAGCACCTCCCAACACCACAACCCCACGCACAGCACCTCCGCTAGCCCACACGCCTCCCACGAAGCCACCGCGCCAGCGGCACCGGGGAGCCACCAAGCACGTCCTCCAGGCAGCACCCCCAGCGACACGACACCTCCGAAGCCACATGACCTAGTCCCGAGCACCACCAGATCCAGATCCAGGTCCAGATCGGGGTCAAGGGCAGGTCGCAGTCGCTGCAGAGGCAGCACCACTGGACGACGCCCTGCCCTCCAGCCCGCTAGAGGACCCAGCCCGCGTCGGAGCTCCGCTGCACCACGCCGCCACCACGGGACCCGCCCATCACCAACCCGAGCGGGGGAGAAGGCGCGCCGAGGCCCAGCCCCGCCAAGCCGTCCATGCCGCCATCACCGGGCCGCCGCCCCGACGCCCAACCTCGCCGAGGCAGCCACACCGTCCAGGGCCGGTCCCGGGACGCATCCGCGCGAGAGGGGCCCGCCGCCGCCGGCTGCTGCACAGGCTTTGCCCGGCAGCGGCGCCCGACAGCGGCGGGGAGGCGGCGGCGGTGCTAGGGGACACTCCCCTGGAGAGCGACGCGAGCGGGTTGAGGTGATACGTATGTCGCCGCTCTGCTTACGAACTGTTTGATTTCAACGTCAATGGCACCTGCCATCTGCAGCCATACAGATGCATATTCAGTTGGGGGGGGGGGGGGGGGGGGGGGGGGAGGGTTCTTTTTACAGATATTATACACATCATTTTCGGCATATAGTCCTGCAATCTGCAGCAACATGTTACACTTACACGCATGTACAAACTCGTGTATGGTAGAAGGCACTGCTCCCCCAGTCCCCCTACACGTCGCGTTGCATAATACAGTTACTCCACAACACAGCAACCCAACCTATATATACCACTATACACAACGAACCGGTGTTCAATCCGGTGCTTGACCCCCCCGCGCGCGCGCGCGCACGGATAGTTTGCATCTTTCTGGCCAGATCTTTTGGAAGATCGCTACGTCTTGGGTACCAACCTGAGGCCTGATCCGTGTGACCGACCTTCTGGTACGATGCGCGTCGAGACGCGACAGACTTGCTGCTGCTGCTGCTGCTGCTCCGGGCTTGAAGCTCATTAGCCTCAGCAGCCGGCGGCCCTGAGGAAGTTGTCGTAGGGGCTCGACGCCGGCAGCTTCAGGAAATGTTGCTGGAAG
Organism: Hordeum vulgare subsp. vulgare; assembly: GCF_904849725.1. Taxonomy (NCBI): domain Eukaryota; kingdom Viridiplantae; phylum Streptophyta; class Magnoliopsida; order Poales; family Poaceae; genus Hordeum; species Hordeum vulgare. The sequence goes on along the minus strand of NC_058524.1, from coordinate 565,826,677 downwards.
GGGTCGTCTGCCGGCTGCGGGTTGTCGGTGTTCATGTACTCAGGGTAGCCCTTGAAGTTGTCGTCGGCGAACGGGTTCGTGCTCTGCGCTCCAGCCTGCTTAGACAAAGCCTCATTGATTTCAGTATCTTGCTAAAATGTACTAATATGCTTTTCTCAGAGGCATTGAGAGTTGATACCTGAGGCACCGGCGGATCATGGAAGAGAGCCAGCTCCATTTGGTTGGGCTGATGGCTTGGCAGGGGAGCCGCTTGCATGTTCGTCTGGAAGCTCATGAAGGTAGACATCTTCTGCTGTTTCCCCATCGTCAGGGCTTCGCATTGGCTGGTCATTTCCATGAATGGCATGTCTGCTGACACTTGAGATCTTTCCGTATGATGTGTAGGGTCTGCGCCAACCTATGAGATGGCAAAATGATGACAAATGTAAGTTAATGAAGCGGTTATTCTGTTCAGATTGTGCAATTTCAATCCTGCTAAACCTTGATTGTCTTGTGCCTGGATGTGCTATTTTTTTAGATATGCTACTAGAGGACAGATAATTGCTGACAGAACCCGTAATCAACTCATGCCAGGTTATCTTATCATGACAGTACCCAAATAAAAGCATGGGATTCTGACAAGGACATACTGTTTCGAGAAGCTGATCAATACTCATAAGATCTCCAGTAGGTACAGATGTTGCAGAAGTTGCTGTACTTTCTGAAGCTTCTCCAAAGATATCGTTGTCATTCCCAAGGTCAATCAGCATAGCCTATTGAACACATTCAAATTTTAGTAACAAAAGTAGTCGAAGAATACAGTGGTCCAAAATTATGGTGGTTTCAAAAGTAAAAGCTGTAGGCAAATATATATGTAGGGGACACATATACCTCTTCATGGTGCCCATTCTCATGAGATCCTGATAGTGAATGCTCATCAGAGTCTGCAAAGAACTGATTGCTCATTGGGCACATGTCATCGGGGGCGAAGTCACTTAGCAGTTGGCTTCTCACACTGTGCAACTCTGCCTGCAAAAACAGAAAAGTCAAAAACACAGCTGCATGGAAATTGGTTCAAACGAAGAACCTAATAGCAAGTGAGAAGGTGAACATTACATCAATAATATTTGCTATATTGTTCATGATTGTAGAGACGATGCACTCTCGAGATTGACTTTCTGATACTTCTATTGCTTCAAGGGCCTTCAACGCGCTAGCATTGTCCTCTGGTGATCCGTATGTTTTGGATGGGTCCTCAGGGGAATCTTTCACAGCCTGAAGTTTACTCTCATCCACTATATGAAGGAATGGATCGCCCTAGTTAAAACACAATGAACAAGTCTAATTCGTTAATCTCCAGAATAAAAAGAGATGCAACTGAACTCCATGTAGCATATGTGTTACACAAATTACGAATAGTAACATAAGCATGGTGGGCAAACAAACGAAGATGACCATGGTCTGTGAATTTCACCGTATTTACCAAATGGACTCTAAAAACATATACAATACTTATACATGTTTAATGTGACAATTCAGGTGATTATATGATAATCAAAATGTTCAGTAAAGGCCATGGACTTGTGATATAAACATGAACATTAGGGAAAAGCCCGTGCGTCCGATAGCGGCGGCGGAGGGCCTCTCCTCCCTCCCTCGGATCCACGGACGGTGTGGGCGCCCAGATCCGCGGGGTGTGGCCCTCCTGACGACGCGGCGAGTCCCGGCGGTGGCGGGTTTGTTGCGGTGCACGGATGCCCAGATCCATGGGGCGTGGGTCTTCAGGTAGCGCGGCGGCTCCCGGCGGCGGCGGCAGGTTCGGGCGGCGGCATGGGCCGCGCGGTGGCGGATCTCGTCACTCCAGTCATCGTGGAGGATTCTGGATCTGGGGCGGCGGCCTCGGTAGGCATGGCGACGGCGCACTCGGCTGGCGACGCTCGCGGGTGGCGGATGGACGGCGTCTTGACCGCGTGGGTGGTGAGTTGTCGGTGGATCTCCTCCACGTTGCAGGCTCTCCCCCGCTGCACTTGGCTTGCGATCCCGGTTGTCGGCCTCGGTGCGTTCACAGGAGCTGGTAGAGGTGACATCGGACCGGAGGAAACTCTCGATTATTCGCTCATCACGACGGTGGCGACAGCCAAGGTCGCCGTTGTCCTCCTTGCAGGCGCTGTCGAGGTCCCTTCCCTCCACCCCGACCCCATGCCCGGGTGAAGACCCAAAATCTCCTTAGATTTGGCGGCGACGGCACTGTGTGTGTTGTGTCCTTCTTGGAGGCGCTGCCTGGGGCGTTCGGGTGCTCGGTTAGAGAAACTGCAGGCGGAGGGGATGGGACCAGTGGCAACAGGTGGTGTTCGTAATGGAGGAGCGGCGTAACATCTGGCACGTCGACAATGGTGGATCTCGGCAGCATGGAGCAGCGGGGTCTCGACGGTGGACGTGTGATGATAGACGAGCGCGGGATGGTGGCGTTGTCTGGCGTCGTGGTGCCGCCGATGGCAGGTAGGCCTGGCAAGGTCGATGCGTCAGTATAGCTCTGAAGATGGATCGGTGGAAGACAGCGGCGATGGCTTCTGAGAGTGCGTCGGACCGGTGTACGCCCCAGGCCCGGCACTGTGGCTCGGTTGGGGCCTTCGGTTGTAGATGTTAGGCTATGGTGAGAAGTCTGTTTGGTATTCGGCTCGGACTATCGGCGTCCCTTCATCAAGGATAGGAGTAGCGACATATGTTGTCAAGATGATGGCTTCAGATGTACTGATGTATTACTTTGTAAGGTCTTTGTGAATAATTAATAAAGTGGTTGCATGCATTGTCCAGATGCAGAGGCCGGGGATCTTCCTCCTTTTCAAAAAAAGGGGAAAAATAAGATATTCTGGAAAGTAACGAAATGTCTTCATCCCACTTCAAATATCTAAGCATATCATTTCGCAGGATCATGTCTTGTTTGGGAGATTACACTACCATAACCAAAAACTATATACCAGAAATCAAACAAGGTAGATCTTTTATCACATACCGTTTTGTCATTAATCATCTGTTTACAGATTGGAATAAGAGGTGCCACATTGAAGGCTTTTGAAGAGAAAATTGTCATGGCTGTAGCCAGAGTAAACAAGGAGCGGCGTCGAGACGGTGGTAATGAATCTACAAGGTTAACAAACAGAAAACTCAGATAGGTACAAAAGAGTCGAAACTGAATTCTAGTGTAAGGTTATTATTACAACATCATATTGTATTGTTGAACAATTATTACAGCATCGTGATTCATGAACAACATAAGTTTTAGGTTATATATTTTCAACAAAACATGTTTTAGGTTACGTGGAACACTGCATTTGTATTTACAGCTAATAATGCTTATAGTCAATTAGACTGTATTTTTCGGAAAAACGCAAAGATTTGCGTTTCTTTTCATTGAAAAGGGAGAGAATATGGACAGTACGCGCCTTCGAGAAGGAGGCTACAGGGGCTCAAAAGAAAGAGGAAAAAAAATTAGACTGTATTACCTGCTTCAGTTAGTGAATAGTGCCTCAAAGCAAATGCAACCTGAAAGCTCTGGGTAAGAGCCTCAAAAATTGATGCCTGGAAGAGCAAAGGAAGAAAAACACAAGAAAGAGGATATCATGAATTCATGATAAGAGATATCATTCTCGTTTTGAGCTGAAATATGACTAGATGTTAATTCATTAGAAGAAGCAGAAATAAAACACTTTGCTCTTTTCGGTGTCAACTGCCTGAAAATGTAGACCACTTTGTTCTCCCGTGTTGACAGACACTCATGCGCAAAGTGGAACATTTAGTTGCACAAAGCGGATCTTTGGTAAGCATGAGATTAAGGTTTTGCATTAAATATCTGGTGTCTGTTTTACAAGCACATAATCATGCCAAGAATGATGAAAAGAAAATAATTTGATTGGAAGAGTAGGTTACCTTGCATCCAGAAAACAACAAAAGCAAGCTGTAGGTATGAGCAATGGCTTCATAGTTTGCAGGAGTGTTTTCAGGAGATACTGCTTGAGCCCAAATGGATGTCAGCAAGAGGGTGATCTGACGACTACTCAACTTCAGCAAAAGTGTATCCTGAACGCATCAACATATTGCAGAAATGATTATTCATGGTAACAAATATTTTACTCAAAGGTCATTAACTTTTTAGTTAATAATCCTGAATTGGAGAAAGATTATTTATGGAGGTACCATTTCATCATCTGACTTGCTTGAGGAATTTTTGTCTTCCTTTACAGACATAGAAGGTGCTCTCAGAGCCATTGAAGGACCTCTAAGAGCGATGGAGGGAGCTCTAACAGATGAAGGAGCTCTCAAAGCCATTGATGGACCTTTTTTCATGGAAAAGTTAGGCATTCTCATGCTACTGCGGCGGCTTTGAGACACAGGTAGGTTTTGCCGTTTAGCATTTCCAGTCTCTTCACCAACATTGTGCAAATTACTCTTGCTTTCTCCTTGTGAATTGTCCGAATGCTTATCCTTTTTCAACTTGTCAAAGATAGCAGCTGAAGATGAAAACACGGAGACAGCCCTAGAGAGCGTTCTCTGCATGTCACGTGCCCTAGCCTGGCTTGTAGCACTTGCTTGAAGTATAGGGGAAACAGAGGAGGGTACCAAGACAATAGCAAATATGCGGTGTGCAGCCACACGAGCTTCATGATCAGGGTGGATCATTGTTAAGAGTAACTGATGAAATAGAGCCTCTGGGAACACCTGACAGCATATAAAGAAGATAAATTTCCAAAGCAGAAAATGGTACTGCTTCCTGAGAAGAATTTAACCACTTCACTTTTTTTCTTTTTTCTTTTTCTTTTTTGCTTCAAGAGTATACCTTATTCTGATATTGAATATTTGGTACAGCAGCAATTATTTGAGCTGTGCGATAAACAGCAGCCGCAGTTGATCTAGCCACAACAGGAGTGCTTGCAATGTTCTCTAGCATCACCGCCATCATATCAAGAACTGGTCCAGCATCAGATACCTGATCAACAAAATAGTCTTAATGAGACGTCCATGCATTTTGGAGAAATATTCACTTAAAGATAATTATATAATTGCACAGATCAGACTTCTGGAGGGCATCAGTTAACAAGCAGATAAAACATAAAATTTCAGATGGACAGAAAAGAAGACAGACCTTCTTTGACAGTTGCACTAAGCATTCATCTATGGCCTTCCGGAATTTTTCGTTCCTTTTTACTAGCTCCGCATCTTTGCTACCAAGAGTAATATGGAATGTTCTCTTTAAATGCCTGACTAGATCACTTATGGCACCTATAGTTGCTGCTGAAGCCTGAGCATTGGATTGCTCTGCTAGGATAGCTGCCACTTCCACGATGCTAAGCTGCATGTCTGGTTGCTTCACCATTGCTTTGTTTTCAATATGCTTTATCAGTAGAGACAGCAGTAAGTGCATGTTTAGCCCTGTGTAAGTCATTTAAACAAAATAAGAAACTAGGTTGCATTAATACGATATACTTCTATGCTCTCATAGAATGCAAATGAAGTACCTGAGTGTTCCACTAACAGTTGCATGTCTAACAATACACACAGAGCAAGTCCATTATCTGGTGACCAGGAACTACTGCTACCAAAGCACCGGAACACAGACTCTAAGATACGACGGAATGTTGTTGCCTCCCTAGAAAGTTTGGCCATATTGTGCACACAAATTCTGGACCAAAGCTTAGGATCCTTAGCATCTTCCCTGCAGCAACAGGAGTCTGTTGAGAAACCAACTACAGAATAAGAAAAAATATCAAACAGACAAAGAGTAGGAATGCGATTATATTACGTAGGCAGGTTAACTCCTCCCTTAGGATTAACTATGCTCTCCCAGGAAGGAATCTCGGTAATGACAAAGGGGGAGGTATTTTCCTCTGTTTTCGGGACTTCTTGTGCAAATTCATTGTCTGGAACTTTGGTAACTTGGTCATCAATCTGGGCCCTCTGAGGTTTGTAGTTTTCCAATACAACTTCAACAACCTGGACATAGTAAAAAAACATCAACAACCTGGAAATGAATATATATAAAAAGGAAAGCTATGATGGACAATTGGAAATACAGTCTACTTGTGGAAGGAGTTCAAAATCTGATGCTTGTTAGATGTGTATAGTCTCCTTTACTGTATATCCCCATTGTATAAGGGGCTTCATGCATTTTATCACACATGTACATATATTGGCCTTTGGCCCTCTGTGAAAGTTAGTTGCTCATTCTCCAACAATACTAACCAAAATAAATACCGATAAGAAAACTCCCATGCATTAGCAAGTTACATATCTCTTCTCTAGAAGTGGTCTTGGTATTTCAATGATGCTAGAGGTAAAACTTAACAATTATATGACAACCTCTTAAGAGAGGTAGTTCATGGTCCTTTCACTTAAGTGTAAATAGAGGGGAGAAAACCTATGATAGCTGGGTTATGATTTAGATAGGCCAGGAATGAAGCATAGGTTTTTTTAATGTAGTAAATACGAAAACGAAAGATACAGAACGAAAGAACTACTATGCAGATGTTACTTACATTATCGAACTCTGACGAGATATGAGAAAGCTCTCCCATGAACCAGATCTGTTTAACACAAGAAGAATATTATGACCGGCGATAATATTTGGTTTGCAAGATCCAGACGTTCAGAGTAGTTAGTGTATAAGCTTGAGGAAAGTAGTTAGTGTATAATAAATGAATGACACTTCCATTTTACATCATTCATGGGAGTCCTATGACTATACTGGAGCACAAATAGAAGACCTAGAAAATAAATTAGAGCGATAGAGGATAATATGGATACAATTGAAGTGAGCATCCTTGGCTGTAGAAATAAGTTGTGAGAATAGTATGGATCTATCTAGAATTTCTGTTGGGAAACATTAACTGGATGTTAAGTCGCTTGAAAGATATTTAGTTAGCATTTACTCCCTCCGTTCACTATTATAAGATGTTCTAACTTTCTTCTGAATCGGAGAATTATAGATGCGTTTTAGTGTGTTTGTTCACTCATTTCAATCCATATGTAATACATATTAAAATATCCAAAAGGTCTTATAATAGTGAACGGAGGAAGTAATGTTTAATGCTTATGATATTTCATTCATCACATGATAAGGAATGCATCAAATTCTAATATAAAGTATGTCTGTCGGGTGTGTTATTTTGAACCACTTTTGGCAATAACAGTCTCCTACACTTGAAATTGTCCCATTCATTTCTTGACCATTTTTAGTAATCAACGTTAAGATGTAGCACTTGTTTGATATTGTGGCGTGATAGAGCGTACCATAGCTGAAAGAGCTTGCAGGGCTGCAGCTCGCAGCGAAGTTGCTCTCTCATCCTCTCCTGCTTCTTGAGCGAGTTCACAAAGTCTTGGGACCAGCCCTTCTAGATTGAACTGATATGTACCATCCACCTGGAATACACAAGAATGTAAGCACCAAATAGGCGTTATGCCATTTTAGGTATCGTATAATGCCATCCACTGACGGTCAAGCCAACGGGCATACCTGATTGACAGCAAAATCAAATAAGGTTTCACACCCTATTATGCGCATGTCATCCTGCCTCTTTTGATCCAAAAGAGTGTGTACAATGCTTAGTAAGCTACTCGCAAACAGTGGCCTGCATTGAGCAAATCACCTTAATATTTATAACTATTCAGATATAACATTTAACTGTATTCACATCTAATAAATGTCACCAGGATGGTGCTCATTGACTCATTGTTACAAATAATCTTATGGAATCCAGTGACATGAGCAAAAAGACAGTTTTGGAAAGGAAGACTGACATTTGTTCTTTGCAAGAAACCAGCAGTCTGCGGTATATCAGCATCACCACTTTTGCAAAGCCATACTGCTCAGTTCTCAATTCCTTGTAGATCCTTTGCTCCAGGTAAACTGTGATCTACTCAAATATGAACACACATTAGAACGCACGCAAGTTACCAAAACAATTAAGTAAACATTTCAGGTTCCGGAGAGAAGAAGGTGGAACCTTCGGCACTCGAAGAGGGTTCTTGGCGGCATACTCGCACAGCTTCCCGATCCTTCTCTCATTTGGTTCTTCGTCCTACGTCGCAAAAGCACAAGATGATTACCGCGTTCATCCGGAACACCGGGTAATGCCGCAACATGAAAGACGGAGATGGCCCAACCGGTGTTCTGGGGAAGATTTCAGCAAGGATCTTCTTGTACCGCTTAACGGGTTGTCTGGACCGTGCCCTGAGCCCAGGGCAGAAGTAGCACAGGGCCCCGCACGCCGGCAGGACCTTCCGCGATATCACACCCATCCTCTACTACTGCACGCAAAATTGATAACGCACATGTCAGTGCCACCACAACGCACATTTGCAGCAAGCCTTTACAAACACCTCGTGATCCTAGCAATGCCATCATCAATGCAAACACCCAAGGCAGATCGGTTGAACGACTCGTCAGGATTGATCAGCCAACCAATATTATTATAACAAAGCAATTGGTTCAGATTTGATCACTATATCAGGCTGCGAGTTCTCCCCCAAACCTACCAAATCAAGCTGCATTTTGGTCAAACCCGAGTCGGTGAGTCGAATCATTTTGGTGGTTTTGCCGATGAGCATCGGCAACGCGCAATCGAAACCGAGCTGCAACACGACCCCATCGTCCGCGATGACACAGCCACAATTCAGAGGCACGGCGAGGGGAAGGGAGTCGCGTACATTTACTAGGAGGGGCCAAGCCGACCTGTCTGTCGGTCGGTCGGTCGGTGGGACCGGGCTGCGGCGGCGACGGCGGACGTGGGGGACGCGGTGGGCGCCTGCCGCGGCGCCGGCGGTGGTGGGTGGGTGGGTGGGCGGTCGTCCTCTCCGCCTCCTGCCTGCCGCTCCGGGCGAGAGAGACGCGGGGCGGGGGTGGGTGTGGAGGGGAGGGAGACGCGGGCGGGGGTGGTGGTGGTGGGAGAGAGGCTCGCACGCGGGGTGGCACGCCCCACGGTGGTTATTCACCAACGGGCCTCGGGTTTCGCCCCCATTGCCCTGCCTGTGCTGCGCTGGTGCCGGACGGGCGCGCGCGCGCGGGGGGGCGGGGTGGTGGTAGAGGTTGGGTGGGAGGAACGGGGGAGGGAGGGGTGGTGGCGCCCCTCACCGTTCGTGCGCCCGAGGTGGCCGCCGGAACACACGGCGCCGCGTGCGCGATTTTCACTGCATAATACGGACTGAAACCTTTCTTTTTTTCTTCTTTCATCATTGCGAGAATATAGAGACCGGAACCAGAAGGTGAAGCTGCCAGCTGCGGCACGGCGAAAATGCTTGGGGGGCGCTGTGGACCGGACGGCGGATTCACACGGCGGCACATGGCATCCATCCAATGCGCTCGGCCCGCACGCCGCAAGTCATTCAACATGGTACCAATCGGTGTACTAAGGCCAACTCCAATCGCACCGTTCCATCCGAACGTCGGTTTTGTCCGGCTTTTATTCGTTTAGATAGGAAAATGAAACACATGTCCCTTTACGGTCGGGGTTGTCGTGGATGTGTCCAACGGGGCCGTCCATTTCAAAATTGTCCTATACTCCGATGACCTAAACCCTAGCTCCAGTTCGTCGTCGATCACGTTGGACAGGGCAAATAGACGTGACAAACAAATTTAGAAACTTAAAATTTAACATAATAGCACCCGAAGTTAAGTTCAGCAATTTCTAGAACAGACTTTAAATTAAAACGACATAAAAAAAAGCCAGTCACTGCCGTGGCAACAGTTGTTGGCACCGTCGTCGTCCTCGTCGTCTGTGAGGTCGATGTAGGGTGTGGGCTGCCACAGGTGGGCCGGCAGTCCCTGCCAGGCCGGAGGCGTGGCCGGAGGCGCTTGCATTGGAGCCTGCACCACCTCCTCCCGGGGACGGTGACCAGGCCCTGTCGTGCACGGGAAGGTCTGCGTACACGACCACCTCTGGCCGACCAGCGTGGGGATCCATGGTGTGGTCTCTTCCTCCTCTTGCTGTTGCACACTCTTCATGGCATCCTCCTTCACCGCAACGTTGTACTCCGGGATGGCAACGTCATCGGCCGCTGAGAGGGCTATCATCTCTTTGAGGCCCTCCCACTTGGCCTCGTTGTGGGTATTCATGGAGTCCTTCATGGCCCTCCTGGCCAGCTCCTCCTCCTCCTCGACTGTCATCAGAGCGGGTGGTGCCCTGGATGGCGAAAGGGACGACGTCAGTCCTCGGACCAGCCTACGTCCACGACGTTGGGGAGGGCTTGCGGCGCGCGCATGGCGTGACGGTCTCCGAGCACGACCCGCAAAGAACGACTGTCGACGCATATTGTCGGTGTTTACTCATAACATAAGCCATGGGTAGGCTAAAGATGGTGGGAACCGAAGTGACACCGGAGGGCGCTGGGGACGAGGTTGGTACAAGCATGGAACGCACGATGTACCCAGGTTCAGGGCTCTCCGTAGAGATAACACCCCTAATCCTGCCGGAGTGTATAATGTATCAATGAGGCTACAATGTGCTCCTGGAGCTGTTCTGCGGAGGAGGAAGAAGGAGCAGCCGGCTCGCGTCTACCTCTCATGTATGGTGTGTGTGTGTGTTGAGTTGACCGACCCTCTGCATGAAGGGGGTCGTGGGGTTTTATAGACGAACTCACCGACCTACAATAAGGATAAAAGTACAGAAGTGGGACCCGGCTGGCAGCCTCGCTGGCTGGCCAGGGGGGGCACGGGGGTCTTGTCTTGTCGTTGGAGGGGCGCGCCAACTGCGAGGTCCCGCCTGGCTGTAGGACCCGCCAGTTAGCCAGTGAGGCTCTTGCGTAAGGTTGACGGAGGACACGTGTAGTACGTCCGGCGTCGTCTTGCGAGATTCGTCATGTGCCGCCAGTAGGGTCGTCTCCACTGTTCCCATGACGAGTGCAGTAATGGAGTGGGAGTTTGACGGGCCCACACTGTGCAGGATGATGGATCGGAGCCGGAGGTGGTCAGCGGCATGGCCGCCGACGTTGTACCTGTCGTGCGCTCCAATCCAGTACCTTGGCTGACGCGTAGCCACCTTTAACCGTAGGGTCTCGTCATGACCTACGGTCTCATGTGACTTGAGCTCCCTAGCCGGCTAGTTGCTTAACTAGCCGGCCTGGGCACGGCCGCCTCGCCTCTAGCCGGCCGGCTTGGCCTAGACGGCTAGAGGGAGGTAGTAGCCTCGCCTCTAGCCAGCAGGAGCTTCCTGGTCGGCCAGAGAGAGTTGGTCGTCTTGCCCCCAGCCGACAGGTGCTTCATAGCCGGCCAGGGGGACTTGGGCTTTGTAGAATGATCCATGTCGTTCCTTCATGGTAGAAGGTAAAGGAGTAGGCTCTATGAGCCTACCCCCGGGGTTATCCCCCCGACACATATCATGCTTGACGCACAGTCATGTGTCCCAGGGAGGTGAGGAGGGCACATACTCCAGTCGTTGATGAGATTTGTCGGCAGGCGGGTGCGGCGACGAGCAATCTCCTCGCGCCGGGCTCGACCGGTCACCGGGATCGGTGGGATAGGCACACGATCGACCGAGAGGTGCCAGTTGTTGGGGAGGTGCACGCCCGGCCATGGCAGTCACGTGGTCATCTCCCAATAGCGTTGGCACACCTCGGCTGACACATACGACCTCAGGCGAGAAGGGACCGTTGGCGGCGTGATGCGGAATGCGGATGGGATGTGGAGGTGGAGGGGTGGCAGGGCGACGACGAGGGCCCAAGGAAGAGTCGGCCTCCTGGTCGTTCTTGCCCTTACGGCCGATGGGGAAACCCATGGCGGTCGGCGGTGAGGTGGAGCTAGGGTTTGGAGCGTGTCGGGTTTAGAGGAGGCAAGACTTGTCGGAATGGGGAAGTGTGATACTTGTGATCTGCGTTGGATTTTCCATGAAGAGGAATAGGTTATCGCAGCATAATGTGGGTAAGTATTTCCCTCAGTTATGAAGCCAAGGTTTATCGAACCAATAGGAATATCAACCACAACCGTCTTCAGCGGCTGCACAAAAAAAAACTTGCACCCAATGCAGGCAAGAGGGTTATCAATCCTCTTGTCTTGTTATTTGCAAGCAAGTGAGGTGTGTAGCTAATTGTAGATAGCAAGATAAAAAAACAAGTAAATGGCAGCAAGGTAATGAAGGTTTTATCAATATGTTGCGAATAGACCCGGGGGGCCATAGCTTTCCCTAATGGCATCTCTCATGAAAAAAAGCATACGGTGGGTAAGATAATTACTGTTGGGCAATTGACGAAAAGCGGATAGTTATGCGATATTGATGGCAATAATCATGTATATATAGGCATCATGTCCATAAACAAATCGGCCAACTATTGCCTGCACCTATTACTATTACTCCACTCATCGACCGCTATCCAGCATGCATCTAGAGTATTAAGTAAAACATTGTAATGCATGAAGAACAATGACATGATGTAGACAAAGTAAACTCAAGCAATATGAATAAACCCCATCGTTTTATCCTTAGTATCATCTACACAAAGACACATATTGTCCTCTTTTGTCACTGGGATATGGAAATTCGCCAGGTTGAACCTACCACAATGCACCTCTCTCAGCGAAGAAATATCTATCTAGTTGGCCAAACTATTTCAATAGATCGAAGAGAATTATGAAGCTATCATAATCATGCACATAAGAATCATATAAGTATTTAGAGGAGACTCAAATATTTATCATAAATAATCTGAACATAAACCCACAATTCATCGGATCCCAACAAACACACCGCACAAAATGAGTACATCATATGGATCAAAGCAAAGATGCGACGATCATTGTATTGAAGATCAAAGAGAGAGAGATTGCCATCTAGGTACTGACTATGGACCCATAGGTGTGTGGTGAACTACTCACACATCATCGTGAGGGAAGCAAGGTTGATGAAGAGGCCCTCCATGATCGATCCCCCTCCGGCAGGGTGCAGGAACGGAGCTCCAGGTGACCTCCCATTGGAAAAAAAGACTTGCGGTAGCCTAAAAAGTGTTTCGGGACTCCCTCTGGTGTTTTTAGTGTAGATAAGAATTTATAAGCCAAAGAACGGAGTCGGGAGGGCCACAAGGGAGGCACAAGCCATGAGGGCACCCCCACCCCAAGTCTGGATACTCATTATTTTTGATCTAGTCTTATGAATCATGCAAATTACCGTCACTATTTTTCCAACTCTCAGACAAATATAAGTGAAGACTGAGAGAATAATATTTCTATAAAATATACACGCCACCGTGCTAAAAAAGATGTAAATGAAGTACTAGAGCAACTGCTAAGCTCAAAAGATATAAGTGAAGCACATAGAGTATTCTAACAAATTGTGTTGATGTGGTATCTCTCTCAAATAGGTGTGTCCAGCAAACAATGATTGTGGTAAACTGAAAGTAAAAGCAAACAAAATCAAACGATGCCCCAAGCAAAACTCATATCATGTGATGAATAAAAATATAGCTCCAAGTAACATACCAGTGGATTGAGATGAAAAGAGGGGATGCCTTCCGGGGCATCCTGTAACATCCAAGATGCGACTCTTTCCTTATTTGGGGTGAGGCCTCAAAAGGGGAAAGGGGCGCATCTAAGCGTGTCGCAAGAACGGTAACATTGTGTTACATACAAGAAGAGATGAGTTATGGGTTGGCTTATACTCGCCATAAATTAAGTTTCAAATCCACTTAACGTTTATTCAAGCATTCATAAGGCAGGGTCCGACTACGGACAAGATAAACAGCAAAATAGCAATGTTCCCGCCTCGCTGGTCCCAGGATACGACCAAGGTCCTCTAGTCATCTGGATACGTCACGCACATACGACCATTGCTCTCGTCGAACTCCCACTGCAGCTGAGTAGCATCTGGATTTGTTGCACCTTGAAAGGATCGATATGGTTGACTAGAGGGGGGTGAATAGGCAACGACCACTTTTTAATTAATCTTAGCAAGTTAGGGTAAACAACATACGGGTTCACAAGAATAGCAACAATGGGGTGAACCGTTATGAAGCTAACAACAAGAGCTACTAAGACAAGTAAGAGATAGACAACAACATAAGCATACACAAAGTAAAGGTTAGAGATAACCACAAGTGGAACCAATGAAGACGAGGATGTGTTACCGAAGTTCCTTCCCTTTGACATGAAGTATGTCTCCGTTGGAGCGGTGTGGAGGCACAATGCTCCCCAATAAGCCACTAGGGCCACCGTATTCTCCTCACGCCCTCACACGATGCAAGGTACCGTGATTCCACTATAGGTGCCCTTGAAGGCGGCGACCGAACCTTTACAAACAAGGTTGGGCAAACTCCACACAAAGCTTGGAGGCTCCCAACAAGACCACGAAGCCTCACCACAATGGAATGTGGCTCCGAGGTGACCTCAACCGTCTAGGATGCTCAAACACCCAAGAGTAACAAGATCCGCAAGGGATTGGTGGGGGAATCAACTTTTCTCTTGGTGGAAGTGTAGATCTAGGCCTTCTCAACCAATCCATAAAGAATCAACAAGTTTGATTGGCTAGGGAGAGAGATCGGGCACTTTTGAGCTTAGGGAGCAACAATGGAGCTTGGGAGGGTAAGAGATAGGGTCCATAGCTAGAAGAACCCCTTATATAGTGGGGGGGGGATCCAACTGTTTTCCCACTCACAGCCCGAGCCTAGGGGTACTACCGCTGGCTGCAGCGGTACTACCGCTGGCACTCCAGCGGTACTACCGCTGGGCCCATGGTAGTGCATAAGCACTACCGGGCCAACCACCACCAAGAAAGTCTTCGCAAAAAGGTTCGTCGAAGTACAACCGCTAGGAAGGCGGTACTAAGCTCCTGGAGCGGTACTACCGCTGACCAGGGGCGGTACTACCGCTAACCATGGGCGGTACTACCGCCAGCCTAGCGGTACTACCGCTGGCTGCAACGGTACTACTGCTAGCACTCCAGCGGTACTACCGCTAGGCAGAGCGGTACTACCGCTGAGGGACCATTTGCTTAGATGAGATGAACACAGAGGCGGGAGCCACTCCAAAGTTGCAGGTAAGGGGAAAGGAGATAAAGTGTGTGCGTGCAAAATTGAGTCCACCCAAACCTTTCCACTACGGGTCCCCTCTTAATAGTACGACGTTCCTATGACTCAAAGAAAGAGAATCGTAGAGTACACCGTGCGTCTGTTCCATGGAAAGAGGGGGCGAGTCGTCTTGTGCCGTTGACATGTGTTATCTGAAATCTTAACACACACGATTAGTCCTTTGCGGTACTATCATCAATCACTAAAATTACTTAGGCATAAACTATGCCCTAACAATCTCCCCCTTTTTGGTGGATTGATGACAATACCGGATTTGCATAGTGAATAGCACGTGAACATAAAGATAGAGATATATAAAAATAAGGAGCATATGACTCACAACATATGATGGAAATAAATCTCACACTAGTTCAAGTCTCACATCACACAAAGCAAAGATAGCAAATAAAAGAAAACCAAGTTCAAAGCAAACACGAAAGATAAGCAAAGCTAAGCAAAGTTCAACTCTCAAATCCAGCTCCTAGACTCTCTCCCCCTTTGGCACAAGACACCAAAAAGGGGCACACCTAATGACACAGGTGGTCACTCCTCATCCTCATCAGCCCCAGACCCGTCCGTGGCATCCGGATCGTCCTGCTCCTCCTCATTGTCCTCCTCAGACGCCTCCTCCTCTGCATCAGACCACTAATAACCTTGATCCCGCATCCAAGCAGACTCTGGAGTGATGTCGTCCTCTGAGCCGCTGGAGATCTCAACATCAAGTGTCCTCAGGACACGCTTGTGCCTCTGACGGTTCTCCTTCTGGGCCACATGAGTCTGATACTGTCCTTTGGCCTGCATACAGAAGAGAGTCTTCATCTTATCCTTCAGTTTCACTGCCCAAGATGGCATAGCAGAAGAGTGGGACTGAGAAGCGGTGCCTCTGTCAGCAGCAGTCTCTGTGTCAGTGTCCATTTGCTGAGACGAAGTGGATGGGTTGGCCCATTTGTCCTTGATGCGGAGCCTGATAGGATCGTGCACAAAGTAATCAGCCTGAAGGTGGAACTCCTCAATCAAATAGGTGTCGTGCCACTTCTAGCGAATATAGGCAAACAAGTAGGGGCCGTATATGAGAACCTTGCGGTTCATGATGCAGTTCCAGAGCTCAGTGAACATCACGTCAGAAATATCGAGAGGGGCAGAGTCCTTAGTCATAGCCTCCTCACAAAGCAGAAGCATCTCATTTAGAGAACCATGCACCTCGTCAAAGTTGCCAATGCGAGGAAAGAGGGTGTTGCAGAAGATCCGATGCATGATATACAGATGCTTGGGGAGCACACCTTTCTTCACATAAAGTTGCTGCAGCCTGTCCTTGGCGGGGGCCCTATCAGTGGAAGCTGGAGCATGAGGACGCGACCCAATAGGATTGTCAGCTCCCTGAAAGTCGACCTTGAGAAACTGCATGAATTCACGCCAGGAACCTGTCATCTTGTGAGTACCAGTCATCCAAATCATGGTGCGCTCTTCATCAGGCGAGAAGTGAACAGTGACATAGACTTGGGCGACAACATCTGGATCAAAGTCTTTCTTGAAGGAGAGGATCTCCTTAATGCCAAGCTTGTTAATCAAAGAGAGAGCATCACCAAAGTAGTCCGGGTGCCACTGAAGGTGAGCCAAGTCAATCCACTGAACTGGAACAAAACTCTTCTTGAAGTTCTTGATGATGTCGCGATAGATCCTGCAGTGATCCCGCGACCAAACATGCTCGATATCCTTGATCACAGCCTTCTCTTCTAGATAGTGATTTTTGGTGTTGAACCGCAGAAAATCCTTAGGGGCATAGTGAGAACGTTGACCCCCTTGTCCTTGTGAGCTGCCTTCTTGAAAGACTTCTTTTTGGGTTGCAGACCGGAAGTGGCGGAGCCCTCTGGAGCCTCTTGATTGCGATACTGTTTCGACTGGGTGTCCCGTGGGGGGTTCGAGCGGTGAGCACCACCTGTGGCACACAAGACACACACCGAAAAAGAGCAACAGAAGGAGTCAAGGCAATGAACAAAAAGAGGCATAAAAGTAAACTCACATTGCCAAGAAAATAAAATAAAAAAAAGAAAAAAAATATCCTCCTGGCAGTAGTATCGCTACCCCTGGCGGTAGTACCGCTGGGGTCCTAGCGGTAGTACCGCTACCCCTGGCGGTAGTACCGCTGGGGTCCTAGCGGTAGTACCGCTACCCCTGGCGTTAGGTACCGCTAGGGGGTTGACTTTCAGATCTGAATAAGAAAAAGACCCATAGGAACGGCTAGATTGGATTTACGAGGGCAATGGGTACTGCATATAATCACTACAAAAACCACCATAGCCCTAAACACATGATGATCTCAAGAATCATCTAAATAAATACAGGCCTAGTCAAGAGGATTCAAGTTTTAGATCTAATCCAAAATAAGAGAAGAAGTGCTTGATCTAAAACATGAAGAACCTAGGGCATGGCAATATAAACGCAATGAATCATAGGACCTACACCCCCCTAGAATATCTCCTTCGTGCCATCCAAGAACAAAGCACAATACCATAGCCATGGATCCAAATCACCAATGCTCCTAACCCTAGAACAAGAAAACATCAACCAAGAGAATAAAGGGAGGAGCTTTACCGGAATCCATGGCACTTGGTGGAGGAAGGAGGAGTGGAGCAAACCCTCCAACTTAACGGAGAGAAGGGGCTCCACGGATAGAGATCCAAATAGGGGGAGTTCGGGGTTGGGGAGGGAAGAGCCACGAGGAAGAAGAAAGAGGCAGGAAAAACGGGCTCCCCCTTCTTTATATAGACCAAGGGGTACGGGCCAGCGGTAGTACCGCTGGGGTCCTGGCGGTAGTACCGCTCCCCCTGGCGGTAGTACCACTCCCCCTTGAGACTGCCCTAAAAAGTCCTAGTCAGATCGTGGTAGATTGGGGTCCTGGCGGTAGTACGGCTATCCCTGGCGGTAGTACCGCTACCCCTGGCGGCAGTACCGCTGGGGTCCTGGCGGTAGTACCGCTACCCCTGGCGGTAGTATCACTGCAAATGGCACAACGAGACATAGGAGATGAGAAAGACGTGGGCACACGACAAGTCAGTGTAATAAGAAGATAGCACCAGTAAGATATACCGACTCGTCATTTTGTATCCTTTCTTCCATATGAGAGAAAGGTGGGGGCGGTGGCCGAGTCCACCTATGTTTGAGACAAAGGTATGACACCACGAGGAATTATCCTTGGGTTCATGACCAATGCTCGTCTTTGAAGCACAAGTGCCATTTGGTAATGGCTAAAGTGAAAGACTAGATCAATTTATGCATAATGGGGGGAGGAAGAGTTCATTGAGAGAACAACACTCCCCCTATGTCCATGCCTACATCTAGAACAAGATTGAATGCATAGTGAGGTGCAAGGTGCCTAGCTTCAATCCACATTATTTGAATCAATGATATTTAGCTCATGCCTTAACTCCCGGAACCTTGCTTCATCTAGGGGCTTAGTGAAAATATCTGCAAGTTGCTCTTCAGTGTGGATGAAGTGAACCTCAATATCACCAAGCTTGATATGTTCACGAATGAAGTGATGGCGAATATCAATATGCTTGGTCTTGCTATGTTGCACTGGGTTGAGGGAAATCTTGATAGCACTTTGATTGTCACATAGAAGAGGCACTTTGTCACAAGTGACACCGTAATCCTTTAAAGTTTGCCTCATCCATAGCAATTGTGCACAACAACTTGCAACTGCCACATACTCAACTTCAGTGGATGATAGTGAGACACAATTCTGCTTCTTTGAAGACCAACTTACCAGTGAGCGACCAAGGAATCGGCATCCTCCAGAAGTTGACTTCCTCTCCACACAATCTCCTGCCCAATCTGAGTCAGAATAGCCTACTAGGTTGAAGTTTTCTCCTTTGGGATACCATAGACCAAAGTTTGGGGTATGAGCCAAATATCGAAAGATTCGCTTAACAGCCATATAATGACTTTCTTTTGGTGCGGATTGAAACCGTGCACATATCCCTACACTCAACATAATATCTGGTCTAGATGCACAAAGGTAAAGTAGGGATCCAATCATGGAGCGATATACCTTTTGATCCACTGCTTTACCATTGGGATCACTGTCAAGCTTGCATCTTGTTGGCATGGGGAACTTGACCGGCTTGACATCTTCAAGCTCGAACCGTTTGAGCATGTCTTGAGTATACTTGGCTTGTTTGATGAAGGTCCCTTCTTGGCCTTGTTTAATCTCGAATCCGAGGAAGAACTTCAACTCTCCCATCATGGACATCTCAAATTTCTCGGTCATTAGTGCAGCAAATTCTTCATTGAAGGAAATGTTAGGAGAACCAAAGATAATATCATCAACATATAGTTGGCATACGAACAAATCCCCTTTAACCCTCTTAGTAAAAAGAGTGGGATCTATCTTCCCAATTTCAAACCCACGATCTTGTAACAACTCAGTAAGATACTCATACCACGCACTAGGGCTTGTTTAAGGCCATACAGTGCCTTATTAAGTTTGTACACATGATTGGGGAGCTTGGGATGTTCGAATCCCGGGGGTTGTTTGACATAGACCAACTCATTTAAAGGACCATTAAGAAAAGCACTTTTCACATCCATTTGCTGTAATTTGAAATTATGATGAGAAGCAAATGCAAGCAACATGCGAATAGATTCTAGACGAGCAACAGGGGCAAAGGTTTCACCGTAGTCGATACCCTCGACTTGGGAGTAGCCTTGAGCCACCAATCTTGCCTTGTTTCGAATCACAATCCCATTGGCATCTTGCTTGTTTTTGAATATCCATTTGGTCCCGATGACATTATGTTCCTCCTTTGGTCTTGGCACTAAATCCCAGACTTGGTTACGCTCGAAGTTGTTAAGTTCTTCATGCATGGCCATAAGCCAATCCTCATCATCGAGCGCTTCCTGTACCTGTTGAGGTTCACAATACGAAACAAACGCGTGATGCTCACAATAATTCCAAATCTGTTGACGGGTGGATACTCCCTTTTTTAAACTACCAAGTACATTCTTCATAAGATGTGACTTGACCCTCAACTTGTTCGCAATCTTGGATGCTCGACGCTCCAAGAGTTCTTCATTGGACAACTGGGGAGCATCGACTTGTTTACTTTGCTTTCCCTTGCGTCTTGAACCTCCCTTGGCACCGGCTGTTGCTGCTGCAGAAGGGAATTGCGAGATAGTATCCTGATCATCTTGACTTTCGACTTGAGCAGGTTCACTTGTTTGTCCTTGTACTTGTGGTTGCTCTTGATCTTGATCTTGTGCTTCTACTTGGTCTGGATCTTGTGGTTGCACTTGATCTTGATCATGAGCAGGTTCAGAACCTTGGGTAAGTGCTTGAATATCATGGGACACATCATCATTGTTGGGCAATTTGTCTTGACCTTGAGCTTGTTCATCTTGTTGAGAGTCTTCTCTTTGTTCATCGGAAGCGTGTGGGGCTTGTGGGGGTGATGGCTCCACTTGAGTAGAGCATTGTCCTTCTCCTTCGGCCACAAGGGGTTCCTCAATAGGGAGTATTTGACCAATCCCCATTCTTCTTATGGCTTGGGGAGGAATTTCATCACCTACATCACAAAGACCACTTTGCTCCACTTGGGAGCCATTATTTTCATCAAACTCCACGTTACACGTCTCCTCAATGAGTCCGGTGGACTTGTTGAGGACACAGTAAGCATGAGAGTTTGTAGCATAACCAACAAAGATGCCCTCATGTGCTCTAGAATCAAATTTAGCTAAACGTGCACCTTTCTTGAGAATGAAACACTTACAACCGAATACCCGGAAGTACTTGAGATTGGGTTTGTTTCCAGTGAGAATCTCATAAGGAGTCTTGTTCAAGCCTTTGCGGACATAGAGCCGATTGGACGCATGACATGCTGTGTTGATGGCCTCTGCCCAAAAGTTATATGGAGATTTGAATTCCGCCATCATTGTTCTTGCAGCGTCCATCAAGGTCCGGTTCTTCCTTTCTGCCACGCCATTTTGTTGAGGGGTATATGGTGCTGAATATTGATGTTTTATTCCCTCATCACCTAGAAACTCATCCAAGGTGTAGTTCTTGAACTCGGTGCCGTTGTCACTTCTAATCATCGAGATCTTTGCTTCATATTGACGTTGAGCTTCATTAACAAAGTTGATGACAGTTTGTTGAGTCTCACTCTTCCTTTTGAAGAAATATACCCAGGTGTATCTTGAGTAGTCATCAACAATCACCAAGCAGTACTTTCTGCCTCCAAGACTATCAAATGATGGAGGGCCGAAAAGATCCATATGAAGGAGCTCCAATGGCCTCTTAGTGTAAATGAGAGTCGTTGGACGATGAGCAGTTTCATGAATCTTTCCTTCAATGCAGGCACTGCAAGCACGATCTCTAGCAAAATCACATTTGTTAGTCCATGAATATGGTCCCCTTTTAGAAGACTTTGCAAAGATCTCATATTGACATGAGCTAGTTGGCGATGCCAAAGCCAGCCCACATCAACTTTAGCCATTAAACACGTCGCAATCTTAGTGGGTCGCTTTGATAAGTTCACAACATAAAGACCATTTTCGACATATCCAACATAGGCTACTTTAAGAGTCTTGCTCCACGGGAGGACCACAGTATCAAGATTAAAGAATGTGGAAAAACCCATAATTGCAAGTTGACGAACCGAAAGTAAATTGTAGGCAAGAGACTCAACAAGCATGACCTTCTCAATAGATAACTCTTGAGAGATGACCACCTTACCAAATCCCAATACCTTTGATGATGATGCATTAGCGAATTGGACATGGGTGGGCATAGATGGAGAAGGATGCACATCCACCACTAAGTCCTTGCTTCCGGTCATATGATTTGTTGCTCCACTATCGAGCAACCATGACACCCCACCGGAAGCAAACTCCTGCAATAGATCAAGGCTTGGTTTTAGGTACCCATTTTTTAATGGGTCCTTTCATGTTAGAGACAAGGGTCTTAGGAACCTAGATAGCCCATTCAATGGACTCATGGTAGGAACCAACAAATCTGGCATAAACATGCCCATCACTAGCACGACATAAGACATAGGAAGAATTGAGTGTGTCGGCTGTGTTAGTAGGAATGGTTTTGCCCTTCTTGGCGTTACCATCATCCACCTTGTTCCTGTTCACCTCCTGAGTCCCTTTGCCCTCTTTGACAAAGATGTCCATGAGGGCAGGGGATCGTTTGTTCCTGTTCCTCCTTTTTCCTTTTGACTTGGATGTAAGTCCAAGTCCCTCCTTTCCTACAACACCCTTTTGAGTGCTCAAGAGGTTGTTCAGGCTCTTCTCACCTTGTATGCATGCCACAAGACCCTTCTCAAGTTTCTCCTTTAACTTGGCATTTTCCTCCACAAGATGTACATGCTCACAACAAGGATTAGTTGTACAAGCATTATCAATTAACACAAAGGGAGGACAAGTAAACATCTCCTTGGTAAGCTTTGCTTGGAGTTGATCATGAGACTCTTTCAGAGAGAAATGAACACCTTTCAAGACCTTGTGAGCCTTGTCAAGTGTGTCAAACTCCACTTTGAGTCTGTCATGGCCAACCCCAAGAGCATACTTCTCAGACTTAAGCATACGAGTAAGAACAGTATCATGATCTAGTTTCTTTTGCATTTTAGCGCAGTCATCGTTGTATGACTCCTCAAGATCCAAACGAAGAGTGTGCTCCTTTTCTAGAGCAATAGATAATTCAACAATTTCATCGGCATATTCACGACTGTGTCCCTGAAGCTCGGAGATGGTCTCCTCATGAGACTCGATGAGGTCATTGGCCTCACCCAGTTGTTCCAAGAGAGCAACAAAGTGCTTCTTGGATTCTCCCTTAATAGTGCACAGAAACTTGTGAAGATCATGCTCATTAAGTTCCCCAACATCACTATCATCAACACAATTTAACAATGAAGGAGCAGTATCGATGTTGGTCTTAATGATGGGGGTTACCTGATTGATACCTTTTGCCATGAGGCATTTGGTGATGTGGTTCTCGTTGGGGCATTGAAGAGAGACACCTTCTGGGGAGAGGGAGTGGCAATAGCAACAGTTGCTGTTGCCACTGTATCATCATCATCATCATCATGGGAAGGGTACTCTTCAAGGGCCACCATCCCCTTTGGGTGAGGTTTCTTCACAAAGTTGTTCTTGATTGGAAATGACTTGGTTTTTTCTTTGCGAATGAGCTTGCCCGCATTGTCTTCCCTTTTCTCATAGGGACATTCGGCCACGAAGTGACTCACGTTACCACAATTATAGCATGTCCTCACTCGTTGCTTGGCTTTGAACCCACTCGAGTTTTTCTTGGTGAAGGTGGGCCTTGAGTTCCTCTTGTTGCCCCAGAATTGCCTTGACGCAAGATCCATGTGCTCATGATAGGCATACTTCGTGTCTTCAGGGCAGCTCTCCTCTTCCTCATCCTCTTCTTCTTCTTCAAACGTTGCTTTTGCCTTTAACGCAAGGTTGGGAGAAGCTGTCTTTGAGCGAACACGAGCAAGTGCATTGTCAGCTGTTTCGTTCATGATTGACATTGCAATGAATTCATCCAACACCTCACTAGAAGACAAGGAGTGGAAGTCTGGTCGCTGACGAATGACAGATGACATGGCTTTATTGAAAGGCATGATGGCTTTGAGAAACTTGCGCTTGACCCATGTATCATCCACATCCTTGCTCCCATGGTCCTTGAGTGCCACAGCAATAGCAATCACCCTCCGATAGAGATCACGAGGGTCATCGTCTTCCTTCATCACAAACTCATCGGCCTTATCAAGTATCACTTCATAGTTGGACCGTTGAATGCTTGAGCTTCCCTTGTACAACACCATAATGTGCTCCCAATAATCCTTGGCCAAAGTGAAGGGACGCAAGTGAGGAAGATCTTCAGGTGGCACTGCGGACTGGAGAATAAACAAAGTAGAGTGATTGTATTGATTGTCCGCATCTTCTCTTGGAGTGAGGTTGCTTGGATCATGGGGATAATATCCTTGCTCGATGATTCTCCACAAATTTGTTAAGCTGTGATTCAAATAAGACTTAATAGAAAATACCCAGTTAGCAAAATCACCTTTTACAAGCTTAGGAGGAGGACCAATAGGGTTAAGACGCGGTGTGGGAACCGGTCCTCCATAGACTAAGGGTGGTGGAACAGATGCATACGTCCCATTCCCATCATTTTCGAGAGGTTGGGAAGGTTGCATACCTTTAGCCGTTTCCCTGGCGGAATTGGCCTCCGAATCCGTGGTGGTGGGTTTAACCACCAATGCCGGTTCGGGAGAGTTTTTAATTCCTTCAATTAACTCTTTAAGCATGGTCTTGACCTCATTTGTCATGGACGTCTTGAGTGCGGCCATAGCCGTATTCAAGTCGTCCCTTGTGATCGAAGTCAAGTCCATGCCCTCGGCTTGTGCACGGGGAACTCCCTCATCATCTTCCATACTCTTCGGGTGGTTAAAACCTTAATAAAGAGACGTGGCTCTGATACCAATTGAAAGGATCGATATGGTTGACTAGAGGGGGGGGGTGAATAGGCAACGACCATTTTTAATTAATCTTAGCAAGTTAGGGTAAACAACATACGTGTTCACAAGAATAGCAACAATGGGGTGAACCGTTATGAAGCTAACAACAAGATCTACTAAGACAAGTAAGAGATAGACAACAACATAAGCATACACAAAGTAAAGGTTAGAGATAACCACAAGTGGAACCCATGAAGACGAGGATGTGTTACCGAAGTTCCTTCCCTTTGACAGGAAGTACGTCTCCCTTGGAGCGGTGTGGAAGCACAATGCTCCCCAATAAGCCACTAGGGCCACCGTATTCTCCTCACGCCCTCACACAATGCAAGGTACCGTGATTCCACTATAGGTGCCCTTGAAGGCGGCGACCGAATCTTTACAAACAAGGTTGGGGCAAACTCCACACAAAGCTTGGAGGCTCCCAACAAGACCACGAAGCTTCACCACAATGGAATATGGTCCGAGGTGACCTCAACCGTCTAGGATGCTCAAACACCCAAGAGTAACAAGATCCGCAAGGGATTGGTGGGGGAATCAACTTTTCTCTTGGTGGAAGTGTAGATCTAGGCCTTCTCAACCAATCCCTAAAGAATCAACAAGTTTGATTGGCTAGGGAGAGAGATCGGGCCCTTTTGAGCTTAGGGAGCAACAATGGAGCTTGGGAGGGTAAGAGATAGGGTTCCACAGCTAGAAGAACCCCTTATATAGTGTGTGTGGGGGGGGAATCCAACCGTTTTCCCACTCACAGCCCGAGCCTAGCGGTACTACCGCTGGCACTCCAGCGGTACTACCGCTGGGCCCATGGTAGTGCATAAGCAATACCTGGCCAACCACCGCCAAGAAAGTCTTCGCAAAAAGGTCCGTCGAAGTACAACCGCTAGGAAGGCGGTGCTAAGCTCCTGGAGCGGTACTACCGCTGACCAGGGGCGATACTACCGCCAGCCTAGCGGTACTAGTGCTAGGCACAACGGTACTACCGCTGAGGGACCATTTGCTTAGATGAGATAAACACAGAGGCGGGAGCCACTCCAAAGTTGCAGGTAAGGGGAAAGGAGATAAAGTGTGTGCGTGCAAAATTGATTCCACCCAAACCTTTCCACTACGGGTCCCCTCTTAATAGTACGCCATTCCTATGACTCAAAGAAAGAGAATCATAGAGTACACCGTGCTTCTGTTCCATAGAAAGAGGGGGCGAGTCGTCTTGTGCCGTTGACATTTGTTATCTGAAATCTTAACACACACGATCAGTCCTTTGTGGTACTGTCATCAATCACCAAAATTACTTAGGCATAAACTATGCCCTAACACACCTGTACCTGTGGGGTGGTTGTAGTAATTTGTGAGCCACAAGGACTTAGCAATATCGTGAACATGATAGCGAGCCTAACTAAGTCATTAGGTGAGGAGGGGTATGTGTTTGAGTTTGCAGCAGCACTAAGCATTTATGGTGGCTAACTTACGAGAACATGAAGTAGTTTGAGTGGTCTACGCTTGGGGGTCGTGAACTAAGAATAATCACTAAGTGATCCTGAACCTACTTACGTCAGTCATAACCCCACCATGTTCTCGATCAGAGAAGGAGCTCTGAAGGAAATAGTCACGGTTACGCACACAGTTGGCAGGTTTCAACTAAGTTATTTCAAGTTATCTAGAACCTGATGTTAAACAAAGTTTCCATGTTTGCCACATAACCGCGGACATGACTTTCTGAAAGATTTAACCCTACAGGGGTGCTCCAAGTTTCCATCACAAATTACCACAAGTTGCATAGAAAGCCTCGGTCACGAAACTCATGATCTCCTCGGATTCCTTAGTGGAAAACCTCAACTCTGAGATAACCCAAAGTCTCATCAGAATCCCGATGCATAAGATATATTGTTAAGGTAAGAACAAGTCCAGCAATACCACCCGTCGTGTCGACGAACCCGATAAGAGTCGCGTCTCTCGTTCTCATCACACGACAGATGAGCACTACGTACAGTGGCCGGGTAGAAATCCCTCGAGTTGCCCCGGGTGGCCCCTGATGACCCACAAGTATAGGGGATCAATCGTAGTCCTTTCGATAAGTAAAAATGTTGAACCCAACGAGGAGGAGAAGGCTCTGATAAACGGTTTTCAACAAGGTAATAACTGCAAGCACTAAAAGTAGCGGTAACAAGTGATGGAGTAGTGAGGTGAAACATAGCTAGCGTAAAGTAACAAGTAACAAGTAGTAGCAACGGTGCAGAAAGTGGCACAATCCCTTTTGTAGCAAGGGACAAGCCTGAACAAAGTCTTATAAGAGGAAAAGCGCTCCCGAGGACACACGGGAATTTCTGTCGTGCTAGTTTCATCATGTTCATATGATTCGCGTTCGTTACTTTGATAGTGTCGTGGTATAAGTCTGACAGTAGATGTGTAGGGTACGAAAGGATGGGCAGAGCCTTAGCTACGACGAGGTTGTATGAGTTCAGCCCCCTCTGCGGTGGAGGTAAAAGCCCTACGTCTCAGTGCTCTTGAGAGCTTTAGTGTCAAGTGGAATATAGGATTACAGTAAATGCCAACCCCTGCACCAGTGGGGAAGGGCGGCTTATATAGAGTGCGCTGCCCTTCACAACGGTCCGGTGGACAGGGGTGGAGTAGTGGCGAATAAATGCATACGTTACAGGTAACGTATGTCTTAAATGCTAATAATGGTGTATGAAAACGTACGACTGTTGCCCTCCCGGGAGGTTACGATGTACAGAGTGGAATTCAGTCGGTACGATAAATACGCTCCGAATGCTCGTCATCGACTGGATGACGGGGGGTCCTTAGTTCAGTCGGAACTGTCTAAGGGCCTTGCCCTCTGTGAAGGGTAGTCCTTGGGTAGGACCTATAGGGCAGGCCTATGACCCTACCCTGGGACTATAACCCCATCATTAGTCCCCGAATGGATCAGGGTTGGAGTGACGAAGTGGTACCTGGAGTACGGATCCGACTGGTATGGATGTGACTTTGGCGTTGTTAGCCTCGGTCCATTTTATCCTTTCGACCAATGATCCGAGTGAATATACTAGTGAAACGAACCGTCAGGGACCGAGTGCTTCCGCGGAATCTTTCGATGTGACCGGTCAAACTGACAGCGGCGGATTTTCTGGGATCTTCAAATTTCGGTTGCCGCATGCTCAGCGGGGATGTCAACATCGTCATCGAGTAGTTTGTGCCACCTCGATTACCGCGCCTTTATCTTCTCCACTAATATCGCAGCAGCCGGTCGGGGGATAAGATTTCGGGGCCACCTGTTAGTGACCCAGTCGGAACCTTATTTAAGCCTCTCCGGCGGGGGTTTCTTGTTGCGCTACCCTTGTTACTCGCACTCGCCCCGCTTCTCCCGTAGCTCACTGTGCGTTCCAAGCCTCCTCCTTCCTTTCCTCCTCTGCGGATCTGCTGCCTTCACCATGACGAAGGGATAGACGAGCAAGCTTGAGTCGCAGAAGAAGAAGAAGAAGGCGGCGGCTCCTGCTCAGCAGCGACAGCGAGCACTACCGGCGGGTTGGATCCAGGGGGATTTCCTCCCCTCTACGGTGACGACGAACGACCTGCTGGAGCTGGTGGAGCAAGGCATGATTGCCAACAAGTCGTGGAGGTTGCCGGCGGAGGGCGAGACGGAGCCGGCGCCGCAGGAGGGAGAGCGCGTCTTGCTGCTCAGCCACGTGTACAGGGGCTTCTCCCTGCCTCCCCACCCCTTTTTAGAGGTATTATGAATCACTTCGGGGCACAGCTCCATCATTTTCCTCCCAACGCGATAGCTCATCTCGCCGCATTCGTCACTCTGTGCGAGTGCTTTATTGGATGCCCCCCCATTGGGGGCTCTTTAAGTATATCTTCTCCGCTAGGTCTCAGACTGTCAAAAAGCTTAGCCAGTCGGACGATAAAACCCATCTCCTCCAGCTCTGCGGGGGCTTAGGCTTCCAAAAGAAAATGAAGAGTAGCTACCCCCCTCTCCAGTTGTCCGAGTCAGTTAGGAACTGGCAGTCGACCTGGTTCTACTACCAGGACATAGCTTGTCCGAATGCTGCGATTGGGTTGCCACCCTTTAGCCTAGACCATCCGGCTCCTCCCAGACAACTTGCGCTCTCCAAGTTGGAAAAGATTCAGATCCAGCCTTTGGTCGACGCGCTGATAACCTTCGTCCGCAAGGGAGTCACTGGCACGGACTTGCTGGAGACCTTTCTGGGTCGGCGCATCCAGCCGCTGCAAGCCCGACACCACGCCATGTGGCACTATGTGGGGCCTGAGGATTCCACTCAGACTCACCCAGAGTGTGTGACCGGGGAGACGGTGACAGCGTGGGTCCGCGGCATCACAGGCGCATGCGACAACCCCCAAGGAGCCCGACGAGTGAGGCCCTTCCGCGCCGACAACCCTCCTCCAAATGAGGTGAGCGCATCTTGTCGAGTGATTTCAATCTTCTTAGATTTATCGCTTTTCTTGTGTCGCCGCTTGGTGTCTGACGTTGTCGACTGTATTTTGTGCAGGAGTGGACCAACTGGTATTCTCCCGTCTCGAACGGGAATCCTGCTGAGGAAGAGGAGGGCAGCCAGGAGGGCAGCGTGGATAGTGCCGAGTACGTCTCCGACAGTGAGGAGACGGAGGAGGAGTCTGAAGAGGAGGAGGGGGAGGCTGGGGAGCAGAGCTCGCCACCTCCACCATCAGAGCCTCGAACTAAGCGCCGTCACGAACCTGCGGCTCCGCCGGCTCCTCCAGCAGCTCCGAGTGCTCCGCCTGCTTCTCCCGTGGCTCCGAGTGCTCCGCTAGCTCCTCCCGTGGCTCTGAGTGCTCGGAGCGTGAAGAGGACCAGGGACGCTGCTGCCGAGCCTATGGACCAACCGTCCAAGGTGGCCAAACCGAGTGGGCCCATGCCTCGGAAAGCTTTGCCTCGGATGAGGATCGCTGTTCCAGTTGCCTCGACGTAAGTGTCTTGTTCTCCCATCTTCATTCGATATTTGACTGAACTCATGCTTATCGGACGAGTGGATTTTACTCGACAGAGCTGCCACCTCTGCCACCTCTCTGCCACGCCAGGATGATGATCCCATGGATGCGGATAACGTTGCCACATCTCAGCAAGGTGCGTTGTGACGACTCCGAGAGTTTGCATTATTGTTCCGCGAGTGCTGTCTTTAATCTTGCCCTTTTTCTGCAACCTCATGTTGTTCAGTCGAGCTTCCCTCGGAGGTGATTCATCTGGAGGAGGACGACCAAAGGGGATCAGGGCCAACTTTGGCGCCTGTCCTTGAGGTTGTTCCATCTGTTGCTGCTCCCACCGTGGACGCGCCGCCGATCGAGCCGCTGCCGTCGACTGAGGCGGTGTCCCTCGCGGCGGAACCGACTGGAGCGGGACTTGGGATGCCCAAGGAGTCTTCTGTTGTGCCAGGCCTGTTGATAGTCCAGTACGACGCCCGACACCTCCCGGAAGACCAAGTGGGAGCCGCCAAGGAGGCCATGGTTCAGGTGGAGTTGATGGTGGGTGATGCAAAGGGAGCGTACAACTCCATCACGTCTTTGTACAAGAGAAGCTTGGAGCTCCGAGACGATATCCGAGTAAGTGCGCTAGTAAGTTTTTACTTCCCTCTTGTAACCCACTGGGTGTCCAAGTGATATACTCGGAGACAGTAGGATTATTTTGCAGTGGGTTCACTCATAGTGAACCCAGTGGGTGTAGTCCCCGAGACTGGTGTTGAGAGCTTGCACCGGCAGTTGTCTTTATATGCAGTTCCCGTTATCTGAGCAGATCCGAGCTGGTCTGCCCGAATATTACCAGTGAGGGCACTCGGAGTGCATCCACTGGATGTAGTCCCCAAGAGTAGGGTTACTCAGGTCGGGTTATAGCATTCTCGTAGATTTGCATGTTCGTCATGTAGCTCAATAGGGCCGGCCTGTTCGAGCTTCATGCGAGTGGGGTCACTCTTAATGAACCCACTGGGTGTAGTCCCCGAGACCGCTGTCGAGTGCTTGCATCGGCAGGGGTCTGAAGAACTTTGTTTGTTTTCCTTGTTGAATGTGTCTGAGCTTTCCTTTGGGCTGATTTGGCAGAAGACTTGCGAAATGGGATCCGCGTACAATACTGTGAAGGCGGAAAAGGTTCAGCTTGCTGCGGAATTGGAGGCGGCTGTAAATGACTTGGCTGGTGTGAAGGGGGCACTTGCTGACCGAGAGAAGTCTTTGGAGGAGTCCCGGGAGACCAACAAGGCATTGGTGGCCGAAATTGAGAAAATGGGCAAGCAAAGAAGTGAACTGATGGGTCAAATGAAGGTGATGAACCGTCGATGCATTTCGCAGGAGAAGTATGTCAACGACTGGGCGAGGAAGATGATTGCATTGTTTGGTGGTAAGCTTCTTGCCGAGTGCTTCTTGACTTTGTAATTCATTCTGCGCTTACTTTCTGCTCTTCTTTTCTTTGCAGATTTTTGTCTGGACGCTGAGGCTGAAGCGACCGACATTGAACGGTCGGTTGTTCCGAACGTTCCACTCGGCGACGAAGCGAATCGGGACATGCTCCGAGCACATATTCTCCTTGGCAGAGTGGGGCCTTTCATCGGTCGTCTGAGAGAAGTCATCGGCCGGATCGACAAGGAGCTATGGCCCGAAGACGATTCCCGGCAGGAAATAGAAGGGTTGATGACTCGGCTGGAGGACGTCCCGAACAGAGTGCATGCATGGAAGAAGTCTGCCGCGCGTTGTGGAGCGGACGTGGCGCTATCGCTGGTCCGAGTGCACTGCAAGGAAGCTCGCGAAGAAAAGCTGAAGGCGTTGCAGGTCGCCAACACCAAGAAGCTTCGATTCGAAGATTTCATGGAGACCTTCCTCGAGACAGCCACTCGTATCGCGGACGGGATCGATCTTGAGACCTTTGTGGAGCCTGCCAGTCCTGGTGCCAGTCCTGATGACGCTTGAAAAACTTTACCTCGGTATGCCGAGTGGTATCTGTATCAAACTTGGGCCACTCCTATTGGCCGTCACATTCGTGGTTCGGTGTGGGTAAGCTTGATCCACACCGAGCTGACTATCGTAGATCCAACGGAATCGAATATTTTGCTGTTCTTTCGCCAAGTTTATTTTCTGACACGATTTGAGCTCGTGGTTTTTGTTTGGCGTTTCTTGGTGAAGCCAATGGCAAACATGCGGAGCATGTAGTTGTCAGTTGTCTTGACATCCACATGAGCCTCAATGAGGGTCTGCTAAGCCCCCGAGTGGATCTCGAGGATACACTCGAAGGAAGCTTTTTTACTTAGGCGATTCTGGATCGCAGCTAAGTCCTCGAGTGTATCATCTCGTCCGCACTCGGAGTGAGTTGATACTCATGTAGTTGTCAGTTGTCTTGACATCCACATGAGCTTCAATGAGGGTCTGCTAAGCCTCCGAGTGGATCTCGAGGATACACTCGAAGGAAGCTTTTTACTTAGGCGATTCTGAATCGCAACTAAGTCCCCGAGTGCGGTATCTCGTGCGCACTCGGAGCGAGTTGATACTCATGTAGTTGTCAGTTGTCTTGACATCCACATGAGCCTCGATGAGGGTCTGCTAAGCCTCCGAGTGGATCTCGAGGATACACTCGAAGGAAGCTTTTTACTTAGGCGATTCTGGATCGCAGCTAAGTCCCCGAGTGCGGCATCTCGTGCGCACTCGGAGCGAGTTGATACTCATGTAGTTGTCAGTTGTCTTGACATCCACATGAGCCTCAATGAGGGTCTGCTAAGCCTCCGAGTGGATCTCGAGGATACACTCGAAGGAAGCTTTTTACTTAGGCGATTCTGGATCGTAGCTAAGTCCCCGAGTGCGGCTGTTAGCGCACACTCGGAGAGAATTTTTTGACTTAGGCGATTCTGGATCGCAGCTAAGTCTCCGAGTGCGGCTGTTAGCGCACACCCGGAGAGAATTTTTGACTTAGGCGATTCTAGAACTCAGCTAAGTCCCCGAGTGCGGCTGTTAGCGCACACTCGGAGAGAATTTTTTGACTTAGGCGATTCTGGATCGCAGTTAAGTCCCTGAGTGCGGCTGTTAGCGCACACTCGGAGAGAATTTTTGACTTAGGTGATTCTGGATCGCAGCTAAGTCCCCGAGTGCGGCTGTTAGCGCACACTCGGAGAGAATTTTTGACTTAGGCGATTCTGGATCGCAGTTAAGTCCCCGAGTGCGGCTGTTAGCGCACACTCGGAGAGAATTTTTGACTTAGACGATTCTAGATCGCAGCTAAGTCCCCGAGTGCGGTTGTTAGCGCCCACTCGGAGAGATTTTTTTTAGACCGGAGTCTGCAAACGCGGAAGAATTTTGGACCTGCAAAAAATCAGTCTGCTTTGTATTACTTCAATGATACTTGTTCTTTACATTGCCTTCGTCGGCGGTCACGTGAAGAAGCGCTTCAGGAGATCTCCGTTCCATTCTGGCGGCTCGTCTGTTTCCCTGTCGAGGTTGTAGAGTCGATATGCTCCGTTGTTCAGCACCTTAGAGATGATGAAGGGTCCTTCCCAGGCGGGAGCCAACTTGTGAGGCCTCTGCTGGTCCACTCGGAGCACCAGGTCACCTGCTTGGAATGTGCGACTCCTCACGTGCCGTGCGTGAAAACGCCGCAAATCTTGTTGATAAATTGTTGAGCGAGTCAGTGCCATCTCGCGCTCTTCTTCTAGTAGATCCACTCCGTCTTGCCTGGCCTGCTCCGCTTCGGCTTCAGAGAAGAGTTCGACTCGTGGAGAGTTGTGAAGCAAGTCGTCGGAAGGACTGCCTCTGCTCCATAAACGAGGAAGAACGGGGATCGCCCTGTAGATCTATTCGGAGTTGTGCGGAGGCCCCACAACACCGAAGGCAGCTCGGTGACCCACGCGCCAGCGGCATGTCCAACTTCTCGCATGAGTCGAGGCTTCAACCCTTGAAGAATAAGTCCGTTCGCCCGCTCTGCTTGCCCGTTGGTTTGAGGGTGCGCCACAGATGCAAAATCCACTCGGATACCTTGGCCTGTGCAAAAACCTTTGAATCTGTCCGAGTCAAAGTTTGTGCCATTGTTAGTGATTATGCTGTGCGGGACTCCGAATCTGGAGATGATGTCTCTGACAAATTTGATGGCCGTAAGGGCGTCGAGCTTCTTGATGGGCTTGGCTTCAATCCACTTGGTGAACTTGTCGACTGCCACCAACAGATGAGTGAATCCCCCTTGGCCTGTTCTAAATGGTCCGACTGTATCTAATCCCCACACTGCGAACGGCCAAACAAGAGGGATTGTTTTCAACACAGATGTTGGCTTGTGGGACTTGTTCGAATAGAACTGACAGCCTTCACATCGGTCGACCATATCCTTTGCCATTTCATTCGCCTGCAACCAGAAGAAGCCAGCTCTGAATGCTTTGGCGACGGTTGCTCTTGAGGAGGCATGATGGCCGCAAGTTCCCGAGTGAATTTCTTCCAGGATTAACCGTCCCTCCTCAGGGGAGATGCATCGCTGAAGGACTCCTAAAACACTTTCCTTGTACAACTGGCCATCAATGATGGTGAAGGACTTCGACCTGCGGACGATCTGCCTCGCTTGGACTTCGTCCTCTGGTAATTCTTGCCTCAGGATGTATGCAATGAACGACACAGTCCAATCGGGGATGATAGCAAGAATCTCCATGATCAAATCAACCACAGCGGGGACCTCGACTTCAGTCGGATCTGTTGAGCTCTTCGGTTGTACCGGTTCCTCTGTAAAGGGGTCTTCTTTCACTGAAGGGAGATGTAGGTGCTCGAGGCAGACATCACTCCGGACTGGTCTCCGAGTGGATCCGAGTTTTGCCAACTCATCAGCTGCTTGGTTCTTCAGTCGCGGAACATGGTGAAGTTCCAGACCTTCAAACTTCTTCTCGAGCTTCCTTACTGCTTTGCAGTATGCAGTCATGGTGGGGTTCCTGACATCCCACTCCTTCATCACTTGATTAACCACCAAATTTGAATCGCCATAGACCATCAGGCGACGGACGCCGAGTGTGATGGCCATGCGCAATCCGTAAAGGAGAGCTTCATACTCTGCCTCATTGTTGGAGGAATCAAAATGTATCTGCAACACATACTTAAGCTTATCACCTTTCGGCGATATGATCACTACGCCAGCGCCGGAGCCATTCAGCATCTTGGACCCGTCGAAGAACATAGTCCAATGAGCCGAGTATATGTGAGTCGGTTGTGTTGTTCTACCCATTCTGCTATGAAGTCAGCCAGGGCTTGAGACTTTATAGCCTTCTTGGCTTCAAACTTGATGTCGCAGTATAACATCTCCATAGCCCACTTCGCCACTCGGCCTGATGCGTCTCGATTGTGGAGGATTTCCGACAACGGAGCATCATAAACGACAGACACCGAGTGGTCTTGGAAATAGTGAGCCACCTTCTTTGCAGTCATGTAGATCCCATAAATAAGCTTTTGATAATGTGGATACCTCTGCTTGGAAGGAGTCAGGACTTCGGAAACATAATATACTGGCCGCTGATCCTTGTACGCTTTGCCTTCTTCTTCATGTTCGACTGTAAGAACATTGTTGACGACTTGATTTGTAGCCGCGATGTACAGAAGAAGGGGTTCTTTATTGAGCGGGGCAGTAAGAACCGGCTGGGTGGAAAGCAGGGCTTTGAGGTCGTCGAATGCAATCTGGGCTTCGTCTGTCCACTCGAAAGTATCTGATTTCTTCATGAGTCGGTACAGAGGTAATGCCTTCTCGCCGAGTCGAGCGATAAACCTGCTCAAAGCCGCTAGGCAACCTGTGAGCCTTTGAACATCACGTATTCTAACCGGCCGCTCCATTCGGACGATGGTCCCGATCTTTTCGGGGTTGACATCGATTCCTCGTTCGGTAACGAAGAAACCGAGTAACTTTCCGCTGGGAACACCGAATGAACACTTGGCAGGGTTGAGCTTGATATCGTACCTACGAGGGTTGGCGAATGTTTCTGCCAAGTCAGTCAGCAGGTCGGAACCTTTGCGTGACTTGACTATGATATCTTCCATATATGCCTCCACATTTCGACTGATTTGGTCAAGGAGGCATTTCTGGATCATGCGCATAAAAGTTGCTCCTGCATTCTTCAAACCGAATGGCATAGTGATGTAGCAGAAACACCCGAATGGGGTGATGAAGGCTGTTTTTATTTCATCGGGACCATACAGACGGATCTTATGATAGCCCGAATAGGCATCAAGGAATGATAAACGCTCGCAACCCGCAGTCGAATCGAGAATTTGATCAATGCGGGGGAGCGGGAAATGATCTTTCGGGCATACCTTATTGAGATGCTTGAAGCTGATGCACATACGGTGGGACTTGTCCTTCTTGGGCACCATGACAATATTGGCGAGCCACTCGGAGTGGTGTACCTCACGAATGAAGTTGGCTGCCAAAAGTTTAGCCACCTCCTCTCCGATTGCCTTCCTTTTGTGCGCGGCGGACCGACGGAGGCGTTCTCGGACGGGCCGAGCGATAGGATCCACATGCAGTCGGTGCTCAGCCAACTCCTTGGGTACACCTGGCATGTCAGCGGGCTTCCATGCGAAAATGTCCCAGTTCTCACGGAGGAATTGGATGAGCTCGACTTCCTATTTTGGATCAAGGGTGGTGGAGATGTTCGTCGGGGCGGTGGTGTCGTCCGTTGGGTGGATGTTGACTTTCTTCGTGTCGCCCGCCGACTGGAATGCGGACTCCGAAGCTGGCTTCTTCGAACGCATCAAGTCAGCGGGGTCGGCTGTCTTCTTGTACTCATCCAGCTCGAGGATATCCATCCGCTGATCGGTAATCCGCGACCCCTGCTGCAGACACTCTTCGGCCCGTTGCCGATTGCCTATGATGGTGATCACACCTTTGGGACCCGGCATCTTCAGCTTCAAATACACGTAACATGGACGGGCCATGAAACGTGCATACACCGGACAGCCCAGAATCGCATGGTATGCACTCTGGAACTCCACCACCTCGAATGTTAGCTTTTCCTTGCGAAAGTTCTTGTCGGAGCCGAAAACGACGTCTAACGCGATCTGACCGAGTGACTTGGCCTTTCGTCCTGGGACGACTCCGTGGAACTGCATGCTGCTCTCGCTAAGTTTGGACATCGGAATGCCCATCCCCTTGAGAGTGTCAGCGTACATGATGTTCAAGCCGCTGCCGCCATCCATGAGGACTTTGCGCAGTCGGACTCCTTCCACCACCGGGTCGACTACCAGAGCCTGCCTCCCCGGGGTGGGTACGTGTGCTGGATGATCCGACTGATCAAAGGTGATCGCAGTCTGAGACCATTTGAGGAATGTGGGGTTGGTCGGGGTGGCCATGTTCACCTCCCTGTTCACCAGCTTCAGTCGACTCTTGCTTTCCACGTCAGCAAAAATCATTAATGTTGCATGGACTTGGGGGAATGGATCCTCCTTGTCCTCATCATCCTGCTCGTTGTCCTTTTCACTCGGCTGCCCTTCGCCGAACCCTTGGATCAGGAGGCGACATTGCCGAGTGGTGTGCTTCGGGAATATGGCGTTGCCTTCTTCATCCATCTTCGTGTGGATCGGACATGGCTGATCCAGGATGGAGTTCCCGAACTGCTTCTTCTTGGCGGTATACTGAGCTTTCCCCTTGCCCTTGAACTTGGCATTTGTAACGGCAGCTGCCTCTGCCTGCGGAGTGGACGGAGCTTTCTGCTTTTGCTTCCGATTGTTGTTACCATCTCCGTCGGTGACTGCTTTGTGCTTGCCGCTACGTATGCGGTCTTCTTCTTCACCATTTGCATAGCGTGTGGCTATCTCCATCATCTTGCTCATGGAGATGTCGCCTGTCCGACCGAACTTCAGGTACAGATCTGTGTACCGCACGCCTGCCTTGAATGCGCAGACTGCTTGATGCTCAGTGACGTTCTCCACCGTGTGGTAGAGGGTCGTCCAGCGCTGGATGAAATCGCGCAGGGGCTCATTCTGCTGCTAGACGTAGTGCTGGAGCTCCACGAGACAAGCAGGGCGTTTGCACGTGCCCTCGAAGGTCCTGATGAACACTTGGGACAGATCTGCCTAGCTGTAGATGCTTGATGGAGCCAACTGATTCAGCCACGCTCGTGCCGAGCCGTCGAGCATCAGGGGGAGATGTTTCATGGCGACCTGGTCATCTCCGCCACCGATCTGGACCGCCACTCGGTAGTCGTCCAGCCACGTTTCTGGCTTGGATTCTCCTGTGAACTTTCTGATCCCCGTCGCCAATCGGAAGTTGGGAGGGATGTCAGCTGAACGGATGGCCCGACTGAAGCACTCGGGGCCAGCGACGATGGTCCTGCTTCCACTCGAACGGTCTCTATGGTGACCATCACGGTGGGCTCGACTCCTGTCGACCTTCCTTTGGGCGATGTGCCCTCTTGCGTCGGGCCTTGGATCATACGTGTCACCGACTGAACGCCGATCATCATGATGTCGAGGCCCGTAAGGCCCACCCCACGGAGGGGTGCATGAACGGCGACGATCTTTGGGATTCGTGGAACGGCTGCCCCCTCCGCGTCGCTGATGAGAGTGGGGGCTGTAAACCGACCGATGTGTGTTCGCGTGAACAGAACTGTTGTGGATCCTGTTGTGCGACTGGGAGACCGTCGAATTCTGCTGCTGCGCCGTGTGCAACAGGGCACGGATCTGCTCGATCCCTCTACCAGCCTCCGAATCAGTCGGTTGGAGGGAATCGGCTATCTTGGCAGCGGCAGCCAGGTTGAGGACGGGTGTACGGAACACCTCGACGTTGCTCTGACGAGTGCGTCGACTGGCAGAACGGTGGTGTTGACGGCGAGCGCCGGACGATTCGCCGACCTCGTGCTCGTTCCCGCCAGTCCGGTGGGGACTTTCATGGGAATTTGCCATGAGAACTTCGGCTGCAGGCCCGCGACCCAAGTACTCGGAAGGCAACTCAATCGGAACTGAGTCCAAGCACTGGGACGGTGGCGCGACCACAACCGACTCGAGGACCGCCACTTGAGAGGACGCGTTCTGGCGCGCCTGGGCGTGTCGCACCCAACGCTGGAGCCGCGGACGGCGGGACCGCTTGTTGCGGCGCGTGACGGGGGCGAAGGTCGACACCGGGGCCGACTGCTGGAGAAGAAGGACGCCGTGGGAACGGGCACGGAAGTGCGTAGCCCCGCGACTGGGGAGCGCCTTGACGTCGAGAGACGCATCCCGAAGCCATGTCGAATCGTCGACGACGAAGGAGAGTGCGCCGAAGAGGATCTCCCGACCCATGCACAAATCTCCGGCGGACGACATGACGAAAAGATGAAGCTGCAAACTCACCGGAAGTCGCTTAGACGCCTGCCCCAAGGTGGGCGCCAATTGTCTTGGTATAAGTCTGACAGTAGATGTGTAGGGTAGGAAAGGATGGGCAGAGCCTTAGCTACGGCGAGGTTGTATGAGTTCAGGCCCCTCTGCGGTGGAGGTAAAAGCCCTACGTCTTAGTGCTCTTGAGAGCTTTAGTGTCGAGTGGAATATAGGATTACAGTAAATGCCAACCCCTGCACCAGTGGGGAAGGGCGGCTTATATAGAGTGCGCTGCCCTTCACAACGGTCCGGTGGACAGGGGTGGAGTAGTGGCGAATAAATGCATACGTTACAGGTAACGTATGTCTTAAATGCTAATAATGGTGTATGAAAACGTACGACCGTTGCCCTCCTGGGAGGTTACGATGTACAGAGTGGAATTCAGTCGGTACAATAAATACGCTCCGAATGCTCGTCACCGACTGGATGACGGGGGGTCCTTAGTTCAGTCGGAACTGTCTAAGGGCCTTGCCCTCTGTGAAGGGTAGTCCTTGGGTAGGACCTATAGGGCAGGCCTATGACCCTACCCTGGGACTATAACCCCATCAGATAGTTTGATATGTGGGTGGACCGGCGCTTGGGTACTGCCCTTACTTGGACAAGCATCCCACTTATGTTTAACCCCTCTCGCAAGCATCCGCAACTACGAAAGAAAAATTAAGACAACGTCTAACCATAGCATTAAACTAGTGGATCCAAATTAGCCCCTTACGAAGCAACGCATAGACTGGGGTTTAAGCTTCTGTCACTCCAGAAACCCATCATCTACTTACTACTCCCCAATGCCTTCCTCTAGGCCCAAATATGGTGAAGTGTTATGTAGTCGAAGTTCACATAACACCACTAGAGGAAAAACAACATACAACATATCAAAATACCGAACGAATACCAAACTCACATGACTATTATTAGCATGACTTATCCCATGTCCTCAGGAACAAAAGTGACTACTCACAAAGCATAATCATAATCATGATCAGAGGTGTAATGAATAGCATCAAGGATCTGAACATAAACTCTTCCACCAAGTAATCCAACTAGCATCAACTACAAAGAGTAATCAACACTACTAGCAACCTTACAAGTACCAATCGGAGTCGCGAGACGGAGATTGGTTGCAAGAGATGAACTAGGGATTGGAGAGGACATGGTGCTGATGAAGATGTTGGTGGAGATGCCTCCCCTCCGACGAGAGGAGTGTTGGTGATGACGATGGCGACGATTTCCCCCTCCGGGAGGGAAGTTTCCCCGGCACAATCGTCCTGCCGGAGCTCTAGATTGGATCTACTCAAGTTCCGCCTCGTGGCGGCGGCGAAACCACGAAAAAACTCTCGAATGATTTTTTCTGGAACAAAACCCTTCATATAGCAAAAGAGGGGGGCCAGTGGGCCGCCAGGGTGCCCACAAGCCCTGTTGGTGCGGCCAGGGGGGGTAGGCCACGACAACCAGGCTTGTGGGCCCCTGGTTGCTCCCCTCTGACACTTCTTTTGCCTAGTATTTTTTATAAAATCCAAAAAAGTCCACGTTGATTTTCATGACATTTGGAGTTGCGCAGAATAGAGCACTCAGACTTGCTCCTTTTCCAGTCCAGAATTCCAGCTGCCGGTATTCTCCCTCTTCAAGTAAACCTTGCAAAATAAGAGAGAAAAGGCATAAGTAAGGTTCCACAAAGTATAATAACAGTCCATAAAGCGATAAATATCAACATGAAAGCATGATGCAAAATGGAGTATCAACTCCCCAAGCTTAGACCTCGCTTGTCTTCAAGCGAAAACCAAGACCCAAAACATGTCCACATGTTTAGGGATGAAGGTGTCGATAAAACAAAATACGGACATGAGGTCATCATGATCACACATAGAACATCAATACATCATAGAGATTCTTATGGTAAAGTAACAATTCCTTCACAAAGCAAAGTATGAAACAAAAAACTTACCGGGAAGTAGCCAAAAACAGTCCCTAGTCATTGAAGCAATTGCAATTTATCATATTATTCGAAAGAGTCAAATGAGAGCTTGTAAGGCAAATCCACATACTCAATCATCTCTTTTGTTTTCCACAATTGTTACAACTCACGTGGTACTCATGGTATCAAAGTTTTAGTTGGACACAGAGAAAGATAGGGGCTTATAGTTTTGCCTCCCAACCATTTACCTCAAGGGTAAAGTCAACAATAATAAAGCATAAGTACTCAGCTCCAAGTTGATATATGAATATAGATCTTTCCCAAGCATATGACGTTCACCAAGAAAAAGGCTAAATAAGGAATTGGTGAAGATCACCATGACTCTTACAAGGGCAAAAAGTAAAGGTACAAGATAGGCCCTTCGTAGAGGGAAGCACAGGTTGTCATGCGCTTTTGAGGTTTGGATGCGTGTCCTCTTAGTGCAGAGGAACGTCACTTTATATTGCCCCCTGTGATAAAGAACTTTATTATGCAGTCTGTCGCTTTTATGTCTTCCTCATCACAGGTTCGTATAAAGCTTATTTTCCACACACTAATAGATCATACATTTTAGAGAGAAAATTTTATTGCTTGCACCAATGACAACTTAATTGAGGGATCTTATTCAATCCATAGGTAGGTATGGTGGACACTCATGGCAAAACTGGGTTGAAGGTTTATGGATGCACAAGTAGTATCTCTACTTGGTGCGGGAGTTTTGGCTAATATGAGGTGGTAGCAATCGTCACATGCTAAGGGATCTCTAATCATATAACATTGTTTGGAACCAAGCAAACACAATTCATTATGTTGTCTTCCTTGTCCAACATCTACTTCTAGGCATGTAGTAGTTTGGTGAGTGCTCACAATTATAGAAAGTGTCTAAGATGATATATTTATATGTGAACCTCTCTTTCCTTATTACTTCTTATTAATTGCAACAATGACTGAGGTCTATGTTGGTCTACTCTCAACAAGTTTCAAT
Organism: Hordeum vulgare subsp. vulgare; assembly: GCF_904849725.1. Taxonomy (NCBI): domain Eukaryota; kingdom Viridiplantae; phylum Streptophyta; class Magnoliopsida; order Poales; family Poaceae; genus Hordeum; species Hordeum vulgare. Next base: position 565,784,901 of record NC_058524.1, on the reverse strand, counting down.
CATCATACTTGTTATATGTGAAGCTATCACTTTCATAAGATCGTCTCATGATCTTTCATGCTATCGTTCTTTTCATACTTTTGATCATGGCACAAAACAAAGCCCTTGACTAAGATACTCTTTATTATATAGCTCGCAAGCTCGAATACATCGGGGGAGACACAAGGCAAAAGACTCAAACTAAACACTAAAGACTTATTCCACTAAGAGAAGAAATAAAACTGAAAAGGAAAGAACTAAAACAAAGGTAAAAGCAAAAGATATAAAGGTGATACGATACTAGGGAAACTCCCCCAAGCTTGGAAAAAGCCAAGGGGATTGACCATACCAATGCTTAGTTGTCTTCCTTTGGTGGTGATGGTGGTGGTGTTGTTGAAGTAGTCTTTGCCTTTGATTCCAAGAGAGCTATCAATCTTTGATTTATACCTTTGAGATCTGCGACATGGTTTTCCAGCAAAACAACTTCACGAGAAAGGGAAATATTGCGAGCACGAGTTGTTTCACAAAACCTCAAGAGTTCAATCAAGGAAGGAGACAACACGTGGAGGAAGGGTTGGAGAAAATCTACTCCTTCAACGTCTTCAATGTTGAACCTAGGTTGAGCTTCCTCCCTAGCTTGGGTTTTCTCCTTAGTTTTGTCCCTCGCATCCGTGACTTCTACTCTTTTCAGATCAGCATCTTCTTCTTCATGAACTCGAGGGAGATTATTCTCCCCAACAGATTCCTGAGACATCTTTGCTCTAAATCTGCGGCAGACAACAAGCTTGAAACGAAAATAGAGGAAAATTGCGCGATACGGAGATCAAAACCCTTGGGCGTATATATAATGTTTTTTTGGACCAGAAGGAGTGCTCCGCAAGAAAACAGAGTCCGGGAGGCACACGAGCTGCCCACAAGCCCTGTTGCCGCGACCAGGGGGGAGGCCGCGACAACCAAGCTTGTGGCCACCTCGTGCGCTCTCCGGACTGCTTTCCTAATTTTCCAAAAATTCCAAAACGGACAAAATTTCCTATTGGAAAAGTTTTGGAGTCCAATTACTTGCCGAAACGGAGACCTCTTGGTTTTCAGGGTCTGAAACAGGCCGATAAACATCCCTTATGTACTCCTCTGGAGTTATGATATTGATGATATTGGTCTCAACATTTATGGGAGTACCAGAGATATAATTCTTGATTCTTTGCCCGTTTACCACTCTAGGAAAATTGCCTTCTGTGTTATTGATTTTGATGGCACCGGAACGATATACTTTCTCAACAACGTAGGGACCTTCCCATTTAGAGAGAAGCTTGCCTGCGAAGAATCTTAAACGAGAATTGTATAGCAGGACATAATCACCTACATTTAACTCTCGTTTTTGTATTCTTTTATCGTGCCATCTCTTAACCTTTTCCTTGAACAACTTGGCATTCTCATATGCCTGGGCCCTCCATTCATCTAATGAGTTGATATCAAACAACCGCTTCTCACCGGCAAGTTTGAAATCGAAGTTGAGCTCTTTGATTGCCCAATAAGCTTTGTGTTCAAGCTCAAGAGGTAAATTATAGGCCTTACCGTAAACCATTTTATACGGCGACATGCCCATGGGATTCTTATAAGCAGTCCTATAAGCCCATAGTGCATCGTCAAGTTTGCTAGACCAATTCTTTCGAGATCTATTGACGGTCTTTTGTAAGATCAATTTGATCTCCCTATTACTCAACTCCACTTGACCACTAGACTGAGGATGATAAGGAGATGCAATTCTATGGTTGACATCATACTTAGCGAGCATCTTGCGGAAAACACCATGAATGAAGTGCGAACCGCCATCAGTCATCAGATATCTAGGGACTCCAAATCTTGGGAAAATGACTTCTTTAAGCATCTTAATAGAGGTGTGGTGATCAGCATTCTTAGTGGGGATAGCCTCTACCCACTTAGTGACATAATCCACATCAACTAAGATGTGAGTGTACCCATTGGAACTCGGGAAAGGTCCCATATAATCAAAGCCCCAGACTTCAAATGGTTCAATGACCAGTGAATAGTTCATAGGCATTTCCTGACGCTTACTGATGTTCCCTATTCTTTGGCATTCATCACAAGACAGGACAGACTTACGGGCATCCTTGAAGAACGTGGGCCAATAGAAACCTGATTGCAATACCTTATGAGCAGTTCTGTCTCCAGCATGGTGTCCTCCGTAAGCCTCAGAATGACACTTCTATAGGATCTGCCCCTGTTCATGTTCAGGCACACAACATCTAATAACACCACCTACTCCTTCCTTATAGAGGCGAGGATCATCCCAAAAGTAGTGTCTCAAATCAAAGAAGAATTTCTTCTTTTGCTGGTAGGTGAAGCTGGGTGGTATGTATTTGGCTACGATATAGTTTGCGTAATCAGCATACCATGGTCCGCTATGTGAAGTGCGGATGACATTCAATTGCTCATCAGGAAAGCTGTCATCAATAGGTCGTGGGTCATCAAGGAGATTCTCTAGCCTAGACAAGTTATCTGCTACACGGTTATCAGCACCCTTTCGGTCAACAACATGCAAATCAAATTCCTGTAGCAGGAGAACCCATCTGATTAGCCTAGGCTTAGCGTCCTTCTTCTCCATGAGGTACTTAATAGAAGCATGATCAGAGTGAATATTGACTTTGGAGTCAACTATATAAGATCTGAACTTTTCACATGCAAACACGACTGCTAAAAACTCCTTCTCCGTGGTGGCATAGTTTCTTTGGGCATTGTCTAGAGTTTTACTAGCATAGTGAATGACATTCAACTTCTTGTCAACTCTTTGTCCTGGAACATCACCAACAGCATAATCACTAGCATCACACATGATTTCAAAGGGCAAGTTCCAATCAGGTGGTTGAACAATAGGTGCAGTTATCAGGGCCTTCTTACGTATTTCGAAAGCTTCCTCACAATCCTCATCAAAAACAAAAGGAACATCCTTCTACAAGAGGTTGGTAAGAGGCCTAGAAATCTTAGAGAAGTCTTTAATGAACCTTCTATAGAAACCAGCATGACCTAGGAAACTTCGTATACCTCTGATATCTGTGGGGCAAGGCATTTTCTCAATTGCATCAACCTTAGCCTTATCAACTTCAATGCCTCTCTCAGAGATTTTGTGTCCTAAGACGATGCCTTCATTAACCATGAAGTGGCACTTCTCCCAGTTCAATACAAGGTTGGTATCTTTGCATCTCTGTACGACTCGATCAAGGTTGCTGAGGCAATCGTCAAAGGAAGAACCGTAGACGGAGAAATCATCCATGAAAACCTCAACAATCTTTTCACAAAAGTCAGAGAATATAGCCATCATACATATTTGAAAGGTGGCAGGTGCATTGCACAAGCCAAAAGGCATACGTCTATAAGCGAAGGTACCGAAGGGGCATGTGAAGGTGGTTTTGTCTTGATCAGATTGTGCAACAAGTATTTGCGAGAAACCTGAATAACCGTCTAGAAAGCAGAAGTGTGTGTGTTTAGATAGCCTTTCTAGCATCTGGTATATGAATGGTAAAGGATAATGGTCCTTCCTGGTTGCCTTGTTCAGTTTCCGGAAGTCTATCACCATCCTATAGCTAGTAATAATCCTCTGCGGGATTAGTTCATCCTTATCATTAGGAATGACGGTGATACCTCCCTTCTTAGGTATGCAATGTACTGGACTTACCCAATCACTATGAGCAACAGGATAGATGATTCCTGCTTCCAGAAGCTTTAATATTTCTTTTCTCACAACCTCTTTCATCCTCGGATTTAATCTCCATTGATGATCAGCAACTGGCTTAGAAGCAGGATCGGTTTTAATCTTGTGCTCACATAGAGTGGGACTAATACCCGTAAGATCATCAAGAGTATATCCAATAGCAGCACGGTGCTTCCTCAAGGTTTTTAATAACTTCTTCTCTTCGTGATCCGAGAGGTGAGCACTAATAATAACAGGATATATCTCCTTCTCATCAAGATAGGCATACTTAAGAGTATCTGGTAACCGTTTTAGCTCGAACACAGGATCTCCCTTTGGTGGGGGAGGATCCCCAAGCAGTTCAACATGCAGATTATTCTTGAGAATAGGATATTGTTCTAAGACAATTTTATCTATCTCATCTCTTTCCTCCATATGCATATCATTTTCATGCTCAAGCAGATATTGCTCTAAAGGATCCGTAGGAGGTACGGCAATAGAGGCAAGAGCAATGATTTCATCCCTACCAGACGACTCTTTTTCATGGGGTTGTCTTCCAAACTTGGAGAAGTTAAATTCATGAGACACACCCTCGAGACTAACCGTGACAGTCTGCTTAATGCAATCAATGTGAGCATTGACACTGTTGAGAAAGGGTCTACCAAATATGATGGGACAAAAGCTATCTTGTGCTGTACCAAGGACGAGGAAATCAGTAGGATACTTCGTCTTACCACACAAGACTTCTACATCTCTCACAATTCCCAGAGGGCAGATAGTGTCTCTATTAGCTAGCGTAATAGTGACATCAATGGGTTCTAACTCAACAGGTGCAATCTCATCTTTGATTTCATCATATAGGGAATGGGGTATTACACTAACACTAGCTCCCATATCACATAAACCATGGTAATAGTGATCTCCTATCTTGACAGAAACAACGGGCAGGCCAACTACAGGTCCGTATTTGTCTTTCGCGTGAGGTTTAGCAATTCTAGCGGAGTCCTCACAGAATTTGATAACATGCCCGTCTATGTCTTCGGCTAAGAGATCTTTGATAATAGCAACACTAGGTTCAACTCTAATTTCCTCAGGGGGTGCAAGTGGTCTAATGTAACCCCTACGTATCAGAGTTGGAGCTTTAGAATAATCCTTTATCCTAGCAGGGTAAGGTGGTTTCTCAGCGTAGGCACAAGGAACAACATGATCACTAAAAGCAATGATTTTCTCCTCAAATAGATTGGTTTTGACTATGTTGCTTTCTACACGAGGATGATATTTAAACCACTTCTCTTTGGGAAGATTAACATGAGCAGCAAAAGATTCACATAGAGAAGCTACTATCTGAGAGTGAGGTCCATACTTAGTGCTAAAATCTCTAGAAGTGTTTGTCTCAACAAAAGATTTAACGCAATCAAACTGGAAATTCATACCTGACTCCTTACCTTCTTCCAGCTCCCGATCTTCAGAGTTACGTTTGATTCTTTCCAATAAATTCCACTTGTGATCAATATCCTTCTTCATAAAAGAACCGGTACAAGAAGTGTCAAACATGGTACGATCTTCATGAGAAAGCCGAGCATAAAAGTTCTGAGTGATAATTTCTCTCTAGAGCTCATGATTGGGGCATGAATATAGCATTGATTTAAGCCTCCCCCAAGATTGAGCTATGATTTTCCTGTCACGAGGCCAAAATTTATAAATATAATTCCGATCACGATGTACTAAATGCATAGGATAATTTTTTTGATCAAATTCGAATTTCAACCGATTGTAGTCCCATGATCGAGTATCATCACATAGCCTATACCATGTCAACGACTTATCCTTCAAAGATAAAGGAAAGACTTTTTTCTTTACCTCATCCTCGGGCAAACCTGCAAGCATAAATAAACCACAAACTTCATCTACATAGATCAGATGCAAGTCTGGATGTGATGATCCATCTCCTGTAAAAGGATTAGCCAGTAGTTTCTCAAGCATACCCGAAGGAATTTCATAAAAGATATTTTCAGTAGGTACCTCGGGTTGAGGAGCAACTCCTCGTGCTTCTGTTCATGGTGAAGATACCCCGAACAAACTCCTCAAAGGAACAGTTTCCATAGTGACAAGTGACAATAAATTTCAGCACAGTATATAAATGTTTCCTTACCTAATTCCACTTACCAAAGGCGCTCTCCTCCCCGGCAACGGCGCAGAAAAGAGTCTTGATGACCCACGAGTATAGGGGATCAATCATAGTCCTTTCGATAAGTAAAAGTGTCGAACCCAATGAGGATGAGAAGGCTCTCATAAACGGTTTTCAGCAAGGTAATAACTACAAGCACTGAAAGTAGCGGTAACAAGTGATGGATTAGTGAGGTGAAACGTAGCAAGCGTAAAGTAACGAGTAACAAGTAGTAGCAACGGTGCAACAAGTGGCCCAATCCCTTTTGTAGCAAGGGACAAGCCTGAACAAAGTCTTATAAGAGGAAAAGCGCTCCCGAGGACACGCGGGAATTTCTGTCATGCTAGTTTCATAATGTTCATATGATTTGCGTTCGTTACTTTGATAGTTTGATATGTGGGTGGACCGGCGCTTTGGTACTTCCCTTACATGGACAAGCATCCCACTTATGATTAACCCCTCTCGCAAGCATCCGCAACTACGAAAGAAGAATTAAGACACCGTCTAACCATAGCATTAAACTAGTGGATCCAAATCAGCCCCTTACGAAGCAACGCATAGACTGGGGTTTAAGCTTCTCTCACTCCAGCAACCCATCATCTACTTACTGCTCGCCAATGCCTTCCTCTAGGCCCAAATATGGTGAAGTGTTATGTAGTCGACGTTCACATAACACCGCTAGAGGAAAAACAACATACATCATATCAAAATACCGAACGAATACCAAACTCACATGACTATTATTAGCATGACTTATCCCATGTCGTCAGGAACAAAAGTGACTACTCACAAAGCATAATCATAATCATGATCAGAGGTGTAATGAATAGCATCAAGGATGTGAACATAAACTCTTCCACCAAGTAATCCAACTAGCATCAACTACAAAGAGTAATCAACACTACTAGCAACCTTACAAGTACCAATCGGAGTCGCGAGACGAAGATTGGTTACAAGAGATGAACTAGGGATTGGAGAGTAGATGGTGCTGATGAAGATGTTGGTGGAGATGCCTCCCCTCCGACGAGAGGAGTGTTAGTGATGACGATGGCGACGATTTCCCCCTCCGGGAGGGAAGTTTCCCCGGCAGGATCGTCCTGCCGGAGCTCTAGATTGGATCTGCTCAAGTTTCGCCTCATGGCGGCGGCGAAACCACGAAAAAGCTCCCGAATGATTTTTCTGGAACGAAACCCTTCATATAGCAAAAGAAGGGGGCCAGTGGGCCGCCAGGGTGCCCACAAGCCCTGTTGCCGCGGCCAGGGGGTAGGCCGCGGCAACCAGGCTTGTGGGCCCCTGGTTGCTCCCCTCTGACACTTCTTTCGCCCAGTATGTTTTATAAAATCCAAAAAAATCCACGTTGATTTTCAGGACATTTGGAGTTGCGCAGAATAGAGCACTCAGACTTGCTGCTTTTCCAGTCCAGAATCCAGCTGCCGGTATTCTCCCTCTTCAAATAAGCATTGCAAAATAAGAGAGAAAAGGCATAAGTAAGGTTCCACAAAGTATAATAACAGTCCATAAAGCGATAAATATCAACATGAAAGCATGATGCAAAATGGACGTATCAGCCGCCTAAAGTGGCTCTTGTTTGGACCAATACTCATGAGGAGCACTGGCTCGGGGGTTGATTAAGTTTCCTCGAGGTAGCTATTTCCTATGTTTTTTAATTATTAAGTTGTTAGCAAATATAGTACCAAAGTTGGGTCTTGCCAGACAAGTCTTAGACTAAATGATTTATCAAGGGGGTCCCCATAACGACCCCGAGCGTGTTAGGAGCGCTCAATTATAGAATAAAACACCGGTAGCCAAAACTAAGGCGACTAAAGCGGAACAAACCACCTAGCAAAAGGCCAGGCCTTCCGCCTTTTACCAAGTATATAGGTGCATTAATTAAATAGCATCAAATAAGATGATAATCAAAATGTCCATGTTATCACATGGACCATCTTGCACCTGCAACTAGCAATGCTATAAGATGTTTGAGCAAGCACTAACTTAGCCAAACAATATTTGCTAGGAGGTGAAGGGTTAGAGGTTTTCATGGTAATGTATGGAGGCTTAATATTCAGGTGGTAGGCAGCGGTAAGTAACAATGGAAAAAATTCAACTAGGCATAACAAAACTAGAAACGGTATCAAGGTCACAATCATCTTGCATGTTGGGTCTTCTGATTGGAACTGCTCTTACTCTTCCTGAACGTACTCAACGGTATCCTCGCACTCGTTCTGAGCGCCCGTTGCTACCCAAAATCAATATGCATCCAATAAAAACCAGAAAGTAACAATGCTACATGCAATATGATGCAAGTGTGTGGCATGAAAGGAAAACCTGGCATTGCTACACTAGTCATCTTTGCATGCATTTATTAAGTTATTAGCATTCTAGACAAAACCTCAAGTTAACTTATTTATACATGCAGGAGTATGGCAGAAATGTATGCATCACGGGAAATCGGCGCAAAAACATATAAAGAAAGTCGTGAACCGAGTTATGGAACTCTCGGAATCCACAAAACAAGATACGGAAGGCAACAGAGGCGAACCAGCAATATACCATAGGCTATGGGCATACACTTGGCATTCCAAGGATGTCACTGGATTGGGCATAAAATTCTAGAAGGAATAGATCTAAAAATCATGCAATTCTACCAAGCACAACTAACACAAAGCCCAAAACAAAATAACAAGCAATATGTCCACTAACAACAACTTACCACTTTGATCAACATAAATCTAGTAGCTACAGCCATCCAACTAGCTCAACCAAGGCATGAAATTGAAGCTATCAAATAGTACAACAACACCTAACCAACAGCAATATAGATAGGTGCATGAATCAATGTAAACCAAGCTCTAAACATGCCAAAAATCATGAGAGTCTAGGACTTAGTGAAAAATCACAGATTGCACTAGCAGTTTATAACCTGGTAGCATGTTGACAACAACCAAACACTATGCTAGAGCAAGTTTCATGGCATGAAACTTAGCAAGGTGATAGAGGACAACATTTACTACATATCACTAGCACTGAGCTTGAGCTAAATCTTCACAGAATACTTGATAGCATCAATTTAGCATGGCAAGAAATTAACTACAAAAGCTCACACTTAGTGAAAAACACAATGTGAAACTAGCAGCAATTTATATCAGCATAGCAACTTTGACAGTGAATAAAACTATTATGCAAGACTCTATTAGCAAAGTTGTGGCACCAAAATGTAGAGGATATCAAGCAAAACAAATCATACCATTTGATCAAACTCAAAGGAGCAACATATCCATGTAAACCATCATCACAACATGGGAAGAAAATAATAGACTCCAACACTTAGAAAAATTCTATCATGTGAATGTGCAATATTTTCTTAGCTACTAAACAACAAGAAATCCACTCATCTACAATATTATCATGGCAAAAAAAATTACCAGGGCTTAGAACCCACAAAACACTAGCACTTTCATGTTGACACTTTCACCAAAGCATGCATAGAATAAATACTACAAAATTCACAAAAATGCCACATCATCACAAAATAGCAGTTTTGCAAACTTGCTCAAAAGTGAAATCTAACCCCACCAATGGATTCACTGGGTTTTTCTACCCCAAAATCATATATCACACATATATATTATTAAGGAGAAAACTGCCACGAAACTGAAAAGAAAAATGACCTAGAATCCAACTCCACTTATATGTGTGATGCTGCTCCTGCTACTGCCAGGGCACTGCGGCTGCTACTGCGGTGCTGCGATGTTGCTCCTGCTGCACTGCCACTACTTCTACTGCTATGCACATGCTACTACAGCTACCACGCTGCCGCTGCTACCGCTACTCCTACTCCGACGAAACGACAACGACACCGCGGCTACACCGCAACAGAGGCGACAAAAGGGGATGGCGACTGCGGGTGCTTACAGAGGGGATGCGCGTCGAGGATCATGCGATGACAATGGTGATGACGGCCTGCTGCAGCTCCTGCTGCTGCCTGCCGGAGATGGAGACGATGGGGACGACGGGACGACACAGAGAACTTGGCCTTGGCGTCTCCACTCCGCGAAAATGGATCCGCCCAGGGGCGGTGAAGCTGGTGGCACCGAAGGGGGTGACGCACGGGTGCCCTAAGCTGCTGAGGTCGACGACCACAAACCGGCCATGCCGGTGTCATCAGCGATCTGCTGTTGCTGCCTAACCTAGCAAAGCAGACAAGGGGGAAAGAGGAGAGGTGGCAGAGGCGATGAGGGAGAAGGGGAACCCTAGCTTCTATCTGCTTTATAGGAGGGCGAGAGGGATCGGGAGCGTGGCCACCGTGCCATGCCCCTGTCCCTTTTTACTGCGAGCGCGGGCGAGAGAAGGAAGAAAGCGATGCGGCGGGAGGCTGCGGGTGGGGCCAGCACCAGCGTCCACGCTAGAGTCACCGCGCGAGGGGGAAGCTGTGACGCGCAGCGCTAGTGGGCTGCGTCTGCTTGCTGCTCGCGCGGCTAGCTCGGCCGCCAGAAGAGGAAGCTGGCTCTCTCCCTCTGAGAAACAAAATAACAGTAGGTTTCTGTTTTTAAACATTTCAAACAAGAGAAAAAATACCCAGGGAAAAATATAGTAGGGGTTTGGACAAAAAAAATAGGGATAATTAGATTTATGCCCCTAGTTGTGTTCCACTCGGCTGTTTTACCCATAATTTCCAAAAGTCACCGGTTTTGTCCAAGTTGCTCCTCTTATGCTTTTGTCCTTTGACCGTTTGACCATTAGTTTCAAAATTTCATAACAAATTCATACTAAATCATAAAAATGCAAATAAGATACCAAAATGTTGGGAAAAACATCACCTATATGTCAGTGTCATTTGCGTTCATGACAATGGTGTTGGAAAGTCCTCATCTAAGTTTTAGCTCTTATGATACCACCATAAATAGTAAAATATAAAAAAAATCTACAAAATCTACAAAATATTTGTGGCAATTTTTATAGAATTATTTGATTTTTTTATATTTTACTATTCATGGTGGTATCCTAAGAGCTAAACTCGTATGGGCACTTTACAACACCTTTGTCATGAATGCAAATGGCACTGACATATAGGTGATGTTTTTTCGAACATTTTGGTATCTTTTTTGCATTTTTATGAATTAGTATGAATTAGTTATGAAGTTTTCAAACTGACGGTCAATGGTCAAAGGACAAAAGCATAAGAGGAGCGAAGTGACTTGGACAGAACCGATGACTTTTGGAAATTAGGGGTAAAACAGCCGAGTGGGACACAACTAGGGCATTAATCTAATTATCCCCAAAAAATACCCCCTTGGTTCACAGAATTTTCCCTATTTATTAAAAATGATTTGGCTTTTTAAGCAACAAAATAGAACCCCTTTAATATTAAAACCAATCTGTTTTGCATGATAAAGGCAAAAGAAAAACCCAAACATGACAAGGACTATGTTAAACATGCATGGCGGAATATTTCAGAGAGTTGTAACTTTTTATTTGCACAAAAGAACAACTTTTATCACATCCACAAAATAAGAGGAGAACAAGAGGGGTTCTTCCTATTTGAAAGAGAAAGGGTTTTGCAATGTTGAAAACCACACAAGGTCACTTGCACACACGCACATCACCATCACCACAAGAGGAAACATTGATGCACACAATGAATGATGCCATGATGCAACAAAGATTGACATGAAGCAAACTTATATTATTCAAACACATGAAAAGATTGGAGGTGTCCACAAATGCCAAGGTTACATCATAACAAGGGGGGCACTTGGGCTGTTACACATCCCCAAGCTTAGACACTTGAGTCTTTCTAGAATATTACCTTGGGGTGTGATGACGAGTTGATGGATATACTTCTCGCTCCTCGTTGGTTACCTCAAGTAGAAGGTTGAGATGTAGTCAGCAGCAGATTTCCCTTACAGTGAGACTGTAAGGTTTATCGAACTAGGAGGACTCCTAGGCTCAACAAGTAGGTGTCTTCCACCCTGGCGCTAGCAGTAGACGTGGACCTGCACACATAGAAAATAACTTTTCTCCCAATGAGTACAGAGAGGTTGTCAATCTCTCCGGCCTTGTAGTTTGCAAAGGATCAAAACACAAGCGGGAAAGTAATAGTGATTGCAACGGAAAAGTAAAAGAAAGCGATAAATGATGGAGGCGTAAACAATGATGGTGATATGGACCAGAGTTACATGATGTTCACTAGTGATGTCTCTCTCCCAAAAGACGATAAAAAACTATGCTTGGGTAAACAAATCACAGTTGGGCAATTGACAGAATTATGAACGCACCACAATGCTAATTATGCTACTTGATAGTTAGAGGTTCAACAGTAATGGGCAGTATGCCAAGACAAGTAGACCGTTTATTCATCGACATCTACTTACTAATCATCCACCTTGATATACCTATCCAGAACATCTCACCGGTATTAAATTGCGAGCCCCACCCAAAGTGTAAACTCAAAGCAACAGACAACTGCATTAATGAACTACGCGTAAGGTAAACAATCCTTGCAACCGTGGTCACAAGCACTGTTTTTTTCTCCCTGCTGGCAACAAGCACATCCCCTAGTCTCATGTTTTTGTCACTCAAGCTAGACATCGAGGGGCATGAACCCACAATCATGCATAACGCTCCCTCTTGGAGTTACAATCTACTACTTGGCCAAAGCAATAAATAGCAACGGAGAACATGCATGAATCACTAAGGAACATAATATAAAAGGACAATCAAATATATAACTCATAACAATCTGAACATAATCTCATAATCCATCAGATCCCAACAAACCGGGCATAGCAATATCAAGAGAATTACATAGATGCCTTGATCATGTAGGGCAGCTCACAAGGACTAACCATTGAAGCACAAGATTGGAGAGAAGACATCACATAGCTACCGATCATGGACTCATGGTTCAAGGAGAACTACTCACGGCACGTCCAGGAAGCGTCCATGGCGGTGCAGAACCTCCCGCAGGTCAATCCTCCCTCCGACAGAGTGCCGGGAAGAGGTCTCCTCACGCTCCCGATCTCGAAAACGCTGCGGCGGCGGAACGATGGAGAAATTCGCGATTCCAGTAGTTCTAGAAGGGTTTCTTCTCGGGACTCTAAATATAGGCCAAAGAAGGGCACCAGAGGAGGTGGGACCCACCCAGGCGGCCTCCTGGCACGGCCTAGGGCTTAGCCGCGCCAGCAGGTTGCCTGGGAGGCCCCTGCCCCGTGTGGCCCATCTTCGGTGATCTCGAAGCTTTTGTTTCGCTGATTTTTAGTATATTTTTTCTGGAATTTTTCGGGCTTAGGAAAATTGGGTAAAAGCCCGTGTAAAATAGACATCAGCAGACAGAAACTGGCACTGGGTGCATGATACGTCTCCGTCCTATCTACTTTTCCAAACTCTTTTGCCCTTGTTTTGGACTCTAATTTGCATGATTTGAATGGAACTAACCCGGACTAACACTGTTTTCAGCAGAATTGTCATGGTGTTGTTTTTTGCGCAGAAATAAAAGTTCTCGGAATGACCTGAAAATTTACGGGGATTTTTTGTGGAATATATTAAAAATACTGGCGCAAGAATCAACCGGAGGGGTAGAGGTGGGAGCCCACAAGCCCACCAGGCGCGCCCCCCTGGCCACGCCTGGCAGGCTTGTGGGGCCCATGAAGCTCCACCGCCTCCAATCTCAGCTCTGTTAGTCCCGTTCGTCCGGAAAAAAAATCAAGGAGAAGAGTTCATCACGTTTTATGATATGGAGGCGCCGCCACCTCCTGTTCTTCCTCTAGAGGGCAGATCTGGAGTCCGTTCTGGGCTCCGGAGAGGGGAGATCGTCGCCATCGTCATCACCAACCTTCCTTCATCGCCAATTCCATGATGCTCTTCACCGTTCGTGAGTAATCTCATCGTAGGCTTGCTGGACGGTGATGGGTTGGATGAGATCTATCATGTAATCGAGTTAGTTTTGATGGGGATTGATCCCTAGTATCCACTATGTTCTGAGATTGATGTTGCTACTACTTTTCCAAGCTAAATATATGTTCTCGCCATGATTTCCTACTGGTCCTTGCTATGTTACTTTGCTACTGGTCCTTGCTATGTTACTTTGCTACTGGTCCTTGTTATGTTACTCGTAGGCTTGCTAGGGCCCGAGTGCCATGATTTCAGATCTGAACCTATTATGTTCTCGCCAATATATGTGTGTTCTTGATCCTATCTTGCAAGTTGTAGTCACCTACTATGTGTTATGACCCGGCAACCCCGGAGTGACAATAGCCGGAACCACTCCCGGAGATGACCATAGTATGAGGAGTTCATGTATTCACCAAGTGTTAATGCGTTGGTCCGGTTCTTTATTAAAAGTAGAACCTTAATATCCTGTAGTTTCCATTAGGACCCCGCTGCCATGGGAGGGATGGACAATAGATGTCATGCAAGTTCTTTTCCCTAAGCACGTATGACTACATACGGAATACATGCCTACATTACATTGACGAACTGGAGCTAGTTACATATCTCTCCGTGTTATAACTGTTGCATGATGAATACCATCAGGCATAATCATCCATCACCGATCCAATGCCTACGAGATTTTCCTACTGGTCCTTGCTATGTTACTTTGCCGCTACTGCTGTCACTGCTGCTACTGTTATTCTCCTGCTACTTCTCTCACTTTGCTGCTACTGGTTACTATTCCTACTGTTGCTATCACACTACCTTGCTACTGATACTTTGCTGCAGATACTAAATCTTTCAGGTGTGGTTGAATTGACAACTCAACTGCTAATACTTGAGAATATTCTTTGGCTTCCCCTTGTGTTGAATCAATAAATTTGGGTTGAATACTCTATCCTCGAAAACTATTGCGATCCCCTATACTTGTGGGTTATCAGTGCACTGAGTTAGTAGGTTAGTCCAAATATGTGTAAAATGATATAAAAGTGTAGCAAAACATATAACAATTTCACCCAAAATATTATGGAACAAGCAGAAATTATAGATACGTTTGGGACATATCAACATCCCCAAGCTTAATTTTTGCTCGTCCTCGAGTAGATAAATGATAACACAATAATTTCTGTGGTGACATGATAACACACATATAAGAACTTCAAAGTAAAGAAGTGACACATGCAATTCAAGTCAAGACAATAACAAGCAAGAGTCTATATCTAGTATTGAGTTTAGAAAGTAAGAACATAAAGCTGCAAGAGCTCTCGTTTTCCGTGACTCGAATGTCTCCAAATGGTGTTTGCGTGCAAGAAGTTGGAAGTGGGTTGAGATCATAAAATATTTTTTTAATTGAAAACTCAATCTACTAAAATTTCACACTTAGTCTCCTTCAGAATCTTATTTTGACTCATCCCGAGACCACTAGTCAGGCACAGGTGAAAATGATCCTCTCCCTTTCGATTTTGAGCACTCATGCAATTGATGAGCGTAAGAAAGATATGTTGGCACTTAGGATGGCAAATAGAATAATGATGGGGAAGGAAGACAAAAAGGTGTGAAAAGCTCACATCAACGAGGACAATCATAGGCGAGAGAAAGCCAAATGATAGATATGATGTGAGGAGTAGGGATTGCCATGTAACGGATGCACATATGAGCTAAGGTAAGCTCTCCAATGGAACTAGTGGGGGTGCATCCAACTTGTTTGCTCATGAAGACCTAGAGCTCATTTGAGGAGGCTCATCATTGGAATATGCAAACCAAGTTCTATAGTGTAAGGGTCCCCACATAGTTATGCATGAACGATAATCTCTATGTAGTACAAATATAACAATGGAGTACGAGTGTGGATCTTTCAAAAGGAATACTAGTGTTGCCCCCCCTTCTCTCTTTTTTTCTCTTTATTTTTTTTATGGCCTCTTTGGCTCTTTCTTTTTATCTCTCATTTGTACTCTTTGGGATCTTTTGTTTTGTCCACTTTGAGATCTTTTCCTCACTTAAGGGAAACACTCTATGTTTTACATGAACAAAAAGAAAAATCATCACACTTTAAGAAGTACTCAACATAAAGACAAGTGAAAACTATCATGATGTATGCAAATGTATGCCTGTGCTAGTGTAGCAGGATATGCAATGATACTAGCGTGTTATGTAGCAGTAATAAGAGCAAGTCCCAACTAGCATGCGGCTCCTCGATCAAGCAAAATCATGTATTACATGAAGATCAAGTCATGAGATGGTGGATGTTGCATGGCAATGTATCTCGGAAAGGCTATGGAAATGCCTTAATAGGTAGGTATGGTGGCTGTTTTGGGGAAAGATATAATGAGGCTTATGTATGACAGAGCATATCATGTCATGGGTTTGGATGCACCGGTGGAGTTTGCACCAACTCTCAATGTGAGAAAGGGCAATGCATGGTACCGAAGAGGCTAGCAAAATATGGATGGTGGAAGTGCCAACAATCGAATACTCACATTAGTCCGAAGAACTCATACACTTATTATCGGTAACTCTCTATATAGTTAGGAAATTCACAAAGATACAAGTACCCGAGGAGGAGTGTTTGGGGGTTTGGTTATCCTTGCGCATCCTCGACTCATGGTAACGTGAGGGTACTCTATATATTCCAACCCCTCCGTAGGTTAGCGATCAATTTAGTAGCTAGAGTTCTCAACTAATTTTAGTTTTTGAAAAACACACGGATTTCCCAAAATACAACACCTATCACTAATAGGCTCAAGCTCTTGGCACCAATAGTCCAAACATTACTCAAATCAATACCTCAAAACTATTGCAAGTTACTACTATACTTAAGTAGCAACCTCAATTACGTACTCATGCAAGACACACAACTCAGTACAACAAGACAACTCTCTAAACAAGATAAGCATGATAACTCAAGAGAGTTCCAGAAGCAACCTAAATAATATCTCTTAAAAAGATAAGCATGAAAACTAAGAGCTAAGCATGACAGTAGCTACGGAAAGATGAAGAACACACAAAAAGGATAAGCATGAAAACCTATGTTGTGTTCTAGAGTGGAACGGAGCGTGTGTCTCTCCCAAACAAGCTAGGTTAGGGTACGACTTGTTATGAAAAACAAGCCAAACTAAAACAAACTAAAAAGTAAAGAGCGAGACGCTCCAAGCATAGCACATATCATACGAAGTGATAAAAATATAGCATGTAGATGGACAAACTGATGATTGTTGATAGAGAAGGGGATACACGGGGGCATCCCCAAGATTAGACGCTTGAGTCTCCTTTGAATATTTCTTGGGGTGCATGGGGGCATCCCCAAGCTTGAGTGCTTGACACTCCTGTATCTTCTTTCATCATCTCCCATCGCATACTTGAAAACTCTCTTCATAGGAAACTCATCATAAGCTGATTAGAGTGGTTAGTTCCCTTAATAAAATAATTCATTACCTGCTGTAAATAAAGATTTTCATGAAAATCTACTGCTTATTATGAATGCCAAAAGGTTTTTTCAAATAAAAAGCAAGCTTAGGATTTGCAAAACAATGAAAACGCAAAACATGGCAGAATCTGTGAAAAACAGAACAACAAGTAGTAAATAATTTATTCGGGGAACTTCTGCACCTCAAATCAAAAAACTCAGAACAGATTCCAGAAAGGCAATTATATAGAGCATGCTGTCAGAAAAATCAGATAAAAAAGATGATCTGGTGATTTTTGGCGAAGTTCTCCGTCAAGCAGACATAATCTGTTTCTCGACAGCATGTCACAAATTTTGAACTTTCTTGCAATCAGAGGCTATAACTTGACACAAAGCTTAAAAATAAAGATACAATGATGTTGCTACAGTAGTAACAAGCATCAAGGCCACTAAAAACGGAAAGTAAAAACTCAAAGTAAAGATAACAAGGGTTGTCTCCCTAGAGCTCTTTTTTATAGCCATAAAGATATGCTTAAGATTTTAATGATGCTCTCGTAGGAATAAGAGTTGTAGAACAAAAGAGAGCATCAAGAAGCAAATACCAAACACATTTAAGTCTAACATGCTTCCTATGCATAGGAATATTGCAATAGAATAATTCATTGAAGCACAAAGCAATAAGCATAGGAAGGCAAAACAAGTACAGCTTCAAAACCTTCAACATAAAGAGAGGGAACTTGATATTATTGAAATATCTATAAGCATATGTTCCCTTCTCATAATAATTTTCAGTGGGATCATGAATAAACTCAACAATATAAGTATCACATAAAGCATTGTTACCATCATCCACATGGACTTCATGAAGAGGATAAAACTTGGAGTAAAAGAGAGACTGAATCTCTTCCCAATCCCGTAGGTGAGAATCATCTAGTAGCCTATACCATTACAATGCTTTTCCTTTCAGTGACAAGGCAAATAATTTCCTCATGACTCCATCTCTTGTCAAACCTAAAATCTTAAACAACTCACAAAGTTATGTGAGTTTCAACAAATGAATACTAGGATTGACTATTCCATCTCCTGCATAACAATCATTCCTAATTATTTCAATTATCCCAAGTGGTATTTTGAATGGCATATATTCAGTAGGTGGAGGAGATTTTTCTACCACAGGTGTGGTAAAGCGGCCTTCCCCAAGCAGCTAACTAAGGGTATAATTTTCCATATGCCTAACTAGTGAAGTCACACAACTTGGTGTTTTCAGTGGAAACCCATAGCAGCAACAACAAGCAAGAACAAATCAACTAATTTTTTTGTGGTTTTTGGTATAAGACTCTAAAACTAAAAAGCAAACTAACAAGACTAAAAAGCAAAGGTAAAGGATAGCGTGCAACTCCACTATCTTGAAGACTGGAGTCCCCGGCAACGGCGCCAGAAATTTGCTTGATGATGAGTTGATCGATATACTTCTCGCCCCTTGTTGGTTACCCCAAGTGGAAGGTGGAGATGTAGTCAGCAGCAGATTTCCCTTACATGGAGATTGTAAGGTTTATCGAACCAGGAGGACTCCTAGGCTCAACAAGTAGGTGTCTTCCACCCTGGCGCTAGCAGAAGACATGGACCTGCACACACAACAAATAACTTTTCTCCCAATGAGTACATAGAGGTTGTCAATCTCTCCGGCCTTGTAGTTTGCAAAGGATCAAAACACAAGCGGGAAAGTAATAGTGATTGCAACGGAAAAGTAAATGAAAGCGGTAAATGATGGAGGTGTAAACAGTGATGGTGATATGAACCAGAGTCACATGACCTTCACTAGTGACGTCTCTCTCCCAAAAGACGATAAACAACTATGCTTGGGGTAAACAAATCACAGTTGGGCAATTCACAGAATTATGAACGCACATCAATGCTAATTATGGTACTTGATAGTTAGAGGTTCAATAGTAATGGGAAGTACGCCAAGACAAGTAGACCGTTTATTCATTGACATCTACTTACTAATCATCCACCTTGAGATATCTATCCAGAACATCTCGCTGGTATTAATTTGCGAGCCCCACCCAAAGTGTAAACTCAAAGCAACGGACAACTGCATTAACAAACTATGCGTAAGGTAAACAATCCTTGGAATCGTGGTTACAAGCACCGTTGTTTTCTCCCTGGTGGCAACAAGCACATCCCCTAGTCTCATGTTTTTGTCACTCAAGCTAGACATCGAGGGGCATGAACCCACAATCATGCATACCGCTCCCTCTTGGAGTTACAATCTACTACTCGGCCAAAGCAATAAATAGCAATGGAGAACATGCATGAATCACTAAGGAACATAATATAAAAGGATAATCAAATATATAACTCATAACAATCTGAACATAATCTCATAATCCATCGGATCCCAATAAACCGAGCATAGCAATAGCAAGAGAATTACATAGATGCATTGATCATGTAGGGCAGCTCACAAGGACTAACCATTGAAGCACAAGATTGGAGAGAAGACATCACATAGCTACTAGTCATGGACTCATGGTCCAAGGAGGACTACTCACGGCACGTCCGGGAAGCGTCCATGGCGGTGGAGAAGCTCCCGGAGGTCAATCCTCCCTCGGACAGGGTGCCGGGAAGAGGTCCCGTGACGCTCCCGATCTCGGAAGCGTTGCGGCGGCGGAACGATGGAGAAATTCGCGATTCCAGTAGTTCTGGAAGGGTTTCTTCTCGGGACTCTAAATATAGCCAAAGGAGGGCACCGGAGGAGGTGGGACCCACCCAGGCGGCCTCCTGGCGTGGCCTAGGGCCTGACCGCACCAGCAGGTCACCTAGGAGGTCCCTGGCCTCGCTCTGGCCCATCTTCGGTGATCCAGAAGCTTCTGTTTCGCTGATTATTTTTTTTTTCTGGAATTTTTTGGGCATCGGAAAATTGGGTAAAAGCCCCTGCAAAATAGACATTAGCAGATACAAACTGGCACTAGGTGCACTGAGTTAGTAGGTTAGTCCAAATATGTGTAAAATGATATAAAAGTGCAGCAAGACATATAACAATGTCACCCAAAAGATCATGGAACAAGCAGAAATTATAGATACGTTTGGGACGTATCAGGGTGCCTTGGGCATTCCCAAGTTTATTTGGAATGGACCCAAATGGAAATTCTGAAGCATCAATAATATGGGTGCTCTAATACTTCATGTATGGAAAAAGTCCAAATCAAACCCCAAACTGGTACACGAAAGCTAAATCGAACCCCCAACTCGCAATCCACGAAATTGGCAATCTCAACTCACTAATGCTGGTCCAAAATCAACCCTGATAGCTTTCCCAAACAGGGACTGTTGATGTGGCAAGTCGCAAGCGGGATTTCTTGGTTTTTTGCGACACAGAGGGAGATGGCCGGTTCGGTGTGTACAAATGGACCAAACCACTGCGAAGGCCCATCCAATGAAGCAATCGAGGAGGTGACCCCTCCTATTGTTTTCCTCTACTCCTGTGATGGCAATGACGACAGGCGGGTGATTGACGACAGCGGGGACGATCTAGCCGACATGTGATGGCGAGCGACGGGTTGAGGTATGTCCCCAACATTCTCCTCCTTTGGGCACTATTTTTTGACCTCTTTCTTGAACATTAGGGTTAGGGTTTTAGGGGCGGGATTTGAAGTTTTTTTGTGGAGGGAAGTAAGGATTCTGGTGCGATTAGGGTGTTTTTTCCCGATCAAATTGTTCATAGTACTACGGGCATAGTTTAAAAAACCGAACCAGAAACCGAACCGGAAAGGTTGTCGGTTCAGGTTTTTACCGGTCGGACCGCTAGTTCACCGGTTCGATTGTCGGTTTTTAAGCAAAAATAAAAATAAATGTTGAGTAATATATGTGCTAATATAGTGTGAAACAATGGGATTTTTTTCATGTAGTGAATAAGAAAATAGCATAGCCAAGTTGGATATAGGGCCATGGGCAGGCCTTGCGTTTTGCTCACACCACTGGGATCAAATCTCACTTCTCCCAATTTCTATTAAAATATTTTCCTGTTTTTTCCCGGTTTAGTGACCCGGTTTTTCATAGGTGTTTCAGAAAACCGGCCGATTCGATCGGTTTTCTCCGGTATGATTGCAGAACGATCTTATTAGCTTGAAAACCCGACGAGGCTGCCGATTCTGGTTTTTTCTGGTCCGACCGCCGGCCCGGTCCGGTTTTGAAAACTAGGAATACGGGCAAGTGATATTGTTGTGTTTATTTTAGCTTCATCATGGATCCGACGGAGATACTGAACATGAAATTTCATTTTGGTGGCGGGTTCATCGGCAATGGTCCAAATTTGCAATATGTGTGTGTGGGGGGGGGGGGGAGATGATGTGATGTCTGAGATTGAGAGGGATAAGCTGTCACTGCAGGAGGTTAAAGGATTTGTAAAGGATCATATGCGGTTGAAGGAATCAATGAAATTTTATTTTGAGATACTTGGGAAATCACTTGTGGATGCCTTGATGTTTGTGAACGATGACCGTAAGTGTGTATTGATGGGAGGTTACACTGATGTTAGAGGAGTAGCACACATATATGTTGAGTACCATGGAGAGGAGGATAGTGAGCATATCAGCAGTGGGAGTTATTTGGAAAATGATGAGTTCATGGAGCTAACTAATTATGATGAGGAGGAACCTGCCACTATCATCAGTGTAGAGCCAACTGAAACTTTAGATGATGAAACTGAATTTGTCCAGGATGTGATGGTTCCTGATGACAGTGGTGTGATTACTCAAGTAATTGGTAGTCCAATCAAGAAAATTCATGGAAGAAGAAGGCAAGTTTGAGAAGACCAAGTGCAAGCAGACAGTCAGCTTCCAATATCTCAGGTGTTTGATCCAGAGCCACCAACAGGACATGTCACACAAGGAACAAAGTCAGCACCAAATAATGCAAGAGGACATGGCACACAAGGAACAGAGACAACAGCAGATACAATTTCAGTTAGTGAGGCTCATTCAAACCCTGAATATGAGCCACACGGTGAGGATAGTGGGGAGAACTCAAAAGTTGCGGAGCTAAGAAGGCATGCTAGGAAATTTAAGATGATGAGAGACACCAAGAGTTGGATACATAGAATTCAACTGCCCAGTTCTAGTTGATCTGATTGCAAATATGGAGGAACAACTAGTAGTAGAGGATAAGGACTCGGGCTATGACTTATCTGATGAGGATTACTCATGTGATGAGGATTCTGATGGACAATTAGTGAGGAAGAAGAGCCAGTTTCCCAGGTAAAATAATGATACAAAGATTCCACACTTTAGCTTGACAATGGTGTTAAGAAGCAAGAACCAACTAGTCAAAGCAATAAAGATATATGGCATTGCCACCAAAAGGAGCATTCAGTTTCTTAAATCACAGTCAGATAGAGTTAGAGCGAAGTGTGGATGCTCTGGTTGCCCTTGGCTGATTTATGCTGCCAAAACCTTAAGGACCACTAGGTTCCAGATAATTACATTCAATGATGAGCATCATTGTGCACAGAACAAAGAAAACAGACTAGCGTCTGCAAAAGTTATTGCCGAGAGATATGAGCATTTTATTGCGGAAAATCTAATGCGGAAGATTGAGAGCATGAAGGCAATAGGGTTTGAGGACATGTTTGCAGATGTAACCACTTCTAAGTGCCAGCGTGCAAAGAAGATTGTGATGGACAAGTTGAAGGCAAGAATGAAAGATGAGTACACAAGGGTATTTGATTACTAGCCGGAGTTGCTTAGAAGTAATCCTAGTAGCACAATTGTAGTGTGCTTGGATCCTAAAAACATGGAATGGAATGTTTTTCAAAGCTTTTATGTGTTCTTCAACACACGAAAGTTAGGATTCAAGGCCGGGTGTAAGAAAGTAATTGGTTTAGATGGATGCTTTTGAAAGGAGCAGTCAAGGGAGAGCTCTAGTGTTCCATTGCTAGAGATTCTAATAACCAGATATATCCAGTAGCTTGGGCAGTTGTTGAGCAGGATTCAAATGAAAGTTGGAAGTGGTTCATTGACTTGCTGATTAAAGATCTTACATTAACAATAATGGAGTTGGAAGGGCTGTTCTAGAATCAGTTCCGCACAATTCCACCGAAGAAAATGTTAAAGCGACGCTCGAGGAGATGGGGACGACGAACATGATTCCGATGTCTAGAAAAAAAATGCAATATGCACACGAGCCATCAATCCTTTTATCGATCTCACATTGCAACTCTCAATAAAAGCACCAATGTCAGTGTCAAAACCGGCGAATCTAGGGTAAGGGGTGCCGAGTTGTGGATCTTGAATCGATGGGTAACAGGAGACAAGGGAAATGATATTTACCTAGGTTCGGACCTTCGTGATGGAGGTAAAACCCTACGTCCTGCTCATATTTATACTGATGATGGAGTATCAAATACAGAGTTGATCTATGACTCCGTGTGACAAGATACCTTCCCTTGCAACGGCACCAGAAGAATGCTTCTAGCACTCCCCGGTAACGAAACTAGAAGAATGTTGTTGACGGCCCACCAGCGCGTGGGATCGTAGCAGTTTTCGAGGGTAGAGTATTCAACCCAATTTGTTGATACGCCAAATGGAGGTGAGAGGATACTCTCGAGTATTAGCAGCTGAATATGTCGGATTCAACCACACCTGAAAGATTAGTATCTGCAAGCAAAGTATCAACAACAAAGTAGTATGATAACAACGGTGTCAGAAACGATCTGTTAACGGCAGACTATTCCTAATTGTCGTATCAATTGCGCCAGAAGTTGCCTCGTTGACGGAAATTGTCTGTTCCGGTCAACGATCAGCGAATCAAAATTGTAGCAGGTAGTAGCAGTGTAACGAGTAACAGTAGTGGCAAGGAACAGCAGTAGTGACAGCGGTAGCAAGTAGCAACAGTAGCAAGCGACAGTAGTAACAGCAGTAGCAGCAGAGCAAGACAAGTAACGACAGTAGCAATAGAGCAAGACAAGTAACAACAGTAGCAGCAGAGCAAGACAAGTAACAGCAGCAGTGGGATAAACTCGTAGGCAATGGGTCGGTGATTCGTTTGGATGATATTCATCATGCAACAGTTATAACACGGAGAGATATGTGGCTAGCTCCCGTTCGTCAGTGTGATGTAGGCATGCATTCTGTGTGTCGTCATACGTGCTTTGGGAGAAGAACTTGCATGACATCTATTGTCCATCCCTCCCGTGGCAGTGGGGTCCAAAAGGATACTACGGGATATTAAGGTTCTCCTTTTAATAAAGAACCGGAACAACGCATTAGCACTTGGTGAACACATGAACTCCTCAAACTATGATCATCACCGGGAGTGGTTCCTGTTATTGTCACTCAGGGGTTGCCGGGTCATAACACATAGTAGGTAACTACAACTTGCAAGATCGGATCTAAAACACACATATATTGGTGACAACATAATAATTTCAGATCTGAAATCATGGCACTCGGGCCCTAGTGACAAGCATTAAGCATGGCAAAGTAGTAGCAACATCAATCCCAGAACATAGTGGATACTAGGGATCAATCCCCGTCAAAACTAACTCGATTACATGATAGATCTCATCCTACTCATCACCACCCAGCGAGCCTACGAATAGATTACTCACGAACGATGAAGAGCTTCATGGAATTGGAGAGGGAAGAAGGTTGATGATGACGATGGCGACGATTTCCCCTCTCCGGAGCCCAAAACGGACTCCAGATCTGTCCTCCAGATGAAGAACAGGATGTGGTGGCGCCTCCGTATCGCAAACGCGACAAAATCTTCTCTTCTGATTTTTTTCTGGGCGAAAATGAATTTATAGAGCTGAGATTGGGGGCGGCAGAGCCACGTGGGCCCCACAAGCTTGGTTGCCGCGGCCAGGGGGGTGGCCGCGGCAACAGGGCTTGTGGCCCACTGGCCCACCCCCTCTGGTGGATCTTGGCGTAGGTATTTTTCATATTTTCCATAAAAATTCTCCGTAAATTTTCAGGACGTTCGAGAACTTTCATTTCTGCACAAAAACAACACCATGGCAATTCTACTGAAAACAACGTCAGTCCGGGTTAGTTCCATTCAAATCATGCAAATTAGAGTCCAAAACAAGGGCAAAAGAGTTTGGAAAAGTAGATACGACGGAGACGTGTCAAACTCCCCCAAGCTTAAAACCTTGCTTGTCCTCAAGCAACTCAGTTGACAAACTGAAAGAGAAAGAAAAACTTTGACAAACTCTGTTTGATCTTGTTGTTGCACTATGTCTAACTCGTAACCAGAATTTCAGCAAGATCACAAGTTAACCACATAAGCAAGTGACACAAAGGTCTCACGGTAAACTAATATCAATGGCATAATCAGCTCGCGAGAAAATAATAATGAGTTTCAAATACCAACAATTCAATCAAAACAAGCATGAAGCAATATGAATAGGTGGTATCTCGCTAGCTCTTTCTGAGACCGCAAAACATAAATGCAGAGCACTTTCAAAGATCAAGGGCTGACTAAACATTGTAATTCATAGGAACAAAGATCCAGTCATAGTCATACTCAATATCAATCAAAAGCAAAGCATAAAAATGACAGAGGTGCTCTCTAATTGGTGCTTATATAAGAAGAGGATGACTCAACAGGAAAATATATAGACAGGCCCTTCGCAGAGGGAAGCATTGATTTGCATAGGTGCCAGAGCTCAAGCTTTGAAAACAGAGATAATAATTTTGGGTGGCATGCTTTCATTGTCAACGCAATGACCAAGAGTTCTCAATATCTTCCAAGCTACTCATGCTATAGGCGGTTCCCAAACAGAAAAGTAAAGTTTTAACTCCCCACCACCAATTAATCACACTCCGCGGCTAGCCGAATCCTCGGGTACCGTCCATACTAACATCAATCTAGGGGGAGTCTTGTTTTACAGTTATGTTTTCGATTTAAGCGTGGAACTGGGCATTCCAATTACCGGCCCCTTTCTCATGAATGACAGTGAATAAACACATGTCGAGGATAAAACACCTAACATGGAAGATACCAATAGCCACATGTCACCACATGAGCGGTTCGGGCATGCAAAACAGATTATTCCTTGAAGGTTTAGAGAATGGCACATGCAAATTTACTTGGAACGGCAAGTAAATACAACAAATAGGTAGGTATAGTGGACTCTCATGGGATTTTTTTTGGGTTTATGGAAGTGGATGCACAAGCAGTATTCCGCTTAGTACAAGTGAAGGCTAGCAAAAGAGTGGGAAGCGACCAACTAGAGAGCGACAACAGTCATCAAGATGCAATGAGTTTGACTAACATGGAATGCAAGCATGAACAGGATATAAATCACCATGAACACGAACATCATAAAGGCTATGTTGATTTTATTTCAACTACATGCATGAACATGCGCCAAGTCAAGCCACTTGAAACATTCAAAGGAGAATACCATCCGATCATACTACATCATAGTCATCTCAAAATCTATGTTGGCATTCAAGACAAACCATTATAAGCTCCTAGCTAAATAAGCATGGCATCAGAAACTATGATCTCTAAGTTGTCATTGCAAACATGGTTCTCTCACAACAAAGCTGAATCTGGGACGACAAGCTAGTCATATTTACAAAAACAAAATAGATAGAGTTCATACCAGCTTTTCTAGTCTCAGTCACTTCATCATATATCATCATTATTGCCTTTCACTTGCACGATCGAACGATGTGAACAATAATAAGCGTGCTCGTGCAATGGACTAAGCTGAATCTGCAGGCAAACACAAAGGAGAAGACAAAGTAATATGGCTCTTTGAAAGCTAAACACGTATGTATACAAGAGCTACTAAACATTGTAACCAATATCTTCTACCTTGACCCAAATAAAAACAAAACTATTTACACGGGAAAGCTCCCAACAAGCAAAAATAAGAAAGTAAAATCTTTTTGGGTTTTCTCAAAAGGACACAAAACAAGAAAACAAGAAAACGAAAATAAACTAGCATGTATAATACAGTGGCAAAGTGTAAGCACCGACGAACAAAGTGAAAGCATAAGCATGAATGTAAGATCGGTGAGAACACGTGATCCCCCAAGCTTAGGCTTTGGCCTAGCTTGGTCTACTCCCAAGGCGGGAAATAGCCAGCTCCGGGATACTCCAGAGCGGACTGTGGATGCCACTGCTGTGTGAGCTCCTCTGGCTCCCAGTGATAAACTGGCGTCTGGTACTCGACCGGCGGCTCGGGCACGGGCACCTGTGGTTGGGCCAAGCCCCAATATGCATAGATATCCGAGGGCATAATAATGTACCTGCCTGCATGAAGATCAAACAAAGAAGGAGCAGGCAAAGTAATAGTCTCTCGAGTACCCTGACTAAATACCAGGTTATAAATCATCCGTCTAGTAGCATCTCTATCCAGAAAATCATGGCGAATCATGCGGTCATAATCCAGATATTTCTCAGGAAGAAGCATCTCTTCTTCCTCGCGAAGTCTAATAGGTATCTCAAAGTGTCTAGCAAGACGAGTAGCATAGATACCTCCATAGACGACGCCTTTGGAACGGTTTGTGTTCAACTGCTGAGCTACTATAGCACCTAGGCTATAAGTCTTAGTGCTATAAAGGCCTTCACGCAAAACCGCAAGGTCTGGAGAGCTAAGTGATCCAGCCTCCCCACGGCTAGTCAAACATTTTCCCACAAATAATGAGAAGTACCGAAGCACAGGAAAATGTATGCTAGCAATTCTAGCACGAGACACTCCTCTCTCCTCTCCAACAGCAATAGTACCTATGAAATCCTCCAAGTCCCGTGGACGAGGATCATGAATATCTCCAACATAAGGTAATTTGCATGCATTGCAAAAATCCTGTAGTGTCATGCACTGGGGGATATCGTACAACATGAACTAAACCATGGGAGGATTCTTCCTCGGATAAAAGTTGAAGCTTTGAACAAAAATATTGGTGAGGAGGAGGTATTGTGAGCACTTATCTTCAACGAACGTGGTAAGACCTGTGTTCTCTACCAAGTAATAAAAGTCTTCATAAAGCCCGGCGGCGCGCAAAAATCATCACTTGGCCACTCGCACGCTCGAACTTCTGTGACTCGAGGAACCATGTACTTGGGGAGGTTCTTCTCATCCTCCTTGGGGTTACGGCTTGAAGATCCTCTCAAGAACCTCCTCATCTTTTTCCTTTTCTAGCTCTGAAAAATTCTGAAATTTTTAGAGACTTCGAAAGAAAAGTGAGTAAGGATTAACCCAACTCGTAGCAACTATTCCTACGAGTGCCTAGAGACCGTATCACGCGCTAAAACTACTTGGGACCAGCTAAAATCAACATTTCAAGCTCAAGAACAGGGTCACCAAGGTAGCAAGAATACGCGAAGGATAAAGCACTAGAGCAAAAACGGACCAATGGAGTAGTCACTTACCAAGGAGTAATTTCCCCAAAACGGTTCGGAGAATGGTGCTTTGAGAAAGGAGATCAAAAATCACAGCCAAATGAGCAAGAACACGGGTTTGAACTGCGAAACAATTTTTTCTGGAGGAAGAAGAAGAGGATAGGAGCTGGAATAAGTGGACGGGGGCCCTGTGGGTCCCACAAGCTTGCTCCCCGTGGCCAGGGGGGTACCCCGCGGTGACAGGGCTTGTGGCCCACTGGGGTGGCCCCCAGGCCAGCTCTCTGTCCCAGTAATTTTCAAATATTCCAGAAAAAATCATACTAGATTTTCAGGACCATCGGAGAACTTTTATTTTTGAGGTATTTTTCTGTGGGACGCTAAAACAGAAAACAGGAAAAACTAAACTAAATCTATCATTTTTCTTCTAAGCAAAAGAAAGTGAAAGCTTAAAACAGAGGTACGTGACTCTTTGATTCATCCATTTCATGGTCATCGAAAGAAATCCGTCAATTAATGGGGTTGATCAAATCCTTATGACAAAACTTTCTCGAATCGCAAGAGAGCACGGAGAATTTTCAAATAGCCACTAAGTCATCTCAATGGGGATATGATTCTCCCCAACAAGCAATTCATACTTCATCTTGACACGAGGAATAGGGCATTCAAAGCTCCCAATAAGAATCGATGAAGTTTTTTCGATAGCATTGATGGAATGTACTGGATATCGTTTCTTCGGAAAGTGCACGGTATGCTCATTACCGTTGACATGGAAAGTGACATTGCCTTTGTTGCAATCTATAACAGCCCTTTAAGTGTTTAAAAAGGGTCTTCCGAGGATGACAGCCATGGCATCGTCCTCGGGAATATCCAATATAACAAAGTCTGTAAAGATAGTGGTATTAGCAACCACAACAGGCACATCCTCGCAAATGCCAACAGGGAAAGCAGTTGATTTGTCGGCCATTTGCAGAGAGATTTCAGTGGGTGTCAACTTATCCAGTTCAAGTCTAAGATAAAGAGAGAGAGGCATAACACTAACTCTGGCTCCGAGGTCACATAAGGCAGTTCTTACGTAGTTTCCTTTAATGGAGCAAGGTATAGTGGGCACTCCGGGATCACCAAGTTTCTTTGGAGTTCCACCCTCGAAAGTGTAATTGGCAAGCATGGTGGAGATCTCAAGATCTGGTATCTTCCATTTATTAGTCACGATATCTTTCATGTACTTGGCATATGGAGACATTTTGAGCATATCAACTAACCGCATCTGTAGAATGACGGGACTTATCATTTCAATAAAGCGCTTAAAATCCTCATCATCCTTTTTCATGGATGGCTTAGGAGGAAAAGGCATAGGTCTCTGAACCCATGGCTCTCTTTCTCTACCATGCTTGCTAGTAGTGAAGTCATTCTTATCGTATCTCTTAGGTTGTGGGTTATCAGGATTAACCGCGGGTTCAATCTCCACATCCTTATCATCGCTAGGTTGAGCATCATTATGAACATCGCTGTCCACATTGTCACCAGTTTCATGTTCATCACCAGATTGTGTTTCTGCATCAGACACAGAAATATCATTTGGTTCTTCAGGTGTGACAGTATTTGGTGAACTAACATGCAGGTTTCTATCATCCTTCTTCTTCTCCTTAGGATGACTGGGTGCATCTGCATTAATTTCTTGAGAATCTTGATCAATTCTCTTAGGATGACCCTCAGGATACAGAGGTTCCTGAGTCATTTTTCCTCCTCTAGTAATGACTCTGACAGAGTTGTCATTTAATTCATTGAGCAGGTCATTCTGAGCTTTAAGTACTTGTTCTACCTGAGTAGTTATCATAGAGGCATGTTTACTCAGAAGCTTCAGATCATTGACATTTCTATCTACACAAGCACTTAAATGGCTAAGCATACGAGTACTTTGTTCCAAATGTCTGCTAACGTAATCATTGAAACTCTGTTGTTTGGCAACAAAGTTGTCAAATTCATCAAAGCATAGGCTAGCAGGTTTATCAAAAGGAATATCACTCTCATCAAACCTACGCAGAGAATTTACTTCCACTACCTGTATCGGGTTATCGAGACCATGGATCTCTTCGATAGGTGGTAGATTTTTTATATCTTCAGATCTAATGCCTTTCTCTTGCATAGACTTCTTGGCTTCTTGCATATCTTCGGCACTGAGGAATAGAATACCTCTTTTCTTCGGATTTGGCTTAGGAGGTGGTTCGGGAATAGTCCAAGCATTATGGTTGATCAAGATGTTACTCAGTAGAGTCTCAGCTTGTTCTACAGTTCGTTCCCTAAAAACACAACCGGCACAACTATCTAGGTGGTCTCTAGAGGCATCGGTAAGTCCGTTATAGAGGATATCAAGTATCCCGTTCTTCTTAAGAGGGTGATCAGGCAAAGCATTCTGTAGCTGGACGAGCCTCCCCCAAGCTTGTGGGAGACTCTCTTCTTTGAGTTGAGCAAAGTGTTGAAATTATGCCCTAGAGGCAATAATAAATATAGTTATTATTATAATTCCTGTATCAAGATAATCGTTTATTATCCATGCTATAATTGTATTGAATGAAGACTTATATACATGTGTGGATACATAGACAAAACAGTGTCCCTAGCAAGCCTCTAGTTGGCTAGCCAGTTGATCAAAGATAGTCAGGGTCTTCTGACTATGTATAAGGTGTTGTTGCTTGATAACTGGATCACGTCACTAGGAGAATCACGTGATGGACTATACCCAAACTAATAGACGTAGCATGTAGATCGTGTCATTTTGTTGCTACTGTTTTCTGCGTGTCAAGTATTTGTTCCTATGACCATGAGATCATATAACTCACTGACACCGGAGGAATGCTTTGTGTGTATCAAACATCGCAACGTAACTGGGTGACTATAAAGATGCTCTACAGGTATCTCCGAAGGTGTTCGTTGAGTTAGTATGGATCGAGACTGGGATTTGTCACTCCCTATGACAGAGAGGTATCTTGGGGCCCACTCGGTAATACAACATCACACACAAGCCTTGCAAGCAATGTAACTTAGTGTAAGTTGCGGGATCTTGTATTACGGAACGAGTAAAGAGACTTGCCGGTAAACGAGATTGAAATAGGTATGCAGATACTGACGATCGAATCTCGGGCAAGTAACATACCGAAGGACAAAGGGAATGACATACGGGATTATATGAATCCCTGGCACTGAGGTACAAACGATAAGATCTTCGTAGAATATGTGGGTTCCAATATGGGCATCGAGGTCCTGCTATTGGATATTGACCGAGGAGTCACTCGGGTCATGTCTACATAGTTCTCGAACCCGCAGGGTCTGCACACTTAAGGTTCGACGTTTTATGCGTATTTGAGTTATATGGTTGGTTACCGAATGTTGTTCGGAGTCCCGGATGAGATCATGGAAGTCACGAGGGTTTCCGGAATGGTCCGGAAATGAAGATTGATATATAGGATGACCTCATTTGATTACCGGAAGGTTTTTGGAGTTACCGGGAATGTACCGGGAATGACGAATGGGTTCCGGGTGTTCACCGGGGGGGGGGGGGGGGGGCAGCCCACCCCGAGGAAGCCCATAGGCCTTGGGGGTGGCGCACCAGCCCTTGGTGGGCTGGTGGGACAGCCCAAGAAGGCCCTATGCGCCATAGATAGAAAATCAAAGAGAAAAGAAAAAAAAAGGAGGTGGGAAAGAAGAGAAGGACACCACCTTCCAATCCTAGTTGGACTAGGATTGGAGGAGGACTCCTCCTCCCTTGGTGGCGCAGCCCTTGGGGCTCCTTGAGCCTCAAGGCAAGCCTCCCCTCCCCTCCTCCTATATATATGGAGCTATTAGGGCTGATTTGAGACGACTTTTGCCACGGCAGCCCGACCACATACCTCCACGGTTTTACCTCTAGATCGCGTTTCTGGAGAGCTCGGGCGGAGCCCTGCTGAGATTAGATCACCACCAACCTCCGGAGCACCGTCACGCTGCCGGAAAACTCATCTACCTCTCTGTCTCTCTTGCTGGATCAAGAAGGACGAGATCATCGTCGAGCTGTATGTGTGCTGAACGCGGAGGTGCCGTCCGTTCGGCACTAGATCGTGGGACGGATCGCGGGACGGTTCGTGGGACGGTTCGCGGGGCGGATCGAGGGATGTGAGGACGTTCCACTACATCAACCGTGTTTCTTAACGCTTCTGTTGTGCGATCTACAAGGGTACGTAGATCGGAAATCCCCTCTCGTAGATGGACATCACCATGATAGGTCTTCGTGCACGTAGGAAATTTTTTGTTTCTCATAGAGTAGTAATAGCATGAGTAGCACGACAACCTCGATGGCGACACGTTGATGGAGATCATGGTGTGGCGCCGGTGACAAGAAGATCGTGCCGGTGCTTTGGTGATGGAGATCAAGGAGCACATGATGATGGCCATATCATGTCACGTATGAATTGCATGTGATGTTAATCCTTTTATGCACCTTATTTTGCTTAGAACGATGGTAGCATTATGAGGTGATCTCTCACTAAAATTTCAAGATGAAATTGTGTTCTCCCCGACTGTGCACCGTTGCTACAGTTCATCGTTTCGAGACACCACGTGATGATCGGGTGTGATAGACTCAACGTTCACATACAACGGGTGCAAAACAGTTGCACACGCGGAACACTCGGGTTAAGCTTGACGAGCCTAGCATGTGCAGTCATGGCCTCGAAACACATGAGACCGAAAGGTCGATCATGAATCATATAGTTGATATGATTAGCATAGGGATGCTTACCACTGAAACTATACTCAACTCACGTGATGATCGGACTTGAGCTAGTGTAAGTGGGTCATGAACCACTCAAATGACTAGAGAGATGTATTTTTGAGTGGGAGTTTAGCAAATAATTTGATTAAGTTAAATTCTAATTGTCTTGAACATAGTCTAAGTCCACTTTGAATATATTTGTGTTGTAGATCATGGCTCACGCGACAGTCACCCTGAATTTTAATACGTTCCTAGAGAAAGCTAAGTTGGAAGACGATGGAAGCAACTTTGTAGACTAGGCTCGTAATCTTAAGTTGATCCTACAAGCTGGGAAGAAGGATTATGTCCTTAATGCTGCGCTAGGAGATGAACCACCCGCTACGGCTGACCATGATGTTAAGAATGCTTGGTTAACACGTAAGGAGGACTACTCAGTAGTTCAATGTGCAGTCTTGTATGGCTTAGAGCGGGGACTTCAACGTCGCTTTGAGCGTCATGGAGCATATGAGATGTTCCAGGAGTTGAAGTTTATCTTTCAGAAGAACGCCCAGATCGAGAGGTATGAGACCTCCGATAAATTCTATGCTTGCAAGATGGAGGAGAATTCGTCTGTCAGTGAACATGTGCTCAAAATGTCTGGGTACTCAAACCGTCTAGCTGAGCTGGGGATTGAACTCCCGCAAGAGGCTATCACTGACAGAATTCTTCAATCACTGCCGCCAAGGTACAAGGGCTTTGTGTTGAACTACAACATGCAAGGGATGAACAAGTCACCCGATGAGTTGTTTGCGATGCTGAAAGTCGCAGAGTCTGAACTCCGTAAAGAGCATCAAGTGTTGATGGTGAATAAGACCACTAGTTTCAAGGGAAACGTCAAAGGGAAGAAGGGTAACTCAAAGAAGAGCGGCAAGCCTGTTGCCAATCCGACGAAGAAACCCAAAGCTGGACCTAAGCCTGAAACAGAGTGCTACTATTGCAAGGGTATGGGTCACTGGAAGCACAACTGCCCCAAGTATCTCGTTGATAAGAAGGCGGACGAAGAAAAATCAGGTATATTTGATATACATGTTATTGATGTGTAATTAACTGGCTCTCGTTGTAGTGCCTGGGTATTCGATACCGGTTCTGTAGCTCATATTTGCAACTCGAAACAGGAACTGCGGAATAGGCGAAGGCTGGCAAAAGATGAAGTGACGATGCACGTACGAAATGGTTCCAAGGTTGATGCAATCGCCGTCGGCACAGTTTCACTTCAGTTACCATCAGGATTAGTTATGGACTTGAATAATTTTTATTTAGTGCCTGCGTTGAGCATGAACATTATATCTGGATCTTGTTTATTGCGAGACGGTTACTCTTTTAAGTCAGAGAATAATGGTTGTTCTATTTCTATGAGTAACATCTTTTATGGTCATGCACCCAATGTGAGAGGATTGTTCATATTGAATCTTGATAGTGATAATACACATATACATAACATTGAGACCAAAAGAGTTAGAGTTAACAATGGTAGCGCCATGTTTTTGTGGCACTGCTGCTTAGGTCATATTGGTGTAAAGCGCATGAAGAAACTCCATACCGATGGACTTTTGGAGTCACTTGACTTTGATTCACTTGACACGTGCGAACCATGCCTCATGGGCAAGATGACTAAAACTCCGTTCTCCGGAACAATGGAGCGTCCAAGTGACTTGTTGGAAATCATACATACCGATGTGTGCGGTCTGATGAGCGTAGAGGCACGCGGCGGATATCGTTATTTTCTCACCTTCACTGACGATTTGAGTAGATATGGTTATGTCTACTTAATGAAGCACAAGTCTGAAACATTTGAAAAGTTCAAGCAATTTCAGAGTGAAGTTGAAAATCATCGTAACAAGAAGATCAAGTTCCTACGGTCTGATCGTGGGGGTGAATATCTGAGTTTCGAGTTTGGTGCTCACTTAAGACAATGTGGAATTGTTTCACAGTTGACACCGCCTGGAACACCACAGCGTAATGGTGTGTCCGAACGTCGTAATCGTACTCTATTAGAGATGGTGCGATCTATGATGTCTCTTACCGATTTGCCGATATCGTTTTGGGGTTATGCGTTAGACACAGCTGCATTCACTTTAAATAGGGCACCATCAAAATCCGTTGAGACGACACCATACGAACTGTGGTATGGCAAAAGGCCAAAGTTGTCATTTCTTAAAGTTTGGGGATGTGATGCTTATGTCAAAAAGCTTCAGCCTGAAAAGCTGGAACCCAAAGCGGAAAAGTGCATCTTCATAGGTTACCCAAAAGAGACAGTTGGGTACACCTTCTATCTCAAATCCGAGGGCAAAGTGTTTGTTGCTAAAAACGGAGCTTTTCTCGAGAAGGAGTTTCTCTCGAGAGAATTGAGTGGGAGGAAGATAGAACTTGACGAGGTTGTCGAACCTCTCATCCCTCTGGATGGTGGCGCAGGGCAAGGGGAAACCTCTGTCGTTGCGACACCGGTTGAGGAGGAAGTTAATGATGATGATCATGAAACTCCAGTTCAAGTTTCTGTCGAACCATGCAGGTCGACGAGACCACGTGCTACTCCAGAGTGGTATGGCAATCCCGTCTTATCGATCATGTTGTTAGACAACAATGAACCTGCAAATTATGAAGAAGCAATGGTGGGCCCAGATTCCAACAAATGGCTAGAAGCCATGAAGTCCGAGATAGGATCCATGTATGAGAACAAAGTGTGGACTTTGGAGGTACTGCCTGAGGGCTACAAGGCTATTCAGAACAAATGGATCTTTAAGAGAAAGACGGACGCTGACGGCAATGTGACCGTTTATAAAGCTCGACTTGTGGCAAAGGGTTTTTCACAAGTTCAAGGAGTTCACTACGATGAGACATTCTCACCCGTAGCGATGCTTAAGTCCGTCAGAATCATGTTAGCAATAGCTGCATTTTTCGATTATGAAATCTGGCAGATGGATGTCAAAACGGCGTTCCTTAACGGTTTCCTTAAGGAAGAGTTGTATATGATGCAACCCGAAGGTTTTGTCGATCCTAAAAATGCTAACAAGGTATGCAAGCTCCAGCGATCCATTTATGGACTGGTGCAAGCATCTCGGAGTTGGAATAAACGCTTTGATGAGGTGATCAAAGCATTTGGGTTTATACAAGTGGTTGGAGAATCTTGTATTTACAAGAAAGTGAGTGGGAGCTCTGTGGGGTTTCTAATATTATATGTGGATGACATATTACTGATTGGAAACAACGTAGAGTTTTTGGAGAGCATAAAGGATTACTTGAATAAAAGTTTCTCTATGAAGGACCTAGGAGAAGCTGCTTACATTCTAGGCATTAAGATCTACAGGGATAGATCGAAACGCCTGATAGGACTTTCACAAAGCACATACCTTGATAAAGTTTTGAAGAGGTTCAAAATGGAACAGTCCAAGAAAGGGTTCTTGCCAGTTTTACAAGGTACGAGATTGAGTAAGACTCAGTGCCTAGCAATTGATAAAGATAGAGAGCATATGAGCATCGTCCCCTATGCTTCAGCTATAGGATCTATCATGTATGCAATGCTGTGCACTAGACCGGACGTTAGCCTGGCCATAAGTATGGCAGGCGGGTTCCAGAGTAATCCAGGAGTGGATCACTAGACGGCGGTCAAGAATATCCTGAAGTACCTGAAAAGGACTAAGGAGATGTTTCTCGTGTATGGAGGTGACGAAGAGCTCGCCGTAAAGGGTTACGTCGATGCAGGCTTTGACACAGATCCGGACGACTCTAAGTCGCAGACTGGATACATATTTATTCTTAATG
The DNA here is from genome assembly GCF_904849725.1 of Hordeum vulgare subsp. vulgare. Classification (NCBI taxonomy): domain Eukaryota; kingdom Viridiplantae; phylum Streptophyta; class Magnoliopsida; order Poales; family Poaceae; genus Hordeum; species Hordeum vulgare. The sequence goes on along the minus strand of NC_058524.1, from coordinate 565,747,814 downwards.
GGGGTGCGGTAAGCTAGTGCAGTTCCAAGCAAAGCGTCGTAGCTGATTCTACATGTGAAGCGGAGTACAGGGCTGCCTCGGAGGCGGCTAAGGAGGGTGTCTGGATGAAGCAGTTCATGACGGATCTTGGAGTGGTGCCAAGCGCACTGAATCGAATAACCTTGTTCTGTGACAACACGGGTGCCATTGCCTTAGCAAAGGAACCACGGTTTCATAAGAAGACCAGACACATCCAACGACGCTTCAACCTCATCCGCGACTACGTCGAAGGGGAGGACGTAAATATATGCAAAGTGCACACGGATCTGAATGTAGCAGACCCGCTGACTAAACCTCTTCCACGGGCAAAGCATGATCAACACCAGAACTATATGGGTGTTAGATTTATTACAATGTAATTCGCATGGTGATGTGAGGGCTAGATTATTGACTCTAGTGAAAGTGGGAGACTTTTGGAATTATGCCCTAGAGGCAATAATAAATATAGTTATTATTATAATTCATGTATCAAGATAATCGATTATTATCCATGCTATAATTGTATTGAATGAAGACTTATATACATGTGTGGATACATAGACAAAACACTGTCCCTAGCAAGCCTCTAGTTGGCTAGCGAGTTGATCAAAGATAGTCAGTGTCTTCTGACTATGTACAAGGTGTTGTTGCTTGATAACTGGATCACGTCATTAGGAGAATCACGTGATGGACTAGACCCAAACTAATAGACGTAGCATGTAGATCGTGTCATTTTGTTGCTACTGTTTTCTGCGTGTCAAGTATTTGTTCCTATGACCATGAGATCATATAACTCACTGACACTGGAGGAATGCTTTGTGTGTATCAAACATCGCAACGTAACTGGGTGACTATAAAGATGCTCTACAGGTATTTCCGAAGGTGTTCGTTGAGTTAGTATGGATCGAGACTGGGATTTGTCACTCCGTATGACGGAGAGGTATCTTGGGGCCCACTGGGTAATACAACACCACACACAAGCCTTGCAAGCAATGTAACTTAGTGTAAGTTGCGGGATCTTATATTACAGAACGAGTAAAGAGACTTGTCGGTAAACGAGATTGAACTAGGTATGTGCGGATACTGACGATCGAATCTCGGGCAAGTAACATACCGAAGGACAAAGGGAATGACATACGGGATTATATGAATCCCTGGCACTGAGGTTCAAACGATAAGATCTTCGTAGAATATGTGGGATCCAATATGGGCATCCAGGTCCCGCTATTGGATATTGATCGAGGAGTCACTCGGGTCATGTCTACATAGTTCTCGAACCCACAGGGTCTGCACACTTAAGGTTTGACGTTGTTTTATGCGTATTTGAGTTATATGGTTGGTTACCGAATGTTGTTCGGAGTCCCGGATGAGATCACGGACGTCACGAGGGTTTCCGGAATGGTCCGGAAATGAAGATTGATATATAGGATGACCTCATTTGATTACCGGAAGGTTTTCGGAGTTACCGGGAATGTAGCGGGAATGACGAATGGGTTCCGGGTGTTCACCGGGGGGGGGGGGGGGCAGCCCACCTCGGGGAAGCCCATAGGCCTTGGGGGTGGCACACCAGCCCTTGGTGGGCTGGTGGGACAGCCCAAGAAAGCCCTATGCGCCATAGATAGAAAATCAAAGAGAACAGAAAAAAAGGAGGTGGGAAAGAAGAGAAGGACTCCACCTTCCAATCCTAGTTGGACTAGGATTGGAGGAGGACTCCTCCTCCCTTGGTGGCGCAGCCCTTGTGGCTCCTTGAGCCTCAAGGCAAGCCTCCCCTCCCCTCCTCCTATATATATGGAGCTATTAGGGCTGATTTGAGACGACTTTTGCCACGGCAGCCTGACCACATACATCCACGGTTTTACCTCTAGATCGTGTTTCTGTGGAGCTCGGGCGGAGCCCTGCTGAGATTAGATCACCACCAACCTCCGGAGCGCCGTCACGCTGCTGTAGAACTCATCTACATCTCCGTATCTCTTGCTGGATCAAGAAGGCCGAGATCATCGTCGAGCTGTATGTGTGCTGAACGCGGAGGTGCCGTCCGTTCGGCACTAGATCGTGGGACGGTTCGCGGGGCGGATCGAGGGACGTGACGACGTTCCACTACATCAACCGCGTTTCTTAACGCTTCTACTGTGCGATCTACAAGGGTACGTAGATCGGAAATCCCCTCTCGTAGATGGACATCACCATGATAGGTCTTCGTGCGCGTAGGAAATTTTTTGTTTCCCATGCGACGTTCCCCAACACAAAGTTGTATATTTCCTGCAAGGCAGATTGCTTCTTATGGGTAGGGAAATATTTCTCACAGAAGTAATAGATAATATCCTGGGGACTACTCACACATCCAGGAGCAAGAGAAGTGAACCAGGCTTTAGCGTCATCCTTTAGAGAGAAAGGAAACAGCTTAAGGATATAGTAATGGTGGATCTTCTCCTCACTAGTGAAAAGGGTGGCTATATCGTGTAGTTTGGTAAGATGGGCTACGACCGTCTCAGACTCATAACCGTGGAAAGGATCAGATTCGACTAGAGAGATTATCTCATGATCGACAGAGAATTCATAATCCTTATCAGTGATAAAGATAGGTGAAGTGGCAAACTTCCGGTCGTATTTCATCCTAGCTTTCAGAGATTTTTTCCTTCCACTTGAGAAGTAATTTCTCAGCGTCATAGGCATCCTTACACGCAAGAAAATCCTCAGCTATCTCTCCCTCCATAACGTAACCCTCAGGTATATCAGGCAATTCCTATCTAGGAGAGCTAGATCTAGCAGGAGCAAACGCAGGTTCTATCTCAACAGTATCGGCAGTTTCAGAAGCATCACGAGCATTGGCAGTAACTCTAGCAATATGAGCATCAAGGAACACCCCTAGTGGCACATCAGGCAAAGTAGCATCTCTAGCATCATCAGGCAAAGCAGTATCAGGCATAGCATCAGGCATAGTATCAAGCATAACATCTCTAGCATCATCAGACATAGTATCTCTAGCAGTATCAGGCATAGCATCAGGCATAGTATCAAGCATAGCATCATCAGGCATAGTATCGAACATAGCATCTCTGGCATTAGCATCATAAGAATCATCAAGCACAGGCTACATATCAAGATTTCTAGCAGCAGGTGATGTCACAAACTTACTCATAACTGAAGGTGAATCAAGTGCAGAGCTAGATGGCAGTTCCTTACCTCCCCTCGTAGTTGAGGGCAAGACTTTGGTTTTTGGATCCTTCAGATTCTTCATAGTGATGAGCAGATATATCCAAGTGACTCAGAGAATATAGCAATTACCTCCCCGGCAACGGCGCCAGAAAAATGCTGACTCCGTGTGACAACAGACCTTCCCTTGCAACGACACCAGAAGAATGCTGCTAGCACTCCCCGGTAACGAAACTAGAAGAGTGTTGTTGACGTCCTACCAGCGCGTGGGATCGTAGCAATTTTCGAGGCTAGAGTATTCGACCCAATTTGTTGATACACCAAATGGAGGTGAGAGGATACTCTCGAGTATTAGCAGCTGAATATGTTGGATTCAACCACACCTGAAAGATTAGTATCTGCAAGCAAAGTAGTATGATAACAACGGTGTCAGAAACATCTGTTGACGGCAGACTATTCCTAACTGTCGTATCAATGGCGCTAGAAGTTGCCTCGTTGATGGAAATTGTCTGTTCCCGTCAACGATCAGCGAATCAAAATTGTAGCAGGTAGTAGCAGTGTAACGAGTAACAGCAGTGGCAAGGAACAACGGTAGCAAGTAGCAACAGTAGCAAGCGACAGTAGTAATAGCAGTAGCAGCAGAGCAAGACAAGTAACGGCAGTAGCAGCAAAGCAAGACAAGTAACAACAATAGCAGCAGAGCAAGACAAGTAACAGCAGCAGTGGGACAAACTCGTAGGTAATGGGTCGGTGATTCGTTGGGATGATATTCATCATGCAACAGTGATAACACGGAGAGATATGTGGCTAGCTCCTGTTCGTCAATGTGATGTAGGCATGCATTCCGTGTGTCGTCATACGTGCTTAGGGAAAAGAACTTGCATGACATCTATTGTCCATCCCTCCCGTGGCAGCGGGGTCCAAAAGGATACTATGGGATATTAAGGTTCTCCTTTTAATAAAGAACCGGAACAATGCATTAGCACTTGGTGAACACATGAACTCCTCAAACTATGATCATCACCGGGAGTGGTTCCGGTTATTGTCACTCCGGGGTTGCCGGGTCATAACACATAGTAGGTAACTACAGCTTGCAAGATCGGAGCTAAAACACACATATATTGGTGACAATATAATAATTTCAGATCTGAAATCATGGCACTCGGGCCCTAGTGACAAGCATTAAGCATGGAAAAGTAGTAGCAACATCAATCTCAGAACATAGTGGATACTAGGGATCAATCCCCGTCAAAACTATCTCGATTACATGATAGATCTCATCCTACTCATCACCGCCCAGCGAGCCTACGAATAGATTACTCACGAACGATGAAGAGCTTAATGGAATTGGAGAGGGAAGAAGGTTGATGATGACGATGGCGACGATTTCCCCGCTCTGGAGCCCAAAACGGACTCCAGATCTGTCCTCCAGATGAAGAACAGGATGTGGCGGCGCCTCCGTATCGCAAACGCGATGCAATATTCTCTTCTGATTTTTTTCTGGGTGAAAGTGAATTTATAGAGGTGAGATTGGGGGCGGTAGAGCCACGTGGGCCCCACAAGCTTGGTTTCCGCGGCCAGGGGGTGGCCGCGGCAACAGGGCTTGTGGCCCACTGGCCCAACCCCTCTGGTGGATCTTGGCGCAGGTATTTTTCATATTTTCCATAAAAATTCTCTGTAAATTTTCAGGACGTTCCAAGAACTTTCATTTCTGCACAAAAACAACACCATGGAAATTCTGCTGAAAACAGCGTCAGTCCAGGTTAGTTCCATTCAAATCATGCAAATTAGAGTCCAAAACAAGGGCAAAAGAGTTTGGAAAAGTAGATACGACGGAGACGTATCAATCTACCTCGAGATCGTATGTTGTGGTCTAAAACTCTAGGAGTAATGATCTTAATCTGAATATATAAAATATTGACTAGCCTGGCCCCGGCTTATATAATGCACGAGAGGTCTAGAATAACAAGAGTCATAGTCAGCTTCATCGGTGTAGAGAAGTCCTTGTCTTGATCACCAAGTCTTGTGGAATATTTCTGGTATGTGTTATCGGCTACCCAAAGTGGCAGAGGAGTCCAGGTCGTAGAGATAGGCTGGCGGCCTGAGGACACCTTAGTCCCAGACTCCCTCAACTTTCTCACTCCGCAACACTCCTCGGCACAACAAGTGAGGTTGCAAGAAAAACCCAGACAGAGGCAAGAAGAGGCATGCACATCTTGTGAAGATTAGCAAAAAAAGCAAGGCATCAGAGGTAATTCAACATGATACTAACTAATTTTAGATGATCCCTAATTTTTAACTTTATTTTAACTGACTTAGATGTAACATCACATTGTCTTCACTTGTAGCAAGCTGAAGCAAGTGGACCTGCTGCCTCTCAATCTAGATCATCTGCACCATCTTCTCATCCAGCAAGAGGAAGTGTACCTGCTGCCCAAGCAAGATCAACTTTAACAGCTACTGCCCCCAACGAGAGCATCTACATTTAAGCCTGCAAGAAAGACATCTACAAGTGCACAAGCTCGTCCATCTACTAGGACAAATGGTGCTGCCATAAAGAAGAGAAAGAGTGCCCCTACATCATCCACTCTTAGCTTTAAATACTTCACTGCTAGTGGCAATGTGTAATCTTGCCTAGTTTCAAGTGTTGCAAACATTTAGCCTATGAAATGTTGCAAACCTGCAAGTGCACCACCTTTTGGGAACCTAGCTGATGTAATTATTTAGCCTATGAAATGTTGAAACCTGCAAGTGTACCTAATGTCGAAGATGGTATCTACTTATACTGCGAGAGAAATTTACTGTTATTTCTTTTCTTGTATGCAATGGTATCTATTTAAATTGCCAACAAAAATTCAAATCAAAATGACATCAAACATTGCACACATTTCAAATGGTAGCAAATATTGTAGTAAAAATGAAATAAATTACTGAACTTTGTTTTCATTGACTGCCCAGATCACAAATTCCATTACAAACCATTGCACACATGTTCAACATTAATTGCATTTTACCCTAGTACTCAAAATGATACGGGTACATATTCCAAACATTGCCAACCCGACCTTCAGTACACTACCATTTTGCCTACCACTACACTTACCACAAAGACAACTAAAACCCTCACTACATTCATATATTTCCCCTTCATTGCTTCCAGTTCTGCATTCTTCTCCTTTAACTGATCTTGCAAAGACATAACCTGATTCTCTAATGATGCTTCATGTCCACACATAGCCTCAATTGGACACTGATATTTAGTCTGAGCAACAGATCCTTCACCCCTCAGCCTGGGCACCTCATCTCTCAAATCTCCAATCAAGTCACTCCAAAACTTGGGCAAATGATCATCATGCCTTTACGCATAGCCGCATCCACCATGCTATTAAACAAAAATGTAGCGAGAATCATTTTGAGACTCCAAATTGGAGCAGAACAAGCATACGAGAAAAAGAAATGGGGCTCACCATTGCATCCACACAAGCGTAGTACCTCCTGCCTGGGTTTTGACGGCTCCAAGAGATCCATCTCGATGCCTTCCTTCGTGGCTCGCAGTGACACAATTTCGGTGGCTCGTACGCCATTGGGCTCTCCCTGTAAGGAATCGGGACCTTGAATTCATGTCCCTCCTTCCACTGGCACGACGGAAGCCAAGAGCGGAAGAAGACCCCGTAGTCCATGACATCGCGCCGCCGCCGCCGTGCTCTGCGCCCCGTTGTCCCTGCCACCGCTAACCCTAGCTCCTCACTACAAAAATTCCCCAATCCATCGGAGGAACACGAGAGAACCGCTTTAGTATACACTTGCTCGCCCACAAGTCAGGTCAATCCTGGTTGACAACTGCCACGTCATTGGTTTTTCCACTAAAACGCTATCAGGGTTGATTTTGGACCGGGGTTAGTGAGTTGAGAGTGCCAATTTTGGGGATTGTGAATTGGGGGTTCGATTTAGCTTTCGTCTACCAGTTCAAGGTTCGCTTTGGACTTTTTACCTTCATGTATTGCTTGATGTTGTATGAGGAGTAATATTTTTATTATTGCTTTAGTTGTATCAGGACAAGCTCGGGTCCACAAGGAACAAGGGGTCGACACTTAGAGAAGAGAAATCACAAAATCCAAAAGGTACTCAACGAGTATGGATTAGCTCCGATTAGTGAATGTCGTGGTACATTGAGTTAGAGAACAGTAGTTGTTTGACTAGTATGTAAAAATGTTATTTCTTGATTAGATTAAGTTCAAGTTATTTTCAAATGTGTGCTCTTTGACGGACTTTGAGGCTGAAAGTACAAACTTGGTACGACAAATTGACACACTTGGATATTTTTTGTGCGTATTTGGGATAGAAACATAGGCCGATTTGGAGCAGGGTGATGACAAAGTAGATTTATATCGCAATGAGTAAAACAAGAGATGGAATGACAATGATGCAACATTGTCATGTGATTGTTGTATGTATACTTGAGGTCTATAGGAAAAGAAGCATTAGTGAGATAAAGTGAAGTAGAACATTTTAAATGAAGATGGAAGCAGAACCCACAAACAAATAAAGCATTATTAGTTTGTGAACGAACGTGTGGTGAAAAGAATGTTTCCATGTTCAAATGTCTCCTTTTCTAATTATGTGTACTCAGGTGAGGTGCCTTGTATCTCAACATTTTTTGATAATGTTCGTGTTGCACAATATAGTAACAACAAAACAACGACACAAAAAACAAAATAAAGAGTTAGGGGTAAGAGCAACTTCAATGGGGCGATCCATTTCGTCCGCCGTCTTCTGATTGGGTCGGCGCGGACAAAAAAATGGCCCAACGCGCCGACCAATTGCCAAAACGCGTCCGCTTCGCGTCCGCGCCGATCCATTTTTGACCCAAATTTGGGACTGAAATGCGTCGGCCCGGACGCGAAGCGGACGCGCCCGCCCCCTCGGTGTCCGCCCCCAACCACCGCGGTCAACATAATTTATGACGGTCGTTATCCTCGGGCCCACGCGTTGGTGCCCGCGGTCGGCCTTTTTTAATCCGAGCATGCGGTGGGTTCCGCCATCCGCTTCCAGAACCTTCCCCCGTCCCCATCTCACCACCTTCTCGGCGACCAAGCGACCGAAAGCCTAGCACACCATGGCCGGCGGCTTCCCAAACAAGGGCAAGGCCCCTCTCTTCCCCCGCGCCATCTCCCCGTCGTCGTCTTCCCACCGACCTCGCCAGCGCGTGAGCGTCCCGGTGCACCAAGCATGGTGGTACTGGGAGCACCGCGTGCCACTCCCTTACCCCCGCGTCACGCTGCCGCACGGCTGACATCTGGATTCGGAGAGGATTCTGGTGCCGGCCGTGCCGTGGTCGGCACAGGTGCATGCGGAGCAGGTGACCAAGGTACGACGTCTGTTGACGGCGGAGCAGCGACAAGACCCCACGTACGCGGCCGACTCCCCTAACCGGGAGGTGTGGTTCGCCGTGGAGCATGAGGAGCAGCGTCGCCATGGCGTGCGCAAAGTGCAGCCAGGAGGCCCTCCGTCGCCCCCGCCTGTCGTCAGCGACGAGGACCAGGAGGCTGAGGCCGCCTACCAGGCGACGCTCGCTGGTGTCCTCCGCGACAGCGAGGAAGAAGCGCGGCGCATGAACGAAGAGGAGCCGGCGTACCAGCAGCAGCTCGGGAGCATGACGTTTGTCGGAATACTAAAAATAATAATTGTGTTTGTGTTATAGTTAAACATTGCATGAAATAAAATAAACATTTTTTACATATTTATTTATTGGCCCGTGACAACGCAGGAACATTACACTAAGTACAATAATCTCTCTGTATTATAATACTTGTTGTTGAAAAAACTAGTGTAGTTTTCTTCACCGATAAGTATTTAGGAACAAAAGGAATAGTTGGGATTGGTTGGTCGACTCCAGGAAAGAAAAATGATGTGAACGACATAAGCCCTGTCCACTTGTTCAAAAGGTTTCCTAAAATAGATTACTTGTTTTAAAAGGTTTCAACTGCCAAACCAACAAACGAAACAAGAGAAACAGAAAGCAGGCCCCTGGTATTGACTCATCAATTCGACCATTTCCTTGCAGAATCTGTGGTCAGCAAAAGTCGGCCGACTATATGTCAGTTGGCTTGAAAACCAAAACTAGTTGCATGGAAAAGGGCAGTGCACGATAAGCAGATCTCCAGTTTTAATTCTGATACTCTCTCTCTCTCTGTCCTCCTCGACTAGCTCAGGCTACTCAACTCCCCTTTATACATACTCCAACGAACGAACCGTGGACCAAAACCAGCAGGAACTTCTCTGGTATTGTCAAGTCACATTTTTATTTATTTATTTACTTCCGTCAACATAAACTTCGGTTTCTTTCCTGGGTTGATCGCTTTCCAGAAAGACAAAAAGCAGACGGAGAAAACTTATTACTAGCTTGAGATATATAGAGAGATAGGCAGCAACCCTCCTTTTTGTTGCCAAGTGCCAACTGCTGTGGTAGTATAAATAGGAGAGCCTACGTATCATGCATTGCATCCAAAGCTCCAAACCCAACTGAGTAAGCACGAATCACGATATCAACAACCCGGTCGATTGGGAGTGACACCATCACCATGAGCTTCATGAAGAAGGAGGCGTCCTCGCTGTCCGAGCTCGGCTTCGACGTCGAAGCCGGCGCCGGCTTCTTCCGCCAGGTTCCGTCGTCCGGCCGCAACGGGGAAGGGGAACTGATGACCCCGCTGCTGCGGTGTGACCGGCTCACCAAGGTCTCCGTCATCGGCGCCGGCAACGTGGGAATGGCCATCGCGCAGACCATCCTCACGCAGGGCATCGCCGACGAGATCGCGCTCGTGGACGCCGAGGCCGACAGGGTCCGCGGCGAGATGCTGGACCTGCAGCACGCCGCGGCGTTCCTCCCGCGCGTCCGCATCGTCGCCGGCACCGACGTGCTCGCGCTCACCAGGGGCTCCGACCTGGCCATCATCACGGTGCCCAGGGAGACGGCGGCGTCGTCGCGGATGGACCAGCTGAGGGGTAACGTGGCGCTGCTGAGGGAGGTCGTGCCGGCGGTGGCGGAGGGGTCGCCGGAGTCGCTGCTGTTGGTGGTGTCGAACCCCGTGGACGTGCTGGCGTACGCGGCCTGGAAGCTGTCGGGGTTCCCGTCGAGCCGGGTGATCGGCTCCGGCACGGACCTCGACTCCGCCAGGCTGCGGTGCCTCCTGGCCGAGCACCTCGGCGTGGGCGCGCAGGACGTGCAGGCGTACATGGTCGGCGAGCACGGCGACGGCGCGCTGGCGCTGTGGTCGAGCGTCCGCGTCGGCGGCATGCCGGTGCTTAGTTACCTCCAGAAGACCCACTCCTCGTTCGACGCGGAAGCCCTGGAAGGGATCCGGCGGGCGGTGGTGGGCGGCGCGCGCGAGGTGATCGGGCTCAAGGGGTACACGTCCTGGGCAATCGGCTACTCGGTGGCCAGCCTCGCCCGGTCGCTCCTGCGCGACCAGCGGCGCGTCCACCCGGTGTCTGTGCTCGCCAAAGGGTTCGTCCCCGGCGACGTGCATGAAGTCTTCCTTAGCCTCCCGGCCAGGCTCGGGCGCCGCGGTGTGCTTGGGGTCGCTGCGGAGCTGGAACTCACCACCGACGAAGAGACCACTCTCCGTCGGTCCGCGATGACGCTCTGGGGCTACTGTCAGGCGCTCGGGCTATAATTAAACGCGTTCGTGTAAGCTGCCTGAAAATGGCCCGGGTGTCAGTCGAGTCGATTTTGCTCCAACTTTCAAAGAATAAACAGTAAATAAGAATAAGATAAGATGCCTAAATTTTACTTTATTTTCAGGAACAAGATACATAAATTGTCCCGAATTGCTTATCGCAAAAATGAATGTATCTATATGTATTTTAAGTTTTAGTATACATTTATTTATATCTATTTTGGGGTGAGTAATTCGAAAAAGGATCTGTAATAGTGATCTAAACGCACCAAATCACCAGCTTGATAAGCTCTGAACAAAAATTACAATCAATAATAGTGATCTAAACGCTTTCTCTGCCCTGCCTTGCCTCCAGCGAGCTTTGTGTCTGAGCCTCCTAGCGACGCGGTGTCCTTATTTTCCTTCTAGCAAAACATAGGGTCTTTATTGCATCAGAGAAATTCGGTTACAATAAGCAATGAAACTGCTAACAAGGAAGGAAGGGCATGCGTCCGTCCAACAATATTGCATTGCCATTAAAGACCCTTCAATTGTGTTGAGCCATTAAAGACCCTTCAATTGTGTTGAACCCAGAAAAGAAGTGGAACTTAGAGCAAGTATAATAGTAGGTTATAAAGTGTGTGTCAATGCATCGTTTCTTAACACGTAATCATATGTGTAATAAAAATATAAGGCTGGTCATAGTGTGGAGTATCATATAGTATTATCTTATGCATATGATATTATTGTACTACATAAGAAGTATGATACTACCTTCATAGTGCATAGTATTATAAAGTAGCATCATAGATAACCTTATTTATTGACATGCATGACACATACATAGCATTTAACATATTACGGTATCTACCTATGTTACTCTAACTCTTTCTATCTTCCTTAATTGTCTGCCACATCAGCATATTTGCTAGTCCCAAGTACATGATAATACCTTAGTTACTTACACTATGACCAGCCTAAGAAATAACTAGTACAATGCATTTATTAGGATATTAAAACTTAGCCTAATCCATGTTCTCTCACGCCATGAGACGTCTGGACCGTTAATTTTTATGATCAGACCGTTTTTTACCGTTCGATCTGATCCGTGTGCCATATTTGTGTTTTCTTGGGCTGGCTGTCCTAAGGGGAGGCTACTCCCGTGGCCGAAACGCAGTATGCCGGTTGATTAGGCCCAAGCGACCGGCCCATTAAGCACCGAGGGATGACGAGCGTATGTGCGATTCCGGTGCAGGTGCGAAGGCGACGGTTCGAGAGCGACTCCCCTATTCTCCCACATCTACGGTGACGGCGGCTCCAACAATCGGAACCCCGCGGCGACCCCCTTCGCCCCAGCCTCCTCATGCAGCAGCATGGACGATTGGGATGGAGCTGCCGCCAACGTTCCAGGGCCAGTTCGTAAGAACGCGGATTTCCTACTCTACTCCGCACCTGATCTCTCTCGTTTTTGAATTCTAGGTGTTGTGTTTGTACTCTCCTAAATGATTTTGTGGACGGACCTCACGTACTCGGCAAAGTATGATGTGACTGAATCAAGAACAAGTATAATATTTTCACTCCGATGTCCAATCTATCACGATGGTTCTTGATCAACTGATTAGAGAGATAGTAAGCAAATAGATGGTGGAGAAAAGCATGATGGAGCCGAGGAACAAGCACACCCGATCCTCGTTGGTGTGATCCAAGCACGGTCTGTTGTTTGTTCCTACTGAGAACTACATGGACTTCATGACAAGTTGTAAGATTGATTAGTTTGTGTTGGATTTTCTCATGGCTGACTACCTTTCTCTGAACCCGTAATACAGACACTAGAATCTCTCACCGCAGGCGCAACAGATGAAACTTTACTACTGCAGGTGTGTGTCTTTGCAAGGTTAGCCTGGTACTCCATTTTACATTCAGTTAAATGCAATACCATATTTATCAATTGTTAATAATCTGATTGCTGCTTCTACATAAAAAAGTTATTTTTTCCAAAATTATTTCATTGTTTATGTTGATTGATGACAAAACAAACACTTGGATTATGGGCAAATTAATGACGAGCATGATCCTTGCACCTCCTATTTCTTTGAGGCTTCATGTCTTCACGATCTTCTCATTCATAGACCGGGTTGGAGCAATGGATCCTCCTCTTTTTTCTTCTTTATTGAATCCCGCACCATTTTTTCCATGGTTGGATCCCATTATGGGTGTGTTTACCTTGATCATCGCTTAGTGTTTTTTTTCTTCGAGTGTGTTCTTTTTGTAGCTTCAGATGAACGAAAGGCTGGAGGGTGATTTAAGAAATTATTATGGTGGTCACGAGGACATTAGGCAAGAGGTAATTGGTTTCAAGTGCAATTTATTAGACTGTATCTATTGTTTCATTTGAATCCATATTGTTTATGACGACTAATGACCCACAAGTATAGGGGATCAATCGTAGTCCTTTCGATAAGTAAGAGTGTCGAACCCAACGAGGAGCGGAAGGATCTGACAAGTGGTTTTCAGCAAGGAAGAATTTGCAGGCACTGAAATTAACGGTAACAAGTGATTGTGTGGTGAGATGATTCATAGCAAGCAACAAGTAACAAAAGTAGCAATGGTGCAGCAAAGTGGCCCAATCCCTTTTGTAGCAAGGGACAAGCCTGGACAAAGTCTTATAGGAGGAAAAACGCTCCCGAGGACACACGGGAATTTCTGTCATGCTAGTTTCATCATGTTCATATGATTCGCGTTCGTTACTTTGATAGTTTGATATGTGGGTGGACCGGCACTTGCGTACTGCCCTTACTTGGACAAGCATCCGACTTATGATTAACCCCTCTCGCAAGCATCCGCAACTACTAAAGAAGAATTAAGACAAAGTCTAACCATAGCATTAAACTAGTGGATCCAAATCAGCCCCTTACGAAGCAACGCATAAACTAGGGTTTAAGCTTCTGTCACTCTAGCAACCCATCATCTACTTACTACTTCCCAATGCCTTCCTCTAGGCCCAAATAATGGTGAAGTGTTATGTAGTCGACTTTCACATAACACCACTAGAGGAAAAACAACATACAACGTATCAAAATACCGAACGAATACCAAATTCACATGACTACTAGTAGCATGATTTATCCCATGTCCTCAGGAACAAAAGTAACTACTCACAAAGCATAATCATAATCATGATCAGAGAGGTAATGAGTAGCATCAAGGATCTGAACATAAACTCTTCCACCAAGTAATCCAACTAGCATCAACTACAAAGAGTAATCAACACTACTAGCAACCTTACAAGTACCAATCGGAGTCGCAAGACGGAGATTGGTTACAAGAAATGAACTAGGGTTTGGAGATGAGATGGTGCTGATGAAGATGTTGATGGTGACGAGTCCCCTCTGATGAGAGGAGTGTTGGTGATGACGATGGCGACGATTTCCCCCTCCAAGAGGGAAGTTTCCCCGGCAGGATCGTCCTGCCGAAGCTCTAGATTGGTTCTGCTCAAGTTCTGCCTCGTGGCGGCGGCGAAACCACGAAAAAGCTCCTCCTTGATTTTTTCCTGGACGAAACCCTCCATATAGCAAAAGAGGGGGGCCAGTGGGCCAGTGGGCTGCCCACAAGCCCCCATGGAGCGGCCTGGGGGGTGGCCGTGCCATGCAGGCTTGTGGGCACCCCCTGGTGCCCCTGTGGCACTTCTTCAGCCCAGTATTTTTGATAAATCGGGGAAAAAAGTCCCCGTTGATTTTTACGGCGTTTGGAGTTGCGCAAAATAGGTATCTCAACTTTGCTCCACTTTCAGGCCAGAATTCTAGTTGCTGGTATTCTCCCTCTTCACGTAAACCTTGCAAAATAAGAGAGAAAAGGCATAAGAATAGTACCGTCAAGTGAAATAACAGTCAAAGAAGCGATAAATATCAACATGAAAACATGATGCAAAATGGACGTATTAACTCCCCCAAGCTTAGACCTCGCTTGTCCTCAAGCGAAAGCCTAGCTCAATAAATATGTCCACATGTTTAGGGAGAGAGGTGTCGACAAAACAAGATCAGAACAACAATACCAACATATAATCTCTCATGCTAAAGTGATAATTCCTTCACAAAGTAAAGCATGGATCAAGAACCTTACCGAGAAGCAACAACCAATAGCCTTTAGTCATTGAAGCAATTGCAATTTATCACAACATCAGAAAGAGTCAAATAAGAGCTTGTAAAGCAAATCCTCATACTCAATCATTCTCTCGTTCTGTACAATTGCTACAACTCACGTGGTACTCGTGAGATCAAAGTTTCAGCTGGACACAGAGAAAGATAGGGGCTTACAGTTTTGCCTCCCAACTTCTTACATCAAGGGTAATGTCAACAATAATAATTCATGAATGCTTACCTCCACGTTGACATATGAATATAGATCTTTCCCAAGCATGTGACGGTAGCCAAGACAAAGGCAAAATAAGGAATTGGTGAAGATCACCATGACTCTTTGAGGGGCAAAAAGTAAAGGTACAAGATAGGCCCTTCACAGAGGGAAGCAGAGGTTGTCATGCGCTTTTGAGGTTTGGATGCGTGTCCTCTTAGTGCGGAGGAACGTCACTTTATATTGCCTCCTATGATAAAGAACTTTATTATGCAGTCTGTCGCTTTTATGTCTTCCTCATCACAGGTTTGTATAAAGCTTATTTTCCACACACTAATAGACCATACATATTAGAGAGCAATTTTTACTGCTTGCACCGATGAAAACTTACTTGAGGGACCTTATTCAATCCATAGGTAGGTATGGTGGACACTCATGGCAAAACTGGTTTGAAGGTTTATGGATGCACAAGTAGTATCTCTACTTGGTGCGGGAGTTTTGGCTAATATGAGGTGGAAGCAATCGTCACATGCTAAGGGATCTCTAATCATATAACATTGTTCAGAGCCAAGAAAACACAATTCATTACGTTGTCTTCCTTGTCCAACATCTACTTCTAGGCATGCAATAGTTTGGTGAGTGTTCACAATCATAGATGGTGTGAGAGATGATATATTTATATGTGAACCTCTTCTTCCTTATCACTTCCTATTAATTGCAACAATGACCAAGGTCTAAGTTTTCCTACCCTCAACAAGTTTCAATCCTCATTCTTTTTATATGTGAAGCCATCACTTCCCATAAGATCGTTACATGATCTTTCGTGCTTTTGTTCTATTCTCACTCTTTTGATCATGGCAACAGGCAAAGCCCTTCAACTAAGACACTCTTTATTATATGGTTCACGAGCAAGAATACATCGAGGGTGACACAAAGCAAAACTCAAGACTAAAACACTAAGACTTTTAAACTACTAGGGAAAAAGAAAACTGAAAAGGAAAACTAAAACAAAGGTAAAGGCAAAAGGTGTGATGGTGATACGATACCGGGGCAACTCCCCCAAGCTTGGCACAAGCCAAGGGGATTGCCCATACCAATGCTCAGTTGTCTTCCTTTGGTGGTGATGGTGGAGGAGTTGTTGCAGAGGTCTTGAGCTTGTCTAATTTTCACTTGAGCATAAAATTCTGCTCTCTCAGATCATCATTTTCCTCCTCGGGCTTCAACACCCTTTGGCATAATTCCTGCTTACTCTCCTGCAAGAAACGAGAAGGGATAAACAAGTTCTTAGGCTTCTTCCTTGAGTCAGGGAGGCTCGACTTCTTGAACTCCACATGAGTGCGTCTAGGTTGAGGTAGAGGAGCCTCCTCTTCATCGAAACTCGTTTGTTCCTTCCCCTTGGGATCATAGTCTTCTTCCTCATCAGTGGTCCAACCATATGGTTCCAAGTCCCCATAGGCCTTGGGGTTAGCAAGGTAATCTGCCACATAGCTCTCCCCCTCTGAATCCTCAGAAGACATCTTGACCTTGATCTGCGGCAGAAAACAGGCTCGAAACGGAAAACAGAGGAAATCTGCGTGATGCAGAGGTCAGACCAAACATAAGTATATATAATGATTTTTTCCAGACCAGAAGGAGTCCCCTGCACGAAAACGGAGTCCGGGAGGCGCACGAGGTGGCCACAAGCCCTCACGACGCGGCCAGGGGGTGGGCCCGCGCCGTGCAGGCTTGTCGCCTCCTCGCGCACTTTCCCGACTACTTCCAATTTTTGTATTTTTTCAAATATTCCAAAATGGAGAAAACTTCCTACTGGAAAAGTTTTGGACTCTGTTTTCTTACCAAATCACATACCTCTTCATTTTCGGAGTCTGAAACAGGCTGATAAATATCCCTTAGGTATTCTTCCGGAGTTATGGTATTGATGATATTGCTTTCAACATTTATGGGAGTACGTGAGATATAATGCTTGATTCTCTGCCCATTTACCACTCTCGGACAATTACCTTCTGTGTTGTTGATCTTGATAGCACCAGAACGATATACTTCCTCAACAACATAGGGACCTTCCCATTTAGAGAGAAACTTGCCTACAAAGAATCTTAAACAAGAGTTTTATCGCAAGACATAATCACCTACATTGAACTCATGCTTTTGTATCCTCTTATCATGCCACCTCTTAACCTTCTCTTTGAACAGCTTGGCATTCTCATATGCCCGAGTTCTCCATTCATCAAGCGAGCTAATATCAAATAACCTCTTCTCACCGGCAAGATTGAAATCAAAGTTCAGCTCTTTGATTGCCCAATAAGCTTTATGAGCTAGCTCGAGAGGTAAGTGACATGCTTTCTCATACACCATTTTGTATGGAGACATGCCCATGGGATTCTTATAGGCAGTTCTATAAGCCCACAGTGCAGCATCGAGCTTTTTTAGACCAATTCTTTCTAGACCCGTTGACAGTCTTTTGCAGAATCAGTTTAATCTCTCTATTACTTAGCTCTACTTGACCACTGGACTGAGGGTGATAGGGAGAAGCAATTCTATGGTTAACATCGTACTTAGCGAGCGTTTTACGGAAAGAACCATGAATGAAGTGTGAACCACCGTCGGTCATTAGATATCTAGGGACTCCAAATCTAGGGAAGATAACTTCTTTCAGCATTGATACGTCTATTTTGCATCATGCTTTCATGTTGATATTTATTGCTTTATGGGCTGTTATATTACTTTGTGGTACCATATTTATGCCTTTTCTCTCTTATTTTGCAAGGTTTATTTGAAGAGGGAGAATGCAGGCAGCTGGAACTCTGGACTGGAAAAGGACCAAATCTTAGTCCACTATTCTGCACATCTCCAAATGCCGTGAAAAGTTACGTGGATTTTTTTGGGATTATATAAAAAATACTGGGCGAAAGAATTACCGGAGGGGGGGCTGCCAGGGCGCCACAAGCCCTGCCACCACCACCCCCTGGTGCGGAGTGGGGCTTGTGCGCTCCCTGACGGCCCACTAGCCCCCCTCTTTTGCTATAAGAAGGGTTTTGGTCCAGAAAAAAATCATTCGGGAGCTTTTTCGTGGTTTCGCCGCCGCCACGAGGCGGAACTTGAGCAGATCCAATCTAGAGCTCCGGCAGAACGATCCTATCGGGGTAACTTCCCTCCCGGAGGGGGAAATCGTTGCCATCGTCATCACCAATACTCCTCTCGTCGGAGGGGAGGCATCTTCATCAACATCTTCATCAGCACCATCTCCTCTCCAATCCCTAGTTCAACTCTTGTAACCAATCTCCGTCTCACGACTCAGATTGGTACTTGTAAGGTTACTAGTAGTGTTGATTACTCTTTGTAGTTGATGCTAGTTGGATTACTTGGTGGAAGAGTTTATGTTCAGATCCTTGATGCTATTCATTACACCTCTGATCATGATTATGATTATGCTTTGTGAGTAGTTACTTTTGTTCCTGAGGACATGGGATAAGTCATGTTAATGATAGTCATGTGAATTTGATATTCGTTCGATATTTTTATATGATGTATGTTGTCTTTTCCTCTAGTGGTGTTATGTGAACGTCGACTACATAACACTTCACCATACTTGGGCCTAGAGGAAGGCATTGGGGAGTAGTAAGTAGATGATGGGTTGCTGGAGTGACAGAAGCTTAAACCCAAGTCTAGGCGTTGCTTCGTAAGGGGCTGATTTGGATCCACTAGTTTAATGCTATGGTTAGACGTTGTCTTAATTCTTCTTTTGTAGTTGCGGATGCTTGCGAGAGAGGTTAATCATAAGTGGGATGCATGTCCAAGTAAGGGTAGTACCCAAGCGCCGGCCCACCCACATATCAAACTATCAAAGTAACGAACGCGAATCATATGAACATGATGAAACTAGCATGACAGAAATCCCCGTGTGTCCTTGGGAGCGTTTTTCCTCCTATAAGACTTTGTTCAGGCTTGTCCCTTGCTGCAAAAGGGATTGGGCCACTTGCTGCACCGTTGCTACTACTTGTTACTTGTTACTTTTTGCTTGCTACGTTTCACCTCGCTACACAATCACTTGTTACCGCTACTTTCAGTGCTTGCAGTTATTACCTTGCTGAAAACCGCTTATCAGAGCCTTCTGCTCCTCGTTGGGTTCGACACTCTTACTTATCGAAAGGACTACGATTGATCCCCTATACTTGTGGGTCATCAAGACACTTTTCTGGCGCCGTTGCCGGGGAGTGAAGCGCTTTGGTAAGGAAACATTTATATATTGTGCTGAAATTTATTGTCACTTGTCACTATGGAAAATGTTCCTTTGAGGAGTTTGTTCGGGGTATCTTCACCACGATCGGAATCACGAGGAGTTGTTCCTCAACCTGAGGTACATACTGACAATATCTTTTATAGAATTCCTTTGGGTATGCTTGAGAAACTGCTGGCTAATCCTTTCACAGGAGATGGATCTTCACATCCAGACTTGCATATGATCTATGCAGATGAAGTTTGTGGTTTATTTAAGCTTGCCGGTTTGCCCGAGGATGAGGTAAAGAAGAAATTCTTTCCTTTATCTTTGAAGGATAAGACGTTGACATGGTATAGGCTATGTGATGATTGATACTTCCATTTTGCATCATGCTTTCATGTTGATATTTATTGCTTTTTGGGCTGTTATATTACTTGTGGTACCATATTTATGCCTTTTCTCTCTTATTTTGCAAGGTTTATTTGAAGAGGGAGAATTCAGGCAACTGGAATTCTGGACTGGAAAAGGAGCAAATCCTAGTCCACTATTCTGCACATCTCCAAATGCCCTGAAAATTTACGTGGATTTTTTTGGGATTATATAAAAAATACTGGGCGAAAGAACTACCGGAGGGGGGCTGCCAGGGCGCCACAAGCCCTGACACCGCCACCCCCTCGTGGCGGAGTGGGGGCTTGTGGGCTCCCTGACGGCCCACTAGCCCCCCTCTTTTGCTATATGAAGCGTCCTGGTCCAGAAAAAAATCAAGGGGGAGCTTTTTCATGGTTTCGCCGCCGCCACGAGGCGGAACTTGAGCAGATCCAATCTAGAGCTCCGGTAGGACGATCTTGCCGGGGAAACTTCCCTCCTGGAGGGGGAAATCGTCGCCATCGTCATCACCAACACTCCTCTCGTCGGAGGGGAGGCATCTTCATCAACATCTTCATCAGCACCATCTCCTCTCCAATCCCTAGTTCATCTCTTGTAACCAATCTTCGTCTCGCGACTCCGATTGGTACTTGTAAGGTTGCTAGTAGTGTTGATTACTCTTTGTAGTTGATCCTAGTTGGATTACTTGGTGGAAGAGTTTATGTTCAGATCCTTGATGCTATTCATTAGACCTCTGATCATGATTATGATTACTAGTCATCGACCCGTGCAAATGCACGGTCTAGTTTTTTACACAATAGCTTAGTGAACTTTAGTAAATATTGGTTATACATACAAAAATGAATAAAATACAAATTCAGAGGCTTTGTATTGAGCTCTTCAAAATGTACTTTTATATGATGAGGGGCCATTTTGGTAACGATGCATTCATATATACCATTCCCAAGAAGTTCTTCATTTGCTATCTCTTGTAAGTATATCGAAATTACAAATACAATCATGGGAACAAACAATATTCCGAATAAAACAAATAAAGAAAACTGCTCTTTACTTTCTTAAATTTGGTGCATAATGATAGTGCTAGATAGAGTAGTTTGGTGTATATAATCGTGCCATTATTCCAAACAACTAAAAAAACATGAGCACATGATACATTGAAAAACATATGAATCCTTCATGTGTACTGACCAAAATAAATTTACTTGTGTACATTGTTGTACCTTTGAAAATGGTAACTATGATAAGAAATCAGGATCACAAAACTGTTACAATATTCTGTGAAACTGAATTCAATTATGAAAAGCTTTTGTACATAATAAGAAATGTAAACAAATCTTCTTGACAGCTGTACACATATATTACCTCTTCCCTGAATCCACCAGCACATTAAATTATTTCTCTACACTTAGAGATCAAGTGCATTGCCAGAATAATATAATTATTTCTGTTCAAAAGGCATCTATAATGAACTGTAAACAGAATAGTAATTTGAGAAAGGATTTTGTTCTTTTTAACATGTACACAAACACATCTAATATTTTATTAGGAAAATAAAAGAAATACGTGGATGTACCAAATATGTCTGGGTAAAAGATGTAACAACACAATCATATTAGAAGAGAGGGATAAATAGGTAATGCTCAGAATGCTGCAAAGAACTGAAATGTTTTCTGATAGAAACATATACCTCTCTTTGCATCAATAATTTTATTGCTGAGATAATATAGAACAACCGAACATATGAGATAATACTATTATGTGGCACATGCTATTGTGGCCACGATTTTGTTTGTTCCTTTGGCCGAACATAGATGGCATACTTGAGTAGTACTAATGATGGAGAGCAAAAGGCCATAGCTTACGAATATGGTCATACCAAAGGTTAGAATTATTATCATATAGACATTAGATAATTTTTTCAGTCCAAATGGCAATTCTAGTTTTCCATCTTGAGGAAATGTAATACATGTTGAAGACTACTATTCTACAATTAATCTACACCGGCACTGATAAAATCTTATATTAATTTTATAGGTCAGTGTCTTTTCCATCCTTAAATTTGAGCAGTCCATAATAGATATGATATAATGACTGACCAACATAAAATATACTGAAGAAATATTTAACATTTTTCATGTACTAATAGTCATCATAGACATGCATATGGGATCCCAAGAATAAAAATAAAATCTGCATTTGGAAAAGATGTTTCATCATACAAATGTACTACTTATTTTTATATATGAAGAGGTACAAAGATATGGAAGGCTCACTAAGGGCACATTTATGTTTCAAAGAGAATACGAATCCGCCTGCGTCTAGCATCACCAAGTCGTATGATCATCCTTAGCAACCTAGTGTAGTTCATAGCTTGTGTGAGCCATTGCATATCGTGATGACCTCTCCTTGATAGGTGATGGGGGAGAGAAAGGAATAAAGGACCATGGAAACAAATTAGTACCATCTAGTGATGTTGTCTTCACTAAGAGCCACTAATGGAGAATTTGTACGGCTTGAACCACTATGGAGACACCAAATAAACCTTATGCGTCAACATATGCTTAGTTGCTTATCTGTGCATTAATCTTATGACGGAAAACTGCTGCTTACATCCTCTGATTTCCGATAGACCGACGCGACGACTCCTGTGATGTCAACATATGTATGTACCTATTGGTCTTGAATATGGACCGAGGATATGGCAAAGCTGATGATTTGTCCGTTGGTTTCCCATAGTCCGAGACGACAACTCCGGTTATCGTCAAGAGTTGCTCACTGATCAACTTTCAGGGTAGCAAATTTATTTTATACTGGAGAGAATCTGAAGAAAGTAAGAGAAAAGTAGTGTATCAATTAATTAGAAAAACAATCATGATTAAATAGAAAAACAATTTTATTAACGAAAAAAAGGGGGACGACCAAATTACATGATGTATATCATAACTTTAGATGAGTAATTGGTTCTTCACGTGTCGGTCCAGGAGCACCAGATTCGTACATTAATTCTACATCATCAGTCTTCATGGAAGTGTATCTTGGTGTGGATGGATTCTTGGCGCAGCCTCAAAGAATAGTCACGTGGACATGAATGTCGGCTTAGCAGAATAGAGATAGATGCACCTGTGATAAAAAATCTGAAGCTTATTATGTCAGTGCAGCAGCAGGGAACTAATTACAGTTGACCCGTTCAAAATCTTATATCCTATAAAGAGGACAAATAATGAATCGATTTCTAACATGGAGACTGTTATGTACTATCATCTAAACTATAAATTTACACAAAACATAACCAAACCTAGTGAATAAATTTAGCAAATCAAACTTTATTTTAAAGTTTTGTAAGTCGCAAAGGGGATCGAGTTTGAAAGCACAGTCAGCTTGCACGTAGAGGAAGAAGTAACTATAGTAACACAGAATGTCTAGGTCGATTAGAACTTGACGAAAGAATAATAAGTGAGCTGTCTCCACTGACCATCGTACCATAACTTCCTTTGCTCAGTTAAAAGACGATGATGCATGATGACTGCCTGCTGTTACCAGCCTCTCTTTCTGGATCGACGGGATTCTTGATCCCTAATTAACCTCACTGCTAGGCCTGGTTTAGAGCATCCATACAGGATTCCAATGTTGAGACGTGAGGGGATGACAATGTGATCATGCGGGGATGATGATGAACTACTCCTGCTAGGCCACACAGAAGCGATTCAAGAATATGCACAAAAAAGAATTTAAGAGGAAGATGATTAATCCGTCAAGGTTAGATGGAGATTGATGCCGCCGTTTTAAGAGGAAGATGATTAATCCGTCAAGGTTAGATGGAGATTGATGCTGCCGTTTAGGAGAAGGAAAGGTATTATCGTGAGGGACCTGATAGCTCTTTATTTATTTCAAGATTCTTTTCTAGAGATAAGTGTTGGTGAAGGGATGGACTCTGTGAGGGTCTCTACCGTATTATCCAAAGATATCTGTTGCGAAATCTTCTGTTTTCACGTCATAAAGGTCCTGATGGTTGCTCCCTACAGAAAATGGTTGGTCTACATCGTAATAGTTTGGTCCCACTATTATGGTTGGTCCCTAAGAAAAAAATGTGATTATGGTTGTTCTACACCACATAGTAATTTGGTCCCACCAGATAAACGGTTAGTATTTTCTAATTAACGTGAAATTCTTTAGGGAGTGCCAAATTAGTATAAGTACAGATAGTGTTACAATGCTCTTATTTTTAATAGAGACGAACCCCTATGACTGTCCTGACTGTGTCACTAAATTTCTGAAGTTTGCATCTCATGAGAACAAATTGTTTGCAATTCTGCTCGACACAACTCGTTCAGTATCATAACGTCGAATTCAGAATATTGGATGAAATCAGTTACTTGAAATCATAAGTAGCAAAAACAGTACTATATTCAAATCAAACTAATACCTCCGAGGCAAGGATATCTTTTTGTTGTTGAAGATTGCCTGATGAAAGTGATATAGCAACTGGCAGCATCCTCGAGGGTGAGAGAGAGAGAGAGAAGCTGATGGCACCGGCCGGCAGGAACATGCCAAGCCCTATCACTATGATCCCATGAGCTGCTGCAATGGGATTTGTTGTTGGATCTAATAGGCCGGCGAGCGTGAGAGGAGACGGGGAGGAAAACACAGGGTGTTAATGGGAGGAATCGAGCGATGGCCTTACGTATTCTAATTATGTATAGGAAGGATGGGTCAGGTAATACGTGTGTTGGCTATGGTGGGCTATCTTTTACACAGAGGAATCGTATGAGATATGGTTAGCTGTTGTATTAGATCTTAACCGATTGTTTGTTTTTTACAACCGAGAAAATAGTAAAAATTGTATTTTTTTGGCTGAGGACTTTGTGATTGAATCTGCACCGTAATAATTCGGTCCCACCAGATGAACGGCTCGAAAAATCTAATTAACATGGTAATTTTGTGGGAGTCTCTAATTAGTATAGGTATAGATGTTTTGTGAGTAGTTACTTTTGTTCCTGAGGACATGGGATAAGTCATGCTGATAATAGTCATGTGAATTTGATATTCGTTCGGTATTTTGATATGATGTATGTTGTTTTTCCTCTAGTGGTGTTATGTGAACGTCGACTACATAACACTTCACCATATTTGGGCCTAGAGGAAAGCATTGGGAAGTAGTAAGTAGATGATGGGTTGCTGGAGTGACAGAAGCTTAAACCCCAGTCTATGCGTTGCTTCGTGAGGGGCTGATTTGGATCCACTAGTTTAATGCTATGGTTAGACTTTGTCTTAATTCTTCTTTTGTAGTTGCGGATGCTTGCGAGAGAGGTTAATCATAAGTGGGATGCTTGTCCAAGTAAGGGCAGTACCCAAGCGCCGGTCCACCCACATATCAAACTATCAAAGTAACGAACACGAATGATATGAACATGATGAAACTAGCATGACAGAAATTCCTGTGTGTACTCGGGAGCGTTTTTCCTCCTATAAGACTTTGTTCAGGCTTGTCCCTTGCTTCAAAAGGGATTGGGCCACTTGCTGCACCGTTGCTACTACTTGTTACTTGTTACTTTTTGCTCGCTACGTTTCACCTCACTACACCATCACTTGTTACCGCTACTTTTAGTGCTTGCAGTTGTTACCTTGCTGAAATCCGCTTATCAGAGCCTTCTGCTCCTCGTTGGGTTCGACACTCTTACTTATCGAAAGGACTACGGTTGATCCCCTATACTTGTGGGTCATCAAGACTCTTTTCTGGCGCCGTTGCCGGGGAGTGAAGCGCCTTTGGTAAGTGGAAATTGGTAAGGAAACATTTTTATACTGTGCTGAAATTTATTATCACTTGTCACTATGGAAACTGTTCCTTTGAGAAGTTTGTTCGGGGTATCTTCACCATGAACGAAAGCACGAGGAGTTGTTCCTCAACCTGAGGTACCTACTGAAAATATCTTTTATGAATTTCCTTCGGGTATGCTTGAGAAACTGCTGGCTAATCCTTTCACAGGAGATGGATCTTCACATCGAGACTTGCATCTGATCTTTGTAGATGAAATTTGTGATTTATTTAAGCTTGCAGGTTTGCCCGAGGATGAGGTAAATAAGAAAGTCTTTCCTTTATCTTTGAAGGATAAGACGTTGACATGGTATAGGCTATGTGATGATACATGATCATGGGGCTACAATCGGTTGAAATTGGAATTTCATCAAAAGTTCTATCATATGCATTTAGTACATCGTGATCGGAACTTTATTTATAACTTTTGGCCTCGTGACAGGGAAAGCATAGCTCAAGCTTGGGGGAGGCTTAAATCAATGCTACATTCATGCCCCAATCATGAGCTCTCAAGAGAAATCATCACTCAAAACTTTTATGCTCGGCTTTCTCATGAAGATCGTACCATGCTTGACACTTCTTGTGCTGGTTCTTTTATGAAGAAGGATATTGATCACAAGTGGAATTTATTGGAGAGAATCAAATGCAACTCTGAAGATTGGGAGCTGGATGAAGGTAAGGAGTCAGGTATGAAATTCTAGTTTGATTGCGTTAAATCTTTTGTTGAGACAAACACTTCTAGAGATTTTAACGCTAAGTATGGACTTGACTCTGAGATAGTAGCTTCTCTATGTGAATCTTTTGCTGCTCATGTTGATCTTCCCAAAGAGAAGTGGTTTAAATATCATCCTCATGTAGAAAGCAACATAGCCAAAACCAATCTAGTTGAGGAGAAAGTCATTGCTTTTAGTGATCCTGTTGTTCCTTGTGCTTACACTGAGAAACCACCATACCCTGCTAGGATAAATGATTATTCTAAAGCTCCAACTGTGATACGTAGGGGTTACGTTAGACCACTTGCACCCCGTGAGGAGATAGATTTGAACCTAGTGTTGCTATTATCAAAGATCTCTTAGCCGAAGACATAGATGGGCATCTTATCAAATTCTGTGAGGACTCCGCTAGAATTGCTAAACCTCACGCGAAAGACAAACACGGACCTGTAGTTGGCCTGCCCGTTGTTTCTGTTAAGATAGGAGATCACTGTTACCATGGTTTATGTGATATGGGAGCTAGTGTTAGTGCAATACCCCATTCTCGATATGATGAAATCAAAGATGAGATTGCACCTGATGAGTTAGAACCCATTGATGTCACTATTACGCTAGCTAATAGAGACTCTATCTGCCCTGTGGGAATTGTGAGAGACGTAGAAGTCGTGTGTGGTAAGACGAAGTATCCTACTGATTTCCTCATCCTTGGTACTGCACAAGATAGCTTTTGTCCCATCATATTTGGTAGACCCTTTCTCAACACTGTCAATGCTCACATTGATTGCAGTAAGCAGACTGTCATAGTAAGTTTCGAGGGTGTGTCTCATGAATTTAACTTCTCCAAGTTTGGAAGACAGCACCATGAAAGAGAGTCGTCTGGTAGGGATGAAATCATTGCTCTTGCCTCTATTGCCGTACCTCCTACGGATCCTTTAGAGCAATATATGCTTGAGCATGAAAATGATATGCATATGGAGGAGAGAGATGAGATAGATAAAATTGTCTTAGAACAATATCCTATTCTCAAGAATAATCTGCCTGTTGAACTGCTTGGGGATCCTCCCCCACCAAAGGGTGATCCTATGTTCGAGCTTAAACAGTTGCCTGATACTCTTAAGTATGCCTATCTTGATGAGAAGGAGATATATCCTGTCATTATTAGTGCTCTCCTCTCAGAGCACGAAGAGAAGAAGTTACTAAGAACTCTGAGGAAGCACCGCGCTACTATTGGATATACTCTTGATGACCTGAAGGGTATTAGTCCTACTCTATGTCAGCACAAGATTAAAACCGATCCTGACTTTAAACCAGTTGCTGATCATCAAAGGAGATTAAATCCTAAGATGAAAGAGGTCATTCGAAAAGAAATATTAAAGCTTCTGGAAGCAGGAATCATTTATCCTGTTGCTCATAGTGATTGGGTAAGTCCAGTACATTGCGTACCTAAGAAGGGAGGTATCACCGTCGTTCCTAATGATAAGGATGAACTAATCCCACAAAGGATTATTACCGGCTATAGAATGGTGATAGACTTCCGGAAACTGAACAAGGCGACGAGGAAAGATCATTAACCTTTGTCGTTCATCGACCAAATGCTAGAAAGGCTATCAAAGCACACACACTTCTGCTTTCTAGATGGGTATTCAGGTTTCTCGCAAATACGTGTTGCACAATCTGATCAAGAGAAAACCACTTTCACCTGCCCTTTCGGTACCTTTGCCTATAGACGTATGCCTTTTGGCTTATGTAATGCACTTGCCACCTTTCAAAGATGTATGATGGCTATATTCTCTGACTTTTGTGAAAATATTGTTGAGGTTTTCATGGATGACTTCTCCGTTTCCGGGTCTTCCTTTGATGATTGCCTCAGCAACCTTGATTGAGTCTTACAGAGATGCAAAGATACCAACCTTGTCTTGAACTGGGAGAAGTGTCACTTCATGGTTAATGAAGGCATCGTGTTAGGACACAAAATCTCTGAGAAAGGCATTGAAGTTGATAAGGCTAAGGTAGATGCAATTGAGAAAATGCCTTGCCCCACAGATATCAGAGGTATACGAAGTTTCCTAGGTCATGCTGGTTTCTATAGAAGGTTCATTAAAGACTTCTCTAAGATTTCTAGGCCTCTTACCAACCTCTTGCAGAAGGATGTACCTTTTGTTTTTGATGAGGATTGTGAGGAAGCTTTCGAAATACTTAAGAAGGCTTTGATAACCGCACCTATTGTTCAACCACCTGACTGGAACTTGCCCTTTGAAATCATGTGCGATGCTAGTAATTATGCTGTTGGTGCTGTTCTAGGACAAAGAGTTGACAAGAAGTTGAATGTTATTCACTACACTAGTAAAACTCTAGACAGTGCCCAATGAAACTATGCCACGACAGAGAAGGAATTTTTAGCAGTCGTGTTTGCATGTGAAAAGTTCAGATCTTATATAGTTGACTCCAAAGTCACTATTCAATCTGATCATGTTGCTATTAAGTACCTTATGGAGAAGAAGGACACTAAGCCTAGGCTCATCAGATGGGTTCTCCTGCTACAGGAATTTGATTTGCACATCGTTGGCCGAAAGGGTGCTGATAACCGTGTAGCAGATAACTTGTCTAGGCTAGAGAATGTCCTTGATGACCCACTACCTATTGATGACAGCTTTCCTAATGAGAAATTGAATGTCATCCGCACTTCACATAGTGCACCGTGGTATGCCCATTATGCAAACTATATCGTAGCCAAATACATACCACCCAGTTTCACCTATCAGCATAAGAAGAAATTCTTCTTTGATTTGAGACACTACTTTTGGGATGATCCTCACCTTTATAAGGAAGGAGTAGATTGTGTTATTATACGTTGTGTGCCTGAACATGAACAGGGACAGATCTTGCAGAAGTGTCATTCCGAAGCCTACGAAGGACACCACGCTCGAGATAGAACTGCCCACATGGTATTGCAATCAGGTTTCTATTGGCCCACTCTCTTCAAGGATGCGCGTAAGTTTGTCTTGTCTTGTGACGAATGCCAAAGAATAAGGAACATCAGTAAGCATCAGGAAATGCCTATGAACTATTCACTTTTCATTGAACCCTTTGATGTCTGGGGCTTTGATTATATGGGACCCTTCCCGAGTTCCAATGGGTACACTCACATCCTAGTTGCTGTGGATTACGTTACTAAGTGGGTAGAAGCTATCCCCACTAAAAATGTTGATCACCAAACCTCTATTAAGATGCTTAAAGAAGTCATATTCCCAAGATTTGGAGTCCCTAGATATCTGATGACTGATGGCGGTTCACACTTCATTCATGGTGTTTTCCGCAAGATGCTCGCTAAGTATGATGTCAACCATAGAGTTGCATCTCCTTATCATCCTCAGTCTAGTGGTCAAGTGGAGTTGAGTAATAGGGAGATCAAATTGATCCTACAAAAGACCGTCAATAAATCTCGAAAGAATTGGTCTAGCAAACTTGACGATGCGCTATGGGCTTATAGGACTGCTTATAAGAATCCCATGGGCATGTCACCGTATAAAATGGTTTACGGTAAGGCCTGTCATTTACCTCTTGAGTTGGAAGACAAAGCTTATTGGGCAATCAAAGAGCTCAACTTTGATTTCAAACTTGCCGGTGAGAAGCGGTTGTTTGATATCAGCTCGTTAGATGAATGGAGGGCCTAGGCATATGAGAATGCCAAGTTGTTCAAGGAAAAGGTTAAGAGATGGCACGACAAACGAATACAGAAACGAGAGTTCAATGTAGGTGATTATGTCTTGCTATACAATTCTCGTTTGAGATTCTTTTCAGGCAAGCTTCTCTCTAAATGGGAAGGTCCTTATGTTATCGAGGAACTATATCGTTCCGGTGCCATCAAAATCAATAACACGGAAGGAAATTTTCCTAGAGTGGTAAATGGGCAAAGAATCAAGCATTACATCTCTAGTACTCCCATAAATGTTGAGACCAATATCATCAATGTCATAACTCGAGAGGAGTACATAAGGGATTTTTATCAACCTGTTTCAGACCCTGAAAACGAAGAGGTATTTTCGGTAAGAAATTGGACTCCGATGCTCTTCCAATAGGAAATTTCCTCCGTTTTGGAATTTTTGGAAAATTAGAAAAATAAAAAGCAGTCCGGAGAGCGCACGAAGCGGCCACAAGCCTTGCCACCGCCCCTACCCCCTGGTGGCGGAGGGCAAGCTTGTGGGCACCTCGTGTGCCTCCCGGACTCCGTTTTCTTGCGGAGCACTCCTTCTGGTCCAGAAAAAATCAATATATACTCGCCCGAAGGTTTTGATCTCTGTATCGCGCAGTCTTCCTCTGTTTTCGTTTTGAGCCTGTTTCTGTGGCAGATCTAGGTCATCATGACTTCCCCAAACGCTCCTAAGGACAAGATCTTCGAGAAGGTCATCAATCCCTCAATCTATCAAGATGAGCGAGGGGATGTTGCACATCCGTGATGTTGAGGGGCCTAAGAAGACCGGAAGCAGGGAGATGAGGCTCGAAGAAATGGAGCAACAAGTCTTCAAGTGCGAAGGGATGGTGGAGCGTGGACTCAACGCCAACCACATGATGATCATGGAGTTCACTAGCAATCACAAGACGGATGCCATTGACATTGGGAAACACCTCTCCAGGCTCTACTACAGGGTTGATCAACTTCAGGGCCAGATCTATGACCTGTAGAACCAAAACTGTGAGTATGAGTACAAATTTAAATCAATAAGGTTGGCTGCAGATTTGAGGATTCCGGCGACTCGTTCATCTTGCCATGATGGAGCACCTATGCCTTGGAAGACGAAGGATCAGACTACTCCAACAACTCCACCACCATCACCACCAAAGGAAGACAACTAAGCATTGGTATGGGCAACCCCCTTGGCTTCTGCCAAGCTTGGGGGAGTTGCACTGGTATCGTATCACCTTTATATCTTTTGCTTTTACCTTTGTTTTTGTTCTTTCCTTTTCAGTTTTTATTTCTTCTCTTAGAGGATTAAGTCTTTAGTGCTTAGTTTGAGTCTTTTGATTTTGTCTCTCCCCCGATGTATTCGAGCTTACGAGCTATATAATAAATAGTACCTTAGTCAAGGGCTTTGCTTTGTGCCATGATCAAAAGTATGAAAAGAACGATAGCATGAAAGATCATGAGACGATCTTATGAAAAGTGATAGCTTCACATATGACATGCATGATGATTGAAACTTGTTGAGAATAAATCAACATAGACCTCGGTCATTGTTGCAATTAATAAGAAGTAATAAGGAAAGAGAGGTTCAAATATAAATATATCATCTTAGACACTTTTTACAATTGTGAGCACTCACCAAACTATTACATGCTTAGGAGTAGATGTTGGACAAGGAAGACAACATAATGAATTGTGTTTGCTTGGTTCCAAACAATGTTATATGATTAGAGATCCCTTAGCATGTGACGATTGCTTCCACCTCATATTAGCCAAAACTCCCGCACCAAGTAGAGATACTACTTGTGCATCCATAAACCTCCAACCCAGTTTTGCCATGAGAGTCCACCATACCTACCTATGGATTGAAAAAATCCTTCAAGTAAGTTGTCATCGGTGCAAGCAATAAAAATTGCTCTCTAATATGTATGATCTATTAGTGTGTGGAAAATAAGCTTTGTACGAACCTGTGATGAGGAAGACATAAAAGCGACAGACTGCATAATAAAGTTCTTTATCACATGAGGCAATATAAAGTGACGTTCGTCCGCACTAAGAGGACACACATTCAAACCTCAAAAGCGCATGACAACCTCTGCTTCCCTCTGCGAAGGGCCTATCTTGTACCTTTACTTTTTGCCCTTGTAAGAGTCATGGTGATCTTCACCAATTCCCTATTTTTTGCCTTTGTCTTGGCTACCGTCACATGCTTGGGAAAGATCTATATTCATATATCAACTTGGAGTTGAGTATTCACGCTTTATTATTGTTGACTTTACCCTTGAGGTAAATCGTTGGAAGGCAAAAACTATAAGCCCCTATCTTCCTCTGTGTCCAGTTGAAACTTTGACACCATGAGTACCACGTGAGTTGTAACAATTGTGGAAAACAAAGAGATGATTGAGTATGTGGGTTTTCCTTACAAGCTCTTATTTGACTCTTTCTGATGTTGTGATAAATTGCAATTGCTTCAATGACTATGGACTATTGTTGGTTACTTCTCGATAAGGTTTTTGCTTCATGCTTTGCTTTGTGACGGAATTGTTACTTTCCCAGAAGAATCTTTATGATGTATTGTTGTCCTATGTGTGATCATGTTGCCCTCATGTCAGTATTATGTTTTATCGACACCGTCGTCCCTCAACATGTGGACATGTTTATGGAACTTGGTTTTCGCTTGAGGACAAGCGAGTTCTAAGCTTGGGGGGAGTTGATACGTCCATTTTGCATGATGCTTTCATGTTGATATTTATTGCTTTATGGGTTGTTATATTACTTTGTGGTACCATATCTATGCCTTTTCTCTCTTATTTTGCAAGGTTTATTTGAAGAGGGAGAATGGAGGCAGCTGGAATTCTGGACTAGAAAAGGAGCAAATCTTAGTCCACTATTCTGCACATGTAAAAATGTCCTGAAAAGTTACGTGGATTTTTTTGGGATTACATAAAAAATATTGGGCGAAAGAATTACCGGAGGGGGGCTGCCAGGGCGCCACAAGCCCTGCCACCGCCACCCCCCTGGTGGCGGAGTGGGGCTTGTGGGCTCCCTGACGGCCCACTAGCCCCCCTCTTTTGCTATAAGAAGGGTTTTGGTCCAGAAAAAAAATCATTCGGGAGCTTTTTCGTGGTTTCGCCACCGCCACGAGGCGGAACTTGAGCAGATCCAATCTAGAGCTCTGGCAGGACGATCCTGCCACGGAAACTTCCCTCCCGGAGGGGGAAATCGTCGCCATCGTCATCACCAACACTCCTCTCGTCGAAGGGGAGGCATCTTCATCAACATCTTCATCAGCACCATCTCCTCTCCAATCCCTAGTTCATCTCTTGTAACCAATCTCCGTCTCACAACTCCGATTGGTACTTGTAAGGTTACTAGTAGTGTGGATTACTCTTTGTAGTTGATGCTAGTTGGATTACTTGGTGGAAGAGTTTATGTTCAGATCCTTGATGCTATTCATTACACCTCTGATCATGATTATGATTATGCTTTATGAGTAGTTACTTTTGTTCCTGAGGACATGGGATAAGTCATGTTAATAATAGTCATGTGAATTTGATATTCGTTCGGTATTTTGATATGTTGTATGTTGTCTTGTCCTCTAGTGGTGTTATGTGAACGTCGACTACATAACACTTCACCATACTTGGGCCTAGAGGAAGGCATTGGGGAGTAGTAAGTAGATGATGGGTTGCTGGAATGACAGAAGCTTAAACCCCAGTCTATGCGTTGTTGGTTAGACGTTGTCTCAATTCTCCTTTTTTAGTTGCAGATGCTTGCGAGAGAGGTTAATCATAAGTGGGATGCTTGTCCAAGTAAGGGCAGTACCCAAGCGCCGGTCCACCCACATATCAAACTATGAAAGTAACGAACGCGAATCATATGAACATGATGAAACTAGCATGACAGAAATTCCCGTGTGTCCTCGGGAGCCTTTTTCCTCCTATAAGACTTTGTTCAGGCTTGTCTCTTGCTTCAAAAGGGATTGGGCCACTTGCTGCACCGTTGCTACTACTTGTTACTTGTAATTACTTTTTGCTTGCTACGTTTCACCTCGCTACACAATCACTTGTTACCGCTACTTTCAGTGCTTGTAGTTATTACCTTGCTGAAAACCGCTTATCAGAGCCTTCTGGTCCTCGTTGGGTTCGACACTCTTACTTATAGAAAGGACAATGATTGATCCCCTATACTTGTGGGTCATCAAGCATCTTGATAGAGGTGTTGTGATCAGCTACTAGTGGGGATAGCTTCTACCCACTTAGTGACGTAATCAACAACAACTTAGATATGCGTATACCCATTGGATTTTGGAAAAAGGTCCCATATAATCAATGTCCAAATGTCAAATGGTTCAATGACAAGTGAATAGTTCATAGGCATTTCCTGACGTTTGATAATATTACCTATTGTCTGACATTCGTCACAAGACAAGACAAACTTACGGGCATCCTTGAAGAGAGTGGGCCAATAGAAACCTGATTGCAATACCTTGTGTGCAGTTCTATCTCCCGCATGGTGTCCTCCGTAGGCCTCGGAGTGACACTTCTGTAGGATCTGTCCCTGTTCATGTTCAGGTACACAACGTCTAATAACACCATCTACTCCTTTCTTATAAAGGTGAGGATCATCCCAGAAGTAATGTCTCAAGTCAAAGAAGAATTTCTTCTTTTGCTGGTACGTGAAACTAGGTGGTATGTATTTGGCAACGATATAGTTTGCATAATCAGCATACCACGGTGCACTACGTGAAGCATTGATGACATTCAATTGCTCATCGGGAAAGCTGTCATCAATAGGTTGTGGGTCATCAAGAACGTTCTCCAACCTAGACAAGTTATCTGCTACAGGGTTATCAGCACCCTTCCTGTCGACAATGTGCAAATCAAATTCTTGTAGCAAGAGAACCCATCTGATAAGTCTAGGTTTAGCGTCTTTCTTCTCCATGAGGTACTTAATAGCAGCATGATCAGTGTGAATAGTGACTTTGGAATCAACTATGTAAGACCTGAACTTTTCACACGCAAAGACGACTGCTAAAAATTCCTTCTCCGTAGTGGCATTAGTTTCTTTGGGCACTGTCTAGAGTTTTACTAGCGCAGTGAATAACATTCAACTTCTTATCGACTCTTTGCCCTAGAACAGCACCAACAGCATAATCACTAGCGTCACACATGATCTCAAAAGGTAAGTTCCAATCAGGTGGTTGAACAATAGGTGCAGTTATCAAAGCCCTCTTAAGTATTTCGAAGGCTTCCTCACAACCATCGTCAAAGACAAAAGGAATATCCTTTTGCAAGAGATTGGTAAGAGGCCTAGAAATCTTAGAGAAGTCTTTAATGAACCACCTATAGAAACCAGCATGACCAAGGAAACTTCTTATACCTTTCATATCTATGGGGTACGACATTTTCTCGATTGCATCAACCTTAGCCTTATCAACTTCAATACCTCTTTCAAAAAATTTATGTCCTAGGACGATGCCTTCATTAACCATAAAGTGGCACTTCTCCCAATTCAAGACAAGATTGGTATCTTTACATCTCTGCAAGACTCGATCAAGGTTGCTGAGGCAATCATCAAAGGAAGACCCGTAAACGGAGAAGTCATCCATGAAAACCTCGACAATCTTTTCACAAAAGTCAGATAATATAGCCATCATACATCTTTGAAAGGTGGCAGGTGCATTACATAAGCCAAAATGCTTACATCTATAAGCAAAGGTACCGAAAGGGCAGGTGAAAGTGGTTTTCTCCTGATCAGATTGTGCAACTGGTACTTGGGAGAAACCAGAATAACCGTCTAGAAAGCAAAAGTGTGTGTGTTTAGACAACCTTTCTAGCATTTGGTCGATAAAAGGCAAAGGGTAATGATCTTTCCTAGTGGCTTTATTCAATTTCCTAAAATCGATCACCATTCAATTTCCTAAAATCGATCATCATCCTTATCATTAGGGACAACGGTGATGCCTCCGTTTTTAGGAACGCAATGCACCGGACTCACCCAATCGCTATGAGCAACAGGATAGATAATACCCGCTTCCAGGAGCTTTAGTATTTCTTTTCTTACTACTTCTTTCATCTTAGCATTTAATCTCCTTTGATGATCAGCAACTGGTTTGAAATTAGGACCAATTTTAATCTTGTGCTGGCATAGAGTAGGACTGATGCCCTTAAGATCATCAAGAGTATATCCAATAGCAGCACGGTGCTTCCTCAGAGTTTTTAGTAACTTCTTTTCTTCATTCTCTGAGAGGTTAGCACTAATTATAACAGGATATATCTCTTTGTCGTCAAGATAGGCATACTTAAGAGTATCAGGCAACTGTTTAAGCTTGAACACAGGATCACCCTTTGGTGGGGGTGGATCCCCAAGCAGTTCAACAGGCAAGTTATTCTTAAGGATAGGGTATTGTTCTAAGACAACTCTATCTATCTCATCCCTTTCATCCATATGCATATCATTTTCATGCTCAAGCAAGTATTGCTCTAAGGGATCAGTAGGAGGCACATCAATAGAAGCTAAGGCAATAGTTTCATCCCTACTAGGCAACTCCTTTTCATGAGGTTGTCTACCAAACTTGGAGAAATTGAACTCATGTGACACACCTTCAAAGCCAACAATGTCAGTTTGCTTCTCACAGTCAATATGAGCATTGACGGTATTGAGAAAAGGTCTACCAAATATGATGGGACAAAAGCTATCTTGTGCGGTAGCAAGAACGAGGAAATCAGCAGGATACTTTGTTTTACCACACAAGACTTCAACATCCCTAACAATTCCCACGGGGCAGATAGTATCTCTATTGGCAAGGTGAATAGTGACATCAATAGGCTCTATCTCAACGGGTGCAATCTCATCATTGATTTCATCGTATAGGGATTGAGGTATTGCACTAACACTAGCACCCAAGTCACATAAACCATGATAACAATGATCTCCTATCTTAACAGAAACCACAGGCATGCCAACAACAGGCCTATGTTTGTCTCTAACATGAGGTTTAGCAATTCTAGCAGCATCTTCACAAAAGTGAATATTGTGTCCCTCAACTTCTTCAGACAAAAGATCTTTGATAATAGCAATGCTAGGTTCAACTCTAATTTGCTCAAGGGGTGTAGGTGTTCTAATATAGACTCTACATATCACAGTTGAAGCTTAAGAATGATCCTTTATCCTAACAGGGAAAGGTGGTTTCTCAATTTAAACCACTTCTCTTTGGGGAGATCAATATGAGCATCAAAGGATTCACACAATGAAGCTACTATCTCAGAGTCAAGTCCATACTTAGCGCTAAAATCACTAAAGGTATTTGTCTCAACAAAGGATTTAACGCAATCAAACGTGAAATTCATACATGACTCCTTACCTTCTTCAAGCTCCCAATATTCAGAGTTGTGTTTAATTCTCTCCAATAAATTCCATTTGAAGTCAATATCACTCTTCATAAAAGAACCGGTACAAGAAGTGTCAAGCATGGTGCGATCATCAAGAGAAAGCCGAGCATAGAAGTTCTGAATGATAATTTCTCTCGAGAGCTCATGATTGGGGCATGAATATGGCATTGATTTAAGCCTCCCCCAAGCTTGAGCGATGCTTTCTCTGTCACGATGCCAAAAATTATAAATATAATTCCGATCACGATGTACTAAATGCATAGGATAAAACTTTTGATGAAATTCCAATTTCAATCGATTGTAGTCCCATGATCCAGTATCATCACATAGCCTATACCATGTCAACGCCTTATCCTTCAAAGATAAAGGAAATAACTTCTTCTTGACCTCATCCTCGGGCACACCTGCAAGCTTAAATAAACCACAAACTTCATCTACATCGATTAGATGCAAGTCTGGATGTGATGTTCCATCTCGTGTAAAAGGATTAGCCAACAGTTTCTCAAGCATACCCGAAGGAAATTCAAAGAAAATATTTTCAATAGGTGCAGCAACTTGAGGAGAAACTCTTTGTGCTTCCGTTCGAGGTGAAGATACCCCGAACAAGCCCCTCAAAGGATTAATATCCATAGTGACAAGTGACAACAAATTTCAGCACACTATATGAATGTTTCCTTACCAAGTTCCACTTACCAAAGGCGCTTCACTCCCCGGCAACGGTGCCAGAAAAGAGTCTTGATGACCCACAAGTGTAGGGGATCAATCATAGTCCTTTCGATAAGTAAGAGTGTCAAACCCAACGAGGAGCAGAAGGATCTGACAAGTGGTTTTCAGCAAGGAAGAATCTGCACGCACTGAAATTAACGGTAAGAAGTGATTGTGTGGTGAGATGATTCATAGCAAGCAACAAGTAACAAAAGTAGCAACGGTGCAGCAAAGTGGACCAATCCCTTTTGTAGCAAGGGACAAGCCTGGACAAAGTCTTATAGGAGGAAAAACGCTCCCGAGGACACACGGGAATTTCGGTCATGCTAGTTTCATCATGTTCATATGATTCACGTTCGTTACTTTGATAGTTTGATATGTGGGTGGACCGGTGCTTGGGTACTTCCCTTACTTGGACAAGCATCCCACTTATGATTAACCCCTCTCGCAAGCATCCGCAACTACGAAACAAGAATTAAGACAAAGTCTAACCATAGCATTAAACTAGTGCATACAAATCAGCCCCTTACGAAGCAACGCATAAACTAGGGTTTAAGCTTCTGTCACTCTAGAAACCCATCATCTACTTACTACTTCCCAATGCCTTCCTCTAGGCCCAAATAATGGTGAAGTGTTATGTAGTCGACATTCACATAACACCACTAGAGGAAAAATAACATACAACATATCAAAATACCGAACGAATACCAAATTCACATGACTACTATTAGCATGACTTATCCCATGTCCTCAGGAACAAAAGTAACTACTCACAATGCATAATCATAATCATGATCAGAGAGGTTATGAGTAGCATCAAGGATCTGAACATAAACTCTTCCACCAAGTAATCCAACTAGCATCAAATACAAAGAGTAATCAACACTACTAGCAACCTTACAAGTAGCAATCGGAGTCGCGAGACGGAGATTGGTTACAAGAGATGAACTAGGGTTTGATGATGAGATGGTGCTGATGAAGATGTTGATGGTGACGAGTCCCCTCCGATGAGAGGAGCGTTGGTGATGATGATGGCGACGATTTCCCCCTCCGGAGGGAAGTTTCCCCGTCAGGATCGTCCTGCCGGAGCTCTAGATTGGTTATGCTCAAGTTCCGCCTCGTGGCGGCGGAGAAACCACGAAAAAGCTCCTCCTTGATTTTTCATGGATGAAACCCTCCATATAGCAAAAGAGGGGGCCAGTGGGCTAGTGGGCTGCCCACAAGCCCCCATGGCGCGACCTGGGGGTGGCCACACCATGCTGGCTTGTGGGCACCCCCTGGTGCCCCTCTGGCACTTCTTTGGCCTAGTATTTTTGATAAATTGGGAAAACAATCCCCGTTGATTTTTACGGCGTTTGGAGTTGCGCAGAATAGGTATCTCAACTTTGCTCCACTTTCAGGCCAGAATTCCAGTTGCCGGTATTCTCCCTCTTCATGTAAACCTTGCAAAATAAGAGAGAAAAGGCATAAGAATAGTACCGTGAAGTGAAATAATAGCCAAAGAAGCGATAAATATCAACATGAAAACATGATGCAAAATGGACGTATCAACGACCAACAAAAATGAAGGCATGATAGATAGAAAGTGGTTGGGTAATGAAAGATGCATGAATAGTTAACTAATTGCTTAGTAGATGCCAAGTTATTGCGGGATATGTGCACCGAGCATTACAATTATTTTTCTTGCGGTAGCACAATTCCGCACATAATTTTCTTCAACTCCTTGATGGAAGGAACAAACAGGGATGTACAAAAACAGAGGATGGTGTGCTATTAAGATGCTATAAACGTACCTTCTGGATATCACTCCTTGTATTTGAGTCTGTGATGTGGACATGTAGCCCTGGCATGGCCTTTAGTGCATCATTGTTCTTGAAAAAAAATGGACTTCCATGTTTCATGTCTTAATTTATTTCTTTAAATTCCTACCATTTACCAAATGGATGGGCGCGGCAACGCGGGTCATCATGGTCTAGTTGTATCTTATGTGTTGTATCTAAATTAAGTGATTAATGGCTCATGCGTGCATGTGATTGGGTTAGCACCTTTTTTTCCTATGACCATGTGCCAAGGTTGTATGTTAGCTAAGATACAACCTCACCATCTCTCTTCATTAAATACAATTCCACATAAGTAAAATGCCTATACAACCACACTAAGAGACTTGCATTGGCACCGGCCTAAGCCCGCTTACATGGCAATTTTGCTTATGTGGAAGAGAGAGACATGAAAAAGTAAGGGGAATGTGCTTTTATGCAAGAGCCTAGCTATATACGTGTTCCTAGACATATGTAATAAATATGAAGAAAGAGATAGAGATAAGATGAGAAAAAGTACTAATCTTATGCCAACCTTATAGCTAACTTTGTTGTATGAGTGAATGTATATGTTGACTATAGATGATATGGCAACATCTTATAGACAACAGTTGGCTATATTATTAACCATGCTCTTAAAGTTTTGTCCCTAATCTCATCGAAGTTAGATGCCAACAACAATCTTCTGTTGTGACGCGATAGCCAAACGTTTACAACCTCTAAACACTCAACCTCCATGAAAACATGCGAAAACCCTAGCAAAAATAACTCCCTCTTGTAGTGCTTGTACTTCGGCGATAAGATGATCTGTAACACCAGGTAAAGATTTGCACCATGCGCCCATGAATGAGAGATGAGAGCGAACAACGCCTCCTGCTCTTTTCCGTCTCTTCTTCATCGCCGGAGTCGAGCTCGATGATCAGGCTTCAGTTGTTGGGGAACGTCGGAGGGGAAACAAAAAATTTCCTACGCGCACGAAGACCTATCATGCTGATGTCCATCTACGAGAGGGGATATTCGATCTATGTACCCTTGTAGATCGCACAGCTGAAGCGTTAGTGAACGCGGTTGATGTAGTGGAACGTCCTCACGTCCCTCGATCTGCCCCGCGAACCGTCCCGCGATCAGTCCCACGATCTAGTGCCGAACGGACGGCACCTCCGCGTTCAGCACACGTACAGCTCGACGATGATCTCGGCCTTCTTGATCCATCAAGAGAGACGGAGAGGTAGATGAGTTCTCCGGCAGCGTGAAGGCGCTCCGGAGGTTGGTGGTGATCTAATCTCAGCAGGGCCCCGCCGAGCTCCGCAGAAACGCGATCTAGAGGTAAAACCGTGAAGATATGTGGTCGGGCTGCCATGGCAAAGTTGTCTCAAATCAGCCCTAAAACCTCTGTATATATAGGGGGAAGAGGGGGAGCCTTGCCTTGGGGTCCAAGGACCCTCAAGGGGGTCGGCCGAGCCAAGGGGGGAGTCCCCCCCTTCCAAACCGAATCCAACTAGGTTTGGAAGGAGGAGTCCTTCCCCCTTTTCCCACCTCCTCTTTTTTTTCTCCTTGATTCTCTTCCTATGGCGCATAGGGCCTTCTTGGGCTGTCCCACCAGCCCACTAAGGGCTGGTGCGCCACCCCCAAGGCATATGGGCTCCCCCGGGGTGGGTTGCCCCCCCCCGGTGAACACCCGGAACCCATTAGTCATTCCCGGTAACTCCGAAATCCTTCCGGTAATCAAATGAGGTCATCCTATATATCAATCTTCGTTTCCGGACCATTCTGGAAACCCTCGTGACGTCCGTGCTCTCATCCAGGACTCCGAACAACATTCGGTAACCAACCATATAACTCAAATACGCATAAAACAACGTCGAACCTTAAGTTTGCAGACCCTGCGGGTTCGAGAACTATGTAGACATGACCCGAGTGACTCCTCGGTCAATATCGAATAGCGGGACCTGGATGCCCATATTGGATCCCACATATTCTACGAAGATCTTATCGTTTGAACCTTAGTGCCAAGGATTCATATAATCCCGTATGTCATTCCCTTTGTCCTTCGGTATGTTACTTGCCCGAGATTCGATCGTCAGTATCCGCATACCTATTTCAATCTCGTTTACCGACAAGTCTCTTTACTCGTTCCGTAATACAAGATCCCGCAACTTACACTAAGTCACATTGCTTGCAAGGCTTGTGTGTGATGTTGTATTACCGAGTGGGCCCCGAGATACCTCTCCGTCACATGGAGTGACAAATCCCAGTCTCGATCCATACTAACTCAAC
Source organism: Hordeum vulgare subsp. vulgare (assembly GCF_904849725.1). NCBI lineage: Eukaryota > Viridiplantae > Streptophyta > Magnoliopsida > Poales > Poaceae > Hordeum > Hordeum vulgare. The sequence continues at coordinate 565,705,635 of NC_058524.1, read as the reverse complement.
GAACACCTTCGGAGATACCTGTAGAGCATCTTTATAGTCACCCAGTTACGTTGCGACGTTTGATACACACAAAGCATTCCTCCGGTGTCAGTGAGTTATATGATCTCATGGTCATAGGAACAAATACTTGACACGCAGAAAACAGTAGCAACAAAATGACACGATCAATATGCTACGTATATTAGTTTGGGTCTAGTCCATCACGTGATTCTCCTAATGACGTGATCCAGTTATCAAGCAACAACACCTTGTTCATAATCAGAAGTCCCTGACTATCTTTGATCAACTGGCTAGCCAACTAGAGGCTTGCTAGGGACAGTGTTTTGTCTATGTATCCACACATGTATATAAGTCTTCATTCAATACAATTATAGCATGGATAATAAACGATTATCTTGATACAGGAATTATAATAATAACTATATTTATTATTGCCTCTAGGGCATAATTCCAACATCAGTGTCGTGGCACCGCATCTTCTTCCACCTCCATAGCCACCGGTTCTTGATCCTCCTCCAGTGGCACCACCACAGTGTTTGCGGTGAAGTATACTGACGTAGAGTGGTCATGAGTATGCCGGTACAGTGTGTACTTGGCCAACTTTGCCCTTTGTCCAGCGTCGCCAGAGTCGGCATGATTCATGGCCCAGCGAAGTAAGTCCACTGACATAGCACCCTTCGTTGGGTTAGGAATCAGTGTCTTCAACTCCTACGGCGTGGCCTTCTTGACCATAACGTTTGACTCTTTGTGCAGCTCTTCCATGCTGCTGAAGTTTGAGCACACTTTCCTGGTGTTCTCAAACTTGATTCGGTCACCGAGCAAGCAGCCTAGGAAGAATGCCCTCCATCCAATTCCGAAGGGAAGGGGTTGGGGATGGGGTTGGGGTTGGGGTTGGATTTCATGTCAATGGGTTGGAGGAAGAGTGAGAGACAGATAGGTGGAGTGGTGACCGGAGTACAGGCTGGGTAAATAAAGGGGTACTGGGCGGTAGGTTTTAATGACGATGTCGCAACGTTCATATTACAGACCTTTTGAACCTCTTCATAATACAGGTTGACGGGAAAAGTAAGGGGAAGGTGGTGGTGCCACCAAAGGAGCAAGAGAAGGGCAAGGACGTGGTGCCACCCTCGAAGGTGACGCCCGTACAAACCCCTGACGGGGACGACGACCGGCCGGAGGAGCCCCCAGTGTTAAGCGCCGAAACTACGACCACTATCATGAGGTGGCAGGTCCAATCAACTTCTGTAAGGTGATCATGGCCTCGCAGCTCGAGTCCATACATATGCCGCTGTACTTCACGAAGCAATTTCCGTCCATGCCACATGAGTTCAAACTGAAGACGAACACATGCCGCTCGCTCGAGGGTGTATATCCGGTTGTTGAATGGCAGTCACCCTCGATCAGGGTAGGGCCGCCTTCGCCGCCGTCCATCAGATCAAGATAGGCTTCATGATGACCTTCAAGATGCCAAGTCCCGACATGCTCAAAGTCATCGTGTTCAATGACGATGGCATTGAAGTGTGACCAGGTGCGGGAAGCACCACAAAGTCTTTGTTGTCAACCCCTAGGTCTACCTCGACATGCTCGACCTGCTCTTTAGTTTAATCTAGAACTGATTTTCATTTAAACGGGTGAGTTTAAATTCTAGCACAATATTATGTTTAATTATGTGTGTTCTTCCTGTGTTGGTAACCTCCTCACCACGTCGAAGAGGTTACCAGACAACACGCGATACATGACATCAAACAACAGACTATGTGTTTGCACGGACACAAGCAAGCAACCAAACAGCATGTCTTTAGCGACACCTGATGCAATATAGAGTATATGAAGGCAACCAAACTAAATGTAGATATTAGTTTTCTGCCTGTTTTATCTAAGTCAGACTTTGTTTACACGTGTGTCAAACACGCTCTAAGGTTATTGACCAAAACGTGTCGATTTGCATAATTGCGTGGTCATCCGAGGAGCTCCAGCTGACAAGTTGCAGCAAAACAATTCCGGGAGCAAACTTACGAGCACCCGTGAACCATCAGCCGGCCAATGTCAGAATCAGACGACAGATACTAACGCAAGCAGATCTACAAAGTTTCTTTCTTGGACCAATTCGAACCGACTAAAATTTCATTAACACACAGTTATAACAAGAAAAACGTTGTGCTCTAGCCGGCGGATCGCACTAGGGCGTCCGCCGTCTCGTCCATACAACATGTGTCCTATCTTTACTTAATAATAAAGAGGCTATCGCTTTCGTCGGAAAACCCACCGAGGCAATTTTATAAAAAAGCCCTTACTATTTATGACATTAAACTCGTAGTATATATTAAATATATTTTTAAATACTCATATCTTTTAAACCGTAACTCCAAATTTAACATATTATACATGGAATTTGATTAGAAAAATATGTAGAATTTAAATATGATATTATTTTATCTGTTAAACGTTTAATAAAAATACTATCTAGGGTGCAATCTTAATAAATAAGTCATTATTCGTCTTTCTTTCATACCGGTACTCATCGGGGTTGGGAATGAACACGTCAATAAAATCAGGATTAGAGATAAAACTGAAGGTCACTTGACTGATTCTTTGTACGTATTAAATCTACATGCAAGCTGTGTTAAAGTAGAAGACCTGTGAAATTTTAAACTGCATTTTTGTAGGATAAGACCATCTTTATTTGTATCGTAACTATAAATTCTCAAATTATAGACATTTTTTATAAATTAAGAGCGTGTGCCGTGTGGTATTTCTTTCTCCCGTTGCAATGCTTGGGCCCTTTTGCTAGTTTAAACTCATGTAGCATGCCATTTTGCAAATTAACGTTTGTTGCAGATTGCGTATCACAACACGTCTTATGTTGCAGGATCTAAAATTTAAATTCCTTGAGGGCAGACGCCTCTCGCTCGTGCAACGCTTGTTTTATGTATGCTCACCTAGCTTGCACTTGTTAAAAAATTTTGAGACAGGATCCTTGTTGCAGAAAATATTCTGTAACAAATTTTATTGAAAAAACTATACGGACGTTTTCGTAACATGGTCTTTTATTGTAAAAAAAATTACAACATAATCTATGTTGCAAAAGACCCGTCAGTCAATTTTTTAACCCGTTAGTCGGACGACGTAGCAGCGTGTTTGTTTCCGCAACTGGAGCGTTGTTTCAGGATTTTTTGTGATGGACGAAGTCAACCGAACCGGTGATCAGACGATGCATGCGTATGCATCGGAAGGCTAAAAAGATGATGGATGGTTACTATAAACCCATGGTTGGATGCCTAACAGTTTCCTTATAACATGATTGAAATACACCAGTGGTACGCTTACATTTTTTAAACGGCTTGATCCCGTTTATTTTAATTAACGGAAATACAAAAGCCAATCCGAGAAAAGGTCCAAGAGACATGAAAAGGAAGAAGCGAGGTCAAAGCACCGAGCAAGAAACCCATTGCAAGTTCACTATCGAAACGCCAACTAGGTGACACCAACAATAATTTTCAGCCAATGCTCACGGAGGATCACGATAAAAAATAACGAATCATCTCCTCGTCTGAATTTTTATCGTTGATATGCGTCTTTATGAACCACCAAATTAGAAGGCGAAGTCGTTAACGTTGAAAAAAAGATCGAACAGAGCACCCACCATACATCTCGCGACCCCTCCCGCGTCGCCTCGCGTGCGACGGGGAGGGCGCCTGCGCCGTCACCTCCAGCCCCCTTTCTCCCGCTCCTCCTTCCTTGCCGCCGCCACAGGGCGCGGCTGGGCAAAGCCTGGCCGGCGCCGGCGGCGACGGGGCTCTCTCAGCTCCCACGCGGTGGCTTCGGCGCGGGACGATGCAACCACTTCGGGACGCTGCGCTGGCGCTGGGCGCAACGGCGCGACGACTCTCCGACGCAGTCTCGTCGGTGACAGGGCCTGCTCGTGTGCCGGGCGGCGGGCTGGTGGCGGAGCAAGCCAACGGGGTGGCTGTGACGTCCTTGATGTAATCGTACGCTAATCATACAAGCAAATGCGTACAATCAAACTCAATGACTCACGAAAAGATATCACAACACAACTCTAGACACAAATAAAACATACAAGCTTTATATTACAAGCCAGGGGCCTCGAGGGCTAGAATACGGAAGCTCGATAAACACACGAGTCAGCGGAAACAACAATATCTGAGTACAGACATTAAACATGGGGTGCCTTAGAGAAGGTTAGCACAAAAGATACAACGATCGAACGATGCGAGACCTCCTACCTGGGAAACCTCCTAACTACTCCTGGTCTTCAGCGGCCTCCACGTAGTAGTAGACATCGTCGGGGTAGCAGTCGTTGTCGGCGGGATACTCCATCTCTTGGGCTCCATCTTATGGTCGCAGCAACGGATCAAGGGGGCAAAGGGGAGCAAAGCAACGGTGAGTACTCATCCAAAGTACTCGCAAGACTTATATTAGACTATGCTAAGTATGTATCAGTATCAAAGAAGGGGTTTATGTGTGGACTGACTGCAGCAATGCAAATATAGAGAGAAGGCCTAATCCTATCGAAGACTAGTATCTTCAGGTTCTTGCAGCAATAGACGAGAGTAGAGCAAGGTAACACAATTAATAGACATATTGTTGCACCAATATAATATGAGGTCATGCCCAGAGATCCTCCCTCGACTCCCTGTGAGGAAGCAATCCCGGGGCAACTAATTCCAGTTAAGTAACAATTATAGTTGTATAAGATCAGGGCACAACTCCAAGTCGTCCTGTAACCGTGGACACGACTATTCGAATAGATAAGTTCTTCCCTGCAGGAGTGCACAACATATTCCCCGTCACGCTCGATAACACTCTGGCCGGACACACTTTTCTGGGTCATGCCCGGCCTCGGAATATCGACACGTCACAGCCCCACCTAAGTTCAACAGAGAGGCCAGCCCGCCGGTCTAACTCCTAAGCACAAAGGGTTCATGGGCCCACTTGCCCTCCGCGCTCCTGCATGATGCGTGGGCGACCGATGTCATTCCTAGCACCCCTTAATACAAGAGCGATGCATCTCGGGACCACTCGGGCGCACGCCGCTCCATCGCTGACGTGTGAAGAGCTTCGGCTGATACCGCGACGTCGAGTACCCATAATTCTTCCCACGCAGACGTTTAGTGCGTAATAAGGCCTTCCGACCAACCCAGATCAAATACCCAAATCCATTATCATTTTAATCAAGTCATCGACACATCCACGCGGGAATCCACCCGCCTAACATCTATTCATCAAAGATCCCAGTAACATGGTCAAGTAACTGTGTGGTTGTAACATCAGGGGGATCCGAGGCATCACCCTCGTTGGATCCCGAACGATGTAACCGTCAAGGTGGGCTTAGAGGAATCACCATCGAGGGTCCCACACTTGAGGGGTTGCACGACAAAGACATCGTTGGGAGTGGTGAAGGAGGAATCACCCTCGATAACCACGACCGACTAGCTACACTACAGAGGTATCATCCTGAGTACTTCGTGAGGTGTCACCCCCGGTACCCGATAGTAGCTCTATAGCGCCGCACAACTAAGGGGGTGTGAGTGTTGTGTCGGATCTGGCTCGTCGATCAGGGATCGAGACTTGATGACAAAGCGAGGCAACTGGACTACGGAGTCAGAGGGGATGACTGCTCCACCCATACTAAACAGTTTAAAGTGTGGTACTGAAAGTAGTAGTTCATCAAAATTAGGCCATGCATCAGATATAGGAGCTAACTACAACATTAGCAAAATTGTAATGCAAGCAGAAGGAAGAAAGACATAGGCGATATAGGGATGATCAAAGGGGTTTGCTTGCCTTGTTGCTCCGCGACAAAGGACTGGTCGGCAGAGGGTAGATGTACCCGACAGTAGCGTTAGTCTCGGGGTCTACCGGTAAGAAGAGGGGGGAGAAACAATAAATAACAGCAACAGGTGCAACACTAAGCATGACATGGCAATATCCAGGCTAGGCATGAGCTAACGCAGTAACATATGTCGCAAACGGGTCGGAAGAATTTCTGATGATATTTCCCGGGTCTCTAGCTACTACCGCATAGATGAAAAACAATGGAAAAGTTCCATGTTTGCTATGCTAGGGGCGTGTAACACACGAATGGACCGAGCATCCGGGTTCGTCTCGCTCTGCTGATCAACTTTCATGTTGAAATATTTTCATCTGAGCTACGGTTTATTTTATATTAATTTTTAAAGTTTTATTAGTATTTAGAAATTAAAAACAGATTTATTTTATTACCTATTATTATTACTATTATTATTTTAAAAACAATTTACAGGGGATGGCCCCACCTGTAAGTGGCCCATCGGCTTAACGCACACACATACACAACACACATCCATACATATACATTATGTTTCCTTTTCTACATACATTCATACATACATAATACATACATACATACATACATATCTCACCATTTTTATTTTCTTTTCTTTTTCTATCCTCTCTTGCACAACCTACAGGAACATATACTACTAACAGGAAGGCCGAAAGGGCGCGATGGAGGTCGCCGGAGGCCGCGACGCAGGGCGTCGGAACGGAACCGAAATGGGGGGGCGGAGGAGGAGAGGGTGGCCGGGGCCCGGAGCAAACCAGCGTTGCCGGGGATCGGGGCGGCGAGGCTCGGGGTCGACCGGTGTGGAGGACGATGAGGAGGCCGACGATGATAGCCGACGAGGGAAGCGCTGATACGTCTCCAACGTATCTATAATTTTTTATGGTTCCATGCTATTATCTTGTCAACTTTGGATGTTTTGTATGCATGATTATGCTATTTTATATCTTTTTTGGGACTAACCTATTAACTCAGTGCCAAGTGCGAGTTCCTGTTTTTTCTGTGTTTTTGACCATTTTCAGAGAAGAATATTAAACGGAGTCCAAACGGGATAAAACCTTCGGAAAGATTTTTTTTTTCCGTAACAGAAGATACGCAGGGGACTTGGGAACCAAGGCAAAGGACCCCAGGGGAGCCCACAAGCCCCCTAGCCGCGGCCTCGGGGGCGCGCCTAGCAGGCTTGTGGGCCCCCCGTGGCTCCTTTTCCCTACTTCTTCCGCCTATAAATCCCCGAAAAATCTCAAACTACCAGAGAGAGCCACGAAAATACTTTTCCGCCACCGCAAGCTTCTGTCTCCGCAAGATCCCATCTCGGGACCGTTCTGGTGCCCTGCCGGAGGGGGGATTCGGACACGGAGGGCTTCTTCATCAACACCATTGCCTCTCCGATGATGCGTGCGTAGTTCACCATAGACCTTCGGGTCCATAGCTAGTATCTAGATAGCTTCTTCTCTCTCTTGGATCTTCAATACAAAGTTCTCCATGATTTTTGCGCAGATACATTGGTGACTTGTCTTGGTACTCCTACTGGATTGATACCTTGGTTCTTAAACTGAGGGAAATACTTAGTGCTGTTGTGCTGCATCACCCTTTCCTCTCCAAGGAAAAAAAACCAACGCAAGCTCAAGAGGTAGCAAGAAGAATTTCTGGCGCCGTTGCCGGGGAGTATCAAGTCAAGAATAGTCTCCCTTCAACGTGTCAATTCTGGCATCGGGGACTATTCTGAGTGAAGCTTATCCAAGTAACCTTCGCAAACTCATCTCTTGCATTTACTTTTTTTGCCTTTTGCCTCTCGTTCTCCTCTCCCCCACTTCTGAAAAACAAAAAATTTACCAAAATATTTGCCTTTTTCGTTCGCCCTTTTCTTTTGCTTGCTTTCTGTTCGCCTGTGTACTTGTCTGCTTGACCTGTATGGCCCAACCAAATGATTTTGATGCTTACTATAAAAGGTTGGAAGAGATTGAAACTAGTGTTAAAGGCTTCATGTCTACACAGTTTGATCATAATAGTTACTATCGTAGAGAACTAAGGGAGCAAAATTCTTTTTTGGTTTTTTTGAATAAAGAAGTTGATGATATGGCCAAAGAATTCCGTGCGTTAAAGTCTCAGTTTGCTCGTCTTGAAAAATTGGTAGGCCAGATTTCTGATAAACAGGCCACCTTAGTCAACAAAATGGCTCCTAAACCTGAAATATGTGATGAGAATCATGAAGATCTTAAAGTGCTTGGTGTGACTCCCATTGAATCCTTGTTTTCTAATGTCAATCCTAATGATGATGGGTTGGATATGAATCCACTTTGGTTGAAAAACGCCTCAATGATTCGGAGTCTATTTGTCTTGATGCTAAAAGCATTAAAAGTGGAGTAGAGGATATCAAAACTTTGAGTAGTGATGAAATTACTACTTTGGATTTCAAGGAATTCAATTATGATAGTTGCTCTTTGATTGAATGTATTTCGTTGATGCAATCCATGCTAAACTCTCCACACGCTTATAGCCAAAATAAAGCCTTTACCGATCATATCGTTGGTGCTATGATGAAATCTCTTGAAGAGAAACTTGAGTTGGAAGTATCTATTCCTAGAAAACTTCATGATGAGTGGGAACCTACTATCAAAATCAAGATTAAAAACTATGAATGCAATGCTTTGTGTGATTTGGGTGCTAGTGTTTCCGCCATTCCAAAGTCTTTATGTTATGTTCTAGGCTTCAACGAGATTGATGAGTGCTCTCTTAATTTGCATCTTGCGGATTCTACTGGTAAGAAACCTATGGGAAGGATCAATGATGTTCTTATTATTGCAAATAGGAACTATGTACCCGTGGATTTCATTGTGCTTGATATGGATTGCAATCCGACATGTCCCATTATTCTTGGTAGACCTTTCCTTAGGACTATTGGTGCTATCATCGATATGAAGGAAAGGAATATTAGATTTCAATTTCCATTAAAGAAGGGCATGGAACACTTTCCTAGAAAGAAAATAAGATTGCCTTATGAATCCATGATGAGGGCTATGATACGTCTCCAACGTATCTATAATTTTTATGGTTCCATGCTATTATCTTGTCAAACTTTGAATGTTTTGTATGCCTTTTATATCTTTTTTGGGACTAACTTATTAACTCAATGCCAAGTGCGAGTTCCTGTTTTTTCCGTGTTTTTGACCTTTTTCAGAGGACAATATCAAACGGAGTCCAAACGGAATAAAACCTCCGAAAAGATTTTTTCCGGAATAGAAGATACGCATGAAGCTTGAGAACCAAGGCAGCGGGCACCAGGGGAGGCCACAAGCCCCCTAGCCGCGGCCTGGGGGCGCGCCTAGCAAGCTTGTGGGCCCCCCGTGGCTCCTCTGCCCTAATTCTTCCGCCTATAAATCCCCGAAAAATCCAAAACCATGGGAGAGAGCCACGAAAATACTTTTCCTCCGCCGCAAGCTTCTGTCTCCGCAAGATCCCATCTGGGGCACGTTCTGGTGCCCTGACGGAGGGGGGATTCGGATACGGAGGGCTTCTTCATCAACACCATTGCCTCTCCGATGATGCGTGAGTAGTTCACCATAGACCTTCGGGTCCATAGCTATTAGCTAGATGGCTTCTTCTCTCTCTTGGATCTTCAATACAAAGTTCTCCATGATCTTCACGGAGATCTATCCGACATAATCTTCTTTTGCGGTGTGTTTGTCGAGATCCGGTGAATTGTGGATTTATGATCAGATTATCTATGAATCTTATTTGAGTTTCTTCTGATCTCTTATATGCATGATTTCATAGCCTTGTAATTTTCTTCGAGTTGTGGGTTTTGTTTGGCCAACTTGATCTATGATTCTTGTAATGGGAGAAGTGCTTGATTTTGGGTTCATACCATGCGGTAACCTCACCCAGTGACAGAAGGGGTAGCGAGGCACACATCGTGTTGTTGCCATCAAGGGTAAAAAGATGGGGTTTATATCTATTGCATCAATTTATCCCTCTACATCATGTCATCTTGCTTAAGGCGTTACTCTGTTTGTCATGAACTCAATACACTAGATGCATGCTGGATAGCAGTCGATGTGTGGAGTAATAGTAGTAGATGCAGAAAGTATCGGTCTACTTGTCTCGGACGTGATGCCTATATGTATGATCATTGCCTTAGATATCGTCATGAATTTGCGTGGTTCTATCAATTGCTCGACAGTAATTCGTTCACCCACCAAAATATTTGCTGTCATGAGAGAAGCCTCTAGTGAAGACTATGGCCCCCGGGTCTACTTCACATCATATTTTCAGCCCTACACTTTTACTTTGTTGCACTTTCCGCCTTCAGATCTCACCTTGCAATCAATCGTGAAGGGATTGACAACCCCTTTGTAGCGTTGGGTGCAAGTTTGCTGTTTTTGCACATGTACTTTAGAGACATAGCTTGATACTCCTACTGGATTGATACCTTGGTTCTCAAACTGAGGGAAACACTTACTGCTACTGTGTTGCATCACCCTTTCCTCTTCAAGGGAAAAAACCAACGCAAGCTCAAGAGGTCACAAGAAGAATTTTTGGCGCCGTTGCCGGGGATGATCGAGTCAAGAATAGTCTCCCGTGAACGTGCCAATTTCTGGCGCCGTTGCCGGGGAGCATCAAGTGAAGCTTATCCAAGTAAGTGTCGCGAACTCATCTCTTGCATTTACTTTTTTGCCTCTCGTTTTCCTCTCCCCCACTTCTAAAAAACAAAAATTTACAAAAATATTTTCCTTTTTCGTTCGCCCTTTTCTTTCGCTTGCTTTGTGTTTGCTTGTGTGCTTGTCTGCTTGCTGAAGTCACCATGACTGAAAACACCAAACTTCGTGACTTCTCGAATACTAATAATAATGATTTTATTAGTACTCCGATTGCTCCCGCCACTAGTGCGGAATCGTATGAAATCAATGCTCCTTTGTTGAATCTTGTTATGAAAGAGCAATTCTCCGGCCTTCCTAGTGAAGATGCCGCATCCCATCTTAATGCCTTCATTGAGTTATGCGATATGCAAAAGAAGAAAGATGTGGATAATGATGTGATTAAATTGAAGCTATTTCCGTTCTCATTGCGAGATCGAGTAAAAACTTGGTTTTCATCTTTGCCCAAAAATAGTATTGATTCTTGGATAAAGTGCAAAGATGCTTATATATCCAAGTATTTTCCACAGGCTAAGATTATCTCTCTCCGTAATGATATCTTGAATTTTAAGCAACAAGATCATGAATATGTTGCACAATCTTGGGAGAGAATGAAATTGATGCTTAGAAATTGTCCCGCTCATGGCTTGAGTCTTTGGATGATTATACAAATCTTCTATGCTGGTTTGAATTTTGCTTCTAGAAATATCTTGAACTCCGCCTCCGGTGGAACTTTCATGGAAATCACATTAGGAGAAGCCACAAAACTCCTAGACAATATCATGACAAACTATTCTCAGTGGCACACTGAAAGGTCACCTACTAGTAAAAAAGTGCACGCTATAGAAGAAATTAACTCGTTGAGTGCTAAGATGGACGAGTTAATGAAATTGTTTGCTAGTAAAGGTGCTCCTTTAGATCCAAATGATATGCCCTTGTCTTCCTTGATCGAGAGTAGCAATGATAGCTTGGATGTTAATTTTGTTGGTAGGAATAATTTTGGCAACAACAATGCTTTTAGAGGAAACTATATTCCTAGATAACTTTGCTCTGAGTGCTTCACTTAGATATTTTAGAGCACGATGGTGTCATATTTTGGAGAAATAAGAACTCTCGATCTTCACTTATATGTTTTTGAGAGTTATCTCTCTGAGTAACTTGGTAGTTGGCTTGTGCTATGAAAGTAGTCCTAAATATGATAGGCATCCAAAGTGGATACAATAAAACTTCCATATTCATGTGCATTGATTATAAAGAGAAGTTTGATTCCTCTCAATTAGTTTTGAGACATGGATTTGGTAATATTAAGAGTCATGTTAGTAGGGTGTTGTGAATCTAGAAATACTTGTGTTGAAGTTAGTGATTCCCGTAACATGCACGTATGGTGAACCGCTATGTTAGGAAGTCGGAGCATAATTGATTTATTGATTGTCATCCTTTGTGTTGCGGTCGGGATCGCGCGATGGTTAACACCTACCAACCCTTCCCTTAGGAGTATGCGCTTAGCACTTTCTATCGATTGCTAATAAAAACTTTCGCAATAAGTATGTGAGTTCTTCATGACTAATGTGAGTCCATGGTATAGATGCACTTTCACCTTCCACCATTGCTAGCCTCTCTAGTGCCACGCAACTTTCGCCGGTACACAAAACCACCATAGACCTTCCTCAAAACAGCCACCATACCTACTTATCATGGCCTTTTCATAGCCATTCCGAGATATCTTGCCATGCAACTCCCATCGTTCCGTCTCATGACTTGTGCCGTCACTTACATATTTCCATTGCATGATCATAAGATAGCTAGCGAGTCATACGCTAAGCTAGATCTTTGCACATCCCGGTACACTACCAGAGGCATTTCCTGTAAGAGTCATCATTGTTCTAAGCTTTGAGTTGTGAGTAAATAAAAGTGTGATGATCATCATTATTGGAGCATTGTCCCATGTGAGGAAATTAAAAAAAGAGAGGCCAAAGTTGCCCACACTAAAAAATAATATGGAAATAGGCCAAAGAGCCCAAATAAAAAAAGAGAGAAAAAGAGAGAAGGGACAATGCTACTATCTTTTTCCACACTTGTGCTTCATAATAGCACCATGTTCTTCATGATTGAGAGTCTCTTGTTTTGTCACCACCATATACTAGTGGGAATCTTCATTATGTAACTTGGCTTGTATATTCCAATGATGGGCTTCCTCAAAATTTCCCTAGGTCTTCGTGATCAAGCAAGTTGGATGCACACCCACTAGTTCTCCTTTTGAGCTTTCACATACTTATAGCTCTAAGTGCATCCATTGCATGGTAATCCCTACTCTTTCACATTGATGTCTATTGATGGGCATCTCCATAGCCCTTTGATACGCCGAATCGATGTGACCATCTCCTCCTTTTTGCCTCACAACCTCCACCACACTCTATCCCAACTATAGTGCTATATCCATGGCTCATGCTCATGTATTGCGTGAGAGTTAAAAAAGGTTTGAGAAAGTAAGAGTGCGAAAACAATTACTTGGCCAATACCGGGGTTGTGCATGATTTAAATTCGTTGTGTGGGGATGATGGAGCATAGCCAGACTATATGATTTTGTAGGGATAACTTTCTTTGGCCTTATTATTTCGAAAGTTCATGATTACCTTGCTAGTTTGCTTGAAGTATTATTGTTTTCATGTCAATAGCAAACTATTGTTTTGAATCTTACAGATCTGAACATTCATGACACATGAAAGAATTTACAAAGGAAAAATATGCTAGGTAGCATGCCACATCAAAAATTCAGTCTTTATCACTTCCCTACTCGAGGACGAGCAGGAGTTTATCTTGGGGATGCTTGATACGTCTCCAACGTATCTATAATTTTTGATGGTTCCATGCTATTATCTTGTCAAACTTTGGATATTTTGTATGCCTTTTATATCTTTTTTGGGACTAACTTATTAACTCAGTGCCAAGTGTGAGTTCCTGTTTTTTCCGTGTTTTTGACCTTTTTCAGAGGGGAATATTAAACGGAGTCCAAACGGAATAAAACCTCCGAAAAAGATTTTTTTCCGAAATAGAAGATACGCAGCAAGCTTGAGAAACAAGGCAGAGGGTACCAGGGGAGGCCACAAGCCCCCTAGCCGCGGCCTGGGGGCGCCTAGAAGGCTTGTGGCCCCCCGTGTGGCTCCTCTGTCCTACTTCTTCCGCCTATAAATCCCCAAAAAATCCAAAACCACGGGAGAGAGCCACGAATATACTTTTCCGCCGCCGCAAGCTTCTGTCTCCGCAAGATCCCATCTGGGGCACGTTCTGGTGCCCTGCCGGAGGGGGGATTCGGATACGGAGAGCTTCTTCATCAACACCATTGCTTCTCCGATGATGCGTGAGTAGTTCACCATAGACCTTCGGGTCCATAGCTAGTAGCTAGATGGCTTCTTCTCTCTCTTGGATCTTTAATACAAAGTTTTCCATGATCTTCATGGAGATCTATCCGATGTAATCTTCTTTTGCGGTGTGTTTGTCGATATCCGATGAATGGTGGATTTATGATGAGATTATCTATGAATCTTATTTGAATTTGTTCTGATCTCTTATATGCATCATTTCATATCCTTGTAATTCTCTTCGAGTTGTGGGTGTTGTTTGGCCAACTTGATGTATGACTCTTGCAACGGGAGAAGTGCTTGGTTTTGGGTTCATACCGTGCGGTGATCTCACCCCGGGTCTACTTCACATCATATTTTCAGCTCTACACTTTTACTTTGTTGCACTTTCCACCTTCAGATCTCACCTTGCATTTAATCGTGAAGGGATTGACAACCCCTTTATAGCGTTGGGTGCAAGTTTGTTTGTTTTTGCGCAGGTACATTGGTGACTTGTTTTGGTACTCCTACTGGATTGATACCTTGGTTCTCAAACTGAGGGAAATACTTACTGCTGTTGTGCTGCATCACCCTTTCCTCTTCAAGGAAAAAACCAACACAAGCTCAAGAGGTAGCAAGCGCCAGCGAGGTGGAGACGCACAGTGGAGGAGGAGGATCCGATGGCGTGTTGGAGGAGGTCGGGCAGGGGGTGGCCGGGAGCGGAGGGCCGTCGGAGGGAGATCGCGAGGAGGAACGCCTCCCTGCTCGACACCTCCTGGATCGAGCGGGAGGGAGGGACTGGCGAGGCTGACAGGGGGCTCACGGTGGGGGGAGAGCTCGGCTGGCGGCTGAGCGAGAGGAGGGAGGCGCTGGAAGGCTCGGTCGGCTGGGGGTGGGTGAGGGCGATGGGCTCCTGGCGCTCGTTGCCAGGAGAGTGGGGAGGGAGCGCCGGGGTGGGTGAGGGTGTCGCTGGGAGGGGAGGGAACCAAGGGGTTCCCTTGTGGGGAGAGGTGGGAGCGTGATACGTCCATTTTGCATCATGCTTTTATGTTGTTATTTATCGCTTTATGGGCTATTATTACACTTCACGGTACAATACTTATGCCTTTTCTCTCTTATTTTGCAAGGTTTACATGAAGAGGGAGAATGCCGACAGCTGTAATTCTGGCCTGAAAAAGGAGCAAGTTTGAGATACCTATTCTGCGCAACTCCAAAAGCCGTGAAAATCAACGAGGAACTATTTTGGAATTTATAAAAAATACTGGGCGGAAGAAGTACCAGAGGGGAGCCACCAGGAGGCTACAAGCCTGCTAGGCGCGGCCTACCCCCGTGGCCGCGCCTAGGGGGCTTGTGGGCTCCCTGTTGGCCCTCTGGCTCCCCTCTTTTTCTATTAGGAGGGTTTCGTTCCATAAAAAATCAAGAGGAGGCTTTCGGGAGGATTCGCCGCCGCCACAAGGCGGAAGTTGAGCAGAACCAATCTAGAGCACTGGTAGGGTCGTCCTGCCGGGGATACATCCCTCCCGGAGGGGGAAATCGTCGCCATCGTCATCACCAACACTCCTCTCATCGGAGGGGACTCATCACCATCAACATCTTCATCAGCAGCATCTCATCTCCAAACCCTAGTTCATCTCTTGAAACCAATCTCCATCTCGCGACTCCGATTGGTACTTGTAAGGTTGCTAGTAGTGTTAATTACTCTTTGTAGTTGATGCTAGTTGGTTTACTTGGTGGAAGATTATATGTTCAGATCCTTGATGCTATTCAATACCTCTCTAGTCATAAATATAATTATGCTTTGTGAGTAGTCACTTTTGTTCCTGAGGACATGGGATAAGTCATGCTATAAGTAGTCATGTGAATTTGGTATTCATTCGATATTTTGATGCGTTGTATGTTGTTTTTATTCTAGTGGTGTTATGTGAACGTCGACTACATAACACTTCACCATTATTTGGGCCTAGAGGAAGGCATTGGGAAGTAATAAGTAGATGATGGGTTGCTAGAGTGACAGAAGCTTAAACCCCAGTTTATGTGTTGCTTCGTAAGGGGCTGATTTGGATCCACTAGTTTGATGCTATGGTTAGACTTTGTCTTAATTCTTCTTTCATAGCTGCGGATGCTTGCGAGAGGGGTTAATCATAAGTGGGAGGTTTGTTCAAGTAAGGGTAGCACCCAAGCACCGGTCCATCCACATATCAAACTATCAAAGTAGCGAACGCGAATCATATGAACATGATGAAAACTAGCTTGACAGAAATTCTCATGTGTCCTCGGGAGCGCTTTACCTCCTATAAGAGTTTGTTCAGACTTGTCCCTTGCTACAAAAGGGATTGGGCCACTTTGCTGCACCTTTGTTACTATTGCTACTCGCTGCGAATCATCTTATCACACAACTATGTGTTACCGATAATTTCAGTGCCTGCAGAGAATACCTTGCTGGAAACCACTTGTCAGATCCTTCTGCTCCTCGTTGGGTTCGACACTCTTACTTATCGAAAGGACTACGATAGATCCCCTATACTTGTGGTCATCAGAGCGACGGGATGGGAGGAAGTGGCGGTGGCGGGGCAGGGAACCACGGAGAGAGGGGCTGGCACTAGGGTTCCCTGGGGGTCTTATACCCCCACGCGAAATGGGCTGGTGGGTGGCCGGCTCGGCCACTTTGGCCCAGTTGGGCCAGGCCTTTTGGGGTTTATTGTTTGTTTTCTTCTTTTTCTTTTACTTTCTTTTATTTATTTATTTATAGTTTCTGTTTTCAATATATAGGGGTTTTAAATAACTTGAAAAAATGCCTGATTCACTTCTATAATTTATTAGGGAATTTGTATAACTCCTTTTACATTTTTATTTTAACATTCGAAAACTTTTCTCGTTCAACTTATTTTTAAAATTTGAATTTGACTCGATTTTGACTTACACGGTGACGTGGCATCATTAGCGTGGGATTACTATATCTTAATTACATTCAACACTGTAGTAAAAGCTGAGGATGTCACAGTGGCTCTCGTCTCCATTATGGATCGAATCTGGCTGGCTCCGTCAGATCTGGGCTGGCTGGATCTCATGGGACGGGCTGGCTCCGTCGAGGTTTGTGGTGGATCCTACATGGTCATGGCATGATGGCTTAGTGGGAGGCGTGCGTGCTAGCGGAGGTGCTGTACGTGGGGTTGTGGTGTCGGGAGGTGCTCCGGGCGAAAGCTTGCCGGGTAAGAGCTTGCCGGCCGACGGTGTCGGCGTGTGTGGATGTCGTCTCACCTCCTTGGAGGCATCGTTGAGGAGTTTTCTCCCTACACACCCTCGGATCCAGTTCTTTGGGTGAAAACCTTAGGCCCGGTTGTGTCGGATGACGGCGTCGGCATCGTCGCTTCTCCTTGGGGGTGTCGTCTTGAAGAGCTTTGGATCTCGTTTGCACTCTCCAGGGGCTAGATGCTCGCAACATTGCGGTCAGCTGGGGCTCATCTGGCAATGTGGTTGATCTGCGCGACTTCTTGTGTGGCATCGATGGCCCCTTCAAGCGGTGTAGGATTTGCTGTTGGGTTCTCGTAGTTGGTCTCATCCGACGTGTTCGAGGGGTCGCCGTGCCTCTCTTGTCTTCTGAAGTCGGAGCTGTTTGAGGAGGAACCTTGCGGCAACAATGACGTGAAGACGGGTGGTCGGTTCTGGCGCTGGCTCGGCGCAGGTCCAGTGCTTTTTATCCTACAATGCTCGTTGGCCAAGTCGAAGCTGCCTGGTCGCCGACGCGTGTGGTGGACTGTTTGGCGTTGTCCGACGTAGACCTCTACGCTCGTCTGCGGTGGAGGATACATCGATGGTCGTCGATGGTGAAGTCGGAGTCGCCCTCACGGAGGCGTGATGACTAAGATGCCGGATTACAACCTCAACGGAGCTCTTCCCCTTGGCGGCGTGTGTGTGTTCTTATGTAGGTTGACACGTCGCCCTGTGTTCCTTGTTGTGGGCGTATTGTGACGGTTTTAGCCCAGTTTTCCGATTATTAACTGGGAACTCTCTTCGACCTTTTTTAATGAGATTGGTACCTAAGGGACCGCGTTTCAAAAAATTAACGTTGAAAAAATTCAGATAGAGAGAGCCCACCCCCAGTGAGACATGGGTTCGGGTCGGTCCCGTCATCATTGTCATCGTCGGGGAAGATCCGCCGTCACACATCAACGTCGAACTCCTTTTCCTTCTCGACGCCCTCATGAATGCCTTCAACCTGGTCGCCGGAAATAGTGATGACCTTCCCTCCATTCTCAGCGAAGATGGCCCACTCCGCCTCCGGGAGCTCGGGGTGTGCTAGTAGTCCCCGGCAACGACACAAGAAAAATGTTGTTGCCGTGTTCCTGACTTGATGCCTCCGCGGCAACAGAGCCAGAACTGTTCCCACTTGCTCAACAATTAGCAATTTTCTTGCAATGGCCCACGAGCGCGTGGGATCGCAGCAGTTTTCGAGGGTAGAGTATTCAACCCAAATTTGTTGGTTCGCCCGACGGGAAGTGAAAGAATATTCTCAAGTATTAGCAGCTGAATGCGTCAGATTCAACCACATCTGAAAGATTACTATCTGCAAGCAAAGTATCAGTAGCAAAGTAGTGTGATAGCAACGGTGCCAGAAACGATCTGTTGACGGCAGACTATTCCTAACTGTTGTATCAATGGCGCCAGAAGTTGCCCGTGGACGGAAAATATTCTTTTCCGACAACGGCGCGAGAAAAAGTATTGTAGCAGGTAGCAACAGTGTAACGAGTAACAGTAGTGGCAAGGAACAGCAGTAGTGACAGCAGTAGCAAGTAGCAACAGTAGCAAGTAACAGCAGTAGCAAGTAGCAGTAGAGCAAAGCAAGTAACAGCAGCAACAACAGTAGTAACAACAGCAGAGCAAAACAAGTAACAACAGCAGCAACAGTGGGACAAGCTCGTAGGCAATGGGTCTGTGATTTGTCGGATGATATTCATCATGCAACAGTTATAACACGGAGAGATATGTGGCTAGCTCCCGTTCGTCAGTGTGATGTAGGCATGTATTTCGTGTGTCATCATACGTGCTTAGGGAAAATAACTTGCGTGACATCTATTGTCCATCCCTCCCGTGGCAGCGGGGTCCAAAAGGATACTACGGGATATTAAGGTTCTCCTTTTAATAAAGAACCGGAACAACGCATTAGCACTTGGTGAACACATGAACTCCTCAAACTATGGTCATCATCGGGAGTGGTTCCCGTTATTGTCACTCCGGGGTTGCCGGATCATAACACATAGTAGGTAACTACAACTTGCAAGATCGGATCTAAAACGCACATATATTGGTGACAACATAATAATTTCAGATCCAAAATCATGGCACTCGGGCCCTAGTGACAAGCATTAAGCATGGCAAAGTAGTAGCAACATCAATCTTAGAACATAGTGGATACTAGGGATCAATCCCCGTCAAAACTAACTCGATTACATGATAGATCTCATCCTACTCATCACCGCCCAATGAGCCTACGAATAGATTACTCACGAACGATGAAGAGCTTCATGGAATTGGAGAGGGAAGAAGGTTGATGATGACGATGGCGACGATTTCCCCTCTCCGGAGCCGAAAACGGACTCCAGATCTGCCCTCCAGATGAAGAACATGATGTGACGGCGCCTCTGTATCACAAACGCGATGAAATCTTCTCTCTTGATTTTTTTCGGGACGAAAGTGAATTTATAGAGCTGAGTTTGGGGGCGGCAGAGCCACGTGGGCCCCACAAGCTTGGTAGCCGCCACCAGGGGGCGGCGGCTACAGGGCGTGTAGCCCACTGGCCCATCCCCTTCGGTGGATCCTTGCACAGGTATTTTTCACATTTTCCAAAAGTATTCTCCATAAATTTTCAGGATGTTCCGAGAACTTTCATTTCTGCACAAAAACAACACCATGGCAATTCTGCTGAAAACAGCGTCAGTCCGGTTAGTTCCATTCAAATCATGCAAATTAGAGTCCAAAACAAGGGCAAAAGAGTTTGGAAAAGTAGATACGATGTAGACGTATCAACTCCCCCAAGCTTAAAACCTTGCTTGTCCTCAAGCAACTCAGTTGACAAACTGAAAGAGAAAGAAAAACTTTGACAAACTCTGTTTGATCTTGTTGTTGCAACTATGTCTAACTCATAAGCAGAATTTCAGCAAGATCACAAGTTAACCACATAAGCAAGTGACACAAAGGTCTCACGGTAAACTAATATCAATGGCATAATCAGCTAGACAGCAAATAATAATGAGTTTCAGATACCAACAATTCAATCAAAACAAGCATGAAGCAATATGAATAGGTGGTATCTCGCTAGCTCTTTCTGAGACCGCAAAACATAAATGGAGAGCACTTTAAAAGATCAAGGGCTCACTAAACATTGTAATTCATAGCAACGAAGATCCAGTCATAGTCATACTCAATATCAATCAAAAGCAAAGCATAAAAATGACAGAGGTGCTCTCTAATTGGTGCTTATACAAGAGGAGGATGACTCAACAGGAAAATAAGTAGACAGGGCCTTCGCAGAGGGAAGCATTGATTTACAGAGGTGCCAGAGCTCAAGCTTTGAAAACAGAGATTATAATTTTGGGTGGCATGCTTTCATTGTCAACGCAATGACCAAGAGT
Source organism: Hordeum vulgare subsp. vulgare (assembly GCF_904849725.1). Taxonomy (NCBI): domain Eukaryota; kingdom Viridiplantae; phylum Streptophyta; class Magnoliopsida; order Poales; family Poaceae; genus Hordeum; species Hordeum vulgare. The sequence goes on along the minus strand of NC_058524.1, from coordinate 565,685,189 downwards.
TCTCAATATCTTCCATGCTATTCATGCTATAGGCGGTTCCCAAACATAAAAGTAAAGTTTTAACTCCCCCACCACCAATCAATCACACTCCACGGCGAGCCGAATCCTCGGGTACCGTCCATACTAACATCAATCCGGGGGGAGTCTTGTTTTACAGTTATGTTTTTGATTTAAGCGTGGAACTGGGCATTCCAATTATCGTCCCCTTTCTCGTGAATGACAGTGAATAAACACATGTCGAGGATGACACACCTAACATGGAAGATACCAATAGCCCCCCTGTCACCACATGAGCGGTTCGGGCAAGCAAAACAGATTATTTCTTGAAGGTTTAGAGAATGGCACATGCAAATTTACTTGGAACGGCAGGTAGATACCGCAAATAGGTAGGTATGGTGGACTCTCATGGAAAAACTTTTGGGTTTATGGAAGTGGATGCACAAGCAGTATTCCGCTTAGTACAAGTGAAGACTAGCAAAAGACTGGGAAGCGACCAACTAGAGAGCGACAACAGTGATCAAGATGCAATGAGTTTGACTAACATTGAGTGCAAGCATGAGCAGGATATAAATCACCACGAATACGAACATCATAGAGGCTATGTTGATTTTGTTTCAACTACATGCATGAACATGCGCCAAGTCAAGCCAGTCGAATCATTCAAAGGAGAATACCATCCTATCATACTACATCATAGTCATCTCAAAATCTATGTTGGCATTCAAGACAAACCATTATAAGCTCTCAACTAATTAAACATGGCATCAGAAACTATGATCGCTAAGTTGTCATTGCAAACATGTTTCTCTCACAACAAAGCTGAATCTAGGACGACAAGCTAGTCATATTTACAAAAACAAAATAGATAGAGTTCATACCAGCTTTTCCAGTCTCAGTCACTTCATCATATATCATCATTATTGCCTTTCACTTGCACGATCGAACGATGTGAACAATAATAAGAGTGCTTGTGCATTGGACTAAGCTGAATCTGCAGGCAAACACAAAGGAGAAGACAAAGTAATATGGCTCTTTGAAAGCTAAACGGGTATGCATGCAAGAGCCACTAAACATTGTAACCAATATCTTCTACCTTGACCCAAAGAAAAAGAAAACTATTTACACGGGAAAACTCCCAACAAGCAAAAGAAGAAAGGAAAATCATTTTGGGTTTTCTCAAAAGTACACAAAACAAGAAAACAAGAAAATAAAAATAAACTAGCATGGATAATACAGTGGCAAAGTGTAAACACCGACTAACAAAGTGAAAGCATAAGCATGAATGTAAGGTTGGTGAGAACACGTACTCCCCCAAGCTTAGGCTTTTGGCCTAGCTTGGTCTACTCCCAAGGCGGGAAATAACCAGCTCCGGGATACTCCGGAGCGGACTATGGATGCCACTGCTGTGTGAGCTCCTCTGGCTCCCACTCATAAACTGGCGTCTGGTACTCGACTGGCGGCTCGGGCACGGGCACCTGTGGTTGGGCCAAGCCCCAATATGCATAGATGTCCGAGGGCATAATAGTGTACCTGCCTGCATGAAGATCGAACAAAGAAGGAGCAGGCAAAGTAATAGTCTCTCGAGTACCCTGACTAAATACCAGGTTATAAATCATCCATATACTAGCATCTCTATCCAGAAAATCATGGCGAACCATGCTGTCATAATCCAGATATTTCTCAGGAAGAAGCATCTCTCCTTCCTCCCCTAGTCTAACGGGTATCTCAAAGTGTCTGGCAAGACGGGTAGCATAGATACCTCCATAGGCAACACCCTTGGAACGGTTTGTGTTCAACCGTTGAGCTACTATAGCACCTAGGCTATAAGTCTTATCGTTATAAATGCCTTCGCGCAAAACCGCAAGGTGTGGAGAACTAAGTGATCCAGCCTCCCCACGGCCAATCAAAAAATTTCCCACAAATAATGAGAAGTACCGAAGCACAGGAAAATGTATGCTAGCAATTCTAGCGCGAGACACTCCTCTCTCCTCTCCAACAGCAAAAGTAACTATGAAATCCTCCAAGTCCCGTGGACGAAGGTCATGAATATCCCCAACATAAGGTAATTTGCATACATTGCAAAAATCCTGTAGTGTCATGCACTGGGGGATGTCGTATAACATGAACTCAACCATGGGAGGATTCGTCCTCGGATAAAAGTTGAAGCTTTGAATGAAAATATTGGTGAGGAGGAGGTATTGTGAGCACTTATCTTCACCGAACGCGGTAAGACCTGCGTTCACCGCCAAGTAATAAAAGTCTTCATAAAGCCCAGCGGTGTGCAAAAATTCATCACTTGGCCACTCGCACGCTCGAACTTCTGTGACTCGAGGGACCACGTACTTGGGGTGGTTCTTCTCATCCTCCTTGGGGTTACGGCTTGAAGAGCCTCTCAAGAACCTCCTCATCTTTTCCTTTTTCTAGCTCTGAAAAATTCTAAAATTTTAGAGACTTCGAAAGAAAAGTGAGTAAGGATTAACCCAACTCGTAGCAACTACTCCTACTAGTGCCCAGAGACCGTATCACGCGCTAAAACTACTTGGGACCAGCTAAAATCAACATTTCAAGATCAAGAACAGGGTCACCAAGGTAGCAAGAATACGCGAAGGATAAAGCACCAGAGCAAAAACTAATTGGACCAATGGAGCAGTCACTTACTGATGTCAGTTGTGCTTCCCCTTGCAACGACACCAGAAGAATGCTGCTAGCACTCTCCGGCAATCGAAACTAGAAGAATGTTGTTGACGGCCCACCAGCGCGTGGGATCGTACAGTTTTCGAGGGTAGAGTATTCGACCCAAATTTGTTGGTTAGCCAGATAGGAGGTGAGAGAATACTCTCGAGTATTAGCAGCTGAATTTGTCAGATTCAACCACACCTGAAAGATTAGTATATGCAAGCAAAGTAGTAACAACAAAGTAATATGATAACAACGGTGTCAGAAACGATCTGTTGACACGGGAGACTATTTCTAACAATTGCATCAATGGCGCCAAGTTGCCTCGTTGAAGGGAGTTGTCAGTTCCCGTCAACGACCAGCGAACCAAAATTGTAGCAGGTAGCAGCAGTGTAACGAGCAATAGTAGCGGCAAGGAAAAGCAGTAGTGACAGCAGTAGCAAGTAGCAACAGTAGCAAGCGACAGTAGTAGCAACAGTAGCAGCAGAGCAAGACAAGTAACAACAGTAGTAATAGTAGTAACAGCAGCAGAGAAAAACAAGTAACAATAACAGTAGGACAAACTCGTAGGCAATGGGTCGGTGATTTGTTTGGATGATATTCATCATGCAACAGTTATAATATGGTTCGTCAATGTGATGTAGGCATGCATTCCGTGTGTCGTCATACGTGCTTAGGGAAAAGAACTTGCATGACATCTATTGTCCATCCCTCCCGTGGTAGCGGGGTCCAAAAGGATACGGCGGGATATTAAGGTTCTCCTTTTAATAAAGAAGCGGACCAACGCATTAGCACTTGGTGAACACATGAACTCCTCAAACTATGGTCATCACCGGGAGTGGTTCCGGTTATTGTCACTCTGGGATTGCCGGATCATAACACATAGTAGGTAACTACAACTTTCAAGATCGGATCTAAAACACACATATATTGGAGACAACATAATAATTTTAGATCTGAAATCATGGCACTCGGGCCCCAGTGACAAGCATTAAGCATGGCAAAGTAGTAGCAACATCAATCTCAGAACATAGTGGATACTAGGGACCAATCCCCATCAAAACTAACTCGATTACATGATAGATCTCATCCTACTCATCACCGCCCAGCGAGCCTACGAATAGATTACTCACGAACGACGAAGAGCTTCATGGAATTGGAGAGGGAAGAAGGTTGATGATAACGATGACAACGATTTCCCCTCTCCGGAGCCCAAGACGGACTCCAGATCTGCCCTCCAGATGAAGAAAAGGTGGTGGTGGCGGCTCCGTATCGCAAACGCGACGAAAACTTCTCTTTTTAATTTTTTCTAGGACGAAAGGGAATTTATAGAGCTGGAGTTGGGGGCGGCAGAGCCATGTGGGCCCCACAAGCCTGCCCACCGCCACGAGGGGGGTGGCGGAGCCAGGGCTTGTGACCCACTGGCCCACCCCCTTAGGTGGAACTTGGCGCAGATATTTTTCATATTTTCCAAAAATGATCTCCATAAATTTTCAGGACGTTTGGAGAACTTTGATTTCTGCACAAAAATAACACCAAGGCAATTCTGCTGAAAACAGCGTGAGTCCACGTTAGTTCCATTCAAATCATGCAAATTAGAGTCCAAAACAAGGGCAAACGAGTTTGGAAAAGTAGATACGATGGAGACGTATCACTTATCAAGGAGTATTTTCCCCAAAACGGTTCGTACAATGGTGCTTTGAGCAAGGAGATCGAAAATTACAGCCAAATGAGCAAGAACACGGGTTTGAGCTGCAAAACGATTTTTTCTGGAGGTAGAAGAAGACGATGGGAGCTGGAATGAGTGGAGGGGGTCCCTGTGGGCCCCACAAGCTTGGTAGCCGCCACTAGGGGGCGGCGGCTACAGGGCTTTTGGCCCACTGGTGTGGCCCCCAGGCCAGCTCCAGTCCCAGTATTTTTCAAAAAATCCAGAAAAAATCATACTAGATTTTCAGGACCATCGGAGAACTTTTATTTTCGGGGTATTTTTCTCCGGGACGCTAAAACAGAAAGCATGAAAAACTAAACTAAATCTATCATTTTTCTTCTAAGCAACAAAAAGTGAAAGCTTAAAACACACGTATGTGACTCTTTAATTCATCCATTTCATGGTCATCGAAAGAAATCCGTCAATGGGGTTGATCAAATCCTCATGACAAAACCTTTTCGAATCGCAAGAGGAAACGGAGAATTGTCGAATAGCCACTAAGTCACCTCAATGGGGATATGAATCTCCCCAACAAGCAAATCATACTTCATCTTGACACGAGGAATAGGGCATTCAAAGCTCCCAATAAGAATCGATGAAGTTTTTCTGATAGCATTGATGCAATGTACTTGATATCGTTTCTTCGGAAAGTGCACTATATGCTCATTACCGTTGACATGGAAAGTGACATTGCCTTTGTTGCAATCTATAACAGCCCCTGTAGTGTTTAAAAAGGGTCTTTCGAGGATGACAGCCATGGCATCGTCCTCGGGAATATCCAAGATAACAAAGTCTGTTAAGATGGTGGTGTTAGCAACGACAACAGGCACATCCTCGCAAATGCCGATAGGGAAAGCAGTTGATTTGTCGGCCGTTTGCAGAGAATTTTTAGTGGGTGTCAACTTATCCAGTTCAAGTCTACGATAAAGAGAGAGCGGCATAACACTAACACCGGCTCCAAGGTCACATAAGGCAGTTCTTACGTAGTTTCATTTAATGGAGCTAGGTATAGTGGGCACTCCGGGATCACCAAGTTTTTTAGGAGTTCCACCTTTGAAAGTGTAATTGGCAAGCATGGTGGAGATCTCAAGATCTGGTATCTTCCATTTATTAGTCACGATATCTTTCATGTACTTGGCATATGGAGACATTTTGAGCATATCAATTAACCGCATCTGCAGAAAGACGGGTCTTATCATCTCAACGAAGCGCTCAAAATCCTCATCATCCTTTTTCTTGGATGGCTTAGGAGGAAAGGACATGGGTCTCTGAACCCATGACTCCCTTTCTTTACCACACTTCCTAGCAGCGAAGTCATTCTTATCGTATCTCTTAGGTTATGGGTTATCAGGATTAACCGTAGGTTCAATCTCCACATCCTTATCATTGCTAGGTTGAGCCTCATTATGAACATCGCTGTCCATATTGTCACCAGGTTCATGTTCATCACCAGATTGTGTTTCTGCATCAGACGCAGAAATATCATTTGGTTCTTCAGGTGCGACAATACTTGGTGAACTGACATGTAGGTTTCTATCATCCTTCTTCTTCTTAGGATGACTAGGTGTATCAGCATTAATTCCTTGAGAATCTTGATCAATTCTCTTAGGATGGACTTCAGGATACAAAGGTTCCTGAGTCATTTTTCCTCCTCTAGTAATGACTCTGACAGAGTTGTCACTTAATTCATTGAGCAAGTCATTCTGAGCTTTAAGTACTTGTTCTACCTGAGTAGTAATCATAGAGGCATGTTTACTCAGAAGCTTCAGATCATTGACATTTCTGTCTACACAAGCACTTAAATGACTAAGCATACGAGTACTTTGTTCCAAATGTCTGCTAACATCATCATTGAAACTCTGTTGTTTGGCAACAAAGTTGTCAAATTCATCAAAGCATAGGCTAGCAGGTTTGTCAAAAGGAATATCACTCTCAACAAACCTACGCAGAGAATTCACTTCTACTACTTGTATCGGGTTATCGAGACCATGGATCTCTTCGATAGGTTGTAGATTTTTGACATCTTCAGATCTAATGCCTTTCTCTTGCATAGATTTCTTGGCTTCTTGCATATCTTTGGGACTGAGGAATAGAATATCTCTTTTCTTAGGAATTGGCTTAGGAGGTGGTTCGGGAATAGCCAAGCATTTTCTTTGATCAAGATGTTATTCAGTAGAATCTCAGCTTGTTCTATAGTTCGTTCCCTAAAAACACAACCGGCACAACTATCTAGGTGGTCTCTAGAAGCATCGGTAAGTTCGTTATAGAAGATATCAAGTATCTCGTTCTTCTTAAGAGGGTGATCAGGCAAAGCATTCTGTAGCTGGATGAGCCTCCCCCAAGCTTGTGGGAGACTCTCTTCTTTGAGTTGAGCAAAGTTGTATATTTCCTGCAAGGCAGCTTGCTTCTTATGGGCAGGGAAATATTTCTCACAGAAGTAATAGAACATATCCTGGGGACTACTCACACATCCAGGAGCAAGAGAAGTGAACCAGGCTTTAGCGTCATTCTTTAGAGAGAAAGGAAACAGCTTAAGGATATAGTAGTAGCGGATCTTCTCCTCACTAGTGAAAAGGGTGGCTATATCATGTAGTTTGGTAAGATGGGCTACGACCGTCTCAGACTCATAACCGTGGAAAGGATCAGATTCGACTAGAGAGATTATCTCAGGGTCGACAGAAAATTCATAATCCTTATCGGTGATAAAGATAGGTGAAGTGGCAAACTTCGGGTCGTATTTCATCCTAGCTTTCAGAGATTTTTCCTTCCACTTGATAAGTAATTTATCAGCGTCGTAGGCATCCATACATGCAAGAAAATCCTCAGCTATCTCTCCCTCCATAACATAACCCTTAGGTATATCAGGCAATTCATATCTTGGAGAGCTAGATCTAGCAGGAGCAAAAGCAGGTTCTATCTCAATAGTATCGGCCATTTTAGAAGCATCACGAGCATTGGCAGTAACTCTAGCAATATGGGCATCAAGGAATACCCCTAGTGGCATATCAGGCAAAGCAGTATCTCTAGCAGTGTCAAGCATAGCATCATCAGGCAAAATAGCATCTCTAGCATCATCAGGCAAAGCAGTATTATGCATATCATCTCTAGCAGTATCAGGCATAGTAGCATGATAAGTAGTATCAGGCATAGCATCTCTAGCTGTATCATCAAGCACACGCGGCATATCAAGATTTCTAGCAGGAGGTGGTGTCGCAAACTTACTCATAACTGAAGGTGAATCAAGTGCAGAGCTAGATAGCAGTTCCTTACCTCCCCTCGTAGTTGAGGGCAAAACTTTGGATTCTGGATCTTTCAAATTCTTCATAGTGATCAGCAGATATAAATCCCAAGTGACTCAGAGAATATAACAATCCCTTCCCCGGCAACGGCGCCAGAAAAATGCTGCTAGCAGTACCCGGCAACGACACAAGAAAAATGTTGTTGACGTGTTCCTGACTTGATGCCTCCGCGACAACGGAGCCAGAACTGCTCCCGGTTGCTCAACAATTAGCAATTCTCTTGCCATGGCCCACCAGCGCGTGGGATCGCAGCAGTTTTCGAGGGTAGAGTATTCAACCCAAATTTGTTAGTTCGCCCGATGGGAAGTGAAATAATATTCTCAAGTATTAGCAGCTGAATGCGTCAGATTCAACCACACGTGAAAGATTAGTATGTGCAAGCAAAGTATTAGTAGCAAAGTAGTGTGATAGCAACGGTGCCAGAAACGATCTGTTGACGGCAGACTATTCCTAACTGTTGTATCAATGGCGCCAGAAGTTGCCCGAGGACGGGAAATATTCTTTCCCGACAACGGCGCGAGAAAAAGTATTGTAGCAGGCAGCAGCAGTGTAACGAGTAACAGCAGTGGCAAGGAACAGCAGTAGTGACAGCAGTAGCAAGTAGCAACAGTAGCAAGTAACAGCAGTAGCAAGTAGCAGTAGAGCAAAGCAAGTAACAGCAGCAACAACAGTAGTAACAACAGCAGAGCAAAACAAATAATAGCTGCAGCAACAGTGGGACAAACTCGTAGGCAATGGGTCGGTGATTTGTCGGATGATATTCATCATGCAACAGTTATAACACGGAGAGATATGTGGCTAGCTCCCGTTCGTCAATGTGATGTAGGCATGCATTCCGTGTGTCATCATACGTGCTTAGGGAAAAGAACTTGCATGACATCTATTGTCCATCCCTCCCGTGGTAGCGGGGTCCAAAAGGATACTACGGGATATTAAGGTTCTCCTTTTAATAAAGAACCGGAACAACGCATTAGCACTTGGTGAACACATGAACTCCTCAAACTATGGTCATCACCGGGAGTGGTTCCGGTTATTATCACTCCGGGGTTGCCGGATCATAACACATAGTAGGTAACTACAACTTGCAAGATCGGATCTAAAACGCACATATATTGGTGACAACATAATAATTTCATATCTGAAATCATGGCACTCGAGCCCTAGTGACAAGCATTAAGCATGGCAAAGTAGTAGCAACATCAATCTCAGAACATAGTGGATACTATGGATCAATCCCCATCAAAACTAACTCGATTACATGATAGAGCTCATCCTACTCATCACCGCCCAGCGAGCCTACGAATAGATTACTCACGAACGATGAAGAGCTTCATGGAATTGGAGAGGGAAGAAGGTTGATGATGACGATGGCGACGATTTACCCTCTCCGGAGCCTAAAACGGACTCCAGATCTGCCCTCCAGATGAAGAACAGGATGTGGCGGCGCCTCCGTATCGCAAACGCGATGAAATCTTCTCTCTTGATTTTTTTGGGACGAAAGTGAATTTATAGAGCTGAGTTTGGGGGCGGCAGAGCCACGTGGGCCCCACAAGCTTGGTAGCCGCCACCAGGGGGCGACTGCTACAGGGCTTGTGGCCCACTGGCCCATCCCCTCTGGTGGATCTTTGCGCAGGTATATTTCATATTTTTCAGAAATATTCTCCGTAAATTTTCAGGACGTTCAGAGAACTTTCATTTCTACACAAAAACAACACCATGGCAATTTTGCTGAAAACAGCGGCAGTCCGGGTTAGTTCCATTCAAATCGTGCAAATTAGAGTCCAAAACAAGGGCAAAAGAGTTTGGAAAAGTAGATACGATGGAGATGTATCAGGGTGTTGTCGACGTAGATCCGTCGCCTCGGCGGCGGCCTCCGCCACGAGGTGCTCTCTCGCCTTCCGGTCCTCCTGAGTCATCGCCGCATCCACCACACCCGACGCCACCGAGGCGAGGTGGACCGGTGTCGTCCCTCATGGGAAGTTGAGATGCGCCTGCTCGCCGTGGAACTGGACCTCCCACCGGTCGTACTCGAGGGCGGGGAGGTCCGCCATGTGGAACAATCCGATCCAATTTTGCGTGTTGGTCCCGCACGCGCGCTCGCGGACGCCAATGTACGTCTTCTCGGTTGTCGCTACAGAGGGAAGTCCATGAAGTGGGCGGGGTGCGGAGGGCGGCGGCACGCGGATTCACCTGCTTACGACGAACCGTAGGCGTGGCAGCATGGATCCACACTGCGGATTGACGGTGGGGACCTCTCGCTATCGCATCCAACCATTAGGAGGAGAGGTGGCGGATGGGTAAAACGGGAGGAGTCGCCGTCGCCAGGGATGGGGAGGAAAGGAGGTAGAAGAGAAGAGATCTTTTTACTCGAACATGACCCGGTGGTGTAAATATAGAAAGGCACACGGGGTCCGAGGATAGTTTTTACTTCTGTAACATCGATTTGGGATCGGTTAGATGCGAGTCAGATAAATAAAACCCCTTTTTTACTTCTTTAACCGGTTATTGGGTATAGGTTAGAAATGACCTCCTACTTAAATTGCTATAGTGGATACTCAAACCTTCCTCAAACGCCCGGACAGGCCGCCGGCCACTGCCCAATCACGAAAAATCGACCCATACGGACTCCCTAAATGGGCCTCAAACGCTCGAGTTGACCGACACCCCCCATTTCCAGCCCAAATATGGGAAAGATATGGGGCCGTCCGGGCACGGCCGCCTGACTACCTTGCACACCACCAACCCCACCGACACATCAGCCCGGCCAACCACGGACCCCACTAAATACCCGAATCGGGAAAACCCTAGACATCCGACAGTTCACTCTCCGTCCACTTCACTTCCCCTCACCACGCTCTGATTTGATGGCCGGCGACGAAAGCAGCTCCGATAGATCGAACGTCGATGTGGAGGAGGTGGCCCTCAGCATCGCGTTGCGCTGGTCGTTGCAGGACCAAGGCGGCCCCGACGGCGGTTGATCTACATCCTTCAGACCCGTCGCAGGCCAACAGAGCATCGACGGCGGTGGATCTGCATCCTCCGGGCCCGTCGCATGCCGGCAGAACGTCGAGGTCGTCGCAGGCCCTTCTCGCGAGGGGCGCAGCTCCGATCGCTCCCACTCCGGGAGGTTCGTTCCAGGTTATGTATGTCGGCCACCTCCACCACCTTCTGCTCCGGAATCGGTGCCTGGCCACCGTTGGGTCCTCGTTCCCTCGTCCGGGACGGTTGCACGAGGACGCCGGAATCTGAGGCGCGTGCATCCCATCGCGAGCGGCAGCGGGCTAGGGACAGAGGGGAGGCGCTGGTCGCGTGGCTTCGACCTTGAGCGCACTGGTCGACCCCAAGGACGCGCTCCTCGCGGGCGTCCTTCGTCGCTCGCTGACGACGATAGAGACGGATGTGCGTCGCCTCCGCCACAACAATGTTGAGGCGCTTCGATTGGCCATCCAGTTATCAGAGCACGAGGTAGCGGTAGAGGCGGATGCGAAGGCGAAAGTGGCCCACCAAGCCAAGGAGCAGGAGCGCCAGCTCCGCAGGCTGTCCGGCATGCGGTGCAACTCTGACGAGGACGACAGCGACGTCTTCACCACGTACGGCTCGAATGACGACGACGACGACGCTCCACCGCACGCCGACGCCTACACGGAGGAGTGGCACAACGTCGTGGACGACCGAAAGGGGACGGGGGCGGCGAGGAAATGGTGATTTCCTCCGCCCTTCCACGTTTTGTTCATATTTTTATTATGCTTAAATAGTTTGTAGTATAAATTTGGCAATAAATTATGATCCTTTTGATCACCGAAGCAATCCGGTCCAATGAAAGATGTTGATCTCTAATATTACGTATCGTTGCATGCGGTTGTATGGATATGATGATTCGGATATGAAGGATGCGGATGTGAAAGGCAAAAAATAAGACGCGTCCAGTTAATGTCCATGGACACGTCTGGACGCATCCGTGAACGGTTGAGGGGCCGTATTTAAGGGGTCCGGTTGTAGATGCTTTAACTCTAACGGTATCGAGCTTTGGATTGGCTGAAGTGAGGCGACAGCGTGAGGCATAATACCAACGTTGGGTTGGCAAGCAAAGAAGCCCCCAAACTTCACGTAACCGCAGCACATGTTCAAAAATCAGTTCCACACGCTCAACGAGGAAGCAAGGAATCTATCTAGGTACGTAGTAGAAGCTAGGTAGTAACAACTTGTTCTTCATTCGCATGACCAATCAACTCAGATGCTCGACCTTTATCTAGGATCGAGGTAGCACGGAAGAATACGGTTAAGAATACAAGCTAGTAGTAGTAGCAGGTACCGTACGTAGGATGGATCCAGCGTTGCACGCGGCGGCGTTGCAGGGGAGCGTGGCGAGCCTGAGGAAGCTGGCGGCCGAGCGCCCCGACATCCTTGCTTCTTCCAAGACGCCCCAGGAGAACACCGCGCTGCACATCGCCGCGGAGCTCGGCCATGCCGGATTCGCGGCGGAGCTCCTGGGCGTGGACCAGAAGCTGCTCGTCAGCAAGAACGCCGACGGCGACACGCCGCTGCACCTGGCGGCCAGGTCGGGGAAGATGCCCGTGGTGGAGCTGCTCATCGCGCAGGCCAGAGTATGGCCTTGGAGCGCGGAGGCGCAGAGGCCTCTGTTGATGGCGAACAAGGCCGGCGACACCCCGCTGCACCAAGCGGTGCAGCACGGATGGAGCGACGTGGCGCTCAAGCTGTTGGACGCCGAGCCCAGCTGCGGCCACGCGCCCGACGCGAAAAAGCAGTCGCCGCTGCATATCGCCGCCAGGGAGGGCCTCCCGGACGTGGTGAGCAAGATCGTCAGCCATCCCTGGGTCCGCGAGAGGTTCGTCCCCTCCGACTCCGTCAGCGGCACCGCCCTGCACCAGGCCGTCCTCGGCGGCCACAGCCGTAAGTATCGCCTCATTTTTCGTCGATCGATCCTGTGTCCTGTATATCGTGTAACCAACTACAACTGGTGGCGAGGCAAGCAGGTGTGGTGGAGATATTGCTCGGTGCGACGCCGGAGGATCAGATCGCGCTGACGGACTCGAGCGGCAACAACGCGCTGCACTACGCGGCGCAGAAGAACAGCGCCTGCGTGGTGAAGCTGCTGCTGAACCGGAAGGTGGAGCTGGCCTACGGGCGCAACCGCGACCTGCAGTCGCCGCTGCACGTGGCCGCCAACTACGGATCGACGGAGGCCATGGTGGAGCTGCTGAAACACTGCCCCGACGCGGCGGAGATGGTGGACAGCAAGGGCAGGAACGCCTTCCACGTCGCCGTCACCAGCGGCAAGGTGGACGCCCTCAAGCGCCTGCTCAAGCACGTCCATCCCGAGGAGATCGTCAACCGCGTCGACCATGGCGGCAACACGCCGCTGCACCTCGCCGCCGCCCTGTCGCGCATCCAGTCGGCGCTGCTCCTGATCAAGGACCGCCGCGTCAACCCCTGCGTCCTCAACCGGGAGGGCCAGACCGCGCGCAGCCTCATCGAGAAGCGCGGCGCCACCGCCACCGCCACCGAGGAGGAGATGGACACCTACGAGATGTACCTATGGAAGAGGCTCAAGAAGCACGAGGCCTGCAGGTGCAAGAAGCAGCAGCTGCCTCCGATCGCCACTTACCAGTCGCTGCGCGGCCGGAGGGCCGGCCACGACGAGTACTTCAAGCACAGCGTCGAGACCTACACGCTGGTGGCCACGCTGATCGCCACCGTCAGCTTCGCCGCCACATTCACCATGCCGGGGGGTTACAGCCAGACCGAGGGTACCGCCATCCACGGGAAGACGGCGGCGTTCAAGATCTTCGTCATCTCCAATACCGTCGCCATGTGCAGCTCCGTCGTCGTCGTCTTCTGTTTCATCTGGGCGTGGCGGGACCCCGTCAAGTTCAAGCTCGACCAGCTCATGTGGGGCCACAGGCTCACCATCGTTGCGTGCCTCGCCATGGTTGTCTCGCTCATGACGGCCGTTTACATCACCGTTGCGCCCACGGCAAGGTGGCCTGCGTACGTTGTGATCGCCATCGGAGCCAGCACTCCCGCCATGGTGTTCCTCATTCTTGGGAAAGAGGCATTGTACGTCCCACTATAGCTGCTACTCGTCTTCGTCTCTGAAAAGAAGGCCTGTGCAGTTTTTTTTTAATAAGTTATACTAGCAAAATGGCACGTGAGTTGTCACGGAAAAAAAACATAATCTTCAATGATGGTGACCATATTATGTTCACATATCATCGTTTGATTTAAAAATTTTGTGCACAAATACAAGAAAAATGTTTATTCTTTTAAATTTATTCACAAGCTGAAGCAATCTTTACATTTTTTTTATGTTGGAGGGTGTTATTTTAAATCCACGAACATTTTTTGAAACCCATGAAGTTTTTCTGAATAAACAAACATTTTTACAAATCAGTAATATATTTATTAAATTCATGGACATTGTTTTGAAATTTGCGAAAAATAAAAAATCCGGCGCTTTTTAGAATCCTATTTTTAATTCAAAATAAAAATTCGTCAACATTTTAATTCAAAATTCCTATTTTTTTTAATTTGCAAATTTTTTTGTAATTTTAAATTATTTAAATTATAAATAAACAAAAATGGAACGGAAAATCTTAAATAAAAAAAAAGAAACTATCAAAACAGGCATTAGCTATTTTTAAAATTTTAGGACATTTTTTAAATGCATTAACATATTTTGAATTAGAAAGTATTTTGTTAAATGCCTTAATTTTTAATACATGGAATTGTATTTGAGATCATGGACTTTTCTTATTGTACAAACATTTTTCAAAAATTGCAAACATTTTATTGTATATGCGAGCATTTTTTACAAAACTCTGAGTAGTTTTTGAAGTCACAAACATTTTAGTTTTTTAAATATGTTGATTTATAATTTTCAATTTATTAAAATTTTAAAGATTATTTGAAGTTCTAAATTATTTAAAATAAAAAAAATAAAACGAAATTGAAAATAAATAAATAAGTGGAACTAAAAGCACGCGCATGTGCATGGGCCGGCCCATACGGTGTGCTGGATATTCTTCCAGCGTGCAGAGCGTAATATAGAAGGTTTTTACATGGGCCGGTCCAGTCCAAGATTTTTCGCTTTGTGAAACGTTTTCTATTATTTACCGGTGGCATGGTGGGTAATTTATGCAAACTTTAGGGGTAATTTTCAAGACGGACAACCAGAAACCGGATTTGCTTTATTATTAGGGAGAGATAAACGGCAGAAAGTTTAATTAAGTTTGTAGTAAAAACTACACCCTTTGTACATTTGTATAAGACGTTTTGGTAGTTTAATTTGAACTGTCAAAACATCTTATAGTTAAAAACAGAGGCAAATCCACAATAAAAATTTGTTTTTATATTGTATCTTTTTAAATTTATAGTTGTTGATGGCTCTTTCCTTAAATTTGGTTAAAATATTCATAGTCCGACTCGGATAAAAATCACAAACCCACTCGTGTAGGGGCTAGATTCACATGGACTAATAAGCAACTAAACCCATTCCGAAGTGTACTAGATAGAGTCCTAGTGTCGATGCAGTGGAAGGCCATGTTTCCATTTGCTCGCTTCCGGCGGTCACGCGTATAGGGTCTGACCATGTCCCATTGCTTTTCTCACCTGGGGACGACACTGCCCCTAGGACGAGGCGGTTCCACTTTAAGCATGCTTGGTTATTACTGCCAGGGTTCATGGAGTTGGAGCGAGACCGCTCGGTAGATGTCGCGGCCTCATCACATCGAGCATATTGTGCAACTGACATTTGGCACCACTCTTCGAAACTCACCCGCCAGTTCGTGCAGGGGTGGGAAGCTAATCTAGACGCGGATACTAGAGCGCGTGAAGAGGCGCTTCTGGTCCAGATTACGGGCCTCGATGTGGTGGCCGACTTATCGGGCCTCTCGGCCGACGACTGGCTGAGGCGCTACGCCCTTGAGGCTTCGCTTATGAAGATTTTCAGGGGCGGGGAGATCTTCCGACAAGGCCGAGGAGGCCAGAAGTGGCTCCTTCAAGGCGATGCCAATACCGCATACTTCGAGGTGATTGCGAATGGTCGTCGACGGAGATGCACTATTCTGTGTATCTCGGATGGGGACAACCTCGTGGAATACCCGGATGAGATCCGGTCCCACATCTACACCTTTTACAAGGAGCTATTCTTAGCGGCACCCCGTAGTGGGGTTTTGCTTATCGTCAAGTTCTAGTCTCCAGCCGACAGAGTATCGGATGCCGAGAACATAGAGTTAACCCTACCGTTCTTGGAGGAGGAGGTGGGCATGGCTATCACCTCTATGAAGGCGAGTACAATGGGATGCTATTTGTTTTCTTGAGAAGTTCTGGAACGTCATTAAGCCAGTGATCATGCCGATGTTTCATAGTTCTATATTGGGACTATCGACATGGCCCGGATTAACTATGGCGTGATTACCCTGATCTCCAAAACAGTTGGGATGACAAATATTAGGCACTTTAGACCTATCATGGTCATCCATGTGCTCGAACACATATTCTCGAAAGTATGCGCGACACGGTTGGCACCAGTGGAGGAGAGGCTTGACCACCCCCTTCAAACTGCGTTCCTAAAGGGCCGACGGATCCATGATGGGATCTTGGCCCTCCACGAGATTTTACATGAGGTGCACTCTGTTGGGGAACGTCGCAAGGGAAACAAAAAATTTCCTACGCGCACGAAGACCTATCATGGTGATGTCCATCTACGAGAGGGGATGAGTGATCTACGTACCCTTGTAGATCGTACAGCAGAAGCGTTAGTGAACGCGGTTGATGTAGTGGAACGTCCTCACGTCCCTCGATCCGCCCCGCGAACAATCCCGCGATCAGTCCCACGATCTAGTACCGAACGGACGGCACCTCCGCGTTCAGCACACGTACAACTCGACGATGATCTCGGCCTTCTTGATCCAGCAAGAGAGACCGAGAGGTAGAAGAGTTCTCCGGCAGCGTGACGGCGCTCCGGAGGTTGGTGATGATCTTGTCTCAGCAGGGCTCCGCCCGAGCTCCGCAGAAACGCGATCTAGAGGAAAAACTATGGAGGTATGTGGTCGGGCAGCCGTGAGAAAGTCGTCTCAAATCAGCCCTAAAACCTCCGTATATATAGGTGGGAGGGAGGGGAGGAGGCAGCCTCAAAACCTAAAGGTTTGGCCGAAATTGGAGGTGGAGGAGTCCTACTCCAATCCTACTTGGAGTAGGATTCCACCTTCCCACTTGGAAACTCTTTCCACCTTGTGTTTTTTCCTTCTCAAACCTTATGGGCCTTAGTGGGAACTTATTCCAGCCCACTAGGGGCTGGTTTATCTCTTCCCATAGCCCATGAGACCCCTTGGGGCGTGACACCCCTCCCGATGGTCCCCGGCACCCCTCCCGGCACTCCCGGTACACTATCGATGAGCCCGAAACTTTTCCGGTAATGCACGAAAACCTTCCGGTAACCAAATGAGGTCATCCTATATATCAATCTTCGTTTCCGGACCATTCCGGAAACCCTCGTGACGTCTGTGATCTCATCCGGGACTCCGAACAACATTCGGTAACCAACCATATAACTCAAATACGCATAAAACAACGTCGAACCTTAAGTGTGCAGACCCTGCGGGTTCGAGAACTATGTAGACATGACCCGAGAGACTCCTCGGTCAATATCCAATAGCGGGACCTGGATGCCCATATTGGATCCTACATATTCTACGAAGATCTTATCGTTTGAACCTCAGTGCCAAGGATTCATATAATCCCGTATGTCATTCCCTTTGTCCTTCGGTATGTTACTTGCCCGAGATTCGATCGTCAATATCCGTATACCTATTTCAATCTCGTTTACTGGCAAGTCTCTTTACTCGTTCCGTAATACAAGATCCCGCAACTTACACTAAGTTACATTGCTTGCAAGGCTTGTGTGTGATGTTGTATTACCGAGTGGGCCCCGAGATACCTCTCCGTTCACACGGAGTGACAAATCCCAGTCTTGATCCATACTAACTCAACTAACACCTTCGGAGATACCTGTAGAGCATCTTTATAGTCACCCAGTTACGTTGCGACGTTTGATACACACAAAGCATTCCTCCGGTGTCAGTGAGTTATATGATCTCATGGTCATAGGAATAAATACTTGACACGCAGAAAACAGTAGCAACAAAATGACACGATCAACATGCTACGTCTATTAGTTTGGGTCTAGTCCATCACATGATTCACCTAATGATGTGATCCCGTTATCAAGTAACAACACTTGCCTATGGCCAGGAAACCTTTGCCATCTTTGATCAACGAGCTAGTCAACCAGAGGCTTACTAGGGACAGTGTTTTGTCTATGTATCCACACAAGTATTGTGTTTCCAATCAATACAATTATAGCATGAATAATAAACGATTATCATGAACAAAGAAATATAATAATAACTAATTTATTATTGCCTCTAGGGCATATTTCCAACAGTCTCCCACTTGCACTAGAGTCAATAATCTAGTTCACATCACCATGTGATTCCAACGAATCCAACACCCATATAGTCATGGGGTCTGATCACGTCTTGCTCATGAGAGAGGTTTTAGTCAACGGTTCTGAAATTTTCACATCTGTGTGTTCTTTACAAATCTTTATGTCATCTTATAGATGCTGCTATTATGTGCTATTCGGAAATACTCCAAATATCTACTCTACTATAAGAATCCGTTTCACTACTCATAGTTGTTCGGATTAGTGTCAAATCTTACATCGACGTAACCCTTTACGACGAACTCTTTAACCACCTCCATAATCGAGAAAAATTCCTTAGTCCATGAGTTACTAAGGATAAATTTTGACCGCTGCTAGTGAGTCAATCATGGATCACTCTCTGTACCTCTCAACAGACTTGCTGCAAGGCACATATCAGGTGCGGTACTCAGCATGGCATACTTTAGAGTCTACGGCTAAGGCATAGAAGACGACCTTCGTCTATTCTCTTTATTCTGCCGTGGTCGGGTTTTGAGTCTTACTCAAATTCACACCTTACAACGCAACCAAGAACTCCTTCTTTGCTGATCTATTTTGAACTCCTTAAAAACTTGTAAAGGCATGCATCTTGTTGAAACTTCCATTAAGCGCTTTCGATCTATCTCCATAGATCTTTGGTGCTCAACGTTCAAGTAGCTCAATCGAGTTATTCCTTTGAAAACTCCTTTCAAACAACCTTTTATGTTTCACGGAAATTCTACATTACTTCTGATCAACAATATGTCAACAACATATACTTATCAGAAATTCTATAGTGCTCCCACTCACTTCTTTGGAAATACAAGTTTCTCATAAACCTTGTACACACCCAAAATCTTTGATCATCTCATCAAAGTGCTTATTCCAACTCCGAGATGCTTGCACCAGTCCATTGAAGGATCACTGGAGCTTGCATACTTGCTAGTATCTTTAGGATCGACAAAACCTTCTGGTTGTATCACATACAATGTTTGCTCAAGGAAACCGTCGAGGAAACAATGTTTTGACATCCTACGTGCAATATTTCATAAATAATGCAGCAACTACTAACATAATTCTAACAGACCTTTAGCATCGCTACGAGTGAGAAAGACTCATCATAGTCAACTGTTTGATCTTGTCGAAAACATCTTTGCGACAAGTCGAGCTTTTCTTAATAGTGACTTATCACCATCATCGTCTGTCTTTTTTTAAAGATCCATTTTACCCAATAGTCCCATGACCATCAAGTAGTTCTACCAAAGTCTACACTTTGTTTTCACACATGGATCCTCTCTCGGATTTTATGGCTTCCAGCCATTTGTCGGAATCTGGGCCCACCATCGCTTTCTCCATAACTCGTAGGTTCACTGTTGCTCAACAACATGACCTCCAAGACAGGGTTACCGTACTACTCTGCAGCAGTACGCGACCTTGTCGACCTACGAGGTTTGTAGTAACTTGATTCGAAGCTTAATGATCACCATCATCAGCTTCCACTTCAATTGGTGTAGGCGCCACAGGAACAACTTCCTACGCCCTGCTACACACTGGTTGAAGTGATGGTTCAATAACCTCATCAAGTTCTACTACCCTCCCACTCAATTCTTTTGAGAGAAACCTTTTCTCGAGAAAGGATCCGTTTCTAGAAACAAACACTTTGCTTTCGGATCTGAGATAGGAGATGCACCCAACTGTTTTGGATATCCTGTGAAGATGCATTTATCCGCTTTGGGTTCGAGCTTATCAGACTGAAACTTTTTCACATAAGTTTCGAAGCCCCAAACTTTCAAGAAACGACAGTTTAGATTTCTCTAAACCTCAGTCTATACTGTGTCATCTCAACGGAAATACGCGGTGCCCCATTTAAAGTGAATGTAGTTGTCTCTAATGCATAACCCATAAACGATAGTGGTAATTCGATAAGAGACATCCCAGCATGCACCATACTAAATAGTGCGTGGCTATGACGTTCAGACACATCATCACACTATGATGTTCCAGGTGGCATGAACTGCGAAACAATTTCCACATTGTCTTAACTGTGTACCAAAACTCGTAACTCAGATATTCATTTCCATGATCATATCGTAGACAGTTTATCCTCTTGTTACGACGAACTTCACTCTGAAACGGAATTGAACTTTTCAACATTTTAGACTTGTGATTCATTAAGTAAATACTCCTGTATCTACTCAAATCGTCAGTGAAGTAAGAACATAATGATATCCACTGCGTGCCTCAGCACCCATTGGACTGCATACATCAAAATGTATCACTTCCAACAAGTTACTATCTTATTTCATCTCAATGAAAACAAGGCCTTGCTCATGTGGTATGATTTGCATGTCACTAGTGATTCGCAATCAGGTGAGTAAAGATCCATCAGCATGGACCCTCTTCATGCAATTTATACTAACATGACTCAAGCGGCAGTGCCACAAGTAAGTGGTACTATCATCATTAACTCGTATCTTTTGGCACCAATGTGTAACACTACAATCGAGATTCAATAAACCATTGAAGGTGATTATTCAAGCAAATAGAGTAACCATTATTCTCTTTGAATGAATAATCGTATTGCAATAAACACGATCCAATCATGTTCACGCTTAACGCAAACACCAAATAACAATTATTTAGGTTCAACACCAATCCCGATGGTAGAGGGAGCGTGCGACGTTTGATTATATCAACCTTGGAAACACTTCCAACACGTATCGTCACCTCGCCTTTAGCTAGTCTCCGTTTATGCCGTAGCTTTCATTTCGCGTTACTAATCACTTAGCAACCGAACCGGTATCCAATACCCTCGTGCTACTAGGAGTATTAGTAAAGTACACATCAACATTATGTATATCACATATATACTTCTCTCGACTTTTGCCAGCCTTCTTATCCACCAAGTATCTAGAGTTGCTCCCCCTCAGTGACTGTTCCCCTTATTACAGAAGCACTTAGTCTCGGGTTTGGGTTTAATCTTGGGTCTCTTCATTAGTGCAGCAACTGTTTTGCCGTTTCACGAAGTGTCCCTTCTAGCCCTTGCCTTTCTTGAAACTTAGTGGTTTTACTAACCATCAACTATTGATGCTCCTTCTTGATTTCTACTTTCGCAGTGTCAAACATCGCGAATCACTCAAAAGATCATAGTATCTATCCTTGATATGTTATAGTTCATCACGAAGCTCTCATAGCTTGGTGGCAGTGACTTTGGAGAACCATCACTATCTCATCTGGAAGATTAACTCCCACTTGATTCAAGCGATTGTAGTACTCAGACAATCTGAGCACACGCTCAACGATTGAGCTTTTCTCCTTTACTTTGTGGACAAAGAATCTTGTTTGGAGGTCTCGTACCTCTTAACAAGGGCACAAGCATGAAATCACAATTTCATCTCTTCGGAACATCACTTATGTTCCGTGACGTTTTACAACGTTTTTGGCGCCTTGCTTCTAAGCCATCAAGTATCTTGCACTGAACTATCGTGTAGTCATCAGTAACGTGTATGTCGGATGTTCATAGCATCCACAAATGACGCTCGAGGTGCAGTACACCGAGTGGTGCATTAAGGACATAAGCCTTCTGCGTAGCAACGAGGACAATCCTCGGTTTTACAGACTCAGTCTGCAAAGGTTGCTACTATCAATTTTCAACTAAATTTTCTCTAGGAACATATAAAAACAGTAGAGCTATAGCGCAAGCTACATCGTAATTCGCAAAGACCATTAGACTATATTCATGACAATTAGTTCAATTAATCATATTACTTAAGAACTCCCACTCAAAAAGTACATCTCTCTAGTCATTTGAGTGGTACATGATCCAAATCCACTATCTCAAGTCCGATCATCACGTGAGTCGAGAATAGTTTCAGTGGTAAGCATCCCTATGCTAATCATATCAACTATACGATTCATGCTCGACCTTTCGGTCTCATGTGTTCCGAGGCCATGTCTGCACATGCTAGGCTCGTCAAGCTTAACCCGAGTGTTCTGCGTGTGCAACTGTCTTGCACCCGTTGTATGTGAACGTTGAGTCTATCACACCCGATCATCACGTGGTGTCTCGAAACGAAGAACTGTCGCAACGGTGCACAGTCGGGGAGAACACAACTTCGTCTTGAAATTTTAGTGAGAGATCACCTCATAATGCTACCGTCGTTCTAAGCAAAATAAGGTGCATAAAAGGATTAACATCACATGCAATTCATAAGTGACATGATATGGCCATCATCACGTGCTTCTTGATCTCCATCACCAAAGCACCGGCACGATCTTCTTGTCACCGGCGCCACACCATGATCATCCATCAACGTGTTGCCATCGGGGTTGTCGTGCTACTTATGCTATTACTACTAAAGCTACATCCTAGCAAAATAGTAAACGCATCTGCAAGCACAAACGTTAGTATAAAGACAACCCTATGGCTCCTGCCGGTTGCCGTACCATCGACGTGCAAGTCGATATTTCTATTACAACATGATCATCTCATACATCCAATATATCACATCACATCGTTGGCCATATCACATCACAATCATACCCTGCAAAAACAAGTTAGACGTCCTCTAATTTTGTTGTTGCATGTTTTACGTGGTGACCGAGGGTATCTAGTAGGATCGCATCTTACTTACGCAAACACCACAACAGAGATATATGAGTTGCTATTTAACCTCATCCAAGGACCTCCTCGGTCAAATCCGATTCAACTAAAGTTGGAGAAACGGTCACTTGCCAGTCATCTTTGAGCAAAGGGGGTTACTCGTAACGATGAAACCAGTCTCTCGTAAGCGTACGAGTAATGTCGGTCCAAGCCGCTTCAATCCAACAATACCGCGGAATCAAGAAAAGACTAAGGAGGGCAGCAAAACGCACATCACCGCCCACAAAAACTTTTGTGTTCTACTCGAGAAGACATCTACGCATGAACCTAGCTCATGATGCCACTGTTGGGGAATGTCGCAAGGGAAACAAAAATTTTCCTACGTGCACGAAGACCTATCATGGTGATGTCCATCTACGAGAGGGGATGAGTGATCTACGTACCCTTGTAGATCGTACAGCAGAAGCGTTAGTGAACGCGGTTGATGTAGTGGAACGTCCTCACGTCCCTCGATCCGCCCCGCGAACAATCCCGCGATCAGTCCCACGATCTAGTACCGAACGGACGGCACCTCCGCGTTCAGCACACGTACAACTCGACGATGATCTCGGCCTTCTTGATCCAGCAAGAGAGACCGAGAGGTAGAAGAGTTCTCCGGCAGCGTGACGGCGCTCCGGAGGTTGGTGATGATCTTGTCTCAGCACGGCTCCGCCCGAGCTCCGCAGAAACGCGATCTAGAGGAAAAACTATGGAGGTATGTGGTCGGGCAGCCGTGAGAAAGTCGTCTCAAATCAGCCCTAAAACCTCCGTATATATAGGTGGGAGGGAGGGGAGGAGGCAGCCTCAAAACCTAAAGGTTTGGCCGAAATTGGAGGTGGAGGAGTCCTACTCCAATCCTACTTGGAGTAGGATTCCACCTTCCCACTTGGAAACTCTTTCCACCTTGTGTTTTTTCCTTCTCAAACCTTATGGGCCTTAGTGGGAACTTATTCCAGCCCACTAGGGGCTGGTTTATCTCTTCCCATAGCCCATGAGACCCCTTGGGGCGTGACACCCCTCCCGATGGTCCCCGGCACCCCTCCCGGCACTCCCGGTACACTACCGATGAGCCCGAAACTTTTCCGGTAATGCACGAAAACCTTCCGGTAACCAAATGAGGTCATCCTATATATCAATCTTCGTTTCCGGACCATTCCGGAAACCCTCGTGACGTCCGTGATCTCATCCGGGACTCCGAACAACATTCGGTAACCAACCATATAACTCAAATACGCATAAAACAACGTCGAACCTTAAGTGTGCAGACCCTGCGGGTTCGAGAACTATGTAGACATGACCCGAGAGACTCCTCGGTCAATATCCAATAGCGGGACCTGGATGCCCATATTGGATCCTACATATTCTACGAAGATCTTATCGTTTGAACCTCAGTGCCAAGGATTCATATAATCCCGTATGTCATTCCCTTTGTCCTTCGGTATGTTACTTGCCCGAGATTCGATCGTCAATATCCGTATACCTATTTCAATCTCGTTTACTGGCAAGTCTCTTTACTCGTTCCGTAATACAAGATCCCGCAACTTACACTAAGTTACATTGCTTGCAAGGCTTGTGTGTGATGTTGTATTACCGAGTGGGCCCCGAGATACCTCTCCGTTCACACGGAGTGACAAATCCCAGTCTTGATCCATACTAACTCAACTAACACCTTCGGAGATACCTGTAGAGCATCTTTATAGTCACCCAGTTACGTTGCGACGTTTGATACACACAAAGCATTCCTCCGGTGTCAGTGAGTTATATGATCTCATGGTCATAGGAATAAATACTTGACACGCAGAAAACAGTAGCAACAAAATGACACGATCAACATGCTACGTCTATTAGTTTGGGTCTAGTCCATCACATGATTCACCTAATGATGTGATCCCGTTATCAAGTAACAACACTTGCCTATGGCCAGGAAACCTTTGCCATCTTTGATCAACGAGCTAGTCAACTAGAGGCTTACTAGGGACAGTGTTTTGTCTATGTATCCACACAAGTATTGTGTTTCCAATCAATACAATTATAGCATGAATAATAAACGATTATCATGAACAAAGAAATATAATAATAACTAATTTATTATTGCCTCTAGGGCATATTTCCAACACACTCACATGGCCATAAGGGCGTCTTCCTCAAGTTGAACTTCGAGAAGGCCTATGATCGTCCGAATTGGTCCTTCTTGAGGTTGACGCTACTATGCGAGGGCTTCGAAGACAGATGGTGTTTCTGGATTATGCAGACGGTCCAGTCTAGCAAGACGACCATTAAAATTAACAGCGAGGTGGGGCCTTATTTCTCCTCCTCGACTAGAGTGAAGCAGGGGTCCCGATTTCCCCCCTCCTCTTGTACCACTCTACTGACATGTCATGGCCGACATTCTAGACAAAGCACGAATGGTTCACCACCTTACTAGGCTGGTCGGTCACTTGATCCCTGAAGATGGGGTTACCCACCTCTAATATGCGGATGATACCATGATCATGGTTGAAGGGTCACACCTTGACATTGTGAATGTGAAGTTGCTCCTGTTGTGCTTCGAAGCGACGTCGGACTGAAGATAAATGTTGATAAAAGCAAGGTCTTCGTGCTCGGTTACTCGCCGGAGGAACAGCTCCGGATCGCTAATAACCTATATTGAAAGCCATCAGAGTTCCCCACAACCTATCTGCGGATGCCTTTGGTCGAATCGAAGATCCTGGCGACTGGGTTTGACCCCCTAGTTGGTCGTGTGGCCTCGCGGGCTGAGCCATGGCGAGGCCGATTTACCTCCAAGGGGAGTAAAACGGTTCTCATTAGTGCTAACATGGCAAGCTTACCCATGTTTATGATGGGGTTGTATACCCTACGAGAGAGCATTCATAACTCGTTCGATAGGGAGCTCGCCAGGTTCTTTTGGCAAGCCAGAGACGACAAACCGAAGTACCACATGGTCAAGTGGGCGGATATATGCCTGCCCAAGTAGCTTGGTGGGTTGGGGATCATGGCATCTCGTCTTATGAATACCGCCCTCATGCTACGGTGGGGATCATGGCCTCCCTAACCCAAGGAGCTTGGTGGGTTGGGGATCATGGCCTCCCATCTTATGAATACCACCCTCATGCTACAGTGGGTATGGTGGATCTTTCGTAACGATTGCGGATTGTGGCTTCAACTCCTTCAGGCAAAGTATATAAGGGGTGAGCCTCTTCTCGCTTGTTCACGCGTCGATGGATGCCAATTCTGGTGCGCTATCCAAAAGATAAAGGACATGATTCGTCTAGCAATGTCCTTTAATATAGGTAATGGGGAGGGAGGCCAGTTTTGACTGGACCCATGGGTTAGGGATGAGCCACTCAGGATGGGGTTCCCTATCCTGTTCTCTATCTGTGTTGGCCCATCCTTCTCGTTTCGAACGCCGTCCGTCAAGGGTAATGTGATATTAGGTTTAGGCACTCATTCGGATCGATAGAAACGGCTGAGTGGAACTGCTTGGTAGACGCCTTGCCACAGATGCTCCCAGACTACCCGGATACGGTGGCTTGGCGTCTATCTCCATCTAGGGATTTTTCGGTTAGTTCGGCATATCAAGCCCTCTGCCGCTCTGTGATAGCCTGGCTTATTAGGGATGATAGACTACTCATATCAATAAGGAATTCCTTCTTTTTGAGGAGCCCATTCGAACAGAACTCTCAGGTTAAGCGTGCTCAGCTTGGAGTAGTTCTAGGATGGGTGACCGACCGGGAAGTTGATCCCGGGTGCGCATGAGTGAGGACAAAGTGCGCAGAAAAGACTAGTATTGATATGTGGGGCCAGTCTAGATCCCGCCAGTAGTAACGACCGTCGGCGGGTGTGTCCGGGGCGTTACAAGTTTGGTATCAGAGCCGACCCTCGCGGTTACACGGATGTTTGTGGACAGGTGTGCGGTCATGTTGTTCATGACGTTTGTGACCCGTCGTGGCACACGACATGGTACATGTACTGGACTGGATGCACAGACGTTTGTACCAAGAGGGGACGCTCTTGTGGCCCGACGAGGACGTCGGTTCCTCTGAGTGGTGGTGTATGTGATAGCCTGGCTTATTAGGGATGTTAGACTACTCATATCAATAAGGAATTCCTTCTTTTTCGGGAGCCCATTCGAACAGAACTCTCAGGTTAAGCGTGCTCAGCTTGGAGTAGTTCTAGGATGGGTGACCTACCGGGAAGTTGATCCCGGGTGCGCATGAGTGAGGAAAAAGTGCGCAGAAAAGACTAGTATTGATATGTGGGGCCTGTCTAGATCCCGCCAGGAGTAACGACCGTCGGCGGGTGTGTCTGGGGCGTTACACGCTCCCCCATCATACCTTGGTTGTCGCCGCTATGAAGGGCTCCCCTTCCCCTAAAGATCATTTTTTTGTGTGGCAGTTTCTCTGTAACCGCATCCCCTAGGGGACGAAGGTGCTTAAGCGGCACGGACCGGGAGACAGCATGCGCCCCTTATGCGCGGTCCGATAGACGACGGAACACATAATCTTTACTTGCACGACGGCGAGGGCCATGTGGGAGTTCATGCACGAGAGGCTCTTGGACCCGACTAGGTGGCCCGGGACCTCGCGGAGTTTCTCCAAATTATGGCCAACCACACTAGGAGGCGTCGCCGCCTATTCTGACCGATCTTTGCCGCTATGGCGTGGACCCTCTAGACAACTCATAATAAGATGATGATGGAAAGGATCTTCCCAATGCAGGCGTGAGATTCCTTCAAATTCCTTGCTTTTATGCAGCATTTACACCCCCTCTCTAGGCAATAAGATCGGGATCATCTGGATGGCATGTTGGATGCCCTTCAGGCTATGGCGTGACGCCTTGCCTCCCTCTAGGACCGATGCTCAACCGCCATTAGGTGGTTTTTTAACTTTTTTTTTTAATTTTTTTAGGTTAGAGTATGCCTTTTCCGTGGATATCTTTGACTGAATTTATATATAATCATTGCTTTATATATAAAGTGGGACGAAAGCTTATTTCGAAGATATATGTCAGTAAAGCTCTTGGACCGAAGTGTGGAAGTACCTATGGGCGTATGAACCCGCTTTTTAAAAATGCATTTTAAACGTGTTTTAAAATGACAAAAACCTCACGCATAGATCTTTGTAACATGAGTGCGCTGCACAAAGTCGTGTGAAAGAAAATCTCTTTTTATTTTGCCTTCGTGAAAAAATCAAATTTGAGTGCTGGAGCGTTCCATGACACCTTTTTCTTGTCCGTTTGCACATGCCAAACAAAAATTTATTTTTCCACAAAACTTTTCAATAGAATGTGAACATGTATGCATGAAACTTTTATAATTTCTTTTCGCATTTTGAAATGAATTTTTTGATATGAATTCATATGTCCATGGGTTCATCCATGTACTTTCCTTAGAGCGCCCAGAAATAACAAGCAACGAAAGAAACAACACATAGATATAATTTTCCTACTTTTAATACATACATTTAATAGATAGTCCTTCCCTTTTTAGTACTTCACATATATATATTTTTTTTGAGGAAAAGAAGAAAGCTCCCGACCTCTGCATCAATTGGTACACGCAACCATATAAATGGGAAACGTTTTTGGCCGGTGCGCCGGCCGAACCGTTCGGCCGGCCGCACACGACCCGCGTGACCCCCTGATCAGGCATGCAATATTTTTTCGTCTAAATTGTTGAAACCAGCGTCATATTTGCTACAAGCGTTTTTTTTGCTACATTTGTCGAGTAAAAAAAGCTGCATATACGTTTGGTTGCAACTCCAGTTCGTCGGATTTTTCGTTACAATCGGTGTTTTTTACTTTTGCTACAACCGGCATCATTGTTTGCTGCAATCGTTCACTAAAAAGTTGCATCCACGTTCACGTAGATATTTGTTACAACCGGCGTTTGACTTTTGCTACCACGCACCATCAACTTTGTTTTTTCGCTACGATCACGTAGACATTTTTTTTGCTACAATTTTTGTTTTTGTTGCAACCGTTGAAAAAATTGCTACATCGCATCAAAATTTTGCTGCATCGGGGAAAAAATGTTGCATGAAGATCTAACGGTGCGGACGCGCGGCAGTTGGCGGATCGTGCGGCCCGCGCGCTGCCGACCGAAAGTTTCGGCCGGCGCGAAGCAATGGCCTATAAAAAATAGCATAACAAAGTCTTAGACCCACAAATAGCTCACAACCTGAGCACAAATCGAAATAGAACAAAAAAAAATATGCCACATCCGGAATATCAACATCTGAAATTACCGACCCAACTTCTTTTCACCAAGTTATCTTTGGTCAAAATGAAACCTTTGTGAACGAACCACGTGAAGATTTTAATTCGAAGGAGAACTTTAATGTTCCATATATGCAATGACCTTCAGAATGACCCGGAATCAATTAAGTTCAGATACATAGATATCACCGAAAAGGATCCATCATAGCTAGCTTCTAGTGAACAGTACCACCATGGTCCGATAGTACAACCTCCATCAACCTGCAGACCAGGTGCAACCAAGCGTTCCAACGTCACCCCACTACGGATCTTCTGAATTGGATATTAAATGGTGCCGAATTCAGTACGGTGACTATATAATCCTCCTTACGTTTTACAATATTATATAAGGAAGGATATTACAAAGCCAAAGGCGCCCCCCTAGCCATGTATCCTTTCAGAATCCATTACCTACCACGAACTTCACCCACTGAAACAAGGTTAGCTTTGTCCCCATTAACCCGTTCCAAAAAGACGAGTCCGTAGGCTTAGCGGTAACCTGGGCCAAGGTCTTAAAGTGTAGGTACTTATTTCGCAATAATTGTACCCACATACCCTCGATTTCAACAGATAACCTACACAACCATTTTCTAAGCAAGCATCTATTCTTTATTTCTAAATTTTCGATCCCTAACCTACCTTGGTCCTTTGGTCTGCAAATAATATCCCATTTAGCCAATCAGAATTTCTTCTTAGCCTCATCACATTGCGAGAAAAAAGGGATCGATAGACATCTAATCTTTTCCATACCCCTACCGGCATTTCAAAGAAGGATAAAAGGAACATTAGCAGGCTCGTCAAAACCAGCCGTCCTCCGTATGACATTAGCTTGGCCTTCTAGCAGCTTAGTCGTTTTTCAAATCTATCTTCTATACATTTCCAATCCTTGTTCGTTAATCACCTATGATGAATTGGGATCCCTAGATAACTAAACGGTAAGGATCCCAATTCACAACCGAACAATTGTATGTAATCATTTTGTTCCTCTTTCGCTATCTCTCTCAAAACAAAAAAATCGCTTTGTTAAAGTTGATTTTTAGTCAAGACAATTTCTCAAATAGGCATAACACAAGCTTCATATTTCTACCTTTTGCGAGGTCTTGTTTCATGAAAATAATAGTGTCATCAGCGTATTGTATGGTACTCCACATATAAATTTGTTTGAAGTCATTCTATATAGAAGTTGATCAAATTTATATTAAAAAATTCTACATCTACAAAACTAAAGTTATATTGTTTGAAAATTAATTTATGATTTATGTACTGATATTCAACTTTATATTGTGAATGTTGATTTTTCTTCTATGAAAAAAGGATCCTAATCCTAGGGTTAATCAATTTGCGAGGTCGCAGCCAAGAAACACAAGGCAGAAAATACAATATGCGTTTTCTACCTCTTGACCATTATGTTTCTGCTTCATGAATATGATATTTTTTTGGACATGCATTTCTAACAATAATAATCCTTATTCCTTCAAATACCGGATTTGTTAGTGTTTCATCTAAAATACTCCAACCACTTGATGAACCCATTATTCCTAAACGAGTCATGATGGTCAAACGTTATGAAGTTGGACTTCAAACAAAATTTATATGCAGACTTAAAAAGAAAAGGAGGGAGTACTTCCTTTGAACTTCATTGGGTATATATCTTTTGAAAAGAGGGGATACCTCTCGGCTTCTACATCGAGTGATGCACATAACCTTTTGTTGATTATTTATAAGTTCAACAAAAACAGCCACACATGGCTGCCTCAAGGATAATTTTTTGAAAAAATCATAGAAACGCGAGCCTCATGTATCACAAATCCTATTAATAGACCGCCAATCAAATCGGTTAAACAAATCCTAAATGACGATCTCCCATCGGCTGCGTTCAAAGATCGTGGGTGCCCGATCCTACTCCTTCGTAGTAACGACCAATGGTGGAGTCAGGCCCTAGGCAACCAGGGCCTTGGCCAGGGACGTGGCGAGCTGACACTTCGTTGGCTGTAGGCATAGTTACATTATTTTGCACTGTTTGGTACTGTACATATTTTGTTTGCTTGGTCGTCACTTCAACCTGGCACCGCTACTCGCAATGATCACATATGGTTCCAACTGATGGCCTTAAACATAACCTACAAAAAAATTAGAACTTTTTTTGGTTAAAATGTAATTATTGCGAGTGTTTCAACTGGCCCAAAATAAAACAGAAATTCCCACACGAATCTGAGGCTTCTACTTCGGATGCACTCCCAGTAACCAGTTTTTGAACATACTCATACTACTCATCGATGGAGGTAGATTAAAAGTTATATAAACAGTTCGCTATAATAGGTTGGAAAGTGGGCAATGAAGGAATAATGTTGAATCGACTCCTCATCATCACAAAAGTAACACTGCATCCTTGCAGAGACCTTTTTTTTCAGATTATCTTTTGCCTTGCGACCTAAAAACCACATCAGATTTTGCATCCATTTATTTGTTGAAGGCTACATATTTATCCGTTGCCCCTCTACACGCGCCGCGCCGCCAGGCCCGGCCTCCTCGTCCGGCCGCCCCGACCTCCTCGCGTCGACGTGCACCGCCACGATCTCCTCTTCCCGCCGTCGTCCAGCCCCTCGCGCCCAGCCCTGACCTCCAGCCAGCAGTCCGCCCCGACGGCGAACAAGAAGGACCACCGGACCCCATCTCCGTCCCCATCCCGCTTCGCCGCTGCCGGAGGGCACGCCGGCGAAGCCGCGCGCGACCCGGGGATGGCGGCGACGGGGCCCCTCGCGTCGGCCCTCGGGCTATGGCGGCGGCGCCTCGCGTCGGCGGATCCGGGGCTCCATGGCCGGATCTGGCGAGGATCTCGGCCCTGGTGGTAGGGAGCGGCAGCCAGGCGAGGCTGCGCTGGTCGGCTGGGCACTAGCAGTGTCCAAGGCGCGCGGTGCAGTGGCCTTGGCTGGTGCGTGGCGGCCATGCTCAGCGGTCGGTGGCGGTGGATATCCAGCGCAGCTCCGGGAGAAATCCTTGCTCCGGTCTTCATCGGAGCCGCGACGGCGACGCCCGCGGGTGCTGCTATCTTTCTTGGAAGCGTCGTTGTGGAGGTGTGTTGTTCCTCTTCGTCGGCCGCTGCCCGCACCACCACCTGCGCCCCCAGGTTCTGATCTGTGGGCCTCTCTCCTGCGGATTCTTAGCGATGCCGGCGTGGTTGCCGGGGCCCTACCGGCGGGTGAAGCCGGTGGAGGAGATTCGGATTGGGGGAAACCCCTTGGTTGGCCCAGGCCGGTCGCGCCGATAACGACGCTCAAGGGCGCCTTTATTCTTTTTGGAGACGTCGGTATACATCTGCTCTCCTTCCTTGGCTCTCGGGTGAAAACCCTAACTCCGGTAGGCGGCGGCGGCGTCCTTGATGTCGTGACATTCCTGAAGGCGTCGCCTTGAGGACTGAGTGGTGATGGGCACTGTGTGGGTCCTGAACGGCTGCTGGTGGTGGGCACTGCTTCGGGGAAAACCCTAGGATCTGGTCTTCCAGATCGGACGATGACGGTACTGCGGTGCCGTTTCTCTCTTGGGAGCATCGTTTGTGGAGCAGCGCTGGCAGACTGAGGCAGGAGGTGGAGCGGCTTCGTCTTGCACGGAGTTTCGGTGGAGCAGTCAAGTCATGCCTGGCCGACAGGTGCTAGTCATGCCTGGTTGGCAAGTGCTACGCACGACAGATCTCCCGGAGTCTTCGCATCTGGACGGATGAGCGCAGGGCGATGGCGCCGTTGGGCGTCGTGGTGGCGTGGACGGATGATTGGACTGGCAAGGATGATGCAGATCTCTTTCCTGAAGATGGGTCAGTGGTTCGAGGATGATGGCGGCTGGTAAAACGTGTGCGTGAGGTGTGCGTTTTAGGTGTGCTGCACCGTCTGTTGTTCCCGATACGTTATGTGGATGGATTGAAAACAACACCGGTCTTAGATATGCGGAGTGAGAGCACTCCACATTATCGAGTTTGTAGGTGTGAGTGGTGGCTTTGGATGGTTTGATGTATACTTTTGTTAGACCTTTGTGGAATAATTAATAAGATGGTTGCATGCATCGATTGATGCACAGGCAGGGGGTTTAACCTCCTTTTTTTAAAAAAACCCTAAAAACCACATAAATATTTTTATTTCCAATGGGACTTTCAATATACTGATATATTTGTGGTGGAAAGGTTGTCCATCATTGATGAGTTTGACGTACATGGATTTGACTATGAAGGCACGACACGAGAATTAGCCAAGTTCCAAGGGAATGTGTCTGATTCATGTGTAAGGTGTTCACCATAATCTATCTTTCAACAAGGTTTAACTAGTACGTCCATTTGTCCCCCATCAGTTGGAGATGCCCTAACTAGCAGTCTATGAATAAAGGACGTAACACTAAATGTAACCATGGCATGTATATTTGTCATTAACATTTGTAATTTAATTTGATGTCAGCCACAAAAGGTGTGCGAGAGTTTGATGCAAATTGAATTGACCTTTTTTTCCGGGTAAAATTGGATGGATCTGCTTGCGCTCCTTGTCATCTGATTTTGACATCGGCCGGCTGATGGTTCACGGGTGTTTGTATGTTTGCTCTGGGAAGTTGTTTTGCTGCAACTACTCAGCTGGAGCTCCTCGGATGGCCGGCCGACTACAAGAATATAATATATACACGCAGTTTTCACAAATCGACACTTTTTCCATCAATATATCCTTTGTCTTTCTGGTTGGATCAGTATGCAAATCATTAACCGATTGCCCTGAGCTAGCTAGCTTCCAGAAACAGGCAAATCGCTCAGTATCTGATCGATGACCATACTGTCCCGGCCGGCCACACTCTTTTGATCCCCTATAAATACTCTCCACTTCGCTTCCATACACTCACACAGTCAAGAAGCTAAGCACAACTTGAGCTAGCACACAGCTACTCCACCAGCCCACTCACGAACTAGAGCGAGCAATGGCAGCATCCAGGACGAGCAGCGTGGCCGTAGCAGTGGTGGCGGCCGTGGCCGTGCTCCTGTGCGCGGGCGTGCGGCCGGCGGAGGCTTGCAACGGCCACCCGTGCCCGTCGCCGGCGGGCAATTGCCCCCTGAACGCGGTGAAGCTGGCGGTGTGCGCGGACGTACTGGACGGGCTGATCCACGTGGTGCTGGGGCAGTCGCCGCCCAAGCAGCCGTGCTGCTCCCTCATCTCCGGCCTGGTCGACCTGGACGCCGCGGCCTGCGTCTGCCTCGCCATCAACGCCAACGTCCTCGGCATCAACCTCGACGTCGACGTCGACCTCACGCTGCTGCTCAACTACTGCGGCTGCAAGGTGCCCAAGGGCTTCCGCTGCGCCTGATCCATCGATCGGGTATCAGACGTAGCGCGTGCATGCGTGTGCATGGTCATGTACGTAGTACGTGTCAGGTCGTGTCTAGGGTGTGTTTGGGTGTCGTGTGCTCCTACCTAGTGCGTACCACGTCAGTATCAGGTTGTGTGCTCGTAACGTGTGAATTCCCAGCTTGTGTGCGTTGTGGCAAAAGCGGCATTTTTCTCCAATAAAAAGAGCACTGTATGTTGTCCTGTTTATTCGCAATCTTCAGAAGCATGCATGTTTAAGGGCCAGTTCTTTTAGTAACTTCTAAAATAAGCTGAAATAAACTGCTCTTGTCAGTTTATTTTAAAAGTTCAATCAAATATATTTTTTAAAAACCTACTAATTAAATCTTGATTTCTAGGCTTCTAGAAAAATATTTTTAGTTGAGTTTCTAGAATAAGCTGGATAAAAGGCAGCTTATTCTACATGCCCAAAAACTACCAAAAAAAGGGCCCTAATTATCAGTTTGCCGGGACAGACCAGCGCATCACCGTAGATGAAATGCTCCTGGTGGATAAGTACAAAGGTGGGACCTCTTTTCTAGATAGTTTCCATGTGAGTCGGTTCATAGCATTAGTTGCACCCAAAAATGACCGTGGATTGATTGTTGGGCGATACGCGTCCGTCGGTGGATTAATTAAAAACATCAACCACCTCCTGGATCGTTGGATTGAGCAACAATAGTCGTTGGATCTCCCGCACGCAAATTGCAACAAGGTAGATGTTGCATAACTCGCTCTGCAATAATTGCTTTGTTGCAAAACCACTAAAGCGCTATTTTTATGTCTTGCAACATGGACGATGTTGCGGAAAAAGTTTTGCAACAAAGGTGGTGTTGCAGAATTACTATTTTGGTCTTCATCTTTTTTGCAGCATAAATGATGTTGCGGGAGGACTTTTGCAACATGGACAATGTTGCAGTTTTTTTTACTGAAAATAGTGACGTCGTGTGCTGTGCGAATCGAGTGGTGTTTTAAAACTATTATTTTCTTCTTTATATTTTTCGCAACATTGATGATGTTGCGGGTTGACTTCTGCAACATGAATAATGTTGCAGAAATTTTTCTCTCAAAATAAAGATGTCGTTTGGGGTGTGAATCGAGAATTTTCTGCAACAGATATGATGTTGCGGGAGGGCTTTTGCAACAAGACCCTTGTTGCAGAAATTATTAGAAAGGACTTTTACAACATGAATAATGTTGCAGAAATTTTTTGTTGAAAATAATTATGTCGTTTGCGGCGTGAATCGAGAAATTTCTGCAACAGATATGATGTTGTGGAAGGACTTTTGCAACAAGGCCCTTGTTGCAGAAATTATAAAAAATACATCGACCGACTAGAGCAAACGACGAAGGGCTAGAGGGGAGGCTGAAGCGGCGCAGCTTGGCCGTTGGTGGCTGAAGTGGAGTTCGGGTGTGCACGACTCGAGCGACGGCCACCTGCGTCATTCACACATGACACGTGTTGAACGTAGGAGAAGGTGGACGCAAGGAGTACAATCCACCGGCTGACGAAAATCTTTTCCCTTGATTGTTTCCATATAATTTGCTTAGTCAAAGTAACAGCGCCAGAAAATCAAACGAGAACAAAACTGCATACCTCTTTATTTCCTTCTTTTTACTTTATATTCACGTATTTCCTATTCTATGAAAAAAAATTCTACTGCTCCTAGAATTTGCTTCTGGCGCATCTTGATTTTTCTTAGATCTAATTATCGATTTATTTTGCTTTAAGTGAAAAAAAATACTTCAATTTACTACTGTATTTCTGTCATGGAACATATTTTATTTTATAGCAAAAGAGCCCGTGCGTTGCAACGGAAAAGAGAAAATAATACACGCTCTGAACGTAATATATTTTCACATGGCATCACATTTGTGTTGCCAACGATGGCCTTAGTGCTCACACAACGAAAACACGTTTGAATGTACATTCACTCGAAATAAGATGAGAAATATGTTGTTTCTCCCCACGAGGTTTTCCAAAGGTGTGCATGTCTGGTTAACGTTGTTTTCTTTCCTCTCAATTTGATTTTAATTTAATGAATGTTTATTGCAACTCGTATCGTCGCCGGAAAGAAAGAAAAAAAATTCATGCACTACAGATTAAGTTTGCACCAAAAACAATATTTAAGAAGTATTTAACAGCTAAAAATAACATCCTATTTAGGTTCTACACATTTTTTAATCAAATTTCATATATAACATGTTAAAATCGGAGTTACGGTTTAAAAGATATGGATAATTTTGTTTTACATAAAATGTGGATTGATTAATTGGAAAGTCAGTTTTTTATGGTTAAAACGAAAAAAACGTTTTGGCTGACTTAAATTCGGAGGACGGGTTGATTACCTGAAACATCAGGGGGTATTCTGAAAAATGCAATAAAACAAATCGGACTGCGGGTTGATTTCAGGAAACGTCAGGGATTTTTTTGTAAAAGTGTCACGACGGACGACAGAAACAGTCGGCGTTTTATTATTAGGGAGAGATTGTTACTCCGGCTTCCGACACTACTCAAGTTTGCTACGATTAAACAGAAATTATGCTTCAATATTTTTTTTTCACATACTTCCATTCATCACGTAGCTTCCATATATACCATCATACATGTATGTTTTCATACACGCATGATGCTTCCTTTATTCCATACTTGTTTACTTCATATGATAAAGATGCTTCCAAGACTACAAACAATGCTCCATGACTCGTAGTCGCTTCTTGCCCCCAAATGATTCTTTTTCTACTATGAAGCATGTGTGATTGTATTTTAAAGTACAATTTTATTATGGTTGAAGCATGGAAAATGTACTATAGATGCATTGTGTGCACTAGTGAGAATAGTTTGACAATTGTTCAAGCGGTAACAAAAGAATTACCACCAAGCATTACCATTGTCAAACTAAGTTGTGTAAAGAACGAATCAAACACGCTGGAAACAAGCTATATATGATTATGTAGCATGAATTACGTGTGTCATAAAGGCCGGCCGGAAAAATCCGAGGCCTGTACCAAACTTTAAAATGTGCCCAACCTCACCTTAAAGAAACTATACGGATATGGGTATAATAATATCTAGAATTCCAGATCATGGTATACTTATCCATATTTTTAAACTGAGACTGAGGTAAGTACTAAGTCCTCAATATTTTGTTTCTTACACGCTTTTGGTAACCAGATTCATATTTTCTAAATGAAGACATGATTTAGATCTTGCAATGTTAGACGCCTAATTGTTGAAAATAATAAAATTACTATACAGTTTCAGCAAGATTATATACGGGATCAAAATTGAAACTCACAACAAAGATAAGGGCTCATGAAATCAATCACTGGTTGTCGACGCAACAACGCTTGAGAAATCGGAGATGGTGCGAACTTGCCTACCTTCCTACAGGGTGCAGGCTATCGTTCTATTCCTGCCGACCGCTCGCTGCCTTGCTCGCTGGGTCAGATCGCAGGATGTCGTTGAGACGTTTCTGCCAGCCGCACGACGGAGCGAAGGAAAAAAAGAAAAGGAGTTTGGAGAAGGGACTCGATTGGATTGCTACATTTTTTTCCTAGATAGAGTTGTCGGCCCTCTCCTTTCTCTCACTCCGCGCCCTTCTCCTCTCTCGCCCCTTCTCGCCGCTGGTAATGGCCACCTCATGTGGCAGTGACGATGGCGGCGATGATGGTGCTGGTGATGCATCCGGTGGTGGTGGTGCTCCTGTAGATCCAGCAGAGGTCTGCGGTAGTTCGAACCCATCTCACGCTCCTCCTCTGCATCCATCATCCCCGACTTATTGTCTTTAATACGCGGCGGTGAGGGCGTTTGCCAAGGCTGTGAAGGAAGATCCAGAGGGGAGTCTGATACGTCTCCAACGTATCGATAATTTATGAAGTATTCATGTCATGTTTCTCTATGTTTACAATACTTTTATATAATTTTGCTACACTTAATATGATTTATTTTCTTATTACTAATTGGATGCACCATACGAGGCTCTATATTAATCCTCATTAACTAAGAAAATTGACCTTCCGATCTCAAGACTAATTATCTACAACCGTCGTGGGATGAGGTGCCTTAATCAGGAGTCCTTGGCTGTTGTCCCACGTGCACATCCAAGGCAACTTCCAATGCTTCACCTTGTACAGGTGCTAAGGTTGCCACATAGACAAAAAATCTGATGTGACAAGCTAATTAATAGGAAAGATATGATCATTTATTGTGGTGTTCTTTTATTTTGCGTAAAATGTTATTTTCTAAAGACTTCCTTTTATTTAAATTACATCCCATGTATTTTCTCATAAATGTTTATCGGTTTGAAATATGAAAAAACACAGACCCATAGAAATGCGAGATGGGCTAATCTTTAGGGCTGGAATTATGTGGCCTAAAACTGATTTGAAATGGAATGGCCTAAAATTCCAATTGGGCCGACTATTACATGGGCTGTAGGCCTTGCATTGAGATGAACAATAATGGGTTGACATTTTAATTGGGTCGCTTACTTCATGGGCCGCCACGTTAGATCCATGTCAAACGATGATGTGGTAGACGAGTTAATGTCGTTATGAGTATCTGAGTTAAGTGCCAATCATGACGGTCAGAAAACTATGACGCAAATTTGGTCAAATTATGACGCAATACACATGAAGGATTTCGAATCCGTCACGGCTGCCTTTCTTGACAGTTTAACACTGGTCTATGACGGATTAAATGCGTCATGTATTAACAAGATTCTTATAGTGTGAGTGTGGTGACCCTAGAAAGAAACAATACTAAGCACGTGAACCTAGGTAAAACAATTAAATGAAAGAAATGCATCAATGCATGCACAACTTTAGTTGCAAAAGCATTAAATAAGGAGGCTTATAGCCAACCTAAGCAACTACACATTGAGGACTTTACTTGACAACTATTTAATGTGCTTAGCACCTCATCTTAGCATCAATGTATTGGAAGTGACCTAATAAGACAAAAACATGTCCAGGTTATAGAATCCACTGATATATGGGCTGTGAAGAGTCCCCCATGCTTACAATAAGTTGTAGCCAAACAAGTTAAGGCCCTGTTTGGAACCACTCAGATTATATAATCTAGTTTTTATAATCTATTATGTTTCCAAACTTGACAGATTATGATGTAGATTATAAAAAACTAGATAGACATATTATTTAAAACTCACAATCTACTCTACCCCAGCTAAAATCAGATTATGAATATCTAATGACATATTACCCTTGTAAAGTTGGAGATAATTACATTCCTGCCACCACCACCCTCTTCTTTTTTAAAGAAAAACAAGGGGCAAACATGTCATTATGCAATGTAAAACCTGGATTACAGTTTATATAATCTGGCTTCCAAACATGTCCATCTAGCTAGATTATTTTTATAAATCAGATTATATAATCTATCTTTATAATCCAGATTATCATAATCTATTGTGATTCTAAACAGGGCCATGAAAGGAGGTCCAAAAAAAAATCCTCTCCAACTGCATGGAACCTCCTCATCTTTTGTGTGCCTTCAAAATACACGGAGATCCCAACGCATGAAACCTCCTTATTTTTGTGTGTGCCTGACTCGCAAGTCAAAATTTGTATTCACGGTGCATCTCCTGGAGTAACTTGACGGAAGAAGGCAAGGTGGGAACTAGGTTAATAGAGATGGTGTTAGGTTTGGTACCTATATCAAGAACTGAACCTAGCTATTCGGTAGAGAACTACTAGGCCTATAACTACTGGGATAACGGGGAAAAGGAAAGTTAAGGTAGTTCACATGTGGAGAGGATTGCACGGGCGATGAATCTGTATTATTAAAAGCACGAGAGGGCAGATCCAACTCACCATCTCAATCATTTAATTACATCATCAACGGTTATAAAGCATCTTTAACGAAATTGTTGGCCTTGCTAACGAAATCCCACCCTAATCCCGTCGCTAACAACACCCCACTCCCACGCATGCGAACTCGGCCGCTCGGCCCACCCCGGTCTCGCGCATCAGCCTGGACGTATCGAGCGGGCTTTTAGGCCCGCTCGTGGCCCGTTCGATTTTGGCCCGCTCGGTCCTGGCCCGACAAGAAAACAGTCCGGTCCGGGCCCAGAAATTCAGACCCAAAAAAAATCGGTCCAGTCCGGTCTTTAACCGGGCCGAACGAAAGGACCGAGCCCAATAACAACAAGAACGATTGGCCTCCTCCTCGCTCGACGCTCGTTTCCTCCTCCTCGCTCGTTCCCTCCTCTTCCTCGTTACCCTAAGGCAGCAGAACGGCGGCTCCTCAACCCTAACCCTAAGGCGACGGCGCCGTCGTCCGCGCCTCCGTGGCCTCTCTCCTTCACCGACGAGTCGACTACGACGTCTCCTCTTAGTCCAAGCTGGAGGATCGTCCTCACGTTGCGGTCGCAACAAGACCACGCCGTCGATCCCGCCTCCCCTGGTTCCTCGCCGAGCGCCACGAGGAGGAAGAGGTAACCTCGCCGCCTTCCCTCACTCCCTGGTTGACTGTGTCGATGATGCATGATTCTGTTTTCTTTCTTTCCCGTCTCACGTGCTCTGTTCTGAATCCTCGTGGCTGGTGGTGGTGGTGTCATGTCTGGTGGCTGGTGCTATCATCGTAGATTCGTAGTCATGTAGAAATCTCTTTGGATACAATCCGGTGGTGGTGGACTGGTGGTGTACTGTTATTGAACTGCTGGTGCTGGTGGTGTAGAATCTGGTGATGGTGGATCGGTGATTCATTGGCCAAATATGTTTGTGTAGAATCTGGTGATGGTGGATCCGTGGATGGACTGCTGGTTTAATTGTTTTTGAAGAAATCTGGCCACTGCTCTGTTTTTTCTGAAGAAAATGTTGCTGCTTCAATTGTTTCAGTAGCCAAATATGCCGCTACTACCTATAATTTTAGCTGTCGCTGCTGCTGTAATTTATGTGCTAACTAACTGCTATGATGTGGGGTTTTTTTGTAGGGAATGGTGAAAGGGAATGGGTATGAGAAGGGAAAAGGAGCGGCTGGTAAGGAGAAGGAGAATGGGAAGGCGGAGACAAAGGCGAAGAGCGTTAATTACCTAATTAGGCAAGATTCGTCGCTGCCTCCGGTTCCGAGGAAGGGCAAGCATAAGGCGCGGATTAGGAAGGCAAAAGAATTTCCCAATGCCCCAATGGGAGAGTTTATTTGTAGCATAAAGAAACACCCTCCGCCTCCTCCGCGTCTCCCCGATCGCACCGGTGCCGGTGTGCGTGCCGCGGAAGCCGCTGCCTCCGGCTCGAAGCTGCCTCATGTTAGTCATGTATGATTCCTTTCCTTGATGCTTGATGTAGCCATATTTCCATATAACCATATAGATGTTTTTCCTTATTTGTGTGATCATGTATGGTAGGTGCTACACGACGAGGAGAAGGAGGAGGACGCCGAGGACGAGGACAAAGAATATGACGAGCAAAATCTGTTTGTGGTCCCGCCATTGCAAGGAGGTGGTGATATGTCGGATGATGATACATCAGATGGGTACAAGGAATCAACTGATGAACTAGAAGGTGGTGACACTATGTCCGAGGAATCACTTGTGCATGTCGTATCTAGTGAGGACTCTGAGGAGGAAGCAAGAGAAAGGAAGAATAAAAAGAACAAGAGGCCAAGAGCCAATGCTCCTGTTAGAACAATATCAAATGTTTGGGCCCATTTTCACAAGGTCAAGGAGCCATCGTTGAAGAACCCCGGACAAATTGTGTTGAAGGATTGTTGCAATCGTTGTCCAAATAAGTATGCGTATGAGAAAGGTGGCAGCACCTCAACTATTGGAAGGCATCATTTGAAATGTTTGAATTACAAGGCCAAGATGACTAGGGCTGCCATCCAAACAACTCTTGAATTGCGCAAAACCAATGGTACATCAAGTGTTTTTAATAGAATACTTGCTGTTTTTAATAGAATACTTGCTAATTTTCTCCTAGGTACAAGATGAATTACATAGAGTGGGCCTTTGGAGAACTATATGGAAAAGAAACTGCGAGGTTCAGAAATGAAATGAGTGATGTGAAGAAACAGTTGGAGGCCTTGTATGACAAATGTGTTGCCCAAGATAAGCGAGCTGAAAATGGAGCAAGTTCTTCATCTACAACTACAAGCATTCCTAGTATCCCGGTTCAAGCTGGGTACCAGTCCTTCTTATCATCCCGTTCAACAAGAGTATCAAAGAGTGAGTTGAGGAACTACTTAGAGGATGAAGTTGCCGCTGCCGATACATGTCTTGATATTCTTGATTGGTGGAAGATTAATGCTCCTAGGTACCCAATTATGGCCAAGATAGCCAAGAGGTTCCTTGCTATGCCGGCTACTTCCGTGTCTTCGGAATCTACCTTCAGCACGACCAGACGGATTTTAGGTATGTCAACTCCTACAAATGAACTTTAGATATAAACTTGTCAACTTCTCATCCTCGAACTA
Source organism: Hordeum vulgare subsp. vulgare (assembly GCF_904849725.1). Classification (NCBI taxonomy): domain Eukaryota; kingdom Viridiplantae; phylum Streptophyta; class Magnoliopsida; order Poales; family Poaceae; genus Hordeum; species Hordeum vulgare. Next base: position 565,642,344 of record NC_058524.1, on the reverse strand, counting down.
CTTCTCATACTAGATGCCTACCGGAGTTCTTTAAAGCCGGTTATGGTAGAGGCGTTAGTTTGTGCTGCAAGTTATATCAAGGGTGCACACGTTGACTTGAATATGGTGCTATGTTTCGAGTATCTTCCTTGCCAATTTTGGTCTTGTTGTATGTGATATTATAATTGTCTAACTTACACACTTGTAGCCGAGGGATGAGAATGAAGAAGATGGTGTTGAGACCATCAAGTTACCCGTTGTGGAGGAGATCAATGATTGAATTTGTGTTATGTTCGAACTTGTCGAGTCATGAACTATGAATTGTTATTGCAACTTTGGAGATGAACCTCTCATTTGTGTTATATTCAACTTGTCAATTGACATGGACTCTAAATTGTCATTGCAAGTTTGTAATCGTGTCGTTGAATGATGAAAAGACTTTATGTTTGTGGATGTGATATTTGTGCTATGAATCTGATTTGTGCTATGTTTCCTATCTAAATCAGTTGTTTTGATGTCCAAAAAACAAATGAAATGCTGTCCAAATTTAGTCCTGCTTGCTGTTCAAATGAATTTGTAATTGTAAATCAGTTTGTGGATGTGATATTTGTGCTATGTTTCCTATCTAAATTAGTTGTTATTGTAATTGTTTTGCTCTCCACAATATCTAAATCAGTCTAAAAAAGCTTGACCAGAGTATTTGTACTTTCTTTTTTTTGCACTCCACAATCAATACATGTCTAAACAGCAGCTAACTAGACCTTAGACTGAAGCTAAATAACACTAAGCAGTAGCTAACTGCAGGTAAATAACACTAAGCAGCAGCTGGAGCTGGTTTTGCAGCCGGTCCATTCGGTCCTAAAAGCTTGACCGAGCTTTCTGTGCTCCGGTCCGGTCCGTGAGAATCAGCCCGCTGCAGAGCTTGGTCCGGTCCGGTCCGGACCGTGTCCAGGCTGACTCGCGCAACCGCCCTTGCCCCCGCCGCTCGCACCCGCCTACACGCGCCCCCCGCTCGGCCCGTCGCCGCTCGCCCCCGCCCTGAGAGGACGACGCCGACGCCAAGATCGCGCGCATCGAGGACGAGATCATGCGCCTCTCCTCCTGCCTCCACCACCTCCGCGTCTCCAGGGGTTACGACACCCCGCAGTGGGTCGTCGGCGCCGGGACGCAGCCGCGGGCCCCCGCCCCCAGAGGACGACGCGGACGCCAAGATCGCGCACATCAAGGACGAGATCCTGCGCCTCTCCTCCCGCCTCCACCACGTCCGCGTCTCCAGGGGCTACGACACCCCGCAGTGGGTCGTCGGCACCGGGACGCGGTCGCGGGCGAGGGGGCTCAGCCTCGCCCGAGTCGACGACCTCCCCGCCGCCGCCGGAGAACCCAACAACCTGCTCCTCCTCCTGGAGAAGAAACAGCAGCCCCCGCCCGCCGGGCAGAAGCCCAAGCCCGCCGCCAAGCAGCAGTTCCCAACGGCACGGGGCGGCAGAGGGCTCAGCCTCGGCCCGCTCGACATCGTCGCGAACCCCATCAGGGCCCCCGCGGCATGTCAGCAGCCACAGCCGCTGCAGGGCGCCGCAGCCAGCCGCATCCTGAGGCTGATCAAGGAGCCTCCCGTGCAGCGTCGCAGGGGCGTCAGCCTCAGCCCGCTGGAGATCCAGCATGGCGTGAGCGGCACCAAGCCCGCCCCAACGGCCGCGGCGTGGGCCAAGCCGTTCCCCAACAAACTGAACGCCATCCGCGAAGAAGGACAGGCTTCCAAGCAGCAGCCTGCGGTCACCGCCAAGCTATGACCGTCGCGCAACGCCAGGCAGCCGCTGGACAACAGCAAGCAAGGTACAGTGGCGAGCAGGGCCAAGGCGAGGAGCTCCCGCATGAGTTCCAGGGCCAGGAGGGCACCCACAGCTGCTCCAGCAAAAACAAAAAAGAAAATTCAGTCCAAGTAACCGGTCTTAGATCATCTCCAACACCCGTGCTTCGCGCCGCGTTCAAAAAATACGTTTGCCGCGCGCTTCGACTGGTTTAGCGCGGGGATAGGCGCTGTCTTCAACAGCAGCGCTATAATGCAGCACGTGCGCCGCTCCAGCAGTGTCCAAAAATCAGCGCGCGCAGCACGCACAAACCACATATACATTTCAAAAAATAGACGAAAAAATGATCAAACAAACAAAATAAATCAACAATAAATAGTCATTACAACTCAAACAAATAGTTTATCCTTCAGTACAACAAATAATGCAATAAACACAACCAATAGTTCATGAACAATACAATACAAATAATGCAATAAACACAACCGGCGGCCGGACTAGGAGGGGGTGGGGCGGAAGCGCGGCGGCGCGGGGAGGCCGGGGAAGCGCCTGAACGGTCGTCGGGGGACGCGGGCGGCGCCCGCAGTGAGGACAGGCCGGGGAAGCGTCTGAGTGGTCGCCGGCGGGCGTGGGCGGCGACGGCGGCGCGAAGATAGGCCGGGGAAGCGCTGAACGATCGCGGGGGCGCGAGCGGCGGTGGCGGCGCGGTCGGATGGGGGAGGAGCGAGCGCGGGAGAGTCGCGCGCGCGGGAGCCGACGCAGCAAATAAGGAACGCGGGATTGCGTTTCGGCACGCGCAAAAAATGACGCGCGCGCTAAAACTGTCTTTTTTACGGCGCGACGCTTGTATAGAGCGCCTGTTGGAGATGCTCTTAAGCTTTCTCCTGCAAATGATAATGGTTACCTCTGCCTTTCTTTTCTTTTACCTTCTTTTATTTATCGGTTGGGCGAGAAAATAGAATAAATGTTTAGCTTAGCTTAGCACTCACAACTAGCCACATATATGTGATACGCACCCACCGAATCAGATTGATTATAAGCATGAAATATGCCGCTTATATACATACATGTACGACTCGAATCGAATCTAATGATTCGACCGCATATATATATGCCACATTAGTAAGTGCACGCACATGACATATGTATCTTGACTTGGCATCTATCCCTTTCCCCTCCCAGGTGCAGCCTGCAACTCAACCAACATATGTACTCCCTCCATTCTAAAATAAGTGTCTTGATTTTAGTATAAATTTATACTAGAGTTAGTATAAAATTGAGACATTTATTTTGAGACGGAGGGAGTATCAAGCAAGGAACTATATTGCATAATCATTCAGAAATTATACGTAGGCAACAAACAAACACACACTCATTTCTATTATATATATATCAGAAATTATACATAGAAGCATGCAGCAAGGGTTACAATCAAGGTTCTACATATATACATACCAGGTGCACTGGAAAAAAGAATAAAGCTAAAGTAGCCAGTTTGAACCAAAGCACCGGTGAGCCTGATGGCGTTGACAGTTCTGAGATGATAATGAAGTCTCCAGCAGAAAAAAAAGCAGAAACGAAGAAGGTAGTTACTACCATACATGTGTTTTGATAAACAATCCAGGAGTTCCCACCCGACAAGGGCGATTGCCGAGACAAGGTGGCCGTCGATGTGGTATGTTGCGTGCCAGACTCACCGATCCCAGATCCGGGGCTGGACGATGTGACAAAGGTAGTGTTTCTTTATCCAGGGACTAGACTAAAAAGTCTCTTTTAATCCCTAGGTAAAGAAACATGATGGACTTTTCTTTCAGAGACTACAAAAAGACTCTATTGAAGGGACTTTTTTCTTTAGTCCCTGGGACTACCTGGAAAAGAAACACCACCAAAGAGGTTCGCCGTGGACCAAGGGACGGCTACGACATCATCTCAGCACGCATCCTCGAGCGGTGAGCGCCGGTACGGTCTCGCGTTTCTTTTTTTCATGAAGGGATTTCTCCCCCGAAGAAGCTACGTCCTCTCAACTGAAGAAGTTGCGTTAAAGATTGTTAAAGAAACAGTTTGTTGGAAATATGCCCTAGAAGCAATAATAAATTAGTTATTATTATATTTCTTTGTTCATGATAATCGTTTATTATACATGCTATAATTGTATTGATTGGGACACAATACTTGTGTGGATACATAGACAAAACACTGTCCCTAGTAAGCCTCTAGTTGACTAGCTCGTTGATCAAAGATGGTCAAGGTTTCCTGACCATAGGCAAGTGTTGTTACTTGATAACGGGATCACATCATTAGGAGAATCATGCGATAGACAAGACCCAAACTATGAATGTAGCATATTGATCGTGTCGTTTTATTGCTATAGTTTTATGCGTGTCAAGTATTTGTTCCTATGACCATGAGATCATATAACTCACTTGCATCGGAGGAATACCTTGTGTGTATCAAACGTCACAATGTAACTGGGTGACTATAAAGATGCTCTACAGGTATCTCCGAAGGTGTCCGTTGAGTTAGTATGCATCAAGACTGGGATTTGTCACTCCGTTTGACGGAGAGGTATCTCGAGGCCCACTCGGTAATACAACATCACACACAAGCCTTGCAAGCAATGTGACTTAGTGTAAGTCACGGGATCTTGTATTACGGAACGATTAGAGACTTGCCGGTAAACGAGATTGAAATAGGTATGCGGATACTGACGATTGAATCTCGGGCAAGTAACATACCGAAGGACAAAGGGAATGACATACAGGATTATATGAATCCTTGACACTGAGGTTCAACCGATAAGATCATTGAAGAATATGTAGGATCCAATATGGGCATCCAGGTCATGCTATTGGATATTGATCGAGGAGTCTCTCGGGACATGTCTACATAGTTCTCGAACCCGCAGGGTTTGCACACTTAAGGTTCGACGATGTTTTCGGTATAGTTGAGTTATAGGTGTTGGTAACCGAAAGTTGTTCGGAGTCCCGGATGAGATCCAGGACGTCACGAGGAGCGCCGGAATGGTCCGGAGGTAAAGACTGATATATATGAAGTCCTGCTTTGGTCACCGGAAAAGTTTCGGGCTTATCGATAATGTACCGGGAGTGCCGGGAGGGGTGCCGGGGACCACCGGGAGGGGTGTCACGCCCCAAGGGATCTCATGGGCTATGGGAAGAGATAAACCAGCCCCTAGTGGGCTGGAATAAGTTCCCACTAAGGCACATAAGGTTTGAGAAGGAAAAAAAAACACAAGCTGGAAAGAGTTTCCAAGTGGGAAGCTGGAATCCTACTCCAAGTAGGATTGGAGTAGGACTCCTCCACCTCCAATTTCGACCAAACCTTGAGGGTTTGAGGCTGCCTCCTCCCCTCCCTCCCTCCTATATATACTAGAGGTATTGGGGGTTTTTGAGACCCAACTTTGCCACGGCAGCCTGACCACATACCTCCATGGTTTTTCTCTAGATCGTATTTCTGCGGAGCTCGGACGGAGCCGTGCTGAGATAGAACACCACCAACCTCCGGAGCGCCGTCACGCTACAGGAGAACTCATCTACCTCTCCGTCTCTCTTGCTGGATCAAGAAGGCCGAGATCATCGTCGAGCTGTACGTGTGCTGAACGCGGAGGTGCCGTCTGTTCGGCACTAGATCGAAACGGATCGCGAGATGGTTCGTGGGACGGATCGCGGGACGGTTCTTGGGACGATTCGTGGGGCGGATTGAGAGACATGAGGATATTCCACTACATCAACCGCGTTTCTTAACGCTTCTGCTGTGCGATCTATAAGGGTACGTAGATCGTAAATCTCCTCTCATAGATGAACATCACCATGATAGGTATTGCGTGTGCGTAGGAAATTTTTTGTTTCCCATGCAACGTTCCCCAACGGTGGCATCATGAGCTAGGTTCATGCGTAGATGTTATCTCGAGTAGAACACAAAAGTTTTTGTGGGCGGTGATGTGCGATTTGCTGCCCTCCTTAGTCTTTTCTAGATTCCGCGGTATTGTTGGATCGAAGCGGCTCGGACCGACATTACTCGTACGCTTACGAGAGACTGGTTTCATCGTTACGAGCAACCCCGTTTCTCAAAGATGACTCGTGAGTGTCGGTTTCTCCAACTTTAGTTGAATCGGATTTGACCGAGGAGGTCCTTGGAGAGAGGTTAAATAGCAATTCACACATCTCCGTTGTGGTGTTTGCGTAAGTAAGATGCGATCCTACTAGATACCCATGGCAACCACGTAAAACATGAACAACAATTAGAGGACGTCTAACTTGTTTTTGCAGGGTATGCTTGTGATGTGATATGGCCAACGACGTGATGTGATATATTGGATGTATGAGATGATCATGTTGTAATAGTTAATATCGACTTGCACGTCGATGCTACGGCAACCGGCAGGAGCCATAGGGTTGTCTTTAAACTAATGTTTGTGTTTGCAGATGCGTTTACTATATTGCTAGGACGTAGCTTTAGTAGCATAGCATACACAACAACCTCGATGGCGGCACGATGATGGAGATCATGATGATGGGGATCATGGTGTGGCGCCGGTGACAAGAAGATCATACCGGTGCTTTGGTTATGTTGATCAAGGAGCACTTGATGATGGCCATATCATGTCTCTTATGAATTACATGTGATGTTAATCCTTTATGAACCTTATCTTGCTTAGAACGACGATAGCATTATGAGTTGATCTCTCACTAAAATTTCAAGACGAAATTGTGTTCTCCCCGACTGTGCACCGTTGCTATAGTTCATCATTTCGAGACACCACGTGATGATCGGGTGTGATAGACTCAACGTTCACATACAACAGGTGCAAAACAGTTGCACACGCGGAACACTCGGGTTAAACTTGACGAGCCTAGCATGTGCAGACATGGCCTCGGAACACAAGAGACCGAAAGGTCGAGCATGAATCATATAGTTGATATGATTAGCATAGATATGCTTATCAGTGAAACTATTCTCGACTCACGTGATGATCGGACTTGAGATAGTAGATTTGGATCATGTACCACTCAAATGACTAGAGAGATGTACTTTTTGAGTGGGAGTTCTTAAGTAATATGATTAATTGAACTAATTATCATGAACATAGTCTAATGATCTTTGCGAATTAAGATGTAGCTTGCGCTATAGCTCTATTGTTTTTATATGTTCCTAGAGAAAATTTAGTTGAAAGTTCATAGTAGCAACTTTGCGGACTTAGTCCGTAAAACTGAGGATTGTCCTCATTGCTGCGCAGAAGGCTTATGTCCTTAATGCACCACTCGGTGTGTTGCACCTCGTGCGTCGTCTGTGGATGTTGCGAACATTTGACATACACGTTTTTTATGACTACGTGATACTTCAGTGCGCAATACTTAATGGCTTAGAAGCAAGGCGCCGAAGACGTTTTGAAAACGTCGCAGAACATAAGAGATGTTCAAGGAGATGAAATTGAGATTTCATGCTCGTGCCCTTGTTGAGAGATATAAGACCTCCGACAAGATTCTTTGCCTACAAAGTAAAGGAGAAAAACTCAGAATCGTTGAGCATGTTCTCAGATTGTCTGAGTACAACAATCGCTTGAATCAAGTGGGAGTTAATCTTCCAGATGAGATAGTGATGGTTCTCCAAAGTCACTGCCACTAAGCTGCTAGAGCTTCGTGATGAACTATAACATATCAAGGATAGATACAATGATCCTTGAGCGATTCGCGATGTTTGACACTGCGAAAGTAGAAATCAAGAAGGAGCATCAATAGTTGATGGTTAGTAAAACCACTAAGTTCCAAGAAAGGCAAGGGCTAGAAGGGATACTTCGTGAAACGGAAAAACAGTTGCTGCACTAATGAAGAGACCCAATATTAAACCCAAACCCGAGACTAAGTGCTTCTTTTATGAGGGGAACGATCACTGAGGCGGAGCTACCCTAGATGCTTGGTAGATAAGAAGGCTGGCAAAGTCGACAGAAGTATATTTGATATACATGATGTTGATGTGTACTTCACTAATACTCCTAGTAGCGCGAGGGTATTGGATACCGGTTCGGTTACTAAGTGATTAGTAACACGAAATGAAAGCTATGGAATAAAACGGATACTAGCTAAAGGCGAGGTGACGATACGTGTTGGAAGTGTTTCCAAGGTTGATATGATCAAACGTCGCACGCTTCCTCTACCATCGGGATTGGTGTTAAACCTAAATAATTGTTATTTGGTGCTTGCGTTAAGCATGAACATGATTGGATCGTGTTTATTGCCATACGATTATTCATTTAAAAAGAATAATGGTTACTCTATTTTCTTGAATAATCACCTTTAGTGGTTTATTGAATCTCGATCGTAGTGTTACACATGTTCATGATATTAGTGCCAAAAGATACAAGGTAATGATGATAGTACCACTTACTTGTGGCACTGCCGCTTGAGTCATGTTGGTATAAATTGCATGAAGAGGCTCTATACTGATGGATATTTATACTCACTTGATTTTGAATCACTTGTGACATGCAAATCATACCACATGAGCAAGGCCTTGTTTTCATTGAGATGAAACAAGATAGTAACTTGTTGGAAGTAATACATTTTGATGTATGCAGTCCAATGCGTGATGAGGCACGCAGTTGATATCATTATGTTCTTACTTCAATGACGATTTGAGTAGATACAAGAGTATTTACTTAATGAATCAAAAGCCTGAAATATTGAAAAAGTTCAATTCTGTTTCAGAGTGAAGTTCGTCGTAACAAGAGGATAAACTGTCTACAATATGATCATAGAGATGAATATCTGAGTTGCGAGTTTTGGTACACAGTTAAGACAATGTGGAAGTTGTTTCACAATTCATGCCACCAAGAACACCATGGTGTGATGGTGTCATAGCCGCAACCTATTTGATATGGTGCATGCTATGATCTCTCTTATCGAATTACCACTATCGTTTATGGGTTATACATTAGAGACAACCGCATTCACTTTCAATAGGGCACCGCGTATTTCCGTTGAGATGACACAATATAGAATATGGTTTGGAGAAGCCTAAGTTGTCGTTTCTTGAAAGTTTGGCGCTGCGATGCTTATGTGAAAAAGTTTTAGTCTGATAAAGCTCGAACCCAAAGCGGATAAATGCATCTTCATAGGATATCCAAAACAGTTGGATACATCTCCTATCTCAGATCCGTAAGCAAAGTGTTTGTTTCTAGAAACGGGTCCTTTCTCGAGGAAAGGTTTCTCTCGAAAGAATTGAGTGGAAGGGTGGTGGAACTTGATGAGGTTAGTGAACCGTCACTTCAACTAGTGTGTAGCAGGGCGCAGGAAGATGTTCCTATGGCGCCTACACCAACTGAAGTGGAAGCTGATGATGGTGATCATTAGAGCTTCAGATCAAGTTACTACAAACCTCGTAGGTCGACAAAGGTCGCGTACTACTACAGAGTGGTACGATAACCCTGTCTTGGAGGTCATGTTGTTGAACAACAATGAACCTACGAGTTATGAAGAAGCAATGGTGGACCCGGATTCCGACAAATGGCTGGAGGCCATGAAATCCGAGAGAGAATCCATGTATGAAACAAAGTGTAGACTTTGGAAGAACTTCTTGATGGTAGTAAGACTATTAAGTAAAGATGGATCTTTAAAAGAAAGACAAACGATGATGGTGATAAGACACTATTAAGAAAAGCTCGACTTGTCGCAAAGATGTTTTCGACAAGATCAAAGAGTTGACTATGATGTGACTTTCTCACTCGTAGCGATGCTAAAAGTCTGTTGGAATTATGTTAGTAGTTGCTGCATTATTTGTGAAATATTGCACATGGGAAGTCAAAACATTGTTTCCTCGACGGTTTCCTTGAGGAAAGATTATATGTGATACAATCAGAATGTTTTGTCGATCCTAAGGATACTAACAAGTATGCAAGCTCCAGCGATCCTTCAATGGACTGGTGCAAGCATCTCGGAGTTGGAATATACACTTTGATGAGATGATCAAAGATTTTGGGTTTGTACAAGGTTTATGAGAAACTTTTATTTCCAAAGAAGTGAGTGGGAGCATTATAGAATTTCTGATAAGTATATGTGGTTGACATATTGTTGATCAGAAGTAATGTAGAATTTCTGTGAAGCATAAAAGGTTGTTTGAAAAGAGTTTTTCAAAGGAATACCTGGATTGAGCTACTTGAACGTTGAGCATCAAGATCTATGGAGATAGATCGAAACACTTAATAGAAGTTTCAACAAGATGCATGCCTTGACAAGTTTTTGAAGGAGTTCAAAACAGATCAGCAAAGAAGGAGTTCTTGACTGTGTTGTAAGGTGTGAATTTGAGTAAGACTCAAAACCCGACCACAGCAGAATAAAGAGAATAGACGAAGGTCGTCTTCTATGCCTTGGCAGTAGACTCTAAAGTATGCCATGCTGAGTACCGCACCTGATGTGTGCCTTGCAGCAAGTCTGTTAAGAGGTACAGAGAGTGATCCAGGATTGAATCACTGATGAGCGGTCAAAGTTATCCTTAGTAACTAAATGGACTAAGGAATTTTTCTCGATTATGGAGGTGGTTAAAGAATTCGTCGTAAAAGGTTACGTCGATGCAAGCTTTGACACTAATCCGAATAACTATGAGTAGTGAAACGGATTCGCATAGTAGAGTAGATATTTGGAGTATTTTCGAATAGCACGTAGTAGCAGCATCTACAAGATGACATACAGATTTGTAAAGCTCACTCGAATATGAAAGGGTTCAGAACCGTCGACTAAAACCTCTCTTACAAGCAATACGTGATCAAACCCCAGAACTGTAAGGGTGTTGGATTTGTTAGAATCACGTAGTGATGTGGACTAGATTACTGACTCTAGTGCAGGTGGGAGACTGTTGGAAATATGCCCTAGAGGCAATAATAAATTAGTTATTATTATATTTCTTTGTTCATGATAATCGTTTATTATCCATGCTATAACTGTATTGATTGGAAACACAATACTTGTGTGGATACATAGACAAAACACTGTCCCTAGTAAGCCTCTAGTTGACTAGCTCGTTGATCAAAGATGGTCAAGGTTTCCTGACCATAGGCAAGTGTTGTTACTTGATAACGGGATCACATCATTAGGAGAATCATGTGATGGACAAGACCCAAACTATGAACGTAGCATATTGATCGTGTCGTTTTATTGCTATAGTTTTCTGCGTGTCAAGTATTTGTTCCTATGACGATGAGATCATATAACTCACTTGCACCGGAGGAATACCTTGTGTGTATCAAACGTCACAACGTAACTGGGTGACTATAAAGATGCTCTACAGGTATCTCCGAAGGTGTCCGTTGAGTTAGTATGGATCAAGACTGGGATTTGTCACTCCGTGTGAGAGAGAGGTATCTCGGGGCCCACTCGGTAATACAACATCACAGACAAGCCTTGCAAGCAATGTGACTTAGTGTAAGTCACGGGATCTTGTATTACGGAACTAGTAAAGAGACTTGCCGGTAAACGAGATTGAAATAGGTATGCAGATACTGACGATCGAATCTCGGGCAAGTAACATACCGAAGGACAAAGGGAATGGCATACGGGATTATATGAATCCTTGACATCGAGGTTCAACCGATAAGATCTTCGGAGAATATGTAGGATCCAATATGGGCATCCAGGTTCCGCTATTGGATATTGACCGAGGAGTCTCTCGGGTCATGTCTACATAGTTCTCGAACCCGCAGGGTCTGCACACTTAAGGTTCGATGATGTTTTCGGTATAGTTGAGTTATAGGTGTTGGTAACCGAAAGTTGTTCGGAGTCTCAGATGAGATCCAGGACATCACGAGGAGCTCCGGAATGGCCCGGAGGTAAAGATTGATATATAGGAAGTCCTGTTTTGGTCACCGGAAAAGTTTCGGGCTTATCGATAATGTACCGGGAGTGCCGGGAGGGGTGCCGGGGACCATCGGGAGGGGTGTCACGCCCCAAGGGGTCTCATTGGCTATGGGAAGAGATAAACCAGCCCCTGGTGGGCTGGAATAAGTTCCCACTAAGGCCCATAAGGTTTGAGAAGGAAAAAAAACACAAGGTGGAAAGAGTTTCCAAGTTGGAAGGTGGAATCCTACTCCAAGTAGGATTGGAGTAGGACTCCTCCACCTCCAATTGTGGCCAAACCTTGAGGGTTTTAGGTTGCCTCCTCCTCTCCCTCCTTCCTATATATACTAGAGGTATTGGGGGTTTTTGAGACACAACTTTGCCAAGGCAGCCTGACCACATACCTCCACGGTTTTTTCCTCTAGATCGTATTTCTGCGGAGCTCGGGCGGAGCCCTGCTGAGATAGATCACCACCAACCTCCGGAGCGCCGTCACGCTGCTGGAGAACTCATCTACTTCTCCGTCTCTCTTACTGGATCAAGAAGGCCGAGATCATCGTCGAGCTGTACGTGTGCTGAACGCGGAGGTGCCGTCTGTTCGGCATTAGATCGGAACGGATCGCGAGATGGTTCGTGGGACGGATCGCGGGACGGTTCGCGGGGCGGATCGAGGGACGTGAGGACGTTCCACTACATCAACCACGTTTCTTAACGTTTCTGATGTGCGATCTACAATGGTACGTAGATCGGAAATCTTCTCTCGTAGATGAACATCACCATGATAGGTATTGCGTGTGTGTAGGAAATTTTTTGTTTTCCATGCGACGTTCCGCAACACAATTATCTTTGATATACAACGGCGAGAGAGTTGAGCTGCATGATTTATTCGGAACAAGCGGAGGCGTTGTCGCTCACCTCTCGTCCTTCCCCACTCTCTCATCTTGTCGGATCGGATCCCGAGCACTGCAATGCATGCTTAATTTAGATTCTTTAGACGTCTGCCTGCATCAGCGTGAAACTCTGAACTGATTGGCTAATTATAGTACAATGTTGGCCTACCCCCAGCATCGTTTCTTCTTCACACTTGATGAGTGGTCAAGTCCTACAATGGGAGTGAGTGGGTGAAGTTGTTCCGCAAACAAACCAACTATTATGCCCATGCTTGCTCCTCACCGGTTACATTTGCTCCTCCACCCATTTTTGCCCTCGGCGATTCTTTCTTGACTTTAGTAATCTCTCTTCGCTATTGTATATCTTCGTCCTGCATCCCCGGAAAATCAAACTGAGCAGAAGACATTTGTTTGCAAAAGGGAAAGAGGTGAGCCTGTCATTATATTAATTCTTCGATTGTTCTATCTGTACTGCCATACATTCCACATTCTTCTTGTCAGCTTTGACTTTTATTTGTAATGTGCAGTAGTATTGATATTTGATACCCCTCCTTTGGTTTCTTGAGAAATTGACGTGGGAAAGGAAATAATTAAATTCTCTGAATGAGTAATGTGGTAAGCCTGGTTCCTCGTACCTTTTCTGTATGTGGTCTGTTCACATGTGTGGATACAACACAAATAATTATCTCAGAAAATGGTAAGTTTTGAATTATCTCGATACATGTGTGTTTGCATTCGCCTCTTGGCTGACAAAGCTCGCACCCTCCCTCAGCCCTCGACATCTCTTTGCAGCACGCAGGTCGTCAGTTCGCCACACACGACATCTCGCCAAGTCATCGGATTAGAGGACAGGAAAAATTGGTTTGCTGTATCGGTAAGTGCAGGTTGTTTTTAGGGAGCAAGCGCAACATGCTCGTGACGAGTTCGGCATTGATTTTGACTTTTGTTGATTTTCTCTTTGTTTAGAGTGTATTTCTCAGTGATTTCCTTATTGCAACTCATTTCCAGGAACCCGAGACTGAAGGATATATCTGACAGGTATACATACAAGACTACATGTCTACGAACTCTTTTTCAAGTTATATCTAAGAGAGGTATATTATTTTGCCCAGTCCATCATGCAAGCTTTATCAATTTGTTAGTTTTTTTCTCTGAGTAGTCTTATTATACTTGTAGAAGATTGTAGAAGAAACCATTATCTTCATTATCTGTATGAACCAAGAGTGTTAACAAAAACCAGTGTAGTACTGAACAAATTAGTTGTGGAAGCGTGGAATTTTCCCCGTGATATGTGATAGGAGATGGTCACCATGAAACAGGGCGGTAAAGACCTACCGAACTAAAACAATTTCTAGAAAGGTTAATATTCTTTTTTTACTTTGTAGGTCTAATTTAATTTGTCTACGGTGATAATTTTTGGCTTGTCACTATTTGCATATGAAATACATTGAATGATGAGAAGTTATGTATAGTATACTATATATATATATATATATATATATATATATATAGGTAAAATGTTTGGGGCACCTAGAAAGTCAGCCGCTGGATCAATCTATGATTTCACCAATGCATATCGGGTTATCGATTGCTATACCCGTCAACACCATTCATTAGCCATTCTTTAATGTTGAATGCGTCTCAATTAAGGTTATCGATTGCTATCACCTTAAATGTCGTTGCTTTTTAATTCGATTATTTCCAAATAAGAAAGATGCCCTCTAATTTGATTGTTACCAGAAAATGGCCACGTACTTGCCATAATTTGGCTGAGCAATTAACTATACACCATCAAAGCACTCCATCACGCATTTGTATACATATGTGATTCATTTTTCTCTCGTCCGTCTTCTACACGAGCATACCCCGATGATCGTCCCTCCATCATTCATCTTCGTCACAAGTAAGTGCAGATACAATCATGGCTATCAGCACACTTGATGTGCCATGGTTGCCATTGTCGTCGCCGCCGTCGCCGATGGCACTCGCAGGTTGGGTTTTTTCTCCATTACATCAATAGTAATTTACCTATTTCTTTTCGAACTGCAGGTATCTTCACTGCTTCCTCACACTTTTTCCTTTCCATGCGCATGACCATGAAAACTACCAGCGCAAGATTTTATCATATTCATGGATCCACGAGGTATGTATGTGGTTGTTCAGTTTAGTCCTACTGATTTTTTTTTGCGAAGCCCAATACTTGTAACTTAGTTTGAAAACGACAAAATTTCTCTCATCTACATATCTCAGCCACGTGCTTGTTAATTTAGATCTATGATCAATTCGGATACAATATGCATCCTTTTCATACTGAGTTATTTTTTATGTGGTTCTTTTTAGATGGATCAGTACGAAGAATGTTCTATAGCACATTGAGCCAGCATATTTACTAAAAGATGTTGTGATTACGACGAAAGCTTTGTGTGACAAAACGTGAAGGACTCAAACAACATGCAAGAGAAGGACATGGAGATATATGTGATTTAATAAACAACTTGCAAATACACTAGCAAATATCTTCTTGTTTCTTGTAAATTGGAATGTAATACGCTCGTGTATATGAATGGCCCAATTAAAAAGATACATGAGAATCAAATAGTATGGTCGTTTACTGTTGGAACTTTAATTATTGGTAGAAGCTCAGTGATACACGTATTTACAAGCTTAACAAAAAAACATGCATATGGAGACATATGATCTTGTGAGTATGTACACATTGAACTCACATTTATCAGCCTGATTATGTCATGATACCTTGCAATTTAATTGGTATAGAATACACACATTTCCACGCCATTGTTTTAGATGCACATGAATTGAATACCCACATTTTCAATACCATAGCTGAGGTAATTATTTTTGTCCGACAATATGAAAGGTCCAATTCTATAATTGCAGTGCTGAGGTATTTTGAGTATATACCTATTGAACTTAAAACCATCCTCACTGTATTACACCTATATAATCCATCTATACATGATTACCCGTCAGTAAATGATTTCTAGGTATGCATTTATACCCACAAATCCATGATACTTGCATATACCGTTTTATAGTTAAGTCACCCAAAATGAAATGATATGATCACTACATTTCTAGATATTTCTAGGTATCTATATATAGGAATATGTGAAATCATAAATAAGTACAAAAACAAATATGTACATATGTGAATTATCTGCGGGTATATGAACTTTCAAATTTAGGGGTTACCAAGTGACATGTGATGTTTTATTTGGTACATGAAATTTATAAATTATTCACGTTCACTCTATTATTACCATTTATAAAAATTGGAGAACAATGGTAACAGAAAATTTATCCATATACCTAAGCACATCCACATCTACAAATTAAGGTACACTAGTTTTAGATTGTTCTAAAAAAAGTTACCACATAAGGCTCTCTTTATATGCTTTGGCTATGTAAAGATGTCGTCATGCATGGCTTAACAATTGATCTTATGTTATAAAAAAGAGTATATTAATGGACACATAAACATGTGACTAGGTGCAACTTTTTGAGGAAAATGATACAAGTATAACCGGGTATCCTAAATAATAAACCCCGCAAAAAAAGAGTATCCTAAATAATACAAAGCGCAAATACCTGACCGTGTGTATGTGTGCGCGCCTGCATGCTTGCGTGTGTGTGGATACAGTTATCATGAATTAGATCTTGAGAAGAAAAAAAACTTTGGAAGCATACTTTAAATCACGTTCAAAAATAAAGTTGACAAATTCTACACTTTTTTTGTGCATACCTCCATCGGCAAGGTTGCACTGAGTATATTGTTTCCATAATGGTGTTCACAATTTCTGACATACCTAATGCTATAATTACTCCCCCTTTTACTACTATATAATTTATTTCATGAACGGTCAATTGATGACATGTAAAAATTCGGCTGCTTTAATCCTTTCCATACAAGAAACAACAAGGTAATAAAGTAGCGTATACGGGTATTTTTTTTTGCGGGTGTGTACACGAGAACGATTCTTGTCCATACAGGTATGCATGTGTTCCTGTTTGGAATGTTCTTGAGTAGCGATCGTACGTATGAAGCTGCAATGATATTAAGGAAAGTTTTTCATATCAATCGAGGTATCCTTGCCAAATATAGCCTCATTTGTTAATAGGTGAACCCAGTAATTTACATGCCATCTCAATAACAGAAACATGATTCGATCCAGCGGCATCTAGGCAAGGTGCCTGAGCACCTAGGTGCCCCAAACGTCTGTCCTATATATATATATATTATGGTTACCATTACAACTCTAAACACATATGGTTCACTAGTGGGGACAGGGCCTTTAGTCCCGTCCCGTAAGGGGCTTTAGAGCACGCTTAACTTTCTGGTTCTATCGCCCCTAGTTGCCAAGTGTGCACTTGTTGTTTTCCTGACAATAGTAAGCTATCAATCCTAAACAACTTGGGTCTTGATGTCATGTCACATGATTTAATTTTTTGAATTACAAACAATTATTAAAATAAACTTAATAAGTAACAATAATAATGAATTTCAATTAAAACAACCTAATATTTTAAATAAAATTATTTTTCTTTTTTTTTTTGGAAAAAACTTCTTTTTGAAATAACTTTTTTCCATTTGGAATTTTGAGCATGTGAGAAAACTTCACCGGGCAAGCCCGGGTGAAATCGAGTACCAATATTTTCTAGTTTATTTTATATATTAATTTTTTTTGGACGTCGTATGCAAAAGTTATGGCCGTTTATTTTTTTTCCTTTTTTGCAAAAACGGTCAAAATTCATATCTCAAAATTTCTATACCGACTAGACACTAAAACCTAACAACATCTCAAAGGATTTTATTTTTTGAAGATTTTATCATTTTGTTTATTTTTTGAATATTTTATCATTTTTGTTTATTTTCTACAAAATTCAAAGTATCAAGGTTTCAGACGAAAACCCATCTGCTACAAAGGCATTTTTTTTAAAATTAATTGAACTGTAGATTTTTTTGTGCATTAAATATGCACCATACTACAACATGTTAAAATCTACAGAAAGAACTAACTAAAAATAATAAAAAGCAACAATTAAATGACTAAAACAACTATATAAGCAAACCAATATTTCTTTAATTAAAATCCTAATTTAAATTACTCTAAAAATAACCAAATAAATCTTACTGTGACAACAATCTAACACATGCGTGGGAGCAGAAAGAATTAAATTAAAAACTATTTGTAAACTCAAGTTATTCAAAAACTGGGTTTGAAGCAAATTTAAACAAATTCAAATTTAAACCATTCAAATTTGAAAACTAATGGCACAAACAGAAACTAGACAAAATTTTGAACCTAATGCAAAAAGAATCAATCAAAAACATCAAATATCCTAAAAGATATAAGCAATTTAAAACAGAAACTACAAACAAGAATTTAAAACAGAAAAAAAATCTGAACACCTTTAGTCCCGGTTCGTGTCACGAACCGGGACTACAGGTCTACCCTTTAGTCCCGGTTCAAGACACCAACCGGGACTAAATCCAACTGGGAATAAATCCTCCAAACCCTTTAGTCCCGGTTCGAGACACGAACCAGGACTAAATGTCCCATTTGAACCGGGACTAATGCCCGACCGGCGCCTTTGCCGCTCGAACCGGGACTAATACTAACATTAGTCCCGGTTCGTAAAGGAACCGGGACTAATGTGTTTTTCGAGCTGGGACGAAAGCCCTTATTTCTACTAGTGGTTATCATTTATACTATATTATTTAGCCATCATGTGCATTTTGAGATCATTGCTTTCCTAACGCGCCTTGTGAAATCTCGGTTGCTAATTTGAATATGCATACTGCTATGATCGCAATTATGGACTAGCTTCATGCGCAGTTTTCAAAATTATATAGTTTATATTTTCATGATTGTTTTCTCAGCTTAGCTGCAACTCCAAAGACTATGGGAATGTACTAGAGTTTGGCCTCAAACACATCAGTATTTCAAAATGTTTGGGAGTTTAGTTCACAGGCCTACGAGTTTAGCTTCAGTAGTTGTATGTAATCTTTGTGAAGATGAGAGAGTGGTTCTAGGAAAATTGAAATGTTGCTAATGGAATATGTCGATAGGCCTATGAGAATGGAATTTTTCAACAAGACTATGAGGATTGGATTGAACTGATAGTAGAACCAGGTAAGAAGGTAACGAACTTCTGTGATATTTTTATGCTAAGTAAACAAAGCCAACATTGTGTTTCTATATTATTATTTCTCAACTTTTACAACATACATAGATCGGAGCTTTATTGTCAGTTTATGTAATGAGAAGGGTCAAATACCTAATAAACCTGGGTGGGAATCCATCTAGCATTACTTCCCAACATGACAAATTGTTTAAAAGGTTGGCTTCATTTTTTTTACCCTGAAGCAACAAGGCTTGTCCCTACTTTCAATTTTTATTGTGTCAACAAAATGAAATAGTTATCAATTGTGGGGAAAGAGAAAAAAGAAAAGGAAAGGAAAAGAAAAGAAGACCAACAAGGGAAGGACAATAAAAATAGAATCTACATTGGGTGATTGACTTAAAGTTAGTTGTAAAATTACTCTTCATTGTTACGACATCAAGTGTGCAACTTGCCCTGCTATCTATCCTGCACATGTAAGCCATGTAAGTTGATGTCTGCATTCTTGTGGGCTACCATGCTCCTATCCCCTAACACCAAGTTTTTAGGGGTGTTTTTCCATCAATTGGGTGAATTGGATAGTTGTTGTGTGATGTCCATTCTGTAGTTGGAGCTGATTTGGCTCTCCAAAATAGAGATTTGCCTGCTTATAGCATGTTTCTTAAATTTTACAGAGTATGCACAACTCATTTGAGAAAGTCAAGCTTTACATCATCCAGCAAACCGTGTCATGCTATTCTCCTATCACGACTAACCATATCTGCTTTCCTATTCGATGACCTTACCATGGTGCCATATTTTTATCCGTCTCGATCTCATTTCTAGCAAGGCTTAACATATTTTTTGATGTGAACATACTACGTTCAGTTGTTCATGAGGTTTCATATACATGTTGCTAATAGTGTAGATGTAAGGTTTGTGAGTTATGCTGCTTCTAGGTCATGCAATGACAATAATGTAGAAGTATCAATGTGTTATGTGTTTGAATATTAGTTGTGTATTTGCTCCACCAAAAGTGAATTGATCTAAAAAAAGAGGATTACTTTGATCAAGAATGAGCACATGCATATGTCATGCATTGTTGGTTCTATGTATATGTTATTTTCATCTCTTATTAACCGTTTGGCAATTTCGTGGATAAGAAAATTCATTTCTATGATTATACGTTGCACGTGCACCGCTACTAGTCATGAGAAACGTCAGATGCCTTGGCAAATTGAAGTTGGTCGCCCGCCACGCTACATCCCAACTGACTAGGCAAGCACGTCAGTCTAAATCCAATCTCTTCTGCTCTATTATTTATCCAGCAAGGGAGATCGCGCTAAAATATTCAATTAGATACATGTCAAAAGATCAAAAGTATGGATATGTAGAACAATCTTCTTCGGAGAACATATTAATAATCATCTACAGTAGATGTCTACACGCACATGCGGCGTAAAGTGCAGAGCTCGCTGACCACACGCATTCAACACCGCAAGCCTGCAAGGGACGCTCTCCCTAGGAATAGCACCATCATAGGGGGAGAGAAAGAGAACGTCAGAGAAATTATGCACTGCTTCACGTGCATTGCAGTGGACAGCATGTCGACAATTTGCTTCCTCTACTCACTAATCTTACTGATCATTTTCGTGATTGATATCGACCATGTTTTTTAATCACGTGCATATCTAGCATGTTCTCAATCACGTAGAATTTAATATATGTACATGCACATATATGCACTGCTACCAGAGACGGCCACACACCTCTGCAAGGACTGTTGCACAATAAGCTAGACTAGCTAGCCCGTTAGTTTGTTAGGATTTGCTTTCCAGTCGGTTTCCGTTAGCTAGTTAATAGGTCAAGTTCAGTTAGCAGTTAGCCAGTAGCTAAAACCCTGCCAGACGTGGACTGTGCGATCGGCGGGGGAGTAGTTGGCGTCGTGGACCGAGTGCTCGATCATGGGATGGCGCGATTCAGTAGGAGCGTTGGGATCACGGCACCGTTCCCGTTTTTCAGTTAATAAGAAGAAGATCGGAAAGCAGCAGACAGTTAGAGATGCACAAAGCACTCCTCTCTCTCTCTCGCCATTGACACTCGAGCTGAGCTCTCCCGTAGTTCGCGAGGTGACAAGTGGCATCAGAGCCATGGTAGGAACCCCGGCGAACGGCGGCGCCCGGTCGCAGACACCCCCTCGCCTCCGCGCGCCGTCCCAGGATCGGGGAAGGACCCGGCGCCGCGGTGACATGGTGGTACAACAGGTGGTGCAGCCGGCGTCCTCGAGCGGCGCGCTCCCAATGCTGTCACGCACCAACTACGTGGAGTGGGCCCTGTTGATGAAGGTCTACCTCCAAGCCCATGGTTGGTGGGGGGGCGGTAGCCCACGGAGAGGCCTCCTACCACGACGAGCGCAACGCCATGATCACCATTCTTCGAGGTCTTCCGGCGGACGTGCTGCTCGCGGTTGGGGAGAAGGAGAATGCCAAGGAGGCGTGGGATGCGATCGCCACGCAGCGCCTTGGCGCCACACGGGTGCGAGAGGCAAACGCGCAGAAGCTCCGCCGTGATTTCGAGAGCATCAGCTTTCGCGACGGAGAGAACATCGACGACTTCTCGCTTCGCCTCTCCGGCATCGTCTCCGGACTGCGCGCCCTTGGAGAAACCCTAGAAGAACAAAAGGTAGTAGCCAAGTTTCTTCGCCTTCTGCCACAACAATTTGCGCAGGTGGCCATCACGATCGAGACTCTGCTGGATATCAGCACACTGTCGCTGGATGAGGTCACTGGGCGACTGCGCGTCGTGCAAGATCGCCTCGACGATGCGCACGGGGGCGGCAACGGGCAAGGTGGCCGTCTACTGCTCACCTGGGAGGAGTGGGAGGCGTGCCATCACCAAGCTCGTCCCCCTGGCTCTCCCTCGGGCGGGAACAACAACCGCGGGAGGGGCAGGGGCCGTGGTCGCGGAGGCGGCCGAGGAGGCGGACGCGGTGGCGGACGTGGTGGAGACTACCCCGACAAGAGCGGCGACGACAAAGAAAAATGCCGGTACTGCGGCATCAAAGGGCACTGGGTACGTGATTGCAGGAAGAAGAAGAGGGAGGAGGATGCGCTCCTCGCCCAGGCAGACGAGGAAGGTGATCCGCAGCTACTTCTCGCCGAGGCATTCGGTCTCATGACTGCAGCCGTGGAGCACGACGACCCGACGTCGGACGCGGTCTACCTCAACGAAGACGAGGCGAACATCACTCCCATTGCTGACACCATCGCCGACCAGGACGAGCTATGGTACCTCGACACCGGGGCCTCCAACCAGATGACATGCGACCGCACTGCATTCACCGAGCTCGAAACTGGCATCACCGGATCCGTGAGGTTCGGCGATGGCTCAGTGGTTCGCATCGAGGGGCGAGGCACCATCGTCTTCTCCGTCAACGGGGGAGCACAACGCGCCCTCGCGGATGTGTATTTCATCCCCAGGCTCAAGAGAAGCGTGGTGAGCTTAGGGCAGCTCGACGAGAACGGCTGCGACATCAACCTTCGCCGGGGTGTGCTCGCCATCCACGACCGGCGCGGGACACTCATCGTCAAGATACAGAGATCGCCGAATCGTTTGTACAAACTGAACCTCTCCCCCGTCCGACAAACCTGCCTGGCTGCACACACGGACAACGTGTCATGGCGGTGGCATGCGCGTTTCGGCCACCTGCACGTCGACGCACTACAGAGGATGGCTCGGATGGCGATGGTGCGAGGGCTGCCCGGCATCGAGCAAACTGGAGAGATCTGCCAGGCGTGCCTCGCTGGCAAGCAGCGCCGAACACCTTTTCCCCAGGTGGCAAAGTACCGAGCAGAAGCGCCACTCGACCTCGTTCACGCAGATCTATGCGGAGCGATCACGTCGGCGACGCCAGGAGGACGGCGCTACTTTCTGCTCCTCGTGGATGACCATAGTCGCTTCATGTGGCTCACCCTGCTCTCGACCAAAGACGAAGCAGGGATGGCGATCAAGAAGTTCCAGGCCGGTGCCGAGGCGCACGCACGCCGCAAACTGGGCACGCTGCGCACCGACCGCGGTGGCGAGTTCACGTCTGCGGCACTGGGGGAACACTTCGCGAGCACCGACGTACAACGGCATCTCACGGCACCGTACTCGCCATAGCAGAACGGCGTCGTCGAGAGGCACAACCAGACGGTGGTGGGCATGGCCAGGAGCATGATGAAGGCGAAGGGCATGCCAGAGTACTTCTGGGGGGAGGTGGTGACTACGACAGTCTACCTCCTGAACCGGGCGTTCACTCGCAGCGTCCATGGGGTGACTCCCTACGAGGCGTGGCACAGCAAGAAGCCCGAGGTGAGCCACCTGCGCGTATTTGGATGTGCCGCCCATGTCAAGACCGCACGCCCAAACCTCAAGAAGCTGGAAGACAGGAGCACGCCCATGGTCTTCATAGGATAGGAGCCTGGCTCCAAGGCATACAGAGTCTACGACCCGGCAAGCCGCCGGGTGCACGTCTCTCGGGACATAGTGTTCGACAAGAACGCCAGCTGGGATTGGGGGAACGAGGCGGTGAACACAGGCGGGACGTTCACAGTGGACTTCATGTCACTGGGGAGCACGGAAGAAGCACCGGCGCCGAGATCATCGTCGACGCCACGATCACCGCCGACACCTCAAGACCCAGCAGCCGAAGCACTTGATCCAGTCGCGGCAACACACGTTCCCACGCCCACGGCGACTGACCCAGAACAGGGGATTGGAGCGACGCCCACACCTGCAGGCTGGCGAGACGTGCAGTACGCCACGCCACCGCCATATGATCCGGATCTGTACGACGACGTCAACAACCCTGATGCGGTTCACCGCTTCTGCCGCATGGAGGACATACTCAAGACTGGAGCAGCCAATGCCGGGAGGACAGAACAGCTGCTCCTCCTGCCCGAGGGGGAACCAGCTACGTTCGCAGAGGCCGAGCACCATGCGGCATGGAGGGCAGCGATGAAAGAGGAGATGGAGTGCATCGAGTCCAACCAGACCTGGTCTCTCTGTGATCTGCCTGCAGGTCACCGCCCGATTGGGCTCAAATGGGTCTTCAAGGAGAAGAGGAACGCAGCCGGCGAGGTGATCAAGCACAAGGCGCGCCTCGTCGCAAAGGGCTTCGTGCAACGCACTGGCATCGACTTTGAAGAGGTTTTCGCGCTGGTGGCGCGTCTTGACTCCGTGAGGGTCTTGCTCGCCGTGGCTGCACAGGAGAGCTGGGAGGTGCATCACCTGGATGTCAAGTCCGCCTTCCTCAATGGCGAACTTGAGGAGGAGGTGTACGTGGTGCAACCGCCCGGTTTCGAGGTCGCCGGCGAAGCACAAGCCCGACGGTGCAAAGCCCTCTATGGACTGCGCCAAGCACCGCGCGCGTGGTACGCAAAGCTAGACCGCAGTCTTCACGCGCTCGGGTTCAAGAAGTGCCCGTCAGAGCATGCAGTCTATACACGCATGGGAGACGGAGGGCGCCTTCTCGTCGGCGTGTATGTAGACGATCTGATCGTCATCGGAGCATCCACAGCGGCGATTGAGGACTTCAAGGGGCAGATGATGTCGCTCTTCAAGATGAGCAACCTGGGCTTGTTGTCCTACTACCTTGGGATCGAGGTGGAGCAGAAGCCGGGACGGATCGTCATCACGCAGTCCTCGTACGCCGGAAAGCTCCTTGAAAAGGCCGGCATGGATGATTGCCACCCAGTTGCCACACCGATGTAGCCGGGCCTCAAGCTCAGCAAGGAGGGCTCTGGCGACCCCGTGGACGCCACACACTTCAGAAGCGTGGTTGGGAGCCTCTGCTACCTCACCCACACGCGGCCGGACATCACTTGCGCCGTAGGCTACATCAGCAGGTTCATGGAGGCACCGAGAAGAGAGCACTGGGCGGCGGTGAGACAGCTCCTGAGATACATCGCTGGCACACAACAACTGGGATGCTGCTACGCCCGACGAGCCCGGGGCGCAGAACTCGTCGGGTACATCGACTCAAACCTGGGCGGGGATGTAGATGACCGCAAGAGCGCCAGCGGCACCATCTTCTTCCTAGGAGGCAGCCAGGTGTCTTGGCACTCCGCCAAGCAGAAGATCGTCGCGCTTGCGTCCTGTGAGGCGGAGTACGTCGCTGCGGCAGGAGCAGCGTGCGAGGGAATTTGGCTCAGACGGCTAGTGGGGGAGCTACTCGGGCGTGTCGACGACGCTGTCAAGCTCTGCGTCGACAACAAATCGGCGATCGTGCTAAGTAAGAATCTTGTTTTCCATGACAGGAGCAAACACATTGAGCTCCGCTACCATTTCATCCGCCAGTGCGTCGATGACGGAAGCATCGACATTCGGTATGTGTGAACTGGTGATCAACCCGCTGACGTTCTCACGAAGGCGCTCAGACGGATTCAGTTCCAGGAGATGCGTGATCGTGTGGGGGTCATCAGCTGGAAGCCAGCCTAGCTTAGGGGGAGTTTGTTGCACAATAAGCTAGACTAGCTAGCCCGTTAGTTTGTTAGGATTTGCTTTCCAGTCGGTTTCCGTTAGCTAGTTAATAGGTCAAGTTCAGTTAGCAGTTAGCCAGTAGCTAAAACCCCGCCAGACGTGGACTGTGCGATCGGCGGGGGAGTACTTGGCGTCGTGGACCGAGTGCTCAATCGTGGGATGGCGCGATTCAGTAGGAGCGTCGGGATCACGGCACCGTTCCCGTTTTTCAGTTAATAAGAAGAAGATCGAAAAGCAGCAGACAGTTAGAGCTGCACAAAACACTCCTCTCTCTCTCTCACCATTGCCACTCGAGCTGAGCTCTCTGGTAGTTCGCGAGGTGACAAGGACTGCCCCTTTGCCGCCGCAGTTTGGGCCCACGTCAAGGTGTGGACGGGAGAGGACTATGGGCCACGCCAACGCTGCCCCCTTTGATGGGGATTTCAGACTGGCGGAATTCACTAAACAACAATTTGTCAAAAGACGATAGGAGAAGGCAGAGCGGCCGCTTCATTTACACAATCTGGAACACCTGAAAAGAGAGGAACCGCCACATTTTCAACGGGACCCGCCTCACACACCTGGAGGTTGCACCCATTGCCTTCGACGACATCAAGCAGAGGGCCTTCGCATTTGGTAGGGCGCACGTGCCAGCTGGTATGGCTGATAGTTTTCTTGTTCTTTTTCTTTTTCTCCCTTTTCGGGGAGTTCGATATCGGGTCTCTTTTCAGTGAACCGGGTATACTCTTGTACATAAAATTCTGATCTCCTTTCTATATGTAAAGGCAGTGCTCCTGTCGGTTTCTCAAAAAAATATGTGCACTGCTACTATAATGTCGATCAAATTAATTTTGGAAAATAATGTCTATCTATGTCCAAGTGAGTATTAATCTGGTATTGTTCAATTAACCATGGATCTATCACTAGTAGAAAAAAGGGCAATAGCCTCGGTTCGGTTGGGCCATTAGCCCCGATGCACGAAACGGGGCTAATAGTCCTCCACGTGGCGGAGCTGGCGCGTGTGTGGAGGAAGGACCTTTAGTCCCGGTTCGTGTTACCAACCGGGACTAAAGGCTCCACCTGTTTATTCTATTTATGTTGGGAAACGTTGCATGGAAAACAAAAAATTTACTACGCACACGAAGACCTATCATGGTGATGTTCATCTACGAGACGGATATCGGATCCACATACCCTTGTAGATCGCTAAACGGGAAGCGTTAAGAAACGCGGTTTATGTAGTGGTACAGCTTCCTGATTCAAATCACCGTCGTCCCACGATCCGTTTTGATCTAGCGCCGAACGGACGACACCTCCGCGTTTAGCACACGTACAGCTCGATGACGATCTCCGCCTTCTTGATCCAGCAAGAGAGACGGCGAAGTAGATGATTTCTCCGGCAGCGTGACGGTGCGCCGGCGATGGTGGTGATCTATTCATGCAGGGCTCCGCCCGAGCTCCACAGAAAACCGATCTAGAGGAAGAACTACGAAGTAGAGGTTTAGGGTTGCACGTGGCAAAAGTTGTATCTCAAAAACCCTAAAACCTCTAGTATATATAGGAGGAGGGGAGGGGATAGCCTTGGGGCTCAAGAGAGCCCCAAGGGCGCCGGCCGAGAGAGGAGGAGGTGGACTCCAACCCCAATTCGGTTTGGGGAAGGAGGAGTCCCCTCCTTCCTTCCCACCTCCCTCTTTTTTTTCTTTGGTTTTATTTTCCTAGCCGACATATCTTTTCCTAGCCGACATAGCCCACTTGGGCTGGCCTCACCATCCCACTAAGGGCTGGCGCGCCACCCTTGGGGTATTAGGCTCACTACCGGGTGGGTGGGCCCCTCCCGGTGAAAACCCAGAACCCATTCGTCACTCCCGATACACTGCCGATAATGCTCGAAATCTTTCCGGAGACCAAATGAAACCATCCTATATATCAATCTTTGTTTCCGGACCATTCTGGAAACCCTCGTGACATCTGTGATCTCATCCAGGACTCCAAACAACATTCGGTCACCAACACCTATAACTCAACTATACCGAAACGTCACCTAACCTTAAGTGTGCAGACCGTGCGTGTTCGAGAACTATGCATACATGACCTGAGACACTCCCCGGTCAATATCCAACAGCGGGACCTGGATGTCCATATTGGATCTGTGCCAAGGATTCATATAATCCCGTATACCATTCCCTTTGTCCTTCGGTATGTTACTTGCCCGAGATTTGATCCCGTATATAATCCCGTATACCATTCCCTATACCTATTTCAATCTCGTTACCGGCAAGTCTCTTTACTTGTTCCGTAATACAAGATCCCGTGACTAACACTTGAGTCACATTGCTTGCAAGGCTTATATGTAATGTTGTATTACCGAGTGGGCCCCGAGATACCTCTCCATCATACGGAGTGACAAATCCGAGTCTTGATCCATGGTAACTCAACGGACACCTTCGGAGATACCTGTAGAGCACCTTTATAGTCACCGAGTAACGTTGCGACGTTTGATGCACACAAGGTATTCCTCCGGTGTCAGTGAGTTACATGACCTCATGGTCATAGGAATGAATACTTGAGACGTAGAAAACAATAGTAACAAAATGACACGATCACATGCTACGTTCATAGTTTGGGTCTTATCCATCATATCATTCTCATAATGATTTGATCCACTCATCAAGTGACAACACTTGCATATGGTTAGAAAACCTTAACCATCCTTGATCAACTGACTAGTCAACTAGAGGCTTACTAGGGACATTGTTTTGTCTATATACCCACACATGTGTCTATGCTTTCATTCAATACAATTATAGTATGGATAATAAACGATTATCTTGAAACAGGAAATATAATAATAACTATTTTATCATTGCCTCTAGGGCATATTTCAAACAGTTTAACCCGAAAAGGTAGAATCTTTTTTTGATTTTTTCAAAAAAAAATTGAATATTTTTGATTTGTTTTTATGTTTTATTCCAATTTTCAAATATTTGAATTATTGGACAATTTAATCTCTAATCATCCATCCTCACTGCTCCACCATGGAGCACTTATTCTAACTCGTCTAACTTCCAAACCGGTCACCCATCCTCCCACCGGTTCAGCCCGAGCATGCTTAACTTTGTGGTTCTATAACCCTAGTTGCCAAGTGTGCACTTGTTGTATTTCTAACAATAGTAAGCTATCAATCCTAAACAACCTGACGTCTTGATGTCATGTCACATTATTTAATTTTTTGAATTCCAAACAATTATTAAAATAAACAAAATAATAATATTAATAGTGAATTTCAAAGAAAACGACCTAATACTTTATTCTTTTTTTGCCATTTATTCATTTTATATAGCCTAATTAATATCTTTAAATATGTAAATCGAAATTCGACAAATAATATATCCATTATTACCAGAAAAATGTGAGGAATCCAAATATGACATCATTTATTTATTTTTAATTTTTTTATTTTTCTGAAAAAAAACTTCTTTTTGAAATAACTTGTTTTTACATTTGGAATTTTGAGCATGTGAGAAAACTTCACCGGGCAAGCCTGGGTGAAATCGAGTCCCAATTTTTCTCTAGTTTTTTTTATATGTTAAACTTTTTTTACGTCGTATGCAAAAGTTATGGCCGTTTTACATTTTTTTTGCAAAAACGGTCAAATTCATATCTCAAAATTTCTATACCAACTAGACACTAAAACCAAAGTACATCTCAAAGGGTTTTATTTTTTGAAGATTTTATCATTTTTGTTTATTTTCTACAAAACTAAAAAAGACGGTCCAAGGGGGGGGGGGTAGAGTTTGAAATTTTCATAATCCCCCTTCAGCCAAGAATCCAATCATACCCGTCGACTACATCTGCTAGCACCTTCCCCGTAAGAGTCACAACTAAGGTTAACCAAGCCAGAGTTAACCCTTTCTAACTTCATTTGCTATTTTTCATGCATTTAATGATTTTTTTGAGCTAAATGACCCTGAAATTGAAAAGCACTATAATGAACTCTGAAAATGTTGAAACTTGGCATGGTATCATCATTTCACCCACATAGCTTGTGCTAAAAAGTTGAGAGGGTTACGGCAAAAACTAGATGCACTTCGTGTACAAACTGGACCATCTCCTTCGAATATCAAGGTTTCACACGAAAACCCATCTGCTACAAATGCATTTCATTTTTTTACTTATTTCAACTCTAGACTTTTTGTGCATCTTGTGCATTCAATATACACCATTCAAAACCACATCCTAAAATTTCAACCCTTTATAACTTCATTTGCTATTTTTCATGCATTTAATGATTTTTTGACCTAAATGACCGTGAAATTGAAAAACCCGACAAATGAACTCTGAAAAGGTTGAAACTTGGCATGGTATCATCATTTCACCCATATAGCATGTGCTACAAAGTTAAGAGGGTTACCACAAAAACTGGATGCACTTCGTGTACAAAATGGACAATCTCTTTCGAAGTATTAGGGTTTCGAACGAAAACTCATCTCTTACAAAGGGATTTCAATTTTTTGAACTTATTTGAACTCCATACTTTTTGTGTATTCAAAATGCACCATTCAAAGGCACATCATAAATTTTCAACAATTTCTGACTTTATTTGGTATTTTTCATGCACTTACTTATTTTTTTGAGCTAATTGACCCTGAAATTGAAAAGCACTTTAGTCCCGGTTCAAGACACGAACCGGGACTAAAGCCTCCAAACCCTTTAGTCCCGGTTCGAGACACGAATCGGGACTAAAAGTCCCATTTGAACGAACCGGGACTGATGCCCGTCCGGCGCCCTTGCCGCTCGAACAGGGACTAATGCTAACATTAGTCCCGGTTCGTAATGGAAGTGGGAATGATGTGTAAATCGAGCTCGGACGAAAGCCCTGTTTTCTACTAGTGTATCATGGACTGTTCAGCCAGCTGAAATTAAAGCCAGTTAATCCATGGGTTACACATGTTCTATTATATTAGTCAAAGTATGTCCTCTCTAATCTAATGATGGTAACATTATTCAAAGAAGATATGTTATTAAAAATACAATATAAATGTTTGCCTGCGACAATTAGGACTACCCCTTCTGATTCGTACTTTGTAAACGTATTTGGCTCTTGGGAATTACATGCAGGGAACCTATATCTGGATGATATATTGAACTGCTCTGAATTTTTAGCAAGAGGATACTCATATTTTTGAGGCGGCATTTAATATCTAGGCCTACCCCTCTTTGCCTAGCTAGCACATGCATTAACGCGCTATCATTACTCTGATCAAACTGTGTCCGTAGTTTAAACTTTCAAATTAACTAATTGTATGTCTCACCTATCTCCATATCACCCTACAAGGTTACATTTCTCACGTTTAAGTAACTTCTGAACTTTGAAAATAACTTGATAAGTCCATTGATGTCTTTCTTTATAGAATCGACTTTTCTAACTGAACCACATTGATATGTTCCTTTATAGAATCAATTTTCACGTTTAGCTGGTGCCATAATGCTTATTTTCTGTCTTTTTTGTTTAAGTGAACCTCGTTTCTCAGTATGTGCTGGATGGTAATTTTTTTGAGCGTGAACACAATAAATTAAAGCAATTTCTGGATGTATCAGTGATGAAATAAGGTATTATAGCTACTAAATATTTCTCTAGCCAACTTCATTTATTGACGATGGGAGATGAGTACTCAATATTGTGTGAATAAAGCATCTTAATGATTATATATTACTAAATTCGAAAGACATGTGGTTTCATCCTTACAAGTGAAACAGTTACAGAAATTTTGGTGCCATATAACCCAGAACTTTTCGTTAAGACCAGAGATTTAACTGTACTTAATTTCAGCCATGATTTTTATATATTGTATGACATTTTCATTTTATAGATAGTACCCTCTGTATGTATATGCGCAGAACAGTATTTTAAATATTGTACTCCTTATATATTTTCCAAATCGCTAGCCCGTGCTGATGCACGGGTTAATGACTAGTTTAGAACTAAACCAGACTGGCGCTATTTTGATCACAACTACGTGGTGTTGTTTTTTGTGGAGAAATAAAGTTTTAAGAATTGGAAAAAAGTTTTTGACAATTTTTTTGGAAGAAAATAGAAATACTGGAGCAAAGAACCACCAGGGGGGCCTGGTGCCCACTAGACACTAGGGCGCGCTAGCCTCCCTGGTGTGGAATGATATCTAGTGGGCACCTTGTGGCCCATCTTGGCGTGATTCCAACGTCTAAAAATCCTATAAATATATAAACCGCCAAAAATAACCCCAGATCAGAAGTTCCTCCGCCGTAGCTCTCTGTATCGATGAAAAACCAATCTCGAGAGAAAATAGTAGCAAAAACATGAGAGAAACAGAGAGAGGAATCCAATCCTGGAGGGGCTCTCACCACTCCGGGAGCCATGGAAGCTAAGGACCAGAGGGGAGATCCTATCCCCATCTTGGGAGATGCCATGGGGGAAGAGGCCTAAGGGGGGGGGGGACTCTCTCCCCCTCTCTTTTGGTGGCGTCGGAGTTCCGCTAGGGGAACCATCACCGCGGTGATCATCTTCATCAAAATCACCATCTTCATCGCCTTCCTCATGTCTTTTCAGCGGTCCACTCTCCCGCACCCCGCTGTAAGCCCCTACTTGAACATGGTGTTTCATGCCACATAGTATTAATCAATGATTGATTGCTATCCTATGATGTTTGAGTAGATCTATGTTGTCCATTGGGTTGATTGCTAATCTTGATTGGCTTGAGTGTATGTTTTATTTTGGTGTTGTCCTAAGGTGCTTTCCGTGAGGCGCACACGTTAAAGATACACACTAGAGGGTGTTGCAATATGTTCATGATTCTTTTATAGTGGGTGGCGAGAGTGACAGAAACTTACACTCGAGTAAGAGAGTTGTGCGCGTATGGGAGTAAAGAGGACTTGATACTTAAGGCTATGGTTGGATTTTACCTTAATGATTTCTAGTAGTTGCAGATGCTTGCTAGAGGTCCAATGATAAGTTCATATGATCCAAGTACAGAAATTATGTTAGCTCATGCCTCTCCCTCATATAAAATTGCAAGAATGATTACCGATCTTGTTATCAATTGCCTAGAATGATTCGGCACACCATACCATCATTATTCCACACTCGCTATTTGTAATGTATTGTAATATATTCTAACTCTATTTAATGTAGCAACTATTTTCATATTTTAGTTCTCCAATATCATGCAAAATATATCCTCTTTATACCCACGATGCAATTTTATTTCTCGTTACTAGAAAGAAGCAAACACTTGGTGTACGTACAGTAGTATTAGTGGAAGATTGTATTTGAGAGAATATTGATCTTACCTTTAGATCCTTGTGGGTTCGACACTCCGTACTTACCACTTCTATCTTTGGAAAGTGCAACAGTAATTCCTTGCACTTGGGGATTATCAATCTCTTTTTTGGCGCCGTTGCCGGGGAGCAATAGCGTGGGGTTAATATTTTCGTGTATGCTTTTTTGCTTCTATCACTAAGTAGATTTTTTTTCTTGTTTTCTTTATACAGTCGTGGGTGAAACAAACAAAAAATGAAAATTAAAAATGAAAAATTACTTGCCTTTTATAAGAGAAGCAATTGGAAAGTTGTGCATTGAAGAAGTGAGGGTCGACCTTGAACACTTTTGTTCATGCTCATGGAAAAAATGTAAAAAAATTCATGGAAGTTTCTCATAAAAATAATTATCTCCTTATAAATACCAGTGAACCATAAAACAATGTCCATGATGCTCTTTTGCATGTTTCGTCCACTATCTTTATGTGAGCATCAATGAAATCCTCATGTCTACCTAAAATGCATTAAAGAAAAGCGCTTGTTGGGAGACAACCCAATATTTTTCCTTTCTGTTCTTATGTGTTCATATGATTAATCTACTGTAGTAATCAAGTTTTGTGTCTTTTATTTCAATAAAGTGCCAAGTAAAGCCTTTGGGATAGTGTGGATAATTTTTTGTTTGATTCTCTGCAAAAACAGAAAGTTTTGCATCTAGTAAATGGATTATGTGATTTTATTGGAGAGACAAATAATTTTGAATTTTTTACACAATATGGATATGCAAATTGTATGCGTTGTTCTATTTTTCAGAATTTTTAGAGTCACGGAAGTATGGTTTTAATGCAGATCCTCACAAATTGTTCTGTTTTTTACATATTCTATTCCGCGTGCATAGGTTGCATGTTTTAATCTTTCCATAACTTATATTGAATGATATAAATTTTGGGGATGATAGACTACAATAGCATTATGTGAGAAAATTATGAAACTTGTCTTGTGAGTACCTGAGTGAATTATTTATATTTATCATATTAACCCATCTCACGAAGTTCCGTTAAATTTTGTGTGATTGAAGTTTTTAAGTTTTGGGTGAGATGCCAATATGAGGAGAATAAGTAGTAGAAAGAGACTAAGATTGGGGATGCCCAAGGCACCCCAAGGTAATATCCAAGAAAGGCTGAAGCGTCTAAGCTTGGGGATGCCCCGGTAGGCATCCCCTCTTTCATCTCCAACATTATCGGTATATCTTTTTTGGAGCTATGTTTGTATTCATCACATGATATGTGTTTTCCATGGAGAATAATATTTTTCTCTCTTAGATGTTATTTATAATCTTTTTTTTCAATAAAGAGTTCCAAGAATTGCCTTTCAAATGCTTGAATTGCATGTGTGACGTCTCTTGTATAAAAACAGAAACTTATGTTGGAATGTTTGAATTATCCAATTTTACTCGAACGTGGAAAGTTTCTAAACTTTTTACACAGTACTTCAATAAAAATTATTTATCACTTCCTAAATTTTCAGAAAATTTTGGAGATATAAAAGTAAACTTTTTATATATATCGCTAAAGACTGTTGTGTTTGGACAGATTGTTGTCATAGTTTCGTTATCTAGTTATAATATAGTTTCCATGGCTTATATTGATAGATATAAGTTGTGGAAATGATAGTATACAGTACCTAATGTTTGAAAATTATTATGTAACTTGTCTTGGCAGTACATAAAGAGTTGATTTACTTTTATATGTACTAACCTATCTCACGAGTTCTTTTCAAGTTTTGTGTGGATGAAGTTTTTGAGACTTAGGTGAAACCATGATATGAGAGGAATTAAGGAGATACAAAATCTCAAGCTTGGGGATGACCAAGGCACCGAGGTAAATATTCCAAGAAGTCTTAAGCATCTAAGCTTGGGGATGCTATGCATCCCACCTCTCTTCATCAACAACTATCGGTTAGCCTATGTTGAGCCTAAATTTTTACTTGTCCACATGATATGTGCTATTCTTGGAATGCATTTTTGTTTAGTTTGTTGTGTGAATAAAATTATCAGATCTGAAAATCTTTATTGAGAGAGAGTACTCACTTAGCTACTTGATTGTTTAACTGCTCATTGATCCTCACTTATATGTTTTGAGAGTAGTTTGCTTGTTTGCTCTTGTGCTTCACTTATATCCTATGAGTAAATTGTTGAATGAATTGAATACCATGAAGTTGAAATTATATGTTCATCTCATGCCTAGTAGTAGCTTCACATTGGGTTTATAAAGGGAAATCTTTTGAAGCTTGACAATCACAATATTGATCGTACAAGGAATTCATGAATGATTGGTATGAGGAAGAGAACTTTCACATATAAATATATTATCTTGGACATCTTCTATGGTTGTGAATACTGGTACCTCTTGAGCTTGCGTTGGTTTTCCCTTGAAGAGGAAAGGGTGATGCAGCACAGTAGCAGTAAGTATTTCCCTCAGTTTGAGAACCAAGGTATCAATCCAGTAGGAGAATCAAGCCAAGTGTCCAGAGTACCTGCGCTATAAAGGGGTTGTCAATTCCTTCAAGATTGATTGCAAAGTGAGATCTGAAGGCGGAAAGTGCAATGAAGTAAAATTGTAAGGCTGAAAATATGATGTGAAGGAGACCCGGGGGCCATAGTGTTCACTAGAGGCTTCTCTCAAAATAGAAAATATTACGGTGGGTGAACAAATTACTGTCGAGGAATTGATAGAACCCAGCAAAGTCATGATGATATCTAAGGCAATGATCATACATATAGGCATCATGTCCGAGACAAGTAGACCGATACTTTCTGCATCTACTACTATTACTCCACACATCGACCGCTATCCAGCATGCATCTAGTGTATTGAGTTCATGACAAACAGAGTAACGCCTTAAGCAAGATGACATGATGTAGAGGGATAAATTCATGCAATATATATAATCCCCATCTTTTGCCCCTTGATGGCAACAACACGATGCGTGCCTCGCTACCCCTTCTGTCACTGGGTGAAGTCACCGCACGGTATGAACCCAAAACCAAGCACTTCTCCCATTGCAAGAATCATAGATCAAGTTGGCGAAACAAAACCCACAACTCGAAGAGAATTAAAAGGATATTAAATCATGAATATAAGAGATCAGAAGAAACTCAAATAAGATTCATAGATAATCTGATCATAAATCCACAATTCATCGGATCTCGACAAACACACCGCAAAAGAAGATTACATCGGATAGATCTCCATGAAGATCATGGAGAACTTTGTATTGAATATCCAAGAGAGAGAAGAAGCCATCTAGCTACTAGCTATGGACCCGAAGGTCTATGGTGAACTACTCACGCATCATCGGAGAGGCAATGGTGTTGATGAAGAAGCCCTCCGTATCTGAATCCTCCCTCCGGCAGGGCACCAGAACGTGCCCGAGATGGGATCTTGTGGAGACAGAAGCTTGCAGCGGCGGAAAAGTATTTTCGTGGATCTCTCGCGTAGTTTTGGATTTTTCGAGAATTTATAGGCGGAAGAGGTAGGGCAGACGAGCCATAGGGGGCCCACAAGCCTGCTAGGCACGCCCCCTGGCCGCGCCTAGGGGGCTTGTGGCCTCCCCTGGTGGCATCTGCCTTGGTTCTCACGCCCCCTGCATATCTTTTGTACCGGAAAAAATATTTTCGGAAGTTTTATTCTGTTTGGACTCTGTTTAATATTCTCCTCTGAAAAGGGTCAAAAACACGGAAAAAATAGGAACTGGCACTTGGCACTGAGTTAATAAGTTAGTCCCAAAAAAAAGATATAAAAGGCATACAAAACATCCAAAGTTTGACAAGATAATAGCATGGAACCATGAAAATTATAGATACGTTGGAGACGTGTCAAGCATCCCCAAGCTTAACTCCTGCTCGTCCTCGAGTAGGGAAGTGATAAAGACTGAATTTTTGATGTGGAATGCTACCTAGCATGTTAGTCCTTTGTAACTTCTTTCATGTGACATGAATGTTCAGATCCATAAGATTCAAAACAATAGTTTGCTATTGACATGAAAACAATAATACTTCAAGCAAACTAGCAAGGTAATCATGAACTTTCGAGATAACAAGGCCAAAGAAAGTTATCCCTACAAAATCATATAGTCTGGCTATGTTCCATCATCCCCACACAACTAATTTAAATCATGCACAACCCCAGTATTGGCCAAGTAATTGTTTTGGCACTCTTTCTTTCTCAAACCTTTTTCAACTTTCACGCAATACATGAGCATGAGCCATGGATATAGCACTATAGGTGGAATAGAGTGTGGTGGAGGTTGTGAGACAAAAAAGGAGGAGATGGTCACATCGACTCGGCGTATCAAAGGGCTATGGAGATGCCCATTAATAGATATCAATGTGAAAGAGTAGGGATTACCATTAAATGGATGCACTTAGAGCTATAAGTATGTGAAAGCTCAAAAGAAGAACTAGTGGGTGTGTATCCAACCTGCTTGCTCAAGAAGACCTAGGGCAATTTTGAGGAAGCCCATCGTTGGAATATACAAGCCAAGTTATATAACAAATATTCCCACTAGCATATGGTGGTGACAAATCAAGAGACTCTCAATCATGAAGACGATGGTGCTATTATGAAGCACAAGTGTGGAAAGAGATAGTAGCATTGTCCCTCCTCTCTTTTTCTCTATACTTTTTTGTTTGGGCTCTTTGGCCTATTTCCATGTCTCTCTTTTTTTGTGTGGGCAACTTTGGCCTCTTTTTTTTTCCTCACATGGGACAATGCTCTAATAATGATGATCATCACACTTTAATTTACTCAAAGCTCAATGCTTAGAAGAATGATGACTCTTATAGGAAATGCCTCCGGCAGTGTACCGGGATGTGCAACGATCTATCTTGGCGTATGACTCACTAGCTATCTTACGATCATGCAATGGAAAATGAAAGTGACGGCACAAGTCATGAGACGGAACAGTGGGAGTTGCATGGAAATATATCTTGGAATGGCTATGAAGATGCCATAGTAGGTAGGTATGGTGGTTGTTTTGAGGAAGACATATGGTGGGTTTGTGCACCGGCAAAAGTTGCGCGGCACTAGAGAGGATAGCAACGGTGGAAGGTGAAAGTGCATCTATACCATGGACTCACATTAGTCATGAAGAACTCACATACTTATTGCGAAAGTTTTTATCAGTAATCGAAACAAAGTGCTAAATGCATACTCCTAGGGGAAGGGTTGGTAGGTGTTAACAATCGCGCGATCCCGACCGGAACACAAAGGATGACAATCAATAGATCAATTATGCTCCGACTTCCTAACATGGTGGTTCACCATACGTGCATGTTACGGGAATCACTAACTTCAACACAAGTATTTCTAGATTCACAACACCCTACCAACATGACTCTTAGTATCACCAAATCCATATCTCAAAACTAATTGAGAGGAATCAAACTTCACTTTCTAATCAATGCACATGAAGATGGAAGTTTTATTGTATCCTCTTCGGATTCCTATCACCTTTGGGACTACTTTCATAGCACAAGCCAACTACCAAGTTACTCAGAGTGATCACTCTCAAAAAGATATAAGTGAAGATCAAGAGTTCTTATTTCTCCAAAATATGACACCGCCGTGCTCTAAAAGATCTAAAGTGAAGCGCATGTGAGCTAAATTGCCTAACTCAAAAGATATAAGCGAAGCTCAAAGAGTATTCTAGCAAAATCACGATGAGTGCATGTCTCTCTAAAAAGGTGTGCAACAAGGATGATTGTGACACAACAAAAAGAAAAGACTCCTACGATACAAGACGCTCCAAGCAAAACACATATCATGTGGTGGGTAAAGATCTAGGCACATATGGCCGGTCAAATATATTTGATCATGACTTATTATTGATTACAATTATCTCTATGATAAATGAGTTCGGAGGTGAAACATTAAGCCCCTATCTTTCTGAGTGTTTGATGGATATAATTTGTTCTAAAAAATACTTTGAGTACTAGCAATCATAGAAGACTATATGATGATTGAGTATGTAGAGTTCTTACTTAGACTCTGTTGAGAATAAGTTGAATTGCAATTGTTTGGTGAGTAAGGACATGGGTTGTTAAGTTTCAAGAGATTTCATTGTTTGAACCATAACATGTGAATTGGTTGCTACTTTATCATCATGAGTTTAATAAGAAAGTTGTTGTTATGATGCTAGGAAAAGTGATTGAATTATCATTTATCAAACTTATGCACTATGCTAGTATTCACATTTCATAAATTATTTCTTTCATCATTTACCTACTCGAGGACGAGTAGGAATTAAACTTGGGGATGCTTAAATGTCTCCAACGTATCGACAATTTATGAAGTATTCATGCCATGTTTGCCTATGTTTACAATACTTTTATATGGTTTTCCTGCACTTTATATGGTTTATTTAGAACTAACCCAGACTGACGTGGTTTGTACCAGAACTACTCGGTCTTGTTTTTTGTGCAGAAATAAAAGTTCTAAGAACTGGACCAAACTTTTTGATTATTTTTTTGGAAGAAAAGAGAAATACTCGAGCAAAGAAGGTGGCCACTAGACACCAGGGCGTGCCAGCCCCCCTGGTGTGGGTTGATATCTAGTGGGCACCTCGTGGCCCATCTTGGCGTGATTCCAACGCCCAAAAATCCAATAAATATAGAAACCTACAGAAATAACCCTAGATTACAAGTTCCTCCACCGCTGCTCTAAGTATTGACAAAAAACCAATCTGGAGAGAAAACAGTAGCGGAAGCAGGAGAGAAACTGAGAGAGGGGTCCAATTTCGGAGGGGCTCTCGCCCCTCCGGGAGCCATGGATGCCAAGGACCAGAGGGGATAACCTCTCCCCATACTGGGAGAGGCCATGGAGGAGGTGGCCTAAGGGGGGAAACTCTCTCCCCCTCTCTTCCGGTGGTGCCGAAGTGCCGTTAGGGGAACCATCATTGCGGTGATCGCCTTCAGCAACACCACCGTCTTCATCACCTTCCTCATGTGGTTTCAGCGGTCCACTCTCCCGCACACCGCTGTAATCCCCTACTTGAACATGGTGTTTCATGCCACATAGTATTAATCATTGATTGATTGCTATCCTATGATGTCTGAGTAGATATATGTTGTCCTCTGGGTTGATTGATGATCTTGATTGGCGTGAGTACATGTTTTATTTTGGTGTAATCCTAAGGTGCTTTCTGTGAGGTGCACAAGTGAAAGATCAACATTGGAGGGTGTTGCAATATGTTCATGATCATCTTATAGTGGGTGGCAAGTGTTACACAAACTTACACCCGAGTAAGAGAGTTGTGCGCGTATGGGAGTAAAGAGAACTTCATACTTAAGGCTACGGTTGGGTTTTACCTTAATGATTTATTGTAGTTGCGGATGCTTACTAGAGTTCAATTCATAAGGTCGTATGATCCAAGTAAGGAAAGTATGAGCCTCTCCCTCATATAAAATTGCAAGAATGATTATCGATCTTGTTATCAATTGGCTAGGATGATTCCGCACACCATACCATCATTATTCCACACTCGGTATTTGTAACATATTGTAATATATTTTAACTTTATTTAATGCAGAAACTATTTTCATATTTTAGTTCTCCAATATCATGCAAAAACTATCCTCTTTATACCCACAACGCAATTTTATTTCTCGTTACTAGATAGAATCAAACACTTGGTGTATGTAGAGTCGTATCGGTGGCAGATAGGACTTCAGAGAATATTGATCTTACCTTTATCTCCTTGTGGGTTCGACACTCCATACTTACCACTTCCATCTTTGAAAAGTTCGACGATGATTCCTTGCACTTGGAGACTATCAAGCTCAATAGTGTGGGGTTAATATTTTCGTGTATGCTTGTTTCCTTCTATCACTAAGTAGATTTTATATTTGTTTTATTTATTTATTTTTGTTTTCTTTATTTAATTGTGAGTGAAACAAACAAAAATATTGAAAAATTAAAAATACAAAAAATTACTTGCCTTTTATAAGAGAAGCGATTGGAAAGTTGTGCATTGAAGAAGTGAGAGTGGACCTTGAACAGTTGTGTTCATGCTCATGGAAACAATGTAATAAAATTCATGGAAGTTTATCATAAAGTAATAATTTCCTGAAATACCACTGAACCATAAAAATAATTTTCATGGCGCTCTTTTGCATGTTTCGTCTACTATCATTATGTAAGCATCAATGAAATCATCATGTCCAGCTAAAAGGCATTAAAGAAAAGCGCTTCTTGGGAGACAACCAACACTTTTACTTTCTGTTCTTATGAGTTCACATGATTAATCTACTGTAGTAATCAAGTTTTGTGTCTTTTATTTTAATAAAGTGCCAAGTAAAGCCTTTGGGATTGTGTGGATACTTTTTTGATTCATTCCGTGCAAAAACAAAAAAGTTTGGCATCCAGTAAATGAATTATACAATTTTATTTGAGAGTCAAATAATTCTGAAAAAAATTCATGAAATTTATATGCAAATTCTTTCCGTTGTCCTAATTTTTTATAATTTTTAGGGTCAGGTAAGTATGGTTTTAATGCAAATCTTCACACACTATTCTATTTTTTGACAGATTCTGTTTTGCGTGCATAGTTTGCTTGTTTTAGTGATTCCATAACTTATACTGGGTGATA
Organism: Hordeum vulgare subsp. vulgare; assembly: GCF_904849725.1. NCBI lineage: Eukaryota > Viridiplantae > Streptophyta > Magnoliopsida > Poales > Poaceae > Hordeum > Hordeum vulgare. Next base: position 565,601,262 of record NC_058524.1, on the reverse strand, counting down.
TACATTATGATAATGATAGAATATAGTAGTCATTATATATCTTGTCTTGTTAGTACCTAAGTGAATGATCTATATTTATCATACTAACCCATCTCACGAAGTTCCGTTAAGTTTTGTGTGATTGAAGTTTTCAAGTTTTGGGTGAGATACCAATATGAGGAGAATAAGTAGCTGCAAGAACCTAAGATTGGGGATGCCAAAGGCACCCCCAAGGTAATATCCAAGAAATAATCAAGTCTCTAAGCTTGGGATGCCCCGGCAGGCATCTCCTCTTTTATCTCCAACATTATCGGTATATCCTACTCGAAGTTGTATTTTTATTCATCACATGATATGTGTTTTTCTTGGAGGATCATTTTTTTCTTTTAGATGATATTTATAATCTTATTTTTAATAAAAATTTCCAAGAATTTCCTTTAGCATGCTTGAATTGCATGTGTGATGTGTGTTGTACAAAAACAGAAACTTATGCTATAGTATTTGAATTATACTATTTTATTGGAACGTGGAAAGTTTCTGAAATTTTTAAACAGTACTTTCATACAAATTATTTATAATGTACTAAATTTTCGGAATATTTGGAGATAATAAAGTAAACTTTATATATATATATATATCACAAATGACTGTTCTGTTTGGATATAAGTTTCCAGGGCTTATCTACTTATCTTATAGTTTCCATGGCTTATATTTGTAGATATAAGTTGTGGAAATGATAGTACACAATACCTAATGTTTGAAAATATTATGCAACTTGTCTTGGCAGAACATAAAGAGTTGATTTACTTTTATATGTACTAACCTATCTCGCGAGTTCTTTTGAAGTTTTGTGTGGATGAAGTTTTTGAGACTTAGGTGAAACCATGATAGGAGATAAATTAAGGAGATACAAAATCTCAAGCTTGGGGATGACCAAGGCACCCCAAGTAAATATTCCAAGAAGTCTTAAGCATCTAAGCTTGGGGATGCTACACATCCCACCTCTCTTCATCAACAACTATCGGTTAGCCTATGTTGAGCCTAAATTTTTATTTGTCCACATGATATGTGCTATTCCTGGAATGCATTTTTGTTAAGTTTTTTGTTTGAATAAAATTATCTGATCTGAAAATATTTATTAAGAGAGAGTCCTCATATATCTACTTGAATTTTTAAATACTCATTGATCTTCACTTATATCTTCTGAGAGTATTTTGATTGTTTGCTCTTGTGCTTCACTTATATCCTATGAGTAAATTGTTGAATGAATTGAATACATGAAGTTTAAATTATACGTTCATGTCATGCCTAGTAGTAGCTTCACATCGGGTTTAGAAAGTAAAATCGTTTGAAGCTTGACAATCACAATATTGGTCATACTACTAATTCATGAACGATTGGTATAAGGAAGAGAACTTTCACATATAAATATATTATCTTGGACATCTTCCATGATTTTTAATACCCATTAATTATTTTTAAACTTGAGGAACTTTCACAAACTATTCTGTTTTTGACAGATTCTGTTTTGCGTGCATAGTTGCATGTTTTAGTCTTGCCATAACTTATATTGAGTGATATAAATTTTGGGGATGATAGAATACAGTAGTCATTATGTGAGAAAAATTATGAATCTTGTCTTGTTAGTTACTAAGTGAATTATTTATATTTATCATATTAACCCATCTCACGAAGTTTCGTTAAGTTTTGTGTGATTGAAGTTTTTAAGTTTTGGGTGAGATACCAATATGAGGAGAATAAGTAGTAGAAATAAACTAAGATTGGGGATGCCCAAGGCACCCCCAAGGTAATATCCAAGAAAGAGTCAAGCGTCTAAGCTTGGGGATGCCCCGGTAGGCATCCCCTCTTTCATCTCCAACATTATCGGTATATCTTTCTTGGAGCTATATTTGTATTCATCACATGATATGTGTTTTTCTTGGAGAGTACTTTTTCTCTCTGCTAGATGTTATTTATAATCTTGTTTTTCAATAAAAAGTTCCAAGAATTGCCTTTCGAATGCTTGAATTTCATGTGTGACGTTTGTTGTATAAAAACAGAAACTTATGTTGGACTATTTGAATTATCCTATTTTACTGGAAAGTGGAAAGTTTCTAAAAAATTTACACAGTACTTTCATACAAATTATTTATCACTTCCTAAATTTTCAGAAATTTCTGGAGATATAAAAGTAAACTTTATATATATATATCGCTAAAGACTGTTGTGTTTGGACAGATTGTTGTCATAGTTTCGTTATCCAATTATCATATAATTTCCGTGGCTTATATTGATAGATATAAGTTGTGGAAATGATAGTATACAGTACCTAATGTTTGAAAATTATTATGCAACTTGTCTTGGCAATACATAAAGAGTTGATTTACTTTTATATGTACTAACCTATCTCACTTCTTCTTTTCAAGTTTTGTGTGGATGAAGTTTTTGAGACTTAGGTGAAACCATGATATGAGAGGAATTAAGGAGATACAAAAGCTCAAGCTTGGGGATGACCAAGGAACCCAAGTAAATATTCCAAGAAGTATTAATCATCTAAGCTTGGGGGTGCTATGCATCCCACCTCTCTTCATCAACAACTATCGGTTAGACTATGTTGATCCTAAATTTTTACTTGTCCACATGATATTTGCTATTCTTGGAATGAAATTTTTGTTTAGTTTGCTGTTTGAATAAAATTATATGATCTGAAAATCTTTATTGAGAGAGAGTACTCACTTAGCTACTTGATTGTTTAACTGCTCATTGATCTTCACTTATATGTTTTGCGAGTAGTTTGCTTGTTTGCTCTTGTGCTTCACTTATATCCTATGAGTAAATTGTTGAATGAATTGAATACCATGAAGTTGAAATTATATTTTCATGTCATGCCTAGTAGTAGCTTCACATTGGGTTTATAAAGTGAAATATTGTGAAGCTTAACAATCACAATATTGATCGTACAAGGAATTCTTGAATGATTGGTATGAGGAAGAGAACTTTCACATATAAATATATTATCTTGGACATCTTCTATGATTGTGAATACCCATTAATTATTTTTAGACTTGAGAAAATTAGTTGAAGTTGGACAAGGAAGACAATGTTATGAGTTATGGTTGTGTATATTTGCGTAGAAGTTATATTGTTATGGATCCTCCAACATATGGTGTTTGCTTAGGATCTTTGGCTAGCCAAAAAACTGTACTAAGTAGAGATACTAACTGTGCATACGAAAACCCTTAAACCCAGTTTCTTGTCATGAGTGTCCACCATACCTACCTATGGATTGATTGTGATCCTGAAAGTAGTTTGTCATCGGTGCAAAAAGGCAAGAAAATGCTTCTAAATATGTTTGTTCATTTAGTGTAAGTGAATATTGGGCGTTGTACGAACTTGTTATGGCAAATTAATACAAGCGACGGACTGCATAATAAAGGTTGCTATCATAAGCGGCAATATAATGTGACGTTCTTTTGCATTAAAGGATTGTGCATACAAAACCAAAAAGCGCATGGCAACCTCTGATTCCCTTTGTGATGGGCCTATCATTTACCTTTTAATATTTACTTTTATGCAAGACTCAATACTATGCATTCTCATTTCAATCTCAATTATTCTCTGGTTGGCAAGAATCGTGTGGTGGGGAAAGATCTAGGCACACATGTCGTGTCAAATATATTTGATCATGACTTATTATAATTGGCAATTATCTCTATGATAAATGAGTTGGGAGGCGAAACATTAAGCCCCTATCTCTCTATGTGTTTGATGGATGCCATTTGTTCTAAAAATTTGCTTTGAGTACTAGCAATCATAGATGACTATATGATGATTGAGTATGCAGAGCTCTTACATAGACTTTGTTGAGCATAATTTGAATTGCAATAGTTTGGTGACTAAGAACATGGGTTGTTAAGTTTCAAGAGAGTTCATTGTTTGAACCATAACATGTGAATTGGTTGCTACTTTATCATGATGAGTTTTATGAGAAAGTTGATGTTATGATGCTAGGAAAAGTGATTGAAATTATCATTGATCAAAATTATGCACTATGCTAGCATTCACACTTCATAAATTATTTCTTTTATCATTTAGCTACTCGAGGACGAGTAGGAATTAAGCTTCGGAATACTGATACGTCTCCAACTATCGATAATTTATGAAGTATTCATGCCATGTTTGCCCATGTTTACAATACTTTTTTATGGTTTTGTTGCACTTTATATGATTTATTTAGAACTAACCCGGACTCATGTTGTTTTCAGCACAACTACCATGGTGTTGTTTTTTGTGCAAAAATAAAAGTTCTTGAATTTTTTTTGGAAGAAAATAGAAATACTAGAGCAAAGAACCACAAGAGGGGGGGCTGGTGCCCACTAGACACGAGGGCGCACTAGCCCCCCTGGCGTGTGCTGATATCTAGTGGGCACATCGTGGCCCATCTTGGTGTGACTCCAACGCCTAAAAATCCTATAAATATAGAAACCTCGAGAAAGAACCCTAGATCAGAAGTTCCTCCATCGCAAATTTGTGTATCGACGAAAAACCAATCTGGAGAGAAACCAATAGTGAAAACAGGAGAGAACTAGACAGAGGGATCCAATCCCAGAGGGTCTTTCTTCCCTCCGGGAGCCATGGAGGCTAAGGACAAGATGTGAGAACCTCTCCCCATCTTGGGAGAGGCCATGGAGGAGGAGGCCTCAGGGGGAGACTCGCTCCCCCTCTCTTCCTGTGGTGCCAGAGTGCCGCCGGTGGAACCATCGTTGCGGTGATCGTCTTCATCAACATCATTGTCTTCATCACCTTCCCCATGTGTTTTCAGCGATCCACTCTCACTCACCCCATTGTAACCCCCTACTTGAACATGGTGTTTCATGCCACATAGTATTAACCAATGATTGATTGCTATCCTATGATATTTGAGTAGATCTATGTTGTCCTTTGGGTTTATTGATGATCTTGATTGGCTTGAGTGTATGTTCTATTTTGGTGTTGCCCTAAGGTGTTGTCCGTGAGGCGCACACGTGAATGATCCACACTGGAGGGTGTTGCAATACTTTCATGATTCTTTTATAGTGGATGGCGAGAGTGACACAAACTTACACCCGAGTAAGAGAGTTGTGCGTGTATGGGAGTAAAGAGGACTTGATACTTAAGGCTATGGTTGGGATTTACCTTAATGATTTCTAGTACTTGCGGATGCTTGCTAGAGGTCCAATCATAAGTTCATATGATCCAAGTATGAAAAGTATATTAGATCACGCCTCTCCCTCATATAAAATTGCAAGAATGATGAAAGGATCGATATGGTTGACTAGAGGGGGGGGGGCTGAATAGGCAACTACCAATTTTTATCTATTCTTAACAACTTAGGGTTATCAACATAAAGGTTCTCTAAAATGACAACTAGGTGAGCAACCTATATGATGCTAACAACTATAACCGCAAAGGCAAGTAAGAAATACTCTACAACAATAACATACACAATGTAAAGGTTAGAGATAACCACAAGTGGAACCAATGAAGACGAGGATGTGTTACCGAAGTTCCTTCCCTTTGACATGAAGTACGTCTCCGTTGGAGCGGTGTGGAGGCATAATGCTCCCCAATAAGCCACTAGAGCCATCGTATTCTCCTCACGCCCCCACACAATGCAAGGTGTCGTGATTCCACTATAGGTCCCCTTGAAGGAGGCAACCGAACATTTACAAACAAGGTTGGTGCTATCTCCACACAAAGCTTGGAGGCTCCCAACAAGACAACGGAGCTTCACCGTAATGGAATGTGGCTCCGAGGTGACCTCAACCGTCTAGGGTGCTCAAACACCCAAGAGTAACAAGATCCACAAGGGATTAGTGGGGGGAATCAATTTTCTCTTGGTGGAAGTGTAGATCTAGGCCTTCTCAACCAATCTCTAGAAAATCAACAAGTTTGATTGGCTAGGGAGAGACAATGGAGTCTTGGAGGGTCAAAAGTAGGGTTCACGGAGTGGGAGAACCCTTTATATAGTGGGGGGGGACAAAACCAACCGTTACCACCACTTACTTCACGAGCAGAGCGGTACTACCGCTGACCCCAGCAGTACTATCGTGAGCCCAAGTGGTACTACCGCCAGGATTAGAGCGGTACTACCGCTTTACCCAAGGTAGTGCATGAGCTACTACTGGGCCTACCACCGCTGAGAAAGTCTTCGCAAAAAGTCCGTCGTGGCACAAACGCTACGAGAGCGGTACTAAAGACCTGTAGCGGTACTGTAACGCCCAAGATGCGACCCTATCCTTAATTTGGCACGAGGGCCTCGTCAGGGATAGAAGCACATCTCGTCGTTTCGCAAGAATGGATATCGTTACAAGTACATGTACTAAAGAGAAGAGTATATGGAATTGGCTTACACTCGCCACAAGCTACATCAGAGTCACATCAATACAATACATAAATATCACGAAGAAGAGCAGGGTCCGACTACGGACGAAAAGAAACGAGAAAAGAAGAACGACGTCCATCCTTGCTATCCCAGGCTGCCGGCCTGGAACCCCATCCTAGATCGATGAAGAATAAGAAGAATAAGCAACTCCAAATGAACAATCAACGCGCTTGCATCAAGTAACCTTGACTTGTACCTGCAACTGGTGTTGTAGTAATCTTTGAGCCACAGGGGACTCAGCAATCTCATTTCCAAAGGTATCAAGACTAGCAAAGCTTAATAGGTGAGATAGGGATAAGTGGTTCGGCTGCAACAAGCGACTAAGCATTTATTTGGTGGCTAACTTACGAGTACAAGAAATAAGAGGGGGTGATCTACGCATAGCGGACGTGACTACTGATGATCAAATGAATGATCCTGAAACCTACTTACGTCAGACATAACCCCACCGTGTCCTCATTCGGAGAAGGAGCTCGCGAAAGAGACAGTCACGGTTGCGCACTCAGTTGGAAGTTTTAATTAAGTTAACTTCAAGTTATCTAGAACCAGTGTTAAACAAATTTTCCACGTTGCCACATAACCGCGGGCACGACTTTCCGAAAGATTTAACCCTGCAGGGGTGCTCCAACTAATCCATCACAAATTACCACAAGCCGCATAGAAATCCTCGATCACAAAGCTCGCGATCTCGTCGGACTCCTTAGTGGAAAACCTCGACTCTGAGATTACCCAAAGCTTCACCGGAATCCCGATGCACAAGACATTCGTCAAAGGTAAAACTAATCCAGCAGGACCGCCCGGCGTGTCGACGATCCCGATAGGAGCCGCGTATCTCGTTCTCAGGATATGACGGATGAGCGATGGTTACCATGCCAGACGTCGAGTTTCCCCGGGTAGCGTTAGTAAGCTGCTCTGTTTTGGACCAGCACCATCGGCACTGGCCCTCCCTGTATTATGTAAAATTACTCCTCGGGTTCATGATGCCCTATGCTTTCAGTATTAACAAAATTATTATGTTAGGCAAATGTAGTACAAATGTTGGGCCTTGCTAGAGCAACTTTAATCTAAAACTAATTATCAAGGGGGTCCCCATAACAACCCCGATCGTGTTAGGAGCGCTCAAGTATGGAACATAACACTAATAGCCGAAACTAAGGGGGCAAAGTTGGAACAAAACACCAGGCTAGAAAGGCCAAGCCTTCCACCTTTTACCAAGTATATAGGTGCATTATATTAAATAGCATTTAATAGGGTGATATAACAAGGAACCCATGTTATCACATGGAAACAACTGCACCTGCAACTAGCAAAGCTAACACATGGTAAAGCAAACGGTAACATAGCCAATCAGTGGTTTGCTAGGTGGTGAACAGGTTGAAGGTTTTCATGGAAATGTTGGAAGGCTGATACTTAACATCTCGTAGGCAACGAGACATAACGATAGCAACGGGAAAACTAGCATGGCAATGATAGTAATGGTATCTAGGGAAATGGTCATCTTGCCTGAGATCCCTCTTGGAAGAAGAACGACTCCGTGAAGCAGACGAACCGATGTAGTCGAACGGGTCCTCACAGTCCGACACGCTTGCGGAACTCTATCGAGATGAAGGAAACCGAGAACAAACCTCAACACTGATATTCACCATGGCACACACATTACAAGATGCAATCCACATATGATGCATGATCAGCTGAATATAAGCAAGACATGGCATGACAATTCACAACGATCAAAGAAGTTCAATATGCAATGAGTTGCATATTGACGAAACTCCACGTTTAATTATTTAGTTCTATCCCGATTAGGTACATGTCAATATTGATTGTTGTTAAACATGGCAAGAGGTGAAGCGTAATTAAACTACCTATCTAGGCATTTTAAATGAGGTCGGAAATGACATATAGCACCTCCGAAACGACCTCATATGTTAATTTACAATTCTGTCCAGATCTGAACCAACACATTTAAATATTGGTTAAACAGCAAAATAAATAGGTTCACATGATTCAACGAGTCGTTACAAAAAATTTCCACATAGAGAACATCTCCAACGGAGCTACGGATCAGAAGATATGAACACCGCAAGATAGGATGGCATGAATGCAATATGTGTGCAACAACAGTCACGAGCATCTCAAATCATACAACCAACAAGATAATATGAAACTACACGAGATTCTAAGCAAGTTTCATATAGTACACGATCAAAACGGATCAACGGTAAACAACCACGAGCTAAACAAGAAATCACTACAATCTGCCAAAATCAGCCACATAGCATTTTCTACACCCCACAACTACGAGCTACACAAATCTAATATACTCAACCAAGGCATGAGGCGGTAGAGGGAAAGATTCACTACAACATACAACTAATAACATCTAGCATGGAAGCATGGATCACTAGGAAAAGAACTCACAAGATAGCATCTCACACACAGTTTCAGACTTAGACAAAAACACAGTTTATGAAAGTGCAGTTTTCGATCTGAAGGCATATTGAAAGCAGCAAAACCATAAGCTACAGGACTCCAAATGGCATGAAAATTTACAAAATGCTAGAGAATCTTAAGGTCTACAACTAACTCCATTGCACCAACGTCAAAAGAGCTATAGAACACTAGATAAACTCAAGACGAGACAACAACAAAATATAACAGATTTCAGACTTAGAAATATTTCAGCATCTACAAATCAGCACTATTTCCTAGCATATTGAGAGCAAGCAAACCACACCTAAACATGGATTTCTATTGCAACCAAAATTACCAGGGGCTAGTCTACACATCCAAGGGCATATCTCTAGTTGACAACTCCTTCATATCATGCATGGATTAAATCCCACAAAATAAACAAAAGGGCATCATGACAACGTATCACGTGCACTAAATTTCTCAAAAGTTAAAACTAAATACACAATTAAATTCTATGGATTTTTCTACCCCAAAAACATATATAACATGTGGGGTTGCAACACAAAAATATCGCCACACGAATATGCGAGAATATGTCCTAAACACGGTATAGAAAACTAGCTACGGAATCTTACATGCAAAAATACAACCAACTACTCTAAAATACATGGAAAAGGGTCCCTAAAAACATGAGCATTTTACATAAGGGATTTGAGCAACCCGGACACGCATGAAAAATAAATACGGCATAATCTCCTATTAGGACAGCATGCCTTTCTAGGCAAACAGCGAGTCAAACCACTTCAAATATGCATGCAAGTTGCAAATTATTAATCTAGGCGGAAAACTACACAAGTTTCATATATGACTCGCCTCAATCCGACATACGGTTTAGAAACTACGGGCATTTGAAAAATGCCTATTTTTCTGAAATTAATAAAACTGAAATCCTAAAAAAATAGCTAACGGGCCTAATCTGGTGGGTCTAACACGGCAAGCGCTTAATAACAAAAAATGCAGAGGCGGGGAAATAGACGGGCGCTCATAATGGCCTCTTGGGCCGGCCTGGACGGAGGAGAGGCTGGCAGCTCGGGCTGGCTCGGTGGGGCGACGAGCCTCGGGCGCTGGCGAGTGGAGGAGGCCCATGAGGCGGTGCGGCCTGGCGGCGTGCCTGGGCCGGCTCGATCGATGCTGGAGCTTTGTGCTCGTCTCCCTCGCGAAGCACGACCGACAGAGGCGACACCGGCGCACCTTGGGGCTCCGGCGAGAGGACGAGGGGCGGCGCCGGCTTAAGGTGGCTCCCCGGACCGGATCTTGCTGGATCCGGCCGATGGCGGCAAAGGTGGCGGCGCGGGGCTCGGCTGCGCGGTACACCGAGGGGCGGCACAACTAGGGCGCTGCTCGGACACGGGCCAGCGACAGGAGGGAGCCGGGGCGGCAGGCGATCCGGCGGCGGGGAAGCTCCGGAGACTGGGACTCGCGCGGCCGGAGGCTGGCGCACGAGCGAGCTCGGGAGGAGGGCTCGGGGAGAAGGCACGGCGGCTTCTCGGGCAGAGAGAGAGGTGGCGGCGCGATGGGCTTGGCCGAGCCCGATCTGGTCCTAGCGGGCCCGCGGGAGGAGGGGAGGAGAGAGGCTGCGACGGCTAGGATAGGATTTTGGGTGCGGATCACGAGGAGGATTAGGGTGGCGCCCAAATAGGTAGGGGAGGGGTGTTTATATAGGGAAAGGGGGCTATGGTTAGCAGAATTTCGCCCCGGTTTCAACCGCGCGATCTAAATCGGACAGTTTCAAATCCGGGACGGGCTAAGTGGCCGTGTAGAGTAGGTTAGCCGGAGATGAGAGAGAGAACGGGCACCCGGCAACGTATTTTAGAACACCGATAAAACGTGTGACGATAGACCGAATACGGTGCCGCACGAACGTTCGTTCGGGTACCAGACGGACTCCGATTGCGACAAAATTTGACACGCGGCTTACCTATATCTAAATAAGTCCGCACGTCAAGTTTCAACCCAATCAGATAATATTTTAAACACACTTTTAAAAACAAGGATTTGACGATGTCGCGAGAGCATGCGAGTGTGGTCGGGCTCAGAACAGGCAACGACGAACACGAAGAGAACCGACAACTAATAACGGATGCAAGATTTGAAAACTGGCAGCAATGGGATGCTGATGCAATGCTGATGCTGCGCATGATGCGATCATGATGCGACAAATAAAAATAACCACACAAAGAAAACGGAATAAAGGGGGAATCTTCTGGAACGTCGGTCTTGGGCTGTCACAACTCTCCTACACTACAAGAGGATCTCGACCCGAGATCCAAGCATGAAAGGGTGAGAGAATGAGAAAGCAAGAAGTAAAACTTAGTCGCTTCTTTGACAACGAGTGAAACCAATGATCCTTGAAGGTTGCAAAGAGATGAGGAATGATATGAGAAACAATCAAGAATTCACGGAAAAAATTCGGCAGCACTTCTGTAGGAAAAGGGGACAAAAATTCGATAAGATAGAAGAACTAGACAAGATTCATAACAAACAACTAAATAGAACAAGGGAATACCATGATCTTGATAAAACAACATGATTGACCCAAATGAGCAACATCACCACAACTCTGGAACAAGAGCATATAAACTAGATCTTCGAAAGAGGGAACGAAGAAGTAAATGAGAACTACTACCACAAGAATCTTGAAGAACCACTTGAGAATGAAGAATTAATATCATGAGCCACTCCGGAAGAAGAATTCAGATCACTATGAACAGAATAAGAACTATGTTATGCTAATCCTTCATCAAGTTTAATTGATGACAAGCAACGCGTACCACTTATTCTGCTTGAAAGAAACTTGAAGAGAGAGATAGATATGCACCACTTGAAGCATAATTGAAGGAAGCACCGGTAAAAATTCACAATTGAATGGGAATACCAAGAATTAATGGATACACATAAGAATGAAGAGATCATGAGCCACCTAACAGAAAGCTTGACCAAGGCACCCGAATATTTGAGAGACGAACGAAGAGACAACATTTGAGAAGAATTTGAGGATGAAAGCTGAAAGCTAAGAACGAAGAAATCTTCTGAAATGGTGGCCTTCGGAGGATCATGACTGAAAACAATTCAGAAATGCACCAGATAGCAAGAAATGAATCACTCATGATTGGAACAAACCAAGATGATAACACAAAGCTGAAATGATGAATCTTCAAGAGAATGGACCAAGATTCGAGAAAAACACTCATTCGGCCTTGAAGATGAAAATGATGAGGAGAACACCACCAAGAATAACTAAGACACTCCGGAATAAAGAAGAATGACAGGTTGAGCCAAAGACGAGAAACAATTCAAATTGATCTTGAAGAAGGAATATGACTGATGAAATTCATACTTACATCATAGTTGAAAAGAACAAGAGAACTCCGGAAAGATTACAAGAGCTAGAAAAGATCCTGGGAAAGAACCTGTGGGTTAGGGCCCACTGAAAAGAAATCACCGTTGAAAAGATTGAAAGAAGGATTGATTGCACCGGTACAAATGAAAACTTGATGGGGTAGCACCTCTAAATAATTGAAAGGATTGAAAACAAGAAACTTCTGAGATATCTTCAGCACTCCGGATATAATTGAGAAAAATGAATAAACAAGATAGGGTGATAAGAATTTCCAACATGGGAAAGAATTACAAGGATGAAAAGGATATGATGACACCAAAAGCTTGAATAGAATCCACAGGGGAAGAAAACAAGAATGAAGAATGATGAACTCAGAACTCCTGAGAATCTTCACAATGAATCACCAGCTAAGAGAGAAAAGAACAGATAGCGGAAGCAATAATGAAATGAAATGCACTTGTATGAAATCCAATCACTCAAGAAAAAGGGCGGGAGGGCGGGAAAAAATAGAGACAATTTGAGACATATGAGATGAACTCCGGAATAATATGAGAGATTGATCTTGCAAAATTGGAGAGGATAGAATTACTTGAAGAGAAACACACCGGTTGGAAAGAATTGACACGACAACTCTGGTTGACAAGAACTGATAAGACACTTGATAGAGCAAAAGAATTAGCACTCTCACATGAATATGGGAACACTGCTTAGGGAAGATCGGAAATCACTACTTGACATCGAAGCAACTCATGAGAGAGATTTCCGTTCGATATTTTCGTGGACAGGATCGCATGGGCTCGATCCTTACAGTAGCCATCATGTACAAGGCAGTGCACACGACAAACGAAGCGTTCCCGAGTCGTAGAAAGCTACAAGGACTTTGTAAGACACAACGAGAACCGTTGTAAGTCGACCGTGAACAAACGAATCCACTAGATGTCGAACCCCAACCTAACATCTTGCATTTGTTGGAAGATTGTCCTGTAAGTAACTACTTGAATTCCCACCTAAGAACTCCCGAAATTTCTGGTGATGCAATCTGGTCCACGGATACAAGGAGTAATATATCACACAACTCCTATACTAACCCGTCCAGTGTATTCACATCCGTCAACACATAACCAGAATATCGGAACCTCATCTATTTCAGACACTCGTAATCACAACGATACAAAGTATGGTGATACATCCGGAACTCTCTGCACCAGTACTGGGGAAGCCGGACTCCTCTCGCCACTACTAGTATTGAAGCAATTTCGAACATCCTTTGTTCTGAGATACTAAGAAATCTGAATGATAACGATGTGCTCAAGAATCCCCTCGAGCTCAACTCCCCGGAAGAAATCAAGACAGACAGGAGGCACCAAGACAGAACTCCGTCACATCGACATCATATAGATTCCAAAAATATCCGCGTGATCCTAAAAAAAATTGAGTGAGAAGAGAAGTAGAATTACATTATTACGTCACGATTCCTCACCAGAGCATAGAAGAGGAGAAAAAAGAATCTCACTCTTTGATATATAACTAGACTCAAAGCAGTTTTTCACTAGACTCGACTCGGCCAAGTTCGATCAATCAAGGGGGCTCCTAGGTCGGTACTGCTCTAATACCAACTTGTAACACCCAAGATGCAACCCTATCTTTAATTTGGCACGAGGGCCTTGTCAGGGATAGAAGCGCATCTCGTCGTTTCACAAGAATGGATATCGTTACAAGTACATGTACTGAACAGAAGAGTATATGGAATTGGCTAACACTCTCCACAAGCTACATCAAAGTCACATCAGTATAATACATAAATATCATGAAGAAGAGCAGGGTCAGACTATAGACGAAAACAAACGAGAAAAGAAGAACGACGTCCATCCTTGCTATCCGAGGCTGCCGACCTGGAACCCATCCTAGATCGATGAAGAAGAAGAAGAAGAAGCAACTCCAAATGAATAATCAACGCACTCGCGTCAAGTAACCTTTACCTGTACCTGCAATTGGTGTTGAAGTAATCTGTGAGCCACAGGGGACTCAACAATCTCATTTCCAAAGGTATCAAGACTAGCAAAGCTTAATAGGTGAGATAGGGATAAGTGGTGAGGCTGTAGCAAGCGACTAAGCATTTATTTGGTGGATAACTTACGAGTACAAGAAATAAGAGGGGGGTGATCTACGCATAGCGGACGTGAGTGTTGATGATCAAATGAATGATCCTGAACACCTACTTACGTCAGACATAACCCCACCGTGTCCTCGATCGGAGAAGGAGCTCGCGAAAGAGACAGTCACGGTTACACACTCAGAATGCAAGTTGTAATTAAGTTAACTTCAACTTATCTAGAACCAGTGTTAAACAAAGTTTCCATGTTTCCACATAAACGCGGGCACCGCTTTCCGAAAGATTTAACCCTGCAGGGGTGCTCCAACTAATCCATCACAAATTACCACAAGCCGCATAGAAATCCTCGATCACGAAGCTCGCGATCTCGTCGGACTCCTTAGTGGAAAACCTCAACTATGAGATTACCCAAAGCTTCACCGGAATCCCGATGCACAAGACATTCGTCAAAGGTAAAACTAATCCAGCAAGACCGCTCGGCGTGTCGACAATCCCGATAGGAGCCGCGTATCTCGTTCTCAAGACACGAAGGATGAGCAATGGTTACCACGCCAGGCGCCGAGTTGCCCCGGGTAGCGTTAGTAAGCTGCTCTATTTTGGAACAGCACCATCAGCACTGGCCCTCCGTGTATTATGTAAAATTACTCCTCGGGTTCATGACGCCCTATGCTTTCAGTATTAACAAAATTATTATGTTGGGCAAATGTAGTACCAATGTTGGGCCTTGCCAGACCAGCTTTAATCTAAAACAAATTATCAAGGGGGTCCCCATAACAACCCCGATTGTGTTAGGAGCGCTCAAATATGGAACATAACACCGGTAGTCGAAACTACGGGGGCAAAGGCGAAACAAAACACGAGGCTAGAAAGGCCAAGTCTTCCACCTTTTACCAAGTATATAGGTGCATTAAATTAAATAGCATTTAATAGGATGATATAACAAGGAACCCATGTTATCACATGGAAACAACTGCACTCAGAACTAGCAACGCTAACACATGGTAAAGCAAGTGGTAACATAGCCAATCAATGGATTGCTAGGTGGTGAAAAGGTTGAAGTTTTTGATGGCAATGTTGGAAGGCTGATATTTAACATGTGGTAGGCAACAAGACATAATGATAGAAACGGTAAAACTAGCATGGCAATGATAGTAATGGTATCTAGGGAAATGGTCATCTTGCCTGAGATCCCGCTTGGAAGAAGAACGACTCCGTGAAGCAGACAAACCGATGTAGTCGAACGGGTCCTCACAATCCGACACGCTTGCGGAACTCTATCGAGACGAAGGAACCCGGAAACTAGCATCATCACAGATATTCACCACGGCACACGTACGACAAGATGCAATCCACATATGATGCATGATCAGCTGAATATAAACAAAACATGGCATGACAATTAACAACGATCAAAGAAGTTCAATATGCAACGAGTTGCATATTGACGAAACTCCACGTTTAATTATTTAGTTCTATCCCGATTAGGTACACGTCAACATTGATTGTTGTTAAACATGGAAAGAGGTGAAGCGTAATTAAACTACCTATCTAGGCATTTTAAATGAGGTCGGAAATGACATATAGCACCTCCGAAACGACCTCATATGTTAATTTACAATTCTGTCCAGATCTGAACCAACACGTTTAAATATTGGTTAAACAGCAAAATAAATAGGTTCACATGATTCTACGAGTCGTTACAAAAAATTTCCACATAGAGAACATCTCCAACGGAGCTACGGATCAGAAGATATGAACACCGCAAGATAGGATGGCATGAATGCAATATGTGTGCAACAACAGTCACGAGCATCTCAAATCATACAACCAACAAGATAATATGAAACTACATGAGATTTTAAGCAAGTTTCATATAGGAAACGATCAAAACGGAGCAACGATTCAATAACTACGAGCCAAACAAGAAATCACTACAATCTGCCAAAATCAGCCACATAGCATTTTCTACACCCCACAACTATGAGCTTTACAAATCCAATATGCTCAACCAAGTCATGAGGCGGTAGAGGGCAAGATGCACTACAACATACAACTAATAATATCTAGCATGGAAGCATGGATCACTAGGAAAAGAACTCACAAGATAGCATCTCACACATAGTTTATGAAAGTGCAGTTTTCGATCTGAAGGCATATTGACAGAAGCAAAACATAAGCTACAGGACTCCAAATGGCATGAAAATTAATAGCATGCTAGAGAATCTTAAGGTCTACAACTAACTCCATTGCACCAACATCAAAAGAGCTATAGAACACCAGATAAACTCAAGACAAGACAGCAACAAAATATAACAGATTTCAGACTTAGAAATATTTCAGCATCTACAAATCAGCACTATTTCCTAGCATATTGAGAGCAAGCAAACCACACCTAAACATGGATTTCTATTGCAACCAAAATTACCAGGGGCTAGTCTACACATCCAAGGGCATATCTCTAGTTGACAGCTCCTTCATATCATGCACGGATTAAATCCCCAAAATAAACAAAAGGTCATCATGGCAAAATATCACGCGCACTAACTTGCTCAAAAGCTGAAACTAAATACACAGTTAAATTCTATGGATTTTTCTACCCCGAAAACATATATAACATGTGGGGTTGCAACACAAAAATATCGCCACACGAATATGCGAGAATATGTCCTAAACATGGTATAGCAAACTAGCTACGGAATCCTACATGCAAAAATACAACAAACTACTCTAAAATACATGGCAAAGGGTCCCTAAAAACATGAGAATTTTACATACGAGATTTGAGCAACCCGGACACACACGAAAAATAAATACGGCATAATCTCCTATTAGTACAGCACGCCTTTCTAGGCAAACAGCGGGTCAAACCACTTTAAACAAGCATGCAAGTTACAAATTATTAATCTATGAGGAAAACTACACATGTTTCATATATGACTCGCCTCGATCCGACATACGATTTAGAAACTACGGGCATTTGAAAAATGCCTATTTTCCTGAAATTAATAAAACTGAAATCCTAAAAAAAATAGCTAACGGGCCTAATCTGGTGGGCCTAACAGGGCCAGCGCTTAATAACAAAAAAACGCACAGGCGGGGAAATAGATGGGTGCTCACCATGGCCTCTTGAGCTGGCCTGGACGGAGGAGAGGCTGGCGGCTCAGGCCGGCTCGGTGGGGCGATGGGCCTCGGGCGCTGGCGAGTGGAGGAGGCCCAGGAGGCGGTGCGGCCTTGCGGCGCGCCTGGGCTGGCTCGATCGGCGCTGGAGCTTCGTGCTCATCTCCCACGCGAGGCACGAACGACAGAGGCGACACCGGTGCACCTTGGCGCTCCGTCGAGAGGACGAGGGGCGGCACCGGCTTGAGATGGCTCCCCGGACCGGATCTGGCCGGATTCGGCGGTGGCGGCAAAGATGGCGACGCGGGGCTCGGCTGCGTGGGACACCAAGGGGCGGCACAGCTAGGGCGCTGCTCGGGCAGGGGCCGGCGATAGGAGGTAGCCAGGGCGGTGCGGGATCCGGCGGCGGGGAATGTCCGGCGACTAGGACTCGCGGCGGCCGGAGGCTGGCGCACGGGCGAGCTCGGGAGGAGGGCACGGGGAGAAGGCGCGGCGGCATCTCGGGCAGAGAGAGAGGCGGCGGCGACTACGTTAGGGTTTCGGGCGCCGATCCCGAGGAGGATTGGGGGGGTGCCCAAATAGGTAGGGGGTGTTTATATAGGGAAAGGGGCTAGGGTTAGCAGAATTTCGCCCCGGTTTCAACCGCGCGATCTAAATCGGACGGTTTCGAACACGGGACGGGCTAAGTGGCCTTGTAGAGTAGGTTAGCCGGAGATGAGAGGGAGAACGAGCACCCGACAACGTATTTTAAAACACCGATAAAACGTCCGACGATAGACCGAATACGGTGCCGCTACGGACGTCCGTTCGGGTACCAGACGGACTCCGATTGCGACAAAATTTGACAGGCGGCCTACCTATATCTAAATAAGTCCTCACGTCAAGTTTCAACCCAATTTGAGAATATTTTAAACACACTTTTTGAAACAAGGATTTGACGATGCCGCGGGCGCGTGCGAGTGTGGACGGGCTCAAAACGGGCAACGACGAACACGGAGAGAACCAGCAACTAATAACGGATGCAAGTTTTGAAAACTGACGGCAACGGGATGCCGATGCAATGCTGATGATGCGCATGATGCGATGATGATGCGAAAAATAAAAATAAACACAAGACGAGAACGGAATAAAGGGGGAATCTTCTAGAACGTCGGTCTCGGGCTGTCACAACTCTCCTACACTACAAGAGGATCTCGACCCGAGATCCAAGCATGAAAGGGGGAGAGAATGAGAAAGCAAGAAGTAAAACTTAGTCGCTTCTTTGACAACGACTGAAACCAACGATCCTTGAAGGTTGCAAAGATATGAGGAATGATATGAGAAACAAACAAGAATTCACAGAAAAATTCGGCAGCACTTCGGTAGGAAAAGGGGACAAAAATTCGATAAGATAGAAGAACTAGACAAGATTCATAACAAACAACTAAATAGAACAAGGGAACACCATGATCTTGATAGAACAACATGATTGACCCAAATGAGCAACATCACCACAACTCTGGAACAAGAGAATATAAACTAGATCTTGGAAAGAGGGAATGAAGAAGTAAATGAGAACTACTACCACAAGAATCTTGAAGAGCCACTTGAGAATGAAGAATTGATATCATGAGTCACTCCGGAAGAAGAATTCAGATCACTATGAACAGAATAAGAATTATGTTATGCTAATCCTTCATCAAGTTTAATTGATGATAAGCAACGGATTTAACGTACCACTTATTCTGCTTGAAAGAAACTTGAAGAGAGAGATAGATATGCACCACTTGAAGCAAAATTGAAGGAAGCACCGGTAAAAATTCAGAATTGAATGGGAATACCAAGAATTAATGGATACACATGAGAATGAAGAGATCATGAGCCACCTAACAGAAAGCATGACCAAGGCACAGGAATAATTGAGAGACGAACGAAGAGACAACAATTGAGAAGAATTTTAGGATGAAAGCTGAAAGCTGAGAATGAAGAAATCTTCTGAAATGATGGCCTTCAGAGGATCAAGACTGAAAACAATTCAGAAATGCAACGCACAACAAGAAATGAATCACTCATGATTGGAACAAACCAAGATGATAACACAAAGCTGAAATGATGAATCTTCAAGAGAATGGACCAAGATTCGAGAAAAACACTCCTTTGGCCTTGAAGATGAAAATGATGAGGAGAACACCACCAAGAATAACTCAGACACTCAAGAATAAAGATGAATGACAGGTTGACCCAAAGACGAGAAACAATTCAAATTGATCTTGAAGAAGGAATATGACTGATGAAATTCATACTTACGTCAGTTGAAAAGAACAAGAGAACTCTGGAAAGATTAAAAGAGCCAGAAAAGATCCTGGGAAAGAACCTATGGGTTAGGGCCCACTGAAAAGAAATCACTGTTGAAAAGATTGAAAGATGGATTGATTGCACCGGTACAAATGAAAACTTGATGGGGTAGCACCTCGAAATAATTGAAAGGATTGAAAACAAGAAACTTCTGAGATATCTTCAGCACTTCGGATAGAATAGAGACAAATGAAGAAAAAAGATAGGCTGATAAGAATTTCCAACATGGGAATACAAGGATGAAAAGGATATGATGACACCAAAAGCTTGAATAGAATCCAGCGGGGAAGAAAACAAGAATGAAGAATGATGAACTCAGAATTCCTGAGAATCTTCACAATGATTCACCGGCTAAGAGAGAAAAGAAGAGATAGCAGAAGCAACAATGAAATGAAATGCACTTGGATGAAATCCAATCACTCAAGAAAAAAGGTGGGAGGGCGGGGAAAAACAAAGACAACTTGGGACAGATGAGATGAACTCCGGAATAAAATGAGAGATTGATCTTGCAAAATTGGAGAGGATAGAATTACTTGAAGAGAAACACACCGGTTGGAAAGAATTGACACGACAACTCCGGTTGACAAGAACTGATAAGACACTTGATAGAGCAAAATAATTAGCACTCTCACATGAATATGAGAACACTGCTTAGGAAAGATCTGAAATCACTACTTGACATCGAAGCAACTGGAATTACCATATTACAACAAAACAAAAGATGAGGCTTATGAAACAAGCCAGAACAAATTCATGAGAGAGATTTCCGTTCGATAATTTCGTGGACAGGATCGCACGGGATCGATCCTTACAGTAGCCATCATGTACAAGGCAGTGCACACGACAAACGAGGCGTCCCCGAGTCGTAGCAAGCTACAAGGACTCTTTAAGACACAACGAGAACCGGTGTAAGTCGACCATGAACAAACGAATCCACTAGATGCCGAACACCAACCTAACATCATGCATTTGTTGGAAGATTGTCTTATAAGTAACTACTTGAATTCCCACCTAAGAACTCCCAAAATTTCTGGTCATGCAATCTGGTCCACGGATACAAGGAGTAATATATCACACAACTCCTATACTAACCCGTCCAGTGTATCACATCCGTCAACAAATAACCAGAATCTCGGAACCTCATCTATTTCAGACACTCGTAATCACAACGATACAAAGTATGGCGATACATCTGGAACTCTCTGCACCAGTACTGGGGAAGCCGGACTCCTCTCGCCACTACTAGTATTGAAGCAATTTCGAACATCCTTCGTTTTGAGATACTAAGAAATCTGAATGATAACGATGTGCTCAAGAATCCCCTGGAGCTCAACTCCCAAGAAGAAATCAAGACAGACGGGAGGCACCAATACAGAACTCTGTCACATCGACATCATATAGATTTCAAAAATATCCGCGTGATCCTAAAAAAATTTGAGTGAGAAGAGAAGTAGAATTAAATTATTACGTCAAGATTCCTCACCAGAGCATAGAAGAGGAGAAAAAATAATCCTACTCTTCGATATATAACTAGACTCAAAGCAGTTTTTCACTAGACTCGACTCGGCCAAGTTCGATCAATCAAGGGGGCTCCTAGGTCGGTACTGCTTTGATACCAACTTGTAACGCCCAAGATGCGACCCTATCCTTAATTTGGCACGAGGGCCTCGTTAGGGATATCAGCGCATCTCGTTGTTTTGCAATAATGGATATCGTTACAAGTACATGTACTGAATAGAAGAGTATATGGAATTGGCTTACACTCGCCACAAGCTACATCAGAGACACCTCAGTACAATACATAAATATCATGAAGAAGAGCAGGGCCAGACTATAGACGAAAACAAACGAGAAAAGAAGAACGACGTCCATCCGTGCTATCCCAGGCTGCCGGCCTGGAACCCATCCTAGATCGATGATGATGAAGAAGAAGAAGAAGCAACTCCAAATGAACAATCAACGCGCTCGCGTCAAGTAACCTTTACCTGTACCTGCAACTGGTGTTGTAGTAATCTGTGAGCCACAGGGGACTCATCAATCTCATTTCCAAAGGTATCAAGACTAGCAAAGCTTAATAGGTGAGATAGGGATAAGTGGTGAGGCTGCAGCAAGCGACTAAGCATTTATTTGGTCGATAACTTACGAGTACAAGAAATAAGAGGGGGGTGATCTACGCGTAGCGGACGTGACTACTGATGATCAAATGAATGATCCTGAAAACCTACTTACGTCAGACATAACCCCACCGTGTCCTCGATCGGAGAAGGAGCTCGCGAAAGAGACAATCACGGTTACGCACTCAGTTGGCAAGTTTTAATTAAATTAAATTCAAGTTATCTAGAACCAGTGTTAAACAAAGTTTCCACGTTGCCACATAACCGCGGGCACGACTTTCCGAAAGATTTAACCCTGCAGGGGTGCTCCAACTAATCCATCACAAATTACCACAAGCCGCATAGAAATCCTCGACCACGAAGCTCGCGATCTCGTCAGACTCCTTAGTGGAAAACCTCAACTGTGAGATTACCCAAAGCTTCACCGGAACCCCGATGCACAAGACATTCGCCAAAGGTAAAACTAATCCAGCAAGACCGCCCGGCGTGTCGACGATCTCGATAGGAGCCGTGTATCTCGTTCTCAAGACACGACGGATGAGCGATGGTTACCACGCCAGACGCCGAGTTGCCCCGGTAGCATTAGTAAGTTGCTTTGTTTTGGACCAGCACGATCAGCACTGGCCCTCCCTGTATTATGTAAAATTACTCCTCAGGTTCATGACGCCCTATGCTTTCAGTATTAACAAAATTATTATGTTGGGCAAATGTAGTACCAATGTTGGGCCTTGCGAGAGCAGCTTTAATCTAAAACGAATTATCAAGGGGGTCCACATAATAACCCCGATCATGTTAGCAGTGCTCAAATATGGAACATAACACCAGTAGCCGAAACTAAGGGGGCAAAGGTGGAACAAAACACCAGGCTAGAAAGGCCAAGACTTGCACCTTTTACCAAGTATGTACGTGCATTAAATTGAATAGCATTTAATAGAATGATATAACAAGGAACCCATATTATCACATGGAAGCAACTGCACCTGCAACTAGCAACGCTAAGACATGGTAAAGCAAGCGGTAACATAGCCAATCAATGTTTTGTTAGGTGGTGAGCAGGTTGAAGGTTTTCATGGCAATGTTGGAAGGCTGATATTTAACATGTGGTAGGCAACGAGACATAACGATAGAAACGGTAAAACTAGCATGGCAATGATAGTAATGGTATCTGGGGAAATGGTCATCTTGCCTGAGATCCCGCTTGGAAGAAGAACGACTCCGTGAAGCAGATGAACCGATGTAGTCGAACGGGTCCTCACAATCCGACACGCTTGCGGAACTCTATCGAGACGAAGGAAACCGAAAACAAGCATCAACACAGATATTCACCACGGCACACGCACGACAAGATGCAATCCACATATGATGCATGATAAGCTGAATATAAGCAAGACATGACATGACAATTCACAACGATCAAACACTACACATTAAGTGAAGTTCAATATGCAACGAGTGGCATATTGACGAAACTCCACGTTTAATTATTTAGTTCTGTCCTGATTAGGTACACGGCAATATTGAATGTTGTTAAACATGGCAAAAGGTGAAGCGTAATTAAACTACCAATCTAGGCATTTTAAATGAGGTCAGAAATGACATATAGCACCTCCGAAACGACCTCACATGTTAATTTACAATTCTGTCCAGATCTGAACCAACACATTTAAATATTGGTTAAACAAGAAAATAAATAGGTTCACATGATTCTACGCGTCTTTACAAATAATTTCCACATAGAGAACATCTCCAACGGAGCTACGGATCAAAAGATACGAACACCGCAAGATATGATGGCATGAATGCAATATGTGTGCAACGACAGTCACAAGCATCTCAAATCATACAACTAGCAAGATAATATGAAACTACACGAGATTCTAAGCAAGTTTCATATAGGATATGATCAAAACGGAGCAACGGTTCAAACAACTACGAGCTAAACAAGAAATCACTACAACCTACCAAAATCAGCCACACAGGAGTTTCTACACCCCACAACTACGAGCTACACAAATCCAATATGCTCAACCAAGGCATGAGGCGGTAGAGGAAAAGATGCACTACAACATACAACTAATAACATCTAGCATG
Source organism: Hordeum vulgare subsp. vulgare (assembly GCF_904849725.1). Taxonomy (NCBI): domain Eukaryota; kingdom Viridiplantae; phylum Streptophyta; class Magnoliopsida; order Poales; family Poaceae; genus Hordeum; species Hordeum vulgare. The sequence continues at coordinate 565,577,275 of NC_058524.1, read as the reverse complement.
GAAGCATGGATCACTAGGAAAAGAACTCACAAGATAGCATCTCACACACAGTTTCAGACTTAGAGAAAAACAAAGTTTATGAAAGTGCAGTTTTTGATCTGAAGGCATATTGACAGCAGCAAAACCATAATCTACAGGACTCCAAATGGCATGAAAATTCACAGCATGCTAGAGAATCTTAAGGTCTACAACTAACTCCATTGCACCAACCTCAAAAGAGCTATAGAACACCAGAAAAACTCAAGACAAGACAGCAACAAAATATAACAAATATTAGACGTGAGCATTTTACATATGGGATTTGAGCAACCCGGACACGCACGAAAAATAAATACGGCATAATCTCCTATTAGGACATCACACCTTTCTAGGCAAACAGCGAGTCAAACCACTTCAAACATGCATGCAAATTGAAAATTATTAATCTACACGGAAAACTACACAAGTTTCATATATGACTCGCCTCGATCCGACATACGTTTTAGAAACTACGGGCATTTGTAAAATGCCTATTTTCCTGAAATTAATAAAACCGAAATCCTAAAAAATAGCTAACGGGCCTAATCTGGTGGGCCTAACAGGGCAAGCGCTTAATAACAAAACAAATGCACAGGAGGGGAAATAGACGGGCACTCATCATGGCCTCTTGGGCCGGCCTCGACGGAGGAGAGGCTGGCGGCTCGGGCCGGCTCGATGGGGCGATGGGCCTCGGGCGCTGGCGAGTGGAGGAGGCCCAGGAGGCGGTGCGGCCTGGCGGCGCGCCTGGGCCGGCTCGATCGGCGCTGGAGCTTCGTGCTCGTCTCCCTCGCGAGGCACGACCGACACAGGCGATGCCAGCACACCTTTGGGCTCCGACGAGAGGACGAGGGGCGGCGCTGGCTTGAGATGGCTCCCTGGACCGGATCTGGCCGGATCCGGCCGGTGGCGGCAAAGGTGGCGGCGCGGGGCTCAGTTGCGCGGCACACCGAGGGGCGGCACAGCTAGGGCGCTGCTCGGGCAGGGTCCGGCGACAGGAGGCAGCCGGGGCGGCGCGGGATTCTGCTGCGGGGAAGCTCTGGCGACTGGGACTCGCGGCGGCCGGAGGCTGGTGCACGGACGAGCTCGGGAGGAGGGCTCGGGGAGAAGGCACGGCGGCTTCTCGGGCAGAGAGAGAGGCGGTGGCGCGATGGGTTCGGCCGGGCCCGATCTCGGCCTGGCTGGCCCGCGGGAGGAGGGGAGGAGAGAGGCTGCGACGGCTAGGTTAGGGTTTTGGGCGCGGATCCCGAGGAGGATTAGGGGGGCGCCCAAATAGGTAGGGGAGGTATGTTTATATAGGGAAAGGGGGCTAGGGTTAGCAGAAGTTTGCCCCGGTTTCAACCGCGCGATCTAAATTGAACGGTTTCGAACGCGGGACGGGCTAAGTGGCCGTGTAGAGTAGGTTAGCCGGAGATGAGAGGGAGAACGGGCACCCGGCAACGTATTTTAAAACACCGATAAAACGTCCGACAATAGACCGAATATGGTGCCGCTACGGACGTCCGTTCGGGTACCAGAGGGACTCCGATTGCGATGAAATTTGACAGGCGGCCTACTTATATCTAAATAAGTCCGCACGTCAAGTTTCAACCCAATCACAGAATATTTTAAACACACTTTTTAAAACAAGGATTTGACGATGCCGCGGGCGCGTGCGAGTGTGGTCCGGCTCAGAACGGGCAACGACGAACACGGAGAGAACCGACAACTAATAACGGATGCAAGTTTTGAAAACTGGCAGTAACGGATGCCGATGCAATGCTGACGATGCGCATGATGCGATGATGATGCGACAAATAAAAATAAACACACGACGAAAACGGAATAAAGGGGGAATCTTCTGGAACGTCGGTCTTGGGCTGTCACATGTACTACCACTTGCAAGCGGTACTACCGCTAACTTTTAGCGGTACTACCGCTAGCTAGCGGTACTACCACTAACTTTTAGCGGTAGTGCTGCTAGGACCTTTTTTCCAAGATAGAGAGAAATAACAAGTGGGGAAAGCTCCATAGCAGCAAGGGAAAAGGCGGTGAAGATAAAATGTGTGCGTGAGAGTTTGATTCCACCCAACCTTTCCGACACGGATCCCCTCTTAATAGTACGGCGTTTCAACGACTCACAATCACTAAAAAGAACCGTAGAAGCCACGGTGCTTCTGATCCATGGAGGGGAGCCGAAACGTCTTGTGCGTTCGTCATGTATTATCTGAAATGCTCAATGCACACGATTACTCCGTTGAGGTACTGTCATCAATCACCAAAATCACTTAGGGATAAATATGTCCTAACAAATGATTACCGATCTTGTTATCAATATTACTCCACACTCTCTATTTGTAATATATTTTAACTCTATTTAATGGAGGAACTATTTTCATATTTTAGTTCTCCAATATCATGCAAAAGCTATCCTCTTTATACCCACAACACAATTTTATGTCTCGTTACTAGATGGAAGCAAACATTTGGTGTACGTAGAGTCGTATCGGTGGCAGATATGACTTGAGAGAATATTGGTCTTACCTTTAGCTCCTTGTGAGTTTGACACTCCATACTTACCACTGCCATCTTTGGAAAGTTCTATGATGATTCCTTGCACTTGGGAATTATCAGAGCTATCACTGTGCATCCTCCTTCGGTGGTGTCCCCTAAGTTTTATCTTTCTCTATGCTGATTTGATTTCTAGGGTTAGGGTTCTAGGGTTCTAAGTGTATGTAGTTATAGGGTTATAGGATTATGATTGTAGGTTGTTTATATATGTGGTCAGAACTAACTGGATCTTTAACTGAATTGTTCTAGGATTGTACTCAGATTTAATAAGTGAATTTGGACTGAACACAATGTGCTTACAATTTGTTAACTTAATCTTTTTACGAAACTTTAACTGAATTGCTAACTATAACTGAAACTTTAACTAAATTTTTAATTGAATTTTTTTACCGAATATTTAATTGAATGTTTTAATGAATTGTTAATTGAATTTGTTGACTGTCCCTTGTTTACTTAAACTGAATTGTTAACTCAATGTTAACTTTTATTTGATCTGTAGATTGAATGATGAAGTGTGGGAAGTCAGATTCCATTTCCATGATAGAGATAATCTTGAAATAAGCCTAAATGTGGATGGTATAACATTTTATAATTTGATTGCACTACAGAGCTTGAAGGGTATAGGATGACAGACTTTATGTACTATGTTAGAGATCTAGGTGTTGGGGTTACATGAACGGAAGAACTGACAGATGATGATAAGGTGGAGGAAATGTTGGATGACCTAGCTATCAAACGTGAGAAGGTGGTGAACATAACAGTCATCAGAAGTGATGCTCCAAGACCTAGTGATTGAACATTGGTCATTTTTGTGTAGACCAAGTTCCATTGTCTGAAATTGTTGTGTCAGTGGTGTATGAGATAGATACAATAGGAGTTTTGTTTCCTAGCCCAACAAAGCCACAACCAGCGCTAGCGCGGGTCATTAACACATAGGAGAGTTCATATTTGAAGCAGAAGTGTCCAGCAGTACTAGAATTTGCAATGGACATTGATGAATAGAGGCATAATTACTTCATGGAGCAAGACAAAGATCAACAACAAATTGAGCAAATGTTGGAGCAGAAGAGGAATGAAGAGATTGAGAACTTTAGAAAAATAGGAAACAAAAAGAGAAATAGAAGACAACTAAAAGAAAACTTCTAGAGATAATGGCTCAAGATTTCACTAGTGTACATGTAACACCCTCTGTTTTAACTCTCCTGACTAATTGACTTTTCCCAAAAATTAGGACCAATTAATTTTTTTTATGAATGCTTGTGATACTTGATGTGATTGTTGCTTGCTTGCCTGTTGCTTGTATTTGAATCAATACTCCTGCTACTCTCCAGACTCACCTCCTTGACCCAAATCCTTGCCTAATGATCATGCCATGTGTTTAGGACTAGAAACTATTTTTACCGAACATTATTTTGACCAAAAAGCATTTCCTTGGGTTAAGCTTTCAAAACCCCCTAAGTTGGGATTTGTACTACAAGTCCTCAAATTAGGGAGGCTATTTTGCACCAAATATTTTATTTAAATCCCATTATCAAAAGATGGACAACATATTAGTCCACAGAATAATTGAAGATATTGCTGAATCAAAAGACAGAATATCTGAACAGAATTTAGCAATTGCACTTGAACAACATAGCAAGAATGCATCCTCAAAGTGACGGACGACAAAATTCCGATAAGGACCACTGCAAACAAGTGTGAGCTAGAACTGCTCGGACCAAACATATGACCGAGATTTCCCAAACCTCAATCAAGCGTCTGTAGGAAGATAGTCCTATAAGATACTACTAGATATCCCACCTATGAATTCCCGAAATAACTAGTCATGCAATCAGGTACACGGATACAAGGAGTATTTCACACAACTCCTAAACTAACCCGTCACCTGTATCACATCCTTCAACACACAACCAGCATCTCGGACCTTATTCTACAACGGATCCTCGTGATCACAACGATACCAAGTGTGGTAGTACCCCCGAACAATCTACACCGGTAATGGGGACATCGGGGTTATCTCACCACTACCAGTATTGAAGCAATAACGAACATCTTTCGTTCTTAGATACTCAGAAATTTGAATGATGGCGATGTGTGCAAGAATCCCCAGAGCTCAACTCCCCTGATACTTAGAGCAGATAGGAGGCACTAGGACAGGATTCCGTCACATCGAAATCATATAGATTTCACAAATACCCGCGTGATCCTAAAAAAAAATTGAGCGAGAAAAGGAGTAGAGTTAAAGATTTCCTAAGACGGGAACCTCACCAGAGCATAGAAGAGGAGAAAAAAGAATCCTACTCTCCGATATAACTAAGACTCAAAACATTTTCTAGACTCGACTCGGCCAAGTACGATCACACAAAGGCTCCTATGGTCGTAAGGCTCTGATACCAACTTGTAACGACCAAGATGCGGTCCTTTCCGATCTGGGGATCGAGGCCCCGAATTGGAAAGGAGCGCATCTAAGCGTCTCGCAAACAGGCAACACCGCACATACATAATATTAAAGATAGACAATCAGGGATTCAATTGCCTTCTCATAAATATCTCAGAGTACATCACACATACAACCAAGGTAGTTCTGCTATGGACTACAAAAAATAGAAATGCTATGCTACCCTGCCTGCAGGCCCACGATCACGACCACGCCTCAATCTTCTGGATAATTCACGTAAAGGCGGTTTGTCTCCTCGTCATACTGCCACACCAGCTGAGTGCCGTCAGGATCATCTCTCTATGGGGTACCTGAACCTGTTGGGATTTGGAGGAATCCGTGAGCCACGGGGACTCAGCAATCTACGACCTTGGTGCCAGAAGTAGTCAAGTTATTAGGTAGGATAAGGTGAAGTGTTTAAGGTTGGAGCATCCTAAGCTTTATTTAGTGGCTAAATTACATAGAACAAGTATGAAGGTGGCCTATACTAGCGGTCGTGAATACTTGATCACTAAGTGATCCTGAACACCTACCTACGTCACTCATAACCCCACCGTGTTCCCGATCGTAGAGGGATCTTCGAGGGGATAGTCACGATTACGCACACAGTTGGCAATTTTATTAGCTTTTGTTTAAGTTATCTAATACCGGATGTTAACAAGATATTCCAAGTTGCCACATAACCGCGGGAACGGCTTTCCGAAAGATTAAACCTGCAGGGGTGCTCCAACTAGTCCATCACAAACGTACACGGGCCGCAAAGTAATCCTCTATCACGAATCTCATGATCTCGTCGGATTCCTTAGAGGAAAACCTCAACTCTGGGGGAAACCAAAGCTTCACTGGGATTCCTATACGCAAGATATATCGCTAAGGTAAGGCAAGGCTAGCAGGACCTCCCGTCGTGTCGACGACCCCGATAAGAGCCGCGTAACTCAGTCTCATGACACGACGGATGAGCGACGCGTACAGTGGCCTGATAGAAATCTGTCAAGTTGCCCTGACTTGGCCCCGCACAGTGCTCTAGTTTGGACCAACACTCATGAGGAGCACTGGCCCGGGTTATTGATTAAAATCCTCGGGGTAGCTATTCCCTATGCAGTTTATTATTAAGTGATTAGCAAATTAACACCCATGTTGGGTCCTACCGGACAAGCCTTAGCACTACGCGATTTATCGAGGGGTCCCCATAACAACCCCGAACGTGTTAGGAGCGATCATTATGGAATCAAACACCGGTAGCCGGTAACTAAGGCGGCAATAACGGAACAAAGCACCCGGCAAAATGCTAGGCCTTCCGTCATTTACCAAGTATATAGGTGCATTAATAAAATAACAGCATTTAAGATAATGATATCAAGCTCATGTTGTCACATGAGACAAAGCACCTGCATCTAGCAACGCTAACATTAATAGCTGAGCAAAGCCTACTTAGCCATACAAGTTTGCCAGGAAGGGATCAGTGTTTGGGTTCATGGCATATCGGGAGGCAATTTAATTCAGTGGTAGGCAGCGAGAAATATGACATGGAAATGCAAACTAGCATAACAAGTCTAGAGATGGAATCAAGGTCGTATCATCTTGCCTGTGATATCCTCAGCTTGGAATGGTTCTTGTTCGTCCTGCACGTACTCTCCCGAATCCACGTACTCATTCTCCGATCCCGGTGCTACCCAACATAAGAATAACATCCAATAAACAACAGCACCTCAAGATGCAACAAGCACATGATGCATGAGATGAAAAATGAGCATGCATCACTATTTCTTTCACTAGCACAAGCAAAAGAAGCTACCACAAGTTCCTAGACAGAACTGTACCCTAAGCTTTTTTTATATGCATGAGAATTACATGATCAGATACGTCTCATGAAAACTATGCAAAACCATATAAAGAACATTACAATCGGAGCTACGGATCAACGGGAATCAACGAAACAAGATATGAAGCCCTACGTGTAAGAATCAACACCACACACTCAAATGGCACAAATCTGGTATCCCCAGGTTGCCAAGACAAATAACAACCCAACATGAATGGATTGGAGCAAGTAAGAACACCACAACATCAACTAAGCACTCACAAACACCAAAATGACAATACTACACAATCTGCCATAATCTGCATCTTAGCACTTTGTGAGCTACATGCAACATAGCTAAAGCCCTCCAAATATGATAAATAATATATGTGGCTGTATCCAACCAATAATACTACAAGCACAAGCAATAATCACACCAAAAGGAATTATACACAGGGAGGTACAAGGCTGCAAACTTTCCCAAAACCATCAGATCTCAGGGACTTAGTGAAAATTCCTGCACCTGACTTTTTGTCTTTGTTCTTAAGCTTTTTGACAGCATCCAAAACATAACCTACCGGACTCCAAATGGGATTAAATTTAACAGGGAGCTTCACAAACATATCAGGTCCAATTTCCTAGCACTAAACTAAGCCTAGATCACAACACAATGACCAGCACAACCTCATCTACAGGAAAAGAAAATGTTTCCAGATTCTCAGACTTAGTGAAATTCCAGATTTCACTAAGCTGGAATTTCCAGCCACATGCCCACTTTGTCTAGGCATATCTTGCACACAAGTAACACCTAGAGATAAATGACACCACTATGGTGTAGAGCAAAACCCCTACTACTACCACACAAAAGCTCATGCCCTTGGGCTCAACCTATTCCATGGAAACAAAGAGCAAACTTGCAACACATCTGAATATGTCAACTCCACAAAGTATCCTAATGGAAAAACTAACTTCACCACTGGATTCCTTGGGAGATTCCACCCCAAAATCATCTATAATATGTGGGCACTTACTTGGGACAAGTGACCCCAAATTAAGGAAGAGGAAACTACTCCAAATCATGCCTAGTAAATAGTGCATCATTTCATGTAGTATCACTATATCAACTACTACATGGTTGAGCTCATGTGCACAATGACAGAGTGACATGAGGGTTTGAACCCCATGTTTCTGTCATGCACATCAACTCACAACCACTTCTCTCACTAGATCATCCACATACACACATCATCATGCCTTCTCTCATATTAACATGAGGAGCTGCACAACTTGCATATAGGGATGTTTTACCACCTACACATCACACCACACTCTCATCATTAGCTCTAAGACTCCAAGAACCACAAAAGGGAAACTATCAAGCAATTGAAAGTAAGACTACACTCACTTGCACACCTACACTAGCTACACCTCATGTGTGTGCAACACACACACACACATGCACTCCTCACATGACACACATATGCACACATCATATGGCACTTCTTATAGCAGCAAGGGTAAAAATAAATGCCCAGTCATCTATGGATTGTGGCACAAGCATGGCAACAAGCAAAGAAGGGGAAAAATAATATAGCATGAAGGAAAAATAAAAGGGGGCACCCTGGATTCGAATCCCTGTGCCCCTGGTGCACAGCAACACCACTGCACCAGTGCGATGCACTGCTTTGCTCGACAGTGCAGGGGAGGCAATCGGGCTAACCTCACCTCTGTAGCTACTGTGCAGGGGAAAAACCAAAACTAAAATAGCGTCGAGGGGGGATCGAACCCGCGCCCTCTCAACAGGCAGCAACACCACACACCAGTAGGCTACAAATCGATGTCTGAACTATATCGCGCAAAGAAACAATTGAAGGGGGTCCTCTCTGCTGAACTGCTACCGGCGGCAGACCGGAACAGGGGAGGGCTCTCGCCGGCGATGCGAACAAAATCCAGCTCCGGCTCGTGGAGGGGAGGAAGCCCGCACACACACAAACTCATTTCCTTTGCTAACTTCGCTCGAGGCAAACTACAGTGGCCTAGCTACGGTGCGCGGCGGCGCCGGTGAGAGAGACGCAGCACGTCGACGCCCTACTGCTCCTACACGAAGATCTACTGCAGGGAAGGGGGTAGGAGATGGATCTGCTCACCCTACGGTAGGAGAACTCGGCGGCGACGGAGAGGAAGCAGGGGAAGAAGAGGTGGTCGCCGTTCTGGCCTGCTCGTCGGGGAGGGTTGTCGCCGTCGTGGAGAAGTGGAAGCAGGGGAGCTCGCGTCGACTTAGCCGCGGGGATGGACCCCTGGATGTACCCGTGTGCTCGCCGAGTCGTCGGGGAGGAAGAAGAGGCTCGTACGCGGCGGCGAGGAGGACCTCAATCCACATCCATGGCGGAGGAGCCCCTCTCTTACCTGGTGTGCTTCGTCAGAGAGAGAGAGAGATGGAGAGGGAATGGAGGTGGCGGCGCGAGAGAGGGAAACCCTACTGCACGTACGCCAAGGGGGTCTCTTTTATGGAGGGAAGGGGCAAGGAACGTTCCTCGACGTCCGTGACGCCGTCAAGTCGCCGCTGCTCTGAACCCGCTGGAGTGTAACACTGACGGAGGAAGGGGGACGAGCACGCCGTCTACAGGGCAGCGAAACTGGGCTGCGACAGAAAGAAAAAGATGGGCCGCTAAGTGGGAGGTATCCCACTTAGTGCGCCAGATAACCAAGAGAGGCCCGTGGTTATTCCTATAAAACAAAATAAACCAGAGAAAGAAAATAGGAACAGAGCAAACTAAACATGATAAAATCAATACAAAAATGGCCGTGGACCTGAAAATGAGCATGCTATTTGAATAAAATACTTCCAACATTTATGGGGCTACTTTTCATAATTCCAAAACAGCATTTATTTCTACTGTTTTGTGAATTATAATCACCCATAAGACCCAGAGTAAAGCTTCAAACCAACACATCATCACCTCCACAATAAACTCTAAACACAAGACATTTAAAAACAGTTTTTGGGAAGATGTAATTTTTGAACATGAGATAAAGGGAAGGAAAAGGGTTTTCCATCCAAAGTGGATTGAAGGTGAGAACCACCACAACTACTACATACTCCAACACCTCATGAGTATCACCACATAACCACAAGATCACAAACACCACAACTCATCACATGATAACATAAGCAAACACAAGGGCAAGACATGGCATGGAACATATGGTATGCATGCATGCAAGGAAGAACAAAAGTGACACATGAAATCATAGACACAAAGTGACATCATCATATCCATGACAAGGTGGACCCACATGCAATAGGTTCCAAATGGGAAGGTTTACATCTGGGGCACTACAAACTCGCCCACACTACAAAGAAGATCTCGCCCTCGAGATCTAAGAATGAAAGAAATCGGGGAATTCAAAACGGAGGTGATCCTCACGTTCCCACGTAGCCTCTTTATCGGAATGGTGAGACCACTGCACTTTGAGAAATTTGACAGTATTGTTACAGGTCTTGCGCTCAGTCGCCTCGAGAACCGCAACTGGATGCTCACGATAAGAAAGGTCAGGCTGAAGGTCGATATCTTGAAGATGAACAGTGCGCTCGGGGGTCTTGAAACACCTCCGAAGCTGAGAAACATGGAACACATCATGGACACTTGCAAAGGTTGACGGAAGCTCGAGCTGGTACGCAAGGTCGCCTCTCTTGCCAACCACTCTGAACGGACCAATGAAACGAGGCGCAAGCTTGCCTTTGATACCAAAGCGTTGCATACCCTTCATAGGCGACACCTTGAGATAGCCAAAGTCATCAAGCTCATAAGACATGTCACGGTGCTTGCTATCATAATAGCTCTTCTGACGGGACTGAGCTGCTCTGAGGTTGTCATGAATGATCCGACACATCTCCTCAGCTTCTTCTATCATATCATTCCCAAGGATCTGACGCTCGCCTGTCTCGGACCAGTTGAGTGGAGTACGACACTTCCTACCATAGAGAATTTCAAACGGAGCCTTGCCAGAACTAGCTTGATAACTGTTGTTATACGAGAACTCCGCGAAAGGCAGACAATCTTCCCACTTCATGCCAAAAGAGATAACACAGTCTCTCATCATATCCTCAAGAACTTGATTCACTCTCTCTACTTGGCCACTAGTCTGAGGATGGAACGCTGTGCTGATGCGGATCCTCGTGCCCATAGCAGACTGAAAGGAGTCCCAGAACTTGGAAGTGAAGATACTTCCGCGATCTGAAGAGATCATCATAGGCACGCCGTGCAAAGAGACAATCCTGGAGGTGTACAACTCTGCCAGCTGAGCTGCTGAAATGGACTCCTTGACTGGAACAAAATGAGCCACTTTACTCAACTTGTCGATGACGACGAAGATAGCATCATCACCCTTCTTGGACTTCGGAAACCCAGTGACGAAATCCATCTCAATGTGATCAAACTTCCACTCGGGAATAGGCAAAGGCTGCAAAAGACCTGCTGGGCGTTGATGTTCTGCTTTCCCCCTTCGACATACATCACACTCGTTTATAAACTGAGCAATCTCACGTTTCATACGAGTCCACCAGAATGTCTGCTTCAAGTCATGGTACATTTTGGAGCTTCCAGGATGAATAGAGAGTAGAGAGTTATGAGCTTCTTCCATGATTACCTTCCTGAGATCACCTTTCGGGACGACAAGGCGATCCTTGAAAAACAACGTGTCCCTGGCATCAACAGTGAAGCACTTGTACTTGGGGAGACTCTTTCCCACGCCAATCTTGACCTTCTTCACCATAGCGTCAAGAAGCTGAGCTGCTCTGACCTGATCTTCCAAGGTAGGAGAGATCTGAAGGTTCGCAAGAAATCCCTGAGGTACTAGCTGAAGGTTGAGCTTCCTGAAAGACTCACAAAGACCCGGTTGGAGAGGTTGGAGAATCAGACTGTTGCAATATGCCTTCCTGCTCAAAGCATCCGCCACAACATTTGCCTTGCCTCGCGTGTACTCAACACTCGGATTAAAATCCTAGAGCATTTCCACCCAACGTGTTTGCCGAAGATTCAAGTTAGGCTGAGTGAAGATGTACTTGAGACTCTTGTGATCGGTGAAAACTTCAACCTTGCGTTCCAACAAGAGATGTCTCCAAGTCATCAAGGCGTGTACAACAGCTGCTAGCTCGAGATCGTGCACAGGATAGTTCTTCTCCGCTGGCTTCAACTGCCTGGAGGTATAAGCAACCACCTTTTTATCTTGCATTAGGACTACACCAAGACCCTGGAGAGAAGCATCGCAAAAGACCTGGTACGGCTTGGAATCATCTGGAGGGGCCAAGACCGGAGTGGAGATAAGCTTTTCTTTGAGTGTATCGAAAGCCAGTTGACACTCTCGAGACCAAGCATACTTAACACCCTTCTGAAGAAGACTAGAGAGCGGCTTGGCGATCTTGGAGAAGTTCTCAACGAATCTTCTGCAATATCCAGCAAGCCCGAGAAAGCTTCGAAGCTGCTTCACATTCTGCAGAGGCTCCCATTCAACAATGGCTTGAACCTTGGACGGATCAACCTTAATGCCCTCGGCAGAGATAATATGCCCAAGATAAACCACTTCTTTCAGCTAGAACTCGCACTTGGAAAACTTGGCATACAGCTTGTACTCTCTCAGCTTATCAAGCACCAATCTGAGATGTACTTCATGATCTTCCTCAGTCTCAGAAAAGACCAGAATGTCGTCGAGATAGAGCAAGACAAATTCATTCTTGTATGGAGAGAAAATATACACTACTGGAATCTGCTAGTTTGCCGACAGCTTTAAGCTTGGCCGTCAGCAATTTTACGGGGCTGACGGCAAAGAGACTTTGCCCTCAGCCAAAATACAAGCTGACGGCATAGGAGGGGCTGACGGCAAATAAAATCTATGCCGTCCGCTTTATCTAAGCCGGTAGCCAGCTGACGGCAAAGGACAAAAAAGCGGTCGGCATAGGAAGGCTGACGGCATAGGGGCTAACCCAGTCGCCGCCTCGGCCAGAAAAAAAATCGGGGGCCTTCTTTGCCGACAGCCAGCTGAGGGCAAAGACTAACGGCTGTCTTTGTCGACAGCTGGCTAAGGGCAAAGAGGCTAACCCCATACACCTGCCTTATCCCCCCGTGCCTTCTCTCTCTCACCGCGCCTTCTCTCTCTCACCGTCCCGTGCACGCGCGCCCTGCTCTCCCACGCCGCCCCTCGCCCGCCCCTCGCCGCCCCTCGCCCGCCCCGCGCCGCCCCTCGCCCGCCCGCGCCGCCCCGCCCTGCGCCGCCCCTCGCCCACCCCGCCCCGCACCGCCCTGCGCCGCCCCCTTCGGCTCGGGCCCTGCGCCGCCCCCTTCGGCTCGGGCCCTGCGCCGCCCCCTCCGGCCCACCGCCAGCCGCAGGACGACGAGGCGCCGCCGGCCCAGGCCCCCGCCCCCCCCCCCCCCGACGCCGCCCCCTCCGTCTCGGGCCCTGCGCCGCCTCCTCCGGCCCGCCACCAGCCGCCGGACGACGAGGCGCCGCCGGCCCCGGCCCCCGCCGCCCCCCCCCCCCCCGCCCGACGCCGCCGGAGTCCCCTCCTCCTCCCCTCCTCCGCGGCCCCCGCCTCTCCCTCCCGCCGGTCCGTCCGCGCCAGGTTCGGTATAATACTTGTACGTGAATATGCAGGGAAACAGAATACATGAAGTTAGGTTAGATTTTGTTTTGGAGTATAAAATCTCAGGTTAGAGTTTGTTCTTACCATGTTCTGTATACCAAAATCGGTATATTAAATCGGGACAGTTAACGTAGGTTGATCGAATAAATCAAAAGTTTTTTGTAAGCTAATATATGGGAAGTTTTAGATTGATTGAGATAATAGTTAATTAAAATCAAGGTTTTTAATATGAAGGATGAGCTGGTCGTTCCATATTATACTCGCCTGCACTACCATACATTATGTAAAAGCTATGGCCGTGGCAAAACAGAGAAGATTGACTGAGAGGGGAACAAATTCAGAGAGCAGAAGGTAATTAATTTTGTTTCCTAGTACTACTGAGATGAAGAAATAATTAGCTTTGAGAGCCTACCCAGCGTACATGCTCACATGTCGCATATATGATCTGCATCATAGTAGAGCACAACGCATCAATGATCGAATTGCCGAAATTCGCATCCATGCATTATGAAGTGTGATCTAATCATCTAAATAGGAATAAAAGCAAGGATAAAATTATAAGTAGATCAAACCTGGATCAATCTTTCCCTATCCCAAGGTGACAGCCGGCCTAGGATAGAATGTGTGCTGGAGAGGAGTGCGTGAGGCGGAGGATCAGAGCAGTCTATATTTGTTTCCAGGAGAGAGAAGGCGCTATTGTACTGGCTGGACTATGTTTGATGTAGAACGTGGTGGAGTTGTAAAAAACTTGGACTATATGTTAAGAGAGAGAGAGATACGTTAGAGATATTATTTTTTGAGATAGAGATACGTGAGGGATGCGTAACTGAAAAAAACGGATATGTGAGAGATTGAATTGGAAATATCTGGTATTTCCATAGTATAAAAATAACATAATATATATTGCAAACTTCATATTATATAGAGTAATCTACACCGTAATAACTTGGTCCCACCAGATTAACGGCTCCTAATTTCTAATTAATGTAGGAATTTCTTGGGATCCCCTAATTAGTATAAGTATAGATTACTCGAAGAACTTTATTAATCTACAAAATAGGGGAAGTAATATTAGCTCTACACAACAAACCTGAATGCATCACACTCAAAGTAGTTTTGGAGAACTCTATGAATTATGCCCCCGAAGATCACAATTTAGGAGTGAAATTTAAGTATTTCGCATGTAAAGATATGGAGATTCAGAGTTTTAGAAAAATGCATTTAAATGATAGATGTTAGTATTAGTTAGCTTAATTACTACGAGTGCGTATTTGTGTTGATTGAGTGCATTTAAATGTGCAGTAGCTTCTCCGCGAGGGATTGGTTTTCGACGACCTCCCCTGCATTCGAAAGTGAGCACATTTGTTAACTCCTCCTCCACCCCCTTTATTTTGCTCTGTTCCGGCCTTCGTGCTGATGACACTATCTAGCTAGGAATTTCAAAGATCAATTCTTAGGGCTAGTTAGGTCTATTTAGTTATAATACTTAGTTTTATTCTTCATTAACTTACATTCATAGGTGCCCCCGAGATGGTTGGCCGATAAGATGGATTGTTGGGAGATGATAGCGGACAGGTGGTGCACAGAGGCTTGGTTGAGCACCCATACTATGGCCAAGGACCGTCGTGCCCAACTGGTTGGTGTGCCACACCACCAAGGCAATGCCAACATCAAGCAATACGCCAAAAAATGGGTATGTGTGCCTTGTTTTGTTTCATCAATAATTCGTTCGTTCATGATTTTTGTTGTACTAATTCTTTGTCTTTTCGTGTAGGACAAACACAATAACCAGCCCGAGCCTGAGGGATACGCCGCGTTTAGCATGGCCCATAAGGGCTCGTACAAGACGGCGAAGGCATATTCTGAGGGGGACGGGTCGTCGGCGTACACAAGCCTGTCCGCCTACAGCAAGATGACGTCTTATTCTGAGGTGGTCAAACAGCTGGGCGGGCCTGACTTTGACCCGAGCCAGAATCCTATCGATCCAGAGGCGTTAATGATCTCTGGTGGCGGTAAGAGTCATGGCACGCTGGCCATGTGTGATGGCTTCGTCCCTATCACTGAGACTCTATCTCAGATCAAGTCGAGGCAAACGAGCTCCGCTCCTGCAATACGGCAACGCGCGAGGCCAGTTGATCTTGCCATCGAGGTTAGTTTTCTTCATTAGTTCTTTCGTTCGTTTGTCCCTGGATGGATGATGAAAATTCCTTTTGAGGAGTGGTTGCAGGCCGCACTTATGAAGGAGAGGGAGGCCACCAGGCTCTTGTTGGAGGAGAGGGACCGGAATACGCAGAGGTTGCTTGACGAGGAGAGGGCACGCAATAATTCCCATGCGAAGGCCATCCACGACTTCGTTGCAGTAAGTCAGTTGTGTGAGAAGCAAGGCCATGTGTGAGACGCAACAAGGCTATTTCTTTTACTCCTCGAAAACTAATTTGCAGGCTATGTGTGAGAAGCAAGGTTTGCCGCCCCCTCCGCCGATGCCTTCTCCTGTGGGAACGGTGAGTTCCCTTTCAATGACCAACCTTGCACGGTCTTATACCATTGTCTGTTGCCGTTCTAACCACATATTTTAACTCTTGCCTTGTTGCAGCATCATTCAAGAGTTGAATCCCACGATCCCTTTGCTTCTCCTGGTGAGAGCCCTAGCAACCCAGCGACCAACGGAGATGCAGCTTCTCCTTCGTTTCCTGGCATTTGGTAAGTTATTCCTCTCCTTCTTATTCTTCTTATTGTTTAGATCAACTTAGATTATGCCAGGCTTTAGTTAGCTTAGTAAATTCTAGTTGATATTAGCCATGGTTTAGTTAGCTTAGTAAATTCTAGTTGATATTAGAGCTCAAAAATGACATAATTAGTTTAGAAAGTTTTAAAAGAAACCAGAAGAGAAGAACAAACAAGAGATGAAGAAATAAGAGAAGAAGAAAGTGGAGAAAAATATAACTTCTCTTCTTTCTTTTTCTCTATCTTCTTCTTCTTCTTCTTCCACTTCTTCCACTTCTTCTTCTTGTTCTTCTTCTTCTTCTTCCACTTCTTCTTATAATTGCTTAGCTTAATTTAGATAACTTCTTTCTTATTGTATTCTTCTTCTAAATTCTTTCTCATTATGCAGATTTTGATAAAGCAGCATGGCATATGGATGGATGCTCGAGACTTTGTAATGCACTTGTGTAGTCCTAGATGAACTTTGTAATGCAATTGTATTTGTGGATGCACTTGTGATGCTTTGTAATACTTTGTGATCTTGTTTGCACTTTAATGACATATATTCGTGTTGTTTGCACTTGTGTTGTGCTGTTTGCACTTTGTGATGCACTTGTCGTGCTGTTTAGGGGCAGATTCAATATATATATATATATATATGTTGTTGTTTGTATCTATGTTTTGCAAATGCAGGGAATTAACAGAAAACAAATATGAAAAAAAAGCAAAGAGGGTCTTTGCCGGCAGCTCACTGACGGCAAAGCCTTTGCCATCGGTGGGCCGTCGGCAAAGAGGACACGTGGCGGCAGCCTGTGCATTCTGGCAACTCTAGGAATATCAATTTTTCGGCTTTGCCGTCAGCTGGGACAAAGCTGTCGGCAAAGAGGCGGCCAAGGGGACCCAGGGGTAGGCTTTGCCGTCAGCTGGGCTCTAGCTGTCGGCAAAGAGGCGGCCAAGGAGACCCAGGTGTTTGGGCTTTGCCATCAGCTCTACTACGGCTGTGGGCAAAGAGGGGAGGCTTTGCCGTCAGCTTTGCTACGGCTGTGGGCAAAGCCTGTCGTTAACCTTCTAACGGAGCTCGGCCTGCGCCGTTGCCGCCACTGCTCTTTGCCGTCAGCCCGTGCCACAAGGCTGATGGCAAAGTCTTTGCCGTCGGTGGAGCTCCGGCTGTCGGCAAAGAAGGTGATTGCCGATAAAATCTTGGCCGACACCTTTGCCGACAGCTCACTGACGGCAAAGCCTTTGCCATCAGTTAAACTGTCCTTTGCCGTCAGCTCTGGCTGTCGGCAAACCAGCAGATTCCAGTAGTGATAGTTCATCAATCGACAAAATGTCGGAGGAGCATTAGCCAGACCAAAAGACATGACCGTATACTCATACGAGCCAAAACTAGTCCTGAATGCCGTCTTCGGAATGTCTTCCTCGCGAATGCGAATTTGATGATAGCCCATTCTGAGATCAAGCTTGGAGAATATTTTAGCAGCTTTCAACTGTTCGAACAACTTAGTTATGTCCGGAAGTGGATATGTTCTTGATTGTCTTCTTGTTCAATGGACGGTAATAGACACACAGCCGGTCCGAGCCATCCTTCTTCTTGACAAACAGAACACCACAGCCCCACGGAGACGAGCTCGGTCTGATCAAACCCAAACGCTCCTGCTCATCGAGTTGCCTCTTAAGTTCCTTCAATTCTTCTAGACCCAACTTGTACGGCCGTTTGCACACTGGCTCTATGCCTGGCTCAAGCTCAATGACAAACTCAACTTCACGGTGCGGAGGCATGCCTGGCAGCTCTTCAGGAAACACATCTTGATATTCACAGACCACTGGGACTTCCTCAATAGGATTGATCTCACCCTTTTCATTCAAGGAGAACAGACGGATTGTATCATCGCGCGCCGCGAATATAATCACATCCTCCGAGGAGTGGGTAAGTTTCACTTCTTTGGCTTCACAATCAATTGATGCCTTGTTCATGGCCAACCAGTCCATACCAAGAATCAAGTCGATGTCGGAATTGCCCAAGACAATAGGAGATGCCAGAAAAGAATAACTGCCTAACTTAACAGAAACATCACGAACCACTTTGTTGGCGCTCATAAGAGTACCGGGTGACACCACACGCAATGCCTTCTTCAAATACTCAGAATCAAAATCATGCTCGACAAAGAACATTCTAGACATGAACGAATGAGAAGCACCAGAATCAAATAAACTTTAGCAGGAATATCATTGACGAGGAGGTTACCCATGATCACATCAGAGGAGTTGTCTGCTTCAGCTGCGTTCACCATGTTGACTCGAGCTGATCTGGGGTTGAACTTGACAAGTGTGTTGCTTGGAGGTTTGCCTGGAGGAGGAGGCGGCACACGGAGCTGAGAAGTACATTTGTTGGCATAGTGACCCTTCTGCCCACATTCGTGACAAGTGACATCTGCTGGCTGCCGGAACTGAATCTGCGGAGGCCCTTGCTTCTGATGCTGGTATCTCTGCTGAAAGCCAGGGTTGGGTGGGTGGAAAGAACCATGACCACCTGAGTGCTTCAGCTGCTGTGAGTGCCGAGGAGGAGGAGGAGAAACCCAAAACCTCTGTTGCTTTTGAACCACCTGAGTCGAGGAAGAGCTGGAATCTCTGAAGTGCTTCTTGGAATTTTCCACCCTGAGTAAGGCTGCCTCTGCTCTGAGAGCTAGGTTGTAGACCTTGTCAAACTCCTCAGGATTGTGCAAGGCAAGAGCTAACTGCAAGTCTTCCTTCAAGCCACCCCTGAACTGATAGATCTTGCTCTTCTGATCCGGGATATCCTGCAGCGCGTAACGGGCCAGCTCGTGGAACTCGACATTGTACTTGTACACGGAATTGCTGCCCTGCTTGAAACGCCTGAACTTCTCACGCATCTACAATACAAAACTGGAAGGGATGTAGTGGGACCTGAAGTCACGACAAAACTCATCCCAAGACATCACCCTGGCGCCTCTCGAGTCCTTGAGCTCCTGCCACCATATGGAAGCATGTCCCTTCAACTGAAATGTAGCAAACTTGACATAGTCCTTTAGACGCACATTGCTACACTTGAAATGTTTGTTCATATCACGGATCCAATCCTCTGCATCAAATGGCTGGTTGCAAGAAGTGAACGTCTTAGGCTGGTTTGACAGGAACTGGCTCAGACTCGCAAACTGATTTCCACCATGTTGAACATTGCCTGGTTGTTGGTTGGCTCTCTCTTGCAGCAACTGAATCAGCATCTGGGTGTTTGCATTAGTAGCTGCCATCATCGCTTGCCAGGACTCTGCAGGAAGAGGCGACGGTGGAGGCGGAGGAGGAGGTGGTGGAGGCACATCCTCACGCCCTGGGGTGTGACGAGTCGGTGGAGCCATCCTGAAGACGGACAACATATTAGTCCACAGAATAATTGAAGATATTGCTGAATCAGAAGACAGAATATCTGAACAGAATTTAGCAATTGCACTTGAACAACATAGCAAGAATGCATCCTCAAAGTGACGGACGACAAAATTCCGATAAGGACCACTGCAAACAAGTGTGAGCTAGAACTGCTCGGAACAAACATATGACTGAGATTTCCCAAACCTCAATCAAGCGTCTGTAGGAAGATAGTCCTATAAGATACTACTAGATATCCCACCTAGGAATTCCCGAAATAACTGGTCATGCAATCAGGTACACGGATACAAGGAGTATTTCACACAACTCCTAAACTAACCCGTCACATGCATCACATCCTTCAACACACAACCAGCATCTCGGACCTTCATCTACAACAGATCCTCGCGATCACAACGATACCAAGTGTGGTAGTACCCCCGAACAATCTACACCAGTACTGGGGACATCGAGGTTATCTCACCACTACCAGTATTGAAGCAATAACGAACATCTTTCGTTCTTAGATACTCAGAAATCTGAATGATGGCGATGTGTGCAAGAATCCCCCGGAGCTCAACTCCCCTGATACTTAGAGCAGATAGGAGGCACCAGGACAAGATTCCGTCACATCGAAATCATATAGATTTCACAAATACCAGCATGATCCTACAAAAAATTTGAGCGAGAAAAGGAGTAGAGTTAAAGATTTCCTAAGACGGGAACCTCACCAGAGCATAGAAGAGGAGAAAAATGAATCCTACTCTCCGATATAACTAAGACTCAAAACATTTTCTAGACTCGACTCGGCCAAGTACGATCACACAAAGGCTCCTATGGTCGTAAGGCTCTGATACCAACTTGTAACGACCAAGATGCGGTCCTTTCCGATCTGGGGATCGAGACCCCGAATTGGAAAGGAGCGCATCTAAGCGTCTCGCAAACAGGTAACACGGCACATACATAATATTAAAGATAGACAATCAGGGATTCAATTGCCTTCTCATAAATATCTCAGAGTACATCACACATACAACCAAGGTAGTTCCGCTACGGACTCCAAAACATAGAAATGCTATGCTACCCTGCCTGCAGGCCCACGATCACGACAACGCCTCAATCTTCTGGATAGTTCACATAAAGGCGGTTTTTCTCTTCGTCGTACTGCCACGCCAGCTGAGTGCCGTCGGGATCATCTGTCTCTGGGGTACCTGAACCTGTTGGGATTTGGAGGAATCCGTGAGCCACGGGGACTCGGCAATCTACGACCTTGGTGCCAGAACTAGTCAAGTTATTAGGTAGGATAAGGTGAAGTGTTTAAGGTTGCAGCATCCTAAGCTTGATTTAGTGGCTAACTTACGTAGAACAAGTATGAAGGTGGACTATACTAGCGGTCGTGAATACTTGATCACTAAGTGATCCTGAACACCTACCTACGTCACTTATAACCCCACCGTGTTCCCGATCGAAGAGGGATCTTCGAGGGGACAGACACGGTTACGCACACAGTTGACAATTTTATTAGCTTTTGTTTAAGTTATCTAATACCGGATGTTAACAAGATATTCCAAGTTGCCACATAACCGCGGGAACGACTTTCCGAAAGATTAACCCTGCAGGGGTGCTCCAACTAGTCCATCACAAACGTACACGGGCCGCAAAGTAATCCTCTCTCACGAATCTCATCTCGTCGGATTCCTTAGAGGAAAACCTCAACTCTGGAGGAAATCAAAGCTTCACTGGGATTCCTATACGCAAGATATATCGCTAAGGTAAGGCAAGGCTAGCAGGACCTCCCGTCGTGTCGACGACCCCGATAAGAGCCGCGTAACTCAGTCTCAGGACACGATGGATGAGCGACGCGTACAGTGGCCTGATAGAAATCTCTCAAGTTGCCCTGAGTTGGCCCCACACAGTGCTCTAGTTTGGACCAACACTCATGAGGAGCACTGGCCCGGGTTGTTGATTAAAATCCTCGGGGTAGCTATTCCCTATGCAGTTTATTATTAAGTGATTAGCAAATTAACACCAGTGTTGGGTCCTGCCGGACAAGCCTTAGCACTACGCGATTTATCGAGGGGGTCCCCATAACAACCCCGAACGTGTTAGGAGCGATCATTATGGAATCAAACACCGGTAGCCGGTAACTAAGGCGGCAATAACGGAACAAAGCACCCAGCAAAAGGCTAGGCCTTCCGTCATTTACCAAGTATATAGGTGCATTAATTAAATAACAACATTTAAGATAATGATATCAAGCTCATGTTGTCACATGAGACAAAGCACCTGCATCTAGCAACGCTAACATTAGTAGCTGAGCAAAGCCTACTTAGCCATACAAGTTTGCTAGGAAGGGATCAATGTTTGGGTTCATGGCATATCAGGAGGCAATTTAATTCAATGGTAGGCAGCGAGCAATATGACATGGAAACGCAAACTAGCATAACAAGTCTAGAGATGGAATCAAGGTCGTATCATCTTGCCTGTGATATCCTCAGCTTGGAATGGTTCTTGTTCGTCCTGCACGTACTCTCCCGAATCCACGTACTCGTTCTCCGATCCCGGTGCTACCCAACATAAGAATAACATCCAATGAACAACAGCACCTCAAGATGCAACAAGCACATGATGCATGAGATGAAAAATGAGCATGCATCACTATTTCTTTCACTAGAACAAGCAAAAGAAGCTACCACAAGTTCCTGGACAGAACTGTACCCTAAGATATTTTTACATGCATGAGAATGACAAGATCAGATGCGTCTCGTTAAAACGATGCAAAAGCATATAAAGAACATTACAATCGGAGCTACGGATCAACGGGAATCAATGAAACAAGATATGAAGCCCTACGTGTAAGAATCAACACCACACACTCAAATGGCACAAATCTGGTATCCCCAGGTTGCCAAGACAAATAACAACCCAACATGAATGGATTGGAGCAAGGAAGAACACCACAACATCAACTAAGCACTCACAAACACCAAAATGACAATACCACACAATCTGCCATAATCTGCATCTTAGCACTTTGTGAGCTACAGGCAACATAGCTACAACCCTCCAAATATGATAAATAATATATGTGGCTGTAGACAACCAATGACAAAGTGACATGAGGGTTTAAACCCCATGTTTGTGTCATGCACATCAACTCACAACCACTTATCTCACTAGATCACCCACACACACATCATCATCATGCCATCTCTCATATTAACATGAGGAGGTGCATAACTTGCATATAGGGCTGTTTTACCACCTACACATCACACCACACTCTCATCATTAGCTCTAAGACTCCAAGAACAACAAAAGGGAAACTATCAAGAAATTGAAAGTAAGACTACACTCACTTGCACACCTATACTAGCTACACCTCATGTGTGTACAACACACACACACACACATGCACTTCTCACATGAACACACATATGCACACATCATATGGCACTTCTTATACCAACAAGGGTAAAAATAAATGCCCAGTCATCTATGGATTGTGGCACAAGCATGGCAACAAGCAAAGAAGGGGGAAAATAATATAGCATGAAGGAAAAATAAAAGGGGGCACCCTGGGATTCGAATCCTTGTGCCCCTGGTGCACAGCAACACCACTGCACCACTGCGCTGCACTTCTTTGCTCGACAGTGCAGGGGAAGAAATCAGGCTCACCTCACCTCTGTAGCTACTGTGCAGGGGAAAAACCGAAACTAAAATAGCGCCGAGGGGGGGATCAAACCCGCGCCCTCTCAACAGGCAGCAACACCACACACCACTAGGCTACGAATCGATGTCTGAACTATATCGCGCAAAGAAACAACTGAAGGGGGTCCTCTCTGCTGAACTGCTACCGGCGGCAGACCGGAACAGGGGAGGGGTCTCGCCGGCGATGCGAGCCAAATCCAGCTCCGTCTCGTGGAGGGGAGGAAGCCCGCACACACACGAACTCATTTCCTTTGCTAACTTCGCTCGAGGCAAACTACGGTGGCCTAGCTACGGTGCGCGGCGGCGCCGGCAACAGAGACGCAGCACGTCTATGCCCTACTGCTCCTACACGAAGATCTACTGCAGGGAAGGGGGTAGGAGATGGATCTGCTCACCCTACGGTAGGAGAACTCGGCGGCGACGGAGAGGAAGCAGGGGAAGAAGAGGTGGTCGCCGTTCTGGCCTGCTCGTCGGGGAGGGTTGTCGCCGTCGTGGAGAAGTGGAAGCAGGGGAGCTCGCGTCGACTTAGCCGCGGGGATGGACCCCTGGATGTACCCGTGTGCTCGCCGAGTCGTCGGGGAGGAAGAAGAGGCTCGTACGCGGCGGCGAGGAGGACCTCAATCCACATCCATGGCGGAGGAGCCCCTCTCTTACCTGGTGTGCTTCGTCAGAGAGAGAGAGAGATGGAGAGGGAATGGAGGTGGCGGCGCGAGAGAGGGAAACCCTACTGCACGTACGCCAAGGGGGTCTCTTTTATGGAGGGAAGGGGCGAGGAACGTTCCTCGACGTCCGTGACGCCGTCAAGTCGCCGCTGCTCTGAACCCGCTGGAGTGTAACACTGACGGAGGAAGGGGGACGAGCACGCCGTCTACAGGGCAGCGAAACTGGGCTGCGACAGAAAGAAAAAGATGGGCCGCTAAGTGGGAGGTATCCCACTTAGTGCGCCAGATAACCAAGAGAGGCCCCTGGTTATTCCTATAAAACAAAATAAACCAGAGAAAGAAAATAGGAACAGAGCAAACTAAACATGATAAAATCAATACAAAAATGGCCGTGGACCTGAAAATGAGCATGCTATTTGATTAAAATACTTCCAACATTTATGGGGCTATTTTTCATAATTCCAAAACAGCATTTATTCTACTGTTTTGTGAATTATAATCACCCTTAAGACCTAGAATAAAACTTCAAACCAACACATCATCACCTTCACAATAAACTCTAAACACAAGACATTTAAAAACAGTTTTTTGGGAAGATTTAATTTTTGAACATGAGATAAAGGGAAGGAAAAGGGTTTTCCATCCAAAGTGGATTGAAGGTGAGAACCACCACAACTACTACACACTCCAACACCTCATGAGTATCACCACATAACCACAAGATCACAAACACCACAACTCATCACATGATAACATAAGCAAACACAAGGGCAAGACATGGCATGGAACATATGGTATGCATGCATGCAAGGAAGAACAAAAGTGACACATGAAATCATAGACACAAAGTGACATCATCATATCCATGACAAGGTGGACCCACATGCAATAGGTCCCAAATGGGAGGTTTACATTTGGGGCACTACAATAGTGTTACCTTTCGACCGTTTGGTATCATGCTATTGACACATAAGTTACGAGGTATCTTTCCAAAAAACTTTTTTCCCTCCGGTAAAAAACATTATCACGGGTATTTATATGTGAGTTATCACATATGTTGTGTGCATATTACCATGCTATTAACATAAAAATTATCGGAGATAAGTTTTCAACAACTTTTGTCCTTAAGTGTTAGAGTTACCACGTATTTATAGCGAAGTTACCGGATCCATAGTACGTACCTTACCATGTTATTTACAAAGAATTCACTAGGGTGTACTTAAAACAAACTATACATAAATCATCAAAAAGAAATGCAATATATACAACTAACCACTTGGATAGTTGGTTAGCATCGTCAATTTACTAGTCTTAGCATACTAAGGTTGAGAGTTCGAATCCCACAAAGAAAACTAACAACTCTCGCACGATTAATAAGCGTCGTCCGATCTGAAATGGACGGGATCTGAATCGTGCAGATCTGTTGTAGAAATCCGAACGCAAGGAATTTCGCTTCGCCTTTTTTAATTAATATAGGTATATAAGCCTAACTTTCGTGCGTTTATTTTCCTAGTCTCTACATAATAATAAAGCAAATATTGTTTCTGATCGTATGTCGTGGCATTTTTACAAAAAAACCTGTCGTCTCCCGAAATCAACCCACAGTCCAGATTTAAGTGAGAAAACAAATCATTTTTTGTAATTTTACAGAAACCCCCCATGGTTTCTCAAAATCAACCTGCAGTCAGGATTTAAGTGAGAAAACGAATC
The DNA here is from genome assembly GCF_904849725.1 of Hordeum vulgare subsp. vulgare. Classification (NCBI taxonomy): domain Eukaryota; kingdom Viridiplantae; phylum Streptophyta; class Magnoliopsida; order Poales; family Poaceae; genus Hordeum; species Hordeum vulgare. The sequence continues at coordinate 565,551,662 of NC_058524.1, read as the reverse complement.
GTTTTTTGTAATTTTTGTAAAGACCTCCTTCAGTTTTCATAAAATAAACTCGTAGTATATACTTAAGTATAAAACCAATCGTTTTACGTATGTTTCTAGAAACACCTCTAGAATTTTCAATTAATTGATCTGCAGTTCAATTATAAGTGACAAATACTTTAAAAAATCCTATCTTTTAAACTATAACTTCAATTTCAAATTATTATATATGAAATTTTATTATAAACATACGTATAATCTGAATATAATGTTAGTTTATCTATTTTTTTTTAAATTGTGTTTGTAATGTAATTTTAATCAGTAGTGATTCGCACAATCTAAGTATGATTGTTATTTTACCCATTTAACAATTTTAAAATTATATTTATGATGAAATTTTAATCAATAGCACACAATCCATTTTGTCATACTGAGGCTGATCCATGTTGTTAATTAATCCGTGGTTCAATTATAATTGGCAAATACTTAAAAAATATATATCTTTTAATCTTTAACTCTAATTTTAAATTATTATATATGAACTTTGATTTAAAAAATGTGTTGAATTGAAATATAATGTTAGTTTATCTATTTAATTTTTTAAATTTCTATTTATAATGTAATTTGAATCTATAGTGATGCATATAATCTAAATATGATGTTATTTTATCTATTTAACAATTTTCAAATTCTATTTATTCTGTAATTTTAATCAATAACGCACAATCCAGTTTTTTCGTACTGAAGTCGGTACGTGTTGCAAATGATCATCTCAATAAATTGAGATTGAAGACAAAAGAAACTATCAAGGACGTCACTCTGTAGCGGCGCCGTATATAGGTCTTACTGTGCGGCGGCTAACTAATCTCCTCACTAATGCATTTTAAGTGTGGCACTTCCCGCCAAACACTCTCTGGCCCTAAAAAAGCTGTCCGATGAACCACATGGATGAGCTATCCAGTGACTAGAAAACATACAACATCACACGTAAGATTCCCTTTCATGTTTGAAATTCAAAAAGTTTTATCTACAAAAACGTTAATTCAATCGATGATCCGCTTTCACCATTGACTTTCTCGCGACGAGTTCTTCGAAACTAGATCTCATGTTGATATGTTCTGTCAACTTTTTTTCGTTCATACTTGCCACATTTTTGGACCCACTTGTCATATTATTAACCACTTACTTGCCTGAGAAAAATAACTTGATTGTCACTTTTTAATGTTGTTTCGTACAAAAACCCTTGTAGCAGATTTCATTATACATGACTAGCAAAAGAGCACGTGCGTTGCAAGGGAAGAAAAAGAAAACACGCTTTTAATCCAATAACCATGATTTAAGACCACGTCCACTAATTTAGGCTGCATAAATTTGTACGTGGACACCCGTGGGCAAACGAAATATATTTGTGGGACATTTCAGTCTGAATATCCTACGAGCAGCCAGCATAATTACATACGAAGAAATAACAGAGGTAGGAGCTAGCGTGAACCAAGTGGTCAGAGTAGTGTTTTGCCCCGACCTCCTTCCTCGTGCTCTCTGTCTATCTCCACTCTCCGCCTATCTCTTCAAAGCTTGCTCTTTTTCTCTTCCCGTGTTGGCCCCTCGCATGTCCCTCTCCCTCCTCCTTTCTAGTTTGCACGAGACTCTAGTCGACACATGGATGCATCTGCAAAATATGATGTGACAACTACTTAATGAGAAAAGAAGCATCACTTCATTAATGTCTTCCCCACCTCACTCTCATAAACTTTTTTTTAGAGATGGCTGTTAATCTATAACTCTTTCATCTTTTCTCTCCTTGAACTCAACGTAAATACAATTAAAACCTTTATAAACTGCTTACATCATCCTATTACATTTGCTTTTGAAGTTGCGCGGAAGTTTCTTCAAGTAACTCACAAAAAGACACTTCCCGCAAAAAAGATTGAAAAAATTGCAAGAAGGCACACCTCCTATTTCAGTATACCAATTACCAAGGACGCTACAGTCATCAGAGCCTATTTCAGCTATCGGTCCAACACACCCACGAGACGCGCAGTGGGCGAGGCCAGTGTTGCACAGAAAAGTAACGCGCGTAGCAATCACGCAGCAGCGAGCCCGAACCCAACCATTTTTTGAACCGAGTCTGATCTCTTGGTGGGTGGTTCGCTTGTTCAGTGTCCCCTCCTCCCCACCTCACGGAAAGACCGGCGCGCGGGGCTGCCAGATCCATGGTGCCCGCCTGCGCGCTCACCACTGTAGCCATCCTCGCCGCGCTCCTCTTCTTTGTCCTCTTGCTCAGCCGCACCATGGAGCTACGTTTCTCGACCAGCTATGCCATGGTCGACTGCGCCCCTCCTCCTGACGACGGCGCCGCTGCCTTCCGTGGAACCCTCCTGCCGCTCCCAGCCGCGCTGCATGTAGCCGCCGCGCCGACGAAGTTAGGCCTCACGGCCGGCTCCCGCCATGGACGCCGCCTTGCGATCTGGGAACATTGCAGCAGAGCTTTTGATCAATTGCAAACCGTTCATTAAAACAAATATATTCCTAGAAAGTGAGGAATTCAACCTCGGTTTCCATTAGCATATCACCACGGAAAAGCTGCACTCGATCTCCTTGTGGAATCGTCAATTAGATGGCACGAACTAAGTAAAAAATAAATCGTAAGGCTAGCAAACGCCACCTAAAACTTAGCCATCCCAGATCAAGGTACAACAATCTGTAAATTGAACAACAGAACCCCCAAATTTATTAGCTCAAGAGTTTTAGTATGACTCTTAAGTAGTGTCTCCTAAAAGGATCTAGCAAATTCATCGAGTTATTCCAAAAAATGTGTTCCTGCAAGTTTCTCAGGAAAAAAAGGTGGGTGGCTTGGACAGAACATATGATGTTTGCAAAATAAAAGTGACTATATATTGTTTGTATACCATGTAAGGAAGCCAGCATACCAACTCCAAAATAGATGTGTTTTCTCAAAAAATAACTGCCATTAGTGCGAATTATCTGCTTTCAATTATGAAAGTACTTTATATTGCTTCGTTATCACAATATCAGCCACATTGGGCTACTGCACTTGCATTTTCTTAAAGCCCTGCACTTGTATTTTGGTGTAACAGTGACATGATTTTATGTCTAAAATGACTGACCAATACTTCTGCAACCACATATAACAAATTAATATGTTCATATTAATTGCCACCATGTCACAATTTAGGATTTACCCACAAAGCTCGTTCAAGCTTTAGGATTCATCTACTCCAGCCTGGGTTTATGAAAGTGTAGGGAAAAACTTATGTGTACGGATTACAACCAAAATGGAGCATCTCCTATTATTCCCAAAAGAAACCATTACAGCATAATTCTTTTCATATGATTACTGTGGATGCAGTTAGAAGGGAGACGGTAAGAAAAACATCTGGGTAAAAGTTACAAGAGCAGGCCCAGTAGTTCAGATTTCTCAATCTCTCACCTGGTCGCTGATGCCTGTGCCAGAGTAATCCAGGAACAGAACTCCTTTGTGGGGTTAGATAGAGCTGCCTGGAACTCGTTTTGCTCATCTTGTCCCAAAGACAATAATTCATCAAGACGCGCCTGGAGATATATTTTGTTTGTAGCACCATGTGGACTGGGAGCATCCATGTATTGAGAATCACTTGGTCGATATTCAAACTCTCGTACTTCACTGCAGGCTAACCTGTTGGAGCAAGTCACATAAAAAGGGACCCTACCAGGTTTGTGCGACGGAGAATAACACCTGAGGGTCCCGTCTACTAAAATTTCTGCTGGAACTTCGACTTCTCCAAACATACATGACCACTTGAGCTTTATAACTTCGTCAGAAGTAAGAAATCTACCAGTGACAAGAACCTGCAGGATACAAGCAATTTTGTAAGCAGTTAACGAACACTAATTCACTTGTAGATGTTAATCATGTTACTCATGTAGGATTAGGAAAGAAAGCCAAACCGAGTCTTAGTAGTATTAGGATTCCTAGTACTAGTCTATTTCCATAGTCCCTTGTGGACGTGTATAAAAGACACCCTAGGGGTGTTGATTGTAACACCAGAAAAACGAAAAGCAATACAAAGCAAAGGCTCGACACGGGCCTTTAGCCATCAAATCCATCGATCAGTTTTATTCGTGTCGCTAGTTACGCAAGTTCCGTCAAGTAGCCGGCCGAAGCAAGAATCGCGTAGGCACGCCTGTACAGCTGCATACGCACGTTCAAAAGCCAACAATTGGTATCTAGAGCCTCGACGATCTACGATCTACGATGACGGACAGCGACGCTGAGTCGGTCAAGTCCGGCAGCGGCGGTGCCAAGGCGAACAAGAACGGCGACAAGGTGAAGAAGGGCGTCAAGTCAGCAACCAGTGGTGGAGGAACGAGCGGCGCTAACGTCCAGGCGTATCGCAACATCCCCATCCAGTACCCGATGCTCACCGACGCCAACTATGGCGTGTGGGCGGTGAAGATGAAGATTATTCTCCGAACCCTTCGAGTGTGGCAGGCAATCACGGACGACGACGTCGATGACGAGTCCGACGAAGGTGCCATGGCTGCCATAGCCCAGTCTGTGCCGGATTCCGTGCTGATGACATTGGCGGAGTTCGAGACGGCAAGAGAGGCGTGGAACGCACTCAAGGAGATGAGGATCGGAGAAGATCGCGTCACCAAGGCAAGGGCACAAGTGCTGAAGCGCCAATTTCACAAGTTGCAGATGGAGGAAACTGAATCGGTGAATGACTACGCCATGCGTCTTACTACTTTGGTGGGAGAGATCCGCGCGCTTGGTGCAAAGCTCGATGAGACCGAGATCGTGGAGAAATTTTTCAGTTCTGTCACTGATAAATTCACGTACATCATCGGCACGCTCGAGCAGCTTTACGACATCGACGACATGACCATAACGGAGGCGATCGGACGATTGCGGACATGGGAAGAGAATGCTCGTGGCTGTCGGAAAGGCAAAGGAGGAGGTAGTGACCAACTGATGTACTCGCGCACAGATTGGGAGGCCCCAAGTAGCAAAGGAAGGCGTGACGGTGGCGAAGGCTCAAGCAACACGAAGGGCGATGGACAAAACGGAAAAGGCAAACCACAAGGTCGTGGTAAGGCGGGCCAATCTAAAGAGCAGAAACCACGGAACTTGGACTTGTCCGAGGTCAAGTGCTATAACTGCAATAAGATGGGTCACTTTGCGAAGGATTGTCCAAAGCCTAACAAGCGGGAGATCAAGGCAAATTTGGCAAAGCAGGAAGACGAAGGTCCAGGTCTTCTGATGGCCGAAGTTTGTGATCTCGCTGAAACGGTGGTTGTGAAACCAAGCCGGAAGGTACTACTTCATGAGAAAAAAGTGACACCAAAGTTATCCGGTGATCAGAACGTGTCGTGGTATCTCGACACGGGTGCCAGTAACCACATGACGGGGTGCAAGGAGAAATTCCTCGAGCTGGAATACGATATTGAAGGCTCGGTCAAGTTCGGTGATGGTTCAGCTGTGGAGATTTGCGGGCAAGGATCTGTCCTCTTTGAGGGTCTCACAGGCGAACATCGCATACTCACCGGAGTGTACTACATCCCACGGCTGCGCAACAACATCATCTATATTGGGAAGCTTGACGAGAATGGATGCAAGGTGAATATAGAGAGCGGAGTGATGACGATCTTCGACAACCTCCGAAACGTGCTAGCTCGTGTTAATCGCTCACGGAATAGGCTCTATATCCTCAACCTTGATCAATCTCAACCGGAGTGTTGGCTTGCCAAGAGTGATGATGATTCGTGGTTATGGCATGCTAGATTTGGACACGTTAACTTCTACGCCTTGAAGAAGATGTCAAAGATGCAGATGGTATCCGGGATGCCAGTTATCGACCATGTTGATCGAGTATGTGACGGGTGCTTGGTTGGAAAACAGCACCGCAGGCCATTCCCTGCTCAGTCTACCTATCGTACAAGTGATGCACTCGAGCTGCTCCATGGTGATCTATGTGGCCCTATAACCCCGGCAACTCACGCTGGAAAGAAGTATTTCTTCCTTGTGGTAGACGACTACTCGAGATATATGTGGGTCATTCTCCTACGATCTAAAGATGAGGCGTTTGAAGCGTTCAAGAAATTAAAGGCTGCAACAGAGATGGAACACAAGCGGAAGGTTCGCGCTCTACGGACAGATCGCGGCGGAGAGTTTACGTCGAATGAGTTCAACGACTACTGCGAGAAGATTGGCATAAAGAGGTTCCTCACGGCACCTTACACGCCGCAGCAGAATGGGGTCGTTGAAAGGCGCAATCGAACCGTCGTTGACATGGCAAGGAGTTTACTCAAGAGCAAGAACCTGCCGGGGACTTTTTGGGGAGAAGCTGTCTCGACGGCGGTCTATCTTCTCAACCGGGCTCCAACGAAGGCGGTGGTCGGCAAGACTCCGTATGAAGCAATTTACGGACGTAAGCCGAATGTGTCTCATCTACGGACATTCGGGTGCGTGGCACATGTGAAGACGGCGGAGCCGCACCTCTCAAACAGTAACATATTTGCACTTGAATTTCCAACTGATGATGATGCAGGGGAGGATGTCCAGGTGATTGGCAAGACACCCAACCAAGGTGACCACAATGGTAGTGATCATCATGGTGCCGACACCGACGATGACGCGCATAGGTCGCAAGGAGATAGCGACAACGCCGCGCACGACACAGGTGGAGATCTCGACGACAACATCGACAACGAGGCGCATAGTGACAACGACAATCAAGATGATGGTCACGGTCACGACGACTACGCCGACGACACGGATGTCGATGACACACCAAGGTCTCACCCGTCTTCCTCAAGTGCATCAACACCGACACAATTTGTGTCGCCTCCTTCGCAAGCCACAACGGACTCCTCAGGGCCTCGTCGCTACAAGACCCTCAAGAAAGTCTACAAGTACACAAAGCCAGTTACGCTCGAGTACTCCGGACTATGTCTGTTCGGAGTTGAGGAGCCGGCGAACTTCGTAGAGGCGAGAAAAAGTCCTAGCTGGACGCACGCCATGGATGAGGAGATGAAGGCAATTGAGAGCAATGGCACGTGGACTTTGGTAACCCGACCTCCAAACCAAAAGACGATAGGTTTGAAGTGGGTTTACAAGTTAAAGAAGGACACGGAGGGTGCCATTGTGAAGTACAAGGCAAGACTCGTTGCAAAGGGCTACGTTCAACGTCAAGGAGTTGACTATGATGAGGTGTTTGCACCGGTTGCTCGAATCGAGACGGTGAGAGTGCTCCTAGCTTTGGCAGCACAAGAGGATTGGAAGGTTCATCATATGGATGTTAAATCCGCTTTCCTCAACGGCGATCTCACAGAAGAAGTGTACGTGGAACAACCCCTCGGCTACGAGAAGAAAGGCGAAGAAGGGAAAGTTTACAAGCTCAAGAAGGCACTTTACGGGTTGAAGCAAGCACCAAGAGCTTGGAACTCAAAGTTAGACCGAAGTCTGGTCTCGCTCGGGTTCAAGAGATGTCCCCTCGAGCACGCAGTCTATACAAAGAACTCCAAAGGCTCAAACCTGCTAGTTGGAGTTTATGTCGACGATCTGATTATCACCGGAGATAGCGTACAAGAAATTGAACGTTTCAAGGCGCAAATGAAGAACAAGTTTAGCATGAGTGATCTGGGATTACTCAGCTATTACTTGGGCATCGAAGTGAAGCAAAGCTCCGGGGAGATTTCCCTATGTCAATCGGCTTACGCGGTCAAGTTATTGGACAGTGTGGCATGTCAGATTGCTACGCGACACAAGTTCCAATGGACCAACGTCACAAGTTGAGCAAGCGTAGCTCAAATCCGCCGGTGGACACCATAATGTATCGAAGCGTTGTGGGCAGCCTAAGATATTTGGTGCATACCCGACCTGACTTGGCTTATTCAGTCGGGATCGTGAGTCGTTTCATGGAGAATCCGACAACTGAGCACATGAACGCGGTCAATCAAATCTTGCGCTATGTGAAAGGCACCATTAATCTTGGTTGCACGTACAGAAAGGGAAAGGAAGGATTGATCCTTCGTGGATATTCAGATAGCGACATGGAAGGTGATGTTGATGACCGAAAGAGCACAACGGGCATGGTTTTCTACCTTGGCCCGAATCCGATTAGCTGGAATTCTCAGAAGCAAAAGGTGGTGGCACTGTCTTCATGCGAGGCAGAATACATAGCGGCAAGCACGGCGGCTTGTCAAGCAGTGTGGCTGAGAAGACTCCTAGCTATTCTTGCAAAGCGGGAGGTGCAGAAGGTGTCACTGAAGATCGATAACCAAGCTGCAATCTCGTTGTGCAAAAATCCGGTTCATCACGAAAGGAGCAAGCACATAGATACCCGGTTCCACCATATCCGGGAGTGCATTGAAGAAGGGTTGATCGAGGTTCAACATGTGAACACGAAAGACCAACTTGCCGATATTTTCACCAAGTCCCTCGGTCGACAAAAGTTCATCGAGATGAGGAGGAAAGTCGGAGTGCAAGAAGTGAAGTCAAGCAACAAGATTAAGGAGGTGAATGTAGATGTTAATCATGTTGCTCATGTAGGATTAGGAAAGAAAGCCAAACCGAGTCCTAGTAGTATTAGGATTCCTAGTACTAGTCTATTTCCATAGTCCCTTATGGACGTGTATAAAAGACACCCTAGGGGTGTTGATTGTAACACCAGAAAAACGAAAAGCAATACAAAGCAAAGGCTCGACACGGGCCTTTAGCCATCAAATCCATCGATCAGTTTTATTCGTGTCGCTAGTTACGCAAGTTCCGTCAAGTAGCCGGCCGAAGCAAGAATCGCGTAGGCACGCCTGTACAGCTGCATACGCACGTTCAAAAGCCAACAGTGGACACCAGGACAGTTCTATTTCGTATGGCACTCCTAAGACTTTCAAGCTCCTCCCCCGTTGCCACTGCCGCGCTCGCTCACGCCATCGAGCTCTCGGCTTGCTCCTCCGTCGCCCCTGGGGAGGCCCCCGCTACCTCGCTCACCTCCCCGGGACGGTTGCCTTCCTTTGCATTTTGGGGCAGGCGGTGCGTAGACTTGAAGACAACCGACTTCGTGGGGGAGAGGAGAGACGGCTTCCCGCTGCCGCCCTCACCGCCGACGAGCGGCGGCCTCCCGCTGGCTTCTGGAGGCAGGAGGAGCCCCGGCATCAGGACGAGCAGGGGGGAGGAAGTCCTTGCCGGGGTCGTCGCCGGCGGGGACGGTGAGCTTGGAGAGCCGCCAGAAGCCACCCTCCCGGGCCACGCCGCCCTTCTCGGGGGCGGTCTGGCGGAGCTGCTCCTTGTGGCGTGCCGCTTCTTCTCCGACGGGTACTACCGCTTGCCCGTGCGCCTCGCACAGCGCATGACGGCGGTGACCGCGGCCGAACGCGCTCGTCGCGTAGAGGCCCGTGGGGTTCGCGCCCAGTTGGTGGTGGGGAGGCGGGAGGGAGAAGTACACCGGTTCCCCGCCATGGCTGCCGCCCTCTCCAAGCCTGCACCTACACAAAAACGAAACCTTATCTTAAGAGAAGGATCTCGGATGGAATACTCGAAAACGCGAGGTTTATTTTATAAGAACGAAACGTTTTCCTGGATAGTCACTTAAAGAGGGAGTGCGGATTGATTACCTAGAACTGCATGGGCTTTTTTGCAAAATGACCACGACGGAAGACCAGAAACTCAATTTGCTTTATTATTAGGGAGAGATATAAAAGCATGTCATAGGTTGTGTTTGTCAATTTAAAATATACCAACTTGTCATATTTACATACTAACTTTGTCAGAAAACTATTTTGTGCAATTTCTAAAAATATGGTGATTAAGTTATTTTTGTCAGACAAGTATGTGTTACTAATATGACAAGTAAGTGCAACAAATATGGTAAGTACGGGCAAAAAAAAGTTGTCGAAACATGTCGACATGAGATCTAGTTTTGAAGATTTCGTCGAAACAAAGTCAACGACAAAAACGGATCATCGATCGAATTAACGGTTTAAGAAATAAAAAAAATTAAATTCCGATCATTTAAAACGAATTTGATGACATCATTAGATGCATGCATGTATGAAGAAAAAAGCACGCACAAATGATCCACAACCGTCGCACGTTAATGACAAAATGCGGCGTAGTTAGTTAGATTTCCCCAACTATCAATAATCGCACATGCATGCCTCGGCAAAACATCGCATGAAAACAGAAAAGTTGATGTTCATCTTAGAGAGAGAGCATAGATGTATTAAAAAAAGAGACAAAGTAGATGTAAGTTTAAATAAAGATCTCAAGTCATGATTATTAGGTTAGAGCGCGTTGTATGGTTTGCTCCCCTTAGAACGTACGGGTTCTTTTTGCTGGTTTATTTTAGTTTATTTTTTATTCCTCGGTCGTGTTTCGAACAACCAGTAAAGCAACCGCCAAATTTTGGACTTGAGAGTTGAGAAACCCCAACAGTGGAAGCGAAGTGGATCGTGTCATCGTGGACGATGTATCGGGCGCGGGTGGGTGAGACCGCGCGGCACGTTTCCCCACCTCACGCCCCACGCACGCGCCTCTCCTCGACGGCGGCACTGTAGCGCATTGATGAGAACACTCCGATGGCAGCCCGGTCCGCATACAAGACACCTCTCGTCCCCACCTACCTGCTCACCTTTTCCATCGCGCTGGCTTCCTCCCTCCGTCCCGTCCCTGCAGAGTGGCAGCGGAGAGACAAGAGCGCACCCACTCCTCCCACCCCTCACGGGCCGCTCCGCCGCCTCCTTCGGATTCCCCGGCCGACCCCGCGTACGTCAGCGCCTCCTTCCCTTCTTCCTCCCTCGCTCCGTCCGTCCGCCCGTCCGCGATCGCTCGTGCTGGTCGTCGTCGGGGAGTCGGCACGGCCGGACGGCGACATGCATTCGATTTCCCTCCGGTGTGCAGGGACGGGACGGCCTCGGCTCGCCGCGGCGGTTCCTGCGAGTATCGCCGTCGCAGTCGGCCGATTCGCTTTGCAGCTACTTTTGGGAACCCCAAGTCCAGCCCTTTTCCTTCCGTGTCACCGGGTGGGGTTTGTGGTGGGTGGGGTTTTAGGTTAGCGAGTGTCCGCCCTCGTCAACGTCCGGGAACATGCTTCTTAGTATCTGCGTCTATTTGTCTCCGACGTTCGGTGGTAGGTCCATTTGGTGGTGGCGCCCTCTCCCGCCGCGTCGCCCGTTCCTTAATTTGTCCCATCTTGTCCCCACCCCAGCTCCTCGGTTTTGAGTTGCTTTTTTGTTTTGCTGCGACGGTTTAGGTCGGATTTACTACTGCAGGCTCGTCCTGGATCGGACAGGGTCTAGATGATGCGGCGGCCGTCTTGTTCGGTTTGGTTTGGTTTGGTTGTATTTGTATTTGTATGCACGTGTCACTGACCAACTGAAAAACTGAAGCATGGCTTGTGATTTAGGGAGCCTGATTGGGTGACATGTGTTCGCTTCTTTTTGGCCATTTATTGCTCACCTTAGCGATTTAGGGGCAGCACTGTTTTGCGGCTGCTATGATTAAACTTGTTGTGCTCGAAATCCGTGGCGACCTTTTAGGGCTTATTCGGTTAAGGTGGATTTGAAGGGGGATTGAGGGGGATTAAATCCCTTACAACCAAAATCCCTGTAAATCCCCTCCAATCCCCGCAGGGATGGGATTAACCGAACTAGGCCTTAGTTTATTCAGAAATGGCAAGGCTTTAGGTTGGTTGGACTTCACTACCTTACCACTTCAGCTTGGGTCCTAAATAAAACACTTGCTAGTGTAACCTCTTCTCTTTGAGTGCTAGAGTATTATTTGACTTGATTCTGCTTGTTCACGGCACTGTATGGGAAATTATGTGCTTTGGAACCTGGATGTATGGGCAGTTGTTGATAAATATGCAGTGTACATGCCATCATTAGTCAAGTATGCCTTTGATTAGGCCGTTATTTCTGTGAGTTTTGTTTCTTACCTCCTGCAGAAATTAATATTTGTGATATGTCAGCAACATTGTTTACTTGGTTGATTTGCACATAATAATATACCATGATTACCGAGCCGTCCAAACGGTTAGGTTGTGTGAATGCTAATTGCATGTTTTGTGTAGCAATCTCATGTTGCCCTGTCCTATGAAGAGCAGCATCCAGGCAACTTGTTTTGGGTACTACATTTGCTTCGCATGATACTGTGCCTCAGTTTTTGTTAGCATGATGTGGCGTTCTTCGTCAATGTAAGTGTGCAATATCTTGCATGCCACTGGATAACTGCATCTTACAGATAGTTTTTGGATAAGGGAGTCATTCTAATTTGGTCGAATTCACTTATTGAGTGCATCGATGATGATGAGGTAACTGTAGTCCTACCAAAGGCATACTTGTAGTTAGTACAGCCTTACAGGTGTATTTAATACTTGCTCCGTCCCAAAATAGGTGACTCAATTTTGCACTGAAGTAGTGTAAAGTTGAGTCATTTTTGAGTCACTTATTTTGGGACGGAGGGAGTACGATAGAATTGGTTGTGTTTCTGCCTTAAGTTTTTGACAGCGGTAAATAGTGGAGTTGTGAAATGTACTGATCTCTTGCAACTGCGATATGATATAGTAATTGATTGTGCTGCATGTTTTTTGCCTGGAACAATGTGTGATAACTGTACTGAAACCATGCTTTTGTTGTTTGAACCTATTGGCCATCGTTACAGGAAAACAGAGTTATCTCACGAGGAACTTTCGAGGTCATAACCCTGAGAAAGGGATGGTTCATCCTCGCAAGCGTTCAAGAAAGAGGCTTGTTACCGGTGACAGTGATGATGATGACTACACTGACAAGGATTACTCAATTGAAGAAGATGCATCAAAGCAGCTTGTCCTTTATGATCAGACCACACGTCGCCAGCAAAGGGAATTCCAGTTAGCCGAGCCCATATATGACTCTACTCCACTGCAGCAAATACCCCCGAAGACAAGGTTTGGTGGACACTCCAGAGTTTTACCCTCTATTGCGCACTATACTGTACAGTGCGCTCAGTGCTTCAAATGGAGGGTCGTTCCAACAAAGGAGAAATATGAAGAGCTGCGGGAGACTATTTCTGAGGAACTTTTTGAGTGTGCAAGGGCGCGTGAATGGAACCGTGTTTTATCATGCGATGACCCAGAAGATATGTCACAAGATGGAAGTAGGGTGTGGGCAATTGACAAGCCAAACATTGCGCAAACTCCTCTTGGCTGGAATAGGGAGGTCAGAATCAGGGGGTTGGGTTGCAGCAAGTTTGCAGATGTGTATGCCACTGTTCCTTTTCCTGCATTTGCACTAATACCTGTGATATGTTATTATCAAGTCTTTTGGTCATTTCCATGTTCAGTCCTTCCACTGTATTTTTTGTAGAAATGAGTCCTTCTACTGTACTTAATAGCTTTTGCACCGTATCATTCATGGAATGTTTTATCTTGTTGTTGATTAGTCTCTGAGCTTATCTACAACTGGTAAAGATTAGCATGCCCTTTTGTGGTTTATTCCTGTTCACAATGATTCATGAAACTGCGCAGTTACTGTACTCCATGCCTCTTTTCAAGGAATAATTCATGCTTCTTAATAGCATAAAACATTTCCTCTTATAATATGTCAGTCTGAACAGCCATTTTTTTCCTCGAAAAGGAGGATAACGCTGGCTGCTGTTGAGCGACCATCTATATGTTTTATCAGTTTTGGTGATGCCAATTTAAATCTCTAGTAATCATGAAATCTATTCTCCGAAGTTGCTTGCTTGTGGTTTTCCAACATGCAACATACTCGATCATAGCAATATTTGAGTTATTTTGCTTCTCTCAGGTATTACACTTCTCCAGCTGGGACAACGTTGAGGTCAATGGTTGAAATTGAGAGGTGAGCTGATGAATTCATATTCTGTTTTACCTACCGTATTTTACTTACGGCACCCAATGGATCTAGGATGACATAGCCAAATTACGGCAAGTTCTTCCCAGAAGCGATATAATCATCGTTTTGATGTTTCAGGTACTTGGCAGAGAATCCATTCTACATTCGACAAGGGGTTTATTTAGGCCAGTTTTCGTTTGCTACCCCAAAGCCTCTTGAAGAAGGTTATGTCAGGAAGCGTAAATATTCAGCAACAACTTGTGAATTACCGGACATTCTTGAGCCAGTTGAAGGTGTGTTAATTTAGGCTAAGATTTGCTGTACTGTTAGCCCTTTTTGTTATACATTTTCAGAAATATTTTCTTATCAACCCCCTAAGCTGTCAGATAGGTGATGCTTCAAATCAGGTATGATTGTGGAAATGGTAACAGTGTTAAATGCTATTTGTGAACATGTGTGGTGCTAATATGCATCTTTCAACGAAAATTGTTAAATGAGCATGGAGCAATGAACGAGTGCATGAGTTTGACTACTTACTATGTTCTACATTCATCATTCTTGGTCTTCATACGATCTATAATGTTTTTTTTTACTGACTTGGCAATGTGATGCATACATATTCTTTTCCCGATCATGCTGTTTCCTGACATAATTCTGTATGTGTGGCTATCCTTTGTTTCAGTGAATCCACTGTGCTGGGCAGCGCCTCCTACTCGCAGAGAGCTGCTTCAGATGGGGGCTTCAGCTTCAAACCCCGTCGAGGTCGATGGCAAACCTGAGGTGTTTGAGACACCACCCATGCACACCAACAGGAGAAATCTGAATCAAGCAGTGCCGTCATCGGGCGGGCGCAAGAAGAGGGCGGCGTCGTCAGGGGAGCCCAAGAAGAGAACCATGAAGCAAGCGTCGTAGTCGATGCGCCGTCCTCCGTCTCCACCCAGCTGGCGACGCCGCGGCCAGCCTCAGCAGTTCCCCAGCAACGTCGAGCACGTGCTACTGTGAGGCCGGAGGCGGCAGCTTCCTCCGGGTCTTCTCCCTGTGGGTCTGGTTTCTGTTTGAACTTGGTGAACATCTAGGAGTCCAGGATGGATGTGTCAGATCGGATGCCGGAAGCATCGAGTTTTGGTGGTGTGAATATGATGCCGAAGGCAGTGGCGTAGGCCGTAGTATCCCCCAGATATAGGTATGGTAGCTGGTTTGAGACTTGTTAGGACGTGTTGCTTGTGCTGCATATTTATGTATGCTCGTACGTACTGTATGGT
The DNA here is from genome assembly GCF_904849725.1 of Hordeum vulgare subsp. vulgare. Taxonomy (NCBI): domain Eukaryota; kingdom Viridiplantae; phylum Streptophyta; class Magnoliopsida; order Poales; family Poaceae; genus Hordeum; species Hordeum vulgare. Next base: position 565,536,585 of record NC_058524.1, on the reverse strand, counting down.
ATGGTGGGACTAGGTGTGCCTTGACTGAGTAATGTTGGAGCAGGCTCTAGTGATGTGATCCCTTCGTTATCTTAACCTAGGGGTCAAATCATTTCTCATCTCCTAAGTTTTAAACGAAACTAAGGTCTTAACAGCAGTTCAGGCGGTCGCAGGCATTGCCGTGCTCGTTGCACTTACTGATCTCCTTCATGCCCTCATCGTCGAAGACGATCACCTTCATGGTGTTGGGGTCACACTATCGGAATAACTCTAGTTGCCGACGGTTTTTCTATGCTGACGGCCCGTGAAAAGCCGTAGCCGTAGAAAAGCCGTCGGCATACCTTCATCTATAACGATGGGGGGCGTCGATCCGGACTCAAACTGCAAGTTGACGTCGCTCAAACTATGGGACCGTCGGCATACATATTATACATATCTTATTCAGCAAAATCCACGTGGCAAAGCTATGCCGACGTCCAGGCCGTAGGCATATGTATTACGTACTATTTTCGTTTTCATTTTACATATTTGATTAATTTAAATCTGATTTATATAAACTTAAACATACACGAATTATATATCGATTTGGGGTCGCGTCGGGTCGACATGGAGGGATCTAGTGGTGGGTTGGGCCCAGACAATGTCCGGGGATGTTTCTATGGGATGACCTATCACAACCAGGTGGAAGAGTACACTAGTCAAAGCCTGTCCGATGAAAGTCAAAGGCCTACATCTCCGGGTCAACGGTGCTAGGGTTAGTCCGGCCGGGGGGCTTCCGGGTGTAGCTATGCCACTGAAACATCGCTTCGGGTCCTCATGCATGTCTGAAAGTGTTGTGACATGCGTAGACGCCCATCGCAGCGCTCCGGGGTGTGACCCCCCTTCACGAAGGACATTGGCGCCATCATTTTGAGGTGGGAAACGGCCGCGTCGGGTCAACACAAAGGGATATAATGGTGGGTTGGGCCGAATCCATGTCCAGCGATGTTCCTATGGGCTGATCTATCGCAACCAGGTGGAAGAGTCGAGTGGTCAAAGCCCGTCCGATGAAAGTCAAAGGCCTAGATCTCCGGGTCAAAGGTGCTAGGGTTAGTCCGGTCAAGGGGCTTCCGGGTGTAGCTATGCCACCTAAACATCGTGTCGGGTCCTCATGCTTGTGTGAAAGTGATGTGCCATGCGTAGACGTCCGTTAAGATCTGTAAATTTGCAAATTCCCGCATTAAAACCCTACTGATGCAATAAATGTCTCAAAAATTCCTGGTGGGCTCGAAAAATGCAATGTCCTGGCACGTGTCATGTAATGCCCCCCTTTAAGAGCACGAGAAGTTTCAAGGTCAACAGAGCAATCGACATTGCACTTCCTTCACAAACCAGACACGTTTCCTTTTGATAGACAGATACAACTCAGATATGGTCTGGTTTACACGCTGCCTTCGATCAGGCTTCTCCAAAACGCGCTCAAACTTTCACCACATCCTTGTAGGGAGATATGATGGCACCGTGCCAAGTCTCGAGGATTTCCGCCATCGTACGACTTTTTGTGGATTTTAACGGCTAGATCCAGCATGTCGCCGAGGTACATCCCCCCCACCCCAATGGTGGGTCATGCCACTCCTCTGGTTGCACGAGGTATACACATTCTATAAAGACATCATATATGATTGTAGAAACCACTTCTAGACATCATTTCAGGTGCTATATCATACCGGTGGCTATCGTGCAGATCTGCAAATTCCCGCATTAAAAGGCTACAGATGCTATAAATGTCTCAAATATTCCTGGCGGACCCAAAAAATGCAATGTCCTCGCACGTGTCATGTAATGCCCCCATTTTAGAGAGCGAGAAGTTTCGAGGTCAACACAACACCCGACACCGCACTTCTTGACAAACCGGAAAAGTTTCCTTTTGACAAACATATAGAACCTCAGACATGATGTAGTTTACAAGCGGCCTTCGGTCAGGCTTCTGCAAAACGCGCTCAAACTTTCGCCACATCCTTGTAGGGCAACATGATGGCACTGTGCCAGGTCTCGAGAATTTCCAGTATCGTATGATTTTTCGTGGATTTTAATGGCTAGATCTGGCATGCCGCCAAGGTACATCCCCCACCCCCCGTGGTGGGTCCTACCAGTCCTTTGGTTTCACGAGGTATACATATTCTTTTAGGGGAAATGGTGTGTACCCACCTGGTGGTTTTGTAAATTATTTGCGCAATCCATCGAGCTTCATCCTTTCACAAGAAATTCCTTGGCAACGAGCCATGTCACATGATGCTCATTTCGTGGGACCAACATTGACATCCAAAAAGAATCCAATTAGAGTAACGAAAAAACGATCCAAGTGTGCCCATGTTGAAATTGAAGATGATGAAGAAGGTGAAACTATGAAGAGATTGCCATGGACATCAGAGGGGGATGATATATTGGTAAGTTAACCACTATATTTATCATTCATCTCTAAGACTATTCTTTTTCTCTATGTTGCCATTGATGAATCGGAATAGGCAAATGGAAGATTGGTAGTGAAACATATATGTATACTCTGTATCTGCTTCTTTCCATGTTTGTAGTAACATATTTTTCGTTCAAATCCACAAACAGTTTTATTTTGTAGCACAATTTCTGTACTATGCAGCACAATAAAATCTATTTTGGCGGTATTTTGGCATTGGTGCTGGTTGCAAGAGCTGCATTTTTTTCCCACCATCTTATCACTCCAATTTGACCAAAAAAACTCCCGGTGAGAAGACCTCTTAGGCAACAAGTGAGTGTCTTATTTAGAAATTTCTTATGTGTGTTATGCCCTTTGAAGAATATACTCTTTTTACTTAAACGATGTGGGTTATTCAGATTATTATTAGGTCGGTGGGTCTCATGAGAGGTGTCATGTCAATTGCATTACCCTACAATAAGGTAAAATATTGTGTTTGATCTATTCAGTATGTGGTTTGGATGTAATACATGATCAAGTTTTCTAGTCTCGGTGTTTTATCATACTTAAACAGTATATGCTAATGTAACACCTCATTCTTTACTAGAACTTTGTCATTAGGAACAGATATACCAAAGTGTTGATCAAATGTGCTTTAGTAATGCTATGCAGTGAAAAACAAGCATAATTGCTCTGAGTTATTGTTTTTGATGAAGTACTGTTGTGACTTTCTTCATTTTGCCTTAACCTTTTTTTCCTCGAGAGATTGATAAGCATACTGATAGCTGACGTTGCTAAAAGGTAAAGAAACAACCTTGTGTATGTTTTACTGTGCTGCTGTGACCAGCTTCATTTTTCTTTAAGATTTTTTCCCCAAGGAAGTAATAAGCATACTGACAACTCATGATGCTAAAATGGAAAGAAACAACCTCTCTCACATTTTGTCTTTGAAGTGCTGCTCTGACTAGCTTGAGTTTTCTTTAACCTTTTTTTGGTCTCTATGAAGTACTAAGCATACTGACAGCTTACATGGAAAAGGGAGGTCGCTGCCGCTGATAGATAACTTTGCAATTGTGAAGTTGAAACCAATGGTTCTTTAGTTGTTGGCTTGTTGCACAAACTATTGTTGCTGAGAACATAACTCTAGTTGGACAATGGTTGCCTTTGCTGCACTGTGTAAACTGATGCAGTACAATTTCTTTGTTATTTGGTTCACAAGGAGAAGAGAAAGTAAAACCTGATGCATTATTGAGAGGCTGAAAAATTAGTTTAACTGGGTTCTCTTTTTTGATCCATGAAACTGTAGAAGTATTTGCACGGTCTTTGTCAGTACTATAAAAGAGGGGGATAGTTGATCATTGGAAACACATTGATGCAGACTTAATGCACAACTGAACTATAGATCAATTATCTCCTAACTCCACTAACACCATGATCTTGTACTTGCTTTTTGAAAATCATGGAGGAACAACCTGTGCTCTAGTACCAAATTTTATGCTTTCCGACAGGTATGCACGTACGAGATGGATTTCTTCTGAACCGATTGGAAGCATACGACAACATGGACGTGCACAAAGGTTATCCTAAGCATCCAGGTAGATGGATTATAGACGTCATGTTGATCCTGGTGCAAGGATGCAATATCCATGACTGAGAGGATAGGGGAAACAAGAAGAGGGGAGTTGCACCTTGACAAGTTGGAGGCGAGAGGATCCATGACAGCATGGCGGTGACGTCGGGTGTTGGGACCAAGTTCGCTCGAGGACGGACATGGGTAGCTGTTTTGGGCGTCGCCACCGTTGGCGTCGTGTGAAGGCCTCTGGTAATGGTCAAACCACGTTACTATCACCTAAACATGCTACTGACTGCACATTGTTTGGTTACCTAAGTAAAATTGCTACTTCATAGACAGTGTTTGGCTAGTACTCCCATCTCGTTCTTGCTGGGCTAAATTAATTGTTTTTTTTTATTTGGAGCGGTAGGTGCCCAACTTCATGGATCACGACCGGGTCCCCATACCCAAGGATGACCAGGAGGACACCATCTCGTCCTACCCTCGACGGCAACCATGACGATGCCCCGCACAAGGTGTGCTCGATAATTCTTTTGCATAGTTTCTATTCTGCTTGGTTGTGAAACTAAACTAGTAGGGCTGGGCTGGATGGTTTACTCCTAGCTTGCTTGTTTGATGCCTTCCTTTTGTGGTTTCTCTTCAGCTGGAATCTATATTCTTGGTGACAAATATACAATGCCTCATGTGTGTAGGCTAGTTGGGTGATATCTCTGCTTTCCCTTGAGGTCCTGTACAGGGCATGTTGAATTGTGTTCTAATTTTTGTCAAATTTGATCATGCTGCATGATGCGCTTGTGGCTGATGGTCACATGCTAGCTTACGTTTTGCTATAGAATGTCATTTCAGTTTGCACCTCATCATCCTCTTCACAATATCCTCGAGTAGATTGCCAGTTGTGTTGAAAAAGAAAAGAGAAGCAAATTGGCTGTATCCTTTTCACAAGCCAGTATAAAGGATCATGATTATCAATGTACTGATTTTGGTTCAAAATTGATCATGCCTGTTAGAGAATTGGTTCTAACCTATAGAATCATGTCTGTGTAATTGTATCCTTTTTATTGCCTTTTTTTGTTCTCTTCAGCAAGTATGCCGACGGCATTGCCGTAGGCATAGGTTTGCATCTATGCCGAGGGTTATGCCGTCGGTTATGCTGTCGGCGTAGCCAGACGCAAGGGCAAGCCAGGGACCGACGTGTGTCGTATTTATGCTGACGACCTCCCCGTCGGCTCAACTTTGGAGATATGCCGACGGCTTCGCCCACTGAAGGCGCCGTCATCCATCGTCATGTGGCAAAGGTTGCCGACGGTCTATCTATGTCGATGGTTGTACGGAGGGCGTCGGCATAGGTCCCTATCCCGACGGCTTTCCTATGCCTACGGAACCGGTCGGATACACCGACGTTCGCGATCCCAACGGCCCAATGTCGACGATCACTGTCGGCATACCCCTTCGCCGATGCGATATGGACCTACGACGACAGCCTTTGGCCGTCGGCATATCCCTTCAGTCACGTAGTGTCACCAGCTTGAACGTCAGCATGTACCCGATCATGATATGGTGAACGGCGACGAAGGTGTCCCAACCCTGATCAAGGGTGACCCTGCTGTTGGAAGTAAGCCCTAGAAGCAATAATAAAGTGATTATTATATATTTCCTTGTTCATGATAATTGTCTATTGTTCATGCTACAATTGTATTAATCAAAAATAGTAACACATGTGTGAATACATAGGCCACACCAAGTCCCTAGTGAGCCTCTAGTTGACTAGCTCGTTGATCAATAGATGGTCATGGTTTCCCGATCATGGACATTGGATGTCATTGATAACGGGATCACATCATTAGGAGAATGATGTGATGGACAAGACCCAATCCTATGTTGGGGAACGTCGCATGGAAAACAAAAAATTTCCTACGCACACGAAGACCTATCATGGTGATGTCCATCTACGAGAGGAGATTTGGATCTACGTACCCTTGTAGATTGCATAGCAGGAAGCGTTAAGAAACGCAGTTGATGTAGTGGAACATCTTCACGTCCCCCGAACCGCCCCATGAACCGCCCCACGAACCGTCCCGCGATCCATCCCACGATTCGTCCAGCGATCCGTCCCACGAACCGTCTCGCGATCCGTTGCCCGAACTGTCTTGGATCCATCTCACGATCCGTTCCGATCTAGTGCCGAACGGACGGCACCTCCGCGTTCAGCACACGTACAGCTCGATGACGATCTCCACCTTCTTGATCCAGCAAGAGGGACGGAGAGGTAGAAGAGTTCTCCGGCAGCGTGACGGCGCTCCGGTGGTGGTGACGATCTAATCCTGCACGGCTCCGCCCGAGCTCCGCAGAAATACGATCTAGAGGAAAAACTGCGTGGTATAGGGTCGAGCAGCACGTGGCAAAGTTGTGTCTCAAAAACCCTCAATACCTCTAGTATATATTGGAGGGAGGGGGAGGGGAGGAGGCAGCCTCAAACCCTCAAGGTTTGGCCGAAATTGGAGGTGGAGGAGTCCTACTCCAATCGTACTTGGAGTAGGATTCCACCTTCCCACTTGGAAACTTTTCCACCTTGTGTTTTTTTCCTTCTCAAACCTTATGGGACTTAGTGGGAACTTATTCCAGCCCATTAGGGGCTGGTTTATCTCTTCCCATAGCCCATGAGACCCCTTGGGGCGTGACACCCCTCCCGGCACTCCCGGTACACTACCGATGAGCCCGAATCTTTTCCGGTGACCAAAACAGGACTTCCTATATATCAATCTTTACCTCCGGGCCATTCCGGAGCTCCTCGTGACATCCTAGATCTCATCTGGGACTCCGAACAACTTTCGGTTACCAACACCTATAACTCAACTATACCGAAACGTCACCGAACATTAAGTGTGCACACCCTGCGGGTTCGAGAACTATGTAGACATGACCCGAGACACTCCTCGGTCAATATCCAATAGCGGGACCTGGATGCCCATATTGGATCCTACATATTCTCCGAAGATCTTATCGGTTGAACCTCAGTGTCAAGGATTCATATAATCCCGTATGTCATTCCCTTTGTCCTTCGGTATGTTACTTGCCCGAGATTTGATCGTCGGTATCCGCATACCTATTTCAATCTCGTTACCGGCAAGTCTCTTTAATCGTTCCGTAATACAAGATCCCGTGACTTACACTTAGTCACATTGCTTGCAAGGCTTGTGTGTGATGTTGTATTACCGAGTGGGCCCCGAGATACCTCTCTGTCACACGGAGTGACAAATCCCAGTCTTGATCCATACTAACTCAACGAACACCTTAAGAGATACCTGTAGAGCACCTTTATAGTCACCTAGTTACGTTGCGATGTTTGATGCACACAAGGTATTCCTCCGGTGCCAGTGAACAATAGCAATAAAACGACACGATCAATATGCTACGTTCATAGTTTGGGTCTTGTCCATCACATGATTCTCCTAATGATGTGATCCTGTTATCAAGTGACAACACTTGCCTACGGCCAGGAAACCTTGACCATCTTTGATCAACGAACTAGTCAACTAGAGGCTCACTAGGGACAATGTGTTGTCTATGTATCCACACATGTATTTGAGTTTCCAATCAATACAACTCTAGCATGGATAATAAACGATTATTATGAACAAGGAAATATAATAATAACTAATTTATTATTGCCTCTAGGGCATATTTCCAACAGTCTCCCACTTGCACTAGAGTCAATAATCTAGTTCACATCACCATGTGATTTTAACGAATCCAACACCCATATAGTTCTGGGGTCTGATCACGTCTTGCTCGTGAGAGAGGTTTTAGTCAACGGTTCTGAATCTTTCAGATCTGTGTGTGCTTTACAAATCTTTATGTCATCTTATAGATGCTGCTACTACGTTCTATTCGGAAATACTCCAAATATATACTCTACTATACGAATCCGTTTTACTACTCATAGTTATTCGGATTAGTGTTAAAGCTTGCAACAACGTAACCCTTTACGGCGAACTCTTCAACCACCTCCATAATCGAGATAAATTCCTTAGTCTATTAGTTACTAAGGATAACTTTGACCGCTGTTCAGTGATTCAATCCTGGATCACTCTCTGTACCTATTAACAGACTTGTGGCAAGGCACACATCAGGTGTGGTACACAGCATGGCATAATGTAGAGTCTATGGCTAAGGCATAGGGGAAGACCTTCGTCCTTTCTCTTTCTTCTGTCGTGGTCGGGCTTTTGAGTCTTACTCATATTCACACCTTACAACACAGCCAAGAACTCCTTCTTTGCGATGTATTTTAAACTCCTTCAAAAACTTGTCAAGGCATGCATTTCATTTGAAAGTTATGTTTAGCATTTTTATCTATCTCCATAGATGTTGATGCTCAATGTTTAAGTAGGTCTATCCAGGTCTTCCTTTGAAAAACTCCTTTCAAACAACCTTTATGCATTACAGAAATTCTACATTACTTCCGATCAACAATATGTCAACATATACTTATCAGAAATTCTATAGTGCTCCCACTCACTTCTTTGGAAATACAAGTTTCTCATAAACCTTGCACAAACCCAAAAGCTTTGATCATCTCATCAAATTGTATATTCCAACTCCGAGATGCTTGCATGAGTCCATAAAAGGATCGCTGGAGCTTGCATACTTGTTAGTATCCTTAGGATCGACAAAACCTTCTGATTGTATCACATACTATCTTTCCTTAAGGAAACCGTCGAGGAAACAATGTTTTGACTTCCTATGTGCAATATTTCACAAATAATGCAGCAACTACTAACATAATTCCAACAGACTTTTAGCATCGCTACGAGTGAGAAAGTCACATCATAGTCAACTCTTTGATCTTGTCGAAAACATCTTTGCGACAAGTCGAGCTTTTCTTAATAGTGACTTATCACCATCATCGTATGTCTTCCTTTTAAAGATCCATCTTTACTTAATAGTCTTACTACCATCAAGTAGTTCTTCCAAAGTCTACACTTTGTTTTATACATGGATCCTCTCTCAGATTTCATGGCCTCTAGCCATTTATCGGAATTCAGGCCCACCATTGCTTCTCCATAACTCGTAGGTTCATTGTTGTTCAACAACATGACCTCCAAGATAGGGTTACCGTACCACTCTGTAGTAGTACGTGACCCTTGTCGACCTACGAGGTTTGTAGTAACTTGATCCAAAGCTCTAATGATCACCATCATCAACTTCTACTTCATTTGGTGTAGGCGCCAAAGGAACATCTTCCTGCGCCCTGCTACACACTGGTTGAAGTGACGGTTCACTAACCACATCAAGTTCCATCACCCTCCCACTCAATTCTTTCGAGAGAAACCTTTCCTCGAGAAAGGACCCGTTTCTAGAAACAAACACTTTGCTTCCAGATCTGAGATAGGAGATGTATCCAATTGTTTTGGATATCCTATGAAGATGCATTTATCCGCTCTGGGTTTGAGCTTATCAGACTGAAACTTTTTCACATAAGCGTCGCAGCCCCAAACTTTAAAGAAACGACAGCTCAGGTTTCTCCAAACCATAGTCTATACTGTGTCATCTCAGCGGAAATACGTGGTGCCCTATTTAAAGTGAATGCGGTTGTCTCTAATGCATAACCCATAAATGATAGTGGCAATTTGATAAGAGACATCATAGTATGCAACATATCAAAAAGGGCGTGGCTATGACGTTTAGACACATAATCACACTATGGTGTTCGAGGTGGCAAACTGCGAAACTATTTTCACTTTGTCCTAACTGCGTACCAAAAACTCGTAATTCAGATATTCATCTCTATGATCATATCATAGACAGTTTATCCTCTTGTCACGATGATCTTCACTCTGAAATTGCTTTGAACTTTTCAGTATTTCAGACTTGTGATTCATCAAGTAAATACTCCTGTATCTACTCAAATCGTCAGTGAAGTAAGAACATAACGATATCCACTGCGTGTCTTAGCATTCATTGGACTGCACACATAAAAAATGCATTACTCCCAACAAGTTACTCTCTTGTTTCATGTGGCATGTTTTGCATGTCTCAAGTGATTCAAAATCAAGTGAGTCCAAATGATCCATCTCTATGGAGTTTCTTCATGCATTTATACCAACAGGTATGGTTTGCATGTCTCAAACGTTTCAAAAATGAGTGAGTACAAAGATCCATCAGCATGGAGCTTCTTCATGCATTTTATACCAACATGACTCAAGTGGCAATGCCACAACTAAGTGGTACTATCATTATTACTTTGTATCTTTTGGCACCAATAATATGAACATGTGTAACACTACGATCGAGATTCAGTAAACCATTGAGGGTAATTATTCAAGCAAATAGAATAACTATTATTCTCTTTAAATGAATAATTGTATTGCAATAAACACGATCCAATCATGTTCATGCTCAACGCAAACACCAAATAACAATTATTTAGGTTTTACCACCAATCCCGATGATAGAGGGAGCGTGCGATGTTTGATCACATCAAGCTTGGAAACACTTCCAACACATATCGTCACCTCGACTTTAGCTAGTCTCCGTTTATACCGTAGCTTTCATTTCGAGTTACTAATCACTTAGCAACCAAACCGGTATCCAATATCCTCGTGCTACTAGGAGTACTAGTAAAGTACACATCAATATCATGTATATCAAGTATACTTTTGTCGACTTTGCCAGCCTTCTTATCTACCAAGTATCTAGGGTAGCTCCGCCTCAGTGACCGTTTCCCTCATAACAGAAGCACTTAGTCTCGGGTTTGGGTTCAATTTTGGGTTTCTTCATTAGAGGAGCAACTGGTTTGCCGTTTCATGAAGTATCCCTTCTAGCCCTTGCCCTTCTTGAAACTAGTGGTTTTACTAACCATCAACAATTGACGCTCCTTCTTGATTTCTACTTTCGCAGTGTCAAACATTGCGAATCACTTAAGGATCATCATATCTATCCTTGATTTGTTTATAGTTCATCACGAAGCTCTAGCAGCTTAGTGGCAGTGACTTTGGAGAACTATCACTATCTGATCTGGAAGATTAACTCCCACTTGATTCAAGCGATTGTTGTACTCACACAATCTGAGAACATGCTCAACGATTTGAGCTTTTCTCCTTTACTTTGTAGGCAAAGAATCTAGTTGGAGGTCTTATATCTCTCAACAAGGGCACGAGCATGAAATCTCAATTTCATCTCTTTGAACATCTCTTATGTTCTTCGACGTTGTCAAAACGTCTTCGGCGCCTTGCTTCTAAGCCATTAAGTATTGCGCACTGAACTATCATGTAGTCATCAAAAACGTGTATGTCAGATGTTCGCAACATCCACAGACGACGCTCGAGGTGCAGCACACAGAGTGGTGCATTAAGGACATAAGTCTTCTGCGCAGCAATGAGGACAATCCTCAGTTTTATGGACTAAGTCCGCAAAGTTTCTACTATGAACTTTCAACTAAATTTTCTCTAGGAACATATAAAAACAGTAGAGCTATAGCGCAAGCTACATCGTAATTCGCAAAGACCATTAGACTATGTTCATGATAATTAGTTCAATTAATCATATTACTTAAGAACTCCCACTCAAAAAGTACATCTCTCTAGTCATTTGAGTGGTACATGATCCAAATCCACTATCTCAAGTCCGATCATCACGTGAGTCGAGAATAGTTTCAGTGGTAAGAATCTCTATGCTAATCATATCAACTATATGATTCATGCTCGACCTTTCGGTCTCATGTGTTCCGAGGCTATGTCTGCACATGCTAGGCTCGTCAAGCTTAACCCAAGTGTTCCGCATGTGCAACTGTTTTGCACCCGTTGTATGTGAACGTTGAGTCTATCACACCCGATCATCACGTGGTGTCTCAAAACGACGAACTGTAGCAACGGTGCACAGTCAGAGATAACACAATTTCATCTTGAAATTTTAGTGAGAGATCACCTCATAATGCTACCGTCGTTCTAAGCAAAATAAGGTGCATAAAAGGATTAACATCACATGCAATTCATAAGTGACATGATATGGCCATCATCATGTGCTTCTTGATGTCCATCACTAAAGCACCGGCACGATCTTCTTATCACCGGCGCCACACCCTGATCGCCATCATCATGATCTCCATCAACGTGTCGCCATCGGGGTTGTCGTGCTACTCATGCTATTACTACTAAAGCTACGTCCTAGCAATATAGTAAACGCATATGCAAGCACAAACGTTAGTTTAAAGACAACCCTATGGCTCCTGCCGGTTGCCGTACCATCGACGTGCAAGTCGATATTAACTATTACAACATGATCATCTCATACATCCAATATATCACATCACGTCATTGGCCATATCATATCACAAGCATACCCTGCAAAAACAAGTTAGACGTCCTCTAATTGTTGTTGCATGTTTTACGTGGTTGCAGTGGGTATCTAGTAGATTGCATCTTACTTACGCAAATACCACAACAGGGATGTGCAAATTGCTATTTAACCTCTCTAAGGACCGCCTCCGTCAAAACCAATTCAACTAAAGTTGAAGAAACTGACACCCGCTAGTCATCTTTATGCAACGAGATTGCATGTCAAGCGATGAAACCAGTATTTCGTAAGCATACAAATAATGTCGGTCCGGGCCGTTTCAATCCAACAATACCGACGAATTGAGAAAAGACTAAGGAGGGCAGCAAATCGAACATCACGGTCCACAAAACCCTTTGTGTTCTACTCGAGATTACATCTACGCATGAACCTAGCTCATGATGCCACTGTTGGGGAACGTCGCATGGGAAACAAAAAATTTCCTACGCACACGAAGACCTATCATGGTGATGTCCATCTACGAGAGGAGATTTGGATCTACGTACCCTTGTAGATCGCACAACAGGAAGCGCTAAGAAACGCGTTTGATGTAGTGGAACATCTTCACATCCCTCGAACCGCCCCACGAACCGCCCCACGAACCGTCCCGCGATCTATCCCACGATCCGTCCCACGAACCGTCTCGCGATCCGTTGCACGAACCGTCTTGCGATCCATCTCACGATCCGTTCCGATCTAGTGCCGAACGGACGGCACCTCCGCGTTCAGTAGAAGTACAGCTCGATGACGATCTCCACCTTCTTGATCCAGCAAGAAGGGCGGAGAGGTAGAAGAGTTCTCCGGCAGCGTGACGGCGCTCCGGTGGTGGTCAAGATCTAATCCTGTAGGGCTCCGCCCGAGCTCCGCAGAAATACGATCTAGAGGAAAAACTGCGTGGTATAGGGTCGAGCAGCACGTGGCAAAGTTGTGTCTCAAAAACCCTCAATACCTCTAGTATATATAGGAGGGAGGGAGGGGAGGAGGCAGCCTCAAACCCTCAAGGTTTGGCCGAAATTGGAGGTGGAGGAGTCCTACTCCAATCCTACTTGGAGTAGGATTCCACCTTCCCACTTGAAAACTCTTTCCACCTTGTGTTTTTTCCTTCTCAAACCTTATGGGCCTTAGTGGGAACTTTTCCAGACCACCAGGGGCTGGTTTATCTCTTCCCATAGCCCATGAGACCCCTTGGGGCGTGACACCCCTCCCGATGGTCCCCGACACCCCTCCCGACACTCCCGGTACACTACCGATGAGCCCGAAACTTTTCCGGTGACCAAAACAGGACTTCCTATATATAAATCTTTACCTCCGGACCATTCCTGAGCTCCTCGCGACATCCTTGATATCATCTGGGACTCCGAACAACTTTCGGTTACCAACACCTATAACTCAACTATACCGAAACGTTACCGAACCTTAAGTGTGCAGACCCTGCGGGTTCGATAACTATGTAGACATGACCCGAGACACTCCTCGGTCAATATCCAATAGCGGGACCTGGTTGTCCTTATTGGATCCTACATATTCTCCGAAGATCTTATCGTTTGAACGTCAGTGTCAAGGATTCATATAATCCCGTATGTCATTCCCTTTGTCCTTCGGTATGTTACTTGCCCGAGATTTGATCGTCGGTATCAGCATACCTATTTCAATCTTGTTACCGGCAAGTCCCTTTACTCGTTCCGTAATACAAGATCCCGTGACTTACACTTAGTCACATTTCTTGCAAGGCTTGTGTGTGATGTTGTATTACCGAGAGGGCCCCGAGATACCTCTCTGTCACACGGAGTGACAAATCCCAGTCTTGATCCATACTAACTCAACGGACACCTTCGGAGATACCTGTAGAGCACCTTTATAGTCACCCAGTTACGTTGCGACATTTGATGCACACAAGGTATTCCTCAGGTGCCAGTGAGTTATATGATCTCATGGTCATAGGAACAAATACTTGACACGCAGAAAACGATAGCAATAAAACAACACGATCAATATGCTACGTTCATAGTTTGGGTCTCGTCCATCACACGATTCTCCTAATGATTTGATCCTGTTATCAAGTGACAACACTTGCCTATGGCCAGGAAACCTTGACCATCTTTGATCAACGAACTAGTCAACTAGAGGCTCACTAGGGACAATGTGTTGTCTATGTATCCACACATGTATTTGAGTTTCCAATCAATACAATTCTAGCATGGATAATAAACGATTATTATGAACAAGGAAATATAATAATAACTAATTTATTATTGCCTCTAGGGCATATTTCCAACATCCTAAGCATAGCACAAGATCGTGTAGTTCGTTTGCTAAAGCTTTTCTAATGTCAAGTATCATTTCCTTAGACCAAGAGATTGTGCAACTCCCGGATACCGTAGGAATACTTTGGGTGTATCAAACGTCACAACGTAACTGAGTGATTATAAAGATGCACTACAGGTATCTCCGGAAGTGTTTGTTGGGTTGGCACGAATCGAGACTGGGATTTGTCACTCCGGATGACGGAGAGGTATCTCTGGCCCACTCGGTAATACATCATCCTATTGAGCTCAATGTGACTAAGGAGTTAGTCACAAGATCATGTGTTACAAAGCAAGTAAAGAGACTTGCCGGTTATGAGATTGAACAAGGTATGGGGATAGCGACGATCGAATCTTGGGCAAGTTATATACCGATAGACAAAGGGAATTGCATACGGGATTGATTGAATCCCCGACAACGTGGTTCATCCAATGAGATCATCGTGGAACATGTGGGAACCAATATGGGTATCTAGATCTCGCTATTGGTTATTGACCGGAGAGGTGTCTCGGTCATGTCCGCACAGTTCCCAAACCCGTAGGGACTACACACTTAAGGTTCGATGACGCTAGAGTTGTTATGGGAATTGTATATGTGGTTACCGAAGGTAGTTAGGAATCCCGGATGAGATCCCGGACGTCACGAGGAGCTCTGAAATGGTCCGGAGGTAAAGATTGATATATAGGAAGAGTAGATTTGATCACAGAAAGTGTTTCGGGGATCATCGGTATTGTATCACGACCACCGGAAGGGTTCCGGGGGTCCACCAGCCCCGAAGGGCCAAGTGGGCCAAAAGTGGAAGGAAACCAGCCCCTAGATGGGCCGGTGTGCCACCCTTCAAGTCCCAAGGCGCACAAGGAGGCCAAGGAGGCCAAACCCTAAGGCGTGGTTGCTGCCTTGGGTGGCAAGCGAACCCCTAGGGCGCTGACCCTCCTCCATCTAGGGTTGCCGCACCTCCTAGGGTTTCCCTAGGGGTGGTGCACCCCCTCTCCCTCCCTCCTATATATACCCAAGGGTTGAGGGCTGCAACACACACCAATTTCTTCCTCCCTTGGCGCAACCCTGCTCTTCCTCCTCCTCCGTAGCGCTTGGCGAAGCCCTGTCGGAGTACCACACAGCTCCACCGTCACCACGTCGTCGTGCTGCCGGAGCTCTCCCTTAACTTATCCTCTCTTCTTGCTGGATCAAGGTGAAGGAGACGTCACCGGGCTGCATGTGTGTTGAACGTGGAGGCGTCGTTGTTTGGCGCTTAGATCAGAAACTTCCGTGATCTGAATCGCTACGAGTACGACTCCACCAACCGCGTTCACAGTAACACTTCCGCTTAGCGATCTTCAAAGGTATGATCTTGGTGTTACGTAGAAATTTTTTTTGAATTATTACTATGATCCCCAACAGTAGCATCATGAGCCAGGTCTATCGTAGATTCTATGCACGAATAGAACACAAAAGTTGTGGGCGATGATCTTGTCAATTGCTTGACATTACTAGTCCAATCTTTTTTCGGCGGTATTGTGGGATGAAGCGGCCCGGACCGACTTTACACGTAAGCTTACGTGAGGCTGGTTCCACCGCCTAATATGCACTTGATGCATAAGGTGGCTAGCGGGTGTCTGTCTCTCCCACTTTAGTCGAATTGGATTCGATGAAAAGGGTCCCTATGAAGGGTAAATAGCATTGGCATATCAACGTTGTGGCTGTCACGTAGTAAGAAACGTTCTTGCTAGAAACCCAAATCAGCCACGTAAAACTTGCAACAACAACTAGGGGACGTCTAACTTGTTTTTGCAGGGTATGCTATGTGATGTGATATGGCCAAAAGGATGTGATGAAATATATGTGATGTATGAGATTGATCATATTCTTGTAATAGGAATCACGACAACCGACAGGAGCCATAGGAGTTGTCTTAAATTTTTGTATGACCTGCGTGTCAATCTAAATATCACCATAGAATTACTTTACTTTATTACTAACTGTTAGCCATAGTAGTAGAAGTAATAGTTGGCAAGGCAACTTCATCGAGAAACGATGATGGAGATCATGGTGTCGTGCCGGTGACGGTGGTAATCATGCCGCACCCGAAGATGGAGATCAAAGGCCCAAGATGATAAATGGCCATATCATGTCACTATATGATTTGCATGTGATGTTTATCATGTTTTTCATCTTATTCCTTAGAACGACGATAGCAAAGATAAGATGATCCCTCATTAAATTTCGAGATAAGTATTCCCCTAAATGTGCACCGTTGCGAAGGATCGTTGTCTCGAAGCACCATGTGATGATCGGGTGTGATAGATTCTAACGTTCGCATACAACGGGTGTAAGCCAGATTTACACACGCAAAAACACTTAGGTTGACTCGACGAGCCTAGCATGTATATACATGGCCTCGGAATACGAGAGACTGAAAGGTCAAACATGAGTCGTATGGATGATACGATCAACATGGAGATGTTCACCATTGATGACTAGTCTGTCTCACGTGATGATCAGACACGGGCTAGTCGACATGGATCATGTATCACTTAGATGGCTCGAGGTATGCCGATCTAAGTGGGAGTTCATTGAATAATTTGAATAGATGAACTTAATTATCATGAACTTAGTCTAAAAAATGTCTTTACAATATTGTAGATCCAATGGCCAACGCTCATGTCAACCTCAATTTCAACACATTCCTAGAGAAAACAAAGCCAAAAGACGATGGTAGCAACTATGCGGACTGGGCTCGTAACTTAAAGCTCATCCTCATTCCTTCCAAGAAGGCATATGTCCTTGATGCTCCGCTAGGTGACCCTCCCGTTCCCGCGGCAGCCCAGGACGTTCAGAACACCTAGTAGTCGCGAAGTGATGACTACACTCTGGTTCAGTGCGGCATGCTTTACAGTTTAGAACTGGGGCTCCAAAAGCGTTTTGAGCAACATGGAGCATATGAGATGTTTGAGGAGCTGAAACTAGTTTTCCAAGCTCATGCCCGGGTCGAGAGATATGAGGTCTCCGACAAGTTCTTCAGCTGTAAGATGGAGGAAAATAGTTTTGTCAGTGAGCACATACTCAGAATGTCTGGGTTGCACAGCCGTCTGTCTCAGCTAGAAGTCAATCTTCCGGATGACGCGGTTATTGACAGAATCCTCCAATCGCTTCCACCTAGCTACAAGAGCTTCGTGATGAATTATAACATGCTAGGGATGGAAAAGACATTCCCGAATTATATTCAATGCTGGGATCAGTGGAGGTGGAAATCAAGAAAGAACATCAAGTGTTGATGGTCAATAAGACCACTAGTTTCCAGAAAGGCAAGGGTAAAAAGAACTTCAAGAAGGACGTCAAAGAAGTTGTCGCGCCTGGTAAGAAAGTTGCCGGGTAGAAGCGCAAGAATGGACCCAAGACTGAGACTGAGTGCTATTATTGCAAGGGAACCGGTCACTGGAAGCAGAACTGCCCCAAGTACTTAGCGGATAAGAAGGCCGACAATGTCAAAGGTATATATGATATACATGTTATTGATGTGTACCTTACCAGTGCTCGTAGTAGCTCCTAGGTATTTGATACCGGTGTTGTTGCTCACATTTGCAACTCAAAACAGGAACTACGGAATAAGCGGAGACTGGCAAAGGACGAGGTGACGATGCGTGTTGGGAATGGTTCCAAGGTCCCAAAGGACGAGGTGACGATGCGCGTCGTGAATGGTTCCAAGGTCGATGTGATCACCGTCGGCACGCTACCTCTACATCTACCTTCAGGCTTAGTTTTAAACCTCAATAATTGTTATTTAGTACCAGCTTTGAGCATGAACATTGTATCTGGATATTGTTTAATGCGAGATGGCTACTCATTTAAATCTGAGAATAATGGTTGTTCTATTTATATGAGTGATATGTTTTATGGTCATGCCCCGCTAGTCAATGGTTTATTCTTGATGAATCTCGAACATGATGTTACACATATTCATAGTGTGAGTACCAAAAGATGTAAGGTTGATAATGATAGTCCCACATACTTGTGGCACTGCCGCCTTGGTCATATCGGCGTTAAACGCATGAAGAAATTCCATGCTGATGGACTTTTGGAGTCTCTTGATTATGAATCATTTGACACATGCGAGTCGTGCCTCATGGGAAAGATGACTAAGACTCCGTTCTCTGGAACAATGGAGCGAGCAACCAACTTATTGGAAATAATACATACCGATGTATGTGGTCCAATGAGCGTTAAGGCTCGCGGTGGCTATCGTTATGTTCTCACCCTCACTGATGACTCAAGCAGATATAGATATGTCTACTTAATGAAACACAAGTCTGGAACTTTGAAAAGTTCAATTAATTTTAGTGTGAGGTAGAGAATCAACGTGATAAGAAAATAAAGTTCCTACGATCTGATCGTGGAGGAGAATATTTGAGTCACGAGTTTGGCACGCACTTAAGAAAATGTGGAATTGTTTCACCACTCATGCCGTCTGACACACCTCAGCGTAATGGTGTGTCCGAACGTCGTAATTGCACTCGATTATATATGGTGCGATCTATGATGTCTCTTACTGATTTACCGCTATCATTTTGGGGATATGCATTGGAAACTGTCGCATTCACTTTAAATAGGGCACCGTTTAAATCCGTTGAGACGACACCGTATGAATTATGGTTTGGATAGAAACCTAAGCTATCGTTTCTGAAAATTTGGGGCCGCGATGCTTATGTGAAGAAACTTCTACCTAAGAATCTCGAACCCAAAGCGGAAAAATGTGTCTTCATAGGATACCCTAAGGAAACTATTGGGTATACCTTATATCTTAGATCCGAAGGCAAAATATTTGTTGCCAAGAACGGATCCTTTCTAGAGAAAGAGTTTCTCTCAAAAGAAGTAAGTGGGAGGAAAATAGAACTTGATGAGGTAACAATACCTCCTCTCGAACCGGAGAGTAGCACAGCGCAAGAAAATGTTTCTGTGATGCCTGTACCAGCTAGAGAGGAACTTAATGATGATGATCATGAAACTTCGGATCAAGTTGCTACTGAACCTCGAAGGTCCACAAGGACACGTTCTGCAACAGAGTGGTACGGCAACCCTGTCATGGGAATCATGTTGTTAGACAACAGTGAACCTTCGAACTATGAAGAAGCGATGGCGGGCCCGGATTCCAACAAATGCCTTGAAGCCATGAAATCCGAGATAGGATCCATGTATGAGAATGAACTATGGACTTTGGTGGACTTGCCCGATGATCGGCAAGCCATAGAAAAATAAATGGATCTTTAAGAAGAAGACTGACGGAGATGATAATGTGACCGTCTATAAGGCTCGACTTGTCTCTAAGGGTTATCGACAAGTTCAAGGAATTGACTATGATGAGACTTTCTCACCCCTAGTGATGCTGAAGTCCGACTGAATCATGTTAGCAATTGCCGCATTTTATGATTATGAGATCTGGCAAATGGACGTCAAAACGGCATTCCTTAACGGTTTCATTAAGGAATAATTGTATATGATGCTGTCGGAAGGTTTTGTCCATCCTAAGAGTGTTGACAAGGTATGCAAGCTCCAACGCTCCATCTATGGGCTGGTGCAAGCATCTCGGAGTTGAAACATTCACTTTAATGAGGTGATTAAAGCATTTGGGTTTATGCAGACTTATGGAGAAGCCTGCATTTACAAGAAAGTGAGTGGGAGCTCTGTAGCATTTCTCAGATTATATGTGGATGACATATTGTTGATGGGAAATAATATATAACTTTTGGAAAGCGTAAAGGCCTACTTGAATAAGTGTTTTTCAATGAAGTATCTTGGAGAAGTTGCTTATATATTAGGCATCAAGATCTATAGAGATAAGTCGAGACGCCTCATTGGTCTTTCACAAAGCACATACCTTGACAAGATATTGAAGAAGTTCAATATGGAACAGTCTAAGAAAGGGTTCTTGCCTGTATTGCCAGGTGTGAGATTGAGTAAGACTCAATGCCCGACCACGACAGCAAATAGAGAAAAGATGAGTACCATCCCCTATGCTTCAGCTCTAGGCTCTATTATGTATGACATGCTTTGTACCAGACCTAATGTGAACCTTGCCATAAGTTTGGTAGGGAGGTACCAAAGTGATCCCGGTATGGAACACTGGATAGCGGTCAAGAATATCCTTAAGTAGGTGAAAAGGATTAAAGATATGTTTCTCGCTTATGGAGGTGCCGAAGAGCTCGTCGTAAAGGGTTACGCCGATGGTAGCTTCGACACAGATCCGGATGACTCCAAGTCACAAACCGGACACGTGTATATTTTGAATGGTGGGGTAGTCAACTGGTGTAGCTGCAAGCAAGGCGTCGTGGCGACATCTACATGTGAAGCGGAGTACATAGCTGCTTTGGAAGCAGCACGGGAAGGCATCTGGATGAAGGAGTTCATCACCGACCTAGGAGTGATTCCCAATGCATCGGGCCCGATGACACTCTTCTGTGACAACACTGGAGCTATTGCCATAGCCAAGGAGCCGAGGTTTCATAGGAAGTCCAAGCACATCAAGCGCCGCTTCATATCCATCTGTGATTACATTCAGGGAGGAGATATAGATATTTGTAAAGTACATATGGATCTGAATGTCACAAATCCGTTGGGTAAACCTCTTCCACGAGCGAAATATGATCAACATCAAAACTCTATGGGTGTTGGTTTCATCACAATGTAACTAGATTAGTGACTCTAGTGCAAGTGGGAGACTGTTGCAAATATGCCCTAGAGGCAATAATAAAGTGGTTATTATTATATTTCCTTTTTCATGATAATTGTACATTGTTCATGCTACAATTGTATTAACTGGAAACAATAATACATGTGTGAATACATAGAGCACACCAAGTCACTAGTGAGCCTCTAGTTGACTAGCTCGTTGATCAATAGATGGTCATGGTTTCCTAATCATGGACATTGGATGTCATTGATAACGGGATCACATCATTAGGAGAATGATGTGATGGACAAGACCCAATCCAAAGCATAGCACAAGATCATGTAGTTCGTTTGCTAAAGCTTTTCTAATGTCAAGTATCATTTCCTTAGACCATGAGATTGTGCAACTCCCGGATACCGTAGGAATACTTTGGGTGTATCAAACGTCACATCGTAACTAAGTGGTTATAAAGGTGCACTACAGGTATCTCCGAAAGAGTCTGTTGGGTTGGCACGAATCGAGACTAGGATTTGTCACTCCGGATGACGGAGATGTATCTCTGGGCCCACTCAGTAATACATCATCCTATTGAGATCAATGTGACTAAGGAGTTAGTCACATGATCATGTGTTACAGAACGAGTAAAGAGACTTGCCCGTTACGAGATTGAACAAGGTATGGGGATACCGACGATCGAATCTCTGGCAAGTTATATACCGATAGACAAAGGGAATTGCATACGGGTTGATTGAATCCCCGACATCATGGTTCATCCGATGAGATCATCATGGAACATGTGGGAACCAATATGGGTATCGAGATCCCGCTATTGGTTATTGACTAGAGAGGTGCCTCGGTCATGTCTGCACGGTTCCCGAACCCATAGGGTCTACAGACTTAAGGTTTGATGACGCTAGAGTTTTTATGGGAATTGTATATGTGGTTACGAAGGTTGTTCGAAATCCCGGACGTCACGAGGAACTCTGCAATGGTCCAGAGGTAAAGAATGATATATAGGAAGAGGAGATTTGATCACCAAAAGTGTTTCGGGGATCATCGATATTGTACCGGGACACTGGAAGGGTCCCGGGGGTCCACCGGGAGGGGCCACCAGCCCCGAAGGGCCAAGTGGCCAAAAGTGGAAGGGAACCATCCCCTAGATGGGCTGGTGCGCCACCCTTCAAGGCCCAAGGCGCACAAGGTGGCCAAGGAAGCCAAACCCTAGGGCGTGGTGGCTGCCTTGGGTGGCAAGCCAACCCCTAGGGCGCCGCCCCTCCTCCATCTAGGGATGCCGCACCTCCTAGGGTTTCCCTCCCTCCTATATATACCCAAGGGTTGAGGGCTGCAACACACACCAATTTCTTCCTCCCTTGGCGCAGCCCTGCTCTTCCTCCTCCGTAGCGCTTGGCGAAGCCCTCTCTGAGTACCACGCAGCTCCACCATCACCACGCCATCGTGCTGCCGGAGCTCTCCCTCAACTTCTCCTCTCTCTCCTTACTAGATCAAGGTTAAGGAGACGTCACCGGGCTGCATGTGTGTTGAACACGGAGGCGCCGTTGTTCGGCGCTTAGATCAGAATCTTCTGCGATCCGAATCGCTACGAATATGACTCCACGAACCGCGTTCACAGTAACGCTTCCACTTAGTGATCTTCAAAGGTATGAAGATGCTCTACCCCTTGCTCGTTGTTATCATCTCCTAGATGATCTTGGTGTTACATAGGATTTTTTTGAATTATTACTACGATCCCCAACACCTGCCGTTCATCAACCTCACTGTCACCCTCCATGTGCAGCTAGTGTTTGTCTTCAGCTTGAACTCTAGAGGGATGGTGGGGTAGTGCTTCTTGAAGTCCAGGGGCAATGGCAGACTCTCCAGCTTTGGAGCAAGGATAACCTTGCAGAAGTGGCTTGGTCCTGACTCTTGATGGTAGTGGCCATAGTTCCTCCACTTGGGGCTTGGTTGATCTTGCACTGGCTCTTCGACCAATGAAGGCACAACCTCCTTGCCCTTCTCCAATGGTGGCACCATGTAACGACCAAGATGCGATCCTTTCCGATCTGGGGGTCGAGGCCCCCGAATAGGAAAGAAGCGCATCTAAGTGTTTCGCAAGCAAGTAAACATAGCATATAACAATACTTACAGTAGACAATCTGGGATTAAACTGTCTTCTTATTAAAATACAGAGTACAACGCAGATACAAACAAGGTAGTTTCGGTACGGACTACAAAACAAGGAAAATGCTATGCTACCCGCTGGAGGCCCACGATCACGACCACGGCTCAGTCCTCTGGATAGTTCACGTAAAGGCGATCTGTCTCCTCGTCGTACTGCCACGCCAGCTGGGTGTCGTCGGGATCATCTGCCTCTGGGGTACCTGTACCTGCTGGGAGTTTCGGGGGAATCCGTGAGTCACGGGGACTCAGCAATCTAAGATCTTGGTGCCAGAACTAGTCATGTTATTGGGTAAGGAAGGGGTGAAGTGTTTCAGGCTGCTGCATCCTAAGGTTGAATAAGTGGCTAGCTTACTCAAAGGAGAAGTGACAGTGTTCTATACTAACGATCGTGAATACTTGATCAGAAAGTGATCCTGAACACCTACCTACGGCATTCATAACCCCCCCGTGTTCCCGATCGAAGAGAGATCTTCGAAGGGACAGTCACGGTTACGCACACAGTTGGCATATTTTATTATCTTATGTTTAAGTTTTCTAATACCGGATGTTAACAAAATATCCCAAGTTGCCACATAACCGCGGGCACGGCTTTCCGAAAGATTAAACCCTGCAGGGGTGCTCCAACTAGTCCATCACAAACGAACACAGGCCGCAAAGGCATCCTCTATCACGAATCTCGTGATCTCATCGGATTCCTTAGAGAAAACTGTTGGGGAACGTCGCATGGGAAACAAAAATTTTCCTACGCGCACGAAGACCTATCATGGTGATGTCCATCTACGAGAGGGGATGAGTGATCTACGTACCCTTGTAGATCGTACAGCAGAAGCGTTAGAGAACGCGGTTGATGTAGTGGAACGTCCTCACGTCCCTCGATCCGCCCCGCGAACAATCCCACGATCAGTCCCACGATCTAGTACCGAACGGACGACACCTCCGCGTTCAGCACACGTACAGCTCGACGATGATCTCGGCCTTCTTGATCCAGCAAGAGAGACGGAGAGGTAGAAGAGTTCTCCGGCAGCGTGACGGCGCTCCGGAGGTTGGTGATGATCTCGTCTCAGCAGGGCTCCGCCCGAGCTCCGCAGAAACGCGATCTAGAGGAAAAACTATGGAGGTATGTGGTCGGGCAGCCATGAGAAAGTCGTCTCAAATCTGCCCTAAAAGCCCCATATATATAGGAGGAGGGAGGGGGACCTTGCCTTGGGGTCCAAGGGACCCTCAAGGGGTCGGCCGAGCCAAGGGGGGGAGGACTCCCCCCCCCCAAACCGAGTTGGACTTGGTTTGGTGGGAGGAGTCCCCCTCCCTTCCCACTTCCTCCCTCTTTTTTTTCTTTTCCTTTGATTTCCTTCTCTTGGCGCATAGGCCCCATTGGGGCTGTCCCACCAGCCCACTAAGGGCTGGTGTGTCTCCCCAAAGCCTATGGGCTTCCCCGGGGTGGGTTGCCCCCCCGGTGAACTCCCGGAACCCATTCGTCATTCCCGGTACATTTCCGGTAACTCCGAAAACCTTCCGGTAATCAAATGAGGTCATCCTATATATCAATCTTCGTTTCCGGACCATTCCGGAAACCCCCGTGACGTCCGTGATCTCATCCGGGACTCCGAACAACATTCGGTAACCAACCATATAACTCAAATACGCATAAAACAACGTCGAACCTTAAGTGTGCAGACCCTGCGGGTTCGAGAACTATGTAGACATGACCCGAGAGACTCCTCGGTCAATATCCAATAGTGGGACCTGGATGCCCATATTGGATCCTACATATTCTACGAAGATCTTATCGTTTGAACCTCAGTGCCAAGGATTCATATAATCCCGTATGTCATTCCCTTTGTCCTTCGGTATGTTACTTGCCCGAGATTCGATCGTCAGTATCCGCATACCTATTTCAATCTCGTTTACCGGTAAGTCTCTTTACTCGTTCCGTAATACAAGATCCCGCAACTTACACTAAGTTACATTGCTTGCAAGGCTTGTGTGTGATGTTGTGTTACCGAGTGGGCCCCGAGATACCTCTCCGTCACACGGAGTGACAAATCCCAGTCTTGATCCATACTAAATCAACTAACACCTTCGGAGATACCTGTAGAGCATCTTTATAGTCACCCAGTTACGTTGGGACGTTTGATACACATAAAGCATTCCTCCGGTGTCAGTGAGTTATATGATCTCATGGTCATAGGAATAAATACTTGACACGCAGAAAACAGTAGCAACAAAATGACATGATCAACATGCTACGTCTATTAGTTTGGGTCTAGTCCATCACGTGATTCTCCCAATGATGTGATCCAGTTATCAAGCAACAACACCTTGTTCATAATCAGAAGACACTGACTATCATCGATCAACTGGCTAGCCAACTAGAGGCATGCTAGGGACGGTGTTTTGTCTATGTATCCACACATGTAAATGAGTCTTCATTCAATACAATTATAGCATGGATAATAAACTATTATCTTGATACAGGAATTATAATAATAACTTCATTTATCATTGCCTCTAGGGCATAATTCCAACAGTCTCCCACTTGCACTAGAGTCAATAATCTAGCCCTCACATCACCATGTGAATTACATTGTAATAAATCTAACACCCATACAGTTCTGATGTCGATCATGTTTTGGCCGTGGAAGAGGTTTAGTCAGCGGGTCTGCTACATTCAGATCCGTGTGCACTTTGCATATATTTACGTCCTCCTCCTCGACGTAGTCGCGGATGAGGTTGAAGCATCGTTTGATGTGTCTGCTCTTCTTGTGAAACCTTGGTTCCTTTGCTAAGGCAATGGCACCAGTGTTGTCACAGAACAAGGTTATTGGATCCAGTGCACTTGGCACTACTCCAAGATCCGTCATGAACTGCTTCATCCAGACACCCTCCTTAGCCGCCTCCGAGGCAGCCATGTACTCCGCTTCACATGTAGAATCTGCTACGACGCTTTGCTTGGAACTGCACCAGCTTACTGCACCCCCATTAAGAATAAATACGTATCCGGTTTGCGACTTAGAGTCGTCCGGATCTGTGTCAAAGCTTGCATCGACGTAACCTTTTACGGCGAGCTCTTCGTCACCTCCATACACGAGAAACATCTCCTTAGTCCTTTTCAGGTACTTCAGGATATTCTTGACCGCCGTCCAGTGATCCACTCCTGGATTACTCTGGAACCTACCTGCCATACTTATGGCCAGGCTAACATCCGGTCTAGTGCACAGCATTGCATACATGATAGAGCCTATGGCTGAAGCATAGGGGACGGAGCGCATATGCTCTCTATCTTCATCAGTTGCTGGGCACTGATTCTTACTCAATCTCGTACCTTGTAACACTGGCAAGAACCCTTTCTTGGACTGTTCCATTTTGAACCTCTTCAAAACTTTATCAAGGTATGTGCTTTGTGAAAGTCCTATCAGGCGCTTTGATCTATCCCTATAGATCTTAATGCCTAGAATGTAAGCAGCTTCTCCTAGGTCCTTCATAGAGAAACTTTTATTCAAGTAACCTTTTATGCTTTCCAAAAGCTCTACGTTGTTTCCAATCAGTAATATGTCATCCACATATAATATCAGAAACGCCACAGAGCTCCCACTCACTTTCTTGTAAATACAAGATTCTCCAACCACTTGTATAAACCCAAATGCTTTGATCACCTCATCAAAGCGTTTGTTCCAACTCCGAGATGCTTGCACCAGACCATAAATGGATCGCTGGAGCTTGCACACCTTGTCAGCATTTTTAGGATCGACAAAACCTTCGGGTTGCATTATATACAACTCTTCCTTAAGGAAACCGTTAAGGAACGCCGTTTTGACATCCATCTGCCAGATTTCATAATCGAAAAATGCAGCTATTGCTAACATGATTCTGACGGACTTAAGCATCGCTACGGGTGAGACGGTCTCATCGTAGTCAACTCCTGGAACTTGTGAAAAACCCTTTGCCACAAGTCGAGCTTTATAAACGGTCACATTACCGTCAGCGTCCGTCTTCTTCTTAAAGATCCATTTGTTCTGAATAGCCTTGCGGCCCTCAGGTAGTATCTCCAAAGTCCACACTTTGTTCTCATACATGGATCCTATCTCGGATTTCATGGCTTCTAGACATTTTTTGGAATCTGGGCCCACCATTGCTTCTTCATAATTTGTAGGTTCATTGTTGTCTAACAACATGATTGATAAGACGGGATTACCGTACCACTGTGGAGCAGCGCGTGATCTCGTCGACCTGCGTGGTTCAACAGAAACTTGAACTGGAGTTTCATGATCATCATCATTAACTTCCTCCTCAACTGGCGTCGCAACGACAGATGTTTCCCCTTGCCCTGCGCCACCATCCAGAGGGATGAGAGGTTCGACAACCTCGTCAAGTTCTATCTTCCTCCCACTCAATTCTCTCGAGAGAAACTCCTTCTCGAGAAAAGTTCCGTTCTTAGCAACAAACACTTTGCCCTCGGATTTGAGATAGAAGGTGTACCCAACTGTCTCTTTTGGGTAACCTATGAAGATGCACCTTTCCGCTTTGGGTTCCAGCTTTTCAGGCTGAAGCTTTTTGACATAAGCATCACATCCCCAAACTTTAAGAAACGACAACTTTGGCCTTTTGCCATACCACAGTTCTTATGGTGTTGTCTCAACGGATTTCGATGGTGCCCTATTTAAAGTGAATGCAGCTGTTTCTAATGCATAACCCCAAAATGATAACGGCAAATCAGTAAGAGACATCATAGATCACACCATCTCTAACAAAGTACGATTACGACGTTCGGACACACCATTACGCTGTGGTGTTCCAGGCGGTGTTAACTGCGAAACAATTCCACATTGTCTTAAGTGAGTACCAAATTCGAAACTCAGATATTCACCCCCACGATCAGACCGTAGGAACTTAATCTTCTTGTTACGATGATTTTCCACTTCACTCTGAAATTGCTTGAACTTTTCAAATGTTTCAGACTTGTGCTTCATCAAGTAGACATAACCATATCTACTTAAATCGTCAGTGAAGGTGAGAAAATAACGATATCCGCCGCATGCCTCCACGCTCATTGGACCACACACATCGGTATGTATGATTTCCAACAAGTCACTTGCACGCTCCATTGTTCCGGAGAACGGAGTCTTAGTCATCTTGCCCATGAGGCATGGTTCGCACGTGTCAAGTGAATCAAAGTCAAGTGACTCCAAAAGTCCATCAGCATGGAGTTTCTTCATGCGCTTTACACCAATATGACCCAAGCGGCAGTGCCACAAAAATATGGCGCTATCATTGTTTACTCTAACTCTTTTGGTCTCAATGTTATGTATATGCGTATCGCTATCAAGATTCAATATGAACAATCCTCTCACATTCGGTGCATGACCATAAAAGATGTTACTCATAGAAATAGAACAACCATTATTCTCAAACTTAAAAGAGTAACCGTCTCGCAATAAACAAGATCCAGATATAATGTTCATGCTCAACGCAGGCACTAAATAACAATGATTTAAGTTCATCACTAATCCCGACGGTAGTTGAAGTGACACTGTGCCGACGGCGATTGCATCAACCTTGGAACCGTTTCCTACGCGCATCGTCACTTCGTCTTTCGCCAGCCTTCGTCTATTCCGCAGTTCCTGCTTCGAGTTGCAAATGTGAGCAACAGAACCGGTATCAAATACCCAGGCACTACTACGAGAGCCGGTTAAGTACACATCAATAACATGTATATCAAATATACCTGATTTTTCTTTGCCCGCCTTCTTATCTGCCAGATACTTGGGGCAATTGCGCTTCCAGTGACCCATACCCTTGCAATAGAAGCACTCTGTTTCAGGCTTAGGTCCAGCTTTGGGCTTCTTCGGCGGCTTGGCAACAGGCTTGCCGCTCTTCTTCGAATTGCCCTTCTTTCCTTTGCCGTTTCTCTTGAAACTAGTGGTCTTGCTCACCATCAACACTTGATGCTCTTTACGGAGTTCAGACTCTGCGACTTTCAGCATCGCAAACAACTCGCCGGGAGACTTGTTCATCCCTTGCATGTTGTAGTTCAACACAAAGCCTTTATAGCTTGGCGGCAGTGATTGAAGGATTCTGTCAGTGATAGCTTCTTGCGGGAGTTCAATCCCTAGTTCAGCTAGACGGTTTGAGTACCCAGACATTTTGAGCACATGTTCACTGACAGATGAGTTTTCCTCCATCTTGCAAGCATAGAATTTATCGGAGGTCTCATACCTCTCAATCCGAGCGTTCTTCTGAAAGATAAACTTCAACTCCTGGAACATCTCAAATGCTCCATGACGCTCAAAGCGACGTTGAAGTCCCGGTTCTAAGCCATACAAGACTGCACATTGAACTATTGAGTAGTCCTCCTTACGCGCTAACCAAGCGTTCTTAACATCCTGATCAGCCGTAGCGGGTGGTTCATCTCCTAGCGCAGCATTAAGGACATAATCCTTCTTTCCAGCTTGTAAGATTAGCTTAAGATTACGAGCCCAGTCTACAAAGTTGCTTCCATCATCTTTCAACTTAGCTTTCTCTAGGAACGTATTAAAATTCAGGATGACTGTCGCGTGAGCCATGATCTACAACACAAATATATTCAAAGTGGACTTAGACTATGTTCAAGATAATTAGAGTTCAACTTAATCAAATTATATGCTAAACTCCCACTCAAAAAGTACATCTCTCTAGTCATTTGAGTGGTTCATGATCCACTTACACTATCCCAAGTCCGATCATCACGTGAGTCGAGAGTAGTTTCAGTGGTAGGCATCCCTATGGTAATCATATCAACTATATGATTCATGATCGACCTTTCGGTCTCATGTGTTCCGAGGCCATGTCTGCACATGCTAGGCTCGTCAAGCTTAACCCGAGTGTTCCGCGTGCGCAACTGTTTTGCACCCGTTGTATCTGAACGTTGAGTCTATCACACCCGATCATCACGTGGTGTCTCGAAACGACGAACTGTAGCAACGGTGCACAGTCGGGGAGAACACAATTTCGTCTTGAAATTTTAGTGAGAGATCACCTCATAATGCTACCATCATTCTAAGCAAAATAAGGTGCATAAAAGGATTAACATCACATGCAATTCATAAGTGACATGATATGGCCATCATCACGTGCTTCTTGATCTCCATCACCAAAGCACCGGCACGATCTACTTGTCACCGACGCCACACCATGATCATCCATCAACGTGTTGCCATCGAGGTTGTCGTGCTACTTATGCTATTACTACTAAAGCTACATCCTAGCAAAATAGTAAACGCATATGCAAGCACATATGTTAGTATAAAGACAACCCTATGGCTCCTGCCGGTTGCCGTACCATCGACATGCAAGTCGATATTTCTATTACAACATGATCATCTCATACATCCAATATATCACATCACATCGTTGGCCATATCACATCACAATCATACCCTGCAAAAACAAGTTAGACGTCCTCTAATTTTGTTGTTGCATGTTGTACGTGGTGACCAAGGGTATCTAGTAGGATCGCATCTTACTTACGCAAACACCACAACGGAGATATTTAACCTCATGCAAGGACCTCCTCGGTCAAATCCGATTCAACTAAAGTTGGAGAAACCGTCACTTGCCAGTCATCTTTGAGCAAAGGGGGTTACTCGTAACGATGAAACCAGTCTCTCGTAAGCGTACGAGTAATGTCGGTCCAAGCCGCTTCAATCCAACAATACCGCGGAATCAAGAAAAGACTAAGGAGGGCAGCAAAACGCACATCACCGCCCACAAAACCTTTTGTGTTCTACTCTAGAAGACATCTACGCATGAACCTAGCTCTGATACCACTGTTGGGGAACGTCGCATGGGAAACAAAAAATTTCCTACGCGCACGAAGACCTATCATGGTGATGTCCATCTACGAGAGGGGACGAGTGATCTACGTACCCTTGTAGATCGTACAGCAGAAGCATTAGAGAACGCGGTTGATGTAGTGCAACGTCCTCATGTCCCTCGATCCGCCCCGCGAACAATCCCGCGATCAGTCCCACGATCTAGTACCGAACGGACGGCACCTCCGCGTTCAGCACACGTACAGCTCGACGATGATCTCGGCCTTCTTGATCCAGCAAGAGAGACGGAGAGGTAGAAGAGTTCTCCGGCAGCGTGACGGCGCTCTGGAGGTTGGTGATGATCTCGTCTCAGCAGGGCTCCGCCCGAGCTCCGCAGAAACGCGATCTAGAGGAAAAACTATGGAGGTATGTGGTCGGGCAGCCGTGAGAAAGTCGTCTCAAATCTGCCCTAAAAGCCCCATATATATAGGAGGAGGGAGGGGGACCTTGCCTTGGGGTCCAAGGGACCCTCAAGGGGTCGGCCGAGCCAAGGGGGGGAGGACTCCCCCCCCCAAACCGAGTTGGACTTGGTTTGGTGGGAGGAGTCCCTCTCCCTTCCCACTTCCTCCCTCTTTTTTTTTCTTTTCCTTTGATTTCCTTCTCTTGGCGCATAGGCCCCCTTGGGGCTGTCCCACCAGCCCACTAAGGGCTGGTGTGTCTCCCCAAAGCCTATGGGCTTCCCCGGGGTGGGTTGCCCCCCCCCCCCCCCGTGAACTCCCGGAACCCATTCGTCATTCCCGGTACATTCCCGGTAACTCCGAAAACCTTCCGGTAATCAAATGAGGTCATCCTATATATCAATCTTCGTTTCCGGACCATTCCAAAAACCCTCGTGATGTCCGTGATCTCATCGAGGACTCCGAACAACATTCGGTAACCAACCATATAACTCAAATACGCATAAAACAACGTCGAACCTTAAGTGTGCAGACCCTGCGGGTTCGAGAACTATGTAGACATGACCCGAGAGACTCCTCGGTCAATATCCAATAGCGGGACCTGGATGCCCATATTGGATCCTACATATTCTACGAAGATCTTATCGTTTGAACCTCAGTGCCAAGGATTCGTATAATCCCGTATGTCATTCCCTTTGTCCTTCGGTATGTTACTTGCCCGAGATTCGATCGTCAGTATCCGCATACCTATTTCAATCTCGTTTACCGGTAAGTCTCTTTACTCGTTCCGTAATACAAGATCCCGCAACTTACACTAAGTTACATTGCTTGCAAGGCTTGTGTGTGATGTTGTGTTACCGAGTGGGCCCCGAGATACCTCTCCGTCACACGGAGTGACAAATCCCAGTCTTGATCCATACTAAATCAACTAACACCTTCGGAGATACCTGTAGAGCATCTTTATAGTCACCCAGTTACGTTGCGATGTTTGATACACATAAAGCATTCCTCCGGTGTCAGTGAGTTATATGATCTCATGGTCATAGGAATAAATACTTGACACGCAGAAAACAGTAGCAACAAAATGACACGATCAACATGCTACGTCTATTAGTTTGGGTCTAGTCCATCACGTGATTCTCCCAATGATGTGATCCAGTTATCAAGCAACAACACCTTGTTCATAATCAGAAGACACTGACTATCATCGATCAACTGGCTAGCCAACTAGAGGCATGCTAGGGACGGTGTTTTGTCTATGTATCCACACATGTAAATGAGTCTTCATTCAATACAATTATAGCATGGATAATAAACTATTATCTTGATACAGGAATTATAATAATAACTTCATTTATCATTGCCTCTAGGGCATAATTCCAACAAAAACCTCAACTCTGGGTGAAACCAAAGCTTCACCGGAATTCCTATACGCAAGATACACCGCTAAGGCAAGACAAGACTAGCAGGACCTCCCGACGTGTCGACGACCCTGATAAGAGCCGCGTATCTCAGTCTCAGGACACGCCGGATGAGCGATGGTTACCACGCCAAAACTCCGAGTTGCCCCGGGGAGCGTGATAAACTGCTCTGGTTTGGACCAACACTCATGAGGAGCACTGGCCCGGGTTGTTGATTAAGTTCCTCGGGGTAGCTATTCCCTATGCAGTTCATTATTAGGTGATTAGAAAATAGTACCAAAGTTGGGTCCTGCCGGACAAGCCGCCTTAACACTACGCGATTTATCAAGGGGGTCCCCATAACAACCCCGAACGTGTTAGGAGCGATCATTATGGAATCAAACACCGGTAACCGGTAACTAAGGCGGCAATAACGGAACAAGACACCCGGAAAAAGGCTAGGCCTCCCGTCATTTACCAAATATATAGATACATTAATTAAATAACAGAATTTAATATAATTATATCAAGCTCATGGCAACTCATGAGTTATAAACACCTGCAACTAACAATGCTAACATTAGTGGCTGAGCAAGCCTACCTAGCCATGCAAGTTTGCTAGGAAAGAGTGAGGTGTTTAGGCTCATGGCACATGAAGAGGCAATATATTTTCAGTGGTAGGCAGCGAGCAAAATGACATGGAATCGAAACTAACATAACAAGTCTAGAGATGGGATCAAGGTCATGTCATCTTGCGTGTGATATCCTCAGCTTGGAATGGTTCTGGATCGTCCTGCACGTACTCTCCTGACTCCACGTAATCGGTCTCCGCTCCCGGTGCTACCCAACACAAGAATAACAGCCAATGAACAGCAGCACCATAAAATGCAACAATCACATGATGCATGAGATGAAAGTTGAGCATGCACCACTATTTCTAACACTAGCACAAGCAAGAATAACTACAACAAGTTCCTGGGCAGAACTTTGCACTAAACTATTTGTACATGCATGGGAATGATATGAACAGATGCATCTCGTAAAAACGGTGCAAAACCATATAAAGAACTTTGCAAACGGAGCTACGGATCAACGGGAATCAACGAAACACGACATGAAGCCCTACGTGAAAGATTCATCACCACACACACAATTGGAACAAATCTGGTGTTCCCAGGTTGCCAAGACATATATTAACCCAACATGAATGAAATGGAGCAAGGTAGAACACCCCCAACAACGATTAAACACAAACTTTGAACAAAATGGCAAAACTACGCAATCTGCCAGTTTCTGCATCTTAGCTGTTTGTGAGCCACATGCAACATAGCTACAGGTCTTCAAATACGACAAATAATATATGTGGCTGTTGCCAACCAAGAACACTACAATCTCCAGCAAGAATCACAGCAAAAGGAATTAAACTCTAGAAGATACAAGGCCACAAACGTTTCCAAAACCATCAGTTCTCAGGGACTTAGTGAAAATTCCTGCACCTGAGTTTCTGTTTCTGTTCTGAAGCTTTTTGACAGCAGTCAAAACACAAGCTACTGGACTCCAAATGACTTGAAAATTGACAGGAAGCTTCACAAACATCCCAGGTTCAAAACACTAGCATTGAACTAAGTCCAGTTCTCAACATAATGACCAGAACAACCTTATCTACAGGGGAAGAAAATGTTTTCAGCATTCCAGACTTAGTGAAACTTTCAGAGTTCAAAAATCTGGAATTTCCCAACCACATGCCCACTTTGTCTAGGCATAGTTTGCACACACAAGTTCCCAAGAGGTGTTTGACACCACTATGGTATTGAGCACAAACCCCTACAACTAACGCACCAAGATCCATGCCTTTGGGCTCCATCTATATCATGGAAACAAAGGCCCAAACTTTCAACAAAATGAAAATGCAAATCCATAAGGTATGCTTCTAAGATGACAATTACATAGGAGAGTTTCATGTGCACAATGACAAAGTGACATGGGGGTTTGAACCCCATGTTTGTGTCATGCACATCAACAACACCAACCCACACAATTCCTCTCAAGCACTAGCATCAAGCTCACACATAAGAAATCTTTAAACTAACAAGAGAGTATGCACACACCCCACATATGGGCATGTGATGGTGCACACTCTCACAAGCATCACTAGGATCTTCCTAGTATTCATGTCACCATCAATATGCAAACTACCACAACAATCCACACCCTCACATGCTAACATAGATAGCTATCTAGAACATCACTTCACACCAAAACATGTGATGAGGGGGAGGCACCCACACCCCACTAAATCAAAGCAAGCTAATAAAACTACAAGATCCCTTAGCCCACACCAAAGTTCAAAAGTTTGGAGCTATACAAGAGTAGCTAGTGACTCTTATCACCTCAAAGCACAACACACACAAAGGTCAAGGCATCTAACATCATCCACTTAACAAGGTTAGCTCCACTTCTCCAAGGTGCACCCACGAAAACCACCACAAGTATAGCAAGATCATACATCACCTATTAGTGTGCAAGACACACACATTACTAAATCTACCCTCTCTATTTTGTGCAGGAACAAAATCATCCCCACTGTATAAGAGAGTTAGATATCACAAGAAATCACAAAGACTAACAAACCACTTTGTATGGAGTTAGGGAAACAGAAATTAAAAGGCAGGAAAAGAACAGAAAGCAAAAAATAGGTCAGGGGCTGCTGTGATTCGAACTCAGGCCCCTGGTGTCCAGCACCACTATCTCACCACTGCGCTGCTGCACCAGTTTTGGATAAGAGAAGAGAAAAGGCAAGGTAAGCTACCTGCAGGAATATTCAAAACAAAAGAATAAAAAGGCGCCGAGGGGGGGACTCGAACCCACGCCCTCCTACAGGCGCTAGAATAAGCCAGCACAACACTACCATCGGGCTACGGATCGAGAACTGGTTAGACAAGAAGGTAAAAATAGAAAAACACTCCTCTCACGAGAAGCACTCCGCCGACGGCCGGACCCGAGGACGCTGGCGGCGCCACTCCCGGCCACCACCGGCAGGGGAAACCATCGGCGGGGCCCGCGGGACTCTCAGGGGCTCCATTCCCGCCCTGAGCACGGGAAAAGGTCCCTCCTTTGGCTGCCCGGAACGCAGCGGTGTGCTCTGCCGCTGCAACTGCTAAGTTGCACCGGCTAGCTGCTGCTCCTACTGCTAGCGCCTACTGCCGGCTGCTGCTGCTGCTACTACGCGTCGATCTTCTACCAACACCCTGCTACACCACTACGCCTCGCCTCTCCTCTCGACAACGCACGCACAAACTCGGCACAGAACAGCCTCTACTGCTCCTCTAACCTGCTGCTGCTACGAACAGAGGAAGCATGCGCCCGACGGGACCGAGCCGGTCCGCGGCGGAGGAAGGACGGGGAGGACGCGGCCTCACCTTGGGAGAAGATGGGACGCCGAATGGGGAGGAGGACGCCGAAGAAGCTCCTCCGACGTAGACCGAAGCAGGGAAGGAGACTCCCGGTTCGCCCCGTTGACGAGGACGAGCTCGACGGGGGGGGGGGGGGGGTGCTCCACGGGGTCCTAACGCCGGGAACGGGACGCGGGGAGCCGCCCCGAGCCCCCGGACATGGCGGCCGGTGCCGGAGACGACGGATCGGCGGGTTGACAAAGGAGGCGTTGCACTCTCTCTCTCTCTCTCTCTGCTTCCTCTCAGAAACTTACCAGGGAAGAACGAGGGCAGGAGGAAACTGGCGGCGCTGGGGGGGGGGGAACGGAGAGGGAACCCTAGGGCGGAGGAGGAGGGTCCCGGGCTCCTTTTAACGCCTCGGGAGGCGAGCTCGAGCCGCTGGATCAAGAAGAGAGCGATCGAGAGGTGGAGCGCAGGTCGTACAGGAGTGACGTCGGGAGGAAGAAGGAAACGCTCGCCAGTGGGCTCTGTCGCCAGGGTGGAGTCCAACTGGGCCAGCACGGGAGAAGGCTTAATGGGCCAGGGAAAGAATTAGATACAAAGGAAGTTATCCAATTAGGTGAACAGAGAAACAAATGCACCCAGGGAAGGAAAGAAAAAAATATATTACCCAAAATAACTACTGGGTTAAAAAAATAAAAGGAAAATCCTGCTAGACCTAAGAAATAATGGCCCAATAGGGAAAAATAGACAAGCAATATTTGGAGATGTTTGAAATAAATGCAAAACGGTAATTAACCTACTGTTTTGAGTTTATTTGCACCTCCAAAATCAAGGAACAAACCAGAAAAATTGCACCCCCAAATAATCACATTTTTATCTAACCACCAGACATTTTAGAATCATATTTGGAAGAAGGAATTTTGACATGGAAAAAAATAGGAGGGAAAAGGAGTTTGAAAAGCAAGAGCTTAAAAAGACTAGCACTCACTCCTACATCACACACCCCATTATCACATGCATCACAAGGTAGTGCAAAAACACCACTTAACCCTAGCAAGATCACATGCACTCACAACACCACAACACTACTCCTAGTAAAATCAAATGCAACATGATCATGGCATGCAATCATAAGGCATGGCAAGGAACGATATGTTATGCATGCATGCAAGCGAAGTAAGCACTAAGGAACACACATGAAATCATGGCACAAAAAATGATATCATCACAATCTCTGACAAGGTGGCCCCACATGGAAGGTTACAAGAAGGGAAAGTCCTACACTTGGGGCATTACACACCACCTCTTTGCCCTTGTCCATTTACATTATGAACAACACGTAGTTCAATGGTTAGCATTCATTCATATCAGCCTATATTAACCCACCTCACTTACCCCAACACCGCACTCAAGCCCCCTCTTTTTGACCACCTCTCCTCTTCCACCTCTCTGTTTCACCACCTCCCCATCGGCATGAACTCCAACTCCAACTCCCTCGACATTGGGCAAGATGGGCCAAGTACAAGCAGTACAAGGCGCCTCAAGACTAGCGTGCGGCGGCGTATTGCCGTATGACGTTCGCGTCACCGGAGGCCGACAACGACGAGGTGCAGATGGTGGTCAGGGCGCCGACGGTAGGTGACCGTGCAAGACCCGTCGTTCTTGACAAAGATGGCGAGGACGAAGAAGACGAGGAAGAAGAGAAGGTGGCTACACCACTCGCCGCTTAGCGCGACTCTAGGGTCACTACGGCTAGACAAGAAACCCCCAATCCCCACCTCGATATAGTCAAAAAGTAACCTATGAACTCTAGTAGTCGTCGGTGCAGAATCGATTGATGGCAATCCTCCACCCCGATGTGTTCAATCCCCTCCCTAACTCTTCAATCGACTGCTCTAATCTAATCTAGCCTGAGTCTAAAGGACTGAATGTACAGAGAGGACGAGGTCTTACCGCCATGGCCGATGCGCTCCGGTGGAGGTCTCCACTCACTCCGGTGGTTGTTTCCACCGTCTTGGATCGCTTCGCAATAGAGCTGAGATTCTTGTCGTCGTTGCTGGTGTGAGTGGGGAAGAGGGGAGAGAACGGTGAGGAAGGGAGGTGAGGGTAATTATTGACCGACGTGTCTAGAGACAACGTGATGTCTCGGGATCGCACCCACGTGTGTAACCGACCACACCCACGTGCCTAGGGTTGCACCGCGCGGGCCTGGCTCCACAAAAACGGCCGATTTGAGCTTTCCTTTGGATGTAGGGCCACATGTGCTTTAATCTTTGTGCTATGCAGGCCCAATAGTGAATGCGGGTAACCAAACAGGCCTTTTTCTTCCCGCCGGGCCTGGCTGAGGTATATGCGACCAAGTAAACATGCCCTATAGGAAGGACAACATGATCTCTATACAAGGAGATGCTACGAGATGATCACAACAAGGAAGGAAATTGAGGCTAAAGAGGAACCAAGAAAGAACACTTGGATCGATGGAGCTCAAGGAACTTCAGGAGCGCAAGGTTGCCATTGAGGAGGAGAAGTTCACGGTCATGGGAGAGGAGGTGTTGACCAAGGAAATGGAGCAATACTAAAATATTGTGTTCATGGGTGCCAATGTCTCCTTGTTTTCAAATGAGAGGCAAAAGATTTGCTTCATGGATTAACACTAACTAAGAGAAAAGCCTGCACAGGTAAACCCTCAAATTCTCCCAACATGCTATAACTGCAAACCCCTGACACGTCGACCAAACCATCGCATAAGTTACGTCCATCGAAAATACCTCGACACACAATATCAGACACCATCAAATCCACGGTGGCAACAAAAACCATGAAGACAGGCCATGAGACCATAAACCACAGGTCAAGCCGCCACGTATGCTTTTTCTATATCATCACTCTTCTTGCTTTTGCTTTTGAAATATTTGACTGGATGATGAGGCAGAGGCCGTGTGTGGTCAGCCTGGGCGTTCGGGGGTACCCAAAAAATAGGGTTAGTTAATTCGGTTAAAAGATTATTTGGGTTCTCAGATTTGAAACCCAAATTTTGTCCAATTTTTTTCCTACCCGACAATTCGGGCACCCCAAAATTCGGGTTCCGGTTCTGGTAATCCCTAAATACACACATTGCTTGATTTCTTAGTGGTTGGTGTTGGCGTGCACCATGAATCCACGTTCACTCCACTGCTCCATGGATGTGGCCTTTGACCTGCAACTGCTAAACCAAAAAGACCACACCCTTGAGCGGCCGAGCGACATCCAGTTAGGGAAGATGAGGTGAGAAGCCAAGCATGAAGATTGCGTCGTGTTGGGGAAGACGAGATGAGCGGTCGAGTGGCTATGTAAGTAAGGGTGGCGACGCGCTTGGACGTGTAGGCTGGGATAGGGAGAGCAAGCAGCTTCGCTGGGGCACAACGAAAAATTGACGGTGTTGCAAACCTGTAGTGGTCGACGACCCTCGTGGAAGTGGCGGCTGGGAAGTTGAAACGAGGGAGTGGGGAAGTGGGGGAAGTTGTCAAACCGGAGCACAAAATAGAAAACCTAGGCTTTGCCATGGATTTTAGGTTGGGCCTTGGGCTGTCTGCTCTCCATAGGATTTTTTTTGTTTGGCTTCCATATTTCTTTTGGGTTTTTCGGGTAATTCGGGTACCATGACTTCTAACCCGAGTTATTCGAATAAAATCCGTGTTTCCAAAATTGCTACCTTAAGTAGTGCTCGGGTTTTTCAGGTTCACGTTTGGGCTTCGGTTTTCGGGTTTACCATTGAATCAAAATCCAACAGTTTTAAGCATCACCCATGACTAAACTAGGCAATAGAGTTTTTAGCTCTCAAAGAATCTTTACCTAATAATAAAACATAAAGTGCTTCTGCCTATTCACCGTCATCCAAATTATCCCTAAAGTTGACAAGAATTATCCATCAAGTGGGAAAAATGATTCGCTTTTTTTCCTTTATAAATCAGCCGTTCCCGCTAGTTCAATACGCAGCTATGCTCTCA
The DNA here is from genome assembly GCF_904849725.1 of Hordeum vulgare subsp. vulgare. NCBI lineage: Eukaryota > Viridiplantae > Streptophyta > Magnoliopsida > Poales > Poaceae > Hordeum > Hordeum vulgare. The sequence continues at coordinate 565,496,102 of NC_058524.1, read as the reverse complement.
TATTGCAGAAGTACACGTGCATCCCATCGGCTAGATGTTTACTCTCCCACCTCAAAGACGCAAGTTTGATCCCACTTTGTCCTCCCTTTTCCTCCTTTTCTCTCTTATTATTGATAGCTGCCCGATTGGGCCGGCCCGACCTTCATATCTTTTTTTGTCCTTTCTTACACTCGACTTTTCTTTCGTTTGGTGTTATTTTGAAAATACTCTAAATATTTCTATTACAAAAATCACTTGTATGCAAAATTTGCAAAAGTGTTAATTGTGTATTAAAGAAATGTTGAACTTCTCTAGAAAAAATGTTTCCGTTGTTATACAAACAAATGGATAGTGTGTATGGAAAACAAAATTAAGAAAATAATATTTAAGTTTCTGTTTTTTGATAAAAGTTAAGCATGCATTTAAAAATGTAAATGTGTATAAAAAATGCTTCTGATGTATACAAAAAATATATAATCTGTATAGAACAAAGTAGACATACAAAATTATAAGTTTTCAAATATATTAATCATGTATCTGGACAATATTAAACATGTATATAAAAATAATCATGATGTATACGATAAATGTAGAATGCGTATATAAAAATTATACATAAGAAAATTATATGTTTTAAGAAAATGTTGACCATGAAATTGGAAAATGTTAAATGTGTATATCTAAATGTTTCTGATGTATACAAGAATGTACAATGTAGACATATAATATATTTTACATGACGTTAATTATGTATTTTCAAAATGTTAATGATGCATTTTCAATTGTTAAACAATTATATAAAAAAACTTTCTGGTGTATACAAAAAATGTATAATGTATATGAGAAAAGTAGACATAAGAAAATATAAGTTGTCAAAAATGTTAATTATATATTTGGAAAATCTTAAACATGTATATAAAACTATTCTTTGCGTATAACAAAAATGTAGAAAGAAAACGAACAAAAACTATAAAATTGAAAAGGAAGCAAAAAAATTAAGAAAGCAAAAAAAAGAGCAAAAAACCCATAGAACCCAGAAAATATACCAAGAAAGAAAGAAAGAAAGAAAGAAAGAAAGAAAGAAAAATGATAAAAACATGCTATCATTAGTTACTAAAATGTACTTTGTTATTTTCATCGTAGTGCAAGTATTTGTTGGGCATCATCAAGGAGGAACGGCAAAAAATGCAAAATGAGGTACGTCCAACTAGATAGATATTATTATTGTCTAATAAATTCAAAACATCTTAAGTGCACTTCAAAAATCATCCAATTTTTATTGTTTCTGCGCAACAACATTAATTATGTTATTTGTTATATGTCACTGTAAAAGACCTCAAGAAATATAGGTGTTTTGAGAGTGTATACAAGGAATGATATTTTCTTTCTGTTGTAACATACGAACATACTCCCTCCCCCGTTCCTAAATATAAGTCTTTTTAAAAGTTTCATTACGGAACTACATACAGATGTATATAAACGCATTTTAGAGTGTAGATTCACTCATTTTGCTTTGTATGTAGTCCCTTTGTGGAATCTTTAAAAAGACTTAAATTTAGGAACGGATGAAGTACTCCATCCGTTCCTAAATATAAGTCTTTTAAGAGATTTTTCTACGGGTCTGCATACGAAGCAAAATGAATGAATCTATACTTTAAAATATATCTATATACATCCGTATGTAATTCACTGGTGAAATCTTTAGAAAAACTTATATTTAAGAATGGAGGGAGTATTTGTTAGTAAAGTTAAAATTGTGGAATTTACAAACAAAAAGTAGAGAGAGAGAGAGGGGGGGAGGGAGGGAGGGAGAGAGAGAGGTAGTCATTTTTGATTGAAGGAAGTTTTTGGGGTTCCCTCTCTTTTGCTTCCGAGCTCCATCCTCCCACCCCAAATCCCCGCAGCTTCGTCCCTAAGAGCATCTCTAGTAGAACCCTCAAACCCTTAAATCTAAAACCAGTTTTAAGGGTTGAGAATTGGCCATTTTTGACACTTTTAAGGGTTGAAAAACAGGGGCAAAGACTAGAACCCTCAAACCCAACCCTTATAACGGAATATTCCGTTATAAGGGTTGGGTTTGAGGGTTCTAGTCTTTGCCCCAACCCCAACCCTTAAAAGTGTCATTTGGCATATCACAATTTTCACTAGAAAAACACAATAAACCTTCAAACAAACACGGAAATAAAGATCATTGATGCATGGTTTAATAGTTTTTACATCACACAATCATCATCTTCACTCTCTCATCGACACCATCACCAAAAAGTTGCACTTGGTGCCATTTCCTAGACCACTTCCACGTCCATCAAGCACCTCCATTGTAGCCGGTGGTGGAGTCTTCTACACCGCCATCGCCACCACCACTCATCAGAGTGTCACCTCGAAGAGTAGAGGACGCACCACGGAATATCCTCTTCCTCTCCACGATGTCCTCCTTGTACTCCTTCCACCACATCAATTGGTCTTCATCCATGTCCTTCTTGGACATCATCATGTGCTCCTTCTCTTCCACCATGAGTTCTTTCCATGCCTTTGCTTCTTTGACCTTGATCATCCTCTCCTCCAAGTCGGCCTTGCGCTTGGCATCTTCACGCCTTGCTTCAACTTGTGCAAGCTTGACCTCTTTCTTCTTCTCGGTGATAAGAAGCTTCGTCTCCAATGTCTTCCTTGTCAATTCCTCTCTTGCCTTCATCATTTGCTCCATCTTCTCCCTTAGGCTTGATGCCTCTCCTTCCATCTTCACCCTTTGCTTGCCCTTCTTGGTTCCCTCGGGCTTTCCCAAGTTCCTCTCCTCCTCCTCATCTTCACTATCATCCATCCTAAGCATTGCCGACTTCTTGGGTGCGGTCTCTTGATCCCTCAACTTCCACTTGTCAAAGGTTTGAAGCATTGCCCAAGCATGCTTAAATGGGAATGGCTTGCCCTTGGAAGCGACCATCTCCTTGTACCTCATGCCGGCAATTGTCTCCTATCAACCACCCATAATCACATAAGAACCCACCAATAGCATAGTACACACACATAATCAAAATAGTGAAGAGATATGTACTCACATAGTCGCTCTCCACGGTTCCACTAGGTGGTGCATCCCTCACTTGGTCCATGGCCGCACTCCAACGAGCACAAGCGGGCTTCATCAACTCCCACCGGCCTTGAAGCGACCGGTAACTGCGAGAGATGAACCCACTATTCTTCGGCTTGATCCTACAATAGTTGTCCTTGATCCTATGACAATACCGTTTACCGGTTTGATCGGTGCCGGAGGTTGCATCCATCCCCACAGATGCCCAAGCACGCACCAAGAGGATATCTTCCGCTTCAGTGTAGTTTGTCGACCGCGCGTGTGGGCGGGAAGCGGCAGTGAATGCCTCCTCCCCTATCTCGGCCACCTCCTCCTCGTCATCCCCTTCATCCTCCTCATCTTCCTCCAAGTCGTCACCAACCCTAAAGGGTTCTAGAGGCGGAGCCCCGAGGTCCACCTCCGCGTCTTGGAGGAGGTCCATGAACGAGGATGGGTTACCATTTCCTCGAACACCTCGTGCGCGGTCGGAGGAGGTTCGGCGACGGCGGCTGGCGGGGCCGCGGGCTTCTTCCGCGCCGCGACCTTCTTCCGCTTTGGGGATGCACCGGCGACCTAGGAGGAAGCCCCTCGCGGCCCACGGGAGGACACCTTCGGCTGGCTCTTCTTGGGGGCGGGCGCGGCGGCGGGGGCGGGGACGGTGGCCGGGGCGGGAGCCTTGGAGGCGGCAGGAGGCGGCGCGAGGCCCGCCCGCCGCCGCTTGGCCCCGACGTGGGTCGCCACCACCACGTCGGCCACGGTCCGCTGCAGGCCGGGGGCGGGCGGGGCGGGCGCGACGGCGTGCGGGGGCGTGGCGGCGGGGAAGCCTCCATGGCGGCGAGGCGGCGGGAGGAGCTCGGGAGGCGGGGGGAATTCCCTCCTGCGCGATCTGGGAAGAGGAGTGCGGGTTGGGGGAGTTTTTAGTCCCAACCCTCACTTCTACAGGTTGGGAAGGCGTTTGAGGGTTGGACCTCTAATTGTTTTTACTGGTTTAAGGGTTTAAGGGTTCTAGTCTATGCCGTTTTTTCGACGAAAACTATAAAAAAGCGGTTATTTTTAAGGGTTTGAGGGTTTGAAGGCTCTACTAGACTTGCCTAAGCCATCGATCCTCAGGCTTAGGGTTTGATCTACGTACTCCATTTCATTCCCACGAATTCTCGAAGGATCCCTCCCGCGGGGATGATTGGCCGCTCGGCGTCCGCGTGTAGCTCCGTCGCCGCCGCGCGGGAGGCGAGCTCCGCCACCGGCACCACGGGCATCGACTGCGCCAGGACGAGGCTTCTCCCTTGCCCAGATCTGCTCGGCCTCGGCGCCACGCGCTCTCCCCCGCCTCGAACTCCGTCTCCGACCTTTGGGACGCCCTCCTTCACCTCCTCCGCCTCCTCCGCGCGGCGCACGCTTCACCGCCGCCGCCGTTTGCGCCTCGGGGGATTGGGCCGCTCTCCCCCGCCTGCGCCACACTGGAGTTCGTCGACCGGCTTGACCTCCTCGGACCTAGCTCCCCTCCCTCTCCTCCGTGTCAGGCTCTCTGAAGAAACACCCGAAGTGAATGCAATGTTGAAGATGTCTGAAGCGTTATCGGCCACTGATCTTCGATCCTACGGCTACGACATAAAGTGCACTGTGGAAATTCCCACAACGCCCCTGGCTGGCCGCACGCGTCTCTCACCTGCTCACCGTGCGTGTCCCTCTCCTCCTCTAGCTATAAAGCCATGTAATCCCCTTTGTTTCACTTTATGCTTATTGTAATTGGGATAGAACCCTAGCCGCCGGTGGCGTGCTACCATTTTGCTTAGTAAAACCCCTAAATTCACCTCGATCCCTCTCGGTTTTGATCTTTGGTTTGCTTGAGCATGATCATGTTCTGTTTCTAGTTAGTCTGAGCTTGACAATTGGTATCAGAGGCCCAGTCTTTCCTCGGCAGATCGGGGGCGGGCGCCGCAAGGAGATAGATCTTAGATCAAGTGACATGGCTGCTGGGTCTTCGTCCTGGTTGCTGGAGCACCCTGCTTCAGTGGTAAAACCTCAGGGAAGGATCGATCCAGAGCAAGGAAGTTGCTGCAGGCGGTGTGAGCAACGGGGGTGAGGTAAAGTCCCTCCCTTTTCCCCTCCCTTTCAAGCAGTTGGTTTGTGATCATGGCTGGAGTAGCAGAGTCAGCTACAACTGATGATCTGCAGCTGGAATCATTGGAGTTGGACCTGAAATCACTAAGGCAAGAAAGAGATGAGGATAGAAAGGAATTCCATCAGTTTTAGGCAACTGTAAACAAGAATTTCATCACCATGCAGAAAAACTTTGACAAGATCCAGGATAATTTCAGAAGGTTGTTAATTGATCCTGATCCTGGTAAGGATGATGCTGCTGATCATGTTTCAGTGCAGGGAGCAGTGGTGCAGAAAGATAACCATGGTGGGTCTCCTATGATTGCCCCTGGGCGCCCAAAACAGTTGGTAGCAGACACACCTCCTTCTGTTACTATGCCTGAAAAAGTTGTTGTGGGAGTAGTGGGTACAACAGTGTTAAAAGATCAAGCTGGAAGAGAACTAAACATGGATGGCACTCTGAAGCAGCCTTATAGGCATCCTAATTTTGGTATTAACAAAGCTGAGGGCATGGGTCAAAATGCTATAGCTGGGCAGACTGTTCAAGGAGAAGAATTGCAGGAGATTGATGGATATGATAACAACTATAGAAGGAGGGTTACTACACCAATGGACACTAGAAGAAGCCCTCTGACTGTAAAACCTCTAAGCTTAACATGGTAGAGTTTGAAGGAGATGACCCTGAATCCTGGATACAGAATTTGGAGCAGTATTTTGCAGCCGCAAGAACACCAATTGAGCACAGGACTGAGCTAGCAATGTCATATTTAAAAGGGCATATTGTACAATGGTGGAGGGGTACTGGTTTTGCTCCTGGTAACATTGCTTGGCATAAATTTTGCTCCTTGCTGTGTGAGAGATTCTCAGTGCAATCTGTTTGTGATATTGTATCCTCCTTTCATGTTGTCAAGGAAGTAACAACTGTGGCACGGTATGTAGAACAATTTGAGCAACTAATGAACATCATGAGAAGGGAGAACCCTGGGATTCCCAATGAATATTATGTGACTAGCTTCATAGCTGGGCTAAATCCCTACATCAAAAGTCATGTGGAATGTTTCAAACCCAAGGACATGCAAACTGCTGTGTGGTATGCCAAAAGGATGGAAAAAGCACAACCACCTCCTGCAGTAGTGCAGACCAAACCTTATTTCCCACAAGTGAAGAGACAGGTAAATTTTGAGCAAGCTTCTGGCCAGAGTAATATACCTCCCCTAGAAAAAACTTCAATTATCCAGCAAGCCAAACAGAACCAAGTATGTTACAAGTGTAGGGAACCATGGGTTCCAGGGCACAGACAGGTGTGCAAGATGAGTCAGAAAGCACAGATCCAGGCATTGCTTAATCAGGAAGTGGATAACACAGATGTAATATTTGTGACTGACTTTGACGATCCCGATTTGGACACACAAGAAGCACCAGCACCAGAAACTGTGTTACAGGTTTCAGCTCATGCTGCTCATGGCCTAATTTTAGCTAAAAATACATTTATTTTGTCAGTCAGAGTTGGGGAAGTGACAGCTACTGCTTTAGTAGATAGTGGGAGCACTGCTACCTTTGTTTCACCTGAAATGGCAAGCAATATGTCCATTGCTCCTGTAGCTAACACTAAGGTGAAAGTGGTAGTAGCTAGTGGAGAAGTTCTATGGAGTGAATTAACTGTCAAAAATTGCCCATATGAGATCCAGGGAAATGCATTCTGTGACAGCTTCAGAATCCTTAAACTGAATGGATATGATATGATATTGGGAGTGGATTGGCTGAATAAATACAATCTAGTGCAGATGGATTTTATCAAGATGGAGCTGAAAATTGCAGGCACACAGGGTCAAGTGATTACATTTGTGGATGAAACTGTTCCTATGGACAAGATCACTGAAAGCAGGGATAATACTAGTAGGTTAATGGATCAAGCTGTATGTGGTTTCTTTTTGTTTCCTCTCTGTGGAGCAAATTATGAATTAACAGCCACTAAAGTACCTCAGGATTTGCAGCCACTACTTCAACAATATGAGAAGTTGTTTCAAGAGCCTATTGGATTGCCTCCTAGCAGACCTTGTGATCATAGGATTCCTCTCATGGAAGGAGAAAAAATTGTGAATCAAAGGCCTTACAGAGTACCACATCATCAAAAAGAAATTTTGGAGAAAATAATTTTGGACTTGCTGAAGAAAGGTTTGATCAGACCTAGTACCAGCCCTTCTCTTCTCCCGTGTTGCTAGTAAAGAAGAAAGATGGATCTTGGAGACTCTGTACTGACTATAGGAAGCTGAATGCTATCACTGTAAAGAACAAATACCCTATACCTGTCATTGAGGACTTATTGGATCAGTTAAGGGAGCAAATTATTTCTCCAAGATTGACTTAAGGAATGGATACCACCAGATGAGGATGGCAGAAGAGGATATAGCAAAAACTGTTTTTTCAACTCACATGGGATTATTTGAATATCTGGTAATGTCCTTTGGGCTCACAAATGGCCCACCATCATTCCAAGCACTAATGAATCTTCTATTTGGCCTGCTTAAATTTGTAGTGGTTTTCTTTGATGACATTCTGGTTTTTAGTTTAACATGGGAAGAGCACAAAGAGCACCTCAAGCGGGTGTTTGAAATCTTGCATGAAAACAAGTTGTATGCCAAAATAGAAAAGTTTTCATTTGGGCAAAAGGAAGTGGAATACTTGGGTCATATCATTAATGAAGAAGGGGTATCAATAGATCCGTGCAAGATCAAAGCTATTCAGGACTGGCCTATTCCTGTTAACATCACAGAATTGAGAAGTTTCTTGGGCTTGAGTGGTTACTACAGAAGATTTATTCAGGGATATGGAATGATTTGTAGAACATTATTTGATTGTTTGAAAAAGAATGCATTTGATTGGCAGCAGGAGCAAACCAAGGCATTTGAAACACTGAAGCAGAAGTTAACTAACACTCCTATGCTGGCCTTACCTGATTTCACTAAACCATTCATTCTGGAAACTGATGCTAGTGGTTATGGATTAGGAGCTCTGCTCATGCAAGAAGGCAGACCTCTTTCATATTTCAGCAAAGCAATTGGCCCAAAAGCTACTGCTATGTCTACATATGACAAAGAAGCTTTAGCAATCATTGAAGCAGTAAAAAAATGGAAGCATTACTTTGCAGCTACTGCCCTAGTAATCAGAACTGACCAGGAAAGCTTAAAGTACATCAAGGAGCAAAAGATAATTGAGGGAATTTAGCATAAGCTTTTGTTGAAACTGTTGGGGTATAACTTTACTGTGGAATACAAAAAAGGAAAAGAAAACAGAGCTGTTGATGCTTTGTCCAGAGTGAAGCACAAGCTTTCCACACTGATTGCCACAGCTGCTTCACCAACTTGGGTCAAGGAAGTTATTAAAAGCTATGAGGGTGAAAATAAGATCAGAGAACTGATTGCTACATGTGTGGTTGATAAGGAAAACAATTCTGCTTACACTTTGAGTAATGGGATCCTGAGGTACAAAAGCAAGGTGGTAGTAGGAAAAGCTACTGAGCTGAGAAAAGAAATCATGAAAGTATTCCATAATTCAGAGCTAGGTGGACATTCTGGTGAGAGAGCAACTTATCACAGGGTCAAGCTGGTTTTTCACTGGTCAAGTTTAAAGCAGGATGTAGTGTTGTTTGTTAAAAGTTGTCCTGTCTGTCAGGTTAACAAAGCAGAGCACACACCATATCCTGGGTTGCTTGAGCCCCTGTCAGTTCCTGATTTTGCTTGGGCACACATAAGCATGGATTTTGTGGAGGGTTTGCCTGTATCTGAGAACAAAGACCTGATTCTAGTAGTGGTGGACAGATTCACAAAGTATGCCCATTTCATAGCCATGAAGATCCTATGTCAGTTCAGACAATAGCTAGAGCATTTTCTGACAATGTCTTTAAGCTGCATGGCATGCCTATGGTTGTTGTCACTGATAGAGATAGAATCTTCACAAGCAACCTTTGGCAGCAACTGTTTAAGTCCATGAAGGTGAAGCTACACATGAGCACTAGTTACCACCCTCAAACTGATGGCCAAACTGAAAGAGTGAATCAGTGCTTGGAGAATTACCTTAGGTGTATGTGTTTCCACAACCTAGGAAGTGGCATGGATGGTTGGCCTTGACAGAATGGTGGTATAACACTTCTTACCACACATCCTTGGAAATGACCCCATTTCAGGCTTTGTATGGATTTCCACCTCCAATGGTAGCTGAATCAGCACTACCTGATTCTATTTGGGCAGAGAGTGAGAACTTGATGCAGAATAGGGAGCTAGCTATGGAAGTAATCAAGCACAACCTCAGTAAAGCTCAGGCAAGAATGAAACAGTATGTTGATCACAAGAGAAAGGAAAGGGAGTTCATAGTGGGGGACATGGTCTATTCAAAACTCCAACCATACAGACACACATCTCTTAGCCTGCATAAGCACCTGAAACTACATTCTAAGTTTTATGGTCCCTTTAGAGTGTTGGCCAAAGTGGGCCAGCATGCTTATAAGCTGCTACTACAAGAGGGCTCTCAACTGCACCATACTTTTCATGTGAGCCAGCTGAAAAAGCACATTGGAGAGCATGTAGTGCCATCTCCTCACTTGCCTTTGGTAAATGCAGATGGAACTATCAGGAGGGAGCCTGAGGCTGTGTTGGACAGAAAACTGGTTCCTAGGCGACAGGGTGAGATAAGGGTCCCAGTGGTGCGCTGGTTGATCAAGTGGGTTAATATGCCCATCGAAGAAGCAACGAGGAGGATGCAGCCTTCATCCAGAAGATTTTTCCGGCGTTTAGAGCTTGAGGACAAGCTCAGATTCAAAGGGGAGGTATTGTCAGGCTATCTGAAGAAACACCTGAAGTGAATGCACTGTTGAAGATGTCTGAAGCGTTATCGGCCGCCCCTGTGGAAATTCCGACAACGCCCCTGGCTGGCCGCATGCGTCTCTCACCTGCTCACCGCGCGTGTCCCTCTCCTCCTCTGGCTATAAAGCCATGTAATCCCCTTTGTTTCACTTTATGCTTATTGTAATTGGTTTAGAACCCTAGCCGCCGGTGGCGAGCTACCATTTTCCTCAGTAAAACCCCTAAATTCACCTCGATCCCTCTCGGTTTTGATCTTTGGTTTGCTTGAGCATGATCATGTTCTGTTTCTAGTTAGTCTGAGCTTGACACTCCGTCTCCACACCGCGTGGCGGGCTGGGCTGCTTTGGCATCCACCGCGCGGGAGGCTCTCCGTGCGGCCAGCTCTTCAGGCCCGCCGTCTCCGCCTGGATGGACCGGGCAGCTTTGTCCATCTACCTACCCTGATCCCGCCGCATCCACGGCGCGGGTGGCCCGCCGCTGCTGCCACCGCCTCGACGTCCGCGTTGAGGAACGGCGCGGCCCCTTTTCCCCTGTTTCCGTGTCCACTACGAAGGACCAGGAATCCCTCGGCCGCAGCTGTCGTCTCTGCCTTCAGGAAGCTCCAGCACCGCTACAAGGGGAGCTCTTCTCTAGCTCTATCTCCACCGTGCGGCCAGCTCCGGGCCCCTCGCACATGGAATTGGAAATGGGATTCGCTCCACCACTGTCGTTCTCGTGCCCGGTATGTCATGCTTCAGTTTTACTTCACTCATGGCCGGAATGAAAGAAGTGCGACGTTGTTGATCAAAATTGCTCTGGTGCGACATCTTTGAAGCAAACAATAGCTGCAATGCGACATGGCTCTTTTTAACCATGAAATGCAAAACTCAAGGGGTTAAGTTATGACACGCGGGACCCACCAGTTATCCACGTCAACATGAGACCCACCACTTACTCGCATGTGTGCGGGACCCACAACTTATCCACATAAGCATGGTCGTGCTCATCCGCGTGCCCGGACCCGAGCCAGCCCATCCTCCCCCCATTGCTTCCCCTTCCTCCCTTTCCCCCACCTTCTTCTTCCTCTTCTTCGGCGAGGAAGCGCGTCTCCGGCGAGTGATGTCTAGCTCGAGCTTGGCCTCCCGCCAATGGAGGAAGTACGGTCCAGTGCCGCTAACAAGATGCCCCGATTGCCCACGCATGGAGCCTCTGAAGCGTCTGACTTGTATGAGGGAAGAAAATGGCAACCGTGGGCGGGACTTCGTGAAATGCTTGAGCAGGCCACAGCCGGAGCAGGTTAGATCTGTCTACTTCACCAATCGTATGGTCTATTTCTCCTAATTTTTTCTATTTTCATCAAATTTGGGCGATGGAGCTAGGGTTGGATCTAGAGTTCATGAGTTGTCGACCCCTATTTTCAGGTTCTGTAGAAATGCGGGTATTTCAAGTGGCTCGATGAGTATGTTGAGAGGTTGGAATTGGAGGGATCAACCGAAGGGCTCAATTTTGGGGCACCGCTTGTTGTGGAACACGCCCCCCATTTGGCGGACAGATCAGGTCATTGTTACGGGCAAGCTGAACTGGCGTGTGAATTGAAGAAAATGGGCAAGCAGCTAAAGCAACTAATCGATTTGAAGCAGCAAACAAATATGATGGCTGGAGCATTTTATTGTTGTGTCATTGCTATGGGTTTCTTTTACTTCATGTTTACCAATCGCTAGAAATTGTTAGAGTTTCAGTCAGTGTGTCAATCTAGTTTCATTTGTTAGCTGAATTTGAATTTATGTGAAGCAAAACCTGCCTATGGTTGTAATGGATTATTTTAAAATGCAGCAATTGATGAAAAAATGGAGCAATCCATAATGTGCAGCAATTCTTCAGTTAACAGAGTGGAGGTGCATCTTGTTCAAAAAAACAGAGTGGAGGTGCAGAGTTCATGGTCAAACAAAAAAGTCATTAGGTCATGGGCTGATGAGGACTGTGAGAAGAAAAAGCAGGCCCAAATAGAAAACAGGCCTATCCGCTTGGTGCAACCATGTTGCTTCGATAAAAAATAGTCGTGCCCATTCTGTGATGGATCATTTTTTGAGACACAGATGTAAATCGATTGTTGTTCATCCAACAACAGATAGCAGATAACATAACAGATAGCACCAGAAATTTAGCTTATAACACATAGCAAATAGATAAAAAATAGTTCATCCAACAACAGATAGCAACAGATAACAGATAGCACAGATCGCACCAACAAATAACTGCAGCATCAGTTCGTACAGCCAACACCAGCAACAGTTCATCCAACCAGAGCTTACATCCATATACCAAAAGTAGTTCTAACTTATATGCTGACATATAGCAGCATACCTAACCAGTAACAGCCCCTGACGGCGCACTTCAGTTGTTCTTGAGGTTCTTCAGGCGCTCTGAGTGGCGCACCACTGGCTTCTTCTTCTTGTTTCCGTCAGTGAAGACTGGCGGAATGATCTGCACTTCAGGGTCGAGGACGGCGGCCGGCAGCGCGAGGACAACATCGGTCACCCTCTCCGTCCTCGAGGCAAGATGGGTAGGATCCGGCTGCGGTGCCGTCATCCTAGATGAGCGGTACATTCACCACCTTGCGCGCTGCGTCGGGTCGGTGGTACGCTGCACCTCCCTCATCGCCCAAAGGATGACAGAGGAAGGTGGGACGCAGTAGCCGGGGGGAGGCACGGAGCTTCTCTTCCTCTCGCATCACCTTGATCAGGCCACGGGCGTGGTTCCGCATCATCTCGATGCTTGGGAACCAGCCCGTGATTTCATGAAGCTGCTCACGGATCTCTTGGTTGTTGCCGGCGAGATCTTGCACGACCTTCTGCCAGGCAATGCTCTCGTCCATGGCGCCGGCGGTTGCGTCATGTGGGAGAGAGGACATGGGGAGAGAGCGAAGAGACGAAGGGCGGTGGTTTCTGTGTAGGAGGAGATGGGGGAGTGGTGCGAAGAGACGGTGGGTGGGTGTGTGGTCTTTTCATCATTTACGCCAGCCTGCCTCGGAAACCGAAACGGCCACCGCTTGCAAAACTCGCTAACACTAAATACAGAGGGTACCCAAATACAGAAGTAGTATTTTTTTTGACGGGAACGCGAGCATTCAGTTGCATGCACTAGATAGAACTAGATAGAACATATATGAACTAGATAGAACATAGATAAATAAGCACGACATAGATATATAGAACATATATGGACACGACATATAGTACCATTACATAGATAAATAAGCAAGACATAGATATATAGTACGATTACATATATAGATAGATAAGACCCTAAACCCTAACTAGATAAATTAACTCCTCCTCCTACTCCCCATGGCACCACCGGGTGCTCCAAGCTCCAAGGCCTCCTTCACTCGTCGTCGTCGTCGGTGCGGTACGGGAGAGTGTGCATGCTGCCGTTGGGGAAGATGATGTCCAGATCCGTGAAGATGTTGTATGTTGTGAATGCGATAAACTCGCATCCACACCAAAAAAACACGACCGAGGAGGTTGTAAGCATCGATGCTGTTGGTGAACCTCACAATAAGGCCGATAGGATAGCCATTGTTGGTCAGCTCCTCCACGTGGAACATCACCGGAGAACCCGTGGGGAGGTGGCGGTAGCCGGCGGAGAGGAAGAACTCAGTGAGCTCCCTTGCACCGCTCCACCTCGAGATCGCCCACACCCGTAGGGTGTTCTCCACCTGGACTTGGGGAGGGTAGAGCATCTCGGGTACGGTGGGCGGCACACGGTTGGTCATCCCGGTGTGGTAGTTCATATTCTGGCGTGAGAGGTGGAGAAGATGGACTAGGAGATGAAGAAGAAGATGGACTAGGAGATGAAGAAGAAGGAGAAGATGGACTAGGAGACGGTGGGAGAAGATGATTTTAGGGGGTGCTTAAAACCCGTGCTTAAATAGGGGTGCTAGCCATGGTGTGCATCAGTGTGAAACGGCTACCGCATGGCATCGAGGGGGCATCGAGTGTGTACACATCCCACGTAACACAAGGTCAATTAAAACAGGGTACACATCGCACATGAGCAATTAAAACGAGCCGAAAGATAACTGTTGCGTCGGTCGGGTTGGGCGACGAGCTTCTGCATGGCTGAGCCGCTGCGTGCCTCTGCTGCGTCGGTCGAGTTGCTGCTCTCTATGGCGTCGGGCGTGCTCCCGCTCGATCGATGCGCATGCATGCAGTGTCGGTCTAACGGGCGAGCGAGGGGTGGCAGGTCTACGCGCATGCATGCAAGGCTGGTACGCGTCTTCTCGTCCTACAGATAAAAGGGTGGGCCGCCTTTAACTAAGCCCAACAACGCATGCACTCGTCTTCTCGTCCAGCAATAAAAAAGAGGGCTAAAAAGGCCAGCCAATCAGAGTGAAGGCCACGGATTGTTGCTGACATAGCCCTAATGCGCGATCCAGACCGTCCATTCACGGCGATCCAATGATCCGATGGGGTGCTGGGTTTTGAGAGGTTTGGACGGGGTTTTGAGGGGTTTTGATGGGGTTTTGAGAGGTTTTCAAGGGCTAGGGTAGAGCATAACTAATTCAAAAAAATCAAAAAAATATATAATTTGTGTCAATCATCATTATATGTGACTAGGTTGCTAGGAAAAATAATAAACTTGGACTATGAAGTTTTTCATGAAAAACCCTTCACAAAAGTGGCTATCACGTACGAGGTTGTATGGTTTTCAAAAGTTAGGGTTGGTTATAACTAATTCAAAAAAAATCAAAAAAATATAAAACTTGTGCCAATCATCTTTCTATATGACTAGGTTGCTAAAAAAATAATAAACTTGGACTATGAAGTTTTTCATGGAAAACCCTTCACAAAAGTGGCTATCACGTACGAGGCTGTACGGTTTTCAAAAGTTAGGGTTGGCTATAACTAATTCAAAAAAATCAAAAAAATATAAAACTTGTGCCAATCATCTTTCTATATGACTAGGTTGCTATGAAAAATAATAAACTTGGACTATGAAGTTTTTCATGAAAAACCCTTCACAAACGTGGCTATCACATACGAGGTTGTACGGTTTTTAAAAGTTAGGGTTGGCTATAACTAATTCAAAAAAAATCAAAAAATATAAAACTTGTGCCAATCATCTTTCTATATGACTAGGTTGCTAGGAAAAATAATAAATTGGACTATGAAGTTTTCCATGAAAAACCCTTCACAAAAGTGGCTATCACATACGAGGTTGTACGGGTTTCAAAAGTTAGGGTTGGCTATAACTAATTAAAAAAATCAAAAAAATATAAAACTTGTGCCAATCATCTTTCTATATGACTAATATGTCAAGTTTCATTTTTGGCTGATTTGGAGAAGGTCAAAAAAAACTTGCTTACAAATGGGGCTTTGGAGGGGGCTTGGAGGGGGTTTGGAGCTCATTTGGAGCATATTTTTCATGTCCAAAGTTTCACATAATAAAAGTTCTCCGATTAATCACCTAACATGTGTAATAGTACATAAATCATTGTAACACCATGTGACATAACAAATAACTTCAAATTTGAATTTTGGCTCAAATTTGAATTTTGTCTCAAACTTGAAATTTGTCTCAAACTTGAATAGTATTACACAAATACATTTCATATGAAAAATATAACACCATACCACATACCAAATAACTTCAAATTTGAATTTTGGCTCAAATTTGAATTTTGTCTCAAACTGGAAATTTGTCTCACGCAAAGTTTTATTCTATAGCATAGTACAACACCCAGTTCACTTCACTTCAGCTTCTTCTTCTTCTTCTTTTTATCAGTGCTTCTCTTTACCACTATACCCAGTTCACTCAAGCTCTTGGTTTTCATCACTGCATCAGCTGGAATATCATCAAGCTCAGTTGGCAACAGAACTTCCAATATAGGCTTAGTTGGCACCACATCTTCTGAAAAAACAGGTTTAGGCAACACAACTTCTAATATAGGCTCAGCTTGCACAACATCAGCTGGAAGATAATCATTTGGCACCAGATCCATATCTTGCTCATTTTGCACCACATCTTCTAGAAAAACAGGGTTAGGCAACACAACTTCTAATATAGGCTCAGCTTGCACAACATCAGCTGGAAGATAATTATTTGGCACCAGATCCATATCTTGCTCATTTTGCACCACATCTTGATTTTGTAGCACATCCAAGTCTTCTCATTTTGGACCACATCTTCATTTTGGAACACATCCAAGTCTTGTTGCTCATTTTGCAGCACATCCAAGTCTTGCTCATTTTGCTCAGTTTGCATTGTTTCACCATAACTTCTCTTTTTTCTACAACCATTGCCTGTTTTCTTTTTCTTTGGCCAGCAATCTTCAACAACAAGGGGCTCAGCTGCACACTTCCTCCTAAAAAATTTAAGCATGCCAATTGGTTTGTAATTGAAAAATGCAGCCAAATAGTAAACATAAAAAACATTAGCACACATACTTTGGGCTTTTAGGAGTGTAACAACACTTGGAAGATCCAGCTCGGTGCCCAAGTTCCTCGCACAACTTGCATCTATTTTTGTTACCTTTTTGGGACCTTTTTGGTTTTCCATCCTTCTTTCCCTTCCCTTTTTTACTACTCCCAGCTCTCTCAAACCATGCCTTGAATCTGCTCTCTTTAGGCCTACCAGCCTTTCTTTTTGTTAGGGGAGGACACATGGAAAATTCTATGTCCACTTCAGGCCACTAAGACTGATCTATAAGTGCTGCAATTGGAATTGCATATGCAACCTTGAATTTTGCTACTGAGTAATATTCGTGCAAATAAGGGTGCATGTTTATCTTTGGTCGGGAGGCCAAGAAAAGTATGGCATGATCACATGGTTTCCGAGTGTGTTGCCACTCCAAACAAGTGCACTCATGCATTTCAATGTTAACAACATGCCTTCTACCACTTTTGGTATCTCTAACTTCAGCACCCCACACAGAAGATTTTTCAACAGATAAATGTGTAAGATTTCTGCTCCCGTTGACCACCTGTTGTACCACTGCATGAAGCTTGGCCCCTTGCACACAATCACCAATCCTTCTTCTCAGTTCCCACAAGCGCATGATCATGATCCTGATTTGGTCAACCATGTCATGCACAGGCAGGTTTTTCAACTGCTTCACCTTGTTGTTAAAACTTTCTGCCAAGTTGTTGTTGATATGATCACACTTGATGGCAGTGTTAAATCCTGACCTATACCATAATAGAGAATGGTAGGTGTTCACCCATGGACCAAATTCTGGGCATGCTGTCATTATCTTACCAAGATGATATGAATATGTCTGTTTAGTGTAAGATCTTGCTGCTGGCCACATGTGACCAAATTCTTCCCCTCTGAACTTTTTGATCAAATTCATCCACATATGGCCGAAGCACTCTCTCTGCTCACAATGGGGGAACACATTCTTGACTGCATTTTCTAGCCCTTTGCATGCATCTGTGTGGACTGCCAAAGGTGACACTGGACCTATGCATCTCTTCAACTGCATCATGAACCATGTCCATGAGACCTCTGTTTCTGACTGAAACAAGCCAATAGCAACAGGGAACATCCAGTTGTGTCCATCTAAAGCATTGCAAGCTGCCAATTGACCATTCCACTTGCTGGTCAAAAACGATGAGTCTATGCTCAAATATGGACGACAACCTGCCTTGAAGCCATCGATGCAAGGCTTTAAAGCCATAAAAAACTTTGAGAAAAGGACTCTTCCTTCCTCTGTTACCTCAGTATCTATCTCCACAACACTGCCAGGTGACCTCTTCTCCACCTCTGCTTTGAAATTATAAAGCATCCTAAATGTATTTGCCCAGTCACCATATAATTCTTTCATTGCCCTTTGTTTTGCCTTCCACACTGTGTTATACTTCACCTTACTTGGGTACTGCTTTTCCAAGTCTACTTTAAGTTTCTTTGCAGTAGTATTTGGTTTCTTGGCTAAAATAGGAGTGATCTTTTCTGCAATCCAAAGCTATGATGTCATGGCTGATACTCTCTGTGAACTTGTAATACAAGTATGTTGGTGTGGGATTTGATTGACCCTAATGGTACTTCCATCAGGTTGGCGTCTAGCAGATATGTACCACTTGCAAGGCTTGACACTTCCATCAAAACCTCTGCATCTTGCATAAAACTTTTTTCTGTCAGTCCACTTTGTCTTGGCATCAAACTCATGTTTGACGGCATAAGTCTTGAAACACATTCTAAATTCATCCATGTTTGGGAACAACTTCCCTACTGCAATAACAGGGTTTTCCTTGTCATAGACATTTACCAACTCATCATCATGTGCATCATCAACATCATCTGCAGCATCTTCCATCAGTTGTCCATCCACATCTTCACATATATCTCTTTGAGCATCCGTAAGCGGGTTAGTAGTTTCATCATTCTCTTCCTTATCTTCATCAGGTACTGGAATGCCAAATTTTTTGGCCATCTGAGTGTCATCCATTGGTGCAATGACTAAATCAGTTGGTTCATTTAATTCAACCGAATTCCAATCAACAGAAAGAACCCTTGCAACACCATCAGAGCCCTCTTGTGCATCTGCATCAGCCCCCTCATGTAATACTGTCACCTCACCCGTACACATGGGCATTATCTGCCTCTCTAAAGCCCAATCATCATCTACCATTTGTGCAACCAATTTTGAGGGAACATATCCAACCTTAGAATCTGATTTCAGATCAACCAGCTCTGCACGAAACGTAGTTTGTTTGGTTGTCCAGCCATTCTGTCGATCGATTTCATCAACCATCTCTTCGCCATCCTCAATTCTCACATACTCTCCTTTCCAATTATCAAACCATAACAATGCTACCTCTTGCTCTGGACCCCAAAAAATGCTCTCCCCAATTTTTTCCACCACATTCCTCACGGCCTTCTCTACCATGCTCTGTAGTTCTTGTGGATCAATCTCTGATAATTCAACCTCCCATTTCACAATAGTATCTCCCTCTATGTCCCGCAAGCTACCATCACCTAGCTTCGCCTTAGAAGGAAAGAATTCGATAGTGAATTCAAATGTCCGAGCATCATCGGCCCTGTTTTTCAATGGCGCGCACTGTGAGCTAGCGGAAGCAGACAAGGCATCGCATAGGATGGAAAGGATGCACAGATTACCTAGTCAACGTTGTTGTTGTCTCTGGAGGCTCCATCACCTTTAGCCCCCCTCCGCCCTATCCAAATCTGGATCAAATCGACCAAAAAAACAGAGGAGGGAAACAGGAACTGCAGTGAGATGACACATAAGGGAACGGGCTCGACAAGGGTTCCGGATTCACTCACCACAGCCGCCGCCGTCGCCGAGATCGAAAGCTCCGCCGCTGCAACAAAAGCGCCGCCGCCGTCTTTGGCTCACCACCGGGACCAACAGAGCTTCAGATGGGCGGTTCAGACAGACAGGCTAGGCACGGGGACAGATGCACTGTCAAGTGGGGCCCGTTAGTAGATGCACTGTCAAGTGGGGCCGTAAGTTGACGATCTGCCAAGTAGGACCCACATGTCTTAAACATAACCTCACTCCCGTTGACGACCATTTTAATCGCCCGAGTAGGCCTTTGGCTATTTGGGCCAGAGAAACGTCGCACATGATCCAATTCGCATCAAATGTGTCGCACAGGATCCAATTCGCATCAAATACGTCGCACATGAGCTATTGACCGGTGATCCGCCTGCTTTTCCGAGACCAGAATGGTCGGGAAAGACGTCTTCATTGTCCACGGGAGGAATGGAATTGTTCTTCCTAATCAAACAAACGATAGCAGAGTCTTCACTGCTCCATTGATAGAGGACGCTGACTGCTCTCGGTACGTATGTACTCCATCAGTCTGTTCTTTATTCTTTGGTTTTTTTTCATTGTTAATTCTTTGGTGTATCTACAGTGCTGAGGATTAGAAAATTTTCTTACAACTATGCTGTCACTGCAGGTTCAGCTATGTACACAATCGTCACGACAACATCAGGCCTTGCGAGGAAGAAGTATTTCACATGTGGTGTGCGGCTGCCTGGGTAGTGATGCAGCCCGGTCTCTGAGTATCCATTCATCCTTCCACCAAATGAGCATCAGTCATATTGAAGAATGCTTCGGTAGGTACAAGTGCTTTTGCCACCTGGTGGGGTTGTGTCATCTGCAATGCTTCTGTACAAATGTTTCTGCCAACTGGTGGAGTGTGTTGCAGGGAATGCAGTCAAGTGTAACAACCAGTCAGCGCTGCATTCACATTCACTGATTACAGCAGAAGAAAGTGTAACAAGTTTTGTAGCCCAAGGCCAAGGATAGAAGGAGGTCTCCTACTGTAGAACTAATACGTCCTTAGTTGCCTAGGACCTAGGTGTAAATTCTGGTGCTGCTACGTACGTTCTTCTTGTATATATATATTTTTTGAAACATGGATCATATGGGAGCATGTATCAGCTCATTTCTTCCTATTAGTAGCAGGACTGACGGCTGGACCATTAGAGGGGGAAGGGGGAGTTTCTGGGTGCTCGCGGCAGTGGCAGCGCTGGACAAACAATTCTGCAATGATTTTTTTGGGGGAAATCATGAATGCTTTTGGGGCATCTCTACTAGATCCCCTATCCTAAATGTCCAAAAACTTCTTCATTTCTCATTTCTTTGAGTTCTAGTAAGGAAATGACGTTTGCTCAGATCCTCTACTAAAAAAAATTAGTTTGCCAATTCGTCTAAATGTTTGCTCAAACAATTGAAACAAATTCATCACATTTAAACACTTATTTTGGGACGGAGGGAGTACATAGAAAATTCAAATGCACCACATCCTAATTCAGCTACAAGCATACATAAAGTTCATCGAATTCATCGAACAACTAAACATGACCATAATTTGAGCCAAAAGGTATCTAATGATCAAGTTCATTCCAGAAAACTACCAATACATGGTGGGCCAAAATCCATCGTAGTTTAAATGGGCCTCTCACACTCGTGCCATCACCGTTGGCATCATTGTTGCTGTCACCACTACCGCCATCACCATTGCCGCCGCCACCACACATCTTAGCTAAGATGTCCCCACGATTGAAGTCCCAATATTTTCTCGCCTTCTCGTGCATCTTGCTAGATTCCATCCACATGATAGCACATTCCTCGTCCACCCTCTAGTTCCTTTGCCCCTCGGCCGTCATTGCAAACCTTTGCTCCTCAATCTCAATACTTTTTCCTCGGCCTCCAATTAAAAAATTTCCCCCTCAACCGCTGCCTTTGCCTTTCACTTCTCCCCCATCAACTTCATCTCATAGAAACAAGTCATCTTCTCCTCCTTCCGTTCGGCCTTCAATGTCCTTTTCACCTTCTCCATTTTTAAACAACTCTTATTTGTATGCTCCAACACCACCATTCTTCTTGGCATGCCTTGCATATTTTGATCTCTCCCAACACACATGAGGAGTGGATGGGTTCAATACCAAGTCATCACCAGCAACATTGGTGTCAAGACTTTGCCTCTTTGGTGTCGTTTCAAAGTTTCTTCTTGTCCACTTCTCATGTCCATCAATCTTCGAGTAGCAATGATGCAAAGTAAACGGTTTGGAGCAGTTTCTTCTTGTCCACTTCTCATATCCATCAATCTTCGAGTAGCAATGATGCAGAGTAAACGATTTCAAAGTTATATGTTCAGTTGATATTCAAAGTACCGGAGGTGGCCATGGTTGATGTTCCTTCATTGATAACGGTTTTCAAAGTTCTTCCTCTGTCAGCTTCGAGCATCACGAATATGTTCAGTAATTAGTTAGCTGGGTTGAACCGAAAGCTTAGGGCCCAAATCCGGGTGGATGTGTGTGCTATATGTGCATCCAGTTTGGAAGTGACGTAGTGATTATTTTTCTTTTAAACATGATTACATTTTTCACCTTTTTGTAGGTCATCTACAAGGTTGCAAACTGGATTCCTACGTGGCATGTTTCTTTACTTCACCGTGCAGAGAAAGGGGAGTCTCTGGCCTTTTGGTGCATCCACTTGAGATACATTTCCACTGGATTAGTGAAGCATGCGTGCCTCATCTAATCTTGTGTTGTTTGTCTCAGCCTTTGCTTATTTTTGCGGTTTGCAAGACATTGTGAACTTGTAACAAGAGTAATTGTACATCAATCAATGTTGTTGACCCTGCTTTTCCAAACAAAAAAAACTCTTCCTATTTGCGAGTTCGTGTTGGTACTCAAGTTTCATAATGTATCATCAGACAACATCTTTTATCACATATATACGATTACTGAAATGGTCCACCAAAAACACTAGACTGAACCCAATGTCGTTCCTCAGTCACAATTGAAGCCGGGAGAACCTTCGTGACAACGTCATCTTCTAAATCATGCATGAATATATTCGTAATCGATTTCTCTCTAGAAGACAGTGACTTCATATGGGCTACCTTCCTCTTCCTCGAGCTGTCGGCGTCGATCGGTGTTGAGCCACCCCACTGGTTTGGATAGAAGGTGTAGACTTTCCTCTTGCCTTCCTCCCTCGCAAGGATGGAGCGACCTCTGTAAAGAAACCAGCTGGAACCATCAAGCTCAGTGTCATCTAGAGGTGACCACTCTAGTGCTTCAGCATTCAGCTTGAAGAACTTGAAGTCACAGAACCGTCCACAAAAGCGACGACACGAGATGAGCACAACTTTTCCACTGGATGCCACAAGAAAGTGAGCATTCCTTTCGTTCCACCCCTTAGAAAGAGCGGTCCTCCAGCTCATCTCCGTAACATCGAAGACCAGGATCTTCCCATGGTAGTCGATGCAGACGACCTGCTTCCCAAGCAAGACGACATCGATAATAAGGGTGCACTTGACTCGTGTGTATGGATGCTGCGGTAGACGGGAGCTATCTTCCATGTTCTTGTAGACGCTCCAGTAAATATCTCCAGGGCAGGCAACATGGACGGTTGGAACCTTGGAGATAGTCTCAATGCACGCGACGACCAGAGGCACCTCACTGGAGCCGACATAGAAAACGAAGAGCCCGTCAACGACAGAAGGGCATGCCGGCAGCTCCAGCCGCCTGCCCGTGCTGGCATGCACAAGGAAGATGGTCTGCTCTTGCTGCTCCTGCAAACCATGTTGCTTGTGCTGGAGCATGAGCAGCCACCCGCCATTCTCGAACACGCAGATGGCATCTGCAAACGCGGCGCTGATTATGCCACAGATCTTCTTGGTGGAGGGATCAAACAGGAGCTGCTTCTTCTTGTTGCTTTCAAAAGTAAACAGAGCCAAGGGTAGCTTCACTTGCTGGGAAGAAGCCACCAGGGCGTCCTGCTCCATGATGAAAGCCAATTTCTTACCAGATCTCTGTGGGTGAGGAACCATCGATTAGTGCAATGGAAATTATACTTCACAATACATATGGCATGGCAACAAGCTGTGGGGTGAAAGCACGGTGTATTTTTTTTTTACCCCATCCCTTTTTCTTCTTGCCATTGCAAGAAAGACGCACACCACCAACAAGGCACACACCCACCGACATATTCAAGAACTTTCAATGAGACTACACTTCCTTAGAAAAGGGGGCCACTTGTGCAACAGCAGAACACATCATCAGTTCATTCATTCAGTAAACCACATAGTTTTTTCTCGCACCAGATTTGTTGGGCCGGTAATCTATCTACTAATTATTTAATTTAATTTAATTAAAGCAGAAGACGAACAAGCCACCAGATTCATCCACATAAGCTCAAGATATATCAGACATTGATTTTAATTAGAACGGTGCAGATGAAAAGATAAGAAAAATACGTACAGATCAGTCCTGTCACACGTGCCAATGAGACTATCATGGACACGGACAGATCTAGACCACACCATACAAGTAAACGATCACGTTTCTACAAGGAAATAACAAGTCTTCCTTTCTCATAGCTACAGCTACTAATTCAGCAACTCACAAAGCTATAGCTTCTCCCCGTGGGCAATGGGGCTCTGGGTGAATATTGTCCTCCCGTATGAGCCGGGCTGTGAATATTTATAGGTCAGGGTTCCTGAACACATAGCATGGCTACATGTAAGCTCCAGGAGCCACACATGGACAAACATAGACTAGGACAGACCCAGTGCATAGAAGCTCCCACACAAGGTAGGGTCTGGGGAGGGATTATAGGAGTACTTCACCACTGCGCCAGGCCTGCCCTCTAAACACAGAGTAGGCAATTTGCAAAAAAAAAAAAAAGGACCACCGGCCGTAAATAGAAGAATAACTCCCGCAACAACAACAAAAACTGTAAATAGGACAGCCACCCACTAAAAAGCACGGTAGTAAGCAGAGCACTGCAGGTACGTCAAGGAAGCATGATATAGAAGACTAGAATAAGACAATGGGGCATGATTATACAGTCAGGAAAACACAATTCAAACACTCATAGTGAAGAGGCGGGCAAAAGAGAGAACAGAAAGTTTAAGTATGAGATATCAATGCTTAGATTTAATCCTTGGTGGAAAGTTTCTCAAGAAGTTATAAGTGGAAACACAAGCAACAATGTTTGAAAAGTACTAGTAAAAGAGGAAATATGGAGATTAATTCGAAATTCTATGTTTTGCATGGTAGGGATGCTAGAATTAGTGCCCAATAGTGACCCGTCGTTCCCACTCAGATGTCTTCTACAATAGAACTTTTTATGGAGTTTGATCATGTTTTCCAAGACACACCTTTCACTGAAGTCTTTTTTTTTAATTTTTTTTGAATTATCAATGGCAATGTGGCAGCTGGAAAACATGTTTCCACCATGGAAAATAGAGATTGATCAAGAGGAGAAATATCAAGATTAGCATGGAATTATATGGCTTTGCATTAGACACATATTTTGCACCAAATTCCGATGTTGTTCCCTTGAGATGCACATTTTGGCTACTAACTTCATCAATAACTAAAATGCCATATCAATGGTAACCGATCAAAAGGTTTGGATACGAGTCATGAACTTTTGAGAATTCTCTCTGTGAAAATTCGTAAAATATATTGGTGCAAACGTAAGTGTGGAGGGATCACAAGGAGTGGAACAGGGGAAACTAGAGACCCTGGATCTCTAGAAGTTGAGTTCCCACACATCAGGACTCCATCTGTTCCTAGATAAGACGTTTTGGCAGTTCAAATTGAATTAAGCAGGAAAGTTCAACCTGAGCGCTGGAAATTAGAGGATGCTACAGACTGAATCGGACAGAACAGACCCTCAACCAATTCGCTAGAGCGAGCACTCTACTGTAACCTAATTTTCTGAGAGCCCCGGATAAAATCTGGAAGTCGCTAATTTACGCAATGAACAAAGGCAGGGTGAGATGGGAAGAACCTCGCGGCGGCGATTCGATGGGGACGGCGAATCGGAGAATCTCCGCTGACCAACGCACAGACTGCCCCTGTGCCGGGCGGATGGCCGGCGGATCCCTCACGGCCTCACCTCGCCTTCCTGCGTTGGGTAAAAAAGAGGCGGCGAGCCGGACTAGGGATTTGGACGTCAAGCGGCGGGCTGGACCGCTAGAGGGAGGGAGGGGGCGATTCGGTGGCCTTCCGCGGCGGGGGTGAAGAACAAAAACTCGTCAGTTTCCAGACGCCAAGTTTGTTTCTCTCAAACTCCTTATATACCCCATGTAAAGAAAATCCATATATATCTCGAAGCCTTATTTTATGGCGGCTGCTAGAAACGATTATGCAGCCGCTAAATCAGCAGTTAGCGCGTACCACCCGATAGCAGGCAAGTGTCCAGCCGATAGCCAACAAAAACGTTGTTTTGGGGGCATATTATTCTGTATAAAACTGAAGTATAAAAAGTCTTCAAACGATTTTCCTCAAAAAACCTCAACAAACTTTGACGTCAAGATCAAACACATCAGGAGTGACAATGTGACAGAATTCAAGAATGCTGCCCTTGATGATTATGTTGATAAACTTGGTATTACTCATGAATTGTCTGCTCCTTATACTCCTCAACAGAATGACGTCGTTGAACGCAAGAACATGACTCTGGTTGAAATAACACGAACTATGCTTGAAGAATATCAGACTCCTCGACGCTTTTGGCCTGAAGCAATCAACACTACCCGTCATATCATCAACAGGGTATATCTTTACAAATTCCTCAACAAAACTTCATACGAACTCCTCACTAACAAGAAACCCAATGTAAGTTATTTCAAAGTCTTCGGTGCAAGATACTGGATTAGAGATCCTCACCATAGTTAAAAATTTTGCACCTAAGACACATGAAGGTTTCATGCTTGGTTATGAAAAAGACTCGCACATCTACAGAGTCTTCAACACCTATCACCACAAGGTTGTTGAAATTGTAGATGTGCGGTTCGATGAAACTAATGGCTCGCAAAGAGAGAAATTGCCTCCTGTGTCAGATAAACAGACCCCTGAGGAAGCTATCAAACACAAGGCCACTGAAGACATCATCCCTGTTGAAGAAACACCTCTTGCTGAAGAAATCGTCCCAAAAAATGATGAAATACAAGCAGATGCATCTGAGGAAAATGCTCCAGATCAAATTCCTCAACCGACCCAAAGTCATCAACCTACGCATCCAAGAATTGCTAATGAAGTGGAAATTGATAAAATCATCGATGACATCGATGCGCCAGGCCCCCCACTCGCTCAAAAGCATCGCATTTAGCTAACTTTTGTGGGCATTTCTCCTTTGTGTCTATGACAGAACGCTCAAAAGTTGCTGAAGCCTTCTTGGAACCTGAGTGGATTTAAGTTATGCAAGATGAACTTCTTCAGTTCAAGCTAAATGATGTATGGGAACTCGTCAAGCGACCTAGTCCTCAAAAACACAATGTCATCGGTACGAAGTGGATCTACCGAAACAAGCAAGATGAAGATGTTCAGGTAGTGAGGAATAAGGCACGACTTCTAGCTCAAGGTTACACACAGGTTGAGAGAATTGACTTTGAAGAAACTTTTGCACATGTTTCTAGACTTGAAGCAATTTGTATACTGCTTGCTTATGCTAATCATCATAACATGACTCTCTATCAAATGGATGTGAAAAGTGCATTCCTCAATGGTAAGCTTGAGGAAGAAGTATATGTTGCTCAGCCCCCAGGTTTTGAAGACCCAAAGCATCCTGACAAAGTCTTCAAACTCAAGAAGGCACTTTATGGCCTCAAGCAAGCCCCTCGGGCGTGGTATGATACATTGAAGGAATTCCTCATGACGAAAGGCTTCAAACCCGGTTCACTTGATCCTACTCTTTTCATAAAATCCTATGATAATGGGCTATTTGTGTGCCAAATATATGTGGACGATATTATCTTTGGTTGTACTCACGAACGTTACATTGATGACTTTGCCTATATGATGAGTGAAGAATATCAAATGTCTACGATGGGGGAGCTGAAATTCTTCCTAGGTCTTCAAATTTGTCAACAACGCAATGACATCTTCATCTCTCAGGAGAAATAACTCAAGAATGTCCTGAAGAAATTCGGCATGAATGAATGCATAGGCGTCAAGATTCCTATGCCTACCAACAACCACCTCTCATCTGACGAAAATGGTATAGATTTTGATCAGCAGGTATATCACTCCATGATTGGCTCTTTATTGTACCTATGTGCATCTAGGCCAGATATTATGCTTAGTGTTTGCATGTGTGCATGTTTCCAAGCAAAACCGAAGGAATCACACCACAAAGTTGTGAAACATATTCTTCGATATCTAGCTCACACACCAATGCTTGGATTATGTTAGCCGAGGGGCTCAAATCTTCACCTCGTTGGATATTCTGATTCTGATTATGCCAGTGACCGTGTGGATCGCAAGTCAACGTCGGGCACATGTCATTTCCTCGGACGCTCCTTAGTCTGCTGGTCCTCAAAGAAGCAGAACTGCGTATCTCTCTCTACTGCTGAAGCTGAATGATGTCTACTACGCAACCTTCTCCTTGTAGACATTGTTGGGCCTCCAAGTGCAGAGGTTTGTAGGACAGTAGCGATTTTCCCTCAAGTAGGTGACCTAAGGTTTATCAATCCGCAGGAGGCGTAGGATGAAGATGGTCTCTCTCCAGAAACCCTGCAACCAAATAACAAAGAGTCTCTTGTGTCCCCAACACACCCAATACAATGGTAAGTTGTATAGGTGCACTAGTTCGACGAAGAGATGGTGATACAAGTGTAATATGGATAGTAGATATAGGTTTTTGTAGTCTGAAAATATAAAAACAACAAGGTAATTAATAATAAAAGTGAGCACAAACGGTATTGCAATGCGTGGAAACAAGGCCTAGGGTTCATACTTTCACTAGTGATGTTCTCTCAACAATGATAACATAATTGGATCATATAACTAGCCCTCAACATGCAACAAAGAGTCACTCCAAAGTCACTAATAGCGGAGAACAAATGAAGAGATTATTGTGTTGGAAATATGCCCTAGAGGCAATAATAAATTAGTTATTATTATATTTCTTTGTTCATGATAATCGTTTATTATCCATGCTATAATTGTATTGATTGGAAACACAATACTTGTGTGGATACATAGACAAAACACTGTCCCTAGTAAGCCTCTAGTTGACTAGCTCGTTGATCAAAGATGGCCAAGGTTTCCTGGCCATAGGCAAGTG
Source organism: Hordeum vulgare subsp. vulgare (assembly GCF_904849725.1). Classification (NCBI taxonomy): domain Eukaryota; kingdom Viridiplantae; phylum Streptophyta; class Magnoliopsida; order Poales; family Poaceae; genus Hordeum; species Hordeum vulgare. The sequence goes on along the minus strand of NC_058524.1, from coordinate 565,467,562 downwards.
TTGTTACTTGATAACGGGATCACATCATTAGGAGAATCATGTGATGGACTAGACCCAAACTAATAGACGTAGCATGTTGACCGTGTCATTTTGTTGCTACTGTTTTCTGCGTGTCAAGTATTTGTTCCTATGACCATGAGATCATATCACTCACTGACACCGGAGGAATGCTTTGCGTGTATCAAACGTCGCAACTTAACTGGGTGACTATAAAGATGCTCTACAGGTATCTCCGAAGGTGTTAGTTGAGTTAGTATGGATCAAGACTGGGATTTGTCACTCTGTGTGACGGAGAGGTATCTCGGGGCCCACTCGGTAATACAACATCACACACAAGCCTTGCAAGCAATGTGACTCAGTGTAAGTTGCGGGATCTTGTATTACGGAACGAGTAAAGAGACTTGCCGGTAAACGAGATTGAAATAGGTATGTGGATACTGACGACCGAATCTCGGGCAAGTAACATACCGAAGGACAAAGGGAATGACATACGGGATTATATGAATCCTTGGCACTGAGGTTCAAACGATAAGATCTTCGTAGAATATGTAGGATCCAATATGGGCATCCAGGACCCGCTATTGGATATTGACCGAGGACTCTCTCGGGTCATGTCTACATAGTTCTCGAACCCGCAGGGTCTGCACACTTAAGGTTCGACGTTGTTTTATGCGTATTTGAGTTATATGGTTGGTTACCGAATGTTGTTCCGAGTCCCAGATGAGATCACGGACGTCACGAGGGTTTCCGCAATGGTCCGGAAACGAAGATTGATATATAGGATGACCTCATTTGATTACCGGAAGGTTTTCGGAGTTACCGGGAATGTACCGGGAATGACGAATGGGTTCCGGGAGTTCACCGAGGGGGGTGGGGCAACCCACCCCGGGGAAGCCCATAGGCCTTGATGGTGGCGCACCAGCCCTTAGTGGGCTGGTGGGACAGCCCAAAAGGGCCCTATGCGCATTGGAAGAAAAATCAAAGAGAAAGAAAAAAAAAGGAAGGAGATGGGAAGGGAAGGAAGGACTCCCACCCACCAAACCAAGTCCAACTCGGTTTGGGGGGGGAGACCTTCCCCCCTAGGCTCGGCCGACCTCCTTGGGGCTCCCTGAGCCCCAAGGCAAGTCCCCCCTCTCTCACCTATATATACGGAGGTTTTAGGGCTCATTTGAGATGACTTTTCCACGGCAGCCCGACCACATACCTCCACGGTTTTTCCTCTAGATCGCGTTTCTGCGGAGCTCGGGCGGAGCCATGCTGAGACTAGATCATCACCAACCTCCGGAGCGCCGTCACGCTGCCGGAGAACTCTTCTACCTCTCCGTCTCTCTTGCTGTATCAAGAAGGCCGAGATCATCGTCGAGCTGTACGTGTGCTGAACGCGGAGGTGCCGTCCGCTCGGCACTAGATCGTGGAACTGATCGCGGGACGGTTCGCGGGGCGGATCGAGGGACGTGAGGACGTTCCACTACATCAACCGCGTTCACTAACGCTTCTGCTGTACGGTCTACAAGGGTACGTAGATCACTCATCCCCTCTCGTAGATGGACATCATCATGATAGGTCTTCGTGCGCGTAGGAAATTTTTTGTTTCCCATGCGACGTTCGCCAACAGTGGCATCATGAGCTAGGTTCATGTGTAGATTTCTTCTTGAGTAGAACACAAAAGTTTTTGTGGGCGGTGATGTGCGTTTTGCTGCCCTCCTTAGTCTTTTCTTGATTCCGCGGTATTGTTGGATTGAAGCGGCTTGGACCGACATTACTCGTACGCTTACGAGAGACTAGTTTCATCGCTATGAGTAACCCCGTTGCTCAAAGATGACTGGCAAGTGTCGGTTTCTCCAACTTTAGTTGAATCGGATTTGACCGAGGAGGTCCTTGGATGAGGTTAAATAGCAACTCATATATCTCCGTTGTGGTGTTTACGTAAGTAAGATGCGATCCTACTAGATACCCATGGTCACCACGTAAAACATGCAACAACAAAATTAGAGGACGTCTAACTTGTTTTTGCAGGGTATGCTTGTGATGTGATATGGCCAACGATGTGATGTGATATATTGGATGTATGAGATGATCATGTTGTAATAGATAATATCGACCTGCACGTCGATGGTACGACAACCGGCAGGAGCCATAGGGTTGTCTTTATACTAATGTTTGTGCTTGCAGATGCGTTTACTATTTTGCTAGGATGTAGCTTTAGTAGTAATAGCATGAGTAGCACGACAACCCCGATGGCGACACGTTGATGGAGATCATGGTGTGATGCCGGTGACAAGAAGATCGTGCCGGTGCTTTGGTGATGGAGATCAAGAAGCACATGATGATGGCCATATCATGTCACTTATGAATTGCATGTGATGTTAATCTTTTTATGCACCTTATTTTGCTTAGAACGACGGTAGCATTATGAGGTGATCTCTCACTAAAATTTCAAGACAAAATTGTGTTCTCCCCGACTGTGCACCGTTGCGACAGTTCTTCGTTTCGAGACACCACGTGTTGATCGGGTGTGATAGACTCAACGTTCACATACAACGGGTGCAAAACAGTTGCACACGCGGAACACTCGGGTTAAGCTTGACGAGCCTAGCATGTGCAGACATGGCCTCAGAACACATGAGACCGAAAGGTCGAGCATGAATCGTATAGTTGATATGATTAGCATAGAGATGCTTACCACTGAAACTATTCTCGACTCACGTGATGATCGGACTTGAGATAGTGGATTTGGATCATGTACCACTCAAATGACTAGAGAGATGTACTTTTTGAGTGGGAGTTCATAAGTAATATGATTAAATTGAACTAATTGTCATGAACATAGTCTAATGGTCTTTGCGAATTACGATGTAGCCTGCGCTATAGCTCTACTGTTTTTTATATGTTCCTAGAGTAAATTTAGTTGAAAGTTGATAGTAGCAAACTTTGAAGAGGATTGTCCTCGTTGCTGCGCAGAAGGCTTATGTCCTTAATGCACCACTCGGTGTGCTGCACCTCGAGCGTCGTCTGTGGATGCTGTGAACATCCGACATACACGTTTCTGATGACTACACGATAGTTTAGTGCAAAATACTTAATGGCTTAGAAGCAAGGCACCGAAGACGTTTTGAAACGTCACGGAACATAAGTGATGTTCTAAAGAGATGAAATTGTGATTTCAATTCTCGTGCCCTTGTTGAGAGGTACGAGACCTCCGACATGTCCACAAAGTAAAGGAGAAAAGCTCAATCGTTGAGCGTGTGCTCAGATTGTCTGAGTACGAGCGTGTGCTCAGATTGTCTGAGTACGACAATCACTTGAATCAAGTGGGAGTTAATCTTCCAGATGAGATAATGATGGTTCTCCAAAGTCACTGCCACCAAGCTGTGAGAGCTTCGTGATGAACTATAACATATCAAGGATAGATACAATGATCCTTGAGCGGTTCGCGATGTTTGCCACTGCGAAAGTAGAAATCAAGAAGGAGCATCAATAGTTGATGGTTTGTAAAACCACTAAGTTTCAAGAAAGGCAAGGGCTAGAAGGGATACTTTGTGAAACGGCAAAACAGTTGCTACACTAATGAAGAGACCCAAGATTAAACCCAAACCCGAGACTAAGTGCTTCTGTAATGAGGGGAACAGTCACTGAGGCGGAGCAACTCTAGATACTTGGTAGATAAGAAGGCTGGCAAAAGTCGAAAGAAGTATATTTGATATACATGATGTTGATGTGTACTTTACTAGTACTCCTAGTAGCACGAGGGTATTGGATACCGGTTCGGTTGCTAAGTGATTAGTAACACGAAATGAAAGCTACGGAATAAACGGAGACTAGCTAAAGGCGAGGTGACGATACGTGTTGGAAGTGTTTCCAAGGTTGATATGATCAAACGTCGCACGCTCCCTCTACCATCGGGATTGGTGTTAAACCTAAATAATTGTTATTTGGTGCTTGCGTTAAGCATGAACATGGTTGGATCGTGTTTATTGCAATACGATTATTCATTTAAAGAGAATAATGGTTACTCTATTTTTTTGAATAATCACCTTCAATGGTTTATTGAATCTCGATCGTAGTGTTACACATGTTCATGATATTGGTGCCAAAAGATACGAGGTAATGATGATAGTACCACTTACTTGTGGCACTGCCGCTTGAGTCATGTTGGTATAAATTGCATGAAGAGGCTCCATGCTGATGGATCTTTATACTCACTTGATTTTGAATCACTAGTGACATGCAAATCATACCACATGAGCAAGGCCTTGTTTTCATTGAGATGAAATAAGATAGTAACTTGTTGGAAGTGATACATTTTGATGTATGCAGTCCAATGGGTGCTGAGGCACGCAGTGGATATCATTATGTTCTTACTTCAATGACGATTTGAGTAGATACTAGAGTATTTGCTTAATGAATCACAAGTCTGAAATATTGAAAAGTTCAATTCCGTTTCGGAGTGAAGTTCGTCGTAACAAGAGGATAAACTGTCTACGATATGATCATAGAAATGAATATCTGAGTTACGAGTTTTGGTACGCAGTTAAGACAATGTGGAAATTGTTTCGCAGTTCATGCCACCTGGAACATCATAGTGTGATGATGTGTCTGAACGTCATAGCCACGCACTATTTGGTATGGTGCATGTTATGATGTCTCTTATCGAATTACCACTATCGTTTTTGGGTTATGCATTAGAGACAACCGCATTCACTTTAAATAGGGCACCGCGTATTTCCGTTGAGATGACACAATATAGACTGAGGTTTAGAGAAATCTAAACTGTCGTTTCTTGAAAGTTTGGGGTTTCGACACTTATGTGAAAAAGTTTTAGTCTGATAAGCTCGAACCCAAAGAGGATAAATGCATCTTCATAGGATATCCAAAACAGTTGGGTACATCTCCTATCTCAGATCCAAAAGCAAAGTGTTTGTTTCTAGAAACGGATCCTTTCTCGAGGAAAGGTTTCTCTCGAAAGAATTGAGTGGGAGGGTGGTAGAACTTGATGAGGTTATTGAACCATCACTTCGACCAGTGTGTAGCAGGGCGCAGGAAGTTGTTCCTGTGGCGCCTACACCAATTGAAGTGAAAGCTGATGATGGTGATCATCGAGCATCAGATCAAGTTACTACAAGCCTCGTAGGTTGACAAGGTCGCGTACTACTACAGATTGGTACGGTAACCCTGTCTTGGAGGTCATGTTGTTGAGCAACAGTGAACCTACGAGTTATGGAGAAAGCAATGGTGGGCCCAGATTCCGACAAATGGCTGGAAGCCATGAAATCCGAGAGAGGATCCATGTATGAAAACAAAGTGTAGCCTTTGGAAGAACTACTTGATGGTCATAGGACTATTGAGTAAAGATGGATCTTTAAAAGGAAGACAGTCAATGATAGTGATAAGTCACTATTATGAAAAGCTCGACTTGTCGCAAAGATGTTTCCGACAAGATCAAACAGTTGACTATGATGAGACTTTCTCACTCGTAGCGATGCTAAAAGTCTGTTAGAATTATGTTAGTAGTTGCTGCATTATTTATGAAATATTGCATGTAGGATGTCAAAACATTGTTTCCTCGACGGTTTCCTTGAGCAAACATTGTATGAGATACAACCATGAGGTTTTGTCGATCCTAAAGATACTAGCAAGTATGCAAGCTCCAGCGATCCTTCAATGGACTGGTGCAAGCATCTCGGAGTTGGAATATACACTTTGATGAGATGATCAAATATTTTGGGTTTGTACAAGGTTTATGAGAAACTTGTATTTCCAAAGAAGTGAGTGGGAGCACTATAGAATTTCTGATAAGTATATGTGGTTGACATATTGTGGATCAGAAGTAATGTAGAATTTTTGTAAAGCATACAAGGTTGTTTGAAAGGAGTTTTCAAAGGAATACCTGGATTGAGCTACTTGAACGTTGAGCATGAAAGATCTATGGAGATAGATCGAAGATGCTTAATAGAAGTTTCAACAAAATGCATGCCTTGACAAGTTTTGAAGGAGTTCAAAGTAGATCAGCAAAGAAGGAGTTCTTGGTTGCGTTGTGAGGTGTGAATTTGAGTAAGACTCAAAACCCGACCACGGCAGAATAAAGAGAATAGACGCAGGTCGTCTTCTATGCCTTAGCCGTAGACTCTAAAGTATGCCATGCTGAGTACCGCACCTGATGTGTGCCTTAACTCAAAGTCTGTTGAGAGGTACAAAGAGTGATCCATGATTGAATCACTAGCAGCGGTCAAAATTTATCCTTAGTAACTAATGGACTAATGAATTTTTCTCGATTATGGAGGTGGTTAAAAGAGTTCGTCGTAAAGGGTTACGTCGATGCAAGCTTTGACACTAATCCGAATAACTATGAGTAGTGAAACGGATTCGTATAGTAGAGTAGATGTTTGGAGTATTTCCGAATAGCACATAGTAGCAGCATCTATAAGATGACATAAAGATTTGTAAAGAACACACGGATCTGGAAGTTTCAGAACCGTTGACTGAAACCTCTCTCACGAGCAAGACGTGATCAGACCCCATAACTATATGGGTGTTGGATTCGTTGGAATCACATGGTGATGTGAACTAGATTATTGACTCTAGTGCAAGTGGGAGACTGTTGGAAATATGCCCTAGAGGCAATAATAAATTAGTTATTATTATATTTCTTTGTCCATGATAATCGTTTATTATCCATGCTATAATTGTATTGATTGGAAACACAATACTTGTGTGGATACATAGACAAAACACTGTCCCTAGTAAGCCTCTAGTTGACTAGCTCGTTGATCAAAGATGGCCAAGGTTTCCTGGCCATAGGCAAGTGTTGCTACTTGATAACGGGATCACATCATTAGGAGAATCATGTGATGGACTAGACCCAAACAAATAGACGTAGCATGTTGATCGTGTCATTTTGTTGCTACTGTTTTCTGCGTGTCAAGTATTTGTTCCTATGACCATGAGATCATATAACTCACTGACACCGGAGGAATGCTTTGTGTGTATCAAACGTCGCAACGTAACTGGGTGACTATAAATATGTTATACAGGTATCTCCGAAGGTGTTAGTTGAGTTAGTATGGATCAAGACTGGGATTTGTCACTCCGTGTGACGGAGAGGTATCTCGGGGCCCACTCGGTAATACAACATCACACACAAGCCTTGCAAGCAATGTGACTTAGTGTAAGTTGCGAGATCTTGTATTACGGAACGAGTAAAGAGACTTGCCGGTAAACGAGATTGAAATAGGTATGCGGATACTGACGATCGAATCTCGGGCAAGTAACATACCGCAGGACAAAGGGAATGACATACGGGATTATATGAATCCTTGGCACTGAGGTTCAAACGATAAGATCTTCGTAGAATATGTAGGATCCAGTATGGGCATCCAGGTCCCGCTATTGGATATTGACCGAGGAGTCTCTCGGGTCATGTCTACATAGTTCTCGAACCCGCAGGGTCTGCACACTTAAGGTTCGACGTTGTTTTATGCGTATTTGAATTATATGGTTGGTTACCGAATGTTGTTCGGAGTCCCGGATGAGATCACTGACGTCACGAGGGTTTCCGGAATGGTCCGGGAACGAAGATTGATATATAGGATGACCTCATTTGATTACCGGAAGGTTTTCGGAGTTACCGGGAATGTACCGGGAATGACGAATTGGTTCCGGGAGTTCACCGGGGAGGCAACCCACCCCGGGGAAGCCCATAGGCCTTGAGGGTGGCGCACCAGCCCTTAGTGGGCTGGTGGGACAGCCCAAAAGGGCCCTATGCGCATTGGAAGAAAAATCAAAGAGAAAGAAAAAAGGAAGGAGGTGGGAAGGGAAGGAAGGACTCCCACCCACCAAACCAAGTCCAACTCGGTTTGGGGGGGAGACCTTCCCCCCTTGGCTCGGCCGACCCCCTTGGGGCTCCTTGAGCCCCAAGGCAAGGCCCCCCCTCTCCCACTTATATATACGGAGGTTTTAGGGCTGATCTGAGATGACTTTTCCACGGCAGCCCGACCACATACCTCCACGGTTTTTCCTCTAGATCGCGTTTCTGCGGAGCTCGGGCGGAGCCCTGCTGAGACTAGATCATCACCAACCTCCGGAGCGCCGTCACGCTGCCAGAGAACTCTTCTACCTCTCCGTCTCTCTTGCTGGATCAAGAGGCCGAGATCATCGTCGAGCTGTAAGTGTGCTGAACGCGGAGGTGCCCTCCGTTCGGCACTAGATCGTGGGACTGATCGCGGGACGGTTCGCGGGGCGGATCGAGGGACGTGAGGACGTTCCACTACATCAACCGCGTTCACTAACGCTTCTGCTGTACGGTCTACAAGGGTACGTAGATCACTCATCCCCTCACGTAGATGGACATCACCATGATAGGTCTTCGTGCGCGTAGGAAATTTTTTGTTTCCCATGCCACGTTCGCCAACATATTGTTGGGTACGAAACCACCACAAAGTTATTCTTTCTGATCGATCTATTCAAGAGTCCGTGGTAAAATAACACGAAGCTATTATTTCCGTTCAATCTATCCTAGAGTTCGTACTAGAATAACACCTTAGGACACACATCAACCAAGACCCTAATGTCACCTAGATAATCCATTGTCACCTCAAGTATCCGTGGGCATGATTATACGATATGCATCACACAATCTCAGAATCATCTATTCAACAAACACATAGAACTTCAAAGAGTGCCCCAAAGTTTCTACCGGAGAGTCAAAACGTGTGCCAACCCATATCCACAGGTTCCAGATGTCACAAAACCCGCAAGTTGATCACCAAAACATACATCAAGTACTCACATGAATATCCCATTTTCCCCACAGATAGACACGTGAAGACATACATCAAGTGTTCTTAAAGACTCAATCCGATAAGATAACTTCAAAGGGGAAACTCAATTCATTACAAGAAGGGAGAGGGGGAAGAACATCATAGGATCCAACTATAGTAGAAAAGCCCGCGGTACATCGAGATCATGACATCTCAAGAACACGAGAGAGAGAGAGAGATCAAACACATAGCTACTGGTAAATACCCTCAGCCCCGAGGGATAACTACTCCCTCCTCGTCATGGAGATCGCCGGGATGATGAAGATGGCCACCGGAGATGGATTCCCCCTCCGGCAGGGTGCCGGAACGGGATCCCAATTGGTTTTTGGTGGCTACTGAGGCTTGCGGCGGTGGAACTCCCGGTCTAGGTTTTTTTCTGGAGGTTTCTGTATTTATAGGAGCGGATGGCGTCGAGAACAAGTCAGGGGGACCCACGAGGGAGTCACGAGCCCCCCAGGCATGCCCAGGGGGGTGGGCGCGCCTCCCTGTCTCGTGGCTTCCTCGGGACTCCCCTCTGGTATCTTTTTCTTCTGGTATTTTTGATATTTTCCATAAATAAATCATGGCGAAAGTTTTATTCCGTTTGGACTCCGTTTGATATTCCTATCTGAAAAAGGTCAAAAACAAGGAAAAAACAGGAACTGGCACTGGGCTCTAGGTCAATAGGTTATTCCCAAAAATAATATAAAATAACATATTCATGCATATAAAACATCCAAAGTTGATAATATAATAGCATGGAACGATCAAAAATTATAGATACGTTGGAGACATATCAAACATCCCCAAGCTTAATTCCTACTCGTCCTCGAGCAGGTAAATGATAAAAACAGAATTTTTGATGTGGAATGCTACCTAACATATATTGTAACATGAATATTTAGATCCATATGATTCAAGACAAAAAGTTTAAAATTGACATAAGAACAATAATACTTCAAGCATACTAACAAAGCAATCATGTCTTCTCAAAATAACATGGCCAAAGAAAGTTATCCCTACAATATCATATAGTGTGGCTATGCTCCATCTTCCCCACACAACGTATTTAAATCATGCACAACCCCGGTTTTAGTCAAGCAATTGTTTTCACACTTTTACTTTCTCAAACCTTTTCAACTCTCACGCAATACATGAGCGTGAGCCATGGACATATCATTATAGGTGGAATAGAATATGGTGGAGGTTGTGAGGCAAAAAGAAGGAGATGGTCACATCAACTAGGCGTATCAACGGGCTATGGAGATGCCCATCAATAGATATCAATGTGAGTGAGTAGGGATTGCCATGCAACGAATGCACTAGAGTTATAAGTGTATGAAATCTCAAAAAGAAACTAAGTGGGTGTGCATCCAACTCGCTTGCTCATGAAGACCTAGGGCAATTGAGGATGCCCATCATTGGAATATACAAGCCAAGTTTTATAACGAAAATTCCCACTAGTATATGAAAGTGACAGTATATGAGACTCTCTATCATGAAGATCATGGTGCTACTTTGAAGCACAAGTATGGTAAAGGATAGTAGCATTGTCCCTTCTCTCTTTTTTCTCTTTTTTTGTTTGGGCTCTTTGGCCTCTTTTTCCCCATTTTTTTTCATTTTTTTGTGGGCTCTTTGGCCTCTTTTATTTTATTTTTATAGTCCGGAGTCTCATCCGAACTTGTGAGGGAATCATAGCTTCCTTCCTTTCCTCACATGGGACAATGCTCTAATAATGATGATCATCACACTTTTATTTACTTACAACTCGATTATTAGAATAAAGATATGACTCTATGTGAATGCCTCCGACAGTGTACCGGGATGTGCAATGACTCAGGAGTGACATGTATGAAAGGTAATGATGGCTTTGCCACAAATACGATGTCAACTACATGATCATGCAAAGCAATATGACAATGATGATGCGTGTCATAATAAACGGAACGGTGGAAGTTGCATGGCAATATATCTCGGAATGTCTATGGAAATGCCATGATGGGTAGGTATGGTGGCTGTTTTGAGGAAGGTATATGGTGGGTTTATGCACCGGCAAAAATTGTGTGGTACTAGAGAGGCTAGAAATGGTGGAAGGGTGAGAGTGCATATATACCATGGACTCACATTAGTCAGAGAGAACTCACATACTTGTTGCGAAAGTTTTGTTAGTAATCAAAACAAAGTGCTAGACGCATGCTCCTAGGGGAAGGGTTGGTAGGAGTTAACCATCGCGCGATCCCGACCGCCACACAAAGGATGACAATCAATAAAAACATCATGCTCCGATTTCCTAACATAGCGATTCACCATATGTGCATGCTACGGGAATCACAAACTCTAACACAAGTATTTCTACCAATCCATAATTACTAACTAGCATGACTCTAATATCACCATCCTTATGTCTCAAAACTATATGTAAAGAATCAAACTTCTCATAGTACTCGATGCACTCTATATGAAAGTTTTTATTATATCCCTCTTGGAATCCCATCATATTAGGACTAAATTCATAACCTAAGCAAATTACCATGCTGTTTAAGACTCTCAAAATGATATAAGTGAAGCATGAGATTAAAATAAAAACTACTCCAAAAGATATAAGTGAAGCTCAATGAGTAGTGAATAATTATTTGGCTATGTGAAGATTCTCCCATCTAGGAATTTCAGATCTTAAGTACCTTATTCAAACAAAATAAATTGACACTCCAAGGATAGCACGAATCGTGTGAAGAAGCAAAAATTTAGATTCAACCGATACTAACCGATAATTGTTGAAGAAGAATGGTGGGATGCCAACCGGGGCATCCCCAAGCATAGGTGCTTGAGACTTCTTGAAATATGTATTGGTGGTGCCTTGGGCATCCCCAAGCTTGAGCTTTTGTGTCTCCTTAATTCCTCTCATATGATGGTTTCCGAAATCTTAAAAACTTCATCCACACAAAACTCAACAAGAACTCGTGAGATAGGTTAGTATAAATAAATGCAAAACTTTATCATCCTCTACTGTAGAAAATCACTAAGATTATTATTTTACATTGCATACTAAATGCCTCTGCATATTTAAAACTCCCATCCTCAAGTAGGATCATTGAACAAGCAAACATATGCAAACAATGCATACATAACAGCAATCTGCCTAAACAGAACAGTATGTAAAGAATGCAACAAGATCCATATTTAATTAACTCCAAAAAATCTGGAACAATTATGAAAATTAACGCAATTTTTATATCAATCATAAGAAAAAAGAATAAACCTAAAAGCACTCTCTGGATAGAAATTAGAAATGATTTCGCGAGCGCAAAGTTCCTGTCTTTTTCAGCATGATCAAACAACTATCGCCCAAACTAATAATAAAGGCTTTACTTGGCACTTTATTGAAACTAAGGCAATAAAACATGATTAGTGCAGTAACTTAATCATGTGAACACACAAAAACAGTAAGGATACATATCTGGTTGTCTTCCAACAAGCACTTTTCTTTAATGCCTTTCAAGCTAGGCATGATGATTTCAATGATGCTCACATAGAAGATAAGAATTGAAACATAACGGGAGCATCATGAAGCATATGACTAACACATTTAAGTCTAAACCACTTCCTATGCATAGGGATTTTGTGACCAAACAATTTATTGGATCAAGAATCATCTAGCATAGGAAGATAAAACAAGCATGACTTCAAAAGTTTCAACACATGGAGAGGAAGCTTGATATTATTGCAATATGTAGAAGCATATGATTCTCTCTCATAATAATTTTCAGTAGCATCATGAATGAATTCAAAAATATAACCAGCACCTAAAGCATCTTTCATGATCTACAAGCATAGACATTTTACTACTCTCCACATAAGGAAATTTATTCTCATCAATAGTAGTGGGAGTATCGTAAAAGACTTGAACACTACGAATTGTTTCCACATTAAAAGACTAATGTTCAGTAAGAGGGTACTTATAATTGTGACAAGTTTTATTGTCATTCTTCTTTATAGCATAAGTATCATCACAATAATCATCATAGATAGGGGGCATGCTTTCATCATAATAATTTCGATCTTTTAAAGTGGGGGAACTAAAAAGATCATCTTCATCAAACATAGCATCCCCAAGCTAGTGGCTTTGCATATCATTAGCATCATGGGTATTCAAAGAATTCATACTAACAACATTGCAATAATGCTCATTATTCACATATTTTATGCCAAGCATTCTATGTAATTCTTCTTTTAGCACTTGAGCATAATTTTCATTTCCATCATTTTCACGAAAGACATTAAAAAGATGAAGCATATGAGGCAACCTTAATTCCATTTTTTTGTAGTTTTCTTTTAGAGAATAAACTAGTGATAAAACAAGAAACTAAAAGATTCGATTGCAAGATCTAAAGATATACCTTCAAGCGCTAACCTCCCCGACAACGGCGCGAGAAAAGAGCTTGATGTCTACTACGCAACCTTCTCCTTGTAGACGTTGTTGGGCCTCCAAGGGCAGAGGTTTGTAGGAGAGTAGCAATTTTCCCTCAAGTAGGTGACCTAAGGTTTATCAATCCGTGGGAGGCGTAGGATGAAGATGGTCTCTTGCTAGCAGTCCCCGGCAACAACGCCAGAAAAGAGCTGCTTCCAGTTGCTCAACAATTAGCAATTGTCTTGCAATGGCCCACCAGCATGTGGGGTCGCGGCAGTTTTTGAGGGTAGAGTATGCAACCCAAATTTGTTGGTTCGACACGATGGGAGTGAAAGTATATTCTCCAGTATTAGCAGTTGAGTTGTCAGCTCAACCACACCTGAAAGATTAGTATCTGCAAGCAGGATATAAGCAGCAAAGGTAGTATGATAGCAACGGTGCCAGAAACGATCTCTTGACAAGGCAGACTATTCCTAACTGGAGTATCAATGGCGCCACAAAAGTATTGTAGCAGGTAGTAGCAGTGTAACGAGTAATAGCAGTGGCAAGGAACAACAATAGTGACACCTGTAGCAAGTAGCAACAGTAGCAAGTAACATCAACAACAAGTAACAGTAGCAGCAACAGTAGTAGCAACAGCAGCAGGACAAAGCAAGTAACGGTGGCAGTGGGACAAACACGTAGGCAATGGATCGGTGATTTGTTGGATGACATTCATCATGCAACAGTTATAACACGGAGATATATGTGGCTAGCTCTCGTTCGTCAAAGTGATGTAGGCATGCATTCCGTGTGTAGTCATACGTGCTTAGGGAAAAGAACTTGCATGACATCTATTGTCCATCCCTCCCGTGGCAGCGGGGTCCAAATGGATACTACAGGATATTAAGGTTCTCCTTTTAATAAAGAACCGGACCAACGCATTAGCACTTGGTGAACACATGAACTCCTCAAACTATAGTGGAGTGGTTCCGGTTATTGTCACTCTGGGGTTGCCGGATCATAAAACATAGTAGGTAACTACAACTTGCAAGATCGGATCTAAAACACACATATATTGGTGACAACATATTAATTTCAGCTCTGAAATCATGGCACTCGGGCCCTAGTGACAAGCATTAAGCATGGCAAAGTAGTAGCAACATCAATCTCAGAACATAGTGGATACTAGGGATCAATCCCCATCAAAACTAACTCGATTACATGATAGATCTCATCCTACTCATCAGCGCCCAACGAGCCTACGAATAGATTACTCATGAACGATGAAGAGATTCATGGAATTGGAGAGGGAAGAAGGTTGATGATGACGATGGCGACGATCTCCTTGATCCGGAGCCCAAAACGGACTCCAGATCTGCCCTCCAGGGCAAGAACGGGATGTGGCGGCGCCTCTGGATCGTGAAACGCGATGAAATCTTCTCTCTTGATTTTTTGGGAAGAAAGGGAATAAATAGCACTGGAATTGGGGGCGGCAGAGCCACGTGGGCCCCACAAGCCTGGTAGCCGCAGCCAGGGGGGAGGCCGCAGCTACAGGGCTTGTGGCCCATTGGCCCGTCCCCTCCGGTGGATCTTTGGACAGGTATTTTTCATATTTTCCAGAAATATTCTCCGTAAATTTTCAGGACGTTCTGAGAACTTTCATTTCTGCACAAAAACAACACCATGGCAATTCTCTGAAAACAGCATCAGTCCGGGTTAGTTCCATTCAAATCATGCAAATTAGAGTCCAAAACAAGGGCAAAAGAGTTTGGAAAAGTAGATACGATGGAGACGTATCAACTCCCCAAGCTTAAAACCTTGCTTGTCCTCAAGCAACTCAGTTGACAAACTGAAAGAGAAAGAAAAACTTTGCCAAACTCTGTTTGATCTTGTTGTTGCAACTATGTCTAAATCATAACCAGAATTTCAGCAAGATCACAAGTTAACCACATGAGCAAGTGACACAAAGGTCTCACGGTAAACTAATATCAATGGCATATTCAGCTAGCGAGGAAATAATAATGAGTTTCAGATACCAACAATTCAATCAAAACAATCATGAAGCAATATGAATAGGTGGTATCTTGCTAGCTCTTTCTGAGACCGCAAAACATAAATGCAGAGCACTTTCAAAGATCGAGGGCTGACTAAACATTGTAATTCATAGCAACGAAGATCCAGTCATAGTCATACTCAATATCAATCAAAAGCAAAGCATAAAAATGACATAGGTGCTCTCCAATTGGTGCTTATATAAGAAGAGGATGACTCAACAGGAAAATAAATAGATAGGCCCTTCGCAGAGGGAAGCATTGATTTGCAGAGGTGCCAGAGCTCAAGCTTTGAAAACAGAGATAATAATTTTGGGTGGCATGCTTTCATTGTCAACGCAATGACCAAGAGTTCTCAATATCTTCCATGCTACTCATGCTATAGGCGGTTCCCAAACAGAAAAGTAAAGTTTTAAGTCCCCCACCACCAATCAATCACACTCCACGGCTAGCCGAATCCTCGGGTACCGTCCATACTAACATCAATCCGGGGGAGTCTTGTTTTACAGTTATGTTTTCGATTTAAGCATGGAACTGGGCATTCCAATTACCGGCCCCTTTATCGTGAATGACAGTGAATAAACACATGTCGAGGATAACATGCCTAACATGGAAGATACCAATAGCCCCCTGTCACCATATGAGCGGTTCGGGCATGCAAAACAGATTATTTCTTGAAGGTTTAGAGAATGGCACATGAAAATTTACTTCGAACGGCAGCTAGATACCGCAAATAGGTAGGTATGGTGGACTCTCATGGAAAAACTTTTGGGTTTATGGAAGTGGATGCACAAGCAGTATTCCGCTTAGTACAAGTGAAGGCTAGCAAAAGACTGGGAAGCGACCAACTAGAGAGCGACAACAGTCATCAAGATGCAATGAGTTTGACTAACATTGAGTGAAAGCATGAGCAGGATATAAATCACCATGAACACGAACATCATAGAGGCTATGTTGATTTTGTTTCAACTACATGCATGAACATGCGCCAAGTCAAGCCACTTGAATCATTCAAAGGAGAATACCATCCTATCATACTACATCATAGCCATCTCAAAATCTATGTTGGCATTCAAGACAAACCATTATAAGCTCCTAGCTAATTAAGCATGGCAGCAGAAACTATGATCTCTAAGTTGTCATTGCGAACATGGTTCTCTCTCAACAAAGCTGAATCTGGGACGACAAGCTAGTCATATTTACAAAAACAAAATAGATAGAGTTCATACCAGCTTTTCCAGTCTGAGTCACTTCATCATATATCATCATTATTTCCTTTCACTTGCACGATTGAACGATGTGAACATAATAAGAGTGCTCGTGCATTGGACTAAGCTGAATCTGCAGGCAAACACAAAGGAGAAGACAAAGTAATACAGCTCTTTAACAAATGAACATGTATGCATGCGAGAGCCACTAAACATTGTAACCATGATCTTCTACCTTGACTCAAAGAAAAATAAAACTATTTACACGGGAAAGCTCCCAACAAGCAAAAGAAGAAAGGAAAATCTTTTTGGGTTTTCTCAAAAGGACACAAAACAAGAAAACAAGAAAACGAAAATAAACTAGCATGGATAATATAGTGGCAAAGTGTAAACACCGACTAACAAAGTGAAAGCATAAGAATGAATGTAAAGTTGGTGCAAACATGTACTCCCCCAAGCTTAGGCTTTTGGCCTAGCTTGGTCTACTCCCAAGGCTGGTCCGGGTGATACCCAAAATCATAATGTGGGTTGTACGGGAACGCTGCAGCCACTGCATGAATAGCTGCTTCGCGGAGACGAGAAGTCTCAGCCTCCCTCTCATACTCCTCTGCTTCTCCAATGGTTATGTAATATCTTCGTTTAACCTGAAAGTCAAAGAAGGCAGGAGCAGGAAGCATAATATGAAAAGCACGCTGCCGGTTAAATACTAACCGGTAAACGAGGGATTCCTCATCCCTCTTGAGAAACTGATAGCGTGTTAGAGCGACACGATCAAGGTAGGTTGTACGGAGAGGGGGATCTCCTGAACGGATGGGTACTCCAAGAAAATTTGCTAAGCGCGTAGCATAAATCCCACCAAAGAAATCCCCATCAATGGCATTATTATTCAGCCTCCTTGCTATTATAGCTCCCATGTTGAAGCTCCTGTCACCTGTTACTGCGCTCTTAAGGATACTAAGGTCGGATGCACATAGGTGACAATGTTCAACCTTGCCGTTAATGCATCTACCTATGAAGAGGGCAAAGTAGTGCAAGGCAGGGAAATGAATGCTTCCTATGGTAGCTTGCGTGATGTCTCTAGTTTCTCCAACAGTTATACTAGAGACAAAATCTCTAACCGAAGACTTAGCAGGATCATTAAGACTACCCCCATCGGGTATCTTGCAAATCCTATTGAAATCCTCCAAATCCATGGTGTAGGATTTATCATACAGATCAAATAGTATGGACGAGTCACGGCCAACTGAAAATTTAAATCTACGCACGAAAGAGGCAGTGAGCATAGCATACTGTTCACATTTATCTGAGAGGAATTCTTCTAACCCGGCATTGCGGACAAGTGTATCAAACTCATCCTTGAAGCCTGCTTCGATCATGAACTCATCGGAAGGCCATTCACATGGTTGTACCGGTGCGTCCCTTAGTTGATAAGGATCAGTCTCCCGAATAGAAAGACGGGGACCCTTCTTACTTCAGGAACCACCATGAAACTTCCTCCTGAACATAATTTCTTTTTGCTGAAATTTTTTGAAGTTCAAGAGAAAAGTGAATAAAGACCAACCACACCTTGTAGCAACTACTCCTACTAGTGCCTAGAGACCGTATCACGCGTTAAAACTACTTGGGACCAGCTAAAATCAACATTTCAAGCTCAAGAACAGGGTCACCAAGGTAGCAAGAATACGCGAAGGATAAAGCACTAGAGTAGAAACTAATTGGACCAATGGAGGAGTCACTTACCAAGGAGTAATTTCCCCAAAACGGTTCGGAGAATGGTGCTTTGAGCAAGGAGATCGAAAATCATTGCCAAACGAGCACGAACACGGGTTTGAGCTGCGAAACGATTTTTTTCTGGAGGTAGAAGAAGAGGATGGGAGCTGGAATGAGTGGAGGGGGTCCCTGTGGGCCCCACAAGCTTGGTAGCCGTGGCCAGGGGGAGGCCACGGCTACAGGGCTTGTGGCCCACTGGTGTGGCCCCCAGGCTAGCTCTCAGTCCCTGTATTTTTCAAAAAATCCAAAAAAAATCATATTTGGTTTTTAGGACCATCGGAGAACTTTTATTTTTGGGGTACTTTTCTCCGGGACGCTAAAACAAAAAACAGGAAAAACTAAACTAAATCTATCATTTTTCTTCTAAGCAACAGAAAGTGAAAGCTTAAAACAGAGGTATGTGACTCCTTGATTCATCCATTTCATGGTCATCGAAAGAAATCCGTCAATGGGGTTGATCAAATCCTCATGACAAAACTTTTTCAAATCGCAAAAGGAAACGGAGAATTGTCGAATAGCCACTAAGTCACCTCAATGGGGATATGAATCTCCCCAACAAGCAAGTCATACTTCATCTTAACACGAGGATAGCATTGATGCAATGTACTTGATATCGTTTCTTCGGAAAGTGCACTGTATGCTCATTACCGTTGACATGGAAGGTGACATTGCCTTTGCTGCAATCTATAACAGCCCTTGCGGTGTTTCAGAATGGTCTTCCAAGAATGATCGCCATGGCATCATCCTCAGGAATATCCAGGATAACAAAGTCCATCAAGATAGTAATGTTAGCAACCACAACAGGCACATCCTCGCAAATGCCGACAGGGAAAGCAGTTGATTTGTCGGCCATTTGCAGAGAAATTTTAGTGGGTGTCAACTTATCCAGTTCAAGTCTACGATAAAGAGAGAGAGGCATAACGCTAACACCGGCTCCAAGGTCACATAAGGCAGTTCTTACGTAGTTTTCTTTAATGGAGCAAGGTATAGTGGGCACTCCAGGATCACCAAGTTTCTTAGGAGTTCCACCTTTGAAAGTGTAATTAGCAAGCATGGTGGAGATCTCAAGATCTGGTATCTTCCGTTTATTAGTCACGATATCTTTCATGTACTTGTCATATGGAGACATTTTGAGCATATCAATTAACCGCATCTGCAGAAAGACGGGTCTCAACATTTCAATAAAGCGCTCAAAATCCTCATCATCCTTTTTCTTGGATGGCTTAGGAGGAAAGGGAATGGGTCTCTGAACCCATGGCTCCCTTTCTTTACCATGCTTCCTAGAAGTGAAGTCATTCTTATCGTATCTCTTAGGTTGTGGGTTATTAGGATTAACCGTAGGTTCAATATCCACATCCTTATCATTGCTAGGTTGAGCATTATTATGAACATCGCTGTCCATATTGTCACCAGGTTCATGTTCATCACCAGATTGTGTTTCTGCATCAGACGCAGAAATACCATTTGGTTCTTCAGGTGTGAGAGTATTTGGTTTACTAACATGTAGGTTTCTATCATCCTTCTTCTTCTTAGGATGACTCGGTGTATCAGCATTAATTCCTTGAGAATCTTGATCAATTCTCTTAGGATGGCCTTCAGGATACAAAGGTTCCTGAGTCATTTTGCCTCCTCTAGTAATGACTCTGGCATAGTTGTCATTTAATTCATTGAGCAAGTCATTCTGAGCTTGAAGTACTTGTTCTACCCGAGTAGTAATCATAGAGGCATGTTTACTCAGAAGCTTCAGATCATTGACATTCCTGTCTACACAAGCACTTAAATGACTAAGCATACGAGTACTTTGTTACAATTGTCTGCTAACATAATCATTGAAACTCTGTTGTTTGGCAACAAAGTTGTCAAATTCATCAAAGCATAGGCTAGCAGGTTTGTCAAAAGGAATATCACTCTCATTGAATCTAAGCAGAGAATTCACCTCTACTACTTGTATCGGGTTATCGAGACCATGGATCTCTTCGATAGGCGGTAGATTTTTTACTTCTTCAGATCTAATGCCTTTCTCTTGCATAGATTTCTTGGCTTATTGCATATCTTCAGGACTGAGGAATAGAATACCTCTTTTCTTAGGAGTTGGCTTAGGAGGTGGTTCGGGAATAGTCCAAGCATCATCGTTGATCAAGATGTTATTCAGTAGGATCTCAGCTTGTTCTACAGTTCGTTCCCTAAAAACACAACCGGCACAACTATCTAGGTGGTCTCTAGAAGCATCGGTAAGTCCGTTATAGAAGATATCAAGTATCTCGTTCTTCTTATGAGGGTGATCAGGCA
The DNA here is from genome assembly GCF_904849725.1 of Hordeum vulgare subsp. vulgare. Classification (NCBI taxonomy): domain Eukaryota; kingdom Viridiplantae; phylum Streptophyta; class Magnoliopsida; order Poales; family Poaceae; genus Hordeum; species Hordeum vulgare. Next base: position 565,447,059 of record NC_058524.1, on the reverse strand, counting down.
AAGCATTCTGTAGCTGGATGAGCCTCCCCCAAGCTTGTGGGAGACTCTCTTCCTTGAGTTGAGCAAAGTTGTATATTTCCTGCAAGGCAGCTTGCTTCTTATGGGCAGGGAAATATTTCTCACAGAAGTAATAGACCATATCCTGGGGACTACTCACACATCCAAGAGCAAGAGAAGTGAACCAGGCTTTAGCGTCATCCTTTAGAGAGAAAGGAAACAGCTTAAGGATATAGTAGTAGCGGATCTTCTCCTCACTAGTGAAAAGCGTGGCTATATCGTGTAGTTTGGTAAGATGGGCTACGACCGTCTCAGACTCATAACCGTGGAAAGGATCAGATTTGACTAGAGAGATTATCTCAGGGTCGACAGAGAATTCATAATCCTCATCGGTGATAAAGATAGGTGAAGTGGCAAACTTCGGGTCGTATTTCATCCTAGCTTTCAGAGATTTTTCCTTCCACTTGAGAAGTAATTTCTCAGCGTCATAGGCATCCTTACACGCAAGAAAATCCTCAGCTATCTCTCCCTCAATAACATAACCCTCAGGTATTTCAGGCAATTCATATCTAGGAGAGCTGGATCTAGCAGGAGCAAAAGCAGGTTCTATCTCAATAGTATCGGTAGTTTCAGAAGCATCACGAGCATTGGCAGTAACTCTAGCAATATGAGCATCAAGGAATACCCCTAGTGGCATATCAGGCAAAGTAGTATCTCTAGCAGTATCAAGCATAGCATCATCAGGAAAAATAGCATCTCTAGCATCATCAGGCAAAGCAGTATCAAGCATAGCATCATGGATAGCAGTATCAGGCATAACATCTCTAGCAGTATCAGGCATAACATCTATAGCAGTATCAGGCATAGTGGCATCAAGCATAGTAGCATCATAAGCATCATCAATAGCAGTAGCATCTCTAGCATCATCTAGCACATGCGACATATCAAGATTTCTAGCAGGAGGTGGTGTCGCAAACTTACTCATAACTGAAGGTGAATCAAGTGCAGAGCTAGATGGCAGTTCCTTACCTCCCCTCGTAGTTGAGGGCAAGACTTTGGTTCTTGGATCTTTCAGATTCTTCATAGTGATCAGCAGATATAAATACCAAGTGACTCAGAGAATATAGCTATCCCTCCCCGGCAACGGCGCTAGAAAAGAGTTGCTAGCAGTCCCCGGCAACGACGCCAGAAAAGAGATTCTTCCAGTTGCTCAAAAATTAGCAATTGTCTTGCAATGGACCACCAGCGTGTGGGATCGCGGCAGTTTTCGAGGGTAGAATATTCAACCCAAATTTGTTGGTTCGACATGATGGGAGTGAAAGGATATTCTCCAGTATTATCAGTTGAGTTGTCAGCTCAACCACACCTGAAAGATTAGTATCTGCAAGCATGATATAAGCAGCAAAGGTAGTATGATAGCAACGGTGCGAGAAACGATCTGTTGAGAAGGCAGACTATTCCTAACTAAAGTATCAATGGCGCCAGAAAAGTATTGTAGCAGGTAGTCGCAGTGTAACGAGTAATAGCCGTGGCAAGGAACAACAATAGTGACAGCAGTAGCAAGTAGCAACAGTACCAAGTAACAGCAACTTCAAGTAACAGTAGCAGCAACAGTAGTAGCAAAAACAGCAGGACAAAGCAAGTAACGGTGGAAGTGGTACAAACTCGTAGGCAATGGATCGGTGATTTGTTGGATGCCATTCATCATGCAACAGTTATAACACGGAGAGATATGTGTCTAGCTCCCGTTCGTCAATGTGATGTAGGCATGCATTCCGTGTGTAGTCATACGTGCTTAGGGAAAAGAACTTGCATGATATATATTGTCCATCCCCCCCGTGGCAGCGGGGTCCAAATGGATACTACAGGATATTAAGGTTCTCCTTTTAATAAAGAACCGGACCAACGCATTAGCACTTGGTGAACACATGAACTCCTCAAACTATGGTCATCACCGGGAGTGGTTCCGGTTATTGTCACTCCGGGGTTGCCGGATCATAACACATAGTAGGTAACTACAACTTGCAAGATCGGATCTAAAACACACATATATTGGTGACAACGTAATAATTTCATATCTGAAATCATGGCACTCGGGCCCTAGTGACAAGCATTAAGAATGGCAAAGTAGTAGCAACATCAATCTCAGAACATAGTGGATACTAGGGATCAATCCCCGTCAAAACTAACTCGATTACATGATAGGTCTCATCCTACTCATCACCGCCCAACGAGCCTATGAATAGATTACTCACGAACGATGAAGAGCTTCTTGGAATTAGAGAGGGAAGAAGGTTGATGATGATGATGGCGACGATCTCCTTGATCCGGAGCCCAAAACGGACTCCAGATCTGCCTTCCAGGGCAAGAACTGGATGTGGCGGCGCCTCTGGATCGTGAAACGCGATGAAATCTTCTCTCTTGATTTTTTTCGGGACGAAAGGGAATAAATAGCGCTGGAATTGGGGGCGGCAGAGCCACGTGGGCCCCACAAGCCTGGTAGCCACGGCCAGGGGGGAGGCCGCGGCTATAGGGCTTGTAGCCCACTAGCCCGTCCCCTCGGGTGGATCTTTGCGCAGGTATTTTTCATATTTTCCAAAAATATTCTCCGTAAAATTTCAGGACGTTCCGAGAACTTTCATTTCTGCACAAAAACAACACCATGGCAATTCTGGTGAAAACATCGTCAATCCAGGTTAGTTCCATGCAAATCATGCAAATTAGAGTCCAAAACAAGGGCAAAAGAGTTTGGAAAAGTAGATACGATGGAGACGTATCATCTCTCTCAAGCAACCGTGCAACCAAATAACAAAGAGTCTCTTGTGTCCCCAACACACCCAATACAATGGTAAGTTGTATAGGTGCACTAGTTCGGCGAAGAGATGGTGATACAAGTGCAATATGGATAGTAGATATAGGTTGTTGTAATCTGAAAATATAAAAACAGCAAGGTAATTAATAATAAAAGTGAGCACGAACGGTATTGCAATGCGTGGAAACAAGGCCTAGGGTTCATACTTTCACTAGTGATGTTCTCTCAACAATGATAACATAATTGGATCATATAACTAGCCCTCAACATGCAACAAAGAGTCACTCTAAAGTCACTAATAGCGGAGAACAAACGAAGAGATTATTGTCGGGTACGAAACCACCACAAAGTTATTCTTTCTGATCGATCTATTCAAGAGTCCGTAGTAAAATAACACGAAGCTATTCTTTCCGTTCAATCTATCCTAGAGTTCGTACTAGAATAACACATTAGGGCACACATCAACCAAGACCCTAATGTCACCTAGATACTCCATTGTCACCTCAAGTATCCCTGGGCATGATTATACGATATGCATCACACAATCTCAGAATCATCTATTCAACCAACACATAGAACTTCAAAGAGTGCCCCAAAGCTTCTACCGGAGAGTCAAAACGTATGCCAACCCATATGCAGAGGTTCCCGATGTCACAAAACCCGCAATTTGATCACCAAAACATACATCAAGTACTCACATGAATAGCCCATTGTCACCACAGATAGACACGTGCAAGACATACATCAAGTGTTCTTAAAGACTCAATCCGATAAGATAACTTCAAAGGGGAAACTCAATTCATTACAAGAAGAGTGAGGGGGAAGAACATCATAGGATCCAACTATAGTAGCAAAGCCTGCGGTACATCGAGATCATGACATCTCAAGAACACGAGAGAGAGAGATCAAACACATAGCTACTGGTACATACCCTCAGCCCCGAGGGAGAACTACTCCCTCCTCGTCATGGAGATCACCGGGATGATGAAGATGGCCACCGGAGATGGATTCCCCCTCCGACGGGGTGCCGGAACGGGCTCGCGATTGGTTTTTGGTGGCTACAGAGGCTTGTGGCGGCGGAACTCCCGATCTAGGTTTATTTGTGGAGGTTTCTTTATTTATAGGAGCGGATGACATCGAGAAAAAGTTAGGGGGACCCACGAGGGAGTCACGAGCCCCCCAGGCGCGCCCAGGGGGGTGGGCGCGCCTCCCTGTCTCGTGGCTTCCTCGGGACTCCCCTCTGGTATCTTTTTCTTCTGGTATTTTTGACATTTTCCATAAAAAATCACGGCTAAAGTTTTATTCCGTTTGGACTCCGTTTGATATTCCTATCTGAAAAAGGTCAAAAACAAGGAAAAAACAGGATCTGGCACTGGGCTCTAGGTCAATAGGTTAGTCCCAAAAATAATATAAAATAGCATATTCATGCATATAAAACATCCAAAGTTGATAATATAATAGCATGGAACGATAAAAAATTATAGATACGTTGGAGACGTATCATTGAATACATTGCTGCTAGATCTTGCTGTGCACAACTGCTTTGGATGAAGCAAACCCTCAAGGACTACGACATCAACTTGAAAAATGTGCCCCTCTAGTGCGACAATGAGAGTGCAATCAATATCGCCTACAACCCATTACAACACTCGAAGACCAAGCACATACATATTCGTCATCATTTTCTTCGTGATCATGTACTGAAGGGCAATATCATCATCGACCACGTGAAGACTGATGGACAACTAGCAAATGTCTTCACTAAGCCCTTGGATGAGAAAAGATTTTGCAAGTTGCGGTGTGAGCTAAATATCCTAGAATCTTAGAATGTCTTGTAAAATTCCACACATCCAAACACTGGTGCAAAATTGATGACTTAGATGTGCAACACACGACGTAACGTTTTTTCCTCAAACAATGATGAATAACATTCTGAGTGTGAAGAAATCAATGAAGAATCTGATTCTCACGGCCCTACGACAATTGTACGTGGCACATGAAATCTTCATTCTTATAGGGTGGGTAACGCCACCACCAAACTTTGAAATTCCTCAAATGATGAAATTCTTCAAAACCGAGGCTTTTTTCAAAGTCATCAAAATTTTCAAAGTCATCAAAATTTTCAAATTCATCAAATTTTATGAAACCATCAAAATTATCATTGACATCCAATCTTTCATTGTCATCAATTCTTTCAATGTCATCAAATTTTTGGATATCATCAATTTTTTCAATGTCATCAAACTTTTCAATGTCATCAAATCTTTCAAAATCATTATTGACTATATATATATAAACACACACACACACACACACACACACACACACACACACTTTCAAAGTCCTCAACAACATTCACTTATAGCTCTGTTTTGAAGTTGGATTCTCATCTAAGTGAATGTGATCGGACCCGAATCCCCTCTATGCTTAACTCAATCCAATCTATTCTCAATTCTTCATATGTGTTCTTATTGACACCTGTTCAAAGTCATCATTGAGTCCTTGTCAGTTAATGACTTTGCAACAATTCCCTCAAATTTTTTAATTTTTTTACCGTTACCGCAGTAACAACACCCACTATTCATGAACAGATAAGCACGACCTCCACTACCACCACCGCTTCTACGTGGGTGACACCCGTCGCGAGGAGTGCAACAGGAAGGGGCATTTTTGCCCGAAAAACCTGCCCCGAACCGTTTTCACCTGTGCTATAAATAGCTCACTTACCCCCTCCAGTGAAAACCCTTCCTGTCACTCTCACTCGCTCCTCTTACTTTCAGTCCTAGCGCCGCCGCCGAGCCTCCCTATCGCCGGAGAAGAAGAGCTTCGCTGCCTCGCCTTCGTCGTCGCCGGACTCACACCGACCGCGGAAATTCTTCATCCGCCGTCGCCGTAGCTGATTTCAGTTGCCAAGTTAGGGCACTGAAGATCTGAACTGACGAGCTTCCTCCTTTTTCTTCCTCAGTTCGTCGTGTTCTTCACTCAGGGTAAATAAAATCCAATTTTACTGCCCTGTTTAGATCTGTTTACTTTATGCAAATCTTTCAAATCTGTTATTCCTTAGAACACTTGATGAATTTCTCTAAGCCACCAAATTCTTCACGAGATTCTTCAATTGTGCAAATTCTCGAATCTGCACAACTCTGGAACCCAAGATCAGAATGCTTAGTCAAATTCCTCACCACTGTTATTGGCCAAAATTCCTCAACTTAATCAATTTTAAAATTCCTCAAATCTGAGAACGCATATGACCTCTTCAAATTCTTCGCACCTATACTGTGTTCACAGGTACAAAATGTCAACTGATGAATCTCTAGGTTCTCATCAACTTAACTCATTTGCAGCGTTTCTTGAAGAAAATCTTTCTATGTCCTCAAATTCATCAAGAAGTAAAATTCCTCAGTAAAAACTTCAGCTGAAGAAAATGGAAGAGCAAAAGCATCAGAAAGGTGGAAAGAAGCTAGAGCAAAATACTGCAATGGACATACCTGAAGAAATATACGCTGACTACTGCACTCTTGATGAGGAAATCTATGGCAAAGAACCACCTGTGAAGCGCAAGTTAAGGCTTCAAAATATTGAGAGGAGGTGGATGCATGAGTGGAAGAATTACAGATTCGTCACTCCTCGGTATGCCAAGAAGTTTGCTGTTAAACCTTCGTGCAAAAGACCTCCAATGGGACCACAACAAGCAGCACATCCCTCAAGCGTAGTCACAATTGATGACTATCCTGATGAAAAGGCCAAATATTTGGCCAAGCTGAAGAAAATGGCCAAAGGCACTAATGCTGCTGAAATAGCTGCTTCAGCCTCCTCCTCTGCTGCGGAGGCTTCTGCAACAGAAGCACCTCCAAAGAAGGCACCTGTGTAGAAATCCAGTGCCAGGCCTAAGTCCTAAACAACAGTTTCAAAGTCATCAACTGTTGCAAAGCCATCAACTGCAGCAAAATCATCACCTCCACTGGAGCCTCAGTCGAGCCAACAAGTAATAGGGACATCAATTCCCTCATACCCTTCTGCCTCAAGTTCTGCTCCAAAACCCTCAAGTCGCATCTTGAAGACCAAGGCCACAACAGGAAGAGGAAACAGGCCCAGCCCGAAGAAAGTCGTCGTAAATGTTCCTTCTGGATCAGAGAAAATGATGTTGCACCAACTCTTGAAGCAATCATTAGAAACAAGCAAGAAAGAGTTGCAATAGCAAAGGGCTCCCAAATTCCTCTAGCAGTGGACCCAAAGGTGATGCTGAATTTCATCGACCAATGGTATGTGGACCCAAACACACCTGATGATGACTTGCACCTTCCACCTGGACTCAGTCACATGGTTACCACTTTGATCAATGAAGAAAAGTGGAAAGCTCAGCAGGCTGAACAAGCCAAGAAAGCAAAGGCACAAAAGGAAAAGTTTTTGCATCAAAATGTTCTGAATTTGTCACCAGACCAGCTTGTTTCTACACAAGATGAGTTGAAAACACTCACTGAAGAACATACAAGTCTTCAAGCTGAAAGCAAGAGTATGAAAGTGAGATTCATCAACGCCACCTCAACTGCCGTTGATGGATACAACAAATGGGTTGCAGCCACAATGCCTCCTTCAACTTCTCAGACCCCTTACACTTTTCAATTGGCACCTTATGAAACTGATGAAGTTGATGAACCCGCTGTTGATGAACCTGCTGCCCGTGAGACAGCTGCCTCAAGAGCCGCTGATGAAACTACCACTTCAACTGCAACAGATGCCTTAGTTGATGAATCTGCCAGGCCGGCATCCTCCTATGCCGTGCCTGATGAAATTGCTGCTTCACCAAAATCCTCAAAGGTGAAGAAATACACACTTCCTTCTGCATCAGAAGTGAAGAAAACAAAGGCAACTGAAAAGGAAGCTAAGAAGAGAAAGGCATCGTCTGCTTCCAAGTCATTAAAGCCAAAACGTTTGAAGACTCTGCCCTCCAAGTCTTCACAGTCATCAGCACCAATAGATGTATCCCCAATCAGAATGGCCTCACCTTATATGCTTGTGCGATTTAGTATTGAACATACCATCCTAGAGGATGATGAAGAAATGGATGAGAACAACTCTGCCGCATCCACTCCGCTGTATGAGGAAATTTAAATTGATGACATTCCTCAAACAACAACTCCTCCACTACAGAAACCTCAGACCAATCTTGATGAAAAGGAGGATGATGAAATTGATGTGGACATTGGCAGCACCACACCAATGATCCATGATGAATTCTGGGAACAAGCTCATCCTAACTCACCTATGGCACCCCCAATTCATCAAAACTTGGATTCACCTACCAAAACAGAAGTGCTCACTGGCTCTGAGGAAAAGGGCACTACTGCCAAGTCTACACCTGCCACTGAATCAGCTGCATCAGCTGATGACAAAACTACCACTGAAGAAAATGTGCCTCATGAAACTACTCCGACACAGGCGGAAGACAATGCTGAGGAACCACATATTGATAATCCTGAGACTGCTATTGTTGTAGCTCAACCTCCTCGGACTGAAGAACAACTTCTGCGAGTTCTTCAACCTCAACAATGTCAGCCGTTATCCAAAAGGCCTAAGTTTGACAAGGAACTCTTTTATGATGAACATCATTTCTTCACTGGTGAAAACCCCTATGACAGGCTTCACATCAGGCACAAAAAAAATTGGACCAGAACTCAACTAAATTTCTATGCTGCTGTGATGGTCAACAAGAGGAAAATCTTCCACCACACTCATATTCCTCACGCAGACATGGAAGATATTGAATGCTTCATTCTAGTCCTCACAGTTCTTCAAGATGTAGATTTGCTCCAATTTTGCACAAGCATCACTGACTGGAACACAAAGTTGATTTTTTAGCTCTATGACACATTGCACATCTCTGGTTAACCCAATGACATCAATTCACGGGTCTTTGATTGGATGACTGAAGGAACTCATCTCAAAGCTCCAGCCACTGAATTGCTTCACTGCACAAATCTTCCAATTCCCTTAGAAAGAGCAAGATGTTTGTATGATGAAAGGGAGCAACCAAACTATCTGATGGAAGTCCTCATGAAGCCCCAAGCACCTAGCCAACCTCCAACGACTCAATTCCTCATCAAAGAATTGAAGTATGTGCCTCGAACACTTTACACAATCTTGTCATTCACCATTGCTCCTATCAAAGGACATGATTTTGAAGAAGATGTTGTGGGGATCATGAAGAATATGCTTTTTCATATTATACATGGTAATCCCATAAATCTTCATGATTTCTTCTTGAGGACAATAGGCAACAATGCAATGTCACCACATGAGCTCAAGATATATGCGCCCTGGCTGATGAGATTCATCAGAAACATATCAGGTATCAACTACCTTGTTGATTATCCAAATCATCTGAGCTATATGCCTCCTATCAGAGTCATCAAGAAGACCTTTGAGGAAATTGAAGGAAAAGAAAAATCTGTCATTGATGAAGGAACTCACCCACTAGATGGCCAATTCCGCAAGCCAACATCATATTCATCATTTGATGACACTGCTACTCAAGAGTCAGATGGTCGTGCAAAACCATCAAGCCCAGTAAATCCTCGTGTGATGACTGATCGTGAGCTGCTCACCACTCTACATAAGAAAGTGGATCAGAACCACAAATGGTTCAAGCGCCAGCTCGGATCCATTGTCAAAACCCTCAATGCGACTTAGAATGCTGTAAAGAGAAATCATTACTACCTTCATGAGGTATTTGATCGCACATGGGCCAGCCTGTATCATCTCAAGATGCCAAAGGAGCATGGGGAAATGGAGTTCATCGAGAACTTTGACTGGTCCTGGCCACTAAAGAAGAAATTCATGAAGATCTGAGTACCTAATTTGGAGGACAGTTCATTTTCCTCATACCGTGACGCTGATGATGATGAAGAGCAAGGCGACATTGCTTCCGATCCTACTCCACCAACAAACCCGAAGACATGTACTGCCACTTCTTCAAAATGAAATTCCTTAAGGCGTTAGTCCTCAGTTTAAGTCCCCTTTCGTCACTTGATGACAAAGGGGGAGAAATATGAGTTAGTCTTCAAACGGGTCAATTTATGAGCTATTATAAACTTTATTAAGTTACAAACTCTCGTTCTTCTGAGGTTTTTGATGTAATGAGTTGTAACTTAAGCCCGATGGTGGTATGATAATTTTGAATGTTTTTGATCGCATGTTTATTCCTCGGTTTGATTAAATGCATGCATGCTGAAATTCGTCAAACACTATCTTTCATCATGCATTTCAATTTCCTCATGTTATATGTCAAATGATTGCATGAATTACAAGATACATGTTTGTGACTGTACACATGCTCTATAAATCGCTGAGGAGTTTGAGTTATTCGATGAATAACGACCCCTAAAAATGAATGTCATCGGGTGATGACTTTGGTCATTTCTTGAAGACTTTGGTCACGAAGAAATTGACTTCAGTTAAAGACTTTGGTCATTTCTTGAAGACTTTGGTTGCGAAGAAATTGACTTCAGTTGAAGACTTTGGTCATTTCTTGAAGAATTTGGTCGCGAAGAAATTGAATTCAGTTGAAGACTTTGGTCATTACTTGAAGACTTTGATTGCAGAGAAATTGCGACAAAATTGATATTCCTTACGAAGAAATTGAAGATGAGGAATTCGGTGTACCTTGAAGAAAATGCTCTGAAGACTTTGAAGCTTGAGGATTTACTCTTTCTGTTTCATTTTCTTCTTTCTTGAGTCATAGAAACACCGTACTGTTAAAGGGGGTCAAGGTAATACTACGAAATGAATTTCCTCAATCATGCTCAACTCAAACCAACACATACCAAATCCTCTAGTGAGGAATTTGAGACATGAGGACTTTCACAGTTGAAAGTTCCGACCATTGCCGCACTATGCGCCACCTGTCCTAAACCTTATCCACCCAACGGTCACATCATTAAGGACATTTATGTCTTATCATGTCGGAATGCTCCCAGGCTATAAATAGCCACCCCCACAACCACTAGCTGGTTGGCTGCTCCATGAGAAACTGACACTTGTCTATTTGAGCAACCCAAATTCCTCGAAGACTTTGAGTGCAAATCATCAAGTGAGGAAATACCCCAAAACACCCAAACCAAACCCAAAACCGAAGTGATTGAGCATCACTAAAGAATTTGTTCATGTGTGGAACCGAGGCGTATTACCTTTGAGGACTGTGCATCCTCCATACGGCTAGGCGTGATGGTTTAGAGCATCCAGCAGTCAGTTGTGGTTTGCTGGGTGACCAAGTTTGTGAGGGTTTGGAAGTCTGCCCTGAAGACTTACCACAAGTGTTGGGCGAGGACTGTCTGTCCTTAGCTCAAGGAGAATACGGTAGGGACTGTGTGTCCTTAGGTTTCAATACCTAGCCGCTCCAAGCCAGACGTTCAACTGTCACAACAGTTGGAACTGGGTCATCAACAACTGTCTTCATCGAGCTCCTGGTTCTATTTTGTAACGCCCCGGACACACCCGCTGGCAGTCGTTACTCCTGGCGGGATCTAGACTAGCCCCACATATCAATACTAGTCGTTTCTACGCACTTTGTCCTCACTCATGCGCACCCGGGATCAACTTCCCAGTCTGTCACCCATCCTAGAACTACTCCAAGCCAAGCACGCTTAACCTGGGAGTTCTGTTCGAATGGGCTCCCGGAAAAGAAGGAATTCCTTATTGATATGAGTAGTCTATCATACCTAATAAGCCAGGCTATCACATACACCACCACTTAGAGGAACCGACGTCCTCGTCGGGCCATAGGAGCTTTCCCTCTTGGTACAAACGTCTGTGCATCTAGTCCAGTACGTGTACCATGCCGTGTGCCACGACGGGTTACTGTGCATCCAGTCCAGTACGTGTACCATGCCGTGTGCCACTGCGGGTCACAAACGTCATGAACAACATGACCGCACACCTGTCCGCAAACATCCGTGTAACCGCGAGGGTCGGCTCTCATGCCAAACTTGTAACGCCCCGGACACACCCGCCGGCGGTCCTTACTCCTGGCGGGATCTAGACTGGCCCACATATCAATACTAGTCTTTTCTACGCACTTTGTCCTCACTAATGCGCACCCGGGATCAACTTCCGGGTCGGTCACCCATCCTAGAACTACTCCAAGCCAAGCACGCTTAACTTGGGAGTTCTGTTCGGATGGGCTCCCGGAAAAGAAGGAATTCCTTATTGATATGAGTAGTCTATCATCCCTAATAAGCCAGGCTATCACATATTTCCTCAACCTCTTTCATTTCATCAATTGCATGTTGAAGACTTTCACCTTTACTGTTTGAAGAATTTGACTGAGGACTTTCATCAATTTTATCACCTCAAATTCTTCACTTTAGTTTTTCATCACCTGCTTGTCCTGTACTAGTATCCTGTGCGAACCGAATTGAAATCTTCACCTTGAGAACTTAGTTGTAGCCTGTTTTACATCTCTGTTCCTCACTATTTCCGCTGCACGTTTTTCATGACTGGGGACTTTCCTCACCAGGAATTTCCTCAGTGATGAATTTCTAAAAATCACCTATTCACCCCCCTCTAGTCGACTTAACGCACTTTCAAGTATGTATGATCTTCAACCAGTCACTTGCACGCTCCATTGTTCCGGAGAACGGAGTCTTAATCATCTTGCCCACGAGGCATGGTTCGCATGTGTCAAGTGATTCAAAATCAAGTAACTCCAAAAGTCCATTAGTATGGAGTTTTTTCATGCGTATTACACCAATATGACCTAAGCGGCAGTGCCACAAGAAAGCGGCGCTATCATTATTAACTCTACATCTTTTGGTCTTAATGTTATTGACATGAGTGTCATCACAATAGAGATTCAATATGAACAAACCCCTCACATTGGGTGCATGACCATAAAAGATATTACTCATATAAATAGAACAACCATTATTCTCTGTCTTAAATGAGTAATCGTCTCGCAATAAACAAGATCCAAATATAATGTTCATGCTTAACGCAGGCACTAAATAACAATTATTACAGTTCATCACTAATCCCGATGGTAACTGAAGTGAGATCGTGCCGACGGCGATCGCATCAACCTTGGAACCATTTCCCACGCACATCGTCACTTCATCCTTCACCAGTCTTTGTTTATTCCGTAGTTCTTGTTTCGACTTGCAAATGTGAACAACAGAACCGGTATCAAATACCCACGCACTACTACGTGAACCGGTAAGGTACACATCAATAACATGTATATCAAATATACCTTGTTTGGCGTTGGCCACCTTCTTATCGGCCAGATACTTGGGGCAATTTCGCTTCGAGTGACTAGTCCCCTTGCAATAATAGCACTCAATTTCCGGCTTAGGTCCAGTCTTGGGTTTCTTCGTCGGAGGGGCAATCTTCTTGGAGTTACCCTTCTTTCCTTTGTCGTTTTTCTTGAAACTGGTGGTCTTATTGACCATCAACATTTGATGCTCTTTCTGGATTTCTGACTTTGCGACTTTCAGCATCGCAAACAGCTCAACGAGTGACTTATCGATCCTTTGCATGTTATAGTTCAACACAAAGCTCTTATAGCTAGGCGGCAGTGATTGAAGAACTCTGTGAGTGATAGCTTCTTGCGGGAGTTCAATCCCTAGCTCAGCTAGACGGTGAGAGTACCCAGACATTCTGAGTATGTCTTCACTCACAGACCCGTTCTCCTCCATTTTGCAAGCATAGAATTTATCGGAGGTCTCATACCTCTCGATCTGGGCATTCTTCTCAAAGATAAACTTAAACTCCTGGAACATCTCATATGCTCCATGACATTCAAAAAGACTTTGAAGTCCCGGTTCTAAGACATACAAAATTGCACGCTGAACTAATGAGTAGTCATCCTTACGCGACTGCCAAGCGTTCCAAACATCTTGGGTCGCCGTAGTGGGTGGTGCATCACCTAGCGCAGCATTAAGGACATATTGCTTTTGGCCAACCGTGAGGATAAGCCTCAGATTACGAGCCCAGTCAACAAAGTTGCTTCCATCATCTTTCAGCTTAGCTTTCTCTAGGAACGTATTAAAATTCAGGGTTGCTACTGCACGAGCCATTGATCTACAACATAAAATTTTGCAAAGATTACTTAGACTATGTTCAAGATAATTGAGTTTAGCTAATCATATTACTAATAAACTCCCACTCAAATAGACATCCCTCTAGTCATTTGAGTGTAGCATGATCCAAACCCACTAATTCAAGTACGATCATCACGTGAGTTGAGATTAGTTTCAATGGTGAACATCTCCATGTTGATCATATCAACTATATGATTCATGCTCGACCTTTCGGTCTCTTGTGTTCTGAGGCCATGTGTGTACATGCTAGGCTCGCCAAGTTTAACCCGAGTGTTCCGCGTGTGCAACTCTTTTGCACCCGTTGTATGTGAACATTGAGTCTATCACACCCAATCATCACGTGGTGTCTCAAAACGACGAACTGTCGCAATGGTGCACAGTCTGGGAGAACACAACTTTATCTTGAAATTTTAGTGAGAGACCACCTTATAATGCTACCGTCATTCTAAGAAAAATAAGGTGCATAAAAGGATTAACATCACATGCAAATCACAAGTGACATGATATGGCCATGAACTTGTGCTTCTTGATCTCCATCACCAAAGCACCGGCATGATCTCCATCATCACTGGCGCCGCACTATGATCTCCATCATCGTGCCGCCATCGTGGTTGTCGCGCTATCTATGCTATCACTACTAAAGCTACAACCTAGCGATATAGTAAAAGCATCTACAAGCACAAACGTTAGTTTAAAGACAACCCTACGGCTCCTACTGGTTGTCGTAGCATTGACGTGCAAGTCGATATTAACTAAACAACATGATCATCTCATACATCCAATATATCATATCATGTCTTTGGCCATATCACATCACATGCATACCCTGCAAAAACAAGTTAGACGTCCTCTAATTTGTTCTTGCATATTTTACGTGGCTGCTATGGGTATCTAGTATGATCGCATCTAACTTACGCAAAGCCACAACGGTGATATGCAAATTGCTATTTAACCTTCTCCAAGGACTGCCTCGGTCCAATCCAATTCAACTAAAGTTGAAGAAACAGACAACCGCCAGTCATCTTTATGCAACAAGTTGCATGTTTGTTGATGAAACCGATCTCTCGTAAGCGTACGAGTAATGTTGGTCCGGGCCGCTTCAATTCAACAATACATCTGAATTAACAAAAGACTAAGGAGGGCAGCAAATCGAACATCAACACCCACGAACTCTTTTGTGTTCCACTCAAGATATCATCTACGCATGAACCTAGCTCATGATACCACTGTTGGTGAAGGTTGCATGGGAAACAAAAACAATTCCTACGCACACGAAGACCTATCATGGTGATGATCATCTACGAGAGGGATATTGAATCCACATACCCTTGTGGATCGCTAAGCGGGAAGCGTTAAGAAACGTGGTTGATTTAGTGGAACGTCTTCGTGATCCAAATCGATGCCGTCCCACGATCCGTCCCGATCAAGTACCGAACGTACGGCACCTCCGCGTTCAGCACACGTACAACTCGATGACGATCTCCGCCTTCTTGATCCTACAAGAGAGACAAAGAGGTAGCTGAATTCTCCGGCAGCAAAACGGCCTGGCGGTGATGATGGTGGAGCTACTCCGGCAGGGCTTCGCCGCGCCGAACCGAACTAGCTACGGTTGTCACGAAGTAGTGGTGGGAGAGAGAGCTGCACAATGGCTTGAGTTGAAAACCCTCTAAAACCTCCACTATATATAGGAGGAACAAGGGGGAGGGTGGCTTGCCTCCTACTCCAAGTAGGAGGGCTCGGCCGAGCCAAGGAGGGAGGTCTCCTCCTCGAATTCGGTTTGGTGGAGGAGTCGTTCCCTTCTTGTCCACCGCCTTCCTTTGTTTTTATTTTTTTCCTTTATTTTTGCTTCAGCCGAAATAGGCTTATTGGGCTGGCCTTACCAGCCCACTAAGAGCTGGTGCGCCACCCATGGGCCTATTAGGTCTCTCCCAGATGGGTGGCCCCTCCCGGTAACACCCCGAAACCCATTCGTCACTCCCGGTACTTTACCGGTAATGCCTGAAATCTTTCCAGAAGCCAAATGCAGCAATCCTATATATCAATCTTTGTTTCTGGACCATTCCGGAGACACTCGTGATGTCCGGGATCTCATCCGGGACTGTGAACAACATTCGGTTACCAACATCAATAATTCAACTATACCGAAAAGTCACCGAACCTTAAGTGTGCAGACCATGCGGGTTCGAGAACTATGTAGACATGACCTGAGACACTCTCCGATGAATATCCAATTGCGGGACCTGGATGCCCATATTGGATCGTACATATTCTATGATAATCTTACCGGTTGAACCTCTATGTCAAGGATTGAGTTAATCCCGTATATCATTCCCTTTGTCCTTGGGTATGTTACTTGCCCGAGATTCGATCGTCGGTATCCCAATACCTATTTCAATCTCGTCACTGGCAAATCTCTGTACTCGTTTCGTAATACAAGATCCCATGGCTAACTCTTAGTCACATTGCTTGCAAGGCTTGTTTGTGATGTTGTATTACCGAGTGGGCCCTGAGATACCTCTCCGTCACATGGAGTGACAAATCCCAGTCTTGATCCATGCTAACTCAACGGACACCTTCGGAGATACCTATAGAGTACCTTTATAGTCACCCAGTACGATTGCGACATTTGATACACACAAGGCATTCCTCTGGTGTCAGTGACTTACATGATCTCATGGTTATAGGAATGTACACTTGACATGCAGAAAACAATATCAACAAAATAACACGATCACATGCTACATTTATAGTTTGGGTCTTGTCCGTCACATCATTCTCCTAATGATGTGATCCCATTATCAAGTGACAACACTTGCATATGACTAGGAAACCTTAACCATCCGTGATCAATGAGCTAGTCAACTAGAGGCTTACTAGGGACATTGTTTTGTCTATACATCCACACATGCATTTATGTTTCCATTCAATACAATTTTGGCATGGATAATAAATGATATTTCCAATAGGTATGTCTCCCGCCGGCCGGCTGTGCGCCCGCTGGCGTCGTTGTGGGTCCTCGAGCGGGAGCCGGACGGTATCCGTGAGGTCTCCACTTGCTGCGCATTGGCCGCCTCGACGAGGAGGCGATTGCGGTCTTCGTGCGCCTCGTGAGCCGAACCCTCGAGGTTGTCCAGCTCGGCGATTGCCTCCTGCGCCGCCCGCATGTTCTAAACGGGAGTGTCGTAGAGGGGGAGGCCTCCGGCCAGCTCCTCGGCGACGATGACCCCACGACGTCTCACCCAGGCTATTCGGCTGGGCCTGGGGTTAGCCGGCGTGATGCAGTAGGCGGCATTGAACTCGCGTCGAGTGGCCTCAAAGTCGCGCTGGGTCACCTCCAGCGCTTCCGCCTCGCGGAGTAGGTGCTGACGGTGGTTGTCGAGCTCTTGGGTGGCGACGGCTGGGTCGGCCACCTATGCAACGGGGGTGCGGAGCGACTCTAGCGCCGCATGCTACTTCTCAAAAAACAGCACCGGAAATTGACATGTTGACGGAGATTGGGCTTGCATTGGTTTTTCCCTTGAAGAGGAAAGGGTGATGCAGCACACGAGCAGTAAGTATTTCCCTCAGTTTGAGAACCAAGGTATCGATCCAGAAGGAGGGTCTCGTCAAGTCCAGAGTACCTGCGCAAACACAAACAAGCTTGCACCCAACGCTTCAAAGGGGTTGTCAATCCCTTCAAGATTGTTTGCAAAGTGAGATCTGAACGCGGAAAGTGCAACGAAGTAAAAAGGTGTAAGGCTGAAAATATGGTGTGGAGTAGACCCTGGGGGCCATAGTGTTCACTAGAGGCTTCTCTCAAAATAGCAAGTATTACGGTGGGTGAACAAATTACGGTCGAGCAATTGATTCAAGCGCGCAAAGTCATGACGATATCTAAGGCAATGATCTAGCATATAGGCATCACGTCCGAGACAAGTAGACCGATACTTTCTGCATCTACTACTATTACTCCACACATCATGGATAACGGTCAATGTGTGGAGTAATAGTAGTAGATGCAGAAAGTATCGGTGTACTTGTCTCGGACTTGATGCCTATATGTATGATCATTGCCTTAGATATTGTCATGACTTTGCGCGGTTCTATCAATTGCTCGACAGTAATTTGTTCACCCACCGTAATATTTTCTATTTTGAGAGAAGCCTTTATTGAACACTATGGCCCCCGGGTCTATTCCACACCATATTTTCAGCCTTACTCTTTTTCTTCGTTGCACTTTCCGCCTTCAGATGTCACTTTGCAATCAATCTTAAAGGGATTGACAACCCCTTTATAGCGTTGGGTGCAAGCTCTTTTGTGTTTGTGTAGGTACTCTGGACTTGACAAGATTCTCCTACTGGATTGATACCTTGGTTCTCAAACTGAGGGAAATACTTAGTTCTCCTGTGCTCCATCACCCTTTCCTCTTCAAGGGAAAAGCCAACGCAAGCAAGTAATAGTAGTAGATGCATAAAGTATCGGTCTACTTGTCTCGGACGTGATGTCTATATGTATGATCATTGCCTTAGATATCGTCATGACTTTGCGCGGTTCTATCAATTGCTCGACAGTAATTTGTTCACCCACCGTAATATTTGCTATTTTGAGAGACGCCTCTAGTGAACACTATGGCCCCCGGGTCTACTCCACACCATATTTTTAGCTTTACTCTTTTTCTTCGTTGCACTTTCCGCCTTCAGATCTCACTTTGCAATCAATCTTGAAGGGATTGACAATCCCTTTATAGCATTGGGTGCAAGCTCTTTTGTGTTTGTGCAGGTACTCTGGACTTGACGAGATTCTCCTACTGGATTGATACCTTGGTTCTCAAACTGAGGGAAATACTTACTTCTCCTGTGCTGCATCACCCTTTCCTCTTCAAGGGAAAAGCCAACGCAAGCAAGTCTCCGTCAACGTGTCAATTTTTGTCGCTGCTGTTTGAGAAGTAGCAGGATGCTTGATACGTCTCCAATGTATCTATAATTTTTTATGGTTCCATGCTATTATCTTGTCAAACTTTGGATGTTTTTATGCATTTTATATCTTTTTTGGGACTAACTTATTAACTTAGTGCCAAGTGCCAGTTCCTGTTTTTTCCGTGTTTTTGACATTTTTCAGTGGAGAATATTAAACAGAGTCCAAATGAAATAAAACCTCCGAAAAGATTTTTTCCGGAACAGAAGATACGAGGGAGCTTGAGAACCAAGGCAAAGGGCACCAGTGGAGGCTGTTGGGGAACGTCGCATGGGAAACAAAAAATTTCCTACGCGCGCGAAGACCTATCATGGTGATATCCATCTACGAGAGGGGATGAGTGATCTACGTACCCTTGTAGATCGTATAGCAGAAGCGTTAGTGAACGCGGTTGATGTAGTGGAACGTCCTCACGTCCCTCGATCCGCCCCGCGAACAATCCCGCGATCAGTCCCACGATCTAGTACCGAACGGACGGCACCTCCGCGTTCAGCACACGTACAGCTCGGCGATGATCTCGGCCTTCTTGATCCAGCAAGAGAGACGGAGAGGTAGAAGAGTTCTCCGGCAGCGTGACGGCGCTCCGGAGGTTGGTGATGACCTTGTCTCAGCAGGGCTCCGCCCGAGCTCCGCAGAAACGCGATCTAGAGGAAAAACCGTGGAGGTATGTGGTCGGGCTGCCGTGGAAAAATCGTCTCGAATCAGCCCTAAAACCTCTGTATATATAGGTGGGAGGGAGGGGACCTTGCCTTGGGGCTCAAGGAGCCCCAAGGGGGTCGGCCGAGTCCAAGGGGGGAGGACTCCCCCCCCCCCCCAAACCGAGTTGGACTTGGTTTGGTGGGAGGGAGTCCTTCCCTTCCTTCCCACCTCCTCCTTTTTTTTCTCTTGATTTTTTCTTCTTGGCGCATAGGGCCCTTTTGGGCTGTCCCACCAGCCCACTAAGGGCTGGTGTGCCACCCTCAAGGCCTATGGGCTTCCCCGGGGTGGGTTGCCCCCCCGGTGAACTCCCGGAACCCATTCGTCATTCCCGGTACATTCCCGGTAACTCCGAAAACCTTCCGGTAATCAAATGAGGTCATCCTATATATCAATCTTCGTTTCCGGACCATTCCGGAAACCCTCGTGACGTCCATGATCTCATCCGGGACTCCGAACAACATCCGGTAACCAACCATATAACTCCAATACGCATAAAACAACATCGAACCTTAAGTGTGCAGACCCTGCGGGTTCGAGAACTATGTAGACATGACCCGAGAGACTCCTCGGTCAATATCCAATAGCGGGACATGGATGCCCATATTGGATCCTACATATTCTACGAAGATCTTATCGTTTGAACCTCAGTGCCAAGGATTCATATAATCCCGTATGTCATTCCCTTTGTCCTTCGGTGTGTTACTTGCCCGAGATTCGATCGTTAGTATCCGTATACCTATTTCAATCTCGTTTACCAGTAAGTCTCTTTACTCGTTCCGTAATACAAGATCCCGCAACTTACACTAAGTTACATTGCTTGCAAGGCTTGTGTGTGATGTTGTATTACCGAGTGGGCCCCGAGATACCTCTCCGTCACACGGAGTGACAAATCCCAGTCTCGATCCATACTAACTCAACTAACACCTTCAGAGATACCTGTAGAGCATCTTTATAGTCACCCAGTTACGTTGCGACGTTTGATACACACAAAGCATTGCTCCGGTGTCAGTGAGTTATATGATCTCATGGTCATAGGAATAAATACTTGACACGCAGAAAACAGTAGCAACAAAATGACACGATCAACATGCTACGTCTATTAGTTTGGGTCTAGTCCATCATGTGATTCTCCTAATGACGTGATCCAGTCATCAAGCAACAACACCTTGTTCATAATCAGAAGACACTGACTATCTTTGATCAACTGGCTAGCCAACTAGAGGCTTGCTAGGGACGGTGTTTTGTCTATGTATCCACACATGTAAATGAGTCTTCATTCAATACAATTATAGCATGGATAATAAACGATTATCTTGATACAGGAATTATAATAATAACTATATTTATTATTGCCTCTAGGGCATAATTCCAACAGTCTCCCACTTGCACTAGAGTCAATAATCTAGCCCTCACATTATCATGTGAATTACATTGTAATAAATCTAACACCCATACAGTTCTGGTGTTGATCATGTTTTGGCCGTGGAAGAGGTTTAGTTAGTGGGTGCGCTACATTCAGATCCGTGTGCACTTTGCATATATTTACGTCCTCTCCTTCGACGTAGTCGCGGATGAGGTTGAAGCGTCGTTTGATGTGTCTGGTCTTCTTGTGAAACCGTGGTTCCTTTGCTAAGGCAATGGCACCAGTGTTGTCACAGAACAAGGTTATTGGATTCAGTGCGCTTGGCACCACTCCAAGATCCGTCATGAACTGCTTCATCCAGACACCCTCCTTAGCCGCCTCCGAGGCAGCCATGTACTCCGCTTCACATGTAGAATCTGCTACGACGCTTTGCTTGGAACTGCACCAGCTTACTGCACCCCCATTAAGAATAAATACGTATCCGGTTTGCGACTTAGAGTCGTCTGGATCTGTGTCAAAGCTTGCATCGACGTAACCTTTTACGGCGAGCTCTTCGTCACCTCCATACACGAGAAACATCTCCTTAGTCCTTTTCAGGTACTTCAGGATATTCTTGACCGCTGTCCAGTGATCCACTCCTGGATTACTCTGGAACCTACCTGCCATACTTATGGCCAGGCTAACATCCGGTCTAGTGCACAGCATCGCATACATGATAGAACCTATGGCTGAAGCATAGGGGACGGAGCGCATATGCTCTCTATCTTCATCAGTTGCTGGGCACTGAGTCTTACTCAATCTCGTACCTTGTAGAACTGGCAAGAACCCTTTCTTGGACTGTTCCATTTTGAACCTCTTCAAAACTTTATCAAGGTATGTGCTTTGTGAAAATCCTATCAGGCGTTTTGATCTATCCCTATAGATCTTAATGCCTAGAATGTAAGCAGCTTCTCCTAGGTCCTTCATAGAGAAACTTTTATTCAAGTAATCCTTTATGCTCTCTAAAAACTCTACGTTGTTTCCAATCAGTAATATGTCATCCACATATAATATTAGAAACGCCACAGAGCTCCCACTCACTTTCTTGTAAATACAAGATTCTCCAACCACTTGTATAAACCCAAATGCTTTGATCACCTCATCAAAGCGTTTGTTCCAACTCCGAGATGCTTGCACCTGTCCATAAATGGATCGCTGGAGCTTGCACACCTTGTTAGCATTCTTAGGATCGACAAAACCTTCGGGTTGTATCATATACAACTCTTCCTTAAGGAAACCGTTAAGGAACGCCGTTTTGACATCCATCTGCCAGATTTCATAATCGAAAAATGCAGCTATTGCTAACATGATTCTGACGGACTTAAGCATCGCTACGGGTGAGAATGTCTCATCGTAGTCAACTCCTTGAACTTGTGAAAAACCCTTTGCCACAAGTCGAGCTTTATAAACGGTCACATTACCGTCAGCGTCCGTCTTCCTCTTAAAGATCCATTTGTTCTGAATAGCCTTGCGGCCCTCAGGTAGTACCTCCAAAGTCCACACTTTGTTCTCATACATGGATCCTATCTCGGACTTCATGGCTTCCAGCCATTTGTTGGAATCTGGGCCCACCATTGCTTCTTCATAATTCGCAGGTTCATTGTTGTCTAACAACATGATTGATAAGACGGGATTACCGTACCAATCTGGAGCAGCACGTGGTCTCGTCGACCTGCGTGGTTCGACAGAAACTTGAACTGGAGTTTCATGATCATCATCATTAACTTCAACCGGCGTCGCAATGACAGAGGTTTCCCCTTGCCCTGCGCCACCATCCAGAGGGATGAGAGGTTCGACAACCTCGTCAAGTTCTATCTTCCTCCCACTCAATTCTCTCGAGAGAAACTCCTTCTCGAGAAAAGCTCCGTTTTTAGCAACAAACACTTTGCCCTCGGATTTGAGATAGAAGGTGTACCCAACTGTCTCTTTTGGGTAACCTATGAAGACGCACTTTTCCGCTTTGGGTTCCAGCTTTTTAGGCTGAAGCTTTTTGACATAAGCATCACATCCCCAAACTTTAAGAAACGACAACTTTGGCCTTTTGCCATACCACAGTTCGTATGGTGTCGTCTCAACGGATTTTGATGGTGCCCTATTTAAAGTGAATGCAGCTGTTTCTAATGCATAGCCCCAAAATGATAAGGGCAAATCAGTAAGAGACATCATAGATCGCACCATCTCTAATAGAGTACGATTACGACGTTCGGACACACCATTACGCTGTGGTGTTCCAGGCGCTGTTAACTGTGAAACAATTCCACATTGTCTTAAGTGAGCACCAAACTCGAAACTCAGATATTCACCCCCACGATCAGACCGTAGGAACTTGATCTTCTTGTTACGATGATTTTCCACTTCACTCTGAAATTGCTTGAACTTTTCAAATGTTTCAGACTTGTGCTTCATCAAGTAGACATAACCATATCTACTTAAATCGTCAGTGAAGGTGAGAAAATAACGATATCCGCCGCGTGCCTCCACGCTCATCGGACCACACACATCGGTATGTATGATTTCCAACAAGTCACTTGCACGCTCCATTGTTCCTGAGAACGGAGTCTTAGTCATCTTGCCCATGAGGCATGGTTCACACGTGTCAAGTGAATCAAAGTCAAGTGACTCCAAATGTCCATCAGCATGGAGTTTCTTCATGCGCTTTACACCAATATGACCTAAGCGGCAGTGCCACAAAAATATGGCGCTATCATTGTTAACTCTAACTCTTTTGGTCTCAATGTTATGTATATGCGTATCGCTATCAAGATTCAATATGAACAATCCTCTCACATTTGGTGCATGACCATAAAAGATGTTACTCATAGAAATAGAACAACCATTATTCTCTGACTTAAAAGAGTAACCGTCTCGCAATAAACAAGATCCAGATATAATGTTCATGCTCAACGCAGGCACTAAATAACAATGATTTAAGTTCATCACTAATCCTGACGGTAACTGAAGTGACACTTTGCCGACGGCGATTGCATCAACCTTGGAACCATTTCCTACGCGCATCGTCACTTCATCTTTCGCCAGCCTTCGCCTATTCCGCAGTTCCTGTTTCGAGTTGCAAATATGAGCAACAGAACTGGTATCGAATACCCAGGCACTACTACGAGAGCCGGTTAAGTACACATCAATAACATGTATATCAAATATACCTGGTTTTTCTTTGCCCGCCTTCTTATCTGCCAGATACTTGGGGCAATTGCGCTTCCAGTGACCCATACCCTTGCAATAGTAACACTCTGTTTCCGGCTTAGGTCCAGCTTTGGGTTTCTTCGTCGGATTGGCAACAGGCTTGCCTCTCTTCTTCGAATTGCCCTTCTTGCCTTTGCCGTTTCTCTTGAAACTAGTGTTCTTATTCACCATCAACACTTGATGCTCTTTACGGAGTTCAGACTCTGCGACTTTCAGCATCGCAAACAACTCGCCGGGAGACTTGTTCATCCCTTGCATGTTGTAGTTCAACACAAAGCCTTAATAGCTTGGCGGCAGTGATTGAAGGATTCTGTCAGTGATAGCTTCTTGCGGGAGTTCAATCCCCAGCTCAGCTAGACGGTTTGAGTACCCAGACATTTTGAGCACATGTTCACTGATAGATGAGTTTTCCTCCATCTTGCAAGCATAGAATTTATCGGAGGTCTCATACCTCTCGATCCGGGCGTTCTTCTGAAAGATAAAGTCCAACTCCTGGAACATCTCAAATGCTCCATGACGCTCAAAGCGACGTTGAAGTCCCGGTTCTAAGCCATACAAGACTGCACATTGAACTATTGAGTAGTCCACCTTACGTGCTAACCAAGCGTTCTTAACATCCTGATCAGCCGTAGCGGGTGGTTCATCTCCTAACGCAGCATTAAGGACATAATCCTTCTTCCCAGCTTCCATCATCTTTCAACTTAGCTTAAGATTACGAGCCCAGTCTACAAAGTTGCTTCCATCATCTTTCAACTTAGCTTTCTCTAGGAACGTATTAAAATTCAGGATGACTGTCGCGTGAGCCATGATCTACAACACAAATATATCCAAAGTGGACTTAGACTATGTTCAAGATAATTAGAGTTTAACTTAATCAAATTATTCGCTCAACTCCCACTCAAAAAGTACATCTCTCTAGTCATTTGAGTGGTTCATGATCCACTTACACTAGCTCAAGTCCGATCATCACGTGAGTTGAGTATAGTTTCAGTGGTAAGCATCCCTATGATAATCATATCATCTATATGATTCATGATCGACCTTTCGGTCTCATGTGTTCCGAGGCCATGTCTGCACATGCTAGGCTCGTCAAGCTTAACCCGAGTGTTCCGCGTGCGCAACTGTTTTGCACCCGTTGTATGTGAACGTTGAGTCTATCACACCCGATCATCACGTGGTGTCTCGAAACGACGAACTGTAGCAACGGTGCACAGTCGGGGAGAACACAATTTCGTCTTGAAATTTTAGTGAGAGATCACCTCATAATGCTACCGTCGTTCTAAGCAAAATAAGGTGCATAAAAGGATTAACATCACATGCAATTCATAAGTGACATGATATGGCCATCATCATGTGCTTCTTGATCTCCATCACCAAAGCACCGGCACGATCTTCTTGTCACCGGCGCCACACCATGATCTCCATCAACGTGTTGCCCTCGGGGTTGTCGTGCTACTCATGCTATTACTACTAAAGCTACATCCTAGCAAAATAGTAAACGCATCTGCAAGCACACACATTAGTATAAAGACAACCCTATGGCTCCTGCCGGTTGCCGTACCATCGACGTGCAAGTCGACATTTCTATTACAACATGATCATCTCATACATCCAATATATCACATCACATCATTGGCCATATCACATCACAAGCATACCGTGCGAAAACAAGTTAGACGTCCTCTAATTTTGTTGTTGCATGTTTTACGTGGTGACCATGGGTATCTAGTAGGATCGCATCTTACTTACGCAAACACCACAACGGAGATATATGAGTTGCTATTTAACCTCATCCAAGGACCTCCTCGGTCAAATCCGATTCAACTAAAGTTGGAGAAACAGACACTTGCCAGTCATCTTTGAGCAACGGAGTTACTCGTAGCGATGAAACCGGTCTCTCGTAAGCGTACGAGTAATGTCGGTCCAAGCCGCTTCAATCCAACAATACCGCGGAATCAAGAAAAGACTAAGGAGGGCAGCAAAACGCACATCACCGCCCACAAAAACTTTTGTGTTCTACTCGAGAAGACATCTACGCATGAACCTAGCTCATGATGCCACTGTTGGGGAACGTCGCATGGGAAACAAAAATTTTCGTACGCGCACGAAGACCTATCATGGTGATGTCCATCTACGAGAGGGGATGAGTGATCTACGTACCCTTGTAGATCGTACAGCAGAAGCGTTATTGAATTCGGTTGATGTAGTGGAACGTCCTCACGTCCCTCGATCCGCCCCGCGAACAATCCCGCGATCAGTCCCACGATCTAGTACCGAACGGACGGCACCTCCGCGTTCAGCACACGTACAGCTCGACGATGATCTCGGCCTTCTTGATCCAGCAAGAGAGACGGAGAGGTAGAAGAGTTCTCTGGCAGCGTGACGGCGCTCCGGAGGTTGGTGATGACCTTGTCTCAGCAGGGCTCCGCCCGAGCTCCGCAGAAACGCGATCTAGAGGAAAAACCGTGGAGGTATGTGGTCGGGCTGCCGTGGAAAAATCGTCTCAAATCAGCCCTAAAACCTCCGTATATATAGGTGGGAGGGAGGGGACCTTGCCTTGGGGCTCAAGGATCCCCAAGGGGGTCGGCCGAGTCCAAGGGGGGAGGACTCCCCCCCCCCCCAAACCGAGTTGGACTTGGTTTGGTGGGAGGGAGTCCTTCCCTTCCTTCCCACCTCCTCCTTTTTTTCTTTTCTTTTCTCTTGATTTTTTCTTCTTGGCGCATAGGGCCATTTTGGGCTGTCCCACCAGCCCACTAAGGGCTGGTGTGCCACCCTCAAGGCCTATGGGCTTCCCCGGGGTGGGTTGGCCCCCCGGTGAACTCCCGGAACCCATTCGTCATTCCCGGTACATTCCCGGTAACTCCGAAAACCTTCCGGTAATCAAATGAGGTCATCCTATATATCAATCTTTGTTTCCGGACCATTCTGGAAACCCTCGTGACGTCCGTGATCTCATCCGAGACTCCGAACAACATTCGGTAACCAACCATATAACTCCAATACGCATAAAACAACGTCGAACCTTAAGTGTGCAGACCCTGCGGGTTCGAGAACTATGTAGACATGACCCGAGAGACTCCTCAGTCAATATCCAATAGCGGGACCTGGATGCCCATATTGGATCCTACATATTCTACGAAGATCTTATCGTTTGAACCTCAGTGCCAAGGATTCATATAATCCCGTATGTCATTCCCTTTGTCCTTCGGTATGTTACTTGCCCGAGATTCGATCGTCAGTATCCGTATACCTATTTCAATCTCGTTTACCGGTAAGTCTCTTTACTCGTTCCGTAATACAAGATCCCGCAACTTACACTAAGTTACATTGCTTGCAAGGCTTGTGTGTGATGTTGTATTACCGAGTGGGCCCCGAGATACCTCTCCGTCACACGGAGTGACAAATCCCAGTCTCGATCCATACTAACTCAACTAACACCTTCGGAGATACCTGTAGAGCATCTTTATAGTCACCCAGTTACGTTGCGACGTTTGATACACACAAAGCATTCCTCCGGTGTCAGTGAGTTATATGATCTCATGGTCATAGGAATAAATACTTGACATGCAGAAAACAGTAGCAACAAAATGACACGATCAACATGCTACGTCTAGTAGTTTGGGTCTAGTCCATCACGTGATTCTCCTAATGATGTGATCCAGTCATGAAGCAACAACACCTTGTTCATAATCATAAGACACTGACTATCTTTGATCAACTGGCTAGCCAACTAGAGGCTTGCTAGGGACGGTGTTTTGTCTATGTATCCACACATGTAAATGAGTCTTCATTCAATACAATTATAGCATGGATAATAAACGATTATCTTGATACAGGAATTATAATAATAACTATATTTATTATTGCCTCTAGGGCATAATTCCAACAGAGGCCACAATCCCCCTAGCCGCTGCCTGGGTGGGGCCGCGCCTAGCAGGCTTGTGGGCCCCCTGTGGCTCCTTTGCCCTACTTCTTCCAAATCCCCGAAAAATATGAAACCACAGGAGAGAGCCACGAAAATACTTTTCCGCTGCCGCAAGCTTCTGTCTCCGCAAGATCCCGTCTGGGGCACGTTCTGGTGCCGTGCCGGAGGGGGGAATCGGACATGGAGGGATTTTTCATCAACACCATTGCCTCTCCGATGATGCGTGAGTAGTTCACCATAGACCTTCGGGTCCATAGCTATTAGCTAGATGGCTTCTTCTCTCTCTTGGATCTTCAATACAAAGTTCTCCATGATATTCATGGAGATCTATCCGATGTAATCTTCTTTTGCGGTGTGTTTGTCGAGATCCGATGAATTGTGGATTTATGATCAGATTATCTATGGATCTTATTTGAGTTTCCTCTTATCTCTTATATGCATGATTTCATATCCTTGTAATTCTCTTCGAGTTGTGGGTTTCGTTTGGCCAACTTGATCTATAATTCTTGCAATGGGAGAAGTGCTTGGTCTTGGGTTCATACTGTGCGGTGACCTCACCCAGTGACAGAAGGGGCAGCGAGGCACGCATCATGTTGTTGCCATCAAAGGTAAAAAGATGGGGTTTATATCTATTGCATGAATTTATCCCTCTACATCATGTCATCTTGCTTAAGGCGTTACTCTGTTTGTTATGAACTCAATACACTAGATGCATGCTGGATAGCGGTCGATGTGTGGAGTAATAGTAGTAGATGCAGAAAGTATCGGTCTACTTGTCTCGGACGTGATGCCTATATGTATTATCATTGCCTTAGATATTGTCATGACTTTGCGCGGTTCTGTCAATTGCTCGACAGTAATTCGTTCACCCACTATAATATTTGCTATCATGAGAGAAGCCTCTAGTGAACACTATGGCCCCCGAGTCTACTTCACATCATATTTTCAGCCCTACACTTTTACTTTGTTGCACTTTCCGCCTTCAGATCTCACCTTGCATTCAATTGTGAAGGGATTGACAACCCCTTTGTAGCGTTGGGTGCAAGTTTGCTGTTTTTGCGGAGGTACCTTGGAGGCTTGGCTTGATACTCCTACTGGATTGATACCTTGGTTCTCAAACTGAGGGAAATACTTACTGCTACTGTGTTGAATCACCCTTTCCTCTTCAAGGGAAAAACCAACGCAAGCTCAAGAGGTAGCAGCCGTGCTGATGTATATTCTACCCAGCACGAGAAGGATCCATGCCATGCTAGTGTGTTCCAGCCTGGCTGCCTATTTAGACCCCTCCCACTTGTGAGCCGCATCTCTGTCCATCTAGTAAGCCAGATCCCTGCAAGAGAACCCAAGCTAGTATCCCCAAACCAGCAGCCAAGGCCAGTTCTTCCAAAACACCCACTTTCCATAGTCGAACTTTAGCTGATGGTTATCATGGCTTTCTGCCCATCCTTTCGAGTATGCTCACTCGAGCCCTTGGCCGTAGTAAGCCTTTAGTGTATTTGGTGTTCCAATCGGAACCCGTTCCCCATATTTGCCGATTCTATGCGAAGGTGCATATCAACCCAGGTACAGCAGCGGATGGGAAACCCATGAATTTTCGTGGCAAACCCATGCCCACCCCCGCGTTGGTTGTCCAGATAGCTGCTGCGGAAGCCATCACCCGTCTTCGTTTCCAGTTTCCGCAAGTGGCGGAGATGCACGAAGCTATCCAACAACTTCGTCATCGGGATGTGTTCCGTCAAGTTCCCCACTGCAGCTCCAGCAGTTGAGCCCCAACCTATAGAGGTGTCCAGTGATGGAGACGGAAGTTGACTCAGCCTTCGTCCCTCAAGAGAGCCCCAACAAGAGTAGGCCCATTTGTGGTTTCGACAGTGAGCGAAGCCAGGAGATGCTGCAAGTATGTGTGTTGCGAAGACTGTTTCTTCGCGTGCGTCTAGGATTAGGACGCTCTAGTTCGGAGTGAGTTGTTATTAGCCGCCTAGTAGGGCTGCGTGTTGTTGTATGATTGTACTGCTTGCATTGCTTGTGCCTGTGTGCTATTGTAATGATATGTATACTTGTTTGCTCTGTGTGCTTGGTTCATCTGTCACCCTATTAAGCAAAAATGTTTAACAAAGCTGACAGTGGATTCTTAACAAGATTCTAGTCAATAGAGCACTTACACCTAATAACAACGGACTCTCCCAGAGTCCCTAATGAAACGCGAGCTGGTGTAGGTGTATGTATACCAGGAGTACATACACCCACTAGCATTAAAACACCTTAGTGTAACCTGCTTGATATGTTTCTTTCTTCTGCCTGCATTTTGCCACCATGTGCATTCTGCATCTACATGCATATTAGTCTGAATAGGTTGCATGTGAATCGCTGGTTGCAATCTCACAGAAATTCTGAGAAATTTTATTGCAACATAGACCTTTACAACCTTTCCAGACCAAGACCTAAACCTTGATCATACCCCAGCACCCACCCGTTGTGGATGCCGTTCAGCAAGGAGCAACCAGCAGCGTGGTCTCCACACTGGCAGAGCCCCACTGACCGGACCACACTAACCCCAGACCCAGCGGCTCCTCTGTCACCGTCTTGTGTGATGTTGACAGGCCACCCCTCGCCCCCACCGCCCGCGATTATTACGCCGGCCTGAGAAGGCGTAGTTGACCCCAGTCACCCCTCTAGCAGTGGCATCGCGGCGATCATCGAGGATCACCGCACAGAGAAGTAGTGAGCCGCCAACCAATGCCGCCAGTAGACGAGCCCAGAGGATCGTGAGCAGCTCCGACCCCACGTCCGCCATTAGTGCCTTGCCTTGCACTCCTACAACCAGAAGGAGAAGGAGAAGAGAAGGAAGATGTGAGGTAGGGTGTGAGGTGGAAGAGAGAAGAAAACCGCGGTCGTTTTTATAGCCCCAGCCCGGTCTACGGTGAGCGAGGTCCAGGAGACCGCGCGCTGCTCGATCACCGGCGTCCAGGAGACGAATCCTCGAGCAGTGTCGACCAGCGTTGGCCCGCGATGGGAGTGATCTATGCGTTGTCCTCGTGCATGCCGCGCACTACCGTTGTAGGGTGCTTTACGCCCTAGGATCTAGGCGTGCATAGTGCCTAGCCACACTCCGAACAGCGCAAGAGCGAGTGAGAGTCGTTGGCCGGAGAAAGAAGAAGGCTGCCAGTGGGCCCTCACCTGACAGCGAGAGAGGCCACAGTTCATTGTGGTGCCCCAAGCATTTTCGGAAAAAGGAAAATTTTCTTTTTCTAAAATGACAGGGGCACCCAGTGGCCCTTACCTATGGAGTAGATCCCGCGATATCCATATCTCGATCTGGCTGTACCAATTTTTGGTACTCTTAACCCGATTGCTTTCAACCATAGGGATAAGGACAACTCCAGAGGTTTTCATAGGAGGCGTAGTAGTTTTGTTCTAAGCTAACCCTAGGAATCTTGAGGACGAGATTCTTCTCTGGGGGAAGGTTTGTAACACCCCAAAAATTGGGTTATCGATTTTTGTGTTGTTATTCCTTCCTAGCTTTTCTGTCGCAAATTTTTCCTCTAGAATTTGGCAAATGACCAGGTGAATCCAGTCTATCCTCGACCTCTCAGTGCTTTTCCCATGTCCTTGTGCCAGCCTACCCTTGTTGAGTAAACCCCGAATCTCTTTCAAACCCTAGTTCCGAAATATTGGAACTGGGAATCCTGCCTTTGTGTTTACAAAGGAGCTATGATTTCCCTTGCTCTGTTGATCCTCCCAAAATTTCTAGAGATCCTTCTTCCCTCATAAACCCTAGACGTGCAAAAATACTGCCAAGTCCCGTGCAATTTTTCTCATCTAGAATTAATTCATTTCTGTGCCTTTCTGAGGAATTAAATCCAAGAAAATACCTATCCACCTCCCAAGGTCCTGAGAACTTGTGGATATATTCTTTGTGATCATATTGAGCTCCCATAAAATATTGGCCATTACTAAATGGGGAAAATTGCCTTTTTCCTATTTAAAGCCAACATTCCCATTTGGGGCCTTTCCAAAGGAACTACCATGTTGGTAGCTAGGACAAATCCCAAATAATTTGTGGAGCTTCTCATGTCCATATATTCACCATTTCCATCAAAACATCAAGTTCCACAATTCAAAAGTTGAGCACAACATCCCTTTGCAAATTCTGTCCAGATTTTCTGTTTACAAAGAAAGTGCTTGATTCCTTGATCCCATTGGGCTGAAATTTTGCAAGGTAGTTCATTATGATAAATGACCCTTGTCCACCAAAATTTAGCCCATTGCATTTATCCTTTCTCCCTTAGAAAATTATACAAGTTTTTGTCCAGATTGGAGCACTGTGAAGGGAGTACCATTTATACTTATGCAAATGGTATTAAGTTTTTACAGTGACTCCATATGCCTAAATCATTGATCTGCACCAATTTTGAGCCATATTCATCTAGCCATTTGATCCCGACATCATCTTCTTCATTTCTGGTCAGATTGCTAGGTTACAAAGGAAGTACCCCCTAGACTTATTTGTTTGTGCTGCATTTTGGCTAAGATACTCAATCTAGTGAGTGGTCATCCTCAACCAAAGATCGGGCCTAGAGGTGCACTTTGATGGCCACTGCATGGCACAAACACCTTGTTGTTGGCTTATTGTTGAGCAAGGAGAGGTCACACGAGAGCTGTTGTGTAGTGTTTGATGGGTCAGGTCAACTCAGAGTAGTGTGGAGAAGGCCCTAGACATATTTTGGCAGCATGTGGAGCGTGGCAATGCCGTGGCCGCGTGGTGACCACGGGCAGAGCATGCCAAATCGGTGCTTTGTGCTTTGGATCCTTCGGGAGCCCCTTTCCAGCGAGCTCCAGCTTGTCTGGCAGCGCCGTAGAGCCATCCACCACTCACGTGAATCGTCCAGAGCCCTCTCCCCCCTCGTCCCGTAGTTCCTGGAGGCATCTGCATCCATGGATGCTCCACCGGAGCTCCACCACGACACCGAACGTCGAGAAACTTCTCTGGCGTCGTCTAGCCCCTTCCCTCAGCTATAAGAAGCATGCCCTGAGCCTCTCGAAGACAAGCAAGCCCTCCAGCCCTTCCGTCAAGCCCGTGGAGCTCGCTTCCACTCCAATGGATGAAGGCCGTCGTCGGACTCCGCAACGATTCCAACGCATTGTCCCTTCCCCTCCCTCTACTTTGCTACCTAGCCCTCCTTTGGACCCTGCAGCCGCCGCCAACCTCAACCACGACGAGGAAGCCTTGTCGATGCGCACCCTCCTCTTCGCAGCTTCCTGCCGTTGTGGCCTTCCCGTGGCGCCGATGCTGTGGGCAGCCCAGCCAACCCCACGGCCACCTACGGGTGTGGCGTGAGCCGCCGGAGCCAACGTGCCCGTTGACCGGCCCTCCGGAGCAGTGAGGTGACGGCAAGGACCGGCGCCCGATCTCCTCTGCCAGCGGCGCGAGGAAGACGAAGCCTGCAGGAGGAGGAGAGAGAGATGGGGCGGGCCTGCACGTCGGTCAAAGAGAGAGAAGTCAACGGGCCCGCGGTCAGGTTTAGTGTGGAAACGTATTTTCAATAGTATGTTTTCCTATTTTTAAAGCATACTTTGCTTCGGCCTGGAGCCTTAATACGTTTTCTCTAAATTGAAAACGTACTTCAGCAAATGCGCTTTCAGTTTTAACCAGCCGACCGAATCTACTATATTATAAACGTTCACTAGTTAAGAGCAGAAATGGATAAGTTTTTATTTGATTTCTGCCTAACGAATGAACGTCCGTATCTTCGCGACCGTAACTTCGATTGAGGTAAAACCAACGCCCACTTCTTCGTCTCTTCGATCCCGTCACGTTGGTACCATTTCCATACTGTTTTCACACAGTGGAAATTGACGATTTTTCCCTTGCCCTCTGATTGAGCCCTCCGAGAAGGAAAATTCTCCAACAAATCTTTCAGGCGTTTTATCGCGCTTCTTTCTGGCGTATTCATAGACCCCACGCAAGCCAACCTATTATTACGAGCTCTGGACTTGCGTGATGACTTTGCTTGCACCCTGTGTGGTTATCGTAGTACATTTAGATCATCTGTTAGTTTGCACTTGCATGCACGTGTTATGACATTCGTATTAGATGCTAGCATTACTTCTCATCTAATGCCATGTCTTGTTTACATATTACCATGCTAATAATAATAATGTTAATAATATTGACATGTTAGTACTAGGGTTTGATCTCATGCCATGATTGTCAGCACTATTGTTTTGCTATGCTATTGTTTAGCACTTATACTTGTCGAGGTAATGGATGGATAGGACGAGTTGAGTTAACAAATGCAACCTAGTTGGTTGATCTTGAGTCATCTGTCCGGGCTTATCCGTGCAACCACATTTGTCGGTATGGGATGGCCTTGACTAGGTCTGATTGTGTGCTCTTCCACCGGTACCTCCAAAGAGGGAGGGTTATGCACGCACGCTACCCTGATTAGGTAGGAAGTGATAACCGTGTGAGCCAGTTGAGTTGTTTTATGCCGGCATCCCCGTTTGGGACAATTTAGTTTGGCCACGACAGTGGCAGTAATCATGAGGACACAGGGCCACCCCGGGCAGGACTCCGGGGGAGGATGAATGTCGGTGGTAAGATGGAAGCACTAGTGGGGACGGGGCCTTTAGCCCCGGCCCGTAAGGGGCTTTAGTCCCGGTTCACCAACCGTGACTAAAGGGGCGGGACTAAAGTCCTAACCTTTCGTCCCGACCCTCTTAAAAGCCGGGACTAAAGGTGCTCCACATGGGCGCCTCGTAGCGCCCTAGGGGCAGGACCTTTAGTCCCGGTTCGTTACACGGGCCGGGACTAAATATTTTCAGATTTTGCTTGTTTTTGGGTTTTTTTTAATGAAATTATTTTTGGGTTTTAGGGTTTTAGGGTTTAGGTGTTCGGGAGATTAACGTGATGCCTCGTTTGGTGTTCGGGAATTAGTTTTCATATAATTTAAATAGAAATAATTATGCATATATATATAAGGTTAACTTATCTTACAAGCGAGCATATATATACAATTATATGGAGATCTGAATTATCGGGACTAGAGCCCGTCTATTTGATTACATGGACGAACATCAGTAATGGCCCCTAGCTACACTAAATCGTCCTTTGTCATCTATAGTTTCCGTCCTCAGAAAGGTCGCAAGCTCCTCTGCAACAGCAATCGCGCGTTGCTTTGGTAGGACTTTCATCATCATGGCCGTGTGCTATATAAGAAGAGGAGATGAATATGAATATCAATCATGATAACAAAGAATGACGGGTAAAAATAGAGGTGTGAATGTTCATTGCTTACCTTGAATCTGTGATCCTTGTGCTCAGAGGTAAACGTGTGAATGGTCTCGCAAACATAGTATCCGCATAGATGCTTTCCCCGTGGCTGCTGGTCGCACTTTACGAGAATAGAATATATATAATCAAAATAATAATCTAGCATCATAAATGTATTGAAAATAGAAGTATATCATACTACTACTTACCTGAGCCGCTCTAAAGGTCAACTTCTCATGCTCGATACCGGGAGTCACGCACTTGAACCGCTTCCAAACCCTGCCCGACAAGGATAATGATTTGCTAAGTTTTTCATTAATTGATATATCATAAAATCATCGAAAGGACCGATAGAGCGCAAGAATGATTGAAATTACCCTTGGAGCATGTCCTGCAGGCTTTGGAACTGTTCCATGGGTCTCGATAATGGGTCGAAGGCATCAACTCTTCCCTTATCAATTTGAATATCCGATCAAATCCAATGAAAGCTGCACATGTATATATATATATATATGTCAGTAACTTATTAATTACACTTATAAGTGAATGGACACAATAGAGTAAAGACCCTCACCTGAAGTTGTATGGAAACAGTATGTGGTCACAGAAATTTTGATCTGTTAGAAACCTTAGAAGGTTTTCCTCCGTCTCCATGGGATAATTAGTTAGCGTCGCTATATGTATTTTATCTAGGTCAATAAACCCAATATTTAGATGCTCTTACTTTTACAATACAAAATCTTCATTCTGCATAATAGAGTACAAGTTATATATAGACAATGAATTGAAATAACTAAACAAGTTATATGTAGACAACGAATTGAAAAACTTACAGACAATAGCAACTCATAAGCGATTTGTCGAGGGCGTCGCCATTGTACATCTGGAAGAGTTCATCAAAGTCGATATGGATTTGTTCGGGGCAGCCGTAGTACTCCTGTGGGACACTCAGCACGATCATCGTTCTCCCATTCTTTGATTCACTTAATTACCATTGATGCGAGTAACGCATATTTGTTGGGAGATCATCTTTGCTGACCAAAGGCTCACCCATCACAAACTGTGGCTTAGAGGCTACCATAGCCTTGGGTATCTTGTCGTATTGGGAAGACAGCAATTCTTCAACCGAGACACCACATGCAACCCCCAACTCCTTTGCTCTTTCTAAAGCTAGCCCCTGCACCGGAGGGGGAACATTCTCGGTTAACACCTTGAGGGGTGGGATCGACTGTTTGGCCTGTTGTCCAAGCTGAGGAACGTCTGATTTTTTCTTGCTTGTAGTTGAACTTGATTTTCTCCCACTTGCACTTGCACGTGATCTGCTCTCTTTCACTTCCTTCTGCAATGTGCGCGTATAGTCATCAGGCTTATGGTGTAAGTCATAAGGTCTGATAGGAAGATTAGCATGACGTAACTTTGGGAGGGGCGACCGTTTGCGCTTTGGGGTGCTCTGTGGCTTAGGAATCGTCGGCGGAGCGTTCTTGGTGGCACGCTCCCGCTTAGTATCCGGAGCGGGCGGCGGCGGAGACGGACGACCCAAGTCCGGCGGCGGTGATCGAGATGGACTCGTGTTGTGCTGGCCGACATCATGTGGAGGGCTTGCACGTGATCTGCTCTTTTTCACTTCCTTCTGCAATGTGCGTGTATAGTCATCAGCCTTATGGTGTAAGTCATACTGTGATGGAAGGGTCGTGAAGTATTTTGCAAATGCTATTTGCTTCTAGGTGTATTCCGGGCGGGGCTCGGGTTCCTTCTTTTTCATCTGCGCATCATGATGTTCCTTTGCTATCCTGGCGTTTTCCTCGGGGGTACGATCATAAGGTCCGATAGGAAGATTAGCATGACGTACCTTTGGGAGGGGCGACCGTTTGCGCTTTGGGGTGCTCTATGGCTTAGGAATCATCGGCGGAGCGTTCTTGGTGGCACGCTCCTGCTTTGTATCCGTGGCAGGCTCAGGCTTTGTATCCGGAGCAGGCGGCGGCGGAGCGTTCTTGGTGGCACGCTCCCGCTTTGTATCCGTGGCAGGCTCAGGCTTTGTATCCGGAGCGGGCGGCGGTGGAGCGTTCTTGGTGGCACGCTCCCGCTTTGTATCCGTGGCAGGCTCAGGCTTTGTATCCGGAGCGGGTGGCGGCGGAGCGTTCTTGGTGGCACGCTCCCGCTTTGTATCCGTGGCAGGCTCAGGCTTTGTATCCGGAGCGGGCGGCGGCGGAGATGGACGACCCAAGTCCGGTGGCGGTGATCGAGATGGACTCGTGTTGTGCTGGCCGACGTCATGTGGAGGGCTTGGAAGTAATGGAGGTGTAGGTGACCTGCGATGACTCGGAGGCGGTGTTGTCCTTGGGGCCGAGCCTGGAAGCTTGATGTAGTTCTTGTCCCATAGGATGACTCCACCCAGTACTTCTCCGAGTGTCCTCTCATCTTCGGGTCCAGCTATGTCGAGCTCCATATCATTAAACCCTGTCATGATTTCATCCACCCCGACTTTAGCAAAGCCAGCAGGAATCTCACGGCCATGCCAGCGTGCATCAGGGCCAGAAGGTAAAGCTTGTCCGACGGCCACCTTCATGGATATGTTCTTGAATTTCTGATGGAGTTCACATGATGTTGACTCCTTGATTCCATCCACGGGGGTAGCCAGGACCGCCCTCTATCATTCTTCGTTCATCGTCGGGCGGGGCCTCAGATTCAGCCATGCTGCTTTTCCGCTTAGATGGGGCGCCGGTAATATCAAGTGCAGGATCTTCCTGGCGCGGTACTCCTCTAAGCTCATCAATCTGCTTCTGTTGCTCGTTAATCTTGGCAAGCAACTGGTTGAACTTGTCATTCTCCTCATCCTGCTGCCGCTTCTTTGCTCTCTCTTGGCTTCCGTAAGTGTCTTGGTCTCTGGCAAACCCAAGCCACCACGGGTAAGATGGACCGAAGCCTCGCGTTCGTCCTCCATGTTCGTCATTGCCGAGGACCGGTGTGAGCAAATCTTTATCTCTATCTGCAGTGAACTTTCTTTGTCCCTCCTTAATTTCTTTCACTATCCTTTTCCAATTCTCCCTGGGTATCCTAAGATTGTCATTGCAGATGAGGTCCCCTGTTGTTTCGTCGTACGACCCACCATGCGCAAGGAACCAATTTCTTGCTCTCAATTCCCACTCATCACGGAGTGGTTCAGGTACTATGCCTTTATCTATCAGATCTTGCTCTTTCTTTTCCCACTTTGGGATGGCAGTCTCATAACCCCCTGGCCCCAGCTTGTGGTGATATTTCTTCTTGTCGGCATTTATCTTGTTCTTTTCTGATAATGCCTGGGCATCTTCTGACTCCTTGTACTCTTGAAATTCCTTCTAGTGATTCGCCTGCTTGGCTAGATACCCCTCGAATACTGGCACTTTCTTTGCCCTCAGATAGTTTTTCCATAGCTTCTTCTTCCAGCTACGGAACAGTTCGGCCATCTTCTTTAGAGTCCACTGCTTGACTTTGGCCCTCAGTTTGTCTGCGGCGTCTTCATTCTCACATTCTGGCAGGTTGAAATGTGACATGAGATCATTCCAATGATTATCTTTGTACCTTTCGGCGACATAGTCACTATCGGCTGCCCCTTTGCGCTTGTTCCACTCACGAACGCTGATCGGGACGTGATCCCTAATGAGAACTCCGCATTGCTTCTTGAATGTGTCAGCAGCATTCTTAGGAAGCTTGGGTTCGCCCGTAGGCATTATCACCTCAAAGGTGTAATGCGTCCGTGCATCCAACTTTCTAGTCGGGCCTCGTTTCGTAGATTTGCTCGATGTGGAGGCCTAAGAGGGAGAAACATTCGTCAAATGAATGTATATGTATACAATATAGAGCTATCTCCAATATTTTTCACATATTACAAGTGATTGTCGAACTTCATATGTATACCTCGCCAGACTTTATTATTTCTTCACCGGCTTCTCCACCGGCTTCTCCATCAGTGGAGCTATCACCTTCTCCGTCATTGGACCTATCTCCTGCCCCATAGGCTTCATCTTCGTGTCGCTCGACCTCCATTCCATATCCGGAGTCGTTTAGATATGACTTCAGAGATTCAGCTGGTTCAACGTCGGGCCCGTCTTTGATTATATCTTCGAGAAGTTCTTCCTCTTCGAGGTTCCTGATATGTGGATCCATAGTTCTGCAAAAAACGTACATTTTATTAACTAATAAACTAACAAACTATATAAGAGGGGTTGGAAACTTCGAAGGCTCGTTTTATATAGGAGGACCTTTAGTCCCGGGTCTTGGCTAGAACCTAAACTCTAAAATACCAGCCGGGCGGAGCCTAGTCCCGGACACTTAAGCAGATACAATAGCAAAATTAAACTAGTTCTATTAATTTTCTTGCTAAAAATAAACTATTAACACTTAAGCATATACAATAGAAAAATTAAACTATTAACACTTAAGCATATACAATAGCAAAATTAAGCAATAATCTAAGAAACACTATTAACACTTAAGCATATACACTATACAATAGCAAAATTAAATGACAAAAATATTTCTCCTTTTTCTTCCTTTCTTCTCCTTTTTCTTCCTTTCTTCTCCTTTTTTCCTTTCTTCTCCTTTTTCTTCCTTTCTTCTATTTTTCTTCCTTTCTTCTCCTTTTTCTTCTTTTCTTCTCCTTTTTCTTCCTTTCTTCTCCTTTTTCTTCTTTTCTTCTCCTTTTTCTTCCTTTCTTCTCCTTTTTCTTCTTTTCTTCTCTTTTTTCTTCCTTTCTTCTCCTTTTTATTCCTTTCTTCTCCTTTTTCTTCTTTGCTTGTGCTGGCCGGAGTGTTGGGGAGGAGGGGGCGTGGGGCTTACCGACCGGAGGTGTCGACGGCGTGTGGCGAGGAGGACGGGCCGGCGCGCGGCGAGGAGGGCGGCGGCGGCGAGGAGGACGGCAGGCGGCGGCGAGCAGGACGGCGGGCAGCCTGACGGCGTCGTCGAGTTCATCGCTTGCCGCGCCGCGCAGGAGAACGAGAGGAAGAAGAAGAGAAATGGACGATTTGGGTTCGAAATTTTCTAACTCCCGCTTATACAGGTGGATCTTTAGTCCCAGTTCGGGGCTCGATCCGGGACTAAAGACCCCTTTAGTCCCGGGTGGAGCCACGACCCGGGACTAAAGGCCCTTTTTCGGCAGACCAAAAGGCGGGAAGCAGGGGCCTTTAGTCTCGGGGCATGGCTCGATCCGGGACTAAAGACACCCCTTTAGTCCCGGGTGGAGCCACGACCCGGGACTAAAGGCCCTTTTTCGGCAGACCAGAAGGCGGGAAGCAGGGGCCTTTAGTCCCGGGACGTGGAACGAACCAGGACTAAAGTGTTGCCTATATAAACCCTCGCCCCTGCCCACCATATCCCCTGTTTTTTGGTTGTTGAAGTGTGACCATGCCATGCTCTTTCCACTCTAGTTCATGCACATGACGTGTTCGATGAAATGCCCAAGCCACTCTACTTAAGCTTTCTCCTCTCCAAGCTCCATTTTCCTTAATATTTGTCTAGGTTTGGCCGTGCACCAACTGCACAAGTGTTTTAAAAGGTTAGCTACTTCATCCTTTCATTTGTCACTGCTAGTGTAGCTCATTTCAAATGCTCAAATTAACTTCTTAGAGTCTGCACATGCGTAGGGTGTCGTCCCGTGCCCGTCCTCACCATTGTCGATCGCCCCGTGCCGATCTCGTCGCGAGCACCACCGTGGTGAGCCTCTTGTTCTTATCTTATTTTTTAAAAGAAAAAAAATCTTACTTGTATGATTTAGATACATACTTGTATAAATTACTCACTTTCATTCTTTTTTGTTATTATATAGTGCGATGGTTTTGGTATCCGCCTCCGTCGGCCCTCGTCCTGTCTATGATTCGGATGTGGTATATATTATCTTTTAAAACTATTTGTTTTATTTAGTGTTTATGACAATTATGACGACCAACGTGACATATATTTTTTTAATCTAGGAGGTATGTGAACCGGAAATTCCAACCCACATAAAAATTCTTGTCGAGAAGTTAAATTTGGTTGAAAAATAAAACAAATACTTGAAGAAAAAATTGAAAATAATTGAGGATAAGAATATGGAACTGGAGTTGCATGTCGCCGATGTCATCGATGATCGCAAGATGAAGATCGATGCGATGCGGTTGAAGATGGATGCAATGCGCTTGAAGATGGATGAAATGCGCTTGAAGATTAAGAATATTAGAAAATATGCCATTGATAAAGAGGCTTGGTATCATTATGATGTTGGGTCAATTGTTACCTTAGTTGTGATTTTGATCACGTTTGTTGTTGCATTTAAATGTTTTACATAGTTGTATGTTGTTTTATGAGAGAACTTTATGTATTTATTTTTTGCAATAATAACATTTGATCACTACTGTTCTTTGGCTTTAATGTGATGATGAACTTGTATTAATTTGGTCATATGTTCTGCAATAGTTTTTTGAGCTAGTTGACCCTGAAATTGAAAAGCACTACAAATGAACTCTGAAAATGTTGAAAGTTGGCGTGCTATCATCATTTCACCCACATAGCATGTGTTAAAAAGTTGAGAGGGCTACGACAAAAACTGGATGCACTTCGTGTACAAAACAGACAATCTCTCTCGAAGTATCAGGGTTTCGAACGAGAACTCATCTCTTACATGGATACTATGAAAATGAAAAGTGTTTGAAATTTAGTACATTCCATACATGCATTACATAAAAGGTTTAATACATTATTACATTATTGCACCAACATTCCTATCTATTATTTCTGTTTTCTTCTGGGTCATAGCCATGGAGAATCTTCATCATTCAGTAGGATGCTTGGGTCAGTTTTCACTTTGAAGGGCGGAATTTCATGAAACTTATTATAATCTTCTGACATGTCTGTCTTGTCATCTACTCCCACGATGTTTCTTTTCCCTGAAAGAACTATGTGGCGTTTTGGCTCATCGGACGATATCTTCTTTTGCTGATTTCTTTTTCTCGTTAATGTAGACATGTCCTTCACATAGAAAACCTGAGCGACATCATTGGCTAGGACAAATGGTTTGTCCATGTACGCAAGATTGTTGAGATCCACTGTTGTCATGCCGTACTTTTGGTCTACAACTACCCCGCCTCCTGTCAGCTTCACCCATTTGCACCGAAATAAAGGGATCTTAAAAGTAGGTCCATAGTCAAGTTCCCGTATCTCCTCTATGTACCCGTAATATGTTTCCAAACAGTGCCCATTCTCGTCTGTTGCATCAAAGCGGACACCACTATTTTGGTTGGTGCTCTTTTTATCTTGGGCAACCGTGTAAAATGTATTCCCATTTATCTCATACCCTTGGAAAGTACATATAGTCGAAGATGGTGGCCTGGCCAAACAGTACAGCTCATCTCCAACGGTGTCGTCATTCATGAGATGTGTCTGCAACCAACTACCGAAAGTCTTCTCGTGTTCCCCTTTAATCCAAGAGTCAGCCTTCCCCGGGTTTTCGGAG
This sequence comes from Hordeum vulgare subsp. vulgare, assembly GCF_904849725.1. Classification (NCBI taxonomy): domain Eukaryota; kingdom Viridiplantae; phylum Streptophyta; class Magnoliopsida; order Poales; family Poaceae; genus Hordeum; species Hordeum vulgare. The sequence continues at coordinate 565,404,242 of NC_058524.1, read as the reverse complement.
CGTAGAATATTCTTGTGTCTCACGATATACGGAGCCACCACGGTGGAATTGTGTAGAACCGTGTAGTGTGCTTGAGAGAAAGAATGCCCGTCCATACATACTTTTGCTTTCCTTCCTAGTGTGCCTTTTCCTGTCAGCCTACCCTCATACCGAGATTCAGGAACACCAATCGGCTTAAGGTCAGGAAGAAAGTCCACACAAAACTCAATGACCTCCTCTGTTCCATAGCCCTTGGAGATGCTTCCTTCTGGCCTAGCACGGTTACGAACATATTTCTTTAAGACTCCCATGAACCTCTCGAAGGGGAACATATTGTGTAGAAACACAGGACCGAGAATTCTAATCTCTTCGACTAGGTGAACTAGGAGGTGTGTCATTATATTGAAGAAGGATGGCGGGAACAACAACTCAAAGCTGACCAGACATTGGACCACATCAATCTGTAACCCTGATAGACTTTCTCGATCGATTACCTTCTGAGAAATTGCATTGAGGAATGCACATACCTTCACAACTGCCAGGCGTACATTTTTCGGTAGAATTCCCCTCAATGCAACCGGAAGCAATTGCGTCATAAGCACGTGGCAGTCATGAGACTTTAGGTTTTGGAATTTTTTGTCTTTCATATTTACGATTCCCTTTATATTCGACGAGAAGCCAGTCGGGACCTTGATACTGAAAAGGACTTCAAAGAAGATTTCCTTCTCTTCCTTAGTAAGAGCGTAGCTGGCACGCCCTTGAAACTGCCCTGGATGCATGCCATCTCTTCCTTTATGACGTTCCTGGTCCTCCCGTGCTTCCGGTGTATCTTTTGACTTCCCATACAAGCCTAGGAAGCCTAGAATATTCACGCAGAGATTCTTCGTCAGGTGCATCACGTCGATTGCCGAGCGGACCTCATGGACTTCCCAGTAGGGTAGCTCCCAAAATATAGATTTTTTCTTCCACATGGGTACGCGCTTATCAGGGCCGTTAGGAACAGGTTGGCTGCCAGGACCCTTTCCAAAGATTACTTTTAAATCTTTGACCATATCAAATACTTCACCACCAGTACGGATGACAGGCTTCCCCCGGGGTTCTGCCTTGCCATTGAAATGCTTGCCTTTTTTCTTTAAGGGATGCTTGGGCGGAAGAAAACGACGATTGTACGGATACACATTCTTCCTACAGTTATCGAGATATATACTTTCTGTCTGATCCAAACAGTGCGTGCATGCATTGTATCCCTTGTTTGACTGTCCTGAAATGTTACTAAGAGCAAGCCAATCATTGATGGTTATGAAAAGCAACGCTCGAAGGTCAAATTCCTCTTGTTTGTGCTCGTCCCACACACGTACACCTGGTTCGGCCCACAGCTGTAAAAGTTCATCAACTAATGGCCTTAGGTACACATCAATGTCGTTGCCGGGTTGCTTTGGACCTTGTATAAGCACTGGCATCATAATGAACTTCCGCTTCATGCACAACCAAGGAGGAAGGTTGTAGATACATAGAGTAACGGGCCAGGTGCTGTGACAGCAACTCTGCTCCCCAAAAGGATTCATGCCATCTGTACTCAGACCTAACCATAAGTTCCTTGCGTCAGCTGCAAATCTCGGGAACTCTCTCTCGATTTTTCTCCATTGCCGACCATCAGCGGTGTGCCTCAACTTATCGTCTTTCATACGATCTTCCATGTGCCATCGCAAAAACTTCGAATGATCTTTATTTCTGAACAGACGTTTCAACCGTGGTATTATAGGAGCATACCACATCACCTTGGCAGGAACCCTTTTCCTGGGTGGCTCGCCCTCAATATCACCAGGGTCATCTTTTCTGATCTTATACCGCAATGCAGTGCATACCGGGCATTTATCCATATTCTCGTACTTCTCACCGCGGTAGAGGCTGCAGTCATTAGGGCATGCATGTATCTTCTGCACGTCTAATCCTAGAGGGCAGACAGGCTTCTTTGCTTCGTACGTGCTGGCGGGCAATTCGTTCTTTCTTGGAAGCATCTTCTTCATTAGTACCAGCAACTTTTCGAATGATGAGTCAGTCACACCGGTATCTGCCTTCCACTTCAGCAATTCAAGTGTGCTACCCAGCTTCTTCTGGCCATCTTCACAAGTTGGGTACAACAATTTGTTGTGGTCCTGTAACATCTGCTCGAACTGCAACCTCTCCTTTTCTGTGTCGCAACCTCGCCGTGCATCAGAAATGACCCGGCCAAGATCATCAGCGGGCTCATCTAGTTCCCGTTCTTCATCCTGATCTTCTTCTTCATTGTCTTCCATTGCGGTATCAGCATACTCACGGAACATAGATCGGTAGTTGTCATCATCGTTCTCTTCTTCTTCATCGTCGTTTTCCATCATAAGCCCTCTTTCTCCGTGCTTGGTCCAAACGTTATAGCCCGACATAAAACCGGACCGAAGCAGGTGGCTCTGAATGACTCTTGAGGAAGTGTAATCCTTCTTATTCTGACATTCAACACATGGACAAAACATATAGCCACCACCATGCTTGTTCACATCGGCTGCATCTCGAAAAGAATGCACGCCTTCTCTGTAAGCGGATGTGCGTCGATCACCGTACATCCATGGATGGCTCATCTGTGTTATACGACAGTATATCAAATACAATCACGATCCTAAAAATTAGTCCCGCACGGTCTAAACGAGTAAATATAGTTGCTAACCTTTTAGAATAAGTAGAAATAAAGAGGAAGAGGTTTAAGCGTGGCTCAGGCATCTCATATCGTAGTTGTGTTCGGTGAACTGAAACAGCATCGCTCTAACACACATTTGAACAAACACCTATAGTGCATCAAAAAAAGTGGAGAGCAAGCACCCACCCACAATCCTCCATCCAAGAAAAACGCAAGGAAGAGGGGAGAGGGGGGCTGTGCTATATATAGGCAGAGGACTTTAGTCCCGGTTTGAGACACAAACCGGGACTAAAGGTGGCGCACATGCGGGCTGCCCACCGCGTAGCCCTTTAGTCCCGGTTTGGGACACGAACCGGGACTAAAGGCTCCTTACGGGCCGGACTAAAGCCTCGAGGGAGGCATTGAGAATTGGGGCGACATGGCCGGGCCTTTCGTCCCGGCCCAGAGGCAGGCCGGGACTAAAGGGTCCAGGCCAAAGGCCCGTTTTCCACTAGTGAAGAGTCATGGGTCAGGCAGGTTTCGTTGGAGCAACACTGGTCCACCCGAATGGGATTACGAGGTCAGTGCTCCATGGTGTGGGTAAAGTGTAAAACCTTTGCAGAGTGTAAGAATCTATTAGAATAGCCGAGTCCATGGTATTGGACAGCCCGTCCAGACCTCACTAGGTGGTCAACCATAACACTGATAACAATGATGGAAGAACTCATCTTGTGTGGACATCAGAGGATGTGAGGGATATGATATGTTAGCCAAGAGATGGCTATATGATGAGTGGTCGGATGGCCATATGATTTGGATGGGATTCGGATCCGTTCAGGTTGGATTACGAGTATATTGGGAGTTGTGGGACAACCCAGAAGAGAGTAAGTTGGTCCGGTAACAGTAAGTACTTCAAGTACCTAGTGTGATCATTGCCATGCTATGTAGATTAGATGCTTGATCCATGTCATGCTATGCTTGATCCATGTTTTTCTGTTAATTCCTTGCCATGCTTAGAATAATCCTTATATAGCATAGCGCTTGCTTTGTTATCTGCTTGTTTGGATGCTATGTATTTGGTTGTCTTGCGAGTACATTCAAAGTACTCACCTGGCCTTGCACGTGGCCAGTTGCAGGAGAAGATTCCTCGTGCTAGATCGTAACCCAACCAGTCCTGCGAGTTATGGAGCCCAACCAGAGACGTCGTTACCGCTGAACCAAGACCTGTGCTGCCATTTAGTTAGCTTTGGAGTTATGTAGTATTGTTGTAAGCAACAGTATTGTAATACTCCATTATATCAATAAAGCCATTTTTCCTGGAATGGTTGTATCATATCTTTGGCGTGCGTCCAGTCTTATCCTGGGGACTAGTGTGCGTCGGCCCTCTATCGGGGTGCCACATGCACCAGCCGGCCTGGGGGCAGGCGCCCCCCTAATGTCTTGGAGAAGGGTAATCTCCGCTTGTGGTATACCCCGGGGTAGTATTGATACGTCCATTTTGCATCATGCTTTCATGTTGATATTTATCGCTTTATGGATTGTTATTATACTTTGTGGCACCTTAATTATGCCTTTTCTCTCTTATTTTGCAAGGTTTATTTGAAGAGGGAGAATACCGGCAGCTGGAATTCTCGACTGGAAAAGGAGCAAGTCTGATTCCTCTATTCTGCAAAACTCCAAATGCCCTGAAAATCAACGTGGATTTTTTTGGAATATATAAAAAATACTGGGCTAAAGAAGCGTCAGAGGGGAGCAGCCAGGGGCCCACAAGCCTGGTTGCCGCGGCCTACCCCCCTGGCCGCGACAACAGGGCTTGTGGGCACCCTGGTGGCCCACTGGTCCCCCTCTTTTGCTATATGAAGGGTTTCGTTCGGAAAAAAAATCAGCGTGGAGCTTTTTCGTGGATTCGCAGCCGCCACGAGGCGGAACTTGAGCAGATCCAATCTAGAGCTCCGGCAGGACAATCCTGCCGTGGAAACTTCCCTCCCGGAGGGGGGAATCATCGCCTTCGTCATCACCAACACTCCTCTCGTCGGAGGGGAGGCATCTCCATCAACATCTTCATCAGCACCATCTCCTCCCCAAACCCTAGTTCATCTCTTGTAACCAATCTCCGTCTCGCGACTCTGATTGGTACTTGTAAGGTTGCTAGTAGTGTTGATTACTCTTTGTAGTTGATGCTAGTTGGATTACTTGGTCGAAGAGTTTATGTTCAGATCCTTGATGCTATTCATTACACCTCTGATCATGATTATGATTATGCTTTGTGAGTAGTTACTTTTGTTCCTGAGGACATGGGATAAGTCATGCTAATAATAGTCATGTGAATTTGGTATTCGTTCGGTATTTTGATATGTTGTATGTTGTTTTTCCTCTAGTGGTGTTATGTGAACGTCGACTACATGACACTTCACCATATTTGGGCCTAGAGGAAGGCATTGGGGAGTAGTAAGTAGATGATGGGTTGCTAGAGTGACAAAAGCTTAAACCCCAGTCTATGCGTTGCTTCGTAAGGGGCTGATTTGGATCCACTAGTTTAATGCTATGGTTAGACGTTGTCTTAATTCTTCTTTCGTATTTGATGATGCTTGCGAGAGGGGTTAATCATAACTGGGATGCTTGTCCAAGTAAGGGCAGTACCCAAGCGCCGGCCCACCCACATATCAAACTATCAAAGTAACAAACGCAAATCATATGAACATGATGAAACTAGCATGACAGAAATTCACGTGTGTCCTCAGGAGCGTTTTTCCTCTTATAAGACTTTGTTCAGGCTTGTCCCTTGCTACAAAAGGGATTCAGCCACTTGCTGCACCGTTGCTACTACTTGTTACTTGTTACTTTTCGCTTGCTACATTTCACCTCACTACACCATCACTTGTTACTGCTACTTTCAGTGCTTGCAGTTATTACCTTGCTGAAAACCGTTTATCAGAGCCTTCTCCTCCTCGTTGGGTTCGACACTCTTAATTATCGAAAGGACTATGGTTGATCCCCTATACTTGTGGGTCATCAAGACTCTTTTATGGCGCCGTTGTCGGGGATGAAAGCGCCTTTGGTAAGTGGAATTTGGTAAGGAAACATTTATATACTGTGCTGAAATATATTGTCACTTGTCACTATGGAAACTGTTCCTTTGAGGAGTTTGTTCGGGGTATCTTCACCACGAACGGAAGCACGAGGATTTGTTCCTCAACCTGAGGTACCTACTAAAAATATCTTTTATGAAATTCCTTCGGGTATGCTTGAGAAACTGCTGGATAATCCTTTTACAGGAGATGGATCATCACATCCAGACTTGCATCTAATCTATGTAGATGAAGTTTGTGGTTTATTTAAGCTTGCAGGTTTGCCCGAGGATGAGGTAAAGAAGAAAGTCTTTCCTTTACCTTTGAAGGATAAGGCGTTGACATGGTATAGGCTATGTGATGATACTGGATCATGGGACTACAATCGGTTGAAATTGGAATTTCAACAAAAGTTTTATCCTATGCATTTAGTACATCGTGATCGGAATTATATTTATAACTTTTGGCCTCGTGACAGGCAAAGCATAGCTCAAGCTTGGGGGAGGCTTAAATCAATGCTATATTCATGCCCCAATCACGAGCTCTCGAGAGAAATTATCACTCAAAACTTTTATGCTCGGCTTTCTCATGAAGATCGTACCATGCTTGACACTTCTTGTACCGGTTCTTTTATGAAGAAGGATATTGACCACAAGTGGAATTTATTGGAAATAATCAAACGTAACTCTCAAGATTGGGAGCTTGAAGAAGGTAAGGAGTCAGGTATGAATTTCCAGTTTGATTGCGTTAAATATTTTGTTGAAACAAACACTTCTAGAGATTTTAGCGCTAAGTATGGACTTGACTCTGAGATAGTAGCTTCCCTATGTGAATCTTTTGCTGCTCATGTTGATCTTCCCAAAGAGAAGTGGTTTAAGTATCATCCTCATGTAGAAGTCAACATAGTTAAACCCAATCTAGTTGAAGAGAAAGTCATTGCCTTTAGTGATCCTATTGTTCCTTGTGCCTACGTTGAGAAACCACCTTACCCTGCTAGGAAAAAGGATTATTCTAAAGCTCCAACTGTGATACGTAGGGGTTACATTAGACCACTTGCACCCCCTGAGGAAATTAGAGTTGAACCTAGTGTTGCTATTATCAAAGATCTCTTAGACGAAGACATAGATGGGCATGTTATCAAATTCCGTGAGGACTCCGCTAGAATAGCTAAACCTCACGCGAAAGACAAATACGGACGTGTAGTTGGCCTGCCCATTGTTTCTGTCAAGATAGGAGATCACTTTTATCATGGTTTATGTGATATGGGTGCTAGTGTTAGCGCAATACCCCGGTCCCTATATGATGAAATCAAAGATGAGATTGCACCTACTGAGTTAGAACCCATTGATGTCACTATTACGCTAGCTAATAGAGACACTATCTGCCCCTTGGGAATTGTGAGAGACGTAGAAGTCCTGTGTGGTAAGACGAAGTATCCTACTGATTTCCTCGTCCTTGCTACTGCACAAGATAGCTTTTGTCCCATCATATTTGGTAGACCCTTTCTCAACACTGTCAATGCTCACATTGATTGCATTAAACAGACTGTCGCTTTAGTTTCGAGGGTGTGTCTCATGAATTTAACTTCTCCAAGTTTGGAAGACAATCCCATGAAAAAGAGTCGTCTGGTAGGGATGAAATCATTGCTCTTGCCTCTATTTCCATACCTCCTACGGATCTTTAGAGCAATATCTGCTTGAGAATGAAAATGATATGCATATGGATGAAAGAGATGAGATAGATAAAATTGTTTTAGGACAATATCCTATTCTCAAGAATAATCTGCATGTTGAACTGCTTGGGGATCCTCCCCCACCAAAGGGTGATCATGTGTTCGAGCTAAAATAGTTACCAGATATTCTTAAGTATACCTATCTTGATGAGAAGGAGATATATCTTGTTATTATTAGTGCTCATCTCTCGAATCACGAAGAGAAGAAGTTACTAAGAACTTTGAGGAAGCACCGTGCTGCTATTGGATATACTCTTGATGATCTAAAAGGTATTAGTCCCACTCTATGTCAGCACAAGATTAAAACCGATCTTGATTCTAAACCAGTTGCTGATCATCAACGGAGACTAAATCCGAGGATGAAAGAGGTCGTGAGAAAAGAAATAATAAAGCTTTTGGAAGCAGGAATCATCTATCCTGTTGCTCATAGTGATTGGGTAAGTCCAGTACATTGTGTACCTAAGACGGGAGGTATCACCGTCGTTCCTAATGATAAGAATGAACTAATCCCACAGAGGATTATTACTGGCTATAGGATGGTGATAGACTTCGAGAAACTGAACAAGGAAACCAGGAAAGACCATTATCCTTTGCCGTTTATCGACCAAATGCTAGAAAGGCTATCTAAACACACACACTTCTGCTTTCTAGACGGTTATTCAGGTTTCTCGCAAATACCTGTTGCACAATCTGATCAGGAGAAAACCACTTTCACCTGCCCCTTCAGTACCTTTGCTTATAGACGTATGCCTTTTGGCTTGTGCAATGCACCTGCCACCTTTCAAAGATGTATGATGGCTATATTCTCTGACTTTTGTGAAAAGATTGTTGAGGTTTTCATGGATGATTTCTCTGTTTATGGTTCTTCCTTTGATGATTGCCTCAGCAACCTTGATCGAGTCTTACAGAGATGCAAAGGTACCAACCTCGTCTTGAACTGGGAGAAGTGTCACTTCATGGTTAATGAAGGCATCGTGTTAGGACACAAAATCTCTGAGAAAGGCATTGAAGTTGATAAGGCTAAGGTAGATGCAATTGAGAAAATGCCTTGCCCCACAGATATCAGAGGTATACGAAGTTTCCTAGGTCATGCTGGTTTCTATAGAAGGTTCATTAAAGACTTCTCTAAGATTTCTAGGCCTCTTACCAACCTCTTGCAGAAGGATGTCCCTTTTGTTTTTGATGAGGATTGTGAGGAAGCTTTCGAAATACTTAAGAAGGCCTAAATAACCGCACCTATTGTTCAACCACCTGATTGGAACTTGCCCTTTGAAATCATGTGCAATGCTAGTGATTATGCCGTTGGTGCTGTTCTAGGACAAAGAGTTGACAAGAAGTTCAATGTCATTCACTACGCCAGTAAAACTCTAGATAGTGCCCAAAGAAACTATGCCAGTACGGAGAAGGAGTTTTCTGCAGTCGTGTTTGCATGTGAAAAGTTCAGATCTTATATAGTTGACTCCAAAGTCACTACTCACTCTGATCATGTTTCTATTAAGTACCTTATGGAGAAGAAGGACGCTAAGCCTAGGCTAATCAGATGGGTTCTCCTGCTACAGGAATTTGATTTGCACGTTGTTGACCGAAAGGGTGCTGATAACCCTATAGCAGATAACTTGTCTAGGCTAGAGAATGTCCTTGATGACCCACGACCTATTGATGACAACTTTCCTGATGAGCAATTGAATGTCATCCGCACTTCACATAGTGCACCGTGGTATGCTGATTACGCAAACTATATCGTAGCCAAATACATACCACCCAGTTTCACCTACCAGCAAAAGAAGAAATTCTTCTTTGATTTGACACACTACTTTTGGGATGATCCTCACCTTTATAAGGAAGGAGTAGATGGTGTTATTAGACGTTGTGTGCCTGAACATGAACAGGGACAGATGCTGCAGAAGTGTCATTCTGAAGCCTACGGAGGACACCATGCTGGAGACAGAACTGCTCATAAGGTATTGCAATTAGGTTTCTATTGGCCCACTCTCTTCAAGGATGCCCGTAAGTTTTTCTTGTCGTGTGACGAATGCCAAAGAATAGGGAATACCAGTAAGCGTCAGGAAATGCCTACGAACTATTCACTTGTCATTGAACCATTTGATGTCTGGGGCTTTGATTATATGGGACCTTTCCCGAGTTCCAATGGGTATACTGATACGACTCCATCGTATCTACTTTTCCAAACTCTTTTGCCCTTGTTTTGGACACTTATTTGCATGATTTGAATGGAACTAACCTGGATTGACGTTGTTTTCAGCAGAATTGCCTTGGTGCTATTTTTGTGCAGAAATCAAAGTTCTCCAAACGTCTTGAAAATTTACGGGGAGCAGTTTTGGAAAATATCAAAAATATCTTCGCCAAGTTCCACCTCAGGGGGTGGGCTAGTGGGCCACAAGCCCTTGCTCCACCACCACACCCCTGATGGCGGTGGGCAGGCTTGTGGGGCCCACACGACTCTACCGCCCCCAATCTCAGGTCTATAATTTCCCTTTCGTCCCAGAAAAAAATAAAAAGAGAAGTTTTCGTCGCGTTTTCGATACGGAGGCGCCACCACCAAGTGTTCTTCATCTGGAGGGCAGATCTGGAGTCTGTCTTGGGCTCCGGAGAAGGGAAATAGTCGCCATCGTCATCATCAACCTTCTTCCCTCTCCAATTCCATGAAGCTCTTCGCCGTTCGTGAGTAATCTATTCGTAGGCTCGCTGGACGGTGATGAGTAGGATGAGATCTATCATGTAATCGAGTTAGTTTTGATGGGGATTGATCCCTAGTATCCACTATGTTCTGAGATTGATGTTGCTACTACTTTGCCATGCTTAATGCTTGTCACTAGGGCCCGAGTGCCATGATTTAAGATATGAAATTATTATGTTGTCACCAATATATGTGTGTTTTAGATCCGATATTGCAAGTTGTAGTTACCTACTATGTGTTATGATCCGGCAACCCAGGAGTGACAATAACCTGAACCACTCCCGGTGATGACCATAGTTTGAGGAGTTCATGTGTTCACCAAGTGCTAATGCGTTGGTCCGGTTCTTTATTAAAAGGAGAACCTTAATATCCCGTAGTTTCCTTTTGGACCCCGCTACCACGGGAGGGATGGACAATAGATGTCATGCAAGTTCTTTTCCCTAAGCACGTATGACGACACACGGAATGCATGCCTACATCACATTGACGAACGGGATCTAGCCACGTATCTCTCTGTGTTATAGCTGTTGCATGATGAATATCATCCAAAGAAATCACCGACCCATTGCCTACGAGTTTGTCCTACTGCTGTTACTTGTCTTGCTCTGCTGCTGCTGCTACTACTGTTGCTACTGCTGTTACTTGTTTTGCTCTGCTGCTGCTGCTATTGCTCGTTACACTGCTGCTACCTGCTACAATACTCTTTCGTTGGACGTTGACGGGAACTGACAATTTCCGTCGACGGGCAACTTGGCGCCATTGATACAATCGTTAGGAATAGTCTGCCGTCAACAGATCGTTTCTGACACCGTTGTTATCATACTACTTTGCTGTTACTACTTTGCTACTGATACTTTGCTTGCAGATACTAATCTTTCAGGTGCGGTTGAATCTGACAAATTCAGCTCCTAATACTCGGGAGTATTCTCTCACCTCCTGTCTGGCGTACCAACAAATTTGGGTCGAATACTCTACCCTCGAAAACTGCTGCGAACCCAAGCGCTGGTGGGCCATCAACAACATTCTTCTAGTTATGTTGCCGGGGAGTGCATGCGGCATTCTTCTGGTGCCGTTGCAAGGGAAGGTTTGTTGTCATCGACATTCATCTAGCATTCTCCAGAGATTGCAATCAGCATTTTTCTGGCGCCGTTGCCGGGGAGGTATTGCTATATTCTCTGAGTCACTTGGGATGTATATCTGCTGATCACTATGAAGAATCTGAAGGATCCGAAGACCAAAGTCTTGCCCTCAACTACGAGGGGAGGTAAGGAATTGCCGTCTAGCTCTGCACTTGATTCACCTTCAGTTATGAGTAAGTTTGCGACATCACCTCCTTCTAGAAATCTTGATATGTCGCCTGTGCTTGATGATGCTTGTGATACTACTTCTAGAAATGCTATGCTTGATACTATGCCTGATAATGCTAGAGATGCTATGCTTGATACTATGCCTGATGATACTATGCTTGATACTATGCCTGATACTACTAGAGATGCTATGCTTGATACTGCTTTGCCTGATGATGTTAGAGATGCTATTTTGCCTGATGATGCTATGCTTGATACTGCTAGAGATACCCCTTTGCCTGATGTTCCACTAGGAGTGTTCCCTGATGCTCATATTGCAAGAGTTACTGCCAATGCTCGTGATGCTTCTGAAACTGCCGATACTATTGAGATAGAACCTACTTTTGCTCCTGCTAGATCTAGATCTCCTAGATATGAATTGCCTGATATACCTGAGGGTTACGTTATGGAGGGAGAGATAGCTGAGGATTTTCTTGCGTGTAAGGATGCCTATGACGCTGAGAAATTACTTCTCAAGTGGAAGGAAAAATCTCGGGAAGCTAGGATGAAAAATGACCCGAAGTTTGCCACTTCGGCTATCTTTGTCACTGATAAGGATTATGAATTCTCTGTCGACCCTGAGATAATCTCTCTAGTTCAATCTGATCCTTTTCATGGTTATGAGTCTGAGACGGTCATAGCCCATCTTGCCAAACTATCCGAAATAGCCAACCTTTTCACTAATGAGGAGAAGATCCGCCACTACTATATCCTTAAGAGGTTTCCTTTCTCTCTAAAGGATGACGCTAAAGTCTGGTTCACCTCTCTTGCTCCTGGATGTGTGCGTAGTCCCCAGGAGATGGTCTATTACTTCTGTGAGAAATATTTCCCTGCCCATAAGAAGCAAGCTGCCTTGCAGGAAATATACAACTTTGCTCAACTCCAAGAAGAGAGTCTTCCACAAGCTTGGGGGAGGCTCGTCCAGCTACAGAATGCTTTGCCTGATCACCCTCTTAAGAAGAACGAGATACTTGATATCCTCTATAACGGACTTACTGATGCCTCTAGAGACCACCTAGATAGTTGTGCCGGTTGTGTTTTTAGTGAACGAACTGTAGAACAAGCTGAGACCCTACTAAATAACCTCTTGATCAACGATAATGCTTGGACTATTCCCGAACCACCTCCTAAGCCAACTCCTAAGAAAAGAGGTAATCTATTCCTCAGTCCAGAAGATATGCAAGAAGCCAAGAAATCTATGGAAGAGAAAGCCATTAGATCCGAAGGTGTCAAAAATCTACCACGTATCGAAGAGATCCATGGTCTCGATAACCCGATACAGTTAGTAGAAGTGAATTCTCTGCGTAGGTTTGACGAGAGTGATATTCCTTTTGATAAACCTGCTAGTCTATGCTTTGATGAATTTGACAACTTTGTTGCCAAACAACAGAGTTTCAATGATTATGTTAGCGGACATTTGGAACAAAGTGCTCGTATTCTTAGCCATAAGTGCTTGTGTAGACAGAAATGACAACCCCTCTGAGTAACCATGCCTCTATGATTACTACTCAGGTAGAACAAGTACTTAAAGCTCAGAATGACCTGCTCAATGAATTAAATGACAACCCTGTCAGTCATTACTAGAGGAGGCAAAATGACTTAGGAACCTTTGTATCCTGAAGGTCATCCTAAGAGAATTGATCAAGATTCTCAAGGAATCAATGCTGATACACCTAGTCATCCTAAGGAGAAGAAGAAGGATGATAGAAACCTGCACGCCAGTTCACCAAATATTGTCACACCTGAAGAACCTAATGATATTTCTGCGTCTGATGCGGAAACACAATCAGGTGATGAACATGAACCTGGTGGCAATATGCACAGTGATGTTCATAATAATGCTCAACCTAGCAATGATGAGGATGTGGAGATTGAACCTACGGTTAATCCGGATAATCCACAACCTAAGAAGTACGATAAGAATGACTTCACTGCTAGGAAGCATGGTAAAGAAAGGGAGCCATGGGTTCAGAGACCTATGCCCTTTCCTCCTAAGCCATCCAAGAAAAAGGATGATGAGGATTTTGAGCACTTCGTTGAGATGATAAGACCCTTCTTTCTGCAGATGCGGTTAACTGATATGCTGAAGATGTCTCCATATGCAAAGTACATGAAAGATATCGTGACTAATAAACGGAAGATACCAGATCTTGAGATCTCCACCATGCTTGCCAACTACACTTTTAAAGGTGGAATTCCTAAGAAACTTGGTGATCCCGGAGTGCCCACTATACCTTGCTCCATTAAAGGAAACTATGTAAGAACTGCCTTATGTGACCTTGGAGCCGGTGTTAGTGTTATGCCGCTCTCTCTTTATCGTAGACTTGAATTGGGTAAGTTGACACCTACTGAAATTTCTCTGCAAATGGCCTACAAATCAACTGCTTTTCCTATCGGCATTTGTGAGGATGTGGCTGTTGTGGTTGCTAATACCACTATCTTAACAGACTTTGTTATCTTGGATATTCCCGAGGACGATGCCATGGCTATCATCCTCGGAAGACCCTTTTTAAACACTGCAGGGGCTGTTATAGATTGCAACAAAGGTAATGTCACTTTCCATGTCAACGGTAATGAGCACACAGTGCACTTTCCGAAGAAACGATATCCAGTACATTGCATCAATGCTATCGAAAATACTTCATCGATTCTCATTGGGAGCTTTGAATGCCCTATTCCTCGTGTAAAGATGAAGTATGATTTGCTTGTTGGGGAGATACATATCCCTATTGAGGTGAATTAGTGGCTATTAGAAAATTCTCCGTTCTCTCTTGCGATTCGAGAAGGTTTTGTCATGAGGACTTCATCAATCCCATTGACGGATTTCTTTCGATGACCATGAAACGGATGAATCGGAGAGTCACATAACTCTGTTTTGAGTTTTCCTTTTCTGTTGATTAGAAGAAAAATGATAGAATTAGTTTAGTTTTTCCTGTTTTCGGTTTTAGCGTCCCGGAGAAAAATACCTCGAAAATAAAAGTTCTCCGATGGTCCTGAAAATTTAGTATGATTTTTCTGGAACTTTTTAAAATTTCTGGGCCTGAGAGCTGGCCTGGGGGCCAGACCAGTGGGCCACAAGCCCTGCCACCGCCACCTACCCCCTGGTGGCGGGGTGCAAGCTTGTGGGGCCCACAGGCACCCCCTCCACTCATTCCAGCTCCGAGCCTCTTCTTCCACCTCAAGAAAAAATTGTTTCGCAGCTCAAACCCATGTTCTTGCTCATTTGGCTGTGATTTTCGATCTCCTCGCTCAAAGCACCATTCTCCGAACCGTTTTAGGGAAATTACTCCTTGGTAAGTGACTCCTTCATTGGTCCAATTAGTTTTTGCTCTAGTGCTTTATCCTTCGCAAATTCTTGCTACCTTGGTGACCCTGTTCTTGAGCTAGAAATGTTGATTTTAGCTGGTTCCAAGTAGTTTTTGTTGGGGAACGTCGCATGGGAAACAAAAATTTTCCTACGCGCACGAAGACCTATCATGGTGATGTCCATCTACGAGAGGGGATGTGTGATCTACGTACCCTTGTAGACCGTACAGCAGAAGCGTTAGTGAACGCGGTTGATGTAGTGGAACGTCTTCACGTCCCTCGATCTGCCCCGCGAACAGTCCCGCGAACAGTCCCATGATCTAGTGCCGAACGGACGGCACCTCCGCGTTCCGCACACGTACAGCTCGACGATGATCTCGGCCTTCTTGATCCAGCAAGAGAGACAGAGAGGTAGAAGAGTTCTCCGGCAGCGTGACGGGGCTCCGGAGGTTGGTGATGATCTTGTCTCAGCACGGCTCCGCCCGAGCTCCGCAGAAACGCGATCTAGAGGTGAAACCGTGGAGATATGTGGTCGGGCTGCCGTGGCAAAGTTGTCACAAATCATCCCTAAAACCCCACTATATATAGGAGGAATAGGGGGGAGCCTTGCCTTGGGGTCCAAGGACTCCCAAGGGGTCGGCCGAACCTAAGGGGGAAGGTCTCCCCCTCCCAAACCGAAATCTACTTGGTTTGGAAGGTGGAGTCCTTCTTCCCTTTCCCACCTCCTTCTTTTTTTTCCTTTTCTCTTTGATTTTTCTTCCAATGCGCGTAGGGCTCTTTTGGGCTGTCCCACCAGCCCACTAAGGGCTGGTGCGCCACCCCCAAGGCCTATGGGCTTCCCCGGGGTGGGTTGCCCCCCTCGATGAACTTCCGGAACCCATTCGTCATTCCCGGTACATTCCCGGTAACTCCGAAAACCTTCTGGTAATCAAATGAGGTCATCCTATATATCAATCTTCGTTTCCAGACCATTCTGGAAACCCTCGTGACGTCCGTGATCTCATCCGGGACTCCGAACAACATTCGGTAACCAACCATATAACTCAAATACGCATAAAACAACGTCGAACCTTAAGTGTGCAGACCCTGCAGGTTCGAGAACTATGCAGACATGACCCGAGGGACTCCTCGGTTAATATCCAATAGCGGGACCTGGATGCCCATATTGGATCCTACATATTCTACGAAGATCTTATCGTTCGAACCTCAGTGCCAAGGATTCATATAATCCCGTATGTCATTCCCTTTGTCCTTCGGTATGTTACTTGCCCGAGATTTGATCGTCAGTATCCGCATACCTATTTCAATCTCGTTTACCGGCAAGTCTCTTTACTCGTTCCGTAATACAAGATCCCGTAACTTACACTAAGTCACATTGCTTGCAAGGCTTGTGTGTGATGTTGTATTACCGAGTGGGCCCCGAGATACCTCTCCGTCACACGGAGTGACAAATCCCAGTCTCGATCCATACTAACTCAACGAACACCTTTGGAGATACCTGTAGAGCATCTTTATAGTCACCCAGTTACGTTGCGACGTTTGATACACCCAAAGCATTCCTCCGGTGTCCGTGAGTTATATGATCTCATGGTCATAGGAACAAATACTTGACACGCAGAAAACAGTAGCAACAAAATGACACGATCAACATGCTACGTCTATTAGTTTGGGTCTAGTCCATCACATGATTCTCCTAATGATGTGATCCCGTTATCAAGTGACAACACTTGCCTATGGCCAGGAAACCTTAACCATCTTTGATCCACGAGCTAGTCAACTAGAGGCTTACTAGGGATAGTGTTTTGTCTATGTATCCACACAAGTATTGTGTTTCCAATCAATACAATTATAGCATGGATAATAAACGATTATCATGAACTAAGAAATATAATAATAACTAATTTATTATTGCCTCTAGGGCATATTTCCAACAGTCTCCCACTTGCACTAGAGTCAATAATCTAGTTCACATCACCATGTGATTCCAACGAATCCAACACCCATATAGTTATGGGGTCTGATCACGTTTTGCTCGTGAGAGAGGTTTTAGTCAACGGTTCTGAAACTTTCAGACCCGTGTGTTCTTTACAAATCTTTATGTCATCTTATAGATGCTGCTACTATGTGCTATTCGGAAATACTCCAAATATCTACTCTACTATACGAATCCGTTTCACTACTCATAGTTATTCGGATTAGTGTCAAAGCTTGCATCGACGTAACCCTTTACGACGAACTCTTTAACCACCTCCATAATCAAGAAAAATTCCTTAGTCTATTTAGTTACTAAGGATAACTTTTGACTGCTGATCAGTGATTCAATCATGGATCACTTTATGTACCTCTCAACAGACTTTGAGTCAAGGCACACATCAGGTGCGGTACTCAGCATGGCATACTTTAGAGTCTACAGCTAAGGCATAGAAGACGACCTTCGTCTATTCTCTTTATTCTGCCGTGGTCAGGTTTTGAGTCTTACTCAAATTCACACCTTACAACGCAACCAAGAACTCCTTCTTTGCTGATCTGTTTTGAACTCCTTCAAAAACTTTGTCAAGGCATGCATCTTATTGAAACTTTCATTAAGCGCTTTTGATCTATCTCCACAGATTTTTTATGCTCAACGTTCAAGTAGCGCAATCCAGGTATTCCTTTGAAAACTCCTTTCAAACAACCTTATATGCTTTACAGAAATTCTACATCACTTCTGATCAACAATATGTCTACCACATACACTTATCAGAAATTCTATAGTGCTCCCACTAACTTCTTTGGAAATACAAGTTTCTCATAAACCTTGTACAAACCCAAAATCTTTGATCATCTCATCAAAGTGTATATTCCAACTCCGAGATGCTTGCACCAGTCCATTGAAGGATCACTGGAACTTGCATACTTGCTAGTATCTTTAGGATCGACAAAACCTTCTGGTTGTATCACATACAATGTTTGCTCAAGGAAACCGTTGAGAAAACAATGTTTTGACATCCTATGTGCAATATTTCATAAATAATGCATCAACAACTAACATAATTCTAACAGACCTTTAGCATCGCTACGAGTGAGAAAGACTCATCATAGTCAACAGTTTGATCTCGTCGGAAACATCTTTGCGACAAGTCGAGCTTTTCTTAATAGTGACTTATCACCATCATCGTGTGTCTTCCTTTCAAAGATCCATTTTACTCAATAGTCCTATGACCATCAAGTAATTCTTCGAAAGTCTACACTTTGTTTTCATACCTGGATCCTCTCTCGGATTTCATGGCTTCCAGCCATTTGTTGGAATCTGGGCCCACCATCGCTTTCTCCATAACTCGTAGGTTCACTGTTGCTCAACAACATGACCTCCAAGATAGGGTTACCGTACCACTCCGTAGTAGTACGCGACCTTGTCAACCTACGAGGCTTGTAGTAACTTGATCCGATGCTTGATGATCACCATCATCAGCTTCCACTTCAATTGGTGTAGGCGCCACAGGAACAACTTCCTTCACCCTGCTACACACTGGTTGAAGTGATGGTTCAATAACCTCATCAAGTTCTACGACCCTCCCACTCAATTCTTTCGAGAGAAACCTTTCCTCGAGAAAGGATCCGTTTCTAGAAACAAACACTTTGCTTTCGGATCTGAGATAGGAGATGTACCCAACTGTTTTGGATATCCTATGAAGATGCATTTATCCGCTTTGGGTTCGAGCTTATCAGACTGAAACTTTTTCACATAAGTGTCGAAGCCCCAAACTTTCAAGAAACGACAATTTAGATTTCTCTAAACCTCAGTCTATACTGTGTCATCTCAACGGAAATACGCGGTGCCCTATTTTAAAGTGAATGCGGTTGTCTCTAATGCATAACCCATAAACAATAGTGGTAATTCGACAAGAGACATCATAGCATGCACCATACCAAATAGTGCGTCGCTATGACATTCAGACACATCATCACACTATGATGTTCCAGGTGGCATGAACTGTGAAACAATTTCCACATTGTCTTAACTGCGTACCAAAACTCGTAACTGAGATATTCATTTCTATGATCATATCGTAGAGAGTTTATCCTCTTGTTACGACAAACTTCACTCTGAAACGGAATTGAACTTTTCAATATTTCAGACTTGTGATTCATTAAGTAAATACTCCTGTATCTACTCAAATCTTCAGTGAAGTAAGAACATAATGATATCCACTGCGTGCCTCAGCACCCATTAGACTGCATACATCAAAATGTATCACTTCCAACAAGTTACTATCTTGTTTCATCTCAATGAAAAACAAGGCCTTGCTCATGTGGTATGATTTGCATGTCACTAGTGATTCAAAAACAAGTGAGTATAAAGATCCATCAGCATGGAGCCTCTTCATGCAATTTATACCAACATGACTCAAGCGGCAGTGCCACAAGTAAGTGGTACTATCATCATTACCTCGTATCTTTTGGCACCAATATTATGAACATGTGTAACACTACGATCGAGATTCAATAAACCATTGAAGGTGATTATTCAAGGAAAGAGAGTAACCATTATTCTCTTTAAATGAATAATCGTATTGCAATAAACACGATCCAATCATGTTCATGCTTAACGCAAGCACCAAATAACAATTATTTAGGTTTAACACCAATCCCGATGGTAGAGGGAGCGTGCGACGTTTGATCATATCAACCTTGGAAACACTTCCAACACGTATCGTCACCTCGCCTTTAGCTAGTCTCCGTTTATGCCGTAGCTTTCATTTCGTGTTACTAATCACTTAGCAACCGAACCGGTATCCAATACCCTCGTGCTACTAGGAGTACTAGTAAAGTACACATCAACATCATTTATATCAAATATACTTCTTTCGACTTTTGCCAGCCTTCTTATCTACCAAGTATCTAGAGTTGCTCCGCCTCAGTGACTGTTCCCCTCATTACAGAAGCACTTAGTCTCGGGTTTGGGTTTAATCTTGGGTCTCTTCATTAGTGCAGCAACTGTTTTGCCGTTTCACGAAGTATCCCTTCTAGCCCTTGCCTTTCTTGAAACTTAGTGGTTTACAAACCATCAACTATTGATGCTCCTTCTTGATTTCTACTTTCGCAATGTCAAACATCGCGAATCGCTCAAGGATCAATGTATCTATCCTTGATATGCCATAGTTCATCACGAAGCTCTCATAGCTTGGTGGAAGTGACTTTCGAGAACCATCACTATCTCATCTGGAAGATTAACTCCCACTTGATTCAAGTGATTGTCGTACTCAGACAATCTGAGCACACGCTCAACGATTGAGCTTTTCTCCTTTACTTCGTGGACAAAGAATCTTGTCGGAGGTCTCATACCTCTTAACAAGGGCACAAGCATGAAATCACAATTTCATCTCTTTAGAACATCTCTTATGTTCCGTGACGTTTCAAAATGTTTTCGGCGCCTTGCTTCTAAGCCATTAAGTATTTTGCACTGAACTATTGTGTAGTCATCAGAAACGTGTATGTCGAATGTTCACAACATCCACAGACGACGCTCGAGGTGCAGCACACCGAGTGGTGCATTAAGGACATAAGCCTTCTGCGCAGCAACGAGGACAATCCTCGGTTTTACAGACTTAGTCTGCAAAGTTTGCTACTCTCAACTTTCAACTAAATTTTCTCTAGGAACATATAAAAAACAGTAGAGCTATAGCGCAAGCTACATCATAATTCGCAAAGACCATTAGACTATGTTCATGATAATTAGTTCAATTAATCATATTACTTAAGAACTCCCACTCAAAAAGTACATCTCTCTAGTCATTTGAGTGGTACATGATCCAAATCCACTATCTCGTCAAGCTTAACCCGAGTGTTCTGCGTGCGCAACTGTTTTGCACCCGTTGTATGTGAACGTTGAGTCTATCACACCCGATCATCACGTGGTGTCTCGAAACGACGAACTGTCGCAACGGTGCACAGTCGGGGAGAACACAATTTCGTCTTGAAATTTTAGTGAGAGATCACCTCATAATGCTACCGTCGTTCTAAGCAAGATAAGGTGCAAAAAAGATTAACATCACATGCAATTCATAAGTGACATGATATGGCCATCATCACGTGCTTCTTGATCTCCATCACCAAAGCACCGACACGATCTTCTTGTCACCGGCGTCACACCATGATCTCCATCATCATGATCTCCATCAACGTGTTGCCATCGGGGTTGTCGTGCTACTCATGCTATTACTACTAAAGCTACATCCTAGCAAAATAGTAAACGCATCTGCAAGCACAAACGTTAGTTTAAAGACAACCCTATGGCTCCTGCCGGTTGCCGTACCATCGATGTGCAAGTCGATATTAACTACTACAACATGATCATCTCATACATCCAATATATCACATCACATCGTTGGCCATATCACATCTCAAGCATACCCTGCAAAAACAAGTTAGACGTCCTCTAATTTTGTTGTTGCATGTTTTACGTGGTGACCATGGGTATCTAGTAGGATTGCATCTTACTTACGTAAACACCAAAACGGAGATATATGAATTGCTATTTAACCTCATCCAAGGACCTCCTCGGTCAATTCCGATTCAACTAAAGTTGGAGAAACTGACACCCGCCAGTCATCTTTGAGCAACGGAGTTACTCATAGCGATGAAACCAGTCTCTCGTAAGCGTACGAGTAATGTCGGTCCGAGCCGCTTCGATCCAACAATACCGCGGAATCAAGAAAAGACTAAGGAGGGCAGAAAAACGCACATCACCGCCCACAAAAACTTTTGTGTTCTACTCGAGAAGACATCTACGCATGAACCTAGCTCATGATGCCACTGTTTGGGGAACGTCGCATGGGAAACAAAAATTTTCCTACGCGCACGAAGACCTATCATGGTGATGTCCATCTACGAGAGGGGATGTGTGATCTACGTACCCTTGTAGACCGTACAGCAGAAGCGTTAGTGAACGCGGTTGATGTAGTGGAACGTCTTCACATCCCTCGATCCGCCCCGCGAACTGTCCCGCGAACAGTCCCACGATCTAGTGCCGAACGGACGGCACCTCCGCGTTCCGCACACGTACAGCTCGACGATGATCTCGGCCTTCTTGATCCAGCAAGAGAGACAGAGAGGTAGAAGAGTTCTCCGGCAGCGTGACGGTGCTCCGGAGGTTGGTGATGATCTTGTCTCAGCAGGGCTCCGCCCGAGCTCCGCAGAAACGCGATCTAGAGGTGAAACCGTGGAGATATGTGGTCGGGCTGCCGTGGCAAAGTTGTCACAAATCAGCCCTAAAACCCCACTATATATAGGAGGAAGAGGGGGGAGCCTTGCCTTGGGGTCCAAGGACTCCCAAGGGGTCGGCCGAACCTAAGGGGGAAGGTCTCCCCCTCCCAAACCGAAATCTACTTGGTTTGGAAGGTGGAGTCCTTCTTCCCTTTCCCACCTCCTTCTTTTTTTTCCTTTTCTCTTTGATTTTTCTTCCAATGCGCATAGGGCTCTTTTGGGCTGTCCCACCAGCCCACTAAGGGCTGGTGCGCCACCCCCAAGGCCTATGGGCTTCCCCGGGGTGGGTTGCCCCCCCCCCCCCCCGATGAACTTCCGGAACCCATTCGTCATTCCGGGTACATTCCCGGTAACTCCGAAAACCTTCCGGTAATCAAATGAGGTCATCCTATATATCAATCTTCGTTTCCGGACCATTCCGAAAACCCTCGTGACGTCCGTGATCTCATCCGGGACTCCGAACAACATTCGGTAACCAACCATATAACTCAAATACGCATAAAACAACGTCGAACCTTAAGTGTGCAGACCCTGCAGGTTCGAGAACTATGCAGACAAGACCCGAGGGACTCCTCGGTTAATATCCAATAGCGGGACCTGGATGCCCATATTGGATCCTACATATTCTACGAAGATCTTATCGTTTGAACCTCAGTGCCAAGGATTCATATAATCCCATATGTCATTCCCTTTGTCCTTCGGTATGTTACTTGCCCGAGATTTGATCGTCAGTATCCGCATACCTATTTCAATCTCGTTTACCGGCAAGTCTCTTTACTCGTTCCGTAATACAAGATCCCGTAACTTACACTAAGTCACATTGCTTGCAAGGCTTGTGGGTGATGTTGTATTACCGAGTGGGCCCCGAGATACCTCTCCGTCACACGGAGTGACAAATCCCAGTCTCGATCCATACTAACTCAACGAACACCTTTGGAGATACCTGTAGAGCATCTTTATAGTCACCCAGTTACGTTGCGACGTTTGATACACACAAAGCATTCCTCCGGTGTCCGTGAGTTATATGATCTCATGGTCATAGGAACAAATACTTGACACACAGAAAACAGTAGCAACAAAATGACACGATCAACATGCTACGTCTATTAGTTTGGGTCTAGTCCATCACATGATTCTCCTAATGATGTGATCCCGTTATCAAGTGACAACACTTGCCTATGGCCAGGAAACCTTAACCATCTTTGGTCAACGAGCTAGTCAACTAGAGGCTTACTAGGGATAGTGTTTTGTCTATGTATCCACACAAGTATTGTGTTTCCAATCAATACAATTATAGCATGGATAATAAACGATTATCATGAACTAAGAAATATAATAATAACTAATTTATTATTGCCTCTGGGGCATATTTCCAACAGTTTTAGCGCGTGATACGGTCTCTAGGCACTAGTAGGAGTACTTGCTAGAAGTTGGGTTAATCCTTATTCACTTTTCTTTCGAAGTCTCTAAAAATTTTAGAATTTTTCAAAGCTAGAAAAGGGAAAAGATGAGGAGGTTCTTGAGAGGCTCTTCAAGCCGTAACCCCAAGGAGGATGAGAAGAATCACCCCAAGTACGTAGTCCCTCGAGTCACAGAAGTTCGAGCGTGCGAGTGGCCAAGTGATGAATTTTTGCGCGCCGCCGGACTTTATGAAGACTTTTATTACTTGGTGGAGAACGCAGGTCTTAGTGCGTTTGTTGAAGATAAGTGCCCACAATATCGCCTCCTCACCAATATTTTCGTTCAAAGCTTCAACTTTTATCCGAGGAAGAATCCTCCCATGGTTGAGTTCATGATTTACAATGTCCCCCAGTGCATGACGCTGCAGGACTTTTGCGATGTATGCAAATTACCTTATGTTTGGGATATCCGTGTCCCTCGTCCATGGGACTTGGAGGATTTCATTGGTTCTATTGCTGTTGGAGAGCAGAGAGGAGTGTTTCGCGCTAGAATTGCTAGCATACATTTTCCTGTGCTTCGGTACTTCTCACTATCTGTGGGAAAATGTTTGATTGGCCGTGGGGAGGCTGGATCACTTAGTTCTCCAGACCTTGCGGTTTTGCGCGAAGGCCTTTGTAACAATAAGACTTATAGCTTGGGCGCTATAGTAGCTCAACGGTTGAACCTGAACCGTTCTAAAGGTGTTGTCTATGGAGGTATCTATGCTACCCGTCTTGCCACACACTTTGAGATACCCATTAGACTGGGAGAGGAAGGAGAGATGCTTCTCCCTGAGAGATATCTGGATTATGACAGCATGGTTCGCCATGATTTTCTGGATAGAGATGCTAGTAGACGGATGATTTATAACCTGGTGTACTCGAGAGACTATTACTTTGCCTACTTATTCTTTGTTTGATCCTCATGCAGGCGGGTACACTATTATGCCCGCGGACATCTACGCATATTGGGGCTTGGCCCAACCACAGGCGCCCGTGCCCGAGCCGCCAGTCGAGTACCAGACGCCAGTTTATCAGTGGGAGCCAGAGGAGCTCACACAGCAGTGGCATCCACAGTCTTCTCCGGAGTATCCTGGAGCTGGTTATTTCCCAACTTGGGAGTAGACCAAGCTAGGCCAAAAGCCTAAGCTTGGGGGAGTACGTGTTCTCACCGACTTTACATTCATGCTTATGCTTTCACTTTGTTAGCCGGTGTTTACACTTTGCCACTATATTATCCATGCTAGTTTCTTTTCATTTTCTTGTTTTCTTGTTTTGTGTCCTTTTGAGAAAACCCAAAAAGATTTTTTTTTCTTCTTTTGCTTGTTGGGAGCTTTCCCGTGTAAATAGTTTTCTTTTTCTTTGTGTCAAGGTAGAAGATATTGATTACAATGTTTATTGGTTCTTGCATGCTTACCTGTTTAGCTTTCAAAGAGCCATATTATTTTGTCTTCTCCTTTGTGTTTGCCTACAGATTCAGCTTAGTCCAATGCGCTTATTATTGTTCACATCGTTCGATCGTGCAAATGAAAGGCAACACTGATGATATATGATGAAGTGACTGAGACTAAAAAGTTGGTATGAACTCTATCTATTTTGTTTTTGTAAATATGACTAGCTTGTCGACCCAGATTTAGCTTTGTTGTGAGAGAACCATGTTTGCAATGACAACTTAGAGATCATAGTTCCTGATGCCATGCTTATTTAGCTGAGAGCTTATAATGGTTTGTCTTGGATGCCAACATAAATTTTGAGATGACTATGATGTAGTATGATAGGATGGTATTCTCCTTTGAATGTTTCAAGTGGCTTGACTTGGCGCATGTTCATGCATGTAGTTGAAACAAAATCAACATAGCCTCTATGATGTTCGTGTTCATGGTGATTTATATCCTGTTCATGCTTGCATTCAATGTTAGTCAAACTCATTGCATCTTGATGACTGTTGTCGCTCTCTAGTTGGTCACTTCCCAGTCTTTTGCTAGCCTTCACTTGTACTAAGCGGAATACTGCTTGTGCATCCACTTCCATAAACCCAAATGTTTTT
The DNA here is from genome assembly GCF_904849725.1 of Hordeum vulgare subsp. vulgare. NCBI lineage: Eukaryota > Viridiplantae > Streptophyta > Magnoliopsida > Poales > Poaceae > Hordeum > Hordeum vulgare. Next base: position 565,378,732 of record NC_058524.1, on the reverse strand, counting down.
CCATGAGAGTCCACCATACCTACCTATTTGCGGTATCTACCTGCCGTTCCAAGTAAATTTGCATGTGCCATTCTCTAAACCTTCAAGAAATAATCTGTTTTGCATGCCCGAACCGCTCATGTGGTGACAGAGGGCTATTGGTATCTTCCATGCTAGGAGTGTTATCCTCGACATGTGTTTATTCACAGTCATTCACGAGAAAGGGGCCGGTATTTGGAATGCCCAGTTCCACGCTTAAATCGAAAATATAACTGTAAAACAAGACTCCCCCCGGATTGATGTTAGTATGGACGGTACCCGAGGATTCGGCTAGCCGTGGAGTGTGATTGATTGGTGGTGGGGGAGTTAAAACTTTACTTTTATGTTTGGGAACCTCCTATAGCATGAGTAGCATGGAAGATATTGAGAACTCTTGGTCATTGCGTTGACAATGAAAGCATGCCACCCAAAATTATTATCTCTGTTTTCAAAGCTTGAGCTCTGGCACCTCTGCAAATCAATGCTTCCCTCTACGAAGGGCCTGTCTATTTATTTTCCTGTCGAGTCATCCTCCTCTTATATAAGCAACAATTAGAGACAACCTCTGTCATTTTTATGCTTTGATTTTGATTGATATTGAGTATGACTATGATTGGATCTTCGTTGCTATGAATTACAATGTTTAGTCAGCCCTTGATCTTTGAAAGTGCTCTGCATTTATGTTTTGCCGTCTCAGAAAGAGCTAGCGAGATACCACCTATTCATATTGCTTCATGCTTGTTTTGATTGAAGTGTTGGTATTTGAAACTCATTATTATTTGCTCGTTAGCTGATTATGCCATTGATATTAGTTTACCGTGAGACCTTTGTGTCATTTGCTTATGTGGTTAACTTGTGATCTTGCTAAAATTCTCGTTATGAGTTAGGCATAGTTGCAACAACAAGATCAAACGGAGTTTGTCAAAGTTTTTCTTTCTGTCTCAGTTTGTCAACTGAGTTGCTTGAGGACAAGCAAGGTTTTAAGCTTGGGGGAGTTGATACGTCTCCATCATATCTACTTTTCCAAACTCTTTTGCCCTTGTTTTGGACTCTATTTTTCATGATTTGAATGGAACTAGCCTGGACTGACGCTGTTTTCAGCAGAATTGCCTTGGTGTTATTTTTGTGGAGAAATGAAAGTTCTCCAAACGTCCTGAAAATTTACGGGGAGCAGTTTTGGAAAATATCAAAAATATCTGCGCCAAGTTCCACCTCAGGGGGTGGGCCAGTGGGCCACAAGCCCTTGCTCCGCCACCACCGCCCCTGGTGGCGGTGGGCAGGCTTATGGGGCCCACACGGCTCTGCCGCCCCCAATCTCAGGTCTATAAGTCCAATTTCGTCCCAGAAAAAATAAAAAAGAGAAGTTTTCGTTGCGTTTTCGATACGGAGGCGCCGCCACCACCTGTTCTTCATCTGGAGGGCAGATCTGGAGTCCGTCTTGGGCTCCGGAGGAGGGAAATTGTCGCAATCGTCATCATCAACCTTCTTCCCTCTCCAATTCCATGAAGCTCTTCGTCGTTCGTGAGTAATCTATTCGTAGGCTCGCTGGGCGGTGATGAGTAGGATGAGATCTATCATGTAATCGAGTTAGTTTTGATGGGGATAGATCCCTAGTATCCACTATGTTCTGAGATTGATGTTGCTAGTACTTTGCCATGCTTAATGCTTGTCACTAGGGCCTGAGTGCCATGATTTCAGATATGAAATTATTATGTTGTCACCAATATATGTGTGTTTTAGATCCGATCTTGCAAGTTGTAGTTACCTACTATGTGTTATGATCCGGCAACCCCGGAGTGACAATAACCGGAACCACTCCCGGTGATGACCATAGTTTGAGGAGTTCATGTGTTCACAAGTGCTAATGCGTTGGTCCGGTTATTTATTAAAAGGAGAACCTTAATATCCCGTAGTTTCCTTTTGGACCCCGCTGCCACGGGAGGGATGGGCAATAGATGTCATGCAAGTTCTTTTCCCTAAGCACGTATGATGACATACGGAATGCATGCCTACATCACATTGACGAACGGGAGCTAGCCACATATCTCTCCGTGTTATAGCTGTTGCATGATGAATATCATCCAAACAAATCACCGACCCATTGCCTACGAGTTTGTCATACTGCTGTTACTTGTCTTGCTCTGCTGCTGCTACTACTACTGTTGCTACTGCTGTTACTTGTTTTGCTCTGCTGCTGCTGCTACTGTTGCTATTATTGTCGCTTGCTACTATTGCTACTTGCTACTGCTGTCACTACTGTTGTTCCTTGCCGCTGCTATTGCTCGTTACACTGCTTCTACCTGCTACAATACTCTTTCGCTCGACGTTGACGGGAACTGATAATTTCCGTCGACGGGCAACTTGGCGCCATTGATACAATCGTTAGGAATAGTCTGCCGTCAACAGATTGTTTCTGACACCGTTGTTATCATACTACTTTGCTGTTAGTACTTTGCAGCTGATACTTTGCTTGCTGATACTAATCTTTCAGGTGCGGTTGAATCTGACAAATTCAGCTGCTAATACTCGGGAGTATTCTCTCACCTCCTATCTAGCGTACCAACAAATTTGGGTCGAATACTCTAACCTCGAAAACTGCTGCGAACCCACGCGTTGGTGGGCCATCAACAACATTCTTCTAGTTCCGTTGCCGGGGAGTGCACGCAACATTCTTCTGGTGCCGTTGCAAGGGAAGGTTTTTTGTCATCAGCATTCGCCAGAGATTGCAATCATATACTCACATCTTAGTTGCTGTGGATTATGTCACTAAGTGGGTAGAGGCTATCCCCACTAAAAATGTTGATCACCACACCTCTATTAAGATGCTTAAAGAAGTCATTTTCCCAAGATTTGGAGTCCCTAGATATCTGATGACTGATGGCGGTTCACACTTCATTCATGGTGTTTTCCGCAAGATGCTCGCTAAGTATGATGTCAACCATAGAGTTGCATTCCTTATCATGCTCAGTCTAGTGGTCAAGTGGAGTTGAGTAATAGGGAGATCAAATTGATCTTACAAAAGACCGTCAATAGGTCTCGAAGGAATTGGTCTAGCAGACTTGATGATGCACTATGGGCTTATAGGACTGCTTATAAGAATCCCATGGGCATGTCGCCGTATAAAATGGTTTACGGTAAGGCCTATCATTTACCCCTTGAGCTAGAACACAAAGCTTATTGGGCAATCAAAGAGCTCAACTTCGGTTTCAAACTTGCCGGTGAGAAGCGGTTGTTTGATATCAGCTCATTAGATGAATGGAGGGCCCAGGCATATGAGAATGCCAAGTTGTTCAAGGAAAAGGTTAAGATATGGCACGATAAAAGAATAAAAAAACGAGAGTTCAATGTAGGTGATTATGTCCTGCTATACAATTCTCGTTTAAGATTCTTCGTAGGCAAGCTTCTCTCTAAATGGGAAGGTCCCTACGTTGTTGAGGAAGTATATCGTTCCGGTGCCATCAAAATCAATAACACGGAAGGTAATTTTCCTAGAGTGGTAAATGGTCAAAGAATCAAGCATTACATCTCTGGTACTCCCATAAATGTTCAGACCAATATCATCAATATCATAACTCCAGAGGAGTACATAAGGGATGTTTATCAGCCTGTTTCAGACCCTGAAAACGAAGAGGTATCTGTTTCGGTAAGTAATTTGACTCCGAAACTTTTCCAATAGGAAACTTTCTCCGTTTTAGAATTTTTGGAAAATTAGAAAAATAAAAAGCAGTCCGGAGAGCGCATGAGGCGGCCACAAGCTTGGTTGCCGCGGCCTCCCCCTGGCCACGGCAACAGGGCTTGTCGGCACCTCGTGTGCCTCCCGGACTCCGTTTTCTTGCAGAGCACTCCTTCTGGTCTAGAAAAAATCATTATATATACGCCCGAGCGTTTTGATCTCCGTATCGCGCAGTTTTCCTCTCTTTTCGTTTCGAGCCTGTTGTCTGCGGCTGATTTAGAGGAAAGATGTCTCAGGAATCCGTTGGGGAGAATAATCTACATCAAGTTCATGAAGAAGTAGATGCTGATCTAAAAGGAGTAGAAGTCACAGAAGCCAGGGACAAAACTAAGGAGAAAACCCAAGCTAGGGAGGAAGTTCAACCTATGTTCAACATTGAAGACGTTGAAGGAGTAGATTTTCTCCAACCCTTCCTCCACGTGCTGTCTCCATCCTTGATTTAACTCTTGAGGTTTTGTGAAACAACTCGTGCTCGCAATATTTCCCTTTCTCGTGAAGTTGTTTTGCTGGAAAACCATGTCGCAGATCTCAAAGGTATAAATCAAAGATTGATAGCTCTCTTGGAATCAAAGGCAAAGACTACTTCAACAACACCACCACCATCACCACCAAAGGAAGACAACTAAGCATTGGTATGGGCAACTCCCTTGGCTTATGCCAAGCTTGGGGGAGTTGCCCTGGTATCGTATCACCTTTATATCTTTTGCTTTTACCTTTGTTTTAGTTCTTTCCTTTTCAGTTTTATTTCTTCTCTTAGTGGATTAAGTCTTTAGTGTTTAGTTTGAGTCTTTTTCCTTGTGTCTCCCCCGATGTATTCGAGCTCGCGAGCTATATAATAAAGAGTATCTTAGTCAAGGGCTTTGTTTTGTGCCGTGATCAAAAGTATGAAAAGAAAGATGGCATGAAAGATCATGAGATGATCCTCTGGAAAGTGATAGCTTCACATATAACAAGTGTGATGATTGAAACTTGTTGAGAATAGACCAACATAGACCCCAGTCATTGTTGCAATTAATAAGAAGTAATAAGGAAAGAGAGGTTCACATATAAATATATCATCTTAGACACTTTCTATAATTGTAAGCACTCACCAAACTATTACATGCTTAGAAGTAGATGTTGGACAAGGAAGACAACATAATGAATTGTATTTGCTTAGTTCCAAACAATGTTATATGATTAGAGATCCCTTAGCATGTGACGATTGCTTCCACCTCATATTAGCCAAAACTCCCGCACCAAGTAGAGATACTACTTGTGCATCCATAAACCTTCAACCCAGTTTTGCCATGAGTGTCCACCATACCTACCTATGGATTGAATAAGATCCCTGAAGTAAGTTGTCATCGGTGCAAGCAATAAAAATTGCTCTCTAATATGTATGATCTATTAGTGTGTGGAAAATAAGCTTTGTACGAACCTGTGATGAGGAAGACATAAAAGCGATAGACTGCATAATAAAGTTCTTTATCGCAGGAGGCAATATAAAGTGAAGTTCCTCCGCACTAAGAGGACACGCATCCAAACCTCAAAAGCGCATGACAACCTCTGCTTCCCTCTGCGAAGGGCCTATCTTGTACTTTTACTTTTTGCCCTTGTAAGAGTCATGGTGATCTTCACCAATTCCTTATTTAGCCTTTTTCTTGGTGAACGTCATATGCTTGGGAAAGATCTATATTAATATATCAATTTGGAGCTGAGTACTTATGCTTTATTATTGTTGACTTTACCCTTGAGGTAAATGGTTGGGAGGCAAAATTATAAGCCCCTATCTTTCTCTGTGTCCAACTGAAACTTTGATATCATGAGTACCACGTGAGTTGTAACAATTGTGGAAAACAAAAGAGATGATTGAGTATGTGGATTTGCCTTACAAGCTCTTATTTGGCTCTTTCTGATTTTATGATAAATTGCAATTGCTTCAATGACTTTGGACTATTGTTGGCTACTTCTCGGTAATGTTTTTGTTTCATACTTTGCTTTGTGAAGGAATTGTTACTTTCCCATAAGAATCTCTATGATGTATTGTTGTTCTATGTGTGATCATGATGCCCTCATGTCCATATTATGTTTTATCGACACCTTCATCCCTAAACATGTGGACATGTTTTGGGTCTTGGTTTTCGCTTGAGGACAAGCAGGTCTAAGCTTGGGGGAGTTGATACGTCCATTTTGCATCATGCTTTCATGTTGATATTTATCGCTTTATGGACTGTTATTATACTTTGTGGAATCTTACTTATGCCTTTTCTCTCTTATTTTGCAAGGTTTATTTGAAGAGGGAGAATACCGGCAGCTGGAATTCTCGACTGGAAAAGGAGCAAGTCTGAGTCCTCTATTCTGCAAAACTCCAAATGCCCTGAAAATAAACGTGGATTTTTTTGGGAATATATAAAAAATACTGGACGAAAGAAGCGTCAGAGGGGAGCAGCTAGGGGCCCACAAGCCTGGTTGCTGCGACCTACCCCCCTGGTCGCGGCAACAGGGCTTGTGGGCACCCTGGTGGCCCACTGGCCCCCCTCTTTTGTTATATGAAGGGTTTCGTCCGGAAAAAAAATCATGGTGGAGCTTTTTCGTAGATTCGCCGCCGCCACGAGGCGGAACTTGAGCAGATCCAATCTAGAGCTCCGGCAGGACGATCGTGCCGGGGAAACTTCCCTCCCGGAGGGGGAAATCATCGCCTTCGTCATGACCAACACTCCTCTCGTCGGAGGGGAGGCATCTCCATCAACATCTTCATCAGCACCATCTCCTCTCCAAACCCTAGTTCATCTCTTGTAACCAATCTCCGTCTCGCGACTCCGATTGGTACTTGTAAGGTTGCTAGTAGTGTTGATTACTCTTTGTAGTTGATGCTAGTTGGATTACTTGGTGGAAGAGTTTATGTTGAGCTCCTTGATGCTATTCATTACACCGCTGATCATGATTATGATTATGCTTTTTGAGTAGTTACTTTTGTTCCTGAGGACATGGGATAAGTCATGCTAATAATAGTCATGTGAATTTGGTATTCGTTCGGTATTTTGATATGTTGTATGTTGTTTTTCCTCTAGTGGTGTTATGAGAACGTTGACTAAATAACACTTCACCATATTTGGGCCTAGAGGAAGGCATTGGGGAGTAGTAAGTAGATGATTGGTTGCTAGAGTGACAGAAGCTTCAACTCCAGTCTATGCATTGCTTCGTAAGGGGCTAATTTGGATCCACTAGTTTAATGCTATGGTTAGACGTTGTCTTAATTCTTCTTTCGTAGTTGCGGATGCTTGCGAGAGGGGTTAATCATAAGTGGTATGCTTGTCCAAGTAGGTCAGTACCCAAGCACAGGTCCACCCACATAACAAACTATCAAAGTAATAAACGCGAATCATATGAACATGATGAAACTAGCATGACAGAAATTCCCGTGTGTCCTCGGGAGCGTTTTTCCTCTTATAAGACTTTGTTCAGGCTTGTCCCTTGCTACAAAAGGGATTGGGCCACTTGCTGCACCGTTGCTACTACTTGTTACTTATTACTTTTCGCTTGCTACGTTTAACCTTACTACACCATAACTTTTTACCGCTACTTTCAGTGCTTGCAGTTATTACCTTGCTCAAAACCGTTTATGAGAGCCTTCGCCTCCTCGTTGAGTTCGACACTCTTACTTATCGAAAGGACTACGATTGATCCCCTATACTTGTGGGTCATCAAGTATCCCCGTCACCCAGGAGTGGTTGCCGGTGCTCCTAGATTCTTGTATATAAGAGCTGAAGGGGGGGTGCACACCATTACCATGCGCTTTAAATTCATGACCCATCATTCCACATACTTGGCACCAGTTAGGAAGACGTTCTTACTTTACCGCAAATATCTCCTTCACTCTGTTGCGGATAATTGAAGTCGCCTTCTTCAGTTGGTTGCGCACATCTAGGCGAATTCGAACCCTATAACAATTTCCCTCAAAATCGAAAGAAGAAAGTTCTCACTCCACAAATTCCCCAACCTAGAAGCTAGCGCTTTGACCTTGCCATGATGCGCTATCGGCAGATCAACGGTACGCGCCCATATCTCAAACTTGAAAAGCTCGATGGTTGTAGGCTTGGTGTATCCATCATATGGCTCGATGATCACTAGATTCCCTCGAAAGTGCCAAGGTCCTCCCACTGTCACCTTGTCCCAGTCTCCTAGGCAATTGAATTGCATGATGAAGAAATTCTCCTCTAGGGTTTTAATCTTGACGGGCCTTGCAAGATCCCAGGAAGATCTCATGTTACGAAAGAACCAGTAGTTGCTGAATCCCTTATCAATGTGGACATGAACCAGCACCATCCAGTGAAGATCATCCTCTCGTGGCGCATCAACTTCTTCAAAAACGACATCATCGAGATCATCCTCCTGCAAGGCCAGCTCCTTCATGAGGTCCTCGGTCTTCCCCTTGCCCCTGCGAGCCACCGCAGAGTCCACGTGCTTCGCCATGCCACCAGACGAGTCGATCGTAGATCGAACTCTCGAGAGGAACAAAACCCTAACTAGAGGGAACTCACATCTATTTTTTTTTCTGTTGAGTACCCCTTTTGCCGTGTCAAAAAAAACAAATGAAAAAGCTATCCCGAATACACAAATACAGACAAAAGCCCGACCCAAAATAACAAACAAACAAACAGAAAAACAAACAAAAAAAACCCAAACCTAAGACAGATACAGTCCAACATATGGCAAGCTAAGAACATCTCTAGCACACCCCATATAATGGTCAAACTCGTAAAAATGACGGGTTTACAGTTTTGGTCGGAGAAACAGTGCGGAGCAGACCGTGGAAAACTTGTTCGACCCGTAAACTTTTTAGCGGGCACGGTAAATCCATCCGCGAAAACCTTATATATACCTTGTCGGCAGTATATAGTTCAACCCGTGAACCGGTCAAACCTTGTCGGAGCAAATGCGACGCCACGGAACTGTCCGGAATCTACCTAGAACTCATCGGAATCCGTCGCCGCACGTCGGAAGAAGCCGCCACACGCCGTAATTTGTCGCCGTCGGCTCAAATTGCAGCCATCTCGACCTCCACTGTCGAGGTGAGGCCGTCCACGGGCAGGCGGAGCAGGCCACTAGCGGCCTGATCATGGCAGGGCGGCACCGGAGAAGAGCGGGGCATGGGGTGGGCGAGCTTGCGCGGCCACGACAAGGAACGCACGCGCGGTGCCGGATGGTGCCGGCCTCAATTGGGGACAGGCGGGCGCGTCAGGGAGCATGCGGTCTGGGCGGGCGACGCACGGCTCCTCCGCTGCATGCGTTGCGGGGAACAGACGGCGTCAGGACGAGGCGTGGGCGAGGCGAGCGGCACCGGGGCAAGCCGGGGTGTCAGGGCGAGGCATGCCGTGGCCGGAGACGGACTTACCAAGACGGGAGAAAAAATATGCTATAGCTGGATACAATTTTATTTATATGATCTGTTCTGTCCGAAGGCAATTTCACGTCGTAAAAATGATTTATAATGTCCCTTATATTCGTTTTTAGAAACATGCCTAACCTCCCTTGAATGAGTCAGCCGACCGAGACTTTAGTCGACTGAGTTCTAGATAAACCTCTACATTAAATATGTGTTTAGATGCAGCTTCTCGAATGAAACTTGTACTATTTGTCCTGTGTCGGTGCTAAGAGGCTATATCCAGATTAGGCGCTTGTTGTTGTAAATTCTAAAAGTTCTAACACATCAAGATGTGACTGATCCCATTTGGATATTCCTAATTTGGTTGATAGTTATTACCTTTTAATATATTATATATGACTAATTTTCCTACGATTGAAGGCCTCATAATTATTTGAGGTCTTCAATTGGAATTTGATTATTCGATTTTGACCGGATCAACAATTTATCAAATCCTTTTATTTAATTTTTTTATACAATATGCTATGCTCCAATTTTTTTAATCGTCACAATTAATCGAGGCTTCAATTTAGACTTTGGTCATTCGATTTTGACCGGGTCAACAATTTTTTAAAGAGCTCTCCTCTTTAATTATTTTAATTCTCTAGGCTCCATAATTTGGAAGTTGTTCATTCGATTGAGGTATTCAATTTTGAATTTGGTTTACATTTTTGATTGGACCAACGGTTTTCCAAATCAATCAACAACAGTTGACCTATAAAAAGACATCAACCCCTCGGAGACTCCTATCACCCATACAAAAGCGTGATCATATGATACTATAGCACAAGTATAGTATATGCAACCAACGATGATAAAATATTTCCACATGAACATGGATTGATTAACGGATAAAACAGAATCACACCTGAAAGATCGACCAAATAACTAAATTATGAATAAACATAAAACACACTTCATCGTCTCCCACACCAGCCAAACTAAATACTCTATCATTTTCAAAATATAAGAGTTATTGTTTTTTGAAAAGTTAAATTTCTTTAATTTTGATCAAGTTCAGAGCCAAAAATATCAACATCTACAATATTAAACAAAAAATATGAAAATTCATTTCATAATGCATCTAATATATAACACTGATTTAATATTATAAATTTTGATATATTTCTCTATAAATTTGAGCAAACTAAAAAGGTTTGACTTATTAAAAAGTAATATACTATATATTTTAAAATAGAGTGGATAAAGAAATTGAAGGATCTTAACAAATTCAACAGTGCAGCAAAGCGTGTACAACCCTTTTAATTTACAAGATTCAAGCTAATTAAGTCAAGCGGAAAGTAAGCAATCTGATTCATACTCCCTCTGTTTCTAGATATAAGTTTTAAAGAGTTTTCATTAAAAAAAACTACATACTGATGTATATAGACATATATTAATAGAGTGTAGATTCAGCTATTTTGTTTCGTATGTAGTTTTTTAATGAAATCTTAAAACAATTATATTTATTTAGACACGGAGGGAGTACATGCCGCCTAGCTAGTGTCCGACCATCTGCATGTGGAGTAGTTTGCTTCGCACCTCCTCGTCCCTGACGGCCATTTCCCTGACTTCATCGGCTGTGAACGGCGGCGGCAACGTGCATGGCTCATCCAAGGCCACGTACCTCTCCCTGGACTCCATCATGAGCTCCCTCTCTCGGCCGCCCCTGGGGCAGACCATAGACTCGAGGCTGACCTCCACGGCCTTCTCCGGCACGGCGGGCTTGTACCGGAGCAGGGCGCTGTACCTCTTCAACACGCTGAGCATGTACTCGTACACGTAGTCCATGCCCATCTCTTCCCTCGCGAACCCGCTGCCCACCTCGCCCATTCGCCGCGCCGGCCCCGGGTGGGCGTTGCCCCAGTCGACGGCGAGCTTGACGGCGCGGCACTTGTCGGCCGGGTCGATGGGCCAGTAGTGTTTGCCGGCGACGAGCCCCCGCGAGAAGAAGTCCCTGAAGGGGGTGTCGACGGCGAGCATCGGCGAGTCGCACGCGAGGATGTACTTCTCGCTGACCGACCAAGAGTTGCCTTGCACGTAGATCTTGTACCTGTACCGGCACTGCTTCGTCAGGTCCGAGTCCCTGAACCCGTTCCGGCCGGCAGCGTACCAGTCCTGCTTGAACAGCCGCGCGTTCCACTCCTTGCCGGCGGCGGTGTCGTTGTTGCACCGGAACAGGTCCTTGCGCACCTCCGAGACGTCGGTGTTGCCCTTCCAGAACGCGTAGGGCTCCCTGTCCTCCCACGGGACACGCGCGTTCTCCCGGACGAGCTCCTCCATGAGCGGCGCCCACGGGCGGATGTTCACCTCCGGCCAGCCCCAGAAGGACCAGTCAGGGAAGAGGATGGCCAGGTCCCGTGACTCCTCCTTGCAGTACCGGAACAGCGGCGGCGCGGCGGACCGCGACGACGGGTAGTCGGAGGCGAGCACCCTGGCCGTGTCGAAGGTGCTGAACATGATGTCCACGTCCGGGACGCGGCCCGGGTAGCGGGCGAGCAGCTGCAGGATGCCCCACTGCGTGAAGACGTCCCGGGTCTCGAACGAGTCGCGGTACTTCTCCACGTAGGCGCGCCCGGCCACCACCACCAGCCGGAACTCGGCGTGGGGCTGCGCGCGCTCCACCGCGTCCAGCGTGACCCCCGTCGCGCGCCACGGCTCCATGTCCGTGTGGATGTGCCGGAAGTAGTCCGGGCACCAAGGCGGCGGCACGCCCGGATAGTACCGGCGTTTGCTCCATGATGACGAGGACGGTGCTGGCGCCGGTGTCGGAGACGATGACGTCTCGGTGTCGTTGCTGCAGCTGAACGGTATGGGTACCAGCTGGCGCGCCATGGGTGAGTGGCCGCTTCCATGTGGACTGAACTCAGTGCCCGCCGGCAAGAACGTATAGTGCTTTAATTTTGGATTGTGGCCATGGATGCATGCATGTACACAAGAGCTGATCAGTAATTATATTTTGATACAATTAATCATCAAAACATATATTTTACACTGAGTCAATTACACCGATGATGCTTAAACTTGACGCAAACAGCCACTTTGGTGTTAGAACTTGTGACATACCTTGAACTGCAGCTTAAACTTGGCATAAACAGTCATTTTGATGTAGAATTTGCGGCATACGTGGAAATGGTGGTTAAACTTGACGCAAACGGTTGGTTTGATGCTACACCTTGTGGCATACATTAAACCGATGTAGAAACTTGGCTCTTACAAACGGTGCTAATCGCATTTGGAAAAGAAATTGACACTAACTTGGCATGACAACAAGGTGTGGATCCCACTATCAATGCCTGGAAGACGTAGAGGAGCATGTGTGGCCTATTTTTATTTTTTTTGCCAAAACCATCCCAATGAATGCTAAAACATTATACACTTGATGCTTATCTTTAAATTATACAAAATAATAAATACAAACATTCGTGTGGTATAATTTCTACTCGTGATTTGTATTCACAAAATTATATGATTTAAATATTAGCCACAATAAATATACATATGAAATTTTAAATTTTAAATAATGATTATTGATTATACAAACATTAAACTAAAAAAATGTACATATAATTTATGGAAATGTGTGTGTACTTAAAATAATATTTTGGAATGGTAATGTATAAATATTTGTATTGTTATAAATTTTCCAAACATTTTTATAATTCATATATATCATATTATGTCTATGTTAAAATAATACATGAACAATTATGAGACGTAACTGGTTTAGTTGGTATGCATTATTTTTATACCACACGAATAATTAGACGTCATTTTTATTACTGAGATTAGAATTTACATATACCTTTTACTTATTTCTATATAAGAATAGGTGCAAATGGCCAGCATTGATCGCAGCCCATTTCAAATAAAAAAATATCAGCTCCATGATTTCGTTGCTATATGAAACTATAGTTATCCGTTGTGACGTGCAGAGTAGAACGATGTAGTGGCTATGCGCATGCACTTGTGTGCAAGGTAAGGTCGCACTTTGAGATATGGAAGCTCCGTTTTTTTGTTAATCACACTTTTCATACATAGTGGACCCACCTTTTATAGAGGAAAAAAAATTCCCCATGCGAGGTCTTTTTGTAAAAACCAAAAAAAGGGCACATGCCCTCCTCTCAGCCTTCCGGTGATGGACAACGGGCCCATGCCACGATGGCGTGCCAAGTCAGCATCAATTTTGTACCAAACATGATTTGCACCGTATTTATACGTCGGAGCAAAGTTTTTGCATATGTTCAAGGTATGCCACAAGTTCTAACATCAAAATGACTGTTTGTGTTAAGTTTAAACACCGCCGGTGTAATTGACTCTTTACATTTATAGTAGTATTTACACGAAGAGAGTTCCTATTTCTGTTACAACTTAACTAGAAATAATCCCCGCAAAAATACTTAATTAAAAAAACAACAGCTGGACATTTTGATACTCGTGATTTATTTTATTTTTGTGAAAAAATAACACGCTAAGAATCATTGGATTGAAACGTTGTCATCCCTTTCAATTTTATGCAATGACTTTTATTCCTAAGACTAAGAGAGGTGTGAAATGATGTGTTGAGTTGTGCGTGTGCATTTTTTGGATTTTATTTTCTATCTAACGACCTAAAGCATCATAGCTCGTTTTTGAATATGAAATTATTGCTTACCACGTAGATCATGTGGTGTGGATTTTTTTTCTTTTCTACCAGGTGAACGAAATTTATTGTAAGATAATAGGGTTGCAATTGAAAGGCAGAAGATCCTAAATACACGATGGTCCGCGGTGTAACCATACATCAGTGCTAGGCTCAGTATAAATATGTACCAACTAAATGCGAAGCCATCCAATTCAGGTAGATATGTGATTCGTAACATGATAACATATAGTTAATGATATGTTTGGTTACATGGTTACGATGGTTGATTGTACCTTTAGGCAACTACAAATTAAACCTCGCTTGGACGCTTTGCCTCTACGGCTCCATTTTTTAATAGATGTTGTGTGGTCGTATGTGTGTTATTCGGTGGTCTCTATACGAAAACTTCCATATATGTCTATTTTTTTATAGCCATTGCACACTTTTAAGCACTAACTTGGCAGTGCAATTTTTTTTGGAAAATACCGAATTGAACATGTGTCTAGGCACTGGAAAAATATCTCAAAAAATATATATAAAGAATCAATTCGATTTTTTTATAACGATATGATCTAGTGGAATAATAGATGACTTCCGTGGTCTTTTGTGCCAAGAAAGTAATATCGGTTCTATATAAAAGTTGTCATTCAAGGAATTTGCAATTTTATTTTTTCTGCCAAGAAGAATACCTAAGCCATTTATTCGTGAAACTCCATACTGAGTAGAACACATGACAATATTTTCTGGAAATAAGTTCCATAATTTTTAAGTGAAAATGCCATATAAGATGCGCATAGAGCTATGTCCTAAAACTCCGCACTTGTAAAAAAAAAGTCCAATCATGTTACTTTCTTGTTTACCAATAAATTTTATTGTTAAATAAAACACCGACCACATTTTATTTTATATTTATTTAATCTTAGTTTTATTAAATTCAAGTGGATTTCTTTGCGTCACAGGAATCAAATTTGAATAAGTTTGCTTTGACCATTTCCTTTAACTAGTTGGACATTTTTCCTCGCGCTTCTCGGTGATGGATCTCTATCCCCAAGTCAAGGTTGATGCAGGCCTTTTCCTTTTTCTTATATAGAAGTGATAGCAATAAATTAATTCAGAACCATGATTATTTTAATCGCATTTTGTTATGGGCTAACATTCTGAAAACAATACTTACACTATTATGTGTGGAACTCAAACTCTAGTAGTAGAAGCAAAGTAGTGTAACTATATCTGTTGCGATGTCAAAAGGATTGTAGCTGCACAAACTTTTTTGGTGCAACTCCAAGTTAGACTTGTGCATCTCAACCTGATTAGGCGTTTTATTGAACTATGTTCCCTTTCATCCCTCGACGGCGAGGACTTGCCAATTTCAAATATCAAGGTTGCACAAAATATTATATGTCTAGTTCTATTAGTATTAGAAATATGCAATTTGAGCTTTTGTACATTGTCACGTTTGACCTTTAAGATTGCACAGATCGTAGTCACCGAGCCCAAAGTCAATCACTCAACCCTACCATAGGGATATATTTCTTGTCCATCACCCTAGTGTGCATTTCCTAGGTTTGGCGAGAAACTGTCTTGTTTGACTCTATACACCAATCATATTAGGAGATAACCAGGACATCCATCACTTTCTTTATGGTTTGTTTTTTATTTATTTGTCATTCCTGACCCACAAACGCATCACTGCACCTCCTCTCGTCCATGCCGCCAAGAGGTCGCAAATGCGTAATCATTTGGAAGAAAGTTTTTCCGGTTAATTTATCGTTGTACAAGTGTAATGTGTGTAAATATGGATAGAAGATCTTGGTCATGAGAATGAAATTGTACGTGTCTCAAGCTTTTGACAAAGACCGTTGACTGTGATTAACTCTAGTGGCACGTATGTGACTTGATTCTGCCGCAATTAAGGTCCATGTGCTTACTTAACATGGCCGTTAGTGTTTATTATGCGTTCAATGGAGTCATACTAACTAGGGATCTACGCAAGGATGATTTGAATACTACAGTTTGGCCAAGGATAATAGCTAGCTACTAGCACACCTAGGGATAACTATATATGACTATAGTATGTTTGTAGTGTACTATTATAATTTTTCTAAGACTGGTAGTTCCTTCTTAATTTCTTCCAAGACTCAGTACGTACATATACTTAATTTTCATACCTGCATATACTTAGTTTTCATCATTTCCGATAATCACAAGTGATGACTTATATTAACTGAGTTCATGGTTAGAAGTACTTAGAACAGGTGAGGCGCATATATGATCATATATACATGTACTCCCTCTGTATCTGAATAACTGTAGTTGGTAAGAACTAATATAGTTCTTCCTAACTACAATCAAGTTGAGGAAAACTAGTCTAGTTTTTTCAACTATAATTATTTAGATATAGAGGGAGTACATATCATCACTCGTTGCGCACTTGTGCATGCAATTGCAAGCAGGAAACGGCACAAACTGACTTTCAAACTTTAGTTTTAGGGGAAAGCTGAACTAATTGAACTTCTTCGGCAGCCGTAGGTATACTTACAGCTGCGTCCAGGTGGATCCATTTGGTGCCGACTAGCAAAGCAAGAAGCGCAAAGATGGTCATGGCCACTCCAACGCCGCCCCTCGCCGTTGTCATCCAGCACGGCTTGGTGTGCTCCACCGCCAGATCCCCGTCGACGATCTCGTCCCCAGCTGGAAGAGGCAACGGCACCATCGCCACCATCTCCTCGTCAGCTGCTGAAGAGCGACCCTTCATCCAACTATATTTTTTGTCGGAAGGTAAAAGGAAGGTTAATGATGGTGTGAAGAATGATCACTACTCTCTGCCCACATATATAGTGGATGGTTGCTCCAGTACGTAGTTATACATGGCACCATTGACGTGTTGACCCAAAGGCCAAAGCACATGGACTTCACGAGCTTATCTGAATCGTTGGCTTGGAGATTCGTGCTACAACCTGTACAAGTATATTTTCCCTCTATCTCACATGAGTCCTGTCTGTTTGCCTCGCCCGCACCGCACACAGGAAGGTTTCTCCAGTGCACGAGCGCTGGTGGCGATCTTGGTGCCCCCCGTGAAAGTCTATCCCTACTAATAAAGCACCGACGTCTTGCCGTACGTCGTGGCTATTTTACAGAAAACCCCCTCACATTATACATATTCAACCCGCACTACCAATTTAAGTGAAAAAAACGGTTCAGTTTTACACCAACACCCCTTCTCCCCAGTTCACGGTCGCGAGTCTCCTCTCATCCATTCCGGCTGCTTACTGCCGTCTCCGGCGCGGCACCGACGACCGCCACCGCCGGGCCATCGCCGGTGGAGATGCCTCGCGCCGCCATCGTCGTGTTCTTCTTCCCGTCCCCACCAGCCGTGAGGGGAGGAGCAGGAGGGGAGTTGTGGCGGGTCACGAGGCGGGGCTCCAGATCCAATCGGGAGCAGCACGACGACGGCGAGCACAGAAAGGGAACGGGCCCCATGCTCATGGACGCGGAGTATTCCCCGCCAGCTGCAGTGTTGTAGGAGGCGGAGATGGAGGTTGTGGAGGAAGACGAGGACGGCCTTCGGCGCGGCGCGGCGCCCTGCTCGGTCCAAAGCAGCTCCTGTGACCTGACGGAGGAAGAAGAGCCCCATGCGTGGAGCGCGCAGCAGCAGAGGCAGAGGAGCCCCGCGGCGGCGGTGGCGCCCCGGCCAGCGCGGTGGATGTAGCGGTGGATTTACTTGCGGCCGAGGCAGTCGAGGCACTTGCGTCCCTCGGTTATGTCGCCCATGCCGGCGCCCACGCAGCGGCGGCCGCAGACGAGGCAGCGGTGGCGGAAGACGTGCACGTATCGGCTGCAAGTGGCGCAAAGGTTGGAGTGCGGGATGCCGACCCGGCGCATCTGCCGGCCGCTTCTGCTGGCGTCGGCGCGCGCGGGAGGAGGGCGCAGGTGTTGTTGCTATCCTGTCGTGCTGCTTCTGCAGGTGGCACGGGCCGAAGGAGGGGACGGAGACGGGGCAGAAGTACATCATCCCCGCGCCTGGCCGTGTCGTTGCCCACAGCCCCACATCCGCGAACAAGGGCGCGCGGAAGTACATCACCCCTGGTACGAGTACGCGCACCCGCAGCTCTGCGGGCTCATGCTCTGCTCCAGCGGGCATACCCTTGAGAAGCACTTCACCAGGCTCGTCGTTCCAGCCCACTCACCTCACCGTTGCTCATGCTCTGCTCCGGCTCACTGGAACAACGAAGTGTGGATGGGAGGGAACCGGTGCCGCTACAAAAGCCAAGTAAAACATAATTATTCATACACTCTTGCTACTTATTGCATAATTATGTGCTTATCGCATAATGGTCGGCAACATTGTACTTATTGCTACTTTTGGTGATGGTCTTCGAAGGGAATTACCGTCATGCCTTCCCATACTTGTTGATAGGATGGGCAATGAAATAACACGACTCACAACTGTCAAGGTAAGCAATCAACGACACCTTCAGAACCAAAACTAACAGGGACATGATGGTAAATGTTGAGTTGAATTCTCAGTGTTCTACTCAATGGTAGAAAAACAAACATAATTTTTTTGATCAATGCATCTTGCTGAGTTGCTTGGGATAGAGATGCTTTCGTGGCGGGTTCATTGATCTAAAGATAGCTTTAGTACAATGCCATACTATACCAATCTATTTGTGTGGGTCTTGTGTACAGTTTTAGTTGTATACCCTGTCATCATTTTCTTATGCCCACTGGTGGTGTTTTCAGAAAGTTTTGTTTATTCTCTGTTTTCCTGTAGTAGTTGATAGTACGCAGATTCACTGCTTTTCTTGGTTCTGTTGCATTTTCAAAATGTTCATTCCTTACAGACATTTGCGGTGATTGCGGATTCACCTCTTCGGATTGATCTGTCATGCGTCCTGGACCATGTCATTTCTGAGCTCACAACTTTCCTTCGAAAGGTATAGATGTATTATACACATTGTTTGTTTTTATTTTGTAACTTGAAAAATCATGTATGTCAAATAGGGCATTAAAATTGAAGACTAACTTCTTTTGTTGTCCCCTTACAACAGGCCAATAGAGCACTCGGGCAGGCAACATTGGGGACTCTAAATTCTCTGGTTGTCACATATGGTGGTCAAATTGGCTCGTCCTCTTATGAAACGATAATAGCTGAACTTTCTACTCTCATAAGGTTCTATCCTTGCTTAGCTTTCTTCAACAAATCTCCATTTCCTGCCTACCAGGAAGATTGATGTTGGATTATCTATTGTGGCAGTGACATCGATTTGCATATGGCTGCTCTTGCATTGGAGCTGTGTTGCATAATAATGGTTGACAGAAGATCCATTAAAAATGTCGGTTTAGCTGTGAGACATAAAGTTTTGCCTCATGCCCTTATTTTGATCAGGAGTGCTTTGTTGCAAGGACAAGCACTACAGGTATATATTTTCATATCTAAATATAAATACTGGATTTCTTCTTATTCTCCTACTGACAGAGGACATTGTTTCTATTGCACGCGCTACAGAAGTTTTTTGCTTCACTGGTCCAGTCTGCAAATACAAGCTTTGAAACATTGTTGGACTCCCATATTTCAACTGCCAAGCCATCACAGTCAGGCGGTCTTTCCAAGCAGGCACTATCCTCTATTGCACAGTGTGTTGCTGTGCTATGCTTAGCAGCTGGTGATCAGAAATGTGCATCAACTGTTGAGATGCTTAAAGGCATTCTAAATGATGACAGTTCAACTAATTCTGTAAGGCTTTTCCTGACCATGCATGTCGTTCCATTTTTTATCTAAACATTTTTATTTAAAATAACAATTTTTCATTTAACCTTATCATCAACGTTTATTAAAATTTGATTAAAATGATGCACACTGTTTTTTTTTCACCCGGTGCAACGCACGAGCATTTGTACTAGTAGAAAAAAATTCAATGCAAATCAGCACGTCGTAGTTTTAATGTTAGTGTTGTCAGGTTTTTGTCCCCACAATGTTTGTCACGATGTCGGGCGCATGATGGGTTTCTGCTCGAACTCGTTTCTCCTCTTCCCTCTTAATGTTTCTGGAACAATGTATTTTCGTTCATTTGCAATGGAAAGGGGCAGAGCCCAGTTCGAAAAAAAAAATCTGGTGAACATGCACGATGTGCTGATTTTTGGGTGCATTTGCAAGGATAGAAGGAGGTCACCTACTGTAGAACTAATACATCCTTAGTTGCCTAGACCTAAGTGTAAATTCTGATGTGTTACGTACTTCCTCCGTTCCAAAATAACTGTCTTAATTTTATACTAGATCTAATATAAAGTTATACTAAGCTTAAGACACTTATTTTAAAACGGAGAAAGTACGTTCTTCTTATATATTGTATTCTTAAACATGGATCATATGGAAGCATGCATGTATCAGCTCATTTCTTCTTATTAGGGCATGACCAACGCTCTAGGTTGGACAAATGCCCCAGCATGCCACGTAGGAAGGTTAATGATGTTGTTAAGATAAGGATGATCACTACTCTCTGCCCACATATATAGTGGATGGTTGCTCCAGTACGTAGTTATACATGGCACCATTGACATGTTGACCCAAAGGGCAAAGCACATGGTGGACTTCACGAGCTTATCTGAATCGCTGGCTTGGAGATTTGTGAGTTTTACATTAGAGTCAATTACACTATAGGTGTCTCAAATTTGGAAGAAAAAACAGGGTGATGCTAAAACTTATGGCATATATTGAATCGGTGATAAAACTTGATATGGACGTGCATCTATGGTGCTAATCACGTTTTGTATACATATCACGTGCTGATGTGGCATGGCGACATGGCATGGGTCCCAATGTCAGTGTCCGGAAGGCGAGGACGAACATGTGGCCTGATTTTTTGCGAAAACACCATGATACTTTACTTTTCTCACAAAAGCCTTCTGATTTTTTTTCTTAAAATAACCCTAAAAAGCCACTATGACAATTGGGCCCCACCTGCCAGGACACAAAGTAAGAAAGGGAAATGAGAAGACAAAATTATGCACTGCCCAGGTTCAAACACACGACCTTCAACACCAACTCGGATAGGCTAACCATCACACCACATATCATCACTTGTTGTATAAATGTGATTTCTATCTGTAATGCATATAAACAAACATGCACATAGACCTTAAATGGCATGCAGTCACAGCGGACCATTTTCACATGTTAGTTTTGTCTTAATAGCACTTCGTATGAATACTCAAAAAATATTACACATACAAATAAATTAACTTATTTAAGATATTTTTTGTATAATTATAAGAAAAATATTTAATATAATGTTCGCGTAATTCTAAAGATACTCCCTCCGTCCGAGTTTATTAGGCCCCCCAACCAGATTACAGGTACCAAGACTCCATCATTAATGTCTTAGAATAAGCGCCTACTTCTTTGATTTCCCATGCATGATTTATTGCTAATGTAAATTTCCCTTGACCCGCATGCAATCCATGCCCAGCTCAGGCGCGCTCTGCTACTTTTTGGCAAGCTGGAACACTGCATGGCGCATGCATGCCCTCAATCGATGAAGGATTAGAAGCGCATGCATTGGCTGGCTGCAAGAGCAAGCTCGCGCCATTTTTTGTCAGCTCGCGCCATATTGCTTTGCAGAGCAAGCTCGCGCCATTTTTTTGCCAGCTCGCGCCATGTTGCTTTGCAGAGCAGGTTCGCACCATTTTTTTGATTATTAGCTTGCCCCATGTACACTTCGCGCCATCATTGAAAATTTGAAAAAGAACTTGGTGTCTCCATTATAAATACAGGCATGGTCTAAGCATCCTCCAACTGCAAAGTCATTGAGCTATGCTTACTTTGGATCTTAATATACCACCCGGGCTACAAGTCCATGACAAAGGAGAAGGAAGCAACGGCCGCAGGCAAGGCCGGCTAGGCGTAGGTCATGCCGGCTGCGGGCGAGGACAAGCTGTTGTTCGCCACATAGGCAGCTCGTCCGGTGCTGAACGCCATCTTCGTTTTGGCTGGCGCCATAGTCGTGGGTTCGCCGAGCATGAGGACAGCGGCGCGTACAGCGCACATGACGACGGTGCTTTCGTTTCTCACGACGGCGGCGCGTACAGCGCACACGACGACGACGCTTTGGGCGCTCACGACGGAGGCGCTTTCGTTTCTCGCGACGGCGGCGCGTACAACGCACACGACGGCGGCGCGTACGGCGCACACGACGACGACGCTTTCGGCGCTCACGACGGAGGCGCTTTCGTTTCTCACGACGGCGGCACGTACGGCGCACACGACGGCGGCGCGTACGGCGCACACAGCGACGACGCTTTCGGCGCTCACGACGAAGGCGCTTTCGTGTCTCACGACGGCGACGCGTACGGCGCACACGATGATGACGGCCACGACACGGACCAACAGGACGAGGAAGACGGCCACGGCACGGACCATAACGCCGAAGATCATGAGAACAACAACATCATCGATCTAAGTAGGTTTGCTTACTTTGTTCGCCAAATATCAAACTGCGTGTTGTTTAACAAAATTCTAATCTTATGTTTGTTGTCAGATGTGATGGCCAATAGGAGGAGAAGGACATTTCATACTGATGACGATAAGCGTTTACTGTACACGGCCATTTTGGAGATAAATGGCCGTGGTCCGTTGAAACGTGGGGTGACAAAGAAAATATCAGCTAAACATAAAGTGCCGGTTAGGGTTCTTCGACGGATATGGGACAATGGTAGGAGAGGTGGTGGTGTGAATGCGGTTATCAACAAGAGGGCGGGCAGAGTTGGTAGAAAGTGTGTTACATTGGACTCAGATGCTTTAGCTGCCGTCCCTCCAAATGATCGAACAACAATTAGAGATGTTGCCGGTGCATTGAACATGGCGAAGACCACCGTTCACAGGCTTTTGAAGGAACATGAGCTATGCAAACACACCAATGAACTCAAGCCTATGCTAACAGAAGAAAACAAGAAAGCTCGTGTCACGTATTGCATTTCAAACCTAGAACCTGCTAGTATGCCGGAGAACCCTGTCTTCAAGGATTCGTTCAATGTGGTCCATATTGATGAAAAGTGGTTTTATCGTACAAGAAAAACCCAAGGGGTTTATTTGGGCATCAACGAGCCGAATCCCGTGAGGCACACCAAAAACAAGGGACACATCGAGAAGATCATGTTTCTTGCTGCTGTTGCTAGGCCAAGATATGATATGCAAGGCAATTGTACTTTTGATGGTAAAATTGGAATTTGGCCCTATGTTGAGTGGAAACCGGCGCAGAGGAGAAGCCCAAACAGGCCTAGAGGAACTTTGGAGCTCAAGCCATGCGATAGAGTCGGCATGGAGAAGAGCCGGGAATACTTGATCACAAAGGTGTTGCCGGCAATCAAGGAGAAGTGGCCGCAAGAGGATCGATGCAAGCCTATTTTCATCCAACAGGACAATGCCAAGACACATGTCCGACCAGATGATCCGGTGGTATGTGCGGCGGCTACTCAAGATGGTTGGGACATTAGGGTTGTGATGCAACCACTTAATTCTCCAGACACTAACGCTCTAGATCTTGGCGTTTTCAACTCTCTTCAGTCCGCGTTTGAGAAAAAGATGCCAAAGAATCTTCAAGAAATTCTTCAAAAAGTGGATGAGACCTGGAATGAACATGATGCAGACAAGTCCAACCGTGTGTTCCTTAGCAACCAAGCCGTAATGCGGGAAATAATAAAACACAAGGGTTCCATAGACTATGATCTTCCTCACCTTAAGAAGAAGTCTTTTGGAAGGGGCAAACTACCACGTAGGCTACCTTGTGAGCCCGAATTTGTAGTCGCGGCACTAGAATATGTAGCCTGAATTTGTAATGCAATGATGTCCTTTTGTTATCTTAAACTGCATGCATGCATGCATGACTTTTACTCAGAACTAAATACTTGAAACGAGCAACATCCCATCGTTAAACCTAGAACACCAACAAAATGAAAAACATACAAACTCTTATGCAAATTCTCGTCCCATTCTTTTTCAGAGCAGCTCTACTATTCATTTTCTTTTTTCTTTCTCGCGGTTCCTTCTATCCATATACCTCATCATCGAAGCGAATGAACCTACCAATGGAGGCGGTATTGTTACTTCATCTTCCAGCATTTCTAACCATACACGAGTGCGGCCGATTGTAGTACTCCTCGGCACGACGAATCCCTCCTCCCTGCGGAGCACACCAGGTCGCTGGTTCACCAATGCCGTGGCGTTCTCGACGAGCGCCGTGACATTGTCTATGAGAGCCTCCACCTGGTCCAGCAGCGCCCCGAGGTCTGGACCCTCTTGGGCAAGTGCGAGGATGCCATGCGCGACGTCGAGCACGTCGTGGGCGTGCGCGAGGATGTCATGGCCGGCGTCCAGCATGCCGCCCTGCATGTACTCCGGCTAGGAGTAGTAGACATCATGACAAAGCGAGCATGCATCATTTGATGTTCATCATACAAAACAATGGATAAGCCATGAATACATACCTGCATGTCCTGCACACCCAAGCCCAGCTCCAACTGTGTCTCCGCCTGCGACGCTTCATGAACGCAGGGTCTTTTTGTATGTCATTTAATAACCTCTAGTCCCTATTTAGTCACTGGAAACAAACGGGTAGGGACAAGGGACTTTTAAGTTGAGACTAAAAAAAGTCCCTGAACTTCTGAAACAAACAGGGCCTTAACTTAGCGTAGCGGTGCTTACCATAACCAGTATTTTTGTACGAGAATAAACATAATTGTATACAAAATTAATTCATAAAAAGTTGTGTCAATTTGATTGGGGCTCAGCGTTATACAAAATACGGAAACCTTTTTTTACCTAACGCGAGGGACTACATAAAATCATAAAACGATCTCCAGAGATCTCATAATAAAACCTTTATGTAAACGACAATTTGTTTTGTTCATTATTTACGGATGTGTTTTAATTTTTGCAAACATTTTCTAAAAATTGATGGACATGTTTTTCAAATTCCTGAATATGCTTTGCATACCGGATCATTTTTAAAAATCTTGAACATTTCTTATTTCATGAAAATTTATTTGAATTTGTGATTTTTTTATAATGTGTGAGCAATTTCTGAACTAATGAACTTTCTATGATTTTCCGAATATTTTTTTGAATTCACAAATGGTTTATCATTTTCCTATTTTTTGTAAAACTCGCAACTTTTTGATATGCAAGGGTCTAAATAAAATCATAAAATAATCTTTACAGATCTCCTAATAAAACCTTTACATAAGGGACAATTCATTTTGTTCATTATTTATGAATGTGTATTAATTTTTGTGAAGATTTTCTAAAAGATGATGGACAAGCTATTCAAATCCATGAATATGTTTTGATTACTGGATAATTTTATTAATAATCATGATCATTTAGTATTTCATTATAATTTATTTGAAATCGTGATTTGTTTTATAATACGTGAGCAATTTTCGAACTCATGAATATTTTATGACTTTCTAAGTATTTTTTCGAATACACAAACAGTTTTTGCTTTTTTCTATATTTTTTATACTCATAACTTTTTGATATTTTGTTCTTTTGAAATCTGGAGTTAATTTAGAGAAGTAAAAACAAAAATGAAATTAAAAAAACAAAACAGGGGCGCCCCGACCTGCACATGGGCCGGTCCATGCTTTAGAGAGGTAAAGAAAAAGAGAGAAAAACACAGGTGAGAACCAGGGATCAAACACTGGTCTCCCATGTGGAGACTTGAACCGATAGCCATCGCGCTACTCATCGACTGTTGCTTTGCTAACATATCGGTGTCTATAACAACAAATAACGGCGCCAATTTCAGAAATCCGAAAAACGAACTGTTTTTTGACTTACGAGTGGCATTGATGGGTAATTTTAGACAACTTCGAAGGCAATTTAAATGACGGACGACCAGAAACTGTATTTGCTTTATTATTAGGAAGAGACATATTATTTTTGGCCATCAAAATATATTATTATAATTTTTTTGAGAAATTATGCTTGCATTTAAATCATTAAATAATACAAAGCTCTTGACCCGTACAACCACATCTTAACACACGCATAAAAAACCAAAAATGCAAAGAGCGTCCTAAAACAAGCAATAAAACATGAAGATCTTCGAAGCTCTGTGTCCACATTTTTTAATCTTACGAGAAGACCCCTGCAACACAACCATCTACAATCAGATCTTAGCATGTCATCATCATCAACCACGACACAATCATCGTCGTGTTGCTTTCCATTTCTTTGCATGGACGCCAAAAGGGCAAGGACACACATGTGCATCCAACACTCCTGCACCAGCCTTCGTCATATGTGGCTTTGAGTACCGCTATATGTGTCTCATCGAGATGGAAGAGAACTAGGATCCAATTCCGACGCCATGACCGGGCCAATCACCCGGGCAAAGCAGGACGTCCCTCCAGCAACAACACAAAGCAAGACGAAGAACAAGAACGAAAAATCATACCGACGAAGAGGATGAAGAATCTCCGTCTCCACACAAACCCTTTCCATCTGAAGACCCAACCGGCCAGTGCCAGTTGACATCCAAGCACCATAGCCCGCGACCTCCACGAGATCTGGGGATCCCCACCTCGCTGGCCCCATGCCCGAGGAAACTTATTCAGGCGAGACGTCGCCGCAGCAGCCTCGACGGCGTCTCCCTCAAACCTATCCCTACTGCACCCATCACAGATCCGAGGTTCCCCCTCCCTCCCGCCACCGGAGTGGCCGGTGGAGGGAGAGGGAACCGGCTGCAACGATTCGTTAGCCGTTATATTTCTTTATTTCAATCGTTGATATTTGGACACATTGTATTACATAATTTATCAATTATTTGCTATGACAGTAACATCAAAGAAAACAAGAAGCGCAATTGGATATTTTAATAGATATCTAATTTCCATAACTTCTTTCACTAGTTTTTTCTAAGGGAAATCATATATTTATTCATATTAATAGCAACATACAACATATATGGCTTCTCTATGCAACAGTCCAGAGAGATAGCACACAAGAAAATTTACATCATCATCATCAAATAATCTAGCCGTCGGCGGCGCAGAAATGTTCGCCGAATGAGAGAAACATAGGTCTTCAACTTGCCAAGATCCAAGATAGTAGCAACGAAGCTGTGTTATGAACCTTTGAACAAGCGCCGTCACAAGTGGCAACGCACATGTCAATGCGGATCGTCGGTCGAAGAAATACTCCACACATCTTGGATCGCGGTCTTGAAGGTCTCGACTGATAGAACCGTCGAAAAACTTCAAAACCGTTAACCATCTTCCACCGCCAAATCTTCATGTGGACTATCCCTTGGACAAGACCGGCATTACAACGGCAGCCAACTCCAATACACAAACTTTCGGTTTCACGGCGACGCTGGAGACACAGCCGACGTAACGCGGACAAAGCCGAAGAAACAAGAACCTAAGCAAGATACGCGCCTGCATCTTGAGGAACCCACTCGAATACAAATCCATGGCACCTGATGTCGCAGAAGAACGTCGTCGAGTCGGTGGCCTGGAAAACTTTATTCGCGGTGACGACATCGACACCGACCGAATACAGACACCCGACGTACCTATCCTAAGCCTATCTACAGACCGGACGGAAGGAACCGGGCTCCCCCACCCTCATGCTGCCGCCGGAGCAACGAGCGGAGGGAAGGGGAGCCAACGCCCCGCCGGCGAGAAAAGCAGGAAGCGCCTGCTAGAACGCCTCTCTAGGACAGTTAGAGAAAACGGGGCACTAGTTGAATTAATATCTTCTCTATATCTTCACTGTTGATCTGTGGATTCTTGAGCTTGCACACTTTTTCATTCTTCTTTGATTTCGATAAAGTAGACGTTGATTTCCCTTTAGGGGGTGTTTGGTTACAAGGACTTATTAGGGACTTAGAACTTATAAGTCCTTTTAAGTTCCATCTAAACCAAACATGAGGGACTTATAGGGACTTAAAGTGGACATTTGGGACTTATGAAATAGGACTCTCAAGGAGAGTCTTATAGGGACTTATAGTTGTAATATGGTCTTTTAGTCCATGTTAAATCCTAGGAACCAAACAGGTAGGAACTTTTTAGGGAGTTAGGACTTATAAGTTGGGACTAAAAAATTCTTAGGACTTATGAGCCAAACATGGCCTTAGTCTCATCTCTAGCCTCTATTCTAGCAAAGAATGCGCGAGCATCTATTAATTTTGAGCTATTAATAGATCGATGTATTCTTCTTTTCAATACCCAAAACTTACATCCGTCCTGTACATAAATTTGAGAAAGCAATTAGCTAAAGAGATTGTGTCGAACCCGTTGGACACAAGTGACTTAAAAGAATCACAATTCTTTTTAACAATTGAAGAACACACATCCGAGATGTTTGAACATGGTAGAAACGTGGCGCAAGACCTGTTGCTGGGCCAACGCCGACCCCATGCGAGACAAGAGATATCCGAGCGGGAAGGGGCAGGGTCCGGCCACGTGGGGAGGTGAGAAGAAACGGTCACACCCTGACAGATGAGACGGGAGAGGAAAAGGGCATGCTTTCCGCCTGTGTGCGTGTGTCCTTTGCTGCCGCGCTTTTGGGCCATTTGGGGTTGTGGGTAGGAGGTGGCTTTAGGGCATGTACAATGCATAGTCTAAGAGTGATGCCTCGTATGCTATGTAGGATTAGATGTCAGGAAAAATAGGTTCGAATAAGGAAGCCGGAGGCGGGTGCTTGAAGAAAAAAAGGTGTGATTCGATGTAAAAAAATTGAAAAAAAATAGATTAGAAAATAAAAATACATGTGTATTAGAATCTTTATTTTTTATTTTTTAATGACGCACATTAATAATAGTTTGCATTAAAATAATAATAATATAGATATCTTAAGTTATTTTTATTATAAAACATATGTATTCATACGTCATTATTATACATGTTTTATAGCGTTGATTGGATGTGAAATAGGACAGAAATTCCGCAAATAAAACAAAATCCAATCCGAAGACCAGGACTATCTCTGTCTCTGCTAATTAAGGTTTTGGAGACGAGAATGCAATCACCAGCAAGGAGAGCTGGTGCTGGCTGCTGCGCATCTCTGCTTTGCCTGCTCTACTTTTGAAAGCCAGCGTTTGTTTGCCGCGTGCGCGTCATAAACAAGTCCAACTTTCAATCACTGCTAATGGTCTGTCGCTGCCTAATTATTTGCCAGCCAAGGCAGTCCTGTTGGTGGTCACACCTAGACCTAGACCTAGACCACCTTAGACTAGACGTAGGGTTATGGTACACTGCAGGTGATCATACTCCTACTCTCTACGGTATTCCATTTCATTTCATTTCATCGCATCACATGGCACAGAACAGGAGGATACATATCCATCCCATCCGAGAGGACTAGGGGCGCCTTGGCAAAATTGACAAAAATAACCCTGAGGAAAGAACTCACGGAGTGACCCTTCGGGGAAAATATTTCACCCGTCTGACCCTTTTATGTGGCGCCCGACACCTAGACGCCATACTACACTGTGTGACGCCTAGCCGTTCGGCGCCACACCCCCCGACCACCTGGCAGGGAGGGCCCACCTCCAGGACGTGTGACGCCTAAGCCTCACGCGTCACACATTGTAATGTGTGGCGTCGAACGCTTAGGCGCCACACATTGACTTAACTGGCCACGGGCCAGCCCCCCTCCCCACCCCCTCCCCACCCCCTCCTCATTCCCCTCCCCCAGCCCCCTCTCCCAGCCACTGCCCCTCCCTCAAATCCTTCTCTAAATCACCAAATCTGAAGGTTTGGACCGGGCATTTGTTGTCCAATCACTCTCCTAAGGTAATCCCCACCTCTCCCCTCGTTCTCATCTAAAGAAAAATCTTTTGTAGTCTTTCTTTTGCAAATTTGAGGAAACCCTAGTTTTTCATGAAATGTGGGATGTATATGATATTGTTGTATTTGGTTGTATGTTAGGATAAGGGGTATGATGGGGTTAGGATTAGGGTTGTTTGGATGTTTGCATTATGGTTGTTTTAGGGTTAGGCTATGGTTAGGCTAGGGTTAGGGATGTTTGGTTGTGTTAGGGTTATGATGGGGTTAGGGTTATTTGAAAGTTAGGCTAGGGTTATTGTAATTGTATGATTGCTTATAAAAAAGGTTCTATGTTTTGTTGTTTAGGTATGGGAAGAACATGTGTTTATGTTCATCACGTGGACAAGGATGCCTTTTTTAAAAGGCAATATTGATCCGGACCCGGATGAGCTTGACATGGTGTTCGATTTGTGTCCTAGCTATGGTGAATTGTTGGAACAAGTCCGAAAGGATTTGAATTGGATGGACCCTAGTGATGTAGTTGAGTTTGATGGTAGGCATAATGCGGGATTCGGAATGCACATTCGTTGGAAGACCATGCGTGTCAACGCCGAGCAACGTTGGCTTGCATACAAGGATACGGTGGCCGAATCACTAGACAAGGCTCTAGAGTTATTTGCCATCAAAACAAATGTTCCTAACTTGTTGGATTTGAACCGGGTTGCATCTTTGGCGGGAACGGAGGAGGGAAAGGTGGCGGGAAATAGTGTGCTTTGAGATGGCAGCAGGTTTTCACATGTGTGGCGCCTAAGCCTTGGGCGTTGCACATGTGTGGCGCCTAAGCCTTGGGCGTTGCACATGTGTGGCGCCTAAGGCTTAGGCGCCACACATGTGAAAACCTGCTGGAAGCTGAATTTTGACAGCAATACATCATTTAGACATCATATATTTAGACAGCATATATTTTGACAGAAATTGAAAGCATATATTTTGACAGCATCATCATCATCGTAAGCAAATGGTTCACAACTCCTAATGGTTCACAACAAGTGCAACACCAAATAAATGGTTCACAACTCGAAATTGTTCACAACAAAAGTAAATGGTTCACAACAAAAGTGCAACACCAACAAGTGCAAATGCTTAACAACTCCAAATGGCTCCGGTTCACATCTTGGGCCTCGTCCCCTCTTAGAAACTAGCTTCTTTCTTCTGGCAACCACAAATTGCTCCGGGTCATCCGACTCATCGTCATCGTCATCCTCATCCTCATCGTCCATGCTTCTCATCCTTGACAAACGAGAGCCCCCGGCGACCGGGTTCTTTCCTTTCGCATAATCATCCGGTGAGTACCGCCTAAATTCCTTCCTAGGCTTCAACATGTAAGCGGAGCGTTGGAAAGCCTTCAACGTCATCCCGTCTGCAACCTAATACATATGAAGGTTGAAAGTTCAAAATTGAAGGTTCAAAGTTGAAGGTTGAAAGTGCACAATGTTTTATGGCTATGTCATACCTCAGGATTGTCAACATCACCCTCTACAGTATTTCCTTGGGTATTAGCTGCCGAGGTAATGTCACCATCGTCCATACGAGCGCCCGAAGAAGCCGAATCGTCTAGAGTATTTCTTTCGGATGAACCGGATCTCGAAGGTGAAACATATTCAGGGTCACGACAACCTAAAATGTTGGATAGGCGTCGTAACTTCTGGCCCTGTTCCTGTTAGATTCAAATATAAATGACATATATAAGGTAACCTATAATGTTGCATTCGTGGGCAAAATAATAATAATGACACAACACCTTTATGAAAAGACGAAGTGCAGATTCTCCCTTTTTTCCTCCAGGTGTGTTATCTAGAATATCTTCTGACTCATCAGCTTGTTTCTTGACCTCTTTGCGCTATGACCACAAGACAATGACATGCAAGTGAATAGGTGTACTAGCATTAATACTTAACATAGGTGAGCACACTTACCACAAAGTTCAGGACAGGGGCGAAGGAAGTTTGGTACCCTTCGCGAATTAACTTGTTGTACCCGCCTTGGGCAAGTGCATCGTACTCAGTGGGTTCTTCCAATATGTCCTCCTCGTAAGCCGGCGGACAAATCTCGACACGAGTACTCTCCTGAAACCATCTTAGGTAGTTGTTGAACGCAAGCGGACAATGCTGGCGGTACTGGGTTCGTCGTATGCTCGAAGCTGCCTGCACACTTTGCTCGAACTTAATGACATAGCTCTTATGATGCTTATGCCAATCCTTGAT
The DNA here is from genome assembly GCF_904849725.1 of Hordeum vulgare subsp. vulgare. NCBI lineage: Eukaryota > Viridiplantae > Streptophyta > Magnoliopsida > Poales > Poaceae > Hordeum > Hordeum vulgare. The sequence goes on along the minus strand of NC_058524.1, from coordinate 565,346,915 downwards.
CTTTCGCTGCCTCCTCCTATCCAACCTGCTTTTAACAAAACCCATCAGTAGCTCGCTCAACACTAAGAACAAAACTAATCAGTACTTCTTTTTTGTTACCTGTGAAGCTGTGTGTCTGTGTCCACCCACTCCGGCGGGTGTGGCTGAAAGAACCCAAATTGATGCATCACACGATGCGGGAGATGAAACTCAACCGCCCAATTGCATATAAGGGGACAACGCATTAGCCAAAGATGTCTTTCCTGCACGCATAGTGGATTGATCTCGAACGTGTGTGCATCACCAAAGTTTGGCCCGACACCATATGGCTCCCATTCCACCTACAACACAACATAAAAGGCACAATTCATTTTACTCACAACATAAAAGCTGGAAGTCAACTCTGAAACCATCTTACCTGCTCGGGGGTAAGCGAATCCATCTCGTTGGTGTATTGCTTGTACAATAGGTTCACTTCGCTTGCCACCTCCGATACCAAGTCCCACTTGTAAGCCCATGTAGGTTGCCGTACAGGGTTGCCGTGGTCATCCCAGGTATTCCACTGTGAGCTTTTAGGGCGTCCAACAGGTATGCGTTCCTAGCTCCATACTGAAGTAGGAGCATACAACCACCAACTCCACCGTCCTTTATGGTCCTGCGACAAGCATCGTCCAACTAGAAGTAACAACAAGCATGCATCAGTTTAGCAGAAAAAGATAACGGAGAGTACTTAATACTAACAATTTATTACCTGCCGATACAAGTAAGCCAATGCGGCCGAGCCCCAGCTGAACTTGTTGTCGAAAACAGTCAACGCCTTCAGCCACATCCATGGAGCATTCTTGCCAGTGCCGTCAGCAAAGATAGTCCTAGAGATGACGTACCACATGTACACGCTAGCATACCTCTTGATCACCTCGTCATCTGCGTCCTCAGGACAATGAGCAAAGTTCGCGGCAATCCAAGTGAAAGGAGCGTCGGCCGGGACTCTATCTTTCTTCCCTCCATCTTCTACCTCCGGCTCCTGTGGCGACATACCAATAAGAGCCTCCATTTGTTGCCGCCATCCCTCGGAATCAATGCTCATACAAAGAGGCTTCCCCTCGATCGGAAGTGCGATGATCATGGAAACATCTTGAAGAGTAACCGTCATCTCTCCGGTCCGGAGGTGAAAACTATATGTCTCCGGCCTCCAACGATCAATAAGTGTTGTGACTGTCGCAGCGTTCAGATTGGGCGTTGACCGACTCACAAGCTGCACAAATGGAAGGAGTCATGTCATCTCGATGTATGGGGTGTACCGCTCATCGTACTGCATTACAGACGATGCCCCATGAGACCGGATCTTCAAGGGCGTAAGCTCCTGCAAACAGATAGGAGAAGAAGATATCAAGTGCTTATTACATTTTCAAAAAATTACTCATCTACTAATCATTTTCTACTTACCATTTTCTTCTCCGACATGAAATAGGCCCGGTGTTCAACGTCATAAACATTATTCAGAAGCCACACCATCCTACAAATCACAAAAAAAATCATATTCAAAAAATTACTCATCTACTCATATACTAACTAACTAGTGCTTATTACCTTGTCAAAAAATTACTCATCTACTCATATTCAAAAAATACTCATATTCAAAAAATTACACCATCCTACAATCCACTAATCTACATATCCTAACTACTCAAATCCTAAGAACTCATATGAACTACTACTACTCATATACTCATATACTAACTACAAATATGAACTACTACTACTAATATACTCATATACTAACTACTAATACTAACTACTACTACTAACTACTAATACTAACTACAAATATGAACTACTACTACTAATATACTCATATATTAACTACTAATACTAACTACTACTACTAACTACTAATATTAACTACAAATATGAACTACTACTACTAATATACTCATATACTAACTACTAATACTAACTACAAATATGAACTACTACTACTAATATACTCATATACTAACTACTAATACTAACTACAAATATGAACTACTACTACTCATCTACTCATATACTAACTCATATCCTAACTAGTCAAATCCTAAGAACCTACTCAAATCAATCTACTCAACAAAAACCTAATACACTTGGATAGAAGGATGGGAAACGGAAGGGATGGGGGAGGAGATTACCTTGGGGGATCAATCCAAGGAAGAAATCACCAGATCTGAAGGAGATGGGGGAGGGGATTAGGGATTCGAAGAGAGCCAGCCGTTGCAGTTTCTGTTTGAATGAGGGAGGGGAATGGGGAGGGGGTGGGGAGGGGGGCTGGCCCATGGCCAGTTAAGTCAATGTGTGGCGCCTAAGCGTTCGGCGCCACACATTACAATGTGTGACGCCTGAGGCTTAGGCGTCACACGTCTTGGGGGTGGGCCCTCCCTGCCAGGTGGTCGGGGGGTGTGGCGCCGAACGGCTAGGCGTCACACAGTGTAGTGTGGCGCCTAGGTGTCGGGCGCCACACAAAAGGGTCAGGCGGGTGAAATATTTTCCCCGAGGGGTCACTCCATGAGTTCTTTCCCCCCAGGGGTCATTTTTGTCAATTTTGTCGGGCGCCTCCCTTGGTCGTGGGAAGCGGTGTTCGGTCTCCCGAGTAATCTTTGTGTTGTTTCATGAGTTAGAAAGGTGGCCACACGATGTAAGAGCATTTCTAGTTGCGCCACCAACGGCCCCAAGGTCTTTTTAACGTCGATATACATACCTGTCTTCAAAAGCATTTTTTCGCCGGTTAAAATCAATTTTACCGCGGCTGAGTCAGGCCAAACCCGAAGCGTTGGGGTCGTCCGGGAACGTCGGGAAAACTTTTTTGTGCGAACTCGTCATGAGCCCACCGAGTCAGCACTAAGTGTGGTCGTCATCCTCATCGTCTCGTTTTTCCGCGGGAAATTAATACAAAGCCTGTCGTCGGTCAGCCTTTCATTGATTCCTCACGGTGATGCAATGAAGACGCGCCGACGCGCGTCCCGTCCCCTCCCGTCACGCGTACACACGACTGTCGTTCGCTCGCCGCACATCAGCGGCTATATAAGTCATCCCTTCCTTGTCTGTGGCCGCACACCTCTCCCCCCTTCCCCCTCTCTCGTCGTCGATGCTCCTCCCCCCATTCGTCGCTGACGCCCCCTCTATCCACCACCATGGCCGAGCGCTACCCCGGCAACTGAGTTCCAGTGTCATCGCTGCCGTCTTGAGCTGACCGACGCACGGAGATCACGCGCATCCGGTCATCGCTGCCGGAGAGCACGCGGAACCAGTCGAGGTACACCCCCGACAGCAACACGCTATGAACGACGTACTTCGAACGCCGCCACGCCGAACAGCTCACCACCACCAACGACGATGAGCCCCGCGGTCGTTTCAACTCCGAGGGGCGACGCCTATGGTGGGAGTCCTCGGCCGCACGTTAGAAGCCGTCCTCGAGCACATCAAGGACGACAACTCGCCGCGGTTGGAGTACCCGGCGCCCCCCCTCTGTCTCCCGCCGTCGCGGCAGCTCATGAACGTCAAGGCACATGGAGATGGCATCCTTGAGGAGATCGTCGCTCACCGCCGCGGTCGCGAGGAGGGCGACGTCGTCATCCTCGATGACAACGACGAGGAGGCGCTCGGACCGTCCAACCCCGTCCACCACGGCGACCCAGGGCAGGGGTGTAACAAGGACGGCGGCGGACTGCAGGCCGACGACGGCAGCGAGTACAACAACTTCTACAGGCTTCTTGGCATGTAGAAGGCGACATCGGCGTAGTAGTAGTAATTCTTTTAAATTTCTGTTTTAAATTATGTTTTTAGTTAAATTTGTACAAATATCAATGAAAACGCGTGAATTTCCTCCAAATTTCTGTCGTGTTTGTCCGAATTTTGGCCGAGTTTCGTTTCAAAAAAGGCGTCTCGAGCGACCTTGGGGGGCCGACTGGGAACCCGAGCCCCACCCCCATGCTGATTTTTTGCTGGCGCACCCCCAGGCGGCGCTAGGGGCGCCGAACGACTGGAGATGCTCTAAGAGCAACCTTGCAAATCCGGTCCCTTGAAGGCCCGCGGACGCGTCCGGCGTGTCCGTGGACATTGACCGGCCACACCTTAAATTTTCCTCTCCACATCCAAGTATCTTATATTTCATCCCCTACTTTCATACACAAGCATGCAAAATGAAGCGCCTACGTACTACGTAGTATTATAATACTCATCGTCGTCGTCAGAGATGGTCTGAGTCGCATGCGCCTTTCGCGTCGCCTCCATCTGTTGTTGATGAAGCCGTCTCGCCTCCGCAGCTACCTCCGAGCGGATGGAGTTCAGGATGGCGAGCCGCTCGGGCCATGGATTTACGACTGCCCCCGCCTCCTCCTCTCCTACATCCAGCGGAGGCGCCTCCTCCTCCAGCACCTGCTCCTCCTCCCCCATAGCTAGCCGCAACGCCTCCTCTGCCTGCTCCTGCTGGTCCTTTCCCACAGCTAGCGGCGACGCCTACTCCGTCAGCTCCTGCTCCTCCTCCTCTTTCACCCCCAGCTCCTCCTCCTCTTCGTCCTCCACCTCCTGGAAATCCTCCTCCGGATCCAGAGGTAGCCCTGGATCCCTCTGTATCTGGACTTGCTCAAGGAGCCAGAGACAATGCTGGATTGTGTAGTGTCGACGGCGTAGGGGCATGGTTGATGGGCTGGAGTGGTGCGCCGGAAGGGAGAAGGTGGATGCGCCAGGGATGGGGAACTCCATCTGGCTAAAATAACCAGATATGGTAAGGGTGGGGAGCTAGAGCAGCGCAACACAACGTTCACACCGTGCCGACGGTCGAGACGCGTGTTGGACCGTCGTGTTTTTCGACGAGTCCACGTGGGGCCAAGCCATCAGGCGAACGTGGCGGGCGTGCCCGGTATCCCACATATCCTCCCCATATTTGGGTTGGAAATGAGGGGAGCCAGTCAGCCCGGGCGTTTGAGGCCGGTTTGAGAGACACGTCTGGGTTGCATTTTTGTGACCGGGCAGCCTGCCGAGGCGTTTCAAGAGGGTTTGAGGGGTCCGGTTGTAGATGCTCTAAATATTTTTCCTAGTAAATGATCAATCCAATGTTTTGAGTATTAAATTATCCAAATGATAACGTCCACATGTATGGCATATCTTTATTTCGCTCACACATATTGATCTTCGTGTGTTATGTTTTACATGAATCTTGAAGCAATCTGTAGGAATTTCACTGTAACGTAGGTATAGTGTGTTGTGTGGGCGTTAGAGCGCTTGCTCATATTGTTGGAAATATGCCCTAGAGGCAATAATAAATTAGTTATTATTATATTTCTTTATTCATGATAATCGTTTATTATCCATGCTATAATTGTATTGATTGGAAACACAGTGCATGTGTGGATACATAGACAAAACACCGTCCCTAGTAAGCCTCTAGTTGACTAGCTCGTTGATCAAAGATGGTCAAGGTTTCCTGACCATAGGCAAGTGTTGTCACTTGATAACGGGATCACATCATTAGGAGAATCATGTGATGGACTAGACCCAAACTAATAGACGTAGCATGTTGATCGTGTCATTTTGTTGCTACTGTTTTCTGCGTGTCAAGTATTTGTTCCTATGACCATGAGATCATATAACTCACTGACACCGGAGGAATGCTTTGTGTGTATCAAACGTCGCAACGTAACTGGGTGACTATAAAGATGCTCTACAGGTATCTCCGAAGGTGTTCGTTGAGTTAGTATGGATCGAGACTGGGATTTGTCACTCCGTGTGACGGAGAGGTATCTCGGGGCCCACTCGGTAATACAACATCACACACAAGCCTTGCAAGAAATGTGACTTAGTGTAAGTTGCGGGATCTTGTATTACGAAACGAGTAAAGAGACTTGCCGGTAAACGAGATTGAAATAGGTATGCGGATACTGACGATCGAATCTCGGGCAAGTAACATACCGAAGGACAAAGGGAATGACATACGGGATTATATGAATCCTTGGCACTGAGGTTCAAACGATAAGATCTTCGCAGAATATGTAGGATCCAATATGGGCATCCAGGTCCTGCTATTGGATATTGACCGAGGAGTCACTCGGGTCATGTCTACATAGTTCTCGAACCCGCAGGGTCTGCACACTTAAGGTTCGACGTTGTTTTATGCGTATTTGAGTTATATGGTTGGTTACCGAATGTTGTTCGGAGTCCCGAATGAGATCACGGACGTCACGAGGGTTTTCGGAATGGTCCGGAAACGAAGATTGATATATAGGATGACCTCATTTGATTACCGGAAGGTTTTCGGAGTTACCGGGAATGTACCGGGAATGACGAATGGGTTCCGGGTGTTCACCGGGGGGGGGGGGGCAACCCACCCCGGGGAAGCCCATAGGCCTTGGGGGTGGCGCACCAGCCCTTTGTGGGCTGGTGGGAGAGCCCAAGAAGGCCCTATGCGCAATAGAAAGAAAATCAAAGAGAAAAGGAAAAAAAGGAGGAGGTGGGAATGGAGAGAAGGACTCCACCTTCCAAACCTAGTTGGATTCGGTTTGGAAGGGGAGGACTTCCCCCCTTGGCTCCGCCGACCCCCTTGGGGCTCCTTGAGCCTCAAGGCAAGGCCCCCCCTCTCCCACCTATATATACGGAGGTTTTAGGGATGATTAGAGACAACTTTGCCACGGCAGCCCGACCACATATCTCCACGGTTTTACCTCTAGATCGCGTTTCTGCGGAGCTCGGGCGGAGCCCTGCTGAGATTACATCACCACCAACCTCCGGAGCGCCGTCACGCTGCCGGAGAACTCTTCTACCTCTCCGTCTCTCTTGCTGGATCAAGAAGGCCGAGATCATCGTCGAGCTGTACGTGTGCTCAACGCGGAGGTGCCGTCCGTTCGGCACTAGATCGTGGGACAGATCGCGGGATAGTTCGCGGGGCGGATCGAGGAACGTGAGGACGTTCCACTACATCAACCGCGTTCACTAACGCTTCTGCTGTATGGTCTACAAGGGTATGTAGATCACACATCCCCTCTCGTAGATGGACATCACCATGATAGGTCTTCGTGCGCGTAGGAAAATTTTGGTTTCCCATGCGACGTTCCCCAATAGTGGCATCATGAGCTAGGTTCATGCGTAGATGTCTTCTCGAGTAGAACACAAAAGTTTTTGTGGGCGGTGATGTGCGTTTTGCTGCCCTCCTTAGTCTTTTCTTGATTCCGCGGTTTTGGATTGAAGCGGCTTGGACCGACATTACTCGTACGCTTACGAGAGACTGGTTTCATCGCTACGAGTAACCCCGTTGCTCAAAGATGACAGGCAAGTGTCGGTTTCCCCAACTTTAGTTGAATCGGATTTGACCGAGGAGGTCCTTGTATAAGGTTAAATAGCAATTCATATATCTCCATTGTGGTGTTTGCGTAAGTAAGATGCGATCCTACTAGATACCCATGGTCACCACGTAAAACATGCAACAACAAAATTAGAGGACGTCTAACTTGTTTTTGCAGGGTATGCTTGTGATGTGATATGGCCAATGATGTGATGTTATATATTGGATGTATGAGATGATCATGTTGTAATAGATAATATCGACTTGCACGTCGATGGTACGGCAACCGGCAGGAGCCATAGGGTTGTCTTTAAACTAACGTTTGTGCTTGCAGATGCGTTTACTATATTGCTAGGACGTAGCTTTAGTAGTAATAGCATGAGTAGCACGACAACCCCGATGGCGACACGTTGATGGAGATCATGATGATGGAGATCATGGTGTGACGCCGGTGACAAGAAGATCGTGACGGTGCTTTGGTGATGGAGATCAAGAAGCACGTGATGATGGCCATATCATGTCACTTATGAATTGCATGTGATGTTAATCCGTTTTGCACCTTATCTTGCTTAGAACGACGGTAGCATTATGAGGTGATCTCTCACTAAAATTTCAAGATGAAATTGTGTTCTCCCCGACTGTGCACCGTTGCGACAGTTCTTCGTTTCGAGACACCACGTGATGATCGGGTGTGATAGACTCAACGTTCACATACAACGGGTGCAAAACAGTTGCACACGCGGAACACTTGGGTTAAGCTTGACGAGCCTAGCATGTGCAGACATGGCCTCGGAACACATGAGACCGAAAGGTCGAGCATGAATCGTATAGTTGATATGATTAGCATAAAGATGCTTACCAATGAAACTATTCTCGACTCACATGATGATCGGACTTGAGATAGTGGATTTGGATCATGTACACTCAAATGACTAGAGAGATGTACTTTTTGAGTGGGAGTTCTTAAGTAATATGATTAATTGAACTAATTTTCATGAACATAGTCTAATGGTCTTTGCGAATTACGATGTAGCTTGCGCTATAGCTCTACTGTTTTTATATGTTCCTAGAGAAAATTTAGTTGAAAGTTGATAGTAGCAAACTTTGCAGACTGAGTCTGTAAAACCGAGGATTGTCCTCGTTGCTGCGCAGAAGGCCTATGTCCTTAATGCACCACTCGGTGTGCTGCACCTCGAGCGTCGTCTATGGATGTTGTGAACATCCGACATACACGTTTCTGATGACTACACGATAGTTCAGTGCAAAATACTTAATGGCTTAGAAGCAAGGCGCCGAAGACATTTTGAAACGTCACGGAACATAAGTGATGTTCTAAAGAGATGAAATTGTGATTTCATGCTTGTGCCCTTGTTAAGAGGTACGAGACCTCCAACAAGATTCTTTGTCCACAAAGTAAAGGAGAAAAGCTCAATCGTTGAGCGTGTGCTCAGATTGTCTGAGTACGACAATCGCTTGAATCAAGTGGGAGTTAATCTTCCAGATGAGATAGTGATAGTTCTCCAAAGTCACTGCCACCAAGCTGTGAGAGCTTCGTGATGAACTATAACATGTCAAGGATAGATACAATGATCCTTGAGCGATTCGCGATGTTTGACACTGCGAAAGTAGAAATCAAGAAGGAGCATCAATAGTTGATGGTTTGTAAAACCGCTGAGTTTCAAGAAAGGCAAGGGCTAGAAGGGATACTTCGTGAAATGGCAAAACAGTTGCTGCACTAATGAAGAGACCCAAGATTAAACCCAAACCCGAGACTAAGTGCTTCTGTAATGAGGGGAACAGTCACTGAGGCGGAGCAACTCTAGATACTTGGTAGATAAGAAGGCTGGCAAAAGTCGAAAGAAGTATATTTGATATACATGATGTTGATGTGTACTTTACTAGTACTCCTAGTAGCATGAGGGTATTGGATACCGGTTCGGTTGCTAAGTGATTAGTAACACGAAAAGATAGCTATGGCATAAACGGAGACTAGCTAAAGGCGAGGTGACGATACGTGTTGGAAGTGTTTCCAAGATTGATATGATCAAAACGTCGCACGCTCCCTCTACCATCGGGATTGGTGTTAAACCTAAATAATTGTTATTTGGTGCTTGCGTTAAGCATGAACATGATTGGATCGTGTTTATTGCAATACGATTATTCATTTAAAGAGAATAATGGTTACTCTATTTGCTTGAATAATCACCTTCAATGGTTTATTGAATCTCGATCGTAGTGTTACACATGTTCATGATATTGGTGCCAAAAGATACGAGGTAATGATGATAGTACCACTTACTTGTGGCATTGCCGCTTGAGTCATGTTGGTATAAATTGCATGAAGAGGCTCCATGCTGATGGATCTTTATACTCACTTGATTTTGATTCACTAGTAACATGCAAATCATACCACATGAGCAAGGCCTTGTGTTCATTGAGATGAAACAAGATAGTAACTTGTTGGAAGTGATACATTTTGATGTATGCAGTCCAATGGGTGTTGAGGCACGCAGTGGATATCATTATGTTCTTACTTCAAATGACGACTTGAGTAGATACAAGAGTATTTACTTAATGAATCACAAGTCTGAAATATTGAAAGTTCAATACTGTTTCGGAGTGAAGTTCGTCGTAACAAGAGGATAAACTGTCTACGATATGATCATAGAAATGAATATCTGAGTTACGAGTTTTGGTACGCAGTTAAGACAATGTGGAAATTGTTTCGCAGTTCATGCCACCTGGAACATCATAGTGTGATGATGTGTCTGAACGTCATAGCCACGCATTATTTGGTATGGTGCATGATGTGATGTCTCTTATTGAATTACCACTATCGTTTATGGGTTATGCATTAGAGACAACCGCATTCACTTTAAATAGGGCACCGCATATTTCCGTTGAGATGACACAGTATAGACCGAGGATTAGAGAAATCTAAACTGTCGTTTCTTGAAGTTTGGGGCTTCGACACTTATGTGAAAAAGTTTCAGTCTGATAAGCTCGAACCCAAAGCGGATAAATGCATCTTCATAAGATATCCAAAACAGTTGGGTACATCTCCTATCTCAGATCTGAAAGCAAAGTGTTTGTTTCTAGAAACGGATCCTTTCTCGAGGAAAGGTTTCTCTCGAAACAATTGAGTGGGAGGGTGATAGAACTTGATGAGGTTATTGAATCATCACTTCGACTAGTGTGTAGCAGGGCACAGGAAAGTTGTTCATGTGGCGCCTACACCAATTGAAGTGGAAGCTGATGATGGTGATCATTGAGCTTCGGATCAAGTTACTACAAACCTCGTAGGTTGACGAGGTCACGTACTACTACAGAGTGGTATGATAACCCTGTCTTGGAGGTCATGTTGTTGAACAATAATGAACCTACGAGCTGTGGAGAAGCGTTGGTGGGCCCGGATTCCGACAAATGGCTGGAGGCCATGAAATCCGAGAGAGGATCCATGTATGAAAACAAAGTGTAGACTTTGGAAGAACTACTTGATGGTCATAGGACTATTGAGTAAAGATGGATCTTTAAAAGGAAGACAGACGATGATGGTGATAAGTCACTATTAAGAAAAGCTCGACTTGTTGCAAAGATGTTTCCGACAAGATCAAACAGTTGACTATGAGGAGACTTTCTCACTCGTAGCGATGCTGAAAGTCTGTTAGAATTATGTTAGTAGTTGCTGCATTATTTATGAAATATTGCACATAGGATGTCAAAACATTTTTTCCTCGACGGTTTCCTTGAGCAAACATTGTATGTGATACAACCAGGAGGTTTTGTCGATCCTAAAGATACTAGCAAGTATGCAAGCTCCAGCGATCCTTCAATGGACTGGTGCAAGCATCTCGGAGTTGGAATATACACTTTGATGAGATGATCAAAGATTTTGGGTTTGTACAAGGTTTATGAGAAACTTGTATTTCCAAAGAAGTGAGTGGGAGCACTATAGAATTTCTGATAAGTATATGTGGTTGACATATTGTGGATCAGAAGTAATGCAGAATTTCTGTAAAGCATACAAGGTTGTTTGAAAGGAGTTTTCAAAGGAATACCTGGATTGCGCTACTTGAACGTTGAGCATCAAAGATCTATGGAGATAGATCGAAAGCGCTTAATAGAAGTTTCAACAAGATGCATGCCTTGACAAGTTTTTGAAGAAGTTCAAAATGGATCAACAAAGAAGGAGTTCTTGGTTGCGTTGTGAGGTGTGAATTTGAGTAAGACTCAAAACCTGACCCCGGCAGAATAAAGAGAAAAGACGAAAGTCGTCTTCTATGCCTTGGCCGTAGAATCTGAAGTATGCCATGTTGTGTACCATACCTGATGTGTGCCTTGACTCAAAGTATGTTGAGAGGTACAGAGAGTGATCCATGATTGAATCACTAGCAGCGGTCAAAAATTATCCTTAGTAACTGATGGACTAAGGAATTTTTTCTCGATTATGGAGGTGGTTAAAGAGTTCGTCGTAAAGGGTTACGTCGATGCAAGCTTTGTCACTAATCCGAATAAGTGTGAGTAGTGAAACGGATTCGTATAGTAGAGTAGATATTTGGAGTATTTCCGAATAGCACATAGTAGCACCATCTATAAGATGACATAAAGATTTGTAAAGAACACACGGATCTGAAAGTTTCAGAACCGTTGACTAAAACCTCTCTCACGAGCAAGACGTGATCAGACCCCATAACTATATGGGTGTTGGATTCGTTGGAATCACATGGTGATGTGAACTAGATTATTGACTCTAGCGCAAGTGGGAGACAGTTGGAAATATGCCCTAGAGGCAATAATAAATTAGTTATTATTATATTTCTTTGTTCATGATAATCGTTTATTATCCATGCTATAATTGTATTGATTGGAAACACAGTGCATGTGTGGATACATAGACAAAACACTGTCCCTAGTAAGCCTCTAGTTGACTAGCTCGTTGATCAAAGATGGTCAAGGTTTCCTGGCCATGGGCAAGTGTTGTCACTTGATAACGGGATCACATCATTAGGAGAATCATGTGATGGACTAGACCCAAACTAATAGACGTAGCATGTTGATCGTGTCATTTTGTTGCTACTTTTTCTGCGTGTCAAGTATTTGTTCCTATGACCATGAGATCATATAACTCACTGACACCGGAGGAATGCTTTGTGTGTATCAAACGTCGCAACGTAACTGGGTGACTATAAAGATGCTCTACAGGTATCTTCGAAGGTGTTCGTTGAGTTAGTATGGATCGAGACTGGGATTTGTCACTCCGTGTGACGGAGAGGTATCTCGGGGCCCACTCGGTAATACAACATCACACACAAGCCTTGCAAGCAATGTGACTTAGTGTAAGTTGCGGGATCTTGTATTACGGAACGAGTAAAGAGACTTGCCGGTAAACGAGATTGAAATAGGTATGCGGATACTGACGATCGAATATCGGGCAAGTAACATACCGAAGGACAAAGGGAATGACATACGGGATTATATGAATCCTTGGCACTGAGGTTCAAACGATAAGATCTTCGTAGAATATGTAGGATCCAATATGGGCATCCAGGTCCTGCTATTGGATATTGACCGAGGAGTCACTCGGGTCATGTCTACATAGTTCTCGAACCCGCAGGGTGTGCACACTTAAGGTTCGACGTTGTTTTATGCGTATTTGAGTTATATGGTTGGTTACCGAATGTTGTTCGGAGTCCCGGATGAGATCACGGACGTCACGAGGGTTTCCGGAATGGTCCGGAAACGAAGATTGATATATAGGATGACCTCATTTGATCACCGGAAGGTTTTCGGAGTTACCGGGAATGTACCGGGAATGACGAATGGGCTCCGGGTGTTCACCGGGGGGGGCAACCCACCCCGGGGAAGCCCATAGGCCTTGGGGGTGGCGCACCAGCCCTTGGTGGGCTGGTGGGACAGCCCAAGAAGGCCCTATGCGCCATAGGAAGAAAATCAAAGAGAAAAGGAAAAAAAGGAGGAGGTGGGAAAGGAGAGAAGGACTCCACCTTCCAAACCTAGTTGGATTCGGTTTGGAAGGGGAGGACTTCCCCCCTTGGCTCGGCCGACCCCCTTGGGGCTCCTTGAGCCTCAAGGAAAGCCCCCCCTCCCACCTATATATACGGAGGTTTTAGGGCTGATTAGAGACAACTTTGCCACGGCAGCCCGACCACATATCTCCACGGTTTTACCTCTAGATCGCGTTTCTGCAGAGCTCGGGCGGAGCCCTGCTGAGATTACATCACCACCAACCTCCGGAGCGCCGTCACGCTGCCGGAGAACTCATCTACCTCTCCGTCTCTCTTGCTGGATCAAGAAGGCCGAGATCATCGTCGAGCTGTACGTGTGCTGAACGCGGAGGTGCCGTCCGTTCGGCACTAGATCGTGGGACGGTTCGTGGGACGGTTTGCGGGGCGGATCGAGGGACGTGAGGACGTTCCACTACATCAACCGCGTTTCTTAACGCTTCTGCTGTGCGATCTACAAGGGTACGTAGATCGGAAATCCCCTCTCGTAGATGGACATCACCATGATAGGTCTTCGTGCGCGTAGGAAAAATTTTGTTTCCCATGCGACGTTCCCCAACACATACAACCCGCAGCGCGAGGTTGCCAGCTGCAAGGTGTGGGCGAACCAGTTCTCGTCCACACAATCACCATCTAGTCGGCACGCGTGGGGATGAACTCCTCTTCGTCCACACAACACTCGGACAGTGCTAGAGGACAACTACAGTTCCAAGTATGTGACAACTAGGTAATCCCACATGACAACTAATATTAACCATATATAAAAATTATGGTTGGACCACATGTGACAACTAGTTAATCACACATGATAACTATTGTTTGACCACATGTTGCAAGTAGTTAACCACGTATGGAAACCGTGGTTTGATTACACGCAACAACTACCGTTAATTAGACTTGACAACTATAGTTAACCCAAACAAATAAGTTGTCATGCTTTACAACTAAAGTTGTCATCCCGGATAACTAAAGTTTCCATCCCCTGGATAACTAAAGTTGTCATTCCCCGGGTAACTGAAGTTGCCATCCTCCGGGTAACACTGTGTGACGATGTGTGGGTAGATTTTGCTTCATGCCACACGCGTGGGTGAAGATGAGTATTAATTATTGGGCATGTGGCACAAAGTAGCTGCGCCCACACGTCTGGACGATTTGAATGTTCGCCCACACATGATCGTGTGGGCTGCCGCCTGAGTATACCATACATGGTGTGTGTGTGTGCGGATGTTTAATATGACGCACGTCTGGTGAATATTGAAACCCGTTAATTATCAATCCATGTAGTGGTAGTATTGATATGCAGACAAATTACACTTAGGGATCCTTTGGTTCAAATGATGCTCGTAGGAATTTCAAAAGATTATTAGAATTCAGAGGAATTTTTTCCTATGTTGGTTGTTTGATTCATAGGATTGAATCCCATAGGATTTCCCCCTAATGATTTTTTCAACTCTTCCATAGATTTCTAGCATCTTCTTAAACCTCTTTGAAATATTCCTTTTTTCCTATGATACAATCAAACAAACAAATATCCTATAGGATTGAGATGAGCATGGCATTCCAAGCCTATGTTTTTATATTCCCACATTTTTTTTAGAATCCTACGAATCAAAGATGCCCTTATATATGTTCTGAAGAGGAACGTCGCTAGAGCGCCCAGAATCGAGGCGGCGGCCCTTCTTTTGCGGCGGCGGCTCACTCCCTGATCGCGTGGGCGACTCAATGACTGAATTACGAGGTGGTGACGGCCTTTTTAATGCTAGCAGCGGCATGGGACTCCCCTCCATCAACAAACTAGGTTTGATGCGGTTAGGCAGGTCACACACGCGTCTCTTTCAGAGACGTCGGGCAATGCCTGCCATTGGCGGATGCGTCGTCGGTGGACACGACATCTCATTCAGAGGTGTTAAGTCATGGCTGCTACCGACAAGTGATGCATGGTTGCTCTAATGAAGATGTCATATGCTTAGGCTGTTGCTGTTGATGTCCATTGCTTATTACCAGTCCATTCTTGATAGCACGTGTGTGATGCCCCTTATCGAAGGCAAGGCGAAGCATGTTGTACCAAGGGTCGTTGTCGTCATCATTGGACATTCTAAAAAGTTGACATTTGGAATAAATTATTTGACAACATATGTATTGCAATCTTACACATTGGATACATAGGAAAACAAATTTACAACCTATATAGCAATTCACAACACATCGCGATTATATATCCAAAATCATCCATACACATGATAAAAAAGGCCAACATATCCATACAGTTTATCATCCTAACAAATTGAAAAAAATATCTACTCCAACTTGATCATATAATCTACTTCCAAATTGAAGAAATTACCACTGCAATTATTAATACACATACATCCATTCACATGAATTCATCTAATTTCCATATAATCCATACATATGCATTTATCTAATGCATATACGAATCTATCTGTACCCATTCATAGATACATACGGGTTAATCTAATTGCAATACACATTGAAAAATGACAAAATCCAACATATCCATACAGTTTATCATCCTACAAATTGAAAAAAATATCTACTCCAACTTGATCATATAATCTACTTCCAAATTGAAGAAATTACCACTGCAATTATTAATACACATACATCCATTCACATGAATTCATCTAATTTCCATATAATCCATACATATGCATTTATCTAATGCATATACGAATCTATCTGTACCCATTCATAGATACATACGGGTTAATCTAATTGCAATACACATTGAAAAATGACAAAATCCAACATATCCATACAGTTTATCATCCTAACAAATTGAAAAAAATATCTACTCCAACTTGATCATATAATCTACTTCCAAATTGAAGAAATTACCACTGCAATTATTAATACACATACATCCATTCACATGAATTCATCTAATTTCCATATAATCCATACATATGCATTTATCTAATGCATATACGAATCTATCTGTACCCATTCATAGATACATACGGGTTAATCTAATTGCAATACACATTGAAAAATGACAAAATCCAACATATCCATACAGTTTATCATCCTAACAAATTGAAAAAAAATATCTACTCCAACTTGATCATATAATCTACTTCCAAATTGAAGAAATTACCACTGCAATTATTAATACACATACATCCATTCACATGAATTCATCTAATTTCCATATAATCCATACATATGCATTTATCTAATGCATATACGAATCTATCTGTACCCATTCATAGATACATACGGGTTAATCTAATTGCAATACACATTGAAAAATGACAAAATCCAACATATCCATACAGTTTATCATCCTAACAAATTGAAAAAAATATCTACTCCAACTTGATCATATAATATACTTCCAAATTGAAGAAATTACCACTGCAATTATTAATACACATACATCCATTCACATGAATTCATCTAATTTCCATATAATCCATACATATGCATTTATCTAATGCATATACGAATCTATCTGTACCCATTCATAGATACATACGGGTTAATCTAATTGCAATACACATTGAAAAATGACAAAATCCAACATATCCATACAGTTTATCATCCTAACAAATTGAAAAAAATATCTACTCCAACTTGATCATATAATCTACTTCCAAATTGAAGAAATTACCACTGCAATTATTAATACACATACATCCATTCACATGAATTCATCTAATTTCCATATAATCCATACATATGCATTTATCTAATGCATATACGAATCTATCTGTACCCATTCATAGATACATACGGGTTAATCTAATTGCAATACACATTGAAAAATGACAAAATCCAACATATCCATACAGTTTATCATCCTAACAAATTGAAAAAAATATCTACTCCAACTTGATCATATAATCTACTTCCAAATTGAAGAAATTACCACTGCAATTATTAATACACATACATCCATTCACATGAATTCATCTAATTTCCATATAATCCATACATATGCATTTATCTAATGCATATACGAATCTATCTGTACCCATTCATAGATACATACGGGTTAATCTAATTGCAATACACATTGAAAAATGACAAAATCCAACATATCCATACAGTTTATCATCCTAACAAATTGAAAAAAATATCTACTCCAACTTGATCATATAATCTACTTCCAAATTGAAGAAATTACCACTGCAATTATTAATACACATACATCCATTCACATGAATTCATCTAATTTCCATATAATCCATACATATGCATTTATCTAATGCATATACGAATCTATCTGTACCCATTCATAGATACATACGGGTTAATCTAATTGCAATACACATTGAAAAATGACAAAATCCAACATATCCATACAGTTTATCATCCTAACAAATTGAAAAAAAATATCTACTCCAACTTGATCATATAATCTACTTCCAAATTGAAGAAATTACCACTGCAATTATTAATACACATACATCCATTCACATGAATTCATCTAATTTCCATATAATCCATACATATGCATTTATCTAATGCATATACGAATCTATCTGTACCCATTCATAGATACATACGGGTTAATCTAATTGCAATACACATTGAAAAATGACAAAATCCAACATATCCATACAGTTTATCATCCTAACAAATTGAAAAAAATATCTACTCCAACTTGATCATATAATCTACTTCCAAATTGAAGAAATTACCACTGCAATTATTAATACACATACATCCATTCACATGAATTCATCTAATTTCCATATAATCCATACATATGCATTTATCTAATGCATATACGAATCTATCTGTACCCATTCATAGATACATACGGGTTAATCTAATTGCAATACACATTGAAAAATGACAAAATCCAACATATCCATACAGTTTATCATCCTAACAAATTGAAAAAAATATCTACTCCAACTTGATCATATAATCTACTTCCAAATTGAAGAAATTACCACTGCAATTATTAATACACATACATCCATTCACATGAATTCATCTAATTTCCATATAATCCATACATATGCATTTATCTAATGCATATACGAATCTATCTGTACCCATTCATAGATACATACGGGTTAATCTAATTGCAATACACATTGAAAAATGACAAAATCCAACATATCCATACAGTTTATCATCCTAACAAATTGAAAAAAATATCTACTCCAACTTGATCATATAATCTACTTCCAAATTGAAGAAATTACCACTGCAATTATTAATACACATACATCCATTCACATGAATTCATCTAATTTCCATATAATCCATACATATGCATTTATCTAATGCATATACGAATCTATCTGTACCCATTCATAGATACATACGGGTTAATCTAATTGCAATACACATTGAAAAATGACAAAATCCAACATATCCATACAGTTTATCATCCTAACAAATTGAAAAAAATATCTACTCCAACTTGATCATATAATCTACTTCCAAATTGAAGAAATTACCACTGCAATTATTAATACACATACATCCATTCACATGAATTCATCTAATTTCCATATAATCCATACATATGCATTTATCTAATGCATATACGAATCTATCTGTACCCATTCATAGATACATACGGGTTAATCTAATTGCAATACACATTGAAAAATGACAAAATCCAACATATCCATACAGTTTATCATCCTAACAAATTGAAAAAAATATCTACTCCAACTTGATCATATAATCTACTTCCAAATTGAAGAAATTACCACTGCAATTATTAATACACATACATCCATTCACATGAATTCATCTAATTTCCATATAATCCATACATATGCATTTATCTAATGCATATACGAATCTATCTGTACCCATTCATAGATACATACGGGTTAATCTAATTGCAATACACATTGAAAAATGACAAAATCCAACATATCCATACAGTTTATCATCCTAACAAATTGAAAAAAAATATCTACTCCAACTTGATCATATAATCTACTTCCAAATTGAAGAAATTACCACTGCAATTATTAATACACATACATCCATTCACATGAATTCATCTAATTTCCATATAATCCATACATATGCATTTATCTAATGCATATACGAATCTATCTGTACCCATTCATAGATACATACGCGTTAATCTAATTGCAATACACATTGAAAAATGACAAAATCCAACATATCCATACAGTTTATCATCCTAACAAATTGAAAAAAATATCTACTCCAACTTGATCATATAATCTACTTCCAAATTGAAGAAATTACCACTGCAATTATTAATACACATACATCCATTCACATGAATTCATCTAATTTCCATATAATCCATACATATGCATTTATCTAATGCATATACGAATTTATCTGTACCCATTCATAGATACATACGGGTTAATCTAATTGCAATACACATTGAAAAATGACAAAATCCAACATATCCATACAGTTTATCATCCTAACAAATTGAAAAAAATATCTACTCCAACTTGATCATATAATCTACTTCCAAATTGAAGAAATTACCACTGCAATTATTAATACACATACATCCATTCACATGAATTCATCTAATTTCCATATAATCCATACATATGCATTTATCTAATGCATATACGAATCTATCTGTACCCATTCATAGATACATACGGGTTAATCTAATTGCAATACACATTGAAAAATGACAAAATCCAACATATCCATACAGTTTATCATCCTAACAAATTGAAAAAAATATCTACTCCAACTTGATCATATAATCTACTTCCAAATTGAAGAAATTACCACTGCAATTATTAATACACATACATCCATTCACATGAATTCATCTAATTTCCATATAATCCATACATATGCATTTATCTAATGCATATACGAATCTATCTGTACCCATTCATAGATACATACGGGTTAATCTAATTGCAATACACATTGAAAAATGACAAAATCCAACATATCCATACAGTTTATCATCCTAACAAATTGAAAAAAATATCTACTCCAACTTGATCATATAATCTACTTCCAAATTGAAGAAATTACCACTGCAATTATTAATACACATACATCCATTCACATGAATTCATCTAATTTCCATATAATCCATACATATGCATTTATCTAATGCATATACGAATCTATCTGTACCCATTCATAGATACATACGGGTTAATCTAATTGCAATACACATTGAAAAATGACAAAATCCAACATATCCATACAGTTTATCATCCTAACAAATTGAAAAAAATATCTACTCCAACTTGATCATATAATCTACTTCCAAATTGAAGAAATTACCACTGCAATTATTAATACACATACATCCATTCACATGAATTCATCTAATTTCCATATAATCCATACATATGCATTTATCTAATGCATATACGAATCTATCTGTACCCATTCATAGATACATACGCGTTAATCTAATTGCAATACACATTGAAAAATGACAAAATCCAACATATCCATACAATTTGTTCACCCGACAAACTAAAATAATTAACAAATCCAACATGTCAATAACATCTACTCATATATACATCCAACATCATGCACACACCTCCATTACTACCTCTACTTCATCTCCAATCCAAACATCACAAATTTTCATACAATTTAATGAACTATGGCTCACCTAGTGCCAACTAGTAAATAAAAAGGATTTGACAGAAAATTAATTGGAGGGATGGAATAAGCTTACCTTACTCTTTGATTTAGCCCCCAAGATTCACCAAAACCGTGGAGAAACGAAGGAGATCCAAGGGGTTGATTAGGGAGGAGGAGAGAGCCCCCTCCCCCCCTCCCGGCGTGGCCTTTACCTCTTTACTATCCTACCGTGATTGTTGATGGCGGTAGGGTAACAGGCGGTAGGGTAACACAATTTATCACCGAGGCCGTTGGCGGTAGGGTACTTATCCAAGTTAGCATGCGAGACGACATCGTCTATGTTGACTAGAAACCTGCCGTCGAGGAGGGATTTGGGATGAGGCTTGTTACCTGATTTAACATGACGGACACATTCAAACCTGTCTATATCCATCAAGATATCAAATGAATTTGAGGAGTGTAGGACAACTCAAGTGTAAAAAGCCGGTTTTAGGAGGAAGTTTGGTCGCATTTTCGAAAGCGGATGCTTGGGACCACATGTCTTTTAATGTTCATTGTATCCAGGGACTAGCATTTTCTTGACGCAAGAACAAAGAGGAACTAGCATTTTGAGATTTCGAAAATTTAAACTACTACGACAGTACGACTAGAACGAGAAGGGTTTGTCTTGTTGTGGTAGCGGAAGGAGCACGCTACCCCTGGTCGGTTCTGGCAGGTGGGCCCACCCTGCAGCCTCCTCCAACCTTTCTCTCCTCCCCAAGAAGACTCCACAGAGAGAGAGAGAGAGAGAGGCGGAGCGCGGCGGCCATGGCGCGGGAGCTGAGCAAGAAGAACCTGGAGTTGGTCCTGATGCAGGCCATGATGGCTGCCAAGAACGTGCGCACGCAGCGCGACCGCCTCCTCGAGCTCCACCGCCGCCTGCACCGCCACCAGCACCAGGCAGACACCGACGCCGACGCCGAGGCCGAGCTCGGGCAGATCGCCTCGGACGTATTCAAGGTCTACTACCTCGGCCTGGATCCCGGCGCCAGGATGCTCTGGGTCTGCCTCGACACCGCCGTCAAGAACCGCGCCGTCTCCGCCGTCAACATGGCCTTCGCCCTCCTGCCCGACGAGCGGCTCTACGACGCGCTCCTCGCGCAGAAGCTCCCTGCCCGCCCCACCACCCAGCCCCAGGCCATCGCCCGCGTCGAGTCCGCCGTCCTCGCCGTCAAGATGCTCGAGGAGCACCACCTCCCGCGCTGCGTCGAGTGCCTCGTCGGCGGCCACGCCCCCGTCCCCGGCAAGCCCCGCGACCTGGCCAAGGCCGATCTCTCCGACGACCCGGACGCCACCGCCACCAAGCCCCGTCACGTAGCCAGCGGCCAAGACGTGGACAAGGCGCTCGACTACCTGTGCCGCGCAAACCGGATCACGACCCTCGCCATCAAGCACATCGACCTCGCCGTCGCCGTGCTCTCCCGCTTCCTCGACCCCAAGGAGCTCGCCCGCCTCGCCGACTTGACCGACCGTGCCGCCTACCTCGGAGTTGAGGTTCAGAGTCCAAGCCTTTCTCTGACGTTCCTTCTTCTTATCCTAACCCAGCATCAATCTGACTCTCCGATTATACATCTTGTTCATCTCACTGCAGATTAGCCAGCCCACTACTTCTTCACCTGACCCATCATCTTCACCGGCGACATGGGACTGAAGGGCGGTTCAAGCCATGCTCCTCCTATCACTCATTTTTTACTTGCTTCATCTATCATGCATCTTTCAGATGTTTGGACAGATTACTTTGTTGCTATGCTAGCACTATGATCTGTGTTTAACTAATTCATCTATATTAGCTTCATCTGTTATGGCTTATGGGTAAATAAATGTTGTAGTGTAATGTTGAACTGCATCTTATCTGTGGGGCGATCGAATCGAATTGCAGGAACTATAGTTATTAATTAACTTCATCTGTCGTACCAGTTCATTGCCGTAGCTGCATCTTGTTCATGGATGATCGAATCGAATTACATGACAAAATTGTGTTTTCGGACTTGTTTTAATCATGTTTTGTGATGCCACTTTCTTGTGCCGGTCTTAATTAGACTCCTAGCTAGGATTAGGATAGCAAGATCTCTTAATGGCCGGCGTGCATCCCCCGTTTGTGGATCGTGTTTTCATCTGCATGGTTTTTGTGATGATTAGGCACCAACATCTTTGTAATCTTTCTCTACATGCTGGTTATCTTGGCACAATTTGTTTTATTTCCCTGTTAATTCTGCTTCTGCCTTGTGTTGAACCCCCGGCCTATTCTGCCTTGTGCTATTATGTGTGGTGTCCAGTACTGTCCTGATTTCCCTACTTATTGTTGTGAATCACTCTATCAGTGGCTTTGTTCATGTAACCTTTTGATATCACTTCAGTTCGGCTAGTTTAATCTTCTTCTAATATCTGTGTTTCATTTCGGGAGAACCATGGCTATCTTTATTAGCTTCGTTAGGGGTAATGTTGATATGCATCTTATCTGTGGGACAACCGAATCGAGTTGCAGTTTGAGCGCATGTGAAAATTAGGATTTTAGACATGCTACAACTATGTGTTTAATCATTTTCTGGAAGTGTTCATTCGTTAATCTTGTTTTTCATGGCGTGAGAGTTATATATCTGGTATGGTTGTGAATTGTCATAATATGATGGTTCTTTGGGAGAGGATGCATCAGGCACATTATGTTGTCCCTTTTCCAGCATGTATAGTAATCTTCTCCTCATATTGTTTTGTATGTAATCTTCTCCTCATGTACACTTACTCTGAGTACACGCGCACGAAATTCACACTTATCTTAGCTGCATCTTATTCATGGGCGATCCAATCAAGCTGAACAAGAGTACAAGACAAAAGAACTGCAGGAGCTATCTTAGTTAATTAGCTTCATCTGTCATATACTAGTTCAATGTCGTAGCTGCATATTGTTCGTGGATGATTGAATCGAATTGCATGAGAAAATTGTGATTTCGGACGTGTTTTAATCATATTTTGTGATGCCACTTTCTTGTTCCGGTTTTAGACTACTAGCTAGCTAGGATAGCAAGATCCCTCAATGGCGTGCATCCCCCGTTTGTGGATCGTGTTTTCTTCTGCATGCATGGTGTTTGTGATGATTAGGCACCAACATCTTTGTAACATGCTGGTTATCTGGGACTGGTTAATTCAGACCTTCTGCCTTGTGTTATTTTAGGATGAGGTGAATTCTGCCTTGTTTATTTATGTGTGGTGTCCTAATGTCCGTACTTATTATTTTGAACAGTCGTTTTGTTCACCTATGCTCTATAGTTCATGCAACCTTTTGATATCAGTTCAGTTCGGCCAGTTTATACTGAGTCAGGTTGCAAGTGGGACGGGATGCGGCCGTCCCGCGCCCCGCAATCCTGAACGCGAGGCGCCACATGGGATGGGTGGTTTCCTGTACGCGGGATACGCGGGTAGCCGCGACGCCGCAAGCCAGACGCAACTCGCAAGCAGGATTTTATAGAGCTGTTCCAGCAAGAACAACGTTCAGGAGTAAAGCTACGATCACTGGAGTAATATGGAAAGGACACATGCATGTCCACATGATGCGGGCGGGCACATGCGGGTTTTGTGGGACAACCGCAAAAATCACAGGTAAGTTATGCGGTTAGTTGCCGGCGCCCACTTTTATTGTATTTAGCGGGGCGGCTTTGCGGCTACGCGGGACAGTCTGCGCCGCTTACACCCCTAATACTGAGGCAAATATCTGTGTTTAAATTCGGGAGAACCATGGCTATCTTAATTAGCTTTCTTATATAGGTGTAATGTTGATATGCATCTTATTTTTGGGACAACCCAATTGAGCTACAGCTTCAAGGCATGTGAAAATTGGGGTTTCAGGGCTGTGTTCAATCATTTTTCTGGATGGCATTTTCCTTGATAATCGGATAGTAATCTGGATTAATGTTGTGTGCATCCGCGTTCGCTAATATTTTATTTTTAAATGTTCATTCGTTAATATTGTTCTGCACGGCGTAAATGTTCATCCGCATTTTCTATATATCTGGTATGGTTGTGAACGTGATAATCTCGGTCCTACATATGCTGGTTGTTTGTGAGAATGCATCAGGCACATTATGCTGTCCCTTTTCCAGCATGTCTTGTAATCTTCTCCTCGTATTGTTTTTACATGTAATTCTTCTCCTCATGTACACCTATGGTCTGTGCACGTGCGTAAGAAATTTACACTTATATTAGCTGCATCCTATTGCTGGACGATCGAATCAAATTGAACTTGACAAAACTTGGATTTCGAACGTGCTACTATGTGTTTTAATCATGTTTTGTGATGCCATTTTTTGTCCGATCATAGGATAGCAATCGATACTAGTGAAGTGCATCCCCAGTTTGCGAATCGTGATTTTTCAGCATGCTCCTCCTATCAGTCGTTTACTTCATGCAACCTTATGATTTCAGTTTAGTTGGTTCAGTCAAATTACTCTGCTGCTATACTACTGCTACTTTTTAAATTAATTTATGGATAGCCGCTGGCACTTTATCTTGGCTTCATCAATTAGGGGTAATCAATGTAGTAGTGTAGTGTTGAACTGCATCTTATCTGTGGGATGATCAGTCGATATGGTACTATTGTGGTGTCGCAGCTGCATCTTATTCGTGGACAATAGAATCGGATCGCATGACAAAATTGGGATTTTGGACGTGCTGCTACTATGTGTTTTAATAGTCATGTTCTGTGATGCCATTTTTCTTTTCGGATCCTAGCTTGCATCCCCGGTATGTGAATCATGTTCATCCAGCATGTTTGG
The DNA here is from genome assembly GCF_904849725.1 of Hordeum vulgare subsp. vulgare. Lineage (NCBI taxonomy): Eukaryota > Viridiplantae > Streptophyta > Magnoliopsida > Poales > Poaceae > Hordeum > Hordeum vulgare. The sequence goes on along the minus strand of NC_058524.1, from coordinate 565,321,239 downwards.
TAAACACGTGCCTCATGTTATCATGTGCGGTGCCCTCATGTCTCTACTGATTCTTTTGAAAATAATGTGGGAGGAAAAACATTTTACTTCTATGATCCGGAATATACTTCCTCGGTCATAAAATAAGCGTCTCAACTTTATACTGACTTTAGTACAAAGTTGTACTAAAGTTGAGATGCTTATTTTGGGACGGAGGGGGTACATACTCATAGTCTTGTAAGATTGATGTGAGGAGCGAAAAATAGTTGCATTCATTTTCACATCATCTATAGAAACAAGATGATATCTGGAGATATCCAACAACGGCTGAGTGTGAGAAATAGCTAGGTTAAGCGTATGCCTAGCAGGGACGCATCCGTGTTGATATATAGGTGGGCAACGCCAGCACCAGGAGATATACAAGGTGGTTAGACTTAGGATTGATCTCCAAGTAAGGATCTTATCTCTAAGCCTAACAGATTACATAAGTTAAAGGAGAGAATACGGTTTATATACAATACCCGTATCTTAACCATATACAATGTTTAACACTCCCCCTCAATCACAACTATCTAAGTTGAGGTTGCGTCGAAATCCTTCCAACTGCCGAAGAGTGAGTGGTTTAGTGAAGCCATCAGCAACTTGATTGCCCGTAGGTATAAACCGAATATTCAACAGCTTGTCTGCCACACGTTCTCGAACAAAATGATAGTCAATCTCAATGTGCTTCATCCTGGCATGAAAGATTGGATTAGCAGACAAGTACGTAGCACCAAGGTTATCACACCAGAGAGATGTTGCTTTGGGATGTCTTATCCCTAACTCAGTCAACATGTTGTGAACTCAAATGACCTCAGGAGTAGCATTGGCTAAAGCTTTGTATTCTGCTTCTGTGCTTGATCTGTACACAGTGGGCTGTTTGCGAGCACTCCATGATACTAAATTGCCTCCTAAAAATACTGCAAAGCCTCCAGTGGATCTTCTGTCATCTGGACATCCTGCCCAATCTGCATCTGAGAAAGCACTTACAAGCATAGAATCTGACCTGCTAATCTTGAGTCCATGACTCCTTGATCCTTGTAGATATCTAAGTATCCTTTTCACTGTTGTCCAATGTGTACTGGTAGGAGCATGCAAAAACTGACATACCTTATTCACTGAGTAAGAAATATCTGGCCTGGTCAAGGTTAAATATTGTAATGCTCCTACAATGCTTCTATATCTAGTGGAGTCTTCTGCTCCAAGTATCTCCCCATCATGAAGAGATAATTTCTCAGATGTAGATAGAGGTGTAGAGGAGGGTTTGCATCCTTTCATACCTATTCTCTGAAGTATCTCTTGCACATACTTTCCTTGTGACAGCATAATCCCTGTGGGTACCTTTTTGACTTCTATGCCAAGAAAGAAATGAAGATCACCTAGATCCTTGAGAGCAAAGTCCTTGCTTAAGTCCTTAAGGAGGGCCTCAACTGCTTGAGTGGACGAGCTAGTGACCACTATATCATAAACATAAATGAGCATAAAAATAGTTATCCCATGCTTGTGATAAAAGAAGAGTGATGTATCCCCCTTGGATGGAACAAACCCTAGAGATTGTAACTTAAAAGATAAGCGAGAGTACCAAGCTCTAGGGGCTTGTTTCAGGCCATATAGTGCTTTATCCAGCTTGCATACATAGCGAGGTGAATGAGAGCTCTCATACCCGGGAGGTTGTCGCATGAATACTTCCTCTTCCAGAACGCCGTGTAAGAACACATTCTTTACATCTAGCTGTCGCATGCACCAGTTGCGAGATACTGCAACTGAGAGGATCAATCTGATAGTGGCAGCCTTAACAACAGGGCTAAAGGTGTCCTCATAATCCAAGCCATATCGTTGTTTAAACCCTTTGGCAACAAGACGTGCCTTATACCTGTCAATAGTACCATCAGATTTTCTTTTAACTTTATAGACCCACTTACAGTCAATAACGTTTCTCCCTGTGGTAGGAGGAACAAGGCGCCATGTCTTATTGTTGATAAGAGCTGAATATTCTTCATCCATGGCTAATTTCCACCGAGGATCACCTAGAGCTTCAACAAGATTTTGTGGTTCACCTGTAGAGCAAAACGAGCCCCAACATATACAACCGTCAGTAAAAACTTTCGGCTTAATAATGCCACCTTGAGCACGGGTATGGGCTCGGACAGGTGGAGGAGCAGCAGGGCGAAGAAGGTGTTGTTGGAGACGATTTTCGGGTGCAGACTCTGGAGTGGATGAAGCAGAGGCAGAGGGATCGTGATCCGAGGCAGATCCGATAGGGGAACCTGCGACAGAAGCAGCAGCGTCCGAGGGCGGCGCGTCTGCATGCGAGGCGGTCGTTGGAGAGCCGGACGCGCCTGGCGAGGAAACCGCCCCGTCGGGTGGGGCCGCAGGGAACAGCCGATTCCGACCGCGGCCACCAGAAGGCGAAGCAGGGGTGGCGCGCGCGTCGCGCGGCTCGAGGCCCGACACAGGGGTGGCCCGCGCGTCCCGCGTCTCGAGACCCGACACGGGATCTGGCCGCGCACGATGCGAACGGCCGGGTGGCACGGGGGAACACGCCAGTGGGCCTGCGGGAGATTCGCCGTGGGTGTCAGCGCCAGGGGGTGCTGCGGCTGACACAGCGTCCGATCCCGAGGCAGCCAGAGGATCCGGTCCTGACGCCGAGGCGGGATCTTCTGAGGAGCCATCGGAGTCCATAAAATGACGTTGAGTTGCACCAGAATCTGCATTATTTTCCTGCACACTATTATCAGAAGGGTCATCAAAGGTATTATTAGTAGACATGGTCATGTGATCATCAGTAGTATCAACTCCCCGAGGCAGAAATTGTGAGGATGGTAGAAGGTGGGTGGGAAGAAGAATGAGTTCTTTGCGGAGTTAGGCACCGGCATTAGGATGGAGAGTCGCAAAGGGAAAGACTTGTTCATCGAACACAACATCTCGTGAAATATAGACCCGACCAGAGGCAATATCAAGACATTTATATCCTTTGTGCATAGTGTTGTATCCTAGGAATACACACTGTTTGGAGCTAAACTCAAGCTTGTGTTTGTTGAAGGGGCGCAGGTTGGGCCAGACATCACACCCAAAAATACGTAGAAAGGTGTAGTTGGGTTTGGTGTGGAAGAGACGCTCAAGAGGAGTTTGGTTGTTGATGACCCTGCTGGGAACATGGTTAATAAGGTAGACTGCAGTGAGGAACGCCTCATCCCAGAATTTAAGTGGCATAAATGCATGTGCAAGAAGGGATAGGCCAACTTCGACAATGTGTCGATGTTTCCTTTCAGCGGACCCATTTTGCTGGTGAGCATGGGGACATGAGACATGGTGAGTAATCCCAATGCGCTCAAAGAACACATTAAGTTTTTTGTACTCTCCTCCCCAGTCTGTTTGCATGGACAAGATTTTGCGATCAAACAAACGTTCAACATGTTGCTGAAAGAGGTGGAATTTAGCAAACACATCAGATTTATGCTGAAGCAAATAGATCCAACTAAACTTGCTGAAATCATCAATGAAGCTAACATAGTATTTTTGCTTGCCTACAGAAAGGGGTCCAGGCCCCCACACATCAGAAAAAATAAGCTCTAAAGGAGCTTTTGACTCACTAGTGGAACGAGAATAAGGAAGTTGATGGCTCTTGGCCATTTGACATGAATCACAAACGAGCAAGTGATCCTTTTTATTGGACATTAGAAGACAAAAATCACGAAGAATTTTCTGGACCACCGGTAGTGCTGGATGAGCTAGGCGCTTGTGCCATCTTGAGGTAGATGGTTTTACCATACCAAGGACTTGACGTTGGGGAGCCTCATGGTGACCAGAAACTGGGAACAGCCGACCCTTACTCTTGCTTTGAAGAATGGTTCTCCGAGTGTCCCGATCCTTAAAAAAAAATTCAGGGTAAACCTCAAGGAAAGCATGATTATCTTGAATAAGTTGCCAGGCAGAGAGTAAACTTTTATCAGCTTGGGGTGCATGAAGGATATTATTTAGATGCAAGGAGCCATGGGGAGTAGATAAAACAGAATGACCAACATGAGCAATGTCCATACCTTGACCACTTGCAGTGTGGATTTGTTCTGTGCCAGTGTATCGATCACGAACACCTAGCTTTTCTAGTTCACCAGTGACATGATCAGTGGCACCAGTGTCAAGGTACCAGTTGGTATCCACACCGTAGGAGTGGGCAGTGTTGACTGATCTGTTTCCACCTCCACCACCAGCATGGTTGCGTACATTGTTGTTGTAGTTGCGATCGTAGTGCTTCTTGCAGCGCCACGCACCATGCCCACTCTCCTTGCATATTTGACAGTTCTCGCGGTTGGTGTTGTTGCGGTCACCACGGTCACCACCGCGGTCACCACGTCCACCACCGGAGCCACCACCAGTGTTGTTGTCGGAGAAGCGAGCACCCGTGGGATTGTTGGTGTGGCCACGGGAGTTGTTGCCACCGCCATTGCCGTTCCCAGAACGGCCGTAGGAGCCCCGGCCACCACCTTTGGCAGCCAGGTTTGCAGCATGGACAGAGGCCTGGGCGTTGATCCGACCTTCGGCCGCGAGAAGAAGGGAGTATAACTCCCCAAGGTTGATCGGCTGATCAGTAACCGTGCGCGTGGAGATTGCAGAGACGAACCTGTTGTACTCGGATTCATGCATCAGTCCCTGGAGGATGTGTGAGACGACATCATCCTCGTCGAGAGGTTTGCCGGCGGCAGCAAGCTCGTCGGCGAGGCCCTTCATCTTGGTGAAGTAGGCCGCGGCGGAGAGGTCTCCTTTCCTGGTGCTAGCGATCTGCGAGCGAAGCTGGATCACCCGAGCTCTGGATTGCGACGCGAAGCTCTGGAGGATCTCCTTCCATGCTTCGGCAGCGGTTTCGCAGTTGCTAACTTGCATGAGGACGTCGCGGGAGAGGGATGCCAGCAGGAAGGTGAGAACCTGCTGGTTAAGCGTATGCCTAGCAGGGACGCATCCGTGTTGATATATAGGTGGGCAACGCCAACACCAGGAGATATACAAGGTGGTTAGACTTAGGATTGATCTCCAAGTAAGGATCTTATCTCTAAGCCTAACAGATTACATAAGTTAAAGGAGAGAATACGGTTTATATACAATACCCGTATCTTAATCATATACAATGTTTAACACTGAGCATTTCTGTTCCTTGTAGAATGTGGCACTGCACTAAGCTACACACACTAGTACAGTTTGGTGATTCCCTTGTTTTGTTTATGAAGACCAAGGGCACTTACCAAAAATGGACACTTGTTTCACTTCCCTGTCCAAGAATTTCAAAACAAAAACATTTTGTATTTTCAAAATCATCTTTTGTCACCAAAGAAATTGTCTTGAAAAATTGGGAACTTATTTTCTACTGTAGACAAGATACTCAATAGATGGAATCCCTTGCATTGTTGATCCAAGCTGGGTTCTTGTTATCCATCAATTTACTTCATCCATGATGATCTCTAGCTGGTAGCAGACTTATGTTTTCAGTTCAGTATTCAGTTCGATCAGACTAATCTGTTGTTCTGCTACCATCTGAATTCTTTTGAAAGCAAACATTGATGTGGGTTTCACATGCGTGTGAAATTTTGCAATGGAATGACATTCATAGCAGTCTTGGCAAAAATTCAAAATTGGTGCCCCAAAATGCTTACATAAACAAAAAAAATGGAGAATAGATTTTTTTTGGGGAGCATGTGAGCTTGTGCTCGCAAACCCCGTGTCTCGTAATCGACTGGCGAGATGCGAGCGCCTAGAGAAGGAACACAAAATTTTACTCCTCCAAACGGAAAAAATAGGGAGTTAACCGTTTTTAAAAAAGATATGGGATTCATTTCCAGATCATCTGTCTATAGTAACAAGAGGATAAACATTTACAATGGCTTAGCATTTTATTTGATTTGGTGGCACGGGAAGGAACAAAAGAAGGAAATGATACATGATTCTTCTTCTCTTTTGCAATCTTGGCACCGCCACAACTTGTGTGAGGATTTTCATCTTCCTCGTCATCGGCTTCAACTGATATCATAATTTGTGCCCTCTTTGTAGTGGTTCCAAAGATCGTGTGAATTCATTTATCATTGCAAACTACTTCCTTGTAGACCCGGTGTAACATGAATGGTTTGCCACTGTTGTTGTTGTTGTTGTTGTTGTTGCTGCTGCGTTAGCTTGTATAGGTCTTGGATGAGAGGCCATTCTCCATTATTGGCACCCTACTCAGGGGTGCAATGTTGACTTAAGCCTTGAGTGCGGTGGAAATGGACGGTCACAATTTTACAATAGTAATCTTCAGTCATACTCCAAAACTCCTCATTCGTTTGATCTGTACCAACCGAGGCATCAAGCGAGTCATTCATCCATGCAAGGCACAAAGTAATGTCTTGGGGAGCGTAGTTCATTGACCTTGTTATTCTTGATGCTTGATTGTGTCTCCACGAGATTATTTACGTCATCCACTTTGGGATTATCCTCCTCGCACTTTTGATCTTCATCAATCCCCTCACCATCACCGGGCATGGAGAACTCTGCATTATCCAGGCTGAGTGCGCGTGATTAATCCAAGTGATACATGAAACTTGAAATATTATATTCCTTCACACTACAAAGTATCATCAACAAACATGTCACAAGATCGTCTCTACATCACTTGGTGGTCGCGGACCTTGCCGGTTGTGCATCCACCGGTCAACAATTCTGTTCCCTTTGTAATTGGGGCCTCCGGCGGTTGGGCAGCAACATTGTACACAATGTAGTAAGGAAGAGGAGGAGCCACGGGAATAATTTGGGTGGGTAGAAAGTTTTGTTGGCTACAGGTAACAAGAAAGATCAATGTAGTGTGCTCGTAGTTCTTGATTTGGAGACGAAGGAGATGCACATGCAAAGGGAGGGCTCTTCGTTGTTGGAGATCGACCTACCATATCGCCTACGAGACATGAAAGTTCTCTCCTAACTTGCTACCAGGCCCAATAAGCAGGTTATAGTACAAATAAATTTTACCATTTCAACCAGATATATTCTTTTTATTACTCCTAAGTCATGTAGTTGCTTTTACTTTCTTCGTTCATAAATATAAGTCTTTTTAGAGGTTTTACTTAAGAACTATACGGACGTATATAGACACAATTTAGAATGTAAATTCACTCATTTTGCTTCGTATATAGTTCCTAGTGAAATCTTTGAAAAAGACTTATATTTATGCCCTGTTTGAAACCATAATAGATTATAATAATCTGAATTATGAAGATAGATTATATAATCTGGTTTATAAAAATAATCTAGGTGGGCATGTTTGTACGTCAGATTATATAAACTGTAATCCAGGTTTTATATTGTACAATGACATGTGTGTCCTCTGTGTTTTAGCTGCAAATGTAATAATCTAAGTGGGCATGTTTGGAGGACGGTGGCGGTGGCAGTAGGTAATTATCTCTCAAGTTTCTAAGGATAATGGGTCATTAGTAATTCATAATCTGATTTTAGCTGGGATAGAGTAGATTATGAATTTTTAATAATCTGATCATCTAGTTTTTATAAACTGCAATATAATCTGTCATGTTTGGAGACACAACAGATTATAAAAACAGGATTATATAATCTGAGTGGTTCCACACAGGGCCTTAGGAACGAAGGGGAATCCTTTCAAATATGAAACAGAGTTTTGTGTTTTATAATCTCCTGCTCCACTTAGGCCCTGTTTGGAACCACAATAGATTATAATAATCTGGATTATGAAGATAGATTATATAATTTGATTTATAAAAATAATCCAGCTGGGTATGTTTGGAGGACAGATTATATAAACTGTAATTCAGGTTTTACATTGTACAATGACATGTCTGTCCTGTATAAAAATAAGACGGTGGCGGTGGCAGTAGGTAATTATCTTCAAGTTTACAAGGGTAATAGGACATTAGTAATCCATAATCTGATTTTAGCTGGGGTAGAGTAGATTATGAGTTTTTAATAATCTGGTCATCTAGTTTTTTAAAATCTACAACATAAACTGTCCTGTTTGAAAACATAATAGATTATAAAAACCAGATTATATAATCTGGGTAATTCCAAACAGGGCCTTAATCATCCGATGCGCATTCATGAGAACCCTTTAGTTGGAGTTTGACCTACCATCTCTCCTACAAGTATAAAGCCAAAATTATACTTTCCTAACTTGTATGCAGTGTGCCCAAGAGATAATCCACCGGACCCATTTTTATCATTGAAGCGCCCAATGGTCGAGCTAATGACCTGATTGGATAAGGAATCCAATGGAATCACATCATGAATAATACGTAGAAGTGCCACATGGGATATATGCCAAGATCATCTTTTAGCAACAGTATCTCTCATCACATATTTAGGTGTATTGATAATCCATTGTACTCCATTTTTTTGTTGCCATCTCCATTCGGTGGATGAAGGTGAGCGGAAAAGCAAGAAAGCGAAGAAATAGGAGGAGACATTTACTGGAAATCAAGCACGCATGTTCGTTCGTGATCGAAATGGGAGGTCAATGGGTGTGCCCAATTCACGGGTGGGCTAAAATTGTTAACTCCTCAAAATGTACCTGGAAGCCCATAACCATTTACATTTCGAAAAATCTCAGCTCCACATGTAACATATGTTTCCATTCTCTAGATGATTAATTCACAAGTCTATAATGGATTTTAACTGTAGTAATGCAATAGATAGTTACTAGCAAAATGACCCATGCGTTGCTACGAAAGAAAAAAAACATAATCTCCAATGATGATGACCACATTATGTTCACATATCATCGTTTGATTTTAAAATTTTATGCACAAATGCAAGAAAATGTTTCTTCTTTTAAATTTATTCACAAGTCGAAACAATCTTTACATTTTCAAAAAATATATATCATGGTAGTAAAAAATCTTGGTAACTCAAAGATTTATTCTGAATTTCTAGATTTTTTTTAGAAAACATACAATAATAATTCAATCCATCCAACAGTTAATTCTTCAAAATTCACACAGGTATATTTTCACAAAGACTCAGAAGCATTAATGTTTAACTACATACATTAGATCTTTCGTGAACAATTTTCCAAATATGGAAACAATTTTAAAATCGAGAACATTTTTTACAATCTACAAACATTTACTAAAAATCGTCAATAATTTTTATATTTCGAATGGGTTTAAATATTTTCTTTTGAATTAGCGACCAATTCAAGAAAAGACGAACATAATTTTTTATACTGGAGGATTTATTTTAAATTCACAAACATTTTTTAAAACGCATGAAGTTTTTCTGAATAAACAAACATTTTTGTAAATCAGTAATATATTTATTAAATTCATGGACATTGTTTTGGAATTTGCAAAAAAAATATAAAAAACCGGCGCTTTTTTTGAATCCACAAACATTTATGTTTTCGTCAGCATTTTAATTCAAAATTCCTATTTTTTAGTATGCAAAAGTTTTTGTAATTATAAATTACTTAAATTAGAAATAAAATAAAATGGAATGGAAAATTTTGAATAAAAAAAGAAACTATCAAAACAGGCATTAGCTATTTTTAAAATTTTAGGACATTTTTTAAATGCATTAACATATTTAGAAAGCATTTTGTTAAATGTCTTTAATAATTTTTAATACATGGAATTGTATTTGAAATCATTGACTTTTATTATTGTATAAATTTTTTTCTAAAATTGCAAACATTTTATTGTATATGCGAGCATTTTTTACAAAACCCCGAGCAGCTTTTGAAGTCACAAACATTTTATCTTTTAAATATGTTGATTTATAATTTTCAGTTTCTTAAAAATTTAAAGATTATTTGAAGTTCTAAATTATGTAAAATAAAAAATAAAACGGAACTGAAAATAAATAAATAAACGAAACTAAAAGCAGGCGCCTGTGCATGGGCCGGCCCGTACGGTGTGCTGGATATTCTACCAGCATGCAGAGCGTAATACATGAGGTTTTTACATGGGCTGGCCCAGTCCAGGATTTTTGGATTTGCGAAACGTTTTCTATTACTTACCGGTGGCATGTTGGGTAATTTATGCAAACTTTAGGTGTAATTTTCATGACGGACTACGAGAAACCGTATTTGCTTTATTATTAGAAAGAGATTGCACAACTACTACGTACTAGTTCAGAATTGTTGCATAATAAAACAGAAAACTATCTGAGCTCACATCAAGTGGTCGACTGCAAGGGTCCACCGTAGAAAAATTGCCCATTCATAATGGGACCAACGCCGTAGATATTCGAATTAGTCATGAACCCGAGAGAGATTTGATTCATTGGCAAGGCATTCCCGTTTTGGTCGATAAACTGGAAGTTGCTCATGGATGCAGATGGCATCGCATTAACAATGGGGAAGTAGCCACTGCCCATCGAAGCCAGGTTATTTGTGGTGGACAACACATAGCCGCCAACCTGAATACCTGCCGCTCGATTTGCCAGCCCTCCGGTGAATAGTGTCTTTAGGAAACGTCCAATCAGTGCGAGGTTGTCCCGGTTGAGCCCATAATAAACTAGCCAGTCTCCCATTATGCCATCATGTAATTTAGCAAGAGTTAGCTTGAAACGGTTAACAAAACTAGTAACATATAGTTCAAACTCTTGTTCGGCTAACATATAGTCGGATTCCCTAGTGTAAAAACCCAACTCTGAGATCACCCAAAGCATCACCGGAATCCCGATCCACAAGATATCTCATCAAAGGTAAAACTAATCCAGCAAGACCGCCCGACGTGTCGACGAACCCGATAGGAGCCGCGTATCTCGTTCTCACGACACGACGGATGGAAAAGCCTACAGGTGCCAAACCTCGAGTTGCCCCGTGGTGGCCCCGCAGTCTGTCCTTTTTGGACCAACACTCATGAGGAGCACTGGCCCGGGGGTTGATTAAATTATCCTCGGGGTGTGGAAAGTCCCTATGCAATTTTATTAGGTGATTAGGCAAATGTAGTACCAAAGTTGGGCCTTGCCAGACCAGCTTTAATCTAAAACGAATTATCAAGACGGTCCCCATAACAACCCCGATCGTGTTAGGACGCTCAATTATGGAACATAACAGCGGTAGCCAAAACTAAGGGGGCAAAGGTGGAACAAAACAACAGGCTAGAAAGGCCGAGCCTTCCACCTTTTACCAAGTATATAGGAGCATTAAATTAAATAGCATTTAATAGGGTGATATAACAAGGAACCCATGCTTTCACATGGAAGCATCTGCACCTGCAACTAGCAACGCTATCAACAGGGTTAAGCAAGCAGTAACATAGCCAATGAGTGGTTTGCTAGGTTGAATAGGTTGAAGGTTTTCATGGCATTGTTGAGAGGCTGATATTTAACATGTGGTAGGCAACGAGACATAATCGACAGAAACGGTAAACTAGCATGGCAATGATAGTAATGGTATCTGGGGAATGGTCATCTTGCCTGAGATACCGCTTGGAAGAAGAATGCCTCCGTGAAGCAGACGAACTGATGTAGTCGAACGGGTCCTCACAATCCGACACGTTTGTGGAACTCTATCGAGACGGAGGAAACCGAAAACAAGAATCAACACATGATATTCACCACACGATGCACAACGATGCATGAGCAGCTGAACACATGCAAGACACGGCATGACAATTCACACAAACAAACACTACACGTTAAGTGAAGTTCAATATGCAACGAGTTGCATATTGACGAAACTCCACGTTTATTTATTTAGTTCTATCCCGATTAGATACACGGCAATATTAATTGTGGTTAAACATGGCAAGAGGTGAAGCGTAATTAAACTACCTATCTAGGCATTTTAAATGAGCATTCTAATATATCTATATTCCTAAGTATAACTAATTCGAAAATCTAAAATATAAAAAACCTATTGGGCCGAATTCTACAACAGTGGCCTACAACACACGGGCGCGGGATAGTTATCATCTGCCTGGGGCGTGGAATTGTGGCTCGGGGGGGGGGGGTTCTCACCTTCGGGCCGGCCTGGGGGAAGGAGGTGGAGCAGAGCTAGGCCGCGGATCGAAGCGGGCCAAAGTAGTGGGCAGGCCGGGCGAGGCGGACCAGGCCGGGCGAGGCGGACCAGGCCGGGCGTGCTGGCGCGGCCCACCTGGCCGACGCGTTGCTGCTGGCGCTGGCGAAGGGCGAACTGCTCGTCGTCCTCCTCGTGCTCTTGGCCGAGCAGAGGACAACGATGGCGGCATCAGGAAGGGCTCGATCCGGCGGGCGGAAGGCGGCAAGAGGCGGGGAACGGGCGGATCTGCCCGGATCCGGGCCGGGGCATCAACCCGAGGCGCGGAGGGCGGAGCACGCAGCGGAGGCGGCTCTGGCGGCTTGGAAGCTGCCGGCTGCGCGGGATCTGGCGTGCGGGGCAGAACGGGGTGGCGCACCGGCGAGGCAGCGGCCGTGGCCGGCGGCTGGAGGCGCAAGGCGGCGGGGTTGGTAGGGCAAGGCCTCCGGCGGCGGCGCGAGGGAGCGTCGGGGCTCGGGACTGCTGCTGCTCGGCGAGGGGATGCAGGGCGCCGACGGCGGGTCGGATCGGTCCCGGGCGGGCTCCAGATGGGCCCGGGCGGGCCCGCGGCGGTTGGAGGCTGAGGGGAGGAGAGAGAGAGGTGGGATTAGGGTTAGGTGAGGCACGGTTTTCGAGGCAGAGGTGGGTTGGATGTCCAAAAATGCACGGGGGTCTATTTATAGACAAAAGGGGGGCTAGGTTAACCGGAATCGCGTTCCGGATCCAACCGTGGGGTTGGATTCGAACGATTCCGCACGCGGGAACAGTTACATGGCTGTGAAGAGTGGTTTACCGGAGACGAGAGGGAAAACGGGCGGCGCAGCAACGCGATTTTAAAACACCGACAAACGTCCGACGGTAGACCGAATACGGTGCCGCTACGATCGACCGTTCGGGTACCAGACGGACTCCGATCGCGATGAAATTCGACAGGCGGCCTAGCTATCACTAATCACGATCGCATGCCAAGTTTCACCCCGATCAGAGAAAGTTTTACGCACACTTTTAAAAACAGGATTTCGACGATGCCGCGGGCGCGTGCGTGTGTGAACGGGCTTAGAACGAACAACGACGAGAACCGGCAACTAACAACGAATGCAAGTTTTGAAACTGGCGGCAACGGAGATGCCGATGCAATGCGGATGATGTGCATGATGCGATGATGATGCGACAAAAGAAAAATAGACACACGACGAAAACAGAAAGAAAAGGGGAATCTTCTGGAACGTCGGCATAGGGCTGCCACAACTCTCCTACACTACAAGAGGATCTTGCCCCGAGATCCAAGAATGAAAGGGGGAGAGGATGAGAAAGAACAAGAGGTAAAAACTTAGTCGCTTCTTTGACAAACGAGTGAAACCAACGTTCCTTGAAGGTTGCAAGGAGATGAGGAATGATATGAGAAAGAAGTAAGAATTCACGAAAAATTTCGGCAGCACTTCGGTAGGAAAATGGGACAAAAAATTCGATAAGATGGAAGAATTAGACAATATGCACAACAAACAACTAAGTATAGCAAGGAAACACCATGATCTTGGTAGAACAACAATATTGACCCAAAAGAGCAATATCACAAAGTCTCCGGAACAATAGAATAGAACTAGCTCAGACGGAAGAAGAGAATGAAGAGAGAATTACAACTGTTATCGCAAATGTACTTGGCAAGCATCCTTGCAAGAAGAATTGCACGGAGTTGTTGGAAAAACAACAACGAAAATAACAAGATAGTAGTGGGCTTATGGAAACCTTTCAAACTAATGAAGTGACAACCAACCACTAATAGAAACAAGGATTGTTAGGGAGAAACAAGATATGAACAAATTCTTACACCAAGAGGATACATTGAGAACTTGGATTAATGACAAGCACCATGATAGCAACAATCCATAGGAAAAGCTTTAAGTGAAATCCAAACCAAGATAGCTCAATGAAGAAATCATGGGTTGAAAAATATCTCATGATCATAGAATTGGTGGATTTAATTATCTCATACTTGAAAGGAAATCTCTTCGAGGCTCCTACACTAACAAGAATGCTATAATACCACCTCAAAGGATAAAGGAAGAACAATTGCACATAGAAATGCAAGAGAAAGGATACTTGAGGTTCTCCAACAAGAATCTTGAAGAAGACTTGAGAATGAATTGAAACCTTGTTGATGAACCACCATGAAGGACCTCCGTATACAAATGAATGATGCAACGATATGAAGGTAGAAAGAATAAGATTATGACCTTGCTAAGATTTTGATGAAACTTCACAAAGAGATACTTGAGAAAACTTGGAACTCCGCAAAAGAAAAGATAAGAACACTTGAGAAAAAGGAATTGACAAAATGAGCCGCTCCGGAGAAGAATTCAGATTACTATGAACAAGAATAAGAATTATGTTATGCTCATCCTTCATCAAATTAAATTGATGACAAGCAACGGATCTAGCATACAACTTATTCCTCTTGAAAGAACCTTGAAGAGATAGAGAGATAAGCACCACTTGAAGTTTAAACGAAGGAAGCACCGGTAAGAATTCACAGTTAAATGGGAACACCACGAATTAATGGAGATACATGAGAATGAAGAGATCATAAGCCACCTGAGAGAAAACTTGAACAAGGCACCAGATAAACGAGAGACGACGAAGAGACAACAATGGAGAAGAATTGAGGAAGAAAGCTGAAAGCTGAGAACGAAGAATCTTCTGAAATGATGGCCTTCGGAGGATCGAGAATGAAAACAATTCAGAAAAACACCGGATATCAAGAAATGAATCACTCATGACTGAAAACAAAATCAAGATGATAACACGAAGCTGAAATGACGAATATCCAAGAGAATAGACTAAGATTTGATAGAAACACTCCTTCGAATTTGCAAGCTGAGAATGATGACGAGAAACAACACCAAGAACTACTGAGACACTCCGGAATAATGAAGAATGAAATGTTGGAAATATGCCCTAGCGGCAATAATAAATTAGTTATTATTATATTTCTTTGTTCATGATAATCGTTTATTATCCATGCTATAATTGTATTGATTGGAAACACAATACTTGTGTGGATACATAGACAAAACACTGTCCCTAGTAAGCCTCTAGTTGACTAGCTCGTTGATCAAAGATGGTCAAGGTTTCCTGGCCATAGGCAAGTGTTGTCACTTGATAACGGGATCACATCATTAGGAGAATCATGTGATGGACTAGACCCAAACTAATAGACGTAGCATGTTGATCGTGTCATTTTGTTGCTACTGTTTTCTGCGTGCCAAGTATTTATTCCTATGACCATGAGATCATATAACTCACTAACACCGGAGGAATGCTTTGTGTGTATCAAACGTCGCAACGTAACTGGGTGACTATAAAGATGCTCTACAGGTATCTCCGAAGGTGTTAGTTGAGTTAGTATGGATCAAGACTGGGATTTGTCACTCCGTGTGACGGAGAGGTATCTCGGGGCCCACTCGGTAATACAACATCACACACAAGCCTTGCAAGCAATGTAACTTAGTGTAAGTTACGGTATCTTGTATTACGGAACGAGTAAAGAGACTTGCCGGTAAACGAGATTGAAATAGGTATGCGGATACTAACGATCGAATCTCGGGCAAGTAACATACCGAAGGACAAAGGGAATGACATACGGGATTATATGAATCCTTGGCACTGAGGTTCAAACGATAAGATCTTCGTAGAATATGTAGGATCCAATATGGGCATCCAGGTCCCGCTATTGGATATTGACCGAGGAGTCTCTCGGGTCATGTCTACATAGTTCTCGAACCCGCAGGGTCTGCACACTTAAGGTTCGACGTTGTTTTATGCGTATTTGAGTTATATGGTTGGTTACCGAATGTTGTTCGGAGTCCCGGATGAGATCACGGACGTCACGAGGGTTTCCGGAATGGTCCGGAAACGAAGATTGATATATAGGATGACCTCATTTGGTTACCGGAAGGTTTCCGTGCATTACCGGAAAAGTTTCGGGCTCATCGGTAGTGTACCGGGAGTGCCGGGAGGGGTGCCGGGGACCATCGGGAGGGGTGTCACGCCCCAAGGGGTCTCATGGGCTATGGGAAGAGATAAACCAGCCCCTAGTGGGCTGGAATAAGTTCCCACTAAGGCCCATAAGGTTTGAGAAGGAAAAAACACAAGGTGGAAAGAGTTTCCAAGTGGGAAGGTGGAATCCTACTCCAAGTAGGATTGGAGTAGGACTCCTCCACCTCCAATTTCGGCCAAACCTTTAGGTTTTGAGGCTGCCTCCTCCCCTCCCTCCCACCTATATATACGGAGGTATTAGGGCTGATTTGAGACGACTTTCTCACGGCTGCCCGACCACATACCTCCATAGTTTTTCCTCTAGATCGCGTTTCTGCGGAGCTCGGGCGGAGCCCTGCTGAGACAAGATCATCACCAACCTCCGGAGCGCCGTCACGCTACCGGAGAACTCTTCTACCTCTCCGTCTCTCTTGCTGGATCAAGAAGGCCGAGATCATCGTCGAGTTGTACGTGTGCTGAACGCGGAGGTGCCGTCCGTTCGGTACTAGATCGTGGGACTGATCGCGGGATTGTTCGCGGGGCGGATCGAGGGACGTGAGGACGTTCCACTACATCAACCGCGTTCACTAATGCTTCTGCTGTACGATCTACAAGGGTACGTAGATCACTCATCCCCTCTCGTAGATGGACATCACCATGATAGGTCTTCGTGCGCGTAGGAAAATTTTTGTTTCCCATGCGACGTTCCCCAACAGTGGCATCATGAGCTAGGTTCATGCGTAGATGTCTTCTCGAGTAGAACACAAAAGGTTTTGTGGGCGGTGATGTGCGTTTTGCTGCCCTCCTTAGTCTTTTCTTGATTCCGCGGTATTGTTGGATTGAAGCGGCTTGGACCGACATTACTCGTACGCTTACGAGAGACTGGTTTCATCGTTACGAGTAACCCCCTTTGCTCAAAGATGACTGGCAAGTGACGGTTTCTCCAACTTTAGTTGAATCGGATTTGACCGAGGAGGTCCTTGGATGAGGTTAAATAGCAACTCATATATCTCCGTTGTGGTGTTTGCGTAAGTAAGATGCGATCCTACTAGATACCCTTGGTCACCACGTAAAACATGCAACAACAAAATTAGAGGACGTCTAACTTGTTTTTGCAGGGTATGATTGTGATGTGATATGGCCAATGATGTGATGTGATATATTGGATGTATGAGATGATCATGTTGTAATTGAAATATCGACTTGCACGTCGATGGTACGGCAACCGGCAGGAGCCATAGGGTTGTCTTTATACTAACATATGTGCTTGCAGATGCGTTTACTATTTTGCTAGGATGTAGCTTTAGTAGTAATAGCATAAGTAGCACGACAACCCCGATGGCAACACGTTGATGGATGCTCATGGTGTGGCGCCGGTGACAAGAAGATCGTGCCGGTGCTTTGGTGATGGAGATCAAGAAGCACGTGATGATGGCCATATCATGTCACTTATGAATTGCATGTGATGTTAATCCTTTTATGCACCTTATTTTGCTTAGAACGACGGTAGCATTATGAGGTGATCTCTCACTGAAATTTCAAGACGAAATTGTGTTCTCCCCGACTGTGCACCGTTGCGACAGTTCTTCGTTTCGAGACACCACGTGATGATCGGGTGTGATAGACTCAACGTTCACATACAACGGGTGCAAAACAGTTGCACACGCGGAACACTCGGGTTAAGCTTGACGAGCCTAGCATGTGCAGACATGGCCTCGGAACACATGAGACCGAAAGGTCGAGCATGAATCGTATAGTTGATATGATTAGCATAGGGATGCTTACCACTGAAACTATTCTCGACTCACGTGATGATCGGAGTTGAGATAGCGGATTTGGATCATGTACCACTCAAATGACTAGAGAGATGTACTTTTTGAGTGGGAGTTCTTAAGTAATATGATTAATTGAACTAATTGTCATGAATATAGTCTAATGGTCTTTGCGAATTACGATGTAGCTTGCGCTATAGCTCTACTGTTTTTATATGTTCCTAGAGAAAATTTAGTTGAAAATTGATAGTAGCAACCTTTGCAGACTGAGTCTGTAAAACCGAGGATTGTCCTCGTTGCTACGCAGAAGGCTTATGTCCTTAATGCACCACTCGGTGTGCTGCACCTCGAGCGTCGTCTGTGGATGCTATGAACATCCGACATACACGTTACTGATGACTACACGATAGTTCAGTGCAAGATACTTGATGGCTTAGAAGCAAGGCGCCGAAAACGTTGTAAAACGTCACGGAACATAAGTGATGTTCCGAAGAGATGAAATTGTGATTTCATGCTTGTGCCCTTGTTAAGAGGTGCGAGACCTCCAAACAAGATTCTTTGTCCACAAAGTAAAGGAGAAAAGCTCAATCGTTGAGCGTGTGCTCAGATTGTCTGAGTACGACAATCGCTTGAATCAAGTGGGAGTTAATCTTCCAGGTGAGATAGTGATGGTTCTCCAAAGTCATTGCCACCAAGCTATGAGAGCTTCGTGATGAACTATAACATATCAAGGATAGATACTATGATCTTTTGAGCGATTCGCGATGTTTGACACTGCGAAAGTAGAAATCAAGAAGGAGCATCAATAGTTGATGGTTTGTAAAACCACTGAGTTTCAAGAAAGGCAAGGGCTAGAAGGGATACTTCGTGAAACGGCAAAGCAGTTGCTGCACTAATGAAGAGACCCAAGATTAAACCCAAACCCGAGACTAAGTGCTTCTGTAATGAGGGGAACAGTCACTGAGGCGGAAACAACTCTAGATACTTGGTAGATAAGAAGGCTGGCAAAAGTCGAAAGAAGTGTATTTGATATACATAATGTTGATGTGTACTTTACTGGTACTCCTAGTAGCATGAGGGTATTAGATACCGGTTCGGTTGCTAAGTGATTAGTAACACGAAATGAAAGCTACGACATAAACGGAGACTAGCTAAAGGCGAGGTGACGATACGTGTTGGAAGTGTTTCCAAGGTTGATATGATCAAACGTCGCACGCTCCCTCTACCATCGGGATTGGTGTTAAACCTAAATAATTGTTATTTGGTGCTTGCGTTAAGCATGAACATGATTGGATCGTGTTTATTGCAATACGATTATTCATTTAAGGAGAATAATGGTTACTCTATTTTCTTGAATATTCACCTTCAATGGTTTATTGAATCTTGATCGTAGTGTCACACATGTTCATGATATTGGTGCCAAAGGTACGAGTTAATGATGATAGTACCACTTACTTGTGGCATTGCCGCTTGAGTCATGTTAGTATAAATTGCATGAAGAGGCTCCATGCTGATGGATCTTTGTACTCACCTGATTTCGAATCACTAGTGACATGCAAATCATACCACATGAGCAAGGCCTTGTTTTCATTGAGATGAAATAAGATAGTAACTTGTTGGAAGTGATACATTTTGATGTATGCAGTCCAATGGGTGCTGAGGCACGTAGTGGATATCATTATGTTCTTACTTCACTGACGATTTGAGTAGATACTAGAGTATTTACTTAATGAATCACAGGTCTGAAATATTGAAAAGTTCAATTCTGTTTCAGAGTGAAGTTCGTCGTAACAAGAGGATAAACTGTCTACGATATGATCATAGAAATGAATATCTGAGTTACGAGTTTTGGTACGCAGTTAAGACAATGTGGAAGTTATTTCGCAGTTCATGCCACCTGGAACATCATAGTGTGATGATGTGTCTGAACATCATAGCCACGCACTATTTGGTATAATACATACTATGGTGTCTCTTATCGAATTACCACTATCGTTTATGGGTTATGCATTAGAGACAACCGCACTCACTTTAAATAGGGCACCGCGTATTTCCGTTGAAGATGACACAGTATAGACTGAGGTTTAGAGAAATCTAAACTGTCGTTTCTTGAAAGTTTGGGGTTTCAACACTTATGTGAAAAAGTTTCAGTCTGATAAGCTCGAACCCAAAGCGGATAAATGCATCTTCATAGGATATCCAAAACAGTTGGGTACATCTCCTATCTCAGATCCGAAAGCAAAGTGTTTGTTTCTAGAAACGGATCCTTTCTCGAGGAAAGGTTTCTCTTGAAAGAATTGAGTGGGAGGGTAGTAGAACTTGATGAGGTCATTGAACCATCACTTCAACCAGTGTGTAGCAGGGCGCAGGAAGTTGTTCATGTGGCGCCTACACCAATTGAAGTGGAAGCTGATGATGATGATCATTGAGCTTCGAATCAAGTTACTACAAAACCTCGTAGGTCGACAAGGTCGCGTACTGCTGCAGAGTAGTACAGTAACCCTGTCTTGGAGGTCATGTTGTTGAGCAACAGTGAACCTACGAGTTATGGAGAAAGCAATGGTGGGCCCGGGTTCCGACAAATGGCTGGAAGCCATGAAATCCGAGAGAGGATCCATGTATGAAACCAAAGTGTAGACTTTGGAAGAACTACTTGATGGTCATAGGACTATTGAGTAAAGATGGATCTTTAAAAGGAAGACAGACGATGATAGTGATAAGTCACTATTAAGAAAAGCTCGACTTGTCGCAAAGATGTTTCCGACAAGATCAAACAGTTGACTATGATGAGACTTTCTCACTCGTAGCGATGCTGAAAGTCTGTTAGAATTATATTAGTAGTTGCTGCATTATTTATGAAATATTGCATGTAGGATGTCAAAACATTGTTTCCTCAACGGTTTCCTTGAGCAAACATTGTATGAGATACAACCATGAGGTTTTGTCGATCCTAAAGATACTAGCAAGTATGCAAGCTCCAGTGATCCTTCAATGGACTGGTGCAAGCATCTCGGAGTTGGAATATACACTTTGATGAGATGATCAAAGATTTTGGGTTTTTTACAAAGTTTATGAGAAACCTGTATTTCCAAAGAAGTGAGTGGGAGCACTATAGAATTTCTGATAGGTATATGTGGTTGACATATTGTGGATCAGAAGTAATGTAGAA
Organism: Hordeum vulgare subsp. vulgare; assembly: GCF_904849725.1. NCBI lineage: Eukaryota > Viridiplantae > Streptophyta > Magnoliopsida > Poales > Poaceae > Hordeum > Hordeum vulgare. Next base: position 565,300,259 of record NC_058524.1, on the reverse strand, counting down.
TTTCTGTAAAGCATACAAGGTTGTTTTGAAAGAAGTTTTCAAAGGAGTACCTGGATTACGCTACTTGAACGTTGAGCATCAAAGATCTATGGAGATAGATCGAAAAGCACTTAACGGAAGTTTCAACAAGATGCATGCCTTGACAAGTTTTTGAAAGGAGTTCAAAATAGGTCAGCAAAGAAGGAGTTCTTGGTTGCGTTGTGAGGTGTGAATTTGAGTAAGACTCAAAACCCGACCCCGGCAGAATAAAGAGAATAGACGAAGGTCGTCTTCTATGCCTTAGCCGTAGAATCTAAAGTATGCCATGCTGTGTACCGCACCTGATGTGTGCCTTGACTCAAAGTATGTTGAGAGGTACAGAGAGTGATCCATGATTGAATCACTAGCAGCGGTCAAAATTTATCCTTAGTAACTAATGGACAAAGGAATTTTTTCTCGATTATGGAGGTGGTTAAAGAGTTCGTCGTAAAGGGTTACGTTGATGCAAGCTTTGACACTAATCCGAATAACTATGAGTAGTGAAACGGATTCGTATAGTAGAGTAGATATTTGGAGCATTTCCGAATAGCACGTAGTAGCAGCATCTATAAGATGGCATAAAGATTTGTAAAGAACACACGGATCTGAAAGTTTCAGAACCATTGACTAAAACCTCTCTCACGAGCAAGACGTGATCAGACCCCATAACTATATGGGTGTTGGATTCGTTGGAATCACATGGTGATGTGAACTAGATTATTGACTCTAGTGCAAGTGGGAGACTGTTGGAAATATGCCCTAGCGGCAATAATAAATTAGTTATTATTATATTTCTTTGTTCATGATAATCGTTTATTATCCATGCTATAATTGTATTGATTGGAAACACAATACTTGTGTGGATACATAGACAAAACACTGTCCCTAGTAAGCCTCTAGTTGACTAGCTCGTTGATCAAAGATGGTCAAGGTTTCCTGGCCATAGGCAAGTGTTGTCACTTGATAACGGGATCACATCATTAGGAGAATCATGTGATGGACTAGACCCAAACTAATAGACGTAGCATGTTGATCGTGTCATTTTGTTGCTACTGTTTTCTGCGTGCCAAGTATTTATTCCTATGACCATGAGATCATATAACTCACTAACACCGGAGGAATGCTTTGTGTGTATCAAACGTCGCAACGTAACTGGGTGACTATAAAGATGCTCTACAGGTATCTCCGAAGGTGTTAGTTGAGTTAGTATGGATCAAGACTGGGATTTGTCACTCCGTGTGACGGAGAGGTATCTCGGGGCCCACTCGGTAATACAACATCACACACAAGCCTTGCAAGCAATGTAACTTAGTGTAAGTTACGGTATCTTGTATTACGGAACGAGTAAAGAGACTTGCCGGTAAACGAGATTGAAATAGGTATGCGGATACTAACGATCGAATCTCGGGCAAGTAACATACCGAAGGACAAAGGGAATGACATACGGGATTATATGAATCCTTGGCACTGAGGTTCAAACGATAAGATCTTCGTAGAATATGTAGGATCCAATATGGGCATCCAGGTCCCGCTATTGGATATTGACCGAGGAGTCTCTCGGGTCATGTCTACATAGTTCTCGAACCCGCAGGGTCTGCACACTTAAGGTTCGACGTTGTTTTATGCGTATTTGAGTTATATGGTTGGTTACCGAATGTTGTTCGGAGTCCCGGATGAGATCACGGACGTCACGAGGGTTTCCGGAATGGTCCGGAAACGAAGATTGATATATAGGATGACCTCATTTGGTTACCGGAAGGTTTCCGTGCATTACCGGAAAAGTTTCGGGCTCATCGGTAGTGTACCGGGAGTGCCGGGAGGGGTGCCGGGGACCATCGGGAGGGGTGTCACGCCCCAAGGGGTCTCATGGGCTATGGGAAGAGATAAACCAGCCCCTAGTGGGCTGGAATAAGTTCCCACTAAGGCCCATAAGGTTTGAGAAGGAAAAAACACAAGGTGGAAAGAGTTTCCAAGTGGGAAGGTGGAATCCTACTCCAAGTAGGATTGGAGTAGGACTCCTCCACCTCCAATTTCGGCCAAACCTTTAGGTTTTGAGGCTGCCTCCTCCCCTCCCTCCCACCTATATATACGGAGGTATTAGGGCTGATTTGAGACGACTTTCTCACGGCTGCCCGACCACATACCTCCATAGTTTTTCCTCTAGATCGCGTTTCTGCGGAGCTCGGGCGGAGCCCTGCTGAGACAAGATCATCACCAACCTCCGGAGCGCCGTCACGCTGCCGGAGAACTCTTCTACCTCTCCGTCTCTCTTGCTGGATCAAGAAGGCCGAGATCAGAACGCGGAGGTGCCGTCCGTTCGGTACTAGATCGTGGGACTGATCGCGGGATTGTTCGCGGGGCGGATCGAGGGACGTGAGGACGTTCCACTACATCAATCGCGTTCACTAACGCTTCTGCTGTACGATCTACAAGGGTACGTAGATCACTCATCCCCTCTCGTAGATGGACATCACCATGATAGGTCTTCGTGCGCGTAGGAAAATTTTTGTTTCCCATGCGACGTTCCCCAACATGAAAGGTTGAGCCAATATGAGAATTAAATTCCAATGGATCTTGGAGAAGGGATATGACTGATGAAATTCATACTTACGTCATAGTTGAAAAGAATTAAAGATCTCCGGATGATTACAAGAGCCAGTCAAGATCCTGGGAAAAACCTGTGGGTTATGGGCCCACTCAAAGAAACCACCATAGAAAATATTGCTTAGAAGAGAGATATTGCACCGGTATGAAGAGAACTAGATGAGGTTGAGAACCTCGAAATAATTAAAAGAATTGAAAACACGAAACTTCCGAGATATCTTCAACACTCCGGATAGAAAAGAGATGAAAGAATAACAAGATAGGCTGATAAGAATTTCCAATATAGGAAAGAATTAACAAGGATGAAAAGGACATGATGACACGGATACTTAAATTGAATTCACCGGAAAAGATAACAATATTGAATAAATATAAACATGAAGCTCTTGAGAATCTTCACAACGAATCACCGGATAAGAGAGAAAAGAACAGACAGCAGAAGCACAATGAAAAGAAACTCCTGGATGAAAATTGAATCACTGAAGAAAAGGGTGGGAGGGCGGGGAAAAACAAAGACAACTTGGGCTAGATGAGATGAACTCCGGATAAAGAGAGAATGATCTTGCAAAATTGGAGAGGATTGAGTTCACTTGGAGAGAAACACACCGGTTGAAAAAGAATTGATACGATGACTCCGGTTGAAAGGAATTGATAAGACACTTGATTAAGCAAAAGGATTAGCACCCTCATATGAATATGAGAACACTACTTAGAAAAGATCTGAAATCACCACTTGACGTCGAAGCAACACAAATTACCATAATAAAACAAAACAAAGGGTGAGGCTTATGAAACAAGCCAGAACAAACTCATGAGAAAGATTTCGTCTAATATTTTCGTGGACAGGAATCCACTAGATGTCGAACCCCAACCTAACATCATGCATTTGTTGGAAGAATGTCCTATAAGTAACTACTTGAATTCCCACGTATGAATTCCCGAAATATCTGGTCATGCAATCTGGTACACGGATACAAGGAGTCATATCACACAACTCCTATACTAACCCGTCACTTGTATCACATCCGTCAACACACAACCAGAATCTCAGACCTTCATCTACAACAGACCCTCGTGATCATAACAATCCAAAGTATGGCAGTACTCCCGAACAATCTGCACCAGTACTGGGGACATCGGGGTTATCTCGCCACTACTAGTATTGAAGCAATTACGAACATCCTTCGTTCTTAGATACTAAGAAATCTGAATTATAACGATGTGCTCAAGAATCCCCTGGAGCTCAACTCCCCTGAAACTCAAAGCAGATAGGAGGCACCAAGGCAGAACTCCGTCACATCGGCATCATATAGATTCCAAAAATATCCGCGTGATCCTACAAAAAATTTGAGTGAGAAGAGGAGTAGAATAAATTATTACGTCAAGATTCCTCACTAGAGCATAGAAGAGGAGAAAAAAGAATCCTACTCTCCGATATATAACTAGACTCAAAGCAGTTTTTCACTAGACTCTACTCGGCCAAGTTCGATCAATCAAGGGGGCTCCTAGGTCGGTACTGCTCCGATACCAACTTGTCACGCCCAAGATGCGACCCTATCCTCAATTTGGCACGAAGGCCTCGTCAGGGATAGAAGCGCATCTCTTCGGGTCGCAAGAATGAATATCGTTACAAGTACATGTACTGAAAAGAAGAGATATTTATATAAAATTGGCTTACACTCACCACAAGCTACATCAGAGTCACATCAGAACATTACATAATCATCAAGAGTAAGAGCAGGGTCCGACTACGGACGAAAACAAACGAGAAAATAATAACGACGTCCATCCTTGCTATCCCAGGCTGTCGGCCTGGAACCCATCCTAGATCGATGATGAAGAAGAAGAAGAAGAAGAAGCAACTCCAAACGAACAATCAACGCGTTCGCGTCAAGTAACCTTTACATGTACCTGCAACTGGTGTTGTAGTAATCTGTGAGCCACAGGGGACTCAGCAATCTCATTTCCAAAGGTATCAAGACTAGCAAAGCTTAATGGGTGAGGTATGGTTAAGTGGTGAGGTTGCAGCAGCGGCTAAGCATATATTTGGTGGCTAAACTTACGAGTACAAGAAATAAGAGGGGGAAGATCTACGCATAACGGACGTGAACTACTGATGATCAAAAGAATGATCCTAAACACCTACCTACGTGAGACATAACGCCACCGTGTCATCGACCGAAGTAAGAACTCACGAAAGAGACAGTCACGGTTACGCACAAAGTTGGCATATTTTAATTAAGTTAACTTCAAGTTATCTAGAACCAGTGTTAAACAAAGTTTCCACGTTGCCACATAACCGCGGGCATGGCTTTCCGAAAAGATTTAACCCTTCAGGGGTGCTCCAACTAGTCCATCACAAATTACCACAAGCCGCATAGAAATCCTCAATCACGAAGCTCGCGATCTCGTTGGATTCCCTAGTGGAAAACCTCAACTCTGAGATTACCCAAAGCATCACCGGTATCCCGATGCACAAGATATCTCATCAAAGGTAAAACTAATCCAGCAAGGCCGCCCGACGTGTCGACGAACCCGATAGGAGCCGCGTATCTCTTTCTCAGGACACGACGGATGGAAAAGCCTACAGGTGCCAAACCTCGAGTTGCCCCGTGGTGGCCCTGCAGTCTGTCCTTTTTGGGCCAACACTCATGAGGAGCACTGGCCCGGGGGTTGATTAAATTATCCTCGGGGTTCGGAAAGTCCCTATGCAATTTTATTAGGTGATTAGGCAAATGTAGTACCAAAGTTGGGCCTTGCCAGACCAACTTTAATCTAAAACGAATTATCAAGGGGGTCCCCATAACAACCCCGATCATGTTAGGAGCGCTCAATTATGGAACATAACAGCGGTAGCCGAAACTAAGGGGGCAAAGGTGGAACAAAACACCAGGCTAGAAAGGCCGAGCCTTCCACCTTTTACCAAGTATATAGGTGCATTAAATTAAATAGCATTAAATAGGGCGATATAACAAGGAACCCATGCTTTCACATGGAAGCATCTGCACCTGCAACTAGCAACGCTATCAACAGGGTTAAGCAAGCAGTAACATAGCTAATTAGTGGTTTGCTAGGTTGAACAGGTTGAAGGTTTTCATGGCATTGTTGAAAGGCTGATATTTAACATGTGGTAGGCAACGAGACATAATCGACAGAAACGGTAAACTAGCATGGCAATGATAGTAATGGTATCTGGGGAAATGGTCATCTTGCCTGAGATCCCGCTTGGAAGAAGAATGCCTCCGTGAAGCAGACGAACCGATGTAGTCGAACGGGTCCTCACAATCCGACACGTTTGCGGAACTCTATCGAGACGGAGGAAACCGAAAACAAGAATCAACACACGATATTCATCACACGATGCACAACACATATGATGCATGAGAAGCTGAACACATGCAAGACACGGCATGACAATTCACACAAACAAACACTACACGTTAAGTGAAGTTCAATATGCAACGAGTTGCATATTAACGAAACTCCACGTTTATTTATTTAGTTCTATCCTGATTAGATACACGACAATATTAATTGTGGTTAAACATGGCAAAAGGTGAAGCGTAATTAAACTACATATCTAGGCATTTTAAATGAGGTCGGAAATGACATATAGCATCTCCGAAACGACCTCACATGTTAATTTACATTTCTGTCCAGATCTGAACTAACACATTTAATTAGTTGTTAAACAGCAAAACAAATATGTTCACGTGATTCTACGCGTCATTTCAAGCAATCTACACATAAAGAACATCTCCAACGGAGCTACGGATCAAAAGATACAAGCACCGCAAGATATGATGACATGAATGCAATATGTGTGCAACGACGGTCACGAGCACTTCAAAACATACAACCAGCAAGAGAAAATGAAACTACACGAGATTCTAAGCAAGTTTCATTTAGGACACGATCAAATCGGAGATACGGATCAAAATCTACGAGCAAAACAAGAAAACACTACAATCTGCCAAAATCAGCCACATAGCATTTTCTACGCACCACAACTACGAGCTACACAACTCCGATACGCTCAAGCAAGACATGGCACGAAAGAGGGCAAGAAGACTACAACAAACAACTAACAACAACTAGCATGGCATCATGGATCACTTGGGAAAGAAGACACAAAATGGCATCTCACACACTATTTCAGACTTAGCGAAAATTACACCTCATGAAAGTGCAGTTTTCGATCTGAAGCCATATTGACAACAACAAAACCTTAAGCTACAGGTCTCCAAAAGGCATGAAAGTTTACGGCATGCTAGAGAAACACAAGGGCTACAACTAACTCCATTGGGCCAACCTCAAAAGAGCTACAGATCACAAGATGCAAGCAAGACAAGACATCAACAAAATATAACAGATTCCAGACTTAGTAACATTTCAGCACCCCCAAATCAGTACTATTTCTAGCATCTTGAGAGCAAGCAAACCACACCTCAACATGCATATCTATTGCAACCAAAAATACCAAGGGCTAGAGTAAACATCAAAGATCAACTTTCTAGTTGACAACTCCTTCAAACGAAGCACGAAATAAATCCTACGAATTAAACAAAAGGGCATAACGGCAAAAATATCGCGCGGACTAACTTACTCAAAAGCTAAAACTAATTGCACAGAAAAATCTATAAAATATGTGGGGTTGTGCAACAAAAATATTACCACACGTAAATGCGAGATAATAACCTAGACACAGAAAAATAAACTAGCGCAAATACCTACACGCAAAAAATACCATCAGCTACTCTAAAATACATGGTAAATGGGTCCCTAGAGCATGAACATTTTATCTAAGGCATTCGGGCAAACCGGACACGCGCGAAAAATAAACTACGGGCAAAACATATTAGGGCAGCACATGTTTCTAGGAATATCGTGCGCTAAACGACGTCAAACAAATATGCAAGTTGTGAGATCGTAATCTACGCGAAATTCTACACGAGATACATATCTAAATCTTCGCGATCTCACTTACGGTTTGGAAACTACGGGCATTCTAATATATCTATATTCCTAAGAATAACTAATTCGAAACTCTAAAATATAAAAAACCTATTGGGCCGAATTCTACAACAGTGGCCTACAACACACGGGCGCGGGATAGTTACCATCTGCCTGGGGCGTGGAATAGTGGCTTGGGGGGGGGGGGGTTCTCACCTTCAGGTCGGCCTGGGGGAAGGAGGTGGAGCAGAGCTAGGCCGCGGATCGAAGCGGGCCGAAGCAGTGGGCAGGCCGGGCGAGGCGGACCAGGTCGGGCGTGTTGGCGCGGTCCACCTGGCCGACGCGTTGCTGCTCGCGCTGGCGAAGGGCGAACTGCTCGTCGTCCTCCTCGTGCTCGTGGCCGAGCAGAGGACAACAACGGCGGCATCAGGCAAGGCTCGATCCGGCGGGCGGAAGGCGGCAAGAGGCGGGGAACGGGCGGATCTGCCCGGATCCGGGCCGAGGCATCAACCCGAGGCACGGAGGGCGGAGCACGCGGCGGAGGCGGCTCCAGCGGCTTGGAAGCTGCCGGCTGCGCGGGATCTGGCGTGCGGGCAGAACGGGGCGGAGCACCGGCAAGGCAGCGGTCGTGGCCGGCGGCTGGAGGCGCAAGGCGGCGGGGTTGGCACGGCAAGGCCTCCGGCGGCGGGGCGAGGGAGCTTCAGGGCTCGGGACTGCTGCTGCTCGCCAGGGGATGCAGGGCGCCGACGGCGGGTCGGATCGGTCCCGGACGGGCCTGCAGCGGCTGGAGGCTGAGGGGAGGAGAGAGAGGGTGGGATTAGGGTTAGTGAGGCATGGTTTTCGAGGCAGAGGTGGGTTGGCTGTCCAAAAATGCACGGGGGTCTATTTATAGACAAAAGGGGGGGCTAGGTTAACCGGAATCGCGTTCCGGATCCAACCGTGGGGTCGGATTCGAACGATTCCGCACGCGGGAACGGGTACGTGGCTGTGAATAGTGGTTTACCGGAGACGAGAGGTAAAACGGGCGGCGCAGGAACGCGATTTTAAAACACCAACAGACGTCCGACGGTAGACCAAATACGGTGCCGCTACGGTCGACCTTTCGGGTACCAGACGGACTCCGATCGCGACGAAATTCGATAGGCAGCCTAGCTATCACTAATCACGACCGCATGCCAAGTTTCACCCCGATCAAAGAAAGTTTTACGCACACTTTTAAAAACAGGGATTCGACGATGTCGCGGGCGCTTGCGTGTGTGAACGGGCTCAGAACGGACAACGACGAGAACCGGCAACTAACAACGAATGCAAGTTTTGAAAACTGAAGGCAACGGAGATGCCGATGCAATGCAGATGATGTGCATCATGCGATGATGATGCGACAAAAGAAAAATAGACACACGACGAAAACAGAAAGAAAAGGGGAATCTTCTGAAACGTCGGCATCGGGCTGTCACAACAACTTAATCATGCAAAGATACACTTCTCATCGCATGATTTAATATCAATGATGTACAAAAAAGAAAGCCCTGCAAATATTCCCTCATTTCACAAAAATAACATGGTCTTGCTCTTTTTATTCTTGTGCAGGCACGTTTTAATGTGTTTGTTCACTCATTTCATTCCCCGAGTAAGTACATATGAAAATATTCAAAACATCTTATATTTGTGAACGGATGGAGTATTTTTAAATCAAACGGATTGCCATCTCAAGAACATTTTCAGCCCACACCTATCAATTATGAAGGATTTCATAATAACCAAAGGCCTCCCAAACGAAATGTTAATATGTGTGGTATTTTTTTTAAGAAAGGCCTCCCAAAAGGGAGCTATAATTTCATATTGAACATAGGATATAAACTTTTATTACAGAAATATCAGCGAAACCTAATTATGTAAGACCAAAAATAATAACAATAGATGTACACGAAGTTATAGGCTAATTAATTAGTTGACGATAAGTACAATTGGAACCAATATTTATATGTAGAATCACATTTCTTCTCGGCAGCTATGAATAACTACAGTTAGTTTCGGGTGGTTTGGATAAAAGAAATATCCCAAAGCCATGATTGATTTTGTAAGTTTTGTTACCCAGTAAAAAAGATGTTATAATTGTATAGTTCCAGAGAGACTTTTGTTATGTTGAAACCACATGACAATCTTTGTGGGAAGGTGTACATACCTTGATAATTTTAATCGTGATTTACTGTTTGGGTCCATTCGGTTGGGAGACGGTCTCAATAACTCCACCAGCAGCTATGGGTGCACCCTGCTCCGGCACAAAATCTCTGGTGCAACCAGAATTCGGGCAGCCAGTATTTTGGTACCCGTCTGTCTACATGAAAACTAAAAAGTAGTAGAAAATTTAACACGCGTCATGCAGAGAAAGCAATGGGTGTTCAACACCGTGTGATTCGTGCTCACCGTCCACCCAACACCCAAGTGAGTGCGTGAATCGCCGTACCAACCTGGCGTAACCTAACACAAGATGAGCAATGTACGTACATCAGTGATCAGTCATATCCTCCATCATCTATGCTTGTGATGGTGAGCAACGTCAGCCGTCCACCCTACGTATGCATGCATGCGACGATGGCGACGTGAGAACATGGATGACACTCACCTCCCAGCCGACGTGGAGCACGTTGAGGCTGCCCGTCGCGCCGTCTCCTTGGTCGTAGAGGAGGATCGCGCCCGTGGTGAGCTGATTGGCGCTGAGGTTGAACCCGTAGACGTCCATCGTGGCGATGAACCCGTAGTACCCCTGGTCCGTAGCTCGTGGACGTGTCAACTGCTTCGCATTCTAAGCGACAACAAAGCACATAATTAGTAATGCTCATCCATCGATCAACCTACGGCGAATCAACATGCTACAGTATTAAACATACGTATTGTGTCACGGAGCCAGCAGACTCGGCACCGTCCAATGGTGAAACTTGACCGGGCAATCTGGGAGACAACCTGATCGGTCCGACCGTGGAGCCTGGGACTTTCGCCTGATCGATGTACGTACGTGCAGATTATTAGCAAGCTGCATGTGCTGTCAAAATTATGCTAGTTAACAGGTTAGGCACGTACCCGGGCAGCGTTGGTTCCATGGCCGGCCAAAAGCAGCACCCACGCGACGGCGACGAGAAGTAAATTAGCCGGTGCGAGCGCTGCCACTCCTACATAACAGGTTGTGGGCGAGGACGCGGGCTTAGGTGCCGCTGCCGCCGCCGACGGATCCACCACCGCTAGCAATTTCGAGTGTGATGTTGTTTTAATTTTCAGATCCTCCGATTTTACTTTGTCCTTGTTGATTTCCGTCGGATGCATGGATCTCACAGGACCAACGCGTGGATTTACAATCAGTCCTCTTCTGATGATTCTACTTGCAGGGATACTAATGCGTGGAAGGCGCCGCGGCCCGAACAATAACATGGATAGAGCTGCTCCCAGTATGGTGTTTTATCCATTTTACACGTTAATTATGTGTTCCATGGCTAGGTGTCTTGTGCGGTCCTAACATAGGTTATGCGGGACACTACCAAGTGTTCCCCGTCATACCTAGAGAAAATCAAGTTCGATGTATCACTACCCCTATAAAAAGCACGAGTAGGCAGATCCAAATCACAATCTAAACCGTCTAATTACATAACCAATGGCCTAAAATCTTCGTTAACGAAATTTTCGTTAACAAGATGCTAATCCTGGCAACTCGCGCGTGCTCTTCCCCCCGCCTCCCCCTTTCACGCCCCTCGGCCCGCTCACCCGCACGTCACTCGTCCCAGAACCAATCCCCTCTCGTCCCAGAACCAATCCCCTCTCGTCCCAGAACCAATCCCCTCTACATTTGCGCCTCCTCTCTCCTCCATCGACACCAAGCACCCTAACCGCTCCTCCCCGAGCTGCCTCGACGCCGGCCCACAACTGTGCTCCCGCACCCTACCCCACGCGTCACCGTCTCTCCTCCCAACTATCGTCGTCGCCGCGCCTCGCCATCCTCCCAGCGGAACGACAACCGGCATGGTCGCGGTCACTCCCTCACCCGCTCGAGCGTAACCGCCTTCATATAGTGAAAGCAAAGCGGATGCATCGCTGGATCGAGTGGGCGGCACTGGAAGACGCATGGTTGGGGCGCTGGATTCGGCCGGTGCGAGCGCTGCCACTCCTACATACCAGGTTGTGGGCGAGAACGCGTGCTTGGGTGTCGCTGCCGCCGCCGCCGGATCCACCACCACTAGCCAATTCGAGTGTGATCTTGTCTTAATTTTCAGATCCTGCGATTTTACTTTGTCCTTGTCGATTTCCGTCGGATGCATGGATTTCAGAGGACCAACGCGTGGATTTACAATCAGTCCTCTTCTGATGATTCTACTTGCAGGGATACTAATGTGTGGGAGGCGCCGCGGCCCGAACAACAACATGGATAGAGCTGCTCCGAGTATGGTGTTTTATCCATTTTACATGTTAATTATGTGTTCCGTGGCTAGGTGTCTTGTGCAGTCCTAACATAGGTTAAGCGTGACACTAGCAAGTGTTCCCCGTCGTACATAGAGAAAATCAAGTTCGATGTATCACTACCCCTATAAAAAGCACGAGTAGGAAGATCCAAATCACAATCTAAACCGTCTAATTACATAACCAATGGCCTAAAATCTTCGTTAACGAAATTTTCGTTAACAAGACGCTAATCCTCGCAACTCGCGCGTCCTCATCCCCCCGCCTCCCCCTTTCACGCCCCTCGGCCCGCCCACCCACACGTCGCTCGTCCCAGAACCAATCCCCTCTCGTCCCAGAACCAATCCCCTCTTGTCCCAGAACCAATCCCCTCTGCATCTGCACCTCCTCTCTCCTCCATCGACACCAAGCACCTTAACCGCTCCTCCCCGACCTGCCACGACGCCGCCCCACAACTGTGCTCCCGCACCCTACCCCACGCGTCACCGTCTCTCCTCCCAACTACCGTCGTCGCCGCGCCTCGCCATCCTCCCAGCGGAACGACAACCGGCATGGTCGGGGTCACTCCCTCACTCGCTCGAGCGTAACCGCGTTCATATAGTGAAAGCAAAGCGGATGCAGCGCTGGATCGAGTGGGCGGCACTGGAAGACGCATGGTTGGGGCGCTGGATTCAGCCGGTGCGAGCGCTGCCACTCCTGCATACCAGGTTGTGGGCGAGGACGCGGGCTAGGGTGCCGCTGCCGCTACCGACGGATCCACCACCACTAGCCAATTCGAGTGTGATGTTGTTTTAATTTTCACATCGTGCGTTTTTACTTTGTCCTTATAGATTTCCGTCGGATGCATGGATTTCACAGGACCAACACGTGGATTTACAATCAGTCCTCTTCTGATGATTCTACTTGCAGGGATTCTAATGCGTGGAAGGTGCCGCGGCCCAGACAACAACATGGATAAAGCTGCTCCGAGTATGGTGTTTTATCCATTTTACACGTTAATTATGTGTTCCGTGGCTAGGTGTCTTGTGCAGTCCTAACATAGGTTATGCGGGACACTAGCAAGTGTTCCCCGTCGTACCTAGAGAAAATCAAGTTCGATGTATCACTACCCCTATAAAAAGCACGAGTAGGCAGATCCAAATCACAATCTAAACCGTCTAATTATATAACCAATGGCCTAAAATCTTCGTTGACGAAATTTTCGTTAACAAGACGCTAATCCTGGCAACTCGCGCGTCCTCTTCCCCCCGCCTCCCCCTTTCGCGCCCCTCGGCACGCTCACCCGCACGTCGCTCATCCCAGAACCAATCCCCTCTCGTCCCAGAACTAATCCCCTCTGCATCTGCGCCTCCTCTCTCCTCCATCGACACGAAGCACCCTAACCGCTCCTCCCCGACCTGCCTCGACGCCGCCCCACAACCGTGCTCCCGCACCCTACCCCACGCGTCACCGTCTATCCTCCCAACTATCGGCGTCGCCGCGCCTCGCCATCCTCCCAGCGGAACAACAACCGGCATGGTCGGGGTCACTCCCTCACTCGCTCGAGCGTAACCGCCTTCATATAGTGAAAGCAAAGCGGATTTAGCGCTGGATCGAGTGAGCGCACTGGAAAACGCATGGTTGGGGCGCTGGATTCGGCCGGTGCGAGCGCTGCCACTCCTGCATACCAGGTTGTGGGCGAGGACGCGGGCTTGGGTGCCGCTGCCGTCGCCGACGGATCCACCACCACTAGCCAATTGGAGTGTGATGTTGTTTTAATTTCCAAATCCTGCGATTTTACTTTGTCCTTGTCGATTTCCGTCGGATGCATGGATTTCAGAGGACCAACGCGTGGATTTACAATCAGACCTCTTCTGATGATTCTACTTGCAGGGATACTAATGCGTGGAAGGCGCCGCGGCCCGAACAACAACATGGATAGAGCTGCTCCCGTATGGTGTTTTATCCATTTTACACGTTAATTATGTGTTCCGTGGCTAGGTGTCTTGTGCAGTCCTAACATAGGTTATGCGGGACACTAGCAAGTGTTCCCCGTCGTACCTAGAGAAAATCAAGTTCGATGTATCACTACCCCTATAAAAAGCTCGAGTAGGCAGATCCAAATCACAATCTAAACCATCTAATTACATAACCAATGGCCTAAAATCTTCGTTAACGAAATTTTCGTTAACAAGACGCTAATCCTCGCAACTCACGCGTCCTATTCCCCCCGCCTCCCCCTTTCACGCCCCTCGGCCCGCTCAATCGCACGTCGCTCGTCCCAGAGCCAATCCCCTCTCGTCCCAGAACCAATCCCCTCTGCATCTGCGCCTCCTCTCTCCTCCATTGACACCAAGCACCCTAACCACTCCTCCCCGACCTGCCTCGACGCTGCCCCACCACCGTGCTCCCGCACCCTACCCCACGCGTCACCGTCTCTCCTCCCAACTACCGTCGTCGCCGTGCCTCGCCATCCTCCCAGCGGAACGACAACCGGCATGGTCGGGGTCACTCCCTCACTCGCTCGAGCGTAACCGCCTTCATATAGTGAAAGCAAAGCGGATGCAGCGCTGGATCGAGTGGGCGGCACTGGAAGACGCATGGTTGGGGCGATAGATTCGGCCGGTGCGAGCGCTGCCACTCCTGCATACCAGGTTGTGGGCGATGACGCGGGCTTGAGTGCCGCTGCCGCTGCCGACGGATCCACCACCACTAGCCAATTCGAGTGTGATGTGGTTTTAATTTTCACATCGTGCGATTTTACTTTGTCCTTGTCGATTTCCGTCGGATGCATGGATTTCAGAGGACCAACGCGTGGATTTACAATCAGTCCTCTTCTGATGATTCTACTTGCACGGATTCTAATGCATGGAAGGCGCCGCGGCCCGGACAACAACATGGATAGAGCTGCTCCCAGTATGGTGTTTTATCCATTTTACACGTTAATTATATGTTCCGTGGCTAGGTGTCTTGTGCAGTCCTAACATAGGTTATGCGGGACACTAGCAAGTGTTCCCCGTCGTACCTAGAGAAAATCAAGTTCGATGTATCACTACCCATATAAAAAGCACGAGTAGGCAGATCCAAATCACAATCTAAACCGTCTAATAACATAATCAATGGCCTAAAATCTTCGTTAACGAAATTTTCGTTAACAAGACGCTAATCCTCGCAACTCGCGCGTCCTCTTCCCCCCGCCTTCCCCTTTCACGCCCCTCGGCCCGCTCACCCGCACGTCGCTCGTCCCAGAACCAATCCCCTCTACATATGCGCCTTCTCTCTCCTCCATCGACACCAAGCACCCTAACCGCTCCTCCTCGACCTGCCTCGACACCGCCCCACAACCGTGCTCCCGAACCCTACCCCACGCATCACCGTCTCTCCTCCCAACTATCGTCATTGCCGCGCCTCGCCATCCTCCCAGCGGAACGACAACCGGCATGGTCGGGGTCACTCCCTCACCCGCTCGAGCGTAACCGCCTTCATATAGTGAAAGCAAAGCGAATGCAGCGCTGGATCGAGTGGGCAGCACTCGAAAATGCATGGTTAGGGCGCTGGATTCGGCCGGTGCGAGCGCTGCCACTCCTGCATACCAGGTTGTGGGCGAGGACGCGGGCTTGGGTGCCGCTGCCGCCGCCGACGGATGCACCACCACTAGCCAATTCGAGTGTGATGTTGTTTTAATTTCCAGATCCTGCGATTTTACTTTGTCCTTGTCGATTTTCGTCGGATGCATGGATTTCAAAGGACGAACGCATGGATTTACAATCAGTCCTCTTCTGATGATTCTACTTGCAGGGATACTAATGCCTGGAAGGCGCCGCGGTCCGGACAACAACATGGATAGAGCTGCTCCCAATATGGTGTTTTATCCATTTTACACGTTAATTATGTGTTCCGTGCCTAGGTGTCTTGTGCAGTCCTAACATAGGTTATGCGGGACACTAGCAAGTGTTCCCCGTCGTACCTAGAGAAAATCAAGTTCGATGTATCACTACCCCTATAAAAAGCACGAGTAGGCAGATCCAAATCACAATCTAAACCGTCTAAATACATAATCAATGGCCTAAAATCTTCGTTAACGAAATTTTCGTTAACAAGACGCTAATCCTCGCAACTCGCGTGTCCTCTTCCCCCCGCCTCCCCCTTTCACGCCCCTCGGCCCGCTCACCCGCACGTCGCTCGTCCCAGAACCAATCCCATCTGCATCTGCGCCTCCTCTCTCATCCATCGACACCAAGCACCCTAACCGCTCCTCCCCGACCTGCCTCGACGCCGCCCCACAAATGTGCTCCCGCACCCTACCCCACGCGTCCCCGTCTCTCCTCCCAACTATCGTTGTCGTCGCGCCTCGCCATCCTCCCAGCGGAACGAAAACCGGCATGGTCGGGGTCACTCCCTCACTCGCACGAGCGTAACCGCCTTCATATAGTGAAAGCAAAGCTGATGCAGCGCTGGATCGAGTGGGCGGCACTAGAAAACGCATGGTTGAGGCGCTGGATTCGGCCGGTGCGAGCGCTGCCAGTCCTGCATACCAGGTTGTGGGCGAGGACGCGGGCTTGGGTGCCGCTGCCGCCGCCGACGGATCCACCACCAATAGCCAATTCGAGTGTGGTGTTGTTTTAATTTCCAGTTCCTGCGATTTTACTTTGTCCTTGTCGATTTTCGTCGGATGCATGGATTTCAGAGGACCAACGCGTGGATTTACAATCAGTCCTCTTCTGATGATTCTACTTGCAGGGATACTAATGCGTGGAAGGCGCCGCGGCCCGGACAACAACATGGATAGAGATGCTCCCAGTATGGTGTTTTATCCATTTTACACGTTAATTATGTGTTCCGTGGCTAGGTGTCTTGTGCAGTCCTAACATAGGTTATGCGGGACACTAGCAAGTGTTCCCCGTCGTACCTAGAGAAAATCAAGTTCGATGTATGAAAGGTTTTGCTCTTTCAAAATAAATGCATTTGTAAATAACAACCTTAATAATATTTTTAGGGAGGCTTAAGAAGGTTTCCTGAAAGTATTGAAAGGATCTGAAGTTCAAACTCAGTTTTTTTTTCTTTGGTTGCTTGGCAGTACAGTCTGCAGTATATAAAAAATCTTCTCATTTCTTCGGTTATAGTCACATCTTTTGAGAAATCTTGTTAGAGGAAGGCGATGGGCATTAGAGAACAAAAATAACGGAATAGTGGTAAATAGAGGGATAATTGATCTTCGTAGTAAGGGATGGTTTATGAAAGTTTGGTACCAAATTTACCCAATTAGAAATAACAGTTGATGGAGCTGGTATCTTAATCTGATAGCCCCGGCGTTAAACATGTTCTTCTTTTGTCCTGTATATCCACATTTACCTCATTGCAATTGTAACTATCCGAGGAGGTTTTATTAGGAAAGTTGGGTTTATGTGACCTTTTTATTTGGACAAGCATATGCATCTCCGTTTCCTTTTTGTCATTTTAATTGTTTATTTGTATAGTTGAAACATTAGTTTGTTGTGAGTTTCAGATAACATATTTTGAATTCGCCCCAAACTGCGACCAATTTCATCTCTAACGCATCCTTGTGAGGACACGGGGCAGCCTGGTGAAGTATTCCACACGACAGGCAACAAAGACTCCACCACGCTATGATTATATAGAAGCTCCACACTTAACATGCTTGATTCGTCCGCACCGCCCATGGAATAGTTGATGCATGCGGCACATCCAATTCGATGATCTGCATGTAAGTACTGCTTTGCTGAGTCTCCACAGTTGTTTTCGTGTGAAATGTGCAAACTACAACGAGGTTCTTATTTCCTCTAATTTGCAGGTGTCGAGTTTTGCAAGAATTGCATGTGTACATGGACGATATTGGTCAGTGATCTTAAGATGCCCTACTGTACTACATGGAAGCAGGTAATTATGCAAATCGTAATCACGTTGGTATAAAGGTTGGACTCTACTACATGGAAGAAAGAAACATTTTATGAAGTCCCTCTACTGAAACTATTAAATCTATTTTACTCTGTATTGTTGCAGCTTCATTACCAGTTCATATCACATTTGGAAACCAGCATTAGATGAGACTACCCAGCTTTAAAACATATTAATATAGATAAAAATATACTATCAAACTCAGGTAAAAGGTAAGTACAATTTTTAAGGAGTCGTGCCTGCTTCAACAAATATGTTCTTCAAAGCGTAGAACAAGCACGTACATCTCCATTAATGTTTACTAGCAAAATGATCCGTGCGTTGCAACGGGAGAAAAACAATTATAATCTCCAATGATGCTGATCATATTATGTCTTTAAAATTTTAGGACATTTCTTGAAATGCATGAACATTTTTTTTCAAAATCATGGACTTTTATTGTTTTCACCAAGATTGTTCCCAAAATTATGAACATTTTTCTGAATATGCGAATATTTTTACAAAAATCCCGAGCATTTTTTTTAATTCACAAACATTTTATATTTTCTTCAAACTTTTATTTCAAAATTCCCAGTTTTATAAATTGCAAAAGTTTTTCAAATTTCTAAATTATTTAAACAAAAAAATGGAACGGAAAAAATAAAATAAAAAATGAGACTAAAAACAAAGACACGAACTGTTTTTAAGATTTTTACACAGACTTTTGTTTAAAATCGTTGACTTTTTTATTTTATGGACATTTTCTCAAAGTTTAAACATTTTTTTATATGCAAACATTTTTCAAAACTCCTCAGTAGTTTTTGAATTCTCAAAAAAATATGTTTTGTTGAATATTTTATTTCGAAATTCTCAGTTTCTTAAAATTGAGAAAAGTTGTTTGAAGTTCTAAATTATTTAAAGTAGAAAAACAAAATGGAACTGAAAAGAAAAATAAAAAACTAAACTAAAAAAACAGGCGCCCACGCATGGGCCGGCCCAAACAGGTGTGCTGCATCTTTTTTCATCGCCCAGAGCGTAATATAGGAGGTGCCTACATGGGCCGGCCCAGTCCGGAGATTTTCCTGTTTGATACGTTTTTTTATGACTTATAGGTGGCATTGGTGGGTAATTTTAGTCAATTTTAAGGGCAATTTTGCGTTGCAACGGCAGTAAAAATATTCACATGTAGTTACAACGGCTGCGGGTTGAATACTCAGAAGCGGAGATACTTTTTTGTAAAAGTGACGACGACGTATGGACATGAATCAAGGAATGACATGAAGTGCTTCCCATAACTGAGCAGGTCCTCAATGTAACAAATCGTACGCACTTCGAACGGTTAAGATTATAAACTCAATTGAAGCAACCTTTTGTGTTGCTATGGTGTTGGCAACTGTCTGGCCAATGAAGATGGAGTCATATCCCAAATAGAATTGCACGGACATTAGGTGAATGGTGTATTGGCTTCCGGTCCTGCTTTCCAGTATGCTCCTGGTTGCTTCTACCACGGTGGCGTTGGCTCGAACTACATCATGTGAGGTTAATTTTCTCCTTCCATGCTTGGCCTCAAAAGGACCAACTGTTATGATAATTTTTGAGAGCATAGCAAGGATCTGCTTCGTCTCAAGAGGATGGTGGTTCGTGCGACATCGGTGGTATCAAGTCGCTCGACAATGTTGAGCAAAGCTCATCGGGCAACTTGCTGAGCCTATCAACTCCATTGTCCTACATTTTATATATATGGAAAGGAATGAGAGTCGATTCCTTACCGTCTCATCACAGGTGCAATTTTAATATTTTCCATGGACAAAAATTAAAAATATAGTATATACTTTCACACAGAGACATCTACAGTTTACTCCTACAGTTTACTGAAGTTTATTGCATGACATGACGGATGTACTCCTACAGTTTACCGTGGGAGCTCCCAGGTAAACTGTAGGAGTACATCCGTCATGTCATGCAATAAACTTCAGTTTCTCCCTTTGACCCTCATCCGTGCACGAGGTTCCAAGAAAATTGCCGTTAACGACGGAGGAGGCGTCCCGATCTGCAAGTCGCGCCGGAGCTAGGGTTCCAGTTCCGGCAGCTGGGGCGGCGGATGCTGGCGGCTGGGGAATCTATCCCTAATAATAGGAAAGGAAAAAGATGGAAAAAAAGGAAAGAACCTGCACTCGAACTCGCGTCTTTCCAATAGAAGGAGCAGTCCCTCGCCACTACAGCCAGCCTAGTGCAAGCGTTATATTTGGAGACCGCCTTGAAATAACCAAAGACCACTATCGCGACCAGACGGCGACGTACGGCAGAAGCACTACGTGCTTTATTAATAGGGTAAGATTTACTTCCAGATGTAACACTTCAGCTCATACTTATCAAATTTTAGGGAAGCTTCATAAGATTTTTAGGGAAGCTTAAGAAGGTTTCCTGAAAGTACTAAAGAGATCTGAACTTCAAACTCAGTTTTTTTTTTCTTTGGTTGCTTGGCAGTACAGTCTACAGTATATAAAAAATCTTCTCATTTCTTCAGTTATAGTCACATCTCTTGAGAAATCTTGTTAGGGGAAGGCGATGGGCTTTAGAGAACTCAAATAACGAGATAGTGGTAAATAGAGGAATAATTGACACTAGTAGAAAAAGGGTCTTTTGTCCCGGTTCGTAAGGGCCTTCTGTCCCGGTTTTGCAACCGAGACTAAAAGGTCGTTACTAATGCCCTCGGCCTTTAGTCCCAGTTCTTACACCAACCGGGACAGACGGGCCTCCACGTGGCCGCTGCGGCCAGGTCAGGTAGGGGGGCCTTTAGTCCCGGTTGGTGACACCAACCGGGACCAAAAGGCATCCACGCGTCAGCACCTGGCTGAAGCTGAGTTTTTTTGAAAGGGGCTGGTTTAGGGGTTAATTTAGGTTGTTATATACACCAACCAAGGAGCATCCATGAGCAAGCACAAAAAGAAATAATTTTATCTTTCATCAATGAGCATCCATGAGCATGCACAAAATTTCATCACGCACACCACCATCATACTTAAAAGTGCAGTAGCAGTTCAACACTATCGTACTTAAAACGTTTACACTATAAAGATTAAAGCTCCATCAGGTTCTTAAGATCTTCACTCCTGCTTCTTCACCTTCTCCTTCATCATCCTAATGCACTTAGAGCGGCGAAGCCCCAGGCCAGGCTGTGGGATGTACTCCTCTACCAGAATTGGCATGGCCCTATCGCCCAGCTGTGGGATCACCATCGCGAGGCCATCGTCGCTGCTACTTTTGTTGTAGCCAGAGTCGCTGCTACTTTTGCTATAGCCAGAGTCGCTGCTGCCGTAGACATAGCACATGTCGCAGTACTCGCTGCTCCTGCTCCCATTGCCTTGCCAAATGCAAAAAAGTTTTTTTAAAAATGGGTGTGAGACATAGCCTAATGGATAGGAAGAAGAGACAGAACGTACTGGCATCGTCGTCGTCCTGGTAGCGCCTCCAACACATAGTCGTGTCGAACACCTTCACGGCGAACGTGGCATTGTCGTCGTACCTGAAGACAAGGAAGTATCCGTGCCGCAGGTCGTAGGCACAGATGAACTGCTTCCAGCCACGATCTAGGTACATGCTTCCATCGGTGTCGAACGCCACCTCCACGTCCCACAACTTGCGAAGCCCGTTGCCGGCCTGCCTCAGCTTCATGTTTTGTGGCCATGACCATCCAACATCTTCACAAAATTGTCCGACAGCACCTGCCTGCTGGAGGATTTTTCAAGTATAATCGTGAAGAACTCCATCTCTGAAAAGCAGCAGAAGAGACCAATTACTACCCTTTACAACATTGTCAGTACTCGCTGCTCCTGCTCTCATTGCCTTGCCAAATGCAAAAAAAAGTTTTTCTAAAATGGGTGTGAGACATAGCCTAATGGAGAGGAAGAATAGACAGAGCATACTAGCATCATCGTCGTCCTGGTAGCGCCTCCGACACATAGTTGTGTCAAACACCTTCACGGCGAACGTGGCGTTGCCGTCGTACCTGAAGACAAGGAAGTACTCGTGTCGCAGGTCGTAGGCACGAACGAACTGCTTCCAGCCACGATCTAGGTACATGCTTCCATCGGTGTCGAACACCACCTCCACGTCCCACAGCTTGCGAAGCCCGTTGCAGGCCTGCCTCAGCTTCATGTTCTGTGGTCGATGGCCGTCCAGCATCTTCAAAAAATTGTCCGGCAGCACCTGCCTACTGGAGGATTTCTCAAGTATAATCGTGAAGAACTCCATCTCTGAAAAGCAGCTGAAGAGACCAATTACTACCCTTTACAACATTGTCATACAACATTTACAGCAACATGATCATCAGTATTAGGTAGGACCTAATTAAATACCCTCTTTAAGGTAAAATAGCATAAAACAATATAGACCCTGACTCGAGGTCGGAGGGGGGGGGTCGGTGACGGGGACGACGACGTGGATGATGGAGGGGGCTCCTAGATTTCTGCATAGTGCTCTCAAATTTTAGCATTCAAAGTAGGAGTACTTTTCTAATTTGAGCATTCAATAAGCAAAACCAAATCGTAAAATAAAGTAGTATTCAAATTAGCATGCATTCAATTATAAGCAAAACTACATCATCTCTTGTCATACATATAGCATCACTAATACAGCTAGAACCATAGCGCCCGACGGGTATCGTCGCGGGCGGTGGACACCCAAAGATAAGGAACCATCACAGGATCATAGCTCCAGTGAGATCCCTGAAGAACCTGCCAGGTATTGTCGAACCTGCCCTCCAATGCAACCATGTAGTGACGGACGTGCTCGTCCTCCTCGCTGACATGGTGACGTACCACCTCCGCGGTGTCCGGAAGCCTCGGCACCGTCACTGGCCCACGCGACCGCCACCAAACAAGGATCGGGTCAACAACGGGTTGCCTCCTCACCAACCTACGTCCCCCGGAAGGTAGCACCTCCCAATACCAGCCCGGGGAAGCCCAGTCCCGAACATGGCCCTGATCAAGCACGCCTCCACCGCCGAGTCGACAACGACGAGGATGCGGGATAGGCATCGTCGACGTCGATGCGGGAACTACTTCTATATATAGTTAAATAAAGTTGTTTTATTAATTAAATCAACTAGTTCAACTACTAAGCACTTACTATAAATAAATAAAGTAGTACTTACTAAAAACAAACTACTTCTATATATAGTAAAATAAAATAGTTTATTAAATCAACTAGCTAGTTCAATTATATATGAAGCACTTACTATAAATAAAATAAAGTAGTACATACTAAAAATAAACTAGTTTAACTATAGTTCTATTATTTTTCTAACTAATTATATTAAACACTTTCTCTTCTTATTTTTTTCCTTTTTCCTCTATTCTAAATATGAACATATTCATAAATGACTTTGATCATGCACAATTTTTCTATACATACACAATATGAACATATACATAAATTGACAAAGAAAATATTATGAACAAAAAAATCATTAAAATTCTATTAACAAAATTACAACAGAAAAAAATCATAAAAATTCTATGAACAGAAAAAAAACATAAAAAATTGACATATTCGATCTTTCCATATATATGAACATACAAACATGTATATTCAATAACAATATCACAAAAAAAATCTTTTAACAGAAAAAAATCTAACACAATATGAACAAATTAATTACACAATATGAAAAAAATATAAAAGAAAAATCTATGAACTACACATCTAACAAAAAAATCTATGAGCTACAAAAAAATCTAAAAAAAATCTAACTCAATTAATTACACATCTAAATTATACTACACATCTAAATTAACTACTACTAACATCAAATTAAATTAGCAAACTTTTTGCTCACGGCGACGGTGTCGGGGACGGCGACGGCGACGGCGAGGTGCGGCGCGGGGCGGGGGCGCCGCGGCGACGGTCGACGGTGAGGTGTGGCGCGGGTCGGGGCGGGGCGGCGACGGGCAGGGGCCGGCGGCGTCGCGGGGCACGGGGCGCGGGGCGGGGGGGCGGCGGCGCGGGACGGCGCGGGGCGACGACGACGACGGTGAGGCGGAGGCGGACGGGCAGCCTCGCGGCGTCGGGCGGCGGAGAAGAACGAATTGAACCAAATCTTCGCGAGTGCTGCTTATATAGGGAGAGCATTGGTCCCGGTTCATGGCACCAACCGGGACCAATGCACCCCTTTAGTCCCGGTTGGTGGCACCAACCGGGACCAAAGGCCTCTTTTCAGCAGCCCAAAGGGCGGGAAACAGAGACCTTTGGTCCCGGTTGGAGACCTCTTTTCAGCAGCCCAAAGGGCGGGAAAACAGAGACCTTTGGTCCCGGTTGGTGCCACCAACCGGTACCAATGCACCCCTTTAGTCCCGGTTGGTGGCACCAACCGGGACCAAAGGGCGTGTGCTGGCGCGGTGCGGTGCTATGTTTAGTCCCACCTCACTAGCCGAGAGGGGTTCGGAGTGGTTTATAAGCCGTGCCGAACCAACCACTTCGAGCTCCTCTCTACTGCAGGCTTACGGGACTAAAATCACTCTCTATGCTTGTGGGCCTATTGGGCCTACTGCGGGCCTGCATCCTGGCCCTAGTAATGAGTTTCTAGTCGTATGTAGGCCGTGGTGGCCTTGTAGGTGGCACTTTTTTTTAAAAATGTTCCTGTTTTTTTGCTTTTTTTTTCTAATTACTTATTTATTTTCTTTTACGATAATTCTTTTTGCTATTAAAGTTTGAAACAAAATTTTAATTACTTATTTATTTTCTCTTATGATAATTCTTTTTTGCTTTTAATGTTTTGAAAAAAATTCTAATTACTTATTTATTTTCTTTTATGATAATTCTTTTTGCTATTAAAGTTTGTAACAAAATTTTATATAATTTTAGTTTCAATAATACTAGAGGTTTATAAAAGCTTTTTAGTTGATTCCTTTATTTTAAATTTTTCCCAGTTTTTTTGCTTTCTTTTTTGTTTCTAATTACTTATTTATTTTATTTTACGATAATTCTTTTTGCTATTAAAGTTTGTAACAAAATTCTAATTAATTATTTATTTTCTTTTATGATAATTCTTTTTCTTTTTAATGTTTTGAACAAAATTCTAATTACTTATTTATTTTCTTTTATGATAATTCTTTTTGCTATTAAAGTTTGTAACAAAATTCTATATAATTTTAGTTTCAATAATACTAGAGGTTTATAAAAGCTTTTTAGTTGATTCCTTTAGTACCAGTTCTAAGGCTGTTACAAAGGCATTTTATTTGGTACAGGTTTTAAGGCTGGGGCCCCACGAGCACCTTTTAGTACCGGTTCATGGCATGAACCGGTAAAAGAGTTTTTTAGTTGATTCTTTCTGCAGCTGTTTTTAGTCCAACATCGCCAAGCGAGAGGCACTCGCAACGGTTTATAAGCCCTGAGTGTAGAGACGATGAAGGGAGAAGCGCAGTGCTCACCTGCACGTTGGACTGAAGCTAAGCAACGTGCAGGTGAGCATTGCGCCTCTCTTTTATTTTGGCATGGTATCATCATTTCATCCACATAGCATATGCAAGAAAGTTGAGAGGGTTACGGCAAAAAGTGGATGCACTTCGTGTACAAAACGGACAATCTCTTTCGAAGTATCAGGATTTCATACGGAAACTTGTCTGTTACAACATGCATTTCGAATGAACTACAAAAGGGTTGAAAGTTGGCATGGTATCATCATAATAGTTGTGGAGAAAGTCTTCATTTTTTCTTTGATTGTGTCCTTTCCTTATTGCGCCGTAACCATGGATAATCTTCATCATTTATAAGGATGCTTGGGTCAGCCTTGACTTTGAAGGGAGGAATTTCATGAAACTTTTCATAATCTGCGGACATGTCTGTCTTGCCCTCCACTCCCACGATGTCCCTTTTTCCTGAAAGAACTTTGTGGCGCTTTGGCTCATCGTATGATGTATTCGCTTCCTTATTTTTTCTTTTTCTCGGTTTGGTAGACATGTCCTTCACATAGATAACATGTGCCACATCATTGACTAGGACAAACGGTTCGTCAGTGTACCCAAGATTGTTCAGATCCACTGTTGTCATTCTGTACTGTGGGTCTACCTGTACCCCACCTCGTGACAGATTGACCCATTTGCACTTAAACAAAGGGACCTTAAAATCTACTCCGTAGTCAAGTTCCCATATGTCCACTATGTAACCATAACATGTGTCCTTTCCCCTCTCGGTGGCTGCATCAAAGCGGACACCGCTGTTTTGGTTGGTGCTCTTTTGATCTTGGGCGATCGTGTAAAATGTATTCCCATTTATCTCGTATCCTTTCCAAATCGTAACAGTCGAAGATGGTCCCCTGGACAACGAGTACATCTCATCACAAACAGTGTTTTCATCTCTGAGACGTGTTTCCAACCAACTGCTGAAAGTCCTGATGTGTTCACATGTAATCCAGTCATCGCACTGCTCCGGGTGTTTGGAGCGCAGACTGTTCTTGTGTTCATCGACATAAGGGGTCACCAAGGTAGAGTTCTGTAGAACTGTGCAGTGTGCTTGAGACCAAGAATATCCGTCCCTGCATATTATTGTCTCCCCTCCAAGCGTGCCTTTTCCAGTCAGTCTCCCCTCATACCGCGGTTTAGGGAGACCTATCTTCTTAAGGTCAGGAATGAAGTCAACACAAAACCCAATGACATCCTCTGTTTGATGGCCCATGGAGATGCTTCCTTCTGTCCTAGCGCGGTTACAGACATATTTCTTTAGGACTCCCATGAACCTCTCAAAGGGGTACATATTGTGTAGAAATACGGGGCCCAGAATGACAATCTCGTCAACTAGATGAACTAGGACGTGCGTCATGATATTGAAGAAGGATGGTGGGAACACCAGCTCGAAACTGACAAGACATTGCACCACATCACTCCTTAGCCTTGGTAAGATTTCTGGGTCGATCACCTTCTGAGAGATTGCATTGAGGAATGCACATAGCTTCACAATGGCTAATCGAACGTTTTCCGGTAGAAGCCCCCTCAATGCAACCGGAAGCAGTTGCGTCATAATCACATGGCAGTCATGAGACTTTAGGTTCTGAAACTTTTTCTCTGCCATATTTATTATTCCCTTTATATTCGACAAGAAGCCAGTCGGGACCTTCATACTAAGCAGGCATTCAAAGAAGATTTCCTTCTCTTCTTTGGTAAGAGCGTAGCTGGCATGACCTTCATACTGCTTTGGAGGCATGCCGTCTTTTTCGTGGAAACGTTGCAGGTCCTCCTGTGCCTCAGCTGTATCTTTTGTCTTCCCATACACGCCCAAGAAACCTAGCAGGTTGACGCAAAGGTTCTTCATCACGTGCATCACGTCTATCGAAGAGCGGACCTCTAGGTCTTTCCAGTAGGGTAGGTCCCAAAATATAGATTTCTTCTTCCACATGGGTGTGTGTCCCCCAGCGTCACTCGGAACAGCTAGTCCGCCGGGACCCTTTCCAAAGATTACGTGTAAATCATTGACCATAGCAAGTACGTGATCACCGGTACGCATGGCGGGCTTCTTCCGGTGATCTGCCTCGCCTTTGAAATGCTTGCCTTTCTTTAGACATTGATGGTTGGTCGGAAGAAATCGACAATGGCCCAGGTACACATTCTTCCTGCAGCTTCCCAGGTATATACTTTCGGTGTCAGCTAAATAGTGCGTGCATGCGTGGTATCCCTTGTTTGTCTGTCCTGAAAGGTTACTGAGAGCGGGCCAATCGTTGATGGTTACAAACAGCAACGCATGTAGGTTAAATTCCTCCTTTTTGTGCTCATCCCACGCACGTACACCGTTTCCATTCCATAGCTGTAAAAGTTCTTCAACTAATGGCCTTAGGTACACATCAATGTCGTTGCCGGGTTGCTTAGGGCCTTGGATGAGAACTGGCATCATAATAAACTTCCGCTTCATGCACATCCAAGGAGGAAGGTTATACATACATAGAGTCACGGGCCAGGTGCTGTGATTGTTGCTCTGCTCCCCGAAAGGATTAATGCCATCCGCGCTTAAACCAAACCATACGTTCCTTGGGTCACGTGCAAACTCAGCCCAGTACTCTCTCTCGATTTTTCTCCACTGCGACCCGTCAGCGGGTGCTCTCAACTTCCCGTCTTTCTTACGGTCCTCACTGTGCCATCGCATCAACTTGGCATGCTCTTTGTTTCTGAACAGTCGTTTCAACCGTGGTATTATAGGAGCATACCACATCACCTTCGCAGGAACTCTCTTCCTGCGGGGCTCGCCGTCAACATCACCAGGGTCATCTCATCTGATCTTATACCGCAATGCACCGCATACCGGGCATGTGTTCAAATCCTCGTACGCACCGCGGTAGAGGATGTAGTCATTAGGGCATGCATGTATCTTCTGCACCTCCAATCCTAGAGGGCATACGGCCTTCTTTAATGCGTACGTACTGTCGGGCAATTCATTATCCTTTGGAAGCTTCTTCTTCAATATTTTCAGTAGCTTCTCAAATCCTTTGTCAGGCACATCATTCTCTGCCTTCCACTGCAGCAATTCCAGTACGGTACCCAGCTTTGTGTTGCCATCTTCACAATTGGGGTACAACTTTTTTTTGTGATCCTCTAACATGCGATCGAACTTTAGCTTCTCCTTTTGACTTTCGCATTGTGTCCTTGCATCGACAATGACCCGGCGGAGATCATCATCAGGCACATCGTCTGGTTTCTCTTGATCTTCAGCAGCTCCCCCCGTTGCAGCATCACCGTATTCAGGGGGCACATAGTTGTCATCGTCCTCTTCTTCTTCGCCGTCTTCCATCATAACCCATATTTCTCCGTGCCTCGTCCAAACATTATAGTGTGGCATGAAACCCTTGTAAAGCAGGTGGGTGTGAAGGATTTTCCGGTCAGAGTAAGACTTCGTATTCCCACATTTACTGCATGGACAACACATAAAACCATTATGCTTGTTTGCCTCAGCCACTTCGAGAAAAATATGCACGCCCTTAATGTAATCGGAGGTGTGTCTGTCACCATACATCCATTGCCGGTTCATCTGCGTGCATTACATATAATTATGTGTGTCAAAATTAAGAAAATCAGACAAATATCTATCTAAAGTAAGAAAATCAGACAAGTATCATAAAGAAGATAAGAACAAGAGGCTCACCACGGTGGTGCCGACGACGAGATCGGCGCGGGCGATCAACGGCGGTGAAAACGGGGATGGGGCGTGACGGACCCCTAAATCTAGACAAATCTCGAAAAAAATGGAGCTCCTAGGTCGAGCTTCGAGAGGAGAAAGATTAACCAGTGTGGCTCGGGCATTTCATCGAACACCTCATGTGCATAGGAGGTGAACTAGAAACCTCGCCGGATTGAAAAAACAGAGCACTGTGGAGTGCTCTGCCGCGGCGGTGGGTATATATAGGCAAGTTATTTGTCCCGGTTCGTGGCATGAACCGGGACTAAAGCCACCCCTTCTGTCCCGGTTCATGCCACGAACCGGGACCAATGGTTGTGGGCCAGCAGCGAGGACCATTGGTCCCGGTTCGTGGCTCGAACCGGGACAAATGGTTCTACACGAACCGGGACCAATGCCCACGAGGCCCCGGCCGGCCCCCTGGGCTCACGAACCGGGTCTAATACCCCCCATTGGTCCCGGTTCTTGAAGAACCGGGACTAATGGGCTGGCCAGGGCCGAACGATAGCCCTGTTTTCTACTAGTGTGATCTTCGTAGTAAGGGCTGATTTATAAAAGTTTGGTACCAAATTTACCCTATTAGAAATAACAGTTGACGGAGCTGGCATGTAAAAGGTAAGTACAATTTTTAAGGGAGGGGGGTATAACATCGTTGATTTTAGCTCTTATTGTTATAGATGGGTGGACAATACATCTCTACTCTGTCCTTTCCATAATTCTTGCCATGGTTTTAGTTCAAATTTCTTGACAAGAATTATGCATGAATTGGAGGGAATACTTTGGTACTTTATTAGTTTATTCTTGTTTATCTCTCATATGTGTGCTCGTAAGCATTTCAGTTAATGTTTTGCTACCATATCGATTGGATATCTGATTGAACAAAGAAATGTATATTTAGGCATTGGACATGTTTCATGTCTGAAATTCCAGACTAGGCATTAGTTAATGGATAGATATACAAGGAGTAGTCTTGAAGTAAGATTGGTACAAGAAGGTGATCATAGCATCAGATTGTCTTAACTTGGCGCAAATCTCTGGTCATCATGCATGGGTATATCTCTTCCACCACCAAATCCAAGACATAAGTCAATGGTGGCTAGTTTTTGGTGTATTTATTTGCTTTTGTTAGTCGATGGTGTAATAGTTATTTATTGGTTAAATCAGCTACCCAACTTGTATCTGTTCCGTTGTATGAGGCTCAAGGGTTAACCCTAGCTCTTGTGACAAACAATTCAATCAGAAAGTTGCTTGTTTTATATTTCGATTATCAAGCATGCATTTGTATACCAATAGTCAATTCTGAAACATAATAAGCAAGACCATGCCCTTTTGGCCGTCGAACGAAAAAGTCTCCTTGGTCCTTTATTTGCACCAATCCTTGTGTAACCACAACGAAAAAAGACTTGAGTTTCTACACGGAAATAATAAATCAATGCGAGTTGTACTAGAGTATTGCAAATGATGTTGTTTATGATAATTTAGTGATAACACTCAACATGCTATCTGGTTTGAAAAGGTGGTTCAAAAACTAACTTTCTCCAAAAGCAAGACTTGATGAGATTACCACTTATAAGTACTAGACTTTTTAGAATTCTTTCTTAGCCTTAGATGTCCTTGATGTCATGAATGAATTTATTTTTCAATGAATAGACACGTATTATCCTCTAAAGCTCTTATGCTTTTAGTACTTTTAATTTTACTCTATCAGTTAACACGTGCATTGCACGTGTACAATTATTAGTATATAGAAAGAGGCGGGTTTCATCGTGATCAATTTGGAAATGTTTTTTTTTTTTGTGACGAATTTGGGAATATTGGCTAGGGTTGATTCATTCCTTTACGTACCATAACAGTTGCTCTATTACGAAATTTATGGAGAGATTAATGGTTCTATATAATGAGGGCCCATATATACCATGCTTGTTGCTCTCTCTCTCTGTATATATATAGTACCGAATATCTAAGAATCATATGCACTGATCACAAGATTCCAAGCAGATCGGTGTCACAAAAGTGTGTGGTACTACTCTTCACGCGGATTTTACTTAGGCTGCGTTTGGTAGCAAGGTATTTTCAAAGTTTTCTGAGAAATACCGTGGTTTCTGAAACAAACCATGGTTTTAAATACTTAGATGTGTAAACCATAGTATCCTACTCCCTCCGTTTTTAAATATAAGTCTTTTAAGCGATTTTACTAAGAGTCTACATACGGAGCAAAATGATTAAATCTATAATTTAAAATATGTGTATATATATCCGTATGTAGTCCACTAGTGAACCCTCTAGAAAGACTTATACTCCGTATTTAGGAACGGAGGGAGTAGAAACCATGATATTTTTTATGTATCGAAAAAAGAGGCCCCAAACTCTTTTTTCTAAACAGAACAAAGCGCACTTCACGTCGTTGTCTATGTCGAGATAACTATATCAGATTCTATCGTCTCCTACTTTTCCTCAATCTGTTATCTCGTAAAATAATTCTAATAGGTGCTTCTTCTTCTAGCCGGCCTCACTTATGAATCTCACGTTTCTTTTCTCGGCCATGAGACAGATTCTATGTTTTTTTTAGAGTACGCCAATGACGTACCATATTTTTATAGAATGCAGAAATAATATTTACAGGACGCTAGCGTAGAATGCGAACATTCGAGCCAGCCAACTCCATACAAACATACTAAGGCTACTACCTCACAAAACGTTGAAGACCTCCTACTCCTTTCCCTGCAGTTCTAAGATCCTGCACCTCCTTCCCGATTTGGCCCAACAATTGCGTAGGGTTCATGATTTGCCACGGCCTGTTAAACATCCGGGCATTTCTCTGCTTCCACAATGCCCAGGTCATGATAATTACCAATGTATCAAAACCACGCCGCTCGGCGCGCCTGAAGTGGCCCCTCGCCCAAAGCCACCATTCCGTCAATGTATCTTGAGGCTCCGGAGTCCTGATTTGGATGTTGAGCTTTTGGAGACCTAAGTACCACACCTCTCTTGCGTATACACATTGGATCAGAATGTGCTCGATATTGTCTTGGTCCTGGAGGCAAATAAAACAAGGAGAGGGGTGATCTTGCAATCCATGTCTGGCGCGGTGATCCGAGGTCCATAAACGTCGCTGCGCGGCCAATCAAGCAAAGATTTTGCATCTAAGTGGTGCCCAGCTCCTCAGATTCTATGTTAGCTGATGTGCATGTAGCAGGGGTAAACATATTATACAAATCCTAGCATCTAGGTCCGGCGAACGTGTACATGACGGCTGCATGCAGCCAACCGCCTTTAGCTGCCGCTAATTACTCAGCTATCGACGCTAAATATTTGGTCAAAACTTTGGTAAATAGCACCAGCAAACACATGTAAAACTGAAAAAACAATGCTTTTAAGAAACTACAGTATTCATTGCCCATCCATAAAAATACTTTGCTTGTTCAATTACTATCGTTTTCTAAAAACTTTGCTGCCAAACTAATCGTACGTGAAACATTTATTCCATTCCAGCGAGTCTATGTGTCTCAAAAGCCAAAGAGTAAAATGCATCACAAGTCCTAAAATAATTGAAGGTGTATCAGCTTATGCTCTGTTTGAAACCATTCAGATTATATATTACAGTTTTTATAATCTATTCTGTCTTCAAATATGATAGATTATGATGTAGATTATAAAAACTAGATAAATAGAATATTAAAAACTCACAATCTACTCTACCCCAGCTAAAATCAAATTATGAATTGCTAATGACCCATTACCCTTATAAAGTTAAAGATAATTACATTCCTGCCATCGCCATCCTCCTCTTTAAAAAAAAACAGAGGGCAGACAGGTCATTATGCAATGTAAAATCTGGATTACAGTTTATATAATCTGGCCTCCAAATATGCCCATCGAGATTATTTTTATAAACCATATTATATAATCTATCTTCGTAATCCAGATTATCATAATCTATTCTGGTTCCAAACAGGGCCTTAGTTCTATAACTTTAAAACCGTTATTACCGGTCCTAAAACTATCGAAGGTGTGTCAGTTTAGTCCTATTACTTTGAAATTGCAGCTTTGGGTCCTAAAACTATTGGAGGTGTGTCAGTTTAGTCCTATATCTTCAAAAGTGGAGTTTTGGCTCCCAAAATTATGTAAGTTTATTCATCTTAGGTCCTGAGCTTCCATGACCAGCATCCATGGTGCATTTTTTCTAATGAACCCCTTATATGTGTTTACTTCCTCAAAAATGGAGACCATGAGCTAGTCGGCATGGAGGACCACATCCCTCTCCCTTAGCGTCGTCGCTAGGGAGATCCCGGGCAAATCTGGATCGAGGGCGCCATCCAACTCACCCTCTATTTCTCTCACAACATCGTCATTGCCTCGACACCCTTGCCATAGAACTGATCCTGTAGGTTACTATTTGGGCATGAGCATGCCCACGTGTAGGGAATTGTCGTTGCTGCGGGACAACAAGGAGGAGTGTTCAGAAACTACGAAGCCGGCTCAAAGGTCGGCAAGAGTGATGCAGCCCCAACAGCAGCCACGGGCGGGTAGCGATTGGACATTGTGTGACATGTTGTTCTGCTACTGTTGGGTGAGGCTGTGATGACTGGTCTACCCTTCTCGGTGGAGGTCAACCCATCATGGCACTGATGGCCTTCGTATTGTCGCCTCTGGACATTTTGTGCATGGGAGAAGACAAGGGCGTGAGAATGAGGTGAGACAACACTCCAGGGACCGGGTTTTCTTGCATATTTATCTTTCATAAGTTAACCTGGTGGGTCCATTGGGTCAATGTGGCAACAATCCAAGCTACTCCAAGCGAAAAATCGACGGTTCAATGCTGGTCGTGCAAGCTTAGGACCTAAGGTGAACAAACTTACGTAGTTTTATGACCCAAAAAATACAGTTTAAAAGTTATAGGACTAAACTGACATGTCTCGTATAGTTTTAGGATCCAACTACACATCCAATTGCCCTTTTTTAGATCATGTATCCGACTATCTTTAGTTAGTTAAATACTCCACCTCTTCAAATAGTTAAGTAAAATCCCCACAAATAAATACATATTTTCTTTCTGTATTTCAAATGAATTTAAGCTTAGAGCTTGATATTTACATATTTACAGGACATCAGTTGCCTAACCGTATTTATTACTGGCACTGCTACTACTACTAGTAAATTTTGATTGAAGTGGTTGACAGGTCGTATAGTCGAGAGCGAAGTTGTGTGTAGTCGCGCTGTGGAGTGTGGACTCGGTCGCTCCCATTAGTTGCGCTTGAAGCAACAGCCGACGCGGCCCAGGAAATCCCGATCCAGAGCTCCCTGCTAATTCACCGGCAATGTCGACCGCCGACGGCGCGCCGGAGCGTCGCCTGGTCTTCGCCTTCTACCTCACCGGCCACGGCTTCGGCCACGCCACCCGCGCCATCGAGGTGCGCGCCCTCCCCTCCACTACCCTCCCCAGCCATTCCGGCCACCACGATCCCGACCCGTCCGTTTCGCCGGAGAATTTGACTCTGTTTCTGCGGGTGGCCGTGGCAATTCGCAGGTGGTGCGGCACCTGATCGCGGCGGGGCACGAGGTGCACGTGTCCACGGCGGTGCCGGAGTTCGTCTTCACCGCCGAGCTGCGCTCCCCCGGCCTCCACGTCCGCAAGGTCCTCCTCGACTGCGGCGCCGTCCAGTCCGACCCCCTCACCGTCG
This sequence comes from Hordeum vulgare subsp. vulgare, assembly GCF_904849725.1. NCBI lineage: Eukaryota > Viridiplantae > Streptophyta > Magnoliopsida > Poales > Poaceae > Hordeum > Hordeum vulgare. Next base: position 565,265,526 of record NC_058524.1, on the reverse strand, counting down.
ACCCCCTCGCCTCCCTCGAGAAGGTTCCGCGCCCAAATTTCCTCACACTCCTACGCTACCGGCCCGCGCCTGGCTGATTGGGTGTGTGATTACGGAAATGCAGTACCATCAGACGGCCGTGGTGCCCCGCGAGTCGATCCTGAGGACGGAGGCGGAGTGGCTCCGGTCTGTCAGGGCAGACCTAGTGGTACTATACTGCTCTGCTCTTCTCTGCTATAAGTCAGTCCATGTCAAAATTGATTCCTCTGTTTCATGGATACAATGTATGAAGTGAATTCTGCTGTGGTGCTGCTTCTGGGACAGGTCTCGGATGTTGTTCCTGTGGCGTGCAGGGCGGCCGCAGATGCCGGTATACGCTCGGTGTGCATTGGGAATTTTAGGCGAGCTTTTGTTTTCCCTCACTCTGTTTCTGCTGCATTGCCTGAAACTGTTAGCATACTACCATTTTGCTCTACCTTGCCTCTCATGCTATATGGTGTCCTGCTAGACCTATCAGCATTTCTCAGGAGTTACCACATCTTAGTATTTTTAGGTGCAATCTTCAGCCCTGCATAATCATGCAGAGTTTTTTTTTCTAGGCTCTGCTGGTGTGATGATGTTATCTGACCGCATATTGACTCTTTGGACAATCTCCACTTGCACTTGCATTAAGAATAACAAATGCATCACATGTCTCAAAATTCTGCATTTTATTTCGCCATGTGCAATTTGCAGTTGGGACTTCATATATGCAGAATACATCATGGCAGCTGGGTATCATCACCGATCTATTGTTTGGCAGGTTCCCTTTTACTATTTCCAGATCATTATTTTACCTTTTTTTTCCTTCCAAAGTGTTCAAAATTTCGAATTTGACCTTTATAATTCCTGATTGATTCAATGTTGTATATTCCAACTCTCTTCCACTGTCTTTTAACACTGTCCCTTTTTGCACACTTATGCTCCTTGGCACTTTTACCTACTCAACGTGACTATCTCATCAACATTTACAGATAGCAGAGGATTATTCCAATTGTGAGATCTTACTTCGACTACCTGGATATTGCCCTAGTATGTGCAATTGTGTCTTTCTTTTTTTCCGAATATTTGTGCCCCACTTCTCAGTAATGATCAGAACTGAGTGTTCCACTCTATAGTGCCAGCTTTCCGTGATGTCACTGATGTGCCTCTAGTGGTAAGAGGTTTGCGCAAATCCAGATCTGAGGTTGGTGTCCTTCTGCTGGAGAACGATATACCACAGGCTTGTTCACCACTCTGTTTTTTAGTTATTATTTTTGATCTATTAGGTGAGGAAGGACCTTGGGATTGCGGAGAGCACTAAGGTGGTCATTTTTAATTTTGGTGGACAGGTGAGTTTAAGAGACATGTTTGATTACTTTTGCGGTAAAGGGAAAGACATACACCCCCTCAGAGACATACTTACTTAAGAAGTGCTTGGGGTATTCAACAAAAAATACGCTAACCAATCAGTTTGAAGTATCATGCAATTGTTTGAAATTGTATTACCATTACGTATTAATATACACACATAATTTTGAACGATTTTTCTGCAACAGTAAAATCTTTAAAATACACTATATACTGATGATCACAACAAAAATGCATGTGTGAACATTGTTCTTCATATAATCACGTACCATGCTTTGTTGAAAGCCTGCAATCTTCTGTATTGAATGGTCATGTGCTTACATACTCACATATCAAATGAAATTATCAATGTACTATTATCCCCAGCCAGCAGGATGGAAACTGAAGCAAGAATGGCTGCCTGATGGATGGATCTGTTTGGTATGTTTCTTTCTGCAATGGAGTTTTGTTTTTACAAAACCGTCACTCTTGCTGATCTTAACTTAGTAATCTCTTCATAAAAGGTCTGTGGTGCATCTGATTCTCAAGAGGTTCCTCCAAACTTTGTTAAGCTTGAGAAAGATACTTACACACCAGATGTTATGGCTGCATCTGACTGCATGCTAGGTAAAATACAGCATTACATTGAATGCTAGGTATTACTTAAAAAAAACTTCCAAGATACTCACTCCAGTTTCTTATAGGAAAAATTGGGTATGGAACGGCAAGTGAAGCTTTGGCATACAAACTACCATTTGTGTTTGTCCGCAGAGATTATTTTAACGAGGAGCCATTTCTGCGGAATTTGCTTGAGGTTGAACATTTCTTACCATCACAATATTCTTGGGGTAAGTCAGTATAGTGTGCTGAAAATGCCTTAATTCGACGTCCTTCTCCCACTTTATTTCAGCACCACCAAAGCAGCATTGAGATGATTAGAAGGGATTTCCTTGCTGGGCACTGGAAACCATATCTACTCAGTGCTCTCACCCTTCAACCTTGCTATGATGGCCCAACAAATGGTGGTCAGGTAATTTCCCTGCAAATATCATAACTGCATCCTAGCTTGTCAGGACAAAAAACCACTTATGCAGACAATTGTATTTAGAGACCATAGGGGCAATTGTCTAGTGAAATCATCTGAAATTTTACAACACACATGTCATGGTTTGAATCCTAAAAAATCTCCACAAAAAAATAACCCACCCGTCCTGTGGTTGATGAGAATTGAACTCTTATCATCAGCCAGAGATACGACGTGCCACTCCGTTGGGCTATACCACGTTGCAGCTTGCAGTCAATTATATTAGAACCTTTGAAGATTCACAATTAGCTGCAGTACATCATTGTGACAGTACCAGCATAATCCTCATATATGTTTGAAAAGATAGATTATCAGTTCACTAAATCTACTATATCATAAAGAAGTCATGTACTTTTTTTCTGTCGAACTTAGAGTTTAACTGCCTGGCTTCTATTGTTGAAATTCATAATATTTGTAATGAGCTAATACTTGTCCATGCAGGTGGCTGCTCGGATCCTTCAGGACACTGCTGTTGGAAAGAAGTGTGCTTCTGACAAAGTGAGTCATTCTGGACAAGTGTTGACTGATCAGTGGGTTTCACACTATTTTTATATGTGACTATGATAGAGATATTTGCATCCCACTGTTCCACTCATTATATGTAACTGCATCTGTCTTCATCCCTGAATTCTCAAGTTTCTGTGCTTCATATGGAAAACCTTTTTCCTTGGGATGGTGGAAGGTCCAGTAGCGTATTTTACAACCTATGCTGTGTTGCAAGTAAACTCGTCACTTATTGAGCACATATTTTCTGTTCTCTTTTAATTTTATAAACGATGTTAGAGTTGTAAGCAACATTTCAGAAACCCTGTTTTAGTGTTCTAGTGCTGAGCTGATCAACGTATTTTATCTGCATTTATAGTTTAATGGAGCAAGACGATTGCAAGATGCAATAGTGTTAGGATATCAACTACAAAGGACTCCTGGGAAAGATGTGGGAATTCCTGACTGGTATTCTCTTAATGGCACAGAAATTGGTGCCCATCCAGTCATAGAAAATACTGAAAATATCAAAACGGCAGAATCGTGAGTTTATCCTTGTGTTTCTCGTACGTTTGTAGTTCTACAATGATAAATTTCTTTTACTGACATACCAAATTTGGTTCTGGTAGATGTTGTGAAGACTTTGAGATACTCCATGGGGACTTACAAGGATTAACAGATACCATGGCCTTTTTGAAGAGCTTATCTGGACTTACTGGAAATGAATTGAAGAATTCTGAAGTGCAATCCCGAGAAAGAACTGCTGCATCTGTGCTCTTTGACTGGGAGGTACTAATCTTTCAGTCCTTTGTGTCAATTTTAGTGAACTGACCTGTACATTCAGATAATATCTTCTTGTAGTTCATAAATAGACCAACTTTTGCCTATGCTCTTGTTATGGTTGCTAGGGTTTGAGCGGGAGAGAGAGAGAGCTGCGAGGGCGCGAGAGAGCCGGCCGTGGGGGTCCTTTCCCACGGTCGGGCAAGAGGGAAAAGGGTTTTCCTTCTTAATTCTTGCCTGATTAGATTGATACATCTCCTCTCCATATAGAGAGAGGTTTACTTGACTCCCAAGTAAGGTTACTTGACCCCTAAGCAAACCCTAAGACTAACGGGCCCAGGCCCATCACGTACTCTAACAGCTCTGAAGTTACATTTTGGAATTTGCTGAGTTATTATCCTTGCATACTATTTTGGTTCAACCAGTGCCATGGCTCATTTCTATTTAGTTTGCACAGGCCATGTAGGGCTAACTTTCCATGCCGGATTCAAGTTTTGTCATAAAGTACAACTCGACGGGAAATTGTAAGATAGATACTTTGCGTATATTATTCTGGTTTCACGTTGTTCACCACAAATTCTACCATGTTAACTAAATACCAATTTTGTGGTGCAACATATGTTCAAACAGGTAATGTTGCTCTTTGTTTTGCCAATAATCCTATTTCTTTCATTGATCTTTCTTTTTCCCAAATTTATCTGTGTTCACTTGTATTCTATCCATGCATATACATAACTTTGTCAAGCTTTTATAGGAGGAGACTTGACACGTAACTAGGATTACTGGCTTGTTTGTATGTTATGTTAGGTTGACACCTGAAGTTAGTCATTCGAAATGCCCAACGAATGATTGGTTTTCTATAATTATTTTTCTCTTAATCGGTTCCTTTGCAGAGGGAAATATATGTAGCAAGAGCGCCTGGACGGTTAGATGTCATGGGTGGCATTGCAGACTATTCAGGAAGTCTTGTTTTGCAGGTATGCTCAATTACAGGTGAAAAATGACAGTTATGTATCTGATTCAACGTTAGATAATATCATGGTCATTAACTCTTACAAATATTTTAGTCCTCTGACAACCATTAACGTCTGTTGTGCCTGAAACAAGCAACTTTTCCCTCTAGAGTGATAAAATGATTTCTGCTCAGATTCTGCATCTTTAAGTTCTATATGCTGTGCAAAAAACTAGAATTCCATCGTTCTTCATATATGCTATATTTTCAGTAAACCGTTGACTTGTCATGATCTTTCTTCAGTATCACAGATAATTAGATAGAACTATGGAAATAAACGCAGTATTATTCTCCTCGGGTCATATTTTAGTTAGCTGTGAATTGTGATGGAAAATTTTGATGCCATTAGTAGATGCCTCTTCGGGAAGCATGCCATGTTGCTGTTCAAAGAAACCATCCCAGCAAGCAGAAGCTATGGAAGCATGTACAAGCAAGACAGCTTGAGAACGCAGGGGTGGTACCTGTGGTACAAATTGTATGTTCTACTCAATTGTTTAAATATTTTTTGTATCATTCATTCTCAAGATTAGTTACCACTATTGTCTTTAGTTATTATCTGCGGAACATGGGTATACTGTATATTGTTTGTATGATAAAAATGCCCATTTTGCCCAAGTTGTAACTCCGGTAAAACTGGTGAATGTGCAGGTTTCATTTGGCTCTGAATTGAGTAGCCGTGCACCAACTTTTGATATGGACCTGTCAGATTTTATGGATGGTGACAAACCGGTATCCTATGAAAAAGCCAGAGAATTTTTCTGCCAGGACCCATCACAAAAGTAGGTACCTTTATTTTTCTACAGAAATTCTGAGTGGTCGAGTATATTCACATGTTTCGTAATTATATCCGATCTCAGATGGGCTGCTTATGTCTCCGGAACAATTTTAATATTGATGACTGAGCTAGGCGTGCAGTTCACTGACAGCATGAACATTCTGGTCAGCAAATAATCTTCTCGTTGTCCTCCATTAATGTGCATGTTTATTTTTGTTGTCAACAAAAATGATTTTAAATGCTCTATTTAGGTGACTGCGCGAAATCACAACGGCATACTAGTTGATCGTGTTTCTTATCTTGGACACATGATAAGGGTTATGTTATGTGTTTTATGCAATCAGTTCTTATTTAGTTTCTGCCCCGAAACTGTAGGTTTCTTCTGCTGTGCCAGAAGGCAAAGGTGTTTCTTCTTCTGCATCAGTGGAGGTTGCCACGATGTCTGCTATTGCAGCTGCCTATGGTTTGTTGATTGCCCATAGCTACCTTACCCTAATCCTGCCATCTAGTATTTGACTAACCTTATTAGAATCTCCCAAATTGTTTTCTATTTTATTTTGTTGCCTTCAGGTTTAAACATTACCCCAAGGGATCTTGCTTTGCTTTGTCAAAAGGTATGATCTTAACAAAAGTCTGGTTGTAAGAATAGGATCTGGCAAGTGCGTTATTGTTCTACGATTTTTCAGGTTGAGAATCATGTTGTTGGAGCTCCATGTGGGGTCATGGACCAAATGACATCTGCCTGTGGAGAAGCTAACAAACTCCTTGCAATGGTCTGCCAGGTTAGTACTCTATTAGATTTCACAAGTCAGTACATTTATGTTAACGCCAGTCAAAACCATGTTACTTCTCTATTGTTCAATCACAGTTTTGCTGCAGCCTGCAGAAGTGAAGGAATTGGTTACCATTCCAACTCATATTCGATTTTGGGGTCTAGACTCTGGCATACGACATAGGTAGTTTTTATTTTCCTCACTGAGCTTTCTGTTAGTGGACTCATGGGACCGAACTTTTGTTGTTGGGCGCGTTGTATCTGATTGCAGTATTCTGTCATGTCTTGAGATAACAGTTTTTTCTTTTTGACACGTTGAGATAACAGTGTTGGTGGGGGAGATTATGGATCTGTAAGGGTAGGCACTTATATGGGACGAAAGATGATTAAGTGTGCAGCATCCGACTTAGTATCGGTACCCTCAGCTTCAGATGCCCCTGCTCAGTCTGATGATTATAAAGAAAAGGGAAGGGATGTACTGAAGTCTGAAGCTTCCCTGGAGTATCTGTGCAATCTGCCACCACACAGGTCACACTTTCTTTACTTAGTTCGCAAAAACATGAATCATTCTGGACATTGAATGTACAGTAGTATCTTATAGTAAGATCTGAATTTCAGATATGAAGCTGCTTATTCAAAAGATATTCCAGAGACCATCACTGGCGATGCATTTTTAGAGAAATATGGAGACCACGATGACATGGTAACAGTAATTGATCCAAAAAGATCTTACAGTGTGAAAGCGCCTACTAGACATCCCATTTATGAGAACTTCCGAGTTGAGGTTCGATATTTTCACCGGTTTTTTTCTGCACTATGTTTGGAATTTTTCTCTGTTTCCCAGCATGCTGTTGTGGCAATGGTTCCAATTTTTTTTGGTAGCAACATAAGTGGCACAATGGTGTAAATGATCATGAAGAGAAGAGCTAAAATCTCTCCAATCAATGATCATTCATCTGATTTCTCTTTACTGAAACAAAAAGGGCAGCCCGGTGCATGTAGCTCCCGCTTGCGCAGGGTCCGGGGAAGGGTCCGACCACTTTGGGTCTATTGTTCTTTACTGAAACAAAGCAATAACTAAATAATTGTGTTGATTTTACTGCTGACATTCTTCTATTTTTTCTGGCATATAGACATTCAAAGCACTATTAACAGCAGTTAATACAGATGAGCAATTGGCAGCCCTTGGAGAACTTATGTACCAGGTGAATTTTAATCACTTAACCAATTTATTTGTTACGATGTATGTTTCGTCCACAAAAAATGATGTTTCCGTGTCATATTTTTGTTTCACTGGACTTTAGGATTGATCCTTCACTGTGTTCCATAGTGCTGACATCGTTTTCACATCCCATTGCTGACACTTGGCAGTGCCACTACAGCTACAATGCGTGCGGGCTTGGTTCGGACGGCACAGATAGGCTGGTTAATCTAGTGCAAGAAATGCAGCACAAAAAGACGCCGGAAAATGGAGGTCCTGATCTGTACGGTGCGAAGATTACGGGTGGAGGGTCTGGTGGTTCGGTTTGTGTTATCGGGAAGAATTGCCTCCAAAGCGCTGAAGAAATCGCCGAGGTAATTAAGTTCATGCACTACCATGTTGATGGCTTCACTATGTGTCGGAGTATGATCGATTTAGTATGTTCCCTCAAGTGCTTACTCCCTTGTGTCGCACTTCGGCAGTACGTCTGATTCTGTTCCGGAATGCACCGTGCGGTCCACTGGGCTATAGTTGCTTTTACTTTGTGTGGGGGGGATTATGACTTTGCCCTTGCATATTTTCCAGATTCAGCAAAGCTACAAGGCGGCCACGGGCTACCTACCGATCGTCTTCGACGGGTCGTCTCCAGGTGCCGGCAAGTTTGGTTACCTGAAGATCCGCCGGCGGCGTCCCTCGTTGACAATCCTCGAATGAAGTGGTCGGCTTTCCCTCGTGCCCAGTGAACTCAGGTTTGTTGAGAGGTCAGGCTGCTGAATTGATTGAACACAGGACATGGGGAGCAGCAATTCATTGTGTATGTCGGACTGCAGCGTGAATAATAAGCTCTCTCTGGAGCACGTTTTCTGTAGCACAGATCTTTGCGTTGCCATGGCATTTGTGTTTCAGCCGCGCATGCCAGGAATACATATATAGCACAAGATAAGAATCAAATACAGTAGTTTTTTTAGATGAAAGTCAAACTTGGTTTATGATTCACCGCCACCAAATAGGTTAAATCTTCTATGGGGACAGGAACAAAAAATAAGTTTTTCCCCCTAGTTTTTTTAGGCAGAGTGAATAATAACATCACAATGTTTTTTTCTTAGTTTATTAAACGGGATAATGCCATTGTCGGCAAACACATGATGGTGAATAGTTAAAACGAAACAGCAAATACATGTTGTTGAAAAAGTAGTAGTAGTTAAAACAAAACGGCAAGTAAGCAAATTTCAAACAGACAAAAAAGTCTGTGCAGACCAGCTTCACCTGTCTCTTCCGCTTCAATCCCGACCCTCCGTTAACTGAACCACTTTGTGTCTTTGTGTCCACACCTGCCCTGCTCTTCAGAGATGGGCTTCAGATGTCTCGGAATAGGGTCTTGACATCACAGGAGGTATAGACGCCCGGGTGGATCATCTAACAGCCAAACTTGGAAAAAAAATCCTATGAGACTATAATGTGAGACCCTGCTGGATGATTGACATGTGGCATCTTTAATCTCAAAGCATCTAATCCCATTTTCATTAGCTCTTAATTCTAATTAGCTATTCCGGGTTGCAATCCTAACCTTCTTTCGTGGGCTCGAATAGGTACGTAATAAGTATAGACGCGGTTAAGATTTAGGTTGGGGTGAAATTCCGTTAGATATCAAATCAAACCGAAACGTGGATCCCAAGGGAACATATGGTTTTGGGTACAAAAATATGGAAACTAGGGATAGACGATTGGTGGCCGTTACGATGGATTGCGTGTTTATGTGTCAATTTTTTAGGGGCTAAAATAAATAAATGCTATATAATTTGAGAATTTGTAGCTACAGCTTAAATAAAGATGGTCTTAGCCTACAAAGTGCACTTTAAGATTCCACATGTCTTCTATTTTAACATGGCTTGTATGTAGATTTAATACTTACAAAGCAACGGGCAATTGGTCTTCAATTTCGTCTCCCGTTATGATTTTGCTAAGGTGTTTATCCTCAATCCGGATCAGTACCGGTATGGAAGAAAGACGGATAATGTATTATTGATTAAGATCGCACTCTAGATTTTATTTTTTAAATGGTTAACAGGTAAAATAACATCATATTCATATTCTACATATTTTTTAATTAAATTCCATATATAACATGTTAAATTTAGAGTTATGGTTTATAAATATGAGTATTTTAAAAAGCATTTGATACGTATTGAATATTTGATATGTATTGTGAGTTTAATGTTAAAAATATCAAGGGGATTTCTATAAAATAACGTGACGGACTAAGAATATCTATTTCCGTTATTAGTAGGTAGGTATAGGTATAGATTTCATAGAAAAATATTAATCTCTTTAAAAAATATATGAATATTTTGTAAGTATGCAAACATTTGTTGTTGAAGTCATGAACATTTATTTTTATACAAATGAACCTTTTGTCCTAGAATACATACAAAATTTTCCGGCATAAGTAAATATTTTTGAAGTATGTTAACATTTATTTCTGAAATCATGACCATACTAGTGTCAAAAAACGTCTTACATTTCGGAAGGAAGGGATTATATTTTACATAGAGAAATTGCATTTTTTTTAGAATACGTATATAGTAGAAATTATTAATAGATATTTTGTAACAATGTTTAAAACTTATACAAAGCCTACACATTTTTTTGAGGGGTAATTATTTAATTTTAATAGAAAATAAAACTATGTATGGGCCAAGAATAAACACTCATGTACCGAGGTTAGATCATGATACGTCTCCAATGTATCTATAATTTTTTATCGCTCCGTGCTGATATGTTACCATTCTAAAATACTTTTGGGTATTTATTTATCATTTTATGTTATTTTTAGCACTAACATATTGATCCAGTGCCCAGTGACAGTTGTTGTTTTCTCCTTGTTTTTCACTTTTGCAGTTTTTTCATACCAAATGGTGTCCAGTTGCATTGGAACTTTTTGATGATTTTTTGTGGACCAAAAAAAGACCAACGAGCATCGAAAGAAGCCTTGAGGCCTACGAGGGGCCCACAAGCTAACATGGCGCGCCGTGATGGCTTGTGCCTCCCTTGTGGCCCTCCAGACTCCGTTCTTTGGCTTATTAATTATCATCCACCCTAAAAACACCAGTGGGAGTCCTGCAACACTTGTTACGCCGCCACAACTCTCTGTTCCGACGGGGGGCCATCTGGAGCTCCGTTATGGCATCCTGCCGGAGGGGGATCGATCACGGAGGGCCTCTTCATCAACCTTGCTGCCCTCATGATGAAGTGTAAGTAGTTCACCACGGACCTACGGGTCCATAGTCAGTACCTAGATGTCAATCTCTCTCTTTGATCTTCAATACAATGATCATAGCATCTTCACTTTGCTCCATATGATGTAATTCCTTTTGTGTGGTGCGTTTGTTGGGATCCGATTAATTGTGAGTTCATGTTCATATTATTCATGATAAATACAATGATCATAGCATCTTCACTTTGATCCATATGATGTAATTCCTTTTGTGTGGTGCGTTTGTTGGGATCCGATGAATTGTGAGTTCATGTTCATATTATTCATGATAAATATTTGAGTCACCTCTGAATGCTTATATGATTATAATGTGCAAGATTATGATAGCTTCACAATTCTCTTTGATCTATTGAAATAGTTTGGCCAACTAGATCAATATTTCTTCGGTGAGAGGGGTGTGTTGTGGTAGGTTCAACCTCGTGAATTTCTATATCCCAGTGATAGAAGGGGACAATATCTGTCTTTGTGTTGCCGCTACTAAGGATAAAACGATAGGGTTTATTCATATTGCTTGAGTTTACTTTGTCTACATCATGCCGTTGTTCTCCATCCATTACTCTGTTTTAATTAATACTCTAGATGCATGCTAGATAACGGTCGATGAGTGGAGTAATAGTAATATGTGCAGGCAGGAGTCGACCTATTTGTTTATGGACATGGTGCCTATATACACATGATCATTGCCGCGAATATCACATAAGTATCTTCTTATCTGTCAATTGCCCAACAGTAATTTGTTTACCCACTGTATGCTACTTTTCATGAGAGATGCCATTAGGGAAAGCTATGGCCCCCAGGTATATTCACAACATATTGATAAAACATTTATTATCTTGTTTTTATTTACTTGTTTTATTTTATCTTGCTATATACAATTATCTATACACCTCACTTTCTTGCAAATAACAAGACAAGAGGATTGAAAACCCTCTTGCCCGCGTTGGGTGCAAGTTGTTTATTCTTTTGTGTGCAATCGCTAAAGATGGTTGTGGTTGATATTCATATTGGTTCGATAAACCTTGGTTTCATAACTGATGGAAATACTTCCCCACTTTGTGTTGCAATAACACGTCCTCTTCACGGAAAACCCAACGCAGATCACGAGTATGGGGAAGTTTTTCTCTTGCTTTTGCCGGGGAATATCATCACCAACTACCAAGTAACTCCACACAAAATTTCATTCACTTGTTCCTCTTTGTATTTTCTGGTATATTTAGTTTGTCTCATAAAAAAGTAAAAATACAAAAATATTTATCTTTGCTTGTTTTGCTTGTCTCTAGATTGCATCTTCGCTCTCTAGTTTGCTTGTCTTGCTTGTTGCTTTGCTTGCTCGATCGCCATGTCTCACGATAGTACTAAGTTGTGTGACTTATCAAATACTAATAACAATGATTTTATTAGTACTCCTATACGACCCTCCACTAGTGCGGATGCTTTTGATATTAATGTTCCATTACTGAATCTTGTCATGAAAGAGCAATTTTTGGGAAGTCCTAATGAGGATCCCGCTTCACATCTCAATACCTTTGTTGAACTTCGTGATATGCGGAATAAAAAGGACATGGATAATGATATTGTGAAATTAAAATTGTTTCGTTTTTCACTAAGAGAGAAAGGTAAAGTTTGGTTTTCATCTTTACCACGTAATAGTATTGGAACATGGGATAAGTGCCACGCTTTTATTACCAAGTATTTTCCTCCTGCTAAGATCATCTCCCTTAGATATCAAATAATGAATTTTAAACACAAAGATCATGGACATGTTGCACAATCTTGGGAGAGGATGAAATTGATCATAATAAATTGTCCAATACATGGCTTAAACTTGTGGATGATTATTCAAAATTTCTATGCTGGACTAAACTTTGTGTCTAGAAATCTTCTAGATTCTACTGCAGGTGGTACCTTCATGGATATTACCTTAGGAGAGGCCACCAAACTTCTGGATAACGTCATGGCAAACTATTCACAATGGCATACAGAGAGAGCTCCAACTGGTAAGAAGGTAAATTTTGTTGACACTAGTAGGAGAAATGCTAGCAGTAGCGCTGGTTTTTCCCTTACTAGTAGCGCTGGTGCCAGTGCTATTGCTATCGCGCTACAGCTAACCTGTTAGCAGTAGCGCTGAAAATAAAACGCTACTGGTGTACATATTAGCAGTAGCGATGGAATAAATAAAGCGCTACTGTTAATCCAACGCTACTGGTAATTTTCCAGCGCTACTGCTAATTTTCCTGCTTTCACAATTTAATTCCCGTCGTATTTATGCCCCCTATGTATTTGAGCATGCTTTATAAAGTGGTTTCATCATATCATAATAAACATGCATTATTGTCATCACATCATACATATAAAGTAGCCTCGTCATTTATACCATCATCATCATCATCATCCAACACAAATATCATCAAATCTCGAAAATAGCGATACACACAAGTCATGGCACACCCACAAGTTTCATCATCCCTATCTAAACTATCTGGACTATGTAGTACTTCTTGAGGCACCGGTTTCGCTCCGTATCTTGCCGTAGCATCCACCTCAAGTAACTCATTTTCACTTCGGCTCTGCTGTCGAACCCTCTGTGGCTAGCGCCTAGGTACCTATCGACCTGGGCTTGAGCGTCTGGCCAGTGGCTGTACACTCCTGAAACCCTCCCAATGAATACGACGTAGCAGTCCTTCGCCATCTTCGATCTATGTACCTGCATCGTAAGTTGATTAATTCAACGATATATAATATGAAACATAATGTACTTGAGAAACACAAGAAGTAAACATATATAAATAATGAAGTTCCTCATACACAAACTAATTAACTAGAGCGATGTACGGTAGTTCATATAAAGACTAGTAGTATTAATTATAATTGAACACACACATTGTCATCGTCAATCACTATTCCATGTCGAAGTTCCAATCTTCATATTCAGGGATGAAACACCCGAGCTTCTTGAAAGGATTCATGTCCAGACCCTGAGTGACTAGCACATCTCGGACAGTCTCCCGCCTCATTGGCCCATGGTAGAACATCCCTCCTTGTTCGACGACCTGCTTCATGATCACCTGGGCAAGTTCACACTGGATGTGATAAAACTCAGCTCAGACTCGATGGTCTGGTGTGCTTCCTATGCTTGTGGCCCAGCTGAGAATCTCGACATCACTGGAATTAGATGTCTATCCCTTCTGAACTCAATCATGTGATGCATGAGGTAGAATCCATCAGCCCTACTACCGTTTGGTTGCTGGATGCACCAGAAGTTGGTCTTATGGCCGAAAGCCGGCGCTTTATTCTTGTACTTTTTCACCTGGATATATCCACCAGTAAAGTTGTAGGTGAAAATGGCTAGATCGAGAACATTCTTTATGTGCGTGTAATCCTTCTTCTTTATGTTCATCGATGAGTCCAAGTACAGAGCATAGGAGTATTGTGGGTAGAGACAGACGAGGACGGCACCCCCCGCCACTGCGAAAAATAAGTAGAGCTCAAATTAGCTGGCCTGAGGTGTGCCCGCATCATGCATCCGCTATATCCGTGGCACACCTGGCCTGAGGTGTACCCGTAACTAAGATAGTCGTGCACCGTCGTCATCAGCGCAGCTCTCATATAGAAATAATATTTTGTGCTGATGTCCCATGTCTTGACCGACGATTTCCATAACGTGTCTAGCTCCTCTTTCAGAAGCCCCATATATATTTTAATATTATTTCCTGGTTGTTTCGGCCCTTGAATCAGCATGCTCATGTGTATGTACTTTGTCTTCATGCACTTCCATGGGGGGAAGTTGTACATCCATACAAAGACGGGCCATGTGCTGTGGTTGGTGCTCTGGTTTCCAAACGGATTCATGTCATCGGTACATGCACCAAGCACGATGTTCCTTGCATCTTCTTCGAAAATACGATATTCGGCATTTAGTGCTCTCCATTGGCTACCATCTGCGAGGTGTCTCAGCTTCGGATCATCTCCATCATCGGGATTCTTCCTCTCCGCATGCCAGCGCATGAGCTTTGCTTCCTTAGGATCTATGAAATACCGCTGCAGACAGGGAGTGATTGGAAAGTAGCGTATGACTTTCTGAGGAGCTTACTTTCCTACCTTCTTGTATCGAGAAGCATTGCACACTGGACTCTTGGTTTTTTCCACGTGCTCACCCCGATAAATGATGCAATCGTTGGTGCATGTGTGGTATCTAATATGCGGCAGATCCAGAGGGCAAACGATTTTCTTGGCCTCATCTACACTAGTAGGTCACAGGTTCCCCGCGGGAAGAACTTTATTTTGTAGATACTTCAAGTGCTCATCGAGGCTTTTGTTTGTCCATTTGTTTTTCGCCTTCGTCTTTAGAAGTTCGAGCATGAAACTCAGGCGGGTAACCTCGGGATCGCAACCATCACATAATGGAGTATTCGAGTCTACTTCAAGTTGCGCCAGCTTTGCCTCCTCTCTAGAAGCAACCGTGTCGTTATTCGTACTCTTGCGAAGGAGGTCTCGAACATGAGGGTCCTGCACGACTGAACTTAGTAGCGTCGAAGTCTGCGGCGTGTCCATCGACTCTTCTCCGCCGTGTCCGGACTCTGCTTCTTCGCTGTGTCCAGAATCTTCTCCGACGCCATATCTGGACTCTTCCCCGCCGCCGTGTCCGGACTCTTCACAACCATCATGTCCGGCGCCATCGCCTTCGTGTCGATCAGTCATCTCTTCATCTAGACCCATGTCGTTATTCCCTTCCATGTGTATGTCCTCATCATCATCTTCACTTATCCAAAGAGTATATCCATCCATGAAACCATTGATCAGCAAGTGGGCCTTCAAACTGCCACGATCAAAAGGGTCCAAAATTACTCCTTCTTTGCATCTTGTACACGGACATCTAATCCTAGTCCGTTTATTTTCATACATGTCCATCACCGCGAATTGCAAGTATCGCTCCACCTTCCTACCACTCACCTTCATGACTGCAAGGTATAACAAGCAAAAGGGTCATAAAAATGCATGCATATAAAAATTTGGCATGACCTTGCCTAAAAATAGGACATATCGAGTTTGCTCAAAATTCACCGAAACGGAAATAAATTGACATTTCGGCAAAACATAGGAAACTCACGGGTCATGTCACTCACACAAATCCCTTCATATCGCAAACAGACATGTTCCCATTATTGAAATGCACAACTTTTTACTCACTGATATATATCCCGAGAGAGATTGTGCACTGCTAAATAGTGGAGAAGTAACAATGGTGGAGAAGTAACTTAGAGAGAGGAAAGGAGAAAGGAGGGGATAGGGAAAAGGGGGAGGAAGGGCGAGAGGGGGTGTGGGTGAAATGAGGGCAACAATGGTGGAGGAAAGGAGAAAGGAGGGGATAGGCAGGGCCGGTCCTGAGATTTCAGAGGCCCGTGGCGGAACTAAAACATAGGGGCCCTTAATATAGGCACCAAACTAATAATCAAGCAGTATACTTTTTTTGCGAGTAAGTAGTCGATATTCCTGTCAATTAATTTGTAAATGTTACCTAGAAATATTTCTTCTAACAATCCAAGAAGCAAAATTGTTGGTGGTCGTATCAATATTGACATTATCTAATACATTTTTCTCAATGCATAAAGTTTCACTTAAGAAATCTGTCGATACATTATGTATGTGATTCTATCAACGAACCATGTATGTTTTCTTTCTTTCTTTCCGACCACCGGATGCAAACTTTTTAGATGATGTGACGGTGCCAAAATTAAATAAGTAATTAGTAATTGATACTAACATAAACCTAACGAAAGCATCAGTTCATCTCGATAAAATCATCAATTCGACTAGGAAAAATCGCACATGACACTATTTCCAGAAAAAAATACACAGGGCAAAAGATGAGACATACCTTCTCTCATCCGGCCATGGAGCATCCGCTGCTGCATGCGCTGTGTGTTGCTCTTATTCCTTCAGTCGCCGGGAAACATGAAGATAAAACAAGTTCGTCGAGGCGGCGCACACGCAAGGTTAACATCGTTAATCGTTGATTAGATCAAGTGAATTAGGCAACTAGCGATCCTTCCAAAAAAATAGCTAATTAGTAGCGCCACAAGGGCAACATGTGCATGCATGGCCCAGGCCTGCTCGCAGCTCGCGTGCACAACGTAGCTATTACGGGGGCCCCTTGAGACATGGGGGCCCGGGGCGGCCGCCCCGCTCACCCCCCTCAGGGCCGGGCCTGGGGATAGGGCAAAGGGGGAGGAAGGGGGAGAGGGTGTGTGTGTGTGGGTGATAGGTAGAAGGAAGAGAGAAGAAGGGCAAGAATGGTGGAGAAGTAACAATGGAGGAGGAAAGGAGAAAGGAGGGCAAATGGGAGGAAGGGGAGAGGGGGTGTGTGTGGGTGAAAAGCTGCCCACATCCACGTGTAGCAGTAGCGCTGGTTCCAGAGGCGCGCTACTGCTATTGCACTCAGTAGTAGAGCTTTTCCCCAGACAGCGCTGCGACTACAGCTGGTGTCGGTGGCCTCGTTAGGCTCCTTTTAGCAGTAGCGATGGTTCAAGGGAAGCGCTACTGCTATGGAACTTAGCAGTAGCGCTTTTTACAGCCCATCGCTACTTATACAGGTACTGTGGGTGGCCTCGTTGGGCCCCGTTTAGCAGTAGTGCTGCAAATGCATCCAGCACTACTACTATGGACCTTAGCAGCGCGTAGTGTTTCTAGAGCTACTACTAGGCTCCTACCTATAAGGTTTTCCCTACTAGTGTGAGGAAATCATTACTTTGAGTGAAAAAGTGGATGCTCTTATGAATTTGGTTGCTAATAAAAATACTCATGTTGATACTAATGATATGCCCTTGTCCACCTTGATTGAACAAAATAATGATTCTATTGATGTGAACTTTGTCTCGCGAAATAATTTCAACAACAATGCTATAGGAGTAATTTCAATGCTAGGCCGTATCCCGGTAATAATCCTAATGGTCATGTCAATTCTTATGGAAATTCCTCTACAAATTCTAATAGGATACCCTCTGATCTTGAGAACACAATAAAGTAATTCATTAATTCTAAAAAACTCAATACTATGGTAGAAGAAAAATTGCATGTTGTTGATACTTCGGCTAAAACATGGATAAGATTGTTCTTGATGTAGAAACTCTTAAAAAAGCTTTGCCTCCTAAGCAATATTTTAATGGGACTATTAAATCTATCCAAGTTTCTATTAATTAAAGTAAGGAGAGGACCGCTAAGTTTAAAACTAAGCAGGAATTCCTAGAAAAAGCTCTTCCACCCGGTTTTTATCAGAATCATGATGACGATCTCAAAATGATTGGTACTTCTCCTATTGAATCTTTGTTTACTTCTCTGAATGTTAATGATAAAGGGTCGGGAGATGAGTCAACTCTAGTGAAGGAGCATCCCGTTTGCTTGGAGGGTGATGATTTTAATGCTAAAACTGGAAAAAGTGGGTTTGGAGAGGTCAAAACTCTAACTAGTCATGTGGCCACTATTTTGGATTACAAGGACTTTAATTATGATAATTGCTATTTATTAGAATGTATTTCCTTGTTTTTTTCCATTATTAGCTCACCCAATGTTTATGAAGAAAACAAAGCTTTTAGTCAACATATATTGGAAGCTATGGTAAAAGCGTATGATGAGAAACTTGAGCTTGAAGTTTCTATTTGAAAGTGCATGTAGTCCCCATGTGTGCTTTTGGTAATTGATGACAAACCTAATGGACTAATTTTTGCATTTAGTTATACATTTGAAGGAATGTTCTATTTGCAATGCATTAAGAATATTGGATGACTTGAAGTATGTTTATTCCATGAAGATGCAAGAAGGAGCTCGAATGAATTCTAAATGAATGGCATATACCTATTGTTGTGCATGCATCAAGGTTTAGCTTAATAATTGAATCAAATATGATACGATCAAGATGAATTCCATGTGATGAACAAGATGTGATCTATGTGTAGTTCATTGAGGATCTTAGACATTCTCATGCTTTTGCTTATGGTTTGAACCATGATGGATCAAGATCTTGAGAGAAGAATTAAAGAGAAGAATAATTCTACATATGTCTTGAACATAAGATCATGATGTGATCATATGTTGAGTCATGGATGATTATGTCTTCAAGCAAGTAATTCAACTGAATAATTCAATGTGCCTCTCAAGAGACTATGATGTACCATGAAGACGATCAAGTTATCGCCAATCTGAGATTCATGGAGAAACTTGATATGGTCATGGTGAATCTAGATATTGGTAATCATGTCTTGAAGCAACAAAGCATAGTGAATAAATAAAAAAGGGCCTTCAAGACATAAATCTGAATCATGGATCAAGATAAAATATTGACCAAGATGAAGATCAAAGATTTAACTCAAAGACGACCATCACACAACCGCAAATGATGTACCACATGGGATATTGTGGTATGGTAAGTAACTGTAAATTGCACTTTGTGTAATAGCCCAAACTATGTGTTCTCTATATCTATGTTGATTAGGTGATTCTCATGGGCTTGCATCAAGAGAAAGATTCCAAGTGTCCATGAGAGGATGACATCAAGATATGATGTTCATGGTTGACAAGGGCAATCTCATGATAAGCATCCTCAAGGATTACATGCTTGAAGCTTGTGGATGATCACATGACGTACATGTGAAGATTGAATGCAATGAAATAATCCCCACATGGCGTATGGGGGAGCTATCTGAAGTCTTCACCAAATGGTGTGATCAAGGTTATGCTTCCATCTTGAGCCAATAATAAATTTCAACATCAAGCTCAAGTGGAATGCTCAAGTCAAAGGTATTAGTTCCTTTGGTTATAGTTGCATGGATCAACGACCATAAAAAATACATATGCCCAAGAATGGTCTTTTGCAAGCTATCTAGTATAGCTATTTTATGATTCTTGAGTTATAGGGATCCCGCACCATAGTGACAAGTGACAATAAATTTCAGCACAGTATATAAATGTTTCCTTACCAAATTCCACTTACCAAATGCGCCTACCTCCCCGACAACGGCGCTAGAAAAGAGTCTTGATGACCCACAAGTATAGGGGATCAATCGTAGTCCTTTCGATAAGTAAGAGTGTCGAACCCAACGAGGAGCAGAAGGCTCTGATAAACGGTTTTCAGCAAGGTAATAACTGCAAGCACTGAAAGTAGCGGTAACAGGTGATGGTGAAGTGAGGTGAAACGTATCAAGCGAAAAGTAACAAGTAACAAGTAGTAGCAACGGTGCAGCAAGTGGCCCAATCCCTTTTGTAGCAAGGGACAAGCCTGAACAAAGTCTTATAGGAGGAAAAGCGCTCCCGAGGACACACGGGAATTTCTGTCATGCTAGTTTCATCATGTTCATATGATTTGCGTTCGTTACTTTGATAGTTTGATATGTGGGTGGACCGGCGCTTGGGTACTGCCCTTACTTGGACAAGCATCCCACTTATGATTAACCCCTCTCGCAAGCATCCGCAACTACGAAAGAAGAATTAAGACAACGTCTAACCATAGCATTAAACTAGTGGATCCAAATCAGCCCCTTACGAAGCAACGCATAGACTGGGGTTTAAGCTTCTGTCACTCTAGCAACCCATCATCTACTTACTACTCCGCAATTCCTTCCTCTAGGCCCAAAGATGGTGAAGTGTTATGTAGTCGACGTTCACATAACACCACTAGAGGAAAAGACAACATACAACATATCAAAATACCGAACGAATACCAAATTCACATGACTATTATCAGCATGACTTATCCCATGTCCTCAAGAACAAAAGTAACTACTCACAAAGCATAATCATAATCATGACCAGAGGTGTAATGAGTAGCATCAAGGATCTGAACATAAACTCTTCCACCAAGTAACCCAACTAGCATCAACTACAAAGAGTAATCAACACTACTAGTAACCTTACAAGTACCAATCGGAGTAGCGAGACGGAGATTGGTTACAAGAGATGAACTAGGGTTTGGAGAGGAGATGGTGCTGATGAAGATGTTGATGGAGATGACTCCCCTCCGACGAGAGGAGTGTTGGTGATGACGATGGCAACGATTTCCCCCTCCGGGAGGGAAGTTTCCCCGGCAGGATTGTCCTGCCGGAGCTCTAGATTGGTTCTGCTCAAGTTCCGCCTCGTGGCGGCGGAGAATCCATGAAAAAGCTCCACCCTGATTTTTTCTCGGACGAAACCCTTCATATAGCAAAAGAGGGGGCTAGTGGGCCGCCAGGGTGCCCACAAGCCCTGTAGCCGCCGCTAGGGGGGTAGGTGGCGGCTACCAGGCTTGTGGGCTCCTGGTAGCTCCCCTCTGACACTTCTTTCGCCCAGTATTTTTTATATATTCCCAAAAAAATCCACGTTGATTTTCAGGGCATTTGGAGTTGCGCAGAATAGAGGACTCAGACTTGCTCCTTTTCCAGTCCAGAATTCCAGCTGCCGGTATTCTCCCTCTTCAAATAAACCTTGCAAAATAAGATAGAAAAGGCATAAGTACAGTACCACAAACTACAATAACAGTCCAAAAAGCGATAAATATCAACATGAAAACATGATGCAAAATGGACGTATCAGTCACACACTTACATATGTTGCGATATTGCTCAAGTAAGTTTGTGTAACTTACATGTGCTTGTGAGTAATCTTGTTGTGCTCATCTTAGTAGAACAAGTTATTGGTGCACTTAGTTGAGCCTAGTATATTTAGGATCTGTGCTTGAAAAGTATCCTCTTAGTTTATTTCCGCATTAGGATAAAGCCAAATGCATAGAAGTTTTTAAAATGCCTATTCACCCCCACTCTAGGCTACATCGTGGTTCTTTCACTATTCCTAGAAAGTTGCATGATGAGTGAAAACATACTATCAAAATTAAGATAAATAAATATGAATGCAATGCTTTGTGTGACCTTGGTGCTAGTGTTTCAACTATACCTAAAACTTTATGTGATGTGCTTGGTCTCACTAATATTGAATAATGTTCCCTAAACTTGCATCTTGCGGATTCTACCATCAAGAAACCCTTGGGTAGAATAAATGATGTGCTTATAATTACAAAAAAAATGTTCTTGTAGATTTCATTGTGCTTGATATTGATTGCAACCCTACTTGTCCAATTATATTTGGAAGACCCTTCCTACGAACTATAGGTGCAATCATTGACATGAAAGAGGGAAACCTAAGGTTCCAATTTCCATTAAAGAAAGGAATTGAACACTTTCCTAGAAAGATAATTAGGCCATCATATGAATCAATCATGAGAGCCACTTATGGATTGAGTGTCAAAGATGACAACATTTGAAACTATGCAATATGCCTAGTTAGGGGCGTAAAACAATAACGCTCGTAGGAAGGCAACCCAATAGTTGTATTTAATTTTTTCTTTTTATTTCTGTTAGTGTGTGATAACATGATTATTTCCTCTGTAATTATTGTGTTTTAATGTTTTAATTAGTGTTTGTGCCAAGTAAAGCCTTTGCGATGATTTGCATGATGAGTGATTTACATGACGAGTAGAATTGATACGATGCAAAAATACAAACTTTGACGTCGAGTGTACAATTTCTTTGATTTTAGTGGAACGTCTTTATAAGATGACTTTTACACAATATTTCTATACAAATTCCTCAGATATTCCTAATTTTCCAAACAAGTTGGAGTTACATAAGAATAGGTTCATTACAGATTACTATAGACTATTTTGTTTCACTTAGATTCTGTTTTGTATGTGTAGTTTTCTTGTTTTAATGATGCTATGGATTGTATGGGGAGGTATAAGCCATGGAGGAGTTAAGATACATTAACATATGCTAAAATAAAATAAGAATCAGTTTGTAACAACACCTGAAAGTATTTCATATGTTGCTTATACTAACGGATCTCACAAAGTTTTGTTGAGTTTTATGTGATTGAAGTTTTCAAGTTTTGGGTATTGTCCCGAAGGACAAATGATTAAGGAGCAGCAAAATCCTAATATTG
The DNA here is from genome assembly GCF_904849725.1 of Hordeum vulgare subsp. vulgare. Taxonomy (NCBI): domain Eukaryota; kingdom Viridiplantae; phylum Streptophyta; class Magnoliopsida; order Poales; family Poaceae; genus Hordeum; species Hordeum vulgare. The sequence continues at coordinate 565,242,840 of NC_058524.1, read as the reverse complement.
GGGATATTCTAGGAATACTCAAGCGTCTAAGCTTGAGGATGCCCCAGAAGGCATCCCCTCTTTTCGTCGCAATCCATCGGTATGTTACTTAAAACTATATTTTTATTCGTCACATAATATGAGTTTTGCTTGAAGCATCATTTGCTTTTACTTTAAGTTTATCACAATCAATGTTTAAAATGGAGAAAAAAATTTAAAAATCATTCCAGCCAAGTGTTGTAAAGAAAAAACATTTTCTGATTTTTTTTTGAAAAAGTGGACATTTTTTGAGATTTCCATTAAGAAATTCGACGAATGTATTTTATGTTTTCAGAAGTTCCCGGAATGTTTTTAGACATGAACATTTTTCTGAAATTATGAACAAATCTGAAAACAAGAATTGTCTCTAAAATTCTTGAACTTTTCCAAAACACGAACAATTTTTAAAATTATATGCAATATTTAAAAATAAGAACATTTTCTGGATTTTGAAAACAAGAATTGTTTTTGAAATTCCTGAATATTTTTTCAAGCCTGAACATTTTGAAAAATTGTGAATAGTAATTAAAGTCAAGAAATATATTTTAAATATTTAAAAAAACATGTGTAATTTTTAAACAGAAAAAATAGGGAAAACATAAAAAGGAAACAACAAAAGAAAAATAAAAAAGTAAAAAAGTAGAACAGAAAAAGAATAAAGAAAATAACAAAAAATGAAAAGAAAAAAAACCCGGTAAGGTTCCGAAAACCAAGAAAACCGACTGGAAAATGTCTCAAAAGATTTCTAAGACCAGAAACGCTGCTACACGTTCACGGGCCGGCCCCCATCAGCTCTCGATCGGCAGCCCTGTGCGAAAGCTGGACACTGACGCAAAGAATGTCCAATAGGATCTCCCGGTTAGGCGACAACAATAGTCACGTTCCGTGAAAAAAAGGCCACAACTCGGCCCACCCGTTGAAACCATCGGAAACTTGGATCCCAAGTTGCCGACGACGACACCAACCGACGACCAACACCAAAACGAACCCGTGCCAGTTCAAAAAAAAAGAAAAAACGAACCCGTGCCCGCCAAGGAAACGATCCAAGATGCGTATAAATCTGCCACCGGCGGCTCGTCGTCCCACAGAACCGCAGAAGCAAACCAAGGAAACGATCCAAGATGCGTCGCGAGGGGCGGCAGCGAGGGTGGGTGCGCGTGTACGACCGCGAGCTGGTCGACCCGGATTGCAAGCGCCGCGCCGCGCACGTCGTGGACGTCGACGGGCAGGCCCCGGTGGTGGCCAACGGCGGCTACGTCAGGGCGTCGCGGAGGCCGACCAACCACTCCAAGCCCGGCGGCCGCCGCGCCCTCGAGGCGCTCTGCAGGAAGGCCCTCGAGCAGGAGGAGGAGGAGGACGAGGCGCCTCCGCCGCAGCCGGCCGGGCGGTACGGGTACTCGCCGGGCTGGTGGCCCTCGTCGCCGCCCTTCGGCCACGGCGCCGTCGCGCAGAGGCAGGCGCGGGCTCAGCCGGCGCCGGTGCGTTCGGAGGCCGGGAAGGCGTCGTCCAAGGCGGGCCCGGGCCGCAAGTTCAAGCACGGCAAGATCAGCAAGACGTATTACCTTGACGAGGACGAGATCGATTACCTCTACAACTACGATCCATGAGCGGACCGGTCTTGTTTTCCTTTTCGTGTGGAACTCGGCATGAGGAGCTGTATATGCTGGATCGAATTGATGTGTGTCTTTTCCCGTATATGCTTTTCTAATTCTAATCAAGATTAAACTTGATTTTCCGGCTCTTCAACTTTCTTTTTGAGCAAATCAGACTGTTCAACTGTGTTCCATAAAAAAGAAAACAGTGTTTGTTGGTCCCGAACTAATGCACCTTATTTCCGGTAGTGGCATCTTGAGTCATTATTTTACCCAAATGATAGATGTCACAGGTGTGACACGAAATAGCATCGTTCTGACATTTCTACAACTAAAATTATCATTAAAAACAATCATAAATAAACTGGAATTTGCCATCCAAACATAAAGCTATCATTGTGACGGGCGTCTTACTTTTTTGGTATTTCGAACGAAGATCGGGTTGCGTCACCCGTTGTTGCCGTCGACACATGCACGTCTCTGCTCCAATAACGACAAGGCCTCGCGCACCTTGTTGACCCATCGCGGCCGACGCCCACCCGACTGTCCGCCCCTCGCCTCGCGCCGTCCGTGGCCGCCGACGGCGTGACCCCGGCCACTACTGCAACCTGGCGGCCTCATGCGACGCGGAGGCCTGGCCATCGTAGGCGCGTCTGCCCGCCTGTCGCTCCGTGTCGATCATCGTCACCTGCGTCCAATCAGGATCCTGCATCACCCACCGACTCCGCCGTCGTTCGTCGGTTGCCTCGGGCTCGAAGTATGCCTATCTCGGACGGCCTTGTCCGTTGGAGCTTTTCCGTATCGGGTCTCCGCCGCCCCTTGTTGACTGCCATGAGCTTTTGCGCTCGGGTGTCTGCTGCCTCGAGCACGCCGTTCCCTGCAGACCGACGTCCCCTTGGTCTGCTGGACCACCCCGCTTCATCGTCCATGACATCGTTATCATCACCGAGCAGCGCCCCGACCTCGCGTGCGATCGGATTGATCATCCGTCTGCCACGATCGACTCCATATGTGTCGTGCGACTGATCTGACTAGTCAGTTGCATGCGCCTCCACAGGTCGTGTGACGGATGTCCCCGAGTACAGCGCACCTCTCCACCGATCGAGCAACGAACTGCCGCTGCGTAGCCCCGTCGGGGCCGCAGCGCTGCCACCTAGTGGTTCTCCCAGCGGTTTCCCCAACCCGCGAGCCGCCGCTACACCGCCCCTTTAGGGTGTAGCATGGCGGCACACGGTCCCCGCCACCACACGAGGTCGTCCCCGTGGTTGCACCGACTCGCGCACCACCACTGTGTCGCCCCTTCGGGTCGTAGCATCACGGCACGCGGTCCACGTCCCCACCCCGAGGTCTTCCTGCTCTGGCCCCGACCTGCTTGCCGCCGCTGCGGCGCCACTTCGGGCGCAGCAACGTCGCTCGCGGTCCACTCTGTCGTCTCCGCGCGTCGACTCTACGTGGTATGCGTCGCGCTGCCTACCTTGGCACGAGAACGCCACCGTCCACGCCGGTCTTCGTCACGTTGTCGGGTTCTTCCTCGCCTGCTTCGAGCATCGCCGTCGCACTCCTAACCAGACGCCGCAGCCGCCGTCAGGCCGCAGCCGCCAGTCCTCTTTGGTGATGACGTGTATCGCCCACCCGAGCCATGATGCGCCTCTTCTTCGGTGCTGTTGTAGCTCGTCCACCCTCTTCGTCAACCCTCCAGCACCAGCTCATCGTCAGCGTCGCCATCGTCTACCCCGACCACTTCATCTAGTCCTACCATTGCGGGCGACATCGCCCCCCCTCCCGATTTGCGTCACAACCGTCGTTGAGTCTCCTTCTCTGCTGGCCCCTTCGACTCCTAGACATGGCATACAGCTTGTGCAGGTCCCTCATCTATGCATGCCCGGTGCTGGCAACACTGATGCGTGCCTTCCTTCTCGGTGTGTTCCCAGGCCTGGCAAACCTGGAGTGATGCATCATCAACAGCGCCTTCGTCCGTCTACGCATGCGTGGTGCTGGCAACACCGATGCGTGCCTTCGTCCACGACGTGTCCTCGAGCCTAGCAATCCCGGCGTGACGTGTCTTAACTACGTCTTCTTCTCGGCGCACCACTTCTTCGACACCACCGCGTCCATGACTAACTCGACGCCTCCTTGCGCTCATGGCTCCACGACGACTTCCTCGACACCGGCTACCCCGACTTTACATCGACCACGACGTTCTTCACACGGCTATCTCAACCACGGCTACAACACCATACACTCTTGGCTACCTCGACATCGGCATAAAGGGCTATCGCCTTGCTTGAGCAACCTTGTCGGTTTCCACTCCAGCCACAACTTCCGCAAACCATCGACCGTTACGACTATGGGGGGATGACCTTCGGCTTACCTTCGGATTCTTCTTCAGTCTCATCATCTGCATCGCTACCGTTTTGACTGCGGTGGGATGTTGAGTGTATTGTTTATTAGGAAATATGAGATAGACTAGGATTTGTCCTACCTTGTCTTGTACTCCAAATTGATCATTGTAATCCTATATATATATATATGTCCATGAGGCTCATGCAATACAACAACTATTTAACCAAACTCTCTCTCTCTACCTTCTAACATGTTCGTCCAATCCCTTGTGCAGACCACAACCCCGGCCAGGGTCATATATATAAATAAATAAGATGAAATTAAGAAACTAACAGTTATGGATCTTTGAAAAGAATCATAAAAAAGTATATGCTGCAAAAGTAAATTTAGTTGTCAGTTTAATTGTATCTAATTGTCACATTACTGATGGCCACCGGATCTGGCAGTATTGCCTCACGCGCGATTTGTTGGATTGCTTCCTTAAAAGGTGCATTCGTTAATAATTTGCATGCGTGATTAATTAGTTTCCTAATAACTACTGTTAGTACTATAAATCATGGATATGAAAATAATTGAGATTAATTAGGTGCCATACTATGGACTTCCATATGCATGCAATTTGCTTCCATACAAAGACTAGTTTCCAATCGTGAGGAACCTTATTTCCGGTGCAACTTTAGTTGCCTTGTAGCCTTGTAGTACTACAAATGATCTTCTTTTTCGGCCAGCTTCTGGAAGTGTTTGCTAAATGAAGATTCCTTCCATCTCATCATAGATTGTTTGCTCCCATCTCCATGAAATTTGTTTCCATGACAACTACCAATTGCTTAGATCTAGCTAGTGCCTCGTGTATGCCAGAATATGCTTCGATCTGTAAACATCTGTTTATAGCATGTATGTGAGAATAATAAATTTTTCAAAAATTTAAGGGAACTATTCCTCGTTTCTAGATGTTTTGACTGAAGCATCTTTCCCCATGCGAACGAAACAAAGCATGTAGATTTACGCAACATTTCTCACACACCATGGAAGCATCGTATCACATCTCAAGTAATGCTAACCTTTTCTGATTGATGGGAATTTTTTTTGTTTAATGGAAATATAATGCAAACGTGTTGGAACCATTTTTCCAGTGTCACTGATGTTACAATTGGTGTTAAGAAATTAGATGTTGCATTTAGTTGCTTCATGCATAAGATATAATGATTCCCTACTTTGTCATTCGATGTTTCGGTACCAAAGAATCAGAAAAGGCACATGCTTCCTCACATGTTTAATAAAGCTTTTCGATGCTTCGGTAGAATAAAAAGGTCACATACTTCCTCCAATGATATTCCTGCTTATAGTGCACTAATGTTGTACCGAAAACTATGTTCAATAAAGTGTACACATCATATTGGTATAACAATATTACAAGTAGAAAGTATAACAACTACTATCTCCGTCCCAAAATTACTAGTATTACCATATATGTTCAACGAATGAAAAATATGCTAACTAAGTTGCATAAATTTGTTTCGAACAATATTTCTAATGTACACAGATCTGATTCACAATATTTATGAAGTACACAAAGTCCGATTAAACCAACTAGAGTATTGCTCTATCCAAATAAAATCTTCTTTCTATAAAAAAATAACCATTATCACGTGTACGCATAATACATGCTTGAAGCATATTAGGGATCTGATTCCTAGAAATACAATTGTCCTCAAATTGCTTTCGTCATACGAAAATCACCATGCTTCCAAGCTCCAACACTACAAACCATGCTACACAATTGATATGCTTGATCTCACATCGGAAGCCATGACCACCATTGATGACCTTGACATGCTCATAGTTGGTAAAGCACAATCATCTTCTCAACTTAGCCCTGCCAAAATTTAGGAAGCATGAGTAGTTTGATTTGGATACAAGCATGATGCCAATGAAACATCATGAAGCATGGAAATGAAGTCAACCGAACATAATGTAGAAACAGAAGTGTGAACTAACAAACCAAACTGTACATAGAGAAGAAGCATAACTATCATGTGTGTGAAGCTGACTGTGTATTATGAATAAACACATGTATGATACTTTTTTTACATGATACAAATGAATCATGAAAGTTGGATGCATCGTATTCGTGCAATCCCAACATAACTTCAACATATTGGAAGCACATTTATAATACGAACACGAAAGATCTCTGTCCAACCGTTCGAATTAAGATAAGAATGGGGTGGCACATGCATCTTGTCCAGAATGTGTTTTTTCAGGAAGCATGATTTAGTCGTCATGTAAGTAAAACATGAAGCCTACATGTACATATGTTGCACAGAGCCAAATAAAAAATAAAGACAACGAAGAAGCACAAGTTTGATATGTAAGAAGCAAACTGGCCAGTGTAGAAGCATTGGCATGGTAAATATAATGCAAATTGTAAGGACCGACGATGTAGTGCTACATGTATGAATTATGGAAATTAGGAATTAGGAAGCATGGTATGGATGCAATCTCAACATACTTTCTATAGAATGAGGATAGTGAGGACCAAGGCTGGATGAGGATGGTATGGAGGTTCATTCGTGCAACCTGCCATGTGTGGTTCCTTCATCTACGAACAAGATCGACTTGCAGGAACAAGATCTTCCATAATCGATACGTGGGTGAGATGAGGATGGTACCTGCAGATGGGGGGCTGTGGGAGACTCTAGCAATGTTCCTCGCCTGACAGATACATCCGCTGATCGAGACAAAGCTCTTTTGTGGTGGACTATACGCCGTGGTGCTCGAAGCAGTTGTAGATGACCGAGTCGGTGATGGGGCTGCGAGCTCGCTGGTCGTGCGCGTCGTAGCTAATGTCGGGACCGGCTACATGATGAGACGGCGCACCGGCGTGGCTAGTCGCACCGGGCACGCTGGTGTGTGTTCATGGTGGTGAGAACAGGGGCGGCGACGAAATTGGCTCTGTCCGCGATGTAGATACGAGGAGACAGAAGCAGTTATGGTAGGTGAAATGATTACATAAGGGATTATGGGTGATGATCGGGCTAGATAATTGTGCTATTTTAGAAACGAATAAAAGGATTTTTAAAGGCTATCTTAACTGTAAGATGAAAATACATCGACAAACCGTGCATGGTCTGACAAACATCTGCTATCAGACGACTGCTACTAAGTGTTTCCCTATAAATTATCACGCTTTTTACATACAATTATGGAGATGGTTTGCTATTATCTCACACCTAAAAAGTGCCTACGCACTATTTGAAGAGAACGAGCAGCCGGTCCTCACACACGCATGCATGCAGTTTTGTTGTCTAATTTTTTTATTTATTCATGACGTGGCATGTACTAATAGAATACTCACATGGGCAAGTCAGCACATTTAATGCCATGTCTCTTAGATGTTGCATGTGTATTTATTCGGTTTTATAATTTTTAAAAAAGTCATATCTTTTAAACCATGTATCGAAATTCAGAATCGTTTTCATCATTGAAATCCTCACGACAAGATCTTTGAAACTAGATCCCGCATGAATATCTTTTGATGAATTATTTTGATGCCAATTTTGATGTTATATGGTGCAACTATATTACTACATCGTGCAATTTTAATACAACATGGTGCAACTTTTTTCAATCATTTTTAATGTTGCATGATCGAAATTCTTATGAGATTTGCCACCTACGAACCATGGCAACCAATTTTTAGTGATGTGCAACTAGTCTACTATCCGACCAACTCCCTAATAATCAATGTGCAATCCTTCCTTTTCCTATTCATGGATGATATAGTTTTTCACTACTGTCGTACCATGCCCCACCTACCTTACCAGCTATATGTGCAACTTACTCTGTTGTTTCAGCTAACTTTCTAGTAGTCAATGGACAACTCCTCCCTATCCATACTTATGGATATGTAGTTTTAGTTGGTGAGGGCAATATACGAAGTTGCACATAATGTTATGCCCTACACATTTAATCATGTAAATAATGGCATAACTCTCTTCCTAGCGTTAAGTATAAATCACGATCACCCCGATGCCCAACCAAGCACCTAACTCATACTTTTTCACGCCTTCGGCTCTTCTAACTTCACTCAATACCTGAGCGTGAGCCATGGACTTTTAGTACTTTGGGTGGAATAGAATGATGGTAGGGATTGATTAGAGAAGACAAAAGTTTAGATAGTCTCGCACCAACTAGCCGGATAGTTAGGCTATGGAGATGCGTTCCAATCGATATCAGTGCGAGGAGTAGGGATTGACATGCAACTTATGCACTAGAGATATAAGTACATTAAAGTTCTCTACTAAAAATAAGTGGGTGTCCATCTAATCCTAAATGCATCATGAAGAACTCAGGCAATTGAGGAACCCATAAATGAAATAGGCAAGGTAAGTTCTATATTTATCCCTAGTAGTATATGGAAGTCACTAAACATGAGTACTTTGTATGAATAACATGGTGCTAACTTGAAGCAAAAGTATAGAAACGGATAGTAATGTTGCCCCCTCTCTCTTTTCTCTCATTTTTTGAATGAATCTTTTGCCGCCTATCTCTCTTTTTTCTTCCCCGCAGCTAGGGAGGCACCCTAATAACGATAATGATGATCATCACACTTCTATTTACTTACAACTCGATAAAACTAAAAAACTATATGACTACATATGAATGTCTCTGATAGTGTAACATGATGTGCAATGATACTAGCGTATAATGTATGTAATGATGAATGGTGGCTTTGCCACAAATACCATGTCAGTTATATAATCATGCAAAGAAAAATAACAATGAATGATAAAGTCATACAAAAGATAATGGTGGAAGTTGCATGGCAATATATCTCAGAATGGTCGTGGAAATGCCATGATAGGTAGGTATGGTTGCTATTTTGAGGAAGATATAATAAGGCTTATGTGTGATAGAGCGTATCATATCATAGGCTTTGATATGTCTCCAATGTATCTACTTTTCCAAACACTTATGCTCTTGTTTTGGACTCTAATTGAATGATTAGAATGAAACTAACCCGAACTACTACGATTGTGTTATTTTTGTACAGAAATAAAATTTCTTGGATTGGGCTAAAAATTAACAGAGAATATTTTCAGAATAAGTAAAACTTATTGGCAAAGAGACCTACTAGAGGGGGGCCACCAGGGAGCCACGAGCTTAGATGGAGCCCCACTAGGGCATGCTATGTGAGCTCATGGGTCCCACGAGCCTCCATTAGCCCTAACTCTAACTGTATAAGTATCATCTTGTCCAAAAACAAGTCAAAAAGAAAGTTCATCTTGTTTTACGATATGAAGCTGCCGTCGCCGCCTCCTGTTCTTCTCCGGAGGGCTAGTCTAGAGTCCGTTCTAGGCTCCGGAGAGGGGGATTCATCGCCATCATCATTATCAACCCTTCTCCATCAACAATTCCATGATGCTCACCATCGGGAGAGAATAATTTATTTGTAGGTTGCTATATGGTGATGGGATTGGATGAGATTTTTCATGTAATCGAGTTAATTTGTTAGGTTTGATCCCTAGTATCCACTATGTTCTGAGATTGATGTTGCATGACTTTGCTATGCCTAATGCTTGCCACAAGGGCCCGAGTGCGAGGATTTCAGATCTAAACCTATTATGTTTCCATGATTATGAGAGTGTTTTAGATCCAAAACTGGAAGTTGTAAGAACATATTATGTGTTATGAATCATAGACCCCAAAGTGACAGAAATTGGGATCATCTTCAGTTACTTTATTTCGGTTCTCTATTAAAATGAGACCTTAATTGCTCTTAGATTTCCATTAGGACCCCGCTGCCACGGGAGGGTTGGACAAAAGATGTTATACAAGTTCTTATCATAAGCACGTATAACTATTTATGGAATATATGCCTACATTGAATCTACGAATTGGAGCTAGTTCTGTGTCGCTCTAAGTTGTGACTGCTACATGATATATGACATCCATTCAATTATCCACCACCGATATGATGCCTACACTTTGCTACCATTGCCTTTAGTAAGTCACTACTGTTGAAACCATGGTTACAATTGCTACAAACTACTGCTGCTACTACTATTACTGTTACCGCTACTATCAAACTATCAAAATTTTGTGCTACTAAATACTTAGTTGTAGATATATGTATATATATATATATTTCCAAGTGTGGCTGAATTGAAAACTCAACTTCTAACGCTCATAAATATACTTTGGTTCCCCTTTTGTCAAACCAATATTTTTTGGTGAAATGCTACCCTCGAAGACTTTTGTGATCTCCTATGCTTGTGGGTTATCAAGACCTTTTTTCTAGCGCCGTTGTTGGGGAGCATGGATTTATTTATTGAGTTCACTTGGGAATTATTTATCCGGCCATCATTATAAATAAACTGAAGGATTCGAGAACTAGGGTCATACCCTCTAAGACGAGGGGAGGTAAGGAATTGCCATCTAGCTCTCCACTTGATTCTCCTTCTGTTTTAAATAAGCTTGTGAAACCGCCACCTACTATTCAATGTGATATATCACAAGTAATATACACTACTTCTACTATGGAAGATATTCATGATGATTATACTACTATGCTTGATACTTAAATTGTGCCATTAGGTGAATTCCATAATGAACAAATTGCTAAATCTAAACAAAATGAGAATGTTGAAACTGATAAAAATTATGATTCACCTATATGCCTAGCTCTCCTACCAGAGATGAAATGCCTAAGATGCGTGAATATTATGTTATGGATGAGGAGATAGCTAGAGAATTTGTCGCTTGAAATAATATAATGATCTCAAGAAGTTATTGGCTAAGTTAAAAGAAAAATCTTTGAATGAAAGAATGAAACATGATCCAAAATTTGCAACTTCACCTATATTTGTCGATGATAAGGATTATGAATTCCGGGTTGATCCTGAGCTTATTACTTTAGTGGAATCCAATCCTTTTAATGGTTATGAATCTGAAATTGTTGTTGCACATCTTACTAAGATGAATGAAGCCAGGTTCATGCGTAGATGTCTTCTCGAGTAGAACACAAAAGGTTTTGTGGGCGGTGATGTGCGTTTTGCTGCCCTCCTTAGTCTTTTCTTGATTCCGCGGTATTGTTGGATTGAAGCGGCTTGGACCGACATTACTCGTACGCTTACGAGAGACTGGTTTCATCGTTACGAGTAACCCCCTTTGCTCAAAGATGACTGGCAAGTGACGGTTTCTCCAACTTTAGTTGAATCGGATTTGACCGAGGAGGTCCTTGGATGAGGTTAAATAGCAACTCATATATCTCCGTTGTGGTGTTTGCGTAAGTAAGATGCGATCCTACTAGATACCCCCGGTCACCACGTAAAACTTGCAACAACAAAATTAGAGGACGTCTAACTTGTTTTTGCAGGGTATGATTGTGATGTGATATGGCCAATGATGTGATGTGATATATTGGATGTATGAGATGATCATGTTGTAATAGAAATATCGACTTGCACGTCGATGGTACGGCAACCGGCAGGAGCCATAGGGTTGTCTTTATACTAACATATGTGCTTGCAGATGCGTTTACTATTTTGCTAGGATGTAGCTTTAGTAGTAATAGCATAAGTAGCACGACAACCCCGATGGCAACACGTTGATGGATGATCATGGTGTGGCACCGGTGACAAGAAGATCGTGCCGGTGCTTTGGTGATGGAGATCAAGAAGCACGTGATGATGGCCATATCATGTCACTTATGAATTGCATGTGATGTTAATCCTTTTATGCACCTTATTTTGCTTAGAACGACGGTAGCATTATGAGGTGATCTCTCACTAAAATTTCAAGACGAAATTGTGTTCTCCCCGACTGTGCACCGTTGCGACAGTTCTTCGTTTCGAGACACCACGTGATGATCGGGTGTGATAGACTCAACGTTCACATACAACGGGTGCAAAACAGTTGCACACGCGGAACACTCGGGTTAAGCTTGACGAGCCTAGCATGTGCAGACATGGCCTCGGAACACATGAGACCGAAAGGTCGAGCATGAATCGTATAGTTGATATGATTAGCATAGGGATGCTTACCACTGAAACTATTCTCGACTCACGTGATGATCGGACTTGAGATAGCGGATTTGGATCGTGTACCACTCAAATGACTAGAGAGATGTACTTTTTGAGTAGGAGTTCTTAAGTAATATGATTAATTGAACTAATTGTCATGAACATAGTCTAATGGTCTTTGCGAATTACGATGTAGCTTGCGCTATAGCTCTACTGTTTTTACATGATCCTAGAGAAAATTTAGTTGAAAATTGATAGTAGCAACCTTTGCAGACTGAGTCTGTAAAACCAAGGATTGTCCTCGTTGCTACGCAGAAGGCTTATGTCCTTAATGCACCACTCGGTGTGCTGCACCTCGAGCGTCGTCTGTGGATGCTATGAACATCCGACATACACGTTACTGATGACTACACGATAGTTCAGTGCAAGATACTTGATGGCTTAGAAGCAAGGCGCCGAAAACGTTGTAAAACGTCACGGAACATAAGTGATGTTCCGAAGAGATGAAATTGTGATTTCATGCTTGTGCCCTTGTTAAGAGGTTCGAGACCTCCAAACAAGATTCTTTGTCCACAAAGTAAAGGAGAAAAGCTCAATCGTTGAGCGTGTGCTCAGATTGTCTGAGTACGACAATCGCTTGAATCAAGTGGGAGTTAATCTTCCAGATGAGATAGTGATGGTTCTCCAAAGTCACTGCCACCAAGCTATGAGAGCTTCGTGATGAACTATAACATATCAAGGATAGATACTATGATCTTTTGAGTGATTCGCGATGTTTGACACTGCGAAAGTAGAAATCAAGAAGGAGCATCAATAGTTGATGGTTAGTAAAACCACTAAGTTTCAAGAAAGGCAAGGGCTAGAAGGGATACTTCGTGAAACGGCAAAACAGTTGCTGCACTAATGAAGAGACCCAAGATTAAACCCAAACCCGAGACTAAGTGCTTCTGTAATAAGGGGAACAGTCACTGAGGCGGAGCAACTCTAGATACTTGGTGGATAAGAAGGCTGGCAAAAGTCGAGAGAAGTATATATGTGATATACATAATGTTGATGTGTACTTTACTAGTACTCCTAGTAGCACGAGGGTATTGGATACCGGTTCGGTTGCTAAGTGATTAGTAACGCGAAATGAAAGCTACGGCATAAACGGAGACTAGCTAAAGGCGAGGTGACGATATGTGTTGGAAGTGTTTCCAAGGTTGATATAATCAAACGTCGCACGCTCCCTCTACCATCGGGATTGGTGTTGAACCTAAATAATTGTTATTTGGTGTTTGCGTTAAGCGTGAACATGATTGGATCGTGTTTATTGCAATACGATTATTCATTCAAAGAGAATAATGGTTACTCTATTTGCTTGAATAATCACCTTCAATGGTTTACTGAATCTCGATTGTAGTGTTACACATTGGTGCCAAAAGATACGAGTTAATAATGATAGTACCACTTACTTGTGGCACTGCCGCTTGAGTCATGTTGGTATAAATTGCATGAAGAGGCTCCATGCTGATGGATCTTTGTACTCACCTGATTTCGAATCACTAGTGACATGCAAATCATACCACATGAGCAAGGCCTTGTTTTCGTTGAGATGAAACAAGATAGTAACTTGTTGGAAAGTGATACATTTTGATGTATGCAGTCCAGTGAGTGCTGAGGCACGCAGTGGATATCATTATGTTCTTACTTCACTGACGACTTGAGTAGATACAGAAGTATTTACTTAATGAATCACAAATCTGAAATATTGAAAAGTTCAATTCTGTTTCAGAGTGAAGTTCGTCGTAACAAGAAGATGAACTGTCTACGATGTGATCATAGAAATGAATATCTGAGTTACGAGTTTTTGGTACACAGTTAAGACAATGTGGAAATTGTTTCACAGTTCATGCCACCTGGAACATCATAGTGTGATGATGTGTCTGAACATCATAGCCACGCACTATTTAGTATGGTGCATACTGTGATGTCTCTTATCGAATTACCACTATCGTTTATGGGTTATGCATTAGAGACAACCGCACTCACTTTAAATAGGGCACCGCGTATTTCCGTTGAGATGACACAGTATAGACTGAGGTTTAGAGAAATCTAAACTGTCGTTTCTTGAAAGTTTGGGGTTTCGACACTTATGTGAAAAGGTTTCAGTCTGATAAGCTCGAACCCAAAGCGGATAAATGCATCTTCATAGGATATCCAAAACAGTTGGGTACATCTCCTATCTCAGATCCGAAAGCAAAGTGTTTGTTTCTAGAAACGGATCCTTTCTCGAGGAAAGGTTTCTCTCGAAAGAATTGAGTGGGAGGGTAGTAGAACTTGATGAGGTTATTGAACCATCACTTCAACTAGTGTGTAGCAGGGCGTAGGAAGTTGTTCCTGTGGCGCCTACACCAATTGAAGTAGAAGCTGATGATGGTGATCATTGAGCTTCGAATCAAGTTACTACAAACCTCGTAGGTCGACAAGGTCGCATACTGCTGCAGAGTAGTACGGTAACCCTGTCTTGGAGGTCATGTTGTTGAGCAACAGTGAACCTACGAGTTATGGAGAAAGCGATGGTGGGCCCAGATTCCGACAAATGGCTGGAAGCCATGAAATCCGAGAGAGGATCCATGTGTGAAAACAAAGTGAAGACTTTGGTAGAACTACTTGATGGTCATAGGACTATTGAGTAAAAATGGATCTTTAAGGGAAGACAGACGATGATGGTGATAAGTCACTATTAAGAAAAGCTCGACTTGTCGCAAAGATGTTTTCGACAAGATCAAACAGTTGACTGTGATGAGACTTTCTCACTCGTAGTGATGCTAAAGGTCTGTTAGAATTATGTTAGTTGTTGATGCATTATTTATGAAATATTGCACGTAGGATATCAAAACATTGTTTTCTCGACGGTTTCCTTGAGCAAACATTGTATGTGATACAACCAGAAGGTTTTGTCGATCCTAAAGATACTAGCAAGTATGCAAGCTCCAGCGATCCTTCAATGGACTGGTGCAAGCATCTCGGAGTTGGAATATACACTTTGATGAGATGATCAAAGATTTTGGGTTTGTACAAAGTTTGTGAGAAACTTGTATTTCCAAAGAAGTGAGTGGGAGCACTATAGAATTTCTGATAAGTATATGTGGTTGACATATTGTGGATCAGAAGTAATGTAGAATTTCTGTAAAGCATACAAGGTTGTTTGAAAGGAGTTTTCAAAGGAATACCTGGATTGAGCTACTTGAACGTTGAGCATCAAAGATCTATGGAGATAGATCGAAAGCGCTTAATGGAAGTTTCAACAAGATGCATGCCTTGACAAGTTTTGAAGGAGTTGAAAATAGATCAACAAAGAAGGAGTTCTTGGTTGCGTTGTAAGGTGTGAATTTGAGTAAGACTCAAAACCCGACCACGGCAGAATAAAGAGAATAGACGAAGGTCGTCTTCTATGCCTTAGCCGTAGAATCTAAAGTATGCCATGCTGTGTACCGCACCTGATGTGTGCCTTGACTCAAAGTCTGTTGAGAGGTACAGAGAGTGATCCATGATTGAATCACTAGCAGCGGTCAAAATTTATCCTTGGTAACAAATGGACTGAGGAATTTTTCTCGATTATGGAGGTGGTTAAAGAGTTCGTCGTAAAGGGTTACGTTGATGCAAGCTTTGACACTAATCTGAATAACTATGGGTAGTGAAACGGATTCATACAGTAGAGTAGATATTTGGAGCATTTCCGAATAGCACGTAGTAGCAGCATCTATAAGATGACATAAAGATTTGTAAAGAACGCACGGATCTGAAAGTTTCAGAGCCGTTGACTAAAAACCTCTCTCACGAGCAAGACGTGATCAGACCCCATAACTATACGGGTGTTGGATTCGTTGGAATCACATGGTGATGTGAACTAGATTATTGACTCTAGTGCAAGTGGGAGACTGTTGGAAATATGCCCTAGAGGCAATAATAAATTAGTTATTATTATATTTCTTAGTTCATGATAATCGTTTATTATCCATGCTATAATTGTATTAGTTGGAAACACAATACTTGTGTGGATACATAGACAAAACACTGTCCCTAGTAAGCCTCTAGTTGACTAGCTCGTTGATCAAAGATGGTCAAGGTTTCCTGGCCATAGGCAAGTGTTGTCACTTGATAACGGGATCACATCATTAGGAGAATCATGTGATGGACTAGACCCAAACTAATAGACGTAGCATGTTGATCGTGTCATTTTGTTGCTACTGTTTTCTGCGTGTCAAGTATTTATTCCTATGACCATGAGATCATATAACTCACTCACACCGGAGGAATGCTTTGTGTGTATCAAACGTCGCAACGTAACTGGGTGACTATAAAGATGCTCTACAGGTATCTCCGAAGGTGTTAGTTGAGTTAGTATGGATCAAGACTGGGATTTGTCACTCCGTGTAACGGAGAGGTATCTCGGGGCCCACTCGGTAATACAACATCACACACAAGCCTTGCAAGCAATGTAACTTAATGTAAGTTGCGGGATCTTGTATTATGGAACGAGTAAAGAGACTTGCCGGTAAACGAGATTGAAATAGGTATGCGGATACTAACGATCGAATCTCGGGCAAGTAACATACCGAAGGACAAAGGGAATGACATACGAGATTATATGAATCCTTGGCACTGAGGTTCAAACGATAAGATCTTCGTAGAATATGTAGGATCCAATATGGGCATCCAGGTCCCGCTATTGGATATTGACCGAGGAGTCTCTCGGGTCATGTCTACATAGTTCTCGAACCCGCAGGGTCTGCACACTTAAGGTTCGACGTTGTTTTATGCGTATTTGAGTTATATGGTTGGTTACCGAATGTTGTTCGGAGTCCCGGATGAGATCACGGACGTCACGAGGGTTTCCGGAATGGTCCGGAAACGAAGATTGATATATAGGATGACCTCATTTGGTTACCGGAAGGTTTCCGTGCATTACCGGGAAAGTTTCGGGCTCATCGGTAGTGTACCGGGAGTGCCGGGAGGGGTGCCGGGGACCATCGGGAGGGGTGTCACGCCCCAAGGGGTCTCATGGGCTATGGGAAGAGATAAACCAGCCCCTAGTGGGCTGGAATAAGTTCCCACTAAGGCCCATAAGGTTTGAGAAGGAAAAAACACAAGGTGGAAAGAGTTTCCAAGTGGGAAGGTGGAATCCTACTCCAAGTAGGATTGGTGTAGGACTCCTCCACCTCCAATTTCGGCCAACCCTTGAGGGTTTGAGGCTGCCTCTTCCCTCCCCCTCCCACCTATATATACGGAGGTTTTAGGGCTGATTTGAGACGACTTTTCCACGGCAGCCCGACCACATACCTCCACGGTTTTTCCTCTAGATCGCGTTTCTGCGGAGCTCGGGCGGAGCCCTGCTGAGATTAGATCACCACCAACCTCCGGAGTGCCGTCACGCTGCCGGAGAACTCATCTACCTCTCCGTCTCTCTTGCTGGATCAAGAAGGCCGAGATCATCGTCGAGCTGTACGTGTGCTGAACGCGGAGGTGCCGTCCGTTCGGTACTAGATCGTGGGACTGATCGCGGGATTGTTCGCGGGGCGGATCGAGGGACGTGAGGACGTTCCACTACATCAACCGCGTTCTCTAACGCTTCTGCTGTACGATCTACAAGGGTACGTAGATCACTCATCCCCTCTCGTAGATGGACATCACCATGATAGGTCTTCGTGCGCGTAGGAAAATTTTTTGTTTCCCATGCGACGTTCCCCAACACATCTTACTAAGATGAATGAAATTGCAACCCTATTTGCTCATGAGGAAAAGTTTCAATACTATCATATTCTTAAGGTGTTTCCTTTCTCTCTAAAGGGTAAAGCTAAAGACTGATTCAATAATCTTGCCCCTGGTTGTGTGCGTAGCCCCCGGGATATGATTACTACTTCTCCCTCAAGCTTGGGGGAGGCTTCTCTAGCAATTAAATGCCTTGCCTAATCATCCACCTAAGAAAAATGATATACTTGACATATTTTGTAGTGGACTAACCGATGCTTCTAGGGACTACCTAGATAGTTGTGTTGGTTGTGTTTTCAGGGAATGAACAATTGAACAATCTCTAGAGTTATTGGATAATATGCTCAAGAACTCCAATGATTGGACACTCCATGAACTACCACCTGAACCTATACTGAAGAAAAGAGCTATTCTATTCATAAGTCCAGAAGATATGCAAGGGGTAAAGGAATCTATGAAAAATAAAGGAATTAAATTTGAAGATGTTAGAAATCTACCACCTATTGGGCAAATACATGGACAAGATATCCCATCATAGGTAATAAAGGTAAACTCTCTATTGAGATTTGATGAAGGTGATGTTCCATTTACTAAACCTCCTAGTCAATGCTTGGATGATTTTGATGACTTTATTATTTAAGCAAGAAATTTTTATAGATATGTTAATAGTAAACTAAAACATAATGCTATTATGATTTAACACTTAATTAATAGGATGTTTAGAATTGTCAATGATGTCAAGGGCTTATGCAAACATTCACCTATGGTTCATACGCAAATAGAACAAGTCTCTAAGTCACAAAATGTTTCACGTAATGAGATGAACAATAACAAGTGTTAACATGTTGTTAGAGTTATATGACTAGAGGAGGTAGAATGACTCAGGAACCTTTGTATTCTGAGGGTCATCCCAAAGGAATTGAACAAGATTCTCATGTGGTTGGTAAGGATGCACCTAGTTCACTAATGTCTACTACACAACTTTATTCTTGTAGACGCTGTTGGGCCTCCAAGTGAACAATGACATGAGTTATTATGTTGTTAGAGTTACGACTAGAGGAGGTAGAATGACTGATACGTCCATTTTGCATCATGTTTTCATGTTGATATTTATCGCTTCTTGGGCTGTTATTTCACTTCACGGTACAATTCTTATGCCTTTTCTCTCTTATTTTGCAAGGTTTACATGAAGAGGGAGAATGCCGGCAGCTGGAATTCTGGCCTGAAAGTGGAGAAAGTTTGAGATACCTATTCTACGCAACTCCAAACGCCGTAAAAATCAACGATGATTTTTTCTGGATTTATAAAAAAATACTGGGCCGAAGAAGCGCCAGAGGGGCGCCAACAGGTGGCCACAAGCCTGCTAGGCGCGGCCACCCCCTGGCCGTGCCTAGGGGGCTTGTGGGCAGCCTGCTGGCCCACTGGCCCCCTCTTCTGCTATATGAAGGGTTTCGTCCAAAAAAAAATCAAGGAGGAGCTTTTTCGTGGATTCGCCGTCGCCACGAGGCGGAACTTGAGCATAACCAATCTAGAGCTCTGGCAGGACGATCCTGCCCGGGAAATTTCCCTCCCGAAGGGGGAAATCATCGCCATCGTCATCACCAACACTCCTCTCATCGGAGGGGACTCGTCACCATCAACATCTTCATCAGCACCATCTCATCTCCAATCCGTAGTTCATCACTTGTAACCAATCTCCGTCTCGCGACTCCGATTGGTACTTGTAAGGTTGCTAGTAGTGTTAATTACTCTTTGTAGTTGATGCTAGTTGGATTACTTGGTGGAAGAGTTTATGCTCAGATCCTTGATGCTACTCATTACCTCTCTGGTCATGAATATGATTATGCTTTGTGAGTAGTTACTTCTGTTCCTAAGGACATGGGATAAGTCATGCTAATTGTAGTCATGTGAATTTGGTATTCGTTCGATATTTTGATGTGTTGTATGTTGTTTTTCCTCTAGTGGTGTTATGTGAACGTCGACTACATAACACTTCACCATTATTTGGGCCTAGAGGAAGGCATTGGGAAGTAGTAAGTAGATGATGGGTTGCTAGAGTGACAGAAGCTTAAACCCTAGTTTATGCGTTACTTCGTAAGGGGCTGATTTGGATCCACTAGTTTAATGCTATGGTTAGACTTTGTCTTAATTCTTCTCTCGTAGTTGCGGATGCTTGCGAGAGGGGTTAATCATAAGTGGGATGCTTGTCCATGTAAGGGCAGTACCCAAGCGCCGGTCCACCCACGTATCAAACTATCAAAGTAACGAACGCGAATGATATGAACATGATGAAAACTAGCATGACAGAAATTCATGTGTGTCCTCGGGAGCGTTTTTCCTCCCATAAGACTTTGTCCAGGCTTGTCCCTTGCTACAAAAGGGATTGGGCCACTTTGCTGCACCGTTGCTACTTTTGTTACTTGTTGCTCGCTACGAATCATCTCACCACACAATCACTTGTTACCGATAATTTGAGTGCTTGCAGATACTTCATTGCTGAAAACCACTTGTGAGATCCTTCTACTCCTCGTTGGGTTCGACACTCTTACTTATCGAAAGGACTACGATTGATCCCCTATACTTGTGGGTCATCAAGACTCTTTTCTGGCGCCGTTGCCGGGGAGTGAAGCGCCTTTGGTAAGTGGAACTTGGTAAGGAAACATTCATATAGTGTGCTGAAATTTATTGTCACTTGTCACTATGGATACTAATCCTTTGAGGGGCTTGTTCGGGGTATCTTCACCTCGTACGGAAGCACAAATAGTTGCTCCTCAGCCTGCTGCACCTACTGAAAATATTTGCTTTGAATTTCCTTTGGGTATGCTTGAGAAACTGTTGGCTAATCCTTTTACACGAGATGGAACATCACATCCAGACTTGCATCTAATCTATGTAGATGAAGTTTGTGGTTTATTTAAGCTTGCAGGTTTGCCCAAGGATGAGGTCAAGAAGAAGGTCTTTCCCTTATCTTTGAGGGATAAGGCTTTGACATGGTATAGGCTATGTGATGATACTGGATCATGGAACTACAATTGGTTGAAATTGGAATTTCATCAAAAGTTTTATCCTATGCATCTAGTACATCGTGATCGGAATTATATTTATAATTTTTGGCCTCGTGACAGAGAAAGCGTCGCTCAAGCTTGGGGGAGGCTTAAATCAATGTTATATTCATGCCCTAACCATGAGCTCTCGAGAGAAATTATCATTCAGAACTTCTATGCTCGGCTTTCTCATGATGATCGCACCATGCTTGACACTTCTTGTACCGGTTCTTTTATGAAGAGAGATATTGACTTCAAATGGAATTTATTGGAGAGAATTAAACGCAACTCTGAAGATTGGGAGCTTGAAGAAGGTAAGGAGTTAGGTATGAATTTCACGTTTGATTGTGTTAAGTCCTTTGTTGAGACAAATACTTTTTGTGACTTTAGCGCTAGGTACGGACTTGACTCTGAGATAGTAGCTTCACCGTGTGAATCATTTGCTGCTTATATTTATCTCCCCAAAGAGAAGTGGTTTAAATATCATCCTCCTTTAGAAGTCAATGTAGTCAAACCCACTCCAGTTGAAGAGAAATTCATTGCCTATAATGATCCTATTGTTCCCAGTGCCTACATTGAGAAACCACCTTTCCCTGTTAGGATAAAGGATCATTCTAAAGCTTCAACTGTGATACGTAGAGGCCACATTAGAACACCTACACCCCCCTGAGCAAATTAGAGTTGAACCTAGCATTGCTATTATCAAAGATCTCTTGTCCGACGATGTTGAGGGACATAATATTCACTTCTGTGAAGATGCTGCTAGAATTGCTAAACCTCATGCTAGAGACAAACATAGGCCTGTTGTTGGCACGCCTGTGGTTTCTGTTAAGATAGGAGATCATTGTTATCATGGTTTATGTGACTTGGGTGCTAGTGTTAGTGCAATACCTCAATCCTTATATGATGAAATTAAAGACGAGATTGCACCTGTTGAGATAGAGCCTATTGATGTCACTATTCAGCTTGCCAATAGAGATACTATTTGCCCTGTGGGAATTGTTAGGGATGTTGAAGTCTTGTGTGGTAAAACAAAGTATCCTGCCGATTTCCTCGTTCTTTCTATCGCTCAAGATAGCTTTTGTCCCATCATATTTGGCAGACCCTTCCTCAATACCGTCAATGCTCATATTGATTGTGAGAAGCAAGTTGTCACTGTTGGCTTTGAAGGTGTGTCACATGAGTTCAATTTCTCCAAGTTTGGTAGGCAACCTCATGAAAAAGAGTTTCCTAGTAGGGATGAAACTATTGCCTTAGCTTCTATTGCCGTGCCTCCTACTGATCCCTTAGAGCAATACTTGCTTGAGCATGAAAATGATATGCATATGGATGAAAGGGATGAAATAGATAGAGTTGTCTTAGAACAATATCCTATCCTTAAGAATAACTTGCATGTTGAACTGCTTGGGGATCCACCCCCACCAAAGTGTGATCCTGTGTTCGAGCTTAAATGGTTGCCTGATACTCTTAAGTATGCATATCTGGATGAAAAAGAGATATATCCTGTCATTATTAGTGCTAGCCTCTCGGAGCATGAAGAAAAGAAGTTACTAAAAACCCTGAGGAAGCATCGTGCTGCTATTGGATATACTCTTGATGATCTTAAGGGCATTAGTCCCACTCTATGCCAGCACAAGATTAAAACTGATCCTGACTTCAAACCAGTTGCTGATCATCAAAGGAGATTAAATCCTAAGATGAAAAGGTAGTAAGAAAAGAAATACTAAAGCTCCTGGAAGCGGGTATTATCTATCCTGTTGCTCATAGCGATTGGGTGAGTCCGGTGCATGGCGTCCCTAAGAAGGAAGGCATTACCGTTGTCCCTAATGATAAGGATGAACTGATCCCACAGAGGATTATTACTGGCTATAGGATGGTGATCGATTTTAGGAAATTGAATGAACCCACTAGGAAAGATCATTACCCTTTGCCTTTTATCCACCAAATGCTAGAAAGACTGTCTAAACACACACACTTCTGCTTTCTAGACGGTTGTTCTCGTTTCTCCAAAATACCAGTTGCACAATCTGATCAGGAGAAAACCACTTTCACCTGCCCTTTCGGTACCTTTGCTTATAGACGTATGCCTTTTGGCTTATGTAATGCACCTACCACCTTTCAAAGATGTATGATGGCTATATTCTGTGACTTTTGTGAATAGATTGTTGAGGTTTTCATGGATGACGTCTCCGTTTACGGGTCTTCCTTTGATGATTGCCTCAGCAACCTTGATCGAGTCTTGCAGAGATGTAAAGACACCAATCTTGTCTTGAATTGGGAGAAGTGCCACTTTATGGTTAATGAAGGCATCGACTTAGGACATAAAATTTCTGAAAGAGGTATTGAAGTCAATAAGGCTAAGGTTGATGCAATCGAGAAAATGCCATACCCCACAGATATCAAAGGTATAAGAAGTTTCCTTGGTCATGCTGGTTTCTATAGAAGGTTCATTAAAGACTTCTCTAAGATTTCTAGGCCTCTTACCAATCTCTTGCAAAAGGATATTCCTTTTGTTTTTGACGATGATTGTGAGGAAGCCTTCTAAATACTTAAGAAGGCTTTGATAACTGCACTTATTGTTCAACCACCTGATTGGAACTTACCTTTTGAAATCATGTGTGATGCTAGTGATTATGTTGTTGGTGCTGTTCTAGGGCAAAGAGTTGATAAGAAGTTGAATGTTATTCACTATGCTAGCAAAACTCTAGACAGTGCCCAAAGAAACTATGCTACTACAGAGAAGGAATTTTTAGCAGTCGTGTTTACAGGTGAAAAGTTCAGGTCTTACATAGTTGATTCCAAAGTCACTATTCACACTGATCATGCTGCTATTAAGTACCTCATGGAGAAGAAAGACGCTAAACCTAGACTTATCCGATGGGTTCTCTTGCTACAAGAATTTGATTTGCACGTTGTTGACAGAAAGGGTGCAGATAACCGAGTAGCAGATACTTGTCTAGGTTGGAGAACGTTCTTGATGACCCACAACCTATTGATGATAGCTTTCCCGATGAGCAACTGAATGTCATCAGTGCTTCACGTAGTGCACTGTGGTATGCTGATTATGCAAACTATATCGTTGCCAAATATATATCACCTAGTTTCACATACCAGCAAAAGAAGAAAGTCTTCTTTGACTTGAGACACTACTTTTGGGATGATTGATACGTCTCAAACGTATCTATAATATTTGATGGTTTCATGATGTTATCTTGTCATCTTTGGATGTTTAATGTACCTTTTATATATTTTTTGGGACTAACTTATTAATTCAGTGCCAAGTGCAAGTTCCTGTTTTTTCTGTGTTTTTGGCTCTTTTCACATCTGATTTTGGAACAGAGTCCAAACGGAATAAAATCCCCGAAATAAAATTTTCCCGAACGGAAGAAGATCAGGTGGCTTGAGGGCCAAGTCAGGAGGGCTACAGGGGGCCCACAAGCCCGCTAGCCGCCACCAGGGGGGCGGCGGCCAGCAGGCTTGTGGCCTACTTGGGGGCTACAGGGGGCCCACAAGCCCGCTAGCCGCCACCAGGGGGGCGGCGGCCAGCAGGCTTGTGGCCTACTTGGCGCCCCCCTGACCTAGCTCCTTCGCCTATATATTCCCTAAAATACAGAAAAAATAAGGGATCCACGAAAATACTTTTCCGCCGCCACAAGCTTCCGTTTCCGCGAGATCTCATCTGGAGACCCTTCCCAGTGCCCTAACGGAGGGGACTTTGGAGTTGGAGGGCTTCTACATCAACATCATCGCCCCTCCAATGACTCGTGAGTAGTTCATTTCAGACCTACGGGTCCGTAGTTAGTAGCTAGATGGCTTCTTCTCTCTCTTGGATCTTCAATACAAAGTTCTCCATGATCTTCATGGAGATCTATCCGATGTAATCCTCTTTCGCGGTGTGTTTGTCGACGTCCAATGAATTGTGGATTTGTGATCAGATTATCTATGCTATATATTTGAGTCTTTGCTGATTTCTTATATGCATGATTTGATATCCTTGTAAGTCTCTCCGAGTCTTGGGTTTTGTTTGGCCAACTAGATCTATGATTCTTGCAATGGGAGAAGTTTTTGGTTTTGGGTCCTTACCGTGTGGTGACCTTTCCCAGTGACTGTAGGGGCAGCAAGGCACACATCGTGTAGTTTCCATCAAGGGTAACAAGGTGGGCTTTGTCGTAGATATGAGATTGTCCATCTACATCATGTCATCTTGCTTAAGGCGTTACTCTGTTCTTTTGGACTTAATACACTAGATGCATGCTGGATAGCGGTCGACGTGTGGAGTAATGGTAGTAGATGCAGAAAGTATCGGTCTACTTGTTTTGGACGTGATGACTATAGATATAATAATTGCCATAGATGACGTCACGACTTTGCGCGGTTCTATCAATTGCTCGACAGTAATTCGTTCACCCACCATCTAGTTGCTTTCATGAGAGAAGCCACTAGTAAACACTACGGCCCCCGGGTCTATTCACATCTATCGTTTCCACTTTCGCTTTTACTTTGCTTTGTTACTTTGTTGCTTTCAGTTCTCACTTGGCGAACAATCTATAAGGGATTGACAACCCCTTCATAGCGTTGGGAGCAAGTTTTTTGTGTTTGTGCAGGCACTTGAGATACTCCTTCACTGGATCGATACCTTGGTTCTCAAACTGAGGGAAATACTTACCACCGCTGCGCTACATCACCCTTTCCGCTTCGAGGGAACACCAACGCAAGGCTCCAAGGCCACGGGGAAAATCCTGTGCATATTTGCCTAGGAAGTCCCTTAAGGTGTAGTCGTAGCAGAAGGATTCCTGGTGTCGTAGCACGTTTCTGGCGCCGTTGGAAGGTCTTTTGTTGCAGTAGCAGAAGTATTTCTGGTGCCGTTGCCGGGGAAGGAGAGATCTATCCAAGTAGGTCTCACAAACTCATCTCTTGCATTTACCTTTTTGTCAGTTGCCTCTCGTTTTCCTCTCCCCCACTTCACACTTACCGTTTTCATTTGCCTTTCTCCTTTTCCTTTTGCCTTTTTGCCTTTCTCCTTTGCCGTTTTCTTTTGCCCGTTTCACTCTCTCTTCCTGCTCGTTTGTGTGTGAGATAGTCCATCAATGGCTAGACCCACCACTCCAAATGATACTCCTGAGAATGAAGTTCTCAATTTCAGGCAGAATGAGGAACAAAATTTAAAGGACGCTTGGTATAGGATTTGCAATGCTCAAAGTAGATCTACTCGTAAGCAATCCACTACCGTTCTTCTTCAAAGTTTTTATGTTGGAATTTCTCCTTGGAATAGGTATATCCTTGATACCATTGTAGGCGAGAATTTTTTGGGGAGCCATACTATTGACTCCTATGGAGCTATCATCAATTTGGTAGGCTCACCCCCGCTCATGGTTAATGGAACAACCTTAACCCTGGAACACGTGATGCAAAGGCTTGACGCTATTGAAAACAAAATTGCCACAGTTGAACTTATTGAGGGTTTGGATAGAAAGATCCACAATCAAATTACTCAGTACGGATCCAAAGTGGGAAATTTTTAGAAAAATTTATGGGAGAAGGAACTTATAGTTAATGATTCTTCTAGAATTGGCAAACTAGAATATGTCATAACCAACTTGGGTTCCGCTTTTGCCGCTGTGCAAAATACTCCAAATCTCAAAAAGACCGTCAAGTCGGTTTTTGTTCCTAAAGCTAGTGGTGAGTCATCCAATAAAGATGAAGATCTTAAGATGATAAATGATCACACTTCTTATGGTTTGAGCACCAAAGATGACTATACGTGATTCCATCACCTTTTGCCTAGCTAAGGGCGTTAAACAAAAGCGCTTGTTGGGAGGCAACCCAACGAATCTATCCATTTTCTTTCTGTTTTGTGTTTTCCACACTTTCATAATTCTGTTATGATTGTGTTTTTTGTGTTTCTTTTTGCGTTTGTGCCAAGCAAAACCGTTATGATTAGTCTTGGGGATGATCGTTTGGTCATGCTGGAAAAGACAGAAACTTTCTGCTCACGAAAAGATTTTTTTTTTCTGTAAGAGCTTTTGAGTTGATTCTTTTTGCTGCTTCTTGCTACGCAAATGCTTCAAACTGTCGTAATTGTTCAGGATTTTTGAAGTACCATAAGTATATGAAATATACAAATTGCTACAGACTGGTCTGCTGTTAACAGATTCTGTTTTTGTTGTGTTGGTTGCTTATTTTGATGAAACTATGGATAGTATCGGGGGGTATGAGCCATGGAAGATTGAAAATACAGTAACCCAACATCAGATAAGTAGAATTTAAGTTTGCTACAGTACCTAAGGAAGTGGTGGTTTGCTTTCTTATACTAATGTTATCACGAGTTTCTGTTTAAGTTTCGGGTTGTGAAGTTTCAAGTTTTGGGTGAAGTTCTTATGGACAAAGAGATAAAGAGTGGCAAGAGCTCAAGCTTGGGGATGCCCAAGGCACCCCAAGAGATTCAAGGATGCCGTAAAATCCTAAGCTTGGGGATGCCCCGGGAAGGCATCCCCTCTCTCGTCTTCAATCCATCGGTAACGTTACTTGGGGCTATATTTTTATTCACCACATGTTATGTGTTTTTGCTTGGAGCGTCTTGTATCGTAGGAGTCTTTTATTTTTGTTGTGTCACAATCATCCTTGTTGCACACTTAGAGAGAGAGACATGCACTCACCGTGATTTTGTCAAGCTTCACTTATATCCTTTGGTAGACAATTCAGCTCACATGTGCTTCACTTATATCTTTTGAGCTAGATGCTTTTGCTCTATGTGCTTCACCTATATCTTTTAGAGCATAGAGATGCGTGGCTTGGTAGTTGATCTATGCTATGAAAGTAGTCTCAAAAGGGGTAGTTATCCAAAGGGATATGAAAACTTCCACCTTCATGTGCATTGAATAGTTAGAGAAGTTTGATTCATCTCAATTAGTTTTGAGTTGTGGTTTTGGTAATATTGAAGTTATGCTAGTAAGGTGTTGCGGATCTAGAAATACTTGTGTTGAAGTTAGTGATTCCCGTAGCATGCACGTATGGTGAACCACTATGTGACGAAGTCTGAGCATGATTAGTCTTTTGATTGTCATCCTTTGTGTGGCGGTCGGGATCGCGTGATGGTTTATACTTACCAACCCTTCCCCTAGGAGTATGCATTGAATGCTTTGTTTCGATTACTAATAAAACTTTTGCAACAAGTATATGAGTTCTCCATGACTAATGTTGAGTCCATGGTTTAGATGCACTTTCACCTTCCACCATCACTATCTTCTTAGTGCCGTGCAACTTTCGCCGGTGCACAAAACCCACCATTAGCCTCCCTCAAAACAGCCACCATACCTACCTACTATGGCTTTTTCAAAGTCATTCCGAGATATATTGCCATACAACTACCACCAAGACATGTGCCACCACGTCTACATTGCCATTGCATGATCGTAAGATAGCTAGCATGATGTTTCCATTAATGTCTATGCCATGCTAGATCATTGTCACGATACACTACCGAAGGCATTCCATATAGAGTCATCGTTGCTCTAAGTTTTGAGTTGAAAGTGTGATGATCATCATTGATGGAGCATTGTCCCATGTGAGGAAATAAAAGAGGCCAAAGATGCCCACGAAAATAAAAAAGTAAAAAATAAAAAAAGAGGCCAAAGATCCCACCAAAAAAATAAAAAAATAAAAAAAGAGAGAGAAAAAGAGAGAAGGGACAATGCTACCACCTTTCCACACTTGTGCATATTAAGCACCATGATCTTCATGATTGAGAGTCTCTCGTTTTGTCAGCACCATATAGCTAGTGGGAAATTTTCATTATATAACTTGGCATGTATATTCCAATGATAGGCTTCCTCAAAATTGCCTTAGGTCTTCGTGAGAAAGCAAGTTGGATGCACACCCACTAGTTTTCTTTAAGAGCTTTCACATACTCTTAGCTCTAGTGCATCATTTGTATGGCAATCCCTACTCATTCACATTGATATCTATTGACGAGCATCTCCACAGCTCATTGATATGCCTAGTTAATGTGATCGTCTTCTCCTTATTTTGTCTTGCAACCTCCACCACACTCCACACCATTTATAGTGCTAAAACCATGGCTCACGCTCATGTATTGCATGAGAGTTGAAAAGGTTTGAGAAAGTAAAGGTGTGAAACAATTACTTGGCCAATACCGGGGTTGTGCATGATTTAAATTTGTTGTGCAATGATGATAGAGCATAGCCAGACTATATGCTTTTGTAGGGATAACTTTCTTTTGGCCTTGTTATTTTGAAAGTTCATGATTACCTTGCTAGTTTGCTTGAATTATTATTGTTTCCACGTCAATAGCAAACTATTGTTTTGAATCTAATGGATCTGAACATTCACGTCACATAAGAGGAGTTACAAAGGACATCTATGCTAGGTAGCATGAAAGCATCAAAAATTCATTCTTTATCACTTCCCTACTCGAGGACAAGCAGGAGTTAAGCTTGGGGATGCTTGATACGTCTCAAACGTATCTATAATTTTTGATGGTTTCATGCTGTTATCTTGTCATCTTTTGATGTTTTATGTACCTTTTATATTTTTTTGGGACTAACTTATTAATTCAGTGCCAAGTGCGAGTTCCTGTTTTTTCTGTGTTTTTGGCTCTTTTCAGATCTGATTTTGGAACGGAGTCCAAACGGAATAAAATCCCCCAAAATAATTTTTTCCCGAACGGAAGAAGATCAGGGGGCTTGAGGGCCAAGCCAGGAGGGCTACACGGGGCCCACAAGCCCCCTAGCCGCCACCAGGGGGGCGGCGGCCAGCAGGCTTGTGGCCTCCCTGGCGCCCCCCTGACCTAGATCCTTTGCCTATATATTCCCTGAAATACAGAAAAATAAGGGATCCACGAAAATACTTTTCCGCCGCCGCAAGCTTCTGTTTCCGCGAGATCTCATCTGGAGACCCTTCCCGGTGCCCTGCCGGAGGGGACTTTGGAGTTGCAGGGCTTCTACATCAACATCATCGCCCCTCCAATGACTCGTGAGTAGTTCACTTCGGACCTATGGGTCCGTAGTTAGTAGCTAGATGGCTTCTTCTCTCTCTTGGATCTTCAATACAAAGTTCTCCATGATCTTCATGGAGATCTATCCGATGTAATCCTCTTTGGCTGTGTGTTTGTCGAGATCCGATGAATTGTGGATTTGTGATAAGATTATCTATGATATATATTTGAGTCTTTGCTGATTTCTTATATGCATGATTTTATATCCTTGCAAGTCTCTCCGAGTCTTGGGTTTTGTTTGGCCAACTAGATCTATGATTCTTGCAATGGGAGAAGTGCTTGGTTTTGGGTTCTTACCGTGTGGTGACCTTTCCCAGTGACAGTAGGGGCAGCAAGGCACACATCGTGTAGTTGCCATCAAGGGTAACAAGGTGGGCTTTGTCGTAGATATGAGATTGTCCATCTACATCATGTCATCTTGCTTAAGGCGTTACTCTGTCCTTTTGGACTTAATACACTAGATGCATGCTGGATAGCGGTCGACGTGTGGAGTAATAGTAGTGGATGCAGAAAGTATCGGTCTACTTGTTTTGGACGTGATGCCTATAGATATAATCATTGCCATAGATGACGTCGTGACTTTGCGCGGTTCTATCAATTGCTCGACAGTAATTCGTTCACCCATCGTCTACTTGCTTTCATGAGAGAAGCCACTAGTAAACACTGCGGCCCCCGGGTCTATTCACATCTATCGTTTCCACTTTCGCTTTTACTTTGCTTTGTTACTTTGTTGCTTTCAGTTCTCACTTGGCGAACAATCTATAAGGGATTGACAACCCCTTCATAGCGTTGGGAGCAAGCTTTTTGTGTTTGTGCACGCACTTGAGATACTCCTTCACTGGATCGATACCTTGGTTTTCAAACTGAGGGAAATACTTACCACCGCTGCGCTACATCACCCTTTCCGCTTCGAGGAAACACCAACGCAAGGCTCCAAGGCCACGGGGGAAATCCTTTGCATATTTGCCTAGGACGTCCCTTAAGGCATAGCCGTAGCAGAAGGATTCCTGGTGCCGTAGCACGTTTCTAGCGCCATTGGAAGGTCTTTTGTTGCAGTAGCAATGATCCTCACATTTATAAGGAAGGAGTAGATAGTGTTATTAGACGTTGTGTACCTGAACATGAACAAGGACAGATCCTACAGAAGTGTCACTCCGAGGCCTACGGAGGACACCATGCGGGAGATAGAATTGCACACAAGGTATTGCAATCAGGCTTCTATTGGCCCACTCTTTGCAAGGATGCCCGTAAGTTTGTCTTGTCTTGTGACGAATGTCAAAGAATAGGTAATATTAGCAAACATTAAGAAACGCCTATGAACTATTCACTTGTCATTGAACCATTTGATGTCCGGGGCTTTGATTATATGGGACCTTTTCCAAAATCTAACGGGTATACTCATATCCTAGCTGCTGTTGATTATGTCACTAAGTGGGTAGAAGCTATCCCCACTAGTAGTGTTGATCACAACACCTCTATCAGGATGCTTAAAGAAGTTATTTTACCTAGATTTGGAGTCCCTAGATATCTAATGATAGACGGTGGTTCACATTTCATTCATGGTGCTTTCCGTAAAACGCTTGCTAAGTACGATGTCAACCATAGAATTGCGTCTCCCTATCACCCTCAGTCCAGTGGTCAAGTAGAGCTAAGAAATAGAGAGATTAAACTAATTCTGCAAAAGACTGTCAACAGGTCTAGAAAGAATTGGTCTAAGAAGCTCGATGATGCACTGTGGGCTTATAGAACTGCCTATAAGAATCCCATGGGCATGTCTCCGTACAAAATGGTGTACGGTAAAGCATGTCATCTACCTCTTGAGCTAGAGCATAAAGCTTATTGGGCAATCAAATAGCTCAACTTTGATTTCAAACTTGCTGGTGAGAAGAGGTTATTTGACATTAGCTCGCTTGATGAATGGAGAACTCGGGCATATGAGAATGCCAAGTTGTTCAAAGACAACGTTAAGAGCTGGCATGATAAGAGGATACAAAAGCGTGAGTTCAATGTAGGTGATTATGTCTTGCTATATAACTCCCGTTTAAGATTCTTTGCAGGCAAGCTTCTCTCTAAATGGGAGGGTCCCTATGTTGTTGAGGAAGTATATCATTCTGGCGCTATCAAGATCAACAACACGGAAGGTAATTGTCCGAGAGTGGTAAATGGGCAGAGAATGAAGCATTATATCTCAGGTACCCCCATAAATGTTGAGAGCAATATCATCAATACCATAATTTCGATAGAATATCTAAGGGACATTTATCATCCTGTTTCAGACTCCGAAAACAAAGAGGTATGTGATTCGGTAAGAAAACAGACTCCAAAACTTTTCCAGTAGGAAATTTTCTCTGTTTTGGAATATTTGAAAAAATACAAAAATTGGAAGTAGTCTGGAAAGCGCGTGAGGAGGCGACAAGCCTGCCAGGCGCGGGCCCACCCCCTGGCCGCGCTTGGGGGGCTTGTGGCCACCTCGTGCGCCTCCCGGACTCCGTTTTCATGCGGAGTACTCCTTCTGGTCTGGAAAAAATCAATATATATTCTCATGTTTGACCTGACCCTCGTATCACGCAGATTTCCTCTGTTTTCGTTTCGAGCCTGTTTTCTGCTGCAGATTTAGAGCAAGATGTCGTCTCAGGAATCTGTGGGGAGAACAATCTCCCTCGAGTTTATGGATAAGTAAGTGCTGATCTGAAAAGTATGGAGGTCATGGAGGCTAAGGAAAGGCTACCTAAAGAAACCAAGGGCAAAACCAAGGAGAAGAATCAGGCATGGGACGACGTGCAATCTGTGCTCAACAGGGAAGAAGTTGAAGAAGTGGATTTCCTCCAACCCTACCTCCACCTACTTTCTCCATCCTTGATTGAACTCTTGAGGTTTTGTGAAACAACTCGTTCTCGCAATACTTGTCTCACTCGTGAAGTTGTTTTGCTGGAAAAACATATCGCAGATCTCCAAGGTGTAAATCAAAGATTAATGGCCCTATTGGAGTCAAAGATTGCAACAACTCCTCCACCATCACCTCCAAAGGAAGACCACTGAGCATGGGTATGGGCAATCCCCTTGGCTTGTGCCAAGCTTGGGGGAGTTACCTCGGTATCGTATCACCATCACATCTTTTTCCTTTACCTTTGTTTTAGTTTTCCTTTTCAGTTTTCTCTTTCTCTAGTAGATTAAAAGTCTTAGTGTTTTAGTCTTGAGTTTTGCTTTGTGTCACCCCCGATGTATTCGAGCTCGTGAGTCATATAATAAAGAGTGTCTTAGTTGAAGGGCTTTGCCTCTTGCCATGATCAATAGATTGGGAAAAGAACAAAAGCATGAAAAATCATATAATGATCTTATGGGAAGTGATGGCTTCACATATAAAAAGAATGATGATTGAGACTTGTTGAGGGTAGACAAACGTAGACCTTGGTCATTGTTGCAATTAATAGGAAGTGATGAAGAAGGTGAGGTTCACATATAAATATATCATCTTTGACACCATCTATGATTGTGAACACTCACTAAAATATTACATGCCTAGAAGTAGATGTTGGACAAGGAATACAACATAATGAATTGTGTTTGCTTGGTTCCGAACAATGTTATATGATTAGAGATCCCTTAGCATGTGACGATTGCTTCCACCTCATATTAGCCAAAACTCCCGCACCAAGTAGAGATACTACTTGTGCATCCATAAACCTTGAACCCAGTTTTGCCATGAGAGTCCACCATACCTACCTATGGATTGAATAAGATCCCTCAAGTAAGTTGTCATCGGTGCAAGCAATAATAATTGCTCTCTAATATGTATGATCTATTAGTGTGTGGAAAATAAGCTTTGTACGAACCTGTGGTGAGGAAGACATAAAAGCGATAGACTGCATAATAAAGTTCTTTATCACAGGAGGCAATATAAAGTGACGTTCCTCCGCACTAAGGGGGCACGCATCCAAACCTCAAAACTGCATGAAAACCTCTGCTTCCCTCTGCGAAGGGCCTATCTTGTATCTTTACTTTTTTCCCTTGAAAGAGTCATGGTGATCTTCACCAATTCCTTGTTTCGCCTTCTTCTTGGCTAACGTCATATGCTTGGGAAAGATCTATATTCATATGTCAACTTGGAAGTAAGTATTCATGGAGTATTATTGTTGACATTACCCTTGAGGTAAGCAGTTGAGAGGCAAAACTATAAGCCCCTATCTTTCTCTGTGTCCAGCTGAAACTTTGATCTCATGAGTACCACGTGAGTTGTAGCAATTGTAGAGAACGAAAAAATGATTGAGTATGTGGGTTTGCTTTACAAGCTCTTATTTGACTCTTTCTGATGTTGTGATAAATTGCAATTGCTTCAATGACTAAAGGCTATCGGTTGTTAATTCTCGGTAAGGTTCTTGATCCATGCTTTACTTTGTGAAGGAATTATCACTTTAGCATTAGGGATTATATGTTGGTATTGCTGTTCTGATCATGATCATGATGCATGCATGTTTGTATCTTGTTTTGTCGACAGCTCTCTTCCTAAACACGTGGACATA
The DNA here is from genome assembly GCF_904849725.1 of Hordeum vulgare subsp. vulgare. Taxonomy (NCBI): domain Eukaryota; kingdom Viridiplantae; phylum Streptophyta; class Magnoliopsida; order Poales; family Poaceae; genus Hordeum; species Hordeum vulgare. The sequence continues at coordinate 565,208,529 of NC_058524.1, read as the reverse complement.
TTTATTGAGCTAGGCTTTCGCTTGAGGACAAGCGAGGTCTAAGCTTGGGGGAGTTGATACGTCCATTTTGCATCATGTTTTCATGTTGATATTTATCGCTTCTTGGGCTGTTATTTCACTTCACGATACAATTCTTACGCCTTTTCTCTCTTATTTTTAAGGGTTTACATGAAGAGGGAGAATGCCGGCAGCTGGAATTCTAGCTTGAAAGTGGAGCAAGTTTGAGATACCTATTCTGCGCAACTCCAAACGCCGTAAAAATCAACGATGATTTTTTTCTGGATTTATAAAAAATACTGGGCCGAAGAAGCGCCAGAGGGGCGCCAGCTGGTGGCCACAAGCCTGCTAGGCGCGGCCACCCCCTGGCCGCTCCTAGGGGGCTTATGGGCAGCCTGCTGGCCCACTGTCCCCCTCTTCTTCTATACGAAGGGTTTCGTCCGGAAAAAATCAAGGCGGAGCTTTTTCGTGGATTCACCGCTGCCACGAGGCGGAACTTGAGCAGAACCAATCTAGAGCTCCAGCAGGACGATCCTGTTGGGGAAACTTCCCTCCCGGAGGGGGAAATTGTCGCCATCGTCATCACCAACACTCCTCTGATCGGAGGGGACTCATCACCATCAACATCTTTATCAGCACCATCTCATCTCCAAACCCTAGTTCATCACTTGTAACCAATCTCCGTCTCGCGACTTCGATTGGTACTTGTAAGGTTGCTAGTAGTGTTAATTACTCCTCGTAGTTGATGCTAGTTGGATTGTTTGGTGGAAGAGTTTATGTTCAGATCCTTGATGCTACTCATTACCTCTCTAGTAATTTGATGTGTCCTCAAGAACAAAAGTAACTACTCACAAAGCATCAAATATCAAATATCTGAACATAAACTCTTCCACCAAGTAATCCAACTAGCATCAACTACAAAGAGTAATTAACACTACTAGCAACCTTACAAGTACCAATTGGAGTCGCGAGATGGAGATTGGTTACAAGAGATGAACTAGGGTTTGGAGATGAGATGGTGCTGATGAATATGTTGATGGTGATGAGTCCCCTCCAATGAGAGGAGTGTTGGTGATGACGACGGCGATGATTTCCCCCTCCGGGAGGGAAGTTTCCCCGACAGGATCGTCCTGCCGGAGCTCTAGATTGGTTCTGCTCAAGTTCCGCCTCGTGGCGGCAGCGAATCCTCCGAAAAGCCTCCTCCTGATTTCTTCCAGACCGAAACCCTTCTTGTAGCAAAGGGGGAGAGCCAGAGGGCCAAGTGGGAGCCCACAAGCCCCCTAGGCGCGGCTAGATGGGAGGTCGCGCCTAGCAGGCTTGTGGCCTCCTGCTGGCACCCCTCTGGCACTTCTTCGGCCCAGTATCTTTTATAAATCCCAAAAAAAATCCACGTTGATTTTCACGGCTTTTGGAGTTGCGCAGAATAGGCATCTCAAACTTGCTCCTTTTTCAGGCCAGAATTCCAGCTGCCGGCATTCTCCTCTTCAAGTAAACCTTGCAAAATAAGAGAGAAAAGGCATAAGTATTGTACCGTGAAGTGTAATAACAGCCCAAAAAGCAATAATTATCGACATGAAAGCTTGATGCAAAATGGACGTATCAACGCGTGCTACCCTGATCAGGTAGGCGGTGATAACCCTGTGAGCCCAGTTGAGTTGTTTTGGGCGCGTCCCCGGTTGTCGATGGTACGATGAGAGAGTCACGGGTCAGGCAGGTTTCATTGGAGCAACACTGGTCCACCGGAATGGGACCCCGAGGTTAGTGCTCCATAGTGTGGGTAAAGTGTGCAACCTCTGCAGAGTGTCAAACCTATTCGAATATTCGTGTCCAGGGTATTGGACAGCCCGACCAGACCTCAGTAGATGGTCAACCATATCCGTGTTATTAATGATGGAAGAACTCTTCAAAGGGTTAGAGATGCTCGATAAGTATTCTCGGTGTTGTGAGACAATCCAAACATGAGTAAGTCGGTACAATCAGTAATCTTGCTTGATAATTTACTATATTGATTGACATGCTTTTGTTTGCTGCATTACTTGGTTGTTGTGAGCTTGCGAGTACATCCCAAGTACTCACCTGACGTATCATGCCAGATGCAGGAGAAGCCGAGGACGGAGGTCCTGATGGTCCGTACTAGGAAGTGCCCACATCAGTGTCCCTGTGGATGGAGTTGTCGTTATGTTCCACTACGCCGTAGAAGTACTTAGTAGTCTTGAGGCCCCATTGTGTTTCATAAATAATGTAGATACTGTTGTAGCACCGAGAGTGCCTTTGGGCTCGCTATCCTTGTAAGATATTTACTTGTAACCATTTCTGAGTGTTTCCAGAAGACATGATCTCTGGGTTGGAAACACTGGTAATCCGGTTCTCTGAGCCGGGGTGCCACTATGCTTGGTATCAGATCCACGCCGACTGTAGGACACCCTAGTTAGCCACGTTAGCACGACGAGTAATATAGTGTCTTGAGTATGCATTTGCTTGTTGCATTTTGATTGCTGCATGGCATGCATCATGATTCATTGTTTCACTAACCTTTGGCTTTGTGAGTGTAGATGGCACCAGTCCCATATCATTTCCAGTATGAGCCTGCACCGTCCTCCTTTGCAGCACTGCTCCAAAATGTTTGGTTTCGACTGTACCCTCACGGCGAAGAACCAGTGTACCAGGTGTTTCAGGAGCAGCTTGCCGAGTCCGTGTACGAGTACCATGCACATGCTTACTTGGTTGCGAGCTCGGATATTGGTAGCTACTCTCGCTCTACTAAGGGCGGAACGACTTCTACTCCGGAGCTGGCAATCCAGTTTCTGAAGTGGAGGCTCTCACTGACTTGCGCTTTCACGAGGTCGAGATGCAGACTCATCCAGGTTTCTTCCACTATCCCACCCTGTCGCCTTCGACAGGGCGAGTCATTTTTGCTCATGTAGACCCTGCATGTGACCGTGCGACTGCTGTGCTGTCTCGCTATGTGAATGCCAACTATCGCACGATTGTATCCCTGGCTGAGGAGTTGTCTCGTCTCCAGGCGGCACTTGTCGCCGCAACTGCAGTGCCACCTCTACCCCAGTCTACTGTTCCACCCCCATATTCACCACCAGTTCCACCCCCACCCGGATTTGATATTTCCGCTAGCTCTTCAGTGCCGCCAGGCACTTCGTCTGGCAGCCGCCGTGACACTCCTTCTGAGTAGGCCTCACTCCTAGCCACTCCTGCTGCTCCGATGCTGAGGCGTCATGCTCCTTCTTCCTCGGAAGCAGGACCGTCCCGTCAGCGTCGTCGTGTTTTCTTTGGTCCGGAGGATGAGATCAACATCATCAGTTCTGACTCCGACTCAGGATCAGATGACGAGGAGTCTGCAGTCTATCAGCTATCGTGCCATCCGCGCCACTAGAGTCGAGGTTGGAGTTGCTGAGCATGCATCTTTGCATATGTCAACTGTCGTATGAGCAGTCTAGTTATGATATGTACCCTACTAGCTTGCCATGAATAATGTTGGGTCGTATTGTATAATTATGTTGTTTGCTTATTCGCTTTTCTCGTGAACTCTCTTCTGGTGTTTTATGGCCAGGCTTTCCCTTATGGATGTTGCTCATCGATTTGGTATTTTGCAATGGGAACAACAATTTAGGATGAAGAGAAGCTGTAGCCAAAGCGGCGATGGAACCCCTATCCGTCGATCCGCCAGACAGGCAGGTCAACAACCAGAAGACCTACCACCTCCACCACCCCAGGCACCGACTACTGATCAGATCATGAGGATGTTTGAGGAAAAGAGGAACCAGGATCTTATGGAATTTCTGAGAAGCATGGAGGCCATGGTAGGACAGAATAACAACAATGTGTCACGTTCCAAGTTGTCAGACTTCCAGCGCACTAAGACACCCAACTTTGGTCAAGCCGTGGATCTGATAGAAGCCGATGACTGGCTAAGGACTATTGTAAAGAAGCTAGACATAGCCCGTTGCAATAAAGCAGATAAGGTCCCTTTTGCCACTCACTACTTAGAAGGGCCAGCAACTATATGGTGGGATAACACAAAGGCAACATGGCCATGTGGAGAAGAGATTACTTGGGAAAGATTCAACGAAGCATTCCGCAAATACCATATCCCTACTGGCATAACGAAGGTGAAGCAAAGAGAATTCCTTGCTCTTACACAAGGAGGTATGTCAGTAGCTGAGTATCTGAACAAGTTAAACAAACTGGCACGATACTCTACCCATGACGTATCCACTGAGGAAAGGAAGATAGATCGCTTCCTAGGAGGACTGAATCATACCCTCCTTTGTCAGCTCTGTATGCTGGATTTTCTGGACTTTCAGACTCTGGTAAACAAGGCTTTCATAGCCGAACGGGAGCATAAGACCGGGTATGATGACCGCAAGAGGAAGTTTGAACCCAAGAAGGACAACAAGGAACACATTGCACATAAGCCACATATTGGCAACCAAGCACATCCGTATACAAGCCTACCTGGAACAATAGCAACAATACCAACAAGAGAGTGAGCCAGAACAAGACCTTCGGCAAACAACCAGTACTAGAGGATTGCCGCCGCAATGACACTTGCTTCACTTGCAGCCAGAGTGGACACTATGCCAAGCAGTGCCCCACCAACAACGGGAAACCAACCTCTGACGTCAAGCCGCAGGTCAACACCATTTGATGCCGCCCTAATCCCAACTATAACCAAGGCCGCGTCTACCATGTCTCCTTCGAGGAAGCGTGCAAAGCTCTAGAAGTCGTCCTCGGTATGTTCTTTGTTAACAACATACCCGTAGTAGTTTTATTTGATTTTGGGGCTTCCCACTCATTTATTTCGCGGAGTTTTGCCACCTTGCACAAGTTTTCCCCTTTGTTGTTGGAAAAGATCATGGTGGTACAATCCCGTGGCTCGGTGCTTAGAACAAATCTCATATACCGTGATCTAGAAATACTGATACAAGGAGCTAAGTTCCCAGCTCCACTTATTGCTATCGAATCCTCGGGATTGGATGTGATACTCAGAATGGACTGGTTGACACCCCATCAAGTGTGTATCAATTGTGCCACCAGGACCATGACGCTGGTTAATCCGGCCGGACAAATCGTCCAATTTCTTGCCAACAAGATGATGTCAAGGAAAGGAATGACATACCAAGCTAATGTCACGGACATGAACTTGATTCCAGTGGTATGCGAATTTTCGGACGTATTCCCCGAGGAATTACCAGGAATGCCACCCGATCGGGAATTGGAGTTCGCAATTGAATTAGTCCCCGACACTGCCCCCTATTTACAAGAAATACTACCGTATGCCAGGTCTGGAGTTGGCACAGCTAAAGAAGCAGTTGGACGAATTATTGCAGAAAGGATATATCTGTCCAAGCATCTCACCATGGGGATCACCAGTATTGTTTGTCAAGAAGAAGGATGGAAGTTTGTGAATGTGCATAGACTATCGCCAACTGAATGAGGTCACTATTAAAAACAAGTACCCGCTTCCCCGCATTGATGATTTATTCGACCAGTTAAATGGAGCACGAGTATTCTCCAAGATTGACCTCAGGACAGGGTATCATCAGCTAAAAATCAGAAAAGAAGATATACCCAAGACAGTGTTCACCACCCGATATGGCCTGTATGAATTTACGGTCATGTCATTTGGACTGACAAATGCTCCATCCTATTTCATGAGCATGATGAACAAACTTTTCATGGATTTCCTAGATAAATTTGTGGTGGTGTTCATTGATGATATCCTTATATATTCCAAGAATGAAGAAGAGCACAAACAACATCTCCGTGCTGTCTTGGAAAGACTGAGATCCCATCAATTATACGCCAAGTTTAGTAAGTGCGAGTTTTGACTGAAAGAAGTGGGATTTTTGGGGCACAAACTGTCCGAACAAGGTGTGGCCGTCGACCCCAGCAAGGTAACATCAGTATTAAACTAGAAGACACCAGTCAGGATGACCGAAGTCCGTAGCTTCCTGGGATTGGCAGGCTACTACCGATGGTTCGTAGAAGGCTTCTCCAAGATAGCCATGCCACGGACGGAATTTCTTAAGAAAAATCAGAGATTCGTCTAGGCGACAGAATGCGACAGGAGTTTTCTGGAACTAAAGACAAGACTAACGACAACACCTGTCCTAGTCCTTCCAGACATCCACAAGAGTTTTGATATTTACTGTGATGCTTCCCGAAGAGGAATCGGTTGCGTGCTGATGCAGGAAGGAAGGGTTGTAGCATATGCATCCCGACAGCTACGACCGCATGAGGAGAACTACCCGACACATGACTTGGAACTAGCAGCCGTGGTTCATGCCTTGAAAATTTGGAGACATTACCTTATTGGACAATGGTGCGAAATATACACGGACCACAAAAGTCTTAGGTATATATTCATCCAACCTGATTTGAATCTCAGGTAACGATGATGGCTTGAACTAGTCAAGGACTATGACCTTGGACTCAACTATAATCCGGGAAAAGCCAATGTGGTCGCAGACGCTCTCAGTAGGAAACCGATTACTGTGAATGCATTAATGGGGAGCATGCACCCAAGGTTACAAGAGGAATTAGCTAGCCTCAACATGATATTATGCGGTCCAACTACTCCGGATACACTGGAAATCACTCCCACTCTCATAGAAGAGATCAAGAAGGCTCAAGAATGAGATGAAGGAATCAAGAAGATCAAGGAATCGATTCTGAAAGGGAAAGACAAATCCTTCCGAGTAGATGACCAAGGTATTTTATGGTTCGAGAAACGGATATGCGTCCCCGACCAGGATGGCCTGAGACAACAAATACTCAGGGAAGCTCATGATTCCGCATATTCTATCCATCTAGGAGGTAAAAAGATGTACCAGGATCTAAGAGAGACATTTTGGTGGTCAGGAATGCGAAGGGATATGGCCTATTATGTCGCCTGTTGTGACATCTGCAACAAGGTTAAGGCGGAACACCAAAAACACGCTGGGTTACTACAGCCGTTACCGGTTCCCCAATGGAAGTGGGACGACATATGCATGGACTTCATTGTCGGACTACCCAAGTCAACTAGGGGCAATGATGCTATCTGGGTCATTGTGGATATGCTCACGAAAGTAGCCCACTTTATCCCGGTAAAGACCACTTTCAACGCCAATCAACTGGCACAGCTATACATGTCCCGGATAGTAAGCCTTCATGGAGTACCCAAATCTATCACCTTAGATAGAGGCTCCCTATTCACCTCGGCATTCTGGCTACGACTACATCAAGCTTTGGGAACCATGCTGAAGCACAACACAGCATACCATCCGCAGACGGATGGACAGACGGAAAGAGTGAACCAGATATTGGAGGATATGCTTCGGTCATGTGCTCTCACTCATGGACCCAAATGGGAAGATAGCCTACCCTATGCGGGATTCTCCTACAACAATAGCAATCAGACAAGTCTGAAGATGTCACCGTTTGAGGCATTATATGGATGAAAGTGTCGCACCCCATTGAACTGGTCCCAGACAGGAAATAGTCGCATCTTTGGCACGGACTTGATGTTGGAGGCTGAGAAACAGGTCAAAGACATTCAGGAGCGCCTTCGAGCAGCCAAGTCCCGTCAAAAGAGTTATTATGATCCAAAGCACCGGGAAGTGACCTTTGAGCCCGGAGAATATGCTTACCTCCGAGTAACCCCCATGAAAGGAATAAAAAGGTTTCGCACACGGGGAAAGCTCGCACCAAGATACATCGGTCCCTTTACAGTAATCACTAGAAGAGGCAGAGTAGCATATCAGTTGGAATTACCGTCAGAATTGTCAGATGTGTGATAACCCACAAGTATAGGGGATCACAACAGTTTTCGAGGGTAGAGTATTCAACCCAAATTTGTTGATTCGACACAAGGGGAAGCCAAAGAATATTCTCGAGTATTAGCTATTGAGTTGTCAATTCAACCACACCTGAAAGACTTAGTAAACGCAGCAAAGTTTCAGTAGCAAAGTAGTGTGATAGCAATGGTAGCAACGGTAACAGTAGCAGCAGTGACAGCAGTAGCGGTGACAGTAGCAACAGTGACAGCAGTAGCGGTGATAGTAGAAGCAGTGATAGCAGTTATGGTAAAGTAACGAGCAAGGACGAGTAGGAAAAGACTCGTAGGCATTGGATCACTGATGGATAATTATGCCGGATGACATTTATCATGTATCAGTTATAACATGGGGTGATTCGTAACTAGCTCAAGTTCGTCAATGTAATGTAGGCATGTATTCCGTATATAGTCATACATGCTTATGGAAAAGAACTTGCATGACATCTATTATCCATCCCTCCCGTGGCAGCGGGGTCCTAATGGAAACTTAGGGATATTAAGGTCTCCTTTTAATAGAGAACCAGAACAAAGCATTAACGCTTAGTGAATACATGAACTCCTCATACTATGGTCATCTCCGGGAGTGGTTCCGGCTATTGTTACTCCGGGGTTGCCGGGTCATAACACATAGTAGGTGACTACAACTTGCAAGATAGGATCAAGAACACACATATATTGATGAAAACATAATAGGTTCAGATCTGAAATCATGGCACTTGGGCCCTAGTGACAAGCATTAAGCATAGCAAAGTAGTAGCAACATCAATCTCAGAACATAGTGGATACTAGGGATCAAACCCCATCAAAACTAACTCGATTACATGATAGATCTCATCCAACCCATCACCGTCCAGCAAGCCTACGATGAGATTACTCACGAACGGTGAAGAGCATCATGGAATTAGTGATGAAGGATGGTTGATGATGACGACGACGTCGATCTCCCCTCTCCGGAGCCCAGAATGGACTCCGGATCTGTCCTCCAGAGGAAGAACAGGTGGTGGCGGCGGCTCCGCATCGTAAGATGCAATGAACTCTTCTCTCTTAATTTTTTCTGGGCGAGAGAGACTAAATAGAGCTGGAGTTGGAGGCGGCGGAGCCACGAGGGCCTCACAAGCCTGCCAAGCGCGGCCAGGGGGGCCGCGCCTCCTGGGCTTGTGGGCTCCTGGCTCCGTCCTCCACGTAATTCTTGTGCTAGTATTTTTTATATATTCCACAAAAAATCGTCGTAAATTTCCAGGTCATTCCGAGAACTTTTATTTCTGCGCAAAAACAACACCATGGCAATTCTGCTGAAAACATCGTTAGTCTGGGTTAGTTTTATTCAAATCATGCAAATTAGAGTCCAAAACAAGGGCAAAAGAGTTTGGAAAAGTAGATACATTGGAGACGTATCAATGTGCACGATGTCTTTCACATCTCACAGCTAAGGAAGTGCATCGCACCACCAATCAAGCAGGCATATATGAGTGAGCTAGAATTAGCTAAGGATCTGACCTATGAAGAGAAACCCGTGAGGATTTTGGATGAGATGGATAGGACTACCAGGAGTAAGGTACTTAAGTTTTATAAAGTACTATGGAAACATCATACCGAGGAAGAGGCTACCTGGTAAAGAGAAGATTTCTTGAGATCAGCATATCCATACTTGTTCCCTGAGCAACCGAATCTCGAGGACGAGATTCATCCTAAGGGGGGTAGGTTTGTCACACCCTGATTTTTTTTCGACCTTTTCTTTTCAAAACCTTTTGGATTTTTATTTGCAAACTTGGTGGATTTTCAAATCTTTTCAACCAAGTTGGATTGTGAGTCTCTAAATTTTTTCCATGCAACCCAAAACCCTCCTCCTCTTGCCAAAACCTTTCTTGGATTAATTTTCAATATTTAGTTCTTTCCAATAATTCTTTTCTTTATTTGGGGAATTATGGCATCACCATGGGTTGTGAAGCAACCTATAGTTTGGATGCTCTATAAACCCCCAAACTTTTTCCACATCTTCTCGTCATCATATGATTCCAAAATCTCCAAAAATATTTCCTTGCCCAATGTAAAATTTTGGCTAGAATAATTATTTTTTCTGACCAGAATTGTCCCATTGAGAAGCAACCCTATTTTTCCTATTTCTAGAAAATTCCCAATAAATTTCCCTAGATCCTAGGGATCCTATTTATCCCCAATATGCAAAAAACATCTGATGGTCCAGTAAAAATTTTGAGCAATAAAGCTATGTTAAGTTTCTGTTGAATTTGAACCTTTGTGAAGGAAGTGCTAGCTAGGGGTGCACAAATGATCTATAAATTTTTGGGCATGTGTGCACTACCAAATAACACTCCTCCACCAAGTTTCACCCTCAATAGAGCTTGCATGTGAGTGCCCCAAGCTCATTTCCATTTTGGACCAAAAAGATGGTTTTTAAAGGAACTATATTCATTTTTTCTTCAAACCCTTTCAAACTTTGCCAGTTTATAGTATTTCCAATGCTGATAACCCTAGACATGTCACCTTGCTCCATCTCTATCTCATTTGAGCTCTAGAACTTCCTCAAGTTGGCTGGCAGAACCTGTTGTTGATTAGATCCATCAATCCAGAGGGTACCTAGTCGAGCCAGTGGCACAGGAAGGCTAAAGGGTCGAAGGGCTACCCTGTAGACATGGTGTGCATGCTTGCGTGGCTGATTGGCACTCTCTGGCAATAGCTAGACGAATGCTGATTCTGTGACAACAAACCCTCCCCTGCAACGGCACCAGAAGAATTCTGCTAGCACTCCCCGGTAATGAAACTAGAAGAATGTTGTCGACAGCCCACCAGCGCGTGGGTTCGCAGCAATTTTCGAGGGTAGAGTATTTGACCCAAATTTGTTGGTACGCCACACAAGAGGTGAGAGAATACTCTCAGTATTAGAAGCTGAATTTGTCTGATTCAACCGCACCTAAAAGATTAGTATCTGCAAGCAAAGTAGTAACAACAAAGTAGTATGATAACAACGGTGTCAGAAACGATATGTTGACACAGCAGACTATTTCTAACGATTGTATCAATGGCGCCAAGTTGCCTCGTTGACGGAAATTGTCGGTTCCCATCAACGACGAGCGATCAAGATTGTAGCATGTAGCAGCACTGTAACGAGTAATAGAAGTGGCAAGGAACGGCAGTAGTGACAGCAGTAGCAAGTAGCAACAGTAGCAAGCGACAATAGTAGCAACAATAGCAGCACAGCAAGACAAGTAACAGCAGCAGCAACAGTAGTAACAGCAGCAGAGAAAAACAAGTAACAGTAGCAGCAACAGTAGTAACAGCAGCACAACAAAACAAGTAACAGCAGTAGAAACAGTAGTAACATCAGCAGTAGGACAAACTCGTAGGCAATGGGTCGGTGATTTGTTTGGATGTATTTCATCATGCAACAGTTATAACACGGAGAGATATGTGGCTAGCTCCCGTTCGTCAATGTGATGTAGGCATGCATTCCGTGTGTCGTCATACGTGCTTAGGGAAAAGAACTTGCATGCCATCTATTGTCCATCCCTCCCGTGGCAGCGGGGTCCAAAAGGAAACTACGGGATATTAAGGTTCTCCTTTTAATAAAGAACCGGACCAATGCATTAGCACTTGGTGAACACATGAACTCCTCAAACTATGGTCATCACCGGGAGTGGTTCCGGTTATTGTCACTCCGGGGTTGCCGGATCATAACACATAGTATGTAACTACAACTTGCAAGATCGGATCTAAAACACACATATATTGGTGACAACATAATAATTTCAGATCTGAAATCATGGCACTCGGGCCCTAGTGACAAGCACTAAGCATGGAAAAGTAGTAGCAACATCAATCTCAGAACATAGTGGATACTAGGGATCAATCCCCATCAAAACTAACTCGATTACATGATAGATCTCATCCTACTCATCACCGCCCAGCGAGCCTACGAATAGATTACTCACGAACGATGAAGAGCTTTATGGAATTGGAGAGGGAAGAAGGTTGATGATGACGATGGCGACGATTTCCCCTCTCAGGAGCCCAAGACGGACTCCAGATCTGCCCTCCAGATGAAGAACAGGTGGTGGCGGCGGCTCCGTATCGCAAACGCGATGAAAACTTCTCTCTTTATTTTTTCTGGGATGAAAGTGAACTTATAGACCTGAGGTTGGGGGCGGCAGAGCCGTGTGGCCCCACAAGCCTGCCCACCGCCACCAGGGGGGTGGTGGAGGAGCCAGGGCTTGTGGCCCACTGGCCCACCCCCTCAGGTGGAACTTGGCGTAGATATTTTTCTTATTTTCCAAAACCGCTCCCCGTAAATTTTCAGGACATTTGGAGAACTTTGATTTATGCACAAAAATAACACCAAGGCAATTCTGCTGAAAACAACGTTAGTCTAGGTTAGTTCCATTCAAATCATGCAAATTAGAGTCCAAAACAAGGGCAAAAGAGTTTGGAAAAGTAGATACGATGGAGACGTATCAGTGGCCTCATGGTAGCCGCACCCGTGGTGATCACGGTGCTGGCATGCCACAGCACGCACTCTGTGCGGTTCCAGTGGCACATGTGCTCGCCCGAGTGGTCTCCCGCTGTCCCCCCTTGTCCATTGGTGCCGAAGTCGTCACTAGTAGCCGTGTGGCACCTCCTGAAGCCTCTGGGTCACCGGAGATGGCCGCCGCCCCTACCAGCCAAGCTCCGCCACGGGCAACACAGTGGGCTTCGGCCACTATGATCGTCCGCAAGCCATTAATGGCTCCGGACCCGTCCCGTCGCTCCCTTGCCCTCCTCCATCACCTCACCCCCATGCCACGACGGCCAACTCGTCGTCCTTTCTCCAGTGGCAAGCCTGAGCCTCGCTCCTTCGGGATAGCTCGGCAGCGCTCGTCGCTGGCCTATATAAGGCACTGCCCGAACCCCTCCTAGCCATCACCCCTCTCCTCCACCCCTGGATTAGCCCTAGAGGCCCCAGCAAGAGCCGGGAGCTCGTCTCCCTCAGCTCCGGCGAAACACTCCGACGCCAAATCACCTCTGTTGCCAGCCATCTCCGCCCTTCCCAGTCGAATCCGAGGCCACCATCGAGTTCCCCTGGTCTCCCTCGTCCTCCTCGAGCCTTCAGTGAGCCAAACCCCTGCCGGAACCGTCGCCGTTGACGACCACCGTAGCTTTCCCCCGCCGGAGAAGAAGGGGATACGCCGTCTATCCACCTCCGGAGGAGCTACGGGTACAGGGGGAACCGTCATCGAGAGGCCGATCCATTCCCGTCATCTCCCAGCCCCGTCGCCATCTCTATCACTGGTGAGCGCCGCCGGTGATTGATACGTCCATTTTGCATCATGCTTTCATGTTTATATTTATTTGTTTTTGGGCTGTTATATTACTCGTGGTACCATATTTATACCTTTTCTCTCTTATTTTGCAAGGTTTATTTGAAGAGGGAGAATTCAGGCAGCTGGAATTCTTGACTGGAAAAGGAGCAAATCCTAGTCCACTATTCTGCACATCTCCAAATGCCCTGAAAAGTTATGTGGATTTTTTCTGGAATATATAAAAATTACTGGGCGAAAGAACTACCGGAGGGGAGCCACCAGGGCTCCACAAGCCCCCACTCCGCCACCACCCCCTGGTGGTGCAGGTCAAGCTTGTGGGCTGCCTGACAGCCCACTAGCCCCCCTTTTTGACTATATGAAGGGTTTTGGTCTGGAAAAATCAAGAGGGAGCTTTTTGGTGGTTTTGCCTCCGCCACGAGGCGGAATTTGAGAAGATCCAATCTAGAACTCCGGCAGGACGATCCTGCCGGGGAAACTTCCCTCCCGGAGGGGGAAATCGTCGTCATCGTCATCACCAACACTCCTCTCGTCGGAGGGGAGGCATATTCATCAACATCTTCATCAGCACCATCTCCTCTCCAATCCCTAGTTCATCTCTTGTAACCAATCTTCGTCTCGCAACTCCGATTGGTACTTGTAAGGTTGCTAGTAGTGTTGATTACTCTTTGTAGTTGATGCTAGTTGGATTACTTGGTGGAAGAGTTTATGTTCAGATCCTTGATGCTATTCATTACACCTCTGATCATGATTATGATTATGTCTTGTGAGTAGTTACTTTTGTTCCTGAGGACATGGGATAAGTCATGCTGATAATAGTCATGTGAATTTGATATTCGTTCGGTATTTTGATATGTTGTATGTTGTTTTTCCTCTAGTGGTGTTATGTGAACGTCGACTACATAACACTTCACCATATTTGGGCCTAGAGGAAGGCATTGGGGAGTAGTAAGTAGATGATGGGTTGCTGGAGTGACAGAAGCTTAAACCCCAGTCTATGCGTTGCTTCGTGAGGGGCTGATTTGGATCCACTAGTTTAATGCTATGGTTAGACTTTGTCTTAATTCTTCTTTTGTAGTTGCGGATGCTTGCGAGAGAGGTTAATCATAAGTGGGATGCTTGTCCAAGTAAGGGCAGTACCCAAGCGCCGGTCCACCCACATATCAAACTGTCAAAGTAACGAACGCGAATCATATGAACATGATGAAACTAGCATGACTGAAATTCCCATGTGTCCTCGGGAGCGTTTTCCTCCTATAGACTTTGTTCAGGCTTGTCCCTTGCTACAAAAGGGGTTGGGCCACTTGCTGCACCATTGATACTACTTGTTACTTGTTACTCTTTGCTTGTTACGTTTCACCTCGCTACACAATCACTTGTTACTGCTACTTTCAGTGCTTGCAGCTATTACCTTGCCGAAATCCGTTTACCAAAGCCTTCTGCTCCTCATTGGGTTCGACACTCTTACTTACCGAAAGGACTACGATTGATCCCATATACTTGTGGGTCATCAAGACTCTTTTCTGGCGCCGTTGCCGGGGAGTGAAGCGCCTTTGGTAAGTGGAAATTGGTAAGGAAACATCTATATACTGTGCTGAAATTTATTGTCACTTGTCACTATCGAAACTGTTCCTTTGATGAGTTTGTTCGGGGTATCTTCACCACGAACGGAAGCACGAGGAGTTGCTCCTCAACCTGAGGTACCTACTGAAAATATCTTTTATGAAATTCCTTCGGGTATGCTTGAGAAACTGCTGGCTAATCCTTTCACAGGAGATGGATCTTCACATCCAGACTTGCATCTAATCTATGTAGATGAAGTTTGTGGTTTATTTAAGCTTGCAGGTTTGCCCGAGGATGAGGTAAATAAGAAAGTCTTTCCTTTATATTTGAAGGATAAGGCGTTGACATGGTATAGGCTATGTGATGATACTGGATCATGGGGCTACAATCGGTTGAAATTGGAATTTCATTAAAAGTTTTATCCTATGCATTTAGTACATCGTGATCGGAACTTTATTTATAGCTTTTGGCCTCGTGACAGGGAAAGCACAGCTCAAGCTTGGGGGAGGCTTAAATCAATGCTATATTCATGCCCCAATCATGAGCTCTCAAGAGAAATCATCACTCAAAACTTTTATGCTCAGCTTTCTCATGAAGATCGTACCATGCTTGACACTTCTTGTACCGGTTCTTTTATGAAGAAGGATATTGATCACAAGTGGAATTTATTGGAGAGAATCAAACGCAACTCTGAAGATTGGGAGCTGGAGGAAGGTAAGGAGTCACGTATGAATTTCCAGTTTGATTGTGTTAAATCTTTTGTTGAGACAAACACTTCTACAGATTTTAGCGCTAAGTATGGACTTGACTCTGAGATAGTAGCTTCTCTATGTGAATCTTCTGCTGCTCATGTTGATCTTCCCAAAGAGAAATGGTTTAAATATCATCCTCCTGTAGAAAGCAACATAGCCAAAACCAATCTAGTTGAGGAGAAATTCGTTGCTTTTAGTGATCCTGTTGTTCCTTGTGCTTACACTGGGAAACCACCATACCCTGCTAGGATAAAGGATTATTCTAAAGCTCCAACTGTGATACGTAGGGGTTACATTAGACCACTTGCACCCCCTTAGGAGATTAGAGTTGAACCTAGTGTTTCTATTATCAAAGATCTCTTAGCCGAAGACATAGATGGGAATGTTATCAAAGTCTGTGAGGACTCCGCTAGAATTGCTAAACCTCACACGAAAGACAAACACGGGCATGTAGTTGGCCTGCCCGTTGTTTCTGTTAAGATAGGAGATCACTGTTACCATGGTTTATGTGATATGGGAGCTAGTGTTAGTGCAATACCCCGTTCTCTATATGATGAAATCAAAGATGAGATTGCACCTGCTGAGTTAGAACCCATTGATGTCACTATTACGCTAGCTAATAGAGACACTATCTGCCCTCTGGGAATTGTGAGAGACGTAGAAGTCCTGTGTGGTAAGACGAAGTATCCTACTGATTTCCTCGTCCTTGGTACTGCACAATATAGCTTTTGTCCCATCATATTTGGTAGACCCTTTCTCAACACTGTCAATGCTCACATTGATTGCATTAAGCAGACTGTCACAGTAAGTTTCGAGGGTGTCTCTCATGAATTTAACTTCTCCAAGTTTGGAAGACAAACCCATGAAAGAGAGCCGTCTGGTAGAGATGAAATTATTGCTCTTACCTCTATTGCCATACCTCCTACGGATCCTTTAGAGAAATATCTGCTTGAACACGAAAATGATATGCATATGGAGGAGAGAGATGAGATAGATAAAATTGTCTTAGAACAATATCCTATTCTCAAGAATAATCTGCCTGTTGAACTGCTTGGGGATCCTCTCCCACCAAAGGGTGATCCTGTGTTCGAGCTTAAACAGTTGCCTGATACTCTTAAGTATGCATATCTTGATGAGAAGGAGATATATCCTGTCATTATTAGTGTTCTCCTCTCAGAGCGCGAAGAGAAGAAGTTACTAAAAACTCCGAGGAAGCACCGCACTGCTATTGGATATACTCTTGATGATCTTAAGGGTATTAGTCCTACTCTATGTCAGCACAAGATTAAAACCGATCCCGACTTTAAACCAGTTGCTGATCATCAAAGGAGATGAAATCCTAAGATGAAAGAGGTCGTTAGAAAAGAAATATTAAAGCTTCTGGAAGCAGGAATCATTTATCATGTTGCTCATAGTGATTGGGTAAGTCCAGTACATTGCGTACCTAAGAAGGGAGGTATCACCGTCTTTCCTAATGATAAGGATGAACTAATCCCACAAAGGATTATTACCGGCTATAGAATGGTGATAGACTTCCGGAAATTGAACAAGGCAACCAGGAAAGATCATTATCCTTTGACGTTCATCGACCAAATGCTAGAAAGGCTATCAAAACACACACACTTCTGCTTTCTAGACGGTTATTCAGGTTTCTCGCAGATACCTATTACACAATCTGATCAAGAGAAAACCACTTTCACCTGCCCTTCCGGTACCTTTGCCTATAGACGTATGCCTTTTGGCTTATGCAATGCACCTGCCACCTTCCAAAGATGTATGATGGCTATATTCTCTGACTTTTGTGAAAAGATCGTCGAGGTTTTCATGGATGACTTCTCTATTTACGGGTCTTCCTTTGATGATTGCCTCAGCAACCTTGATCGAGTCTTACAGAGATGCGAAGAAATCAACCTCGTCTTGAATTGGGAGAAGTGCCACTTTATGGTTAATGAAGGTATCGTCTTAGGACACAAAATCTCTGAAAGAGGCATTGAAGTTGATAAGGCTAAGGTTGATGCAATTGAGAAAATGCCTTGCCCCACAGATATCAGAGGTACACGAAGTTTCCTAGGTCATGCTGGTTTCTATAGAAGGTTCATTAAAGACTTCTCTAAGATTTCTAGGCCTCTTACCAACCTCTTGCAAAAGGATGTTCCTTTTGTTTTTGATGAGGATTGTGAGGAAGCCTTCGAAATACTTAAGAAGGCTTTGATAACCGCACCTATTGTTCAACCACCTCACTGGAACTTTCCCTTTGAAATCATGTGAGACGCTAGTGATTATGCTGTTGGTGCTATTCTAGGACAAAGAGTTGACAAGAAGTTGAATGTCATTCACTACGCTAGTAAAACTCTAGAAAGTGCCCAAACAAACTATGCCACTATGGAGAAGGAATTTTTAGCAGTCGTGTTTGCATGTGAAAAGTTCAGATCTTATATAGTTGACTCCAAAGTCACTATTCACTCTGATCATGCTGCTATTAAGTACCTCATGGAGAAGAAGGACGCTAAGCCTAGGCTGATCAGATGGGTTCTCCTGCTACAGGAATTTGATTTGCACGTCGTTGACCGAAAGGGTGCTGACAACCCTCTAGCAGATAACTTGTCTAGGCTAGAGAATATCCTTGATGACTCACTACCTATTGATGACAGCTTTCCCGATGAGCAATTAAATGTCATCCTGAAAGTGCATGCTATGCCCCTAATTGTCTTTTGGTGTTAATGACAACACATACATAGGAAACTAATCCTATTTGTTGAGTGTATCTCAGGACGGTGAGTACTTTAGTAGATTAAGATTTATGTGCCAAAGGTTGCTTTGAAAAGATTTGTGAGTTATATTTCAAGAAGACTCGGGATTAAGAAGAGATGCTGTAGAATAGTCTTTTGAGTTTACTAATATTGAGTATAGGGTTCCCGTACTATTAAGAGGGGATCACAGGCTTTGCGATAAACTTGCTCATACCACATCTCTACAACCATATCAAACACCACATACTGTCCACTCTCTACAATTCAACATATGTCCAATCTCCTCGGACATCCGGCTCCCTCCGGACATCCGAGGGCCGGACGTCCGGCTCGCTTCGGAAATCCGCAGCCAGACACCAGTAGTTTGTTAGGCTTATATCTCGAAAATCCGGCTCCCTCCGAACGTCCGAGGGCCGGACGTCCGGCCAAGCTCCGGAAATCCGGAGGTCAACACCAGTAGTTTGTGTGCACTATATCTCGGAAATCCGGCTCCCTCCGGACGTCCGAGCGCCGGATGTCGGACACCCATCGGAAATCCGGAAGCCACCACCAGTAGAAATTGTGCTGTATAACACGGATTTCCGGGCCACTCCGGACGTCCGTATGCTGATGAATTCAAATACGTTCAGGCACATCTACAGGCCTCGGACGACCGACTCCTGTCGGACATCCGGCCGCTGATGAATTCAGAAGAGTTCCAGGCATGCCTACAGGTCTTGGACGTCCGACCCCTGTCGGACGTCCGGCCCCTCACGGACGCCCGGACTTTCGACAAGTGTCGGACGTCCGGACCCTGTGTGACTTATTGCACCTCCAACGGCTGGATTTCACTCCACACTATAAATGCTCTTCTCCCACCTCGTGAAAGGGTGCTCAACACAGCTAAGACACATCCAAGAACACCTTTCCTCTCACTCACTCTTGTCTACACCAAATCCTAGATCCCAAGAGCATTTGTGAGTCCTTTTGAGTGTTGTTCCAATCAAAAGATAGATCGTCTCCCTCTCCTCCTTCCCACCAAAGTGATTTGTGATTTGAGCAAGTTTTGAGCAATCCCCGTGATCTTGTTACTCTTGGAGGTTGGAGACTCCTAGGCGGTAGGAGTCTTCGGAGAGGAATCAAACCATTGTGATATCCCCCGGAAAGTTTGTGAAGGTTTGGAAGCCACCTCAAGGCTTAGCACTAGTGGTTGAGAAACGCCTTCGTGGAGTTATCTCAAAGGGAGAATAGGGTGAGCCTTCATGGCGTTGGTGTGCCTTCGTGGTAACATCCGCCCCTCTAACGGTGACGTAGCTTCCCTCCAAGGAAGTGAACATCGGGATACATCCTTGTCTCTCTCAGAGTTTTGGTTATTCCTAACCCTAACTCTCTACTTGTGTTAATCCTTATTACATACTTGTATTTGCTTATTGCTTACCGCTTGCCTTGCTTCACTCCTAATAGCTTGCTCTTTGTCATAGCAATTATTAGGCTTACACTTATATTCCGCACTTTAGCCTAAAATTGCTAAGTAATTGCTAAAATTTGGATTTGTACCTATTCACCCCCCTCTAGGTCCATCTCGATCCTTTTCAATTGGTATCAGAGCCTCGTGCTCTATTTGTGTGGCTTAACCGCCCTAGAGCGAGATGGACGTGAATCCAGCTACGGTAGCTCCAGTGCAGAGGGACGGGACTTCCTCGGAAGTGAAGTCTTTCACCTCTGAGGATCTGGAACGGGCCCTTGCCAAGCAAAAAGAGGAGCATGATGCTTCTTTTGAGACCATGATCCAAATGAGACTAGCATCACTAACCACGGGGACAACCATGTCCTCGAGGGCCTCAGGGCCCCACGTGCACGGTACTCCATTTGGCCAACCTCCTCCAGAGAGGAACCAAACCAGTGTTCCATGGCTTTATGCTAGATCTCAAATTGAGAAACCTAAGTACAATCCTGGAGGAAAACCTCCCTTGCTTGATGACAATTCCGATTTTGCTTTGTGGAGAGTTGGTATGCAGGATCATCTTAGGTACGCCAATGATGAGATGCTGGACATCCTTGAACATGGGTACAATCATGTTGATCCAAGATGCCTCACGCCCAGAGAAACCTATGACAAGCATCTCAATGACACTGCGATCATGTGCATAAGAAAAGGAATGAATGACAAGCAACGAAGACCTTACATTCACATCACAAGTACCAAGGAATTGTGGAATAACATCATAAGGACCAAGACCGGTACCTCCACTCTTCGGCTTGCTCAATATGAAATTGCCAAGGGGAAATTACATAATTTCTGTATGGAAAAGGGTGAATCTCCCAAGAAGCTACTAGAACGGCTCATGACTCTCGCCGCAGACATTGAGTCATGTGACTGTGACAAGACGGAAGATGGTTTCAATCTGACCAAGAGATTCCTTGTGGACAAGTTACTTCACGCTCTTGCTCCATATCACCATCAAATGGTATGGGACATGAAACAACATCATGCTTTCAAAGAAATGACTCCGGATGACATCATATCCACTTTCCAATTATTTGAAGAGTCAAAGGCAAATGCAACAAAGCACCTAGCCATGCATGGCACTTCAACATCAAAGATCAATCTTGCTTTGAAAGCCAAGCATGAGTATGATGAAGAAGAAAGTGAAGAAGAAGAAGGTGATGATGACTGTCAAGATGGTGATGATGTTGACTCTGATGAAAGCCCATCGTTTGAGGACATTGCTCTCTTTGTGAAGAAGTTCAGCGCAGGGAAGTTCAAGGGAAGATTTCCAAAGAAGAAGGTAAGGAAATGCTATAACTGTGAGGAAACCAACCACTTCTCCAACGACTGCCCTTACGAGAAGAGAGAAGACAAACCAAGGTTTCCAAAGACCTTTGTAAAGAAGAAGTTACCAAACCCTATGAACTCCAAGTCCAAGAGGACAGATGGAAGAGCAATGGTTGCACAAGTAGAATCAGATCCAGAAGATGTTGGTGGAGTTGCCGGAGTAGCTTAGGATACACAGAGTACCTTGAGGCTAGTCAACAAAAGTGGTGATGTTGTTCACTACAACTATATGAAGGACTACAAGGGCAACACTCACAAGTGTTTGATGGCAAAGACTGCCATGGGAGATGGGGAAGACCAAAGCTCCCATGATAAGGTTAAGGTAACCCCACGGTTAAACTCTTTCAGTCTAGTTTCTACCCACTCTGATGAGTATCTTGATGCGGAAGATCATTATGAGGATGATGATTTAGATCATCCCATGTTTGCTAAAATGAACAAATTTATGTGCTCTCTTAAAGGAAAGAAGCTCACTATGTTTCGCATACTTATGGAAATGGTGAGTAAGCACACCAATACCATCAAGGAACTCGAAACCCTCGTCACTGAGGAGAAGGAGAGAAATGAACTCCTTGAGCAGAAAGTCCTTTATGAGGAAGCACAAAATTATGCATTATGTTCAAAAGTAGGTGAAAACCTTGATAAACATGCTAATGATCTTGCCTCCTTGAAAAAGGCTGAAAATGTGTGCAGAGAATTACTAAATGATAAATACCGACTTGTGAACTCTCATGCTTCTCTTTCTAAGGACTGTGAGCGTCTATCCTTGTCTCTCAAAGACAAGGAAGAGAAACTCACTATTCTTACAAAGAGCTTTGAGGCACTTAAGGTCACTTATCTTGACACTCTAGCTAAGGCCTACTCCTCACCTATTATCAATGTTGATACCTACACTACTAACCCTAGTAGTGAACTGACATCTATCCTTGAGGAAAACTTTACGTTAAGGGCACAGCTAGACAGAGGTCTCATGACATGTGCACAAGGACAAAAGACTCTCAATGAGATCTTAAGTCGACACAATGGAGGTGTCGCCAAGAAAGGGCTTGGGTTCAACCCAAGCACTGCCAAGAAAAGTGCATCTCCTCTGAAGTGTACCACTCCTCTTAAGGAAATATTTGTACCAGAGGGACACACGGAGAAAGGTAAGGTTGTGAGTGGATCAGCCACTAGGGGTCCGTCGACTCACAACAAGACAACCGAATTCATGCCTCCATCCTATGTACTACGCAAATCAAAGGAAGGAGAAGTTTATGCTAAATTCGTTGGTCCCCGTAATGCATTTCGATTCTATGCCATTTGGGTCCCTAAGACTCTTGTAACTAATGTGAAAGGCCCCATGACAGAATGGGTACCTCAAACCAAGTCTTAATTCTTTACAGGCTGTTTTCTCCGGTGGAGCAAAATGGGTGATCGACAGTGGATGCACCAACCATATGACCGGAGATAGTAACTTGCTCTATGACTTCATGCAAGCCATTCGACCATACATGAGCATTGTATTTGGTGGAGGGTCGAAAGGGCAGGTAATTGGGTTGGGCAAGGTGGTAATCACTAATGACATGTCTATTGCAAATGTCATGCTTGTCCAATCTCTTCAATATCATTTACTTTCAGTTCGCCAATTGGCTTCCGTCGGTTATGACACACTATTTGGACTAACGGATGTGAAAGTCTTTAAGAGAGACACTCTTGAAGTGGCTTTTGTTGGAGAGTTGGATGGCAACCTTTACACGGTTGATTTCTCGAAAGAGAGCACTTTCCATACAACTTGTCTAATGGCCAAGGCCGACATGGGATGGCTGTGGCATCGCCGGCTCGCCCATGTTGGCATGAAAAATCTTCAAAATCTCTTAAACGGTAATCACATTCTTGGACTAACAAATGTATCTTTTAAGAAAGATCGTGTGTGCAGTGCATGCATAGCTGGGAAGCAACATCAATCAACACATCCACCCAAGAACGTTGTATCCACTTCGAGGCCGTTAGAGCTCCTTCATGTGGATCTATTTGGGCCTCCTTCATGGGCGAGTCTTGGAGGGAAAAAGTATGGCCTAGTCATTGTTGATGATTACTCAAGATATACATGGGTGTTCTTTCTCAAGTCCAAGGACGAGACAAAGTTCACTTTCATTGATTTTGCCAAACAAGCCTAGCGGAAGTTTGACAAGGACATTAAGGCAGTAAGAAGTGATAATGGCTCTGAGTTCAAGAACTACACCCTAGAAGAATTTCTGAGTGATGAGGGGATTGAACATCAGTACTCCGCACCTTACACTCCCCAACAAAATGGTGTGGCAGAAAGGAAGAACGGGACACTTGTGGAAATGGCAAGGTCCATGTTTGATGAATACAAGTCACCACATAGTTTTTGGGCTGAGGCCGTCAACACAACATGTCATGCATCAAACCGGCTCTTCCTCCGATCAATATTGGAGAAACATCCATATGAGCTCCTAACTGGGAACAAGCCCAATGTTAAGTACTTTCGTGTGTTTGGATGCAAATGCTTCATCCTCAACAAACGGGAACGGTTAGGGAAATTTCAATCCAAAACAACTGAAGGGATTTTTGTTGGCTATGGGTCAAACTCTCACGCCTATAGAGTCTACAACAAATCCACTGGATGTGTTATAGAAACCTGTGACGTGACGTTTGATGAATTTAACCGCTCCCATGGGGAGAAAGTTGATCTAAATGTTGCAGGTGAAGAAGACTCCCCACAAGATATCTTAAACATGGGTGTAGGTGCACTTCTGCCCATGGAACAAAGACCCCATGATGATGATGAAGATGATGAGAACATCTCGCATCCTCAAGACACTTCACTACCCGTACCTCCACAAGATATTAGCACACCCATCATGCCAGTTTTTGAGGATCAAGTGGGAGATGACACTGAAGAACAAGTTGATCTTCAAGAGGTAGACCAAAGTATGGGTATGCTTGATGATGAACCTCAACAGGTGCAACGCGAAGAGGAATATCTTCCTCCACACATAAATGATCCATATGTTGAGGACATTGATGATGGAAACGAAGTTGAACCTCGTGAAACCTTGACCTCCATCATGCCACGTGTGGCCGGTCGTGTTGATATTGATCAAATCCTCATAGGCGTATCGGAAGGTAGAGTGACTCGTAAACAATTAACAAACTGTTGTGCTCACTTTTCGTTTGTCTCTAGTACCATGCCACACAGGGTTCAGGATGCACTATGTGACAATGACTGGCTACTTGCTATGCAAGAAGAGCTAAACAGTTTCACACGCAATGAAGTATGGTCATTGGTAGAACGACCAACTGAGGAACATAATGTTATTGGAACTAAATGGATTTTCAAGAACAAGGAAGATGAGAACGGGACTGTTCTACGCAACAAGGCAAGGTTAGTAGCACAGGGGTACTCCCAAGTTGAAGGTTTGGACTTTGGTGAAACTTTCGCCCCTGTTGCTCGTCTTGAGTCCATTCGCATTTTATTGGCCTATGCTACTTTCAATGGTTTTACCTTGCATCACATGGATGTGAAAAGTGCTTTTCTTAACGGTCCTCTACAAGAAGAGGTATATGTATCACAATCACCTGGGTTTGTTGACCCTCATCACAAAGACCATGTATATAAACTTCACAAGGCACTTTATGGTCTTAAACAAGCACCCCGTGCTTGGTACGATCATCTTAAGAAGTTCCTACTCGATGATGGCTTTGTGGTGGGGGTGATCGATCCCACTCTTTTTACTAAGAGGGAAAATGGTGATTTGATCTTATGCCAAATCTATGTAGATGACATCATTTTTGGTTCTCCTAACATCCATTTGTGCAAGAAGTTTGCGGCTTCCATGACCAAGACCTTTGAGATGTCACTCAATACGGACTTGAAGTTCTTTCTTGGTTTTCAAATACAACAATTTCAAGAAGGGATTTTCTTGTCTCAAACTAAGTATCTCAGGGACATTCTTGAGAAATTTTATATGACAAATGCTAAACCAATGAAGACACCCATGGCCACCGATGTAGTTCTAAATGAAGACTCAAACGGTATTCGTTTTGACCCATCTACTTACCGCTCCATGATTGGTTCGCTGCTTTACCTTTGCGCATCTAGACCGGACATGATGTTAAGTGTAGGAATATGTGCTAGATTTCAAGCTTCCCCTATGGAAAGCCATCACACGGTGGTTAAGCACATTCTTAGATACCTTGTTCACACCCCAAAGTTAGGCTTATGGTACCCTAAGGATGCAAAGTTTGATCTTATTGGGTATTCTGATGCGGATTGGGCCGGTGATAAAGTGGGACGGAAATCCACTTCCGGTGCATGTGAGTTTCTTGGACGCTCGTTGGTAAGTTGGTCCTCGAAGAAGCAGAACTGTGTTTCTCTCTCCACGGTCGAGGCCGAATATATTGCAGCCGCAAGCTGTGCTACTCAATTGCTATGGATGAGGCAAACACTGAAGGATTATGGTATCATGTATCTACACGTTCCTCTTCTCTGTGATAATGAAAGTGCCATAAAGATCTCCGTAAACCCCATTGATCACCCTCGCACAAAACATATTGATATTAGGTATCATTTCTTGAGAGACCATGTGCAAAAGGGTGACATTGATATTACCCATGTGGGTACCGACATGCAGTTAGTCGACATTTTCACCAAGCCACTTAGCGTAGCTAGGTTCTGTCAACTTAGGCGTGAACTTGGTATCTTGGAGCTTGGCAATATATCTTGAAATCTTGCACACATACATACACTCACATTATGGTTGTGTCTTGATGTGCGCATATATTTAGGGGGAGTGCGTAGTAATTCTATGTGTTTTTAAGCTTACAACGTACGCACAGATCATTTCATGCATGTAATGCTTCTAGGAAAACAGTGCTCATAGTTTGTCTTATATATATATACCATGCAAGTCATCATCATCATCAAAACACTCCCCTCCTCTATCTCTCGGACGTCCGGCTCATCTCGGACGTTCGGCGCCAGAACATCCTCCGGACGTCCGACACCCCTCGGACGTCCGACGCCTCTCGGACGTCCGATGCCTCGGGGCCCCTATATAAAGCTGGGCGCGGGGCTGGGCCTTTTGCCCTAATCCCCAGCGCCCCATTTTCCCCAGCCGCCGCCGCCAGCCCTGGGAGCTGCTCGAGGAGCACCTCCCCAGCGCCGCCACCCACGAGATCGAGCCGATCTCCTCCGCGGATCCCCTACTCCTCCGTTCGTACTCTTCACGGGATCCATCTCAGGTTGCTCTTTCGTCTTTTCTCGCGTTGGATTTGATTTCCCCCATGTCTCTCCTTGTTCGTTCCTCATTTGGGGATTCTTCATCCGCGTAGGGCTCCATGGGCAAGACCAAGCACACCGCTCGGAAGACCATGGCCGGCTCATCCTCTCGCATCCCTATGAACACGGGGTCGGAATCGGATGAGCCACACCGTCCCTTCAAACGGGCTGCCCGGCGTTCTCCGCCCTGGCGGTCTCCGTCTCCCTCGCCGTCTGATGATGCTGACCCCGACTTCGAGGAGGAGCTTGCCGCCGAGGAACTTCCTCAACCCGTCGCTCAAAGGTCCAAGCTCGGGTCTCGCAGGGCGTCCTACATGCCACAACCGCCTCCTGCCCAGCCTGAAGGTGAAGCTCGCCGCATCTCCTTAGAGCCTCCTGCCACGTTAGGTCGTAATATCACAAACTCTACCACACTTTTGGCAGCTTCCTATCTTACTTTCCGCCGCGACGTATATCAATACGAGGTCGGCAGTGATTCTACGAATTCATGTTTTCGCACAAACGTCCAGGCGGACATCTTTTCCTCCGTCATAGTTCCTAAGGGGTTATCTAATCATCTTTACATTGATATTGAGCATATTCGCAAGCACCCGGCGAAATATCCGGATGCGATTGAGCTTATTGAGTCATCGGGGCTTGCCGCTTCGTTTGCTTTTCATTGCGACTATAATGCTGCTGCCATTCACCAGTTCTATGCCACATGCCATTTTGGCTCCGACAACACTGTCACCTGGATCACCTCTGACGTTCGCTTCAAAGCCACTTATGCTACTTTTGTTGCCGCACTTGGTTTTCCCCATTCCGGTTATAAAATACATAAGGATGATCCTAACCATGCGCCTAAGACTATTGACGTGTGTGGACACCTCCTCAAACCACTACGTGAGCTTGATGAGGATGAGCACCAGAAGGACCTTAACCAGGTATCCATCTGGCGCTCACCTTACTTCATTATCTTTCAGTGTGTCATCCGCACCATCTATCCCAAGATGGGTGATAAGGGTTCTTGAAGTGGCTATTGTATCGACATCATGTACCACTTGTTCGAGAACCCCAAGACCAAAATAAATGTGCCCCATTGCCTATGGCATGAGATTCGGCTTGCTAGCTTTCAGTACAAGTGAGCCTTTCCTCATGCTCCTTTCATCCAGGCACTTATTAACCACGTTGCTGATTTCTTTGTGGCTACCACTCACATCCATCGCAAGTGGTCCATTCCCGCTCACATGGCAAATGATTTTGCTCCCAAGCACACCCCTTCTTCCTCTACTACCACTCGCCGCACTGCTGCACGGGCCGCCACCCCTTCATCTAGCTCCGCTTCTCTCGGTCGCATTATCAAATTCCTTGGCAAAGCTCACTCTGCTTTGATGAAGGCTGTCTCCTTTCAGTGTGGTCAAACCCATGATGTGGTTTCCCGCTTAGTTTCCTCTCAGAATGCCCTCAAGGCTCGTCTAAGAGCCTCGAGCGATCTTACTGTGAGTGATCATGAGGCCCCTCCTGCTACTGCTTCCATTGACTTTGGCTTCCCTTCTGGTCCTGAGTGGTCTGAGTTCTTTGACGAGGCTGGGGGCAGTGGTTTGGCTGATGATGCTGATGATGATGGTGATGAGCTCTGAGTTTGCTTGGTGTTATTGATGGCTCCCTTTTTGGTACTTGGTGCCAAAGGGGGAGTAATGTATCATAGTTAAAAATTTTGTTCTCGTCATTTTTAGTCTTTGGAGATTTAATGTAATGGATAAAACTCATGTATGGCTACTTATGAATGGTTGTGATTTGCTATGATATCATCATAGACTATTATGTCTTGCTCCTTTATTTCTATGATGATCTATTATTCTTCCATGTTGATCCATTTGGAGCTTAGATTTCTTTATCATGCATATCCTAAGGGGGAGCTCCGTACTAAATATCTCCTAGCCTATAATGTATGGTTAATATTTTTGAGACATATGTATATGTTGTCATCAACTACCAAAAAGGGGGAGATTGAAAGTGCATGCTATGCCCCTAATTGTCTTTTGGTGTTAATGACAACACATACATAGGAAACTAGTCCTATTTGTTGAGTGTATCTCAGGACGGCAAGTACTTTAGTAGATTAAGATTTATGTGCCAATGGTTGCCTAAAAAGATTGGTGAGTTATATTTCGAGAAGACTCGGGATTAAGAAGAGATGTTGTAGAATAGTCTTTTGAGTTTACTAATACTGAGTATAGGGATCCCGCACTATTAACAGGGGATCACAGGCTCTGCGATAAACTTGCTCATACCACATCTCTACAACCATATCAAACACCACATACTGTCCACTCTCTACAATTCAACATATGTCCAATCTCCTCGGACATCCGGCTCCCTCCGGACGTCCGAGAGCCGGACGTCCGGCTGGCTTCGGAAATCCGCAGCCAGACAACAGTAGTTTGTTAGGCTTATATCTCGGAAATCCGGCTCCCTCCGGACGTCCGAGGGCCGGATGTCCGGCCAAGCTCCGGAAATCTGGAGGTCAACACCAGTAGTTTGTGTGCACTATATCTCGGAAATCCGGCTCCCTCCGGACGTCCGAGCGCCGGATGTCCGACACCCATCGGAAATCCGGAAGCCACCACCAGTAGAAATTGTGCTGTATAACACGGACTTCCGGGCCACTCCGGACATCCGTATGCTGATGAATTCAAATACGTTCAGGCACATCTACACGCCTCGGACGACCGACTCCTGTCGGATGTCCGGTCACTGATGAATTCAGAAGAGTTCCAGGCATGCCTACAGGTCTCGGACGTCCGACCCCTATCGGACGCCCGGACTTCCGACAAGTGTCGAACCTCCGGACCCTGTGTGACTTATTGCACCTCCAACGGCTGGATTTCACTCCACACTATAAATACTCTTCTCCCACCTCGTGAAAGGGTGCTCAACACAGCTAAGACACATCCAAGAACACCTTTCCTCTCACTCACTCTTGTCTACACCAAATCCTAGATCCCAAGAGCATTTGTGAGTCCTTTTGAGTGTTGTTCCAATCAAAAGATAGATCGTCTCCCTCTCCTCCTTCCCACCAAAGTGATTTGTGATTTGAGCAAGTTTTGAGCAATCCCCGTGATCTTGTTACTCTTGGAGGTTGGAGACTCCTAGGCGGTAGGAGTCTTCGGAGAGGAATCAAACCATTGTGATATCCCCCGGAAAGTTTGTGAAGGTTTGGAAGCCACCTCAAGGCTTACCACTAGTGGTTGAGAAACGCCTTCGTGGAGTTATCTCAAAGGGAGAATAGGGTGAGCCTTCGTGGCGTTGGTGTGCCTTCGTGGTAACATCCGCCCCTCTAACGGTGACGTAGCTTCCCTCCAAGGAAGTGAACATCGGGATACATCCTTGTCTCTCTCGGAGTTTCGGTTATTCCTAACCCTAACTCTCTACTTGTGTTAATCCTTATTAAATACTTGTATTTGCTTATTGCTTACCGCTTGCCTTGCTTCACTCCTAATAGCTTACTCTTTGTCATAGCAATTATTAGGCTTACACTTATATTCCGCACTTTATCCTAAAATTGCTAAGTAATTGTTAAAATTTGGATTTGTACCTATTCACCCCCCTCTAGGTCCATATCGATCCTTTTCACATCCGCACTTCACACAGTGCATCGTGGTATGCAAACTACATCGTAGCCAAATACATACCACCCAGTTTCACCTATCAGCAAAAGAAGAAATTCTTCTTTGATTTGAGACACTACTTTTGGGATGATCCTCACCTTTATAAGGAAGGAGTAGATGGTGTTATTAGACGTTGTGTGCCTGAACATGAACAGGGACAGATCTTGCAGAAGTGTCATTCCGATGCCTACGGAGGACACCATGCTCGAGATAGAACTGCCCATAAGGTATTGCAATCAGGTTTCTATTGGCCCACTCTCTTCAAGGATGCTCGTAAGTTTGTCTTGTCTTGTGACGAATGCCAAAGAATAGGGAACATCGGTAAGCGTCATGAAATGCCTATGAACTATTCACTTGTCATTGAACCATTTGATGTCTGGGACTTTGATTATATGGGACCCTTCCCGAGTTCCAATGGGTACACTCACATCTTAGTTGTTGTGGATTACGTTACTAAGTGGGTAGAAGCTATCCCCACTAAAATGCTGATCACCACACCTCTATTAAGATGCTTAAAGAAGTCATATTCCCAAGATTTGGAGTCCCTAGATACTTGATGACTGATGGCGGTTCACACTTCATTCATGGTGTTTTCCGCAAGATGCTAGCTAAGTATGATGTCAACCATAGAGTTGCATCTCCTTATCATCCTCAGTCTAGTGGTCAAGTTGAGTTGAGTAATAGGGAGATCAAGTTGATCTTACAAAAGACCGTCAATAGATCTCGAAAGAATTCGTCTAGCAAACTTGACGATGCACTATGGGCTTATAGGACTGCTTATAAGAATCCCATGGGCATGTCACCATATAAAATGGTTTACGGTAAGGCCTATCATTTACCTCTTGAGCTGGAACACAAAGCTTATTGGGCAATCAAAGAGCTCAACTTTGATTTCAAACTTGCCGGTGAGAAGCGGTTGTTTGATATCAGCTCGTTAGATGAATGGAGAGCCCAGGCATACGAGAATGCCAGGTTGTTCAAGGAAAAGGTTAAGAGATGGCACGACAAACGAATACGGAACCAAGAGTTCAATGTAGGTGATTATGTCTTGCTATACAATTCTCGTTTGAGATTCTTTGCACACAAGCTTCTCCCTAAATGGGAAGGTCCCTATGTTGTCGAGGAAGTATATCGTTCCGGCGCCATCAAAATCAATAACACGGAAGGAAATTTTCCTAGAGTGGTAAATGGGCAAAGAATCAAGCATTACATCTATGGTACTCCCATAAATGTTGAGACCAATACCATCAATGTCATAACTCCAGAGGAGTACATAAGGGATGTTTATCAGCCTGTTTTAGACCTTGAAAACGAAGATGTATCTGTTTCGGTAAGAAATTGGACTCTGATACTTTTCCAATAGGAAATTTCTTCCGTTTTGGAATTTTTGGAAAGTTAGAAAAATAAAAAGCAGTACGGAGAGCGAACGAGACGGCCACAAGCCCTGCCACCGCCCCTACCCCCCTGGTGGCAGAGGGCAAGCTTGTGGGCACCTCGTGTGCCTCCCGGACTCCGTTTTCTTGCGGAGGACTCCTTTTGGCCCAGAAAAAAAATCAATATATAGTCGCCCGAAGGTTTTGATCTCCGTATCGCGTAATTTCCCTCTGTTTTCGTCTCGAGCCTGTTTCTGTGACAGATCTAGATTATTATGACTTCCCGAAACGCTCCTAAAGACAAGTTCTTCGAGAAGGTCATCAATCCCTACCTCACGGAAGTGCCGAAACACCCTCAATCTATCAAGATGAGCGAGGGGATGTTGCACATCCGTGATGTTGAGGGGCCTAAGAAGACGGGAAGCATGGAGTCGAGGCTTGAAGCAATGGAGCAACAAGTCTTCAAGTGCCAAGGGATGGTGGAGCGTGGACTCAACGCCAACCACACGATGATCACAGAGTTCACTAGCAATCAGAAGATGGATTCCATTGATATTGGGAAACACCTCTCCAGGCTCTACGATAGGGTTGACCACCTTCAGGGCCAGATCTATGACCTGCAGAATCAAAACTATGAGTGTGAGTACAAATTTAAATCAATAAGGTTGGCTGCAGATTTGAGGATTACGGCGACTCGTTCATCCTGCCATGATGGAGCACCTATGCCTTGGAAGACGGAGGATCAGACTACTCCAACAACAACACCACCATCACCACCAAAGGAAGACAACTAAGCATTGGTATGGGTAATCCCCTTGGCTTCTGCCAAGCTTGGGGGAGTTGCCGTGGTATCGTATCACCCTTATATCTTTTGCTTTTACCTTTGTTTTAGTTCTTTCCTTTTCAGTTTTTATTTCTTCTCTTAGAGGAATAAGTCTTTAGTTTTTAGTTTGAGTCTTTTGTTTTTGTCTCTCCCCCGATGTATTCGAGCTTATGAGCTATATAATAAAGAGTTTCTTAGTCAAGGGCTTTGCTTTGTGCCATGATAAAAAAGTATGAAAAGAACGATAGCATGAAAGATCATGAGACGATCTTATGGAAAGTGATAACTTCACTTATGACACGTATGATGACTGAAACTTGTTGAGAATAAATCAACATAGACATTAGTCATTGTTGCAATTAATAAGAAGTAAAAAGGAAAGAGAGGTTCACATATAAATATATCATCTTAGACACGTTTTGCAATTGTGAGCACTCACCAAACCATTACATGCTTAGGAGTAGATGTTGGACAAGGAAGACAACATAATGAATTGTGTTTGCTTGGTTCCAAACAATGTTATATGATTAGAGATCCCTTAGTATATGTGACGATTGCTTCCACCTCATATTATCCAAAACTCCCCCAGCAAGTAGAGATACTACTTGTGCATCCATAAACCTCCAACCCAGTTTTTCCATGAGAGTCCACCATACCTACCTATGGATTGAATAAGATCCTTCAAGTAAGTTGTCATCGGTGCAAGCAATAAAAATTTCTCTCTAATATGTATGATCTATTAGTGTGTGGAAAATAAGCTTTGTACGAACCTGTGATGAGGAAGACATAAAAGCAACAGACTGCATAATAAAGTTCTTTATCACACGAGGCAATATAAAGTGACGTTCCTCCGCACTAAGAGGACACACATTCGAACCTCAAAAGCGCATGATAACCTCTGCTTCCCTCTGCGAAGGGCCTATCTTGTACCTTTACTTTTTACCCTTGTAAGAGTCATGGTGATCTTCACCAATTCCCTTTTTGCCTTTGTCTTGGCTACTGTCACATGTTTGGGAAAGATCTATATCCATATATCAACTTGGAGTTGAGTACTTATGCTTTATTGTTGTTGACTTTACCCTTGAGGTAAATGGTTGGGAGGCAAAACTATAAGCCCCTATCTTCCTCTGTGTCTAGCTGAAACTTTGATACCAGAGTACCACGTGAGTTGTAACAATTGTGGAAAATAAAAGAGATGATTGAGTATGTGGGTTTGCCTTACAAGCTCTTATTTGACTCTTTCTGATGTTGTGATAAATTGCAATTGCTTCAATGACTATGGACTATTGTTGGTTACTTCTCGGTAAGGTTTTTGCTTCATGCTTTGCTTTGTGAAGGAATTGTTACTTTCCCATAAGAATATTTATGATGTATTACTGTTCTATGTGTGATCATGATGCCCTCATGTCTGTATTATGTTTTATCGACACCTTCGTCCCCAAACATGTGGCTATGTTTGTGGAACTTGGTTTTCGCTTGAGGACAAGCGAGGTCTAAGCTTGGGGGAGTTGATACGTCCATTTTGCATCATGATTTCATGTTGATATTTATTGCTTTTTGGGCTGTTATATTACTTGTGGTACCATATTTATGCCTTTTCTCTCTTATTTTGCAAGGTTTATTTGAAGAGGGAGAAGTCAGGCAGCTGGAATTCTGGACTGGAAAAGGAGCAAATCCTAGTCCACTATTCTGCACATCTCCAAATGCCCTGAAAAGTTACGTGGATTTTTTCTGGAATATATAAAAAATACTGGGCGAAAGAACTACCAGAGGGGGGCCACCAGGACTCCACAAGCCCCCACTCCGCCACCACCCCCCTGGTGGCGCAGGGCAAGCTTGTGGGCTGCCTGACGGCCCACTAGCCCCCCTCTTTTTCTATATGAAGGGTTTTGGTCTGGAAAAATCAAGAGGGAGCTTTTTCGTGGTTTCGCCGCCGCCACGAGGCGGAACTTGAGCAGATCCAATCTAGAGCTCCGACAGGACGATCCTGCCGGTGAAATTTCCCTCCCGGAGGGGGAAAACGTCGCCATCGTCATCACCAACACTCCTCTCGTCGGAGGGGAGGCATCTTCATCAACATCTTCATCAGCACCATCTCCTCTCCAATCCCTAGGTCATCTCTTGTAAGCAATCTTCGTCTCGCAACTCCGATTGGTACTTGTAAGGTTGCTAGTAGTGTTGATTACTCTTTGTAGTTGATGCTAGTTGGATTACTTGGTGGAAGAGTTTATGTTCAGATCCTTGATGCTATTCACTACACCTATTATCATGATTATGATTATGTCTTGTGAGTAGTTACTTTTGTTCTTGAGGACATGGGATAAGTCATGTTGATAATAGTCATGTGAATTTGATATTCGTTCGGTATTTTGATATGATGTATGTTGTTTTTCCTCTAGTGGTGTTATGTGAACGTCGACTACATAACACTTCACCATATTTGGGCCTAGAGGAAGGCATTGGGGAGTAGTAAGTAGGTGATGGGTTGCTGGAGTGATAGAAGCTTAAACCCGAGTCTATGTGTTGCTTCGTGAGGGGCTGATTTGGATCCACTAGTTTAATGCTATGGTTAGACTTTGTCTTAATTCTTCTTTTGTAGTTGCGGATGCTTGCGAGAGAGGTTAATCATAAGTGGGATTCTTGTCCAAGTAAGGGTAGTACCCAAGCGCCGGTCCACCCACATATCAAACTATCAAAGTAACAAACGTGAATCATATGAACATGATGAAACTAGCATGACAGAAATTCCCGTGTGTCCTCGGGAGCGTTTTTCCTCCTATAAGACATTGTTCACGCTTGTCCCTTGCTACAAAAGGGATTGGGCCACTTGCTGCACCGTTGCTACTACTTGTTACTTGTTACTATTTGCTTGTTACGTTTCACCTCGGTACACAATCACTTTTTACCGCTACTTTCAGTGCTTGTAGTTATTACCTTGCTGAAATCCGTTTATGAGAGCCTTCTGCTCCTCGTTGGGTTCGACACTCTTACTTATCGAAAAGACTACGATTGATCCTCTATACTTGTGGGTCATGAGTGATCCGCCGTCCTCTGTTCCCCTCCTCTCTCTCTCTGTTTTAAAAATGGCAGGCCCCACCTGCCAATGTGTGAGGCCCGCGCCCGAAGCGGTAAGTGGAGGCGCCTTCTCCACTTTACGCCTTTGACGTGGCCCCTCTTAGATTTTGGTATTTTTGATTTAATTTCATATTTGACCTCTTTGACCCTTTATAACTTTTTATTCCTAAGTCCAAATCAATTGATTCTTTTTGCATTGAGTTGGTACTCATCCCCTCAAATTTCTGGTAGATTTTGGTATTTTTCCCATACTCAGAGAATTTCCGGTTAATAAAAAGGTATTATGTGACATTTTCTTTTCTTCTGCAATTTTAAAATATTTCGGAGGGAAACTTTGGTGAAGACCAGGAGTGTTTAAACAACCCTACTGATCCAGGCAAGCCAGGATACCCATGTGATGTAGTATTTTCATAGCATATCATATTTTCATGCATTATGCCCATTTATTTGCTATAGAATAAATGCATAGTAAATTATTCAATATAAACAAGTGCTCATTGTTATAAACCACTATAATTGAAATAACTTAGTGGTTGATCTAGAGTCACCTGTCCGGGCTTAACCGTGCAACCACATTTTGCCGGGGTCGTGACTTGAGCTGATCGCGTGACCTTTCACCGGTACCTCCAAAGAGGGAGGGTTATGCATGTGTGCTACCCTGATCAGGTAGGCGGTGATAACTCTGTGAGCCCATTGAGTTGTTTTGGGCCCGTCCCCGGTTGGGACAGTTTACTTTGGCCATGACGGTGGCAGGTGTCATGAGGACACATGGCCACCCAGGGTAGGACTCCCGGGGAGGATGATTGTCGGTGGTACGATGAGAGAGTCACGGGGGAGGCAGGTTTCATTGGAGCAACACTGGTCCACCCGAATGGGATCCCGAGGTCAGTGCTCCATAGTGTGGGTAAAGTGTGCAAACTGTGTAGAGTGTCAAACCTATTCGAATAGGCGTGTCCACGGTATTGGACAGCCGGACCAGACCTCAGTAGATGGTCAACCATATCCGTGTTAGTAATGATGGAAGAACTCTTCAAAGGATTAGAGATGCTCGATAAGTATTCTGGGTGTTGTGAGACAACCCAAACATGAGTTAGTTGGTACAATCAGTAATCTTGCTTAATAATTTACTATATTGATTGCCATGCTATTGTTTGCTACATTACTTGGTTGTTGTGAGCTTGTGAGTACATCCCAAGTACTCACCTGGCGTATCATGTCAGATGCAGGAGAAGCAGAGGACAGAGGTCCGGATGGTCCGTACTAGGAAGTGCCCACAGCAGTGTCCCTGTGGATGGAGTTGCCGCTATGTTACGCTACGCCGTAGAAGTACTTAGTAGTCTTGAGGCCCCACTATGTTTCATAAATAATGTAGATACCGTTGTGGCACCGAGAGTGCCTTTGGCCTCACTATCCTTATAAGATATGTACTTGTAACCATATGCTATCAGTAAAGTCAGTTTTGTTTTGTTCCAAGTTGTTGAGTGTTTCAAGAAGACATGATCTTTGGGTTGGAAACACTAGTAATCCGGTTCTCTGAGCCGGGGTGCCACAATCGGCAACTCCACAAGAGTGTGGTCTTTTCACCCTACAAACACACAAAAGCCTTGCAATGAGGATCTATATCGTCATAACCCGGCCTTTTAAAGTAAAGAGCTATAAGTATATAACAAAGATAGCCACCAACATCTCATTTATATGTTTTAGAAGAGCTGAATGAGTATCCTCTTAGTTTTTTCAACACGTTTCAGAAGGGCGGCCTTTCCTTCTTCAAAGGTCTTCATGGCTTGTTCAAAACAATCCTGCACCTCACACACAGATTCTTCACAACAAGACGCCATAAGATCGGCTTCGGCCTTCAGCTTCATCTCTTCTTTCAGATGCGTCTATAGTTTTACAACCACAAATTCAGCATCTGCTACATATTCCTGACAGATATACAATGGTTTATGAATAGTTGTTTACAAAAAAGATTACAAGCCGCCATACAAAGAGACAACTTGACTCTTGGGGGCCATGGTGCCAAATTTAGCTTTTCTTATCAAAAGTCCCGTACGGATTGTAAACATTCCATACGACACTTGGGGGCTAATGTGTCAAAATTTCAAAATTCAATAAAGACCCGGCTATTTCAAATAAACAAGCCGGCCCTTGGGGGCTACATGACTTCAAGTTTATGTAAATTGATGGTGACTTCTTCAAAGAAGATCCGGCTCACTCTATGTGATAAACTGGCCCTTGGGGGCTACAACCGTAGTTCTACATATTTACTTGTGAAGAACCAGCTTACCATTATCATGCTAAGCTAGTCCTTGGGGGCTAGAACTATAGTTCTCCATCCTTATTCTGAAGAACCGGCTTACGATTTTCATAATAAGCCAGTCCTTGGGGGCTATAGGCAGTATACAAAGATAGAAAGGTTAAAGCAGGAAATCTTACTTCATATTTTTCCCTGGGGATGTTGATCATATTGGTTTCAATTTCCCGGTTCTCAGACAGTCGGGTCAAGTATTGCTGGTGGACTTCTTCAACACTAAACACTAACATATTTGGGAGATCCTATTGGGGTTTCCCTTTATCCAAGTTCATCGGTTCTTCCTTGGCCACAATCTTAGCTAGAGAGGTGGAAACAATAGGAGCTTGGAAGCTTTCCTGGACAATAACAACATCCAGAGTGCTCTGATCATCCGATGGAAGAGGGTCATCCACATGAGTCGCCGAACTAGAATGATGAGCATGACTTGGTGGATGAGCACAAGGATCAATTGAAGTGCATGTAAACTCTATTGGTGTGTCCATTAAAACCAGCTCATCTAATTTAGGCGTCTCAACAACGTTTGCCGACTCAGTTGCAACATTTGGAATGTTCTGTTCGGAAGGGTCAACTTTGATGGCTGCCTTCTCCGTTTGAGGTTTCAAAATTTCTTTGCTTTCAGCACCAGAAATTAACCGGTAGCGCGACTAGACAAAGTTGCTTTGGCCCTACAAAGATCAGATATAAAGTATTATGCTAAGGAAGGTAAACATATGCAATTAGGTCATGATTAGAAACCTACCCGCGGTTGATATTAAAGGTGGGGAGTTGCGTTGGTGATGAGGCTCCCGAAGATGGAGGAGATTCCTTATAAAGTGAGTTTGAAGGGCTAAGAGGTTGTTTAAAGAGACCAGCCTTAGGACAAGAATAAGTAGGACTACGTGGCACCTTAACACGTGGCTTATGAGATGGCGGTGCATGAGACAAGACAGGGTCTAACTCACCCGAGTCACTTCGGGTCTTGCGTTCTGATTGATCGGCGAATTGCGCTTTCTTCAAAAGAAAATCAGGAGCTAAATGAGCGTTTTGATTTGATATCTTAACCTTCCGGACGGCTTGCCTTGTTTTTCTTGCAAAAAACGTTTGTGAGGAACTGGAAGAGATTGGAATTACCTTAATATCGTTGACTTGGCTGGATTCAGAGTCGCCCTAAGAGGAAGGCGTGTCAGCAAGTTCGGTAAACAAACGGCCAAGTGAGTCGAGTTTTACCTCACATAGTTCTCCTGAAGATGAGCCGGGAGCCGGGTCATCACGAGACGGATCATTCCCTTGGCCTGAGGAAGAAATAGGGATCTAAGGTGTGACTTTCCAAAAGCTAGATTTCGCGTGCAAACGGGAGTGCATGATAAGGATTGGAGGGTCAAAATGAAATCAACAAAGGAACAGAGTACATGATGGAAAAAAGATCAGTACCGGTGGTGGAGGATTTAGCAGATAAAATGGACGTAAACCAGTAACACTGGACCTTTCCTTTGAGTCGGAGAAAAACCTCTTTGTTTCTTTATTAAGGGCACCATAGGTTAAGTCTTGGGTGGAGAAGCATTGAGCATCGGATGAGTCGCTTGAGAAGTCGCACATTAAGCCATTCCTCACACTGACATGCTAGATGTGCCACTTTTGCTAGTAAGAGATCAAGTCGATCTCGGTTAGCCCATGAGCAACCAAGGCTCTCAATTTTATGCGAATAGGAGCCATCATATCCCTCTCCTCATTAGTTGGACAACCCGGGAATTCTACGTTGTTGTTGATCCTTTCCAATCTATAACCCAGCAGCGGATTTTCTCCCGTCGGGACGGTATTTTTGCAATAGAACAAGGTCTTGTACCATCCCTTTGGATGACTCACCAATTTAGACTCGGGAAATAGATTATTTTTCCTTTTCTGGATGGAGATTCCTCCAAGTTCACAAGAAGGGCCATTCTCGACTTCAGTTTGATTATTGACGTAGAAAAATTCCCTAAACAGAGTCACCGATCGCTCATTTTGGAGATATACTTCACATAAAATTTGAAATTGGCAGATCTTGGTCATAGAATTGGGGCCAATATCCTGAGGCCTGAGATTGAAGAAGTGCAGAAGGTCCGTGAAGAACTTTGAGCCGGGAGGTCGAAAACCCCTACGTAAGTGATCGGTAAAAATAATAACTTCTCCTTGTCGAGGCTACGGAGAAGGATCTTCTTTGGGAGCTCTCCAGTTTACATCCTTTCGAGCCGGCAAGAATCCTTGGCTCACGAGATTTTCCAAAGTGAGTTTGGACTCCTCAGACCTGACCCGGTTACAATCTTTGGAGTTCTTGGGGGCCATTAGGCGGTATGGGAAAGCTACAAGGATGATAAAAGAAAATGAGCTGATGCATAATACCAGCAGCTGACTACGGTCGTTATTTAAGTGGTGTTTAAGCCGGTGAACTACTACATAACGGTGTTTTTAGCCGACCAGTTCTACAACAAGGTGTTTTAAGCCGGCAACAACAAGTAAGGTATTTTTAAGGCAAACTACACTTCCGTGGAGGACTTAGCGGAAATTCTCCACAAACGGGTTGCTACAAGCGACATCTCTTGCGACGGATCTAAATAATATGTACAAAATGAAGGAATATGTGTTCTACACCAATGGAATAACCGAAGCTCAAGGCATTTGCGCAGGTTCTTCTAGAAGTGTTTTATTTCGGATCTATGTGCAAAAAATGCAAAGCAGAGACCGCGACAAACCTATGGATGCAGAGGGGATGAAAAAACTTATGGATATGCAAAGCAGTTCTTCGGAGAACTCGATGGACATGGTATGAACACCGGCGAAACCTACCGATGAATCCACAAACCCTAGTGAGGAGGAATGCGTACCTGATTTGTTGGAGGTAGAAGGTCATGGCCACGTGCACCCCAACGAATGCAAGGGAGATCCTGTAACACAAATGGCACGGTCGAGAAGGTCCGGTCGGTGTCCTCGGAGCTTTGGCATGTGTAGTATGGGGGAAGAGCATGAAGAAGAAGAAGAAAGGAAAAATATAATACAGAGGTTTGCCCCGTCTATTTATAAGGAAGCGGGGAGTTGAAACGGCACCGCGTGAAGCAGAACGGCCGCGGGAAATTAGTGGCTAGGGTTACGCCTAGATTTTCGCGCCAGTCCGGATTTAGTGCTGTTTTTTGCAAAGATTTTCCATGGTAGCTCCAGACAACAACGGTCAGCACGATTACATCACAAGAATACTAACTCAAAAAATACTAAGTTTCAAATAAGGATAAATGACACGGCATAGTATTGACCCGGATTTGAGTTTTACTTCACGGATAAAGGGTGAAGAATTGTCGGATCATAGTTTGGCTCTAAACTTCAGGATTTCCAACATGTTCAAGATGGAGTTTAGCATGGATGAATCCAAACGAAACTGGTGGCTAATGTCGGGGATATACCCTACAAGTATAACCCACCCAAGTTTTAAGCCGGGCTCCATGAAGACAATCCAAACGGAAGATGATCATGAGAATAACAAGGCCCAGAAGGCCGCCTTGTTATGTGGGCCGACTTAAAGATGCCGTCCGGGTGGCCGGATCAAGGATGAAGATACAAGGGGCTCTCTATTTTCCTTGAGGGGCAAGGGAAGTAGGAGTTAGATTAGATCACGGGCGTTTATTGACTCGGACTCTGTTGTAAGCTTAAGTCCTCCACGTATGTATAAAGGGGACCCCTCGAGCCGAAAATATCAAGTAAGAAACTCTCTAAAGCTAGGTTAGCTATTCCACACCCTTGTAATCAAGATCAGCATCAATATAGACACCAAAGCAGGACGTAGGCTTTTACCTCCATTGGAGGGGCCGAACCTGGATAAATCCGTCTCTCGTTCCCGATCAACCCCTTCGAGTTGTTGGAAATATGCCCTATAGGCAATAATAAAATAGTTATTATTATATTTTCTTGTTCAAGATAATCGTTTATTACCCATGCTAGAATTGTATTGAATGGAAACTCAAATACATGTGTGGATACATAGACAACACACTCTCCCTAGTAAGCCTCTAGTTGACTAGCTCATTGATCAAAGATGGTTAAGGTTTCCTAGCCATAGATAAGGGTTGTCGCTTGATAACGGGATCACGTCATTAGGAGAATGATGTGATGGATAAGACCCAAACTATGAACGTAGCATGTGATCGTGTCATTTTATTGCTACTGTTTTTCTGCATTTCAAGTATATGTTCCTATGACCATGTGATCATGTAACTCACTGACATCCTAAGAATACCTTGTGTGTATCAAACGTCGCAACGTAACTCAGTGACTATAAAGGTGATCTATAGGTATCTTCGAAGGTGTCCGTTGAGTTAGCATGGATCAAGACTGGGATTCGTCACTCCGTATGACGGAGAGGTATCTCGGGGCCCACTCGGTAATACTACGCACAACAAGCCTTGTAAGCAATGTGACTAAAGAGTTAGCAACGGGATTTTGTATAATGGAACGAGTAAAGAGACTTTCTGGTAACGAGATTCAAATAGGTATAGAGATACCGACGATCGAATCTCGGGCAAGTAACATACTGAAGGACAAAGGGAATGTTATACGTGATTAACTGAATCCTTCACATAGAGGTCCAACCAATTAAGATCTTCATAGAATATGTAGGATCCAATATGGAGATCCAGGTCCCGCTATTGGATATTGACCGGAGAGTGTCTCGGTCATGTCTACATAGTTCTCGAACCCGCGGGGTCTGCACACTTATGGTTCGGTGACGTTTGGGTATAGTTGAATTATGTATGTTGGTAACCAAATGTTGTTCGGAGTCCCATATGAGATCCCAGATGTCTTGAGGAGTTCCAGAATGGTCCGGAGATGAAGATTGATATATAGAAAAGGTGCATTTGGCTTCTGGAAAGTTTTTGGGCATTACCGATAAAGTATCGGGAGTGACGAATCGGTTTCGGGGTTCCACCGGGAGGGGCCACCCACCCGTAAGGGGACCAAACAGGCCCAAGGGTAATGCACCAGCCCCTGATGGTCTGGGCGGCCAGCCCAAGTGGGCCTATTTTGGCCAAAGTGCAAAAGAGAGAGAGAGAGAGGTGGGGCAAACCTACAAGGAGGAGGACTCCTCCTCCACCAAACCGAATTGGAGGAGGACTCCTCCCTCCTCTTGGTGCTCCGGCCGAACCCCTAGGATTTTCCCTAGGGTGCCACCCCTCCCTCCCTCCTATATATAGTGGAGGGTCGAGAGGCTAGCCGTACCTCAAGCCACGATGCAACCTCTCTCCCTCCACCACTTCGTGACACCCCGTAGGTTATTCCGGTAGTGCACGACGAAGCCCTGTCAAAGTAGCTCCACCATCATCACCGTCATGCCATCGTGGAGCTCGAGAATTCAGCTACCTCTTCGTCTCCCTTTCCGGATCAAGAAGGCTGAGATCGTCATCCAGCTGCACGTGTGCTAAACGCGGAGGTGTCGTCCGTTCGACGCTAGACCGTGATTGGATCACGGGACGGCTTGTGATTTGGATCGCGGAGACATTCACTGTATCAGCCGTGTTTCTTAACGCTTCCCGCTTAAACATCTACAAGGGTATGTGGATCCAATCTCTCCTCTCGTAGATGGTCATCACCATGGATAGATGTTATGTGTGCGTAGGAAATTTTTTGTTTCCCATGCAACGTTCCCCAACAGTGGCATCATGAGCTAGGTCTATGCATAGATGACATCTCGAGTAGAACACAAAGGAGTTTGTGGGTGTTGATATTCAGATTTCTTCCCTCCTTAGTCTTTTCTTGATTCGGCGGTATTGTTGGATGAAGTGGCCGGACTAACATTACTCGTAGGCTTACGAGAGATCGGTTAAATCGACTAACATGCAACTTGTTGCATAAAGATGGCTAGCGGGTGTCTGTTTCTCCTACTTTAGTTGAATCAGATTTGACAAAGGCGGTCCTTGGAGAAGGTTAAATAGCAACTTGTATATCACCGTTGTGGTTTTGCGTAAGTAAGATGTGATCATGCTAGATACCCATGGCAGCCACGTAAAACATGCAACAACAAATTAGAGGACGTCTAACTTGTTTCTGCAGGGTATGATGTGATATGATATGGCCAAACACATGATATGATATATTTGATGTATGAGATGATCATGTTATAATAGTTAAGTATCGACTTGCATGTCGATGCTACAGCAACCGGCAGGAGCCATGGGGTTGTCTTTATTTATTTTGTGCTTGGTGATGCTTTACTTTATCGCTAGTTCAGTAGCTTTAGTAGCAACAACATAGTTAGCGTGACAACCTCGATGGCAGCACAATGATGGAGATCATGATGATGGAGATCATGGTATGTTGCCGGTGATGATGGAGATCATGTCGGTGCTTTGAAGATGGAGATCAAAAGCACAAGTTCATGGCCATATCATGTCACTTATGATTTGCATGTGATGTTAATCATTTTATGCACCTTATTTTTCTTAGGACGATGGTAGCATTATAAGGTGATCCCTCACTAAAATTTCAAGATAAAATTGTGTTCTCCCCGAGTGTGCACCGTTGCGAAAGTTCGTCGTTTCGAGACACCACGTGATGATCGGGTGTGATAGACTCTAGGTTTACATTCAACGGGTGCAAAATAGCTGCACAAGCCGAACACTCGGGTTAAACTTGACGAGCCTAGCATGTACAGACATGGCCTTGCAACACAAGAGACCGAAAGGTCAAACATGAGTCATATAGTAGATATGATCAACATAGACATGTTCAACATTGAAGCTAACTCAACTCACGTAATGACCGGACTTGAGTTAGTGAATTTGGATCATGTGACACTTAAATGAATAGAGGGATGTCAATTTGAGTGGGAGTTTATTAGTAATATGAATAACTAAACTCATTTATCTTGAACATAGTCTAAGTAATCTTTGCAAATTTTATGTTGTAGATCAATGGCTCGCGCAGTAGCACCCTTGAATTTTGATGCTTTCCTAGAGAAAGCTAAGATAAAAGATGATGGAAGTAACTTTGTTGACTGGGCTCGTAATATGAGGCTTATCCTCACGGTTTCCCAAAAGCAATATGTCCTTGATGCACCGTTAGGTGACATGCCACCCTAACCGGCGACCCAAGACGTTATGGACGCCTCGCAGTCGCGTCATGGTGACTAATCAGTAGTTCAATGTGCAATTTTGTATGGCTTAGAACCGGGACTTCAAAGATGTTCCAGGAGTTGAAGTATATCTTTGAGAAGAATGCCCGGAT
The DNA here is from genome assembly GCF_904849725.1 of Hordeum vulgare subsp. vulgare. Classification (NCBI taxonomy): domain Eukaryota; kingdom Viridiplantae; phylum Streptophyta; class Magnoliopsida; order Poales; family Poaceae; genus Hordeum; species Hordeum vulgare. The sequence goes on along the minus strand of NC_058524.1, from coordinate 565,163,763 downwards.
CGAGAGGTATGAAACCTCCGATAAGTTCTATGCTTGCAAAATGGAGAAGAACGGGTCTGTCAGTGAACATGTGCTCAGAATGTCTGGGTACTCTAATCGTCTGGCTGAGTTGGTAATTGCTCTCCCGCGAGAGGCAATCACTGATAGATTTCTTCAGTCACTGCCACCTAGCTATAAAACCTTTGTGTTGAACTACAACATGCAAGGGATGAAGAAATCACTCGCCGAGATGTTTGCGATTCTGCAAGTCGTCGAGTCAGAAATCCAGAAAGAACATCAAGTGTTGATGGTCAATAAAACCACCAGCTTCAAGAAAAACGGCAAAGGCAAGAAGGGTAACTCCAAAAAGAGTGGCAAAACAGTTGCCCCTCCCATGATGAAACCCAAGGATGGACCCAAGCCGGAAACTCAGTGCTATCATTGCAAGGGAACTGGTCAATAGAAGTGGAACTGCCCCATGTATTTGGCCGATAAGAAGGCGGCCAACACCAAATAAGGTATATTTAATATACATGTTATTGATGTGTATCTCACCAACTGTCATGACCGGTTTCCAAATAAAATAATTTATTGGAAATCAGCCATGGGCGTCACCAGTGTAGAAAAAATATTTCCCACTGATAGACTTATCTTGATATAGAAAACGAGTAGTACTTAATATTAAACAGGTAGAGCAGAGGTTTCTCCACAATTTATTACAACATGTCCTAGTCTCACAAAGACGGATATGTTACAGTAGTAATGGGATAACTCTACTGCTCGTAATAAAAGGGGCACATCACATCAGAGTAATGTGACATGACAAGTACTACTACACGCCAAGCGTTAGAGTGAGGCTTGATGATTTATTTGCAATGGCGGGAGCAGTGAAATAATATAGCGACAGACTCTAGGATCGCAAGACTAACTCGGACTCCTCTAGACATCGGACTTTCAAGTGAACTCTTCATCCATGAGGTCTCCTTCATCCATATTTGGCCACATCAACAAGCGAGTGAGTACTTCAAAAAGTACTCGCAAACAGTTTGCACAAAAGATGGGATGCATGCAATTAATTATTTATGTGCATGGTTCAGATCATAATTTATCAAATAGATGTGTTGGAAATAAATTAAGTTAGTGGATAAATCGGACGGTAATCCTCCCAAGATATCCCAACAAAAAAACTAAAATGCACCGATCGGGTGTGTGGAGAGACGCCTCGAAAGGTTAACAAGGGTTAGTTTACCACCGTCGGGCGTCTAAGAGACACCTCATACAGGGCATAAAGTAAATAACAAGCCATAGTCGGGCGTCTTAGCGACACCACAGAAAGGGAATAAAAGTAAATAGCAAGACACAGTGCGGCGTCTTAGCGACACCACAGAGAGGGCATAAAAATAAATAACAAGCCACACTCGGGCGTCTTAGCGACACCACAGAGAGGGCATTAAAAAATAACAAGCCACAGTCGGGTGGCTTAGCGACACCACAGAGCGGGCATAAAAATAAATAACAAGCCAGAGTCGGGCGTCTTAGCGAGACTACAGAGAGGGCATAAAAATAAATAACAAGCCACAGTCGGGCGTCTTAGCGACACCACAGAGAGGGCATAAAATAAATAAGAATCATCCGGGTGGTACAACCAACCTTCAGGGTAATTTAGAACCAAGATGTTAATAAGAAATTTTTCCACAATACTCTTAGATATCCACAACCATTATAGTCCGACCAACTTGTACTCTAAGGACCGACTCTAAGACCGATACTTGACTTGCCAAACAGCCGTGCTTAACCGTGGACACAGCTACTCAAATAGTTTTGAATTTGCACAGGGTGTACTCTTTACCCATAGCTCACGGGTTCCGATAGTCCATATGACTAATCCCACGTACGATATTTTAGAAGCAGACACTCAGAACCAACACACACCCATTTTACCCCCGCGAAGCCCGGCTTCACCCGGACTATGCTGCCAGGGCAAAACCATAAGACCGGGAGGCTCCGACCTCGACTAGAATGGGATCAAATTTATACCGTGCGCTACAAGGGAGTGCCCTTCCTCTCGATCCCAGACTCGAAACACCCATGCCCCCTGACCGGATGACTGGATTTAGTCCAGGGCCATGGATACCTTCATCCCGGCCCTTCTACTTGGTGTGTGACTGATAATAGGCCTACAACCGACTATATCGAATCCTCATTCAGGAAACTGTGGTAGCACGATAATGGAAGTAAGACACTGACAAGACTCAATCTAGGTCGATACTAGAGTTACCACTTTCTTCCCATCACAGTTATGCACTTGACATGACCAGGCCATAACCTATCACGTCCATGTGACTAGGTTATCCACGACCTATCACAACCATCACTTGACATAGTCATGTTTTTAACATTTTTTATGAGATATGCAATATGCTTGAATAATGCAATGGTTTAATATTAATTTTTTGTTAGTGAGAAAACAACACATCAGAAGTTCAAACATGCTTGCGTGGTTCAACGTAGTTGGGATCAAGCTCGGTGAAGTTAACGTCGACGTTTCCTTCATTGGAATCTACGTCATATAACACATACCATCGTAAGAGTTGGGTCCTAGCTACTGACTCTAAATAATTTTTAGACCCTCAGAGCAATATTTTGCCAAAAGAATCAATTCGAAAGTTGTTTTAGTTTATTAGTTATAAGCAAAACAAATTCAGCGACTATTATGTAATAAAAAAAACATGTCCATGGACTAGTTTGAGAAACTCCAAGCACCCGAAAGGAAAATACGCTAACCAACCTCGAAGACGGCTCCTAGCGAAGGCACCTTCGGGGAAAATGATTCAAAAAAAACAGAACCCTGATGAGGGGGTCCCACCCTGTCAGGTTCGAACTCACCAGCGCCAGAGGCGTTGTGGTGATCGCCGGCGGCGATTGATGAAGGGAGAGAGCCAACCGGGGGCATCTACACACTCACCGTGTTCCCGCACATCGGTGAGAGGTGGATGGGGTCGAGGGGGCTCTACATTGAGGGTGACCTTGCTCCGGCGGAGGGCAGCTTCGGGCACCACCGGAACTCACCAAGGGACTCGCCTACGATCGAATCAGAGGGGAGCTCGGGATGAGGGGGTCACCAGGAAGCTACTGAATGCCTCAGGGGCTCCTACTTCTGCTCACCTTGTTCGAATCCAACCAGAATCCAAAGCGGATCGGAGCGGTCGAAGCTAGGGAATAAGGCCCCTCCGAGGCCCTCCTCTCTCTTGGGCAAGGCTTTTGGGTGAGGGTGGGGTGCGGTGAGGTGAGTGATGGGTTCGACATCTTGGAGGGGGCTCTATTTATAGAGGCCCAAGGGAAGTGTTGCGGTTCTTAACTCCGGCGAGCAATTCGAGTGATCTAGGGGGTTAGTCAGGTGGTTAGGTGCTCCAGCTCGTACCTACTCATCGAGGGGAATCCATTTTTGGCCTAAAGTTGCTCGGTCATCGACGGAGGACCCGGGTCGATGGAGCGGGTCTCGCTGTGCACGCTCTGTGCTGCCCGGGGCGTGGCGATGGCAAACGCGGTGCGTGCTGCATCCAGGGACACGCGGAGGCTTCCGGTGTAATGGGAGGTGTCGGACGATGCAGGGCTGCACCAGGGGAGACTCTGGAGGTCACGGCAGCCGCTGCAGGTGCTGCTGCTGGAGCTTGACTGGCTCAGCCAGCTCACCACCGACACTAGCAAGCTTCCAAGGATATGTGCGGCGCGTGGATAAGCTCCGGCACAGGATTGAGCGGCTCTTGCGTCGCTACTGTGGTGATTGTAACTGAAACTGAACTTTGAATATTTACTAAACCAGGTTCACAGATAGACAGTGGCAACAGTGCAGGCTAGGTGTTCGATCAAATGCAAATGGCAGGTGCACAAAATATTTTGAGCTAGAAATTTTTGGGTGGGTCTCTTATTGGGTGAAAAGACTGCCCAAAATTTTCAGAATTTGTTAAACTGTTTTAGACAGGTTTTTATTAAAAACAGAGACTTTTGGGTCAAACTTGGGTCAAATGAAATTTGAAATTTTCAAACTTGTGACTCCAAAGTTTTTGGTGAAACAGGTTGAGGGTACTAAGGTCTTCTAAGTGGAGGAGTTTGGGTCCAAAATTTCAAAGGAATCATTGAGTTCCTTTGTAAATTTGCTGGGGTCAGAACTGATTATAGAAAAATCTTTTATTTGAAATAAAATATGAAAGGTGGTTCAAACTTTCTAAAGCTTTGGTAAATCAATGAAAATGAAGACCTAGATGCTAGAGAAGTGCCAAAGGGTTTTAATCAGAATGGAGGAAAAAGAATTCTTGAGGAGAATTGACACTTGAACGTATAGAAAAATTTCCAAGATTTTGCAAAAGAATAAAATATTCTCCCAAACCAATTCATTTTGAGAAGAGGCCAAAAGAATACTTTTTAAACGAGGCAGGTTGAGAAAAGAAAGCTCTAAAAAAATTCTTAAAGAGGTTATCAAAGAGCTTCAGAGCTTTTTTTATCACAACCAAAAAAATAGAAATCCATTTTAAAAATAGTTCAAAATCAAGAGATCAAATCTAAAAATTTTGGGTGTTACAACACCTACCCCCTTAAGAAAATCTCGTCCCCGAGATTTCAGCCAGTCCTCGAGAAGTTGTGGTTGCTCTTTCTGCAGGAAATCCTCTCTTTCCCAAGTGGCCTCCTCCTCTAAATGGTTGCTCCACTGTACCCTGAATAGTTTGCTGACCTTCTGTCGTGTCCTCCTTTCTGCCTCCTCTAATATTCTCACGGGGTGTTCCTGATAGGATAGGTCTAGTTGTACTTCTATACTGTCATGGGCTACCTGTTGATCAGGGTTCCTTACACACTTCCTTAGTTGAGAAATATGGAACACGCCGTGCACGTCTGACAGTTCTGTTGGTAGATCAAGCTGATATGCAACTTGGCATCTTCGAGCAATTATGCGAAATCGTCCGATGAAGTGGGGCGCAAGCTTGCCCTTGACCTTGAACCTTTGTAGTCCCCTCATGGGTGATACCTTTAGATATACGTAATCATTTGGGTTGAAGCCGACGTCATGGTGTTTTTTTATCGTCATAGCTCTTCTAACGGCTTTGGGCTATTTTGAGTCTGTCCCTTATGAGTTTTACCTTGTCCTCTACCTCTTGTAGTAGTTGTGGGATGAAGATACAGCTATCCCCAGTTTCTAACCGATTTAGAGGCGTACGGCATCTTCTGCCATATAAGGCGTCAAAAGGTGACATTTGTAAGATTGCCTGATAACTGTCGTCGTATGAGAATTCAGCGTAAGGCAAACTGTCCTCCCAACTGTTTCCATATGAGAGCACACAAGCCCTGAGCATGTCTTCGAGAATCTGATTTACACGTTCGGTGTGTCCTCCAGTTGGAGGGTGATATGCCGTGTTGAACACTAACTGGGTTCCCAATGCTTGTTGCAAATAATCCAAAAACCTTGATGTAAACTGAGTGCCTCTAACGGATACAATAGTTTTAGTTATCCCATGCAAGTAGAAAATACGGGCGAGGAATAACTTTGCTAGCTTCTGAGTGGAGTACGTAGTTTTTACCGGAATGAAGTGAGCCACCTTTGTGAGTCGATCTGTGATAACCCATATAGCATCGTGTCCGTGTCGTGACTGGGGTAGTCCGACAATGAAGTCCATCCCAATCTCATCCCACTTCCACTCGGGTAACGTCATAGGCTGCAACAGTCCTGCTGGCTTATGGTTTTCCGCCTTGATTCGTTGGCATGAATCACAGCGGGCAATGAAAGAAGCAATATCTCTTTTCATCTCGTGCCACCAATATTTTGCCTGTAGATCCTTGAACATTTTTGTACCTCCGGGATGGATTGAGTACGGCACATTGTGAGCTTCTTCCAATATTTGAGCTTTGAGGTCCTCTTGGTCTGGTACACATAGTCGGTTGATACGTCTCAAACGTATCTATAATTTTTGATGGTTTCACGTGGTTATCTTGTCATCTTTGGATGTTTTGTTTACCTTTTATATCTTTTTGGGACTAACTTATTAATTCAGTACCAAGCGCCAGTTCCTGTTTTTCTGTGTTTTTGGTTCTTTTCAGATCTGATTTTGGAACGGAGTCCAAACGGAATAAAATCCCCGAAATGAATTTTTCTAGAATGTAGTAGATCGGGAGGCTTGAGGGCCAAGGCCGTGGGCTCACATGGAGCCCACAAGCCCTGTTGCCGCGGCCAGGGGGGCCCGCGGCAACCAGGCTTGTGGCCTCCGTGGTGCTCCCCTGCCCTAGCTCTTTGGCCTATAAATTCCCTAAAAATCCAGAAAAAATCAGGGCATCCACGAAAACACTTTTCCGCCACCGCAATCTTCCGTTTCCGCGAGATCTCATCTGGAGACCCTTCCCGGTGCCCTGTCGGAGGGGACTTTGGAGTTGGAGGGCTTCTACATCAACATCATCACCACTCAAATGACTCGTGAGTAGTTCACTTCAGACCTACGGGTCCGTAGTTAGTAGGTAGATGGCTTCTTCTCTCTCTTGGATCTTCAATACAAAGTTCTCCATGATCTTCATGGAGATCTATCCGATGTAATCCTCTTTGGCGGTGTGTTTGTCGAGATCAGATGAATTGTGGATTTGTGATCAGATTATCTATGAATTATATTTGAGTCTTTGCTGATTTCTTATATGCATGATTTGATATCGTTGTAAGTCTCTCCGAGTCTTGGGTTTTGTTTGGCCAACTAGATCTATGATTCTTGCAATGGGAGAAGTGCTTGGTTTTGGGTTCATACCGTGTGGTGACCTTTCCCAGTGACAGAAGGGGCGACAAGGCACGCATCATGTTGTTGCCATCAAGGGTAACAAGATGGGCTTTTATCGTAGATATGAGATTGTCCATCTACATCATGTCATCTTGCTTAAGGCGTTACTCTGTTCTTTTGGACATAATACACTAGATGCATGCTAGATAGCGGTCGACGTGTGGAGTAATAGTAGTAGATGCAGAAAGTATCGGTCTACTTGTTTTGGACGTGATGCCTATAGATATAATCATTGCCTTAGATAACGTCACGACGTTGTGCGGTTCTATCAATTGCTCGACAGTATTTCGTTCACCCACCGTCTACTTACTTTGATGAGAGAAGCCACTTGTGAACACTACGGCCCCCGGGTCTATTCACAACTATCGTTTCCACTTTCACTTTTACTTTGCTTGTTTACTTTGTTGCTTGCAGTTCTCACTTTGCAAACAATCTATAAGGGATTGACAACCCCTTCATAGCGTTGGGTGCAATCTCTTTGTGTTTGTGCAGGTACTTGTGACTTGACGAGATCTTCCACTGGTTCGATACCTTTGTTCTCAAAACTGAGGGAAATACTTACCGCCGCTGTGGTACATCACCCTTTCCTCTTCAAGGGAACACCAACGCAAGGCTCCAAGGCCGCGGGGGAATCCTTTGCATATTTGCCAAGGAAGTCCCTAAAGGCGTAGCCGTAGCAGCAGGATTCCTGGTGCCGTACCAGGGAAGGTCTGTTGTCGCAGTAGCAGAAGGATTTCTGGCATCGTTGCCGGGGAGGATCAAGTCAAGAATAGTTTCTCGTCAACGTGTTGATTTCTGGCGCGGGGAGGAGATCTATCCAAGTAGATGTCACAAACTCATCTCATGCATTTACCTTTTTTGCCAGTTGCCTCTCGTTTTCCTCTCCCCCACTTCACATTTGCCGTTTTCATTTGCCTTTCTCTTTTGCCGTTTTCATTTGCCTTTTTCCGTTTTCCTTTGCCGTTTTCTTTTTCCTTTTTGCCGTTTTCTTTTGCCGGTTTTCTTGCTTGCTTGTGTGCTTGTTTGTTTGTTGAAGTCATCATGGCTGAAAACACCAAACTTTGCGACTTCTCGAGTACCAATAATAATGATTTTATTAGTACTCCGATTGCTCCCGCCACTAGTGCGGAATCGTATGAACGCAGCTTTGCTGAATCTTCTTATGAAAGAGCAATTCTCTGGCCTTCTTAGTGAAGATGTCGCATCCCATCTCAATACCATCTTTGAGCTTTGCGATATGCAAAATAAAAGAGATGTGGATAATGACGTGATTAAGTTTAAGCTTTTTCATTTCTCGTTGCGAGATCGCGCAAAAACTTGGTTTTCTTCTTTGCCTAAAAATAGTATTGATTCTTGGGATAAGTGCAAATATGCTTACATATCCAAGTATTTTCCGCCGGCTAAGATTATCTCCTTACGTAACGATATCAAGAATTTCAAGCAACATGATCATGAACACGTTCCACAATCTTGGGAGAGGATGAAGTTAATGATTAGAAATTGTCGCGCTCATGGCTTGAGTTTGTGGATGATTATACAAATCTTTTACGCTGGTTTGAATTTCGCTTCTCGCAATATCTTGGACTCCGCCTCAGGTGGAACGTTCATGGAAATCACGTTAGGAGACGCTACAAAACTCCTAGATAATATCATGACCAACTACTCTCAGTGGCACACTGAAAGGTCACCTGCTACCAAAAAGGTACACGCTATATAAGAAATTAACTCGCTTAGTGCTAAGATGGACGAGTTGATGAATTTGGTTGCTAGTAGAAATGCTCCTTTAGATCCCAATTACATGCCACTATCTTCCTTGACTGAGAGTAGCAACGCTAGTTTGGACGTTAATTTTGTTGGTAGGAACAATTTTGGCAACAACAATGCTTTTAGAGGCAACTATGTTCCTAGGCCTTTTCCTAGTAACTCCTCTAACAATTATGGCAATTCCTACAACAACACTTATGGAAATCACAACAAATTACCCTGTGATTTGGAGAGTAATATCAAAGAGTTCATCAACTCTCAAAAGATTTTCAATGCGTCCATAGACGAAAAACTACTCAAAATAGACGATTTGGCTAAGAGCGTTGATAGGAGGTCTTGTGATATTGATGCTTTGAAAGTTAGATGTGCTCCTCCCAAGGTCAACTTGGATGAATCTGTAAAAGCTATGTGTGTCTTCATGAATGAGAGCAAAGAAAGAACCGCCCAAATTCACGCTAGGCATGAATGGTTTAAAAGAGTGCGTTCTAGTGATGCAAATCACGAAGATCTTAAAGTGCTTGGTTTAACTCCTCTTGAATCTTTGTTTTCGCGTGTCAAACCTATTGATGAAGGGGCTGGATATGAATCCACTTTGGTTGAAAAACGCCCCAATGATTCGGAGCCCACCTATCTTGATGATAAAGGTGTGGAGAGTGGAGTAGAAGAAATCAAAATTTTGGGTAGTAATGAAACTCCCACTTTGGATTTCAAGGAATTCAATTATGATAGTTGCTCCTTGTTTGAATGCATTTCTTTGATGCAATCCATTGCAAACTCTCCACATACTTATAGCCAAAGCAAAGCCTTTACCGCTCATATCGTAGATGCTATGATGAAATCTCTTGAAGACAAGCTCGAATTAGAAGTCTCTATACCTAGAAAAATTCATGATGAGTGGGAACCTACTATCAAAATCAACATCAAAAACTATGAATGCAATGCTTTGTGTGATTTGGGTGCCAGTGTTTCCGCGATTCCAAAGTCTTTATGTGATATTCTTGGTTTTCATGAGATTGAAGAGTGTTCTCTTAATTTGCAGCTTGCGGATTCTACTGTCAAGAAACCCATGGGAAGGATTGATGATGTTCTTATTGTTCCAAATAAGAACTATGTACCCGTGGATTTCATTGTACTTGACATAGATTGCAATCCTTCATGTCCCATTATTCTTGGTAGACCTTTCCTAAGGACTATTGGTGCTATCATCGATATGAAGGAAGGGAATATTAGATTTCAATTTCCCCTAAAGAAGGGCATGGAATATTTTCCTAGAAAGAAAATAAGATTGCCTTATGAATCTATGATGAGGGCTACTTATGGTTTGAGCACCAAAGATGACTGTACGTGATTCCATCATCTTTTGACTAGCTAAGGGCATTAAACAATAGCGCTTGTTGGGAGGCAACCCAACGAATCTATCCTTTTTCTTTCGGTTTTGTGTTTTCCACACTTTCATAATTCTGTTATGATTGTGTTTTTTGTGTTTCTTTTCGCGTTTGTGCCAAGCAAAACCGTTATGATTAGTCTTCGGGATGATCGTTTGGTCATGCTGGAAAAGACTGAAACTTTCTGCTCACGAAAAACAATTTTCATTTTTTTTGTAAGAGCTTTTGAGTTGATTCTTTTTGCTGCTGATTGCTACGCAAATTCTTCAGACTGTCGTAATTTTTTAGAATTTTTGAAGTACCAGAAGTATACAGATTGCTACAGACTAGTCTGCTGTTAACAGATTCTGTTTTTTGTTGAGTTGGTTGCTTATTTTGATGAAACTATGGATAGTATCGGGGGTTATTAGCCATGGAAGATTGAAAATACAGTAACCCAAAATTAGCATAAGTAGAATTTAAGTTTGCTACAGTACCTAAGGAAGTGGTGGTTTGCTTTCTTATACTAATGTTATCACGAGTTTCTGTTTAAGTTTCGTGTTGTGAAGTTTTCAAGTTTTGGGTGAAGTTCTTATGGACAAAAAGATAAGGAGTGGCAAGAGCTCAAGCTTGGGGATGCCCAAGGCACCCCAAGATGATTCAAGGATGCCTTAAAAGCCTAAGCTTGGGGATGCCCCGGGAAGGCATCCCCTCTTTCGTCTTCAATCCATCGGTAACGTTATTTGGGGCTATATTTTTATTCACCACATGTTATGTGTTTTGCTTGGAGCGTCTTGTATCATAGGAATATTTTATTTTCGTTGTGTCACAATCATCCTTGCTGCACACCTAGAGAGATAGACATGCACTCACCGTGATTTTGTCGAGCTTCACTTATATCCTTTGGTTAGACAATTCAGCTCATATGTGCTTCACTTATATCTTTTGAGCTAGTTGCTTTTGCTCTATGTGCTTCACTTATATCTTTTAGAGCACGGCAGTGCGTGGCTTGGTAGTTGATCTATGCTTTGAAAGTAGTCTCAAAAGGGGTAGTTATCCAAAGGGATATGAAAACTTCCACCTTCATGTGCATTGAATAGTTAGAGAAGTTTGATTCATCTCAATTAGTTTTGAGTTGTGGTTGTGGTAATATTGAAGTTATATTAGTAAGGTGTTGTGGATCTAGAAATACTTGTGTTGAAGTTAGTGATTCCCGTAACATGCACGTATGGTGAACCGCTATGTGGTGAAGTCTGAGCATGATTAGTCTATTGATTGTCATCCTTTGTATGGCGGTCGGGATCGCGCGATGGTTTATACCTACCAACCCTTCCCCTAGAAGTATGTGTTGAATGCTTTGTTACGATTACTACTAAAACTTTTGCAACAAGTATATGAGTTCTTCATGACTAATGTTGAGTCCATGGTTTAGATGCACTTTCACCTTCCACCATCACTATCTTCTTTAGTGCCGTGCAACTTTCACCGGTGCATAAAACCACTCATATAGCCTCCCTCAAAACAGCCACCATACCTACCTACTCTGGCTTTTTCAAAGCTATTCCGAGATATATTTCCATACAATTACCACCATGACATGTGACACCGCTTCTACATTGCCATTGCATGATCGTAAGATAGCTAGCATGATGTTTCCATTGATGTCTATGCCATGCTAGATCATTGTCACGGTACACTAGAGAAGGCATTCCATATAGAGTCACCATTGCTCTAAGTTTTGAGTTGTAAGTGTGATGATCATAATTGATGCAGCATTGTCCCATGTGAGGAAATAAAAGAGGCCAAAGATGCCCACCAAAATAAAAAAATAAAAAAAGAGGCCAAAGAGCCCACCAAAAAAATGAGAGAAAAAGAGAGAAGGGACAATGCTACCACCTTTCCACACTTGTGCATATTAAGCACTATGATCTTCATAATTGAGAGTCTCTCGTTTTGTCAGCACCATATAGCTAGTGGGAAATTCTCATTATATAACTTGGCTTGTATATTCCAATGATAGGCTTCCTCAAATTTTCCTTAGGTCTTCGTGAGCAAGCAAGTTGGATGCACACCCACTAGTTTTCTTTAAGAGCTTTCACATACTCTTAGCTCTAGTGCATCATTTGTGTGGCAATCCCTACTCATTCACGTTGATATCTATTGATGAGCATCTCCATAGCTCATTGATATGCCTAGTCAATGTGACCCTCTTCTCCTTGTTTGTCTTGCAACCTCCACCACACTCTACACCACTTATAGTGCTAAAACCATGGCTCACGCTCATGTATTGCGTGAGAGTTGAAAAAGTTTGAGAAAGTAAAGGTGTGAAAACAATTACTTGGCCAATACCAGGGTTGTGCATGATTTAAATTCGTTGTGCAAGGATAATAGAGCATAGCCAGACTATATGATTTTGTAGGGATAACTTTCTTTTGGCCTTGTTATTTTGAAATTTCATGATTACCTCGCTAGTTTGCTTGAATTATTATTGTCTCCACGTCAATAGCAAACTATTGTTTTGAATCTAATGGATCTGAACATTCACATCACATAAGAGAAGTTACAAAGGACATCTATGCTAGGTAGCATGAAAGCATAAAAAATTCATTCTTTATCACTTCCCTACTCGAGGATGAGCAGGAGTTAAGCTTGGGGATGCTTGATACGTCTCAAACATATCTATAATTTTTTATGGTTTCACGCTGTTATCTTGTCATCTTTGGATGTTTTGTTTACCTTTTATATCTTTTTTGGGACTAACTTATTAATTTCGTGCCAAGCGCTACTTCCTGTTTTTTCTGTGTTTTTGACTCTTTTCAGATCTGATTTTGGAACGGAGTCCAAACGGAATAAAATCCCCGAAATAAATTTTTCCAGAACGGAAGAAGATCGAGAGGCTTGAGGGCCAAGGCAGTGGGCTCACATGGAGCCCACAAGCCCTGTTGCCGCGGCCAGGGGGGCCCGTGGCAACCAGGCTTGTGGCCTCCCTGGCGCTCCCCTGCCCTAGCTCTTTGGCCTATAAATTCCCTAAAAATCCAGAAAAAATCAGGGCATCCACGAAAACACTTTTCCGCCGCCGCAAGCTTCCGTTTCTACGAGATCTCATCTAGAGACCCTTCCCGGTGCGCTGTCGGAGGGGACTTTGGAGTTGGAGGGCTTCTACATCAACATCATCACCCCTCCAATGACTCGTGAGTAGTTCACTTCAGACCTACGGGTCCGTAGTTAGTAGCTAGATGGCTTCTTCTCTCTCTTGGATCTTCAATACGAAGTTCTCCATGATCTTCATGGAGATCTATCCGATGTAATCCTCTTTGGTGGTGTGTTTGTCGAGATCCGATGAATTGTGGATTTGTGATCAGATTGTCTATGAATTATATTTGAGTCTTTGCTGATTTCTTATATGCATGATTTGATATCCTTGTAAGTCTCTTCAAGTCTTGGGTTTTGTTTGGCCAACTAGATCTATGATTCTTGCAATGGGGAAGTGCTTGGTTTTAGGTTCATACCGTGTGGTGACCTTTCCCACTGATAGAAGGGGCGGCAAGGCACGCATCATGTTGTTGCCATCAAGGGTAACAAGATGGGCTTTTATCATAGATCATGTCATATTGCTTAAGGCGTTACTCTGTTCTTTTGGACTTAATACACTAGATTCATGCTGGATAGCGGTCGACGTGTGGAGTAATAGTAGTAGATGCACAAAGTAGCGGTCTACTTGTTTTGGACGTGATGCCTATAGATATAATCATTGCCTTAGATAACGTCACGACTTTGCGCGGTTCTATCAATTGCTCGATAGTAATTTGTTCACCCACCGTCTACTTGCTTTCATGAGAGAAGCCACTAGTGAACACTACGGCCCCGGGGTCTATTCACAACTATCGTTTCCACTTTCACTTTTACTTTGCTTGTTTACTTTGTTGCTTTCAGTTCTCACTTTGCAAACAATCTATAAGGGATTGACAACCCCTTCATAGCGTTGGGTGCAAGCTCTTTGTGTTTGTGCAGGTACTTGTGACTTGACGAGATCTTCCACCGGTTCGATACCTTGGTTCTCAAAACTGAGGGAAATACTTACCGCCACTGTGGTACATCACCCTTTCCTCTTCAAGGGAACACCAACGCAAGGCTCCAAGGCCGCGAGACAATCCTTTGCATATTTGCCAAGGAAGTCCCTAAAGGCGTAGCCGTAGCAGCAGGATTCCTCGCGCCGTACCAGGGAAGGTCTGTTGTCGCAGTAGCATCGGTCTATGTACCATAGTATCCCTTGTTCATCCATAATAAATTCGGGGGCCTTTCCAAGGTTCACCTTTTTCTTTATGCCTTCAATGCTGGGGTGCTCCTTCTGAGCCTTCATGATATTCTCGTCCAGAGTGAGTTGTACTTCTAGTTGTGTCACGATGTCTTCTGGAACGAGAAGCAGATTTAGAAGACCGAGCTCTTTGGCAATCTCAGGACTTAGCTTTGGCATTGGGACTTTGACTGAGGTGGGGTTCTTTAGGCGTAAGCCATGACCTTCCCTTCCTGCATAAGTATGCATCTGAGGCCTTTCCTTGAGGCGTCACAGTATTCCTCAAAAAAATTGTTTAAGTTTGGAACAATTAATACGGGTGCCGTGGTCAGTTTCTTCTTCACCTCTTGAAAGCTATTCTCATAGGCTTCAGTCCATTCAAACTTCTTTTCCTTTTTGAGTAGCTGGGTCATGAGCTTGGAAATAGTGAAAAAACTTCAATAAATCTCCGGTAGTATCCCGCCATTCCAAGGAAACTTCGGATATCTGTCACATTGGTTGGTTGCGGCCATTCACTTACGGCCTTGACCTTCTGAGGATCCACAACTAAGGCTTCTTAGGTCAGTACATGTCCCAAAAATCCAACTTTCTTCAGCCTAAACTCACGTTTGCTAAAGTTGGCATACAACTGATGTTTACGTAGTTCTCCCAACACAATTCTTAGGTGTTCTGCATGTTCTTCAGGGTTCTTGGAGTAGAAAAGTATGTCGTCGATGAAGACTACGACAAACTTATCCATGTACTTCATCAATACCTTATTCATTAAATGCACGAAGTAGGCTGGTGCATTTGTTAGTCCGAAAGGCATTACCATAAACTCATACAATCCGTATCGTGACGTAAATGTTGTCATCGGGATGTCTTCTGAACGTATCTTAAGCTAATGATACCCTGATCGCAAATCATTTTTTGAGAATACCTTTTCTTGTGCTAACTCATCAAATAAATCATTTATCCTGGGTAGTGGGTACTTGTTCTTGATGGTGGCCATGCTGAGGGCTTGATAGTCGACGCAAAGTCTTAGCATCTCATCGCTTTTTTTGGCAAATAATACCGGCGATCCCCACGGCGAGGAGCTGGGTCTGATGTACCCTTTGTCCAACAACTATTTTATTTTCTTCTTGAGCTCGACTAACTCAATAGGTGCCATGCAGTACGGCTTCTTGTATATTGGGGTGGTACCAGGTGCAAGTTCAATAACTAATTATATTGCCCACTCTGGTGGCATACCTGGTAGCTCGTCAGGAAATACATCCGAAAATTCACATACCATTGGGATGTCCTTCAGCTCAATAGCTTACATCTTATTTAGTCGTGCTTGGGTTGGCTTCTTGTTTTCTAAGGCTGCAACTTTTCCTCTTTTACCCTGAGGGTGGGTGTGTGTGACCGTTCGGTTGAAGTAGTCGATAAATCCCTTGTTGGTATTTATCCAATCGATCCCTATAATAACATCCAAATTGTTGCTTTCGATCACAAGGAGATTTGCCCAAAACGTCAAGTTTTCGATCTCAATGGTAACATCCTTGCAATATTTTTGTGTAATATATTGTACTCCCGGGGACTTGGTGGTCATCAAATTTTCCAAGGGGAGGGATGTTAGAGCATATATCTCCATATGTGGTTTTGGTAATTGATGACAATTCCTATGGACTAATGGTTGCCTTAACTTATTTTTATAGGATTTGTCCATAGGCACTTCTCGAAGTCCATCTGTTGGGTTCAAGGAGTTTATATGATGACCAAGATGGTATTCAAGGTATTATCCAAAGAATGGTCATAGAGACACTAGGTTGATCAAGATCTCAGACAAAGAGTAAATCAAGATGATCAACACACAAAGCGTATAAGATGTACCGAGAGGGATCAAGTGATCCCATGGTATGGTAAGCATTGTCCATTACGTGTTTGTGTACTAACCCATGGTCTTTGTGAGACTCCTATGTGGGGGTTAGGTGTGCTTCCATGGGCTTGCGTCAAAAGGAATATCTCATACAACTCATGAAGGATGACGTCAAGTGGTGATCTTCATCAAGATTGTCATGTGCAAGTTCAAGTGGATCAGCACGAATATATCATGCTTCCATGGGCTTGCGTCAAAAGGAAGATCTCATACAACTCATGAAGGATGACGTCAAGTGGCGATCGTCATCAAGATTGTGGTGTGCAAGTTCAAGTGGATCAGCACGAATATATCATTGAAACTATTGTTAATGATCATGTGTTGATAAGGACAAGCTCATGTGCTAACAAGGACAAGATCAAGATAAGCATTCATGAGCACTACATGCTTGATTCTTGTGGATGTTCACATGGTGGACAAATGATCATGAATACATAAGCTAGGCTTTCCACATTGTGTATGGGAGAGCTGTTTGAAGACTTCATCATGTCTTGCTTTCAACTTGAGCCAAGAAGGAACAACAACATCAAGCTCAAGTGAAAGGGCTAACTCAAAGGTATCAGTTCCTTTGATGTTAGTGGTCGGAGTGATGATCAGCGAATAAAAGTATACACTCAAGTATGGATCATCGGTACCCCTTTTATAATTCTTGAGTCTTTAGGGATCCCGCACTATTAAGAGGGGACCACAGGTTTTGTGATGAACTTGCTCAAACTAGATATCCACTGTTCTGCTCTTACCACATCTCCACTGCTCTGTTGTTATCAGAAAATAGGACCAGTGCCTCGGACATCCGGCCTCCTCCGGACGTTCGAGGCCCGAACATCCGGCCTCCTCTGGACGTCGGAGGCCCGGACGTCCGACCAGCTTCGGAAATCCGGAACTATGCACCAGAGAAACTTGAGCCATATAACTCGGACTTCCGGCTCCCTCCGGACGTCCGAGGGCCGGACGTCCGACGAGCTTCGGAAATCCAGAGCTTTGCACCAGAGAAACTTGAGCCATATAACTCGGACTTCCGGCTCCCTCCGGACGTCCGACGAGCTTCGGAAATCCGGAGCTTTGCACCAGAGAAACTTGAGCCATATAACTCGGACTTCCGGCTCCCTCCGGACGTCCGAGGGCCGGACGTCCGTCCCCTTTCGGAAATCCGGAATCTTGCACGAGAGAAGTTTGAGTCGAATAACTCAGACTTCTGGCCTTCTCCGGACGTCCGGTCCCTGTTCAACTCCAGAGTGGTTCCAGATGTATTTACAGCCCTCGGACGTCCGACCCCTGTCGAACGTCCGACCCCTTGTGGACGCCCGGACATCCGTGAACTGCCGGATGTCCGGCCCTTGTGTGACTTGAAGTGTCCCCAACGGCAGTTTTTCTCTCCCCACTATAAATACCCCCCTCCCACTTCGTGAGAGGGTGCCCAACACAGCCTTATCCTCATAAGAACTCATTTCTACCTCACACTTTTGCTCACACCAAATCTTAGATCCCAAGAGCATTTGTGAGCCCCTTTGAGAGTTGTTCCAATCAAAAGATAGATCGTCTCCCTCTCCTTCTCTCAACCCAAGCTATTTGAGATTTGAGCAAGTTTTGAGTATTCCCCATGATCTTATTACTCTTGGAGGTTGGAGACTCCTAGGCGGTAGGAGTTCTTCGGAGAGGAATCAATCCGTGTGATTACCCCCCGGATAAGTTTGTGAGGGTTTGGAATCCACCTCAAAGGCTTACCACTAGTGGTTGAGAAACGCCTTCGTGGTGTTATCTCAAAGGGAGAATATGGTGAGCCTTCGTGGCGTTGGTGTGCCTTCGTGGTAACATCCACCTCTCTAACGGTGACTAGCTTCCCTCCAAGGAAGTGAACATCGGGATACATCTTCATCTCAGTGACCTTGGTTATCCTTAACCCTAACTCCTTACTTGTGGTTTACTTGTGTTACTTGAGCATACATACATTGCATATTGTTTGTGCTCATTATATTGTGTTGGCTATTTCTTGTACAAGATTAATCATTCAAGCATACCTTCTATATCCACACGTTCACACTTGCAGCTTTTGATATATCGTGTGCTAGTGTGATCTAGTATCTTGTGTCGTTCACCTACTTGTCGTGTGATATATCTCAAGTAAGTTTGTGTAACTTACTTGTGCTTGTTAGTAACTATATTGTGTCCATCTTGGTAGATCGTGTTGTTGATACACGTTGCAGTGCCTAGTGCATTTAGGATTTGTGCTTGACAAGTATCCTCTTAGTTTATTTCCGCATTAGGTTTAAGCCAAATCCGAAGAAGTTTTTAAATAGCCTATTCACCCCACCCCCCCTCTAGGCGTCATCGAGGTCTTTTTAGTTGGTATCGGAGCTAGGTCTCTCTTTAATTAGGTTTCACGACCTAGAGAGTATCGATGTCGACAATTGGATTAGTGCACAATGGCACCTTTGACTTTGATGGCACAAATTATACCCTATGGAGAATCCGTATGCTTCATCACTTTTGGGCCATGGGCCCAAATACTTTACGAATTGTTCTTGTAGGGATTGCCGACAAAAAGGATGATGCATCTTCATCTACTAATGAAATGTATCTTGATTGTGAGGCTTTTCTTGCCATTCATCGAACCATAAGTCCTGAAGTGTTTAAGTCTATCTCGACTTGTAAGTCAGCTCATGAAGTTTGGACTAAACTTGAAGATATATATGGTGGGTCCAATCTTGATGAAGACGATATTATGATGAAGGAGTTGGTGCATGAGCTATTCACTCTTTTCGATCATAAAGAGTCCACCACTACTTCCATATCCGATTGCTTGCACACCTCAGCATCTTCAATCTCACAAGGTAATGACATGGTGAGTGAAGAAATATATGTTGATGAAAATGTCATAGCCTCTATGGACATGAGCATATCTAGCACCACACATAGTGTAAATTATTGTGCTGATAGGTCATGCATTTCACCTAAAGATCTCTCGACAAATGTGTGTGGTGATATGCCTGCTCTCCCGTGTCCTCTTGATCAAAATATCTTGTTTCTCCCTAGTTGTTCTATGACTAATCATTTAGGGGAAATCAAGAAATATGAAGTACTTTTGACTAATGAAGAATCTGATTCACCAAAAGAATCATCATCAACTCCTCCAGTTCACATGTGCCTCATGGCAAGAGGTAATATTGAGGTATCATCTTCCTTGTGCAATAACGATGATATTTGCGATGAGGATGATGATGATGACTTGACTGAAAATATCTATGTGATCAGTAAAATTCTTCATAAAGCTAAAAAATAACGCTCTTCAAAGGTTCCAAGATGTTCTTGCTTACTTTGAAAATTGTAATGATTCACTTAATCATGAACAAGCTAAAAGTGAACAACTTGAACATGAACTTGAGAAGAGTCATCAAGCATGTAGAGACTTAAGATCTTCAAAAGGAGAGATTGAAGTTGCTCATGATAAACTCAAAAGGGATTTTGAGGTCCTTCTCCTTGAATGCAAGAATGTCAAGGGAGAGCTCGTCAAAACCTCTAAGATATATGAGGAGCTTCAATCTACTCATGAGAAGTCTCTAATCGCTACTTACTCCTCTCATATTGTTGATGATACTTGTACATCTAACCCTATCTCTTTTGAAGTATCAACATTGAAGGAGAATGTTGAGCTACGTGCTCAACTTGATTTACTAACTAGCAATTATGGGAAGTTGGAAGAAAACCATGTACTGCTCACAAGCTCTCATGCCGATCTTCTAACATCCCATAATGTGCAAAAGTTAGCTCATGAGGCTATCATCACCAAGGTAACATCAAGTGAGCCTCATGCGGACAATGGCACTACTTCTAGTCAAAGTACTATATTTCCATGTGCTAGTCCTTGTAATTCGTCTACTCATAATGTTGCTACCTCGTGTGATGAATTACTTTCCTTGCCTTGTTGCTCTAACATTGAAGCTTACACTTCCTCTAGTACTTGCATTGATACTAACCGTGCAGAGGAAATCAAAGAGCTCAAGGCCCAAGTCACTTCTTTGAAGAAAGACTTGGAACAGTGTCATGAAGGGATGTCCACACTCAACAACATCCTGTGTGAGCAAACATCTCTGAATGAAAAAAATGATGTTGGAGTAAACTCAAACAAGAACAAGAGGGGCCTAGAACAAGTCAATAATTCAGCCAAAATCATTTGCTTCAAGTGCAAAGTTAAAGGGCACCATGTTAGATCTTACCCTTTGAAGACGAAGTCTAAAATTCACAAGCAACAAGGGAAGCGGCCACAAACTCAATCACATATTCAGCTACAAGTTGAAGGAAGGCCTCTTCCCAATAAGACCCAAGCCAACAATCCCCGAGGTGAGAAATCAACTGGGAAGAAAGCAAAGGGTAGATGTTGCTACTTATGTCGTGAGAAGGGTCACGTCGCTTCGTCTTGCACAAGAGGTAACTTATCCAACCCAATCACTATTGATGATATCTATTCCCTTGGGAAGGATAAGGTTGGCAATGTGTTTGCCAAGTTTGTTGGTACTCAAAATGGTGTCAAGAAAAGAACCATTTGGGTTGCCAAGCCTATTGTGATTAACCTCTTAGGACCCAACGTAGTTGGGGACCGACAAGCTCAAACTTGATCAATAGGTGACTATGGAGGACATTAGAGACTTGGATACATAATGAAGAATTAAGGGGTCTTCATCATTCATATTATCTCAAGCCAAGTCATTTGGATTATTGAGTTTCTATCTTATATCCAATGTGCCTCCTTACGGTAACTTATACTTAAACTGTTTACATTGTTAGGAGCTTGCCCCTTTGCATGTTGTGGTTTTGTACCTTGCATGCGTTTGTATATGTTGTGCTTCCAACTTGCTTATCTTGAGTAATCGAGTATGTGTATGTTGGTTTGCATATCATGTACATGTGAGTCTTGTATTGAGCCTTTTTGCATCTTGTTTGTATTTTTGTTGACTCTTGTGAGAGATTAATGGATTATCCCATTGTGGGGGAGTGATGTGCTTTGCACACCTCACAATCCTATAAATGTGTATACATGGGGAATAGCACTTAGTTTTGATATTTCAAGATTATCTAGTTTCTATGTGGTATGTCTTACTCATGAGAAATTCAAATTCTATATGGTCCATTAAGTATCTCTTGTTGGTTTTAATTTGCCACTTGTTAATATTGTTATTTTCTCACATTATGGGGGAGTAATATGCTATGTGCATATTACAAAACTAGAAAATGTGTACATTTGAGGTGTTGCCACTTAGTATTGATATTGTAAATTATCTTGTTCCTAGGTGGCATGTTAGCTCTACAAGTGTCATTTGCTTGCGTTTTATGGGTAAAGATGATCTTGGATATATCTGCGATCTACCAATGAGTATCAGTTCCAAAATACTTATTGTCCTTGACAATTGGTATTCCCATCATGTGATAGGAATTGCTAATCGTCTTTACATTGGATTTTGTGTTTCATTTGTCTTCCTTGCCTCTTATGGATCTATTTTAACATGTCTAGTGTTTTTATAGATATAGAGAAAGTGATGATCCCATCGTGTGCATTTTGTATTTAAATGCAAATTCTATATAATGCACGTCCCTTGGGGGAGCTATCCTATTTTCTTTAGAACACTCTCTTTATTCACCCATCATAAAATCTTTTGATCCCCATCAAGTGTGTGTTGATGGGAGGCAAGTCTTGCTCTTTATGATGCTTTGTGCCATCATGAAAATCTGTCGAGGGCTTGGTTTGTTGGAACCTAGCTCTCTTTTGGAAATTAGATACCTCGTGTTTGTTTTCCTTCAATTGGTTTCTTGTTTCCTTTTATTTGGCATGTGTCAATGGATATCTCATTCCTTGAGGTATCTTTTAGTTGATATCCTTCAAGTGATATTTCTTTTTTGTTTAGGATCTTATTATCACTTGATACCTTGTCTTTTGGTGACTTATCAACTTTGTGTTGAGTTGATTCTTGAGAGTCTTGAGCATGCATATCTACTATATACAACTTATTTTGCTTGCTTTCCTTCTTTGACCCAATATATAAGGAAAACTCCACCTTGTCATAAATTGGGTAAAGTGTGCATGAAATTCAAATTCATATCTATATGCACATATGTATGTGGAGTTTGTCCTATGTATTGCTGGTTTTCTAACTCTTTGGTCCCAATGAGTTTGGGCACCATTTTGTTTGTTTTGTTGTTCCAGGAACAACTAGAGATGCATTGGATGCTCGGCTCACCTGTAAGGAAGGTGTTGAGACCATGTGATTACTGGAGCCAAGTTAGGATGATCAAAGAACAACTATCTACTACATCAATCCAAAGTTGTCTCGGTAACAAGTATCCACTTCATGCATTCTTTTCTTGCAAAGGCCCCAACCTGTCTTTTCTTTTCCAGGTTGCATCATGGCATGAATCTCTTGATTCGTTCTTGTAGTACTTGTTTGCTTTCTCAAAGCATCCGAACGATGATGTCTTACTACTAGTTGGGATGTCTTTGATGTTCGTATGTTGGAAGTTCATATTGTACAATAAGAAAATATTAGGCCATGTGATATGCTTCCAAGCAAAAGTTCTCATTGATATATTTATGACTTCCTTTTGGATATCTAGTTTGTTCCTTCTTGTAACCATTTCGTGTGTATATCCTTCTTTGTGGATATATATCATCATGATTCTCTTCTACTTAGAATCTTTTACACATGAGAGAAGTTACATCTCTAATTGATATCCTCTTTTCTTTCACGTCCATCGTTACATTTTCTTTTTCAGTTTTTGGTGGCTTCGTGAAAGGATTTGTTTTGAGTGCGTATCTTATTTTCCTACATCTTGATGCACTCTTTGGTCGTGAAGATTATTTTTCCTCATGCTTGTCTTGATGAGGGTTTTGCCATTTCAATTAGTATCGCTCCTCTTAATAAGGTTCTTACTTCCTATCTTCACAATGGGTTGTCACAAGCATTGGTTCTTATTCTGTTTATTAGTAAGCTTGTGAACCCATTTTCTAGTATGTGTGTGTGGGAATGATATGTCTTGCACTTTGTATCTCATTTCATCAAGACTATGTGATGAGTAATGCTCATCCTTATCTTAGTCTTCTCAGGTGCTTTGCCATGACTCACACACATTACTTTGGTTGAGCTTATTCTTAAGTTGCTTCCTTTACATGTTGCTCAACCATTTGTTTTGTGCAATTGATATGCTTATTGTCTCATCTATCTTCTTGCACTCGTTGTGTGTTTTTATTAATTTTGGGGGAGCAACGGTCCTATTTTGTGCACGTGTATCAAATACAAAAATCTCGTATTAGTGCACAAATCATGGGGAGCTTCTCTAGTTTTTGATAAAACACTCTGTTGCCTTTATCATAATATCTTCTATTCATGTGGTTCGAAGGACCATATGATTGTTTGTTCCATCTGGAATCTTTTGATTGCTTGCCTCTATCTTTGTATGTCTTTGTGGCATACGATCCTTTTATTTGCAATCTTTGGGTCCTCAATATAGTGTGTTTTCCTCCAACTACTTATCATTGTATTTTTGTATTTTTCCGCACTCATTTGCTGAGAAGTACACACTTTTTGGAGGACCACCTACTATATTGGCTTTCTAAACTTTTCGTCCATTTTGGCAATCGATGCCAATGGGGAGAAGTTTAGAGAGTTTAGTTTGGATATGTTTAGAGGGTTTTGCTTTTATTGCATAAGCATTTACATCTTGCACACATGCATTATTACCTTGTATGTGTGCGCTTGGTTATGCTTATTTCCTTATATAAACTCTCTTGAAGTGGTTGCCTTCAATTACCAAAATGGGGGAGATTGTTAGAGCACATATCTCCATATGTGGTTTTGGTAATTGATTACAATTCCTATGGACTAATGGTTGCCTTAAGTTATATTTATAGGATTTGTCCATAGGCACTTCTTGAAGTCCATCTGTTGGGTTCAAGGAGTTTATATGATGACCAAGATGGTATTCAAGGTATTATCCAAAGAATGGTCATAGAGACACTAGGTTGATCAAGATCTCACACAAAGAGTAAATCAAGATGATCAACACACAAAGCGTATAAGATGTAACGAGAGGGATCAAGTGATCCCATGGTATGGTAAGCATTGTCCATTACGTGTTTGTGTACTAACCCATGGTCTTTGTGAGACTCCTATGTGGGGGTTAGGTGTGCTTCCATGGGCTTGCGTCAAAAGGAAGATCTCATACAACTCATGAAGGATGACGTCAAGTGGTGATCATCATCAAGATTGCGGTGTGCAAGTTCAAGTGGATCGGCACGAATATATCATGCTTCCATGGGCTTGCGTCAAAAGGAAGATCTCATACAACTCATGAAGGATGACGTCAAGTGGTGATCGTCATCAAGATTGTGGTGTGCAAGTTCAAGTGGATCAGCACGAATATATCATTGAAACTATTGTTAATGATCATGTGTTGATAAGGACAAGCTCATGTGCTAACAAGGACAAGATCAAGATAAGCATTCCTGAGCACTACATGCTTGATTCTTGTGGATGTTCACATGGTGGACAAATGATGATGAATACATAAACTAGGCTTTCCACATTGTGTATGGGAGAGCTGTTTGAAGACTTCATCATGTCTTGCTTTCAACTTGAGCCAAGAAGGAACAACAACATCAAGCTCAAGTGAAAGGGCTAACTCAAAGGTATCAGTTCCTTTGACGTTAGTGGTGCGGAGTGACGATCAGCGAATAAAAGTATACACTCAAGTATGGATCATCGGTACCCCTTTTATAATTCTTGAGTCTTTAGGGATCCCGCACTATTAAGAGGGGATCACAGGTTTTAAGATGAACTTGCTCAAACTAGATATCCACTGTTCTGCTCTTACCACATCTCCACTGCTCTGCTGTTATCAGAAAACATGACTAGTGCCTCGGACATCCGGCCTCCTCCGGACGTCCAAGGCCCGGACATCCGGCCTCCTCCGGACGTCCGAGGCCCGGACGTCCGACCAGCTTCGGAAATCCGGAACTATGCACCAGAGAAACTTGAGCCATATAACTCGGACTTCCGGCTCCCTCCGGACGTCCGAGGGCCGGACGTCCGACCAGCTTCGGAAATCCGGAGCTTTGCACCAGAGAAACTTGAGCCATATAAATCGGACTTCCGGCTCCGTCTGGACGTCCGAGGGCCGGACGTCCCACCAGCTTCGGAAATCCGGAGCTTTGCACCAGAGAACCTTGAGCCATATAACTCGAACTTCCAGCTCCCTCCGGACGTCCGAGGGCCGGACGTCCGTCCCCTTTCGGAAATCCAGAATCTTGCACCAGAGAAGTTTGAGTCGAATAACTCACACTTCTCGCCTTCTCCGGACATCCGATCCCTGTTCAACTCCACAGTGGTTCCAGATATATTTACAGCCCTCGGACGTCCGACCCCTGTCGGACGTCCGACCCCTTGTGGACGCCCGGACATCCGTGAACTGCCGGATGTCCAACCCCTGTGTGACTTAAAGTGTCCCCAACGGCTGTTTTTCTCTACCCACTGTAAATACCCCCCCTCCCACTTCGTGAGAGGGTGCCCAACACAGCCTTATCCTCATAAGAACTCAATTCTACCTCACACACATTTTCTCACACCAAATCTTAGATTCCAAGAGCATTTGTGAGCCCCTTTGAGAGTTGTTCCAATCAATAGATAGATCGTCTCCCTCTCCTTCTCTCAACCCAAGCTATTTGAGATTTGAGCAAGTTTTGAGCATTCCCCGTGATCTTGTTACTCTTGGAGGTTGGAGACTCCTAGGCGGTAGGAGTTCTTCGGAGAGGAAACAATCCGTGTGATTACCCCCGGAAAAGTTTGTGAGGGTTTGGAAGCCACCTCAAAGGCTTACCACTAGTGGTTGAGAAACGCCTTCGTGGTGTTATCTCAAAGGGAGAATAGGGTGAGCCTTCGTGGCGTTGGTGTGCCTTCGTGGTAACATCCACCTCCCTAACGGTGATTAGCTTCCCTCCAAGGAAGTGAACATCGGGATACATCTTCGTCTCAGTGACCTTGGTTATCCTTAACCCTAACTCCTTACTTGTGGTTTACTTGTGTTACTTGAGCATACATACATTGCATATTGTTTGTGCTCATTATATTGTGTTGGCTATTTCTTGTACAAGATTAATCATTCAAGCATACCTTCTATATCCACACGTTCACACTTGCAGCTTTTGATATATCGTGTGCTAGTGTGATCTAGTATCTTGTGTCGTTCACCTACTTGTCGTGTGATATATCTCAAGTAAGTTTGTGTAACTTACTTGTGCTTGTTACTAACTATATTGTGTCCATCTTGGTAGATCGTGTTGTTGATACACGTTGCAGTGCCTAGTGCATTTAGGATTTGTGCTTGACAAGTATCCTCTTAGTTTATTTCTGCATTAGGTTTAAGCCAAATCCGAAGAAGTTTTTAAATAGCCTATTCACCCCCCCTCTAGGCGTCATCGAGGTCTTTTCAAGGGTTGAAAAGTTGTGTTTTGAAGCAAAAAAAAATCAAAATGAACAAATTGGAAGCTCCGGAATCAAACAAAACCATGGCGGGAATTTTGTTGACAGGAAACTTAGTGAGTGATCGTGCAATCTCTCGCGTTACCTAGACGAAATGCTTATAACAACAAACCTTCTCCTGCAACGGCACCAGAAGAATGCTGCTAGCACTCCCCGGCAATGAAACTGGAAGAATGTTGTTGATGGCCCACCAGCGTGTGGTTTCGCAGCAGTTTTCGAGGGTAGAGTATTCGACCCAAATTTGTATATCGCCTGAAGGAGGTGAGAGAATACTCTCGAGTATTAGCAGCTGAATTTGTCGGATTCAACCACACCTGAAAGATTAGTATCTGCAAGCACAGTAGTAACAGTAAAGTAGTATGATAACAACGGTGTGAGAAACGATCTGTTGACGGCAGACTATTCCTAACGATTGTATCAATGGCGCCTTGGTTTCTCGTCGACGGAAGTTGTCAATTCCCGTCAAGGGTAGGTGAACCAACAGTGTAGCAGGTAGCAGCAGTGTAACGAGCAATAGCAGTGGCAAGGAACAGCAGTAGTGACAGCAGTAGCAAGTAGCAACAGTAGTAGCAGCAAAGCAAGACAAGTAACAACAGTAGCAACAGTAGTAGCAGCAGAGCAAGACAAGTAACAAGAGTAGTAAGACAAACTCGTAGGCAATGGGTCGGTGATTTGTTTGGATGATATTCATCATGCAACAGCTATAACACGAAGAGATATGTGGCTAGCTCCCGTTCGTCAATGTGATGTAGGCATGCATTCCGTGTGTCGTCATACGTGCTTAGGGAAAAGAACTTGCATGACATCTATTGTTCATCCCTCCCGTGGCAGCGGGGTCCAAAAGGAAACTACGGGATATTAAGGTTCTCCTTTTAATAAAGAACCAGACCAACGCATTAGCACTTGGTGAACACATGAACTCCTCAAACTATGGTCATCACCGGGAGTGGTTCCGGTTATTGTCACTCCGGGGTTGCCGGATCATAACACATAGTAGGTAACTACAACTTGCAAGATCGGATCTAAAACACACATATATTGGTGAAAACATAATAATTTCAGATCTGAAATCATGGCACTCGGGCCCTAGTGACAAGCATTAAGCATGACAAAGTAGTAGCAACATCAATCTCAGAACATAGTGGATACTAGGGATCAATCCCCATCATTACTAACTCGATTACAAGATAGATCTCATCCTACTCATCACCGCCCAGCGAGCCTACGTATAGATTACTCACGAACGATGAAGAGCTTCATGGTATTGGAGAGGGAAGAAGGTTGATGATGACGATGGCGACAATTTCCCCTCTCCGGAGCCCAAGACGGACTCCGGATCCGCCCTCCAGATGAAGAACAGGTGGTGGAGGCACCTCCGTATCGAAAACGCGACGAAAACTTCTCTTTTTTATTTTTTCTGGAACGAAAGACAACTTATAGAGCTGGAGTTGGGGGCGGCAGGTGCCTGTGGGCCCCACAAGCCTGCCCACCGCCACCAGGGGGGTGGTGGCGGAGCAGGGGCTTGTGGCCCACTGGCCCACCCCCTGAGGTGGAACTTGGCACATATATTTTTGATATTTTCCAAAACTGCTCCCCGTAAATTTTCAGGACGTTTGGAGAACTTTGATTTCTGCACAAAAATAACACCAAGGCAATTCTGCTGAAAACAGCGTTAGTCCAGGTTAGTTCCATTCAAATCATGCAAATTATAGTCCAAAACAAGGTCAAAAGAGTTTGGAAAAGTAGATACATGGAGACGTATCAACTCCCCCAAGCTTAAAACCTTGCTTGTCCTCAAGCAACTCAGTTGACAAACTGAGAGAGAAAGAAAAACTTTGACAAACTGTTTGATCTTGTTGTTGCAACTATGTCTAACTCATAACCAGAATTTCAGCAAGATCACAAGTTAACCACATAAGCAAATGACACAAAGGTCTTACGGTAAACTAATATCAATGGCATAATCAGCTAACGAGCAAATAATAATGAGTTTTAAATACCAACACTTCAATCAAAACAAGCATGAAGCAATATGAATAGGTGGTATCTCGCTAGCTCTTTCTGAGACCGCAAAACATAAATGCAGAGCACTTTCAAAGATCAAGGGCTGACTAAACATTGTAATTCATAGCAACGAAGATCCAGTCATAGTCATACTCAATATCAATCAAAATCAAAGCATAAAAATGACAGAGGTGCTCTCTAATTGGTGCTTTTAAAAGAGGAGGATGACTCGCCAGGAAAATAAATAGGCAGGCCCTTCGCAGAGGGAAGCATTGATTTGCAGAGGTGCCAGAGCTCAAGCTTTGAAAACAGAGATAATAATTTTGGGTGGCATGCTTTCATTGTCAACGCAATGACCAAGAGTTCTCAATATCTTCCATGCTACTCATGCTATAGGCGGTTCCCAAACAGAAAAGTAAAGTTTTAACTCCCCCACCACCAATCAATCACACTCCACGGCTAGCCGAATCCTCGGGTACCGTCCATACTAACATCAATCCGGGGGGAGTCTTGTTTTACAGTTATTTTTGATTTAAGCATGGAACTGGGCATCCCAAATACCGGCCCCTTTCTCGTGAATGACTGTGAATAAACACATGTCGAGGATAAGACTCCTAGCATGGAAGATACCAATAGCCCTCTGTCACCACATGAGCGGTTCGGGCATGCAAAACAGCTTATTTCTTGAAGGTTTAGAGAGTGGCACATGCAAAATTGACTTGGAACGGCAGGTAGATACCTCAAATAGGTAGGTATGGTGGACTCTCATGGAAAAACTTTTGGGTTTATGGAAGTGGATGCACAAGCAGTATTCCCTCTTAGTCCAAGTGAAGGCTAGCAAAAGACTGGGAAGCGGCCAACTAGAGAGCGACAACGGTCATCAAGATGCAATGAGTTTGACTAACAATGAATGCAAGCATGAACAGGATATAAATCACCATGAACACGAACATCATAGTGGCTATGTTGATTTTGTTTTAACTACATGCATGAACATGCGCCAAGTCAAGCCACTTGAAACATTGAAAGGAGAATACCATCCTATCATACTACATCATAGTCATCTCAAAATCTATGTTGGCAATCAAGACAAACCATTATAAGCTCTCAGCTAAATAAGCATGGCATCAGAAACTATGATCTCTAAGTTGTGATTGCAAACATGGTTCTCTCACAACAAAGCTAAATCTGGGTCGACAAGCTAGTCATATTTACAAAAACAAAATAGATAGAGTTCATACCAGCTTTTCAGTCTCAGTCAATTCATCATATATCATCATTGTTGCCTTTCATTTGCACGATCGAACGATGAAAACGATAATAAGCGCATTGGACTAAGCTGAATCTCCACGCAAACACAAAGGAGAAGACAAAATGACATGGCTCTTTGAAATCTAAACAGGTAAGCATGCAAGAACCAGTAAACATTGTAACCAATATCTTCTACCTTGACACAAAAAAAAGAAAACTATTTACACGGGAAAGCTCCCAACAAGCAAAAGAAGAAAGAAAAATCTTTTTGGGTTTTCTCAAAAGGACACAAAACAAGAAAACAAGAAAACAAAAAGAAACCAGCATGGATAATACAATGGCAAAGTGTAAACGCCGGCTAACAAAGTGAAAGCATAAGCATGAATATAAAGTCGGTGAGAACACGTACTCCCCCAAGCTTAGGCTTTTGGCCTAGCTTGGCCTACTCCCAAGGATGATCCTGGCGAAACCCAAAGTCATAATGGGTCTTATACGGGAGTGCTGCAGCCACTGCCTGAATAGCTGCCTCACGAAGTCGAGCAGCCGTCGCCTCCCTCTCAAACTCTTCTGCCTCTCCTATGGTTATGTAGTATCTTCGTTTTACCTGAAAGTCAAAGAAAGCAGGAGCAGGAAGGGTAATATGGAAAACACGTTGCCAGATAAATATCAAGCGGTATAGGAGGGACCATGATCTCTCTCAAGGAACTGGTAGCGTGTTAGAGCGATACGATCAAGGTAGGCTGTACGGAGAGGAGGGTCTTCTGGACGGATGGTTACTCCAAGAAAATTTGCTAAGCGTGTAGCATAAACTCCATCAAAGAAATCCCCCTCACTGGCATTTTTATTCAGCCTCCTTGCTATAATAGCTCCCATATTGAAGCTCCTGTCACCTGTTACTGCGCTCTTAAGGATACTAAGGTCGGAAGCGCATAGGTGACAATGTGCACCCTTGCCGTTAATGCACCTACCTATGAAGAGGGCAAGGTAGTGCAAGGCAGGGAAATGGATGCTTCCTATGGTGGATTGCGTGATATCTCTGGTTTCTCCAACAGTTATACTGGAGGCAAAGTCTCTGACCGAAGACTTAGGAGGATCATTAACACTACCTCCATCGGGTATCTCGCAAATCCTATTGAAATCCTCCAGACCCATGGTATAGGATTTATCGTACAGATCAAACAGTATGGATGATTCACGTCCAACTAAAAATTTAAATCTACGCACGAAAGAGGCAGTGAGCATAGCATACTATTCGCATTTATCTGAGAGGAATTCTTCTAACCCGGCATTGCGGACAAGTGCATCAAACTCATCCTTGAAGCCTACTTCGATCATGAACTCATCGGAAGGCCATTCACATGGTTCCACCGGTGCGTCCCTTAGTTCAAAAGGTTCGGGCTCCCGAAAGGAGAGACGAGGACCCTTCTTACTTGAGGAACCACCATGAAACTTCCACCTGAACATAATTTCCTTTTGTTGAAATTTTTGAAGTTCAAGAGAAAAGTGAATGAGGACCAACCATACCTTGTAGCAACTACCCCTACTAGTGCCTAAAGACCGTATCACGCGCTAAAACTACTTGGGACCAGCTAAAATCAACATTTCTAGCTCAAGAATAGGGTCACCAAGGTAGCAAGAATTCGCGAAGGATAAGGCACTAGAGCAAAAACTAATTGGACCAATGGAGGAGTCACTTACCAAGGAGCAATTTCCCCAAAACAGTTCAGAGAATGGTGCTTTGAGCAAGGAGATTGAAAATCATAGCCAAATGGGCAAGATCACGGGTTTGAGCTGCGAAACAATTTTTTCTGGAGGTGGAAGAAGAGGCTGGGAGCTGGAATGAGTGGAGGGGTTGCCTGTTGGCCCCACAAGCTTGCACCCCGCCACTAGGGGGTAGGTGGCGGTGGGGGGCTTGTGGCCCACTGGCTAGGCCCCCTGACCAGCTCTCAGGCCCAAAAAATTTCAAAAATTCCAGAAAAAATCATACTGGATTTTCAGGACCATGGGAGAACTTCTATTTTCGAGGTATTTTTCTCCGGGACGCTAAAACAGAAAACAGGAAAAGCTAAACTAATTCCATCATTTTTCTTCTAAGCAACAGAAAAGGAAAACTCAAAACAGAGGAATGTGACTCTCTGATTCATCCATCTCATGGTCATCGAAAGAAATCCTTCAATGGGGTTGATCAAGTCCTTATGACAAAACCTTCTCGAATCGCAAGAGAGAACGAAGAATTTTCAAATAGCCACTAAGTCACCTCAATGGGGATATGTATCTCCCCAACAAGCAAATCATACTTCATCTTGACATGAGGAATAGGGCATTCAAAGCTCCCAATGAGAATCGATGAAGTCTTTTCGATAGGATTGATGCAATGTACTGGATATCGTTTCTTCGGAAAGTGCACTGTGTGCTCATTACCGTTGACATGGAAAGTGACATTGCCTTTGTTGCAATCTATAACAGCCCCTGCGGTGTTTAAAAAGGGTCTTCCAAGGATGATAGCCATGGCATCATCCTCGGGGATATCCAAGATAACAAAGTCTGTTAAGATAGTGGTGTTAGCAACCACAACAGGCACGTCCTCGCAAATGCCGATAGGGAAAGCAGTTGATTTGTCGGCCATTTGCAGAGAAATTTCAGTGGGTGTCAACTTATCCAACTCAAGTCTACGATAAAGAGAAAGCGACATAACACTAACACCAGCTCCAAGGTCACATAAGGCAGTTCTCACGTAGTTTCCTTTAATGGAGCAAGGTATAGTGGGCACTCCGGGATCACCAAGTTTCTTAGGAGTCCCACCTTTGAAAGTGTAATTGGCAAGCATGGTGGAGATCTCAAGGTCTGGTATCTTCCGTTTATTAGTCACGATATCTTTCATGTACTTGGCATACGGAGACATCTTGAGCATATCAGTTAACCGCATCTGCAGAAAGACGGGTCTTATCATCTCAACGAAGCGCTCAAAATCCTCATCATCCTTTTTCTTGGATGGCTTAGGAGGAAAGGGCATAGGTCTCTAAACCCATGGCTCTATTTCTTTACCATGCTTCCTAGCAGTGAAGTCATTCTTGTCGTATCTCTTAGGTTGTGGATTATCAGGATTAACCGTAGGTTCAATCTCCACATCCTCGTCATGGCTAGGTTGAGCATTATTATGAACATCACTGTCCATATTGTCACCAGGTTCATGTTCATCACCAGATTGTGTTTCCGCATCAGACATAGAAATATCATTAGGTTCTTCAGGTGTGACAGTATTTGGCGAACTGGCATGTAGATTTCTATCATCCTTCTTCTTCTCCTTAGGATGATTGGGTGTATCAGCATTGATCCCTTGAGAATCTTGATCAATTCTCTTAGGATGACCTTCAGGATAAAAGGTTCCTGAGTCATTTTTCCCCCTCTAGTAATGACTCTGACAGAGTTGTCATTTAATTCATTGAGCAGGTCATTCTGAGCTTTAAGTACTTGTTCTACCTGAGTAGTAATCATAGAGGCATGTTTACTCAGAAGCTTCAGAGCATTGACATTTCTGTCTACACAAGCACTTAAATGGCTAAGCATACGAGTACTTTGTTCCAAATGTCTGCTAACATAATCATTGAAACTATGTTGTTTGGCAACAAAGTTGTCAAATTCATCAAAGCATAGGCTAGCAGGTTTATCAAAAGGAATATCACTCTCATCAAACCTATGCAGAGAATTCACTTCTACTACCTGTACCGGGTTATCGAGACCATGGATCTCTTCGATAGGTGGTAGATTTTTGACATCTTCATCTCTAATGCCTTTCTCTTGCATAGATTTCTTGGCTTCTTGCATATCTTCGGGACTAAGGAATAGAATACCTCTTTTCTTCGGAGTTGGCTTAAGAGGTGGTTCGGGAATAGTCCAAGCATTATCGTTGACCAAGAGGTTATTCAGTAGAGTCTCAGCTTGTTCTACAGTTCGTTCCCTAAAAACACAACCGGCACAACTATCTAGGTAGTCTCTAGAGGCATCGGTAAGTCCGTTATAGAGGATATCAAGTATCTCGTTCTTCTTAAGATGGTGATCAGGCAAAGCATTCTGTTGCTGTACGAGCCTCCCCCAAGCTTGTGGAAGACTCTCTTGTTGGAGTTGAGCAATGTTGTATATTTCCTGCAAGGCAGCTTGCTTCTTATGGGCAAGGAAATATTTCTCACAAAAGTAATAGACCATCTCCTGGTGACTACGCACACATCCAGGAGCAAGAGAGGTGAACCAGGCTTTAGCATCATCCTTTAGGGAGAAAGGAAACAGCTTAAGGATATAGTAGTGGCGGATCTTGTCCTCATTAGTGAAAAGGTTGGCTATTTCGGATAGTTTGGCAAGATGGGCTATGACCGTCTCAGACTCATAACCGTGAAAAGGATCAGATTCGACTAGAGAGATTATCTCAGGGTCGACAGAGAATTCATAATCCTTATCGGTGACAAAGATAGGCGAAGTGGCAAACTTCGGGTCATTTTTCATCCTAGCTTCACGAGATTTTTCCTTCCACTTGAGAATTAATTTCTCAGCGTCATAGGCATCCTTACACGCAAGAAAATCCTCGGCTATCTCCCCCTCCATAACATAACCCTCAGGTATATCAGGCAGTTCATATCTAGGAGAGCTAGATCTAGCAGGAGCAAAAGCAGGTTCTATCTCAATAGTATCGGCAGTATCAAAAGCATCACGAGCATTGGCAGTAACTCTAGCAATATGAGCATCAAGGAACACTCCTAGTGGAACAGCATGCAAAGGAGTATCTCTAGCAGTATCAAGCATAGCATCATCAGGCATAGTATCAAGCATAGCATCATCAAGCATAGTATCAAGCATAGCATCTCTAGCAGTAGTATCACAAGCATCATCAAGCACAGGCGACATATCAAGATTTCTAGCTGGAGGTGATGTCGCAAACTTACTCATAACTGAAGGTGAATCAAGTGCAGAGCTAGATAGCAATTCCTTACCTCCCCTCCTAGTTGAGGGAAAGACTTTGGTCTTCGGATCCTTCAGATTCTTCATAGTGATCAGCAGATATAAATCCCAAGTAACTCAGAGAATATAGCAATACCTCCCCGGCAACGGCGCCAGAAAAATGCTGATCGTGCAATCTCTGGCGTTAGCTAGACGAAATGCTTATAACAACAAACCTTCACCTGCAACGGCACCAGAAGAATGCTGCTAGCACTCCCTGGCAATGAAACTGGAAGAATGTTGTTGATGGCCCACCAGCGCGTGGGTTCACAGCATTTTTCGAGGGTAGAGTATTCGACCCAAATTTGTAGATCGCCTGAAGGAGGTGAGAGAATACTCTCGAGTATTAGCAGCTGAATTTGTCGGATTCAACCACACCTGAAAGATTAGTATCTGCAAGCACAGTAGTAACAGCAAAGTAGTATGATAACAACGGTGTCAGAAACGATCTGTTGACGGCAGACTATTCCAAACGATTGTATCAATGGCGCCTTCGTTGCCGCGTCGACGGAAGTTGTCAATTCCCGTCAGTGCTAGGTGAACCAACAGTGTAGCAGGTAGCAGCAGTGTAACGAGCAATAGCAGTGGCAAGGAACAGCAGTAGTGACAGCAGTAGCAAGTAGCAACAGTAGTAGCAGCAGAGCAAGACAAGTAACAGCAGTAGCAACAGTAGTAGCAGCAGAGCTAGACAAGTAACAGCAGTAGTAGGACAAACTCGTAGGCAATGGGTTAGTGATTTGTTTGGATGATATTCATCATGCAATAGCTATAACACGGAGAGATATGTGGCTAGCTCCCATTCTTCAATGTGATGTAGGCATGCATTTCGTGTGTCGTCATACGTGCTTAGGGAAAAGAACTTGCATGATATCTATTGTCCATCCCTCCCGTG
Organism: Hordeum vulgare subsp. vulgare; assembly: GCF_904849725.1. Classification (NCBI taxonomy): domain Eukaryota; kingdom Viridiplantae; phylum Streptophyta; class Magnoliopsida; order Poales; family Poaceae; genus Hordeum; species Hordeum vulgare. The sequence goes on along the minus strand of NC_058524.1, from coordinate 565,127,997 downwards.
GCAGCAGGGTCCAAAAGGAAACTACGGGATATTAAGGTTCTCCTTTTAATAAAGAACCGTACCAATGCATTAGCACTTGGTGAACACATGAACTCCTCAAACTATGGTCATCACCGGGAGTGGTTCCGGTTATTGTCACTCCGGGGTTGCCGGATCATAACACATAGTAGGTAACTACAACTTGCAAGATCGGATCTAAAACACACATATATATTGGTGACAACATAATAATTTCAGATCTGAAATCATGGCACTCGGGCCCAAGTGACAAGCATTAAGCATGGCAAAGTAGTAGCAACATCAATCTCAGAACATAGTGGATACTAGGGATCAATCCCCATCAAAACTAACTCGATTACATGATAGATCTCATCCTACTCATCACCGCCCAGCGAGCCTACGAATAGATTACTCACGAACGACGAAGAGCTTCATGGAATTGGAGAGGGAAGAAGGTTGATGATGACGATCGCGACGATTTCCCCTCTCCGGAGCCCAAGACGGACTCCAAATCTGCCCTTCAGATGAAGAACAGGTGGTGGCGGCGCCTCCGTATCGAAAACGCGATGAAAACTTCTCTTTTTTATTTTTTCTGGACGAAAGACAACTTATAGAGATGGAGTTGGGGGCGGCAGGTGCTTGTGGGCCCCACAAACCTGCCCACCGCCAAGAGGGGGGTGGTGGCGGAGCAGGGGCTTGTGGCCCACTGGCCCACCCCCTGAGGTGGAACTTGGCGCAGATATTTTTTATATTTTCCAAAACTGCTCCCCGTAAATTTTTCAGGACGTTTGGAGAACTTTGATTTCTACACAAAAGTAACACCAAGGCAATTCTGCTGAAAACAGCGCCACTCCAGGTTAGTTCCATTCAAATCATGCAAATTATAGTCCAAAACAAGGGCAAAAGAGTTTGGAAAAGTAGATACGATGGAGACATATCAGTGAGCACTATCTATGGCACGTTCATAGCATCTTCTTTGGCGACAAGATTCATGTGACCCTTCCTGTGATTGTTGTTGGGGTCAAAGTTGTTGCGCTTTGGTGCTGGGTCAAAGCTAGGAGGGTTGGTTTTAGTTGTACCATTCCCAACCTTTGGGCACTGTCGGGCGAAGTGTCTAGCTTCTCCGCAGGCAAAACATGTGATACCGGGGCGGGGAGTAAAATCCTTGTTCCTCGCATAAAAGTGGGTGTTGACTTTATTTGCTAATGTTGGAGTACGAGGAGTTTGATTCTTTGTGTCCTTAGTCTTGTGCTTAATGTTGTGTGTTGGTGCCAAGTTGTTAAGACGGCGGTTACGAATGTCATCCAAGCTGCGACGTTCGGCCTCCAGCATGTTGGCCTTGTCCACAAGTGTTTTGAAGTCTAGAAAGGTGTGAACGACTAGCTGGCATTTTAATGCCGGAGCGAGTCCATCCAGGAATTTCTCTATTCTTTTCTCTTCTGTCTTATAGTCTTCATTGCATAACGGGATAATTGATTATACTGGTCCAGATATTCCATTACAGTGGAACTCCTTTCTTTGAGGTCTTCGAATTCCCTCTTCTTGATTTTCATGACGTTGTTTGGAATGTGTGCCTGATGTCAGCTATGCTAATGCACAAAAGTCCTTCCAATGGCGCCAGAAACAGGTGTGTCGACGGCACCAGGAATCCTTCAGCTGCGGCTACGCCTTAAGGGACTTCCTAGGCAAGTATGCAAAGGATTTCCCTCATGGCCTTGGAGCCTTGCGTTGGTGTTCCCTTGAAGCGGAAAGGGTGATGTAGCACAGCGATGGTAAGTATTTCCCTCAGTTTGAGAATCAATGTATCAATCCGGTGGAGGAGTATCACAAGATCCTGCACAAACACAAAAGCTTGCTCCCAACGCTATGAAGGGGTTGTCAATCCCTTATAGATTGTTTAACAAATGAGAACTGAAAGCAACAAAGTAACAAAGCAAAGTAAAAGCGGAGGTGTAAACGATGGATGTGAATAGACCCGGGGGCCGTAGTGTTTACTAGTGGCTTCTCTCATGAAAGCAAGTAGACGGTGGGTGAACAAATTACTGTTGAGCAATTTATAGAACCGCGCAAAGTCGTGACGATATCTATGCAATGATTATATTTATAGGCATCACGTCCAAAACAAGTAGACCGATACTTTCTGCATCTACTACTATTACTCCACACGTCGACTGCTATCGAGCATGCATCTAGTGTATTAAGTCCATAAGAACAGAGTAACGCCTTAAGCAAGATGACATGATGTAGAGGGATAATCTCAAACCAATGATAAAAACCCCATCTTTTTACCCTTGATGGAAACTACTTGATGTGTGCCTTGCTGCCCCTACTGTCACTAGGAAAGGTCACCACATGGTAGAACCCAAAACCAAGCACTTCTCCCATTGCAAGAATCATAGATCTAGTTGGCCAAACAAAACCCAAGACTCGGAGAGACTTACGAGGATATCAAATCATGCATATAGGAAATCAGCAAAGACTCAAATATATATCATAGATAATCTCATCACAAATCCACAATTCATCGGATCTCGACAAACACACCGCCAAAGAAGACTACATCAGATAGATCTCCATGAAGATCATGGAGAACTTTGTATTGAAGATCCAAGAGAGAGAAGAAGCCATCTAGTTACTAACTACGGACCCGTAGGTCTGAAGTGAACTACTCATGAGTCATTGGAGGGGCGATGATGATGATGATGAAGCCCTCCAACTCCAAAGTCCCCTCCGGTAGGGCACCGGGAAGGGTCTCCAGATGAGATATCGCGGAAAATGAAGCTTGCGGCGGCGGAAAAGTATTTTTGAGGCTCCCTTGATTTTTTGCGGAATATTTGGGAATTTATAGGCCAAAGATCTAGGTTAGGGGGTGGCCAGGGAGGCCACAAGCCTGCCCACCGCCGCCTCCCCCCTGGTGGCGGAGTGGCGGCTTGTGGGCTCCCTGGAGCCCACCTGGCTTGGCCCAAAGGCCCCCTGATCTTCTTCCGTTCGGGAAAAAATCATTTCGTGGTTTTTCTTCCATTTGGACTCCGTTCCAAAATAACATCTGAAAAGAGTCAAAAACACGGAAAAAACAGGAACTGGCACTTGGCACTGAATTAATAAGTTAGTCCCAAAAAAGATATAAAAGGTACATAAAACAACCAAAGAAGACAAGATAACAGCGTGAAACCATCAAAACTAATAGATACGTTTGAGACGTATCAAGCATCCCCAAGCTTAACTCCTGCTCGTCCTCGAGTAGAGAAGTGATAAAGAATGAATTTTTGATGCTTTGATGCTACCTAGCATAGGTGTCCTTTGTAATTCCTCTTATGTGACGTGAATGTTCAGATCCATTAGATTCAAAACAATAGTTTGCTATTGACGTGGAAACAATAATAACTCAAGCAAACTAGCAAGGTAATCATGAACTTTCAAAATAACAAGGCCAAAAGAAAGTTATACCTACAAAAGCATATAGTCTGGCTATGCTCTATCATCATTGCGCAACGAATTTAAATCATGCACAACCCCGGTATTGGCCAAGTAATTGTTTCACACCTTTACTTTCTCAAACCTTTTCAACTCTCACGCAATACATGAGCGTGAGCGATGGTTATAGCACTATAGATGGTGTGGAATGTGGTGGAGGTTGCAAGACAAGAAGGAGAAGATAGTCACATTAACTAGGCATATCAATGAGCTGTGGAGATGCTCATCAATAGATATGAATGTGAATGAGTAGGGATTGCCATACAAATGATGCACTAGAGCTACGAGTATGTGAAACCTCTTAAAGAAAACTAGTGGGCGTGCATCCAACTTGCTTGCTCACGAAGACCTAAGGCAATTTTGAGGAAGCCTATCATTGGAATATACAAGCCAAGTTATATAATGAAAATTTCCCACTAGCTATATGGTGGTGACAAAACGAGAGACTCTCAATCATGAAGATCATGGTGCTTAATATGCACAAGTGTGGAAAAAGTGGTAGCATTGTCCCTTCTCTCTTTTTCTCTCATTTTTTTATTTTTTTTATTTTTTTTGGTGGGCTCTTTGTCCTCTTTTTTTATGGTGGGCTTCTTTGGCCTCTTTTATTTCCTCACATGGGACAATGCTCCATTAATGATGATCATCACACTTTCAACTCAAAACTTAGAGCAACTATGAGTCTATATGGAATGCCTTCGCTAGTGTACCATGGCAATGATCTAGCATGACATAGACATCAATGGAAACATCATGCTAGCTCTCTTACGATCATGCAATGGCAATGTAGACGTGGTGGCACATGTCATGGTGGTAGTTGCATGGCAATATATCTCGGAATGACTTTGACAAAGCCATAATAGGTAGGTATGGTGGCTGTTTTGAGGGAGGCTAATGGTGGGTTTTGTGCACCGGCGAAAGTTGCACGACACTAAGAAGATAATGATGGTGGAAGGTGAAAGTGCATCTAAACCATGGACTCAACATTAGTCCATAAGAACTTCACCCAAAACTTGAAAACTTCACAACATGAAACTTAAACAGAAACTCGTGATATCATTAGTACAAGAAAGCAAACCACCACTTCCTTAGGTACTGTAGCAAACTTAAATTCTACTTGTGATGATGTTGGGTTACTGTACTTTCAATCTTCCATGGCTAATACCCCCCGATACTATCCATAGTTTCATCAAAATAAGCAACCAACACAACAAAAACAGAATCTGTTAACAGCAGACCAGTCTGTAGCAATCTGTATATTTCATATACCTATGGTACTTACAAAATTCTGAAAAATTACAACAGTCTGAAGAATTTGCGTAGCAATCAGAAGCAAAAATAATCAACTCAAAATCCCTTACAGAAAAAAAATGAAAATTCTTTTCGTGAGCAGAAAGTTTCTATCTTTTCCATCATGACCAAACGATCATCCCTCAGACTAATCATAACGGTTTTGCTTGGCACAAACGCAAAAAGAAACACAAAAAACACAATCATAACAGAATTATGAAAGTGTGGAAAACACAAAACAGAAATAAAAAGGATAGATTCGTTGGCTTGCCTCCCAACAAGCGCTTTTGTTTAACGCCCTTAGCTAGGCGAAAGGTTTCAATGATGCTCACATAAAAGGTAAGGATTGAAACACAACGAGAGCATCATGGAGCATATGACTAGCACTTTTAATTCTAACCTACTTCCTATGCATAGGGATTTTGTGAACAAACAACTTGTTGGAGCAAGAATCAACTAGCATAGGAAGGCAAAACAAGCATAGCTTCAAAAATTTCAACACATGGAGAGGAAGCTTGGTACTATTGCAATAAGTAGAAGCATATGATCCTCTCTCATAGTAATTTTTAGTGGCATCATGAATGAATTCAACAATGTAATTATCACATATGATATTCTCTTCATGATCCACATGCATGCAATGTTGACGCTCTTCAAAAATAGTGGGATTATCATCAAATAAAGTCATGACTTCTCCAATCCCACTTTCAAAATAGTTGCAAATATCATACTCATCATGAGGCTTAAACAAATTTTCAAGATCATAAGAAAGATCATCACCCCAATCATGATTATTGCAACAAGTAGGCGACATAGCAAGACTAGCATCCCAAAGCTTAGGGTTTTGCATAATTTTAGCATGATTGTCACTAATAAAATTTATAGTGAAACCATTGCAATCATGGTTTTCATCCAACGAGCCCTCGTGAATCACTTCATGAATTTCTTCCTCGCAATTTTCAGATTCACGCATCTTAAGCAAAACTCCATAGAAATAGTCAATTGCCCACAACTCACTAGCAATTCATTCCACATAAGTGGGTCTCTTAAAGAGATTAACAAACGAAGATGCAAGCATATTGAAGGCACATGGCACACAAGCGAATAGAAAGCAAGCGAGAAAAAGGGCGAACGAAAAAGGCAAACGAAAAAAAGGCGAACGAAAACGGCAAATGTGAAGTGGAGGAGAGGAAAACGAGAGGCAACTGGCAACAAAAGTAAATGCAAGAGAAGAGTTTGTGAGACCTACTTGGATAGATCTTGATTTCTCCTCCCCGGCAACGGCGCCAGAAATACTTCTGATGTCAGCTATGCTAATGCACAAAAGTCCTTCCAATGGCGCCAGAAACAGGTGTGTCGATGGCACCAGGAATCCTTCAGCTGCGGCTACGCCTTAAGGGACTTCCTAGGCAAGTATGCAAACGATTTCCCCCGTGGCCTTGGAGCCTTATCCATTCCAAAATAAGATCTGAAAAGTGTCAAAAACACGGAAAAAACAGGAACTGGCACTGAATTAATAAGTTAGTCCCAAAAAAGATATAAAAGATACATAAAACAACCAAAGAAGACAAGATAACAACATGAAACCATCAAAAATTATAGATACGTTTGCGACGTATCAGTGCCCCACGAAAACTTTCCTTTAATTCGGCCCACGTGATGTTGTTCTCGTCGGGATGTACGCGGAGGATATTTTCCCACTATGAGGCTTCGGCTATAGTCAGATAGCGAGGTGCGTAGAGTACTTCCTCATGGTCGGAACATTACACAATAATAAGCTTCCTCTCGATGTCACGTAATCAATCGTCTTCTTCCATAGGCTTGTCGGTGTGCGAAAAAGTTGGCGGACGTATCTTGTGTAATTCAGCCAATGTGGAGTGTTGCGGGTGTGGCCCATGCTGATTTCCCATATTCATGTCTTGGTTCATCATCTCGTGATGTTGCTGCTAGCTCTGCTTATACATATGACAAACCTCCAAAAATGATGGGTCGCTCTCGTGTTGGCTTGCCTGTCCTTGAGTGAAATCATTCCCTGTCTCGGCAGATTGATTTTCTCCCTGCATTCTTGTCATGGAGCGTGTCTAGGGACGACTCATTTTCTCAAAGCTGGGTTAATGTCGCAAAAACCAAATGAGAAACCCAAGTTCAAGCAAAAATAAAGTTAAAAATTTTGTCCAAGAAAGACACTGCGAAAGTCTTTTTCATAAATTAACCATCGTGTTTGGAGAAGGACTGCGGTACATCTTACATCGCGCATAATTATACATATCACTCAGGTCATTCTCTCGTATGCCTGCCATGTTATTTAAGCTAGTGCACTTCTCCTGGTCCTACATGACGCAACACGACTACTTCCCTTCAGTCTAGGAGCACACCATCATACATATCATACATATCATACAAGCGCACAGCGATCTGCTGCATCATCTCTTGGCGGAGTCGGAAGGGACCTGGATTGGCTGACCGAGGGAAAGTCCCAGATGAGGAGCTGGGGAGTCCACTTCCTCTAGCATGGACTCTAGGCAGTCTGGACGAGACGGCGAAGCACGAACTGGGCCAGCGGGCATAGCAGCTCTAATGGGGACAAGAGCAATCACTTGATTGAACTCTTCAATCGAAGGTAGTTCGGCGAAACTGAGCTGGCGGAGTGCACGAGGCACACGAAGATGGGCATGACCGAGGTGGTGCGGGGTGAAGGAGCTCAGTCCTGCTGTGAGGATGAGTAAGGGCCTCCATGCGAGAAGCCACCAAGTCATCCACTAAGCCATCAAAGGCTGACTCCAAGGCTATGAGGTACTGCACGAGCATCCCAATAGCATCGTCTTCCTCTCCTCTGGAGCAAGCAAAATCATAGTGACTGGTGTATGGCACGTGGCATGGCACGTAGTGATAAAGATGAGTCTTCATCACTGGGAGGGTGTCCCGCAGACGGGCAATTGCTTCCCTGGCTGCCATCTGAATAGTCTGCCTCTCCGTAGGCATGGCTCTCCCAACAAAACAAAGATTGTGGGCCTCCGGTCGCCCACCAATAAAATGCATTGCTTCTGATGCATAGTCAGGGAGTCGCTAATCTTATGGCGGTAGAATGTGTACTCGGTGCGAGTCGTAGGTCCAATCGTGATCTTGGCAATGAACGGAAAGAAGTCGCGAAAATCTCGTCGGCTCATGGCGAACACCTAAGATAGGCAACCGCTCCCAGCCATCTACACAGTAGACAAAATTTTCATATAGTCATAACATAAATATATGTTGACTAATAGAAAATATCAACAACATGCAGAATAATAAAACAGCTAATCTAGTTAGTGATTGTGCCTAGGGGTTTTCTACAGTCAGCCTGGCTCTCGTACAAAGGTTGTCACGACCAGTTTCCAAATGAAATAATTTATTGCAAATCAGCCATGGGCGTCACCAGTGTAGAAAAATATTTCCCACTGATAGACTTATCTTGATACAGAAAACCAGTTGTACTTAATATTAAACAGGTAGAGCAGAGGTTTCTCTATAATTTATTACAACATGTCCAAGTCTCACAAAGATGGATATGTTACAGTGGTAATGGGATAACTCTACTGCTCGTAATAAAAGGGGCACGTCACATCGGAGTAATGTGACATGACAAGTACTACTACGCACCAACCGTCGGAGTGAGGCTTGATGATTTATTTGCGGTGGCGGAAGCGGTGAAATAAAACAGCGGCAGACTCCAGGATCGCAAGACTGATTGCGACCCTTTTCAAGAACCGGGTTCCATTGAGCTCTTGGCTTCTTAACTACACCAACACAAATACATTGTTCAAACTAATGCTCAACATGACAATTACATATCATATAAACTTGAAAGATGAACAACAACAAACAATAAAGCATATGCAGCAACAACAACATTAAAGATGCAAGATGAACAATATTGATGCAACAAGTGGAGATGAAGCACTAAAATACCTCTTGGAGGAGTCTTCTTAATTTTGGGTGATGGCTACTTCGCACCGTGTGAAGCTTTTTTCCACTCGCTTTCATAAGATTGTACTTTGGGAAACCCTTTGGATACATATAGGCATTCAACAAGGATTACATTATTAGATGATGAAGATGACATAAATTAATTAATGCATATGTATATATGATTAAAAACACACCACAATGTTGGCAATTCAGGATGATATGCCTCCCACATTTGCATTCCGATTTCACCCCTCAAAGTGTTCCCTAAGCCGTTGTTCCCATAGTTATTCTCATCACCATTTGGGAGATCAAAAAAATCATTTGGCGCTATGTTATTGGGCTGGTTGTCAAGCCAAGTCTAGTCACCATTATGCATCTTGATGATATTGTGAAGAACTACAGCAGTTGCGAGAAGTTTCACATGGTTCTTGATTGTATGTAGTGTTGAAGAATTGAGAAGCGCTTCTTAACAATTCCTAGGGACCTTTCCACATGGTTGCGTAGAATAGCATGCCAATGGTTGAACAATTCCATGTGGTTCTATGGCAGAGCGTGTCCATGACAAAATTCCCTCAAATGATATCAGACACCCTGATGAGGTGCCAGAAATGATTGAGTGTTTCCATAAACCCCATCAACTAGATAAAAGTTGCCCTTGGGTCCGCTAAATCCTGTCATCATAGTAGACTGAAGAACTCTGGCATCTCTTGTTGAACCCTTCCACTCACATGATATGAAAGTGAATCGTAGGTCGAAGTCACATGCAATCAGGATGTTATGATTGAGGGTGCCCTTCCTATTCTGAAATGGAGTGGCAATCCCAGGTGTTGCAGTTATAGGTACATGTGAACCATCAATGGCTCCCAAACAGTTCTGAGAGTAAATGGATTGAAGGTCAACAAAGAACTTCAAGTTAGATAAGTCAAGAAATTCTAAAAGTGTTACTGATGGAAACCTCGAAGTAAGGATAGAATCTTGGGTGAGTTGAGATTTTTGGATGCGGCTCATCAATGTTGAGAGGCTTCAAAAATCGACTAGCTAAGAAAGGAATAATGTTGAAGAACTCATTGATGTACTCATGGAATGTTTGGTGATACGTCCATTTTGCTTCATGCTTTCATGTTGTTATTTATCGCTTTATGGGCTGTTATTACACTTCACGGTACAATACTTATGCCTTTTCTCTCTTATTTTGCAAGGTTTACATGAAGAGGGAGAATGCCGGCAGCTGGAATTCTGGCCTGAAAAAGGAGCAAGTTTGGGATACCTATTCTGTGCAACTCCAAAAGCCCTGAAAATCAACGAGGATTTATTTTGGATTTTATAAAAAATACTGGGTCGAAGAAGTACCACAGGGGAGCAAGCAGGAGGCCACAAGCCTACTAGGCGCGGCCTACCCCCCTGGCCGCGCATAGGGGGCTTGTGGGCTCCCTGTTGGCCCTCTGGCTCCCCTCTTTTGCTATAAGGAGGGTTTAGTTCCAGAAAAATCAGGAGGAGGCTCTCGGGAGGAATCGCTGCAGCCACGAGGCGGAACTTCAGCAGAACCAATCTAGAGCTCCGGTAGGGTCGTCCTGTCGGGGAAACTTCCCTCTTGGAGGGGGAAATCGTCGCCATCGTCATCACCAACACTCCTCTCATCAGAGGGGACTCATCACCATCAACATCTTCATCAAGACCATCTCATCTCCAAACCCTAATTCATCTCTCGTAACCAATCTCCGTCTCACGACTCCGATTGGTACCTGTAAGGTTGCTAGTAATGTTAATTACTCTTTGTAGTTGATGCTAGTTGGATTACTTGGTGGAAGATTATATGTTCAGATCTTTGATGCTACTCATTACCTCTCTGGTCATGAATATGATTATGCTTTGTGAGTAGTCACTTTTGTTCCTAAGGACATGGGATGAGTCATGCTAGTCATGTGAATTTGGTATTCGTTCGATATTTTGATGTGTTGTATGTTTTCTCTCCTCTAGTGGTGTTATGTGAACATCGACTACATAACACTTCACCATTATTTGGGCCTAGAGGAAGGCATTGGGAAGTAGTAAGTAGATGATGGGTTGCTAGAGTGACAGAAGCTTAAACCCTAGTTTATGTGTTGCTTCGTAAGGGGCTGATTTGGATCCACTAGTTTAATGCTATGGTTAGACTTTGTCTCAATTCTTCTTTCATAGTTGCGGATGCTTGCAGAGGGGTTAATCATAAGTGGGATGCTTTTCCAAGTAAGGGCAGTAACCAAGCACCGGTCCACCCACATATCAAACTATCAAAGTAGCGAACACGAATCATACGAACATGATGAAAACTAGCTTGATAGAATTTTCCATGTGTCCTCAGCAGCGCTTTACCTCCTATAAGAGTTTGTCCAGGCTTGTCCCTTGCTACAAAAGGGATTGGGCCACTTTGCTGCACCCTTGTTACTGTTGCTACTTGCTCCCTTATGTGAATCATCTTATCACACAACTACTTGTTACCGATAATTTCAGTGCTTGCAGAGATTACCTTGCTGAAAACCACTTGTGAGATCCTTCCGCTCCTTGTTGGGTTCGACACTCTTACTTATCATAAGGACTACGATAGATCCCCTATACTTGTGGGTCATCAAGACTCTTTTCTGGCACCGTTGCCGGGGAGTGAAGCGCCTTTGGTAAGTGGAATTTGGTAAGGAAATATTTATATAGTGTGCTGAAATTTATTGTGACTTGTTACTATGGAAACTAATCCTTTGAGGAGCTTGTTCGGGGTATCTTCACCTCGAACGGAAGCACAAAGAGTTGCTCCTCAACTTGCTGCACCTACTGAAAATATTTGCTATGAATTTCCTTCGGGTATGCTTGAGAAACTGCTGGCTAATCCTTTTACAGGAGATGGAATATCACATCCCGACTTGCATCTAATATATGTAGATGAAGTTTGTGGTTTATTTAAGCTTGCAGGTTTGCCCGAGGATGAGGTCAAGAAGAAGGTCTTTCCCTTATCTTTGAGGGATAAGGCGTTGACATGGTATAGGCTATGTGATGATACTGGATCAGGGAACTACAACCGGTTGAAATTGGAATTTCATCAAAAGTTTTATCCTATGCATCTAGTACATCGTGATCGGAAATTATATTTATAATTTTTGGCCTCGTGACAGAGAAATCATCGCTCAAGCTTGCGGGAGGCTTAAATCAATGTTATATTCCTGCCCCAACCATGAGCTCTCAAGAGAAATTATCATTCACAACTTCTATGCTCGGCTTTCTCATAATGATCGCACCATGCTTGACACTTCTTGTACCGGTTCTTTTATGAAGAGAGATATTGACTTCAAATGAAATTTATTGGAAAGAATTAAACGCAACTCTGAAGATTGGGAGTTTGATGAAGGTAAGGAGTCAGGTATGAATATCAAGTTTGATTGCGTTAAATCCTTTGTTGAAACAAATACTTTTTGTGATTTTAGCGCTAAGTATGGACTTGACTCTGAGATAGTAGCTTCATTGTGTGAATCATTTGCTGTTCATATTGATCTCCCTAAAGAGAAGTGGTTTAAATATCATCCTCCCTTAGAAGTCAATGTAGTTAAACCCAATCTAGTTGAAGAGAAAGTCACTGCCTATAATGATCCTATTGTTCCCAGTGCTTACATTAAGAAACCACCTTTCCCTGTTAGGATAAAGGATCATTCTAAAGCTTCAAATGTGATACGTATGGGCTACATTAGAACACCTACACCCCCTGAGCAAATTAGAGTTGAACCTAGCATTGCTATTATCAAAGATCTCCTGTCCGACAATGTTGATGGCCATGATATTCATTTCTGTGAAGATGCTGTTAGAATTGCTAAAACACATGCTAGAGACAAACATAGGCATGTTGTTGGACAGGAGATCATTGTTATCATGGTTTATGTAATCTGGGTGCTAGTGTTAGTGCAATACCTCAATCCTTATATGATGAAATTAAAGATGAGATTGCACCTGTCGAGATAGAACCCATTGATATCACTATTCAGCTTGCCAACAGAGATACTATCTGCCCTGTGGGAATTGTTAGAGATGTTGAAGTCTTGTGTGGTAAAACGAAGTTCCTGCTGATTTTCTCATTCTTGCTACCACAAAAGATAGCTTTTGTCCCATCATATTTGGCAGACCTTTTCTCAATACTGCCAATGCTCATATTGAATGTGAGAAGCAAACTGTCACTGTTGGCTTTGAAGGTGTGTCACATGAGTTCAATTTCTCCAAGTTTGGTAGACAACCTCATGAAAAATAGTTGTCTAGTAAGGATGAAACTATTGCCCTAGCTTCTATTGTTGTGCCTCCTACTGATCCTTTAGAGCAATACTTGCTTGAGCATGAAAATGATATGCATATATATGAAAGGGATGAGATAGATAGAGTTGTCTTTGAACAATATCCTATCCTTAAGAATTATTTGCATGTTGAACTGCTTGGAGATCCACCCCCACCAAAGGGTGATCCTATGTTCGAGCTTAAAGAGTTGCTAGATATTCTCAAGTATGCTTATCTTGATGAAAAAGAGATATATCATGTTATTATTAGTGCTAGCCTCTCAGAGCATGACGAAAAGAAGTTATTAAAAACTCTGAGGAAGCACCGTGCGGCTATTGGATATACTCTTGATGATCTTAAGGGCATTAGTTCCACTCTATGCGAGCACAAGATTAAAACTGATCCTGATTCCAAACCAGTTGCCGATCATCAACGGAGATTAACTCCTAAGATGAAAGAGGTAGTAAGAAAACAAATACTAAAGCTCGTGGAAGCAGGTATTATCTATCCTGTTGCTCATAGTGACTGGGTGAGTCTGGTGCATTGCGTCCCTAAGAAAGGAGGTATTACCGTTGTCCCTAATGATAAAGATGAATTGATCCCACAGAGGATTATTATAGGCTATAGGATGATGATCGACTTTAGGAAATTGAATAAAGCCACTAGGAAAGATCATTACCCTTTGCCTTTAATTTTCCAAATTCTAGAAAGATTGTCTAAACATACACACTTCTTCTTTCTAGACGGTTATTCTGGTTTCTCCCAAATACCAGTTGCATAATCTGATCAGGAGAAAACCACTTTCACCTGCCCTTTCGGTACCTTTGCTTACAGACGTATGCCTTTTGGCTTATGTAATGCACCTGCCACCTTTCAAAGATATATGATGGCATAATCTCTGAGTTTTGTGAAAAGATTGTTGAGGTTTTCATGGATGACTTCTCTGTTTACGGGTCTTCTTCTAATGATTGCCTCAGCAACCTTGATCGAGTCTTGCAGAGATGTAAAGACACCAACCTTGTCTTGAATTGGGAGAAGAGCCATTTTACGGTTAATGAAGGCATAGTATTAGGTCATAAAAATTTTGAAAGAGGTATTGAAGTCGATAAGGCTAAGGTTGATGCGATCGAGAAAATGCCATGCCCCACAGATATCAAAGGTATAAGAAGTTTCCTTGGTCATGCTGGTTTCTATAGAAGGTTCATTAAGGACTTCTCTAAGATGTCTAGGCCTCTTACCAATCTCTTGCAAAAGGATATTCCTTTTGTTTTTGATGATGACTGTGAGGAAGCCTTCGAAATACTTAAGAAGGCTTTGATAACTGCACCTATTGTTCAACCACCTGATTGGAACTTATATTTTGAGATCATGTGTGATGCTAGTGATTATGGTGTTGGTGATGTTCTAGGACAAAGAGTTGATAAGAATCTGAATGTTATTCACTATGCTAGTAAAACTCTAGAAAGTGCCCAAAGAAACTATGCTACTACTAAAAAGGAATTTTTAGCAGTCGTGTTTGCATGTGAAAAGTTTAGATCTTACATAGTTGATTCCAAAGTCACTATTCACACTGATCACGCTGCTATTAAGTACCTCATGGAAAAGAAAGACGCTAAACCTAGACTTATCAGATGGGTTCTCTTGCTACAAGAATTTGATTTGCATGTTGTCCACAGGAAAGGTGCTGAGAACCCAGTAGCAGATAACTTGTCCAGGTTGGAGAATGTTCCTGATGACTAATACGTCTCCATCGTATCTACTTTTCCAAACTCTTTTGCCCTTGTTTTGGATTCCAATTTTGCATGATTTGAATGGAACTAACCCGGACTAACGTTGTTTTCAGCAGAATTGCCATGGTATTGTTTTTGCGCAGAAATAAAAGTTCTCGGAATGACCTGGAAATTTACTGGGATTTTTTGAGGAATATATAAAAATACTGGCGCAAGAATCAGTCGGAGGGGTGGAGCTGAGAGCTCACAAGCCCACCAGGCGCGGCCCCCCTGGCCACGCCTGGCATGCTTGTGGTGCCCACATTGCTCCACTGCCTCCAATCTCAGCTCTATTTAGTCCCTTTCGTCCAGAAAAAATTCAAGGAGAAGAGTTCATCGCGTTTTACTATACGGAGGCGCCGCCACCTCCTGTTCTTCCTCTGGAGGGCAGATCTGGAGTCCGTTCTGGGCTCCGGAGAGGGGAGATCGTCTCCATCGTCATCACCAACCTTCCTTCATCGGTAATTCCATGATGCTCTTCACCGTTCGTGAGTAATCTCATCGTAGACTTGTTGGACGATGATGGGTTGGATGAGATCTATCATGTAATCGAGTTAGTTTTGACGGGGATTGATCCCTAGTACCCACTATGTTCTGAGATTGATGTTGCTACTACTTTGCCATGCTTAATGCTTGTCACTAGGGCCCGAGTGTCGTGATTTCAGATCTGAACCTATTATGTTGTCGCCAATATATGTGTGTTCTTGATCCTATCTTGCAAGTTGTAGTCACCTACTATGTGTTATGACCCGGCAACCCCGGAGTAACAATAGCCGGAACCACTCCCGGAGATGACCATAGTATGAGGAGTTCATGTATTCACTAAGTGTTAATGCTTTGTTCTGGTTCTCTATTAAAAGGAGAACCTTAATATCCCGTAGTTTCCATTAGGACCCCGCTGCCACGGGAGGGATGGATAATAGATGTCATGCAAGTTCTTTTCCATAAGCACGTATGACTACATACGGAATACATGCCTACATTACATTGACGAACTGGAGCTAGTTACATATATCTCCGTGTTATAACTATTGCATGATGAATACCATCCGGCATAATAATCCATCACCGATCCAATGCCTACGAGTCTTTTACTACTGGTCCTCGCTACGTTACTTTTTCGCTACTGCTGTTACTGCTGCTACTGTTACTCTGCTGCTACTACTGTTACTTTTGCTGTTGTTACTCTATTGAAATTGCTCTCACTTTGTTGCTACTGGTTGCCGTTGCTACGGTTGCTATCTCACTACCTTGCTACTAATACTATGCTGCAGATACTAAATCTTTCAGGTGTGGTTGAATTGACAACTCAACTGCTAATACTTGACAATATTCTTTGGCTTCCCCTTGTGTCGAATCAATAAATTTGGGTTGAATACTCTACCCTCGAAAACTGTTGCGATCCCCTATACTTGTGGGTTATCAAGACTATTTTCTCGCGCCGTTGCCGGGGAAGCATAACTATATTCTCTGAGTCACTTGGAATTTACGTCTGCTGATCACTATGAGGAATCCGAAAGATCCAAGAACTAAAGTCTTGCCCTCAACTACGAGGTTGGGTAAGGAACTGCCATCTAGCTGTGCACTTGATTCACCTTCAGTTATGAGTAAGTTTGCGACACCACCTCCTGCTAGAAATCTTGATATGTCGCATGTGCTTGATGATACTACTTCTGATGTCCATGATGCTTGTGATGATGCTATGCTTGAAACTGCTTTGCCACTAGGTGCATTCCTTGATGCACAAATTGCTAGAGTTGCTGCTAGATGTGATGATACTTCTAAAACTGCTGATACTATTGAAGTAGAACCTGCTATTTTGCGTGTTAGAACTAGCTCTCCTAGATATGAATTGTCTGTTATGACTAAGGGTTATGTTATGGAGGGAGAGATAGCTGAGGATTTTCTTGCTTGTAAGGATAGCTATGATGTTGAGAAATTACTTCTCAAGTGGAAATAAAAATCTTTGAACGCTAGGATGAAATACGACCCGAAGTTTGCTACTTCGCCTATCTTTGTGACCGATAAGGATTATGAATTCTCTGTCGACCCTGAGTTAATCACTCTGGTCGAATCTGATCCTTTTCACGGTTATGAGTCTGAAACGGTTGTAGCCCATCTTACCAAACTGCACGATATAGCCACCCTATTCACTAGTGAGGAAAAGATCTGCCACTACTATATCCTCAAGTTGTTTCCTTTCTCGCTAAAGGATGATGCTAAGACTTGGTTCACTTCTCTTGCTACTGGTTGTGTGCGTAGCCCCCAGGATACGATCTACTACTTCTCTGAAAAATATTTCCCTCCCCATAAGGAGCAACCTGCCTTGCAGGAAATATACAACTTTGCGCAAGTTGAAGAAGAGAGTCTCCCACAAGCTTGGGGGAGGCTCGTCTAGCTACTGAATGCTTTGCCTGATCACCCTCTTGAGAAGAATGAAATACTTGATATCTTCTATAATGGACTTACCGATACTTCTAAGGACCACCTAGATAGTTGTGTCGGTTGTGTTTTTAGGGAACGAACTATAGACCAAGTTGAGATCCTATTGAATAATATCTTGTGCAATGAGAATGCTTGGACTATTCACGAACCACCTCCTAAGCCAACTCCGAAGAAAAGAGGTATTCTATTCCTCAGTCCTGAAGATATGCAAGAAGCTAAGAAATCTATGAAAGAGAAATGCATTAAATCTGAAGATGTCAAAAATCTACCACCTATCGAAGAGATCCATGGTCTTGATAACCCGATACAGGTAGTAGAGGTAAATTCTCTTCGTAGATTCAATGAGAGTGATATTCCTTTTGATAAACCTACTAGCTTATGCCTGGATGAATTTGATAACTTTGTTGCCAAACAACAGTTTCAATGATTACGTTAGCAGACAATTGGAACAGAATGCTCGTATGATTAGTCATTTAAGTGATTGTGTGGACAAAAACGTCAATGACCTTAAGCTCTTGAGTAAACATGCCTCTATGGTTACTACTCAAGTAGAACAAGTACTTAAGGCTCGGAATGACTTGCTCAAAGAGTTGAATGACAATTCTGTCAGACTCGTCACTAGAGGCGGTAGAATGACCCAGGAACCTTTGTATCCTGAGGGTCATCCTAAGAGAATTGAACAAGATTCTCAAGGAGTTAGCAATGATGCACCTAGTCATCCTAGGAAGAAGAAGAAAGATGATAGGAACTTTCACGCTAGCAACCCTGTTGCTGTTACACCTGAGAGTCCAAACGATGTTTCTGTCTCTGATGCTGAAACACAATCTGGTGATGAACATGAGCCTAATGATAATATCGATAGTGATGTTCACGTTGATGCTCAATCTAGCAATGATAAGGATGTGGAGATTGAACCTATTGATCTTGATAACCCACAGCCTAAGAATAGAATATACGATAAGAACGACTTCGCCGCTAGGAAGCATGGTAAAGAAAGGGAACCATGGGTTTAGAAACCCATGCCCTTTCCTCCCAAACCATCCAAGGAAAAGGATGATGAGGATTTCGAGCGATTTGTTGAAATGATTAGACCTGTGTTTCTGCAAATGCATTTGACAGATATGCTCAAAATGTCTCCGTATGCTAAGTACATGAAGGATATTGTGACTAATAAAAGGAGGATACCTGAGGTTGAGATTTCCACCATGCTTGCTAACTATACCTTCAAGGGTGGAACTCCTAAGAAACTAGGTGATCCCGGAGTGCCCACTATACCTTGCTCCATTAAAGGCAACTACGTTAGAACTGCTTTATGTGACCTTGGAGCCGGTGTTAGTGTTATGCCTCTCTCTCTTTATCGTAGGCTTGAACTGGATAAGTTGACACCCACTAAAATCTCTCTGCAAATGGCCGACAAATCAACTGCTTTCCCTATCAGCATTTGCGAGGATGTGCCTGTTGTGGTTGCTAATGTCACCATCTTAACAGACTTTGTTATTCTGGATAATCCCAAGGATGATGCCATGGCGGTCATCCTTGGTAGACCCTTTCTAAACACTGCAGGGGTTGTTATTGATTGCAACAAAGGCAATGTCACTTTCCATATCAACTGTAATGAGCATACGGTGCACTTTCCAAAGAAACAATATCGAGTACATTGCATCAATGCTATCGAAAAAACTTCATCGATCCTTATTGGGAGCTTTGAATGCCCTATACGTAGTGTTAAGATGAAGTACGATTTGCTTGTTGGGGAGATGCACATCCCCATTGAGGTAACCTAGTGACTATTCGAAAATTCTCCGTCTTCTTTTGCGATTCGAAAAAGTTTGTCAAGGAGACTTGATCAACCTCATTGACGGATTTCTTTCGATGACCATGAGATGGATGAATCGAGGAGTCACAAACCTCTGTTCCAAGCTTTCACCTTCGGTTGCTTAGAAGAAAAATGATAGATTTAGCTTTAGTGTCTCCTGTTTTCTGCTTTTAGCGTCCCGTAGAAAAGTACCCCGAAAATAAAAGTTCTCCGGACATCCTGAAAATCAAGTTTGATTTTTTCTGGATTTTTTGAAAAATACTGAGACGGAGAGCTAGTCAGGGGGCTGCACCAGTGGGCCACAAGCCCTGGAGGCGCGGGCACCCCCCCTTGGTGCGCCTACCAGGCTTGTGGGGCCAACGTGTACCCCCTCACTTATTCTAGCTCCCATCTGCTTCTCCTACCTCCAGAAAAAATCGTTTCGCAGCTCAAACCCGTGTTCTTGCTCTTCTTGCTGCGATTCTCGATCTCCTTGTGCAAAGCACCATTCACCAAACTGTTTTGGGGAAATTGCTCCTTGGTAAGTGACTCCTCCATTGGTCCAATTAGTTTTTGCTCTAGTGTCATATACGTTGCGTATTTTTGCTGCCTTGGTAACCCTGTTCTTGAGCTTTGCATGCTAATTTTAGCTGGTCCCAAGTAGTTTTGATGCGTGATATGGCCTCTAGGCACTTGTGGGAGTAGTTGCTACGAGTTTAGTTGAGCCTTGTTCATTTTTCCTTTGAGTCACTTAAAATTTCAGAAAAGGAAGATGTTCAGGAGAAATTATCATGGTGGTTCCTCAAGCAAGAGACGTCCCCATCTCGCGATTCGGGAGCCCGATCCTTACCAATAGAGGAACGCACAGGTACAACCATGTGAATGGCCTTCTGATGAATTCATGATTGAGGCAGGTTTCAAAGACGACTTTGATACACTTGTTCACAACGTCGGACTCGAAGAATTCATCTCCGATAAATGTGAACAATATGTTACTCTCAGTGCATCTTTTGTTCGTAGATTCAAATTTTCAGCTGGCCGTGATACATCTGTATTATTTGATCTCTATGACAAATCGTATACCATCGATTTAGAGGATTTCAATAGAATTTGCAAGATACCTGTTTGGGGTAGTCTCAATGATCCTCCTAAATCTTCGGTTAGAGATTTTTTTTCTATGGTATAACTGTCGGAGAAACTAGAGATATTACGCAGGCTACCATGGGGAGCATTCATTTTCCTACCTTGCATTACTTTGCCCTCTTCATAGGTAGGTGCGTTAACGGCAAGATTGAGCATTGTCACCTGTGCGCACCTGACCTTAGTATTCATAAGAGTGCAGTAACGGGTGATAGAAGTTTCAACATAGGATCTATAATAGCAAGGAGGCTGAATAATAATGCTAATGAAGGGGATTTGTTTGGTGGGATCTATGCTACTCGCATAGCAAATTTTCTTGGAGTACCTATCCGTGAAGGAGATCCCCCGCTCCATACAGCTTTCCTTGATCGCGCCGCTTTGACACGCTATCAGTTCCTTGAGAGGGATGATGAATCCCTCATATACCGGTTAATATTTAACCAGCAGCGTGTTTTCCATATTACCCTTCCTGCTCCTGCCTTCTTTGACTTTCAGGTAAAACTGAGATATTACATAACTAGAGGAGAGGCAGAGGAGTATGAGAGGGAGGCAAAGGTTGCTCGTCTCCATGAGGCAGCTATTCAGGCACTGGCTGCAGCGCTCCCGTATAACCCCCATTATGAATTTGGGTATCGCCCGGACCATCCATGGGAGTAGACCAACTTAGGCCAAAAGCCTAAGCTTGGGGGAGTACGTGTTTCTCACCGACTTTATATTCATGCTTACACTTTCACTTTGTTAGTCGGTGTTCACACTTTGCCACTCTATCATCCATGCTAGTTTATTTTCTTTTTTTTATTTTTTCTCGTTTTCTTTTTGTATGTTTGTCTAGTTTGAGAAAACCCAAAAAAAATTATCGTTCTTCTTTTGCTTGTTGGGAGCTTTCCCGTGTAAATAGTTTTCTTTTTCTTTGGGTCAAGGTAGAAGACCATGGTTACAATGTTTAGTGGCTCTCGCATGCATATCTCTTTATCTGTCAAAGAGCCATATTATTTTGTCTTCTCCTTTGTGTTTGCTTGCAGATTCCAGCTTAGTCCAATGGACGAGCACTCTTATTATTGTTCACATCGTTTGGCCGTGCAAGTGAAAGACAATAATGACGATATATGATGAAGTGAGTGAGCCTGGAAAAGCTGGTATGAACTCGATCTATTTTGTTTTTGTAAATATGACTATCTCATCATTTCTAGTTCAGCTTTGTTGTGAGAGAAACATGTTTGCAATGAAAACTTAGAGATCATAGTTTCTGATGCCATGCTTAATTTGCTAGGAGCTTATAATGGTTTGCCTTGGATGCCAACATGAATCTTGAGATGACTATGATGTAGTATGATAGGATGGTATCCTCCTTTGAATGATTCAAGTGGCTTGACTTGGCGCATGTTCACGCATGTAGTTGAAACAAAATCAACATAGCCTCTATGATATTCATGTTCATGGTGATTTATGTCCTACTCATGCTTGCACTCAATGTTGGTTAATCTCAATGCATTTTGATGACTTTTGTCGCTCTCTAGTTGGTCGCTTCCGAGTCTTTTGCTAGCCTTCACTTGTACTAAGCGGGAATACTGCTTGTGCATCCACTTCCATAAACCCAAAGTTGTTCCATATGAGTCCACCATACCTACCTATATGCGGTATCTACCTATCGTTCCAAGTAAATTTGCATGTGCCACTCTCTAAACCTTCAAGAAATAATCTGTTTTGCATGCCCGAACCGCTCATGTGGTGACAGGGGCTATCAGTATCTTCCATGCTAGGCGTGTTATTCTCGATATGTGTTTATTCACTATCACTCACGAGAACGGGGGCCGGTAATTGGAATGCCCAGTTCCATGCTCAAATCGAAAAGATAATTGCAAACAAAACTCCCCCTGGATTGTTGTTGGTATGGACGGCACCCGAGTATTCGGCTAGTCGTAGAGTGTGATTGATCGGTGGTGAGGGAGTCAAAACTTTACTTTTCTGTTTGGGAACCGCCTATAGCATGTGTAGCGTGGAAGATGGCGAAAACTCTTGGTCATTGCGTTGACAATGAAAGCATGCCACCCAAAATTATTATCTCTGCTTTCAAAGCTTGAGCTCTGGCACCTCTGCAAATCAATGCTTCCCTCTGTGAAGGGCATGTATATTTATGTTCCTGTTGAGTCATCCTCTTCTTATAAAAGCACCAATTAGAGAGCACCTCTGTCATTTTTATGCTTTGCTTTTGACTGATGTTGAGTATGACTGTGACCGGATCTTCTTTGCCATGAATTACAATGTTTAGTCTGCCCTTGGTCTTTGAAGGTGCTCTACATTTATGTTTTGCGGTCTCAGAAAGAGCTAGCGAGATACCATCTGTTTGTATTGCTTCATGACTGTTTTGATTGAAGTGTTGACATTTGAGACTTATTATTATTGCTCGCTAGTTGATTATGCCATTGATATGAGTTTACCGTGAGACCTAGATGTCATTTGCTTATGTGGTTAGCTTGTGATCTTGCGAAAATTCTGGTTATGATTTAGACATAGTTGAAACAACAAGATCAAACAGAGTTCTTAAAAGTTCTTTTGTCTCTTTCAGTTTGTCAACTGAATTGCTTGAGGACAAGCAAGGTTTTAAGCTTGGGGAGTTGACACGTCTCCATCGTAACTTCTTTTCCAAACTCTTTTGCCCCTGTTTTGGACTCTAATTTGCATGATTTGAATGGAACTAACCCGGACTAACGCTGTTTTCAGCAAAATTGCCATGGTGTTGTTTTTGCGCAGAAATAAAAGTTCTCGGAATGACCTGGAAATTTACGGGGATTTTTTGTGGAATATATAAAAAATATTGGCGCAAGAATCAACTGGAGGGGTGGAGCTGAGAGCCCACAAGCCGACGAGGCGCGGGCCCCCCTGGCCACGCATGGCAGGCTTGTGGGGCCCACGTTGCTCCACCGCCTCCAATCTCAGCTCTATTTAGTCCCTTTCGTCCGGAAAAAAATTAAGGAGAAGAGTTCATCGCGTTTTACGATACGGAGGCGCCGCCACCTCCTGTTCTTAATCTGGAGGGCAGATCTGGAGTCCGTTCTGGGCTCCGGAGAGGGGAGATCATCGCCATCGTCATCACCAACCTTCCTTCATCGCCAATTCCATGATGCTCTTCACCGTTCGTGAGTAATCTCATCGTAGGCTTGCTGGACGGTGATGGGTTGGATGAGATCTATCATGTAATCGAGTTAGTTTTGACGGGGATTGATCCCTAGTATCCACTATGTTCTGAGATTGATGTTGCT
Source organism: Hordeum vulgare subsp. vulgare (assembly GCF_904849725.1). NCBI lineage: Eukaryota > Viridiplantae > Streptophyta > Magnoliopsida > Poales > Poaceae > Hordeum > Hordeum vulgare. The sequence continues at coordinate 565,104,601 of NC_058524.1, read as the reverse complement.
ACTACTTTGCCATGCTTAATGCTTGTCACTAGGGCCCGAGTGCCATGATTTCAGATCTGAACCTATTATGTTGTCGCCAATATATGTGTGTTCTTGATCCTATCTTGCAAGTTGTAGTCACCTACTATGTGTTATGACCCGGCAACCCCGGAGTGACAATAGCCAGAACCACTCCCGGAGATGACCATAGTATGAGGAGTTCATGTATTCACTAAGTGTTAATGAGTTGGTCTGGTTCTTTATTAAAAGGAGAACCTTAATATCCCGTAGTTTCCATTAGGACCCCGCTGCCACGGGAGGGATGGACAATAGATGTCATGCAAGTTCTTTTCCCTAAGCACGTATGACTACATACGGAATATATGCCTACATTACATTGATGAACTGGAGTTAGTTACATATCTCTCCGTGTTATTACTGTTGCATGATGAATACCATCCGGCATAATCATCCATCACCGATCCAATGCCTACGAGTCTTTTACTACTGGTCCTCGCTACGTTACTTTGTCGCTACTATTGTTACTGCTGCTACTGTTACTCTGCTGGTACTGTTGTTACTACTGCAGCTGTTACTCTGTTGCTACTGTTGTCACTTTGTTGCTACTGGTTATCGTTGCTACTGTTGCTATCACACTACCTAGCCACTGATACTTTGCTGCAGATACTAAATCTTTCAGGTGTGGTTGAATTGACAACTCAACTGCTAATACTTGAGAATATTCTTTGGCTTCCCCTTGTGTCGAATCAATAAATTTGGGTTGAATACTCTACCCTCGAAAATTGTTGCAATCCCCTATACTTGTGGGTTACCAATGACCCACAACCTATTGATGATAGCTTTCCTGATGAGCAATTGAATGTCATCAATACTTCACGTAGTGCATCGTGGTATGCTGATTATGCAAATTATATCGTTGCCAAATATATACCGCCTAGTTTCACATACCAGCAAAAGAAGAAATTCTTCTTTGATTTGAGACATTACTTGTGGGATGATCCTCACCTTTATAAGGAAGGAGTAGATGGTGTTATTAGACGTTGTGTATCTGAACATGAACAGGGACAGATCCTACACAAGTGTCACTCCAAGGCTTACGGAGGACACCATGCGGGAGGTAGAACTGCACACAAGGTATTGCAATCAGGATTCTATTGGCCCACTCTCTTCAAGGATGCCCGTAAGTTTGTCCTATCTTGTGACGAATGTCAAAGAATAGGTAATATCAGTAAACATCAGGAAATGCCTATGAATTATTCACTTGTCATTGAACCATTTGATGTTTGGGGTTTTGATTATATGGGAACTTTTCCAAAATCCAACGGGTATACTCATATCCTAGTTGCTGTTGATTACGTTACTAAGTGGGTTGAAGCTATCCCAACTAGTAGTGTTGATCACAACACTTCTATCAGGATGCTTAAAGAAGTTATTTTCCCTAGATTTTGAGTCCCTAGATATCAAATGACCGACGGTGGTTCACATTTCATTCATGGTGCTTTCCGTACAATGTTTTCTAAGTACGATGTCAATCATAGAATTGCATCTCCCTATCATCCTCAATCCAGTGGTCAAGTAGAGCTAAGTAATAGAGAGATTAAACTATTCTGCAAAAGACTGTCAATAGGTCTAGAAAGAATTGGTCTAAGAAGCTCGATGATGCACTGTGGGCTTATAGAACTGCTTATAAGAATCCCATGGGCATGTCTACGTACAAAATGGTTTACGGTAAAGCATGTCATTTACCTCTTGAGCTAGAGCATAAGGCTTATTGGGCAATCATAGAGCACAACTTTGATTTCAAACTTGCTGGTGAGAAGGGGTTATTTGATATTAGCTCACTTGATGAATGGAGAGCTCAGGCATATGAAAATGCCAAGTTGTTCAAAGAAAAGGTTAAGAGGTGGCATGATAAAAGGATATAGAAACGTGAGTTCAATGTAGGTGATTATGTCTTGCTATATAATTCTCGTTTAAGATTTTTTGCAGGCAAGCTTCTCTCTAAATGGGAAGGTCCTTACATTGTTGAGGAAGTATATCGTTCTGGTGCCATCAAGATCAAAAACACGGAAGGTAATTTTTTGAGAGTGGTAAATGGGCAAAGAATCAAGCATTATATCTCACATACTCCCATAAATGTTGAAAGCAATATTATCAATACCATAACTCCGGAGGAGTACATAAGGGATATTTATCAGCCTGATTCAGACTCAGAAAACGAGGAGGTATGTGATTCTGTAAATAAACCGACTCCAAAACTTTTCCAGTAGGAATTTTTCTCCGTTTTGGAATTTAAAAAAAATAGAAAATTTTAAAGTAGTCCGGAAAGCGCACGAGGAGGCGACAAGCCTGCCAGGCGCGGGCCACCCCCTGGTCGCGCCTGGGGGGCTTGTGACCACCTCGTGTGCCTCCCGGACTCCGTTTTCTTGTGAAGTACTCCTTCTGGTCAAAAAATCATTATATATTCTCCTGAAAGGCCTGACCCTCGTATCACACAATTTTCCTTTGTTTTCGTTTCGAGCCTGTTTCTGCTGCACATCTAGATCGCTATGGCGTCCCCAAAAGCTCCGAAAGACAAGATCTTCGAGAAGGTCATCAACCCCTACCTCGCGGGAGTGCTGCAACACCCTCAATATATCGATATGCGTGAGGGATTGCTGCACATCCGTGATGTTGAGGGGCCCAAGAAGACCGGAAGCGTGGATGTGAGGCTTGAAGCAATGGAGCAACAAGTCTTCAAGTGCCAAGGGATGGTGGAGCGTGGACTCAACGCCAACCACATGATGATCACGGAGTTCACCACCAAGCACAAGATCGATGCCAATGACATCGGGAAGCACCTCTCCAGGTTCTATGACAGAATTGATCACCTCCAAGCCCAGATCTATGACCTGCACAACCAAAACTGTGAGTATGAGTATAGATTTAAATCAATACGGTTGGCTGCAGATTTGAGGATTCCGGAGACTCGAGCATCTTTCCATGATGGAGCACCTATGCCTTGGAAGACGGAGGATCAAACCCATGTTGCAACAACTCCACCACCATCACCTCCAAAGGAAGACAACTAAGCATGGGTATGGGCAATCCCCTTGGCTTGTGCCAAGCTTGGGGGAGTTGCCCCGGTATCGTATCACCATCACATCTTTTGCCTTTACCTTTTATTAGTTCGATCCTTTTTGGTTTTATCTTCTTCTAGTAGAATATAAAGTTCTTAGTGTTTTAGGCTTGAGTTTTGCTTTGTGTCACCCCCGATGTATTCGAGCTCGTGAGCCATATAATAAAGAGTGTCTTAGTTATGGGCCTTGCCTCATGCCATGATCAAAAGAATGATAATAGAACAAAAGCATGAAAGATCATGTAATGATCTTATAGGAAGTGATGGATTCACATATAAAAAGAATGATGATTGAAACTTGTTGAGGGTGGACAAACATAGACCTTGGTCATTGTTGCAATTAATAGGAAGTGATAAAGAAGGAGAGGTTCACATATAAATATATCATCTTTGACACCATCTATGATTGTGAACACTCACTAAACTATTACATGCTTAGAAGTAGATGTTGGACAAGGAAGACAACATAATGAATTATGTTTGCTTGGTTCCGAACAATGTTATATGATTAGAGATCCCTTAGCATGTGACGCTTTCTTCCACCTCTTATCAGCCAAAACGTCCGCACTAAGTAGAGATACTACTTGTGCATCCATAAATCTTCAACCACAGTTTTGCCATGAGAGTCCACCATACCTACCTATGGATTGAATAAGATCCCTCAAGTAAGTTGTCATCGGTGCAGGCAATAAAAATTGCTCCCTAAATATGTATGATCTATTAGTGTGTGGAAAATAAGCTTTGTACGAACCTGTGATGAGGAAGACATAAAAGCGACAGACTGCATAATAAAGTTCTTTATCATAGGAGGCAATATAAAGTGATGTTCCTTCACACTAAGAGGACACACATCCAAACCTCAAAAGCGCATGACAACCTATGCTTCCCTCTGCGAAGGGCCTATCTTGTACCTTTACATTTTGCCCTTGAAAGAGTCATGGTGATCTACACCAATTCCTTATTTCGCTTTTTTCTTGGCTAACGTCATATGCTAGGGAAAGATCTATATTCATATGTCAACTTGGAAGTAAGTATTCATGAATTATTATTGTTGACATTACCCTTGAGGTAAATAGTTGGGAGGCGAAACTATAAGCCCCTATCTTTCTTGTAGAAGACGAAAGGATGATTGAGTATGCGAATTTGCTTTACAAGCTCTTATTTGACTCTTTCCGATGTTATGATAAATTGCAATTGCTTCAATGACTATAGGCTATTGGTTGTTAATTCTCATTAAGGTTCTTGGTCCATACTTTACTTTGTGAAGGAATTATCACTTTAGCATGAGATATTGTGTGATGATATTGTTGTTCTGATTATGATCATGATACGTGCATGTTCGTATCTTGTTTTGTCGACACCTCTCTCTCTAAACATGTGGGCACATTTATTGATCTCGGTTTTCGCTTGAGGACAAGCGAGGTCTAAGCTTGGGCATATTTATTGATCTCCATTTTGCTTCATGCTTTCATGTTGTTATTTATCGCTTTATGGGCTGTTATTACACTTCGGGTACAATACTTATGCATTTTCTCTCTTATTTTGCAAGGTTTACATGAAGAGGGAGAATGCCGGCAGCTGGAATTCTGGCCTGAAAATGGAGCAAGTTTGAGATACCTATTCTGCGCAACTCCAAAAGCCGTGAAAATCAACGAGGATTTATTTTGGATTTTATAAAAAATACTGGGCCGAAGAAGTACCAGAGGGGAGCCAGCAGGAGGCCACAAGCATGGGTTAGTCCCAAAGCAAAAGGAACACATGCAAGAATATCTATGGACATGGCATGAAATGCATGAGATGTGATGTCCAAAGATGCATTAATTACCTTGTCATTTGCTTACCTTTGAGGGAATGTGTGACTCCTTGAACTAATGCATATGGTTGGAGTTGATTGCATATAGTTCTTGCCAAAATGAATAAGAGTGAATTTCATTAGCGGAGTCACCCCTCAAGAACTTTCTAGTTCTTCCTCTTGGGGACCCACATCAACTTGATGGGGATCCTTGGAGTTGTGGTTGCAATAGATGAGGTAGTGCTAGTGGTGTCCTTGGGAATCTGCTTGACCTAGGGTTCGGGTTCTTCCTTAAATGAGTCAATCTCCTCTTGAAGCTTGCCCTTGCCCGTGTGATCTTGTGGTTGAACGTCATCTTGAGAGCTTGTTCCCTTGGGAAGAGTAGGATCATACTTTTCCTCTTGACATATGAACTTTGGGATGGGATATGGACCTTCTTCCCATTCATCTCCGTTGGCATTGAAGTAGCCAACACTTTGCTTCTTATGATGTCCTCCTTGCTTGCGCACAATTTCCTCAAATTGCTTACTTCCAGCTAGACTCTTGAAAACACCTCTCTCTATAATTCCTTTCAATAATTCATTTTCTTGCTTAACAGTAACTTGGCTAAGAGAATCATTAGTGGAATCAAGAGATCTACTAGCAACAACATCATTTGATCTAAATTTAGTATTGTTGTTACTAGATGAAGAAACTTTCTTGCCTTTGTTACAAGTGTTCTTAGGTTTAACTTGTGGAAAAAAAGTAGACAAGAGTAATCGTTTGGATAGATAAGAACAACTATTCTTTTGAAGAACTTCACTGATTGCTTTTAGAAATTCATGCTCATTCTCTAAATTTAGCTTCTCGAAGCATAGCTTCTCATGAGTTCTTGCAATCTCTCTATGATCTTCTAGAGTAGTTTCATGAGCGAACTTAAGAGTGTTTAATTCTTTAGTTAGTCTTTCAATCTCTTTCTCATCATCATGATTCGATTTCTTTCATTTTCAATGTTATCACTAGTCTTATCAAGGAGCAAGTCATCTTCTCCTAACAAGTCATCCTCGTAACTATCAAAGTCAAAGTACTTGGTGTATGATACCTTGGGGCCTTTTGCCATGAAGAAGTTTCCAATCCCTTCATTTGGTGAATCAAATAAGCCATAAGATTTGGAGGAAACGAGTGCAAGATCGGCAACACCTTCATCCTGACTATAGTCGGAGTTGGAGTTGTAGCTTCTCTCAGATAGGTTGTCAGACTTGGAGCCGCAAACCCATTCACCAGCGTGAGCATGATGTCTTCTTCTTGAGGTGCTCTTGGTGTACTTGTCCTTCCTCTCCGATTCCTTTCCTCTCCAGGAGTGTCTTCATTCATAATGATCTTCTCCACTCCTTCTCTCTTTGCGAGGTGACTAATCTCTTGAGCTTTGTCTTCTAGGTGACTCTTCTCTTATTTTGTGGGTAGCCGAGCACTCATTGAAATAGTGTCCGAGCTTTCCACAGTTGTAGGAGTTTCGATCATGACTAGACGAACACTTCTCATCATATCTTGAGCTTGAGCTTCTATCCTTGCCTCTACTTTTGTAGAACTTGTTGAATTTTATGACCATGAGTCTAATCTCTTCATTGGTAACAAGGTTGTCATTTGAAGTAGCGGGAGTATCAATTGAAGCTTTGTAAGCACCGCTTGACTTGTTGTGCAACTCATCTTTGTCCTTGAGTGATATTTCATGAGCAACAATCCTTCCAATGACTTCAGTTGGCTTGAGATCCTTGTAGTTTGGCTTCCTTTGAACTAATGTGCACACCGTGTGGTACCTTCAATCCAAGGCTCCAAGTATCTTCTTTATGATGAATTTGTCGGTCATATCTTCACTTCCTAAGCCGACAATCTCATTTGTGATGAGAGCTAGCCTAGAGTACATCTCAGCGACTCCTTCACCATCCTTCATCGTGAACTCGTCAAGCTGACTTTGAAGCACATCCAACTTAGATTCCCTAACAGAATCTGTACCTTCGTGCATATCAATCAAAGTATCCCAAAATTCCTTTCCATTCTCAAGGCGGCTGATTTTGTTGAATTCTTCAGGGCGCAAGCAGTTCAACAGGATGTCGGAGGCTTGAGCATTGTATTGCAACATCTTCAATTCTTATGTTGTCGCATCGCGATCCGGTTCTCTTACTTCTCCGAAGAAATCACCTTGCACACCAACACGAACAACAGCCCAAATGGCACGATTATGACCAAGAATATGCATTTTCATCTTATGCTTCCAACTAGCGAAGTTTGTACCATCAAAATATGGACCTCTACGGTGATAATTTCCCTCACTAGAAGCCATACTCTCTTAGGTTGTGAAACCAATGCAATGGAGACCAAAGCTCTGATACCACTGATACGTCCATTTTGCATCATGCTTTCATGTTGATATTTATCGCTTTATGGGCTGTTATTACACTTCACGGTACAATACTTATGCCTTTTCTATCTTATTTTGCAAGGTTTAGATGAAGAGGGAGAATGCCGGCAGCTGGAATTTTGGCCTGAAAAAGGAGAAAGTTTGAGATACCTATTCTACGCAACTCCAAAAGCCGTGAAAATCAACGAGGCTTTATTTTGGAATTTATAAAAAATACTAGGCCAAAGAAGTACCAGAGGGGAGCCAGCAGGAGGCCACAAGCATGCTAGGCGCGGCCTACCCCCCTGGTCGCGCCTAGGGGGCTTGTGGGATCCCTGTTGGCCCTCTGGCTCCTCTCTTTTGCTATAAGGAGGGTTTCATTCCATAAAAAAATCAAGAGGAGGATTTTGGGAGGAATCGCCGCCGCCACGAGGCGGAACTTGAGCAGAACCAATCTAGAGCTCCGGCAGGGTCGTCCTGTCGGGGAAACTTCCCTCCCGGAGGGGGAAATCGTCGCCATCGTCATCACCAGCGCTCCTCTCATCGGAGGGGACTCATCACCATCAACATCTTCATCAGCACCATCTCATCTCCAAACCCTAGTTCATCTCTTGTGACCAATCTCCGTCTCACGACTCCGATTGGTACGTGTAAGGTTGCTAGTAGTGTTAATTACTCTTTGTAGTTGATGCTAGTTGGATTACTTGGTGGAAGTTTATATGTTCATATCTTTGATGCTACTCATTATCTCTCTGGTCATGAATATGATTATGCTTTGTGAGTAGTCACTTTTGTTCCTGAGGACATGGGATAAGTCATGCTATAAGTAGTCATGTGAATTTGGTATTCGTTCGATATTTTGATGTGTTGTATGTTGTCTCTCCTCTAGTGGTGTTATGTGAACGTCGACTACATAACACTTCACCATTATTTGGGCCTAGAGGAAGGCATTGGGAAGTAGTAAGTAGATGATGGGTTGCTAGAGTGACAGAAGCTTAAACCCTAGTTTATGCGTTGCTTCGTAATGGGCTGATTTGGATCCACTAGTTTAATGTTATAGTTAGACTTTGTCTTAATTCTTCTTTTGTAGTTGCGGATGCTTGCGAGAGGGGTTAATCATAAGTGGGATGCTTGTCCAAGTAAGGGAAGTAACCAAGCACCGGTCCACCCACATATCAAACTATCAAAGTAGTGAACGCGAATCATATGAACATGATGAAAACTAGCTTGATAGAATTTCCCATGTGTCCTCGGGAGCGCTTTACCTCCTATAAGAGTTTGTCCAGGCTTGTCCCTTGCTACAAAAGGGATTGGGCCACTTTGCTGCACCGTTGTTACTTTTGCTACTTGCTACTTGTTGTGAATTATTTTATCACACAACTACTTGTTATCGATAATTTGAGTGCTTGCAGAGATTACCTTGCTGAAAACCACTTGTCAGATCCTTCTGCTCCTCGTTGGGTTCGACACTCTTACTTATCAAAAGGACTACGATAGATCCCCTATACTTGTGGGTCAGCATTTGGCCACTATGTTGAAATTCTAACTAGAGATCTTCATAAGATGCATTGTGGGACACCATCTACAAAAAAAGGCCAACTTCTCCTCCATCTTAATTCTTGTATCTATAGAATCAAAAGTATGTCTAGAGGGGGGTGATTAGACTACTTGACAAGATAATAACTTAGCCTTTCCCAATTTTAGCTATGGGCCGGTTTTAGCAATTATGACTAGTCAAGTTCACACTACACATGTATGCATATCTAAGAGTGTAGAAACGGAAAGTAAAGACATGCAAATGTAATGTAGATGGTAAGGTAGGAAGATCAAACGCAAAGGTTGACACGACAATTTTTGGCATGGTTCACATAGGTGGTGCTATCATACATCCACGTTAGTCAAGACTTCAACCCATGGAGGGTACTGGCTGCGAGAGTCCACGGAGGGATCCACCCACAAGGGGTCCACGAAGAAACGGTCTTGTCTATTCCACTATGGCTTACGTCCACACAGGACTAGCCTCATTCATGGTAGATCTACACGAAGTAGGCGATCTCCTTGCCCTTACAAACTTCTTGGTTCAACTCCACAACACGAAGTAGGAGGCTCTGAAGCGACACCTAACCAATCTAGGAGCTACCACCCTCCAAAAGGTAATAGATGCGGTGGAACGATGAACTCCTTGCCCTTGTGATTAAAAATATGGTCTCCACAACACTCAATCACTCTCTCACAGAATTTGCATGGGTAGGAGAGATTGATCTTTGTGGAAAGAATCTTGGGGAGGCTAGAGATCATGTTTCAAATGGTTGGATTGGAATTTCTTGATCTCAACGCATGAGTAGGTGGCTCTCTCTTTGAAATATGGATCTGGCAAGTGGGTGTGTGTTCTGAGTGCTTCCTCTGCGAACGAGAGGAGGTGGAGGGGTATATATAGGCATCTCCCAAAATCCAACCATAACAACATTACTTCCCAACTCGGTGATACCGGAAGGAATCTCGATGGTACCGAGTTGCACTAAATGTGGCAACTTTTGAATTCTCGGTGAGACCGATACATGAATCTCAGAAATTCTGATTCTTGGAATTTTCTCAACAAAAATTTGGTCACTGAATCTCGGTGGCACCAACATGAAAGTTGCTGGTACCGAGATACTAGGGTTTGGCAAAGGATCTGTGTGGTGGAAAATCAGTAGGGCCGAGTGGAAAATATTGGTGCCACCGATTTTGCTGGTTTAGCTTTGGATAGAGATATCGTGTGGGACAATGGTTGAGTATTTTTTGTGGCTATCTCTAAGCACTTGAGAAACCAATTCATCATAATACCTCACCCCCTTTTAATAGTATTGGCTTTCCTATGGACTCAAAGTGATTTCTCACAAATGTAAAATGTAGAGTCTTCTTGCTTCAAGCTTGAGCCAATCCTATTACTTCCTTCCTCAAGGGGTTTCTCCTCACAATCCTTTAGCCAAGGCATCTTTGAACTTTTATGAAATATACTTGGATAAGCTCATTAGTCAAATGATGCATATGTTGTAATCAATTATCAAAACCACCTTAGGGCGCAATTGTGCTTTCAATCTCCCCCTTTTTGGTAATCAATGACAACATATAGATCAAAGCTTCGACAAAAGATATAATCAATGATTAGCATCGACACTTTGAGAAGCATGTGCAAAGAAAGAGCTCCCCCTAAATTTGTGCATTAGTTTAAATTTGCATTTGAATGCAAATGCACAATCGATTAAGATCATGGGTCACTCTTACATGTCACATACAACTTGGTGGTGCGCATAAATCATATGAATGAATAGTAATGCACATAACACCACACAAGCAAGTGAATGATAATCAAGTAGATAGCTCAAAGGGAATAATGTGGTAGCAGCAATCAAACAAAGTATATGATCAAAAACTTCTCCCAAACGGATAAAGTCAACCAAAAGACCAAAAGTTTTGAAAACAACAAATGAGAGCAAATAAAATGCAAAGCTCTCCCTCTTGAAGCCTATTTGATTTATACACTTCTCCCCCCTTGGCAACAAGTTACGAAAAAGTTCAAAGGTCTAGAACTAATCGTCTGTCTGGGCTCGATCTCCTCTAGTAGCTGATGATGGAGTGGACACGAGAGCGTCGATGAAGGCTTCTGCAAATGTCTCTGGAGCTGGAGGTGTAGACATTGGAGGTGTAGGAGCAGGAGCTCAAGGTACTAAAGCTTGAGCTGATGAAGTTGGTCTTGCTTCCGGAACTAGCACAGTTGTTGACCTAGTCTGGGTCATGAACTGAGTAGTAGTATGAAGACACGACTCTTCATTGTCACTGTTGGAGTGGGATATATGCACAGAATCAACTTCATGCTGGAGCTGCTCAACAGTGGTAGTCAACTCCGTTACCTTAAGATCCAGGTCATGGAATTTTGTTTCCACGATCCTCTCTAGGCTCTTCTGGTTCAGCAAGATCTCAGAAAATTTCTTCTCCATCCCTTGGATGGTGCTGACTAAGAATGACATATGCTCATCTCTAGTCCTGACTTGTGGGATTGGAGCTGGAGCATTCCTAGCAGCCTCTGTCTCTGATGCCTCTGCTGGCTCTCGAGTTGTAGCTAACCTGGGATGGCTGGGATCCATCACAACTTCATTCTCTTCAAACTCTGGCTGAAGTGGCAGGTGGGGACGATCAATTAGATATGCATGCTTGCCAATCTTGGCGTTGATGAGCATCTGAATATATGGAGCATATCCACATGATCTCTTTTGATCTGCAGCAGTCCTCGTGACAGTCTCACCTATCAAGTCCATCACTCTGAACCTGGTGTGGGTTTCTAGATGATGTAGCATGTTGATGGACTAACCTTGCTACTGCAACAAAAGACCTTCCAACGGCGCCAGAAATAGGCACGTTGACGGGAGATTACTTGGCTTGATCTTTCTGTTGCGGCTACGCCTTAAGGGACTTCCTAGGCAAGTATGCAAAGGATTTCCCCCGTGGCCTTGGAGCCTTGCGTTGGTGTTCCCTCGAAGCGGAAAGGGTGATGTAGCGTAGCGGTGGTAAGTATTTCCCTCAGTTTGAGAACCAAGGTATCAATCCAGTGGAGGAGTATCTCAAGATCCTGCACAAACACAATGTTGGGGAACGTCGCATGGGAAACAAAAAATTTCCTACGCGCACAAAGACCTATCATGGTGATGTCCATCTACGAGAGGGCATGAACGATCTACGTACCCTTGTAGATCGTACAGCAGAAGCGTTAGAGAACGCGGTTGATGTAGTGGAACGTCCTCACGTCCCTCGATCCGCCCCGCGAACAATCCCGCGATCAGTCCCACGATCTAGTACCGAACGGACGGCACCTCCGCGTTCAGCACACGTACAGCTCGACGATGATCTCGGCCTTCTTGATCCAGCAAGAGAGACGGAGAGGTAGAAGAGTTCTCCGGCAGCGTGACGGCGCTCCGGAGGTTGGTGATGACCTTGTCTCAGCAGGGCTCCGCCCGAGCTCCGCAGAAACGCGATCTAGAGGAAAAACCGTGGAGGTATGTGGTCGTGCTGCCGTGGAAAAGTCGTCTCAAATCAGCCCTAAAACCTCCGTATATATAGGTGGGAGGGAGGGGGTCTTGCCTTGGGGCTCAAGGAGCCCCAAGGGGGTCGGCCGAGTCCAAGGGGGAGGACTCTCCCCCCCCCAAACCGAGTTGGACTAGGTTTGGTGGGAGGGAGTCCCCCTTCCTTCCCACCTCCTCCTTTTTTTTTCTTTCTCTCTTGATTTTATTCTCCTTGGCGCATAGGGCACTTGTGGGCTGTCCCACCAGCCCACTAAGGGCTGGTGTGTCTCCCCCAAGGCCTATGGGCTTCCCCGGGGTGGGTTGCCCCCCCCCCCCGGTGAACTCCCGGAACCCATTCGTCATTCCCGGTACATTCCCGGTAACTCCGAAAACCTTCCGGTAATCAAATGAGGTCATCCTATATATCAATCTTCGTTTCCGGACCATTCCTGAAACCCTCGTGACGTCCGTGATCTCATCCGGGACTCCGAACAACATTCGGTAACCAACCATATAACTCATATACGCATAAAACAACGTCGAACCTTAAGTGTGCAGACCCTGCGGGTTCGAGAACTATGTAGACATGACCCGAGAGACTCCTCGGTCAATATCCAATAGCGGGACCTGGATGCCCATATTGGATCCTACATGTTCTACGAAGATCTTATCGTTTGAACCTCAGTGCCAAGGATTCGTATAATCCCGTATGTCATTCCCTTTGTCCTTCGGTATGTTACTTGCCCGAGATTCGATCGTCAGTATCCGCATACCTATTTCAATCTCGTTTACCGGCAAGTCTCTTTACTCGTTCCGTAATACAAGATCCCGCAACTTACACTAAGTTACATTGCTTGCAAGGCTTGTGTGTGATGTTGTATTACCGAGTGGGCCCCGAGATACCTCTCCGTCACACGGAGTGACAAATCCCAGTCTTGATCCATACTAACTCAACTAACACCTTCGGAGATACCTGTAGAGCATCTTTATAGTCACCCAGTTACGTTGCGACGTTTGATACACACAAAGCATTACTCCGGTGTCAGTGAGTTATATGATCTCATGGTCATAGGAATAAATACTTGACACGCAGAAAACAGTAGCAACAAAATGACACGATCAACATGCTACGTATATTAGTTTGGGTCTAGTCCATCACGTGATTCTCCCAATGACGTGATCCAGTTATCAAGCAACAACACCTTGTTCATAATTAGAAGACACTGACTATCATTGATCAACTGGCTAGCCAACTAGAGGCATGCTAGAGACGGTGTTTTGTCTATGTATCCACACATGTAAATGAGTCTTCATTCAATACAATTATAGCATGGATAATAAACTATTATCTTGATACAGGAATTATAATAATAACCATATTTATTATTGCCTCTAGGGCATAATTCCAACACACAAAAGCTTGCTCCCAACGCTATGAAGGGGTTGACAATCCCTTATAGATTGTTTGCCAAGTGAGAACTGAAAGCAACAAAGTAACAAAGCAAAGTAAAAGGGAGATGTAAACGATGGATGTGAATAGACCCGGGGGCCGTAGTGTTTACTAGTGGCTTCTCTCAAGAAAGCAAGTAGAGGGTGGGTGAACAAATTAATGTCGAGCAATTGATAGAACCGCGCAAAGTCGTGACGATATCTATGCAATGATTATTTCTATAGGCATCACGTCCAAAACAAGTAGACTGACTGTCTGCATCTACTACTATTACTCCACACGTCGACCGCTATCCAGCATGCATCTAGTGTATTAAGTCCATAAGAACAAAGTAACACCTTAAGCAAGATGACATGATGTAGAGGGATAATCTCAAACCAATGATAAAAACCCCATCTTTTTACCCTTGATGGCAACTACTTGATGTGTGCCTTGCTGCCCATACTATCACTGGGAAAGGTCACCACATGGCAGAACCCAAAACCAAGCACTTCTCCCATTACAAGAATCATAGATCTTGTTGGCCAAACAAAACCCAAGACTCAGAGTGACTTACAAGGATATCAAATCATGCATATAATAAATCAGCAAAGACTCAAATATATATCATAGATAATCTGATCACAAATCCACAATTCATCGAATCTCGACAAACACACTGCCAAAGAAGATTACATCGAATAGATCTCCATGAAGATCATGGAGAACTTTGAATTGAAGATCCAAGAGAGAGAAGAAGCCATCTAGCTACTAACTACGGACCCGTAGGTCTGAAGTGAACTACTCACGGGTCATTGGAGGGGCGATGATGATGATGAAGAAGCCCTCCAACTCCAAAGTCCCCTCCGGCAGGGCGCCGGGAAGGGTCTCCATATGAGATCTCGCGGAAATGGATGCTTGCGGAGGTGGAAAAGTATTTTCGAGGCTCCCCTGATTTTTTGCGGAATATTTGGGAATTTATAGGCGAAAGACCTAGGTCATGGGGCGGCCAGGGAGGCCACAAGCCTGCCCACCGCCGCCTCCCCGCTGGTGGCGTGGTGGGAGCTTGTGGCCTCCCTGGAGCCCACCTGGCTTGGCCCAGAGGCCCCCTGATCTTCTTCCGTTCGGGAAAAAATCATTTCGGGGTTTTTATTCTGTTTGGACTCCGTTCCAAAATCAGATCTGAAAAGAGTCAAAAACACGAAAAAAACAGGAATTGGCTCTTGGCATTGAATCAATAAATTAGTCCCAAAAAAGATATAAAAGGTACATAAAACAACCAAAGAAGACAAGATAACAGCGTGAAACCATCAAAAATTATAGATACGTTTGAGACGTATCAGGCATCCCCAAGCTTAACTCCTGCTCGTCCTCGAGTAGGGAAGTGATAAGAATGAATTTTTGATGCTTTCATGCTACCTAGCATAGGTGTCCTTTGTAATTCCTCTTATGTGACGTGAATGTTCATATACATTAGATTCAAAACAATAGTTTGCTATTGACGTGGAAACAATAATAATTCAAGCAAACTAGCAAAGTAATCATGAACTTTCAAAATGACAAGGCCAAAAGAAAGTTATCCCTACAAAAGCATGTAGTCTGGCTATGCTCTATCATCATTGCACAATAAATTTAAATCATGCACAACCCCGGTATTGGCCAAGTAATTATTTCACACCTTTACTTTCTCAAACCTTTTCAACTCTCACGCAATACATGAGCGTGAGCCATGGTTATAGCACTATAGATGGTGTGGAATGTAGTGGAGGTTGCAAGACAAAAAGGAGAAGATAGTCACATTAACTAGGCATATCAATGAGCTCTGGAGATGCTCATCAATAGATATTAATGTGAATGAGTAGGGATTGTCATACAATTGATGCACTAGAGCTACGAGTATGTGAAAGCTCTTAAAGAAAACTAGTGGGTGTGCATCCAACTTGCTTGCTCACGAAGACCTAAGGCAATTTTGAGGAAGCCTATCATAGGAATATACAAGCCAAG
This sequence comes from Hordeum vulgare subsp. vulgare, assembly GCF_904849725.1. Classification (NCBI taxonomy): domain Eukaryota; kingdom Viridiplantae; phylum Streptophyta; class Magnoliopsida; order Poales; family Poaceae; genus Hordeum; species Hordeum vulgare. The sequence goes on along the minus strand of NC_058524.1, from coordinate 565,088,842 downwards.
TTATATAATGAAAATTTCCCACTAGCTATATGGTGGTGACAAAACGAGAGACTCTCAATCATGAAGATCCTGGTGCTTAATATGCACAAGTGTGGAAAAAGTGGTCGCATTGTCCCTTCTCTCTTTTTCTCTCATTTTTTTCATTTTGGTGGGCTCTTTGGCCTCTTTTTTTGGTGGGCTTCTTTGGCCTCTTTTATTTCCTCACATGGGACAATGCTCCATTAATGATGATCATCACACTTTCAACTTAAAACTTAGAGTAACAATGACTTTATATGGAATGCCTTCGGTAGTGTACCGTGGCAATGATCTAGCATGGCATAGACATTAATGGAAACATCATGCTAGCTATCTTACGATCATGCAATGACAATGTAGACGTGGTGGCACATGTCATGGTGGTAGTTGCATGGCAATATATCTCGGAATGACTTTTAAAAAGCCATAGTAGGTAGGTATGGTGGTTGTTTTGAGGGAGGCTAATGGTGGGTTTTGTGCACCGGCGAAAGTTGCTAGACACTAAGAAGATAGTGATGATGGAAGGTGAAAGTGCATCTAAACCATGGACTCAACATTAGTCATGAAGAACTCATATACTTGTTGCAAAAGTTTTATTAGTAATCGAAACAAAGCATTCAACGCATACTCCTAGGGGAAGGGTTGGTAGGTATGAACCATCGCGCGATCCCGACTGCCCCGCAAAGGATGACAATGAATAGACTAATCATGCTCAGGTTTCATCACATAGCGGTTCACCATACGTGCATGCTACGGGAATCACTAACTTCAACACAAGTATTTCTAGATCCACAACACCTTACTAGCATGACTTTAATATTACCATAACCACAACTCAAAACTAATTGGGATGAATCAAACTTCTCTAACTATTCAATGCACATGAAGGTGGAAGTTTTCGTATCCCGTTGGATATCTACCCCTTTTGAGACTACTTTCAAAGCATATATCAACTACCAAGCCACGCACCGATGTGCTCTAAAAGATATAAGTGAAGCAAATAGAGCAAAAGTATCTAGCTCAAAAGATATAAGTGAAGCACATGTGAGCTGAATTGTCTACCAAAAGATATAAGTGAAGCTCGACAAAATCACGGTGTGTGTATGTCTCTCTCTCTAGGTGTGCAGCAAGCATGATTGTCACACAACAAAAATAAAAGACTCCTACGATACAAGACGCTCCAAGCAAAAACACATAACATGTGGTGAATAAAAATATAGCCCCAAGTAACGTTACCGATGGATTGAAGACGAGAGAGGGGATGCCTTCCCGGGGCATCCCCAAGCTTAGGCTTTTACGGCATCCTTGAATCTCTTGGGGTGCCTTGGGCATCCCCAAGCTTGATATCTTGCCACTCTTTATCCTTTTGTCCATAAGAACTTCACCCAAAACTTGAAAACTTCACAACACGAAACTTAAACAGAAACTCGTGATAACATTAGTACAAGAAAGCAAACCACCACTTCCTTAGGTACTGTAGCAAACTTAAATTCTACTTGTCCTGATGTTGGGTTACTATACTTTCAATCTTCCATGGCTAATACCCCCTGATACTATCCATAGTTTCATCAAAATAAGCAACCAACACAACAAAAACAGAATCTATTAACAGCAGACCAGTCTGTAGCAATCTGTATATTTCGTATACCTCTGGTACTTCAAAAATTCTGAAAAATTACGACAGTCTGAAGAATTAGCATAGCAATACGCAGAAAAAAGAATCAACTCAAAAGCTATTACAGAAAAGAAAATGAAAATTCTTTTCCTGAGCAGAAAGTTTCTGTCTTTTCCAGCATGACCAAACGATCATCCCCAAGACTAATCATAACGGTTTTGCTTGGCACAAACGCAAAAAGAAACACAAAAACACAATCATAACAGAATTATGAAAGTGTGGGAAAACACAAAACAGAAAGAAAAAGGATAAATTCGTTGGGTTGCCTCCCAACAAGCGCTTTCGTTTAACGCCCTTAGCTAGGCATTCGATGATGCTCTCACAAAAGACAAGAATTATAGCATAACGAGAGCATCCTAAAGCATGTGAAAATCACATCTAAGTCTAACATACTTCCTATGCATAGGCATTTTATAGGAAAATTAATTGTCAAGACAACCAATAGCTGCCATATGCAAGGAAGAAGAAAAAGACAAGAGCAATCTCAACATCACGAGAGGTGATTTGGTAACATGAAGGTTTCTACCACAATATTTTCCTCTCTCATAGCAATTACATGTGGGATCATATTCAAATTCAACAATATAGCTATACCATAGGATATTATTTTCATGATCCACATGCGTGCAAAGTTGACGCTCTTCAAAAATAGTGGGATTGTCATCAACTAAAGTCATGACTTCTCCAATCCCACTTTCAGTATTGTTACAAATAACATATTCATCATCAGGTTTGAACAAATTTTCAAGATCATAAGAAAGATCATCACCCCAATCATGATTATTGCAACAAGTAGTGGTCAAAGCAAAACTAGCATCCCCAAGCTTAGGGTTTTGCATATTTTTAGCATGATTTTCACTAATAGGATTTATAGTGAAACCATTGCAATCATGCTTTTCATCCAAGGAGCCCTCGTGAATCACTTCATGAATTTCTTCCTCACAATTTTCAGATTCATGCATCTTAAGCAAAACTCCATAGAAATATTCAATTGTCCTCAACTCACAAGCAATTCGTTCAACAATAGTGGGTCTCTTAAAGAGACTAGCTAGTGGATGAGGATCCATATCAATGGATTTTCAGCAAGCAAAGATGCAAGCTAAAAGAAGGCACATGGTAACACAAGCAAACAGAAAGCAAGCGGAAGAAGGGCGAACGGGAAAAGGCAAAGGAGAAAGGCAAAAGAAAACGGACAATGTGAAGTGGGGGAGAGGAAAACGAGAGGCAACTGGCAACAAAAGTAAATGCAAGAGAAGAGTTTGTGAGACCTACTTGGATAGATCTTGATTTCTCCTCCCCGGCAACGACGCCAGAAATAGGCGTGTTGTCGGGAGATTACTCTTGTCTTGTTATCCTCGGCAAGCGATCCTCCTCCCCGGAAACGACGCCAGAAATTCTTCTGCTACTGCAACAAAAGACCTTCCAACGACGCCAGAAATAGGCACGTCGACGGGAGAATACTTGGCTTGATCTTTCTGCTGTGGCTACGCCTTAAGGGACTTCCTAGGCAAGTATGCAAAGGATTTCCCCCGTGGTCTTGGAGCCTTGCGTTGGTGTTCCCTCGAAGCGGAAAGGGTGATGTAGCGTAGCGGTGGTAAGTATTTCCCTCAGTTTGAGAACCGAGGTATCAATACAGTGGAGGAGTATCTCAAGATCCTGCACAAACACAAAAGCTTGCTCCCAACGCTATGAAGGGGTTGTCAATCCCTTATAGATTGTTTGCCAAGTGAGAACTGAAAGCAAAAAAGTAACAAAGCAAAGTAAAAGCGGAGATGTAAACGATGGATGTGAATAGACCCGGGGGCCGTAGTGTTTACTAGTGGCTTCTCTCATGAAAGCAAGTAGACGGTGGGTGAACAAATTATTGTCGAGCAATTGATAGAACCACGCAAAGTCGTGACAATATCTATGCAATGATTATTTCTATAGGCATCACGTCCAAAACAAGTAGACCGATACTGTCTGCATCTACTACTATTACTCCACATGTCGACCGCTATCCAGCATGCATCTAGTGTATTAAGTCCATAAGAACAGAGTAACGCCTTAAGCAAGATGACATGATGTAGAGGGATAATCTCAAACCAATGATAAAAACCCCATCTTTTTACCCTTGATGGCAACTACTTGATGTGTGCATTGCTGCCCATACTGTCACTGGGAAAGGTCACCACATGGCAGAACCCAAAACTAAGCACTTCTCCCATTGCAAGAATCATAGATCTAGTTGGCCAAACAAAACCCAAGACTCGGAGAGACTTACAAGGATATCAAATCATGCATATAAGAAATCAGCAAATACTCAAATATATATCACAGATAATCTGATCACAAATCCACAATTCATCGGATCTCGAGAAACACACCGCCAAAGAAGATTACATCGGATAGATCTCCATGAAGATCATGGAGAACTTTGTATTGAAGATCCAAGAGAGAGAAGAAGCCATCTAGCTACTAACTACGGACCCGTAGGTCTGAAGTGAACTACTCACGAGTCATTGGAGGGGCGATGATGATGATGAAGAAACCCTCCAACTCCAAAGTCCCCTCCGGCAGGGCGCCGGGAAGGGTCTCCAGATGAGATCTCGCGGAAACGGAAGCTTGCGGCGGCGGAAAAGTATTTTCGAGGCTCCCCTGATTTTTTGTGGAATATTTGGGAATTTATAGGCCAAAGACCTAGGTCAGGGGGCGGCCAGGGAGGCCACAAGCCTGCCCACCGCCGCCTCCCCCCTGGTGGCGTGGTGGGAGCTTGTGGGCTCCCTGGAGCCCACCTGGCTTGGCCCAGAGGCCCCCTGATCTTCTTCCGTTTGGGAAAAAATCATTTCGGGGTTTTTATTCCGTTTGAACTCCCTTCAAAATCAGATCTAAAAAGAGTCAAAAACACGGAAAAAACAGGAATTGGCTCTTGGCACTGAATCAATAAGTTAGTCCCAAAAAAGATATAAAAGGTACATAAAACAACCAAAGAAGACAAGATAACAGCGTGAAACCATCAAAAATTATAGATACGTTTGAGACGTATCAAACCTCTAATCATCTTATCATCTCCTGATTTGGGCATCAGGATGTATCTCATAATGGTGTTTGTAGTAGGTATCCCTTCTTGCAAGAAATAGATACAGCCAAATTTGTGCGTCTGCACATACTTATGGGGCACTGGCTTGTACATGTTTGCCATAGAGTTATGATTCATCTTGGGTTCCGAGTACACATCCAAATCTCCTTCTTGTGCCTTTGGAGCACCAATGATAGTGGCCCACTCATCCACGGTAGAATCATATCGATAACCTTCAGTCATCCATACAATCCTTCCATCAGAATAAAAATGAGCGATGGAATAGAATTGCATGATCATCTCATCATTCCATGCGGTCATCTCTGTGCCAACAAAATCTTCAATATTGACTAGTCTGAAGTTTTCTCTCACATGGGGAAAATAATGTTCATTGGCCTCGATATATTCACAATCGACATATCTCATGTCGCTGACTACAGGACTCTTATCAAGAAACACAGTCTCATAGAAATCTTGTTGATCCTTTGTGTGAAAGTGGGGATCAATATGAGTTCTCCTTCTCACGGCATATGGATCAACTAATCTCCACTTCCTCAGTCTTTGATCTATTCTCTTTTTCATGTCCTCAACAGTTGGGTGAGCATCATTATGCAGTGGCAGATGAGCTCTCACCTTCATTAGCACATGGGCATACTCTTCCTCTTCTGCAGCAAACTCTTTGGATGCAGAGACATTGTTCTTCTCTGTTGTAGGAATGTACTTGGTAGTCCTCTTGGGAGCTACAGACTTCTTAGCAGTTGAAGACTTCTTGGGAGCAGAAGGCTTCTTTGGCATAGGATTATTCATCAACTTTTTCTTCTTAGGAGGAGGGACCTTAGCTGGAATTTCTACCTCCTCATCATCAACAGCTTCTGTTGGTCTTCATACGTTGAGGTTGGCCTTCCAACAACATGGACAATTCTCTTTCTGGCTCTCTTCTGATCTGGCTTCTTTGCAAGCCTAGGTTCTGGAGCTTTCATGTCGGCAGGTCTAGCATATTCCTTCCTCACAGTCTTCTTGACTGTGCTCTTCTCTTTCTGCTTCTCGGGGATAGATTCCACTCAGATAAAGTCAACATCTTCTTCATCTGAATTGATATTCCTTTTGGACCTGGTAGCTGCCTTGGGCAAGCTATAGGAGCTAGGTGTCCCTGGGTCAGAAGCTATCCTCTGAGGACTAGTGCCTGAATCCATCTGAGCACTGGGCTCACTGAAGTTTTTATCAATATCCTGTGATCCTGACATACTGTCAAACAACTAAGCAGACACTGTGAAGAGATATAGAATAGCTGGAAGGGATGAGCATCTAAAAAATCAGAAGTTTTGAAAAAATTCAACTCTAAAAAGTTAGGTTTAACATTCAGCAAAAAGGGATTTCCGTTCCATCGAGACAAAAAATTCAGAGCCACGAAGAGTGACATTCTCATTAATAGAAACTCAGTTTCATCAAGACCATTCTCACTAGCCCTAAAACAAAATTAGTAAGACCGACTTTCCTGAATCGGTGACACCGAGATTCAATCTTGCGGACAACTAACTCTAAGAATTCCATTGTTCTCTAATCTATGGAGTTTTTCTGCTGGATAGTATGAGTGTAGAAGTGGACAAAATTCATCAAAGCCTGAATGCGCAAGAATTAGAATTGGAGCGTATAAAGGGGTCGGATCCATACCCTAGTTTGGAGCGCATAAAGGGTTAGTCCCAAAGCAAAAGGAACACATGCAAGAATATCTATGAACATGGCATGAAGTGCATGAGATGTGATGTCCAAAGATGCATTAATTACCTTGTCCTTTGCTTACCTTTGAGGGAATGTGTGACTCCTTGAACTAATGCATATGGTTGGAGTTGATTGCATATAGTTCTTGCCAAAATGAATAAGAGTGAATTTCATTAGCGGAGTCACCCCTCAAGAACTTTCTAGTTCTTCCTCTTGGGGACCCACATCAACTTGATGGGGATCCTTGGAGTTGTGGTTGCACTAGATGAGGTAGTGCTAGTGGTGTCCTTGGGAATCTGCTCGGCCTTGGGTTCGGGTTCTTCCTTAAATGAGTCAATCTCCTCTTGAAGCTTGCCCTTGCCTGTGTGATCTTGTGGCTGAAGGTCATCTTGAGAGCTTGTTCCCTTGGGAAGAGTAGGATCATACTTTTCCTCTAGACATATGTCGGTGAATACTCACAACATATGCCATAGGTAGGCTAAAGTCGGTGAGAACTGAAGGGACAAAGGTGGACGCTGGGAACGAGGTTGGTACACGCATGGGACGCACGATGTACCCAGGTTCAGGGCTCTCCATAGAGATAATACCCTTAATCCTGCTGGAGTGTTTGATGTATATGAACAGAGTACAATGTCGCTCCTGGAGCTGTGTTGGGAGGAGGAAGAGGGGAGCAGCCGGCTCATCTCTAACTCTCTCTCTGTGGTTGGTGAAGGTGTTCTGTTGTATGACTGGTGAATGATCGGCCCCCTTGCATGGAGGGCAACCGGGGGGTTTTATAGACGAACCCGCCGGCCTACAATATGGATAAAGGGTACAAGTGTGGGACCCGGCTGGCAGCCTCGCCGGCTGGCCAGGGGCCCACAAGAGTCTTGTCTTGTCGCTTGGGGGGCCTGCCGGCTGCATGGTCTTGATTGCCCGTGGGACCTGCCGGCTGGCCAATGAGGCTCTCACATAAGGTTGACGCCGAGCACGCGATGTACGTCAAGCGTCGCCCCGCGAGATTCTTCATGGGCAGGTAGTACGGCCGCCTCCACTGTTCCCCACGCCGAGTGCAGTAATGGAGTGGGAGTGTGACGGTCCGACACTATGCTAGGTGATGGATCAGAGCCGGGGTAGGTCAGCGGTGTGGCCGCCGACGCTCGTACCTACCGGGCGCCCCGATCCAGTACCTTTGCTGACGCATAGCTACCTTTAATCGTGAGGTCTTATCCTGACCTACGATCTGATATGACCTGTGATCTTCGGCCGGCTAGCCTGCCTGGCTAGCCGGCTTAAGTGCGGCTGCCTCCTCCCCAGTCTGGCTGGCGGGACCAGGCCGTCCCAAAAGAGGAGGCCGCCTTGACTCTAGCCGGCAGGGGTTGCCTGTCCGGCTAGAAGAATGGTCGCCTCGTCCTCTAGCCGGTAGGTGCTGCCTAGCCGTCCAGAAGACTTAGGCCTTGGGGATCTACATATGTTCATGTCCATTGGGCTGGAAATGAAGGAACAGGTTCGATGGGCCTACCCCGGGGTTATCCCCCCGACAGTAGTCCCCGAAGCTGGCGAGGCCTGCCGCCTGCGGGCGGGCGGCCTCACCGGCTTGTTGATTTGTCTTGATATTTTGGCCGCTATTCGCGACGAAGGATGCCGGCTTCGAAATCGGGTGGCTTCGAAACGACGCCTCGGTCTAGTCGTAACTTGCTCGGAGAACGCCACGTGCCAGGGCCCGCGTGGCGTAATGATGGCGATTACTGCTGACGGGACCGAGCCTGGGCCCTGGGTCCCGCCACGACGCCCCCTCGTCCTCCGCGCGGGACATCCTCTGCGGATTTACTCTACGACGGTTGGGCTTAGGGAAGCGCTACCGCCCATAATACACGGGGTTAATGGGGCCCGATGCGCACCGGATCCCCTCCCCACGAGGCTTCGTGGGGGTTTAAATTGGATGCGAGGGTTCCGAGGAGGTCGTTCACCCCCCTTCTTGCCCCGCATCCGCGCTCTCTTCCTCCCTGCGCTCTGAGAAGAAGAGCTTGCGCCCTTCGTCTTCTTCATCTTCGTCGTCGCGACATCGCCGACCACTTCGAGCTCTTGTCACCCGCAGCCATGGCCGGTGGTTCTTCCTCGAAGAAGTCCTCGGCGCAGAAGGCGTCCTTGCAAGGAGCCTGGTTGGGCAGTGATGTCGACGAGGGGCACATCAAGGCGCTTCGTCACCATCGACTGCTCCCCCGGCTTCCCAAGTATCGGTGCGCCTCCCTGGCACCGAGACCGCTCCCGCACCCGCCGCGGGAGAGGTCGTGGTCTTCGTCGAGCACTTCTACCGGGGCTTCAGGCTCCCGGCTAGCTCTTTTTTCGCCGAATGGCTCCATTTCTTTGGCCTGCAGCCACATCATCTGGCGACGAATGCCATACTGCAACTGGTTGCCTTCGTGGTCATGTGCGAGGGCTTCGTGGGGATCGAGCCTCGCGTCGATCTGTGGCGCAGCCTGTTCTTCTTCAAACAGCAATCCATCGCCATGGAAAAATCCGAGGTGGAGAAACTCACAGGGCCGCGCCCAATGACGTCGTGCGGGGCTGCTTTGGTGCATCACCGCTCGAAGTCCGGCTTCCCCCAGATGCCTCTGCAAGAATCCATCAAGCATTGGCAGAAGGGTTTCTTCTATGTGAAGAGCGCCGACCCGGCCCAGGACGCCCTCAACATGCCCCCGTTCGTCATCGCCCCGCCGACGTGGCGGAACTGGGATGCGAAGACTCCCAAGCCGATTCCTGAGGTGGCGCTTATCTGTGCCCACCTCGATATTTTGGAGAAGAGCGGCCTCCTTGGCCGCGATCTTCTCACCACCATGGTGGTCCACCGGATCCTGCCCCTGTAGAGGCGGCCGCATCTGGTTTGCCAGATGGGCGACAGGCATGATCCATGCCGGCTATCCACCAAGAGGTTCACCCCAGGCGCTGTAGCACGAAGGGTGAACCTGATCTCCATAGCCCGCATGGATGAGAGCGGGGAATGGACGTGGCCTCTTTCTTCTCTGTTGTTTGTCTTGAAGCCAGTTGCGTTGCTGAGCCTTTGGTTGAATTCTTTTCCGTAGCTATTCGAGACCCTGCAGGGGTCCCTCCGTCCGCCCGCTCCTGATGTGGAGGTGTCCGACGCCTCGAAGATTGAGGACGAGGGCGTGATGGAATCCCGCTCACACTCCTTCGCCGGCTCGGAAGATCCCCTGGAGTCGGAAGGGACAGAGCCGTCTGGTGAGTACGCATGACCTGCCATTGCAGACTGGACGGACGACGACGAGATAGCCTCATTCTGTTCTGGTGCAGCCTTCGAGGAGGACTCTGATGAGGTGGAGGAGGTCACCAGCCCGCCACTAATGCGTGGCTGACGTCAAAGGGGCGGAGCGACCGCTGCTGACAAGGCAGCCGGGAAGAAGGGCAAGGGTGCCACAGCTTCCCAGCCGGCTTCTAAGCGGCCGGCGCCGGGTCCTCCAGCCGAACAGCGAGCAGGCGGTGTCAAGAGACGCCGCGGTGCTGGCCGGAGGCACGTCCCTATGGTAGCGGGGTAAGATTTCCTCCTCTTTTCCTTTGTCCATCTTGTGACGAGCTTTGTTCCTTAGGAGTTTTGCTTGATAGGGAGGCGGAGGATGTGGATGAAGACACCGCCTCCGCAGCCGAGCGGGCTGGCTAGGCAGCAGCTGATGCTGCCCAGAGGGAGCTTGAGACGGAGTCCAAGCACCGGTGGGACACGGCTGCGGGGAAGGCCGCGTGGGCCAGCCTCGCCCAGCCGGGTCGAGAGGCCTGTGGAGAAGTGTGCGAAGGCTAGACATGACCCCTCCGCACATGCTCGTGCCGAGGAGCCAGCTAGCGAGGCCGCCTCCAGGCCAGCCCTAAGGGCTGAGGGGGCCCAGCCATCAGAGCCAGAAGCCTCAGCGCAAGTGGACTTGGAGACGGTCCCTGACTCTCCCAGGGCCGAGGCGGCACCCGACGCGCCGGAGCTGGACTTGGCTACGCCGGACACGGCCCCTGACGCCCTAGGGGCGACCATGGATGCGCCGGACGCGGCCCATCCACCTCCCGCAGAGGAGGTAGCGCCGGCCGGGTTGGCGCCCGAGCCGGCACCAGGAGCCGGTGCCATCGTTGTTCCCCAGCACAGCCCTGTTGCGCCAGGAGCCGAGGGTCGGGCTGGGAGTCGGCCCATGAGGACATGGCGGGCGGCGAACCTGGCCCGCCTGCGACTGCCCGCGGCACCGTGCTTTCCGGCGTACCAGAGCTGGTGACGATGTTTTCCAGCAGCCGGTCCAAGGTGGAGCAGTCCGTCCGCGTGGTATGCAGCAACATGGAGCGACTGGAGGCCTGCACCCAGGTAGGTGTTGCTTTTTTGGCTTTTTGTACTTTCTTCTCTTCCTTTGGCGTTAGTGGGGGCGCGACAGCGCACCCACTGGGTGTAGCCCCCGAGAATCGGGCGGGTCGATTGTCGACCGGTCCGAATCTCGTGGAGGCCCTCTTCCCTGCATAGTTTTCTTTAGTGGGGGCGCGCTAGCTCACCCACTAGGTGTAGCCCCCGAGAATCGGGCTGGTTAGGTCTTAACCAGGTCGAATCTTAATCATGTTCCCTTTTTCGCTCTTTCGGCAGGCGCTTTATGACGCTCAGGTATAGGCCTATAACGAGCTACGGACCCAGCACATGGGGGCCGATAGCCGGATCGCCGAGCTTGAAGCCCGGCTGGGCGACGCTGCCACGGAGCGGGATGCCCTGCGTAACGCCGGCAGCCGGCTCCAGGGGCAGCTGGACCTTCTTCAGGCGGAGAAGAAGGAGCTCGAGGCGGCCGGCTGGGTCGAGCTGGAGCGGCTGTGTGCCATGTTGCGGGAGAAGGAGGCCTCCTACTCTGCCGACGTGGATCGCCTCGCATCGCTTCACCTCAAGGAGATGGACCTCAAGGATGCCGCCTTGAGGGAGAAGGAGGAGGCCCTTGTCCAGAAGTAGACGCAGCTGGCCAAGGCTTTGGAGTCTGCGGCGACTCTCCAGGAGGAAGTTTCCCGCCTTACTCATGCGAGTAAGGTGCGGGAGCGCGAGGTCCTCGAGGTCTCCCATGAGACCGACGACGCCTTCCATCGTGGGTCTCTCTTCCTTGTCTTGTGTTTGGTCTTTTTGGCCGTCTCCTCTTTTTGCCGTTGGTGGAGCCGACGGTGCTTGCACCGTCGATTCAGCCGGTGCCGTATTTGGAGTCGGCGTCGTCAGCGCAGCCGGCGGAACTGACGAAGCCGACGGCGCTTGCATCGTAGAGTCGGCTGGCACAAAGATCGATGTCAACTCGGGAGACGACCTGATAGACGGCTTATGGAGTTGCTCGAGGGAGACGCCGGCTGGAATGGCCTGTCTTGTGGAGCCGATCTTCGCCAGTGTATCGGCCGCCTCATTTTCCGCCCTGGGAACATGGTGAAACTCACAACCCTCGAAAGGACCGCTGAGCTGTTGGATGAGGAAGTGATAGCTTGCCATGTTGGCGTCCCTGGCATCCCATTCGCCAGAGACCTACTACACCACTAAGTCTGAATCGCTGAAGCATATGAGCCGCCGGATGCCGATCTCCTTGGCAAGCCGGAGGCCATGAGCCAGTGCTTCGTACTCGGCGGCGTTGTTGGAGGCGACGAAATGGATCTGGAGAGCATACTTGAGTTGGTCCCCTTTCGGAGACGTCAAGACAATGCCGGCTCCCAGTCTTGTCCTCATCTTCAAGCCGTCGAAGTGCATTCGCGAATGCGTGGAGTCTGGAGGCGGTGGCTCAAACTGGGTCTCGGCCCAGTCGACTAAGCAGTCGGACACCACCTGAGATTTGATGGCGGTGCGAGGCTGGTACCGAATATCATGGTCCGCCATGGCGATGGACCATTTGGCAATCCTGCCAGTGGCATCACGGTTGCCCATGATCTCTGAAAGCGGAGCAGTGCTCACCACAGTGATGGCATGCTCTTGGAAGTATTGCTTCAATTTCTTTGCAGCAAGGTAAACACCTTAACACATTTTTTGATAATGTGGATAGTTCTGCTTAGAGGCGGACAAGACCTCGCTAAGGTAGTAGACAGGGCACTGCACTGGCAGGGCCTTGCCTTCCTCTTTACGCTGAACTACCAACACTATGCTAACCACGCGAGTGGTCGCCGCGATGTATATGAGTATGGGTTCCCTTTCAGATGGGGCTGCCAAGATCGGCAGGCTCAAGATTACCCGCTTGAGGTCACAGAAGTCTTCGTCCGCCTGGTCGTTCCACTCGAACTTCGTCGTCTTCTTCATGAGCTGGTAGAGTGGAACGGCCTTCTCGCCAAGACGGCTGACGAACCGGCTGAGGGACGCCAAGTAGCCGGCGAACTTTTGGACGTCGAGGATTCGAGCCGGCCGCACCATCCGCTCGATGGTGCCGATCTTCTCGGGGTTCGCCTCGATGCCGCGGGCGGATACGAAGAACCCCAAGAGCTTGCCGCCTAGAACCCCGAAGACACACTTCTCAGGGTTGAGCCGGATCTTGTATTCGCGCAGATTGGCGAACGTCTCCCGCAGGTCGTCGAGGAGGCTGAAGTGATGCTTCATCTTGACGACAATGTCATCCACATAGATATGGATGTTTTTGCCAATCTGAGGCAGTAGGCACTGCTGCATGCAGCGTTGGAATGTCGCACCTGCGTTCTTCAGACCGAACGTCATGGTGGTGTAGCAGTAGGCCCCTAAGGGCATGATGAAGGAGCTCTTCAGGTGATCAGCTGGATCCAGCTTGATTTGATGGTAGCCTGAATAAGCATCCAGAAACGACAGCAATTCGCAGCCTGAAGTGGAGTCAAACACTTGATCTATCCTAGGCAACGCGAAAGGGTCTTTCGGACAGGCCTTATTCAGGCTAGTGTAGTCAATACACATTCGCCATGTGTTATTCTTCTTCAGCACTAGGACTGGGTTAGCCAGCCAGTCTGGGTGGAAACCTCCATGATGAAGCCGGCTGCGAGGAGCCGGGTGATTTCTTCTCCGATCATGCTCCGCTTCCCCTCGGCGAAGCGGTGCAGGGGCTGTTTCACCGGCTTCGCATCCGGTCGTACGTGAAGTTTGTGCTCGGCGTACTTCCTCGGAACGCCCGGCATGTCCTTGGGGGACCATGCAAAGATGTCCCGATTCTCACGGAGGAAGTCGACGAGCTCGCCTTCCTATTTGGGGCTGAGGCCAGCCCCGATGGTGACGCACTGCTTCGGGTTGGCAGGGTCGAGTGGGACCTGCTTGGTCTCTTTAGCCGGCTTGAAAGAGCCCTTGTCGGCCGATTGGGATGGAGGAGAAGGAATCGTCGGCTGCTCGGTAGCCTGGGCCACGAGCCGGTCGATCTGCCGCTTCTCCTCAGCAATCACCAAGGCGTCGGCGAGGCGGCTGCTATCTTGGGCACACTCGAGCGACTTCTTGTAGTCGTCAACAACAGTGATGATGCCCTTGGGACCCGGCATCTTCATCTTCAGGTAGGCATAATACGGAATAGCCATAAACTTGAACAGAGCCGGTCTTCCCAGCAGCGCGTGATACAGGCTACTGAGATCCACTACCTCAAACCATATGGACTCACGGCGGAAGTGGGCTTTGTCGCCGAAGAAGACGTCCAGCTGGATCTTGCTGATGGGCGAGCAGGACTGCCCAGGCACGATGTCGTGGAAGACAGTACTGGTTGGTAGGACGTCTGTCTCCTTGAGCCCGAGCTTGAGGAGAGTGTCGAGGTAGAGAATGTTGATGCTGCTGCCGCCGTCGACCAGCACCCAGGAGAATCGGCAGGTGAGCCTCTTGGAGGCGAAGGTGGGGTCGAGGACGAGTGTGTATGATCCCGGGTTGGGCATCATCGCACGATGGTCCCCCGGCTCCATGCGGTTGGTTTGTCAGACCAATGCATGTACTGGGGAACCGGGGGGACTGTGGCGTTTACCTCGCGCCGCCTCTAGCGCAGGGTGTGCTTGTCGTCGCCTTCGCTCGTGAAGACGACGAACGCTCTATCTTGATGAGGGTAGTCGTCTTGGTGGTGACCGTCGTCGCGAGGCGGTGGCGGTGGAGCCGGAGCATGGTTGGGAGCCGATGCACGAGGGGCCGCCTGCGCGCCTGGAGGAGCCGGCAAGCCATCTCCTTGCGACACCCGGCGCGCGAAGCTGCACTGTCGAAGGGTGTGGGTAGACGGCTGTGCCCCAGAATGTATCTTGCAGGGGGCGTCGAGCAGCTGCTCGAAGGACTGCTTGGGCAGCCAGTTGGTGTTGCTTCTGTTGGGACGCTTTCCTGGAGGGTCGGCTTGAGGAGCCGATGTTTCGCCCTCCACGCTGGCCACCAACTTGTTGTTGGAGCGAGGATCCATCTGATCTGCCTTGCGCTTGTAGTTGTTTTGGCCGCCTCGTTTGTCCTCAGTTGGCTTGGGAGTAGCCGACGTAGGCACAACCTTGTCCGAGGCGGTCACCTTGACGCGCATCACCGAGTCGGCCGTGGCGTATTTGTCCGCCTTGGCCATGAGCACCGCCAGAGAGGTTGGCTCGATGCACACGAGCTTGTTCTTGAGGAGGGTGCCGTCTCGGCAACCGTCGATGAAGTACTGGATGGCTTGTACCTCATGCACCCCCTCGCAGGAATTACGGAGCTCAGTCCACCAGGTGACGTAGTCGCGGAGGGGTTCGTCGGCCTTCTGGACGCACATAGCCAGCTCGTGGGGCCGGCCAGGGCGCTTGTAGGTGTCAGTGAAGTTGCGGACAAACGCCTCTTCGAAGTCCACCCAGGAGTTGACACTGCCGGCCGGGAGGCTGTTAAGCCAAGTCCGAGCCGAGCCGGTCAACATGAGTGGCACGTAGCAGACTGCTACGCGCTTGTTGCCCCTGGCAATGCCGACGGCCGTGGTGTAGTCAATCAGCCAGTCCTTTGGCTTGGCCGTGCCATTGTATTTTGGCGTGTCCCGAGGTAGGGTGAAACCTCGGGGGAACGGCTCCCCTCGGATCCGGGGGCCGAAGCACGCCGGACCGACGGGTCCGTCTTCCTCTAGGAGAGCTCACTGGGCCAGGACGATGAGACGCCGGCGGGCGTCTCGCTCGTCCTCGGTGGCGTGAGCGCCAGCCCTGGTGGCGAGAGGGGAGGCGCCTCGTGAACCAGAGACGTGAGTTCTTCGCGGGGGAAGAATCTCACACTCCGAATCGCCCTCATCACCTCCGCGACGCAAGCGCGAAGGTGCTCGCTCTGGCGTTGAGAGCGCCGGTCATGGCTTCCCTCGTCCCTCCGGCCGGAAGGGCGATGCGAGGAAGATCCTTCTGCATGATGCTGACCGCTATGGTTGCGGCGTGCCCCTGAGTTGGGTCCCGGGGACTCCGATTGAGCCTGGCTGGGGTCAAGCCGAGCGTGCTGCTGGTTGGCGGTGTCAAGGAGGTCCTTGACCCGCTTCTCCTGGAAAGCGCGCTCCTCGCCTTCCAGGCTTGCCATCTCCTCCATGCCTGCATGCGCCGCTCGCATGTTGGCCGCATGAGTCTCGTTGGTGGGCAGATCGCCGCCTAGAACCTCGACGATGAACCGGCCGCGGCTGCGGACCGATCCAAGCCGGCTAGGGGCCTCGGAAATCGGAGTCAGGTCGTATGCGGAGTTATACTCGCGCTGCCTAGCCTCCAACCGACGTTTCGCCGAAGCTACGGCGATGCCCTCCTCCAAGATACACTTGCGAGCCTCCTCAAGCGAGGCCCGAGCGTCAGCAGGGTTTGCGGAAGCGGTGACGGGTGTCTTCAGGCCGGCGATGGCGTCCCGAAGAGTATCGGCGGTGGCATCAGCAGGCTCGCCAGCGCCTGCGGAGGCCTTGCCGGGAGTCGTGCTGGTGCCGGCACCGATAACCATCACCTCCACGGTGTTGGAGACGGCAGCAACGTGGTATGGGGTGAAGAACCCCACCGACGGCGGAGGGCCGTCGAAGACGAGGACGTTGCTGGGATATACGTCGTGGGCAGGCATCTCAGCGATAGAGAGCCTGCTGAAGCAGGCGCAGAGCACCTCAACATCAAAGTCCTCGCCGAAGTAGCGCGGGTCGTCGTTGAGACGAAGGTCGCTGAAGAGAACGCTAAGGTTCTCCATAGCAGCGACGACGGTGCTAGGGAGCGCCTCGTCATCGGAGTCTTCGTCCAAATCCGCATGGCGGACGAGGACGTCGATCATCATGGGTGTCGCCTCGTTGAAAGCGGGCTCCACGGGCATGCAAACTGATCCAGACGTGATGCATCCGGTGGTGTAGGTGCGGGGGCCCGCCCAGCGTGTAAAGCCAACCGATGCCACGATCGGCCCCACGGTGGGCGCCAAATGTCGGTGAATACTCACAACATATGCCATAGGTAGGCTAAAGTCGGTGAGAATCGAAGGGACAAATGTGGACGCTGGGAACGAGGTTGGTACACACATGGGACGCACGATGTACCCAGGTTCAGGGCTCTCCGTAGAGATAATACCCCAAATCCTACCGGAGTGTTTGATGTATATGAACAGAGTAGTCGCTCCTGGAGCTGTGTTGGGAGGAGGAAGAGGGGAGCAGTCGGCTCGTCTCTGCCTCTCTCTCTGTGGTTGGTGAAGGTGTTGTGTTGTATGACTCGTGAATGATCGGCCCCCTTGCATGGAGGGCAACCGGGGGGTTTTATAGACGAACCCGTCGGCCTACAATATGGATAAAGGGTACAAGTGTGGGACCCGGCTGGCAGCCTCGCCGGTTGGCCAGGGGCCCACAAGAGTCTTGTCTTGTCGCTTGGGGGGCCCGCCGGCTGCATGGTCTCGATTGCTCGTGGGACCCGTCGGCTGGCCAATGAGCCTCTCGCGTAAGGTTGACGCCGAGCACGCGTTGTACGTCAAGCGTCGCCCCGCGAGATTCTTCATGGGCAGGTAGTACGGCCGCCTCCACTGTTCCCCGCGCCGAGTATAGTAATGGAGTGGGAGTGTGATGGTCCGGCACTATGCTAGGTGATGGATCAGAGCCGGGGTAGGTCAGCGGTGTGGCCGCCGATGCTCGTACCTGTCGGGCGCCCCGATCCAGTACCTTTGCTGACGCATAGCTACCTTTAATCGTGAGGTCTTATCCTGACCTACGATCTGATGTGACCTGTGATCTTCGGCCGGCTAGCCTGCTTGGCTAGCCGGCTTAAGTGCGGCCGCCTCCTCCCCAGTCCGGTTGGCGGGACCAGGCCGGCCCAAAAGAGGAGGTCGCCTTGACTCTAGCCGGCAGGGGTTGCCTGTCCGGCCAGAAGGACGGTCGCCTCGTCCTCTAGCCGGTAGGTGCTGCCTAGCCGGCCAGAAGACTTGGGCCTTGGGGATCTGCATATGTTCATGTCCATTGGGCCGAAAATGAAGGAACAGACTCGATGAGCCTACCCCGGAGTTATCCCCCCGACAACATACGAACTTTGGGATGGGATATGGACCTTCTTCCCATTCATCTCCGTTGGCATTGAAGTAGCCAACACTTTGCTTCTTCTGATGTCCTCCTTGCTTGCGCACAATTTCCTCAAATTGCTTACTTCCAGCTAGACTATTGAAAACACCTCTCTCTATAATTCCTTTCAATAATTCATTTTCTTGCTTAACTGTAACTTGGCTAAGAGAATCATTAGTGGAATCAAGAGAGCTACTAGCAACAACATCATTTGATCTAAATTTAGTATTGTTGTTACTAGATGAAGAAACTTTCTTGCCTTTGTTACAAGTGTTCTTAGGTTTAACTTGTGTAAAAAAAGTAGACAAGAGTAATCGTTTGGCTAGATAAGAAGAACTCTTCTTTTGAAGATCATCACTGATTGCTTGTAGAAATTCATGCTCATTCTCTAAATTTAGCTTCTCGAAGCATAGCTTCTCATGAGTTCTTGCAATCTCTCTATGATCTTCTAGAGTAGTTTCATGAGCGAACTTAAGAGTGTTTAATTCTTTAGTTAGTCTTTCAATCTCTTTCTCATCATCATGATTCGATTTCTTTCATTTTCAAAGTTATCACTAGTCTTATCAAGGAGCAAGTCATCTTCTCCTAACAAGTTATCCTCGTCACTATAAAAGTCAAAGTAATTGGTGTGTGATACCTTGGGGCCTTTTGTCATGAAGAAGTTTCCAATCCCTTCATTTGGTGAATCAAATAAGCCATAAGAGTTGGAGGAAATGAGTGCAAGATCGGCAACACCTTCATCCTGACTATAGTTGGAGTTGGAGTTGTAGCTTCTCTCAGATAGGTTGCCAAACTTGGAGCCGCAAACCCATTCACCGGCGTGAGCTTGATGTCTTCTTCTTGAGGTGCTCTTGGTGTACTTGTCCTTCCTCTCCGATTCCTTTCCTCTCCGGGAGTGTCTTCATTCATAATGATCTTCTCTACTCCTTCTCTCTTTGCGAGGTGACTCATCTCTTGAGCTTTGTCTTCTAGGTGACTCTTCTCTTCTTTTGTGGGGAGCCGAGCACTCATTGAAATAGTGTTCGGGCTTTCCACAGTTGTAGGAGTTTCGATCATGACTAGACGAACACTTCTCATCATATCTTGAGCTTGAGCTTCTCTCCTTGCCTCTACTTTTGTAGAACTTGTTGAATTTTATGACCATGAGACTAATATCTTCATTGGTAACAAGGTTGTCATTTGAAGTAGCGGGAGTATCAATTGAAGCTTTGTAAGCACCGCTTGACTTGTTGTGCAACTCATCTTTGTCCTTGAGTGATATTTCATGAGCAACAATCCTTCCAATGACTTCAGTTGGCTTGAGATCCTTGTAGTTTGGCTTCCTTTGAACTAATGTGCACACGGTGTGGTATCTTCAATCCAAGGTTCTAAGTATCTTCTTGATGATGAATTTGTCGGTCATATCTTCACTTCCTAAGCCGACAATCTCATTTGTGATGAGAGCTAGCCTAGAGTACATCTCAGCGACTCCTTCACCATCCTTCATCTTGAACTCGTCAAGCTGACTTTGAAGCACATCCAACTTAGATTCCCTAACGGAATATGTACCTTCGTGCATATCAATCAAAGTATCCCAAAATTCCTTTCCATTCTCAAGGCGGCTGATTTTGTTGAATTCTTCGGGGCGCAAGCAGTTGAACATGATGTCGGAGGCTTCAGCATTGTATTGCAACATCTTCAATTCTTATGTTGTCGCATCGCGATCCGGTTCTCTTCCTTCTCCGAAGAAATCACCTTGCACACCAAAACGAACAACAGCCCAAACGGCACGATTATGACCAAGCATATGCATTTCCATCTTATGCTTCCAACTAGCGAAGTTCGTACCATCAAAATATGGACCTCTACGGTGATAATTTCCCTCACTAGACGCCATACTCTCTTAGGTTGTGAAACCAATGCAATGGAGACCAAAGCTCTCATACCACTGATACGTCCATTTTGCATCATGCTTTCATGTTGATATTTATCACATTATTGGCTGTTATTACACTTCACGGTACAATACTTATGCCATTTCTCTCTTATTTTGCAAGGTTTACATGAAGAGGGAGAATGCCGACAGCTGGAATTCTAGCCTGAAAAAGGAGCAAGTTTGAGATACCTATTCTGCGCAACTCCAAAAGCCGTGAAAATCAACGAGGATTTATTTTGGAATTTATAAAAAATACTAGGCTGAAGAAGTACCAGAGGGGAGCCAGCAGGAGGCCACAAGCCTGCTAGGTGCGGCCTACCCCCCTGGCCGCGACTAGGGGGCTTGTGGGCTCCCTGTTGGCCCTCTGGCTCCCCTCTTTTGCTATAAGGAGGGTTTCGTTCCAAAAAAATCAAGAGGAGGCTTTCGGGAGGAATCGCCGCCGCCACGAGGCGGAACTTGAGCATAACCAATCTAGAGCTCCGGCAAGGTCGTCCTGCTGGGGAAACTTCCCTCCCGGAGGGGGAAATCATCGCCATCGTCATCACCAACACTCCTCTCATCAGAGGGGACTCATCACCATCAACATATTAATCAGCACCATCTCATCTCCAAACCCTAGTTCATCTCTTGTAACCAACCTCCGTCTCACGACTCCGATTAGTACGTGTAAGGTTGCTAGTAGTGTTAATTACTCTTTGTAGTTGATGCTAGTTGGATTACTTGGTGGAAGATTATATGTTCATATCTTTGATGCTACTCATTATCTCTATGGTCATGAATATGATTATGCTTTGTGAGTAGTCACTTTTGTTCCTGAGGACATGGGATAAGTCATGCTATAAGTAGTCATGTGAATTTGGTATTCGTTCGATATTTTGATGTGTTGTATGTTGTCTCTCCTCTAGTGGTGTTATGTGAACATCGACTACATAACACTTCACCATTATTTGGGCCTAGAGGAAGGCATTGGTAAGTAGTAAGTAGATGATGGGTTGCTAGAGTGACAGAAGCTTAAACCCTAGTTTACGTGTTGCTTCGTAAGGGGCTGATTTGGATCCACTAGTTTAATGATATGGTTAGACTTTGTCTCAATTCTTCTTTCATAGTTACGGATGCTTGCGAGAGGGGTTAATCATAAGTGGGATGCTTTTCCAAGTAAGGGCAGTAACCAAGCACCGGTCCACCCACATATCAAACTATCAAAGTAGCGAACACGAATCATACGAACATGATGAAAACTAGCTTGATAGAATTTCCCATGTGTCCTCAGGAGCGCTTTACCTCCTATAAGAGTTTGTCCAGGCTTGTCCCTTGTTACTTTTGCTACTTGCTACTTGTTGTGAATTATTTTATCACACAACTACTTGTTATCGATAATTTGAGTGCTTGCAGAGATTACCTTGCTGAAAACCACTTGTCAGATCCTTCTGCTCCTCGTTGGGTTTGACACTCTTACTTATCGAAAGGACTACGATAGACCCCTATACTTGTGGGTCATCAAGACTCTTTTCTGGCGTCGTTGCCGGGGAGTGAAGCGCCTTTGGTAAGTGGAATTTGGTAAGGAAATATTTATATAGTGTGCTGAAATTTATTGTCACTTGTTACTATGGAAACTAATCCTTTGAGGAGCTTGTTCAGGGGCACAAAGAGTTGCTCCTCAACCTGTTGCACATACTAAAAATATTTGCTATGAATTTCCTTCGGGTATGCTTGAGAAACTGCTGGCTAATCCTTTTACAGGAGATGGAACATCACATCCCGACTTGCATCTAATCTATGTAGATGAAGTTTGTGGTTTATTTAAGCTTGCATGTTTTCTCGAGGATGTGGTCAATAAGAAGGTCGTTCCCTTATCTTTGAGGTATAAGTCATTGACATGGTTTAGGCTATGTGATGATACTGGATCATGGAACTACAACCGGTTGAAATTGGAATTTCATCAAAAGTTTTATCCTATGCATCTAGTACATCGTGATCGAAATTATATTTATAATTTTTGGCCTCATGACAGAGAAAGCATCGCTCAAGCTAGGGGGGGCTTAAATCAATGTTATATTCGTGCCCCAATCATGAGCTCTCGAGAGAAATTATCATTCAGAACTTCTATGCTCGGTTTTCTCATGATGATCGCACCATGCTTGACACTTCTTGTACCGGTTCTTTTATGAAGAGAGATATTGACTTCAAATGGAATTTATTGGAAAGAATTAAACGCAACTCTGAAGATTGGAAGTTTTATGAAGGTAAGGAGTCGGGTATGTATCTCAAGTTTGATTGCGTTAAATCCTTTGTTGAAACAAATAATTTCTGTGATTTTAGCGCTAAGTATGGACTTGACTCTGAGATAGTAGCTTCATTGTCTGAATCATTTGCTGCACATATTGATCTCCCTAAAAATAAGTGGTTTAAATATCATCATCCCTTAGAAGTCAAGGTAGTTAAACCCAATCGAGTTGAAGAGAAAGTCATTGCCTATAATGATCCTATTGTTCCCAGTGCTTACATTGAGAAACCACATTTTCCTATTAGGATAAAGGATCATTCTAAAGCTTCAACTGTGATATGTAGGGGCTACATTAGAGCACCTACACCCACTGAGAAAATTAGAGTTGAACCTAGCATTGCTATTATCAAAGATCTCCTGTCCGACAATGTTGATGGCCATGATATTCACTTCTGTGAAGATGCTGCTAGAATTGCTAAACCACATGCTAGAGACTAACATAGGCATGTTGTTGGCACGCCTCTTGTTTCTGTTAAGATAGGAGATCATTGTGATCATGGTTTATGTGATGTGGGTGCTAGTGTTAGTGCAATACCTCAATCCTTATATGATGAAATTAAAGACGAGATTGCACCTGTTGAGGTGGAACCTATTGATGTCACTATTCAGCTTGCCAATAGAGATACTATCTGCCCTGTGGGAATTGTTAGGGATGTTGAAGTCTTGTGTGGTAAAACGAAGTATCCTGCTGATTTCCTCGTTCTTGCTACCACACAAGATAGCTTTTGTCCCATCATATTTGGCAGACCTTTTCTCAATACTGTCAATGCTCATATTGACTGTGAGAAGCAAACTGTCACTGTTGGCTTTGAAGGTGTGTCACATGAGTTCAATTTCTCCAAGTTTGGTAGACAACCTCATGAAAAAGAGTTGCCTAGTAAGGATGAAATTATTGCTCTAGCTTCTATTATTGTGCCTCCTACTGATCCTTTAGAGCAATACTTGCTTGAGCATGAAAATGATATGCACATGGATGAAAGGGATGAGATAGATAGAGTTATCTTTGAACAATATCCTATCCTTAAGAATAATTTGTCTGTTGAACTACTTGGAGATCCACCCCCATCAAAGGGTGATCCTGTGTTCGAGCTTAAACAGTTGCCTGATACTCTTAAGTATGCTTATCTCAATGAAAAAGAGATATATCATGTTATTATTAGTGCTAGCCTCTCAGAGCATGAAGAAAAGAAGTTACTAAAAACTTTGAGGAAGCACTGTGCTGCAATTGGATATACTCTTAATGATCTCAAGGGCATTAGTCCCACTCTATGTGAGCACAAGATTAAAACTGATCATGATTCCAAACCAGTTGCTGATCATCAAAGGAGATTAAATCCTAAGATGAAAGAGGTAGTAAGAAAAGAAATACTAAAGCTCTTGGAAGAACGTATTATCTATCATGTTGCTCATAGTGATTGGGTGAGTCCGGTGCATTGCGTCCCTAAGAAGGGAGGTATTACCGTTGTCCCTAATGATAAGGATGAATTGATCCCACAGAGGATTATTACTGGCTATAGGATGGTGATCGATTTTAGGAAATAGAATAAAGCCACTAGGAAAGATCATTACCCTTTGCCTTTTATTGACCAAATGCTAGAAAGACTGTCTAAACATACACACTTCTGCTTTCTAGATGGTTATTCTGGTTTCTCCCAAATATCTGATCAGGAGAAAACCACATTCACCTGCCCTTTCGGTACCTTTGCTTACAGACGTATTCCTTTTGGCTTGTGTAATGCACCTGCTACCTTTCAAAGATGTATGATGGCTATATTCTCTGACTTTTGTGAAAAGATTGTTGAGGTTTTCATGGATGACTTCTGCTTTTACGGGTCTTCTTTTGATGATTGCCTCAGCAACCTTGATAGAGTCTCGCAGAGATGTAAAGACACCAACCTTGTCTTGAATTGGGAGAAGTGTCATTTTATGGTTAATGAAGGCATAGTCTTAGGACATAAAATTTCTGAAAGAGGTATTGAAGTCGATAAGGCTAAGGTTGATGCGATCGAGAAAATTCCATGCCCCACAAATATCAAAGGTATAAGAAGTTTCCTTGGTCATGCTGGTTTCTATAGAAGGTTCATTAAAGACTTCTCTAAGATTTCTAGGCCTCTTACCAATCTCTTGCAAAAGGATATTCCTTTTGTTTTTTACGATGATTGTGAGGAAGTCTTCGAAATACTTAAGAAGGCCTTGATAACTGCGCCTATTGTTCAACCACCTGATTGGAACCTACCTTTTGAAATCATGTGTGATGCTAGTGATTATGTCGTTGGCGCTGTTCTAGGACAAAGAGTTGATAAGAAGTTGAATGTTATTCACTATGCTAGCAAAACTCTAGACAGTGCCCAAAGAAACTGTGCTACTACTAAAAAGGAATTTTTAGCAGTCGTGTTTGCATGTGAAAAGTTCAGATCTTACATAGTTGATTCCAAAGTCACTATTCACACTGATCACGCTGCTATTAAGTACCTCATGGAAAAGAAAGACGCTAAACCTAGACTTATCAGATGGGTTCTCTTGCTACAAGAATTTGATTTGCATATTGTCGACAGGAAGGGTGCTGAGAACCCCGTAGCAGATAACTTGTCTAGGTTGGAGAATGTTCTTGATGACCCACAACCTATTGATGATAGCGTTCATGATGAGCAATTGAATGTCATCAATACTTCACGTAGTGCACCGTGGTATGCTGATTATGCAAATTATATCGTTGCCAAATATATACCACCTAGTTTCACATACCATCAAAAGAATAAATGCTTCTTTGATTTGAGACATTACTTCTGGGATGATCCTCACCTTTATAAGGAAGGAGTAGCTGGTGTTATTAGACGTTGTGTACCAGAACATGAACATGGACAGATCCTACAGAAGTGTCACTCCGAGGCCTACGGAGGATACCATGCGGGAGATAGAACTGCACACAAGGTATTGCAATCAGGTTTCTATTGGCCCACTCTCTTCAAGGATGCCCGTAAGTTTGTCCTATCTTGTGACGAATGTCAAAGAATAGGTAATATCAGTAAACGTCAGGAAATGCCTATGAATTATTCACTTGTCATTGAACCATTTGATGTTTGGGGTTTTGATTATATGGGACCTTTTCCAAAATCCAACGGGTATACTCATATCCTAGTTATTGTCGATTATGTTACTAAGTGGGTAGAAGCTATCCCAACTAGCAGTGTTGATCACAACACTTCTATCAGGATGCTTAAAGAAGTTACTTTCCCTAGATTTGGAGTCCCTATATATCTAATGACCGATGGTGGTTCACATTTCATTCATGGTGCTTTCCGTAAAACGCTTGCTAAGTACGATGTCAATCATAGAATTGCATCTCCCTATCATCCTCAATCCAGTGGTCAAGTAGAGCTAAGTAATAGAGTGATTAAACTAATTCTGCAAAAGACTGTCAATAGTTCTAGAAAGAATTGGTGTAAGAAGCTCGATGATGCACTGTGGGCTTATAGAACTGCTTATAAGAATCCCATGTGCATGTCACCGTACAAAATGGTTTATGGTAAAGCATGTCATTTACCTCTTGAGCTAGAGCATAGGGCTTATTGGGCAATCAAAGAGCTCAACTTTGATTTCAAACTTGCTCGTGAGAAGAGGTTATTTGATATTAGCTCACTTGATGAATGGAGAACTCAGGCATATGAGAATGCCAAGTTGTTCAAAGAAAAGACTAAGAGGTGGCATGATAAAAGGATAAAAAACATGAGTTCAATGTAGGTGATTATGTCTTGATATATAATTCTCGTTTAAGATTTTTTGCAGACAATCTTCTCTCTAAATGGGAAGGTCCTTACAATGTTGAGGAAGTATATCGTTCCGCTGCCATCAAGTTCAACAACACGGAAGGTAATTTTCTGAGAGTGGTAAATGGGCAAAGAATCAAGCATTATATCTCAGGTACTCCCATAAATGTTGAAAGCAATATTATCAATACCATAACTCCGGAGGAGTACATAAGGGATATTTATCAGCCTGTTTCAGACTCCGAAAACGAAGAGGTATGTGATTTGGTAAGTAAACTGACTCCAAAACTTTTCTAGTAGGAATTTTCCTCTGTTTTGGAATTTTTGAAAAAATAGAAAAATTTAAAGCAGTCCGGAAAGCGCACGAGGAGGCGACAAGCCTGCCAGGCGCAGGCCACCTCCTGGCCGTGCCTGGGGGGCTTGCGACCACCTCGTGTGCCTCCCGGACTCCGTTTTCTTCCAAAGTACTCCTTCTGGTCGGAAAAAATCATTATATATTCTCCCAAAAGGTCTGACCCTCATATCACGCAAATTTCCTCTATTTTCGTTTCGAGCCTGTTTTCTGCCGCAGATTTAGAGCAAGATGTCATCTCAGGAATTTGTAGGGCAGAACGATCTCCCTCAAGTCTATGAAGAAGTAAATGCTGATCTAAAAAGAATGGAGGTCATGGAGGCCAAGGAAAGGCTACCTAAAGAAACTAAGGGCAACCGTAAGGAGAAGAATCCGGCGTTGGACGAAGGGCGATCTGTGCTCAACAAGGAAGAAGCTGAGGAAGAGGATTTTCTTCAACCTTACCTCCATCTTTTACCTCCATCCTTGATCGAGCTCTTGAGGTTATGTGAAATAACTCATGTTCGTAATACTTATCTCACTCGTGAAGTTGTTTTGCTGGAGAAACGTATCACAGAGCTCCAAGGTATAAATCAAAGATTGATGGCCCTCTTCGAATCAAAAGACAAGACAAATCCACCACCATCACCTCCAAAGGAAGACAACTAAGCATGGGTATGGGCAATCCCCTTGGCTTGTGCCAATCTTGGGGGAGTTGACCTGGTATCGTATCACCATCACATCTTTTGCCTTTACCTTTTCTTAGTTCGGTCCTTTTTGGTTTTATATTCCTCTAGTAGAATAAAGTTCTTAGTGTTTTAGGCTTGAGTTTTGCTTTGTGTCACCCCCGATGTATTCGAGCTCGTGAGGCATATAATAAAGATTGCCTTAGTTAAGGGCCTTGCCTCATGCCATGATCAAAAGAATGATAAAAGAACAAAAGCATGAAAGATCATGTAATGATCTTATGGAAAGTGATGGCTTCACATATAAAAAGAATGATGATTGAAACTTGTTGAGGGTGGACAAACGTAGACCTTGGTCATTGTTGCAGTTAATAGGAAGTGATAAAGAAGGAGAAGTTCACATATAAATATATCATCTTTAACACCATCTATGATTGTGAACACTCACTAAACTATTACATGCTTAGAAGTAGATGTTGGACAAGGAAGACAACATAATGAATTGTGTTTGCTTGGTTCCGAACAATGTTATATGACTAGAGATCCCTTAGCATGTGACGATTGCTTCCACCTCATATTAGCCAAAACTTCCGCACTAAGTAGAGATACTACTTGTGCATCCACAAATCTTCAACCACAGTTTTGCCATGAGAGTCCATCATACCTACCTATGGATTGAATAAGATCCCTCAAGTAAGTTGGCATCGGTGCAGGAAATAGAAATTGCTCCCTAAATATGCATGATCTATTAATGTGTGGAAAATAAGCTTTGTACGAACGTGTGATGAGGAAGACATAAAAGCGACAGACTGCATAATAAAGTTCTTTATCACAGGAGGCAATATAAAGTGACGTTCCTTCACACTAAGAGGTCACACATCCAAACCTCAAAAGAGCATGACAACCTCTGCTTCCCTCTGCGAAGGGCCTATCTTGTACCTTTACTTTTTGCCCTTGAAAGCGTAATGGTGATCTACACCAATTCCTTATTTTGCCTTTATCTTGGCTAACGTCATATGCTAGGGAAAGATCTATATTCGTACGTCAACTTGCAAGTAAGTATTTGTGAACTATTATTGTTGACATTACCCTTGAGGTGAATAGTTGGGAGGCAAAACTATAAGCCTCTATCTTTCTCTGTGTCCAACTTACTTATGCCTTTTCTCTCTTATTTTGCAAGGTTTACATGAAGAGGGAGAATGTCGGCAGCTGGAATTCTAGCCTGAAAAAGGAGCAAGTTTGAGATACCTATTCTGAGCAACTCCAAAAGCCGTGAAAATCAACGAGGATTTATTTTGGAATTTATAGAAAATACTGGGCCGAAGAAGTACCAGAGGGGAGCCAGCAGGAGGCCACAAGCCTGCTAGGCGCGGCCTACCCCCCTGGCCGCGCCTAGGGGGCTTGTGGGCTCCCTGTTGGCCCTCTGGCTCCCCTCTTTTGCTATAGGCAGGGTTTCGTTCCAGAAAAAATCAAGAGGAGGCTTTCGGGAGGAATCGCCGCCGCCACGAGGCGGAACTTGAGCAGAACCAATCTAGAGCTTCGGCAGGGTCGTCCTGCCGGGGAAACTTTCCTCCCGGAGGGGGAAATCGTCTCCATCGTCATCACCAACACTCCTCTCATCGGAGGGGACTCATAACCATCAACATCTTCATCATCACCATCTCATCTCCAAACCCTAGTTCATCTCTTGTAACCAGTCTCCATCTCACGACTCCGATTGGTACATGTAAGGTTGCTAGTAGTGTTAATTACTCTTTGTAGTTGATGCTAGTTGGATTACTTGGTGAAAGATTATATGTTCAGATCTTTGATGCTACTCATTACCTCTCTGGTCATGAATATGATTATGCTATATGAGTAGTCACTTTTGTTCCTGAGGACATGGGATAAGTCATGCTATAAGTAGTCATGTGAATTTGGTATTCGTTCGATATTTTGATGTGTTGTATGTTGTCTCTCCTCTAGTGGTGTTATGTGAACGTCGACTACATAACACTTCACCATTATTTGGGCCTAGAGGAAGGCATTGGGAAGTAGTAAGTAGATGATGGGTTGCTAGAGTGACAGAAGCTTAAACCCTAGTTTATGTGTTGCTTCGTAAGGGCTGATTTGGATCCACTAGTTTAATGCTATGGTTAGACTTTGTCTTAATTCTTCTTTCGTAGTTGCAGATGCTTGCGAGAGGGGTTAATCATAAGTGGGATGCTTGTCCAAGTAAGGGCAGTACCCAAGCACCGGTCCACCCACATATCAAACTATCAAAGTAGCGAACGCGAATCATATGAACGTGATGAAAACTAGCTTGTCAGAATTTCCCATGTGTCCTCGGGAGTGCTTTACCTCCTATAAGAATTTTTTCAGGCTTGACCCTTGCTACAAAAGGGATTGGGCCACTTTGCTGCACCGTTGTTACTTTTGCTACTTGCTACTTGTTGCAAATCATCTTATCACACAACTACTTGTTATCGATAATTTCAATGCTTGCAGAGATTACCTTGCTGAAAACCACTTGTCACTCGTTGGGTTCGACACTCTTACTTATCGAAAGGACTTCGATAGATCCCCTAGACTTGTGGGTCATCAACCACTTGTAGGATAAAAACTTAGCCTTTTCCAAAGTATGTTTAGAGGGGGTGATTAGACTACTTGGCAAGATAAAAACTTAGCCTTTTCCAAATTTTTGGGCCAGTTTTAGCAATTATGACTAGTCAAGTTCACCCTACACATGCATATCTAAGGGTATAATAGTGGAAAGTAAAGACATGCAAATGTAATCTAGAGGGTAAGGTAGGAAGATCAAACGCAAAGGTTGACACGAGGATTTTTAGTGTGGTTTCGATAGGTGGTGCTATCGTACGTCCACGTTAGTTGAGACTTCAACCCAGGAAGGGTAATGGTCGCGAGAGTCCAAGGAGGGCTCCACCCACAAGGGGTCCACGAAGAAGCGGCCTTGTCTATTCCACCATGGCTTAGATCCACACATGACTAGCCTCACTCACGGTAGATCTTCATGAAGTAGGCGATCTCCTTTCCCTTACAAACTTGGTTCAACTCCACAACACGAAGTAGGAGACTCCCAAGCGACACCTAACCAATCTAGGAGGCACCACTCTCCAAAAGGTAATAGATGTGGTAGAACGATGAACTCCTTGCTCTTGTGCTTCAAAAGATAGTCTCCTCAACACTCAGTCACTCTCTCACAGATTTGGCATGGGTAGGAGAGATTGATCTTGTGGAAAGCAACTTGGGGAGGCTAGAGATCAAGTTTCAAATGGTTGGATTGGAATCTCTTGATCTCAACACATGACTAGGTGGCTCTCTCTCATAAATATGGATCTCGCAAGTGGGTGTGTGTTTCGAGTGCTTCCTCTGCGAATGAGAGGAGGTGGAGGGGTATATATAGGCATCTCCCAAAATCCAACCGTTACAACATTATTGCCTAACTCGGTGATACCTAAAGGAATCTAGGTGGTACCGAGTTGTACTAAATGTGGCAACTTTTGAATTCTCGGTGAGACCGATATATGAATCTCGGAAATTCCGATTCTTGGAATTTTATCAACAGAAAGTTGGTCACTGAATCTCGGTGGCACCGATATGAAAGTTGGTGGTACCAAGATATTAGGGTTTGGCAAAGGATCTGACTCGTGGAAAATCGGTAGGGCCTAGTGGAAAATATTGGTGGCACCGATTTTGCTGGTTTAGCTTTGGACAGCGATATCTTGTGGGAGAATGACTGAGTATTTTTGGTGGCTATCTCTGAGCACTTGGGCAACCAATTCATCATAGTACCTCACCCCCTTTTAATAGTATTGGCTTTCATATGGGCTCAAAGTGATTTCTCACAAATGTAAAATGTAGAGTCTTCTTGCTTGAAGCTTGAGCCAATCATATTCCTTCCTTCCTCAAGGGGTTTCTCCTCACAATCCTTTAGCCAAGGCATCTTTGAACTTTTCCGATATATACTTGGATAAGCTCAATAGTCCAATGATGCACATGTTGTGATCTATTATCAAAACCATCTTAGGGAGCAATTGTGCTTTCAGTATCCAATATCAACTTTTCTCTTCTAAGGTAATACACCAAAGCCCTAAAGATATGTGGATCCATCCTATAAGCTATGAAGCAGTTCTTAATATGCTCTATAAGAATATCATTGACACGCTTCTTTCCGTATACGATGGAGCTATGTCGTTGCTTTCTCTCGATTGCTCCTCTATTACGCATTCGGTGCAATACGGTCCAAATAAAGGACATCATGTATTCATCATCTTCTCTTCTTCTCTACTGAATTAGGTCGATAATTTCAGAATTCATCTCGACACTAAAACTAGAATCTGCAAGCAACAAGCAGGATAATAAGACTATAAGGGCCATCAAGTAGGATATACTTCTTCGGTAAAGAAAGAAGGTCAAAAGGCCAAAGAGCTTGTCTACATTGCCAAAGTTAGGCATGACAAGTGGATCCCAAGACGGAAGCAACTCTTCCACCCCAAAAAGAATCCAAGCATATATATATATATAGAGAGAGAGAGAGAGAAACAAACATCCCTACTATATTCTTCCACCAACACTCATGGAGAATTAACCAAAAGTTGCATCTTACCACGGAATACATGACACTACTTTTCATATTTTATTATATAATCTAAGCATGGAAGATGGTACTACCACACCAGAATGGATGACATGTATAATCTGAAAGTGTTGCCATAAATTAAACTAGAGTCAATTAAACTAGATTTCAAATATAACTACTCTGCCTACAACTAATGAATATAAGTGAGTACACATATCTTTATGAAGTAACAACAGAAATCAAAACTATAAACAAATAACTTCTCTTGTTTGTTGTTCATGGCTACTGCTTCTTTGTTCCTCGAGTATTGAACAGTATTACATGGAGATACTGAAGAAGAGATAGTAGCATTGTCTGGCCGATTTGACTACCGTATTCTAATTAAGTTTTAGAATTACAACAACAATTTGCTAGAGCGCATATTTGCTGCAACTGGCGTAGCAAATCCAGGATCGACAGATAATACTCAGCTTCTGAACAAGATCTTTAACAATGTACTCTAATTACAAGATTATTACATGGAGATGCTCAAGAAGAGATAACAATATTGCTTTCTCCACACCCTATTATAGGCTTATCGCCCACATTACGTTTTTTTGTCAAAGTGAACTGAAAAATCAAAGCCACGTCGTTTCTGTGTTTTTGAGTCAATACTAGAGGGGCAACTGAAATAAGGCACTTGCCTATGTATTTTATATGTTCAGGTTACAAAAAATGTTGAGAGAGTTCTTATATGCCAAGAGCCAAATTATATTTTTGCAGTCGAATACAATGTAACTTGCTTTTTAATTGTTTATTGGTTTGAAAAGCAAGGCATATTGGTTTTCTTCAACTAAAGCAAGGAATGCTACGTGGACATATAACACACCTAAAGCAAAGACATGCTATGATCCATGTGGATACTGTGCCAAAAGGCAACCGAATCAATCAACATTGCGTGAACTACAATGCAAATACACCACTGTGTTTGTGTGTCATGTTTTTTTACACGACTATATTAAAAATACATAGTGCTTGTATTTCAGAGATATACAGATGTAACTAAAAGTGCATTTTCAGAGAGTGCTTTTATGTGTGTTTGAGAGAACGACTATCAAACAACACAGTTATATGTTTTGAAAACTTCTAAGAGAACTACATATTATATTTAGGGGAAGAGAACTATGTAATCAACATTGGTTTACTTGCTTTTTTTAGAGAGAGCAAAAATGACCAAGCTTTGATTCTATATCAACACATTTGACTCGGAACATAGGTTGAGATAAGAGTCGTTTAGTGCATGATTTTATATCAAAGAAACATGGCAGAAGCTTTGGGTAAGAAAACATATGTCAGTTACCAAAAAAATGGCCAAGAAAACTGGGCATGATAGGAGAACTATCACATCCCGTAGCAAATCTAAAACTAACAATCTGAATAATACCCAACAATTGTTAGCTTCAGGAACATCAGATGATCTAAAAGGGAAGACAGATCCACTACAATCACAAGAAGATAGCTTCAACAACAAGCACAAGATACACTACGACATGGTCTATGTTGGGAACGTTACATGGGAAACAAAAAATTCCTACGCACACGAAGACCTATCATGGTGATGTTCATCTACGAGAGGAGATTAGATCCACATGCCCTTGTAGATCGCTAAGCGGGAAGCGTTAAGAAACGCGGTTGATGTAGTGGTACAACTTCCTGATTCAAATCACCGTCATCACACGATCCGTCCCACGATCCTTCCGATCTAGCGCCGAACGGACGACACCTCTGCGTTCAGCACACGTACAACTCGATGACGATCTCGGCCTTCTTGATCCAGCAAGAGAGATGGAGAAGTAGATGAGTTCTCCGGCAGCGTGACGGTGCACTGGTGGTGGTGATGATCTACTCCTGCAGGGCTCCGCCCGAGCTCCGTAGAAATCCGATCTAGAGGGAGAACTACGTGGTATAGGTTTGAATTGCACGTGGCAAAGTTGTGTCTCAAAAGCCCTAAAACCACCAATATATATAGGAGGAGGAGAGGGGATAGCCTTGGGGCTCAAGGGAGCCCAAGGGCATCGGTCGATTGGGAGGAGGTGGACTCCCACCCCAATTCGGTTTGGGGGAAGGAGTCCACTCCTTCCTTCCCACCTCCCTCTTTCCTTGTTTTTTCTTTTCCTTTGGTTTTTTCCACTTGTGGTGCCATAGCCCTCTTGGGATGGCCTCACCAGCCCACTAAGGGCCGGTGCGCCACCCTACGGTTACTGGGCTCACTCCCGGGTGGGTTGGCCCCTCCCGGTGAATACCCGGAACCCATTGGTCACTCCGAGTACACTGCCGGTAATGCCCCAAATCTTTCCGGTAAACAAATGAAACCATCCTATATATCAATCTTCATTTTCGGACCATTCCGGAAACCCTCGTGACGTTCGTGATCTCATCCGGGACTCCGAACAACCTTCGGTCACCAACACATATAACTCAACTATACTAAAACATCATCGAACCTTAAGTGTGCAGACCCTGCGGGTTCGAGAACTATGTAGACATGACCCGAGGCACTCCTCGGTCAATATCCAATAGCGGGACCTGTATATCCATATTGGTTCCTACATATTCTACAAAGATCTTATCGGTTGAACCTTTGTGCCAAGGATTCATATAATCCCGTATAACATTCTCTTTGTCCTTCGGTATGTTACTTGCCCGAGATTTGATTGTCGGTATCCCTATACCTATTTCAATCCCGTTACCGGCAAGTCTCTTTACTCGTTCCGTAATATAAGATCCCGTGACTTACACTTGAGTCACATTGCTTGCAGGGCTTGTATGTGATGTTGTATTACCGAGTGGGCCCCGAGATACCTCTCCGTCACACAGAGTGACAAATCCCAGTCTTGATCCATGCTAACTCAACGGACACCTTCGGAGATACCTGTAGAGCACCTTTATAGTCACCCAGTAACGTTGTGACGTTTGATACGCACAAGATATTCCTCCGGTGTCAGTGAGTTACATGATCTCATGGTCATAGGAATGAATACTTGACATACAGAAAACAATAGCAATAAAATGACACGATCACATCCTACGTTCATAGTTTGGGTCTAGTCCATCACTTGATTCTCCTAATGATGTGATCCAGTTATCAAGTGACAACACTTGCATATGGTCAAAAAACCTTAACCATCCTTGATCAACTGGCCAGCCAACTAGAGGCTTGTTAGGGACATTGTTTTGTCTATATATCCACACATGTATCTATGCTTTCATTCAATACAATTATAGCATGGATAATAAACGATTATCTTGAAATAGGAAATATAATAATGACTATTTTATCATTGCCTCAAGGGTATATTTCCAACAGTCTGAACAGCTAACAAGTGTTACAGAGAACCATCAATCGACCAAGAAGACAGAAACGACCTAGCCTAAGCGAAGGTGAACTTGGTGATGACCTTGCTGCCCTCGAAGACGACGTGCTTGGTGAGCTTGGCGGCAAGGTCGCGGTGGCAGCCATGGCCGGGGTTGAAGAAACCTAGATGCGAGGGGAAGTGGGGGAGGTGAGGCGAGCGGAGACGAGTACTTACAGTCGGGGGTATGCTGGAGGAGCACACC
Source organism: Hordeum vulgare subsp. vulgare (assembly GCF_904849725.1). Classification (NCBI taxonomy): domain Eukaryota; kingdom Viridiplantae; phylum Streptophyta; class Magnoliopsida; order Poales; family Poaceae; genus Hordeum; species Hordeum vulgare. The sequence goes on along the minus strand of NC_058524.1, from coordinate 565,053,805 downwards.
GGCGTCAAGGCGTCGGGCGGCGACGTCTTGAGAAGGAGGAGTAGGCGGCGCGTTGCATTGAGCAAGCGGCGGTGGTGGCGTGTTGAGAAAGCGACGACCGCGTCGTCTGTGCAGAATCCTCGAGGTGGGACTCGAGGTCTGAAAACCGCGTAGAACGAGGGTATCGGAGGGGTTGGGCTGTGAAACCCTCGTGCACCAAACGGTTTGGCAGGGTTCTACGCGGGTTGTGGGCCATGTGAGGAAAATTCTGTGAAAACCCCCTCGATCCACTTCTGTCAAACGAGGCGTAAGTCATGTTTGGTTGCAAGGGATACAATCCACTCGTGGAACAAATATATCCATGAACTCGGTTGATCCTCTATTTGACACCCATCACCTTAACTTGGAGTTGGATTCATTTCACTGCTCGAAGAAGGTTCTTTTCTTCCCCATGGAACATCGCGGAACGAGGTGGGCCAGGCCAGGATTTTCCCGTCCCACCCTCAACCGAACACACACACCATTCTAAGCCGGGAATTATCCCCGCCGGGATCACACTAACCAAACAAGCTTACGCAACTTGTTTCCCCAACCTATTTCATTGAGGGAGACAGAGGGGGCCAACGAAGATCCAAATCTTCTGTAGCCACTCGATCCGATCTCCAGCCGACGCCGGCGACCATGGCTTGCCGTCACCTCCTCCTCCTCCTTCCTCTCATCGCGCTCGCTTTCTCCTCCGCCGTCGCCGCCCCTGAGGTACCCAGCTCTCCCTCTCTTAGCAATCCCTTATCTGTCGTGCCCCCCTTACGATGGCTCCATCCGTATGCGGCCGCAGGGTCAGGGACACGCCGCTGCCGCCTTCATCGACGGCGCGTCGCACCGCTACCTGCGGGATCAGCAAGACGACCAGGTTCGGTCCCCTTCTCTTTCTCTACGGACCAACCCGTTGCTGCTTCTCACGCGCTCGAACGAGTACAGCTAATAGATCGTCAAAACACAAATACCAGATGACAGCACCAAATACTAGCAGTAGCTGTTACAACGCGATATGATGCATTTACGCCGGGGCTCAAAGAGAGCCAACATAGCTAATAGGTCGTCAGCTGCCCAGCCATATATGTCATCTCATCTACTCGTTCTGAAGAAGAAAGTTAAGCACCTATACTCTCCATGGGCACTTAATCAGATAGTTGTATTATCTTTTAGCTACAGGTAGTTACATGCATAGCTAATCAGAGGTACCTATAAAAGCTGACATGCATGCCAAGAAATAGCTTTTTGTTTTGTTTGCTATAAGCACCTCTTCAAGCACCTGCGTTTATACATGCCCGAATAGCACTTTACCCTTGCCTCGACTAATTGCCTCCCCTTACTGCTTCAAGTGTGAAGATGATGCTGGTTACCATGACAGATCAACCTTAGTTTTTGTTTTTATTTCATTCGTACCCCACGTGTCAGTATGATCTCATGATATATGCATTGTCATGCTACAACAGGCCATGTCGATGTCACTTGATGAAGTTTCTGCAGCTGTTTCTGTCTTGCTTGGTTTTGCACCACCTGCCATGCTTCCTGCACCTTCTTCTGCAAAGGTTATTTAGCTTTCATGATTCAGCTACCACTTTGCATGCATAGTGCTACTCCATCTAAGCTATTCAACCTTTGTCTATCTTGATTTTCAGTTAAACGAGTTGCTACTGCCAAAACCATTTGACAGGCCTCGTGCTGTTTTCTTGATGCAAATTGATGGATCCCATGGTATGTTAATTTGTTGGGGATGATTTTACCAGAATTTTTCATGCATTTTGATGTAGCGACTAATGGTGTCTCTCTTGATTATATACCAGACTCTGTCGATAGCTTCGTATCTGATGCCGGTAGTATTTACAAAACCAAGATTGATGGTGCAAAAAGTGCTGCTACAGGGCTTACAGGTCTGACTAATTACTGAGCATCTCCCTGCTTTTGGAACTTGGATGCCCCTACTTCTGTATTTGCCCTGTCAACACATATATATCATTGGTCATGTACGTTGCAGATAAGGATGAATTGATTGTCATTCGTTCAGATGAATCTTCTGGATCAGATGTTCTTGACAATGAACTCACCGACTTGGTAAGTATATTGTTTCTTTTGGAGGAAACTAGTGCTATACAATTTAGAAACTATAAGTAGAATTTTGCGTGCGCAGGCAATCTGGTTAGAGGGATCCTATCAGAAGGCTGATAGCAAATTAAACATCCCATTGAAGAGTGGAAACAGTCTTACTTTGCTCCTCAAGAAGGTTAGCATCGCTTCATCGTCCATTTGCATACTAACCTGAACCTGGCTTTAAAAGAACATAACTCGTCTCTGGGGATGCATTGCCTTTTATTTTAAAATTGGATGAGGTCACTTCCTACTTGACCACAAAATTCATCCAGGAGGTCGTTTCCTAGTTTGTTCAAAATTGACCACAAAATTGTAGGAACTATTTAACTTCATTTGCATGTCTACACAGGAAGTAGACGTTGAATTTGCATCCAGCTTGATCTCCCTTCACAAAACCATCAAAAGCGGTATTCAGGTTCACGAAGATTTCTCAGGAGGCATCGTGAGCCCTGCAGAGTTATTAGTATGCCACTTCACGGGCATTAAGGTAATTATAAACATAAATCTTTAGCTGCAATTTGAATATTCTTATGAACTGTGAACAGCAAAATATTCAAGAGACCCTGTAACTATTCATTATGCAACTTAAATATTATGAACTGTGAATAGACCCAGGCAACACAGCAACAGTATCTTTATGCAACTTAAATATTATTATGAAGCACATGACTCCCCTATGTTAGTGCTATAAAGTTACTTATTTGCTTGGTTTATTTAGGCTCTGGAAGATGAATATGGTTCCACAGAAATTGTCAAGCAGGGAGCTGAAGTAGTTCAAACAGCTCTCACCAAAGCATTTAATCAACTGCAGGGAGCATATAACGGTAACTTACTTTGTGCTGTTGATTGTTGACTTGAAACATAACCTTATGAATCAGTACTCTTGTTTTATTTGCAAATCACTATTGCCAGTTCATATTTTTTCTTCTGCTTGACATTTGTCATGTGTTAATATAGGGAAACTTGTTGGGCTGGTAATATCCACTAAGGAGGCTTCAACATCCTTGGCATCCATCACTGATGGACCGTCTTCACTGCATATCTCAAGACTGCTTGCAGAAGCATCTAAAACTAAGGCTACAGCTTCTATAGCTGCTATATACCTTGTTAGATTGAGTCTTGCATGGATTACAGGGATCATCCTTCTTGTCTCAACCCTCATTGGGGTGAGCATGCTTTCTCGTACTCTTGCCTATTATTGATTAACTTTGTCGAAACGCATCTCTGACGACACTATGTGCTGATTGTGCAGATTTGCCTGCTCATGAACATGCCGCTTACCAAGGACACGCTCCTATATTCAAATGTCAAAATTGATTAGTTTGTGCTGCATATGAATTTTCACACGACGGCAAGGAAGTTTTCAACAGTCATGCTTGGCTTTTTCCTTTGGACCCTGGGGTTTACAGTAGGGACACTGAGTCTGGGCTTGCTGTCCACCCTGTGTAGCATAAACATATTGTTGCTATGTGGATCATTCATTGAGAACTGTATACTGACACTGCTTGTATGGGCTTCTCTTGCTTTTCCATAAATAAATAAAAATAGTTGAGGGGAGTGTATTTTGTCAATTTCAGCGAATATTGTACTGTATTGTTGTAAAATACCAGTATGTGAACAAATTTGCTACTTGGATATTCATTGGGATCACTTTAGTCTTAATACATGATATTGGATGTTTGATTTATTGAGTTGAAATTTCACATAAATTTATTGATCGTATGTAGCTTTTGTGTGTTGCAACGAACCAAGAATGAGTGCTGACTGGTCACTATCCGCGTTGATGTTTTTTTTTTGTGTGGGTACGTAAGTAAGTACTCCCTCCGTTCCTGAATACAAGTCTTTTTAGAGGTTTTTAGTGGTTCTATTAGAAGATTACATATGTGTGTACATAGACAGTGTAGATTCACTTATCTTGCTACGTATATAGTCTTTTAGTGAAATCTTTAAAAATACTTATATTTAAAAACGGAGGGAGTAATTGAGAAAGTTATACAATGTCACTTTAACTGAACAATGTGAGGAACAAAAAGATAGGTACACCGCACTGATTGCCACTGTCTAAAATATTTAAGAAAACAGGAACATGCCGTTTCATCTCACTTCTGGATAGACAGAATACCACTCACTGAATGTACTCCCTTCGTTCCTAGACATAAGTCTTTTAAAGATTTCACTAAAGACTACATACGGAATAAAATAAATAAATCTACACTCTAAAATATGTCTATATACATCTGCATGTAGTCCGTTAGTGAAATCTTTAAAAAAACTATATTTAGGAACGGAAGGAGTAATAAACTTCCGTCCGGTTATTGCTCTGCTCCTGGCTCACCGTATAACCATGTTCACCCATCTTGCTGCTCATGCTAACTGCAGCTTCTATTAGCCTGCTTGAATTTTGCACTGAAAGAGGTAGAAAATTAACATATGGAAAGAGATACTATGAGAAGAAACGGATAGAAGAAAAATATACATGCTTTAAAGTGGCAAATCTTCCGAAGTTCATTAAGAAAAAGAATAAGAAACATACCATATATTTGTTTCACGATTGACATTACAATGCATAGAAGCACTATTCGACATGCAACATATCTGCACAGCTAGCAGAAACAGTCACCATTGAAAACATATGTAATATAATGAACTTGGTGGATGTTAGCGAAAAGAAGAAAGCAAAAAGGCATGATTATTGACAACTATTCAGAAGCAATGCATTGAGAAATTTAAATGTCATTATAGCTATGAAGTATTAAGATCCCTTATAAGTATGACATTTAAAAATAGTAGCTATAACTTTTTGTTAGTTACTTGATGCTAATGCATGTACTATCGGTAAAAACTGGATAAATCAGACCAACACCGAAATGCAGAAACAGTGCTTATATTATATATTCTAACATTGGGAGCAGAATGGTTCAAAAAAAACGTTGGGAGCAAAATAATATTCTAACAACACTTTCGAACTACACGCTCAACACGGGTGCACAACATTGCCAAGCAAAGAGTACTGCAATACCAAGACGAGTGAACTTCCCGTCGCAGAAAGAACTGCACGCATTTTTTGACACCTTTTTTATCTAGCTTTTAAACTGTTTGTTGGAACGAGGCTTATGATACGGCGTTAGAAAGCTATGGATTATGCCCAACTTCGCCATGTTGAACACTTTTCGATATTCCTTGCGGTTTAAGAGCGGTTTCATAAACGGTGGGCGGTTGACAAGTGGCAGCGTGTGTGTTTTCGTGATTTTTTCTATGTCGTTCATTGGAATGAAGCAAACACTACGGCGTTGGAAGGATATCATCGAGACGCAACTTTTTCATATAGAACACTCTCTTTAATTCCTTACGACTTAAGAGTACTTTCAAATTTACTCAAGCATGTAATTCAGTTTTTCAAATTTTTCTATGTTTTTGGTACGGTTTTGCTATAGTTTTTTAACCTTTTGTTGGCAGGAGGCGTGTGATACAGAGTTGGAAGCTATGTAATAGGCACAACTTTCATATGTTAGGTATTCATTGAGATTCCTCACGGTTTTAAATGAATTTTGAAAACCGTGCGGCGGCCAACGAGTGTCAGCGAGCGTATTTTTGTGAATTTTCTAAACCTCTTGTCGGAATGATGCAAATGATACAGCGTTGGAAAGATATCGACGATGCACAACTTTTTCTTGTAGAACACCCTCTCTAATTCCTTACGGTTTAAGAGCGGTTTTGAAATTACCGAATGGGGACACTCTCTTTTTCGAGACACCAAAATTGATGCCTCAACCGCATCAGACACAAGACCACACTGCTTCAAACTGAAAACCGCACTGCATCCTATGGACAAGCGAACTACATGCTTTTTTTGTCACACGTAAATTTTTCAAGCGAAGGAAGTTGATCGCGCTTCACGTCGGGCGTAAATGAACTTCAACACAATTGAGAACTCAACCACACTACTTTTTTTGTACTACAATGGCTGAGAATACCGAACTGCAGGTTTTTAATTTTTTTCAAAGTGAACCACACACATTTTGCTACAATGTAGTGCAAACTCCTCAACAATAACCTTGTTAATATAGAGACGCACACGGAAAGTACACACGTGCAACAACCAAAAAAGTACTTAACCATCGAGCTGCAAGGGTGGTGCTAATGATTTTTGAATGCACACACAACTGAACCTAACCGCACTACACACACGACCAAATTACATCGGGGAAACCACATGCCTGAGCGTCACGCCGCTGAAATCCCGAACTGCACACGCCAATTCACCAAACCGTAATGGACTTCATTACGAGTTGCTTGCCGTCGTCCGCCCGCGTGCGCTGCTAGGTGGTGCCTCGCGTCAGGAGGAGGAGGTGAGATGGAGAAGGGGAAGATGAAGGTCGACGGCAAGGTGGTGCACTACAAACTACGAGACCCCATGCCCAAACTACATGTGTTCTATGGAACTGCGTGAGCCATGCCCTGAATTTCATGCCCACTGCATAGCGTACACTGATGTCTACTACGCAATTTTATTCTTGTAGACTCTGTTGCCCCTCCAAGCGCAGAGTTTTTTAGGACAGTGGCAATTTTCCTTCAAGTGGATGACTTAAGGTTTATCAATCTGTGGGAGGTGTAGGATGAAGATTGTCTCTCTCGAACAACCGTGCAATCAAATACAAGAAATCTCTTGTGTCACCAACACACCCAACACAATGGTAAATTGTATAGGTGCACTAGTTCGGCGAAGAGATAGTGATACAAGTGTAGTATGGTAGTAGATATAGGGTTTTTTTAATCTGAAAATATAAAAACAGCAAGGTAGCAAATGTAAAAAAACGAGCAAAACATTGTATAAATGCTTGGTAATATGGCCTAGGGTTCATACTTTCGCTAGTTCTCAACAATGCTAACATAATAGAATCATATGATCACCCCTCAGCGTGCAACAAAGAATCACTCCAAATTTCCTATCTAGCGGAGAACAATAAGATGAAATTGGTGTAGGTAGTAGAACCGCCACTAGTAGAAAAGAGGCCTTTGGTTTGACGCATTAGTCCGAGTTGGTTTTTGAACCGCGACTAATGCTTCCACTAGTTCCAGTTCATGAGGCTAGGCTTTTGTCCCGGATTATTAGAAACCTCTAGTCCCGGTTTGTGTTAAAAACGAGACTAAAGGGGTGGTGGCAGGGTTGCGCCAGGCTTGGGCCCTTGCGAGGGCCATTAGTCCTGGTTGGTAATACAAACCAGGACTAGAGATAGATCTCTGCTTTCTCTTTTCTCTCCTCCGTTCTCTTCCATTGCTCGAGTTCATTCTCAATTTCTTCCTAGATGTCGTTGTTTTGATATAGGGGTTACCCTGACGGCATATGCCATGGGATGGCTAATCGAGGTGAGGGCAAGGCTGTCGTGGATGATCCGGGACGGGATAGGGTAATAGCGCGCGGTGGTTTACCCAGGTTCAGGGCTCTCCGGAGAGATAATACACCTACTCCTGCATGTGTGTATATGATGTATATTGGCAGTACAAGGTTGCTCCTGGAGCTGTATTGGAGGAGGAAGAGAGCTGAGCGCCTCCTCCTTGGCCTCATGTCTGAGTGTGTGTATGTGGGGGCCGAGAGCCTGAGAGAGTGAGAGGGCAGCCTAAGGCCTTTTGTATGGATGTGCAGCTTGGTATGTAAGCTACGGTGGATAGCTTACATACCAAGCTGCTTGGTATGTAAGCTACCCACCGTAGCTTACATACCAAGCAGCTTGGTATGTAAGCTACCATGGGTAACTTACATGCCAAGCTATATGCAGCTTGGGACCTAAGCTATGCTTGTCCCCTGGGGCACTTTATAAACCAGCGCCCAGGGGACAAGTTACACTGTAGATAAAGCAGTACGACGCCTGAGAGGACGTCGTAGTTGACTACGACTAGTCGTCGGGCTGGCGTAGCCGGCTGGACAGCGGAGCCGGCCGGAGTGGGCAGGCACCCCGCTCGACTCTGCGTCTTTGGGGTACCTGGGGATTATTCCCCCGACAGTAGCCTCCGAGCCTCCGTGCGACTCAAAGAGCCGGACGGAGGGTTTTCGCAGTCGTTGTTGATGCAGAAGTTGTCGATGACGGTCGATTGCAAGCCGGGGACGGAGTGGCTTGTTTTCAGCCCGAGCCGGCGACCCTTTGTAGCTGAACTTTGCATGCATCCGGCCTTACGTGGCGTTACCTCGCCAGCCAGACGACCGGAGCTAGTCCGCAAGCTCGTACGGGGTGACCAGGGATCAACCGGCTTACACTATGTGTTCTTTTACAATAGGGAGGGCGTTCGAGCGGCTAGCGAGCCCCCGAGCTTGTCAAAGCCAGCAAGGGGCGTGCGCTGCGTAGCCTCCGAGCCCGAGTCGGCGACCCTTTGTAGCCGAACTTTGCATGCATCCGGCCTTACCTGATGTCACCTCGCAAGCCAAACGGCCGGAGCCAGTCCGCAAGCTCGTACGGGGTGACGAGGGATCAGCCGGCTTACACTATGTGTTCTTTTACAATAGGGAGGGGGTGGCTTGTTTTCAGCGGGGGCGCGCCAGCGCACCCGCTGGGTGTAGCCTCCGAGCCTCCGGGCGACTCGAAGAGTTAGGCGGAGGGTCTTTGCTGTTGTTGGAGTAGACGGTAGCGTCGGGGATGTCGGGCGCGGACGCAATGTCCGCCAACTGGTGCACGCGAGGCGCTGCCGGGCACGGACGCGGGGTCCGCCGGCTGGTGCGCACGAGGCGCTGCCGCGCGCGGACGCGGGGTCTGCCAGCCGGTGCGCGCGAGGCGCCGCCGGGCGCGGACGCGAGGTCCGCTGGCTGGCTGTTTCCATCGGGGGCGCGCAAGCGCACCCGCTGGGTGTAGCCTCCGGGCGACTCGAAGAGTAAGACGGAGGGTCTTTGTTGTTGCTGGAGTAGACGGTAGCGTCGGGGATGTCGGGCGCGGACGCAATGTCCGCCGAATGGTGCGCGCGAGGCGCTGCCGGGTGCGGACGCGGGGTCCGCCGGCTGGTGCGTGCGAGGCGATGCCGGGCACGGACGCAGAGTCCGTCGGCTGACTGTTTCCATCGGGGGCGCGCAAGCGCACCCGCTGGGTGTAGCCTCCGGGCGACTTGCAGAGTCGTGCGGAGGCTTCTTGCTGTTGTTGTAGCAGATGTTGATGATGTTGGCCGGCTACGGGCCACAGCCGTCAATGCCCTAGCCGGACAGGAGTAGCCAGCGGCCGGAAGCCGTCCGGGCTCCAGCCATCCGGGTGATGGGAGGTTCTCGCCAAGATGATCATGCAAAAGACAAGGTTAGTAGATGCAGACATGTCTAATATTTGGTTTTGGGAGTGCAAGTTTATGCAAAGGGCGTCGGCTCGGTTTCGACCGAGCCCCCTTAAGTCTTTTTCATGTTCTCCCCGCTCTTTGGCTTTTGCTCTTGCTAGCCGGACAGCCGGGAGCCAGTCTGTAGCTGAGGCGAAGAGTGGGCCGCGGAATGGTCCGTACAGTACTCGGATTCTGGGAGCAGACTCGACCGAGCAGATACTCACAAATAAAACGATCGAGCCCCCTTAAGTCGTTTTCATGTTCTCCCCGCTCTTTGGCTTTTGCTCTTGCTAGCCGGACAGCCGGGAGCCGGTCTGTAGCTGAGGCGAAGAGTGGGCCGCGGAATGGAGCGTACAGTACTCGGACTGTGGGAGCAGACTCGACCGAGCAGATACTCACAAATGAAACGACCGTGTCGCCCAAGCCGTTTTCTCCCTGGGCGTTTTTCGCGTGTGGTGACCTCCAGCTTTTGCTCTCGCTAGCCGGACAGCCGGGGTGCGGTCTGTAGCTGAGACAAAGAGCGGGCCTTCGGTACCGTACAGGTTACTAAGCCGTCCATGAAAACGAACGTATCAGGCCAAACGGCCGACCCGAGGCCGAGACTAGCTAGCGCCGGGTGAACAGTAAAGCAACTGAAACAGATGCGGGGATGGCCTCCGAGGGTCGCTCGGGGTATCCATATTTTGTGCATGGTGTAAAAACATGTAGATGAACAGCTCACATTGCTTTTTTACAGTCGGCAAGACGGTTGTTGTCGATGATGATCGGTGCGGCTTGCAGTCGTCGTGGCGTTTTGCTAGACGAGAACACCGGGGCACCCGCTGGGTGTAGCCGCCGAGCCTCTGGTGGTCGGCTGGTATGCCAGTATGCCGGGAGTCGAAGCAAATGGGCGACCGGAGTCGGCCAGATGTCGAAGTAGACGGGCAACCGGAGTCGGCCGATGTCGAAGTAGACGGGCGACCGGAGTCGGCCGATGTCGAAGTAGACGGGCCACCGGAGTCGGCCGATGTCGAAGTAGACACGACCGAGTCGATCTGGCGCCCACTCCATTTTTTATTTTTTTTTGAACCGGCAGCCAGCTAGCTAGCCGGTCGTGGGCGCACACATGCATATGGCCAAGCAGTACACATGCACGCGGCCAAGCAGTCGGCCATGCACGTACATATGCATGCGGCCAAGCACCCGGATGTGCGCGCACATGCAGGCGGCCAAGCAGACGGGAGCCGGCGGGCGCGCGGGAGACGGCCAGTGCGGGGCGGCGAGCCGGCGGGCGCGGGGCGACGAGCCGGCCAGCGCGCGGGAGATGGCGAGCGCAGGGCAGCGAGCCGGCGAGCGCGGGGCGACGAGCCGGCGAGCGCGTGGGAGACGGCCAGTGCGGGAGACGGCACGGACGTGGTGCAGCCGGCCAAGTACCTTGGCTACCAGGCGGCCAGCCGGCCAGGCCATGCACGCACGTGATGCAGCCGGCCAAGCATGTAGCACCAGGCCACACAAACAGCGTAGCTCGCCAGGGCATGTAGCCGGCCATGCATGTACGCCGTAGTGCAGCCGAGTCAGGCCACGCACGCACCATATGCATGCATGCATACAAATGCTTGTGGCCAAGCAGCCAAGTAGCCTAGTAAGTTAGTAACCCGACGTGCGTGCATGCGTGCAGACGGGGATGGCCAGCACATGAACTGGTGGGAGCCGTCCAGGTGCGGCGAGGGCGAGCCGGCAGGCGCGCACGAGTTGGCCGGGCGCGCCATGGTGAGCCGACCGGCGCCACGCACGGAGCCACGCGCAGGGGCACGGGCGAGCGGAGCAACGTGAACACGTCGGAGGGTATGTGGGGCAGCGGCGATGCATGAGCTTCGCAGGTCCGCAGTTTGGACGCGCCGGCGGGGCGCGCTGCAGGAGCGGACGAAGCCATGGTGCGCAGCGGCGAGGCCACAGGCGGACCTGCACATATGGGCGAAGAAGCGGACGACGTGGAGGACGCCAAACGCGGCGTATGCGGAAGCGGATCGAAGGCGAACGACACGAGCACGCCGCCACGCACGGTACGTCGGGGGCGTGCTGATGTCGAGCCCCCGAGCAACGCCGGAGAAACGGCATCAAATGTCGCGGTGGTGACGATGAAGAGGGTCCCGCCCAGACCGCGGTTCCAGCGGCAACTGGCCCCACCGTGGGCGTCAAATGTCGTTATTTTGATATAGGGGGTATCCTGACGGCATATGTCATGGGATGGTTAATCGAGGTGAGGGCAAGGCTGTCGTGGATGATCCGGGACGGGATAGGGTAATAGCACGCGGTGGTTTACCCAGGTTCGGGGCTCTCAGGAGAGATAATACCCCTACTCCTGCATGTGTGTATATGATGTATATTGGCAGTACAAGGTTGCTCCTGGAGCTGTATTGGAGGAGGAAGAGAGTTGAGCGCTGTAACAACCAAGATGTGGTCCTTTCCGATCTGGGGGTCGAGGCCCCCGAATAGGAAAGAAGCGCATCTAAGCGTTTCGCAAGCAAGTAACATAACACAAATAATAATAAAAGTAGACAATTCGGGATTCGACTGTCTTCTTATTAAAGCTCAGAGTACAACACAGATACAATCAAGGTAGTTCCGCTACGGACTACAAAACATGGAAAATGCTATGCTACCCTGCTGCAGGCCCACGATCACGACCACACCTCAGTCCTCTGGATAGTTCACGTAGAGGTGGTCTGTCTCCTCGTCGTACTGCCACGCCAGCTGGGTGACGTCGGGATCATCTGCCTCTGGGGTACCTGTACCTGCTAGGAGTTTAGGAGGAATCCGTGAGCCACGGGGACTCAGCAATCTAAGACCTTGGTGCCAGAACTAGTCATGTTATTGGGTAAGGTAGGGGAGAAGTGTATTAGGCTGCAGCATCCTATGCTTGATTAAGTGGCTAACTTACGCAAATTAGAAGTAAAGGTGGTCTACACTAACGGTCGGATTTACTTGATCACTAAGTGATCTGAACACCTACCTACGGCGTTCATAACCCCACCGTGTTTTCGATCGAAGAGAGATCTTCGAAGGGACAGTCACGGTTACGCACACAGTTGGCAGTTTTTATTTATTTATGTTTAAGTTCTCTAATACCGGATGTTATCAAAATATTCCAAATTGCCACATAACCGCGGGCACGGCTTTCCGAAAGATTAAACCCTGCAGGGGTGCTCCAACTAGTCCATCACAAACGAACACAGGCCGCAAAGGCATCCTCTATCACGAATCTCGTGATCTCGTCGGATTCCTTAGAGGAAAACCTCAACTCTGGGGGAACCCAAAGCTTCACTGGGATTCCTATACGCAAGATATACCGCTTAGGTAAGGCAAGGCTAGCAGGACCTCCCGACGTGTCGACGACCCCGATAAGAGCCGCGTATCTCAGTCTCAGGACACGCCGGATGGAACTAGCTACAGGTACCAAACCTCAAGTTTCCTTGTGGTGGCCCCGCAGGCAGACCAGTTGGGACCAACACTCATGAGGAGCACTGGCCCGGGTTTGTTGAATTAAAGATCCTCGGGGTAGCTACTCCCTATGCAGATTATTATAAACTTGTTAGCAAATTAACACCAATGTTGGGTCCTGTCGGACAAGCCTTAGCACTATGCGATTTATCGAGGGGTCTCCATAACAACCCCGAACGTGTTAGGAGCGATCATTATGGAATCAAACACCGGTAGCCGGTAACTAAGGCGGCAATAACGGAACAAAGAACCCGGCAAAAGGCTAGGCCTTCCGTCATTTACCAAGTATATAGGTGCATTAAATAAATAACAGAATTTGATATGATGATATCAAGCTCATGTTATCACATGAGTCAAAACCCCTGCAACTAGCAACGCTAACATAAGTAGCTGAGCAAGCCTACTTAGCCATACAAGTTTGCTAGGAAGGAGTACGGTGTTTGGGCTCATGGCATATGAAGAGACAATTTAATTTCAGTGGTAGGCAGCGAGCAATTTGGCATGGAAACGAAACTAACATAACAAGTCTAGAGATGGAATCAAGGTCATATCATCTTGCCTGTGATATCCTCAGCTTGGAATGGTTCTGGATCGTCCTGCACGTACTCTCCTGACTCCACGTATTGCCCAACATAAGAATAACAGCCAATGAACAGCAGCACCACAAGATGCAACAATCACATGATGCATGAGATGAAAATTGAGCATGCACCACTATTTCTATCACTAGCACAAGCAAAATAAACTACTGCAAGTTTCTGGACAGAACTGTACACTAAGCTATTTTGGCATGCATGAGAATGACATGAACAGATGCAGCTCGTGAAAACGGTGCAAAACCATATAAAGAACATCGCAAACGGAGCTACGGATCAACGGGAATCAACGAAACAAGATATGAAGCTCTACGTGGAAGATTCAACACCACACACTCAAATGGCACAAATCTGGTATTCCCAGGTTGCCAAGACCTGTATCATTCCAACATGAATGAATTTGAGCAAGGAAGAACACCACAACATCAATCAAGCAAACACATTGTTCAACATGACAAAACTACCTAATCTGCCTTAATCTGCATCTTAGCTCTTTGGGAGCTGCATGCAACATAGCTACAGGTCTTCAAACATGACAAATAATATAGGTGGCTGTTTCCAACCAAGAACACTACAAGCACCAGCAAGAATCACAGAAAAAGGAATTAAACTCTAGAAGATACAAGGTCACAAACTTTCCCAAAACCATCAGATCTCAGGGACTTGGTGAAAATTCCTGCACCTGAGTTTCTATCTCTGTTCTGAAGCTTTTTGACAGCAATCAAAACACAACCTACTGGACACCAAATGATTTGAAAATTGACAGGAAGCTTCACAAACATACCAGGTTCAAAATCCTAGCACTGAACTAAGGCTAGTTCTCAACATAATGACCAGCACATCCTCATCTATAAGAGAAGAAAATGTTTCCAGCATCCCAGACTTAGTGAAATTTCAGAGTTCACTAATCTGGAATTTTTCAGCCACATGCCCACTTTGTCTAGGCATAGTATGCACACACATAACACCAAGAGGTAATTGACACCACTATGGTGTAGAGCAAAACCCCTACTACTAACACACAAAAACTCATGCCCTTGGCCTCCACCTATTCCATGGAATCAAAGATCAAACTTGCTACAAATCTGAATATGCAACTCCATAAAGTACCCTTCTAAGACGACAACTACAAAGGTAGGGTTCATGTGCACAATGACAAAGTGACATGGGGGTTTGAACCCCATGTTTGTGTCATGCACATCAACATCACAAGCATATCTACCAAACTATCCCCACACACAAACCCCATGCCCTCTCACATATAGACATGTGAAGGTGCATAGTTTTGCAAAGGTGGGGAAGTTCCACACACACACATATACTCCACATCATTCACATCAACATCATTCTCTAGATCAACACACAAACCTACACATACTAAACATGGCTTGCACACACACACACTACATATATGACCAACACCAAAATATACTAGGCTACACAAGTTGCAACAGAGAGGAGGAAACAAATAACTGCCACATGATGTAGCAATAACATGGCATCACATCTAGCAATACAAGAGAAAACAACAAGGGAAACAAAAACAACAAAAATAAAAGGGGTGAGGGGGAATCGAACCCTGCACCCTCTGCTAGCACCCCCAACAGCATTACCACTCTACTGCAGTCTCTAGTTCGATAGCAACAAGGGAAAGATCAAGTTATATAGCAAGTGCAGCTATTGCATGCCACTATGCCAAGAAGCAGGAACTAAAAAGGGGGCAAGCTGGGATTCGAACCCACACCCTCTCGAAGACAAACACCTGCTATACCACTGCGCTACGACATGGTGATTGACAGAACAGGGATCTGAAACAGGTAAGCTAACATGACACCCCCTCTGCCTACAGAGAACACCAGCGACAGGGAGTTCGCCGGGGTGTTCTCTGGGGTTGCTGCTGCGCTGCGCTACCGGAGGCGAGCCCCCTACACGTCCAGCGTTACCTACGGGGGGAAAGAACCTCTGCTACATGTAACACCGAAACCACCACGCCTCTACTCGATCTGCTGCTGTTGCGCTACCGGACGAGACTACTACTGCACGGAGGTGCGCCGGCAACAGGGAGGCCGCCGGTGCACCGCACTGCTGTTGCTGCCGCTGCTGTGCGCGGGGAGATCAAGGCGCTATGCTGCTGCACCACGAGGAGGGCGACTTCCTACTGCTACTGCTACTGCATGCACCACGAAAAGCTCCAGACTGCACGTACACTTGCTGCAGACGCACGGCACGGCTACCTGCAACCGGCTCGTCGGAACCAACGAGGGAGAAGGGAAGAGAGGGCCTTGCTCACCTCGGGGGAAGAAGGACGAGCCGCTCGGGAGGAAGACGCCGACGGTTCGCTGCTGGCGACGAAGTAGAGGAAGACGACGGGAACTCCGGGGCCGAGGCGATGGCGCGCTCCTGGCCGACGTTGTGGTCGCCCCTCGTCCTCAACGCTGGTGGGAATGGGTCGCGGGGAGTCTCCCCGAGCCCGTGGACATGGCCACCGGCGCCGGAGATGGCGGGAGGACGGCGTAGACGCGGCGGAGCTCCTCTGCTTCTCTCTGCTACTAGCTACAGGAGACTTACAGAGAAGAAAGAGGAGAAAGGAGGGAGGTGGCGGCGCTGGGGAGAAGGAGAGGGAACCCTAGGGGAGGAGGAGGGTTCCCTCCACCTTATATCACCTCGGGGAAGACGCTGGAGCCACAGGATTAAGGGGAGGCGATCGAGAGGTGGAGCTGCGTTCATACGTGCATGACGTCGGGAGGAAGAAGAGGGGTCTCGCGTGGGCTGCTACACTGCTCGAAGGGGTATGGGCCTAGGAGAGAAACTGGGCCTCTCTGGGTGGGAGGGAGCCCACCAGAGAAGGAAGAAATAAAACAGCCTTGGCATTATTCCTAATTAGGTAAAAAAACAGAGAAAGAAAAGAAACCCTCACGACTACTGCTGATAGTAAAAATCAAAACAAAAATGACCCTGGGCCTAAAAATACCTAAGCTTTTAAAATAAAATGCTAAAGGAATTTTATGGGGCATTTAAATAAATACAAAACAGCAATTAATTATACTGTTTTGTGATTTATATACACCCTCAAGACCAAAATAAAACTCCACATCATCATCCCCACAATAACCTCTAAGTACAAGACATTTTAAAACAGCTCTTGTGAAGATGGAATTTGAACATGAGAAAATAGGAGAGGAAAAGGGTTTGAAAGTTGCAATGGGCTTTGAAAATCCCAAGCAACCACTCCTACACTCCACACACCATCATCACATGACATCACACATGAAATCACAAGGTAGCTAACCACAAGATCACCACCTACATCTATTACTAACACCACAAGAAATCATAGTGCAACAACTCAGGTAAGGGCATGCAATAATATGCTATGCATGCATGCATGAGAAGGAAATAGAAGGAACACACATGAAATCATGGTATCAACTTTAACATCATAATCTCTGACAAGGTGGTCCCACATGAAGTAGGTCCAAAAAGGGAAGGTTCTACACTTGGGGCATTACAAGCGCCTCCTCCTTGGCCTCATGTCTCAGTGTGTGTATGTGGGGGGGCCGAGAGCCTGAGAGAGTGAGAGGGCAGCCTAAGGCCTTTTGTATGGATGTGCAGCTTGGCTACGGTGGGTAGCTTACATACCAAGCTGCTTGGCATGTAAGCTACGGTGGGTAGCTTACATACCAAGCTGCTTGGCATGTAAGCTACCATGGGTAGCTTACATGCCAAGCTATATGCAGCTTGGGACCTAAGCTATGCTTGTCCCCTGGGGCACTTTATAAACCAGCGCCCAGGGGACAAGTTACACTGTAGATGAAGAAGTACGACGCCTGAGAGGATGTCGTAGTTGACTACGACTAGTCGTCGGGCTAGCGTAGCTGGCTGGACAGAGGAGCTGGCCGGAGCGGGCAGGCACCCCGCTCGACTCCGCCTCTTTGGGGTACCTCGGGATTATCCCCCCCCCCCCCCCCCACACTAGATTTGTCAAGATTTGAGCGTCCCATCCATCCAAGTGTTCACAAAGGTTAGCAACTTTGTCCTTTCATCTCTCATTGCTAGATTTGTTGGAAATATGCCCTAGAGGCAATAATAAATTAGTTATTATTATATTTCTTAGTTCATGATAATCGTTTATTATCCATGCTATAATTGTATTGATTGGAAACATAGTGCATGTGTGGATACATAGACAAACCACTGTCCCTAGTAAGCCTCTAGTTGACTAGCTCGTTGATCAAAGATGGTCGAGGTTTCCTGACCATAGGCAAGTGTTGTCACTTGATAACGGGATCACATCATTAGGAGAATATGTGATGGACTAGACCCAAACTAATAGACGTAGCATGTTGATCGTGTCTTTTTGTTGCTACTGTTTTCTGCGTGTCAAGTATTTGTTCCTATGACCATGAGATCATATAACTCACTGACACCGGAGGAATGCTTTGTGTGTATCAAACGTCGCAACGTGACTGGGTGACTATAAAGATGCTCTACAGGTATCTCCGAAGGTGTTCGTTGAGTTAGTACGGATCGAGACTGGGATTTGTCACTCCGTGTGATGGAGAGGTATCTCGGGGCCCACTCGGTAATACAACATCACACACAAGCCTTGCAAGCAATGTGACTTAGTGTAAGTTGCGGGATCTTGTATTACGGAACGATTAAAGAGACTTGCCGGTAAACGAGATTGAAATAGGTATGCGGATAATGACGATCGAATCTCGGGCAAGTAACATACCGAAGGACGAAGGGAATGACATACGGGATTATATGAATCCTTGGCAGTGAGGTTCAAACGATAAGATCTTTGTAGAATATGTAGGATCCAATATGGGCATCCAGGTCCCGCTATTGGATATTGACCGAGGAGTCACTCGGGTCATGTCTACATAGTTCTCGAACCCGCAGGGTCTGCACACTTAAGGTTCGACGTTGTTTTATGCGTATTTGAGTTATATGGTTGGTTACCGAATGTTGTTCGGAGTCCCGGATGAGATCACGGACGTCACGAGGGTTTCCGGAATGGTCCGGAAATGAAGATTGATATATAGGATGACCTCATTTGATTACCGGAAGGTTTTCGGAGTTACCGGGAATGTACCGGGAATGACGAATGGGTTCCGGGTGTTCATCGGGGGGGCAACCCACCCCGGGGAAGCCCATAGGCCTTTGGGGTGGCGCACCAGCCCTTAGTGGGCTGGTGAGACAGCCCAAGAAGGCCCTATGCGCCATAGGAAGAAAATCAAAGAGGAAAAGGAAAAAAAGGAGGAGGTGGGAAAAAGGGGAAGGACTCCTCCTTCCAAACCTAGTTGGATTCGGTTTGGAAGGGGAGGACTCCCCCCCTTGGCTCGGCCGACCCCCTCAAGGCCAAGGGAAGGCTCCCCCTATCCCACCTATATATACGGAGGTTGTAGGGCTGATTTGAGACAACTTTTGCCACGGCAGCCCGACCACATACCTCCACGGTTTTACCTCGAGATCGCGTTTCTGCGGAGCTCGGGTGGAGCCCTGCTGAGATTAGATCACCACCAACCTCCGGAGCACCGTCACGCTGCCGGAGAACTCATCTACCTCTCCGTCTATCTTGCTGGATCAAGAAGGCCGAGATCATCGTCGAGCTGTACGTGTGCTGAACGCAGAGGTGTCGTCCGTTCGGCACTAGATCGGAGCGGATCGTGGGATGGATCGCGGGACGGTTCGTGGGACGGTTCGCGGGGCGGATTGAGGGACGTGGGGACGTTCCACTATATCAACCGCGTTTCTTACCGCTTCTGTTGTGCGATCTACAAGGGTACGTAGATCGGAAATCCCCTCTCGTAGATGGACATCACCATGATAGGTCTTCGTGCGCGTAGAAAATTTTTTGTTTCCCATGCGACGTTGCCCAACAATGGTATCAGAGCTAGGTTCATGCGTAGATGTCTTCTCGAGTAGAACACAAAAGTTTTTTGTGGGCGGTGATGTGCGTTTTTCTGCCCTCCTTAGTCTTTTCTTGATTCCGCGGTATTGTTGGATCGAAGCGGCTCGGACCGACATTACTCGTACGCTTACGAGAGACTGGTTTCATCGCTACGAGTAACTCCGTTGCTCAAAGATGACCGGCGAGTGTCGGTTTCTCCAACTTTAGTTGAATCGGATTTGACCGAGGAGGTCCTTGGATGAGGTTAAATAGCAATTCATATATCTCCGTTGTGGTGTTTGCGTAAGTAAGATGCGATCCTACTAGATACCCATGGTCACCACGTAAAACATGCAACAACAATTAGAGGACGTCTAACTTGTTTTTGCAGGGTATGCTTGTGATGTGATATGGCCAACGATGTGATGTGATATATTGGATGTATGAGATGATCATGTTGTAATAGTTAATATCGACTTGCACGTCGATGGTACGGCAACCGGCAGGAGCCATAGGGTTGTCTTTAAACTAACGTTTGTGCTTGCAGATGCGTTTACTATATTGCTAGGACGTAGCTTTAGTAGTAATAGCATGAGTAGCGCGACAACCCCGATGGCGACACGTTGATGGAGATCATGGTGTGACGCCGGTGACAATAAGATCGTGCCGGTGCTTTGGTGATGGAGATCAAGAAGCACATGATGATGGCCATATCATGTCACTTATGAATTGCATGTGATGTTAATCCTTTATGCACCTTATCTTGCTTAGAACGACGGTAGCATTATGAGGTAATCTCTCACTAAAATTTCAAGACGTAATTGTGTTCTCCCCGACTGTGCACCGTTGCGACAGTTCTTCGTTTCGAGACACCACGTGATGATCGGGTGTGATAGACTCAACGTTCACATACAACGGGTGCAAAACAGTTGCACACGCGGAACACTCGGGTTAAGCTTGACGAGCCTAGCATGTGTAGACATGGCCTCGAAACACATGAGACCGAAAGGTCGAGCATGAATCGTAAAGTTGATATGATTAGCATAGAGATGCTTACCACTGAAACTATTCTCGACTCACGTGATGATCGGACTTGAGATAGTGGATTTGGATCATGTACCACTCAAATGACTAGAGAGATGTACTTTTTGAGTGGGAGTTCTTAAGTAATATGATTAATTGAACTAATTGTCATGAACATAGTCTAATGGTCTTTGCGAATTACGATGTAGCTTGCGCTATAGCTCTACTGTTTTTTATATGTTCCTAGAGAAAATGTAGTTGAAGGTTGATAGTAGCAAACTTTGCAGACTGAGTCTGTAAAACTGAGGATTGTCCTCGTTGCTGCGCAGAAGGCTTATGTCCTTAATGCACCACTCGGTGTGCTGCACCTCGAGCGTCGTCTGTAGATGTTGTGAACATCCGACATACACGTTTCTGATGACTACACGATAGTTCAGTACAAAATACTTAATGGCTTAGAAGCAAGGCGCCGAAGACGTTTTGAAACATCACGGAACATGAGAGATGTTCTAAAGAGATGAAATTGTGATTTCATGCTTGTGCCCTTGTTAAGTGGTATGAGACCTCCGACAAGATTCTTTGTCCACGAAGTAAAGGAGAAAAGCTCAATCGTTGAGCGTGTGCTCAGATTATCTGAGTACGACAATCGCTTGAATCAAGTGGGAGTTGATCTTCCAGATAAGATAGTGATGGTTCTCCAAAGTCACTGCCACCAAGCTGTGAGAGCTTCGTGATGAACTATAACATATCAAGGATATATACAATGATCCTTGAGCGATTCACGATGTTTGACACTGCGAGAGTAGAAATCAAGAAGGAGCATCAATAGTTGATGGTTAGTAAAACCACTAAGTTTCGAGAAAGGCAAGGGCTAGAAGGGATACTTCGTGAAATGGCAAAGCAGTTGCTGCATTAATGAAGAGACCCCAGATTAAACCCAAGCCCGGGACTAAGTGCTTCTGTTATGAGGGGAGCAGCCACTGAGGCGGAGCAACTCTAGATACTTGGTAGATAAGAAGGTTGGCAAAAGTCGAAAGAAGTATATTTGATATACATGATGTTGGTGTGTACTTTACTAGTACTCCTAGTAGCACGAGGGTATTGGATACCGGTTCGGTTGCTAAGTGATTAGTAACACGAAATGAAAGCTACGGCATAAACGGAGACTAGCTAAAGGCGAGGTGACGATACGTGTTGGAAGTGTTTCCAAGGTTGATATGATCAAACGTCGCACGCTCCCTCTACCATCGGGATTGGTGTTAAACCTAAATAATTGTTATTTGGTGTTTGCGTTGAGCATGAACATGATTGGATCGTGTTTGTTGCAATACGATTATTCATTTAAAAGAATAATAGTTATTCTATTTGCTTGAATAATTACCCTCAATGGTTTATTCAATCTCGATCGTAGTGTTACACATATTCATAATATTAGTGCCAAAAGATAAAAGGTAATAATGATAGTACCACTTAGTTGTGGCACTGCCACTTGAGTCATGTTGGTGTAAAATGCATGAAGAAGCTCCATGTTGATGGATCGTTTGGACTCACTTGATTTTGAATCACTTGAGACATGCAAAACATGCCACGTGAAACAAGTAGAGTAACTTGTTGGGAGTAATGCATTTTTGATGTGTGCAGTCCAATAAGTGCTAAGGCACGCAGTGGATATCATTATGTTCTTACTTCACTAACGATTTGAGTAGATACAAGAGTATTTACTTGATGAATCACAAGTCTGAAATGTTGAAAAGTTCAAAGCTATTTTAGAATGAAGATCGTCGTGACAAGAGGATAAATAGTCTACGATATGATCATAGAGATGATATCTGAGTTACGAGTTTTGGTACGCAGTTAAGACAATGTGGAAACTGTTTCGCAGTTCATGCCACCTGGAACATCATAGTGTGATGATGTGTCTGAACGTCATAGCCACGCACTATTTGGTATGGTGCATGCTATGATGTCTCTTATCGAATTACCACTATCGTTTATGGGTTATGCATTAGAGACAACCGCATTCACTTTAAATAGGGCAGCGCGTGTTTCCGTTGAGATGACACAGTATAGACTGAGGTTTAGAGAAATCTAAACTATCGTTTCTTGAAAGTTTGGGGCTTCGACACTTATGTGAAAAAGTTTCAGTCTGATAAGCTCGAACCCAAAGCGGATAAATGCATCTTCATAGGATATCCAAAACAGTTGGGTACATCTCCTATCTCAGATCCGAAAGCAAAGTGTTTGTTTCTAGAAACGGATCCTTTCTCGAGGAAAGGTTTCTCTCGAAAGAATTGAGTGGGAGGGTGGTAGAACTTGATGAGGTTATTGAACCATCACTTTAACTAGTGTGTAGCAGGGCACAGGAAGTTGTTCCTGTGGCGCCTACACCAATTGAAGTGAAAGCTGATGATGGTGATCATCGAGCATCGGATCAAGTTACTACAAACCTCGTAGGTTGACAAGGTCGCGTACTACTGCAGAGTGGTACGGTAACCCTGTCTTGGAGGTCATGTTGTTGAGCAACAGTGAACCTACGAGTTATGGAGAAAGCAATGGTGGGCCCGGATTCCGACAAATGGCTGGAGGCCATGAAATCCGAGAGAGGATCCATGTATGAAAACAAAGTGTAGACTTTGGAAGAACTACTTGATGGTCATAGGACTATTGAGTAAAGATGTATCTTTAAAAGGAAGACAGACGATGATGGTGATAAGTCACTATTAAGAAAAGCTCGACTTGTCGCAAAGATGTTTCCGACAAGATCAAACAGTTGACTATGATGAGACTTTCTCACTCGTAGCGATGCTGAAAGTCTGTTAGAATTATGTTAGTAGTTGTTGCATTGTTTATGAAATATTGCACATAGGATGTCAAAACATTGTTTCTTCGACGGTTTCCTTGAGCAAACATTGTATGTGATACAACCAGGAGGTTTTGTTGATCCTAAAGATACTAGCAAGTATGCAAGCTCCAGCGATCCTTCAATGGACTGGTGCAAGCATCTCGGAGTTGGAATATACACTTTGATGAGATGATCAAAGATTTTAGGTTTGTACAAGGTTTATGAGAAACTTGTATTTCCAAAGAAGTGAGTGGGAGCACTATAGAATTTCTGATAAGTATAGGTGGTTGACATATTGTGGATCAGAAGTAATGTAGAATTTCTGTAAAGCATACAAGGTTGTTTGAAAGGAGTTTTCAAAGGAATACCTGGATTGCGCTACTTGAATGTTGAGCATCAAAGATCTATGAAGATAGATCGAAAGCGCTTAATAGAAGTTTCAACAAGATGCATGCCTTGACAAGTTTTTTGAAGGAGTTCAAAATAGATCAGCAAAGAAGGAGTTCTTGGTTGCGTTGTGAGGTGTGAATTTGAGTAAGACTCAAAACCCGACCCCGGCAGAATAAATAGAATAGACGAAGGTCGTCTTCTATGCCTTGGCTGTAGAATCTGAAGTATGCCATGCTGGGTACCGCACCTGATGTGTGCCTTGACTCAAAGTCTGTTGAGAGGTACATAGAGTGATCCATGATTGAATCACTAGCAGCGGTCAAAATTTATCCTTAGTAACTGATGGACTAAGGAATTTTTCTCGATTATGGAGGTGGTTAAAGAATTCATCGTAAAGGGTTACGTCGATGCAAGCTTTGACACTAATCCGAATAACTATGAGTAGTGAAACAGATTCGTATAGTAGAGTAGATATTTGGAGCATTTCCGAATAGCACGTAGTAGCGGCATCTATAAGATGACATAAAGATTTGTAAAGAACGCACAGATCTTAAAGTTTCAGAACCGTTGACTAAAACCTCTCTCACGAGCAAGACGTGATCAGACCCCAGAACTATATGGGTGTTGGATTCGTTGAAATCACATGGTGATGTGAACTAGATTATTGACTCTAGTGCAAGTGGGAGACTATTGGAAATATGCCCTAGAGGCAATAATAAATTAGTTATTATTGTATTTCTTAGTTCATGATAATCGTTTATTATCCATGCTATAATTGTATTGATTGGAAACACAGTGCATGTGTGGATACATAGACAAAACACTGTCCCTAGTAAGCCTCTAGTTGACTAGCTCGTTGATCAAAGATGGTCGAGGTTTCCTGACCATAGGCAAGTGTTGTCACTTGATAACGGGATCACATCATTAGGAGAATCATGTGATGGACAAGACCCAAACTAATAGACGTAGCATGTTGATCGTGTCTTTTTGTTGCTACTGTTTTCTGTGTGTCAAGTATTTGTTCCTATGACCATGAGATCATATAACTCACTGACACCGGAGGAATGCTTTGTGTGTATCAAACGTCGCAACGTGACTGGGTGACTATAAAGATGCTCTACAGGTATCTCCGAAGGTGTTCGTTGAGTTACTATGGATCGAGACTGGGATTTGTCACTCCGTGTGACGGAGAGATATCTCGGGGCCCACTCGGTAATACAACATCACACACAAGCCTTGCAAGCAATGTGACTTAGTGTAAGTTGCGGGATCTTGTATTACGGAATGAGTAAAGAGACTTGCCGGTAAACGAGATTGAAATAGGTATGCGGATACTGACGATCGAATCTCGGGCAAGTAACATACCGAAGGACGAAGGGAATGACATACGGGATTATATGAATCCTTGGCACTGAGGTTCAAACGATAAGATCTTCGTAGAATATGTAGGATCCAATATGGGCATCCAGGTCCCGCTATTGGATATTGACCGAGGAGTCACTCAGGTCATGTCTACATAGTACTCGAACCCGCAGGGTCTGCACACTTAAGGTTCGACGTTGTTTTATGCGTATTTGAGTTATATGGTTGGTTACCGAATGTTGTTCGGAGTCCCGGATGAGATCACGGACGTCACGAGGGTTTCCGGAATGGTCCGGAAACGAAGATTGATATATAGGATGACCTCATTTGATTACCGGAAGGTTTTCGGAGTTACCGGGAATGTACTGGGAATGACGAATGGGTTCCGGGTGTTCACCGGGGGGGGCAACCCACCCCGGGGAAGCCCATAGGCCTTGGGGGTGGCGCACCAGCCCTTAGTGGGCTGGTGGGACAGCCCAAGAAGGCCCTATGCGCCATAGGAAGAAAATCAAAGAGGAAAAGGAAAAAAAAGGAGGAGGTGGGAAAAAGGGGAAGGACTCCTCCTTCCAAACCTAGTTGGATTAGGTTTGGAAGGGGAGGGCTCCCCCCCTTGGCTCGGCCGACCCCCTTGGGGCTCCTTGAGCCCCAAGGCAAGGCTCCCCCTCTCCCACCTATATATACGGAGGTTTTAGGGCTGATTTGAGACAACTTTTGCCACGGCAGCCCGACCTCATACCTCCACGGTTTTACCTCGAGATCGCGTTTCTACGGAGCTCGGGTGGAGCCCTGCTGAGATTAGATCACCACCAACCTCCGGAGCGCCGTCACGCTGCCGGAGAACTCATCTACCTCTCCGTCTCTCTAGCTGGATCAAGAAGGCCGAGATCATCGTCGAGCTGTACGTGTGCTGAACGCGGAGGTGCCGTCCGGTCGGCACTAGATCGGAGCGGATCGTGGGACGGATCACGGGACGGTTCGTGGGACGGTTCGCGGGGCGGATCGAGGGACGTGAGGATGTTCCACTACATCAATCGCGTTTCTTAACGCTTCTGCTGTGCGATCTACAAGGGTACGTGGATCGGAAATCCCCTCTTGTAGATGGACATCACCATGATAGGTCTTCGTGCGCGTAGGAAATTTTTTGTTTCCCATGCGATGTTCCCCAACAAGAGTAGCTCGTGCAATGCTCTATAATTATAGTGATTTGTGGGTTTTAGTTTGGGAGTAATTATGTGGGAGTTTATTTGATTTATATGCAATTTGAGCCCAAATTAACTTTTTAGTTTGCATATGTGTAGGTGTGGTTTACTTAGTGTCTTCTCGTTCCCATCCTAACCACTGTCGATCGCCAGCACCATCTCGTCGCCGGCACTACCTTGGTGATCCTCTTCTTCTTATCCTTTTTATTCCAAAAAATCTTATTTGTATGATTCAGATAGTTTTCTTACCTATATGATTATTTGTTATACGTGTGTATGAACTCTATGTGTGAACTTGTATTAATTTGTTTCGGTCTTGTGTAATAAATATGAATTGGCAATGGATGTACAATGACCGACGCTCTCCCCAGTTCATTGATGGCTTGCAGAGTTTCTCTGTGCGACTTAGGCAAACCAGTTGGATGGTTTTATGCCTTGTCCATGTGTTGTGTGTAAGAATGATAAAACTTACTCTAAGTCAAGAGTCATTCACGTCCACCTGTTTACGTCCGGTTTCATGTCCGGCTATAACTGTTGGACCAAGCACGGAGAAAGAAGGGGTTCCAATGGAAGAGAATGAAGAAGAAGAGGACTATCCTTTGTACCTAAGCCATTAGTTGATCATATACTTCATATGGTCAAGGATTTAAAACTAATTTTTGGAAACGGTCATGGCGGATAATCTATTCCGAATGACGCTGACGGACACACACCTATGTGGAATAAGAAATTTATATTTTGGGACCAACCTTATTGGAAAGTCATAAAGGTCCGCTCTACAATCGACACGATGCACGTGACGAAGAATCATTGTGTGAACCTGCTAGGATTCTTGGGTGTGTATGGGAGGATAAAAGATACACCGAAGGCACGGGAGGACCAGCAACGTAAGCCCAAAAAAGACGGCATGCATTCAAAACAGTATGAAGGTCCTGCCAGCTACGCTCTTACCAAATAAGAGAAAGAAATTTTCTTTGAATCTGTGCTCAGTATGAAGGTCCCGTTTGGCCCTGAAATTAAAAAGCGCTACAAATGAATTCTGAAATGGCTGAAACTTGGCATGGTATCATCATTTCACCCGCATGGCATGGGATAAAAATTTGGGAGGGTTACGGCAAAAACTGGATGCACTTCGTGTATAAAATGGACAATCTTTCCCGAAGTATCACGGCTTCACACAAATACTCATCTCTTACAAAGGCATTTAATTTTTCAACTTATTTCAACTCCATACTTTTTGTGCGATCAATATGCATCATTCAAAACCACTTCATCAATTTTCAACCGTTTCTCACCTCATTTGATATTTTTCATGCATTTAATGTTTTTTTAATCTAAATGACCCTGGAATTGAAAAACGCTACAAATGAACTGTGAAAAGGCTGAAACTTGACATGGTATCATCATTTCACCCACATAGCATGGGCTAAAAAGTTGGGAGGGTTACGGCAAAAACTGGATGCATTTAGTGTACAAAATGGACAATCTCTTTCGAAGTATCACAATTTCGAGCGAATACTCATCTCTTACAAAGGCATTTCACTTTTTTAACTTATTTCAACTCCAGAATTTTTGTGCGCTCAACATGCATCATTCAAAGCCACGTCGTCAATTTTCAACCCTTTCTCACCTCATTTGCTATTTTCATGGATTTAATGTTTTTTGAGCTAAATGACCCTGAAGTTGAAAAGCGCTACAAATGAACTCTGAAAAGGCTGAAACTTGGTATGGTATCATAATTTCACCCACATAGCATATGCTAAAAAGTTGGGAGGGTTATGACAAAATGGACAATCTTTTTCGAAATATCACAGTTTCGGACGAATACTCATCTCATACAAAGGCATTTTATTTTATTTAGTTATTTCAACTCCGAACTTTTTGTGCGCTCAATATGCATCATTCAAAGCCACATCATCAATTTTCAACCCTTTCTCACCTCATTTTCTATTTTTCATGGATTTAATGTTTCTTTGAGCTAAATGACCCTGAAATAGAAAAGCGCTACAAATGAACTCTGAAAAGGCTGAAACTTGGCATGGTATCATCATTTCACCCACATAGCAAGTTTTAAAAGGTTGGTAGTGTTGCGGCAAAAACTGAATGCACTTCGTGTACAAAATGGACAATCTCTTTCGAAGTATCACTGTTTCGGATGAATACTCATCTCTTACAAAGGCATTTCATTTTTTAAACTTATTTCAACTCCAGACTTTTTGTGCGCTCAATATGCATCATTCAAAGACATGTCATCAATTTTCAACCATTTCTCACCTCATTTGCTATTTTTCATGGATTTAATGTTTTTTAGCTAAATGACCCTGAAATTAAAAAACGCTACAAATGAACTCTGAAAAGGCTGAAACTTGGCATGGTATCATCATTTCACCCACATAGCATGTGCTAAAAAGTTGGGAGTGTTACGGCAAAAATTGTATGCACTTCGTGTACAAAATGGACAGTCTCTTTCGAAGTATTACAGTTTCGAACGAACACCCATCTCTTACAAAGGTATTTCATTTTTTTAATAACCTAAAAATTACCAAATTTAATATAATGATAAAACACACTAATATTAAACATCAGAAAAAAGAATGACTAAAAATATATATTTTTAATGCAAAGTTATTCACAAACTAGTGATTCACACAAATTTCAAAATAAATAAATTTAAACTATGTAAATTTTAAAACTACTAGCACTAACAGAAATTTTGTCGTTTTTTGACCTAAACCAAAAAGATTCATCCAAAAACTATAAATAGTCTAACAGTTATTCCAAATTTAAAAACAATAACTCTCATGTTTAGAAAAACCAAAACAATAAAAAAGAAAAAACAGACCTTTAGTCCCGGCTGGAGCCACCCACCGGGACTAAAGCTCCCTTCCGTGCGGAATTTTGGGCAGCCAAAAATAGACCTTTAGTCCCGGTTGGTGGCTACAACCGGGACTAAAGGTGCCTGTCAGTCGGCCAAGTGCCCTACCTTTAGTCTCGGTTGGAGCCACCAACCGGGACTAAAGACCCTTTAGTCCAGGTTCCTGGTTTGAACCGGGACTAAAGACCCTTTAGTCCAGGTTCGTGGTTTGAACCGGGACAAAAGGGATCTACATATAACTCCGCGCTCGTTTTTCGGCACCAATCTCTCCCATTCGATTCGCCGACACCGATCGTGCCTTGTCCCGACGCCGCCAGGCTGTCGGAGCTCACCGTCGCCCCTGAAGCCATCCTCGTCGTCGCCGCCCCGGACATCGGTCGCCTGCGCCTCCTCCACGAGCCCCTTCTGCGCCCCATCCCTCCTCGATCCCACGGTGAGCTCCGCTGGCCTCTCCTTCCCTCCTCAATCTAAATGACCCGGCCCCTCGCCGTGCGCGAGTGTGGCGGCGCCATGGCCACCAGCGTGCCCGAGCGCGGTGGCGCGATGGCCGCCAGCCTACCCGAGCTCCATGGCCGCCGGCCTGCCCAATTTCATGGTTTCGTGAAAAAAAATCAGGAATTATATGGGTGTTCCTTAACAACAATTGATGGCAATGAGTAAGGGAATGTTGCATGAACACAAACACAACACTTCTTTGATCCTTATGCTTACTTTAGTGAATTTGAGGAACTTGTTTGATGTGATGGCTAGTGAGATTGATGAATTTTATGATATGTTAGCAAGCAGTTTGTCTCAGTTTGGCACTTTTCTACTCTGATATGAACCTTGCTTCTTAACTAAATCGGGAATAGAAGAAACATAGGACTTTGAGTTTGTTTGATTACATGGCATGAAAAACAAAGGATTTTTTCCAAGAGGTTAGAGTGGATGCTAGATTCTATATGGAATATAGTACACATGGTTATATGTTTTCTATGGAATGAGAATATATATATATATATATATATATATATATATAGGAAAAATACATCCTACCACCCACGGGTAGTTACCCCACATGTTCAATATACTACCATGCGGGAGTATATATACTAATTTATCATTTTAATTATGTTTATATACTGTATACAAGATTTTTCAAAGTGAGTTACATGAAAAAATTACAAGTTGACCCATAGTGTTTATTATATTTGTGAAATACATATATATTTGTATGTAAAAAAGAGCATACACAAAATATGATACATAGTACCAAAAAAACAGTATATATACTACCTAAACATGATTATATACTACATACTACGCATACATACTCTCCAATTTAATACATACTCCATACAACATACAAAACGCAAGTGGTGGTAACTACCACCGGTGGTAGATAAAATTTGTCATAAGGAAGCCATGCAATGTACTTGGTTGTATATTTTCTATGGAATGCGAATATCAAAGATGTTCAATTCTGTTTATAGATGTTTTGAAATTCTGTTTATAGATGTACAATTCTTTAGATATAATGTCACGGTTGTTGTTGACGCATTTACAAACATGTTCCATGGATTATAAGTTAAATTACCACATAAAAACAGGAAATGTCTGACGATGATTATTGGGAGTGTGAATATTGCGACGAGTATCGGGGTGTGTGCGAGAGGCCTCACGTGCGAGACCACGGGTTCTTCAGCATCAAGCTTGACGAGACCTTTGAAGTTTCTGTGATACGCAACGATGACAAGTGTTTTTCGTAATTAAGCATGACTTATGTTTCTTTGCTTCAACATGTAATTTTTGTTTTATACAATTCGACTAGTTCCTCTCTTGTCATGCAAGAAGGTATGTGTTGGAGAGGCTCGGTTTCGAAGACCATGAGAGTATGGAGATGAGGAGAGCTAACATGATGGCTATACATGGTCACACATTTCTGATCAAAGTAATGAATGCCGTTTATAACACCGAAATAGGGTGCTCAAATTGGGAAGATCTTTGCAAGGCATATGGATTTCAGGAGGGTATGGAAATGACCTTCGATCTTTGTCTTGAAGATAATATGCGAGGTAACATCGACATTTGGGTGGATGTTGATATGCTTCATGTTTTACCTCCATGTGAGTTTGTCAACCATATTTGTCAAGTAATATCCATTCTATATTTAGAAATAGTTGGTGTTCATCCATATACTAAATTTGATAAATTATAATTTACAACTTATTTCGGTGATTCGAGTGAATTACGGAAATTAGTTGACACGACACACTACACTTATGGATCACATCTAACTTGGGAGGAGATGGATGTTCTTATCCACTTTCTTGTTGGTGTCCTGGTTGGTAGGGAGAACTTCCCGTATAATTTGGTAACTGGCCTAAATTATACATTTTACATGCCACTAGTTCATAGGTTGAGGGCGGATGACATTCGCCGAAATATCTTGGTAAGAGTTTGCTAATTAAGTACACTCTACGTACTATTGCATAAATGGTGTTAATTACATTGCTAACTAGGCTATTATTATGTTTTTTAACAGCAACTGCCAAATGATGTAGTGCATATGTTGACGCACAACAAAGGTCATATGACAATTAAAAGCCCGCTGAGTGCTGAGTTCGATGCTCCATACTCGACTGCCCGCAAACCAAAAAGGCTCCAAACTGAAGCTTGGAGAGAAATAAAGAAGGATCGCAAGCTACAAGTTGAAGACCGGTGGATCTCTATGCTTCATCACGGAGACATAGGTGTTATTCTGTTTTATGACATTATACCGAGGAGCGAGGACTAGGTCTTATGAGAGACATAGACTGGTTTATATTAACTCGACATGATCAATTAGAATGATGATTATTATCATGTTTTCTGCTTTATGAGATTTTAACTTGGTATATGATTAAGATGATGATGAGTTGTTAGATGAGTATGTAAGATGATGATGAGTTATATGACATAATATTTGATTAAAGTGGATGGATGCCCGTGATCGATATATGAAACCCCTTAACCCCTCCTTTCAGAAGAAAAAAAACACAGCGTAAGGCTGCCTTTTAGTCCCGGTTGGTGTCACCAACCGGGACTAAAGGTCCCCACCCCTGGCGCGCCCTGCCAGCCACATGGAGGGGCATTAGTCCTGGGTCGTGGCCAACCAGGACTAAAGGGGGTGGGCCTTTAGTCCCAAGTTATTAGTCCCGGTTGGCGACCTGGGACTAAAGGCCCTTACCAACCGTGACTAATGTCCGTTTCTGCACTAGTGCACCTCGAAGTTATTCTTTTGATCAATCTTTTGAGCTATTCCTATAAGTGTCACAAACAGCCCTAGAGTTCGTACTAGAATAACATCCATGATACATATCAACCAACCCTAGTGTCACCAAGATACTCCAATGTCACCTCAAGTATCTGTGCGTAAATTATGCAACATGCATCAAACAAGTTTAGATCTATCATATTCAATCCAACACAAAGAAGTTCAAGGAGCACGCCAAGATTTCTATCGAAGAACGTAGTATGAAAACGTGCAATCAACTCATATGCATAGATCCCCAAGTTCACTGAAATCCACAAGTTGATGCCATAACATATATCAAGTAAATCACTTGAATACTCGAATGTCACTACGGGTATCCGCATGCAAGACATACATCAAATGTTCTCAAACCAAAATATTCAATCCAACATAACGAGATCTTAAAGTGAAAGATACAATTCATCACAAGGTAGCAAAGAAATAACATAATATGATCCAACTAGATTAACAAGGCTCGTGATACATCAAGATCGTGCCATCTAAAAAACATGAGAGAGAGAGAGAGAGATTCAACACATAGCTACTGGTACATACCTCAGCCCCGAGGATGAACTACTCCCTCCTCGTCATGGCCTCCGCCGCGATGATGAATATGGCCACCGGAGATTATTTCCCCTCTCCGACAGGGTACTAGAAACGCTCCAGAAAGGGTATTTGTCGATACAAAAAGTTGCAGCAGCAGAGCAGAAGTTCTCTCTTTATTTCTCGGGTTTCTAGTATATATAGGATTTTTCAGCGTTGGAATCACGCCAAACGGAGCCACATGGGTCCCACAAGCCATCAGGGCGTGGCCTAGGGGGCGCCCTGTTGGCTTGTGGCCATAGGTGGCTCCCCTCTGGTGGTTCTTCGCTCCAATATTGCTTATTTCCTCCAAAAGAATATAAAAAAGTTTCGTTCGATTCCGAGAACTTTCATTTTCTGCACAAAAACAACACCATGGTAATTGTGCTGAAAATAGCGTCAGTCCGGGTTAATTCTAAATAAGTCATATAAAGTGCGTTAAAACCATATAAAAGTATTATAAACATAGGCAAACATGACATGAATACTTCATAAATTATCGATACGTTAGAGACGTATCAGCATCCCCAGTCTTAATTCCTACTCGTCCTCGAGTGGGTAAATGATAAAAGAAATAATTTATGAAGTGGGAATGCTTGCATGGTATATAAGTTTGATCAATGATAATTCAAATCACTTTTTCTAGCATCATAACCAACAACCTTTCCATAAAAATCATCATGGTTAAGTAGCATCAATTCACATGTCATGGTTCAAACAATGCATTCTCTTAAAACTTAACATTATATGTTCTTAGTGATCAAACAATTTCAATGCATCATCAAGTCTAAGTGAGAGCTCCACATACTCAATTATCATAAAGTCTTTTATGATTGCTAATACTCAAAGCATATTTTTAGAACAAATAACATACATAGAAAGATAAGGGTTTAATGTTTCGCCTCCCAACATATTTATCATAAAGATAATTGTCAACAATAATGAATCATGATCAAATATATTTGAGTGAATATATATGTTTGGATCTTTCCCACCTCATGGTGCTTACCAACTAATAGAACGAGGTTGGAACAATAAGTTGACTCAACATGAAAAGTAAGTAACATGAACGCAAATAGATTATCCCTTCACAAAGGGAACCAGGGATTTGCAGAGATGCGAGAGATCATTGTTTTAAAACAAAGATGAATATGTAATTTTGGGTGGTGTGCCTTTCATGTCAATGTCACAGCAGAGTTTTCAATATCTTCCATGCTAATCACATTACTCGCGGTTCCCAAACAGAATTGAACTTTTACTCCCCCTCCACCATTCAATCACATTCCATGGCTAGCCGTATCCACGGGTGCCATCTAAACAATCAACTTTCTAATGAGAGTTCTTGATTACTTATTTTGGGCCGTTTGTATTTCTGTCCCCTAACTCAGACCACCTACTCAGATTTGCCCCTATTTTTTAGCTATGCTCAAATTTGCCCCTCTCCGTCAAGTCCCCTAATAGAAATGCCCATATGTGTCGTTACCGTCCAGTCAACACGCTTTGACCATCCCGGTGAACAGTGACTCGATGAACAGTAATTTCGAAAAAAAAAATAGCAACAAAGAACTGACATTTTTAGCTAATTTTTTTAATATTGCATTTTATTTATGCTTTTTGAAAAATATTGCACAAAATTCAGAATTTTCAAAAAATAATACGGCCTCGGCTTAGGCGTGGCCGATTGGAACCTATCGGCCTAGCCAAGACCAATAAGTCCTAATCGGCCTTGGTTAGGCCGATAGGCCTCTCAGCCTGGCTTCCGGGAACTTATCGGCCTTGGCGAAGCCAATAAGCTCCTGTCGGACTTGGCTAGGCCAGTAAGTCCCTATCAGCCTTGGCTTAGGCCAATAAGGACTAATTGGTGTTGGCTAGGCCAATAGGTGCATGGGATTTATTTATTTTTGCATGCTAGCTATTTTTCAGGCTTCATTTCTCGCCCCATTTCCCGTCAATTTTTAGTAAGAACTTTTAAAAGACTTATACTTAGCAACAAAGAGAATAGTACACAGTACAGGTTAGGACACGAAATTTCCAGCAACTTTTACTTTTATGCTTACGTTTGTACAACCGTCTTAGCACCAACACTAGTTTTTTTTTACTTTGTAACCCTGAGCTAGACCATTATAAATTGGGTTAGAAATTGATAGGCTCCAGCCCCAGTGCGCCTTGCATGCTCTTACAAGAACGGCCGTCGTGGAAACTGCAAGAGAAAGACAAATATGCGGCGCTGGCCTCTCGAGATGTTGCAACAAGGCTGCATGGACAGCTGCTGCAGACTACAGGCCAGTTGCATGTCAACTTTTTAAAGGTCTTTTTTATTTTCATATAGTATATAGTAAAAGCGAACCGTTTGACCAAAGATCTTGCTTGCCTCTCCCTTGATGCATGGCTAGGCCATAGACGTGAAACAAATCAAACGCTAGAAACACGAGAGACAAACGACAAGATGCAGCAGCCTGCAGGCATGCGCGTCAACCTCCTTTGATGGCTACCACAAACATGGAGCTCGGGCTAGTTGTTGCTTGGTGATACATACTCGTGGGTTGGTGGCACCTGACCCGAGTCTTTTCTCTACTTCCGATCCACGGACCTGCCTAGGGGGCTAGAGCTCAGCAAGACGACATCGTCTTCTTTAACGAAAACCACAAACACAACAAGACACGTTATATTGTACGAATACATCACTGATTTTGTAAGGTAGCTGGAGAGCTAGAGTAGATAAAGCATGGAAATTGCAAGAAGAGAGAGAGGGAGAGAGAGAAGAGAGAAGATAGAGAGAGAGAGAGAGAGGACTAGAGAAAGTTGTCGTAGTACACGGGTAGCGATCTATTCTTCGTTTTTTCCAAATTGGCCAAGTATATCAACCATAGACTTGTATTGGTGCCTTGGCTCATGGCACCAACCAAATGAAGAAAGGGAAAGAGAAGGCATGGCAAGAGCAAGTTTCGTCTGATAGTACGACGCTGCCACGATCATGATCATGCACATCTAACTACTTTTGCTACCTAGACAAGACACACTGATTCAACATAACTACACTCCGACTGCCTCTCCCACTGACACTGCCTTGCTGTCGACGCACCTCCGGGTAACCGTACCGCCCGCTCGCATCGCCGCTACCTCATTGCCTTCCTTGGTCATCGCCACCCTTCTGCCCGACGCCGAGCCTGTTCGGCCCCCGTCGTCGTCGTCAGAAACAAGGTGAAACGTCGTCGCCATAGCCGATTCATCGGATTGCTTCGCATCTTCTTCTTTTTTCGTCGCCATTTCCTGCCAATTTTGATGGGAAAGTATGGGGGGATAAATTGAAGGGAAAGTATGGGGGGTAAATTGGCGGGAAACGAGGCAGGAAATGGAGCGTGGAAAATAGCTAACATGCAAAAAAAAATCCCGTGCACCTATTCGCCTAACCAACACCAATTAGTCCTTATTGGCCTAAGCCAAGGCTGATAGGGACTTATTGGCCTAGCCAAGGCCGACACGAGCTTATTGGCTTCGCCAAGGCCGAAAAGCTCCTGGAAGCCAGGCTGACAGGCCTATCGGCCTAACCAAGGCCGATTGGGACTTATTGGTCTTGGCTAGGCCGATAGGTTCCAATCGGCCACGCCTAAGCCGAGGCCGTATTATTTTTGAAAATTCTGAATTTTTTGCAATGTTTTTTAAAAAGAATAAAGAAATGCAATATTTAAAAAAAATAGCAAATTTTGAGGGATCAAGGATACTCGGGAGCGCAAGGTGCATGCAAATTTTCATGCTATTTGGACATTCCAGGAGCTCGTACTAAAGGGAAAAAAAAACTAAATTGTACGCCTACAAACAGTAAATTCGATAAAAATAGCAAAAAATCAAAAAAAAAAGAATTTTTTTGAGTCCAAGATGCCTGAGTGCGCAAGGTGTGTGCATTTTTTTGTGACCAGATGCCATGCAAGGAGCTTTAGCAAAAAAATAGTGCATTTTTTAAAGTTTTTTGTTGAGCCAAATTTTATTTTTTCTCCACGAGCTCCTACAATGTCCAAACACAACAAAAAATTGCACGCACCTTGTGCACCCTAGCATCTTTGACGTCAAAAAAATCAGAATTTTTTTAATTTCCTTGCTATTTTTTTGAATTTACCATTCATAGGCGTGCAATTTAAAAAAATCTTTGCTACAAGCTCGTGGAATGCCCAAATAGCATGCAAATTTGCACACACCTTGCACACCTCAGTATCTTCGATCCCACAAAAATTCAGATTTTTTTGAATTTTTTACTTGAGTCATCAAATATCCATGCGAAAGATAAGATTATTACAGAAAGGCTCAACATATTTTCAATAGGAAGTCACCTTTAAACTTCGTCTGATTGAAATCTCTGAGCATATCATACAGATATCAGCTATGTCTTCATTGATATACCACCCTGTGGATGACCCAATTACTTTTTAAGGCTTGTTTGAGAAGGAATAAAAGCAGGAAAGCACAATGCACATGGTGACTCGGAGCACGAGACACAAAACAGAGAGATTTGCTAAATTTTCTAAGAGAGACTACCCTTTCATATACATAAGACTAAAACTGTTCTTTTGTATATCTTACAAAAACTATGAATGTGACATCATTGCATACTACATATCTTTGAGAACTGTAAAGCATAAGAATGTGGAGCATCAGGCTGTAAGAAACCTTAGATGTTCGTCCATTGCACCTAGCTATCTTCGGTCCTAACTCCTAACCAAAAAATGTTGGCCCTGTTTGGATACCAGGGTTAGAGTTAGATTGGGTTAGAGTTGAGCTATCTAACCCTCAAATATCCAAACAGGTAGGGTTAGATTGGGTTAGATGCATCTAACCCACCCAAGAGGTGCTTTTTTGGGTTAGAGTTAGGTGGGGACAAAAAAAAAAGAAAAAAAATCACTCCTCCATCCGCACCGGATCCTCTCAGTCCCTCCCGCCGCCCTCGCTCCTCAACGTCCCAGCCGCCGGCCGCCCCAGCCGCCGGCCGCCGCGCGCTGCCGCCGGCCGCCCCAGCCTCTGCCGCCCCGCCGCGCCCTGCCGCCTGCCGCCGCCCCGCCCCGCCCCGCCGCCGACCTGCCCGCCCCGTCCCGCCGCGCCCCGCCGCCGACCTGCCCCGCCGCGCCCTGCCGCCGGCCGCCCCGCCCTTCCTGCCGCCGGCCCGGCCCGCCCCGCCCCGCCGCGCCGCGCCCTGCCGGCTGCAGCACCCGCAGGTATGTATGTGTGCGTGTGTGTGTCTTTTTTGTACTTCATTTGTGAGCGAGAGCAGGCCACACAACGATCGGCCACACCAAATCCGGCAGTAAATATGGACAAAAGTAACCAAATGATTGAGAAATGACATTTATTGCCAATCTAACCCTCTCATCCAAACACCTTTTAGGTTAGAGTTAGTTTAGGGTTAGTTGAGGGTTAGAATCTAACTCTAACCTCTAACCCGGTTAGAGTATCCAAACAGGGCCGTTATCCCACAATTTAAATTGGCTTACCCATGAAAATAGCAGAACGCAAGGTACACTAAATCGTGATGCATGATAGAAAATAAATATAAGTTGAATAAGCGGAATGCAGCATCGGAATGCAAATAAGCTAATTGTTCATGCTATCTCTTGGCAATAAAACCAAACCGACAGCATCAGCAGCGTGAACTCTGCACTAAAGAAGTCATTTTTTTCCGAGAGATTTAGCAGTCTTTGCATTCCTCACCGTGCACCACGAGGTCATCCGAATTTTACGGCATCTCGCACTTTATAGTACCTTGACACGAAAACGCCAAATGAGACCACCATACGACAGCCAGCCCCAAAATACATTGCAAATCGAGAAATAGCAATGCGAGTAATTCCAGAGATGAGATACCGTGGTATGGGCAAATATCTTGGAACTGTTTTGGTTCGTGAGGCATCAAACTAGGGTTTCACGCAGATTAGCATTAAGAAATCACAGGAAATAACAAGAACAAGATTGCAAAAGCTGCAATCCGTTCCACCACCGTCATCGATGTCACAGCAAACCAAAAGATTCACATCACAGGGACACCAATCTAATCTAGAACAAACATCTAGAACCATCCAGATCCACCACCAACATCGATGTCACTGCAAACCAAAAGATTCACATCACAGGGACACCAATCTAATCTACAATCTAACATCTAGAACCAACCAGATCCACTACCATCATCGATGTCACAGCAAACCAAAACATCCACATCACATCACAGGGACACTAAGTTAATCTAAAACTCCTGGGAGGCAGACCCCTTGGCCTTGTTGGGGAGGGGCGCCGTGTGGATGCTGGGCAGCACCCCGCCGCCAGAGATGGGATACTAATACCTAATCTAGGCCTTGCGCTTGGCCTTGCGCTTGGGCTTGGCCTCGGCCTCGTTGTAGAGGAGCATGGCGTCGAAGTCGGGCGGCACCCCGCCGCCGGAGATGAGGACGCCCTCCAGCAGCTTGCCAATCTCGTGGTCGTTGCGCATCGCCAGCTGGATGTGGCGCGGCGTGATCCGGGTCCTCTTGTTGTCCAACGCCGTGTTGCCGGAGATCTCAAGGACCTGAATCAGAGAGATACAAAGAAACGGTGAGATCCAGAAACAGAGCAAGAGCGCGGGGGCGGGGAATGAGCGGAGGGTAGGATGCGTACCTCGGCGGCGAGGTACTCTATGACGGCGGCGAGGTAGACGGGGGCGCCGGCGCCGATGCGCTCCGCGTACTTGCCGGCCTTGAGGTACCTGGCGATGCGGCCGACGGGGAACACCAGGCCGGACTTAGACGACTTGGTCACGGGCTTCGCTCTGACCGCGGGCTTCTCCTTGCCCCTCCCGCTGTTGCCGGAAATGTCCATCTCCGGATTCGCGGTGGAGAGTGAGAGGGAGCGGGCTGGTGATGTGGTCGCCGGAGAGACGGCCGGGATCTGAGAGGCCATCTGAGAGAAGGTGGAGAACGGTTGGCGTTTGAGATGGCGTATGCAGACTGCAGAGGGGCGATGGCACGTTATAAAGAGAAGGGGAGGCCGCGTGTGATTGGCTGGGAGTGCGAGGCCGCGGATCGGTGACGTGTACTGTGAGGCGAAACATTGTGGACTACAGCCGCCGAAATGCATACAGTTAGACCCATGGATAAAAGTATTTTATAAACTAAGGTGGTGTTTTCTTTTTCACGGACTACGTGACTAAAGAAAAAAGTCCCTTCAATAGAGTCTTTTTTAGTCCTTAAG
This sequence comes from Hordeum vulgare subsp. vulgare, assembly GCF_904849725.1. Taxonomy (NCBI): domain Eukaryota; kingdom Viridiplantae; phylum Streptophyta; class Magnoliopsida; order Poales; family Poaceae; genus Hordeum; species Hordeum vulgare. The sequence goes on along the minus strand of NC_058524.1, from coordinate 565,013,660 downwards.
AAAAAGTCTCTTCTGTTTCTTTATCTAGGAACTAAAAGAGATTTTTTAGTCTAGTCCTTGGGTAAAAGAAACACCAACTAAACTACGAATGAAAAAAATATTTAGACCCATGGATAAAAGTATTTTAGGTGGTGTTTTCTTTTCCACGGACTACGTGACTAAAGAAAAAAAAGTCCCTTCCTGTTTCTTTAGAGCATCTCCAACAGCCGCGCTACGCGCCGCGCCTAAAAAACCTGTTTGTCGTGCGCTGGTCGTCTGGTTTGCCGCGTCGCGCAGCGCTGGCTCCAGCAGCAGCTTTAAAATGCAGCGCGCGGGCCGCTCCAGCAGCTTTCAAATATAGGGCATATGGACACAAAATAGTTTGAAACATTCATCAAAATGCAATGAACATGTGAAATTTTTAACACAAACAAGTTGATGAATAAAAGTCATGCCCACAAGTTCATCCAACCAAGTTCAAAATGCAAACCAAGTTCAAAATACAAGTTCATCCAACAAAGTTGAAGACATAAACACATCCTGCAAGCTTCTTCTTCGCCTTCGAGCTGCCGGAGCCGTCCGCCGCCTTCTTTTTCGCGGATGTTTTTCCTTTCTTCGGCTCCGACGCATTGGGGAGCTTTGACGGCGCGGCGGCAGCACGGGACGGCGCCGGCGCGACACCACCCGTCGGCGTGGTCATCCGCGGCGGCAAGAAGAGGCTGCGCGCGAGGCCGACGGTCGGCGGAGCTCCGGTGGCGGCGGCGGCGCCAGCGCCAACGCTCGCCGCGCTAGGGTTTTCGGCAGCGGCGGCGGGAGGGTCGCGGCTGTACAGCGGGGTCAGCGGGGCGCCGGTGTGCGCGTCCATGGTGGCCGGGGCGCTGGCGCCGGCGCGCGCGGGTGCGAAGGAGGAAGGAAAGGGCGAGTTCGCGCGCGCGCTCGAGTCTGCTGCGCGCGGAAGTGGACGCCCGAAATTAACCGCGCGGGATGAGGCTATGGCCAGCGCGCCCAACTCGTTTTAGCGCGCGCGCGTTTTTTGCGCGCCCGCTGGAGCTGTCGGCCGCGTTGCGCGCGCGCTATAGTCCCTTTTTTTGCGGCGCGGCGCTAGTATAGCGCGGCTGTTGGAGATGCTCTAGCTAGGGACTAAAAAAGACTTTTTAGTCTAGTCCTTGGGTAAAGAAACATCACCTAAACTACGAATGAAAAAAATACACTCACCTCATCTTTTTATGTGACGCCCGACAGTCAGGCGCCACACTACAGTGTGTGACGTCTGATATTTAGGCGCCACACATCCTGCCACACTGTCGTCACACCCTCAGCAGTGTGACGCCTAAGAGTTAGGCGTTGCATTAGTTTACTGTCAAGTTCAGGACTGCTAGTGCTGCTTTGTTTCTCAGATGTACTATGGCCACAAATGGCAAACCGGAGAAAGGATCAAAAGTTTAGATTTGCAACAGCGACATGTTACTGGTTTCTGAAACGACAGGAGCAGAATTTTCTACGGCCTTTCTGAATACTTGCGCGGGGGATGGTACTCACGGCCTCGACGTCGATCCGGTAGGTACATGTCGCTGAGGACTTGGCAGTAAACTAATGCCACACATTCTAGCGGCTAAGCCCGATCGGAGATGAGCCGATAACTATATGTTGTCCAGCCCTGTCTAATGTAATGAGCCAGTAAATATCTTGACGTGCAACGCCTAACACTTAGGCGTCACACCGCTGAGGGTGTGGCGTCGGTGTGACACGACGTGTGGTGCCTAGAAATCAGGCGTCATACAGTGTAGTGTGGCGCCTGATTGTCGGACGTCACATAAAAGGGTCAGCTGGGTGTATTTTTTCAATCCTTGGTTCAGTTTGTGAAATACTTTCATTCAGGGGTCAATTGTGTGTATTTTGCCACTACACCCAAACACTCTCATGCACCTCGTGGACCCAGAGGTGTTATAAGCTAATCATTTCCTAAGAACTTTGCGATGAAAACCATGCCCGTGATGCTAGTCGTTCCTCAGGGGGTGATACACTTTGTGTTTTAAGAGATTAGTCGTTTTTGTCTTAGATTAGACGCTCTTTGGTCTACATTAGTCGTTCCTCGGGGTGGTACTTAACGAACAAGGTGACATTTTTGATTTCTAATTAATATGGATTTTGTGTTTCCTGAAACTCAGTTATTTGCCATACATACACATTGCCATGCTCTAACAGTTTCCACACAATCCATTCCGTGCCAGCAGTTATTATTTTTTGTCTTTTCTCATGCGTAACAAATGTTGATGGTAGGTCTACAGATGTTAGTTGTTGCCACGCGCTGGTCGATGTTCCTGCATATTGAAAAATTGTAAGTTTGTCAGTTCATGACTCCAATTTAAGTTGCAAAATGCACTTTCTTCGAATTAGTGTGCTCTGTCCCCATTACCGATAGCTTGAAGTGGGGCTACTTGACATGGAGTACAGTCGTAACATGCAAACATGTCAATAAAAAAGGTAAGACGGATTTCCATTCTTTCATTCGAACAAACAATCAAAGTAGAACTTGTTTACATTTTTCACACATTCCTACATATGTTTGCGTATTGCTGCATGAGTGGTAGCAGTGGGCCTGCTAAAATTAGGTTGTTGTACTCTAGTGCACCCCAAGGGGCGCTTGTGGCTGTCCTAAAAATCAAGAATAAGTCCCATCTCGAGGATTCATTTTGGTCTCGTCTGTTAGTTGTGAATGTGGTCAGTTCGAGCACACCGGAATGCTCTGCGGCCACATTTTGAGGGTGGGTCAAAAAGGGCTAAAGTTTTCATTTTGAACCGTTCCCGTTTGCATAATGTGCAGTTATATATCAGAAAAAAATGTTAACTATGAAAAATTAAAACCTGAATATCATGTTATGGAAATTCTACATCTGGAAGAGATTCAATTCGAACATATTTTGAAGCGATGGACAAAGGAAGCGAGGGACATACTCCCAGGTCACCTGGTGCAGTACCAGAGGGACAACCCCAGCAACAAATCGTTCGCACTCTACTTGGCAAAATTGACAAAAAATGACCCGTGGGAGGAAAGAACTCACAGAGTGACCCCTCGGGGAAAATATTTCACCCGACTGACCCTTTTGTGTGGCGTCCGACACCTAGGCGCCACACTACGCTGTGTGACGCCTAGACGTTCGGCGCCACACCCCCCGACCACCTGACAGAGAGGGCCCACCCCCAGGCCGTGTGACGCCTAAGCCTCAGGCGTCACACATTGTAATGTGTGGCGCCGAACGCTTAGGCGCCACACATTGACTTAAACAGACACGGGCCAACCCCCTCCCCATTCCCCTCCGATGCAAGCTGCATTCAAGATGTTGTATGGTGATCATGAAAACATCTTGAAGAGTAACTGTCATCTCTCCGGTCCGAAGGTGAAAACTATGTGTCTCCGGCCTTCATCGATCAATAAGTGCAGTGACTGCCGCAGCGTTCAGATTGGGCGTTGACCGACTCACAAGCTGAATGAATGGAAGGAGTCCTGTCATCTCGATGTATGGGGTGTACCGCTCATCGTACTGCATTACAGACGATGCCCCGTGAGACTGGATCTTCAAGGGCATCAGCTCGTGCAAACAGATAGGAGCAAGTGATATCATTACATTTTCATCTTATTAAATACATGATTTTTTATCATATGATCTACTTACCATTTTCTTCTCCGACATCAAATAGGCCCGGTGTTCAACGTCATAAACATCATTCAAAAGCCACACCATCCTACAAATCACAAAAAAAAATACTCATATTCAAAAAAATACTCATCTACTAATCCACCCATCTACATATTACTCATATCCTAACTACTCATATGAATCTACTCATATCCTAACTACTAATATCCTAACTACTCATATGAATCTACTCATATCCTAACTACTCAAATCCTAAGAACTCATATGAATATACTCATATCCTAACTACTCAAATCCAAAGAACTCATATCCTAACTACTCATATGAATCTACTCATATACTAACTATTAATACTAACTACTCATATGAATCTACTCCTATCATAACTACTAATATCCTAACTACTCATATGAATCTACTCATATCCTAACTACTCAAATCCTAAGAACTCATATGAATCTACTCATATCCTAACTACTAAAATCCTAAGAACTCATATCCTAACTACTCATATGAATCTACTCATATACTAACTATTAATACTAACTACTCATATGAATCTACTCATATCCTAACTACTCAAATCCTAAGAACTCATATCCTAACTACTCATATCAATCTAGTCATATCAATCTAGTCATATGAATCTACTCATATCAATCTACTCAACAAAAACCTATTCCACTTGGATAGAAGGATGGGAAACGGAAGAGATTACCTAGTAGCCAACCTTGGGGGATCAATCCAAGGAAGAAATCACCAGATCTGAAAGGGGATGGGGGAGGGGATTCGGGCTTGGATGAGAGCCAGCCGCCGCCGTGCTTGTTTCTGTTTGAATGAGGGAGGGGAATGGGGAGGGGGGTGGGGAGGGGGGCTGGCCCGTGCCTGTTTAAGTCAATGTGTGGCGCCTAAGCGTACGGCGCCACACATTACAATGTGTGACGCCCGAGGCTTAGGCGTCACACGACCTGGGGGATGGGCCCTCTCTGCCAGGTGGTCGGGGGGTGTGGCGCCGAACGGCTAGGCGTCACACAGTGTAGTGTGGCGCCTAGGTGTCGGGCGCCACACAAAAGGGTTAGTCGGGTGAAATATTTTCCCCGAGGGGTCATTCTGTGAGTTCTTTCCCCCAAGGGACATTTTTGTTAATTTTGCCATTCTACTCTTTACTTCAAGGCGATGGAAGTCGTCCGGATGGGGGATGCCAGTGCGCAGGTGTTCGAGTTCAAGCTTGCCGGTCTGGATGATTTGCTGGTGTGATGCGCCCCTTTTCAGAGCAGTGGGGCGGCCTAGGCTTTGAGGATAGGGTCCGACCTTTAGAAGCCGGAAGAATGATATGCAACGGCGTAGCAAAAGTTATCGGGGCTGATCGTGTTCAGAGGGTGAACAACATAGCGCATTCTGGCAGTGTTTAACGCTCTCGGTGATGTGGCCGCTCCGGACAAGAACCGACGAGCCGGGAGGCCAACGAACAACAGGGAGAAGGCGGCTTAGAGCATGGTTAATAGTATAGCCAATTGCTGGCTATAAGCAGTCTTATAGCTCATCTTATAGCTAGCTTGTAGAATAGTTAACTATAAAAAAGTACTACTTTTATTATATACGGTCCACCTTTTTCATTTTTATAAAGCACCTACGAGCACGTGCTAGAGCTGACTCTTCACGAAGAGCCCGATTCCCTTCTCTTTCCTCTTCTCTCTCATCTAATTAAAAAAAATAGTATTTTAATCCTTACATCCTGTTGACTGTATCTTATTATACTTGTTCTTACGAAGGGCTGAGTAAGCGCACACGTTTCTGCAGCATTTGCAGGCGTGAAGGGCACAAGCGAACTACATGTCCAGACCGAGGGGATGCGCCAAAGAAGCCGCGAAAACCAGGGAGGTGCAGGAACTGCGGAATTGAAGGCCATCATCGTAACACGTGCACAAGAGCCCTTGGTACTGTTGGGAAATGATAACGCGTAACATCTTTTCCTGTGATTAACGGGGATTTTCTAGTGTGTTCGTGTGAGCTCTGATCAGCGTTTGTTCCTCGTCCTGTTTACACCCCATGTTGGCTAAACAAAAGAACTTGAGAGATTTGGGTTTTTGACACATTTGGCATCAACTTTGTGGATATCCAGTAGGGCACACAATGCACAAACCCCCTCCTCTCGTGTATCAGCGTATAAAACCGATGTAGAAGGCACCTAGGCGCCCCCACCACAGCATCCCCTTGCCCCACCACTCAGCCACTTCAACTCCCCCCCACCCCACCCCACCACCACCCTCACACCCGGCCATCACTCCACCCCTCTCTGATCTGAGCCAACCACTCATCCATCGCTCTGACGCGACGTGTGGCATGCATGTTGTACAGGCTGCAGTAAGCGTGGTCCCGCGCTCGCCTTAAAATTTTAAATTTTGAAAAGGACAGTAAATGCATTGGGTTAAGTACAGGTAACCAGCAAGCCATGGGAGAAATATAAGATCGGGAGGGCTGGCTGGCTGGCCTTAAGAGCATTCATACCACACCCTTTCGATCCGCAAAATAATCGTTAAATAAGGGTCTGCGCGAAAAATGCTGTCAAACCAGACCCGCAAACGCGTTCAACACGTAAACTTTTTTGAGGGGCGCCGTAAAATCTCCTCCTGACTCGCGAAAACACAGGTTTTTGCCTCGCCTATGCGGTGTCATGTATCCCATGAAAGCAGTTGGTGGAACAAACATTTTAGCCCGCGCCCTTTCCGCATCCCTTTCCGCCACCGCGTCGCCATTGGTTCCCCCAGTCCGCCGCCAGCGATTTCCGCCGAATCCGCGGGGTGAATCGCACCACTGGAGCGCCGCTGCCTTCTTTCGCCGAGCCGCTGCACCGGCTTCCCCTGATCCGCAAATCCACGGTGGCGGAAGAGCCACCACCAGAGATGGACTTGAGCCTGTGCGAGAAGTTTCTTTTCGAGGATTCATTCGATTTGGATGACTCGGATGTTGAGACGATGCTTCTCACATTTCGTCAACAGAGTTTGGTGATGGTCCTTACCGTGAAGGAGCATGAAGATGAGCACCGAAAGAGGCGGCATGAAGGAGCACGAAGACGAGCACCGAAAGTTTTGTATTCATGTGTATGTGTGACATTCATTTAGTTTGCCACGGTGATTTGAATAATTATTATACTTTGGATGATTATTGTATTTGTAATATTGATATTTTATTCATATTGTACATGATGAGTAATTCTGATTTACGGGGTTTTCGGTTTGGGGGTCAGAACAGACCCGCATCGACGATCCCTATAATAGCATCTTCTGTGAATATCCTTTTATACGAATCCGTTTTAAGGGGTTTGTCTGTATCCGTGTCTGCGCCGGTCCGTAAAAACCGTTTTTCGTAAACTGTTAACGACTTTTTCGGGTCAACATTAAATGCCGGTTCCTTTGACTTGAAGATTTCGCCGTGTTCATGTGTGAGGTATGCACAAAACATGCCGTTCGTGTGCTTAAACTTGGGTGCCGGTGTGGTGAGTTTGGTGTAAAGCATAACCTATGTTGTTGTCGCAGGGAGAGGTGCTGCCGAGCTGCATCTGTAAAACAAGAGGTGGAGTTGGAGTCCGTTGAAGATGGATTGGAGGAAGGTTTTGGAGATCACGTTCCAACAGCCGAAGTGCCTATGGATGGTGGGGTGGTAGAAAACCTGTCACATGCCGGCTCTCGTGTGATTGGTGGGGTGAAGTGACCAGCAGGGTTGCGAAAAGAAAGCGTACGAAAGCTTAGTTCGGATGCATGGTTACTGCAGCTGCGTAATTAAAATATGTTTGTACGTACTGTCCTTTTGTTTAGTTGTTTGCGTGGAGCGCGTGCATGGAGGGGGCTTGTCGCGGCTGTGCACATGTGTAGAAAGGAGTTGGACCCCCCACGGACATGCATGTACCGTATCCAGGAAGGTCTCATCGTCGGACGGGAATTAAGTAATTAGTACTTGCATTTTCTTTCGACTGCGATTATAGTAAGACGAGTGGTCAGTTATAAAATATAGTTAGCTAGCTTGTGATTGATTGATTGATTGCGAACCAATCTTTGGTTGGATGATCAGAGGGACTGTGGTATTCCTATCTCATGAGAGTTTAAATCCTGTGTTTGTATTTATTTCTGGATTTATTTCAGGAATTTCGGCAATGTGTATTCAATGAAAGGAGACATTTTCGTTGATGACGAAGTGTCTACGATGAATTCGTAAATTTTAAGATGATATACTGTCTCGGTGTGGCCAATATATGCTTTTGTACTATGTTAAAAAAAAAGCTTGTCATTGATTGAGCGTACACATGGGTGTGTGCTTACTGTGCTTATTCCTTTTATTTGTCCGGCACCGAGTGGTACTAGTCCGTCCGATTGAAAGAGCTGGTTTAGTCAGGCCCGCCAGAAGAGTGCAACGTGCACATCGCCTTCGAAAGAGTGCATGTGGGCGTGCATCTGGTAGGGCTGCTGTGTTTTTTTTTTCTTGGTTGTTTGTACTTGCGGTCTTAGCTGAGCCAAACGTCGATTTCGGGGCTGTTTGGTTCCTAGTCTAAGGTTGCTACGCCTAACCTTAGTCATACCACAATATCTTAGGCATGTGTTTGGTTCATTGTCAAACTTGTAGCTTGCCACACTTTTCTAGTTATATGGTTCACATATCATACACTTATTTTTTTACCAAATCTTACCATACTTGTGGTGTTCATTTTGTTAGCCATACTTTTTGTGGCAGCCACACTTTACCTAAGGTTAGTTGTGGCAAAGTTAGTCATGAACCAAACAGGCCTTTCGTCTGAAAAACAAACAAAAAAAGTGTGCAGCTGATCTCAGTGGCATGATTTATTCTAGAACATGAAATTCGGATCAGGGAAACTGAACGAGCAACTTCGAGCTATCACATGACTGCATGCATGATGAACATACGTAATTGAGTGCTGGATGTTTGGCTGAATTTTTAGGTTGTGCGTGGACCGGCTTACTGCCGTTCTAGTGCGAAAGTGGGGAGGGGGTGTGTCTGGAGGTGGGGGTAAATTTGGAAATGGAAGCCGGTGAGGTGTGAAGGGTGTGGCTTTGAGAAGACAAGACTCTGGTCACGTGGAGAGGGGCAGCTCGGAGTGCATTTAGGTGGGCCGATCTCCGTTTCTGGTGCTACTGGTGACAGTGACACCACCACCGCTCCCTTCCTTCCCCACCAAGCCATTTCCCATCCCCCACTAACGTCCTTCCTTTGTACCAGAATATATGTCTCTGGAGTAGCTAAAGTTCAGCTACTCCAACAAACTATATTTCGATACAGAGGTAGTATTAAAGTAGGAAGGTGAGTAAGACTATTTATATTGGAAAATATCTTAGAGAATACATTACATATGTTACTATTATATGATAATTATAATGTCTTAAACTAGTATCATAAATGACTTTATTTATTGACATGCATGATACATAGTAACATAACTCTCTCTTTTAATTATCTATCACATTAACATTTTGTTAGTCCTAAAAATGTGATATTACCTAAGTTACTCCCATTATGACCAATCTAAATCTGGTAGACGGCAAAGGAGGAAGAAGATAGAGTTTGTGCGTCGGATTCAGTACAACTACGTGAGAGCATCTCCAACCGCGCCCCAACAGCACCCCCTCCTCCCAAATATTTTTCCCGTTGGCGGGGGAGGGGGGGGGGGCAATTGCGCCCCCAAGAGCCCATTTTTCGTCGGTTCGGACCGAAATTGGCCCCGACGGTCTCAGGCCGAACCCACCACAGTGGGGATCGCCTAGGCGCGTCGGCGGAAACGTTTTTGGCGCCAAAAAATGTTGGGCCCGCCGAGTCCACGACTCGCCGGGCGGTCTTTGTCCTCATCGCCTCGTTTCCCGCGGGAATCAATGTAAAGGCTGCTCCAGCGATGGAGCTGCCACCAATGGCTTTGGCCGCTGGCACCTCCGCGAGGACGAGGCCCGCCTCCTCTACGAGGCGGAGTATCCGGCGCCGCCGGACATGCGGGTGCCGGGGTCTTGGAGGCTCAGCCAGCGGCGTCCCGATGCCGCCACCGCCCGCCGGAGCTGAGCGGTAGGCGAAGATTGCGCGCATCCGGGCCTGCCTGCCAGAGAACTCGCCCAACCTCCCGCAGTACGCCCCCGACAGCGACACGCTCTCGATGACATCTTCGACCGCCGTCGCGCCGACCAGCTCGCCGTCACCAACGGGGTCGAGCCCCGCGGGCGGGACAACTCCGAGGGCGGCGCCAATGGTGGGGCGTCCCCGTCCGCACCTTCGAGGTCGTCCTCGAGCACATCGAGGACGACGACACGCCAAGGTACGAATATCCTTCTCCCGCCACCGCGATAACTCCTGTACGCCGAGGAGGATGGAGACGACGACGTCCTCGTCGTCTGGCTCCCGCTCCCGCTCCTCCGGATCGCCGACGTCGCTCCCTGTCAAGACGGAGCCGGGGCTCCTGCCCGTCAAGCAGGAGCACCCCACCATGACCGCTGGCGACGAGGCTGCCCTGAAATGGGCGTGGGACGACTACGTCCGGGAAGAAATGGAGCGCCAACGCCCCTCCGCGGAGGAGATCGTCGCCCGTCGCCGCGGCCGCGAGGAGGGCGTCGTCGTCATCCTTGACGAGAGCGACGAGGAGGCGCCGGCGCCCGTTCGCCTCGGCAATCCAGGGCAGGGAGCAGCAAGGACGACGCTGGAGAGGGGGCAACAACGACGACGGCGACTACACCACCTTCTACAAGCTCCTCGGCATGTAGAAGGCGACGGCGACAGGCGGTAGCGGCGGGCGATGAGCGCTAGTTTTAGCTTAGTTTTAGTTTATTTTAATGTTTAATTATGTTTTTTTTCTTCAGTTTTTTTATAAATTTTGATGAATCTATCAATTTGGTATTAATTTGACTGGGTTTTGGCCAAATCTGAGGTGATTTTTTAAAACCCTTTCGGATGATCTTTGAAGGGGCGACTGCGAACCCGAACCTTTGTGAGCGATTTTTTCGCCGGCGCTCCCCAGTCGACGCTATTTCACATTCATGAGGGACCAAATGGCTGGAGATGTTGTGAGTGCATTTGCTTGTTTTGGGTGATAGAGACTAGATGGACGAGTCTCCTTTTGTGTAACCGTTGTCGACTTTTTCTTTCCTTTTGGACTGATCTTGCTTTTTTGTTTGTGATTGTCTTTTTGTCATGACTGGATGCTGCGCTAGTGCATGAAGGCCCTGAATCCACCAAGGAAGAGGGATGCCGCTGGTGGGGATGCGGACGGGGCCTAAGAGCAACTCTAGCAGACCCCGTATGAACTTGACCCGCAAAAACGCGTTTCACGAAGATCGCGTTTGCGGGTCGAAAACTAGCGTGGCCGAACAGAAACCGTATCTAGAACTGCATAATTTAAAAAAAAAACACTTTCGCGGGAGAACATAGATCATGATCAACACACTATAAACATAGTTCATACTACATGCTACGTTAATACTACGCTCAATCCTCCTCGCCGGAGCTGCAGAGGTCGATGTACTTTGCCGTTTGCTCCTCGCGGATGTCGCGCCACTCCTCGTGCTTCTCCTTGGCGACGAGGTTGGCGACGACCGCCTGCCGCCACTCGAGGTATTCGAGCTCCTCGGCGTGACGTCGGCGCTCCGCCTCCTCACGCACGCTCCGCTCGGCGATGGCGGCCGCAACGGCGTCGACGTCGGCAACGTAGTCTTCTGGCCCGACGACTCCGCGGCGGCTGAGCGAAGCAGGCTCCTTGGGCTCCTCCTTGATGGCCCGCTCCTCCGGCTCTTCCTCGTCCTCTGACCACTCCCTCTTCACGGGGAGAAGGCCCGCGCCAAAGGAGGAGGAGCTCCCAGCGTACAAAGAGGAGAAGGACGCGCGCCGTCGGCCGTACTCCTCCGTCTCGCTCCGCCGGAAGCTCGCCGGCGGAGAAATGCCACGGTTGGTCCACCTTCGGGCCCTGCAATTCCTCATGGCGTCCGAGCGGACGCGCCACTGATACGTCCATTTTGCATCATGCTTTCATGTTGATATTTATTGCTTTATGGGCTGTTATATTACTTTGTGGTACCATATTTATGCCTTTTCTCTCTTATTTTCCAAGGTTTATTTGAAGAGGGAGAATTCAGGCAGCTGGAATTCTGCACTTGAAAAGGAGCAAATCATAGTCCACTATTCTGCACATCTTCAAATGCCCTGAAAAGTCACGTGGATTTTTTTGGGATTATATAAAAAATACTGGATGAAAGAAGTATCGAAGGGGGGCTGCCAGGGCACCACAAGCCCTGCCACCGCCACCCCCTGGTGGCGGAGTGGGGGCTTTTGGGCTCCCTGACGGCCCACTAGCCCCCCCTTTTCCTATATGAAGGGTTTCGTTCCAAAAAAAATCAATCAGGAGCTTTTCGTGGTTTCGACGCCGCCACAAGGCGGAACTTGAGCAGATCCAATCTAGAGCTCCAGCAGGACGATCCTGCCGGGGAAACTTCCCTCCCGGAGGGGGAAATCGTCGCCATCGTCATCACCAACACTCCTCTCGTCGGAGGGGAGGCATCTTCATCAACATCTTCATCAGCACCATCTCCTCTCCAATCCCTAGTTCATCTCTCGTAACCAATCTTCGTCTCGCAACTCCTATTGGTACTTGTAAGGTTGCTAGTAGTGTTGATTACTCTTTGTAGTTGATGCTAGTTGGATTACTTGGTGGAAGAGTTTATGTTCAGATCCTTGATGCTATTCATTACACCTCTGATCATGATTATGATTATGTTTTGTGAGTAGTTACTTTTGTTCCCGAGGACATGGGATAAGTCATGCTGATAATAGTCATGTGAATTTGATATTCGTTCGGTATTTTGATATGTTGTATGTTGTCTTTTCCTCTAGTGGTGTTATGTGAACGTCGACTGCATAACACTTCACCATACTTGGGCCTAGAGGAAGGCATTGGGGAGTAGTAAGTAGATGATGGGTTGCTGGAGTGACAGAAGCTTAAACCCTAGTCTATGCGTTGCTTCGTAAGGGGCTGATTTGGATCCACTAGTTTAATGCTATGGTTAGACATTGTCTTAATTCTTGTTTTGTAGTTACGGATGCTTGCGAGAGAGGTTAATCATAAGTGGGATGCTTGTCCTAGTAAGGGCAGTACCCAAGCGCTGGTCCACCCACATATCAAACTATCAAAGTAACGAACGCGAATCATATGAACATGATGAAACTAGCATGACAGAAATTCCCGTGTGTCCTCGGGAGCGTTTTTCCCCTATAAGACTTTGTTCAGGCTTGTCCCTTGCTACAAAAGGGATTGGGCCACTTGCTGCATGGTTGCTACTACTTGTTACTTGTTACTTTTCGCTTGCTACGTTTCACCTCACTACACCATCACTTGTTACCGCTACTTTCAGTGCTTGCAGTTATTACCTTGCTGAAATCCGTTTATCACAGCCTTCTGCTCCTCGTTGGGTTCGACACTCTTACTTATCGAAAGGACTACGATTGATCCCCTATACTTGTGGGTCATCAAGACTCTTCTCTGGCGCCGTTGCCGGGGAGTGAAGCGCCTTTGGTAAGTGGAAATTGGTAAGGAATTTTTTTATACTGTGCTGAAATTTATTGTCACTTATCACTATGGAAACTGTTCCTTTGAGGAGTTTGTTTGGGGTATCTTCACCACGAACAAAAGCACGAGGAGTTGTTCCTCGACCTGAGGTACCTACTGAAAATATCTTTTATGAAATTCCTTCGGGTATGCTTGAGAAACTGCTGGCTAATCCTTTTACAGGAGATGGATCTTCACATCCAGACTTGCATCTAATCTATGTAGATGAAGTTTCCGGTTTATTTAAGCTTACAGGTTTGCCCGAGGATGAGGTAAATAAGAAAGTCTTTCCTTTATCTTTGAAGGATAAGGCGTTGACATGGTATAGGCTATGTGATGATACTGGATCATGGGACTACAATCGGTTGAAATTGGAATTTCATCAAAAGTTTTATCCTATGCATTTAGTATATCGTGATCGAAACTTTATTTATAACTTTTGGCCTCGTGACAGGGAAAGCATAACTCAAGCTTGGGGGAGGCTTAAATCAATGCTATATTCATGCCCCAATCATGAGCTCTCGAGAGAAATCATCACTCAAAACTTTTATGCTCGGCTTTCTCATGAAGATCGTACCATGCTTGACACTTCTTGTATCGGTTCTTTTATGAAGAAGGATATTGATCACAAGTGGAATTTATTGGAAAGAATCAAACGCAACTCTGAAGATTGGGAGTTGGAGGAAGGTAAGGAGTCATGTATGAATTTCCAGTTTGATTGCGTTAAATCTTTTGTTGAGACAAACACTTTTAGAGATTTTAGCGCTAAGTATGGACTTGACTCTGAGATAGTAGCTTCTCTATGTGAATCTTTTGCTGCTCACGTTGATCTTCCCAAAGAGAAGTGGTTTAAATATCATCCTCCTGTAGAAAGCAACATAGCCAAAACCAATCTAGTTGAGGAGAAAGTCATTGCTTTAGTGATCCTGTTGTTCCTTGTGCTTACACTGAGAAACCACCATACCCTACTAGGATAAAGGATTATTCTAAAGCTCCAACTGTGATACGTAGGGGTTACATTAGACCACTTGCACCCCCTGAGGATATTAGAGTTGAACCTAGTGTTGCTATTATCAAAGATCTCTTAGCCGAAGACATAGACGGGCATGTTATTAAATTCTGTGAGGACTCCGCTAGAATTGCTAAACCTCACGCGAAAGACAAACACGAACCTGTAGTTGGCCTGACCGTTGTTTCTGTCAAGATAGGAGATGACTGTTACCATGGTTTATGTGATATGGGAGCTAGTGTTAGTGCAATACCCCCTTCTCTATATGATGAAATCAAAGATGAGATTGCACCTGCTGAGTTAGAACCCATTGATGTCACTATTACGCTAGCTAATAGAGACACTATCTGCCCTGTGGGAATTGTGAGAGACGTAGAAGTCGTGTGTGGTAAGACGAAGTATCCTACTGATTTCCTCGTCCTTGGTACTACACAAGATAACTTTTGTCCCATCATATTTGGTAGACCCTTTCTCGACACTGTCAATGCTCACATTGATTGCATTAAGTAGACTATCACTGTTAGTTTCGAGGGTGTGTCTCATGAATTTAACTTCTCCAAGTTTGGAAGACAACCCCATGAAAGAGAGTCGTCTGGTAGGGATGAAATCATTGCTCTTGCCTCTATTGCTGTACCTCCTACGGATCCTTTAGAGAAATATCTGCTTGAGCATGAAAATGATATGCATATGGAGGAGAGAGATGAGATAGATAAAATTGTCTTAGAATAATATCCTATTCTCAAGAATAATCTGCCTGTTGAACTGCTTGGGGATCCTCCCCCACCAAAGGGTGATCGTGTGTTCGAGCTTAAACAGTTGCCTGATACTCTTAAGCATGCCTATCTTTATGAGAAGGAGATATATCCTGTTATTATTAGTGCTCTCTTCTCAGAGCACGAAGAGAAGAAGTTACTAAGAACTCTAAGGAAGCACCGTGCTGCTATTGGATATACTCTTGATGATCTTAAGGGTATTAGTCCTACTCTATGTCAGCACAAGATTAAAACTGATCCTGACTTTAAACCAGATGCTGATCATCAAAGGAGATTAAATCCTAAGATGAAAGAGGTCGTTAGAAAAGAAATATTAAAGCTTCTGGAAGCAGGAATCATTTATCCTGTTGCTCATAGTGATTGGGTGAGTCCAGTACATTGTGTACCTAAGAAGGGAGGTATCACCGTCGTTCCTAATGATAAGGATGAACTAATCCCACAAAGGATTATTAATGGCTATAGGATGGTGATAGACTTCCGGAAACTGAACGAGGCAACCAGGAAAGATCATTATCCTTTGTCGTTTATCGACCAAATGCTAGAAAGGCTATCAAAACACACACACTTCTGCTTTGTAGACGGTTATTTAGGTTTCTTGCAAATACCTGTTGCACAATTTGATCAGGAGAAAACCACTTTCACCTGCCCTTCCGGTACCTTTCCTTATAGACGTATGCCTTTTGGCTTATGCAATGCACCTGCCACCTTCCAAAGATGTATGATGGCTATATTCTCTGACTTTTGTGAAAAGATTGTCGAGGTTTTCATGGATGACTTCTCCGTTTACGGGTCTTCCTTTGATGATTGCCTCAGCAACCTTGATCGAGTCTTACAGAGATGCGAAGATACCAACCTCATCTTGAATTGGGAGAAGGGCCACTTTATGGTTAATGAAGGCATCGTCTTAGGACACAAAATCTCTGAAAGAGGCATTGAAGTTGATAAGGCTAAGGTTAATGCGATTGAGAAAATGCCTTGCCCCACAGATATCAAAGGTATACGAAGTTTCCTAGGTCATGCTGGTTTCTATAGAAGGTTCATTAAAGACTTCTCTAAGATTTCTAGGCCTCTTACCAACCTCTTGCAGAAGGATGTTCCTTTTGTTTTTGATGAGGATTGTGAGGAAGCCTTTATAAGGAAGGAGTAGATGGTGTTATTAGACGTTGTGTGCCTGAACATGAACATGCACAGATCTTGCAGAAGTGTCATTCCGAAGCCTACAGAGGACACCACGCTTGAGATAGAACTTCCCATAAGGTATTGCAATCAGGTTTCTATTGGCACACTCTCTTCAAGGATGCCCGTAAGTTTGTCTTGTCTTGTGACGAATGCCAAAGAATAGGGAACATCAGTAAGCGTCAGGAAATGCCTATGAACTATTCACTTGTCATTGAACCATTTGATGTCTGGGGCTTTGATTATATGGGACCCTTCCCGAGTTCCAGTGGGTACACTCACATCTTAGTTGTTGTGTATTATGTTACTAAGTCGGTAGAAGCTATCCCCACTAAAAATGTTGATCACCACACCTCCATTAAGATGCTTAAAGAAGTCGTTTTCCCAAGATTTGGAGTCCCTAGATATTTGATGACTGATGGCGGTTCACACTTCATTCATGGTGTTTTCCGCAAGATGCTCGCTAAGTATGATGTCAACCATAGAGTTGCATCTCCTTATCATCCTCAGTCCAGTGGTCAAGTGGAGTTGAGTAATAGGGAGATCAAGTTGATCCTACAAAAGACCGTCAATAGATCTCGAAAGAATTGGTCTAGCAAACTTGACGATGCACTATGGCCTTATAGGACTGCCTATAAGAATCCCATGGGCATGTCGCCGTATAAAATGGTTTACGGTAAGGCCTGTCATTTACCTCTTGAGATGGAACACAAAGCTTATTGGGCAATCAAAGAGCTCAACTTTGATTTCAAACTTGCCGGTGAGAAGCGGTTGTTTGATATCAGCTCGTTAGATGAATGGAGAGCCGAGACATATGAGAATGCCAAGTTGTTCAAGGAAAAGGTTAAGAGATGGCACGACAAACGAATACATAAACGAGAGTTCAATGTAGGTGATTATGTCCTGCTATACAATTCTCATTTGATATTCTTTGCAGGCAAGCTTTTCTCTAAATGGGAAGGTCCCTATGTTATCGAGGAAGTATATCGTTCCGGTGCCATCAAAATCAATAACACAGAAGGAAATTTTCCTAGAGTGGTAAATGGGCAAAGAGTCAAGCATTACATCTGTGGTACTCCCATAAATGTTGAGACCAATATCATCAATGTCATAACTCCAGAGGAGTACATAAGGGATGTTTATCAGCCTGTTTCAGACCCTGAAAACGAAGAGTATCTCTTTCGGTAAGAAATTGGACTCTGATGCTTTTCCAATAGGAAATTTCCTCCGTTTTGGAATTTTTGGAAAATTAGAAAAATAAAAAGCAGTCCGGAGAGCGAACAAGGCTCGAAGCAATGGAGCAACAAGTCTTCAAGTGCCAAGGGATGGTGGAGCGTGGACTCAACGCCAACCACACGGTGATCACGGAGTTCACCAGCAATCACAAGATGGATGCCATTGACATTGGGAAACACCTCTCCAGGCTCTATGACAGGGTTGATCAACTTCAGGGCCAGATCTATGATCTGCAGAACCAAAACTGTGAGTATGAGTACAAATTTAAATCAATAAGGTTGGCTACAGATTTGAGGATTCCGGCGACTCGTTCATCCTGCCATGATGGAGCACCTATGCCTTGGAAGACGGAGGATCAGACTACTCCAACAACTTCACCACCATCACCACCAAAGGAAGACAACTAAGCATTGGTATGGGCAATCCCCTTGGCTTCTGCCAAGCTTGGGGGAGTTGCCCTGGTATCGTATCACCTTTATATCTTTTGCTTTTACCTTTGTTTTAGTTCTTCCCTTTTCAGTTTTTAGTTCTTCTCTTAGAGGAATGAGTCTTTAGTGTTTAGTTGGAGTCTTTTGCTTTTGTCTCTCCCCCGATGTATTCGAGCTTATGAGCTATATAATAAAGAGTATCTTAGTCAAGGGCTTTGCTTTGTGCCATGATCAAAAGTATGAAAAGAACGATAGCATGAAAGATCATGAGACAATCTTATGGAAAGTGATAGCTTCACTTATGACACGTATGATGATTGAAACTTGTTGAGAATAAATCAACATAGACCTCAGTCATTGTTGCAATTAATAAGAAGTAATAAGGAAAGAGAGGTTCACATATAAATACATCATCTTAGACACTTTTTACAATTGTGAGCACTCACCAAACTATTACATGCTTAGGAGTAGATGTTGGACAAGGAAGACAACATAATGAATTGTGTTTGCTTGGTTCGAAACAATGTTATATGATTAGAGATCCCTTAGCATGTGACGATTGCTTCCACCTCATATTAGCCAAAACTCCCGCACCAAGTAGAGATACTACTTGTGCATCCATAAACCTCCAACCCAGTTTTGCCATGAGAGTCCACCATACCTAACTATGGATTGAATAAGATCCTTCAAGTAAGTTGTCATCGGTGCAAGCAATAAAAATTGCTCTCTAATATGTATGATCTATCAGTGTGTGGAAAATAAGCTTTGTACGAACCTGTGATGAGGAAGACATAAAAGCGACGGACTGCATAATAAAGTTCTTTATCACAGGAGGCAATATAAAGTGACGTTCCTCCGCACTAAGAGGACACACATTCAAACCTCAAAAGCGCATGACAACCTCTGCTTCCCTCTGCGAAGGGCCTATCTTGTAACTTTACTTTTTGCCCTTGTAAGAGTCATGGTGATCTTCACCAATTCCCTATTTTGCCTTTGTCTTGGCTACCGTCACATGCTTGGGAAAGATCTATATTCATATACCAACTTGGAGTTGAGTACTTATGCTTTATTATTGTTGACTTTACCCTTGAGGTAAATCTTTGGGAGGCAAAACTATAAGCCCCTATCTTCCTCTGTGTCCAGCAGAAACTTTGACACCATGAGTACCACGTGAATTGTAACAATTGTGGAAAACAAAAGAGATGATTGAGTATGTGGGTTTGCCTTACAAGCTCTTTTTTGACTCTTTCTGATGTTGTGATAAATTGCAATTGCTTCAATGACTTTGGCTGTTGTTGGTTACTTCTCGGTAAGGTTTTTGCTTCATGCTTTGCTTTGTGAAGGAATTGTTACTTTCCCATAAGAATCTTTATGATGTATTGTTGTTCTATGTGTGATCATAATGCCCTCATGTCTGTATTATGTTTTATCGACACCTTCGTCCCTAAACATGTGGACATGTTTATGGAACTTGGTTTTCGCTTGAGGACAAGCGAGGTCTAAGCTTGGGGGAGTTGATACGTCCATTTTGCATCATGCTTTCATGTTGATATTTATTGCTTTATGGGATGTTATATTACTTTGTGGTACCATATTTATGCCTTTTCTCTCTTATTTTGCAAGGTTTATTTGAAGAGGGAGAATTCAGGCAACTGGAATTCTGGACTGGAAAAGGAGCAAATCTTAGTCCACTATTCTGCACATCTCCAAATGCCCTGAAAAGTTACGTGGATTATTTTGGGATCATATAAAAAATACAGGGCGAAAGAAGTACCGGAGGGGGGCTGCCAGGGCGCCACAAGCCCTGCCACCGCCACCCCCTGGTGGCGGAGTGGGGGCTTGTGGGCTCCCTGACGGCCCACTAGCCCCCCCTTTTGCTATATGAAGGGTTTTGTTCCAGAAAAAAAATCAATCAGGAGCTTTTTCGTGGTTTTGCCGCCGCCACGAGGCGGAACTTGAGCAGATCCAATCTAGAGCTCTGGCAGGACGATCCTGCCGGGGAAACTTCGCTCCCGGAGGGGGAAATCGTCGCCATCATCATCACCAACACTCCTCTCATCAGAGGGGAGGCATCTTCATCAACATCTTCATCAGCACCATCTCCTCTCCAATCCCTAGTTCATCTCTTGTAACCAATCTTCATCTCGCAACTCCGATTGGTACTTGTAAGGTTGTTAGTACTGTTGATTACTCTTTGTAGTTGATGCTAGTTGGATTACTTGGTGGAAGAGTTTATGTTCAGATCCTTGATGCTATTCATTACACCTCTGATCATGATTATGATTATGTTTTGTGAGTAGTTACTTTTGTTCCCGAGGACATGGGATAAGTCCTGCTGATAATAGTCATGTGAATTTGATATTCGTTCAATATTTTGATATCCTGTATGTTGTCTTTTCCTCTAGTGGTGTTATGTGAACGTCGACTACATAACATGTCACGCCCAAGATGCGACCCTATCCTCAATTTGGCACGAAGGCCTCGTCAGGGATAGAAGCGCATCTCGTTATGTCGCAAGAATGGATATCGTTACAAGTACATGTACTGAAAAGATGAGATATATATATATAGAATTGACTTACACTCGCCACAAGCTACATCAGAGTCACATCAGTACATTACATAATCATCAAGAGGAAGAGCAGGGTCCGGCTACGGATGAAAACAAACGACAAAAGAAGAACAACGTCCATCCTTGCTATCCCAGGCTGCCGGCCTGGAACCCATCCTAGATCGATGAAGAAGAAGAAGAAGAAGAAGCAACTCCAAATGAACAATCAACTCGCTCGCGTCAAATAACCTTTACCTGAACCTGCAACTGGTGTTGTGGTAATCTGTGAGCCACACGGGACTCACCAATCTCATTTCCAAAGGTATCAAGACTAGCAAAGCTTAATGGGGGAGGTATGGTTAACTGGTGAGGTTGCAGCAGCGGCTAAGCATATATTTGGTGGCTAAACTTACGAGTACAAGAAATAAGAGGGGGAAGATCTACGCATAACGGACGTGAACTACTGTTGATCAAATGAATGATCCTGAACAACTACCTATGTCAGACATAACCCCACCGTGTCCTCGATCGGAGAAAGAACTCACGAAAGAGACAGTCACGGTTACGCACACAGTTGGCATATTTTAATTAAGTTAACTTCAAGTTATCTAGAACCAATGTTAAACAAAGTTTCCACGTTGCCACATAACCGCGGACACGGCTTTCCGAAAAGATTTAACCCTGCAGGGGTGCTCCAACTAGTCCATCACAAATTACCACAAGCCGCATAGAAATCCTCGATCACGAAGCTCACAATCTCGTCGAATTCCTTAGAGGAAAACCTCAACTCTGAGATTACCCAAAGCATCACCGGAATCCCGATGCACAAGATATCTCGTCAAAGGTAAAACTAATCCAGCAAGGCCGCCTGACGTGTCGACGCACCCGATAGGAGCCGCGTATCTCGTTCTCAGGACACGACGGATGGAACTAGCTACGAGTGCCAAACCTCGAGTTTCCTCGCGGTGGCCCCGCAGGCAGATCGTTTGGGACCAACATCATCAGCACTGGCCCCCCCTGTTTATGTAAAATTACTCCTCGGGTAGCGCTAAGTCCCTATGCATTTCAGTATTATCAAATTATTATGTTGGGCAAATGTAAAACCAATGTTGGGCCTTGCCAGACCAGCTTTAATCTAAAACGAATTATCAAGGGGGTCCCCATAACAACCCCGATCGTGTTAGGAGCGCTCAATTATGGAACATAACACCGGTAGCCGAAACTAAGGGGGCAAAGGTGGAACAAAACACCAGGCTAGAAAGGACGAGCCTTCCACCTTTTACCAAGTATATAGGTGCATTAAATTAAATAGCATTAATATAGTAATATGACAAGGAACCCATGTTATCACATGGAAGCAACTGCACCTGCAACTAGCAACGCTAACAACATGGTTAAGCAAGCGGTAACATAGCCAATCAGTGGTTTGCTAGGTCAAACAGGTTGAAGGTAAACAAGGCATTGTTGAGAGGCTGATATTTAACATGTGGTAGGCAACGAGACATAATCGATAGAAGCGGTAAAACTAGTATGGCAATGATAGTAATGGTATCTGAGGAAATGATCATCTTGCCTGAGATCCCGCTTGGAAGAAGAATGCCTCGTGAAGCAGACGAACCGACGTAGTCGAATGGGTCCTCACAATCCGGCACGCTGCGGAACTCTATCGAGACGAAGCAAACCGGAAACACACATCAACACACGAAATTCACCACACGATGCACAACACATATGATGCATGAGCAGCTGAATGCAAGCAAGTCACAACATGACAATTCACACAAACAAACACCACACCTTAAGTGAAGTTCAATATGCAACGAGTTGCATATTGACGAAACTTCACGCTTATTTATTTAGTTCTATCCCGAGTATTTACACGGCAATATTAATGTTGTCATACATGCAAGAGGTGAAGCGGAAATTAAACTACCTATCTAGACATTTTAAATGAGGTCGGAAATGACATATAGCATCTCCGAGACGACCTCACTTTTATTTTCAATTCTGTCCAGATCTGAATTAACAAATTTAATTAGTTGTTAAACAGAAAAACAAATAGGTTCACGTGGTTCTACGCGTCATGGCAAGCAATCTAGACATAAAGAACATCTCCAACGGAGCTACGGATCAAAAGTTACAAGCACCGCAAGATATGATGTCATGAATGCAATATGTGTGCAACGATGGTCACGAGCACTTCAAAATAAACAACCAGCAAGAGAAAATGAAACTACACGAGATTCTAAGCAAGTTTCATGTAGGACACGATCACAACGGAGCTACGGATCCACATCTACGAGCAAAACGAGAAATCACTACAACCTGCCAAAAACAGCCACATAGCATCTTCTACACCCCACAACTACGGGCTACACTACTCCGATAAACTCAAGAAAGACATGACACGGAAGAGGGCAAGAAGCACTACTACAAACAACTAACAACAACTAGCATGGCAGCAAGGAACACTAGGAAAAGAAGTCACAAAATGGCATCCCACACACTATTTCAGACTTAGTGAAAATTACACCTCATGAAAGTGCAGTTTTCGATCTAAAGCCATACTGACAGCAGCAAAACCAATAGTTACAGGCCTCCAAATGGCATGAAAATTAATTGCATGCTAGGGGAACACAAGGGCTACAACTAACTCCATTGGACCAACCTCAAAAGAGCTACAGATCTAAAGATAGAAGCAAAACAAAACAGCAACAAAATATAACAGATTTCAGACTTAGAAATATTTCAGCTCCTCCAAATCAGCACTATTTCTAGCAACTTGAGGGCTATCAAACCACACCTAAACATGCATTTCTATTGCAACCAAAAATACCAGGGGCTAGTCTAAACACCCAAGAATAATTCCCTAGTTGACAACTTAATCAATCGAAGCACGGAATAAATCCTACAAATTAAACAAAAGGGCATCACGGCAAAATATCGTGCGAACTAACTTGCTCAAAAGCTAAAACTAATTGCATGGATTTTTCTACCCCGAAAACATATAAATATGTGGGGTTGCACAACAATATAATGCCACACGAAAATGCGAGAAAAATAACCTATACACGGGAAAATGAACTACCGCCAATCCCTACACGCAAAAATACCAATGACCGCTCTAAAATACATGGAATAATGGTCCCTAAAACATAGGCATTTCTAATACGGCATTCGGGCTATACGGTCTTGCGCGAAAAATAAATACGGCGTCTATCCTACCTAGACAACACGTAAACCTAGGCATACGACACATCAAACAACGTCAAATAAATATGCAAGTTGTACCAACGTAATCTACACGCAAAACTACGCGAAAACCATATGCTACATGCCGCGATCCGATTTACGGATTAAAAGATACGGGCGTTCTAATATTTAGCTAAATCCTGAAATTATCTAAACCGAAAAATAAATCCTATAATAGCTACTGGGCCGAAACTGAGGTGTAAAATAAATAAGGGGTGCATATGCGCAATATAAAGGGGCTGGGGGATCTCACCTCAGTTGGGCCTCTTGGCCGGCTCGAACTGGGCCTGGGGTCGGAGGCCTCGGCCTGGCTTGGCCAGCTGGGCCTGGGGCGAGGCAAAGGGGCCTAGGCGCTGGCGAAGCCCACCTCGGTCGGCCAACGCGCAGGGGCGAGGCCTCCCGTCGGCAACCTCCCGATCGGGAGCCAGAGGGGGCTGCGTGTTGGAATTATGCCCTAGAGGCAATAATAAATATAGTTGTTATTATAATTCCTGTATCAAGATATTCATTTATTATCCATGCTATAATTGTATTGAATGAAGACTTATATACATGTGTGGATACATAGACAAAACACTGTCCCTAGCAAGCCTCTAGTTGGCTAGCCAGTTGATCAAAGATAGTCAGGGTCTTCTAATTATATACAAGGTGTTGTTGCTTGATAACTGGATCACGTCATTAGGAGAATCACGTGATGGACTGGACCCGAACTAATAGACGTAGCATGTTGATCGTGTCATTTTGTTGCTACTGTTTTCTGCGTGTCAAGTATTTGTTCCTATGACCATGAGATCATATAACTCACTGACACCGGAGGAATGCTTTGTGTGTATCAAACGTTGCAACGTAACTGGGTGACTATAAAGATGCCCTACAGGTATCTCCGAAGGTGTTCGTTGAGTTAGTATGGATCGAGACTGGGATTTGTCACTCCATGTGACGGAGAGGTATCTCGGGGCCCACTCGGTAATACAACATCACACACAAGCCTTGCAAGCAATGTGACTTAATGTAAGTTGCGGGATCTTGTATTACGGTACGAGTAAAGAGACTTGCCGGTAAACGAGATTGAAATAGGTATGTGGATACTAACGATCGAATCTCGGGCAAGTAACATACCGAAGGACAAAGGGAATGACATACGGGATTATATGAATCCTTGGCACTGAGGTTCAAACGATAAGATCTTCGTAGAATATGTGGGATGCAATATGGGCATCCAGGTCCCGCTATTGGATATTGACCGAGGAGTCACTCGGGTCATGTCTACATAGTTCTCGAACCCGCAGGGTCTGCACACTTAAGGTTCGACGTTGTTTTATGCGTATTTGAGTTATATGGTTGGTTACTGAATGTTGTTCGGAGTCCCAGATTAGATCACGGACGTCACGAGGGTTTCCGGAATGGTCCGGAAACAAAGATTGATATATAGGATGACCTCATTTGATTACCGGAAGGTTTTCGGAGTTACCGGGAATGTACCGGGAATGACGAATGGGTTCCGGGTGTTCACCGGGGGGGGGGGGGGAACCCACCCCGGGGAAGCCAATAGGCCTTGGGGGTGGCGCACCAGCCCTTGGTGGGCTGGTGGGACAGCCCAAGAAAGTCCTATGCGCCAAGGATAGAAAATCAAAGAGAAAGAAAAAAAGGAGGTGGGAAAGGAGAGAAGGACTCCACTTTCCAATCCTAGTTGGACTAGGATTGGAGGAGGACTCCTCCTCCCTTGGTGGTGCAGCCCTTGGGGCTCCTTGAGCCTCAAGGCAAGCCTCCCCTCCCTCCTCCTGTATATATGGAGCAATTAGGGCTGATTTGAGACAACTTTTTCAAGGCAGCCCGACCACATAACTCCACGGTTTTACCTCTAGATCGTGTCTCTGCGGAGGTCGGGCGGAGCCCTGCCTAGATTAGATCATCACCAACCTCCGGAGCGCCGTCATGCTGCCGAAGAACTCATCTACCTCTCCGTCTCTCTTGCTGGATCAAGAAGGCTGAGATCATCGTCGAGCTGTACGTGTGCTGAACGCGGAGGTGCTGTCCGTTCGGCACTAGATCGTGGGACGGATCGCGGGACGGTTCGTGGGACGGTTCGCGGGGCGGATCAAGGGACGGATCGCGGGACGGTTCGTGGGACGGTTCGCGGGGCGGATCGAGGGACGTGAGGACATTCCACTACATCAACCGCGTTCACTAACGCTTCTGCTGTGCGATCTAGAAGGGTACGTAGATCAGAAATCCCCTCTCGTAGATGGACATCACCATGATAGGTCTTCGTGCGCGTAGGAATTTTTTTGTTTCCCATGCGACGTTCCCCAACAGTGGCATCATGAGCTAGGTTCATGCGTAGATGTCTTCTCGAGTAGAACACAAAATTTTTTGTGGGCGGTGATGTGCGTTTTGCTGCCCTCCTTAGTCTTTTCTTGATTCCGCGATATTGTTGGATTGAAGCGGCTTGGACCGACATTACTCGTACGCTTACGAGAGACTGGTTTCATCGCCACGAGTAACCCCGTTGCTCAAAGATGACTGGCAAGTGTCGGTTTATCCAACTTTAGTTGAATCGGATTTGACCGAGGAGGTCCTTGGATAAGGTTAAATAGCAATTCATATATCTCCGTTGTGGTGTTTGCGTAAGTAAGATGCTATCCTACTAGATACCCATGGTCACCACGTAAAACATGCAACAACAAAATTAGAGGACGTCTAACTTGTTTTTGCAGGGTATGCTTGTGATGTGATATGGCCAACGATGTGATGTGATATATTGGATGTATGAGATGATCATGTTGTAATAGATAATATCGACTTGCACGTCGATGGTACGGCAACCGGCAGGAGCCATAGGGTTGTCTTTAAACTAACGTTTGTGCTTGGAGTTGCGTTTACTATTTTGCTAGGATGTAGCTTTAGTAGTAATAGCATGAGTAGCACGACAACCCCGATGGCGACACGTTGATGGAGATCATGGTGTGGCGCCGGTGACAAGAAGATCGTGCCGGTGCTTTGGTGATGGAGATCAAGGAGCACGTAATGATGGCCATATCATGTCACTTATGAATTGCATGTGATGTTAATCCTTTTATGCACCTTATTTTGCTTAGAACGACGGTAGCATTATGAGGTGATCTCTCACTAAAATTTCAAGACGAAATTGTGTTCTCCCCGACTGTGCACCGTTGCTACAGTTCGTCGTTTCGAGACACCACGTGATGATCGGGTGTGATAGACTCAACGTTCACATACAACGGGTGCAAAAAAGTTGCACACGCAGAACACTCGGGTTAACTTGACAAGCCTAGCATGTGCAGACATGGCCTCGGAACACATGAGACCGAAAGGTCGATCATGAATCATATAGTTGATATGATTAGCATAGGGATGCTTACCACTGAAACTATACTCAACTCACGTGATGATCGGACTTGAGCTAGTGTAAGTGGGTCATGAACCACTCAATTGACTAGAGAGATGTACTTTTTGAGTGGGAGTTTAGCAAGTAATTTGATTAAGTTAAACTCTAATTATCTTGAACATAGTCTAAGTCACTTTGAATATATTTGTGTTGTAGATCATGGCTCATGCGACAGTCACCCTGAATTTTAATACGTTCCTAGAGAAAGCTAAGTTGAAAGATGATGGAAGCAACTTTGTAGACTGGGCTTAATCTTAAGTTGATCCTACAAGCTGGGAAGAAGGATTATGTCCTTAATGCTGCGCTAGGAGATGAACCACCCGCTACGGCTGACCAGGATGTTAAGAACACTTGGTTAACACGTAAGGAGGACTACTCAGTAGTTCAATGTGCAGTCTTGTATGGCTTAGAACCGGGACTTCAACGTCGCTTTGAGCGTCATGGAGCATATGAGATGTTCCAGGAGTTGAAGTTTATCTTTCAGAAGAACGCCCGGATCGAGAGGTA
Organism: Hordeum vulgare subsp. vulgare; assembly: GCF_904849725.1. Lineage (NCBI taxonomy): Eukaryota > Viridiplantae > Streptophyta > Magnoliopsida > Poales > Poaceae > Hordeum > Hordeum vulgare. The sequence continues at coordinate 564,986,101 of NC_058524.1, read as the reverse complement.
TGAAACCTCCGATAAATTCTATGCTTGCAAGATGGAGGAGAATTCGTCTTTCAGTGAACATGTGCTCAAAATGTCTGGGTACTCAAACCGTCTAGCTGAGCTGGGGATTGAACTCCCGCAAGAGGCTATCACTGACAGAATTCTTCAATCACTGCCGCCAAGCTATAAGGGCTTTGTGTTGAACTACAACATGCAAGGGATGAACAAGTCACCCGGCGAGTTGTTTGCGATGCTGAAAGTCGCAGAGTCTGAACTCCGTAAAGAGCATCAAGTGTTGATGGTGAATAAGACTACTAGTTTCAAGAGAAACGGCAAAGGCAAGAAGGGTAATTCAAAGAAGAGCGGCAAGCCTGTTGCCAATCCGATGAAGAAACCCAAAGCTGACCTAAGCCTGAAACAGAGTGCTACTATTGCAAGGGTATGGGTCATTGGAAGCGCAACTGCCCCAAGTATCTGGCTGATAAGAAGGCGGCCAAAGAAAAATCAGGTATATTTGATATACATGTTATTGATGTGTACTTAACCAGCTCTCGTAGTAGTGCCTGGGTATTCGATACCGGTTCTGTTGCTCATATTTGCAACTCGAACAGGAACTACAGAATAGGCGGAGGCTGGCGAAAGATGAAGTGACGATGCGCGTAGGAAATGGTTCCAAGGTTGATGCAATCGCCGTCGGCACAGTTTCACTTCAGTTACCATCGGGATTAGTTATGAACTTGAATAATTGTTATTTAGTGCCTGCGTTGAGCATGAACATTATATCTGGTTCTTGCTTGTTGCGAGACGGTTACTCTTTTAAGTTAGAGAATAAAGGTTGTTCTATTTCTATGAGTAACATCTTTTATGGTCATGCACCCAATGTGAGAGGATTGTTCATATTGAATCTTGATAGTGATGATACACATATACATAACATTGAGACCAAAAGATTTAGAGTTAACAATGATAGCGCCATGTTTTTATGGCACTGCCGCTTAGGTCATATTGGTGTAAAGCGCATGAAGAAACTCCATACCGATGGACTTTTGGAGTCACTTGACTTTGATTCACTTGACACGTGCGAACCATGCCTCATGGGCAAGATGACTAAAACTCCGTTCTCCGGAACAATGGATCGTGCTAGTGACTTGTAGGAAATCATACATACCGATGTGTGCGGTCCGATGAGCGTGGAGGCACGCGGCGGATATCGTTATTTTCTCACCTTCACTGACGATTTGAGCAGATATGGTTATGTCTTCTTAATGAAGCACAAGTCTGAAACATTTGAAAAGTTCAAGCAATTTCAGAGTGAAGTTGAAAATCATCGTAACAAGAAGATCAAGTTCCTACGGTCTGATCATGGGGGTGAATATCTGAGTTTCGAGTTTGGTGCTCACTTAAGACAATGTGGAATTGTTTCACAGTTGACACCGCCTGGAACACCATAGCGTAATGGTGTGTCCGAACATCGTAATCGTACTTTATTAGAGATGGTGCAATCTATGATGTCTCTTACCGATTTGCCGTTATCATTTTGGGGTTATGCATTAGACACAACTGCATTCACTTTAAATAGGGCACCATCAAAATCCGTTGAGACGACACCATACGAACTGTGGTATGGCAAAAGGCCAAAGTTGTCGTTTCTTAAAGTTTGGGGATGTGATGCTTATGTCAAAAAGCTTCAGCCTGAAAAGCTGGAACCCAAAGCGGAAAAGTGCGTCTTCATAGGTTACCCAAAAGAGACAGTTGGGTACACCTTCTATCTCAAATCCGAGGGCACAGTGTTTGTTGCTAAAAATGGAGCTTTTCTTGAGAAGGAGTTTCTCTCGAGAGAATTGAGTGGGAGGAAGATAGAACTTGATGAGGTTGTCGAACCTCTCATCCCTCTGGATGGCGGCGCAGGGCAAGGGGAAACCCCTGTCATTGTGACGCCGGTTGAGGAGGAAGTTGATGATGATGATCATGAAACTCCGGTTCTAGTTCCTATCGAACCACGCAGGTCGACGAGACCACGTGCTGCTCTAGAGTGGTACGGTAATCCCGTTTTGTCAATCATGTTGTTAGACAACAATGAACCTGCAAATTATGAAGAAGCAATGGTGGGCCCAGATTCCAACAAATGGCTGGAGGCCATGAAGTCCGAGATAGGGTCCATGTATGAAAACAAAGTGTGGATTTTGGAAGTACTACCTGAGGGCCGCAAGGCTATTCAGAACAAATGGATCTTTAAGAAAAAGACGGACACTGACGGCAATGTGACCGTTTATAAACCTCGACTTGTGGCAAAGGGTTTTTCACAAGTTCAAGGAGTTGACTACGATGAGACATTCTCACCCGTAGCGATGCTTAAGTCCGTCAGAATCATGTTAGCAATAGCTGCATTTTTCGATTATGAAATCTGGCAGATGGATGTCAAAACGGCGTTCCTTAACGGTTTCCTTACGGAAGAGTTGTATATGATGCAACTCGAAGGTTTTGTCGATCCTAAGAATGCTAACAAGGTGTGCAAGCTCCAGCGATCCATTTATGGACTGGTGCAAGCATCTCGGAGTTGGAACAAACGCTTTGATGAGGTGATCAAAGCATTTGGGTTTATACAAGTGGTTGGAGAATCTTGTATTTACAAGAAAGTGAGTGGGAGCTCTGTGGAGTTTCTAATATTATATGTGGATGACATATTACTGATTGGAAACAACGTAGAGTTTTTGGAGAGCATAAAGGATTACTTGAATAAAAGTTTCTCTATGAAGGACCTAGGAGAAGCTGCTTACATTCGAGGCATTAAGATCTACAGGGATAGATCGAAACACCTGATAGGACTTTCACAAAGCACATACCTTGATAAAGTTTTGAAGAGGTTCAAAATGGAACAGTCCAAGAAAGGGTTCTTGCCGGTTTTACAAGGTACGAGATTGAGTAAGACTCAGTGCCCAACAACTGATAAGGATAGAGAGCATATGAGCACCGTCCCCTATGCTTCAGCCATAGGTTCTATCATGTATGCAATGCTGTGCACTAGACCGGACGTTAGCCTCGCCATAAGTATGGCAGGCAGGTTCCAGAGTAATCCAGGAGTGGATCACTAGACGGCGGTCAAGAATATCCTGAAGTACCTGAAAAGGACTAAGGAGATGTTTCTCGTGTATGGAGGTGACGAAGAGCTCGCCGTAAAGGGTTACGTCGATGCAAGCTTTGACACAGATCCGGACGACTTTAAGTCGCAGACCAGATATGTATTTATTCTTAATGGGGGTGCGGTAAGCTGGTGCAGTTCCATGCAAAGCGTTGTAGCAGATTCTACATGTGAAGCGGAGTACATGGCTGCCTCAGAGGCAGCTAAGTAGGGTGTCTGGATGAAGGAGTTAATGACGGATCTTGGAGTGGTGCCAAGCGCACTGAATCCAATAACCTTGTTCTGTGACAACACGGGTGCCATTGCCTTAGCAAAGGAACCACAGTTTCACAAGAAGACCAGACACATCAAACGACGCTTCAACCTCATCCGCGACTACGTCGAAGGGAAGGACGTAAATATATGCAAAGTGCACACGGATCTGAATGTAGCAGACCCGCTGACTAAACCTCTTCCATGGGCAAAGCATGATCAACACTAGAACTGTATGTGTGTTAGATTTATTACAATGTAATTCGCATGATGATGTGAGGGCTAGATTAATGACTCTAGTGCAAGTGGGAGACTGTTGGAATTATGCCCTAGAGGCAATAATAAATATAGTTGTTATTATAATTCCTGTATCAAGATAATCGTTTATTATCCATGCTATAATTGTATTGAATGAAGACTTATATACATGTGTGGATACATAGACAAAACACTGTCCCTAGCAAGCCTCTAGTTGGCTAGCCAGTTGATCAAAGATAGTCAGGGTCTTCTGATTATATACAAGGTGTTGTTGCTTGATAACTGGATCACGTCATTAGGAGAATCACGTGATGGACTGGACCCGAACTAATAGACGTAGCATGTTGATCGTGTCATTTTGTTGCTACTGTTTTCTACGTGTCAAGTATTTGTTCCTATGACCATGAGATCATATAACTCACTGACACCGGAGGAATGCTTTGTGTGTATCAAACGTCGCAACGTAACTGGGTGACTATAAAGATGCTCTACAGGTATCTACGAAGGTGTTCGTTGAGTTAGTATGGATCGAGACTGGGATTTGTCACTCCATGTGACGGAGAGGTATCTCGGGGCCCACTCGGTAATACAACATCACACACAAGCCTTGCAAGAAATGTGACTTAATGTAAGTTGCGGGATCTTGTATTACGGTACGAGTAAAGAGACTTGCCGGTAAACGAGATTGACATACGGGATTATATGAATCCTTGGCACTGAGGTTCAAACGATAAGATCTTCGTAGAATATGTGGGATCCAATATGGGCATCCAGGTCCCGCTATTGGATATTGACCGAGGAGTCACTCGGGTCATGTCTACATAGTTCTTGAACCCGCAGGGTCTGCACACTTAAGGTTCGACGTTGGTTTATGCGTGTATGAGTTATATGGTTGGTTCCCGAATGTTGTTCGGAGTCCCGGGTGAGATCACGGACGTCACGAGGGTTTCCGGAATGGTCCGGAAACGAATATTGATATATAGGATGACCTCATTTGATTACCGGAAGGTTTTCGGAGTTACCGGGAATGTACCGGGAATGACGAATGGGTTCCGGGTGTTCATCGGGGGGGGGGGGGCAACCCACCCCAGGGAAGCCCATAGGTGTTGGGGGTGGTGCACCAGCCCTTGGTGGGCTGGTGGGACAGCCCAAGAAGGTCCTATGCGCCAAGGATAGAAAATCAAAGAGAAAGAAAAAAAAGGAGGTGGGAAAGGAGAGAAGGACTCCACTTTCCAATCCTAGTTGGACTAGGATTGGAGGAGGACTCCTCCTCCCTTGGTGGTGCAGTCCTTGGGGCTCCTTGAGCCTCAAGGCAAGCCTCCCCTCCCTCCTCCAAAATATATGGAGCAATTAGGGCTGATTTGAGACAACTTTTCCAAGGCAGCCCGACCACATAACTCCACGGTTTTACCTCTAGATCGCGTCTCTGCGGAGCTCGGGCGGAGCCGTGCCGAGATTAGATCATCACCAACCTCCGGAGCGCCGTCACGCTGCCGGAGAACTCATCTACCTCTCCGTCTCTCTTGCTGGATCAAGAAGGCCGAGATCATCGTTGAGCTGTACGTGTGCTGAACGCGGAGGTGCTGTCCGTTCGACACTAGAGCGTGGGACGGATCGCAGGACGGTTCGTGGGACGGTTCGCGGGGCGGATCAAGGGACGTGAGGACGTTCCACTACATCAACCGCGTTCACTAACGCTTCTGCTGTGCGATCTACAAGGGTACGTAGATCGGAAATCCCCTCTCGTAGATGGACATCACCATAATAGGTCTTCGTGCGCGTAGGAAATTTTTTGTTTCCCATGTGATGTTCCCCTTCGGCGGCGGCGGCTGTTGCCGGTGACGCATGGCGGCGGAGAGACGCCGGGGAACCGAGGCGCCGCGGAATCCGGCGAGGAGGCAAGGTGCGGCCGACGGCGAGGCTCGATCTGGCGCGGACGGGTCGGCTCGAGCTGGCGGCGGTTTGACGACGGTGCTCCGGCGAGGCGAGGGAGCATCGGAGGTCTTCGGCTGCGGCAGCCTTGGCCGGCGGGAGCGGCCGTCTCGGGCTCTCCGGGGAGGGGCACCCGGCGGCGGGGCGTGGGGAGCCTGGTGCGGCGCGGACAGCCCGGCGGCTCGCCACCAGAGGCACGGGCACGGGAGCAGAACGGGCGACGGCGGCGGTTTCGGGCCTGCCCGGGCCCGATCTGGGCTCGGCGGGCCCTCGCGGCGGCTGAGAGACCGAGGGGAGGAGAGAGAGAGTGCGGGAGGCTAGGGTTGGCATGGTTTTTGAGGTAGGGGAGAGGGGGTTGTCTAAAATGGAAGGGGAGGTGTGTTTAAATAGGAAAGGGGGGCTAGGTTTAGCGAAATTTCAACCCGGATCCAACCGCGGGGTCGGATTCGATAATTCCGAATGCGGGACGGACGAGTGGCTGTGAAGAGTGGTTATCCGGAGACGAGAGGGAAAACGGGCGGCACGGCAACGAATTTTAAAACACCGACAGACGTCCGACGGTAGACCGAATACGGTGCCGCTACGGTCGACCGTTCGGGTACGAGACGGTCTCCGATCGCGACGAAATTCTACAGGCGGCCTGGCTATAACTAACTACGACCGCATGCCAAGTTTCACCCCGATCAGAGAAAGTTTTAAACGCACTTTAAATACAGGTTTTCGACGATGCCGCGGGCGCGTGCGAGTGCGGTCGGGCTCAGAACGGACAACGACGAGAACCGACAACTAACAACGGATGCAAGTTTTGAAAACTGGCGGCAACGGAGATGCCGATGCAATGCAGATGATGCGAATGATGCAATGATGATGCGACAAAAGAAAATAGACACACAACGAAAACGGAAATAAGGGGGAATCTTCTGGAACGTCGGCATCGGGCTGTCACAACTCTCCTACACTACAAGAGGATCTCGCCCCGAGATCCAAGAATGAAAGGGGGAGAGGATGAGAAAGAACAAGAGGTAAAAACTTAGTCGCTTCTTTGACAAACGAGTGAAACCAATGATCCTTAAAAGTTGCAAGGCGATGAGGAATGAAAAGAGAAAGAAGCAAGAATTCACGGAAAATTTCGGCAGCACTTCGGTAGGAAAATGGGACAAAAAATTCGAAAAGAAGAGAGAATTATACAATATTCATAACAAACAACTAAATAGAGCAAGGGAACACCATGATCTTGGTAGAACAACAAGAATGACCCAAAAGAGCAACAACACGAAGCCTCCGGAACAATAGAATATGAACTAACTTAGACGGAAGATGAGAGTGAAAACTACTAACTCCAATGAACTTGGCAAGCATACTTACAAGAAGAATTGGACGGAGTTGTTGGAAAACAACAATGAAATAACAAGATAGTAGTGGGCTTATGGAAATCATCTCAACATCTATGAGGTGACAACCAACCACTACAAGAACCAAGGATAGATGAAAGCAAAGATATGAAAACTTCTTACACCAAGAGGATACATTGAGAACTTGGATTAATGACAAGCACCATGATAGCAACAATCCATACGAAAAGCTATAGGTGAAATCCAAACCAAGATAACTGAATGAAGAAATCATGGGTTGAAAATATCTCATGATCAAAGAATTGGTGGTTTTAATTATCTCATACTTGAATGGAAGTCTCTTCGAGGCTCCTACACTAACAAGAATGATGTAATACCACCTCAAAGGATAAAGGAAGAACAATTGCGCATATAAATGCAAGAGAAAGGATACTTGAGGTTCTCCAACAAGAATCTTGAAGAACATTTGATAAAGGATTGAAACCTTAAAGAACCACCATGAAGGACCTCTGTATACAAATGAATGATGCAAAGATATGAAGGTAGAAGGAATAAGATTATGACCTTGCCAAAATTAAGATGAAGCCTCATAAAGAGATACTTGATAGAAGTTGGAACTCCGGAAAAGAAAGATAAAAACACTTGAGAAAAGGAATTGATACCAAGAGCCACTCCAGAAGAAGATTTCAAAATACTACGACAAGAATAAGAATTATGTTATGCTTTTCCTTCATCAAATTAAATTAATGACAAGCAACGGATTTAGCATACCACTTATTATTCTTGAAATGATTGAGGAGAGATATGAGCACAAACTAGAAGAAATCTTGAAAGAGGCACCGATGAGAATTGAAATGAATGAGGCAACCATGAATGACTGGAGATACATGAGAAGGAAGAGATCATGAGCCACCTGAGAGAAAAATTGAACAAGGCACCGGATAAAACGAGATACGAACGAAGAGGCAACAATTGAGAAGATTGAGGATGAAGCTGAAAGCTGAGAATGAAGAATCTGCTGAAATGATGGCCTTCGGAGGAACGAGAAATAAAAGCAACTCAGAAATGCACCGGATAGCAAGAAAGGGATTACTCACGATTGACAACAATGAGAGGATAACACGAAGCTGAGATGACAATCTTCACAAGAATGGAACAAGACTGAGGGAACACTCCTTCGAATAGCAAGCTGAGAATGATGACGAGGAACACACCAAGAATTAATGAGACACTCCGGAATAATGAAGAATGAAAGGTTGAGCCAATATGAGAATTAATTCAAATAGAACTTGAAGAAGGAATATGACTGATGAAATTCATACTTACGTCCTAGTTGAAAAGATTTAGAGATCTCTGGAAAAATAGAAGAGACATATAAGATCCTGGGAAAAACCTGTGGGTTATGGGCCCACTCAAAGAAACCACCGTTAACAAGATTCCTTAGAAGAGGGATATTGCACCGTCATGAAGAGAACTAGATGAGGTTGAGAACCTCGAAATAATTAAAAGAATTGAAAACACGAAACTTCCGAGATATCTTCAACACTCCGGAAGAAAAGAGAGGAATTAATAACCAAGATAGGCTGAAAGAATCTCCAACATGAAAAAGAATTACAAGGATAATTAGGATAAGATGAACTCGGACAACTGAATTAAATTCACTGGTAAGGATGACAATAATGAACAAAGATGAACATGAAGCTCCTGAGAATCTTCACAACGAATCACCAGCTAGAAAAGGAAGAAGAGATAGCGGAAGCATCACTTAATATGACGACACTTGGATGAAAATTGAATCATTGAAGAAAAAGGGCGGGAAGGCGGGGAAAAACAAAGACAACTTGAGACAGATGAGATGAACTCCGGAATAAAATGAGAGAATGATCTTGCAAAATTAGATAAGATTGAATTCAGTTGAAGAGAAGCACACGGGTTGAATGGAATTCATACGATGACTCCGGTTGAAAGGAATTGATAATACAATTGATAGAGCAAAAGAATTAATACTCTCATAAAAATATGAGAGCGCCACTTAGGAAAGATCTGAAACACCACTTGACATCGAAGCAACTTGAATTACCATATTCCACAAAACAAAGGGTGAGGCTTATGAAACAAGCCAGAACAAACTCATGAGAGAGATTTCGTCCGATATTTTCGTGGACAGGAATCCACTAGATGTCGAACCCCAACCTAACTTCATGTATTTGTTGGAAGATTGTCCTGTAAGTAACTACATGAATTCCCACCTATGAATTCCCGAAATATCTGGTCATGCAGTCTGGTACACGGATACAAGGAGTAATATCACGCAACTCCTATACTAACCGGTCACCTGCATCACATCCGTCAACACACAACCAGAATCTCGGACCTTCATGTACAACAGACCCCCGTGATCACAACGATACAAAGTATGGCAGTACTCCTGAACAATCTGCACCAGTACTGGGGACATCGGGGTTATCTCGCCACTACTAGTATTGAAGCAATTACGAACATCCTTCGTACTAAGATACTAAGAAATCTGAATGATAACGATGTGCTCGAGAATCCCCTGGAGCTCAACTCCCCTGAGACTTAGAGCAGATAGGAGGCACCAATACAAAACTCCGTCACATCGGCATCATATAGATTCCAAGAATATCCGCGTGATCCTAAATTTTTTTTGAGTGAGAAGAGGTGTAGAATTAAATTATTACGTCAAGATTCCTCACCAGAGCATAGAAAAGGAGAAAAAAGAATCCTACTCTCCAATATATAACTAGACTCAAAGCAGTTTTTCACTAGACTCGACTCGGCCAAATTCGATCAATCAAGGGGGCTCCTAGGTCGGTACTGCTCTGATACCAACTTGTCACGCCCAAGATGCGACCCTATCCTCAATTTGGCACGAAGGCCTCGTCAGGGATAGAAGCGAATCTCGTCGTGTCGCAAGAATGGATATTGTTACAAGTACATGTACTGAAAAGATGAAATATATATATATATATATATATATATATATATAGAATTGGCTTACACTCGCCACAAGCTACATCAAAGTCACATCAGTACATTACATAATCATCAAGAGTAAGAGCAGGGTCCGGCTACAGACGAAAACAAACGACAAAAGAAGAACGACGTCCATCCTTGCTATCCCAGGCTGCCGGCCTGGAACCCATCCTAGATCGATGATGAAGAAGAAGAAGACGCAACTCCAAATGAACAATCAATGCGCTCACGTCAAATAACCTTTACCTGAATCTACAACTGGTGTTCTGGTAATCTGTGAGCCACAGGGGACTCAGCAATCTCATTTCCAAAGGTATCAAGACTAGCAATGCTTAATGGGTGAGGTATGGTTAAGTGGTGAGGTTGCAGCAGCGACTAAGCATATATTTGGTGGCTAAACTTACGAGTACAAGAAATAAGAGGGGGAAGATCTACGCATAACGGACGTGAACTACTGTTGATCAAATGAATGATCCTGAACACCTACCTACGTCAGACATAACCCCACCGTGTCCTCGATCGGAGAAAGAACTCACGAAAGAGACAATCACGGTTACGCACACAGTTGGCATATTTTAATTAAGTTAACTTCAAGTTATCTAGAACCAGTGTTAAACAAAGTTTCCACGTTGCCACATAACCGCGGGCACGACTTTTCGAAAAGATTTAACCCTGCAGGGGTGCTCCAACTAGTCCATCACAAATTACCACAAGCCGCATAGAAATCCTCGATCACAAAGCTCGCAATCTCGTTGAATTCCTTAGAGGAAAACCTCAACTCTGAGATTACCCAAAGCATCACCGGAATCCCGATGCACAAGATATCTCGTCAAAGGTAAAACTAACCAGCAAGGCCGCCCGACGTGTTGATGTACCCGATAGGAGCCGTGTATCTCATTCTCAGGACACGACGGATGGAACTAGCTACGAGTGCCAAACCTCGAGTTTCCTCGCGGTGGCCCCATAGGCAGACCGTTTGGGACCAACACCATCAGCACTGGCCCCCCTGTTTATGTAAAATTACTCCTCAGGTAGCGCTAACTCCCTATGCATTTCAGTATTATCAAATTATTATGTTGGGCAAATGTAAAACCAATGTTGGTCCTTGCCACACCAGCTTTAATCTAAAACGAATTATCAAGGGGGTCCCCATAACAACCCCGATCGTGTTAGGAGCGCTCAATTATGGAACATAACACCGGTAGCCGAAACTAAGGGGGCAAAGGTGGAACAAAAAACCAGGCTAGAAAGGCCGAGCCTTCCACCTTTTACCAAGTATATAGGTGCATTAAATTAAATAGCATTAATATAGTGATAGGACAAGGAACCCATGTTATCACATGGAAGCAACTGCACCTGCAACTAGCAACGCTAATAACATGGTTAAGCAAGCGGTAACATAGCCAATCAGTGGTTTGCTAGGTCGAACAGGTTGAAGGTAAACAAGGCATTGCTGAGAGGCTGATATTTAACATGTGGTAGGCAACAAGACATAATCGATAGAAGCGGTAAAACTAGCATGGCAATGATAGTAATGGTATCTGGGGAAATGATCATCTTGCCTGAGATCCCGCTTGGAAGAAGAATGTCTCCGTGAAGCAGACGAACCGACGTAGTCGAACGGGTCCTCACAATCCGGCACGCTGCGGAACTCTATCGAGACGAAGCAAACCGGAAACACACATCAACACACGAAATTCACCACACGATGCACAACACATATGATGCATGAGCAGCTGAATGCAAGCAAGTCACAGCATGACAATTCACACAAACAAACACCACACCTTAAGTGAAGTTCAATATGCAACGAGTTGCATATTGACGAAACTCCACGCTTATTTATTTAGTTCTATCCCGATTATTTACACGGCAATATTAATGTTGTCATACATTCAAGAGGTGAAGCGGAAACTAAACTACCTATCTAGACATTTTAAATGAGGTCGGAAATGACATATAGCATCTCCGAGACGACCTCACATGTTAATTTACAATTCTGTCCAGATCTGAATTGACACATTTAATTAGTTGTTAAACAGCAAAACAAACAGGTTCACGTGGTTCTACGCGTCATGGCAAGCAATCTAGACATAAAGAACATCTCCAACGGAGCTACGGATCAAAAGTTACAAGCACCGCAAGATATAATGTCATGGCTGCAATATGTGTGCAACGACGGTCACGAGCACTTCAAAACAAACAACCAGCAAGAGAAAATGAAATTGTACGAGATTCTAAGCAAGTTTCATGTAGGACACGATCACAACGGAGCTACGGATCCACATCTACGAGAAAAACGAGAAATCACTACAACCTGCCAAAAACAGCCACATAGCATCTTCTACACCCCACAACTACGGGCTACACTACTCCGATAAACTCAAGCAAGGCATGACGCGGAAGAGGGCAAGAAGCACTGCTACAAACAACTAACAACAACTAGCATGGCAACAAGGAACACTAGGAAAAGAAGTCACAAAATGGCAACCCACACAATATTTCAGACTTTGTGAAAATTACACCTCATGAAAGTGCAGTTTTCGATCTGAAGCCATATTGACAGCAGCAAAACCCATAGCTACAGGCCTTCAAATGGTATGAAAATTCACAGCATGCTAGAGGAACACAAGGGCTACAACTAACTCTATTCGACAAACCTCAAAAGAGCTACAGATCTAAAGATAGAAGCAAAACAAAACAGCAACAAAATATTACAGATTTCAGACTTAGAAATATTTCAGCTCCTCCAAATCATCACTATTTCTAGCAACTTGAGGGCTATCAAACCACACCTAAACATGCATTTCTATTGCAACCAAAAATACTAGGGGCTAGTCTAAACACCCAAGAACAACTCCCTAGTTGACAACTTAATCAATCGAAGCACGGAATAAATCCTACGAATTAAACAAAAGGGCATCACGGCAAAATATCACGCGAACTAACTTGGTCAAAAGCTAAAACTAATCACATAGTGATGTGGACTAGATTATTGACTCTAGTGCAAGTGGGAGACTATTGGAAAGATGCCCTAGAGGCAATAATAAATTAGTTATTATTATATTTCTTTGTTCATGATAATCGTTTATTATCCATGCTATAATTGTATTGATTGAAAACACAATACTTGTGTGGATACATAGACAAAACACTGTCCCTAGTAAGCCTCTAGTTAACTAGCTCGTTGATCAAAGATGGTCAAGGTTTCCTGACCATAGGCAAGTGTTGTTACTTGATAACAGGATCACATCATTAGGAGAATCATGTGATGGACTAGACCCAAACTATGAACGTAGCATATTGATCGTGTCGTTTTATTGCTATAGTTTTCTGCATGTCAAGTATTTGTTCCTATGACCATGAGATCATAGAACTCACTGGCACCGGAGCAATACCTTGTGTGTATCAAACGTCACAATGTAACTGGGTGACTATAAAGATGCTCTACAGGTATCTCCGAAGGTGTCCATTGAGTTAGTATGGATCAAGACTCGGATTTGTCACTCAGTGTGACGGAGAGGTATCTCGGGGCCCACTCTATAATACAACATCACACACAAGCCTTTCAAGCAATGTGACTTAGTGTATGTCACGGGATCTTGTATTACGGAACGATTAAAGAGACTTGCCGCTAAACGAGATTGAAATAGGTATGCGGATACCGACGATAGAATCTCGGGCAAGTAACATACCGAAGGACAAAGGGAATGACATACGAGATTATATGAATCCTTGAAATTGAGGTTCAACCGATAAAATCTTCGGAGAATATGTAGGATCCAATATGGGCATCAAGGTCCCGCTATTGGATATTGACCGAGGAGTCTCTAGAGTCATGTCTACATAGTTCTCGAACCCGCAGGGTCTGCACACTTAAGGTCCGACGATGTTTTATGCGTATTTGAGTTATATGGTTGGTTACCTAAAGTTGTTCGGAGTCCCGAGTGGGATCACGGACGTCACGAGGGTTTCCGGAATGGTCCGGAGACGAAGATTGATATATAGGTTTGTCTCATTTGGTTACCGGAAGGTTTTCGGGCATTACCGGGAATGTACCGGGAATGACGAATGGGTTCCGGAGTTCTAGCGGGAGGGGCCAGCCCACCCGGGAAGAAGCCCAAAGGTTTTGTGGAGGCACACCAGCCTTTAGTGGGCTGGTGGGCAAGCCCAAGAGGGCCCTTGCGCAGGATATAAAGAAATCTAAGAAAAAAAGGGGAAGTGGGAAAGTGGAGAAGGACTCCACCTTCCAATCCTAGTTGGACTAGGATTGGAAGGGGAGGACTTCCCCCCTTGCTTCAGCCGACCAATTGGGGCTCTCTTGAGCCTCAAGGCAGGTCCCCCCCTGCCTCCTATATACACTGAGGTATTAGGGCTGATTTGAGACAACTTTGCCACGGCAGCCCGACCACATACCTCCACGGTTTTTCCTCTAGATCGTATTTCTACGGAGCTCGGGCGGAGCCCTGCTGAGATAGATCACCACCAACCTCCGGAGTGCCGTCACGCTGCTGGAGAACTCATCTACCTCTCCGTCTCTCTTGCTGGATCAAAAAGGCCAAGATCATCGTCGAGTTGTACGTGTGCTGTACGCGGAGGTGCCGTCCGTTCGGCACTAGATCGGAATAGATCGTGAGATGGATCGCAAGACGGTTCATGCAACGGATCGCGAGACGGTTCGTGGGACGGATCGCGGGACGGATCACGGGACGGTTCTTGGGACGGTTCGCGGGGAGGATCGAGGGACGTGTGGACGTTCCACTACATCAACCGCGTTTCCTAACGCTTCCTGCTGTGCGATCTACAAGGGTACGTAGATCCAAATCTCTTCTCGTAGATGGACATCACCATCTACGAGGCGGTGGAGGTGGTCGTCGGCGGCGAGAAATGTGGAGAAGGGGTGGGGAATCGCGGGGGCTCGGCGGCGACGGGGGATAGGGTTTCGACCCGCAAACACACCGCAGAACCGTAGATATAGTGGTAGGGGCGTGCGTTTTGTTGGCCGCGTCAAAAAAAATTGCGGGCTGGGCGAGTATGCGGGCTCTGTTCTGGCCGGAAAATTGAGCCGAGCCCGCATACTCGCCGGATTTTTTGCGGGCGGGGTGTTTTGCGGGGTGTGGTAGAGTTGCTCTAAAGAAGAAGCAGAGAAAAACCCGGCGGGACACCTTTGGCGACGGTGCCGTCGAGATGGCAGAGACACTCATGGGTTGGATTGATGTCGCCTCACGCCCATCCGAGACCGATAGCGAAGACCAAGTGAGCTGGTGGGCAAAGTAGAAAATTCTAACCCAAAAACCAAACTAATTCACAAACTGAACTAAGTTTGAAATTTTTTCACCCAACTAATCCTTTTGTGTGACGCATTTGTCTTAGCCGCCACACTACACTGTGTGACGCTCGACACTACGTTGTGTGACGTCCGAGAACTAATGTGACGCCTAAGACATAGGCGCCACATTACACTGTGTGACGCATTTGTCTTAGGCGTCACACAGTGTAGTGTGGCGCCTGACTGTCAGGTGATGTCCCACAAGCGTATGGGATCGCAGCAGTTTTTGAGGGTAGAGTATTCAACCCAAATTTATTGATTCGCTCACAAGGGGAAGCTAAAGAATATTCTCAAGTATTAGGAGCTGAGTTGTCAATTCAACCACACCTGAAAGATTAGTGTCTGCAAGCAAAGTATCAGTAGCAAGGTAGTATGATAGCAACAGCACCAGAAAAAGCTTTGACAATCCCCGGCAACGGCGCTAGAAAAAGCCTTGTTGACGGGATGTTAGCGCCAACAAAGTCTTGCAACAAGTAACAACGGAGTAGCAAGGAACAGTAGTAGCAGCAACAACAAAGTAACAAGTAACATCAGTAGTGACAGTAGCAGCGAAGTAACAAGTAACAGCAGTAGTGACAGCAGCATCAAAGTGGCCCAATCCCTCTTGTAGCAAGGGACAAGCCTAGGCAAAGTAACGTAGCGAGAACCAGTAGTAAAAGGCTCGTAGGCAGTGGATCGGTGATGGATGAGTGTGATGGATGTGATTCATCATGTAACAGCTATAACACAGAGAGATATGTGACTAGCTCCCGTTCATCAATCTAATGTAGGCATGTATTCCGTATGTAGTCATACGTGCTTAGGGAAAAGAACTTGCATGAGATCTATTGTCCATCCCTCCCGTGGCAGCGGGGTCCTAATGGAAACTACGGGATATTAAGGTTCTCCTTAATATAAAGAACCAGACCAACACATTAACACGCGGTGAATACATGAACTCCTCATACCATGGTCATCTCCGGGAGTGTTTCCGGCTATTGTCACTCCGGAGTTGCCGGGTCATAACACATAGTAGGTGACTACAACTTGCAAGATAGGATCTAAAGCAGACATATATTGGCGACAACATAATAGGTTCAGATCTGAAATCATGGCACTCGGGCCCTAGTGACAAGCATTAAGCATAGGCAAGTAGTAGCAACATCAATCTAGAACGTAGTTGATACTAGGGATCAATCCCCATCAAGAACTAACTCGATTACATGATAGATCTCATCCAACTCATCACCGTCCACCAAGCCTACGATGAGATTACTCATGAACGATGAAGTGCATCATGGAATTGTCGATGGAGAAAGGTTGATGATGATGATGGCGACGATTTCCCCTCTTCGGAGCCCGAAACGGACTCCAGATCTGCCCTCCAGATGAAGAACAGGATGTGGCGGCGCCTCCGTATCGCAAAAACGCGATGAAACCTTCTCTGTGATTTTTTCCAGGCGAAACGGAAGATATAGAGCTGAGATTGGGGGCGGTGGTGCCACGTGGGCTTGTGGCCCACTGGCACGCCCCCTCACGTGGAACTTTGCACAGTTATTTTTCTTTTATTCTAGAAAAAATCTCCGTAAATTTTCAGGACGTTCCGAGAACTTTTATTTCTGCACAAAAACAACACCATGTCAATTCTGCTGAAAACAGCGCCAGTCCGGGTTAGTTCCATTCAAATCATGCAAATTAGAGTCCAAAACAAGGGCAAAAGAGTTCGGAAAAGTAGATACGATGGAGACGTATCAACTCCCCCAAGCTTAAAGCCTTGCTTGTCCTCAAGCAACTCAGTTGACAAACTGAGAGAGACAAAAGAAAAACTTTGACGAACTCTGTTTGATCTTGTTGTTGCAACTATATCTAACTCACAACGAGAATTTTAGCAACATCACAAGCAAACCACATAAGCAAATGACATCTAGGTCTCACGGAAACTCATATCAATGGCATAATTAACTAGCGAGCAAATAATTATAAACCTCAAACGTCAACACTTCAATCAAAACATCATGAAGCAGTACAAATAGATGGTATCTCGCTAGCTCCTTCTGAGACCGCAAAACATAAATGCAGAGCACCTTAAAAGACCAAGGGCTGACTACACATTGTAATTGAAGGCAATGAAGATCCAGTCATAGTCACACTCAACACAGTTAAAAGCAAAGCATAAAAATGACAGAGGTGCTCTCTAATGGGTGCTTTTGTAAGAGGAGGATGACTCAACAGGAACATAAATAGACAGGCCCTTCGCAGAGGGAAACATTGATTTGCAGAGGTGCCACAGCTCAAGCTTTGAAAACAGAGATAATAATTTTTGGTGGCATGCTTTCATTGTCAACGCAATGACTAAGAGTTCTCAACATCTTCCACGCTACACATGCTATAGGCGAGAGAAAAGTAAAGTTTTGACTCCCCCACCACCAATCAATCAGAGTCCACGGCTAGCCGAATCCTCGGGTATCGTCCATACCAACATCAATCCTGGGGGAGTTTTGTTTGTAATTATCTTTTCGATTTAAGCATGGAACTGGGAATTCCAATTACCGGCCCCTTTCTCGTGAATGATAGTGAATAAACGCATATCGAGGATAACACGCCTAGCATGGAAGATACCAATAGCCCCCTGTCACCAGATGAGCGGTTCGGGCATGCAAAACAAATTATTTCTTGAAGATTTAGAGAGTGGCACATGCAAATTTACTTGGAACGGCAGGTAGATACCGCACATAGGTAGGTATGGTGGACTCATATGGCACAACTTTGGGTTTATGGGAGGTGGATGCACAAGAAGTATTCCCGCTTAGTACAAGTGAAGGCTAGCAAAAGACTGGGAAGCGACCAACTAGAGAGCGACAACAGTCATCAAAATGCATTGAGAGTAACTAACATTGAGTGCAAGCATGAGTAGGACATAAATCACCATGAACATGAACATCATAGAAGCTATGTTGATTTGTTTCAACTACATGCGTGAACATGCGCCAAGTCAAGCCACTTGAAACATTCAAAGGAGGATACCATCCTATCATACTACATCATAGTCATCTAAACATTCATGTTGGCAACCAAGACAAACCATTATAAGCTCCTAGTTAAATAAGCATGGCATAAGCAACTATGATCTCTAAGTTGTCATTGCAAACATGTTTCTCTCACAACAAAGCTGAATCAGGCATGATGAGCTAGTCATATTTACAAAAACAAAATAGATCGAGTTCATACCAGCTTTTCCAGGCTTAGTCATTTCATCATCTATCGTCATTATTGCCTTTCACTTGCACGACCAAACGATGTGAACAATAATAAGAGTGCTCGTGCATTGGACTATGCTGGAATCTGCAGGCAAACACAACAGAGAAGACAAAGTAATATGGCTCTTTGAAAGCTAAACAGGTATGCATGCAAGATCCACTAAACATTGTAACCAATATCTTCTACCTTGACCCAAAGAAAAAGAAAACTATCTACACGGAGAAGAAAAAGAAAATCTTTTTGGGTTTTCTCAAACTAGACAAACACGCGAAAAGAAAACGAGAGAAAGAAAATAAACTAGTATGGATGATACAGTGGCAAAGTGTGAACACCGGCTAACAAAGTGAAAGCATAAGCAAGAATGTAAATTCGATGAGAACACGTACTCCCCCAAGCTTAGGCTTTTGGCCTAACTTGGTCTACTCCCAAGGAGGGAAATAACCAGCTCCTCGGTACTCCGGAGTGGGCTGTGGATGCCACTGCTGTGTGAGCTCCTTTGGCTCCCACTGATAAACTGGCGTCTGGTACTCGACTGGCGGCTCGGGCACGGGTACCTGTGGTTGGGCTAAGCCCCAATATGCGTAGATGTTCGAGGGCATAATAATGTACCTGCCTGCATGAAGATTGAACAAAGAAGGAGCAGGCAAAGTAATAGTCTCACGAGTACCCTGACTAAATACGAGGTTATAAATCATCCTTCCACCTATATCTCTATCAAGAAAGTCATGGCGAACCATGCTATCATAATCTAGATATCTCTCGGGAAGAAGAACCTCTTCTTCTTCCTCTAGTCTAATAGGTATCTCAAAGTGTCTAGCAAGACGAGTAGCATAGATACCTCCATAGACAACACCCTTAGAACGGTTCAGGTTCAACCGTTGAGCTAATATAGCGCCCAAGCTATAAGTTTTATCGTTATAAACTGCTTCGTGCAAGACCGCAAGATCTGGGGAACTAAGTGACCCAGCTTTCCAACGACCAATCAAACATTTTCCCACAAATAGTGAGAAGTACCGAAGCACGGGAAAATGAATGCTAGCAGCTCTAGCGCAAGGCACTCCTCTCTCCTCTCCTACAGCAATTCTATCGATGAAAGCTTCCAAGTCCCGTGGACGAGGTTCATGAATATCCCCAACGTAAGGTAATTTGCAAACATTCCAAAAATCCCGGAGTGACATGCGCTGGGGGATATCATAAAGTTTAAACTCAACCATAGGAGGATTCTTCCTCGGATAGAAGTTAAAGCTTTGTACGAAGATATTAGTGAGGAGGAGGTATTGCGAACACTTATCTTCAACGAAGGCGGTAAGGCCCGCGTTCTCCACCAAGTGATAAAAGTCCTCATAAATTCCAGCGGCGCGTAAGAACACGTCGCTTGGCCACTCGCACGCTCGAACTTCCGCGACTTGAGGGACCGGATACTTGGGCTTCTTCTCACTCCCATCATCCTTGGGGTCACGGCTTGACGAGCCTCTCAAGAACCTCCTCATCTTTTTCCTTTTCTATTTCTGAAAATTTCTGAAATTTTTAGTGATTCTAAGGAAAAGTACTGGGGCGGAACACTGTACCAGTACCGCCACCACCGCTGCTGCCAATGCCGGAGGCGCCTGCTGACGATGGTGGTTGGGGGTGGGAGCCTGAAGCTCGTGCACATGAGCCCGCTGCCCCAGTGCAGAATCAAGAATCGATGGTAATTGATCAACCCACGTCCTCTGACTCTGTTGAGGAGGTTTTCTTTGTTCCACCAGAGAATATGGAGGTTCCCGCGGCTGCAGAAGGTGTTGTTCCAGAGGTCCACAATGCTGATGCTGCACCTGAGGGGTTTGTTGCATAGCCTGCTGATCATCAGGACCAGCATGATGAAGGTTTTGTGGCTGCTGAGGATGCCGCAATTGAAGAAGACCAGGAGGAGATCAACCCCTTGGCGATTGTCCCCTACCAACAACCACCGGTATGTCCTGACACACTGGCTGTTGGTGCGGCACGTGTCATGTTTGGGCCTGTTCTTCCTCCTGCTTTGGCATGGGCTCGTGATTTTGACACGCTTAAGGGGGAATCTCATCCCTGCATGTTCCTCATCACCTGCATTTGCCTCCAATGATACCAATTGTTTTTCCCAAGCGATCCTGGTCTTTCGCTTTTGATGAGGTGCAGCCTGAACCTTCTATCACCTACTTGGATAACACCCCTGCAGTTCCCTCCGACACTCCTGCTGCACCGACAGGTGGTGAGGTGTTCGCCTCCCCTGTTGCTCCAAAGAGCGCTGCTCGCAAGAAGGCGACTCCAATTGTTGACTCCTCGGTGCGTCACTGTACCACGGGTTCAATTAAGAGAGATGGTTTTAAGCCTGTGTTGCAGGAGTTGCCACTGTCGGTGCCAAAGAAGGGGAAGCCTCGGGCCAAGCCATTGGAGGACCCGGTGGATCACGCGCATCAAGATGAAGCTCTCCCATCTGCAACTCCTGTCCGGGTGATCCAGGCTGTTGGCCAAAGCCTTGGCATCACCCCTGACAAGCTGACTGTGGATCGTCTTATGGAGGATCCGGCGAGCTCCAAGCCTACATCCTCTGATGATTGAACAAATGTTATTAATGTATCTATTTTCCTGTTTTTCTGAGACATGTTATGGGCTCTTTTGCTTGGTGTGGTACTTTGCTGGATCTTGGCTGCGGGAGTTGCTATGTAACTCTGCTTTTGCTACTATATTACTTTTCCATGGATAGTCGTTCTACTAGAAGTTGGCGTGTCCTCTACCGGAATGTGCGGGGCTTGAATTCAGATTCACGGCAACGAGCGGTGCGCAACAAAATTGACGAGAGCCTTGCAACAATTGTGTGTCTGCAAGAAACTAAAATGCAAAATATCGACTTCCGGTTTGTCAGAAAATTTTATCCCAAACGATTTGATCAGTTTGCTTATACCCCCTCGAGGTCTGCTTCGGGTGGCTTGATTACTCTATGGAATTCCTCAGTGCTGTCTGATACTCTGGTAACAGTGCAGCCGTTTGGGGTGATTGTGTCCTTCACCTCTAACCACACTTCTGAATCCTGGACTCTTGTCAATGTTTATGGCCCTTGTCAGGGTGAGCCAAGGGACCAATTTGTCAGCTGGTTATATCACCTCCAAATACCAGTAATAGATAACTGGTTGCTGGTTGGGGACTTTAATTCCATTTGTTCTCCTACCAACAGAAACCTCCGAGGAGCTAATTTCAATGATATCTTCATCTTCAATGAGATTATTGGGCACCTTGGACTCTTGGAACTGCCTCTCAAAGGAAGATCTTTTACCTGGTCCAACATGCAAGACTCTCCACTTCTTGAACAACTTGATTGGTTCTTCACTTCTGCTAATTGGATATCTTCATATCCATTGACCCAAGTGGCTCCTCTAGCTAAGTCTGCTTCTGACCATGTTCCATGTGTAGTCTCAGTTAACACAACCATTCCCAAAAGTAACCTTTTAGGTTTGAAAACTATTGGGTAGAAACGGAGGGTTTCCTGGAATGTGTTGCAAACTCATGGAATGTTCCTTCCAGAAAGGGGCATATATCTGCTATCATCACGGACAAGTTCAAGCATCTAAGACATGCTCTAAGGAAATGGAAAACAAGCCTGTCCAAACTGAAAGCTACTATTGACAAATGTAATAAGGTAATACTCTGTCTTGATGATCTTGAGGAGCTCATGCCACTATACAGACCAGAAGCAAACTTGAGGATAATTGTTAAATTTCACTTGGAGCACTTGTTACATTTGCAGTTTCTGTACTGGAAAAAGAGAGCCCCAATCAGATATATTAAAGTGGGGGAGGAGAACACAATTTTTTCCCATGCCATGGCCACTGAGAGATACAGGAAAACCTCCATCTCATCTCTCACCTTGCCTGATGGTTCAGTCATCACTGAACATGAACAGATTGCTGCTTGCTTCTGGTCTTCTGACAAAGATAGGATGGGCACCTCACATGGCATTAATTTAGTTTTTGATCTTCAGGCTCTCATGCAAAAAGTGGAAGGACTATCAATTCTGACTGAACCTTTTTCCAAAGAGGAAATGGACAGAACTATCAAAGAAATGCCCATTGACAAAGCCCCTGGTCCTGATGGTTTTAATGGACTCTTTTTCAAAAAGTGTTGGCACATCATCTCCCCTGAGTTCTACCAACTTGCTGCTGCATTTCATGCTGGATCAGCCCAACTGGAAAACATGAACTCCTCTTATATCACCCTTGTGCCAAAAAAGAGATCTCCTGAGCAAGTGGGTGACTTCAGGCCTATCTCCCTCACTGGTATGGGGCTAAAATTCCTGTCCAAAATGATTGCTAATAGACTTCAGCTACAGATTATGAATTGCATTCATAAGAACCAGTATGGATTCATTAAGTCTAGGACCATTCAGGACTGTGTGGGTTGGACACTTGAATACTTACATCAATGTCATCAGTCTAAAAAACCTATTGTCATACTAAAGCATGATTTTGAAAAGGCTTTTGACTCTATAGAACATGAGTTAATTCTTCAGATCTTGCAGCACAAAGGTTTTCCTGACAAGTGGCTTCTTTGGGTTCAACAGTTGCTCAACACTGGATCCTCCTCCATCCTTGTTAATGGAGTTCCTGGGAAAAAATTCATGTGTAGAAGAGGGGTCAGGCAGGGGGACCCTTTGTTCTCTCTACTCTTTGCAATAGCTGCAGATTTCCTCCAGACCTTGGTTAACAAGTTGTTACAAGATGGTTTGCTGCAGCTCCCAATTCCTTATCATGACAAGGATTTTCCAATTGTCCAATATGCTGATGATACTCTTATCATCATGCCTGCTGATAAATCACAATTTTTGGAGCTCAAAGCAATGCTGTTGCTCTTCTCATAGTCCACAGGTCTTCAGGTGAATTACCACAAATCTGCCCTGCTACCAGTCAACATTGATCAACATCATCTTCATCTCCTGGCTGATGCAATAGGTTGTAAGACTGGATCTCTTCCTTTCACCTATCTTGGCCTACCCGTTGGTACAACTAAACCTAGAATCATTAACCTCATGCCCTTGGTGGACAGTATGGAGAGGAAGCTCTCTGCCAGCTCCTCTTTTCTAGCTCAAGGGGGAAGTCTTCAATACCTCAGCTCTGCTCTGTCTTCTGTCCCACTGTTCTTTCTGTGCAGTCTGGATATCCCCTGGAATACTTAAGCAGTTGGAAAGAATTCAGAGGCAATGTTTGTGGACGAAAAATGGTCAGGATCATGCCCCATCTCTTGCTGCATGGGACCTGGTGTGCAGACCTAAGATGAAGGGGGGTCTGGGCATTATGAACTTGACTGTTCAGAATGAAGCTCTCCTACTCAAGCATGTAGATAAATTTCTGAACAAAGCTGATGTTCCTTGGGTGAAGCTAATCTGGGATACTTACTACCACAATACTGTCCCTGAGGGGACTTCTCTCTGTGGCTCTTTCTGGTGGAAAGACATCTGCAAAAAAAAGGACAACTTCAGAGCTGTCTCCTATGTTGTGCCCAACAGAGGTGACACATTCCTGTTCTGGTGTGATCCCTGGGTTGTAGATGGTTCTATCATTGCTATGGCCCAAAGGTTTCAAAGATTATTCTCTTTTGCCGTGGACTCTTTTTGTACTGCTGAGGAAGTCTTCCAAGCTGCACACACTGAAAGCATGATCAATCTCTTTCATCTACCACTATCAGATAGAGCTCATCAGGAGTTTCAAACAGTCAGTTATCTAGTCCAAAACCTAAATAGAGACCCAAACACCAAGGATATTTGGCTTTGGGGTCCTGATAGTAAATCTTACTCTGCTAAGATATACTACAACCATGTACACAAGTCTATTGTTCCTAATCATTTGCTCTGTTGGATTTGGAAGAGTTGCTGTACCATCAAAATAAAGATGTTTGCTTGGATGCTTATTATGGACAGACTCAATACACAGGACATGCTTGAACGCAGACATTGGAAAGTCTCTGAATCCAACCTCTGTGTTCTCTGTCATGCTCAGGTCAAGGAGGACAGAGATCACCTTTTCTTAAGCTGTTCTTTTAGCAACAGGATATGGAACTATCTACAAATTTCATGGCAGGGATCTGGCATGTACACAACCACTCTTGTTGCAAGGAAGGACTTTGCCCACCCTTTTTCTCACAGACAGTCTTCACTGCATGCTGGAACATTTGGACTGTCAAGAATGACAAGGTTTTCAGGAATGATTAACCTAGCTTCAGGAGATGGAGGTCTGGTTTTATTTATGATATGTCCCTTCTAGCTTACATAATTAAACCTAGGCTTAGGGAGGCTCTCTTGAAATGGATCTCCTTTTTACCTCCTTGAGGTTTGTAATATCTATCCCACCTTTGTACATTCTTTCCCCCTCACTGTAATTATTGTAATTATTGTTTAATAAAACTAAGAGCTGTGGGGTGTTTCCCTACAGTAGCCGGTCAAAAAAAAAAGTGAATAAGGCCCAACGAAACTCGTAGCAACTACTCGAACAAGTGCCTAGAGACCATATTACGCATCAAAACTACTTGGGACCAGCTAGAATCAGCATACAAAGCTCAAGAACATGGTCACCGAGGCAACAAAAAATACGCGGAGTATAAGGCACTAGAGCAAAAACTAATTGGACCAATGGAGGAGTCACTTACCAAGGAGTAATTTCCCCAAAACAGTTCGGAGAACGGTGATTTGAGCAAAGAGATCGAAAAACCCACCAAGAGGAGCAAGAACACGGGTTTGAGCTGCGAAACGATTTTTTCTGGAGGTAGGAGAACTAGATGGGAGCAAGAATGAGTGGAGGGGGTGCCTGTGGGCCCCACAAGCCTGGGTGGTGTGGCCAGGGGGGTGCCTGCGCCCCTAGGGCTTGTGGCCCACTGGTGTGCCCCCCAGACACACTCTTTGTCCCAGTATTTTTCAAATATTCCAGAAAAAGTCATACTTGATTTTCAGGACGTTCAGAGAACTTTTATTTTCGGGGTATTTTTCTAACGGATGCTGAAACAGAAAACAGGGAAAACTAAACTAAATCTATCATTTTTCTTCTAAGCAACCTAAAGTGAAAGCTTGGAACAGAGGTTTGTGACTCCGCGATTCATCCATCTCATGGTCATTGAAAGAAACTCGTCAGTGAGGTTGATCAAGCCTCTTTGAAAAACCTTTTCGAATCGCAAAAGAGAACGGAGAATTTCCGAATAGTCACTAGGTCACCTCAATGGGGATGTGTATCTCCCCAACAAGAAAATCATACTTCATCTTGACACGAGGAATAGGGCATTCAAAGCTCCCAATAAGAATCGATGAAGTCTTTTCGATAGCATTTATGCAATGTACTCGATATTGTTTCTTTGGAAAGTGCACCGTATGCTCATTACCGTTGACATGGAAAGTGACATTGCCTTTGTTGCAATCTATAACAGCCCCTGCGGCGTTCAAAAAGGGTCTTCCGAGGATGACAGCCATGGCATCATCCTCGGGAATATCCAAGATAACAAAGTCTATTAAGATAGTGGTGTTAGCAACCACAACAGGCACATCCTCGCAAATGCCGATAGGGAAAGCAGTTGATTTGTCATCCATTTGCAGAGAGATTTCAGTGGGTGTCAACTTATCCAGTTCAAGCCTACGATAAAGAGAGAGAGACATAACACTAACACCAGCTCCAAGGTCGCACAACACAGTTCTAACATAGTTGCCTTTAATGGAGCAAGGTATATTGGGCACACCGGGATCACCTAGTTTCTTCGGAGTTCCACCCTTGAAGGTATAGTTAGCAAGCATGGCAGAGATCTCAAGATCAGGTATCCTCCTCTTATTAGTCACAATATCTTTCATGTACTTAGCATACGGGGACATCTTGGGCATATCAGTCAAACGCATCTGCAGAAAACAGGTCTGATCATTTCAACGAAGCGCTCAAAATCCTCATCATCCTTTTTCTTGGATGGTTTGGGAGGAAAGGGCATAGGTTTCTGAACCCATGGCTCCCTTTCCTTACCGTGCTTCCTAGCAGCGAAGTCATTCTTATCGTATCTTCTATTCTTAGGCTGTGGGTTATCAAGATCAACGCTAGGTTCAATCTCCACATCCTTTTCATTGCTAGGTTGAGCATCATCATGAACATCACTATTGAGATTATCATTAGGCTCATGTTCATCACCAGATTGTGTTTCAGCATCAGAGACAGAGGCATCGTTTGGACTCTCAGGTGTAGCAGCAACAGGGTTGCTAGCGTGCAGGTTCCTATCATCTTTCTTCTTCTTTCTAGGATGACTAGGTGCATCAGTGCTAACTCCTTGAGACTCTTGTTCAATTCTCTTCGGATGACCCTCAGGATACAAAGGTTCCTGGGTCATTCTACCGCCTCTAGTGACGATTCTGACGGAAGTGTCATTCAACTCATTGAGCAAGTCATTTGAGTTTTAAGTACTTGTTCTACCTGAGTAGTAACCATAGAAGCATGTTTACTCAGAAGCTTAAGATCATTGACGTCTCTGTCCACACAAGCACTTAAATGACTAAGCATACGAGCATTCTTTTCCAATTGTCTGCTAACAATAATCATTGAAACTCTGTTGTTTGGCAACGAAGTTATCAAATTCATCCAAGCATAAGCTAGCAGGTTTATCAAAAGGAATATCACTCTCATCAAACCTACACAGAGAATTTACTTCTACTACCTGTATCGGGTTATCGAGACCATGGATATCTTCGATAGGTGGTAGATTTTTGACATCTTCAGATTTAATGCCTTTCTCTCGCATAGATTTCTTGGCTTCTTGCATATATTTGGGAGTGAGGAATAGAATACCTCTTTTCTTCGGAGTTGGGTTAGGAGGTGGTTCCGGAATAGTCCAAGCATTCTCATTGCACAAGATGTTTTTCAGCAGAATCTCAGCTTGTTCTACAGTTCATTCCCTAAAAACACTACCAGCACAACTATCTAGATGGTCTTTGGAAGCATCGGTAAGTCCATTATAGAAGATATCAAGTATTTCGTTCTTCTCAAGAGGGTGATCAGGCAAAGCATTCAGTAGCTAGATGAGCCTCCCCCAAGCTTGTGGGAGACTCTCTTCTTCAGCTTGAGCAAAGTTGTATATTTCCTGCAAGGCAGCTTGCTTCTTATGGCAGTAGTAGACCATATCCTGGGGGCTACGCACACAACCAGGAGCAAGATAAGTGAACTGGGTCTTAGCAATATCCTTTAGCGAGAAAGGAAACAACTTGAGCATGTATTAGTGGCAGATCGTTTCCTCACTAGTGAATAGGGTGGCTGTATCGTGCAGTTTGGTAAGATGGGCTACAACCGTTTCACACTCATAACCGTGAAAAGGATCAGATTCGACTAGAGTGATTAACTCAAGGTCGACAAAGAATTCATAATCCTTGTCGGTCACAAAGATAGGTGAAGTGGCAAACTTCGGGTCATATTTCAACCTAGCGTTCAGAGATTTTTCTTTCCACTTGCGCAGAAGTTTCTCAACATCATAGCTATCCTTACACGCAAGAAAGTCCTCAGCTATCTCTCCCTCCATAACATAGCGCGTATCAGGCATAGTAGGCAATTCATGCATAGTAGCAGGTTCTACTTCAATAGTATCAGCAGTCTCAGAAGTATCATCACATCTAGCAGCAACTCTAGCAATATGTGCATCAAGGAATGCACCAAGTGGCAAACCAGTATCAGGCATAGCATCATCAGGCATAGTATCTAGCATAGCATCATCAGGCATAGTATCAAGCATAGCATCATCAGGCATAGTATCAAGCATAGCATCATCAGGCATAGCATCAAGCATAGCATCATCAGGCATAGTATCAAGCATAGCATCATAAGCATCATGGGCAGCAGAAGTAGCATCATCAAGCACCGGCGACGTATCAAGATTTCTAGCAGGAGGGGATGTCGCAAACTTACTCAAAACTGAAGGTGAATCAAGTGCAGAGCTAGATGGCAGTTCCTTACCTCTCCTCGTAGTGGAAGGCACGATTTTAGTTCTTGGATCTTTCGGATTCCTCATAGTGATTAGCAGACGTCCATCCCAGGTGACTCAGAGAATATAGATGTGCCTCCCCGACAACGACGCTAGAAAAAGCCTTGATGTCCCACAAGCGTATGGGATCACATCAGTTTTCGAGGGTAGAGTATTCAACCAAAATTTATTGATTCGCTCACTAGGGGAAGCTAAAGAATATTCTCAAGTATTAGTAGCTAAGTTGTCAATTCAACCACACCTGAAAGATTAGTGTCTGCAAGCAAAGTATCAGTAGCAAGGTAGTATGATAGCAACGACACCAGAAAAAGCTTTGACAATCCCCGACAATGGCGCTAGAAAAAGCCTTGTTGACTGGATGTTAGCGCCAAAAAAGTCTTGCAACAAGTAACAGCGGAGTAGCAAGGAACAGTAGTAGCAGCAGCAACAAAGTAACAAGTAACAGCAGTAGTGACAGCAACAACAAAGTAACAAGTAACATCAGTAGTGACAACAGCAGCAAAGTGGCCCAATCCCTCTTGTAGCAAGGGACAAGCCTAGGCAAAGTAACGTAGCGAGAACCAGTAGTAAAAGACTCGTAGGCAGTGGATCGGTGATGGATGAGTGTGAGGGATGTGATTCATCATGTAACAACTATAACACGGAGAGATATGTGACTAGCTCCCGTTCATCAGTATAATGTAGGCATGTATTCCGTATGTAGTCATACGTGCTTAGGGAAAAGAACTTGCATGCCATGTATTGTCCATCCCTCCCGTGGCAGCGGGGTCCTAATGGAAACTACGGGATATTAAGGTTCTCCTTTTAATAAAGAACCGGACCAACACATTAACACGCGGTGAATACATGAACTCCTCATACCATGGCCATCTTCGGGAGTGGTTCCGGCTATTGTCACTCCGGGGTTGCCGGGTCATAACACATAGTAGGTGACTACAACTTGCAAGATAGGATCTAAAACACACATATATTGGCGACAACATAATAGGTTCAGATCTGAAATCATGGCACTCGGGCCCTAGTGACAAGCATTAAGCATAGCCAAGTAGTAGCAACATCAATCTAGAACATAGTGGATACTAGGGATCAATCCCCATCAAGAACTAACTCGATTACATGATAGATCTCATCCAACTCTTCACCGTCCAGCATGCCTACGATGAGATTACTCACGAACGATGAAGAGCATCATGGAATTATCGATGGAGAAAGGTTGATGATGACGATGGCGACAATTTCCCCTCTCCGGAGCCCGAAACGGACTCCAGATCTGCCCTCCAGATGAAGAACAGGATGTGGCGGGGCCTCCGTATCGCAAAACGCGATGAAACCTTCTCTCTGATTTTTTTTCCAGGCGAAACGTAAGATATAGAGCTGAGATTTGGGGGCGGTGGTGCCACGTGGGCCCCACAAGCCTGCACGGTGCGACCATAGGGGGTGGCCGCGGCCTGTGGGCTTGTGGCCCACTGGCACGCCCCCTCACGTGGAACTTTGCGCAGTTATTTTTCTTTTATTCCAGAAAAAATCTGCGTAAATTTTCAGGACGTTCCGAGAACTTTTATTTCTGCACAAAAACAACACCATGGCAATTCTGCTGAAAACAACGTCAGTCCGGGTTAGTTCCATTCAAATCATGCAAATTAGAGTCCAAAACAAGGGCAAAAGTGTTCGGAAAAGTAGATACGACGGAGACGTATCATCGGGCGCCACACAAAAGGGTTAGTTGGGTGATTTTTTAAACACAGTTCAGTTTGTGAAATACTTTGGCTTCTGAGTTAAATTTATCAATTTTGCCGAGCTTGTGCTTCAGACTATTTCTGCTTATTCCTTTCTCGTCAACATGGTTTCCATGGCTGCGTGCTACTGTTCCTCTGCTCTTTTTGTTCTCACGAGCAAAAGCTTTGCTATTTTTGCTGACGCATGTGAAACTTTTCAGGACGCGTCTAGTGAGCGGCCGTGTGCTCGCTAGCGCTCGGATCGGCAGCCCATCCGTATTAGAAAAAATTAATGTCTTGTATTCTCATTTAAAAATTCTGCATTCTCTCTCTTTCTCCGGGTTTTCACATGAGACAAGAAATAAAAAGGGGAACGCTACGCATCCTTCGGTGGATTATTTCCAATGATCCGCCACCTTCACAGCCGTTTGATTTGGTGCATCCAGTCGATCTCATCCATCCGATCCGCATGCGGGGCTTTGGCCTAATTCCTGAAACGATGCTCGAGTTTCTGAAACAGTCACTTTGTTGTAGTTTTTTTTTCTTCGGGCGCGCTTCGGCTGGGCCCCCGGTAATTCATGAAACAACACTCGAGTTTCTGAAACAATCGCTTTGTTGCAGTTTTTTTTCTTCGCGCGCGCTTCGTGGGCACCAGGTAATTCCTGAAACAACGCTCGAGTTTCTAAAACAATTGCTTTGTTGCAGTTTTTTCCTTCGTCTTTCCGCAACATAAGTATTGCTGCGAAATTAATTTTTGCAACAAAAGTTCATGTTGCAGAAACTCCATCTTCTTCCTTCAGACGAAAAACACAGGGAGGTATGGAGGTGTGGAGGACGCACAACCATGGCGGCCATGCTTGATTCCCAAGCCCCATGGTTGGCGGTGGGATCGATCCAGATCCGGTCTGGCGCGGGGAGGCAGGGCCGACGCGGGTCGACCGGCGACAAGAACGCGACGACGATGGATGGGGGCTCCGACGCTGGTGGCACGGGCTCCGGTGGCGGAAGGATCGGCCGGCAGCGGCGCACCATGGCGAGGCATGCGGGACCTTGCTCAGGCAGCGCTCGGGAGGAGGAGGGAGCCGGCGACTCGCTCGGGCAGAGGCTCGGGAGGCTCCAGGCGGTGGGGAGGTGCAGGCGCGGTGGCCCTGCTCCGGCGAGGCCTGCCGGTGCGGGCTGGAGCAGGCGATGGCAAGCGGCGACGCGGTCTCGGGCAGGGGCGCTCAGGAGGAGCTGCAGGAAATGGTTCCTGAAACAACAACATCGTTTCAGAAAAAAAGGGTCACAGCTCACGCAAAAGCTGTTCGAGATCAGATTGAGATCCAACGATCAAGCGGACGGCGGATGGATCTCGGGGATCAGCCGGTAGAAGGTAATGTTTTTCCAAAGAAAGAACATCACCTATCGCACACAACTTTTTTTCTCTCGTTGACGATGGCCTCATTTTTTTCCATGAGATGTGCATTAGTAAAGCAAAAAGGCAATTAACGCATTTAAAAAAATAAAAAATTATAACTTTCAAACCACATGTCAAAATTAAGATGCATTTTCATCATTGGAACCCTCGCGATAAGATCTTTAAAACTAGTCCCCATTTATATATGTTTCGATGAATCTTTTCCATTGACAATTGGTTGTACTACATGGTGCAACTTTTATAACATGGGATGCAACTTTTTTTTAATTCAACTTTGATGATACCACAACCAACTGTAATATTGCATGGATGCAATTTTAGTGCTACATGAACTAACTTCACCAGATTAGATACTTCATCTCTTATCCCATCCACCTGCCTAGCAAACGATGTGCAACTTCGTGTGTTGCTCGGCCAACTGCCTAATAGTCGATGTGCAACTATCTGATAGTAGATGTACAACTTTTCATCTAACCCGTGGACGTGCAGTTTTCATTGATGACACCTCCACCCCAAAACTACGTCATCCCACTAAGATGTGTAATTTCAATTCTTGCCCAGGTCAACTGCCTAGTAGTTGATGTGCACTTTCTTCGTGCACGTGGATGTGCTTTCACTACTCGCTACAACTATGGCAACTCAAGTGGGTCCAAGAACAAGCAACGTGTTCAGACATGCTACAACTACGGCAATGTGAGTCAGTTTGTGGCAGATTGCCCTTATGAGAAGAGGGAAGACAACGGGGGCAAGCTCATTCGAATTGACAGAGCCAAGTCCTTCCCAAGCAAGAACACCTTTACCAAGAAAACTCCTCCAAGGGGTTTGGTGGCCCATGAAGACTACACCTCCGATGATGACAAAGATGATACAAGCCATGAGGGGAAGGCAACGGCTACCGTGGCCATTGCCACTTCCTCCCCCAAGGTGTCTCTCTTCGACGCCACCAACGAGAACCACATTGCCAATAGCCTCATGGCTAAGGGTATCAATAAGGTAATTGATGACCCACAAGTATAGGGGATCAATTGCAGTCCTTTCGATAAGTAAGAGTATCAAACCCAACGAGGATCAGAAGGATCTGACAAGTGGTTTTCAGCAAGGAAATATCTGCAAGCACTGAAATTATCAGTAACAAGTGATTGTGTGGTGAGATGATTCATAGCAAGCAACAAGTAACAAAAGTAGCAACAGTGCAGCAAAGTGGCCCAATTCCTTTTATAGCAAGGGACAAGCCTCGACAAAGTCTTATAGGAGGAAAAACGCTCCCGAGGACACATGGAAATTTCTGTCATGCTAGTTT
Organism: Hordeum vulgare subsp. vulgare; assembly: GCF_904849725.1. NCBI lineage: Eukaryota > Viridiplantae > Streptophyta > Magnoliopsida > Poales > Poaceae > Hordeum > Hordeum vulgare. The sequence goes on along the minus strand of NC_058524.1, from coordinate 564,953,201 downwards.
CATCATGTTCATATGATTCGCGTTCCTTACTTTGATAGTTTGATATGTGGGTGGACCAGCGCTTGGGTACTTCCCTTACTTGGACGAGCATCCCACTTATGATTAACCCCTCTCGCAAGCATCCGCAACTATGAAAGAAGAATTAAGACAAAGTCTAACCATAGCGTTAAACTAGTGGATCCAAATCAGCCCCTTACGAAGCAACACATAAACTAGGGTTTAAGCTTGTGTCACTCTTATCTACTTACTACTTCCCAATGCCTTCCTCTAGGCCCAAATAATGGTGAAGTGTTATGTAGTCGACGTTCACATAACACCACTAGAGGAAAACAACATACAACACATCAAAATATCGAACGAATACCAAATTCACATGACTAATATTAGCATGACTTATCCCATGTCCTCAGGAACAAAAGTAACTAGTCACAAAGCATAATCTTATCCATGACCAGAGAGGTAATGAGTAGCATCAAGGATCTGAACATAAACTCTTCCACCAAATAATCCAACTAGCATCAACTACACAGAGTAATTAACACTACTAGCAACCTTACAAGTACCAATCGGAGTCGCGAGACGGAGATTGGTTACAAGTGATGAACTAGGGTTTGGAGATGAGATGGTGCTGATGAAGATGTTGATGGTGAAGAGTCCCCTCCGATGAGAGGAGTGTTGGTGATGACGATGGCGACGATTTCCCCCTCCGGGAGGGAAGTTTCCCCGGCAGGATCGTCCTGCCGAAGCTCTAGATTGGTTCTGCTCAAGTTTCGCCTCGTGGCGGTGGTGAATCCACGAAAAAGGTCCTCCCTCATTTTTTCCTGGACGAAACCCTTCATATAGCAAAGAGGGGGGCAAGTGGGCCAGCAGGTTGCCCACAAGCCCTCATGGCGCGGCCTGGGGGGGGGAGGGGGGTGGCCGCGCCGTGCAGGCTTGTGGCCAACCCCTGGCGCCCCTATCGCACTTCTTCGGCCCAGTATTTTTTACAAATCTGGAAAAAAAATCCGCGTTGATTTTTACGGCGTTTGGAGTTGCGCAGAATAGGTATCTCAACTTTGCTCCACTTTCAGGCCAGAATTCCAGTCGCCGACATTCTCCCTCTTCATGTAAACCTTGCAAAATAAGAGAGAAATGGCATAAGAATTGTACCGTGAAGTGAAATAACAGCCAAAGAAGCGATAAATATCAACGTGAAAATCTGATGCAAAATGGACGTATCAACTCCCCCAAGCTAAGACCTCGCTTGTCCTCAAGCGAAAGCCTAGCCCAATAAATATGTCCACATGTTTAGGGAGAGAGGTGTCGACAAAACAAGATATGAACATGCATGCATCATGATCAAGATCAGAACAACAATACCAACATATAATCTCTCATGCTAAAGTGATAATTCCTTCACAAAGTAAAGCATGGATCAAGAACCTTACCGACAAGTAACAACCGATAGCCTTTAGTCATCGAAGCAATTGCAATTTATCACAACATTAGAAAGAGTCAAGTAAGAGCTTGTAAAGAAAATCCACATACTCAATCATTCTTTCATTCTCTACAATTGCTACAACTCATGTGGTACTCATGAGATCAAAGTTTCAGCTGGACACAAAGAAAGATAGGGGCTTACAGTTTTGCCTCCCAACTGCTTACCTCAGGGGTAATGTCAACAATAATAATTCATGAATACTTACCACCAAGTTGACATATGAATATAGATCTTTCCCTAGCATATGACGTTGGCCAAGATAAAGGCGAGATAAGGAATTGGTGAAGATCACCATGACTCTTTCAAGGGCAAAAAGTAAAGGTACAAGATTGGCCCTTCGCAGAGGGAAGAAGAGGTTGTCATGTGCTTTTGAGGTTTGGATGTGTGTCCTCTTAGTGCGGAGGAACGTCACTTTTTATTGCCTCCTGTGATAAAGAACTTTATTATGCAGTCTGTCGCTCTTATGTCTTCCTCATCACAGGTTCGTATAAAGCTTATTTTCCACACACTAATAGATCATACATATTAGAGAGCAATTTTTATTGCTTGCACCGATGACAACTTACTTGAGGGATCTTATTCAATCCATAGGTAGGTATGGTGGACACTCATGGCAATATTGGTTTGAAGGTTTATGGATGCACAAGTAGTACCTCTACTTGGTGCGCGGGTTTTGGCTAATATGAGGTGGAAGCAATTGTCACATGTTAAGGGATCTCTAATCATATAACATTGTTCGGAACCAAGCAAACAGAATTCATTATGTTGTCTTCCTTGTCCAACATCTACTTCTAGGCATGTAATAATTTAGTGAGTGTTCACAATCATAGATGGTGTCAGAGATGATATATTTATATGTGAACTTCTCCTTCTTTATCACTTCCTATTAATTGCAACCATGACCAAGGTCTACTTTTGCCTACCCTCAACAAGTTTCAATCCTCATTCTTTTTATATGTGAAGCCATCACTTCCCATAAGATCATTACATGATCTTTCATGCTTTTGTTCTATTCTCACTCTTTTGATCATGGCAAGAGGCAAAACCCTTCAACTAAGACACTCTTTATTATATGGCTCACGAGCTTGAATACATCAGGGGTGACACAAAGCAAAACTCAAGACTAAAACACTAAGACTTTTAAACTACTAAAGAAAAAGAAAACTAAAACGATACCGGGGCAACTCGCCCAAGCTTGGCACAAGCCAAGGGGATTGCCCATAACAATGCTCAGTTGGCTTCCTTTGGTGGTGATGGTGGTGGAGTTGTTGAAGAGGTCTTGAGTTTGTTTAATTTCCACTTGAGCATAAAATTCTGCTCCCTCAGATCATCATTTTCCTTTTCAAGCTTCAACACCCTTTAGCATAATTCCTGCTTACTCTCCTGCAAGAAACGAGAACGGATAAACAAGGTCTTAGGCTTCTTCCTTGAGTCAGAGAGGCTCGACTTCTTGAACTCCACATGAGTGTGTCCAGGTTGAGGTAGAGGAGCCTCCTCTTCATCGGAACTTGTTTGTTCCTTCCCCTTCAGATCATAATCTTCTTCATCATCAGCTGTCCAGCCATAAGGATCCAAGTCCCCATAGACTTTTGGGTTAGCAAGGTAATCAGCCACATAGCTCTCCCCCTCTGAATCCTGAGAAGACATCTTGACCTAGATCTGCGGCAGAAAATAGGCTCGAAACGAAAAATAGAAGAGATCTGCGTGATGCAGGGGTCAGACCTAACGGAAGTATATATAATGATTTTTTTCAGACCAGAAGGAGTACCCTGCACGAAAACGGAGTCCGGGAGGCGCACGAGGTGGCCACAAGCCCTCACGTCGCGACCAGGGGGTGGGCCCGCGCCGTGCAGGCTTGTCGCCTCCTCGCGCACTTTCCGGACTACTTCCAATTTTTGTATTTTTTCAAATATTCCAAAACGGAGAAAATTTCCTACTGGAAAAGTTTTGGACTCTGATTTCTTACCGAATCACATACCTCTTCGTTTTCGGAGTCTGAAAACAGGTTGATAAATGTCCCTTAGGTATTCTTCCGGAGTTATGGTATTGATGATATTGCTTTCAACATTTATGGGAGTACCTGAGATATAATGCTTGATTCTCTGCCCATTTACCACTCTCGGACAATTACCTTCCGTGTTGATCTTGATAGCACCGGAGCGATATACTTCCTCAACAACATAGGGACCTTCCCATTTAGAGAGAAGCTTGCCTGCAAAGAATCTTAAACGAGAGTTATATAGCAAGACATAATCACGTACATTGAACTCACGCTTTTGTATCCTCTTATCATGTCACCTTTTAACCTTCTCTTTGAATAGCTTGGCTTTCTCATATGCCTGAGTTCTCCACTCATCAAGCGAGCTAATATAAAATAACCTCTTCTCACCGGCAAGTTTGAAATCAAATTTGAGCTCTTTGATTTCCCAATAAGCTTTATGCTCTAGCTCAAGAGGTAAGTGACATGCTTTCCCATACACCATTTTGTACGGAGACATGCCCATGGGATTCTTATAGGCAGTTCTATAAGCCCACAGTGCATCATTGAGCTTCTTAGACCAATCCTTTCTAGACCTGTTGACAGTCTTTGGCAGAATCAGTTTAATCTCTCTATTACTTAGCTCTACTTGACCACTAGACTGGGGGTGGTAGGGAGACGCAATTCTATGGTTGACATCATACTTCGCAAGCGTTTTACGAAAAGCACCATGAATGAAGTGTGAACCACCGTCGGTCATTAGATATCTAGGGACTCCAAATCTAGGGAAGATAACTTCTTTCAGCATCTTGATAGAGGTGTTGTGATCAACACTACTAGTGGGGATAGCTTCTACCCACTTAGTGACGTAATCAGTAGCAACTAGGATATGAGTATACCCATTGGATTTTGGAAAAGGTCCCATATAATCAAAGCCCCAAACATCAAATGGTTCAATGACAAGTGAATAGTTCATAGGCATTTCCTCACGCTTGCTAATATTACCTATTCTTTGACATTCGTCACAAGACAAGACAAACTTACGGCCATCCTTGAAGAGAGCGGGCCAATAGAATTCTGATTGCAATACCTTGTGTGCAGTTCTATCTCCCGCATGGTGTCCTCCTTAGGCCTCGGAGTGACACTTCTGTAGGATCTGTCCCTGTTCATGTTCAGGTACACAACGTCTAATAACACCATCTACTCCTTCCTTATAAAGGGGAGGATCATCCCAAAAGTAATGTCTCAAGTCAAAGAAGAATTTCTTCTTTTGCTGGTACGTGAAACTAGGTGGTATGTATTTGGCAATGATATAGTTCGTATGATCAGCATACAACGGTGCACTACGTGAAGCATTGATGACATTCAATTGCTCATCGGGAAAGCTATCATCAATAGGTTGTGGGTCATCAAGAACGTTCTCCAACCTAGACAAGTTATCTGCTACTGGGTTATCATCACCCTTTCTGTCGACAACGTGCAAATCAAATTCTTGTAGCAAGAGAACCCATCTGATAAGTCTAGTTTAGCGTCCTTCTTCTCCATGAGGTACTTAATAGCAACATGATCAGTGTGAATAGTGACTTTGGAATCAACTATGTAAGACCTGAACTTTTCACATGCAAACACGACTGCTAAAAATTCCTTCTTCGTAGTGGCATAGTTTCTTTGGCACTGTATAGAGTTTTACTAGCATAGTGAATAACATTCAACTTCTTATCAACTCTTTGCCCTAGAACAACACCAACAGCATAATCACTAGCATCACACATGATTTCAAAAGGCAAGTTCCAATCAGGTGGTTGAACAATAGGTGCAGTTATCAAAGCCCTCTTAAGTATTTCAAAGGCTTACTCACAATCATCGTCAAAGACAAAAGGAATATCCTTTTGCAAGAGATTGGTAAGAGGCCTAGAAATCTTAGAGAAGTCTTTAATGAACCTTCTATAGAAACCAAGATGACCAAGGAAACTTCTTATACCTTTGATATCTGTGGGGTATGGCATTTTCTCGATTGCATCAACCTTAGCCTTATCGACTTCAATACCTCTTTCAGAAATTTTATGTCCTAAGACGATGCCTTCATTAACCATAAAGTGGCACTTCTCCCAATTCAAGACAAGATTGGTATCTTTACATCTCTGCAAGACTCGATCAAGGTTGCTGAGGCAATCGATAAAAGAAGACCCGTAAACGGAGAAGTCATCCATGAAAACCTCAACAATCTTTTCACAAAAGTCAGAGAATATAGCCATCATACATATTTGAAAGGTGGCAGGTGCATTACATAAGCCAAAAGGAATACGTCTATAAGAAAAGGTACCGAAAGTTTAGGTGAAAGTGGTCTTCTCTTGATCAGACTGTGCAACTGGTATTTGGGAGAAACCAAAATAACCGTCTAGAAAGCAGAAGTGTGTGTGTTTGGACAATCTTTCTAGCATTTGGTCGATAGAAGACAAAGGGTAATGATATTTCCTAGTGGCTTTATTCAATTTCCTAAAATCGATCACCATCCTATAGGCAGTAATTATCCTCTGTGGGATCAATTCCTCCTTATCATTAGGGACAACGGTAATGCCTCCCTTCTTAGGAACGCAATGCACCAGACTCATCCAATCGCTGTGAGCAACAGGATAAATGATACCTGCTTCCAGGAGCTTTAGTATTTCTTTTCTCACTACTTCTTTCATCTTAGGATTTAATCTCCTTTGATGATCAGCAACTGGTTTGAAGTCAGGATCAGTTTTAATCTTGAGCTGGCATAGAGTGGGACTAAGGCCCTTAAGATCATCAAGAGTATATCCAATAGCAGCACGGTGCTTTCTCACAGTTTTTAGTAACTTCTTTTCTTCATGCTCTGAGAGGCTAGTACTAATTATAACATGATATATCTCCTTTGCATCAAGATAAGCATACTTAAGAGTATCAGGCAACTGTTTAAGCTCGAACACAGGATCACCCTTTGGTGGGGGTGGATCCCCAAGCAGTTCAACATGCAAGTTACTCATAAGGATAGGATATTGTTCTAAGACAACTCTATCTATCTCATCCCTTTCATCCATATGCATATCATTTTCATGCTCAAGCAAGTATTGCTCTAAGGGATCAGTAGGAGGAACGACAATAGAGGCTAAGGCAATAGTTTCATCCTTACTAGGCAACTCCTTTTCATGAGGTTGTCTACCAAACTTAGAGAAATTGAACTCATGTGACACACCTTCAAAGCCAACAGTGACAATTTGCTTCTCACAATCAATATGAGCATTTACAGTATTGAGAAAGGGTCTACCAAATATGATGGGACAAAAGCTATCTTGTGCAGTAGCAAGAACGAGGAAATCAGCAGGATACTTCGTTTTACTACACAAGACTTCAACATCCCTAACAATTCCCACAGGACACATAGTATCTCTATTGGCAAGCTGAATAGTGACATCAATGGGTTCTATCTCAACAGGTGCAATCTCATCTTTGATTTCATCGTATAAGGATTGAGGTATTGCACTAACACTAGCACCCAGGTCACATAAGCCATGATAACAATGATCTCCTATCTTAACAGAAACCACACGCATGCCAACAACAGGCCTATGTTTGTCTCTAACGTGAGGTTTAGAAATTCTAGCAGCATCTTCACAGAAGTGAATATTATGTCCCTCAACATCATCGGACAGAAGATCTTTGATAATAGCTATGCTAGGTTCAACTCGAATTTGCTCAGGGGGTGTAAGTGTTCTAATGTAGCCTCTACGTATCAGAGTTGAAGCTTTAGAATGATCCTTTATCCTAACAGGGAAAGGTGGTTTCTCAATGTAAGCACTGGGAACAACAGGATCATTATAGGCAATGACTTTCTTTTCAACTGGAGTGGGTTTAACTACATTGACTTCTAAAGGAGGATGATATTTAAACCACTTCTCTTTGGGGAGATCAATATGAGCAGCAAATATTCACACAATGAAGCTACTATCTCAGAGTCAAGTCCATACTTAGCGCTAAAATCACTAAAGGTATTTGTCTCAGCAAAGGATTTAACGCAATCAAACGTGAAATTCATACCTGACTCCTTACCTTCTTCAAGCTCCCAATCTTCAGAGTTGCGTTTAATTCTCTCCAATAAATTCCATCTGAAGTCAATATCTCTCTTCATAAAAGAACCGGTACAAGAAGTGTCAAGCATGGTGCGATCATCATGAGAAAGCCGAGCATAGAAGTTATGAATGATAATTTCTCTCGAGAGCTCATGATTGGGGCATAGAATATAGCATTGATTTAAGTCTCCCCCAAGCTTGAGCAATGCTTTCTCTGTCACGAGGCCAAAAATTATAAATATAATTCTGATCACGATGTACTAAATGCATAGGATAAAACTTTTGATGAAATTCCAATTTCAACCGATTGTAGTCCTATGATCCAGTGTCATCACATAGCCTATACGATGTCAACGCCTTATCCTTTAAAGATAAAGGAAAGACCCTCTTCTTGACCTCATCCTCGGGCAAACCTGCAAGCTTAAATAAACCACACACTTCATCTACATAGATTAGATGCAAGTCTGGATGTGATGTTCCATCTCGTGTAAAAGGATTTGCCAGCAGTTTCTCAAGCATACCCGAAGGAAATTCAAAGGAAATATTTTCAGTAGGCGCAGCAGGTTGAGGAGCAACTATTTGTGCTTCCGTTCGAGGTGAAGATAACCCGAACAAGCCCCTCAAAGGATTAGTATCCATAGTGACAAGTGACAATAAATTTCAGCACACTATATGAATGTTTCCTTACCAAGTTCCACTTACCAAAGGCGCTTCATTCCCCGGCAACGGCGCCAGAAAAGAGTCTTTATGACCCACAAGTATAGGGGATCAATCGTAGTCCTTTCCATAAGTAAGTGTGTCGAACCCAACGAGGAGCAGAAGGATCTGACAAGCGGTTTTCAGCAAGGAAATATCTACAAGCACTGAAATTATCGGTAACAAGTGATTGTGTGGTGAGATGATTCGTAGCAAGCAACAAGTAACAAAAGTAGCAACGGTGCAGGAAAGTGGCCCAATCGCTTTTGTAGCAAGGGACAATCCTGGACAAAGTCTTATAGGAGGAAAAACGCTCCCGAGGCCACACGGGAATTTCTGTCATGCTAGTTTCATCATGTTCATATGATTCGCGTTTGTTACTTTGATAGTTTGATATGTGGGTGGACCAGCGCTTGGGTACTGCCCTTACTTGGACAAGCGTCCCACTTATGATTAACCCCTCTCGCAAGCATCCGCAACTACGAAAGAAGAATTAAGACAAAGTCTAACCATAGCATTAAACTAGTGGATCCAAATCAGCCCCTTACGAAGCAACACATAAACTAGGGTTTAAGCTTCTGTCACTCTAGCAACCCATCATCTACTTACTACTTCCCAATGCCTTCCTCTAGGCCCCAATAATGGTGAAGTGTTATGTAGTCGACGTTCACATAACACCACTAGAGGAAAACAACATACACCACAACAAAATATCGAACGAATACCAAATTCACATGACTACTATTAGCATGACTTATCCCATGTCCTCAGGAACAAAAGTAACTACTCACAAAGCATAATCATATCCATGACCAGAGAGGTAACGAGTAGCATCAAGGATCTGAACATAAACTCTTTCACCAAATAATCCAACTAGCATCAACTACAAAGAGTAATTAACACTACTAGCAACCTTACAAGTACCAATCGGATTCGCGATACGGAGATTGGTTACAAGTGATGAACTAGGGTTTGGAGATGAGATGGTGCTGAGGAAGATGTTGATGGTGACGAGTCCCCTCCGATGAGAGGAGTGTTGGTGATGACAATGGCGACGATTTCCCCCTCCGGGAGGGAAGTTTCCCCGGCAGGATCGTCCTGCCGGAGCTCTAGATTGGTTCTGCTCAAGTTCCGCCTCGTGGCGGCGGCGAATCCACGAAAAAGCTCCTCCCTCATTTTTCCCTGGATGAAACCCTTGATATAGCAAAAGAGGGGGGCAAGTGGGCTAGAAGGTTGCCCACAAGCCCTCATGGCGCAGCCTGGGGGGTGGTCGCGCCGTGCAGGCTTGTGGCCAACCCTTGGCGCCCCTCTGGCACTTCTTCGGCCCATTATTTTTTATAAATCCGGAAAAAAAATCTTCGTTGATTTTTACAGCGTTTGGAGTTGCGCAGAATAGGTATCTCAACTTTGCTCCACTTTCAGGCCAGAATTCCAGTTATCGGCATGCTCCCTTTTCATGTAAACCTTGCAAAATAAGAGAGAAAAGGTATAAGAATTTACCATGAAGTGAAATAATAGCCAAAGAAGCGATAAATATCAACGTGAAAACATGATGCAAAATGGACTTATCAGTAATCCCCAACACCCTCACGACCTCTCCTTCTTTATTAGACCGTGTTGATAATAGTGAGGTAGTGGAGCTTGATGAAAATGAGTTTAACAAATTCCTGTGTAAGATCAAAGGTGAAACCAAGAAGCACTTTGTTGCTCTCTTGGAACAACTTGGTGAGGCAAATGATCTCACTGAGACTCATGAGGTGTGACAGTCCGAGACCAACGCTCCAGAAGATTCCCCTTTTATTCCGTTCTCGTCGTGTGGTTCGTATGTCTGTCGCATTCATAATCGCATCATGCGCATCATCTACATTGCATCGGCACTCCGTTGCTGCCAGTTTTCAAACTTGCATCCGTTAATAGTTGCCGGTTCTCTTTGTTTTCGTCGTTGACCGTTTTGAGACCAACCACACACGCCCGTGCCCGCATCATCGTCAAAAGCTTGTTTTTAGAAGTGCGTTGAAAATATTCTCGGATTGGGTTGAAACTTGGCGTGCGGTCTTATTTTAATATAGGTAGGCCGCCTGCCAATTTTCGTCGCAATCGAAGTTCGTCTGGTACCCGAACGGTCGACCGTAGCGGCACCGTATTTGGTTATCGTCGGACGTTTTTCGGTATTTTTAAATCACGTTGCTGGGTGCCCGTTTTCCCTCTCATCTCCGGCTAGCCTACTCTATACAACCACTTAGCCCGTCCTCGCGGTCGAGACCGTCCGATTTAGATCGCACGGTTGAAACCGGAGCGAAAAACTGTTGAACCTAGCCCCCCCATTGTCATAAATAAGCCTCCCATGCCATTTTTGGACACCCAAACCCTTCTCCCACCTCGGTTTCCACGCCTACCCAAACCCTAGCAGCAACCTCCTCTCTCCTCAGCCTCCAGCCGCCGCGGACCCACCCGAGCCCATCCGAGGCCCGCCGGGCCCGGATCCGTCGTCGCCACTCGCGAGCGTCTCCCGCAGCTCCCCGAGCCGATCCGGGCCAGCACCGCCGCCACGTGCCTCTCCTCTCGTGCCCGCGAAGCTACCCCCGCCGGTCGCTGGTTGCCTTTGCCGGCGAGCCACCGGAGCACCCCACTATGACCTCCCCGCCCCACGTCGTCGACAGCTGCCGCCGCAAGCTCAGGTCACCGCCGCCCGAGATCCTCCTCCCCTCGCTTGGATCTGGCCACGGGCCGACCCTCGTCGTCGGCCAGCCGCGCGCCGCCATCGCGTCGGAATCCCGCAGAGCCGCCGCCGCCTAGTTCGCCCGATCCCGATCGGCTGCAGGAGGCGACACCCCATGACCGCGTTGCCGAGCTCCTGGGCCGGCTCGTACACTTGGGCCGCGTCGTGCAGGCCGGCCTCCTCCAGCCGCCTACAGCCTCGGCGAGCGCCCAAGCCAGCCAACTCGGCCCAGCTCCTCCTGGCCAGCCGCCTGCCCAAGCCGGTCCTCTCTCCTCCAACTGGCCTTTTGGGCCCAAGGTGAGGAGTCACCCGAGCCCCTATATTGCAGAGATGCGTTGCTTAATTATCCCGCACCCACAAATTCGGCCCGTTGGTTTTTTTTTACGATTTCAGATTTGTTTAATTTCAGGGATATTAGATATTTCAAGAGCTCGTTGATAAAAAACCATGCATCGGATCGGGACGTATTATATATGTAAATTGTGTAGTTGTTCGCGTAGATTCATATTTTCCAACTTGCATGCATGTTTGAAGTGGTTTGACCCGCTGTTTGCGTAGTTTTGCATGCTGTCTTATTATGTTAGATATCCCGTATTTTTTTTGTGCATTCCCGGATTGTTCAAATCGCGTCGATAAAATGTTCATGTTGTTCGGGACCCTTTGCAATGTATTTTAGTTTAGTTGTTTGCATTTTTACATGTAAGTTCCGTCGCTTGTTTGCTATGTCGTGTTTAGGACATATTCTCGTATATATGTGTGGCGCTAGTTTATTTTTCGAACCCCACATATTATATATGTTTTCGGGGTAGAAAAATTCGTAGAATTTAACTGTGCAATTAGTTTTGTCTTTTGAGTAAGCTAGTCCGTATGATATTTTGCCATGTTGCCCTTTTGTTTATTTTGTGTGAATTATTCCATGCATGATATGAATGAGTTGTCAACTAAAGATATGCCCTTGGATATGTATGCTAGCCCCTGGTAATTTTGGTTGCAATAGAAATCCATGTTTAGGTGTTGTTTGCTTGTTGTCAACATGCTAGAAAATAGTGCTGATTTGGAGATGCTGAAATAATTCTAAGTCTGAAATCTGTTATATTTTGTTGCTGTCTTTCCATAAGTTTTGCTAGTGATCTACAACTCCTTTGGGGTTGGTGCAATGGAGTTAGTTGTAGTACTTAATATTCTCTAGCATCCTGTAAATTTTCATGTCATTCGGTGCCCTGTAGCATATAGTTCTATTGCTGTCAATATGCCTTCAGATCAAAAACTGCACCGTCAAAACAGTGTTATTTTCACTAAGTCTGAAACTGTGTGCGAGATGCCATTTTGTGAGTTCTTTTCCTAGTGATACATGCTTCCATGCTAGTTGTATTTAGTAGGGTGTTGTAGTGCATCTTGACCACTATTGCCTCATGTCTTGTTTGAGCATTTTGGATTGATGTAGCTTGTTGTTTTGGGGTGTAGAAAATGCTATGTTGGAACTTAAGACCATGCAGATATGAAAATGCCAATGATATAGAGATGTGAGACCTCTATGAATGAAGAACCGGTAAAAACTCCAACATCGAAAACATCATAGTAGATGCATATGGACTCCGTTTTCGATGAACTCGAGCTTGTCATGAAGATGACCATAAGCTCTAAAGCTCACAAAGAGAAACACCAAATAAGAAGCAAGAAGTATGATGCAAGGATGGAAATGGTTTGAGCTCTCAACGAACGATACGATCGAGCTACTCACTTGAGAGCCCCCCTTGACATAACGACAATCTATCCTAAAACAGAAAACCTATCGAGGGCAAACCTATACCTTGCACCTCGTCCTCTTGAGCTAGATGACGATGATCTTGGCTTCCTCAAGATGGACCACCTTCTTGATTACGTTGGCTTGATGAAGACGAGTTGATTGCTCCCCCATACACAACATGGGTGAGCCGCTCTTCAGTATATCTTCACAAGTCCATTGCCACCACAATGGATGGACGGCTTCAAGCATGATATCTTCATGCTGATTCACTTGAACTTGCACACCGCAATCTTGATGACGATCACCACTTGACGTCATCCTTCATGGGTTGTATGAGTTCTTCCTCTAGACGCAAGCCCATGGAGACACATCGAACCCCACATAGAACTCTCACGAAGACCATGGGTTAGTACACAAACACGTAATGAACAATACTTACCATACCATAGGATCACTTGATCCCTCTCGGTACATCTTGTACGCTTTGTGTGTTGATCATCTTTATTTACTCTTTGTCTGAGATCTTGATCAACCTTGTGTCTCTATGACCATTCTTAGGATAATACCTTGAATACCATCTTGGTCATCATATAAACTCCTTGAACCCAACAAATGGACTTCAAGAAGTGCCTATGGACAAATCCTATAAATATAACTTAAGGCAACCATTAGTCCATAGGAATTGTCATCAATTACCAAAACCACATATGGATATATATGCTCTAACATCTTGTTTGAGCATTTTGGATTGATGTAGCTTGTTGTTTTGGGGTGTAAAAATGCCCTGTTGCTGTTTTTGGCAGATTGTGACTATTTCTTGCGTAGCTTGTATATGCTGAAGCGATGCTCCGTTTTGATCATGTCCTATATAAAACTTGTTTAGAATCTTGTGTAGGTTCATATTATCTTGCTGTTTGTGTGTTTTGGGATGCTTGTGACTGCCATTGCACACATATTGCATTCATGCCATCATATCTTGTGGTGCTCGTATCTTTTGAACCGTAGTTACGTTGGAGATGCTCTCTATGTGTAAATTTATTGGAACGACGTGTAGTTTCACGTGAACCACTTTATGTTGCTGTTTAACAAGTATTAAAACATGTTAGTTCAGATCTGGACAGAATTCTAATTTAATGTAGGAGGTCATCTCAGAGATGCTATATGTCGTTTCCGACCTCATTTAAAATGCCTAGATAGGTAGCTCAATTAAGCTTCACCTATTGCCATGTTTAACCACATTTAATATTGCCGTGTACCTAATCGAGATAGAACTAAATAATATGTATGTGGAGTTTCGTCAATATGCAACTCGTTGCATATTGAACTTCACTTAATGTGTAGTGTTTGATAGGAGTGAATTGCGTGTCATACCGTGCATAAAAGTACCGTTCATACATCATATGTGTTGTGCATCGAGTGGTGAATATCGTGTGTTGATTCTTTTTCCTGGTTTTCTTCGTCTCGATAGAGTTCCGCAAGCGTGTCGGAGAGTGAGGACCCGTTTGACTACATCGGTTTGTTTGCTTCTCGGAGTCGTTCTTCTTCCAAGCGGGATCTCATGCAAGATGACCATTTCCCTAGATACCATTACTATCATTGCCATGCTAGTTTTATTGTTTCAATCGCTATGTCTCGCTGCCTACCACTGTTAAATATCGGCCTCTCAACGTTGCCATGAAAACCTTCAACCTCTTCACAAACTAGCAAACCACTGATTGGCTATCTTACTGCTTGCTTATCCATGTGTTAGCGTTGCTAGTTGCAGGTGCAGATGCTTCCATATGATAACATGGGTCCTTTGTTATATCACCCTATTAAATTCTATCTAATTTAATGCACCTATATACTTGGTAAAAGGTGGAAGGCTCGGCCTTTCTAACCTGGTGTTTTGTTCCACCTTTGCCGCCTTAGTTTTGGCTACCGGTGTTATGTTACATAAATGAGCGCTCCTAACATGCTTGGGGTTGTTATGGGGACCCCCTAGATTCTCGTTTTGGGATAAAGCTCGTCTGGCAAGGCCCAACATTGGTACTATATTTGCCCAACATAATAATTCTGTTAATACTGTAAAACATAGGGAGTTAGCGCTACCCGAGGAGTAATTCAAGATAATACAGGGAGGGCCAGTGCTGATAGTGTTGGTCCAAAACAGAGCCGTTTGCGGGGCCAACCCGGGGAAACTCGGGTGATGTCTATCAGGCCTCCGTACGCTGTGCTTATCCGTCGTGCCCTGAGAACAAGATACGTGGCTTCTATTCGGATCACGACATGCCGGGCGGCCTTGCTGGACTTGTTTTACCTTTATCGAGCGTCTTGTGCGAGGGATTCCGAGGATGCTTTGAGCTAACTCAAGGTTGAGGTTTTCCAATAGGGATCTGAGGAGATCACGGGTTTCCCTGATCGAGGTCATTCCGTCGCAGTGTGTGGTAGTTTGTGATGGACTAGTTGGAGCATCCCTGTAGGGTTAAATATTTCGGAAAGCCGTGTCCGCGGTTATGTGCTAAGGTGGAAACTTTGTTTAACATTGGTTCTAGACAACTTACACTTAACTTAATTAAAACTCGCCAACTGAGTGTGTAACCGTGACTGTCTCTTTCGTGAGCTCCTTCTTCGATCGAGGACGCGGTGGGGTTATGTTTGACGTAAGTAGATGTTCAGGATCATTCATTTGATCATCAGTAGTTCACGTATGCTATATGTAGACCGCCCCCTCTTATTCTTGTACTCGTAAGTTAGCCACTAAATAAATGGTTAGTTGTGTGCTGCAGCCTCACCACTTAACCATACCTCACCCATTAAGTTTGCTAGTCTTGATACCTTTGGAAATGATATTGCTGAGTCCCCTATGTCTCACAGATTACTACAACACCAGTTGTAGGTACATGTAAAGGGTTACTTGACACGAGCGCGTTGATTGTTCATTTGGAGTTTCTTCTGCTTCTTCATCGATCTAGGATGGGTTCCAGGCCGGTGGCCTCCGATAGCAAGGATGGACGTCATTCTTTTCTCATTTGTTTTCGTCCGTAGCCGGACCCTGCTCTTCTTCGTGATTTTATGTATTGTACTAATGTGACTCTGATGTAGCATGTGGCGAGTGTAAGACAATTCCATATACTCTTCTCTTTAGTACATGTAGTTGTAACGATATCCATTCTTGCGAAACAACGAGATGCGCTTCTATCCCTGTCGAGGCCCTCGTGCCAAAATAAGGATAGGGTCGCATCTTGGGCGTTAGAAGTTGGTATCAGAGCAGTACCGACTTAGGAGCCCCCTTGATTGCTCGAACTTGGCCGAATCGAGTCTAGTGAAAAACTGCTTTGAGTCTAGTTATATATCGGAGAGTAGGAGTCTTTTTTCTCCTCTTCTATGCTCTGGTGAGGATTCTTGACATAATAATTTCAATTCTACTCCTCTTCTCACTCAATTTTTTTAGGATCACGCGGATATTTTGGAATCTATATGATGCCGATGTGATGGAGTTATGTCTTGGTTCCTCCTGTGTGACTTGATTTCTTCCGGGGAGTTGAGCTCGAGGGGATTCTTGAGCACATCGCTATCATTCAGATTTCTTAGTATCTCAGGACGGAGGATGTTCGAAATTGCTTCAATACTAGTAGTGGCGAGAGGAGTCCGGCTTCCCCAGACTAGTGCAGATAGACCCGGATGTATCACCATACTTAGTATCATTGTGATTACGAGGATCTGAGATAGATGAGTTTCCGAGATCTGTGCTTATGTGTTGACGGATGTGATACACTCGACGGGTTAGTATCGGAGTTGAGTGATATATTACTCCTTGTATCCGTGGACCAGATTGCACGACCAGAAATTTTGGGAGTTCTTAGGTGGGAATTCAAGTAGTTACTTATAGGACAATCTTCCAACAAATGCATGTTCTTAGGTTGGGGTTCGACATCTAGTGGATTCGTTTGTTCATGGTCGTTTTACAGCGGTTCTCGTTGTGTCTTAAAGAGTACTTGTAGCTTGCTACGACTCATGTACGCTTCGTAGGTCGTGTGCACTGCCTTGCATATGATGGCTAATGTAGGATAGAGCCCGTGCGAGCCTCATCCACGAAGATATCGAGCGGAATCTCTCTAATGAGTTTGTTCTGGCTTGTTTCGTAAGCCTCATCCTTTGTTTTGTTAGAGTATGGTAATTCAAGTTGCGTCAATGTCAAAGTGGTGAATTCATATTTTTCCAAGCAGTGTTCTCATTTTTATGGGAATGCAAATTCTTTTGCTCAAATCAAGTTGTCTTTTCAATATTTCTCAACCGGAGTTGTTGTGTCAATTCTTTTCCAGCCCGTGTGCTTCTCTTCAGGGAATTCAAGCCTCTCCAATATTTGCAAGATCAATCTCTCTTTTCTTTTCGGAGTTGTACCATCTGTCCCAAGTTGTCTTTGTTTTTCCCGCCCTCCCGCCCTTTTCTTCAGTGATTAGATTATCACCCTGGTGCATTTCATTTCGTTATTGCTTCAGTTTTCTTTTCTTTTCTCTCGTATCTGGTGAGTCATTGTGAAGATTCTTAGGAGCTTCATGTTCATCTTTATTCAATCTTGTTATCTTCCCGGTGAATTCAATTCAGTTATCCATGTTCATCATATCCTTTTCATCCTTTAAATTATTTCCCATGTTGAAAATTCTTATCAAGTCTTCTTGTTGTCATTTCTCTTTATTCTATCCAGAGCGTTGAAGTTATCTCAAAAGTTTATTGTTTTCAATTATTTCAATTCTTTCGAGGTGCTAACCTCATCAAGTTTTCTTTATACCGGTACAATATCTCTCTTCTAAGCAACCTTTTCAAGGGTGGTTTCTTTTGAGTGGGCGCATAACCCACATGTTTTTCCCAGGATCTTATCTGACCCTTGTAATCTTTCCGGAGTTCTCTAATTCTTTTCAACTATGACGTAAGTATGAATTCCATCAGTTATATCCCTTCTCCAAGATCAATTTGAATTAATTCTCATATTTGGCTCAACCTTTCATTCTTCATTAATCCGGAGTGTCTCAGTTATTCTTGGTGGTGTTCTCCTTATCATTTTCAGCTTGGAAAACCGAATGATGGGGTCATAGTCCTAGGGTAGGGTCATAGGCCTGCCCTACACGTCCTACCCAAGGGCTACCCCACACAAGGGACAAGACCATAAGTATGCCCCGATTGAATTAAGGTGCCCCCATCATCCAGTCGGTAGCAGGCCCGGAATCATCCAGTCGGAGACTAACATTCGGAGAACACCGGGCCTACCGACTGGATACACTCGGTGTGCCGTAACCTCTCTGGAGGGAAACTGTTGTACGTTTCCGGGTGCATTTACTAGCATTTAGAGCATACGTTACCTGTAACATATGCATTCAATCGCCACTACTCCACCCTTGAATTAGAACCATTGTGGAGGGCAGCGCACTCTATATAAGCCGCCCTCCCCCACTGGTAAAAGGGTTAGCAAATCTTTGTACTCCATATCACACTCGATAACAAGCTCCGAGAGCACTGAGACGTAGGGCCGTTACCTCCACCGCAGAGGGCCCTGAACTCATACAACCTCGCCGTAGCTAGGACTCTGCCCATCTCATTCGTACCCTACACATCTACTGTCAGGCTTATACCCACGACAGTTGGCGCCCACCGTGGGGCAGGCGTCTAAGCGACTTCCGGCGAGTTTGCGACTACTTCCTTTCGTCATGTCGTCCGGTGGAGGTTCGAGCATGGGTCACCAGATCCTTTTCGGCGCTCTCTCCTTCGTCGTCGACGAATCGGCGTGGCTTCGGGAGGCACCTCTCGACGTCGAGGCGCTTCCCCGTCGCGGGGCCACACACTTCCGTGTCGGCGCTCGCGGCGTTCTTCTTCTCCAACAATCGGCTCCATTGCCGGCTTGCACCTTTGTCACGCGCCGCAGCAAACGATCTCGCAGTCCGCGTCTACAACGATGGGTGCAACATGCCCGAGCGCGTCAGTTCGCGTCCTCTCAAGTGGCGGTTCTCGAGTCTGTTGTGGTTGCCCCGCGTCCCCAATGCTCGGGCTCGGTTCTGACTGAACTCCCTTCCGAGTACATGGGCCTCGGGCCTGCTGCAGAAGTTCACATGGCCAACACCCATGAAGATCCCCATCAGGCTGGCCGGAACAAGCTCGAAGCCGGTGAAGGATCCGGTGCACGCCGTCCGCCTCGTCGTTCTGCCAGTCGGCACACCCGGCAGAGCAACGTAGAGTTGTTCCGCACACCTCTCCTCAACTTGGCTGCGGCAGCCAAGATCGCCGATTCTCTCCAACCGACTGATTCAGAGGCAGGAAGAGGAATCGAGCAGATCCGTGCTCTGTTGCACACGGCGCAACAGCAGAATTCGGCAGTCTCCCAGTCGCACAATCGGATCCACAATAGTTCCGCCCATGCAAACACACATCGGTCGGTTCACAGCCCCGGCTCCTATCAGCACCACAGGGGAGGCAGTCGTTCCATGGTCCATGAAGATCGTCGCCGTTCGCGCACCCCTCCGCGGGGTGGGCCCTATGGGTCCGGACATCATGATGATCGGCGTTCAGTCGGCGACACTTACGACCCGAGACCCGACGCAAGAGGGCGAATCGCCCAGCGAAGAGTCGACAGGGGTCGAGCCCACCGCGATGGCCACGATCTGGATCGTCCAAGTGGCGGCAGGACCATCGTATCCGGCCCCGAGTGTTTTAGTCGAGCCATCCGCTCGGCTGACATCCCACCCAACTTCCGATTGGCAGCGGGAATTGGTAAATTTACGGGAGAATCCAAGCCTGAAACATGGCTAGACGATTACCGAGTGGCAGTCCAGATCGGAGGAGGGGACGACTATGTCACTATGAAGCACCTCCCTCTGATGCTCGACGGCTCGGCGCGAGCTTGGCTGAACCAGTTAGCCCCCTCAAGCATTTACAGTTGGGCAGATCTTGCCCGAGTGTTCATCAGGACCTTCGAAGGGACGTGCAAACGCCCTGCAGGCCTTGTGGAGCTTCAGCATTGTGTCCAGAAGCCGAATGAGCCCTTGCGCGACTTCATCCAGCGATGGACGACTCTTTATCACACGGTGGAGAGCGTCACCGAGCATCAAGCAGTATGCGCATTCAAGGCAGGCGTACGGTACAGAGAGTTGTACCTAAAGTTCGGCCGTACAGGCGACATCTCCATGAGCAAGATGATGGAGATAGCTGCTCGTTATGCAAATGGCGAGGAAGAAGACCGCATCCGGAGTGGCAAACACAAGACAGTCGGCGATACCGACGGAGGTAACACTCGGAAGCAGAAACAGAAGGTTCCACCCACGCCGCAAGCAGAAGCTGCAGCTGTAACCAGCGCCAAGTTCAAGGGCAAAGGGAAAGCGCAGTTTACCCCCAAGAAGAAGCCGTTCAATAATCCCATCCTGGATCAGCCTTGTCCAATACACACGAAGATGGACGAAGAAGGCAATCCCATATATGCGAAGCATACCACTCGGCAGTGTCGTCTCCTGATTCAGGGGTTCAGCGAAGGACAACCGAGTGAGAAGAATCCTGAACAAGATGAGGAGGATAAGGACGATCCGTTCCCCCAAGTCCATGCAACCCTCATGATTTTTGCTGACGTCGAAAGCAAGAGTCGACTGAAGCTAGTGAACAGAGAGGTCAATATGGCCGTTCCGACTGCTCCCAAGTTCCTTAGATGGTCTCATACTACGATCACCTTTGATCAGTCGGACCATCCAACGCATGTCCCCACTCCAGGAAGACAGGCTCTGGTCGTCGACCCGGTGGTGGAAGGAGTCCGACTGCGCAAAGTCCTCATGGACGGCGGTAGCGGACTAAACATCATGTACGCTGACACCCTCAAGGGAATGGGCATTCCGATGTCCAGACTCAGCGAGAGCCATATGCAGTTCCACGGAGTCGTCCCCGGGCGGAAGGCCAAGTCACTCGGTCAGATCGCGTTGGACGTCACTTTCGGCTCCGACAAGAACTTTCGCAAGGAGAAGCTCACATTCGAGGTGGTGGATTTCGAGAGCGCTTACCATGCGATTCTGGGCCTCCCGGCGTACGTGAGTTTCATGGCATGCCCGTGCTATGTGTACTTGAAGTTGAAGATGCCAGGTCCAAAAGGCGTTATCACCATCACCGGCAACCGTCAGCGAGCTGAGGAGTGTCTGCAAGAGGGATCAAGGATCGCCGACCAGCAGATGGCTGTACTTGAGCTCGAAGGGTACAAAAAGACAGTCGACCCTGCCGACCTGATGCGCTCGAAGAAACCAGCTTCTGAGTCCGCGTTCCAGTCGGCGGGAGAGACGAAGAAAATCAGCATCCACCCGACGGACGAGTCTGCCGCCCCGACGAACATCTCCACCACCCTCGATCCTAAATAGGAAGCCGAGCTCACCCAATTCCTCCGTGAGAACTGGGACATCTTCGCATGGAAGCCTTCTGACATGCCGGGTGTTCCCACGGAGTTGGCTGAGCACCGACTGCATGTGGATCCCGTCGCTCGGCCCGTCCGAGAGCACCTGCGTCGGTCCACCGCGCACAAGAGGAAGGCAATCGGAGAAGAGGTGGCCAAGCTGCTGGCTGCCAACTTCATTCGCGAGGTTCACCACTCCGAGTGGCTCGCCAATGTCGTCATGGTGCCCAAGAAGGACAAATCACTCTGAATGTGCATTGATTTCAAACACCTCAATAAGGTCTGTCCGAAAGACCATTTTCCGCTCCCCCGCATAGATCAAATTGTCGATTCGACTACGGGATGCGAGCGTTTGTCATTCCTTGATGCCTACTCGGGTTATCATCAGATCCGTCTGTATGGTCCCGATGAGTTGAAAACAGCCTTCATCACCCCGTTTGGGTGCTTCTGCTACATCACTATGCCTTTCGGTCTGAAGAATGCAGGAGCTACCTTTATGCGCATGATCCAAAAATGTCTCCTCGACCAGATCGGTCGCAATGTGGAGGCATACATGGACGATATCATAGTCAAGTCACGCAAAGGTTCCGACCTGCTGACTGACTTGGCAGAAACATTCGCCAACCTTCGTAGGTACGATATCAAGCTAAACCCAGCCAAGTGTTCATTCGGTGTTCCCAGCGGAAAGTTACTCGGTTTCTTCCTTTCCGAACGAGGAATCGATGTTAACCCCGAAAAGATCGGGACCATCGTCCGAATGGATAGGCCGGTCAGAATACACGATGTTCAACGGCTCACAGGTTGCCTAGCGGCTTTGAGCAGGTTCATCAGTCGACTCGGGGAAAAAGCACTTCCTCTGTACCGACTCATGAAGAAGTCAGATACCTTCGAGTGGACAGACGAAGCCCAAGTCGCATTCGACGACCTCAAAGTCCTACTTTCCACCCAGCCGGTTCTTACTGCTCTGCTCAGTAAAGAGCCCCTTCTTCTATATATCGCGGCTACAAATCAAGTCGTCAGTACTGTTCTTACAGTCGAGCGAGAAGAAGAAGGCAAAGCATACAAAGTTCAGCGGCCAGTGTACTACGTCTCCGAAGTCCTGACCCCCTCCAAGCAGAGGTATCCTCATTATCAAAAGCTCATCTATGGGATCTATATGACTGCGAGGAAGGTGGCCCATTATTTCCAAGACCACTCGGTATCTGTCGTTTCTGATGCTCCTTTGTCGGAAATTCTCCACAATCGAGACGCGTCAGGCCGAGTGGCGAAGTGGGCAATGGAGATGCTATACTGTGACATCAAGTTCGAGGCCAAGAAAGCTATTAAGTCTCAAGCCCAGGCTGATTTTATAGCAGAATGGGTAGAACAACAGCAACCGACTCACATCTACTCGGCTCATTGGACGATGTTCTTCGATGGGTCTAAGATGTTGAATGGATCCGGCGCTGGCGTTGTGATCATATCACCCAAAGGTGACAAACTCAAGTACGTGCTCTAGATACACTTTGATTCCTCCAACAACGAGGCGGAGTATGAAGCTCTCCTCTACGGATTGCGCACGGCCATCTCACTCGGCGTCCGTCGCCTGATGGTCTACGGCGATTCGGATTTGGTGGTCAATCAAGTGATGAAAGAGTGGGACGTAAGGAACCCCACCATGGCAGTGTACTGCAATGCAGTGAGGAAGCTGGAGAAGAAATTTGAAGGTCTAGAGCTCCATCATGTTCCGAGACTGAAGAACCAAGCAGTTGATGAGTTGGCGAAACTCGGATCCACTCGGAGACCAGTCCCGAGTGACGTCTGCCTCGAGCACCTCCATCTTCCCTCAGTAAAAGAAGATCCCTTCACTGAAGAACCAGTACAACCCAAAAGTGCAACAGATCCGACTGAAGTCGATGTGCCTACTGTGGTTGATCTGGTCACAGAGATTCTGGTAGTCGTTCCCGATTGGACTGTGCCGATCATGGCATTTATCTTGAGACAAGAACTTCCAGAAGATGAAGTCCAAGCCCGGCAAATAGTTCGCAGGTCGAAGGCATTCACTGTCATTGACGGTCAATTGTACAAGGAGAGTGTTTCAGGCGTCTTCCAACGTTGCATTTCCCCAGAGGATGGACAGTTGATCTTAGAGGATATCCACTCGGGAACCTGCGGCCATCACGCTTCTTCGAGAGCAATCGTCGCCAAGGCGTTCAGAGCTGGATTCTTCTGGCTGCAGGCTAACGAGATGGCCAAAGCTATGGTCGACCGATGTGAAGGCTGTCAGTTCTACTCCAACAAGTCCCACAAGCCAACATCTGCACTAAAGACAATCCCACTTGTGTGGCCATTTGCGGTTTGGGGATTAGACACAGTCGGACCATTCAAGACAGGCCAAGGAGGCTACACACATCTGTTGGTGGCAGTCGACAAGTTTACTAAATGGATAGAAGCTAAGCCCATCAAGAAGCTCGACGCCTCCACAGCCGTTAAGTTTGTCAGGGACATCATCTTCAGATTCGGAGTGCCTCACAGCATAATCACGGACAATGGGACAAACTTCGACTCGGACAGATTCAAAGGTTTCTGTGCGAGTCAGGGTATCCGAGTGGATTTTGCTTCCGTAGCACATCCGCAATCTAATGGACAAGCTGAGCGCGCGAATGGACTTATCCTTCAAGGTTTGAAGCCTCGACTCTTGCGAGAGGTAGGACATGCTGCTGGTGCATGGGTCACCGAGTTACCTTCAGTACTTTGGGGTCTCCGCACCACTCCAAACCGATCAACGGGGCGATCGCCGTTCTTCCTCGTCTATGGAGCTGAAGCGGTCCTTCCGAGTGACCTGCTTCATAATGCCCCGCGAGTCAAACTCTTCTCCGAAGCCGAAGCGGAACAAGCAAGGCAAGATGGAGTCGATCTTCTGGAGGAGGAACACGAGATGGCACTCACTCGTTCAACAAATTACCAACAAGATCTACGACGCTTTCATGCACGTCACGTCAGTAGCCGCACATTCCAAGCAGGCGATTTAGTGCTCCGAGTGGATCAGCAAAGACCCCACAAGTTGGCTCCGGCCTGGGAGGGGCCTTTCACCATTTCCAAGGTGCTGAATAACAGAGCATACAGACTCTACAATATTCGGAGGGAGACAGACGAGTCGTGTGCATGGAACGGAGATCTCCTCAAGCGTTTTTATACGTGATCGTCAACTGAAGCAGTGTAACGAACAAGTTTGAAGAAATAATATATTCAGCAGATTCAGTTTTGTGCAGATTCAGAGTTCTCACACACACACAAAAAAAACTTAGATGCGGTCCTACATCGCCTAAGTACTCACTTCCTCCGAGTGTGTACTATACGTCGCACTCGGGGACTTAGATGTGATCACGAATCACCTAAGTACTAACCTCCTCCGAGTGTGCACTATACGTCGCACTCGGGGACTTAGCTGTGATCAAGAATCACCTAAGTACTACCCTCCTCCGAGTGTGCACTATACGTCACACTCGGGGACTTAGATGTGATCAAGAATCACCTAAGTACTAATCTCCTCCTAGTGTGCACTATACGTCGCACTCGGGGACTTAGATGTGATCAAGAATCACCTAAGTACTAATCTCCTCCTAGTGTACACTATACGTTGCACTCGGGGACTTAGATGTGATCAAGAATCACCTAAGTACTAATCTCCTCCTAGTGTGCACTATACGTCGCACTCGGGGACTTAGATGTGATCAAGAATCACCTAAGTACTACCTTCCTCCGAGTGTGCACTTCACGTCGCACTCGGAGACTTAGCTGTGATCATGAATCGCCTAAGTACTAACTTCCTCCGAGTGTGCACTATACGTCGCACTCGGGGACTTAGATGTGATCACGAATCACCTAAGTACTAACCTCCTCCGAGTGTGCACTATACGTCGCACTCGGGGACTTAGCTGTGATCAAGAATCACCTAAGTACTACCCTCCTCCGAGTGTGCACTATACGTCGCACTCGGGGACTTAGATGTGATCAAGAATCACCTAAGTACTAATCTCCTCCTAGTGTGCATTATACGTCGCACTCGAAGACTTAGATGTGATCAAGAATCACCTAAGTACTAATCTCCTCCTAGTGTGCACTATACGTCGCACTCGGGGACTTAGATGTGATCAAGAATCACCAAAGTACTAATCTCCTCCTAGTGTGCACTATACGTCGCACTCGGGACTTAGATGTGATCAAGAATCACCTAAGTACTACCTTCCTCCGAGTGTGCACTTCACGTCGCACTCGGAGACTTAGCTGTGATCATGAATCGCCTAAGTACTAACTTCCTCCGAGTGTGCACTATACGTCGCACTCGGGGACTTAGCTGCGATCCTGAATCGCCTAAGTGTTAACTCCCTCCGAGTGTGCACTTCACGTCGCACTCGGAGACTTAGCTGTGATCACGAATCGCCTAAATATTAACCTCCTCCGAGTGTGCACTATACGTCACACTCGGAGACTTAGATGTGATCAAGAGTCACCTAAGTAATAACTTCCTCCGAGCGTGAACTATACGTTACACTCGACGACTTAGCTGCGATCCCGAATTGCCTAAGTCTTAATCTCCTCCGAGTGTGCACTACAAGTCCCACTCGGGGACTTAGACGTGACCAAGAATCACCTAAGTCTTAATCTTCTCCGAGTATGCACTAAGTGTTCCACTCGAAGCAACATTTCAAACAAAAGACTAAATGTTTTCATTCCGACAACATAAGTCCAAAAACGATAGCTGTCTCAGTGCGGATCAAGATTACCCGCACCGATCTAAAAGTATGACGGCCAACAGAAGTGGCCACAGTATCTTACAGGTAAACACTCGGCATACCGAGGAAAAAGTTTGATCACGCGTTAGCTGGGCCGGCGTCAGGACTAGAGGGCTCCACAAAAGTGTCCAAGTCGATTCCATCAGCGATGCGGGTGGCAGTCTCAAGGAACGTCTCCATGAAGTCATCGAATTGAAGCTTCTTCGTGTTGGCGACCTTCAATGCTTTCAGCTTATCTTCTCGCACCTCCTTGCAATGGACTCGGACCAAGGACATCGCAACGTCAGCACCGCAACACGCTGCCGATTTCTTCCAGGATTGCACTCGGTCCGGAATCTCCTCCAGTCGCCCCAACAGAGTCTCCATCTCATGCCGCTACTCGTCATCCGGCCAAAGCTCCTTCTCAATGCGGCCGATGACTTCTCTCAGTCGGCTGACGAAAGGACCCACTTTGCCTACACGGATATGCGCCCGGAGCAGATCCCGGTTGGCGTCCTCGCCGAGTGGCACATTGTTCTTCATGGACCGCTCTACAGCCGCCGCTTCAGCTTTGGCGTCACCACAAAAATCTGCACCAAACGAGCAAACAGACAGTAAAAACCGAGTGTTCGTCACACGGTACAACCACTCGACAAAGCATAAGACTTACCTGCCAGACGAGTCATCATCTCGACAGCCCAGTCGTTGACATACTTCTCCTCAGCTATACATCGTCTGTTCCGAACAGCCATTTGATTGTGCAGTTCAGTCCTCTGTTTCTTCAGTCTCTCCACCTCCGCCACCAACACCCTGTTTGCCTCCAGCGCCTCCTCCAAGGACTTCTCTCGAACTTCCAGCGTGTCCTTCATGCCGGCCATGGCGAGCATTGCAGCTTCCAGTTCACTAGCATACTGGTTCCTCTCCGACCTCAAGGCTTCATAAGCAGTTCCCATTTCACAAGTTTTCTACACCACGAAACAAAGGGTAATCAGCAAGTTTCTCAATACACAGTATAAGTTCTTCAGACCCCTGCCGACGCAAGCAGTCGACAGCGGTCTCGGGGACTACACCCAGTGGGTTCACTAAGAGTGACCCCAGTGGCATGCACCTCAAGCAGGCCCGCCCTATTGAGATGCATGTTTTCACCTATGCCTCAGGGGCTAATACTACTCCACCTGCGTGCAACTTACTCCCAGAGACTCTTACCGCAAGAGTGCTCCGACTGCAATAAGTACTCGCACTCGGAAATATTGTCTACGGACACAACTAAAATAAAGACCAAATGTATAAAGACAACTGTCGGTGCAAGCACTCGACAGAAGTCTCGGGGACTACACCCACTGGGTTCACTCGGAGTGAACCCATTGCAAACAGCAGACAACACCCAGTGGGTTAGAGAAGAAAAGTAAGTACTAACTAGACTACTTACTCGAATGTCATCGCGCAGCTCCAAGCTCCGCCGGTACAAGGCCGCAACGGAGTCATAAGCCCTCTTGGCCTCTCCGGCCATCAGCTCCGCCTGGATCATGGCCCCCTTGGCCGCCCCCACCTGCTCCTCTAGGACACACCGAATGCTGAATTCAACATTCGACGAACCGGGAATCGTGGGAAGTTCATGGGGCATCCCAAGGTTCGCCCCAGTAGGTTCCTCACCCACTGGCACCGGATCAGTCGGTGGAGGCACTTCAGTCGGTGGAGGCACTTCGGTCGGGGGAGCGTTGGCGGCAGGGGCGGCAGCAGGAAGAGCGGCCTCAAGGACAGGCTCCAGGACATGCTCTAGGACAGGCTCCACGACGGGGTCGGCTCTCCCGTGGTCACCCTCGTCCAGGCAGATCGCCCCTGACAAGCCAAATAACTTAACGCCTCAGAAAAAGAAAAGGATGGCGCAGTCTACAGGAATAAAATACCCGACTCTCCCACAACATACCTGGCTGAGACGAAACGACGTCGTCCGTGTCCATGGGGTCGTCCCCTTGGTGGACCGGCGAGGTCACAGAAGTGGCAACCCTGTCGAGTGAAGTCCATTCGACTTGTAAAGCAGGAGTTCACTCGGTCAACAGAAAGAGTCGAAAGTTAGATTCACTTACGTGGAGGTGACGGGGACGGCCATCCTCATCCGCGGCAGAGCCTTCCTAGGTTTGGGCCCACTCGGCTTCGGCGCCCTGGAGGACTAGCCTGCAAGTTCAGCGGCTCCGTCCCTGGCCCTCTTGGTGCCTCGAACACTCGGTACAGCTGGGGCAGCACGCGGAGCACTCGACGACGTAGGAGGGGCTAAAGGGACGGCGGGCTCATGCCGACGTTTACTCCGATGCTCTGGCCGCGGAGGTGGCGAATCTGGCTCTTCATCCTCTTCCTCTTCCTCGCTGTCTTCCTCCTCCGACTCCCCGCTGTCGGAGACGTATTCGGCGCTCTCCATGCTCCCCTCCTGGCTGCCTTCTTCTTCCTCCTCCTCCGGATTCCCGTTCGAGACGGGGGAAGACCAGTTGGTCCACTCCTGCATGAAGTTCAGTCGGAAACATTAAGCATCACATGGAGATATAAATAAACGACTGAAATCAAGACAGTTCAATGCACTCGGCTAATGCTGCTCACCTGATTCGGTGGAGGGTTGTCCGCGCTGTAAGGCGTCACTCGGCGGGCTCCTTTGGGGTTCTCACAGGGACCCGTGATTTGGAGCACCCATGAGGTCACCTTCTCCTCGAGAATGCCCTCCACGTTGGTCCGAGTGGAATCCTCGGGCCCTGTGTAGTGCCACATAGAATGGTGGCGGGCCTGCAGAGGTTGGATTCGCTGACCGATGAAGACTTCCAGCAGGTCAATACCGGTGACCCCCCTCCTGACAACATCCACGAGTGCCTCGACCAAAGGTTGGATGTCGTTCTTCTCGGCTTTCGAGAGGGCGAGCTGTTTGGGTGGAGGAGGGCGGTCTCGACTAAATGGAGGCAACCCAGTCGACGCGTTCGGACAGGCTATGTCCTGGCAGTAGAACCACGTCGACTGCTAGTTCCTAACCGACTCGCTCAACTCGAGAGCAGGGTAACTGCTCCGACTCTTCTTCTGAAACCCTAAACCCCCGCAGAGCTGGAGGAGATGCGTCTTGTCATCCGACTGACTAAGACGTTTGATGGTTTGAGAGCGGGCGGAGAAGATATGTTTGAATAAACCCCAATGGGGGGGCAACCGATAAAGCACTCGCACAAAACAATGAAGGCAGAAAGGTGGGCGATGGCATTCGGAGGAAAGTGATGGAGTTGAGCACCAAAATGATTCATGATACCTTTGAAGAAAGGATGCGGGGGGAGAGAGAAACCTCTGTGAACATAGCTGAGGAGCAAGACGCGCTCCCCCTCCCGTGGCGCCGGATCGACCTCGTCGTCCGCCGGCAGCCTCCAGGACTTATGCACGAGCTGGTCGTGCTCTACCAGCTCCAGCAGGTCCCCCTCCGTCACCGTGGAGGGGAGAAAGTCTCCCTGGATCCACCCCGCCGGCAACGGCCGCTGCCGCCGCTGAGCAGCCGCCGCCTTGGTCTTCTTCTTCCTTGCCTTCATCTTGTGCTCTGACCTTTGGTCATGGCGGCGACGGTGAGCTCTCGAGAAAGAGGGGAAGGAAAGGGCGTACAGGCGCAGGAGGTGGCGAGGAAGACGGAGCAAGCAAGAGCAAAGGATTCGGCGAGCGTAACCGAAAGGTCTCGTCGCCCAGAGTTAAATAGAGCACCGACTGGGTCGCTGGCGAGCGGGCCCGGAATCTTATCTGCCCAACCAGCCGCGGCGATATCAGTGGAGGAGTTGAAGGCGCGAGGATCGAGGAGTCAGGCGCTACTCGAGCGCGCTGACGTCGTCCTCGCTAAGCGCGCGGAACCCGAAATTTGAGATCCCAGAAAATCCGCCGCTGTCAGTTGACCGGTCGCGTCAAAAGATGCTGTGGAAGCACTCGGTTCCCGACAGTATGTTTCGCAAGCACTTCCACTCGGAACGTTGGTCGAGAGAGAGATAAAATGGATAAGGGCAAGCAACGCCCAAGCCGAACCTAGTTCAGTCAGATCTGAACCTCAAGCACTACTTCGACGTTTCAACCCCAATCCATTCGGGGACTAATGATGGGGTCATAGTCCTAGGGTAGGGTCATAGGCCTACCCTACATGTCCTACCCAAGGGCTACCCCACACAAGGGACAAGACCTTAAGTATGCCCCGACTGAATTAAGGTGCCCCCATCATCCAGTCGGTAGCAGGCCCGGAATCATCCTGTCGGAGACTAACATTCGGAGAATACCGGGCCTACCGAGTGGATACACTCGGTGCGCCGTAACCTCTCCGGAGGGAAACTGTTGTACGTTTCCGGGTGCATTTACTAGCATTTAGAGCATACGTTACCTGTAACGTATGCATTCAATCGCCACTACTCCACCCTTGAATCAGAACCGTTGTGGAGGGCAGCGCACTCTATATAAGCCGCCCTCCCCCACTGGTAAAAGGGTTAGCAAATCTTTGTACTCCATATCACACTCAGTAACAAGCTCCGAGAGCACTGAGACGTAGGGCTGTTATCTCCACCGCTGAGGGGCCTGAACTCATACAACCTCGCCGTAGCTAGGACTCTGCCCATCTCATTCGTACCCTACACATCTACTATTCATTCTTGGATCTCGGCTCGAGATCCTCTTGTAGTGTAGGAGAGTTGTGATAGCCCGAGACCGATGCTCCAGAATATTCCCCTTTTATTCCGTTCTCGTCGTGTGGTTTGTATGTCTGTCGCGTTCATAATCGCATCATGTGCATCATTTGCATTGCATCGGCACTCCGTTGTCGCCAGTTTTCAAACCTGCAACCGTTAGTAGTTGTCGGTTCTCTTCGTTTTCGTCGATGACCGTTTTGAGACCAATCACACACGCACGTGCTCGCGACATCGTCAAAACCTTATTTTTAAAAGTGCGTTGAAAATATTATCGTATTGGGTTGAAACTTGGTGTGCGGTCTTATTTTAATATAGGTAGATTTTCATCGCAATCGGAGTTCCTGTGGTACCCGAACGGTCGACCATAGTGGCACATGCTTCGGTTATCCTCGGACGTTTTTTGGTATTTTTAAATCACGTTGCCGGGTGCATGTTTTCCCTCTCATCTCCGGCTAGCCTACTCTACACAGCCACTTAGCTTGTCCCCGCGTTCGAGACCGTCTGATTTAGACCGTGTGGTTGAAACCGGGGAGAAAAACTATTGAACCTAGCCCCCATTGTTATAAATAAGCCTCCCATGCCATTTTTTGGACAGCCAAACCCTTCTCCCACCTCGGTTTCCGCGCCTACCAAAACCCTAGCAGCAGCCTCCTCTCTCCTCAACCTCCAGCGGCCGCGGGCCTGCCCGAGCCCATCCGAGGCCCGGATCCGCCACCGCCGCTCGCGAGCGTCTCCTGCAGCTCCTCGAGCCGATCAGGCCAGCACCGCCGCCACCTGCCTCTCCTCTTGTGCCCGCGCAGCTACCCCCGCCGGTCGCTGGTCGCCATTGCCGGCGAGCCACAGGAGCACCCCACTAGGACCTGCCCCGCCCCACGTCGTCGACAGTCGCCGCCGCAAGCTGAGGTCGCCGCCGCCCGAGATCCTCCTCCCCTCGCCTGGATCTGGCCAAGGGCCGACCCTCGTCGCTGCCGCCTGCCTCTCCTCTCGTGCCCGCGCAGCTTCCCCCCCGGTCGCTGGTCGCCGTTGTCGGCGAGCCACCACAGCACCCCGCTAGGACCGGCCCCGCCCCACGCCATCGACAGCCGCCGCCACAAGCTGAGGTCGCCGCCGCCCGAGGTCCTCCACCCCTCGCCTGGATCTGGCCAGGGGCCGACCCTCGTCGCTGCAGATCTCGCTGCCGGCCAGCCGCGCGCCGCCGTCCCATCGGAGTCCCGCACAGCCGCCGCCGCCACCCAGTTCGCCCGATCCCGATCGGCTGCAGGAGGCGATGCCCCGTTGACCGCGTTGCCGCGCTCCTCGGCCATCTCGCGCACTTGGGCGATGCCGCCCAGGCCAGCCTCCTCGAGCCGACAGCAACCTCGGCCAGCGCCCAGGCCAGCCACCTCGGCCCAGCTCCTGCTAGCCAGTCGTCGACCCAAGCCGGTCCTCTCTCCTCCTACCGGCCTTTGGGCCCAAGGTGAGCAGTCACCCGAGCCTCAATATTGTGCAGATGCGTTGTTTAGTTATCCTGCGCCAACCAATTCGACCCGTTAGTTATTTTGTTAGGATTTCAGATTTATTAAATTTCAAGGATATTAGATATTTCAAACGCTCGTAGATAATAAACCGTGTATCGGATCGCGACGTATTATATATGTAACTTGTGTAGTTTTTCGCGTAGATTTATATTTTGCAACTTCATGCATGTTTGAAGTGGTTTGACCCGTTGTTTGCCTAGTTTTGCGTGATGTCCTATTATGTTAGAAATCCCGTAGTTATTTCTATGCATGCCCGGATTGTTCAAATCCCGTAGATAAAATGTTCATGTTTTTTGGGACCCTCTGCCATGTATTTTAGTGTAGTTGTTTGCATTTTTGCATGTAAGTTCCGTCGCTTGTTTGCTATGTCGTGTTTAGGACATACTGTCGCATATATGTGTGGTGCTAGTTTATTTTTTGAACCCCACATATTATATATGTTTTCGGGTTAGAAAAATCCATAGAATTTAATTGTGCATTTAGTTTTGTCATTCGAGTAAGCTAGTGAATATGATATTTTGCCATGTTGCCCTTTTGTTTATTTTATGTGAATTATTCCGTGCATGATATGAATGAGTTGTCAACTAGAGATATGCCCTTGGATATGTATGCTAGCCCCTGTTAATTTTGGTTGCAATAGAAATCCATGTTTAGATGATGTTTGCTTGTTGTCAACATGCTAGAAAATAGTGCCGATTTGGAGATGCTGAAATATTTCTAAGTCTGAAATTTGTTATATTTTGTTGCTATCTTTCCATGAGTTTTTCTAGTGATCTACAGCTCCTTTGGGGTTGGTGCAATGGACTTAGTTGTAGTAATTAAGATTCTCTTGCATGCTGTAAATTTTCATGTCATTCGGTGCCCTGTAGCATATAGTTCTGCTGCTGTCAACATGCCTTCACATCAAAAACTGCACTGTCAAAACAATGTTATTTTCACTAACTCTGAAACTGTGTGCGAGATGCCATTTTGTGAGTTTTTTCCTAGTGATACATGCTTCCATGCTAGTTGTATTTAGTAGGGTGTTGTAGTGCATCTTGACCACTATTGCCTCATGTCTTGTTTGAGCATTTTGGATTGATGTAGCTTGTTGTTTTGGGGTGTAGAAAATGCCATGTTGATGTTTTTGGCAGATTGTGACTATTTCTTTCGTAGCTTGTATTTGCTGAATCGATGCTCCGTTTTGAATGTGTACTATATGAAACTTGTTTAGAATCTTGTGTAGGTTCATATTATCTTGCTGTTTGTATGTTTTGGTATGCTTGTGTCTGTCATTGCATACATATTGCATTCATGCCATCATATCTTGTTGTGCTCATATCTTTTGAACCGTAGGTACGTTGGAGATGTTTTCTATGTGTAAATTTCTTGGAACGACGTGTAGTTTCACGTGAACCACTTTATTTTGCTGTTTAACAAGTATTAAAACATGTTAGTTCAGATCTGGACAGAATTCTAATTTAACGTATGAGGTCATCTCAGAGATGTTATATGTCGTTTCCGACCTCATTTAAAAATGCCTAGATAGGTAGCTCAATTACACTTCACCTCTTGCCATGTTTAACCACATTTAATATTGCCGTTTACCTAATTTGGATAGAACTAAATAATCCGTATGTGTAGTTTCGTCAATATGCAACTCGTTGCATATTGAACTTCACTTAATGTGTAGTGTTTGATTGGAGTGAATTGCGTGTCATACCGTGCATAAATGTATCGTTCATGCATCATATGTGTTGTGCATCATGTGGTGAATATCGTGTGTTGATTCTTGTTCCCGGTTACCTTCGTCTCGATAGAGTTCCGCAAGCGTGTCGGAAAGTGAGGACCCGTTCGCCAACATCGGTTCGT
Organism: Hordeum vulgare subsp. vulgare; assembly: GCF_904849725.1. Lineage (NCBI taxonomy): Eukaryota > Viridiplantae > Streptophyta > Magnoliopsida > Poales > Poaceae > Hordeum > Hordeum vulgare. The sequence goes on along the minus strand of NC_058524.1, from coordinate 564,919,303 downwards.
GTGCTTCTCAGAGTCATTGTTCTTCCAAGCGGGATCTCACGCAAGATGACCATTTCCCTAGATACCATTACTATCATTGCCATGCTTGTTTTATTGTTTCTATCGCTATGTCTCGCTGCCTACCACATGTTAAATATCAACCTCTCAACGTTGCCATGAAAACCTTCAACCTGTTCACAACCTGGCAAACCACTGATTGGCTATGTTATTGCTTGCTTATCTAGTGTTAGTGTTGCTAGTTGCAGGTGCAGATGCTTCCATGTGATAACATGGGTCCTTTGTTATATCACCGTATTAAATTCTATCTAGTTTAATGCACCTATATACTTGTTAAAAGGTGGAAGGCTCGCCTTTCTAGCCTCGTGTTTTGTTCCACCTTTGCCGCCTTAGTTTCAGCTATCGGTGGTATGTTCCATAAATGAGCGCTCCTAACATGCTTGGGGTTGTTATGGGGACATATACATCTCCGTCGTATCTATAATTTTTGATTGTTTCATGCCAATATTCTACAACTTTCATATACTTTTGGCAACTTTTTATACTATTTTTGAGACTAACATATTGATCCAGTGCCTAGTGCCAATTCCTGTTTGTTGCATATTTTTTGTTTCGCGGAATATCCATACCGAACGAAGTCCAAACGTAGTAAAAACATTAGGGGATTTTTGTTGGAATATTTATGATTTTGGGGAAGAAGAATCAACGCGAGGTGATGCACAAAGTGCCCACAAGCCTTATCGCCGCGGCCAGGGGGTGGGCCCGCGGCAGGCAGGCTTGTGGCCACTCCTTAAGGCGGTTGGAGCCCTTCTTTCGCCGCGGGTAATATAATATCCGGAAGAAAATCGTGTTAAAACTTTAGCCCAAACGGAGTTACGAATCTCCGGAAATTTAAGAAACGGTGAAACGCAGAATATGGGAGCGCAGAAACAGAAGGACACAAAGAGAGAGATCCAATCTCGGAGGGGCTCTTGCCCCTCCGCTGCCATGGAGACCATGGACCATAGGGGAAACCCTTCTCCCATCTAGGGAGGAGGTCAAGAAAGAATAAGAAGGAGGGGGCTCTCTCCCCCTCTCTCCCGGTGGCGCCGGAACGCCGCCCAAGACATCATCGTGTGACGACAATTTACACCAACACCTCCGTCATCTTCACCAACATCTCCATCATCTTCCCCCATCTATATTCAGCGGTCCACTCTCCCGCAACCCGCTGTACCCTCTACTTGAACATGGTGCTTTATGCTACATATTATTATCCAATGATGTGTTGCTATCCTATGATGTCTGAGTAGATTATCGTTGTCCTATCGGTGATTGATGAATTGCTATGGTTGGTTTAATTTGCTTGTGGTTATGTTGCTGTCCTTTGGTTCCCATCATGTGATCGCGCACGTGGATCACACCATAGGGTTAGTTGTATGTTGATAGGACTATGTATTGGCAGGCTAGAGTGACAGAAGCTTCAGACCTAGCATAGAAATTCATGCATATGGGATTGAAGGGGGACCAATATATCTTATTGCTATGGTTGGGTTTTACCTTAATGAACGTTAGTAGTTGCGGACGCTTGCTAATAGTTCCAATCATAAGTGCATAGAATTCCAAGTAAGGGATGACATGCTAGCAAAGGCCTCTCCCACATAATACTTGTTATCGATCTAGTAACGTAGTCAATTGCTTAGGGACAATTCCGCAACACCTACCACCACTTTTCCACACTCGTTAGACACTCATATTTGTTTCTTTTTCTAACCAGCCCCTAGTTTTATTTACGTGTCCTTTACTTTCTTGCGAGCCTATCCTATCACTCCTACAAAGTACTTCTAGTTTCATACTTGTTCTAGGTAAAGCGAACGTAAAGTGTGCGTAGAGTTGTATTGGTAGTCGATAGAACTTGAGGGAATATTTGTCCTACCTTTAGCTCCTCGTTGGGTTCGACACTCTTACTTATCGAGAAAGGCTACAATTGATCCCCTATACTTGTGGATTATCAAGACCTTTTTCTGGCGCCGTTGCCGGGGATCAATAGCGTGGGGTGAATATCCTCGTGTGTGCTTGTTTGCTTTATCACTAAGTAGATTTATTTGTTGTTCTAAGTTGTTCTCTATCTTTAGTTATGGATATGGAACACGAAATACCAAAAAAAAATAGGTGTACTTGCTACTCATGGAGATGGGGCACCTCCTAAAACCCTCGAGGCTCGTTATGTGGAAAATATTATGCACTTCTTTAATAATCCTGAGAAAGCCCCATTCAATTATATAATGGGATACACGTTGGATCAACGTGAATACTTTAGGGATTATCGCTTGACACAAAAAGGGAAACTTTTATGGGATCAAATCCATTTGTTGAAATGGTATGCTTGGGAACTATGCAAGAGATACGGTGTTACTTGTTGCTCTAGGATGAAGGCTCCACACCTTCCCTTTTCTTGTGAATTTAATGATCATAGAACCTTGGCTTCTTATGATAATGGTATATATGATTACTATGATGTGGATCAAATAGAAGAGTTTGTTTCTTTTATGGGTGCTTATGAAATTGAGGCTCTGTTTAAAAGCTATGATGATAATGATGATGCTCCTTACCGATCTGAAAATTTGGCTATGCTTCGTTATTGTTATACTAATTATGAATATAATGCCCATATTGAACGACTTAAGGATAAATCCTATGCTGCCCAAGAAGAGACTATTATTTTGCAGGAAACTATGGAAGAAGAAAATGCTGAAATTGTGAGCTCATTAGATGAAAAAGATGAAGAGGAGAGCGAAAAACAAAAGGAGGAAGAGCGGACTAGCTATCCGTGTCCACCTTCTAATGAGAGTAACTCTTCTACTCATACATTATTTAATTTCCCTTCGTTCTTACCGAAGGATGAATGCTATGATCCCTTGGATATGTTTGAAATATCCCTTTTTGATGAACTTGATGCTTGCTATGCTTGTGGCCATGATGCCAATATGAATGATTCTTATAAAGATGAGCTAGCTATAGTTCCTTATGTTACACATGATGATTTTGATGAATATAATATACATGTGCTTGCTGCTCCTACTTGCAATTATTATGAGAGAGGAACTACATTTCCACCTCTCTATGTTTCCAATACGATAAAATTGCAAGAAACTGCTTATGCTATGTATTGGCCTTTACTTGATGTGCATGAATTGTTCTTTTATGACATGCAAATGCATAGGAAGAGAGTTAGACTTCGTCAATGCTTGATATATGTTACCTTGTGCTCACTACTAAATTTCAAATCATTGCTAATTAAAATTGGCTTTGATATACCTTGGGATCCGGGTGGATCCATTACTTGAGCACTTTATGCCTAGCTTAATGGCTTTAAAGAAAGCGCTGCCTGGGAGACAACCTGGAAGTTTTAGAGAGTCATTTATTTCTGTTGACTGCTTTTATTTAGTTTAAAAACAAACAAAATATAGAGGGGAACTTACAACTTTTTCAAAAAGAGAAGCGATTGAAAGGTGATGCATTGCGGAAGTGAGGGTCGACGTTGAACACTTGTGTTCATGCTCATGGAAACAATGTAGAAATTTTCATCGAAGTTTCTCATAAAAATTATTATCCCCTTGTACAATTCCTTCGTGTTTTTAAAAATAATGTGCCAAGCGAAGCCTTTACGATTACTTTGGGTGATAGTTGTTTGATCACGCTGAGAAAATACAGAAACTTTCTGCTCACGAAATTAATTTTCATTTTTATTCTGGAAGAGGTTTTGAGTTGATTCTTTTTTATGCTGATTGATATGCAAATATTCCAGACGTTCGTAATTTTTCATATTTTTTTAGAGATCAGAGGTATACGGAATATAGAGATTGCTACAGACTGTTCTGTTTTGACAGATTCTGTTTTCTATGCATTGTTCTCTTATTTTGATGAATCTATGGGTAGTATCGGTGCTTATGAACCACGGTGGAGTTGGATTACAGTAGATATAATGCTAATATGAATTTAGAATGAGTTCACAACAGTACTTGAAGTGGTGATTTATTTTATTATACTAACGGATCTCACGAAGTTTTGTTGAGTTTTGTGTGATTGAAGTTTTCAAGTTTTGGGCGAGAGCACGATGGATGAATGAATAAGGAGAGGCAAGAGCCTAAGCTTGGGGATGCCGGAGGCACCCCAAGGTAATATTCAAGGAAGACTCAAGCGTCTAAGCTTGGGGATGCCCCGGAAGGCATCCCCTCTTTCGTCTACAATCTATCGGTAATTTTACTCGGAGCTATATTTTCATTCGTCACATGATATGTGCAAATGCTTGGAGCGTCTTTTGTGTTTATTTTTCCTGTTTCTTTTATGCACCATGCTGGTATGAGATAGTCCTTTGTTGGCTTTATAGAATGCTTCTTGTGCTTCACTTATATCTTTTGAAGTTTGGATTGTCTGTTTCCCTACACATAGAAAAACGCCATTTGTAGAATGCTCTTTTGCTTCACTCATATTTGTTAGAGCGGGGCACATCTTTTGTAGAAAGAATTAAACTCTCATGCTTCACTTATACCTATTTAGAGAGTTAACAGGAGTTGGCCATTCACATGGTTAGTCATAAAATCCTACATAAAACTTGTAGATCACTAAATATGATATGTTTGATTCCTTGCAATAGTTTTGCGACATGAATATGTGATATTAGAGTCATGCTAGTGAGTAATTGTGTATTCGTAGAAATACTTGTGTTAAGGTTTGTGATTCCCGTAGCATGCACGTATGGTGAACCGTGATGTGATGAAGTCGGAGCATGATTTATTTATTGATTGTCATCTTTTGTGTGGAGGTCGGGATCGCGCGATGGTTAACTCCTACCAGCCTTTCCCCTAGGAGCATGCGTGTAGTACCTTGTTTCGATGACTAATAGACTTTTGCAACAAGTATGTGAGTTCTTTATGACTAATGTTGAGTCCATGGATTATACGCACTCTCACCCTTCCACCATTGCTAGCCACTCTAGTACCGCGAAACTTTCGTCGGTGCATTACACCCACCATATAGCCTCCCTCAAAACAGCCACCATACCTACCTATTATGGCATTTTCATAGCCATTCCGAGATATATTGCCATGCAACTACCACTGTTCCGTCTCATGACATGTGCCACCACTTCCATATTGCCATTGCATGATCGTAAGATAGCTAGCATGATGTTTCCATGGCTTGTCCATTTTTTGATGTCATTGCTATGCTAGATCATTGTCACGGTACACTACCGAAGGCATTTTATATAGAGTCATCATTGCTCTAAGTATTGAGTTGTAAGTGTGATGATCATCATTAATAGAGCATTGTCCCATGTGAGGAAATAAAAGAAGCCAGCGAAGCCCATTTATAAAGAAGAGGCCAAAGATGCCCACCAGAATTAAAAAAAATAAAAATAAAAAAAGAGGCCAAAGAGCCCACAAAAAAATGAGAGAAAAGAGAGAAGGGACAATTGCTACTATCCTCTTTCCACACTTGTGCTTCAAATAGCACTATGATCTTCATGACACAGAGTCTCCTATGTTGTCACTTCCATATACTAGTGGAAATTTTTGATTATATAACTTGGCTTGTATATTCCAATGATGGGCTTCCTCAAAATTTCCCTAGGTCTTCGTGGGCAAGCAAGTTGGATGCACACCAACTAGTTTCTTTTGTGAGCTTTCATACACTTATAAGCTCTAGTGCATCAGTTGCATGGCAATCCCTACTCACTCACATTGATATCTATTGATGGGCATCTCCATAGCCCGTTGATGGGGTTATAGTCCCAGGGTAGGGTCATAGGCCTACCCTATAGGTCCTACACAAGGACTACCCTTCATAGAGGACAAGGACCTTAGACAGTTCCGACTGAACTAAGGACTCCCCCATCATCCAGTCGGTGACGCGCACTCCGAGCGTATTTAACGTACCGACTGGATTCCACTCTGTACATCGTAACCTCCCAGGAGGGCAACGGTCATACGCTTTCATACACCATTATTAACATTTAAGGCGTACGTTACCTGTAACGTAGGCATTTATTCGCTACTATTCCACCCCTGTCCACCGGGCCATTATGAAGGGCAGCGCACTCTATATAAACTACCCTTCCCCACTGGTGCAGGGGTTGGCATTTACTGTAATCCTATATTCCACTCGACACTAAGCTCCCAAGAGCACTGAGACGTAGGGCTTTTACCTCCACCGTAGAGGGGCCTGAACTCATACATCCTCGCCGTAGCTAAGGCTCTGCCCATCCTTTCGTACCCTACACATCTACTGTCAAACTTATACCCACGACAGTTGGCGCCCACCGTGGGGCAGGCGTCTAAGCGACTTCCAGCGAGTTTGCGACTTCATCTTTTCATCATGTCGTCTGGCGGTGATTTGTGCATGGGTCGTGAGATCCTCTTCGGCGCACTCTCCTTCATCGTCGACGATTCGGCATGGCTTCGGGATGCGCCCCTCGATGTCGAGGCGCTCCCCAGTCGCGGGGCTACGCACTTCCGTGCCGGTTCCCGTGGCATCCTTCTTCTCCAGCAATCGGCCCCGATGTCGATCTTTGCCCCCGTCACGCACCGCAACAAGCGGTCCCGCCGTCCGCGGCTCCAGCGTTGGGTACGACACGCCCAGGCGCGACAGAACGCGTCCTCTCAAGTGACGGTCCTCGAGTCGGTTCTAGTCGCGCCGCCGTCCCAGTGCTTGGACTCAGTTCCGACTGAGTTACCTTCCGAGTACTTGGGTCGCGGGCCTGCAGCCGAAGTTCTCATGGCCGATTCCCATGAAAGTCCCCTCCGAACCGGTCGGAACGAGCATGAGGTCGGCGAATCATCCGGCGCTCGTCGTCAACACCAACGTTCTGCCAGTCGACGCACTCGCCAGAGCAACGTCGAGGTGTTCAGCACAACCGTCCTCAACCTGGCTGCCGCTGCCAAGATAGCCGATTCCCTCCAACCGACTGATTCAGAGGCTGGTAGAGGGATCGAGCAGATCCGTGCCCTGTTGCATACGGTGCAGCGGCAGAATTCGGCGGTCTCCCAGTCGCACAACAGCATCCACAACAGTTATGTTCACGCGAACACGCATCGGTCGGTTTTCAGCCGCGACTCTCATCAGCGACGCGGGGAGGCAGCCGTTCCAGGAATCCCGAGGATCGTCGCCGTTCACGCACCCCTCCGCGGGGTGGGCCTTACGGACCCCGGCATCACGATGATCGGCGTTCAGTCGGTGACACGTATGATCCAAGGCCCGACGTAAGAGGGTACATCGCCCAGAGGAAGGTCGACAGGAGTCGAGCCCACCGTGATGGTCACGATAGAGACCGTCCGAGTGGAAACAGGACCATCGTCTCTGGTCCCGAGTGCTTCAGTTGGGCCATCCGTTCAGCTGACATCCCTCCCAACTTCCGATTGGCGACGGGAATCAGCAAGTTCACAGGAGAGTCCAAGCCAGAAACGTGGCTGGACGACTACAGAGTGGCGGTCGAGATCGGTGGCGGAGATGACCAGGTCACCATGAAGCATCTCCCCCTGATGCTCGACGGCTCGGCATCAGCGTGGCTGAACCAGTTGGCTCCGTCAAGCATCTACGGCTGGGCAGATCTGTCCCGAGTCCTCATTAGGACCTTCGAGGGCACGTGCAAACGCCCTGCTGGTCTCGTGGAGCTCCAGCACTGTGTCCAGAAGCAGAATGAGCCCCTGCGCGATTTCATCCAGCGTTGGACGACCCTCTACCACACGGTGGAGAACGTCACAGAGCACCAAGCGGTCTGCGCCTTCAAGGCAGGCGTGCGGTATAGAGATCTGTACCTGAAGTTCGGTCGGACAGGCGACATCTCCATGAGTAAGATGATGGAGATAGCCGCACGCTATGCAAATGGCGAGGAGGAGGACCGCATACGTAGCGGCAAGCATAAGGCAGTTGCCGATGGAGATGGGAACAACAATCGGAAACAGAAGCAGAAAGCTCCATCCACTCCGCAGGCAGAGGCAACAGCCGTTACAAATGCCAAGTTCAAGGGCAAGGGGAAAGCTCAGTACACCCCCAAGAAGAAACAGTTCGGGAATTCCATCCTGGATCAGCCATGTCCAATCCACACGAAGATGGACGAAGAAGGCAACGCCATATTCCCGAAGCACACCACTCGACAATGTCGCCTCCTGATCCAAGGGTTCGGCGAAGGACAGCCAAGTGAAAAGGACAACGAGCAGGATGATGAGGACAAGGAGGATCCGTTCCCCCAAGTCCATGCAACATTGATGATTTTTGCTATCGTGGAAAGCAAGAGTCGACTGAAGCTGGTGAACAGGGAGGTGAACATGGCAACCCCAACCAACCCCACGTTCCTCAAATGGTCTCAGACTGCGATCACCTTTGATCAGTCGGACCATCCAACACACGTGCCCACCCCAGGGAGGCAAGCTCTGGTCGTCGACCCGGTGGTGGAAGGAGTCCGACTGCGCAAAGTCCTCATGGACGGCGGTAGCGGCTTGAACATCATGTATGCCGATACTCTCGAGGGGATGGTCATTCCGATGTCCAAACTTAGCGAGAGCAGCATGCAGTTCCACGGAGTCATCCCAGGACGAAAGGCCAAGTCACTCGGCCAGATCGCGTTGGACGTCGTTTTCGGCTCCAACAAGAACTTCCGCAAGGAAAAGCTGACATTCGAGGTGGTGGACTTCCAGAGTGCATACCATGCGATTCTAGGCCGTCCGGCGTACGCGCGTTTCATGGCCGTCCATGTTACATGTATTTGAAGCTGAAGATGTCGGGTCCCAAAGGTGTGATCACGGTCACAGGTAATCGGCAGCGGGCCGAGGAGTGTCTGCAGCAGGGGTCGAGGATTGTCGATCAGTAGATGGCTATCCTCGAGCTGGATGGGTACAAAAATACATCCGACCCCGCTGACTTGATGCGTTCGAAGAAGCCAGCTTTGGAGTCCGCATTCCAGTCGGCGGGAGACACGAAGAAAGTCAGCGTCCACCCGACGGACGACGCCGCTGCCCCGATGAACATCTCCACCACCCTTGATCCAAAATAGGAAGCCGAGCTCATCCAATTCCTCCGTGAGAACTGGGACATTTTCGCATGGAAGCCCGCTGACATGCCAGGTGTACCCAGGGAGTTAGCTGAGCACCGACTGCATGTGGATCCTGCTTCTCGGCCCGTCCTAGAACGCCTGCATCGGTCCGCCGCGCACAAAAGGAAGGCAATCGGGGAGGAGGTGGCTAAACTTTTGGCGGCCAACTTCATTCGCGAGGTACACCACTCCGAGTGGCTCGCCAATGTTGTCATGGTGCCCAAGAAAGACAAGTCTCTCCGTATGTGCATCGATTTCAAGCATCTCAATAAGGTCTGCCCGAAAGATCATTTCCCGCTGCCCCGCATTGATCAAATTGTTGATTCGACTGCGGGCTGCGAGCGTTTATCATTCCTTGATGCCTATTCGGGCTATCATCAGATCCGTCTGTATGGTCCGGATGAATTAAAAACAGCCTTCATCACCCCATTCGGGTGTTTCTGCTACATCACTATGCCATTCGGTTTGAAGAATGCAGGAGCAACTTTTATGCGCATGATCCAAAAATGCCTCCTTGATCAGATCGGTCGAAATGTGGAGGCATATATGGACGATATCGTAATCAAGTCATGCAAAGGTTCCGACCTGCTGACTGACTTGGCAGAAACATTCGCCAACCTACGTAGGTACGATATCAAGCTCAACCCAGCCAAGTGTTCATTCGGCGTTCCCAGCGGGAAGTTACTCGGTTTCTTTGTTTCCGAACGAGGAATCGATGTCAACCTCGAAAAGATCGGGACCATCGTCCCAATGGAATGGCCGGTCAGAATACATGATGTTCAAAGGCTCACAGGTTGCCTAGCGGCTTTGAGCAGGTTTATCGCTCGACTTAGCGAGAAGGCGTTACCTCTGTACCGACTCATGAAGAAATCGGATACTTTCGAGTGGACAGACGAAGCCCAAATTGCATTCGCCGACCTCAAAGCCCTGCTTTCCACCCAGCCGGTTCTTACTGCCCCGCTCAGTAAAGTACCCCTTCTTCTGTACATCGCGGCTACAAATCAAATTGTCAGCAGTGTTCTCACAGTCGAACACGAAGAAGAAGGCAAAGCGTACAAGGTTCAGCGGCCAGTATATTATGTCTCCGAAGTCCTCACTCCTTCCAAGCACAGGTATCCCCATTATCAAAAGCTTATTTATGGGATCTACATGACTGTAAAGAAGGTGGCTCATTATTTCCAAGACCACTCGGTGTCCGTCGTTTCTGATGCTCCGTTGTCGGAAATCCTCCACAATCGGGACGCATCAGGCCGAGTGGCGAAGTGGGCAATGGAGATGTTATACTGCGACATCAAGTTCGAAGCCAAGAAGGCTATAAAGTCTCAAGCTTTGGCTGACTTCATAGCAGAATGGGTAGAACAACAGCAACCGACTCACATCTACTCGGCTCATTGGACCATGTTCTTCGATGGGTCCAAGATGTTGAATGGCTCCGGCGCCGGCGTAGTGATCATATCGCCAAAAGGTGATAAACTCAAGTATGTGTTGCAGATACGTTTCGATTCCTCCAACAACGAAGCAGAGTACGAAGCTCTCCTTTACGGGTTGCGCATGGCCATCACACTCGGCGTCCGTTGCCTGATGATCTATGGCGACTCAGACCTGGTGGTTAATCAAGTAATGAAGGAGTGGTATGTAAGGAACCCCACCATGACTGCATACTGCAACGCAGTAAGGAAGCTCGAGAAGAAGTTTGAAGGTATGGAACTTCACCATGTTCCCCGACTGAAAAACCAAGCAGCTGATGAATTGGCAAAACTTGGATCCACTCGGAGACCAGTCCCGAGTGATGTATGCCTCGAGCACCTACATCTCCCCTCAGTGAAAGAAGATCCTTTTACAGAGGAACCAGTACAACCGAAGAGTTCAACAGATCCGACTGAAGTCGAGGTCCCCGCTGTGGTTGATTTGATTATGGAGATTCTCGTCGTTGTCCCCGAATGGACTGTACCATTCATTGCGTACATCCTGAGGCAAGAGTTACGAGAAGACGAAGTCCAAGCTAGGCAGATTGTCCGCAGGTCGAAGTCCTTCACCGTCATTGATGGCCAGTTGTACAAGGAAAGTGTTTCAGGCGTCCTTCAGCGGTGCATCTCCCCTGAGGAGGGACAGTTAATCTTGGAAAAAATTCACTCGGGAACCTGCGGCCATCATGCCTCCTCAATAGAAATCGTCGCCAAAGCATTTAGAGCTGGTTTCTTCTAGTTGCAGGCGAATTAAATGGCAAAAGATATGGTCGACCGATGTGAAGGCTGTCAGTTCTATTCGATCAAATCCCACAAACCAACATCTGCGCTAAAGACAATCCCTCTCGTTTGGCCGTTCGCAGTGTGGGGATTAGATACAGTCGGACCATTCAGAATAGGCCAAGGAGGATTCACTCATCTGTTGGTAGCAGTCGACAAGTTTACCAAGTGGATTGAAGCCAAGCCCATCAAGAAGGTCGACGCCCTTACGACCATCAAATTTGTCAGAGACATCATCGCCAGATTCGGGGTTCCGCACAGCATAATCACCGACAATGGCACAAACTTTGACTCGGATAGATTCAAAGGTTTTTGCACAGGCCAAGGTATCCGAGTGGATTTTGCATCTGTGGCGCACCCCCAAACAAACAGGCAAGCAGAGTGGGCGAATGGACTTATTCTTCAAGGGTTGAAGCCTCGACTCCTGCAAGAAGTTGGACATGCCGCCGGCGCATGGGTCACCGAGCTGCCTTGTTTATGGAGCCGAGGCAGTCCTTCCGAGTGACTTGCTTCACAACTCTCCACGAGTCGAACTCTTCTCCGAAGCCGAAGCAGAGCAAGCCAGGCAAGACGGAGTAGATCTTCTAGAAGAGCGCGAGATGGCCCTGACTCGCTCAACAATTTATCAACAAGATCTGCGGCGATTTCACGCACGGCACGTCAGGAGTCGCACATTCCAAGCATGCGACCTGGTGCTTCGAGTGGATCAGCAGAGACCTCACAAGTTGGCTCCCGCCTGGGAAGGACCCTTCATCATCTCTAAGGTGCTGAACAACGGAGCGTATCGACTCTACGACCTCGACAGGGAAACGGACGAGCCGCGAGCATGGAATGGAGATCTCCTGAAACGCTTCTACACGTGACCGCCGACGGAGACAATGTAAAGAACAAGTATCATTGAAGTAATACAAAGAAGATTGATTTCTTGTAGGTTCAAAATTCTTCCACGTTTGCAGACTCCGGTCTAAAAAACTCGCTCCGAGTGTGCACTAAAAGTCGCACTCGGGGGCTTAGCTGCGACCCAGAATCGCCTAAGTAAAAAACTCGCTCCGAGTGTGCACTAAAAGTCGCACTCGGGGGCTTAGCTGCGACCCAGAATCGCCTAAGTAAAAAACTCGCTCCGAGTGTGCACTAAAAGTCGCACTCGGGGGCTTAGCTGCGACCCAAAATCGCCTAAGTAAAAACTCGCTCCGAGTGTGCACTAAAAGTCGCACTCGGGGGCTTAGCTGCGACCCAGAATCGCCTAAGTAAAACTCGCTCCGAGTGCGCACTAAAAGCCGCACTCGGGGACTTAGCTGCGACCCAGAATCGCCTAAGTACAAACTCGCTCTGAGTGTGCACTAAAAGTCGCACTCGGGGGCTTAGCTGTGACCCAGAATCGCCTAAGTAAAAACTCGCTCCGAGTGCGCACTAAAAGCCGCACTCGGGGACTTAGCTGCAACCCAGAATCACCTAAGTACAAACTCGCTCTGAGTGCGCACTAAAAGCCGCACTCGGGGACTAAGCTGCGACCCAGAATCGCCTAAGTACAAACTCACTCCGAATGTGCACTAAAAGTCGCACTCGGGGACTTAGCTGCGACCCAGAATCGCCTAAGTACAAACTCACTCCGAGTGCGCACGAACAGTCACACTCGGGGACTTAGCTGCGACTCAGAGTCGCCTAAGTAAAAAAGCTTCCTCCGAGTGTGTACTCGAGATACACTCGAAGGCTTAGCAGACCCTCATTGAGGCTCATGTGGATGTGAAGACAACTGACAACTACATGAGTATCAACTCACTCTAAGTGCGCACGAACAGTCACACTCGGGGACTTAGCTACGACTCAGAGTCGCCTAAGTAAAAAGCTTCCTCCGAGTGTGTACTCGAGATACACTCCAAGGCTTAGCAGACCCTCATTGAGGCTCATGTGGATGTGAAGACAACTGACAACTACATGAGTAACAACTCACTTCGAGTGTGCACGAAAAGTCACACTCGGGGACTTAGCTGCGACTCAGAGTCGCCTAAGTAAAAAAGTTTCCTCATGCTTGCCATTAGCTTCACCAAGAAACGCCAAACGAAAACCACGAGCCAAAATCGTGTCAAAAAAAAACTTGGCGAAAGAAGAGCAAAATATTCGACTCGAATTCAAAGTTGGATCTACGATCAGTCGGCTCGGTGTGAATCAAGCTTATCCACACCGAACCACAAATGTGACGGCCAACAGCAGTGGCCAAAGTTTGATACAGATACCACTCGGCATACCGAGTGCATTCGCCATAAAGTTTTTCAAGCGTCACCGGGACTGGCAGGCTCCACAAAGGTGTCAAGGTCGATCCCGTCTGTGATGCGAGTGGCTGTGTCGAGGAAGGTCTCCCTGAAATCTTCGAATCGAAGCTTCTTGGTGTTGGCGACCTGCAACGTCTTCAGCTTTTCTTCGCGAGCTTCCTTGCAGTGCACTCGGACCAGAGAAAGCGCCACGTCCGCACCACAACGAGCGGCAGACTTCTTCCATGCCTGCACTCTGTTCGGGACGTCCTCCAGTCGAGTCATCAACCCATCCATTTCTTGTCGGGAATCGTCTTCGGGCCACAGCTCATTGTCGATCCGGCCGATGACTTCTCTCAGGCGACCAATGAAAGGTCCCACTCTGCCAAGGCGAATATGCGCTTGGAGCAAGTCCCGGTTGGCTTCCTCGCCGAGTGGAACGTTCAGAACAACCGACCGTTCAATATTGGCTGCTTCAGCCTCAACGTCCAGGCAAAAATCTGCAAAGAAAATACCAGCAGAAAGTAAGCGCAGAATGAACTCCAAAGTCAAGAAGCACTCGGCAAAAACTTACCACCAAGCAGTGCAACCATCTTCCTTGCCCAGTCGCTAACATACTTATCCTGCGCCATGCACCAAGTGTTCATCAACTTCAGCTGGCCCATCCGTTCGGTTCTTTGACTCTTCAATTTTTCAATTTCGGCTACCAATGCCTTGTTGGTCTCCCGGGACTCCTCCAAAGACTTCTCTCGGTCAACAAGAGCCCCCTTCACACGAGCCAGGTCATTCACAGCCGCCTCCAAGTCCACAGCAAGCTGAATCTTTTCAGCCTTCAGAGCATTGTACGCGGATCCCATTTCGTAAGTCTTCTACCAAATAAGCGCAAAGGGAAGATCAGACACATTCAACAAGGAAAACAATCAAAGCTCAAAGTTCTTCAGACCCCTGCCGATGCAAGCAATCGACAACGGTCTCGGGGACTACACCCAGTGGGTTCACTCAGAGTGACCCCACTGACATGAAGCTCGAACAGACAAACAGACAAATCTATGAGACTACTATTACCCGACCTGAGTAACACTACTCTCGGGGACTACACCCAGTGGGTGCACTCGGAGTGCCCCCACTGGTACCATTCAGGCAGATCAGCTCTGATCTGTTCAGGTCACGGAAAATACACATAAAGACAACTGCCGGTGCAAGCACTCGACAGAAGTCTCGGGGACTACACCCACTGGGTTCACTCGGAGTGAACCCACTGCAAAATCATCCTACTGTATCCGAGTCTATCACTGAAACCCCCAGTGGGTGACAAGAGGAAAGTAAACACTTACTAGCGTACTTACTCGGATATTGTCCCGGAGCTCCAAGCTTTTCTTGTACAAAGACGCGATGGAGTCATACGCTCCCTTGGCGTCATCCACCATCAACTCCACCTGCACCATGGCGTCCTTGGCGGCCCCCATCTGGTCTTCCGGGAGGTGTCGGGCATCATATTGAACGGTTGACGGACCCGACACCATAGAAGACTCCTTGGGCATCCCGAGCTCCGCTCCAATCGGTTCCACCGTGAGGGGCACCGTCTCGGTCGGCGGCACGTTCATGGTGGGAGCAGCAGCAGATGGGACAATCTCAAGGACAGGCGCCAAAGCTGGCCCCGACCCCCTCTGGTCGTCGTCCTCCAGATGGATCACCTCCGAAGGAAGCCCGACTGAACAACACGAAATTACAGAAAAAGGGGCAAGATTAAAGACATCACTCGCGAAACAATAATGCAAACTCTCGGAGTCGTGGCAACATACCTTGCTGGGACGTTGCGGCGTTATCCGTGTCCATAGGATCATCGTCCTGGCGCGACAGAGAGGTGGCGGAAGTAGCAGCCTTGTTGGGTGAAATCCACTCGACGGATAAGCATGAGTTTACTCAGACACTGAAAGAAGATGGGAGAACAAGTCACTTACGCTGAGGCGACTGGAACAGTGATCCTCATCCGAGGCAAGGCTTTCCGAGGCTTGGGCCCACTAGATTTGGCCACCTTGGGCGGTTGGTCCGTGGGCTCGTCAGCAGCGTCCCTGGTCCTCTTCACACTCCGAGCACTCGGAGCCACGGGAGGGGCTGGCGGAGCACTCGGGCCCGCTGGAGGAGCCGGCGGAGCCGCGGGATCGTGACGGCGCTTAGTTCAATGCTCTGATGGTGGAGGTGGCGAGCTCTGCTCCCCAACCTCCTCCTCCTCCTCTTTCGTCTCCTCCTCCGTCTCACCATTGTCGGAGACGTACTCGGCACTGTCCACGCTGCCCTCCTGGCTGCCCTCCTCTTCCTCGGCTGGATTCCCGTTCGAGACGGCAGAATACCAGTTGGTCCACTCCTGCACAAAACACAGTCGGCAACGTCAGGCAACGGGATAAGAAAAGCGATAAATCTAAGAAGATTGAAAGCACTCGACAAGATGTACCCACCTCATTCGGAGGAGGATTATCGGCGCGGAAGGGCTTCACTCGCCGAGCTCCTTGGGGGTTGTCGCATGCGCCTGTGATGCCGCGGATGTTGGAGAACGTCGCATGGGAAACAAAAATTTTCCTACGCTTACGAAGACCTATCATGGTGATGTCCATCTACGAGAGGGGATGAGTGATCTACGTACCCTTGTAGACCGTACAGCAGAAGCGTTAGTGAACGCGGTTGATGTAGTGGAACGTCCTCACGTCCCTCGATCCGCCCCGCGAACCGTCCCGCGATCACTCCCACGATCTAGTGCCGAATGGACGGCACCTCCGCGTTCAGCACACGTACAGCTCGACGATGATCTCGGCCTTCTTGATCCAGCAAGAGAGACGAAGAGCTAGAAGAGTTCCCCGGCAGCGTGACGGCGCTCCGGAGGTTGGTGATGACCTTGTCTCAGCAGGGCTCCGCCCGAGCTCCGCAGAAACGCGATCTAGAGGAAAAACCGTGGAGGTATGTCGTCGGGCTGCCGTGGATAAGTCGTCTCAAATCAGCCCTAAACCCTCCGTATATATAGGTGGGAGAGGGGGGGCCTTGCCTTAGGGCTCAAGGAGCCCCAAGGGGGTCGGCCGAACCAAGGGGGGAGGTCTCCCCCTCCCAAACCGAGTCCTACTTCGTTTGGAAGGTGGAGTCCTTCCCTTTCCCACCTCCTCCTTTTTTTATCTTTGATTTTCTTCCTATGGCGCATAGGGCCTTCTTGGGCTGTCCCACCAGCCCACTAAGGGCTGGTGCGCCACCCTCAAGGCCTATGGGCTTCCCCGGGGTGGGTTGCCCCCCCCCCCCCGGTGAACTCCCGGAACCCATTCGTCATTCCCGGTACATTCCCGGTAACTCCGAAAACCTTCCGGTAATCAAATGAGGTCATCCTATATATCAATCTTCGTTTCCGGACCATTCCGGAAACCCTCGTGATGTCCGTGATCTCATCCGGGACTCCGAACAACATTCGGTAACCAACCATATAACTCAAATATGCATAAAACAACGTCGAACCTTAAGTGTGCAGACCCTGCGGGTTCGAGAACTATGTAGACATGACCCGAGAGACTTCTCGGTCAATATCCAATAGCGGGACCTAGATGCCCATATTGGATCCTACATATTCTACGAAGATCTTATCGTTTGAACCTCAGTGCCAAGGATTCATATAATCCCGTATGTCATTCCCTTTGTCCTTCGGTATGTTACTTGCCCGAGATTCGATTGTCAGTATCCGCATACCTATTTCAATCTCGTTTACCGGCAAGTCTCTTTACTCGTTCCGTAATACAAGATCCCGCAACTTACACTAAGTCACATTGCTTGCAAGGCTTGTGTGTGATGTTGTATTACCGAGTGGGCCCCGAGATACCTCTCCGTCACACGGAGTTACAAATCCCAGTCTTGATCCATACTAACTCAACTAACACCTTCGGAGATACCTGTAGAGCATCTTTATAGTCACCCAGTTACGTTGCGACGTTTGATACACAGAAAGCATTCCTCCGGTGTCCGTGAGTTATATGATCTCATGGTCATAGGAACAAATACTTGACACGCAGAAAACAGTAGCAACAAAATGACACGATCAACATGCTACGTCTATTAGTTTGGGTCTAGTCCATCACATGATTCTCCTAATGATGTGATCCCGTTATCAAGTAACAACATTTGCCTATGGCCAGGAAACCTTGGCCATCTTTGATCAACGAGCTAGTCAACTAGAGGCTTACTAGGGACAGTGTTTTGTCTATGTATCCACACAAGTATTGTGTTTCCAATCAATACAATTATAGCATGGATAATAAACGATTATCATGAACAAAGAAATATAATAATAACTAATTTATTATTGCCTCTAGGGCATATTTCCAACAGCGGACCCACGCTGTCACGGTCTCCCCGGTCACGCACTGTGGATGAGTCCGAGTGGAATCCGAAGGCCCCACGTAGTGCCACACGGCTTGGTGTCGGGCTTGCAGCGGCTGGATGCGCCGACCCAGAAAAGTCTCCAACAAGTCCGTGCCGGTGACTCCCTTGCGGACGACGGCTATCAGCGCGTCGACCAAAGGCTGGATTTGGATCTTTTCCCCCTTTGAGAGCGCGAGCTGCCTGGGAGGGGCCGGACGGTCTAGGCTAAAAGGTGGCAACCCAGTCGAAGCATTCGGACAAGCAATGTCCTGGCAATAGAACCAGGTCGACTGCCAGTTCCTAACTGACTCGGACAACTCGAGAGAGGGGTAGCTACTCTTTGTTTTCTTCTGGAAGAATAAACCCCCGCGGAGCTGGAGGAGATGGGTCTTATCGTCTGACTGGCTAAGCTTTTTGACCGTTTGGGATCTAGCCGAGAAGACGTGCTTAAAGAGCCCCCAGTGGGGGGGACACCCAATAAAGCACTTGCAAAGGGTGACGAAAGCAGCGAGGTGGGCTATTGCGTTCGGAGGAAAATGATGGAGCTACGCCCCGAAGTAAGTCATGATACCTCGGAAGAAGGGGTGGGGAGGCAAGGAGAAGCCCCTGAACACATGGTTGAGAAGCAGAACGCGCTCCCCCTCCTTCGGCGCCGGCTCCGTCTCGCCCTCCGGCAGCCTCCACTACTTGTCGACGATCATGCCGTGCTCCACCAGCTCCAGCAAGTCGTCCTTCGTTACCATGGAGGTGAGGAAATCCCCCTGGATCCAACCCGCCAGCAGTGCCCGCTGCCGCCGCTGAGCAGGGGGCGTCCCCTTCTTCTTCTTCTTCGCTTTGAGTTTGCTGGTCTTCCCCTTCGTCATGGTGAAGGCAACAGATCCGCAGAGGAGGAGAGGAAGGAGGAGGCTTGGGGCGCGCAGGGAGCTGCGGGAGGAGCGAGGTTAATGCGAGGAAGATGAGCAGCGCAACAAGAAATCCCCGTCGGAGGGGCTTAAATAAGCTTCCGACTGAGTCACTAACAGGTGGCCCCGAAATCTTATCCCCCCGACCGGCTGCTGCGATGTTAGTGGCGAAGATAAAGGCACGGTAATCGAGGCAGCAAAACCTACTCGATGGCGATGTCGTCATCCCCGCTGAGCGCGCGGCAACCGAAATTTGAGGATCCCGGAAAATCCACCGCTGTCAGTTCGGCCGGTCACATCGAAAGATTTCGCGGAAGCACTCGGTCCCTGACGGTTCGTTTCACGGGTATATTCACTCGGATTACTGGTTGAAAGGATAAAATGGATCGAGGCAAACAACGCCAAAGTCACATCCATACCAGTCGGATCAGTACTCCAGGCATCACTTCATCGTTCCAACCACGATCCATTCGGGGACTAATGATGGGGTTATTGTCCCAGGGTAGGGTCATAGGCCTGCCCTATAGGTCCTACCCAAGGACTACCCTTCATAGAGGAGAAGGACCTTAGACAGTTCCGACTGAACTAAGGACTCCCCCATCATCCAGTCGGTGACGCGCACTCCGAGCGTATTTAACGTACCGACTGGATTCCACTCTGTACATCGTAACCTCCCAGGAGGGCAACGGTCATACGATTTCATACACCATTATTAACATTTAAGGCGTACGTTACCTGTAACGTAGGCATTTATTCGCTACTATTCCACCCCTGTCCACTGGGCCATTATGAAGGGCAGCGCACTCTATATAAGCCGCTCTTCCCCACTGGTGCAGGGGTTGGCATTTACTGTAATCCTATATTCCACTCGACACTAAGCTCCCAAGAGCACTGAGACGTAGGGCTTTTACCTCCACCGTAGAGGGGCCTGAACTCATACATCCTCGCCGTAGCTAAGGCTCTGCCCATCCTTTCGTACCATACACATCTACTGTCAGACTTATACCCACGACACCCGTTGATACACCTAGTTGATGTGAGACTATCTCCTCCTTTTTGTCTTCTCCACAACCACCATATTCTATTCCACCTATAGTGCTATGTCCATGGCTCACGCTCATGTATTGCGTGAAAGTTGAAAAAGTTTGAGAACACTAAAGTATGAAACAATTGCTTGGCTAAAACCGGGGTTGTGCATGATTTAAATATGTTGTGTGGGGAAGATGGAGCATAGCCAGACTATATGATTTTGTAGGGATAACTTTCTTTGGCCATGATATTTTGAGAAGACATGATTGCTTTGTTAGTATGCTTGAAATATTATTGTCTTTATGTCAAATGATAGACTATTGCTTCGAATCACTCGTGTTTTAGTATTTATGCCATAATTAGATTATATGATCAAGATTATGCTAGGTAGCATTCCACATCAAAAATTATCTTTTTTATCATTTACCTACTCGAGGATGAGCAGGAATTAAGCTTGGGGATGTTGATACGTCTCCGTCGTATCTATAATTTTTGATTGTTTCATGCCAATATTCTACAACTTTCATATACTTTTGGCAACTTTTTATACTATTTTTGGGACTAACATATTGATCCAGTGCCCAGTGCCAGTTCCTGTTTGTTGCATGTTTTTTTTCGCAGAATATCCATACCAAACGAAGTCCAAACGTAATAAAAACTTACAGGGACTTTTTTTGGAATATTTATGATTTTTGGGAAGAAGAATCACAGCGAGGCGATGCACGGAGTGCCCACAAGCCCTGTCGCCGCGGCCAGGGGGTGGGCCCGCGGCAGGCAGGCTTGTGGCCACTCCTTAAGGCGGTTGGAGCCCTTCTTTCGCCAAAGGAAAGATAATATCCGGAAGAAAATCGTGTTAAAATTTCAGCCCAATCGGAGTTACGGATCTCCGGGAATTTAAGAAACGGTGAAACACAGAATCTGGGGGCGCACAAAGAGAAGGACACAAAGAGAGAGATCCAATCTTGGAGGGGCTCTCGCCCCTCCGCCGCCATGGAGACCATGGACCAGAGGGGAAACCCTTCTCCCATCTAGGGAGGAGGTCAAGGAAGAAGAAGAAGGAGGGGGGCTCTCTCCCCCTCTCTCCCGACGGCGCCGGAACGCCGCCCGGGACATCATCGTGTGACGACGATCTACACCAACACCTCTGTCATCTTCACCAACATCTACATCATCTTCCGCCATCTATATTTAGCGGTCCACTCTCCCGCAACCCGATGTACCCTCTACTTGAACATGGTGCTTTATGCTACATATTATTATCCAATGATGTGTTGCTATCCTATGATGTCTGAGTAGATTATCGTTGTCCTATCGGTGATTGATGAATTGCTATGGTTGGTTTACTTTGCTTGTGGTTATGTTGCTGTCTTTTGGTGCCCATCATATGATCGCGCGCGTGGATCACACCATAGGGTTAGTTGTATGTTGATAGGACTATGAATTGGCAGGCTACAGTGACAGAAGCTTCAGACCTAGCATAGAAATTGATGCATATGGGATTGAAGGGGGACCAATATATCTTATTGCTATGGTTGGGTTTTACCTTAATGAACGTTAGTAGTTGCGAACGCTTGCTAATAGTTCCAATCATAAGTGCATAGAATTCCAAGTAGGGGATGACATGCTAGCAAAGGCCTCTCCCACATAATACTTGTTATTGACACTCTTACTTATCGAGAAAGGCTACAATTGATCCCCTATACTTGTGGGTTATCAGGGACCCCCTAGATTCTCGTTTTGGGATAAAGCTCGTCTGGCAAGGCCCAACATTGTACTATATTTGCCCAACATAATAATTTTGTTAATACTGAAAAACATAGGGACTTAGCGCTACCCGGGGAGTAATTCAACATAATACAGGGAGGGCCAGTGCTGATGGTGCTGGTCCAAAACAAAGCCGTTTGTGGAGCCAACTCGGGGCAACTCGGGTGATGTCTATCACGCCTTCGTACGCTGTGCTTATCCGTCGTGTCCTGAGAACGAGATACGCGGCTCCTATCGGGATCGTCGACATGCCGAGCGGCCTTGCTGGACTTGTTTTGCCTTTATCGAGCGTCTTGTGCGAGGGATTCTGAGGATGCTTTGAGCTAACTCGAGGTTGAGGTTTTCCAATAGAGATCCGAGGAGATCACGGGTTTCCCTGATCGAGGTCATTCCATCGCAGCGTGTGTTAGTTTGTGATGGACTAGTTGGAGCACCCCTGCAGGGTTAAATCTTTTGGAAAGTCGTGCCCGCGGTTATGTGCTAACGTGGAAACTTTGTTTAACACTGGTTCTAGACAACTTAAAGTTAACTTAATTAAAACTCGCCAACTGAGTGTGTAATCGTGATTGTCTCTTTCGTGAGCTCCTTCTCCGATCGAGGACACGGTGGGGTTATATTTGACGTAAGTAAATGTTCAGGATCATTCATTTGATCATCATTAGTTCACGTCCGCTATACGTAGATCGCCCCCTCTTATTCTTGTACTCGTAAGTTAGCCACTAAATAAATGCTTAGTTGCGTGCTGCAGCCTACCACTTAACCATACCTCACCCATTAAGCTTTGCTAGTCTTGATACCTTTGGAAATGAGATTGCTGAGTCCCGTGTGGCTCACAGATTACTACAACACCAGTTGCAGGTATAGGTAAAGGGTTACTTGACGCGAGTGCGCTGATTGTTCATTTGGAGTTTCTTCTACTTTTTCATCGATCTAGGATGGGTTCTAGGCCGACGGCCTGGGATAGCAAGGATGGACGTCATTCTTTTCTCGTTTGTTTTCGTCCGTCGTCGGACCCTGCTCTTCTTCGTGATTTTATGTATTGTACTGATGTGACTCTGGTGTAGCATGTGGCGAGTGTAAGCCAATTCCATATACTCTTCTGTTCAGTACATGTACTTGTAACGATATCCATTCTTGCGAAACGACGAAATGCGCTTCTATCCCTGTCGAGGCCCTCACGTCAAAATAAGGATAGGGTCGCATCTTAGGCGTTACATGAGTATGCTATCTCCAAGTTGCAAGAACATAGTCGTGATTATGCTGATGAGATAGCTGAACTATCCATTGCTCTAGAAAAAGAGCATGGTCTTCGTTTAGCTCTTTAGGAGTCATGCAACGTTGATCATGCTAAATTGCAAAAAGATCTTGATCATGCTATTGTTCTTACTCGCGTGCTTAAATCCGAGAAAGTTGTACTTGGGGTTGGCCATGATATACTCAAGGAAGAATTTGACACACTAGACAAGGCCCACAAGGTCTTGAAAGGTGATCATCACTCTCTTAAGGAGTCTCATGATCAACTTCAAGTCAAACTAACCAAGGAGATTTCTAGTTGTCCTCCTTTTGTTCTTATTGATAATGCTTGTGCTACTAACCCTTGTTGTGAGCATGTGCATCCTGTGGAGGAAAATGCCAAGTTGAAACAATAACTTGAAAAGGGCCTTGTGACATGCATCCAAGGAGAGAAGAATCTAAATGACCTTTTGAGTAATCAAAAGGAAGTTGCAGGAAAGAAAGGGCTTGGGTTTGCACCCAGGTCTAAGAAGAAAAAGGAAAAAAAGACCAAGCTATCTTCCCCTCTCAAGGACATCTTCGTCAAAGCGGTTGAGAGTACTGATAAGAAGATGAAGAACGAGGAAGGGGGTGACAATGCCAAGAAGGGAAAAACCACCTCCACCGACACTGTCGGAGATTTTAACCCCTCTTATGTTTTATGTTGTGCTAATGATGGGCATGTTTATGCCAAAAAATTTGGTTCCTATTATGAGTACATTGAATGGCTATTTGGGTTCCTAAGACCCTTGTTTCTAACATGAAAGGACCCATTCAAAAATGGGTACCTAAATCCAACCATTGATCTTTTGCAGGAGTTTGCTTCCAGTGGAGTGTCATGGTTGCTCGATAGCGGAGCAACAAATCATATGACCGGGAACAAGGATTTGGTGGTGGATGTGCATCCAATTCCATCTATGCCCACCATGTCCAATTTGTTGATGCTTCAACATCTAAGGTAATGGGATTTGGTAAGGTGGTCATCTCTCAAGATTTATCTATAGAGAAAGTCATGCTTGTTGAGTCCCTTGCATACAATTTACTTTCCGTTCGGCAGCTTGCAATTATGGGCTTTGCCACATTCTTTAATCTTGATACCGTGGCCCTTTTGTGGAGCAAGACTCTTAAAGTAGCCTTTGTTGGACATGTCGAGAACGGTCTCTATGTGGTGAACTTTTCGGAGCGACCTACTAAGATCGCGACTTGTCTAATGGCTAAAGTTGATGTGACTTGGTTGTGGCATCGCCGGCTAGCTCATGTCAATATGAGATCTTTGCAAAGTCTCCTCAAACGGGGCCATGTTCATGGACTAACAAATGTGAGTTTTGCGAGAGACCGTGCTTGCAGTGCTTGTATTGAAGGAAAGCTTCAAGAAACAGCTCATCGTCCCACAACTATCATCTACTCTAAAAGGGATTTGGAGCTCCTTCACATGGATCTCTTTGGTCCCCCATCTTTTGATGTCTTGGGGGAAGAAATTATTGCTTGGTGATTGTGAATGACTATTCAAGATACACTTGGGTATACACTTAGTGAAAGGTGGGTCATATAATAAAAAAGTACTTCACTCTTCTAACCAACAATTGTACATGTTAGCTATAAGAATCTGTTTGGAACAACAATAGATTATGATTATCTGGATTATGAAGATAGATTATATAATCAGGTTTATAAAAATAATCTAGGTGGGCATGTTTGGAGGTCAGATTATATAAATCATGACCTAGTTTTTTACATTGCATAATGACTTGTCTGTCCTGCGTGTGCGCTGAGGAGAAAAAAGGAAGAGGGTGGCGGCCGTAGAAATTAGTAATTACCTCCAACTAAGGATAATGGGACATTGGCAATCCATAATCCGGTTTTATCTCGGGTAGAGTAGATTGTGAGTTTCTGATAATCTGTCCATCTAATTTTTATAATCTACAACAAAATATGTCATGTTTGCAGACATTATAGATTATAAAAAACTGGATTATCATAATCTAAGTGGTTCTAAACATGACCTAAGATGGGCTATAAATGACATGACAATGCCTTATAACGGGCAGCTGGCTATACTATTAAGAGATAAATACACTAACGATTATTGTATTTAAGTCAAAAGTTCCTTACAGTCACTGCACTTTGAAATACGCTTATTATGATTATTATAGTACAGTACATGTTAAGGTGAGTATACGGTCACTCACTCGCCGTATAGCTCTCTATTCAGTTGATTTCACTGGTCAACCTAAGCAACGTTGACCGGCTGCCGTTGCTCTCCTCTCCCTCCCCTTCAGCAACCATTTGTCCTGGCGGTTCCCTTCCACGGTGTGGTAGCTCACGCCCGGCCTCGTGTCGCTCAATGCCAGCAACAACTCCACCGGCGCGATCCCGTCAACGTGTTCGGCGGGGCCATCCCCATCGGGTTCGGCAACTGCTCGCGGCTACGGATCCTCAGCGACGGCCGGAACAACCTCACCGGTGAGATCCCCGACGACCTCTTCGACGCGATGTCGCTAGAGCAGCTGGCGCTCCCGTCCAGCCGGATACAGGGAAGGCTCGATCACCTGCAGATCGCCACACTGATCAATCTCGTGAAGCTAGACCTGACGTACAATGCGCTCACCGACGAGCTGTCGGAGTCCATCGGCGAGCTCACGATGCTGGAGGAGCTCCGACTCGGGAAGAACAACCTCACCGGCACCATGCCGATGATCGGCAACTGGACCAGCCTCCGGTACCTGGACCTTCGGTCGAACAGCTTCGTCGGGGACCTCGGGGCTGTTGACTTCTCCCGCCTCACCAATCTCACCTTCTTGAACCTGGCCGCCAAAAACCTCACCGGCACTATGCCTCCCAACCTCTACTCGTGCACGTCGATGATGGCCTTGCGCGTGGCCAACAACGACATTAATGGGCAGGTGGCGTCGGCGATCGGCAACATGAGAGAGCTGCAGTTCCTCTCGTTGACCATCAACAATTTTACTAACATCAGCGGCATGTTCCGGAACTTTCAGGGCTGCAAGGACCTCATCGCGCTGCTCATCTCGTACAATTTTTACGGCGAGGCCCTGACGGACGCCAGCTGGGTCGGTGACCACGTCAGCAACGTCCGGGTGATCATCATGAAGGAGTGCGGTCTGAGGGGCCACATACAATTGTGGATGCCCAAGCTGCAGGGCCTCAATGTCCTGAACCTTGCTGGGAACCGCCTCGCCGACCCGATCCCCAGCTGGCTCGACGCCGTGAAGAAGCTCTACTACGTGGACCTGTCGGGAAACTACTTTGTCGGGGAGTTACCACCATCGCTGATGGAGGTGCCTGTGCCGACGTCGGAAAATGCCATGACAGAGTTCAATCCGGCCCCTTTGCCGCTCGTGTTCAACGTGACACCGGACAACATGGCGACGGTGAGGACGGGCCGCACGTATTTGTTGGGAAACGTTGCATGGGAAACAAAAAAAATTCTACGCACACAAAAACTTATCTGTTGGGGAACGTTGCATGGAAAAAAAAATCCTACGCACACGAAAACCTATCATGATGATGTTCATCTACGAGAGGGAGATCGGATCTACATACCCTTGTAGATCGCTAAGCGGGAAGCGTTAAGAAACGCGGTTGATGTAGTGGAACAGCTTCGTGATTCAAATCACCGTCGTCCCACGATCCGTCCCGATCTAGCACCGAACAAACGGCACCTCCGCGTTCAGCACACGTACAACTCGATGACGATCTCCGCCTTCTTGATCCAGCAAGAGAGACGGGGAAGTAGATCAGTTCTCCGGCAGCATGACGGCGCGCCGGTGATGGTGATGATCTATTCCTGCAGGGCTCCGCCCGAGTTCCACAAAAATCCGATCTAGAGGAAGAACTACGAGGTAGAGGTTTAGAGTTGCACGAGGCTAAAATTGTGTCTCAAAAACACTAAAACCTCCAGTATATATAGGACGCGGGGAGGGACTAGCCTTGGGGCTCAAGATAGCCCCTAGAGCGTCGGCCGAGTGGAGGAGGAGGGGACTCCAACTCCAATTTGGTTTGGGGAAGGAGGAGTTCCTTCCTTCCTTCCCACCTCTCTCTTTTTCTCTCCTTTGATTTTTCTTCTAGCCGACATAGCCCCATTGGGCTGGCCTCACTAGCCCACCAAGGGCTGGTGCGCCACCCATGGGCTATTGGGTTCTCTCCCGGGTTGGTGGCCCCCTCCCGGTAAAAATACGGAACCCATTCGTCACTCCCGGTACACTGCCGGTAATGCCCGAAATCTTTCCGGAGGCCAAATGAAACAATCCTATATATCAATCTTCGTTCCGGACTATTCTGGAAACCCTAGTGACGTCTGTGATATCATCCTGGACTCCAAACAACCTTTGGTCACCAACACCAATAACTCAACTATACCGATATGTCACCGAACCTTAAGTGTGCAGACCCTGCGGGTTCGAGAACTATGCAGACATGACCTGAGACACTCCCTGGTCAATATCCAACAGCGGGACGTGGATGTCCATATTGGATCCTACATATTCTACGAAGATCTTATCGGTTGAACCTCTGTGCCAAGGATTCACATAATCCCGTATACCATTCCCTTTGTCCTTCGGTATGTTACTTGCCTGAGATTTGATCGTTGGTATCCCTATACCTATTTCAATGTCGTTACCGGCAAGTCTCTTTACTCGTTTCATAATACAAAATCACGTGACTAACACATTAGCCACATTGATTGCAAGGCTTATATGTGATGTTGTATTACCGAGTGGGCCCCGAGAAACCTCTCCGTCACACGAAGTGACAAATCCCAGTCTTGATCCATGCTAACTCAGCGGACACCTTCGGAGATACGTGTAGAGAACCTTTATAATCACCCAGTAACGTTGCGACGTTTGATACACACAAGGTATTCCTCCGGTGTCAGTGAGTTACATGACCTCATGGTCATAGGAATGAATACTTGACACACAGAAAACAATAGCAACAAAATGACACGATCACATGCTACGTTTATAGTTTGGGTCTTGTCAATCACACCGTTCTCCTAATGATGTGATCTAGTCATCAAGTGACAGCACTTGCATATGGTCAGAAAATCTTAACCATCCTTGATCAACTTGCTAGTCAACTAGAGGCTTACTACGGACATTGTTTTGTCTATATATCCTCACATACATTTATGTTTTCATTTAATACAATTATAGTATGGATAATAAACGATTATCTTGAAACAGGAAATATAATAATAACTATTTTATCATTGCCTCTAGGGCATATTTCCAACAGTCTCCCACTTGCACTAGAGTCGATAATCTAGTCTCACATCGCTATGCGATTTACATTGGAATGAATCTAACACCCATACAGTTCTGGTGTTGATCATGCTTTGCTCGTGGAAGAGGTTTAGTTAGCGGATCTGCAACATTCAGATCCGTGTGCACTTTGCAAATATTTACGTCCTCTCCTTCGACATAGTCGCGGATGAGGTTGAAGCGTCGTTTGATGTGTCTGGTCTTCTTGTGAAACCTTGGTTCCTTTGCTAGAGCAATAGCACTAGTGTTGTCACAGAACAGTGTTATTGGATTTCGTGCGCTCAGCACAACTCCAAGATCCGTCATGAATTGCTTCATCCAGACACCCTCCTTAGCTGCCCCCGAGGCAGCCATGTACTCTGCTTCACATGTAGAATCTGCTACGACGCTTTGCTTGGAACTGCACCACCTTACCGCACCGCCATTGAGAATAAATACATATCCGGTTTAAGACTTAGAGGCATCCGGATCAGTATCAAAGCTTGCATCAACGTAACCCTTTACGACGAGCTCTTCGTCACCTCCATAAACGAGAAACATTTCCTTAGTCCTCTTCAGGTACTTCAAAATATTCTTGACCGCCGCCCAGTGTTCCAGTCCTGGATCACTTTGAAACCTGTATGCCATACTTATGGCCAGGCTGACGTCTAGTCTTGTGCACAACATTGCATACATGATAGACCCTATGGCTGAAGCATAGGGGACAGTACTCATCTTTTCTCTATCTTCCGCAGTTATTGGACACTGAGTCTTACTCAACTTTATACCTTGTAACACTGGCAAGAACCCCTTCTTGGATTGCTCCATTTTGAACTTCTTCCAAACTTTATCAAGGTATGTGATTTGTAAAAGTCCTATTAGGCGTCTCAATCTATCTCTATAGATCTTAATACCTAATATGTAAGCAGCTTCTCCTAGGTCTTTCATTGAATAACATTTGTTCAGGTAATCCTTTATGCTCTCTAAAAACTCCACATTGTTTCCAATCAGCAATATGTCATCCACATATAATATTAGAAACGCTACAGAGCTTCCACTCACTTTCTTGTAAATACAAGATTCTCCAACAACTTGTATAAACCCAAATGCCTTGATCACCTCATCAAAGCGCTTATTCCAACTCCGAGATGCTTGCACCAGTCCATAAATGGATCCCTGGAGCTTGCATACTTTGTTAGCATTCTTTGGATCGACAAAACCTTCGGGTTGCATCATATACAACTATTCCTTAATAAAACCGTTAAGGAACGCCATTTTGACATCCACCTGCCAGATTTCATAATCGAAAAATGCAGCTATTGCTAACATGATTCGGACGGACTTAAGCATCGCTACCGGTGAGAATGTCTCATCGTAGTCAACTCGTTGAACTTGTGAAAAACTCTTTGCCACAAGTCGAGCTTTATAAACGGTCACGTTACAGTCCACGTATGTCTTCTTCTTAAAGACCCATTTGTTCTGAATAGCCTTGCGACCTTCAGGTAATACTTCCAAAGTCCACACTTTGTTTTCATACATAGATCCTATCTCGGACTTCATGGCTTCTAACCATCTGTTGGAATCCGGGCCCACCATTGCTTCTTCATAATTCACAGGCTCATTGTTGTCTAACAACATGATAGATAAGACAGGATTCATGTACCACTCAGGAGCAGTACATGATCTTATCGACCTGCTAGGTCCGATAGTAACTTGATCCGAAGCTTCATGATCATCATCATTAGCTTCCTCCTCAACTGGTGTTGCCTCGACAAAGATTTCTCTCTGCCCTGCGCCACCATCCTGTTGGAGCAGAGGTTCCACAACCTCATCAAGTTCTATCTTCCTCCCACTCAATTCTTTCGAGAGAAACTCCTTCTCAAGAAAAGCTCTGTTCTTAGCAACAAACATTTTGCCCTCGGATCTGAGATAGAAGGTGTACCCAACTGTCTCTTTTGGTAACCTATGAAGATGCACTTTTCCGCTTTGGGTTCCATCTTTTCAGGCTGAAGCTTTTTGACATAAGCATCGCATCCCCAAACTTTAAGAAACGACAACTTTGGCTTCTTGCCATGCCATAGCTCATATGGTGTCGTCTCAAGGATTTTGATGGTGCCTTATTTAAAGTGAATGCAGGTGTCTCTAATGCATAACCCCAAAACGATAAAGGCAAATCGGTAAGAGACATCATAAAGTACGATTACGACGTTCGGACACACCATTACGCTGTGGTGTTCAAGGCGGTGTCAACTGTGAAACGATTCCACATTGTCTTAAGTGAGCACCAAACTCGAAACTCAGATATTCTCCCCCTCGATCAGATCGTAGGAACTTGATCTTCTTGTCACGATGATTTTCTACTTCACTCCGAAATTGCTTGAACTTTTCAAACGTTTCACACTTGTGCTTCATCAAGTATATATATCCATACCTACTCAAATCATTACTGAAGGTGAGAAAATAACGATATCCGCCGCGCGCCTTGATACGTCTCCAACGTATCTATAATTTTTGATGGTTCCATGCTATTATCTTGTCAACTTTGGATGTTTTATATGCATGAATATGCTATTTTATATCTTTTTTGGGACTAACCTATTAACTCAGTGCCAAGTGTCAGTTTCTGTTTTTTTCCGTGTTTTTGACCCTTTTTCAGACGGAGTCCAAATGGAATGAAACTTTACGATGATTTTTTTTGGACCAAAAGAGACCCCAGAAGCTTTGGAAGAAGGCCAGAAGAGCCACGAGGGAGTCACAAGCCCTGAGGCTGCCACCCCCCTAGGTGGCGCCTACCAGGCTTGTGACCTACTCGTTGGCCCAACCGACGTAATTCCACCGCCATAAATTCCTATAAATTCAGAAACCTCCAAAAAGAAACCTAGATCAGGAGTTCCGCCGGCGCAAGCCTCTGTAGCCACCAAAAACCAATCTGGAGCCCGTTCCAGCACTCTGTCGGAGGGGGAATCCATCTCCGGTGGCCATCTTCATCATCCCGGCGATCTCCATGATGAGGAGGGAGTAGTTCTCCCTCGGGGCTGAGGGTATGTACCAGTAGCTATGTGTTTGATCTCTCTCTCTCTCTCCCGTGTTCTTGAGATGTCTTGATCTCAATGTACCATGGGCATTGCTACTATAGTTGGATCTTATGATATTCTTCCCCCTCTCCCTCTTGTAATGAATTGTGTTTCCCCTTTGGAGTTATCTTATCGGATTGAGTCTTTGAGAACACTTGATGTATGCCTTGCACGTGTCTATCTGCGGTGATCAACTTGCGGGTTTGTGACATTGGGAACCTATGCATATGGGTTGGCACAGGTTTGATTCATGTGAGTACACGATGTATGTTTTGGTGATCAACTTGCGGGTTCATGACATCGGGAACCTATGCATAGGGGTTGGCACACGTTTTGACTCTCCGGTAGAAATTTTGGGGCACCCTTTGAAGTTCTATGTGTTGGTTGAATAGATGATTCTGAGATTATGTGATGCATACAGTATAATCATGCCCACGGATACTTGAGGTGACAATGGAGTATCTATGTGACATTAGGGTCTTGGTTGATATGTATCTTAAGGTGTTATTCTAGTACGAACTCTATGATGGATCGAACGGAAAGAATAGCTTCGTTTTATTTTACTACGGACTCTTGAATAGATCGATCAGAAAGAATAACTTTGTGGTGGTTTCGTACCCAACAATAATCTCTTCGTTTGTTCTCCGCTGTTAGTGACTTTGGAGTGACTCTTTGTTGCATGTTGAGGGCTAGTTATATGATCCAATTATGTTATCATTGTTGAGAGAACTTCACTACTGAAAGTATGAACCCTAGGCCTTGTTTCCACACATTGCAATACCGTTCGTGCTCACTTTTACCATTTGTTACCTTGCTGTTTTTGTAATTTCAGATTACAAAAACCTATATCTACCATCCATATTGCACTTGTATCACCATCTCTTCGCCGAACTAGTGCACCTATACAACTTACCATTGTATTAGGTGTTTTCGGGACACAAGAGACTCTTTGTTATTTGGTTGCAGGGTTGCTTGAGAGAGACCATCTTCATCCTATGCCTCCCGCGGATTGAAAAACCTTAGGTCACCCACTTGAGGGAAAATTGCTACTGTCCTACAACCCTCTGCACTTGGAGGCCCAACAACGTCTACAAGGAGAAGGTTGCGTAGTAGACATCAAGCTCTTTTCTGGCGTCGTTGCCGGGGAGGTTAGCGCTTAAAGGTATATCTTTATATCTTGCAATCGAATCTTTTTGTTTCTTGTTCTTTCGCTAGAAAACTAAAAAAATGGAATTGAGGATGCCTCATATGCTCCATCTTTTCAATGTCTTTCGTGAGCATGATGGGAAGGAAAATTGTGCTCAAGTGCTGAAAGAAGAATTACATGGAATGCTTGGCATAGAATATGTGAATGATGAGCATGATTGCAATGTTGTTAGCATGAATTCTATGAATACCCATGATGCTAATGATATGCAAAGCCACAAGCTTGGGGATGCTATATTTGATAAAGATGATCTTTTTAGTTCTTCCACTTTGAATGATCAAAATCATTTTGATGAAAGCATGCCCCCTATCTATGATGATTATTGTGAGGATACTTATGCTTTGAAGAAGAGGGATGATAAAACTTGTCATACTCTCGAGAAACCCTTTGCTAAACCTTGTTTTTTCATTGTGGGCACTATTTGTAGCATTCAAGTCCTTTACGATACTCCCACTACTATTCTTGAGAATAGACTTCCTTATGTGGAGAGTAGTAAAATTCCTATGCTTGTAGATCATGAAAAGAAAGCCTTAGGTGCTGGTTATATTGTTGAATTCATTCATGATGCTACTGAAAATTACTATGAGAGAGGATCATATGCTTCTACTTATTGCAATAATATCAAGCTTCCTCTCCATATGTTGAAATTTTTGAAGCTATGCTTGTTTTGCCTTCCTATGCTAGTTGATTCTTGCTCCAATAAATTGTTTGATCAAAAAATCCCTATGCATAGGAAGTGGGTTAGACTTAAATGTGCTAGCCATTTGCTCCATGATGCTCTCGTTGTGTTTCAATCCTTACCTTTTATGTGAGCATCATTAAAATCAATGCCTAGCTAAGGGCGTTAAACGATAGCGCTTGTTGGCAGGCAACCCAATGAATAAATTATTCTTTGCTTTTCGCTTCATGTTTTGTTTTCTCCACACCATCATAATTCTGTTATGATTGTGTCTTTTGTGTTTCTTTTTGTGTTTGTGCCAAGCAAAACCATTATGATTAGTCTTGGTGATGATTGTTTGATCATGCTGGAAAAAGACAGAAACTTTCTGCTCACGAAACGAATTTTCATTTTTATTCTGTAAGAGATTTGGAGTTTATTCTTTTTGCTGCTGATTTCTACGCAATTTCTTCATATTTTCGTAATTCTTCAGATTTTGTGAAGTACCAGAAGTATACAGATTTCTACAGACTGGTCTCCAGTTAACAGATTCTGTTTTTGTTGAGTTGGTTGCTTATTTTGATGAAACTATGGATAGTATCGGAGGGTACTAGCCATGAAAAAGTGAAAATACAGCAACCCAACACCAACATAAGTAGAATTTAAGTTTGCTACAGTACCTAAGGAAGTGGTGATTTGCTTTCTTATACTAATGATATCACGAGTTTCTGTTTAAGTTTTGTGTTGTGAAGTTTTCAAGTTCTGGGTGAAGTTCTTATGGACAAAGAGATAATGAGTGGCAAGAGCTCAAGCTTGGGGATGCCCAAGGCACCCCAAGTTGATTCAAGGATGCTGAAAAAGCCTAAGCTTGGGGATGCCCCGGGAAGGCATCCCCTCTTTCGTCTTCAATCCATCGGTAATGTTACTTGGAGCTATATTTTTATTCACCACATGATATGTGTTTTGCTTGGAGCGTCTTGTATCGTAGGAGTCTTTTATTTTTGTTGTGTCACAATCTTCCTTGCTGCACACCTAGAGAGAGAGACATGCACTCACCGTGATTTTGTCGAGCTTCACTTATATCCTTTGAGTTAGGCAATTCAGCTCACATGTGTTTCACTTATATCTTTAGAGCTAGTTGATTTTGCACTATGTGCTTCACTTATATCTTTTAGAGCACAGCGGTGCGTGGCTTGGTAGTTGGCTTATGCTATGAAAGTAGTCCCAAAAGTGGTATTTATCCAAAGGGTTACGAAAACTTCCATCTTCATGTGCATTGAGTAGAAAGAGAAGCTTGATTCCTCTCAATTAGTTTTGAGATGTGGTTGTGGTAATATTTAAATTATGTTAGTATGGTGTTGTGAATCTAGAGATACTTGTGTTGAAGTTAGTGATTCCCGTAGCATGCACGTATGGTGAACCGCTATGTGATGAAGTTTGAGCATGATTAGTTTATTGATTGTCATCCCTTGTGTAGCGGTCGGGATCGCGCGATGGTTTACACCTACCAACCCTTCCCCTAGGAGTATGCGTTGAATGCTTTGTTTCAATTACTAATAAAACTTTTGCAACAAGTATATGAGTTCTTCTTGACTAATGTTGAGTCCATGGTTTAGATGCACTTTCACCTTCCACCATCACTATCTTCTTTAGTACAGTGCAACTTTCGCCGGTGCATAAACCTACCATATAGCCTCCCTCAAAACAGCCACCATACCTACCTACTATGGCATTTTCAAAGCCATTCCGAGATATATTGCCATGCAACTACCACCATGACATGTGCCACCACTTCTACCTTGCCATTTCATGATCATAAGATATCTAGCATGATGTTTCCATTGATGTCTATGCCATGCTAGATCATTGTCACGGTACACTACCGAAGGCATTTCATATAGAGTCATCATTGCTCTAAGTTTTGAGTTGTAAGTGTGATGATCATCATTGATGGAGCATTGTCCCATGTGAGGAAATAAAAGAGGCCAAAGATGCCCAAAAAAATAAAAATAAAAATATATATAAAAAAGAGGCCAAAGAGCCCACCAAAAAAATGAGAGAAAAAGAGAGAAGGGACAATTCTACTATCTCCTTTCCACACTTGTGCTTATTAAGCACCATGATCTTCATGATTGAGAGTCTCTCGTTTTGTCACCACCATATAGCTAGTGGGAAATTTTCATTATATAACTTGGCTTGTATATTCCAATGATAGGTTTCCTCAAAATTGCCTCAGGTCTTCGTGAGCAAGCAAGTTGGATGCACACCCATTAGTTTTCCTTAAGAGCTTTCACATACTCTTAGCTCTACTGCATCATTTGTATGGCAATCCCTACTCATTCACATTGATATCTATTGATGAGCATCTCCATAGCTCATTGATATGCCTAGTTAATGTGACCATCTTCTCCTTGTTTGTCTTGCAACCTCCACCACACTCCATTCCACTTATAGTGCTAAAACCATGGCTCACGCTCATGTATTGCGTGAGAGTTGAAGAAGTTTGAGAAAGTAAAAGTGTGTAAACAATTACTTGACCAATACCGAGGTTGTGCATGATTTAAATTCATTGTGCAAGGATGATAGAGCATAGCCAGACTATATGATTTTGTAGGGATAACTTTCTTTTGGCCTTGTTATTTTGAAAGTTCATGATTACCTTGCTAGTTTGCTGGAAGTATTATTGTCTCCACATCAATAGCAAACTATTGTTTTGAATCTAACGGATCTGAACATTCATGTCACGTGAGAGAAGTTACAAAGGACAACTATGCTAGGTAGCATGCAACATAAAAAATTCATTCTTTATCACTTCCCTACTCGAGGACGAGCAGGAGTTAAGCTTGGGGATGCTTGATACGTCTCCAACGTATCTATAATTTTTGATGGTTCCATGCTATTATCTTGTCAACTTTGGATGTTTTATGTATCTTTTATATCTTTTTTGGGACTAACTTATTAATTCAGTGCCAAGTGTCAGTTCCTGTTTTTTTGTGTTTTTGGCTCTTTTCAGATCTGATTTTGGAACGGAGTCCAAACGGAATAAAATCCCCGAAATAAATTTTTCCCGAACGGAAGAAGATCACGGGGCTTGAGGGCCAAGGAAGGAGAGCTACACGGGGCCCACAAGCCCTGTAGCCGCCACCAGGGGGCGGCGGCTACCAGGCTTGTGGCCTCCCTCACGCCCCCGTGACCTAGCTCCTTCGCCTATATATTCCCTAAAATAGAGAAAAAAATCAGGGAATCCACGAAAACACTTTTCCGCTGCCGCGAGCTTCCGTTTCCGCGAGATCTCATTTGGAGACCCTTCCCGGTGCCCTGCTGGAGGGGGCTTTGGAGTTAGAGGGCTTCTACATCAACATCATAGCCCCTCCAATGACTCGTGAGTAGTTCACTTCAGACCTACGGGTCCGTAGTTAGTAGCTAGATGGCTTCTTCTCTCTCTTGGATCTTCAATACAAAGTTCTCCGTGATCTTCATGGAGATCTATCCGATGTAATCCTCTTTGGCGGTGTGTTTGTCGAGATCCGATGAATTGTGGATTTGTGATCAGATTATCTATGATATATATTTGAGTCTTTGCTGATTTCTTATATGCATGATTTGATATCCTTGTAAGTCTCTCCGAGTCTTGGGTTTTGTTTGGCCAACTAGATCTATGATTCTTGCAATGGGAGAAGTGCTTGGTTTTGGGTTCATACCGTGTGGTGACCTTTCCGAGTGACAGAAGGCGCAGCAAGGCACGCATCATGTTGTTGCCATCAAGGGTAACAAGATGGGCTTTTATCATAGATATGAGATTTTCCATCTACATCATGTCATCTTGCTTAAGGCGTTACTCTATTCTTTTGGACTTAATACACTAGATGCATGCTGGATAGTGGTCGATGTGTGGAGTAATAGTAGTAGATGCATAAAGTATCGGTCTACTTGTTTTGGACGTGATGCCTATAGATATAATCATTGCCATAGATGACGTCACAACTTTGCGCGGTTCTATCAATTGCTCGACAGTAATTTGTTCACCCACCGTCTACTTGCTTTCATGAGAGAAGCCACTAGTGAATACTACGGCCCCCGGGTCTATTCACACCTAACGTTTCCACTTTTGCTTTCACTTTGCTTTGTTACTTTGTTGCTTTCAGTTCTCACCTGGCAAACAATCTATAAGGGATTGACAACCCCTTCATAGCGTTGGGAGCAAGCTCTTTGTGTTTGTGCAGGTACTTGTGATATTCCTTCACTGGATTGATACCTTGGTTCTCAAAACTGAGGGAAATACTTACCGCCGCTGTGCTACATCACCCTTTCCGCTTCGAGGGAAAACCAACGCAAGGCTCCAAGGCCACAGGGGAAATCCTTTGCATATTTTCCTAGGAAGTCCCTAAAGGCGTAGCCGTAGCCGTAGCACAAGGATTCCTGGTGCCGTTGCTAAGGAGTATCAAGACAAGAATAGTCTCCCGTCAGCACGTGTTTCTGGCGTCGTTGGAAGGTCTTTTGTTGCAGTAGCAGTATGTGATTTGTAAAAGTCCTATTAGGCGTCTCAATCTATCTCTATAGATCTTAATACCTAATATGTAAGCAGCTTCTCCTAGGTCTTTCATTGAATAACATTTGTTCAAGTAATCCTTTATGCTCTCTAAAAACTCCACATTGTTTCCAATCAGCAATATGTCATCCACATATAATATTAGAAACGCTACAGAGCTTCCACTCACTTTCTTGTAAATACAAGATTCTCCAACAACTTGTATAAACCCAAATGCCTTGATCACCTCATCAAAGCGCTTATTCCAACTCCGAGATGCTTGCACCAGTCCATAAATGGATCGCTGGAGCTTGCATACTTTGTTAGCATTCTTTGGATCGACAAAACCTTCGGGTTGCATCATATACAACTATTCCTTAATAAAACCGTTAAGGAACGCCATTTTGACATCCACCTGCCAGATTTCATAATCGAAAAATGCAGCTATTGCTAACATGATTCGGACGGACTTAAGCATCGCTACCGGTGAGAATGTCTCATCGTAGTCAACTCCTTGAACTTGTGAAAAACTCTTTGCCACAAGTCGAGCTTTATAAACGGTCACATTACCGTCCACGTCTGTCTTCTTCTTAAAGACCCATTTGTTCTAAATAGCCTTGCGACCTTCAGGTAATACTTCCAAAGTCCACACTTTGTTTTCATACATAGATCCTATCTCGGACTTCATGGCTTCTAACCATCTGTTGGAATCCGGGCCCAACATTGCTTCTTCATAATTCACAGGCTCATTGTTGTCTAACAACATGATAGATAAGACAGGATTCATGTACCACTCAGGAGAAGTACATGATCTTATCGACCTGCTAGGTCCGATAGTAACTTGATCCGAAGCTTCATGATCATCATCATTAGCTTCCTCCTCAACTGGTGTTGCCTCGACAGAGATTTCTCTCTGCCCTGCGCCACCATCCTGTTGGAGCAGAGGTTCCACAACCTCATCAAGTTCTATCTTCCTCCCACTCAATTCTTTCGAGAGAAACTCCTTCTCAAGAAAAGCTCTGTTCTTAGCAACAAACACTTTGCCCTCGGATCTGAGATAGAAGGTGTACCCAACTGTCTCTTTTGGTAACCTATGAAGATGCACTTTTCCGCTTTGGGTTCCATCTTTTCAGGCTGAAGCTTTTTGACATAAGCATCGCATCCCCAAACTTTAAGAAACGACAACTTTGGCTTCTTGCCATGCCATAGCTCATATGGTGTCGTCTCAAGGATTTTGATGGTGCCTTATTTAAAGTGAATGCAGGTGTCTCTAATGCATAACCCCAAAACGATAAAGGCAAATCGATAAGAGACATCGTAGATCGCACCATATCTAACAAAGTACGATTAGGACGTTCGGACACACCATTACGCTATGGTGTTCCAGGCGGTGTCAACTGTGAGCACCAAACGCGAAACTCAGATATTCTCCCCCTCGACCAGATCGTAGGAACTTGATCTTCTTGTTACGATGATTTTCAACTTCACTCGGAAATTGCTTGAACTTTTCAAACGTTTCACACTTGTGCTTCATCAAGTAGATATATCCATACCTACTCAAATCATCAGTGAAGGTGAGAAAATAACGATATCCGCCGCGCGCCTCCACACACATTGGACCGCACACATTAGTATGTATGATCTCCAACAAGTCACTTGCACGCTCCATTGTTCCGGAGAACGGAGTCTTAGTCATCTTGCCCATGAGGCATGGTTCGCACGTGTCAAGTGATTCGAAATCAAGTGACTCCAAAAGCCCACCAGCATGGAGTTTCTTCATGCTTTTACACCAATATGACCTAAGCGGCAGTGCCACAAAAAGGTGGCGCTATCATTGTTAACTCTACATCTTTTGGTCTCAATGTTATGTATATGTGTGTCATCACAATCAAGATTCAATATGAACACACCCCTCACATTGGGTGCATGACCATAAAAGATATTACTCATAAAAATAGAACAACCATTATTCTCCGACTTAAATGAGTAACCATCTCGCAATAAACAAGATCTAGATATAATGTTCATGCTTAACGCACACACTAAATAACAAGCATTTAAGTTCATAACTAATCCTGATGGTAACTGAAGGGAGACTGTGCCGACGGCGATTGCATCAACCTTGGAACCATTTCCCTTGCGCATCGTCACTTCATCCTTCGTCAGCCTTTGTTTATTCCGCAGTTCCTGCTTTGACTTGCAAATGTGAGCAAAAGAACCGGTATCAAATACCCATGCACTACTACGAGAGTTGGTTATGTACACATCAATAACATGTATATCACATATACCTGGTTTGGCATTGGCCGCCTTCTTATCAGCCAAATAATTGGGGCAGTTGCACTTCTAGTGACCCATCCCCTTGCAATAATAGCACTCTGTTTCCGGCTTAGGTCCATCCTTGGGTTTCTTCGTCGGAGTGGCAACAGTTTTGCCGCTCTTCTTGGAGTTACCCTTCTTGCCTTTGTCGTTTCTTTTGAAACCAGTGGTCTTATTGACCATCAACACTTGATGTTCTTTCTGGAGTTCTGACTGTGCGACTTTCAACATCGCGAATAACTCGCCGGGTGACTTGTTCATCCCTTGCATGTTATAGTTCAACACAAAGCTCTTCTAGCTAGGTGGCAGTGATTGAAGAATTCTATCAGTAATAGCCTCTTGCCAAATTTCAACTCCGAGCTCAGCTAGCCGGTTTGAGTACACAGAGATTTTGAGCACATGTTCACTGACACATGAATTCTCCTCCATTTTGCAAGCGTAGAATTTATCGGAGGTCTCATACCTCTCGATCTGGGCTCTTCTGAAAAATAAACTTCAACTCCTGGAACATCTCATATGCTCCATGATGTTCAAAGCGTTGTTGAAGTCCCGGCTCTAAGGCATACAAGACTGCACATTGAACTACTGAGTAGTCCTCCTTTCGTGCTTGCCAACCGTTCAAACATCTTGATCAGACGTAGCGGGTAGTTCATCTCCTACCACTGCATCAAGGACATAATTCTTTTTCCCAGCTTGTAGGATAAGCCTCAGATTACGAGCCCATTCTACAAAGTTGCTACCATCATCTTTCAGCTTAGCTTTCTCTAGGAA
This sequence comes from Hordeum vulgare subsp. vulgare, assembly GCF_904849725.1. Taxonomy (NCBI): domain Eukaryota; kingdom Viridiplantae; phylum Streptophyta; class Magnoliopsida; order Poales; family Poaceae; genus Hordeum; species Hordeum vulgare. The sequence continues at coordinate 564,878,564 of NC_058524.1, read as the reverse complement.
GATATTGAAATTCAGGGTTGCTACTGCGTGAGCCATTGATCTACAATATAAAATATTGCAAAGTGGACTTAGACTATGTTCAAGACAATTAGAGTTCAACTAATCAAATTACTAATAAACTCCCACTCAAATAGACATTCCTCTAGTTATTTGAGTGTGGCATGATCCAAATTCACTAACTCAAGTCCGATCATCACGTGAGTTCACTGTAGTTTCAGTGGTAAACATCTCTATGCTAATCATATCAACTATACGATTCATGCTCGACCTTTCGGTCTCTTGTGTTCCGAGGCCATGTCTGCACATGCTAGGCTCGTCAAGTTTAACCCGAGTGTTCCGCGTGTGCAACTGTTTTGCACCCGTTGTATGTGAACGTTGAGTCTATCACACCCGATCATCACGTGGTGTCTCGAAACGACGAACTGTCGCAACGGTGCATAGTCGGGGAGAACACAATTTTATCTTGAAATTTAGTGAGGGATCACCTTATAATTCTACCGTCGTTCTAAGCAAGATAAGGTGCATAAAAGGATTAACATCACATGCAATTCATAAGTGACATGATATTACCATGATCTTGTGCTTCTTGATCTCCATCACTAAATCACTCGCATGATCTTCATCGTCACCGGCGCCACACCATGATCTCCATCATCATGATCTCCATCATCGTGCCGCCATTGAGGTTGTCGTGCTATCTATGCTATTACTACTAAAGCTACAACCTAGCAATATAATAAACGCATCTGCAAACACAAACGTTAGTTTAAAGACAACCCTATGGCTCATGTCGGTTGCCGTACCATCGACGCGCAAGTCGATATTTAACTATAACAACATGATCATCCCATACATCCAATATATCACATCATGTCTTCGGCCATATCACATCACATGCATATCGTGCAAAAACAAGTTAGACGTCCTCTAATTTGTTGTTGCATGTTTTACGTGGCTGCTATGGTATCTAGTATGATCGCATCTTACTTATGCAAAACCACAATGGAGATGTGCAAATTTCTATTTAACCTCTCTCTAAGGACCGCCTCAGTCAAATCCAATTCAACTAAAGCTGAAGAAACAGACACCCGCGAGTCATCTTTATGCAACAAGTTGCATGTTAGTCGATGAAACCGGTCTCTCGTAAGCATACGAGTAATGTTGGTCCGGGCCGCTTCAATCCAACAACACCGTCGAATCGAGAAAAGACTAAGGAGGGAAGCAAATCAAACATCAACAACCACAAAAAAATATGTGTTCTACCCGAGATTACATCTACGCATGAACCTAGCTCATGATGCCACTGTTGGGGAATGTTGCATGGGAAACAAAAAAATTCCTACACACACAAAAACCTATCATGGTGATGTTCATATACGAGAGGGAGATCGGATCTACATACCCTTGTAGATCTCTAAGCAGGAAGCATTAAGAAACACGGTTGATGTAGTGGAACAGCTTCGTGATTCAAATCATCGTCGTCCCATGATCCGTCCCGATCTAGCACCGAACGGACGGCACCTCCGGGTTCAGCACACGTACAGCTCGATGACGATCTCCGCCTTCTTGATCCAGCAAGAGAGATAGGGAAGTAGATGAGTTATCCGGTAGCGTAACGGTGCACCGGTGATGGTGATGATATATTCCTACACGGCTCCTCCCGAGCTCCGCAGAAAACCGATCTAGAGGAAGAACTACGAAGTAGAGGTTTAGGGTTGCACGTGGCTAAAGTTGTGTCTCAAAAACTCTAAATCCTCTAGTATATATAGGAGGAGGGGAGGGGCTAGCCTTGGGGCTCAAGATAGCCCCTAGGGCATCGGCCGAGTGGAGGAGGAGGGGACTCCAACTCCAATTCAGTTTGGGGAAGGAGGAGTCCCCTCCTTCCTTCCCAGCTCCCTCTTTTTTTCTCCTTTGATTTTTCTTCTAGCCGACATAGCCCCATTGGGCTGGCCTCACCAACCCACCAAGGGCTGGTGCGTGATACGTCCATTTTGCTTCATGCTTTCATGTTGATATTTATTGCTTTTTGGGCTGTTATATTACTTGTGGTACCATATTTATGCCTTTTCTCTCTTATTTTGCAAGGTTTATTTGAAGAGGGAGAATTCAGGCAGCTGGAATTCTAGACTGGAAGAGGAGAAAATCCTAGTCCACTATTCTGCACATCTCCAAATGCCCTGAAAATTTATGTGGATTTTTCTGGAATATATTAAAAATACTGGGCGAAAGAACTACCGGAGGGGGGCCACCAGGGCCCCACAAGCCCCCGCTCCGCCACCACCCCCTGGTTGCGGTGGGCCAGCTTGTGGGCTGCCTGAAGGCCCACTAGCCCCCCTCTTTTGCTATATGAAGCGTCCTGGTCTGGAAAAAATCAAGAGGGAGTTTTTTCGTGGTTTCGCCGCCGCCACGAGGCGGAACTTGAGCAGATCCAATCTAGAGCTCCGGCAGGACGATCCTGCCGGGGAAACTTCCCTCCCGGAGGGGGAAACCGTCGCCATCGTCATCACCAACACTCCTCTCGTTGGAGGGGAGGCATCTTCATCAACATCTTCATCAGCACCATCTCCTCTCCAATCCCTAGTTCATCTCTTGTAATCAATCTTCGTCTCGCGACTCCGATTGGTACTTGTAAGGTTGCTAGTAGTGTTGATTACTCTTTGTAGTTGATGCTAGTTGGATTACTTGGTGGAAGAGTTTATGTTCAGATCCTTGATGCTATTCATTACACCTCTGATCATGATTATGATTATGTTTTGTGAGTAGTTACTTTTGTTCCTGAGGACATGGGATAAGTCATGTTAATAATAGTCATGTGAATTTGATATTCGTTCAGTATTTTGATATGTTGTATGTTGTCTTTTCCTCTAGTGGTGTTATGTGAACGGCGACTACATAACACTTCACCATATTTGGGCCTAGAGGAAGGCATTGGGGAGTAGTAAGTAGATGATGGGTTGCTGGAGTGACAGAAGCTTAAACCCCAGTCTATGCGTTGCTTCTTGAGGGGCTGATTTCGATCCACTAGTTTAATGCTATGGTTAGACTTTGTCTTAATTCTTCTTTTGTAGTTGCGGATGCTTGCGAGAGAGGTTAATCATAAGTGGGATGTTTGTCGAAGTAAGGGCAGTACCCAAGCGCTGGTCCACCCACATATCAAACTATCAAAGTAACGAACGCGAATCATATGAACATGATGAAACTAGCATGACAGAAATTCCCGCTTGTCCTCGGGAGCGTTTTTCCTCCTATAAGACTTTGTTCAGGCTTGTCCCTTGCTACAAAAGGGATTGGGCAACTTGCTGCACCGTTGCTACTACTTGTTACTTGTTACTCTTGGCTTTCTATGTTTCACCTCGCTACACAATCACTTGTTACCGCTACTTTCAGTGCTTGCAGTTATTACCTTGCTGAAATCCGTTTATTAGAGCCTTCTGCTCCTCGTTGGGTTCGACACTCTTACTTATCGAAAGGACTACGATTGATCCCCTATACTTGTGGGTCATCAAGACTCTTTTATGGCGCCGTTTCCGGGGAGTGAAGCGCCTTTGGTAAGTGGAAATTGGTAAGGAAACATTTATATACTATGCTGAAATTTATTGTCACTTGTCACTATGGAAACTCTTCCTTTGAGGAGTTTATTCGGGGTATCTTCACCACGAACGGAAGCACGAGGAGTTTCTCCTCAACCTGAGGTACCTACTGAAAATATCTTTTATGAAATTCCTTTGCGTATGCTTGAGAAACTGCTGGCTAATCCTTTTACAGGAGATGGATCTTCACATCCAGACTTTCATCTAATCTATGTAGATGAAGTTTGTGGTTTATTTAAGCTTGCAGGTTTGCCCGAGGATGAGGTAAAGAAGAAATTATTTCCTTTATCTTTGAAGGATAAGGCGTTGACATGGTATAGGCTATGTGATGATACTGGATCATGGGGCTACAATCGGTTGAAATTGGAACTTTATTTATAACTTTTGGCCTCGTGATAGGGAAAGCATAGCTCAAGATCGGGGGAGGCTTAAATAAATGCTATATTCATGCCCCAATCATGAGCTCTCGAGAGAAATCATCACTCAAAACTTTTATGCTCGGCTTTCTCATGAAGATCGTACCATGCTTGACACTTCTTGTGCCGGTTCTTTTATGAAGAAGGATATTGATCACAAATGGAATTTATTGGAGAGAATCAAATGCAACTCTGAAGATTGGGAGCTAGAGGAAGGTAAGGACTCAGGTATGAATTTCCAGTTTGATTGCGTTAAATCTTTTGTTGAGACAAACACTTCTAGAGATTTTAGCGCTAAGTATGGACTTGGTTGTGAGATAGTAGCTTCTCTATGTGAATCTTTTGCTGCTCATGTTGATCTTCCCAAAGAGAAGTGGTTTAAATATCATCCTCCTGTAGAAAGCAACATAGCCAAAACCAATCTAGTTGAGGAGAAAATCATAGCTTTTAGTGATCCTGTTGTTCCTTGTGCTTACACTGAGAAACCACCATACCCTGCTAGGATAAAGGACTATTTTAAAGCTCCAACTGTGATACGTAGGGGTTACATTAGACCACTTGCACTCCCTGAGGAGATTAGAGTTGAACCTAGTGTTTCTATTATCAAAGATCTCTTAGCCGAAGACATAGATGGGCATGTTAGCAAATTCTGTGAGGACTCCGCTAGAATTGCTAAACCTCACGCGAAAGACAAGCACGGACCTGTAGTTGCCCTGCCCGTTGTTTCTGTTAAGATAGGAGATCACTGTTACCATGGTTTATGTGATATGGGAGCTAGTGTTAGTGCAATACCCCATTCTCTATATGATGAAATCAAAGATGAGATTGCACCTGCTGAGTTAGAGCCCATTGATGTCACTATTACGCTAGCTAATAGAGACACTATCTGCCCTTTGGGAATTGTGAGAGACGTAGAAGTCCTGTGTGGTAAGATGAAGTATCCTACTGATTTCCTCATCCATGGTACTGCACAAGATAGCTTTTGTCCCATCATATTCGGTAGACCCTTTCTCAACACTGCAATGCTCACATTGATTGCATTAAGCAGACCGTCACAGTAAGTTTCGAGGGTGTGTCTCATGAATTTAACTTCTCCAAGTCTGGAAGACAAACCCATGAAAGAGAGTCGTCTGGTAGGGATGAAATCATTTCTCTTGCCTCTATTGCCGTACCTCCTACGGATCCTTTAGAGCAATATCTGCTTGAGCATGAAAATGATATGCATATGGACGAGAGAGATGAGATAGATAAAATTGTCTTAGAACAATATCCTATTCTCAAGAATAATCTGCTTGTTGAACTGCTTGGGGATCCTCCCCCACCAAAGGGTGATCCTGTGTTCGAGCTTAAATAGTTGCATGATACTCTTAAGTATGCCTATCTTGATGAGAAGGAGATATATCCTGTCATTATTAGTGCTCTCCTCTCAGAGCGCGAAGAGAAGAAGTTACTAAAAACTCTGAGGAAGCACCGCGCTGCTATTGTATATACTCTTGATGATCTTAAGGGTATTAGTCCTACTCTATGTCAGCACAAGATTAAAACCGATCCTGACTTTAAACCAGTTCCTGATCATCAAAGGAGATTAAATCCTAAGATGAAAGAGGTCGTTAGAAAAGAAATATTAAAGCTTCTGGAAGCAGGAATCATTTATCTTGTCGCTCATAGTGATTGGGTAAGTCCAGTACATTGCATACCTAAGAAGGGAGGTATCGCCATCGTTCCTAATGATAAGGATGAACTAATCCCAGAAAGGATTATTACCAGCTACAGAATGGTGATAGACTTCCGGAAACTGAACAAGGCAACCAGGAAAGATCATTATCCTTTGCCGTTCATAGACCAAATGCTAGAAAGGCTATCAAAGCACACACACTTCTGCTTTCTAGACGGATATTCAGGTTTCTCGCAAATACCTGTTGCACAATCTGATCAAGGGAAAACTACTTTCACCTGCCCTTTCGGTACCTTTGCCTATAGACGTATGCCTTTTGGCTTATGTAATGCACTTGCCACCTTCCAAAGATGTATGATGGCTATATTCTCTGACTTTTGTGAAAAGATCGTCGAGGTTTTCATGGATGACTTCTCCGTTTACGGGTCTTTCTTTGATGATTGCCTCAGCAACCTTGATCGAGTCTTACAGAGATGCGAAGAAACCAACCTCGTCTTGAATTGGGAGAAGTGCCACTTTATGGTTAATGAAGGTATCGTCTTAGGACACAAAATCTCTGAAAGAGGCATTGAAGTTGATAAGGCTAAGGTTGATGCAATTGAGAAAATGCCTCGCCCCACAGATATCAGAGGTATACGAAGTTTCTTAGGTCATGCTGGTTTCTATAGAAGGTTCATTAAAGACTTCTCTAAGATTTCTAGGCCTCTTACCAACCTCTTGCAGAAGGATGTTCCTTTTGTTTTTGATGAGGATTGTGAGGAAGCCTTTGAAATACTTAAGAAGGCTTTGATAACCGCACCTATTGTTCAACCACCTGACTGGAACTTGCCCTTTGAAATCATGTACGACGCTGGTGATTATGCTGTTGGTGCTGCTCTAGGACAAAGAGTTGACAAGAAGTTGAATGTCATTCACTACGCAATTAAAACTCTAGACAGTGCCCAAAGAAATTATGCTACTATGGAGAAGGAATTTTTAGCAGTCGTGTTTGCATGTGAAAAGTTCAGAACTTACATAGTTGACTCCAAAGTCACTATTCACTTTGATCATGCTGCTATTAAGTACCTCATGGAGAAGAAGGACGCTAAGCCTAGGCTGATCAGATGGGTTCTCCTGCTACAGGAATTTGATTTGCACGTCATTGACCGAAAGGGTGCTGATAACCATGTAGAAGATAACTTCTCTTGGCTAGAGAATGTCCTTGATGACCAACTACCCATTGATGTCAGCTTTCCTGATAAGCAATTGATTGTCATCCGCACTTCACATAGTGCACCGTGGTATGCCGATTATGCAAATTATATCGTAGCCAAATACATACCACCCAGTTTCACCTATCAACAAAAGAAGAAATTCTTCTTTGATTTGAGACACTACTTTTGGGATGATCCTAACCTTTATAAGGAAGGAGTAGATGGTGTTATTAGACGTTGTGTGCCTGAACATGAACAGGGACAGATCCTCCAGAAGTGTCATTCCGAAGCCTACGGAGGCCACCATGCTGGAGATAGAACTGCCCATAAGGTATTGCAATCAGGTTTCTATTGGCCCACTCTCTTCAAGGATGCCCGTAAGTTTGTCTTGTCTTGTGACGAATGCGAAAGGATAGGGAACATCAGTAAGCGTCAAGAGATGCCTATGAACTATTCACTTGTCATTGAACCATTTGATGTCTGGGGCTTTGATTATATGGGACCCTTCCCGAGTTCCAATGGGTACACTCACATCTTAGTTGCTGTGGATTACGTTACTAAGTGGGTAGAAGCTATCCCCACTAAAAATGCTGATCACCACACCTCTATTAAGATGCTTAAAGAAATCATATTCCCAAGATTTGGAGTCCCTAGATACTTGATGACTGATGGCGGTTCACACTTCATTCATCGTGTTTTCCGAAAAAGATGCTGGCTAAGTATGATGTCAACCATAGAGTTGCATCTCCTTATCATCCTCAGTCTAGTGGTCAAGTGGAGTTCAGTAATAGGGAGATCAAATTGATCCTACAAAAGACCGTCAATAGATCTCGAAAGAATTGGTCTAGCAAACTTGACGATGCACTATGGGCTTATAGGACTGCTTATAAGAATCCCATGGGCATGTCACCATATAAAATGGTTTACGGTAAGGCCTGTCATTTACCTCTTGAGCTGGAACACAAAACTTATTGGGCAATCAAAGAGCTCAACTTTGATTTCAAACTTGCCGATGAGAAGCGATTGTTTGATATCAGCTCGTTAGATGAATGGAGAGCCTAGGCATATGAGAATGCCAGGTTGTTCAAGGAAAAGGCTAAGAGATGGCACGACAAACGAATACAGAAACGAGAGTTCAATGTAGGTGATTATGTCTTGCTATACAATTCTCGTTTGAGATTCGTTGCAGGCAAGCTTCTCTCTAAATGGGAAGGTCCCTATGTTGTCGAGGAAGTATATCGTTCCGGTGCCATCAAAATCAATAACACGGAAGGAAATTTTCCTAGAGTGGTAAATGGGCAAAGAATCAAGCATTACATCTCTGGTACTCCCATAAATGTTGAGACCAATATCATCAATGTCATAACTCCAGAGGAGCACATAAGGGATGTTTATCAGCCTGTTTCAGACCTTGAAAACGAAGATGTATCTGTTTCGGTAAGAAATTGGACTCCGATACTTTTCCAATAGGAAATTTCCTCAGTTTTGGAATTTTTGGAAAATTAGAAAAATAAAAAGCAGTCCGGAGAGCGAACGAGGCAGCCACAAGGGCCCACTCCGCCACCACCCCCCTGGTGGCGGTGGGCAAGCTTGTGGGCACCTCGTTGTTGGGGAACGTCGCATGGGAAACAAAAAATTTCCTACGCGCACGAAGACCTATCATGGTGATGTCCATCTACGAGAGGGGATGAGTGATCTACGTACCCTTGTAGATCGTACAGCAGAAGCGTTAGAGAACGCGGTTGATGTAGTGGAACGTCCTCACGTCCCTCGATCCGCCCCGCGAACAATCCCGCGATCAGTCCCACGATCTAGTACCGAACGGACGGCACCTCCGCGTTCAGCACACGTACAGCTCGACGATGATCTCGGCCTTCTTGATCCAGCAAGAGAGACGGAGAGGTAGAAGAGTTCTCCGGCAGCGTGACGGCGCTCCGGAGGTTGGTGATGATCTTGTCTCAGCAGGGCTCCGCCCGAGCTCCGCAGAAACGCGATCTAGAGGAAAAACTATGGAGGTATGTGGTCGGGCAGCCGTGAGAAAGTCATCTCAAATCTGCCCTAAAAGCCCCATATATATAGGAGGAGGGAGGGGGACCTTGCCTTGGGGTCCAAGGGACTCCCAAGGGGTCGGCCGAGCCAAGGGGGGGAGGACTCCCCCCCCCCCCAAACCGAGTTGGACTTGGTTTGGTGGGAGGAGTCCCCCTCCCTTCCCACTTCTTCCCTCTTTTTTTTTCTTTCCTTTGATTTTTCTTCTCTTGGCGCATAGGCCCCTTTGGGGCTGTCCCACCAGCCCACTAAGGGCTGGTGTGTCTCCCCAAAGCCTATGGGCTTCCCCGGGGTGGGTTCCCCCCCCCCCCGGTGAACTCCCGGAACCCATTCGTCATTCCCGGTACATTCCCGGTAACTCCGAAAACCTTCCGGTAATCAAATGAGGTCATCCTATATATCAATCTTCGTTTCCGGACCATTCCGGAAACCCTCATGACGTCCGTGATCTCATCCGGGACTCCGAACAACATTCAGTAACCAACCATATAACTCAAATACGCATAAAACAACGTCGAACCTTAAGTGTGCAGACCCTGCGGGTTCGAGAACTATGTAGACATGACCCGAGAGACTCCTCGGTCAATATCCAATAGCGGGACCTGGATGCCCATATTGGATCCTACATATTCTACGAAGATCTTATCGTTTGAACCTCAGTGCCAAGGATTCGTATAATCCCGTATGTCATTCCCTTTGTCCTTCGGTATGTTACTTGCCCGAGATTCGATCGTCGGTATCCGCATACCTATTTCAATCTCGTTTACCGGCAAGTCTCTTTACTCGTTCCGTAATACAAGATCCCGCAACTTACACTAAGTTACATTGCTTCCAAGGCTTGTGTGTGATGTTGTATTACCGAGTGGGCCCCGAGATACCTCTCCATCATACGGAGTGACAAATCCCAGTCTTGATCCATACTAACTCAACTAACACCTTCGGAGATACCTGTAGAGCATCTTTATAGTCACCCAGTTACGTTGCGACGTTTGATACACACAAAGCATTCCTCCGGTGTCAGTGAGTTATATGATCTCATGGTCATAGGAATAAATACTTGACACGCAGAAAATAGTAGCAACAAAATGACACGATCAACATGCTATGTCTATTAGTTTGGGTCTAGTCCATCACGTGATTCTCCTAATGACGTGATCCAGTTATCAAGCAACAACACCTTGTTCATAATCAGAAGACACTGACTATCATCGATCAACTGGCTAGCCAACTAGAGGCATGCTAGGGATGGTGTTTTGTCTATGTATCCACACATGTAAATGAGTCTTCATTCAATACAATTATAGCATGGATAATAAACTATTATCTTGATACAGGAATTATAATAATAACTATACATTTATTATTGCCTCTAGGGCATAATTCCAACAGTCTCCCACTTGCACTAGAGGCAATAATCTAGCCCTCACATCACTATGTGAATTACATTGTAATAAATCTAACACCCATACAGTTCTGGTGTCGATCATGTTTTGGCCGTGGAAGAGGTTTAGTCAGCGGGTCTGCTACATTCAAATCCGTGTGCACTTTGCATATATTTACGTCCTCCTCCTCGACGTAGTCGCGGATGAGGTTGAAGCGTCGTTTGATGTGTCTGGTCTTCTTGTGAAACCTTGGTTCCTTTGCTAAGGCAATGGCACCAGTGTTGTCACAGAACAAGGTTATTGGATCCAGTGCACTTGGCACCACTCCAAGATCCGTCATGAACTGCTTCATCCAGACACCCTCCTTAGCCGCCTCCGAGGCAGCCATGTACTCTGCTTCACATGTAGAATCTGCTACGACGCTTTGCTTGGAACTGCACCAGCTTACTGCACCCCCATTAAGAATAAATACGTATCCGGTTTGCGACTTAGAGTCGTCTGGATCTGTGTCAAAGCTTGCATCGACGTAACCTTTTACGGCGAGCTCTTCGTCACCTCCATACACGAGAAATATCTCCTTAGTCCTTTTCAGGTACTTCAGGATATTCTTGACCGCCGTCCAGTGATCCACTCCTGGATTACTCTGGAACCTACCTGCCATACTTATGGCCAGGCTAACATCCGGTCTAGTGCACAGCATTGCATACATGATAGAGCTTATGGCTGAAGCATAGGGGACGGAGCGCATATGCTCTCTATCTTCATCAGTTGCTGGGCACTGAGTCTTACTCAATCTCGTACCTTGTAACACTGGCAAGAACCCTTTCTTGGACTGTTCCATTTTGAACCTCTTCAAAACTTTATCAAGGTATGTGCTTTGTGAAAGTCCTATCAGGCGTTTTGATCTATCCCTATAGATCTTAATGCCTAGTATGTAAGCAGCTTCTCCTAGGTCCTTCATAGAGAAACTTTTATTCAAGTAACCTTTTATGCTCTCCAAAAGCTCTACGTTGTTTCCAATCAGTAATATGTCATCCACATATAATATTAGAAACGCCACAGAGCTCCCACTCACTTTCTTGTAAATACAAGATTCTCCAACCACTTGTATAAACCCAAATGCTTTGATCACCTCATCAAAGCGTTTGTTCCAACTCCGAGATGCTTGCACCAGTCCATAAATGGATCGTTGGAGCTTGCATACCTTGTCAGCATTTTTAGGATCGACAAAACCTTCGGGTTGCATCATATACAACTCTTCCTTAAGGAAACCGTTAAGGAACGCCGTTTTGACATCCATCTGCCAGATTTCATAATCGAAAAATGCAGCTATTGCTAACATGATTCTGACGGACTTAAGCATCGCTACGGGTGAGAAGGTCTCATCGTAGTCAACTCCTGGAACTTGTGAAAAACCCTTTGCCACAAGTCGAGCTTTATAAACGGTCACATTACCGTCAGCGTCCGTCTTCTTCTTAAAGATCCATTTGTTCTGAATAGCCTTGCGGCCCTCAGGTAGTATCTCCAAAGTCCACACTTTGTTCTCATACATGGATCCTATCTCGGATTTCATGGCTTCTAGCCATTTGTTGGAATCTGGGCCCACCATTGCTTCTTCATAATTTGCAGGTTCATTGTTGTCTAACAACATGATTGATAAGACGGGATTACCGTACCACTCTGGAGCAGCGCGTGATCTCGTCGACCTGCGTGGTTCAACAGAAACTTGAACTGGAGTTTCATGATCATCATCATTAACTTCCTCCTCAACCGGCGTTGCAATGACAGAGGTTTCCCCTTGCCCTGCGCCACCATCCAGAAGGATGAGAGGTTCGACAACCTCGTCAAGTTCTATCTTCCTCCCACTCAATTCTCTCGAGAGAAACTCCTTCTCGAGAAAAGTTCCGTTCTTAGCAACAAACACTTTGCCCTCGGATTTGAGATAGAAGGTGTACCCAACTGTCTTTTTTGGGTAACCTATGAAGACGCATTTTTCCGCTTTGGGTTCCAGCTTTTCAGGCTGAAGCTTTTTGACATAAGCATCACATCCCCAAACTTTAAGAAACGACAACTTTGGTCTTTTGCCATACCATAGTTCGTATGGTGTCGTCTCAACGGATTTCGATGGTGCCCTATTTAAAGTGAATGCAGCTGTTTCCAATGCATAACCCCAAAATGATAACGGCAAATCAGCAAGAGACATCATAGATCGCACCATCTCTAACAAAGTACGATTAAGACGTTCGGACACACCATTACGCTGTGGTGTTCCAGGCGGTGTTAACTGCGAAACAATTCCACATTGTCTTAAGTGAGTACCAAACTCGAAACTCAGATACTCACCCCCACGATCAGACCGTAGGAACTTGATCTTCTTGTTACGATGATTTTCCACTTCACTCTGAAATTGCTTGAACTTTTCAAATGTTTCAGACTTGTGCTTCATCAAGTAGACATAACCATATCTACTTAAATCGTCAGTGAAGGTGAGAAAATAATGATATCCGCCGCGTGCCTCCACGCTCATTGGACCACACACATCGGTATGTATGATTTCCAACAAGTCACTTGCACGCTCCATTGTTCCGGAGAACGGAGTCTTAGTCATCTTGCCCATAAGGCATGGTTCGCACGTGTCAAGTGAATCGAAGTCAAGTGACTCCAAAAGTCCATCAGCATGGAGTTTCTTCATGCGCTTTACACCAATATGACCCAAGCGGTAGTGCCACAAAAATATGGCGCTATCATTGTTTACTCTAACTCTTTTGGTCTCAATGTTATGTATATGCGTATCGCTATCAAGATTCAATATGATAAAATCCTCTCACATTCGGTGCATGACCATAAAAGATGTTACTCATAGAAATAGAACAACCATTATTCTCAGACTTAAAAGAGTAACCGTCTCGCAATAAACAAGATCCAGATATAATGTTCATGCTCAACGCAGGCACTAAATAACAATGATTTAAGTTCATCACTAATCCCGATGGTAGCTGAAGTGACACTGTGCCGACGGCGATTGCATCAACCTTGGAACCGTTTCCTATGCGCATCGTCACTTCGTCTTTCGCCAGCCTTCGTCTATTCCGCAGTTCCTGCTTCGAGTTGCAAATGTGAGCAACAGAACCGGTATCAAATACCCAGGCACTACTATGAGAGCCGGTTAAGTACACATCAATAACATGTATATCAAATATACCTGATTTTTCTTTGCCCGCCTTCTTATCTGCCAGACACTTGGGGCAATTGCGCTTCCAGTGACCCATACCCTTGCAATAGAAGCACTCTGTTTCAGGCTTAGGTCCAGCTTTGGGCTTCTTCGGCGGATTGGCAACACGCTTGCCGCTCTTCTTCGAATTGCCCTTCTTTCCTTTGCCGTTTCTCTTGAAACTAGTGGTCTTGCTCACCATCAACACTTGATGCTCTTTGCGGAGTTCAGACTCTGCGACTTTCAGCATCGCAAACAACTCGTCGGGAGACTTGTTCATCCCTTGCATGTTGTAGTTCAACACAAAGCCTTTATAGCTTGGCGGCAGTGATTGAAGGATTCTGTCAGTGATAGCTTCCTGCGGGAGTTCAATCCCCAGTTCAGCTAGACGGTTTGAGCACCCAGACATTTTGAGCACATGTTCACTGATAGACGAGTTTTCCTCCATCTTGCAAGCATAGAATTTATCGGAGGTCTCATACCTCTCGATCCGGGCGTTCTTCTGAAAGATAAACTTCAACTCCTGGAACATCTCAAATGCTCCATGACGCTCAAAGCGACGTTGAAGTCCCGGTTCCAAGCCATACAAGACTGCACATTGAACTATTGAGTAGTCCTCCTTACGTGCTAACCAAGCGTTCTTAACATCCTGATCAGCCGTAGCGGGTGGTTCATCTCCTAGCGCAGCATTAAGGACATAATCCTTCTTTCCAGCTTGTAAGATTAGCTTAAGATTACGAGCCCAGTCTACAAAGTTGCTTCCATCATCTTTCAACTTAGCTTTCTCTAGGAACGTATTAAAATTCAGGATGACACTTGCGTGAGCCATGATCTACAACACGAATATATTCAAAGTGGACTTAGACTATGTTCAAGATAATTAGAGTTCAACTTAATCAAATTATATGCTAAACTCCCACTCAAAAAGTACATCTCTCTAGTCATTTGAGTGGTTCATGATCCACTTACACTATCCCAAGTCCGATCATCACGTGAGTTGAGTATAATTTCAGTGGTAAGCATCCCTATGCTAATCATATCAACTATATGATTCATGATCGACCTTTCGGTCTCATGTGTTCCGAGGCCATGTCTGCACATGCTAGGCTCGTCAAGCTTAACCCGAGTGTTCCGCGTGCGCAACTGTTTTGCACCCGTTGTATGTGAACGTTGAGTCTATCACACCCGATCATCACGTGGTGTCTCGAAACGACGAACTGTAGCAACGGTGCACAGTCGGGGAGAACACAATTTCGTCTTGAAATTTTAGTGAGAGATCACCTCATAATGCTATTGTCGTTCTAAGCAAAATAAGGTGCATAAAAGGATTAACATCACATGCAATTCATAAGTGACATGATATGGCCATCATCACGTGCTTCTTGATCTCCATCACCAAAGCACCGGCACGATCTTCTTGTCACCGGCGCCACACCATGATCATCCATCAACGTGTTGCCATCGTGGTTGTCATGCTACTTATGCTATTACTACTAAAGCTACATCCTAGAAAAATAGTAAACGCATCTGCAAGCACATATGTTAGTATAAAGACAACCCTATGGCTCCTGCCGGTTGCCGTACCATCGACGTGCAAGTCGATATTTCTATTACAACATGATCATCTCATACATCCAATATATCACATCACATCGTTGGCCATATCACATCACAATCATACCCTGCAAAAACAAGTTAGACGTCCTCTAATTTTGTTGTTGCATGTTTTACGTGGTGACCAAGGGTATCTAGTAGGATCGCATCTTACTTACGCAAACACCACAACGGAGATATATGAGTTGCTATTTAACCTCATCCAAGGACCTCCTCGGTCAAATCCGATTCAACTAAAGTTGGAGAAACCGACACTTGCCAGTCATCTTTGAGCAAAGGGGGTTACTCGTAACGATGAAACCAGTCTCTCGTAAGCGTACGAGTAATGTCGGTCCAAGCCGCTTCAATCCAACAATACCGCGGAATCAAGAAAAGACTAAGGAGGGCAGCAAAACGCACATCACCGCCCACAAAACCTTTTGTGTTCTACTCGAGAAGACATCTACGCATGAACCTAGCTCTGATACCACTGTTGGGGAACGTCGCATGGGAAATAAAAATTTTCCTACGCGCACGAAGACCTATCATGGTGATGTCCATCTACGAGAGGGGATGAGTGATCTACGTACCCTTGTAGATCGTACAGCAGAAGCGTTAGAGAACGCGGTTGATGTAGTGGAACGTCCTCACGTCCCTCGATCCGCCCCGCGAACAATCCCGCGATCAGTCCCACGATCTAGTACCGAACGGACGGCACCTCCGCGTTCAGCACACGTACAGCTCGACGATGATCTCGGCCTTCTTGATCCAGCAAGAGAGACGGAGAGGTAGAAGAGTTCTCCGGCAGCGTGACGGCGCTCCGGAGGTTGGTGATGATCTTGTCTCAGCAGGGCTCCGCCCGAGCTCCGCAGAAACGCGATCTAGAGGAAAAACTATGGAGGTATGTGGTCGGGCAGCCGTGAGAAAGTCATCTCAAATCTGCCCTAAAAGCCCCATATATATAGGAGGAGGGAGGGGGACCTTGCCTTGGGGTCCAAGGGACTCCCAAGGGGTCGGCCGAGCCAAGGGGGGGAGGACTCCCCCCCCAAACCGAGTTGGACTTGGTTTGGTGGGAGGAGTCCCCCTCCCTTCCCACTTCTTCCCTCTTTTTTTTTCTTTCCTTTGATTTTTCTTCTCTTGGCGCATAGGCCCCTTTGGGGCTGTCCCACCAGCCCACTAAGGGCTGGTGTGTCTCCCCAAAGCCTATGGGCTTCCCCGGGGTGGGTTGCCCCCCCGGTGAACTCCCGGAACCCATTCGTCATTCCCGGTACATTCCCGGTAACTCCGAAAACCTTCCGGTAATCAAATGAGGTCATCCTATATATCAATCTTCATTTCCGGACCATTCCGGAAACCCTCATGACGTCCGTGATCTCATCCGGGACTCCGAACAACATTCGGTAACCAACCATATAACTCAAATACGCATAAAACAACGTCGAACCTTAAGTGTGCAGACCCTGCGGGTTCGAGAACTATGTAGACATGACCCGAGAGACTCCTCGGTCAATATCCAATAGCGGGACCTGGATGCCCATATTGGATCCTACATATTCTACGAAGATCTTATCGTTTGAACCTCAGTGCCAAGGATTCGTATAATCCCGTATGTCATTCCCTTTGTCCTTCGGTATGTTACTTGCCCGAGATTCGATCGTCGGTATCCGCATACCTATTTCAATCTTGTTTACCGGCAAGTCTCTTTACTCGTTCCGTAATACAAGATCCCGCAACTTACACTAAGTTACATTGCTTGCAAGGCTTGTGTGTGATGTTGTATTACCGAGTGGGCCCCGAGATACCTCTCCGTCATACGGAGTGACAAATCCCAGTCTTGATCCATACTAACTCAACTAACACCTTCGGAGATACCTGTAGAGCATCTTTATAGTCACCCAGTTACGTTGCGACGTTTGATACACACAAAGCATTCCTCCGGTGTGAGTGAGTTATATGATCTCATGGTCATAGGAATAAATACTTGACACGCAGAAAACAGTAGCAACAAAATGACACGATCAACATGCTACGTCTATTAGTTTGGGTCTAGTCCATCACTTGATTCTCCTAATGACGTGATCCAGTTATCAAGCAACAACACCTTGTTCATAATCAGAAGACACTGACTATCATCGATCAACTGGCTAGCCAACTAGAGGCATGCTAGGGACGGTGTTTTGTCTATGTATCCACACATGTAAATGAGTCTTCATTCAATACAATTATAGCATGGATAATAAACTATTATCTTGATACAGGAATTATAATAATAACTATACATTTATTATTGCCTCTAGGGCATAATTCCAACACTCGTGTGCCTCCCGGACTCCGTTTTCTTGCGGAGGACTCCTTCTGGCCCAGAAAAAAAACAATATATAGTCGCCCAAAGGTTTTGATCTCCGTATCGTGTAGTTTTCCTCTATTTTCATTTCGAGCTTTTTGTCTGCCGCAGATTTAGAGCAAAGATGTCTCAGGAATCTGTTGGGGAGAATGATCTTCACCAAGTTCATGAGGAAGTAGATGCTGATCTGAAAAGAGTAGAAGTCATGGAAGCCAGGGACCAAGCTAAGGAGAAAACCCAAGCTAGGGAGGAAGTTCAACCTATGTTCAACATTGAAGACGTTGAAGGAGTAGATTTTCTCCAACCCTTCCTCCACGTGTTGTCTCCATCCTTGATTGAACTCTTGAGGTTTTGAAAAACAACTCGCGCTCGCAATATTTCTCTTTCTCGTGAAGTTGTTTTGCTGGAAAACCATGTCACAGATCTCAAAGGTATAAATCAAAGATTGATAGCTCTCTTGGAATCAAAGGCGACAACAACACCACCATCACCGCCAAAGGAAGACAACTAAACATTGGTATGGGCAATCCCCTTGGTTTCTACCAAGCTTGAGGGAGTTGCCCTGGTATCGTATCACCTTTATATCTTTTGCTTTTACCTTTGTTTTAGTTCTTTCCTCTTCAATTTTTATTTCTTCTTTTAGAGGAATAAGTCTTTAGTTTTTAGTTTGAGTCTTTTGCTTTTGTCTCTCCCCCGTTGTATTCAAGCTTACGAGCTATATAATAAAGAGTTTCTTAGTTAAGGGCTTTGCTTTGTGCCATGATCAATAGTATGAAAAGAACGATAGCATGAAAGATCATGAGACGTTCTTATGGAAAGTGATAACTTCACTTATGACAAGTATGATGATTGAAACTTGTTGAGAATAAATCAACATAGACATTAGTCATTGTTGCAATGAACAAGAAGTAATAAGGAAAGAGAGGTTCACATATAAATATATCATCTTAGACACTTTTTACAATTGTGAGAACACACCAAACTATTACATGCCTAGGAGTATATGTTGGACAAGGAAGACAACATAATGAATTGTGTTTTCTTGGTTCCAAACAATGTTATATGATTAGAGATCCCTTAGCATGTGACGATTGCTTCCACCTCATATTAGCCAAAACTCCCGCACCAAGTAGAGATACTACTTGTGCATCCATAAACCTCCAACCCAGTTTTGCCATGAGAGTCCACCATACCTACCTATGGATTGAATAAGATCCTTCAAGTAAGTTTTCATCGGTGCAAGCAATAAAAATTGTTGTATAATATGTATGATCTATTAGCGTGTGGAAAATAAGCTTTGTACGAACCTGTGATGAGGAAGACATAAAAGCGACAGACTGCATAATAAAGTTCTTTATCACAGGAGGCAATATAAAGTGACGTTCCTCCGCACTAAGAGGACACACATTCAAACCTCAAAAGCGCATGACAACCTCTGTTTTCGTTTCGAGCCTGTTTCTGCTACAGATCTAGATCGCTATGGCGTCCCCAAAAGCTCCGAAAGACAAGATCTTTGAGAAGGTCATCAACCCCTACCTCGCGGGAGTGCTGCAACACCCTCAATCTATCGATATGCATGAGGGATTGCTGCACATCCGTGATGTTGAGGGGCCCAAGAAGACCGGAAGCGTGGAAGCGAGGCTTGAAGCAATGGAGCAACAAGTCTTCAAGTGCCAAGGGATGGTGGAGCGTGGACTCAACGCCAACCACATGATGATCACGGAGTTCACCACCAAGCACAAGATCGATGCCAATGACATCGGGAAGCACCTCTCCAGGCTCTATGACATAATTGATCACCTCCAAGCCTAGATCTATGACCTGCACAACCAAAACTGTGAGTATGAGTATAGATTTAAATCAATACGGTTGGCTGCAGATTTGAGGATTCCGGAGACTCGATCATCATTCCATGATGGAGCACCTATGCCTTGGAAGACGGAGGATCAAACCCATGTTGCAACAACTCCACCACCATCACCTCCAAAGGAAGACAACTAAGCATGGGTATGGGCAAACCCCTTGGCTTGTGCCAAGCTTGGGGGAGTTGCCCCGGTATCGTATCACCATCACATCTTTTGCCTTTACCTTTTATTAGTTCGATCCTTTTTGGTTTTATCTTCCTCTAGTAGAATAAAGTTCTTAGTGTTTTAGGCTTGAGTTTTTCTTTGTGTCACCCCCGATGTATTCGAGCTCGTGAGCCATATAATAAAGAGTGTCTTAGTTATGGGCCTTGCCTCATGCCATGATCAAAAGAATGATAATAGAACAAAAGAATGAAAGATCATGTAATGATCTTATGGGAAGTGATGGATTCACATATAAAAATAATGATGATTGAAACTTGTTGAGGGTGGACAAACATAGACCTTGGTCATTGTTGCAATTAATAGGAAGTGATAAAGAAGGAGAGGTTCACATATAAATATATCATCTTTGACACCATCTATGATTGTGAACACTCACTAAACTATTACATGCTTAGAAGTAGATGTTGGACAAGGAAGACAACATAATGAATTATGTTTGCTTCGTTCCGAACAATGTTATATGATTAGAGATCCCTTAGCATGTGACGCTTTCTTCCACCTCTTATCAGCCAAAACGTTCGCACTAAGTAGAGATACTACTTGTGCATCCATAAATCTTCAACCACAGTTTTGCCATGAGAGTCCACCATACCTACCTATGGATTGAATAAGATCCCTCAAGTAAGTTGTCATCGGTGCAGGCAATAAAAATTGCTCCCTAAATATGTATGATCTATTAGTGTGTGGAAAATAAGCTTTGTACGAACCTGTGATGAGGAAGACATAAAAGCGACACACTGCATAATAAAGTTCTTTGTCACAGGAGGCAATATAAAGTGACGTTCCTCCGCACTAAGAGGACACACATTTAAACCTCAAAAGCGCATGACAACCGCTGCTTCCCTCTGCGAAGGGCCTATCTTGTACCTTTACTTTTTACCCTTGTAAGAGTCATGGTGATCTTCACCAATTCCCTTTTTGCCTTTGTCTTGGCTACCGTCACATGCTTGGGAAAGATCTATATTCATATATCAACTTGGAGTTGAGTACTCATGCTTTATTGTTGTTGACTTTACCCTTGAGGTAAATGGTTGGGAGGCAAACTATAAGCCCCTATCTTCCTAAGTGTCGAGCTGAAACTTTGACACCATGAGTACCACGTGAGTTCTAACAATTTTGGAAAACAAAAGAGATGATTGAGTATGTGGGTTTGCCTTACAAACTCTTATTTGACTCTTTATGATGTTGTCATAAATTGCAATTGCTTCAATGACTATGGACTATTGTTGGTTACTTCTCGGTAAGGTTTTTGCTTCATGCTTTGATTTGTGAAGGAATTGTTACTTTCCCATAAGAATCTTTATGATATATTGTTGTTCTATGTGTGATCATGATGCCCTCATGTCTGTATTATGTTTTATCGACACCTTCGTCCCTCAACATGTGGACATGTTTATGGAACTTGGTTTTCGCTTGAGGACAAGCGAGGTCTAAGATTGGGGGAGTTGATACGTCCATCTTGCATCATGCTTTCATGTTGATATTTATTGCTTTTGGGGCTTTTATATTACTTGTGGTACCATATTTATGCCTTTTCTCTCTTATTTTGCAAGGTTTATTTGAAGAGGGAGAATTCAGGCAGCTGGAATTCTGGACTGGAAGAGGAGCAAATCCTAGTCCACTATTCTGCACATCTCCAAATGCCCTGAAAATTTACGTGAATTTTTTCTGGAATATATTAAAAATACTGGGTGAAAGAACTACCGGAGGGGGGCCACCAGGGCCCCACAAGCCCCCACTCCGCCACCACCACCCCTGGTGGCGGTGGGCAAGCTTGTGGGCTACCTAAAGGCCCACTAGCCCCCCTCTTTTTCTATATGAAGCGTCCTGGTGTGGAAAAAATCAAGAGGGATCATTTTCGTGGTTTCGCCGCCGCCACGAGGCGGAACTTGAGCAGATCCAATCTAGAGCTCCGGCAGGACGATCCTGCCGGGGAAACTTCCCTCCCGGAGGGGGAAATCGTTGCCATCGTCATCACCAACACTCCTCTCATAGGAGGGGAGGCATATTCATCAACATCTTCATCAGCACCATCTCCTCTCCAATCCCTAGTTCATCTCTTGTAATCAATCTTCGTCTCGCGACTCCGACTAGTACTTGTAAGGTTGCTAGTAGTGTTGATTACTCTTTGTAGTTGATGCTAGTTGGATTACTTGGTGGAAGAGTTTATGTTCAGATCCTTGATGCTATCCATTACACCTCTGGTCATGATTATGATTATGTTTTGTGAGTAGTTACTTTTGTTCCCGAGGACATGGGATAAGTCATGTTAATGATAGTCATGTGAATTTGATATTCGTTCGGTATTTTGATATGTTGTATGTTGTCTTTTCCTCTAGTGGTGTTATGTGAACGTCGACTACATAACACTTCACCATATTTGGGCCTAGAGGAAGGCATTGGGGAGTAGTAAGTAGATGATGGGTTGCTGGTGGCTACTTACTACTCCAGCAACCCATCATCTACTTACTACTCCCCAATGCCTTCCTCTAGGCCCAAATATGGTGAAGTGTTATGTAGTCGACGTTCACATAACACCACTAAAGGAAAAGACAACATACAGCATATCAAAATACCGAACGAATACCAGATTCACATGACTATTATTAGCATGACTTATCCCATGTCCTCAGGAACAAAAGTAACTACTCACAAAGCATAATCATAATCATAATCAGAGGTGTAATGAATAGCATCAAGGATCTGAACATAAACTCTTCCACCAAGTAATCCAACTAGCATCAACTACAAAGAGTAATCAACACTACTTGCAACCTTACAAGTACCAATTGGAGTCGCGAGACGGAGATTGGTTACAAGAGATGAACTAGGGCTTGGAGAGGAGATGGTGCTGATGAAGATGTTGATGGAGATGACTCCCCTCCGATGAGAGGAGTGTTGGTGATGATGATGGCAACAATTTCCCCCTCCGGGAGGGAAGTTTCCCCGGCAGGATCGTCCTGCGGGAGCCCTAGATTGGTTCTACTCAAGTTTCGCCTCGTGGCGGCGTCGAATCCACGAAAAAGCTCCTCCTCTATTTTTTCTGGAACGACACCCTTCATATAGCAAAAGAGGGGGGCTGGTGGGCCGCCAGGGTGCCCACAAGCCCTGTAGCCGCCGCCAGGGGGGTAGGTGGCGGCTACCAGGCTTGTGGGCTCCTAGTAGCTCCCCTCTGGTACTTCTTTCGCCCAGTATTTTTTATATATTCCCAAAAAAATCCATGTTGATTTTCAGGGCATTTGGAGTTGCGTAGAATAGAGGACTCAGACTTGCTCCTTTTCCAGTCCAGAATTCCAGCTGTCGGTATTCTCCCTCTTCAAATAAACCTTGCAAAATAAGAGAGAAAAGGCATAAGTATGGTACCACAAAGTAATATAACAGTCCATAAAGCGATAAATATCAACATGAAAGCATGATGCAAAATGGACGTATCAACTCCCCCAAGCTTAGACCTCGCTTGTCCTCAAGCGAAAACCAAGATCCATAAACATGTCCACATGTTTAGGGATGGAGGTGTCGATAAAACATAATACGAACATGAGGGCATCATGATCACACATAGAACAGCAATACATCATAAAGATTCTTATGGGAAAGTAACAATTCCTTCACAAAGCAAAGTATGAAACAAAAACCTTACCGAGAAGTAGCCAACAACAGTCCATAGTCATTGAAGGAATTGCAATTTATCATAACACCAGAAAGAGTCTAATAAGAGCTTGTAAAGCAAACCCACATACTCAATCATCTCTTTTGTTTTCAATAATTGTTACAACTCACGTGATACTCATGGCATCAAAGTTTCAGCTGGACACACAGAAAGATAGGGGTTTATAGTTTTGCCTCCCGACCATTTACCTCAAGGGTAAAGTCAACAATAATAAAGCATAAGTACTCATCTCCAAGTTGATATATGAATATAGATCTTTCCCTAGCATGTGATAGTAGCCAAGACAAAGGCAAAATAAGGAATTGGTGAATATCACCATGACTCTTTCAAGGGCAAAAAGTAAAGGTACAAGATATGCCCTTCGCACAGGGAAGCATAAGTTGTCATGCGCTTTGAGGTTTGGATGCGTGTCCACTTAGTGCGGAGGAACGTCACTTTATATTGCCTCCTGTGATAAAGAACTTTATTATGCAGTCTGTCGCTTTTATGTCTTCCTCATCACAGGTTCGTATAAAGCTTATTTTCCACACACTAATACATCATACATATTAGAGAGCAATTTTTATTGCTTGCACCGATGGCAACTTACTTGAGGGATCTTATTCAATCCATAGGCAGGTATGGTGGACTCTCATGGCCAAACTGGGTTGAAGGTTTTTGGATGCACAAGTAGTATCTCTACTTGGTGCGGGAGTTTTGGCTAATATGAGGTGGAAGCAATCGTCACATGCTGAAGGATCTCTAATCATATAACATTTTTGGAACCAAGCAAACACAATTCATTATGTTGTCTTCCTTGTCCAACATCTACTCCTAAGCATATAATAGTTTGTTGAGTGCTCACAATTATAGAAAGCGTCTAAGATGATATATTTATATGTAAACCTCTCTTTCCTTATTACTTCTTATTAATTACAAAAATGAGTGAGGTCTATGTTGGTCTATTCTCAACAAGTTTCAATCATCATACTTGTCATAAGTGAAGCTATCACTTTCCATAAGATCATCTCATGATCTTCCATGCTATCGTTCTTTTCATACTTTTGATCATGGCACAAAACAAAGCCCTTGACTAAGATACTCTTTATTATATAGCTCACAAGCTCGAATACATCGGGGGAGACGCAAGGCAAAAGACTCAAACTAAACACTAAATACTTATTCCACTAAGAGAAGAAATAAAAACTGAAAAGGAAAGAACTAAAACAAAGGTAAAAGCAAAATATATAAAGGTGATATGATACCAGGGCAACTCCCCCAAGCTTGGCAAAAGCCAAGGGGATTGCCCATACCAATGCTTAGTTGTCTTCCTTTGGTGGTGATGGTGGTGGAGTTGTTGAAGCAATCTGATCCTCTGTCTTCCAAGGCATAGGTGCTCCATCATGGCAGGACGAACGAGTCGCCGGAATCCTCAAATCTGCAGCTCACCGTATTGATTTAAATCTATACTCATACTCACAGTTTCGGTTCTGCAGGTCATAGATCTGGCCGTGGAGTTGATCAACCCTGTCATAGAGCCTGGAGAGGTGCTTCCCAATGTCAATGGCATCCATCT
The DNA here is from genome assembly GCF_904849725.1 of Hordeum vulgare subsp. vulgare. Lineage (NCBI taxonomy): Eukaryota > Viridiplantae > Streptophyta > Magnoliopsida > Poales > Poaceae > Hordeum > Hordeum vulgare. The sequence goes on along the minus strand of NC_058524.1, from coordinate 564,853,799 downwards.
TGTGATTGCTGGTGAAATCCGTGATCATCATGTGGTTGGCGTTGAGTCCACGCTCCACCATCCCTTGGCACTTGAAGACTTGTTGCTCCATTGCTTCGAGCCTCGTATCCATGCTTCCGGTCTTCTTAGGCCCCTCAACATCACGGATGTGCAACATCCCCTCGCCCATCTTGATAGATTGAGGGTGTTTCAGCACTTCCGTGAGATAGGGATTGATGAACTTCTCGAAGATCTTGTCCTTAGGAGCTTTTGGGGAAGTCATGACGATCTACATCTGTAACAGAAACAGGCTCGAAATGAAAATAGAGGAAAATTGCGTGATAAGGAGATCAAAACCCTCGGGCGTATATATAATGATTTGTTCTGGACCAGAAGGAGTGTTCCGCAAGAAAACGGAGTCCGGGAGGCACACGAGGTGCCCACAAGCCCTGTAGCCGCCGCCAGGGGGGTAGGTGGTGGCTACCAAGCTTGTGGCCGCCTCGTGCGCTCTCCGGACTGCTTTTTATTTTTCTAATTTTCCAAAAATTCCAAAACGGAGGAATTTCCTATTGGAAAAGTTTCGGAGTCCAATTACTTACCGAAACACATACCTCTTCGTTTTTAGGGTCTGAAACAGGCTGATAAACATCCCTTATGTACTCCTGTGGAGTTATGATTTTGATGATATTGGTCTCAACATTTATGGGACTACCAGAGATATAATACTTGATTCTTTGCCCATTTACCACTCTAGGAAAATTACCTACTGTGTTGTTGATTTTGATGGCACCGGAACGATATACTTCCTCGACAACGTAAGGACCTTTCCATTTAGAGAGAAGCTTGCCTGCGAAGAATCTTAAGCGAGAATTGTATAGCATGACCTAATCACCTATATTGAACTCTCGTTTTTGTATTCTTCTATCGTGCCATCTCTTAACCTTTTCCTTGAAAAACTTGGCATTCTCATATGCCTGGGCCCTCCATTCATCTAATGAGCTGATATCAAACAACCGCTTCTCACCGGCAAGTTTGAAATCGAAGTTGAGCTCTTTGATTGCCCAATAAGCTTTGTGTTCCAGCTCAAGAGGTAAATGACAGGCCTTACCGTAAACCATTTTTTATGGCGACATGCCCATGGGATTCTTATAAGCAGTCCTATAAGCCCATAGTGCATCGTCAAGTTTGCTAGACCAATTCTTCCAAGATCTATTGACAGTCTTTTGTAAGATCAATTTGATCTCCCTATTACACAACTCCACTTGACCACTAGACTGAGGATGATAAGAAGATGCAACTCTATGGTTGACATCATACTTAGCGAGCATCTTGCGGAAAACACCATAATGAAGTGTGAACCGCCATCAGTCATCAGATATCTAGGGACTCCAAATCTTGGGAAAATGACTTCTTTCAGCATCTTAATACAGGTGTGATGATCAACATTTCTAGTGGGGATAGCTTCTACCCACTTAGTGACATAATCAACAGCGACTAAGATGTGAGTATACCCATTGGAACTCGGGAAGGGTCCCATATAATCAAAGCCCCAGACATCAAATGGTTCAATGACAAGTGAATAGTTCATAGGCATTTCCTGACGTTTACTGATGTTCCCTATTCTTTGGCATTCGTCACAAGACAAGACAAACTTACGTGCATCCTTGAAGAGAGTGGGCCAATAGAAACCTGATTGCAATACCTTATGAGAAGTTCTATCTCCAGCATGGTGTCCTCCGTAGGCTTCGGAATGACACTTCTGCAGGATCTGTCCCTGTTCATGTTTAGGCACACAACGTCTAATAACACCATCTACTCCTTCCTTATAAAGGTGAGGATCATCCCAAAAGTAGTGTCTCAAATCAAAGAAGAATTTCTTCTTTTGCTGATAGGTGAAACTGGGTGGTATGTATTTGGCTACGATATAGTTTGCGTAATCAGGATACCACGGTGCACTATGCAAAGTGCAAATGACATTTAATTGCTCATCAGGGAAGCTGTCATCAATAGGTCGTGGGTCATCAAGGACATTCTCTAGCCTGGACAAGTTATCTGCTACAGGGTTATCAACACCCTTTCGGTCAACGACGTGCAAATCAAATTCCTGTAGCAGGAGAACCCATCTGATCAGCCTAGGCTTAGCGTCCTTCTTCTTCATAAGGTACTTAATAGCAGCATGGTCAGAGTGAATAGTGACTTTGGACTCAACTATATAAGATCTGAACTTTTCACATGCAAACACGACTGCTAAAAACTCATTTTCCGTAGTGTCATAGTTTCTCTAGGCACTGTCTAGAGTTTTACTAGCGTAGTGAATAACATTCAACTTCTTGTCAACTCTTTGTCCTAGAACAACACCAACAGCATAATTACTAGCATCACACATGATCTCAAAAGGCAAGTTCCAATCAGGTGGTTGAACAATAGGTGCGGTTATCAAGGCCTTCTTAAGTATTTCGAAAGCTTCCTCACAATCCTCATCAAAAATAAAAGGAACATCCTTCTGCAAGAGGTTGGTAAGAGGCCTAGAAATCTTAGAGAATTCTTTAATGAACCTTCTATAGAAACCAGCATGACCTAGGAAACTTCGTATACCTCTGATATCTATGGGGCAAGGCATTTTCTCAATTGCATCAACCTTAGCCTTATCAACTTCAATGCCTCTTTCAGAAATTTTATGTCCTAAGACGATGCCTTCATTAACCATGAAGTGACACTTCTCCCAATTCAAGACAAGATTGGTGTCTTTACATCTCTGTAAGACTCGATCAAGGTTGCTGAGGCAATCATCAAAGGAAGACCCGTAAACGGGGAATTCATCCATGAAAACCTCGACAATCTTTTCACAAAAGTCAAAGAATATAGCCATGATACATCTTTGAAAGGTGGCAGGTGCATTGCATAAGCCAACAGGCATACGTCTATAAGCAAAGGTACCGAAGGGGCAGGTGAAAGTGGTTTTCTCCTAATCAGATTGTGCAACAGGTATTTGCGAGAAACCTAAATAACCGTCTAGAAAGCAGAAGTGTGTGTGTTTGGATAGCCTTTCTAGCATTTGGTCGATAAAATACAAAGGATAATGGTCTTTCCTGGTTGCCTTGTTCAGTTTCCGGAAATCTGTCACCATCCTATAGCCAGTAATAATCCTTTGTGGGATTAATTCATTCTTATCATTAGGAACGACGGTGATACCTCCCTTCTTAGGTACGCAATGTACTGGACTTACCCAATCACTATGAGCAACAGAATAAATGATTCCTGCTTCCAGAAGCTTTAATATTTCTTTTCTCACAACCTCTTTCATCCTCGGATTTAATCTCCGTTGATGATCAGCAACTGGCTTAGAATCAGGATCGGTTTTAATCTTGTGCTGACATAGAGTGGGACTAATACCCTTAAGATCATTAAGAGTATATCCAATAGCCGCGCGGTGCTTCCTCAAACTTTTTAGTAACTTCTTTTCTTCATGCTTCGAGAGGAGAGCACTAATAATAACAAGATATATCTCCTTCTCATCAAGATAGTCATACTTAAGAGTATCTGGTAACTGTTTTAGCTCGAACACAGGATCACCCTTTGGCGGGTGAGGATCCCCAAGCAGTTCAACACGCAGATTATTCTTGAGAATAGGATATTGTTCTAAAACAATTTTATCTATCTCATCTCTTTCATCCACATGCATATCATTTTCATGCTCAAGCAGATATTGCTCTAAAGGATCCGTAGGAGGTATGGCAATAGAGGCAAGAGCAATGATTTCATCCCTACCAGATGACTCCTTTTCATGGGGTTGTCTTCCAAACTTGGAGAAGTTAAATTCATGAGACACACCCTCGAAACTGACAGTGACAGTCTGTTTAATGCAATCAATATGAGCATTGACAGTGTTGAGAAAGGGCCTACCAAATATGATGGGACAAAAGATATCTTGTGCAGTAGCAAGGACGAGGAAATCAGTAGGATACTTCGTCTTACCACACAGGACTTCTATGTCTCTCACAATTCCCAGGGGGCAGATAGTGTCTCTATTAGCTAGCGTAATAATGACATCAATGGGTTCTAACTCAGCAGGTGCAATCTCATCTTTGATTTCATCGTACAGGGATCGGGGTATTGCACTAACACTAGCGCCCATATCACATAAACCATGATAACAGTGATCTCCTATCTTGACAGAAACAACGGGCAGGCCAACTACAGGTCCGTATTTGTCTTTCGCGTGAGGTTTAGCAATTCTAGCAAATTCCTCACAGAATTTGATAACATGCCCGTCTATGTCTTCGGCTAAGAGATCTTTGATAATAGCAACACTAGGTTCAACTCTAATCTCCTCAGGGGGTGCAAGTGGTCTAATGTAACCCCTACGTGTCATAGTTGGAGCTTTAGAATAATCCTTTTTCCTAGCAGGGTATGGTGGTTTCTCAGCGTAGGCACAAGGAACAATAGGATCACTAAAAGCAATGACTTTCTCTTCAACTAGATTGGGTTTAACTATGTTGACTTCTACAGGGGGATGATATTTAAACCACTTCTCTTTGAGAAGATCAACATGAGCAGCAAAAGATTCGCATAGAGAAGCTACTATCTCAGAGTCAAGTCCATACTTAGCGCTAAAATCTCTAGAAGTGTTTGTTTCAACAAAAGATTTAACACAATCAAACTGGAAATTCATACCTGACTCCTTACCTTCTTCAAGCTCATCTTAAGAGTTACGTTTGATTCTTTCCAATAAATTCCACTTGTGGTCAATATCCTTCTTCATAAAAGAACCGGTACAAGAAGTATCGAGCATGGTACGATCCTCATGAGAAAGCCGAGCATAAAAGTTTTGAGTGATAATTTCTCTCGAGAGCTCATGATTGGGGCATGAATATAGCATTGATTTAAGCCTCCCCAAGCTTGAGCTATGATTTCCCTGTCACGAGGCCAAAAGTTATAAATATAATTCCGATCACGGTGTACTAAATGCATAGGATAAAACTTTTGATGAAATTCCAATTTCAACCGATTGTAGTCCCATGATCCAGTATCATCACATAGCCTATACCATGTCAACGCCTTATCCTTCAAAGATAAAGGAAAGACTTTCTTCTTTACCTCATCCTCGGGCAAACCTGCAAGCTTAAATAAACCACAAACTTCATCTACATAGATTAGATGCAAGTCTGGATGTGATGATCCATCTCCTGTAAAAGGATTAGCCAACAGTTTCTCAAGCATACCCGAAGGAATTTCATAAAAGATATTTTCAGTAGGTACCTCAGGTTGAGGAGCAACTCCTCGTGCTTCCGTTCGTGGTGAAGATACCCCGAACAAATTCCTCAAAGGAACAGTTTCCATAGTGACAAGTGACAATAAATTTCAGCACAGTATATAAATGTTTCCTTACCAAATTCCACTTACCAAAGGCACTTCACTCCCTGGCGACGGCGCCAGAAAAGAGTCTTGATGACCCACAAGTATAGGGGATCAATCGTAGTCCTTTCGATAAGTAAGAGTGTCGAACCCAACGAGGAGCAGAAGGCTCTGATAAACGGTTTTCAGCAAGGTAATGACTGCAAGCACTGAAAGTAGCGGTAACAAGTGATGGTGTAGTGAGGTGAAACGTAGCAAGTGAAAAGTAACAAGTAACAAGTAGTAGCAACGGTGCGGCAAAGTGGCCCAATCCCTTTTGTAGCAAGGGACAAGCCTGAACAAAGTCTTATAGGAGGAAAAACGCTCCCGAGGACACACGGGAATTTCTGTCATGCTAGTTTCATCATGTTCATGTGATTCGCGTTCGTTACTTTGATAGTTTGATATGTGGGTGGACCGGCGCTTGGTTACTGCCCTTACTTGGACAAGCATCCCACTTATGATTAACCCCTCTCGCAAGCATCCGCAACTACGAAAGAAGAATTAAGACAACGTCTAACCATGGCGTTAAACTAGTGGATCCAAATCAGCCCCTTACGAAGCAACGCATAGACTGAGGTTTAAGCTTGTGTCACTCTAGCAACCCATCATCTACTTACTACTCCCCAATGCCTTCCTTTAGGCCCAAATATGGTGAAGTGTTATGTAGTCGACGTTCACACAACACCACTAGAGGAAAAGACAACATACAACATATCAAAATACCGAACGAATACCAGATTCACATGACTATTATTAGCATGACTTATCCCATGTCCTCAGGAACAAAAGTAACTACTCACAAAGCATAATCATAATCATGATCAGAGGTGTAATGAATAGCATCAAGGATCTGAACATAAACTCTTCCACCAAGTAATCCAACTAGCATCAACTACAAAGAGTAATCAACACTACTAGCAACCTTACAAGTACCAATCGGAGTCGCGAGACGGAGATTGGTTACAAGAGATGAACTAGGGTTTGGAGAGGAGATAGTGCTGATGAATATGTTGATGGAGATGACTCCCCTCCAACGAGAGGAGTGTTGGTGATGACGATGGCGATGATTTCCCCCTCCGGGAGAGAAGTTTCCCTGGCATGATCGTCCTGCCAGAGCCCTAGATTGGTTCTGCTCAAGTTCCGCCTCGTGGCGGCGACGAATCCACGAAAAAGCTCCTCCTCTATTTTTTCTGGAACGAAACCCTTCATATAGCAAAAGAGGGGGGCTAGTGGGCCGCCAGGGTGCCCACAAGCCCTGTAGCCGCCACCAGGGGGTAGGTGGCGGCTACCAGGCTTGTGGGCTCCTGGTAGCTCCCCTCTGGTACTTCTTTCGCCCAGTATTTTTTATATATTCCCAAAAAATTCCACTTTGATTTTCAAGGCATTTGGAGTTGCATAGAATAGAGGACTCAGACTTGCTCCTTTTCCAGTCCAGAATTCCAGCTGCCGGTATTCTCCCTCTTCAAATAAACCTTGCAAAATAAGAGAGAAAAGGAATAAGTTTGGTACCACAAAGTAATATAACAGTCCATAAAGCGATAAATATCAACATGAAAGCATGATGCAAAATGGATGTATCGGTATCACATACAACCTTTCCTCAAGGAAACCGTCGAGGAAACAATGTTTTGATATCCTATGTGCAATATTTCATAAATAATGCAGCAACTGCTAACATAATTCCAACAGACTTTTAGCATCGCTATGAGTGAGAAAGTCTCATCATAGTCAACTCTTTGAACTTGTCGGAAACATCTTTGCGATAAGTCAAGCTTTTCTTAATGGTGACTTTGCACCATCATCGTTTGTATTCCTTTTAAAGATCCATATGTACTTAATAGTCTTACGACCATCAAGTAGTTCTTCCAAAGTCTATACTTTGTTTTTATACACGGACCCTCTCTCGGATTTCATGGCCTCCACCCATTTGTCGGAAACCGGGCCCACCATCGCTTCTCCATAGCTCGTAGGTTCATTGTTGTTCAACAACATGACCTCCAGACATGGTTACCATACTACTCTGTAACAGTACACGACCTTGTCGACCTACGAGGTTTGTAGTGACTTGATCCGAAGCTTAATGATCACTATCATCAGTTTCCACTTCAATTGGCGTAGGCACCACAGGAACAACTTTGTGCACCCTGCTACACACTGGTTGAAATGACGGTTCAATAACCTCATCAAGTTCCACCACCCTCCCACTCAATTCTTTTGAGAGAAACCTTTCCTCAAGAAAGGACCCGTTTCTAGAAACAAACACTTTGCTTCCAGATCTGAGATAGGAGATGTACCCAACTGCTTTGGATATCATATGAAGATGCATTTATCCGCTTTGGGTTCGAGCTTATCAGACTGAAACTTTTTCACATAAGCGTCGTAGCCCCAAACTTTAAAGAAACGACAACTTAGGTTTCTCCAAACCATAGTTCATACGATGTCATCTCAACGGAATGATGTGGTTACCTATTTAAAGTGAATGCGGTTGTCTCTAATGCCTGACCCAAAACGATAGTGGTATTTCGATAAGAGACATCATAGTATGTGCTATATCCAATAGGGCGCAGCTATGACGTTCGGACGCACCATCACACTATGGTGTTCTTGGTGACATGAATTGCGAAACAATTTCCACATTTTCTTAACTGTGTACCAAAACTCGCAACTCAGATATTCATCTCTATGATCATATCGTAGACAGTTTATCCCCTTGTCACGACGATCTTCACTTTGAAATAGCTTTGAACTTTTCAATATTTTAGACTTGTGATTCATCAAGTAAATACGCCTGTATCTACTCAAATCATCAGTGAAGTAAGAACATGATGATATCCATTGCGTGCCTCAGCACTCGTTGGACTGCACACATCAAAAATGTATTACTTCCAACAAGTTACTTTCTTGTTCCATCTCACTGGAAAACGAGCCTTCAGTCATCTTGCCCATGTGGTATGATTTGCATGTCTCAAGTGATTCAAAATCAAGTGAGTCCAAATGATCCATCTGCATGGAGTTTCTTCATGCGTTTATACCAATAGGTATGGTTTGCATGTCTCAAACGTTTCAAAAATGAGTGAGTACAAAGATCCATCAGCATGGAGCTTCTTCATGCATTTTATACCAACATGACTCAAGTGGCAGTGCCACAAGTAAGTGGTACTATCATTACTACTTTGTATCTTTTGGCGTCAATATTATGAACATGTGTAACACTATGATCGAGATTCAATAAACCATTGAAGGTAATTATTCAAGCAAATAGAATAACCATTATTCTCTTTAAATGAATAATCATATTGCAATAAACACGATCCAATCATGTTCATGCTCAACGCAAACACCAAATAACAATTATTTAGGTTTAACACCAATCCCGACGGTAGAGGGAGCGTGCGATGTTTGATCACATCAACCTTAGAATTACTTCCAACACACATCGTCACCTCACCCTTGGTAGTATCCTTTTAATTCGTAGCTATAACTTCGAGTTACTAACACTTAGCAACTGAACCGGTATCTAATACCCTGGTGCTACTAGGAATACTAGTAAGGTACACATCAATATCAGGTATATCCAATATACTTTTGTTGACTTTGCGAGCCTTCTCATCTACCAAGTATCTAGGGTAGTTCCACCTCAGTGACCGTTTCCCTCATAACAGAAGCACTTAGTCTCGGGTTTGGGTTCAACCCTAGGTTACTTCACTAGAGCAACAACTGTTTTTCCGTTTCATGAAGTATCCCTACTAGCACTTGCCCTTCTTTGAAACTAGTGGTTTTACTAACCATCAACAATGATGCTCCTACTTGATTTCTACTTTCACAGTGTCAAACATTGCGAATTGCTCAAGGATCATCATATCTATCCTTGATATGTTATAGTTCATCACGAAGCTCTATTAGCTTGGTGGCAGTGACTTTGGAGAATCATCATTTTCTCATATGAAAGATTAACTCCCACTTGATTCAAGAGACTGTTGCACTCAGACAATCTGAGCACATGCTCAACGATTGAGCTTTTCTCCTTTACTTTGTAGACAAAGAATCTTGTCGGAGGTCTCATACCTCTCAACAAGGACACGAGCATGAAATCCCAATTTCATCTCTTAGAACATCTCATATGTTCCGTGACATTTCAAAACGTCTTCGGCGCCCCAATTCTAAGTCGTTAAGCATTACGCACTGAACTATCACGTAGTCATCAAAAACGTGTATGTCAGATGTTCGCAACATCCACTGACGACGCTCGAGGTTCATCACACCGAGCGGTGCATTAAGGACATAAGCCTTTTGTGCAACAATGAGGACTGTCCTCACTTTACGGACCCAGTCCGCATAATTGCTACTATCAACTTTCACTAAATTTTCTCTAGGAACATATCTAAAACAGTAGAGCTACAACGCAATCTACAACATAATTTGCAAAGACCTTTTTGACTATGTTCATGATAATTAGTTCAATTAATCATATTACTTAAGAACTCCCACTCAAATAGACATCCATCTAGTCATTCGAGTGGCGCATGATCCAAATCCACTAACTCAAGTCCGATCATCACGTGAGTTGAGTTTAGCTTCAATGGTGAACATCTCCATGTTGATCATATCCACTAAATTATTCATGCTCGACCTTTCGGTCTCTTGTGTTCTGAGGCCATGTCCGTACATGCTAGGCTTGTCAATTTTAACCTGAGTGTTCCGCGTGTGCAACTGTTTTGCACCCGTTGTATGTGAGCGTTGAGTCTATCACACCCGATCATCATGTCGTTTCTCGAAACGACAAACTGTCGCAACGGCGCACAGTCGGGGAGAACACAATTTTATCTTAAAATTTTAGTGAGGGATCACCTTATAAAGCTACCGTCGTTCTAAGCAAAATAAGGTGCATAAAAAGGATTAACATCACATGCAATTCATAAGTGACATGATATGACCATGATCTTGTGCTTCTTGATCTCCATCACCAAAGCACCGGCATGATCTTCATCGTCACCGGCGCCACACCATGATCTCCATCATCGTGCCGCCATCGAGGTTGTCGTGCTATCTATGCTATTACTACTAAAGCTACAACCTAGTAATATAGTAAACGCATCTGCAAGCACAAACGTTAGTTTAAAGACAACCCTATGGCTCCTGCCGGTTGCCGTAGCATCGGCGTGCAAGTCGATATTTAACTATTACAACATGATCATCTCATACATCCAATATATCACATCATGTCTTTGGCCATATCATATCACATGCATACCCTGCAAAAACAAGTTAGACGTCCTCTAATTTGTTGTTGCATGTTTTACGTGGCTGCTATGAGTATCTAGTATGATCGCATCTTACTTACGCAAAGCCACAACGGTGATATGCAAATTGCTATTTAACCTTTTTCCAAGGACCACCTCGGTCAAATCCGATTCAACTAAAGTTGAAGAAACAGACACCCGCCAGTCATCTTTGTGCAACAAGTTGCATGTTAGTCGATGAAACCGGTCTCTCGTAAGCGTATGAGTAAGGTTGGTCCGGGCCGCTTCAATCCAACACTACCGCCGGATCGAGAAAAGACTAAGGAGGGCACCAAATCGAACATCAACGCCCACAAAAACTTTTGTGTTCTACCCGAGATTTCATCTACGCATGAACCTAACTCATGATGCCACTGTTCGGGAACGTTGCATGGGAAACAAAAAATTTCCTACGCACACGAAGACCTATCATGGTGGTGATCATCTACGAGAGGGAGATCGGATCCACATACCCTTGTAGATCGCTAAGCGGAAGCGTCAATAAACGTGGTTGATGTAGTGGTACGTCTTCACGATCCGTCCCATGATCCGTCCCACGAACCGTCTCGTGCTCCGTCCCGATCAAGTGCCGAACGGACGACACCTCCGCGTTCGGCACACGTACAACTCGATGAGGATCTCCGCATTCTTGATCCAACAAGAGAGATGGGGATGTAGATGGGTTCCCCGGCAGTGCGACGACGCTTCGGTGGTGGTGGTGATCTATTCCTGCAGGGCTCCGCCCGAGCTCCGCAGAAAACCGATCTCGAGGAAGAACTACGATCTAGAGGAGAGGGCAGCTAATACGTCTCAAACGTATCTATAATTTTTGATGGTTTCACGCTGTTATCTTGTCAACTTTGGATGTTTTGTTTACCTTTTATATCTTTTTTGGGACTAACTTATTAATTCAGTGCCAAGCGCTAGTTCCTGTTTTTTCTGTGTTTTTGACTCTTTTCAGATCAGATTTTGGAACGGAGTCCAAATAGAATAAAATCCCCGAAATATTTTTTTCCAGAACGGAAGAAGATCGGGAGGCTTGAGGGCCAAGCAAGTGGGCCCACAAGGGGCCCACAAGCCCTGTTGTCACGGCTAGGGGGAGGTCGCGGCAACCAAGCTTGTGGCCCCCCTGGCACTCCCCTGCCCTAGGTCTTTGGCCTATAAATTCCCTAAAAATCCAGAAAAAATCAGGGCATCCACGAAAACACTTTTCCGCCGCCGCAAGCTTCCGTTTCCGCGAGATCTCATCTGGAGACCCTTCCCGGTGCCCTGCCGGAGGGGACTTTGGAGTTGGAGGGCTTCTTCATCAACATCACCGCCCCTCCAATGACTCGTGAGTAGTTCACTTCAGACCTACACGTCCGTAGTTAGTAGCTAGATGGCTTCTTCTCTCTCTTGGATCTTCAATACAAAGTTCTCCATGATCTTCATGGCGATCTATCCGATGTAATCCTCTTTGGCGGTGTGTTTGTCGAGATCCGATGAATTGTGGATTTGTGATAAAATTATCTATGATATATATTCGAGTCTTTGCTGATTTCTTATATGCATGATTTGATATCCTTGTAAGTCTCTCCGAGTCTTGGGTTTTGTTTGGCCAACTAGATCTATGATTCTTGCGATGGGAGAAGTGCTTGGTTTTGGGTTCATACCGTGTGGTGACCTTTCCCAGTGACAGAAGGGGCGGCAAGGCACGCGTCGTGTTGTTGCCATCAAGGGTAACAAGATGGGCTTTTTTCGTAGATATGAGATTGTCCATCTACATCATGTCATCTTGCTTAAGGCGTTACTCTGTTCTCATGAATTTAATACACTAGATGCATGCTAGATAGCGGTCGACGTGTGGAGTAATAGTAGTAGATGCACAAAGTATCGGTCTACTTGTTTTGGACGTGATGCCTATAGATATAATCATTGCCGTAGATAACATCACGACTTTGCGCGGTTCTATCAATTGCTCGACAGTAATTCGTTCACCCACCGTCTACTTGCTTTCATGAGAGAAGCCACTAGTGAATACTACGGCCCCCGGGTCTATTCACACCTATCGTTTCCACTTTCGCTTTTACTTTTCTTTGTTTCTTTGTTGCTTTCAGTTCTCACTTGGCAAACAATCTATAAGGTATTGACAACCCCTTCATAGCGTTGGGTGCAAGCTTTTTGTGTTTGTGCAGGTACTTGTGATAATCCTTCACTGGATCGATACCTTGGTTCTCAAAACTGAGGGAAATACTTACCACTGCTGTGCTACATCGCCCTTTCCGCTTTGAGGGAACACCAACGCAAGGCTCCAAGGCCACGGGGGAATCCTTTGCATATTTTCCAAGGAAGTCCCTAAAGACGTAGCCGTAGCTGAAGGATTCCTGGTGCCGTTGCTGAGGAGTATCAAGACAAGAATAGTCTCCCTTCAGCACGCTTGTTTCTGGCGCCGTTGGAAGGTCTTTTGTTGAAGTAGCAGCAGCACGTGGCAAAGTTGTGTCTCAAAAGCCCTAAACCTCTAATATATATATAGGAGGATGGAGGAGGCAGCCTTGGCGCCACAAGGGAGACTCCCTTGGGTCGGCCGAAGTGGAGGAGGGAGGAGTCCTCCTCCAATCCCACTTGGATTAGGACTCCTTCCTTAATTACCCACCTCTTTTGGAATTTCCACTTTTTCCTCATGGGCTTTCCTTGGATGACTTTCTCAGCCCATTATGCCTTATTGCGCATACAATAAACCCACGTGGACCCCTTGGGGCGTGGTGGCCCCACCCAGTGGGCCCCCGGAACACATTCGTCACTCCCGGTACACTGCCGTCAATGCCCGAAAACCTTCCGGAATCCAAATACCAACTTCCTATATATCAATCTTCATTTCCGGACCATTCTGGAACTCCTGGTGACGTACGGGACCTCATCCGGGACTCCGAACAAAACTTCGGTCACCAACACATATAACTCAACTATACCGAAACGTCACCGAACCTTAAGTGTGTAGACCGTGCGGGTTCGAGAACTATGCAGAGATGACCTGAGACACTCTCTGGTCAATAACCAACAACGGGACCTGGATGTCCATATTGGCTCCTACATATTCTATGAAGATCTCTATCGGTTGAACCTCTATGTCAAGGATTCATATAATCCTGTGTACTATTCCCTTTGTCCTTCGGTATGTTACTTGCCTGAGATTCGATCGTCGGTATATCCATACCTAGTTCAATCTCGTTACCGACAAGTCTCTTTACTCGTTCCGTAATACAAGATCCCGCAACTAACTCCTTAGTCACATCGCTTGCAAGGCTTGCTATGATGTTGTATTACCGAGTGGGCCCCCGAGATACCTCTCCGTCACACGGAGTGACAAATCCTAGTCTTGATCCATGCCAACCCAACAGACACCTTCGGACATACCTGTAGAGCACCTTTATAGTCACTGAGTAACGTTGCGACGTTTGATACACACAAGGTATTCCTCCGGTGTCCGGGAGTTGCATGATCTCATGGTCATAGGAACAGATACATTGAAATGCAGAAAACAGTAGCAATAATCTGACACGATCATATGCTACGTTTATAGTTTGGGTCCTTTCCATCACATCATTCTCCCAATGATGTGATCCCGTTATCAAGTGACAACTCTTGCCTATGGTTAGGAAACCTTAACCATCTTTGATCAACGAGCTAGTCAACTAGAGGCTTACTAGGGACAGTGTTTTGTCTATGTATCTGTGACAGCCCGATGCCGACGTTCTAGAAGATTCCCCTTTCTTTCCGTTTCCGTCGTGTGGGTATTTACATTTGTCGCATCATCATCGCATCATGCACATCATCAGCATTGCATCGGCATCTCTGTTGCCGCCAGTTTTCAAACTTGCATCCGTTGTTAGCTGCCGGTTCTCGTCGTTGTCCGTTCTGAGCCCAACAGCACTCGCACGCGCCCGCGGCATCGTCAAAACCCTGTTTTAAAAGCGCGTTGAAAACTTTCTCTGTTCGGGGTGAAACTTGGCATGCAGTCGTAATTAGTTATAGCTAGGCCGCCTGTCAAATTTTGTCGCGATCGGAGTTCGTCTGGTACCCGAACGGTTGACCGTAGCGGCACCGTATTGGGTCTACCGTCGGACGTCTGTCGGTGTTTTAAAAATCGTTGCCGCGCCGCCCATTCTCCCTCTCGTCTCCGGTTAACCACTCTACATGGCCTCTTAACCGTTCCCGCGTTCGGAATTATCCGAATCCGACCGCACGGTCGGATCCGGAACGGAATTCTGGTTAACCTAGCCCCCCATTTGTTCATAAATAGACCCCTCCTATTATTTTGGGACAACCTACCACTCTCTCCTCCTCGTTTTCCGTGCAGCCCCCACCAAATCCTAGCCTCCCACCTCTCTCTCTCCCCCTCCAGCCGCCAGGCCCACGAAGCCCATCTGGGGCCCGCCCGAGCCCGGTTCATCCGCGACGCCGCTTGGAGCCGAGGCTCCCGCAGCCAGCTCCCGCGCCTCTCCTCCGCGCCCAGCCGGCTGGTGAGCCACCGGAGCCGCAGGGACCAGCCCCGGCGCGGCCGCTGCTCGCCGGTGCGCAGCCGCTGCCCGGATCCGCCTCTTGCCGGCCTCCCGTCGCGGCCTCCTGCCCGAGCTCCTCCCATCAAAGCCCCAAGTTGCAGCAGGCCGAGCCGCCGCCGCCTACCTCCTTGCCCCGCCGCGTGCTCGCCGCCGGCCGCCATGTGCCCGCCGTCCCCTCCGTCGGGAACGGGTTCCCGCTGCCCGGATCCGCTCCAGGACGCCGGGATCTGGCCTCCCTTGCCCCCGCCGCCGGCCGCCGCGAGGCTGTGCCCTCGGGCACGATGAGGAGGGCGTTCCCAGCGCATGGTCGCCCCGCGTGGGCCTCCCAGCCGAGCAGGCCGAGGGCGCAACCGGCCGACCCAGGCTCCTCTGCCCCGAGGCCCACCTCTCCTCCGCTCCCTGGCCCAGGAGCCTCCACCAGCCCCTCCAGGCCGGCCCAGGTATGCAGCCCCCAAGCCTTATATATTGCGCCCCTGCGCTGCTTAGCTATTTTGCGCCCCCTGTTCGGCTCAGTAGCAATTTATGATTTTTCCGAATTAGTTGTATTCCACGAATTAGCTAAATATATAAACGCGTGTAACTTTTTATCCGTGTGTCGGAACAAGGCGTGTAGCATACGGATTTCGTGTAGTTTTGCGCGTAGATTATGTTGGTGCAACTTGCATATTTGTTTGATTTAGTTTAGCGTGCCTAATGCCTAGGTTTACGTGCTGTCTAGATAAGATAGTGTCCGTATTTATTTTTCGCGCAAGTCCGGTTAGCTCGAATGCCTTAGATAAAATGTCCATGTTTTAGGAACCTCTTTTCCATGTATTTTAGAGTAGCCGTTGGTATTTTTGCGCGTAGGGAATTGCCGCTAGTTTATTTTCCGTGCTTAGGACTTTATCTCGCATTTACATGTGGTGAAATTAATGTTGTGCAACCCAACATATTTTATATGTTTTCGGGGTAGAAAAATCCATAGAATTTTTCTGTGCAATTAGTTTTGGCTTTTGAGCAAGTTAGTTCGCGCGATATTTTGCCATGTTGACCTCTTGTCTATTTCGTAGGATTTATTCCGTGCTTCGTTTGATTAAGTTGTCAACTAGGGAGTTGTTCTTGGATGTTTACTCTAGCCCCTGGTATTTTTGGTTACAATAGAAATGCATGTTTAGGTGTGGTTTGATTGCTCTCAAGTTGCTAGAAATAGTGATGTTTTAGATATGCTGAAATATTTCTAAGTCTGGAATCTGTTATATTTTGTTGTTGTTTTGTTTTGCTTCTATCTTTTGATGTGTAGCTCTTTTGAGGTTGGTGCAATGGAGTAAGTTGTAGACTTTGTGACTCTCTAGCATGATGTGAATTTTTATGCCATTTGGAGTCCTGTAGCTTATGGTTTTGCTGCTGTCAATATGGCTTCAGATCGAAAACTGCCTTTTCATGAAGTGTAATTTTCACTAAGTCTGAAACTGTGTGTGAGAAGCCATTTTGTGACTTCATTCCCTAGTGATCCATGATGCCATGCTAGTTGTTGTTAGTTGTATGTTGTAGTGCTTCTTGCTCTCTGTCGTCTCATGTCTTGGTTGAGCATGTTGGGATTTTGTAGCTCGTAGTTGTGGGGTGTAGAAAATGCTATGTGGCTGATTTTGGCAAATTGTAGTGATTTCTTGTTTTGCTCGTAGCTTTTGATCCGTAGCTCCGTTTTGATCGTATCCTATATGAAACTTGCTTAGAATCTCGTGTAGTTTAATTTTCTCTTGCTGGTTGTATGTTTTGAAGTACTCGTGACCGTCGTTGCACACATATTGCATTCATGCCATCATATCTTCCGGTGCTTGTATCTTTTGACCTGTAGCTCCGTTGGAGATGATCTCTATGTGTAAATTGCTTGAAATGACGCGTAGAATCACGTGAACCTATTTATTTTGTTGTTTAACAACTAATTAAATGTGTTAGTTCAGATCTGGACAGAATTATAAATTAACATGTGAGGTCGTCTCGGAGATGCTATATGTCATTTCCGACCTCATTTAAAATGCCTAGATAGGTAGTTTAATTACGCTTCACCTCTTGCCATGTTTAACTACATTTAATGTTTCCGTGTATCTAATCGGGATAGAACTAAATAATTAACGTGGAGTTTCGTCAAATATGCAACTCGTTGCATATTGAACTTCACTTAATGTGTAGTATCTGCTTCTGTGAATTGTCATGTCATGACTTGCATGTATTCAGCTGCTCATGCATCATTTGTGTTGTGCACCGTGTGGTGAATTCCGTGTGTTGATTTGTGTTTCCGGTTTGCTTCGTCTCGATAGAGTTCCGCAGCATGCCGGATTGTGAGGACCCGTTCGACTACGTCGGTTCGTCTGCTTCACGAAGGCATTCTTCTTCCAAGCGGGATCTCAGGCAAGATGACCATTTCCCCAGATACCATTACAATTATTGCCATGCTAGTTATTTCGATGCTATCGTTATGTCTCGTTGCCTACCACATGTTACATATCAGCCTCTCAACAATGCCATGAAAACCTTCAACCTGTTCAACCTAGCAAACCACTGATTGGCTATGTTACTGCTTGCTTAACCTTGTGTAGCGTTGCTAGTTGCAGGTGCAGTTGCTTCCATGTGAAAGCATGGGTTCCTTGTTATATCACCATATTAAATGATATTTAAATTTAATGCACCTATATACTCGGTAAAAGGTGGAAGGCTCGGCCTTTCTAGCCTGGTGTTTTGTTCCACCTTTGCCCCCTTAGTTTTCGGCTACCGGTGTTATGTTCCATAATTGAGCGCTCCTAACACGATCGGGGTTGTTATGGGGACCCCCTTGATAATTCGTTTTAGATTAAAGCTGGTCTGGCAAGGCCCAACTTTGGTACTACATTTGCCTAATCACCTAATAAAATTGCATAGGGACTTTCCGGACCCCGACGATAATTTAATCAACCACCGGGCCAGTGCTCCTCATGAGTGTTGGTCCAAAACAGAGCAGCTTATTAACACTACCCGGGGCAACTCGACATTTGGCGTGGTAACTATCGCTCATCCGTCGTGTTCTGAGAACGAGATACGCGGCTCCTATCGGGATCGTCGACACGTCGGGCGGCCTTGCTGGATTAGTTTTACCTTTGACGAGATATCTTGTGCATCGGGATTCCGGTGATGCTTTGGGTAATCTCAGAGTTGAGGTTTTCCACTAAGGAATCCGACGAGATCGAGAGTGTCGTGATTGAGGATTTCTATGCGGCTTGTGGTAATTTGTGATGGACTAGTTGGAGCACCCCTGCAGGGTTAAATCTTTTCGGAAAGCCGTGCCCGCGGTTATGTGGCAACGTGGAAACTTTGTTTAACACTGGTTCTAGATAACTTGAAGTTAACTTAATTAAAACTTGCCAACTGTGTGTAACCGTGACTGTCTCTTTCGTGAGTTCCTTCTCCGATCGAGGACACGGTGGGGTTATGTCTGACGTAGGTTGGTGTTCAGGATCATTCTTTTGATCATCAGTAGTTCATGTCCGCTATGCGTAGATCTTCCCCCTCTTATTTCTTGTACTCGCAAGTTTAGCCACCAAATATATGCTTAGTCGCTGCTGCAACCTCACCACTTAACCATACCTCACCCATTAAGCTTTACTAGTCTTGATACCTTTGGAAATGAGATTGTTGAGTCCCCTGTGGCTCACAGATTACTACAACACCAGTTGCAGATACATGTAAAGGTTACTTGACGCGAGCGCGTTGATTGTTCATTTGGAATTGCTGCTTCTTATTCTTCTTCTTCGATCTAGGATGGGTTCCAGGGCGGCAGCCTGGGATAGCAAGGATGGACGTCGTTCTTCTTTTCTCGTTTGTTTTCGTCCGTAGTCGGACCCTGCTCTTCATCATGATGTTTATGTATTGTACTGCTGTGACTCTGATGTAGCTTGTGGCGAGTGTAAGCCAATTCTATATATATATCTCTACTTTTCAGTACATGTACTTGTAACGATATCCATTCTTGCGACACGACGAGATGCGCTTCTATCCCCGACAAGGCCTTCGTGCCAAATTGAGGATAGGGTCGCATCTTGGGCGTGACAGTATCCACACATGTATTTGTGTTTCCAATCCATACAATTATAGCATGGATAATAAATGATTATCATGAACAAAGAAATATGATAATAACTAATTTATTATTGCCTCTAGGGCATATTTCCAACAGTACTGCCAGATGTCCGGCGTCGCCGCCATCCTCAACCTTAGCGACAACGACATCTCCGGCCTGATCCTGCTAAAGGTCAGGCAGATGAAGACGTTGCAGGTGCTTGACCTCAGCTATGACAACCTCTCCGGTGGCATCACACTGGAGCTCAGCGGCCTCACAGAGAGTGAGATTCTTGACCTCCGCCAGAACCGTCTGACGGGCTCCATCCCGCCAACGCTCACCAAGCTCCACTTTCTCTCCGACTTCAACGTCGCGCACAACGATCTCGAGGGCCCGATCCCGACCAGAAGGCAGTTCGATGCTTTCCTGGCAACGAACTTCGCGGGGAACCCAAAGCTTTGCAGTGAGGCAATCTCGGTCCGCCGCGACAACAAGACCGAGACGACGACATTCATCGTCCAAGCAGGGGGGGGGGGCGACAGCCTGGCGGCCGCAGCGCACGCGAGGTGCCTGAGGCGAGCGAGCGAGGAGGGCATGGGGAGGAAGCAGACGACGACCATTTGGAAGCGGGAAGGGAGGGAGAGCACAACAACGACAACTAGTCAATGTTGCTTAGGTTGACTAGTCAACTCGACTGAATACAGAGCTATATGGTGAGCTAGTGACCGTATAATCACGTCAACACGTATATAATGACCGTAATAAGTGTATTCTAAAGTCCAATGACCGTAGTGGGCTTTCGACTCAAATACAATGACCGTGGGTGTATTTATCTCTACTATTAACCATGCTCTATAGCCTTAGCGCAGTTTTCCTACCCTAGCCGCCGCGAGGAGCCAAGCGACTAGGGAGGCGTTTTTCTTCCACCGGATCTCCATCAGTCAGGGTGTTGGCCCCTCTCCCTCCGACCGCTGCTTGGGCGGCAGGAGGGAGGGGGACCCCGTTCCTCCCGTGTGTAGTTAGGGTTTGGATCTGTAGGTCGTGGTGCATCATTGAGGTGGTGGGAGCGGCGTCTAGACGAATAAATCTGCTTCAACTTCACTCTCATACCGGCGTTGTCCTTCATGGCGGCATCTCGGAGTTGATGGCATCGTGTGTTTGCCGAACCTTCAGATCGACAGCGTTAGGGTTCATGGATGGTGTCGTCGTCGGCGGCGGCGGCGACTCCATCAGGTGTGTCTCGACTTCTGCGCTGTCCCCGTTGCTGCAACGTTGTCTCCGACGTCATGATGGAGCAGGGAGGTTTTGTCGTTCAGGAGTACGCGCGGACGGTAGTCTACACAAGTGACAGCTGGAAGATGGTGCATCTTGTGTTGGGTTTGTGGTTGGTGGATGACAATTTTGGTTTCCTGCTTAGACGTTGTCGTCTTGCGGGGTGCGAGATTTGGAGTTCGATGGCGTGTCCGGGGACATGTTGCTCCGATGTGATTCTTTAAGTGGCAATGGTTTTACTTCTGACAGACTACTTTGAAGGTCCATAAAGCTGCAGAGCAACAATGGAGCCGCGTCGAGCTCGGAAGAAGAGGTGATTTGGCTTTTTTTCCCTTTCGATGGCGGCTTTGCTGGTGTCGAAGAAGAGAGACATGCAATGATATTTTGCATAAGATAATTCTATCTTTTCAATCTTGTAAAGTCGGTGTTTACGTATTTTGTAACTTGATCTTATTCTATAAACGAGACACGTATTATCATAAAAAAAACTATGCTTTAATATTGATGAATACGTGGCACACATGTCGGAATTTTGGCACCAGATACATCGTGGAGGGCCTTACGCAGCTTGTTTCCCCAATCTATTTCCTAGCGACAACCAAAGATCCAAATCTTCGCTAGCGACTCGATCGGATCTCATCTCCAGCCGGCGCCGGCGACCATGGCTCGCCGTCACCTCCTCCTCCTCCCTCTCCTCGCCCTTGCCTTCTCCTCCGCCGTCGCCGCCCCTGAGGTACCCAGCTCTCCCACTCTTAGCAATCCCTTATCTCCGTCGCCCCCTAACGATGGCTCCATCCGTACGCGGCCACAGGGACAGGGAGATGCCGCCGCCTTCATCGATGGCGCGTCGCACCGCTACCTGCGGGATCAGCAAGACGACCAGGTTCGGCCTCCGATTATCCCTTCTCTTTCTCTACGGACTAACCCGTTGCTGCTTCTCACGCGCTCGAACGACTCTTCCAGCTAATCCATGCCGGATTCCGGTTTTTAGTTCGTAGGATATGTGACGAAAATACCAGACAAACATTCGATTCAAAACACAAACACCAGATGACAGCACGGAATACCAGTAGCTGTTACAACGCGATATGATGCATTTACTTCTGGGGCTTGAAGAGAGCGAATATAGCTAATGGATCGTCAACTACCCAGCCATATATGTCAATGTCATCTACAGGGTACTTAATCAGATAGTTGTGTTATCTTTTAGCTACAGGTAGTTACATGCATAGCAACGTGTTAATCAGAGGTACCTATATAAGTCAGCATCTTAGCTGACCTGCATGACAAGAACTCGTTTTTTTTTGGAAAGGCCCAGCTTGTTGCTGGTGTTCCATTGATTTAGCAGGAGGGGATGACAAAGTTGTTGATCAAGTGATTGGTGGTCTGTAGAGGAGAACAAGGCCAGAGAGTAAAAATTACACAGCCCACCCATTGGTGTTGCTGGCTCTAAAAGGAGGTTTCCTATGATTTTATTTTCACGTCGGGTCTCCAATGGGGTGCTCGATGCATGTTGCTCCTGCCAACCTCCATTGCTCCATGTCTAGCGTGCAGGCATCTGCAATGTGCTGCTCATTTGGCAGCTTGCCTCTAAATACACACGCGTTGCGCTCCATCCAGATGTGCCATGAGATCAGTGCCACCATTCTTTTGATGGCCTTCCTCCCGCTTGGCTCCGTTGCTTGAACGATCAGTTGTACCTTTTCTGCCGTCGTCGACCCCGAGTGCCAGGTTTCAGGCTGAAGCGTCTTGCAACCCACCCATGTAGCCGCATTGCGCCAGACCTGAAGGGTCACGGGGCATTCCCAGAACAAGTGCATCGATGTCTCCAGGTTTCTCAGCAGAGCTGACAGTAGTAAGAGTTTTTGCAGCTCCTCCTCTATGGCCGGTCATTGCACCATAACCTGTTCAGGTGTAGCAGCCAGAGGAACCTCTTGATTTTCCCCGGTGCCCAGACCTTCCATATCAGCTGTCTGAACTGGCATTGCTGGCTCTCATTGAATTGCGCGTTGCAAGCAGACTTTGCAGTGTATTGGCCCGAACCATTTAGCGTCCACCTGATCTCATCTTCAGAGCCCTCTTGCAAAGTGGTCCCCGCTTGTCTGATCTCTCTAGCGAGTTCGATGATCTGGGGAAGGATGGAGTTGTAGTCCCCATGTCACAGGTCCAAAATCCACCTGTCATCTTGCAATGCCTCCCGGTCTGACCTGTTCTTCCGGAAGGATTTGGCAAAGAGTGTCGGGAACGCCTAGCTTAGCTGTCTGCCACCCAGCCAAGAGCAGAACCAGAAAGAGGTCCGTGATCCATCTCCGATTGTCACCGCCGTCGATGAAGCAAACATGTTTCTGTCAGCCAGATTGCAGGGCGTTCCAGTGCCTACCCATGGTCGCCGGGGCTCCTTCCGTGCAAGCCACAACCACCGCAGTCGCAAGGCCCGGGCGAACTTGGACAGGTCATGGATGCCCAGCCCATCACAGATCTCCGGTGAGGCCACCGTCTTCCACGCCACCTTGCACTTCCCTCCCAAGATCTCATCATCCTGTGCCCAGAGGAAACGACGCCGTGATTTATCGACGTCCTTGTAGAACTTTTTGGGCGTCCGTATCGCGGGGATGGTGAACGTTCGCATGACCGACAGCACGCAGCGAACCAGCACCCGGCGGTCGGCCATAGGCAGCAGGCGGCCTTTCCACCCTGCCAGCCGCGCTCTAATCCTATCTAGGATAAATTGGATATGCACCCGCCTAATTCTACCAATCACGATGGGTAATCCTATAGATATCTAATTGGGAAAGAAGCCGTTCTACCTTCGAAATTCTGCAGAACACTATCTAAGTCGACGTTGTCGCAGCAGATGGGTACAACTGAGGATTTCGACATGTTCACTCGAAGGCCAGTAGCATCTCCAAACCCCTCCAGAATTTTGATGAGGGCATCAATCTCCTGGCGATCTGGCTTGATGAAGATGATAGCGTCGTCTGCGTACAGACTTGTACGCATCCGCGCCGCTGATCCGGGTATAGCAGCGAGGTGACCCATCCTAGTCTCAGCCTCCAGTAGCCGGTGCAAAGGGTCGATGCACAGGAGGAATAGCAGCGGGGAGAGTGGGTCACCCTGCCGCAGTCCACGCCTGTGATCTATGCTGTCACCCATTCAGTAGGCATGTCGATGACGATGAGGACAGTAGCAGTGCCACCCAGTCCCTCCATCTCGGGGGGAAACCCATCCTCTGCAGCAACTCCATAATGTACTCCCAGGAAACACTATCGAAGGCCCTTGCTATGTCTAATTTTAGTAGGAGCGCAGGTGTTTTGTGTCGATGCAGAGCCTTAACGCTGTTCTGGACGTGTAGGTAGCTGTCATGGATGCACTTTGTTCTCTGGAAAGCCGTTTGTGCCGGGGAGATGATCTTGTCGATGACAGAGGCTAGTCGCATGGAAAGAACTTCTGTGATCAATTTTGCAATTGAGTGGATCAGGCTAATAGGTCTGAAATCTCCCATGGTTGTTGCCCCGTCCTTCTTTGGAATGTGGGCTATCATGGCAGTGTTTAAGTCCGAGAAATCTCCCCCAGCCATGTTATAAAAATGGTTGAACACTGCCATCACATCATCCTTGATAGTATTCCGGCAAGCTCTGAAAAAAATCCCCGAATATCCGTCCGGGCGGGGAGCTTTTTCCGCAGGAGAGGCCATGATCGCTGCCCAAATCTCTGCTTCAGAGAAAGGGTTATCCAATCCTTCGTTCTGAATCCTTGGCACCTCAAGTTCCTCCCAGTTGATGGAGCATTTTCTGGCTTGCTTTGTATCCAGCAAGTCCATGAAGTGGCTGTGAGCAACCTTAGCCTTGTCTTCGTGGCTTGTGGCGACGATTGTATCAGCATGCAGCGAGTGAATGTAGTTTTTCGTCTCCGTGAATTGATCTTGGCCTGAAAAAATGCAGTCTTTGCATCCCCTGCTCTAAGCCATGTGATCCTCGAGGCCTGCCTTTTTCGAGCTCTTTCAATAGCAGCCAGCCCAACGATTCTCTGCTTTAACTGCTTCCTCAGGTGGAATTCACTTGTTGTTAGCTGTCTCTTCTCTTGCGCAACATCTAGCCTCAGAACCACCACGCAAGCAAGGTGCAGCTGAATTTTTGCATCACTAGACAGCGTCTTTGCCCAGATTTTCAGATCAAACGCAGTCGTCCTCAATTTCACCTTCATTCTTACAATTGGGCAAGTGTGGTTGACCGTTCACTTCCAAGCCTTCTCCACAGTCTCCTGAAAATGCGGGGACCGTGGTCAGAAGGACTCGAAGCGGAATGGTTTCCTCCTGCGTGGCGCGGCAGTGTTTGCGAGCAGCAGCGGGCAGTGATCGGAGCATGTCGTGGAGGCCGCCATCAGCATAAAATTTGGGCAGAGGGCATCCCATTCAAGATTGCAAAAAACCTTGTCGATGCTCACTATTGTTGGTTGCTCTCGCTCATTGGACCAGGTGAAGCGCCTGTTCTTACATTTGATCTCCCTCAGGCATACATGGTCAATTGCCGCTCTGAATTTGCCCATGATCTGCCTGTTTAAATTCAGGTTGTTCCTGTCCCTTGCTTCATAGATGATGTTGAAGTCTCCATTTAGCACCCATGCCCCCCCCCCCCTGTGGTGGCGCAGCTTGCACCAGCTCAGCAAGGAATGCATCCTTGCGCGCGTCGTCGACTCGCCCGTACACTGTTGTTAGCCAAAAAGAAGAGCTGCAGTGGGCGACCGAGACCTTGGCCGTGATAGAGAAGCAGACAACGGCATGGGTTGTGATGTCAACTGTATCTTTGCTCCATAAGATCGCTGCACCTCCCCTAGTGCCCATGGCAGGCAGCACGACACATCCTTCCAGCGCAGTTCCTCCAACTTCTCTGACCAGGCTTGGAGTCCAGTTTTCTAGCTTTGTGTCTTGCAAGCACAAGATGGTCACTCTGTGAGCATCAGCAATTTCGCGAACCGCAACTCTTCTTCCTGGTGAGTTCAACCCCCTAACATTCCAGCTCATAATTGCACAGGTTGTGCTAATCATTTGACACGAATTGCTTCTCCGCCAACAAACACTGATCTATTAAAGAAGGAATGCAACTACAAGCACACCAGCCACATAGCAGGGGCACACCAGAGACCACCAACAGGTCCAAGATTCTCTGGTGCGAATCAGTCCTACTAATCCTATCACTAACATCATAGAAGACTACCATTAAATCTAACTTGAATTGGCTTAAGGCCAATCGTTGACGGAGAGTAATACTAATGCATCTAACATCACTAAACTAAGCCGCGGCGTCATCGCCGACCTCTGGTCCTTTCCATGCCACCAGCAATGCGGAGTGCCTCCGGGTCGAGGCGGGTCAGCTTGTCGATGATGTTGATGTCTTCCTCCATGAGCGGGTCTTCTAAGCGGCGAATGGGCGCCTCTGCCACCTTCGCGGTCATCTTCTCCTTGGGATCCAGCAGGCCAAGCTTCTTGACCAGCAGGAGGGAGGCGCGCTGCGAAGCAGGCACCGTGGACTGGGTGGCAGCTTGCCGAGCACTCTGTCTGACAGACACAGAGGCAACTCAGGTCTTAGGTGGTGCGGCAGAGCGCGCTCTTGGCGCAGTAGCAGCAAGAGGTTGCTGAATGTTGGTGAAGAGTTGCTGTTGCTGCTCATTGCTTTGCGGTGCTAGAGTGGGGTTAAGTTGCCTGACTCGCTGCGTTATGGCACCAACCTGCATGGTCGTTGTGATCTTGGAGCTGGTAGCTTGACAGGCAGCAGCAACAGATCCCCTAGTGAAGTCCAGAGGAGCTGCAAGCGCGCCTGCAATGATGTCGTCCAGCTCCAGCTGCATGCTGTCCACCCGTGGAGGGGATGGGATCATCTTGGTAGCAGAGGTGAAGAAGTCGCCCATGGGGTCTTCATCTTGATGCTAGGCAGCCACCAGAGTTTGGGCAGCCACCAGAGAAGGCAATGACTACCTTGGAGCCAGCTGCAGTGAAGGTGTGGCCTTCTTGATGCTGATGTCGGCACGCTCTCCTGTGCGACGTCCCCCATCGCTGCGCCGGCTGATCGGCCTCCTGCTCCTATGGCCCGTGGAGCTGGCCGCATCCCCCTTGGCTTTTGCACCTGGCCCGCCTGGCCTCGGTCGAGAAGGGTGTCCTTCCAGGAGCGACGTCTACCACCCTCCCCGTCGTTGTCGTCGTCGCGGTCCCGACGCGGCCCTAGTTGTAGGACCTTGCAGCCCGAGGGGGTGACCAGGGCGTGGTGCCGACGGCCGTGCCCTTGGTCGTCCTTGACATGCATGGTCCAGTGGCCCGGCCAGACCTGCGGAAGCGATCGCCCATCGTCGGACCCAGAGGAGGGCAGGCCACTCTGCGCAGAGTGCGACGAGCGCGGCGAGAGGGGTGGCCAGTCCTCCATGCGGTTGACGTGGATGAGCATGTCGTGGCGCCTGACTCGAGGGGGGGGTGCCACTTCCTTGCTTAGCCTCGACGCGCCTAGCACCCCGCAGCATCCGCCAGATGGTGTGCGTGGTGGGGATGAACGCCACAACCCACACCCAACAAGCGAACGTCTTCATGTGGCCGCGCTCGCGGGTGCGAGTGTCGAGGCGGTCGATGATGCACTTGTTGCCGAGCACCTTTGCTACCCCCTCGACGGACCACATCTGCATGGGCATCTTCTCAATGATGACGTGGACGTGGAGCATGAAGTCTTGGGACACGGCATGATCGTCCTCGTGCCACGGCTTGATGGTGAAGGAGACTCCGTCAACGGTGATGGCGCCCAGGCGGACGGCGTTGTCCCGATGTGCCGGCATCTCGAAATGCACGAGAAAGTCCTTCGAGTCGTGGCTTGTGTCGTGCATAAGGTGTGCCAGAGTGTGTAGCTCGGCGTCGAAGGCGCGCCCCACCTCATGGGACTGGCCGCGTGCCGCTTCACCGTGGAGGTGAGCAGCACAACGTGGCGGCGCAGGAGGAAGGTTTGATGCTCCATGGTCGGCGTCTCGATCACCACCTTGTGGTTGGTCCTTGGGCGCCCAGACGGGTTGGTGTGGTTGACACGCACCATGGCAGGCGTCGGGAAGCAGAGATGCCCTTGAACCGGCCCACGCGCAGCCGGAGCCCCGAGCCTTTCCTTGACGGAGCCCTCACTGCACTTGTTGTTTGGATGCCTTGACCGAGCCTCGAGCTTGCAGATGATGCAGTGGATTGGGTCTCTACAATCGACGGGGCGGTGCTTGGAGCTCAGGCATATGAAACAAAGCCCTTTGAAGCGCCTTAAGAAGGCCTCGCGCCCGGCGTTGGCATTGAAGTCGGGTGGTTGGCTAGAGCGCGGCCGCGGAGCTCCATCCAGTCAATGCCATGACTCGGGCTCGGGGAGGGGCGAACCACAATGGACTTGAGGCTGAGGTGGCCGAAAGAGGGTTCCCTAGCTTTATCCGGGGTGGAGAAGGCGGCCGCCGTCTTGGAACACTCCCCCTGGAGCAAGATTTGTGGCGGGGAGCCCGGGGTTGCCGAGGAGTGGCTGGGAGTCCGGCACCTTCGACAGACCGCTGGATCTGGCTAGATCTCGGACCGAGGCCGGCTGCCCCCATTCCTCGCTGTCCACCGAGCTGGACCACATAGATCCGGGGCTTGCGGAGCATGAGCGTCCCATGGGGCAGAGGGGTGGCGGATTCCGCTCGGATAATAGTTTGTTTTTTGTTTTTGTTTGCTAAGCACCTGCTTTTATACATGCTCGAATAGCACTTTACCCTTGCCTTGACTTGCCTCCCCTTACTGCTTCAAGTGTGACGATGATGATGGTTACCATGACAGATCAACCTTAGTTTTCGTTTTTATTTCATTCGTACTCCATGTGCCAGTATGATCTCATGATATATGCCTTGTGATGCTACAACAGGCCACGTCCATGTCACTTGATGAAGTTTCTGCAGCTGTTTCCGTCTTGCTTGGCTTTGCACCATCTGCCATGCTTCCTGCACCTTCTTCTGCAAAGGTTATTTAGCATGATATGGCTAGCGTTTGCATGCATCGTCTACCCCATCTAAACTATTCAACCTTTTGTCTATCTTGATTTTCAGTTAAATAAGCTGCTACTGCCAAAACCATTTGACAGGCCTCGTGCTGTTTTCTTGGTGCAAATTGATGGATCCCATGGTATGTTTATTTGTTGGGGGTAATTTTATCAGAATTATTCATGCATTTTGATGCAGCGACTAATGTTGTCTCTCTTGATCTTGTATCAGACTCTGTTGATAGCTTCATATCTGATGCTGGTAGTGTTTACAAAACCAAGATTGATAGTGCAAAAAATGCTGCTACAGGGCTTACAGGTCTGACTAATTACTGAGCATCTCCCTTCTTTTGGAACTTGGATGCCCCTACTTCTGTATCTGCCCTGTCAACACAAAAGTATCATTGATCATGTACCTTGCAGATAAGGATGAATTGATTGTCATTCGTTCAGATGAATCTTCTGGATCAGGTGTTCTTGATAATGAACTGACCAACTTGGTAAGTATACTATTTCTTTATCAGTAAACTAGTACTCCCTCCTAGTGAACTAAAACCACAACACTTATTTTGGATCGGAGGGAATACAATTTAGAAACTATAAGTAGAATTTTGTGTGTGCAGGCAACCTGGTTGGAGGGTTCCTATCAGAAGGCTGATGGCAAATTAAACATCCCCTTGAAGAGTGGAAACAGTCTTACTTTGCTCCTCAATAAGGTTAGCATCGCTTCGTCATCCATTTGCATACTAACCTGAACTTGGCTTCAAAAGAACATAACTCGTCTCTGAGGATTCATTGCTTTTCCTGTTAAAATTGGATGAGGTCACTTCCTACTTTGTGCAAAATTGACCACTAAATTGTAGGAATTATTTGACTTCATTTGCATGTTTACACAGGAAGTAGACATTAAATTTGCATCCAGCTTGATCTCTCTTCTGAAAACCATCAAAAGGGGTATTCAGGTTCACGAAGATTTCTCAGGAGGCATCGTGAGCCCTGCAGAGTTATTAGTTTGCCAGTTCACGGGCATTAAGGTAATTATAAGCATAAATCTTCTGCTTCAGTTTGAATATTCTTATAAACTGTGCACAGCAAATTTTTCGAGAGATCCTGTAACTATTCATTCCCCAGACCACACAGCAACAGTATCTTTATGCAATTTGAATATTCTTATGAAGCGCATGACCCCCCTATGTTAGTGATATGAATTTACTTATTTGATGGGTTTATTATTTAGGCTCTGGAAGATGAATATGGCTCTGCAGAAATTGTTAAGCAGGGAGCTGAAGTAGTTAGGACAGCTCTCACCAAAGCATTTGATCAACTGCAGGGAGTATATAACGGTAAGTTGCTTTGTGCCGTTGATTGTTGACTTGAAGCATCACCTTTTAAATGGGTACACTTGTTATATTTGCAGAACACTATTGACAGTTGCTTTGTTTCTTTCTGTTTCGACATTTATCATGTCTTAATGTAGGGAAAATTGTTGGGCTAGTAATGTCCACCAAGGAGGCTTCAACATCCTTGTCATCCATCATCGATGGACCCTCTTCATTGCACATCTCAAGACGGCTTGCAGAAGCATCCAGAACTAATGCTACAGCTTCTATAGCTGCTATATATCTTGTTAGACTGAGTCTTGCATGGATTACAGGGATCATCCTTCTTGTCTCAACGCTCATTGGGGTGAGTGAGCATGCTTTCTCCTAGTCTTGTCAATTACTGAATAACTTTGTCGAAACGCATCTCTGACGACACTACGTGCTGATTGTGCAGATTTGCCTGCTCATGAACATGCCGCTTACCAGGGACACACTCCTATATTCGAATGTCAAGATTGATTAGTTTGTGCTGCATATGAATTTTCACACGACGGCATGGAAGTTTTTAACAGTCATGCTTGGGTTTTTCCTTTGGACCCTGGGGTTTAACAGTAGGGACGCTGAGTCTGGGCTTGCTGTTCACCCTGTGTAGCATAAACATATTGTTGCTATGTGGATCATTCATTGAGAACTGTATACTGACACTGCCTGTATGGGCTTCTCTTGCTTTTCCGTAAATAAATAAAAATAATCAAGTGGAGTGTAATTTTGTTAATATCATCGAAGATTGTACTGTATTGTTGTAACAAAAAGCCAGTATCTGAATAAATTCGCCACTTGGATATTCATTGGGATAGTTGTTGTCTTCGTACGTGATGTTGGATGTTTGATTTATTGAGTTGAAATTTCACATGAATTTATTGATCACATATAGTGCTATAATAGGGACCACAGTGCCATGTGACGGACAAAATCCGAATCATTATATTGCTGTGATTGATGGATTGAGTCACGGGGGAAGATAGGCCTGTACAATTCTACATTTTGATCTCGGGTGTAGAAAGGTACTTTCATGTTAAGAGCATCTATAACCACGATATCCTAATTTGAGCCCCTATATCGATATCGATGTACTTTTCCTGTAAAAGAAGATTCCTAAATATTTGTAATTGAGGAGAACTACTACAACTATTTAGGTACTAGGGAGTAGATCATGACAGAGGGAGTACTTGAGAAAATTAAAAAATGTCACTTGCTCACTTCAACGAAAAAACAACGAAGGAACAAAAAGAAAATGATAGCCATCAGTCATGCGTTCCACCACGCTGATTGCTCGTGTCTGAAACATTTCAGGAAAAATAGGAACACGCCCTCATTTGACTTTTGGATACATAGAATACCACTGACTGAATGTAACAAGAACTTCAGTCGGATATTCAATCAAAAAAAAAATTCGGACCAATATTGCTCCCATCTTGGCTTTCCACTGTCACCCTACAAATCATGTTCACCCATCTTCTTGCTCATTCTAACTGCAGCTTCTATCAGCCTGCTTGATTTTTTCCCTGAAAGAGGTAGGAAAAAAAACATATGGAAAGAGATGTTGTGAGAGGATACATAGAAAAAATAAATTACATATACATACTCTTAAGTGGCAACTCTTTAGAAAGGGCAATCAGTGTCTTACAAATGTTCATTTCGTCCATATCAACGTGGGATGGTTGGGATGGTCCTTGATGCATCTCTCCATGGCGGCCTCCAATGTTGGACGAATGGATTCGTCGCAAGTAGAGCGAACTGATGTGCTTGTCAGGCAGGGGAGGTGCTTGATGCCAAAATCAAACTCACCATCAGTCACAGAACTAGTTTCCTCTGCGTCGAACTCAAGCTCAAGATTTTGTAGCTTCGGCATGGAACCAGCTTCAAAAACTAACCCCAGTGCACACTCTTCTCCGCCGATCTGGAAACTGATCAAGGAAGGGAATCCATGGCTTTGGGCGACTCTAAGCCGCCCTTCTTTTGACCCAGCTGCCAGTGCAGTGAGGCTAAGATGGCGCAGATCAGGTAGGCTTCCCAGGATCACCACATCCTCCTCCCCAACTTCCCACATAAGCACGGCTAATCTCTGGAGGTTGACAAGTGAGCCAATCCATCTCGGAACAGTCGAGACTACGCCCACCTCGACAACGAGTTCTCGGAGACTAAGTGGAGCAGGGCACCATGATTCCTCAAAGATCTCATCTGCTCCCTCATTGATAGTAATATGTAGAACATGAAGATTTGCTTTGCCTAGCCTACAAATCGAATTGACCATCTCTTCCTGATTCTCCTTCCAGTTATCACCCGCATAATAGTTGATAAAACTTGTGCTTAGTTCCCTCAGGTTTGATAGTAGGCAAAGTTGCCGAACAAAGTTGGTTGACTGGGTGTTGACATTGATACCTCTCAACACTTGCAATGCTTTGAGGCCACCGATTTCATCCGGTAATATAGTTTCGTCGTGAACAACTAGACGTACCAACCGTGTAAGTTGATTGATGGCTGGTGGAATCTCAGTTGTCGCGTTGCTTTCACATATCTCGAGTGACTCCAAGGACTGTAACTCTGCTATTTGCTGGGGAAGCTTTCCAACTTTTGACTTGAGCCTCAGGTACTTAAGATGGAACAGACCACCTATTTCTGCAAGATGTTGATCTTCTACTTTCCCAGAACAAACCAAATCTAAAATATGCAAGTGTCTGGACTTCCAGAGCGATGGCATTTTAACACAATGACCAAAAACAGAAAGTGACCGGGCTTTACACAAAATAAGATCTGCTGGAATCTCACTGTCACCCTGTAGAGACAATCGACGGACTTTGTTTCCTGGCTCAGGGTTTACACCAGGTACACCCAATAAAGTAACAAAATTGTCTTGGTTTGACATGGATACAAGGAAATCAAAAATTATACCATGGACTCGACAGCTTTCCACCTCCCCAAACTTATTTATCTCCCCTGGTTGGATCAGGTTCCGGTCGATGAGCTCGTTAAAACACCTCTCTCCTGATTCATAAAGGGTGTGCCCATGCTCTTCAGGAATGAACCCCTCGGCAATCCATCTCATTACCAGACGTTCCTTCTTGACAGCACAGCCTTCCGGGAATACACTGAGATAAAGCAGGCAAGATTTCAGGCAAGGAGTAAGATCAAAGTAGCCAAGCAACAAAATCCTCATGGTTCTTTCGACGGCAGGGTTGCTTCCAAGTCCATGCCTGATAGAACTGTACACTTGCTCCCACTGATCTTCATGCGTATTGGCAATCAGCAAACCGGATATAGCAATAATTGCCAGCGGCAGACCACCACATTTTTGCAAGATCTTGTCAGAAACTCTTTTCAGGTGGGATGGGCATTGCTCACCAGAATTGAACACCAACTTAAAAAACAACCTTTCCGAATCGATGGCACTGAGAGGGCTTACTGTATAAACTCGCCCCCCACATGAAGCACAGCATGATTTGGCTACCTCATGTATCCGCGTTGTTGTGATTATTCTGCTACCAAAATTGCCTTTTGGAAAGGCACCCTTGAGAATATCCCATGTTTGAACGTCCCATACATCATCTACTATGATGAAGTACCTGGTACATGATTTTGCAATGTCAATCATTGACACCAAAAATAAAGAAACACTCCTAAACACTATCATAACTTCTACTACCATCTGAAAATGTAAGCAGGCAAAGTGTGATCAGTCCGGTAAAATTCCACAAAACAAGGGGAAATATCTAGTAGTCTGTACAAAGTTTCATGGATTCAGCAGTATAGCCTAACTTATCTCCTTAATGTTAGCTTCAAAATTTAACTTGTATTCTCGAAAAGGTAGCAGTTTTTATACAAAACTTGTTGAAAAATAGGAGCTAACTTAGTGTGCAGTTCAGTGAAAAGTGTGTCACAAAGTCATCAAGTTAACATTATTGGCATGAAATATTCAAAAACACGGCAGTGCGGAATGAGTTACACTTGGATACAAACTGAAGGAACTTAGACCGGACCACCTTTCTTGGTCTATATCTGTATCTAGCAAATGTATATTCTCTGACACGGATCTCATGTCGCTTGAACATATATGAAGATAAAATAGCCACATCCTATAGCTGATTAATATATAAAAAATCAATGTTTTCCTGAAAACATGGAAGATGAAATGCTATAAAAGTGTAAATTTTCCTCTTGCTATCTGAACCGGCGCACAGTACCTTTTATCCTGAAGGAAATTGGAGATGCTGTCAAGGAGCGATTTTGCATCCTCAGTTAAGCTTTGGGCATACTCATACCCCAGTTGGCTCCGAATGTCGCTCAAAATTGCAACCACATGAGGTCTCCGGGAGACGGAGACGAAAGCCCGACACTCGAACTGCTGACCCATTGTGTCGTAGACGCGACGAGCAAGAGTCGTCTTGCCCAGCCCCCCACACCCGACCATGGAAACCACCTCCAGATCCAATTGCTTCCCTCCTCCGTCCACCATTCTGATGAGTTGAGCAGCCGGCCCGTCGACGCCCACGGGTTCACCCGTCTCTCTGTAGAGAGAGCAGTCCCGGCGGGGATCCTCCGCCTCGGCGCCGCCGGCCCTGGAGATGGCATCGCTGATCTCCTGGCCTGTCCGACGGCGAGCCGCCGCCTCCGACAACCAGGCGCTCATCTTTTCAGAGAAACCGTCCGAGTCGTTATCAGCAGCACCAGATCCGTCGCGGGAATGGAGCATGAACTTGTCTAGCGCGTCCTCCACGTCGTACGACAACTCCCGCGCCTCCTTCATCCAGCGCCTGCCTCGCTCGCCGGGGTCCTCGGCCTGGGATGTTGCCTTGAGGAAGGCGTGCACCGCCTGGAGCTCCGCCTTGAGGGACTCGACGTCGCCGTTGGAAACCTCGTGGCCGTCGGCAAACAGGGCGCCCAGCTTCCCCAGGACGGACCCCATGGCCCCCGTGGCCGCGCTCACGGGCTCCATCTCAGCCAGCCGTAACGAGGGCGAGGCTCGGAAGCCGGGGCTTCGGTCAGCTTGGTTCGCGTCAAGGACTAACAGGACTGGAATGAATTTGCACGAGATGCTAATCGGACTGCAGCTAAACCATGGCAGAGTTAGTCAACAAGAAAATTGGAGAAACGGAGAAAATTGATGGTTGACAACTTAAGATAGTACGTAGGTAGGAGCGTACTCTGTCTCTGTGTACTACCTTGATCCTTGCCATGAACCTCAAGAGAAGCAAGGATGATTCCGCAGATGAACGACTCAAGGGGTGTAGGGATTTGGAGACGAGGAGCTCCGCCGTGTTCACCCCAAACGATTGCGGCCAGATTTCTTTCTTGGCTGCTCCGGTGGTAGGGTAGGGATGGGGAGAGGATCACAGGAGGTATTGCATGACACATAATCATATGTCAGTATTATATAAAAGTTTATTTATTATTATGCATGACACATTTAACACAACATTTAATATAATACGATATCATAATATGGGACGCGTCTAGGCAGCAGGCTGCTGCTGGCTAGCCTTAGCTGGCATCCTTTCATAAAAGGTAAGTTTTTGTTCCCACACATATAAAAAAGGAAAGGGCTGGTCCCTAGCGCACCACAGCTGGTTCACCAAAGCCCCAGCAAAACCACAGCTGGTCCACAAACTTTTCTCCCAAAAGGTACAATTCCTACACCACTTTTCTTCCAAAAGCACATCTTCCCTGCACATCTTCTTCTCCCTCCACATCTACACGCAGCCTCTCCCTCCCCATCTTCTTCTCCATCAAGCAAACAAGGGGGCAGTTGCCCCATCCCAGATCTGGAACTTCACCAAGCAAAACAAGCAGCAGAAATCAGAGGAATTGCATAACAGAAAAGAAAAAGCAGTTTAGAACAGAAGGGTGAAGAATCACAGAGGTAAAGGCATCAGATTTTCTCACCTCCCCCCCTTATGCATCCACAATCAGTTGTGTTCTAGGTTGCAGGCTTCTCTTTCGCATCCAGCATGTTGGATCCACCATCTCTTTGGTTTGCAGTATCTCTCCTGCTTTCCTGCATGCTTTCCTGCTTCTCCTGTTAACCACCTGATTAGTGCTAGAAAACATGGTAGTCCAAAGATTTTAGTAAGGCAAATTGCTAGTACTTTTTGAGCAAGAATAGTTTCACTATGAGGCAAAAAACTGATGCAAAAAACTGAAGCTATTCTTGTAAGAACTACTGTACAAAAAACTGAAGCTATTCTATTGCTCTGATTATGGTGGTCTTGGAGTGCTGTTTTATTTGCTTGCTTGTAGAAAGGAAAGGAGAAAGTTGAGGCTAGGAATGACAAGTCAACTGATCAAGTGTTTGCTTCACTGAACTGAACTTGTGTGATGTGCTGGAGAAGACAGTTAGTACATTGCCTTCAGTTAATGAGCTGCGAAAACGAAGGCAACAACTTGCTTGTATTAAGTGTGCTGCTTGCTTGCTTGTATTAAGTGTGCTACTTGCTAGCTTCATTGAGCTAGCTTGCTTCATCTATTTGATGATGAATAGTTGGTTGCGTTGTTGAGCTAACTAGCTTCATCTTTTTTATGTTCAAAAATGATCAGGTTGACGATGATTGACCTGAATGAGGAACCCGATGAAAATAATGGTGATCATGTGTACTGTACACAACATGCTGCTGGAAATACAGAGTTTGTTGCGGAATCACCTAATCCTCCTATGATTCAGAAAGTCAGTGTTGCTGTTGCAGAAGGAATTTTTACAGACGGGCACTCAAGTCTGGTGATGGCTGCTCCAGGTAATACACAAATACCTGCAGTAGTAGTTTCTGAGAGTGATGGACATACCCTTGATGGCACAGGTGCACCGAGCAATACTGGTGGGACTGTTGCTAATGGGTTCGGTGATGAAAATGATGATGAAGCTTGGTCACAACCAAAGGAGCCTCATGTGGGCATGAGGTTCGACACTTTGGAAGGCGCAAAAAACCACTACAATTCTTATTCATTGTAGATTGGCTTTTCAATAAAAATGAATACTTCAAGGAAAGCTGCAAAAACTGGAGAGCTGATAAAGCAACAGTTTGTTTGCAACAAGTTTCAAAAGCCTAAGGTCAATGACGGAGGGGCAGAAAAGATTCCTACGCTAGATGAAATTGTTGACGAAACAAAAGATGATGATCAAGATGAGGATATTGTCTTTCTTGATGATGACAGTAAAACCAAAAAGACGACCAAGAAGCGGAAGAGAGATACGATATTGCAAACTGGTTGCAAAGCTAAGATGGTTGTGAAACTAATTGATGGCAGATGGGAAGTGATCCACTTTGTTGGCGAGCACAACCATCCATTGGTTGACAAGCCATCTTTGACTAAGTACTGCGATCACACCAAGGGATCCCAGCAGAAGAAAGGGCATTCCTTACACATCTTCATAACTGCAATTTGACTACAGGTTTAAACAACACCCCTAGCCCCCTACAATGAGCACCAACATTAACACATGGTTAAAACTTTGACACCCTGGAGATGCCTAACAATTTTTTGTTTCTTGCTTACAACTCCCTGTCTGACTTGCTTGAAAACATGTGCCTTATTTGCTTGAAATAACAAAGAACTTGCTTGCATCTGGGCATGATAATGCATAATTTGTTTAACACTCCGGTTGCTGAACTTGCATAACGCTTATCGGTTTGTGCTCGATTGGGAGTTTCTACTTGCCTGATTATTGTCGGTAAAACAATTTTGATGTGCATCTAGACTTACCTATGATTGGTCTGATTGTAGTTGCAAGTAGCAAGTAACAAATTTTGTGTTTCTTGCTTCCAACTCCTGTCTGACTTGCTTGAAACATATAACTATTGTGTGTAGTTTGCTCGTGTATTGCCTCATACATTTTTGTCGTAGTTGGTTGTATAGGTTATGTGATTTGCCTACACTGTGCATTAGAGTTGCCTTCATCTAAGAAATAGAAATTGTTCTTGATACTGTTTTTGTGTAAAAAATGGTTAACCACTATTGTCACTTGATGGCGGCAGGTCATATGACGCACATCATGTCAGAATTCTATGGGACGGAACTCATTGTCCCTTATACAACTAAGCACATTACAAACCTCAAGACGGTCTTGAACCAGGATGCTACAAAAGAAGGGCATATGATAGAGACAG
This sequence comes from Hordeum vulgare subsp. vulgare, assembly GCF_904849725.1. NCBI lineage: Eukaryota > Viridiplantae > Streptophyta > Magnoliopsida > Poales > Poaceae > Hordeum > Hordeum vulgare. The sequence continues at coordinate 564,815,775 of NC_058524.1, read as the reverse complement.
TTGCATACTTTAAAGATCAGCAGAAAGAATATCCAGATTTTTTTACAAGATAAAGTATGATGAGGAGGACAGGGTTGAAAATATTTTCTGGGTCGATGGTGCATCAAGGAAGGCTTACATGGAATCTTATCATGATTGCATCTCCTTTGACACAACATATGTGACTAACATGTACAACATGCCCTTTGCGCCATTCATTGGAATTAATAGGCATGGGCAGTCATTCATGTTGGGTTGTGGTTTTGTTAGGCAAGAGTTGGCGTCAAGCTTTGATTGGCTATTCCAGACCTTCCTTGAGGCAATGCATGATGTAGCACCCACCAACATCATAACCAACCAAGACATCGCAATGGCACAATCAATTAAAAGAACCTTCCCTACAAGTGTGCACCGCTGTTGTCGATGGCACATTATGAAAAAGGCACAAGAAAAACTTGGAGCATTGTTGGGGCGAAACCCTGGCTTGTCCAAAGATTTCAACAATTGTGTTGACTTTACCTTGACGCCAGAGGAATTTGAGGCGGGATGGGCTGAGATGATGTTGAAGTATGAGGTTATGACTGACTCCCACTTCGAGACTTTATACAAATACCGAGAAACATGGGTGCCGTTTTACTTCAAGCACCGGTTCTTCCCTTTCTTGCAGTCAACTCGACGCAGTGAGGGGTTCAACGCTGTCGTTAAGCAATATGTGAACCCACACAAGTCAATTTTGGACTTCGTGAAGCAATATCAGAAAATCCAAACACACATACTAGTCCGAGAGGGTTCAAAAGATTACAGGACATGACACTTGGAGACTGAAATGTGGTCGTCTTACCCCATTGAGAAGCAGGCATATGATTCCTATACTAGGGACTTCTATGAGAAGTTCTGTGATGAGTTTCAGTTGACTGCGAGGTACAACGTACGACCACATGGTGAAAACTTGTATGAGGTTTACGCAAATCAAGAGTGGGTTGCTAAATATGGTTGTAGGAGCTATTTTGTCACAGTAGAAGCTGGTGCTGGAGACTACAGATGTGACTGCTGCAAGATTGAGCGGGACGACATGCTATGCTGCCATATCTTGAAAGTTTTCAACCAACTTGGTGTTCATGAAATCCCAGCGCAGTACATACTTAGAAGATGGACACCTTAGCAATTTCTGATGCACCCCCCGCTATCGAGGATAAACCCGATGAGTTGCCAGCACAAACCAAGAAAGAACTAAGGCATGCAAATTTGGTGATGGGTTTTGGTAGTCTTGCTCAGGTTGCCAGTGCATCAGATGCTGCAACAGATATTGTGAAGAAGCACATGCGTGGGGCACGTCATGAGATCCAAAATCTCAACATGTCAAGGAAGAAGAAGCCGACAGTACCTCCCGCTAGGCCCACTAGTGGTCCTCAAGCATCAGCTGGTGGTTCTGCACCACCACCTATTAATACTCGGGCAAAAAGAGGACATGTGTTGGATGTTGATGGACCTAAAGAAGGTCCTTCTGTTTGTAGGCAGCAGAAACCTACTTCTGCAGCAGGGAGGAAAAAAGCAGCAGTGCAACCCGGTAACTCTATCAGTGAAGGTGGACATCAACAATCAAACAGTAGGACTGCAACACTGCCCAGGGGGCCTCCAGCGCCAGTGCCAAGGCCAAGGACTGTGCATACACTAAGAGGGGCTGTGCCACAAATATTTGGGGATGCATCACTAGTGAGAGGCCCTGTTCCACCACATATGGGTCCTAGACCAACACACTGGCCTGCATCACAACCTATGGGGGATGTACAACCAAACCAGGGCCCTAACGCAGCAAACACAATGTATGTGACCAGTGCTGTACTTGAACAATCTCCTAGAGCGTCAGCAATAGTTGATGGTGGGTATGGACAGCGTCCCGGTTCTTTTACAATGCAAGAAGAAAGTGGCAGCACATTTTCAACTACCATTGGGCAACCTCCTGATAGACATGAACACCCGCCACTCAATATAGCATCACTACATGCAGCTGTTGCGGCCGCGCAAGGTGCTTCCATGGTTGAACCACATTTTGGGGAAACTATTGCCACACCTGACCCTACAATTCCTAGAGACCCTCCAAGATCAACTACAAAAGGTAGGGCAAAGTTAAAAAGAATTGAATCAGCACTTGAGCTGCACCTGAAGAGGAAAAACAAGTGCAACTATTGTGGGTCTGTTAACCACAGTGGTGCACAGTGCAAGACCAGACTGGTGTGATGTACACACAAAGAACGGATGGTTGAATTTTTTTTTTGCATTGTCAACTTCCTACTTCCCCCCCTAGAATTTTGAAGTTTTATATGTTTGAAGATCCTAAAACTGCTTGTGTAATGGTAATACTATGGGTTTCTGTTTTATGGTTTTTGTGACTATCGTGCCTCACATTATAGTTCATTTTGCGTGTTGATGGAATGTGAGTTGCCTGTTGCTATGCTTTGTATTGCCTAGCAAAAGAATGAATATATGCAACTCACCCTGATGGTCCATAAAATTACATGCAAAAATCTGTAATGCTGAAGATGCAATAATATTTTGCTTATGTAATGATGGTATTAATTTTCTTTTATCGTGTTTATTATTAGTTTGCCTCACAAATATAGTTATGGATGTTTGGATATGACATTTGAGTTGCTTGGTAAAATTTACTTATACAGGCAACTCCCCCCGGTCCAAAAGAATTCAATCCCGCGGTGAAAAAATTCAAAAGCATTTCCGTAATGCTGATGATGCAGTAATCTTTAAAAAAACTGGCAAACTTCAGAACAAGAACATAAATAATAGTACACGTGAGGGAAGAAAAGAAACTGACCATTGCTAACTCGAGGATGGCTTTCCATGGACCATTGTTGTGCACGTTGTCAACCCATGAGTTGGTCAGCTGTTTCCTGATGTTTGGGACATCCTTGGCAGTGAATTTTGGAACAGCCCTTCCATCCCAGTTGTTTGCTATTTTAAGGGAAAAAATACCACCGTCGAACCTATGCATTTACATTATGTTTTCTAGTTAGCTGGTTTACTCTATGTACTAGTGTCACTTGACAAGGTCTGAAAAAGCAGTGTCTGTGTGATTGGATGCTTACTCGTTGTCTTGTTGTGGCACATCAATGTTGATTAGTCCAAAATCATCCAAACATATGTGAGACCTGGCATAGTGCTCTTCCCACAAAACACGAACACTTGCAACAATTTTCCTAGCGCAAACATCTAGACTCTTGTTCTTAAGCGTCCTCCAAGAATCAAGAACCTCAAAACATCGATCCCTGATGTTCACATTGAAAATCCAATAATGATTGCGTGTAACTGGCTCTTTCTTGTCAATGTTCTCTAAAACCGGGAACATAATCTGTTAGAAAAGTAGGAAATCTGTGGTTAGTAGTCAAAATAAGCAAGTTCAATAGTTATACACGCGCAAAAGTACTACCGCGCAAAAAACATGGCACATGTTGGATGTTAGCAAACTTTTTTTGTGTGCTCATGTAAGCAACTTGTATAGATAGATGTAGAGTCGAAAAAATATCATGAGTGCAGGCAAGTTGTCAACCCTAATTTTTTTATTTAACTTACCATATCTTGACGGTCCAAGTGATTTGATTTCTTGAAACGAGAAATGAGCTCCTTGCTCGTCAATTCCATTTTTTGCAGCCAAATCTTGTGACAGGAATAATGTGGGGATGACCATGAGCATAAATTCAGAAAAAAGGAAAATAATTGTAAAACTACATGTATTAATGATGGATTAATGATTGAACTTTTCTTACCGAGAACCTGAGCGGCATCAGCACCTTCTTTGAGTCTGGTGGCAAGTTGAACATTATAGATTGAATTCCAACTTCCATTACATGGCTCAAGACAAAACCTTCCTTCTTCATTGACTTTGCGAGCTCCCTCACGGTGACAAAGTATCCACCATATTCAATAACCATTGCGCTGCAATGAAACACAGATATTTAGCTAAAAAATCCTTCCGATTTGCCTACCACCATCCAGCTAAGAAAAAACAATGAGGGGATGGTGAAATGAAAAATAAAAAATACAGAAAACATTTCAAACTAAACCAAAAATTGCCTGATTATATAATTTGGATTGCTTGTAAAATTAGTTTGAATTGCCTGCATAAAAGCATTAACTTGCCTAGAAAAAGTGCATTTGTGCAAAACCTTGCAAGGAAAATGGAATGAGCATATTGTTATACCTAGTACCTGCATGTGGTGACGCTTCTTCATTAAGTCTCCCATGCAAGATAACCGATGCATACAATCTATTTGCTTCAGGTTTTGACATATAGACCTTTTTCTCATTATAGTCAATGAATGGGGACCTCTTGCAAGGAGGTGGCTTGATTATCCTTCTCTCAAATCGTTGTGGGGGCATCTCTCCTGAGCTACTACTGCTATAAATCTTGCTGCCTGATCCCACTTCTCCTTGTTTGGAATTTTTTTGGGGAGTTTGATACATGTTTTGCTCAGTTATGATCCCAGCTGAACAGCCTGCTTCTGCACACGGTTCATCTATGCCTTCAAGGTCCAAAACATAATCGTCATCGATTATTTCAATAGTTGGGTGCATAGGTACAGACAATTCTTTGAACTCATGCTCATCAAATCCGCTAGATCCCTCATTCTGATGTCCTCTGTCATCTACAGATGCTGTGGGCAAATCATCAATGCCTAGATCAAAACTTGGTGCTGGGCAGTACTCACTATAAAATGCAGCTGATCTTTCACTGTTGCTTTGATGTTGTTGTTCTATCTTTGTGGGGTTGATTTGTGGGTTCTTGCTATTTGGATGAGCAAACCTTGCTAAGAGCTCACTGACATCTAGAACATTGACTTCTAGTGCATTTGTTGTCTTCCCACTAAGAGACATGAACTTCTGGAACCGGTCCTCCACATCAGATAAATGGAAAAGGTTCTCCTGGCTACTTGCTTGTACTACTTCTGAGATACTTTTGGCTTCATGTTTGGCATCTGCAGTTGAACATACAGGCAATTTCCCTAGGGCTGTTAGCAACTTTTGTTCTGAAATATTTGTCGTGGTTTCAGCGATTTTGTCTTGCTCCCTTTTGATCTCCATAAATGACACTGCCGGAGGGATGTTCTCTTTCTCCTTTTCCTGACCCACATCATTTAATAGTACAACCTATGGTGATGCCTTGAGATCTTGCACCTTGCCCCTCTGGAAAGCATTGCCTACTTGTTTTACATTTCCTCGAGACGAAAAAGGCACTTGGCAAGTTAAGTCACCTAGAGGTTGTGTCGCACCAGGTTTTGCTTTACTAACTGACAGAGTGTTGCCTCCCTTTTTAAGTTGAATTGGTTCTACTCTTGTGGCATTAAGTGTTGCCTGTGCAAGACTTGGCTAATAAGCAGTTGGACTTGCCTCCTGCTTGGACTGAGTTGCCATAACTTGTGTGCAACTTGCCTGTTTACCAGTCTGCTTTGAGGCTAACCCTGGAGATACCAAGCTTGGTAGCATATTGTTTAGCAGTTGTGTTTCGTCAATTCCATTACTTGCCTCTTTTACTTCACTTATTGCTTCGTATTGCTGCTGAGAAGCCCCAGATTTTTTCATGGTTGGCTGCCTTGCCTCCCCCCTTGGCCATATTTGCTATTTTCAGAACGAAATGTTTGTGGATCCCCTCCTGTTTCATTCATCACAATTGGCTCTAATATGAAGCTGACACTTTTCTTCTTCTTCTTAGGCAACGGAGGCGGTGGAACTTGGTTGTGACCAACTTGCTTTGGTTCTCCAACTTCAAGTGCAGAACCAATTTCTCTCATAACTTTCTAGCGAATCTCCTTTGGGCATATTTCCTCGGGGTTGAATGTGAACGGCAGATCCAAATCTTTTGCGCTCAACAACTCTTCAAAAATCCTCTTTGCTTCCAGTGCAAGGGATCTGTCTTCAATGTCCAACATTTCTATCACTTCAAACAATGAGAAGCATGGGGTTGGGGATGCAGCAGTTTTAAGGTCTGTCATCACAAGATCTCTGACACAGATGCTATCTGCCTCATCCAGTGATTTTTTATTCTTGTTGTCTCTCCTCTTTTCAAATAGAAATTTTAGTGTGCATTGTTCATCATCAACGCTGGGCAGTGTCCCGCCTGAGCCACCGTTGCCGCCTGAGGCACCGTTGCCTCCATTGCCGCCATCATCATCTTCATCATCCCCCTGCTCATCATCTTCCTTCTGTTCTTCATTGTCATCACCTTCATCACCTTCCTTGTCTTCATCATTGTCATCACCTTCATCATCTTCCTTCTCTTCTTTGTTGTCATCACCTTCATCATCATCATCGTCTTCCTTTCCTTCCTCCACATCTTCTTTGTCCTTGTTTCCATCAATTTCGACTTCCCTCCCCATGTGAACACTTGTTCCCACCTCGTCACCATCATCATTGTCCGAACTACCATCTTCTTCTCTGCCGTCATTATCTTTGTCCTTAGAAACTTTGTCATTTTCACTATGATCTTCCTCACTGCCATCATCATCAGAAATAAATGACTCTTCGTGGCAAGCTGTCTGTGCCGGCTGGTACTTGTTGACGTCTTCTCTTCGACTGTCGCCTGCTTGTCTCAACATCATCAGGATCTGTTGTCCTTGCCCCTCATTCATCATCATCGATCCTCCCAAACCCAGTCACGAGTTTTCCAACTGCATGTGAAATTACAGAACACATTTCGTGCACCATCCATGTGAGCTTCTTTTGCTTCTGCAAAACATAAAAAAGTGGACAATAAAAACCATTATAAGAATCACCATCTGTTGAGGATATCAAAAAATGGATCAAGTAAAAAAAGATGATCAACAAAAGAGAATCACTATTACAGGAAAAGAAATAGGCATCAGTTGACTTACTGTTTTGTCATATGACTCGGGCAATCTTGTGGCAACAAATTTGGTGATGTGATCCATGCTTCCAAACAAGCTATCATCCGCACACCATGAAAACTCGGTCTTAAGCCGGTGTTTTTGTTATCAAAAAAGGAAAATATGAGTGACAACAAAATGTGGCAGATGCATACTTCAAAAGAAAAAAATTTGGTAATTCTAATTGTATGAATTTGCCTGCATCCACTATCAGATTTCTTGATGCCTCCTAAAAATAATGGATAGTTAAGATTCAGTAGGTGTTAGAGTTGTAAAAAAAAAGTATGTAGTTTGCTAGTTTTGAGTGCATAACTTGCTTCTGTTGCAAGAGAAACTAGCTGATGTTAAACATATAAAATGCTGAATAGTTAAACTATCCAATAGTTTGCCTACTATTAATTTCAAAAATTAGTACAAAACATGTGCAATTACTGTTACAAACACAAGTTCAAACTAAAACTGAAAAGTACTTAAAATATGTGTAAAGCAGTTGCGCAGAAAATCTTATTAACTTGCTTGCTCTTTCAAATTCAGTTGCCTCCTACAGTAGAGTACATCAGGTTTCTTCAGAAAACATAGGTCCTTACAAACAAAAAAGGATTGCATTTGCACATGGAAAAAAGTGTAATAGAAAAAGAAAAGGAAATGAGGTTACCCTCAAATTGCCGTATTCTCCCGGGGCCTTCCTGTCCTTCTTGATAACTTTAGAAATTAAATCTGAATTGCAAACTGACACCCTTGATACCAAGTTGGGAATTGGCTCATCAACATCCAACGAGTCTAGATACAACAGCTGTGTGATGACAAAAAAACCAGATGTTTGAAAAAAAATTGATGCTAGCAACAAACAAGCTAGAAGCACTTACAACAATGCGGAAGACACAATAACAAACAACCTTCTTGTTGCGATGACCCAATGTGAATGCTAGCTTCAGTTGATCAACAACAAACTGACATATGTTCGTCTCTGTTATCACATTGACATCCATGACCGTCGGGAAGCTTTTTGGGGAAATACTTAAACTAGTAGAGGGGGCAAGGAAGGAAGAAAAATCAAGAGCTAGCCAAGCGCGGACGAAGTCATCATCATGAGATCCATTCATTTCCTTGATCATCTTGCACCAATTTGTGAGAGTCGGTGAATTCTTGGAGGTGATATTGTAAATGTTGTACATTGCCTTTGTGATTTCAGGACGGTTATCAAAGCAAACCTTCCTGCCCCTGTTTGGCAAACCCCATATCCTACGAACACTTGCAGCATCTACAGGAATCTTGCCCCTTTCCGGAATAACTATCTACGACATCTCAGGATCATAATGCCTCATTACCCATTGGCTAATATCACCAGGCATGCTATTCGCTGCAAGGTCCAGAAGGCCACCAAACTCTTTTTCAATGATGGCACCTTTTTGCTCAAAATTCAAGTCCTTGTTCAACTTGAAGAGCCTTGCAGGTGATGCCCTGTTCCTACGACCCTATTGCACAACAAGATGAAAAAATAAGGAAAGAATTAGGAATAATGTTCATTACTGGAGAACAATGTTGGGCAACGGTTTTGAAAAACAGATGCAACAAATGCAAAAACCTCAGTTCCTCCAGTCTTCCGTCGTTTTGTATTTTGAGGTTGATCCACAGTTAGACCTTCAGCATTTACATTTTCAGAATCTCCGCCTAGGCTCTGATTTGAATTAATATCATCAGGACTCTTCCATCGCAGAATAATAGCCTGGCAACTCTGACGCTTGTACCCAATCATTGTTGAACCACTTGGTGGCTAAAGAGTAAAAACACACAAATCGGTAAAAAAAAACCCTCTTATGTACAAAAATAACATAAAACTTCTAAAGAAATTCGAACACCTGTGATTTCTGCTCTTCATTTCCATGAGACGCGACTTCATCATGGCTTGCTACAGGAGGATCGTCCTGTTTTTCCTTTTTGCTTCTTCCAGCCATCTATTTTCTGTTGCGTAGAAAAAAGGGAAACATTAAGAACATCAAGCAAAACTCAAACAATTCAGTTCTACAAAAAGTTGTAACTGTATATCCTGCACCCTAAAAAATTTAGGTAACAAAGCATGACTAAAAGCGCCAAAAGGATTGTTGTCCACTAAATGAAATTCAGTGTGTTCCAACAAAACAGAAACTACTTAAGTAGGAGAGCTCCAACATTAGAAACTACTTAAAAAGTAGAGCAATGTACACTACAGGCAAAATGTAATATAAAACCTAGGCAACACATGATAAGACACTGGGCAAGTGAAAATATAAAAGCTAGGCAACACATGATAAAACACAAATAAGCAGCAACACACATAAACTAGCAGAAAATAGCCCCTAAAAATGCAGTTAACCATTCATTTTTGGACACATTAGTTCCAATGTAACATCTATACTACCTATGTGATCCTAAAACCTATGACTGATAGGCAACAAAAAGTAAATGAACAACAACTGTACTGTAAAGATGGGTGACAAATAACCAACAAGCAAACTAATTAGCATCAACAAACAAATGAGGGTGATAACTACTAGAATACAAAACTACTGCCTACTAAACAAAAATCAACAAGCTACATATGCAAACACTACTGCATACTGAATAAAAACCAAATGCCTACTACCAACTGAACAAATATCAACAAGCTACATTGCAACACTATTGTCCTACTGAAGAGCCATTAACAACTGATATAACTGCATCAACAACAAAAGCCAAAACATCACTACCAAAAAAAACATCTCTGTGGCCTTCCCATCTTCAGTCACCTGACAACAATGAACACCAACAACCAACAATGGAGGACTCAGTGCAAATTACCCCCTCCCTTCCCTACATCACTGGACTTGAACACCTTTTCATGTAGAAGAGCCCCAAACCCTGCCCGAGATACAAAATCTCATGTGCTATTGTTGGGCAACTCAAACAAAAAAATGGAGCAACAAAAATGGACTTGCCTGATCTACAAATCCAACAACCCTAACTCAGCAAATCACACACCCCACAACCCACAACCTACTCAGCAATCCAACAACCCCAACTCAGCAAATCATAGCCAATGTTGCCTGATCTAGGACTCAACAATCATGAACCCTCGCAGGAGCTGGCATGCATTCAAGGCATTAAAACCCTAACTCAAGTCGTCCATACATGCACTAGAAGAACCCCCTAGGATAGCAGTACACATGCACTAGAAGGACCCCTAGGATAGCAGTACATGTGCCAAAAACAGAGAACATAACAGATCTGAAACAGAGTGGATAAACTCACCAAGGGGAGCTTGCAGCGAATGTACCCTCCGGCGAAGTCCTCGATTGTTGTTCTTCTCTGCCGTGTCCAGGGACTGCTGATGTTCCGCCGCTGACTCCTACTTCTACAACAACGACGCCGCCGACTCCTACTTCCACATCAACGACGCGGTGGTGTTTGCTGGGGTGGTAGCACCTCCCCTCGTCGTCGCAATGGAAGTCAGGGACGGCGTACGCGCGACCAGTTCCTCCTCTCCCGTGATACTGTTGTTGCTGGTGCGGTTGTTGCTGTGGCGGCCCGTTCCTCTTCTCCTCTGTCACCGCACTACAGTTGGTCACCTCCATATGCACATCCGACAGCACAAAGGGCCACGAATCGCCGCCACACAGCCGCCACACCACCGCCTCGCTCCTGGTTTGGGGGATTTGGATTTGGTTGACAGAGGGGCTCGGGATTTACCGGTGGCAGGAGAGGAAGGGGAGGAAGGGGAGAGGGATTGTGGAGGATTCGAAATGATGGAGCGGAGTGGATGAGGGCGGAGGGACCCGACCAGGGGAAACCTGGTGTGGCAACCGAAAACCTCGCCAACCACGCGATGCTCAACGAAAACGGTTCGATAGTGATTGGACGGCGCAAAGAGTGTTTGCCCGAGACAACAAACCGGCACAGTTGCACTAATTAGAATTTAGGCATAATATGATACTCAATACTTTCTTTCTTCATTTAATTCTATACCACTTCATCAAATATGTCTAGTTGACATGCATGAAACTACTTACTCCATTACGACCAACCAAAAAGATTGAGAGTTTTTATCATTTATGTCATTAATTATATCCCACTACTTAGTTTTATCATTAAAAGTTACAATTGATCAATAATGCCATCGTTTCGTGACATTCTTGTTCAAAAAAGCCATTAGATATCTCAACAACGCCATCGTTTATTATATATTTGCTCAAAAATGTTATTAGACATCGTTATTTTTAGGTCAAACTTGTTGACCTTGTTATATGATGAAAATACTCCTATACACATATGCTAACTCTCTATATCTCACAATAATAAGTGTGGGTCCAACTTATGAGGAGTAAGTTGTTGGGGAACGTCGCATGGGAAACAAAATTTTTCCTACGCGCACGAAGACCTATCATGGTGATGTCCATTTACGAGAGGAGATTTGGATCTACATACCCTTGTAGATCGCACATCAGGAAGCGTAAAGAAACGCAGTTGATGTAGTGGAACGTCCACACGTCCCTCGATCCGCCCCGCGAACCGTCCCACGAACCGTCCCGCGATCCGTCCCACTATCTGCTCCGATCTAGTGCCGAACGGACGGCACCTCCGCGTTCAGCACACGTACAGCTCGACGATGATCTTGTCCTTCTTGATCTAGCAAGCAAGACAGAGAAGTAGATGAGTTCTCCGGCAGCGTGACGGCACTCCGGTGGTGGTGAAGAATCTACTCCTATAGGGCTCCGCCTGAGCTCCGCAGAAATACGATCTAGAGGAAAAACCGTGGTGTTTGTGGTCGGGCTGCCGTGGCAAAAGTTGTCTCAAATCAGCCCTAAAACTCCACTATATATAGGAGGAGGGGAGGGGAGGCTTGCCTTAGGGTCCAATACCCCAAGGGTGCGCCGGCCAAGGAGGTGGAGGAGTCCACCTCCAATCCTAGTCCAACTAGGATTGGAAGGTGGAGTCCTTCCCTTCCTTCCCACCTCTTTTTTCTTTTCTTTTCTCTTTGATTTTATTATCCCTTGCGCATAGGCCTTATTGGGATGTCCCACCAGCCCACCAAGGGCTGGTGCGCCACCCCTAGGGCCTAGGTGCGCCACCCCTAGGGCCTATGGGCTTCCCCGGGTGGGTTGGCCCCCTCCTGGTGAACCTCCGGAACCCATTCGTCACTCCCGGTACATTCCCGGTAATGCCCAAAAACCTTCCGTCAATCAAATGAGGTCATCCTATATATCAATCTTCGTCTCCGGACCATTCCGGAAACCCTCGTGACCTCCGTGATCTCATCCGGGACTCCGAACAACATTCGTTAACCACACATATAACTCAACTTTACTAAAACATCGCCGAACCTTAAGTGTGCAGACCCTGCGGGTTCGAGAACTATGCAGACATGCCCCGAGGTACTCCTCGGTCAATATCCAATAGCGGGACCTGGATGCCCATATTGGATCCTACATATTCTCTGAATAACTTATCGGTTGAACCTCAGTGTCAAGGATTCAGGCAATCCCAGATGTCATTCCCTTTGTCCTTCAATATGTTACTTGCCCGAGATTCGATCGTTGGTATCCGCATACCTATTTCAATCTCGTTACCGGCAAGTCTCTTTTCTCGTTCCGTAATACAAGATCCCTTGACTTACACTAAGTCACATTGCTTGCAAGGTTTCTGTGTGATGTTGTATTACCGAGTGGGCCCCTAGATACCTCTCCGTCACACGGAGTGACAAATCGAAGTCTTAATCCATACTAACCCAACGAACACCTTCGGAACATACCTGTAGAGCACCTTTATAGTCACCCAGTTATGTTGTGACGTTTGATACACACAAGGTATCCCTCCGGTGCCAGTGGGTCATATGATCTCATGGTCATAGGAACAAATACTTGACACGCAGAAAACAATAGCAATAAAATGACACGATCAATATGCTACGTTCATAGTTTGGGTCTACTCCATCACATGATTTTCCTAATGATGTGATCCAGTTATCAAGCAACAACACTTTGCACATAGTCAGAAAACCTTGACCATCCTTGATCAACTGGCCAGCCAACTAGAGGCGTGCTAGGGACATTGTTATGTCTATTTATCCACACATGTATATATGTTTTCATTCAATACAATTATAGCATGGATAATAAACGATTATCTTTAAACAGGAAATATAATAATAACTATTTATCATTGCCTCTAGTGCATATTTCCAATAGTCTCCCGCTTGCACTAGAGTCAATAATCTAGTCCTCACATCGCCATGCGATTTACATTGTAATAAATCGAACACCCATACAGTTCTGGTGTTGATCATGTTTTGCCCGTGGAAGAGGTTTAGTCAGCGGGTCTGCTACATTCAGATCCGTGTGTACTTTGCAAATATTCACGTCCTCTAACTTGACGTAGTCATGGATGAGGTTGAAGAGTCGTTTGATGTGTCTGGTCTTCTTGTGAAACCTTGGTTCCTTTGCTAAGGCAATGGCACCAGTGTTGTCACATAACAGAGTTAATGGATCTAGTGCGCTCCACACAACTCCAAGATCTGTCATGAACTGCTTCATCCAGATACCCTCCTTTGCCGCCTCAGAGGCAGCCATGTACTCTGCTTCACATGTAGAATCTGCTACGACGCTTTGCTTGGAACTGCACCAGCTTACCGCACCCCCATTAAGAATAAATGCGTATCCGGTTTGAGACTTAGAGTCATCCGGATCGGTGCCAAAACTTGCGTCGACGTAACCTTTTACGACGAGCTCCTTGTCACCTCCATACACGAGAAACATTTCCTTAGTCCTTTTCAGGTACTTCAGAATATTCTTGACCGCCGTCTAGTGATCCACTCCTGGATTACTCTGAAACCTGCCTGCCATACTTATGGCCAAGCTGACGTCTGGTCTAGTGCACAACATTGCATACATGATAGAACCTACGGTTGAAGCGTAGGGGACGGAACTCATTGTCTTTCTATCTTCCTCAGTTGATGGGCACTGAGTCTTACTGAATTTTATTCTTTGTAACACTGGCAAGAACCCTTTCTTAGACTGATCCATTTTGAACTTCTTCAAAACTTTATTAAGGTATGTGCTTTGTGAAAGTCCTATCAGGCGTTTCGATCTATCCCTATAGATCTTAATGCCTAGAATGTAAGCAGCTTCTCCTAGGTCCTTCATAGAGAAACTTTTATTCAAGTAACCTTTTGTGCTCTCCAAAAGCTCCACGTTGTTTCCAATCAGCAATATGTCGTCCACATATAATATTAGAAACGCCACAGAGCTCCCACTCACTTTCTTGTAAATACAAGATTCTCCAACCACTTGTATAAACCCAAATGCCTTGATCACCTGATCAAAACGCTTATTCCAACTCCGAGATGCTTGCACCAGTCCATAAATGGATCGCTGGAGTTTGCACACTTTGTCAGCATTCTTCGGATCGACAAAACCTTCGGGTTGCATCATATACAACTCTTCCTTAAGAAAACCGTGAAGGAACGCCGTTTTGACATCCATCTGCCAGATTTCATAATCGTAAAAGGCAGCTATTGCTAACATGATTCAGACAAACTTAAGCATCGCTACCAGTGAGAAAGTCTCATCGTAGTCAATTCCTTGAACTTGTGAAAAACCCTTTGCCACAAGTCAAGCTTTATAAACGATCACATTACCGTCTGCGTCTGTCTTCTTCTTATAGATCCATTTGTTCTGAATAGCCTTGCGGCCTTCAGGTAGTACTTCTAAAGTCCACACTTTGTTCTTGTACATGGATCCTATCTCGGACTTCATGGCCTCTAGCCATTTGTTGGAATCCGGGACCACCATTGCTTCTCCATAATTTGTAGGTTCATTGTTGTCCAACAACATAATCGTCAAGACAGGATTACCGTACCACTCAGGAGCAATACGTGATCTTGTCGACCTGCGAGGCCCGACAGTAACTTGATCCGAAGTTTCATGATCATCATCATCAACTTGTTCCTCAACCGCTGCTGCAGCAACAGGGGTTTCCCGTTGCCCTGCGCCACCATCAAGAGGAATTAGAGGTTCGACAACCTCATCAAGTTCAATCTTCCTCCCACTCAATTGTTTCGAGAGAAACTCCTTCTCAATAAAAGCTCCGTTTTTAGCAGCAAACACTTTGCCCTCGGATTTGAGATATAAGGTATACCCAACTGTCTCTTTTGGGTAACCTATGAAGACACACTTTTCCGCTTTGGGTTCTAGCTTTTCAGGCTGAAGCTTTTTGACGTAAGCATCACATCCCCAAACTTTAAGAAACGACAACTTTGGTCTTTTGCCATACCACAGTTCGTATGGCGTTTCTCAACGGATTTTGATGGTGCCCTATTCAAAGTGAATGCAACTGTTTCTAATGCATAACCCAAAAATTATAACGGCAAATCGGTAAGAGACATCATAGATCGCACCATCTCTAATAAAGTACGATTACGACGTTCGGACACACCATTACGCTGTGGTGTTCCAGGCGGTGTCAACTGTGAAACAATTCCACATTGTCTTAAGTGAGCACCAAACTCGAAACTCAGATATTCACCGCCACGATCAGACCGTAGGAACTTGATCTTCTTGTTACGATGATTTTCGGCTTCACTCTGAAATTGTTTGAACTTTTCAAACGTCTCAGACTTGTGCTTCATCAACTAGACATAACCATATCTACTCAAATCGTCAGTGAAGGTGAGAAAATAACGATATCCGCCGCATGCCTCCACACTCATCGGACCACACACATCGGTATGTATGATTTCTAACAAGTCACTTGCACGCTCCATTGTTCCGGAGAACGAAGTCTTAGTCATGTTGCCCATGAGGCATGGTTCGCACGTGTCAAGTGAATCAAAGTCAAGTGACTCCAAAAGTCCATCAGTATGGAGTTTCTTCATGCGCTTTACACCAATATGACCTAAGCGGCAGTGCCATAAAAACATGGCGCTATAATTGTTAACTCTAACTCTTTTGGTCTCAATGTTATGTATATGTGTATTATCACTATCAAGATTTAATATGAACAATCCTCTCACATTGGGTGCATGACCATAAAAGATATTACTCATAGAAATAGAACAACCATTATTCTCTGACTTAAACGAGTAATCTTCTCGCAATAAACAAGATCCAGATATAATGTTCATGCTTAACGCATGCACTAAATAACATTTATTTAAGTTCATAACTAATCTTGATGGTTACTGAAGTGAAACTGTGCCGACGATGATTGCATCAACCTTGGAACCATTTCCCACGCGCATCGTCACTTCATCCTTCACCAGCCTTCGCTTATTCCGCAGTTCCTGTTTCGAGTTGCAAATATGAGCAACATAACCGATATCGAATACCTAGGCACTACTACGAGAGCTGGTTAAGTATAAATCAATAACATGTATATCGAATATACCTGATGTTTCCTTGGCCGCCTTCTTATCAGCCAAATACTTGGGGCAGTTGCGCTCTCAATGACCCATACCCTTGCAATAATACCACTCCGTTTCAGGCTTAGGTCCAGCTTTGGGCTTCTTTATCGGATTGGCAACAGGTTTTCCGCTCTTCTTTGAATTACCCTTCTTTCCTTTGCCGTTTCTCTTGAAACTAGTGGTCTTATTCACCATCAACACACTTGATGCTCTTTACGGAGTTCTAACTCTGCGACTTTTAGCATCGCGAATAACTCGCCGGGTGACTTGTTCATCCCTTGCATGTTATAGTTCAACACAAAGCTCTTATAGCTTGGTGGCAGTGATTGAAGAATTCTGTCAGTGATAGCCTCTTGCGGGAGTTCAATCCCCAGCTCAGCTAGACGGTTTGAGTACCCAGACATCTTGAGCACATGTTCACTGACAAACGAATTCTCCTCCATCTTGCAAGCATAGAATTTATCAGAGGTCTCATACCTCTCGATCCGGGCGTTCTTCTGAAAGATAACTTCAACTCCTGGAACATCTCATATGCTCCATGACGCTCAAAGCAACGTTGAAGTCCCGACTCTAAGCCATACAAGACTGCACATTGAACTACTTAGTAGTCCTCCTTGCGTGCTAACCAAGCGTTCTTAGCATCTTGGTCAGCCACGGCGGGTGGTTCATCTCCTAGCGCAACATTAAGGACATAATCCTTCTTCCCACCTTGCAGGAGCAACTTAAGATTATGAGCCCAGTCTACAAAGTTGCTTCCATCATCTTTCAACTTAGCTTTCTCTAGGAAAGTATTAAAATTCAAGGTGACTGTCACGTGAGCCATTGATCTACAACACAAATATTTTCAAAGTGGACTTAGACTATGTTCAAGATAATTAGGGTTTAACTAATCAAATTACTTGCTAAACTCCCACTCAAAAAGTACATCTCTCTAGTCATTTGAGTGGTACATGATCCAATTCCACTAGCTCAAGTCCGATCATCACGTGAGTTGAGGATAGTTTCGGTGGTAAGCATCCCTATGCTAATCATATCAACTATATGATTCATGATCGACCTTTCGGTCTCATGTGTTCCGAGGCCATGTCTGCATATGCTAGGCTCGTCAAGCTTAACCTGAGTGTTCCGCGTGTGCAACTGTTTTGCACCCGTTGTATGTGAACGTTGAGTCTATCACACCCGATCATCACGTGGTGTCTCGAAACGACAAACTGTAGCAACGGTGCACAGTCGGGGAGAACACAATTTTGTCTTGAAATTTTATTGAGAGATCACCTCATAATGCTACCGTCGTTCTAAGCAAAATAAGGTGCATAAAAGGATTAAGATCACATGCAATTCATAAGTGACATGATATGGCCATCATCATGTGCTTCTTGATCTCCATCACCAAAGCACTGTCACGATCCTTTTGTCACCGGCGCCACACCATGATCTCCATCATCATGATCTCCATCAACGTGTCGCCATCGGGGTTGTCGTGCTACTCATGCCATTACTACTAAAGCTACGTCCTAGCAATATAGTAAACACATCTGCAAGCACAAACGTTAGTTTAAAGACAACCCTATGGCTCCTGCCGGTTGCCGTACCAACGACGTGCAAGTCGATATTTAACTATTACAACATGATCATCACATACATCCAATATATCATATCACGTCATTGGCCATATCATATCACAAGCATACCCTGCAAAAATAAGTTAGACGTCCTCTAATTGTTTTTGCATGTTTTACGTGGTTGCAGTGGGTATCTAGTAGATCGCATCTTACTTACGCAAAAACCACAACGGAGATGTGCAAATTGCTATTTAACCTCTCCAAGGACCGCCTTGGTCAAAACCAATTCAACTAAATTTGAAGAAACCGACACCCACCAGTCATCTTTATGCAACGAGGTTGCATGTCAAGCGATGAAACCAGTCTTTCGTAAGCATACGAATAATGTCGGTCCGGGCCGCTTCAATCCAACAATACCGCTGAATTGAGAAAAGACTAAGGAGGGCAGCAAATCGAACATCACCGTCCACAAATCCCTTTGTGTTCTACTCGAGATTACATCTACGCATGAACCTAGCTCATGATGCCACTGTTGGGGAACGTCGCATGGGAAACAAAAATTTCCCTACGCGCACGAAGACCTATCATGGTGATGTCCATCTACGAGAGGAGATTTGGTTCTACATACCCTTGTAGATCACACAACAGGAAGCGTTAAGAAACGCAGTTGATGTAGTGGAACGTCCTCACGTCCCTCGATCCTCCCTGCGAACCGTCCCATGAATTGTCCCGCGATCCGCTCCGATCTAGTGCTGAACGGACGGCACCTCCGCGTTCAGCACACGTACAACTCGACGATGATCTCGGCCTTCTTGATCCAGCAAGTAAGACGGAGAAGTATATGAGTTCTCCGGCAGCGTGACGGCGCTCCGGTGGTTGTAACGACCAAACCTCGAAGGATTTGGGTCTCTGTGCTCTACTGTGCTAGTCGCTGGATCGACTCGCTAGCACACACAGTATAGATGAAAACCAGATATAGCAAGTGCATCATTTATAATAACGTATGATCCAGAATTTATAAAATATAACAATCTGCATAGCACTTAGCTAGCTCTTATTCTATTAAACAGCGGAAAAGTAGCAGAATAATAACGATGAGTCCCATCATAGCCCACTGGCGATGTTGAGTGAAGATTCGCGACCCAAACGGTACCTTACTCCTCGTCTGAATATCCTGCAACATGATACGTTGCATCCATATAGGTCAATACTTTGAATGTATTGGCAAGTTACACAGGAAAAATAATATAACATACCTACATGTATATGCATAGTATAACAAGAGAAAGGCTCATGGTTATCTTGCAAAAAGCTGATTTTATCCTCATAGCTACCTAATAGTCAAGTTTTAGTTTGTTTGCTACAATAACTCACATATGGTTGAATTGGCATCTCCAACTCCAACCTATTACCGTTATTAAGTTTCCCACCAAATTTTATTAAGTGTGTCATCTGTCAAGATCATCCAACAACTGTAATGGCCTAGCTGCTCAAAATTGTCCATAACCGGGGACACGGCTAATCATGATTAGTTTATACACTCTGCAGAGGTTAGTACGTTGTACCCACTGGACCCAACCCGAAGGTTGAGACGAAGTCTTTCAGAAGCAGTCACCTAGTCCCACAGGAGGCCCATCCCATCTATCATAGCTACATTAGCTGGCACATCCGGGTAAGGTTTCCACGACTGATCAACTAAGCCAGAGCCCATATTAGCCAGTGGTCGCACAAGGAAGCTACTAGTCACTAAGTCTGTTTGATCTTTTTGAACCTGGGCGGCATCCACTTACATTCAGAGGGTTGATACCATGATGTTCTTGAAACCACCCAGCAATACCATATCCGCCCAGAGGTGAATTAAATCCTTAATTACTACTCAAATTTATTTTGTAGTAATCCTCACATAATCTCAATGAATACAGGAACCAATCCCCGTCTACATAGCATAGAAAATTTTTATCTAACACGATCGTCATGAGAAGGGGATATAGCTTAATAGCATAGAAAAATTAATAATATTCCTATAGATGCACAATTTTCATAGAGTGATATAATACTACATGCATAGAAAAATAATAGGTAAAGGATGATCAACATGTAACTTGCCTTGATTCTGGTTCAGAAAGTCACACTCCTGACAATAGTTTGCGTCGCACTCCGCACAATCTACACGTTGCAAACAATCACACCAATCAATCACCACAATCACATAACACCAAATAAAACCATCGGCAATAAAACAACTTGTTTAAAACCAAAGCATAAATAGCATGGCAGTAAGTATAAAATCATCTACATGTTGATACGAACATGACGAAAAAAGAAACAATTAAATTGGACTAACGGTTTGCAAAATATGGCCTCCGGTAGGTCTAAAATAAATCTGATTTAACAAAAAATTTAAGTTTTGTAAAACTGAAAACTACTGGTTCTATCATGTTCTACTCATCAATACGAGATCACAGGAAAAAGAATTTCCTGATTCAGAGTTACGAGTAAAAAGATAAACGCGTTTCAAAATTATACCAAGAATCTGACACACTAAAAACAGGTTAAAAACAGATTTTATTCGCCCAGAAGCCGTTCATCGGGATTTGATGAATCGGCTCATGCGTGCGTTCTCACCACGAACAGCAGGGAAAAACGGAACCGTCTCGGTGTGGCTCCTCCGATGGTGCTCCGGCGGCGGTCGAACGGACTCCGGTGATGGCGGCTCCGCGAACTCCGGCAAACACGGACGAACTTCGGTGGTGATCTGGTGTTGCTCCGGGGTGCTCGAGGCTGCTGCGTGGTGCGTGCGAGGCGGGGCGAATCAGGAGCAGGGGGATCGAGTCCTGGGATCGGCGACAGGGTAAAAACAAATTAGCAGCAGAGCTTCCGGTTGCTGGGCTTTTATCCTAGCGATGGAAAGGGAGTCCTACTCGGTTCCTGCCAACAAACGAGGCTCCTCGCGATGGGATCCTGTTCACGGTGGGACTCGGTCTGGAGCCTGGGGCTTCGGTCCTGGGGCACGTGGGAATCGGGCGATGGGTGCCTGGGACTTGCTCGGTTGGCTGAGCTGGCTGGCTCAGCTTGGAGCTATGGGTTCGGTGGGCACGAGCACTGGCTCGCTCGGTGGCTGCAGCCTGGCTAGCGAGGCTAAGCCCCGGTTGGGCCACTGGCTCTCGCTCTCTTTAAAAAAAAACAGCTACAAGACAAAGCAAATATATATATATATTCCAGCTGATAAAAATACAAGAAAATAATATATACTAACATACTAATTTTTTTTTTGGAAAACATATGCGATTAATATAAAATCTACAAGAACACTAGTTCCACCTAATGCAAATTTTTAAAATAGATTTTATGCAATAGGCCACACAAACAACATTTAAAAACTCAATCAAAATAAATCAGAGTTTATAAAATTTGCAAAAACCAAATCAGGTGTTTCCAAATATTATTCTAAACATTATGAACTTTTATTTGACAGGGGAGAAGTCAGATTATCTCCACTCCAATATAAATTGCCCTCAGTTGCATAATGAATAGAATTTTCACAAAGAACAAATAATGCATAGAAAAATATGAGATGCATATGAATGATCTATTAACATCCTCATTTAAGAAAATTGGGATGTTACAAACCTACCCCCCTTAAGATGAATCTCGCCCTCGAGATTCGGGTTGGCTAGCAAATAGGTGTGGGTGATCGTGCTTGAGATCCTCCTCTCGTTCCCAAGTAGCCTCTTCTTCTGTATGATGATCCCACTGAACTTTGCATAATCCGATTGCCTTGGTGCGAGTAACTCTCTCTGTTGTCTCCAAAATCTTAACAGGCTTCTCCTCATATGTCAAGTCAGTCTCCAACTGAATTGCCTCAAGTGGCGCTGTATCTCTCAAAGGAACGTCTGCCAACTCGGCATGACACTTCTTCAGCTGGGATACGTGAAACACATTATGAACTCCTGACAAAGCTTCTGGCAACTCCAGCTGATAAGCTACTTCTCCTCGACGCTCCAAGATCTTGTAAGGCCCCACAAAGCGTGGTGCTAACTTACCTTTGATCCCAAACCTCTTAATTCCACGAAGTGGTGAAACTCTAAGGTATGCACGGTCTCCTACCTCATATGTCACCTCCTTACGCTTTGCATTGGCATAACTCTTCTGTATGGACTGTGCTATCTTTAGCTTGTCACGAACCAACCTGACTTTCTCCTCAGCATCTCTAATCAAGTCTGGTCCAAAGAACTGGCGCTCTCCAACCTCATCCCACATCAATGGTGTCCTGCACTTCCTACCATACAGAAACTCAAACGGTGCCATCTGCAAACTAGCCTGATAACTGTTATTATATGAGAACTCTGCATATGGTAAATTATCATCCCAACTGGACCCATAGTCCAAAGCACAAGCTCTCAACATATCCTCCAATATCTGGTTCACCCTCTTAGTCTGCCCATCTATTTGTGGATGGAATGCTGTACTGAACTCCAGTCTAGTACCCAATGATTCATGCAACTGACGCCAAAATTTAGAGGTGAACTGAGTGCCTCTATCAGATACTACCTTATTTGGAACTCCATGCAGACAGACAATTCTGGACATATAAATCTTAGCTAGCTTAGCACTGGTATAGGTAGTCTTTACCGGGATGAAGTGAGCGACTTTAGTCAAACGATCAACAACTACCCAAATAGAATCATAACCCGATCGAGTCTTGGGTAATCCAGTGATGAAATCCATACCAATCTGATCCCACTTCCAATCAGGTATAGGCAAGGGTTGTAACAAACCTGCTGGTTTCTGATGCTCTGCTTTAACTCTCTGGCACACATCACATACTGCAATATACTCAGCAATTTCCCTCTTCAGGCTAGGCCACCAAAATCTCTCCCTCAAATCCAAATACATCTTAGTATTACCTGGGTGGATAGAATAAGGTGAATCATGCGCCTCCTGAAGAATCAACTTCCTTATATCTACATCCCGGGGTACACAAATACGCTTGTCAAACCATATGGTTCCATGTTCATCCTCATGGAAATCCTTTGCTTTCCCTTTTAACATATTCTCCTTTATCTCAGCAATATACTTATCATCCTTTTGAGCTTCTCTAATTCTGTCAAGCAAAGTAGGCCTTCCTCAAGTGTAGCCAAATAGCGTCTAGGGACCATCTCCAATCTCAGATTTCTGAACTGCTCACATAACTCCGGTGGCATATCATCAATATTAATTGCATTAGCATGGCTCCTACGACTCAATGCATCAGCAACAACATTAGCCTTACCAGGATGATATTGCACATTCAGGTCATAATCCTTAATAAGCTCCAACCATCTCTTCTGTCTGAGGTTCAACTCCCTCTGAGTAAATATGTACTTCAGGCTCTTATGATCAGTAAATATATCACAATGATTACCAATGAGATAATGCCTCCAAGTTTTCAATGCATGCACAATTGAGGCTAACTCCAAATCATGTGTAGGATAATTATGCTCATGATTCTTAAGCTGACGTGAAGCATAAGAAACAACTTTACCTTCCTGCATCAAAACACTCCCAAGTCCCTGACGAGAAGCATCACAATATACCTGGAAGTCTTTATGTATGTCTGATAGAGTTAAAACTGGTGCTGTGACTAAACGTTGCTTCAACTCGTGAAAGCTAGCTTCACAATCATCGGTCCAAACAAACTTATTCCCCTTCTTCAACAATTCAGTCATAGGCTTTGCAATCTTTGAGAAATTCTCAATAAACCTTCTGTAATAACCTGCTAAGCCCAAAAAGCTGCGAATCTCACCAACTTATGTGGGTGTCTCCCACTCTGTAACGGCAACAACCTTGGATGGATCAACTGCAACTCCATTACCTGATATAACATGGCCAAGGAATGCTACCTCATCCAGCCAAAACTCACATTTACTGAACTCGGCATACAACTGGTGCTCCCTCAGTTTCTCCAACACCAAACGCAAATGCACTTCATGCTCTTGCTTATTCTTGGAGAACACCAATATATCATCAATGAAAACAACCACAAATTTATACAAGAACTCCATAAACACCTTGTTCATCATATTCATGAAGTATGCTGGGGCATTAGTCAATCCAAATGACATGACAGTATACTCATACTGCCCATACCTCGTAGTGAAAGCGGTCTTTGGAATATCTTGCTCACGAATCTTTAATTGATGATAACCAGAACGAAGATCAATCTTAGAAAACACAATAGCTCCCTCCAACTAGTCAAACAGATCATTTATCATAGGCAAAGGATACTTATTCTTAATGATTACCTCATTCAGAGAACGATAATCAACACACATCCTCAAGGTACCATCCTTCTTCTCCACAAACAAAACAGGGGCTCCCCAAGGTGATGAACTTGGGCGAATAAATCCTTGTGCCTGTAACTCCCTCAACTGCTTCTTCAACTCCTCCAACTCTTGAGGAGGCATTCTGTATGGTCTCTTTGCAATAGGTCCAGTACCAGGCATTAAATCAATGAGAAACTCAATATCTCTATCTGGTGGCATACCTGGCAACTCCTCCAGAAACACATCTGGATAATCCTTCACAACTGGCACCTCTTCCAGGCTACCCCCCTTAAGAGAGTTCACTTGCATCCTCTTATGCTGGTACTTACATACATATTTGATTCTCTTCCCTCCTGGTGCACAGAGAGAAATAGATCGACTAACACAATCGATAACTCCCTCATATAATTGTAACCAGTCCATACCCAAAATAATATCCAGACCTTGTGACTTCAATACGATCAAATCTGTAGGGAACTCATGCTTCCCAATAGACAAGTTTAACTGATGACAACCAACACCTGATATCATCTCAGCTCCTGGGGAACTCACTCTAATAGGCATACTAAGGGTTTTGGTTGGCATTCCATGTTTATCAACGAATACCCTCGAAATAAATGAATGCGATGCACCAGTATCAAAAAGAACAAGAGCGGGTACTGAATTGATCAAGAACTTACCAATCACTGCATCATGCTCATTATAGACGTCCTCCACATTAACATGGTTAACATGACCCTTTTGAAAGGGGTTTCGCTTGATGACTCCAGAATTCCCGTTACCATTATTGCTCTCTAGGCATGCATTGGAGTAGTGGCCCATCTTTCTGCACTTGAAGCACTGGACCTGATTAAGGTCTCTCTGCACTGGCACATTCTGGCGGTTCTGGTTATTATTACTTCCATTACCATTACCATTACCATTGCCATTGTTGCCCCTTGTGTCCATTATGATGATGGTGGCCATTATGATTGTGGCCATTACCTCCATGATGATGATGCCCATTACCTCCATGGTGATGATGTCCATTACCTCCATGATTATGATATGAAGTGCGTGGCTTCTGCTGTGGTCCTGAATTAAACTTGTTGTTGCTATACTTCCTCTTGCGGTTCTCTATTGCCTGATGCTTTCCCTCAAGCACAATAGCCTTATCAACAAGCTCCTGATAATTACCAAAAGTGGCCACAGTCAACTGAACTCCCAAATCATCATTCAGTCCCTCCAAGAACTTCTCCTGTCTAGCTGCATCAGTATTAACATCGTTAGGAGCATAACGTGCAAGTTTATTGAACTCCTCCACATACTCATTAACTAAGCGACCTCCCTGACGCAAGCTGCGAAACTCCTTCTTCTTTAGACTCATGGCGCCAGCAGACACATGTGTGGCGTGGAAAGCTGCCTCAAACTGCGCCCATGTGATAGTATCAATGGGATAGGTGACCAAGTAGTTGTCCCACCAAGCTGCGGCAGGACCCTCCAATAGATGTGAGGCAAACCTCACCCTCTCTGCATCTGTGCATCCAACGGTCTGCAGGTTCCTACCAATAGAACGAAGCCAATCATCCGCCATATTAGGTTCAGGGCTGCTGGAGAACCTCTGAGGATTCAACCTCAAGAACCTAGTGAGCATATCCATAGGTGGCGGAGGCGGTGGGTTGTTGTTGTTATTGTTGGCCAAACTCTGGGCAAGCAACTGGATCAACTGGCCTTGTCCCTCAAGTATCTGCCGCACATATCCTGGCGGTGCATCATTGCCATTGCCATTGTTGTTGCCTGCTCCTCCATTCCCGTCCCTAGGCTCACGTCTCGGCGGCATCTGGTGGGCAAGAATAGATAAGAAAATAGATAGAATAGGTCTAGAGGAATATAGATATTCTACCCATATGCATATTATGATCAAGGTAATATATATGAGGCAACAAAACACCATAGCAATAACACAACAAGCATAACAATAATCAAACATATCTATATATATAGTCGAATAATTGCGACAAGATCCTAGTTTAACAAACAAGAAAAATAACAATCAAGCAAGCAACCTAGTATCGTCATGCCACAAAGCGGGCATAATCAGATACGCTAACACGTTAATATCGCAAATAAAAACAAGATAAGTGGTGGTCTCAACACTAGTTCCTACTTAAGCTGGTCAAGATACTAGAGTGGTTGTCTAATGAAAGAGTAAGATATAGACAAAGTTTATAGAATAATTTTTTCACTCCTATGGCTTTTCCAATCCATTTCCTAGGGCCACGACCTACAGTCAACGCATTGCTCTGATGCCATCTGTAACGACCAAACCTCGAAGGATTTGAGTCTCTGTGATCTACTGTGCTAGTCCCTGGATCGACTCGCTAGCACACACAGTAGAGATGAAAACCAGATATAGCAAGTGCATCATTTATAATAACGTATGATCCAGAATTTATAAAATATAACAATTTGCATAGCACTTAGCTAGCTCTTATTCTATTAAACAACGGAAAAGTAGCAGAATAATAACGATGAGTCCCATCATAGCCCACTGGCGATGTTGAGTGAAGACTCGCGACCCTAACGGTACCTTACTCCTCGTCTGAATATCCTGCAACATGATACGTTGCAGCCATATAGGTCAATACTTTGAATGTATTGGCAAGTTACACAAGAAAAATAATATAACAGACCTACATGTATATGCATAGTATAACAAGAGAAAGGCTCATGGTTATCTTGCAGAAAGCTGATTTTATCCTCATAGCTACCTAATAGTCAAGTTTTAGTTTGTTTGCTACAATAACTCACATATGGTTGAATTGGCATCTCCAACTCCAACCTATTACCGTTATTAAGTTTCCCACCAAATTTTATTAAGTGTGTCATCTGTCAAGATCATCCAACAACTGTAATGGCCTAGCTGCTCAAAATTGTCCATAACCGGGGACACGGCTAATCATGATTAGTTTATACACTCTGCAGAGGTTAGTACGTTGTACCCACTGGACCCAACCCGAAGGTTGAGACGAAGTCGTTCAGAAGCAGTCACCTAGTCCCACAGGAGGCCCATCCCATCTATCATAGCTACATCAGCTGGCACATCCGGGTAAGGTTTCCACGACTGATCAACTAAGCCAGAGCCCATATTAGCCAGTGGTCGCACAAGGAAGCTACTAGTCACTAAGTCTGTTTGATCTTTTTGAACCTGGGTGGCATCCACTTACATTCAGAGGGTTGATACCATGATGTTCTTGAAACCACCCAGCAATACCATATCCGCCCAGAGGTGAATTAAATCCTTAATTACTACTCAAATTTATTTTGTAGTAATCCTCACATAATCTCAATGAATATAGGAACCAATCCCCGTCTACATAGCATAGCAAAATTTTATCTAACACGATCTTCATGGCAAGGGGATATAGCTCAATACATAGCAAAATCAATAATATTCCTATACATGCATAATTTTCATAGAGTGATATAATACTACATGCATAGAAAAATAATAGGTAAAGGATGATCAACTTTAACTTGCCTTGATTCTGGTTCAGAAAGTCACACTCCTGACAATAGTTTGCGTCGCACTCCGCACAATCTACACGTTGCAAACAATCACACCAATCAATCACCACAATCACATAACACCAAATAAAACCATCGGCAATAAAACAACCTGTTTAAAACCAAAGCATAAATAGCATGGCAGTAGGTATAAAATCATCTACATACTGATACGAACATGACGCAAAGAGAAACAACTAAATTGGACTAACGGTTTGCAAAATATGGCCTCCGGTAGGTCTAAAATAAATCTGATTTAACAAAAAAAATTAATTTTTGTGAAACTGAAAACTACTGGTTCTATCATGTTCTACTCATCAATACAAGATCACAGGAAACAGAATTTCCTGATTCGGAGTTACGAGTAAAAAGATAAACGCGTTTCAAAATTATACCGAGAATCGGACAGAGCTAAAAACAGGTTAAAAACATATTTTATTCGCCCAGAAGCTGTTCATCGGGATTTGATGAATCGGCTCGTGCGTGCGTTCTCACCACGAACAACGGGGAAAAATGGAACCGTCTCGGTGTGGCTCCTCCGATGGTGCTCCAGTGGCGGTCGAACGGACTCCGGTGATGGCGGCTCCGCGAACTCTGGCGAACACGGACGAACTTCGGTGGTGCTCCGGTGTTGCTCCGCGGTGCTCAGTCTGCTGCGCGGTACGTGCGAGGCGGGGCGAATCAGGAGCAGGGGGATCGAGTCCTGGGATCGGCGACAGGGAAAAAACGAATCAACAGCAGAGCTTTCGGTTCCTGGGCTTTTATCCTAGCGATGGAAAGGGAGTCCTACTCGGTTCGTGCCAACAAACGAGGCTCCTCGCGATGGGATCCTGTTCATGGTGGGACTCGGTCTGGAGCCTGGGGCTTCGGTCCTGGGGCACGTGGGAATCGGGCGATGGGTGCCTGGGACTTGCTCGGTTGGCTGAGCTGGCTGGCTCGGCTTGGAGCTATGGGTTCGGTGGGCACGAGCACTAGCTCGCTCGGTGGCTGCAGCGTGGCTAGCGAGGCTAAGCCCCGGTTGGGCCACTGGCTCTCGTCCTCTTTAAAAAAACAGCTACAAGACAAAGCAAATATATATATATATATATATATATATATATATTTCCAGCTGATAAAAATACCAGAAAATAATATATACTAACATACTAATTTTTTTTGAAAAACATATGCGATTAATATAAAATCTACAGGAACACTAGTTCCACCTAATGCAATATTTTAAAATAGATTTTATGCAATAGGCCACACAAATAGCATTCAAAAACTCAATCAAAATAAATCAGAGTTTATAAAATTTGCAAAAACCAAATCAGGTGTTTCCAAATATTATTCTAAACATTATGAACTTTTATTCGACACGGGAGAAGTCACATTATCTCCACTCCAATATAAATTGCCCTCAATTGCATAATGAATAGAATTTTCACAAAGAACAAATAATGCATAGAAAAATATGAGATGCATATGAATGATCTATTAACATCCTCATTTAAGAAAACTGGGATGTTACAGTGGTGGTGAAGAATCTACTCCTGCACGGCTCCGCCCGAGCTCCGCAGAAATACGATATAGAGGAAAAACCATGGTGTTTGTGGTCGGGCTGCCATGGCAAAAGTTGTCTCAAATAAGCCCTAAAACTCCACTATATATAGGAGGAGGGGAGGGGAGGCTTGCCTTGGGGTCCAAGACTCCGAGGGTGCGCCGGCCAAGGAGGTGGAGGAGTCCACCTCCAATCCTAGTCCAACTAGGATTGGAAGGTGGAGTCCTTCCCTTCCTTCCCACCTCTTTTTTTTCTTTTCTCTTTGATTTTTTTATCCCTTGCACATAGGACTTATTGGGCTGTCCCACCAGACCACCAAGGGCTGGTGCGCCACCCCTAGGCCTATGGGCTTCCCTGGGTGGGTTGGCCCCCACCCGGTGAACATCCGGAACCCATTCGTCACTCCCGGTACATTCCCGGTAATGCCTAAAAACCTTCCGGCAATCAAATGAGGTCATCCTATATATCAATCTTCGTCTCCGGACCATTATGGAAACCCTCGTGACGTCCGTGATCTCATCCGGGACTCCAAACAACATTCAGTAACCACACATATAACTCAACTTTACTAAAACATCGCCGAACCTTAAGTGTGCAGACCCTACGGGTTCGAGAACTATGTAGACATGCCCCGAGGTACTCCTCGATCAATATCCAATAGCCAGACCTGGATGCCCATATTGGATCCTACATATTCTCCGAATAACTTATCGGTTGAACCTCAGTGTCAAGGATTCAGGCAATCCCGTATGTCATTCCCTTTGTCCTTCGGTATGTTACTTGCCCGAGATTTGATCGTCGGTATCCGCATACCTATTTCAATCTCATTACTGGCAAGTCTCTTTTCTCATTCCGTAATACAAGATCCCATGACTTACAGTAAGTCACATTGCTTCCAAGGCTTGTGTGTGATGTTGTATTACCGAGTGGGCCCCGAGATACCTCTCCGTCACACGGAGTGACTAATCCCAGTCTTGATCCATACTAACCCAACGGACACCTTCGGAAAATACCTGTAGAGCACCTTTATAGTCACCCAGTTACGTTGTGACGTTTGATACACACAAAGTATCCCTCCGGTGCCAATGGGTTATATGATCTCATGGTCATACGAACAAATACTTGACACGCAGAAAACAATAGCAATAAAATGACACAATCAATATGCTACGTTCATAGTTTGGGTCTAGTCCATCACATGATTCTCCTAATGATGTGATCCAGTTATCAAGCAACAACACTTTGCACATAGTCAGAAAACGTTGACCATCCTTGATCAACTGGCCAACCAACTAGAGGCTTGCTAGGGACATTGTTATGTCTATTTATCCACACATGTATCTATGTTTTCATTCAATACAATTATAGCATGGATAATAAACGATTATCTTTAAACATGAAATATAATAATAACTATTTATCATTGCCTCTAGGGCATATTTCCAACATAAGTAAGTAAATAATTTTAGAGGAAAATATGAACGTTATTGAGATCAAGCGGGATCGATAATTTAGTATAGTGAGATAGATGGAAAACTAACATGTTGCTTTATAGGTATTTTGGTCATTATAACATGGCAGACGACTTTTGAGCTCAAAGTAATGATGTCCAGTGGCATTTTTGAACATGCATCTAACATAGTGATGCTATTTTTAAGTAGTGAAAATTCCTAATGGCAGAACTGAATAATGAGACACAACCTCTAACATAAATGATAAAAACCATAAAAGGTTTCATTCATCAAGAGCATTCGATATACAATGGCGATGTGCAAATCTGAGCCCCTGTATACGAGAGGACCTCTTTTGCCCGGTTGTGCAATCACAATTCCATTTGCAAATCCTGAGCTACATTCGAATGAAACTACCCTGCTTCTACTCGTTCCAAGAGATTTCTTTTAGAAAAGGAGGATAATCTCCGGCATTTGCACAAATAGATGCATGCGGTCCCTTTATTAAATAAAACAAACAAAAAGTCTGCAATTCAATACAAGCTTTTAAAAAAGCTGCAAAATAATTTTAAAATAAAAAAAGTTGCCACAATCGGAGAAAAATAGGACTAGATGTCTAATCATCTACCGTACTAGTGGACCACCATCCAAACCGGTTATAAATATCCTGAGCTACCATCTCCCATTGGATAAACCCAGTAACCAAAGGCTCCCTGTTCTCCGCGAGAGTGAGTAACGATCATGTACAGATCAAAGATGTTGCCCTGTGCAATACCTGCAAAAAGTTTGTGCGATTTTGCCTGTTAGAAAACATGTCATTTCCGTAATTCCATATAGCCCATAGTAAAGCACATACTCCTATCCGAATATGTCTCGCGATATGTATCTCAACTTCATTTAGCCACGTCCGAAATAACGTGTGAATACTATCTGAAGGTGTGATATTAAAGGCTATATGAATGGATCTCCACATTTGTTTTTGCTAAAGGGCAAGCATGAAAGAGGTGCTTGATAGTCTCATGTTGATCACAGAAGCTACATCTTGTGTTGCCCTCCCAATTATGTTTTGCCAAATTATCCTTATTGAGGATCACCTCCTTGTGAACGAACCACACAAAGACTTTGATTCTTAAGGGCATTTTGATCTTTCAAATATGAATCGATCTGGGAATTGGTCCATAGTCAATATGGTCCAAATACATCGATTTCACCAAAAAGATGTCATTCGTAGATAGCTTCCAATGAAGTCTATCGGACTCATCCGATAAATGAACCTCCATTAGTCTCCTGACTAGATTAAGCCAAGCCAATCATCGATCACTCATTAGAGCCCTTCGGAATTGTATGTTTAGAGGAACAAACTATAGGACTGTAGCAACGTAAGCCTCCTTACGCTGCACAATCATTAGTAGAAAACAAGGCTTTCGTCCTATCCCCAATTGAGCAATAGTCCCAGTCGACCTACGAACCAGGACTAATGCGTGCATCCGTACTAGTTCGAGCAGCCAGGACGCCGATCGGGCCTCGGCGGGCACCACTCCGGATTCGTGTGGGACCTTTAGTCCTGGTTCCAGCCAAGAACCGGGACTAAAGGACCTGGCTCCTGGTGCAACCCCTTTAGTCTCGTTTTGTGTCTACAACCGGGACTAAAGGTCCATCTTCAGTCCCAGTTCTAGAAACCAACCGGGACTAAAAGAGTGCCTATATATATGCTCGTCCCTGTCTGCTCTCACTCCTCTCATTTTTGGTCGGCCAGCGTGTGGGAGGTGTTAGCTACTCCGTTCTTACCTCCTATGCACATGAGGTGTTCGATGAAATGCTCGAGCCACACTTAAGCTTTCTCTCCTCTCCAAGATCGACCTCCAAGCTCCATTTGCCCCAAGATTTGTCTAGATTTGGCGGTGCACCAACTATCCAAGTGTTCTAAAAAGGGTAGCAACTTCATACTCATCTCTCACTACTAGGTTAGCTCATTTCAAATTCTCTAGAAGTAGTGTGGTTTGCGGGTTTCAGTGGAGGAGTGTATGTGTGAGTTTATTTTATTTAGATGCACAATTTGAGCTCAAATTAACCTTTTAGTTTATTGATGATGTTTTGTAATGGTTTTTTATATACTTAATTATATAATGCATGTAGATGAACCGGCAATGGATGTACGGTGACCGATGCACCTTCCACTACATTGATGGCCTGCATAATTTTCTCAAATTGGCTGAGGCAAACAAGCATAATGGTTTTATGTATTGTCCATGTACTGTGTATGGGAATACGAAGGATTACTCTTCCTTGAAAACCCTTCACTTGCACCTTCTTGAGAAGGGTTTCATGCCACACTATAATGTTTGGACCAAGCACGGAGAAAGAGGGGTTATGATGGAAGACATTGAAGAAGAAGAGGATGATGACAACTATCCGGATCCTATGTTCCCTGAATATGGTGATACTGCAATTTGGGAAGGTGAATATCAAGAGGCACCAGATGTGCCCGCTGATGACTATCTTCGCCGGGTCATTACTAATGCATAGAGAGAATGCGAAAGTGAAAGGGAGAAGTTGAAGTTCGATCGCATGTTAGAGGATCACAAAAAAGGTTGTACCCAAATTGCAAAGATGGCAACACAAAGTTCGGTACCATACTAGAATTGCTGCATTGGAAGTTAGAGAATGGTATATCTAACAAGGGATTTCAGAAGCTATTGAAAATAATGAAGAACAAGCTTCGAAAGGATAACGAATTACCTTATAGTACGTACGAAGCTAAGAAAGTTCTCTGTCCTCTAGGATTAGAGGTGCATAAGATACTGCTACCTCTTGAGCTTGCGTTGGTTTTTCCCTTAAAGAGGAAAGGGTGATGCAGCACACTAGCAGTAAGTATTTCCCTCAGTTTGGGAACCAAGGTATCAATCCAGTAGGAGAATCAAGCCAAGTGTCC
Organism: Hordeum vulgare subsp. vulgare; assembly: GCF_904849725.1. Classification (NCBI taxonomy): domain Eukaryota; kingdom Viridiplantae; phylum Streptophyta; class Magnoliopsida; order Poales; family Poaceae; genus Hordeum; species Hordeum vulgare. Next base: position 564,782,152 of record NC_058524.1, on the reverse strand, counting down.
AGAGTACCTGCGCAAATACAAACGAGCTTGCACCCAACGCTATAAAGGGGTTGTCAATCCCTTCAAGATTGATTGCAAAGTGAGATCTGAAGGCGGAAAGTGCAACGAAGTAAAAGTGTAAGGCTGAAAATATGATGTGAAGTAGACCCGGGGGCCATAGTGTTCACTAGAGGCTTCTCTAAAAATAGCAAATATTACGGTGGGTGAACAAATTACTGTCGAGCAATTGATAGAACCGCGCAAAGTCATGACGATATCTAAGGCAATGATCATACATATAGGCATCACGTCCGAGACAAGTAGACCGATACTTTCTGCATCTACTACTATTACTCCACACATCGACCGCTATCTAGCATGCATCTAGTGTATTGAGTTCATGAAGAACAGAGTAACGCCTTAAGCAAGATGACATGATGTAGAGGGATAAACTCAAACCAATGATGTGAACCCCATCTTTTTACCCTTGATGGCAACAACACGATGCGTGCCTCGCTACCCCTTCTGTCACTAGGTGAGGTCACCGCACGGTATGAACCCAAAACCAAGCACTTCTCCCATTGCAAGAATCATAGATCAAGTTAGCCAAACAAAACCCACAACTCGAAGAGAATTACAAGGATATGAAATCATGCATATAAGAGATCAGAAGAAACTCAAATAAGATTCATAGATAGTCTGATCATAAATCCACAATTCATCGGATCTTGACAAACACACCGCAAAAGAAGATTACATCGGATAGATCTCCATGAAGATCATGGAGAACTTTGTATTGAAGATCCAAGAGAGAGAAGAAGCCATCTAGCTACTAGCTATGGACCTGAAGGTCCATGGTGAACTACTCACGCATCATCTGAGAGGCAATGGTGTTGATGAAGAAGCCCTCCGTATCCGAATCCCCCTCCAGCAGGGCACCAGAACGTGCCCCAGATGGGATCTTGCAGAGACAGAAGCTTGCGGCAGCGGAAAAGTATTTTCGTGGATCTCTTGCGTAGTTTTGGATTTTTCGAGAATTTATAGGCGGAAGAGGTAGGGCAGACGAGCCACAGGGGGCCCACAAGCCTGCTAGGCGCGCCCCCTGGCCGCGCCTAGGGGGCTTGTGGCCTTCCCTGGTGGCATCTGCCTTGGTTCTCACGCCCCCTCCGTATCTTCTGTTCCGGAAAAAGTCTTTTCGGAAGTTTTATTCCGTTTGGACTCCGTTTAATATTCTCCTCTGAAAAGGGTCAAAAACACGGAAAAAACAGGAACTGGCACTTGGCACTAAGTTAATAAGTTAGTCCCAAAAAAGATATAAAAGGCATACAAAACATCCAAAGTTTGACAAGATAATAGCATGGAACCATCAAAAATTATAGATACGTTAGAGACGTATGAGATACATGCATGCCCTAATGACTGCATCCTCTATCGAAGTGAGGCGTATGAGAATTTGAATGCATGCCCGGTATACGATGCATTGCGGTATAAGATCACACGAGATGACCCTGGTGATATTGAGGGCCAGCGCCCCAGGAAGAGGGTTCTTGCCTAGGTGATGTGGTATGATCCTATAATACCACAGTTGAAACGTCTGTTTAGAAACAAAGAGCATGCCAAGTTGTTGCGATGGCACAAAGAAGGTCGTAGGAAAGATGGGATGTTTAGAGTACCCACTTATGGGTCGCAGTGGAGAAAAATCGATAGAAAGTGGGGGCACTTTGCAGATGACACAAGGAATATATGGTTTGGTTTAAGTGCAGATGGCATTAATCCTTTTGTGGAGCAGAGCAGCAATCATAGCACCTGGCCTGTAACTCTATGCATGTATAACCTTCCTCATTGGATGTGCATGAAGCGGAAGTTCATTATGATGTCGGTGCTCATCCAATGCCCTAAGCAACCTCGCAACGACATTGATGTGTACCTAAGGCCATTAGTTGACGAAATTTTATAGTTGTGGGATAAAAAAGGTGTACATGTGTGGGATGAGCACAAACAACAGGAATTTGACCTACGAGCATTGCTGTTTGTAACCATAAATGATTGGCCTACTTTTAGTAACATTTCAGGACAAACAAACAAGGGATACCATGCATGCACCGACTGTTTAGATGAGACTTAAAGTATATATTTGGAAAAATGTAAGAAGAATGTGTACCTGGGACATCGTCGATTTCTTCCAAGCAGGCATCACTTAAGAAAAAAAGGCAAGCATTTAAAAGGCGAGGCATATCACTGGAAGAAGACTGTCCTCTGTACAGGTGATGTTATATTTGATATGGTCAAGGATTTACAAGTAATCTTTGGAAAGGGTCCTGGCGGACAATCTGTTCTGAATGACACTCAGGTGCACGCACCCTTGTGGAAGAAGAGATCTATATTTTGGGACCTACCTTATTGGACAGACCTAGAGGTCCGCTCTGCAATCCACGTGATGCTTGTGACGAAGAAAGTTTGCATGAACCTGCTTTGGTGCAAATGGGTCAATCTGATGATGGAAAAAAATTTGAAGGCCCCTTTGTTTCGATGCAAATGGGTCAATCTGAAAGGAGGCAGGGTAAAGGAAGACCCGCGGTACGGAATGACAACAATGGATGCCAACACTCTTGGGTACATAGACGAACCATTCGTCCTAGCCAATGATGTGGCACATGTTTTCTATGTGAAGGACATGTCTACCAAACCGAGAAAAGGAAAATATAAGGAAGGGAATGCATCATAGATGAGCCAAAGCGCTACATAGTTCTTGCAGGGAAAAGAAACATCGTGGGAGTGGAGGACAAGACATACATGTCACAATATTATGAAAAGTTTCATGAAATTCCTCCCTTCAAAGTGAAGGATGACCCAAGCATCCTGTTAAACGGTGAAGATTATCCATGGTTACGACGCAATAAGAAATAAGATTATCCAAGCTTTTATCTACAATATCACTGCAGTTACATGTCAAAAAATGAAATCTCTTTGTAATAGACGAGTTTCCGCCCGAAATCCTGATACTTCGAAAGAGATTGTCCAGTTTATACACGAAGTGCATCCAGTTTTTGCCGTAACCCTCTCAACTTTTGAGCACATGTTATGCGGGTGAAATTATGATACCATGCCAAGTTTCAAAATTTTCAGAGTTCATTTGTAGTGCTTTTCAATTTCACGGTCATTTAGCTCAAACAAATTCATTAAATGCATGAAAAATAGAAAACGAAGTAAAAAAGGATTGAAAATTGATAACATGGCTTTGAATGGTGCATATTGAATGCAAAAAAGTCTGGAGTTAAAATATGTTAAAAAAATGAAATCCCTTTGTAATAGATGAGTTTTCGTCCCAAACCCTCATACTTCGAAAGAGATTGTCCAGTTTGTACATGAACTGCATCCAGTTTTTTGCGTAGCCCTATCAAATTTTTAGCACATGCAATGTGGATGAAATTATGATACCATCCCAAGTTTCTACATTTTTAGAGTTCATTTGTAGTGCTTTTCAATTTCAGGGCCATTTAGCTCAAAATAATTCATTAAATGCATGAAAAGTACAAAATGAAGTCACAAAAGGGTTGAAAATTGATTACGTGGCTTTGAATGGTGTATATTGAACGCACAATAAGTGTGGAGTTAAAATATTAAAAAATGAAATCCCTTTGTAATAGAAGAGTTTTCGTCCGAAACCCTAATACTTCGAAAGAGATTGTCTAGTTTGTACACGAAGTGCATCCAGTTTTTGCCGTAACACACTCAACTTTTTAGCACATGCTACGTGGGTGAAATTATGATACCATGCTAAGTCTCAACCTTTTTAGAGTTCATTTTTAGTGATTTTCAATTTCAGGGTCATTTAGCTTAAAAAATTCATTAAGTGCATGAAAAATAGAAAATACTAAACTAATTATGACAATATTAGGTTAACAAAAAGTATTAGGTTAAAATAATTACTTAACATAAAATAAATATAAAATTATTAGGTCAACAAAAGGTATTTTAAAATATTCTTCATTTCTAGTGCTTTTCAATTTCACGGTCATTTAGCTCAAAAAACTCATTAAAATAATCAACTAAAAAGCTTTTATAAAAATCTAATAGAAAAAATAATCAACTAAAAAGAATCAATTAAAATATTTTGTTATGATCAACGAAAACAAAACTATAATATCATTCAATAGCAAAAAGAATCAACTAAAAAGCTTTTCTAACATACACAAAATTTAAAAAATACCCGCCTACTAGCCCACAATGTCATGCATACGACTAGAAATCCATCAACATATGGGCCAGGATGCAAGCCCGCGGGACAAGTTGTCCCAACCGGGCAGGTCTAAAGATTAGGCATTTACTGCGTGCATTAGAGAGAAGCTCACGACGGTAGCCCTAGCGGGGCTTATAAACCGCACATAGCGTCCTTCGCTCGACGAGATGGGACTAAACTTCCAGCCCACCACGTCCGTGCCAGCACCACCCCTTTACACCTGGTTGGTGGCTCTAACGAGGACTAAAGGGGAAATTTTGCGAGCCGAAAGGGCGGGAGCCCAATCCTTTAGTCCCGGTTGGTTGGTCCAACCGGGACTAAAGGTTTCGGTACATAAGCGGCCGCGCGGAAATGAAAATCCCCACTTCTCCAGTTCTCCTTCGATCTACCCCGACGCCGGCCGCCAGGCTGCCGCGACGCGTCCTGCCCCTTGCCGACGCTCTCGCCACACCCTCGCCGTGCCCTGCCCCGAGCCGACGCCCTCGCTGAGCCCTCGTCAATGCCCTTGTCAAGCCCTCGCTGACACTCTCGCCATGCGCCTTCCCTCCAAAGAAAGGTGTGGCCACCTCTCTCTATTGCACATCTAAATCATATATCATTGATCTTATACAAAGATTCGTGTGGGTATTTTTTTTCTTTTTGTGCGTGATTAAGTAATTTAGATGTGCAATAATATGACATATCTAGATGTTTCCTAGACACACCCAAGGATTTAAAAGGATGAGAATATAGAATACTTTATTTTAAATATAATTATGAATTTACCATTACCAAATGTAAGACCCGACAAGTGATAAAACAAGGTTCCCCACTGCCTTCACTGCCACCATAAAAACTACATTTTTATGTCAAACTTTCCCAACTTGACATGCTTAAATTATTAGCCACAATTCGGCTTGACTCAGAAAATGTGGTCATACTTTTTTTGTAGTGTATTTTAATGTACTAAATTTTAAATGTGTTTCAGTGTAGTGAATTTTAAATGTTTTTCATTTTAACTGTATTTCATATTTAAGTGTATTTCAATGTAGTGGATGTACTATTTTTTTGGTGAAAAGTTTGTTAAATAGTTGTAAAACTTTATTAAAGTTTATTAAATAGTCGGAGAATTTGTTCTCGACGTCGACGATGCCCGACCCGCATCCTCGTCGTCGACTTGGTGGAGACAACCTGCTTGATAGGCGCCATGTCCAGGACTGTGCTCCGCTAGGCTGACACTCGGAGGTGCTACCTTTCGGGGCATGCATCTTGGTGGGGAACCAGGCTCCTGTTGTCGATCCGAAGCTTCTTTGGTGGCAGTCACATGGGCCACTTTTGGTGCAGAGGCATCCGACCCCCAAGGAGGAGGTACGTCGCCGTGCCAGGGAGTAGGACGAGCACGTCTATCACCACTTGGTTGCGTTGGACGCCAGGTTTTTCAATACGTGGCAGGTTCTTCATGGATCTCACCCGAGCTATGATCCTATGATGGTTCCTTCTCTTTGGGTCTCCATCGCCCGCGCCTCAGTACAGCGGCAACTCTTTGGGTGATCAGTTTGATCAGGAACTGCGAGTCAACTAGATTATACTCGAGATTATATTCGACAATATTCGAGATGTATTAAGTGCATTATTCGATATATTAGTGATATTATAGATATGATGATCTTGCTAGCTAAAGTGAATACTAAATTATCTTATCTTTCTTCTCGATTAGTTAAGCTATGGATGCTATAGAAAATATAGGTAGACATAGGTCAATTCATGAGTCCCGACGATCTCCGGAGGAGTCCCCGACGATCGCCAATGAGGAGTTCCCGATGATCGACGGTGAGGAGTCCCCGACGATCGTCGGAGGAGTCCCCGATGATCGTCGATGAGCAGTCCCTGACGATCGTCGGAGGAGTCCCTCACGATCGTCGAATGAGTCCGTGACGATCGTCAGAGGAGTCCCCGATGATCGCTGGTGAGGAGTAATATTATATTATTTGAGATGTATTAGTGATATCATATGATAATATTATATATGATCATATTGTTGCATTGCCTGGTATTCAGAACCGTGTCAGTTACAACACGGAAAATGTAGTTTTATTAAAGTTTATTTTAATATAGTGTATTTCAATGTAGTTGACTTCATTGCAATTAATCCATAAACATAGGAAATCTCTGACGATGATAGGATCCGTGAGTGTGATTACTGCGGCGATGATCGGGGTTTGTGCGACACTCGATCTCACATGCGAGACGGAGTAGTTAAGGGATAATAAAGAACTTTCGAAGAGGTTCTTCACCATCAAGCTTGACGAGACCTTCGATGTTTGTGCGGTACGCAATGATGACAAGTGTTTTTATGTAATTAAGCATGACTTCTGTTTTTTTATTCAATGTGTAATTTATGTTTTATACAATTCGACTAGTTCCTCCCCTACCATGCAAGAAGGTATGCGTTGGAGAGACTCGATTTCGAAGACCACGAGAGTATGGAGACGAGGAGAGCTAACCTGAGGACTAGACATTGGTCACACATTTCTGGTCAAAGTAATGAATGCATTTAATAACATAGAATTAGGATGCTCAAATTGGGAAGCTCTTTGCAAGGCATATGGATTTCAGGAGGATATGGAAATAACCTTCGGTCTTCGTCCTGAAGATCATATTGAAGGTGACATCGACATTTGGGTGGATGTCGATATGCTTCCTGTTTTACCTCCATGTGAGTTTTTCAACCATATTTGTCAAGTAATTTGCATTCTATATTTAAAAATAGTTGGTGTTCGTGATGGGAAATGTAGCATGGGAAACAAAAATTTCCTACGCACACGCAATACCTATCCATGGTGATGATCATCTACGAGAGGGGAGAGTGAATCTACATACCCTTGTAGATTGCTAAGCGGAAGCGTATATAATGCGGTTGATGTAGTGGAACATATTCGCGATCCAAATCGCAGCCTGTCCCTTGATCTCATCACGATCCGTCCCGCGATCCCATCACTATCCATCCCGATCTTGTGCCCAACGGACGTCACCTCCACGTTCAACACACGTACAACTCGATGACGATCCACGCCTTCTTGATCTAGAAAGAGGGTCAGAGAGGTAGATTAGTTCTCCAGCACAGCGTTTGGTGGTGGTGGTGGTGAAGTAATGCAGCAGGGCTTCGCCCAAGCACCGCCGAACTAGACTAGAGGATAAACAGATCTAGAGAGAAGTAGAGGGAGCACGTGGCAATTAGGGTTAGCCCTCACCTCTAAAACCTCTAGTATATATAGGAGGGAGGGAGGGGAGGAGGCATCCTCAAAACCTCAAGGTTTGGCCGAAATTGGATGTGGAGGAGTCCTACACCAATCCTACTAGGAGTAGGATTCCTCCTCTCCACTTGAAAACCCTTTTCACCTTTCCCACCTTTAGGTTTCTTTCCTTCCCACCTCCAATCCGCCTTGGGCTTTAGTGGAGGCTTTGGCCAACCCACTAAGGGCTGGTCCACGACCTCCCACATCCCATGAGACCCTTTGGGGTGGGTGGGCCAACCTGGTGGACCCCCGGAATCCATTCGTCACTCCCAGTACACTGCAGGAAATGCCCGAAACTTTTCTGGAGTTCAAAACCCACTTTCCTATATATCAATGTTTACCTCCGGACCATTCCGGAGCTCCTCGTGATGTCCGGGATCTCATCCGGGACTCCGAACAAATTTTGGTTACCAAACACACATAACTCAATAATACTGAAATGTCACCAAACCTTAAGTGTGCAGACCCTGCGGATTCAAGAATTATGCAGACATGACCCGAGACACTCCCCGGTAAATAACCAATAGCGGGACCTGGATGTCCATATTGGATCCTACATATTCTACGAAGATATCTATTGGTTGAACCTCTATGTCAAGGATTCATTTAATCCCATATGTTGTTCCCTTTGTCCTTCGGTATGTTACTTGCCTGAGATTCGATCGTCGGTATCTCCATACCTAGTTCAATCTCGTTACCGACAAGTCTCTTTACTCGTTCCGTAATACAAGATCCCATAACTAACTCCTTATTCACATTTCTTGCAAGGCTTGTTGTGATGTTGTATTACCAAGTGGGCCTCGAGATACCTCTCCGTCACACGGAGTGACAAATCCCAGTCTTAATCCATGCCAACCCAACAGACACCTTTGGAGATACCCGTAGAGCACCTTTATAGTCACCCAGTAACGTTGCAACATTTGATACACACAAGGTATTCCTCCGGTGTCTGGGAGTTGCATGATCTCATGGTCATAGGAACAGATACATTGACATGCAGAAAACAATAGCAATAAACTGACACGATCATATGCTACGTTTATAGTTTGGGTCTTGTCCATCACATCATTCTCCTAATGATGTGATCCCGTTATCAAGTGACAACACTTGCCTATGGCAAGGAAACCTTGACCATCTTTGATCAACAAGCTAGTCAACTAGAGGCTCACTAGGGACAGTGTGTTGTCTATGTATCCACACATGTATGTGTGTTTCCAATCAATACAGTTCTAGCATGGATAATAAACGATTATCATTAACAAGGAAATATAATAATAACCAATTTATTATTGCCTCTAGGGCATATTTCCAATAGTTCATCCATAGTAAATTTATTAATTTATAATTACAACTTATTTCGTTTCTTTGAGTGAAATAGGAAAGTTAATTCACATGACACACTACACTTATGGATCACATCTAACTTGGGAGGAGAAGGATGTTCTTATCCACTTTGTCCTTGGTGTTGTGGTTGGTAGGGACAACTTCCCATATAATTTGGGAACTGGCCCAAGTTATATATTTTACATGCCACTAGTGCATAGGTTGAGGGCAGATGACATTCGCCGAAATATCTTGGTAAGAGTTGCTAATTAAGTACACAACTATTGCGCAAATGGTGTTGATTATATTACATTGCTAACTAGGCTACTATTATGTTCCTCAACAGAAACTGCCAAATGATGTTGTGCCTCTGCTGATGCATGGCAACGGTCATATAACAATTAAAATCCCCAACGGGGCTCATTTCAATTCTCCATACTCGACTAAGCGCAAATCAAAAGGACGGCTCCAAATTGAAGCATGGAGAGAAATAAAGAAGTATCGCAAGCTACAAGTTGGAGACCGGTGGATCTCTCTGCTTCATCACAAATACATAGGTGTTATTTTATTTTATGACATTTTACCTAGGAGAGAGGACTAGGTCCTATGAGAGAGAAGTTTTTCTGGTTTATATTAACTTGGCATGATCAATTAGGATGATGATTATTATGATGTTTTTTGTGTTTTATGAGAGAAAATTTGATTAAAGTGGATGGATTAAAGTGATCATGTTGAATTAGAGGATCAACACATCGTCGAGTTGAATGAACAACATAAAATAAAAATTAAACTCTAAATGTAAAAGAATCAGAGAGTAAACACAAAAGAAAAACAAAAAACCCAACGCCTCGCAGCTGCTCACGCGTGGCCCCCTTGTAGTCCCTGTTGGTGTTACCAACCGGGACTAAAGGTCCTCCTACCCTCGTGACCCACAACGGCCACGTGGAGCACCATTAGGCCTAGTTCATAAAACAACCGAGACTAGAGGATTCAACCTTTTGTCCCGGTTGTGTAGCCCCGGTTGGAGAACCGGGACAAAAGGCCCTCTCGAACCGGGACTAATGCCCCGTTTTCCACTAGTGAATATTATATAGAGCAGAATATTGCGTGGCTAGTGGCGTCCCTCCCAACCATGTATTTTTCTAGAACCTTGTTGACTCATCATTTCCAACAATAAACTTAGACCTATGGAAGAAAGATGCTTTCGTTCTCATCAAGCCTTTCCAAAAGGGTGAATCGTTGGGTCTCATAGTGACTTGAGCCAAGGTCTCAACATGTAGATAGTTGCTACTTATAAACTGCGTTGGATTATTATCCCCAAAGAGGAGAGGATGATGCATCACAGTAGAGTAAGTTAAGAAATAAAGGTTATCAATCCAGTAGGAGAACCAAGCAACACCGACACATGCACACACAACGCAAACCTTCGCACCCAACACAGACGAGAGGTTGTCAATCTCTCGACGATGAAGAAGCGAGATTCAATGATATATGATAGATTGATTGATTGATAAAAGATAAAAAGGTGCAGCAAGTATATCTTTTGGTATTTTTGTATAAGTAAACGAGATTGATCTTATAATAAAAGTAGACCCGGTGGCCGTATGATTCACTAGTGCCATCTCTCTCAAGAAAATAGCATACGGTGGGTAAACAAATTACTGTTGGGCAATTGATAGAAAAGCAAATAATTATGACGCTATCCAAGGCAATGATCTTGATATAGGCATAACATCCAAATCAAGTAGACCGACTCCTGCATGCATCTACTACTATTACTTCACACATCGACCACTATCCAGCATGCATCTAGTGTATTAAGTTCATAAGAACAAAGTAATGCATTAAGAATGATGATATGATGCAGTGAAGAGAAAAGCATATAAGAATTCATCCCAACTTGTTATCCTTAATGGCAACAACACATGCGTATCAACTCCCCTTCTGTCAATAGGATTGAACACCACAAGATCGAACCCTTTACTGATCACCTCTTCCCATTGCAAGAAGATATAATCTAGTTGGCCAAACCAAACCAAAACTCTGGAGAAGAAATACAAGGCTATACTAATTCATGCATAAAAGAGATCAACAAAGAACTCAAATAAACAAGGATATATCTGATCATGAACTCACAATTCATCGGATCCCAACAAACACACCGCATAAAGTCATTACATCGAATGGATCTCCATGAAGATCATGGAGACCGTTGTATTGAGATACATAGAGAGAGAGAGAGATAGAGAGAGATAGAGAGATAGATAGAGATATACATCTATCTACTACCTACAGACCTGTAGGTCTGTGGTGAACTACTCACGCATCATCGGAGAGGCGGCAAGGTTGATATAGAGCCCTCCGTGGTGATTTCCCCCTCCGGCGGAGTACCGGAAAAGGCCTCCAAAAGGGATCTGGCGAGAACAAAGGCTTTCCATGGTGGAAAAGTATTTTGTGGACTCACTTGAGGGTTTCGGAATATTTCTGAATTTATAGTGGAGGAGGTAGGGCAAACGGAGCGTGGAGGGGCCCACACAACATCAGGGCGCGCCGCCCCCCTGGGGCGCACCCTGGTGTTGTGTGGGGCCCTCCGGCAAGATCTTCCTTGGCCTCCAAGTTCCACGTGATCCTTATATTCAATAAAAAATCCTCAAAAAGTTTCGAGATGATTTGATCTTATATGATATTGATTTCATGCGAAACAAAAACAAGGCAGAAAATAAGAACTGATGCTTGGCACTAAGTTAATAGGTTAGTACCCAAAAATGAAATCAAAAAGGTATAAAATGATAATAAAAACATCCAAGAATAATAATATCATAGAATATAACAAGCAAAAATAATAGATATCTTGGAGACGTATCAATAGTTATTTCTCAAAATTTGTACCCACATGCGTTCACACTCTACACACAGTCTGTACAACCATTTACTGAGCAAATATGTGTTCTTTACCTCTAAATTCCCGATACCCAGGCCCCCTTCCTCTTTTGGCCTACAAATAATATCCCAACAAGAAAGCCTATATTTTATTTTAACCTCATTAGTCTGCCAGAGATATGAATGATTCTCGTGCCTACCGGACCGACCTGGTGGTTATTGGTGGCAGGACGCACCTCCCGCTTTTCTTCATCATCATCATTGGATCCATGAAAAGTCGCTCCCACCTCATGTCGACGAGGTGGATACAAAAATGGTTCGTCACCACCTTTCATTCGGATTGGATGGAGTTGAGGACGAATGCTTCTGCCTCGAACTATGTTGCCACCCTACCTTGGGCGTGTTGGAATTCCGCCTCCGACTCCTCCATGCCAAAGTTGCCGGGCTCAACCTCCATGTCTAGCACCTCCTTTGCCTTTTCTTCCATGTCCTCCATACCCTCCTCCTCCTTCATGTCAGAAACAAGAATTCTAGCCTCCGAAAGGGATCTACTATGCCATCAACCCCGCACTAGAGATTTCGGCATCAATCATCATTACCATCACCATCTCCTTAATTATCTCTTTGTATTATCATACCCTAGGTAGATTTCTATGTATATCATTTAGGATTTATAACCTATCTCCTACCTTATCTTGATTCTCGAGGAGAGGCTTCATGCACTTCAAGCCTTATAGTCTATATAAACCGCTCAATACAACACACAATGATTTAAATAAATTCTCTTCTCTCGAATCCTCTTATCCTCTTACACTTCTAAATGATTGAGTATTGTCTTACTAACCCATGTCATTGAGTTGCTCCTCTATTAATTTTTGCACTAATTCCTGGAATAAAAATTTAGATCTCTATTTATGTCAAGTAAAGAACAAATGTAAGAAGGGACCCAACGATTTTGGATCCAAATGAATTTCCACTTCCTTCTTACTCTCAAAACATGTGCTTCCTTTTGGTTAATCTGAGTCTATTGATTTGTTCTGATTAATCTAAATTGTGATGTTTTGATTGTTTTATAACACCAGTAAATTTGCATGTGCAAATGCACATCTAAACTAATATTACAAACATATGTGAGAATTAATACATAAAAAAATGTTTTGATTGCATTGAAAAGTATTACAAATCAAGAAAACTCTTTAATGTAACTTCTAATTCTGTTAGGAATCTACACTTCCCCACGAGGTATGTATGGGAAAATGCAACTTCCTAACAACATTTAAAAGGTTATTTCAGAAACACAATATATTTCGAGAGCCATATTAAGAGATTCTAAAGCTCAAAAATGACTTTAGTCCCTTCTTAGTAGCAAATATATTTTGACAACCTTATTAAGAGCTTCTAAAACTCAAAACTCGGACTCTAAACCTTTCTGAGGTTGTGTTTGACATTGCGGTGGATTATGAAAATTCAACTTATCCAACCAGCTTTTACCTATTTTGAAATTTCTTTAACCAACCCACCTTTAGTTCTCCAATAGATTATCAAACAAGTACATCCCAGAACAGTCCCGCAGTACAACACTATTGAGCAACTCTGAACTGGTAGCAAATACAAGGCTATCTGCATATATATAACTACAACGAAGTCATCCCTTTGAATTTTGAATATGGACCGACATGAATCCATGATATGTTGATGTAACCAGGTATGAAAAACAAAAAAAAAGAATCTTTCAGTTGGTCACTACCTCACTACTCAGCAGCTCCATATTTGAGATAGAGGAGTGTTGCAATATGAGTGGTAAAGCGCATGCCCGATATTTAAAATTGGCATAGAAAGGGGATGTAATCCATCACTTCTGACCTTCCAAGATTGTCAACACCTCTAAAGACATGAAATTCACATCAAATAAATGATACCCATGAGTTTATTTGCTTCCCTCTAGCCCCTGTAGAAATCATACTTCTTGTAGTTCATGGACAATTGAAGAAACTTGCTACATGCAATATGTAGACAATTCAAGCAAGCAAGCAACTAACAAAAAAACTAAATATGAAACTCATTACAGTGCTTATAACATCACAAATAGCAAACTATCCACATGAGTTTCTTCTAATCATTTTCTTACCCTATCTATGGTGTTTCATGAACACAGATTCCTTTACTTGCTATAGCGTATGAGCTACGCTGAACCGACAACTTGATGTTAAGGTAATCAAAAATCTAATCAAAGCTCGCTGGCTTGGTAGCGAGGGTAGCAACCAACCCTACTTGTGTCCTTCGGGCAGCAGCTGACCCGCACTCACGTAGAAGACAATATTGGAAAACAAGCTACCAGTGGCGGGCTAAGCCCAAAACTGCGCCCGTCACGGACCTCCCACCACTGCTAACAGGCCATGAGTGGCAGGCCAAGGCCTGCCACTAATGATTATTATCAATGGTGGACACAAAACATTGCTCGCCACTAGTAACAAACTAGCAATAATACCAATGGCAAGTTGTGCTTGATGCCCGTTGTCGGTGCCAAAACTGAGATCTCGGGTAGGGGGTCCCGAGCTATGGATCTTGGACCTACGGGGAACACGAAACATAGGGACAATATTTACCCAGGTTTAGTCCCACTCGAAGAGGTAAAACCCTACGTCCTGCTTGATTATATTGATGTGTGTATGACAATTACATAGTCGATCTACCACGAGATTAGATGAACTAAACCCTAAATGAGTAGGATAATGGTTCTCCTCTCTCTATGAACTAAACCCTCCGGTTTATATAGACACCAGGGGTACCTAGGGTTACACATGGTGATTGCCATATGGGGATAAACATGCCGATTCTACCATCTTGACTTGGAGGAAACACCAAGGCACCGAGGGTTTCCTTCCTCAACACGGAGTCGCCTTATAGCTCGGCCTTCCAGTAATAGTCACACAAAAGCCGATGTATCTGCTACTTCTCAAACAACAACGCCAGAAATTGACACGTTGACGGAGACTTGCTTGCGTTGGTTTTTCCCTTGAAGAGGAAAGGGTGATGCAGCACAGGAGCAGTAATTATTTCCCTTAGTTTGAGAACCAAGGTATCAATCCAGTAGGAGAATCTCGTCAAGTCCAGAGTACCTGCACAAACACAAAGAGCTTGCACCCAACGCTATAAAGGAGTTGTCAATCCCTTCAAGATTGATTGCAAAGTGAGATCTGAAGGCGGAAAGTGAAACGAATTGAGAGGAATCAAGACTTCTCATTCTACTCAATGCACATGAAGATGGAGGTTTTTGTATCCTCTTTGGGTACCTATCACCTTTGGGACTACTTTCGAAGCATAAGCCAACTACCAAGTCACGCACCGCCATGCTCTAAAAGATCTAAGTGAAGCACACAGAGCAAAACTATCTAGCTCAAAAGATATAACTGAAGCTCAAGAGCATTCTAGCAAAATCACGATGAGTGCATGTCTCTCTCTAAAGGTGTGCAGCAAGGATTATTGTGACACAACAAAAAGAAAAGACTCCTAAGATACAAGACGCTCCAAGCAAAACACATATCATGTGGTGAATAAAATATAGCTCCAAGTAACGTTACCGATGGATTGAAGACGAAAGAGGGGATGCCTTCCTGGGGCATCCCGAAGCTTAGGATTTTTAGTGTCCTTGAATTTGGCTTGGGATGCCTTGGGAATCCCCAATCTTGAGCTCTTTCCACTCCTTGTCTCTTTGTCCATGAGAACATCACCAAAACTTGAAAACTTCACAACACAAAACTTAAACACAAACTCGTGATATCATTAGCACAAGAAAACAAACTACCACCTCTTTAGGTACTGTAGCAATCTTGATTTCTATTTATATTGGTGTTGGATTACTGTATTCTCACTTTTTCGTGGCTATTACCTCCCGATACTAACCATAGTTTCATCAAAACAAGCAACCAACTCAACAAAAACAGAATCTGTCAAAAACAGACCAGTTTGTAGGAATCTCTATACTTCGTATACTTTTGGTATATGAAAAATTCTGAAAAATTACGACTGCCTGGGCAAAAGGCATATAAACCAGCAGAAAAAAGAATCAACTCAAAGTCTCTTTCTGAATAAAAATGAAAAATCATCTCGTGAGCGAATAGTTTCTGTCTTTTTCCAGCAGGATCAAACAACCATCACCAAGACTAATCATAAAGGTTTTGCTTGGCTCAAACACAAAAAGAATCACAAAAAACACAATCATAACAGAATTATGATGGTGTGGATGCAAAAAGAAAGAAAGAAAAGGAAATAAATTCATTGGGTTGCCTCCCAACAAGCGCTATTGTTTAACGCCCTTAGCTAGGTATTGATAATTCAATGATGCTCACATAAAAGACAAGAATTGAAGCACAAAGAGAGCATCATAAAGCATGTGAAAATCACATCTAAGTCTAACATAATTCCTATGCATAGGCATTTCATAGGAAAACAAATTGGCAAGACAACCAATAGTTACCAAATGCAAGGAAGAACAAAGAGACAATAGCAATCTCAACATAACGAGAGGTAATTTGGTAACATGAAAGTTTCTACCACAATATTTTCCTATCTCATAGAAATTACATGTGGGATCATATTCAAATTCAACAATATAGCTATCCCATAGGATATTCTTTTCATGATCTACATGCATGCAAAGTTGACGCTCTTCAAAAATAGTGGGATTATCATCAACTAAAGTCATGACTTCTCCAAACCCACTTTCAATATTGTTGCAAACATCATAATCATCATGAGGGTTAAACAAATTTTCAAGATCATAAGAAAGATCATCACCCCAATCATGATTATTGCAACAAGTAGTGGACATAGCAAAACTAGCATCCCCAAGCTTAGGGTTTTGCATATTTTTAGCATGATTGTCATTAATAGAATTTATAATGAAATCATTGCAATCATGCTTTTCATTCAAGGAGACCTCGTGAATCATTTCATAAATTTCTTCATCACGATTTTCAGATTCACGCATCTCAAGTAAAACTCCATGAAGATAGTCAAGTGCACTCAACTCACTAGCAATTGGATCAACATAATTGGATCTATTAAAGAGATTAGCAAGTGGATGAGGATCCATATCAATAGATTTTCACCAAGCGAAGATGCAAGCATATTGAAGGCACATAGCACACAAGCAAAGGAAAGGCAAACGAGAGAAAAGGGCGAATATTTTTGTAAATTTTGTTTTTCAGAAGTGGGGGAGAGGAAAACGAGAGGCAAAAAAGTAAATGCAAGAGATGAGTTTGCGACACTTACTTGGATGAGTTCTTGACTTGATCCTCCCCGGCAACTTCTCAAAAACAGTGCCAGAAATTGACACGTTGACGGAGACTTTCTTGCGTTGGTTTTTCCCTTGAAGAGGAAAGGGTGATGCAGCACAGGAGCAGTAAGTATTTCCCTCAGTTTGAGAACCAAGGTATCAATCCAGTAGGAGAATCTCGTCAAGTCCTGAATACCTGCACAAACACAAAGAGCTTGCACCCAACGCTATAAAGGGGTTGTCAATCCCTTCAAGATTGATTGCAAAGTGAGATCTGAAGGCGGAAAGCGAAACGAAGAAAAAGTGTAAGGCTGAAAATATAGTGGAGAGTAGACCCAGGGGCCATAATGTTCACTAGAGGCTTCTCTCAAAATAGCAAATATTATGGTGGGTGAACAAATTACTGTCGAGCAATTGATAGAACCGCGCAAAGTCATGACGATATCTAAGGCAATGATCATACATATAGGCATCACGTCTGAGACAAGTAGACCGATACTTTCTGTATCTACTACTATTACTCCACACATCGACCACTATCCAGCATGCATCTAGTGTATTGAGTTCATGACGAACAAAGTAACGCCTTAAGCAAGATGACATGATGTAGAGGGATAAACTCAAACAAATGATGAAAACCCCATCTTTTTACCCTTGATGGAAACAACACGATGCGTGCCTCGCTACCCGTTCTGTCACTGGGTGAGGTCACCGCACGGTTTGAACCAAAAACCAAGCACTTCTCCCATTGCAAGAATCATAGATCTAGTTGGCCAAAAAAACCCACAACTCAAAGAGAACTACAAGGATATGAAATCATAAATAAGAGAGATCAGAAGAAACTCAAATAAGATTCATAGATAATCTGATGATAAATCCACAATTCATCAGATCTTGACAAATACACCGCAAAAGAAGATTACATGGGATAGATCTCCATGAATATGATGGAGAACTTTGTATTGAAGATCCAAGGGAGAGAAGAAGCCATCTAGCTACTAGTTATGGACCCGTAGGTCTATGGTGAACTACTCACGCATCATCGGAGAGGTCATGGTGTTGATGAAGAAGCCCTCCGTATCCGAATCCCCCTCCGGCAGGGCACCAGAACGTGCCCCAGATGGGATCTTGCGGAGACAGAAGCTTGCGGCGGCGGAAAAGTACTTTCGATGATCTCTTGATTTTTCTGGGATTTTAGGGAATTTTTAGGCGAAAGACCTAGGGCAGAGGAGGCCCAGGGAGCCCACAAGCCTGGGAGGCGCGGGCCCCCTGGCCGCGGCTAGGGGGCTTGTGGGGTCCCTAGTGACCCCGTGCCCTGATTCTCAAGCTTCCCGATCTTTTTCTGTTTTGGAAAAAAATCTTTTTGGCAGTTTCGTTCCGTTTGGACTCCATTTAAAATCCTCCTCTGAAAGGGGTAAAAAACATGGAAAAAACAGGAATTGGCACTTGGCACTGAGTTAATAGGTTAGTCTCAAAAAAGATATAAAAGGCATACAAAACATCCAAAGTTTGACAAGATAATAGCATGAAACCATCAAAAATTATAGATACGTTGGAGACGTATCAGTATCCGGCTCATAAGAGTTAGACCGGCGGCCGAGGACCGCTTAGTCCCGGACTCCCTCAGTAGCCCCTGAACTAGCCTCCAATGTCGGGGTCTAGATCCCTAGCAGCTTTACGCGCCCAAAGTCTCCGACTTGCGTGGCTAGTTCTTCTCCCCTTCTATGTTTGTCCAGTACTAGTTAGGCCACCGATGACTTCGTGATCTTCAAACAATACGTGTTACTTAGCCTCGAAGGCCAACTGCTCGAGTGTGAACAATTCCTTCATCTCACGACTTTTAGCAAAAGGTCGCGACCGGTCATGACAACTGACCAGTTATGAAAACTCAATTCACGATTCGAGGTAGTTCCTCCATTGGTGCGTCCCATCGATATAGAGATTGTGCCCCATTTTTTAAGGGATATGATCCACGATTTGGGCTATCCCACGCACACATAACAACACGATTATATCGAGAAGTGGTAAGGTCTGCGGCGCAGTAAATGGGCTCTTGGTATTACGACAACTTATAAAAGGGTAACTGTCACCAAAGCCTCCATACGCTTCTCAAATCTCGTATTGTTGTCGCCTTCACAATCTCTTGAGCTCTAAGCGCCCAGATTCATCCCTCCCTCAAATCTCCCCAGGCTACTCCACTAGTTTGGCAATGGCCGGTTCTGGTTCCAAGGGCAAGTGGGAGGCCTCCAGCGTCACCGACGATGACATCCAAGAGCTGAAGCGCATTGGCTTTCTTCTCGTCAACGTAGTCCACCGTGCTCGAGAGGGGTGCGAGGTCATCCGCATGCCGAGGCAAGGCAAGAGAGTGGTGTTCATCCCCCATTTCACCCCGGGACTTGACTTCCCACTCCACCCCTTTGTAAGGGTTTGATGTTCTTCTACGGGTTGGATTTTCACCCGAACTCCTTCTTGCATATTTCGGTCTTCATTATTATCTACGAGGCCTTTTTGCGGGTCCAGCCACACTTTTATTGTGGTTAAAGGTCTTAATTGTTATGACGAAGATAGTCTATAGTCAACATGCGAATTGTGTGTATGTGTGTGTGTGGGGGGGGGAGCAATGATCAGCAAGCTCCCCCCGAGTTGAGTGGCCGGAAGGTACCTTTATAGATACCATCAAAATATGGCAAAAAGAGTGGTTTTATATCACCGAACCACGCGGGGCGGACTAGGCAGCACCCTCCGAATTTAGATCCGGACCTCTGATACATCTCCGTCGTATCTATAATTTTTGATTGTTTCATGCCAATATTCTACAACTTTCATATACTTTGGCAACTTTTCATACTATTTTTGGGACTAACATATTGATCCAGTGCCCAGTGCCAGTTCCTATTTGTTGCATGTTTTTTGTTTCGCAGAATATCCATACCAAACGAAGTCCAAACGTAATAAAAACTTACGGGGATTTTTTTTGGAATATTTATGATTTTTGCGAAGAAGAATCAACGCGAGGCGATGCCCGGAGTGCCCACAAGCCGTGTCACCGCGGCCAGGGGGTGGGCCCGCGGCAGGCAGGCTTGTGGTCACACCTTAAGGTGGTTGGTGCCCTTCTTTCGCCGCAAGACATATAATATCCGGAATAAAATCGTGTTAAAATTTCATCCCAATCGGAGTTACGGATCTCCGGGAATTTAAGAAACGGTGAAACGCAGAATCTGGGAGCGCAGAAACAGAAGGACACACACACACACACACACACAAAGAGAGAGAGAGAGAGAGAGAGAGAGAGAGAGAGAGAGAGATAGAGAGAGAGAGAGAGATCCAATCTCGTAGGGGCTCTCGCCCCTCCGCCGCCATGGAGACCATGGACCAGAGGGGAAACCCGTCTCCCATCTAGGGAGGAGGTCAAGGAAGAAGAAGAAGGAAGGGGGCTCTCTCCCCCTCTCTCCCGGCGGCGTCGGAACGCCGCCCGGGACATCATCGTGTGACGACGGTCTACACCAACACCTCCATCATCTTCACCAACATCTCCATCATCTTCCCCCATCTATATTCAGCGGTTCACTCTCCCGCAAACCGTTGTACCCTCTACTTGAACATGGTGCTTTATGCTACATATTATTATCCAATGATGTGTTGCTATCCTATGATGTCCGAGTAGATTATTGTTGTCCTATCGGTGATTGATGAATTGCTATGATTGGTTTAATTTGCTTGTGGTTATGTTGCTGTCCTTTGGTTCCCATCATATGATCGCGCGCGTGGATCACACCATAGGGTTAGTTGTATGTTGATAGGACTATGTATTGGCAGGCTAGAGTGACAGAAGCTTCAAACCTAGCATAGAAATTGATGCATATGGGATTGAAGGGGGACCAATATATCTTATTGCTATGGTTGGGTTTTACCTTAATGAACGTTAGTAGTTGCGGACGCTTGCTAATAGTTCCAATCATAAGTGCATAGAATTCCAAGTAAGGGATGACATGCTAGCAGAGGCCTCTCCCACATGATACTTGCTATCGATCTAGTAACGTAGTCAATTGCTTAGGGACAATTCCGCAACTCCTACCACCACTTTTCCACACTCGTTAGACACTCGTAGTTGATTGTTTATCTAACCAGCCCCTAGTTTTATTTACGTGTTCTTTACTTTTTTGCAAGCCTATCCTATCACTCCTACAAAGTACTTCTAGTTTCATACTTGTTCTAGGTAAAGCGAACGTAAAGCGTGCGTAGAGTTGTATCGGTGGTCGATAGAACTTGAGGGAATATTTGTCCTGCCTTTAGCTCCTCGTTGGGTTCGACACTCTTACTTATCGAGAAAGGCTACAATTGATCCCCTATACTTGTGGGTTATCAAGACCTTTTTCTGGCACCGTTGCCGGGGAGCAATAGCGTGGGGTGAATATCCTCGTGTGTGCTTGTTTGCTTTATCACTATGTAGATTTATTTGCTGTTCTAAGTTGTTCTCTATCTCTAGTTATGGATATGGAATACGAAATACCAAAAAAATTAGGTGTACTTGCTACTCATGGAGATGGGGAACCTCCTAAAACCCTCGAGGCTCGTTATGTGGAAAATATTATGCACTTCTTTAATAACCTGAGAAAGCCCCATTCAATTATATAATGGGATACACGTTGGATCAACGTGAATGCTTTAGGGATTATCGCTGGACTCAAAAAGGGAAACTTTTATGGGATCAAATCCATTTGTTGAAATGGTATGCTTGGGAACTATGCAAGAGATATGGTGTTACTTGTTGCTCTAGGATGAAGGCTCCACACCTTCCCTTTTCTTGTGAATTTAATGATCATAGAACCTTGGCTTCTTATGCTAATGGTATATATGATTACTATGATGTGGAGCAAATAGAAGAGTTTGTTGCTTTTATGGGTGCTTATGAAATTGAGGCTGTGTTTAAAGGGTATGATGATAATGATGATGCTCCTTATCGATCTGAAAATTTGGTTATGCTTCGTTATTGTTATACTAATTATGAATATAATGCCCATATTGAACAATTTAAGGAGAAATTCTATGCTGCCCATACTTAGGAAACCATGGAAGAAGAAAATGCTGAAATTGTGAGCTCATTAGATGAAAAAGATGAAGAGGAGAGCGAAGAACAAAAGGAGGAAGAGAGGACTAGCTACCCGTGTCCACCTTCTAATGAGAGTAACTCTTCTACTCATAAATTATTTAATTTCCCTTCATTCTTACCGAAGGATGAATGCTATGATCCCTTGGATTCGTTTGAAATATCCCTTTTTGATGAACTTGATGCATGCTATGCTTGTGGCCATTTTGCCAATATGAATGATGCTTATGAAGATGAGTTAGCTATAGCCCCTTATGTTAAACATGATGATTTTGATGAATATAATATGCATATGCTTGCTGCTCCTACTTGCAGTTATTATGAGAGAGGAACTACATCTCCACCTCTCTATGTTTCCAATACGATAAAATTGCAAGAAACTGCTTATGCTATGTATTGGCCTTTACTTGGTGTGCATGAATTGTTCTTTTATGACATGCCAATGCATAGGAAGAGAGTTAGACTTTGTCATTGCTTGATATATGTTACCTTGTGCTCACTACTAAATTTCAAAGCATTGCTAATTAAAATTGGCTTTGATATACCTTGGGATCCGGCTGGATCCATTACTTGAGCACTTTATGCCTAGCTTATGCTTTAAAGAAAGCGCTGCCTGGGAGACAACCCAGAAGTTTTAGAGAGTCATTTATTTCTGTTGAGTGCTTTTATTTAGTTTAAAAACAAAAAAAATATAGAGGGGAACTTAAAACTTTTTCAAAAAGAGAAGCGATTGAAAGGTGATGCATTGCGGAAGTGAGGGTCGACCTTGAACACTTGTGTTCATTCTCATGGAAACAATGTAGAATTTTTCATGGAAGTTTCTCAAAAAAATAATTATCCCCTTGTACAATGCCTTTGTGTTTTTAAAAATAATGTGCCAAGTAAAGCCTTTACGATTAGTTTCGGTGATAGTTGTTTGATCACGTTGAGAAAAGACAGAAACTTTCTGCTCACGAAATTAATTTTCATTTTTATTATGGAAGAGATTTTGAGTTGATTCTTTTTGCTGCTGATTGATATGCAAATTTTCCAGACGTTCATAATTTTTCAGATTTTTTTGAGATATCAGAAGTATACAGAATATACAGATTGCTACAGACTGTTCTGTTTTGATAGATTCTGTTTTCTATGCATTGTTCTCTTATTTTGATGAATCTATGGGTAGTATCGGGGGGTATGAACCATGGTGAAGTTGGATTACAGTTGATATAATGCTAATATGAATTTAGAATGAGTTCACAACAGTACTTGAAGTGGTGATTGTTGATGTGCAACTATTCCTGACTTGATGCCTCCACGGCAATGGAGCCAGAAAAGAGCTGCTCCCAATTGCTCAACAATTAGAAATTGTCTTGCAATAGCCCACCAGCGTGTGGGATCGAGGCAGTTTTCAAGGGTAGAGTATTCAACCCAAATTTGTTGGTTCGCACGACGGGAAGTGAAAGAATATTCTCAAGTATTAGCAGCTGAATGTGTCAGATTCAACCACACCTGAAAGATTAGTATCTGCAAGCAAAGTGTCAACAGCAAAGTAGTATGATAAGAACGGTGCCAGAAATGATATTTTGACGGCAGACTATTCCTACTGGTTGTATCAATGGCGCCAGAAAAGTATTATAGCAGGTAGCAGCAGTGTAACGAGTAACAACAATGGCAAGGAACAGCAGTAGTGACAGCAGTAGCAAGTAGCAGCAGTAGCAAGTAACACCAGTAGCAAGTAGCAGCAACAACAAGTAACAGTAGCAGCAAGTGACAGTAGTAGCAACAGCAACAGAGCAAAACAAGTAACAGCAGCAGCAACAGTAGTAACAGCAGTAGTGGGACAAACTCGTAGGCAATGGGTCGGTGATTTGTCGGATGATATTCATCATGCAACAGTTATAACACAGACAGATATGTGGCTAGCTCCCGTTCGTCAATGTGATGTAGGCATGCATTCCGTGTGTCGTCATACATGCTTAGGGAAAAGAACTTGCATGACATCTATTGTCCATCCCTCCCGTGGCAGCGGGGTCCAAAAGGATACTACGGGATATTAAGGTTCTCCTTTTAATAAATAACATAACGCATAGTAGGTAACTACAACTTGCAAGATCGGATCTAAAACACACATATATTGGCGACAACATAATAATTTCAGATCTGAAATCATGGCAATCGGTCCCTAGTGAAAAACATTAAGCATGGCAAAGTATTAGCAACATCAATCTCAGAACATAGTGGATACTAGGGATCAATCCTCGTCAAAACTAACTCGATTACATGATAGATCTCATCCTACTCATCACCGCCCAGCGAGCCTACGAATATATTACTCACAAACGATGAAGAGCTTCATGGAATTGGAGAGGGAAGAAGGTTCATGATGACGATGGTGACAATTTCCCCTCTCCGGAGCTCAAAACGGACTCCAGATCTGCCCTCCAGATGAATAATAGGATGTGGCGGCGCCTCCGTATCGCAAACGCGATGAAATATTCTCTCTTGATTTTTTCAGGACGAAAGGGAATAAATAGAGCTGAGTTTGGGGGCGGCAGAGCCACGTGGACCCCACAAGCTTGGTTGCCGCGGCCTGGGGAGGGGGGGGGGGGGAGGTGGCCGCGACGACAGGGCTTGTGGCCCACTGGCCCGTCCCCTCCGGTGGATGTTTGCGCAGGTATTTTTCATATTTTCCAAAAATATTCTTCGTAAATTTTCAGAATGTTCCGAGAACTTTCATTTCTGCACAAAAACAACACCATGGCAATTCTGCTGAAAACAGCGTCAGTCCGGGTTAGTTCCATTCAAATCATGCAAATTAGAGTCCAAAACAAGGGCAAAAGAGTTTGGAAAAGTAGATACAATGGAGACGTATCAACTCCCCCAAGCTTAAAACCTTGCTTGTCCTCAAGCAACTTAGTTGACAAACTGAAAGAGAAAGAAAAACTTTCACAAACTCTGTTTGATCTTGTTGTTGCAACTATGTCTAACTCATAACCAGAATTTCAGTAAGATCACAAGTTAACCACATAAGCAAGTGACAATAGGTCTCACAGTAAACTAATATCAATGGCATAATGAGCTAGCGAGCAAATAATAATGAGTTTCAGATACCAACAATTCAATCAAAACAAGCATGAAGCAATATGAATAGGTGGTATCTCGCTAGCTCTTTCTGAGACCGCAAAACATAAACGCAGAGCACTTTCAAAGATCAAGGGCCGACTAAACATTGTAATTCATAGCAATGAAGATCCAGTCATAGTCATACTCAATATCAATCAAAAGCAAAGCATAAAAATGACAGCGGTGCTCTCTAATTGGTGCTTATAAGAAGAGGATGATTCATAGGAATATAAATAGACAGGCCCTTCGCAGAGGGAAGCATTGATTTGCAGAGGTGCCAGAGCTCAAGCTTTGAAAACAGAGATAATAATTTTGGGTGGCATGCTTTCATTGTCAATGCAATGACCAAGAGGTCTCAATATATTCCATGCTACTCATGCTATAGGCGGTTCCCAAACAGAAAAGTAAATTTTTAACTCCCCCACCACCAATCAATCACATTCCACGGCTAGCCGAATTCTCGGGTACCGTCCATACTAACATCAATCCGGGGGGAGTCTTGTTTTACAGTTATGTTTTCGATTGAGATAAATACACTGTGAGTGCCTTAACTTGTCCGACGCGGTCACTTTGTTCCTAAAGTTGCAAAATACGCAAAATCGGTGCCGTAACTTGTCTCTCCGTTCAAATACAGTGCCTCCTCGCGTATTAAGTCGTATGTAGCTCAAACGTGGCATGTTAGAGTTTCGTGGCCCACATGTCAGTGGCTGGTGGCGCGTCGTGGTGATTTTTCTTTTACGGTCCCTTAATCCCCTGTTTCTTCTGTCTGAGTCGCACCGCTTCGTGCCCTCTCCTCTTCTCCCGATCAGTGCAAGTCGGCGGCGAAGCTGGTGCGGCACGGCACGGCGACCGGCGGCGGCCGCAGCGATGGATGGCCCGCGTAGTCGACATCCAGGCGAGGGACCTCCTTCCTATTGTTAGTACCTTCATTTCTCTGTTGTTCCTCCCTTTTCAGGCGTAATAGGGCTTGGGTTTTTTGGGGGGTTATCAAGGAGGGGACTTTTTATTTGGAAGCGGATGACCTTGGATATGTGGCAGTGATAGTTTTCTTATTTGTGCAGTACAATTTGATGGAATGTTCTCAGTTAAGATCCATCACAAAGGGTTTTTCTGTGGAAGTGATAGCAACATGACCTACATGGATCATGAAGTCGATTGGTTTGATGGTTGTGACACTGATACTTGGTCAATTCTGTGGATTGACGATGTCCTTCTCCAATTGGGATATAACAGAGAAATCTCCAAGATTGATGTGTACTGGAGCAAACCTAGGAATTCTATGTGTGATGGCCTACAGTTGATTGCGTGTGATGCAGACATTGTCCTTATGATTGCTGCAACAGTGGATCACAAAAACTTGCTCCTACTGGTAGATCATGCTGACACCCTAGAGTCAGTAAGCACTGATGATGTGTTGGGAGTGGGGATGCATGAGCTCCCAAGGGTTATTACTCCAGTTAAGTCAGCAAAGGGTAAATAAAATGTACCCAGCTTTGACAAACCAGAAATTCCAAGACATATGAGATGTAACTACAAGAAAGCAAAAAGATTTATGTCATTTGGTGAAGACAGTAGCTCACATGTTACAAATCAGAAATTTGAGGAAGAAGATGGCAATTGTGAGACTGATGATTGTGGTGCTAAAGATGCAAATGACAATAGTGAAGAACATGGAGATGATGCCACTGAAGAAGTTGAAACATATGGGGACTTTTATGAGAGTGATTATGAAGTAGCAGAAAGTGATGATGATTTGTTTGATAACAATGTAGACAAAGATGTTGATGATCATAGAGAGAAGGAGATTGTGCAGGACTTTGAAGGTGAACTTCCTGAAGATGCCTTAGATGACAGCCATCTGAACCTGTCGAAAGAAGAAGGAGACAAGCTTAGGCACAAATTTAGCACATTCAATCCATCTACTGACCTGAAAGCACCGACTTTTAAAGTTGGCATGATTTTTGGTAACGTGAAAGAGCTCAGGCTTGCTGTGGTTGCATACAGTGTGAGAAACAGAGTAAAGGTTAAGAAGATAAGGAATACGTCCACCAAATTTGAGGCAGTTTGCAAGCCTGGATGTAGTTGGTATTTGAAGGCAGGTAAAGAAATATCTTGACAATCACACATGCACCAAGGCTTGGGACCTGAAAGCTCTTACAACCCCATTTCTGACTGCACAATTCAGAGAAGAATTCAGAGACAATGATAAAATGCCTTTGAGAAAGTTTTCAGAGAAAGTCGAGACGGAATTTAACATGGTTGCAAAGAGAAGTAAGCTAGGAAGGGCAAGAAGAGCAGTAGTTAAGCAGATTAGAGGCGAAGATGATGACCAATACAATGTGTTGTGGGATTATGGCCAAGAGCTTAGGAGGACAAACCCAGGAAGCAAGTTTTTCCTATGCACGAAGGAGGTTTTTGATGATAAAACTAAGGAGACGAAGGGCCACTTCTCAACATTGTATTGGTCATATGATGCATGCAAGAGAGGGTATCTTACGGCTTGCAGACCGATAATCTTTCTTGATGGTTGCCACATAAAAACTAGATACAAAGGGAATTTACTTAAAGCAGTTGGAGTTGATCCCAACGATTTTATATTCCCTATAGCTTTTGGTCTATGTGAAGTTGAGTCAACATACAGTTGGGAGTGGTTCTTAGCATCTTTGAAGGATGACTTGAATATAAGCAACTCTTCACCATATACAATAATGAGTGACAAGCAAAAGGTTAGCATTTCTTTTCAAAAGATTAGCAACTCTTCATGGCTTAGTGTTTCTTACAATAGTTTATCACCAAATCACATTTCTTTTCAGGGTTTAATAGCTACAGTGAAAAAATACATAGATTGCTATGCATGCCTAATGATCTTCATGATTTCCTCTCCCTTTGATTTTCACTTCTGGGTCAGATCTAGTGTTAGTTCATGAATGAACTTCTGCTGCATTATAGTTCATGAATGAACTGATGTGTATTGATATGGAGACAAGAGAGACCCTTTTATTTTGGCTGTTGGAAATATGCCCTAGAGGAAATAGTAAATTAGTTATTATTATATTTCTTTGTTCATGATAATCGTTTATTATCCATGCTATAATTGTATTGATTGGAAACACAATACTTGTGTGGATACATAGACAAAACACTGTCCCTAGTAAGCCTCTAGTTGACTAGCTCGTTGATCAAAGATGGCCAAGGTTTCCTGGCCATAGGCAAGTGTTGTTACTTGATAACGGGATCACATCATTAGGAGAATCATGTGATGGACTAGACCCAAACTAATAGACGTGGCATGTTGATCGTGTCATTTTGTTGCTACTGTTTTCTGCGTGTCAAGTATTTGTTCCTATGACCATGAGATCATATAACTCACTGACACCGGAGGAATGCTTTGTGTGTATCAAACGTCGCAACGTAACTGGGTGACTATAAAGATGCTCTACAGGTATCTCCGAAGGTGTTAGTTGAGTTAGTATGGATCGAGACTGGGATTTGTCAATCTCGGGGCCCACTCGGTAATACAACATCACACACAAGCCTTGCAAGCAATGTGACTTAGTGTAAGTTGCGGGATCTTGTATTACGGAACGAGTAAAGAGACTTGCCGATAAACGAGATTGAAATAGGTATGCGGATACTGACGATCGAATCTCGGGCAAGTAACATACCGAAGGACAAAGGGAATGACATACGGGATTATATGAATCCTTGGCACTGAGGTTCAAACGATAAGATCTTCGTAGAATATATAGGATCCAATATGGGCATCCAGGTCCCGCTATTGGATATTGACCGAGGAGTCTCTCGGGTCATGTCTACATAGTTCTCGAACCCGCAGGGTCTGCACACTTAAGGTTCGACGTTGTTTTATGCGTATTTGAGTTATATGGTTGGTTACCGAATGTTGTTCGGAGTCCCGGATGAGATCATGGACGTCACGAGGGTTTCCGGAATGGTCCGGAAATGAAGATTGATATGTAGGATGACCTCATTTGATTACCGGAAGGTTTTTGGAGTTACCGGGAATGTACCGGGAATGACGAATGGGTTCCGGGTGTTCACCGGGGGGGGGGGGGGGGGCAACCCACCCCGGGGAAGCCCATAGGCCTTGGGGGTGGCGCACCAGCCCTTAGTGGGCTGGTGGGACAGCCCAAGAAGGCCCTATGCGCCATAGGAAGAAAATCAAAGAGAAAAGAAAAAAAAGGAGGAGGTGGGAAAGGGAAGAAGGACTCCACCTTCCAAACCAAGTTGGATTCGGTTTGGAAGGGGAGACCTTCCCCCCTTGGCTCGGCCGACCCCCTTGGGGCCTCTTGAGCCCCAAGGCAAGGCTCCCCCTCTTCCCCCTATATATACGGAGGTTTTAGGGCTGATTTGAGACAACTTTTGCCACGGCAGCCCGACCACATATCTCCACGGTTTTACCTCTAGATCGCGTTTCTGCGGAGCTCGGGCGGAGCCCTGCCGAGATAAGATCATCACCAACCTCCGGAGCGCCGTCACACTGCCGGAGAACTCATCTACCTCTCCGTCTCTCTCGCTGGATCAAAAAGGCCGAGATCATCGTCGAGCTGTACGTGTGCTGAACGCGGAGGTGCCGTCCGTCCGGCACTAGATCGTGGGACTGATCGCGGGACGGTTCGCGGGGCAGATCGAGGGACGTGAGGACGTTCCACTACATCAACCGCGTTTCTTAACGCTTCTGCTGTGCGATCTACAAGGGTACGTAGATCGGAAATCCCCTCTCGTAGATGGTCATCACCATGATAGGTCTTCGTGCGCGTAGGAAAGTTTTTGTTTCCCATGCGACGTTCCCCAACATTGGCATGGTACTTATGTGTTTGATATGGAGTTCATTTCGGCATGGTACTGATGTGTATTGATATGGAGTTCATTTTGGCATGAAAATTATGATGATATGCTGTGTTTAGTCAGTTAAGTTGTCCTAAATTCAGTCAAATAAAAATAACTGAATATTTATGTCAAAACAGGACAATATTTTTGTGTTTAAAGAGACAATATTTCTGTCAAAATAGGACAATATTTCTGTGTTCAAAACAGGACAATATCAGTCAAATTGTGATGATATGTTGTGTTCAAAACAAGATAACTGAATATATCAGTCAAAACAGCACAACACAAATCTTTGCCATTTAACACATGCTTGCATTTGACAAGAACACAAACTACTTAACACATGACACCTCTGATCTACTTCTTCATTACTAGTGCAAACAAAATGGCACCCAAGCCAAAACATATACTGATGGCAAATACTAACATCCTATCTCTAAACACCAGTTCTTCCTTGTGAATCTTAGCAATCATCCTTTTCTCCATTTTGCGCTTCTCCTTCTGAGCCTTCTTCTCAGCCTCCTTTTCTTCAATCTCTTTCTGCAACAACTGGTTCTTCCTAGCCAGTTCACCGAGCCTCGCCCTGCCATCCATGCCCTCAACTGACATGCGGTCGGCAGCATTGAACTGGTCAAACTCCTCGTCCTGAAGCCAAAGGAAGACGAGATTCATCACCATAAATAAACTAGAATGCATGAGGAAATGCATCAAAGATGACGAGATTCATCACCTTGGAGCTCCTCTTCGATCCCCAGTAGTACACGGCCGTCGGCTTCCATTCCTCGTCACGACCGCCAGCCATCTCTACCGGCAAGGAGGAAGGGGGGAAGAAATGACGCCGGCCTTCTGTCCTCCTCGTCTAGATCCACGCCGGCCAAGGACGAATCGAAGAAGATGGCGCCGCCGCCGTGGTCGCGTGTATAGAATTAGGGATTTCCTTTTTGATTTGGGAATTGAGGGAACTGACCATATACATGGAGAACAAGGGCTTTTTTGCGATTTTAAACTAAACTGCAGGGGGTTGCCCGTAAAAGAATCAGCATTACATCACCACGGCGAACCACCAGCCACTGACATGTGGGCCACGACAATCTGACATGCCACATGTGCGCTACATACGGCTGAATACGCGAGGAGGCACTCTATTTGAACGGAGGGACAAGTTACGGCACCGATTTTGCGTATTTTGCAAATTTAGGAACCAAAATGACAGCGTCGGACAAGTTAAGGCACTCACAGTGTATTTATCTCTTTTCGATTTAAGCGTGGAACTGGGCATTCCAATTACCGGCCCCTTTCTCGTGAATGACAGTGAATAAACATATGTCAAGGATAACACACCTAACATGGAAGATACCAATAGCCCCTTGTCACCACATGAGTGGTTCGGGCATGCAAAACAGATTATTTCTTGAAGGTTTAGACAATGGCACATGCAAATTTACTTGGAACGGCAGGAAGATACTGCAAATAGGTAGGTATGGTGGACTCTCATGGAAAAACTTTTAGGTTTATGGAAGTGGATGCACAAGCAGTATTCCGCTTAGTACAAGTGAAGGCTAGCAAAAGACTGGGAAGCGACCAACTGGAGAGTGACAACAGTCATCAAGATGCAAAGAGTTTGACTAACATGGAGTGGAAGCATGAGTAGGACATAAATCACCATGAACACGAACATCATAGAGGCTATGTTGATTTTGTTTCAACTACATGCATGAACATGCGCCAAGTCAAGCCACTTGAATCATTCAAAGGAGAATACCATCCTATCATACTACATCATAGTCATCTCAAAATCTATGTTGGCATTCAAGACAAACCATTATAAGCTCCTAGCTAATTAAGCATGGCATCAGAAACTATGGTCTCTAAGTTGTCATTGCAAACATGGTTCTCTCTCAACAAAGCTGAATCTGGGACGAGAAGCTAGTCATATTTAGAAAAACAAAATAGATAGAGTTCATACCAGCTTTTCCGGTCTCAGTCACTTCATCATATATCATCATTACTGCCTTTCACTTGCACGATCGAACGATATGAACAATAATAGGAGTGCTCGTGCATTGGACTAAGCTGAGTTTGCAGCCAAACACCAAGGAGAAGACAAAGTAATATGGCTCTTTGAAAGCTAAATAGGTATGCATGCAAGAGCCACTAAACATTGTAACCAATATCTTCTACCTTGACCCAAAGAAAAATAAAACTATTTACACGGGAAAGCTCCCAACAAGCAAAAGAAGAAAGGGAAATATTTTTGGGTTTTCTCAAAAGGACACAAAACAAGAAAACAAGAAAACAAAAATAAACTAGCATGGATAATACAGTGGCAAAGTGTAAACACCGACTAACAAAGTGAAAGCATAAGCATGAATGTAAAGTTGGTGCAAACACGTACTCCCCCAAGCTTAGGCTTTTGGCCTAGCTTGGTCTACTCCCAAGGAGGGAAATAACCAGCTCCGGGATACTCCAGAGCAGACTGTGGATGCCACTGCTATGTGAGCTCCTCTGGCTCCCACTGATAAACTGGTGTCTGGTACTCGACAGGCGGCTCGGGCACGGGCACCTGTGGTTGGGCCAAGCCCCAATACGCGTAGATGTCCGAGGGAATAATAATGTACATGCCTGCATAAAGGTTGAACAAAGAAGGAGCAGGCAAAGTAATAGTCTCTCGAGTACCCTGACTAAATACCAGGTTATAAATCATCCGTCTACTAGCATCTCTATCCAGAAAATCATGGTGAACCATGCTGTCATAATCTAGATATTTCTCAGGAAGAAGCATCTCTTCTTCCTCCCCAGTCTAACGGGTATCTCAAAGTGTGTGGCAAGACGGGTAGCATAGATACCTCCATAGACGACACCTTTGGAACAGTTTGTGTTCAACCGGTGAGCTACTATAGCACCTAGGCTATAAGTATTATAGTTATAAAGGCCTTCGTGCAAAACCGCAAGGTCTGGAGAGCTAAGTGATCCAGCCTCCGCACGGCCAATCAAACATTTTCCCACAAATAATGAGAAGTACCGAAGCACAGGAAAATGTATGCTAGGAATTCTAGCGCGAGACACTCCTCTCTCCTCTCCAACAGCAATAATATCTATGAAAGCCCCCAACTCCCGTGGACGAGGATCATGAATATCCCCAACATAAGGTAATTTGCACTTATTGCAAAAATCCTGTAGTGTCATGCGCTGGGGGATATCGTATAACATGAACTCAACCATAGGAGGATTCTTCCTCGGATAAAAGTTGAAGCTTTGAACGAAAATATTGGCGAGGAGGTATTGTGGGCACTTATCTTCAACAAACGCAGTAAGACCTGCGTTCTCCACGAGGTAATAAAAGTCTTCATAAAGCCCGGCGGCGCGCAAAAATTCATCACTTGGCCACTCGCACGCTCGAACTTCTGTGACTCAAGGAACCACGTATTTGGGGTGGTTGTTCTCATCCTCCTTGGGGTTACGGCTTGAAGAGCCTCTCGAGAATCTCCTCATCTTTTCCCTTTTCTAACTCTGAAAAATTCTGAAATTTTAGAGACTTCGAAAGAAAAGTGAGTAAAGATTAACCCAACTCGTAGCAACTACTCCTACTAGTGCCTAGAGACCGTATCACGCGCTAAAACTACTTGGGACCAGCTAAAATCAACATTTAAAGCTCAAGAACAGGGTCACCAAGGTAGCAAGAATACACGAAGGATAAAGCACTAGAGTAGAAACTAATTGGACAAATGGAGGAGTCACTTACCAAGGAGTAATTTCCCCAAAACGGTTCAGAGAATGGTGCTTTGAGCAAGGAGATCGAAAATCAGAACCAAATGAGCAAGAACACGGGTTTGAGCTGCGAAACGATTTTTTTTGGAGGTAGAAGAAGAGGATGGGAGCTGGAATGAGTGGAGGGGGTCCCTGTGGGCCCCACAAGCTTAGTCCCCGCGGCCAGGGGGGAGGCCGCGGTGACAGGGCTTGTGGCCCACTGGTGTGGCCCCCGGGCCAGCTCTCAGTCCCAGTATTTTTCAAAAAATCCAGAAAAAATCATATTTGATTTTCGGGACCATCGGAGAACTTTTATTTTTGGGGTACTTTTCTCCGGGACGCTAAAGCAGGAAACAGGGGAAACTAAACTAAATCTTTCATTTTTCTT
This sequence comes from Hordeum vulgare subsp. vulgare, assembly GCF_904849725.1. Taxonomy (NCBI): domain Eukaryota; kingdom Viridiplantae; phylum Streptophyta; class Magnoliopsida; order Poales; family Poaceae; genus Hordeum; species Hordeum vulgare. The sequence continues at coordinate 564,747,982 of NC_058524.1, read as the reverse complement.
CTAGGCAACATAAAGTGAAAGCTTAAAACAGAGGTTTGTGACTCCTCGATTCATCCATCTCATGGTCATCGAAAGAAATCCGTCAATGGGGTTGATCAAATCCTCATGACAAAACCTTTTCAAATCGCAAAAGGAAACGGAGAATTGTCGAATAGCCACTAAGTCACCTCAATGGGGATATGAATCTCCCCAACAAGCAAATCATACTTCATCTTGACACGAGGAATAGGGCATTCAAAGCTCCCAATAAGAATCGATGAAGTTTTTTCGATAGCATTGATGCAATGTATTTGATATCGTTTCTTCGGAAAGTGCACTGTATGCTCATTACCGTTGACATGGAAAGTGACATTGCCTTTTTTTGCAATCTATAACAGCCCCTGCAGTGTTTAAAAAGGGTCTTCCGAGGATGACAGCCATGGCATCGTCCTCTGGAATATCCAAGATAACAAAGTCTGTTAAGATAGTGGTGTTAGCAACCACAACAGGCACATCCTCGCAAATGCTGACACCGAAAGTAGTTGATTTGTCGGCCATTTGCAGAGAAATTTCAGTGGGTGTCAACTTATCCAGTTCAAGTCTACGATAAAGAGAGAGAGTCATAACACTAACACCGGCTCCAAGGTCACATAAGGCAGTTCTTACGTAGTCTCCTTTAATGGAGCAAGGTATAGTGGGCACTCCGGGATCACCAAGTTTCTCAGGAGTTCCACCTTTCAAAGTGTAATTGGCAAGTATGGTGGAGATCTCAAGATGTGGTATCTTCCGTTTATTGGTCATGATATTTTTCATGTACTTGGCATATGGTGACATTTTGAGCATATCAATTAACCGCATCTGCAGAAAGACGGGTCTTATCATTTCAATAAAGCGCTCAAAATCCTCATCATCCTTTTCCTTGGATGGCTTAGGAGGAAAGGGCGTGGGTCTCTGAACCCATGGCCCCCTTTCTTTACCATGCTTCCTAGCAGCGAAGTCATTCTTATCGTATCTCTTAGGTTGTGGGTTATCAGGATTAACCGTAGGTTCAATATCCACATCCTTATCATTGCTAGGTTGAGCATTATTATGAACATCGCTGTCCATATTGTCACCAGGTTCATGTTCATCACCAGATTGTGTTTCTGCATCAGACGCAGAAATATCATTTGGTTCTTTCGGTGTGACAGTATTTGGTGAACTGACATGTAGGTTTCTATCATCCTTCTTCTTCTTAGGATGACTGGGTGTATCAGCATTAATTCCTTGAGAATATTGATTAATTCTCTTAGGATGGCCTTCAGGATACAAAGGTTCCTGAGTCATTTTGCCTCCTCTAGTAATGACTCTGATAGAGTTGTCATTTAATTCATTGACCAAGTCATTCTGAGCTTTAAGTACTTCTTCTACCTGAGTAGTAATCATAGAGGCATGTTTACTCAGAAGCTTCAGATCATTGACATTTCTGTCTACACAAGCACTTAAATGACTAAGCATACGAGTACTTTGTTCCAATTGTCTGCTAACATAATCATTGAAACTCTGTTGTTTGGCAACAAAGTTGTCAAATTCATCAAAGCATAAGCTAGCAGGTTTGTCAAAAGGAATATCACTCTCATCAAACCTACGCAGAGAATTTACTTCCACTACCTGTATCGGGTTATCGAGACCATGGATCTCTTCGATAGGTGGTAGATTTTTGACATCTTCAGATTTAATGCCTTTCTCTTGCATAGATTTCTTGGCTTCTTGCATATCTTCGGGACTGAGAATATTATACCTCTTTTCTTAGGAGTTGGCTTAGGAGGTGGTTTGGGAATAGTCCAAGCATTATCGTTGATCAAGATGTTATTCAGTAGGATCTCATCTTGTTCTACAGTTTGTTCCCTAAAAACACAACCGGCGCAACTATCTAGGTGGTCTCTAGAAGCATCGGTAAGTCCGTTATAGAAGATATCAAGTATCTTGTTCTTCTTAAGAGGGTGATCAAGCAAAGCATTCTGTATCTGGATGAGCCTCCCCCAAGCTTGTGGGAGACTCTCTTCTTTGAGTTGAGCAAAGTTGTATATTTCTTGCAAGGCAGCTTGCTTCTTATGGGCAGGGAAATATTTCTCGCAAAAGTAATAGACCATATCCTGGGGACTACTCACACATCCAGGGGTAAGAGAAGTGAACCAGGCTTTAGCGTCATCCTTTAGAGAGAAAGGAAACAACTTAAGGATATAGTAGTAGCGGATCTTCTCCTCTCTAGTGAAAAGGGTGGCTATATCGTGTAGTTTGGTAAGATGGGCTACGACCGTCTCAGACTCATAACCGTGGAAAGGATCAGATTCGACTAGAGAGATTATCTCAGGGTCGACAGAGAATTCATAATCCTCATCGGTGATAAAGATAGGTGAAGTGGCAAACTTCGGGTCATATTTCATCCTAGCTTTCAGAGATTTTTACTTCCACTTGAGAAGTAATTTCTCAGCGTCATAGGCATCCTTACACGCAAGAAAATCCTCAGCTATCTCTCCCTCCATAACATAACCCTCAGGTATACCAGGCAATTCATATCTAGGAGAGCTAGATCTAGCAGGAGCAAAAGCAGGTTCTATCCCAATAGTATCGGCAGTTTTAGAAGCATCATGAGCATTGGCAGTAACTCTAGCAATATGAGCATCAAGGAATACCCCTAGTGGCATATCAGGCAAAGTAGTATCTCTAGCAGTATCAAGGATAGCATCATCAGGAAAAATAACATCTCTAGCATCATCAGGCAAGGCAGTATCAAGCATAGCATCTCTAGCAGTATCAGGCATAGCATCTCTAGCAGTATCAGGCATAACATCTCTAGCATTATTAACATCATAAGCATCATCAAGCACATGCGACATATCAAGATTTCTAGCAGGAGGTGGTGTCGCAAACTTACTCATAACTGAAGGTGAATCAAGTGCAGAGCTAGATGGAAATTCCTTACCTCCCCTTGTAGTTGAGGGCAAGACTTTGGTTTTTGGATCTTTTAGATTCTTCATAGTGATCAGCAGATATAAATCCCAAGTGACTCAGAGAATATAGCTATCCTTCCCCGACAACGGCGCCAGAAAAATGCTGTTGATGTGCAACTATTCCTGACTTGATGCCTCCACGGTAAACCATGGTGAAGTTGGATTACAGTAGATATAATGCTAATATGAATTTAGAATGAGTTCACAACAGTACTTGAAGTGGTGATTGTTGATGTGCAACTATTCCTGACTTGATGCCTCCACGGCAACGGAGCCAGAAAAGAGTTGCTCCCAATTGCTCAACAATTAGAAATTGTCTTGCAATAGCCCACCAGCGTGTGGGATCGAGGCAGTTTTCGAGGGTAGAGTATGCAACCCAAATTTGTTTGTTCGCACGATGGGAAGTGAAAGAATATTCTCAAGTATTTGCAGCTGAATGTGTGAGATTCAACCACACCTGAAAGATTAGTATCTGCAAGCAAAGTGTCAATATCAAAGTAGTATGGTAACAACGGTGCCAGAAACGATCTGTTGATGGCAGACTATTCCTAACGGTTGTATCAATGGCACCAGAAAAGTATTGTAGCAGGTAGGAGCAGTGTAACGAGTAACAACAGTGGCAAGGAACAGCAGTAGTGACAACAGTAGCAAGTAGCAGCAGTAGCAAGTAACAACAGTAGCAAGTAGCAACAGTAGCAAGTAACAGTAGCAACAAGTGACAGTAGCAGCAACAGTAGTAACAGCAGCAGAGCAAAACAAGTAACAACAACAACAACAGTAGTAACAGCAGCAGTGGGACAAACTCGTAGGCAATGGGTCGGTGATTTGTCGGATGATATTCATCATGCAACAGTTATAACACGGAGAGATATGTGGCTAGCTCCCGTTCATCAATGTGATGTAGGCATGCATTCCGTGTGTCGTCATACGTGCTTAGGGAAAAGAACTTGCATGACATCTATTGTCCATCCCTCCCGTGGCAGCGGGGTCCAAATGGATACTACGAGATATTAAGGTTCTCCTTTTAATAAAGAACCGGACCAACGCATTAGCACTTGGTTAACACATGAACTCCTCAAACTATGGTCATCACCGGGAGTGGTTCCGGTTATTGTCACTCCGGGGTTGCCGGATCATAACACATAGTAGGTAACTACAACTTGCAAGATCGGATCTAAAACACACATATATTGGTGACAACATAATAATTTCAGATCTGAAATCATGGCACTCGGGCCCTAGTGACAAGCATTAAGCATGGCAAAGTAGTAGCAACATCAATCTCAGAACATAGTGGATACTAGGGATCAATCCTCGTCAAAACTAACTCGATTACATGATAGATCTCATCCTACTCATCACCACCCAATGAGCCTACGAATAGATTACTCACGAACGATGAAGAGCTTCATGGAATTGGAGAGGGAAGAAGGTTCATGATGACGATGGCGATGATTTCCCCTCTCCGGAGCCCAAAACGGACTCCAGATATGCCCTCCAGATGAAGAACAGGATGTGGCCGCGCCTCCGTATCGCAAACGCGATGAAATCTTCTCTCTTGATTTTTTCCGGAACGAAAAGGAATAAATAGAGCTGAGTTTGGGGGTGGCAGAGCCACGTGGGCCCCACAAGCTTGGTTGCCGCGACCTGGGGGGGGGGTGGCCGCGGCGACAGGGCTTGTGGCCCACTGGCCCGTCCCCTCCGGTGGATTTTTGCGCATGTATTTTTCATATTTTCCAGAAATATTCTCCGTAAATTTTTAGGACGTTCCGAGAACTTTCATTTCTGCACAAAAACAACACCATGTCAACTCTGCTGAAAACAACGTCAGTCCGGGTTAGTTCCATTCAAATCATGCAAATTAGAGTCCAAAATAAGGGCAAAAGAGTTTGGAAAAGTAGATACGATGGAGACGTATCAGTGATTTATTTTATTATACTAACGGATCTCACGAAGTTTTGTTGAGTTTTGTGTGATTGAAGTTTTGGGGAGAGCACGATGGATGAAGGGATAAGGAGAGGCAAGAGCCTAAGCTTGGGGATGCCCGAGGCACCCCAAGGTAATATTCAAGGAAGACTCAAGCGTCTAAGCTTGGGGATGCCCCGGAAGGCATCCCCTCTTTCGTCTACAATCTATCGGTAATTTTACTCGGAGCTGTATTTTAATTCGTCACATGATATGTGCAAATGCTTGGAGCGTCTTTTGTGTTTATTTTTCCTTTTTCTTTTTTGCACCATGGTGGTATGAGATAGTCCTTGGTTGGCTTTATAGAATGCTTCTTGTGCTTCACTTATATCTTTTGAAGTTTGGATTGCCTGTTTCCCTACACATAGAAAACCGCCATTTGTAGAATGCTCTTTTCTTCACCTATATTGTTAGAGCGGGGCATATCTTTTGTAGAAGGAATTAAACTCTCATGCTTCAGTTATACCTATTTAGAGAGTTAACAGGAGTTGGTCATTCACATGGTTAGTCATAAAATCCTACATAAAACTTGTAGATCACTGAATATGATATGTTTGATTCCTTGCAATAGTTTTGCGACATGAATATGTGATATTAGAGTCATGCTAGTGAGTAATTGTGTTTTTTTAGAAATACTTGTGTTAAGGTTTGTGATTCCCGTAGCATGCACGTATGGTGAACCGTTATGTGATGAAGTCGGAGCATGATTTATTTATTGATTGTCATCCTTTGTGTGGAGGTCGGGATCGCGCGATGGTTAACTCCTACCAACCTTTCCCCTAGGAGCATGCGTGTAGTACCTTGTTTCGATGACTAATAGACTTTTGCAATAAGTATGTGAGTTCTTTATGACTAATGTTGAGTCCATGGATTATACACACTCTCACCCTTCCACCATTGCTAGCCTCTCTAGTACCGCACAACTTTCGCCGGTGCGTTACACCCACCATATAGCCTCCCACAAAACAGCCACCATACCTACCTATTATGGCATTTTCATAGCCATTCTGAGATATATTGCCATGCAACTACCACCGTTCCGTCTCATGACATGTTCCACCACTTCCATATTGCCATTGCATGATCGTAAGATAGCTAGCATGATGTTTCGATGGCTTGTCCGTTTTTTGATGTCATTGCTATGCTAGATCATTGTCACGATACACTACCGAAGGCATTTCATATAGAGTCATCATTGCTCTAAGTATTGAGTTGTAAGTGTGATGATCATCATTAATAGAGCATTGTCCCATGTGAGGAAATAAAAGAGGAGCGAAGCCCATTTATAAAAAGAGGCCAAAGATGCCCACCAAAATAAAAAAATAAATAAATAAGAAGAGGCCAAAGAGCCCACAGAAAAATGAGAGAAAAGAGAGAAGGGACAATTGCTACTATCCTCTTTCCACACTTGTTCTTCAAATAGCACTATGATCTTCATGTCAGAGAGTCTCCTATGTTGTCACTTCCATATACTAGTGGGAAATTTTCATTATATAACTTGGCTTGTATATTTCAATGATGGGCTTCCTCAAAATTGCCCTAGGTCTTCGTGAGCAAGCAAGTTGGGTGCACACCCACTAGTTTCTTTTGTGAGATTTCATACACTTATAAGATCTAGTGCATCCGTTGCATGGCAATCCCTACGCACTCACATTGATATCTATTGATGGGCATCTCCATAGCCCGTTGATACGCCTAGTTGATGTGAGAATATCTCCTCCTTTTTTGTCTTCTCCATGACCACCATATTCTATTCCACCTATAGTGCTATGTCCATGGCTCATGCTCATGTATTGCATGAAAGCTGAAAAGGTTTGAGAACATTAAAGTATGAAACATTTGCTTGGCTAAAACCGGGGTTGCGCATGATTTAAATACGTTGTGTGGGGAAGATGGAGCATAGTCAGACTATATGATTTTGTAGGGATAACTTTCTTTGGCCATGATATTTTGAGAAGACATGATTGCTTTGTTAGTATGCTTGAAATATTATTGTCTTTATGTCAAATGATAGACTATTGCTTCGAATCACTCGTGTTTTAGTATTCATGCCATGATTAGATTATATTATCAAGACTATGCTAGGTAGCATTCCACATCAAAAATTATCCTTTTTATCATTTACCTACTCGAGGACGAGTAGGAATTAAGCTTGGGGACTGACACGTCTCCATCGTATCTAATTTTTTTGATTGTTTCATGCCAATATTCTACAACTTTCATATACTTTTGGCAACTTTTTATACTATTTTTGGGACTAACATATTGATCCAGTGCCCAATGCCAGTTCCTGTTTGTTGCATGTTTTTTGTTTCGCAGAATATCCATACCAAACGAAGTCCAAATGTAATAAAAACTTACGGGGATTTTGTTTTGGAATATTTATGATTTTTGGGAAGAAGAATCAACACGAGGCGATGCACGGAGTGCCCACAAGCCATGTCGCCGCGACCAGAGGGTGGGCCCGCGGCAGGCAGGCTTGTGGCCACACCTTAAGGCGGTTGGTGCCCTTCTTTCGCCGCAAGAAAGATAATACCCGGAAGAAAATCGTGTTAAAATTTCAGCCCAATCGGAGTTACGGATCTCCGGGAATTTAAAAACTGTGAAACGCAGAATCTGGGAGCGCAGAAACAGAAGGACACAGAGAGAGAGATCCAATCTCGGAGGGGCTCTCGCCCCTCCGCCGCCATGGAGACCATGGACCAGAGGGGAAACCCTTCTCCCATCTAGGGAGGAGGTCAAGGAAGAACAAGAAGAAGGAGGGGGCTCTCTCCCCCTCTCTCCCGGCAGCGCTGGAACGCCGCCTGGGACATCATCGTGTGACGGCGATCTACACCAACACCTCCGTCATCTTCACGAACATCTCCATCATCTTCCCCCATCTATATTCAGCAGTTCACTCTCCCGCAACCCGCTGTACCCTCTACTTGAACATGGTGATTTATGCTACATATTATTATCCAATGATGTGTTGCTATCCTATGATGTTTGAGTAGATTATCGTTGTCCTATCGATGATTGATGAATTGCTATGATTGGTTTAATTTTCTTGTGGTTATGTTGCTGTCCTTTGGTGCCCATCATATGATCGCGCGCGTGGATCACACCATAGGGTTAGTTGTATGTTGATAGGACTATGTATTGTCAGGCTAAAGTGACAGAAGCTTCAAACCTAGCATAGAAATTGGTGCATATGGGATTGAAGGGGGACCAATATATCTTATTGCTATGGTTGGGTTTTACCTTAATGAACGTTAGTAGTTGCACACACTTGCTAATAGTTCCAATCATAAGTGCATAGAATTCCAAGTAAGGGATGCCATGCTAGCAGAGGTCTCTTCCACATGATACTTGCTATCGATCTAGTAACGTAGTCAATTGCTTAGGGACAATTCCGCAACTCCTACCAACACTTTTCCACACTCGTTAGACACTGGTAGTTGTTTCTTTATCTAACCAGCCCCTAGTTTTATTTATGTGTTCTTTACTTTCTTGCAAGCCTATCCTATCACTCCTACAAAGTACTTCTAGTTTCATACTTGTTCTAGGTAAAGCGAACGTAAAGTGTGCGTAGAGTTGTATCGGTGGTCGATAGAACTTGAGGGAATATTTGTCCTGCCTTTAGCTCCTCGTTGGGTTCGACACTCTTACTTATCGAGAAAGGCTACAATTTATCCCCTATACTTGTGGGTTATCAACCTCCCACAAGGCTGGTGTCATGGATGAAGAAGGGGCTCGACTAGGGGGCAACTGCGGAGGTTGAGTCACTACAGAAGTGCATCTCCCAGTTGATAAAGAAGAATCTCGAACTCACAAACATGGTTCATACCATGCTTTGCCATCGCCTCCTACCTTCCAACATCGGGCCGCTCTTATGTGGTACTACAAGCCTGAAGACCCTGCCACCATGCTCCGATTTTACCACACCACCCACAACAAGTTGTGGAAGGTGCAGTCTAAGCCCCAAAAGGACTAGCCGGTCAAGGAGGAAGACACCGGCCTTGACGCCGCACACCTTTCGTGGGAGGCACGATAAACTTTTACTCTTATGTTCGGGTACTACCTTTTAACAAGGAACTTAACTCTTTCTTCCCCGCATTTGCAGAGCTGGCTAGAGAAAGCTGTGGGGATCGATGGCCCAACAATGCTGCCCGTGGGCCCCAGGATAGCCTTTCTAACGAAAATGCTGCTTGACACGTCGTACAAGGCGCCGGAGAAGAAAGATAAGAATAAGGGAGAGAAAAGTGAGGTCGAGAAGGCCATCGCCTAGGAGGACCCTCGTACACTAAGTCCGGGGACACCCAAGCTCCTTCTAGTCATGAGGGATAGCACGGAGAGGACGGGAAGGAGAACTACTCCTCCCGAACAAAGAAGAGGGCGGCGTCTGATGTTGCCGAGGGGGATCTGCCTCCTCCTGCCCGAAAAAGGTAATGCAAGGCCAAGGTGGCCCTATCAGATGATAGCCCTTACTCCTCCGAGGAGTTTGAGGCTTTTGAATTGGTTCCACGAAGGAACCCCAAGGTCAAGCCCTGACCCAAAGGTATGAATTCAAAGACTCTATCATACATCCATGTTGAGGTTTGTTACTAACCATATGCATGCGTGTCATGTTGTAGCCCACCGCGTTACCTCCCTACCGATCAGGCCTCGGAGGGGGATTCTCCGCCACTCGAGCTAGCGGAGAGCAGGACTACATCACGCACTACACCTCCGCTGGTTGTCGAGCAGACCGAGGAGGTGTTGTCCCCCAAGACTCCTCCTAGCCCAATCAAAGGGGCGGGGGTGATGACCTCATGGCCAAGACTCGCACCTTGGTCACCGAAGACCTAGAGAGAGAATCCCTTCTCGCAAACAAAGAGAGGGAGCTCGGTCAGTCTGCACTCTCTTTGAAGATGGTCCTGGAGCCCCCAGGCCCCTAGAGTTGTCCATTCCTCCCTCCACCAAAGTGGGAGCCGAGATGCCGCCACCAAATCCACCCTAGCGAAGCGGACCGAAACCGGATGGCCGACAGTGATGGAGGAGGCTTTGAATGGCCCCTCCATCACCGAAGAACATCACGCTCTCCTGCATGCGGTCTTACAAAGCTTTCATTCTATTGACAATGGACTGAAGGAGTCTTTTGGCGGTCTCTTGACGGGCTTCAAGGTAAATCATGTAATACCCTTTTACAAAGAGAATTTTTTTATAGGGTTAAGCAATCCTCATACATAGTACCCCCCGAGCCCTAGATGAGTTTGAAAACTCAAGCGGGGGTCAAATATCTCAAAAAACACTGATAATAGTAAAAGTGAACCATGGCCCTCGAGACTATGCGAGGATTGAAGAATACCCGGCAAAGGATAAAAAAACCTATAACTCGGGAGTCTGACGCACATGAGCTATTGTGCAGGCCTCATCTTTGGTAGCCGCCACCAACGTCATGGAGCTGGCAGAGGTGAATCGGAAGCTCAAGAGCTCCGATGAGAAGCTCGACCTTCTCAACAAGCGGTTTGACAATGCGCAAGGTAAGTCCGGACTAGACTGTCTAATATTGTTGTTTTCCTTATAATGTGAGGTATTTGAGTTTTATCCCAAAGCGCAGGGTCCTTATTATAACTGCATATGTCACTGCGAAGGTCGAGAACCTCAAGGCCGAGCTGAAGAAGGCGAGGCAAGAGGCTGCAGAATAGTAGTCGGCGGCTGAACGAGCAGCCACCGAACTGACATCGGTAAAGATCGTTAGTGATAAGCATGAGGCTAGGGTGGCCGAGGTGCAGTAGGAGCTCGAGGATGCCGTCACTAAATGTGAGGCCCTTGAACAAAATAGGAAGGATGAGGCCTCTGAACTGTCCTCGTTGAAGTCGATGATCCAAGAAGTGCGGGTGGAGACGCAAGGCTACCAAAAGGAGCTCCGTAAAGTCATGCTTATTGTGGATGGTAAGTGATACGTCTCCAACGTATCCATAATTTTTGATTGTTCCATGCTATTATATTATCCGTTTTGGATGTTTTATATGCATTAATATGCTATTTTATATTATTTTAGGGACTCACCTATTAAACTAGAGCTTAGTGCCAGTTTCGGTTTTTTCCTTGTTTCTGAGTATTGCGGATAAGGAATATTAAACAGAGTCCAAACGGAATAAAATCTCCGGAATGATTTTTCTTGGACCAGAAGAAACCTTCTAGACTTGGAGAGGGGGGAGGAGACCTGCCGGGAGACGATAAGCCTGCAGGGCGCGCCCTAGGTGGTGGGAGGGGGGCTCGCTTGTGCCCCCATGCAGGCCTCCTAACCCTAACCCTCCTCCTATAAATTCCCAAATATTCCCCCAATACCAAAAGAGCAACAAAAAATACTTTTCGCCGCTGGGAGCCTCTGTTCGCGTGAGGTCCAATGTGGGAGCCTTTTCCAATAATATGCCGGAGGGGGAATCGATCACAGAGGGCAACTACATCAACCCCATTGCCCCTCCGATGATGCGGGAGTAGTTCACCACAGACCTACGGGTCCATAGCTAGTAGCTAGATGGCTTCTTCTCTCTCTCTCTTTGTTCTTCAATACCATGTTCTTCATGATCTTCATGAAGATCTATCCGATGTATTACTCTTTTGCGGTGTGTTTGTCGAGATCCGATGAATTGTGGATTTATATTCAGATTATTTATGAATATTATTTGATATTTCTCTGAATTCTTGTATGGATAATTTCATATCTTAGCAAGTCTCTTCTAGTTATTAGTTTGGTTTGGCCAACTAGATTGGTAATTCTTGCAATGGGAGAAGTGCTTAGTTTTGTATTCAATCTTGCGGTGTCCTCAACCAGTGACAAAGTAGGGGTAGCGAGGCACGTATTGCATTGTTGCCATCAAGGATAAAAGGATGGGGTTTTCGTCATATTGCTTGAGTTTCTCCCTCTATAGCATGTCATCTTACCTAATGCATTACTCTGTTCTTCATGAACTTAATACTATAGATGCAGGAAGGAGTCGGTCGATGTGTGGAGTAATAGTAGTAGATGCAGAATCGTTTCGGTCTACTTGACACAGTCGTGATGCCTATATGAATAATCATTGCCTTGAATGTCTTCATAATTATTCGCTTTTCTATCAATTGCTCGACAATAATTTGTTTACCCATCGTACTATTTTCCTTCATGAGAGAAGCCTCTAGTGAAACCTATGGCCCCCAGGTCTATTTTCCATATTATACTTCGAGATCTATAAACCAAAAATACCAAAAATATATTGCTGCCATTTATTTACTTTTTTTAGATTTTCGTTCTAGCAATCTTTTATATGTATCTTTATCATATCTCATCCTTGCAAGTAACCGTGAAGGGATTGACAACCCTTTTTAGCGTTGGGTGCAAGTGTTTGATTGTTTGTGTAGGTCCGAATATTGGGGCCTTGCTTGTTCCTCCTACTGGATTGATACCTTGGTTCTCAACAAAATGAGGGAAATACTTATCTACTTTGTTGCATCACCCTTTCCTCTTCAAGGGAAAACCAACGCAAGCTCAAGAAGTAGCAAGAAGGATTTCTGGCACCGTTGCCGGGGAGGATACATAGCAAGATCAAGCTTACCAAGTACCCATCACAAATTAATCTCTTGAATTTACATTATTTGCCTTTTGCCTCTCGCTTTCCTCTCCCCCACTTCTAAAACGATTTTTAGAAAATACCAAAAAGATTTGCATTTTATTCGCCCTTCTTCCGTCCGCTTTTTTGTTTGCTTGGGTGTTAGACCGCTTGAACTCATGGCTAGCCTTGCTACTCTGGCTAGTATTCCCGAGAATGAAGTTCTTAATTTTAATCAAAGGGAGGGAGAAAACTTAAAAGATGCTTGGTATAGAATTTGCAATGCTCAAAACAGATCTACTGATAAGCAATCTACTACCGTTCTCCTTCGCAATTTTTATGTGGTTATTTCACCATGGAATAGATATGTTTTGGATACCATTATGGGATGAAACTTCTTGGGTAGACATGTTGGGGAACGTCGCATGGGAAACAAAATTTTTCCTACGCGCACGAAGACCTATCATGGTGATGTCCATCTACGAGAGGGGATGAGTGATCTACATACCCTTGTAGACCGTACAGCAGAAGCGTTAGAGAACGCGGTTGATGTAGTGGAACGTCCTCACGTCCCTCGATCCGCCCCGCGAACAATCCCGCGATCAGTCCCACGATCTAGTACCGAACAGACGGCACCTCCGCGTTCAGCACACGTACAGCTCGACGATGATCTCGGCCTTCTTGATCCAGCAAGAGAGACGGAGAGGTAGAAGAGTTCTCCGGCAGCGTGACGACGCTCCGGAGGTTGGTGATGACCTTGTCTCAGCAGGGCTCCGCCCGAGCTCCGCAGAAACGCGATCTAGAGGAAAAACCGTGGAGGTATGTGGTCGGGCTGCCGTGGGAAAGTCGTCTCAAATCAGCCCTAAAACCTCTGTATATATAGGTGGGAGGGAGGGGGCCTTGCCTTGGGGTCCAAGGACCCTCAAGGGGGTCGGCCGAGCCAAGGGGGAGGACTCTCCCCCCCAAACCGAGTTGGACTAGGTTTGGTGGGAGGGAGTCCTCCTCCCTTCCCACCTCCTCCTTTTTTTTTTCTTTTCCTCTTGATTTTTTTTTCTCTTGGCGCATAGACCACTTGTGGGCTGTCCCACCAGCCCACTAAGGGCTGGTGTGTCTCCCCCAAGGCCTATGGGCTTCCCCGGGGTGGGTTGCCCCCCCGGTGAAATCCCGGAACCCATTCGTCATTCCCGGTACATTCCCGGTAACTCCGAAAACCTTCCGGTAATCAAATGAGGTCATCCTATATATCAATCTTCGTTTCCGGACCATTCCGGAAACCCTCGTGACGTCCGTGATCTCATCCGGGACTCCGTACAACATTCGGTAACCAACCATATAACTCAAATACGCATAAAACAACGTCGAACCTTAAGTGTGCAGACCCTGCGGGTTTGAGAACTATGTAGGCATGACCCGAGAGACTCCTCGGCCAATATCCAATAGCGGGACCTGGATGCCCATATTGGATCCTACATATTCTACGAAGATCTTATCGTTTGAACCTCAGTGCCAAGGATTCGTATAATCCCGTATGTCATTCCCTTTGTCCTTCGGTATGTTACTTGCTCGAGATTCGATCGTCAGTATCCGCATACCTATTTCAATCTCGTTTACCGGCAAGTCTCTTTACTCGTTCCGTAATACAAGATCCTGCAACTTACACTAAGTTACATTGCTTGCAAGGCTTGTGTGTGATGTTGTATTACCGAGTGGGCCCCGAGATACCTCTCCGTCACACGGAGTGACAAATCCCAGTCTTGATCCATACTAACTCAACTAACACCTTCGGAGATACCTGTAGAGCATCTTTATAGTCACCCAGTTACGTTGCGACGTTTGATACACACAAAGCATTCCTCCGGTGTCAGTGAGTTATATGATCTCATGGTCATAGGAATAAATACTTGACACGCAGAAAATAGTAGCAACAAAATGACACGATCAACATGCTACGTCTGTTAGTTTGGGTCTAGTCCATCACGTGATTCTCCCAATGACGTGATCCAGTTATCAAGCAACAACACCTTGTTCATAATCAGAAGACACTGACTATCATCGATCAACTGGCTAGCCAACTAGAGGCATGCTAGGGACGGTGTTTTGTCTATGTATCCACACATGTAAATGAGTCTTCATTCAATACAATTATAGCATGGATAATAAACTATTATCTTGATACAGGAATTATAATAATAACTATATATTTATTATTGCCTCTAGGGCATAATTCCAACAGTCTCCCACTTGCACTAGAGTCAATAATCTAGCCCTCACATCACCATGTGAATTACATTGTAATAAATCTAACACCCATACAGTTCTGGTGTCGATCATGTTTTGGCCGTGGAAGAGGTTTAGTCAGTGGGTCTGCTACATTCAGATCCGTGTGCACTTTGCATATATTTACGTCCTCTTCCTCGACGTAGTCGCGGATGAGGTTGAAGCGTCGTTTGATGTGTCTGGTCTTCTTGTGAAATCGTGGTTCCTTTGCTAAGGCAATGGCACCAGTGTTGTCACAGAACAAGGTTATTGGATTCAGTGCGCTTGGCACCACTCCATGATCCGTCATGAACTGCTTCATCCAGACACCCTCCTTAGCCGCCTCCGAGGCAGCCATGTACTCCGCTTCACATGTAGAATCTGCTACGACGCTTTGCTTGGAACTGCACCAGCTTACTGCACCCCCATTAAGAATAAATACGTATCCGGTTTGTGACTTAGAGTCGTCCGGATCTCTGTCAAAGCTTGCATCGACGTAACCTTTTACGGCGAGCTCTTCGTCACCTCCATACACGAGAAACATCTCCTTAGTCCTTTTCAAGTACTTCAGGATATTCTTGACCGCGGTCCAGTGATCCACTCCTGGATTACTCTGGAACCTACCTGCCATACTTATGGCCAGGCTAACATCCGGTCTAGTGCACAACATTGCATACATGATAGAACCTATGGCTGAAGCATAGGGGACGGAGCGCATATGCTCTCTATCTTCATCAGTTGCTGGGCACTGAGTCTTACTCAATCTCGTACCTTGTAAAACTGGCAAGAACCCTTTCTTGGACTGTTCCATTTTGAACCTCTTCAAAACTTTATCAAGGTATGTGCTTTGTGAAAGTCCTATCAGGCGTTTTGATCTATCCCTATAGATCTTAATGCCTAGAATGTAAGCAGCTTCTCCTAGGTCCTTCATAGAGAAACTTTTATTCAAGTAACCTTTTATGCTCTCCAAAAGCTCTACGTTGTTTCCAATCAGTAATATGTCATCCACATATAATATTAGAAACGCCACAGAGCTCCCACTCACTTTCTTGTAAATACAAGATTCTCCAACCACTTGTATAAACCCAAATGCTTTGATCACCTCATCAAAGCGTTTGTTCCAACTCCGAGATGCTTGCACTAGTCCATAAATGGATCGCTGGAGCTTGCACACCTTGTCAGCATTTTTAGGATCGACAAAACCTTCGGGTTGCATCATATACAACTCTTCCTTAAGGAAACCGTTAAGGAACGCCGTTTTGACATCCATCTGCCAGATTTCATAATCGAAAAATGCAGCTATTGCTAACATGATTCTGACGGACTTAAGCATCGCTACGGGTGAGAAAGTCTCATCGTAGTCAACTCCTGGAACTTGTGAAAAACCCTTTGCCACAAGTCGAGCTTTATAAACGGTCACATTACCGTCAGCGTCCGTCTTCTTCTTAAAGATCCATTTGTTCTGAATAGCCTTGCGGCCCTCAGGTAGTATCTCCAAAGTCCACACTTTGTTCTCATACATGGATCCTATCTCGGATTTCATGGCTTCTAGCCATTTATTGGAATCTGGGCCCACCATTGCTTCTTCATAATCTGCAGGTTCATTGTTGTCTAACAACATGATTGATAAGACGGGATTACCGTACCACTCTGGAGCAGCGCGTGATCTCGTCGACCTGCGTGGTTCAACAGAAACTTGAACTGGAGTTTCATGATCATCATCATTAACTTCCTCCTCAACCGGCGTCGCAACGACAGAGGTTTCCCCTTGCCCTGCGCCACCATCCAGAGGGATGAGAGGTTCGACAACCTCGTCAAGTTCTATCTTCCTCCCACTCAATTCTCTCGAGAGAAACTCCTTCTCGAGAAAAGCTCCGTTTTTAGCAACAAACACTTTGCCCTCGGATTTGAGATAGAAGGTGTACCCAACTGTCTCTTTTGGGTAACCTATGAAGACGCACTTTTCCGCTTTGGGTTCCAGCTTTTCAGGCTGAAGCTTTTTGACATAAGCATCACATCCCCAAACTTTAAGAAACGACAACTTTGGCCTTTTGCCATACCACAGTTCGTATGGTGTCGTCTCAACGGATTTTGATGGTGCCCTATTTAAAGTGAATGCAGCTGTTTCTAATGCATAACCCCAAAATGATAACGGCAAATCAGTAAGAGACATCATAGATCGCACCATCTCTAACAAAGTACGATTACGACGTTCGGACACACCATTACGTTGTGGTGTTCCAGGCGGTGTTAACTGTGAAACAATTCCACATTGTCTTAAGTGAGCACCAAACTCGAAACTCAGATATTCACCCCCACGATCAGACCGTAGGAACTTGATCTTCTTGTTACGATGATTTTCCACTTCACTTTGAAATTGCTTGAACTTTTCAAATGTTTCAGACTTGTGCTTCATCAAGTAGACATAGCCATATCTACTTAAATCGTCAGTGAAGGTGAGAAAATAACGATATCCGCCGCGTGCCTCTACGCTCATTGGACCACACACATCGGTATGTATGATTTCCAACAAGTCACTTGCACGCTCCATTGTTCCGGAGAACGGAGTCTTAGTCATCTTGCCCATGAGGCATGGTTCGCACGTGTCAAGTGAATCAAAGTCAAGTGACTCCAAAAGTCCATCAGCATGGAGTTTCTTCATGCGCTTTACACCAATATGACCCAAGCGGCAGTGCCACAAAAATATGGCGCTATCATTGTTTACTCTAATTCTTTTGGTCTCAATGTTATGTATATGTGTATCGCTATCAAGATTCAATATGAACAATCCTCTCACATTCGGTGCATGACCATAAAAAATGTTACTCATAGAAATAGAACAACCATTATTCTCAGACTTAAAAGAGTAACCGTCTCGCAATAAACAAGATCCAGATATAATGTTCATGCTCAACGCAGGCACTAAATAACAACGATTTAAGTTCATCACTAATCCTGATGGTAGATGAAGTGACACTGTGCCGACGGCGATTGCATCAACCTTGGAACCATTTCCTACGCGCATCGTCACTTCGTCTTTTGCCAGCCTTCGTCTATTCTGCAGTTCCTGCTTCGAGTTGCAAATGTGAGCAACAGAACCGGTATCGAATACCCAGGCACTACTACGAGAGCCGGTTAAGTACACATCAATAACATGTATATCAAATATACCTGATTTTTCTTTGCCCGCCTTCTTATCTGCCAGATACTTGGGGCAATTGCGCTTCCAGTGACCCATACCCTTGCAATAGAAGCACTCTGTTTCAGGCTTAGGTCCAGCCTTGGGTTTCTTCGGCGGATTGGCAACAGGCTTGGCGCTCTTCTTCGAATTGCTCTTCTTGCCTTTTCCGTTTCTCTTGAAACTAGTGGTCTTGCTCACCATCAATACTTGATGCTCTTTACGGAGTTCAGACTCTGCGACTTTCAGCATCGCAAACAACTCGCCGGGAGACTTGTTCATCCCTTGCATGTTGTAGTTCAACACAAATCCTTTATAGCTTGGCGGCAGTGATTGAAGGATTCTGTCAGTGATAGCTTCTTGCGGGAGTTCAATCCCCAGCTCAGCTAGACGGTTTGAGTACCCAGACATTTTGAGCACATGTTCACTGACAGACGAGTTTTCCTCCATCTTGCAAGCATAGAATTTATCGGAGGTCTCATACCTCTCGATCCGGGCGTTCTTCTGAAAGATAAACTCCAACTCCTGGAACATCTCAAATGCTCCATGACGCTCAAAGCGACGTTGAAGTCCCGGTTCTAAGCCATACAAGACTGCACATTGAACTATCGAGTAGTCCTCCTTACGTGCTAGCCAAGCGTTCTTAACATCCTGATCAGCCGTAGCGGGTGGTTCATCTCCTAGCGCAGCATTAAGGACATAATCCTTCTTCCCAGCTTGTAAGATTAGCTTAAGATTACGAGCCCAGTCTACAAAGTTGCTTCCATCATCTTTCAACTTAGCTTTCTCTAGGAACGTATTAAAATTCAGGATGACTGTCGCGTGAGCCATGATCTACAACACAAATATATTGAAAGTGGACTTAGACTATGTTCAAGATAATTAGAGTTCAACTTAATCAGATTATATGCTAAACTCCCACTCAAAAAGTACATCTCTCTAGTCATTTGAGTGGTTCATGATCCACTTACACTATCCCAAGTCCGATCATCACGTGAGTCGAGTATAGTTTCAGTGGTAAGCATCCCTATGCTAATCATATCAACTATATGATTCATGATCGACCTTTCGGTCTCATGTGTTCCGAGGCCATGTCTGCACATGCTAGGCTCGTCATGCTTAACCCGAGTGTTCCGCGTGCGCAACTGTTTTGCACCCGTTGTATGTGAACGTTGAGTCTATCACACCCGATCATCACGTGGTGTCTCGAAACGACGAACTGTAGCAACGGTGCACAGTCGGGGAGAACACAATTTCGTCTTGAAATTTTAGTGAGAGATCACCTCATAATGCTACCGTCGTTCTAAGCAAAATAAGGTGCATAAAAGGATTAACATCACATGCAATTCATAAGTGACATGATATGGCCATCATCACGTGCTTCTTGATCTCCATCACCAAAGCACCGGCACGATCTTCTTGTCACCGGCGCCACACCATGATCATCCATCAACGTGTTGCCGTCGGGGTTGTTGTGCTACTTATGCTATTACTACTAAAACTACATCCTAGCAAAATAGTAAACGCATCTGCAAGCACAAACGTTAGTTTAAAGACAACCCTATGGCTCCTGCCGGTTGCCGTACCATCGACGTGCAAGTCGATATTTCTATTACAACATGATCATCTCATACATCCAATATATCACATCACATCGTTGGCCATATCACATCACAATCATACCCTGCAAAAACAAGTTAGACGTCCTCTAGTTTTGTTGTTGCATGTTTTACGTGGTGACCAAGGGTATCTAGTAGGATCGCATCTTACTTACGCAAACACCACAACGGAGATATATGAGTTGCTATTTAACCTCATCCAAGGACCTCCTCGGTCAAATCCGATTCAACTAAAGTTGGAGAAACCGACACTTGCCAGTCATCTTTGAGCAAAGGGGGTTACTCGTAACGATGAAACCAGTCTCTCGTAAGCGTACGAGTAATGTCGGTCCAAGCCGCTTCAATCCAACAATACCGCGGAATCAAGAAAAGACTAAGGAGGGTAGCAAAACGCACATCACCGCCCACAAAAACTTTTGTGTTCTACTCGAGAAGACATCTATGCATGAACCTAGCTCATGATGCCACTATTGGGGAACGTCGCATGGGAAACAAAAATTTTCCTACGCGCACGAAGACCTATCATGGTGATGTCCATCTACGAGAGGGGATGAGTGATCTACATACCCTTGTAGACCGTACAGCAGAAGCGTTAGAGAACGCGGTTGATGTAGTGGAACGTCCTCACGTCCCTCGATCCGCCCCGCGAACAATCCCGCGATCAGTCCCACGATCTAGTACCGAACGGGCGGCACCTCCGCGTTCAGCACACGTACAGCTCGACGATGATCTCGGCCTTCTTGATCCAGCAAGAGAGACGGAGAGGTAGAAGAGTTCTCCGGCAGCGTGACGGCGCTCCGGAGGTTGGTGATGACCTTGTCTCAGCAGGGCTCCGCCCGAGCTCCGCAGAAACGCGATCTAGAGGAAAAACCGTGGAGGTATGTGGTCGGGCTGCCGTGGGAAAGTCGTCTCAAATCAGCCCTAAAACCTCCGTATATATAGGTGGGAGGGAGGGGGCCTTGCCTTGGGGTCCAAGGACCCTCAAGGGGGTCGGCCGAGCCAAGGGGGAGGACTCTCCCCCCCAAACCGAGTTGGACTAGGTTTGGTGGGAGGGAGTCCTCCTCCCTTCCCACCTCCTCCTTTTTTTTCTTTTCCTCTTGATTT
Organism: Hordeum vulgare subsp. vulgare; assembly: GCF_904849725.1. NCBI lineage: Eukaryota > Viridiplantae > Streptophyta > Magnoliopsida > Poales > Poaceae > Hordeum > Hordeum vulgare. Next base: position 564,727,332 of record NC_058524.1, on the reverse strand, counting down.
TTTCTTCTCTTGGCGCATAGGCCACTTGTGGGCTGTCCCACCAGCCCACTAAGGGCTGGTGTGTCTCCCCCAAGGCCTATGGGCTTCCCCGGGGTGGGTTGCCCCCCGGTGAACTCCCGGAACCCATTCGTCATTCCCGGTACATACCCGGTAACTCCGAAAACCTTCCGGTAATCAAATGAGGTCATCCTATATATCAATCTTCATTTCCGGACCATTCCGGAAACCCTCGTGACATCTGTGATCTCATCCGGGACTCCGAACAACATTCGGTAACCAACCAGATAACTCAAATACGCATAAAACAACGTCCAACCTTAAGTGTGCAGACCCTGCGGGTTTGAGAACTATGTAGACATGACCCGAGAGACTCCTCGGCCAATATCCAATAGCGGGACCTGGATGCCCATATTGGATCCTACATATTCTACGAAGATCTTATCGTTTGAACCTCAGTGCCAAGGATTCGTATAATCCCGTATGTCATTCCCTTTGTCCTTCGGTATGTTACTTGCTCGAGATTCGATCGTTAGTATCCGCATACCTATTTCAATCTCGTTTACCGGCAAGTCTCTTTACTCGTTCCGTAATACAAGATCCCGCAACTTACACTAAGTTACATTGCTTGCAAGGCTTGTGTGTGATGTTGTATTACCGAGTGGGCCCCGAGATACCTCTCCGTCACACGGAGTGACAAATCCCAGTCTTGATCCATACTAACTCAACTAACACCTTCGGAGATACCTGTAGAGCATCTTTATAGTCACCCAGTTACGTTGCGACGTTTGATACACACAAAGCATTCCTCCGGTGTCAGTGAGTTATATGATCTCATGGTCATAGGAATAAATACTTGACACGCAGAAAACAGTAGCAACAAAATGACACGATCAACATGCTACGTCTATTAGTTTGGGTCTAGTCCATCACGTGATTCTCCCAATGACGTGATCCAGTTATCAAGCAACAACACCTTGTTCATAATCAGAAGACACTGACTATCATCGATCAACTGGCTAGCCAACTAGAGGCATGCTAGGGACGGTGTTTTGTCTATGTATCCACACATGTAAATGAGTCTTCATTCAATACAATTATAGCATGGATAATAAACTATTATCTTGATATAGGAATTATAATAATAACTATATATTTATTATTGCCTCTAGGGCATAATTCCAACAAGACATACCTTTCATTCTTATAATGCTATGAAGAATTTTGTAGGTTCACCCCCACTCATTGTTAATGAAACAATCTTAACTTTGGAACATGTGATGCGAAGGCTTGATACTATTGAAAATAAAATTGCTACCATTGAGCTCATTGAAAACTTGGAAAAAAGTATTCATAATCATATTACTCAATATGGATCCAAGATAGGAGTTACTTTAAAAAACGTAAAGGAAAAAGAACCCATAGTTAATGAAAAACTGATCAAGATTCTTCTTGAATTGGAAAGCTAGAGGACATTATTACCAACTTGGATTCCGATTTTGCCTCTATTCAAACCACTCCAAAATTTCCTCCTCCTAAGAGTGCCAAGTTTGTTTATGTTCCCCAAAATAAGGGTGAATTCTCTATAGAAGGGGATGGAGATCTTAAGATGATGAATGTTCACCCTAGCTTTATCGATATTGTTAGGGAACCTATTACTACAAGTGAATTTATGGAGTTCCCGCCTAGGAGTATGACTATTTATAAAACCAAAGGATATCCTGGGTTTACAAGTGTGCAATTGAGGAGTTGCATACCAAAGGTGACAATACCTAGATCTATTGCGTTATGCCTAGCTAGGGGCGTTAAACAATAGTGCTTGTTGGGAGGCAACCCAATTTTATTTTTATGCTTTTGTTTTTGTTTATGTTTTTGAGTTCTGAACATATTATTACCTCTGTAATAATTGTGTTTTCTTGTTTTAATTAGCGTTTAAGCCAAGTAAGACCTTTGGGATGGTCTACGGTGTTTGCAAGTTGATTTTGCTGAAAAACACAAACTTTTGCTCTGAGTCCAGGAATTTTGTAAATTCACTGGAATGTGCTCTTGGTCTGAATTTTTTACAAATGATTGATATAAAAATTGCACCGATTTTCCTAATTTTCAGAATTTTTGGAGTTACAGAAGTATTCTAAGTTTATATATTTCTACAGACTGTTCTGTTTTTGACAGATTCTATTTTCTTTGTGTTGTTTGCTTATTTTGATGAATATATGGGTTGTATCGGGGGTATGAACCATGGAGAAGTTAGAATACAGTAAATATTTCACCAATATAAATAAATAATTAGTTCACACCTGTACCTAAAGTTGTGATTTATGTTTCTTATACTAACGGGTCTCATGACTTTTTTGTTGAGTTTTGTGTTGTGAAGTTTTCAAGTTTTGGGTAAAGATTTGATGGACTATGGAATAAGGAGTGGCAAGAGCCTAAGTTTGGGTATTCCCAAGGCACCCGAAGCCATATTCAAGGATACGAAAGATCCTAAGCTTGTGGATGCCCCGGAAGGCATCCCCTCTTTCGTCTTCAATCCATTGGTAAATTTACTTGGGGCTATATTTTTATTCACCACATGATATGTGTTTTGCTTGGAGCATCTTGTATGATATGAGTCTTTACTTTTTAATTTGCCACAATCATCCTTGCTGCACACATCTTTTGAGAGACACACGCTGAATCATTAATTTATTGGAATACTCTATGTGCTTCACTTATATCTTTTGAGCTAGGCAATGTTGCTCTAGTGCTTCACTTATATCTTTTAGAGCACGGTGGTATTTTATTTTATAGAAATTATTAAACTCTTGTAACTCACTTATATTATTTTGAGTCTTTAAACAACATGGTAGTTGGTTTAGGTTATGAATTTAGTCCTAATATAATGGCCATCCGAGAGGGATATAATAAAAACTTTCATATTAAGTGCATTGTATATGATGAGAAGTTTGATTCCTCGCATATAGTTTTGAGATATGAAGATGGTAATATGAGAGTCATGCTAGTAGGTAATTGTGAATTGTAATAAATACTTGTGTTAAAGTTTGTGATTCCCGTAGCATGCACGTATGGTGAACCGTTATGTGATGAAGTCGGAGCATGATTTGTTTAATGATTGTCAACCTTTGTGTGGAGGTCGGGATTGCGCGATGGTTAACTCCTACCAACCCTTCCCCTAGGAGCATGCGTCTAATACTTTGCTTCAATAACTAATAGACTTTTGCAATAAGTATGTGAGTTCTTTATGACTAATGTTAAGTTCATGGATTATACGCACTCTCACCCTTCCACCTTTGCTAGCCTCTCTAGTACCGCGTAACTTTCGCCGGTACATTAACCCACCTTCCTCAAAGCAGCCACCATATACTTTCCTCAAAACAGCCACCATATCTACCTATTATGACATTTTCATAGCCATTCTGAGATATATTGCCATGCAACACCACCGTTCCATTTTTTATGACACGCACCATCACTTCCATATTTCTTATAGAGTCATATTTTGTTCTAGATATCGAGTTATAATCCTTGAGTTGTAAGTAAATAAAAGTGTGATGGTTTGCATTATTAGAGCATTGTCCCATGTGAGAAAAGGATGATGAAATCTATGATTCCCTCACAAGTTGGAATGAGTCTCCGGACATTAAAAAAGAGAGGCTAGCGAAGCCCATATAAAAAAATAAAAGACGCCAAAATGCCCACCAAAAAAGAGAGAAAAAATGAGAGAAAGATAGAAGGGACAATGCTACTATCTTTTTCCACACTTGTGCTTCACAGTAGCACCATGTTCTTCATAGAGAGTCTCCTATTTTGTGACTTTCATATAACTAGTGGAATTTTTCATCTTATGCACAACCGCTTAGTTTTCTTTTTGAGCTTTCATACACTTATAACTAGTGAATTTGTTGCATGGCAATCCCTACTCACTCACATTTATATCTATTGACGGGCATATCTGTAGCCCGTTGATATGCCTAGTTGATGTGAGACTATCTTCTATTTCTTTTTCCTTGCAACCTCCACCATATTCTATTCCACATATAGTGCTATATCCATGGCTCACCTCATGTATTGCGTGAGAGTTGAAAGGGCTTGAGATCATAAAAAGTGTGAAACAATTGCTTCACTTTCATCGAGGTTGTGCATGATTTAGATACTTTGTGTGCGGAAGATGGAGCGTACCAGACCATATAATTTTGTAGGGATAACTTTCTAAGGCCATGTTATTTCGAAAGGATGAAACTGCCTTGTTAGTGTGCTTGAAGTATTATTGTTTTTATGTCAATATTAGACTTTTCATTTGAATTTTATGGATCTGAATATTCATGCCACAATAAAGAATATTACATGGATAAATATGTTAGGTAGCATTCAACATAATTGTTTTTGTTTTTATCATTTACCTACTCGAGGACAAGCAGGAATTAAGCTTGGGGATGCTAGATACGTCTCCAATGTATCTATAATTTTTGATTGTTCCATGCTATTATATTATCTGTTTTGGATGTTTTATATGCATTAATATGCTATTTTATATTATTTTTGGGACTGACCTATTAATCTAGAGCCTAGTGCCAGTTTTAGTTTTTTCCTTGTTTTTGAGTATTGCAGATAAGGAATATTAAACAGAGTCCAAACGGAATAAAATCTCCGGAATGATTTTTCTTGGACCAGAAGAAACCTGCGAGACTTGGAGAGGGGGAAGTAGAACTGTAGGGAGACGACAAGCCTGTAGGGTGCACCCTAGGGCCCCCTGGCTTGTGGCCCCCCTAAAGGCCTCCTAACCCTAATCCTCCTCCTATAAATTCCCGAATTTCCCCCCAATACCAAAAGAGCAACAAAAAATACTTTTCCGCCGCCGGGAGCTTCTGTTCCCGTGAGATCCAATCTGGGAGCCTTTTTCGGTATTCTACCGGAGGGGGAGTCGATCACGGAGGGCATCTACATGAACTTCATTGCCCCTCTGATGATGCGTGAGTAGTTCACCACAGACCTATGGTCCATAGCTAGTAGCTAGATGTCTTCTTCACTCTCTTTGTTCTTCAATACCTTGTTCTTCATGATCTTCGTGAAGATCTGTCCGATGTAATACTCTTTTGCGCTGTGTTTGTAGAGATCTGATGAATTGTTGGTTTATGTTCATATTATCTATGAATATTATATGAATCTTCTTTGAATTCTTATATGCATGATTTCATATCTTAGCAAGTCTCTTCGAGTTATTAGTTTGGTTTGGCCTACTAGATTGGTGATTCTTGCAATGGGAGAAGTGCTTAGTTTTGGGTTCAATCTTGCGGTGTCCTCACCCAGTGACAAAATAGGTGTAGGGACGCATATATTGCATTGTTGACATCAAGGATAAAAAGATGGGGTTTTCATCATATTTCTTGAGTTTATCCCTCTACATCATGTCATCTTACCTAATACGTTACTATGTTCTTCATGAACTTAATACTCTAGATGCAGGCATGAGTCAGTTGATGTGTGGAGTAATAGTAGTAGATGCAGAATCGTTTCGGTCTACTTGACATGGACGTGATGCCTATATGCATAATCATTGCCTTGGATGTCTACGTAACTATTCGCTTTTCTATCAATTTCTCGACAGTAATTTGTTTACCCATCGTATTATTTTCTTTCATGAGAGAAGCCTCTAGTGAAACCTATGCCCCCCGGGTCTATTTTCCATATTATCCTTTCAGATCTATAAACCAAAAATACCAAAAATATATTGTTGCGATTGATTTACTTTTGTTTTACTTTTCATTCTAGCAAGGTTTTATATCTATCTCTATCAGATCTCATCCTTGCAAATAACCGTGACGGGATTGACAACCCTTTTTAACGTTGGGTGGAAGTGTTTGATTGTTTGTGTAGGTGCGAATATTGGGGCCTTGCTTGTTCCTCCTAGTGGATTGATACCTTGGTTCTCAACGAACTGAGGGAAATACTTATCTACTTTGCTGCATCACCCTTTCCTCTTCAAGGGAAAACCAACGCAAGCTCAAGAAGTAGCAGTAAGCCGTACTTACTACAATGTGTCTTTGGTGGTAAAAGGTTCGCGCTGCTCACACGAGTGTGGCGTTCCTCATGCGCTTTTGCGGATCTTCCGAGGAGTGCGGCGTATGGAGCAAGGAACTTTGCATCCCGGGAGGGGCATCCCGAGCTGAGGCTGTTTTGGGTGCAGTTTGAAGCCCCCAAGCACCCTTTCCTCCTTACTGATCAGATGAAGCAACTGATGGAGTTGCACCGATGGAAGAGCTGACCATGAAGGACCTCTGTGTTAGGTTATGGCCTTCGGAGCCACTGCCGAGCAGCTACTTCGGCTTGGTGCAAAAGTTGTGCGACGCCATGCCCCGGAGTGACATCTTGAAGCGCTCTGTATGCATCGAGGGAGCTCGGATGGCCTTTGTGAAGACAATGGCGCATTGGCCCAAGATCAAGCTGGCCGAGATGGCCATCAGACCCCCGCCTGTCGGGAAGGAGCATAGGCACCCCGAGCAGTACCTCCCTATTGTAATAGATGGTGCTCAGGCGATAGAGGACGAGCGCCCAAAAGATGTAATTTGTGAGCGAGCGTACTATCATCTATCATATGTCAGTTAAACTCTTGTGCTTTTATGATGTCGTTGCTTTGCATGGTATATCATGCTTTGTTTTGTTTATTTTGACTCTTGTGTGGCTGTTTTAATCTGAAAGTTACAAGTCATTGGCTTCAGCTCCCTTGTAGATGTTACAAGGGGTCTTTCTACCTCCTCATTGCGACCCTTAGCCGACGTCTTGATGCCCGGAGGTGGTAGTGTGCAAGAGAAACGAGACAATTCGACTAGCTATAGGAGCTTGACCGTGAGGGCTAGCAACTGGCCTCCAGTGTTTTGTGATGTTCGGGTATGCCGATGTTGTAACCATTATCACTTGGTTTGTGTGAATACAAACCCTTCATATAACACGAAGTAACCTCCATTGACTTTTAGTTTAACACTTGTCACTGGATCACCGACCGGTTCTCACTTATTATGGCAGTTAGTTTTCGGCTTTGTGCACTAAGGTACTTAACCAGACGAGCTGGAAGTACAATCATAGTGGTTCTCCCTTTACCCTCCTAGCCGAACATGCGGAACGTAAGAGGGTAAACACAGGAGCCGGGCAACCCAACTATTGACCTAAAACATAATTTGGGACCGATCCATATAATGCAATATCCGAGATGCCAAGCACATAAGATAAAAATAGTACCGAAATGATTCTTGGGGCGAGTTTTATAGTTGAGCCCCGGTCGATTAGCCGGTCACATCTAAGGAAAATATGTACCGAACTAGTTTGTTTTGGCGTCGAAGAGCGGAAAAAGGTTATGCAATATAAATGACTGCAATGGGACCATAAATAATCGTCTTTTGTTCTGATGAACTCTTTGATGTCTAACCGTACTATCCAAACTACCGAAGCAACTGCTACATATACTTTGCTTTTAAAAATAAAATTTATAGAGGAAAGGTTTGGATAGGGTGTTTATGAGTGGTTTGACGTCCCTACTATGCCCTGCTGCATGTGTGCGCCTTTGCTCTCTTGGGGGGGGGGGTCTTGCATTAGAGGACATAGTGATCGGCGGACGGTCCTTTGAGAGAGGGTCTTGAGAGGTCGGCATGATACATTAGCTTGATGCTGGGTAGGTCCTAGATGGTACCTACTATTGCCTCAAGACGTGTTTGACCATAGCTTGGTCAAGCTGAACACTTGGTCGTTGGATAGTACATCCCCACAACTGCCCATGGTATTTTGAGCACAAAATTGTTTCTCCAAGGATCGTACTTTGTGGTTAGTGGGGCCATGATGTGGGGAGCATGTTCCTATTATGTTGAGCGGGGAAGACACTAGGAGCTAAGGTAGGGCTCCGGCTCGTTTGCTCGCCTCCCGTGCCTTGACGGTGGACCAGGACTTCGGTGCCTCATTGCCGACCTGGGCTTCAGCTGGCACAGCCGCTGTGTGCTCCTTTGTTCTGAGTGAGCGCTCTATGTTGTCATTGATAGTGATGACACCCTTGGATCAAGGCATCTTAAACTTCATATATGCATAATGGGGAACGACATTGAAGCGAGCGAACATTGTACCACCAAGAAGTGCATGATAGCCGCTGTGAAAAGGGACGATGTCAAAGATCAAGTCTTCACTGTGGAACTTGTTGGGCGAGCCGAACACTACTTCCAAAGTTATGGTGCCCGAGCAGCGGGCTTCGACGCCTGTGATTATTCCTTTAAAGGTGGTGTTTCTGGGTTTGATCCTTGATGGATCGACACCCACTTTTCTCACTGTATCTGAGTAAATTAGATTGAGGCTACATCCTCCATCCATGAGGACTCTAGTTAGGTGGTACCCATTGATAATGGGGTGAAGTAGCAGGGCCGCCAACCCTCCATGATCAATACTGGTCGGATGGTCCATATGGTCGAAGGTGATCGGGTACGCTGACCATGGGTTGAATTTCAAGGCTACAGGCTCTACGGCGTAGACGTTCCGAAGCGCACACTTCCTCTCCTTCTTTGGTATGTGTATGACGTAGATCATATTCCCGGTTTTTACCTCATGAGGGAATTGCTTCTGGCCTCCATTGTTCGACCCGCGTGGCTTGTCATCGCCCTTGCTGTGGGGGCCCTTGTGTTACTCCTCACTGTGAGTTTGCTGGCCTACTTGATCACCCAATAGTTACGGTTGGTGTGGGTAGCATGCTTGTCTATGGTGCCGTGGATCTGGCAGGGCCTATCCAGGATTTTTCCAGTGCGATAGGTCCATCCCGATTCCCTTTAGAGGGCTTCTTCCACGGTCCTCATTTTGAGGTTATGATTCTGGCTTTTACTGTCGTATCCTAGACATCGTCGTTGTTGTGTCGACGCTTTTTCTTGTTGCGCCGTGGTTTCTCGTTTCTATCCTAAACTTCAGAGGTGTCGGGCTCTTCCGGATTATTGCTTCGATGAGCTAACCAACTGTCCTCGCATGTGCAAAAGCAAGTCATAAGTGAGGTAAGGGCTGGCATTGTTCTCGGCTTGTCTTGGATGAGCTGACGAGTTTGTCATTCGCCTCGCATGCTGTGTCTAAAAGAGGCTATTGCCTCGGCATCCGAACAATCGATGATTTGGTTCTTCTTAGCTAGGAATCGGTTCCAAAATTGCTAGGTTGACTCGCCGGGTTGTTGAACGACGTGGCTCAAGGCATCGGCATCCGTGGGCCAGACATAGGTGCCTTGAAAGTTAGCTCGGAAAGCATCCTCGAGCTCCTCCCAGCTTCCAATGGAGTTTTTGAGGAGGCTGTTCAACCAATGTTGTACTGGTCCTTTAAGCTTTGATGGCAAGTATTTTATGGCATGGAGGTCATATCCTCGGGCCATATGAATGTGGAGTAGGAAGTCTTCAATCCACACGACCGGGTCTGTTGTCCCGTCTTATTGTTCAATGTTTATGGGTTTAAACCCTTCGGGGAACTCATACTGCATCACCTCATCTATAAAGCACATTGGGTGAGTAGGGCTCCTCACCCGGGCTATGTCACACGAGAGATCGGCTGTCATCCAGACCTGGTGTTGGTCCCGAGATCTATATTTTTGGTCGAGCCAAGCTTGGTACCCATCCCGTCTAGCGGGAGTGTACCCTCTAGATCCATAGATGGATCTTGTGTGACTTGCTCTAGCGTCCAGGTCGTGTCATAGGTCATATGGGTCCTTAGGCTGTATTGGCTCCTTCCTTCGTCTGCTGGGGGGGGGGTCGATCTTCCGCTTCTCGAGTCGTCCCATCCCATCCTCCAGGAGGGCGGTCTGGCTGGTTGTCCTGAGTTTATTGGGGTGCGGGCTCTAGAGCCTCGTCGTCAAATTGCGATAGCAAACATCGGCATGGGTAACTTTTGTTTTGATCCACCCGTTCATTGCCGTACCCTTCTTTGACTGCTAGGACTCTCGTCCATCTGTCATTGGGGGTGTCTTGATGGGATTTTAGCTACTTCTATTTCTTCTCCATGATTCGGGCGATGGCTATAAGTTGCCGATTGAACTGCTCTTGATCCAGTGGGTCCTCGGGGACGAAGAAATCCTCGGCTCCGAGACTAACCTCCTCATTAGATAGAGGAATGTATTTACTATCTTCGGAGTCATTGAGGTCCTCAGGGTTATCTTGATCCTCGCGCCCCTCCGGGTCATTGAGTTGTTGTTCGGGGCAACATGGTCGCCGAGGTCTTCTAGATTGTTCGGGATATAGTTTTCTCTGATGCCCGTGTTGCTTTCCCTACACTTGCGCCCCTTGGATCGTTTGTACTAGTGTTGGCACTTGGGCATCTCCTTGTCGGGCTTGTCGCCATTCTTTCTAGGGGTGTCGTCGCCACTCTTCCCCGTGGTCTCGTCGCCCTTATCCTTAGGGGTGTTCACCATATAGAAATCATAGGTGGAGGTGGATGTCCACCGTCCAACGATGGGAGGCACAATGGCGTCGACATCTTTGTCCATGTCCTCGACCTCCTTAGAGGCGTAGTCTAGCATATTCGTTAAATCTTCGATAGCGGCTATCAAGTGGGTGGTGGGTGGGATGTAAAATTCGCCATGGCCTGCCTCAAGACCAATCCGAGCATAGGTCAAGGACGGGTCATCCATAATCTCCATTGTTTGGATCCGGGCCAACGTCTCGTTCAATAGTGAGAGGTCAGCCAGATTAGTCTTCTGGAGTCTTTCAGAGTTAACCTCCGGTGTGTCAGCACATGGATCGTGTTCATCCAAGGCTAACCTTTGGTCTTCGGACGCTATATTGAGATCCGATCTCAAAGCTAGATCCAAGGTAAGAATTGACCCAGAGACAGGGTCAGGCAGCAGGCCCAAAGTTAAAGCTTTGGGATTTCCAGGCTCATCGGGTGAGGTCGAGAGCCCCGTAAGGACCAGATCACCCGGGCGTCAGTGACATGCTGTAGGTTAACAAACCTGATCTTCTACTCTGGGGCAAAGCTAACTATCTGGTCAAGGTGACCGGCTGCATTGGCGTGTAGAACAATGCTACTGAACGCGAAGAGAAGGCCAGGGACGAAGACATCCCTAGTGTGGATGCTATTGTTGATGACTAAGCGAGCCATCGATCCTTTGTTGATCCCACAACAGAACTCCCAATGATAACACTAATGTCGGTGTCAAAACTGACAGATCTTGGGTAGGGGGTCCCTCAGTATGGATCTTGAATCAATGGGGATCAGGAAACACTGGGACAATATTTACCCAAGTTTGGGCCCTCTTGAAGAGGTAAAACCCTACGTCCTACCCGATTATATTGATGTGTGTATGAAAATTACAAAGTCAATCTACCACGAGATGAGATGAACTAAACCCGAGATGAGTCGGATAATGGTTATACTCTCTCATCAAACTAAAACCCTCCGGCTTATATAGACACCAGGGGTACCCACGGTTACACATGGTCGGTTGCCATGAGGGAATAAACATGTCGATTCTACCATCTTGACTTGAAGGACACACTCATAACCCACAAGTGTAGGGGACCATTTGTAGCTTTTTTGATAAGTAAGAGTGTCAAACCCAATGAGAAGCTAAAGGTAGAATTCATATTCTCTCAAGTTCTATCGACCATTGATACAACTCTACGTACGCTAACGCTTACTGTACGTAGAACAAGTATGAAGCCATTTTGTGGGAAGGAAACTAGAAGTACTTAGTAGGTGTAATAGATAGTTTTGCAAGATAATAAAGAGGAAGTAAATAAAAGTTAGGGGTTGTTTAGATAATGATTAATAAGTAAGTTGTTTAGTAGAAAGTTTTTGTGTGCAACGCAAGATGGTTGTTGGTGTAGATCGCCGTTATGATGGTTGGTGTAGACCGTCATCACAATGGTTGCCCCGGCGGTGCTCCGGCGCCACCGCAAGAGAGGGGTGGAGAACCGCCTCCTTCTTATTCTTCATTGTACTCCTCCCTAGGTGGGAGGAAGGTTTCCCCTCTGGTCCATGGCCACCATGTCTCCCTGAGCGCAGTAGCCCCTCCGAGATTGGATCTCTCTCTCTCTGCTTCTCTCTTGTTTTTGCCTCTATTTTCTAGCCCTTCACCATTTCTTAAATATCCAGAGATCCGTAACTCCGATCGGGCTGAAATTTTGAGGTTATCATGAAAATATCATTCTTACGGCCTAAGGAGAGCCTCAACCGACTTAAGGGTTGGCTACAAGCCATCAGGGCGCCCCTAGGCCGCGCCCTGTTGGCTTGTGGGCCCCACAGGCATCGTCTTGCGTTGATTCCAACTCCCAAAATTCACCTATATTCCAATAAAAATTTGTGTACATTTTTATCGCGTTTGGACTTCTTTTGATATGGAGTTTATGCGAAACAAAAAACACAAAAAAACAAGAACTCGCACTAGACACTGGGTAAGTAAGTTAGTCCCAAAATTAATATAAAATGTTGCCAAAAATATATCAAAATTGTAGAATATTAGCATGAGGCAATCTAAAATTATATATGCGATGGAGACATATCATACACCAAGGCACCAGAGGTTTCCTTCCTGAACACAGAGTCGCCTTATAGCTTGGCCTTCCAGTAATAATCACAGAGCAGCCCACCTATCCAGCCGATAAGAGATAGATCGGCGGCCCGAGGACCCCTTAGTCCCGGACTCCCTCACCCGCTACTACTAAATGAATGTACTAGTGAGGAGCCATTGGTTGTGCCCGCCACCGATAATAATTTTGGGAATTAAAAAATACATGGACTTTAGTGTCTACATGTGATGTACATAGTATAGGTTATGTAATACAAGGTGTTCATACACATATACACGTCATATATGAATTATAATTTATTCATACATCATCATTTACTTACTATTTTGCATATCCTAGGACAAGGAGGCACAAAAAGATTTCCAATCTTCAAATCGAACAAGAAAGAAAATAAGAAGAACTAAAGGGCCGGATAGGTTAGACGTTGCTTCTCCTAGTAGCCATGTGTGCACCCGAGCTTTAGAACCAAACCTGCAAACCAATAGATAAATGAGGTTTGTTTTATCAGAGAGCTTTGATGAGGAGTTGATTGTGGGTGGATTAATGGCTTGTTGCGCTTAATATTGGGAGGTTTTAAACCTTTGGATCTCATAGATAAATGGTATTGATGGTTTGGATCTGCCTTCTTTGGGCCTTCTATAGGGATATAGTAGATAAGGGCATCTCTAAGGCAGACTCGCAAACCTCCTGATTTGTCTCCGTCGTATCTATAATTTTTGCTTGTTTCATTCCAATGTTCTACAACTTTCATATAATTTTGGCACCATTTATATTAATATTGGGACTAACTTACTTATCCACTGCCTAGTGTTAGTTCCTGTTTGTTGCATGTTTTTGTTTCGTAGAATATCCATATCAAACAAAGTACAAGCACGATAAAAATATATGGAGAATTATTTTGGAATATATGTGATTTTTGGGAGTTGGAATCAATGTTAACGGAGGCCCAGGACCTCCACTAGATACGAGGGTGCGACCCATACCCCCTGGCGCGCGGCGGTGATTAGTGGCCACCCTATAAGTCGGTTGCGGCTCTAGTTCGGGCGCATGAAAGATAATTTATGAAAAAAATGTTTATTTTTTTTAGCCCGATAGGAGTTACGGATCTCCAGGAATTTAAGAAACAGTGAAGGGCCAGAAAACAAGAGCACAAAACAGAAGAGAACAGAGAGGGAGATCCGAGCCGCTCCGCTGCCATGGAGGCCATGGACGGGAGGGGAACTCTGCTCCCATCTTGGGGGGGGGGACAAGGAAGAATAATAAGGAGGGGTCTCTCCCCCTCTCTCCTGGTGGTGTCGGAGTGCCGCCGGGGCCAGGGGAGCGACGACGATCTACGTCAACAATCTTGCCGCCATCAACACGAACTCTCTTCCCCTCTATGCAGCGGTGTAACATCTGTTTTCCCGCTATATATCTCTACTTAAACATGGCGCGCAATGCTACATACTATTTCCCAATGATATGTGGCCATCCTATGATTTTGAGTAGATCCGTTTTGTCCTATGGGATAATTGGTGGAATTGCTATGATTGGTTTAATTTGCTTGTGGGTATGTTGTTGTCCTTTGGTGCCCATCATATGAGCGCGTGTGTGGATCACACCATAGGGTTTGCTCTATGTTGATATGACTGTGCATTGGAGGGCAAGAGTGACAAAATACTTCTTCCTAACATAGAAATTGATGCATACGGGATTGAAGGGGGACCAATATATATCGTAATGCTATGGTTGGGTTTTGCCTTAATGAACGTTAGTAGTTGCACATGCTTCCTAATAGTTCCAATCATAAGTGCATAGAGTTCCAAGAAAGGGATGACATTCTAGGAGTGGCCTCTCCCACATAAAAACTTGCAATCAGTCTAGTAATGTAGTGAATTGCCTAGGGACAAATCCTTCTCTTCTGTTACAAAAATCTTTCTACTACACTACTATATTTATTATCTTGCAATTTATTTCTAGTTCTTTTCTCACAGAGTACTTATACTTTTATTCTTGTTTTAGGTAAAGCAAATGTTAAGTGTGCACAGAGTTGTATCGATGGTTGATAAAACTTAGGGGAATATTTGTTCTACCTTTAGCTCCTCGTTAGGTTTGACACTCTTATTTATCGAAAAGGGCTACAAACGATCCCCTGTACTTGTGGGTTATCACCTACCACAATGGTTCATACTGCATGATCTGGACCACGGAAGCCATCCAACGTGGTCCTGCATCAGTCCGCGACGTGGTTCGGACGCGATCTCCCCGTAAATCGAAGACAAAAGTAGGGGAGGTTTACGGGAGTTTGGACACGAGAAATGTAGCTATCCGACACCCGTGGCCTGCCCAATCCGCACTCTTGGTCCCATTTCCTTGCACTCTGCCTGTTCTATCCCCTTTATTTCCACCCTCTACCTCCACTGTTGTTGCTCCTTGTACGTCTCGGGACACTAGAGAGGCATTGCGGGACGTCCACAACCTGCACTGACGTGCTGGTATATCCATTTTGCATCGTGATTTCCTATCGATATTTATATTTTTTACATACATTATTTCATTTTATGATGTAACCATTGTACCTTTTCTCTTATATTTTACGAGGTTTGTACAAAGAGGGAAATTACTGGCACTTAGAATTCTTGACGTGAAAGGCTACGGAAAAGCTGAATTTTTCTGGACTCCAAATGAACTAAAACTTCACGGAGATTTTTTATTGAATATATAAATAATATTGGAGCGAATAAGTACCAGAGGGGCCCACCACCTAGCAACAAGGCAACATGGTGCGGCCACCCTGGGCGCGCCCTGATGCCTTCTGTGTCCCACAGGAGGCCTTTGGTGCTCATCTTCGGCTATATGAAGGGTTTTGACCTAGAAAAAATCATACGAAAACTTTCATGATGAAGTGCCACCGTCTCGATGCAGAACCTGGGTAGGAGCACTTTTTCTCTCCGACGGAGTGATTATGCGAGTGAAACTTCCCTTTGGGAGGGGAAATTGAAGCCATCGCCAACATCAATGCTTCCTCCTTTGTGGGAGGACCAATTTTCATCAACATCTTCGTTAGCACCATCTCATCTCAAACCCTAGTTCATCTCCTGGATTCAATATTTGTCCAAAAACCTCAAATTGGTATGTGTGGGTTGCTAATACTGTTGATTACATCTTGTAGTTGATGCTAGTTAGTTTATTTGGTGAAAGATTATATGTTCAGATCCTTAATGATATTCAGTACTCCTCTGATTTTGAGCATGAACATGCTTTATATTAGCTACTTTCATTATTGAGGACGTGGAGGAAGTCTTGTTGTAAGCAATCATTTGAAGTCGGTATTCACTCGATATTTTGATCATATGTATGTTGTTACTTCCTGTAGTGGATGTTAACTACATAACACTTCACCATACATGGGCCTAAGGGAAGGCATTATGGAGTAATAAGTACATGATGGGTTTCTAGAGTGATAGAAGCTTAAACCCTAGTTTATGTGTTATTCCATAAGGCGATGATTTGGATCCATATGTTTCATGCTATGGTTAGATTTATTGAATTCTTCTTCCGTAGTTGCGGATGCTTGCGAGAGGGGGTAATGATAAGTGGGTTGCTTGTTCAAGTAAGAATAGCACCCAATTACCGGCCCATCTACATATCAAATTATAAAAGTAACAAGCAATTCCCATGTGTCCTCGAGAACACTTTGCTTTATATAAGAGAACTTTCTGGTTTGTCCTTTGCTATAAAAAGAATTTGGCCAGCTTGTTGCACCTTTTCTACTATGGTTACTTGTCACTTGTTATTAATATATTGCTACAAAACTATCTATCATTGTTTCTCACAATACTTGTGGACAATACCTTGCTGAAAACCGCTTGTCATTTCCTTCTACTCTTCATTGGGTTCGACACTCTTACTTATCAAAAGGACTATGATTGACCCCCTATACTTTTGGGTCATGAAGACTCTTTTTCAGCATTGATGTTGAGGAGTGAAGCACCTTTGGTAAGTGGAAATTGGTAAGGAAACATTTTTGCTACATGCAAAAAATTACTGTTGCTTGTCACTGTGGAGGATAATACTCTAAGGGGCCTGTTGGGGGGTATCTTCACCTCAACCAGAAGTGGAAGAACTCGATGCTCAACCTACTGAACCTATTGAAAATATTTACTATGAAATTACTTCATGTATGTTAGATAAAATGCTAGCTTATCCTTATGTAGGAGATGGAACAACGTATCCTGATTTGCACTTGATATATATATAGATGAAATTTGTGGATTATTTAAGCTTGCAGGTTTATTCGAAGATGGAGTTAAGAAGAAGGTATTTTCTCCTTGTAAACTCCATTGGGAATTTCCCCAAAGAGGATAGGATATGCATCACAATAGAGATATGCATTTCCCTTGGTGAGAACCAAATGATCAAAATAATAGGGAATCACTCAAACTCCCACCGTGAGCACCTACACACACAAGAGCAAACACTTTCACCCAATGCAAGCAAGAGGGTTGTCAAGCCCCTTGAACTCATTACTTGCAAGGATTAAATAGTGATAGATAGATAATATAAATATAAAATAAATATCAAAATATAAATGGCAGAAATATTTTTAGGGTTTTAGTAATATAAATTTTGTA
Organism: Hordeum vulgare subsp. vulgare; assembly: GCF_904849725.1. NCBI lineage: Eukaryota > Viridiplantae > Streptophyta > Magnoliopsida > Poales > Poaceae > Hordeum > Hordeum vulgare. The sequence goes on along the minus strand of NC_058524.1, from coordinate 564,710,198 downwards.
GACACAGTGGCATAGTTTTTTCTAGTGGCATCTCTCTCGAAGATAGCATACAGTGGGTAGAGAAATTACCGTTGGGAAATTGATAGAATAGCGCATAGTTATGAAAAATTTATTCGCGACAAGGATTATGTATATGGGCATCATGTTCATAAGCAAGTAGATCGACTCCTAGCTGCAGCTACTACTATTACTCGAGTCACCGACCGCTATCCAACATACATCTAGAGTATTAAGTATGAATAGAGTAATGCTTGGAGCAAGGTGACATGATGTAGACAAAGATAACTCAACTAATATGAATTAACCCCATCGTTTTATCCTTAATGGAAGCAATATAAATATGTGGCATGTCCTTTTCTGTCACTGGGATTGAGCACCGCAAGATTGAACCCATAACAACACACCCCTCACACGAAGATAAATCAATCTAGTTGGCCAAACCAAATCGATAGATAGGAGAGAAATACAAAAATATAACAACCATGCATATACGAATTCATAGATGACTCAAATAGTTTTCATGAATAATCTGAACATAAACCCACAAATCATCGGATCCCAACAGATACACAACAAGGAATATTACATCAAATGGATTACCACGGGAATCGTAGTGAACTTTGTATTGAAGAACATCAAGATAGAGATAGCCATATAGGTACTAGCTATGGATGTGTAGGTATGTGGTAGAATACTCACACAACATCATGGGAGCAGCAAGGTTGATGTAGATGCCCTCCGTGATTGAACTCCCCTCCAGCAGGGCATCAGAATAGGACTCCAGATGGGATCACAGCGGAATAGAGACGCGCGGCGACGGAAAAAGTGTTGTGGGTGGATCTATGGTGCTTAACCGATTTTAGAGAATATATAGAGACGGCGTTAGGGTAAACGGAGCCAGGGCTGGACCGAAGGCATCACATCACGCCTACTCCACTAGGACACGCCCTGTTCCTTGGCAACATCTCGTGCGCTGGCTCTCCTCCCTCCGAAGCTTCCATATCTTATTTTTGTCCAGAAAAAATCGTCAAAAAGTTTTATGGCATTTTTGCTTCGTTTGATACTAGTTTCCTGAAAATCCAAAAACACACAGAAAATAGCAACTCACGTTCGACACTAGGTTAATAGGTTAGTTCCCCAAAATGAAATAAAAGAACATTTATATGCATATAAAGCATCCAAGTTTGATAGTATAATAGCATGGAGCAATCCAAAACTATAGATACGTTGGAGATGTATCAGTATTCCCTTTATCTTTGGTAGGAAATGCATTTATACGGTATAAGATTTTAGATGATGCTGGAACATGGGACTGCAATCCATTGAAGCTGGAATTTCACCAAAAGTTTTATCCTATGCACCTGGTTCATCCTAATCGGAATTATATATATAATTTTTTTGCCTTATGAAGGATAAAGTATCACTTAGGCATGGGGCAGGCTTAAGTCTACGATGCACACATGCCCCAATCATGAGCTATCATGAGGAATAATTATACAAAACTTTTATGCTCGACTTTTTCATGATAATCAATCGATGCTTGAATCTTCTTCTACTAGTTCCTTTATGAAGAAAACTATTGAACTCAAATGGGATATTTTGGAAAGAATTAAACTCAACTCTCAAGATTAGGAACTTGACAAAGGAAAAGAGTCAAGTATAAAGCTTGAGTTTGATTGTGTAAAATCTTTTATGGAAACCGATGCTTTTCATAAGTTTAGTACTAAATATGGACTTGACTCTGAGATAGTAGCTTCCTTCTGTGAATCATTTTCTACTCATGTTGATATCCCTAAGGGGAGGTGGTTTAAATTTCATTCACCTAATAAATAGTTGTTAGAGGACCTATTATAGTCAAAGATGAACCAATTATCTATAATGTTGATCCGGTCATGCCTATTTACTCCTTACAATGAGAAACCACCTTTTTCTGTTAGGATTAAGGAACATTCTAAGGCTATAATTATGGTTAATTAAATTAATATTTGAACACCTAAACCCTGTGAACAAATAAATGCAGAACCTAATATTTCTATGGTTAAGGATGTCTTGGTAGATAATATTGATGGGCATGTTATTTACTTCTGTGATGAGGCTGCTAGGATTGCAAAACCTATTAGAAATGAACATGATATGTTAGATAAAAATAAACTAGTGGTTGGCATGGCTGTTATTTCTGGTGAAATTGGAGATCGTCATTGCTATCATGGTTTGTGTGATATGGCATCTAGTGTGAGTGCTATCCCTTTTACTTTGTATCAGGAAATTATGAATGGTATAGAACCTTTTCAAATTGAAGATATTGATGTCACCATTAAACTTGCAAATAGATATACTATTTCACCACTTGGGATTGTTTGAGATGTTGAAGTCCTATGTGGAAAAAACAAATACCCTTCTAATTTCTTAGTACTCGGTTCACTACAAGATAATTTTTGTCCCATTGTATTTGGTAGGCCTTTCTTGAATATCGTTAATGCTAAAATTGATTGTGTTAAATAAAATGTTAAAATCAGTTTTGAAAATGTATCTCATGAGTTTAATTTCTCTAAGTCTCGTAGAAAACCACATGAGAAAGAATTATCTAGTAAAGATGAAATTATTGGTGTTGCTTCTATTGTCGTGCCTCCTACTGATCCGCTAGAACAATATTTTCTAGAGCATGAAAATGATATGCATATGAATGAAATAAATGAAATATATGGGATATTATTTAAACAAGCACCTATGCTTAAACACAATTTTCCTGTTGACAATCTAAGAGATCCTCCCCCACCTAAGGGTGATCCCATGTTTTAATTAAAGAAATTACCTAATACATTGAAATATGTTCATCTTGATGAAAAGAAGGTATATACCGTTATTATTAGTGCTAACCTTTTAGAACATGAAGAAAAGTGATTACTCAAAACTCCGAAGAAGCACCGAGCTTCTATTGGATATACTCTTGATGATCTTAAGGGCATTAGTCCCACTCTATGTCAACACAAGATTAATATGGAACAGGATGCTAAACCCACCATTGATCATCAACGCCGTGTGAATCCTAAAATGAAGGAACTGGTAAGGACTGAAATATTAAACCTTTTGGAGGCATGCATAATCTATCCCATAGCTGGTAGTAGATATGGGTAAGTCATGGTCATTGTGTCCCAACAAAGGGAGGTATAACTGTTGTACCTAATGATAAAAATAAACTTATTCCACAAAGAATTTTAACTAGTTATAGGATGGTAATTGATTTCAAAAAAATAAACAAAGCTACTAGAAAAGATCTTTACCCTTTACTTGTTATTGATTAAATGTTAGAAAGATAGTCTAAGCATACACATTTTTGCTTTCTTGATGGATATTCTGGTTTTTCTCAAATACCTGTGTCAAAACAAGATCAAGAGAAAACTACTTTTACTTGTCCTTTTGGAACTTATGCTTATAGACATATGCCTTTTGGTTTATGTAATGCATTCGCCACCTTTAAAAAAATGTATGACTGCCATATTCTCTGACTTCTGTGAAAAGATTCTTGAGGTAATCATGAATGATTTTTCCGTTTACCGGACTTCTTTTGATGATTGCTTAAGCAACCTTGATCAAGTTTTGTAGATATCTGAAGAAACTAATCTTTTCTTGAATTGAGAGAAGTGCCATTTTGTGGTGAATGAAGGTATAGTACTTGGTCACAAAAATTATAAATGAGGTATTGAGGTAGATAAAGCTAAAGTTGATGCAACTGAGAAAATGGCATGTCCTAAAGATTTAAAAGGTATAAGAAGTTACCTTGGTCATGCTGGTTTCTATAGAAGATTCCTTAAAGATTTCTAGGCCACTAACTAATCTCCATCAGAAAGATGTTCCATTTGTTTTTATGATGATTGTGTAGAAGCCTTTGGAATAATTAAGAAAGCTTTAATTTCTGCACCTATTGTCCAACCACCTAATTGGAACTTACGATTCGAAATTATGTGTGAAGCTAGTGATTATATTGTTGGTGTTCTTCTAGGAGAAAGAGTTGATAAGAACTTGAATATTATTCATTATGCTAGTAAAATTATAGAGAGTGCTCAAAAGAATTATGCTACTAGTGAGAAAGAATTTTTAGTGGTTGTGTTTGCATGTGATAAGTTTAAACCTTATATTGTTTATTCTAATGTTACTATTCTCATTGATCATGTTGCTAAATACTTTATGGAAAAGAAGGTTGCTACAACTAGATTAATTAGGTGGGTTCTTTTACTTCAAGAATTTAACTTGCATACTATTGATAGAACAAGAGCGGAGAATCTTGTAGCAGATAGTTTTTCTAGGATGGAAAATGTTCTTGATGACGCACTGCCTATTGATGATAGTTTTCCTGATGAACAACTAGCAGTTATAAATGCTTCTCATAATACTCCTTGGTATGCACACTATGATAATTACATTGTTGTTAAATATATACCACCTAATTTCACATACCAACAAAATAAAAAGTTATTCTTTGATTTAAGACATTACTTTCAGGATGACCCACATATGTAGTAGATGGTGTTATTAGACGTTGTGCACCTGAGCAGGAACAAGAACAAATCCTACGGAAGTGTCATTCTGAGGCATACTGAGGGCACCACGCTGGAGACAAAACTACACATAAGGTATTACAGTCTAGTTTTTATAGGCGTGCTCTCTTCGAGGATGCACGTCAGTTTGTCCTTTCTTGTGATGAATGCCAAAGAATTGATAATATTGGTAGACGTGAGCCAATGCCTATGAATTACTCTCTTGTTATCGAACCATTTGATGTTTGGGGCTTTCATTATATGGGACCTTCTCCTTCCTCTCATGGGTACACTCATATTCTAGTTGTTGTTGATTATGTTACTAAGTGGTTAGAAGCTATTCCAACTAGTAGTGTTGATCACAACACTTCTATTAAAATACCCATAGAAGTTATCTTTTCGAGGTTTGGAGTCCCTCGATATTTAGTGACTAATGATGGTTCACGTTTTATTCATGGTGCTTTCCGTAAACTTCTTGCTAAATATAATGTTAATCATAGAATTGCATCACCTTAGAATCCTCAGTCTAGCGGAAAGTTGAATTGAGTAACAGAGATACAAAATTTATATTGCAAAAGGCTGTCAATAGATCTAGAAAGAATTGGTCTAAGAAACTTGATGATGCATTATGGGCTTACAAAACTGCTTATAAAAATCCGATGGGTATGTCTCCATATAAAATGGTCTACGGAAAAGCATGTCATTTACCTCTTGAGTTAGAACATAAACTTATTGGGTAACTAAAGAACTTAGTTATGATTCAAACTTGCCGGTGAAAATAGGTTATTTGATATTAGCTCTTTATATGCATGGAGGACACAAGCTTATGAAAATGCCAAGTTGTTTAAAAATAAGTTAAGAGATTGCATGATAAAAGAATACAAAAACGGTAATTTAAAGTAGGTGATCAAGCTCTTTTGTACAATTCTCATTCCAGATTCATTACAGGAAAACTTCTCTATAAATGGGAAGGACCATATATCGTCGAAGAAGTTTATCGCTCCGTAGCTATCAAGATCAACAATGTCGAAGGCACCAGTATGAGAGTGATTAATGGATAAATAATTAAACATTATATCTCATGTATGCCCATTAACGTTGAAACTAATATTATCCCATTGATCACACCGGAGGAACACATAGAAGAGACCTTTCGGAACACTCTAGAACCGTGAAATGGAGTAGGTATGTGATACGGTAAGTAAACGACTCCATAATTCCATACAAAAATATTTTTGTCCGTTTTGGAATATTAGAAAAACTAAAAAAAGAACCAGTCGAGGGACCCACGAGGAGGTCACAAGGTAACATGGTGCGCCCTACCCCCCTAGACGCGTCGGGTTGCCTTGTGGGTCCCTCGTGTGCCCTCCCGAATTCGTTTTCTTCCAGAATACGTGTTTCACAGGATAAAAATACAATATATATACTCCTCTATGTTTTGATTGCCGCATCGCAAGTTTCTCCCCTATTCTTGTTTTGGGTTGTTTTTCTAATAGATTTAGGTCGTCGTGTCGCCATCAAGCTCCTCCAAGGACATGTTCTATGAGAAGGTCATCAACCCTTACCTTCCAGAGGTTATGAAATACCCTCAAGTCATTGAGATGCGTGATAGAGTGGTTTATATCCGGGACATTCAAGGACCAAAGAAGGAGGGACGCGAGAAGGCCAGGCTTGCAGCGGTGGAATAGAAGATCTTGAAGTACCAAGGGATGGTGGAGCGCGGACTCAATGCTTATAACTCTATGATCACATATTTTATTCGTGACATAACTTGTACAACAAGGAGATTGCATAGGCGACCTTTAAGCTTCACACCAGGCTTCAAGACCTTCAGACTCAAATCTATGGTCTACAAAACCAAAATCGTGAGTACGAATATCGTTTCAAGAGGATGAGCATAGTTGTAGATTTCAGAATTTCAAAGACCATTTCCTCTTTCTTCAACAGGGAGCCTATGCCATGGAAGGCGGAGGACAAGCCTACCACTTCATCACCATCATGACCTAAGAAGGAAACTTGAGTACACGGGTATGGGCACCACCCCTGGCTTCTTCCAAGCTTGGGGAAGTGCCCCGGTATCGTATCACCATCACTTTTACCATCATTACTTATTTTAGTTTGGTCCTTAGTTATCCTATGATTCAGAAGAATAAGTTTTTGGTATGATTTAGTTTTGAGTGTTTGCTTCATGATCTATCTATCAATGTAATCGAGCATGAGAGTTATATAATAAAGAGTAGTTTGAGTTTGTTTGCTTTGCCTTCTTTCTTCAGCCTTAGCAATAAAAATAATAAATAAATGATCATATGCTAATCACATGGGGAGTGTTGACTTCACATAAAAAGAGTATGATTAATAGAACTTGTTGGAAGTTGACAAACATAGTATTAGTCATTGATGCAATTTCTTAAAAATTAATAATGCAAGGGAGGTCTCACATATAAATATACTATCTTGGACATATTTTATGATTGTGAGCCCCCATTAAATATTCTATGCATGATCAACTAGTTGACGCTGGACAAGGAAGACAACATAATAAGTTATGCTTGCTTATATTCTCATAGAAGTTATATTGTTATGGATCTTCCAACATGTGGTGCTTGCTCAGAACCTTTGCTAACCAAAACTTCGCACCAAGTAGATATACTACTTGTGCATCCATAAACCCTTAAACCTAGTTTCATGCCATAAGAGTCCACCATATCTACCTATGGATTGAATATGATCCTTCAAGTAAGTTTTCATCGGTGCAAAAGCAATATATATTGCTCCTAAATATGTATGAACTCTTATTGTAAGGAAAAAGAAGCTTTGTATCAACTTATGATGGCAAAGAAATAAAAGCGACGGACTGCATAATAAAGGTTGCTATCACAAGGGGAAATATAAAGTGGCAGTCCTTTCCATTAAGAGTTTGCACGTCCAAATAAAAAGTGCATGGCAATATCTGCTTCCCTCTACGAAGGGCATATCTTTAACTTTCATGTATTTACTTTTATGCAATATTCATTAATGTCCATCCCTATTCCATCCATATTTACTCTCTACTTGGCAAGCATCATGTGATGGGGAAATATCCAGGCATATATATCCGATTGGATGTAGGTGAACATGAGTTATTATTGTCGACATTATCCTAGAGATAAATGGTTGGGTGGTGAAAATCAATAAACCTCTATCTTCCTATGTGTCTGACTTATGCTTTTATTTCACAAATATGACGTGAGTGTCAGAAATCATAGATGACTAAATGATAGTTGAGCATGTGAAATTTCTAAACAAAGCTCTGACATTTTTGAGAATATGATGAATTGCAATTGCTTTAGTTACTAAGAACATAGCTTGCTAGTTTTCAATGAGGTTTATGGTTCATACTTTAGCGTGTGAACAGATTACCACATGTTCATGAGAGGTTATACGATGATAAATTGATGCTATGATAAAGATCATGATGCTTTCAGTCTCAATTTTTTTATCGACACCTCTCTCTCTCTCTTTCTAAACATATGGTTACTATTATCGAGTTCGACTTTCGCTTGAGGACAAGCAAGGTCTAATCTTGGGGGAGTTGATATGTCCATTTTGCATCATGATTTCCTATTGATATTTATAATGTTTTTAGGCATTATTTCATTTTATGATGCAAACCTTATACCTTTTCTCTCTTATTTTACAAGGTTTATACAAAGAGTGAAATTACTACCAACTAGAATTCTGGACCTCAAAGGCTATGGAAAACCTGGAAATTTTCTAGACTCCAAATACTAGTAGAAAACAAGGCATCACTCCCGGTGCTAGAGGGCCTTTAGTCTCGGTTTTGCAACCGGGACAAAATGATTGGGACTAATGCCCATAACATTTAGTCTCGGTTGTCATACGAACCAGAACTAAAGGAGCTCCACGTGGTCGCCCAGGAAGGAGGACCTTTAGTCCAGGTTGGTAACACCGACCGGGACCAAAAGGAAGCCACGCGTCAGCAGCTCGCACGCACTGGGTTTTTGTTTTTTATTTGACGGGGGGGGGGTGTTAGGGGTTTTAGGGGTTTCAAGTTGTGTTAGCTAGCTACTACATGTAGAGAGAAGTGGCCTCTCTTTCTCCATGCTTGGTAGATGGTAGCTACTACATATAGAGAGAACTTGATGCTAGCTAGTAAGCAAATGAAGAAACCATTAATTATACAACGTCGTGATCATGAACATATATAGAGAGAAGCGACCTCTCTGTCTCCATGCTTGGTCGAACAACAAGTTTTCGTATATATATCCAACACTACTAGACATATACAATATAACATCCCTAACATCATCAAGCGCCAAACTCCCATTGAATTTCTGTATGGTATTCTCCATTTTCATTTATGACGTGATTAAGAAGGAATCCCGCCAATTCCTCTTGAACTTCTCGTATCCAATCATGTGGTAGGAGTTCATCACGCATGTGCCAGATCTGGGGGTACATACATATATATGAATGAAACTCAACACAATTGATGGTAACAAAATAAAATTGTGAATATTGTTTACGTACTTGTAATTGTTGTGGAGTTATGCCCCGCTCAATGGTCGAGTTGCGAATGAACTCGCAAACGTAGTATCCACATAAATTATTCCCGGAGGCCTGTCACAAATAGTTCACGATAATGGAGTTCAATCAAACTGATAATCAAGCATGATAATGGTATTGAAACTAGAATCAATGAGAGATGCGCGGAACTAGCTAGTACTACTTACTTTGGGGTGTGTAAATCGCAGCTCGTTCTTCAGACCTGGAACCATTCCGGTGAACTTTTTCCAAACTCTGCGAGGCAAAGAAAATCATTACTTGATATCATGAAATGAACGAAAGTTGCCGATATGGTCCCGGCATTGATTGAACTTACTTCTGGAGCATTGAAATCATGTACGCATAATCCTTGGGATCTTTACGTCTCAAGTCTAAGACAGTTACTACTCCCCCGTAAAGCTTAATGCATAGCAGAATAAAGTGGAACCTGCGCATGCATAACTCATCAATTACAGTACTTAACCTCTAGTAAGCGAAATCGAATATGCACAAGACAGTAACACTCACTTGAAGTTGTAAGGAAAGAGTATTTCCCTTTTGTTTTGATGTCGAAGGAACGCTTTTAGCAAGTTTTCCTCGGTATCTTTAACTCTTTTTGTACCGACCATTCTTTCACGGTATTTGGGCTAATGAACCCAATGTCTTATATTTGTCCTTCTTTGCATTCGACAATCTTCAATCTGCATAATATAGTGAGGATAATTATATATACATGCAATGAATGAGCTGAGCTAGAGACTTAATTACACAAGTCATACTTATAGATAGTAGAAAGCCAGGAGTTGTTTGTCGAGGGCCCTTTGATTGAATAACTGAAATAATTCCACATATTCAATAGGCATCAGTCGACTCCAATGAAGTCGTGCTCCTCTTTAATTCTCACCATCAAATTATCTTTCCGAGACTTCCTGCAGCTTTCCAAGTAATACTCATGCAATCTTCACATCATCGTTGTTAGACGAGGGATCTGGTCATGTTTGACGAGAGGCTTCCCTTGCTCGTATCCAAAGGTATCTACTACCTCAATCGTTTCAAAATGTACTTAATCGCCCATGTAATCACCAAGATTGGTACGAGGAAGTAGCGCCAGATGATTAGCAATATCGCTAGACACCTTGAGTGGGTAGCATGATTGCTTCTCCTGTTCGCCGAGCTAGGGAATTTTTTTCGCACTTCTTCGTTCTGCTAATCTTGAATCGCTGGTAGTACTTCCCGACTGCCGCACTTCAGCATATGTATTTTTAATACAACAGTCATAGTTGGAAATATGCGAAGGTGCTGGTGGTCCCTTAAGGGCATCCACACTGCGCTTCACTTCCATCGGATCTATTGTTTCCTCCGGAGCTGGACGTTTCGGTGCAAAATGGGCCTTATTATGGGCAGCCACGATTTCCATGTTTTCCTCCTTAGTCATCTCATATGGTAACTTTGGAGGAGCCTTGAGGCTTGGACAATATTTGAATTTCTTCCCGCGTGTTGTACTGCTAGCCCCCAGAGTAGCGACGCCTCTCTTCCGCCGTTGCTGACGTGTCGGAGGAGGCGCAGGAGGAGGGGGTGGAGTGCGCTCACGCGCCGGAGAAGGCGGAGTGCACTCATGTGCTAGAGGAGGCGGAGGAGGAGGAGACGGAGTCTGTTGATCAATCTGCTAAGGCGTCCAGTTTGGAAGCTTGATGTACCGCTTTCTCCATAGACATCTAGACCTTAAAGCATTTTCTAGATGAATCTCCCCTTCACCTATTGGGTAGTGAAGCTCCAGATCCTCAAATCCCTCTGTTATTTCATCCACCGTCACAATAGCATAGCCATGTGGAATCGGACGGCAATGGAAAGTTCCCTTAGCTTGAGGAGGTAGAACAGAGCCGAGCGCCGCCTTCAAGGTCAGGCTCTGGCATTTCGCCATTAGCACACAATGTTCAACCTCCATCATACTATGGATAGGTTAGCGAGGAGCCGTGAAATCACGCTGAACGAGCTCCGTGGAAGCCACTCTGCTTCTCCGCTGAGATGGTGGGGTAGCTTCTGTGGCAGCATCCAAGGAAGGATCTTCGTTCCACTAAGATGGTTGGCCGGTAGCTCGCTCGCTCTCAAGTTACTCTAGTTTTGCTAATCTTGCACTGAGCTTTTGCATTTTGTTTGCTTCCTCTTTTTTATTTCTCTGTCGGCTTCTATAACCATCGTTATCGGGAAACCCATGCACCCACGGAACGGAGCCTCATGTGCCTCGTGTTCGTCCAAGGTGTTCAGGATTCCCGAGGGCCTCTGCTAGCTCCTCCTTCTCTCTGTCTAGAATGAACGTCCCTTCCCGCGCTGCCTTCATTGCCTCCTCAGGCTTGGTAATAGGTATTTCAAGTTGTCCGTTCGTCCAAACACACTTCCCTAATTCTGGGTCCAAAGTTCCCCCAACCCCGAAGAACCAAGTCTTTGACCAATCTGGCCAGTGCAATGTCGCTGGTTGGACCCCTTTAGCAAGCAGGTCTTTCTCATCTTCGTCCCACAACGGATGGGCTTTGTTGTAGCCACCTGACCCCGTGGTATGGTGATACTTCTTCAGTGAAACATTTTGCTTGTTTGTCTCTGACCTTTGCTTACCCTTGTTCGATTTCTTGTAGGCCACAAATGCGGGCCAGTGATATCTGATCTTCTCATACTGACCAATGAACTCTGGAGTCTCGTCTTTCTCGACAAACTTTGTGTTCAAATGTTTCCTCCAGTTCTTGAATAGTTTTGTCATCTTCTTAAGAGAAAACGCCTTGACCTTTTGCTCTATAACTGGATTATTCGAATCCTCCTTTGGAGGTAGGCTGAGATTTTTCATCAGCGAGGTCCAAAGATCAACTTTCAGTCTATCATGGACATAAGAAACTTCGGGGTCCTTCTTCTTATTCCATTCGTGGATTGTGATCGGGATGTTGTCCCTAAAAACATCTCCGCATTGATGTACAAATGTGTTCTTGGTCCACTTGGGAGCAATCGGTTGGCCATTTTCCGTGACTTTTTTGATCATGAACCTTTCACCCTGGTGTAACCTTTTCTTCGGGCCTCGTCTCCTTACGGAAGTTTGGCTCGATCCGGAGGACTAAAAGAAAAAAGAAACGTTAATATATGTACATACCAAAACAATTAACACATCAATTCAGCACATGTTATATATATATATATATATATATATATATATGTGACGCCCGTTTGGGGCATCTAGATGCCCACGCACCTTGCCTAAAAATCATTGAATTACATTGAGATGTGTGCATGTCTAATTAGTATTAGCAATAATGGGTCAATCCATTAGCTCCTTATTAGGAAATAACTATCACTAATTATTGATTGATATGGACACTTAATGCACAGATTAAACAAGGTGGAGAAAAAAGTCAGCAATTAATGATCGGGCAATGCATGTTCCATGTACATTCCCAACTGTATTTCTTATATGTACATTTCTTTCTTCTTATATAAAATAGAAATCATATACATAATTAAATACTTAGGTGTATCATCATTTTAGTTATAAAAGGTATGGTTAACTTTTTTCCCAACATAAAAATACTCTTGTACGGATATGGTTACATAGCGAGGTATATATTTAGGTAATTTTAAGTAGCCGGGTACATATGTATCTGTGTATGTACATAATTTTGTTAGCAGGTAGGTACCGGATACCAGTATTAGATAGTTAGAAATTAAATTATTAAGCATAAACCTACCCATGTATGTACGTAATCTTTTTGTCGGTGTGTCTTCAAGGCATATACTTGTATTAATAAATAATTAAGTTTTATGCGTACAACATCTTAGGTATTTGTACATACCGAGTCACGTAAATCATATACCTAGCTAGTTACATACTAACTCATATATACCTATACAAACAGTATACGTAGTCACGTACTAACTTTTTCATATACCTAATCAATATCTTATGTATATGTAAATTATACTATTTTTGGGTGTATCTCCAATATGATTTATGGGTATGTCTCAAAATAATTTACGTGTATTCAAAAATATTGTATCATTTCTTGGGTTATGTATTGTTTAAAGTATATCAAGTTTTGTGTACATCTCCAAACCATGCATGTATTGGAAAAGGGTATGCAAGTATGATGTCTTAGGTCCATGTATGAACTAAAAAATCATGTGTGAGTATAGGCATGCAACGTACATACGTAAAATTAAAAAGAGTTATGTGTGGGTATATGTACGTAGGAAAAAAATCATGTATGGATATCAACATGCATCATATATATACCTAAAAGTAAAGAATAATTATGATCACATTTTGTATTATTTTGTCACCTTATTTTGTCTAGAAATATTAGTGTTAAAATGTGTGACCCTGCCTTAACTTTTTTAGTACTAGATATCTTGAAAATTAGAACTTCATAAAATGCATAATATACATTGTAATTATACATACAAACATTTGCAACGATGTTTCATATTATTTGGTCATATCTAATAGCTGAAAAAAATCATCACGTATATACATACACTTTTTATTTGGAAAGGAATCATTGCTAGCAAATCAGTAGTATATTTTTCGAAAGCAATCATTGCCTATTAAAGGTCATAGTGCATGTAAGTAAAATTTGAAAAGTCATGTGTCGTGGATTGTACGTCATGCATCATGAATATCACCTGCTATAACAGGCATCTAGGTGCCCAAGCACCTAGGTGTCCCAAACATTTACGCTGGAGCGACTGCAATGAGTGTTGCACGTTATGTGTTGGGATCTGGTCTTTTTTCTTTTCTCTTTTTCATTTCGTATATGTTCTATGGTTAATTGTTGTTTACAAGAAAGTTTAAGAAATAGAGAGCCTATTTGGTAATTGACATCATCCAAAATTCAAGAAAAAGAAACCTTATCTACAAGAAAGTTCGGATCTCGATGCAAACGAAGGGTTCAGATCGCAACCACCCTAGCTTGTGTTGATAGAAAATCCATGCTCTCTCTGTGTGTGTGTGTGTATATATACCTCACCGGACTTTGCAACAGTTAAGGCTCCCTCCTCCGTTCGGTGACTAGAGCCGTCATCATGATCTCCTTCCTCTACCATTCGGTCACCGGAGCCATCATGACCTCCTTCCTCCTCCATTGTTGGATCACCGGAGCTGACATCCTCTCCTTCTTGACCATCGGTGTCGTTGAGAAACGACAAGGGATCACGTCTCTCACGGATTATATCCCCCAACAAATCTTCTTGTTCCCAGTCTCTATCCATGGTTTGTGCAAATATTACAACATGGCAATATGCAAACATGAGAAATGGATTAGTGTGGCAAACATGGACTGAATATCACAACAAGGAATCATATGCATATGAGCAATGGATTAGTGGCAAACATCCTTGACTCCTCCTCCTCCTCATGTCTGATGAGTCGTCTTATATATCTTTCGTGAGATGATACTTTGCGGACCGCCTCTCTCATGCATGCATGTCCGACGCCCCCCCTCATGTCGAAATTATTGGGGTTGTACTTTCAGGAGAGCACACTATATAGTATTATACATAACAATTATGGGTAGTAGCGGGAGGGGGTAGATTGACAAGATGCTCTTTCTTCTAGGGTTTGGGTGGCCTTGATAGTTGCTCGGGCAAGCAGACCGCCTCTCTCTCATGCATGTCCGACGTCCCCCTCATGTCGAAGTTATCGGGGAGAGGGTAGATTGACAACGACGCTTACCATTCAGCACACATTTGTCATTCTAGTACTGTTTCCCGGTTTTATTAAACAAGAGATTTGTAAATTTTTATTCATACTTCATACTGAGTGAACTTTTTCAAATTCTTCTTATTTCTTGTTGGGCTTCCGCACATATTTTTTTGCTATTAAGAATATATCAACTATAGGAATGGGAGCTTCACATTTTCTTTAAAAAATAGCTTCACATTTTCATTTCATAAGAAGACTTGCTATCATGTCTGTGGTGCGTAGATTTATACACAAGATGAATACACAAGATCAATACGAGATTTATACACAAGATGAATATAAGATGAATACACAAGATGAACTTGAGGATAATGTTTTCCTCTCAACTCCTTACATACGCTCGGAATAAAAATATCACAAATGTGAATGGATTATGAGCATAATCATCCTAGGCATACAAATTCTCCCAAGGCAAAGCTTGACAAAATTAATTCTATCTACCACAGATTGGACTCAAATAAATCACTACCTAACAAAACATCAATAAATCATGTGGATTGATGAGATCAAATTCTCTCAAGGCAATGCTCTGGCCAAGACCAAGTAATTTGTACCTAGTATCATCAATTAGGCAGTAACGAATGATCGTGTTCAAGCACAAAAAGAATGCCCACCTTAGAGAGGAGAGCACAATATTGTAACCAGTGACGAGTCTAGTAGGAGGGCTTCAATAGGACCTAGCCTACCCTCCAAACAATGCAAGTTTTTTATTACTACTACACGTCCTAGCTAGCCAAGCAACCCAATCTTCTCATCCTCAGCCGAACAACACCAACAGCCCATACACAAGTAGCACACAGGATATCGAGTAAGCACACATGAGAGAAAGATGACGGGTCCTCACTCTCCATGGCTCTAGACAAGCATACCAATATTTATTTGTTGTAAAGTAAAGCATATCAATATTTGTCTGTTTAAGTAGGCAATGACTACTTAGCTAGATAGATTTAAATTTCCATTCAAAATTTGATATTTTCAAAATAAACATAAAATGTCTATAGTAATACATATATTTTAGTTGTATTTTGACAAAATATTAGCTTATTTGGACAAAAAGATTTGGAGATTATGCCTTTTTTCTCTTCAAGATAACGGTTAGTTTTCTCTGCGGTAACTTTGAGCCCAGCCTTCGATTTCTTCTTCGATTCACCACGATTGTAACTGAAAAAAACGCCGGAGTCAGCCAGCAAAGTGGCGGCGCGAGCGGCATCGGGGTCAGCGTTGGCGTCGGTATCGGGGTCGGGGTCGGGCAGCAGAGCAGCCGGCCGGCGTCGGGGTCGGCGGCGCCGGCATCGGCACCATTCAGGAGGGATAGGAGGAGAGGAGGGGATCAAGGGGCACTCACAACGAAGAGCCATCGACGACGGGGCAGGGCTCGAGGACGGCGTCGGGGGCGGCGGCGGCGAGGATGTCGGGGTCGGCGAAGAGGAGGGGATCGGGGCGGCGCTCACAGCGAGGAGGCATCGGCGACGTCGTCGCGGCAGGGCTCGGCGATGGCATGCATCACGGAAGGACCCGACGACGGCGTGCGTCGGGGAAGTGCTCGGCAATAACGTGTGTTAGGGAAGAGCTCGGCGATGGCGAGCTCCGGTAGCCTGGCGGCGTTAAGGTGTGGTGTTCGGCGCGGGGGAGAGATGAAACTGCCAAGTCCTGCCTTATATACCCAACCCTTTAGTCCCGGTTGGTGGCTCAAACCGGGACTAAAGGACCACCAACCGAGACTGAAGGTGAATTTCACCAGCCCAAAGGGCGCGAAACCGCCAGCCCTTTAGTCCCGGTTGGTGGTTCGGACGGGGACTAAAGGGGTCCTTTAGTCCTGGTTGGAGCCACCAACCGGGACTAAAGGGCTGGTCCTGGCACTGGCTGGGGTGGTGGGAGTTTAGTCCCACCTCGCCAAGCGAAGGGCGCTCACAATGGTTTATAAGCCCTACTGCAGCTTACCTCTCGAGTTCCTCTCTACTTCACGCAGTACATGCATGCCTAACACTTTCTGTGCCCTGTTAGGCCTAATTGCCTCATGGGCCTCCATCGTGGCCCAAGTATAGTTGGGTTTCTAGTCGTATGCATGCCATTGTAGCCTATTAGGAGAGATTTTTCTTATTTTTTGCAAAATTATGTTTTGATCATAATGTGAGGTTTACAAAAGCTTTTTAGTTGATTGTTTTTGCTATTAAAGAATATTATAGTTTTGTTTTAGTTGATCAAAACAAAATATTTTAATTGATTCTTTTTAGTTGATTCCTTTTGCTATTAGAGTTTTATAAAATCTTTTTAGTTTGCTATTAAATTTTCTAACAAACAATACTTTCTGAAAATTCTTAGAGTTTGTGGTAGCAACCAGCTAAATAACGTAGTGTTTTTGAGTGATTCTTTTTTGCTTTAGGTAACAAAAATTATAAACTTTCTCTTAGTGCGAGTAGTTTGCAAATTTGAATTCTTTGCTATTAAAGATTTTTTTCAGTTATTTTAGTTTGCTATTAAAAAATTTAACAATAAACTTTATGAAAATTCTTTTCAGTTGATATTCTTTTGATTCTTTTTAGTTAATGTTTTACTTGATTCTTTTTATTAAATTCTTTTTAGTTGATTCTTTTTAGTTCATTCTTTTTAACAAATAAATGCTTTGATAATTTTAGTTAATACTTTAGTTGATTTTTTGAACTTATTTCAACTCTAGACTTTTTGTGCGTTCAACATGCACCTTCAAAGACACATCATCAATTTTCAACCCTTTTTGACTCCTTTTGATATTTTTCATGCATTTACTGATTTTTTAGCTAAATGACCCTGAAATTAAAAAGCACTACAAATAAACTCCGAAAAGGTGGAAAGTTGGCATGGTATCATCATTTCACCCACATAGCATGTGCTAAAAAGTTGAGAGGGTTACGACAAAAACTGGATGCACTTCGTGTACAAAATGGACAATCTCTTTTGAAGTATTAGGGTTTCGGACGAAAACTCATCTGTTACAAAGGGATTTCATTTTTTTGAACTTATTTCTACTCCAGACTTTTTGTGCGTTCACCATGCACTATTCAAAGCCACATCATCAATTTTTAACCCTTTCTGACTTCATTTGGTATTTTTCATGTATTTACTGATTGCTTTTAGCTAAATGACCCTGTAATAGAAAAGCATTGTAAATGAACTCTAAAAAGGTTGAAACTTGGCATGTTATCATCATTTCACCCACATAACATGTGCTAAAAAGTTGAGAGGGTTACGGCAAAAACTGGATGCACTTCGTGTACAAAATGGACAATCTCTTTCAAAGTATCACAGTTTCCGACGAAAACTCATCTGTTACAAAGGGATTTCATTTTTTGAACGTATTTCAACTCCAGACTTTTTGTGTGTTCAACATGTACCATTCAAAGCCACACATCAATTTTTAACCCTTTATGACTTCATTTGATATTTTTCATACATTTACTGATTTCTTAGCTAAATGACCCTGAAATTAAAAAGCACTACAAATGAATTCTAAAAAGGTTGAAAGTTGGCATGGTATCATCATTTCACCCACATAGCATGTGCTAAAAAGTTGAGAGGGTTACGACAAAAACTGGATGCACTTCGTGTACAAAATGGACAATCTCTTTCGAATCATCACACTTTCGGACGAAAACTCATCTACTACAAAGGGATTTCCTTTTTTGAACTTATTTCAACCCAGACTTTGTGCATTCAACATGCACCATTCCAAGCCACATCATCAATTTTTAACTCTTTCTGACTTCATTTGGTATTTTTCATCCATTTACTGATTTGTTTTAGCTAAATGACCCTGAAATTGAAAAGTACTACAAATGAATTCTGAAAAGGTTAAAAGTTGGCATGGTATCATCATTTCACCCACATAGCATTTGCTAAAAAGTTGAGAGGGTTCCGGCAAAAACTGGATGCACTTTGTGTACAAAGTGGACAATCTCTTTCGAAGTATCACGGTTTAGACCGAAAACCCATCTACTTCAAAGGGTTTCATTTCTTCACGTAATCAAATCCATCATCAGAGCCATCATAATATTAGTTGTGGAGAGAAAGTCTTCACTTTTTCTGTCGGGACCCCGATCCTGAATCATAAGAACCCAGCCTGTAACACATCACATCACTTTGCGGCCTCATGCACGGTAAACTCCACGGCTGCCACCTTACCTTGGCCGGGACCGTTTGCGTCTTTTGGCTCACATATATGAATGTGTCGCTAGCATTCAAACGACAAAGAACCCGAGTCGACATGGCTAGTTATAAACCCAAGTGGTACATCCGTACAGGGAGAGGCATACATAACCCAACAAAGCAGGTGTCGGTCATCAACGTGTATAGACAAGTCGTAGCAAGCTACAAGGACTCCATTACACCATGTGACATTTCCCCGAACGGACAGACACAACAGCAAAGAAGGATACATGCCGGTCAATCAATGTGTCCGGAGCAGTAGCAAGCTACCATGACTCGGTGGAGGCACAAAGAGGCATTTCCCT
Organism: Hordeum vulgare subsp. vulgare; assembly: GCF_904849725.1. NCBI lineage: Eukaryota > Viridiplantae > Streptophyta > Magnoliopsida > Poales > Poaceae > Hordeum > Hordeum vulgare. The sequence continues at coordinate 564,690,894 of NC_058524.1, read as the reverse complement.
GTAAAGAGTACTACTAAAGGCACACAACTAGGTGTCGAATCCCACACATATAATGCATTGCATAACATACACACAATATGCACTATATGTGTAGATACAACATGGCATCACAACATAACTCTATGACTCAAACTTTTATTAAAGACTCATGAAAGTCAACATAGTATGATGTTACAAACAGGGGTCTCGTGACCCGTCACTCAAGTCATACAAACATCAAGCGGAAGCCAAACATGTCTGGGTACAAACATCTGCTAAAAATGGCTGGAGGAGCCTGAAAAGCTACCACGACCCTACCAAAGGAGCCAGACCTCTGTTTGGGATTCCCAAGCTATTCTGGTCAACATCGAACACGTCGTGTAAAAATCTTTTTAAAGGGACTAAAACTTCTCTATAAAACATAAATAAAGCAACCGTGAGTACAAAGGTACTCAGCAAGACTTACATCAGAACTATCTACATATGCATCATGTTTCAATGAAAGGATTGTGGGGTTTGATTGCAGCAAGCCAGCTTTGACTCTTGGCTAACCTGTACTACGACTACAAGTTCTTTATTTGAGGTGGGATAGCGCACACGAGTCCACATATTCACCAATTCAATACACCACTATGGATCCACTCTCGTCTTCCTGCGAGAAGGCCATCCATATCACTCACACTTATCTTGCATGTTTTAGAGTATCCATTTGAATTGTCTATGTACCACGTAATGTTTCCAAGTAGTCCATATCCGAGGACGCGGCTATTCGAACAGATTAAATCACCCTGCAGGGGTATACTTCTTCACGCATGCTCTCACCACTTAGCACCATATGCACGTCATGCATCTCGGCAACCTTCAAGCGGAAGCACTGGCGTGGGTGTCGGCCACGACCGTTCACCACACAAGACCCTAGTCCAGGTTTATCGCCTATTTGAGACTGAACCCGCAAGGAAGTCCGGCCGAGGTTTCCTTTATGGCCCCAAACAATGTGCGCAGGGTTCCCAAGCCCACCATCTGGGTGCCACTTGGTACACCGTGCCACTGCGTATCTACCGCACAGAAGCTTACCCCGTCGGGTAGAGCTAAACACGGCCGCCAACACTTTGCCTACAAACACCAGAAACTAATTGCAACTCCTGGACAGAGATCTAGGCGATTAATAAGCCAAGAGGGTCAATTAAGTATCCCAATGTGTGGTAGTATCTTGTCTTGGATAACATACACAAAACTTGGTTCTTAAGGACGGTCCCAATGAGACAACCCACCATGTACTCCTACATGGCCTCTCATCGCTACCTTTACCAAATCGGATTCACACATTTACTCTCACACGGTAGAACATGAAGACCACCATTACGACTCATCACCCAGATGGATCAGACCCGACACAACTCTAAGCATAGAAGACACAGTAAACAAGCATGGATGAGTAAGAACAACAAGGCTCAAGCAGTTGCTACTCATGCTAAGTGGTTTCAACTATTTACTGTGGTAAAATCAGGTCATGTAGAGGAAGGGGTTCAACTACCGAGAACATGTAACAGTTGAATCGTGTTTGTCCTAATGCAATAAAAGAGATCAGGAGCAAGAGAGTGGGTTTATATCAGTATGCTCAAGGGGGTTTGATTGCCTGACACGTGTGAAGATAGCCACGAGTCTTCATCAGTGTCAACGATCACATCGTCGGAACCATCGTCTACCGAGAGGAAACACCACCGGCAAACAAGAAAGAACAATAGTTACTTCACAGAAATGCAACACTTTGATGCATGATCATGAAATGAAGATGAGAAGTGGCAAGGCCAATATAGATACCATTTCTTAGGTTGAAGCTATATTTGAATTAGAATTCAAATATCAATTTAAGCAAGGTATTTTCCGGATAGCCTTTTAATTGATTCGACCTGATGCTGAGGCATAACTTGTTTTATCATGCATGAGGATGGCATTTTGAGGTACTGGTTTTGCTAGCTCAATGTTTGGTCTTGTTAGTTGAAGTGGAATTCAAATATATACCAAATTCCATCTCGAAACTATTTATTAAATTTACCCTAATCATCATTTTGCCTACTTGGTGATGTTAACTTTCTCAAACATGCATGAAAATGTCATAATCATATTCCTTGAATTTTTCTCATCATTTTTAATATATAAATTATTTTCATTGGACTTACAGATTATTTTCTATGACTTTTAAAAGTTTTCTGCATTTTTTTGAATTATTTTATAATAGGAAATTACTTATTGCGTCAGCATTACATCAGCAGCTCAACTGGCCTGGTCTGGGTCAAACCTGACGTGTGGGGGCCACACGTGAGTGTCACAGTTTAATAACAGGGTTTATTAACTAACTAATTAATTAATTAGAAGGGGGGCCCATCTATCACAGGCTGTGGGGCTTATTTAGTTGGTATCATTAGTACTAATCTAACCCCTGACCAGCCGGGCCCATATGACAGTGGCACACGCCGACGAAGCTCGACGCCTGCGACCAACAGAGCGACGGGAGCTCGCCGGAATTTCTCGATCTTGCGCTACAGGCTTCGGATTTGCACGCGGTTGGGTTCTGCGAGTAGCTAGAGAAGTACCGCATCCATTCCAACCCAGCCACGGGCCAGGAGGTGGCCGGAATGAGGCCGGCGACGAGGTAAGCGGCGGCCGGAGCACGGGCTTGAGTGGGCGGTGGCTGCAGGGCACGAGAAGGGCAGGTGAGGGCTGGACAACATCTACGAAGCTCCAGGAGCTCGTTCCCGATCTCGAATGCGTCGGTGGCGGACCACATCAACGACAACGACGGCAACGACGGCGAGGGGATCTCGACCATGCTGGGGAAGGGCGTGCTACTGCAACAAAAGACCTTCCAACGGCGCCAGAAACGTGCTACGGCACCAGGAATCCTTCTCCTATGGCTACGCCTTAAGGGACTTCCGAGCCAAATATGCAAAGGATTTCCCCCGTGGCCTTGGAGCCTTGCGTTGGTGTTCCCTCGAAGCGGAAAGGGTGATGTAGCACAGCGGTGGTAAGTATTTCCCTCAGTTTGAGAACCAAGGTATCGATCTAGTGAAGGAGTATCACAAGTGCGTGCACGAACACAAAAAACTTGCTCCCAACGCTATGGAGGGGTTGTCAATCCCTTATAGATTGTTCGCCAAGTGAGAACTGAAAGAAACAAAGTAACAAAGAAAAGTAAAAGCAAAAGTGGAAACGATAGGTGTGAATAGACCCCGGGGCCGTAGTGTTTACTAGTGGCTTCTCTCATGAAAGCAAGTAGACGGTGGGTGAACAAATTACTGTCGAGCAATTGATAGAACCGCACAAAGTCGTGACGTCATCTATGGCAATGATTATATCTATAGGCATCACGTCCAAAACAAGTAGACCGATACTTTCTGCATCTACTACTATTACTCCACATGTCGACCGCTATCCAGCATGCATCTAGTGTATTAAGTCCAAAAGAACAGAGTAATGCCTTAAGCAAGATGACATGATGTAGATGGACAATCTCATATCTACAACAAAGCCCACCTTGTTACCCTTGATGGCAACTACACGATGTGTGCCTTGCTGCCCCTACTGTCACTGGGAAAGGTCACCACACGATAAGAACCCAAAACCAAGCACTTCTCCCATTGCAAGAATCATAGATCTAGTTGGCCAAACAAAACCCAAGACTCGGAGAGACTTACAAGGATATCAAATCATGCATATAAGAAATCAGCAAAGACTCAAATATATATCATAGATAATCTGATCACAAATCCACAATTCATAGGATCTCGACAAACACACCGCCAAAGAGGATTACATCGGATAGATCTCCATGAAGATCATGGAGAACTTTGTATTGAAGATCCAAGAGAGAGAAGAAGTCATCTAGCTACTAACTAGGGACCCGTAGGTCTGAAGTGAACTACTCATGAGTCAATGGAGGGGCGATGATGTTGATGTAGAAGCCCTCCAACTCCAAAGTCCCCTCCGGCAGGGCACCGGGAAGGGTCTCTAGATGAGATCTCGCAGAAACGGAAACTTGCGGCGGCGGAAAAGTACTTTCGTGGATCCCTTGATTTTTTTTTCTGTATTTTAGATAATATATAGGCGAAGGAGCTAGGTCAGGGGGCAGGGAGGCCACAAGCCTGCTTGCCGCCGCCCCTGGTGGCGGATAGGGGGCTTGTGGGCCCCATGTAGCCCTCCTGGCTTGGCCCTCAAGCCCCCTGATCTTCTTCCGTTCAGGAAAATTTTATTTCGGGAATTTTATTCGGTTTGGACTCCGTTCCAAAATCAGATCTGAAAAGAGCCAAAAACACAGAAAAAACAGGAACTGACACTTGGCACTGAATTAATAAGTTAGTCCCCAAAAAGATATAAAAGGTACATAAAACATCCAAAGATGACAAGATAACAGCATGAAACCATCAAAAATTATAGATATGTTTGAGACGTATCAAGCATCCCCAAGCTTAACTCCTGCTCGTCCTCGAGTAGGGAAGGGATAAAGAATGAATTTTGATGCTTTCATGCTACCTAGCATAGATGTCCTTTGTAAGTCCTCTTATGTGACGTGAATGTTCAGATCCATTAGATTCAAAACAATAGTTTGCTATTGACGTGGAAACAATAATAATTCAAGCAAACTAGCAAGGTAATCATGAACTTTCAAAATAACAAGGCCAAAAGAAAGTTATCCCTACAAAAGCATATAGTCTGGCTATGCTCTATCATCATTGCACAACAAATTTAAATCATGCACAACCCCGGTATTGGCCAAGTAATTGTTTCACACCTTTACTTTCTCAAACCTTTTCAACTCTCACGCAATACATGAGCGTGAGCCATGGTTTTAGCACTATAAGTGGTGTGGAGTGTGGTGGAGGTTGCAAGACAAAAAAGGAGAAGATGGTCACATTAACTAGGCATATGAATGAGCTGTGGAGATGCTCATCAATAGATATCAATGTGAATGAGTAGGGACTGCCATACAAATGATGCACTAGAGCTAAGAGTATGTGAAAGCTCTCAAAGAAAACTAGTGGGTGTGCATCCAACTTGCTTGCTCACGAAGACCTAAGGCAATTTTGAGGAAGCCTATCATTGGAATATACAAGCCAAGTTATATAATGAAAATTTCCCACTAGCTATATGGTGGCGACAAAACGAGAGACTCTCAATCATGAAGATCATGGTGCTTAATATGCACAAGTGTGGAAAGGTGGTAGCATTGTCCCTTCTCTCTTTTTCTCTCATATTTTTTATTTTTTTGGTGGGCTCTTTGGCCTCTTTTTTTGTTTTTAATTTTTATTTTGGTGGCATCTTTGGCCTATTTTATTTCCTCGCATGGGATAATGCTCCATCAATGATGATCATCACACTTTCAACTCAAAACTTAGAGCAACGATGACTCTATATGGAATGCCTTCGGTAGTGTACCGTGACAATGATCTAGCATGGCATAGACATTAATGGAAACATCATGCTAGCTATCTTACGATCATGCAATGGAAATGTAGACGTGGTGGCACATGTCATGGTGGTAGTTGCATGGCAATATATCTCGGAATGACTTTGAAAAAGCCATAGTAGGTAGGTATGGTGGCTGTTTCGAAGGAGGCTAATGGTGGGTTTTGTGCACCGGCGAAAGTTGCACGGCATTAAGAAGGTAGTGATGGTGGAAGGTGAAAGTGCATCTAAACCATGGACTCAACATTAGTCATGAAGAAATCATATGCTTGTTGCAAAAGTTTTATTAGTAATCGAAACAAAGCATTTAACGCATACTCCTAGGGGAAGGGTTGGTAGGTATAAACCATCGCGCGATCCCGACCGCCACGCAAAGGATGACAATCAAAAGACTAATCATGCTCAGATTTCATCACATAGCGGTTCACCATACGTGCATGCTACGGGAATCACTAACTTCAACACAAGTATTTCTAGATCCACAACACCTTACTAGCATAACTTCAATATTACCACAATCACAACTCAAAACTAATTGAGATGAATCAAACTTCTCTAACTATTCAATGCACATGAAGGTGGAAGTTTTAGTATCCCTTTGGATAACTACCCCTTTTGAGACTACTTTAAAAGCATAGATCAACTACCAAGCCACGCACCACTGTGCTCTAAAAGATATAAGTGAAGCACACAGAGCAAAAGTATCTAGCTCAAAAGATATAAGTGAAGCACATGTGAGCTGAATTGTCTACCAAAGGATATAAGTGAAGCTCGACAAAATCACGGTGAGTGCATGTCTCTCTCTCTAGGTGTGCAGCAAGGATGATTGTGACACAACAAAAAAATAAAAGACTCCTACGATACAAGACGCTCCAAGCAAAAACACATAACATGTGGTCAATAAAAATATAGCCCCAAGTAACGTTACCGATGGATTGAAGACGAGAGAGGGGATGCCTTCCCGGGGCATCCCCAAGCTTAGGCTTTTACCGCATCCTTGAATAAACTTGGGGTACCTTGGGCATCCCCAAGCTTGAGATCTTGCCACTCTTTATGTTTTTGTCCATAAGAACTTCACCCGAAACTTGAAAACTTCACAACACGAAACTTAAACAAAAACTCGTGATAACATTAGTATAAGAAAGCAAACCGCCACTTCCTTAGGTACTCTAGCAACTTAAATTCTACTTATGCTGATGTTGGGTTACTATATTTTCAATCTTCCATGGCTAATACCCCCGATACTATCCATAGTTTCATCAAAGTAAGCAACCAACACAAAAAAACAGAATCTGTTAACAGCAGACCAGTCTGTAGCAATCTGTATATTTCGTATACTTCTGGTGCGTCAAAAATTCTGAAACATTACAACAGTCTGAATAATTTGCGTAGCAATCAGCAGCAAAAAGAATCAACTCAAAAGCCCTCACAGAAAAAAATGAAAATTGTTTTCGTGAGCAGAAAGTTTCTGTCTTTTCCAGCATGACAAAACGATCATCCCCAAGACTAATCATAAAGGTTTTTGTCGTGGTTTTGTCACAGCAGATGTCCTCGTGAAAGGACTTAGTGTTGGAGCCATCGCACCTTGGTGGCGACTCAAAGGGGTTGAAAGGGAGCGAGACGGATATTTACCCAGGTTCGGCCCCTCGAGAGGAGGTAAAAGCCTACGTCCTGCTTTGTGTTGTATTGATGATGTTTCGTTTACAAGGAAGGCGTAACTCGCCTGACCTAGCACTCGATGATTTCTAACCTGCCCTCTCCTTCCCCGGAATCGCCTTTATATACAGGTTGAGCCCTTAGGGTTTACAAGAGTCCTTACCATCACGCAAGTCATGATTCTTTCTATCTCTAAGTCGCCGTGCTTTCCAAGACTTGGAGGTCTTCCAAATGATTGATTCCCCACGAAGATCTTGAACCGCCGTCTAGCTCCTGGGCTCACAGGTCAAAGCTTGAATCGCCAAAGGATTAGTCGCCCGCTTGGTGACCCGGCCTAACTAGGGCGGGTCACACAACAGTTAATATCGCCAACATTAGGCCCCAGATTGACCTGAACCTGTTCATGCCAACTCTCACCTAGTCAGGGGCGACTCACTCTGCTCTTTTTTTCATGCATCATACGCTTTACCTGCCACCCTATCGTGGAGATATCCAAGTCGCCGAACCGCTTCTTGTTGACATCATCTTATCCCTTTAATCTCGGAAGAAATGATAACGCAATCCCCAACGGATCTTTTGGCATAGATATCCCGAAAATTTGGGCGCCATTATAGCGAATCTTTATCCTGTCGTCGGTTCCCGCGCGAGGCACCTCGATTCCAGCGCCTGATCCAATAAATAGGCTGGGTGAAGAGGGCAGGGAACATTCCCACCTACCCATTTCGTTGACCCCTTCTTCCTCGCGACTGCACCGAGAACTCCATCGCTGCCCGAGAACTCCATCGCCGTCCGACGCATCCCCAGGCCGACTAAGCGCGCAACACTCGCCGCGGATCTTCGTCGGCTGCCTCCGGTCACCATCATCAGGTCAGTCTTTCGCCATTAGAGGTAGATCTTAGCTCCTCAAGGTTCATCGCTTGCCGGTTTCTTAGAACACCTCGAATGCCCCCATAGACGTTGATTAGTTCACAACGATAATGATAAGTACGGTAGCATCAACCATATCCTCAGTTGATTAGTTCCTGTTTGAGGATCCGAAAAAAAGGCTTCTGTCAAATCAGCTTTACCGTTCTTACCCTAGCCGTAGGCTGTTCTACTTTATCGAGGCTTTTTTCATTCATTTTTGCCTTCTCCGTAGATCCAAGTGTTACTGCCTCCTGTATAAAACTTGTTTGTAAACCCCTACTTCACCATTTTAACGAACATCTCCGAAGCTCCGAGTTGTCTCCTTTTGACCAATAGGAAATACCTAAATCGCCCTTGTATTCTGACCCGGCTCCTTGTTGGCGAGTCAACAGGCCCTCTTAGTCACCCGTCAAATGTTCGGCGAGTTAATTGACCTTTTTAGCCACTCAGCAAGCACTCGGCGAGTTAACTTATCCGTAATCTTTTCCTTTGTAGCCATGGGTTCCGTTTTCAAAGCGGATTGGCTCCCGACCAAAGTTACCGAAGCTTTTCTCAACGACTGTGTGAAGATGGGAAATCTCGACCCGAAAGAGGTTATCGGATGGCGATCCGGGTTTGGAGAAGAAATTCCCAACCCGAAGGAAGGATAAATAGTTGTCTTTGCTGAGCACCTTGAACGGGGTTTTAAGCCGCCAGGGTCAAAATTTCTCAGAGATGCCATGACTTTCATGAACGTCCGCCTCCAAGATTTAGGACCTAACTCAATTAGTAACTTATGTCAGTTCCAAGTGTTCTGCGAAGCCTACTGGCGGATGGAACCTTCAGTTCCTTTGTTCTGGTATTTTTTCCATTTGAATCGCCAAACCGAATTATCCAATGGCCCTAGCTTGGAACTTGGAGGTGTCAACATTCAACGCCGTAGGGACAGCTCATTCCCATCACTCGCCATGCCAAGCCATCCCAAAGGCTGGGGCGAGTCTTGGTTTTATTGCCAAGAAACTTCTCTTGGGGGTGAAAACAAGCTCCTTGGCTATAGGGAGGAACGCCTTCCTACAAACTTTAAACTTCCAGACAAGCTTACTGGAGAAGAGGAGTTAGATTTTATTCCGGTGCTATCCGAGTTACGATCTCTGACAAACAATGGTCTTACTGGAATTGATTTGATCCACTGCTGGGTTGAATGGCGCATCCTCCCCTTAAGTCGCCGAGACGGCTTAATGTGTGAGTTTGATGGTACCTTGGACCATCCCCAATGCTACTCCCATACATCACTGACAGAAAATGATATTTTATCCATCATCAAGTAGCTGACCGGCGAGGCCTTGGCCAATTGTGGCCAAATAGGTCTTAAGCCATTCTGCAAGATCAACCCGGCTCCTAAGGTAAATAACTTAACCCGCCTTTACTTTGTTCTTTCCGACTTACTTGAATTCTGATTCTCATAATAAAAAATGCCACTTCAGAAAGGTGACAAATTCTTGTCCAAGAGGCCAAAAAAGGTGGCCCTGAAGCAAGCCAGGCCGCCCCCAAAAAAGAAATCCAAGAGCAAAGGCAAAACCGTCGTTACTGAACCGTCTGATGTGGACGAATCCCAAGTCGGCGACGTATCTTCAGAGGTAAAATTCTATCTTCTTTGTCTTGCCATCCATTGCTATAGTTTTGTGTTTACACCTCTGTATCTCTTGTGTAGAATGAGGGAAATGAAAGCCAAGAGGTAATTTCTGTTTCCTCCGACTCATCTTCTCCTCCGCCTAGGCCGGCCAGGCGGATTTGCGGGAAGGTTCCCATGTCTCACCCAAATGCTTGTTTGGATCCTAATTTCCTTTTGAAGAAAACGCAACATGCTTCCTATCGGAAAACTCGGAGTCATTCTGGAAACTTGGTGTCAGGGTTACAAGCGAAAACTCCTACCAAGAAGAGGCAGAATGAGGTATCCTTTTAACAACGTCTCCTTTTGCTTCCTTTTGGATCATACTTATAACTTGCTCATATCTTGAGGTATTACTTTTGCAGAATTCTCCCCCTTCGTCAGGCGACTCAGTGATGTCAGCCCTTCTGCCGATGATCCGCGTTCCAGGGTAAATTCTTATAATACTTACATTGTCCTGATGATGATGATGTCTGTTTTTAAGCACACCCCTTCTCTTTTTAGGGCACAAGTGAAGAAAAGGAAAACTGGCGGGTCAACTTCCACTACAGCTCCGGAGCCTATTGAAAAGCCGACGCCGACTCAGGATAACCCGGCAAAGGATAAATCTGATGACCAAGCGGATCTCCCGAATTCTCCCAAGGAAGGCATGGAAACGCCCAATCCACCGAGTCCGTTGAAAACGGCAGAGGATCCAGATGTTGTAATCATCACTGGAACTAGCTTCTCTATGCCGGCTTCGGCAGTCTTGTCGAAGCACATATCAACATCAACCCAGCCTTCTGTTGGACATGAGATTTCTAAGGCCAAGCCATCTCATACAAAAATCTTGAATTTAAAGAACTCTGCTCCGGCTTTGCAAGTCGCCTGGAGGCGAGTTATGAAATGGAGAAGAGTCTACTCCTTATGATGAAGAATAGACATGAGGTACGCCTTAATGCATACCATCCTCATTAACCCCCAAGGGTCGGGTCATCTGTTGAAAGATGAGCCGGGTCTTGATATTAGAATAAATCTTTCGACCTGTAACCCCCAAGGGCCGGGTCATCTATTGAAAGATGAGCCGGGTCTTGATAGTAGGAAAATCTTTCGACCTGTAACCCCCAAGGGCCGGGTCATCTATTGAAAGATGAGCCGGGTCTTGATATTAGAATAAATCTTTCGACCTGTAACCCCCAAGGGCCGGGTCATCTATTGAAAGATGAGCCGGGTCTTGATATTTAGAATAAATCTTTCGACCTGTAACCCCCAAGGGCCGGGTCATCTATTCATAGATGAGTCGGGTCTTGATATTAGGAAAATCTTTCGACCTGTAACCCCCAAGGGCCGGGTCATCTATTGAAAGATGAGCAGGGTCTTGATACTAGAAAAATCTTTTGACCTGTAACCCCCAAGGGCCGGGTCATCTATTGAAAGATGAGCCGGGTCTTGATCTTTGTAAGTGCATCTAGTGCCCCTTAGTGATTTTGGTGGTTTGAAGACTTATAGGTTAAGTATCTAATGTGTTTATAAGTGTACACATGATCTATAAGTCATTGAGGAGTTTGAGATTTTTGAAGAATATCGACCCCTAAAAATATATGTCTTCAGTTGAAGAAATTGGTCTGAAGCTGAAGAAATGAATCACGAGGAATTTGCGATGAAATTGATATTCCTCATAAAGATATTGATATTGAGAAGATCGGTGGTTCCTGAAGAAAATCATTTCGAAGAAATTGAAGCGTGAAGATTTACGTTTTCTGTTTTACTTCCTTCGCATTTGATGAATAGGAACACCGTACTGTTAAAGGGGGTCAAAGTAACGCTATGGAATGAATTTCCTCATGATGCTCAACCCAAGCCAAATCCTACCAAAAGCCTCAAGTGAGGAATATGAGTGACATGAGGACTCTCACAGTTGAGAGTCCCGACCGTTTCGATAGCCACGCCAAGTCACTGGTCTTATCCACTCCAACGGTCATATTATTTAAGGGCATTAATGTCAAATCATGTCGGGATGCTCCCAGGCTATAAATAGCCGCCCCCCACAACCACTAGCTGGTTGGCTGCTCCGTTAGAAACTGACACTTGTCATAAGAGCAACCCAATTCCTCAGAGCCTTCGAGAGTAAATCATATTGAGCATCACTGAAGAAGTTGTTCCTGTGTGGGACTGAAGCCTTTTACCTTTGAGGACTGTGCATCCTCCAGACGGTTAGGCGTCATGGTCTAGAGCAATCCAGCAGTCAATTGTGGATCGCCGGGTGACCGAGTTTGTGAGGGTTTGGAAGTCTGCCCTGAAGACTTACCACGAGTGTTGGGCGAGGACTGTGTGTCCTTAGCTCAAGGAGAATACGGTAGGGAATGTGTGTCCCGGGACTGAGTGTCCTTTGGTTTCAATACCAAGCCGCTCCAAACCAGATGTACAACTGTCACAGCAGTTGGAACTGGGTCATCAACAACAGTCTTCACCAAGAATCGGGTTCTAATTCCTCAACTCTTTACTTTCTTTGTATTATGTGTTGATGACTTTCACTGTGACTGTTTGAAGAATTTGCTGAAGACTTTCTCCGAATTTCCTCAACCCCAAATTCTTCACAATAGTTAATCATCATCTGTATTCTGCGTGCCTGCTTACTGTGCAATCTGTTTTCATAATCTTCACTCTGTAATACTGCTGTTGTGAACGTTTGCACGACTGATCCTTAACTGTTTCCGCTATAAGTTAGTCATCAGTGAGGAATTTCCTCAAAAGGAATTTCCTCAGTGATGAAATTCTAAAAATCTCCTATTCACCCCCCTCTAGTCGATATAACGCACTTTCAATTGGTATCAGAGCAAGGTACTCCCTTGTTTTGTGTGATTTTGGTTTAACCACCTGGAGTTTTAGTTATGTCGACTGTAGGCTTGTTTAAGGTGACTGCAGCATGTCCTACCTACGAGGGAAAGAACTTTCCCTTCTGGAAGAACAAAATGCAAATGCATCTACAAGCTATAGACAATGATCTCTGGTATATTGTGGAAAATGGTGTCCCCATCATTTCTGCTAGTGTCACTGCAGCTGATGTGAAGAAATTCAAGCAACTCGATTCTCAAGTGAAGAACATCATCTGTGGTCATCTGAGCCCTGGCCAGTTTGGAAGAGTAAGTGCCTTAGGCTCTGCAACACTGATCTGGGAGAGACTGTGCAAGGTAAATGAAGGAGTATCAACCCAACGTGACTCTCGTGTTGATATTCTTCGCAATCTCTTCAATCGCTTCAAGAGACATGACAATGAAAGATGCCAAGACACCTTTGATTGCCTCACTGACATATCAAATGAACTGCAAGCACTGGGAGCTCGAGACATCACTGATCACGAAGTTGTGAAGAAACTGCTGAGATCTTTGGATTCTTCATCTGACACTTTAGTTCTGATGATTCAAGAAAGACCAGACTACAAGATGCTAGATCCTGCTGATATCCTCGAAAGGCTAAATACTCATGAATTCCAGCTAGAAGAAAAGAGAGATCTATATGGACAAAGTTATTCCAGACCACGTGCACTGAAGGCAAGAGCAATTTCGTCATCTGAAGAAGAAGACACAGATGACAGCAGTTGTGACTCTGAAGAATTTGGTTAGGAACTTGCAATGCTTGTGAGGAAACTCCAGAGATTTACATGACGAGTCCAGTTCGGTAAATCATCAAGAAAAGACATGAGGAAATCAGAATCTGCATCTGAGGACTACAAGAAACGGACCTGTCACAAGTGCAAGAAATTAGGTCATTACATTGCTGATTGTCCTCGCTGGGGAAAGGAATCAAAGAAGAAAAATACAAGGATGACAGTTCTGATGACTCAAAGAAGAAGAAGAAATCTTCAAAATCCTCATCTTCAAAGTCCTCCTCACACAAGAAGACTAGCTTCAGAAAGGCTCGGGCACTTATTGGCAAGGAAATGGATTCCGAGGCAGAATCAGAGGAATGTGATGAAGAAGAAGGCTCTGGAGAAGACTCAGAATCCGGACAGGCTAGTCTTGCACTAGCAACCAATTTCGTCAGCAAGTCAATCTTCAATCTTGAAGAAAATGAGTGCACCATCCATACTAATGACTATGCTGATGACTTCGCTCCAACCTATTGCTTCATGGCAAAAGGTTCAAAGGTATCAAATAATGCCTCCTCCTCTGATTCAAGTGACTGTGGACATGATGATTACAAAAAACCCAGTTATAGTAAACTTGCCATCATTGCCACTAAACAACAAACTGCTCTGGAAAAGCTTCAAAAACTGCTAGACAAAAGTGATGATCTGTTGAATGATGAAATGAATCTTAATCAAATCCTCGCTGATGACATAAAAAATCTTCAGTCTAGATTTGATAATCTTTAGGATAGTCATGATACACTCCTCACTGATCATGAGAAGCTTTCCTATGAATTCCTTCAAAGAAAGCTTCATCTTGAGAAGCTGAGGATGTCTCATGATGATCTTCGTATGGAAAATGATTCATTACTAGCTCAACAGATTAGCGCTAGTCAAGTTGAATTTATTCCTCCATGTCTTAAATGCATTGAACGTGAAACTGCTAATTCCTCACCAGAAACATCAAATGCTACAAATTCTTCAACTGCACCTGCTGTGTCTATTTCCTCACTTGAGGAAAACACAAATGTTACTGATGAAAATGCAGGGTTGAAGGAATTGTACGTGACAGGCATGTACAAAAGCCTCAAAGGACACCAAATCCTTTGTGATGTGCTCAAAAAGCAGATCTTGAACAGGAACCCAAGGAAAGAAGGAATTGCCTTTGAGAGAAAACTAAATGCTGATGGATCTTATTGGAAACCTGAGCAGTATCCCAAAACCTCATGGGTTGCTGCTACTGGGCCTCCTTTTGATCCATCTAATCTAACTGGCTTCTTATTTGAATTATCCTATTCCTCGGATGAGTCATTTGATTCCAACTATAAACTGTTCAAAAATCAATCTGGTGAAGTAGTTGTTCGATATGTTGGAACTAACTGCAGGAATGGCCCTCCTCTGAGGAAAATCTGGGTTCCCAAAAGTTGTCTTGAAAATCTTCAAGTGAATGTTCTCATGACATCACCTCTGAAGAATCTGAACCCCAAATCAAATTCCTCAGGAGGACCAAAGTCTTCAAGAGGATCAAAATCCTCAACTGGTCAAAACTATGCTCGTACCCGTGCTTATGCGTCTAACATGCAAGGAAACTACAAGGAATATGATTATGAGCGCTACTCCTCAAATCATTATGTTCATAAATCCTCAAACCAGTTCGCTGCATACTGATATGAGTACTTTAACCCCCCTACTGTTAAGAGAAGTGCATTAGCTTCAATGCCACCTTTCTCATATGGTGCTCGCAGGATGATGAACGCTTTGCCACCCCTTCAGATGTGGGTGGTGAAGAAATCAAACTAATCACTTCTGCAGGTCAGGTCTCCAGATGAAAATCATCATCTGAAGAATTTGCTGGAGACCTGAGGAAATACTTGATAGGACGCAAGCTAATGATTGATGAAATAGAAATATTTCACACGTCCTTACATTTCTGTTATGATGAAATTACTGAACTCATGAAATTAGTATCATATTCTTCAAATCTGAAGCATATGAGATGGTAAGCTGTACTAATTCATCTGCAGGAAGACAAACCCAAAAATACTGAGTGGGTTCTTGATAGTGGCTGCACACATCACATGACTGGTGATAAAAGCTTACTGATGAATATGCCACTAACTCCATCACCTCTGAAGCAAATCACATATGCTGATAAAGGTAAAAGCAAGGTATTGGGACTTGGCAAAGTAGCTATTTCCAAGGATAGGCATATGGACAAAGTGATGCTTGTTGAATCTCTTGGTTTTAACCTCATGTCAGTCTCGATGCTTTGTGATCTTGATATGATTGTTATCTTTGGTAGATATAGATGTGTAGTCATCATGGAATCTGACAGATCCAAAGTCTTCGAAGGTGTAAGAAGAGGGGATTTGTACATTGTTGACTTCTCTACAGGTCCTCAACCAGCCACTTGCTTACTAGCAAAAACCTCAGAAGGATGGCTGTGGCACCGAAGACTAGGTCATGCTGGCATGAGGAATTTGCACACACTTGCAAAGAAGAAGCATGTCATTGGCATCGAATCAGTCAAATTCCTCAAGGATCATCTCTGCGGTGCTTGTGAATCTGGGAAAATGACCAGATCCAAGCATCCCTCCAAAACCATCATGACCACTACACGTCCATTTGAATTGCTTCATATGGATTTATTTGCACCTACTCACTATGCAACACTAACCAATGCAGCATCTCTATATGGCTTTGTCATAGTTGATGATTATTCCAGATACACTTGGGTGCATATTATAGTGTATAAAACTGAAGTGCAGGAAATCTTCAAACGATTTTCTTCAAGGGCCTCGACGAACTTCCGCATCAAGATCAAACATATCAGGAGTGATAATGGAACCGAGTTCAAAAACACTAGTCTTGATGACTATCTTGATGAACTTGGTATTACTCACGAATTGTCTGCTCCTTATACTCCTCAGCAGAATGGTGTCGTCGAAAGAAAGAACAGGACTCTGGTTGAAATGGTAAGAACTATGCTTGAAGAATATCAGACTCCTCGTCGCTTCTGGCCTGAAGCAATCAACACTGCATGTCATATCATTAACAGGGTATATCTTCACAAATTCCTCAAGAAAACCTCATATGAACTCCTCACTGACAAGAAACCCAATGTAAGTTATTCCAAAGTCTTCGGTGCAAAATGCTGGATTAGAGATCCTCATCATAGCTCAAAATTTGCACCTAAGGCACATGAAGGTTTTATGCTCGGTTATGGAAAGGACTCGCATACCTACAGAGTCTTCAACAACTATCACAACAAAGTTGTTGAGACTGTAGATGTGCGGTTCGATGAAACTAATGGCTCGCAAAGAGAGCAATTGCCTTCTGATCCAGATAAGCTGTCTCCTGAAGAAGCAATAAAGCTTAAGCCTACTGAAGACATTGTCCCCACTGAGGAAATTGACGAAGAAACGATCCCCATCGCTGATGAAAGCCAAGAAGATGCTCCTGAGGAAATTGCAACAGCACCACTTCCTCAGCCCAGACAAAATCCTCAACTAGCTCATCCGAGGATTGCAAATGAAGTAGAACTTGACAAAATCCTCAACGACATCAACGTGCCAGGTCCTCTCACTCGCTCAAAAGCTTCACACTTAGTTAACTTTTGTGGGCATTTTTCCTTTGTATCCATCACAGAACCCTCAAAAGTAGCTGAGGCTTTTCTGGAACCGGAGTGGATCCAAGCCATGCAAGACGAACTTCTTCAATTCAAGCTGAATGACGTATGGGAGCTCGTCAAACGACTAGATCCTCGCAAGCATAACATCATCGGCACCAAGTGGATTTTCCGAAACAAGCAAGATGAGGACGGTCAAGTGGTGAGGAACAAGGCACGACTTGTAGCCCAAGGCTATACCCAGGTTGAAGGAATAGATTTCGATGAAACTTTTGCACCTGTTGCTAGACTTGAAGCTATTCGAATTCTACTTGCTTATGCTAATCATCATAACATCATCTTATATCAAATGGATGTGAAAAGTGCATTCCTCAATGGTAAGCTTGAGGAAGAAGTATATGTTGCTCAGCCCCCAGGTTTTGAGGATCCAAAGAATCCAGACAAAGTCTTCAGACTCAAAAAGGCTCTGTATGGCCTCAAGCAAGCCCCTCGGGCATGGTATGATACATTGAAGGAATTCCTCATGAAGAAAGGCTTCAAACCTGGTTCACTCGATCCAACTCTTTTCACAAAATCTTATGATAATGAGCTGTTTGTATGTCAAATATATGTTGATGACATCATATTTGGTTGTACTGACAAAAGATACAGTGATGAATTTGCCTATATGATGAGTGAAGAATATCAGATGTCCATGATGGGGGAGCTGAAATTCTTCTTAGGTCTTCAAATTCGTCAACAAAACAATGGAATCTTCATATCACAGGAGAAATACCTCAAGGATGTTCTGAGGAAATTCGACATGCATGAATGCAAAGGTGCCAAGACTTCGATGCCTACCAACGGCCACCTCGGCACTGATGAAAATGGTAAAGAGTTTGATCAGCAGGTATACCGTTCTATGATTGGCTCTTTATTGTATCTATGTGCATCTAGGCCAGATATAATGCTTAGTGTTTGCATATGTGCACGTTTTCAAGCAAAACCGAAGGAATCACACCATAAGGCTGTGAAACATATTCCTCGATACTTAGCTCACACACCGACACTAGGATTGTGGTATCCCAAGGGCTCCAATCTTCATCTGGTAGGGTATTCTGATTCAGACTATGCTGGTGACCGTGTGGATCGCAAGTCAACATCTGGCACATGCCATTTCCTCGGAAGATCACTAGTTTGCTGGTCCTCAAAGAAGCAGAACTGCGTATCACTCTCCACTGCCGAAGCTGAGTACATTGCTGCTGGTTCTTGCTGTGCTCAATTGCTATGGATGAAGCAAACCCTCAAGGACTACGGCATCAACATGAAGAATGTGCCTCTCTACTGTGACAATGAGAGTGCTATCAAGATTGCCTACAACCCAGTGCAGCACTCGAAGACCAAGCACATCCAGATTCGTCATCATTTTCTTCGGGACCATGTCCTCAAGGGCAATATCCTCGTCGACCATCTGAATACTGATGATCAACTAGCTGATATCTTCACTAAGCCCTTGGATGAGAAAAGGTTTTCCAAGTTGCGGTGTGAGCTTAATATCTTAGAATCTTCAAATGTTTTGTAAAAACATGCACACATCCTAACACTTATGCAAAGTTGATGACTTAGATGTGCAACACATGATGAAACGATTTTCTTCAACCAATGAAGAAAGTCACTCTGAATGTGAAGAAATTAACGAAGAAATTGATTCTCAGGGCCCTACGACAATTGTACGCGGCGTCTGTAATCAACATTCTTATATGGTGGGTAACGCCACCGCCCAATGTGAAATTCCTCAAGTTGATTTTCTTCAAATGATCAGTTACCTCACAATGCATTTTTTTTAAATAGTTATTCTTCATTGTGATGATCTATTACAAAATCTTCAAAAACACTTGATGACTTTCATTTGCCTAGGTAGACTGTGATTTCGAGTCCTCAACAGCATTCACTTATTGCTATTTCTTCAAGTTGATGTTTCTGCTAAGTGAATGTGATCGGACCCTACCTTCCCTCTATGCTATACTTATCCAGTCTATTCAATTCTTCATATGCGTTCTACTTGAAACTTTGTTCAAAATCCTCACTGCATCCTTGTCAGCTGATGATTTTGTAACGAAAATCCTCAAATCTTCAAAAATTGTTTTCTTTAAAAAGAACAGTAACTGAACTCCACTTCCCACGATCGGATAACCACAATCTCCACTATCTCCACCGCATCGTACGGAGCTACACGTGTCCTACGGAGACGAGGCAAGGGCTATTCGGTCCGAAACTTTCGCGCCAAACAGTAACTTTCGGGCTATAAATATGTCCTTAACCCCTTCAGTATCTTCTTCTTCGCCTCATCGCTCTCCTGCCATCACTCTCTCCATTGAACCCTAGCGCCACCGCTGGTTGTCTTGTCGCCGGCAAGGAAGAGCTTCACTGCCTCAACCTTTCCGCCGCCAGGATCACGCCGGAGTCGGAACATCTACGTCCGCCGCCGCCATAGACGTCCTGTGCTGCCAAGTTAGGGTGCATTGGACACTTGACCGAAGAGCCTCTCCAACACCACCTTGTGTGTTCTTCGTTCGCACCTTCCAGGGTAAATATATCCCATTTTTACAGAAGATTAGATCTGAAATTTTACCTCTCCCATGTGAAATATGTTTTTCCTCAAGATACGATGCGCACATGATTCCTCAAACACTATCCATCACCACAATCATTGATGAACTAGCTAAGCATCTAAGATTTTCACGAGATTCCTCAATTGTGCGAATTTTCGGATCTGTACAACTCTGGAACCCAAGAACAGTATGCTTAAGCAAATTCCTCAACCACTGGTTATATTCCTCAAACTGTCAAACTTTTTCATTTTCTTCAAATCTGAGAACGCATATGACCTCTCCAAATTCCTCGCAACTATACTCTGTTCACAGGTACACCCATGGCAGCTGATGAATCTCTCGGTTCTCATCACATTAACTCATTTGCAGCGTTTCTGGAAGAAACTCTTCAAGGCTCATCAGAATCTTCAAGAGTTCAAAATCATCAGCAAATTCCTCATCTGAAGAAAATGGAAGAAGAAAGGAAACAGAAGGGAGGAAAGAAACTGGAGCAGAACACAGCTGTTAATATTGCTGATGACATATACATGGACTATTGCACGCCTGATGAAGAACCTGAGACAATGGCTAAAAGAAAGATTAGGCTGCAGAAAATTGAACGCAGATGGGCAAAGGAGTGGAAGGAGTACAGGTTTGTGACTCCAAAATATGCGAAGAAATTTGCGTTGAAGCCTCCTGGCAGAAGGGCTCCACTTGAGGATCATCAAGTAGCTCATCCCTCAAGTCTTATGACACTTGATGACTACCCAGATGAAAAACAAAGGCATCTGGCCAAGCTCAAAAAGCAAGCCGAAACAGAAGTGAAGAAATTTAATGAATCCTCAGCTGCTGCCTGCGGTGCTGCTCATTCCTCAGCAGCAGAAACTTCTGGCTCAGAGATTCCTCAAAAGCAGTTTGCGCCATCAAAGCCAAAGGCTCCAAAGCCTCAAGAGAAGTCTGGACAGGCTTCTGTCACAAAACCCTCAGCTCCAAAACCCTCAGCTCCAAAACCCTCGGTTCCAAAACCGTCAACACCAAAACCATCAGCGCCAAAACCCTCAGCACCCATCTCATCTACACCAAAGTCCTCAACTCCACCTCCAAAACTAGTATAGAAGAAAGTCGTGAAGCCTACGACAACCAGCTCCAGCTCCTCACTCCCAGCTGCAACAAGCTCGGAGACAAAGTCTTCAACACCACTTGTGAAGACTTTGGCAACTACTGAACGTGCACCTCTGCCCAGCCCCAGCAAAATCATCACAGTCCCGTCTGCATCAGAAGGAAGTGATGAGTATGATGATGAAACCCTGCAAGCCATCATCAGAAACAAGCAAGAACGGGTAGCACAAGCATCAGGCAGTGCTATTCCTCTGGACATGGACCCCAAGGTCCTCCTCGACTTCATCAATGTATGGTATGAGGACCCAAACACACCCATTGATGATTTGAAACTTCCTCCTGGCATCAGCCACATGGTGGCCACCTTCATAAACGAAGCCAAGTGGAAGGAACAGAAGGCCAAGCAGGCAAAGATTGCAAAGGCCAGAAAGGAGAAATTCCTCAGGCAAAATCTCCTCAAGCTGACGCCTGAAGCATTGGTGTCAACCCAGGCAGAGCTGCAAGTCTTGACTGACAAGTGTGACAAACTGTCAGACCGCAAAAGCATCAAACGCAATTTCATCAAACTAGCCACTAGTGCTGTTGATGACTACAACAAGCGACACCCACAACCAGCACCAGCTCCTCAGCCCCTGGTTGAGCAGCCAGAAGATGCATCTCCTGATGAGGAGGAAATTCCTCAAGGTGAGGAACAACACCAAGAGCGCCGTGCTGATGAGCCGGCCATTGAAGAAATCATCACCGAGACCGCTCCTGATGAAACTGCAACCCCTGATGCAACTGCTCCTGAACCAGCTGCTTCACCAAAGCAGGCTGATGACTCTCTTCCAGCTGGTTCCTCACTACCAGCTGAAGAATCTGTAGAGAAAACACCTTCACCAAAAGCTTCAAAGGTGAAGAAGGTAATCCCGTCTGCATCAGACGTGAAAAAGACAAGAGCTGCTGAGAAGGAAGCGAAGAAGAGAAAAGCTTCCTCAGCAGAAGAAAAGATTGAGGCAAAACACCTCAAGGAAACTGAAGAATCTGCCCCTGTGGACCCATTTGCCTCTAAATGTTGCACCTTCATATGAAATGGTCGTCATTGGTGACCAAATTACAAGGGCAGATGAGGAAATGAAGGATGCTGCCTCTAAGGAGCATACTGATGAGGAAATCCAGATTGATGAAAGTCATCAACCTCATGTTCCTCAGACAAAGACTACTCAAGCTTCAGCTGCAGCAGCTGATGAATCTGCTTCTGCCACAAAGTCAGCTGATGAAAACCAAGCTGAAGAAAATGTCCATTCTGAGCAGGCTCCTCCCACTGAACAGGCTGACCAAACTCCTCAAGTTGAGAAGGAAGAAGAAATTCCTCAGCCTGAAGCTCAGCCAGAGCAAGAAAAACCAGGTGATGAAATTCCTCAACCTGAGGAAACTGCTGAAGAAAATGTTCCCGCCCCTGACAATGAATTCATTGTGCTCAACCCAGAGACTACCATGGTTGTTTCCCCTCCCATTCCTCAGCACAATATCAAGCCAGTTCAGCGCCAGCCATTCTCGAAACGGCCAAAGTTTCAGAAAGAAAATTTCTTTGAGGAACGCATGTATTTCATCGGAGAGAATCCCTATGACAAGCCTCAAATGAGGCATCTGAAGTTTTGGACAAGGACTCAGATGAACTATTATGCTTCTGTGCTCTGTGGACGCAACAAGATATTCCAGCACCGGCACATTCCTCATGATGAACTTGAAGAAATTCCCTGCATGGAACCAGACCTTAGTGTACTCCATGATGCAGGTTTGCTCCCTATGTGCTCAGACATATCAGATTGGAATAGTGAGCTTATTCTTCAGTTCTATGCAACTCTGCACATCTCGGGCAATGCTGATGACATCAACACTTGGGTGTTCGACTGGATGACCCAAAACACTCACTACAGTGCTCCAGCGTCTGAACTCCTCAGAGAACTGCCCGTACCAATTCCTTCAGACGGGGCAGTGAAGCTTTATGGTGAGCGTGAGCTGCCAGATGGAATGATGGAAGTCCTCATGAAGCCTTTGGCTGCAGGAAAACCCTCAAGAACCACATTCCTCGTCCATGAGCTCAAGTACACACCCCGGTCTGTCTACTGCATTCTCTGCAGTGTGCTCGCGCCAATCAAAGGCCATGACGGTGAAGAAGATGTTGTCGGCCTCATGAAGAATATCCTCTTCAACATCATTCACGGTATCCCCATGAATATCCATGATTTCTTCTTGAGGACTTTGGCTGACAATGCAATGTGCCCCTATGATCACAAAATTTATGCACCATGGATCATGAGATTCCTCAGGACTAGGACATGCATCAACTTTCACGCAGATTTCCAGAACCATGTTGGTTATATGCCTCCTATCCGGGTCAACAAGAAGACTTTCGAGCCCATTGAGGGAAAAGGAAAGTCTGTGATTGATGAAGGCAGCAGGCCTCTTGATGGTCAATTTAAAGAGCCAGACGCATATTCTTCATGGGACGATACTGAGACTCGTCCACCCAGCCCTGTTCCTCCTCGCGTGCTAAACACCAGAGAGCTTCTTCTCAGTCTTCATCAGAAGGTAGATCACAACCACAAATGGGTTTGGTGCCATTGTGAAAACCCTCACTGAGACCCAGAACTCTGTGAAACTTAATCATCACTATCTGCATGAGGTTTTCGATCGCACCTGGGCTACTCTTGCACATCTGAAGACCCAGACTGAGCTTGAAGAAATGAACTTTGAGCAAGACTTTGAGTGGTCGTGGCCTCCCAAGAAGAAGTTCAGGCCCATTCCAGTGCCAGATCTTGAAGACAGCTCCTTCTCGTCATTCCGCACCGCCGAATCTGATGAGGAACAACTCGACACCGCAAAAGGCCCAAGGAAGAAGACTACACCCAAGAAGCGCCAAGGATCTTCATCAACCGCAAAGAAATGAAGTCTTCACGGGCGTTAGTCCTCAGTTTGTCCTTTTTTGTCACTTGATGACAAAGGGGGAGAAACTTGAGAGTTAGTCTTCAAACGGGATTTATTTTTGGGGCTTATGAACTATATTTAAGTTAAAAACTCTTGGCTCTTCTGAAGTTTTTATGTAATGAGTTGTAACTTAAGCCCGATGGTACTCTGACGCTTTTGAACGTTTTTCTTCGCATGCTTATTCCTCAAGTTTTAATGCACGCATGCTGAAATTCGTCAGATACCATTTGCCATCATGCATCTTCATTTTCTTCATATGATATGTTATATGTATGCATGATTTACAAGATTCAGGGGGAGATCTCCATGATATAAATCATCAATGTGCATCTGCTATAAAAGCAGAATCCTCAAGGTATGCACATCTTTAGGGGGAGTCTCTGTGAATCTTGTTTTCAAATTCCTCAAATGAGTATTTACACTTCATATTTTTGATCCATGTTGAAGACTTAACCTAATTGTCAGCAACCACCAAAAAGGGGGAGATTGTAAGTGCATCTAGTGCCCCTTAGTGATTTTGGTGGTTTGAAGACTTATAGGTTAAGTATCTAATGTGTTTATAAGTGTACACATGATCTATAAGTCATTGAGGAGTTTGAGATATTTGAAGAATATCGACCCCTAAAAATATATGTCTTCAGTTGAAGAAATTGGTCTGAAGCTGAAGAAATGAATCACGAGGAATCTGCGATGAAATTGATATTCCTCATGAAGATATTGATATTGAGAAGATCGGTGGTTCCTGAAGAAAATCATTTCGAAGAAATTGAAGCGTGAAGATTTACGTTTTCTGTTTTACTTCCTTCGCATTTGATGAATAGGAACACCGTACTGTTAAAGGGGGTCAAAGTAACGCTATGGAATGAATTTCCTCATGATGCTCAACCCAAGCCAAATCCTACCAAAAGCCTCAAGTGAGGAATATGAGTGACATGAGGACTCTCACAGTTGAGAGTCCCGACCGTTTTGATAGCCACGCCAAGTCACTGGTCTTATCCACTCCAACGGTCATATTATTTAAGGGCATTAATGTCAAATCATGTCGGGATGCTCCCAGGCTATAAATAGCCGCCCCCCACAACCACTAGCTGGTTGGCTGCTCCGTTAGAAAGCGACACTTGTCATAAGAGCAACCCAATTCCTCAGAGCCTTCGAGAGTAAATCATATTGAGCCTTCGAGAGTAAACCAGATGTACAACTGTCAGAGCAGTTGGAACTGGGTCATCAACAACAGTCTTCACCAAGAATCGGGTTCTAATTCCTCAACTCTTTACTTTCTCTATATTATGTGTTGATGACTTTCACTGTGACTGTTTGAAGAATTTGCTGAAGACTTTCTCCGAATTTCCTCAACCCCAAATTCTTCACAATAGTTAATCATCATCTATATTCTGCGTGCCTGCTTACTGTGCAATCTGTTTTCATAATCTTCACTCTGTAATACTGCTGTTGTGACCGTTTGCACGACTGATCCTTAACTCTGTCTGCTGTAAGTTAGTCATCAGTGAGGAATTTCCTCAAAAGGAATTTCCTCAGTGATGAAATTCTAAAAATCTCCTATTCACCCCCCTCTAGTCGATATAACGCACTTTCAATCTTGTATAATTTTTTCTAAAAAATTATATATTAGCCCCCAAGTGTCAGAGATGTTGCTTGCAATAATTCTGGGACTTGCCCCTAGATAATATATTTTGACAGGAATCTCTTGCCCAAGCTGAGGCGTCATTTGGCGACTTAAAGAAAAGTTTAGCCGACCAGCAAGAAGCGCGGGCAAAATCAGAAGAAAAATGTCAAGTGGTCTTATCTGAGATGGAGATGCTGAAGGCCACCCACAATAAGGCCCAAGCTGACCAAGACGCCGCGGTAACGCAAACGGAAAAAGCTGAAGCAAAACTGGAAGCCGTGCAACAAGAGCTGGCCGGTTTAAAGCAACATATCTCCAACATGGCACATGCTATCTTTGATAAGAAGCAAACCTTGATATTGTACTTTGTAAAAACTTAGTATGAAGAAGTTACTGACCATCATTATCCCTTATATAGGTCCAAGAGCCGCCAACCTTCAGGATGATTGTATCTTGATGCTAAAGGCGATTTATACATTAATAGAGCAACTGTATACCGGAAGCGTGCTGACCGTGAAGGCAGTGATGGGCGCCAAGGAACCCATAACATCGATCAAAAAGATGCTTGGCTGCTTATCCACCCTTCCGCCTCAGATAGGTGAGCTAACACGATCAGCTGCCCAGAAAGGGGTACTGACTACGTTGAGTCGGTGCTTAGCATACGCCCCAGAGCTGAAACCCGAAGAAGTAGCAGCAGGCTTTCCCCAGCTCAAGGACGACGGGTCATAATTTACTCAAGATGACTATCAGCGTGTTGTCAAAGAATCTCGCCCGGCGGCGACTCAGCTTGCAACAAGCTTGGATTTGTCAAAGTATTAAGCTGCTTATGATGACAAGAATAAGAAGATAAATCCGCTAACCTTTGTGACAACCAGCTTGACTCCTCGTCGACCCAAGAACCCTTTTGATTTGGAGGTGGATCTCTCGACATTTTTGAATGATGAAGATGAATTCGCCTCCTTATCCAAGTGTAATTGGGTGTTGGGCGACTTACAGCTTGAAGTCGGCCAGAGCTCAAAGCAAACTGACACGGGGACACCAGCAGAGTAGTTCTTCATGGATTTGGCCATCAAAGCCATGTAATAGTTTATTCGTAGAAAACAACCTTGTTCCGTGATTTCTGTAAAACCCTTGCGTCGCTCTGAGGGCGCCTTATGATGCTTGACCCGCCATGGCAGCAGTGATTTTGATCATCAATCTGTTAGGCTAAAAACATACACCAAACCACCTCAGTGAGTAATGGATGATAATAAATAATAACTGACTCGGGATGTTCCGGTGAGTCGGAAAATTTTGCAAAACCTTGTGGCAGTGCCAGGAAGGTGAAAGTAAAAAATTTCATCGGCTCGTTCAAGTCGCGACAGGATAGGACGAGTTTATATAAACTCAAGTGCTACCCGAGGGAGACTTTTTGTGTAAAAAAGCTCAAGTATTTAGACC
Source organism: Hordeum vulgare subsp. vulgare (assembly GCF_904849725.1). NCBI lineage: Eukaryota > Viridiplantae > Streptophyta > Magnoliopsida > Poales > Poaceae > Hordeum > Hordeum vulgare. The sequence continues at coordinate 564,664,284 of NC_058524.1, read as the reverse complement.
GGCTGATCAGGCACAAGTCAAGCTTCAATGAAGCAGGTTTAGTGAACCAATGGTTTCTCTATTTTCCATGTGGGGCGCTAGCCGGTACCAGACATGTTTTAACCAAGGCGAGTTCAGGGTCCATAAAGCGGAGTAACTCGCCAAGAGTTCATGGGTCCATATGGCGATTCGGCCAACACACAGTCCAGTATAACCATTTGTAATGCGGTAATTTTTGGCAGGCCAAATGGGTAGTAAGGATCATCTGAGTGAGAGGAAGCCCCCAAGTGACCTATGATTAGGGGAAAGACCGGTCATAGGATTGTAGAAGCGTATACGCTATTACCACAAAACGACTTGGGAACAAATAGCCCCCAAGTAAGCCGGCCTAATCCACAGAATCATATAAGGCGCCTATGTTTGAATCACGCGCTTGTAGCGACTTGATCCTCTTTGGCTTATCGATACCCAGTGTTGTAATAAGTGCATCATGGCGACTTATGCTCTCTGGTATGGATAGCGTCCATGGTTGGGCGACTTGTTAGGGAGCAAATAAAAATCCATACTTTCAATAAGATGAAATAGCAGGAAAGCCCCCTAGTTCGTGGGCATCAATTTTATTGCTTCATAAAAATGAAAAACTTGCAATTTTTCAAGAGAAGAAAAAACGGAGCCAATAGCTCAAGTGTAATAAGGCCGCAAGTGGGCTATGTTCCAGGGGCGAGTTGACTCAGCCTCCGTGGTTGGCCGATCAGGCCGAAGATCCACCAGATAGTATGACCCGTTGCGAAGGCTTTTGCTGACGACGAACGGTCCTTCCCATGGTGGTGATAACTTATGCATGCTAGTGCGATCTTGGATCAATCGAAGCACTAAGTCGCCCTCCTGAAAAGTTCGGCTCTTGACCCGGCGGCTGTGGTAATGCCGCAAGTCTTGCTGATAAATAGCCGATCGGGCGGCAGCCAAGTCGCGCTTCCTCCAAAGCGTCCAAAGAATCTTGATGCGCCAACTCGTTATCCTGTTCCACATAAGCGACAACTCTATGCGAGTCATGCCTAATGTCAGTGGGAAGAACAACTTCTGCTCCGTATACCAGGAAAAAAGGAGTAAAACCCGTAGAACGGTTTGGGGTGGTCCTGATGCTCCACAGTAGTGAAGGAAACTCCTCAGCCCAACACCCTGGGGTGCGTTCCAGGGGAACCATAAGTCGGGGCTTGATTCCTCGCAATAATTCCTGATTCGCCCGTTCCGCCTGCCCATTAGATTGTGGATGAGCAACTGCAGAGACATCAAGTCGGATGTGCTCGCGGTGGCAAAACACATACATCGCTCCTTGTGATAGATTAGTACCATTATCAGTAATAATGTTGTGTGGATATCCGAACCGGAAGATCTGTTTTTTTAAGAACTTGACCGCTGTCTCCGCATCACAAGCACCAACAGGTTCTGCTTCGACCCACTTGGTAAATTTATCAACCGCCACCAGCAGATGAGTTTTTTTGTTGGATGACATCTTAAAGGGGCCAACCATGTCTAGCCCCCAAACCGCAAAAGGCCAAGTAATAGGTATCATCCTTAATTCCTAAGCCTACTTATGAGCCCGTCGTCCGTAGCGCTGGCAACCATCACATCGACGAACTATCTCTTCTGCGTCTGCATGAGCCGTCAACCAAAAGAATCCGTAACGGAATGCCTTTGAGACCAGGGAACGTGACCCAACATGATGCCCACAATCTCCGGCATGGATGTCGTTCAAAATTACGCATCCTTCTTCGGAAGAAACGCATCGTCGGAATACCCCAGAAGTGCTTCGCTTATATAGTTCGCCATTGATGATGACCATGGATTTGCTCCGACGGATAATTTGGCGAGCCAACACCTCATCCGAAGGTAACTCGCCTCGTGCAAGATATGCCAAATAAGGACGAACCCAATCCGGCATAACACGGAGAGTCGCCACAAACTGGGACTCAGGGTCTGGTATTGCCAACTCCTCATCTAAGGGCAACCTTACGGAAGGATTATGCAAAATATCCAGAAAGACATTGGGAGGAACCGGCTTACGTTGTGAGCCGAGGCGTGAAACGGTGTCATCTGCTTCGTTAAGGCGTCGATCGATATGATCAACTTGATAGCCATGGAAATGACCCGCCACATCAGATACTGCCCTTTTGTAAGCCGCTATCAGGGGGTCCCGAGAATCCCAAGTACCTGAAACTTGCTGAGCCACCAGATTAGAATCGCCAAGACATCCGATTCGCGTGAGGTTCATCTCCTTGGCAAATCACAAACCATGAAGCAAGGCTTCATACTCTGCAGCGTTGTTGGTGCATGGAAACATGAGTCGGAGGACATAATATAATTTGTCTCCCTGGGGCGAAATCAACACCACGCTAGCCCCCGAGCCTTTCAGTTGCCTAGACCCATCAAAGTAAATAGTCCAGTACATGAGGTCGGGCCTGTCTTCCGGAATCTGCAACTCGGTCCAATCGTTGACGAAATCAACCAAGGCCTGGGACTTGATAGCCGTGCGAGGGGTGTACCGCACGTGGTGCGGCCCAAGTTCGATCGCCCATTTGGCGATTCGCCCTGTCGCTTCTCGGTTTCGGATGATGTCCCCGAGAGGAGCGGAGCTAACCACAGTGATGCGATGCTCTTGGAAATAGTGTTTGAGCTTCCGACTCGCCATAAAGACCCCATAGACCAGCTTCTGCCAGTGCGGGTAACGTTGCTTGGAGAGGGTTAGCACCTCACTAATGAAGTACACCGGGCATTGTACCTAATATTCCTTCCCTTCTTCCTTCCGTTCGACAGCCAATACCACGCTCACCGCCTTGGAGTTTGCCACGATGTACAGAAGCATAGGCTCTTTTTCAGTCGGGGCGGCCAAAACCGGCGGGTTGACCAGCTGCTGCTTCAAGGCTCCAAAAGCTTCATTGGCCTCATCTGTCCAAAAAACGGTCAGATTTCTTAAGCAACTGATAGAGGGGAATAGCTTTTTCCCCCAGGCGGCTTATGAAGGGACTTAAAGCCGCGATACGACCCGCCATCCATTGAACTTGATTGATATTCGCTGGTTTCCCAAGCGAAGTAATCGCCTCAATTTTGTCCGGGTTGGCCTCAATGTCGCGCTCGGACACTAGGAAACCCAACAACTTTCCTGCGGGGACGCCAAAGACACACTTGGTGGGATTAAGCTTCATCTGATATACCTGCATGTTGTCAAAAGTTTCCCTTAAATCTTCCAAGAGCGTCTCCCTCCTATGAGTTTTAACCACAATGTCATCAACGTAAGCGTGGATGTTGCGTCCGATTTGGCCACGGAGACAATTTTGGATGCAACACTGGTAAGTCGCCCGAGCGCTTTTGAGCCCAAACGACATGGACACATAACACAAAGCCCCGAAGGGGGCTATAAAAGTTGTCTTCTCCTGATCTTCCACAGCCATCTTAATTTGGTGATATCTGGAATAAGCGTCCAGGAAACACAAGCACTCGCAGCCCGCCACTGAATCAATGATTTGATCCATGCGGGGAAGGGCGAAAGGGTCCTTTGGACAAGCTCTGTTAAGATCTGTGTAATCAATGCACATGCGGAAGGTGCCGTTCTTCTTGAGCACCAGGACCGGGTTGGCCAACCACTTGGGGTGGAAGACCTCTACGATGAACCCGGCGGCCAAAAGACGGGCGACTTCTTCCCCGATTGCCTTGCGTCGTTCCTCATTGAACCTGCGAAGATATTGCTGAATCGGCTTTGCTTTTGGTCAACATTAAGATGGTGCTCAGTGAATTCTCTCGGTACACCAGGCATGTCAGAAGGTTTCCACACGAAGATGTCCTGGTTCTCACGGATGAATTCGATGAGCGCGCTTTCCTATTTAGGATTCAGACCCGCCCCAATAGTAAACTGCTTGGATGAGTCGCCGGGGACGAAATCCACCATCTTAGTGTCATCAGTTGGTTTGAACTTGAGGGGCGGGTCAACGTCTGTTGTTGGCTTCTTTAGAGGTGACATATCTGCTGGATCAACATTGGCCTGGTGATATTTGAGCTCTTCTGCAGCGCAGGCGACTTCTGTGTAAGCCGCATCCCCTTCCTCACACTCTCTCGCTATCTTCCTGTCACCATCAACCGTGATGGGTGCCTTAGGGACATGCATCTTGAGTTTAAGGTAAACATAGCAGGGGCGAGCCATGAAACGGGCGTCAGCCAGTCGCCCAAACAGCACATGAGAAGGGCTCTTTAACTTGACCACCTCAAATATAAGCGACTCACTCCTGTAATTGGACGCTGTTCCAAACGCCACTATGAGTTTAACCCGGACTATGGGGTATGCCGACTTACCTGGGAAAATTCCAGGGAATACCGTGGTTGACGACATTAAGTCCTTCTCCGGCAGGTTCATCCTTCAAAAAGTGTTGAAGTATAGTATGTTGATGCTACTACCAGCATCCATCAGCACCTTCGATAAGGTATATCCCCCGACTTGAGGAGCCACGACCAACGCTAAGTCGCCGGGGTTGTCAACTCTGGGCGGGTGATCCTCCCTACTCCATGATATAATCTGCTCCGACCAGTGGAGGTACCTAGGGAGTGCCGGCTCAGATACACTCTACGCTCGGTGACTCACCTTTTTTATCACGCTTGCACGCATTGGTGGTGAAGACGTGGTATTGCCCGTTGCTTAATTGTTTGGGATTGTTGCGAAACCCACCATGATCATCATGCCCCTGTGGTGCCCCCTGTGGGGGTGGCCTCTGAAAAGCTCTGGGCGGGTTATACCACTCTTGGTTATGCACTGGATACTGGCCGCTGCTTGGCTGTGAGCCTCCCTGAGCCCCCGGTTCGGGGAAGCCGCCGAACGGGTTCTAGCGTTGATTAGGTGCACCGAACTGTTCTTGCCGTTGGTCCAGGTCGCCATTTTGGCCCTTTTTGATTGCCTCCGCCCGAAATTACGTAACAGTCCTCCTAGGAATGAATCGCCGGTTCGTCCGCCGTGGCGTGGTGCGGGCACGGGCCCTTGAGTATCTCGTTGTAATTGCACGGCTTCTTGCCACTGTAACCCCTCTTCTTTTGGCACTGTATGCCGTTGTTGGCATTGGTGTTGGCGACGAAGTCCGTGGATCCTTCCTGCTGCCTTCTCTTGCCGCTCCCCCAATGATTATGGTGGGCGCGTCCCTGGAATCGGGTATAGTTTTTGGTTGACTCGCCTTTCCTCGGCAAGTTGGCCTTACCGCCATCCTCTCCTGGATCTTTGGTATCGTCCGCCTCGGCGTACCTGGTGAGGGTGTCCATCAGTTCCCCCATATCCTGGACCTTTCGCTTGAGTCGCCCCAACTTCTGTACCAAGGGTTCATAGTGGCAGTTTTGCTCCAAGATCAGCACATCCTGAGCCGCCGTGATGCCGTCCGACGAGTGAATGATTTCCGCGACCCGCCGCGTCCAGCGGTGGGCCGACTCATCAGGGCGCTGAATGCAATGTTGTAAATCGAGTATTGTCATTGGGCGCTTGCCAGTTCCCCGAAAGTTTTTGATGAAACATTCTTTCAATTTAGCCCAAGTTTGGATGGAGTTGGGGGGAAGGTTTTTCAACCAAGTTCGCGCCGTCCCGTCGAGCATCATTGTGAAGTACCTGGCGCAGATTGCTTCATTTACATCGAGCATGTCCATGGCAATTTCGTAACTCTCAACCCATGACGCCGGCTCAAGGTCTGGGGTGTAGTTAGGCACCTTCCTTGGTCCTTTAAAATCCTTCGGCATCCGCTCATTGCGAAGGGCGGGGGCCAAGCATGGCACCCCTACCTGCCTGCCGCCTCCAACTGTCGTGATTTTGTCACGGCAGATGTCCTCGTGAAAGGACTTAGTGTTGGAGCCATTGCACCTTGGTGGCGACTCAAAGGGGTTGAACGGGAGAGAGACAGAGATTTACCCAAGTTCGGCCCCTCGAGAGGAGGTAAAAGCCTATGTCCTGCTTTGTGTTGTATTGATGATGTTTTGATTACAAGGAAGGCGTAACTTGCCTGACCTAGCACTCGATGATTTCTAACCTGCCCTCTCCTTCCCCGGGACTCACCTTTATATACAGGTTGAGCCCTTAGGGTTTACAAGAGTCCTTACCATCACGCAAGTCATGATTCTTTCTATCTCTAAGTCGCCGTGCTTTCGAAGACTTGGAGGTCTTCCAAATGATTGATTCCCCACGAAGATCTTGAACTGCCGTCTAGCTCCTGGACTCACAGGCCAAAGCTTGAATCGCGAAAGGATGAGTCGCCCGGTTGGTGACCCGGCCCAACTAGGGCGGGTCACACAACAGTTAATATCCCCAACAGTTCTGCTTCGCACAAACGCAAAAAGAAACACAAAAAACACAATCATAACAGAATTAGGAAAGTGTGGAAAAGACAAAATAGAAAGAAAAAGGATAGATTTTTTGGGTTGCCTCCCAACAAGCGCTTTTGTTTAACGCCCTTAGCTAGGGGAAATGTGATGGAATCACGTATAGTCATCTTTGGTGCTCAAACCATAAGTAGCCCTCATCATAGATTCCTAAGGCAATCTTATTTTTTTTCTAGGAAAGTGCTCCATGCCCTTCTTTAAAGGAAATTGAAATCTAATATTCCCTTCCTTCATATCTATGATAGCACCAATAGTCCTTAGGAAAGGTCTACCAAGAATAATGGGACATGAAGGATTGCAATCTATGTCAAGTACAATTAAATCCACGGGTACATAGTTCTTATTTGCAACAATAAGAACATCATCGATCCTTCCCATGGGTTTCTTGACAGTAGAATCCGCAAGACGCAAATTAAGAGAACACTCTTCAATCTCATGAAAACCAAGAATATCACATAAAGACTTTGGAATCGCGGAAACACTAGCACCCAAATCACACAAAGCATTGCACTCATAGTTTTTTATCTTGATTTTGATAGTAGGTTCCCACTCATCATGAAGTTTTCTAGGTATAGACACTTCTAATTCGAGCTTCTCTTGAAGAGATTTCATCATAGCATCTACGATATGTGCGGTAAAGGCTTTGCTTTGGCTATAAGCATGTGGAGAGTTTGTAATGGATTGCATCAAAGAAATGCATTCAAACAAGGAGCAATTATCATAATTGAATTCTTTGAAATCCAAAGTGGGAGTTTCATTACTACCCAAATTTTTGATTTCTTCTACTCCACTCTCCACACCTTTATCATCAAGATAGGTGGACTCCGAATCATTGGGGCATTTTTCAACCAAAGTGGATTCATATCCAGCCCCTTCATCAATAGGTTTGACATGCGAAAACAAAGATTCAAGAGGAGACACACCAAGCACTTTAAGATCTTCATAATTTGCATCACTAGAACGCACCCTTTTAAACCATTCATGCCTAGCGCGAATTTGGGCGGTTCTTTCTTTGCTCTCATTCATGGAGACACACATAGCTTTCAAAGTTTCATCCAAGTTGACCTTGGGAGGAGCATATCTAACTTTCAAAGCATCAATATCACAAGACATCCTATCAACGCTCTTTGCCAAATCGTCTATTTTGAGTAGTTTTTCCTCTATGGACGCATTGAAAATATTTTGAGAGTTGATGAACTCTTTGATATTACTCTCTAAATCAGAGGGTCATTTGTTTTGATTTCCATAAGTGTTGTTGTAGGAATTGCCATAGTTGTTAGAGGAGTTACTAGGAAAAGGCCTAGGAACATAGTTTCCTCTAAAATCATTGTTGTTGCCAAAATTGTTCCTACCAACAAAATTCACGTCCAAACTAGCATTGCTACTCTCAATCAAAGAAGATAGTGGCATGTCATTAGGATCTACAGTAGCGTTTCTACTAGCAACCAAATTCATCAACTCGTCGATCTTAGCACTAAGCGAGTTAATTTCTTCTATAGCGCGTACCTTTTTGCTAGCAGGTGACCTTTCAGTGTGCCACTGAGAGTAGTTGGTCATGATATTGTCTAGGAGTTTTGTAGCGTCTCCTAACGTGATTTCCATGAACGTTCCACCTGAGGCGGAGTCCAAGATATTGCGAGAAGCGAAATTCAAGCCAGCGTAAAAGATTTGTATAATCATCCACAAACTCAAGCCATGAGCGGAACAATTTCTAATCATAAGCTTCATCCTCTACCAAGATTGTGCAACTTGTTCATGATCAAGTTGTTTGAAATTCATGATATCATTACGTTAGGAGATGATCTTAGCCAGCGGAAAATACTTGGATATGTAAGCATCTTTGCACTTATCCCAAGAATCGATACTATTTTTAGGCAAAGAAGAAAACCAAGTTTTTGTGCGATCTCGCAACGAGAAAGGAAAAAGCTTCAACTTAATCACGTCATTATCCACATCTATTTTCTTTTGCATATCGCAAATCTCAATGAAGGTATTGAGATGGGATGCGACATCTTCACTAGGAAGGCCAGAGAATTGCTCTTTCATAACAAGATTCAGCAAAGCTGCGTTGATTTCATACGATTCCGCACTAGTGGCGGGAGCAATCGGGGTACTAATAAAATCATTATTATTAGTGCTCAAGAAGTCGCAAAGTTTTTTGTTTTCAGCCATGATGACTTCAACAAACAAACAAGCACACAAGCAAGCAAGAACACCGGCAAAGGAAAACGGCAAAGGCAAAAGAAAACGGCAAAGGAGAAAGGCAAATGAAAACGGCAAATGTGAAGTGGGGGAGAGGAAAACGAGAGGCAACTGGCAAAAAAGTAAATGCAAGAGATGAGTTTGTGAGACCTACTTGGATAGATCTCTCCTACCCCAGCAACGGCGCCAGAAATACTTCTGCTACTGCAACAAAAGACCTTTCAACGGCGCCAAAAACGTGCTACGGCACCAGGAATTCTTCTGCTACGGCTACGCCTTAAGGGACTTCCTAGGAAAATATGCAAAGGATTTCCCCCGTGGCCTTGGAGCCTTGCGTTGGTGTTCCCTCGAAGCGGAAATGGTGATGTAGCGCAGCGGTGGTAAGTATTTCCCTCAGTTTGAGAACCAAGGTATCGATCGAGTGAAGGAGTATCACAAGTGCCTGCACAAACAAAAAAAGCTTGCTCCCAACGCTATGAAGGGGTTTTCAATCCCTTATAGATTGTTCACCAAGTGAGAACTGAAAGCAATAAAGTAACAAAGCAAAGCAAAAGTGAAAGTGGAAACGATAGGTGTGAATAGACCCGGGGGCCGTAGTGTTTACTAGTGGCTTCTCTCATGAAAGCAAGTAGACGGTGGGTGAACAAATTACTGTCGAGCAATTGATAGAACCACGCAAAGTCGTGACGTCATCTATGGCAATGATTATATCTATAGGCATCACGTCCAAAACAAGTAGACCGATACTTTCTGCATCTACTACTATTACTCCACATGTCGACCGCTATCCAACATGCATCTAGTGTATTAAGTCCAAAAGAACAGAGTAACACCTTAAGCAAGATGACATGATGTAGATGGACAATCTCATATCTACGACAAAGGCCACCTTGTTACCCTTGATGGCAACTACACGATGTATGCCTTGCTGCCCCTACTGTCACTCGGAAAGGTCACCACACTATAAGAACCCAAAACCAAGCTCTTCTCCCATTGCAAGAATCATAGATCTAGTTGTCCAAACAAAACCCAAGACCCGGGGAGACCTACAAGGATATCAAATCATGCATATAAGAAATCAGCAAAGACTCAAATATATATCATAGATAATCTGATCACAAATCCACAATTCATAGGATCTCAACCAACACACCGCCAAAGCGGATTACATCAGATAGATCTCCATGAAGATCATGGAGAACTTTGTATTGAAGATCCAAGAGAGAGAAGAAGCCATCTAGCTACTAACTACGGACCCGTAGGTCTGAAGTGAACTACTCACGAGTCATTGGAGGGGCGATGATGTTGATGTAGAAGCCCTCCAACTCCAAAGTCCCCTCCGGCAGGGCACCGGGAAGGGTCTCTAGATGATATCTCGTGGAAACAGAAGCTTGCGGCGGCGGAAAAGTATTTTTGTGGATCCCTTGATTTTTTTCTGTATTTTAGGGAATATATAGGCGAAGGAGCTAGGTCAGGGGGGCGCCAGGGAGGCCACAAGCCTGCTGGCTGCCGCCCCCCTGGTGGCGGATAGGGGGCTTGTGGGCCCCGTGTAGCCCTCCTGGCTTGGCCCTCAAGCCCCCTGATCTTCTTCCGTTCGGGAAAAATTTATTTCGGGGATTTTATTCCATTTGGACTCCGTTCCAAAATCAGATCTGAAAAGAGCCAAAAACACAGAACAAACAGGAACTGGCACTTGGCACTGAATTAATAAGTTAGTCCCAAAAAAGTTATAAAAGGTACATAAAAACATCCAAAGATGACAAGATAATAGCATGAAACCATCAAAAAGTATAGATACGTTTGAGACGTATCACGGAGCTACGAGGCACGGAAGAGCGTGGGATGAGAGGGGAAATGACGACGAGCTCACGGCGGTTCCGATGGTGTTGTTGGCAGGCTCGGGGGTGTGCCGGAGGAAGCGAATCGACGGAAGAGGTCCGTCTGCCGGAGGTGGAGAAGATGGCGGCGATGGCGACGACAGGGGGCCTTCGGGCTTGATTCTTTCTTCCAGGAGACGGGGAGGAGCACGACGGAGCTCTGGGACATGGTAGCTGGGCTAGAGGGACCAGTGGCCATGGCTATGATGGATGGCGGCGACAAGCAGTGCTCGGCCATGGCCGGGAGAGAGCAAGAGAGAGAAGGAGGGGAGCCCGAGAGGGGTGAACAAGACAGAGGGGGCTCTGGGGCATCTACATGCGAGGGGATAAGCACGGGGAGGTAGCAGGAGGTGGTGATGACCCACAAGTATAGGGGATCCATCGTAGTCCTTTCGATAAGTAAGAGTGTCGAACCCAACGAGGAGCGGAAGGCTCTGATAAACGGTTCTCAGCAAGGTAATAACTGCAAGCACTGAAAGTAGCGGTAACAAGTGATGATGTAGCGAGGTGCAACGTAGCAAGTGAAAAGTAACAAGTAAGAAGTACTAGCAATGGTGCAACAAGTGGCCCAATCCCTTTTTTAGCAAGGGACAAGCCTGAACAAAGTCTTATAGGAGGAAAAACGCTCCCGAGGACACCTGGGAATTTCTGTCATACTAGTTTCATCATGTTCATGTGATTCGCGTTCGTTACTTTGATAGTTTGATATGTGGGTGGACTGGCACTTGGGTACTGCCCTTACTTGGACAAGCATCCCACTTATGATTAACCCCTCACGCAAGAATCCGCAACTACGAAAGAAGAATTAAGACAACGTCTAACCATAGCATTAAACTAATGGATCCAAATCAGCCCCTTACGAAGCAACGCATAGACTGGGGTTTAAACTTCTGTCACTCCAGCAACCCATCATCTACTTACTAATCCCCAATGCCTTCCTCTAGGCCCAAGTATGGTGAAGTGTTATGTAGTCGACGTTCACATAACACCACTAGAGGAAAAGACAACATACAACATATCAAAATACCGAACGAATACCAAATTCACATGACTATTAGTAACGTGACTTATCCCATGTCCTCAGGAACAAAAGTAACTACTCACAAAGCATAATCATAATCATGATCAGAGGTGTAATGAATAGCATCAAGGATCTGAACATAAACTCTTCCACCAAGTAATCCAACTAGCATCAACTACAAAGAGTATTCAACACTACTAGCAACCTTACAAGTACCAATCGGAGTCGCGAGATGGAGATTGGTTACAAGAGATGAACTAGGGATTGGAGAGGAGATGGTGCTGATGAAGATGCCTCCCCTCCGACGAGAGGAGTGTTGGTGTTGACAATGGCGACGATTTCCCCCTCCGGGAGGGAAGTTTCCCCAGTAGGATCGTCCTGCCGCAGCTCTAGATTGGATCTGCTCAAGTTCCGCCTCGTGGCGGCAGCGAAACCATGAAAAAGCTCCCTCTTCAAATAAACCTTGAAAAATAAGAGAGAAAAGGCATAAATATGGTACCACAAAGTAATATAACAGCCCATAAAGCGATAAATATCAACATGAAAGCATGATGCAAAATGGACGTATCAATTTCCCCAAGCTTAGACCTCGCTTGTCCTCAAGCGAAAACCAAGTTCCATAAACATGTCCACATGTTTAGGGACGAAGGTGTCGATAAAACATAATACGGACATGAGGGCATCATGATCACACATAGAACAGCAATAAATCACAAAGATTCTTATGGGAAAGTAACAATTCCTTCACAAAGCAAAGTATGAAGCAAAAACCTTATCGAGAAGTATCAAACAACAGTCCAAAGTCATTGAAGCAATTGCAATTTATCATAACATCAGAAAGAGTCAAATAAGAGCTTGTAAGGCAAACCCACATACTCAATCATCTCTTTTATTTTCCACAATTGTTACAACTCACGTGGTACTCATGGTATCAAAGTTTCTGCTCGACACAGAGGAAGATAGGGGCTTATAGTTTTGCCTCCTAACTATTTACCTCAAGGGTAAAGTCAACAATAATAAAGCATAAGTACTCAACTCCAAGTTGATGTATGAATATAGATCTTTCCCAAGCATGTGACGGTAGCCAAGACAAAGGCAAAAATAGGGAATTGGTGAAGATCACCATGACTCTTACATGGGCAAAAAGTAAAGGTACAAGATAGGCCCTTCGCAGAGGGAAGCAGAGGTTGTCATGCGCTTTTGAGGTTTGAATGCATGCCCTCTTAGTGTGGAGGAACGTCACTTTATATTGCCTCCTGTGATAAAGAACTTTATTATGAGGTCTGTTGCTTTTATGTCTTCCTCATTACAGGTTTCTACAAAGCTTATTTTCCACACACTAATAGATCATACATATTAGAGAGCAATTTTTATTGCTTGCACCGATGACAACTTACTTGAGGTATCTTATTCAATCCATGGGTAGGTATGGTGGACTCTCATGGCAAAACTGGGTTGAAGGTTTATGGATGCACAAGTAGTATCTCTACTTGGTGCAGGAGTTTTGGCTAATATGAGGTGGAAACCATCGTCACATGCTAAGGGATCTCTAATCATATAACATTGTTTGGAACCAAGAAAACACAATTCATTATGTTGTCTTCCTTGTCCAACATCTACTCCTAAGCATGTAGTAGTTTGGTGAGTGCTCACAATTGTAAAAAGTGTCTAAGATGATATATTTATATGTGAACCTCTCTTTCCTTATTACTTCTTATTAATTGCAACAATGACTGAGGTCTATGTTGATTTATTCTCAACAAGTTTCAATCATCATACGTGTCATATGTGAAGCTATCACCTTCCATAAGATCATCTCATGATCTTTCATGCTATCGTTCTTTTCATACTTTTGATCACGACACAAAGCAAAGCCCTTGACTAAGATACTCTTTATTATATAGCTCGCAAGCTCGAATACATCGGGGGAGACACAACGCAAAAGACTCAAACTAAACACTAAAGACTTATTCCACTAAGAGAAGAAATAAAAACTGAAAAGGAAAGAACTAAAACAAAGGTAAAAGCAAAAGATATAAAGGTGATACGATACCAGGGCAACTCCCCCAAGCTTGGCAAAATCCAAGGGGATTGCCCATACCAATGCTTAGTTTTCTTCCTATGGTGGTGATGGTGGTGGAGTTGTTGAAGCAGTCTTGAGCTTGTCTAATTTCCACTTGAGAAAAAAATTCGGCTCCCTCATATCGTCATTTTCCTCCTCAAGTTTCAACACTCTATGGCAGAGTTCCTGCTTACTCTCCTGCAAGAAACAAGAGGGGATGAATATGGTCTTAGGCTTCTTCCTGGAGTTGGGGAGGCTTGACTTTTTGAACTCCACATGGGTGTTTGCAGGTTGAGGTAAAGGAGCCTCCTCTTCATCGGAACTCGTTTGTTCTTTCCCCTTGGGCTCATAGTCCTCTTCCTCGTCAGTGGTCCAGCCATATGGTTCCAAGTCCCCATTAATCCTAGAGTTAGCACGATCATCGGCCACATAGATCTCTTCTTCTGAATCTTGAGAAGAGATCTTGACCTAAATCTGCGGCAGACAACACGCTCGAAACGAAAACAGAGGAAAATTGCGCGATACAGAGATCAAAACCTTCGGGCGTATATATAATGATTTTTTCTGGACCAAAAGGAGTGCTCCGCAAGAAAACGGAGTCCGGGAGGCACATGAGGTACCCACAAGCCCTCTAGACGCCACCAGGGGGTAGGTGGCGGCTACCAAGCTTGTGGCCGCCTCGTGCGCTCTCCGGACTGCTTTTTATTTTTCTAATTTTCCAAAAATTCCAAAACGGAGGAAATTTCCTATTGGAAAAGCTTCGAGTCCAATTACTTACCGAAACAGATACCTCTTCGTTTTCAGGGTCTGAAACAGGCTGATAAACATCCCTTATGTACTCCTCTGGAGTTATGATATTGATGATATTGGTCTCAACATTTATGGGAGTGATCTGCAATCTCTGGCGTTAGCTAGACGAATGCTTATGACAAGAAACCTTCTCCTGCAACGGCACCAGAAGAATGCTGTGTTGGGGAACTTCGCATGGGAAAAAAATTTCCTACGCGCACGAAGACCTATCATGGTGATGTCCATCTACGAGAGGGGATGAGTGATCTACGTACCCTTGTATACCGTACAGCAGAAGCGTTAGAGAACGCGGTTGATGTAGTAGAACGTCCTCACGTCCCTCGATCCGCCCCGCGAACAATCCCGCGATCAGTCCCACGATCTAGTACCGAACGGACGGCACCTCCGCGTTTAGCACACGTACAACTCGACGATGATCTCGGCCTTCTTGATCCAGCAAGAGAGACGGAGAGGTAGAAGAGTTCTCCGGCAGCATGACGGCGCTCCGGAGGTTGGTGATGACCTTGTCTCAGCAGGGCTCCGCCCGAGCTCCGCAGAAACGCGATCTAGAGGAAAAACAGTGGAGGTATGTGGTCGGGCTGCCGTGGAAAAGTCGTCTCAAATCAGCCCTAAAACCTCCTTATATATAGGTGGGAGAGAGGGGACCTGGCCTTGGGGCTCAAGGAGCCCCAAGGGGGTCGGCCGAGCCAAGGGGGGAAGGTCTCCCCCCCCCAAACCGAGTTGGACTTGGTTTGGTGGGTGGGAGTCCTTCCTTCCCTTCCCACCTCCTCTTTTTTTTCTTTCTCTTTGATTTTTCTTTCTAATGCGCATAGGGCCCTTTTGGGATGTCCCACCAGCCCACTAAGGGCTGGTGCGCCACCCTCAAGGCCTATGGGCTTCCCCGGGGTGGGTTGCCCCCCCCCCCCCCGCCCCGGTGAACTCCCAGAACCCATTCGTCATTCCCGGTACATTCCCGGTAACTCCAAAAACCTTCCGTAATCAAATAAGGTCATCCTATATATCAATCTTCGTTTCCGGACCATTCCGGAAACCATCGTGACGTTCGTGATCTCATCCGGGACTCCGGACAACATTCGGTAACCAACCATATAACTCAAATACGCATAAAACAACGTCGAACATTAAGTGTGCAGACCCTGCGGGTTCGAGAACTATGTAGACATGACCCGAGAGACTCCTCGGTCAATATCCAATAGCGGGACCTGGATGCCCATATTGGATCCTACATATTCTACGAAGAACTTATCGTTTGACCCTCAGTGTCAAGGATTCATATAATCCCGTATGTCATTCCCTTTGTCCTTCGGTATGTTACTTGCCCGAGATTCGATCGTCAGTATCCGCATACCTATTTCAATCTCGTTTACCGGCAAGTCTCTTTACTCGTTCCGTAATACAAGATCCCGCAACTTACACTAAGTTACATTGCTTGCAAGGCTTGTGTGTGATGTTGTATTACCGAGTGGGCCCCGAGATACCTCTCTGTCACACGGAGTGACAAATCCCAGTCTTGATCCATACTAACTCAACTAACACCTTCGGAGATACCTGTAGAGCATCTTTATAGTCACCCAGTTACGTTGTGACGTTTGATACACACAAAGTATTCCTCCGGTGTCAGTGAGTTATATGATCTCATGGTCATAGGAACAAATACTTGACACGCAGAAAACAGTAGCAACAAAATGACACGATCAACATGCTACGTCTATTAGTTTGGGTGTAGTCCATCACGTGATTCTCCTAATGACGTGATCCAGTTATCAAGAAACAACACCTTGTTCATAATCAGAAGACACTGGCTATCTTTGATCAACTGGCTAGCCAACTAGAGGCTTGCTAGGGACAGTGTTTTGTCTATGTATCCACACATGTAAATGAGTCTTCATTCAATACAATTATAGCATGGATAATAAACGATTATCTTGATACAGGAATTATAATAATAACTATATTTATTATTGCCTCTAGGGCATAATTCCAAGAGTCTCCCACTTGCACTAGAGTCAATAATCTAGCCCTCACATCATCATGCGAATTACATTGTAATAAATCTAACACCCATGCAGTTCTGGTGTTGATCATGCTTTGGCCGTGGAAGAGGTTTAGTCAGTGGGTCTGCTACATTCAGATCCGTGTGCACTTTGCATATATTTACGTCCTCCCCTTCGACGTAGTCGCGGATGAGGTTGAAGCGTCGTTTGATGTGTCTGGACTTCTTGTGAAACCGTGGTTCCTTTGCTAAGGCAATGGCACCCGTGTTGTCACAGAACAAGGTTATTGGATTCAGTGCGCTTGGCACCACTCCAAGATCCATCATGAACTGCTTCATCCAGACACCCTCCTTAGCCGCCTCCGAGGCAGCCATGTACTCCGCTTCACATGTAGAATCTGCTACGACGCTTTGCTTGGAACTGCACTAGCTTACCGCACCCCCATTAAGAATAAATACGTATCCGGTTTGCGACTTAGAGTCGTCCGAATCTGTGTCAAAGCTTGCATCGACGTAACCTTTTACGGCGAGCTCTTCGTCACCTCCATACACGAGAAACATCTCCTTAGTCCTTTTCAGGTACTTCAGGATATTCTTGACCGTTGTCCAGTGATCCACTCCTGGATTACTCTGGAACCTACCTGCCATACTTATGGCCAGGCTAACGTCCGGTCTAGTGAACAGCATTGCATACATGATAGAGCCTATGGCTGAAGCATAGGGGACGGAGCGCATATGCTCTCTATCCTCATCAGTTGCTGGGCACTAAGTCTTACTCAATCTCGTACCTTGTAAAACTGGCAAGAACCCCTTCTTGGACTCTTCCATTTTGAACCTCTTCAAAACTTTATCAAGGTATGTGCTTTGTGAAAGTCCTATCAGGCGTTTTTATCTATCCCTATAGATCTTAATGCCTAGAATGTAAGCAGCTTCTCCTAGGTCCTTCATAGAGAAACTTTTATTCAAGTAATCCTTTATGCTCGCCAAAAACTCTACGTTGTTTCCAATCAGCAATATGCCATCCACTTATAATATTAGAAACGCCACAGAGCTCCCACTCACTTTCTTGTAAATACAAGATTCTCCAACCACTTGTATAAACCCAAATGCTTTGATCACCTCATCAAAGCATTTGTTCCAACTCTGAGATGCTTGCACCAGTCCATAAATGGATCGCTGGAGCTTGCACACCTTGTTAGCATTCTTAGGATCGACAAAACCTTCGGGTTGCATCATATACAATTCTTCCTTAAGGAAACCGTTAAGGAACGCCGTTTTGACATCCATCTGCCAGATTTCATAATCGAAAAATGCAGCTATTGCTAACATGATTCTGACGGACTTAAGCATCGCTACGGGTGAGAATGTCTCATCGTAGTCAACTCCTTGAACTTGTGAAAAACCCTTTGCCACAAGGCGAGCTTTATAAACGGTCACATTGCCGTCAGCGTCCGTCTTCCTCTTAAAGATCCATTTGTTCTGAATAGCCTTGCGGCCCTCAGGCAGTACCTCCAGAGTCCACACTTTGTTCTCATACATGGATCCTATCTCGGACTTCATGGCTTCTAGCCATTTGTTGGAATCTGGGCCCACCATTGCTTCTTCATAATTTGCAGGTTCATTGTTTTCCAACAACATGATTGATAAGACGAGATTACCGTACCACTCTGGAGCAGCACGTGGTCTCGTCGACCTGCGTGGTTCGACAGAAACTTGAACCGGAGTTTCATGATCATCATCATTAACTTCCTCCTCAACCGGCGTCGCAACGACAGAGGTTTCCCCTTGCCCTGCGCCACCATCCAGAGGGATGAGAGGTTCGAAAACCTCGTCAAGTTCTATCTTCCTCCCACTCAATTCTCTCGAGAGAAACTCCTTCTCGAGAAAAGCTCCGTTTTTAGCAACAAACACTTTGCCCTCGGATTTGAGATAGAAGGTGTACCCAACTGTCTCTTTTGGGTAACCTATGAAGACGCACTTTTCCGCTTTGGGTTCCAGTTTTTCAGGCTGAAGCTTTTTGACATAAGCATCACATCCCCAAACTTTAAGAAACGACAACTTTGGCCTTTTGCCATACCACAGTTCGTATGGTGTCGTCTCAACGGATTTTGATGGTCCCCTATTTAAAGTGAATGCACCTGTTTCTAATGCATAACCCCAAAACGATAACGGAAAATCGGTAAGAGACATCATAGATCGCACCATCTCTAACAAAGTACAACTACGACGTTCGGACACACCATTATGCTGTGGTGTTCCAGGCGGTGTCAACTGTGAAACAATTCCACATTGTCTTAAGTGAGTACCAAACTCGAAACTCAGATATTCACCCCCACGATCAGACCGTAGGAACTTGATCTTCTTGTTACGATGATTTTCAACTTCACTCTAAAATTGCTTGAACTTTTCAAATGTTTCGGACTTGTGTTTCATCAAGTAGACATAACCATATCTACTCAAATCATCAGTGAAGGTGAGAAAATAACGATATCCGCCGCGTGCCTCCACGCTCATCGGACCACACACATCGGTATGTATGATTTCCAACAAGTCACTTGCACGCTCCATTGTTCCGGAGAACGGAGTCTTAGTCATCTTGCCCATGAGGCATGGTTCGCACGTGTCAAGTGAATCAAAGTCAAGTGACTCCAAAAGTCCATCAGCATGGAGTTTCTTCATGCGCTTTACACCAATATGACCTAAGCGGCAGTGCCACAAAAATATGGCGCTATCATTGTTAACTCTAACTCTTTTGGTCTCAATGTTATGTATGTGTGTATCGCTATCAAGATTCAATATGAACAATCCTCTCACATTGGGTGCATGACCATAAAAGATGTTACTCATAGAAATAGAACAACCATTATTCTCTGACTTAAAAGAGTAACCGTCTCGCAATAAACAAGATCCAGATATAATGTTCATGCTCAACGCAAGCACTAAATAACAATGATTTAAGTTCATAACTAATCCTGATGGTAACTGAAGTGAAACTGTGCCGACGGCGATTGCATCAACCTTGGAACCATTTCCTACGCGCATCGTCACTTCATCTTTCGCCAGCCTTCGTCTATTCCGCATTTCCTGTTTCGAGTTGCAAATATGAGCAACAGAACCGGTATCGAATACCCCGGCACTACTACGAGAGCCGGTTAAGTACACATCAATAACTTGTATATCAAATATACCTGATTTTTCTTTGGCCGCCTTCTTATCTGCCAGATACTTGGGGCAATTGCGCTTCCAGTGACCCATACCCTTGCAATAGTAACACTCTGTTTCAGGCTTAGGTCCAGCTTTGGGTTTCTTCGTCGGATTGGCAACAGGCTTGCCGCTCTTATTTGAATTACCCTTCTTGCCTTTGCCGTTTCTCTTGAAACTAGTGGTCTTATTCACCATCAACACTTGATGCTCTTTACGGAGTTCAGACTCTGCGACTTTCAGCATCGCAAACAACTCGCCGGGAGACTTGTTCATCCCTTGCATGTTGTAGTTCAACACAAAGCCTTTATAGTTTGGCGGCAGTGATTGAAGGATTCTGTCAGTGATAGCCTCTTGCGGGAGTTCAATCCCCAGCTCAGCTAGACGGTTTGAGTACCCAGACATTTTGAGCACATGTTCACTGACAGACGAGTTTTCCTCCATCTTGCAAGCATAGAATTTATCAGAGGTTTCATACCTCTCGATCCGGGCATTCTTCGGAAAGATAAACTTCAACTCCTGGAACATCTCAAATGCTCCATGACGCTCAAAGCAACGTTGAAGTCCCGGTTCTAAGCCATACAAGACTGCACATTGAACTACTGAGTAGTCCTCCTTACGTGCTAACCAAGCGTTCTTTACATCCTGATCAGCCGTAGCGGGTGGTTCATCTCCTAGCGCAGCATTAAGGACATAATCCTTTTTCCCAGCTTGTAAGATTAGCTTAAGATTACGAGCCTAGTCTACAAAGTTTCTTCCATCATCTTTCAACTTAGCTTTCTCTAGGAACGTATTAAAATTCAGGGTGACTGTCGCGTGAGCCATGATCTACAACACAGATATATTCAAAGTGGACTTAGACTATGTTCAAGGTAATTAGAGTTTAACTTAATCAAATTACTCGCTAAACTCCCACTCAAAAAGTACATCTCTCTAGTCATTTGAGTGGTTCATGATCCACTTACACTAGCTCAAGTCCGATCATCACGTGAGTTGAGTATAGTTTCAGTGGTAAGCATCCCTATGCTAATCATATCATCTATATGATTCATGATCGACCTTTCGGTCTCATGTGTTCCGAGGCCATGTCTGCACATGCTAGGCTCGTCAAGCTTAACCCGAGTGTTCCGCGTGCGCAACTGTTTTGCACCCGTTGTATGTGAACGTTGAGTCTATCACACCCGATCATCACGTGGTGTCTCGAAACGACGAACTGTAGCAATGGTGCACAGTCGGGGAGAACACAATTTCGTCTTGAAATTTTAGTGAGAGATCACCTCATAATGCTACCGTCGTTCTAAGCAAAATAAGGTGCATAAAAGGATTAACATCACAGGCAATTCATAAGTGACATGATATGGCCATCATCATGTGCTTCTTGATCTCCATCACCAAAGCACCGGCACGATCTTCTTGTCACCGGCGCCACACCATGATCTCCATCAACGTGTCGCCATCGGGGTTGTCGTGCTACTCATGCTATTACTACTAAAGCTACATCCTAGAAAAATAGTAAACGCATCTGCAAGCACAAACGTTAGTATAAAGACAACCCTATGGCTCTGCCGGTTGCCGTACATCGACGTGCAAGTCGATATTATCTATTACAACATGATCATCTCATACATCCAATATATCACATCACATCGTTGGCCATATCACATCACAAGCATACCCTGCAAAAACAAGTTAGACGTCCTCTAATTTTGTTGTTGCATGTTTTACGTGGTGACCATGGGTATCTAGTAGGATCGCATCTTACTTACGCAAACACCACAACGGAGATATATGAGTTGCTATTTAACCTCATCCAAGAACCTCCTCAGTCAAATCCGATTCAACTAAAGTTGGAGAAACCGATACTTGCGAGTCATCTTTGAGCAACGGGGTTACTCGTAGCGATGAAACCAGTCTCTCGTAAGCGTACGAGTAATGTCGGTCCAAGCCGCTTCAATCCAACAATACCGCGGAATCAAGAAAAGACTAAGGAGGGCAGCAAAACGCACATCACCGCCCACAAAAACTTTTGTGTTCTACTCGAGAATACATCTACGCATGAACCTAGCTCATGATGCCACTGTTGGGGAACGTCGCATGGGAAACAAAAAATTTCCTACGCGCACGAAGACCTATCATGGTGATGTCCATCTACGAGAGGGGCTGAGTGATCTACATACCCTTGTAGACCGTACAGCAGAAGCGTTAGAGAACGCGGTTGATCTAGTAGAACGTCCTCACGTCCCTCGATCCGCCCCGCGAACAATCCCGCGATCAGTCCCACGATCTAGTACCGAACGGACGGCACCTCCGCGTTCAGCACACGTACAGCTCGACGATGATCTCGGCCTTCTTGATCCAGCAAGAGAGACGGAGAGGTAGAAGAGTTCTCCGGCAGCGTGACGGCGCTCCGGAGGTTGGTGATGACCTTGTCTCAGCAGGGCTCCGCCCGAGCTCCGCAGAAACGCGATCTAGAGGAAAACCGTGGAGGTATGTGGTCGGGCTGCCGTGGAAAAGTCGTCTCAAATCAGCCCTAAAACCTCCATATATATAGGTGGGAGAGAGGGGACCTTGCCTTGGGGCTCAAGGAGCCCCAAGGGGGTCGGCCGAGCCAAGGGGGGAAGGTCTCCCCCCCCAAACCGAGTTGGACTTGGTTTGGTGGGTGGGAGTCCTTCCTTCCCTTCCCACCTCCTCTTTTTTTTCTTTCTCTTTGATTTTTCTTTCTAATGCGCATAGGGCCCTTTTGGGATGTTCCACCAGCCCACTAAAGGCTGGTGCGCCACCCTAAAGGCCTATGGGCTTCCCCGGGGTGGGTTGCCCCCCCCCCCCCGGTGAACTCCTGGAACCCATTCGTCATTCCCGGTACATTCCCGGTAACTCTGAAAACCTTCTAGTAATCAAATGAGGTCATCCTATATATCAATCTTCGTTTCCGGACCATTCCGGAAACCCTCGTGACGTCCGCGATCTCATCCGGGACTCCGAACAACATTCGGTAACCAACCATATAACTCAAATACGCATAAAACAACGTCGAACCTTAAGTGTGCAGACCCTGCGGGTTCGAGAACTATGTAGACATGACCCGAGAGACTCCTCCGTCAATATCCAATAGCGGGACCTAGATGCCCATATTGGATCCTACATATTCTACGAAGAACTTATCGTTTGAACCTCAGTGTCAAGGATTCATATAATCCCGTATGTCATTCCCTTTGTCCTTCGGTATGTTACTTGCCCGAGATTCGATCGTCAGTATCCGCATACCTATTTCAATCTCGTTTACCGGCAAGTCTCTTTACTCGTTCCGTAATACAAGATCCCACAACTTACACTAAGTTACATTGCTTGCAAGGCTTGTGTGTGATGTTGTATTACCGAGTGGGCCCCGAGATACCTCTCCGTCACACGGAGTGACAAATCCCAGTCTTGATCCATACTAACTCAACTAACACCTTCGGAGATACCTGTAGAGCATCTTTATAGTCACCCAGTTACGTTGCGACGTTTGATACACACAAAGTATTCCTCCGGTGTCAGTGAGTTATATGATCTCATGGTCATAGGAACAAATACTTGACACGCAGAAAACAGTAGCAACAAAATGACACGATCAACATGCTACGTCTATTAGTTTGGGTCTAGTCCATCACGTGATTCTCCTAATGACGTGATCTAGTTATCAAGCAACAACACCTTGTTCATAATCAGAAGACACTGACTATCTTTGATCAACTGGCTAGCCAACTAGAGGCTTGCTAGGGACAGCGTTTTGTCTATGTATCCACACATGTAAATGAGTCTTCGTTCAATACAATTATAGCATGGATAATAAACGATTATCTTGATACAGGAATTATAATGATAACTATATTTATTATTGCCTCTAGGGCATAATTCCAACATGCTCATAGCACTCCCAGTAATGAAACTAGAAGAATGTTGTTGACGGCCCACCAGCGCGTGGGTTCGCAACAGTTTTCAAGGGTAGAGTATTCGACCCAATTTGTTGATAAGTCAGTCGGGAGGTGAGAGTATACTCTCAAGTATTAGCAACTGAATTTGTCGGATTCAACCACACCTGAAACATTAGTATCTGCAAGCACACTAGTAACAGCAAAGTAGCGAGTAACGTAGTGTAACGAGCAATAGCAGTGGCAAGGAACAACAATGGTGACAACAGTAGCAAGTAGCAACAGTAGCAAGCGACAGTAGTAGCAACGGTAGCAGCAAAGCAAGACAAGTAAAAGCAGTAGCAACAGTAGTAGCAGCAGTAGAGCAAAACAAGTAACAACAGTACCAACAGTAGTAGCAGCAGCAGAGCAAAACAAGTAACAGCAGTAGCAACAGTAGTAGCAGCAGTAGAGCAAAACAAGTAACTGCAGCAGTAGGACAAACCCGTAGGCAATGGGTCGGTTATTTGTTTGGATGATATTCATCATGCAACAGCTATAACACGGAGATATATATGGCTAGCTCCCGTTCGTCAATGTGATGTAGGCATGCATTCCGTGTGTCGTCATACGTGCTTAGGGAAAAGAACTTGCATGACATCTATTGTCCATCCCTCCCGTGGCAGCGGGGTCCAAAAGGAAACTACGGGATATTAAAGTTCTCCTTTTAATAAAGAACCGGACCAACGCATTAGCACTTGGTGAACACATGAACTCCTCAAACTATGGTCATCATCGGGAGTGGTTTCGGTTATTGTCACTCCGGGGTTGCCGGATCATAACACATAGTAGGTAACTACAACTTGCAAGATCGGATCTAAAACACACATATATTGGTGACAACATAATAATTTCAGATCTGAAATCATGGCACTCGGGCCCTAGTGACAAGCATTAAGCATGACAAAGTAGTAGCAACATCAATTTCAGAACATAGTGGATACTAGGGATCAATCCCCATCAAAACTAACTCGATTACATGATAGATCTCATCCTACTCATCACCGTCCAGCGAGTCTACGAATAGATTACTCACGAACGACGAAGAGCTTCATGGAATTGGAGAGGGAAGAAGGTTGATGATGACGATGGCGACGATTTCCCCTCTCCGGAGCCCAAGACGGACTCCAGATCTGCCCTCCAGATGACGAACAGGTGGTGGCGGCGCCTCCGTATCGAAAACGCGACAAAAACTTCGCTTTTTATTTTTTCTAGGACGAAAGGCAACTTATAGAGCTGGAGTTGGGGGCGGCAGGGCCGTGTGGGCCCCACAAGCCTGCCCACCGCCACCAGGGGGGTGGTGGCGGTGTTGGCAATATACCCTAGAGGCAATAATAAAATGGTTATTATCATATTTCCTTGTTCATGATAATAGTCTATTGTTCATGCCATAATTGTATTAACAGGAAACAGTAATACATGTGTGAATAAATAGATCACAATGTGTCCCTAGCAAGCCTCTAGTTGGCTAGCTCGTTAGTCAATATATGATCATGGTTTCCTGATCATGGGCGTTAGATGTCATTGATAACGGGATCACATCATTGGGAGAATGATGTGATGGACAAGACCCAATCCTAAGCATAGCACTAGATCGTATTGTTCGTATGCTAAAGCTTTTCTAATGTCAAGTGTCTTTTCCTTCGACGTGAGATTGTGCAACTCCCGGATACCGTAGGAGTGCTTTCGGTGTATCAAACATCACAACATAACTGGGTGACTATAAAGATGCACTACGGGTATCTCTGAAAGTGTTTGTTGGATTGGTACGAATCGAGATCGGGATTTGTCACTCCGTGTGACGGAGAGGTATCTCTGGGCCCACTCGGTAGAACATCATCATGAGCTCAATGTGACTAAGGAGTTAGTCACATGATGATGTGCTACGGAACGAGTAAAGAGACTTACCGGTAACGATATTGAACAAGGTATGGGTATACCGACGATCGAATCTCGGGCAAGTTCTATACCGACAGACAAAGGGAATCATATACGGGATTGATTGAATCCTTGACATCGTGGTTCATCCGATGAGATCATCGTGGAGCAAGTGGGAGCCACCATGGGTATCCAGACCCCGCTGATTGTTATTGGCCGGAGAGGTGTCTCGGTCATGTCTGTCTGTCTCCCAAACCCGTAGGTTCTACACACTTAAGGTTCGATGACGCTAGGGTTATAGGGAATTGTTATACGAGGTTACCTAAACTTGTTCAGAGTCCCGGATGAGATCCCGAACGTCACGAGGAGCTCCGGAATTGTCCGGAGGTGAAGATTGATATATAGGACGGATGGTTTCGGACACCGGAAGTGTTTCGGGCATCACCGGTAACGAACCGGGACCACCGGAGGTGGCCCCGGGGGTGCACCGAAGGGGGGTCAACGACCCCGGGAGGTAAGATGGGCCAAGTGGGGGAGGGAACCAGCGCCTAGGTGGGCTGGTGCGCCTCCCCACTCAGCCCAATGCGCAGGGGAGAGGGAAGGGGGCAAACCCTAAGCCAGGTGGGCCTAAGGCCCACCAGGGGTGCGCACCACCCCTCCTCCCTGCCCTGGCCGCCGCCCCCTCTCCCATCTGGGGCTACCGCACCCCTTGGGGGTGGGAACCCTAAGGGCTGCGCCCCCTCCCCCTATATATAGTTGAGGTTTCGGGGCTGTTTTGCACACGGTTTCCTCTCTCTCTCGGGGCAGCCCTGCCCTTCTTCCTCCTCCTCTCTGCCGGTGCTTGGCGAAGCCCTGCCGGGAGACCTCGTCTCTCCATCGACACCATGCCGTCGTGCTGCTAGAGTTCTTCCCCAACCTCTCCCTCCACCTTGCTGGATCAAGGTGCGGGAGACATCACCGGGCTGCACGTGTGTTGAACGCGGAGGTGCCATAGTTCGGCACTAGATCGGAATCACACCGCGATCTGAATCGCTACGAGTACGACTCCATCAACCGCGTTCTAGCAATGCTTCCGCTTAGCGATCTTCAAAGGTATGAAGATGCACTCACCCCTCTCTCGTTGCTGGTCTCTCCATAGGAAGATCTGAATATGCGTAGGAAATTTTTTGAATTTATGCTACGTTACCCAACAGTGGCATCCGAGCCAGGTTTTCTATGCGTAGATTCCATGCACGATTAGAATACAAAAGTTGTGGACGATGATTTGTCAATTTGCTTGCCGCTACTAGTCTTATTCTTTTCCGGCGGTATTGTGGGATGAAGCGGCCCGGACCGACTTTACACGTACGATTACGTGAGACTGGTTCCACTGACAGACATGCACAACGTGCATAAAGGTGTCTAGCGGGTGTCTGTCTCTCCTACTCTAGTCGGATTGGATTTGATGACAAGGGTCCTTATGAAGGGTAAATAGCTTTGGCATATCATTGTTGTGGCTGTCACGTAGGTAAGAAGGCGTTCTTGCTAGAAACCCAAATCAGCCATGTAAAACTTGCAACAACAATTAGAGGACGTCTAACTTGATTTTGCAGGGTTTGACATGTGATGTGATATGGATAAAGTTGTGATGTTGCATGTATGATGTATGAGATGATCATGTTATTGTAATAGGTTTCACGACTTGCATGTCGATGAGTATGACAACCGGGAGGAGCCATAGGAGTTGTCTTAGTTATTGTATGAGATGCAACGCCATGTGCTTACTACTTTTACTTCATTGCTAACGGTTAGCTATAGTAGTAGTGATAGTAGTAGTTGGCATGACGACTTCACGGAGACATAGTGATGGAGATCCTGATGATGGAGATCATGGTGTCACGCCGGTGATGATGATGATCATGTGATGCCTGAAGATGGAGATCGAAAGGGCAAAGATGATAATGGCCATATCATGTCACTATATGATTGCATTGTGATGTTTATCATGTTTTTCATCTTATTGCTTAGAACGACGGTAGCATAATAAGATGATGCCTCTTAAAATTTCGAGAACGTATTCCCCTAAGTGTGCACCGTTGCGAAGGATCATTGTCTCGAAGCACCACGTGATGACCGGGTGTGATAGATTCTAACGTTCGCATACAACGGGTGTAAGCCAGATTTACACACGCGAAACACCTAGGTTGACTCGACGATCTTAGCATGTACAGACATGACCTCGAATACAAGATACCGAAAGGTCGAACATGAGTCGTATGGTTGAATACAATCAGCATGAAGTTGCTCACCATGGTGACCAGTCCGTCTCACGTGATGATCGGACACGGGTTAGTCAACATGGATCATGTATCACTTAGATGACTAGAGGGATGTCGATTTAAGTGGGAGTTCATACTTAATTTGATTAAATGAACTTAATTGTCATGAACTTAGTCTAAAAGTTGTCTTTACAAATATTGTAGATGGCCAACGTCAACCTCAATTTCAACGCATTCCTAGAGAAAAACAAGCTGAAAGATGATGGTAGCAACTATGCGGACTGGGTTCGCAACCTGAAGCTCATCCTTGAAGCAGCTAAAAAGGCTTATGTCCTTGATGCGCCGCTAGGTGACCCTCCCGCTCCCGCAGCAGCCCAGGACATTCTGAACGTCTGGCAGACGCGGAGTGGTGACTACTCTCTGGTTAGGTGTGGCATGTTATACAGTTTAGAAACGGGGCTCCAAAGGCGTTTTGAGCAACAGGGAGGATATGAGATGTTCCAAGAGCTGAAGCTAGTTTTTCAAGCTCATGCCCGTGTCGAGAGATATGAAGTCTCCGACAAGTTCTTTAGCTGTAAGATGGAGGAGAACAGTTCTGTCAGTGAGCACATACTCAAAATGTGTGGGTTACACGGTCGTCTGACTTCACTTGGAGTCGAACTTCCGAATGATGCTATAATTGACAGAATCCTCGAGTCTCTCCCACCAAGCTAGAAAGGCTTTGTGCTTAACTACAACATGCAAGGGATGGAGAAGACCATTCCCGAGTTGTACTCAATGCTCAAGTCTGCACAAGTAGAAATCAAGAAAGAGCATCAAGTGTTGATGGTCAACAAGACCACTAGTTTCAAGAAGGGCAAGGGTAAGAAGAACTTCAAGAAATACGGCAAAGCTGTTGCCGCGCCCGGTAAGCCAGATGCCAGGAAGAAGAAAAAGAATGGACCCAAGCCTGAGACTGAGTGCTTCTATTGCAAGGGAAAAGGTCACTCGAAGCGGAACTGCCCCAAATACTTAGCGGACAAGAAGGCCGGCAACGTTAAAGGTATATGTGATATACATGTTATTGATGTATACCTTACCAGCGCTCGTAGCAGCTCCTGGGTATTTGATAGCGGTGCTGTTGCTCACATTTGCAACTCAAAGCAGGAACTGCGGAATAAGTGGAGACTGGCCATGGACGAGGTGACGATGCGCGTCGGGAATGGTTCCAAAGTCAAGGTGATCGCCGTCGGCACGCTACCTCTACATCTACCGTCGGGATTAGTTTTAAACCTTAATAATTGTTATTTAGTACCATCTTTGAGCATGAATATTGTATCAGGGTCTTGCTTAATGCGAGACGGCTACTCATTTAAGTCAGAGAATAATGGTTGTTCTGTTTATAGGAGTGATATGTTTTATGGTCATGCTCCGCTGGTGAATGGTTTATTCTTGATGAATCTCGATCGTGATGTTACACATATTCACAGTGTGAGTACCAAAAGATGTAAAGTTGACAATGATAGTCCCACATACCTGTGGCACAGCTGCCTTGGTCATACCGGTGTTAAGCGCATGAAGAAGCTCCATACTGATGGACTATTAGAGTCTCTTGACTTTGAATCATTTGACACATGCGAACCGTGCCTCATGGGCAAGATGACTAAGACTCCATTCTCAGGAATAATGGAGAGAGCAACCGACTTATTGGAAATAATACATACTGATGTGTGTGGTCCA
Organism: Hordeum vulgare subsp. vulgare; assembly: GCF_904849725.1. NCBI lineage: Eukaryota > Viridiplantae > Streptophyta > Magnoliopsida > Poales > Poaceae > Hordeum > Hordeum vulgare. The sequence continues at coordinate 564,634,938 of NC_058524.1, read as the reverse complement.
ATGAACATTGAAGCTCACGGTGGCTATCGTTATGTTCTCACTCTCACCGATGATTTCAGTAGGTATGGGTATATCTACTTGATGAAGCACAAATCTGAGACATTTGAAAAGTTCAAGGAATTTCATAGTGAGGTCGAGAATCAATGTGATAGAAAAATTAGTGTCTACGATCTGATCGTGGAGGAGAATATTTGAGTCACGAGTTTGGCACACACCTAAGGAAGTGTGGAATCGTTTCACAACTGACGCCACCTGGCACACCGCAACGCAACGGAGTGTCTGAACGTCGTAATCGCACTTTATTAGATATGGTACGATCTATGATGTCTCTTACTGACCTACCGCTATCATTTTGGGGATACGCATTAGAAACTGCAGCATTCACTTTAAATAGGGCACCGTCTAAAGCCGTTGAGACGACACCGTATGAACTATGGTTTGGCAAGAAACCTAAGTTGTCGTTTCTTACAGTTTGGGCATGCGATGCTTACGTGAAGAAACTTCAACCAGAAAAGCTCGAACCCAAAGCGGAGAAATGCGTATTCATAGGATACCCTAAGGAAACTATTGGGTATACCTTCTATCTTAGATCCGAAGGTAAAACCTTTGTTGCCGGGAACGGATCCTTTCTAGAGATAGAGTTTCTCTCAAAAGAAGTAAGTGGGAGGAAGGTAGAACTTGATGAGGTAATTACACCCCCTCTCGAACAGGATAGTAGCGCAGCGCGGGAAGTTGTTCCTGTGGCGCCTACACCAACTGAAGAGGAAGTTAATGATGATGATCATGAAGCTTCGGATCAAGTTACTACTGAACCGCGAAGGTCCACAAGGGCACACTCCGCACCAGAGTGGTACGGCAACCCTGTGATGGAAATCATGTTGTTAGACAACGGTGAACCTTCGAACTATGAAGAAGCAATGGCGGGCCCGGATTCCAACAAATGGCTTGAAGATATGAAATCCGAGATAGGATCCATGTATGAGAACAAAGTAAGGACTTTGGTGGACTTGCCCGATGACCGGCGAGCCATAGAAAATAAATGGATCTTCAAGAAGAAGACTGATGCAAACGGTAATGTAACCGTTTATAAAGCTCGACTTGTCGCAAAGGGTTTTCGACAAATTCAAGGAGTTGACTACGAAGAGACTTTCTCTCCCGTAGCGAAGCTGAAACCAGTCTGAATCATGTTAGCAATTGCCGCCTTTTATGATTATGAAATTTGGCAAATGGATATCAAAACAGCGTTCCTTAACGGGAACCTTAAGGAAGAGTTGTATATGATGCAACCAGAAGGTTTTGTCGACCCTAAGGGTGCTAACAAAGTGTGCAAGCTCCCGCGCTCCATCTATGGACTGGTGCAAACATCTCGGAGTTGGAACATTCGCTTTAATGAGGTGATTAAAGCGTTTGGGTCCATACAGGTTTACGGAGAAGCCTGTCTGTACAAGAAAGTGAGTGGGAGCTCTGTAGCTTTCCTCATACTGTATGTGGATGACATATTATTGATGGGGAATAATATAGAGATGTTGGATAGCATAAAGGCCTATTTGAACAAGAGTTTTTCAATGAAGGACCTTGGAGAAGCTGCATACATATTAGGCATCAAGATCTATAGAGATAGATCGAGATGCCTCATAGGTCTTTCGCAAAGCACATACCTTGACAAGATATTGAAGAAGTTCAATATGGAAAACTCAAAGAAAGGGTTCTTGCCAGTTTTGCAAGGTATGAGATTGAGTAAGACTCAGTCGCCGACCACGGCAGCAGATAGAGAGAAGATGAGTTATGTCCCCTACGCTTCAGCCGTAGGCTCTCTTATGTATGCCATGTTGTGTACCAGACCTGATATAAACCTTTCCATAAGTTTGGTAGGGAGGTACCAAAGTGATCCCGGTATGGAACGCTGGACAGCGGTCAAGAATATCCTTAAGTACCTGAAAAGGACTAAGGAACTGTTTCTCGTTTATGGAGGTGACGAAGAGCTCGTCGTAAAGGGTTACGTTCACGCTAGCTTCGACACAGATCCGGATGACTCTAAGTCACAGACCAGATACGTATATGTGTTGAATGGTGGGGCAGTGAGCTGGTGCAGCAGCAAGCAAGAAGTCGTGGCAGCATCTACAAGTGAAGCGGAGTACATAGCTGCTTCAGAAGCGGGTCATGAAGGAATTTGGATGAAGGAGCTCATCACCGACCTTGGAGTGGTTCCAAGTGCGTCGGGTCCAATGACACTCTTCTGTGATAACACTGGGGCCATTGCCATAGCCAAGGAGCCCAGGTTTCACCGGAAGACGAAGCACATCAAACGCCGCTACAACTACATCCAGGACCATGTCCAGAGTGGAGTAATAGATATTTGTAAAGTACACACGGATCTGAATATTGCAGACCCGTTGACTAAACCTCTTCCACGAGCAAAACATGATCAACACCATAATGCTATGGGTGTTCGATACATCACAATGTAACTAGATTATTGACTCTAGTGCAAGTGGGAGACTGTTGGAAATATACCCTAGAGGCAATAATAAAATGGTTATTATCATATTTCCTTCTTCATGATAATAGTCTATTGTTCATGCTATAATTTTATTAACAGGAAACAGTAATACATGTGTGAATAAATAGATCACAATGTGTCCCTAGCAAGCCTCTAGTTGGCTAGCTCGTTAGTCAATAGATGATCATGGTTTCCTGATCATGGGCATTAGATGTCATTGATAACGGGATCACATCATTGGGAGAATGATGTGATGGACAAGACCCAATCCTAAGCATAGCACTAGATCGTATTGTTCGTATGCTAAAGCTTTTCTAATGTCAAGTGTCTTTTCCTTCGACCATGAGATTGTGCAACTCCCAGATACCGTAGGAGTGCTTTGGGTGTATCAAACGTCACAACGTAACTGGGTGACTATAAAGATGCACTACGGGTATCTCTGAAAGTGTCTGTTGGGTTGGTACGAATCGAGATCGGGATTTGTCACTCCGTGTGACGGAGAGGCATCTCTGGGCCCACTCGGTAGAACGTCATCATGAGCTCAATGTGACTAAAGAGTTAGTCACACGATGACGTCCTACGGAATGAGTAAAGAGACTTATCGGAAACGAGATTGAACAAGGTATGGGTATACCGACGATCGAATCTCGGGCAAGTTCTATACCGACAGACAAAGGGAATCGTATACGGGATTGATTGAATCCTTGACATCGTGGTTCATCCGATGAGATCATCGTGGATCAAGTGGGAGCCACCATGGGTATCCAGACCCCGCTGATGGTTATTGGCCGGAGAGGTGTCTCGGTCATGTCTGCGTGTCTCCCGAACCCGTAGGGTCTACACACTTAAAGTTCGATGACGCTAGGGTTATAGGGAATTGTTATACGAGGTTACCGAAAGTTGTTCGGAGTCCCGGATGAGATCCCGGACGTCACGAGGAGCTCCGGAACGGTCCGGAGGTAAAGATTGATATATAGGACGGATGGTTTCGGACACCGAAAGTGTTTCGGGCATCATCGGTAACGTACCGGGACCACCGGAGGTGGCCCCGGGGGTCCACCGAAGGGGGGGGCAACTAAACCGGGAGGTAAGATGGGCCAAGTGGGGGAGGGAACCAGCCCCTAGGTTGGCTGGTGCGCCTCCCCACTCAGCCCAATGCGCAGGGGAGAGGGAAGGGGGGGCAAACCCTAAGCCAGGTGGGCCTAAGGCCCACCAGGGGTGCGCACCACCCCTCCTCCCTCCCCTGGCCGCCGCCCCCTCTCCCATATGGGGCTGCCGCACCCCTTGGGGGTGGTAACCCTAAGGGCTGCGTCCCCTCCCCCTCCCCCTATATATAATTGAGGTTTCGGGGCTCTTTTGCACACGGTTTCCTCTCTCTCTCTCTCGGCGCAGCCCTGCCCTTCTTCCTCCTCCTCTCTGCCGGTGCTTGGCGAAGCCCTGCCGGGAGACCTCGTCTCTCCATCGACACCACGCCATCGTCCTACTGGAGTTCTTCCCCAACCTCTCCCTCCTCCTTGCTGGATCAAGGTGCGGGAGACGTCACCGGGCTGCACGTGTGTTGAACGCGGAGGTGCCGTAGTTCGGCACTAGATCGGAATCACACCGCGATCTGAATCGCTGCGAGTACGACTCCATAAACCGTGTTCTAGCAACACTTCCGCTTAGCAATCTTCAAAGGTATGAAGATGCACTCACCCCTCTCTCGTTGCTGGTCTCTCCATAGGCAGATCTGAATATGCGTAGGAAATTTTTTGAATTTATGCTACGTTACCCAACAGGCGGAGCAGGGGCTTGTGGCCCACTGGCTCACCCCCTGAGGTGGAGGTTGGCGCAGATATTTTTGATATTTTACAAAACTGCTCCCCGTAAATTTTCAGGACATTTGGAGAACTTTGATTTCTGCACAAAAATAACACAAAGGCAATTCTGCTGAAAACAACGTCAGTCCAGGTTAGTTCCATTCAAATCATGCAAATTAGAGTCCAAAACAAGGGCAAAAGAGTTTGGAAAAGTAGATACGATGGAGATGTATCAACTCCCCCAAGCTTAAAAACTTGCTTGTCCTCAAGCAACTCAGTTGACAAACTGAGAGAGAAAGAAAAACTTTGACAAAGTCTGTTTGATCTTGTTGTTGCAGCTATGTCTAACTCATAACCAGAATTTCAGCAAGATCACAAGTTAACCATAAAAGCAAATGACACAAAGGTCTCACGGTAAACTAATATCAATGGCATAATCAGCTAACGAGCAAATAATAATGAGTTTCAAATACCAACACTTCAAACAAACAAGCATGAAGCAATATGAATAGGTGGTATCTCGCTAGCTCTTTCTGAGACCGCAAAACATAAATGCAGAGCACTTTTAAAGATCAAGGGCTGACTAAACATTGTAATTCATAGCAACGAAGATCCAGTCATAGTCATACTCAATATCAATCAAAAGCAAAGCATGAAAATGACAGAGGTGCTCTCTAATTGGTGCTTATATAAGAGGAGGATGACTCAACAGGAAAATAAATAGACAGGCCCTTCCTAGAGGGAAGCATTGATTTGCAGAGGTGCCAGAGCTCAAGCTTTGAAAATGGAGATAATAATTTTGGGTGGCATGCTTTCATTGTCAATGCAATGACCAAGAGTTCTCAATATCTTCCATGCTACTCATGCTATAGGTGGTTCCCAAAAAGAAAAGGAAAGTTTTAACTCCCCCACCACCAATCAATCACACTCCACGGCTAGCCGAATCCTCGGGTACCGTCCATACTAACATCAATCCGGGGGGAGTCTTGTTTTACAGTTATGTTTTCGATTTAAGCGTGGAACTGGGCATCCCAAATACCGGCCCCTTTCTCGTGAATGACTTTGAATAAACACATGTCGAGATTAACACTCCTAGCATGGAAGATACCAATAGCCCTCTGTCACCACATGAGCTGTTCGGGCATGCAAAACAGATTATTTCTTGAAGGTTTAGAGAATGGCACATGCAAATTTACTTGGAACGGCAGGTAGATACCGCAAATAGGTAGGTATGGTGGACTCTCATGGAAAAACTTTTGGGTTTATGGAAGTGGATGCACAAGCAGTATTACCGCTTAGTACAAGTGAAGGCTAGCAAATGACTGGGAAACGACAAACTAGAGAGCGACAACGGTCGTCAAGATGCAATGACTTTGACTAACATTGAATGCAGGCATGAATATGATATAAATCACCATGAATATGAACATCATAGAGGCTATGTTGATTTTGTTTCAACTACATGCATGAACATGCGCCAAGTCAAGCCACTTGAAATATTCAAAGGAGAATACCATCCTATCATACTACATCATAGTCATCTCAAAATCTATGTTGGCAATCAAGACAAACCATTATAAGCTCTCAGCTAAATAAGCATGGCATCAGAAACTACGATCTCTAAGTTGTCATTGCAAACATGGTTCTCTCACAACAAACATAAATCTGGGTCAACAAGCTAGTCATATTTACAAAAACAAAATAGATAGAGTTCATACCAGCTTTTTAGTCTCAGTAACTTCATCATATACCATCATTGTTGCCTTTCATTTGCACGATCGAATGATGTGAACAATAATAAGCGCATTGGACTAAGCTGAATTTGCAGGCAAACAAAAAGGAGAAGACAAAATAATATGGCTCTTTTGAAAGCTAAATAGGTAAACATGCAAGAACCACTAAACATTGTAATCAATATCTTCTATCTTGACACAAAGAAAAATAAAACTATTTACACGGGAAAACTCCCAACAAGCAAAAGAAGAAAGAAAAATCTTTTTGGGTTTTCGCAAAAGGACACAAAACAAGAAAACAAGAAAATGAAAAGAAACTAGCATGGATAATACAGTGGCAAAGTGTAAACACCGGCTAACAAAGTGGAAGCATAAGCATGAGTGTAAAGTCGGTGAGAACACGTACTCCCCCAAGATTAGGCTTTTGGCCTAGCTTGGTCTACTCCCATGGATGATCCTGGCGAAACCCAAAGTCATAATGGGTGTTATACGGGAGTGCTGCAGCCACTGCCTGAATAGGTGCCTCACGAAGTCGAGCAGCAGTCGCCTCCCTCTCATACTCCTCTGCCTCTCCTATGGTTAAGTAGTATCTTCGTTTTACGTGAAAATCAAAGAAAGCAGGAGCAGGAAGGGTAATATGGAAAACACGCTGTCGGTTAAATATCAAGCGGTATAGGAGGGATCCATGATCTCTCTCAAGGAACTGGTAGCGTGTTAGAGCGACACGATCAAGGTAGGCTGTATGGAGAGGAGGGTCTTCTGGACGGATGGATACTCCGAGAAAATTTGCTAAGCATGTAGCATAAACTCCACCAAAGAAATCCCCCTCACGGCAATTCTCTTGCAAATCCTATTGAAATCCTCCATATCCACGGTATATGATTTATCGTACAGGTCAAACAGTATGGATGATTCACGGCCAGCTAAAAATTTAAATCTACGCATGAAAGAGGTAGTGAGCATAGCATATTGTTCACATTTATCTGAGAGGAATTCTTCTAACCCGGCATAGCGGACAAGTGCATCAAACTCATCCTTGAAGCCTGCTTTGATCATGAACTCATCGAAAGGCCATTCACATGGTTGCACCGGTGCGTCCCTTAGTTGAAAAGGTTCGGGCTCCCAAAAGGAGAGACGAGGACCCTTCTTACTTGAGGAACCACCATGAAACTTCCTCCTGAACATAATTTCCTTATGCTGAAATTTTTGAAGTTCAAGAGAAAAGTGAATAAAGACCCACCACACCTTGTAGCAACTACTCCTACTAGTGCCTAGAGACCGTATCACGCGCTAAAACTACTTGGGACCAGCTAAAATCAACATTTCTAGCTCAAGAACAGGGTCACCAAGGTAGCAACAATTCGCGGAGGATAAAGCACTAGAGCAAAAACTAATTGGACCAATGGAGGAGTCACTTACCAAGGAGTAATTTCCCCAAAACAGTTCGGAGAATGGTGCTTTGAGCAAGGAGATCGAAAATCACAGCCAAATGAGCAAGAACACGGGTTTGAGCTGCGAAACAATTTTTTCTGGAGGTGGAAGAAGAAGTTGAGAGATGGAATGAGTGGAGGGGGTGCCTGTGGGCCCCACAAGCTTGCACCACACCACCAGGGGGGTGGTGGCGGAGCAAGGGCTTGTGGCCCACTGGTCAGGCCCCCTGGCCAGCTCTCAGGCCCATAAATTTTCAAAAATTCCAGAAAAAATCATACTAAATTTTTAGGACCATCGGAGAACTTTTATTTTCGAGGTATTTTTCTCTGGGACGCTAAAATAGAAAACAGGAAAAGCTAAACTAATTCCATCATTTTTCTTCTAAGCAACAGAAAAGGAAAACTCAAAACAGAGGTATGTGACTCTTTGATTCATCCGTCTCATGGTCATCGAAAGAAATCCATCAATGGGATTGATCAAGTCCTTATGACAAAACCTTCTCGAATCGCAAGAGGGAACGGAGAATTTTCGAATAGCCACTAAGTCACCTCAATGGGGATATGTATCTCCCCAACAAGAAAATCATACTTCATCTTGACACGGGGAATAGGGCATTCAAAGCTCCCAATGAGAATCGACGAAGTCTTTTCGATAGCATTGATGCAATGTACTGGATATCGTTTCTTCGGAAAGTGCACGGTGTGCTCATTACCGTTGACATGGAAAGTGTCATTGCCTTTGTTGCGATCTATAATAGCCCCTGCAGTGTTTAAAAAGGGTCTTCCGGGGATGATAGCCATGGCATCGTCCTCGGGAATATCCAAGATAACAAAGTCTGTTAAGATAGTGGTATTAGCAACCACAATAGGCATATCCTCGCAAATGCCGATAGGGAAAGCAGTTGATTTGTCGGCCATTTGCAGAGAAATTTCAGCGGGTGTCAACTTATCCAACTCAAGTCTACTATAAAGAGAGAGCGGCATAACACTAACACCGGCTCCAAGGTCACATAAGGCAGTTCTTACGTAGTTTCCTTTAATAGAGCAAGGTATAGTGGGTACTCCGGGATCACCAAGTTTCTTAGGAGTTCCACCTTTGAAAGTATAATTGTCAAGCATGGTGGAGATCTCAAGATCTGGTATCTTCCGTTTATTAGTCACGATATCTTTAATGTACTTGGCATACGGAGACATCTTGAGCATATCAGTTAACCGCATCTGCAGAAAAACGGGTCTTATCATCTCAACGAAGCGCTCAAAATCCTCATCATCCTTTTTCTTGGATGGCTTAGGAGGGAAGGGCATAGGTCTCTGAACCCATGGCTCCCTTTCTTTACCATGCTTCCTAGCAGTGAAGTCATTCTTGTCGTATTTCTTAGGTTGTGGGTTATCAGGATTAACCGTAGGTTCAATCTCCACATCCTCGTCATGGCTAGGTTGAGCATTATTATGAACATCACTGTCCATATTGTCACCAGGTTCATGTTCATCACCTGATTATGTTTCTGCATCAGACGCAGAAATATTATTAGGTTCCTCAGGTGTGACAGTATTTGGTGAACTGGCGTGTAGGCTCCTATCATCCTTCTTCTTCTCCTTAGGATGACTAGGTGTATCAGCATTGATTCCTTGAGAATTTTGATCAATTCTCTTAGGATGACCTTCAGGATACAAAGGTTCCTGAGTCATTTTGCCTCCTCTAGTAATGACTCTGACAGAGTTGTCGTTTAGTTCATTGAGCAGGTCATTCTGAGCTTTAAGTACTTGTTCTACCTGAGTAGTAATCATAGAGGCATGTTTACTCAGAAGCTTCAGATCATTGACATTTCTTTCCACACAAGCACTTAAATGGCTAAGCATACGAGTACTTTGTTCCAAATGTCTGCTAACATAATCATTGAAACTCTGTTGTTTGGCAACAAAGTTGTCAAATTCATCAAAGCATAGGCTAGTAGGTTTATCAAAAGGAATATCACTCTCGTCAAACCTATGCAGAGAATTAACTTCTACTACCTGTATCGGGTTATCGAGACCATGGATCTCTTCGATAGGTGGTAGATTTTTGACATCTTCGGATCTAATGCCTTTCTCTTGCATAGATTTCTTGGCTTCTTGCATATCTTCGGGACTGAGGAATAGAGTACCTCTTTTCTTAGGAGTTGGCTTAGGAGGTGGTTCGGGAATAGTCTAAGCATTATCGTTGATCAAGAGGTTATTCAGTAGGGTATCAGCTTGTTCTACAGTTTGTTCCCTTAAAGCACAATCGGCACAACTATCTAGGTGGTCTCTAGAGGCATCGGTAAGTCCGTTATAGAGCATATCAAGTATCTCGTTCTTCTTAAGAGGGTGACCAGGCAAAGCATTTTGTAGCTGGACGAGCCTCCCCCAAGCTTGTGGAAGACTCTCTTCTTGGAGTTGAGAAAAGTTGTATATTTCCTGCAAGGCAACTTGCTTCTTATGGGCAGGGAAATATTTCTCACAAAAGTAATAGACCATCTCCTGGGGACTACGCACACATCTAGGAGCAAGAGAGGTGAACCCGGGCTTTAGCGTCATCCTTTAGAGAGAAAGGAAACATCTTAAGGATATAGTAGTGGCGGATCTTCTCCTCATTAGTGAAAAGGTTGGCTATTTCGGATAGTTTGGCAAGATGGGCTATGACTGTCTCGGACTCATAACCGTGAAAAGGATCAGATTCGACTAAAGAGATTATCTCAGGGTCGACAGAGAATTCATAATCCTTATCGGTCACAAAGATAGGCGAAGTGGCAAACTTCGGGTCATTTTTCATCCTAGCTTCCCGAGATTTTCCCTTCCACTTGAGAAGTAATTTCTCAGCGTCATAGGCATCCTTACACGCAAGCAAATCCTCAGCTATCTCTCCCTCCATAACGTAACCCTCAGGTATATCAGGCAATTCATATCTAGGAGAGCTAGATCTAGCAGGAGCAAAAGCAGGTTCTATCTCAATAGAATCGGTAGTTTCAGAAGCATCACGAGCATTGGCAGTAACTCTAGCAATATGAGCATCAAGGAACACTCCTAGTGGAACATCAGGCAAAGGAGTATCTCTAGCAGTATCAAGCATAGCATCATCAGGCAAAATAGCATCTCGAGCATCATCAGGCAAAGCAGTATCAAGCATAGCATCTCTAGCAGTATCAAGCATAGCATCATCAAGCATATCATCTCTAGCAGTATCAGGCATGGTATCATCAAGCATAGTATCAGGCATAGTATCTAGCATAGCATCTCTAGCAGTAGTATCACAAGCATCATCAAGCACATGCGACATAACAAAATTTCTAGCAGGAGGTGATGTCGCAAACTTACTCATAACTGAAGGTGAATCAAGTGCGGAGCTAGATGGCAATTCCTTACCTCCCCTCATAGTTGAGGGCAAGACTTTGGTCTTCGAATCCTTCAGATTCTTCATAGTGATCAGCCGATATAAATCCCAAGTGACTCAGAGAATATAGCAATACCTCCCCGGCAACGGCGCCAGAAAAATGCTGATCTGCAATCTCTGGCGTTAGCTAGACGAATGCTTATGACAACAAACCTTCTCCTGCAACGGCACCAGAAGAATGCTGATGGCACTCCCAAGTAATGAAACTAGAAGAATGTTGTTGACGGAACACCAGCGCGTGGGTTCGCAGCAGTTTTCGAGGGTAGTGTATTCGACCCAATTTGTTGATAAGCCAGTCGGGAGGTGAGAGTATACTCTCAAGTATTAGCAAATGATTTGTCTGATTCAACCACACCTGAAAGATTAGTATCTGCAAGCACAGTAGTAATAGCAAATTAGCGAGTAACGACAGTGTAACGAGCAATAGAAGTGGCAAGGAACAGCAATGGTGACAGCAGTAGCAAGTAGCAACAGTAGCAAGCGACAGTAGTAGCAACGGTAGCAGCAGAGCAAGACAAGTAACAGCAGTAGCAGCAGCAGAGCAAAATAAGTAACAGCAGTAGCAACAGTAGTAGCAGCAGTAGAGAAAAACAAGTAACAGCAGTAGCAACAGTAGTAGCAGCAGAGCAAAACAAGTAACAGCAGCAGTAGGACAAACTCGTAGGCAATGGGTCGATGATTTGTTTGGATGATATTCATCATGCAACAGCTATAACACGGAGAGAGATATGGCTACCTCCCGTTCGTCAATGTGATTTAGGCATGCATTCCGTGTGTCGTCATACGTGCTTAGGGAAAAGAACTTGCATGACATCTATTGTCCATCCCTCCCGTGGCAGCGGGGTCCAAAAGGAAACTACGGGATATTAAGGTTCTCCTTTTAATAAAGAACCGGACCAATGCATTAGAACTTGGTGAACACATGGACTCCTCAAACTATGGTCATCACCGGGAGTGGTTCCGGTTATTGTCACTCCCGGGTTGCCGGATCATAACACATAGTAGGTAACTACAACTTGCAAGACCGGATCTAAAACACATATATTGGTGACAACATAATAATTTCAGATCTGAAATCATGGCACTTGGGCCCTAGTGACAAGCATTAAGCATGGCAAAGTATTAGCAACATCAATCTCAGAACATAGTGGATACTAGGGATCAATCCCCGTCAAAACTAAATCGATTACATGATAGATCTCATCCTACTCATCACCGCCCAGCGATCCTACGAATAGATTACTCACGAACGACGAAGAGCTTCATGGAATTGGAGAGGGAAGAAGGTTGATGATGACGATAGAGACGATTTCCCCTCTCCGGAGCCCAAGACGGACTCTAGATCTGCCCTCCAAATGAAGAACAGGTGGTGGCGGCGCCTCCGTATCGAAAACGCGACAAAAACTTCTCTTTTTATTTTTTCTGGGACGAAAGGCAACTTATAGAGCTGGAGTTGGGGGCGGCAGGGCCGTGTGGGCCCCACAAGCCTGCCCACCACCACTAGGGGGGTGGTGGCGGAGCAAGGGCTTGTGGCCCACTGGCTCACCCCCTGAGGTGGAGCTTGGCGCAGATATTTTTGATATTTTCCAAAACTGCTCCCCGTAAATTTTCACGACGTTTGGAGAACTTTCATTTCTGCACAAAAATAACACCAAGGCTATTCTGCTAAAAATAGTGTCAGTCTAGGTTAGTTCCATTCAAATCATGCAAATTGGAGTCCAAAACAAGGGCAAAAGAGTTTGGAAAAGTAGATACGATGGAGACGTATCACGGAGTACCGGAGATATAATGCTTGATTCTCTGCCCATTTACCACTCTAGGAAAATTTCCTTCCGTGTTATTGATTTTGATGGCACCGGAATGATATACTTACTCGATAACGTAAGGACCTTCCCATTTAGAGAGAAGCTTGCCTGCGAAGAATCTTAAGCGAGAATTGTATAGCAGGACATAATCACCTACATTGAACTCTCGTTTCTATATTCGTTTATCGTGCCATCTCTTAACCTTTTCCTTGAACAACTTGACATTCTCATATGCCTGGGCCCTCCATTCGTCTAATGAGCTGATATCAAACAACCGCTTCTCACCGGCAAGTTTGAAAACGAAGTTCAGCTCTTTGATTGCCCAATAAGCTTTGTGTTCCAGCTCAAGAGGTAAATGACGGGACTTACCGTAAACCATTTTATACGGCGACATGCCCATGGGATTCTTATAAGCATTCCTATAAGCCCATAGTGCATCGTCAAGTTTGCTAGACCAATTCTTTCGAGATCTATTGACGGTCTTTTGTAAGATCAATTTGGTCTCCCTATTACTCAACTCCACTTGACCACTAGAGCGAGGATGATAAGGAGATGCAACTCTATGGTTGACATCATACTTAGCGAGCATCTTGCGGAAAACACCATGAATGAAGTGTGAACCGCCATCAGTCATCAAATATCTAGGGACTCCAAATTTTGGGAAAATGACTTCTTTAAACATCTTAATAGAGGTGTGGTGATCCGCATTTTTAGTGGGGATAGCTTCTATCCACTTAGTGACGTAATCCACAGCAACTAAGATGTGAGTATACCCATTGGAACTCGGGAAGGTCCCATATAATCAAAGCCCTAGACATCAAATGGTTCAATGACAAGTGAATAGTTCATAGGCATTTCGTGACTTTTACTGATGATCCCTATTCTTTGGCATTCGTCACAAGACAAGAGAAACTTACGGGCATCCTTGAAGAGCGTGGGCCAATAGAAACCTGATTGCAATACCTTATGAGCAGTTCTATCTCCAGCATGGAGTCCTCCGTAGGCTTCGGAATGACACTTCTGCAGGATCTGTCCCTGTTCATGTTCAGGCACACAACGTCTAATAACACCATCTACTCCTTCCTTATAAAGGTGAGGATCATCCCAAAAGTAGTGTCTCAAATCAAAGAAGAATTTCTTCTTTTGCTCATAGGTGAAACTGGGTGGTATGTATTTGGCTATGATATAGTTTGCGTAATCGGCATACCACGGTGCACTATGTGAAGTGCGGATGACATTTAATTGCTCATCGGGAAAGCTGTCATCAATAGGTCGTGGGTCATCAAGGACATTCTCTAGCCTGGACAAGTTATCTGCTACAGGTTTATCAGCACCCTTTCGGTCAACAACATGCAAATCAAATTCCTGTAGCAGGAGAACCCATATGATTAGCCTAGGCTTAGCGTCCTTATTCTCCATAAGGTACTTAATAGCAGCATGATCAGAGTGAATAGTGACTTTGGAGTCAACTATATAAGATCTGATCTTTTCACATGCAAACACGACTGCTAAAAACTCTTTTTCCGTAGTGGCATAGTTTCTTTGGGCACTGTCTAGAGTTTTACTAGCGTAGTGAATAACATTCAACTTCTTGTCAACTCTTTGTCCTAGAACAGCACCAACAGCATAATCACTAGCGTCGCACATGATTTCAAAGGGCAAGTTCCAGTCAGGTGGTTGAACAATAGGTGCGGTTATCAAAGCCTTCTTAAGTATTTCGAAAGCTTCCTCACAATCCTCATCAAAAACAAAAGGAACATCCTTCTGCAAGAGGTTGGTAAGAGGCCTAGAAATCTAAGAGAAGTCTTTAATGAACCTTCTATAGAAACCAGCATGATCTAGGAAACTTCGTATACCTCTGATATCTGTGGGGCAAAGCATTTTCTCAATTGCATCAACTTTAGCTTTATCAACTTCAATGCCTCTTTCAGAGATTTTGTGTCCTAAGACGATGCCTTCATTAACCATAAAGTGGCACTTCTCCCAGTTCAAGACGAGGTTGGTATCTTTGCATCTCTGTAAGACTCGATCAAGGTTGCTGAGGCAATCATCAAAGGAAGACCCGTAAACGGAGAAGTCATCCATGAAAACCTCGACAATCTTTTCACAAAAGTCAGAGAATATAGCCATCATACATCTTTGAAAGGTGGCAGGTGCATTGCATAAGCCAAAAGGCATACGTCTATAAGCAGAGGTACCGAAGGGACAGGTGAAAGTGGTTTTCTCCTGATCAGATTGTGCAACAGGTATTTGCGAGAAACCTGAATAACCGTCTAGAAAGCAGAAGTGTGTGTGTTTGGATAGCCTTTCTAGCATTTGGTCGATAAACGTCAAAGGATAATGGTCTTTACTGGTTGCCTTGTTCAGTTTTCAGAAGTCTATCACCATCCTATAGCCAGTAATAATCCTTTGTGGGATTAATTCATTCTTATCATTAGGAACGACGGTGATACCTCCCTTCTTAGGTATGCAATGTACTGGACTTACCCAATCACTATGAGCAACAGGATAAATGATTCCTGCTTCCAGAAGCTTTAATATTTCTTTTCTAACGACCTCTTTCATCTTAGGATTTAATCTCCTTTGATGATCAGCAACTGGTTTAGAATCAGGATCGGTTTTAATCTTGTGCTGACATAGAGTGGGACTAATACCCTTAAGATCATCAAGAGTATATCCAATAGCAGCATGGTGCTTCCTCAGAGTTTTTAGTAACTTCTTCTCTTCGTGCTCTGAGAGGAGAGCACTAATAATAACAGGATATATCTCCTTCTCATCAAGATAGGCATACTTAAGAGTATCAGGCAACTGTTTAGGCTTGAACACAGGATCACCCTTTGGTGGGGGAGGATCCCCAAGCAGTTCAACGGGTAGATTATTCTTGAGAATAGGATATTGTTCTAAGACAATTTTATCTATCTCATCTCTTTCCTCCATATGCATATCATTTTCATGCTCAAGCAGATATTGCTCTAAAGGATCCGTAGGAGGTACGGCAATAGAAGCAAGAGCAATGATTTCATCCCTACCAGACGACTCTTTTTCATGGGGTTGTCTTCCAAACTTGGAGAAGTTAAATTCATGAGACACACCCTCGAAACTAACAGTGACAGTCTGCATAATGCAATCAATGTGAGCATTGACATTGTTGAGAAAGGGTCTACCGAATATGATGGGACAAAAGCTATCTTGTGTAGTGATACGTCCATTTTGCATCATGCTTTCATGTTGATATTTATTGCTTTATGGGCTGTTATATTACTTTGTGGTACCATATTTATGCCTTTATGCCTTTTCTCTCTTATTTTGCAAGGTTTATTTGTAGAGGGAGAATTCAGGCAGCTGGAATTCTGGACTGGAAAAGGAGCAAATCTTAGTCCACTATTCTGCACATCTCCAAACGCCCTGAAAAGTTACGTGGATTTTTTTGGGATTATAAAAAAATACTAGGCGAAAGAAGTACCAGAGGGGAGCTACCAGGGTGCCACAAGCCTGGTAGCCGCCACTCCCCTGCTGGCGGCTAGCAAGCTTGTGGGCTCCCTGACGGCCCACTGGCCCCCCTCTTTTGCTATATGAAGGGTTACGTTCCAGAAAAAATCAATCGGGAGCTTTTTCGTGGTTTCGCCGCCGCCACGAGGCGGAACTTGAGCAGATCCAATCTAGAGCTCCGGCAGGACGATCCTGTCGGGGAAACTTCCCTCCCGGAGGGGGAAATCGTCTCCATCGTCATCACTAACACTCCTCTCGTCGGAGGGGAGGCGTCTTCATCAACATATTCATCAGCACCATCTCCTCTCCAATCCCTAGTTCATCTCTTGTAACCAATCTCCGTCTGACGACTCCGATTGGTACTTGTAAGGTTGCTAGTAGTGTTGATTACTCTTTGTAGTTGATGCTAGTTGGATTACTTGGTGGAAGAGTTTATGTTCAGATCCTTGATGCTATTCATTACACCTCTGATCATGATTATGATTATGCTTTGTGAGTAGTTACTTTTGTTCCTCAAGACATGGGATAAGTCATGCTGATAATAGTCATGTGAATTTGATATTCGTTCGGTATTTTGATATGTTGTATGTTGTCTTTTCCTCTAGTGGTGTTATGTGAATGCCGACTACATAACACTTCACCATATTTGGGCCTAGAGGAACACATTGGGGAGTAGTAAGTAGATGATGGGTTGCTGGAGTGACGGAAGCTTAAACCCCAGTCTATGCGTTGCTTCGTAAGGGGCTGATTTGGATCCACTAGTTTAATGCTATGGTTAGACGTTGTCTTAATTCTTCTTTCGTAGTTGCGGATGCTTGCGAGGGGTTAATCATAAGTGGGATGCATGTCCAAGTAATGGCAGTAACCAAGCGCCGGTCCACCCACATATCAAACTATCAAAGTAACGAACGCGAATCATATGAACATGATGAAACTAGCATGACAGAAATTCCTGTGTGTCCTCGGGAGCGTTTTTCCTCCTATAAGACTTTGTTCAGGCTTGTCCCTTGCTGCAAAAGGGATTGGGCCACTTGCTGCACCATTGCTACTACTTGTTACTTGTTACTTTTCGCTTGCTACGTTTCACCTCACTACACCATCACTTGTAACCGCTACTTTCAGTGCTTGCAGTTATTACCTTGCTGAAAACCGTTTATCAGAGCCTTTTGCTCCTCGTTGGGTTCGACACTCTTACTTATCGAACGGACTACGATTGATCCCCTATACTTGTGGGTCATCATGCAGTACCAAGGACAAGAGAATCAGTAGGATACTTCGTCTTACCACACAGGACTTCTACGTCTCTCACAATTCCGAGAGGGTAGATAGTGTCTCTATTAGCTAGCATAATAGTGACATCAATGGGTTCTAACTCAGCAGGTTCAATCTCATCTTTGATTTCATCATATAGGGAACGGGGTATTGCACTAACACTAGCACCCATATCACATAAACTGTGGAAACAGTGATCTCCTATCTTGACAGAAACAATGGACAGGCCAACTACAGGTCCGCATTTGTCTTTCGCGTGAGGTTTAGCGATTCTAGCGGAGTCCTCACAGAATTTTATAACATGCCCGTCTATGTGTTCGGCTAAGAGATCTTTGATAATAGAAACACTAGGTTCGACTCTAATCTCCTCAGGGGGCGCAAGTGGTCTAATGTAACCCCTACATATCACAGTTGGAGCTTTAGAATAATCCTTTATCCTAGCAGGGTAAGGTGGTTTCTCAGCGTAGGCACAAGGAACAACAGGATCACTAAAAGCAATGACTTTCTCCTCAACTAGATTGGTTTTGACTATGTTTCTTTCTAGAGGAGGATGATACTTAAACCACTTCTCTTTGGGACGATCAACATGCGCAGCAAAAGATTCACATAGAGAAGCTACTACCTCAGAGTCAAGTCCATACTTATCGCTAAAATCTCTAGAAGTGTTTGTCTCAACAAAAGATTTAACGCAATCAAACTGGAAATTCATACCTGACTCCTTACCTTCCTCCAGCTCCTAATCTTCAGAGTTACGTTTGATTCTTTCCAATAAATTCCACTTGTGGTCAATATACTTCTTCATAAAAGAACCGGTACAAGAAGTGTCAAGCATGGTACGATCTTCATGAGAAAGCCGAGCATAAAAGTTTTGAGTGATAATTTCTCTCGAGAGCTCATGATTGGGGCATGAATATAGCATTGATTTAAGCCTCCCCCAAGCTTGAGCTATGCTTTCCCTGTCACGAGGCCCAAAGTTATAAATATAATTCCAATCACGATGTACTAAATGCATAGGATAAAACTTTTGATGAAATTCCAATTTCAACCGATTGTAGTCCCATGATCCAGTATCATCACATAGCCTATACCATGTCAACGCCTTATCCTTTAAAGATAAAGGAAATACTTTCTTCTTTACCTCATCCTCGGGCAAACCTGCAAGCTTAAATAAACCACAAACTTCATCTACATAGATCAGATGCAAGTCTGGATGTGAAGATCCATCTCTTGTAAAAGGATTAGCCATCAGTTTCTCAAGCATACCCGAAGGAATTTCATAAAAGATATTTTCAGTAGGTACCTCAGGTTGAGGAACAACTCCTCGTGCTTCCGTTTGTGGTGAAGATACCCCGAACAAACTCATCAAAGGAACAGTTTCCATAGTGACAAGTGACAATAAATTTCAGCACAGTATATAAATGTTTCCTTACCAAATTCCACTTACCAAAGGCGCTTCACTCCCCGGCAACGGCGCCAGAAAAGAGTCTTGATGACCCACAAGTATAGGGGATCAATCATAGTCCTTTCGATAAGTAAGAGTGTCGAACCCAACGAGGAGCGGAAGGCTCTGATAAACGGTTTTCAACAAGGTAATAACTGCAAGCACTGAAAGTAGCGGTAACAAGTGATGATGTAGCGAGGTGAAACGTAGCAAGTGAAAAGTAACAAGTAACAAGTAGTAGCAATGGTGCAGCAAGTGGCCCAATCCCTTTTGTAGCAAGGGACAAGCCTGAACAAAGTCTTATAGGAAGAAAAATGCTCCCGAGGACACACGGGAATTTCTGTCATGCTAGTTTCATCATGTTCATGTGATTCGCGTTCGTTACTTTGATAGTTTGATATGTGGGTGGACCGGCGCTTGGGTACTGCCCTTACTTGGAAAAGCATCCCACTTATGATTAACCCCTCTTGCAAGCATCCGCAACTACGAAAGAAGAATTAAGACAACGTCTAACCATAGCATTAAACTAGTGGATCCAAATCAGCCCCTTACGAAGCAACGCATAGACTAGGGTTTAAGCTTGTGTCACTCCAGCAACCCATCATCTACTTACTACTCCCCAATGCCTTCCTCTAGGCCCAAGTATGGTGAAGTGTTATGTAGTTGACGTTCACATAACACCACTAGAGGAAAAGACAACATGCAGCATATCAAAATACCGAACGAATACCAAATTCACATGACTATTATTAACATGACTTATCCCATGTCCTCAGGAACAAAAGTAACTACTCACAAAGCATAATCATAATCATCATCAAAGGTGTAATGAATAACATCAAGGATCTGAACATAAACTCTTCCACCAAGTAATCCAACTAGCATCAACTACAAAGAGTAATCAACACTACTAGCAACCTTACAAGTACCAATCGGAGTCGCGAGACGGAGATTGGTTACAAGAGATGAACTAGGGATTGGAGAGGAGATGGTGCTGATGAAGATGTTGATGAAGATGCCTCCCCTCCGACGAGAGGAGTGTTGGTGATGACGATAGCGACGATTTCCCCCTCCGGGAGGGAAGTTTCCCCAGCAGGATTGTCCTGCCGAAGCTCTAGATTGGATCTGCTCAAGTTCCGCCTTGTGGCGGCGGTGAAACCGAGAAAAGGCTCCCTCTTCAAATAAACCTTGCAAAATAAGAGAGAAAAGGCATAAATATGGTACCACAATGTAATATAACAGCCCATAAAGCGATAAATATCAACATGAAAGCATGATGCAAAATGGACGTATCAGGTGGCAAGCAGGAGGTGGAGGCCGGCGAACGCACTGCTGCCACGCACCTGCTCGGGAAAGACAATGAGCAGGGGGAGGCCCTGGTGGACTGGGCCGACCAGGTGAGCGCAGGTTACTTCTTCTCTTTTTTCTATTTTCTGCTTTTATTTGTTTTCTCGCAGTTGTTTTTGAAATAAAAATAAAATCAAATCATTTTATAAAAATGCTGATATATTTTTATGTGACTTAAGTATAATTGTCGAGTGCCACATAAAAGAAAATCATTTTATAAAAATTCTGATATATTTTTATGGAACCATATTTTATATATAGTAAAAGAAAATCCCATTTATAATAGTTGTTTGATTAGTTCAAAAACCAATATAATTGTTTCTATGATCCAAAATATTTGTTGACATTTTTATCTCAGTCCAAGGTTTTCACAAAATATTTGGAACATTTTGTTGGTGCATTTTAAAGCAAGTTTTATATTGCTTATTTTCCAGAATTTGGTTCCTGAGGCTTGATCACTTCCCCATTTCAGATTCAATGCAATTTGAATGCATGCATGAATATGCAATGGCAAGCAAGGTAAACTTGGGCTGTGACAACTCACCCCCACTAAACAACAATCTTGTCCTGAGATTCAAGCGTAGTCGGGAAGAGGAAGAGGGAACACTAAACTATCAAAATCTTCACGATCCAATTGCCCTTCTTGAAGATGTTGATTCATTGCATCAGGTTGATCTTGGCATCTTTGTCTTTGAGGTCTTCATCTAACACGACGACAAGAAAAGAAAGACTCTACAAGATTCGATCTCCTCAAAGATTGAGTAACTCAAGATCAACTCATAGAAGGAAACGTAGGATCGTCCCTTGAGCTGAGACACAGAACACATAACACGGATGAGGAAATGGGGCATATGATCGACGTTCAATTGGTAGGCAACAATTCCACGGTTAAATAGATGGAGACGAGGTTTCAAAGTAGCGAGGAGTTAAGTTGCCTTTCATACCATAACGGGCACCTTAGGAAGGTGACTCGTAGAGTTATTCCCTTAAGTGGCAAAAAGAATTACTTTTGATACAGAGATCATTGAAACTCTTCATACCAGGGAAGGCAATTCACAAATGATTGTTTGAAGGAATTTGAAAGAAGGGCATACTCAGGTTGGAAAGAAACTAGGGTTATAGAACAACTCGGCGAACGGAAGGCACATTCCAGTTACTACCGAGGATGTAACTTGGTGTCTGAGCGTGCTCTCAAGAACTTGAGCATTTCCATATTCATCAAATTTTTACCAATATGTGTGCCAAGATCTTGGTGACACAACATACTACCATGATGAACAGTGATGGAGGATGCAGATGCAAAGGAAGACGACACTTCCTCAGATTTCACCTTAGCTATACCAAGGGAACGAAATCTGGTTGATCGACCAAGAGACATTTAGCACTCCGCTTCTAATGTTCTCCTTGATGTACTAGCACAACCCAATTATAGGTCATGCTTGATATCTAGCACATCAAATATAGGTTGGACTTCGGGGCTTAAATGGGGTCCATGAGGAACAACTTATAAAATAAGTCATACAAAAACCCCACGGAAAGATGGCTAAGGTTGCTAATGCAAGATATTATAATCTTAAGTCTTCCGGTTAGGTGTGTTAGCCACGACATCACCTTACCGGGTTACAGAGAGACCAATATTATAATCCTTGGGAAGCGTTACAACCATCATATCTGCCTGAGATTCAGATTTGGTTGGTGACATGATGTTTCAGACTCAGCATGTCTGAAGAGAAAGTTTGCAACACAAATCGACGAGATAACGTTGCGAGATTCTCGGGAAATGAACTACGGAAGCCAACTCCAAAACATGAGCTGGATTGCAATACACATGTGAACACACTGCCCAAGACAATGATGACCACATGAAAAGTCTTACAACAAAACACTACTGAGTTCTGGATGGGAACCATCATTAAGAATACCAAAGTCCTTACACAAGTCATATGATTAGCTCTTGGGAGGGAACTCCTTTTTCTTAAACAAATCAATCAGTGGCTTGGTGTGCTAGGAGATACATATGGATTGAAGATGATCAGTCTATCAAACCATAGAATACTTTGCACGTGCATGATTGACTTGGGATGATTCCGAAGAAAACTAAACGACCTTCTCAAATTCGTGGCGACAACTTGCACCAATGCACATGAATTAGAGGAAGTCACTTCTTACACCTAACATATACCTCGTGCTCGAGACACGAAAACAATGTCTACAAAGTTTCCAGCACTAGCTTAATGTCCAATATAATCATGGAACAAATGAAAATGTTGCTGATGGGCTCAACAACAATTCATCAAGATACCCATATAAATGGATTTCCACAACTATGTGAGCAAGATAATAGCATTGGTCAGATCAAAGAATACAATGGTGTAGGCTCAAGGAAATCCATGAGTAAGACACCATTACGAAAATATTTGGCTCTGAGTTTGATTTGAGAATAGCCCATACTCAAATCAAAAATGGACAAGATAATATATGCAACAATTGATCACACGAATCAGCCGATGACAATATCATCTTCTTCAGACTCACACAAGAGGAAAAATATCCTTTTTAAATGAGCTAAGTTTAGGCGAAGCTTTATATTCCAACTCTCCAAGTTGTTGTTTAGCTTAACCCAGTAGCTCGGGGGATCCAACACGGATTCTTGGAGAAGGGGTTGGTTTATAGAAAGACCAATTTAGTCACAAGCTCAACATATCAGTCAGGAAACAACCTGGTAATACTTCCGAGAAGATATTCATAATATCACAAACCACCGATATATTATTAAGCTCGGGAATAATCTCGCTTTTCAGGGCAAGATGATGTGATCAACAGAGCGAGGGATTGACACAATCCTAACCCATCGATCGAAAAGTGCACCATGAAACATGGACTAGGTAGCACGGTCAATCTTAGGATGACAATTCAATCACCATCACCATAAGAGTGAATTTATTGTCCATTAACTACTAAACAACGGCATTGCTAGGAGTATTGATTTCACACATCATGGTTCACTTGTCGATATTCCAGTTACAACCAACACGGAAACCGAGGGATGAATAATGATGTCGAGAAGTATCACTACATCAAGAGCTCATAAGAGATGGTGCAATTCTCACGACATTCTTGACAACAAGAGGGTAATACTCGAGGATAGAACAAAACAAAAGCCAGATTGGCATTTTGATCTACGAAATATAGTTACTTTGACCCAATCCAAGAAATGGATGAGGCACTGGAGTTTGCTTCTCTCAGTCATTCGAAAATAGAACAACTTGACACACCACAGGAATAACAGACATCGATGACACGAGTGCACAACTACTCTTGACTATCCTCTCATAAATGAAGGTCAGAATACAACTAGATAGGGCCAACTCAAGAGCACATGGTTTCTTGAGTTGTGGATGCATGGATTAGCATTTTGAACGAGTTCAACATAATTCTTCCAGATAACCCATGTGGAAGGGCGAAGTTGGCAGAATCACAATATGTAGTAGAGAACTCATCACAAGCACTCTTGTTATGATCTTTAATTCATGAAGAACTTCTGCCAGAGATGGTCCATGGTGTTGGAAGAATGATATACCATGAACCTTAGGAACTACAACAAGGTTACTAATCATTCTAAAGGAACTAGTAACACTATAAACAGAAGTGAGCAGAATGATCCTTGGATTCAAGAGTCCAGAAATAGAATACCTACTAACTAAATAACATCACGGGATGTTTTTCGAAAATGATGGCCAGAATTATCACTCTCGGAACCAAAACACATCTAGACTATTGGGTGGTTTTCGGACGTAACAGGGTTTCCTAACACTTTAACAAATATGTCGAGGCAATAGAGTACCTCAACACAATGATTAGTGTGCTTTGTCTGGCCAAAAGACATTAACTCGGGATGAGAGGATTTGCAATTGCATCAGATTGTTTAGAAACCTTAGAAAACTCGAACAGCATAACGGCTATACGGGCATGAAATATGAGGCAACCTGCAAGAAAACTAACAACATAACAATTGAATTCTTATGGAGACACTGATCCTTGAAGACAACAACTTTCCTATAGGCCTCGAGCATAGTAACTCGTCATCCTAATGAATAGATGAGAAAGCCTAATTCTTAAACCTCGTAGAATACAGAAGAGGATGACTCAGAATAAGAATAACACAGGGAAAGGAGTAAAAAGAGCCTTACGTTCCCTTCCACAAACAATTCCCTTATAAAACTAAAGAGTTGCTAGACTCAATATCGACCAGTTTGGCTTGGTTATCCTACAGAGAGTCAAGCTCTGATACCAAAGGTGTCGGGACCCTGATCCTGAATCATAAGAACCCAGCCTGTAACACATCACATCACTTTGCGGCCTCACGCACGGTAAACTCCACGGCTGCCACCTTACCTTGGCCGGGACCGTTTGCGTCTTTTGGCTCACGTATATGAATGTGTCGCTAGCATTCAAATGACAAAGAACCCGGGTCGACATGGCTAGTTATAAACCCAAGTGGTACATCCGTACAGGGACAGGCATACATAACCTAGCAAAGCAGGTGTCGGTCATCAGCGTGTGTAGACGAGTCGTAGCAAGCTACCAGGACTCCATTACACTGCGTGACATTTCCCCGAACGGACAGACACAACAGCAAAGAAGGATACATGACGGTCAATCAATGTGTCCGGAGCAGTAGCAAGCTACCAAGGCTCGGTGGAAGCACAAAGAGGCATTTCCCCGTAAAGAGTACTACTAAAGGCACACAACTAGGTGTCGAATCCCACACATATAATGCATTTCATAACATACACACAATATGCACTATATGTGTAGATACAACATGGCATCACAACATAACTCTATGACTCAAACTTTTATTAAAGACTCATAAAAGTCAACATAGTATGATGTTACAAACAGGGGTCTCGTGACCCGTCACTCAAGTCATACAAACATCAAGCGGAAGCCAAACATGTCTGGGTACAAACATCTGCTAAAAATGGTTGGAGGAGCCTGAAAAGCTACCACGACCCTACCAAAGGAGCCAGACCTCTGTCTGGGATTCCCAAGCTATTCTGGTCAACATCGAACACGTCGTGTAAAAACCTTTTTAAAGGGACTAAAACTTCTCTACAAAACATAAATAAAGCAACCATGAGTACAAAGGTACTCAGCAAGACTTACATCAGAACTATCTACATATGCATCATGTTTCAATGAAAGGATTGTGGGGTTTGATTGCAGCAAGCCAGATTTGACTCTTGGCTAACCTGTACTACGACTACAAGTTCTTTATTTGAGGTGGGATAGCGCACACGAGTGCACATATTCACCAATTCAATACACCACTATGGATCCACTCTCGTCTTCCTGCGAGAAGGCCATCCATAGCACTCACACTTATCTTGCATGTTTTAGAGTATCCATTTGAATTGTCTATGTACCACGTAATGTTTCTAAGTAGTCCATATCCGAGGACGCGGCTATTCGAACAGATTAAATCACCCTGCAGGGGTATACTTCTTCACACATGCTCTCACCACTTAGCACCATATGCACGTCATGCATCTCGGCAACCTTCAACCGGAAGCACTGGCGTGGGTGTCTGCCATGACTGTTCACCACACAAGACCCTAGTCCAGGTTTATCACCTATTTGAGACTGAACCCGCAAGGAAGTCCGGCCGAGGTTTCCTCTACGGCCCCAAACGATGTGTGTAGGGTTCCTAAGTCCACCATCCGGGTGCCACTTGGTACACCGTGCCACTGGGTATCTACCGCAGAGAAGCCTACCCCGTCGGGCAGAGCTAAACACGGCCGCTAACACTTTGCCTACAAACACCAGAAACTAATTGCAACTCCTGGACATAGATCTAGGCGATTAATAAGCCAAGCGGGTCAATTAAGCATCCCAATGTGTGGTAGTATCTTGTCTTGGATAACATACACAGAACTCAGTTCTTAAGGATGGTCCCAATGAGACAACCCACCATGTACTCCTACATGGCCTCTCATCGCTACCTTTACCAAATCGGATTCACACCCTTACTCTCACACGGTAGAACATGAACACCACCATTACCATTCATCACCCAGATGGATCAGACCCGACACAACTCTAAGCATAGCAAGCACAGTAAACAAGCATGGATGAGTAAGCACAACAAGGATCAAGCAGTTGCTACTCATGCTAAGTGGTTTCAACTATTTACTGTGCTAAAATCAGGTCATGGAGAGGAATGGGTTCAAGTACCGTGAACATGTAACAGTTGAATCGTGTTTGTCCTAATGCAATAAAAGAGATCAGGAGCGAGAGAGTGGGTTTATATCAGTATGCTCAAGGGGGTTTGCTTGCCTGACATGTCTGAAGATAGCCATGAGTCTTCATCAGTGTCAACGATCACTTCATCGGAACCATCGTCTACCGAGAGGAAACACCACCAGCAAACAAGAAAGAACAATAGTTACTTCACAGAAATGCAACACTTTGATGCATGATCATGAAATGAAGATGAGAAGTGGCAGGGCCAATATAGCTACCATTTCTTAGGTTGAAGGTGTATTTGAATTAGAATTCAAATATCACTTCAAGCAAGGTATTTTCCGGATACCCTTTTAATTGATTCGACCTGATCCTCAGGCATAAGTTGTTTTATCATGCATGAAGATGGCATTTTGAGGTACTGGTTTTCCTAGCTCAATGTTTGGTCTTGTTAGTTGAAGTGGAATTCAAATATATACCAAATTCCATCTCCAAACTATTTATTAAATTTACCCTAATCATCATTTTGCCTACTTGGTGATGTTAACTTTCTCAAACATGCATGAAAATGTCATAATCAGATTCCTTCAATTTTTCTGATCATTTTTCATACACAAATTATTTTCATTGGACTTACAGATTATTTTCTATGATTTTTAGAAGTTTTCAACATTTTTTTGAATTATTTTATAATAGGAAATTACTTATTGCGTCAGCATTACATCATCAGGTCAACTGGCCTGGTCTGGGTCAAACCTGACGTGTGGGGGCCACACGTCAGTGTCACAGTTTAATAACAGGGTTTATTAACTAACTAATTAATTAATTAGAAGTGGGGCACGTCTGTCAGTGGCTGTGGGGCTTAGTTAGTTGGTATCATTAGTACTAATCTAACCCCTGACCGTCCGGGCCCACATGGCAGTGGCAGAGGCCGATGAAGCTCGACGTCGGTGACCAACAGAGCGACGGGAGCTCACCGGAATTTGTCGATCTCGCGCTACAGGCTTCGGATTTGCACGCGGTTGGGTTCTGCGAGTAGCTAGAGAAGTGTCGCATCCATTCCAACCCAGCCACGGGCCAGGAGGTGGACGGGATGTGGCCAGCGACGAGGTAAGCGGCGGCCGGAGCACGGGCTTGAGCGGGCGGTGGCTGCAGGGCACGAGAAGGGCAGGTGAGGGTTTGACAGCATCTACGGAGCTCCAGGAGCTCGTTCCCGAGCTCGAATGCGTCGATGGCGGACCACAACGACGGCAACGACGGCGAGGGGATCTCGGCCATGGTGGCGAATGGAGCTACGGGGCACGGAAGAGCGTGGGATGAGAGGGGAAATGACGACGAGCTCACGGCGGTTCTGATGGTGTTGTTGGCAGGCTCGGGGGTGCGCCGGAGGGAGCGAATCGACGGAAGAGGTCCGGCGGCCGGAGGTGGAGAAGATGGCGGCGATGGTGACGACAGGGGGCCTCCGGGCTTGATTCTTTCTTCCAGGAGACGGGGAGGAGCACGGCGGAGCTCTGGGACATGGTAGCTGGGCTAGAGGGACCGGTGGCCATGGCTACGACGGACGGCGGTGACAAGCAGCGCTCAGCCATGGCCAGGAGAGAGCGAGAGAGCAAAGGAGGGGAGCCTGAGAGGGGTGGAGAAGACAGAGGGGGATCTGGGGCATCTCCAGGCGAGGGGATAAGCGCGGGGAGGCAGCAGGAGGTGGAGGCCGGCGCACGCGCTGCTGCCACGCAGCTGCTCGGGGAAGACGACGAGCAGGGGGAGGCCCTGGTGGACTGGGCCGACCAGGTGAGCGCAGGTTAGTTCTTCTTCTCTTTTTTTCTATTTTCTGCTTTTATTTGTTTTCTCACATTTGTTTTCGAAATAAAAATAAAATCAAATCATTTTATAAAAATGCTGCTATATTTTTATGTGACTTAAATATAATTGTCCAGTGCCACATAATAGTTTTTGGCATTTATGGAACCATATTTTATATATAGTAAAAGAAAATCCCATTTATAATAGTTGTTTGATTAGTTCAAAAACCAATATAATTGTTTCTGTGATACAAAATATTTTTTGACATTTTTATCTCAGTCCAAGGTTTTCACAAAATATTTGGAACATTTTGTTGGTGCATTTTAAGGCAAGTTTTATATTGCTTATTTTCCAGAATTTGGTTCCTGAGGCTTGATCACTTCCCCATTTCAGATTCAATGCAATTTGAATGCATGCATGAATATGCAATGGCAAGCAAGGTAAACTTGGGATGTGACATTTTCTTTGCGTGTGTCCCTTGCTTATTGCACCATAACCATGGATAATCTTCATCGCTTAACACAGTGCTTGGGTCAGCCTTTACGTTGAAGGGAGGAATTTCATGAAAATTTTCATAGGCTCATCGTATGATGTATTCGCTTCCTTATCTTTTCTTTTTCTCGGTTTGGTAGACATGTCCTTCACATAGAAAACCTACGCCACATCATTACCGAGGACAAATGTTTCGTGTGTGTATCCAAGATTGTGCAGATCCACTATTGTCATTTCGTAGTGTGGGTCTACCTATACCCCATTGATGATGAGATGATGAATAGACTTCTCGCTCCTCGTTGGTTACCCCAAGTGCAAGGTGGAGATGTAGTCAGCAGCTAGTTTTCCCTTACACAGAGACTCTAAGGTTTATCGAACCAGGAGGACTCCTAGGATCAACAAGTAGGTGTCCCCTACCCTAGTGCAAGCAGAAGACGTGGACCTGCACACACACAAATAACTTTGCTCCCAACGAGTACAGAGAGGTTGTCAATCTCTCCGGCCTTGTAGTTTGCAAAGGATCAAAACACATGCGGGGATAGTGATAGTGATTGCAACGGAAAAGTAAAGGAAAGCGGTAAATGATGGAGGTGTAAGCAATGGTGGTGATATGGACCGGAGTCACATGATGTTCACTAGTGTTGTCTCTCTCCCAAAAGACGATAAACAACTATGCTTGGGTAAACAAATTACAGCTCGGCAATTGACAGAATTATAAATGCACCGCAATGCTAATTATGCTACTTGAAAGTTAGAGGCTCAACAGTAATGGACAGTACGCCAAGACAAGTAGACCGTTTATTCATCAGCATCTACTTACTTATCATCCACCTTGAGATATCTATCCAGAACATCTCGCTGGTATTAAGTTGCAAGCCCACCCAAAGTGTAAACTCAAACAACGGACAAGTGCATTAACGAACTATGTGCAAGTTAAACAATCCTTGCAACTGTGGTCACAAGCACCGTTGTTTTCTCCCTGGTGGCAACAGCACATCCACTAGTCTCATGTTTCTGCCACTCAAGCTAGACATCAGTGGGCATGAACCCACAATCATGCATAATACTCCCTCTTGGAGTTACAATCTACTACTCGGCCAAAGCAATACAAAGCAACGGAGAACATGCATGAATCACTAAAGAACATGATATAAAAGGATAATCAAATATATAACACATAACAATCTGAACATAATCTCATAATCCATCGGATCCCAACAAACCAAGCATAGCAATAGCAGGAAAATTACATAGATGCCTTGATCATGTAGGGCAGCTCACAAGGGCTAATCATGGAAGTACAAGATTGGATAGAAGACATCACATAGCTACTGGTCATGGACTCATGGTCCAAGGAGGACTACTCATGGCATGCCCGGGAAGCATCCATAGCGGTGGAGAAGCTCCCGGAGGTCAATCCTCCCTCCGACAGGGTGCCGGGAAGAGGTCTCCTAACGCTCCCGATCTCGGAAGCACTGCGGCAACGGAACAATGGAGAAATTCGCGATTCTGGATGTGATGGAAGGGTTTCCTCACGGAGGACTAAATATAGGCCAAAGGAGGGCGTCAGAAGAGTTGGGGCCCACCCAGGCGGCCTGTGGGAGCGGCCAGGGGCCAGGACGCGCCAGGAGGTCGCCTATGCAGCCCCTGGCCCTCCTTTGGCCCATCTTCGGTGATCTGGAAGCTTCCGTTACGCTGATTTTTATATATTTTTCTCGGGATTTTTGGGGCTCCGGAAAATTGGGTAAAAGCCCCTGCAAAAAAGAGACATCAGCAGGCAGAAACTGGCACTGGGTGCACTGAGTTAGTAGGTTAGTCCAAATATGTGTAAAAATATATAAAAGTGTAGCAAAACGTATAACAATGTCACCCAAAAGATCATGGAACAAGCATAAATTATAGATACGTTTGGGATGTATCACCCGCCTCCTAACAGTTTGACCCATTTGCACCGAAACAAAGGGACCTTAAAATCATGTCCATAGTCAAGTTCCCATATGTCCACTATGTAACCAAAATATGTGTCATTTCCACTCTTGGTTGCTCCATCAAAGCGGACACCACTATTTTGGTTGGTGCTCTTTTGATCTTGGGCGGTCGTGTAAAATTTATTCCCATTTATCTCGTACCCTTCGTAAGTCAATACAGTCGAAGATGGTCCCTTGGCCAATGAGTACAGCTCATCTTCAACAGTGTTCTCAACCATGAGATGTGTTTGCAACCAACTACCTAAAATCCTGATGTGTTCACATGTGATCCAGTCGTCATACTACTCCGGGTGTTTGGAGCGCAGAATATTCTGGTGTTCATTGACATACGGGGTCACGAAGGTATAATTCTGTAGAACTGTGTAGTGTGCTTGAGCCCAAGAATGCCCATCCATACATATTATTGAGTGTGCTCCTAGGGTCCCTTTTCCAGTTAGTCTCCCCTCATACAGCGATTGAGGAGAGCAATCTTCTTAAGGTCAGGAATGAAGTCAACACAAAACCCAATGATCTCCTCTATATGATGGCCCATGGAGATGCTTCCTTCTCGGTTACGAACATATTTCTTTAAGACTCCCATGAAACTCTGAAAGGGGAACATATTGTGTAGAAATACAGGGCCCAAAATGCCAATCTTGTCGACTAGATGAATTAGGACGTGCGTC
This sequence comes from Hordeum vulgare subsp. vulgare, assembly GCF_904849725.1. Classification (NCBI taxonomy): domain Eukaryota; kingdom Viridiplantae; phylum Streptophyta; class Magnoliopsida; order Poales; family Poaceae; genus Hordeum; species Hordeum vulgare. The sequence continues at coordinate 564,603,522 of NC_058524.1, read as the reverse complement.
ATGATATTGAAGAAGGATGGTGGGAACACAAGCTCGAATCTGACAAGACATTGCACCAAATCACTTTTAACCTTGGTATGATTTCTGGATCGATTACCTTATGAAAGAGTGCATTGAGGAATGCACATAGCTTCACAATGGCTAATCAAACATTTTTCGATAGAAGTCCCCTCAATGCAAGAGGAAGCAGTTGTGTCATAATCACGTGGCAGTCATGAGACTTTAGGTTTTGGTACTTTTTTTCTCCGATATTTATTATTCCCTTTATATTGGACGAGAATACAGATGGAAACTTCATACTGAGCGAACATACAAAGAATATTTTCTTCTCTTCTTTGGTAAGAGTGTAGCTTGCAGGACCTTCATACTCCTTTGAATGCATGATGTCTTTTTCGTGCACAAGTTGTTTGTCCTCCCGCGCCTCCAGTGTATCTTTTGTCTTACCATACATGCCCAAGAAGCCTAGTAGGTTCATGCAAACATTCTTTGTCACGTGCATCGTGTTGATTGCACAGGGGACCTCTAGGTCTTTCCAATAGGAAAGGTCCCAATATAGATTTCTTCTTCCACATGGGTACACGTCCCTCAGCGTCATTCGGAACAAATTGTCCGACATGAACCTTTCCAAAGATTACTTGTAAATCATAGACCATATCAAGTATGTGATCACCAGTACGAAGGGCGTGCTTCTTCCGTTGATCGGCCTCACCTTTGAAATGCTTGCCTTTCTTTCGACATCGATGGTTGGTCGGAAGAAATCAACGATGTCCCAGGTACACATTCTTCCTGAATTTATCCAAATATATACTTTTAGTGTCATCTAAATAGTGTGTGCATGCGTGGTATCCCTTGTTTATCTCTCCTGCAAGGTTACTGAGAGCATGCCAATTGCTACTGCGACAACACACCTTCCCTTGCAACGGCGCCGGGAATCCTCCTGCTATGGCTACGCCTATAGGGACTTCCTTTGAAAATATGCAAAGGATTTCCTCGCGGCCTTAGAGCCTTGCGTTGAATTTCCCTTGAAGAGGAAAGGGTGATGTAGCACAGCGGCGGTAAGTATTTCCCTCAGTTTGAGAACCAAGGTATCAATCCAGTAGGAGCAGCATTCATGTCACAAGTACCTACACAAACACAAAGAGCTTGCACCCAATGCTATGAAGGGGTTGTCAATCCCTTATAGATTGTTTGCAAAGTGAGAACTGAAAGCAAAAAGTAAACAAAGCAAGGTAAAAGTGAAAGTGGAGATGATAGTTGTGAATAGACCCGGGGGCCGTAGTGTTCATTAGTGGCTTCTCTCATGAAAGCAATTAGACGGTGGGTGAACGAATTACTGTCGAGCAATTGATAGAACCGCGCAAAGTCATGACATTATCTATGGCAATGATTATATCTATAGGCATCACGTCCAAAACAAGTAGACCGTAACTTTCTGCATCTACTACTATTACTCCATACGTCAACCGCTATCCAGCATGCATATAGTGTATTAAGTCCAAAAGAACAGAGTAACGCCTTAAGCAAGATGACATGATGTAGATGGACAATCTCATATCTACGATAAAAGCCCATCTTGTTACCCTTGATGGCAACAACATGATGCGTGCCTTGCTGCCCCTTCTATCACTGGGAAAGGTCACCACACGGTATGAACCCAAAACCAAGCACTTCTCCCATTGCAAGAATCATAGATCTAGTTGGCCAAACAAAACCCAAGACTCGGAGAGACTTACAAGGATATCAAATCATGCATATAAGAAATCACCAAAGACTCAAATATAATTCATAGATAATATTATCACAAATCCACAATTCATCGGATCTCGACAAACACACCGCCAAAGAGGATTACATCGGATAGATCTCCATGAAGATCATGGAGAACTTTGTATTGAAGATCCAAGAGATAGAAGAAGCCATCTAGCTACTAACTACGGACCCGTAGGTCTGAAGTGGACTACTCACGAGTCATTGGAGAGGCGATGATGTTGATGTAGAAGCCCTCCAACTCCAAAGTCCCCTCCGGCAGGGCACTGGGAAGGGTCTCTAGATGAGATATCGCGGAAACGGAAGCTTGTGGTGGCGGAAAAGTGTTTTCGCGGATGCCTTGATTTTTCTGCAATTTTAGGGAATTTATAGAGCAAAGAGCTAGGGCAGGGGAGCGCCAGGGAGGCCACAAGCCTGGTTGCCGCGGGCCCCCCTGGCCGCGGCAACACGGCTTGTGGGCTCCCTGTGGACCCCTTGCCTTGGCCCTCAAGCCTCCCGATCTTCTTCTGTTCTGGAAAAAAATATTTCGGAGAATTTATTCCGTTTGGACTCCGTTCCAAAATCAGATCTGAAAAGAGTCAAAAACACAAAAAATACATGAACTGGCACTTGGCACTGAATTAATAAGTTAGTCCCAAAAAAGATATAAAAGGTATATAAAACATCCAAAGTTGACAAGATAACAGCGTGAAACCATCAAAAATTATAGATACGTTTGAGACGTATCAAGCATCCCCAAGCTTAACTCCTGCTCGTCCTCGAGTAGGGAAGTGATAAAGTATGAATTTTTGATGCTTTCATGCTACCTAGCATAGATGTCCTTTGTAACTCCTCTTGTGTGACGTGAATGTTCAGATCCATTAGATTCAAAATAATAGTTTGCTATTGACGTGGAGACAATAATAATTCAAGCAAACTAGCAAGGTAATCATGAACTTTCAAAATAACTAGGCCAAAAGAAAGTTATCCCTACAAAATCATATAGTATGGCTATGCTCTATCATCCTTGCACAACGAATTTATATCATGCACAACCTCGGTATTGGCGAAGTAATTGTTTTCACACCTTTACTTTCTCAAACTTTTGAACTCTCACGCAATACATGAGCATGAGCCATGGTTTTAGCACTATAAGTGGTGTGGAGTGTGGTGGAGGTTGCAAGGCAAACAAGGAGAATATGGTCACATTGACTATGCATATCAACGAGCTATGGAGATGCTCATCAATAGATATCAACGTGAATGAGTAGGGATTGCCATACAATTGATGCACTAGAGCTAAGAGTATGTGAAAGCTCTTAAAGAAAACTAGTGGGTGTGCATCCAACTTGCTTGCTCACGAAGACCTAAGGCAATTTTAAGGAAGCCCATCATTGGAATATACAAGCCAAGTTATATAATGAAAATTACCCACTAGCTATATGTGTTGGGGAACGTCGCATGGGAAACAAAAAATTTCCTACGCGCACGAAGAATTACCGCAGAAACGCGATCTAGAGGTAAAACCGTGGAGGTATGTGGTCGGGCTGCCGTGGCAAAAGTTGTCTCAAATCAGCCCTAATACCTCAGTATATATAGGAGGGAGGGGGAGGGAAGAGGCAGCCTCAAACCCTCAAGGTTTGGCCGAAATTGGAGGTGGAGGAGTCCTACTCCAATCCTACTTGGAGTAGGATTCCACCTTCCCACTTGGAAACTCTTTCCACCTTGTGTTTTTTCCTTCTCAAACCTTATGGGCCTTAGTGGGAACTTATTCCAGCCCACTAGGGGCTGGTTTATCTCTTCCCATAGCCCATGAGACCCCTTGGGGCGTGACACCCCTCCCGATGGTCCCCCGCACCCCTCCCGGCACTCCCGGTACACTACCGATGAGCCCGAAACTTTTCCGGTGACCAAAACAGGACTTCCTATATATCAATCTTTACCTCCGAACCATTCCGGAGCTCCTCGTGACGTCCTGGATCTCATCCGGGACTCCAAACAACATCCAGTAACCAACCATATAACTCAAATACGCATAAAACAACGTCGAACCTTAAGAGTGCAGACCCTGCGGGTTCGAGAACTATGTAGACATGACCCGAGAGACTCCTCGGTCAATATCCAATAGCGGGACCTGGATACCCATATTGGATCCTACATATTCTACGAAGATCTTATCGTTTGAACCTCAGTGCCAAGGATTCATATAATATCGTATGTCATTCCCTTTGTCCTTCGGTATGTTACTTGCTTGAGATTCGATCGTCAGTATCCGCATACCTATTTCAATCTCGTTTACCGGCAAGTCTCTTTACTCGTTCCGTAATACAAGATCCCGCAACTTACACTAAGTCACATTGCTTGCAAGGCTTGTGTGTGATGTTGTATTACCGAGTGGGCCCCGAGATACCTCTCCGTCATACGGAGTGACAAATCCTAGTCTTGATCCATACTAACTCAACGAACACCTTCGAAGATACTTGTAGAGCATCTTTATAGTCACCCAGTTACGTTGCGACGTTTGATACACACAAAGCATTCCTCCAGTGTCAGTGAGTTATATGATCTCATCCTCATAGGAACAAATACTTGACACGCAGAAAACAGTAGCAACAAAATGACACGATCAACATGCTACATCTATTAGTTTGGGTCTAGTCCATCACATGATTCTCCTAATGATGTGATCCCGTTATCAAGTAACAACACTTGCCTATGGCCAGGAAACCTTGACCATCTTTGATCAACGAGCTAGTCAACTAGAGGCCTACTAGGGACAGTCTTTTGTCTATGTATCCACACATGCACTGTGTTTCCAATCAATACAATTATAGCATGGATAATAAACGATTATCATGAACAAAGAAATACAATAATAACTAATTTATTATTGCCTCTAGGGCATATTTCCAACAGTCTCCCACTTGCACTAGAGTCAATAATCTAGTTCACATCACCATGTGATTTCAACGAATCCAACACCCATATAGTTCTGGGGTCTGATCACGTCTTGCTCGTGAGACAGGTTTTAGTCAACGGTTCTGAAACTTTCAGATCCGTGCGTTCTTTACAAATATTTATGTCATCTTATAGATGCTGCTACTTCATGCTATTCGGAAATGCTCCAAATATCTACTCTACTATACGAATCCGTTTCACTACTCATAGTTATTCAGATTAGTGTCAAAGCTTGCATCGACGTAACCCTTTACGACGAACTCTTTAACCACCTCCATAATCAAGAAAAATTCCTTAGTCTATTTAGTTACTAAGGATAACTTTGACCGCTGATCAGTGATTCAATCCTGGATCACTCTGTGTACCTCTTAACAGACTTGCTGCAAGGCACACATCAGGTGCGGTACTCAGCATGGCATACTTTAGAGTCTACGGCTAAGGCATAGAAGACGACCTTCGTCTATTCTCTTTATTCTGCCGTGGTCGGGTTTTGAGTCTTACTCAAATTCACACCTTACAACACAGTCAAGAACTCCTTCTTTGCTGATCTATTTTGAATTCCTTCAAAAACTTGTCAAGGCATGCATCTTGTTGAAACTTCTATTAAGCGTTTTGATCTATCTCCATAGATCTTGATGCTCAACGTTCAAGTAGCTCAATCCAGGTATTCCTTTGAAAAACTCCTTTCAAACAACCTTGTATGCTTTACAGAAATTCTACATTACTTCTGATCCACAATATGTCAACCACATATACTTATCAGAAATTCTATAGTGCTCCCACTCACTTCTTTGGAAATACAAGTTTCTCATAAACCTTGTACAAACCCAAAATCTTTGATCATCTCATCAAAGTGTATATTCCAACTCCGAGATGCTTGCACCAGTCCATTGAAGGATCGCTGGAACTTGCATACTTGCTAGTATCTTTAGGGTCAACAAAACCTCCTGGTTGTATCACATACAATGTTTGCTCAAGGAAACCGTCGAGGAAACAATGTTTTGACATCCTATGTGCAATATTTCATAAATAATGCGGCAACTACTAACATAATTCTAACAGACTTTTAGCATCTCTACGAGTGAGAAAGACTCATCATAGTCAACTGTTTGATCTTGTCGGAAACATCTTTGCGACAAGTCGAGCTTTTCTTAATAGTGACTTATCACCATCATCGTCTGTCTTCCTTTTAAAGATCCATCTTTACTCAATAGTCCTATGACCATCAAGTAGTTCTTCCAAAGTCTACACTTTGTTTTCATACATGGATCCTCTCTCGAATTTCATGGCTTCCAGCCATTTGTCGGAATCCAGGCCCACCATTGCTTTCTCCATAACTCGTAGGTTCACTGTTGCTCAACAACATGACCTCCAAGACAGGGTTACCATACCACTCTGCAGTAGTACGCAACCTTGTCAACCTACGAGATTTGCAGTAACTTGATTCGATGCTCGATGATCACCATCATCAGCTTTCACTTCAATTGGTGTAGGCGCCACAGGAACGACTTCCTGCGCCCTGCTACACACTGGTTGAAGTGATGGTTCAATAACCTTATCAAGTTCTACCACCCTCCCACTCAATTCTTTTGAGAGAAACCTTTCCTCGAGAAAGGATCCGTTTCTAGAAACAAACACTTTGCTTTCGGATCTGAGATGGGAGATGTACCCCACTGTTTTGGATATCCTATGAAGATGCATTTATCCTCTTTGGGTTCGAGCTTATCAGACCGAAACTTTTTTTCACATAAGTGTCGAAGCCCCAAACTTTCAAGAAACGACAGTTTAGATTTCTCTAAACCTCAGTCTATACTGTGTCATCTCAACGGAAATACGCGGTGCCCTATTTGAAGTGAATGCGGTTGTCTCTAATGCATAACCCATAAACGATAGTGGTAATTCGATAAGAGACATCATAGCATGCACCATACCAAATAGTGTGTGGCTATGATGTTCAGACACATCATCACACTATGATGTTCCAGGTGGCATGAACTGCGAAACAATTTCCACATTGTCTTAACTGCGTACCAAAGCTCATAACTTAGATATTCATTTCTATGATCATATCGTAGACAGTTTATCCTCTTGTTACGACGAACTTCACTTCGAAACAGAATTGAACTTTTCAATATTTCAGACTTGTGATTCATTAAGTAAATACTCTAGTATCTACTCAAATCGTCATTGAAGTAAGAACATAATGATATCCACTGCGTGCCTCAGCACCCATTGGACTGCATACATCAAAATGTATCACTTCCAACAAGTTACTAACTTGTTTCATCTCAATGAAAACAAGTCCTTGCTCATGTGGTATGATTTGCATGTCACTAGTGATTCAAAATCAAGTGAGTATAAAGATCCATCAACATGGAGCCTCTTCATGCAATTTATACCAACATGACTCAAGCGGCAGTGCCACAAGTAAGTGGTACTATCATCATTACCTCGTATCTTTTGGCACCAATATCATGAACATGTGTAACACTACGATCGAGATTCAATAAACCATTGAAGGTGATTATTCAAGCAAATAGAGTAACCATTATTCTCTTTAAATGAATAATCGTATTGTAGGAAACACGATCCAATCATGTTCATGCTTAACGCAAGCACCAAATAACAATTATTTCGGTTTAACACCAATCCCGGTGGTAGAGGGAGCGTGCGACGTTTTGATCATATTAATCTTGGAAACACTTCCAACACGTATCGTCACCTCGCCTTTAGCTAGTCTCCGTTTATGCCGTAGCTATCATTTCGTGTTACTAATCACTTAGCAACCGAACCGGTATCCAATACCCTCATGCTACTAGGAGTACTAGTAAAGTACAAATCAACATCATGTATATCAAATATACTTCTTTCGACTTTTGCCAGCCTTCTTATCTACCAAGTATCTAGAGTTGCTCCGCCTCGGTGACTGTTCCTCTCATTACAGAAGCACTTAGTCTCGGGTTTGGGTTTAGACTTGGGTCTCTTCATTAGTGCAGCAACTGTTTTGCTGTTTCACGAAGTGTCCCTTCTAGCCCTTGCCTTTCATGAAACTTAGTGGTTTTACTAACCATCAACCATTGATGCTCCTTCTTGATTTCTACTTTTGCAGTGTCATACATCACGAATCTCTCAAGGATCATTTTATCTATCCTTGACATGTTATAGTTCATCACGAAGCTCTCACAGCTTGGTGGCAGCGACTTTGGAGAACTATCACTATCTCATCTGGAAGATTAACTCCCACTTGATTCAAGCGATTGTCGTACTCAGACAATCTGAGCACACGCTCAACGATTGAGCTTTTCTCCTTTACTTTGTGGACAAAGAATCTTGTTAGAGGTCTCGTACCTCTTAACAAGGGCACAAGCATGAAATCACAATTTCATCTCTTTAGAACATCACTTATGTTCCGTGAGGTTTCAAAACGTCTTCGGCGCCTTGCTTCTAAGCCATTAAGTATTTTGCACTGAACTATCGTGTAGTCATCAGAAACGTGTATGTCGGATGTTCACAGCATCCACAGATGACGCTCGAGGTGCAGCACAACGAGTGGTGCATTAAGGACATAAGCCTTCTCCGCAGCAACGAGGACAATCCTCTGCAAAGTTTGCTACTATCAACTTTCAACTAAATTTTCTCTAGGAACATATAAAAACATTAGAGCTATAGCGCAAGCTACATCGTAATTCGCAAAGACCATTAGACTATGTTCATGAAAATTAGCTCAATTAATCATATTACTTAAGAACTCCCACTCAAAAAGTACATATCTCTAGTCATTTGAGTGGTACATGATCCAAATCCACTATCTCAAGTCCGATCATCACGTGAGTCGAGAATAGTTTCAGTGGTAAGCATCTCTATGCTAATCATATCAACTATACGATTCATGCTCGACCTTTCGGTCTCACGTGTTCCGAGGCCATGTCTGCACATGCTAGGCTCGTCAAGCTTAACCCGAGTGTTCCGCGTGTGCAACTGTTTTGCACCCGTTGTATGTGAACGTTGAGTCTACCACACCCGATCATCATGTGGTGTCTCGAAACGAAGAACTGTCGCAACGGTGCACAGTCGGGGAGAACACAATTTCGTCTTGAAATTTTAGTGAGAGATCACCTCATAATGCTACCGTCGTTCTAAGCAAGATAAGGTGCAAAAAGGATTAACATCACATGCAATTCATAAGTGACATGATATGGCCATCATCACGTGCTTCTTGATCTCCATCATCAAAGCACCGGCATGATCTTCTTGTCACCGGCGTCACACCATGATCTCCATCATCATGATCTCCATCAACGTGTCGCCATCGGGGTTGTCGTGCTACTCATTCTATTACTACTAAAGCTACGTCCTAGCAATATAGTAAACGCATCTGCAAGCACAAACGTTAGTTTAAAGACAACCCTATGGCTCCTGCCGGTTGCCGTACCATCGACGTGCAAGTCGATATTAACTATTACAACATGATCATCTCATACATCCAATATATCACATCACATCATTGGCCATATCACATCACAAGCATACACTGCAAAAACAAGTTAGACGTCCTCTAATTGTTGTTGCATGTTTTACGTGGTGACCATGGGTATCTAGTAGGATCGCATCTTACTTACGCAAACACCACAACGGAGATATATGAATTGCTATTTAACCTCATCCAAGGACCTCCTCGGTCAAATCCGGTTCAACTAAAGTTAGAGAAACCGACACTCGCCGGTCATCTTTGAGCAACGGAGTTACTCGTAGCGATGAAACCAGTCTCTCGTAAGCGTAAGAGTAATGTCGGTCCGAGCCGCTTCGATCCACCAATACCGCGGAATCAAGAAAAGACTAAGGAGGGCAGCAAAACGCACATCACCGCCCACAAAAAACTTTTGTGTTCTACTCGAGAAGACATCTACGCATGAACCTAGCTCATGATGCCACTGTTGGGGAACGTCGCATGGGAAACAAAAAATTTCCTACGCGCACGAAGACCTATCATGGTGATGTCCATCTACGAGAGGGGATTTCCGATCTACGTACCCTTGTAGATCGCACAGCAGAAGCATTAAGAAACGCGGTTGATGTAGTGGAATGTCCTCACATCCCTCGATCCGCCCCGCGAACCGTCCCACGAACCGTCCCGCGATCCGTCCCACGATCCGCTCCGATCTAGTGACGAACGGACGGCACCTCCTCGTTCAGCACACGTACAGCTCGACGATGATCTCGGCCTTCTTGATCCAGCAAGAGAGACGGAGAGGTAGATGAGTTCTCCGGTAGCGTGACGGCGCTCCGGAGGTTGGTGGTGATCTAATCTCAGCAGGGCTCCGCCCGAGCTCCGCAAAAACGCGATCTAGAGGTAAAACCGTGGAGGTATGTGGTCGGGCTGCCGTGGCAAAAGTTGTCTCAAATCAGCCCTAATACCTCAGTATATATAGGAGGGAGGGGGAGGGAAGAGTCATCCTCAAACCCTCAAGGTTTGGCCGAAATTGGAGGTGGAGGAGTCCTACTCCAATCCTACTTGGGGTAGGATTCCACCTTCCCACTTGGAAACTCTTTCCACCTTGTGTTTTTTCCTTCTCAAACCTTATGGGCCTTAGTGGGAACTTATTCCAGCCCACTAGGGGCTGGTTTATCTCTTCCCATAGCCCATGAGACCCCTTGGGGCGTGACACCCCTCCCGATGGTCCCCGGCACCCCTCCCGGCACTCCCGGTACACTACCGATGAGCCCGAAACTTTTCCGGTGACCAAAACAGGACTTCCTATATATCAATCTTTACCTTCGGAACATTCCGGAGCTCCTCGTAACGTCCTGGATCTCATCCGGGACTCCAAACAACATTCGGTAACCAACCATATAACTCAAATACGCATAAAACAACGTTGAACCTTAAGTGTGCAGACCCTGCGGGTTCGAGAACTATGTAGACATGACCCGAGAGACTCCTCGGTCAATATCCAATAGCGGGACCTAGATGCCCATATTGGATCCTACATATTCTACGAAGATCTTATCGTTTGAACCTCAGTGCCAAGGATTCATATAATCCCGTATGTCATTCCCTTTGTCCTTCGGTATGTTACTTGCCTGAGATTCGATCGTCAGTATCCGCATACCTATTTCAATCTCGTTTACCGGCAAGTCTCTTTACTCGTTCCTTAATACAAGATCCCGCAACTTACACTAAGTCACATTGCTTGCAAGGCTTGTGTGTGATGTTGTATTACCGAGTGGGCCCCGAGATACCTCTTTGTCATACGGAGTGACAAATCCCAGTCTTGATCCATACTAACTCAACGAACACCTTCGGAGATACCTATAGAGCATATTTATAGTCACCCAGTTACGTTGCGAAGTTTGATACACACAAAGCATTCCTCCGGTGTCAGTGAGTTATATGATCACATGGTCATAGGAACAAATACTTGACACGCAGAAAACAGTAGCAATAAAATGACACGATCAACATGGTACGTCTATTAGTTTGGGTCTAGTCCATCACATGATTCTCCTAATGATGTGATCCCGTTATCAAGTAACAACACTTGCCTATGGCCAGGAAACCTTGACCATCTTTGATCAACGAGCTAGTCAACTAGAGGCCTACTAGGGACAGTCTTTTGTCTATGTATCCACACATGCACTGTGTTTGCAATCAATACAATTATAGCATGGATAATAAACGATTATCATGAACAAAGAAATATAATAATAACTAATTTATTATTGCCTCTAGGGCATATTTCCAACAATATGGTGGTGACAAAACGAGAGACTCTCAATCATGAAGATCATGGTGCTTAATATGCACAAGTGTGGAAAGATAGTAGCATTGTCCCTTCTCTCTTTTTCTCTCTTTTTTTGTGGGCTCTTTGGCCTCTTTTTTTTGGTGGGCATCTTTGGCCTCTTTTATTTCCTCACATGGGACAATGCTCCATCAATGATGATCATCACACTTACAACTCAAAACTTAGAGCAATGATGACTCTATATGGAATGCCTTCGGTAGTGTACCGTGACAATGATCTAGCATGGCATAGACATCAATGGAAACATCATGCTAGCTATCTTATGATCATGCAATGGCAATGTAGAAGTGGTGGCACATGTCATGGTGGTAGTCGTATGGCAATATATCTCGGAATAGCTTTGAAAAAGCCATAGTAGGTAGGTATGGTGGCTGTTTTGAGGGAGGCTATATGGGTGGTTTTGTGTACCGGCGAAAGTTGCACGACGCTAAAGAAGATAGTGATGGTGGAAGGTGAAAGTGCATCTAAACCATGGGCTCAACATTAGTCATGAAGAACTCATATTCTTGTTGCAAAAGTTTTAGTAGTAATCGAAACAAAGCATTCAACGCATACTCCTAGGGGAAGGGTTGGTAGGTATAAACCATCGCGTGATCCCGACCGCCACACAAAGGATGACAATCAATAGACTAATCATGCTCAGACTTCATCACATAGCGGTTCACCATATGTGCATGCTACGGGAATCACTAACTTCAACACAAGTATTTCTAGATCCACAACACCATACTAACATAACTAAAATATTACCACAACCACAACTCAAAACTAATTGAGAGGAATCAAACTTCTCCAACTATTCAATGCACATGAAGGTGGAAGTTTTAATATCCCTTTCGATAGCTACCCCTTTTGAGACTACTATCATAGCATAGATCAACTACCAAGACACGCACCGCTGTGCTCTAAAAGATATAAGTGAAGCACAAAATCAACTAGCTCAAAAGATATAAGTGAAGCACATGTGAGTTGAATTGTCTAACAAAAGGATATAAGTGAAGCTCGACAAAATCACGGTGAGTGCATGTCTTTATCTCTAGGTGTGCAGCAAGGATGATTGTGACACAACAAAAATAAAAGACTCCTACGATACAAGACTCTCCAAGCAAAACACATAACATGTGGTGAATAAAAATATAGCCCCAAGTAACGTTATCGATGGATTGAAGACGAAAGAGGGGATGCCTTCCCGGGGCATCCCCAAGCTTAGGCTTTTACGGTATCCTTGAATCAACTTGGGGTGCCTTGGGCATCCCCAAGCTTGAGCTCTTGCCACTCTTTATCTTTTTGTCCATAAGAACTTCACCCAAAACGTGAAAACTTCACAACACGAAACTTAAACAGAAACTCGTGATAACATTAGTATAAGAAAGCAAACCACCACTTCCTTAGGTACTGTAGCAAACTTAAATTCTACTCATGTTGATGTTGGGTTACTGTATTTTCAATCTTCCATGGCTAATACCCCCCGATACTATCCATAGTTTCATCAAAATAAGCAACCAACTCAACAAAAACAGAATCTGTTTACAGCAGACCAGTCTGTAGCAATATGTATACTTCATATACTTCTGGTACTTCAAAAGTTCTGAAAAAATACGACAGACTGAAGAATTTGTGTAGAAATCATCAGCAAAAAGAATCAACTCAAAAGCTCTTACAGAAAAAAATGAAAATTCCTTTCGTGAGCAGAAAGTTTCTGTCTTTCCCAGCATGACCAAACGATCATCCCCAAGACTAATCATAACGGTTTTGCTTGGCACAAACGCAAAAAGAAACACAAAAACACAATCATAACAGAATTATGAAAGTGTGGAAAACATAAAACAGAAATAAAAAGGATAGATTCGTTGGGTTGCCTCCCAACAACCGCTATTGTTTAACACCCTTAGCTAGGCAAAAGGTGATGGAATCACGTATAGTCATCTTTGGTGCTCAAACCATAAGTAGCCCTCATCATAGATTCATAAGGCAATCTTATTTTCTTCCTAGGAAAATGCTCCATGCCCTTCTTTAGGGGAAATTGAAATCTAATATTCCCTTCCTTCATATCGATGATAGCACCAATAGTCCTTAGGAAAGGTCTACCAAGAATAATGGGACATGAAGGATTGCAATCTATGTCAAGTACAATGAAATCCACGGGTACATAGTTCTTATTTGCAACAATAAGAACATCATCAATCCTTCCCATGGGTTTCTTGACAGTAGAATCCGCAAGATGCAAATTAAGAGAACACTCTTCAATCTCATGAAAACCAAGAATATCACATAAAGACTTTGGAATCGCGAAAACACTAGCACCCAAATCACACAAAGCATTGCATTCATAGTTTTTGATCTTTATTTTGATAGTAGGTTCCCACTCATCATGAAGTTTTCTAGGTATAGAGACTTCTAATTTGAGCTTCTCTTCAAGAGATTTCATCATAGCATCTAAGATATGAGCGGTAAAGGCTTTGCTTTGGCTATAAGCATGTGGAGAGTATGCAATGGATTGCATCAAGGAAATGCATTCAAACAAGGAGAAACTATCATAATTGAATTTGTTGAAATCCAAAGTGGGGGTTTCATTACTATCCAAAATTTTGATTTCTTCTACTCCACTCTCCACACCTTTATCATCAAGATAGGTGGATTCCGAATCGTTGGGGCGTTTTTCAACCAAAGTGGATTCATATCCAGCCCCTTCATCAATAGGTTTGACACGCGAAAACAAATATTCAAGAGGAGTCACACCAAGCACTTTAAGATCTTCGTGATTTGCATCACTAGAACGCACCCTTTTAAACCATTCATGCCTAGCACGAATTTGGGTGGTTCTTTCTTTGCTCTCATTCATGGAGACGCGCATAGCTTTTAAATTTTCATCCAAGTTGACCTTGCGAGGAGCACATCTAACTTTCAAACAATCAATATCACAAGACATCCTATCAACGCTCTTAGCCAAATCGTCTATTTTGAGTAGTTTTTCCTCTATGGACGCATTGAAAATATTTTGAGAGTTGATGAACTCTTTGATATTACTCTCTAAATCAGAGGGTAATTTGTTGTGATTTCCATAAGTGTTGTTGTAGGAATTGCCATAATTGTTAGAGGAGTTACTAGGAAAAGGCCTAGGAACATAGTTTCCTCTAAAAGCATTGTTGTTGCCAAAATTGTTCCTACCAACAAAATTAACATCCAAACTAGCGTTGCTACTCTCAATCAAAAAATATAGTGGCATGTCATTAGGATCTAAAGGAGAATTTCTACTAGCAACCAAATTCATCAACTCGTCCATCTTAGCACTAAGCGAGTTAATTTCTTCTATAGCGTGTACCTTTTTGCTAGTAGGTGACCTTTCAGTGTGCCACTGAGAGTAGTTGGTCATGATATTGTCTAGGAGTTTTGTAGCGTCTCCTAACGTGATTTACATGAACGTTCCACCTGAGGCGGAGTCCAAGATAATGCGAGAAGCAAAATTCAAACCAGCGTAAAAGATTTGTATAATCATCCACAAACTCAAGCCATGAGCGGGACAATTTCTAATCACTAACGTCATCCT
Source organism: Hordeum vulgare subsp. vulgare (assembly GCF_904849725.1). Classification (NCBI taxonomy): domain Eukaryota; kingdom Viridiplantae; phylum Streptophyta; class Magnoliopsida; order Poales; family Poaceae; genus Hordeum; species Hordeum vulgare. The sequence continues at coordinate 564,588,468 of NC_058524.1, read as the reverse complement.
CTCCCAAGATTGTGCAACGTGTTCATGATCAAGTTGCTTGAAATTCATGATATCGTTACGTAGAGAGATAATCTTAGCCGGTGGAAAATACTTGGATATGTAAGCATCTTTGCACTTATCCCAAGAATCGATACTATTTTTAGGCAAAGAAGAAAACCAAGTTTTTGCGCGATCTCGCAACGAGAAAGGAAAAAGCTTCAACTTAATCACGTCATTATCCACATCTCTTTTCTTTTTCATATCACAAAGCTCAATGAAGGTATTGAGATGGGATGCGCCATCTTCACTAGGAAGGCCAGAGAATTGCTCTTTCATAACAAGATTCAGCAAGGCTGCATTGATTTCATACGATTCCGCACTAGTGGCGGGAGCAATCGGAGTACTAATAAAATCATTATTATTTCAGCCATGATGACTTCAACAAACCAACAAGAACACAATCAAGCAAAAAAACAGCAAAGGAAAACGGCAAAGGGCAAAAGAAAACGGCAAAGGAAAACGGCAAAAAGGCAAATGAAAACAGCAAGGGAGAAAGTCAAATGAAAACGAAAAATGTGAAGTGGGGGAGAGGAAAACGAGAGGCAACTGGCAAAAAAGGTAAATGCAAGAGATGAGTTTGTGACACCTACTTGGATAGATCTTGACTTGATCTCTCCTCCCCGGCAACGGCGCCAGAAATCCTTCTGCTACTCCGACAAGAGATCTTCCGTGGCAACGGCACCAGGAATCCTGCTGCTACGGCTACGCCTATAGGGACTTCCTTGGCAAATATGCAAAGGATTTCCCCGCGGCCTTGGAGCCTTGCGTTGGTGTTCCCTTGAAGAGGAAAGGGTGATGTAGCACAGCGGTGGTAAGTATTTCCCTCAGTTTGAGAACCAAGGCATCAATCCAGTAGGAGGAGCGTTCAAGTCACAAGTACCTGCACAAACACAAAGAGCTTGCACCTAACGCTATGAAGGGGTTGTCAATCCCTTATAGATTGTTTGCAAAGTGAGAACTGAAAGAAAAAAGTAAACAAAGAAAAGTAGAAGTGAAAGTGGAGACGATAGTTGTGAATAGACCCGGGGGCCGTAGTGTTCATTAGTGGCTTCTCATGAAAGCAAGTAGACGGTGGGTGAAGGAATTACTGTCGAACAATTGATAGAACCGCACAAAGTCGTGCCGTTATCTATGGCAATGATTATATCTATAGGCATCACATCCAAAACAAGTAGACCGATACTTTCTGCATCTACTACTATTACTCCACACGTCGACCGCTATCCAGCATGCATCTAGTGTATTAAGTCCAAAAGAACAGAGTAACACCTTAAGCAAGATGACATGACGTAGATGGACAATCTCATATGTACGATAAAAGCCCATCTTGTTACCCTTGATGGCAACAACATGATGCGTGCCTTGCTGCCCCTTCTGTCACTGGGAAAGGTCACTACACGGTATGAACCCAAAACCAAGCACTTCTCCCATTGCAAGAATCATAGATCTAGTTGGCCAAACAAAACCCAAGACTCGGAGAGACTTACAAGGATATAAAATCATGCATATAAGAAATCAGCAAATACTCAAATATAATTCATAGATAATCTGATCACAAATCCACAATTCATCGGATCTTGACAAACACACCGCCAAAGAGGAATACATCGGATAGATCTCCATGAAGATCATGGAGAACTTTGTATTGAAGATCCAAGAGAGAGAAGAAGCCATCTAGCTACTAACTATGGACCCGTAGGTCTGAAGTGGACTACTCACGAGTCATTGGAGAGGTGATGATGTTGATGTAGAAGCCCTCCAACTCCAAAGTCCCCTCCGGCAGGGCACCGGGAAGGGTCTCTAGATGAGATCTCGCAGAAACGGAAGCTTGCGGCAGCAGAAAAGTGTTTTCATGGATGCCCTGATTTTTTCTGTGATTTTAGGGAATTTATAGGCCAAAGAGCTAGGGCAGGGGAGCGCCAGGGAGGCCACAAGCCTGGTTGCCGCGGGGCCCCCTGGCCGCGGCAACAGGGCTTGTGGGCTCCTTGTGGGCCCCTTGCCTTGGCCCTCAAGCCTCCCGATCTTCTTCTGTTCTGGAAAATTTTATTTCGGGGATTTTATTCCATTTGGACTCCGTTCCAAAATCATATCTGAAAAGAGTCAAAAACACAGAAAAAACAGGAACTGGTACTTGGCACTGAATTAATAAGTTAGTCCCAAAAAAGATATAAAAGGTATATAAAACATCCAAAGTTGACAACATAACAGCGTGAAACCATAAAAAATTATAGATACGTTTGAGACGTATCACCAATCATTTATGTTTACAAACAAATACACATGTAGGTCAAATTCCTACTGTTTGTGCTCATCCCACACACGTACACCTTTTCCATTCCACAATTATAAAAGTTCTTCAACTAATGGCCTTAGGTACACATCAATGTCATTCCCGGGTTGCTTAGGGCCTTGGATGAGCACTGGCATCATAATGAACTTTTGGTTCATGCACAACCAAGGAGGAAGGTTATAAATACATAGAGTCACGTGTCGGGTGCTATGATTGATGCTTTGCTCCCCAAAAGGATTAATGCCATCTGCAATTAAACCAAACCATACCTTCCTTGCATCATGTGCAAAGTCTGCCACCTTCTCTCAAGTCTTCTCCACTGCGACCCATCAGCGGGTGCTCTCAACTTCCCATCTTTCTTACGGTCTTCCTTGTGCCATTGCATCAACTTGGCTTGCTCTTTGTTTCCGAACAAACGTTTCAACTGTGTTATTATAGGAGCATACCACATCACCTTTATAAGGACCCTCTTCTTGGGGCGCTTGCCCTCAACATCACCAGGGTCATCTCGTTTGATCTTATACCGCAATGCACCGCATACCGGACATGCGTTCAAATCCTCGTATTCACTTCGGTAGAGGATGCACTCATTAGGGCACACATGTATCTTCTCCACCTCCAATCCTAGAGGGCAGAGAACCTTCTTTGCTTCGGAAGTACTGTCAGGCAATTCATTATCCTTTGGAAGCTGCTTCTTCATTATTTTCAGGAGCTTCCCAAATCCCTTGTCAAATAAACCATTCTATGCCTTCCATTGCAGCAATTCCAGTGTGGTACCGAGCTTTGTGTTTCCATCTTTGCAATTTAGGTACAACCCTTTTTTGTGATCCTCTAACATGCGCTCGAACTTCAACTTCTCCCTTCCACTTTCGCATTTTCTCTGTGCATCGACAATGACCCGACGAAGATCATCATCGGGCACATCGTCTCGTGCCTCTTGATCTTCAACTTCCCCCGTTGCAGCATCACTGTATTTAGGGAACATAGGATCCGAATAGTTGTCGTCATCCTCTTCTTCTTCATTGTCTTCCATCATAACCCCTCTTTCTCCGTACTTGGTCCAAACATAATAGTGGGTCATGAAACCCTTGTCAATTAGGTGGACGTGAAGGGTTTTTGGGGAAGAGTAATCCTTCGTATTCTCACAGTTAACACATGGACAGTACATAAAACCATCCTTCTTGGTTGCCTCGGCCACACCGAGAAAATTACGCAGGCCCATTATGTACTCAAAAGTGCGCCATTCGCCGTACATCCATTGGCGGTTCATCTGTATTATGAAATTAAGTATATCAAAAACCATTGTAGAACATCATGAATAGAGAAATAACTAAATTAATACAAGTTTATCATCATATTAAAACCAAATTACAGTAGTGATCAAATGTTATTATTGCAAAAATAAGTACATAAAGTTCATATATAGTTCTCATAAAACAACATATAACTATGTAAAACATTTAATGCAACAACAAATGTGATGAAAATCGCAACTAAGGTAACAATTGACCCAACAACATAATGATACCAAACCTCTTTATCAATGGCATATTTTCTAATATTCCTAATCTTCAAGCGCATTGCATCCATCTTCAAGCGCATTGCATCCATCTTCAACCGCATTGCATCCATCTTGATCTTGTGATCATCGACGACAATGGAAACATGCAACTCCAATTCCATATTCTTCTCCTCAATTATTTTCAATTTTTTCTTCAAGTAATTGTTTTCTTTTTCAACTAAATTTAATCTCTCGACAAGAGGTCGGTTGGAAATTCCGGTTCACATACCTCCTAGATAAAACATCCATGTCACGTTGACTGGCATAATTGTCATAAACACTAAATGAAACAAATAGTTTAAAAGAAAATATATCATGTCCGAATCATAGGCCGGACGAGGGCCGACGTGGGCGGATACCAAAACCATCGCACTATATAATAACAAACAATAATAAAAGTATGAAATTTATACAAGTACCTATCTAAATCATACAAGTAAGAATTTTTTTTTCTTTTAAAAAGAAGATAATAACAAGAGGCTCACGATGCTAGTGTCGGCGACGAGATCGGCATGGGCGATCGACGATGGTGAGGACGGGGACGGGACGACACCTACACATGTGCAGACTCTAAGAAGTTAATTTGAGCTCAAATTGTGCATATAAATCAAAAGAAGTCCCACATACACTCCTACACTAAAACTCACAAACCACTCTACTTCTAGAGCATTTGAAATGACCTAAACTAGCAGTGAGAGATGAAAGCATGAAGTAGCTAACCTTTTAGAACACTTGTGTAGTTGGTGCACCGCCAAACCTAGAAAAATCTTGAGGAAAATGGAGCTTGGAGAGGAGAAAGCTTAAGTGTGGCTCGGGCATTTCATCGAACACCTCATGTGCATGCATAGAACGGTGAACAGAGCAGGGCATGCACACCTTCCACGCGGCCAAAAAATAGAGGAGAGGGTGGGCTGGGGCGAGGGTATATATAGGCATCTCTTTGGTCCCGGTTGGTGGCAAGAACCGGGACAGAAGAGTGACCTTTAGTCCCGGTTCCAGCCACCAACCGGGACTAAAGGTGTTGCGCCAGGAGCGAGGACCATTGGTCCCGGTTCGCGTCTGCAACCGAGACCAAAGGGGTCACACGAACCGGGACCCTGGCCCGTCCGGCGCCGTGGCCTCACGAACCGGGACTGATGCACCCATTTGTCCCGGTTCGTAACAGAACCAAGATTAAAGCTCTTTCATCGCCGGGTCGAAAGCCCTGTTTTCTACTAGTGAAATGACCTGAAACTTCACGGAGAATTTTTATTGAATATATAAAGAATATTGGATCAAAGAAGTACCAGAGGGGGCCCACCACCTGCCCAAAAGGCAACAGGGCACGACCACCCCCGTAGGCACGCCCTGATGCCTTGGGAGGCCCACAAGCTGCCTCTCGTGCCCATCATCTGATATATGAAGGGTTTTGACCTGTAAAATATCATAAGAAGACTTTTGAGACTAAATGTCACCATCTCGAGGCAGAACCTGGGAAGGAGCACTTTTGATGTTTCGCGGAGCGACTCTGTCAGGGAAACTTCCCTCCGACAGGGGGAAATCAAAGCCTTCATCATCACCAATGCTTCCTCCATCATGTGCGGACTAATCTTCATCAACATCTTCACCAGCACCATCTCATCTCAAACCCTAGTTCATCTCTTGTATTCAATCTTTGTCCCAAAACCTCAGATTGGTACTAGTCTTGATTACATCTTGTAGTTGATGCCAGTTGGTTTATTTGGTGGAAGATTATATGTTCAGATCCTTAATGATATTAAATACTCATCTGATCTTGAATATAAACATGCTTTGTGAGTAGTTACTTTCATTCTTGAGGACATGGGAGAAGTCTTGTTACAAGTAATCATGTGAAGTTTGTATTCGTTTGATATTTTGATGATATACATGTTGTTGCTTCCTTTACTGGTGTCATGTGAACATCGACTACTTGACACTTCACCATACTTGGGCCTAAGGGAAGGCATTGTAGAGTAATAATTAGATGATGGGTTCTGATACGTCCATTTTGCATCATGCTTTCATGTTGATATTTATCGCTTTATGGGCTGTTATATTACTTTGTGGTACCATATTTATGCCTTTTCTCTCTTATTTTGCAAGGTTTATTTGAAGAGGGAGAATTCAGGCAACTGGAATTCTGGACTGGAAAAGGAGCAAATCTGAGTCCTCTATTCTGCACAACTCCAATTGCCCTGAAAATTTATGTGGAATTTTTTGGGAATATATAAAAAATACTGGGCAAAAGAAGTACCAAAGGGGAGCTGCCAGGGCCCCACAAGCCTGGTAGCCGGGGTGGCGGCTACAAGGCTTGTGGGCTCCCTGACGGCCCACTGGCCCCCCTCTTTTTCTATATGAAGGGTTTCGTTCCAAAAAAAATCAAGAGGGAGCCTTTTCGTGGTTTCGCCGCCGCCACGAGGCAGAACTTGAGCAGATCCAATCTAGAGCTCCGGTAGGACGATCCTGATGGGGAAACTTCCCTCCCGTAGGGGGAAATCGTCGCCATCGTCATCACCAACACTCCTCTCGTCGGAGGGGAGTCATCTTCATCAACACCATCTCCTCTCCAATCCCTAGCTCATCTCTTGTAATCAATCTCCATCTGGCAACTTCGATTGGTACTTGTAAGGTTGCTAGTAGTGTTGATTACTCTTTGTAGTTGATGCTAGTTGGATTACTTCGTGGAAGAGTTTATGTTCAGATCCTTGATGCTATTCATTACACCTCTGATCATGATTATGATTATGCTTTGTGAGTAGTTACTTTTGTTCCTGAGGACATGGGATAAGTCATGCTAATAATAGTCATGTGAATTTGGTATTCGTTCGGTATTTTGATATGTTGTATGTTGTCTTTTCCTCTAGTGGTGTTATGTGAACGTCGACTACATAACACTTCACCATACTTGGGCCTAGAGGAAGGCATTGGGCATTATTAAGTAGACGATGGGTTGCTAGAGTGACAGAAGCTTAAACCCCAGTCTATGCGTTGCTTCGTAAGGGGCTGATTTGGATCCACTAGTTTAATGCTATGGTTAGACATTGTCTTAATTCTTCTTTCGTAGTTGCGGATGCTTGCGAGAGGGGTTAATCATAAGTGGGATGCTTGTCCAAGTAAGGGCAGTACCCAAGCGCCGGTCCACCCACATATCAAACTATCAAAGTAACGAACGCGAGTCACATGAACATGATGAAACTAGCATGACAGAAATTCCCGTGTGTCCTCGGGAGCGTTTTTCCTCCTATAAGACTTTGTTCAGGCTTGTCCCTTGCTACAAAAGGGATTGGGACACTTGCTGCACCATTGCTACTACTTGTTACTTGTTACTTTTCAGTTGCTACGTTTCACCTCGCTACACCATCACTTTCAGTGCTTGCAGTTATTACCTTGTTGAAAACCGTTTATCAGAGCCTTCCGCTCCTCGTTGGGTTCGACACTCTTACTTATCGAAAGGACTACGATTGATCCCCTGTACTTGTGGGTCATCAAGACTCTTTTATGGCGCCGTTGTCGGGGAGTGAAGTGCCTTTGGTAATTGGAAATTGGTAAGAAAACATTTATATACTGTGTTGAAATTTATTGTCACTTGTCACTATGGAAACTGTTCCTTTGAGGAGTTTGTTCGGGGTATCTTCACCACGAACGGAAGCACGAGGAGTTGTTCCTCAACCTGAGGTACCTACTGAAAATATCTTTTATGAAATTCCTTTGGGTATGCTTGAGAAACTGCTGGCTAATCCCTTTACAAGAGATGGATCTTCACATCCAGACTTGCATCTGATCTATGCAGATGAAGTTTGTGGTTTATTTAAGCTTGCAGGTTTGCCCGAGGATGAGGTAAAGAATAAAGTATTTCCTTTATCTTTTAAGGATAAGGCTTTGACATGGTAGAGGCTATGTGATGATACTAGATCATGGGACTACAATCGGTTGAAATTGGAATTTCATCAAAAGTTCTATCCTATGCATTTAGTACATCGTGATCGGAATTATATTTATAACTTTTGGCCTCGTGACAAGGAAAGCATAGCTCAAGCTTGGGGGAGGCTTAAATCAATGCTATATGCATGCCCCAATCATGAGCTCTCGAGAGAAATTATCACTCAAAACTTTTATGCTCGGCTTTCTCATGAAGATCGTAGCATGCTTGACACTTCTTGTACCGGTTCTTTTATGAAGAAGGATATTGACCACAAGAATCAAACGTAACTCTGAAGATTGGGAGCTGGAAGAAGGTAAGGAGTCAGCTATGAATTTCCAGTTTGATTGCGTTAAATCTTTTGTTGAGACAAACACTTCTAGAGATTTTAGCGCTAAGTATGGACTTGACTGTGAGATAGTAGCTTCTCTATGTGAATCTTTTGCTGCTCATGTTGATCTTCCCAAAGAGAAGTGGTTTAAGTATCATCCTCGTGTAGAAAGCAACATAGTCAAAATCAATCTAGTTGAGGAGAAAGTCATTGCTTTTAGTGATCCTGTTGTTTCTTGTGCCTACGCTGAGAAACCACCTTACCCTGCTAGGAAAAAGGATTATTCTAAAGCTCCAACTATGATACGTAGGGGTTACATTAGACCACTTGCACCCCCTGAGGAGATTAGAGTTGAACCTAGTGTTTCTATTATCAAAGATCTCTTAGCCGAAGACATAGATGGGCATGTTATCAAATTCTGTGAGGACTCCGCTAGAATTGCTAAACCTCACGCGAAAGACAAATACGGACCTGTAGTTGGCCAGCCCGTTGTTTCTGTCAAGATAGGAGATCACTCTTACCATGGTTTATGTGATATGGGAGCTAGTGTTAGTGCAATACCCCGTTCCCTATGTGATGAAACCAAAGATGAGATTGCACCTGCTGAGCTAGAACCCATTGATGTCACTATTATGCTAGCTAATAGAGACACTATCTGCCGTGTGGCAATTGTCAGAGACGTAGAAGTCCTGTGTGGTAAGACGAAGTATCCTACTGATTTCCTCGTCCTTGGTACTGCACAAGATAGCTTTTGTCCCATCATATTCGGTTGACCCTTTCTCAACACTGTCAATGCTCACATTGATTGCATTAAGCAGACTGTCACTGTTAGTTTCGAGGGTGTGTCTCATGAATTTAACTTCTCCAAATTTGGAAGACAACCCCATGAAAAAGAGTCGTCTGGTAGGGATGAAATCATTGCTCTTGCCTCTATTGCCGTACCTCCTACGGATCCTTTAGAGCAATATCTGCTTGAGCATGAAAATGATATGCATACGGAGGAAAGAGATGAGATAGATAAAATTGTCTTAGAACAATATCCTATTCTCAAGAGTAATCTGCCTGTTGAACTGCTTGGGGATCCTCCCCCACCAAAGGGTGATCCGTGTTCAAGCTTAAACAGTTGCCTGATACTCTTAAGTATGCCTATCTTGATGAGAAGGAGATATATCCTGTTATTATTAGTGCTCTCCTCTCAGAGCACGAAGAGAAGAAGTTACTAAAAACTCTGAGGAAGCACCATGCTGCTATTGGATATACTCTTGATGATCTTAAGGGTATTAGTCCCACTCTATGTCAGCACAAGATTAAAATCGATCCTGATTCTAAACCAGTTGTTGATCATCAAAGGAGATTAAATCCTAAGATGAAAGAGGTCGTTAGAAAAGAAATATTAACGCTTCTGGAAGCAGGAATCATTTATCCTGTTGCTCATAGTGATTGGGTAAGTCGAGTACATTGCGTACCTAAGAAGGAAGGTATCACCGTCGTTCCTAATGATAAGAATGAATTAATCCCACAAAGGATTATTACTGGCTATAGGATGGTGATAGACTTCCGTAAACTGAACAAGGCAACCAGGAAAGACCATTATCCTTTGTCGTTTATTGACCAAATGCTAGAAAGGCTATCCAAACACACACACTTCTGCTTTCTAGACGGTTATTCAGGTTTCTCGCATATACCTGTTGCACAATCTGATCAGGAGAAAACCACTTTCACCTGCCCCTTCGATACCTTTGCTTATAGACGTATGCCTTTTGGCTTATGCAACACACCTGCCACCTTTCAAAGATGTATGATGGCTATATTCTCTGACTTTTGTGAAAAGATTGTCGAGGTTTTCATCGATGACTTCTCCGTTTACGGGTCTTCCTTTGATGATTGCCTCAAAAACCTTGATCGAGTCTTACACAGATGCAAAGATACCAACCTCGTCTTGAATTGGGAGAAGTGCCACTTTATGGTTAATGAAGGCATCGTCTTAGGACAAAAAATCTCCGAAAGAGGCATTGAAGTTGATAAGGCTAAGGTTGATGCAATTGAGAAAATGCCTTGCCCCACATATATCAGAGGTATACGAAGTTTCCTAGGTCATGTTGGTTTCTATAGAAGGTTCATTAAATACTTCTCTAAGATTTCTAGGCCTCTTACCAACCTCTTGCAGAAGGATGTTCCTTTTGTTTTTGATGAGGATTGTGAGGAAGCTTTCGAAATACTTAAGAAGGCTTTGATAACCGCACCTATTGTTCAGCCACCTGACTGGAACTTGCCCTTTGAAATCATGTGCGACGCTAGTGATTATGCTGTTGGTGCTGTTCTAGGACAAAGAGTTGACAAGAAGTTGAATGTTATTCACTATGCTAGAAAAACTCTAGACAGTGCCCAAAGAAACTATGCCACTACGGAAAAGGAGTTTTTAGCAGTTGTGTTTGCATGTGAAAAGTTCAGATCTTATATAGTTGATTCCAAAGTCACTATTCACTCTGATCATGCTGCTATTAAGTACCTTATGGAGAAGAAGGACGCTAAGCCTAGGCTGATCACATGGCTTCTCCTGCTACAGGAATTTGATTTGCACGTCGTTGACCGAAAGGGTGCTGACATCCGTGTAGCAGATAACTTTTCTAGGCTATAGAATGTCCTTGATGACCCATGACCTATTGATGACAGCTTTCCTGATGAGCAATTAAATGTCATCCGCACTTCACATGGTGCACCGTGGTATGCTGATTACGCAAATTATATCGTAGCCAAATACATACCACCCAGTTTCACCTATCAGCAAAAGAAGAAATTCTTCTTTGATTTGAGAAACTAATTTTGGGATGATCCTCACCTTTATAAGGAAGGAGTAGATGGTGTTATTAGACGTTGTGTGCCTGAACATGAATAGGGACAGATCTTGCAGAACTATCATTCTGAAGCCTACGGAGGACACCATGCTGGAGATAGAACTGCTCATAATGTATTGCAATCGGGTTTCTATTGGCCCACTCTCTTCAAGGATTCCCGTAAGTTTGTCTTGTCTTGTGACGAATGCTAAAGAATAGGGAACATCAGTAAGTCAGGAAATGCCTATGAACTATTCACTTGTCATTGAATCGTTCGATGTCTGGGGCTTTGATTATATGGGACCCTTCCCGAGTTCTAATGGGTATACTCACATCTTAGTTGCTGTGGATTATGTCACTAAGTGGGTAGAAGCTATCCCCACTAAAAATGTTGATCACCACACCTCTATTAAGATGCTTAAAGAAGTCATTTTCCCAAGATTTGGAGTCCCTAGATATTTGATGACTGATGGCGGTTCACACTTCATTCATGGTGTTTTCCGCAAGATGCTCGCTAAGTATGATGTCAAACATAGAGTTGCATCTCCTTATCATCCTCAGTCTAGTGGTCAAGTGGAGTTGAGTAATAGAGAGATCAAATTGATCCTACAAAAGACTGTCAATAGATCTCGAAAGAATTGGTCTAGCAAACTTGACGATGCACTATGGGCTTATAGGACTGCTTACAAGAATCCCATGGGCATGTCGCCGTATAAAATGGTTTACGGTAAGGCCTGTCATTTACCTCTTGAGCTGGAACACAAAGCTTATTGGGCCATCAAAGAGCTTAACTTCGATTTCAAACTTGTCGGTGAGAAGCGGTTGTTTGATATCAGCTCGTTAGATGAATGGAGGGCCCAGGCATATGAGAATGCCAAGTTGTTCAAGGAAAAGGTTAAGAGATGGCACGATAAACGAATACAGAAACGAGAGTTCAATGTAGGTGATTATGTCCTGCTATACAATTCTCGCTTAAGATTCTTCGCATCCAAGCTTCTCTCTAAATGGGAAGGTCCTTATGTTATCGAGGAAGTATATCATTCCGGTGCCATCAAAATCAATAACACGGAAGGAAATTTTCCTAGAGTGGTAAATGGGCAAAGAATCAAGCATTATATCTCCGGTACTCTCATAAATGTTGAGACAAATATCATCAATATCATAACTCCAGAGGAGTACATAAGGGATGTTTATCAGCCTGTTTCAGACCCTGAAAACGAAGAGGTATCTGTTTCGGTAAGTAATTGGACTCCGAAGCTTTTCCAATAGGAAATTTCCTCCGCTTTGGAATTTTTGGAAAATTAGAAAAATAAAAAGCAGTCCGGAGAGCGCACGAGGCGGCCACAAACTTGGTAGCCGCCACATACCCCCCTGGCGGCGGCTACAGGGCTTGTGGGCACCTCGTGTGCCTCCCGACTCCGTTTTCTTGTGGAGCACTCTTTCTGGTCCATAAAAAATCATTATATATACGCCCGAAGGTTTTGATCTCCGTATCAAGTAGTTTTCCTCTGTTTTCGTTTCGAGTCTGTTGTCTGCCATAGATTTAGAGGAAAGATGTCTCATGAATCTGTTGGGAAGAATGATCTTCCCCAAGTTCATGAAGTAGTAGATGCTGATCTGAAAAGAGTAGAAGTCACGGAAGCCAGGGACAAAGCTAAGGAGAAAACCCAAGCTAGGGAGGAAGTTCAACGTATGTTCAACATTGAAGACGTTGAAGGAGTAGATTTTCTCCAACCCTTCCTCCACGTGTTGTCTCCATCCTTGATTGAACTCTTGAGGTTTTGCGAAACAACTCGTGCTCGCAATATTTCCCTTTCTCGTGAAGTTGTTTTTCTGGAAAACCATGTCGCGGATCTCAAAGGTATAAATCAAAGATTGATAGCTCTATTGGAATCAAAGGAAACAACTCCACCACCTTCACCACCAAAGGAAGACAACTAAGCATTGGTATGGGCAATCCCCTTGGCTTCTGCCAAGCTTGGGGGAGTTGCCCTGGTATGGTATCACCTTTATATCTTTTGCTTTTACCTTTGTTTTAGTTCTTTCCTTTTCAGTTTTTATTTCTTCTCTTAGTGGAATAAGTCTTTAGTGTTTAGTTTGAGTCTTTTGCCTTGTGTCTCTCCCCCGATGTATTCAAGCTTGCGAGCTATATAATAAAGAGTATCTTAGTCAAGGGCTTTGTTTTGTGCCGTGATCAAAAGTATGAAAAGAACGATAGCATGAAAGATCATGAGATGATCTTATGGAAAGTGATAGCTTCACTTATGACAAGTATGATGATTGAAACTTGTTGAGAATAGACCAACATAGACCCCAGTCATTTTTGCAATTAATAAGTAATAAGGAAAGAGAGGTTCACATATAAATATATCATCTTAGACACTTTTTACAATTGTGAGAACTCACTAAACTATTACATGCTTAGGAGTAGATGTTGGACAAGGAAGACAACACAATGAATTGTGTTTGCTTGGTTCCAAACAATGTTATATGATTAGAGATCCTTTAGCATGTGACGATTGCTTCCACCTCTTATTAGCCAAAACTCCCGCACCAAGTAGATATACTACTTGTGCATCCATAAACCTCCAACCCAGTTTTGCCATGAGTGTCCACCATACCTACCTATGGATTGAATAAGATCCCTCAAGTAAGTTGTGATCGGTGCAAGCAATAAAAATTTCTCTCTAATATGTATGATCTATTAGTGTGTGGAAAATAAGCTTTATGCGAACCTGTGATGAGGAAGACATAAAAGCGACAGACTACATAATAAATTTCTTTATCACAGGAGGCAATGTAAAGTGACGTTCCTCCGCACTAAGAGGACACGCATCCAAACCTCAAAAGCGCATGACAACCTCTGCTTCCCTCTGCGAAGGGCCTATCTTGTACCTTTACTTTTTGCCCTTGGAAGAGTCATGGTGATCTTCACCAATTCCCTATTTTTGCCTTTGTCTTGGCTACCGTCACATGCTTGGGAAAGATCTATATTCATATATCAACTTGGAGTTGAGTACTTATGCTTTATTATTGTTGACTTTACCCTTGAGGTAAATAGTTAGGAGGCAAAACTATAAGCCCCTATCTTCCTCTCTGTCCAGCTGAAACTTTGAAACCATGAGTACCACGTGAGTTGTAATAATTGTGGAAAATAAAAGAGATGATTGAGTATGTGGGTTTGCCTTACAAGCTCTTATTTGACTCTTTCTGATGTTATGATAAATTGCAATTGCTTCAATGACTTTGGACTGTTGTTGGTTACTTCTCGGTAAGGTTTTTGCTTCATACTTTGCTTTGTGAAGGAATTGCTACTTTCCTATAAGAATCTTTACGGTGTATTGTTGTTCTATGTGTGATCATGATGCCCTCATGTCTGTATTATGTTTCATCAACACCTTCGTCCCTAAACATGTGAACATGTTTATGGAACTTGGTTTTCGCTTGAGGACAAGCGAGGTCTAAGCTTGGGGGAGTTGATACGTCAATTTTGCATCATGCTTTCATGTTGATATTTATCGCATTATCGGCTGTTATATTACTTTGTGGTACCATATTGATGTCTTTTCTCTCTTATTTTGCAAGGTTTATTTGAAGAGGGAGAATTCAGGCAGCTGGAATTCTGGACTAGAAAAGGAGCAAATCTGAGTCCTCTATTCTGCACAACTCTAATTGCCCTGAAAATTTACGTGGAATTTCTTGGGAATACATAAAAAATAATGGGCGAAAGAAGTACCAGAGGGGAGCTACCAGGGCCCAACAAGCCTGGTAGCCGCCACCACCCCCCCCCCCCCCGGTGGCGGCTACAGGGCTTGTGGGCTCCCTGACGGCCCACTGGCCCCCTCTTTTGCTATATGAAGGGTTTCTTTCTAGAAAAAATTAAGAGGGAGCTTTTTCGTGGTTTCGCCGCCGCCACGAGGCGAAACTTGAGCAGATCCAATCTAGAGCTCCGGCAAGACGATCCTGCTGGGGAAACTTCCCTCCCGGAGGGGGAAATCGTCGCCATCGTCATCACCAACACTCCTCTCGTTAGAGGGGAGTCATCTCCATCAACATCTTCATCAGCACCATCAACTCTCCAATCCCTAGTTCATCTCTTGTAACCAATCTCCGTCTCACGACTCCGATTGGTACTTGTAAGGTTGCTAGTAGTGTTGATTACTCTTTGTAGTTGATGCTAGTTGGATTATTTGGTGGAAAAGTATATGTTCAGATCCTTGATGCTATTCCTTACACCACTGATCATGATTACGATTATGCTTTGTGAGTAGTTACTTTTGTTCCCGAGGACATGGGATAAGTCATGCTAATAATAGTCATGTGAATTTGGTATTCGTTTGGTATTTTGATATGATGTATGTTGTCTTTCCTCTAGTGGTGTTATGTGAACGTCGACTACATAACACTTCACCATACTTGGGCCTAGAGGAAGGCATTGGGGAGTAGTAAGTAGATGATGGGTTGCTAGAGTGACAAAAGCTTAAACCCCAGTCTATGCGTTGCTTCGTAAGGGGCTGATTTGGATCCACTAGTTTAATGCTATGGTTAGACATTGTCTTAATTCTTCTTTCGTAGTTGCGGATGCTTGCGAGAGGGGTTAATCATAAGTGGGATGCTTGTCCAAGTAAGGGTAGTACCCAAGCGCCGGTCCACCCACATATCAAACTATCAAAGTAACGAACGCGAGTCACATGAACATGATGAAACTAGCATGATAGAAATTCCCGTGTGTCCTCGGGAGCGTTTTTCCTCCTATAAGACTTTGTTCAGGCTTGTCCCTTGCTACAAAAGGGATTGGGCCATTTGCTGCACCATTGCTACTACTTGTTACTTCTTACTTTTCACTTGCTACGTTTCACCTAGCTACACCATCACTTGTTACCGCTACTTTCAGTGCTTGCAGTTATTACCTTGCTGAAAACTGTTTATCATAGCCTTCTGCTCCTCGTTGGGTTCGACACTCTTACTTATCGAAAGGACTACGATTGATCCCCTGTATTTGTGGGTTATCAGGTTGCTAGAGTGACATAAGCTTAAACCCTAGTTTATATGTTATTCCGTAAGGGGATGATTTGGATCCACATGTTTCATGCTATGGTTATATTATTTTTAATTCTTCTTTCATAGTTGCGGATGCTTGCGAGAGTGGGTAATCTTAAATGGGTTGCTTGTTCAAGTAATAACAACACCCAAGCACCGGTCCATCCAGATATCAAATTATCAAAGTAACAAACGTGAATCAACTAAACATGATGAACTAGACAGTTCCTATGTGTTCGAGAGAACACTTTACTTTATATAAGAGAACTTTTCGGCTTGTACTTTGCTATAAAAAGGATTGGGACACATTGCTACACCTTTTCTACTATTGTTACTTGTCACTTGTTACGACTTTTTAACTCTAAAACTATCTACATTTTTTACTCACATCACTTGCAGATAATACCTTGCTGAAAACCGCTTGTCATTTCCTTCTGCTCCTCATCGGGTTTAACACTCTTACTTATCATAAAGATTACGATTGATTCCATATACTTGTGGATCATCACACACCCCCTCGTCGTCTACGGCGGAGCTTTTCATCCTGGAGTCGTTTGAACCCATATACACTTCGCCCCCTGTCGACGACCTTCATGGCGGTCACCACGCCGGGGGTCAATTAGAGCTTATTTTCAAATGCTATGTCATTTTTTAGAGTTCGGGGGATGGTGAGCTACTCGACCATGAAGGATGAGTTGTTGTGCGATGCATGGCTGGCCGCATCCGTGAATTTCATAGGCAGGACCGGAGGGGAGCCCTTCTGGCGGCAACTGCACGAAATGTTTCACACATAAAAGGACATTGCGCCCTATAACATGTGCATCATTCAACCACGCAATGTGAAGTCATTGTCGTATCGCTCGCACATGATCCAGATCAACATCACCAAGTTTTGTAACATGGTTCGTCGGCTCGAGGAAAGGTGGCCATTGCACGAAGTAGATGAGTGGCTTGTAAGTTTTTTGTTTCCTCTTGCTCAACTTGTTGATTGATTCATTCACTTGGTCTACACATTATATGTAACCCGCACGCGCTGTCGTGGCGTATCACAGGAAAAAGAGACGATCATTTATGTTAACATAGTGTTGGATGAAACTGAAGGGACAATTTATGTTGGACGACATGGTCTTTTGATTAAAACTTGTTGGACGTCTCCTTAATTCGAGACCTTGTTGTATTATATTTAATTTACATGGTATGTATGAATGATTATGCTATTTCCTATTTAAACTTTGATGAATATCATCCGGTTTGCGTGAATTTCGTCCGGATTACTAAAGTAAGGGCTGCAATGTATACAATTAATGTTGGATGTCGCTCTTCCGCATCCGTAAACTAGTATTCCTTATCGTAAAGGGGTGCGGAAGAAAATTTGCGCTAGACATTGCATAGCCTTTGATTTTGGGCACGTGTCTTCTCCGTCCTAATTTATTAGGTGGGTGCGAGAACCGTCCCAATTTGGAAAACAAAGCGAGCTCGATTCCTGGCCGTCCGTTCCTTCCCTTTCGTCCTGGCCACTTAGCTTACCAGGGCCAGACATCAGTACAGCTATCTTGAAAGTGGATCGTCCTCCTACATCATTTTCCAGACCATCTCCTCCACCTGCCTGGCTAGCTGCAATAAAGTGGCTACCGCCCTAATCCTCCTTTTACCTGCAGTGTGATATACGCAGTCAAGTTGTGTAGCTGAGAACAAGGTTGCTTGAATTCACTGCATTTTCATTGTTGAAGCAAAGCAATACATGGTGCAATTTTATTTTATTTTGACATCAATTACTTGGTGCAGTTGCCATTGTGTTCAATCACGCATCTCTACATAAGTACGTAGTAACCTGAGAGCCCAAAATTCTGTATTTCTGATGCCACCATATGTACTTGCACATGTGCATTATAACCATCAAAGTGTCGTCCGTCGTTGTACCTACTAGCTCTGTCCTACTTAAACCCCCTGGCTCGCTGTCGCTCAGGCGGTGAGGCCTCAACCAGAGCAAGCCATCAGGCAAGGCAAATGGGTGCTTCTCAGCTTCTCGAGCTCCTGCCCCAACAATGGCAGCTTCTCCTACTCCTTGTCCCACTTGTCTTCCTCCTCCTACGCCGGACCTGGAGCAGGCCCGCTGGCGCTAGGCTGCCGCCAGGGCCCCGGAAGCTGCCCATCGTCGGCAACCTGCACCAGATCGGCCCGCTTCCCCATCGGAGCCTCTCGGCGCTCGCGAGGCGGCATGGGCCGGTCATGATGCTACGGCTGGGCATGGTTCCGACGGTGGTGCTGTCCTCGCCGGAGGCCGCGCGGGAGGCCCTCAAGGTGCACGACGCGGACTGCTGCAGCCGCCCCCCGGCGGCCGGGCCGCGGCTGCTGTCGTACGGCTACAAGGACGTCGCCTTCTCCCCCTTCAGCGACTACGTCCGCGACATGCGCAAGCTTTTCATCCTCGAGCTGCTCAGCCGCCGCCGCGTCAAGGCCGCCTGCTACGCTCGCGATGCACAGGTAAATCTTTATCGGAAATCGTTCAAAATCAACCGAATGATCACCGTGCTTCGTAAGTCGCGTCTGACGTGCGCCACGCGTCCTGTGGGCCTCCGAGCAGCTTATCCTTTTCTTTCCTTATATTTTTTCTGTAAAAGCGTTGAGCCCTACATTCTTCTCCTTCTTTTTCTTCTTGGCGCGGCACATCACAGCCATCCCCATCGATGTAGACCGGTGCACTGCCGCCATCGCTGGGGATTTTTCACTGTTTTGATCCTTAGGATATAAGTTGATTACGTAATAAACTCGGTTCGAAAGTATTTCACGTTTTGACCCTTTTGAAAACGCCATGCACCGTGGTGTTGCAGCCCTGTTATGAAACGCCAGTCTACTGGACGTTGCGGGCCTCGTGTGCAACGCCAGTCTACTGGACGTTGCGGCCCTTCCCAGAAACGCCAAGGTGGCTGGCGTTGCAGACATGAGGTGGAACGCCAGTATCTATGGCGTTTCTTGCCTTTATATTCTGCCACCCCGAACCCCTCGCCCACCAACCACCATTTCTCCTCTCCTCTTGTTCTTCTTAGCCCGAAAAAGCTCTCCCTCCTCCTCACCATTTTATTATTTATTTATTATTTATTTATTTATATATATATGATTAAAAAACTTAATAGATCAAAAATCGATCCAAAACACAATCTAATATATTAAAGTCGGTCCAAAAAACAACCTAACAGTCGAAAATCGACCCAAATAACAGCCTAAAATAATAATAAAAAATTAGCAGACTAGCGGGTCTGGCATGGCTACGGACCGCTCCGTATAGCCTCCGTACCGTGTCTCGACGAGGAAGCTGCGCCGGTGGGCCGGCACGGCACGGTCCCGGGCGTGCCATGCCGTGCCAGGCCTGCCCGTTTGGCCAGGACGGGAGCTGAAATCAGTCGCAGCACTAGGCATGCAGGTCACTGTGAGCCTATCGAAAGAGACCATAGATATGCATATCACTGTACCAGTCAGATGAGAAAGAGAGTGTCATCTTCTTGTGCCTCGTCCATGCAAACGTGTGTCAGAGAGAGGATTAATAACAGCAAAAGACGCGGTGGGAAAAATAAGGAAAAGTGGGGAGGGAGCAGTTTTAAGAGAGAGAAAGTTGTTCGTGTTATAGATTTTTATAGGTTCATTTTCTTTCGATTTGACTCTAGTGGCACTGCACACTCTTGATGCATCTAAAAATGGTAAGCTTTATGCTCAGCGGTTGGCCCACGTGAGTTATTACCTGGAGTCAACTTTGTTGTCTACTCAATTCGTTGAAGTCACGAGCGAATGTGTAGATGGTCAGAACGTGGCCCGAGTCAGAGGAACCTCGACCGAATAGTGACCTATACCGCCCGCTCAGATTACTGTTTGTGTTCTCTGCAAATCACAAAGCAAGTGGCAGACAATCGTCAAAATCTCGAGAGGAATTGAAATGACGCGAAAGGTGCGATAGTGGAATGTCGGGACACCCGGGAGTCAAAAAACCAGTCTCATGGACTTATGGACCTGTAGGTGTTCGCCGGCGACTTGCGTTGTTGGGAGATCGAAGCATTTGGACAGGTTGGATGTATTGAGAAAAACAAAAATGCTAAACATATAAGAACTTACAGAAAAATGCGAGAAAAATCCATCAGCATGCGTTAAAGTATCTAAGGGCTAGTAGTCGTCCAAAAAATATGCACCTGCGGACACTCCCAGAAAGTTTTTGGTTGCATGCCTTACCCTATGTATTCGTTAAGTACATGGCATATAATTTCTTCGAAAGTAACTTTTCCACATTTAACCAAGTTTTATAGGAAAGATATCAACTATTAAAATAATAACTTAGTATTATTAGATTTATTATGAAATATGTTCTCATATTTCACGAGCTTTTTTACGGTACCCCGGTACTTCCTCAACGCTTTTACATGAAAAATACAAGGAAAAGAAAGGATAAGGAAGAGAGAGATAAGCGGCTCGGAGGCCCATCGAAGGCGTGGCGTGTGTGAGAGGCAACTTACGAAGCGTGGTGATCAGCCGGTTAATTTTAAACGATTTCCTGTTTTTTGTACTTGAGTTGCACAAACATATATATGTCTGATTAATGTGTTGATGTAGTTCGATTTATTATGAAAAATACATCTTGGTTCCTGGTTGTATATGTATCCTATACGGGATTTTTTTAATAATTAATTAAAAATTCAAAATAGTTCCAAAGTATTTTTAGATTAAACTTGATTTTTTTTTGCACTAGTATATAAATTTTCACAAAAAAGTCAACACTGACTTTTGGGTGAAAAAGAAAAAATTATTTGCTATAATAGGTTAGTACTCACACTATTTTGATCGAAAATTTGTCTTGTCAATGTATACATTTTTTTATAATTTTTTCCTTACAAGTACAATGAAAGGTTTAATTTATTCCAAAAATATTTTTAGATTTTATAATTTTTTGTTGAATTGCTATTTTTTCTGCTTATAGAGTGTATATACACCCAGGTTTCAAAAGTTTCCCTCCAATCTATTATATCATATACTCCCTCCGTTTTTAAATATAAGGTGTATTAGTTTTTCAAAAAGTCAAACGTCATCTATGTTTGACCAATTATATAGAAAACATATATAAACATTTACAATATGAAATATATAAAATATAAAAATATATTTCAGGGCGAATCTAGTGATAATGATTTGGTATTCTAGATATTGATATTTTTGTATATAAACTTGGTCAAAGTTAGAAAAGTTTGACTTTTTGAATAAATAATACGCTTTATATATAGGAACAGAAGGATTATTATCTTGTGTAACTCAAGCTATGAAATGTTTCCACGGATACAACTCAACCTATGAAAAATGTGCTACCGTCTAATAGAGTAGCGTTCCTACTTAGTACTCATACGCTCTCCACTCAGGAGTCTACATTCTTTTCTGTCAGTTATTATTTGCTTGTTAGAGTCAGACTGAAAAATAATTAATCATCCTTTATTTGAAATAGAACTTAATATTCTAGTCCAGCCATTAATTGGATGTATTGTTTCAAATATGTACCTGCCCCTTCCCCATCCTACGTCACCCCCGCATGGCGGCGGGGAGGGAACCCTAGATCGCGACGTCTGTCCCCCCTCCACCCCGCCTCCTTCCTCCTTCTCGTCGCTGCCAGGGGGCCCAACCGGGCAACGGCCGGTCGGCGCCGACGGCGGGAGGGGGGAGCTTCCTCGTCCTCCTGGGCGGTGGGGTTGGCGCGGGACAACACCTCGGGCCTGGGCGTGGCGCTGACGCCGGGCTCCATGACGGTTAGTGTGTAGCGGCGGAGCGGTGGCGATGTCTGTTGGGGCGACGGCGGCGCGGTGGCGATGTGTGCTGGAGCGACGGCGGCGGTCGGCTGTCCTTCTCCTCCGGCAGCAAGGGCCAAGGACGACACAGGTCGTGGTCGACCGCCTCTTCTATGGCGCGGGCTGGCGGAGGTGGCGACGCGGCATCGGTATGCTCGACCTCCTCCTCTACGACCGTGGTGGCACATGAATCGGCTGGCATTTAGGGTGGCTGCAGCATGGCTGGTCGCCGGCGATTTCCCTGCCCAGATATGGCCGGCTGTTGGGCGATCCTACCAAAGGAGCTTGTTTGGGGCAGAAAGAGGGGTCTTTTTCGCCCCTTAATCGGTTGATGATGTCGGTGTGCAGCGGCGGCGGTCGAGGGGTGGTCTTGGATGCCGGGGCGGCGACCTCGATGGTGGGAGGCGCGATGTTCGTGGGCGGAGCTCGCGGCTCGGATGTTGGCCGGTTACCATGGCCGTGCGGGCGGCGTGGTAGCTTGGGTACGACGGTCGGTGGGGGGGGGGGGGGGAGGGGAGGGGCGGTTCTGCAACGCACTTGCGGCACTCCGCCGGAGGCGAAAAGGGCTTGCCGATTGAAAACCCTATCTGGCTTTGCCAGGTCGGCGACGACACCGCCTACAAGCGCCGTCTCCTTCTTGAAGGCGTCGTTGTGGTTCCTCTTCCTCCTCCGTGCTGCTCTGGGGAAACGTCGATCCCTTGATCGGGCGGGGATGGTACTTCGGTGCCATGCCCTTGTTGAAGGCTGCGCCTTGGAGTAATCGGTTCATCGTGTATGACTACGACTATTCGCCATGATCCATTCACGGTTGAGGGCTCCGGCGACTTCATGCGTGGGCTCTCTCTTCCTTCCTGTAGATGGCTTGGAGTTGTGTGGGGTGTAGTTGTTTTCAATGTTCTTGTATCTTGTCATGTGTGTTGGTGTGGAGTTGTTTGAGGTTGGTTGTAACTGGTTCATTGCTTTATATATAAAATGGAACGAAAACCTTTTTCGATAATATGTACCAGGATAAGTGCACGGATTGTATGTCATACCACAATTTTAGTACTCCATGTAATATTTCCCATAATGCTAACATTGATAAATGAGTTGATGGTTTATACCTGTCCATGATTAGGTGGAAAATCTTGTGAACAACCTCACAAATGCCGATCCCAAACCGGTGGTGGTTGCCGACCACATCTTCGCCACGGTGGACGGGATCATCGGCTCATTCGCCTTTGGAGAAAATTACGCATCCGAGCAGTTCAAGGGGGAGTTCGTCCCCGTGCTGAACGAGGCCACAGACATGCTGGGCAGCTTCTCCATCGAGGACTTTTTCCCCAACAGCGTTGGTCGCCTCTTCGACAAAGTTACCGGCATCAAGTCCCGCCGAGCGAGGATCTTCAAGAAGCTCGATTCCTTTTTCGAACGAGTCATCGACCAGTATACCAACGATGATCCCACTTACGGAAAGCAGCCCGGCGACAAGTATGGATCGGTGCTCGTGCAAGAGCTCGTCGGCCTCTGGAAACAGCCTGCAGGAGCCGCCACCAACTTCTCCAGGGATCATGTCAAGGCCATGCTCATGGTAATTCTACTAGTCACTTCTTTTTCTACAAAGAAAATATTTTAATATCGCAAAGATATCAATTATATCCGTCCTCTATATCAACTAGATGTTCAAAAATATCAAGAATACATACAACAAAAATAAAGAAGAGAAAAAAAAACAGCCACGATGATCGATCAGTAGCAACAGTGATACCCTGACCACCACCGAATACAACACCCGGATTACAAACTAGTCACTACTTTCATATTCGAGTTTAGTGTACCAAAAATGTTTGTCACATACTTCATCAGGTGCCAAATGCTCTTAATGTTTCAGGACACTTTCATCGGTGGCAACCACACAAGCTCAGTGACAATAAACTGGGCCATGACGGAGCTTATTCGGCACCCAAGGGTGCTCAGCAAGGTACAAGGCGAAATCAGAGCCGTGGGAGGCAGAAGTGATCGCATGCAGCACGACGACATGCCCAAGCTCCAGTACCTAAGGATGGTGGTAAAGGAAACGCTGCGGCTACATCCCCCGGCGACGCTGCTCGTCCCGAGGGAGACCATACGGCGGATTCAGGTTGCAGGATACGACATCCCGGCCAAGACGAAGATCATCGTGAACACGTGGGCTATCGGCCGGGACCCCAGCGTGTGGAGGGACGATCCAGAGGAGTTTTACCCTGAACGGTTCCAGGACACGGATATCGACTTCAGCGGGGCGCATTTCGAGCTCTTGCCTTTTGGCACAGGACGCCGGGTGTGCCCAGGGCTGGCCATGGCCGTGTCCAACATAGAGTTCATCCTGGCCAACATGCTTTACTGCTTCAACTGGAAGCTCCCGGATGGGGTGAGGAGTGAGGATGTCAGTGTGGAGGAGGCAGGGGCGCTGACATTCCGGAAGAAGGCTCCGCTCGTGCTGGTGCCAACAAGGTATACTGTGTGAAACTATGTATCGGTGATTGAAATGGTTCACCGGCAAAGTGATCCGTATTTGACTGTTTCTGATGCATGCGCTGTCTGTTTTGTCTTCCTTTTTAGTTCTGTAATAAGGGCATATTTGACTGATCTGTGTGTGTGTTTGCATGCATGTCTCAGTCGATACCCTTGTGTATGTGTGTGTGTTAGATCGAAGACGTAAGAGACGTCCGGCTTTATAAAATAATAAAGGCCACAACCAAGCAGAGTAACAAGGACTAAACATCAAAGCAACAAGGTTCTAAACGCTGGGCTACATTGCCATCCAGACCACATAGGAGCACACAGGCTTGAAACAATAAACAACCAAAAGACAGGATCCTAGCCTCACCCACCATCTAGGCGAGATCGAGGAATGGTGTAGATGTGACGAAGCTTCTCCATGCAAGCTGCATATCTTTGGACGTGTTTGGTATCATTCCCAACCTAGCATGGTTGTTTTTCTTTATGCTGACTATAGACACATTGAGTATACACATATGGTGTTGTTTGGTAGTGGTGTATGTGTTGAGGCATGTTAAGTTAAAAATCTGTTTGGTAGTTTACATCTGTTTAGACATGTCAGCTGATATTATAGCGACCGGTATTTTCAAATAAGTTGATAAAACATTTCAAAAATATGAACAATTTTTAAAAACATGGGAACATTTTTTTTTAAAGTATACATTTTTGAAATTCCGAAGATTTTTTTAGAAAGTTTGATCTTTTTAAAAATTTAAACAAAATTTGAAAATCTGAATATTTTTTGAAAAAACGAAATTTTAAAAAAAGACTAAACATTTTTTTGAAATTTTGGAAGAAGAAAACAAACAAAATTTGTAAATCTGGATATTTTTTGAAAATATTAACAATTTCTAGAAAATGGGAATTTCTTGAAAGGTTGAACAAATTTTGAAAATCTGGATAATTTTTGGTATTCTGGACATATTCTGAAAACTAAATCCTTTTTTATAAAATTTGAACATTTTTTGAAATAAATTGTCGTTTGCTTCACTCATGCATGCTGACCAGTAAATGGTTGTTGAGATGTTCACTCTTCGTACATGCTAAGAGGGTATTTGGATTGAGCTCATGCATGTTAAGAAGGCCCCACGCAGGCTACCAAGCACTCAAAAGTAGGTAACTGTTGAGCTCATGCACCTTCTATACGCTCTACCAAACACAGCTTTAGCGTCTCGGCGCTTCACTAGTTCCGCCCTATTGCTTTGATTAACAATTTGGCTAAATTACCTTCTAAAACTGTTGCCACCCACTTATCCCCTATTACTCACCGATTTTTTGGACCATCCCAATCGGCCTTTATTAGAAGGCTCTAAATTCACAAGAAATTGTGCATAGTCTTCGTTCTAGAGGGAACAAGGCAATGGTTATTAAACACGATTTTAGAAAGCTTATGACCGTGTTAGATGGTCCTTCCTTCGAGATGTGATTTTGGTCAAGACTTTCGATGTTGGTTATGTTCATCGTGTCGCGCACTTCAATGATGGCCATAACCGGTTTCTGTCAATGGGGTTGTGGGCCTTTTATTCCTTAATGGGGAGAGGTATTGCGCAAGGCGATCTTATTTCTCCACTTTTGATTAACTTTTTTGCTGACACTTTCTAATGTATTCTATACTGAGAGGTCAAGGTTGATCATATTTCCCGTGTTATTTCTGACCTTATTTATTTTGACACCTTGAGGTACGAAATGCGACATGTGTATTTCAAACATGATCCTACACCTTTTCTTTGTAGTTATGCCTAGTCTTAAAGTCAATTTATATAAAAGTGACGTCATCACTCTTGTTGCTTGGACATCGAGGCATAGCGGGTTGCTAACCTTCTGAATTGCCAGCTTGGATCATTCATGTTCAAGTACTTGGGTATTCTGATATCTTCCCTCAAGGTTTGCTCTAAAGATTTTGTCCTACTGTGTTAAAACTGGACAACATGGTCATGCCTTGGCGCGGCATATATAGGCTTGCTTCATTAACGTGAGCCTTTCTTCCATTCTAATATTCTTAATGGGCTTCTATCGCCTTTCGGAAGGTAGTCAATAAGAAAAATAATACCGCATGGTTAAATGGAAGATCATGTGTCCTAAGATCTTTTGGGGGCTTGGCATTATTAACACCTCTCTCATGAACAAAAATGTCTGACCATTAAATGGTTATTAAAGATCCTCAATTCTTCTCTTGGTTTGCTTTGGTATGATATACTTAAAGCTAAGTACGTTCCCACTTCCAGCCCCCTATTTGCTTTTCATGATGGAGGTTGTCAGTTTTGACGTGATTTGGTTAAAGTTCATAATGATTTTTGTTCTTTAGTGAACTTGGTCATCCATAATCGCAAGTATGTCCGCATTTGGTTTGACTACTCGCAATGATGCACTGCTATGTCATTTTCCTGTCCTTGTCCTATTATACTAAGCCAGATATTTCCATTTTGGAGCTCTCTCACAATAATTGGGATTTGGGTTTCCGCCATGTGCTTTATCTTGAAGGGTTGGTGGAATGGCACAGTCTCACTACTATCTTCCCTAAGCTCTCGTGGGCTGCAAATGCGGTGGTTTGGTCCATACCGCTTCTAGCCGTTTTTCGATTGAATCTCTTTATGTTAGGTTGATTTCTAGCTCGGTGCCTTTAAATTGAAGGATGTTTGACATGCTCGCATCCCAATGAAAATCAAGATTTTCCTATGGCAAGCTATCATAGGCAGATTTTGCCAGCGGCGGATCAAATTTGTAAACGAAATGGGTAACGTCCGAATTCTGTGCCATGCGTGGAGCGGGAGGATTATGATCATCACTTTTTTTGTTTATTTCCTTCATTTTCAAATTACCTGAAGTTTATCCAAATCCAAGAACATTTTTTTAATTCATGAAATTTTTGAAATTCATAAACCACTTTCAAATTCACTATCTTTTGAAATGTGCAAACCTTTCAAATTTATGATTTTAAAAAATCATGAATTATTAAAACTTATGAATATTTTCTATTCTAGAAAACAATATAAATTCATAAAAAATAGTAATTAACGAATTTTTCAAATTTGTTAACATTTTAAAATTCTTCTATCCTTTAGCAAAATTAATGAACATTTTTAAAATTCTTGAACATCTTTAAAATTATTGAACATTTACTAAAATTCTCTATTTTTCGAAACTGATGAACCTTTTTTAAAAATGTTTTAAACCAGTGCATATATTTTTTGAGTCACTAACAAAATCATAGCTTCATTTTGTGTGAACCAGCTAGCAAACCGAATATGAAAAATGAAGAAAACAACTACCAAGGCGAGCGTTCGTTGCGAAGCAGCAACGAGAGACTGGTAATGGGCCGCGGTCCACATACCATTGGACATGAGCCTTTATCAAGAGTCCAGTCTAACAACGAGGTCCACGACATCCACAGATCGAGTCCTCGTGTATGCGGAATCACTAATTGAGATATATATCTTTTAAAGATCACACCCATATCTTTAGGTTACGATAAATGACGAATTGCATGCATGTTATTTGTCGCAACCTGTGAGTTTTTTTTCTTGTAGATCCGTATTTTCAAAATATTTTATCTACTAAACCGTGCCTTCAAATCGCGAACTGTTTTCATCGTTTGGTTTCTCGCATCGAGATCTTTAAACTAGACCTCATGTGGATAGATTTTAACAATTTTTTTCATAAAAAGACAGACCAAAAAAAATCCATTCCGAGAGACATAGTCGTGCCTCTCATGAAAAAAACGTGTTTTTTCCCTTTCCGAAAGGCACGAACGTACCTCTCACGAAGATAAAATCATGCTTTTTGTGAAAGCAAAACCGTGTCTCTCACAAAAAAAACAAAAAAACGCATTTTTTTTCTTTCCGAGTGGCACGATCGTGCCTCTCGCGAAGGCAAAATTTTGCCTCTCACGGAAGTAAAATCATGCCTCTCGCAAAAAAACAGAAAACATATTTTTTCTCGTTTCCAAGACTTTGCCTCTCGTCAAGGCAAAACCGTGCCACTCATGAAAGCAAAACCGTACCTACACAAAAAAAAACAGTAAACACTTTTTAAGGCAAAAAAAGGTATTTTTTCATTAAAAAAACCAAGGAAGACCGATGAAAAATCGTAACACCAAAAAAACCAAAAAGAAAACAACCTAAACAGCCGAAAATGCGTGTGGAAAAATAAAAAATAATCGAAATTCGGAGGAAGCGCTAAAAGCATAACATGTTGTGGCGGCTGAGAACACGCAAAGTGGCGATGCATGGAAATGCTTGCTCGGAGGCTCCCAAAGCAGCGCTCACTAACTAGTTGCTCTCTCGTGTACGACTATTTCTTCAAGTTTTAAAAAAAATGAATATAAAATCAAGTAAAGGGCCAAGCCCAGTCCGAAGGGGGTGTGCTCCAATTTCTATTTTCTTTTTAAAAGAACGGACCATTCCTTTATTTGTGTGTGTCATCTTTGTGCAAGGTTCATGCTAACCTTTTCTGTGCTGTTCAAATTTGATCCAATGTCCCTGAAAGGACTCCGCCGTTTGTCGATTGGCATGTAACCGGAAAACACTATAACCCTATATGGCGCCTTACCCATCGATTACAGTATGTTACGCAACCTGGCGTACACACCCTATCCACTCTGGGCCGGTCTGTTCATCTCTTTTTCTTGAAATGCAACGCTAGAAAAATCAACAGTTTCCTATTTGTTTTACTTTTTTTATTTTGCTAGGCCCTTTATATATTTTTTCCATTTTATTATTTGTAGTTCGTTTGTAATTTTTATTTTTACATTTTTTTTTATCTGTTTGAAATCCTGAACATTTTTTAAAATTCGTAAAAATGAAAATCAAATGGATTTATTTTAAAATCAATGAACTTTTCCAAACACGTGAACATTTTACGAAGTTTGATGAACTTTCCGAATTTAATGAGATTTTTTCCAAACTCGTGAAATTTTTCGAAACCTGATGATTTTTTCCAAATTTTCACGAACTTTCTCAAATTTCTGAACTTTTCCCCAAAAATCACTGAATTTTATGGAGTTTCAAAAATTCAAACCTTTCCTGCACTGTTGAACTTTTTCCAAATCCAAGTTTTTTCGAATTATAAAAAAATAAAAAGGCAAAATGGTTACTTTGGTCAACAGCTGACCGGACAACCATCGAGTTTTTTTTCAGCGGTAACTATCGAGCTGATTTTGTTTTTAGACAAAAACCATCAAGCTGATGGATCCAAGAAACAAGGATGCGAGGAACCATCGGCCCTTGTTGGGCCTGCTCAGCCGCGCAGCACGGGAGTGCCAGGAAGCTGTTTAGGCGCTTAGGGGGGAGGCGCCTCTATCGATGAATAGGTACTCGCTTCGTTTCTAAATATAATTTTTTTAATTTTTTTTTACTAAATGTCTACATTTGAAGCAAAATGAATAAATCTATACTTTTAAATATGTCTATATACATCCGTATGTAGTCTATCAGTGAAATCTCTAAAAAGACTTATATTTAGAAACAGAGGGAGTAATTCCCAAGGATACTAAAAAAAGGTAATTCCCAGTTATTTATCTCAAAAAAGTAATTATCATTTGTTTCTAACAAAAGGGACGGTTCCTGGCGATTTGCAGGCGACATTTCTCCCCCTTTCTCCATTGCCGAGGCTACGAGTTCTCGCCTCCACCGTGTGCCTCTCCGGCGACGGATGGGGGTGGGGACCCCGGCGATTCTACTCCCGCTGGTTAGATGGGTTGGCCATGTTTGTCCCTCGGGCGTCGTTTTGGTGGTGAGGACGACGCCGCATCCTTGGAATAAAGTGCTTCTGCTTTTCTACCACATCGACGACGCATCCACGGGCGGCGGCGAGGACCAGGTAGCCAAGTCTTCTCGGTGGTCTTTGGATCCTGCGAGTCATCATCTGTTCTTGGTGCCGGATTTGGTTTGTTTTGTGTTCAAGCAAGGTTGGCGCAGCGGTGCCGACTACTTTGTGGAGGCTATGTTTGCTTCGGTTCCGTTGTCGCCATGGCGTCTGCTCCAACGTCGTGGTCGGGATCGATGGCCTTGTTCTAGATCCAGTGGGGTTGTTGCTGATGTCTCCCTCGAGCATGATGGCAACGACCTCATCCGAAAGATTGTTGGTTCCGCACATGATGGGTGGTTGTTGGATGGCGGCTTCGGGTATCCTCTTCGACGATGTTGTTTGAGAGCAGCGAGGCATGAACCGAAGAGCGTGGGGATGATCCCCGGTCGACGTGCCATAAGGTCTCGGGTCACGCAGCGACCCGTTCATCGACTCACAACACAACTTTGTCTGCTATAACGTTTCTTTGGTTCTAGGCAAGTTTGTGTCTTCCCTCTGTCCGTCCAAGCTTCGGCCAAGACGGCGTACGGCGGCAACGGTTGGTTGTTTTGCATTTAGGTCTCCTATATTTAAAATTTTATTTATCGTGGGATCCTTTCTGCAAGGTGTTGTGCAATCTAATGCTGAATAAATGACACATAGTTTATCTAAAAAAACAAAAGGTATTTCCCGTTTCTTTGTTTATATTTTAGGGGAAGGTATTCCTTTTTTTTTCAGGTGAAGGTAATTCCTATTTGACGCACACAACATCAAGATGTCAATGTTTGGCATAGGAGTCCAGCCTATTTAAGTTTTATAAGTCTTTTAGTGTTTTGGAACGTTTAATAAGATTACAGCCTGTAGTTTTTGTTTCTTCACTTTAATGATATTTAGTTTTTTTTTCCAAAAATATGGAAAATTTAGAAACATTTAATTTTTTTTATAAAACATTCAAAATTTTACACAATTATAGAAAGTATTTTTTATTTTAAAAACATGTTCGTAATAGTCTGGTGGGATTCATTCAAAGGTCAAGACAGAAGAAAACAAACAATGTCTGATGGGATCCCTGGCCACACGTGACGTTCTAGTGTGCGACGAAGCTGCCTTATCTAAGGCATGGGCTTCATATTTCGTCTCCCTATTTTCAAAGCGGAAACTATAACATTTTACAAAGTCTGTAGCTCTATTTCTAATCTCATTCAGAACTAAAGCCAAAGAAGAAGAAAACAGAGCTAACTACAAAGGGTAAGAGCAACTCTAGCAGACCTCGCAAAAGAGGCAAACCCGTAAAATTCCGGCAAGTATGCGGGTTCGGCCCATTTTTTCGGTCAGAACAGAGCCCGCATACTTGCTCGGGCCGTAATTTTTTTTGCCGTGGCCCGCAAAACGTACGCCCCGACCACTATATCTACAGTTCTGCGGCGTGTTTGCGGGTCAAAACCCTATCCCCCGCCGTCGCCGAGCCCCCGCGATTCCCCACCCCTTCTCCACATTTTTCACCGCCGGCGACCACCTCCCCCGCCTCCAGTCGCAATGTGGAGCTCCGGACGCGGCTCCGGCAGCAGATCCGGCGACGGAAGTGACCCGGAGCGCGAGCGGCGCGTCCGCTCGGACGCCACGAGGAAGCGCGGGGCCCGGAGGTGGACCAACCGAGGTATGTCGCCGCCGGCGAGCTTCCTCGTTCGGGAGACCGAGGAGTACGACCGTCGGCATGGCTCGTCCTCGGTCGCGGGCTCGTCTTACGCCGGTAGCTCCTCCTCTTCCGGCGCGCGCCCTCTCCCTGTGAAGAGGCAGTGGTCGGAGGAGCCGGAGGACGTCGTCGCCGTCAAGGAGGAGCGCGAGGAGCTCGGCCGCCGCGGAGTCATCGGGCCGGAGGACTTCGTCGCCGACGTGGACGCGGTTGCGGCCGCCATTGCCGAGCGTAGCTTGCACGAGGAGGCGGAGCGCCGGCGCCACGACGAGGAGATCGAAGACCTCCAGTGGCGGCAGGCGGTCGAGGCCAACCTCGCCGCCAAGGCGAAGGACGACGAGTGACGGCGCATCCGCGAGGAGCAGAGGGCGATGTACATCGATCTCTGCAGCTCCGGCGAGGAGGACTGAGCTCGTACTGATGTAGTATGTAGTATGTAATATTTGTAGTATGTAGTATGAACTTTTCGGGAAACTATATTTTCAAATTATGCAGTTTCATGTATGGTTTCTGCTCGACCACGCTCATTTTCGACCCGTAAACGAGATCTTAGTGAAACTGCAAACGCGTTCTGCGGGTCGAGATTTTGCGGGGTCTGCTAGAGTTGCTCTAAGGTTTGTATTGTAAAAATGCAGCCGGGCAAGTTTCTACAGTGCCCATGTCTGTCTCTTGGCAGGTATAATCACACTGCATTGTCTCTGAGAAAAGATAACCACACTGCTTTGCGTAGGAAAAAGGTAATTACACTGCACATGAAAACGAATCTGACCACAACAGAGATCTAATTCTATCCTGCATTATCTCGATCGATCTTCCGCGCCAAAGCATTCAGGAATCGATCACATCCCTCAGATCCCCAATCGTCTACGCGAGAAGCACCAGACCAGGGAGGTGCATGCACTTGTGCAAGCATGGATGACGACTCATCGGCAACCTCCAAAGTCTCAAAAATGGACAAACGATCCCGGCTTAGTCGGCGGCCACCAAATCCGATTCCCCGGCCATATAGATGCCCTATCGATCCTCCTCCAGCACGCCTTTATGCTGCGCATGTGAGTGGAGAAACAAAATGGGCACGACATGTTGGTGTCAACTCAACTCAAGTCCAGTCATTAGTCTTTGGGAGTATGTATACTCGGACCAGTCTCTCACACGCATGAAAGTTAGGCACGGAGTTGGCTATCTGGAAGCATTGCCATGCTTAGCCAATCCGTTTAGGGAAGTTCGTTTCGCCTACGGTTCACTCACACGCGATCTCCTTTGCTGAATTTGTGATCGTCTCTGCGAGGGGAAAGGAAGTGTGACCGCCTCGTGATTATAGAAGGCTGCACCCGCACGTTTCGAGCAGAGATGCTGAGCATGAAGCCATTTCTAAAGCGGCATAAAAGTATATTGCACCCAATGCATGAGAAGACACCACTTGATCTCCCAGAATGCGCACAACAATTTCGAGATCAAAGTGGAATGCGATCCGCCATTCTGCCACAGCCAACGGAGTTACTAGCAACTCTGATCACAAGTATATATACGGTTCACTAACAAAAGAACCTGAACCCAAGTAGCAATCCGGATAAGTAAACATCACGTCAAATCAAACCAAATCTGGAAGGTCGTCCAGTAATTCGGTTCTCTTTCTTTCGCTCCTTTTGGAACCCGTTCGTCCAGCGACCGAGGCCGAGCGCGTCGACGGAAGGGAGCACGTCGTTTTTCAGTAATGTCTCTGGCCCGTCGGCAGAAGTCGACAGAGGCATGAAAACAACAGTGCTACATGTATATACGACATGCTCTCCCCATCGGAGGTCGAGTTCTCCTTTTCACCGTGGATCGGTCGCGATCACCTCGTGCGGTTCTGTGTCGCTGTTGCTGCAAATCAAGCTGTTGTTCCACCAACAAGTTTCCGCATCGATCGATCTCCCCCGCCGCTTTGCTCATCGATCGATCTCCCCAGCCGCTTTGGTCATCGATCGATCGCCTCTCTCTTTCCAACTAAACTGGGCATGTATTAACTAGTTGATGTTGTGTTAATCAAGTGATTCATGTGATCACTCCATCAAATATAAAAGTGTTAAACACTATATGAACTAGGCGATACCCGTGCGTTCATACGGAATCAGTTGCAATATATTTCAATATATTTAGATTGATAACAGGAGAACCAAAATTAAAAACACACATGACTGAGTAGTTGTAAAATATTTAGTGAATATAAGCAGAATAATAGAATAAAAAGATATTTTCCCCATGCATAGTTGCCTGTGGTGGTGGGTCTTTTTTCAAGGGTTGCATGTGGAGGTGGGTCTTATCCCATCCATAATTCTAAGGCACTTATCTGTACCGGCGCGTCGGTCGAAACTTTCTGCCGGTCGCATGCGAGCCGTTAGATCCGCTAGATCGAATCCTGTTTAACCGTCAGATCTGTTCATGCAGCAAAAATCGTCGATGGTAGCAAAAACAAGCAGCGATGTAGCAAATTTCGACCACGGATGCAACAAAAACATGGTTGTAGCAAAAAATATCAATGTAGTCGTAGCAAAAAAAGACGTTGATGATGTTTGATAGCAAAATAAAATATGGGTTGTAGCAAAACAATTCGGTGAACTCGGGTTGCAACTCTCACGAACGTGTATGTATCTTTTTTAGTGAACAGTTATAACAAAATAATTAATACCGGTTGTAGCAAAAATAAACATTGATTGCAGCGAAAACCAAAAAAATAGTCGTCGTCGTCGCAGCTCCGCCACCATAGATGTAGCAAATTCAATCGCCGGTAGTAGCAAAAATCACCAAGGATTAGAGTAAAAACAGAAAAAATGGTCGTTGTTGTTGCAGCTCCGCCACTATGGATATTGCAAAATCACTGTTGGTAGTAGGATAAAAATTTAATAACAGTTGCAGCAAAAAATAATGCCTCGAAGCAGAGGAAGGGGGTCGCTCGTACGACCCGCACGGGACCGGCCGAACATTTCGGCCGGTGCGCCGTCGAAAAACGTTTCCCATAATTCTATAATGATGTGACATGCTAGCATGTTAAGATAAATAAGTTAATGGAGATGAACCTTTTAAGTATATAGGATGACACCGCATTCATATGCCCCCGGTCTACTGAGGCCGGACCCTCCCCCGCTCTGCGCCGCTGGCCACCCCGGCCGCGGCGGCCACCACCTGCAGTCTCCATGACGCGCAGGCCTCCAGCAAGATCCGCCGGTTCTTCCCCTGCTCGACGCGGACGCAGCCCCTCCCGCGCGCCCGTCGGTCTGTCGGCAGTCCTCCTGACGGCCCGCGACAACGTCTGTCCAGGCGATCCGTCGGCTGTCGCTCTGCCGCGAGGCCCGACGCCGGCCTCAACCCGCGCCGACAGCTCCAGCACCCCTTCGCCCGTCGGTCCGCTTGCCGCTTCCTCCCGGTCGCCGCGCGGGCTATCGCCGGATCCCTCCTCCCCACCGCAGATCTGGTTGCGGGGGGAGTGTTCCCGCGTTCGGTCCGGAGAGGAACAGGAGGCTGCCTTTAACTGCCTAGCCGCGCCGCCTACTCCTGCAGGTAAGTCGCCCGTCCATCCTTCTGGTACGTCGCCGTCGGTCGCTTCTCCCGGTCTCCCGGAGCTCCCCATGCCGAGACCACCTCCCAAGCTCAAATCAATCATAGTCACATTAGATGGAGAGGACCCTGATGAGGGGGGGGGGCCCTGGAACCAGGTCTCCTACCAGAAACCACGGCGCCACGCGCACGGACCGGCGGACCGTCGAGCTCCCGCTGCGTCGTGGCCCTCGGGCCGGCTCGCTGCCTCCAGCTCACAGCATGCGCGCCTCGCCTTCTTAAGCAAATTCAGGGGCCGTTGCTTTAGGTGTCTTAGCTCTCGCCACAAGGTAGCCGGATGTAGGGAACCAGTCCACTGCATCACATGCAAACGCGCAGGGCACATTAGCCGCCACTGCCCGAAGCACCCCAAGTACGTAGGCAGAGCCGACGGTGTCAAGAGCAGGCTCGGCCCGGTGGAGCCAGCTCTGCCGCTCTTCGCCAGACTGCGGTTCCCTCCTCCGGCTGAAGCCATGTCGGCGCCGGCTGCTTCGCTGCTGCGGCACGCTGACCCCGCCCGGCGCCGCCGAGACAGCCGCTCGGTGGCTGTCCCGTCGCCGGCCGTAGAGCAAGCTGCGGCCTTCCTCCGCTCGCATGCCGTGACGCTGCGGGCGGCTGACGGAGTGAACGCCACGTCCCCGATGGCGGTCGGACGAGCGCTCGAGGCGCAGCTATCCGTCCCGGTGCATTCGTTGTGCGTCACCGCCCACCACCCGGAGCACTACTTCGCCGTCTTCTCCCAGCCTGCGCTCCAGGTGAACGCGGTGTGGCGTGGCTCCATCAAGGTTGACGGCGCCACCTTCATCGTCGCTGCTTGGCACGAACACGACCACGCCATTTTCGACTCCCTCCTGTTGCATGTGCGGGTCGTCATCGAAGGAGTGCCCATGCACTACTGGTCGGTCGAGGGCGCTGAGGACATCCTCGGCAGGAGAGTTAGAGTTGATCGCCTCGACAGTCGTACCCTGGAGCGAGGACATACCAAGACCTTCGCGTGCTGGGTCTGGATCAGCGACGTCGCCAGCATCCCCACCAAGCACACCCTGGCAGTGCTCCCGCGCGGAGCTGGCCGGGTCGAGGAGATGTAGGGTTTCTCTCCGCCCGACCGTCGCGTAGCTCCGCCTCCGGCAACAACCGACTACACCATGCTCGTCCACGTGGATAGGATTGAGGACTGGACCACGCCTTCCCCGCGGTCCTCCCGCTCTGGCCAGAGTGGCCTGCCGTCGTCCGACTCCGACCACGACAGCCACCCGTTCCCGGCGGTCACGACAGCCTCTTGGACCATGGGGGCGGAGGACGGCCAGAGAGGAGCTCGGATGCAGCATCGTGTGCATGCCCATGTAGCCAGCACCGGCTGCAGCGGCATTCCACGCCAGGGTCGTGGGCGCGCGCATGATGAAGACGGAGGCTCCAGGGGTGCTGGCCAGCGCTCCTAGAAGGATGTTCTGCTCCAGAGGAGTCGCACCCCGGCAAAGAAGACGCTGCGAGGGGCAGCACGCCAGCGGAGTCGATCTCCTCGACGTCCGAAGTCCACTTCGCAACGCATGGGGGGAGGCAAGGTCGCATCAGCACCCCACCCTCCCCCTCCGCTTCGACACCGTCGTAGCCGTGGCCGCACTCCAGCGGCACCTGCTGCAGCGCCACTCCCAGTGGTGGCCCTAGAGGGAGGCCATGCGCGCAACCAGGCCGCACGACCAGAGGAGACCAGCGGAGGGCGTCGAGAGGGAAAAGACCCCGTTGATGACTTCTTCAGGGAGGCGAGGAGGACCGCAGTTGCCTCTGTGGTAGCAGACCCAGTGGCGGCCGAAGTTCAGGCTGCTGCAGAGGCGGCAGTAGCTGCACCACTAGACTTCGGCGGCGAGAGCTTCTTCGACGACGACGTCGACGAGGCCGAGCGGGCGCAACTTGATGCATTCAGCCCCACGCTCTCTGCTGCTACGACGGACCGCGGCCAGTTCAACCGCGCCACACCCACAGCAGCCCGCACAATGGAGGTGCAGCTAGGCGCCGTCACTAGCCGTGTTTGCCAGCTCGAGATCTCCGCCGACGACGGCAACCAGCAGCAGCGCCGCAGACTTTTCCGCGCAACAGAGCCGTCTATCCTCGCCACGCCGGCTAGAAGACCATCAGCGCCGCCAAAGAGCCGCGCTGCAGCCACTCCAACTAGGCACAGCGCCCGGCTTGCAGCTAACCCTTCGTCTATCCCGGTGGCGTAGCGTGCCTCCTTCCGCATCGTAAAGGAACTAGGGCTCTTAGGACCGAGAGAGAAGCTGACCGAGGACGTCGCCAAAGCGCTCATCAGGCGTTTCGAGGAGCCACTGTCGGACAGCAACATTGCTGTCATTGCGAAGCTCACACACTTAGACAGCGGTGCGCTGCGCGTCATGGCACGCATGGCAGGACCTGATGGACATGTCGCGGAGGCCGAGGTGTAGTATGTTAGCCCTCCATCAGCTCCAATGGCGGCCGACTAGTAGATGGTGTGAGTTAGGTTTTAGTTTCATGTCTAAGGTTAGTGGTAGAGATCATCATCGTCGACGTATTCTGGGGCATATTGGTGGACGTCGACGCCCCCCTTGTATGGTAGCAGCGGTGTTGTGCATGGGCTAGAGGCCATCTAGTTTATTTAGCCATTGGAGTTTGTTTCTGTCTCCAAATGAATGACAACCTTCTTCCAATTATGTCATGGAACGTCCGGGACTGAACAACCCAGTCAAAAGAGCGGCCATTTGCGAGGTGGCTTTAGCTCACCGCGCTGCAATTCTCTGCCTTCAAGAA
This sequence comes from Hordeum vulgare subsp. vulgare, assembly GCF_904849725.1. Classification (NCBI taxonomy): domain Eukaryota; kingdom Viridiplantae; phylum Streptophyta; class Magnoliopsida; order Poales; family Poaceae; genus Hordeum; species Hordeum vulgare. The sequence continues at coordinate 564,550,290 of NC_058524.1, read as the reverse complement.
ACTAAGATCACAGATTGGACACCAACAATTATTAGGGATATTGGGGGGCAATCCCTAGCTGATTGCATAGTGCTACCGTCTATCGGTGCAAGTGGCGGGGCGGCGATTCTATGGAACAGGAACCTAGCTACGGTACAATCGCATGCTATAGGTGTCTACGCAATCACAGCAAAAGTAACACTTCTAGGACAGCTCAATAGCTTCTGGATCACATCTGTCTATGGTCCAACGGATGACGCCAGAAAGGAATATTTCCTTCGTGAGATCACCCTCTCCGCACCGCCGCTGGGGGAGCCATGGCTGATCAACGGAGACTTCAACCTCATCTACGAAGCTAGGGATAAGAGTAACCTCAACCTGAACCGTAGGCTGATGGGCAGATTTAGATCAGCAATCGACACTACGGGTCTCAAAGAGATCAAATGCAAAAATAGGTGCTTCACGTGGAGCAATGAACGTCGTGACCCAACCATGGTCAGCATAGATAAATTCTTCTGCAACCAGACCTGGGAACAACTTTTTCCCGATGCCTCCCTCTTAGCGGCATCTACGGCTACATCCGACCACTGCCCACTTCTCCTCGCCGACACAACTGTTGGAATTATGCCCTAGAGGCAATAATAAATGTATAGTTATTATTATAATTCCTGTATCAAGATAATAGTTTATTATCCATGCTATAATTGTATTGAATGAAGACTCATTTACATGTGTTGATACATAGACAAAACACCGTCCCTAGCATGCCTCTAGTTGGCTAGCCAGTTGATCGATGATAGTCAGTGTCTTCTGATTATGAACAAGGTGTTGTTGCTTGATAACTGGAACACGTCATTGGGAGAATCACGTGATGGACTAGACCCAAACTAATAGACGTAGCATGTTGATCGTGTCATTTTGTTGCTACTGTTTTCTGCGTGTCAAGTATTTATTCCTATGACCATGAGATCATATAACTCACTGACACCGGAGGAATGCTTTGTGTGTATCAAACGTCGCAACGTAACTGGGTGACTATAAAGATGCTCTACAGGTATCTCCGAAGGTGTTAGTTGAGTTAGTATGGATCAAGACTGGGATTTGTCACTACGTATGACGGAGAGGTATCTCGGGGCCCACTCGGTAATACAACATCACACACAAGCCTTGCAAGCAATGTAACTTAGTATAAGTTGCGGGATCTTGTATTACGGAACGAGTAAAGAGACTTGCCGGTAAACGAGATTGAAATAGGTATGCGGATACTGACGATCGAATCTCGGGCAAGTAACATACCGAAGGACAAAGGGAATGACATACGGGATTATACGAATCCTTGGCACTGAGGTTCAAACGATAAGATCTTCGTAGAATATGTAGGATCCAATATGGGCATCCAGGTCCCGCTATTGGATATTGACCGAGGAGTCTCTCGGGTCATGTCTACATAGTTCTCGAACCCGCAGGGTCTGCACACTTAAGGTTCGACGTTGTTTTATGCGTATTTGAGTTATATGGTTGGTTACCGAATGTTGTTCGGAGTCCCGGATGAGATCACGGACGTCACGAGGGTTTCCGGAATGGTCCGGAAACGAAGATTGATATATAGGATGATCTCATTTGATTACCGGAAGGTTTTCGGAGTTGCCGGGAATGTACCGGGAATGACGAATGGGTTCCGGGAGTTCACCGGGGGGGGGGGGGGCAACCCACCCCGGGGAAGCCCATAGGCTTTGGGGATACACACCAGCCCTTAGTGGGCTGGTGGGATAGCCCCAAGGGGGCCTATGCGCCAAGAAAAGAAAATCAAAGGAAAAGAAAAAAAAAAGAGGGAGGAAGTGGGAAGGGAGGGGGACTCCTCCCACCAAACCAAGTCCAACTCGGTTTGGGGGGGGGAGTCCTCCCCCCCTTGGCTCGGCCGACCCCTTGAGGGTCCCTTGGACCCCAAGGCAAGGTCCCCCTCCCTCCTCCTATATATATGGAGCTTTTAGGGCAGATTTGAGACGACTTTTCTCACGGCTGCCCGACCACATACCTCCATAGTTTTTCCTCTAGATCGTGTTTCTGCGGAGCTCGGGCGGAGCCCTGCTGAGACAAGATCATCACCAACCTCCGGAGCGCCGTCATGCTGCCGGAGAACTCTTCTACCTCTCCGTCTCTCTTGCTGGATCAAGAAGGCCGAGATCATCGTCGAGCTGTACGTGTGCTGAACGCGGAGGTGCCGTCCGTTCGGTACTAGATCGTGGGACTGATCGCGGGATTGTTCGCGGGGCGGATCGAGGGACGTGAGGACGTTCCACTACATCAACCGCGTTCTCTAACGCTTCTGCTGTACGATCTACAAGGGTACGTAGATCACTCATCCCCTCTCGTAGATGGACATCACCATGATAGGTCTTCGTGCGCGTAGGAAAATTTTTGTTTCCCATGCGACGTTCTCCAACAGTGGCATCATGAGCTAGGTTCATGCGTAGATGTCTTCTCGAGTAGAACACAAAAGTTTTTGTGGGCGGTGATGTGCGTTTTGCTGCCCTCCTTAGTCTTTTCTTGATTCCGCGGTATTGTTGGATTGAAGCGGCTTGGACCGACATTACTCGTACGCTTACGAGAGACTGGTTTCATCGTTACGAGTAACCCCCTTTGCTCAAATATGACTGGCAAGTGACGGTTTCTCCAACTTTAGTTGAATCGGATTTGACCGAGGAGGTCCTTGGATGAGGTTAAATAGCAACTCATATATCTCCGTTGTGGTGTTTGCGTAAGTAAGATGCGATCCTACTAGATACCCTTGGTCACCACGTAAAACATGCAACAACAAAATTAGAGGACGTCTAACTTGTTTTTGCAGGGTATGATTGTGATGTGATATGGCCAATGATGTGATGTGATATATTGGATGTATGAGATGATTATGTTGTAATAGAAATATCGACTTGCACGTCGATGGTACGGCAACCGGCAGGAGCCATAGGGTTGTCTTTATACTAACGTTTGTGCTTGCAGATGCGTTTACTATTTTGCTAGGGTGTAGCTTTAGTAGTAATAGCATAAGTAGCACGACAACCCCGATGGCAACACGTTGATGGATGATCATGGTGTGGCGCCGGTGACAAGAAGATCGTGCCGGTGCTTTGGTGATGGAGATCAAGAAGCACGTGATGATGGCCATATCATGTCACTTATGAATTGCATGTGATGTTAATCCTTTTTTGCACCTTATTTTGCTTAGAACGACGGTAGCATTATGAGGTGATCTCTCACTAAAATTTCAAGACGAAATTGTGTTCTCCCCGACTGTGCACCGTTGCTACAGTTCGTCGTTTCGAGACACCACGTGATGATCGGGTGTGATAGACTCAACGTTCACATACAACGGGTGCAAAACAGTTGCGCACGCGGAACACTCGGGTTAAGCTTGACGAGCCTAGCATGTGCAGACATGGCCTCGGAACACATGAGACCGAAAGGTCGATCATGAATCATATAGTTGATATGATTAGCATTGGGATGCTTACCACTGAAACTACTCTCGACTCACGTGATGATCGGACTTGGGATAGTGTAAGTGGATCATGAACCACTCAAATGACTAGAGAGATGTACTTTTTGAGTGGGAGTTTAGCATATAATTTGATTAAGTTGAACTCTAATTATCTTGAACATAGTCTAAGTCCACTTTGAATATATTTGTGTTGTAGATCATGGCTCACGCGAGTGTCATCCTGAATTTTAATACGTTCCTAGAGAAAGCTAAGTTGAAAGATGATGGAAGCAACTTTGTAGACTGGGCTCGTAATCTTAAGCTAATCTTACAAGCTGGGAAGAAGGATTATGTCCTTAATTCTGCGCTAGGAGATGAACCACCCGCTACGGCTGATCAGGATGTTAAGAACGCTTGGTTAGCGCGTAAGGAGGACTACTCAATAGTTCAATGTGCAGTCTTGTATGGCTTAGAACCGGGACTTCAACGTCGCTTTGAGCGTCATGGAGCATTTGAGATGTTCCAGGAGTTGAAGTTTATCTTCCAGAAGAACGCCCGGATCGAGAGGTATGAGACCTCCGATAAATTCTATGCTTGCAAGATGGAGGAAAACTCGTCTGTCAGTGAACATGTGCTCAAAATGTCTGGGTACTCAAACCGTCTAGCTGAACTGGGGATTGAACTCCCGCAAGAGGCTATCACTGACAGAATCCTTCAATCACTGCCGCCAAGCTATAAAGGCTTTATGTTGAACTACAACATGCAAGGGATGAACAAGTCTCCCGGCGAGTTGTTTGTGATGCTGAAAGTCACAGAGTCTGAACTCCGTAAAGAGCATCAAGTGTTGATGGTGAGCAAGACCACTAGTTTCAAGAGAAACGGCAAAGGCAAGAAGGGCAATTCGAAGAAGAGCGGCAAGCCTGTTGCCAATCCGCCGAAGAAACCCAAGGCTGGACCTAAGCCTGAAACAGAGTGCTTCTATTGCAAGGGTATGGGTCACTGGAAGCGCAATTGCCCCAAGTATCTGGCAGATAAGAAGGCGGGCAAAGAAAAATCAGGTATATTTGATATACATGTTATTGATGTGTACTTAACCGGCTCTCGTAGTAGTGCCTGGGTATTTGATATTGGTTCTGTTGCTCATATTTGCAACTCGAAGGAGGAACTGCGGAATAGACGAAGGCTGGCGAAAGACGAAGTGACGATGCGCGTAGGAAATGGTTCCAAGGTTGATGCAATCGCCGTCGGCACAGTGTCACTTCAGCTACCATCGGGATTAGAAATGAACTTAAATCATTGTTATTTAGTGCCTGCGTTGAGCATGAACATTATATCTGGATCTTGTTTATTGCGAGACGGTTACTCTTTTAAGTCTGAGAATAATGGTTGTTCTATTTCTATGAGTAACATCTTTTATGGTCATGCACCGAATGTGAGAGGATTGTTCATATTGAATCTTGATAGCGATACGCATATACATAACATTGAGACCAAAAGAGTTAGAGTAAACAATGATAGCGCCATATTTTTGTGGCACTGCCGCTTGGGTCATATTGGTGTAAAGCGCATGAAGAAACTCCATGCTGATGGACTTTTGGAGTCACTTGACTTTGATTCACTTGACACGTGCGAACCATGCCTCATGGGCAAGATGACTAAGACTCCGTTCTCCGGAACAATGGAGCGTGCAAGTGACTTGTTGGAAATCATACATACCGATGTGTGTGGTCCAATGAGCGTGGAGGCACGCGGCGGATATCGTTATTTTCTCACCTTCACTGACGACTTAAGTAGATATGGTTATGTCTACTTGATGAAGCACAAGTCTGAAACATTTGAAAAGTTCAAGCAATTTCAGAGTGAAGTGGAAAATCATCATAACAAGAAGATCAAGTTCCTACGGTCTGATCGTGGGGGTGAATATCTGAGTTTCGAGTTTGGTACTCACTTAAGACAATGTGGAATTGTTTCGCAGTTAACACCGCCTGGAACACCACAGCGCAATGGTGTGTCCGAACGTCGTAATCGTACTTTGTTAGAGATGGTGCGATCTATGATGTCTCTTACTGATTTGCCGTTATCATTTTGGGGTTATGCATTAGAAACAACTGCATTCACTTTAAATAGGGCACCATCGAAATCCGTTGAGACGACACCATACGAACTGTGGTATGGCAAAAGGCCAAAGTTGTCGTTTCTTAAAGTTTGGGGATGTGATGCTTATGTCAAAAAGCTTCAGCCTGAAAAGCTGGAACCCAAAGCGGAAAAGTGCGTCTTCATAGGTTACCCAAAAGAGACAGTTGGGTACACCTTCTATCTCAAATCCGAGGGCAAAGTGTTTGTTGCTAAGAACGGAACTTTTCTCGAGAAGGAGTTTCTCTCGAGAGAATTGAGTGGGAGGAAGATAGAACTTGACGAGGTTGTCGAACCTCTCATCCCTCTGGATGGTGGCGCAGGGCAAGGGGAAACCTCTGTCGTTGCGACGCCGGTTGAGGAGGAAGTTAATGATGATGATCATGAAACTCCAGTTCAAGTTTCTGTTGAACCACGCAGGTCGACGAGATCACGCGCTGCTCCAGAGTGGTACGGTAATCCCGTCTTAACAATCATGTTATTAGACAACAATGAACCTGCAAATTATGAAGAAGCAATGGTGGGCCCAGATTCCAACAAATGGCTAAAAGCCATGAAATCCGAGATAGGATCCATGTATGAGAACAAAGTGTGGACTTTGGAGATACTGCCTGAGGGCCGCAAGGCTATTCAGAACAAATGGATCTTTAAGAAGAAGACGGACGCTGACGGTAATGTGACCGTTTATAAAGCTCGACTTGTGGCAAAGGGTTTTTCACAAGTTCCAGGAGTTGACTACGATGAGACCTTCTCACCCGTAGCGATGCTTAAGTCCGTCAGAATCATGTTGGCAATAGCTGCATTTTTCGATTATGAAATCTGGCAGATGGATGTCAAAACAGCGTTCCTTAACGGTTTCCTTAAGGAAGAGTTGTATATGATGCAACCCGAATGTTTTGTCGATCCTGAAAATGCTGACAAGGTGTGCAAGCTCCAGCGATCCATTTATGGACTGGTGCAAGCATCTCGGAGTTGGAACAAACGCTTTGATGAGGTGATCAAAGCATTTGGGTTTATACAAGTGGTTGGAGAATCTTGTATTTACAAGAAAGTGAGTGGGAGCTCTGTGGCGTTTCTAATATTGTATGTGGATGACATATTACTGATTGGAAACAACATAGAGCTTTTGGAGAGCATAAAAGGTTACTTGAATAAAAGTTTCTCTATGAAGGACCTAGGAGAAGCTGCTTACATTCTAGGCATTAAGATCTATAGGGATAGATCAAAACGCCTGATAGGACTTTCACAAAGCACATACCTTGATAAAGTTTTGAAGAGGTTCAAAATGGAACAGTCCAAGAAAGGGTTCTTGCCAGTTTTACAAGGTACGAGATTGAGTAAGACTCAGTTCCCAGCAACTGATGAAGATAGAGAGCATATGCGCTCCGTCCCCTATGCTTCAGTCATAGGTTCTATCATGTATGCGATGCTGTGCACTAGACCGAATGTTAGCCTGGCCATAAGTATGGCAGGTAGGTTCCAGAGTAATCCAGGAGTGGATCACTGGACAGCGGTCAAGAATATCCTGAAGTACCTGAAAAGGACTAAGGAGATGTTTCTCGTGTATGGAGGTGACGAAGAGCTCGCCGTAAAAGGTTACGTCGATGCAAGCTTTGACACAGATCCGGACGACTCTAAGTTGCAAACCGGATACGTATTTATTCTTAATGGGGGTGCAGTAAGCTGGTGCAGTTCCAAGCAAAGCGTCGTAGCAGATTCTACATGTGAAGCAGAGTACATGGCTGCCTCGGAGGCGGCTAAGGAGGGTGTCTGGATGAAGCACTTCATGACGGATCTTGGAGTGGTGCCAAGTGCACTGGATCCAATAACCTTGTTCTGTGACAACACTGGTGCCATTGCCCTGGCAAAGGAACCAAGGTTTCACAAGAAGACTAGACACATCAAACAACGCTTCAACCTCATCCGCGACTACGTCGAGGAGGAGGACATAAATATATGCAAGGTGCACACGGATCTGAATGTAGCAGACCCGCTGACTAAACCTCTTCCACGGCCAAAACATGATCGACACCAGAACTATATGGGTGTTAGATTTATTACAATGTAATTCACATAGTGATGTGAAGGCTAGATTATTGACTCTAGTGCAAGTGGGAGACTGTTGGAATTATGCCCTAGAGGCAATAATAAATGTATAGTTATTATTATAATTCCTGTATCAAGATAATAGTTTATTATCCATGCTATAATTGTATTGAATGAAGACTCATTTACATGTGTGGATACATAGACAAAACACCGTCCCTAGAATGCCTCTAGTTGGCTAGCCAGTTGATCGATGATAGTCAGTGTCTTCTGATTATGAACAAGGTGTTGTTGCTTGATAACTGGAACACGTCATTGGGAGAATCACGTGATGGACTAGACCCAAACTAATAGACGTAGCATGTTGATCGTGTCATTTTGTTGCTACTGTTTTCTGCGTGTCAAGTATTTATTCCTATGACCATGAGATCATATAACTCACTGACACCGGAGGAATGCTTTGTGTGTATCAAACGTCGCAACGTAACTGGGTGACTATAAAGATGCTCTACAGGTATCTCCGAAGGTGTTAGTTGAGTTAGTATGGATCAAGACTAGGATTTGTCACTACGTATGACGGAGAGGTATCTCGGGGCCCACTCGGTAATACAACATCACACACAAGCCTTGCAAGCAATGTAACTTAGTATAAGTTGCGGGATCTTGTATTACGGAACGAGTAAAGAGACTTGCCGGTAAACGAGATTGAAATAGGTATGCGGATACTGACGATCGAATCTCGGGCAAGTAACATACCGAAGGACAAAGGGAATGACATACGGGATTATACGAATCCTTGGCACTGAGGTTCAAACGATAAGATCTTCGTAGAATATGTAGGATCCAATATGGGCATCCAGGTCCCGCTATTGGATATTGACCGAGGAGTCTCTCGGGTCATGTCTACATAGTTCTCGAACCCGCAGGGTCTGCACACTTAAGGTTCGACGTTGTTTTATGCGTATTTGAGTTATATGGTTGGTTACCGAATGTTTTTCGGAGTCCCGGATGAGATCACGGACGTCACGAGGGTTTCCGGAATGGTCCGGAAACGAAGATTGATATATAGGATGACCTCATTTGATTACCGGAAGGTTTTCGGAGTTGCCGGGAATGTACCGGGAATGACGAATGGGTTCCGGGAGTTCACCGGGGGGGGGGGTGGGGGGGCAACCCACCCCGGGGAAGCCCATAGGCTTTGGGGAGACACACCAGCCCTTAGTGGGCTGGTGGGACAGCCCCAAGGGGGCCTATGCGCCAAGAAAAGAAAATCAAAGGAAAAGAAAAAAAAGAGGGAGGAAGTGGGAAGGGAGGGGGACTCCTCCCACCAAACCAAGTCCAACTCGGTTTGGGGGGGGGGGAGTCCTCCCACCCTTGGCTCGGCCGACCCCTTGAGGGTCCCTTGGACCCCAAGGCAAGGTCCCCCTCCATCCTCCTATATATATGGAGCTTTTAGGGCAGATTTGAGACGACTTTTCTCACGGCTGCCCGACCACATACCTCCATATTTTTTCCTCTAGATCGTGTTTCTGCGGAGCTCGGGCGGAGCCCTGCTGAGACAAGATCATCACCAACCTCCGGAGCGCTGTCACGTTGCCGGAGAACTCTTCTACCTCTCCGTCTCTCTTGCTGGATCAAGAAGGCCGAGATCATCGTCGAGCTGTACGTGTGCTGAACGCGGAGGTGCCGTCCGTTCGGTACTAGATCGTGGGACTGATCGCGGGATTGTTCGCGGGACGGATCGAGGGACGTGAGGACGTTCCACTACATCAACCGCGTTCTCTAACGCTTCTGCTGTACGATCTACAAGGGTACGTAGATCACTCATCCCCTCTCGTAGATGGACATCACCATGATAGGTCTTCGTGCGCGTAGGAAATTTTTTGTTTCCCATGCGACGTTCCCCAACAACAACTGCCTCACCTAGGCCGGCCATGTTTAAGTTCGAAAGCTTCTGGCCAAACCTCCCCCGGTTTTATGAAACGGTCATGGCGGCTTGGAGTAGACCGGTACAAGCAACATCCGCTTTCCAGCGACTGCACATCAAGCTAGGGCGAGCTGCGCGCGACCTTAGAATTTGGAGCAAGGCTTTTCTTAGCAATGCGAAAATCCAATTCTACATAGCAACAGAGCTGATTCTTTGATTCGATGTAGCACAGGAATCGCGGCGCCTGTCCGAAGCTGAGTTCAACCTCCGTAAGCTACTAAAGCTACGTCTGTTAGGACTGTCAGCGATCGAGCGTGCAAGGAGACGGCAAGCATCTAGGCTAACTTGGATACGGGTAGGAGACGCTGGAACAAAAATTTTCCACGCTAAAATGAGATCCCGTAGACGAAAGAACTTCATCCACAGCCTTCAGAGTACAAATGAGATTGCAACATCGCACGTGCAAAAAGAGGCACTCATCTACAACCACTTCAACGCCAGCCTAGGAACCAAAGCGGTCCGCCTCACAGGCATTGATTGGACTCCGCTCAACATGCCCTCTCTACAAAACTCAGGGCTAGACAACCCCTTATCCGAGTTGGAGATATGGGATGCGATAAAAGCTTCTCCCTTAGAAAAGGCGCCGGGTCCGGATGTCTTCATAGGAATGTTTTTCAAAAGCTGCTCGCAGCATATCAAAGCCGACGTCATGTTAGCCTTTAATAGTTTCTATCATCTGGCAAGAGGAGACTTCACTAGTTTAAACACAGCAACGGTGATTCTCATCCCAAAGAAAGATGGAGCAACAGAGATCCAGGACTTTAGGCCAATCAGTTTGATACACTCCTTCGCCAAACTAGTAGCAAAAATCCTATCACTTCGGCTATCTACGGTGATATCAGACATCATCTCTCTGGCGCAGTCCGCATTCTTACGCTCGAGGTCCATGCAAGATAGCTTCCTATATGTGCAAAATGTGATTAGAAGGCTACACCGCCAGAGGATACCTGCACTACTCCTCAAGCTAGACATTGCAAAGGCATTCGACAACGTCTCCTGGGAATACCTACTAGAGCTTCTGCAAGTGCTAGGATTTCCACCAAGATGGAGTGACTGGATCGGCCTGCTGCTCAGAACCTCATCATCGTCATTTATGCTCAACGGAACACCTGGGGGCCGTATCCACCATCGCAAGGGGATGCGCCAGGGAGATCCACTGTCACCCCTTCTCTTCATATTAGCCATCGACCCTCTTCACAGACTACTTTCACGGACGACAGATAGGCAGATGCTAGCTCCACTGCCGGGTAGACATATCCCCCTTAGGGCCAGCCTTTATGCTGACGATGCTGTGATCTTTGCTACACCGACCAGACAAGAAATTGACACGCTACTTGACATCCTTCACGACTTCGGGAACACGACGGGGCTACGTATTAACCTAGTGAAATCGACGGCAACGGCCATTCGATGTGAAGGAATCGACCTCCAGGAGGTTCTGCGTAGTTTTGGGGGACAGACAGTAGATTTCCCTGTTAGATACCTAGGCCTCCCCCTCACGCTCTCGCGGCTGCGCCTAGTCCACATCCAGTTCATCCTAGATAGAATTCGGGCCAGGCTCGCTGGATGGAAAGGGAGACTCCTCACAATAGCTAGTAGAAGAGTTCTGGTTAGGAATGTCCTAACATCCTTGCCCACTTTTGCCCTATCTGTGCTGCGGGTTCCAAAAAAATTCCTTCTAGAGATCGACAAGGCCCACCGCCGATTCCTATGTGCACAACACGAGGAGGTTTCTGGGGGTAAATGCAAAGTAGGCTGGCAAGGGGTTTGTTGCCCAATAGAAATTGGAGGTCTCGGAATACTAGACCTGACACGTTTCACCAGAGCTCTGCAGCTACGTTGGCTATGGCTATCCTGTACGACCCAAGATAGATCATGGAATGGCATGCAGCTCCCATGTGATAATGGCGACGAAGCCCTGTTCAACGCCTCTACGTTAGTTACACTAGGCAATGGTGAATGGGCTTCGTTTTGGAATTGCCCCTGGACAGGCTCGGGAAACCTAAAGTCGGCCTTCCCAAATCTTTTTAGGCACACCCGTAGAAAAAATAGATCTGTCAAGGAGGCACTACAAAATAACAATTGGATTGCAGACCTCGCACACGGGGACACGACCAGCATATGGGAAGAAGCGGTCAGGTTGAATAGATGGATCCAAAACAAGGATATCCGGCTGCAAGAGCAAGTATGCGACTCCATCCGATGGATACATGAAGCTTGAGGTGTATACTCTACCGGCTCGGCATATAAAGCCCAATTCCAGGGGTTTTATAAATCAGACTTCCGTCGGCTGATATGGGCCACCTGGGCACCGGCAAAGCTAAAATTCTTCGCATGGCTGCTACTCAAGGATAGGTTATGGTGTAATGATCGTCTACAAAGAAGAGGCTGGGCAAACAACTACTTCTGCCAATTGTGCCTGAGAAACCTTGAGTCATCAGTGCACTTGTTCTGGCGATGCCCGATAGCGTTAGCAGTGTGGTCGCAGGCGGCAGGGTATGTCGGCTGCAATTCCATCCACCCAACCAATTGGACCGGCAGCACCAAGTCAACAGCTATCATATCCGAAATGATAAGATATGCACCGGCAGAGCACAGCAAGGCGATCAAAACTATGGTCATCATAATTCTTGCAGCGATCAGGAAGGAAAAAAACGATTGCACTTTCAGGAACAAGAAGGCGCAAGCCCAAGACATCAAGGAGGAAATCAACAGAACATTGCGACTTTGGCGCGACGCAGGCGCAATACACCTAGAGCACCCCTTTGGGGAACCACCATGAGAGTCTGCTAGCTAACCATCCCCCCCCTTTCTTTTTATGCTTCTTCTTCTTACTTTTTTGATCCACTGATCGCCCTCCATCCTTTTTATGTATTTCTTATCCATGTGCTCCCTGCTATTTTAATACAAGCCGGCCATCGCTGGATCTTTCAAAAAAAAAGACACCGCATTCATCAGGTCGGTCAACCGCCAACGCACAGCACCACAGATGCCTGCACGTGATGCCGAGCTTTTTTGCTTTACAAAATATATTCACACTTTCATGCTCATGGGAAAACAGTCAAACACATGTGAACAATGCACTACTCTACATGAAGTACCCAGAGATTGGTGATGCAGCGTGTACTGCATGCAAAGTGCGCGTGCAAAATTGCCAAAGCCAAAGCATCACCATATAGATTAAAGACACTCGCTTTTCTTAGTCTCTATTATTAAAGAAGAATTTGTCATCATCGTGATGGTTCAACCCGCTCACCCCTCGTACAATCCTCGTGCAATCCCATCTCACTCCCTCGCTATGGCAGTCTGAAAAAATGCACAACGCATTGCCATGGTTCGACCCCCTTTACCAACACCATGATCCATCGACGTAATAGGCTAACAGCGCAAAAACAATACGAGCCCGTTGGCACCCACGAACCCAAGGCACGTCTCCACCTCTTCGTAGAATTGTTCGCTCCTCCCAATCCCGCAACTCTTTCTCTCCACGGGCACGCGCTTGCCGCCGCCGCCCCACCTCCGGATCTCCCTCCCCCATCCCGCCCTCTCCCTACTCCCACCGCTTCTCCTCCCTCATGTATGGCCCTGCCACCGCTCGCCACCTCTCGTTCCGCTGAGATAGCCGGGGCCACGCTCTCGTGCGCGCCGTGCAATGCAAGTCCGCCGGGCGGTGGGATTCGAGGAGGAGTTGTGCATGCTACTGGAGCTGCTCCTCGGGGATCTGCGGCCTTCAACGCCTCCAATGGAAGCTGTAGCGCTCAGCTCAGTGGAGAACGGTCGCATCCCACCGCCACGCCGCCGCATCAGGGAGAACGACGCTCAGCTCAAGGCAGCGAAAGCCACATCGCCGCACCCCCCCACTCATCGCCGCCTGTGTGTCTTCGTCTGTCAGGGGCATTCCTGCTTCCACTGCTCCACTTGTTGCACGGACGCATCGGCTCATGACCTCAGGTTAGCATATGCGTTGTGACAGGCTTGAATAAGGGACTGCAAGATCCTCGGGGTGGGTCTCTTCTTCCCCAATTGCAAAGCGCGGTCCCGTAAGGATTCTGATGTTTATCATCTTCAATCTATTGGAGACAATAATTTTGGCCAACATTTTACTGTAAAATTGATGATTAACTCCACCTGGTGCGAGCGCCAGCTCTCGTGACATCAAGCTGTTGGATCTACATTTTTTATCTGTAAAGCAAAGAGCTCTATGTCCCACATACATTGTGCATTCATGGCACTGCATCATGTATCTACTTATTCTTCCTTTCTCCTAGGATGCTATTTAGAGCATTCACCTTTTTTTAGTTTTAATACAAGGCATTTTTAGTCTAGGATTGTATCACAGGAGAACTATATATAATAGTCCGTCAAGACAATCTCATGCTTTTTGTTTTGTAAGATTTTGTGAGCCAATTTAGCTATTTAGAGCAATCACACTTCCCTGAATTAATTTTGTACTGATCATATGTGAAACAGAACATATTTAAAAATTTATCGAACATGAGACTCTAGACCACCATCTGTTGTTACTTATTCTTTGTGGACATGTACTAAATTTCTATTTTTTACATATATGGATTGCATATGTTCAGTCGAATGGATATGTGTGCCAATTTGCATATTTTTAAATTTCTTTTATTTTCAGCTTTGGAACATACATGATCAGTCCAATAGATATTAAGGAAGACATAGCAGAGAAGAAGCTGGCACCTTCATGCCCTTGATCCCTTCCAACTGGAGGTTAATTATTTAGTTCTTTCTCCATTATCCCTCGATCGTTCAAGTTCTCATTCATTGAAGTGTACTTCCTGACTTCTAGCTGCAATTTCATGATGGTAGACACTAAATGTATATGGCCTGAATTCAGATCTTAAATTGTATGAACTGATTTAGAGTATGTTGACCCTCGTGTTCTAAAGCCTTTTTCTATATAGTTCTATTTTGAAAGAACTGAAGCAATTGTACAACAGGTGTCGGCTTTACGTTTCCTATTCACCAATTGAAACATATGTTAGTAGCATAACTAAAGTTGTTGAACACATTATTAACAAATGATAGGTTAGATTATGGTTTATATGCATTCTACAAGGATCATTTCCCGTGGAATTACAAATTAGTTATATAAATTTTAAGGATGGCCTTTGTGAAATTTTATCTCGCCAGCTCTTTTTGTTAGAAAATGGAAGAGAGACTGTTGTAATTTCCCCTTGTAAACCATCTATATGGGAGGACACCATTATTATAAATTTGAAGTCTGACTGCGTGTTAATAGCAGGACACATACATGGATTATATCGACAAGCTTGATGGCCACAATGAACCCGCTGTTGTCGACAATATGGAGGACATCTATATGTACTACAAGGCAGCACTGGTAACTACAATCTTCCTCTTTAACATGTTTGTTGAAGTGACACACAACTGTACTTTTAGTCTTTTCTAAGATGAAATACAAGAACATAGCCTACATCACTTAATTACCGTCCAATGGAATTTATGCTGATACAAGATAATATTTCTATGATACCTCACTAATATAAACTAAAGACTAACTAATTCAAAAATGAAGTAGACATGTTTCAAGTCCTTTTCAAGTCAAAGTGTTTAGTTTAGGTTGATGTACAATGAACAAGAGTATCATTGAGTAGCACACTTTTGCTTTCTAAAACTACGGACGCACGTGCTCAGATTCTCATACAACCATCCAGTACTATTTAGACATTCTTGGCTCTTCCTGTAGACTTCAATACACCACAGTGGATGTGTTTAGTTTCTTGGTTTCTTTTTCTCCTTTTCGCTGAATCTACCCAATTATCCTGGCTAGAAATGTTTTCAGAATTTAATTCTTCTAATGTTTTCCACGTGTTGCAATCTATCCAAGATTATTTCTCATGAAAATATTTGATTCGGTTCTTGCGCCTTCCATTTTTGTGTTTCCTTAACCATCAGTTCATTTGATTGTGTATGAATGATCTCAATTGCCTAATTAACTTTTGAAGTTCTGGAGTTATCAATAGAATGCAATTTTCTATAGAATGACTTCCTTTAACATTTGATTTTGTAAACACATATTTCTTACCAAATGATATTCTTCATATGCCCACTAACTGAAACAGGCTTATTCACTTTCAACATTTTTTATTCCATGAAGAATACATGGTGTACTTCTTTCTTTCCTCTTGTCTCACAGGAAGAAGAAAATCCTTGAATTTTGTATGTGTTTGAGCTGTGAGGGACGCCTGTTACGTCATTTATTCTCTTACACAACATCTTGGTAGCTTAGTTTCATTTCGTGCATGACATTTAAGAGTGAGTTGTTTTCTGCGGTCGAAAGGAAAAGAAATTATTCCAGTGAGAAAGTTGTATAATTCATTTGATGGATCTTCTTGTCCTCGGGTTCTTATTGATCTCTTCTTTGGATGAGCTTCTGAACACACATCTGAAGCTTCTAAGAAGCAAATTCCATACTCTAGTAGTGACTTGCTTTCCGGTGTTTTCGTGGGAGAAAATTTTCAGAAGCCAAATTGTGCTATAGGACATAGGTAAACCTGCTTATCTCATTTAACTTATGTTGTTCTGAACTATCATAATATCCTCCCGATGCTTCCTATTATGTTCACACATACCACTCCATGATAACGTGAAGATATACTATCCCAAGGAGCTAAAAAAAGGCTCTAATTTTATGAGTGCTCAGGCTCTGGTCTAACTTGTGCAACAAAGTTCAAGACGGGACGCATGAGCTGAGTCACAACAAGGAACAAAGGAGTTCTTGTGTAAACTAAGGGAGCATTTGACATGTATCATGTATGTGCACACACACGAGATGGGATGTACTTATGTTCTAGGACATTATTTGTGCTTTATTTGATATCGGATCGGAGAAATCACTAGAATGCTTGCACACTTCATTTATTATGGTTAAGACATATTTATTGAACTTTTTCTAGAGCTATTCCCATACTGACAATGAATTCTAGATGCTATTTTTTCATTTATCTTGATTCGGAACTTTGATTATGATATTGAGACTCCAAGCACAAAATATAAGACAATTAATATTCATGCTTCCGTGTCCCGAGATATTTGTAACAAATAATAACGCTAGCTGCTCTTCTATAAATGGTTCAAATTTCTGATACCCTCTTCTCTTGAATTGGTTACATTCTCGATTTCTCACACAACTTTAAATATATTGTATTACTTGTGCAATGTTTTCATGGGCCCATTCTCTAGAAAACTTCAAATCTATGTAAAGCATCACATGTGTTTTCAATAGTAATCTATTTATTAGTTGCGTGATGTTTTCATGGGCCCATTCTCTATAGATATCTTCAAATCTATATGAAGCATCACATGTGATTTCAATAGTAATACTCCATTCATCGTATAATATAAAATGTCTTTACAAGCTATGTTAGTTTGCAAAATGTCTTATATTATTGGACATAGGCAGTATTTATTAGTTCACAGGTTGAAACAAATGAAGCCATATCAGGTTTGTCCAATGTTTAGTACATGGTAAACAGAAGTGCCGAAATTGTTGCCACTTAGGAATGGAAATCATGTGCAATCATGTTCCACACATATTTCTGAGATAGAAAAACTGTTTAATGTGTGTATATATGTCTTCTTATCATCCCATTGCAAAGCACGGGTATTCAACTAGTTGTGGTAGGAGTACTACGAACCATAGCGCATGCATGAGCCTGCAATTTATGTTCCTCTTTTTTTTGGTGGGACGGAAAGCATGAGCTAAAACGGCGAATAGATATAAATCGATCGAATGCTCAGTGAGGTAGATGTGCTCACATGCATTCTCTCCATGACAACCTATCAATCCGAGGGGCTTTGTTTGCCGGCGGCGTGGCGACCTTCGTTCCAGGATGAAAAGACAGGGATGCCTTCTTCAGGGGCAGAGACAAATGATGGTCCAATTATGGTTGGCCTAAAGAAGGTGATGGAGCACGGTCTTCCTTCGACGACAGGCTGCTCCCTTGTCCTTGTCGCATCGTCTGCAGGATCTTGTTTGTCAAGACCCTCAATGCTCAAGCCAGCGTTTGGACATTCAAAGTTTGTCAGTGGCTCTTTTGATATCTTGTATCTTTGCCGTGTTCTTTTGGGTTAGTTTGTTCATCTTCTGTACTGAGATCGTTGTTATGGTGATTTGCTTTATAATATAAAACGAGAAAAAAAAGATAAATCGATGGCATGCATGCACAAATGCATGTACCGTGTGTACATGCATTTAGACTTTGAACAGATTTCATTATATATTATATACGAGCGAAATAAATGAATATATAACTCTATAATATGCCTATATACATCCGTATATAGTTTATTATGAAATCTCTAAAAAAATTTATATGTAGAAACGGAGGGAATACTTTACACGGTACATGCATGGGTCGACACACCATACATGCATGTACACACGATATGATGTCCTTTGCATTCCGCTTAAATGTACTCCAACCAATGGTCTTCTGAAGAGCTGGATATGAATTAGGAAGGTCCACACTACACGTAGTTCATCTAAAAAAGACGTCCATTTTAGAGCAAGTATAACAGTCTATATAGAGAAGAAAGATGTGAAAAAAATAAGGAAAGTGAGCTGTCCTACAAAAGCCTAGCTATATACTATTTCTAGGCAAATACAATAAATATGAAGAAAAAGAAAAAAAAAAGGTAGAAATAAATATTAATATAATAGTAAAGCTTATAGTCCACACTATTGTATGATTTACTTTCATATACATGACATGGCACTTTCATATAGCCAATAACTGGCTATAATATTAACCGTGCTCTTAGTAGTTGCGTCTAGTAAGTGTACAAAGTAATCTAAGTTAGGCTAAGGATAACACCCATGCAAAACATGTGCACACGTAAGCACGCACCTATATCAGCTGCAGTTTTAGCTTCATGGCTACTCCCTCCGTTCCTAAATATAAGTCTTTTTTAGAGATTTCACTAGAGGGCTACATACGGAACAAAATAGATGAATCTATATTCTAAATTATGTCTATATACATCCGTACGTAGTCCTTTTAGTGAAACCTCTTAAAAGACTTATATTTAGAAATGGAGGGAGTAATTAATAAGCCACTAGTATAGTACTTCATCCGTCCTAAAACAACTGTTTTAAACTTAGTAGTATAATTTTATATTAGATCTAGTATAAAATTAAGACAGTTATTTTGAGACAAAGAAAATACCTTCCTCCTCTACGCACGAGCTCACGAACGTAATGATACCGCAGGAGGTAAACGTGCAGGCCGGTGTACATGATCGATCATGGAAGCTGCTTCAGCTTGGTGCATGCCAATTGTAACATGGGCTTCATTCTTCCCTATTGTGACATGCATGCGGTTGTATTCGGCCGCTGATTGCGTATCTACATAGGCTAGTGCAAATGCAATGATATCTATCGGCGAGCAAAAGCGAGGCGACCTTTGATCATTTCATGCACGCCTTTCTTTGCTGTTAAAATTCCCATCATTTGGCGACCAGCCGACAATGTCGGCTATCCGTGCGTAAATCTCATCGAAACTGGGCAATATCGATGCACTCCGTTCACTGCCATTTTGCGTCAACTACGATATCTTTTGCGGTCATGTAGTACATCCATGATTTTTCTGCTTTAGAATTGGGTTGTACTTTCTTTGTTCCTAAATACAAGTCATTTTGGAGGTTTTACGAAAGACTATGCGTAAATGAGCCAGTTTGTGAAATATTTTTAAATTGAGACAATTTTGTTTTGAAGTTCCAAAAAGAGGGTTAATTTTGTCCATTTCCAACATGGATGTAATACAGAGAAAGCGTGCGTCAGAAATACTCTATGTCATCACGCCAGCTTGCATGCATGCATGCAAATCATGCATTTTTACATGCTCTTCTACATGCGCGTGTGGTATGTGTTTTACATGCTCTTTTGCATACGCCTGTGGTATGTGTTTTACTACCTCCGTTTCTAAATATAAGTCTTTTAAGAGTTCTCATTAGAAAACTATATACAGATGTATATAGACAACATTAAAGTGTAGATTCATTCATTTTGCTCCGCATGTAGTCTTTAAGTGGAATCACTAAAAAGAAATATATTTAAAAACGGAGGGAGTATAATGCAACCTTTTTTTACCTTACCGTCTTTAATTTGTGAGGGATGTTATTTATTTCGCTTTTGCTAAATATGACACGCCTGGGTTTTTTTGTGACTTGATAGTTCATTTTTATTCGCCCGAATACGAGTAGGGGAGGTCGTGGTCGGCCTCAGATTTCATGAAGAGTGCTAGCCGTGAATGAAAGGTAATAGGCGAGAGTAAGTCCATGGTTTGACTGTTTAGGTCAGGGCTGTGATGCTCGTCGCATGTGTTACCGGGGGGGGGGGGGGGGGCTTAGGGAATGACCAACGCGTAGCTCCGCGCTTGCTGCCCCATGAGCCAACTAGGCTCGGATGCCACGATGGCAACAAAGTGGTAGCTTCAAGTTGGCAGATGCTGTTTGGAGAGGAGGCGGCTTCTTTGGTGAAGAAAACTGGAAAATGGAAGAAGAGAGAAGGAAAGGAGGGAAATGGTATGGCATGTCAAGGAAGAAGATAGTAACGGACGCAAGGTCGTGTGAGGCAACATGTGGGGCTGGATGATAGTCGGTATGAACAATGGCTCTAGCTCTTCAAGCCAATGTGGATGTAGGGGGCATCGCTTTGCTAATGCCTCCATGATACATGACCTTAGGGAACCGGGGCAGCAATCTAGGTGAGGGTCGCGCGGCAAGTCAAGCATGCCAGCACCACCACCCGCGCGCGGGAGGCGGGAGCCCGCGGTTAGGCTGGCGTCGGTTGGCGGTATGAAGAGGAACAAGTTGAACAGTAAGTGATCGATTGGTGGTCATTGGATAAAGATTTAACATTCAGAAAAACGACCGATGCACGAACAAAAAACACATGCACCTTACTAATGGCCAACCCCTATTTTCTTACCAAATTCAATCCACTTGAGTTGGCATCTTGCTTGAACGGGAAATGACAATGTAAAACTAAATGATGTATAATTTTTATTTTTCACAATTAAACCTTATGTCGACCGTGAGTATTACTCTATTCTTCACATATTAAAACATTTGTATAATAAATATATTTATTTAATTCAGTTAATTTTTTCGTTTGTTCGTGTTTAATCGGGCGGTCTCTTCATTCTTTCATGGTGCCAACGATGATGACATAGATGCGTTTGCATTTGGCCGCTAATCGCATATCTACACACGCGGTTGCAATGAGATTGGAGATCAAAATGGGAGGCACCTTTTGATCATTTCTTGCACGTCATTTTTTCCTTTTGAAATTTTGATCATTCTATGGTAACCGACCATGTCGGCTAGGTCAAATCTCGTCAAAACGAGACATACTCACAACATCTACTACATGACTCCTTAAATTGAGGGGACGGACACAAGACCATGGAGGTAGCCGGGAAGGTGGATGTGTTTCAATACGGAGAGAAGGCGTGGTGCAGGGGATGAACAACGGGAGGATCTGTCGGCTGGCGAGCCGTTTCAAGGTCACCTTCAGTGAGCGATCATGTCTGCTCTAAGACGGCTTTAATGCGGCCACCTCGCGTCGGACGAGGGAGGAGTGATTTTGGTGGGGCACGGTTGCCAAAGGCGGACGTGGCAGTAGTCCAGACGTGCTCACACCCCCCCCCACACACACAGTCTACGGTTTATGGGGGGAAATGCATCCTAACCAGCCTGCGGATCGATGAAAGGCCGCATTGGACAAAACGGTTGCAAACAATTTGAAAGTTGACGTTGGAGATGCCCTTGCTGAGATGCTTGCTGGAATTTACTGCGCTCACTTCTGTTGAGTGGATGGATGCAGAATTTGTTCCACGATGAGAAAAGTAGGGACATCCTCCTCTAATCAACAAGCCATGAGGTGAAAATCCCTTCTATCTCCCAGGACCCCTAACTGCTATCACCACCAAGGTTTCTGAGGTGCATATCGATGAACCATGGGCCTTCATTAGCAAGATTGCCTCATACAACGTTATGACCAATCAAAGCAGAGCCTGGTCGGGGTTATGAAGAGCTCGACACAAAGCGCTCGTCTGTCTCGATAGCGCTCCAATTTCTCCTCCTCTAGGCACTTGCAGGCGGCGATCAGTGTCAAGCTCGGGTTCACTAGGCGGACAGAGGACTTCATTGACGACACGCTGCTCCAATACGTCCACTTCTTCCGCACGCCAATGCCACAGGAGAACGTGGCAAAGCTGGCTCACATAGCTGGGCTCACCTCCAAGGCGCAACTTTGCCTTCTAGACAACGAGCTCCAGGCCATCCTCGGCAAGCTCGCCGGCACGACGATCTAGCACACTCGCTTGCGCCCTTATGGGCATGTATTGTAGTTTCTCGCTGATTAGTTGTCCTCTGAAGTTGAACCTATTCCGTATGAGGTTTTGTGTGCGGAGGGCTGCCCAGCAAACGATTGTTCCTACATCTACCTTGCTCGCCTTGGCAATCAGTGCCCCGTCGCTGATTTGCATGTCTTTAGTGTTTCCTTATGAATGAGCAACTTTGTTTGATCAATTAGAACGTGAGGGTATGAACGATAGAGCGTGTTGAGCGTCTTTTGGTGCCATGATAAAGTGCACCAAATGTTCCATCGTTTGTATTGAAGAGTTTAGACACTCCATCACCTCCGGAAGGGATCGAGGAGAGATCTTAGGATCGCGCTT
Source organism: Hordeum vulgare subsp. vulgare (assembly GCF_904849725.1). NCBI lineage: Eukaryota > Viridiplantae > Streptophyta > Magnoliopsida > Poales > Poaceae > Hordeum > Hordeum vulgare. Next base: position 564,527,933 of record NC_058524.1, on the reverse strand, counting down.
CGACAAGCACGTGGCACTGGACGCCGACGGATCGAGAGGTGGGATACTTCTATGCTCGCGGTCCGAGTGTTTTAAAGTAGGCAACATCACAGTGAGAGACTTCTCAATCACTACAACCTTCATGCCAGAGGGAGGAGGGTCGGCATGGTCCTTGACTATGGTCTATGGATCGCACAATGATGTCCGTAAACTTACCTTTCTTGAGAAATTGGCAGCGATTCACAACTCCACGACTAAGCCATGGATGGTTATTGGTTATTTCAACCCAATAAAAGACCCCCAAGACAAGAACAACGGGAGAATCAACCGTAGATGGATGAACAAATTCCATGACACCCTCAACAGTTCGGGCCTACATGAGATCACACTCATAGGGTGATGTTTCACTTGGGCAACAAGGAAGACTTGCCAACCCTCGTCAAATTAGACAGTGCATTCTGCAATGTCGAATGGGAATTGCTCGTCCTCGACGCCTATCTAATTCCATAATCTTCTTCCATCATAGATCACTCGCCTCTACTTCTTGTCAATGACGTGATTATTGATACGAATAGAAGATTCCATTTTGAATCATATTGGCAGCACATTCAAGGTTTTGATTATGTTGTTGCTCAGTTTTGGAATGGGCACGTGGAGAAAAACTCTGCAATCACTAAACAAAATTGCAAACTTCACCGGCTAAGTAACGATCTGAGAGCATGGAGCAAATCAATAATAGGACACGTACACAAGTAGCTCCTGATGGTAAATGAAATCATCGTGTAATTGGACGCAACATAGGACCATATGCCACTAGTCTCCGATGAGAGGGAGCTGAGATCTAAGCTTAAAGCAAGAAGCTTGGGGTTGGTTGTACTCCTAAAAATAAAAGCAATGCACACAAGCAGAGTGCTTTGATTAAAGGCCGGTGATGCCAACACCAACTTTTTCTAAGGGAAAGCCAATGCGCGGAATAAACACAACACTATACACTTGCTACACTCCCTCGAGGCGGATCTCCGTCTCTGAAAAGACGGGGCACCACGCACACGACTACTTTTAAAGCATCTTCGGCTCGGAGCACCTGAGGTTGGCAGCACTTAACTGGGATGAGCTCGATCTAGACCACATGGACCTGTCAGACGTGGAATGGGAGTTACCGCTAGAGGGGATAAAACAAGCAATTGACGACATCCTTGCAGATAAGGCACTAGGGCCAGAAGGATTCTCACCAGGCTTCTTCAAATCGTATTGGGAAACAATCAAGGCCAATTTGCTTGATGCATTGAACCAACTCTATTTTATGGACAACCGGGGTCTCAACCGCATAAACACTTCTATCTTGGTTCTAATCTCCAAGAAATAGGGGCCTCACACACTGAAAGAGTTTCGGCCAATCTCCTAGCAACACAACCTCATAAAAATCTTCTCTAAGATTCTTGCAACCAGATTAGCACATAAGTTAGCGAGCTTAGTTGACCAATGCCAAAGAGCACTCACCAAGAAACACAACATACATGAGAAGTTTTCATATATACAAAACATGATTAGAAAGCTACATAAAGCAAAGAAGCCTTCATTATTGCTAAAATTAGATGTCGCGAAGGCTTTCGACTCGCTCTCTTGGTCTAACATTCTTGCGTTGCTTGAGGCTCGAGGCTTCAGAGCGCGCTCGCATGAGTGTATTTCCATATTGCTTCGGACACCCACATCCCGTGTGATCATCAACACGAAGCTCAATGACACCATCCAACACTAGCAAGGGTTGCATCAAGGAGATTCGCTTTCCCCCTTCCTCTTCATCCTTGCCACGGATCCACTTCAAAGGATGTTGATCCTCGCAACTACATGAGGCCTACTCACCAAGCTACCCGGATGTATCCCAATGATGTGTTGCTCCTTCTATGCCGATGATGTTGCCATGTTCATGAACGCTAACGTGAATGACGCTAGAATGATCCATTTTCTCCTCCGTTGCTTCTCTCAAGTCTCATGACTCAAAGTGAATACGGATAAGAGTGTGGCCTTGTCAATAAGATGTGCAACAACCAATTTAGCAACAGTCCTGGAACCTCTTCGCATCCCATGCAAGTCCTTTTCGGTCACTTACCTCGGAATGTCACTTTCCCTCAGAAAGCTAACCAAGGTGGACCTCGATCCATTACTGATGAAATTCGAAAATAAAAATACAATATGGAAGGGCGATCTGATGGCCAAGAGTGGACGCCTTGTTCTACGCAAATCCGGACTCACCGCACTAGCCATATACCTGATGACGGTATATAAGTTGCCCGCGTGGGTCATAAAATGACTCATGCAACTTTTTCACTCTTGGCTCTGGAGTGGTGAGGCCAAGTGTAGTGGGGGGAAATGCAGAGTGGGATGGAATAAAATGTGTATTCTAAAGAACCTTGGAGGACTAGGGGCGCTAAACCTGCAGAATTTTGGAACGCCCTAAGAAAGAGATGGTTGTGGATGGCATGGCAGGATCCTCCTCGTCCATCGGCGCGGTCACCATTCCCATGCGATGACAAGGAGTGCATGTTGTTTTCCATGGCAACAAAGATCAAAATCTACAACGGGCGGAAATCCAAATTCTAGCTTGACCGCTGGCTGGGCGAACAATGCCCCAAAATCCTTGAACCATCACTGTTTGTCGTTTCAGCTAGGAAAAACCAAAGAGTGCACGATGGATTGAGAGGCCAAGCATGGTTGGATGACCTTGGAAACTGGCTGACTGATGGCATGCCATAGCAGCTAACCAGCCTTGCGGAGAAGTTGGACAATGTGGTGCTACATGAAGGCTAGAAAGATGAAAGTGAATGGCGATTCATGCCAAACCATGAATATTTCGCTCGATCCGCCTATATAATCAAGTTCGAAGGCTGAGTGACGATGGAGGGACAGAACCTCATTTCGAAGGGATGGCCCCCAGGAAAATGTCACTTCCTCTTGTGGATAACCATCCTAGGAATTTTTTAAACCGCGCATGCTTTGCTTCATCACGGATAGGAGAACAACTACTTCTGCTCTCTCTACGAGAGGAACCTATAAACCCCAACCCATTTGCTTCTATAGTGTCCTTGGTCACGGTGAGACTGGGAGAAAATTGCAGATTTATCACGCATGCTGGCGTTGCTACCAGTATCATGGAACGACTTGTAAATCATCAAAGAAAGGCTCACAACATGTCATGGGAGGGCAAGGGAAGATATGAGGAAAGTGACCCTATCCATCGTACGTCTAATGTCATGGGAGATATGGCGAGAGAGAAATAGTTGAAATTTTCAGAAAGAATACATGGGACGGTAGAGTTTCATAGACAAAGCAAAAGAGGGGATTCATCTCTGGAACCTAGCACGGGTAGGCATTCCATTCGACCTGGGTTGAGTCTCATGCGTTGTTTCTCTACCTTTTTCCCCTTGTTTCCCCTTTGCCTTTGGGTTTTTTATTGAGCCCTCTTGTTGTATGCCCGCCTTCTATCTCACATGGTAAACACAATAGCAAAGTGTGTCTGAGCACGAGGAGACATGGAAAATCCAACTATCCAAGTGTTCCGTTGCATGACAGCGTCAGATGCACTAGGGACACGTTTGATTGCGTGCATTAGGCCCAACTAGGCCCGTGCAGGATGTATTTGGGTTGTTTGGTTATGTGGGTCGCATGAAAAAGTTGGACCGCATGGAACTTAAAGGAGTGCTTAGCGAGGCCCTCTAGGAATGACCGAATTGCAGTTTCTAGTGAGACAGGCTAGAGCGATGCAGAGGAAGGGAACACCATGCTCTGCAGATGCATGCACGTTGACGGTGGGAGATGGCGGGAGCGATGTCGCGTCTCCAAAAAATCTCCATGATGAATTCGCGTCACCGCCCACTGATTCGTCATTGCCCTATATAATTAGGGCGATTGGCGCGCCAAAACTCCGACCACCATCCCCCTCCCCCTCTCGAGCTTTCACTTCGACCTGGATCCACCTCGATGACAAGGTAAGCGGTGCAACTACTCCGGCGACCGGTTGTCTACGGCAGCAGATCCACTCCCCCTCTTCTCCTTCGTGTCGCACCTCCACCGCGGCTCCTATAATGGCATTTGTAAGTTCGACCAACCCCTTACCTCTACTAGTTCTAGCTTGATATATCAATAGGGTGGGGTTAGATCGTTTGATGTGTTAGCTTGTGATTTTACAGTAGCTAGTTGGGATGTATTTGAAGCATGCTAGTGGTTGTTTTCTTGGATGTTCATGGATGGAGTGGTCGTATGCTTAGATGTTCATGGATGGACTGGTAGTATGCTTAGGTGTATGGTATGGTAGTGTACAGGTGTTTAACAAGATCATACATATGTGTCCATGATTAGTGTTGTCTTGAACTAGATCATCCATATGTGTCCATGATTAGTGCTTTTTGTTGATGTGTAGTCTGTTGTAAGTTGATGGCACTTAAGTTTGTAGGACATGACCATGCAAGAGTTTAGTCTCGCCATCGTGTCGTCCAAGAGCCATTTCCCGGCATCCTACGTCCAGGACTCCCAGGCTAACATCGATCTAATGACTCTTGATTCAGATGTTTTCGAGGTGGCACCTATGGTTCCTCCATTTGTACTGGATGAGTCCAACTAATGAGGTTTCTCACAAGGAAGTCACAAAGGAGAAGAAGGATGGCAGGGGATGCAGCATGAAATGGAAGTTGTTCCTCTCCACTTTTGTGCTTAACAAGATGTGTGATATCATATCTAGTGTAGTGAGGACTGATAAGCAGTCCAAGGAGGTGCATTTGAACTCTGTGACGAAGCCAATCTTTGACTTTTGGGGACATGAGGTCACTGCAACCCACGTGTACAACCACCTAAGGAAGTGGAGAATCAGGTGGATCACCATATCCAAGCCAAGAGACCTGAGCGGTGCTTCATGGGATGAGGATACCTGCACGATCATGTTGGAGGCAGAGCACTACCAAGGACACAACGCGGTTAGCTCACAAACCATGCCATTCCAACTAATCATCTCCTATGAAACATTGTGCCATACTAACTAATCGCCATTCTACCCTACTTCTTTCTTAGGATCATCCCAAGGACGTAAAGTTACTCAACACATATATCTAAAACTACCATCAGATGCATCAGATCTTCTCCTCCGGGCTCGCAACCGGCAAGCATGCCATGGGGTCAGGTCACCCGTTGGGATCGATGATGTCCCCGATGCCCCCGATGCCGCCCATGTTGCCCATGCTAGAGTATCCAAACACCCAGGAGTCAGACAACATCAACATTGATGCTCCTCAAAAAGAAGGTCAGCATGTTCTTGTGCTTGATAGGAAGAGGAAGCGATCAAGCTTCATGGAGGAGGAGATGACCCTGTTCAGCAGCATGAATTGCGCAGTGAAAGAGGTGGCCATCGCCATCCGGGAGAGCTAGACGGTTGACGTGCACCCTCAGCTCTATGGTGCTGTCATGGACCAAGCTGGTTTCAACCGAGAGGCTCTCATGGTGGCGCTCAGCCATGTGCTTGACAACAACGCCCAAGGTGTTGGGTTTGTTTCCATGGAAGAGACTCACGTGGTGCTTTGGTTGAGGACCTAGATGGGCAAGTACTACTACTATTGTTGCTTCTGCTGGTGGCAATGGCGTGCATGAACCTCGATGATCACGACATATTTTTTTGTAGTTACGGTTTGAAAACAATCTTGTGGTTTGTATATTTTGGTGATGTGGTATATACTAACCCCTCAGAGTGATCACAAACTTGAGGTGGTAGGATTACACCCTCTTTTGGATGTGGTGGCAGGATTACACCGACATAGTGATAGGTTGAACTTGCTATTTGTTATGAGCGTGCATGCTTACTAATGCTCTTATGCTCCATTGCTTGTGTGTTTGTTGCTTCATTGCTTGCTCCTAGAGTACTTCATTGGTTGTTTCTTGAACTTATTTCTCATTTGCACTACTAGGGTGATACATCTTTGATGTATCGATAATTTATGAAGTATTCATGCCAATATTCTACAATTTTCATATACTTTTTGCAACATTTTATATTAATTTTTGGGACTAACTTACTTATCCAGTGCCCAGTGCCAGTTCCTATTTCTTGTGTGTTTTTTGTTTCATAGAAAATCCATATCAAAAAAATTCCAAACGAGATAAATATTTACAAATTTTTTTGAATACATGTGCATTTTGGGAGTTGGAATCAATGCAAGGCGATGCCCGAGGGCCCCACAAGACAACAGGGTGCGGCCCTGATGGCTTGTGGCTAGCCCTTAAGTCGGTTCAGGCTCTCCTTTCGCTGCAAGAAAGATATTTTACCAATAAAAATCCCCTCAAAATTTGAGCCCAATTGGATTTACGAATCTCCGGATATTTAAGAAACAATTAAGAGAGACAAATATATATACAATCTCGGAGGGGCTCTCACCTCTTGATACTAGTGATTTGCGTTGGGTTTTCCGTGACGAGCAATGGGTTATCGCAGCACAAAGTGGGTAAATATTTCCCTGAGTTATAAAACCAAGGTTTCTCGAACCAACAGGAATATCAATCCACAATCGTCTCTTGCGCCAACGCGGGCAAGAGAGTTGTCAATCCCCTTGGTCTCTGATACGTCTCCAACGTATCCATAGTTTATGAAATATTCTTGCCATATTTGCCTATGTTTATAATAACTTTATATGGTATTGATGCGCTTTATATGACTTATTTAGAATTAACCCGGACTGGCACTGTTTTCAGCAGAATTACCGTGGTGTTGTTTTTGTGCAGAAAATGGAAGTTCTCGGAATCGCCCGAAACTTTTTTATGATTTTTCTAGAACATATGAGCAACATTGGAGCGAAGAACCACCATTGTAGGGCTGCCATGGAGGCACAAGCCAACAGGGCGCGGCCTAGGCCTTGGTCGCGCCATAGTGGCTCATGGGGCCCACCTAGCTCCCTTGCGCGCTATTCCAACACTGAAAAATCCTATAAATCCTAGAAACCCCAGAAGTAAAGAGAGAACTTCCACTTCGCCGTGGAAACTCTCTGTATCACTGAAAAACCAATCTGGAGCGATTCTAGTACCCTGCCGGAGAGGGAAAACCATGACCGGTGTCCATCTTCATCATCCTGGCGGAGGCCATGGCGAGGAGGGAGTAGTTCGCCCTCGAGGCTGAGGGTATATACCAGTAGCTATGTGTTCAATCTCTCTCTCTCTCTCTCTCTCTGGTGTTCTTGAGATGGCACGATCTCAAGAACACGGGCTTAGTTAACTTAGTTAGATCACATGATGTATTTCCCTTACCATCTAGTTGTGATGAATTGAGTCTTTCCCTTTAAGATCTCGCCATGTTGGATTGAGCATATTGGTATGACAACACTTGATGTAAGTCTTGCATGGGATACCCATAGTGACATTGGAGTATTCTATTGATTCACTTGATATATGTTGAAGCATCAACTTGCGGGTTCCGGTGACCTTGGGGATCTATAAATAGGGGTTGATTGCACATTTTCGTACCATGTTCTCCGATAGAAATCTTGGGGTGCTCCTTACACGTTCTTTGTGTTGGATTGAATATGATAGCTCTGAAATTGTTTGATGCATGTCACATAATTTACCCACGGATACTTGAGGTGACACTAGAGTATCTAGGTGACATTAGGGTCGATTGATATGTATCATTGGTGTTATTCTAGTACCAACTCTTAGATAGGTCGAACGGAAACGATAGCTTGATGTTATCTTAGTATGAACACTTGAATAAATTGAACGGAAAGGATAGCTTGATGTTATCTTAGTATGAACTCTTGAATAGATTGATCGGAAAGAATAACTTTGAGGTGTTTCTACTACCTACACAATTTCATCTTATTGTTCTCCACTAGATAGGAATTTTGGAGTTATTCTTTGTTGCATGTTGAGGGATCCAACTATGTTAGCATTGTTGAGAGATTGCCCTAGTGAAAGTATGTACTCTAGGCCTTATTTCCAAGCATTAATACAACATTTTGCTCGCTGTTTGCCACTTGTTACTTTGCTGTTTTTATATTTTCAGATTACAAAAACCTATATCTACCATCCATATTGCACTTGTATCACCATCTCTTCGCCGAACTAGTGCACCTATACAATTTACCATTGTATTGGGTGTGTTGGAGACACAAGAGATTTCTTGTATTTGACCGCATGGTTGCTTTAGAGAAACCATCTTCATCCTACACCTCCCATGGATTGATAAACCTTAGGTCATCCACTTGAGGAAAATTGCTACTGTCCTACAAAACTCTACGCTTGGAGGCCCAACACGAGTCTACAAGAATAAACTTGTGTAGTAGACATCAAGCTATTTTCTCGCGCCGTTGCCGGGGAGGTGAGTGGTTGAAGGTATATCTTTAGATCTTGCAGTTCAATTTTTTAGTTTCTTGTTTTTCACTAGTTTGGTTTTATAAACTAAAACTAACAAAAAAGGGACTTTACATTGCCTCAATGGTTTAGTCTTTTTAATGTCTTTTGTAAAAATAATGATTTGGAAAATTGTGCTCAATTGTTAAATGAAGAAATTGGGAGAATATTTAATGAGAATTCCTTGAATTATGAGCATTATTGCAATATTGTTAGTTTGAATTCTCTGAATGTCCATGATTTTAATGACATGCAAAGCCACAAACTTGGGGATGCTACATTTGGTGAAGATGATATTTTTAGTCCCCCAAGTTTTGATGAGCAAATTTATTATGATGATGGCATGACTCGTATTTATGATGATAATTATATGTCAATCAATTGTCTCATGATAGTTATTTTGTGAGCAAATTTATTTTAATGATATGTCAATCAATTGTCTCATGATAGTTATTTTGTTGAGTTTGCTCCCACTACTATGAATGGGGAGAAAATTACTTATGTGGAGAGTAAAGAAAATTCTATGCTCGTGCATCATGAAGATAATGATTTATGTGATAGTTATATTGTTTAATTCCTTCATGATTCTACTGAAAATTATTATGAGGCTGGAACATATCCTTATACGAATTTTAATAATATCAAGTTTCCTCCATGTGTGTTGAAAATCTTGAAGATATGCTTGTTTTTCCTTCCTATGCTAGTTGATTATTGTTACCAAAAAATGATTTCTCAAAAATTAACTATGAATTGTAAGAGGGTTAGACTTACATGTGCTTGTCATATGCTTCATGATGCTCCCATTGTGTTCCAGTTCAATATTTTTACGTGAGCATCATTGAAATCATCATGCCTAGCTAAAAAGGCTTTAAAGAAAAGTGCTTGTTGGGAGACAACCCAACACTTTTACATTATTATCTTGTGTGTTAACATGATTAATCTACTTTATTAATCATGTTTTGTGTATTTTATTTCAATAAAGTGCCCAGTAAAGCCTTTGGGATAGTGTGGAAACTTGTTAGTTTGAATCTGTGCAAAAACATAAACTTTTGCCTCCAGTATATGAATTATGTGATTTTAATGGAAAGACAAAAAATTATGAAATTTTTACACAGTTTTTATACGCAAATTCTATGCGTTTTCCTTATTTTTCAGAATTTTTATAGTCGGGTAAATATGGTATTCAGTCAGATCTTCACAGACTGTTCGGTTTTTGACAGGTTCTGTTTAGCATGCATAGTTTGCTTGTTTTAGTGTTTCTATAGCTTATATTGAGTGATATAAATTATGGGAATGATATAAACCAGTAGGTATATTGTGGTAAAAATTATGAATCTTGTCTTGACAGTACCTAAGTGAATGATCTATCTTTATTATACTAACCCATCTCACGAAGTTCCGTTAAGTTTTGTGTGATTGCTATTTTCAAGTTTTGGGTGAGATGCCGATATGAGGAGAATAAGGAGTGGAAAGACCCTAATCTTGGAGATTCCCAAGGCACCCCGAGGGTACTATTCAAGGAAGACCGAAGCGTCTAAGCTTAGGGATGCCCCGGAAAGCATCCCCTCTTTCGTCTTTGATACTATCGGTATATCTTACATGGAGCTATATTTTTATTCATCACATAATATGTGTTTTTCTTGGAGCGTCATTTTTTTCGCTGTTAGATGTTATTTATAATATTTCTTTTCAATAAAAATTTCCAAGAATTGCCTTTAGAATGCTTGAATTGCATGTGTGATTTGTGTTGTATAAAAACAAAAAATGTTGTTGTAGTATTTGAATTAGGTAATTTTACTAGAACATGTAAAGTTTCTGAAATTTTAAACAGCAGGTTCATACAAATTCTTTAGCATTTCCTAAATTTTCATAATTTTTGGATATACATAAGTACACTATTTGAATAAATTGCTACACACTATCCTGTTTAGACAGATTGCCGTCATAGTTTTGTTATCTACTTCTTTTTTAGTTTTCATGACTTATATTGGTAGATATAAATTGTGTAACTGATAGTATACAGTAGATAATGTTTGAAAATTATTATGCAACTTGTATTGGTTGTACATGAATTGTTGATTTATTCTTATGTGTACTAACCTATCTCACGAGTTCTTTTCCAGTTTTGTGTGGATGAAGTTTACGAGACATAGGTGAAACCGGGACATGAGAGGATTGAACGAGATACAAAATATCAAGCTTGGGGATTCCCGAGGCACCCCAACACAATATTACAAGAAGTCTCAAGCATCTAAGCTCGGGTATGCTACGCATCCCACCCCTCTTCGTCAACTATCGGTTAGCCTATGTTGAGCCTAAAATTTTATTCATTCAAATGATATATGTTATTCTTGGAGTGCTATTTTTGTTTTGTTTTATGTATGAATAAAATATCAAGATTGAAAAATCTTTACTGAGAGAGAGTCCTCATATAGCTACTTAATTTTTTGACTACTCATTGATCTTCACTTATATCTTTTGAGAGAAGTTTGATGTTTACTCTTGTGCTTCACTTATATCCTAAGAGTAAAACATTGAATGAATTGAATAGCATAAATGTGAAATTATATATATTCTTCATATGCTTATCCCATGGGGAGTAGTGACTTCACATACTAGGAGTATAAGCGGTAAAATTTATTGAAGGTTAGCAAACATAACATTGGTCATTTAACCGATTCATGAAAGAACATTGACGGAAGAGAGGTTTCACATATACATATACTATCTCAGACATCTTCTATGATTGTGAGCCCCATTAATTATTTTCAAACTAGATCAAGTAGTTGTGTTGGACAAGTAACACAACTTAATGGTTATGTTTGTTTATGTTCACATAGCAGTTATATTGTCATGGATCATCTAACATGTGGTGCTTGTTTAGAACCTTTTGCTGGCCAAAAATTCATACTAAGTAGAGATACTACTTGTGCATCCAAATCCTTGAACCTAGTTTCTTTCCATGAGAGTCCACCATATCTACCTATGGATTTAATAAGATCCTTCAAGTAAGTTGTCATCCGTGCAAAAAGCAATAAAAATTGCTCCTAAATATGTATGATCTTTTATTGGAAGGGAAAATAAGCGTTGTACAAACTTGTGATGATGAAGAAATAAAAGCGACGAACTTCATAATAAAGGTTGCCATCACAAGGGGAAATATAAAGTGATGTTCCTTTTCATTAATAGATTGCACATCCAAAAATAAAAAGCACAAGACAACCTCTGTTTCCCTCTGTGAAGGGCCTATCTTTTACTTTTCATGTGGAGTCAACTTCTTATTCCAATTTATTAATTCCTTAGTTGGCAAGCATCATGTGGCGGGGAAAGATCCAAACACATATATCCAACTGAATATAGGTGATCATGATTCATTATTTGTTGACATTATCCTCAAGATAAATAAATTGGGAGGCAAAACTTTAAGCCCCTATCTTCCTTGTGTTTGACTGAAACTGTTTGTTCTAAAAATATACTTTGAATGTCTGTAATCATGGAAGACTAAATGATAGTTGAGTATGTGGAATTTGCTGAACCAAAGCTCTTACATAGACCCTTCATGGAAATAAGATGAATTGTAATTGTTTGATGAATGAAAACATAGTTTGCTATTTTCAAGAAAGTTTATGGTCTATACTATAACATGTGAATAACTTTCTACTCGATCTTGAGAAGCTTTATGAGAAATACTTGCTGGTTATGATGCTAGAAAAATGACTGGAATTATCCTTGATCAATATTATACATTATGCTAGCATTCACACTTCATAAATTATTTATTTTATCATTTACCTACTTGAGGATGTGTAATCCTAGTATGAACTCTTAGATAGATCGAACGGAAAGGATAGATTGATGTTATCTTAGTACGAACTCTTGAATAGATTGAACGGAAAGGATAGCTTGATGTTATGTTAGTACGAACTCTTGAATAGATTGATCGGAAAGAATAACTTTGAGGTGGTTTTACTACCTAAACAATTTCATCTTATTGTTCTCCACTAGATAGGAAATTTGTAGTGATTCTTTGTTGCACGTTGAGGGATCCAACTATGTTAGCATTGTTGAGAGATTGCACTAGTGAAAGCATGTACCCTAGGTCTTATTTCCAAGCATTAATACAACGTTTTGCTCGCCGTTTGCCACTTGTTACCTTGTTGTTTTTATATTTTCAGAATACAAAAACCTATATCTACCATCCATATTGCACTTGTATCACCATCTCTTCGCCGGACTAGTGCACCTATAAAATTTACCATTGTATTGGGTATGTTGGGGACACAAGATATTTCTTGTATTTGATTGCAGGGTTTCTTGAGAGAGACCATCGTCATCCTGCACCTCCCACGGATTGATAAACCTTAGGTCATTCACTTGAGGAAAAAATGCTACTGTCCTACAAAACTCTCCGCTTGGAGGCCCAACACGAGTCTACAAGAATAAAGTTGTGTAGTAGACATCAGTCTCGTTATTAGCAAGAGAATGAGGTGTGCATATAATTGTAGATAATTATAAAATGCAATATAAAATAAAAGTAAATAAATGGCAGCAACGTATTGGAGGTTTTAGCAATATATTGTGAATAGACCCGGGGGCCATAACTTTCCCTAATGGCATCTCTGATGAAAATAAGCATACGGTAGGTAAAAAAGTTACTGTTGGGCAATTGATAGAAGAGCGGATAGTTATGCGATTTTCACGGCAGTGATCATGTAAGTATAGGCATCACGTCCATAAAAAATAGGCCGACTCCTGCCTGCACCTATTACTATTACTTCACTTCAAGAGTGCTTCTATGCTTGCCTCTCTACGTATTACGTTCATGACGAACACAGTAATGCTTGGAGTAAGATGACATGATGTAGACAAAGTAAACTCACCTAAGATGAAGAAACCCCATCGCTGTACCCTTAGTAGCAACAACACAAAGACGCAATGTGTCCACTTCTGTGACTAGGATATAGAAACTCGCGAGGTTGAACCTACTACAAGCCACCACTCTCATCGAAGAAATATCAATCTAGCTGGCCAAACTATGTCAATATATTGGAGAGAATTATGAAGCTATTATAATCATGCACATATGAATCATATTATATATCATAGGAGACTCAAATATTTATCATGAATAATCTGAACATGAACCCTCAATTCATCGGATCCTAACAAAAGCACCGTACAAGAGTTATATCATATGGATCAAAGCGAAGATGCGATGATCAGTGTATTGAAGATCAAAGAGAGAGAGAGATGCCATCTAGGTACTGCTATGGACCCGTAGATCTGTGGTGAATTACTCACACATCATCATGAGGGCAGCAAGGTTGATGAAGCAACCCTCAGTGATCGATCCGCCCTCCCGCAGAGTGTCGGAACGGAGCTCTAGATGTCCTGCCTTCAGAACGGAGACTTGCGGTAGTGTAAATGTGTTTCGGGACCTCCTACGGAGTTTTTAGGGTAAATAGGAATTTATAATCCAGATAACAAGGTCGAGAGAGCCACCAGGTGGCCACAAGCCATCGCCCCCTCAAGGCCACGCCCTGATGGCTTGTGGGGCCTCGTGTGCCTCCCGACCTTCTTACGATGCTCCACGGTATTCTTCTGGTCCAGAAAAATTCATAAAAAGTTTCAGGTCAATTGGGCTTCATTTGGTACTGGAAGCTAAAAAGTGGAAAACCATGAAAAAAAACAACAACTAGCACTGGGCACTGGGTCAATAGGTTATTGTTCAAAAATAATATAAATTGGTAGATAAGTGCCTAAAAAGTGTTCTAAAATAATAAGATAATAGCATGGGACAATCGAAAATTATAGATACGTTGGAGACGTATCAGGCATCCCCAAGAACTCGTCCCCGAGTAGGTAAATGATAAAAACATAAATTTTGATGTGACATGCTATCCATTATGTATTCTTATGCATGTATGCTCATTGAGAAATGATGAGTTAACACATATTAACGTGGCAATATATATAAGTATAAGCAGCAAACCTATTAATATTTCAAAGTGTACGATCCTCAAAGATTATTTCAACCCTTTTGATTTTTATTATATTAGAAAGGCATGACTCCATCTTCACCACATAACTCGAAATATCAAGCACCACGGTGCACAAGTCAGCCAATTGGATCTTACTTTTTCAATATGATTCAACTTTTTATTCTTCACGCAATACATGAGTGTGAACCATTGGACATAGCATATAAGTGGAATATAGTAAGGTGGTAGGTTTGAAAGGGGTTGAAAGGTGGAGAAGATAGTCTCGTATCAACTTGTCATACCAACGGGTTATGGAGATACCCATTGATAGATATTGATACAACGAGTAGTGATTACCATGCAGATGATGCGCTAGAGCTATAAGTCTATGAAAGCTCCACTGAAGCTATGTGGTGTGTGCATCCAACTTGCTTGTTCATGAAGACCTCGGGCATTTGAGGAAGCATGTTATCAGAATATACAAGCCAAGTTTATAATTTTTAAAATTTCCACTAGCATATGAATGATATAACATGGGACTCTCTACATGATGAATATGGTGCCACTTTGACGCACAAGTGTGGTAAACGATAGTAGCAAAGTCCCTTCTCTCTTTTTCTCTCATTCATTTTTATGGTGGGTTCATTTGACCTCCCCCATATTTATTTCCTCAATGGGAAAATGATCTAATAATGATGATCATCACACTTTTATTTTGTTACAACTCATGGATAACTCGATATGGTGAATGAAGCAACATCACTCCAATATGAATGCCTCTCACAGTGTACCAAGATGACATGTATTCAACATATAGAATTTGGTGGCTTTGCCACAAGTGCTATTATGAATGGTGGCTTTCCCACAAATACTATGTCAGCTCTATATGATCATGCAAAGTAATATGATGACGAATGAACTAGCCATGTGAAGTGGCGATGGAATTTGCATGACAATATATCTTAGAATGGCTATGGAAATGACATAATAGGTAGGTATGGTGGATGTTTTGAGGAGGATATAATAAGGCTTATGTGCAACAGAGCGTATCATGTCACTGGATTTGGATGCATCGGCGAAAGTTGCACCAATCCTCGAGGTGAGAATGGGCTATGTGCAGTACTAGAGAGGCTAGCAAATATGAGGAGGTGAGATTGTGTATGTCCATGGTATCACATTAGTCATAAAGAAATCATATACTTATTGGAAAGTTTTATTACTCTTATCACAAATCAAAGTACTACTCGCATGCCCCAATGGAGAGGGTTGGTAGGAATTAACCATCACGCGAATCTGACTTGAAATAACACTAGGTTTTCAACGATGAATAGAAATGTTCATACATCATCACCAGACCCTTTTACTTTTTTAGATGTTCAAGAATTTTTAATATCTCTATATTTCAACACCTCTCTGAATTAGTAATCATGCACTCACACCTTTTCATATTACCACATCAATATCATTAACCACAATTTCTCTATATGTGCTACATGATGGTTTTAATTATCAATTATTGAACACTCATTATTTTTTATCTAGTCTTATAACCCATGCAAATTACCATCACTATTTACTAACTCTTAAACAAATATAAGTGAAGAACGAGAGCATATTATTTCAATAAAATCTACACGCTACCGTTCTCAAAAATATATAAGTGAAGTACTAAAGCAACTCCCAGGCTCAAAAGATATAAGTGAAGCACATAGAGTATTCTAACAAATCATGAGGATGGTGTCTCTCTCTCAAATAGGTGTGTCCACCAAAAAATTATTGTGGCAAACTGAAAGTAAAAGTAAATAATAGCAAACGACGCTCCAAGCAAAACTCATATCATGTGATGAATAAAAATGTAGCTCCAAGTAACATACCGATTGATTAAGACGAAAGAGGGGATGCCTTCCCGGGGCATCCCCAAGCTTAGACGCTTGAGCCTTCCTAGAATATTACCTTGGGGTCCCTTGGGCATCCCCAAGCTTAGGCTATTGCCACTTCTCATTCCTTTGACCATCGACATAATACCCAAAACTTGAAAACTTCAATCACACAAAACTCAACAAAACTCCATGAGATCCGTTAGTACACGCAACATAATCAACACTTTAGGTACTATTATAAATTGATTATTATTATTTTAGTATAATATACTGTATCTAACTTCTCCATGGCTTATAACCCCCTATATAATCCATAGCATAATTAAAACAAGCAAACTATGCATGGAAAAATATAATGTGTTTAAAATATAATAGTTTGTTTAATTGCCATACTTCTGTAACTCCAAAAATTATGAAAACATAGGAAGACTTGGGAATTTTTTTATAAAAATAGTTTTTAAATAATTCATCTTAAAAAGATGTTCCACTAAAATCAGAGAAATTCTGCACTTGGCGTAAAAGGTTATGTTTTTGCACCGTATAAATTCTACACATCATGCAAATCATCCCAAAGGATTTATCTCGCACAAACACTAATTAAAACATAAAAGCATAATCATTACAACAGGAATAATCATATTATCTAAAAATAAAAGAAATTATTGGGTTTTCTGCAAACAAGCTCTTTCTTTATAGCCATTAAGATAGGCTTGTGATGGCAATGTTGCTCACAAGAAAGATACTTGTAATTGAAACATAGAGAGCGCATCATGTAGCATGTTAAAAACACATTTAAGTCTAACATACTTCCTATGGATAGGCATTTTGCAATTAGTCAAATTATCAAGACAAGAGATGTGTAGCATATGCATGTAGGAAGAATGAAGCATTGATGATTTTAACACAAAGAGAGGTAAGTGAGTATCATGAAAATTCCTACAACCATATTTTCCTCTCTCATAATGATTACATGTAGGATCATATTCAAACTGAACAATATATCTCTCATATAAAATATTATCTCTATGATCCACATCCACAAAACTTTTACAATCTTCCAAGGTAGTGGGATCACCATTAACTAGAGTCATGACCTCTCCAAACCCACTTTTAGTAGTGTCGCAAAAATGATAATTAATAAAAGATCCATCATGAAGCATAGAGTTATCAATATCACAAGCAACATTATGATCATCACCTCAATCATGATCATTAGCGCAATTGATGTTCAAAGAATTTATGCTTTTCATTCAACGGACTGTCATGAATCACTTTATAAATTTCCCAACTTTAAGATTCATGATTTTTAAGCAAGACCTCATAAAGATTATATAGTGCACTCTCATTAGCAATTGTTTAAACATAAATAGGACTTTGAAAAGATTAGATAATGGATGAGGATCCATATGTCTTTATTTTCTATTTGTATGTGATAACATGATTGTTGCAAGCAAACAAGTAAACAAGCGAAGGTAAATATTTTTGTATTTTTAATTTTTTATGAGACACACTATACCAGCAAATAAAAACGAGTAACAAGTGAATCAAATTTTGTGGGGAGTTACTTGATAGTTAGTGATGATATTCCCCGGCAACGACGCCAGAAATCCTTAGTTATACTCGTGATCCGTGTTGGGTTTTCTGTGAAGAGGAACGGGTTATCATAACACAAAGTGGGTAAGTATTTCCCTCAGTTATGAAACCAAGGTTTAACGAACCAATAGGAATATAAATCCACAACCGTCTTCAGCGGTTGCACACAAAAGAACAAACAACTTGCACCCAACGCGGGCAAGAGGGTTGTCAACCCCTTGGTCTTGTTATTTGCAAGCGAACGGGGTGTGTAGATAATTGTAGATAATTATAAAATTCAAAATAAATTAAAAGTAAATAAGTGGTAGCAAGATATTGGAGGTCTTACCAATATGTTGTGAATATACCCGGGGGCCATAGCTTTCCCTAATGGCATCTCTTAAGAACATAAGCATACGGTGGGTAATTTTTTTTATTATTGGGTAATTGATAGAAGAGCGGATAGTTATGCGATTTTCACGGTAATATTCATGTCAATATAGGCATCACGTCCATAAACAAATAGGCTGACTCATGCCTTCACCTATTACTATTACTTCATTTCAAGAGAGCTTCTATGCTTGCCTCTCTACGTATTAAGTTCATGACGAACGAAGTAATGCTTGGAGTAAGATGGCATGATGTAGACAAAATAAACTCAACTAACATGAATAAAACCCATCGTTTTCACCTAAGTAGCAGCAACACAAAGACGCAACTTGTCCGCTTATGTCAATGGGATATAGAAACTCTCCACGTTGAACCTACTACAACGCACCTCTCCCACTGAAGAAATATCAAATATAGTTGGCCAAACTACTTCAATAGATGGGAGAGAATTATGAAGCTATCATAATCATGCACATAAGAATCATATCATATATCAAAGGAGACTCAAATATTTATCATGAATAATTTGAACATAAACCAACAATTCATCGGATCCCAATAAATGCATCATACAAAAGAATTACATCATATGGATCAAAGCGAAGATGCGATGATCATTGTATTGAAGATCAAAGAGAGAGAGAGAGATGTCATCTAGGTACTCCTATGGACCCGTAGGTCTATGTGAACTACTCACGTATCATCATGAGGGCAGCAAGGTTGATTAAGTAACCCTCCATGATCGATCCGTGAAGACCCACAAGTATAGGGGATCAATCATAGTCCTTTCGATAAGTAAGAGTCTCGAACCCAACGAGGAGCTGAAGGAAATGACAAGCGGTTTTCAACGAGGTGATTTCTACAAGCACTGAAATAGCGGTAACAAGTTGTTAATTGCAATATAATTGTAACAAGTAACGAGTTGCAATAGTAAAATAAGTGCAGCAAGGTAGCCCAATCCTTTTGTGGCAAAGGACGGGACGAAACAGTTTCTTATAATAGGCAAAACGTTCTTGAGGGCATACAGGAATTTCATCTAGTCAGTTTCATCATGTTGAGTTAATTCGCATTCGGCACTTTGTTAATTTAATATGTGTTATGTCTCCATCGTATCTACTTTTTCTAACGCCTTTTCTCTTGTTTTGCACTCTAATTTGCATGATTTGAATAAAACTAACCCGAATTGATGATGTTTTTAGGAGAACTACCATGGTGTTGTTTTTGTGCAGAAATAAAAGTTCTCGGAATGGAACGAAACTTTTTGGAGATTTTTGATGGAATAAAAGAAAAATACTGGAACCAAGACCCACCGGAGGGGAGGCCCTACGAGCCCACTAGGAACCTGGGCGCACCAACCCCCCTAGCACGTCTTGGTGTCTAGTGGGGCCTATGGTGCTTCGCTGACCCTAATTCCAGCGCTATATAATCCTATTTTCGAAGAGAAAAATCAGGGAGGAAGTTTCATCACGTTTCACGATACAGAGCTGCCGCCACCTCCTGTTCTTCATCGGGAGGCGAAATCTGGAGTCCATTTGGGGCTCCGGAGAGGGGGATTTTCGGTCTTCATCATCACCAACCGTCCTTCATTGCCAATTCCATGATGCTCTCCTCCGGGACTGAGTAATTCCTTTGTAAGCTTGCTGGTCGGTGAGGATCTCGATTAGATTCATCATGTAATCGAGTTCGGTTTGTTAGGGCTTGATCCCTAGTATCTACTATGTTCAGAGATTGATATTGCTATTTCTTTGCCATGCTTAATGCTTGTCACTAGGGCCCGAGTGCCATGATTTCAGATCTGAACCATTTTTGTTTTCACCATTATATCTATGTTCTTGATCCGATATTGCAAGTCATATGCACCTACTACATGTTAGGATCCACATACCCCAAAGTGACAATAATTGGGATTCTTTCCGGTGATTACCGTAGTATGAGGAGGTCATGTATTCATTATGTGTTAATGTTTTGTTCCGGTTCACACTTAAAAGGTGGCATTAATGTCCCTTAGTTTACTTATGGACCCCTCTACCACGGGAGGTTAGGACAAAACATGGCATGCAAGTTCTTTTCCATAAGCATGTATGACTATTTGCTCAATACATGCCTATAGTCTATCGATGAACGGGAGCTAGTTCTGTGTCGACCTATGTTATAACTGATACATGATGAATATTATCCAGCAATATCACCGATCCAGTGCCTATAGTTTCCACATATTGTTCTTGTTAAGTTACTACTGTTGCTACTGTTGTTACAACTGCTACAAAACCGCTATCACTGTTAGTGTTACTATTGCTACTATTACGAGTGATATCAAAACTATCATATTAGTGTGCTACTGACCACTATGCTACGGATACTAAATTTCCAAGTATGATTGAATTGACTACTCATCTTCTAATACCTACAAATATTCTTTGGCTCCCCTTGTGTCAAATCTATAAATTTGGGTTGAATACTCTACCCTCAATAACTATTGTGATCCCATATACTTGTGGGTTATCAAGAACGTTTTCTGGCGCCGTTGCAGGGGAGCATAGCTATATTTGCTGATTCACTTGGGATATCTATTTATTGATCACTATGAAGAATCTGATAGATACAAGAACCAAGATCATTCCCTCTAAGACAATGGGAGGTAAGGAATTGCCATCTAGCTCTCCACTTGATTCACCTTCTATTTTGAATAGACTTGCAACACCACCACCACATGCTATTAATCCTGATATGTCGCAAGTTATCGATGATGCTACCTCCGCTATGAATGATGCTGATGATGATGCTAGTACCTTTCTTGATGATAGTGTGCCACTAGGTGAATTTCTTGATCAACAACTTGCTAGAGCTAAAGAAATTGAGCATGTTGAAACTGATGATACTATTGAAAATGATGAAGTCTTTGCAACTGAAAATATTGGAATACCTTTTAGACATGACTATCCTAGAACTAAAATGCCTGAAATACCCTAAGGTTATGTTATGGATGAAGAAATAGCTAGAGACTTTCTTGCTTGTGAGGATAGGGAAAAAAACTACTATGCAAGTTGAAAGAAAAATCATTGAATGCTAGAATGAAATATGATCCTAAGTTTGGTACTTGACCTATCTTTGTTAACGATAAGGATTATGAATTCTCTGTCGACCCAGAGATAATTAATTTGGTTGAATACGATCATTTTCATGGCTATGAAAATGAAACTTTTATGGCACATCTCACTAAGTTAAATGATATAGCCACCCTATTTACTCATGATGAGAAAATTTTCTACTACTATATTCTCAAATTATTTTCATTCCCATTAAAGGGTTGTGCTAAGATTTGGTTCAATAATCTTTCTCATGTTTGTGTGTGTAGTCCCGAGGATATGATTTACTACTTATCTGAAAAATATGTTCCTGCTCATAAGAAACAAGCTGCCTTACAGGGAATATTTAACTTTGTGCAAATTGAAGAAGAGAGTGTCCCACAAGCTTGGGGAGGATTCTCCAATTACTTAATGCTTTGCATGATCATCCTCTTAAGAAGAATGAAATACTTGCTATATTTTATAATGGACTAACCGATGCTTCTAGGGACCACCTAGATAGTTGTGTTGGTTGTGTTTTTAGGGAATGAAATGTCGAACAAGCTAAAGAATTATTGACTAATATATCCAAGAATCATGATGAATGGGCACTTCCTGAAACGCCGCCTAAACCTACTCCAAATAAGAGGGGTATCTCATTCCTTAGTCTTGGAACTATGCAAGAGGCAAAGAAATGTATGGAGGAGAAAGGCATTAAAGTCGAAGATGTTAACAATTTACCACCTATCGAAGAAATACACGGTCTCAAAACACCACCATAGGTAGAGAAGTTAAATTCTCTTTTAAAGTTTGAAGAAGGTGACATCTTGTACAATGAACATCCTAGTGAATGCTTATATGAGTTTGATAATTATATTATAAAGCCAGACCATTTCAACTCATATGTTATGAAACAATTGAAACAAAATTGTGATATGATTGCTCACTTAAGTGACTTGTTATTTAGAATCTCCAATGATGTAAGAGGTGTAGGAAAACATGCTTCTATGGTTCAAACTCAACTAGAACAAGTTGCTAAATCCAAAAGTGAGCTACTTCATTAAATGAATAATCATATGAATGATCATGATGTTAGAGTAATGACTACAGGAGGAACAATGACTCAAGATCCACTATATCTAGAAGGTCATCCTAAAAGAACTGAACAAGAATAACAAAGAATTAATGTTGATGCACCTAATCCTTCTAGGAAGAAAAAGAAAAAGAAAAATGATAGGACCTTGCATACTTATAGTGAACCTGGAGTAGAAAAACCTTCTTTTAAATTGGCTAATGGTAATGATATCTCTATCTTTGATGCTGAAACTCAATGTGGTAGTGAACATTCACCTAGTGATACTGAAAATGATAACAATGATGCTCATATAGGCTCAACCTGACGATGATAAAGAACCCAAAAAATGATGTTGAGATAAAACCTGTTGTTGATCTTGATAACCCACAACCCAAGAATAAACGTTATGATAAAAGAGATTTTGTCGCTCGATAGCCTGGCAAAGAAAGAGATGAAGAAAACTCATGCCTTATCCACCCAAACCATCTGAGAAAAAAGATGATGAAGAATTTGAACGCTTTTTTGAAATGCTTAGGCCAATCTTTTTGCGTACTCATTTAACTGATCTTTTAAAGATAGCCCCTTATACTAAGAACATGAAAGACATAATCACTAATAAAAGAAAAATACCTAAAGCTGAAATCTCTACCATGCTTGCTAATTATTCTTTTAAGGATGGAGTACTGCTGCGGCAACACACAACAGTGCTAGAGATTGACACGTTGACGGAGGCTGGGCTTGCGTTGGTTTTTACCTTCAAGAGGAAAGGGTGGTGCAACACAGGAGCAGTAAGTATTTCCCTCAGTTTGAGAACCAAGGTATCAATCTAGTAGGAGAATCTCGTCAAGTCCAGAGTACCTGCGCAAACACAAACGAGCTTGCACCCAACGCTATAAAGGGGTTGTCAATCCCTTCAAGATTGATTGTGAAGTGAGATCTGAAGGCGGAAAGTGCAACGAAGTAAAAGAGTAAGGCTGAAAATATGGTGTGGAGTAGACCCGGGGGCCATAGTGTTCACTAGAGGCTTCTCTCAAAATGACAAATATTACGGTGGATGAACAAATTACTGTCGAGCAATTGATAGAACTGCGCAAAGTCATGACGATATCTAAGGCAATGATCATACATATAGGCATCATGTCCGAGACAAGTAGACCGATACTTTCTACATGTACTACTATTACTCCACACATCGACCGCTATCCATCATGCATCTAGTGTATTGAGTTCATGACGAACAGAGTAACGCCTTAAGCAAGATGACATGATGTAGAGGGATAAACTCAAACCAATGATGAAAACCCCATCTTTTTACCCTTGATGGCAACAACATGATGCGTGCCTCGCTACCCCTTCTGTCACTGGGTGAGGTCACCGCACAGTATGAACCCAAAACCAAGAACTTCTCCCATTGCAAGAATCATAGATCAAGTTGCCCAAACAAAACCCACAACTCGAAGAGAATTACAAGGATATGAAATCATGCATAAGAGAGATCAGAAGTAACTCAAATAAGATTCATAGATAATCTGATCATAAATCCAAAATTCATCAGATCTCGACAAACACACCGCAAAAAAAGATTACACCGGATAGATCTCCATGAAGATCATGC
Organism: Hordeum vulgare subsp. vulgare; assembly: GCF_904849725.1. Classification (NCBI taxonomy): domain Eukaryota; kingdom Viridiplantae; phylum Streptophyta; class Magnoliopsida; order Poales; family Poaceae; genus Hordeum; species Hordeum vulgare. The sequence goes on along the minus strand of NC_058524.1, from coordinate 564,503,997 downwards.
AGAACTTTGTATTGAAGATCCAAGAGAGAGAAGAAGCCATCTAGCTACTAGCTATGGACCCGTAGGTCTATGGTGAACTACTCACGCATCATCGGAGAGGTCATGGTGTTGATGAAGAAGCCCTCCGTATCCGAATCCCCCTCTCGTAGGGCACCAGAATGTGCCCCAGATGGGATCTTGGGGAGACACAAGCTTGCGGCGGCAGAAAAGTACTTTCGATGATCTCCTGATTTTTTCTGGAATTTTTGGGAATATATAGGCGAAAGACCTAGGACAGAAGTGGCCTAGGGAGCCCACAAGCCTGGGAGGCACGGCCCCCCTGGCCGTGGCTAGGGGGCTTGTGGGGTCCCTGGTGGCCCCCTGCCCTGGTTCTCAGGCTCCCCGATCTTCTTCTGTTTCGGAAAAAATCTTTTTGGAAGTTTCATTCCATTTGGACTCCGTTTAAAACCCTCCTCTGAAAAGGGTAAAAAACACGGAAAAAACAGGAACTGGCACTTGGCACTGAGTTAATAAGTTAGTCCCAAAAAAGATATAAAAGGCATACAAAACAACCAAAGTTTGACAAGATAATAGCATGGAACTATCAAAAATTATAGATACGTTGGAGACGTATCAAGCATCACCAAGCTTAATTCCTGCTCGTCCTCGAGTAGGGAAGTGATAAATACTAAATTTTTGATGTGGAATGCAACCTAGCATAGTTGTCCTTTGTAACTTCTTTCGTGTGACATGAATGTTCAGATCCGTAAGATTCAAAACAATAGTTTGCTATTGACATGAAAACAATAATACTTTAAGCAAACTAGCAAGGCAATCATGAACTTTCAAAATAACAAGGCCAAGGAAAGTTATCCCTACAAAATCATATAGTCTGGATATGCTCCATCATCCTCACACAACTAATGTAAATCATGCACAACCCCGGTATTGGCCAAGTAATTGTTTTCGCACTCTTACTTTCTCAAACTTTTTATAACTATCACGCAATACATGAGCATGAGCCATGGATATAGCACTATAGGTGGAATAGAGTGTGGTGGTGGTTGTGAGACAAAAAAGGGAGGAGATGGTCACATTGACTCGACGTATCAAAGGGCTATGGAGATGTCCATTAATAGATATCAATGTGAATGAGTAGGGATTGCCATACAAAGGATGCACTAGAGCTATAAGTATGTGAAAGCTCAAAAGGAGAACTAGTGGGTGTGCATCCAACTTGCTTGCTCACGAAGACCTAGGGCAATTTTGAGGAAGCCCATCATTGGAATATACAAGCCAAGTTATATAATAAAGATTCCCACTAGTATATGGTGGTGCCAAAACGAGAGGCTCTCAATCATGAAGAACATGGTGCTATTATGAAGCACAAGTGTGGAAAAAGATAGTAGCATTGTCCCTTCTCTCTTTTTCTCTCTTTTTTTTATTTGGGCGCTTGGGCCTCTTTTTTTATTTTTTTTATTTGGGCGCTTTTGCCTCTTTTTTTTCCTCACATGGTACAATGCTCTATTAATGATGATCATCACACTTTTATTTACTCACAACTCAAAGCTTAGAACAATGATGACTCTATAGGAAAAGCCTTTTGCAGTGTACCTGGATGTGCAACGATCTAGCTTGGCGTATGACGTTGAAACATCTCGCTAGCTATCTTACAATCATGCAATGGCAATATGAGAGTGACGGCACAAGTCATGAGACGGAACGGTGGGAGTTGCATGGCAATATATCTCTGAAAGGCTATGAAAATGCCATAGTCGGTAGGTATGGTGGATGTTTTGAGGGAGGCATATGGTGGGTTTGTGCACCGGCAAAAGTTGTGTGGCGCTAGTGAGGCTAGCAATGGTGGAAGGTGAAAGTGCATCTATACCATGGACTCACATTAGTCATGAAGAACTCACATACTTGTTGCGAAAGTTTTTATTAGTAATCAAAACAAAGTGCTAAACGCATACTCCTAGGGGAAGGGTTGGTAGGTGTTAACCATCGCGCGATCCCGACCGCAACACAAAGGATGACAATCAATAGATCAATTATGCTCCGACTTCCTAACATAGCGGTTCACCATACGTGCATGTTACGGGAATCACTGATGACCCACAAGTATAGGGGATCAAGCATAGTCCTTTCGATAAGTAAGAGTGTCGATCCCAGCGAGGAGCAGAAGGCTGTGATAAACGGTTTTCAGCAAGGTAATAACTGCAAGCACTGAAAGTAGCGGTAACAAGTGATGGTGTAGTGAGGTGAAACGTAGCAAGCGAAAAGTAACAAGTAACAAGTAGTAGCAATGGTGCAGCAAGTGGCCCAATCCCTTTTGTAGCAAGGGACAAGTCTGAACAAAGTCTTATAAGAGGAAAAACGCTCCCCACGACACACAGGAATTTCTATCATGCTAGTTTCATCATGTTCATGTGATTCGCGTTCGTTACTTTGATAGTTTGATATGTGGGTGGACCGGTGCTTGGGTACTGCCCTTACTTGGACAAGCATCCTACTTAGGATTAACCCCTCTCGCAAGCATCTGCAACTACGAAAGAAGAATTAAGACAACGTCTAACCGTAGCATTAAACTAGTGGATCTAAATCAGCCCCTTACGAAGCAACGCATAGACTGGGGTTTAAGGTTCTGTCACTCCAGCAACCCATCATCTACTTACTACTCCCCAATGCCTTCCTCTAGGCCCAAATCACTACAACATGACCCCACCTATAGCAACGCATTTTTCCGTATCTAAAATTTCATATATGCGTTGCTTGTATATTTACCAATGGTTTAGGATGCGTTGCCTTATCCAGTGTTGCTAGCGCATAATGCAATGCTTATACTGCCGTTGGTAAAAGGAACCGTTGCAAGAGTACAACAAATAAAACCAACTTTACCAACATTTTTATGTGTTGGTGCTTATTGTACATGAATGCCAATCTCATTGCTTGGCATGGTGTCAACAATTATATTAACGCTCCACATAATGACAATAATTATGTATATCAAGTGAGGGGAAAATAAGAGTATACTCACAAGAGAAAAAAATTATATATTGATTAAAAACTGTTGGATTACAATAGTTGATATTACAAGAGGAACATCACGCAAATGTGATGCATAATCTAAACATTTTCTTGATAGCGTAACTTAAACAGAAAGCATCCTTCAACATCCCTACAACCTAACTAAAACTTAACCGAGGAACATAATCCAAATGGAAAAACAGTATCGCTACAACTTAATTAAAACTAAAAAATCCATCATCCTCATAACGAACCAGAACATCATCATCATCATCATCATGAACTGGAATATCATCATTGCAATATACTTGCCCCACACCCGTATAATCATTCATATAACTTTTGAATCTACAAAAAAATAACAAAATGAACTGTTAACAAACAATGCATTGACATCATGCGAGAAGGTTGAAGACCATGGAATCTTTGTTTTTTCAGCATTGCCGAGAGTACTGCAGTTTTTGTGACACCGTACCAAATCTTCATTTTTCACATGTGCAATAGCGACATGCACTGCAAAGAATTTATTTGAAATTTCAGAAACTAGCAGGGTAGCAGACGCACTGAGTAATTTGTGCAGGTTTCAGAATATACATATGGTTGATAATATATGTAGATTATTTCCAACTACCCTCTAGTCATACTATTCATCCTAGGGCATTTACAACATGGTCATGAATGTTCTATAAATTTAGCTTTATTAACATTCAGTTACAACATGGTCATGAATGTTCTATAAATTTATCTTTATTAACATTCAGTAACAGTTTAAGTTATAACATTGTTGTGGCCACAAAATACATACAACCGATTGAGCACATAACTGTACCTAAACATAATTCAGCTATTCATTTGTGAAATAATCTAAACTACAATTTCATGTGTGCTAATGTAGTAATATGTATTATTTATGTGGGATGATCTAGTTCCACACGCAGAGGAAAAGAAATGACGTCAATCAACAGTTAATGAACTGTATTATGGAAGCTGCTTTAACTTAAACCTGCAAATTTAAATCATGTCCAAACATACTGATAAAATAATACATGGATTTTAAATCTTGGTTGCCTTGGCGAAGGAAAAAAAAACTACATTATTCTGGCTTCTTATACACAGAACATGCAAGGGTCTCGGATTCCTTTTTACTATAAAATTAAATTACTGTATCAGATTTTGTATGAAATCTAGTCGGACTCATGGTGTAATATAACTTATGTCTCGATATAGAAAAACAACAAAAACATCTTGGTTCCCATTATTCCCATATATGTTAACCAAAAAATTAGAAAAAGAACGACAAACTAAAAAAATTGATCGCCTAATATGTATTTTGTGAGTCCTTGTGTAATCATAATGTGCTCGTATTTTGTGTATCCTTACAATTCACTGTTGTAGCCTAAAATGCACGGACACAGGGACAGTAAAATGGGGATACGATATACGAAATTTTCCAAAAAGAGCCATTCGTGGATACGATGAGTATATATAAAATAGAATATGTCATGTAATATAGAGTCGAGTTGGAAAATTAGCAAGAAAGAGATCAGAATAGAGAATACTACCCCATTTGGTGTCTCTTTTATCAAGTGCTTGATTGATCATCGTCCTTTCATGTCAGGTTGTCATTGCAAGCTGCATCCATCTTGCAAAACACATCAAACACAAATGTAGCAGCATTAGCGTGAGCAGCACCAACAACATAAGTAGAAGCAGCAGCACCAACAACATAAGTAGAAGCAGCAGCACCAGTTCCAGCGTAAGCAGCAACACAAGTGCATACCTATTCAAGAAAGTAGTAGCAGCCTAACAGCACAAGCATTCAAACAACTAGAGAACCACAACATAGAGCAATAGCACAAGTATTCAAGGAACAACACGCCAGCAAGCAACATCTAGCATACCAGCAACTCAATGGCAGGAAATCAAAAGAATAAAAATGGAACAGGCTGAGGAAAGATGAGAGACCGCTGTGTTACCTGCAAGGTTGCGACTGTGACAGCTCCAAACGGCGGGAGAATCATATCCAGAGTAACCAAAAAAAAGTAAACACGTTTGGCAAATATGTATCGCCTAACAAAAAATTATCTGGCTAAGTGAAATCGAAAAGCTAGGAAATTATTGACATGCGCTGAGTATTCAATACCTTTTTATATAGTACAAACAATGAAAACAAACTTCAACATACTGATAATGTAAATATGCTAGCTAATAATCATGTACATGTATATGATTACTTCAGATAAATATGCTTATGTTGAACTAAGGCCTAATCGGCAAAGTTAAACATGAATGTGTGGTAGTAGTCTATTTGCGTTTCCGTTGCCGTGATCCGCATGCCCTACGAAGGTTATTTTCATGATCTTTGCTTCTGCTTTTGTTGTGTAATATCATGATGTATGTTAAGAGTTAAACACGTAGTGCATGTGTCATTTTGGGTTCAATACACGTGTACTTGTGCGTCTCGGTCTCAAAGTAGTCACGGAGTAGGAGTAGCACTAGTTAGCTTTAGCTAGTATATAACACTATCCCAAAATAAGTTTCTTAATTTTAGTACAACTTTATACTTCTTAGTATAAATTTAAAACACTTATTTTAGGACGAAGGGAGTGTATTTTATATCCCCTAACCCCTGGTAAACAAACCATCAAATGAATAAAGCTAACACCAGGAGCGATACGCTCTTGTGGCAATAAACGATTTTTTCCCGTGTGTTGCTAGTAATACTGATTCGATCAAAGTAAAGCTTGATCGGCTTCTTTCATGTACGTGCATTGCTAAATTTGATCAGTCGGAACCAGCTAGTTAGCAGGAGGCTAGCTTTGCACTGTGGTGTATCTATGAATTCGACGTAAAGGAAATTCAACGGGATCATGTCAGATTTGCACTGTGCTTGTTCGTCATGGTCGTTCCTCGTTGTCCATGGCCACCGCAGTCGGAAATACTCACCGTCGGGGCTGTGCCTATAGTGTCCACATTACTTTAACCTAGTCATTTTATCTCTTATAGATTACAAACAGAGAAATTGGGAGAAATAATGATCCCGTCATCCACGACAGAAATTAAAGGGCACTAAGCAAATTATTAGGACAATGTAGACTGGCCCAAACCCATCTTGTAGTTGAGGACCATGTCGAGGACTTGTAGCAGCAAAAAGTTATAAAACTGGAAGACACCTATAGGTTTATGTTTTTGACCGAAACCTAATCTTGTTGGCCGATTCACCTGAAGCCAGCGGACTGGAAAAACTCACCTGTGCCCACTGGCCGTTCCTCCCATCATATTCACACGAGGAGAGAAAAGCAGAGTTAGAGGGAGGGGGCAAGGTAGGGGATGCACTCACCGGATAAGCCGACGCCCGAAACCCTAGCCATGGGGAGGGTCGCGGGTGTGCTTTGGTGGCGACGAGCGCCGAATCTATCCACATGTTTGGGCATGACGGTGCAAGGGAACCTCGGCCCGTGCTTCACGGCGTCGCAGCGAGGAGCCGCGTGAAGAGAGAAGAAAGAGAGATGGGATGCGAGCGGGATGGGTAGGTGGGCGATTCAGTGGATCCAAAAGCCTCCGGAGCTGTGAGGTGGGGGAGGCGAGTGGGGAGGGTCGACGGCGAGGTGGATCGGAGGAAGCAAACGAGGCACCGCGTGGTTGCGGTGTGGGAGATACGAGGGTAATCGGGGGCTTTTCTTTGCGAATCAGGGGGCCTGTTTCTTGCGCCCCTCTCTCTCCTTTTCTCTCTTTTTTTTTCATTTGTACCATACGGTCATGAGTTGCACATGTGGAACGCATATGCTTCAACGCTTATATATGTATCTATTGTAAAATAGGCAACACATAATAAAAACGTTGTAAAATTTATGTTGCTTTATAGGAGGTATCCTTGTAGTGAATATGGTGAAGTGTTATGTAGTCGACATTCAGATGACACCACTAGAGGAAAAGACAACATACAACATATCAAAATACCGAACGAATACCAAACTCACATGACTATTATTAGCATGACTTATCCCATGTCCTCATGAACAAAAGTGACTACTCACAAAGCATAATCATAATCATGATCACAGGTGTAATGAATAGCATCAAGGATCTGAACATAAACTCTTCCACCAAGTAATCCAACTAGCATCAACTACAAAGAGTAATCAACACTACTAGCAACCTTACAAGTACCAATCGGAGTCGTGAGACGAAGATTGGTTACGAGAAATGAACTAGGGATTGGAGAGGAGATGGTGCTGATGAAGATGTTGATGAAGATGCCTCCCCTGCGACGAGAGGAGTGTTGGTGATGACGATGGCGACGATTTCCCCCTTCGGGAGGGAAGTTTCCCCGGCAGGATCGTCCTGCCGGAGCTCTAGATTGGATCTGCTCAAGTTCCGCCTCGTGGCGGCGGCGAAACCACGAAAAAGCTCCCAATTGATTTTTCTGGAACGAAACCCTTCATATGGCAAAAGAGGGGGGCCAGTGGGCCGTCAGGGAGCCCACAAGCTTGCTAGCCGCCACCAGGGGGGTGGCGGCTACCAGGCTTGTGGCGCCCTGGTAGCTCCCCTCTGGTACTTCTTTTGCCCAGTATTTTTTATATAATCCCAAATAATTCCACGTAAATTTTCAGGGCATTTGGAGTTGTGCAGAATAGTGGACTAAGATTTGCTCCTTTTCTAGTCCAGAATTCCAGCTGCCTGAATTCTCCCTCTTCAAATAAACCTTGCAAAATAAGAGAGAAAAGGCATAAATATGGTACCACAAAGCAATATAACAGCCCATAAAGCAATAAATATCAATATGAAAGCATGATGCAGAATGGACGTATCAACTCCCCCAAGCTTAGACCTCGCTTGTCCTCAAGCGAAAACCAAGTTCCATAAACATGTCCACATGTTTAGGGACGAAGGTGTCGATAAAACATAATACGGACATGAGGGCATCATGATCACACATAGAACAACAATACATCATAAAGATTCTTATGGGAAAGTAACAATTCCTTCATAAAGCAAAGTATGAAGCAAAAACCTTACCGAGAAGTAACCAACAACAGTCCAAAGTCATTGAAGCAATTGCAATTTATCATAACATCAGAAAGAGTCAAATAAGAGCTTGTAAGGCAAACCCACATACTCAATCATCTCTTTTGTTTTCCACAATTGTTACAACTCACGTGGTACTCATGGTGTCAAAGTTTCAGCTGGACACACAGGAAGATAGGGGCTTATAGTTTTGCCTCCCAACGATTTACCTCAAGGGTAAAGTCAACAACAATAAAGCATAAGTACTCAACTCCTAGTTGATATATGAATATAGATCTTTCCCAAGCATGTGACGGTATCCAAGACAAAGGCAAAAATAGGGAATTGGTGAAGATCACCATGACTCTTACAAGGGCAAAAAGTAAAGGTACAAGATAGGCCCTTCGCAGAGGGAAGCAGAGGTTGTCATGTGCTTTTGAGGTTTGAATGTGTGTCCTCTTAGTGCGGAGGAACGTCACTTTATATTGCCTCCTGTGTTAAAGAACTTTATTATGCAGTTTGTCGCTTTTATGTCTTCCTCATCACAGGTTGGTACAAAGCTTATTTTCCACACACTAATAGATCATACATATTAGAGAGCAATTTTTATTGCTTGCACCGATGACAACTTACTTGAAGGATCTTATTCAACCCATAGGTAGGTATGGTGGACTCTCATGGCAAAACTGGGTTGAAGGTTTATGGATGCACAAGTAGTATCTCTACTTGGTGCGGGAGTTTTGGCTAATATGAGGTGGAAGCAATCATCACATGCTAAGGGATCTCTAATCGTATAACATTGTTTGGAACCAAGCAAACACAATTCATTATGTTGTCTTCCTTGTCCAACATCTACTCCTAAGCATGTAATAGTTTGGTGAGTGCTCACAATTGTAAAAAGTGTCTAAGATGATATATTTATATGCGAACCTCTCTTTCCTTATTACCTCTTATTAATTGCAACAATGACTAAGGTCTATGTTGATTTATTCTCAACAAGTTTCAATCATCATACGTGTCATATGTGAAGCTATCACTTTCCATAAGATCGTCTCATGATCTTTCATGCTATCGTTATTTTCATACTTTTGATCACGACATAAAGCAAAGCCCTTGACTAAGATACTCTTTATTATATAGCTCGGAAGCTCGAATACATAGGGGGAGAGACAAAAGCAAAAGACTAAAACTAAACACTAAAGACTTATTCCTCTAAGAAAAGAAATAAAAACTGAAAAGGAAAGAACTAAAACAAAGGTAAAAGCAAAAGATATAAAGGTGATACGATACCACGACAACTCCCCCAAGCTTGGCAGAAGCCAAGGGGATTACCCATACCAATGCTTAGTTGTCTTCCTTTGGTGGTGATGGTGGTGGTATTGTTGGAGTAGTCTGATCCTCCGTCTTCCAAGGCATAGGTGCTCCATCATGGCAGGATGAACGAGTCGCTGGAATCCTCAAATCTGCAGCCAACATTATTGATTTAAATCTATACTCATACTCACAGTTTTGGTTCTCCAGGTCATAGATCTGGCCCTGAAGTTGGTCAACCCTATCATAGAGCCTGGAGAGGTGTTTCCCAATGTCAATGGCATCCATCTTGTGATTGCTGGTGAACTCCGTGACCATCATGTGGTTGGCGTTGAGTCCACGCTCCACCATCCCTTGGCACTTGAAGACTTGTTGCTCCTTTGCTTCGAGCCTCGTCTCCATGCTTCCGGTCTTCTTAGGCCCCTCAACATCACGGATGTGCAACATCCCCTCGCTCATCTTGATAGATTGAGGGTGTTTCAGCAATTTCGTGAGGTAGGGATTGATGACCTTCTCTAAGATCTTGTCCTTAGGAGCGTTTGGGGAAGTCATGATGATCTAGATCTGTCACAGAAACAGGCTCAAAACGAAAACAGAGGAAAACTGCGCGATACGGAGATCAAAACCTTCGGGCGAATATATATTGATTTTTTCTGGACCAGAAGGAGTGCCCCGCAAGAAAACGATAATTGTATAGCAGGACATAATCACCTACATTGAACTCTCGTTTCTGTATTCGTTTGTCGTGCTATCTCTTAACCTTTTCCTCGAACAACTTGGCATTCTCATATGCCTGGGCCCTCCATTCATCTAATGAGCTGATATCAAACAACCGCTTCTCACCGACAAGTTTGAAATCGAAGTTGAGCTCTTTGATTGCCCAATAAGCTTTGTGTTCCAGCTCAAGAGGTAAGTGACAGGACTTACCGTAAACCATTTTATACGGCGACATGCCCATGGGATTCTTATAAGCAGTTCTATAAGCCCATAGTGCATCGTCAAGTTTGCTAGACCAATTATTTCGAGATCTATTGATGGTCTTTTGTAGGATCAATTTGATCTCTCTATTACTCAACTCCACTTGACCACTAGACTGAGGATGATAAGGAGATGCAACTCTATGGTTGACATCATACTTAGCGAGCATCTTGCGGAAAACACCATGAATGAAGTGTGAACCGCCATCAGTCATCAGATATCTAGGGACTCCAAATCTTGGGAAAATGACTTATTTAAGCATCTTAATAGAGGTGTGGTGATCAGCATTTTTAGTGGGAATAGCCTCTACCCACTTGGTGACATAATCCACAGCAACTAAGATGTGAGTGTACCCATTGGAACTCGGGAAGGGTCCCATATAATCAAAGCCCCATACATCAAATGGTTCTATGACAAGTGAATAGTTCATAGGCATTTCCTGATGCTTCCTCATGTTCCTATTCTTTGGCATTCGTCACAAGACAAGACAAACTTACAGGCATCCTTGAAGAGAGTGGGCCAATAGAAACCTGATTGCAATACCTTATGGGCAGTTCTATCTCTAGCGTGGTGTCCTCCGTAGGCTTCGGAATGACACTTCTGACAGATCTGTCCCTGTTCATGTTCAGGCACACAACGTCTAATAACACCATCTACTCCTTCCTTATAAAGGTGAGGATCATCCCAAAAGTAGTGTCTCAAATCAAGGAAGAATTTCTTCTTTTGCTGATAGGTGAAACTGGGTGGTATGTATTTGGCTACGATATAATTTGCATAATCGGCATACCACGGTGCACTATGTGAAGTGCGGATGACATTTAATTGCTCATCAGGAAAGCTGTCATCAATAGGTCGTGGGTCATCAAGGACATTCTCTAGCCTGGACAAGTTATCTGCTACAGGGTTATCAACACCCTTTCGGTCAACGACGTGCAAATCAAATTCCTGTAGCAGGAGAACCCATCTGATCAGCCTAGGCTTAGCGTCCTTCTTCTCCATAAGGTACTTAATAGCAGCATGATTAGAGTGAATAGTGACTTTGGAGTCAACTATGTAAGGTCTGAAGTTTTCACATGCAAACACGACTGCTAAAAACTCCTTTTACGTAGTGGCATAGTTTCTTTCGGGAGTGTCTAGAGTTTTACTAGCGTAGTGAATAACATTCATCTTCTTGTCAACTCTTTGTCCTAGAACATCACCAACAGCATAATCACTAGCGTCGCACATGATTTCAAAGGGCAAGTTCCAGTCAGGTGGTTGAACGATAGGTGCGATTATCAAAGCCTTCTTAAGTATTTCGAAGGCTTCCTCACAATACTCATCAAAAACAAAAGGAACATCCTTCTGCAAGAGGTTGGTAAGAGGCCTAGAAATCTTAGAGAAGTCCTTAATGAACCTTCTATAGAAACCAGCATGACCTAGGAAACTTCGTATACCTCTGATATCTGTGGGGCAAGGCATTTTCTCAATTGCATCAATCTTAGCCTTATCAACTTCAATGCCTCTTTCAGAGATTTTGTGTCCTAAGACGATGCCTTCATTAACCATAAAGTGGCACTTCTCCCAATTCAAGACGAGGTTGGTATCTTCGCATCTCTGTAAGACTCGATCAAGGTTATTGAGGCAATCATCAAAGGAAGACCCGTAAATGGAGAAGTCATCCATGAAAACCTCGACAATCTTTTCACAAAAGTCAGAGAATATAGCCATCATACATCTTTGAAAGGTGGCAGGTGCATTGCATAAGCCAAAAGGCATACGTCTATAAGCAAAGGTACCGAAGGGACAGGTGAAAGTGGTTTTCTCCTGATCAGATTGTGCAACAGGTATTTGCGAGAAACCTGAATAACCGTCTAGAAAGTAGAAGTGTGTGTGTTTGGATAGCCTTTCTAGCATTTGGTCGATAAATGACAAAGGATAATGATCTTTCCTGGTTGCCTTGTTCAGTTTCCGGAAGTCTATCACCATCCTATAGCCAGTAATAATCCTTTGTGGGATTAATTCATCCTTATCATTAGGAACGACGGTGATACCTCCCTTCTTAGGTACGCAATGTACTGGACTTACCCAATCACTATGAGCAACAGGATAAATGATTCCTGCTTCCAGAAGCTTTAATATTTCTTTTCTAACGACCTCTTTCATCTTAGGATTTAATCTCCTTTGATGATCAACAACTGGTTTAGAATCAGGATCGGTTTTAATCTTGTGCTGACATAGAGTGGGACTAATATCCTTAAGATCATCAAGAGTATATCCAATAGCAAGACGGTGCTTCCTCAGAGTTCTTAGTAACTTCTTACCTTCGTGCTCTGAGAGGAGAGCACTAATAATAACAGGATATTTCTCCTTCTCATCAAGATAGGCATACTTAAGAGTATCAGGCAACTGTTTAAGCTCGAACACAGGATCACCCTTCGGTGGGGGAGGATCCCCAAGCAGTTCAACACGGACATTATTCTTGAGAATAGGATATTGTTCTAAGAAAATTTTATCTATCTCATCTCTCTCCTCCATATGCAAATCATTTTCATGCTCAAGCAGATATTGCTCTAAAGGATCCATAGGAGGTACGGCAATAGAGGCAAGAGCAATGATTTCATCCTTACCAGACGACTCTTTTTCATGGGGTTGTCTTCCAAACTTGGAGAAGTTAAATTCATGAGACACACCCTCGAAACTAATAGTGACGGTCTGCTTAATGCAATCAATGTGAGCATTGACAGTGTTGAGAAAGGGTCTACCAAATATGATGGGACAAAAGCTATCCTGTGCGGTACCAAGGACGAGGAAATCAGTAGGATACTTCGTCTTACCACACAAGACTTCTACGTCTCTGACAATTCCGAGATGGCAGATAGTGTCTCTATTAGCTAGCGTAATAGTGACATCAATGGGTTCTAGCTTAGCAGGTGCAATCTCATCTTTGATTTCATCATATAGAGAACGGGGTATTGCACTAACACTAGCTCCCATATCACATAAACCATGGTAACAGTGATCTCCTATCTTGACAGAAACAACGGGCAGGCCAACTACAGTCCGTGTTTGTCTTTCGCGTGAGGTTTAGCAATTCTATCGGAGTCATCACAGAATTTGATAACATGCCCGTCTACGTCTTCGGCTAAGAGATCTTTGATAATAGCAACACTAGGTTCAACTCTAATCTCCTCAGGGGGTGCAAGTGGTCTAATGTAACCCCTACGTATCATAGTTGGAGCTTTAGAATAATCCTTTATCCTAGCAGGGTATGTTGGTTTCTCAGTGTAGGCACAAGGAACAACACGATCACTAAAAGCAATGACTTCCTCCTCAACTAGATTGGTTTTGACTATGTTGCTTTCTACAGGAGGATGATACTTAAACCACTTCTCTTTGGGAAGATCAACATGAGCAGCAAAAGATTCACATAGAGAAGCTACTATCTCAGAGTCAAGTCCATACTTAGCGCTAAAATCTCTAAAAGTGTTTGTCTCAACAAAAGATTTAACACAATCAAACTGGAAATTCATACCTGACTCCTTACCTTCCTCCAGCTCCCAATATTCAGAGTTACGTTTGATTCTCTCCAATAAATTCAACTTGTGGTCAATATCCTTCTTCATAAAAGAAACGGTACAAGAAGTGACAAGCATGGTACGATCTTCATGAGAAAGCCGAGCATAAAAGTTTTGAGTGATAATTTATCTCGAGAGCTCATGATTGGGGCATGAATATAGCATTCATTTAAGTCTCCCCCAAGCTTGAGCTATGCTTTCCCTGTCACGAGGCCAAAAGTTGTAAATATAATTCCGATCACGATGTACTAAATGCATAGGATAAAACTTTTGATGAAATTCCAATTTCAACCGATTGTAGTCCCATGATCCAGTATCATCACATAGCCTATACCATGTCAACGCCTTATCCTTCAAAGATAAAGGAAAGACTTTCTTCTTTACATCATCCTCGGGCAAACCTGCAAGCTTAAATAAACCACAAACTTCATCTACATAGATCAGATGCAAGTCTGGATGTGAAGATCCATCTCCTGTAAAATGATTAGCCAGCAGTTTCTCAAGCATACCCGAAGGAATTTCATAAAAGATATTTTCAGTAGGTACCTCAGGTTGAGGAACAACTCCTCGTGCTTCCGTTTGTGGTGAAGATACCCCGAACAAACTCCTCAAAGGAACAATTTCCATAGTGACAAGTGACAATAAATTTCAGCACAGTATATAAATGTTTCCTTCCCAATTCCCACTTACCAAAGGCGCTTCACTCCCCGGCAACGGCGCCAGAAAAGAGTCTTGATGACCCACAAGTATAGGGGATCAAGCGTAGTCCTTTCGATAAGTAAGAGTGTCGAACCCAACGAGGAGCAAAAGGCTCTGATAAACCGTTTTCAGCAAGGTAATAACTGCAAGCACTGAAAGTAGCGGTAACAAGTGATGGTGTAGTGAGGTGAAACGTAGCAAGCGAAAAGTAACAAGTAAAAAGTAGTAGAAATGGTGCAGCAAGTGGCCCAATCCCTTTTGTAGCAAGGGAAAGCCTGAACAAAGTCTTATAAGAGGAAAAATGCTCCCGAGGACACACGGGAATTTCTGTCATGCTAGTTTCATCATGTTCATGTGATTCGCGTTTGTTACTTTGAAAGTTTGATATGTGGGTGGACCGGCGCTTGGGTACTGCCCTTACTTGGACAAGAATCCCACTTATGATTAACCCCTCTCGCAAGCATCCGCAACTACGTAAGAAGAATTAAGACAACGTCTAACCATAGCATTAAACTAGTGGATCCAAATCAGCCCCTTACGAAGCAACACATAGACTGGGGTTTAAGCTTCTGTCACTCCAGCAACCCATCATCTACTTACAACTCCCCAATGCCTTCCTCTAGGCCCAAATATGGTGAAGTGTTATGTAGTCGACGTTCACATAACACCACTATAGGAAAAGACAACATACAACATATCAAAATACCGAACGAATACCAAACTCACATGACTATTATTAGCATGACTTATCCCATGTCCTCGGGAACAAAGTGACTACTCACAAAGCATAATCATAATCATGATCAGAGGTGTAATGAATAACATCAAGGATCTGAACATAAACTCTTCCACCAAGTAATCCAACTAGCATCAACTACAAAGAGTAATCAACACTACTAGCAACATTACAAGTACCAATCAGAGTCGTGAGACGGAGATTGGTTACAAGAGATGAACTAGGGATTGAAGAGGAGATGGTGCTGATGAAGATGCCTCCCCTCCGACGAGAGGAGTGTTGGTGATGACGATGGCGATGATTTCCCCCTCCGGGAGGGAAGTTTCCCCGGCAGGATCGTCCTGCCGGAGCTCTATATTGGATATGTTCAAGTTCCGCCTCGTGGCGGCGGTGAAACCACAAAAAATCTCCCGATTGATTTTTTCTGGAACGAAACCCTTCATATAGCAAAAGAGGGGGGCAGTGGGCCGTCCGGGAGCCCACAAGCTTACTAGCCGCCACCAGGGGGTGGCGACTACCAGGCTTGTGGCGCCCTGGTAGCTCCCCTCTGGTACTTCTTTCGCCCAGTATTTTTTATATAATCCCAAAAAATTCCACGTAAATTTTCAGGACATTCGGAGTTGTGCAGAATAGTGGACTAAGATTTGCTCCTTTTCCTGTCCAGAATTCCAGCTGCCTGAATTCTCCGTCTTCAAATAAACCTTGCAAAATAAGAGAGAAAAGGAATAAATATGGTACCACAAAGTAATATAGCAGCCCATAAAGCAATAAATATCAACATGAAAGCATGATGCAAAAAGGACGTATCAATCACTAACTTCAACACAAGTATTTCTATATTCACAACACCCTACTAACATAACTCTTAATATTACCAAATCCACGTCTCAAAACTAATTGAGAGGAATCAAAACTTCTCTTTCTACTCAATGCACAAGAAGAATGAGGTTTTTGTATCCTCTTTGGGTATCTATCACCTTTGGGACTACTTTCATAGCACAAGCCAACTACCAAGTCACGCACCGTCGTGCTCTAAAAGATCTAAGTGAAGCACATAGAGCAAAATTATCTAGCTCAAAAGATATAAGTGAAGCACGATGAGCATTCTAGCAAAATCACGATGAGTGCGTGTCTATGTCAAAAGGTGTGCATCAAGGATGATTGTGACACAACAAAAATAAAAGACTCCTACGATACAAGACGCTCCAAGCAAAACACATATCATGTGGTGAATAAAAATATAACTCCAAGTAATGTTACCGATGGATTGAAGACGAAAGAGGGGATGCCTTCCCGGGGCATCCCCAAGCTTAGGCTTTTTGGTGTCCTTGAATTTTGCTTGGGATGCCTTGGGCATCCCAATCTTGAGCTCTTTCCACTCCTTATCTCTTTGTCCATGATAACATCACCCAAAACTTGAAAACTTCACAACACAAAACTTAAACAGAAACTCGTGATAACATTAGCACAAGAAAACAAACTACCACCTCTTTAGGTACTGTAGCAATCTTGATTTTTATTTATATTGGTGTTAGGCTACTGTATTCTCACCTTTCCATGGCTAGTACCCCCCGATACTATCCATAGTTTCATCAAAACAAGCAACCAACTCAACAAAAACCGAATCTGTCAAAAACAGACCAGTGTGTAGCAATCTGTATACTTCGTATACTTCTGGTACCTCAAACATTCTGAAAAATTACTACTGCCTCGGCAAAAAGAATATCAACCAGCAACAAAATGAATCAACTCAAAATCTCTTTCTGAATAAAAATGAAAAATAATCTCGTGAGGGAAAAGTTTCTGTCTTTTTCCAACAGGATCAAACAACCATCACAAAGACTAGTCATAAAGGTTTTGCTTGGCTCAAACACAAAAAGAAACACAAAAAACACAATCATAAGAGAATTGTGATGGTGTGGACGCAACAAAATAGAAATAAAAAGATAAATTCATTGGGTTGCCTCCCAACAAGCGCTATTGTTTAACGCCCTTAGCTAGGCATTGATAAATCAATGATGCTCACACAAAAGACAAGAATTGAAGCACAACGAGAGCATCATAAAGCATGTGAAAATCACATCTAAGTCTAACATACTTCCTATGCATAGGAATTTTATAGGAAAATAGATTGTCAAGACAACCAATAGTTGCCATATGCAAGGAAGAAGAAAGAGACAATAGCAATCTCCACATAACGAGAGGTAATTTGGTAACATGAAAGTTTCTACCACAATATTTTCCTTTCTCATAGCAATTACACGTGGGATCATAATCAAATTCAACAAAATAGCTACCACAAAGGATATTCTTTTCATGATCCACATGCATGCAAAGTTGACGCTCTTCAAAAATAGTGGGATTATCATCAACTAAAGTCATGACTTCTCCAAACCCACTTTCAATATTATTGCAAATATCATTGCAACAAGTAGTGGACATAGCAAAACTAGCATCGCCAACCTTAGGGTTTTGCATATTTTTAGCATGATTGCCATTACTAGAATTTATAATGAAATCATTGCAATCATTCTTTTCATTCAAGGAGCCCTCGTGAATCATTTCATAAATTTCTTCATCACGATTTTCAGATTCACGCATCTCAAGCAAAACTCCATAGAGAAATTCAATTGCACTCAACTCACTAGCAATTGGTTCCACATAAGTGGATCTCTTAAAGAGATTAGCAAGTGGGTGAGGATCCATATCAATAGATTTTCAGCAAGCTAAGATGCAAGCATATTGAAGGCACATAGCACTCAAGCAAAGGAAAGGCAAGCGAGAGAAAAGGGCGAACGAAAAAGGAAAACGAGAAAAGGCAAATATTTTTGTAATTTTTTTGTTTTTTCAGAAGTGGGGGAGAGGAAAACGAGAGGCAAAAAAAAGTAAATGCAATATATGAGTTTGGGACACTTACTTGGATGAGTTCTTGACTTGATCCTCCCCGGCAACGGCGCCAGAATATCTTCTGCTGCGGGAACAGACAACAGTGCCAGAGATTGACACGTTGACGAAGGCTGGGCTTGCGTTGGTTTTTCCCTTGAAGAGGAAAGGGTGGTGCAGCACAGGAGCAGTAAGTATTTCCCTCAGTTTGAGAACCAAGGTATCAATCCAGTAGGAGAATCTCGTCAAGTCTAGAGTACCTGCGCAAACACAAACGAGCTTGCACCCAACGATATAAAGGGGTTGTCAATCCCTTCAAGATTGATTGCAAAGTGAGATCTGAAGGCGGAAAGTGCAACGAAGTAAAAGAGTAAGGCTGAAAATATGGTGTGGAGTAGACCCGGGGCCCATAGTGTTCACTAGAGGCTTCTCTCAAAATATCAAATATTAAGGTGGGTGAACAAATTACTGTTGAGCAATTGATAGAACCGCGCAAAGTCATGACGATATCTAAGGCAATGATCATACATATAGGCATCAAGTCCGAGACAAGTAGACCGATACTTTCTGCATCTACTACTATTACTCCACATATCGACAGCTATCCAGCATGCATCTAGTGTATTGAGTTCATGACGAACAAAGTAACGCCTTAAGCAAGATGACATGATGTAGAGAGATAAACTCAAACTAATGATGAAAACCCCATCTTTTTACCCTTGATGGCAACAACACGATGTGTGCCTCGCTAACCCTTCTGTCATTGGGTGAGGTCACCGCACGGTATGAACCCAAAACCAAGCACTTCTCTCATTGGAAGAATCATAGATCAAGTTGGCCAAACAAAAACCACAACTTGAAGAGAATTACAAGGATATGAAATTATGCATAAGAGAGATCAGAAGAAACTCAAATAAGATTCATAGATAATCTGATCATAAATCCACAATTCATTGGATCTTGAAAAACACACCGCAAAAGAAGATTACATCGGATAGATATCCATGAAGATTATGGAGAACTTTGTATTGAAGATCCAAGAGAGAGAAGAAGCCATCTAGCTACTTGCTATGGACCCGTAGGTCTATGGTGAATTACTCACGCATCATCGGAGAGGTCATGGTGTTGATGAAGAAGCCCTCCGTATCCGAATCCCCCCTCCGGCAGAGCACCAGAACGTGCCCTAGATGGGACCTTGCGCAGAAAGAAGCTTGCGGCGGCGGAAAAGTACTTTCAATGATCTCCTGATTTTTTTTGGAATTTTTGGGAATATATAGGCGAAAGACCTAGGGCAGAGGTGGCCCAGGGAGCCCACAAGCCTGGGAGGCGCGGGCCCCCCATGGCCGCGGCTAGGGGGCTTGTAGGGTCCCTGGTGGCCCCCTGCCCTGGTTCTCATGCTCCCCAATCTTCTTGTGTTTCGGAAAAAATCTTTTTGGAAGTTTCGTTCTGTTTGGACTCCGTTTAAAATCCTCCTCTGAAAAGGGTCAAAAACACGGAAAAAACAGGAACTGGCACTTGGCACCGAGTTAATAAGTTAGTCCCAAAAAAGATATAAAAGGCATACAAAACATCCAAAGTTTGACAAGATAATAGCATGGAACTATGAAAAATTATAGATACGTTGGAGACGTATCAAGTACCTAAAAACTAGGAGATCCAGGAATACCAACTATACCATGTTCCATCAAAAGTAACTATGTGAAAACTGCTTTATGTGGTCTAGGAGCTGGTGTTAGTGTTATGCCTTTGTCTTTATACAAAAGACTTGACTTGAGTAAAATCTAACCTACAGAAATTTTGTTGCAAATGGTTGACAAATCAACTGCCATACCTATCTGTATTTGTGAGGATGTAGCCGTTGTTGTTGCAAACGCTCCTATCTTGACAGGTTTCGTTATACTTGATATGTCCGAGGACGACAACATGTCGATTATCCTTCGTAGACCTTTCTTAAATACTGTAGGGGGTGTTATTGATTGCAATAAAAGCAAAGTCACTTTTCATATCAATGGTAAAGAACATACGCTGCATTTTCTGAGGAAACAATTTCAAGTGAATGGTGTTAATGTTATTGAAAACTATGTGACTACCACCCATGTAAGTTTTCAACTACCTCTACCTATTGCCAAAAATAAATATGAGATACTTATTGTTAGGTATATGCACATCCCCGTTTAGGTAACTTATTGCTTTACGAAAATTCTTTGGATTCATGCTAATTGGAAGTGGTTGTTAATAAGAATTGATCAACCTTCTTAATGAATCATTTTAAAGAGGCATGAAGTTGATGAATTCACTAAGCACAACTCTCTATACCCCACTTCATTTTTCCTATTATTTTTATTCAAATACAATAAATGTCATGATTATCGTGTTTTCTAAATTTTTCCATGCAATAAAAATGTGCCCAAAAATAAAAGTTCTCTGAATGACCTGAAATTTTTCACATGAATTTTTCTAAATATTTGGGAATATCTGGCACTAAAAACACTGCAGGGGATGTCATTGGTGGCCAGTAGGCACCAGGGCGCGTCACCCCCTGGCGCACCCAGGTGGGTAGTGGGCCCCTCGGGGGCCCCCTCACTCATCCCTTCACTTCACAGCCTCTCTTACCTCCAGAAATAAAATATATGTAGCTCTCTCTCTCTCGTGGTCTTGCTCTCAAACCCGCGGATTTCGAACTCTTTGCTTGAAACTCCGTTTTTGAAGTTGTTTTGGGAGATTGTTCCTTGCATGTAACTCCCCCACTGCTCCAATTAATTTCTGCTTTAGTGGTCTATCTTACAAGTAATAAGCTACTCTAGGTGATGATGTAGATGAGCTTGCATATTGAATTCTTGGATTTCCAAGTAGTTTGAATCCATGTTTAAGCTCTAGGCATCCTTATGAGTAGTTGCTATCATTCTTGTGAAATTTGTTACCTTTATTTTGTGACCCAAAAAATTTCAGAAATTTGTACGTAGGAATAATTAGCTGGTTCAAGAGGAGTTCTTCGAGGAGGAAGTCCTCGGAGGCATCATCGAGTGAGACTCTGATACGACGGTCTTATGCTGAGCCAAGTGAAAGTTCGGTGCGAGAAGCCCACACAAAATCGTGCCTTTGGCCAAGTGATGACTTCATGTTGGGTGTAGGAATTAAGAAAGAATTTTACCAATACAATCATAATATTGAGCTCGCACACTTCATCGCAGATAAGTGCACGCAACATTATCATGTGACGGAACTTTCACTAAATGGTTTAAATTTTATCCTCGAGAATTCAAAGTCTGATTTAACCTGTATGAAAATGCCTTCATCATGTCTCTATATGATTTCTGTGATGCATGTAAAATTACATGTTGAGGTTCGCTAGACGAACCACCAAAATCTAAATATGAGGCATTTTTATCTAGTCTTTGCTTTGGTGAAGATAGGGGAGTAACTCAAGGTAGAATAAATAGTATACACTTTCCTTCAGTTAGTTACCTAGCACTCTTTAATGGAAAATGTATAGAGGGCAAGCAATATTGTAGTAACTTATGTGCCCCAGACTTGAATTTGTTGCATACCACGTTAACTGGAATTAAATGATATAATCTTGGAGCAATCGTAGTACGCGGGTTGCAACGTAACTCTAACACTGGCCATTTTTATTGCAGGGTTTATAACTCCCGTTTAGCTAAAAAGTGTAGTGTGTCACTGCGGTCTAGCGATCCTATTCTTCCTACTCAGTACTTAGATTTTGAGCCCATGAAGCGCCACAAGTTCATAAAGGCCACACCTAGTGATTATGACTACAAACTAATCTTTAATGAGAAACCTATTGTGCCTGTTATTTCACCCGCACCTTCCCTCTTTAATTATTGTATGTTGTCATCAATTACCAAAAGGGGGAGATTGAAAGCACATATGCTCCCTTGGTGATTCTCATAATTCATGACATCATACATTGTCTCTTGGCCTAACACTTTTACCTAGATATTTTAGGAATAGTCCATGGAGAGCTTTGGCTAAAGGTTTATGTGGAGATGCCCCTTGACGCAAGAAAGGAATAGTATTGACTCAAGCTTCAAGCTAGAAGACTCTTCATTTTATATTCGTGAGAAATCACTTTTGAGTCCATTGGAAAGCCAATACTATTAAAACGGGGTGAGGTAGTAAAATGAACTGATTGCTCAAAGTGCTCAAAGTTGGCCACCAAAACACTCAGTCATTTTCCCAAATATCCAGTCTTTCAAAATTCCATATACACGAATTCAGTGTCACCAACTTTCACATATCGGACCCACCGAGTTTGACCTCACACACAAACCCTAGCCATTCCCACTAAATCGATGAAACCGAATCCATATAGGTGCTACCGAGTTTGGGTGACCAACTTTTGGGTGCCTCAGTACACAAAATCAAAATTTCCAAGTTTGAGTATCGGTGCCACCGAGTTTATCCATCTGACCGTTAGCAACCTTTTCGGTGCCATCGAGTTTCATATATCAGTCTCACCGAGATTCAAAAGTTGCTTCCTTTGTGCTAATCGGTACCATCGAGTTTTTCACTTTGTTGTCACCGAGTTTGCCACTTTGTGTGTAACGGTTGGATTTTGTGTGATGCCTATATATATCCCTTCACCCACCTCTCATTCGTGGGAGAAGCACTCAGAACACACACTTTGTTTCCAAATCCATTTTCTGAGAGAGAACGACCTGCTCATGTGTTGAGACCAAGATGTTCCAATGCAATCATTTGAAACTTGAACGCTAGCCTCCCCAAACTACTTTCCACCAAATCAACCTCTCCGACCCATGCATATTCTGTGAGAGAGTGATTTCGTGTTGTGGAGACTATCTTTAGAAGCACAAGAGCAAGGAGTTCATTGATCTACCACGTCTATTACCTTTTGGAGGGTGGTGCCTCCTAGATTGGTTAGGTGTCGCTTGGGAGCCTCCTACTTCATGTTGTGGAGTTGAACCAAGATGTTTGTAAGGGCAAGGAGATCGCCTACTTCGTGAAGATCTACCATTAGTAAGGCTAGTCCTTCGTGGGAAGAAGCCTTGGTGGAATAGACAAGGTCGCTTCTTTGTGGACCCTCCGTGTGTGGAGCTCTCCTTAGACTCTCGCAGTCGTTACCCTCCGTGGGTTGAAGTATCCACTAACATGGAAGTACGATAGCCCCACCTATCGGAACCATGCCAAAAATCCTTGTGTCAACCTCATGCGTTTGATCTTCCTACCTTACTACTCTACATTACACTTGCATGTTTTATATTCCGCTGCTATACTCTTAGAACTGCATGTGTAGGGTGTACTAGACTTGTTATAACTTCTCGATTTCTGCCTTCCTTGAAATTGGGGTAGGCTAGGAACTTTATCTTGACAAGTAGTCTAGGATTCAAGACTTCAACCAAAAGGATAAATTTCTTCGGGAAGAGCAGCCAAGACCAGAATACCCATTTGAATTTAGTAACCAAATATTTCCTCCTTACCTCTACCTCTTAATTCTCGGGACAAGAATTTATTTTAGTGGTGGACAGTTGAGACATCCCCAGATTAGGCTACAATAACCCCCACTAATCAAGCTACAGTAATCCCACGCTAACGATGCCATGTCACCAAAATTAAATTTGTTAGACTTTACTTTGATCCTAACCGAGTCCAATTTCTAATTTAAAATAAAGGCTAATTATTATTTCTTCAAATATGAAAAACTAAAATGTTCATAGTGTTGCAAATATTTCTTGGATAATTGCCATGGTGAAACCAACATTTTCTCAAATGGTTATATTCCCTAAAACATTAAAGATAGAGGCCAAAGCGATGATTTGAAGGCTTTTTAAATTGTAAAATTTGCAAACTACTTTAATTAAATCTTGAACTTTTTGAGGGAGTGCACAATATTGCATTAGTAATAATGGGCCAAGCTCCACATTTTTACTAAGCCTATTTATTAATTAAAGAACTAAAAAACAGAAAATAAATAAAGAACATAGAAATAAAATAAAGAAAAGGCTCAAAAAACAAAACAAAACAAAAGAAGGCCAGCCCTCCCCCCTTATTAGGCCTCGGCCGAGCTGGCCACTAGGTCGGCCCGACCGCCCACCCGGGGGGCTATACCCCCTCCCCACCATCAACCCCCACCCTGACCCTCATTCGCCCCCATCCTCCCCTCCTCTGGATCTGGATCGGGGAACCGCCCCGACCCCGACGCCCCCACCGCTAGCGCCCTCCCCGATCGGGCGCCCGTAACCGGCCCTCCTCACCGGCGTTGGCGCCTCCCCCCGACCGTCGATGCCACCCCCCGCCATCGCCGGCGACATCCTCCCCATCGGACCGCGTTGCCGCTCCTCCCCGAGCCCACAGCCACCCTTCTCCACACACCGGTGAGCCCTCCACAGGCTCCTCCCCCATCTCCTTCCCCCCTCACACACGGTGACCACCCTCTTCCCACTTTCGGCGGCCTCACTACAGCAAACTCCCCGGCCACAACTGGTCGTGGCTGCCGCCCACCTCTGCTCTGTCGTGCAACCCCCCCTCCATGTCGCTGTTGCGCCGTAGCCACTGGAACCCGCTCGCGCCGCACGGGCCCTGACGGCCAGGCCACTCCCCGCTCCTCACCAGGCGTGCTCGCATGCGCCCTAGTCGCGTCTGCCTCGCTACTGCTCGCCGCCCCGCATGCAGTCGATTGTTGTCGTCCCCCTAGCTCCCGTCTGGCCATGGCCCTGGATGGCACCGACCATGTCTCCGGCCGCTGTCGTTGGCCTCGGCCTCCTCACCCCCCTCCCCCCGACCGGCCACCACAGATTCCCCCCCCCTTTTAGATATTTTGGGGCCATCCCCCCCCCCCTGCAGAGACTGACAACACGGGCCCACGCCCCTCCTTATTAGAACGAAATTTAATAAAAGAAAAAATAGATAAAATTATTATATTAATAGTAAGTAATACACTAATAAAGTAATTAATTAGTTGATTTAATTAACTCCTAATTAATTAAATAATTAATTTGGTACTTATTTTGTCTAATTTAATTAAAGTATTTAATTAGAGTAATTAGATAATATTAACAACCAGTTAAGATTAATGTGAGAATGACAGGTGGGTCCAACCCCCCTTCATTAAATATGGTTAATGATTAATTGAACCTAATTAAAATGTGACTATGACGTGCGGGATCCACTAGTAAGATTTGATGAGTCAACTCACTTTTGAGTGCTCATGTCAACATGACATCATGCTGATGTCATAAATGATTGTTTGATTAAAACAAATTTATTTAATGTCTGAATATTATAAAAATTAAAAATTAATATAAAATAATGTGTAATCCGGATTAAAATAATTTGTACATGAAAATAGATGAGAAGAACGAGACGAACGAGAATCCGGCGTGTGGAGACCCGGGAAATATCGTCAGATATTTTCTCGATCCGTCTATAAAATGACTAATACTGCGTTAGTGCATGCCTAGCCATGCATATTGCCATGCCATGCATCGTGTTGCATTTGTGCATTATATTTATTGTTTCTTCCCCCACTTCTTACCGGTAGACCCCAAGGCTGACGCTGTTGTCGGGTACGACTACCCACCTCACGACCATCCCTTTGCCGCAGAGCAACAAGGCAAGCAAACCCCCCTTGATCATTCATATATCGCCTATTTCTTTCTCCCTCATGCTTGCATTACATTTTTCTATTGTTGTAGTTAGCTCCTATATCTGATGCATAGCCTGTTTTTGATGAACTGTTACCTTATAGTACCGCACTTTAAACTGCATAGTATAGATGGAGCAATGATCCCCTTTGACTATTATTCCAGTTGCTCGTGCTTTTTCATCAAGCCTCGATCATCTGATCGATGAGTCAAGACTCTTCATAGCACTCACACACCCCTTAGTTGTACGACACTGTAGAGGTACTATCGAGTACCGAGGGTGACACCTCGATACGTACTCCTGATGTTAGCTTTGCAGTGTAGATGACCGGTGGTGGTTCTCGGAGGGTGAATCCTCCTTCACCACCTCCGATAAATGACTCCGGTGTAAAACCCATCAAGCGTAGACCATCGAGAGTGATTAGTCCTTGGCCATCTTGACGGTTACATCATTCGGAATCCATCGAGGGTGATACCTCGGATCTCTTGATAACCCACAAGTATAGGGGATCGCAACAGTTTTCGAGGGTAGAGTAATCAACCCAAATTTGTTGATTCGACACAAGGGGAAGCCAAAGAATATTCTCGAGTATTAGCAGTTGAGTTGTCAATTCAACAACACCTGAAAGACTTAGTATCTGCAGCAAAGTTTCAGTAGCAAAGTAGTGTGATAGTAACGGTAGGAGTAGTGACAGCAGTAGAAGTGACAGCAGTAGCAGTAAAGTAACTTAGCAAGGACCAGAGGGAAAAGACTCGTAGGCATCGGATCGGTGATGGATAATTATGTCGGATGACATTCATCATGTAACAGTTATAACATAGACTGATATGTAACTAGCTCCAGTTCATCAATGTAATGTAGGCATGTATTCCGTATTTAGTCATACGTGCTTATGGCAAAGAAATTGCATGACATCTATTGTCCATCCTTCCCGTGGCAGCGGGGTCCTAATGGAAACTAAGAGATATTAAGGTCTCCTTTTAATAGAGAATCGGAACAAAGCATTAGCACATAGTGAATACATGAACTCCTCATACTATGGTCATCTCCGGGAGTGGTTCCTCCTATTGTCTCTCCGGGGTTGCCGGGTCATAACACATAGTAGGTGACTACAACTTGCAAGATAAGATCAAGAACACATATATATTGATGAAAACATAATAGGTTAAGATCTGAAATCATGGCACTCGGGCCCTAGTGACAAGCATTAAGCATAGCAAAGTAGTAGCAACATCAATCTTAGAACATAGTGGATACTAGGGATCAAACCCCATCAAAACTAACTCGATTACATGATAGATCTCATCCAACCATCACCGTCCAGCAAGCCTATGATGAGATTACTCACGAACGATGAAGAGCATCATGGAATTGGTGATGAAGGATGGTTGGTGATGACGACGACGTTGATTTCCCCTCTTCGGAGCCGAGAACGGACTCTAGATCTGCCTTCCAGAGGAAGAACAGGTGGTGGTGGCGGCTCCTTATCGTGAAACGAGATGAATTCTTCTCTCTTAATTTTTTTCTCGGCGAGAGAGAATATATAGAGCTAGAGTTGGAGGTTGCGGAGCCACGAGGGCCTCACAAGCCTGCCACGCGCGGCCAGGGGGGCCGCGCCTCCTGGGCTTGTGGGCTCCTGGCTCCGCATCTCCAGGTAATTCTTGCGCTAGTATTTTTTATATATTCCACAAAAAATCCTCGTAAATTTCCAGGTCATTCCGAGAACTTTTATTTCTGCGCAAAAACAACACCATGGCAATTGTGCTAAAAACAGCGTTAGTCCGGGTTAGTTCCATTCAAATCATGCAAATTAGAGTCCAAAACAAGGGCAAAAGAGTTTGGAAAAGTAGATATGATGGAGACGTATCAACTCCCCCAAGCTTAAAGCCTTGCTTGTCCTCAAGCAATTCAGTTGACAAATTGAAAGAGACAAAAGAAAAACTTTTACGAACTCTGTTTGATCTTGTTGTTGTAATTATGTCTAACTCATATTCAGATTTTCAGCAAGATCATAAGCTAACCACATAGGCAATAACATTTAGGTCTCATGGTGTACTCATATCAATGGCATAATCAACTAGCGAGCAATAATAATAAGTTTGAAACGTCAACACTTCAATCAAAACAAACATGAAAACAATATGAACACATGGTATCTCGCTAGCCCTTACTTAGACTGCAAAACATAAATGCAGAGCACCTTCGAAGACCAAGGGCTGACTGAACATTGTAATTCATGGCAAAGAAGATACAGTCACAGTCATACTCAATATCAATTAGTAGCAAAGCATAAAAATGACGTATGTGCTCTATAACTGGTGCCTTTTATAAGAAGAGGATGACTCAACAAAAACGAAAATAGATAGGCCCTTCGTAGAGGGAAGTATTGATTTGCAGAGGTGCCAGAGCTCAAACTTTTAAAGACAGAGATGAATAATTTTGGGTGGTATGCTTTCATTGTCAACGCGATGACCAAGAGTTTTCACCATCTTCCATGCTACACAAATTATAGGCGGTTCCCAAACAGAAAAGTAAAGTTTTGACTCCCCCACCACCGATCAATCACATTCCACGACAAGCCAAATCCTCGGGTGCCGTCCATACCAACAACAATCCAGGGGAGTTTTGTTTGCAATTATACTTTTGATTTGAGCATGGAATTGGGCATTCCGATTACCGGCCCCTTTCTCGTGAGTGATAGTGAATAAACACATATCGAGGATAACACGCCTAGCATGGAAGATACCGACCGCCCCTTGTCACCACATGAGTGGTTCGGGCATACAAAACAGATTATTTCTTGAAGATTTAGAGAGTGGCACATGCCAATTTACTTGGAACGGCAGGTAGATACCGCATATAGGTAGGTATGGTGGACGCATATGGAACAACTTTGGGTTTATGGAAGTGGATGCACAAGCAGTATTCCCGCTTAGTACAAGTGAAGGCTAGCAAAAGACTGGGAGGCGACCAACTATAGAGCGACAACAGTCATCAATATGCATTGAAATTAACCAACATTGAGTGCAAGCATGAGTAGGATATAAATCACCATAAACATGAATATCATAGAGGCTATGTTGATTTTGTTTCAACTACATGCGTGGACATGTGCCAAGTCAAGCCACTTGAATTATTCAAAGGGAGATACCATCATATCATACTACATCATAATCATCTTGAAATTCATGTTGGCATCCAAGACAAACCATTATAAGCTCCTAGCTAATTAAGCATGGCATCAGAAACTATAATCTCTAAGTTGTCATTGCAAACATGTTTCTCTCATAACAATGTTGAATTAGGAATGATGAGCTAGTCATATTTAAAAAAACAAAATTGGTCGAGTTCATACCGGCATTTACAGGCTTGGTCACTTCATCATATATCGTCATTATTACCTTTCACTTGCACGACCGATTGATGTGAATAATAATGAGAGTGTTCGTGAATTGGACTAAGCTGGAATCTGTAAGCAAACTCAGAGGAGAAGACAAAGTAATATGGCTCTTTGATGGATAAACAATTATGCATGTGAGAGCCACTAAACATTTTAACCATGGTCTTCTACCTTGACCCAAAGACAAAGAAAACTATTTACACGGGAAAGCTCCCAACGAGCAAAAGAGGAACGAGAAATCTTTTTGGGTTTTATTTTTAAAAACCACTAAACAAGCTGGAAAGTAAACTTACAACTATTTTTTTCTCAAATTTAAACAAACACACAAGAAGAAAGCGAGAAAAAGAAATAAACTAGCATGGATGATACAATGGCAAGGTGTGAACACCGACTATCAAAGTGAAAGTGTGAGCATGAATATAAAGTTGGTGAGAAACACGTACTCCCCCAAGCTTAGGATTTTGGCCTAAGTTGGTCTACTCCCAAGGAGGGAAGTAACCGTCTCCGGGGTACTCCAGAGTGTACTGGGGGTGCCACTGCTGGGTGAACTCTTTTGGCTCACACTGATAAAGTGGCGTCTGGTACTCGACTGGTAGCTCGGGCACGGGCGCGTGTGGTGGCACTATGCCCCAATATGCGTAGATGTCCGAGGGCATAATAATGTACCTGCCTAGATGAAGATTGAACAAAGAAGGAATAGGCAAAGTAATAGTCTCACGAGTACCCTGGCTAAATACCAAGTTATAAACCATCCTCTTATTTATATCTTTATCAAGATAGTCATGGCGAACCATGCTATCATAATCTAAATATCTCTCAGGAAGAAGCATCTCTTCTTCCTCGTACAGTCTAATACGTATCTCAAAATGTTTAGCAAGACGGGTAGCATAGATACCTCCATAAACAGCGCCTTTAGTACGGTTCGTGTTCAACCGTTGAGCCACTATAGCACCCATGCTATAAGTTTTATCATTAAAAAGAGCTTCGCGCAAAACCGCAAGATCTGGGGAGGTAAGAGCCCCAGCTTTCCCACGACCAATCAAACATTTTCCCACGAGTAATGAGAGATACCGAAGCACGGGAAAATGTATGCTAGCAACTCTAGCGCAAGATACTCCTCTCTCCTCTCCTACAGCAATAGTATCTCTGAAAGCCTCCAAGTCCCGTGGATGAGGTTCATTAATATCCCCAACATAAGGTAAATTGCAAACATTGCAGAAATCCTGAAGTGACATGCGCTAGGGGATATCATATAACTTGAACTCAACCATAGGAGGACTCTTCCTTGGATAAAAATTAAAGCTTTGCGCGGAAATATTAGTGAGGAGGAGGTATTGTGGACACTTATCTTCGACAAATGCGGTAAGGCCTAGGTTCTCCACCAAGTAATAAAAATCCTCATAAAGACCGGCGACTCGTAAGAACACATCGCTTGGCCACTCGCACGCTCGAACTTCTGCAACTCGGGGGACCGAATACTTGGGTTTCTTCTTCTCATTTTCATCTTCCTAGGGGTCACGGCTTGAAGTGCCCCTCATCTTTTCCTTTTTCTTTCTCTGAAATTTTCTGAAATTTTTAGTGACTCAAAAGAAAAGTGAACAAGGCTCAACAAAACTCATAGCAACTACTCCTACAAGTTCCTAGAGGCCATATCATGCATCAAAGCTACTTGGGACCAACTAAAATTAACATGGAAAGCTCAAGAACAGGGTCACCAAGACAGCCAAAATACGCAACGAATAAAGCACTAGAACAAAAACTAATTGGATCAATAGAGGAGTCACATACCAAGGAACAATTCCCCAAAACAGTTTGGTGAATGGGGCTTTGCACCAGGAGATCGAAAAATGCAGCAAGAAGAGAAAGAACACGGGTTTGAGCTGTGGAATGATTTTTTATGGAGGTAGGAGAAGGAGATGGGAGCTGGAATAAGTGGAGGGGGCCACGTGGGACCCACAAGCCTGCCAGGTACGGCCAGGGGGTGCCCGCACCTCCTGGGCTTGTGGCCCACTGGTGCATCCCCCTTACTAGCTCTCTACTCATAAATTTTCTAATATTCCAGAAAAAAAATCATACTTGAATTTCAGGGCATTTGGAGAACTTTTATTTTCAGGTCACTTTTCTACGGGACGGAAAAAGCAGAAAACAGGAAAAATAAAGCTAAATTTATCATTTTTTCTTCTAAACAACAGAAAGTAAAAGTTGGGAGCACAAGGTTGTGACTCCTAGATTCATCTATCTCATGGTCATCAAAAGAAATCCGTCAATGAGGTTGATCAAGTCTCGTTGACAAACTTTTTTCGAATCACATAAAACCAGAGAATTTTCGAATAATCACTAAGTTACCTCAATGGGGATGTGCATATCCCCAACAAGTAAATCATACTTCATCTTGACAGTAGGTATATGGCATTCAAAGCTTCCAATAAGAATTGATGAAGATTTTTCAATAGCATTGATACAATGAACTCGATATTGTTTCTTAGGAAAGTGCACTGTATGCTCATTACCATTAACATGGAAAGTGACATTGCCTTTGTTGCAATAAATAACAGCCCATGCAGTGTTTAAAAAGGGTCTTCCAAGGATGACTGCCATGGCATCTTCCTCGGGAATATCCAAAATAACAAAGTCCGTTAAGATAGTAACGTTAGCAACCACAACAGGCACATCCTCGCAAATGCCGATAGGAAAAGCAGTTGATTTGTCGGCCATTTGCAAAGACATTTCAGTAGGCGTCAACTTATCCAATTCAAGTCTATGATATAAAGAGAGAGACATAACACTAACACCGGCTCCAAGATCGCATAAAGCAGTTCTAACATAATTTCCTTTAATGGAGCAAGGTATAGTGGGCACTCCGGGAACACCTAGTTTCTTAGGAGTTCCACCCTTGAAGGTGTAATTAGCGAGCATGGTGGAAATCTCAACCTCAGGTATCTTCCTTTGATTAGTCACAATATTTTTCATGTACTTAGCATAAGGAGACGTTTTGAGCATATCTGTCACACGCATTTGCAAAAAGACAGGTCTAATCATTTCAAAAAAGGGCTCAAAATCCTCATCATCCTTTTTCTTGGATGGTTTGGGAGGAAAGGGCATGGGTTTCTGAACCCATGGTTCTCTTTCTTTACCATGCTTCCTAGCAATAAAGTCGTTCTTATCATATCTCCCGTTCTTAGGTTGTGGGTTATCAAAATAAACAACAGATTCAATCTCCACATCCTTATCATTACGAGGTTGAGCATCAACATGAACACCACTATCAATATTATCACTAGGCTCATGTTCATCACCAGATTGTGTTTCGGCATCAGAAACAGAGACATCATTTGGATTCTCGGGTGTAACAGCAACAGGTTTGCTAGCATGCAAGTTCTTATCATCTTACTTTTTTTCTTAATACCAGGATGACTAGGTGCATCAGTGTTAACTCCTTGAGAATCTTGTTCAATTCTCTTAGGATGACCCTCGGGATACAAAGGTTCCTGAGTCATTCTACCACCTCTAGTGACAACTCTAACAAAATTTGCATTCAACTCATTGAGCAAGTTATTTCGAGCCTTAAGTACTTGTTCTACTTCAGTAGTGACCATAGAGGCATGTTTACTCAAAAGCTGAAGATCATTCTCATTTCTATCCACACATGCACTTATATGATCAATCATACGAGCATTTTGTCTCAATTGTCTGCTAACATAATCATTGAAACTTTGTTGTTTGGCAACAAATTTATCAAATTCATCTAAGCATAAGCTAGAAGGTTTATCATAAGGAATATCACTCTCATTGAATCTACGAAGAGAATTTACCTCTACTACCTGTGTCGGGTTATCAAGACCATGTATTTCTTCGATAGGTGGTAGATTCTTAACGTCTTCAGATTTAATACCTTTCTCTTGCATAGATTTCTTGGCTTCTTGCATATCTTCAGGACTGAGGAATAGAATACCTCTTTTCTTTGGAGTTGGCTTCGGAGGTGGTTCGGGAATAGTCCAAGCATTATCATTGTTGAAGATATTATTCAATAAAATTTCAGCTTGTTCCACAGTTCGTTCCCTGAAAACACAACCAGCACAACTATCTAGGTGGTCCCTAGAAGCATCGGTTAGTCCATTATAAAAGATATCAAGTATTTTATTTTTCTCAAGAGGGTGATCAGGCAAAGCATTAAGTAGCTGGACAAGCCGCCCCCAAGCTTGTGGGAGACTCTCTTCTTCAACTTGCACAAAGTTATATATATCCTGCAAGGCAGCTTGTTTCTTATGGGCAGGAAAATATTTCTCAGAGAAGTAGTAAATCATATCCTGGGGACTACGCACACAACCAGGGGCAAGAGAAGTGAACCAAGTCTTAGCATCACCCTTTAGTGAGAAAGGAAACAACTTAAGGATATAGTAATGGTGAATATTTTCCTCATTCGTGAATAGGGTGGCTATATCATTCAGTTTGATAAGATGTGCTACAACCGTTTCAGACTCATAACCATGAAAAGGATCAGATTCAACCAAAGTGATTAACTCAGGATCGACACATAGTTCATAATCCTTATTAGTAACAAAGATAGGCGAAGTAGCAAACTTAGGATCATATTTCATTCTAGCATTCAGAGATTTTTCTTTCCACTTGTGCAATAAATTCTCAAGATCATAGCTATCCTTACAAGCAAGAAAGTCTTCAACTACCTCTCCCTCCATAACATAACCCTTAGGTATATCAGGCAATTCATATCTAGGAGAGCTAGGTCTAATAGGTGTAACAACAAGTTCTACTTCAATAATTTCATCAGTTTCAGAAGTATCATCACATTCAGCAGTAACTCTAGTAATTTGTGCATCAAGAAATGCACCCAGTGGCAAATTATTATCAAGAAAAGCATCATCATAAGCATCATGGATAGCAGAAGTAGCATCATCAAGCACACGCGACATATCATAATTACCAATAGGTGGTGGTGTCGCAAATTTACTCATAACTGAAGGTGAATCAAGTGCAGAGCTAGATGGCAGTTCCTTACGTGTCCTCATAGTTGAGGGCAAGACTTTAGTTTTTGGATCTCTTGGATTCCTCATAGTGATCAACAGACGTAAATCCCAAGTGAGTCACAGAATAGAGTTACGCCTCCCCGACAACGGCGCCAGAAAAAGGTCTTGATAACCCACAAGTATAGGGGATCGCAACAGTTTTCGAGGGTAGAGTATTAAACCCAAATTTGTTGATTCGACACAAGGGGAAGCCAAAGAATATTCTCGAGTATTAGCAGTTGAGTTGTCAACTCAACCACACCTGAAAGACTTAGTATATGTAGCAAAGTTTCAGTAGCAAAGTAGTGTGATAGTAACAGTAGCAGTAGTGACAGCACCAGCAGTGATAACAGTAGCGGTAGAGTAACTTAGCAAGGACCAGTTGGAAAAGACTCGTAGGCATTGGATTGGTGATGGATAATTATGTCGGATGGCATTCATCATGTAACAATTATAACATAGGGTGATATGTAACTAGCTCCAGTTCGTCAATGTAATGTTGGCATGTATTCCGTATTTAGTCATACGTGCTTATGGAAAAGAACTTGCATGACATCTATTGTCCATCCCTTCCGTGGCAGCGGGGTCCTAATGGAAACTAAGGGATACTAAGGTCTCCTTTTAATAGAGAACCGGAACAAAGCATTAGCACATAGTGAATACATGAACTCCTCATACTATGGTCATCTCCGGGAGTGGTTCCTGCTATTGTCACTCCGGGGTTGCCGGGTCATAACACATAGTAGGTGACTAAAACTTGCAAGATAGGATCAAGAACACACATATATTGATAAAAACATAATAGGTTTAGATCTGACATCATGGCACTCGGGCCCTAGTGAAAGGCATTAAGTATAGCAAAGTAGTAGCAACATCAATCTTAGAACATAGTGGATACTAGGGATCAAAACCCATCAAAACTAACTCGATTACATGATAGATCGCAACATCAATCTTAGAACATAGTGGATACTAGGGATCAAAACCCATCAAAACTAACTCGATTACATGATAGATCTCATCCAACCCATCACCGTCCAGCAAGCCTATGATGAGCTTACTCACGAACGATGAAGAGCATCATGGAATTGGCGATGAAGGATGGTTGGTGATGACGACGGCGTCGATTTCCCCTCTCCGGAGCCCAGAACGGACTCCAGATCTGCCCTCCAGAGGAAGAACAGGTGGTGGCGGCGGTCCGTATCGTGAAACGCGATGAAATCTTCTCTCTTAATTTTTTTCTGGGTGGGAGAGAATATATAGAGCTGCAGTTGGAGGCTGCGGAGCCATGAGGGCCTCACAAGCCTGCTAGGCGCAGCCAGGGGGGCCCGTGCCTCCTGGGCTTGTGGGCTCCTGGATCCGCGTCTTCAGGTAATTCTTGTGCCAGTATTTTTTTTATATTCCACAAAAAATCCTCGTAAATTTCCAGGTCATTCCGAGAACTTTTATTTCTACGCAAAAATGGCAATTCTGCTGAAAACAGCGTTAGTCCGGGTTAGTTCCATTCAAATCATGCAAATTAGAGTCCAAAACAAGGGCAAAAGAGTTCGAAAAAGTAGATACGAAGGAGACGTATCATCCCTCTGATGTTACAGACGCACACCTACTTGACCTCGTTACTGGGAACTTGATGAATGGTGTGTTGCAGGTGGATTCCCGCGTGGTTGTGACGATGTGTTAAATAAAACGCTAATGGATTTGGGTATTTGATCTGGGTTGGTTGTATACCTTTTCGCACTCACCGTCCACGTGGGAGAAGTTATGGCTACCCCGACGGTGCCTTCTACTACGTGGAGGCCGTTGAAGACCAGGAGTACTTAGTGTTGGGGAACGTTGTATGGGAAACAAAAAATTTCCTACGTACACCAAGATCTATCTATGTGATGACCATCTACGAGAGGGGGAGTTGTATCTACATACCCATGTAGATCGCTAAGCGGAAGCGTATATAACACGGTTGATGTAGTCGAACGTCTTCGCGATCCAAATCGCAATCCGTCCTGCGATCCCATCACGATCGCTCCCGATCTAGCGCCGAACGGGACGACACCTCCGCGTTCAGCACACTTACAGCTAGATGACGTCACCAACTCCTCGTTCCAACAAGCGAGGGTGGAGTAGTAGATGAGTTCTCCGGCAACACGATGGCGTGGTGGTGGTGGTGGTGGTGCTATCTCGGAAGGGCTACGCCTAGCGCTACCGAAACCGCGAACGGAGGAGAAAACGATCTAGGGAGAGAGAGGGGTGCCAAGGGCTTCGTGTGTCCGCTTGGGGCGCCCCTCCCCTCAATATATAGGTGGTGGGCATGGGGAATGATACTTCTCCAACATTCTATAATTTTTGCTTCTTCCATGCTGTTATATTATCATTCTTTGATGTTTTACAATCATTTTACAACAACTTTATATTATTTTTTGGAACTAACCTATTAATGGTTGCAAAATTCCACAAGTTCTTGTTTCACACTTTGATTTGTAGGAATTAATTAGAAATTATCGAAAAATTGCGAAAGGAGCCTTGTTGGAGGAGGACTGTGACTTTCCTGAAATCTGACCACATACAATTTTTAGAGATTGTCAGTTTCGCCCCTGAATACTTCGTCAAATGGAAAACGCTGACACTAGGAAAATGTGGGGAATTTTATGGCAATGACTCAGAACTACAAATTCGTCCAAAACGGAGTTTGTAAGCAATCTGGAGACCCATTTTACTGAAGGAAAATATCTGATTACGGGATCAAGAGAATTATTGACGTGATTGAATCCAACTCTTAACATATCTGATATATTCGGCCAAGCCACGATTTTTGTGACTCGTGAGGGTTGTGAGGAGCCCCTAGGAAGGTTCTAGAGGTGCTCGAGATCCATTGGATCAAGGGTCCATCCATCGGCGGGCCATAGAGCACCGTAGAGGCACATATAAGGAGAAAACCCTAATTTTGGTAGAGCCACCAAGAGCCACGAATTTGCCTCTCCCTTGGTGATACGTCCCAAACGTATCTATAATTTCTGCTTGTTCCATGATATTTTGGGTGACATTGTTATAAGTTTTGCTACACTTTTATATACTTTTACACATATTTGGACTAACCTACTAATTGAGTGCACCCAATGCTTGTTTCTGTCTGGTGATATGTTTTTTGCACGGGCTTTTACCCAAATTTCTGGAGCCCCGAAAATCCCGAGAAAATATATATAAATCAGCGTAACAGAATCTTTTAGATCACCGAAGATGGGCCAGAGGGGAGCCAGGGGCTGCCCAGGCGGCCACCCTGCACGGCCTGGCCCCTGGCCGCGCCCATAGGCCGCCTGGGTGGGCCCCACCTCTTCTCACGCCCTCCTTTGGCCTATATTTACTCCTCCGAGAGGAAAACCTTCCATCACATCCAGAATCATGAATTTCTCCATCGTTCCGCCGCCGCAACGCTTCGGAGATAGGGAGCGTCAGGAGACCTCTTCCTGGTACCCTGCCGGAGGGAGGATTGACCTTCGGGAGCTTCTCCACCGCCAAGGACGCTTCCCGAACGTGCCATGAGTAGTCATCCTTGGACCATGAATCCATGACCAGTAGCTATGTGATGTCTTCTCTCCAATCTTGTGCTTCCATGATTAGCCCTTGTGAGCTGCCCTACATGATCAAGGCATCTATGTAATTTTCTTGTTGTTGCTATACTCGGTTTGTTGGGATCCGATGGATTATGAGATTACGTTCAGATTGTTATGAGTTATATATTTGATTATCCTTTTATATTATGTTCTTTAGTGACTCATGCATGTTCTCCATGGCTTTGTATTGCTTTGGCCGAGTAGTAGATTGTCACTCCAAGAGGGAGCGTTATGCATGATTGTGGGTTCATGCCCCCTCATATCTAGCTTGAGTGACAGAAACATGAGACTAGGGGATGTGTTGTTGCCACCAGGGAGAAAATAACGGTGCTTGTGACCATGGTTGCAAGGATTGTTTACCTTACGCATAGTTCGTTGATGCAGTTGTCCATTGGTTTGAGTTTACACTTTGGGTGGGGCTCGCAACTTGATACCAGCGAGATGTTCTGGATAGATATCTCAAGGTGGATGATTAGTAAGTAGATGCTGATGAATAAACGGTCTACTTGTCTTGGCGTACTGCCCATTACTATTGAGATTGACAACCTCTGTGTACTCGTTGGGAGCAAAGTTATTTGTGTGTGTGCAGGTCCACGTCTTCTGCTTGCGCCAGGGCAGCGGACACCTACTTGTTGATCCTCGGAGTCCTCCTGGTTCGATAAACCTTACAGTCTTCGTGTAAGGGAAAACTTGCTGCTGACTACATCTCCACCTTCCACTTGGGGTAAGCAACGAGGAGCGAGAAGTATATTCATCAACTCGTCATCACTTGGCAGCTGCCAAGAAGAGGAGAGGCTCCTCCATTACAGCACCAAGACCAAGGAATGAGTAGGGGCAAGGGGCCGCCGCACGTTGCCACCGCCGCCGCACGTCGCCATTGTCGTGGCCACCATCGCCTCCATCTCTCTGGGTTGCACCTCTCCATAAACAAATCTCTCTTTCTCACCATGATAATGTGTGAGTAATACTCCTCGGGGCCGAGGGTATGCACTAGTAGCTATGTGTTCAATCTCTCTCTCTCTCTCTCTCTCTCTGTCTCTCTCGTGTTCTTGAGATAGCACGATCTTGATGTATCGCGAGCTTTACTAATATAGATGAATCATACGGAGTTTTCCCCTCTCTATCTTCTTGTGATGAATTGAGTTTTCCCTTTGAAGTTTTCTTATCAGATTGAGTCTTTATGGATTTGAGAAGACTTGATGTATGTCTTGCGATGGGATATCTATGGTGACAATGGGATGTTCTATTGATCCACTTGATGTATGTTTTGGTGATCAACTTGCGGGTTCCGTGACCTTGGGAATCTATGCATAGGGGTTGCCACATGTTTCCGTCTTGACTTTCCGGTAGAAACTTTGGGGCACTCTTTGAAGTTCTTTGTGTTGGATTGAACATGAAGAATCTAAAATTATGTGATGCATATCGTATAATCATTCCCATGGGTACTTGTGGTGACATTGGAGCATCTAGGTGACATTAGGCCTTTGGTTGATTTGTATCTTAAGGTCTTATTTTAGTACGAACTCTAGGCCTATTTGTGACACTTATAAGGATAGCTCATAAGATTGATCTGAAAAGATAACTTTGAGGTGGTTTCGTATCCTATAATAATTTCTTCGTTTGTTCTCTACTATTTGTGACTTTGGAGTGAACTTTTTGTCGCACGCGAGGGATTTATATATGATTCAACTATGTTAGTATTATTCACAGAACGTGCATTAGTGAAAGTATGGACCCTAGGCCTTGTTTCCAAGCATTTATACAACGTTTTGCTCGTTGTTTACTATTTATTACCTTGTTGTTTTTTATATTTTCATATTACAAAATCCTATATCTACCATCCATATTACACTTGTATCATTATCTCTTCGCTGAACTAGTGCACCTATACAATTTACCATTGTATTGGGTGTGTTGGGGACTCAATAGACTCTTTGTTATTTGATTGTGGGGTTGCTTGAGAGAGACCATCTTAATCCTACGCCTCCCATGGATTGATAAACCTTAGGTCATCCACTTGAGGGAAATTTGCTATTGTCCTACAAAACTCTCCGGTTGGCGGCTCAACACGAGTCTACAAGAAGAAGGTTGTGTAGTAGACATCAAGGAACATCCCCTCCAAGCCCTAGGTTGCAGCCAAGGGGAGGAGGTGGAATCCTAGTCCCCTTCCTTCCCTTCCATACAGAGGTGGAATTCCCACCTATCCTAAACTGACACGATCAAATGCTACATTCATAGTTTGGGTCTTGTCCATCACATCATTCTCCTAATGATGTGATCCCGTTATCAAATGACAACTCATGTCTATGGTCAGGAAACCTTGACCATCTTTGATCAACGAGCTACTCCTTAGAGGCTCACTAGGGACAGTGTGTTGTTTATGTATCCACACATGTATTTGAATTTCCAATCAATACAATTCTAGCATGGATAATAAACGATTATTATGAACAAGTATATATAATAATGACTAATTTATTACTACCTCTAGGGTATATTTCCAACAGTTAGGAGGTTCCCAGGCAAGAGGCCTCACCTCGTTCGATCGATGCATCTTTTGTGCTAGCCTTCTCTAAGGCATTATCATGCTTCATGTCTGTACTCAAATATTTGTTGCTTCCGCTGACTCATGTGTTTATCGAGCTTATGTATTCTAGCCCTCGAGGCCCTGTCTTGTAATATGAAGCTTGTATGTTTTATTTGTGTCTAGAGTTGTATTGTGATATCTACACGTGAGTCATTGAGCTTGGTCATATGCATTTGCGTGTATGATTAGCGTATGATCAAATCAAGGGGTCATGTCTCTACTCAGATATTTGTTGCTTCTGCTGACTCATGTGTTTATCAAGCTTCTGTATTCTAGCCCTCGAGGCCCTGGCTTGTAATATGAAGCTTGTATGCTTTATTTGTGTCTAGAGTTGTATTGTGATATCTACCCGTGAGTCATTGAGTTTGGTCATATGCATTTGCGGGTATGGTTAGCGTACGATCAAATCAAGGGGTCACATGTTGCCACTTTGGTTTGCCATTCGATAAGAGCCAACAATGGCTAAAAGCAAATGGCTTCTTCTTGACCTCGTGGTAGAAAGTGGCCGCTACCACCGTCTAGAACACAACATACGTATAAGCACAAGAATGTCGGGGACGGGCTAGAAGACATCACGGCGGCGGATCGGGGCAGGTGGTGAGTATGGATAGAAAGGCTGCTAGACGGCGAGGGGTCGGGCGCACGAAATGATGGAGGGCGACGGGAGATGGAGGAAGGGTTTGAAGAATTTGGGGGCAATTTGTGGTGGGCTCGGGCTATTGGGTCCGACGTGGAAGGCTTGCCCGGGCACGACCGGGCTCCCCCATATCCTCCCCATATTTAGTCCACACATTTGAGGTCCGTTTAAGAAGTCCATCTCGGTCAATTTTTTGTAACCGGTCAATGACTAGACACCATGCCCACGCGCTTGTGGCAGATTTGAGGGGTCTGTTTGCAGATGCTCTTATGCGCATGTGAGAGATAGAAACGAGAGTCACAGACGGGAACCTAGATCAGCACCGGAGACTATTTAATTTCCAAGTGAGATCGTAATCACTTCTTGACCAACTGAGCGACGTCACACGCTCTCCAGAGATCGCAAAAAAAGAAAGGCGGCTACTACAAATCAACAAATTGATTTCTAAAGTAAATCAGCCGAGTAGCGAACAATCGGATCGTCCCTTGTTCTCGTTAGATCGGTCAACACGGTGCCGCATTGATATGCTCTCGACGAACCAATCTGGCCCCCTATGCTTTGTTCTTCTCTGGCCACTCGCGGTAGCAAACGCAACGCCCCTATCATCGTCGGAGTATCGCCGTTGAGCTCGCAGCTATTGCTCTGCCACATAGAAAAAACATTAGACGTCGCATTGCAGCTCGAGCACCGCCAAGATCCGTGGGTTGTGGGGTTACAACACTCGTGCGGTTACATTGCAGCTCCTTCAACGGAAGCTTCGTCACCGGCGAGATGCATGTCTGCAACACTTGAAGCACTGCTGATGAGCTGCATTGCAGCACCGGCGCCCCCTCCTTCCCTCAAATGATGTGTTGCTGTAGGATCAAAAGTATGTCTAGAGGGGGGGTGATAGACTACTTGACAAGATAAAAAATTTGCCTTTTCCCAATTTTACTTGCGAGGCAGCTACGGCAGTTATAACAAGTCAAGTACACCTAATAGTATAGCAGCTCTAATAGTATAGCAGCGGAATGTAAACATGCAAGTGTAAATAGAGGACTAAGGTAGGGAGATCAAATAATAAGGTTCACATGATGATTTTTGGCATGGTTCCGATAGGTGGCACTATCGTACGTCCATGTTAGTGGAGACTTCAACCCACGGAGGGTAACGGCTGCGAGAGTCCACGGAGGGCTCCACCCATGGAGGGTCCACAAAGAAGCGTCCTTGTCTATCCCACCATGGCTTACGTCCACAGAGTACTAGCCTTACTCACGGTTGATCTTCACGAAGTAAGCGATCTCCTTGCCCTTACAAACATATTGGTTCAACTCCACAACACGAAGTAGGAGGCTCCCAAGCGACACCTAACCAATCTAGGAGGCACCACCCTCCAAAAGGTAATAGATGGGGTAGATCAATGAACTCCTTGCTCTTGTGCTTCTAAAGATAGCCTCCTCAACACAAATCACTCTGTCACACAATATTCATGGGTAGGAGAGGTTGATTTGGTGGAAAGCAGTTTGGCGAGGCTAGAGATCAAGTTTCAAATGATTGGATTGTAATATCTTGGTATCAACACATGAGTAGGTGGTTCTCTCTCAGAAAATGGATCTGGAAATGAAGTGTGTGTTCTGAGTGCTTCCCCCACGAATGAGAGGTGTGTGAAGGGGTATATATAGGCAGCAGCCAAAATCCAACCGTTACACACAAAAGAGCAAACTCGGTGACACCGAAGTTGGAAATTCGGTGGTACCGACTAGCACTAATGGTGTGAACTTTTGAATCTCGGTAAGAACAATATACACAACTCGGTGCACCAAAAAGGTGACTAATGGTGAGATGGCCAAACTCAATGGCACCGATACACAAACTCGGAAATTCTGATTTTGTGTATGATGGCAACAGAATGTTGGTCACACTGAACTCGGTAGCACAGATGCAATTTGGTTGCACCGATTTGGTGGGAATGTCTAGAGTTCTGTGTGAGGTTCAAACTCGGTGGGTCCGATGTGGAAACGTTGGTGACACCGAATTTGTGAATGTGGAACTTGAAAGAGTCGATATATGGTAAAAATGACTGAGTGTTTTGGTGGCTAACTTTGAGCTTTTGAGCAATCAGTTCATTTAACTACCTCACCCCCTTTTAATAGTATTGGCTTTCCTATGGACTCAAAAGTGATTTCTCACAAATATAAAATGAAGAGTCTTCTAGCTTGAAGCTTGAGCCAATATTATTCATTTCTTGCATCAAGGGGCATCTCCACCAAAACCTTAAGCCATAGCATCTTTTAACTTTTCCGAAATGCACTTGGAAAACACATTAGTCAAATGATGCATATGTTGTGATCAATTATCAAAACCACCCTAGGGAGCAACTGTGCTTTCAATCTCCCCCTTTTTGATAATTGATGACAACATATAGATCAAAGCTTCGACAAAAGATACAATCAGTGATTAGCATCGACACTTTGAGAAGTATGTGAAAACAAGAGCTCCCCCTAAATTGGTGCATTATTTAAAATTTGCATTTGAATGCAAATGGACAATCGATTAGGATCATGGGTTACTCTTCCATGTCATATACATCTTGGTGGTGCGTAAAAATAACAACAATGCACATGAC
This sequence comes from Hordeum vulgare subsp. vulgare, assembly GCF_904849725.1. NCBI lineage: Eukaryota > Viridiplantae > Streptophyta > Magnoliopsida > Poales > Poaceae > Hordeum > Hordeum vulgare. The sequence continues at coordinate 564,460,339 of NC_058524.1, read as the reverse complement.
ACCAACAAGATAAGTGAGTGGTCATCACAAGGATAGCTAAGATATGATATCATAGCATCACACAGGATAAAGCGTATGATCAATCACACACATAGGATAAAGTCATCCAACAACCAAAGTTTTTAAAACCAAATGAGAGAAAGTAAAGTCAAAAGCTCTCTCTCACACGAAGTCTATGATCTATACATTTCTCCCCATTTGGCAACAAGTTACCAAAAAGTTCTGGGCAGCTGATGATGGAGTTGATAGAACAGTGTCTGCGAAGGCTTCTGCTGAATGTCCTCGAGCTGGAGGAGTTGATACTGAAGGAGCTTGAGCTGGAGCTGGTGTTGAAGGTGTTGAAGCTTGTGTTGAAGATGTCTCTCGTGTGTCCTGACCAGGAACAACAGCTCGTCGAGGCTTGGTGTTGAACCTAGTAGTAGTGGGAGGAGGAGACTCATCCTCGTCGCCATCATCAACAGACACACGAAAAGAAAATGAGAAAAAGAAATAAACTAGCATGGATGATACAGTGGCAAAGTGTGAACACCGACTAACAAAGTGAAAGCATATGTGTCGTGGGTATAAGCCTGACAGTAGATGTGTAGGGCACGAATGAGATGGGCAGAGTCCTAGCTACCGTGAGGCCGTCGCCTCCATGACCAAGGGTCAGACCAGCAAGATGGAGGCGAGGAAGAAGAAGGGCAAGGCGGCGGCGCCTGCTCAGCGGCGCCAGCGGCCGCTGCCGGCAGGGTGGATCCAAGGAGACTTCCTCCCCTCCACGGTGACGGAGGGAGATCTGCTGGAGCTGGTGGAGCACGGAATGCTCGTGCATAAGTCCTGGAGACTGCCGGCGGAGGACGAGGTCGAGCCAGCGCCTCGGGAGGGGGAGCGCCTCCTGCTCCTCAGCCATGTCCACCGAGGTTTTTCTTTGCCCCCGCATCCTTTCTTCAAGGGCATCATGAATCACTTCAGGGCCCAACTTCACCATTTTCCTCCGAATGCCATCGCCCATCTTTCTGCCTTTATTGTTTTGTGCGAGTGTTTCATCGGTTGCCCTCCGCATTGGGGTTTGTTCAAACACATCTTCTCCGCTCGATCCCAAACTATCAAACAACTTAGCCAGTCGGATGATAAGACGCACCTCCTCCAGCTCTGCGGATGTTTAGGATTCCAGAAGAAGAGTCGGAGTAGCTATCCTGCTCTCCAGTTAAGTGAGTCGGTTAGGAACTGGCAGTCGACGTGGTTCTACTGCCAGGATATCGCCTGTCCGAATGCGTCGACTGGGGTGCCTCCTTTTAGTCTAGATCGGCCCGCCCCGCCTAAGCAGCTCGCGCTCTCGAAGGCCGAGAAGAACGACATCCAGCCCTTGGTTGAGGCACTCGTGGATGTCGTCAGGAGGGGGGTCACCGGCATAGACCTGCTGGAAGTCTTCCTTGGTCGGCGGATCCAGCCTCTGCAGGCTCGCGACCATGCCATGTGGCATTACACGGGGCCCGAAGACTCCACTCGGACCATCGTGGTGGGCGTGACTGAGGAGAGGGTGACCTCGTGGGTGCTCCAAATCACGGGTCCCTGCGAGAACCCCAAAGGAGCTCGGCGGGTGAAGCCTTACAGCGCGGATCATCCTCCACCGAATCAGGTGAGTGGCACTTGTCGAGTGCATTGAACTGTCTTAATTCCAGTCGTTTGTCTATATCTCCGTGTGATGTCTAATGTTTCCGACTGAACTTTATGCAGGCGTGGACCAACTGGTTCTCCCCCGTCTCGAATGGGAATCCGGAGGAGGAAGAGGAGGAAGGCAGCCAAGAGGGCAGCGTGGAGAGCGCCGTGTACGTCTCCGACGGCGGGGAATCGGAGGAGGAGGACAGCAAGGAAGAGGAAGAAGACGAGGAGCAAGACTCGCCACCTCCACGACCAGAGCATCGGACCAAGCGCCGACACGAGCCCGCCGTCCCTTCGGCTCCTCCTGCATCGTCGAGTGCTCCACCTACTGCTCCGGTGGTCCCGACTGTTCGAAGCACCAAGAGGGCCAGGGACGCCGCCGCTGAGCCCGCGGGCCAGTCTTCTAAGGCGCCCAAGCCGAGTGGGCCTAAGCCTCGGAAGGCTCTGCCGCGAATGAGGGTTGCTATCCCTGTCACCTCCACGTAAGTGTATCCAGCTTTCGGTTCTTTCTGTTGTCCGAGTGAACTTCTGTTTACTGGCCGAATGGATTTCACTCGACAGGGTCGCTACCTCCGCCACCTCTCCGGCGCGCCAAGGAGATGACGCCATGGACACAGACAACGACGTTTCGTCCCAGCCAGGTGCGTTGTAGGAGCGTCGAGTGTTTTATCCCATCGCGTCTCCAATTCTACCATAGGGCTTGTTTCTTTCTTTTTCTGAGATGTCATGTCGTTCGGCCTGTCACGGGCGATTTGCCTGGACGAGGATGACCAGGGGAGAGCCGACCCCGCTGTGGAGCCCTTTCTTGAGGCTGCTCCTCCTGCTGCTGCTCCCGCCGCCGACGTCCTGCCGACTGAGGTGCCGCCGCAGACTGAACCAGTGCTGGTGGAGGAGGAGCCGACTGGGGCGGACCTTGGGATGCCTCAGGAGCTTCCGACAATTCCAGGCTCGTCGAATGCTGAATTCAGCATCCAGCGTCTTCCGGAGGAGCAGGTGGGGGCAGCCAAGGGAGCTATGGTGCAGGCGGAACTGATGGCTGGAGAAGCCAAGAGGGCCTACGACTCCATTGCAGCCTTGTACCAGCGGAGTTTGGAGCTGCGAGACGACATCCGAGTAAGTGGTCTAGTAAGGAATTACTTTTCTCTTGTAACCCACTTGGTGGTCTTGAATAGCAGTTGTTTTTGCAATGGGTTCACTCCGAGTGAACCCAGTGGGTGTAGTCCCCGAGACTTATGTTGAGTGCTTGCACCGACAGTTGTCTTTATACATTTTGCCTTGAGTTTGTTTGTGTCTGTATATAGGATTACCGAGTGCGAGTAGTTGTTGCAGTCGGAGTTCACTTACGGTAAGAGTCCCCGAGAGTAAGTTGTACTCAGGTCGGGTAGTATTGTCCTCGGAGGCGTAGGTGATAACATGCATCTCAATAGGGCAGGCCTGCTTGAGGTGCATGCCAGTGGGGTCACTCTTAGTGAACCCACTGGGTGTAGTCCCTGAGACCGTTGTCGAATGCTTGCGTCGGCAGGGGTCTGAAGAACTTAGACTGTTAACTGTTGAACTTTCTGATTGTCCTTTGTTTCTTGGTGGCAGAAGACTTGTGAAATGGGGACGGCCTATGAGGCCCTGAGAGCGGAGAGGAACCAGTTCGCTGGTGAACTTGATGCGGCTATGCTCGCCATGCCCGGCATGAAGGATGCTCTGGAGGGGCGAGAGAAGTCTTTGGAGGATGCTCGTGAAGCTAACAAGGTGTTGACTGAGGAATTGGAAAGAATGAGGAAACAGAGGACTGCTCTCATGAATCAGATGGCTGTCAGAATAGACGATGCATAGCTCAGGAGAAGTATGTCAACGACTGGGCTGGGCAGATGATGACTCGTGTGGCTGGTAAGTCTTATGTTTTGGTGAGTGCTTGTACTATGTGCGTGACACTCGACGTTTTTTGCGTAGATGCTGAGGCTGAAGCAGCGGCTGTGGAGAGGTCCATTCAGGACAACGTGCCACTCGGCGAGGATGCCAACCGGGATCTGCTCCGGGCGCATATCCGCGTAGGCAAAGTGGGTCCTTTCATCGGTCGACTGAGAGATGTCGTTGGCCGAATTGACAAGGAACTTTGGTCGGAAGATGAATCGCGGCAGGAGATGGAGAGTCTGATGGCGCGATTGGAGGATATTCCGAACCAAGTGCAATCGTGGAAGAAATCGGCAGCGCGTTGCGGTGCTGATGTTGCCCTGTCCTTGGTCCGAGTCCATTGCAAGGAGGTGCGGGAAGAGAAGCTGAAGACACTGAAGGTCGCCAACACGAAGAAGCTTCGATCGAAGACTTCATGGAGACGTTCCTTGAGAGTGCTACCCGCATCACCGACGGAATCGACTTGGACTCCTTCGTGGAGCCCTCCAGTCCCGGCGCCGGCCCAGCTGACGCGTAATAAAACTTTATCCTCGGTATGCCGAGTGTTTATCTGTAAGGTACTTTGGCCACTTCTGTTGGCTGTCAAACTCTTAAATCGGTGCAGGTAAGCTTGATCCGCACCGAGTTAGCTATCACTGCGAGGATTTTGGAATCCGAATGAAAGCGTTTAACCTTTTGTTTGAATGTTGTTTCGAGTGTGACGTTTAGTGCACACTTCGGGGAAGGTGATTACTTAGATGATTCTTGATCACATCTAAGTCCTCGAGTGCGACGTGTAGCGCACACTCGGAATAAGTTAGTACTTAGGTGATTCTTGATCACAGCTAAGTCCCCGAGTGCGACGTTTAGTGAACACTCGGAGGAAGTTATAACGTAGGTGAGTCTTGATCACAGCTAAGTCCCCGAGTGCGACGTTTAGAGCACACTCGGAGGAAGTTATTACATAGGTGATTCTTGATCACAGCTAAGTCTCCGAGTGCGACGTTTAGAGCACACTCGGAGGAAGTTAAAACTTAGGCGATTCAGGATCGCAGCTAAGTCTCCGAGTGCTACGTTTAGTGCACATTCGGAGGAAGTTAGTACTTAGGCGATTCAGGATCGCAGCTAAGTCTCCGAGTGCGGCGTTTAGAGCACACTCGGAGGAAGTTAAAACTTAGGCGATTCAGGATCGCAGCTAAGTCTCCGAGTGCTACGTTTAGTGCACATTCGGAGGAAGTTAGTACTTAGGCGATTCAGGATCGCAGCTAAGTCTCCGAGTGCGGCGTTTAGTGCACACTCGGAGGCAGTTAGTACTTAGGCGATTCAGGATCGCAGCTAAGTTTCCGAGTGCGGCATTTAGAGCACACTCGGAGGAAGTTAAAACTTAGGCGATTCGGGATCGCAGCTAAGTCTCCGAGTGCGACGTTTAGTGCACACTCGGAGGAAGTTAGTACTTAGGCGATTCAGGATCGCAGCTAAGTCCCCGAGCACGATGTTTAGTGCACACTCGGAGGCAGTTAGTACTTAGGCGATTTGGGATCGCAGCTAAGTCACCGAGTGCGACGTTTAGTGCACACTCGGAGGAAGTTAGCACTTAGGCGATTCAGGATCGCATCTAAGTCTCCGAGTGCGACGTTTAGTGCACACTCGGAGAAAGTTAGTACTTAGGCGATTCAGGATCGCAGCTAAGTTTCCGAGTGTGACGTTTAGTGCACACTCGGAGGAAGTTAGTACTTAGGCGATTCAGGATCGCAGCTAAGTTTTTTTTGTGTGACCGGAGTCTGCGACCGTGGAAAACCTCTGAATCTGCAAAAAACCTGAATCTGCTGTATATTATTTCATCAATACTTGTTCGTTACACTGCTTCAGTCGACGATCACGTATAGAAGCGCTTGAGGAGGTCTCCGTTCCACGCACGCAGCTCGTTTGTCTCCTTCTGAATGTTGTAGAGTCTGTATGCTCCGTTGTTCAGCACCTTGGAGATGATGAAAGGCCCTTCCCAGGCCGGAGCCAACTTGTGGGGTCTTTGCTGATCCACTCGGAGCACTAAATCGCCTGATTGGAATGTGCGACTCCTGACGTGACGCGCATGAAAGCGTCGCAGATCTTGCTGGTAAACTGTTGAGCGAGTTAGTGCCATCTCGCGTTCCTCCTCTACAAGATCTACTCCATCCTGCCTTGCTTGTTCTGCTTCAGCTTCGGAGAAGAGCTCGACTCGTGGGGCATTATGAAGCAGGTCACTCGGAAGGACCGCCTCTGCTCCATAAACGAGGAAGAACGGTGATCGCCCCGTTGATCTGTTCGGAGTGGTGCGGAGGCCCCAAAGCACTGAAGGTAACTCGGTGACCCATGCGCCAGCAGCGTGTCCCACCTCTCGCAGGAGTCGGGGCTTCAAGCCTTGAAGAATAAGCCCATTCGCCCGCTCAGCTTGTCCGTTGGATTGAGGATGTGCTACGGAAGCAAAATCCACTCGGATACCCTGACTCGCACAGAAACCTTTGAATCTGTCCGAGTCGAAGTTTGTCCCGTTGTCCGTGATTATGCTGTGAGGTACCCCGAATCTGGAAATGATGTCCCTGACAAACTTGACAGCTGTTGAGGCGTCGAGTTTCTTGATGGGCTTGGCTTCTATCCATTTTTTGAATTTGTCGAGTGCCACCAACAGATGTGTGTAGCCTCCTTGGCCTGTCTTGAATGGTCCGACTGTATCTAATCCCCAAACTGCAAACGGCCACACAAGAGGGATCGTCTTTAATGCAGATGTTGGCTTGTGGGACTTGTTGGAGTAGAACTGACAGCCTTCACATCGGTCGACCATAGCTTTAGCCATCTCATTTGCCTGCAGCCAAAAGAAACCAGCTCTGAACGCCTTGTCGACGATTGCTCTTGAAGAAGCGTGATGACCGCAGGTTCCCGAGTGAATATCCTCTAGGATCAACTGCCCTTCCTCTAGGGAAATGCAACGTTGAAGAACGCCTGAAACACTCTCCTTGTACAATTGACCATCAATGACAGTGAATGCCTTCGACCTGCGGACTATTTTCCTGGCTTGGACTTCGTCTTCTGGAAGTTCTTGCCTCAGGATATATGCAATGATCGGCGCAGTCCAATCGGGAATGACAGCCAGAATCTCCATGACCAGATCAACCACAGCAGGTACATCGACTTCAGTTGGATCTGTTGTGCTCTTGGGTTGTACCAGTTCCTTTGTGAAGGGATCTTCTTTGACTGAGGGAAGGTTGAGGTGTTCGAGGCAGACATCACTCGGGACTGGTCTCCGAGTGGATCCGAGTTTTGCCAACTCATCAACTGCTTGGTTCTTCAGTCTCGGAACATGGTGAAGCTCTAGACCTTCAAACTTCTTCTCCAGCTTCCTCACTGCATTGCAGTATGTGGTCATGGTGGGGTTCCTGACGTCCCACTCTTTCATCACTTGATTGACCACCAAATCCGAATCGCCGTAGACCATGAAGCGACGGACGCCGAGTGAGATGGCCATGCGCAATCCGTAGAGGAGAGCTTCATACTCCGCCTCGTTGTTGGAGGAATCAAAGTGTATCTGGAGCACGTACTTGAGCTTGTCGCCCTTCGGTGATATGATCACAACACCAGCGCCGGAGCCATTCAACATCTTAGACCCATCAAAGAACATTGTCCAATGAGCCGAGTAGATGTGGGTCGGTTGCTGTTGTTCTACCCATTCTGCTATAAAGTCAGCCAGGGCTTGAGACTTAATAGCTTTCTTGGCCTCAAACTTGATGTCACAGTACAGCATCTCCATTGCCCACTTCGCCACTCAGCCTGATGCATCTCGATTGTGGAGAATTTCCGACAACGGAGCATCAGAAACGACAGATACCGAGTGGTCTTGGAAATAATGAGCCACCTTCTTTGCAGTCATATAGATCCCATAGATAAGTTTTTGATAATGGGGATACCTCTGCTTGGAAGGAGTCAGGACTTCGGAGACATAGTACACTGGCCGCTAAACTTTGTATGCTTTGCCTTCTTCTTCTCGCTCGACTATAAGAACAGTACTGACGACTTGATTTGTAGCCGCGATATATAGAAGAAGGGGCTCTTTACTGAGCGGAGCAGTAAGAACCGGCTGGGAGGAAAGTAGGACTTTGAGGTCGTCGAATGCGACTTGGGCTTCGTCTGTCCACTCGAAGGTATCTGATTTCTTCATGAGTCGGTACAGAGGAAGTGCTTTTTCACCGAGTCGACTGATAAACCTGCTCAAAGCTGCTAGGCAACCTGTGAGCCGTTGAACATCGTGTATTCTGACCGGCCTCTCCATTCGGACGATGGTCCCGATCTTTTCGGGGTTGACGTCGATACCTCGTTCGGAAACGAAGAAACCGAGTAACTTTCCGCTGGGAACACCGAATGAACATTTGGCTGGGTTGAGCTTGATATCGTACCTACGAAGGTTGGCGAATGTTTCTGCCAAGTCAGTCAGCAGGTCGGAACCTTTGCGTGACTTGACTACGATATCATCCATATATGCCTCCACATTGCGACCGATCTGGTCGAGGAGACATTTTTGGATCATGCGCATAAAGGTAGCTCCTGCATTCTTCAGACCGAAAGGCATAGTGATGTAACAGAAGCACCCGAATGGGGTGATGAAGGATGTTTTTAACTCATCGGGACCATACAGACGGATCTGATGATAGCCCGAGTAGGCATCAAGAAATGACAAACGCTCGCATCCCGCAGTCGAACCGACAATTTGATCTATGCGGGGGAGCGGAAAATGGTCTTTCGGGCAGACCTTACTGAGATGCTTGAAGTCAACGCACATTCGGAGCGACTTGTCCTTCTTGGGCACCATGACAACATTGGCGAGCCACTCGGAGTGGTGAACCTCGCGAATGAAGTTGGCGGCCAATAGCTTGGCCACCTCTTCTCCGATTGCCTTCCTCTTGTGCGCGGCGGACCGGCGCAGACGCTCTCGGACGGGCCGAGCGACGGGATCCACATGCAGTCGGTGCTCAGCCAACTCCTTGGGCACACCTGGCATGTCAGAGGGTTTCCATCCGAAGATGTCCCAGTTCTCATGGAGGAATTGGGTGAGCTCGGCTTCCTATTTAGGATCGAGGGTGGTGGAGATGTTCGTCGGGGCGGCAGTGTCGTCCGTCGGGTGGATGCTGACCTTCTTTGTCTCCCCCGCCGACTGTAACGCGGACTCAGAAGCTGGTTTCTTTGAGCGCATCAGGTCGGCAGGGTCGACTGTCTTCTTGTACTCGTCGAGCTCGAGTACAACCATCTGCTGGTCGGCGATTCTTGATCCCTGCTGCAGACACTCTTCGGCTCGCTGACGGTTGCCCGTGATGGTGATCACGCCTTTCGTGCCTGGCATCTTCAACTTCAAGTATACATAGCATGGACGTGCCATGAAGCTCACATATGTTGGGCGACCCAGAATTGCATGGTAAGCGCTCTAGAAATCCACCACCTCAAATGTGAGTTTCTCCTTGCGAAAGTTCTTGTCGGAGCCGAAAACGACGTCCAACGCGATGTGGCCGAGTGACTTGGCCTTCCGTCCAGGGACGACTCCGTGGAACTGCATACTGCTCTCGCTGAGTCTGGACATCGGAATGCCCATTCCCTTGAGAGTGTCGGCGTACATGATATTCAGCCCGCTACCGCCGTCCATGAGGACTTTGCGCAGTCGGACTCCTTCCACCACCGGGTCGATGACCAGGGCCTATCTTCCTGGGGTGGGAACATGCGCTGGATGATCCAACTGGTCAAAGGTGATCGCAGTCTGAGACCATTTGAGGAACTTGGGGTTGGTCGGAACGGCCATGTTGACCTCCCTGTTCACCAGTTTCAGTCCACTCTTGCTTTCAATGTCAGCAAAATCATGAGGGTTGCATGGACTTGGGGGAACGGATCCTCCTTATCCTCCTCATCTTGTTCAGGATCCTTCTCACTCGGTTGTCCCTCGCTAAACCCCTGGATCAGGAGACGACACTGTCGAGTGGTATGCTTCGCGTATATGGGGTTGCCTTCTTCGTCCATCTTCGTGTGAACCGGACAAGGCAGGTCCAGGATGGGATTGTTGAATGGCTTCTTCTTGGGGGTAAACTGCGCCTTCCCTTTGCCCTTGAACTTGGCACTGGTCACGGCTGCAGCTTCTGCTTGCGGTGTGAGCGGAACCTTCTGTTTCTGCTTCCGAGTGTAACCTCCGTCGACATTGCCGACTGTCTTGTGATTGCCGCTCCGGATGCGGTCCTCTTCCTCACCATTTGCATAGCGAGCCGCTATCTCCATCATCTTGCTCATGGAGATGTCGCCTGTTCGACCGAACTTTAGGTACAGCTCCCTGTACCGCACGCCTGCCTTGAAGGCGCAGACTGCTTGATGCTTGGTGACGTTCTCCACCGTGTGGTAGAGGGCTGTCCAACGCTGGATGAAGTCACGCAGGGGCTCATTCGGCTTCTGGACACAGTGCTGGAGCTCCATGAGGCCTGCAGGGCGTTTGCACGTCCCTTCGAAGGTCCTGATGAACACTCGGGCCAGATCTGCCCAACTGTAAATGCTTGAGGGGGCCAACTGGTTCAGCCACGCTCGCGGCGAGCCGTCGAGCATCAGAGGGAGGTGCTTCATGGCGACGTGGTCGTCCCCTCCTCCGATCTGGACTGCCACTCGGTAATCGTCTAGCCATGTTTCAGGCTTGGATTCTCCCGTAAATTTACCGATTCCCGCTGCCAATCGGAAGTTGGGCGGGATGTCAGCCGAGCGGATGGCTCGACTGAAACACTCGGGGCCGGAAACGATGGTCCTGCTTCCGCTTGGACGGTCCATACCGTGTCCATCGCGGTGGGCTCGTCCCCTGTCGACTCTTTGCTGGGCGATTCGCCCTCTTGCGTCGGGTCTTGGGTCGTAAGTGTCGCCAATTGAATGCCGATCATCATGATGTTGAGGCCCATAGGGCCCACCCCGCGGAGGGGTGCGTGAGCGGCGACGATGTTCATGGATCATGGAACGGCTGCCTCCCCTGTGATGCTGATGGGAACCAGGGCTGTGAACCGACCGATGCGTGTTTGCATGGACGGAACTATTGTAGATCCGGTTGTGCGACTGGGAGACTGCTGAATTCTGCTGCTGCGTCGTGTGCAACAGGGCTCGGATCTTCTCGATTCCCCTTCCTGCCTCTGAATCAGTCGGCTGTAGGGAATCGGCAATCTTGGCAGCCGCAGCCAAGTTGAGGAGAGGTGTGCGGAACAACTCCACGTTGCTCCGCCGAGTGTGCCGACTGGCAAAACGGCGAGGTGGACGGCGTGCACCAGATGCTTCACCGATCTCGCGCTCGCTCCGGCCGGCTTGACGGGGATCTTCATGGGAGTTGGCCATGTGTACTTCTGCTGCAGGCCCGCGACCCGCGTACTCGGAAGGGAACTCAGTCGGAACTGAGCCCGAGCGCTGGGAACGCGGGGCAACCACAACAGACTCCAGAACTGCTACTTGAGAAGATGCAATCTGACGCGCTCGGACATGCTGTACCCAACGTTGGAGACGAGGACGGCGGGACCGCTTGTTGCGGCGCATGACGGAGGCGCGGGTCAACAGCGGAGCCAATTGTTGGAGAAGGAGAACACCGCGGGCGCCGGCACGGAAGTGCGTGGCCCCGCGACAGGGAAGCACCTTGACGCCGAGAGGTGCCTCCTGAAGCCACACCGAATCGTCGACGGTGAAGGAGAGAGCGCCGAAGAAGATCAGGTGACCCATGCTCGAATCTCCACCGGCCGACATGAAAGGAAATAGTCGCAAACTCGCCGGAAGTCGCTTAGACGCCTGCCCCATGGTGGGCGCCAACTGTCGTGGGTATAAGCCTGACAGTAGATGTGTAGGGTACGAATGAGATGGGCAGAGAACTAGCTACGGCCAGGTTGTATGAGTTCAGGGCCCTCTGCGGTGGAGGTAACAGCCCTACGTCTCAGTGCTCTCGGAGCTTGTTGTCGAGTGTAATATGGAATACAATGATTTGCTAACCCCTCTACCAGTGGGGGAGGGCGGCTTATATAGAGTGCGCTGCCCTCCGCAACGGTTCCGGTACAAGGGTGGAGTAATGGGGGTTGAATGCGTACGTTACAGGTAACGTATGCCCTAAATGCTAATAAATGCACCCGGAAACGTACGGCAGTTTCCCTCCAGAGAGGTTATGATGTACCGAGTGTATCCAGTCGGTTAGCCTGGTATCTTCCGAATGCTAGTCTCCGACTGGATGATGGGGACTCCTTAATTCAGTCGGGGCAGACTTAGGGTTCTGTCCTTTGTGTGGGGTAGTCCTTGGGTAGGACCTGTATGGCAGGCCTATGACCCTACCCTAGGACTATGACCCCATCAATAAGCGAGAATATAAAGTTGGTGAGAAACACATACTCCCCCAAGCTTAGGCTTTTGGCCTAAGTTGGTCTACTCCCATGGATGGTCCGAGCGATACCCAAAATCATAATGGGGGTTGTACGGGAGTGCTGCAGCCACTGCCTGAATAGTTGCCTCACGGAGACGAGCAGCCTTTGCCTCCCTCTCATACTCCTTTGCCTCTCCTACGGTTAGGTAATATCTTCGTTTTACCTGAAAGTCAAAGAAGGCAGGAGCAGGAAGGGTAATATGGAAAACACGCAGCCGATTAAATATTAAACGGTATAGGAGGCATTCATCATCCCTCTCAAGGAACTGGTAGCGTGTCAAAGCGACGCGGTCAGGGAAAGATGTATGGAGCGGGGGATCTCCTTCGCGGATGGGTACTCCAAGAAAATTTGCTATGCGAGTGGCATAGATCCCACCAAAGAAATCCCCTTCATTAGCATTATTATTCAGCCTCCTTTCTATTATAGCTCCCATGTTGAAACTTCTATCACCCGTTACTGCGCTCTTAAGAATACTAAGGTCTGGTGCACAGAGGTGACAATGCTCAGTCTTTCCATTAATGCATCTGCCTATGAAGAGGGCAAAGTAATGCAAGGCAGGAAAATGAATGCTCCCCATGGTAGCCTGCGTAATATCCAGTTATACGAGAGAAAAAATCTCTAATAGAAGACTTAGGAGGATCATTGAGACTACCCCAAATAGGTATCTTGCAGATTCTATTGAAATCCTCTAAATCCATGGTATATGATTTGTCATAGAGATCAAACAGTACAGATGTATCACGGCCAACTGAAAATTTGAATCTACTAACAAAAGAGGCAGTGAGAGCAAGACACTGTTCACATTTATTGGAGATGAATTCTTCGAGTCCGAAGTTGTGAACAAGTGTATCAAACTCGTCTTTGAAACCTGCCTCAATCATTAATTCATCAGAAGTCCATTCACATGGTTGTACCTGTGCGTTCCTTGGTTGGTAAGGATCGGGCTCCCGAATCGCAATACGGGGACCTCTCTTGCTTGAGGAACCACCATGATAGTTTCTCCTGAACATCTTCCTTTTCTGAAATTTTCAGTGACTCTAAGGAAAGGTGAACAAGGCTCAAGTAAACTTGTAGCTACTACTCCAACAAGTGCCTAGAGGCCATATTACGCATCCAAACTACTTGGGACCAGCTAAAATTAGCATGCAAAGCTCAAGAACATGGTCACCAAGGCAGCAAAAATACGTGAAGTATAAGGCACTAGAGCAAAAACTAATTGGACCAATGGAGGAGTCACTTACCAAGGAGTAATTTCCCCAAAACAGTTCGGAGAATGGTGCTTTGAGCAAGGAGATCAAAAATCCCAGCAAGAAGAGCAAGAACACGGGTTTGAGCTGCGAAACGATTTTTTTCTGGAGGTACGAGAAGCATATGGGAGCTAGAATGAGTGGAGGGGGTGCGCGTGGGCCCCACAAGCCTGGCAGGCGCGGCCACGGGGGTGCCCGCGCCTCCACGGCTTGTGGCCCACTGGTGCAGCCCCCAGACTAGCTATTCGTCTCAGTATTTTTCGAAAATTCCAGAAAAAAATCATACTTGATTTTCACGGCATTCGGAGAACTTTTATTTTTGGGTACTTTTCTACGGGACGCTAAAAGCAGAAAACAGGGAAAACTAAACTAAATCTATCATTTTTCTTCTAAGCAACCGAAGGTGAAAGCTTGGAATAAAGGTTTGTGACTCCTCGATTCATCCATCTCATGGTCATCGAAAGAAATCCGTCAATGAGGTTGATCAAGTCTCTTTGACAAACTTTTTTGAATCGCAAAAGAGAACGGAGAATTTTCGAATAGTCACTAGGTAACCTCAATGGGGATGTGTATCTCCCCAACAAGCAAATCATACTTCATCTTAACAGGAGGTATAGGGCATTCCAAGCTCCCAATAAGAATCGATGAACTTTTTTCGATAGCATTGATGCAATGTACTCGATATTGTTTCTTTGGAAAGTGCACCGTATGCTCATTATCGTTGACATGGAAAGTGAAATTGCCTTTGTTGCAATCTATAACAGCCCCTGCAGTGTTTAAAAAGGGTCTTCCAAGGATGACTGCCATGGCATCATCCTCGGGAATATCCAAGATAACAAAGTCTGTTAAGATAGTGACGTTAGCAACCACAACAGGCACATCCTCGCAAATGCCGTAGGGAAAGCAGTTGATTTGTCGGCCATTTGCAGAGAGATTTCAGTGGTTGTCAACTTATCCAGTTCAAGTCTACGATAAAGAGAGAGAGGCATAACACTAACACTGGCTCCAAGGTCGCATAAAGCAGTTCTAACGTAGTTGCCTTTAATGGAGCAAGGTATAGTGGGCACTTCAGGATCACCTAGTTTCTTAGGAGTTCACCCTTGAAGGTATAATTAGCGAGCATGGTGAAAATCTCAGCCTCAGGTATCCTCCTTTTATTAGTCACAATATCCTTCCTGTACTTAGCATACGGAGACATTTCGAGCATATCTGTCAAACGCATTTGCAGAAAGACAGGTCTAATCATTTCAACAAATCGCTCAAAATCCTCATCATCCTTTTTCTTGGATGGTTTGGGAGGAAAGGGCATGGTTTTCTGAATCCATGGTTCCTTTCTGTACCATGCTTCCTTACCGTATCTTGTATTCTTACGCTGTGGGTTATCAAGATCAGCAGGTTCAATCTCCACATCCTTATCATTGCTAGCTTGAGCATCTTTACGAGCATCACTATTGACATTATCATTAGGCTCATGTTCATCACCAGATTGTGTTTCAGCATCAGAAACAGATACATCGTTTGTACTCTCACGTGTAGCAGCAACAGGGTTGTTGGCGTGCAAATCCCTATCATCTTTCTTCTTCTTTATAGGATGACTAGGTGCATCAGTGCTAACTCCTTGAGAATCTTGTTCAATTCTCTTAGGATGACCCTCAGGATACAAAGGTTCCTGGGTCATTCTACCGCCTCTAGTAACGACTCTGACAGAATTGTCATTCAACTCATTGAGCAAGTCATTTTGAGCCTTAAGTACTTGTTCTACCTGAGTAGTAACCATAGAGGCATGTTTACTCAGGAGCTTAAGATCATTGACATTTCTGTCCACACAAGCACTTTGATGACTAAGCATACGAGCATTCTGTTCCAATTGTCTGCTAATATAATCACTGAAACTTTGTTGTTTGGCAACAAAGTTATCAAATTCATCCAGGCATGAGCTAGCAGGTTTATCAAAAGGAATATCACTCTCATCAAACCTACGCAGATAATTTACTTCTACTACCTGTATCGGGTTATCAAGACCATGGATCTCTTCGATAGGTGGTAGACTTTTGACATCTTCAGATTTAATGCCTTTCTCTTTCATAGATTTCTTAGCTTCTTGCATATCTTCGGGACTGAGGAATAGAATACCTCTTTTCTTAGGAGTTGGCTTTGGAGGTGGTTCGGGAATAGTCCAAGCATTCTCATTGCACAAGATGTTATTCAGTAGACTCTCAGCTTGTTCTACAGTTCGTTCCCTAAAAACACAAGCAGCACAACTATCAAGGTGGTCTCTAGAAGCATCGGTAAGTCCATTATAGAAGATATCAAGTATTTCATTCTTCTCAAGAGGGTGATCAGGCAAAGCATTCAGTAGCTGGACGAGCCTCCCCCAAGCTTGTGGGAGACTCTCTTCTTCAGCTTGAGCAAAGTTGTATATTTCCTGCAAGGCAGCTTGCTTCTTATGGGCAGGGAAATATTTTTCAGAGAAGTAGTAGACCATATCCTAGGGGCTACACACACAACCAGGAGCAAGAGAAGTGAACCAAGTCTTAGCATCATCCTTTAGCGAGAAAGGAAACAACTTGAGGATATAATAGTGGCGGATCTTTTCCTCACTAGTGAATAGGGTGGCTATATCGTGCAGTTTGGTAAGATGGGCTACAAACGTTTCAGACTCATAACCGTGAAAAGGATCAGATTCGACCAGAGTGATTAACTAAGGGTCGACAGAGAATTCATAATCCTTATCGGTCACGAAGATAGGCGAAGTAGCAAACTTCGGGTCGTATTTCATCCTAGCGTTCAAAGATTTTTCTTTCCACTTGAGCTGTAATTTCTCAACATCATAGCTATCCTTACAAGCAAGAAAGTCATCATCTATCTCTCCCTCCATAACATAACACTCAGGCATATCAGGCAATTCATGTCTAGGGGAGCTAGTTCTAGCAGGCAAAATAGCAAGTTCTACTTCAATAGTATCAGCAATTTCAGAAGTATCATCACATCTAGCAGAAACTCTAGCAATTTGTGCATCAAGGAATGCACCTAGTGGCAAAGCAGTATCAAGCATAGTATCATCATAAGCATCATGGGCAGCAGAAGTAGCATAATCAAGCACAGGCGACATATCAAGATTTCTAGCAGGAGGTGGTGCCGCAAACTTACTCATAACTGAAGGTGAATCAAGTGGAGAGCTAAATGGCAGTTCCTTACCTGTCCTCGTAGATGAGGGCAAGACTTTAGTTCTTGGATCTATCGGATTCCTCATAGTGATCAGCAGACGTAAATCCCAAGTGACTCAGAGAATATAGCTGTGCCTCCCCGGCAACGGCGCCGGAAAAAGGTCTTGATAACCCACAAGTATAGGGGATCGCAACAGTTTTCGAGGGTAGAGTATTCATCCCAAATTTATTGATTCGACTCAAGGGGAAGCCAAAGAATATTCTCAAGTATTAGTAGTTGAGTTGTCAATTCAACCACACCTGAAACACTTAGTATCTGTAGCAAATTATCAGTAGCAAAGTAGTATGATAGCAGCAGTAGCAACAGAGTAACAGTAGCAGCAAAGTGACAGCAGTAGCAACAGAGTAACAGCAGTAGCAACAGAGTAACAGTAGCAGCAGTGACAGCAGTAGCAGCAAACTAACGTAGCAAGGACCAGTAGGAAAAACTCGTAGGCATTGGATCAGTGATGGATGATTATGCCGGATGCTATTCATCATGTAACAGTTATAACACGGAGAGATATGTAACTAGCTCTAGTACGTCAATCTAATGTAGGCATGTATTCCATATGTAGTCATACGTGCTTAGGGAAAAGAACTTGCATGCCATCTATTGTCCATCCATCCCGTGGCAGCGGGGTCCTAATGGAAACTACGGGATATTAAGGTTCTCCTTTTAATAAAGAACCGGACCAACACATTAACACTTGGTGAATACATGAACTCCTCATACTATGGTCATCTCTGGGAGTGGTTCCGGCTATTGTCACTCTGGGGTTGCCGGGTCATAACACATAGTAGGTGACCACAACTTGCAAGATAGGATCAAGAACACACATATATTGGCGACAACATAATAGGTTCAGATCTGAAATCATGGCACTCAGGCCCTAGTGACAAGCATTAAGCATGGAAAAGTAGTAGCAACATCAATCTCAGAACATAGTCGATACTAGGGATCAATCCCCGTCAAAACTAACTCGATCACATGATAGATCTCATCCAACCCATCACCGCCCCACAAGCCTACGATGAGATTACTCACAAACGGTGAAGAGCATCATGGAATTGGCGATGAAGGAAGCTTGACGATGGCGATGGCGACGATCTCCCCTCTCCGGAGCCCAGAACAGACTCCAGATCTGCCCTCTAGATGAAGAACAGGAGGTGGCGGCGCCTTCGTATCATAAAACGCGATGAACTCTTCTCTTGATTTTTTTTCAGGACGAAACGGACTAAATAGAGCTGGATTTGGAGGCGGTGGAGCGTTGTGGGCCCCCACAAGCCTGTCAGGCGTGGCTAGGGGGGTCCGCGCCTGGTGGGCTTGTGGACTCCATGATCCACTTCCTCCACTGATTCTTGCGCCAGTATTTTTTTATATTCCATAAAAATTCTCCGTAAATTTTCAGGTCATTCCGAGAATTTTTATTTCTGCGCAAAAACAACACCATGGCAATTCTGCTGAAAACAGCGTTAGTCCTTGTCAGTTCCATTCAAATCATGCAAATTAGAGTCCAAAACAAGGGAAAAGAGTTCGGAAAAGTAGATACAACGGAGACGTATCAGAGCTCTCCCTCAACCTCTCCTCCCTCCTTGCTAGATCAAGGTGTTGGACACGTCACCGGGCTGCACGTGTGTTGAACGCGGAGGCGCCGTTGTTCGGCGCTTAGATCGGAATCCACCGCGATCTGAATCGCTGCGAGTACGACTCCATCAACCGCGTTCTAGTAACGCTTCCGCTTAGCGATCTTCAAACGTATGAAGAGGCTCTACTCCTTTTCCCGTTGCTAGTTTCTCCTAGATAGATCCTTGTGAAGCGTAGGAATCTTTTTGAAATTACTATGTTCCCCAACAGTCAACTAAGTTACCTTCACATCCATGTTATGGAATTTTGTCTCCACAACTCTCTCAAGACTCTTCTGATTTTGCATGATCTCTTGGATGTTCTTATCCGTGCCTTTGATAGTGCTCACTACGAATGCCATTTGCTCATCTTGAGTTCTAAGCTGTGGAATTGGAGGTGGCCTATTTCTAGCAGCTTCAGCCTCTGTTGCCTCTGCTGCTACTCTTGCTGCAGCTGAGTTGGGATCATTGTCATCCATCACAACCTCATTATCTTCAAATTCAGGCTGAAGAGGTAGATGGGGACGATCAAGTAGATATGCATGCTTGACTAGCTTGCCATTGATCAGCATTCGAATGTAAGGTGCATATCCACAGGATCTCTTCTGATCCGCAGCAGTTCTTCGGATAGTCTCAACTATCAAATCCATTACTCTGAATCTGGTATGAGTGTCTAGCAGGTGCAGCAGGTTGATAGAATATCCTCTAATCATCTTCTCATCACCTTACTTGGGCATGAGGATGTATCGCAGTATAGTGCTCATTGTAGGAATGCCAGCTTGAATAAAATACACTAAACCAAACTTGTGACTGGCCAAGTACTGATGTGGAATGGTCTTGTACGTACTGTCCATGGAGTTGTGATTCTGCTTAGCTTCTGCATACACATCTACATTTGATTCTTCATGATCGGGAGCACCAATGATAGCAGCCCATTCAGCAATTGTGGCTTCATACTTGTGACCATTAGTCATCAAGACTAAAGAGTCATCATAGAAATGAACAGTTGCATAGAATTGCATGATCAGCTCATCATTCCATGGGGTCATCTCTTTCCCAACAAATTCTTCAATGTCAACTAGCCTGAAGTTCTCTTGAACATGTGGAAAAAATTCTCATTTTCCTTGATATATGCCCAGTCGACATACCTCATATCACTAACAGCAGGACTCTTGTCATACAACACAATCTCATAAAAATCTTGTTGTTCCTTGGTGTGAAACCTTGGATCAACAACAGCTCTTCTTCTGACAGCATATGGATCATTAGGTCTCCATTTCTTAGTCCAACATCCTTCCTCTTCTTCATATCTTCTGCTATAGGATGAATAGCATTGTGGAGTGGAAGGGTTGGTCTGAACTTCCTGACAATTGGAGCATTCTCATGTTCTTCCTCCTCTGCAGCATGTGCACTGGATGGAGGGCCTTTGCTCTTGGCAGCTGTAGGTATGTCTTTGGTGGTCTTCCTGGAAGCTGGAGCCTTCTTTGCTTTAGCGGCAGGCTTAGGAGAAGACTTCATTGCATCATACATCAACTTCTTCTTGGGAGGATTTGGGATCTCCTCAGGAGCTTCTTCTTCAACATCTTCTGGGTCTTCAAACATTGAAGTCTTTCTGCCAACAAGATGGACAGTTCTCTTCGTGGGCCTCTTCACACTAGCCTTCTTTGCAGGTGCATCCTTGGAAAGTGTTGTGCTCTTCCTCGCATATTCACGTGCTCTCAGATCAGCACGGGTAGCAGTTACTTCCTCGAAAGCCTTCCTTGGAGCCTTTGAAGGAGCTAAAGTTTCATCTGGCATAAAATCTGAGTCCTCTTCATCAGAAACTAGCTTCTTCCTTTGCCTGGTGGCTGCCTTGGGGAAGCCATGAGAACTGGGAGAACTTGGGTCGAAAGCAGACTTCTCTGGACTAGTGCCTGAGTCCATCTCAACACTCTGCTCTCTGAAGTCATTTTGACTATCATTTGAACCTGACATACTGACAAACATGATCAGCAGCAAACAACAGAACCTGTGAAGTGGATATAGGAAAGACGGAATGGATGAGCATTACAAAATTCATATATTTTTAAAAATTTGAAGTCTAAAAGTTAGGGTATGATCTTCTGTTGGGTGTAAATCGGTGGCACCGAGTTCGCATTTTCGGAGTGACCGAGAAAGTTTACTCGCTTAACACAAACTTGGCAGTCATTTTCGATGGCACCGAAAAGAGCTGCTCGGTCTCACTGAGTTGATTTTGAGGAACCCTAAAACAAGAATCGGTGGAACCGATTTTACAAACTAGGTCTCACCGAGTTGCATATTGCGGCAGATCAGATCCGAAATTTCCTACTTCTCCTAATCTAAGGATTCATCTGGTGGATAGGAGGTTTGCACATGGTGGTATTAAGAATAAATATTACAATGTGTGTGGATCGGACGGAGAAACGCAAAGGAGATCAAACTGTACCCTAGCTTGGTGGCGGTTCAGCTACAACAACAACGGCGGAGTTGATTGCGTCGACGGCGGCGAATCCCAGAGGCGGCGGCGCTCGGGGATACAAAGGCGATGACCTGGGGTCTCGGGGGCAGTGATGGTTTGGCAAACGAACGGTTTTGATGAAGTGAAGTCAAAATATTCGGCCCACGGATATATATACACGTGCGCTGTCGGTGTCACCGAGATGGCAAAATTGGTGTCACCGAGTTCGTCAATTGTCAGTAGACAGGGAAACTCGGTGTGGCGATTTCGGTGGTACCGAGATAGGAAAACCTGATCAACTTTGAAAAATAGGTGGCGCCGAGTTTGTGGAGTTGGTCACACTGAGTTTTTCAAAGAGGTTTTGGAAGGCAGCCTTTGACGATACGGAACTTCGAGTGCACCTTCACACAGAGGGATCAACAAGTGCTTGTTCAAGTTTTGTGATGAAGCATGAATAGAACTTGATATGAGATAGCATAGATAGCTAGAGAAGGGTCCTAGGAATTCTTGGCCATCCAATTGGAAAAAGATAAATCAAAAGCCAAATAACAACAATTGGATGTCCTCGAATGATCAACATGCTCACACAATAAGAATGATCAATAATACATAGTGAACATGCACAAACATCCTAGTAGCTATCAAGCACTTGGGCGATGACAAAGTCATCTATATATGAGTATATTGACATAGGAGCCAAGTAAGAATACTTGATCATAGGTCATACTCACCATTAAGCACAAGTGGGGTTACCACTTTTACATAAGCATTAATGTGTTCATATCCTTAGGAGATGCTTATACTCAAGTTTTAGAGTAAATCTCCCCTTGATATGATATCCCCACTAAGAGGGATCAACTAACCTTGGGTTTTGTCGTAGAAGACTTCAAGTAGGTGAAGTAGTGGTGGATGCTCAATGTTGATGAAGATCACCTTGAGTTTGGAGCAATCCTTGTTGTTTTCATACTCCTTTCACCAACATGGGTTAGTCCAAAGCAAAAGGAATATATGCAAGAATATCTATGGACATGGAGTAAAGCACGCATGGGATAATGTCCAAAGATGCATTAATTACCTTATTCCTTGCTTACTTTTGAGGGAATGTGTGACTCCTTTAACTAATGCATATGGTTGAGGTTGATTTCATATAGTTCTTGCCAAAATGAATACGAGTGAATTTCATTGGAGAGTCACGCCTCAAGAACTTTTAGTTCTTCCTCTTGGGAATCCACACCAAATTGATGGGAATCCTTGGAGTTGTGGTAGCACTTGTTGAGGTAGAACTAGTAGTATCCTTGGGAAACCACTTGACCTTGGCTTGGGGTTCTTCTTCAAATAGGTCAATGTCATCTTGAAGCTTTCCCTTGCCTTTGTGGTCATGTGGTAGAAGGCCATCTTGTGAGCTCGTTCCTTTAGAAGGAGTGGAATCACACTTCTCTTCTTGGGGAACAAACTTGGGAGTGGGATATGGACCTTCTTCCCAAACATCTCCGTTGACGTTGAAATAGACAACACCTTGTTTATTTCGATGTCCTCCTTACTTGCACACAATTTCCTCAAATTGCTTACTTATGGCAAGACTCTTGAAGACACCTCTCTCTATAACCCCTTTCAATAGATCATTTTCTTGCTCAAGTGTAACTTGGCTAAGAGAATCATTAATGGAATCAATAGAGTTACTAGCAACAACACTATTGGATTTAGCTTTAGCATTGTTGTTACTAGATAAAGAAACCGTCTTGCTTTTGTTACTAGTGTTCCTAGGTTTAACTTGTGGAACAAAGTTAGAAAAGAGTAATCGTTAGGATAGATAAGAAGAACTCTTCTTCCGAAGATCATCATTGATTTATTTTAAGAACTCATGCTCTTGCTCCAAGTTGAGCTTCTCGAAGTGTGGCTTCTCATGGGTTCTTGCAAGCTCTCTATGATCTTCTAGAGTAGTCTCATGAGCTAACTTAAGAGTTTTTAATTCTTGAGTTAGTCGTTCAATTTCTTTCTTATCATCATCATTCGATTTCTCTTGACTAGCATGATAAATAGCAAGTTCATTTTCAGTGCATTCACTAGTTTTATCTAGAAGCAAGTGATCTTCTCCTAACAAGTCATCTTCATCACTATTGAAATCAAGATACTCAGGATGTGATACCTTGGGGCCTTTAGCCATGAAGTAGTTTTCGACTCCCTCATTTGGTGAATCAAATAAGTTGGAGGAGTTGGTGGAAACAAGTGCAATCCTAGCAACACCTTCATCTTGACTATAGTCGGAGTTGGAGTGATAGCTTCTCTCAGAGTGCTGATCAGACTCGGAGCTAGAGACCCATTCACCAACATAAGCTTGATGTCTTCTTCTTGAACTGCTCTTGGTGTATTTGTCCTTCTTCTCTGATTCCTTGCCTATTCATGAGTGTCTTCGTTCAGAGTGATCTTCTCTACTCCTTCTCTCTCTACGAGGTGACTCATCTCTTGAGCTACGTCTTCGAGGTGACTCTTCTCTTATTTTGTATGGATTCGAGCACTCATTTGAGTAGTGTCCCGGCTTCCCACACTTGTAGAAGTTTCGGTCACGACTGAACGAACGCTTCTCATCATGTCTTGAACTTGAGCTTCTATCTTTGCCTCTACTCTTGTAGAACTTGTTGAATTTTCTGACCATGAGGCCTATCTCTTCATTAGTGACAAGATTGTCTTTTGAAGTAGTGGGAGCATCACATGAAGCTTTATAAGCACCGCTTGACTTGTTGTGCAGCTCATCTTTGTCCTTAAGTGACATCTCATGAGCAACAATCCTACCAATGACTTCAGTTGGCTTGAGATCTTTGTAATTTGGCATCATTTGGATCAATGTGCACACTGTGTCATACTTGCCATCAAGAGCTCTAAGTATCTTCTTGATGATGAATTTGTCGGTCATCTCTTCGCTTCCTAAGCCCGCATCTCATTGGTGATGAGACCTGGCCTAGAGTACATTTCAGCGACTCCTTCGCCATCTTTCATCTTGAACTTGTCAAGTTGACTCTGAAGCACATCCAACTTAGATTCTCACACAGAATCAGTACCTTCGTGCATATCAACCAAAGTATCCCAAATTTCTTTTGCATTCTCAAGATGACTGATTTTGTTAAATTCTTCGGGGCAAAGGCAATTGAAGATGATATCGCATGCTTGAGCATTAAGTTGCAACATCTTCAATCCATCAGTTATCGCATCACGATACGGTTCATGCCCTTCTCCAAAGAAGTTACCTTGCACACCAACACGAATAACAGCCCAAACATGAGGATTAAAGCCAAGTATATGCGTTTTCATTGTGTGCTTCCAACTAGCAAAATTAGTGCCATCGAAGTAAGGACCTCTACGATGATAATTTCCCTCACTAGATGCCATACTCTCCTAGGTTTCTAAACCAATGAAATGGAGGCCAAAGCTCTGTTACCACTTGTAGGATCGAAAGTATGTCTAAAGGGGGGGTGATTAGACTACTTGACAAGATAAAGATTTTCCTTTCCCCAATTTTACTTGAGAGGCAGCTACGACAGTTATAACAAGTCAAGTACACCCTACGCATGAGGTTGACCCGGTGATTTTTGGCATGGTTCTGATAGGTGGCGCAATCGTACGTCCATGTTAGTGGAGACTTCAAGCCACGAAGGGTAACGGCTGCGAGAGTCCACGGAGGGCTTCACCCACGGAGGGTCCACAAAGAAGCAGCCTTGTCTATCCCACCATGGCTTCCGTCCACGGAGGACTAAACTTACTCACGATAGATCTTCACGAATTAGAGAATCTCCTTGCCCTTACAAACATCTTGGTTCAACTCCACAACACGAAGTAGAAGGCTCCCAAGCGACACCTAACCAATCTAGGAGGCACCACCGTCCAAAAGGTAGTAGATGGGGTAGATCAATGAACTCCTTTCTCTTGTGCTTCTAAAGATAGTCTCCTCAACACAAATCACTGTCTCACATAATTTGCATGGGTATGAGAGGTTGATTTGGTGGAAAGCAGTTTGGGGAGGCTAGAGATCAAGTTTCAAATGATTAGATTGGAATATCTTGGTCTCAACACATAAGTAGGTGGTTCTCTCTCAGAAAATGGATCTGGAAATGAAGTGTGTGTTCGGAGTGCTTCTACCAAAAATGACAAGTGCGTGAAGGGGTATATATAGGGAGCAGCCAAAATCCAACCGTTACACACAAAAGAGCAAACTCGGTGACACCGAAGTTGTAAACTCAGTTGTTAGGGCATATTCATGCCTAAGTAATTTTGGTGATTGATGACAGTACCGTAAAGGACTAATCGTGTGCATTAAGCATTCAGATAATACATGTCAGCGGCACAAGACGATTCAGCACCCTAATACGTCTCACACATATCTATAATTTTTGATGGTTTCACGCTGTTATCTTGTCACCTTTGGATGTTTTATTTACCTTTTATATCTTTTTTGGGACTAACTTATTAACTAAGTGCCAAGTGACAGTTCTTGTTTTCTGTGTTTTTGACTCTTTTCAGATCTGATTTTGGAACGGAGTCCAAACGGAATAAAATCCCCGAAATGAATTTTTCTAGAACGGAAGAAGATCGGGAGGCTTGAGGGCCAAGCAACTGGGCCCACAGGGGGCCCACAAGCCCTGTTGCCACGGCCAGGGGGAGGCCGGGGTAACCAAGCTTGTGCCCCCCTTGGCGCTCCCCTGCCATAGGTCGTTGGCCTATAAATTCCCTAAAAATCCAGAAAAAATCAAGGCATCCACGAAAACACTTTTCCGCCACCGCAAGCTTCCGTTTCCACAAGATCTCATGTGGAGACCCTTCCCGGTGCCCTGCCGAAGGGGACTTTGGAGTTGGAGGGCTTCTTCATCAACATCATCGCCCCTCCAATGACTCGTGAGTAGTTCACTTCAGACCTACGGGTCCGTAGTTAGTAGCTAGATGGCTTCTTCTCTCTCTTGGATCTTCAATACAGATTTCTCCATGATCTTCATGGAGATCTATCCGATGTAATCCTCTTTGGCGGTGTGTTTGTCGAGATCTGATGAATTGTGGATTTGTGATCAGATTATCTATGATATATATTTGAGTCTTTGCTGATTTCTTATATGCATGATTTGATATCCTTGTAAGTCTCTCCGAGTCTTGGGTTTTGTTTGGCCAACTAGATCTATGATTCTTGCAATGGGAGAAGTGCTTGGTTTTGGGTTCATACCGTGTGGTGACCTTTCCCAGTGACAGAAGGGGCAGCAAGGCACGCATCATGTTCTTGCCATCAAGGGTAACAAGATGGGCTTTATCGTAGATATGAGATTGTCCATCTACATCATGTCATCTTTCTTAAGGCGTTACTCTGTTCTCAAGAACTTAATACACTAGATGCATGCTGGATAGCGGTCGGCGTTTCGAGTAATAGTAGTAGATGCAGAAAGTATCAGTCTACTTGTTTTGGACGTGATGCCTATAGATATAATCATTGCCATAGATAATGTCACGACTTTGCGCGGTTCTATCAATTGCTCGACAGTAATTCGTTCACCCACCGTCTACTTGCTTCCGTGAGAGAAGCCACTAGTGAACACTATGGCCCCCGGGTCTATTCACACCTATCGTTTCCACTTTCGCTTTTACTTTGCTTCGTTTCTTTGTTGCTTTCAGTTCCCACTTGGCAAACAATCTATAAGGGATTGACAACCCCTTCATAGCATTGGGAGCAAGTTCTTTGTGTTTGTGCAGGTACTTGTGATACTCCTTCACTGGATCGGTACCTTGGTTCTCAAAACTGAGGGAAATACTTTCCGCCCCTGTGCTACATCACTCTTTCCGCTTCGAGGGAACACCAACGCAAGGCTCCAAGGCCACGGGGGAATCCTTTGCATATTTTCCTAGGAAGTACCTAAAGGCGTAGCCATAGCAGAAGGATTCCTGGTGTCGTTGCTGAGGAGTATCAAGACAAGAATAGTCTCCCATCAGCACGCTTGTTTCTGGCGCCGTTTGAAGGTCTTTTGTTGCAGTAGCAGAAGTATTTCTGGCGCCGTTGTCGGGGAAGGAGAGATCTATACAAGTAGGTCTCACAAACTCATCTCTTGCATTTACTTTTTTTGCCAATTGCCTCTCATTTTCCTATCCCCCACTTCACATTTGCCTTTTTTGTTTGCCTTTTTCGTTCGCCCTTTTCTCTTGCTTGCTTTCTGTTCTCTTGTGTGCCATGTGCCTTCAATATGCTTGCATCTTCGCTTGCTGAAAATCTAGTGATATGGATCCTCACCCACTTGCTAATCTCTTTAAGAGATCCACTTATGTGGAACCAATTGCTAGTAAGTTGAGTGCACTTGACTTTCTTTATGGAGTTTTTCTTGAGATGCGTGACTCTAGAAATTGTGAGGAAGAAATTTATGAAGTGATTCACGAGGGCTCCTTGGATAAAAGCATGATTGCAATGGTTTCACTATAAATTCTATTAGTGACAATCATGCTAAAAATATGCAAAATCCTGAGCTTGGGGATGCTAGTTTTGCTATGTCCTCTGCTTGTTGCAATGATCTTGATTGGGGTGATGATTTTTCTTATGATCTTGAAAATGTGTTTAAGCCTCATGATGAGTATGACATTTGCAATAATATTGAAAGTGGGTTTGGAGAAGTCATGACTTTCGTTGATGATAATCCCACTATTTTTGAAGAGCGTCAGCTTTGCATGCATGTGGATCATGAAAAGAATATCCTTTGTGATAGTTACATTGTTGAATTCGAATATGATCCCACATGTAATTGCTATGAGAGAGGAAAATATTGTGGTAGAAACTTTCATGTTACCAAATTACCTCTCGTTATGTGGAGATTGCTATTGTTTCTTTCTTCTTCCTTGCATATGGCAACTATTGGTTGTCTTGACAATCTGTTTTCCTATAAAATGCCTATGCATAGGAAGTATGTTAGACTTAGATGTGATTTTCACTTGTATGCCTAGCTAAGGGCGTTAAATAATAGCGCTTGTTGGGAGGCAACCCAATGAATCTATCCTTTTTCTTTCTGTTTTGTGTTTTCCACACTTTCATAATTCTGTTATGATTGTGTTTTTTGTGTTTCTTTTTGCGTTTGTGCCAAGCAAAACCGTTATGATTAGTCTTGGGGATGATCGTTTGGTCATGCTGGAAAAGACAGAAACTTTCTCCTCACGAAAAGAATTTTCATTTTTGTTCTGTAAGAGCTTTTGAGTTGATTATTTTTGCTGCTGATTGCTACGCAAATTCTTTAGACTGTCGTAATTTTTCAGAATTTTTGAAGTACCAGAAGTATACGAAGTATACAGATTGCTACAGACTGGTCTGCTGTTAACAGATTCTGTTTTCGTTGTGTTGGTTGCTTATTTTGATGAAACTATGGATAGTATCGGGGGATATTAGCCATGGTAGATTGAAAATACAGTAACCCAACATCAACATAAGTAGAATTTAAGTTTGCTATAGTACCTAAGGAAGTGGTGGTTTGCTTTCTTATACTAATGTTATCACGAGTTTTTGTTTAAGTTTCGTATTGTGAAGTTTTCAAGTTTTGGGTGAAGTTCTTATGGACAAAAAGATAAAGAGTGGCAAGAGCTCAAGCTTGGGGATGCCCAAGGCACCCCAAGATGATTCAAGGATGATGTAAAAGCCTAATCTTGGGATGCGCCGGGAAGGCATCCCCTCTTTCGTCTTCAATCCATCGGTAACGTTACTTGGCGCTATATTTTTATTCACCACATGTTATGTGTTTTGCTTGGAGCGTCTTGTATTGTAGGAGTCCTTTATTTTTGTTGTGCCACAATCATCCTTGCTGCACACCTAGAGAGAGAGACATGCACTCACCGTGATTTTGTCGAGCTTCACTTATATCCTTTGGTTAGACAATTCAGCTCACATGTGCTTCACTTATATCTTTTGAGCTATTTTCTTTTGCTCTATGTGCTTCACTTATATCTTTTAGAGCACGGTGGTGCGTGGCTTGGTAGTTGATCTATGCTATGAAAGTAGTCTCAAAAGGGGTAGTTATCCAAAGGGATACGAAAACTTCCACCTTCATGTGCATTGAATAGTTAGAGAAGTTTGATTCATCTCAACTAGTTTTGAGTTGTGGTTATGGTAATATTTAAGTTATATTAGTAAGGTGTTGTGGATCTATAAATACTTGTGTTAAAGTTAGTGATTCCCGTAGCATGCACGTATGGTGAACCACTATGTGATGAAGTCTGAGCATGATTAGTCTATTGATTGTCATCCTTTGTGTGGCGGTCGGGATCGCGCGATGGTTTATACCTACCAACCCTTCCCCTAGGAGTATGCGTTGAATGCTTTGTTTCGATTACTACTAAAACTTTTGCAACAAGTATATGAGTTCTTCATGACTAATGTTGAGTCCATGGTTTAGATGCACTTTCACCTTCCACCATCACTATCTTCTTTAGTGCCGTGCAACTTTCGCCGGTGCACAAAACCCACCGCTAGCCTCCCTCGAAACAGCCACCATACCTACCTACTATGGCTTTTTCAAAGTCATTACGAGATATATTGCCATGAAACTACCACCATGACATGTGCCACCACGTCTACATTGTCATTGCATGATCGTAAGATAGCTAGCATGATGTTTCCATTAATGTCGATGCCATGCTAGATCATTGTCACGGTACACTACCGAAGGCATTCCATATAGAGTCATCATTGCTCTAAGTTTTTAGTTGTAAGTGTGATGATCATCATTGATGGAGCATTGAACCACATGAGTAAATAAAAGAGGCCAAAGATGCCCAAAAAAAGAGGCCAAAGAGTCCATCCAAAAAAAATGAGAGAAAAAGAGAGAAGGGACAATGCTACCACCTATCCACACTTGTGCATATTAAGGACCATGATCTTCATGATTGAGAGTCTCTCGTTTTGTCACCACCATATAGCTAGTGGGAAATTTTCATTATATAACTTGGCCTGTATATTCCAATGATAGGCTTTCTCAAATTTGCCTTAGGTCTTCATGAGCAAGCAAGTTGGATGCACACCCACTAGTTTTCTTTAAGAGCTTTCACATACTCTTAGCTCTAGTGCATCATTTGTATGACAATCCCTACTCATTCGCATTGATATCTATTGATGAGCATCTCCACACCTCATTGATATGCATAGTTAATATGACCATCTTCTCCTTGTTTTTCTTGCAACCTCCACCACACTCCACACCACTTATAGTGCTAAAATCATGGCTCACGCTCATGTATTGCGTGAGAGTTGAAAAGGTTTGAGAAAGTAAAGGTGTGAAAACAATTACTTGGCCAATACCGGGGTTGTGCATGATTTAAATTCGTTGTGCAATGATGGTAAAGCATAGCCAGACTATATGGTTTTGTAGGGATAACTTTCCTTTGGCCTTGTTATTTTGAAAGTTCATGATTACCTTGCTAGTTTGCTTGAATAATTATTGTCTCCACTTCAATAGCAAACTATTGTTTTGAATCTAATGGATCTGAACATTCACGTCACATAAGAGGAGTTACAAAGGACATCTATGCTAGGTAGCATGAAAGCATCAAAAATTCATTGTTTATCACTTCCCTACTCGAGGACGAGCAGGAGTTAAGCTTGGGGATGCTTGATACGTCTCAAACGTATCTATAATTTTTGATGGTTTCACGATGTTATCTTGTCATCTTTGGATGTTTTTTTACCTTTTATATCCTTTTTGGGACTAGCTTATTAACTCAGTGCCAAGTGCCAGTTCCTGTTTTTTCTGTGTTTTTGACTCTTTTCAGATCTGATTTTGGAACGGAGTCCAAACGGAATAAAATCCCCAAAATGAATTTTTCCAGAACAGAAGAAGATCGGGAGGCTTGAGGGCCAAGCAAGTGGGCCCAAAGGGGCCCACAAGCCCTGTTGCCGCGGCCACGGGGGAGGCCGCAGCAACCAAGCTTGTGGCCCCCTGGCGCTCCCCTGCCCTAGGTCTTTGGCCTATAAATGCCCTAAAAATGCAGAAAAAATCAAGACATCCACGAAAACACTTTTCCGCCGCCGCAAGCTTCCGTTTCCGCGAGATCTCATGTGGAGACCCTTCCCGGTGCCCTGCCGAAGGGGACTTTGGAGTTGGAGGGCTTCTTCATCAACATCATCGCCCCTCCAATGACTCGTGAGTAGTTCACTTCAGACCTACGGGTCTGTAGTTAGTAGCTAGATGGCTTCTTCTCTCTCTTGGATCTTCAATACAAAGTTCTCCATGATCTTCATGGAGATCTATCCGATGTAATCCTCTTTGGCGGTGTGTTTGTCGAGATCCAATGAATTGTGGACTTGTGATCAGATTATCCATGATATATATTTGAGTCTTTGCTGATTTCTTATATGCATGATTTGATATCCTTGTAAGTCTCTCCGAGTCTTGGGTTTCGTTTGGCCAACTAGATCTATGATTCTTGCAATGGGAGAAGTGCTTGGTTTTGGGTTCATACCGTGTGGTGACCTTTCCCAGTGACAGAAGGGGCAGCAAGGCACGCATCATGTTGTTGCCATCAAGGGTAACAAGATGAGCTTTATCATAGATATGAGATTGTCCATCTACATCATGTCATCTTGCTTAAGGCGTTACTCTGTTCTCATGAACTTAATACACTAGATGCATGCTGGATAGCGGTCGACGTGTGGAGTAATAGTAGTAGATGCAGAAAGTATCGGTCTACTTGTTTTGGACGTGATGCCTATAGATATAATCATTGCCATAGATAACATCACGACTTTGCACGGTTCTATCAATTTCTCGACAGTAATTCGTTCACCCACCGTCTACTTGCTTTCGTGAGAGAAGCCACTAGTGAACAAGACGGCCCCGGGGTCTATTCACACCTATCGTTTCCACTTTCGCTTTTACTTTACTTCGTTTCTTTGTTGCTTTCAGTTCTCACTTGGCAAACAATCTATAAGGGATTGAAAACCCCTTCATAGCGTTGGGAGCAAGTTCTTTGTGTTTGTGCAGGTACTTGTGATACTCCTTCATTGGATCGATACCTTGGTTCTCAAAACTGAGGGAAATAATTACCGCCGCTGTGCTACATCACCCTTTCCGCTTCGAGGGAACACCAACGCAAGGCTCCAAGGCCATGGGGGAATCCTTTGCATATTTGCCTAGGAAGTCCCTAAAGGCGTAGCCGTAGCAGAATGATTCCTGGTGCCGTTGTTGAGGAGTATCAAGACAAGAATAGTCTCCCGTCAGCACGCTTGTTTCTGGCGCCGTTGGAAGGTCTTTTGTTGAAGTAGCACACCCTCCGTGGAACAGAAGCATGGTGTCCTCTACAATTCTCTGTCTTCGAGTCGTAGGAACGTCGTACTATTAAGAGGGGATCCGTAATTGAAAGGTTTGGGTGGAATCAATTTTGCACGCACACACTTTATCTCCTTCCCCTTTCCCTGCAACTTTGGAGCGGTTCCCGCCTCTGTTTTATCTCCTCTTGCAAAAAGGTCTCCCAGCGGTAGTACCGGTGCCCCTAGCGCTAGTACCGTTGGGCCTCGCAGTAGTACCGCTGGATCTGGCGGTAGTATCGCTAGAGGTTGGAGTAGTACTGTTGTGCCTCCGGTAGTACCGCCCCTCGTCAGCAGTAGTACCGCTCCAGGAATTTAGTACCGCCTTCCTAGCGGCTGTAATTCGTCGGAATTTTTGCAAAGACTTTCTTGGCGGTGGTTGGCCCGGTAGTGCCTCTGCACTACCATGGGCTCAGCGGTAGTACCGATGTAGCCAGCGGTAGTACCGCTGGAGTGCTAGCGGTAGTACCGCTGCTACCAGCGGTAGTACCGCTGGGCTCGGGCTGTAAGTGGGAAAACGGTTGGATTTTTTCACCCACTATATAAAGGGTTCTTCTTGCTCTAGAACCCCACCTTTTACCCTCCCAAGCTCCATTGTTGCTCCCTAAGCTCAAAAGTGCCCGGTCTCTCTCCCTAGCCAATCAAACTTGTTGATTTCCTAGGGATTAGTTGAGAAGGCCTAGATCTACAGTTCCACCAAGAGAAAATTGATTCCCCCACCAATCCCTTGTGGATCTTGTTACTCTTGGGTGTTTGAGCACCCTAGACGGTTGAGGTCACCTCGGAGCCACATTCCATTGTGGTGAAGCTCTGTGGTCTTGTTGGGAGCCTCCAAGCTTTGTGTGGAGTTTGCCGCAACCTTGTTTGTAAAGGTTCGGTCGCCGTCTTCAAGGGCACCTATAGTGGAATCATGGTACCTCGCATTGTGTGAGGGCGTGAGGAGAATACGGTGGCCCTAGTGGCTTATTGGGGAGAATTGTGCCTCCACACCGCTCCAACGGAGACATACTTCCTGTCAAAGGGAATGAACTTCGGTAACACATCCTCGTCTTCATTGGTTCCACTTGCGGTTATCTCTAACCTTTACGTTGTGTATGTTTTTGTTTTTGTTTATCTCTTACTTGTCTTAGTTATCTTCATTGGTAGCATCATATAGGTTCACCCCTTCTTGACATTTTAGAGAACCTTTATGCTGCTAACCCTAACTTGCTAATATTAATTAAAAACTGGTCGTTGCCTATTCACCCCCCTCTACTCAACCATATCGATCCTTTCAATTGGTATCAGAGCCACGTCTCTTTATTAAGGGTTTCACCACCCGAAGAGTATGGAAGATGATGAGGGAGTTCCCCGTGCGCAAACCGAGGCCATGGACTTGACTTCGATCACAAGGGACAAATTGAATATGGCTATGGCCGCACTCAAGACGTCCTTGACGAACAAGGTCAAGACCATGCTTAAAGAGTTAATTGAGGGAATTAAAAGTTCTCCCGAACCGGCGTTGGTGGTTAAATCCACCAACACAGATTCGTAGGCCAATTCCTCTAAGGAAACAGCTAAAGGTATGCAACCTTCCCGTTCTCTCGAAAATGATGGGAATGGAACTTATGCCTCAGTTCCACCACCCATGGTCTATGGAGGACCGGTTCCCACACCGCGTCTTAACCATGTTGGTCCTCCTCCTAAGCTTATAAAGGGTGATTTTGCTAACTGGTTATTTTCTATTAAGTCTCATTTGAATCACAGCTCAACAAATTTGTGGAGAATCATCGAGCAAGGCTACTATCCCCATGACCCAAGCAACCTCACTCCAAGAGAAGAAGCGGACAATCAATATTATCACTCCGCATTGTTTATTCTCCAATCCGCAGTACCACCTGAAGATCTTCCTCACTTGCGCCCCTTCACTCTAGCTAAGGACTGTTGGGAGCACATTATGGTGTTGTACAAGGGAAGCTCAAGCATTCAACGGTCCAACTATGAAGTGGTACTTGATAAGGCCGATGAGTTTGTGATGAAGGAAGATGAGGACCCTCGTGATCTCTATCGAAGGGTGACTGCTATTGTTGTGGCTCTCAAGGACCATGGGAGCAAGGATGTCAATGATACGTGGGTCAAGCGCAAGTTTCTCAAGGCCATCATGCCTTTCAATAAAGCCATGTCATCTGTCATTCGCCAAAGACTAGATTTCCACTCCTTGTCTTCCAGTGAGGTGTTGGATGAATTCATTGCAATGTCAATCATGAACGGGACAGCTAACAATGCACTTTCTCGAGTTCGCTCAAAGACAGCTTCACCCAACCTTGCATTAAAGGCAAAAGCTTCTACTGAAGAAGAAGAAGAGGATGAGGAAGAGGAGAGCTGGCCTGAAGACATGAAGTATGCTTATCACGAGCACATGGCTCTTGCGTCAAGGCAATTTTGGGGCAACGAGAGGAACTCAAGACCCAACTTCACCAAGAACAACTCAAGTGGGTTCAAATCCAAGCAACGAGTGAGGACATGATATAACTGTGGTAATGTGAGTCACTTCGTGGCCGAATGTCCCTATGAGAAGAGGGAAGACAACGGGGGCAATCTCATTCGCAAAGACAAAACCAAGTCATTCCCAAACAAGACCAACTTTGTGAAGAAACCCCACCCAAAGGGTATGGTGGCTCTTGAAGAGTACCCCTCCGATGATGATGACGATGACGATATGGTGGCAACTACAACTGTCGCCATTGCCACCCCTTCTCCCAAGAAGGTGTCTCTCTTCAACGCCCCCAACGAGAACCACATCGCCAAGTGCCTCATGGCCAAAGGTATCGATCAGGAAACCCCCATCATTAAGACCAACATCGCTACTGCTCCTTCATTGTTGAATTGTGTTGATGATAGTGATGTTGTAGAACTTAATGAGCATGATCTTGACAAATTTATGTGCACAATCAAGGGAGAACCCAAGAAGCACTTTGTTGCTCTCTTGGAACAACTGGGTGAGGCTAATGACCTCATCGAGTCTCATGAGGAGACCATCTCCGAGCTTCAAGGACATAGTCGTGACTATGTCGATGAGATTGCTGAACTATCTATTGCACTAGAAAAGGAGTGCACGCTTCGTTTGGCTCTTGAGGAGTCATACAACGATGACTGCGCTAAAATGCAAAAGAAACTAGATCATGCTACTGTTCTTACTCGTATGCTTAAGTCTGAAAAGGATGCTCTTGGGGTTGGCCATGACAGACTCAAAGTGGAGTTTGACACACTTGACAAGGCTCACAAGGTCTTGAAAGGTTTTCATTTCTCCCTAAAAGAGTTTCATGATCAACTCCAAGCAAAGCTTACCAAGGAAATCTCTACTTGTCCTCCCTTT
This sequence comes from Hordeum vulgare subsp. vulgare, assembly GCF_904849725.1. NCBI lineage: Eukaryota > Viridiplantae > Streptophyta > Magnoliopsida > Poales > Poaceae > Hordeum > Hordeum vulgare. The sequence continues at coordinate 564,425,194 of NC_058524.1, read as the reverse complement.
GTTTTAATTGATAATGCTTGTACAACTAACCCTTGTTGTGAGCATGTACATCTTGTGGAGGAAAATGCCAAGTTAAAGGAGAGACTTGAGAAGGGCCTTGTGTCATGCATCCAAGGCGAGAAGAGCCTGAACGACCTCTTGAGCAATCAAAAGGGTGTGGTAGGAAAGGAGGGACTTGGACTTACATCCAATTCAAAAAGAAAAAGGAGGAACAGGAACAAACGATCCCCTACCCTCATGGACATCTTTGTCAAAGAGGGCGAAGGGACTCAGGAGGTGAACAGGAACAAGGTGGACGATGGTAGCGTCAAGAAGGGCAAAACCATTCCTACCCACACAGCCGGCAAACTCAATCCTTCCTATGTTTTATGTCGTGCTGGTGATGGGCATGTTTATGCCAGATTTGTTGGTTCTTACTATGAGTCCATTGAATGGGCTATTTGGGTTCCTAAGACCCTTGTCTCTAACATTAAAGGACCCATTCAAAAATGGGTACCTAAAACCAGGCCTTGATCTAGTGCAGGAGTTTGCTTCCAGTGGGGTGCCATGGTTGCTCGATAGTGGAGCAACAAATCATATGACCGGAAGCAAGGACTTAGTGGTGGATGTGCATCCTTCTCCATCTATGCCCACCCATGTCCAATTCGTCGATGCATCCTCGTCAAAGGTATTGGGATTTGGTAAGGTGGTCATCTCTCAAGAGTTATCTATTGAGAAGGTCATGCTTGTTGAGTCTCTTGCCTACAATTTCGGTTCGTCAACTTGCAATTCTGGGTTTTTCCACATTCTTTAATCTTGATACTGTGGTCCTCTTGTGGAGCAAGACTCTTAAAGTAGCCTATGTTGGATATGTCGAAAATGGTCTCTATGTGGTGAACTTTTCAAAGCGACCCACTAAGACTGTGACTTGTCTAATGGCTAAAGTTGATGTGGGCTGGCTTTGGCATCGCCGAGTAGCTCATGTCAATATGAGATCTTTGCAAAGTCTCCTCAAAGGGGACCATATTCGTGGACTAACAAATGTGAGCTTTGCCAGAGATCGTGCTTGCAGTGCCTGCATTGAAGGAAAGATTCATGAAACAGCTCATCGTCCAACGACTCTCATTTACACTAAGAGGCCATTGGAGCTTCTCCATATGGATCTTTTTGGTCCTCCATAATTTGATAGTCTTGGAGGCAGAAAGGACTGCTTGCTGATTGTTGATGACTACTCAAGATGCACCTAGGTATATTTCTTCAAGAGGAAGAGTGAGACTCAACAAACTGTCATCAACTTTGCTAATGAAGCTCAACGTCAACATGAAGCAAAGATTTTGATGATTAGAAGTGACAACGGTACCGAGTTCAAGAACTACACCTTGGATGAGTTTCTAGGTGATGAGGGAATAAAATAGCAATATTCAGCACCATATACCCTTCAACAAAATGGTGTGGCGGAAAGGACGAACCGGACATTGATGGATGCTGCAAGAACAATGATGGCGGAATTCAAATCTCCATATAACTTTTGGGATGAAGCCATCAACACAGCATTGCATGCGTCCAATCAGCTCTATATCCACAAAGGCTTGAACAAGACCCCATATGAGATTCTCATCGGAAACAAACCCAATCTCAAGTACTTCTGGGTATTCGGTTGAAGTGTTTCATTCTCAAGAATGGTGCACGTTTAGCTAAATTTGATTCTACAGCACAAGAGGGCATCTTTGTTGGTTATGCTACAAACTCTCATGCTTACCGTGTCCTCAACAAGTCCACCGGGCTCATTGAGGAGACGTGTAACGTGGATTTTGATGAAAATAATGGCTCCCAAGTGGAGCAAAGTGGTATTTGTGATGTAGGTGATGAAATTCCTCCCCAAGCCATAAGAAGAATGGGGATTGGTCAAATACTCCCCATTGAGGAACCCATTGTGGCTGAAGGAGAAGGACAATGCTCTACTCAAGTGGAGCCATCATCCTCACAAGCCCCAAATGCTTCCGATGAAAAAAGAGAAGACCCTCAACAAGTTGAACAAGCTCAAGGACAAGATCAATTGCCCAAAGATGGTGATGTGTCCCATGATGTACAAGCACTTACCCAACGTTCCGAACCTGCTCAAGATCAAGATCAAGTGCAACTAGAAGATCCAGACCGAATAGAATCACAAGATCAAGATCAAGAGCAACCACAAGAACAAGGACAAACCAGTGAACCTGATCAAGTCAAAAATCGAGTTGATCAGGATACTATCTCTCAATTCCCTTCTGCATCGCCAAAAAGGGCTACTGGTGCCAAGGGAGGTTCAAAACGCAAGGGCAAGCAAAGTAATCAAGTCGATGCTCCCCAGTTATCGAATGCAGAACTCTTGGAGTGTCGAGCAGCCAAGATTGCGAACAAGCTAAGAGTCAAGTCACATCTTATGAAGAATGTGCTTGGCAGTTTGAAAAAGGGAGTATCCACTCGTCAACAGATTTGGAATTATTGTGAGCATCACGCGTTTGTTTTGTATTGTGAACCTCAACAGGTACAGGAAGCGCTCGATGATGAGGATTGGCTTATGGCCATGCATGAAGAACTCAACAACTTCGAGCGTAATCAAGTCTAGGATTTAGTGCCAAGACCAAAGGAGGAACATAATGTCATCGGGACCAAATGGATTTTCTAAAACAAGCAAGATGCCAATGGTATTGTGATTCGAAACAAGGCAAGATTGGTGGCTCAAGGCTACTCCCAAGTCGAGGGTATCGACTACAGTGAAACCTTTGCCCTTGTTGCTCGTCTAGAATCTACTTGCATGCTGCTTGCATTTGCTTCTCATCATAATTTCAAATTATAGCAAATGGATGTGAAAAGTGATTTTCTTAATGGTCCTTTAAATGAGTTGGTCTATGTCAAACAACCCCCGGGATTCGAACATCCCAAGTTCCCCAATCATGTGTACAAACTTAATAAGGCACTCTATGGCCTTAAACAAGCCCCACGTGCGTGGTATGAGTATCTTACTGAGTTGTTACAAGATCGTGGGTTTGAAATTGGGAAGATAGATCCCACTCTTTTTACTAAGAGGGTTAAAGGGGATTTGTTCATATGCCATCTATATGTTGATGATATCATTTTTGGTTCTCCTAACATTTCTTTCAATGAAGAATTTGCTGCAGTAATGACCGAGAAATTTGAGATGTCTATGATGGGTGAGTTGAAGTTCTTCCTTGGATTCGAGATTAAATAAGGCTTAGAAGGGACCTTCATCAAACAAGCCAAGTACACTCAAGACATGCTCAAGAGGTTCGAGCTCGAGGATGTCAAGTCGGTCAAGTTCCCCATACCAACAAGATGCAAGCTTGACAGTGATCCCAATGGTAAAGCAGTGGATCAAAAGGTATATCGCTCCATGATTGGATCCCTCCTTTACCTTTGTGCATCTAGACCGGATATTATGTTGAGTGTAGGGATCTGTGCACGGTTTCAATCCGCACCAAAAGAAAGTCATTATATGGCTGTTAAGCGAATCTTTCGGTATTTGGCTCATACCCCAAACTTTGGTCTATGGTATCCCAAAGGAGCAAACTTCAACCTAGTGGGCTATTCTGACTCAGATTGGGTAGGAGATGGTGTGGAGAGGAAGTCAACTTCTGGAGGATGCCAATTCCTTGGTCGCTCACTGGTAAGTTGGTCTTCAAAGAAGCAGAATTGTGTCTCACTATCATCCATCGAAGCTGAGTATGTGGCAGCTGCAAGTTGTTGTGCACAGTTGCTATGGATGAGGCAAACTTTAAAGGATTACGGTGTCACTTGTGACAAAGTGCCTCTTCTATGTGACAATCAAAGTTCTATCAAGATTTCCCTCAATCCAGTGCAACATAGCAAGACCAAGCATATTGATATTCATCATCACTTCATTCGTGAACATATCAAGCAAGGTGATATTGAGGTCCACTTCATCAACACTGAAGAGCAACTTGCAGATATTTTCACTAAGCCCCTAGATGAAGCACGGTTCCAGGAGTTAAGGCATGAGCTAAATATCATTGATTCAAGTAATGTGCATTGAAACTAGGCACTTTGCACCTCACTATGCATTACATCCGGTTCTAGATGTAGGCATGGACATAGGGGGAGTGTTGTTCTCTCAATGAACTTTCCCTCCCCCCATTATGCATAAATCGATCAAGTCTTTCACTTTAGCCTTACTAAATGGCATTTCTGCTTCAAAGACGAGCATTGGTCATGAACCCAAGGATAATTCTTCGCGGTGTCATACCTTTGCCTCAAACATAGGTGGCCTCGGCCACCGCCCCCACCTTTCTCTCATATGAAAGAAAGGGTACACAATGACTAGTCAGTATACCTTGCTGGTGTTCACTTGTTATTTCACTGACTAGTCGTTGCCCATGTCCTTTCCACGAAATCCTCTGTCTAGTTGTGCTATTTTGAGCGGCACTACGGTACTACCGCCAGGTGTAGCGGTACTACCGCCAGGACCCCAGCCTATCACGACTTGACTAGGGATTTTTAGGGATGTCTCAAGGGGGAGCAGTACTACTGCCAGGGGGAGCGGTACTACCGCCAGGACCCCAGCGGTACTACCACGAGGTGCAGCGGTACTACCGCTAGGGCAGTGGTACTACCGCTAGGACCCCGACGGTACTACCCGTTGGCCCGTACCCCTTGAGCTATATAAAGGAGGGGGAGCCCGTTTTCCTTGCCCTGTTTCTTCTTCCTCGTGGCTCTCCCTTCCTCTACTCCAAACTCCCCCCGTTTGGATCTCTATCTACGGAGCCCCTTATCTCCCTTGAGTCGGAGGGTTTGCTGCACTCCTCCTTCCTCATCAAGTGCCATGGACGCCGGTAAAGCTCCTCACTTTATTTCCTTGGTTGGTGTTTTCTTGTTCTAGGGTTAGGAGCTTGGTGATTTGGATCCATGGCTATGGTTTGTGCTTAAGTTTTTGGATGGAACGAATGAGATATCCTAGGGGAGTTTAGGTTCTATGTTTCATTGCATTTATCTTGACATGCCCTAGTTCTTCATGTTTTAGATCAAGTACTTCTTCTCATACTTCTCTTGGACTAGATCCAAAACTTGAATCACCTTGACTAGGTGTGTCTCTATCAAGATGCTCTTGAGGTTCCCATGTGATTAGGGCTATGGTGTTTCTTGTAGTGGTTTTATGCAGTAGCCGTGGACCTCTTGAATCAAATCTAGCCGTTCTTATGGGTTTATTTATATTCAGATCTGAAAGTCAACCCCCTAGCGGTACTACCGCTAGGACCCTAGCGGTACTACCGCTAGGACCCTAGCGGTACTACCACTAGGGGTAGCGGTACTACCGCCAGGACCCCAGCGGTACTACCGCCAGGAGGATATTTTTCTTTGTGTTTGGCAATGTGAGTTTATTCTTAAGCTTCTTTTGACCATTGCCTTGACTCCTCCTGTCGCTCTTTTTGGGTGCGTGTCTTGTGTGTCACGGGTGGTGCTCGTCTCTCGAATCCCCCACGTAACACCCAACCCAAGCAGTATCGCTCTTCAGAGGCTCCAGAGGGTTCCGCCACCTCCAGTATGACCCCAAGAAGAGGTCCTTCAAGAAGACAGCTACCAAGAACAAAGGGGTCAACGTTCGCACTATGCCCCCGAGGGATTTTCTGGTATTCCGCACCCGCAATCACTATCTGGAAGACAAGGCTCAGATCAAGAACATCGAGCATGTTTGGTCACGGGATCACTGCATGATCTATCGCGACATCATCAAGCCATTCAAGAAGATATTTGTCCCAGTGCAGTGGATTGACCTTGCTCACCTTCAGCGGAATCTGGACTACTTTGGTGAGGCTCTCTCCTTAATTGACAAGATTGGCCTTAAAAAGATCATCACCTTCAGGCAAGACTTTGACCCAGATGTTGTGGCCCAATTCTATGTCACTGTTCACTTTGCACCTGATGATGTGCGCACCATGACTTGGATGACCGGTACTCAGAAGATGACAGGTTCCTGGTCAGAGTTCATGCAGCTTCTCAAAGTCGACTTTCAGGGGGACGAAAATGCTCTTGGGATGCATCCTCATGCTCCTTATTCATCTACTGCCACCCCCAAGGACAGGCTGCAACAACTTTATGTCAAGAAAGGTGTGCTCCCCAAGCATATGGATATCATGCATCGGATCTTCTGCAACTCTCTCTTTCCTCGCATTGGCAACTTTGACAAGGTGCATGGTCATCTAGCTGAGATGCTTCTGCTATGTGAGGAGGCTAGGACTAAGGAAACTGCCCCTCTTGATATTTCCCACGTGATGTTCAATGACCTCTGGAACTGCATCATGAACCGCAAGGTTCCCATCTACGGGCCCTACTTGTTTGCCTATATTCAGAAGAGGTGGCATGAGGTCTTTCTGGTAGATCCCCTCCCTATTCAGGCTGACTATTTTGTGCATGATCGTATCAAGCTCCGTATCAAAGACAAATGGGCCAACCCATCAACTTCTTCTCAACACAAGGACACGGACACAAAGACCGCTGCTGGAGGAGGACCTGCTTCACAGACCCGCTCTTCTGCTATGCCATCTTAGGCAGTGAAACTGAAGAATCAAATGAAGACTCTCTTCTATATGCAGGCCAAGCGACAATATCAGTCTCATGTGGCCCAGAAGTAGAACCGTCAAAGGCACAAGCGTGTCTTGAGGACCCTTGATGTAGATATCTCAAGCGGCTCAGAGGACGACATCACTCCAGATTCTGACTGGATGCGGGCTCAAGGTTATCAGTGGACTGGGTCTGATGCAGAGGAGGAGGCTTCTGAGAAGGACATTGAGGAGGAGCAGGAGGATCCGGATGCCACAGACGTGTCTGGGGATGATGAGGGTGCGGAGTGACCACCTGTGTTGTTAGGTGTGCCCCTTTTTGGTGTCTTGTGCCAAAGGGGGAGAGAGTCTAGGAGCTGGATTTGCGTTTTGCTTTAGATTTTCTTATCTTTATCGTGTTTCCTCTGAACTTGGTTGTGTTTGCTATCTTTGCTTTGTGTGATTTGAGACTTATTTCTATCATATGTTGTGAGTCATATGCCCTTCAATCATCTCTATTATTTATCTTTATGTTCACATGCTATCTACTGTGCAAATCCGGTATTGTCATCAATCCACCAAAAAGGGGAGATTGTTAGGGCATATTCATGCCTAAGTAATTTTGGTGATTGATGACAGTACCATAAAGGACTAATCGTGTGCTTTCAGAAAATACATGTCAGCGGCACAAGACGATTCGGCACCCTCCATGGAACAGAAGCACGGTGTCCTCGACAATTCTCAGTCTTTGAGTCATAGGAACACCGTACTATTAAGAGGGGATCCGTAGTGGAAAGGTTTGGGTGGAATCAATTTTGCACGCACACACTTTATCTCCTTCGCCTTTCCCTGCAACTTTGGAGCGGTTCCCGCCTCTGTTTTATCTCCTCTTGCAAAAAGGTCTCCCAAGGGTAGTACCGCTGCCCCTAGCGGTAGTACCGTTGGGCCTGACGGTAGTACCGCTAGAGTTGGCGGTAGTACCGCTGTGCCAGCGGTAGTACCGCTCCAGGAACTTAGTACCGCCTTTCTAGCGGTTGTACTTCGTCAGACTTTTTGCGAAGACTTTCTTGGCGGTGGTTGGACCGGTAGTGCCTATGCACTACCATGGGCTCAGCGGTAGTATCGCTGCAGCCAGCGGTAGTACCGCTGGAGTGCTAGCGGTAGTACCGCTGCAGCCAGCGGTAGTACCGCTGGAGTGCTAGCGGTAGTACCGCTGCCGCCAGCGGTAGTACCGCTGGGCTCGGGCTGTGAGTGGGAAAACGGTTGGATTTTTTCACCCACTATATAAAGGGTTCTTCTTGCTCTAGAACCCCAACTTTTACACTCCCAAGCTCCATTGTTTCTCCCTAAGCTCAAAAGTGCCCGATCTCTCTCCCTAGCCAATCAAACTTGTTGATTTCCTAGGGATTGGTTGAGAAGGCCTAGATCTACACTTCCACCAAGAGAAAATTGATTCCCCCCACCAATCCCTTGTGGATCTTGTTACTCTTGGGTGTTTGAGCACCCTAGACGGTTGAGGTCACCTCAGAGCCACATTCCATTGTCGTGAAGCTGTGTGGTCTTGTTGGGAGCCTCCAAGCTTTGTGTGGAGTTTGCCCCAACCTTGTTTGTAAAGGTTCGGTCGCCGCCTTCAAGGGCACCTATAGTGGAATCACGGTACCTCGCATTGTGTGAGGGCGTGAGGAGAATACGGTGGCCCTAGTGGCTTATTGGGGAGCATTGTGCCTCCACACCGCTCCAACGGAGACGTACTTCCTGTCAAAGGGAAGGAACTTCGGTAACACATCCTCGTCTTCATTGGTTCCACTTGCGGTTATCTCTAACCTTTACGTTGTTTATGCTTTTGTTGTTGTTTATCTCTTACTTGTCTTAGTTATCTTCGTTGGTAGCATCATATAGGTTCACCCCTTGTTGACATTTTAGAGAACCTTTATGCTGCTAACCCTAACTTGCTATGATTAATTCAAAGTGGTTGTTGCCTATTCACCCCCCCCCTCTAGTCGACCATATCGACCCCTTCATCAGTGCTAACAACTAGCACTAAAGGTCTGAACTTTTGAATCTCGGTAAGACCGATATACACAACTCGGTGGCACCGAAAAGCTGACTAATGGTTAGATGGCCAAACTCGGTGGCACCGAAAAGGTGACTAATGGTCAGATGGCCAAACTCGGTGGCACCGATACTAAAACTCGGAAATTCCGATTTTGTGTATCTTGCCGATAGAATGTTGGTCATATTGAACTCGGTAGCATCGATACAGTTTTGGTTGCACCGATTTGGTGGGAATGGCTAGGGTTATGTCTGATGTTCAAACTCGGTGGGTCCGATGTGCAAATGTTGGTGACACCGAATTTGTGAATGTGGAACTTGACACAGTGGATATGTGGGAAAAATGACTAAGTGTTTTGGTCGATAACTTTGAGCATTTGAGCAATCAGTTCATTTTACTATCTCACCCCCTTTTAATAGTATTGGCTTTCCTATGGACTCAAATGTGATTTCTCACAAATATGAAATGAAGAGTCTTCTAGCTTGAAGCTTGAGCCAATATTATTCCTTTCTTGCATCAAGGGGCATCTCCACAAAACCTTAAGCCATAGCATATTTTGAACTTTTCTGAAATGTAATTGGAAAACACATTAGTTCAATGATGCATATGATGTGATCAATTATCAAAACCACCCTAGGGAGCAATTGTGCTTTCAATTGCAACACCGGCGCGACCTGCGGGCAATGAACTGCATTGCAGCATCGGCGGCGTGATGTGTCCGCCACCGGCAATTGTGCCTCCGTGCTACATTGCAACACCGGTGAGGCCTGGTCCCAACTCCGGCCTACCTCTTCCTGCTACATTGTAGCAGCGACGCAAGTGGTGGACGCCGTCATTCCTCTCGGATTGCAGCAACAGTGTCGGTGGTCGATATCTCCTCCCCCAGCGCTGATGGTTATCCCTCATAGCAGTAGTAGTGGCACCAGAGAGAAAAATCAAGACCATGGTCAGGAGGAGTACGAGAGAAAGCCATAGAGAAGAAAAGGGATTGTGTTCGGTGAGAGGATAGGGATGGGTAGTTCACCTAAGATAAGGGGGGAGTGGGCGGTAGGAAGGCCCCATGGGATGCGCGGCGTGTGGAGCGAGCGGTTTACGCGTGTAGAAAATCAGGAGGTTGATTACGAATATTTTCCAAAAATAAAAGGCTAGCGAGAGTACTTGTCCCAGCCCCGTCCAATCACACGAATCTCCACGTGGAAACACAAGTTTTTGCTCTTTTGTTAGCTCGACACAGGCCTCGCGGTCCGGATCACGTGATAGACTTTCCATAATGAAACATAGTAACATCGATGTTATCGAAACGAAAAAGATGGCGTGGTAGCTATTTAATGAGAAGAAAAAAATTGAGTACATAGATAGTTACTTATATTATGAGTAACATCATACTCCCTCCGTACCGAAATACTTGTAGTTGAGGAGACTAAACTAGTTAACCCCAACAACAAGTAGTTAGGAACACAGGAAGTACATATCAAACAAGATGAGTCTATAAGCTAATAAAGGAAAATCTTTATGTTACCATCTCTATGTTACTACCTACTATGAAGGTAGTAACTTACACTAGTAACATATGCATGTTAGGACTTTATGTTACTCTACATTGTGCAAACCTGACGGTGCCTTCCTGATAACCCACAAGTATAGGGGATAGCAACAGTTTTCGAAGGTAGAGTATTCAACCCAAATTTATTGATTCGACACAAGGGGAGCCAAAGAATATTCTCGAATATTAGCAGCTGAGTTGTCAATTCAACCACACCTGAAAGACTTAATATCTGCAGCAAAGTATTTAGTGGCAAAGTATTATGGAAGTAACGGTAATGGTGGCAAACGTGACAGTAGCAGTTTTGTAGTGATCATAATAGTAGCAACGGAAAAGTAACTTAGCAAAGATCAATATGTGGAAAGCTCGTAGGAAATGGATCAGTGATGGATAATTATGTCGGATGGCATTCATCATGCAACAGTCATAACATAGGGTGATACAGAACTAGCTCCAATTCATCAATGTAATGTAGGCATGTATTCCATATATAGTCATACGTGCTTATGGAAAAGAACTTGCATGACATCTTTTGTCCTACCCTCCCGTGGCAGCGGGGTCCTAATGGAAACTAAGGGATATTAAGGCCTTCTTTTAATAGAGAACCAGACCAAAGTATCAGCACTTAGTGAATACATGAACTCCTCAAACTACGGTAATTACCGAAAAGAATATCAGTTATTGTCACCCTCGGGGATGTGGATCATAACTCGTAATAGGTGTCTAAACTTGCAAGATAGGACCAAGAACTCATATATATTCATGAAAACATAATAGGTTAAGATCTGAAATCATGGCACTCGGGCCCTAGTGACAAGCATTAAGCATAGCAAATTCATAGCAACATCAATCTCAGAACATAATGGATACTAGGGATCAAAACCTAACAAAACTAACTCGGTTACATGATAGATCTCATCCAACCCATCACCGTCTAGCAAGCCTACGATGGAATTAATCACGAATGATGGAGAGCATCTTGAAATTGGTGATGAAGGATGGTTGGTGATGACGACGACGTCGATTTCCCCTCTCCAGAGCCGAAATAAGACTCCAGATCTGCCCTCCCGAGGAAGAACAGGAGGTGGCGGTGTCTCCGTATCATAAAACGCGATGAACTCTTCCCTGTGATTTTTTTCTCCACGGATGGGAATATATAGGAGTGGAAAAGAGGTCGGTGGAGCCTCTGAGACCCCACAAGCCAGGGGGCGCGGCCTAGGGGGGTCGCTCCCTGCACGCTTGTGGCCTCGGGGTGGCCCCTCTCCGGTAGATTCTTTCGCCAGTATTTTTTATTAAATCCAAAAATGATCTCCATAAATTTTGAGGTCAATCCGAGAAATTTTATTTTTGCACAAAAATAACACCAAGGCAATTCTGCTGAAAGCAGCGTCAGTCCGGGTTAGTTCCATTCAAATCATGCAAATTAGAGTCCAAAATAAGGGCAAAAGAGTTTAGAAAAGTAGATACGTTGGAGACGTATCAACTCCCCCAAGCTTAAACCTTTGCTTGTCCTCAAGCAATTCAGTTGATAAACTGAAAGTGATAAAGAAATTACAAACTCTGTTTGATCTTATTGTTGTAAATATGTCTAACTTATGTTTGGATTTTTAGCTGAGATTATAGACTAACCACATTCACAATAATATTTAGGTCTCATGTTTACTTATACCAATGGCATAATCAACTAGCGAGCAATAATAATAAGTCCTGGATGACAACAATTTAATCAAAACAATCATAATACAATATGATAAACTGGCATCTCGCTAGCCCTTTCTGAGACCGCAGAACATAAATGCAGAGCACCTCCAAAGAACAAGGACTAGACATTGTAATTCGTGATAAAAGAGATCCAGTCATACTCATACTCAACATCAATTAATAGAAAAGCATACAAATGACGGGTGCTCTCTAACTAGTGCCTTTTTATAAGAAGACGATGACTCAACAGTAAAGTAAAATAGATAGGCCCTTCGCAAAGGGAAGCATTGATTTGCAGAGGTGCCACAGATCGAGCTTTCAAACAGGGATGAGTCAAAATTTTGGGTGGTATGCTTTCATTGTCAACATAACAACTAAGAAATCTCAATATCTTCCATGTTAAATACATTATAGGCGGTTCCCAAACAGAATAGTAAAGTTTTTACTCCCCCTCCACCAAGCAATCGCATTCCACGGTGGGCCAAATCCATGGGTACCATCCATACAAACAACAATCCTAGGGGAGTTTTGTTTCATTAAATTTGATTTGACTTTCGAGCATGGAACTAGGCATCCCGATTGCCAGCCACTTTCTCGTGAATGATAGTGAATCAACACATATCTTGAGATAACCCACCTAGCATGGAAGATACTGACAGCCCCTAGTCACTACATGAGCGATTTGGGCACACAAAACAGAATATTTATTTGAAGGTTTAGAGTATGGCACATGCAAATTTACTAGGGACGGCAGGTAAATACCGCATATAGGTAGGTATGGTGGACTCATATGGAACAACTTTGGGTTTATGGAAATGGATGCACAAGTAGTATTCCCGCTTAGTACAAGTGGAGGCTAGCAAGATACTGGGAAGCGACCAACTAGAGAGCGACAAGAGTCATAAACATGCTTTGAGATTAACCAACATTGAGTGCAAGCATGAGTAGGATATAAATCACCCTGAACATAAACATCGTAAAGGCCATGTTGGTTTTGTTTCAACTACATGCGTGAACATGTGCCAAGTCAAGCCACTCGAATCATTCGAAGGAGGATACCATTCTATCATACTACATCACAACCATTTTAATATGCATGTTGGCACTCAAGACAAACCATTATTCACTCCTAGCTAATTAAGCATGGCATAAGTAACTATAATCTCTAATTGTCATTGCAAATATGTTCAATCCATAACGAGCTGAATCCAGAACGATGAGCTAATCATATTTACAAAAACAAAATAGGTCGAGTTCATACCAGCTTTTCTCCATCTCCGTCACTTCATCATATATCGTCATTATTGACTTTCACTTCCACGACCGAACAGTGTGAAAAATAATAATAATAATAGTGCACGTGCATTTGACTAAGTTGGATTCTGCAAGCGATGAGTCAAAGGACAAGACAGGGTAGTATGGACTCTTTGATAGATAAACGATAATGAATATGAGAGCCACTCAGCATGTCATCATGGTCTTCTCCTTATGGCCCAAAGAAGAAAGAAAAACTATTCACAAGGGAAAGCCCGCAACAAGCAGAAGAAGAACGAAAAATCTTTTTGGGTTTTTCTTTTAACACTACAACTAAACAAACTAGAAGGTAAAGCTAGAACTAATATTTTTTGGATTTTCTCAAGGTTAATGAAACAAACAAGAAGAAAACAAAAGGAAAAAATAAACTACCATAGATGATACAAGGAAAAAGTATGAACACCGACAATTGGAATGAGTGTCTGAACATGAATGTAATGTCGGTGAGAAATACGTACTCCCCCAAGCTTAGGCTTTTGGCCTAAGTTGGTCTAAGGCCATGGCTGGAAATAACCCTCTCCCGGATACTTCGGAGGATACTGATGGTTCCATTGGTTTGCGAGCTCCTGCAGCTCCCACTAAAAAACTGGAACCTGATACAGATCGAGAGCTGGTGCAGGCTCGGATGCTGGGGGTTGCGACAGGTCCCAATAATTGTAAATGTCATCGAGCATAATAATGTACCTGCGTGAATGGATATTGAACAAAGAAGAAGCAAGCAAAGTAATAATCTCAAAAGTGCCCTGACTAAATACTAAGTTATAAAGCAGCCTCTTATTCTTGTCTTTTTAATAAAATCATGTGCTACCATCCTATCATAATCTAGATATCTCATAGGCAGTAGCATTACCTCTTCCTCGTCAAGCCTAATAGGTATCTCAAAGTGTTTCGCTAAACGATATGCATAGATACCCCCGAATATAGGACCCTTCGAACGGTTTAAGTTCAACCGTTGGGCCACTATAGCGCCCAGACTAAATGTTCTATGAGCAAATAAAGCGTGGCGAAGAATAGTGAGGTTGGGAGCACCGAGGCTTCCACTCTCGCGGCGACCAACTAAACATCTCCCTACAAATAATGAATAATAACGTAGAACAGGAAAATGTACGATGGCCGCTCTTGCCTTTGACACCCCTCTCTCTTCCCCTACAGTGATTGCGGCAATAAAATCATCCATGTCTCTAGGGCGTGGTTCACTGATGCTGCCCTCAAAAGGTATTTTGCAAACATTGCAAAAATAGTAAAGTGACATTTCCTTAGGCATATCATATAATTGAAATTCTACCATGGGAGGATTCTTCCTAGTATAAAAGTGAAAATTTTGCACAAAAGTGTTAGTAAGTAGGAGATACTCGTCACACTTATCGTTGTGAAAAATCGGTGATGCCTGCTTTTTCTGCTAGATAGTAGAAATCTTCATAAATTTCGTCCTCCCTTAAGAATGCCTCACTTGGCCATTCACATGGTTGAACTTTCAATGTGCGAGCAATATTGTATCTAGGCTTCTCATTTTCATTTTCTTTAGAACCCCGACTTGAAGAGCCTCTCAACAATCTCCTCATCTTTTCTTTCTCTCAATGGGGATATGCATGTCGCCGACAATAAGTATATCATATCTCTTCTTGACTGTAGGAAGAGGGAATTCAAAGCCTCCAATAGTGAATGTTGGAATTTTTTTCAATGGAGTTGGTGCTATGAACTTGCGATTGTTTCTTCGGAAAGTGTATCGTATGCTCATTACCATTAACATGAAAAGTGTCATTGCCTTGTTGCAATCAATAACAGCCCCTGCAGTATTCAGAAAAGGTCTACCAAGGATGATCGACAAACTGTCGTCCTCGGGAATATCAAGAATAGCAAAATTCGTTAAGATAGTAACATTTGCAACCACAACAGGCACATCCTCACAAATGCCGATAGGTAAAGCAGTTGATTTGTCAGCCATTTGCAGAAAGATTTCAGTAGGTGTCAACTTATTCAAATCAAGTCTACGATATAAAGAGAAAGGCATAAGACTGACACCAGCTCCAAGGTCACATAAAGCAGTTTTAACATAATTTCCTTTAATAGATCATGGTATAGTAGGTACTTTGGGACCTCATAATTTCTTTGGTATTCCGCCCTTAAAAGTATAATTAGCAAGCATGGTGGAAATCTCAGCCTCACGTATATTTTTTTATTTGTAACAATATCTTTCATGTACTTAGCATAAGGAGACATTTTCAGAATATCAGTTAAGCTCATACGTAAAAAAGACAGGTCTCAGCATTACAACAAAGCGCTCAAAATCCTCATCATCCTTCTTCTTGCACTACAACATGACAGAGCTTTCGTAACACCATATTATGTTACTACACGTCCAAAAAGGTGTTACTAGGACATGCAGTAACACATTCTGAAATGTGTTCCATTAGACTGTGTTACTAAGTCGTGTCCACTGTCACACATAATAATTGTTACCATATCTCAAAAATTGTGTTACATTTAAGTTGCAGTAACATGCATATCATATGTTACTAAATACATCGGTAACACATTATTGTAGTTATAGTAATGCACGTAGTAACATATTTTCATAGATGTAGACCATTGACGGTAACATACTTTTATACATATAGTAACACAACAGGTAACACCTTTTTAGCTTCAAAACATAATATCCAAATGTTGTAACATTATAATTTATACTTGTCATTACCCCAGTAGCACACTTTGTCACTCTAGTAACACCACCATTAAGAATACTATATTAGCATCTCAACATAATTATTGTATTTTTTTTCTTTTATTAAACACAAATTAGGTTTACATTTTATTTAATGTACATTTATTTCATAAAATTGTCGTACTTGGTCAAATAATTAATTATTTTATTATATGCTTGTCATCATTAAAATAATATCGAAATTGAAGTGCAACACATACACAAATTTAAAATTTCTAGATATGTATTACAACTATACATATGCGTAGGACGCATAAGAATTACAAGAAAGAAATATCAGCGGTATTGGTGCAACAATATATCATCCATACCAATGACTAGGAAACACATTCATGAAGAATATTACAACATATCATTTGCATCAATTTGACTAAAGGAAAAGATCTTATGATTGATATTTCATTTATCAATCTATCAATATAAACTAATAAGTAAAATCTTCAAATTATATTTGCTTCTTGATCCAACCAAAGAATTCATCCGCAACTCAATTATGCTTCTATTTTTGAATCTGTAAAAGAAAATTGGATGTTATAGTTATATGATTAAATGTATACAAAAATGATTTCAGAATATAGAAGAAAAATAACTTACAAATGCTGACGGCCAAGAAGTTACGTATCCTAAAGAAGAAGCATCACCAATTGTCTTGCAAACACATAATTTTTTTACTAAGTCCTCATTGTCCAGAAGAGGTTCATCTATGCGCACAAGTGAAAATTTGGCACCTAACTCAATACAACCAGCTTGTGATTAGTACTCCAAATTGCAACATATGCAACATTTGCTTGTTTGGATATTTCAAAGTATTTTAAACTACTTTGGAACCAACCTTATGACAAATATTAGCATTCAATGAAAATGACGATATAATATGAATGAACTATATGTCAGTAAATACACATGGTCATAGTTCCGGAAGAATAGCTACGGACGTGCACACATGTGGGTAGCGGCAACACGCGTAGGGTGTGCAGCAGGTGGACAAGTGCAATGGGAACACATGCGCTAGGACGGAATGAAGGCAGAAGCCGACGAGTGTCAATCTGGACGCGACATCGGTCTTGCTAGGAAGAGTATAGCGACATCGAGTCAGTCATCAGCTTTGCAAATTCAGAATTTTATTGATACCATTTATCAATGAGTTATAGTTTTTTTTTGAACAAAACTTGCATCATATTGCAAAGTGGTAGCAGAGGCTACCACCATGGAGAAACTCCCTATAAGAATTTTTTGGTTCAGAGATAAATCATAGTGTAGCTCCATGGGAACTACAAACAATGTTTGAGCTTTTTAGTGTTCTTAGCTTAAGAATTTGTAAGCATAATGGCAACGAGTGAGCATAGACGGGTGTTTGTGCAAGTGCCTACCAACAGACTGGCTACTGGCATTGATTCAGATGTAGAAGCTGTCAGGATATATGTTATCGTAATTAATGTGTAGGTTGCCTGAAGCTGGTCCTACATTTTGATCTATTCTAGTCAGGTTGCTCTGTTATTTGTGGACAAGTGCTCACCTACAGATTGACTACTTTCCCCAACAGTTGCTGATCAGCAGGTTGTCCAAACATGGAGGTAAGAATTACGGGAATCAGGTAGAGAATTGTGCTACATTTCTACTTAATTTTGGATGCTATCGTGTGTGGTGCTGAAAGGATGTGGATGTCGCCTAGAGGGGGGTGAATAGGCGCTTTAAAATAATTAAGGTTTAGGCTAGAACAAATGCGGAATAAAACTAACGTTTAATATGTCAAGCACAAAACCTACAAACAACTAGGCTCACCTATGTGCACCAACAACTTATGCTAAGCAAGATAAACAACTAAGTGATAGCAAGATATATTACAATAAACAATATGTCTATCACAAAGTAAAGTGCATAAGTAAAGGGTTCGGGTAAGAGATAACCGAGGCACGGGGAGACGATGATGTATCCCGAAGTTCACACACTTGCGGATGCTAATCTCCGCTAGAGCGGTGTGGAGGCACAATGCTCCCCAAGATGCCACTAAGGCCACCGTAATCTCCTCACGCCCTCGCACAATGCAAGATGCCGTGATTCCACTAAGGGAGCCTTGAGGGCGGTCACCGAACCCGTACAAATGGCAAACCTTGGGGGCGGTCACCGAACCCGTACACGTGGCAACCCTTGGGGGCGGTTATCGGTACCCGTAAAAATTGCTCGGGGCAATCTCCACAACCTAATTGGAGACCCCGACGCTTGCCCGAAGCTTCACACCACAATGATTGAGCTCCGAGACACCGCCAAGCTTCTAGGACGCCAAAGCATCCGCAAAGAACAATATCTAGGGTACTAAGTAGCAAAGGTAATAAGCTTCTCAAACTTCACTTCCACGTATCACCGTGGAGAACTCAAACCGATGCAACTAATGCAATGGCAAGAACACACGAAGTGGTCAAGTCCCTCACACTCAAATCCCTCCACAACAACGAAAGCTATGGAGAAATATGAGAGGAAGAACAAGGAGCTCACAAAGAACTCCAAGATCAAGATCCAAGGGGTTCCCCTCACATAGAGGAGAAAGTGATTGGTGGAGATGTGGATCTAGATCTCCTCTCTCTTTTCCCTCAAGAACAAGCAAGAATCATTGGAGGGATTGAGAGTAAGCAAGCTCTAAGAATGTCAACAATGGAGGTAGAACAAGAGCTCAACGGATAGATCAGACCAAGGGGGAAGAAGACCCCCTTTATATAGTGGGGGAAGGAATCAGACCGTTACCCCCACTTACAGCCCGAGCCCAGCGGTACTACCGCTGGCTGCAGCGGTACTACCGCTGACCCTCCAGCGGTACTAGCGCTGGCTGGAGCGGTACTACCGCTGAGCCCATGGTAGCGCAAAGATACTACCGGGCCAACCACCGCCAATAAAGTCTTCGCAAAAATGTCCGACGCAGTACAACCGCAAAGATGACGGTACTAAAAACTTGGAGCGATACTACCGCTGGCCAGGGGCGGTACTACCGCTGGGACAGCGGTACTACCGCGAGCTCTAGCGGTACTACCGCTCGCCACTGAAACAGCCATAACATTCGCATACGAGCTCTGAATCGAGCAAACCCAAGCTTGTTGGATTCAGGACGACAAGAGCTATCCAAACAGCGATTCGAAATCTTAAGACCATGCAGATATGAAAATGCCAATGATATAGAGATGTGAGTCCTCTATGAATGAAGAACTGGCAAAAACTCTAACATTGAAAACATCATAGTAGATGCATATGGACTCCGTTTTCGATGAACTCGAGCTTGTCACGAAGATGACCATAAGCTCTAAAACTCACAAAGAGAAACACCAAACAAGAACCAAGAAGTATGATGCAAGGATGCAAATGGTTTGAGCTCTCAACGAACGATACGATCAAGCTACTCACTTGAGAGCCCCCCTTGATAGTATAGCAATCTATCCTAAACAGAAAACCTATCAAGGGCAAACCTATACCTTGCACCTCGTCCTCTTGAGCTAGATGATGATGATCTTGGATTCCTCAAGATGGACCACGTTTCTTGATTGTGTTGGCTTGATGAAGACTAATTGATTGCTCCCCCATACTCACTATGGGTGAGCCACTCTTCAGCATATCTTCACAAGTCCATTGCCACCACAATGGACGGCAAGCTTCAAGCATGATATCTTCGTGCTGATCCACTTGAACTTGCACATCTCAATCTTGATGACGATCACACCTTGACGTGATACTTCATGGGTTGTATGAGATCTTCCCTTTGACGCAAGCCCAGGGAAACACACCTAACCCCCACATAGAACTCTCACGAAGACCATGGTTTAGTACACAAACAAGTAATGGACAATGCTTACCATACCATGGGATCACTTGATCCCTCTCGGTACATCTTGTACGCTTTGTGTGTTGATCATCTTGATTTACTCTTTGTCTGAGATCTTGATCAACCATGTGTCTCTATGACCATTCTTTGGATAATACCTTGAATACCATCTTGGTCATCATATAAACTCCTTGAACCCAACAAATGGACTTCAAGAAGTGCCTATGGACAAATCCTATAAATGTAACTTAAGGCAACCATTAGTCCATAGGAATTGTCATCAATTACCAAAACCACATATGGAGATATATGCTCTAACAGGTGCTGCAAGAAGTACAAGGTTCAATGGTTGCAACCAATATGTAGTTTCCAAAATTGCAGAAATATTCAGCAATTAACATTAGGCTTATTGATTTATTGGTTTTTGGATGGTAACAGCATGCATCACGTGTAAATATTTGCCATCACCAAACACGTGAGTAACTAGGGTATTGAACAAAAACGAAATTGTATTAGCCAAAAGGGGCACCTCTGATAATAGAAGCACATACCAACCTGGGCTGGATCTATGTGGTCGTCATCCAGAAGTGCGCTGCCATACGACTGTCTGGTTGTGGGTGTGGTCATGCTCGGAGCGATGCGGAGAGGGAACCCATCGTCAGATATCACCCGAGACCGATTGGTCTCATCGGGGCATGGGGACGAAGTGAGACAACAGATGAGGAGCACGACGATGTACTCACCATTGCCTCCCTCGAGTTGCACATTGACGTGACTCCCAGATCCATCAAAGGAGCACGTTGGAAGAGCCATCCCTCGCAAAGCGATGACGGGAGGAGGAGGTCGAGGTGCTTGCGGCGCCCAGCGTGAAGAGGCTGGTATCGTCATGATGTTCGCGTGATAGAGATGGAGAGGCACCGGATCCATGGATCCCGACGGCGACAAACGCTTGACCTCGGAGCAACTGCCTCATTGGAGATCTTAGCTAGCTCGGAAGGGATGTAGAAAAGGAAGGAGAGAGCCATGGGGAGGGGCGCGGCGGCCGTCATGTTACTTCAGATCTAACTGCCCTCGCCTATCACGGGGGAGGGAGAGATATAGGGTTACGGGGAAGGGATTTAGTTTCAAAAATTTATATTTAGTTGCTTATATGACCCCATCACTTCAACTTTGGATCTCAATGGCACAACCTCTGAAATATTTCTTCTGTTGTTTATGAAGATTAATGGCAGATTTCAAAATTGATAGATCTAAAAAATGTGGCATAAGTACATAAGTGTTTCTTCTTGAAGGCACATAAGTGTCATTGTTTGACTCAAGGAATTCCAACGATTGTAAATTGTCGCATGTTTTAAAAATGCGGCAAAATAACTTTACAGTTTATATTCGTAGATCAATTTAATATGTGTGCTCTTGACATGTATGGTCGCCGAGTCATCCAATAATCCACGCCAAATTTGATTAATATTGTATTTACCAAAATAGTGTCGAAATAGTTAGGTATTTATCAAAACCAAATAATATTATGTTGGCATGTGGGCCCTATATGTTAAGATAATGGTGGTATACTCATGCAATTGATTTTAGATTTTTCTATTTTCCCTATAATAGAGACGGTAACACTTTGGATCGACACGGGATTATGTGTTCTTTTACAGTAACACATCCTCCCAGCACATATTTATATGTTACTCTGTAATATCTCTATAACACAATAATGCAACACATGACTATATGCTACAAGGTGTTACTGTCGAAGGCCGCAACACAAATCGTGTGTTACAGAAATTCTAATTGTGACATATTTTACTATGTGTTACATGATTGTGCTACCAAAGCTCTGTTCTGTTGTAGTGTTGGATGGTTTAGGAGGAAAGGGCATGGGTTTCTGAACCCATGGTTCTCTTTCTCTACCATGCTTCCTAGCGACAAACTCTCTTTTATCATATCTCTTATTCTTAGGTTGTGGGTTATCAAAATCAACATCAGGTTCAGTATCCACATCATTATCATTACTAGGTTGAGCATCGACATGAACATCATCATTAATATTATCACTAGGTTCATGTTCATTACCAGATTGTGTTTCAGCATTAGAAATAGATATATCATTTGGGTTTTCATGTGACTCTATAACAGGTTCACTAGCAGCATGCAAAGTCCTATCATAATTATTTTTGTTTTTATTAGAAGGACCAGGTACGTCAATATAAACTCTGTGAGAATCTTGCTCAACTCTCTTAGGATGGCCCTCAGGATACAAAGGTTCCTGAGTCATTCTACCACTTCTAGTCACAACTCTAATAGAATGATCATTGTTCTTACTAGTCATCTCATTGAGAAAATCATTTTGTGCCTTAAGTACATGTTCTACTTGAGTAGTTACCATGGAAGCATGTTTACTAATAAGCCTAAGGTCATTAACAATTCTACTCTTATAATCACCCATGCGATCAAGCATGTAAGCATTATGCTTCAATTGTCTACTAACATAAGCATTGAAATTTTCTTGTTTAACAACAAAGTTATCAAGTTCATCTAAGCATTGGCTAGCACACTTATTATAAGGGATATCACCTTCATCAAATCTACGAAGAGAATTTACCTCTACTACCTGTGTCGGGTTATCAAGACCATGTATTTCTTCAATAGGTGGTAGATTCTTAACATCTTCAGCTTTAATACCTTTTTCTTACATCGATTTCTTTGCCTCTTGCATATCTTGAGGACTGAGGAATAGAATACCTCTTTTCTTTGGAGTTGGTTTTGGAGGTGGTTCGGGAATAGTCCAATCATTATCATTGCTCAGTATATTGTTCAATAATAGTTCAGCTTGTTCAAGTTCGTCCCCTAAAAACACAACCAGCACAACTATCTAGGTGGTGCCTAGAAGCATCGTTAGTCCATTATAAAAGATATCAAGTATTTCATTTTTCTTGAGAGGGTGATCGGGCAAAGCATTAATTAACCGGAGAAGCCTCCCCCAAGCTTGTGGGAGACTCTCTTCTTTAATTTGCACAAAGTTAAATATTTCCTGCAAGGCAGCTTGTTTCTTATGGACAGGAAAATATTTTCACAGAAGTAGCAAATCATATCCTAGGGACTACGCACACAACCAGGAGCAAGAGAATTAAACCATATCTTGGCATCACCCTTTAATGAGAATGGAAACATCTTAAGAATATAGTAATAATGATTTTCTTTCCTCGTGAGTAAATAGGGTGGTTATATCATTCAATTTAGTAAGGTGTACCACAACAGTTTCAAATTCATAACCATAAAAAGGATCATATTCTACCAAAGTAATTAACTCGGGATCGACAGAGAATTCATAATCCTTATCAGTAACATAGATAGGTGAAGTAGCAAACTTGGGGTCATATTGCATTCTAGTGTTCAAAGATTTTTCCTTCCACTTGCAAAGCAATTTCTTAAGATCATCTCTATCCTTACAAGCAAGAAAGTCTCTAGCTACTTCTCCTTCCATAACATAACCCTCAGGTATATTAGTCAATTCATATCTTGGAGAGCTAGGTCTAGCAGGTAAATTATAGTGTTCATATTCATCAGATTCATCAATATTATCAGTTTCAGCATTCACTCTAGCATTTTGTTCATCAAGAAATTCACCAAGTGGCATAGTAGTATCAAGCAGAATGTCATCATAAGAAACATGCATAGTAGAAGTAGCATCATCAATTGCTTGCGACATATCAGATTTAGTAGCAGGTGGTGGTGTCGCAAATTTACTAATAACAGACGATGAATCAAGTGCAGAGCTAGATGGCACTTCCTTACATGCCATCGTAGTTGAGGGGTAGATCTTGGATTTAGCGTCTTTCAGATTCTTCATTGTGATCTACAGATATAAATCCCAAGTGACTTCGAGAATAAAGCTATGATCCCCGGCAACGACGCCAGAAAAAGGTCTTGATAACCCACAAGTATAGGGGTCGCAACAGTTTTCGAGGGTAGAGTATTCGACCCAAATTTATTGATTTGACACAAGGGGATCCAAAGAATATTCTCGAGTATTAGCAGCTGAGTTGTCAATTCAACCACACCTGAAAGACTTAATATCTGCAGCAAAGTATTTAGTAGCAAAGTAGTATGGAAATAACGGTAACGGTGGCAAACGTGAAAGTGGCAGTTTTGTAGTGATCGTAACAGTAGCAACGGAAAAGTAACTTAGCAAAGATCAATATGTGGAAAGCTTGTAGGCAATGGATCGGTGATGGATAATTATGTCGGATGGCATTCATCATGCAACAGTCATACATAGGGTGATAGAGAACTAGCTCCAATTCATCATTGTAATGTAGGCATGTATTCCATATATAGTCATACGTGCTTATGGAAAAGAACTTGCATGAAATCTTTTGTCCTACCCTCCCGTGGAAGCGGGGTCCTAATGGAAACTAAGGGATATTAAGGCCTCCTTTTAATAGAGAACCGGACCGAAGCATTAGCACTTAGTGAATACATGAACTCCACAAACTATGGTAATCACCGGAAAAAAATCCCAGTTATTGTCACCCTGGGGGATGCGGATTAAACTCGTAATAGGTATCTATAACTTACAACATAGGATCAAGTACTCATATATATTCATGAGAACATAATAGGTTCAGATCTGAAATCATGGCACTCGGGCCCTAGTGACAATCATTAAGCATAGCAAAGTCACAGCAACATCAATCTCAGAACGTAATGGATACTAGGGATCAAACCCTAACAAAACTAACTCAATTACATGATAGATATTATCCAACACATCATCGTCCAGAAAGCCTACGATGGAATTACTCACGAACAATGGGGAGCATCATGAAATTGGTGATGAAGGATGTAACATCCCAATTTTCCTAACTGGGAATGTTTTACAATTGTAGCTAAGCATCTATGCATATTGAATGGCAATAAAGAATTGCATTTGAATTCTTTCAAATTTTTCTTTTGCATTTCTATTTGTTTTCTTCGTGCAAGACGTGCCAGGAAATAATTTCTTGCAAGCAAGAAAGACCGGAGGAAAATGACCCTCCAAAATTGTGAGGCATTTTTGAAATATTTTGAGCCAAGAAAACCAAAGTTTTATTGAGAAAATAATTTCAAAAAGAAAATAAAGCCTTAGGGATTTTTCTGAAAAAAACATTTTTTAAAAGTTTTTATTTTGGTGTTGGAAAAATGATAAACGAGTAGGAAATATTTTTCTGAAAATTTTGGTATATAATACCCCATATAAATTATTTTTATTTTGTTTCCTTTTATTCTTTTTCTCTTGCAGTTTTAAAAAAAATGAATAATCGTATTGCAATATACACGATCTAATCATGTTCATGCTCAACGCAAACACCAAATAACAATTATTTAGGTTTAACACTAATCCCGATGGTAGAGGGAGTGTGTGATGTTTGATCACATCAACCTTTGAACTTCCAACACATATCGTCACCTCTCCTTTAGCTAGTCTACGTTTATTTCGTAGCTTTTATTTCGAGTTACTAACACTTAGCAACTGAACCAGTATCTAATACCCTCGTGCTACTAGGAGTACTAGTAAAGTACACATCAATATCATGTATATAAAATATACTTCTATCGACTTCGCCAGCCTTCTCATCTACCAAGTATCTAGGCTAGTTCCGCCTCCGTGATCGTTCCCCTCATAACAGAAGCACTTAGTCTCGTGTTTGGGTTCAACCTTAGGTTTCTTCATTAGAGCAGCAACTGGTTTGCCATGTCATGAAGTATCCCTTCTAGCCCTTGCCCTTCTTGCAACTAGTGGTTTTACTAACCATCAACAATTGATGCTCCTACTTGATTTCTACTTTCGCAATGTCAAACATTGTGAATCGCTCAAGGATCATCATATCTCTCCTTGATATGTTATAGTTCATCACGAACCTCTAGTAGCTTGGTGGAAGTGACTTTGGAGAACCATCACTATCTCATCTGGAAGATTAACTCCCACTTGATTCAAGCGACTGTTGCACTCAGACAATCTGAGCACATGCTCAACGATTGAGCTTTTCTCCTTTACTTTGTAGACAAAGAATTTTGTCGGAGGTGTCATACCTCTCAACAAGGGCACAAGCATGAAATCCCAATTTCATCTCTTAGAACATCTCATATGTTCTGTGACGTTCAAAATGTCTTCGGCACCTTACTTCTAAGCCGTTTAAGCATTGCGCACTGAATTATCATGTAGTCATAAAAAATGTGTATGTCAGATGTTCGCAACATCTACACGCGACGCTCTGGGTTTAGCACACTGAGTGGTGCATTAAGGACATAAGCCTTATGTGCAGCAATGAGGAAAATCCTCAGTTTACGGACCCAGTCCGCATAATTTCTACTATCATCTTTCAACTAAATTTTCTCATAGAACATATCTAAAAACAGTAGAGCTACAGCGCAAGCTACAACATAATTTGCAAAGACCTTTTGACTATGTTCATGATAATGAGTTCAATTAATCATATTACTTAAGAACTCCCACTCAAATAGGCATTCCTCCAGTCATTCGAGTGGCACATGATCCAAATCCACTAACTCAAGTCCAATCATCACGTGAGTTGAGTATAGTTTCAGTGGTGAACATCTCCATGTTGATCATATCAACTATATGATTCAAGCTCGAACTTTCGGTCTCTTGTGTTCTGAGGCCATGTTTGTACATGCTAGGATCATCAAGTTTAACCCTAGTGTTCTGCGTGTGCAACTATTTTGCACCCGTTGTATGTGAACGTTGAGTCTATCACACTCGATCGTCACGTGGTGTCTCGAAACGACAAACTGTAGCAATGGTGCACAGTCAGGGAGAACACAATTTTATCTTGAAATTTTAGTGAGGGATTACCTTATAATGCTACCGTCGTTCTAAGCAAAATAAGGTGCATAAAAGGATTAACATCACATGCAAATCATAAGTGACATGATATGGCCATGATCTTGTGCTTCTTGATCTCCATCACCAAAGCACCGACATGATCTTTATCGTCACCGGCGCCACACCATGATCTCCATCATTGTGCCGCCATCAAGGTTGTCATGTTATCTATGCTATTACTACTAAAGCTACAACCTAGCAATATAGTAAACGCATCTCCAAGCACAAACGTTAGTTTAAAGACAACCCTATGGCTCCTGCCGGTTGTCGTAGCATCGACGTGCAAGTTGATATTTAACTATTACAACATGATCATCTCATACATCCAATATATCATATCATGTCTTTGGCCATACCACATCACATGCATACCCTGCAAAAACAAGTTAGACGTCCTCTAATTTGTTGTTGCATGTTTTACATGGCTGCTATGGGTATCTAGTATGATCGCATCTTACTTACGCAAAGCCACAATGGTGATATGCAATTTGCTATTTAACCTTCTCCAAGGACCACCTCGGTCAAATCCAATCAAACTAAAGTTGAAGAAATAGATACCTGCCAGTCATCTTTATGCAACAAGTTGCATGTAAGTCGATGAAACCGGTCTCTCATAAGCGTACGAGTAAGGTTGGTCCAGGCCGCTTCAATCCAACAATACCGCTGAATCGAGAAAAGACTAAGGAGGGCAGAGAAAAGAACATCAACGCCCACAAACTCTTCTATGTTCTACTCGAGATATCATCTACGCATGAACCTAGCTCATGATGGCACTCTTGGGGAACGTTGCATGGGAAACAAAAAAAATTCCTACGCACACGAAGACCTATCATGGTGATTATCATCTACGAGAGGGAGATCGGATCCACATACCCTTGTAGATCGCTAAGCAGAAGCATTAAGAAACGCGGTTGATGTAGTGGTACGTCTTCACTATTCGTCCCACGAACCGTCCCATGATCCGTCCCATGAACCGTCTCACGATCCGTCCCACGATCCGTCCCGATCAAGTGTCGAACAGACGTGTTCCGCACACGTACAGCTCGATGACGATCTCCGCCTTCTTGATCCAGCAAGAGGGGCGGAGAGGTAGATGAGTTCTCCAGCACGGCGGCTTGGTGGTGGTGGTGGTGGTGCTATTCCAGCAGGGCTTCGCCTAAGCACCACTGAAACTAGAGGAGAAATAGATCTAGAGAGAGAGGGCAACACGTGGTTGTTTTCTGTTATATCTAAAATCCTAAAAACCCTTAGTATATATAGAAGGAGAGGAGGGAGAGGGCTGCGCCCTAGGGCAGCCCAATATTCCCTTGCACAAGGGAGAGGAGGAGGAGTCCCATTCCAATCCTATTTGGAGTAGGATTCCTCCTTCCCACTTGGAAACTCTTTCCACCTTGTTTTTTTCCTTCTCAAATCTTATGGGCCTTAGTGGGAACTTATTCCAACCCACTAGGGGCTGGTTTATCTCTTCCCACAGCCCATGAGGCCCCTTGGGGCGTGACACCCCTCCCGATGGTCCCCGGCACCCCTTTCGGCACTCTCGGTACACTACCAATGAGCCCAAAACTTTTCCGGTGACCAAAACAGGACTTCCTATATATCAATCTTCGTTTACGGACCATTCTGGAAACCCTCGTGACGTCTGGGATCTCATCCAGGACTCCAAACAACCTTCGATCACCAACACATATGACTCAACTATACCGAAACGTCACCGAACCTTAAGTGTGCAGACCCTGCGGGCTCGAGAACTATGCAGACATGACCTGAGACACTCTCCGGTCAATAACCAATAGCGGGACCTGGATGTCAATATTGGCTCCTACATATTCTACGAGTATCTCTATCTATTGAACCTCTATGTCGAGGATTCACATAATCCCATATACTATTCCCTTTGTCCTTCGGTATGTGATATGTCTCCAACGAATCTACAATTTTTTATGGTTTCATTCTATTATCTTGTCAAACTTTGGATGTTTTGCATGCCTTTTATATATTTTTCGGGACTAACTTATTAACTCAGTACCAAGTGCCAGTTCCTGTTTTTTCCATGTTTTTGACCTCTTTCAGAGGAGAATTTGAAACGGGGTCCAAACGGAATAAAATCCCTGAAAAGATTTTTTCCGTAACGGAAGAAGATCAGGAGACTTGAGAGCCAAGGCAGGGGGGCCTAGGGGCCCCACAAGCCCCCACCCCACGGCCAGGGGCAGGCCACGGCCCACAGGCTTGTGGGCCCCCTGGACGTCCTCTTCCCTAGGTTTTGCGCCTATATATCCCCAAAAAATCCATGAAAAAACAGGAGATCATCGAAAGTACTTTTCCGCCGCCGCAAACTTCTGTCTCCGCAAGATCCCATCTGGGGCACGTTCTGGTGCCCTACCGGAGGGGGGCTTCGGATACGGAGGGCTTCTTCATCAACACCATGACCTCTTCGATGATGCGCGAGTAGTTCACCATAGACCTACGGGGCCATAGCTAGTAACTAGATGGCTTGTTCTCTCTCTTGGATCTTCAATACAAAATTCTCCATGATCTTCATGGAGATCTATCCCATGTAATCTTCTTTTGCGGTGTGTTTGTCGAGATCCGATGAATTGTGGATTTATGATCAGATTATCTATGAATCTTATTTGAGTTTCTTCTGATCTCTCTTATGCATGATTTCAGATCCTTGTAATTCTCTTCGAGTTGTGGGTTTTGTTTGGCCAACTAGATCTATGATTCTTGCAATGGGAGAAGTGCTTGGTTTTGGGTTTATACCGTGCGGTGACCTCACCCAGTGATAGAAGGGGTAGCGAGGCACGCATCATGTTGTTGCCATCAAGGGTAAAAACACGGGGGTTTCATCATTGGTTTGAGATTATCCCTCTACATCATGTCATCTTGCTTAAGGCGTTACTCTGTTCGTCATGAACTCAATACACTAGATGCATGCTGGATAGCGGTCGATGTGTGGAGTAATAGTAGAAGATGCAGAAAGTATCGGTCTACTTGTCTCGGACGTGATGCCTATATGTATGATCATTGCCTTAGATATCGTCATGACTTTGCGCGGTTCTATCAATTGCTCGACAGTAATTTGTTTACCCATCGTGATATTTTCTATTTTGAGAGAAGCCTCTAGTGAACACTATGTCCCCAGGGTCTACTCCGCACCATATTTTCAGCCTTGCACTTTTTACTTCGTTGCACTTTCCGCCTTCAGATCTCAGTTTGCAAACAATCTTGAAGGGATTGACAACCCCTTTTAAAGCGTTGGGTGCAAGCTCTTTTGTGTTTGCGCGGGTACTCTGGACTTGACGAGATGCTCCTACTGGATTGATACCTTGGTTCTCAAACTGAGGGAAATACTTACTGCTCCTATGCTGCATCACCCTTTCCTCTTCAAAGGAAAAACCAACGCAAGCTCAAGAAACGACAGAAGGATCTCTGGCATTACTGCCGAGGAAGGACTTTTTTTGACGTAGCAGAAGGATTCCTGGCGCCGTTGCCGGGAGGATCAAGTCAAGAACTCATCCAAGTAGGTGTCGCAAACTCATCTCTTTCATTTACTTTGTTTGCCAGTTGCCTCTCGTTTTCCTCTCCCCCACTTCACAATTTGCCTTTTTCGTTTGCCTTTTCGTTCGCCCTTTTTCTCGCTTGATACTTGTTTGCTTGTGTGCTTGCTTGCTTGCCGAAGTCACCATGAATGAAAACACCAAACTTTGTGACTTCTCAAATACTAATAATAATGATTTTATTAGTACTCCGATTGTTCCCGCCACTAGTGCACAGTCATACGAAATCAATGCCGCTTTGCTGAATCTTTTTATGAAAGAGCAATTCTCCGGCCTTCCTAGTGAAGATGTCGCATCCCATCTCAATACCTTCATTGAGCTTTGCGATATGCAAAACAAGAAAGATTTGGATAATGACGTGATTAAATTGAAGCTTTTTCCTTTCTTGTTGCGAGATCGCGCAAAAACTTGGTTTTCTTCTTTGCCCTAAAATAGTATCGATTCTTGGGATAAGTGCAAAGATGCTTATATATCCAAGTATTTTCTGCCGGCTAAGATTATCTCTCTCCGTAATGATATCATGAATTTCAAGCAACTTGACCATAAACATGTTGCACAATCTTGGAAGAGCATGAAATTAATGATTAGAAATTGTCCCGCTCATGGCTTGATTCTTTGGATGATTATACAAATGTTTTACGCTGGCTTGAATTTCGCTTCTAGAAATATCTTGGACTCCGCCTCAGGTGGAACATTCATGGAAATCACGTTAGGGGAAGCCACAAAGCTCTTAGACAACATCAGGACGAACTACTCTCAATGGCACACTGAAAGGTCACCTACTAGTAAGAAGGTACATGCTATAAAAGAAATTAACTCGTTGAGTGCTAAGATGGACGAGTTAATTAATTTGGTTGCTAGTAGAAGTGATCCTTTGGATACTAATAATATGCCATTGTCTTCTTTGATTGAGAGTAGCAACGCTAGCTTGGACGTTAATTTTGTTGGTAGGAATAACTTCGGCAACAATAATGCTTTTAGAGGAAACTATGTTCCTAGGCCTTTTCCTAGTAACTCCTCTAATAACTTTGGCAACTCCTACAACAATACTCATGGAAATTACAATAGATTACCCTCTGATCTAGATAGTAATATCAAAGAGTTCATCAACTCTCAAAAGATTTTCAATGCTTCCATAGAGGAAAAGCTACTCAAAATTGACGATTTGGCTAAGAGCGTTGATAGAATGTCTAGTGATGTTGATGCTTTGAAAGTTAGATGTGCTCCTCCCAAGATCAACATGGATGAAAATTTGAAAGCTATGCGTGTTTCCATGATTGAGAGCCAAGAAAGAACCGCCCAAATTCGTGCTAGACATGAATGGCTTAAAAAGGCGTGTTCTCGTGATGAGAATCACGAAGATCTTAAAGTGCTTGGTGTGACTCCCATTGAATCTTTGTTTTCTTGTGTCAAACCTAATGATTATGGGGCTGGATATGAATCCACTTTGGTTGAAAAGTGCCCCGATGATTCGGAGTCCATCTATCTTGATGCTAAAAGCATTGAAAGTGGAGTAGAAGATGTTAAAACTTTGAGTAGTAATGAAATTACTACCGTGGATTTCAAGGAATTCAATTATGATAGTTGATCCTTGATTGAATGCATTTCTTTGATTCAATCCATGTTAAACTCTCCACACGCTTATAGCCAAAACAAGGCCTTTACCGATCATATCGTCGAAGCTATGATAAAATCTCTTGAAGAGAAACTTGAATTGGAAGTCTCTATCCCTAGAAAGCTTAATGATGAGTGGGAAACAACCATCAAAATCAAAATCAAAAACTATGAATGCAATTCTTTGTGTGATTTGGGTGCTAGTGTTTCTGCGATTCCAAAGTCTCTATGTGATGTTTTGGGTTTTAATGAGATTGAAGAGTGTTCTCTTAATTTGCATCTTGCTGATTCTACTATCAAGAAACCCATGGGAAGGATCAATGATGTTCTTATTATTGCAAATAGGAACTATGTACCCGTGGATTCATTGTGCTTGACATTGATTGCAATCCTACATGCCCTATTATTCTTGGTAGACCTTTCCTAAGGACTATTGGTGTTATCATCGATATGAAGGAAGGGAATATTAGATTTCAATTTCCTTTAAGGAAGGGCATGGAACACGTTCCTAGAAATAAAATAAGATTGCCTTATGAATCCATGATGAGGGCCACTTATGGTTTGACCACCAAAGACGACGATGCGTGATTCTATCGCTTTTATGCCTAGCTAAGGGCGTTAAACAATAGCGCTTGTTGGGAGGCAACCCAATGAATTTATCTTTTTCTTTCTGTTTTGTTGCGTCCACACCATCACAATTCTGTTGTGATTGTGTTTTTTGTGTTTCTTTTTGTGTTTGAGCCAAGCAAAACCTTTATGACTAGTCTTGGTAATGGTTGTTTGATCCTGCTGGAAAAAGACAGAAACTTTTCGCTCACGAGATGGTTTTTCATTTTTATTCAGAAAGATCTTTTGAGTTGATTCTTTTTTCTTATGGTTGATATGCCTTTTTCCCACGCAGTCGCAAGTTTTCAGAATTTTTGAGGTACCAGAAGTATATGAAGTATACAGATTGCTACAGACTGGTCTGTTTTTGACAGATTCTGTTTTTGTTGAGTTAGTTGCTTGTTTTGATGAAACTATGGTTAGTATCGGGGGGTACTAGCCATGGAAAAGTGAGAATACAGTGTACCAACACCAATATAGATAGAATTCAAGTTTCCTAGAGTACCAAAAGAAGTGGTATTTTGTTTTCTTGTGCTAATGTTATCACGAGTTTCTGTTTAGGTTTTGTGTTGTGAAGCTTTCAAGTTTTGGGTGATGTTCTCATGGACAAAGAGATAAGGAGTGGAAAGATCTCAAGCTTGGGGATGCCCAAGGCAGCCCAAGCCAAATTCAAGGACACCAAAAAGCCTAAGCTTGGGGATGCCCTGGGAAGGCATCCCCTCTTTCGTCTTCAATCCATGTGAAACATTACTTGGACCTATATTTTTATTCACCACATGATATGTGTTTTGCTTGGAGCATCTTGTATCTTAGGAGTCTTTTCTTTTTGTTGTGTCACAATCATCCTTGCTGCACACCTTTTTGAGATATAGACATGCACTCACCGTGATTTTGCTAGAATGCTCATAGTGCTTCACTTATATCTTTTGAGCTAGATACTTTTGCTCTATGTGCTTCACTTATATCTTTCAGAGCACGGCGGTGCGTGACTTGGTAGTTGTCTTATGCTATGAAAGTAGTCCCAAATGTGATAGGTACCCAAAGAGGATGTAAAAACCTCCATCTTCATGTGCATTGAGTAGAAAGAGAAGTCTTGATTCCTCTCAATTAGTTTTGAGACGTGGATTTGGTAATACTAAGAGCTATGTTAGTAGGGTGTTGTGAATCTAGAAATACTTGTGTTGAAAATAGTGATTCCCGTAGCATGCACGTATGGTGAACCGCTATGTTAGGAAGTCGGAGCATAATTGTGTTGGGGAACGTCGCATGGGAAACAAAAAATTTCCTACGCGCACGAAGACCTATCATGGTGATGTCCATCTACGAGAGGGGATGAGTGATCTACGTACCCTTGTAGATCGTACAGCAGAAGCGTTAGAGAACGCGGTTGATGTAGTGGAACGTCCTCACGTCCCTCGATTCGCCCCGCGAACAATCCCGCGATCAGTCCCACGATCTAGTACCGAACGGACGGCACCTCCGCGTTCAGCACACGTACAGCTCGACGATGATCTCGGCCTTCTTGATCCAGCAAGAGAGACGGAGAGGTAGAAGAGTTCTCCGGCAGTGTGACGGTGCTCCGGAGGTTGGTGATGATCTCGTCTTAGCAGGGCTCCGCCCGAGCTCCGCAGAAACGCGATCTAGAGGAAAAACTATGGAGGTATGTGGTCGGGCAGCCGTGAGAAAGTCGTCTCAAATCTGCCCTAAAAGCCCCATATATATAGGAGGAGGGAGGGGGACCTTGCCTTGGGGTCCAAGGGACTCCCAAGGGGTCAGCCGAGCCAAGGGGGGGAGGACTCCCCCCCCCAAACCGAGTTGGACTTGGTTTGGTGGGAGGAGTCCCCCTCCCTTCCCACTTCTTCCCTCTTTTCTTTTCTTTTCCTTTGATTTCTTTCTCTTGGCGCATAGGCCCCCTTGGGGCTGTCCCACCAGCCCACTAAGGGCTGGTGTGTCTCCCCAAAGCCTATGGGCTTCCCCGGGGTGGGTTGCCCCCCCCCCCCCCCCCCGGTGAACTCCCGGAACCCATTCGTCATTCCCGGTACATTCCCGGTAACTCCAAAACCTTCCGGTAATCAAATGAGGTCATCCTATATATCAATCTTCGTGGAAGAGGTTTAGTCAGCGGGTCTGCTACATTCAGATCCGTGTGCACTTTGCATATATTTACGTCCTCCTCCTCGACGTAGTCGCGGATGAGGTTGAAGCGTCGTTTGATATGTCTGGTCTTCTTGTGAAACCTTGGTTCCTTTGCTAAGGCAATGGCACCAGTGTTGTCACAGAACAAGGTTATTGGATCCAGTGCACTTGGCACCACTCCAAGATCCGTCATGAACTGCTTCATCCAGACACCCTCCTTAGCCGCCTCCGAGGCAGCCATGTACTCCGCTTCACATGTAGAATCTGCTACGACGCTTTGCTTGGAACTGCACCAGCTTACTGCACCCCCATTAAGAATAAATACGTATCCGGTTTGTGACTTAGAGTCGTCCGGATCTGTGTCAAAGCTTGCATCGACGTAACCTTTTACGGCGAGCTCTTCGTCACCTCCATACACGAGAAACATCTCCTTAGTCCTTTTCAGGTACTTCAGGATATTCTTGACCGCCGTCCAGTGATCCACTCCTGGATTACTCTGGAACCTACCTGCCATACTTATGGCCAGGCTAACATCCGGTCTAGTGCACAGCATTGCATACATGATAGAGCCTCTGGCTGAAGCATAGGGGACGGAGCGCATATGCTCTCTATCTTCATCAGTTGCTGGGCACTGAGTTTTACTCAATCTCGTACCTTGTAACACTGGCAAGAACCCTTTCTTGGACTGTTCCATTTTGAACCTCTTCAAAACTTTATCAAGGTATGTGCTTTGTGAAAGTCCTATCAGGCGTTTTGATCTATCCCTATAGATCTTAATGCCTAGAATGTAAGCAGCTTCTCCTAGGTCCTTCATAGAGAAACTTTTATTCAAGTAACCTTTTATGCTCTCCAAAAGCTCTACGTTGTTTCCAATCAGTAATATGTCATCCACATATAATATTAGAAACGCCACAGAGCTCCCACTCACTTTCTTGTAAATACAAGATTCTCCAACCACTTGTATAAACCCAAATGCTTTGATCACCTCATCAAAGCGTTTGTTCCAACTCAGAGATGCTTGCACCAGTCCATAAATGGATCGCTGGAGCTTGCACACCTTGTTAGCATTTTTAGGATCGACAAAACCTTCGGGTTGCATCATATACAACTCTTCCTTAAGGAAACCGTTAAGGAACGCCGTTTTGACATCCATCTGCCAGATTTCATAATCGAAAAATGCAGCTATTGCTAACATGATTCTGACGGACTTAAGCATCGCTACGGGTGAGAAGGTCTCATCGTAGTCAACTCCTGGAACTTGTGAAAAACCCTTTGCCACAAGTCGAGCTTTATAAACGGTCACATTACCGTCAGCGTCCGTCTTCTTCTTAAAGATCCATTTGTTCTGAATAGCCTTGCGGCCCTCAGGTAGTATCTCCAAAGTCCACACTTTGTTCTCATACATGGATCCTATTTCGGATTTCATGGCTTTTAGCCATTTGTTGGAATCTGGGCCCACCATTGCTTCTTCATAATTTGCAGGTTCATTGTTGTCTAACAACATGATTGACAAGACGGGATTACCGTACCACTGTGGAGCAGCGCGTGATCTCGTCGACCTGCGTGGTTCAACAGAAACTTGAACTGGAGTTTCATGATCATCATCATTAACTTCCTCCTCAACCGGCGTCGCAACGACAGAGGTTTCCCCTTGCCCTGCACCACCATTCAGAGGGATGAGAGGTTCGACAACCTCGTCAAGTTCTATCTTCCTCCCACTCAATTCTCTCGAGAGAAACTCCTTCTCGAGAAAAGTTCAGTTCTTAGCAACAAACACTTTGCCCTCGGATTTGAGATAGAAGGTGTACCCAACTGTCTCTTTTGGGTAACCTATGAAGACGCACCTTTCCGCTTTGGGTTCCAGCTTTTCAGGCTGAAGCTTTTTGACATAAGCATCACATCCCCAAACTTTAAGAAACGACAACTTTGGCCTTTTGCCATACCACAGTTCGTATGGTGTTGTCTCAACGGATTTCGATGGTGCCCTATTTAAAGTGAATGCAGCTGTTTCTAATGCATAACCCCAAAATGATAACGGCAAATCAGTAAGAGACATCATAGATCGCACCATCTCTAACAAAGTACGATTACGACGTTCGGACACACCATTACGCTGTGGTGTTCCATGCGGTGTTAACTGCGAAACAATTCCACATTGTCTTAAGTGAGTACCAAACTCGAAACTCAGATATTCACCCCCACGATCAGACCGTAGGAACTTGATCTTTTTGTTACGATGATTTTCCACTTCACTCTGAAATTGCTTGAACTTTTCAAATGTTTCAGACTTGTGCTTCATCAAGTAGACATAACCATATCTACTTAAATCGTCAGTGAAGGTGAGAAAATAACGATATCCGCCGCGTGCCTCCACGCTCATTGGACCACACACATCGGTATGTATGATTTCCAACAAGTCACTTGCACGCTCCATTGTTCCGGAGAACGGAGTCTTAGTCATCTTGCCCATGAGGCATGGTTCGCACGTGTCAAGTGAATCAAAGTCAAGTGACTCCAAAAGTCCATCAGCATGGAGTTTCTTCATGCGCTTTACACCAATATGACCCAAGCGGCAGTGCCACAAAAATATGGCGCTATCATTGTTTACTCTAACCCTTTTGGTCTCAATGTTATGTATATGCGTATCGCTATCAAGATTCAATATGAACAATCCTCTCACATTCGGTGCATGACCATAAAAGATGTTACTCATAGAAATAGAACAACCATTATTCTCAGACTTAAAAGAGTAACCGTCTCGCAATAAACAAGATCCAGATATAATGTTCATGCTCAACGCAGGCACTAAATAACAATGATTTAAGTTCATCACTAATCCCGATGGTAGTTGAAGTGACACTGTGCCGACGGCAATTGCATCAACCTTGGAACCGTTTCCTACGCGCATCGTCACTTCGTCTTTCGCCAGCCTTCGTCTATTCCGCAGTTCCTGCTTCGAGTTGCAAATGTGAGCAACAGAACCGGTATCGAATACCCAGGCACTACTACGAGAGCCGGTTAAGTACACATCAATAACATGTATATCAAATATACCTGATTTTTCTTTGCCCGCCTTCTTATCTGCCAGATACTTGGGGCAATTGCGCTTCCAGTGACCCATACCCTTGCAATAGAAGCACTCTGTTTCAGGCTTAGGTCCAGCCTTGGGTTTCTTCGGCGGATTGGCAACAGGCTTGCCGCTCTTCTTACAATTGCCCTTCTTGCCTTTGCCGTTTCTCTTGAAACTAGTGGTCTTGCTCACCATCAACACATGATGCTCTTTACGGAGTTCAGACTCTGCGACTTTCAGCATCGCAAACAACTCGCCGGGAGACTTGTTCATCCCTTGCATGTTGTAGTTCAACACAAAGCCTTTATAGCTTGGCGGCAGTGATTGAAGGATTCTGTCAGTGATAGCTTCTTGCGGGAGTTCAATCCCCAGTTCAGCTAGACGGTTTGAGTACCCAGACATTTTGAGCACATGTTCACTGACAGACGAGTTTTCCTCCATCTTGCAAGCATAGAATTTATCGAAGGTCTCATACCTCTCAATCCGGGCGTTCTTCTGAAAGATAAACTTCAACTCCTGGAACATCTCAAATGCTCCATGACGCTCAAAGCGACGTTGAAGTCCCGGTTCTAAGCCATACAAGACTGCACATTGAACTATTGAGTAGTCCTCCTTACGTGCTAACCAAGCGTTCTTAACATCCTGATCAGCCGTAGCGGGTGGTTCATCTCCTAGCGCAGCATTAAGGACATAATCATTCTTTCCAGCTTGTAAGATTAGCTTAAGATTACGAGCCCAGTCTACAAAGTTGCTTCCATCATCTTTCAACTTAGCTTTCTCTAGGAACGTATTAAAATTCAGGATGACACTTGCGTGAGCCATGATCTACAACACAAATATATTCAAAGTGGACTTAGACTATGTTCAAGATAATTAGAGTTCAACTTAATCAAATTATATGCTAAACTCCCACTCAAAAAGTACATCTCTCTAGTCATTTGAGTGGTTCATGATCCACTTACACTATCCCAAGTCCGATCATCACGTGAGTTGAGTATAGTTTCAGTGGTAATCATCCCTATGCTAATCATATCAACTATATGATTCATGATCGACCTTTCGGTCTCATGTGTTCCGAGGCCATGTCTGCACATGCTAGGCTCGTCAAGCTTAACCCGAGTGTTCCGCGTGCGCAACTGTTTTGCACCCGTTGTATGTGAACGTTGAGTCTATCACACCCGATCATCACGTGGTGTCTCGAAACGACGAACTGTAGCAACGGTGCACAGTCGGGGAGAACAGAATTTCGTCTTGAAATTTTAGTGAGAGATCACCTCATAATGCTACCGTCGTTCTAAGCAAAATAAGGTGCATAAAAGGATTAACATCACATGCAATTCATAAGTGACATGATATGGCCATCATCACGTGCTTCTTGATCTCCATCACCAAAGCACCGGCACGATCTTCTTGTCACCGGCGCCACACCATGATCATCCATCAACGTGTTGCCATCGTGGTTGTCGTGCTACTTATGCTATTACTACTATAGCTACATCCTAGCAAAATAGTAAACGCATCTGCAAGCACATATGTTAGTATAAAGACAACCCTATGGCTCCTGCCGGTTGCCGTACCATCGACGTGCAAGTCGATATTTCTATTATAACATGATCATATCATACATCCAATATATCACATCACATCGTTGGCCATATCACATCACAATCATACCCTGCAAAAACAAGTTAGACGTCCTCTAATTTTGTTGTTGCAAGTTGTACGTGGTGACCAAGGGTATCTAGTAGGATCGCATCTTACTTACGCAAACACCACAACGGAGATATATGAGTTGCTATTTAACCTCATCCAAGGACCTCCTCGGTCAAATCCGATTCAACTAAAGTTGGAGAAACCGACACTTGCCAGTCATCTTTGAGCAAAGGGGGTTACTCGTAACGATGAAACCAGTCTCTCGTAAGCGTACGAGTAATGTCGGTCCAAGCCGCTTCAATCCAACAATACCGCGGAATCAAGAAAAGACTAAGGAGGGAAGAAAAACGCACATCACCGCCCACAAAACCTTTTGTGTTCTACTCGAGAAGACATCTACGCATGAACCTAGCTCATGATGCCACTGTTGGGGAACGTCGCATGGGAAACAAAAAATTTCCTACGCGCACGAAGACCTATCATGGTGATGTCCATCTACGAGAGGGGATGAGTGATCTACGTACCCTTGTAGATCGTACAGCAGAAGCGTTAGAGAACGCGGTTGATGTAGTGGAACGTCCTCACGTCCCTCGATCCGCCCCGCGAACAATCCCGCGATCAGTCCCACGATCTAGTACCGAACGGACGGCACCTCCGCGTTCAGCACACGTACAGCTCGACGATGATCTCGGCCTTCTTGATCCAGCAAGACAGACGGAGAGGTAGAAGAGTTCTCCGGCAGCGTGACGGCGCTCCGGAGGTTGGTGATGATCTCGTCTTAGCAGGGCTCCGCCCGAGCTCCGCAGAAACGCGATCTAGAGGAAAAACTATGGAGGTATGTGGTCGGGTAGCCGTGAGAAAGTCGTCTCAAATCTGCCCTAAAAGCCCCATATATATAGGAGGAGGGAGGGGGACCTTGCCTTGGGGTCCAAGGGACTCCCAAGGGGTCGGCCGAGCCAAGGGGGGAGGACTCCCCCCCCCCCAAACCGAGTTGGACTTGGTTTGGTGGGAGGAGTCCCCCTCCCTTCCCACTTCTTCCCTCTTTTTTTTTCTTTTCCTTTGATTTCTTTCTCTTGGCGCATAGGCCCCCTTGGGGCTGTCCCACCAGCCCACTAAGGGCTGGTGTGTCTCCCCAAATCCTATGGGCTTCCCCGGGGTGGGTTGCCCCCCCCCCCCCCGGTGAACTCCCGGAACCCATTCGTCATTCCCGGTACATTCCCGGTAACTCCGAAAACCTTCCGGTAATCAAATGAGGTCATCCTATATATCAATCTTCCTTTCCGGACCATTCCGGAAACCCTCGTGACGTCCGTGATCTCATCCGGGACTCCGAACAACATTCGGTAACCAACCATATAACTCAAATACG
Organism: Hordeum vulgare subsp. vulgare; assembly: GCF_904849725.1. NCBI lineage: Eukaryota > Viridiplantae > Streptophyta > Magnoliopsida > Poales > Poaceae > Hordeum > Hordeum vulgare. The sequence continues at coordinate 564,384,626 of NC_058524.1, read as the reverse complement.
CATAAAACAACGTCGAACCTTAAGTGTGCAGACCCTGCGGGTTCGAGAACTATGTAGACATGACCCGAGAGACTCCTCGGTCAATATCCAATAGCGGGACCTGGATGCCCATATTGGATCCTACATATTCTACGAAGATCTTATCGTTTGAACCTCAGTGCCAAGGATTCGTATAATCCCGTATGTCATTCCTTTTGTCCTTCGGTATGTTACTTGCCCGAGATTCGATCGTCAGTATCCGCATACCTATTTCAATCTCGTTTACCGGCAAGTCTCTTTACTCGTTCCGTAACACAAGATCCCGCAACTTACACTAAGTTACATTGCTTGCAAGGCTTGTGTGTGATGTTGTATTACCGAGTGGGCCCCGAGATACCTCTCCGTCACACGGAGTGACAAATCCCAGTCTTGATCCATACTAACTCAACTAACACCTTCGGAGATACCTGTAGAGCATCTTTATAGTCACCCAGTTACGTTGCGACGTTTGATACACACAAAGCATTCCTCCGGTGTCAGTGAGTTATATGATCTCATGGTCATAGGAATAAATACTTGACACGCAGAAAACAGTAGCAACAAAATGACACGATCAACATGCTACGTCTATTAGTTTGGGTCTAGTCCATCACGTGATTCTCCCAATGACGTGATCCAGTTATCAAGCAACAACACCTTGTTCATAATCAGAAGACACTGAATATCATCGATCAACTGGCTAGCCAACTAGAGGCATGCTAGGGACGGTGTTTTGTCTATGTATCCACACATGTAAATGAGTCTTCATTCAATACAATTATAGCATGGATAATAAACTATTATATTGATACAGGAATTATAATAATAACTATACATTTATCATTGCCTCTAGGGCATAATTCCAACAAATTGATCTATTGATTGTCATCCTTTGTGTTGAGGTCGGGATCGCGCGATGGTTAACACCTACCAACCCTTCCCCTAGGAGTATGCGTTTAGCACTTTGTTGCGATTACTAATAAAAACTTTCACAACAAGTATGTGAGTTCTTCATGACTAATGTGAGTCCATGGTATAGATGCACTTTCACCTTCAACCATTGCTAGCCTCTCTAGTGCCGCACAATTCTCGCCGGTACACAAACCCACCATATGCCTTCCTCAAAACAGCCACCATACCTACCTACTATGGCATTTTCATAGCCATTCCGAGATATATTGCCATGCAACTCCCACCGTTTCGTCTCATGACTTGTGTTGTCACTCTCATATTGTCATTGCATGATCGTAAGATAGCTAGCGAGATGTTCCAACATCATATGCCATGCTAGATCGTTGCACATCCCGGTACACTGTCGGAGGCATTTCCTATGGAGTCATCATCATTTTGAGCTTTGAGCTGTGAGTAAATAAAAGTGTGATGATCATCATTATTAGAGCATTGCCCCATGTGAGGAAATAAAAAAAGAGGCCAAAGATCCCAAAAATAAAAATAAAGAAAAGACAAAAAAATAGGCCTAAGAGCCCAAATAAAAAAAGAAAAAGAGAGAAGGGACAATGCTACTATCTTTTTCCACACTTGTGCTTCGTAATAGCACCATGTTCTTCATGATTGAGAGCTTCTTGCTTTGTCACTACCATATGCTAGTGGGAATCTTCATTATAAAACTTGGCTTGTATATTCCAATGATGGGCTTCCTCAAAAATTGCCCTAGGTCTTCATGAGCAAGCAAGTTGGATGCACACCCACTAGTTCTCTTTTGAGCTTTTACATACTTATAGCTCTAGTGCATCCCTTGTATGGCAATCCCTACTTATTCACATTGATATCTATTAATGGGCATCTCCATAGCCCTTTGATACACCGAGTCAATGTGACCATCTCCTCCTTTTTTGTCTCAAAACCACCACCACACTCTATTCCACCTATAGTGCTATATCCATGGCTCACGCTCATGTATTGCGTGATAGTTATAAAAAGTTTGAGAAAGTAAGAGTGCGAAAACAATTACTTGGACAATACCGGGGTTGTGCATGATTTACATTAGTTGTGTGAGGATGATGGAGCATAGCCAGACTATATGATTTTGTAGGGATAACTTTCCTTGGCCTTGTCATTTTGAAAGTTCATGATTACCTTGCTAGTTTGCTTGAAGTATTATTGTTTTCATGTCAATAGCAAACTATTGTTTCGAATCTTGCGGATCTGAACATTCATGTCATGTGAAAGAAGTTACAAAGGACAACTATGCTAGGTAGCATTCCACATCAAAAATTCATTCTTTATCACTTCCCTACTCGAGGACGAGCAGGAGTTAAGCTTGGGGATGCTTGATACGTCTCCAATGTATCTATAATTTTTGATGGTTTCATGCTATTATCTTGTCAAACTTTGGATGTTTTGCATGCCTTTTATATATTTTTTGGGACTAACTTATTAACTTAGTGCCAAGTGCCAGTTCCTGTTTTTTCCATCTTTTTGACCTCTTTCAGAGGAGAATTTGAAACGGAGTCCAAACGAAATAAAATCCCCGAAAAGATTTTTTTTTCGTAACGGAAGAAGATCACGAGACTTGAGAGCCAAGGCAGGGGGACCAGGGGCCCCACAAGCCCCCACCCCGTGGCTAGGGGGGAGGCCGCGGCCCACAGGCTTGTGCGCCCCCTGGACGTCCTCTGCCCTAGGTTTTGCGCCTATACATCCCCAAAAATTCCACAAAAAATCATGAGATCATCGAAAGTACTTTTCCCCCGCCGCAAGCTTCTGTCTCCGCGAGATCCCATCTGGGGCACGTTCTGGTGCCCTACCGGAGGGGGGATTCGGATACGGAGGGCTTCTTCATCAACACCATGACCTCTCCGATGATGCGTGAGTAGTTCACCATAGACCTACGGGTCCATAGCTAGTAACTAGATGGCTTCTTCTCTCTCTTCGATCTTCAATACAAAGTTCTCCATGATCTTCATGGAGATCTATCCGATGTGTTTGTCGAGATCCGGTGAATTGTGGATTTATGATCAGATTATCTATGAATCTTATTTGAGTTTCTTCTGATCTCTCTTATGCATGATTTCATATCCTTGTAATTCTCTTCGAGTTGTGGGTTTTGTTTGGCCAACTAGATCTATGATTCTTGCAATGGGAGAAGTGCTTGGTCTTGGGTTCATACCATGGCGTGACCTCACCCAGTGACAGAAGGGGTAGCGAGGCACGCATCGTGTTGTTGCCATCAAAGGTAAAAAGATGGGGTTTTCATCATTGGTTTGAGATTATCCCTCTACATCATGTCATCTTGCTTAAGGCGTTACTCTGTTCGTCATGAACTCAATACACTAGATGCATGTTGGATAGCGGTGGATGTGTGGAGTAATAGTAGTAAATGCAGAAAGTATCGGTCTACTTGTCTCGGACGTGATGCCTATATGTATGATCATTGCCTTAGATATCGTCATGACTTTGTGTGGTTCTATCAATTGCTCGACAGTATGGCCCTTTGTTCACCCACCGTGATATTTTTCTATTTTGAGATAAACCTCTAGTGAACACTATGGCCCCGAGGTCTACTCCACACCATATTTTCAGCCTCACACTTTTTACTTCGTTGCACTTTCCGCCTTCAGATCTCACTTTGCAAACAATATTGAAGGGATTGGCAACCCCTTTAAAAGCGTTGGGTGCAAACTCTTTTGTGTTTGCGCAGGTACTCTGGACTTGACGAGATTCTCCTACTGAATTGATACCTTGGTTCTCAAACTGAGGGAAATAGTTACTGCTCCTGTGTTGCATCACCCTTTCCTCTTCAAGGGAAAAACCAACGCAAGCTCAAGAGACAACACAAGGATCTCTGGCACCACTGCCGGGGAAGGACTTTTGTTGATGTAGCAGTATGTTACTTGCCCGAGATTCGATCATCGGTATCTCCATACCTAGTTCAATCACGTTACCGGCAAGTCTCTTTACTCGTTCCGTAATACAAGATCCCGTGACTGACTCCTTAGTCACATTGCTTGCAAGGCTTGTTGTGATGTTGTATTACCGAGTGGGCCCCGAAATACCTCTCCGTCACTCGGAGTGACAAATCCCAGTCTTGATACATGCCAACCCAACAGACACCTTTGGAGATACATGTAGAGCACCTTTATAGTCACCCAGTTACGTTGTGATGTTTGATACACACAAGTATTCCTCCGGTGTCCAGGAGTTGCATGATCTCATGGTCATAGGAACACATGCATTGACATGCAGAAAAAGAGTAGCAATAAACTGACACGATCATATGCTACGTTTATAGTTTGGGTCTTGTCCATCACATCATTCTCCTAATGATGTGATCCCGTCATCAAGTGACAACACTTGTCTATGGCCAGGAAACCTTGACCATCTTTGATCAACGAGCTAGTCAACTAGAGGCTCGCTGGGACAGTGTGTTGTCTATGTATCCACACATGTATTTGAGTTTCCAATCAATACAATTCTAGCATGGATAATAAACGATTATCATGAACAAGGAAATATAATAATAACCAATTTAATATTGCCTCTAGGGCATATTTCCAACACTTCAATCAATTCACAAAAGAGGAAATCACTCACGAAAATATTCTTCTAATCCATGTCCAATAGACCGTTGTCACCATGGTCTCGGGGATTATACTAGATAAGATCAAGTGAGTACATCAATCCAATACATAGAAGAAGGGGAAACATCATGGGATCACCCTAGGTTAACATAGCCTATGATCACAATCAAGATCACATCATGGGAGAGAGAATTAACCACATAGCTACTGTCGAAGACCTCAGCCCCGAGGAGGAACTACTCCCGCTTCATGGAGGGAGGAAGCAACGTTGATGAAGATGAATCTGAGGGCACTTCCCCGTCCCAGGAGGGTGCCGGCACAGGAATTCTAGTCCCCCGAAACTTGTTGGCGATGGCGACGGAGATCGGAATTGCTTCTGGAGAAAAGGGTTCCGGCCTCAGGGTTTCCTCGACGGGGGTAAAAATAGGAGCCAAGGTAGGGCACCATAGGGGGTGGGCCCCACCGAGGTGGCCTCCTCGCGTGTCCCGGGGGCAGGCCGCGCCACTAGGGCACCTGGAGACCTGGTGGCCCCCTCTGGCCCTCCTTCGGCCGGTTGAAGTCTTCTGGAATGCTGATTTTTTATATATATTTTGTGAAATTTTTCGGGCACTGTAAATATGGGTATAAACCTGCAATTCACAGACATCAGCAGACAGAAACTGGCACTGGGTGCACTGAGTTAGTAGGTTAGTCCAAATAGGTTGGAAAAGGTATGAAAGTATACAAAACACATAGCAATATCACCCAAAACTTGCATGGAGCAAGCAGAAATTATAGATACATTTGGGACGTATCAACATCCCCAAGCTTAATTCATGCTCGTCCTCGAGTAGGTAAATGATAAGAAGCATAATATACGTGGTGACATGGTAACAGACATATAAGAACTTCAAAGTAAAGCAAGTAAGATATGCAATTCAAGTTAAGAAAATAACAAGCAAGAGTCTATATCTAGTATTGAAACTAGCAAAGTAAGAACATAAAGGTGCAAGAGCTCTCGTTGTCCGTGACTCGAATGTCTCCAAATGGTGTTTGTGTGCAAGAAGTGGGAGATGGGTTTAGAGCATAAAAGTAATATATAGTTTAATTGAGAACTCAATCTACTAAAACTTCACACTTGGTTTCCTTCGAAATCTTATTTTGACTCATCCCCAGACCACTAGTCACGCACAAGTCAAAATGATCCTCTCCCTTTCGACTTTGAGCACTCATACAATGGATGAGCGCAAGCAAGATATGTTGGCATTTAGGATGTAAAAGAGAATAATGATGGGGAAGGAAAACAAAAAAGGTGTGAAAGGCTCACATCAATGAGGACAACCATAGGCGAGAGAAAGCCAAATGATAGATATGATGTGAGGTGTAGGGATTGCCATGCAACGGATGCACATTTGATCTAAGGTAAGATCTCTATGGAACTAGTGGGGGTGCATCCAACTTGCTTGCTCATGAAGACATAGAGCTCATTTGAGGAGGCTCATCATTGGAATATACAAGCCAAGTTCTATAGTGTAAGGGTCCCGACATAGTTATGCATGAATGATAATCTCTCTAGAGTACAAATATAACAATGGAGTACGAGTGTGGATATTTCAAAAGGAATAGTAGTGTTGCCCCCTTCTCTCTTTTTCTTTCTTTTTTTTCTTTTTGTTTATTTTTTTTACTTTTTTGTGGCCTCTTTGTCTCTTTCTATTTATCTCTCATTTGTCCTCTTTGGGATCTTTTAATTTGTCCTCTTTTGAGATCTTTTGTTTTGTTTTCTTTGAGATCTTTTCCTCACTTAAGGGTAACACTCTATATTTTACAAGAATATAGAAGATCTTCACACTTTATAAGAAGTACTCGACATAAAGAAAGATGAAAACTTTCATGATGTATGCAAATGTATGCCTCTGCCAGTGTAGCAGGATATGCAATGATACTAGTGTGTCATGTAGCAATGATAAGGGCAAAGCCCAACTAGCATGTGGCTCTACGATCAAGCAAAAGCATGTATGGCATGAAGATCAAGTCATGAGATGGTGGATGTTGCATGGCAATGTATCTCGGAAAGGCTATGGAAATGCCTTGATAGGTAGGTATGGTGGTTGTTTTGAGGAAGGATATAATGAGGCTTATGATGACAGAGCCTATCATGTCAAGGTTTTCGATGCACCGGCGAAGTATTCACCAACTCTCAAGATGAGAAAGGTCAATGCACGGTACCGAAGAGACTAGCAAAATATGGATGGTGGAAGTGCCAACAATCGAATACTCGCATTAGTCCGAAGAACTCATGCACTTATTATCGGTAACTCTCTATCTAGTTAGGAGATTCACAAAGAGACAAGTACCCCAAGAAGGAGTCTTTGGGGGTTTGGTTATCCTTGCGCATCCTAGACCCATGATAACGTGAGGGTACTCTATATATTCCAACCCCTCCAGAGGTTAGCGATCCATCTAGTAGCTAGAGTTCTCAACTAATTTTTTGGTTTTGAAAATACACACAGATTTCCCAAAATACGACACCTATGACTACTAGTCTCAATCTCTTGACACCTAAAGTCCAAACATTACTCAAATCAATACCTCAAAACTATTGCAAGTTACTACTATACTTAAATAGCAACCTCAATTACCTACGCATGCAAGATACACAACTCAGTGCAACAAGCCAACTCTCTAAACAAGATAAACATGATAACTCAATAGAGTTCCAAAAGCATCCTAAATAAAAGCTCTTAAAAAGATAAAGCATGAAAACTAAGAGCTAAACGTGATAGTAGCTATGAAAAGATAAAGAACACAAAAAAGATAAACATGAAAACCTATGTTGTGTTCTAGGGTGAAGTGGAGCGTGTTTCTTTCCCAAACAAAGAAGGCTAGGGTCCAACTTGTTATGACCAGCAAGCAAAACTAATACAAACTAAAAAAGTAAAGAGCGGGACGCTCGAAGCATAGCACATAACATATGAAGTGATAAAAATATAGCATGGAGAAGGACGAACTGATGATTGTTGATGGAGAAGGGGATGCATGGGGGCATCCCCAAGCTTAGACGCTTGAGTCTCCTTGAATATTTCTTGGGGTGCATGGGGCATCCCCAAGCTTGAGCGCTTGACACTCCTGGATCTTCTTTCATCATCTTCCATCCCATACTTGAAAACTCCCTTCATACGAAACTCATCATAAGCTGATTAGAGTGGTTAGTACCCATAATAAAATATTTTTTCTCCACTTCAGATCAAAAAGATGATCTGGTGAATTTTGGTGATTTTTTCCGTCAAGCAGACAGAATCTGTTTCTGGACAACATGTCACAACTTTTGAACTTTCTTGCAATCGGAGGCTAAAACTTGACACAAAGCTTAAAAATAAAGATACAATGATGTTGATACAGTAGTAACACACATCAAGACCACTAAAAAATAGAAGTAAAAACTCAAAGTAAAGATAACAAGGGTTGTCTCCCTAGAGCTCTTTCTTTATAGCCATAAAGATAGGCTTAAGATTTCAATGATGCTCTCGTAGGAATAAGAGTTGTAGAACAAAAGAGAGCATGAAGAAGCAAATACCAAACACATTTAAGTCTAACATGCTTCCTATGCATAGGAATATTGCAATAGAATAATTCATTGAAGCACAAAGCAATAAGCATAGGAAGGCAAAACAAGTGCAGCTTCAAAACCTTCAACTAAAGAGAGGGAACTTGATATTATTGAAATATATATAAGCATATGTTCCCTTCTCATAATAATTTTTAGTGGGATCATGAATAAACTCAACAATATAACTATCACATAACGTATTATTTCCATGATCCAAAAACATAAAAGTATCATTACTCTTCTTATAAGAAAAATCTTTCTTATTAGGAATAGTGAGAGTAAAGCAATCATTATCATCATGGTAATCATCAAAGCAAATTTTCTCCTCGAAAGTTGGGGGACTAAAAATATCATGTTCATCAAACCCATCATCCCCAAGCTTAGATCTTTCCATGTCATTAGCAATATTGATATTCAAAGAAAGCATACTAATAACATTGCCACCATCATAATTGTTATGCAAATAATAAAGTTTCATAGGTTTTTAAATTTTCTCCTCAAACACTTCATGTCCTAGTTCAAGATAAAGTTTATAAAGCTCTCTCATATTTTTGTTGTTTCCCATTAAGCCTAACTAGTGAAATAAAAACAAGAAACAAAAAGATATAATTGCAAGATATAAAGATATACCTTGAAGCACTCACCTCCCCTGCAACAACGCCAGAAATAGCTTGATGTCTACGCACGCTTCTATTCTTGTAGACTATGTTGGGCCTCCAAGCACACAGGTTTGTAGGACAGCAGCAATTTCCCTCAAGTGGATGACCTAAGGTTTATCAAACTCAGGGAAGTAGAGGTTGAAGATGGTCTCTCTCAAGCAACCCTGCAATTAAGAAACAAGAAGTCTCTTGTGTCCCCAACACGCCTACTACAATGGTAAATTGTATAGGTGCACTAGTTCACCGAAGAGATGGTAAAATATGGGTGATAGGTGTGGCAAAGCAACGTAATATAAATATGTAATAAAAATTACAGCAAGGTAGCAAGTGACAAAAGTGAGCATAAATTGTGTAACAATGGTGAGAAACAAGGCCTAGGCTTCATACTTTCACTAGTGGCAACTCCCAACAACATTAACATATTCTAATCACATGATATTTTCACTAAAACATGCAATGGAGACATACTCGGAGGTCATTTCTTTGTGATCAAGAGAGGACAAGAATTATGTAGGGCTACAAAAGCACACCTCAGAGTTCGTAGTTCTCATCTATGGATTTCCCAATGTCACCGCGGCCATTCAAAGAGAGTACCACAATCACCACAACGTATCTCAAGGATAGTCAAAGACAAGCACCAAGAGACTCTCAATCTTCAATCAATTCACAAAAGAGGAAATCACTCATGAAAATATTATTCCAATCCATGTCCAATAGACCGTTGTCACCATGGTCTCGGGGATTATACTAGATAAGATCAAGTGAGTACATCAATCCAATACATAGAAGAAGGGGAAACATCATGGGATCACCCTAGGTTAACATAGCCTATGATCACAATCAAGATCACATCATGGGAGAGAGAATTAACCACATAGCTACTGTCGAAGACCTCAGCCCCGAGGAGGAACTACTCCCGCTTCATGGAGGGAGGAAGCAACGTTCATGGAGATGAATCCGGGGGCACTTCCCCGTCCCGGGAGGGTGCCAGCACAAGAATTTTGGTCCCCCGAAACTTGTTGGCGATGGCGGCGGAGATCGGAATTGCTTCTGGAGAAAAGGGTTCCGGCCTCAGGGTTTCCTCCACGGGGGTAAAACTAGGAGCCAAGGTAGGGCACCAGAGGTGGTGGGCCCCACCCAAGCAGCCTCCTCGCGAGTCCCGGGGGCAGGTCGCGCCACCAGGGCGCCTGGATACCTGGTGGCCCTCCTTCGGCCGTCTGGAGTCTTCTGAAACGCTGATTTTTTATATATTTTTTGTGGAATTTTTCGGGCACTGTAAATATGGGTATATACCTGCAATTCACACACATCAGCAGACATAAACTAGCTCTGAGTGCACTAAGTTAGTAGGTTAGTCCAAATATGTTGGAAAAGGTATGAAAGTGTACAAAACATATAGCAATATCACCCAAAACTTGCATGGAGCAAGCAGAAATTATAGATACGTTTGGGACGTATCAGACGCCGACGCTATTTTTCGCATTCGGAAACCTTACAAATCAGCCTCTCTCCTCACTCGCTCTCCTCTTTTCCTCACACGCCCACCACGTGCACGCACACCCGTGGCGGAACATCTTCGTGCACCCACGGCGCCGACCGCTCCGGTCCTTCCGACGGTCCCGACCATGAATGTCAGCGCCTCGTCGGTCGTGTACTGGTTCCGACGGACACGTCGAAGAAGTCGTCCACGCACGCGTCACGATCGACCGCACGTTGTCTCAGTCCAGCCTCGAGCCTTGCGAGTGTAACGGCGATGAGTAGCGCGTCCTCCGCGCCTGCCTTGCAGTGCGTCTCCAGCCCGTGCAGCACGACGTACACAACATGGTGGAAGCGAGGCATGCTCACCCGGAGGCGGGCACAACATAGGCGGGCGAGGACGTGCAGTAGAAGGTCGTCCGGGAGGATAGTGATGAGGTTGGCCCCTCACGGTACAAACTCACGAGGCTGAAAAACGCCTTCTCGGGGGCACAACGGTCGAAGATGCTTTTAGGTCGGGCTGGACGATAATACATGGGAAATGATTCGCGGACTTTCCTATCGGTCTTCCCATATTATTTTCCTGCCAATCAGTCATTCAAAACAGAACCGAAGTCTATAAAACATGGCATGCAACTTCGTGGTCATTCAATGTGTTCCTCCACCACCGTCGGTCCATTATTTTCTTCCTAGCGTCTTCGTGTGTACCGTGTGGTCTACGTTGTCGTCTGCTGTCCAATGGAGCAGAAGCACCGACGCGTTTGCTCATTCATGCCAATGACGAAATAAATATTGCAAGATTTATAGCATGGTTAATAGTATAGTCAGTTGCTGCCTATAAGCCATTGTCATGTCATATATAGCCTATATTATAGTCAACATGTACAATAGTTGATTAGAAGAGTGTACTACTTTTTATTATATTGTCTATATTTTACTCTCACAAAGTGCCTAGGAGCACGTGCTACAGCTGATTCTTAACGAAGACCCCGCTTACCTTCTCTTTTCTTTTCTTTTTACACCAACTAAGCAAAAATATAGTACTATGTTATTTCTTATAGCGGGCTAACTCATCTTTACTGTACTTGCTCTTAAGGGCATCTCCAATGATCGTATGATCATCATTGGTAAAATTGACACCTAGATGATTTTGATGACATGGCACATAATAAAAGAAGAGAGAGAATGAAATCGTGTGAACTTGAAGCAACGGTTCACGCACAAGCTCCGAGGTAAGCATGGTTATTTCTTCACTATTTAGTAAACCCGCTTAGTTATTTTACATACGATTAACAAACACTTCATTGAAAAGCTTGTATGATATGCTGTTGATTGTTGATGTGGACACTTATACCAACGATTGAACATACGAACTGTTGAATATGCTCTAACAGGACTAGCACTACTCATTTTCTCATCGAGGGCGAAGGTCATAGAGGTCCATCCAGCAAGCCCGGCACTGTCACTGTCGCAAGCCCGGCACTAATAGGACTGTCACTGTTGAAGATGCTCTAATAAGACTGTCACTGTTGAAGATGCTCTAATAGGACTGTCACTGGTAGAAAATAAATTTCTTGTAGTGTGCCGTCACTGTCGCAAGCCCGGCACGAAGCATGCAGTGACCACGTCAGCGCCAGAAGAACTGTAGACTCCCGCCGTTTTTCAGGGGATGTGTTTACAAGTGGCAGCGATCAGCTGCACCACATTTGGTGGGTGCAGTCGCTCTCCCAACGAACGTACTACTCCTGTTCTAACCATGCTAGCTCCAACCAAAGTTTTTCTGTCGTGCTCCTAATAACTCCGCATCGCTGGTCAATAATGGATCTGTTTGGATCCCAGGGTTAGAGTTAGATTGGGTCAGAGTTGAGTTATCTAACCCTCAAAAATCTAAACAGATAGGGTTAGATTGGGTTAGATGCATCTAACCCACCCAAAAACTCTAACCCACCCAAAAGGTGTTTTTTTGGGTTAGAGTTAGGTGGGGACAAAAAAAAAGAAAAAAAATAACTTCTTACCTCATCCACCCGCACCGGATCCTCCCACCAACCCCCGTCCCTCCCGTCGCCCTCCCTCCTCACCGTCCCAGCCGCCGCGCCCTGCCGCGGCCCGCCCTGCCCCGCCCCGCCGCGCCCTGCCGCGGCCCGCCCTGCCCCGCCCCGCCGCGCCCTGCCGCCGGCCGCCCCAGCCGCCGCGGCCCGCCCTGCCCCGCCCCGCCGCGCCCTGCCGCCGACCGCCCCAGTCTCTGCCGCACACGGAGCCTTCTGGCGCGGCCCGCCCCGCCGCGCCCTGCCGCCGACCGCCCCGCCCCGCCCCGCCGCGCCCTGCCGCCGGCCGCCCCGCCCCGCCCGCCCTGTCGCCGGCCCGCCCCGCCGCCGCCCCGCCCCGCCGCGCCCTGCAGCCGGCCGCCCCAGCCTCTGCCGCACGCCCAGCCTTCTGCCGCCGGCCTGCCCCGCCCCGCCCCGCCGCGCCCTGCCGCCGGCCGCAGCACCCGCAGGTACGTATGTGTGCGTGTGTGTGTCTTTTTTATACTTGATTTATGAGCGAGAGCAGGCTACACAACGATCGGCCACACCAAATCCAGCAGTGAATATGGACAAAAGTAACCAAATGATTGAGAAAGGGCATTTATTGTCAATCTAACCCTCTCATCCAAACACCTCTTGGGTTAGAGTTAGTTTAGGGTTAGTTGAGGGTTAGAATCTAACTCTAACCTCTAACCCGGTTAGAGTATTCAAACAGGGCCAATAAAGCACTAAACCAGTAGTATCTGATACAGTAGTGCAATCTGACGAATATTTCGAACATGACACACGACACATTTCAGTCCGGTACTCGTACAGCAAATTGATATGTTCACAGTCTCGACAAAGCGTGGACGAGAGCAGCCTGAAAACAACGGCACCACTCATGTAATTCCCGTCAGAGCTTGGATTCTTCTTCTGCTGATCGCCCGCAGAGCAGCTAGCTACGTCCCCGTCGACCGATCACGATCACCTCGTGCGGTTCTACGTCGCCGTTGCTGCAAATCAAGTAAGTTGTCCCACGAGCTTTTTCCGTCGGTCCATCTCTCCGGCCGCTTTACTCGTCGATCGCAACTTTGGAACCAAAGTGAATATAATACTCCACTCCTACTGCTAGTCCATACCGTGTTAGTTAAATGTACAACACACGTGCACAATATGAAGCCGCGTATGGGCCGAGCAGTCCACATGCGTCCACGGGTTGCCCAACTTTTCATCGTTCCAAAGTACCCACGCTCGCCGGCTCGCGGTACTTTATAAGTTGGAGGAAAAGAGCTCGAACAATCTTGTGCAAAGTGTGCAGCGCGGGATCGACGGCCAGCAAAACGTGCAGAACATTGGCAAAGCAATGTCAATATCAATTAACTAGACGCACTTGTTTCTCTTGGCAGTAGTAGTACATAGTACTCCCTCTGTAAACTAATAATACTATAAGAGTGCTTAGATTACTCAAGTAGTGATCCAAACTCTCTTATATTAGTTTAGTTTACGGAGGAAGTATTTGATTAACGCATGAGCTGACTTGTCTTGCTTTTTCTCATGTTGCGACAGAAAGCATGAGCTAAAGTGGTGATAGACATGAATCGACCGCATGCATGCCTGTAAAGCAGACACATGGTACTTACTGTGGTACATGTACACACGATATGTTGTCCTTTCCATTCCGGCTTAATGTACGTACGGATGGACGATGGTCCTTGTGACGAGCTGTGTAGGAAGGTCCACAGTTAGTTGCGTCTAACTACAAGCTAGGCTAGTTTCAGCCAAGGATAACACGCATGCAACACACGTGCACGCACGCACGTACGAAGTACTATAAGCTAGGCCATGGTGGCCGTAGCTTAGCGGCTAATTAATATTTCCTCTATATCTAAATACTCGATGTTGCCCCGCGCGTTGCTGGTGAGACTTGTTCAAAAGTACTCCTTTCGTTTCAAAATATAAGTCTTTTAAGAGATTTCACTAGGTGACTACGTACGAAGCAAAATGAATGAATCTACACTCTAAAGTATGTCTATATATATCCGTATGTAGTCCTCTTGTAAAATCCCTAGAAAGACTTATATTTAGAAACGAAGGGAGTATAAGGTAAGTGGTAGAAAACTAATATCTATGCAAAAGAAAACAAGTACAAAATGTTTTACATGACTTAATTACCTGCATGAGGGTATTATTTGCATACATAATTTGCATGAAGAGATTAATAAAGAAGGTAATTTGTGACTACATACATAATTTAATGATGTGGTATTGCCGCATGAAAAAAAAAATAATGAATTATAGCTATTTAAGAATAAAAGATTTAAAGTTAAAAAAAACTATTCTAGTTTTTTGTAACAACAAATATTTAGATACGTAGAGAATATGCTATAGTAGCGCTAACTATTTCTGCTTTTACTTTTCTCCTCTACGCGCGAGTCCACAGATGTAATGAAATAATAATGCCAAACAGGTAAGTAAGCTTAGTACTTTGGCGCATGCCGAGCATAGAATTAGGTCTTGTTTGTTTAAAGGGACTAGACTAAAAAAAAGCATTTTTAGTCTCTATGTAAACAAACAGGTGAGACTTTTTTTTGAGGAACTAAAAAAGACTCTACTAGATTGATTTTTTTCTTTAGTCTCTGGGACTAAAAAAAGTCTAGTCTTTTAAAAATAAACACCCTCTTGAAAGAATGTCTACACGCACTTACAAACTTCATCCGTCTGTCCATTTTCTCAAATTTCAGCCGACATTTTGGGGTTAGTTCGATTTTACTATGACGGCGGACCATCGATCTCTCCGGCCTCTCACTCTCTTCCTCCTTCCCTGATGTTGTCGATCATGACAAGGATGCGGTTGTATTTTGGCGTTGATTGCGGATCTACATAGGCCGGTGCAATGCGATCCTTGATGAAAAAAGGAGGGCGAGCTTTCATCATTTCTTGCACGTCTTTTTTCCGCTGCTAAAATTACGATCATTTGGTGACCAGCTGACCATGTCGGCCAGGTCAAATCTCGTCAAAACTGGACGTGCTCTCGGCAGCTTTTCCGGCCATGTATATGAGTATATATTCATGTTGACGCGTATACATGCATGGATGTACTGAGAAAGTGCACGCGGCAGGTCGACCGGCCGGCGTGCATGCATTCACGCACGCAAATCATGCATCTTGAAATGCTCACCTGCACGCGCGTGTGGTGTGTGCGCTTGTGTAGCGCGACCTTTTTTTGAAACAAAGGTACTCCCTCTATTCATGTATGAGGGTGATTGGATGCATTTTACTATAATGACTAAAAGTAGTGAGATCAAAACTTGTTAGCCACATCTATATTTGGATTCAAATACTCCATCTATAAAGATACTAAAATTAAGTTAATGAACATTTATTATCCTCCAAACCCTTCAATCCAGAACTCGTCTGTGTTAAAGGAGAGGGGTTAAATGAGGAGAGAGATGACTAATCCACATTTCAGTAGGGATACCCCTGATTAAAAAAATTTAGTCTCAAGACTAGTTTTAGCCTTTCTTTAGTCAGGAGTGCTTCAAACTTTAGCCTCTTAAAGAGACTATTTTTAATCTGACTAAAATAAGTTCCTTGGATCCAAGCACCCTCTATATATAGGGCCTAATGCATTTTTCGAGACTAACTTTGACCATATTTTAGAACAATAATATATGACATGCAAGTTACACAAAGCGTATCTTCAAATTCGTACGTGAAAGGAGCTGTCAAGGATATAATTTTCACATTACACATTTTATATACTATTAATCTTATCAATAGTCAAGCACAATCTTAAAAAATGCATTAGGCCGTATATATATGGATGGAGGGGGTAGAAATTTACCATTTTTATTGAATAAAAAAGTATACTTTTACCATCACAACTCCGTCGTTGCTCTTGGGAAGCCCTCCGTTATTTAAAAGCACAGGATAATTTACCTTGGTTATGTGCAGGCGATTTTAATGAGATACTCACTCTCGAGGAACAAAAGGGGGGTAACCCAAGACCTCTTTCCCAGATGGCGAAATTCCGAGACTGCCTGTCCGACTGCGGACTGGCGGACATGGGATCCACGGGGTACCAGTTCACATGGGATAATAAGAGACCGGACAGGGACAATATCCAGGTTAGGCTGGATAGAGCGCTGTGTAATGTTGATTTCATATCCCTATACCCAGCTTCGAGGGTGGAAAACATTGTTACGGAGGAGTCTGATCATATGGTTGTTCTTATCCGGGTATTGGAGACTGCTCCGGACACTGGGAGGAGAAAGGATCGGCCATTTCAATTCGAGGAGATGTGGACAAAGCATGAAGGGTATGATCAAATGGTGGAACAAGCATGGCTACAGCAGGGAACGTGCATGGGGTCGCATGAACTATGCACGAAACTGGGACACATCTCAAGGACGATGCAAAAGTGGGGTAGCTCGGTTTTTGGCTCAGTCACACGACAAATCAGACTACTCAAGAATCAACTGAAGGAAGCAAAAGAAAGAGCCCTATTATCAGGTTATACTCAGGAGGTCCGCGACATCGAGAGCAATTTAAAAGACATCTTTGAAAGGGAAGAGGTTATGTACAAACAGAGATCAAGAGTTGCCTGGCTGAAGGAAGGAGACCAAAATACCAAGTACTTTCAGAACAAAGCATCACACCGAAGGAGAAAGAACACTGTTAGGGTTTTGAAGGGAGAAAATGGTGTGAGCTGCTCGTCGGATGAGGGTATGAGGGAACTAGCGGCTAAGTTCTCTGCACAACTTTTCCAAACGGAGGGATGCAACCAGACTGAACACATTCTGGACCTCTTTCAAAACCTCATCTCCCCAGAGATGAATGAGAAACTTACGGAAGTGGCTACGGATTGTGAGATAGAGACTGCTCTATTCCAAATGGGACCGACAAAGGCACCTGGACCGGACGGGCTACCAGCGCTATTTTACCAACGTCACTCGGCATTGATAAAAGAAGAGATTTGTGGGTCGATTCGTGATTTCCTCGGTGGAACTGAGCCGGTGGAAGGATTAAACGAAACGGTTCTAGTGTTGATCCCCAAAATCAATTCACCGGAGCTTGTCTCACAGTTCCGGCCCATCAGCTTATGCAATGTTCTGTATAAAATCGCGGCAAAGGTCTTGGCTAACAGATTGAAAATTATTCTCCCGCTCCTTATCTCCGAAGAGCAAAGTGCGTTTGTCCCGGAACGCCTCATTACGGACAATGTGTTAATCGCTTATGAATGTGTGCATGCTATTAGGAAGCGAGAGCGGAAGAAGCCAATATGTGCAGTCAAGCTGGACATGATGAAGGCCTACGACAGGGTGGAGTGGGATTTCCTCTAGCTGGTTATGGCCAAACTTGGATTTGCTCCAAGATGGATATCTATGATTATGCGATGCATCAGTACTGTTCGCTTTCGAGTCAAGCTAAATGGGGGACTATCAAGGGATTTTCAGGCGACAAGGGGACTCAGGCAGGGGGACCCCCTGTCCCCATACCTGTTCTTGTTCTGCGGTGAAGGATTCTCGACATTTCTCAAACAGGCACAACATGAGCAGCGGATCCGTGGTGTTCAATTTGGGAGCACTGGCCCCCATATCACCCATCTTTTATTTACGGATGACAGTATTGTGTTTCTTGAAGGGTCGGAGGATAACCTAAACACACTCAAAGAGATCTTGCAACAGTACCAACGTGCCCCGGGACAGAAGGTAAATCTTCAAAAATCGGCTATCTTTTTTGGCAAAGGGTGTAAGGAGACAGATAAGGAGGCCCTTAAGCAAGTAATAGGAATTGCATCCGAAGCATTGAGTGAAAAATACCTTGGTCTCCCCACAGTTGTGGGCAAATCAAAGGAGGGATCTTTCCAGTATGTCCAAGAGAGTGCAAGGAGTAAAGTATCAGAATGGAAGGGTCAAGGTTTATCAAAAAAAGCACGAGAAATTCTGATAAAATCCGGGCTGCAATCCACCCCAACGTTCACCATGAGCTGCTTCCAACTATCCAAGAAAATGTGCGGGAACCTGACATCAATTTCTTCAAACTTTTGGTGGGGAGCAAATCAGGGTGTGAGGAAGGTGCATTGAATTGCATGGGATAAAATGTGCTTACCAAAGAGGGATGGAGGGATGGGTTTCAGAAATTTTGAAGCGTTTAACCAGGCTTTGCTCGCTAAACAAGCATGGCGGTTACTCCAATTTCCCTCATCGCTATGCGCCCGCGTTCTTAAAGCCAGATACTATCAAGGCTGCTCGATCATGAATGCTACATGCCCAAGTGGAGGCTCTTTTACCTTCAAGAGCATCATTCATGGTAGGGAACTCCTGAGAGAAGGCATCATCTGGCGGATTGGCGATGGTACGCAAATCAGTATTCACCATGAGAATTGGATTCCCCGTGAAGGTAGCTTAAGGCCACTCGGGCAGTCCTATATACCGGGTGTAACGCGAGTTTGCGACTTGCTTACTACTGATGGATCTTCATGGGATTATGAGAAACTGCACCTGATGTTCTCGGAGGATGATGCATGCGATATAAAGCAAATTCCCGTCGGGGGACTGAACTGCAGCGACCATCAAGCTTGGAATTTCACCAAAACGGGTCAGTTTACTGACAGATCAGCCTATCACTTGTGCATGAGAAAGAAACTATCTATGGCAGGACGGCCGGAGCCTTCATCATCGCTATCCAGACACCAGAGTTGGCTAGCCTTATGGAATACCAATGCACCTGGTAAAGCTAAGATCCACATGTGGCGGCTGATTCAAAACGGGCTGGCAGTTGGAGCGGAGTTGCAACGCAGGAGGATAAAACCAGGGATCTTATGTACGGTATGTGGCCGAGAGGAAACCACTTTGCATAGATTCTGGCGCTGCCCACACTCTGCTATGGTTTGGGAGGTGCTAAACTCTGAGAAAGGTGCCATGGTGACTTTGCCGCCGGTCCCGGAAGGAGATCACCGTGCTGTAGCTTCCTGGCTACTAAGTTGGCTAGCAGAGGCAGGTGAAAGCGAAAAGGAACTAACAATCCAGGCGCTATATGGTCTTTGGTTAGCTAGAAACGAGGCAAGAGATGGCCAGAGGATCACTGATCCAAGAAGTGTTGCAAACAACATCTACCAATACACGATGGAGTGGTTAAACATCCATGCCCGCCAGCCGAGGAATGTTAATCCAGCGACGATGGTGCGATGGAAACGACCTGAAAAAGGATGGTTGAAGGCCAACTCTGATGGAGCATTAGCCAAAGCACGCAATCGTGGAGGGGGAGGTGTAGTTCTTCGTGATTATAATGGAGCCTATAGAGGAGGCGCCTGCTATGTGTTCAGGGATGTTTCTCATCCTGAGGTGGCGGAGTTACTTGCCTGTCGGGAGGCGGTGCAGCTGGCAATCCAAACAGGAGCGCTGAAGCTGCACGTCGAAGTTGACAGTATGGCAGTAGCGGCTATGGTGAACGAGCACGCCAAAAATCTAAGTCTGGCTGGAACTATCGTGGAGGAGATTAAGTTGCTGGGTCTTACTTTGCAGGGATTCAAAGTGTCTTGGATTAGACGTACGGGTAATAATGCTGCCCACTTACTTGCTAAAGAGGGCACCTATAGGGATAGTAATAGTTTCTGGCCTAATGTCCCCCCTGATTGTATTCTTCATGTAATATCGGATGAAATCCCTATGGGAGGAACTTAAATAAAGATGGAGGATGTTTCTCAAAAAAAAACTCCGTCGTTGCGAATAAATATAGAGGCATATTCTCGCAGCATTAAATTACACGTAGCCCTTAAATATCCTGCTTTTTTGATAATTCGCATGATCACCTTTAGAGGAGCCACCTTGTTTCTAAACACACGTGCATTCCGTTCCTTCCAGATTTTCCATTCTACAAGGTGAAGTAAGGAGACCCATCCTACACGCGACCTTTTTCGCGTTACATTTAATTTGTCCCGGGTGTTATTTATTTTTGAAATTGAATGAGCTTTGGTTCACACTTTGCAGGAATTGGTCATGTCCTGTAAAGCCAAGTACTCCTTATGTCTAGAGCTTACGCTCACATTATTTCTTCCCCGACCCCCGTGTCGCCCCCACGCGACTGGGGGAACCCTAGCCACCAGGCCGCCAGCGCCGCCCTCTCCCTCCTTCCCCCTCGTTGTCGTCGGAAGATGCTGTCGGGCTAAGCCCGCGCCGCGGACGGCGGCGGCGGGGCGCTTGCTGCGTAGCGGCTCCGTTCCCTCGATGGTGGGAGGAGTTCGTCCCCTGGCTCGGCGGCCCAGTCGTGACGACTCCCCGGTGCGGCGGCGGCGGATCTTGCACTTCCAGGTCCGGCGGGCATGGATGAGGTAGGGTGGCGGCTCTCCTACCCTTGCTTGTGGGCGGCGGTCGCGGCGGCTCAACGGCCCAGCGACGTGACAACATCAACGGTCCTACGGCTGTGGTGCGATGTGCCGGCGATCCCCATGTGCAGCGATGGTGGCTGCCGGTGCAGATATATGGTTTTGGCAACGATGGCGGCTGCAAGCGCAGTTGGCTTGTTGATGGGTCCTGGTAGTCGGTCTCTTCCGGCGTGTTCGGGGGGTTGTCGCGTTTCGCTTTGTCTTCCTGAAGTCGGAGTAGATAAGGAGGGCCCTTGCGGCCACCATGACATGAGACAGACGATCGGCTCTGGTGCTGGCTCCGTGCAAGCCCGACATTGGTCCCCTGCATTGCTCGACGACAGAGTTGGAGCTGCTAGTCGTTGGCGCGTGTGGCTGACTTTTTGGCATCGGTCGACGCAGGTCTCGACGCTTGTCTGTGGTGAGGGCTTCTTCGATGGTCGTCGATGGTGGAGTCGGAGTCGCCCTCGCGGAGGCGCGATGACGATGACACTGGATGGCAACTTCGACGATGCTTTCTACTAGGCGACGTGTGCGCATTCTTGTGTGGGTTACGTGATCGCCCAGTATGCTTTATTTTTGCGGGCGTGGTGCAACGATTTTTCGTTCGGTTTTTGTTAATTAACTGAATAATTCTCTTTTTTTTTACTAATTAGATGAGGCAAATCATTTGCCTCCGGTCAAAAAAAGCACACGCTGACGATGCAAAAAAATTCTAAACATTAATAAAACATTTGTTCCATAAGAAATGTACACCCACTGTCCAAACTCCAAACTATACTGACAGAAATAGACTACATTTGTCTCTTTTTTTCTTATAAAATGTATTTCACCTATAATGTCACAATACTGTTAGTAAACCTTGGCATGTGAAGCCATGAAAAATACTTCCTTCCGTTCCTAAACAAAAGTCTTTTTAGATATTTCAATAGGGGTTACATACGTAACACAATGAATGGATCTACATTATAAGATATTTCAATAGAGTATGTCTATATGTATTTGTTTGTAGTTTTATAATGAAAACTCTTAATAGATTTATATTTAGGAACGGGTTAATACTAAAGTCCTGTTCGGTAACCCTCCAGCTTCATAAAATACGAGAGCGGACGAAGCGGCACTTTTACTACTCCAAGAAAATACGCTGCAGGCCGCCCGTTCCAGGAGCGGATAGCTGCCGAACAGGGCTAAGTTGTGGCAGCACCATCTGGTCGTCTTCAGAAATTCGGAATGTGCAAGTAAAATAGAAATGCCCCACTATGATCCTGCGTACTGTATAGTGTATCCGGTTGTGTGGATGGGAGTCTACCGCATCCGGCGGTGTCGTCCCACCACGAGAAAAGTCTGGGCCTCTTTGTTCTGCTAATCATGATCAAATCAGGCGATCGATCAGGTGAAAACAGTTCCTCTCTCTCCCGGTTGGAAAGCACAAGAGCGACGAGACCAAATCGTGTCTAAGCTGGAGGAGACATGGCAAATCCAAGTGTTCCCTCACGCGACAGCGTTGGGTGCACACTGAGGCTGGGTCCCTGTCATGTGTGCTTCCACTCCGAGTAGTACTACTGTACACCTCAGTACACTCAACAATAGTGACACCTCTTCTGCTGCTCCTGAGCTTGTGCGTGTTTGCAATAGTGCAGGCACGCACGGACGCAAGCATGCCAGTGATGCTGTTGCACCTGATCACTCGTGGAGGCGTGCTGAATACCGGCGACTGGTGACCGGTGGCCCGTGACTACTGACTCGTTACAGTCTCGCGAATAATTACTGTGGGGTGGTACAGAGCGAGGAGAAGAGAAGAAGCAAGGTGCACGACGCCCAGATGCCGATGCGGCTGTCCCCGCCTGCCCCAACCCGGGCCGGAGAAGGCGTGAAAGAAAAGCCATGTCGCGTGACGCCTGTTGGTGTGGTGCGTGCTTCTGCTCTGCGCACTCCCCCATTCCATCAATCGATTCCTTGCACATCCGCAATGCCAGCCGTGCCACCGGCTGTACACTTGTTTTCGGCACGCTCCCTGGACATTACCCAACGTCCCGAACGCAGCAGCAGCGGCAGCTTGAACTGCTCCGTTCTAGTGCCACCGTTTGCCACGATCCAAGAGTCCAAGAGCCGGAGCACCTAAAAGCACAAGATCTTGGGGCGCAGGCCCGTGATCTGCGCCCTTTGCACGCCTAATGCGCTCTTGGCCGGTTAAACAATCGCGAACAGCATTTGCTTTGGAGCAGTAATCATGCGAGAAAAGGACGGGCCCTCGTCGTGGATGTCCAAGCCAGCCGACCCATACTCCACGCCCGCCGCCCCCAACCGGAAATGCGCCGTCGCGGAAAGATGCCACAAGTTTTCTCCGTTCATCCTTGTGGCCGATCGGCTTCTCGCTAAAGTTTACTCGTGTGGAGTGCTAACAGATAACCTAGAATGCGCGCCGTTTCTTGAGTTATTCTCTTTGACAAAGTTTGGGGTAAGCTTATGAGGAGTATGATTGAGATGAGAGCGTACCGGAAACGACAGCCCGGTGTCAGCTTGTGCTTGCTCCTTCGTTCCCACACGGCCGGTGGCATGCTATGATTGGGTCGGGCCCTAGCTTGACCGGCCAACCCGAACCTGAAGGTCCAAGCGGCACCGTCGTCATCTCCAATCAAAACAATCGCACTGCTCGTTCTACGTCTGGTTTGCGTACACCAGAGCAGATAGAACCAAACAGAATTAGCTACGTAGCAGAGAAGCGCGGGTGGTTCGGATCTGAGAATCCCCGGGAAGGTACTGTACAACACAACGACCGGAGCAAAAGTCATGGGGGCAGCGCGTGATTTGGCGCATCCACTGGCAAGCAATCAGGAGGCCGCAAATGTGCATCCATTGGGCATTGCCGTGTATGCCCAATGGAATGTTTTGGATTCTGTTGGCACCCTCCACATGACAGCCTCGCATGGAATGTTTTGCCCTCTCGCGTTCCGAACGCCAAGGGCCTCCCTCCCACCGTCCTACTCCTACGTAGTCGGGCAGCACAACGACACAAGTTGCCAAATCATTGCCATTCGTTTTTCTTTCAGCGGGAGAATCATTTTCAGTTCAGTTTGCTGAACCATGCTCACACGAAGCCAAGCCAAGCCATTTTTGTCCCAACACACGGATCTGGTGCGGGGTGGATGCGGCAGGAAGAGATTTTTTTTTCTTTATTTTTGTCCCCACCTAAGTCTAACCCAAAAAAGCACCTTTTAGGTGGGTTAGAGTTTTTGGATGGGTTAGATGCACCAAAAAAGCACCAAAAAATCTAACCCTACCTGTTTGGATTTTTGAGGGTTAGATTGCTCAACTTAAACCCAATCTAATTCTAACCCTAAGATTCAAATAGGGCCATTGAATTTTTAAATAGACAGAGACGGAGGAAATAATGGCACCACTGGCGAGGGCGACCTTGGGAACTTGCAAGCGAGACCGTAATTACTCGCCCTTGACCGACCCAGCAACGTCACAGGTCTTGGTCGCAAGCTGTAGTACGACTACGAGCACGGGTAGGGCGATTCCTGCCCCGTCCAATCACACACGAATCTCCAGGTGGAAAACCAAAGCTTCTGCTCCTCCTTCGTCAGCCAGCCCCGCAGTCCGGCCCGCCCGGTCGAACCTGGGAGGCCCCACGCTGCGCGTTTCAGGGAACACCAAAACCGGCCCGGGACCCACACCGCACCACGCAGCAAGTGCCGTACATGCTCCTACTTATTCTTCGCATTACCGTATGTACTCCTAGGAGTACTGTATGATCTTTGTGATTGGTACGTGCGTGCTTGTATTCTACAAACACATTCGAAATTGTGCTACTCCTATGCTGAATGCGCATTTCCCAGTTTTAGTGCGGGTTTTTATTATGGGTAAAGTACCCAAACTGCCCACGTAAATGATTGTGCATGTGAAGTGGCTATATCTATTACTACTCCAATCATCCATCCAATTAAGCCAAAACCCAAGTCTCTACTAATAAAACATGGTGCACCACCGTCGGTCCATTATTTTCTGGCGTGTTCGTTGTCGTGCGCTGTCCGAGAGAGTCAGAGAGCAGTTGCGCCGATGTGTTTTACCGTCCTTGCCGGTCCCGAAATAACATTCGCAAGATGGAGCAGACTGCTCATTTTTATCACCGTGGGCCAAAGTTCATGCAGATCCAGCCCAACGAGTAGTAGTGGTAGAAAATAAATCCTGTCGCTCTCCCAGGCCCGACACGCACTGGGCAGGTGACAGCGTCAGCGGCATAATTGTATAACCCCGCCGTTTTCCAGGGGTCGTGTTTACAAGTGGCAGCGATTAGCTACGCCATTTCTGGTGGTTTAAGTACGGATTAGGAGTCCAGTCGCTGTCCCGGCGTACGTACGTACTCCGTTGTTTTTGCCCCTTCTAATCGTCCGTGTAGACCCTCCTGATGATTCCACATCGCTGGCCAAGCGTAGCACGCTGTACTACTACTACCACTATTATCTGAGAATCTGATGGTGAAATTTGGTACAGTAGCACTGCAAATCCATCAGCTCGAGACTTTGGGCAAGCGAAGGTCAGCGTGTTCCGCGTGACCCTCGCTCCCGACGCAACGGGTTCTGCGTGCTTGGCTCGACATTTTTGTGGCCTGCGCTCCGCGCTTTGCAACGGAAAAGCCGCGGTACTTTCGACGATAATTCAGTCACTGGACGGAAAGTGTGGGTGTTCTGGGCACGCGGGCAGGGAGAAAGGGATCCGCGAAGCCACCGTGATTGCGCTCGCGCGCGGGTGTGTGTGTGTGTGTGGTGTGGTGTGGTGTGAGTGATGATGTGTGCGGCTAATCTTTTTGCAAATTCGAGCCGCCGTGGCCGTCCCAGGTCACACGGGTGACCGCGGGACAGAATGATATGTCTGGTGTGTCATCCTGTCTCCTTGTTTGTACCAAGTGATAATGGATAAAATCGACCATTTGATAAGATTACAATCTCCTTGTTTGGAGTATAAAATATGGAGTAACTTAGATCATCTTTAACGGCGATCCGTAAACACCTTCCTTATCTTTGTCTGACGGCTGACTCATACTTGCACAGGAGCCGCTCACCTCCTGTTGTACCGTGCGAAGGGCCTACTTGGTCGCCTTTGAAGGTGCCCTTGCCTCTGATGACGGAGCAGTTGCTAAGTGACCACTCTTTGTCTATCTTGATGAGCTCATCGTCAAGGCAGCGGCGGTGCCTGGCGGTCAACTCCGCGGTGGTAACGTAGCGGTCGAGCACCCACTCCGCGGTGAGGTACTGATCGTTGCAAACCAATTCTGGCGCCATGTTTGTCTTTGCCGCGGAGCGGCGACCGACATTGCGGCGGTCGTACCCCGCATGATGTCGTGACGTGCGCTCGTATTCGGATATCATGGCCCGAGAGCCGAACGCACCACTGCCTTCGAGGTAGTGAAGGATGAGGCCACGCGTCTAGGTGACCGAGGAGGGCACCCCCTCCTTTATCGGGTGACACAGGCTTCGTGGTGGCGAGGAGGGCTCTGCTCTGTTCAGAAGGGGGGTGCGGATTTGTTCGTCGTTGGCGCACGACTTAGATATCCGCGACTAGATCAGACGGAGGGGCAGCTAGCCCGCTTCAATGCGGTGCATCGACCGGAACTCATTTCTCGGGACGCGGCGTCTACATTGAAGCGGCAGCGTCCTGGAGGTTGCGTCCGCGTGTGTCGTCTTTTCCGATCATATCACAAATATTAATGCCCTTATGCTTCTGGTCTTTAAAAATTGATTGTGAATTGGCTTGAGGCTCCTCACAATGTCGTGTGTGTGTGTATAGTCGACAGGAACTTGCAAAGGATGGTGGGCATAAAATGCGACTCCATCTAAGGGGTAGGGCTAGGGTTTTGTATTCATTAATCTGGACCACGGTAATCTAGTTTTTAATGTAAAATGACTCAAAGCAATAAATGAAGACATCAATATGATTACTACTCCCTCCGTCACGGTTTAGAAGGCACAGTTAAACTTGCGTGCGTTTCCAAAATAGACAAGATTTAAGACGCGATAGTAATTACTCCTATATTTTGAGACGGAAGAGTAATATCTAAAAAGGTAAATAATTAGGAACGAAGGGAGCAGAAGCTGGCCAAAAACAGCTCCAACAACTTCATATACGCGATTTTTTTACGGTTCCAGTATAATTTATGCAATATTAAAAATGTCGTAGCGAACCATCTTGTGATTGGATGGTTAGAGGGACCGTGATATTTTCAGCCCATCGGGGTTCAAATAGTAGTGATCGCATTTATTACTGGATTTATTTTATGAATTCCGGTGACGCGCAGTTAGTGGGAGAAGAAGTTTCCGTTATCGACGAGATACGTATGATAACTTCATAAATTTTAAAATGATAGGCCGGTTCAGTCTTTTAAAGTTGTTCATAGGTATAGAATACTTACGTGTGTACTGTGTTAAAAAATACCTAAAAATGTGGCATTGACGCGCAAGGTTGCACGCACTCTCCCTCCGCGCCACCGTCTCCTCTTTGGGAACCTCGTCAGCGTGCCATCGTCGTAGGCACTAAGCTGCAGCCAACGCCCTCTTTGCCGACCATCGCCAAAAACTGCTTTTAGAGCAAGTTTTCATGAAAACTGAGAAAACACATGGCCTCTGAATTTCCCCTAAATTGCAGTAACACCCCATGAACCGGTTAGAGCAAGTACAATAGGATGACGTAGGCGGGCTGTAAGACTTAAAATAATATATTTGTGATGAGTTGAAAGAGAGAGAAGATGAGAGAGAAGAGAAGCGTACTACAAACTAACAGCCGGTTGTAACACGTGCTCCTAGACACTTTATGAGAGAGGATGGTGGGCCTTATATCAATAAAGTAGTACTCATTTACATCTATCTATTGTACTTACGGGCTATAAGCTTGACTATAAATAACGTGTCAACATTATATAGGCACTGTACTATTAACCATGCTCTTATACGAGCTGGACTTCCAAACTACTAGTCCAACACCCGAACCCTCCTCAGACCCAACGACCTACTGCCAAGTCCCCTCACCAAAAAAAATGCGGTTGCTGCCAGTAGACCGGTGATTTGGCCTAGAGGCTAGCCTGGCAAGCGGCAATCATCATACCACCAAGCGGCCCCCAAATATTCCCCGGGCAAAGATGCCCCTAATTTAATCAGAAACGAAGAAAGGCGATGAGCCGGGACCGATTAAGGAAAGGTAACCTTGTTTAGTCGCATGTGGGGCGCTTAGTTTAAGCGGCGAGCACATGGCGATGATGGAGCTGGTGAGGCCACACCACAGGAGATTAGCAGTAGGTGGCCCTCCTCCCCGGGTTCCAGGCTCTGCTCTGCTGCCTTTTGCTGCCTCCAATTATCGGGGGCCACGCTCTTTCTGCTGACGCCGCCGGTCACGGCCCGGCCCGGCCCGGCCCGGCCAGGAGGAGATGCGCCTAGGTTCGGTGAAACTATAGCCCTCGAATCAGCGGGTCGGTTGTTAATTTATAAGTATATGCTGATGATCTAGCTTGGGTTCTGATGATTTTTGCAATGATCAAAGCTGCCCATTGCCTTGCCCTCAAAGAACCTGGGTGGCGGCATATCCTATACTATATACTATACCCTTGTAGCCAAGCACTACAAATTTAATTACTGTTTCAGAAAGAAAGAAAGAAAAAGTTTAATTACTTTGACGCGTGGCGTTTTAACGAAGTTGGCAGTTCGCATATTACTACCGGCGCAACTGTTCCTTCGTGTTAACTCCATCAGGTCCAGGTCCAGGTCCGGGCCACCTAAAGCTCCCGGCGGCCGGCGGGCGTAATGGTCAAAACTAGCGGCGCCGATTATTCTACTACTAGTATAGTACTGGGTTATTATCCGTTTAATAACAAAGGTACTGTTTGGGTGGGCCGTTTCATGACGCGGGCGCAAGTTCAGGGACTAAAATAGGTAAAAAACAGTGTATCTAGCAGTAGTAGAAAGTCGAGGAGAGCAAGCAAAGTCCGGTTTACATGCAGCAGCTGGAGCGGATTGAAAGGCACTCATGCTAACTGTGGCTCGTGCTGCCATCGCTTCGGTGCCATGTGTCAGCCGTGAGATCAAAGGGATTTTGTTATTCTTTTGCTTGGCGAGATGAAAGGGATTTCATCCTGTATGCACACACCAAAAGTCAGCTTCACAAGACAGTGGCGGAGCTTGATTAGAATTATAGGAGGGGCTAACTTATGTAGAAGGGGCTATTCAATCAAAGATTGGACAAAACATCGTCATTTTTATCTAATTATGTGCTAATAATACAAAAAAAAACACACAAGCAGGGGCCATGGCCCACGTTGGCCCTAAGGCCAACTCCACCGCACGACCCCAAACGGACGTTCGGTTTGGCCGGATTTTGTCCGTTTGAGACGGCAATGAGTTCGTCCATGCCCCCCTCTGTTCGTTGGGTCGTGTGTGCGTCCACCGCGCAGCCGCACTCCAAATCATATACGTGTTGGACTTGATTTAAAAAAGAAGAAGAAAAACTCAACTAAAAAAATAAACTCAGTTTAAAAGCTTAAAACATTAATAAGATAAACATTAATAAAGGCTCAGTTTTCACGACCATAAAACGGTCCAGTTTTTAACATAATTAACATAAAAAAAGTAGCCCGCCCGTCGTTGCCGTCGCCGTCGCTGACGAGGTTGACGTAGGGCGGTGGCGTCCAGAGATGGGCCGACGGTCACTCGAAGCTCGTAGTTGTCCACAGGAAGCTAAGTTCCTCCCATGGCCCGCCCGTCGGGGACACATGCACCATTTTTTACCCCCCTTCCCCCACTCCAATCGCACCTCCGATTCACTCCCCTCTCGTCTGTAGCCGCCATGGCCGCCATTTTTCTCAGCCATGCCACTCTCCATCTCGGTCGCACGGTCGCCCTATCCTTGTCGCACCTCTGACGGCTGAGCTGTTGAACCACACAAAGCAGGACGTAGTCTATTACCCCCATCGGAGTGACCAAACCTGGGCAAACTCGTCTCTCGTTCCCGATCAACCCCTTTGAGTCGCCACATAGTTGCGATGGCTTCACCACTAAGTCCTTTCACGAGGATTTGGAGCGGGCCCGACTAGATTTGAGTTCACCCGGCTGCCGAAGGCCACGTCGTGCTATGGATTGGCTGGGTACCGGACCGCACAGCCCCGACAATGCCCCGATGCCACCTGCAGGTATTGACTTCGCCTCTAGTCGCTCGGATCTACCTCGTCGCATGTTCACCGGCGAATACAACAATGGCTGTCGTCCGGGCTCGGTGCTGGCCCAAAGGCTCGTTGGCTATCCGTTGCCGCTCATAAAGTGTGATGATTGTCCGCGGAAGATCGTGCGCCGCATGACTACAATGCCAGAACATCACCGATATGTGTTCAGCTACAAAAACGATGGGGTATTTGCTAGTTTCATTCGGTTTTGCTCCCAGATTCGACACATTTTGCTTGTACGCAAATTTTTTATTGTGTAGGAAGGATGCAACTTTTGGTATTAGGAAGAAAAATACAATGATCTATTGATCAATTCTTGCTAGAATATAGGCTAGAAATGAGACTATATGCAAAGAAGCAACGTGTAATTGATCGAGAATCCGAAGATCAACATTGAAGGCATCGAGAAGATACTAATCCAACTTGCGAGAGGAGCTGTGGAAGTTGAATATAAAATATCTTCTGGAGGTTCTTGTGTTTCTTCGGTCTTGCTATTCTAGTCAAGATTTGGTGAACATACTCCAGTGTATCAAAGAACCGTTGATTACAACAATAAGAAATGGCGCGAAAAAAAGTGTGCGGACGAGATGATGCGTCCGCAAGTTGGGCGCATGGCCGACGCATCGTGAAATCCGGGTGGACGCCGCCCCATTGCCACCCCAGACAGACGAAATCCGGGCAAAATCGACGTCCCTTTGAGGTCGTGCGTTGGAGTTGCCTTTATCGTATCCTCCCACTCCAACAACTCTTCCATCTACCGCCGCCTCCACACCACCTCCTTCATCAACCCTACGACCACCAACGCCGTCGCCGAGGATCATGCCTACCACGTGTCCAAAACAATGTCTGAAAGGTGAACATTATAACGTCTCATTTTTATGATGATTATTGACCATGCAATACGGCGATGAACATGCGACTCTTTGATTCACAAGATTGTAAAATCATGGGAATAGGAAAAACATGGGATTCAAATGCCATGGTCTTCTCAATGATAAAAACTTTGGATTGCCCCAAAACCGAGCAGGACCACGAACAATGCAAAACCCCAAATATTCTTTCAATGTCTGTTCGGACTGCCACTTGTGCCCTTGCGAATTCAGACTCTTTCCTATTTTGAGGGTCTTTGATGCTCTTCACAAATGTGCACCAAGAAGGGTATATATTATCTGCAAGATAGTATCCTTTTGTGTATTCATGTCCATTGATAGTGTGCTTGCAAGCTGAAGCATCACCACTAGCAAGTCTAGGAAAAAAATCAGACCGTCGCAACACATTGATATCATTTAGAGTACTCGACATACCAAAAAAGCAATGTCAAATCCATAAATCAGGTGAAGCTACGGCCTCCAACATAATTGTTGCATCACGAGACTTGCCACAATACATTCCCTACCATGCTTTTGGAAAAAAAAATCCAAGTCCAATGGATACAATCTATGCCTCCTAACATGGGAGACCAAACTCTTCTTTCGTTATATGCCATCAAATTTTTCGTGTCTTCCTCGTTCGGTGCCCGAGTATATTGAGGATCAAAGACACGAACAATCACGTTGGCAAACCTATAAACTTACTAAATTGTACTATCTTCCCCAATGGGAAGGTACTCGTCGGTATAGTCAGCCTGAAAACCGTATGAAATTACACGCATAGTTGCCGAGATTTTCTAATATGCACTAAATCTCTTCAAGCCCACGACATTCCTTTTTTGAGTAAAATAACGACAATTTGCCTCGCAAGCTTCAACAATTTTAACAAAGAGGGATCTGCGCATACGATACCTTCTCTTGAAGAGGTGCGGCGGGTATGTTGGATTGGAGGCGAAGTAGTCTCGTATCAACATCTCGTTGCCGAGATGGCGATTCCGAGGAATGCAAAGACGACCGATTGTGGATCCACATCGCCTCTTTCGTTTCTCGTCTTCGTGCTCCTTTATGGCAAGGGCCATCACCAAGCTCTGCTGGCGAAATGTGAGAAGCATCTTCTCAACATCCTAGTCATTCGAAGAGGATGAATCCTTGACCAGAAACTTCTCGCAAAGGCTCAGGTCTATCTCCGACGGTGGATCTCCCGCCGTCGTGGATTGGCGGATCCGGGGGAGCCGGTGCTGGCTCGACGGAAGAGGGCATAGGCACACCAGCGACGCGATTCGCCTCGAAGATTTGGCTGAAAGCGGCGCTCCAGAGCCGAGATGGACTGGGGGAACCAATGACAGCCCGGGCGGCGGAATGGGTGGGGAAGGGCGCGGGTTGAAATGTCCGTCCCGCCAACCGTTTCCTGGCGATACACGGCACCGTATAGGTGAGGCAGAAACATGTGCTTTCGCGGGTTGAGGAGGGGATTTTGCCGCGCCCCTCAAAAATAATTAAGGGTCGAACGCGTTTGCGGTGTCTAGTCTCACAACATTTCTCGCTCTGACCCTTATTTTAACGATTATTTTGCGGATCGGGGCATTATATGAGGTGTGCTACAGATGCTCTAATGGCCACATTGTCTCCACTAGATGAATTGGACCACAAATTTCTTGACGGAGTTGCAAGACGTGAAATATCGACTTCATATTGCGTTTATAGACGAAGTGCATACCTTAGGACGTGGAACTATTTTTCTCATGAAACGAAGTATGCACACACTATTAAAAAAGAAGGATCCTTGAATTCCTGCCTACAAAGTCCGCATATCCCAACTACCGCATCGCATATCAACTCATTCTTCATCATCGAGTACTGCACCATTGAATCACTCCGGAACACAACATAATTTGAACAGAAGATTTCGATGGCAATTTTACCGTAGACATGCGTGGCGTGTTGTCCCCGAAGACGCGTCGGCAAGGGGCGGAGGGATCATGGGTTAACGAATAATGACGATGTAATCCAAGGCGGGTAAGCGCGTTGGTGGGGGCTGGAACGTCCCACGATGCTTGGACGATGTCTCGACGGTCTGAGTGTCTGAGAGCTGCCTTGAGGATTTATTTTTTTCCTTTTCAGGAGAAGGGTCCATTAACACTGTTGCAAAGGAACTTTGAGGAAACAAATTCGCGTAAATTGTTTATTTTTGCTAAGAAATCCATTGCGGTACATTTTAATGTAAAATTGATATATATTTTACTTTATGTAGCAACATCTTTCCACTGCAATTTTCTTTACGGAATATGAACTTTATTTCTGTAGTACTAACATTTTCCCACTACATTTTAAAGCATGGTTAATAGTATAGCCAACTGCTGGCTATAAGCCATTTTAGAGCATGGTTAATAGTATAGCGAACTGTTGGCAATAATCCATCTTAGAGCATGGTTAATAGTATAGCCAACTGCTGGCTATAAGCCATCTTAGAGCATGGTTAATAGTATAACTAACTGCTCGCTATAAACCATCTTAGAGCATGATTAATAGTATAGCTAACTGTTAGCTATAAACCATCTTGTAGTTTATCTTATAGCTAGCTTGTATAATAGGTAGTTGTAAAAGAGTACTACTTTTATCATATATGGTCCATTTTTCTATCTCACAAAGCACCTACAAGCACGTGATAGTGCTCACTCTTCACGAAGAGCCCGCTTTCCTTCTCTCTCCTCTTCTCTCTCATCCAACTAAATAAAAAAATATTTTAATCCTTACAGGATGCTCTTATACTAAATAAAAATATAATAATTTAATCGCTGTCAAAAGGGAGAGAAGATAAGAAACGACAGTGGGGCCGTGGATGAAGAAGGAAACAAAACGAGAGGACAGTGAAAAAACCATCGGACGAACCAGGTGGGAATCGGACGGTGGAAGAGAGAGAAAGACAGAGAGAGGGGGGGGGGCTGACCACGGCCGTACTCCCCCTCTCCCTCTCATTGTACGCCGAGGCCACGCCACACGGACAATAAGAAAAACTTTTCGTGGCCCGAGGCAGCAGCCTGCAGCGCAGCCGAGGCAGCACAACAACACCACAAAACGAGCGAGCGAGCAAGCAACGCCCAGCCGCACGCGCAGCGCACACTACGCGGCCTTGCACAGACACCACCAAAGCAAAGCAAGCAAGAGCAACAGAGAGACAGAGAGAGCGAGAGAGATCATCACGCAGCACAACGGCCCCTCCCCCTCTCCTCTCTCCTCTCTCGACAGTCGACACATAGAGCCGGGTAGCAGCGCGGGCGGGAGACATGTCTTCGGTCTCGGCGCCGCGTGCTCGCCGCCCCCACCCCACCCCGACCCCCCTGCCCCGCGCCTGTCGGAGGGAACACGCGTGCGCACACGGGCGTGGCCTGCCTGCCCGCCTTTCCTCCGGCGGCGACCGGGACCCACAGGCGGCCTCGACGCGCGGCCATGCAGGACGCTCTCTCTGCCAGTAGCTCTCGCCGGCGGAGACCAGCTGATCCGGTCGGCCCGTTGGTCTGCTTGGTCAGCCCGCGCCTGACGGTGTGAGGCGGGAGATGATGAAGATGGAGCGGCAGCAGCAGCAGCCGCCGCCGCCGGGTCCGCGGTCACCGTGGCTGTGCCCGGGGTCTGATGCCCTAGGTCTTCGTGAGCAAGCAAGTTGGATGCACACCCAATAGTTCTCCTTTTGAGCTTTCACATACTTATAGCTCTAGTGCATCCTTTGTATGGCAATCCCTACTCATTCACATTGATATCTATTAATGGGCATCTCCATAGCCCTTTGATACGTCGAGTCAATGTGACCATCTCCTCCTTTTTTGTCTCACAACGTCCACCACACTTTATTCTACCATAGTGCTATATCCATGGCTCACGCTCATGTATTGCGTGAGAGTTGAAAAAGGTTTGAGAAAGTAAGAGTGTGAAAACAATTACTTAGCCAATACCGGGGTTGTGCATGATTTAAATTAGTTGTGTGGGGATGATGGAGCATAGCCAGACTACATGATTTTGTAGGGATAACTTTATTTGGCCTTGTTATTTCAAAAGTTCATGATTACCTTGCTAGTTTGCTTGAAGTATTATTATTTTCATGTCAATAGCAAACTATTGTTTTGAATCTTACGGATGTGAACATTCATGTCAATTGAAAGAAGTTACAAAGGACAACTATGCTAGATAGCATTCCACATCAAAAATCCAGTCTTTATCATTTCCCTACTCGAGGACGAGCAGGAGTTAAGCTTGGGGATGCTTGATACATCTCCAACGTATCTATAATTTTTTATGGTTCCATGCTATCATCTTGTCAAACTTTGGATGTTTTGTATGCCTTCTATATCTTTTTTGGGACTAACTTATTAACTCAGTGTCAAGCAAGGTTTTAAATTGCCGGCTATTGGATTTAGCGCTTGGCTTTTTCAATGAGCTATTTGGGGCTATAGCTGGGCAATTTAAGGCTATAGCGGGCTATAGCGGCAAGATTGTGAAGGAAAGCAAAATTGCTGGACACCGCATAAACAGCAATAGCGACAGCTATAACTGATAATAGCCGGCAATTTAGAACCATGGTGTCAAGTGCGAGTTCCTGTTTTTTTCGTGTTTTTGACCCGTTTTAGAGGAGGATTTTAAACGGTGTCCAAACAGAATAAAACTTCCGAAAAGATTTTTTTGAAACAGAAGATACGCACGGGACTTGAGAACCAAGGCAGAGGCCACCAGGGGACCCCACAAGCCCCTAGGCGCGGCCAGGGGGGCACGCCTAGCAGGCTTGTGGCCCCCCTGTAGCTCGTCTGCCCTACCTCTTCTGCCTATAAATTTAGAAAAAAATCCAAAACTGCGCGAGAGATCCACGAAAATACTTTTCCACTGCCACAAGCTTCTGTCTCTGCAAGATCCCATCCGGGGCACGTTCCGGTGCCCTGCCGGAGGGGGGATTCGGATACGGAGAGCTTCTTCATCAACACCATGACCTCTCCGATGATGCGTGAGTAGTTCACCATAGACCTACGGGTCCATAGCTAGTAGGTAGATGGCTTTTTCTCTCTCTTGGATCTTCAATACAAAGTTCTCCATGATCTTCATGGAGATCTTTCCGATGTAATCTTCTTTTGCGGTGTGTTTGTCGAGATCCGATGAATTGTGGATTTATGATCAGATTATCTATGAATCTTATTTAAGTTTTTTCTGATCTCTTATATGCATGATTTCATATCCTTGTAATTCTCTTCGAGTTATGGGTTTTGTTTGGCCAACTTGCTCTATGATTTTTGCAATGGGAGAAGTGCTTGGTTTTGGGTTCATACAATGCGGTGACCTCACCGAGTGACAGAAGGGGTAGCGAGGCACGCATCGTGTTGTTGCCATCAAGGGTAAAAAAATGGGATTTTCATCATTGGTTTGAGTTTATCCCTCTACATCATGTCATCTTACTTAAGGTGTTACTCGGTTCATCATGAACTCAATACACTAGATGCATGCTCGATAGCGGTCGATGTGTGGAGTAATAGTAGTAGATGCAGAAAGTATCGGTCTACTTGTCTCGGACGTGATGCTTGTATGTATGATCATTGCCTTAGATATCGTCATGAATTGAAAGAAGCCTCTAGTGAACACTATGGTCCCCGGGTCTAATCCACATCATATTTCCAGCCTTACTCTTTTACTTCGTTGCACTTTCCGCCTTGAGATCTCACTTTGCAATCAATCTTAAAGGGATTGACAACCCCTTTATAGCGTTGGGTGCAAGCTCGTTTATGTTTGCGTAGGTACTCTAGACTTGACGCGATTCTCCTACTAGATTGATACCTTGGTTCTCAAACCGAGGAAAATACTTAGTGCTCCTGTGCTGCATCACCCTTTCATCTTCAAGGGAAAACCAACGGAAGGTCAAGAGGCCGCCAGGGATTCCTGGCGCCGTAGCAGTATGCCGGCGCTACTAGGAGACGAGGACGCCTGTCCCGTGGAGCGACGTCCACCTCCCCAACAACTGGCTCGTCTCCGTCGACCGGGTCCCGATCCCGTCGGTGCCGACGAGCGGCCGTGCGCGCCGCGACGAGATCGAGCGCCGTCGCTGCTTGCTCCCCGACGACATGTACTACGACGACAGGTACGCCGCCGACTCAACCCTCTGGGACACGTGGCTCAGGGACGAGCACGACGTGCAGCGCACCTCGTACTTCACCGGCACGGTGTCGGGGCCGCGGCGGGCACGAGAGGTGCGCGGCCTCACGCCCACGCCGTCGCCTTCCCCGTCTCCGTCACCACCTCCACCTCCTCGCTTGACAGCGCACAAGGAGGCCCGACTCATGCAGTGTGTCATGAAGGACTCCATGATGACACATGATGAACGCCAATGGCCGGGCCTAGAGGAGGCGATGGCCCTCTCTGCGGCCGGCAACGTCGCCATCCTCGAGCTGATGGAGGAGGAGAGGTGATGGAGGACGCCCTGGTGGTTGTGTTCCCTCCGGATCTGGTGGGCCAGTAGTGGAGCTGGTCGTGCACGACGCCGGAGATGGTGCACACAGTGGGGGTGGGGGCGTGAACTGGTGCCCCACGCCGCCGCGGTCACCGGAGCGGGACGCCTCGCCACGGGAGGAGGTGCTGCATGCACCTGCCAGCTTCCAGCCCACCCCCGCACACCACGGCCCACCGGACCACCTCTGGACGCCGCCGGCCTACGTCGACCTCGTGAGCGACGACGACGACACCGACGACCACTGAAGACGGCGACATCGACGGCATCAAGAGACGTTTTTTTATGTTAATTATGTCAACGACGGTGAAACTGGGCCGTTTTGTGGTCGTGACCCTTAATGTTATGTTTTAAGTTTTTTTAACTGCGTTTATTTACTTTTCATTTTTGTTTTGCTATTTGTTTAATCACGTCTAACACGGACATGATTTGGAGTGCGGCCCAACGGACAGAACCGGACATGGACGAACCATTGCCGCCCCAAACGGACAAAATCCGGCCAAACCGGACGTTCGTTTGGGGTCTCGCGGTGTAGTTGGCCTTAACGACGATATACTCCAAGGTGGGTAAGGGCGCCGGTGGGGCGTGGAACGTCCTACGATGCTTGGACGACGTTCGAACGGTTTGGTCTGAACGTATGCGGACGTCCGAATGTCCGAGATGCCGTGAGGATTTATTTTTTCTTTTGAGGAGAAGGATCCGTTAACACTGTTGCAATGGAACTTTGAGGAAACAAATTCCCGTAAGAATTTTAATTTTCGCTAAGAAATCCATTGCGCTACATTTTAGTGGGAAATCAATATATATTTTAGTTTGGGAAACGTTTCTGGTCGGTGCGCCTGCCGGCCACGCGCGTCCGCCGACTTGTCATGCAACATTTTTTCGTTTAAATTGTTGCAACCAGCGTCATATTTGCTGCAAGCGTTTTTTTTCTACATTTGTCTAGTAAAAAGTTGCATATACGTTTGGTTGGAACTCCAGTTCGTCGGATTTTTTGTTACAATCGGTGTTTTTTTACTTTTGCTACAAACGTGTTAATTTTTGTTACAACTGACATCATTTTTTGCTGCAAACGTTCATTAAAAAAGTTGCATACACCGTCATATAGATATTTGTTACAACCGGCGTTTTTTAATTTTGCTACAACCGTATTAATTTTTGGTACAACCCACATCATTTTTTGCTGCAACCGTTAACTAAAAAAAGTTGCATACACGGTCACATAGATAATTGTTACAACCGACGTTTGAATTTTGCTACCAAGCACCATCATCTTTGTTTTTTCTACGATTACGTATATTATTTTTTTTGCTATAATTTTTTTAACCGTTCGGAGATCTAACGATGCGGACGCGCGGAGGTTGGTGGATCGTACGGCCCGCGCGGGGCCGGCCGAAGAGAGCATCGTCCTTTTACTTTCTGTAGTACGGAGTAATATTTTTTCACTACATTTTATACTACCAGTGCTCCCTGTCAAAAGGGCGAGAAGATAAGAAACGGCAGCGGGGCCGTGGACGAAGAAGGAAACAAAACGAGAGGACAGTGAAAAAACCATCGGACAAACCGGGTGGGAATGGGACGGTGGAAGTGAGAGAAAGACAGAGAGGGGGGGGCTGACCACGGCCGTACTCCCCTCCCCCTCTCCCTCTCATCGGACGCCGAGGCCACGCCACACGGACAATAAGAAAAACTTTTCGTGGCCCGAGGCAGCAGCCTGCAGCGCAGCCGAGGCAGCACCAGCAAAACGAGCGAGCAACCAACGCCCAGCCGCAGGCGCAGCGCAGCGCAGACTACGCGGCCCTGCTGCACACAGACACCACCAAAGCAAGCAAGAGCAGAACACAGAGAGACAGAGAGAGCGAGAGAGATCATCACGC
Organism: Hordeum vulgare subsp. vulgare; assembly: GCF_904849725.1. Lineage (NCBI taxonomy): Eukaryota > Viridiplantae > Streptophyta > Magnoliopsida > Poales > Poaceae > Hordeum > Hordeum vulgare. Next base: position 564,345,552 of record NC_058524.1, on the reverse strand, counting down.
AGCACAGCGGCGGCCCCTCCCCCCTCCCCTCTCTCCTCTCTCGACAGTCGACACATAGAGCCGGGTAGCAGCCCGGGCGGGAGACAGGTCTTCGGTCTCGGCGCCGCGTGCTCGCCGCCCCCCACCCCGGTCCCCCTGCCCCGCGCCTGTCGGAGGGAACACGCGCGCGCGCACGGGCGTGGCCTGCCTGCCCGCCTTTCCTCCGGCGGCGACCGGGACCGACAGGCGGCCTCGACGCGCGGCCATGCGTGGGCCTCTCTGAGCCAGCAGCTCTCGCCGGCGGAGACCAGCTGATCCGGTCGGCTCGTTCGTCTGCTTGGCCGGCGCGCGTCTGACGGTCTGAGGCGGGAGATGATGAAGATGGAGCGGCAGCAGCAGCCGCCGCCGCCGAGCTCGGCCGCCGGCTCCGCGGTCACCGTGGCGGTGCCCGGGGTCGGATGCGAAGGTACCACTGCTACTGCTGATTCCCCGCCCTCCCTCCCCTGCATCCTCTCTTCCAATGGCATGGCGGTCTGCGCCGGGGGGGGGGGGGGGGGGATCGGAAAGCCTCCTCCTTTTTTTTTTGTTCTCCGGCGGCCTCTTCTTTCTTGGCCCTTCCAGGTCCCAAAGGTGACGCGGTCTTTTCCCGTGCGTGTTCGCACATGGGGCTTCGCTACATGCTCTCCAGTTTTGTCGCGTTTTTTTGTTTGTTTGTTTTGGAAATACGAGTTGCCGGACCTGCGCGGCTGGCCGGCCGCCGGCGCCGGAGACGAGCGTGGTTAAACGGCGTGCGCTGTTTTTGTTCTCCATCTTTTTTGGCCGTATTACTGCATTTGGGCCTCTCAAGGGTTGGAAGAATCACGGAGAGGCGCCATGTGCGGCGTCGTTCCTGTCACGGCTTCGCTATCAAGGGCGCTGCTAGCCGCAAACACAAGTGACAACCGACCAAACAAACGCCACTCCGAAGCAAGTAGCAATGGCGGCGACGGAGCCGGATGCATTTGCTTCTCGTTTTTCGACCATAGATTCATTTGGTGGCGAAGGCTCGTCTTTTCTTTGGTTTATCATTACTGATGACGGACTCGGCGGTGATGTGCAGGGGAGAAGAAGGCGCCGGCGATCAACTCGGACCTGTGGCACGCCTGCGCGGGACCGCTGGTGCAGCTGCCGCCGGCAGGCAGCCTCGTCGTCTACTTCCCACAGGGCCACAGCGAGCAGGTAAAAAACGCCTGTTTCTCTCCCGCCATATGCTGCTTTCTCCAGATTATTCTGTCTACTACCGATGTCCGTTTGCTAGCCCCGTCCGTCTCTGTGGACGGATTCCTTCTGCCTGGGGCTCCCCTTTGCCTTTGATTGACCCTTCAATCGTCTCTTTGCTGCCGATCAAGTATTTAATTGTTTGATCTTCATCAGCTATCCAACAGCAACAGCAAAGTTCGGCTCTTGTTTTATCATGATTTTAAAATAAATAAATAATTGGAGCCGTCTGAGCTGCGTTCCTGTGTGGCCAAGGTTCGTTTCTGCCATCCTGAAACTGTTGCTAAGAGAGAGTTATCTCTGGTGATTCGATGTGCGGTGCTCCATTTCGTTGAGTGGTGGTGCGAGTCGTGGTTATCCTCGATTTGATTTGATATGACGTGATGTTTCGCTGCTTGAGTGTTCGAGAGTCACTTGCCATTTTCTCCCCCATCAGATCACTGTTTCCAGGAATGGTTCCTTGACGACTTTCTCAAAGCACCCATATTCTGTTCCCCACAAATCCCTTGATTCACCCATTGCTGATTTCTTTTTCCTGGTTATATGATACCAAATACCATCACTGCCCCCTTGATATACTCTCTTGTTTTTTCTTGGTGATACTAGAGCTAGAACAAAGTTGAGACACTTATTTCGGGAGTGAGGGAGTATTATGTACCTAAATAAGTTTATTTCGGGAGTGAGGGAGTATTATGTACTAAATAAGTTTGTTTGCTACCACTGCTATACCTTGCTCTGTCTGTTTGCTGCCGATTTTAAGCTTGTGGCCAAAGTGGTTGGGGGAGATTGGGGCCCTACCGGCCCCCATCTTTTATGGGCTTCTGGTGTGTTGCACCATTCTCTTGCTCTCTTTGTCTGGTGGATGAAGCAACCCAGTACCAGTACCTTCCAACGAATTCTTGCATTGATTGGGTGGTGGTGCCGGGGGCATTTAGTACTAGCATGTTCTGCCGCACCTTTCTTGCATTTGGCGCTGGGGTGAGATTGTTCCGAGCAAGCCTGGGGGATCGGGGTGATGAAATGCTTGGGTTTGGAAAGGATGGTGCAGGGGGCTCGGGAGGTGCCTAATTCTGTACGGGCCATTGGTTTCCCTTTGCATGCATCCTCTCAAATGGTTTCACTTGCTGATTTTTCCTGTTCTGTGTCATAAAACTGAAATCACGACCTGAGCGTGATGATGTTTAAATCCAGGTTACTTTCCATCACATGATATCACTGAGGCCGCAGAAAGAAGAATAACAATTAGGCAACATGTTTTGGATTCAGAAGTGGAAAGTGGTGTCTTATAGTTTCATCCCATTGGAAGTTTATGTACAGTTTGCAGAAAAAAAAAGCTTGCAATTTAAGGCAATAATAATCAGGGTGTGACAGACTCTTCTTCTTCCTGTGGGTTGTTGTTGGTTTCAGTTTGCGGTCCTACTTAGTATCTCCTCCACTGAATTTCGGATTATGTTTAGGTTGCTTGGCTCTGGGGTTTAAGCATGTTCCATTTGGTGGCAGGTTGCAGCTTCTATGCAGAAGGATGTCGACGCCCATGTTCCAAACTACCCGAACCTTCCATCCAAGCTCATCTGCCTACTGCACAATATCACCTTACATGTAATCTACTGCCACATGCTTATTTGTTGTGTTTCTGCTTGTGATCATGTATGCTAAAAGGATTTATGTTTGTTTTCAGGCTGACCTAGAAACAGATGAAGTTTATGCACGAATGACTCTTCAGCCAGTTACCTCAGTAAGTGTCCCATCTGTTTGACGTTTCTTCTCACAACTTCCCTTTTGTTCCGGTATGCTAACATGGTTATTTGTACTTTGATCGGTTTTAACTATGATCAGTATGGGAAGGAGGCGCTGCAGCTATCAGAGCTAGCTCTCAAACAAGCAAGGCCACAGAATGAGTTCTTCTGTAAGACACTGACTGCTAGTGACACTAGTACGCATGGAGGCTTCTCTGTGCCTCGCCGATCTGCAGAGAAGATATTTCCACCTCTTGTATGTAAAGATTCGAGTTCGAATTCATTTGCTTTATCTTATGTATCCTTTGTCCTTCTGATTAAATTTTTTGTTGTTTCGTGTTCTTCTAGGACTTCTCAATGCAACCACCCGCTCAAGAGATACAAGCTAGGGATTTGCATGATAACGTGTGGACATTCCGTCACATATATAGGGGTAAGAAGTCTCGGCATCGTGGAATTCTTTCCTGCTCGAATAGGATCCTATCAACTATAATTTATAATTGATACTTGATACTGAACTTTTGCCACTTGTAAATGCAGTTGATAAAAAAATTATACTTGCTACTCGATACTGAACTTTTGTCACTTGTAAATGCTCTTGATGTAAATTTATAGTTCTTACTCGATACTGAACATTTGTCACTTGTAAATGCTGTTGATGTGAAATTTTCTGTATGTTTGTATTATGTCTGTACAAATGTTTAACCGTAGTTTTGTTTTGTCATGAGCAGGTCAGCCTAAAAGACATCTGCTTACAACTGGCTGGAGTCTCTTTGTAAGTGGAAAGAGGTTATTTGCTGGAGATTCTGTCATTTTTGTCAGGTACAGCGCATCTTCTGACAATATATCTTTGAAGTTTCAACTAAAGAAGTATATTGGAGATACTGGTTTTGTTAACATTTACAGTTCCATAAATCTTTTCCTACTTATTACTCATGGTAAATTGACGGTGAGACTGTTCCTTGTTCATTTTTTAATATATCTGTAGGGATGAAAGGCAGCAACTTCTACTAGGAATCAGGCGTGCTAATCGACAACCAACTAACATATCATCATCTGTCCTTTCAAGTGACAGCATGCATATAGGCATTCTTGCTGCAGCAGCCCATGCTGCTGCCAACAATAGCCCATTTACCATCTTTTATAACCCAAGGTCAGTTCTGTAACTTAATGTCCAAATTCGAATGTTAACTGCTGATTAGCTCAATCTTGGTGAATCAAAATTATATTTCAAACCATGACATCCAAACCTTGTATTTTCAGGGCCAGCCCTACAGAATTTGTTATCCCATTTGCTAAGTATCAGAAGGCTGTCTATGGTAATCAATTATCTTTAGGTATGCGCTTCCGCATGATGTTTGAAACTGAGGAATTAGGAACACGAAGGTATTTTATTGCTCATTTTATTTTTCTGTTTCAAGTTATTGGCTACTCATATTCTTCGTATGTTCGTTTTTGAAAAAAAAAGATTCATGTAGATCTTGCCATATACTCCATATTATATGATTAGCTTAGTGTGGTTTGGTGATGCTTTTACTAAATGACTAGACTGAGCGCTCCTTCCAATTTTCAACCTTTTGGTACCTGACATATGTTAGCATGTTGCAGGTACATGGGCACAATAACTGGTATAAATGATTTAGATCCTGTAAGATGGAAAAACTCTCAGTGGCGTAATTTACAGGTTGGTTCAGTCATTAGATTGGGTAGCATTATTTTACGTCACCCAGCCCTTTCTGCTGCTGATCCAAGAACTTTTCTTTGAACAGGTTGGTTGGGATGAATCTGCAGCAGGTGAACGACGGAACAGAGTTTCAATCTGGGAGATTGAACCGGTCGCTGCTCCATTTTTCATATGCCCGCCTCCGTTTTTTGGTGCGAAGCGTCCCAGACAACTAGGTAGACTTGGGATTACCTCAGCGCCACTTATTTTGTATCTTCTCAATTACCATTTGATGAGTTGGTGATCCAGGATGACAATAGTTAAATCATGTTATATTTTGACTGCACAGTTGGGAAAGTAGGCCCGCTCCAGGGGTGTGGTGGTTGTGTGGATGTAGTGTTATATTGTATTACGTCCGTCCCAAAATTCCTGTCTTAAATTTGTCTTGGCTAAATATGGATATATCTAAGACAAGAATTTTAGGACGGAGTATATGCATCTATATCTCTGATACCTTCGTCTAGATGCCCTAATTTAAAGCTAGTACTTACCTTTTTGCAAAGAACATCGTTACTCTGCGATCCTTGGGAAAACAATGATGTTTGAGCTTTAGAGAATCTATCAGACTACCATTTTTGTTTTCATATACATGGATCCAGCATCCATGCCATGAAAACATATTTATGATGGAGCATTATAGCTAGACAAGCCATTATTTTATTGTAGTCCAACACCAAAATGGTTCTGGATAATCTTCTCATGTAGTAATAGTTTAGTTGATTATGTGCTTATCTGAATTTAAGATCCAACCAAAGTTTGTGAGTTCTAATTTCTCAAGTTTTTTATCGAACTGGGCTTACGCATGCTCATAAATTGATCCCGGTTGTGTACTTACAGATGACGAGTCCTCAGAAATGGAGAATCTCTGGAAGAGGGCTATGCCTTGGCTGGGTGAAGAGATATGCATAAAGGATCCTCAGACACAGAATACCATAATGCCTGGTCTGAGCTTGGTTCAGTGGATGAACATGAATATGCAACAGAGCTCATCCTTTGCAAATACAGCCATGCAGTCCGAGTACCTGCGGTCAATAACTAACTCCAGTATGCAAAATATTGGTTCCAGTGAACTGTCGAGGCAGTTGTGCTTGCAGAACCAGCTTCTGCAACAGAACAACATGCAGTTTAATTCGCCCAAACTTCCTCAGCAAATGCAGCCGAACAATGATTTGTCCAAGGCTGCCGTTCCATTGAACCAGAATGGTATGAGCATCAAACAACAAGAACAGACTCAAGATGCAAGCAACTTTCAGAGGCAACAGCAGTCCATGAACTATGCACTTCCTTTGAGCCAAGCTCAAACCAATCTTGCCCAAGCTCAGGTCGTTGTGCAGAATCAGATGCAGCAGCAGCAGCCGCAGCCACATACATCTCAAAATCAGTTGCCATCCGTCAGCCAGCCGCTCATGTCCCATCAGCAGCAGCAGCAGCAGCAACACCAACAGCAGCAGCAACAACAACTGCAGCAGCAGCAGAAACAACAAGAACACCAACATCAGCAACAGCAACAGCAGCTGCAGCAGCAAAAATTTCTACAGCAGCAACAGCTTCTAATTCAGCAAGAGCAGTTACAACAACATCAACAACATCAACTCAGTAAGATGCCTGCGCAGCTACCAAATCTGTCAAATCAGCAGCTGCAGTTATCGGATCAGCAGCTTCAGCTTCAACTCCTGCAAAAGCTACAGCAACAGCAGCAAGCATTGCTGTCCCAACCTGGAATTACCCTTGCACAATTACCTCTGATCCAAGAACAGCAGAAGTTACTTATGGATATGCAACAGCAGCTGTCAAGCTCCCATTCACTTTCCCAGCAACAGATGATGCCTCAACAAAGCACAAAAATCCCATCACAGGCAGCATCACTGCCACCACCCATGCAGCCAGATACTACACAACAGAAGCTTCCACAGAAGCAAGCTCTGCCTGCAGACACCTTAGAAGCTGCCATTCCTTTGACCACATCGCGTAAATTTGGTTCAGCAAATGGAAGCCCTTTAAGGATGCCTGGTGCTACACATTCTGTAGTTACTGAAGAAATCCCTTCTTGCTCAACATCCCCTTCCACTGCTAATGGTAGTCATCTTCTACAACCAGTCACTGGTAGGGACCAATATTCTAGCATGATCAACACGGAGAAGGCACCCCACTCAAGTGCTCCCATGTCAGTTCCAAACTCCCTTGACGCTGTCACAGGAGCTCAAAGAATGACAAAGGAATTACCAAAGTTGAATTCCAATGTAAAGCAAAATACGATGTCTTCAAAATTACCGAATGGAGGAGCTGGTCTCCAAACTTTTGCGAACAACGCAGCTCCGACAGACTATCTAGAAACAGCTTCTTCAGCAACTTCAGTTTGGCTTTCCCAGACTGATGGACTTCTACATCCAAATTTCCCTATGTCCAACTTTACTCAGCAGCAGCTGTTCAAAGATGCACCTCCAGATACTGAAATTCCTGCTGAAGTTCCAAGTAATAATGCATTGTTTGGAATTAGCAATGATGGGCATGTGGGCTTCCCTATGGTAACTGATGACTTCCTGACGAATGGGATTGATGCTGTCAAGTATGAAAATCATATCTCTACAGACATTGATAACAGCTATAGAATACCAAAGGATGCCCAGCAAGAGATATCATCCTCCATGGTTTCACAGTCATTTGGTGCGTCAGACATGGCGTTTAACTCAATTGACTCTGGAATCAACGATGGCACCTTCTTGAACAGAAGTTCTTGGCCGCCTGCTCCCCCAGTGAAGAGGATGAGGACGTTTACGAAGGTTAGTGCCTTCCCTTTTCTTTCACCTAAATATTGAATGCTATTTTCAGTGCATTATCTTTTATAATGTCCAGTATGTTTGCCCTATGAAATAACCAAGAAGCGTATCTTCATTTTGAATTTACCATGGTAACATAGTTGGAAGATGAAATACTGAACTATAAACCAAAGGATCAATCTCCCTTGACCATGTTCTTAAATGTTAGGAAAATACTCATATGAGCAACATGAATTACATAACTAGTCTTCACCAAGGTACACCCAAGGTGTAAAATGTGACTACTGTCATGTATGGAAAATGATTATGTTCACATTTGATCTGTGTATGTGTGGTTCATGAGATGCTCAGGTAGATCTGATAAGTTGAATAGTTTCGGGATGTTGCTGTAACTTGATCAGTGTGGCCAATTCTATACTAAAGCATTGGTCTCTTTCTCATATTCATGAGTACCTTTTCCAGTTGCATCTTTGCCTAACCTAACGGTCTGTGTAGGTTTATAAACGTGGAGCTGTGGGCCGGTCTATCGACATTAGTCAATACGCTGGATACGAGGAATTAAAGCAGGCTCTGGCTCGAATGTTTAGCATAGAGGGGCAACTTGAGGAACGACAGAGGATTGGCTGGAAACTTGTCTACAGAGATCATGAGGATGACATCCTACTTCTTGGCGACGACCCTTGGGAGTAAGTTCATCGGTCCTCCCATTTATGCTTGCGTGAACTCTGAATTGACTCAGAATGCCATATATCTGGACGCCTCTGAAATAATATACTAGTCAATGTGGTAAAATACTCCCTCTGTAAGTAGTGATCTAAAAGGTCTTATATTTCTTCACAGAGGGAGTACTAGATATGCAAGTGGTAGAGACAATGTGAAAGATGGTCTACTGGAACAATGAATCTGACCGAAATGCATATACAAAATTGAACTTGTGTTTTTGTTGATGCTTGCACATATTTTTGCGCTAATCGTAGTTGTTGATGTTGGCTGTACAGGGAGTTTGTCAACTGCGTGAAGTGCATCAGGATCCTTTCGCCTCAGGAAGTGCAGCAGATGAGCTTGGACGGCGATCTGGGGAGCAGCATTGTCCCCAACCAGGCGTGCAGCAGCTCGGAAGGTGGGGGCAATGCCTGGAAGGCTCGCTGTGACCAGAACTCCGGCAACCCTTCCACCGGTTCATACGACCAGTTTGAATGACCTAATTTACCAGTCTATACACACCGCAATGGCGTCGGTCTAAGTAGACATCCTGGGTGTGCGGCTCCAGGATGTTGTAGATTCTGTCAGCTTACATCCTGGAGCGCAAACGGCTCATCGGATTAGTGGTGTTATGTTTATATGTGTAGTTGTTACAAGAAAGGAAGTAGGCATGGGTAAATTAAGCTTACCTAGAATTGGAGAGGGTTAGGGGGGATATGTTGTACTATTGGTAAGGCAAGTTCTGTAGTTACCTGATGCTTCCTCTGTTGTGAGGAAATTCTTAAGATCTCCATGAGTCTCAAGTTAGCATCTGCGGAAGCTATATTTTTTTACCTTGCAATTCATCACTTTGATGTCTGATGTCATCTGGACACGACGAAGAAAAAACAACCTGATATAATTCAAAAATAGCTTTTGCACAACATAGAAATTTAAAGGATACATCATTGAATGATTGATCATTCAGGGTTTTGTTTTCGATCTTTCTGTAAGAAAAAACACAGGTTAAACACTGCACGAAGAAGATAATTTTTGGCCAATTTTACTTCAAAAACCTTCTGATAGCACCTCTCAGCATGAAAACGAATCCACCCAGTAACAACCAATTGGAGAATCAGTTGTAAATATGCAAAAACTTCATGCATTAACAACACATATTTCATCTCAATTCTCACAGAAAAGATTTTATTCTGATACGCACCACTACTTGGATCGTCAAGGGTCTCACAGAAGAGATTGCATTCTAATTTGTTCTAGTGAGAATGATCCTATAAAGAACTTATTCACAAATCTGAGGATATAAGCTATAAAGATCTTATCCGCAAATCTGAGGATATAAGCTGTTTCGGATAACACTAATACAACACACTGATGAATCGGTTCTCCATGAAGAACGATCGAAGAACTCAACTCTCGACCTGCGTATCCGATTTAGGCTGTTCATGCTCGTGCATGAAAGACTGGTAGGTCTCGACCCGGGTCTTGTGTTCAGGCCGTTCGAATCCATCCATGAATCCAAGTGTCATCGTTAGGAAATCCTTCATGTGAAGCCTCTTCCACTCCTATAGTGGCTGATGTAATTAGTACGCAACAAATAATTTGTCCCCGAAAGCAAAATTCACATCGACAAATAGTGGAAACCGATCGGTTTGAAAATTATCAGAGTAAATGCATAGTAGACTACAACCACAGAAGCATTTTGTTCTCAAATGGGCAGAAAAAGGTGGCAGTCAGCCCTCTCTGCTGAATATGAACATAAAAATGGAGTTAACACTTTCTTTCAGAAGCAAAATTACCTACATGAGCTCATCATAAATAGTGCGGTTCATTGTGTACATTAGCATAATCTTATGGGGCAAACATTCGTATTGTGATTCTTCTGTCACAACTCATAACTTCGGTGAAATCTATCAACATTTGTATTATTGATCAGAAAGGGTTCGGTTGCAGTGTGACTTGGGAACACAATAAATGTGTTCATTCCAAAAATCAAGTGCGGGACTGAAAGAACTGAAATCAGATGCATCAATAGATCACAAAGAAATGAGACACCCTCACCTCAAAATCCCATTCACCATACAGATCTGGATCCTCTGCATCACTCCATATATAAGTGTCAGCATGCATTGTCTCTGAAGTATCCTGTAATGCCAAACTTTCTTTGAGCAAAACCATCTAAAACGACAAGTTACCAGCTTCAAACAGTTTCTGATCACAGCAAGACCATGAACAACGGGTCACTTCAGTTGAAAATAAACTTACGGTGAGTGATATCTGAACTCTTCTCCTTACATACTCAAAATCCTCAAATGCATCTAAGACAATGAGTTCTGCATCAGAAATGCCCATGATAACCTGCAGAGCAGTAAGCATAAGTAGGAAAAGGGTGTAGCTGGGAATCAAAGCTAAACGATTGGCCTTATTGCAAAAGGAGAAAAAACTATAGCACATAACGGTCCAAGCCAAGTGAGAAATTGACTTCACAGAAACAGATGCAGTTATTACAACAATTTCATGGTTTCAAAATTATATGAGTTTCTAAATTTAGTAATAACAAGAGCAAATGCTGGATCACACAAAATTAGACGCGACCAACTGTCTGACCAAAGCAACTTTTAAGAACGAGAAGCTTGTTGGCCCGAACTCCCCCAAAATTATTGACTTAACAATTTTAAACTTACAATAAAAACTCCAGCACTTCGCTATTCTGGGGTGAAAAGCCTGAGAAACCAGACACGTAAGGCTAACTCCACCGCACCGTCCGTTTGGGGTAAAAGGGACAAACTGGTTGGCCCAGCGCGAGACGGCCCGGACCCATCTTGTCCGTTTTGTGTCCGGGGCGACCCATTTCGAGCGCAAACTTGCGCGGGGTTTGGGTCGTGACGGACAGCGAACGGACGCCCGCTCGTCCGTTCCGGGCCGCGTGGCAGGCGGCCACCTACCTCCCACCCGCCCACATCAATGCGCACGAGCGGCCGGGCCCGCCTGTCATCCGCCCAAGAAACGGTCGCGGTCCTTCTTAAATGGGGAAGCCGTGGACCGGTCGTCGTCCACACTTCCCACTACACCCCGCGGCCTCCTCGAAACCCGACACCCCAAACCCTAGCCTCGAACTCGCCGGCCGGCCGCCTCGCAGCCATGGCGCACGCAGTGGGGGGCGTGAACTGGTGCCCCACGCCGCCGCGGTCACCGGAGCGGGACGCCTCGCCACGGGAGGAGGTGGTGCAGGCACCTGCCAGCTTCCAGCCCGCCCCCGCGCACCAGGGACCGCCGGCCTACGTCGACCTCGTCAGCGACGACGACGACACCGGCGGCCATTGAAGACGGCGACGGCCACGGCATTGACGGGCGTTTTTTATTTTTTATTTATGTTAATTATGTCAACGACGGTGAAACTGGCCCGTTTTGTGGTCGTGACCCTTAATTTTATGTTTTAAGTTTTTTTAACTGCGTTTATTTACTTTTTATTTAAGTTTTTCTAATTTTTTTAATCACGTCCAACACGGATATGATTTGGGGTGCGGCCGCACAGTGGGCGTACGCACGACCCAACGGTCAGAAGCGGACGTGGGCGAACACATTGCCGCCCCAAACGGACAAAATCCGGCCAAACCGGACATCCGTTTGGGGTCGTGCGGTGGAGTTGGCCTAAAAGCAGAGAGAAACTATATGCTCTAACGACAGCGGTGGAACCAAGGGAACAGGGTACAGCCAACTGAGAAAATGATAAGCTTATTAACAAATCTGTAAATGTAGAAAAATGACAAAAAGGAAAAAATGATAAACAGCTGAGCTCTGTAGAACAGTTAAACAGTTAACAAACCTTTCCAGCAACCATCTTGCTTTCAACAGGCAGGATTGCTGGATAAATACGACCCTTGATGTTAAACCTGTGGCTGCAAAGAATGGCATCCGATGTCAAAACTTAGCTTCCAACTTGGAAGTAAATCAATATGGATGGAGAACTAGAATAGTGTAAAAAAGAGCTCTAGTTCAAGAGTCAAATTACAACAAGAACAGCAGATCATCTCCATACATGTTTAATTGCTCAAGACAGTTTGTTACCGGTACGAGCACAAGAAATCCTATCAATTCTAAAACCTAGAAATGGACAACGGTCCTGCCATAACACGGGCAAGTTCAGGATTCCCATGTCAAACATGAAGTCCTTTGTTGCATTTATGGCCATTAAGGGTCTCAAATTGCAGTGAATTCGAGCTTCCACATAGTGTTCCATTTTTATCCTAGAGCTCCTAGCTACATAGTACAAGTTGGCTGTTTTATCACCGCATATTGGGTACTGAATGGATTGTGATCACTCGGTCAATCCCTGGCTAATCAAAAACACGATCTCGTCGCCAAGCACATCAATTAGTCAATTCGACGAACAAGCATAACAGGGGAAGCGAGAGCGATGACTAGAGGCTAGAGAGGATTATTTGGTGGGGGTGAAGCAGGGATCGGGAACCACCGAGGATGACGGGAGCGGGAAAGAAAGGGGCGAGCGTGTGGTATCCGTACTAGTTGGTGAGGAGCGCCGGGGAGGAGGCCGGGACGCGCTTGAGGATGGCGGTGACCACCTCGTCCGCCATCAGGCTCCCGTACACGAACACGCTGTGCGCTCCGCCCGCGGCGACGACGGCGGTGGCGGCAGGAGGAGTCGCCGCCATGGGCTCGGGAGCAGGAGATGAGCGGGGGGAGGAGGGGGTTGGGTGCTTGTTGCTGACACTTGGCGTGCCACAGAGGGATGGATACGTACGACCGAGACCGAGCTCAGGCTGTGGTGGGCTGTCAATTGCTCTGCTGCGTGAGCAAGCACAGCGAGCGCGCTCTTTAAATACGAGTACAAAATTTTAATTGAGGAAATAATATTTTTTTCAAACACAATTACAGATGCAAACGCCATCTCATGTACACGCACATACACTTATCTCTATAAACGCATGCACATTATTTCTATGAGCATCTTTGAGAGACCGAGTCAAAAATAATACTCCTAGTATATCTGCTTTGGATGGAATAATTTTCGTACTCGCTCCTTTCCGATTTATAGGGCTTAAATCTAAAATCTCATCAACCAAAATGAATTATGAATGGATGTCACTAGTTTCAACTAGCCAATAAAATATTTCCCACGTATTCAATTACCGAGGCAATAAATGTAGCATCCGCCCTTTTCATTGGACTTGCATGATGAATGTAAAAAAAAATGCATGCTTGTCCACTAATTTCCTTTTTCTAATCTCTATGAATTAAATATGGCGTGGTACTCAAAGCACATTAGTTTAATTAGACTCAAAATGAGCTTAATATAGTGAAAATCTATTTTTTTTTAAGATGAGCCCTATAAACCGAAAAGGAGGGAGTATTTTTTTAGCATAATGCAATCAAAGTAGTTTATATACATGAATATACCCTTATTCATAGGAACGCACACATTTTTATGATCATCTTCAAAGACTGAATCGACACGTCATTTTAAGATTGATAATGTCGGCATACACGTCTTCATAGTCGGTGAGAACATTTCCTACCCCTAAATGCATTTCATCAAAATATCCAAAATAAATTCAAAAAAATACGAACACCAATGTCTAATCTGTGACTTGAACTCTCCAGAAAATACCACTGTCTTCTTAACCGTCCATTCACTCGTGAGTTCGCTTTTCATATAAATTTTTCAGTGTGCATTGTTTTAAACACAGTGCATCAACTTCACATACACTCATCTTTCTTAACACAACTTAGATAACTCTTATAATTTTTGTGCGTGGAAGCCTCTGACCAACAGATTAAGATCATGCTTTGTATAATCGAGTAAATTTGTTCACGTCATGCCATCGATGAATGCAAGAAGGATAAGGCCGTGAGGACTTGGATTTATTTTTAAACTTTTGAAAGGGCGTTCTTTTAAGGATATACCCTACTTAATACTTTTTTCGTTCCAAAATAAGTGGCTCAAAAATGACTAAATTTTGTACTAACAGAGGAAGTATATGCCATGTGGCCTTTTTCCTAAAAGGAAGTTGTTTTTTTCCTAAAAAAGAAGAAGTTGCTTTTGCAGAATTAAGTGTGTTATTTTTCTATGAGATTCTTCTTGCGAAAAAAACTTTCAATCTATTCATTTTCAATAATGTGAGTACAACAAACACTAGAAATACTAATTTTTTATCTAGATTTATAAACCATCTAAGGACGATTATAAGCGTCGAAACGAGCGGGAGCCGGGTAAAACTTATTATAGTAGACAGTTCGAAAGTTTTCATGGAAATGCCACATAGGACCAGCACACCACAACAACAACCATCATCGTAGAGTAGCGTAGATCGAAAGGATCCAACTTGAAGACACATGAACGTAGACAAACGATGATCAAATCCGAGCAGATTCACCAAAGACAAACACACCTTCACACGTCCACCAACGATGCTAGACGCACCATCAGGGCGGAGGCTAGGCGGGAAGAACCTTATTCAATCTTGAATGTGCCGCCGTCATCTCGCCTTCCGGAGCAAGACAAAAACCCTAACAAAACTAAAAAAAACATAAAAGAGCTCTCTCACTGACAAAGATACGGATCCACCATGCCATAATGACCATAGGCCTAGGGACACTAGAGACGAGTGCCACCTACAGGGAGGCAGAGGAACCCTAGACTTTTTTTTGGAAATGAGGCGTATTAAGAAATCAACATGAGGGGTAACAGCTTGTATTTTTCCTTTGAGATTTGGAGGTTCTATTCATGTTTTGAGAGTAATATTGTCCGAAGAGGCCAACCATTGTTCGATATGGTTAGTAGAGGGGTTCTAAGAGCATCTATAGCAGGACCTAGTAAATATGACTCCCTAAGAGAATCTACATCCAGGCCACTCATATCGTCTCAAATGCCCGGGGAGGCCCCCCGGTCATTGACCGCCCATGAAATTTCGACCCAACTGGGCGCCTCAAATGGGCCTCAAACACTAGGGTTGACTGGCACCCCTCATATCCAGCCCAAATATAGAGAGGATATGGGGGCGTCCGGGAGCGCCCGAGCACGCCCGCCATGCCAGACCAAATAACGTGAGCCCATCGCAAATTGCGGCAAATCCACCCGGCAGAACTGTCGGATCCATTTGCACTTTGCTCTTTTCTTCCTCCTCCGCGTCGTCCGTCACGCAACTCCGCTGCCGTGCACACTTTGTCTCCGTTCCTAGCCTGTGCCCGCCAACTCCGACATAGAAGTCTTCTGTCCCATCCTCACCACCGAGGACGTCGTCACCGGCCCGGAAGACACGGCGGTACATCCGACAACTCTCTAGCTTCAGAGAGTTTCCAGAAATGCCGGAATCAATTGATTGCATGCATTGGCAGTGGAAGAACTGCCCCAAAGGTTTGTGATGAATGTATCAAGGTCCAACCACAGGGCCACCATCATACTAGAAGCGGTGGCATCACATGACTTGTGGATTTGGTATGCTTTCTTTGAAATTTCGGGTTCTCGCAACGACATTAACGTGCTTCAACGATCTCCCATGTTCAAGAGGCTTTGCAATGGGGAACCATCACCGTGCAACTACACCGTCAATGACCGAGACTACAACATGGAATCACTACTAGGAAATACCTTATAGATAGTATATGGGCCCCGCTGTTGCTAATTAGTAGTAGTGAGGGGTATAAACCCCTCACTAAGTTGATAGTAGAAGTGCGAGCTATAAACCCACACTCTTACTAAGTGGTCTCCACTGTGCCCCGGGGACATGCCGTAGTAGTAGCGAGGGGTATAAACCCCACACTGCTACTAAGTACATGGTTTTAACTGCCATGAAATCTTCATCTCCTCCCCCCAAACCCTTCCTCTCTCTCTCTCTTCACTCTCGCCCCTTTCTCTCCATAGGCTCTCACATGGACCTCCTTCCCATGCGCATCTCCTCCTCCAGGGATCCAAAATAGGCTTCCACCTCGCGTCGCCGGCGTTCAGGAGCTCGCTGGTCTTCCCCGACGTCTCCATCCCACCACGTCGGAGCACCTCACCACTGGTGCCCAGCCCCGCTGCTCCCCACATCTCCTTCCTCTCTCTGTCATTATTCTTTTTATCTCTCTCCCTTTGGTTTGACTCACGTTCCCATGTCCATGACCGTGCAGGTTGTCGCCATGGATGACCAGGAGGCTCTCTGCCTTGGCTGCGAGCAGCCCAACGCCGCCGCCTTGCTCTGCCCTTGATCCAGACTCTCTCCAGCAGCCGCCGCCTAATCAGGTTTGTCGCCGCTCGTTCGCGCCTCCGAATACCCCTATCGTGGCTGCATCGAACCATTTCTGCCATTGACAACACGCACGGGATCAAGATTTCTATTTTTATTTTTGAAATTAATATTAGTAACGCAGGGTAAAAGACACGCGCCACAGATAATAAGTAGTAGCGCGGGGTGGCACCCGCTCTACTACTAACAGACGTAGTAATAGCGCGGGGTGGTACCTGCACCACTACTACCCAGTTAGCTGTAGCGCCCTAGTTATATCACGTGCACCGGTGCTACTACTAGTTGTTTAACCCGCGCTACTACTAGGCTTTTCCCTGGTAGGAGAGACTATCTTGCCTATGTCATATATTCGAGCGGACTGCATTTGTTAAAACCATATCCGAACCATAGGGCAATAAACAAAAGGACTTCGCAACAATGCATGAAACAACTAGGAAGGAAGGTGAGAGGGCATTCAGAGTGCTGCAAGCTCATTGGTGAATTGTTCGTGGGGCTGCAATGATGTGAGAATTAGAAACTTTGTGGAAACTGATGACATGTTGTGTTATTTTGCACAATATGATTGTCGAGGATGAGGGTGATGGTCCAAGGAGCGCTATATTATGCAAAATAATTTGCACAATGTTATTTTGCAGTGACAAATGATTTTTGAAGCACCTCGAGAACAAGTTGAAATCCCGAAAGATCAAGATGCTACTCAGCTTATAAACTTTCTATAGATGCATCAGAATATATGAGATCATCAGATGCACATGCAACTACTCAATGATCTAGTGGATCATATGTGGACGCACAATGAAAACCAAAAAACAGATGATTGATTGTGCACTTCAAATAAATTTTATGTAATCACTATTTATGTTCGCTACCAAATTTTTTTATTTACGCGCGACAATGGTTTGTATGATCGACATGCATGGTTTTACATGGATTTGAGAGTCCGAATATGAGATATGTGGATCCGGTGAGTGAAATCTAAGGGGCCATCCGGATGCGCCCCCGGGCGTGCTCGGGCGCGTCCGCATACGTATATGGGGCCGTATTTGCCCAGTCCGACTGTAGATGCTCTAAAAGCCCGCATACGCGTCCGGTCAGTGTCTGGACATGTCCCCTATTTGTTCGTCTAAGTAGCCACACTCCTATGTACGATCACTTGCACGTGATTGATGGAGAGGAGGAACACAAAATAAAATAATGAATAAAGAAAGAAAAATGTGGTCCGGAGTGGGCCGCGTCCTATGTGGCCGACCGATCGGATGTGCCCGAGACCGTCCGCGAGCCCTCATATCGTCTCTGGATTTAAGATGGATATGATGGGTGTCGGTCAATCCAGACGTTTAGGAAGGAAGTAAGGTTTCGGTTGGGTTAATTTTCTCGATCTGACATTAACCGGGAGGATATTTCGGACGTTTAAGAAAGATATAGAGGTCCGAGTGTAGATGCCCCAAACCTCATTAGGAATTAATACCCTATATTTAACGTGATTCGAGTTCTCTTGAAACAAAATAGTTATTCCCTTTATTCTTAAATATATGACGTTTTGATAGTTTAATTTAAACAGTCAAAACGTTTTACATTTAGAAACTCAGAGGCAGTATTTCAGTCAAAGGTGATGTCTCCACGGAACACTGACGCAACGATGGTGATGCGAGCGTACTTTTGCTGTTCTACTTGGTGTTTCTTTAACATGAAAATAATGAAGTCCAAGGAGCCCTATATTTTGGCAAACGCACTTGGCCACGTGAAGATCACTAGACAGCACGTTAAAAATGACTTGTACTGAATTGAAGATCCGTAGGGATGGTGCAAATGGAAGAGGACTTGTTCGTCGTGGAGCTGAAAATTGAGTCAGATACGGTTTTAATAATCTAAACACTTTTATATTAGTTTATAGAGTGAGTACTTGCGAAGATAGACTTGTGTAGCACGGCGATACCGTGGTGTCAGCTGAATATGATTGTAACGTAAGTACGTTACTGTGATCATGGTGATCCATTGGTTGCAATCCCTCCATGAGATGACCATGATCTTGTTGTAACCTATACGCTACTGGGCGATATTGATACAACAGCTGTCCATGTGAGGCAGATAGGATCGTCTTCAGGAATTCGGGGCCTGATGAGAAATAAAAAATAAGTTTATTTCTTTTACAAAAAATGTATAACTAACACTGTAGAACTAAACGTACTTTCACTTAATTATGTAGTTTTGAATATGTGTTATTTCATACAATATTTGAAAAAATATAATACACTAATGTCAAAGAGTAAATGTAGTGCTGAAACAATAAAGTTTTCTTTTCGTGAATTTTACTGAAACGTAAATTGGACACGTGTTTTGCTAAAAAGCATCTCCGTCTATTATTTTTTGAAACACATTTTTTAAATCCATTTAATCTACTAGCAGGAAAAGGAACTAGAAATTATATTATGGCTAGTATGTTAATAAGATTAATTTTTATTAAAGTTAAATACATTTTTTAGACAAAATGCTAAGCTTTATTACTGATAATCTATATGAAGTGGGATACAATTCGGATCGAGAGGGTTAACCCTCACGGTTGATTAAAGTTAAATACATGCCTAATTAAGCAGGCGAGCACACAAGTACACTCACTGTAGAGAGTATGCCCAGTAACGTAACTAGCCTCCCTTGTATTCTGTTTGGGTCTTTTACATTTTTTTGAGGGGTGGGTCTTTTACAAATTGGATGGAAAGGAAAGTGGTGAAATTGATACTAGGCCAATTATGGGTCTATCGGCTAGGTACCGGGGCCTCGCTGTAGCAATGGTAAGCTGTGGAGTATCAAACCAAAATTTTGACCGCAACACAAACCCGTTACCTCAACAATTCACAATATAATGGTGGCCAAAGGATATGTCGTACACTCTCCGCATCCAACGCCATCATATGATCATTGAGTACTTGCTTCTTCCATACTCTGTTGATAGGATCAATTAGATCGGCGACCATAAGTGTTCCCGATTTCAGATGTGCAACATGTTTCATCATGACCTCGCTTGGGATCCAGTTATCCGTTCACATGTGCGTAGATTGTCCATCACCGATCCTTCTAACCAGATCGTATTTCAAAACTTCTCCGCTCTCCAGAATTAATCCCCAAATTTTATACGGCCTTGCCCCTACCTGAGAGGTTGAAAAGTCATCATTAGGATAGTACACCGGCTTCAAATTTTGAGCACTAAGGCTTAAATGGTTCTGAATCAGTCTCCACACTTGTTTAGCTGGCATGGTCAAATTAAAAAAAATAATCTATTTTTCTAAAACTCAATCCTCCCATATACTTCGGTTGTGTCGTATCATTCCAAGTTGCGCACACTGCTTTTCTCTTTTCTTCTATTGCACCCTACCAAAATTGCCTCAATAATTTATCAATTTTCTCACACAGTTCTCAAGGTAATTTGAAACACCCCATTGAATAGGTGGGGAGTGTATATGACACCGACTTTATAAGAACTTTCTTCCTAGTCACTGGTACAATCATCTCAATCCATCCGTCTATATTAGTTGAAAGAGGCAGTTAAACTTGCTCTCAATGTACAATCTGAAACTCTTTTTTTTTAGGTAAATCTGAAACCCTATTTTTTTTGAGCGAATCTGAAACTCTATCTTTTTATTAAAAAAAATCAGATTCTCTTAAATTTTTTTTGAGCGAATCTGAAACTCTAAATGCTACCAGTCTAGGCGGTACCTGTTACATGGGCTGTAAACTGACCTAATAACAATGTACACGGAGGCCCATCGAACAACAACACTCACGGCTCGGCCCGACTGGGCCGCCCGCCCGTCCCACGACTCCAACTCTACCCAGGATTGTCTAAAAAAAAAAAAATCTACCCAGGAGGCCAGCCTGGGCACGACTCCACCGGAGGAGCCTGCCGTCCCCGTCGCAGCTCGCCGACGACTTCGACCGCGCGGCTCCACTCCGCTCCGTCCTCCGCTGGAGCTCGCCGGCGCCATCGATTCTTCCTCTCCTTCTCCCTCTCGAGGTGCTGGAACCTTTCTTCCGGTGAGTACAGAAACGCCCCCCCGCATCAGCTATCCACTCCGTTCGAAATCCCAACAATTCTCCGTCTCTCTCCGCCGAATCCGTCCCCAACCATCTCCCCCTCTCCCTGCCGCAGCACGGCGCGTCTTCTCCCTGACCGGCGCTCCCCGGCCGGTGGAAAGGAAGGGCTAGGTACATACTCGCGAGGCGGAGGCGGGGGACCGGGAGCCATGGGCACCTCAGCGGCCGGGGTAACGGATCTCTGGAAGCAAATAGACGACGCCGAGTGGTAAGATTCCTCCTCCTCCCTCTGCCCCGCTACTCTGTTTCGTGGTCGTACTTGTTAGCATACGTGTTCATCCTGCTTGCTCACCAGTCACCACCATGTAATTGGACAAATAAAAGATAATTGTCTTTCTACAACATTACTAGCAGCAAATTTCGTTCTATGCAATTTCCCTCACTCTGAAAGTGTAGCAAGATTTACTCAGACCAGTCAATGGACATGCTTTCGATGCTAATTGCTAGGTAGACATTGGCACTTCCTTTCTTCCAATTGCTGATGACAGTTTGCGTAGTTGACCCTGGTGTATTCATATTTTTAGCATGCAAGATTCCAAAGGGGGAGATAAAAGATTGGAACTTGTTCACTTACTCTGTTGCAACTATCATGGTTCAGCTATCTGGTCAGCGGATCGTTCGACCAAGCGGTTTTGACTGCATTGTCCGTGTCTGATCAAGTTCGGGCGGCCAATATGGGAAGAGTATGCGATGATGATGAGCTTTTGGAGATGCTCGAATTAGTTGGGATTGTACTCGTTCAAGCACTTAAAGAGCTCAGAAGGTAAATCCTAGTTGTTTCCTTCTGTTGCAGTAAGCTATGAGTTCTGATCATTTTCCAGTTTTTGTCAATGTGTTGTAATAAGATAAGGATGTTGATCAACCTGAATCTAATGCTGCTAAAATAGAAAAAATCTTGGGCTTAATGGATTTGCAAAAAGGAAAAACATCATTGCCAGCTATATATGGTGATGCATTGTTTATCGCCAGAATCACCTTAAAAGTTGTCTGAATAAAAAGTGGAACTAAACTGTCTCACTTATTACCGGATGTGTCTTATGAATGCATATTCATACACGTGCTTCAATTGCTAGCTTCCCTAGGAAGGGGGCAAATGAAGCGAATAATCGCGAGTGGACATGCAGGTACACGCGTTTGGTATCCACACCGCTCGTGCCCGCGCGATTCGTGCAACTCCAATACGCGCAAGCCGTATAATGGTTTCCACTCACACCGTATTGCATTTGGTATAGACGCGTATCGTTCACCTGACGTGTGTAGCACATGGCCCACAAGGCAGGTCTGGGCATTGATGAATCGAGCCATGTGCCTCTACCATCCCAGCCCCAACGGCTAGCTGCAGGACGCTCCCTGCTGCACTTTCCAACATATGGCTTGCTTTATAAATGCTCATGCCGAGTTGCCGACGAACCATTCTCCTCAGTTCTCCATCTTCATTTCTCTCATCTTGCTGAAGGCCACAACCATGTGTTCATCCATGTCCCGGGTTAGTTCCACTCCTGCATCACACCACACCAACAACCAGGTCGTAAAACTCATACGCCTCAAATATTGAATCAAATGTCAATCCAACACATGGGTTCACCACTGTTTCTGAATCCCTCTCTGCAAATCTTGTGAGTGCTGATTCCAACACAGTCACCCTTTCAGCGCTTGTAGGTCTCTCGTCTGACATCGCAGCTCTCCTTTTCCTCAAACAGCTGGTGCCAGAACGTCTGTAAGATCAAGATGGATGTTGAAACAAAAAACAAGAAGCGGCAACTAAATCTTGCCTCCTAACCCAGCCAACTTTATCATCAAGCACTGCGTATTTGTTCGCTACCCTCTCAACCTTTTTCTCATCTGAACCTGTCGTGTCTGTTCCTTGATGAACCTCAACCCAATCTAACAAATCTGCAAATCTGCCGCTTGGGTCATCTTCAGCCACCTCTCGCATTGCCCCGAGCCGCCCGGGATGGCTTCCAAAGACCACTGAATCAAGGGGGAATGGCAGCTCGCCGATCTCACCGGAGGACCCAGATCAAGAACTTGGCCCCAACGATGTCGTGACACTGGGGGATCCAGGCAAAACGAGAGATCAATACAGGTGGGCGCACACGCTCGTAGGCAGAAGAAAACAACGGATCAGGCAAATGGTTTTGAGGGCCTAAACCGATCCCTATCTGTGTAGAACCCATCTCCACTCCCTCACTCTGTTCCTCAATAGGCGACGGCTTGGGGGGAGTTCCACATTGCGAGGAGCGAGTTGGGGTGCGTGCTCAATCATGTCCACCCAGCCACCGAGAGCAGTTATTCCATCGGCCCCGGGCGCAGCGTGGCTGGCGTATTAGTACAAACGTAAATGCCGCCTTGGGCCACTGTCGCGGTGTATAACATGACATATTCGCGGAGCTGGTAATAAAACAGTCAGGTATTTGTTAATGGGCTATATTAATTAGCAATCGCGACGCACGGGCAGACGGGCTGGATTTCGGCAGCGCGTGGCTGCATGTCCCAAAAATTCGCGTCCGCAAATGAGTATGTGGACTAGAAAGTTCTTTATTCAGCTACTTTTATATGGGTGCTTATGAAAAGCCATATGCTATATCATGAAGTTCTTAAATACTGATGATATGGACATTCGTTGCTATTGTGTAGAACATTTGCATAATTTTTGGTACCTGGTTTTATTCTAGTACGTATATTTTTAACACATATGCTAACTGTTTCCAGGACAGCTGAGATGTTTGTTCAGCTTAAAGCTATGTATGGTTCAGTGGCATCAATACCGGTGAAAGTTTTCCTGACAGGGTAGTTGTTACATAAAATTCTCATGTATTCTTGGTTTTACTTTGTGGTTCCTCTTTTCTGTATCATTGACATGTATCTTCCATATAGGGCTACCATGCTAATGGCAGAAGGTTCTGGCCCTGACCTTCGACCAATTTTTGAGGACTTCCTTGCTAAATGGAGATACACAGATGATCAAGTTTATGTTTTGAACGGAGAACAGGAAAAATCTTCAAATGGTCTTATTGTTACATCAACTATGACAACTGAAGAGTATTTGGAGGTGGTGGAATTGTATACAGTTACATTCCTTAGCATTGCCTCTCATGAGCCTGAAAATGCCATCTCATGGGTAGAAAAGGCAGAATTGATTGAGCAAGATCGACAGGTAATTTTTGGGATGGTGTATATTAGTTATAGATAACTATAGCATGCTGAGTTAGGACTTCCCATATTTTCATATTGTTTTCTTACAATGTTGGTCGTGGAATTCTTTTGTCTCTGCATTCATTTTCCCCTAACTTTTCAATTTGTTTGCATCATTGAGTTCTTGCTTAATTTTTCTGCAGGAGGTACTAGAAAAACTTCATGCATTACAAGCAGCTGCAAATGAAAAGTCATCCACTGCTGCAGGAGCAAAACAATCAGCAGAGAGGAACCTTTCCGCTTCTGAGAAAGGCCCAACAGCAACAACACATGAGGATGATCCGACAAGCACCACGCGTGCACCCAATGTGAAAACAAATGGCTTACCAAAGTCCATTGAGCCTTCCCTTCAGCACGTCAGAAATAACTTTGATCCCATGTTTTGGTGGTTCCATTCGGTGCGCGTAAAGCTTGGTAGAATGCATATTGTTCTACCAAGTGGCAAGCTAATGCTTCTGTTCTCACTGCTGTTCTCGACAGTCTACGTTCTACGAAGGAAAGGCGCTGGCTTGAAGAGGTAAAGGTTTCATCTACCTGCTGTAGACGTCCAAACGATCCAGAGCATCTTGTGTGGTTTTCTGATACAGCTGAATGTTTTTTCATGCAAATATGCGCTGGACAGGGCTGTGTTCCAACACGCTTCGTCCCTGCGTCGGGCCTTCCTCGACGCCCTTCAGCTCGCATTCTCCGTCCAGATGAACCCGTTAGCAGCCGTTCAACAGACGCCGCAAGCCCCTCGAGGAAGCTGGTGATACACCAATACCGATGTACTTACCCATCCCACATGTAACTAGCAAATACCGTGAATTGTAAGTTGGACACGCAGGATAGTAGTCGCTTTTTGTGCTGCTGATAACTCTGCTAGATACATCATGGCAATGTTTGATATCGGCATTCCAAGTTTGAAATTTTTGGTTCAGAGGCTTTGTTCTTGTTGTGTTGGTTCATGCGGGTTTAGTTTCAGTAAAGTTGCAGCTAGCCAGTGAAGTGAGCTCAGGGTGGAGAACTGTATGCACCGATTCTGCTTGTATCATCGTATGTCGTACACATGTTTCAGAAATATAAATAATGTAGAGTGAATGAGAAGCTGTTTCACATCGAAAACTCGCTGGTGTTCAGGGCCCAGCAATATGTAACATGAGTGAGTCTACTGAATATACTACTCCCTCCGTTCCTAAATATAAGTCTTTTAAGCGATTTTACTAGGTGTCTACATCCGTATATAGTCTACTAATGAAATCTCTAGAAAGACTTATATTTAGGAACGGAGGGAGTACTTCGTAGATCACAATGTGGATCAGTGTCAATTGCCCAGGGAAAGCTGCGTCAGACTCGTTGGTTTTGACCATGCGGAACATGAGTCATTAGGTTTCGACTGCGTGCTCTGACTTGTAGTTTAAGTGAAGAATCGTTATGAGTGCATCAATGTGGCTGTAGTTTAGTGGTGAGAATTCCACGTTGTGGCCGTGGAGACCTGGGCTCGAATCCCAGCAGCCACACATTGTTTTTCTTTCCGTCTGTTTTTTGTATCACGACGCATTTCTTTTTTTTTTAGAACCGGGCACCCCTTTTCCATTACTCACATAACGGAAATACAAATCGTGCTTTGTTCAAAAAGGAAACCAGAATTTCTTTTTTAGAACCGGGCAACCCCTTTTCCATTACTCACATAACGGAAATACAAGTCATGCTTTGTTCAAAAAGGAAACCAGAAAAATGGGTGCGAGTTCAGAGCATTTTTGGGAAACTTACACATAGACACTCATCATCGAGCAGCCTATCGTAGGGCAAAAACCCAAGAACACCCATAACACGCACAGAACCACTACCAAGTTTAAAGAGACAAGCTGCAAATAGTATATTACACCTATCGTAGGGCAAAAACCCAAGAACACCCATAACACGCACATAACCACTACCAAGTTTAAAGAGACAAGCTGCAAATAGTATATTACATAGGTCCACGCCTGAGATTACTCCACACATGGGAGACCATCAACCAGAAGCACTAAGTGCCAGCAACTCCAACCATCAGCAACCATCCTCTGGGGCCGCACATATCCTCAGCATATTTGACGCGTTCATCTTCAGCATCTTCGCGCCCCTCTCCATCGCCAGTTTATCGTCCCCTGTAAGGAGTCCTGCCCAATACGTCAGGAATCCACAAGTAGAATAGACCACATCAAAAGGAGACCCCAACTTTTTCCTCTCAAACTCGCGCTATTGCGGCAGTTCCACAGTGCCCAACAAACATCAGCTAAACCAAAAGTATAAAACCTGGCACCATTAGGCATATATGTAAAACACCAAGCATAAAATTGCCACAAATTATCAGGGCCATTACTAGTCCCCAGCATACACCCCACTGTTCTCCAAACCACTCTAGCCACAGGGCAGGAAAAACACAAATGTTGTGAAGTCTCCCTTTCTGAGCAAAAAGAACATCTAGGGTTACCTTTCCATTTCCTCCTATTCATCACATCTCGTGTGAGAATAGCATCCTGAAACAACTGCCATAGGAAAATTTGAATCTTAAGAGGTAATTTTGCACTACAGATCCAGCGAAAATCACAACCAGCAATATTTTTCTCCAAATGCTCATATATAGATTTAGTAGAAAACCTTTTTCCAAACTTCCATCTAATCTGGTCCGGATCATCACGTAAAACCCATTGATCCACCACCGCATTCAGCTCTGCCAATTGGCCCGCCAGAATAGGCGTCAGTTGTCTCCTAAACAGATCACCTCCCTCCTAGGCTTTAAAATCCCTCATGGTAATATCCTGATTATTACAAATATAAAACAGTTCCGAATACAAATTTTTTAAAGGAGGAGTATCATTCACCGAATCATGCCACAATCTAGTCATATTACCAGATCTCAAGATCACCTCTCTACCAGCCATATAATGCGGCTTAACTTTCATAATAGCCTTCCAAATAGGAGAATCAGAAAACTTACTGGAGATAGATGTCACATCAACTCTCCTAAAGTACTTAGCCCTAATCACATCTTGCCACAACCCTTGTTGTGTTTCTAACTTCCACCACCATTTGACTAACAAGCTCACATTCTGCTTATGTAAGTTTTTCACCCCCAGGCCCCCTTTTTTCTTGGACCTACAGATACGATCCCACCTGACAAGATGATATCTCTTGTTTCCCTCAGATTCCCGCCAAAAAAATTTCTTCCTGTGCTTATCCAGCTTATATATGACCATCTTAGGAAGCATAAACATAGCCATATAGTAATACACTATGCTAGTTAAGGATGAGTTCATCAGGATCAACCTGCCCCCCGAAGATGCAGAATTCCCAATCCAGGCTTCACAACATTTACGAAATTTCTCATCTAAAAACATCCAGTCAACACTCCTGAGACTAGACCCACTTACAGGAACTCCTAGATATTTCATAGGGAAATGACCTATCTGACAGTTAAACATGTCAGCATAAGTATTTATAACAATGTCATCACCACCCACACAGAACACCTCACTTTTCTCAAAATTGATTTTCAAACCTGACATCATCTCAAAAATATATAGCAAGAGTTTCATATTAACAGCAGCAGTGATATCATGCTCAAAACATATAACAGTATCATCTGCATACTGCAGAATAGCCACACCATCTTCAACAAGGTCAGAGGCCAAACCTGTAAACAATTTCTCCTTCTGGGCATTTCTCACCATCTTAGAGAGGGCCTCCACAACAATATTGAACAAGAAGGGGGAGAAAGGATCACCTTGTCTGACCCCTTTATGACTTTGGAAGTACGGGCCTTTCTGATTATTCAACTTGATACATACCGTGCCATCATAAAGGATTTTTTAAATCCAACCACACCAAGTTTCTCCAAAACCCCTGTTCTTGTGACACTCCAAAAGGAACTCCCACTTAATCTTATCGTAAGCTTTTTCAAAATCCAGTTTTAGGACTACACCACATCTTTTCTTCCTCTGAGTATGATGTAAAATCTCATGTAAGGTAAGGATACCATCCATAATATTTCTATGTTTAATAAAAGCATTTTGATGTCTACTAATGAGCACATCAGAGTAAAGAGCCACCCTGTCGTTTAGAACCTTGGTAATCAGCTTATATGGGCAACGAAGCAGACAAATAGGTCTGTATTGTTGGATCTTTTTAGCTCCATCCAGCTTAGGAAGCAGAGTAATCACCCCATAGTTCAAACGAGCCACATCCAACGAATTATTGTGGAACGCATCAAACAGTCTCATCAGATCTTTCTTAACAAACCCCCAACAGTATTTATAAAATTCAACAGGTATATTATCTGGACCTGGAGCTTTATTACTTTCCATAGAAAATAAGGCTTTCTTCACCTCCTCCTCCGTAAATTTACCAGTGATAAACTCATCATCTTCCATACCAATTTTTTCCCCACTGGACCAAGTATTAGGATCCAGGTGGAACATATTACCATTCGCAGGACCAAATAGCTCTTTGTAAAAGTCTGTTGCATGTCTCAGTAGGTTTTGCGTCCCCTCAATCACCATATCTCCATTAACAAGAGAATGTATAGTATTTTTCCTCTTTCTACCATTAGCCACTCTATGAAAAAAAAGCTGTATTACGATCCCCTTTTAACAACCATCTCTCATTAGATTGCTCGAGCCAAAAAATCTCATCATTATAAAGAATCTCATTATACTCAGCATATAATGCAGTTCTTTGCTCATAAACCTCAGGATCCAAAGGTCCAATCTCTTCCATCTTTTCAATCTCTTCCAATTCTTTCTTAATCTCATCTTTTCTTTTCCTACTATGACCAAATCTGTTTGATCCCCACCCTTTAAAATATTTCTTGATGCGCTTCAATTTAATATTGAGAATATCAATAGGATCATCTGCCCTAACAACTTGATCCCAGATGCTCTTGGCCTTAGGAACGAATTCATCATTCTTAAGCCAAGAAAGCTCAAATCTAAATTCTCTCTGCCCCGGAGCACTTCTCACCTCCATTCCAGTGGATAACAGCAAGGGGTTATGATCCGAAACCTCCCTCACCAGCTTACGGACAGAAACCAAAGGATACATATCTTCCCAACTAAAACTCATCAAAACCCTATCTAATTTTTCCAAAGTAGTGTGACGTTGCTTATTAGTCCACGTATACTTCCCTCCTCCCATATCAATCTCTCTTAGGCCCAGGGAGTTGATAACATCATTAAATTTCGCCACAAACTTGAGATTACCATGTTTTTTATTCTTCTCCTGCACTTAAAATCTCCCCCAGTAATGTAAGGGACATCAATATTACTACATGTGGCAAGCATTTCATCCAGGAAATCGTCTTTACGATCATCATGTGGCGCACCATACACCACAACCAACACCCAGATGCATTTGTTTCTTACATCAAAAACACGAGCCTGCATCATAAAGTTCCCCAACGTCCACGAAATCAATTCCAGGCTCTCTTTCTTAACCCCACAAAGGATACCTCCAGATCTTCCCACTGAGGGTAAACAATTCCAAACAAAAAAACCACCAGGGTCCACTCTACTTAAGTATTTGACAGGAAACTCTTCTCTCTTGGTTTCTTGAAAACCAACAAAATCAAGAGAATGATCTTTAATAATATCAGCAAAACAGGAAGCCATCCCTTTTCTACGTGCCCCCCCTACAATTCCAAAAGACCCCTTTCATATAACACCTTTAGAATTTTTCCTCCCTCTGGGGCCCCTCTTAGGAATCTCGTTGGGGGCACCCATCTTCTGATCCAAGGATGTACCATTCTTCTGACTCCTAGTAACAGGTCTAGCTATCACCACAGGTTTCTTAATTCTATTCTTTTTTTAGATCTCACAATAGTAAAATCATCCTCCTCCATATTGCCTTCTTCCATCCATCCCAACTCCAAAGGAGTAACTACCCCATTAGCATTGATCAAAGACATATTATTAACATCTTCCTCACCTTCCACTACATCCTCTCTTTCCACCCTAGCATTATTATTTCTAAATTTCTCCAATTCCCTAATAATATCAATATTAACAAAATCATTATCAGGAATAATCACCCCCATCTTAGAAGCAGCTAACATCATTTTTTGATTGGATAAAGCATCAAAAGAGTTGTGAGAATGTAGTGTACCTTCTGCATTCCTTTTCTTGACAGCAGCAGCCTTCAACTGCACATCCTCCATCTTGCTCTGCACATTACGAAGACTGAATCTCAAATTTTCCTCAGTAGCCAAGGGAGGAGTAGGAATCACCTCCACTTCCACAGCATTGTCAGGAGATTCCACCATATATTCCACCTTTCCAGTATCACATTCCCCCTTCTCAGCATCAACAGGAGTCACCTGAGGAGCAATTCTCACCACATCAGCAAAGGATTTTATTTCACTCACAGGAGATCTCATTTTTTTGTTCATATCACCATGAGGAATATTACGACTTACAAGTTTTTCATCTTCCATGAATTCCATAGCCATAGAATCAATTAACAGAGAAGTATGCAAGGATACATCAGATTCTATGCTCTCTTGAGATTCCTGGATTTGTTTTTTTACCCCCAGATTGCTCATTATCATTTTTCTCCTCCACAAACTTCCTGGGACTAGTATCAATTCTAGGTTTTTTATTTTTATTATCATCTACATCCTCATGTTTTTCCTTATCCATGTGCTTACCAGCACTAAGGAGAGATTTACCACGATTAGGATCTCTCACCAGGATCTGATCCACTTCAAAGTAGAAATCATAAAAATGTTCCCCCAAAATAGCCTCAGCTATAGATAAGATCTCATCCACACTCCTGCAACCAATCTTCACCCTAGCAGAAGCAGGACGATGTAAGGTAGCATAGTCAATCTCCAAGGGGACACCAATCAAGGAAGCCACATAAGCCATGTTTCTCTCACTTCTCTTATCCAGAGGCACATTGCAAACTTTAACCCATGCTACCTCCATCACTCCCTTAGATCCAACCGCAGAGGACCATTTAGTAACATTCACAACAACACCACTAGTTTTAAGCACAATGCGACCCACATAACAAATTTGAGCAATAGCTCTAGGATTAGGAAATCTCACTACAAACACTCCCGGTCCGATGGCATGAGCAGAACACCGCCATCCAGTGGCAAGATAATCATTTAAATCTAGCTCCATCTGCCTAGTAGACGTCTCCCCCTCAACTATACTCACAACAATATTGTTGGATCTCTCTTTCATCAAATTTGCAGAGCATGAATCATGTATGTAATAAAACCCCTGTCCCCTTGTTTGGAACGCACACATAGATGCAGCACAACTCCAAGGAAGAAACTCACAGCAAACAGAAGCTAGATGTCCTAAGCGGCCACATCTCTCACAAAATGCTTGAGCACAGAACGCAGGAGCGTATTCTCGAGACTTGCATATGGGGCATGGATCATGAGTACTGGAAGGGTTCACCTGATTAGCTTTTGGGCCTTGATTCCGACGCAGAGGTGTGGAGATCTGTCGCTCTGTTCCCTCACCCGCAGATCCAGAGGACCCCTGGCTCTTGGGAACCCAAATCCCACCCTCAGCCGTCTGCTTCCCCATCGCAGCCTCCTCCCAGCGCGAGGTGTCATCAGATCCAGAGGCGACATTCGACGTAGAGGAGTTGTTG
Organism: Hordeum vulgare subsp. vulgare; assembly: GCF_904849725.1. Taxonomy (NCBI): domain Eukaryota; kingdom Viridiplantae; phylum Streptophyta; class Magnoliopsida; order Poales; family Poaceae; genus Hordeum; species Hordeum vulgare. The sequence continues at coordinate 564,314,222 of NC_058524.1, read as the reverse complement.
TTGCCGCCGTCATCCCGCTTCCAAGAGAACTTCCGGTCACCACCACGAACGCCGCCCCGTCCAGGAGCAGGACCAGGCCCGCGTGCCCCGCGACCGGGTTCCCCCCGTCGGCCACCACGGAATCCTCGGTCTCCATCTCCCATCGGCGAAGGAGACGCGGTCACCGCCGCGAAGGAGCGTGGGTCTCCCCCGACTTTCCCTCTCCACCAGCCAAAGGAATCACTCTCGCTCGATCTAGGGTTTCTCGACGGCGCCGACCAGAAGTGGGAGAACGCCTCCTCTAGGTCAAGCCGCGGTGTGGCTCGGGGTCTTATACCCCCTTCCGAAATATGAGCGGCCCGATCTCTCCCCACGTGTCGGGCATCCGCCATTGATGCGCTATGGGGCTCCGAGCCCACACTGGGCCCACCTGTCGGACCACCCGTCGTTCCCCTCGTCAGGCCCGACGCTACATCCCCGGCCGCCCTCGTCGGAGCTCCGATCTCCGGCAACCAATCCCGAATCCGCGCAAAAAAACAAGGAAAGGCCACCATGTCACCGATATCTAGGGTTTCCCCTTCCCGAAGGCATCTCGCATCGATGGTTTCACCCCTCTCATCCCGAAGGACTAACCTGAGTGCCTCCCGACGAAGGAGTAGCTCGTCGTCGGCGAATCGAAGGTGCCGCGAGCTGATGTGTGCAGCGAAGGAAACACGCCATCTCGTGTCCCCTTCATCCTTTGGTCCTCTCGAGCTCGCCATCTAGACGCATTTCATTTCAACAACAAATTGATTTGAATGGTTCGTCCACAACCGCGCTTTCTCTCCGCATTTAAATCTACCCACACACGCCTACCTCTCGCAGTTACCAAACCACACTTCAAAAATCTATATACACACGACATCGCGGGCATCGCATCCATGATCGATCACCGGGCCGGAGTCGGAGAGGCGCCGGCGCTGGCACGGCCTCCTTCGCGGCGCGCGCCATCGCTCTCCTCCTCCGGCGGGATGGCGAGCGCGGCCTCGAGGACGAGCACGACCCTGCTCATGGCGGGCCGCACCTTGGGGTTCTGGCTGAGGCAGTCGTACGCCAACCTGGCCACCCGCTCCAGCGCGCGCGCCGAGTAGGCGCCCTGCTGCGCCATCCGCGCGTCCACCACCTTCTCCAGCTTCTTGCCCCGGATGAGGATGGGGCGCGCCCAGTCCACCAGGTTGCCGGCCCTGCCGGCCCGGCTCGGCTCCAGCGCGCGCCGCCCCACCAGCATCTCCAGCAGCACCACCCCGAAGCCGTAGACGTCGCTCATGGCCGTGAGGTGCCCCGTCGCCATGTACTCCGGCGCCGCGTAGCCGTAGGTGCCCATCACCCGGGTGGACACGTGCGTCTTCCCGCCCACCGGCCCCTCCTTTGCCAGCCCGAAGTCCGACAGCTTCGCGCTGAAGTCGGCGTCGAGCAGGATGTTGGAGGTCTTGAAGTCCCGGTAGATGATGGGCCGCTCCGCCCCGTGCAGGAACGCCAGCCCCCTCGCCACGTCCAGCGCGATCCTCACCCGCGTCGTCCACGACAGGGTGCACGCGCCTGCCACGTCCATTGTGTCAGCTAATTAACAGATCGAGAGGTGGGTTTGATGTGGGTGTAAGACGTACGTCGGAAGAGGTGGTTCTCGAGGCTGCCCTTGGCCATGAACTCGTACACCAGCAGCCGGTGGTCGTCGTCGCAGCAGTAGCCGATGAGCTCCACCAGACTCGGGTGGTTGTACTGCCCTAGGCAACTCACCTCTGTCTGCATGCACGCGAGCGATCCACGGGTTGACATTTTGATGGTGATCGATCGTGGAGCATGCATGTATATATGTGGATATATAGAGACTGACCAGCCACTCGCGGTCGCCCTGGATGCCCTCCGGGTTGAGCTGCTTGACGGCGACCACCGCCGCGCCGACGACCCCCTTGTAGACGACGCCGAAGCCGCCCTCGCCGATGATCTGGGCGGGGCTGAAGTCGCCGGTGGCCCGCCTGAGCTGGTCGTACGTGAAGAGCCTGAGGTTCCCGTACACCGACATGGCCCGGAACTCCGCCAGGTCCTTGGGCACGGAGAGCATGATCGGCTCCGAGCTCGTCTTCCTCAGCTTCGGCGGGGACGACGTGCGCCGACGCGGCCGGGGCTCCTCTGCACGAAGGAATTAATCCCAAAAATATTAATCGAGAGCGCGCGCATGCATGCATGGCGCACGCCGGAGCAATCGAGGATGCGAGAACGTGGACACGGCGCACGCACGCAGGTACCTTGGGGTTCTTGGATGCGGCGGCGGGGCGGGCGCATGTCGCCGCAGCTGCCGATGAGCCACCGATGCATTTTCGGAGATGTAGGGTGTGCAGGCTTGTTAGTTGATCGGCCGATCGACGTAGGGGAGGTCCGGGCGGTGGCGGTGGCGGTGGCGGCGGAGGCGAATGGCAGCCCCCGACCGACCACGCGCCCGGAGAGATGTGGAGGCGAGGACAGAGGTGATGGGAGGAATGGTCGGAGGGCGTGGCCCTTTGGCTTTGGGGCTGCCTTAATTTGGCACGCCTACGTCTCTTGTTTCGGGCCTTCGCGGCCGCCAACCACCAATGGCGGGGGTGGGAATGAATGAATGAATTGAAGCATCCTTCACCCACAAATCGGTTCCTCCATGAATGGAGGACCCGTCCGAGTATGTTGATGTAGAATCAATCATCTAAACCTACTCACAAACATTTTAAGTTTGATTTTCATAAATCGAACGAATTACAAGCAAATCAGATGATTTTCGTACAAACCGAAGCATGCTTATTACTCCCTCCGTTCCTAAATATAAGTCCTTTTTAGAGGCATATTTTAGAGTGTAAATTCACTAGTTTTGCTCCCTATAAAATTTTCCTCTTATATTCGCAATATTAAGATTGCAATTTCAATTTTTTACTTACTCTAGTATCATTGAATTTAAATTAGAGGTTTTAGAAAAACTTGTTGAACATTCGTTTATTTCGTTGAATTTGAACTGTTGTTGTGCTAGAGATATTTGCATGGACGGATTGTGCTTTTTAAAAATTACTTTGAGTGTTGGGGGCTTGGTTTAGTTAAAGGGACGAAATATCATCTGTTTTATAGAAAATATGTTCAAAACTTTGTTGAATTTCTCATTGTGTTTGATGAAATTCGTCCGGTTTGAATTGTCAACGGACCGATACAATATTCGGTTGGAGGATCAGCGTTGGAGATGTCCTAAACAATCCAAAACAATTAACAGAGGGGCAAATCCCATTGTATCTACTCAAAACCTTAGGACAAAGAAACACTAGGCGCAGGAGAGCAGGAACATTGCATTGTCTGCTCCTCATGAGACTAAACTGTCATTTCAATGCTAGCTCGTCAATTTAAAACACATACTATCATAGGTATACCGACTATTCAGATTCCAGAGAACCAAAGAGCATACTCAATCGTCAATTATCCTTCGGCGGCGTATTCTGCAGATATGTCCTGAGCAAAGCTTCTTGCAAAGAGCGATCACCGTAGACAAAACGAAGTTCATCCAGCTATGGAACTGGCACGATCGAAACCCAAGTCACATACGTGCTGCGTGCCTAGCTAGAAGGCGACCGTGTCGAGCATCATGCCGAGCGTGTGCACGATGTTGCCGGACATGGCGGCCTCGGCTCTCTCCCCGAGCTGCTTCTTGGCGTCCGGCCTGCCCGCCCTGACCACGGCCAGCCTCTCCGGCTGCGTCGCGTCCTCCTCCCTGACCTGCACGTCGTACTGCACCGCGAGGTCCCGGATCCCGCTCACGGCGGCCTCGTTCTCGTCGTCGTCGAAGCTTGGCAGGACGAGCCCGTGGGACCAGCGGCTGCGGTTGAGGCAGGCGAGCATGCCCTCCTCGACCTCGTTCTGGCGGTGGCCGATGACGAGCGAGTAGTAGTGCACGCCGAGGCCTTGGATGCGCGCGTCGAGGGAGGGGCGCACGGTGGCGCCGACGTTGGAGGTGGTCTGGCGCGGCTCTTGGCGCATGAGGATCGCCGTGGGGTTGATGAGGCGGAAGGCGTCCATGACCACCTTGCCCCTGACGCTCTGTATGGGGTCGAGCACGACGGCGACGGCGCGCGGGTTGAGCTGCTCGAAGCTGAGCTGCGTCTGGATGTCGGTGGCCGAGAGCCAGCAGCCGAAGCCCGGGTGGGAGTGGTACCAGCCCACCACCATCTCCGGCCGCCCCGTCTGCCGCAGCATGCCCATCATGCCGGTCTGGAAGGCGTCGTCGACGGCCTCCACGCTCACGCCCGTGCCGCTCTGCGGCATCGCGAACACGTCCACCACCGTCACCGTGTACTCGTCCACGAACTCCCCCAGCATCAGCCCCATCACCTCCATCGGCACCCCGGCGCGCGCTGCAACCATCCGCAGATCAGATCAGAACATTACTACTAAACCTAATCACAGGAGAGTAATTAATTGGAGATTCGGTCGCCGATTTGTTGGTTGCGTACCGTGCGTGAGCATCTTGAGGAGCGCGACGGGGGCGATGTAGATCTGCTCCGACGAGTCGGGGAGCGCCGCGTCGGCGGCCGGCGGCAGCGCGGGGAGGCCAGCAAGCATGTGGTTGTCCATGGATCTGCCGGCTGTCTCGCTCGCGAGCTTGATCTGATCGTACAGGTCGCGTTGGCGTATCGATCTGGCCGTCCAGGGCCAAGGAAATTATCGACGACGACGACAACGAGGGCCATATTTATCACGCCCTCTTTCCTTTCCTTTCCTTTCATTTCCTTTCCTTTCCTTTTTCTTTTTGACATGTCCTCTTTCCTTTCCTTTCCTTGTAGGCTCAAAAACCCATCAAGAAGGACTGCTCGTGAAACGGAGGATGCGGCGGCCCGCAAATGGAACAGTCGGCCATGAAATTCCTATGGACAAATGTAAAACCAACAGACAGTTAATGGAACATCCCTTACAAAAGAAAAAAAAAGTTAATCGAACAATCAGCAAGGCAAGTTTGTTCTCTCATCCCGTATCTCTCCGTCACCTAATTTTCAGTTACGGAATCCTGAAAAACTAATTTGCGGGAACACGATGTGCAGAACAAATACGATATAAACATACTGCAAACTTAAACTTAGATAAACTAATAGAATGCCCGTACACTATCATGGTTTTTTAAAATATTTTGCTGGAGTCATAAATAAATATGTATACATTGTCTCAAGAAAAACATACCCCCTCCGGTCACGGTGCATAAGTCGTCTTACGAAATCAAATAATTTTAAAACACTTAGGCGCGGTTCATTAACTTTCACCTTATTTCTTGTTTTCCGACATGAATAAAATAATCAACCAATAAAAGACATGAGACGCGTATGTTTTAATGACTTGGTACTACCCGACACAACATGCAGTAGTTAGTTCATTGCATGCAACGATATTAATTAGCAAATGATCATTAAATTCTCTCATTTTTCTCTTCGTCCTGGTCGCGGTGTACATCGTAAGATGTCTTATAAACCGAAACGGAGGGGGTAATGTATATTCAGTTTCAGATGTATAGAAAAGATAGTCAATAAGATTCGGACAATAATTAAAATCCATATCACTTGCAATTTTAAGTTGGTAAAAAAAGAATTCTGAGAGTCGAGGAAATATGGTTTTAATGCAGATCTTCAGAAACTGTTCTGTTTTTGATAGATTCTGTTTCGCGTGCATAGTTTACTTATTTAGTGTTTCCATAATTTATATTGAGTGTTTTCATAATTTCCATAATTTACTTATTTTAGTGTTTCGACTACGGACGAAAGAAAACGAGAAAAGTAAATTACGTCCATCCCTGCTATCCCACGCTACCGGCCTGAAACCCATCCTAGATCGATGATGAAGAAGAAGAACTCCAAATGAACAATCAACGCGCTCGCGTCAAGTAACCTTTACATGTACCTACAACTGGTGTTGTAGTAATCTATGAGCCACACGAGACTCAGCAATCTCATCTCCAAAGGTATCAAGACTAGGAAAGCTTAATAGATGAGGTATGGTTAAGTGGTGAGGCTGCAGCAAGCGACTGAGCAATGTATGACGTGGCTAACTTACGAGTACAAGAATAAGAGGGGGGTGATCTACGCATAACGGACGTGAACTACTGATGATCAAATGAATGATCCTGAACACCTACCTACGTCAGACATAACCCCACCGTGTCGTCGATCGGAGAAGGAACTCGCGAAAGAGACAGTCACGGTTACGCACTCAGTTGGCATCTTTTAATTAAGTTAACTTCAAGTTATCTAGAACTAGTGTTAAACAAAGTTTCCACGTTGCCACATAACCGCGGGCACGGCTTTCCGAAAGATTAAACCCTGCAGGGGTGCTCCAACTAATCCATCACAAATTACCACAAGCCGCATAGAAATCCTCGATCACGAAACTCGCGATCTCGGCGGACTCCTTAGTGGAAAACCTCAACTCTGAGATTACCCAAAGCATCACCGGAATCCCGATGCACAAGACATTCGTCAAAGGTAAAACTAATCCAGCAAGGCCACCCGACGTGTCGACGATCCCGATAGGAGCCGCGTATCTCGTTCTCAGGACACGACGGATAAGCGAAGCGTACGGTGGCCTGATAGACATCTCCCGAGTTGCCCCGGGTTGGCCCCACACGGTGCTCTGTGTTGGACCAGCACCAACAGCGCTGGCCCCCTGTATTATGTTGAATTACTCCTCGGGTAGCGCTAACTCCCTATGCATACAGTATTAACAAAATTATTATGTTGGGCAAATGTAGTACCAATGTTGGGCCTTGCCAGACCAGCTTTAATCTAAAACAAATTATCAAGGGGGTCCCCATAACAACCCCGATCGTGTTAGGAGCGCTCAATTATGGAACATAACATCGGTAGCCGAAACTAAGGGGGCAAAGGTGGAACAAAACACTAGGCTAGAAAGGCTAATCCTTCCACCTTTTACCAAGTATATAGGTGCATTAAATTAAATATCATTTAATATGGTGATATAACAAGGAACCCATGTTATCACATGGAAGCAACTGCACCTGCAACTAACAACGCTAACACATGGTAAAGCAAGCAATAACATAGCCAATCAGTGGTTTGCTAGGTTGTGAACATGTTGAAGGTTTTCATGGCAATGTTGAGGGGCTGATATTTAACATGTGGTAGGCAACGAAACTTAATGATAGAAACGGTAAAACGGTATATGGGGAAATAGTCATCTTGCCTGAGATCCCGCTAGGAAGAAGAACGACTCCGTGAAGCAGACGAACCGATGTAGTCGAACGGGTCCTCACATTCCGACACGCTTGCGGAACTCTATCGAGACAAAGCAAACCGGGAACAAGAATCAACACACGATATACAACACACGATGCACAACACATATGATGCATGAACGGTTGGAAATATGCAAGACATGGCATGTCAATTCACACAATCAAACACTACACATTAAGTGAAGTTCAATATGCAACGAGTTGCATATTAACGAAACTCCACATACGAATTATTTAGTTCACTCTCGATTAGGCACACGACAATGTTAAATGTGGTTAAACATGGGAAAAGGTGAAGCGTAATTAAACTACCTATCTAGACATTTTAAATGAGGTTGAAAATGACATATAGCACCTCTGAAACGACCTCACATGCTAATTTACAATTCTTTCCACATCTGAACTAACACATTTAAATGTTTGTTAAACAGCAAAATAAATAGGTTCACGTGGTTCTACGCGTCGTTACAATCAATTTACACATAGAGAACATCTCCAATGAAGCTACGGTTCAAAAGATACGAACACCGTAAGATATGATGACATGAATGCAATATGTATGCAACGACAGTCACAAGCATCTCAAGTCATACAACCAACAAGATAATATGAAACTACACGAGATTCTAAGCAAGTTTCATGTCGGACACGATCAAAACGGAGCCACGGTTCAACAACTACGAGCTAAACAAGAAATCACTACAATCTGCCAAAATCAACCACATAGCATTTTACACGCCCACGAACAACTAGCTAGACAAATCCAAAAGGCTAAAAAAAGGAAATGAGGCAATAGAGGTCAAGAAGCACTACAACATACAACTAATAACACCGAGCATGGAAGCATGAAAATCACTAGGAAAAGAAGTTACAAAATGGTTGCTCACACGCAGTTTCAGACTTAGTGAAAATAACAGTTCATGAAAATGCAGTTTTTCGATCTGAAGGCATATTGACAGCAGCAAAACCATAAGCTACATGACTTCAAATGGCATGAAAATTCGCAGCATTCTAGAGAATCTTAAAGTCTACAACTAACTCCATTGCACCAACCTCAAAAGAGCTACACATCACCAGATAAACTCAAGACAAGACAACAACAAAATATAACAGATTTCAAACTTAGAAATATTTCAGCATCTCCAAACAACACTATTTTCTAGCATGTTGAGAGCAAGCAAACCACACCTAAACATGGACTTCTAGGACAACCAAAATTACCAGAGTCTAGCCTACACATCCAAGGACATATCTCTAATTGACAACTCCTTCAAATCATGCACGGATTAAATCACACAAAATAAACAAAAGGGAAACATGGCAAAATATCACGCGCACTAACTTACTCAAAAGTTAAAACTAAATGTACAGTTAAATTTTATGGATTTTTCTAACCCGAAAACATATATAACATGTGGGGTTGCAAAAAAAAAATAACGCCACACGCATATGCGATAATATGTCCTAAACATGATATAGCAACTAGCGACGGAATCCTACATGCAAAAATAAAAACAACTACTCTAAAATACATGACAAAAGATTTCTAAAAACATGAGCATTTCATCTGCGGCATTCGAGCAATCCGGATACGCACGAAAATTAATACGGGACATAAACATAATAGAACAGCACGCGTTTCTAGGAATTCGGCAGATCAAACTATTTTAAATATCTACCTAGTTGTCGCCTTGCCGTATATGTTTACGCATTTCTTGTCGTTTTTCCTCAGTGATGCACAACAAATATTTTATTATAATGAAAATAAAAATTATGTTTTAGTATTTAATGATAACATGTGCCTAAGACCATTATTTTTGTTTTATTGATATATGTGTTTGCAACTTTGATCCAAGTCGAGGCTTAATTTGGTTGCAAATATATTAGGCAACTTCACCGAAAACAATCAACCTGTAAGGACATATGTACCATATGTTTAAAGTTGCATATCAACATCGATATTCTTAAAAAATTAATTACGAACATAATTTCAAACAATATCAAAGCCACCGGTTTATAAAAAGTTGTATAAGCAGTTTTATGTACATCATCCTCTATAGGATGAATATTGTGCACAGTGTGAAATAGAGATAATGATAATGTGGATGAATATTGTGCACAGTGTGAAATAGAGATAATGATAATGTACGCATTGTAACCTTCAACATATAGTATCCGATAGGAATCAACATCTCATATAGTGCCAATAATTGTTTCTATGAGAGCATCAAATAATCATATGTACTCCATTTAAATGAGTATGAAACACAAACAATAGAATTTTTTTAAATACTCCATATAAAGAAGGTATTAAACTATTAATTAAGGTTGCAACTAAAACATAATTTTAAAATAATTAATATGCAAGGTAATTGCATATTTGGAATCTACATATAGTTTATGCGGCATTTCCATATATAATATGTTAGATTTGAATTTGGGGTTCAAAAAATATGAATATTTCAAAAAGCATCTTAAATCTGCGTGCAAAAATGAAAATAAAAAGGCAAAAAATATTAGTTGGGTCAAAAAGTGCAACATGTCAAGTAAGCACACATTTGGGCGCCGCAGTGATATCCTACGCCCATCAAAAATTACGAGAAAAAATGGCGGGGATGGGATTCGAACCCGGCATGGTGGGTAATTATTCACAACTTCAGGGATAAATATTATGACGGCCGACGAGAAGCACTATTTTCTTTATTATTAGGTAGACATTTTTTTACCCTAGCCCTTAATGTGGTAGTTTTCTGGATATTTACTCACTCTAAGTACAACATGGATTTATTTCAAAAAAGAAATTGTAATATAGAGTATACAAAAAAGTTCTATGCAATTTGTATGCAAAATCATATTGTTGTCAGAAAGTTACACTATTATATGTCTGCTTTTGCATATAGTGGAAAGTACAAGTTCCAAGAAAGTATGTTGAATGTTTTTTCATTATTTGCTTTGAGGTTTTTCTTCATTTTCTTTCTTCTTTTAAGTTAATACCAATGCCTATAATTCATTATACCTTAGAGTGTGTTTTTCCTATTATGTCTTCGTTTAGTGATGCTTAGTCCCTTTTTCGGCATTGAATTTCTCCAATATTTGTGCATGCCACATCGTATTTGGTGTTGCAATCCTATGACACAACATATTTGTATCAAAATATTTAAATAGATTTCATTTTTTAGGTGGTCGATCGAAATCATAATAATATCATCAATTCATCCTACCATAGAATCATTTTCATGTCTTTGTTTGTTGATACTTCATTGATTTTTTTTGGGAGGGGGGGGGGGTCATGGGATATTCTCGTGCATATGTCCATGTGACATCGTATTTGTTATTGCAATATCTCACACAATATATTTTAGTAATAATTATTAAACTTACGTTACTATATGCTTGTTCTTGCATATTGTGCAATGGTGCAAGTTCTATGAAATATGTGGCAAATTTTTGCCATCATTTGATTTTGAGTTTTTTTTCTTCATTTTGTTTCTTATTTAAGGTAATACCAAAGCCCTTAATTCATTCTATCATAGAATATAAAAAATTGTCTTTGTTTTTATTTTATTATGTCCTTGCTTATTGATGTTTAGTTGATTTTTTGGGGTAGTGCAGTTTTCCAGCGCATGTGCCATCTTATTTGATGTTGCAGTTAGGTGACACACTTGGCGTTAGGAAATTAAAATAGAATATATTTTGGTATGTGATCTACTTGAGTCATCATAATGATTAGAGCTACACTAATATAGGCATGTGGTTGCATATTATGGAACTATGCATGTCTTGGAATTCTTTGGTGAATTATAGTTATTATTTGCTTTGAGTTTCTTCCTTCATTTCTTTCTTATTTTAGGGTCATACCAATGCCCTTAATGCTTTCTACCTCGGAATAACACCGATTTTTGTTTTTTCTTCGGGTTATCATGTGCTTTCTCATTCATGCTTAGTCGATCATTTTGGAATCAAATTTTCTCCTATATTTATGCATGTGCCATTATATGTTGTGATCGAGTGTCACTACTTAATTTTGTGCTACAAACTTAAAATGTAATCTTTTTGTAATTGGTATACTTTAACGTAATAATTATTAAATTTGCACTAGTTTACAATTGTTTTTCTACATTTCCAAGTGAGTCAAAGTTCAGATATATAGGGGTTGATTGGTTACAGGTTCTCCTTGACACCTCTTTGGGCAAAATGAGGACGAAAATCTTACTCATTATTGTGGCGGGATTGGCATCTCATGATGATGCAATCCATGGCACCAGGAAAGAAATAGCCTCACATTCGATAGATGCAAATTTTGTGAGCACATGCACCAAGGCCTTGCTATCCTGGCTCTTAAATGTCGCTTTAAGATCTGCGTGACACAACTAACTTATTTTGTAGTTCAAACCTTTGTAGAGTGACAAATCTTTCTAACTAGAATCTAGGATAAATCTTTCAGAATTTTTGATCTGACATAAATACTGAAAATAAGATTTTTCAATCAAACAAAATGTATTTTGTATATGTATGTTGGACCAAAAAATCTAGAAGTTTTATCCTACATTCTAGTTGGAAAGCTTCGTTGTTCTGTAAAAGTTTGAACTTCAATACATGTTCTATATGAGAGAAACAAAAATGAAAAATGTACTTGCATGGATCGCGATACGAGGAATGGATGGCTAGATAAGAAAAATAGTGATGGGCGCTGCCCAGGTCGAGATATTTTGACGGTCTTCGGTGGTAAATCTCCTATTGGAGTAAAAAAAAAGTCAAAAATTTTAGAAAAAATCAATGCCTTGTGGCTTTGGTATTGTTATTACTTATGAAGAAGAAGAAGTGAAGAGCATGTTTGAAAACTATGACGTGGAGAAGGCCAAAGCTATGTGCTCCCTACATCCTGACGAGTATACGTGGCCATACCTCGGACTGGGTTGGGCTCCGGATCAGGCCTGACAAAGCCCGCGGCGAAAAAACAGGCCCGTGCCTGGCCCGGTCCGGCCATCGGACCTGAATTTGAGGCTCAAAACCAACCCATGTGAGGAAAATCCCATCGGGCCTCGGGCCGTCGGGTCGGGTCCTTCCCTAGATTGCAAAAATGTGAGGTCCAGCCCGTCACATGAGAGGAAAAGCCCGTCGGGTCGGACCCTTCCCCAAACTGCAAAAGTGTCATGTCCAAGCCCGGTCCGGTCCGGCCCGGCCTGGCCTGTGGACAAGGTTTGGCCGGGTAGGGTCGGCTTTTTCGTGTCGGGTTGGATCGAGCCAGTCAGATCGGGTATCTCATGGCCAGGTATACCGACGAGCCATTTTTTCGACAAGGATCCTCATAAGCCAAGCTAACCACCATAGCCAAATCACAAGGAAACAAAGTGTTGCGAGCTGATGGCTTCCGAATGTAATTATGACGCTGATTAATTCGGGTACTCAGGTTCAGGACGTACAAGTGTTGCTGTCGTTGTTTTCTTCCTGAAACAAGTTGGAAAGAAAGATAGATGTCCAAATCCCCGCGCTTTCGAGCTACACTCGGATTCAAACTCGACAGATATACTCCTGGTTGCCCCGTCTCTTCTTTCTTGCTCGCCCAATTCCCGATCCATTTCAATCTCATCGCCATCCTCATCCTCCCTCTCGCCGCCGGATCGTTGCTCCCGCGACTCCACCGCCGCGACCATGGCCGGCACCACGGTGCTTCCGTCGTCTCTGCTCCCGCGCCGTAGCGCCGCCGACAACGACGACGACCTGCACTCCTTCTCCTCTCGCGTGTGCCTAAACCCTACCCTGATGGCGAACCCCGCAGCTGCCAAGAAGCCAAAGCGTCCCGGATCCGAGCGCGAAGTGCAGCCGCCGGCGCCAAAGCGCGTACGCGGTGTCAGCTCCGGGGGCGAGCTCCATGTCGCGGTGGCCACCAACATCAAGAACAGCAGCGAGCTTCCGTGTCCCAGCAGCGGCAAGGATCAGAACCAGCTCGCGATCAAGAACCAGGTCGGCGAATCTCCGGAGAGCGCGACGCAAACGAAGCCGCAGCTCAGCATGCGCGAACTGATCGCGAAAGCTCGCCTCAGCATGGCTCTCCGCGACAAGGCTCGCTCTGCCTCCCAAGAGGAGGCCAGCCGTCTGCGTGAAATCGAGCGCAGCCGAGCGGAGGCCCGGCGGAAGTTGGAGCAGATGGCGGACACCGTGCAGTTCAACGACCCCTGGATCCATTACTCCGACGTGACCAAGTCCCCTGAGGAGCTGCTCCAAGCAAGACAGCAAGCATGGCGTTATCAAGCTCGGCGCATCGAGATGGCTCATCGACGGGACTATGCCCAAGCGATGCAAATCCACGGATGAGTGCTCAAGTGATGGAAGCCTTGTTGATCTTGGTGCTAGTCTTGCTTAGCTGAGCAAAGCAGAGGAAGCAGAGTCTGGAGACTGCAGTAGTAGTCTTGGTTGCAAGTGTGTAGGAGTATTTCACTAGCACGTTTTTCAGTAGTGCGAGTGAGATTCTTAGTTTGCGCATTAATTAGTGTGCATTACGATCACAGTTGATCAATTGTAAAAGCACTGGATGTGATGATCCCACCAAGAAGATCACTTATGTGCATGTACTACTATTCCAGATTACTTGTATTTTCCTGGAGAAGAACAGATTTGTTGTCTGAATTTTGCAACTGCTGCAAATTTCATTCAGTACAGTTGGTGTCAATGCCGGACCAGTTTCATGACACAATGTACGGAAAATCAATACTTGACGGCAATGGTGTTCGCTTCACTTAATTAGCATATTCATCTGAGTTAAGGGAATTACAATGCATGATGCAGTATCTGAACTCATACTACACTGCTCCTCTGTACTTTCAGCGTCAACATACACAGGTATTGTACTAGAAATGGAAAGATTAGATCTGCTCTGTACAAGTTTTGTAGGGGCGACTGATTCTTGTTGTCTGACTTGTAGAAACTCTGAACTTCAGGGTTAATATTGATGTTTCCTTTCCTAAATAGCATTTGTCATCAGCAGTTAAACGAACTACCAGTTAAAAAGATAGTACAGTATGATCAACTTCAACGGTCAAAACTTGCCCAGAGACACCGTCATCCATCTTCGCCTCCATTTGGCCATCACCAGTCATTTATCTCCAATTCTCAAGGCAAAACTACCAGCAAGACATTCAAAATACTGGCCATCACGGTCGGTGTGACCTACTGACAATAGTTCCTACCCTACGAACTAACAGGGTGTTATCCTCACAATTGATCCATTAATGCAAGAGATTTTGGTAAATGTAATCGCATTGGATCTGATTATTAATGCAAACATCTGCCAGTAGATCTCTTTCTATGTTATCATCTGATGTATGCACCCTTCTATTAACATTGTTTTCATGAATAATGTCTGGCACACGATCGCACCAAGTAGATTGCTTTTGCGCTCGAACTGTTCCAATAGACTGTTGTTTTTAGAAGAAAAAGTTTACATCTCAACAATGCAGAATTTGTTTGTCGTATCAGGACTTCAGGAGGGCACCAAAAAGCTCATGTGCACTTGCTCTCTCAATTTTGCAACTGCTGCAATTTTTGTTCAATACGATTGGTGCCAATATCAGACCAATTTCATGTCACATTGCAGAGAAAATCAATACTACTTGAAAACAATGGTTTTTACTTCATTGAATTCACATATTGTTTTTTTTAGTTGATGAACTCATATATACAGTGAGATAGATCCATTGGGTTACAATGGAACTACAATGCCTGATACATCATCTGCATTCACAGTACACAACTTCGCTCAAATTCAACTCAATTACAAACGTTGGCAACATTCACAAGTATTGCAGTTCTTCCTCTTCCTCTATAATTCAGAGTGAACGGGAGCAGCAGCCAACAACGTCAAAGCCAACTGGGGCGGCCTCGGCAGAGAACCTGAGCAGCATCTTCCAACCCAACCCAGCATCAACGTGGCACGACCCGGTGGTGCGGAGTAGAGCAATAGAACAGGTGTAAATAATATAAGCAAGTGCAAATAGACGTATGGAAATCTGTTCACTCATAGTAAAATGTGTGATGTGATTGGTCTTGAAAGTCTGTTTAGATTTTCCTTATATTTAAAAATTATATTTCTGTTGACTTTTTCTCTGGAAACTCATAGATGCATTGACCTACACAGGCAATAGAATTAAAATTGTTTCGCTGGAAACTCGATGCTTTTAGTTGCAGGAGGAATGGTAAGAGTTTGACATCAGTATCGTGTCTTCGAAGAGGAAAGGTACTATTAGGCTGAGTTAAACGTATTCTGTAGATATGTATAATGACTCTTGAACTACATACCAGTGTCCAAGAAAGTATTGTTTCATTTCTTTTAATCTGATGACAAATACCAATGTACAAAATGGGTGTTTATTAGTTTTCTGGAGCCATTGTTCTATCACTGAAACTGAACTCTGAGTGGACAATAAAGTTATATTGTTTGATGAAATTATCTGTCCTCACCCCGATCTGATGTCGTTTCTCTTGCCCCTCGAGTGTTACAGAATTCACGTATTCAGTGAGGTAGATCATGAACCAGAGATGGAGAGGGGAAAACCAGGAGTAGGCACTTTGACACTGAAATGGAAAGGATTACTACTACCTCGTTCCAAATTATAAGATATTTTTTAGGCCATTTTAGCCTACCAAAACATCTTATAATTTGAAACATAGGAAATAGATTAGTAGAAGTGTAGGCCTCGATGTATTTTGTATATATTCGAGATATATATCAAGACCAGTATTTTGTATAGTGAAAATAAATATGTTTCTGTGGTACCAGCTACCAGACTGATTTTCCATGAGCTACATTGTAATTCAAAGGTGTGATGTTTCATGTTTTGTTGTTCCTATTTTCTACTGCATCCAGAGATAGGGATCTGGAACTCCAAGAAGCAGCAATCACAGAACTCCGAGTTAAGATTTGTAGATGCACATGGTACAAACACATCTGTATCTCAAAATAAGCGATGTTCAAGATTTTAAAAAAGTTCTGAATGCACCATGCGGTTTAAGATGTTTAACTCTGCAGTGAAGGCCAGAAAGTTAACAATGCATAAGGATATTAGAGTGGACAAGTTTCCAGTTAGAAACAGACGGAAGATCTTGGTACCTGAAGCAGACAAAATGGGGAATCAGACTCGGATTCAAATTGCTTGGAAAGATGGAAAGATAGCTGTCAATTTGAATCTTGAGACTCGGATTCAAAAACGAAGATGCGCGTTTTAGCTATGCCGGCGCCGACTCGGATTCAAATTGCTTGCCGCCTCTTCTCTCTCCCGCGTTCAAATCCAGCTTAGTTCGCCAGCGCATCGTGGGCCAACTCGGATTCAAACCCTAGCTAGATATAGTGGTTGCCGCCAGTTCCCCAATTCCCCATCCATCTCATCGGCCTCCACCGCGTCCTCTTCCTCCCTCCCGCCGCCGGATCCCTGCTCTCGCGATCGTTGCTCTTGCGACTTCGCAGCCACGACCATGGGCGGCACCACGGTGCTTCCGTCGTCTCTGCTCCCGTGCCGTAGCAGCGCCGCCGCCGACGACGACCTGCACTCTTGCTCCTCCCGCGTGAGCTTAAACCCCGCCATGATGGCGAACCCCAAGGCTGCCAAGAGGCCAAAGCATCCCGGATCCGTGTGCGACGTGCAACCGCCGCCGGCGAAGCGCGCACGCGGTGCCTGCTCCGGGGGCGAGCTCCATGTCGCGGTCCCTGCCAACATCAAGAACAGCAAGCTTCCGTGTCCCAGCGGAGGCAAGGATCCAAACCTCCACCCCTCTGCGATCAAGAACCTGCAGGTCGCCGAATCTCCGGCGACCGCGAAGCAACCGAAGCCGGAGATGAGCATGCGCGAACTGATCGCGAAAGCTCGCCTCAGCATGGCTCTCCGCGACAAGGCTCGCTCTGCCTCCTCCGAAGAGGCCAGCCGTCGGCTTGACATCGAGCGCAGTAGAGCAGAGGCCCGGCGGAAGGTGGAGCAGATGGTGGACACCGTGCAGTTCAATGACCCCTGGATCCATTACTCCGACGTGACCAAATCCCCTGAGGAGCTGCTCCAAGCAAGACAGCAAGCATGGCGTTATCAAGCTCACCTCATCGAGATGGCTCGTCAACGGGACTATGCTGAAGCGGTGCAAATCCACGGATGACTGCTCAAGTGATGCAAGCAGAGGAAGAAATCATGAGTAGTCTTGCTTAGCTGACCAAAGCAGAGGAAGCAGAGTCTGCACTCTGCACTCTGCAGTGCTAGTGTTGCTTTGCTGAGAAAAGCAGAGTTGTCAGTGGTAGTCTTGGATGCAATCGTGTAGGAGTATTTCAGTAGTGCGAGTGAGATTCTTAATTTCTCCTTTAAGTAGTATGCATTATGATCACAATTGATCAATTAATGCAAGGGATTTTTTTAATGTAAAACCATTGGATCTACCACGTATTTCTATCTTTACGTCTGATGTATGTTCACTCCAGTTAACATTTTCTTCATGATTAACAACATGGACGCGATTCCACCAACAAGATTGCATTTTGTGCTTGAACTATTCCAGATACGTATGCTCCCTACACCTTAACAATGCAGAAGCGGTCAGAGGTATTTTTGTTTCGCTACATTACTAGCGGGTCCATGTGCGGCGCTGATGGCTTTCTTTGTTCGAATTTACATTTTCATAGTAGTTTTTTACTTGTTTTCTTCAATCGTGGAGATTTCCATTTACATCTTTTGTTCAGCAACAAAGTGCTGTGTGCACCAAAACAAACAACAATAATAATAAAGACAATCTTAATAGGAACGCCGCTTGGGTACAACCCCTAAACATATAAAGGGTAATATAGACATTTGTCAAATCGCACCCACTTTCGTATGTATGATGGGTTGACTGCCGAAACGTATATGTCATACATGGAAGGATCTTTTGCTAAAGCGGATACAATAACATGCTGGCCCATTACGACACATTTTACTAAAAGAAATAAAGAATTAAAAGGGAGAGAAGGGATCAATCTCGGGTCTGCTGGTTGCTAACCGGCACTGCAAGCCACTGAGCCACAATCGACTTTGTGATATGATAGTAGAGTGTGATTTACTTGAGGATAAAAAGGCGCTCTTTTCTCATTATTTATTGTTTTTGCTCATTTTTTGTTTCTTTTTCATTTTTCTTTTTCTTTTTTTAGATGCTCGCTCTTTATATATTTGTTCAATTTTTTAAAAAGTTTGCTTTTTCAAGTGACCCCGATTATTCTTCATTGCTTGTATGACCAATTCAAGGCATCATGCCAAGTTGTTTTCGTTTTCGATAAAATTTTCATTTTCTAAAGTTTTTCGGTCAAAAAGGACCGATAAATGGTCGTACGTTTTGCAACTTGCATATGATGTTGAAAATCATCCAAACCTGACATAGATGTGGCCTATCATGGGCATGCTCATTTGCTTGCAAATGTTGAGGTCATTTCAAGGGAGTCCAACAATAAACCATGTTGAACGGAGAGTGTTCGGTTAGGCCAGAAGGTTCTGTCTAAGAGCATATTGTTTGTTTGTTGACATCCTTGAAATCACCCTAATTTTTTTCATGGCCTTGTATGAACTACTCAAAACACCATGCCAACTTGTTTGGGTTTCGACAAGTTTTGTATTTTCCGGATTTTTTTTGGTCAAAAGGATCGGCAAATGGACGGACGTGTCAGCAACTTGCATACTGTGTAGAAAAATGTTCAAACTTGACATGGATACTACATCAGGAATGCCTAGCAGTAACAGGCGCAAAAAGCCTAGTAGTGGCGGCAAGGCTCTGAGGGGCGCCCGCCACCGACCTCCTCCAACTGCTATTATGGTATCAGTGACGGGCAGGTCGCTGGCCATTGGTTGGGGGGAGGGGCGCAACAGTGCTTGTCACTGGTTATCCTCCACCGATGGTGAGCAATACAACCCTGCCTGCACCTACTTGTTCATGTTCCAATGGCGGGCGTAGTGGCTTCATGGCAGCAACGGCATAAATTGTCTTGTCGTCGATACGCGATAACCCAAAAGTGTAGGGGATCGCGACAGTCTTCACAGGTAGTATTTCACCCGAATTTATTGATTCTACACGATTTTAGTAACAGGTGTGATAGCAGTAACAATAACAGTGATAGCAGCGATTTTGGTAACAGTAGCAACGGTGACAATTTAGTAGCAGGTGTAACAGTAGTAGCAATAGTAGTAACTTAGCAAAAGTCAGTATATGTGAAGCGTAGGCACGTGGATCAGCAGTGAATAATGATTTAGATGACATTGATCATATAAGAGTTACACAGTAGGGCGACAAAGGACTAGCTCCAATTCATCAATATAATGTAGGCATGTATTCCGTATATAGTCATACATGCTTGCGATAAGAACTTGCATGATATCTTTTGTCATACCCTCCCGTGGCAGTGGGGTTCGATTGGAACTTATGGATATTAAGGCCTCCTTTAATAGAGAACTAGAACAAAGCATTAACACATAGTGAATACATGAACTCCTCAAACTACGACAATCATCGAAAATAATCCTAATTATTGTCACCTTGAGGTATGCATATCAAGACACGTAATAGGTAACTATAACTTGCAAGATAGGATCAAAATCACTCTTATATTCGTGAAAACATAATAGGTTCAGATCTGAAATCATGGTCCGGGGCCTTAGTGACAAGCATTAAGCATAGCAAAGTCATAGTAACATTAATCTGAGAACATAGTTGATACTAGGCATCAAGCCCTATCAAACTTAACTCGATTACATGATCAATCTCATCCAATCCCACTGCTGTCCAGCAAGCCTACAAAGGAATTACTCACTTCCTATGGTGAGCATCATGGTGGTGTTGATGGAGAAGGGTTGGTGATGACGACGGCAATGAATCCCCTTCTCCGGAGCCCCAGACGGACTCCAGATTAGCCTCCCGGAGGAAGAACAGGATGGGGCGGCGGCTCCGTCTCATAGAACATGATGAAAACTTCTCTCTTTTTTTTTCTCTCAAAGAATATGAATTTATAGGTCTGGAAGTAAGTTGAGAGGAGTCTCAAGGGCCCCCCAAGCCATCAGGGCGCGCCCTAGGGGGGCGTCATGTTGGCTTGTGGCCCCCTAGCACTTCCCTCCATCGGGTCCTTTCTCCATAAATCCTAGTTTCCCCCACAGTTAAGGTGGGGAGGAAATCCTCGAATTCCTCAGGCTTAGGATCACTCACTTACCCATCACAAGGAAGAAAGCATATTTCACAAAATCAGTCTAGAGGCAATTCATAAGTAGTTGCATATAAATTAAAACGTACGATGGGAGCATCGGGAGTGTTTATGTAATAAAAGTTTTGAACGAAGGAATTAGTGAGGAGATAGTATTAGTCACACTCATCTTCGAGGAAGTTGGTCAGCCCAGCATTTGCAATAAACTTCATGAATTCATCAACAAAACCATCTTCACTCATGAAGGGTGTATGCGGCCATTCACACGGCCTAACCTCTGTGTTGCGAGAAATGTTGATGTCGCTATCACGAGTCCTTCCTGTAACTCCCTTAGGACTCCGGCTTGAAGAACCCTTCCTTGAGGAATATCTCCTTAGGAAATCCGTTTCCCTACACACAATTTATGAAACTTTTGGGCCACAAAAACCATGTTAATAAAACTTTGCAAGATTGATAGTAACTACTCCAATGGGTACTTAGAGGCTATATCAAGCATTCATGCTACTTGGGACTCAAAGATTTTAACATGCAAGCTCATGTTCTACAGCACCAAGTGGAGCAATTAAAGCAAAATATAAACTACTAACTAAAAAACTAATTGGAGGGGCGGAGGAGTCACATACCAAGGAGCAATTCCCTCAAAACAGTTTTGGAAACGGAATCCCGAGCAAAGAGATCGAACATTTTAGTTTCTAGGGGAAGAACACGGGAAATAGAGTGCTAGGAAATTTTTACTAGAGGTAGGAGATGATGTGAGCTGAAGAGATAAGGCACGGGGTCCTGTGGGCCCCATAAGCCATCAGGGCGCTACCCGAGGGGGGCGCCCTGTTGGCTTGTGGACCATAGGTGCACCCCCCTGCTGCACTTTTTACTCTGAAAATTTTAATTTATTCCAGAAAAAATCGTGTTAAAATTGGTGGCGGTCTAAGAATTTTAATTTTTGGGTCATTTTTCTAGTTCACAAAAAACTCGGAAAACGGGAAATTCATTTTATTTTATTTTTATACAGCTAAAATAATAGTGAATAAACTTGGGGTACAAAGAGATGTGAAAACTAAATTCATCAATCTCATGTATTTTGAAAAGGATCCATTAATAAGATTGATCAAATCTTATTAATAACCGATTCTGATTAACATGAAACCGAAGAACTTTTATATGATACTAGGTTACCTCAATGGGGATTTGCATGTCCCCAACAACAAGGTTATAGTATTTCTTTTTCTTGGCAGTAGGTAGAGGGATTTGAAAGTCTTCGATGATGACCATGGCACAATGCTTAATAACATTAATATAATTTACCAAATTTTGCTTCTTTGGAAAATGCACGGTATGTTGCTTCCCATGGACATTGAAGGTAACCTTGCTTTTGTTGCAATCAATAATAGCCTCTACAGTATTTAAAAAGGGTCTACCAAGGATGATCTACATTGAAGGTAACATTGCTTTTGTTGTGATCAATATATATTGTCATCCTCGGGCATATCAAGAATAACAAAGTATGTTAAGCTAGTAACATTTGCAACCACAACGGGAACATCCTCGCAAATACCAATAGGTAGAGCAGTGGATTTATCAGCCATTTGCAAATATATCTCATTTGGTGTAAGCTTATTCATTTCAAGTCTTTTATAAACGGAGAAAGCCATAACACTAACACGGGCTCCTAGATGACATAAAGCAGTTTTGACATAATTTCTATTGATAGAGCAAGGTATAGTGGGGATACCAGGATCTTCCAACTTCTTAGGTACTCCGCCATCAAAAGAATAATTAGCAAGCATGGTGGCAATTTTAGTTTCAGGTATCTTTTTTTGTCGGTAATAATATCCTCCATATACTTAGCATGCGGAGGCATTTTCAATATATCAGTCAAGCGAATATGCAAAAAGACAGGTCTAATCATTTCAGGAAAGCGTTCAAAATCTTCATCATCCCTACTTTTGGAAGACTTTTGAGGGAATGGCATAGGTTTTTGAACCCATGGTTCTCTTTCCTTACCATGTTTTCTAGCAACAAAGTCTCTTTTATCAGAGCGTTTATTCTTAGGAGGTGGGTTATCAAGACCCTCGACATGTTATATTTCTATATCATTGTCATGTTCTTTATTACTATCCAGTGGGAACATCTACATGCACCCTATTATTTGCACCTTCATTTTCATCATCAGAAATAGAAACATCATTGTGATTCTTCTCATCAGCATTTTCCAACATATTATTTAATAGATTTTCAGCCTGTTCAATGGCTCTTACCATGAAAACACAACCATCACAACTATCTAGGAAATCCTTAGAAGGGTTTTTTATTCCATCACAAAAGATATCGAGAATTTCATTTTTCTTAAGAGGACAATCAGGCAAAGCTCCTAGTAACTAGAGAAGCCTCCCCAAGCTTGAGGAGATTCTCTTCTTTAATTTGTGCAAAGTTAAATATTTCTTATAAGGCAACTTTTTCTTATGAGCAGGAAAATATTTTTTAGAAAAGAAATAGAGCATATCTTGGGACTACATATGCAACCAGGGGCAAGAGAAGGGAACCATTCCTTGGCCTCGCCTTTAGCGAGAAATGAAAGAGCTTAAGGATATAATAGTATCGTATCTTTTCAACATTGGTAAACAAGGCAACAATATCATTTAGTTTCATAAGGTGTTCTACCATAGTTTAATTTTCATAGCCATGGAAAGGATCAGATTCCGCTATAGGAATCAGTTCAGGGTCTATAGAAAATTCATAGTCTTTATCAGTAACAAGTATAGGAGAAGTAGCAAATTTAGGATCATATTTGATTTTCTCCATCATAGATTTTTCTTTTAGTTTGCCTAGTAATTTCTTCAAATCATCTCTATCATTACAAGAAATAAAGTCCCTAGCTACTTCACCATACATAATATAACCTTCAGGTACAAAAGTAAATTCATATCCATTAGGTGGATGAGGTATAACAAGTAATTCCAAGTCTTCATCAGTTTCAACATCTTCGAGTTCGTCTGCAAGCATTGACGCCTTCGTTTTAATTATACGTAAGTAACAAAAAGCTTCTCGAACATATTTTAGGTGTGTTGCGGATGGTAGAAGTGACGACCAACATTCTCTTCACATACACGTAGGAAAATTATCTGCCATCTACAAACAAAAACAAATGTTAGTTTATGATCGAAACAATAAAATTAAAAGAATCATATGAAAATCCTAAATTCTAAATGGCGCATACCAAAAGTTTATGAGGCCAATCTCGAGGAAAGGGATGTGGCGTCTATATACTGAATTCCACTTACGTTGTATCTTACCAGCGCAAGCAAGAATAGCAACAACATCTGCAAAAATTTAATCAAAGTGAGACACTCAGTTGTATGGAGTAATATGCAAGAACAAAGTTAAAGATGGTGCACCATTGATACTTTTTTCCCGTAGAATATTGTCACAAACTGTGGGCCTAGGTGGGTTGGGCCAGTGGTTGGGTCGGGTGGTCTAAGTGCACGGTGCACTTAGGCCCTTTTCCTTTTCTTTCTTTTCTTATTTCCTTTTTTCCTTTTTTCCTTTTTTGTTTCTGTTTTTATTTATTTTAGTAACAAGATTCGTTTGCAAAATTATGGCACAAGGTCCATCATTCATTTTGCAGTTTATGACACAGCCACAAAAAGTTTGGGGCCCATTTGGAAATTGGGGTAATTTTCATAACTAAGAAGGTATTTAATTAATTATTTTGGCATGTTTTATTATTATTTGGAGGCACTTAAATACTTGGAAAAAATGGTTTCAACTTTACAATCGTTAGGTAAATATTACAAGGCCATCACGATTTTAGTTTTCATGTTTGACAAAATATTTAATCCACTTGTTAAAGGAGTTTGAATTTTAAAGGGAATTTAAAATGAGATATGATCCAAAGATTGATCAAGTACTGTATAGCAAAAGCATTTAGCTTAATCTTTGCTATCTAGCTTAATTACAATGATCACTCTAGCCTAATCTAGGATGTCACACAACTACTCAGTAATCTGGTGGACCATATGTGCAGGGACGAAGCCAACATGCAAGCATACGGGGGGCAAGTTTGTTCATGGAGGAGGCAAAGTTCATATGAAGAAAAAAAGTAGCTACAACAACCATTGTTATAGTAGAAAAATCAATTTGTTAGGGGGTCTAGCCCCCCCTTGTCCCCCCCCCTAGAATCGTCCCTGCATATGTGGACCCACAATAGAAATCAAAAAGCAGATGATTAATTGTGCACTTCAAATAAAATTGATGTAAAACACTTTTTATGTTAGGTAACAACATTTATTTTACGTGCGACGTCTATTATCGGATGATCTACGTGCATGACTTTGTATGAATTTGAGAGTCCAGATATAAGGTATATGCATGCACGAAACAAAATATGAAAGAACGTTTGGATGCGTTCGCGGACGTGTCCGGAGGCATGTCCACGGGCGTATAGGGGGTTGGATTTGTCTAGTCCGGCTGTAAATGCTCTAAAGAGATATATCCATGCTTGAGATTCATCATCACATGAATAGAAAAGGTAAAATGGAAAATTTTGAGCGAAGAACGAAACTAATTCACAAAATGAATTATCTGTAAAAAAATTATCCATCTACCTTTTTATGACGTTTTTGTCTTAGACGCCACACTACACTGAATGACGTCCGATACTACGCCGTGTGGCGTTCTAGACCTAATATGACGCCTAAGACATAGACGCCACAGTATACTGTGTGGCGCCTGCCACACTATACTGTGTGACGCCTAATGCAAAGGCGCCACATAATATGATGTGGCGCCTTACTGTCGAGAGCCCCACAAAGGAATCGGCTGCGTGATTTTTTTTACACATAGTTTAATTTATGAAATACTTTGGTCGGCAGGTCAAATTTATTAATTTTGCCAATAGAAAAAACATACTAGATGTATTCCTGCATCGCTGCTCCACATCCAGTAATCAAACAAATAAATGCAACAATAACCAGGATCGGACGAAGGGGCCAAAATATCATGGTGATGATAATTACATGGACGATGACAGGTGCTTTTGGCCGCACTAGATGCATCATGCCCACTGTTCCAGGGACAGTGGGAGGAATCAGGCTACAGTAAGCAGACCCGTAAACAAATGGCAAGTTGGTCGCTCATTCATCACTCACCACCAGCAGCTAGCACCACCCTGCGTCTGCGCAGAAGCACACACAAAAAAAAACGTCGCCGTAGTTTATTTCCCCTCTTCCCGCGTCGTGATCAGAGCGCAGCAGCGGCGGAGGCGCACCGAGCAGCGGGACCCGGCGGGCAACGGCCGGCTGGCGTCGCCCGGCCCGTCGCCGTCGCGGCGGGGGCCATCGCTGCTCGCCGCGGCTAGACGATCGAACGAGCTCTGTTGTTGCGTTGCGCCCGTACGCTGACGCCCCGCTCCACGTGATGGAGGGCCCCTCCTCCTCCTCCTGTCTCCGACGGGGAAAGACGGAAGAACGAGAGCGAGCCGGGCCGTCGTGTCCGCGGCGGTGAGCGGCGACCCCGACCGCCGTCGCTATTGACGATGCCACCATGGTCCAAGGGAGGTGGGGGCAGGGCGGGGGAGCGGAACGAGCCGCGGAGTCGCACGCGGCCTTGGCCTTGGCCTTTTCTTCCTCTCTCTCTCTCATTTTTTCCTTCACCCGGCGGCATCGACTAGGACGGAGGGGAGCAACGCTTCGCGGAGGCGAGGAGCCTTGAGCGACTCGGTCGGGGCGGCGCGCTTTGTCTTTGCTCGAACAGGGACGTCTGCGCGCAGGCGCAGCGGATGGCAATTGGCGACGGTGCATGGCCCGCCATTGTCGCCGAGTGCGTGCTCTTCCCCCGTTCTGCGGCTTCGCTTTACGGGGAAAGCGACCCGCCATGTTGTTGGTCTGTTCGTCTGGGCCTGTCAGGGCCCAGCCTCCCTCCAGGGGCCCTGCAATGAGCAATAGCCTCTCGCGCGGGAGGATTGGAAATCGTGTGATGATTGGGGGCGTGGATGCTGCTGGATATACCCTCTCCTCCCATTTCACAACAATAATGATAAATAATGTACTATGTGAAAAATCAGCGGTGGAGGCTAAAGATTCCGTAGCAGTTGGGCAAAAGCCAAATGGTGCTTTGGGTCCGTTCGTGGCCAGACATTGCGTCGTGGAGTGGTCTTACAGCCAGGCTGGAAATGCCTTCACCGCCAGTCACTCATCTACTCCTACTTGGTAGATATGTGGGGCCGAGGTACTCCAAGTTTGTAACATGGTTATGTGGGGCGGAGGCTGACGCCAAAAAGGCGCGACGTCGAGCGGAGGAGGAGAAGAAGACGGCGATATAATATTACAGCGACAGATGCGTTCGCCTCTTCGCCAGATGACATCTCCTCTTCGCGCTATGCAGGACATGATCTCCTCTTCTTCTGAAACATAGCAAGGAAATCCCGTCCTGCATGCTCCGGAAAACTATGATAAAGGAAATCGCAGATGTCATAGAATGAGCTAGTGAGCATTAGGTAGGAGGAACTAAGACGACGAAAAGAAGTTACGGAAAAGGTCATGCTTTTTGCCAGCGACTTGTGCGGCTACTGCACCGATGGTGATGTGCGAGCCTTTTCAAAGGAAAGGTGAGCCGAGGCGAGGCGAGGCGAGCAGAATAGTCGAAACAAAAGGGACGGATCAAACGTCATTCATCGCACGCAGCAGCGAAAAAAAGAATGCATCTTCTTCGTGTCCCTTTCCAGCAATATCCCAGGCGGATTTCTTCCGTCCAAACGATCGAGCCGCCGAGCAGCATCATCTCAAGTAGAAAGTCGTGCGTCTTTCTTTTTTTTTTTTTAACTGCACGCACGAGGTACAGCCTAGACTCTAGAGCACCTAGCTTGTTCACCGGTACATCAGTGCTAGTACGCTGGCAGAGAGTGCACAAAAGAGCGTGCAGGGCTCGAAGAAGATTCATATCATGTTTTTGCACCCCTTCTTTTTGTACACTCCTGTCCAACAAACTTGGAGTACCTCGGCCTCTGCATCACAAGATGCACATAACCATTCATCTATTTTCTTTTAAAAAAAGATATTCTTCGGCCTCTGCATCAATATGATGCATGCAACCATGTTACACTAGTAGAAAAAAGGGCTTAGGTTCAGATCTGAAATTCCATTAATCCCAATTCGTGAGGTCAGGACGCTAGCCGGACCTCGTGGGTCATTGGTCCCGGTTCCAGACACGAACCGGGACCAATGGGCCTCGCTCGTGGCCCACAACCATTGGTCCCGGTTTATGGCTTGAACAGGGACCAAATGGTGTCCTTTAGTCCCGGTTCGAGCCACAAAACGAGACTAATGGTTGGCTTATATATACCCCCTGCCAGCGAGCAGAGCAATGCACTGCTCTGTTTTTTTGACCGACCGCTGGAGAGATTTGTGGTGCTCTAGCTCACCTCGTATGCATATGAGGTGTTCGATGAAATGCCCGAGCCACACTTAAGCTTTCTCCTCTGGAAGCTCATTGTCCAAGCTCAATTTTCCTCAAGATTTGTCTAGGTTTGGCGGTCTGTGTTGTCCCGTCCCGTCCTCACCGCCGTCGATCGCCCGCGCCCATCATGACGCCGGCACCTCCGTGGTTAGCCTCTTCTTCTTATCTTCTTTCTAAAAGATAAAAGTTCTTACTTGTATGATTTAGATAGATACTTGTGTAATTTTCTTACTTTTTTTTTGTTATTATACAGTGCGATGGTTTTGGTATCCGCCTTCGTTGGCCCTCGTCCTGTCTATGATTCGGATGTGGTATATTTATCTTTTATAACTATGTGTTTTATTTAGTGTTTATGACAATTATGTCGACCAACATGACATGGATTTTTTAATCTAGGAGGTATGTGAACCAAAAATTCCAACCGACATAGAAATTCTTGTTGAGAAGTTAAATTTGGTTGAAAAAGAAAACAATTACTTGAAAGAAAAATTACAAAAAGATGAAGAGGAGAAGATGAAATTGGAGTTGAATGTTGTCGATGTCGTCGACGATCACAAGATCAAGATGGATGCAATGCGTTTAAAGATTAGAAAGATTAGAAAATATGACATTCATACCGAGGCTGGTATTATTATGTCGTTGGATCAATTGGTACCTTAGTTGTGGTTATGATCGCATTTGTTGTTGCATTTTTTTTTTAGTTTCGATGTATGTTTTAATTAGATGCTCTAGAGAGATATATGTTGTTCAATAATGAGAACTATGTATGAACGTTACGTATTTATTTTGATCACTACTGTACTTCTGGATTTAATGTGATGATGAATTTCTATTAATTTGGTCACTTTTCTATTCATGTTATGTTGTAATGGTTTTTAATACATTTTATTATATAACGCACGCAGATGAACCGACAATGGATGTACGGTGACCGACACACCTTCGAGTATATTAAGGGCCTGCATAATTTTTTTGAAGCGGCTGAGGCAAACAAGGATAATGGTTTTATGCATTGTCCATGTACTGTCTGTAGGAATACAGAGGCTTTCTCCAACTCTAAAACCCTTCACTTTCACCTGCTTGAGAAGGGTTTTATGCCACACTATAATGTTTGGACCAAGCACGAAGAAAGAGGGGTTATGATGGAAGACAACAAAGAAGAAGAGGATGATGACAACTACCCGCCCCTTGAATACGGTGATGCTGCAATGGGGGAAGCTGAAGATCAAGAGGAACCTGACGATGTGCCTGATGATGATCTTCGCTAGGTCATTGTTGATGCACACAGAGAACGCGAAAGTGAAAGGGAGAAGTTCAAGTTCGATCGCATGCTAGAGGATCACAAAAAAAGGTTGTACCCAAATTGCGAAGATGACAACACAAAGCTCGGTACCACGCTGGAATTGTTGTAATGGAAGACAAACAATGGTGTATCTGACAAGGGATTTAGTTCGCTACTGAAAATAATGAAGAAGAAGATTTCAAAGGATAACGAATTGCCCGACAGTTCGTACGAAGCAAAGAAGGTTTTATGCCCTCTCGGATTGGAGGTGTAGATGATACATGCATGCCCTAATGACCGCATCCTCTACCGCGTTGCATACGAGGATTTGAACGCATGCTCGGTATACGGTGCATTGCGGTATAAGATCAGAAGAGATGACCCTGGTGATGTTGAGGGCCAGCGCACCGGGAAGAGGGTTCCTGCGAAGGTGATGTGGTATGCTCCTATAATACCACGGTTAAAACGTCTGTTAAGAAACAAAAAGCATGCCGAGTTGATGCAATGGCACATAAAAGACCGTAAGAAAGATAGAAAGTTGAGAGCACCCGCTGACAGGTCGCAGTGGAGAAAGATCGAGATAAAGTGAAGAGACTTTACAGGTGACCCAAGGAACGTATGGTTTGGTTTAAGTGTAGATGGTGTTAACCCTTTTGGAGAGCAGAGCAGCAAGCATGGCACATGGCATGTGACTCTATTTATGTATAACCTTCCTCCTTGGTTGTGCATGAAGCAGAAGTTCATTATGATACGAGTGATCATCCAAGGCCCTAAGCAACCAGACAATGACATTGATGTGTACCTAAGGTCATTAGTTAATGAACTTTTATCCCATACTTGCTATTTGTACCGATCTCATCATCAATTGCCTAGGATGATTTCGCACACCATACCATCATTATCCCATACTTGTGTTGGAATTATGCCCTAGAGGCAATAATAAATATATAGTTATTATTATAATTCTTGTATCAAGATAATAGTTTATTATCCATGCTATAATTGCATTGAATGAAGACTCATTTACATGTGTGGATACATAGACAAAACACCGTCCCTAGCATGCCTCTAGTTGGCTAGCCAGTTGATCGATGATAGTCAGTGTCTTCTGATTATGAACAAGGTGTTGTTGCTTGATAACTGGATCACGTCATTGGGAGAATCACGTGATGGACTAGACCCAAACTAATAGACGTAGCATGTTGATCGTGTCATTTTGTTGCTACTGTTTTCTGCGTGTCAAGTATTTATTCCTATGACCATGAGATCATATAACTCACTGACACCGGAGGAATGCTTTGTGTGTATCAAACGTCGCAGCGTAACTGGGTGACTACAAAGATGCTCTACAGGTGTCTCCGAAGGTGTTAGTTGAGTTAGTATGGATCAAGACTGGGATTTGTCACTCCGTGTGACGGAGAGGTATCTCGGGGCCCACTCGGTAATACAACATCACACACAAGCCTTGCAAGCAATGTAACTTAGTGTAAGTTGCGGGATCTTGTATTACGAAACGAGTAAAGAGACTTGCCGGTAAACGAGATTGAAATAGGTATGCGAATACTGACGATCGAATCTCGGGCAAGTAACATACCGAAGGACAAAGGGAATGACATACGGGATTATACGAATCCTTGGCACTAAGGTTCAAACGATAAGATCTTCGTAGAATATGTAGGATCCAATATGGGCATCCAGGTCCCGCTATTGGATATTGACCGAGGAGTCTCTCAGGTCATGTCTACATAGTTCTCGAACCCGCAGGGTCTGCACACTTAAGGTTCGATGTTGTTTTATGCGTATTTGAGTTATATGGTTGGTTACCGAATGTTGTTCGGAGTCCCGGATGAGATCACGGACGTCACGAGGGTTTCCAGAATGGTCCGGAAACGAAGATTGATATATAGGATGACCTCATTTGATTACCGGAAGGTTTTCGGAGTTACCGGGAATGTACCGGGAATGACGAATGGGTTCCGGGAGTTCACCGGGGGGGCAACCCACCCCGGGGAAGCCCATAGGCCTTGAGGGAGACACACCAGCCCTTAGTGGGTTGGTGGGACAGCCCACAAGTGGTCTATGCGCCAAGAGAAGAAAAATCAAGAGGAAAAGAAAAAAAAAAGGGAGGAGGTGGGAAGGGAGGAGGACTCCCTCCCACCAAACCTAGTCCAACTCGGTTTGGGGGGGGAGAGCCCTCCCCCTTGGCTCGGCCGACCCCCTTGAGGGTCCTTGGACCCCAAGGCAAGGCCCCCTCCCTCCCACCTATATATACGGAGGTTTTAGGGCTGATTTGAGACGACTTTTCCACGGCAGCCCGACCACATACCTCCACGGTTTTTCCTCTAGATCGTGTTTCTGCGGAGCTCGGGCGGAGCCCTGCTGAGACAAGGTCATCACCAACCTCCGGAGCGCCGTCACGCTGCCGGAGAACTCTTCTACCTCTCCGTCTCTCTTGCTGGATCAAGAAGGCCGAGATCATCGTCGAGCTGTACGTGTGCTGAACGCGGAGGTGCCGTCCGTTCGGTACTAGATCGTGGGACTGATCGCGGGATTATTCGCGGGGCGGATCGAGGGACGTGAGGACGTTCCACTACATCAACCGCGTTCTCTAACGCTTCTGCTGTACGATCTACAAGGGTACGTAGATCACTCATCCCCTCTCGTAGATGGACATCACCATGATAGGTCTTCGTGCGCGTAGGAAATTTTTTGTTTCCCATGCGACGTTCCCCAACAGTGGCATCATGAGCTAGGTTCATGCGTAGATGTCTTCTCGAGTAGAACACAAAAGGTTTTGTGGGCGGTGATGTGCGCTTTGCTGCCCTCCTTAGTCTTTTCTTGATTCCGCGGTATTGTTGGATTGAAGCGGCTTGGACCGACATTACTCGTACGCTTACGAGAGACTGGTTTCATCGTTACGAGTAACCCCCTTTGCTCAAAGATGACTGGCAAGTGACGGTTTCTCCAACTTTAGTTGAATCGGATTTGACCGAGGAGGTCCTTGGATGAGGTTAAATAGCAACTCATATATCTCCGTTGTGGTGTTTGCGTAAGTAAGATGCGATCCTACTAGATACCCTTGGTCACCACGTAAAACATGCAACAACAAAATTAGAGGACGTCTAACTTGTTTTTGCAGGGTATGATTGTGATGTGATATGGCCAACGATGTGATGTGATATATTGGATGTATGAGATGATCATATTGTAATAGTTAATATCGACTTGCACGTCGATGGTACGGCAACCGGCAGGAGCCATAGGGTTGTCTTTATACTAACGTTTGTGCTTGCAGATGCGTTTACTATTTTGCTAGGATGTAGCTTTAGTAGTAATAGCATAAGTAGCACGACAACCCTGATGGCAACACGTTGATGGATGATCATGGTGTGGCGCCGGTGACAAGAAGATCGTGCCGGTGCTTTGGTGATGGAGATCAAGAAGCACGTGATGATGGCCATATCATGTCACTTATGAATTGCATGTGATGTTAAGCCTTTTATGCACCTTATTTTGCTTAGAACGACGGTAGCATTATGAGGTGATCTCTCACTAAAATTTCAAGACGAAATTGTGTTCTCCCCGACTGTGCACCGTTGCTACAGTTCGTCGTTTCGAGACACCACGTGATGATCGGGTGTGATAGACTCAACGTTCACATACAACGGGTGCAAAACAGTTGCGCACGCGGAACACTCGGGTTAAGCTTGACGAGCCTAGCATGTGCAGACATAGCCTCGGAACACATGAGACCGAAAGGTCGATCATGAATCATATAGTTGATATGATTAGCATAGGGATGCTTACCACTGAAACTATACTCAACTCACGTGATGATCGGACTTGGGATAGTGTAAGTGGATCATGAACCACTCAAATGACTAGAGAGATGTACTTTTTGAGTGGGAGTTTAGCATATAATTTTATTAAGTTGAACTCTAATTATCTTGAACATAGTCTAAGTCCACTTTGAATATATTTGTGTTGTAGATCATGGCTCACGCGACAGTCACCCTGAATTTTAATACGTTCCTAGAGAAAGCTAAGTTGAAAGATGATGGAAGCAACTTTGTAGACTGGGCTCGTAATCTTAAGCTAATCTTACAAGCTGGGAAGAAGGATTATGTCCTTAATGCTGCGCTAGGAGATGAACCACCCGCTACGGCTGATCAGGATGTTAAGAACGCTTGCTTAGCACGTAAGGAGGACTACTCAATAGTTCAATGTGCAGTCTTGTATGGCTTAGAACCGGGACTTCAACGTCGCTTTGAGCGTCATGGAGCATTTGAGATGTTCCAGGAGTTGGAGTTTATGTTTCAGAAGAACGCCCGGATCGAGAGGTATGAGACCTCCGATAAATTCTATGCTTGCAAGATGGAGGAAAACTCGTTTGTCAGTCAACATGTGCTCAAAATGTCTGGGTACTCAAACCGTCTAGCTGAGCTGGGGATTGAACTCCCGGAAGAAGCTATCGCTGACAGAATCCTTCAATCACTGCCGCCAAGCTATAAAGGCTTTGTGTTGAACTACAACATGCAAGGGATGAACAAGTCTCCCGGCGAGTTGTTTGCGATGCTGAAAGTCGCAGAGTCTGAACTCCGTAAAGATCATCAAGTGTTGATGGTGAGCAAGACCACTAGTTTCAAGAGAAACGGCAAAGGCAAGAAGGGCAATTCAAAGAAGAGCGGCAAGCCTGTTGCCAATCCGCCGGAGAAACCCAAGGCTGGACCTAAGCCTGAAACAGAGTGCTTCTATTGCAAGGGTATGGGTCACTGGAAGCGCAATTGCCCCAAGTATCTGGCAGATAAGAAGGCGGGCAAAGAAAAATCAGGTATATTTGATATACATGTTATTGATGTGTACTTAACCGGCTCTCGTAGTAGTGCCTGGGTATTCGATACCGGTTCTGTTGCTCATATTTGCAACTCGAAGCACGAACTGCGGAATAGACGAAGGCTGGCGAAAGACGAAGTGACGATGCGCGT
The DNA here is from genome assembly GCF_904849725.1 of Hordeum vulgare subsp. vulgare. Classification (NCBI taxonomy): domain Eukaryota; kingdom Viridiplantae; phylum Streptophyta; class Magnoliopsida; order Poales; family Poaceae; genus Hordeum; species Hordeum vulgare. Next base: position 564,280,059 of record NC_058524.1, on the reverse strand, counting down.
AGGAAACGGTTCCAAGGTTGATGCAATCGCCGTCGGCATAGTGTCACTTCAGCTACCATCGGGATTAGTGATGAACTTAAATCATTGTTATTTAGTGCCTGCGTTGAGCATGAACATTATATCTGGATCTTGTTTATTGCGAGACGGTTACTCTTTTAAGTCTGAGAATAATGGTTGTTCTATTTCTATGAGTAACATCTTTTATGGTCATGCACCGAATGTGAGAGGATTGTTCATATTGAATCTTGATAGCGATACGCATATACATAACATTGAGACCAAAAGAGTTAGAGTAAACAATGATAGCGCCATATTTTTGTGGCACTGCCGCTTAGGTCATATTGGTGTAAAGCGCATGAAGAAACTCCATGCTGATGGACTTTTGGAGTCACTTGACTTTGATTCACTTGACACGTGCGAACCATGCCTCATGGGCAAGATGACTAAGACTCCGTTCTCCGGAACAATGGAGCGTGCAAGTGACTTATTGGAAATCATACATACCGATGTGTGTGGTCCAATGAGCGTGGAGGCACGCGGCGGATATCGTTATTTTCTCACCTTCACTGACGATTTGAGTAGGTATGGTTATGTCTACTTGATGAAGCACAAGTCTGAAACATTTGAAAAGTTCAAGCAATTTCAAAGTGAAGTGGAAAATCATCGTAACAAGAAGATCAAGTTCCTACGGTCTGATCGTGGGGGTGAATATCTGAGTTTCGAGTTTGGTGATCACTTAAGAAAATGTGGAATTGTTTCACAGTTGACACCGCCTGGAACACCACAGCGTAATGGTGTGTCCGAACGCCGTAATCGTACTTTGTTAGAGATGGTGCGATCTATGATGTCTCTTACTGATTTGTCGTTATCATTTTGGGGTTATGCATTAGAAACAACTGCGTTCACTTTAAATAGGGCACCATCAAAATCCGTTGAGACGACACCATACGAACTGTGGTATGGCAAAAGGCCAAAGTTATCGTTTCTTAAAGTTTGGGGATGTGATGCTTATGTCAAAAATCTTCAGCCTGAAAAGCTGGAACCCAAAGCGGAAAAGTGCGTCTTCATAGGTTACCCAAAAGAGACAGTTGGGTACACCTTCTATCTCAAATCCGAGGGCAAAGTGTTTGTTGCTAAAAACGGAGCTTTTCTCGAGAAGGAGTTTCTCTCGAGAGAATTGAGTGGGAGGAAGATAGAACTTGACGAGGTTGTCGAACCTCTCATCCCTCTGGATGGTGGCTCAGGGCAAGGGGAAACCTCTGTCGTTGCGACTCCGGTTGAGGAGGAAGTTAATGATGATGATCATGAAACTCCAGTTCAAGTTTCTGTTGAACCACGCAGGTCGACGAGATCACGCGCTGCTCCAGAGTGGTACGGTAATCCCGTCTTATCAATCATGTTGTTAGACAACAATGAACCTGCAAATTATGAAGAAGCAATGGTGGGCCCAGATTCCAACAAATGGCTAGAAGCCATGAAATCCGAGATAGGATCCATGTATGAGAACAAAGTGTGGACTTTGGAGATACTACCTGAGGGCCGCAAGGCTATTCAGAACAAATGGATCTTTAAGAAGAAGACGGACGCTGACGGTAATGTGACCGTTTATAAAGCTCGACTTGTGGCAAAGGGTTTTTCACAAGTTCCAGGAGTTGACTACGATGAGACTTTCTCACCCGTAGCGATGCTTAAGTCCGTCAGAATCATGTTAGCAATAGCTGCATTTTTCGATTATGAAATCTGGCAGATGGATGTCAAAACGGCGTTCCTTAACGGTTTCCTTAAGGAAGAGTTGTATATGATGCAACCCGAAGGTTTTGTCGATCCTAAAAATGCTGACAAGGTGTGCAAGCTCCAGCGATCCATTTATGGACTGGTGCAAGCATCTCGGAGTTGGAACAAACGCTTTGATGAGGTGATCAAAGCATTTGGGTTTTACAAGTGGTTGGAGAATCCTGTATTTACAAGAAAGTGAGTGGGAGCTCTGTGGCGTTTCTAATATTATATGTGGATGACATATTACTGATTGGAAACAACGTAGAGCTTTTGGAGAGCATAAAAGGTTACTTGAATAAAAAGTTTCTCTATGAAGGACCTAGGAGAAGCTGCTTACATTCTAGGCATTAAGATCTATAGGGATAGATCAAAACGCCTGATAGGACTTTCACAAAGCACATACCTTGATAAAGTTTTGAAGAGGTTCAAAATGGAACAGTCCAAGAAAGGGTTCTTGCCAGTTTTACAAGGTACGAGATTGAGTAAGACTCAGTGCCCAGCAACTGATGAAGATAGAGAGCATATGCGCTCCGTCCCCTATGCTTCAGCCATAGGTTCTATCATGGATGCGATGCTGTGCACTAGACCGGATGTTAGCCTGGCCATAAGTATGACAGGTAGGTTCTAGAGTAATCCAGGAGTGGATCACTGGACAGCGGTCAAGAATATCCTGAAGTACCTGAAAAGGACTAAGGAGATGTTTCTCGTGTATGGAGGTGACGAAGAGCTCGCCGTAAAAGGTTACGTCGATGCAAGCTTTGACACAGATCCAGACGACTCTAAGTCGCAAACCGGATACGTATTTATTCTTAATGGGGGTGCAGTAAGCTGGTGAAGTTCCAAGCAAAGCGTCGTAGCAGATTCTACATGTGAAGCGGAGTACATGGCTGCCTCGGAGGCGGCTAAGGAGGGTGTCTGGATGAAGCAGTTCATGACGGATCTTGGAGTGGTGCCAAGCGCACTGAATCCAATAACCTTGTTCTGTGACAACACTGGTGCCATTGCCTTAGCAAAGGAACCACGGTTTCACAAGAAGACCAGACACATCAAACGACGCTTCAACCTCATCCGCGACTACGTCGAGGAAGAGGACGTAAATATATGCAAAGTGCACACGGATCTGAATGTAGCAGACCCGCTGACTAAACCTCTTCCACGGCCAAAACATGATCAACACCAGAACTGTATGGGTGTTAGATTTATTACAATGTAATTCACATGGTGATGTGAGGGCTGGATTATTGACTCTAGTGCAAGTGGGAGACTGTTGGAATTATGCCCTAGAGGCAATAATAAATATATAGTTATTATTATAATTCCTGTATCAAGATAATAGTTTATTATCCATGCTATAATTGTATTGAATGAAGACTCATTTACATGTGTGGATACATAGACAAAACACCGTCCCTAGCATGCCTCTAGTTGGCTAGCCAGTTGATCGATGATAGTCAGTGTCTTCTGATTATGAACAAGGTGTTGTTGCTTGATAACTGGATCACGTCATTGGGAGAATCACGTGATGGACTAGACCCAAACTAATAGACGTAGCATGTTGATCGTGTCATTTTGTTGCTACTGTTTTCTGCGTGTCAAGTATTTATTCCTATGACCATGAGATCATATAACTCACTGACACCGGAGAAATGCTTTGTGTGTATCAAACGTCACAGCGTAACTGGGTGACTATAAAGATGCTCTACAGGTGTCTCCGAAGGTGTTAGTTGAGTTAGTATGGATCAAGACTGGGATTTGTCACTCCGTGTGACGGAGAGGTATCTCGGGGCCCACTCGGTAATACAACATCACACACAAGCCTTGCAAGCAATGTAACTTAGTGTAAGTTGCGGGATCTTGTATTACGGAACGAGTAAAGAGACTTGCCGGTAAACGAGATTGAAATAGGTATGCGGATACTGACGATCGAATCTCGGGCAAGTAACATACCGAGGGACAAAGGGAATGACATACGGGATTATACGAATCCTTGGCACTAAGGTTCAAACGATAAGATCTTCGTAGAATATGTAGGATCCAATATGGGTATCCAGGTCCCGCTATTGGATATTGACCGAGGAGTCTCTCGGGTCATGTCTACATAGTTCTCGAACCCGCAGGGTCTGCACACTTAAGGTTCGACGTTGTTTTATGCGTATTTGAGTTATATGGTTGGTTACCGAATGTTGTTCGGAGTCCCGGATGAGATCACGGACGTCATGAGGGTTTCCGGAATGGTCCGGAAACGAAGATTGATATATAGGATGACCTCATTTGATTACCGGAAGGTTTTCGGAGTTACCGGGAATGTACCGGGAATGACGAATGGGTTCCGGGAGTTCACCGGGGGGGGGGGGCAACCCACCCCGGGGAAGCCCATAGGCCTTGAGGGAGACACACCAGCCCTTAGTGGGCTGGTGGGACAGCCCACAAGTGGTCTATGCGCCAAGAGAAGAAAAATCAAGAGGAAAAGGAAAAAAAAGGGAGGAGGTGGGAAGGGAGGAGGACTCCCTCCCACCAAACCTAGTCCAACTCGGTTTGGGGGGGAGAGTCCTCCCCCTTGGCTCGGCCAACCCCCTTGAGGGTCCTTGGACCCCAAGGCAAGGCCCCCTCCCTCCCACCTATATATACGGAGGTTTTAGGGCTGATTTGAGACGACTTTTCCACGGCAGCCCGACCACATACCTCCACGGTTTTTCCTCTAGATCGTGTTTCTGCGGAGCTCGGGCGGAGCCCTGCTGAGACAAGGTCATCACCAACCTCCGGAGCGCCGTCACGCTGCCGGAGAACTCTTCTACCTCTCCGTCTCTCTTGCTGGATCAAGAAGGCCGAGATCATCGTCGAGCTGTACGTGTGCTGAACGCGGAGGTGCCGTCCGTTCGGTACTAGATCGTGGGACTGATCGCGGGATTATTCGCGGGGCGGATCGAGGGACGTGAGTACGTTCCACTACATCAACCGCGTTCTCTAACGCTTCTGCTGTACGATCTACAAGGGTACATAGATCACTCATCCCCTCTCGTAGATGGACATCACCATGATAGGTCTTCGTGCGCGTAGGAAATTTTTTGTTTCCCATGCGACGTTCCCCAACAACTTGCTACTTGTAATATATCTAACTCTATTTAACACAACAACTATTTTCATATTTTAGTTCTCCAATATCATGCAAAGCTATCTTCTTTATGCCCACAATGCAATTTTATTTCTCGTTACTAGATAGAAGCAAATACTTGGTGTACGTAGAGTCATATCGGTGACAGATAGGACGTGAGAGAATACTGACCTTACCTTTAGCTCCTTGTGGGTTCGACACTCCATACTTACCACTTCCATCTTTGAAAAGCGCTACGATGATTCCTTGCACTTGGGAATTATCAATGTGCGGGGTCAGATCCCTGACCTGCTCGATTTTGGACGGTGCCTGTGGGGGTCCGTGGCGTGGATGTCCCCTGGAGCGGGTGACTACCAGTGTGGCGTGCCTGGTCCTTGCCCACGTGTCGGGTGGTTGCTGGCCAGGGTTGATGTTGGAGGTTGGGGCCGCATTTCTCGCTGATGTGTGTGGTGTCGATGAACCACAGATGTGTGGCTGCGACGGCAGCGGTATGAAGATATAAGAACGGTGTTGCCCCAATCTTTGGAGGTGCGGAGATGTGTGGCGATATAGATGAAGGTCCTTCCGGTTTTGCCAGGTCGGTGACGATGGCACCCATGGGTGTTGTTCCCCTCCTTGGAGGCGTTGTCGAGGCGTGCAACCATCTCCCCCTCGATATTCTCCGAATCAACACAATGGCAGCGTCCTCGACACCGGCCCACTATTTGAGAGCATCGTATGTGTGGAGATCTTTCGCCACGCTCCTTCGGTGTTCGCCATTGTTTGTTATTGATCTTTCGCGACGCAGTGTACGGCCGTCGCTTGTGATCCCAAGACGATGCCTTTCTTGGGTATGATCGAGTCCCGCCATACGCTTTGCCACCTCCTTCAGGCATAATGAATGGATGGTATGTCGACAAGGGAAGCTTTGATGGGAGTTGGTGTTTCGTCGGTTGTGACCGGCTTCGGTTGAGACGCGGCTAGGTTTTTCTATTTTGAACACGTGCTTTTGCTTTGTAGTTGTGTTGGCCATCGTGGATGGCTAGTCCACACTGTCTTTGGACTACCAAGGGGTGGAGTTCTTGTTAAGCTCGCTGTTTGCCGCATGTTTTAATCATTTTGTATTTACAATTCTTCCTTTTTTTATAAAGCTATATGATATACAATTTGTATACTCTAAAAAAAAGAACTTTTGGAAATAGGTTTCGTTCGTTTAAGGTCCGCCACAGTCCAAAAGAAAAGAGAACCCAGCCTAGTCTTTCTTTTGATTAAAAAGAACGGGCAATGATGTAAATTCACCACAACCTCTTGTCGTTTGTGGATCTGCATCGGCCAATCCCAGCTGCGGTTACAAGGACGGGCCGCTAAATAAATGAAGTGACCAGGACACCATACGCGCAGCTGCTTTCTCATATTTTTTGCTCTTGCAAGTGGGTGCACAGTGCTGACAAATCGATTCAAAATGGAGTGATGATTGGAGCACCCACACCACGATCGATGGTAATTATAATTAGATCAGAGTGTGTTGTCTGTAAACTTAGATCTGTAATCATGTGCAAGGAGTGTTGTGTCCATGAGACCTAGTAATAAAATTTGAAAGAAGAGTTAAAATTAAAACTGGTTCTCCTGGAGTCCAGAGGCAGACCACACGAAGCTCTCAGGGTTTTCTCTTATCATACTAGCTCTATTTTATTTTATATATAAAAAAATACTCCTGGAGTAGGTAACTAATTAGGCCCCCTCTATTTGTTTTGAGTGCCCACTAATAAGAGCACACTCAGAGCCAGAGATCATGCAATTACCAATTGGGAGATTAATTATAGCAATCCTTTTCTTGTACTCCCTCCGGTCCTTTTTACTCCGCATATTAGATTTAGGTCAAGTCAAACTTTACAAAGTTTGATCAAATATATATTGAAAAATATCAACATCTACAATACCAAATATACGTATCATAAAACTACCTTTCGTAATGAATCTAACAATATTAATTTGACATTGTGAATGTTGATACATGTTTCTATAAATTTGATCAAAGTAGAGATACTTTGACTTTGGACAAAGCTAATGTGCAGACTAAAATGGACCGGAGGGAGTGCTACTAGAAAACAAAATGACGGGATTTGCGACTACATGTTTGGCTCGATTTGTCCTCACCAGGCACCTCGGAATCATCCTAGACCTACACAAACCTAGTTGCCGGTTGCTAGTTATTATAATGAACTGATTGGCCCCTCTTATCCACTCTTTTCCAAGCTATCACACTAACCACTAAATTAACACCCCCTGACGAAAACCACCAAACGAACACCGATTTATGCCTACCATAATCTACTTAAACTACTAAACAAAATCGCTATCATTTCCAACCAGACTTGCACTCGCACACCATCCTCTTTCTTTTTTCCAAACAGACACACACCATCCTCTTGTCCCATCATCAATTTAATCTTGACTTGAGAGGATGACAGCCGGGGCCCACCGGCCCGAGCCGCTAACCATGATTCTTCGGGAGTACTCATTGTGTTGTTTTGATAATCCGATTCCTCGGTGGCCAACGTCGCTTGGCCCCTCGATTGCATCAGAGGTTGCCCCAGATTCCATGCATCTCCCAATTTTCTATCGTCATCGGTTGATTAGCCCTGTGCTTATGTCAGACACACTACCTTGGCTAGTTTAATTCGAAGTCGTGGTCGCTTGCTTCATCCATATTACTTTTATCAACGTTTGGCGATGCCTTTTACTCTTAACAGCCTCCCATTTGTGTATTATAAATTTATGTTCTGTTTGTTGCACTTACCAGTTACTATTTTTTTTTATAACAGCATGTTGTCGAACATTATTTCAGGATAGCAACACATATGATCAGGGAAAATAGTAGCACTCGACAGGCATGGTCACATCGACACACACACACACAAAACCCAGCCAAAAATGGCCTGGTTTGCACCACCCGGAAGAAGAATACGTACCAGAGATGGTTGCTGGCGTTCTGTGGTCAGAACTGACATCTGATGCAGCCCAGCTCCCAGCTTCCCAAGGGTAAAAATAAAATAAAAAATGCGCTGACAGGGAGTAGCAAACATGGACAGAAAATCAGAAATAATCAAAACACATATACAAAAATAGGTTAAGGAAGGCTGCACATTCAATAGGCAATCTGGAAATTTAAATAGGCCATCTGAAAGACCGAAGCAAAACAGCCAACCAGAATAGAGTTGGAGTAGTAGTACAAGAAAAGGCACCAATGATTTGCAGGGAGAGAGATAGGACTTTTTTGAGGCCTCTCTGACTCTCTCTCTCTCTCTCTCTCTCTCCACAGAGGAGAGCTCTAGAGCTGCTGTTGGATAAGAGAAGGGAGGAGAGTGGAGGTAGCAGATTAGCATCCAGATTAGCCGTACTGCCCATCTCGCAGATTCTGAATCTCCTCGCCCTATTGCCCATCTTCTTCTTTGGTTTTCCAGGTGAGGCTGCCCGATGTTACGCAGATCTGTCATGCATTTTATCTGCACCCTCGGTGTCTCCTTGCTTCCTTGGCTCCAATCTAGTAGGAGCCATGGTTCTTTGTGTTGTTTTTCTCGATTTAACCATTCTCCTGACAAAGCGGGATCTTCTATTTGGTCAGTGCTGGGATATGCAATTTTGCTGGGAAGGGGAAATAAAGCTCGTTTGCTGATTTGCCTTTTGTTTCCATTTCTGGTCGATGCGCCTCTTGGTCCTCTTTCGGGTTTCCATTCCTGTTTATCCTCTCTCGTTTCTTTTGCACTGACAGGATTTTTCACGAGCTGTGCTTAACACAAGTGATTTGTATTCAAATCATGTCGAATTTCTTCTTCTTGTTCTAGAGCTGCCTGCTATTGTTCTATTTTTTTTTCGCTTGACCTCCGATGCTCTGAATTTGGCACATGTGAAGTGTGTGCTGTGTGCAGTAGTGGTGCTAATCACCACTACTCATTCAGATCTAATCCTGTTGCCACATCAACATTGTATCACTTACCCAGAGGTCATGCCATTGTGTAAATTAATGGTAGCTCAAGCATAAAACGGACTCTGTGGTTATGAACAAGCTTCTTTTGCATGTACACACATTTTTTTGGGAGAAACTTCTGCACCACATTTTCTGAACAGTACGTAGATTCTGAACTGTTTGTTTGGATAAGTATTAACAGGCATCAATTTTTTTTTGTGTTGAGCAGTGTATGACCGGGCCACTAATCAACTGAAGCAGCATGAGCTCCCATGGTGTTGTTGCCGTGAAGCCAATCGCTGCGCCGGAGAAAACCGCGCATTCTTATGCCTGTGGATCCACACAGTCTTCAGTTCATAAGCTGCTCGATGCTAAATTGGACCACCTTGGGCTGTTGGATGATAACCTGTCATCCACCAGTCAGTCATCAGACATCAAGACCGAGCTGATCCAGTCGTCGAGCCTGGGAAGAAGCAGCCTACCATTTAACCTTCAGAGAAGAAGCCCTGAGCCTGATCCTGAAAGTCCATTGTCCCATGTCTCACATCCCAATTTTTCAGAGCCAATGGCCTCAAACTCTTCAACGTTCTGCACAAGTTTATTCTCATCATCTTCGACAAACTCGGCGCCATGTCGGCAAATGGGTGCTCTACCTTTCCTGCCTCACCCTCCTAAGTATGAGCAGCAGGTTCTCCCAGGGCAGTCATCAAACTCCTCCCTGCAACTCAGTGGTGATACAGGCAATGTTCATGACGAAACTGAACAGCCAGATGACATAAAAGACTTTCTCAATCTTTCTGCTGGAGATGCTTCTGATGCCAGCTTCCATGGTGAAAACCAAGCGTTTGCTTTCGCCGAGGACGAGCAGATGGAGTTCCAGTTCTTGTCCGAGCAGCTAGGAATCGCCATCACCGATAACGAGGAGAGCCCCCAGTTAGATGTGAGTTCATTGTCATTTCAGACATTTTTATTTTATTGTAACGTGAGGGTAAACAGAATTATCAACTGAACTTTTGCAGCTTGTCTGAAACTCTTACTTGGTAGTATTCCTCTTCATCTGATATGCTGTTGTTCAGGACATATACGACACGCCACCGCCACAAATGTTGTCACTTCCAGTGTCATCCTGCTCCAACCAGAGTCTGCAGAATCCAGGATCTCCGGGTAAACTGCCGCTTAGCTCATCGCGGTCATCTTCTGGATCTGCAGCGGCTAACAAGTCTAGATTGAGGTGGACACTGGAGCTCCATGAGCGTTTTGTAGAGGCTGTGAACAAGCTTGAAGGGCCTGACAGTAAGATGGCTGTTTTGCTTTTATTTCCCAAATATATTTTAAATTTTCTGTTTTCCACTCTGAATAATTCACTTCAACATCCCTTATTACAGAAGCAACTCCCAAGGGCGTTCTGAAGCTTATGAAAGTGGATGGCCTGACCATCTATCATGTAAAGAGCCATTTGCAGGTACCAATTTAGGGTTATTTCCCCACTTCACTGAAAATGAAATCAAACATCTCTTCTTCTTTTCACTGTGACTTATAGTTTGCCTGCCTTTGTTGAACAGAAGTACCGACATGCAAAGTTTATTCCAGAGATCAAAGAAGGTAAACAAACTACAAAAGATGAATATTGTTCACAATTAATCGGGATTGGCCTCTTCTGTGATTCTGAATTTTGATGGATGTTGTTATCTGCAGAAAAGAAGGCTTCCTTGGACGTTAAGAAGGTACAACCGGGTAGCAGTGGAAGTGATCCGTTCAAAAACAAGTGAGCTCTCTGAATTATTACACCGGAGTGCATGCATAGCAAACACCATGACCTTAGAAATTTACACATCTTCCCTTCTCCTTTCCTTAGGAACTTGGCAGAAGCTCTACGGATGCAATTGGAGGTTCAGAAACAGCTCCATGAACAGCTAGAGGTGCGTGCCAGAAACTCTGAAATGCAGTTCACTGCTGTCATGCGTGTCAGAATTCAGATATATAGCATGTCTGAAGTTCATCTTGGAAAACTGTCTGGAAATTATCGATTTTCTGACAGTCTCTGTGCTTAATCTTGGCCAGGTGCAAAGGCAATTGCAGCTACGCATAGAAGAACACGCGAAATACTTGCAGAGGATACTAGAGGAGCAGCAGAAGGCCATCGCCAGCAGTGGCAGCTCGCTCTCACTGAAAACCCCGACAGAGCCGTCCGAGTCGACGTCGAAAGACGGAGCTGAACCCGAAGAGGCCACCACTTCTTCACCTCAGCCGTCCAAAAACAGCGAGACAGAGTCATAACGGCCGTCACATTGTCCGGTTGCTTCACCACTTCCTCGGTGGCAGAGCTGTGGTGGCCATGGTGATATATACACGAACACGGTAGTTTGAATGGACTTGAGGATTTAGCCAGTGGTCAAGCAGAGGGTGTATGTATGTGTATATAACTTTCACATGGGAATAGAAAATGGGGGAACCAATAAGCCGATCACAGCACGGTTTTGAATTTGCATCAGACGGTGTTCAAAATCGATTTTGCATCAAGTATTTGGACCTTTGTTGCATTTTTTTTTTGGGCCGAAAAGATTAATTACATGTTTTTTCACCCTCTCTTATTTTCCCGCTTCCCAAAATGCCCCTGCACTGTATATATAGCAGTACAAAACTGCAAACCCTCGTTCTTCTGTGTTCTCCCCCAAAAATTCAGTTTCCCCCCAACCCTAAATTCAGTTCCGACCCTAGCCCGAGGCGGCCATCGTCTCCCCCCACAAACTTCTAGGTCTAGCGGCACGGCCATCGTCTCCCCCTCCGGCCTACATTCGCCGGTCCACCATCTTGGATCAGTTCAAGACCAGCTTCGATCAGTTCGTGGTCGACAGATCCCACGACATTTTCCGGTAAAACTTGCTCCCCTGCTCTTATGGCTGCTCTTTGGAACGCGTGGGAAAGAAGGATGCCTTGTCTGGGTCAGGGCTCTGTCCTGATTCCTGAACGAGACAGGGGAGCTCTTTAGGTTCAGGGGGGTGCCCTAGGATTTCCAGATTGGGTTATATCTTTGTAACAACATGATGCATTGTTTTTGCCATGTATAGCTTATAGATTTGATAAAATAAAACCATAGAGTACTAATTGATCAGTATGCTGAATTGATCAGTATATATTGAATTGAGAGTAAACTGATCATAACATTACAAGTCCTAGAAATACAATAGCATTGTAGAGTACTAGTTGTTCAACATATCAGGGTGTAAATATCTCAAATAGTATAGAGAGGGTACAGAATGATATCTCAAACAGGTTAGATGCCGACTTTTTCATACTTTAGTTTTTTTATACAGATGTGTGATTTTTTCTAGAAATGAGTTTAGGGTTTGTAAATGAGTGATGATATCGCCATCCTTAACTCATCCATCTAGTTTCTTAATTAGCTTGTTTATAGATGACAGTTGCTACCCAGAGAATCGCAATGTACTGTCGCCGACTTACTGCAGAATCATAATAGCTACCAAATATAGAGGATTCAGTTCAAATTGTAACATCGTTGACTCGCTGTTTTTCAGTTGCTGGAGGCTTGGAGCAGGGCACGTTCGAGGACCGGGACGAGCTGAGGAAAGGGCTGGTCCACACGTGAGCTTTCTCAATTCATCGCTTGTTGTCGCCGGGTTTAGACCAAGGGTTTTTTGAATTGGGGATTGTGGCGGGACACAGTCGTTCTGATCTTGCGATGGGCAGCGGCCAGGAAGGGGGTGATGCAGATGCAAATTTGTTTGGGCTTTTTTTCCTTTCCTTCTTTGATGGAAAGATTTTGGCCACTCGGCCATGTAGGAGGAGGGAGGTGGGCTGCTGCGGCTTATGGGCTGCATTATTGAATACTTTTCAATCTTAGCCCAATTTTGGTTGTTTTCTATATATACCAGAAGCATACACACACTTTGCTGCGCAGATGATAACCATGATGATGTGCATTATCTTCGTTTTGCGCAATGATGCACATCTAAAATAAAATGTTTAGGGTCACCAATAGCGTCAGTGCGAATCCTAAAATATATGATCCTTATTCATCGGGTGTAGGTATTGTTTCTTTTTTTAGAACATTGGGCTACTTTCATTCAATGTTTATTTTCCTTGTCGTTGATATGGAAAATGCTCATGCTGGTCAACTGATCAGGTATCGATCGACTCAATGTTTTTTTAACAAAAACAATTCAATCATTATCCAAAAGAACAAATTAAATCCGGTGTAACCTAAATGATTTCACAATTATTCTATAAATTCAAGACAACTTGAGAAATCTTCCTAGCTGGAAATGACAAGAAACACAAAGTGCAACTGTAAAACCAGATATGAATTTTTCTAAAAGGCATGCACTCACAATGCAAGAACATAGTTCAAGTGCAAAACAATGCACATCATTAAAGTATTTCTACCGTAGACCATTTTATTATGTGAGGAGATAGTTTAAAAACACAATAAGGCAACACGACCACAAATTTTGTTTTCACAACCAACGTTGAGGGCAGACCGAGAATGTTATATATTCCTTCCTCCTTCGTCTCTTCAACTCATCCTAGGCGGTGTTGCCGATCGTTTGAAGCATGCTTTCCCTATTTCACATGCCAATTAAATAAAATAAGTATCAAAGTGATTGGGCATTTATGCAAGAGTCCAAGGAAGGAAAAAGTGGCACGTAAAACTACATACATATGAAGGAATGCTACTCTTGTAAGATCTTGTAATAGTGCATACAGATGGAAGAATGGTACTATTGTTGTCTCTTGTAATAGGGAAAGGAACATTGTTTCTCCTTTTATGACATATGAAAGAAAAAGTAAAAGAAGTCTCCCTAGTAAATCATATTAAAAAAAGAATGATAAGAACTAAGAGCATATTTTGCGCTTTTCTAATCTAACCTACACAATGCCGGTATACTCGTACAGTCCTACTCCTAGTTATTTAGTTTCAAAATTTCTAAGAAGCCATCACCCTGAAGTTGCACCAAAAGACAATCATCAAATGCTTTGTACAACTCTTTAGTTATCAGGTCGCTGCAAATGCAATTTTCACCAAATCAAAAACTAAAATTCATATAATAATCTATGGGCAGTCAGGGCTCCTCTTCACCGGTCCACCACCTTGGATCAATTCAAGACCAGCTTCGATCAGTTCATCCTCGTCAGATCCCGCAACATCTCCTGGTAAATTCCGCTCCCCTGCTCTTATCGCTGCTCTCTGGAACGTGTGGAAAAGAAGGATGAGTAGTCAAGGTCAGGGTTCTGTCCTGAACGAGAGAGGAGCCCTTTAGGTTCAGGGGCGTGCCCAGGATTTCCAGATTGGGTTATATCTTTCTAGCAATATGTTGCATTTTTTTTACATAGAGCTCATAGATTTGATGAAAGAAACCATAGACTACAATCAGCATATTGAATTGAAAGTATAAAACTGATATTAACATTACAACTTCCAGAAATATAGTAACATCATAGAGTACTAATTGTTCAACATATCTAGGTGCCAATATCTCAAATAATATAGAGAGGATACACAACAATAAGAAAGCTTACAAGTTACACGCCAACTTTCCCATACGTTAGTTTTTACAGATGTGTGATTTTTTCTAGAAATGAGTTTAGTGTTTATAAATGAGTGATGATATCGTCATCCTTAACTCCCCCATATTGTTTCTTAGTTGGTTGTAGCTTGTTTATAAATGAAAGTTGCTACCGAGAGAATCGCATTGTACTGTCGCCGACTTACTGCAAAATCATAATAGTTACTAAATATAGGGGATTTAATTCAAATTGAACGTATCATCATTGACTTGCTGTTTGTCTGTTTGTAGACTGGTGCCTGCCGGTCTGAAAAGGCAAGGCACACTGGTTGCTGGAGGCTTGGAGCGGGGCGCATTGGAGGACCGGGAGGAGCTGAGGCAGGAGCTGGTCCACAGGTGAGCTTTGTTAACTCATTGCTTGTTGTCATTGGGTTTAGACCGAGTGTTTTTTGAATTTGGGCTTGTAGCGGGCCGCGGCCATTCTGATCTTTGCGATGGACAGCGGCTGGGAAGGGGGCGATGCAGATGGAAATGTGGCCTTTTTTCCTTTCCTTCTTTTGATGGAATCGTTTTTGGCCACTAGGCCACGTCGGAGGAGGGAGCTGGGCTGCTGCAGCTTATGGGCCGACTTATTGAATACTTTTAAATCTTAGCCCAATTTTGATAACCCATAATGATGTGCATCATCTTATTTTTGCACAATGACATATATCTGGAATAAAATGCTGTGGGTCACCAATAGCATCAGTGTGAATCATAAAATATATGATTTTTATGCATCGGTATAGGTATTGGATTTTTTAGAACAATGGTCTGCTTTCCTTAAATGTTCATTTTCCTTGCTGATATAGAAAATACTCACGTTCTATTTGTCTGGTCAAATATTTTTTGCTACCTTGCATGATGCAAGGTACCAATTGACTCAATCTTTCTTAAATGGAAGCAAATCAATCATTATCCAAAAGGAAAAAAAGTAAACCTGGTCTAACCTAAATGATCTTGCAATTATTCTATAAATTCAAGACATTTGAGAATCCTCCTAGCTGGAAATGACAACAAACACACAATGCAACTGTAAAATCAGATATGAAATTTTCTAAAAGACATGCACTCACAATGTAAGAAAATAATCCATTCCAAGTGCAAAACAATGTAAGAAAATAATCCATTTCAAGACATCATTAAGGTATTTCTCCTTTGTCTTTGCAATAAGGTGACACAACCACAACACAATAAGGTGACACAGCCACAAAATTTGTTTTTGCAACCAACATTCAGGGCAGACGAGATAGTTATATACTCCTCCCTCCTTTGTCCCTTGAACTCAACCTAGGCGGTGGTTCCGATCATTTGGACAATGCCTTCCCTAGTTCACATGCCAATTAAATAAAATAAGTATCAAAGTGACTGGGCATTTATGCAAGAGTTTGGGGAAGGAAAAAGTGCCATGTAAAACTACGTACAGATGAAAGATTGGTACTCTTCTTGTATCTTGTAATAGTGCATACAGGATACAGCTGAAAGAATGGTGCTATTGTTATATCTTGTAATGGAAAACAGAACATCGCTTCTCCTTTATGACATACTACTATACTAGCAAACATGTCCGTGTGTTACAACGGGAGAAAAGAATCATATGCCACTACCCTAATAAGCATGCCTCAAGGACCCCCTCCCCCAGTCCTAGTCCTCTATTTCAATTAAGTAGTGTCCCCTCCGTGTCGCCGCTTATCCTCCTTTCTGCCCTTGCCGAAGATGGATGCACTGTCCACCTGATCACTAGCGTTTTGTCGTGTACGCACCGCGACAGTGCAAAGGAATATCTAAACCAATCTCTCGATCTGACAGTGAGGGCCGCCCTTCGTGAATCCCTCTCCGCACATGTTCCATACACTGTCCCTCATACTTCCGCTTGCTTTTGGCTGTGGACTTGTTTCATGGGATGGCGGGTTGCTCGTCTCCCCTCATGCCCCTTTCCCACCATGCATGTTCGCAATATATATATATATAGAAAATATCACTGCCCATGCTTGTCTACGGAGCAAACACCAGTTGCCATTAACCAAGCGACAAATGACTAAATGAATCAAACACATGATTAACTGATATGCATAAGGTCAATAGAACTTTGAGAGTAGAAACATTCAAGAGGTTTGAGGATTCATGATTGATAACTCAAACTCAAATAAATAGAACAAACACACAATTATATTTGTTAACCTTCTATGTTCATTATGTACCATCAGCATGGCAGAAACAGAAATCTCGGAGTTCGTCGTTTGTCATCAAGCTAGTCGGTGGATTTTGAAGGACTCGAGCGATTCCTCCCCACTGGAGTCACGCTACGTCACACGCCTCCATGAATTTGCTGAAAACAAGAGCCCTAACGCATGCAGCCAATGCAGCTGCCGGTCACAGGGCTAACCACCAGATCACCACCGCGTCGCCGCGACCATCCTTGCGAACGTTCCTAGAGGTGCCCATCCAAATAATCAGTGTTGACCAGGCGATGGGTGTCTGTTTGGATAGGCGCCAATAAATTGGCTCGCCCGTCGCTCCTCAATTTTCCGCATTAGGTTTTGTGCCAAATCGTTGGCGAGGCGTGGGTGGCCGAAATGTCCGCCAATTTTGTGGCGAGCCCATGGTTGGCAGGTAGGCGTTGGTAGAATCCAAAAATCCTCTAAGCCTACTTTCACGTTTTTTTACCGTCTTAGGGTGTTTACTTCAGCGAGATGATCTCTTCACTTCTTGCTCCAACGCATGGCTCCAGAAGCTCACCATCTTGTAGTCCAACGCGTCGTCGTCGAAGGTGCGGATCTTCCCGTCCAGCGGTGCCTATGTCGGGCATGTGGTGCTAAGAGGCTGGCTTGTGGGAATGGGGCACCTGGGGTTTGGTGTGCACACGCAGGCGATGCCTTGGAGAAGATCGCCGAAGAGCATGCACCGAAACTAAATAAAGCGCTCGGTGAAGGCGTTGTGTATGTGCATATGCTACCAAAATCGCTTGCACGATGAGCGGGAGCGCCATACAGTCGAACGGCATTGCACGCCTCTCCTCTTTGGACAAACCCACGTGCTCTTGAGATGACATAGAATTAGTATCTTGCTCTTGTTAGGGACAATTGAATATTTACCAAAAGGCTTTCGCCACGCTTTATAAATAAAACAACCACCACAAACATATACAGACAAATGAAGTCAGAATATAGAAAAAATAAGGTTCTGTTGAGGGCACAACTCAACAAGCCCAAACGGAAATAGAAAAGGCCAACAAGCCACATACAAGGAACCACAACTCTAGTACGGCTCCAGCAGTGATGCGGGGAGGGGTGGGGCAAGTCGAAGAGCCAACGTCCTGAGGCCGAAGGTAAGATCATTGATGGCACCATGGTCCTGGCCGCGACTAAGGGGCTTCCACAGCTGCAAGAAACTACAAAGTTTGGAAATTGCATCAGCAGGACGATGCAGAAGAGAACGCTCGATCACTAGCTTGTTACGAATAGTCCATAGTGTCCAGACAAGAACCCCTATGCCCAGCTACCTAATGTGGTGAGATCCCGCCGAGCTACCTTGTAATTCCTCAAAGAGGCCAGGGAAATTCGTGTGGCACCACCCACCACCTCTCTGAAGCAACTCCAAACGAATTGAGCCGTTACAGAAGAGAAGAAAATGTGGTTGGAGTCCTCAACCACTTCGCAAAGCGCGCAAATGCCATCCCTAGGTCCATGGCGTTTAAGTACCTCCACCCCTGAGGGTACTCGACCTCGGATCCAAAGCCAAATGAAGGTCTGAATCTTTAGTGGAACCCTAATTGCTCAAAGCGCCATGAGGAGCCTAACCCTAGCGAGTGGGCAATAGCGTTGTAGAGCGACCTAGAGGAGAAGCAACTGCTGAACTGAAGATGGTAGGACACCCTGTCTGGCTCCAGAGGGGTGTGGAGCGCCGCACATTGTAGGAGCACATCCTAGGCAGCTAGCTAGTTCAGGGGGGCCAAAGGCTCTCCAGATGGCGAGGCTCCCAAGATCAAAGAGGGCAGCCTCAACCGAAATAAGAGGCGAGACGATAATGGAAAATAGCCCCAGAAAGCGAGACGTGAAGGGAAGGTTACCGGCCCAATGATCAAGCCAAAATAGGGTTGGAGATCCCGATCCCACCGAGATCGAGGAACCAATACGAAGTACAAGAAAGAGTTGGATTATGGATTGCCAAAATTGGGAGCCTTCAGAGCGTTGGCAAAACGCAAGAGATTGGCCCCTAATGTAACCTACACAATGTTGGTATACTCATACAATCCCACTCCTAGTTATTTAGTTTCAAAATATTTGAGAAGCCATCACCCTGAAGTTGCACCGATAGACATTCATCAAATGCTTTCTACAATTCATTACTCCTTCCGTCCCATAATATAAGAGCGTTTTTGCCACTACACTAGTGTCAAAACCGCTCTCATATTATGGGACAGAGGGAGTAGTTATCAGGTCGCTGCAAATGCATTGTTCACCAAATCAAAAACTAACTTCCATATAATAATCTAAGGGTAGGGGGCTGTAAGGTCATGACCAAGGTGAATGATGATGTAGGAATTAGCTAGTTAGGATCTGTTGGGGCATAGTTTATGCCTAAGTAATTTTGGTGATTGATGACAGTACCGTACAGGACTAACCGTGTGTGTCAAGGTTTCAGGTAACACATATCAACGGCACAAGACGACACGTCTCCTCTCTCCGGGAACGGAAGCACGACGCTCTCTACGATTCTCTTTATTTGAGTCATAGAAAGCCGTACTATTAAGAGGGGATCCGTAGTGGAAAGGTTTGGGTGGAATCTATCTTTGCACACGCACACTTCACATTCTCCCTTTCCTTATCTTTTGGAGCGGCCCTCGCCTATTCGTCTTGAGTATTTCTGCAAAATGGTCCCCACGGTAGTACCGCTGGACTGCTAGCGGTAGTACCGCTGCAGCCAGCGGTAGTACCGCCCCTGGTCAGCGGTAGTACCGCTCCAGGTGTTTTGTTCCACCTACCTAGCGGTAGTTCGTGGACGGACCCTTTTGCGAAGACTTTCCCGGCGGTAGTAGTGCTTGTGCACTACCAAGGGGCCAGCAGTAGTACCGCTGGTGGCAGCGTTGTACCGCTGGAGGCCCAGCGGTAGTACCGCTCCTGCACAGCGGTAGTACCGCTGGTTCTCGGGCAGAGAGTGGGTAACCGGTCTGATTTTCCCCCCCACTATATAAAGGGTTCTTCTAGCTGAGGAACCCTATCTCTTACCTCTCCAAGCTCCATTGTTGCTCCACAAGCTCTAAAGTGCCCGATCTCTCTCCCTAGTCAATCAAACTTGTTGATTCTTTAGGGATTGGTTGAGAAGGCCTAGATCCACACTTCCACCAAGAGAAAAGTTGATTCCCCCACCAATCCCTTGCGGATCTTGTTACTCTTGGGTGTTTGAGCATCCTAGACGGTTGAGGTCACCTCGAAGCCATATTCCATTGTGGTGAAGCTTCGTGGTCTAGTTGGGAGCCTCCAAGGTTTGTGTGGAGTTGCCCCAACCTTGTTTGTAAAGGTTCGGTCGCCGCCTTCAAGGGCACCTATAGTGGAATCACGGTACCTTGCATCGTGCGAGGGCGTGAGGAGAATACGGTGGCCTTAGTGGCTTTTTGGGGAGCATTGTGCCTCCATACCGCTCCAACGGAGACGTACTTCCTGTCAAAGGGAAGGAACTTCGGTAACACATCCTCGTCTCCATCGGTTCCACTTTGTGGTTATCTCTACCCTTTACTTTGTATTTGCTTATGCTTGTGACTATATCTTACTTGTCTTAATAGCTCTCGTTGTTAGCTTCTATAGGGTTCACCTCATTGTCATATTATTTGTGAACCCGTATAATGTTTACCTTAACTTGTTAAGATTAATTAAAAAGTGGTCGTTGTCTATTCACCCCCCCTCTAGCCAACCATATCGATCCTTTCAATTGGTATCAGAGCCACGCCTCTTTATTAAGGGTTTAACCACCCGAAGAGTATGGAAGGCGGAGAGGAAGTTAACCGTGGGCAACCCGAGGACATGGACTTGACTTCGGTCACAAGGGACGACTTGAATACGGCTATGGCAGCCCTCAAGACATCCTTGACGAGCGAAGTCAAAACCATGCTTAAAGAATTAATTGATGGTCTTAAAAGTTCACCCGAACCGGCTTTAGTGGTTAAACCCACCATTTCTGATTCGGAGGCCAACTCCTCTAAGGAAGTGGCTAAAGGTATGCAACCTGCTTCACCTCACGAAAAGGATGGGACTGGAACATATGCTTCGGTTCCACCTCCCATGACATATGGAGGACCCGTTCTCGCACCTCGTCTTAATCCTGTTGGTCCTCCTCCTAAACTTGTGAAAGGTGACTTTGCTAACTGGGTATTTTCTATTAAGTCTCATTTGAATCACAACTCAACAAACTTGTGGAGAATTATCGAGCAAGGATATTATCCCCATGACCCAAGCAACCTCACTCCAAGAGAAGATGCAAACAATCAATATAATCACTCTGCGTTGTTTATTCTCCAGTCTGCTGTGCCACCTGAAGATCTTCCCCACTTGCGTCCCTTCACATTGGCCAAGGATTGTTGGGAGCATATTATGGTACTGTACAAGGGAAGCTCAAGTATTCAACGATCCAACTATGAAGTGATACTTGATAAGGCAGATGAGTTTGTGATGAAGGAAGACGAGGACCCTCGTGATCTCTATCGGAGGGTGACTGCTATTGCTGTGGCACTAAAGGATCATGGGAGTAAGTATGTGGATGATACATGGGTCAAGCGCAAGTTTCTCAAAGCCATCATGCCTTTCAATAAAGCCATGTCATCTGTCATTCGTCAGCGGCCAGACTTCCACTCCTTGTCTTCCAGTGAAGTGTTGGATGAGTTCATTGCAATGTCAATCATGAACGAAACAGCCGACAATGCACTTGCTCGTGTCCGATCAAAAACCACTTCACCCAACCTTGCGTTGAAAGCAAGAGCAATGCTTGAAGAAGAAGAAGAAGAAGATGAGGAAGAGGAGAGCTGCCCTGAAGACACAAAGTATGCTTATCATGAGCACATGGCTCTTGCATCAAGGCAATTCTGGGGAAATAAAAGGAACTCAAGACCCACCTTCAACAAGAACAACTCGAGTGGATTCAAACCCAAACAACGAGTGAGGACATGTTATAACTGTGGCAACGTGAGTCACTTCGTGGCAGAATGTCCCTATGAGAAGAGGGAAGACAACGGAGGCAAGCTCATTCGCAAAGACAAAACCAAATCATTTTCAATCAAGAACAACTTTGTGAAGAAACCTCACCCAAAAGGGATGGTGGCCCTGGAGGAGTATCCTTCTGATGATGATGGCGATGATGATGATACAGTGGCAACGGCAACCGTTGCTATCGCCACTACCTCTTCTCAGAAGGTGTCTCTCTTCAACGCCCCCAACGAGAACCACATCACCAAGTGCCTCATGGCAAAAGGTACTAATCAGGTAACTCCCATCATTAAGACCAACATTACTTCTGCTCCTTCATTGTTAAATTGTGTAGAAGGTAGTGATGTTGGAGAACTTAATGAGCATGATCTTGATAAGTTTCTATGCACTATTAAGGGAGAACCCAAGAAGCACTTTGTTGCTCTCTTGGAACAACTGGGTGAGGCCACTGACCTCATTGAGTCTCATGAGGAGACCATCTCCGAGCTTCAGGGACATAGCCGTGACTATGCCGATGAAATTGCCGAATTATCTAGTGCTCTAGAAGAAGAGCGCACTCTTCGTTTGGCTCTTGAGTAGTCATATAACGATGACTGCGCTAAAATGCAAAAGAAACTAGATCATGATGTTGTTCTTATTCACATGCTTAAATCTGAAAAGTATGCTCTTGAAGTTGGCCGTGACAGACTCAAGAAAGAGTTTGACATACTTGACAAGGCCCACAAAGCCTTGAAAGGTGTTCATTTCTCTCTAAAAGAGTCTCATGATCAACTCCAAGCAAAGCTTACCAAGGAGATCTCTACTTGTCCTCCCTTTGTGTTAATTGATAATACTTGTGCAACTAACCCTTGTTGTGAGCATGTTCATCTTGTGGAGGAAAATGCCAAGTTAAAGGAGAAACTTGAGAAGGGCCTTGTGGCATGCAGACAAGGTGACAAGAGTCTGAACGATCTTTTGAGCACTCAAAAGGGTGTTGTAGGAAAGGAAGGACTTGGACTTACCTCCAAGTCAAAAGGTAAAAGGAAGAACAAGGACAAACTATCTCTCACCCTCATGGACATCTTTGTCAAAGAGGGTGAGGGGACTCAGAAGGTGAACAGGAACAAGGTGGACTATGGGAACCCCAAAAAGGGCAAAACCGCTCCTACTAACACAGCCGGCAAACTCAATTCCTCTTATGTGTTATGTTGTGCTAGTGATGGGCATGTTTATGCCAGATTTGTTGGTTCCTACGATGAAGATATTGAATGGGCTATCTGGGTTCCTAAGACCCTTGTCTCTAACATGAAAGGACCCATTAAAAAATGGGTACCTAAAACCAAGCCTTGATCTATTGCAGGAGTTTGCTTCCGGTGGGGTGTCATGGTTGCTCGATAGTGGAGCAACAAATTATATGACCGGAAGCAAGGACTTAGTGGTGGATGTACATCCTTCTCCATCTATGCCCACCCATGTCCAATTCGCCGATGCATCCTCGTCAAAGGTATTGGGATTTGGTAAGGTGGTCGTCTCTCAAGATTTATCTATTGAAAAGTGAAAGGATCGATATAGTTGGCTAGAGGGTGGGGGTGAATAGACAACGACCACTTTTTAATTAATCTTAACAAGTTAAGGTAAACACTATACGGGTTCACAAATAATATGACAATGAGGTGAACCCTATAGAAGCTAACAACGAGAGCTATTAAGACAAGTAAGATATAGTCACAAGCAATAGCAAATACAAAGTAAAGGGTAGAGATAACCACAAGTGGAACCGATGGAGACGAGGATGTGTTACCGAAGTTCCTTCCCTTTGACAGGAAGTACGTCTCCGTTGGAGCGGTATGGAGGCACAATGCTCCCCCAAAAGCCACTAAGACCACCGTATTCTCCTCACGCCCTCGCACGATGCAAGGTACCGTGATTCCACTATAGGTGTCCTTGAAGGCGGCGACCGAACCTTTACAAACAAGGTTGGGGCAACTCCACACAAAGCTTGGAGGCTCCCAACTAAACTACGAAGCTTCACCACAATGGAATATGGCTTCGAGGTGACCTCAACCGTCTAGGATGCTCAAACACCCAAGAGTAACAAGATCCGCAAGGGATTGATGGGGGAATCAACTTTTCTCTTGGTGGAAGTGTGGATCTAGGCCTTCTCAACCAATCCCTAAAGAATCAACAAGTTTGATTGGCTAGGGAGAGAGATCGGGCACTTTAGATAGGGGTTCTTGGTGATCGATGGTGTTGAAAATGTCTGGGCAAGGGACAAGTGCAGGATCTATCGGGATGTTATTGCTTCCTTCAAGAAGAACCATGTCTCTGTTCAGTGGATTGATCCGGCACATCTTCAGCGGAACATGGACTACTTTGGTGATGCCCTCTCTCTGGTTGACAAACTGGCATCAAAGACATCATCACCTTCAAGACGGACTTTGATCCCACTGCAGTGGCTCAGTTTTATGTCACAGTCCATTTCTCTCTTGATGCACAGCGTTCCATGATCTGGATGACTGGGTCGAAGAAGATGAATGGTTCCTGGACTGAGTTCATGCAGTTCCTTCACATTGACTTTCAGGGTGCTGACACTCCTCTTGGGCTGCGTCCTCATGCTGCAGCCCCCACCGATAGGGCCCCCGCAAAGGACAGACTGTAGTCACTGTCTGAGGAAGGGGGTGCTTCCCAAGCACCTAGACATCATGCATCGCATCTTTCGCAACACCCTCTTCCCTCGGAGTGGTAACTTCGATGAGGTCCATGGCTACTTGGCCGAGATGCTGTTACTGTGTGAGGAGGCTATGTCTCAGGAGTCTGCTCAGCTGGATATTTCAGATGTGATGTTCACGGAGCTCTGGAACTGCATCATCAATCGTAAGGTCCCTATCTACGGGCCTTACCTGTTCGCATACATTTGCCATAAGTGGCAAGAGGCTTTTCCGGATGAGGTGCTCTACGCACAGTCTGATTACATTGTGCATGACCCGATCAGGCTTCGCGTCAAGGACAAGTGGCCAACCCATCTACATCCTCTCAGCACATGGATACTGATACAGAGACCGCTGATGACAGAGGAACTGCCTCTCAGTCCCGCTCGTCCGCCATGCCATCTTGGGCTCTCAAATTGCAGGACAAGATGAAGACACTTTTCTGTATGCAGGCCAAGGGTCAGTACCAGACACACGTGGCTCAGAAGCAGAGCCGCCAGAGACATAAGCGTGTTCTCAGGACCTTGGATGTGGACATCTCCAGCGGCTCAGAGGACGACATCACTCCTGAGACACTTGGATGCAGGCTCAGGGTTACCAGTGGTCTGGCGATGAGGCAGAAGAGGAGGAGCAAACCGACCAGGAGGGGACAGACGAGTCTGGTGATCCTGAAGACGAGGAGTAGTTACCTGTGGCATTAGGTGTGCCCCCTTTTTGGTGTCTTGTGCCAAAGGGGGAGAGAGTCTAGGATTTGCTTTCATTTCGAACTTTGCATTGCTTTGCTTTATCTCGTATGGTTTGCTTCGAACTTGGTTTGATTCTCGTTTGCTATCTTTTCTGAGACATGATCTTATGTGACATTTATTTCCATCATATGCTGTGAGTCATATGTCCTGTATTGTCATATATCTCTATCCTTTTGTTCTCATATTATTCTCTGTGCAAATCCGGTATTGTCATCAATCCACCAAAAAGGGGGAGATTGTTGGGGCATAGTTTATGCCTAAGTAATTTTGGTGATTGATGACAGTACCGTACAGGACTAACCGTGTGTGTCAAGGTTTCAGGTAACATTCGTCAACGGCACAAGACGACACGTCTCCTCTCTTCTGGAACGGAAGCACGACGCTCTCTACGATTCTCTTTATTTCAGTAATAGGAAAGCCGTACTATTAAGAGGGGATCCGTAGTGGAAAGGTTTGGGTGGAATCTATCTTTGCACACGCACACTTCACATTCTCTCTTTCCTTATCTTTTGGAGCGGCCCTCGCCTATTCGTCTTGAGTATTTCTGCAAAATGGTCCCCAGCGGTAGTACCGCTGCAGCCAGCGGTAGTACCGCTGCAGCCAGCGGTAGTACCGCTAGCCAGCGGTAGTACCACCCCTGGTCAGCGGTAGTACCGTTCGAGGTGTTTTGTTCCACCTACCTAGCGGTAGTTCGTGGACGGACCCTTTTGCGAAGACTTTCCCGGCGGTAGTAGTGCTTGTGCACTACCAAGGGGCCAGCGGTAGTACCGCTGGTGGCAGCGGTAGTACCGCTGGAGGCCCAGCGGTAGTACCGCTGCAGACAGCGGTAGTACCGCCAGGCAGCGGTAGTACCGCTCCTGCACAGCGGTAGTACCGCTGGTTCTCGGGCAGAGAGTGGGTAACCGGTCTGATTTCCCCCCCACTATATAAAGAGTTCTTTTTGCTGAGGAACCCTATGTCTTACCTCTCTAAGCTCCATTGTTGCTCCACAAGCTCTAAAGTGCCCGATCTCTCTCCCTAGCCAATCAAACTTGTTGATTCTTTAGGGATTGGTTGAGAAGGCCTAGATCCACACTTCCACCAAGAGAAAAGTTGATTCCCCCATCAATCCCTTGCGGATCTTGTTACTCTTGGGTGTTTGAGCATCCTAGACGGTTGAGGTCACCTCGAAGCCATATTCCATTGTGGTGAAGCTTCGTGGTCTAGTTGGGAGCCTCCAAGGTTTGTGTGGAGTTGCCCCAACCTTGTTTGTAAAGGTTCGGTCGCCGCCTTCAAGGGCACCTATAGTGGAATCACGGTACCTTGCATCGTGCGAGGGCGTGAGGAGAATACGGTGGCCTTAGTGGCTTTTTGGGGAGCATTGTGCCTCCATACCGCTCCAACGGAGACGTACTTCCTGTCAAAGGGAAGGACCTTCGGTAACACATCCTCGTCTCCATCGGTTCCACTTGTGGTTATCTCTACCCTTTACTTTGTATTTGCTTATGCTTGTGACTATATCTTACTTGTCTTAATAGCTCTCGTTGTTAGCTTCTATAGGGTTCACCTCATTGTCATATTATTTGTGAACCCGTATAGTGTTTACTTTAACTTGTTAAGATTAATTAAAAAGTGATCGTTGTCTATTCACCCCCCCTCTAGCCAACCATATCGATCCTTTCAGGATCCCCTAATCTATCAACGTATATATCTGATATCCCAACTTAGGAGATTTTATATTTTGCACTTATTCATGCCGGCGTAAGCCTGCCATAGCACCGTTAAAAAAAACATTTTATACCTAGTGACATCTCATTCTTGCAGAAAACCTGCATATGGATACAACGGTGAGCTAGAAATTATCTAGTTAGGATATAATCTATTAACATAGGTATCTGATATCTCAACTTACCTGATTTTACATTTTGTACCCACATGATATTCCATGTTCTAATGACATGATTCTAGGACTAGGAAAAGGGCCCGTGCGTTGCAACGGGGAAAAAGAATACCACACACTCTTAATTTACCAAAAGTGGTCTATAATTTGAGTATTTATAGCTACGATCCAAACGAAGACGATCTTAGCCTACAAAAACGCAGTTTAAGATTTCACTGGTCTTCTATTTAAATACGGCTTGCATGTAGATTTAATACGTAGAAAGAAACGGTCAAGTGATCTTCAATTTCGTCTCTAATCCTAATTTTGCTGAGATGTTCATCCACAATCCAAATCAGTACTGGTATGAAAGAAAGATGGGTAATACATTATTGATTAAGATTGCATCCTAGATAATATTTTTTAAATGGTTAATAGGTAAAATAACATCATATTCAGATTCTACATATTTTTCTAATTAAAATCCATATATAACATGTTAGATTTGGAGTTGCGGTTTGGAAGATAGGAGTATTTAAAAAATATATTTAATATGTATATTCAGATTGTACATATTTTTCTAATTAAAATCCATATATAACATGTTAAATTTGGAGTTGCGGTTTAGAAGATATGAGTATTTAAAAAAATATTTAATATGTATTACGGGTATAATGTCAAAAACATTAAGTTTTTTTTAATAAAATAGCATGATGGACTAAGAATACCTATTTCTTTTATTAGTAGGTATAGAATACCAGAACCAGTGCATTTTTTCAACCTTCCATTCACATAGCATATTTTATCAGGTTGACTGAGAAAACCATATGTAAACTGACTTGATCTAGATGGATCTAAATATGAGTTGATAAAGCAGTTGAGAAGATGAAATTCGTTCACAAAAAATGAAGGGTTTGCCTCTTCAGCAAAGAACTGTTCATCGCTGCATTATGCCGCAAATCTGACACACTTTTATCCTCTGCTGGTGTAGGGAAGGGATATATTCCCTCTTTACTACAGTTCCTTCCCAACACCGCAAAGCATAATAAATATTAGTGCATGTCTAATATATGTTCACCTTTCTGCTCAAAAGTAGTTTCATCTGCACTTTCTTTTGTCGGTACACAGACGGGAATTAGCACTGAATTTGTAGAGGTCTCGAAGTTATATGCCTTTGTGGCGAAGTCGGATCTCTTTTTACTTGACATGCTAATTGTCCATGATACAGAATTAGGAACTAAACAGGAAATAAATACAATTATGTGTTTTAAGTAAGAAGAATATACAACCAACCAAAGCCTAGTGGTAGCAGATTATAATCAAGGCTAATGAAATACTTCTTAATGATAGTTTCCAAAGACCCTAGCCCGAGATGGCCATTGTTTCCCCAAGCTTTTAGGTCTAGCGGCATGGTCCGCGAACCCCTCCGGCCTACCTTCGCCAGTCCACCATCTTCCCCCCATCTTGTATCAGCTTCGGTCGGTTCATCCTTGACAGATCCCGCCACATTTCCCGGTAAAGTTTGCTCTGTTATTATCATTGCTCTTTGGAACCTGTGGACAAGAAGGAATGCCAAGTCTTCAGGAATGGGATCCGATGGAAGAGAAGGAACTGTGATCCGTAGCCTAGTTCAGGGCTCTGTGCTGAACGAGAGAGGATCTCTTTAGGGGCGTGCCTGGATTTCCAGATTGGGTATTCAAAGTTAAAAAAGAACTTTGTAACAACATAATGCATTGTTTTTGACATATAGCATACAAATTTGATAACAAAATGTAGAATATTAACTAATCAGTATATTGAATGGAGAGTATAAAGTTGATCATAACATCACAACTTCTAGAAATATAATAACTCACGGAGCACTAATTGTTAAAAACATATCAAGGTGTCACTATCTCAAATAAGAGAGGATTCAGAATGATAAGTAAGCTTACAAGTTAGAGGAAAACTTTCCCATACCTTAGTTTTCATAAACTCGTTTTATTTATAAAAAATGAGTTTAGGGTTTATAAATGAGTGATGATATCCTTGTAACCAAGCAATCGTTTTCCCCACCCACATCTTGTTTCTTAGTTTGTTTTTGACACAAGTCATTATTGAAGAAAAGGCTCTCAACACTAGCAATTACTAGCGAGAGAATTGCAATGTACTGTCGCTGACTTACTGCTCTCGCTGACGCTGTTCATCAGTTCATGGACTGGTGCCTGCCAGCCTGAAGAGTGTGGAGCACTGGTTGCTGGAGGCTTGGAGCGGGGCGTGTTGGAGGACCGGGAGGAGATGAAGCATGGGTTTAGACCGAGGTTTTTTTGAATTGGGAACTGTGGCGGGACGCCGTCATTAGTTCTAATCTTTCTGATGGGCAGCGGCCGGGAAGGGGGCACTGCAGATGGATTTTTTGTGGGGCTTTTCCCTTTTGATTCTATTGTTGGAAATGTTTTTGGCCACTAGGCCACGTCGGAGGTGGGAGGAGGGAGGTGGGCTGCTGCAGTTTATTGGCAGATTTTTTTTAGTACTCTCTAATATTTACCCAGTTTTGCTTCTTGCTTATTTATATGCAGAATGTGTAATATACATAAATGATTTTTTTGTCAAAATCATGGGTATTCAACTGAATACCCATGCTTGAGCTCGGCCCACCCAATTAGATAAATATGACACATGCTGGAAATAACTCATCCTCCTTCAACTTTTAGGTTTAGGTTTTGGCTGGTTAGGAGTGCTATAAATGACTCTCAGACACGGATACGGTATCGGAATCCGACTCCAATTCGGGTGTCTGATTCAGTAAAATAAATTGTGCACGACAAATACCCTACACAGATTCAGGATTTCTGGTTCAGCAAGTTAAATCAGGAGAAGCGTTTCTGTGCTTTTTGGGTACATTGGAGTAGCAGTGACATGGCTAGATTTGATTAGCAGAATTATTTATTTTGGGTGGCAGGGACAGTAGCAGACAGGGAGGGCTTAAACTTTGGGTGAGGGCACATATTCACATATAATATGCTTTTGTGGGAATTAACTTTTGCTCCAGAAAGGCAATTCTGCTGCGTGTGGCTAGCTTTGCAGGGATATTATCCCTGTAGAAATGAGCTTTGAGGGGACAAGGGCTGTTTAAATTCCTGTCTGACCCGTGTTCGAGGTTTAGGACCAGCTTGCTTGCACATCCCCATCCTTAGTGAATTCAAGAGCCCCCACCAACTTCATTTTACTGTAAACATGTTGTAATTTTCCATACATCACTAATCTCTCAACAGTACCAAATTGCTTGGTCAATATCTTTGTGTACTTCAATCTGTTTGCTGTTGGTAAATGTGTTTCAGACTGTAGATCATATCTTTGTGTATTCTTTCTTCATGTCAGTTCCACGGAACAAAATATTACAAGTAACTTTGTTTAATATTTTTTGTGTTGGGATGGGTTTAGGGTAATGTATGATCCCATTGGTAGTATATGTCATGTGCGGTCTTGTTATATGAGGTAGTTGAAAGCCAATAATTTATGTGAATTACACTTACATACATGAGTGAATAATATTTGTTGTTAATTATTGCAGGGAGGTTAGACTGTAGAATCCACTTCCCTATAATACTGAAATCCTTCTGCGATGAACAAGAAACAAAAAACATCTTCAGGGCAGAGTGTTGACTTGATGGAGGCAGGTGCTCACTTCGATTCCCGGTTAGCAACAGCAATAGGAAAATTCATCATTGAGGCTGGACTTGGGCAGGATGTTCTCAACTTGACATCTTTCAAGAAGATGCTTCAAGTGGCTTCCAACAAGGATCAGGTTGCTATTCCTACGTACGAATCCATTCTGCAGGAGGAGCTAAAACAAACTGAGCACCGTGCAATTGAACTAAAGGAAGAATGGAAAAAAAGTGGTTTCAGTTTAATTATGGATAGTTGGAAGAGCCAATGTGGTAAAAGAAGCTTCGTAAGTGCTTCGGTACATTGCAGCAAAGGTATGTATTTCCTCAGATCAATTGATGTCTCTGGAATCACTGAGGACATGGATGAGCTAGTTTTAGTGTTTGCTCGCGTGGTTGATGATGTTGGTGCCCGTAACATAGTACAAGTTATCACAAATGATCCATCACCACATATGCGAATGGCATGGCATTATGTGCAAAAGAAACACGACCATTCATTCTTCGCTCCACTGTGTGCTGACTTCTGCATCAACCTTCTGCTTGAGAAAATAGCAGCACTGGAACATGTCAGTGAGGTCATAAAGAAGGCAAAGGAAATAACAAGGTTTATATATGGCCATACACTGCCAATGGAACTGAAAGGAACTTACATCCCGGAGGAGATTCTGAGCAAAATTTGTTGCTGTGTTCATCACTTTAGAGAGGTTGGTTTCTGCAAGAGAAAATCTAGTACATATGTTTAGCTCTCCTGAATGGGTTTCCTCTGGTTGGGCTTCTCAAGGTTTGTTCAGGCATATCCGTGGAATAGTAAAGACAGATGATGTGTTTTGGTGTGCTGCTGCTGATGTTTTGAAGGTTACAAAACCAATTGTTGACGTGTTATTTAAACTAGAATTTGAGGACTGTCCAATGGGCGTCTTGTACGATGCCATGGATAGCGCAAAAGAAGAGATTAAGCGCAATCTTGGAGATAATCACGGTCCTTATTGGGATTTAGTTGACAGGATATGGGATTCTTACTTGCACAGCCCACTCCATGTTGCTGGTCATCTGCTAAACCCAAGGGTCTTCTACAAAGATCCTTCCCATGATGATCCTGAGGTCAGAAGTGGTATTGAGGCCTGCGTAACCGGAATGGCCAAAGGGCGTTATGATCCAGGGAAACTGGAAGCACAGATTGAAGTATATAAAGGAAAATCGGGTACTTTTGGTTCAGATTCAGCAAGTCAGCAAATAGTGGAGATACCACAAGGTAAATTAGAGCCTACCCCCTCGTAGTCAAGTCAAACTTCCCCTCGCATATATTTTCACTTTGTTTTTCAAAATACTAAGATATCCACTGCGATCATCGTTGCTTCATCAGTATTATAAGGTGGGAATTAAATTCTGAACTTGTCTTGCTTCAAATTGCAGTTGATTGGTGGGCGGCCCATGGTACTGGCACACCTGAGCTGCAAAGCTTTGCAACTCGGGTCTTAAGCCAAACATGCTTTGGCACTGAAAGGTACAACATGAACTGGCAGGTATCCGAGGAGGTGCATGAGACAAGGCCATATATAATCCAGGAGCTGTACCGTGGACTGGAGTACGCCCACTACAATAATTGTTTCGCTAGTGCAGTCCCATTCATATGCGGTCTTTCTGGGGATCAGTTTGATAAACTTGGCAGACAGTTGGGGAGTGATTGGCTTGGGTATCCACCTCATACAGAAGATATAGTAATTGAAACCTGAGTACATAGATATAGCAAATTTTATGCTTGAACAGAATGTGGGCACAAACAATTGTGGTTATTTATGTTGTAACAGAAATTTTTTTCCTTGACATTCATTCATCATAACAATGGCAGAGAACATATGGGGATACCTTTTCGGCACCCCAAAAATGTGTTACCCATATTTTCTTAGTTTCTAAATTTCACTTGAATCGATTATGTTTGCGCATGCATAGTCTCGCATATTTTTCTGGAGAAAAATTCTTAGTACCAATGATGCTATTATCATCTATGAATTCCTAATTGTTTGTGGCTGCATGACCCGTTAAGAGAAGTGAGATCAAGGAATGCGGTGTGGCAAGGTTTTATTTGTCCTTTGGACCTTCCACCCTCTTGTTTTATGAAAGGATGCAATGTTTGCTTGCTCTCTGAAGTAGTGATTTTTTTGTCAGGCTAACATACAAGGATTGACGAAACAACGAAGTTGCTTTCCTCTGGAGAAAAGAGTAATGCTGTGGTCTTTATTTCTTTTGAGGTAAGTGATGCTGTTGTCTAATTTTAAGTGACATTCAACATTCAGAATTAAGTCTGCATGAAGCGATTTTGGATGGTGGAACTAGGGGCGCACGCATGCTGGACTCTGTGGAAGTGACACATTCCCTTGAAGCTACTCCCTCGGTTCTTTTTAGTCTGCATATTAGCTTTGTTTGAAGTCAAAGTTTCTCTACTTTGACCAAATTTATAGAAACATGTATCAACATTCACAATGTCAAATTAATATTATTAGATTCATTACGAAAGGTAGTTTCATGATATGTATATTTGGTACTATTATAGATGTTGATATTTTTCAATATATATTTGGTCAAACTTTGTAAAGTTTGACTTGACACAAATCTAATATTCGGAGTAAAAAGGACCGCAGAGAGTACTAAAGAGGTTATTCTCACCATCTTCGACAAACTCGGCGCCATGTAGGCAAATGGGTGCTTTACCTTTCCCGCCTCACCCTCCTAAGTATGAGCAGCAGCCAGCAGGTTCTCCCAGGGCAGTCATCAACCTCCTCCCTGCAACTTAGTGGTGAACAGGCAATGTTCATGACGAAGCTGAACAGCCAGATGACATAAAAGACTTTCTCAATCTTTCTGCTGAAGATGCTTCTGATACCAGCTTCCATGGCGAAAACCAAGCGTTTGCTTTCGCCGAGGCGGGGAGGCCGAGCAGATGGAGTTCCAGTTCTTGTCTGAGCAGCTCGGAATCGCCATCGCCGATAACGAGGAGAGCCCCCAGTTAGATGTGAGTTCATTGCCATTTCAGACATTTTTTTATTGTAATGTGAGGGTAAACAAAATTATCCACTGAACTTTTGCAGCGTTTGCGTTCTGAAGCTTATGAAAGTGGAAGGCCTGACCATCTATCATGTAAAGAGTCATTTGCAGGTACCACAGTACCACTCCATGGTTATTTCCCCACTTCACTGAAAATGAAATCAAACATCTCTCCTTCTTTTCATTGAAACTCATAGTTTGCCTGTCTTTGTTAAACAGAAGTACCGACACACAATGTATATTCCAGAGATCAAAGATGTTAAACAAAATACAAAAGATAAATATGGCTCACAAGTAATCGGAATCGGCGCCTTTTTGCGATTCTGAATTTTGATGCGTACTGTTGTCTGCAGAGAAGAAGGCTTCCTCAGACGTTAAGAAAGTACAGCCGGGTAGCAGTGCAAGCGATCTGTTAAAAAAAAGGGGAGCTTTCTGAATTATTACACCGGTGTGCATGCATAGCCAACACTATGGCCTCAGAAATTTACGTCTCTTCCCTTCTCCTTTTCTTAGGAACTTGGCAGAAGCTCTACGGATGCAATTGGAGGTTCAGAAACAGCTCCATGAACAGCTAGAGGTGCGTGCCAGAAACTCTGAAATGCAGTTCACTGCTGTCATGCGTGTCAGAATTCAGATATACAGCATGTCTGAAGTGATTGTGCTCTGATTTGACCTCTATGCGATTTTGTGCACACAAGTTGTTTGACGAAATGCTAATAGCACTTAGGGATTTTTGCTAAACTTGAATATTTGTGTCGGAGCTCTCTAATGTACCTTAGACTCCAGTAATTTTTTTAGATTTTCTGGAGTAGAGAAATGTAGGTTTTGAGCATGATTGACAAATCTGGTCCAAATTTCATTCAAATAAAATTTGAAAATTTTGAACTATTGACAAGTTTTTTTTTTTGGAGAATTGAGATGTGACTTGCTGTGGGAATTTATTTGGGGTCAGAAGTGCTAGAGAGTAGGTTCCTTTGGTAGTCCTATGAGGTCAAATCTATTTCGGAAAATTGTTTTAAAACAATGTTGAATAAA
This sequence comes from Hordeum vulgare subsp. vulgare, assembly GCF_904849725.1. Taxonomy (NCBI): domain Eukaryota; kingdom Viridiplantae; phylum Streptophyta; class Magnoliopsida; order Poales; family Poaceae; genus Hordeum; species Hordeum vulgare. Next base: position 564,245,447 of record NC_058524.1, on the reverse strand, counting down.
AGAAAGAATGAGAGGGGGAAGAAACCTAGTTAAAATAGAGTGTGGCTTCTGTCCTAGGTCAATGGAAATGATTTGAGAGTGAAGTTTTGAAATGAGGCTTGGCATGATAAGAGACAAAAGAAATTCAAAGAAGTAGTTTTAGGATCTTTATCCCAAAGATGGTCCCTTCCTATATAAAAAATAAGTCCTTGCAATTTTTTTACTTTGAGGAAAATACACAATCTGAACTTGAAAGTGGAAACCAGAATTATTAAAGTTTTTGAAGAGAGACTCACAACTAATAGGATTAAAGAAAGGTTTTGACAAAAAAAATCCAAATAATCCTTTTTATAAAAAGAAAATTCTTGTTTGACCAAATTAATTTTTTTGGGGTGTTACAAAACCTACCTCCCTTAGGAAAAATCTCGTCCCCGAGATTTCAGCTGTCCCTTAAACAGGTATGGATATTTAGTCTTTAGATAATCCTCTTTTTCCCATGTTGCCTCGTCCTCGATGTGATTGTTACACTTAACTTTATAAAACTTGATCACATTCTCATATGTCCTCCTTTCAGAGTCCTCCAAAAAATTTATAGGACGCTCTCTGTAGGTGAGGTTTGGTTGAATGTTTAGGTCTTGGTGTAGAACTTGTGTTTCCAAGTTACTCACACATCTTCTCAGTCGTGACACGTGAAATACGTCATGCACGTCTGACAATTCTGCAGGTAGGTCCAGTTGGTAGGCGAACTTGCCTCTCCTTGCAATCACTCTGAAGGGTCCAATAAACCGCGGTGCTAATTTTCCTTTGACCTTAAATCTCTGCGTTCCTATCATTGGGGATACTTTGAGATAAGCATATTGGTTGGGTTTGAAGCTGATGTCATGATGCTTTTGATCATAATAAATCTTTTGATGGCTCCGAGCTGTGTCGAATTTAATGTTTGCCTCAGCCTCTTGGAGCATTTCCGAAGATACCACTGTCTCCAGTCTCATACCAATAAAGTGGTGTGTGGCATCTTTGACCATGGAGAGCTTCCAAAGGTGACATCTTTAGAATAGCTTGATAGCTGTTATTATTGTTTGAACTTAGCGAGAGAGAAAACGACAACGATGTAAAAGTGAATCAGTGCCTCCTTTATTGATGATTAGTACACACATATATAGTACATGTGGGGATGCCTTGAGGCGTCGGTCTGCATGGCGTCGATCCGGGGAAGGCAACTGTCGCGGGACGATTGCTGAAAGCAATCACATGGCGGTTTGGATAAGGGGAGATTTCCCATAATTAACATGTGTTAATTGTCGCGGGACGATTGCTGAAAGCAATCACATGGCGGTTTGGATAAGGGGAGATTTCCCATAATTAACATGTGTTAATTAATCATAACACTCCCTTTAATCTACGCTTATTCAAGCAAGATTATTTTCTCGAAAAGAGGCTCCTCCAAAAACCTTGTGGGTAAAATATGAGGAGTGGTGTAGGATATGCTGCTAAAACTCCTTCAAACCCAGTGGGAAAAATAAGGAGAAAATGATGCAACATATAATGATTATTGTCTCTTTCAACTCAATACGAGAAAAGCCATAGAGTTTAGAGGACAATAAATATGTCGTATATACTTTCTAAAAACCCCGGTGGGGAAAACAGAAAGTATGACATATGATCTTATGTTGATATTACCTCATTAAAAATCTTTATGAGAATTTGTATAGTAAACTCATGAAGGGAAAAAGAGTATAATATGATGCATTAAACATAAATAATTCAGGAAGATACTCCCCCTAATTCTTGCAAATTTCAAAGTCGTCACATACCAATTCCATGAACATATTTCTGAAATGTAAAAGTTGGTAGAGACTTTGTGAGCAAATTAGTCACATGATTTGATTTGAAAGAAATGCAAATAGCGATATTGTTTATTACGTAACCTGTTTGCATCCGGGTAACACAAACAACATTATCTTTGAGATAATGGTTTGGTGGATGTAGCCACGAGGTCTATTTCAAAGACTCTCATGAGATGGCTACCACACCTAGCAAGAACACTAAACTTGTCTATGATCTGACATAGCAGGGATCTGATCAATATATCCAATGGTATTGGTGTTCAGATGTCTCTGGAACTTGAAAACCAGGACAAGATGTTTGATGCCTTTGAAGATATCGATAGATATTCTTGAGTCCCAACCAATTTTGTTTGGTGCATCCAATGGCATTATGGAACTTTGAGTCCCAATATCTCATTTCCATCATGTCTTGGTCTAAATAGAACTGAGAATGAACTACCATGAGAGTTATGGATGGAAAATATTTGTCCATAATAAATTTCTCTAATATATTTTGGATATAGACACCATAGTATACCATAATGTATGAATGAAGGTGCTCAAGTTGTAGTAACGAGTGGTATTTTGGTTTACACAAATCCTTCATTTTGAACTCCGTCATTTATATGATTACATGTGTCGTCATTGTAGACACACAAACATGGATAATCATCATTGTAGGAGTAATCCTTGTGCATAAGGAACTCACTACGTCAGTTGTACCATATGTATCGACAATAATAAGTCGTATGGCGACTTACTGATTTTTACACAATGTATGTTGCATTTTGTATTTTGATTGAGAAGTGATATTCCATCAAGAATCAATCATATATGATTGAATCTGGTGATCCACATGGATATGTGATCACCACATGTATCAACTGCATAGATAGATGATTTTATACTGCTAATGATATAAGTTATCGGAAAGAGATTCCATCTCTAGAGAATAGTTGAGTATCTGCATGAACCCTTGTGCTACAATACTTGCTCTATATTTCACCACCTTGTTGTTCTCAATTCTGTTTCCAGAATAAAAACTGGTGTAGGTATTGCTGATGTGAATACCTTCCCATTATTGAGCAAGATTATTTCTACCTAGATTATACCCTTTGCTTGAGTTCAGTACGAGTGTTGTTCACACTTTGCCATGGCCATGGTCTTTGGATCTGAATCATTTGAAAGGTTTTTGCAATCTAGTTGAGAAATGTATGTCGATAATTGTAGACTTCCAATTATATGTTTCTCTAGAATCTATATATTAATATATAGTTTATGGAAATATCGTTACCCATGGTGAGTTGGTGGCTACTCGCGATTTCCCAATGCGATTGAGTCAAGTATTTCGATGTCCCGGTCATTGTGTGCACTATGACCCGGGTTGATGGAGGTTTCCCATGCACTCGGTATACTACCCATTACGTGTCTGTCAACATGAAGTTGACTTGCATTTACTGATTCATAGGCCTTGATATCCTTGCTTGCAAGAAGCTGAATCCTGATGTACTTTTGCCATACATCTCCCCCTGTTGCATCGAACGAGGAGTGGAGTGGTTTTTGTTGGTACCTCCACTCTTTAAGGCATACTTTTCCAGGATTGTAGGATTGGGTGACACCACTATATTCAGTAAATGAATCCAACAGGTATTTGCAATGTGCTGCAAATCTTCTGAATGCATGGTTCAAATCTTTGAGTACGTGGATTTGAGGCAAAAAATGTGTTGAACATTCCACTAATTTCCTGGCATTCTTTATGGTACTTGAAATCTCCCCCTAATGCCTGGAAATATTCCTCATGAATCAGCATACTGGCCTTGAATAACTCCCCATGTGAGGGGCTTGATGTATTGACAAAAATACAGTTATTTCTCACATAGATCCCAACTATATGTTGAGGGGCCAATGATATATGTCGGGTGGTGATATCGGTATGCAATCGAATTACCGCATATGGTAAATACTTAGTAGATTTCCACGTATCAAAGATAGAGGGAATAATAGTATGCAGTTCTGTCATGAGCGTGTAAAACTGCATGACTCCAACATAAAGTTGGTAAGTTGCAATTCCAAAGTAAAGATAATGCAATGAGCCTAACTCTTTGGATAAAGGATTCTACCAAACCATTTTGAGTCTATAAATTAGGAAAAATTGCTAAACTTCAATCCGAGCACCATAGAGAAGGCACTCAAGGAGAATTCTGCAATGTTATCCATTTGATTTGCTTGAAATCGGTGTAAGGATAATGAGCCAATGGTTTCGTGTGAATAAAACGCACACTTAAGATCTTCATGTAGATATGTCTTTTAGAACCATGGAATACCTGAATAGACTACTAAAATGGTTGGGAAGAGCCACTTACCTCGACTTGATGCATTCAAGGAGTCTGAGTGGTTCATCATAGACTTTAAGGTGCGTGAGCCTTAAAATTAGCTTCCCTGTGTCACTTGTAGTCCACATAAAATCCAAATGTTTTTAGAGTTTAACATCATAATAATCATAAACTATTGGAACCGCTCAAAGTTCCGGTTTCAACCCAATGTCTCGATTACCAAGGCGAGTATGCCAAGTTTGCCATGTACAAGACATTTTGGAAAACTATTTTGGGCGCAACATGTGCTACGGGTTTGTAGTATGTGTAGTACAATCCAGATGATACATTGAGAATATGCTTGCCATATCCTTTGCATATGGTAAAGAGAAGTTAGTTTTTTTTGTCACCATAAGTTTTGCTATGGAAACTATTTTGACGGACACCTCTATAGTTTAGTAGGGTACGAGTTAAACAGGAGCAATAAAGCATCCTGATGTTACTTGAGTACCCAGAGGGATAGTAAATATGACTCGAGTTCAGCCAACAAATACCTCATCGCGTCTAGCGATTTTAAAATATCTCCTGTCTCTCAACGAGAGTGAAAAAATCTCACTTCCCCGAGTATAAAGTTTGTGGTGCATATGTCCACAAGGCACATATCATCTTTCATCAGATTGAACTCCCGTAGAAATCTCTATATGGACATGAAGATTCTCAACATGAAAATCACTGTCAGATAAATAGAATACATATAAATGTATTTGTACCAAAGTGTTGATACAAAATATGATGACAACAATACTTATGTTGTTAATACAACATCATAAATGGACACAAATAAATATTGACCACTCAAGAGATTGAGTGACTATTCATAGTCTCCAAACATGTCGGTTGAGGCATATTCGACCATTACGTTCTCCGTGCCCATAGGGTCCCGTCATCATTGGTGATGTGAGGTTGAAGGTTGAAGTGATCTTCAAACCTTTTCCCTTGAGGTTCATTGTTTCCCAGGAATTGCTGATACAGAATAACCAGATGCTGAGATCTGAATCAATATAGTGCCTTATTATGTATAAGACAATATTTTTCTATTAGCGGTGTGATCCTAACCAGAGATGAATTATACGGTCTTGGATTTCACACATTATCCTATGAGACACAAGAGTGGTCATGTTGTCCTTGGCCCAGGAAGGGCAGTGGTGGCGGCCATTGAGGGCGAATGCCTCAAATTCTCTAGCCATCGGTTACTAGAGATAATTAATGTACGGTAAGTAAATTAAAGACCATCATGGTTGATGTTGTAATGAACTTAGAAAAATTAATGGGTATTTCAAGAAGTTATCTTGAAACCATTAATGTGTATCTCAAATTGCTAAGTATGACACCTTTAAGATAATCTCCAAAATGGAATGGATCTCGTAGCACTAGGGAGTATAATCTGATGAAATCAGTAGATACTCACTCGTAATGCCTTATGTCATGACTTAGAAAATGTATGGGAGAACACTTCGTAAACACAATCATAATGTCAAAATGACAAAATGTAGGCTTTATCAGTAGTTATCGATAATCTGCGTAGGCGGTAGATCCATATGACTACCTTTTGATCCCAAGCATTAATTTGAAGAAATCACTTTGAATTTTGCATCCGTATTTGCAAGAAATTGAAAATCTCAATTACAAATAGACGTATTAATCTCTACATGTGTTTAACATGGAAATAGATACATCATAAAAATATTCCGGAATACGTCGTACTCAACGAAGAAACAGTACTGCAGAGGTACTGAATTTATCATTGTAAGAGATTAAAAGAAATCTCAATTGCAAATAATAGAGGTGTAATCTCAACATGGAGAATAACATGAAAATATATTATATCACACATATGTTCTGGAATACAAGGTACTCTACAGAACTACAGTATTTGAGCACACAAATACTAAAATAACAGGGACTAAAATAAACTAATGCTACTAAATAGCAATGTTAATAGGACCCATTTACAAAATCCCCGAAATTGAAGGATGATGTTCAAATATTGGCCTGGACCACCGAATCATCCTGCTTTGCTAATTCTAGCAACCACAGGGACCTTAGTGCAAAGAGGCGAATAGATAAAGCTTGTCTTCTTCGTGTGAGCGGTTGCCAATCAGGAGAAATCCCAAAGGCTGCTCCGGTCACCTCCACTTAGAGGAGTCGCGGCCTTAGCCATGCGCCAACGCCATGTTGCCAGCCGGATGGAGCGAGTGCCGCCACGCACCTTAGAGGTCGTGAAGGCGTCGATGAAAGGGCTTGTGCGCCGTGGTGGCGCTCCATTGGCGAGAGGAGTGACGTCTCACGCGCCTTAGAGGCCGGAGAGCCAGCCAAGGGCCTTCGCCTCGGGCTCCGTCGGCTTGCGCGGATGCGAGCCGAGGGCCGCTCCGTGTCAGTTGCTAGGAAGGCCCCCGCCGAGGAGCCGCAGCCGGGCCGCGGGGACGTGGCCGCGGGAAGCCATAGGCCGCCGCCGCTGCTGCCGTGCTTCAGGGGCCACATCGGGTAGCCACGCCAGAGGAAGACGCACAAGAAGAGGCGGCATCTCCTACGATGCGAGTGGGCGAGCCGTGCCGGTAGGCTGTGTCGTGTAAAACGATGAGGACAGATGACCTCGTGAAGGTAGCCCTTCTTCAAATATAGCGTGCTACAAAATATAGCGAGACCCTTCTTCAAATTCTACACAAGTTATAGCATGCTAATAGCGTGCTATATTTCAAAATAGCATTTGCAAAAAAAAGATAAATAAGCCCAGAAATACACTCCCTCGGTTCCTAAATATAAGATCTTGTAGAGATTTCATTATGAACTACATATGGAGCAAAATGAATGAATCTATACTCTAAAATATGTCTATATACATCCATATGTAATTCATAGTGGAATTTCTAAAAGGTCTTATATTTAGGAACAGGGGGAGTAGTATTCAGCAGCTAAATTTTCCCAAGTGCAATTCATGTGTAAAGGTCAAACTTAAACTATAGTCAATTCATTTAACATATCAACTTCAAACATTGAGCACCGACTCTACATCTACCTGTTGGGTTGTGACATTGTTTTTCCTATTTTTCTGAATGTTTTTATCATGTGTACGCTATAACGCTACACGCTGCAACGCTATAGCATCATGTAGCACGTTAATTACGCGAATAGCATCGTAGCGGCTAAATTTGCTAAAATGTAGCGTTTGCTTTCCTAATATGCTATAACGGTGCTATAGCATCGTTATAGGGCGCTATTTTTTTTTGGTAAGATCCGTACCTTTCCTATTCTTCTCTTCTATTTTTTGCTATCGGTGGAGGCCAAAGCCTGATTTTTCTCCTTCCCAGTTCTTCAATTCATGGCGTCTGACTCATCGTGCCAATCTTATTCAAATTAAGGTGAGGATGATCGACACATGTACAACCATGCAAGCTCCTTGTTTAATCACAGAAAAGAAATCAGTTTAGTGTTCTCCTGATCTCTTTCTCCTGTGCATGCACGTCGATCCCTTTGCCATGAACGGACTGCTTCATTGTCTTCTTTCTTTTCTCTGATCTGGGCAGCAGGCTCCAATGCCGCAGATGGGTAGAGCCTCATCGGGTGCAAAGACGGGGCCACCGGCTTTCTATGGTGCCACCAACATGTGCCAGCCACAGCTTTGCCTCCTTCCCTCGCTTTCTTCTGGCCAAATCGCTCTCTATCAGAGAGCCTGCTGATAATGAACTTAGCAATAGAGAAAACAACAGCGACGTAAAAGTGAATCAATGCCTCCTTTATTGATGATTAGTACACATATATATAGTACATGGAGGACGCCTTGAGGCGTCGGTTTGCATGGCGTCGATCCAGGGACAACAACTGCCGCACGACGATTGCTCAAAGCAATCACATGGCGGTTTTGGATAAGGGAAGATTCGTTATAATTAACATGTGTTAATTAATCATAACATTTATATGGAAACTCTGCATATGCCAAGTTGTGTTCCTAGCTGGCTCCGTAAGTAAGAATACAAGCCCTCAACATGTCTTCCAATATTTGATTTACGTGTTCAGTCTGTCCTCCAGTTTGTGGATGATAAGTTGTACTGAATACCAGTTGAGTTCCTAAAGCTTGCTGCAGGTGATCCCAAAATTCGGAGACAAACTGTGTGCCTTTATCCAACACTATGGTCTTTGGAACTCCACGTAAACAAACAATACGGGAGAGGTAGAGCTTGGCAAGCTTCTTCTTGGAACAAGTTGTCTTTACTCGGATGAAATGTGTCACTTTGATTAATAAGTTAGTGATGACCCAGATGGCATAATTTCCATGTCACGTCCGTGGTAGTCCGATAGTAAAACTCATTCTTATTTCATCCCATTTCCATTCATGTAGAGTGGTTGCAATAGCCTTACTGGCTTCAGGTGCTCTGCTTTAATGCATTGACATGAATCACAACATGTAATGAATAAGGCTATATCCCTTTTCATTCCATGCCACCAAAATCTTTCCTGAATATCCTTGTATATCTTGTATCCTCCCGGGTGGATGGAGTATGGTGTGGTATGAGCTTCAGCCAAGATTTGTTGCTTAAGCTTTTCCTGATTAGGTACACATAATCTTTCTCTGTACTAGAGAATTCCTTGATTGTCAATGGTAAATTCTGAGGCCTTGCCTAGGCTTACTTTCGTCTTTATACCTTCGATACTAGGGTGTCCCTTTTGAGCCTCCTTGATCTATTCCTCTAAGGTGGTTGTATTTTCGAACGTGCAATAGTGCCTTCCGTAACCAAAACCATGTTGAGTTTGGCAAACTCTCGGTTGAATTCAGGTCGCAGAAATTGCAAACTGTCGCTGTCCAGAAATTGGTTTCGGCTAAGAGCATCTTCCACAACATTTGCCTTATCAGGGTGGTAATGAATTCCCACATCATAATCCTTGATTAATTTTAACCAGCGGCGTTGTCGTAAGTTGAGTTCTGGTTGTTTGAAAATATACTTGAGACTCTTATGATTAGTATATACTCCCTCCGTCTCAAAAATTTTGTCTTAGGTTTGTCTAGAAATGGACGTATCTAAATACTAAAACGTGACTAGATACATTCATATATAGACAAATGTAAGACGAGAATTTTGGGACGGAGGGAGTATTTCACAACGGCTGCTAAGGAGAAAATGTCACCATTCCTTGAGTGCGTGTTCACAATTGCCAATTCCAAATCAAGTGTAGGATAATTTCCTTCATGTCGTCAAAGTTGTCTTGAAGCATATACTACAATTTGCCATCTTGCATCAGCACACATCCAAGGCCCTTGAGGGATGCGTCACAATATACTTCAAAAAATGTGTGCACATCTCGCACAATTAACACTGGTGCTGTTGTCAACCGCTTCTTCAATTCATGGAAACTTTTATCGCAAGCTTAAGTCAATTCAAACTTATTATATTTCTTAAGTAGTTGGGTTATGGGTTTGGCTATGGTGGAGAAGCCTTCAATAAAACTTTAGTAATAATCAGCAAATCCCCGAAAATTTCTTACGTCTATCACGTTGGCGGGCTGCTTCCGTCCAAGTACATCTTCCACTTTACCGGGATCCACGACAATCCCATCTTGTGTTAACATATGCCCAAGAAAACCAACTTCCCGATGCCAAAATTCACATTTGCTGAATTTGGCATACAACTGATGTTTCTGTAATTCTCCCAACACGATTCAGAGGTATTGCACATGTTCTTCTCGCATCTTGGAATAGACCAGTATATCATCAATGAACACCACACCGAACTTGTCCAGATATTTCATAAAGACTTTGTTCATGAGGTGTACAAAATATGTTGGAACGTTGGTCAATCCAAAGGGCATCACTGTGAACTCATACAGTCCATACTTGGAGGTAAATGTTGTTTTGGGTATGTCTGTCGACCAATTTTTAGTTGTTTGATATACCGATCTCAGGTCTATTTTGGAAAATACTTTGGCTTGTGCGAGTTGGTAAATTAGATCATTTATCCGTGGCAGTAGATACTTGTTCTTGATAGTAGCCATGTCGAGAGCTCAATAACCAACACATAGCCTTAGACTTCCGTATTTCTTCTTGTCATCATAGTAATTTCGCCCCTGATGGCCGGAACTGTCCCTTCCTCGTCTGCAAAAGGGAGACACATGTCGTTAATACATCACATAGGATTTTCCATGTCGATTCTGGAAATAATTTCATGTGTCGCCTTGTAGATCTGTAATTTTCGGCATGTAGTGGGGACGGGGCCTATAGTCCCGGCCCGTAAGGGGCTTTAGTCCCGGTTCACCAACCGGGACCAAAGGGGCGGGACTAAAGGCCTAACCTTTAGTCCCGGCCCTGTTCCAAGCCGGGACCAAAGGTGCTCCACGTGGGCGCCTCAGAGCGCCCTCAGGGGCAGGCCCTTTAGTCCTGGGTCTTAACATGGACCGGGACTAAAGAGTTTCTGCAGATTTTGTTTATTTTAGGGTTTTAGGGTTTTAGGGTTTAGGTGTTCGGGAGATTAACGTGATGCCTCGTTTGGTGTTCGGGAATTAGTTTTCATATAATTCTAAATATACATGTTTATGCATATATATGTAAGATTAACTTATCTTACAAGCGAGCATATATATACAATTATATGGAGATCTGAATTATCGGGACTAGAGCCCGTCTGTTCGATTACATGGACCAACATCAGTAATGGCCCCTAGCTACACTAAATCGTCCTTTGTCATCTATAGCTTCCGTCCTCAGAAAGGTCGCAAGCTCCTCTGCAACAGCAATCGCGCGTTGCTCTGGTAGGGACTTCTCCCTCATGGCCGTGTACTATATAAGAAGAGGAGATGAATATGAATATCAATCATGATAACAAAGAATGACGGGTAAAAATAGAGGTGTGAATGTTCATTGCTTACGTCGTATCTGTAATCCTTGTGCTCAGAGGTAAACGTGTGAATGGTCTCGCAAACATAGTATCCGCATATATGCGTCCCCCGTGGCTGCTGGTCGCACTTTACGAGAATAGAATATATATAATCAAAATAATAATCTAGCATCATAAATGTATTGAAAATAGAAGTATATCATACTACTACTTACCTGAGCCGCTCTAGAGGTCAGCTTCTCATGCTCGATACCGGGAGTCACGCACTTGAACCGCTTCCAAACCCTACCCGACAAGGAAAATAATTTGCTAAGTTTTTCATTAATTTATATATAAGAAAATCATCGAAAGAGACCGATAGAGCGCAAGAATGATTGAAATTACCCTTGGAGCATGTCCTGCAGGCTTTGGAACTGTTCCAAGGGTCTCGATAATGGGTCGAAGGCATCAACTCTTCCCTTATCAATTTGAATGTCCAACAGAATCCAATGGAAGCTGCACATGTATATATATATATATGTGTGTGTGTGTGTGTCAGTAACTTATCAATTACACTTATGAGTGAATGGACATAACAGAGTAAAGACCCTCACTTGAAGTTGTATGGAAACAGTATGTGGTCACAGAAATTTTGATCTGTTAGAAACCTTAGAAGGTTTTCCTCCGTCTCCTTGGGTTTATCAGTTAGCGTTGCTATATGTATTTTATCTGGGTCAATAAACCCAATATTTAGGATGTTCCTACTTTTACATTCCAGAATCTTCATTCTGCATAATAGAGTACAAGTTATATGTAGACAATGAATTGAAATAACTAAACAAGTTATATGTAGACAACGAATTGAAAAACTTATAGACAATAGCAACTCATAAGCGATTTGTCGAGGGCGTCGGCATTGTACATCTGGAAGAGTTCATCAAAGTCGATATGGATTTCTTCGGGATGGCCGTAGTACTCCCGTGGGACACTCGCCACGATCATCGTTCTCCCATTCTTTGATTCACTTAAGTACCATGTATGCAAGTAACGCATATTTGTTGGGAGATCATCTTTGCTGACCAAAGGCGCTCCCATGACAAACTGTGGCTTAGGGGCTACCATAGCCTTGGGTAACCTGTCGTCTTGGGAAGCCAGAACGTCTTCAACCGGGATACCCCATTCATCCGGCCACTTCTTTGCTAATTCCAAATCTTGCCCCTGCACCAGAGAGGGAACATTCTCGGGTAACACCCTGAGGGGTGGGATCGACTGTTTGGCCTGTTGTCCAAGCCGAGGAACGTCTGATATTTGTTTGCTTGTAGTTGAACTTGATTTGCTCCCACTTGCACTTGCACGTGATCTGCTCTTTTGCCCTTCCTTCTGCAATGTGCGTGTATAGTCATCAGGCTTATGGTGTAAGTGTTGGGGAACGTCGCATGGGAAACAAAAATTTTCCTACGCGCACGAAGACCTATCATGGTGATGTCCATCTACGAGAGGGGATGAGCGATCTACGTACCCTTGTAGATCGTACAGCAGAAGCGTTAGAGAACGCGGTTGATGTAGTGGAACGTCCTCACGTCCCTCGATCCGCCCCGCGAACAATCCCGCGATCAGTCCCACGATCTAGTACCGAACGGACGGCACCTCCGCGTTCAACACACGTACAGCTCGACGATGATCTCGGCCTTCTTGATCCAGCAAGAGAGACGGAGAGGTAGAAGAGTTCTCCGGCAGCGTGACGGCGCTCCGGAGGTTGGTGATGATCTTGTCTCAGCAGGGCTCCGCCCGAGCTCCGCAGAAACACGATCTAGAGGAAAAACTATGGAGGTATGTGGTCGGGCAGCCGTGAGAAAGTCGTCTCAAATCTGCCCTAAAAGCCCCATATATATAGGAGGAGGGAGGGGGACCTTGCCTTGGGGTCCAAGGGATCCCCAAGGGGTCGGCCGAGCCAGGGGGGAGGACTCTCCCCCCCCAAACCGAGTCCTACTTGGTTTGGTGGGAGGGAGTCCTTCCCCTTTCCCACTTCTTCCTTTTTTTTTCTTTCCTTTGATTTTTTCCTTCCTTGGCGCATAGGGGATTGGTGGGCTGTCCCACCAGCCCACTAAGGGCTGGTGTGACCCCCCCAAATGCCTATGGGCTTCCCCGGAGTGGGTTGCCCCCTTCCGGTGAACTCCCGGAACCCATTCGTCATTCCCGGTACATTCCCGGTAACTCCGAAAACCTTCCGGTAATCAAATGAGGTCATCCTATATATCAATCTTCGTTTCCGGACCATTCCGGAAACCCTCGTGACGTCCGTGATCTCATCCGGGACTCCGAACAACATTCGGTAACCAACCATATAACTCAAATACGCATAAAACAACGTCGAACCTTAAGTGTGCAGACCCTGCGGGTTCGAGAACTATGTAGACATGACCCGAGAGACTCTTCGGTCAATATCCAACAGCGGGACCTGGATGCCCATATTGGATCCTACATATTCTACGAAGATCTTATCGTTTGAACCTCAGTGCCAAGGATTCGTATAATCCCGTATGTCATTCCTTTTGTCCTTCGGTATGTTACTTGCCCGAGATTCGATCGTCAGTATCCGCATACCTATTTCAAGCTCGTTTACCGGCAAGTCTCTTTACTCGTTCCATAATACAAGATCCCGCAACTTACACTAAGTTACATTGCTTGCAAGGCTTGTGTGTGATGTTGTATTACCGAGTGGGCCCCGAGATACCTCTCCGTCACACGGAGTGACAAATCCCAGTCTTGATCCATACTAACTCAACTAACACCTTCGGAGATACCTGTAGAGCATCTTTATAGTCACCCAGTTACGTTGCGACGTTTGATACACACAAAGGATTCCTCCGGTGTCAGTGAGTTATATGATCTCATGGTCATAGGAATAAATACTTGACACGCAGAAAACAGTAGCAACAAAATGACACGATCAACATGCTACGTCTATTAGTTTGGGTCTAGTCCATCACGTGATTCTCCCAATGACGTGATCCAGTTATCAAGCAACAACACCTTGTTCATAATCAGAAGACACTGACTATCATCGATCAACTGGCTAGCCAACTAGAGGCATGCTAGGGACGGTGTTTTGTCTATGTATCCACACATGTAAATGAGTCTTCATTCAATACAATTATAGCATGGATAATAAACTATTATCTTGATACAGGAATTATAATAATAACTATACATTTATTATTGCCTCTAGGGCATAATTCCAACAGTCTCCCACTTGCACTAGAGTCAATAATCTAGCCCTCACATCACCATGTGAATTACATTGTAATAAATCTAACACCCATACAGTTCTGGTGTCGATCATGTTTTGGCCGTGGAAGAGGCTTAGTCAGCGGGTCTGCTACATTCAGATCCGTGTGCACTTTGCATATATTTACGTCCTCCTCCTCGACGTAGTCGCGGATGAGGTTGAAGTGTCGTTTGATGTGTCTGGACTTCTTGTGAAACCTTGGTTCCTTTGCTAAGGCAATGGCACCAGTGTTGTCACAGAACAAGGTTATTGGATCCAGTGCACTTGGCACCACTCCAAGATCCGTCATGAACTGCTTCATCCAGACACCCTCCTTAGCCGCCTCCGAGGCAGCCATGTACTCCGCTTCACATGTAGAATCTGCTACGACGCTTTGCTTGGAACTGTACCAGCTTACTGCACCCCCATTAAGAATAAATACGTATCCGGTTTGCGACTTAGAGTCGTCCGGATCTGTGTCAAAGCTTGCATCGACGTAACCTTTTACGGCGAGCTCTTCGTCACCTCCATACACGAGAAACATCTCCTTAGTCCTTTTCAGGTACTTCAGGATATTCTTGACCGCCGTCCAGTGATCCACTCCTGGATTACTCTGGAACCTACCTGCCATACTTATGGCCAGGCTAACATCCGGTCTAGTGCACAACATTGCATACATGATAGAGCCTATGGCTGAAGCATAGGGGACGGAGCGCATATGCTCTCTATCTTCATCAGTTGCTGGGCACTGAGTCTTACTCAATCTCGTACCTTGTAACACTGGCAAGAACCCTTTCTTGGACTGTTCCATTTTGAACCTCTTCAAAACTTTATCAAGGTATGTGCTTTGTGAAAGTCCTATCAGGCGTTTTGATCTTTCCCTATAGATCTTAATGCCTAGAATGTAAGCAGCTTCTCCTAGGTCCTTCATAGAGAAACTTTTATTCAAGTAACCTTTTATGCTCTCCAAAAGCTCTACGTTGTTTCCAATCAGTAATATGTCATCCACATATAATATTAGAAACGCCACAGAGCTCCCACTCACTTTCTTGTAAATACAAGATTCTCCAACCACTTGTATAAACCCAAATGCTTTGATCACCTCATCAAAGCGTTTGTTCCAACTCCGAGATGCTTGCACCAGTCCATAAATGGATCGCTGGAGCTTGCACACCTTGTCAGCATTTTTAGGATCGACAAAACCTTCGGGTTGCATCATATACAACTCTTCCTTAAGGAAACCGTTAAGGAACGCCGTTTTGACATCCATCTGCCAGATTTCATAATCGAAAAATGCAGCTATTGCTAACATGATTCTGACGGATTTAAGCATCGCCACGGGAGAGAAAGTCTCATCGTAGTCAATTCCTGGAACTTGTGAAAAACCCTTTGCCACAAGTCGAGCTTTACAAACGGTCACATTACCGTCAGCATCCGTCTTCTTCTTAAAGATCCATTTGTTCTGAATAGCCTTGCGGCCCTCAGGCAGTATCTCCAAAGTCCACACTTTGTTCTCATACATGGATCCTATCTCGGATTTCATGGCTTCAAGCCATTTGTTGGAATTTGGGCCCACCATTGCTTCTTCATAATTTGCAGGTTCATTGTTGTCTAACAACATGATTGACAAGACGGGATTACTGTACCACTCTGGAGCAGCGCGTGATCTCGTCGACCTGCGTGGTTCAACAGAAACTTGAACTGGAGTTTCATGATCATCATCATTAACTTCCTCCTCAACCGGCGTCGCAATGACAGAGGTTTCCCCTTGCCCTGCGCCACCATCCAGAGGGATGAGAGGTTCGACAACCTCGTCAAGTTCTATCTTCCTCCCACTCAATTCTCTCGAGAGAAACTCCTTCTCGAGAAAAGTTCCGTTCTTAGCAACAAACACTTTGCCTTCGGATTTGAGATAGAAGGTGTACCCAACTGTCTGTTTTGGGTAACCTATGAAGACACATTTTTCCGCTTTGGGTTTCAGCTTTTCAAGCTGAAGCTTTTTGACATAAGCATCACATCCCCAAACTTTAAGAAACGACAACTTTGGTCTTTTGCCATACCACAGTTCGTATGGTGTCGTCTTAACGGATTTTGATGGTGCCCTATTTAAAGTGAATGCAGCTGTTTCTAATGCATAACCCCAAAATGATAACGGCAAATCAGTAAGAGACATCGTAGATCGCACCATCTCTAACAAAGTACGATTACGACGTTCGGACACACCATTACGCTGTGGTGTTCCAGGCGGTGTTAATTGCGAAACAATTCCACATTGTCTTAAGTGAGTACCAAACTCGAAACTCAGATATTCACCCCCATGATCAGACCGTAGGAACTTGATCTTCTTGTTACGATGATTTTCCACTTCACTCTGAAATTGCTTGAACTTTTCAAATGTTTCAGACTTGTGCTTCATCAAGTAGACATAACCATATCTACTTAAATCGTCAGTGAAGGTGAGAAAATAACGATATCCGCCGCGTGCCTCCACGCTCATTGGACCACACACATCGGTATGTATGATTTCCAACAAGTCACTTGCACGCTCCATTGTTCCGGAGAACGGAGTCTTAGTCATCTTGCCCATGAGGCATGGTTCGCACGTGTCAAGTGAATCAAAGTCAAGTGACTCCAAAAGTCCATCAGCATGGAGTTTCTTCATGCGCTTTACACCAATATGACCCAAGCGGCAGTGCCACAAAAATATGGTGCTATCATTGTTTACTCTAACTCTTTTGGTCTCAATGTTATGTATATGCGTATCTCTATCGAGATTCAATATGAACAATCCTCTCACATTCGGTGCATGACCATAAAAGATGTTACTCATAGAAATAGAACAACCATTATTCTCAGACTTAAAAGAGTAACCGTCTCGCATTAAACAAGATCCAGATATAATGTTCATGCTCAACGCAGGCACTAAATAACAATGATTTAAGTTCATCACTAATCCCGATGGTAGTTGAAGTGACACTGTGCCGACGGTGATTGCATCAACCTTGGAACCGTTCCCTACGCGCATCGTCACTTCGTCTTTCGCCAGCCTTCGTCTATTCCGCAGTTCCTGCTTCGAGTTGCAAATGTGAGCAACAGAACCGGTATCAAATACCCAGGCACTACTACGAGAGCCGGTTAAGTACACATCAATAACATGTATATCAAATATACCTGATTTTTCTTTACCCGCCTTCTTATCTGCCAGATACTTGGGGCAATTGCGCTTCCAGTGACCCATACCCTTGCAATAGAAGCACTCTGTTTCAGGCTTAGGTCCAGCCTTGGGTTTCTTCGGCGGATTGGCAACAGGCTTGCCGCTCTTCTTCGAATTGCCCTTCTTGCCTTTGCCGTTTCTCTTGAAACTAGTGGTCTTGCTCACCATCAACACTTGATGTTCTTTACGGAGTTTAGACTCTGCGACTTTCAGCATCGCAAACAACTCGCCGGGAGACTTGTTCATCCCTTGCATGTTGTAGTTCAACACAAAGCCCTTATAGCTTGGCGGCAGTGATTGAAGGATTCTGTCAGTGATAGCTTCTTGCGGGAGTTCAATCCCCAGTTCAGCTAGACGGTTTGAGTACCCAGACATTTTGAGCACATGTTCACTGACAGACGAGTTTTCCTCCATCTTGCAAGCATAGAATTTATCGGAGGTCTCATACCTCTCGATCCGGGCGTTCTTCTGAAAGACAAACTTCAACTCCTGGAACATCTCAAATGCTCCATGACGCTCAAAGCGACGTTGAAGTCCCGGTTCTAAGCTATACAAGACTGTACATTGAACTATCGAGTAGTCCTCCTTACGTGCTAACCAAGCGTTCTTAACATCCTGATCAGCCGTAGCGGGTGGTTCATCTCCTAGCGCAGCATTAAGGACATAATCCTTCTTTCCAGCTTGTAAGATTAGCTTAAGATTACGAGCCCAGTCTACAAAGTTGCTTCCATCATCTTTCAACTTAGCTTTCTCTAGGAACGTATTATAATTCAGGATGACACTTGCGTGAGCCATGATCTACAACACAAATACTTTCAAAGTGGACTTAGACTATGTTCAAGATAATTAGAGTTCAACTTAATCAAATTATATGCTAAACTCCCACTCAAAAAGTACATCTCTCTTAGTCATTTGAGTGGTTCATGATCCACTTACACTATCCCAAGTCCGATCATCACGTGAGTCGAGAGTAGTTTCAGTGGTAAGCATCCTCTATGCTAATCATATCAGCTATATGATTCATGATCGACCTTTCGGTCTCATGTGTTCCGAGGCCATGTCTGCACATGCTAGGCTCGTCAAGCTTAACCCGAGTGTTCCGCGTGCGCAACTGTTTTGCACCCGTTGTATGTGAACGTTGAGTCTATCACACCCGATCATCACGTGGTGTCTCGAAACGACGAACTGTAGCAACGGTGCACAGTCGGGGAGAACACAATTTCGTCTTGAAATTTTAGTGAGAGATCACCTTATAATGCTACCGTCGTTCTAAGCAAAATAAGGTGCATAAAAGGATTAACATCACATGCAATTCATAAGTGACATGATATGGCCATCATCACGTGCTTCTTGATCTCCATCAGCAAAGCACCGGCACGATCTTCTTGCCACCGGCGCCACACCATGATCATCCATCAACGTGTTGCCATCGGGGTTGTCGTGCTACTTATGCTATTACTACTAAAGCTACATCCTAGCAAAATAGTAAACGCATCTGCAAGCACATATGTTAGTATAAAGACAACCCTATGGCTCCTGCCGGTTGTCGTACCATCGACGTGCAAGTCGATATTTCTATTACAACATGATCATCTCATACATCCAATATATCACATCACATCATTGGCCATATCACATCACAATCATACCCTGCAAAAACAAGTTAGACGTCCTCTAATTTTGTTGTTGCATGTTTTACGTGGTGACCAAGGGTATCTAGTAGGATCGCATCTTACTTACGCAAACACCACAATGGAGATATATGAGTTGCTATTTAACCTCATCCAAGGACCTCCTCGGTCAAGTCCGATTCAACTAAAGTTGGAGAAACCGTCACTTGCCAGTCATCTTTGAGCAAAAGGGGTTACTCGTAACGATGAAACCAGTCTCTCGTAAGCGTACGAGTAATGTCGGTCCAAGCCGCTTCAATCCAACAATACCGCGGAATCAAGAAAAGACTAAGGAGGGCAGCAAAACGCACATCACCGCCCACAAAACCTTTTGTGTTCTACTCGAGAAGGCATCTACGCATGAACCTAGCTCATGATGCCACTGTTGGGGAACGTCGCATGGGAAACAAAAATTTTCCTACGCGCACGAAGACCTATCATGGTGATGTCCATCTACGAGAGGGGATGAGCGATCTACGTACCCTTGTAGATCGTACAGCAGAAGCGTTAGAGAACGCGGTTGATGTAGTGGAACGTCCTCACGTCCCTCGATCCGCCCCGCGAACAATCCCGCGATCAGTCCCACGATCTAGTACCGAACGGACGGCACCTCCGCGTTCAACACACGTACAGCTCGACGATGATCTCGGCCTTCTTGATCCAGCAAGAGAGACGGAGAGGTAGAAGAGTTCTCCGGCAGCGTGACGGCGCTCCGGAGGTTGGTGATGATCTTGTCTCAGCAGGGCTCCGCCCGAGCTCCGCAGAAACACGATCTAGAGGAAAAACTATGGAGGTATGTGGTCGGGCAGCCGTGAGAAAGTCGTCTCAAATCTGCCCTAAAAGCCCCATATATATAGGAGGAGGGAGGGGGACCTTGCCTTGGGGTCCAAGGGATCCCCAAGGGGTCGGCCGAGCCAGGGGGGAGGACTCTCCCCCCCTAAACCGAGTCCTACTTGGTTTGGTGGGAGGGAGTCCTTCCCCTTTCCCACTTCTTCCTTTTTTTTCTTTCCTTTGATTTTTTCCTTCCTTGGCGCATAGGGGATTGGTGGGCTGTCCCACCAGCCCACTAAGGGCTGGTGTGACCCCCCCAAATGCCTATGGGCTTCCCCGGAGTGGGTTGCCCCCTTCCGGTGAACTCCCGGAACCCATTCGTCATTCCCGGTACATTCCCGGTAACTCCGAAAACCTTCCGGTAATCAAATGAGGTCATCCTATATATCAATCTTCGTTTCCGGACAATTCCGGAAACCCTCGTGACGTCCGTGATCTCATCCGGGACTCCGAACAACATTCGGTAACCAACCATATAACTCAAATACGCATAAAACAACGTCGAACCTTAAGTGTGCAGACCCTGCGGGTTCGAGAACTATGTAGACATGACCCGAGAGACTCTTCGATCAATATCCAACAGCGGGACCTGGATGCCCATATTGGATCCTACATATTCTACGAAGATCTTATCGTTTGAACCTCAGTGCCAAGGATTCGTATAATCCCGTATGTCATTCCTTTTGTCCTTCGGTATGTTACTTGCCCGAGATTCGATCGTCAGTATCCGCATACCTATTTCAATCTCGTTTACCGGCAAGTCTCTTTACTCGTTCCATAATACAAGATCCCGCAACTTACACTAAGTTACATTGCTTGCAAGGCTTGTGTGTGATGTTGTATTACCGAGTGGGCCCCGAGATACCTCTCCGTCACACGGAGTGACAAATCCCAGTCTTGATCCATACTAACTCAACTAACACCTTCGGAGATACCTGTAGAGCATCTTTATAGTCACCCAGTTACGTTGCGACGTTTGATACACACAAAGTATTCCTCCGGTGTCAGTGAGTTATATGATCTCATGGTCATAGGAATAAATACTTGACACGCAGAAAACAGTAGCAACAAAATGACACGATCAACATGCTACGTCTATTAGTTTGGGTCTAGTCCATCACGTGATTCTCCCAATGACGTGATCCAGTTATCAAGCAACAACACCTTGTTCATAATCAGAAGACACTGACTATCATCGATCAACTGGCTAGCCAACTAGAGGCATGCTAGGGACGGTGTTTTGTCTATGTATCCACACATGTGAATGAGTCTTCATTCAATACAATTATAGCATGGATAATAAACTATTATCTTGATACAGGAATTATAATAATAACTATACATTTATTATTGCCTCTAGGGCATAATTCCAACAGTAAGTCATACTGTGATGGAAGGGTCGTGAAGTATTTTGCATATGCTATTTGCTTCTCGGTGTATTCCGGGCGGGGCTCGGGTTCCTTCTTTTTCATCTGCGCATCATAATGTTCCTTTGCTATCCTGGCGTTTTCCTCGGCGGTACGATCATAAGGTCTGATAGGAAGATTAGCATGAGGTACCTTTGGGAGGGGCGATAGTTTGCGCTTTGGGGAGCTCCGTCACTTAGAAATTATCGATGAAGCGTTCTTGCTGGCACGCTTCCGCTTAGTATCCGGAGCGGGCGGCGGCGGAGACGGACGACCCAAGTCCGGCGGCGGTGATCGAGATGGACTCGTGTTGTGCTGGCCGTCGTCATGTGGAGGGCTTGGAGGTGATGGAGGTGTAGGTGATCTACGACGACTCGGAGGCGGTGTTGTCCTTGGGGCCGAGCCTGGAAGCTTGATGTAATTCTTGTCCCATAGGATGACTCCACCCAGTACTTCTCCGAGTGTCCTCTCATCTTTGGGTCCAGCTATGTCGAGCTCCATATCATGAAACCCCGCCATGATTTCATCCACCCCGACTTTAGCAAAGCGAGCTGGAATCTCACGGCCATGCCGGCGTGCATCAGGGCCAGAAGGTAAAGCTTGTCTGACGGCCACCTTCATGGATATGTTCTTGAATTTCTGATGGAGTTCACATGATGTTGACTCCTTGATTCCATCCACGGGGTAGCCGGGACCGCCCTCTATCATTCTTCGTGCATCGTCGGGCGGGGCCTCAGATTCAGCCACGTTGCTTTTCCGCTTAGATGGTGTGCCGGTAATATCGAGTGCAGGATCTTCCTGGCGCGCTACTCCTCTAAGCTCATCAATCTGCTTCTGTTGCTCGTTAATCCTGGCAAGCAACTGGTTGAACATGTCATTCTCCTCATCCTGTTGTCGCTTCTTTGCTCTCGCTCAGCTTCTGTAAGTGTCTTGGTCTCTGGCAAACCCAAGCCACCACGGGTAAGAAGGACCAAAGCCTCGCGTTCGTCCTCCATGTTCGTCATTGACGAGGACCAGTGTGAGCAAATCTTTCTCTCTATCTGCAGCGAACTGTCTTTTTCCCTCCTTAATTTCTTTCACTATCTTTTTCCAATTCTCCCTGGGTATCCTAAGACCGTCACTGCAGATGAGGTCCCCTGTTTCTTCGTCGTATGAACCACCATGCGCAAGGAACCAATTTCTTGCTCTCAATTCCCACTCATCACGGAGTGGTTCAGGTATGATGCCTTTAGCTAGCAGATCTTGCTCTTTCTTATCCCACTTTGGGATGGCAGTCTCATAGCCCCCTGGCCCCAGCGTGTGGTGATATTTCTTCTTGTCGGAATTTTTCTTGTTCTTTTCTGATAATGCCTTGGCATCTTCTGACTCCTTGTACTCTTGAAATGCCTTCCAGTGATTCACCTGCTTGGCTAGATACCCCTCGAATACTGACACTTTCTTTGTCTTCCGATAGTTTTTCCATAGCTTCTTCTTCCAGCTACGGAACAGTTCGGCCATCTTCTTTAGAGTCCACTGCTTGACTTTGGCCCTCAGTTTTTTTGCGGCGTCTTCATTCTCACATTCTGGCAGGTTGAAATGTGACATGAGATCATTCCAAAGATTATCTTTGTACCTTTCGGAGACATAGTCACTATCGGCTGCCCCTTTGCGCTTGTTCCACTCCCGAACGCTGATCGGGACGTGATCCCTAACGAGAACTCCGCATTGCTTCTTGAATGTGTCAGCAACATTCTTAGGAAGCTTGGGTTCGCCCGTAGGCAATATCACCTCAAAGGTGTAATGCGTCCGTGCATCCAACTTTTTAGTCGGGCCTCGTTTCGTAGCTTTGCTCGATGTGGAGGCCTAAGAGGGAGAAACATTCATCAAATGAATGTATATGTATACAGTATAGAGCTATCTCCAATATTTTTCACATATTACAAGTGATTGTCGAACTTCATATGTATACCTCGCCGGACTTTATTATTTCTCCACCGGCTTCTCCACCATCTTCTCCATCAGTGGAGCTATCACCTTCTCCGTCATTGGACCTATCTCCTGCCCCATCGGCTTCATCTTCGTGTCGGTCGACCTCCATTCCATATCCGGAGGGGTTTAGATATGACGACGGAGATTCAGCTGGTTCAACGTCGGGGCCGTCTTTGATTATATCTTCGAGAAGTTCTTCCTCTTCGGGGTTCCTGATATGTGGATCCATAGTTCTGCAAAAAACGGACATTTGATTAACTAATAAACTAACAAACTATATAAGAGGGGTTGGAAACTTCGAAGTGTCGTTTTATATAGGAGGACCTTTAGTCCCGGGTCTTGGCTAGAACCTAAACTCTAAAATATGTCTAACGGATTCTCTTAACCTTTAAGGATTTAACAAAATGGCGACATTCTAGATGTGTAGAAAATGATCCTATTTTTCTTGATCTCATCTACCCTTCTATATGTCACATTGTCTAGTGTGAAAGGACTTTGTTGAACTTTGTACCAAAAAAGAATTATTCTATCAGGAACTCCGTTCCAAAACAACTTTAGTCCCGGGTCGTGGCTCCACCCGGGACTCCTAGATTTCTGCATAGTATTCAAACTAGGAGTACTTTTCCAATTTGAGCATTCAATAAGCAAAACCAAATCGTAAAATAAAGTAGTATTCAAATTAGCATCCATTCAATTATAAGCAAAAGTACATCATCTCTTGTGTCCGTACATCGTCGAATATTATCACTAATACTCCTCGAATACTATCATACATATAGCATCACTAATACAGCTAGAACCGTAGCGCCCGACGGGTATCGTCGCGGGCGGTGGACACCCAAAGAGAAGGAACCATCACAGGATCATAGCTCCAGTGAGATCCCTGAAGAACCTGCCAGGTATGGTCGAACCTGCCCTCCAACGCAACCATGTAGCGACGGACGTGCTCATCCTCCTCGCTGACACGGTGACGTACCACCTCCGCGGTGTCCGGAAGCCTCGGCACCGTCACTGGCCCACGCGACCGCCACCAAACAAGGATCGGGTCAACAACGGGCTGGCTCCTCAACAACCTACGCCCCCCGGAAGGTAGCACCTCCCAATACCAGCCGGGCGGAGCCCAGTCCCGGACATGGCCCCTCTGATCAAGCAGGTGTCCTCCGCCGAGTCGACGACGAGGATGCGGGATAGGCATTGTAAAATGAACTAAAAAAATAAACTAGTTATATTAATTTTCTTGCTAAAAATAAACTAATTGTATATATAGTAAAATAAAGTAGTTTTATTAAATCAACTAGTTCAACTATATATTAATTAACACTAACTACCTAACCCTAATAACACAAATTTAAATAACACAAAAATAACACAAATAACCTATTTAACACTAACCTACCTAACCCTAAATTCACCAAATATTCTATAAATAACACTTAAGCATATACAAGAGCAAAATTAAGCAATAATCTAAAAAACACTAATTAAGCATCTATATACGTAGAAATGTCTTCTTCTTCTTCTTCTTCTTCTTCTTCTTCTTCTTCTTCTTCTTTCTTATTTTCTTCTCCGCTTCTTCTTCTCCTATTTTTCTTCTACTTCTCCTCTTCTTCTATTTTTCCTCTTCTTCTCCTCTCCTCCTCTTCTTATTCTACTTTTTCTTCTTTTCTTCTCCTCCTCTTCTTATTTTCCTTTTTCCTAATCTTATTTTCTTATTTTTGTTCATCTTTCTTCTTCTTGTAACCCTAACCTAATTCTAAATATTACTAACCCTAATAATCTAGCACAAACCTAATAACAATAGGAATTAAATGACAAAAAAAATCTTCTTCTCCTCCTCTTCTTCTTCCTTTTCTTCTCCTCTTCTTCTACTCCTCCTCCTCTTCTTCTACTTCTCCTCCTCCTCTTCTTCTACTTCTCCTCCTCACCGGCACGACGGCGGCGGTGGCGTCCCCGCCGGCGGGCGCCGGCGGCTCGTCCTTCGGGTTCGGCATGGGGAGGAGGGGGCGGGGGGCTTACCGGAGTGGGAGGGGAG
Organism: Hordeum vulgare subsp. vulgare; assembly: GCF_904849725.1. Taxonomy (NCBI): domain Eukaryota; kingdom Viridiplantae; phylum Streptophyta; class Magnoliopsida; order Poales; family Poaceae; genus Hordeum; species Hordeum vulgare. Next base: position 564,220,078 of record NC_058524.1, on the reverse strand, counting down.
GGGTCCGGCGCCGGCGAGGAGGACGGCAGGGCGACAGCGAGGAGGACGGCAGGGCAATGGCGACGGCGGGCAGCCTGGCGGCGTCGAGCAGTTCGTCCGGTGCCGCGCTGGGCAGGAGAGGCGAGCGAGAGGAAGAAGAGAACGAAAAGGCATTTGGATTTGGATTTTCGTCGGGGCCGTATATATAGTAGGATCTTTAGTCCCGGTTCGGGGCTCGAACCGGGACTAAAGACACCCTTTAGTCCCGGGTGGAGCCACGACCCGAGACTAAAGACCCTTTTTCGGCATACCAAAAGGCGGGAAGCACGGACCTTTAGTCCCGGGTCGGGGCTCGAGCCGGGACTAAAGACACCCTTTAGTCCCGGGTCTAGCCACGACCCAGGGCTAAAGACCCCTTTTCGGCAGGCGGCACGCGAGGGGCTTTAGTTCCGGGTCGTGGCTCCACCCGGGACTAAAGGGTGGTCTTTAGTCCCGGCTCGAGCCCCGACCCGGGACTAAAGGCTTGGGCTGACGGCATTCCAAAGTTTAGTCCCACCTCGCTTGTCGAGAGGGGCCGCCAGTGGTTTATAAGCTCCGTTGTCCCAACCGTGTCGAGCTCCTCTCTAAAGTAGGCTTACGGGCCTAAACAGACTGTAAATTTAAAAATTGAAAATATATTTGAAATTATGGACAAAATTCAACCTAAATTCAAAGTGAGGTCACTTTGAATTTAGGTTGAATTTTCTCTATAAATTCTCATATAGTTTCAATTTTTTCCATTATTTTTGTTTTGTTCTTTGCTTTTTTTTATAATTCTTTGTTTATTAAAATTCTTTTTGCATATTTGAGAATTTGACAAAACTATGAAAATGAAAAGTGTTTGAAATTGAATAAATAATTTAAAACTATTTTCTATTTTCAAAATTAATTATTTTGACAATCCAAACTATTAACTATTTTGTTATTTTCAATTAAAAACTATGTTTATTAAAATTCTTTTTGCATATTTGAGAATTTGACAAAACTATGAAAATGAAAAGTGTTTGAAATTGAATAAATAATTCAAAACTATTTTATATTTTCAAAATTAATTATTTTGACAATCCAAACTATTAACTATTTTGTTATTTTCAATTAAAAACTATGTTTATTAAAATTCTTTTTGCATATTTGAAAATTTGACAAAACTATGAAAATGAAAAGTATTTGAATTTGAATAAATAATTCAAAACTATTTTCTATTTTCAAAATTAATTATTTTGACTATCCAAACTATTAACTATTTTGTTATTTTCAATTAAAAACTATGTTTATTAAAATTCTTTTTGCATATTTGAGAATTTGACAAAACTATGATAATGAAAACTGTTTGAAATTGAATAAATAATTCAAAACTATTTTCTATTTTCAAAATTAATTATTTTGACTATCCTAACTATTAACTATTTTTTATTTTCAATTAAAAACTATGTTTATTAAAATTCTTTTTGCATATTTGAGAATTTGACAAAACTATGATAATGAAAAGTGTTTGAAATTGAATAAATAATTCAAAAATATTTTATATTTTCAAAATTAATTATTTTGACTATCCAAACTATTAACTATTTTGTTATTTTCAATTAAAAACTATGTTTATTAAAATTCTTTTTGCATATTTGAGAATTTGACAAAACTATGATAATGAAAAGTATCTGAAATTGAATAAATAATTCAAAACTATTTTCAATTTTCAAAATTAATTATTTTGACTATCCAAACTATTATTTGGTATTTTTCGTGCATTTACTTATTTTTTTTGAGCTAGTTGACCCTAAAATTGAAAAGCACTACAAATGAACTCTGAAAATGTTGAAAGTTGGCATGGTATCATAATTTCACCCACATAGCATGTGCTAAAAAGTGGAGAGGGTTACGACAAAAACTGGATGCACTTCGTGTACAAAACAGACAATCTCTCTCGAAGTATGAGGGTTTCGTACGAGAACTCATCTATTACAAAGGGATTTTATTTTTTAAACTTATTTGAACTCCATACTTTTTGTGTGTTTAAAATGCACCATTCAAAGGCACATCACAAATTTTCAACAATTTTTGACTTAATTTGGTATTCTTCGTGCATTTACTTTTGTTTTTTGGGCTAGTTGACCCTGAAATTGAAAAGCACTACAGATGAACTCTGAAAATGTTGAAAGTTGGCATGCTATCATCATTTCACCCACATAGCATGTGTTAAAATGTTGAGAGGGCTACAACAAAAACTGGATGCACTTCGTGTACAAAACAGACAATCTCTCTCGAAGTATGAGGGTTTCGAACGAGAACTCATCTCTTACAAAGGGATTTCATTTTTTTGAACTTATTTGAACTCCATACTTTTTGTGTGTTCAAAATGCACCATTCAAAGGCACATCACAAAATTTCAACAATTTCTGACTTCATTTGGTATATTTCGTGCATTTACTTTTTTTTTGAGCTAGTTGACCCTAAAATTGAAAAGCACTATAAATGAACTCTGAAAATGTTGAAAGTTGGCATGCTATCATCATTTCACCCACATAGCATGTGTTAAAAAGTTGAGAGGGCTACGACAAAAACTGGATGCACTTAGTGTACGAAACGGACAATCTCTCTCGAAGTATCAGGGTTTCGAACGAGAACTCATCTCTTACAAAGGGATTTCATTTTTTTGAACTTATTTGAACTCCATACTTTTTGTGTGTTCAAAATGCACCATTCAAAGGCACATCACAAAATTTCAACAATTTCTGACTTCATTTGGTATATTTCGTGCATTTACTTATTTTTTTGAGCTAGTTGACCCTAAAATTGAAAAGCACTACAAATGAACTCTGAAAATGTTGAAAGTTGGGCATGCTATCATCATTTCACCCACATAGCATGTGTTAAAAAGTTGAGAGGGCTACGACAAAAACTGGATGCACTTCGTGTACAAAACGGACAATCTCTCTCGAAGTATCAGGGTTTCGAACGAGAACTCATCTCTTACAAAGGGATTTCATTTTTTTGAACTTATTTGAACTCCATACTTTTTGAGTGTTCAAAATGCACCATTCAAAGGCACATCACAAAATTTCAACAATTTCTGACTTCATTTGGTATTTTTCGTGCATTTACTTATTTTTTTTGAGCTAGTTGACCCTAAAATTGACAAGCACTACAAATGAACTCTGTAAATGTTGAAAGTTGGCATGGTATCATCATTTCACCCACATAGCATGTGCTAAAAAGTGGAGAGGGTTACGACAAAAACTGGATGCACTTCGTGTACAAAACAGACAATCTCTCTCGAAGTATTAGGGTTTCGAACGAGAACTCATCTGTTACAAAGGTATTTCATTTTTTGAACTTATTTGAACTCCATACTTTTTGTGTGTTGAAAATGCACCATTCGAAGGCACATCACAAATTTCAACAATTTCTAACTAATTTGGTATTTTTCGTGCATTTACTTTTGTTTTTTTGGGCTAGTTGACCCTAAAATTGAAAAGCACTACAAATGAACTGTGAAAATGTTGAAAGTTGGCATGCTATCATCATTTCACCCACATAGCATGTGTTAAAAAGTTGAGAGGGCTACGACAAAAACTGGATGCACTTCGTGTACAAAACGGACAATCTCTTTCGAAGTATTAGGGTTTCGAACGAGAACTCATCTCTTACAAAGGTTTATTAAAATTCTTTTTGCATATTTGAGAATTTGACAAAACTATGAAAATGAAAAGTGTTTGAAATTGAATAAATAATTCAAAACTAAAAGTTTTAGTACATTCCATACATGCATTACATAAAAGGTTTAATACATTATTACATTATTGCACCAATATTCCTATCTATTATTTCTGTTTTCTTCTGGGTCGTAGCTATGGAGAATCTTCATCATTCAGTAGGATGCTTGGGTCAGTTTTCACTTTGAAGGGCGGAATTTCATGAAACTTATTATAATCTACTGACATGTCTGTCTTGTCATCTACTCCCACGATGTTTCTTTTCCCTGAAAGAAATATGTGGCGTTTTGGCTCATCGGACGATATCTTCTTTTGCTGATTTATTTTTCTCGTTTTTGTAGACATGTCCTTCACATAGAAAACCTGAGCAACATCATTGGCTAGGACAAATGGTTCGTCCATGTACGCAAGATTGTTGAGATCCACTGTTGTCATGCCGTACTTGTGGTCTACAACTACCCCGCCTCCTGTCAGCTTCACCCATTTGCACCGAAACAAAGGGATCTTAAAAGTAGGTCCATAGTCAAGTTCCCATATCTCCTCTATGTACCCGTAATATGTTTCCAAACAGTGCCCATTCTCATCTGTTGCATCAAAGCGGACACCACTATTTTGGTTGGTGCTCTTTTTATCTTGGGCAACCGTGTAAAATGTATTCCCATTTATCTCATACCCTTGGAAAGTACATATAGTCTAAGATGGTGGCCTGGCCAAACAGTACAGCTGATCTCCAACGGTGTCATCATTCATGAGATGTGTCTGCAACCAACTTCCGAAAGTCTTCTCGTGTTCCCCTTTAATCCAAGAGTCAGCCTTCCCCGGGTTTTCGAAGCGTAGAATATTCTTGTGTCTCACGATATACGGAGCCACCACAGTGGAATTGTGTAGAACTGTGTAGTGTGCTTGAGAGAAAGAATGCCCGTCCATACATACTCTTGCTTTCCTTCCTAGTGTGCCTTTTCCTGTCAGCCTACCCTCATACCGAGATTCAGGAACACCAATCGGCTTAAGGTCAGGAAGAAAGTCCACACAAAACTCAATGACCTCCTCTGTTCCATAGCCCTTGGAGATGCTTCCTTCTGGCCTAGCACGGTTACGAACATATTTCTTTAAGACTCCCATGAACCTATCGAAGGGGAACATATTGTGTAGAAACACAGGACCGAGAATTCTAATCTCTTCGACTAGGTGAACTAGGAGGTGTGTCATTATATTAAAGAAGGATGGCGGGAACAACAACTCAAAGCTGACCAGACATTGGACCACATCAATCTGTAACCCTGATAGACTTTCTTGATCGATTACCTTCTGAGAAATTGCATTGAGGAATGCACATACCTTCACAATTGCCAGGCGAACATTTTCCGGTAGAATTCCCCTCAATGCAACCAGAAGCAATTGCGTCATAAGCACGTGGCAGTCATGAAACTTTAGGTTTTGGAATTTTTTGTCTTTCATATTTACGATTCCCTTTATATTCGACGAGAAGCCAGTCGGGACCTTGATACTGAAAAGGACTTCAAAGAAGATTTCCTTCTCTTCCTTAGTAAGAGCGTAGCTGGCACGCCCTTGAAACTGCCCTGGATGCATGCCAGCTCTTCCTTTATGACGCTCCTGGTCCTCCCGTGCTTCCGGTGTATCTTTCGACTTCCCATACAAGCCCAGGAAGCCTAGAATATTCACACAGAGATTCTTCGTCAGGTGCATCACGTCGATTGCCGAGCGAACCTCATGGACTTCCCAGTAGGGTAGCTCCCAAAATATAGATTTCTTCTTCCACATGGGTACGCGCTTATCAGGGCCGTTAGGAACAGGTTGGTGCCAGGACCCTTTCCAAAGATTACTTTTAAATCTTTGACCATATCAAATACTTCAACACCAGTACGGATGACAGGCTTCCCCCGGGGTTCTGCCTTGCCATTGAAATGCTTGCCTTTTTTCTTTAAGGGATGCTTGGGCGGAAGAAAACGACGATTGTACGGGTACACATTCTTCCTACATTTGTCCAGATATATACTTTCTGTCTGATCCAAATAGTGCGTGCATGCATTGTATCCCTTGTTTGACTGTCGTGAAATGTTACTAAGAGCAGGCCAATCATTGATGGTTACGAAAAGCAATGCTCGAAGGTCAAATTCCTCTTGTTTGTGCTCGTCCCACACACGTACACCTCATTCGGCCCACAGCTGTAAAAGTTCATCAACTAATGGCCTTAGGTACACATCAATATCGTTGCCAGGTTGCTTTGGACCTTGGATAAGCACTGGCATCATAATAAACTTCCGCTTCATGCACAACCAAGGAGGAAGGTTGTAGATACATAGAGTAACAGGCCAGGTGCTGTGACTGCAACTCTGCTCCCCAAAAGGATTCATGCCATCTGTACTCAGACCAAACCATAAGTTCCTTGCGTCACCTGCAAATCTCGGGAACTCTCTCTTGATTTTTCTCCACTGCCGACCATCAGCGGTGTGCCTCAACTTATCGTCTTTCATACGATCTTCCATGTGCCATCGCAACAAATTCACATGATCTTTATTTCTGAACAGACGTTTCAACCGTGGTATTATAGGAGCATACCACATCACCTTGGCATGAACCCTCTTCCTGGGTGGCTCGCCCTCAATATCACCAGGGTCATCTTTTCTGATCTTATACCGCAATGCAGTGCATACCGGGCATTTATCCATATTCTCGTACTTCTCACCGCGGTAGAGGATGCAGTCATTAGGGCATGCATGTATCTTCTGCACGTCTAATCCTAGAGGGCAAACAAGCTTCTTTGCTTCGTACGTGCTGGCGGGCAATTCGTTCTTTCTTGGAAGCATCTTCTTCATCAGTACTAGCAACTTTTCGAATGACGAGTCAATCACACCGGTCTCTGCCTTCCACTTCAGCAATTCCAGTGTGCTACCCAGCTTCTTCTGGCCATCTTCACAAGTTGGGTACAACAATTTGTTGTGGTCCTGTAACATCTGCTCGAACTGCAACCTCTCCTTTTCTGTGTCGCAACCTCGCCGTGCATCAGAAATGACCCGGCCAATATCATCAGCGGGCTCATCTGGTTCCCGTTCTTCATCCTGATCTTCTTCTTCATTGTCTTCCATTGCGGTATCAGCATACTCAGGGAACATAGATCGGTAGTTGTCATCATCGTTCTCTTCTTCTTCATCATCGTCTTCCATCATAACCCCTCTTTCTCCGTGCTTGGTCCAAACATTATAGCTCGACATAAAACCGGACCGAAGCAGGTGGCTCTGAATGACTCTTGAGGAAGTGTAATCCTTCTCATTTCGACATTCAACACATGGACACAACATATAGCCACCACCATGCTTGTTTGCATCGGCTGCATCTCGAAAAGAATGCACGCCTTCTCTGTAAGCGGCTGTGCGTCGATCACCGTACATCGATGGATGGCTCATCTGCGTTATACGATAGTATATCAAATACAATCACGATCCTAAAAATTAGTACGGCACGGTCTAAACGAGGAAATATAGTTGCTAACCTTTTAGAATAAGTAGAAATAAAGAGGAAGAGGTTTAAGCGTGGCTCGGGCATCTAATATCGTAGTTGTGTTCGGTGAACTGAAGCGGCATCGCTCTAACACACATTTCAACAAACACCTCCAGTGTATCCAAGAAAAATGGAGAGCTAGCAGACACCCACACTCTTCCATCCAAGAAAAATGCAAGGAAGAGGGGAGAGGGGGGCTGTGGCCAATATATATAGGCAGAGGACTTTAGTCCCGGTTTGAGACACAAACCGGGACTAAAGGTGGCGCACATGCGGGCGGCACACCGCGTAGCCCTTTAGTCCCGGTTTGAGACACAAACCGGGACTAAAGGCTCCTTACGGGCCGGGACCAAAGCCTCGTGGGCAGCATTGCGATTTGGGGCGACGTGGCCGGGCCTTTAGTCCCGGCCCAGAGGGAGGCCGGGACTAAAGGGTCCAGGCCAAAGGCCCGTTTTCCACTAGTGTTAGTACACACATATATATAGTACATGGAGGACGCCTTGAGGCGTCGTTTTGCATGGCGTCGATCCAGGGACGACAACTGCCGCACGACGATTGCTCAAAGCAATCACATGGCGGTTTTGGATAAGGGGAGATTCGCTATAATTAACATGTGTTAATTAATCATAACAATTATATGGAAACTCTGCATATGCCAAGTTGTGTTCCTAGCTGGCTCCGTAAGTAAGAATACAAGCCCTCAACATGTCTTCCAATATTTGATTTACGTGTTCAGTCTGTCCTCCAGTTTGTGGATGATAAGCTGTAGTGAATACCAGTTGAGTTCCCAAAGCTTGCTGCAGGTGATCCCAAAATTCGGAGACAAACTGTGTGCCTTTATCCAACACTATGGTCTTTGGAACTCCACGTAAACAAACAATACAGGAGAGGTAGAGCTTGGCAAGCTTCTTCTTGGAACAAGTTGTCTTTACTCGGATGAAATGTGTCACTTTGGTTAATAAGTTAGTGATGACCCAGATGGCATAATTTCCATGTCACGTCCGTGGTAGTCCGATAGTAAAACTCATTCTTATTTCATCCCATTTCCATTCATGTAGAGTGGTTGCAATAGCCTTACTGGCTGCAGGTGCTCTTCTTTATTGCATTGACATGAATCACAACATGTAATGAATAAGGCTATATCCCTTTTCATTCCATGCCACCAAAATCTTTCCTGAATATCCTTGTATATCTTGTATCCTCCCGGGTGGATGGAGTATGGTGTGGTATGAGCTTCAGCCAAGATTTGTTGCTTAAGCTTTTCCTGATTAGGTACACATAATCTTTCTCTATACTAGAGAATTCCTTGATTGTCAATGGTAAATTCTGAGGCCTTGCCTAGGCTTACTTTCCTCTTTATACCTTCGATACTAGGGTGTCCCTTTTGAGCCTCCTTGATCTATTCCTCTAAGGTGGTTGTATTTTCGAACGTGCAATAGTGCCTTCCGTAACCAAAACCATGTTGAGTTTGGCAAACTCTCGGTTGAATTTAGGTCGCAGAAATTGCAAACTGTCGTTGTCCAGAAATTGGTTTCGGCTGAGAGCATCTTCCACAACATTTGTCTTATCAGGGTGGTAATGAATTCCCACATCATAATCCTTGATTAATTTTAACCAGCGGCGTTGTCGTAAGTTGAGTTCTGGTTGTTTGAAAATATACTTGAGACTCTTATGATTAGTATATACTCCCTCCGTCCCAAATTTTTAGTCTTAGGTTTGTCTAGAAATGGACGTATCTAAATACTAAAACGTGACTAGATACATTCATATCTAGACAAATGTAAGACGAGAATTTTGGGACGGAGGGAGTATTTCACAACGGCTGCTAAGGAGAAAATGTCACCATTCCTTGAGTGCGTGTTCACAATTGCCAATTCCAAATCAAGTGTAGGATAATTTCCTTCATGTCGTCAAAGTTGTCTTGAAGTGTATACTACAATTTGCCATCTTGCATCAGCACACATCCAAGGCCCTTGAGGGATGCGTCACAATATACTTCAAAAAATGTGTGCACATCTCGCACAATTAACACTGGTGCTGTTGTCAACCGCTTCTTCAATTCATGGAAACTTTTATCGCAAGCTTAAGTCAATTCAAACTTCTTATATTTCTTAAGTAGTTGGGTTATGGGTTTGGCTATGGTGGAGAAGCCTTCAATAAAACTTTAGTAATTATCAGCAAATCCCCGAAAATTTCTTACGTCTATCACGTTGGCGGGCTGCTTCCGTCCAAGTACATCTTCCACTTTACCGGGATCCACGACAATCCCATCTTGTGTTAACATATGCCCTAGAAAACCAACTTCCCGATGCCAAAATTCACATTTGCTGAATGTGGCATACAACTGATGTTTCTGTAATTCTCCCAACACGATTCAGAGGTGTTGCACATGTTCTTCTCGCATCTTGGAATATACCAGTATATCATCAATGAACACCACACCGAACTTGTCCAGATATTTCATAAAGACTTTGTTCATGAGGTGTACAAAATATGTTGGAACGTTGGTCAATCCAAAGGGCATCACTGTGAACTCATACAGTCCATACTTGGAGGTAAATGTTGTTTTGGGTATGTCTGTCGACCAATTTTTAGTTGTTTGATATACCGATCTCAGGTCTATTTTGGAAAATACTTTGGCTTGTGCGAGTTGGTAAATTAGATCATTTATCCGTGGCAATAGATACTTGTTCTTGATAGTAGCCATGTCGAGAGCTCAATAACCAACACATAGCCTTAGACTTCCGTCTTTCTTCTTGGCGAATAATACTTGTGATTCCCATGGTGATGAGCTTAGTCGGATATAACCCTTGTCTATCAATTCTTTTATTTGCTTCTTTAATTCCACCAACTCGGGCGGAGCCATTCGGTATGGTTTCTTATAAATTGGAGTGGTGTCGGGTGCTGCTTCAATGACAAACTCTATTTCCCTATCAGGCGGCATACCTCGTAGCTCCTCAATAAATACATCCGGAAATTCACAGACCACGAAAACTTTACTCAATTCTGTAATATCAATTTTGTTTAACTTTCCTTATAATGATGATGGTCTTTCTTTGGTTGTAACCCTTATTGTCTTCCCATGGTGATGGATGAGAGTCAGTATCCGATTAAATCAATCAATAAGCCCTTGTTGGTTGTTAACCAATCCATTCCGAGAGTAACATCCAATCCATTGTTTTCTAACACAATGAGGTTTGCCCAAAATTTCATTCCTTCTATCTCAATGATCACACCTTGACAGTAACACTGAGTGATTTGCTTTACCCCCAGGAACTTGATAATCATCAAATTTTCCAAAGGGAGAATTAGAATATGATTTTTAAGGCAAATCTTTTGTAAATGAAAGAGTGTGAAGCTCCAGAATCAAACAAAACTGTTACATGAATGGTGTTAGCAGGAGACGTACCAAGTACGATGTCCAGTGCATTCTGGGCCTCTTCCTTGGCCACATGGTTCATGTGACCCTTCTTGTGGTTGTTGTTGGGATTGAAGTTGTTGCGCCTTGGGGCATAGTTGTTACCATTGTTGTTTAGCTTTGGAGCCGTGTTCCCCTGCTTTGGGCACTGCCTGGCATAGTGTCCTTCTTCTCCACAAGAGAAACATGTAACACCGAGATGGTAGGTGAACTCCTTGTTCGTGGCATGATAGTTGTTGCTTGGGCAAGGAGGTGCAATTGAGGGTTGAGGTGCCATATTCTTCTGGAAGTCATTCATGGGCTTGTTGTTGCGGGTCTGAGTGGAGTGGTTCATGCGACACTTGCGGGTATCATCCAAGTTGCGGCATTCATTCTCCAAAAAATAGCCTTGTCCACGAGTGTCTTGAAATCAGGAAAAGTGTGGATAATAGTTGGTATTTTAGTGCTGGTGTGAGTCCATCCAGAAACTTTTCCATCCTTTCGTTTTCAGTCATATATTGGTCGTTGGCATAACGAGCCAACTGGTTGAATTAGCTGAGATATTCTGTCTGTCATGCCCCGTTGCTTGAGGTATTCAAATTCTCTCTTCTTTGTTTTCATAATTTTGTTAGGAATATACGCGCCACAAAAACCTTCCTTAAATTCCTCCCAAGTTATATTGTTTTCGTTGGGGTGCATGCGGAGAAAATTTTCCGACCATGCTACTGCTGCACCAGATAAGTAATGTAGTGCATACAATACCTTCTCCTGATATGTGCATTGAGTGGTAATAAGTTTCCTCTCAATACCACACAACCAATCATATGCTTCAAGTGGTATGTTAGTGTGGGAGAAAACAGTAGGGTGAGTCTTTTGCAGCTCAGATAGTTAGAACGAGGCTGATGTGGTTCACGGTGATTCCCTATGTTGATCAGTTGGTTCATCATTTCTTGGTACTGTTGCTGGCCTTGCTCATTGAGACGGCAGACTTGTGAGAATGCCGAGTTACTATCTTGCTGGCTTGACTATCCCTATGTGTATTTGTTGCCTGTCTAGGTAAAGTGGTTGTCGTGTGGCGGACTGGGCATGGAGAGAGTCCCTGGACGATGCATTTTCACTCTCGGGTGTTGGTGTAAAAAAAATAAGTAAGACTCAGGAGAAAAATATTTTTGAGAAAATAAAAAGGAGCTAATGACCCCCCCTAAAAATGTAAACGCGTATGGAGAAGGATCGCATGGTTCATATATTACAATCAAGCATAATACAATACATCACTCATGATTGCGATGCACGTATGCATTTATGACATGTTATTTACGCTAGTGCACTTCTCCATATTATCCATACTCCTAACATGTTGTGATCAAGAACTACTGCTCTCCAAGCCTAAACAGAAAAGAAACAAAAAATAAAATATCTTACATGCTGCTACGCTCTCTTATAGGGGAGTACCGTACTTCTGATCCACGAAGCAGTTGGAAGCTCACTCGCCCTACCGAGGGTAAGCCCCAAGCGAGGTGCTAAGGATTCAACCTCCTTGGGGATAGCCTCCAAATGAGTGACATGAGGCTGCGTGGCTCACGGTGTTGGGATAGTGGTAATAGGAGATGCATAACATGAGTATGAGGGATCACACTCATCCCTAGTGGGGAGACAACAAGTTGTCACTACTACAGAAAAGCCTAGCTACGACGTGGCAAAAAGGGCTTTGCTAGCATGGTAGCCCGATGCCACCAATATGGCGCCATTGTTAAAAAAATGTTGGTGTTGGGTCCCACGTTAGTGATATTCTATGTGTTGACACCGTGCCACATGGAGAATGCCACCACTATAATTTCTCACCTAGTGACGTGCAATGTACACTGCACGCTAGGAATGTTTCGTGCAGCCAAAAAAATCACACCACATAACATTTAGCATTTGACTTTAGGCATTAGAACTAGACTAATAGAACAATTCATTTCAGCTAATAATAAGTGATAATCTCACATGCAGTACGAGAGCTAGCTAGACATTTAATAATGACAATCCTCACAAACACGAGAAAACTTACATAGTCAATAAGGAGTTCATTTAATAACGACAATCCTCACAAACACGAGCAAACTTACATAGCCACAAACATAATTTTAAAGGTGGTTGATGACAATCATAATCCTCAAGTCATAGCGTGGGGTGTTCTTGATAGTGACTAAGACGACCTGTCCAACCCATAGATTCTTGCCAGCAAGGAAGTAGCTCCACCCAGCCGCACTGAAGATAGTGCAACCGTGCGTGTCCACTCCATAAGCACATGTAGTGATGGAGCCCCTTGTAGGAAGGCGTAGTCCAACAATGCGTGCTTCATCCGGATTGATGCCACACTTCACACATAGTCTCTCACGTAATTTCTGAAAAAACAAATATGATGATCATGTCACACTACTACACTATAAGCATATCATCACATCAATATACGGAGCATATCACATTACAATACTATAAACATATTAGCACACTAAGCATATCATCAAATTCTACACACTAAGCATATCATCAAATTACTATACTAAGCATATGATCACATTACTACACTATAATCAATATATCACATTACTAAAGCATATCACATTACTATATTATAATCATATCATCACATTAATATACTAATAATATCACATTACTATACTATAAGCATATTAGCACACTAAGCATATCATCAAATTCTACACGCTAAGCATATCATCAAATTACTACACAAATAAGTAACATACCATGACATGACGGTTAACCATCATCCGTGTCAGGCGGGTCACGAATGGCATCCCGACATAGGCATCATGTGGCGGAAGTTTTCCCACAGCTTGTCTGTTTCATCCTTGCTCAGCCTGATCATTCTTTGGGCATAGAGTACTTCATCAAGTGGGTCCTCATCTTCTTCCTCCGAGTTAAGATATATAAGATCGAGCCTTGGAGTTTGTCTTCTAAAGAAGAAGCTGATCAATTCACCCCCACTGGGATGCATGTGGGCGATGAAACGATCCCATTCATCTCATCCAATATGGGTTATGTTCCATTCCTTATTGACCTCCATAGTGTAGGGGACCCCAGGAGCGTCGAAGATGACAATGTCTCCAGTAATAAGCTCATTGAAATCCAATTTCACATTGCAAGGGATGACCTATGTAAGAAAAAACAAAACACACACACACACACCATCATTAGTGGAAATAACAACAAGAACAAAAGAACAATCTATTAGAAGGTTCATATAATGTGTTACCGCTGCAGGAACAAAACACGACTAGAAGTAAATGCCGAACAATGTGCCAGGTGCAAGGATGGTTGCACACCTTGACTTGCACACTCGACATGGTGGTGGTTGCAGCATTCTACACAAAACATATTGAAAACTAAGTATATAATCGGATTTTAGACTAGTGAACCGACTCTTAAGTATAACCGAATACTACGGTGCTAAATTAAGTTGAACTTGAATCATTAATATTCTAGACACTCAAAGTATCTCTACTCAAAATGTACTATTCAAGCCATATTTTACACTGGAACTAAAATTTCTACACAAAGCAATCCATGAATCAAATTTCAATTGTGCATCACATAAAGCAATCCATTATATATATGTACTAAAATTCTACACAAAGCAATCCTAAATCAACTTGTAGATGAATCACACATATGGATTATGAGTGGACGGAGGAGGTGCGAGTGGACAGGAAGGAGATGCAATGGGCGGGGAAGGAGAGGATTGAACCTTGCTAGGGGGCGACGGGGCTACGACGAGAGGCGACAGTGGCGGCTGGTCGAGGGGGGAGTTGAAATGAAAGGACGGTGACTTAGGTCTTTTACTAAGGCGTGGGAGTTGACTCAGGTGGACCGTTGCTGGTATGGGCCTAAAATGCAATACCGTATCTATTAACAACCCAAATAAAAGAAATATTAATTAAGAATAATGAAAGACTTAACATAATTAAACACTCAAGATTAGAACCGGTAGAAATAATGATGTCAAAAATGTAATATAAAATGTTTGTTATTTTTGGATTAGTATAATCTTTGAATACTTAAAATACTAGTTTAAGTCTAAATATTATTTTTGGCGTAAAATAACTTGGCACGCCAGCACTAATTAATTAGCTACGGCATGCACATAAATTCAACACCACCAATCTTCCAAACAGTGAGTATAGGTGGGCCAACAGATTTGTGATGTGTCCAAAAATAGTCATGCCAGTACTAACCGTTTACAACAGGCGTACCAGTTTAGTCGACGCCACCACTATTTGAAAAAATAGTGCTCGCGTTGTGTGAAAATGGTGCGCCACTAACAATAGTTGTGGCTAGCCATTTCTCCACTAGTGTGTGGACAGAATGGACGACTCAAATGAAATGGCGGAAGTGCGGTATGCCAAAGATGGTGCAGGGAGGTGGCGCTCGCTCCCATGAGGCATGATGGCACGATCTAAGTCCATATATGCAGTGACATAGTCGTCCACTACAGAGACTAAAACTAACTCTAGTGCCATGATGTACTGAACGAGATGTTGTATCACCTCATCTCTCTCTGCCATGGTACAAGAAAATGCATAGTGGTTGTTGTATAGAACGTGGCATGGGAGGTAGTGATAAGGACGAGTCTTCATCACTGGAAGGGTGTCCTATGGGCAGGCAATGGCCTCCCAGGCAGCCATCTACACAACATGCCCCTCCATAGGCATGGCTCTCCCGACGAAGCGAAGGCATAGGAACTCGCCTCTCCAGCTCCAGAGGGGTGTGGAGCGACACACTTTGTAGGAGCTCGTCCTAGGTAGCTAGTTTAGGGGGGGGGGGGGGCTTAGGATGGCGAGGCTTCCAAGATCAAAGAGGGAAGCCTCAACCAAAATAAGAGGCAAGACACTAATGGAAAATAGCCCGAGAAGGTGAGACATGAAGGGAAGGTTACCTGCCCAATGATCAAGCCAAAATAGGGTTGCAGATACCGATCCCACCAATATCGAGGAACCAATCCAAAGTAAATGAAGGAGTTGGATTATGGATTACCAGAATTGGGAGCCTTATGAGCGTTGGCAAAACGCAAGAGGTTGGCCCCTAATGTAACCTACACAAAGTTGGTATACTCCTACAGTCCCTCTCCTACTTATTTAGTTTCAAAATATTTGAGAAGCCATCACCCCAAAGTTGCACCGATAGACATTCATCAAATTCTTTCTACAATTCATTACTCCCTCAATCCCATAATATAAGAGCTTTTTTGACACTATACTAGTGTAAAAAACCACTCTCATATTATGGGACAAAGGGAGTAGTTATGAGGTTGCTCGAAATTCATTGTCCATCAAATCAAAAACTAACTTCCACATAATAATCTATGGGTAGGACTGCAAGGTCATGACCCGGGTGAATGATGATGTAGGAATTAGCTAGTTAGGATATTCTAATCTATCAACGTATATATATGATATCTCAACTTAGGAGATTATACATTTTGCACTTATTCAGGCCAGCGTAAGCCTGCCATAGCACCGTTTAAAAAAATATTTTGTACCTATATGACATCTCATTCTTGCAAAAAACCTGCATATAGATACAATGATGAGCTAGAAGTTATCTAGCTAGGATATAATTTATTGACATAGGTATCTGGTATCTCAACTTACGTGATTTTACATTTTGTACCCGCATGATATTCCATGTTCCAATGACGTGATTCTAGGAATACCAGAGCCATAAGTTATGTATGGCACAAGTGCATCTTTTCAACTTTTCATTCACATAGCATATTTTATCAGCTTGATTGAGAAAACCATATGTAAACTGACTTGATATAGATGGATCTAAATATGAGTTGATAAAGCAGTTGAGAAGATGAAATTCCTTCACAAAAAATGAAGGGCTTTCCTCTTCAGCAACAAACTGTTCATCACTGCATTATGCCGCAAATCTGACACACTTTTATGCTCTGCTGGTGTAGGGAAGGGATATATCCCCTCTTTACTACAGTTCCTTTCCAACACCTCAAAGCATAATCCTCCCTTTGTACCAAAATACTTGTCGTTGAGGAAACTAGTACAACTTCCCCCAACTACAAGTATTTCGGTACAGTGGAAGTAAATATTAGTGCATGTCAAATATACATTCACCTTTTTGCTCAAAAGTAGTTTCATCTTCACTTCCTTTTGTCGATACACAGAAGGGAGCTAGCACTGAATTTGTAGAGATCTCGAAGTTATATGCCTTCCCGGTAAAGTTTGCTCTGTTAACATTGCTCTTCGGAACCTGTGGACAGGAAGGAATGCCAAGACTTCCGAATGGGATCTGATGGAAGAGAAGGAATTATAATCTGTAGCCTAGGACAGGGCTCTACGCTAAACGAGAAAGGAGTTCATTAGGGGTGTGCCTAGATTTCCAGATTGGATATTCGAAGTTTTATAAAAACTTTGTAAGAACATGAGGCATTGCCTTTGACATATAGCGTACAAATTTGATAACAAAATGTAGAATACTAATTAATCAGTATATTGGATGGAGAGTATAAAGTTCATCATAACACCATAACTTCGAGAAATATAATAACACACTGAGCACTAATTGTAAAAAACATATCAATGTGTCACTATCTCAAATAATATTAGAGAGGATTCAGAATTATAAGAAAGCTTACAAGTTAGAGGAAAACTTTCCCATACGTTAGTTTTCATAAACATGTTTTTTTTGTAGAAATGAGTTTAGAGTTTACAAATGAGTGATGATATCCTTTCAGTGATTGTAACCAAGCAATCTTTTTCCCACTCCCGTCGCGTCTCTTAGTTTGTTTTTGACACAAGTCATCATTGAAGAAAAGTCTCTCAATACTAGCAATTGCTAGCGAGAGAATTTCAATGTACTATCGTGGACATACTGCTCTCGCTGACGTTGTTCATCAGTTCATGGACTGGTGCCTACCAGCTTGAAGAGTGAGCACTGGTTGCTGGAGGCTTGGAGCGGGGCATGTTGGAGGACCGAGAGGAGATGAGGCAGGGGTTTAGACCGAGGTTTTTTGAATTGGGAATTGTGACGGGATGCCGTCATTAATTATAATCTTTACGATGGGCAGCAACTGGGAAAGGGGTATTGGAGATGGATTTTTTTGGGACTTTTCCCTTTCCTTCTATTACTGGAAACATTTTTGGCCGCTAGGCCACGTCGGAGGTGTGTGGTGGGAGGTGGGTTGTTGTAGTTTATTGGCATTTTAGTACTCTACAATATTGACCCAATTTTGCTTCTTGTGTATTTATATGCAGAATGTGTAGTATACATAATTGTTTTATTTTTTCAAAGTCACAGGTATTCAACTGAATATCCATGACTTGAGCTCGGCCCACCTAATTAGCTTAATATGAGCACATGCTGGAAATAATTCATCATCCTTCAACTTTTAGGTTTAGGTTTTGGTTGGTTAGGAGTGCTAAAAATGACTCTCAGACAGGGATACAGTATCAAAATCCGACTCCGATTCAGGTGTCTGATTGGTAAAATATATTATACACGACACATATCCTACATAGATTCATGGTTTCTGATTCAACAACTTAAATCAGGAGAAGTCGTTTGTGTGCTTTTTGGGTACATTGGAGTGAGAAGTGACATGGCTAGATTTGACTGGAAGAATTATTTTTTTATTTTGGGTGGCAGGGACAATAGAAGATCAAGAGGGCTTAAACTTTGGGTGAGGGAACATATTCACATATAAATGCTTTTGTGGGAATTAACTTTTGCTCCAAAAAGGCAATTCTCCTGCGAGTGGCTAGCTTTGCCCTGATATTATCCATGTAGAAATTAGCTTTGAGGGGACAAGGCTATTTAATTTCCTGTCTGACCCGGGTTCGAGGTTTAGTACCAGCTTGCTTGCACATTCCCATCCATAGTGAATTCAAGAGCCCTCGCCAACTTCATTTTAGTGTAAACATGTTATAATTTTCCATGTATCACTAATCTGTCAATAGTACCAAATTACTTGGTCAATATCTTTGTGTACTTCAATCTGTTGGTTGTTGGTAAATGTGTTTCACACTATAGAGCATATCTTTGTGTATTCTATCTTCATGTCAATTACATGGAACCAAATATTACAAGTAACTTTGTTTAATATTTTTTATGTTGGGATATGTTTAGGGTAATGTATGATCCCATTGGTAGTATATGTCATGTGAGATCATGTTATACGAGGAAGTAGTTGAAAGCCAATAATTTATGTGAATTACACTTACATGCATGAGTGAAGTTGTTAATTATTGAAGGGAGGTTAGACTGTAGAAGCCACTTGCCTATAATACTGAAATCCATCTGCGATGAACAAGAAACAAAAAACATCTTCAGGGAATAATGTTGAATTGATGGAGGCAAGTGCTCACTTTGATTCTCGGTTAGAAACAGCAATAGAAAAATTCATCATTGACGCTGGATTGGGCACGAAGTTCTCAACTTGACACCTTTCAATAATATGCTTCAAGTGGCTTCCAACAGGGATCAAGTTGCTATTCCTATGTACGAATCCATTCTATAGGAGGAGCAAAAAGAAACTGAGCACCGTGCAATTGAAATCAAGGAAGAATGGAAACAAAGTGTTGAAGTTTAATTGTGAATAGTTGGAGGAGCCAATGTGGTAAAAGAAGCTTCATAAGTGCTTTGGTGCATTGCAACAAAGGTATGTATGTATTTCCTCAGATCAATTGATATCTCTGTGATCACTGAGGACATGGATGAGCTATTTTTCTCGTGTGGTTGATGATGTTGGCGCCCGCAACATGGTTCAAGTTATAATCATGGATAATGAAATACTTCTTAATGATAGTTTCCAAAGACCCTAGTCAGAGATATATGAAATACTTTTAGGTTTAGGTTTTGGCTGGTTAGGAGTGCTATATATGATTCTCAGACACAGATACGGTATCGGAACCCAACTCCAATTCGGGTGTCTGATTCAGTAAAATAAATTGTACACGACAAATACCCTACACAGATTCAGGATTCTGGTTCAACAAGTTAAATCAGGAGAAGCGTTTCTGTGCTTTTTGGGTACATTGGAGTGAGCAGCGACATGGCTGGATTTTATTAGGAGAATTATTTATTTTGGGTGGCGGGGACAGTATGAGACAGGGAGGGCTTAAACTTTGGGTGAGGGCACATATTCACATATAATATGCTTTTGTGGGAATTAACTTTTGCTCCAAAAAGGCAATTCTGCTGCGTGTGGCTAGCTTTGGAGGGATATTATCCTTGTAGAAATTAGCTTTGAGGGGACAAGGGCTATTTAAATTCCTGTCTGACCCGTGTTTGAGGTTTAGGACCAGCTTGCTTGCACATTCCCATCCTTAGTGAATTCAAGAGACCCCACCAACTTCATTTTACTGTAAACATGTTGTAATTTTCCATACATCACTAATCTCTCAATAGTACCAAATTGCTTGGTCAATATCTTTGTGTACTTCAATCTGTTTGCTGTTGGTAAATGTGTTTCAGACTGTAGATCATATCTTTGTGTACTTCAATCTGTTTCCTGTTGGTAAATGTGTTTCAGAGTGTAGATCATATCTTTGTATATTCTTTCTTCATGTGAGTTCCATGGAACAAAATATTACAAGTAACTTTGTTTAATATTTTTGTGTTGGGATGGGTTTAGGGTAATGTATGATCCCATTGGTAGTATATGTCATGTGCGATCTTGTTATATGAGGTAGTTGAAAGCCAATAATTTATGTGAATTACACTTACATACATGAGTGAATAATATATTTTTTAAATTATTGCAGGGAGGTTAGACCGTAGAATCCACTTCCCTATAATATTGAAATCGTTCTGCGATGAACAAGAAACAAAAAACATCTTCAGGGCAGAGTGTTGACTTGATGGAGGCAGGTGCTCACTTCGACTCCCGGTTAGCAACAACAATAGGAAAATTCATCATTGAGGTTGGACTTGGGCAAGATGGTCTCAACTTCATATATTTCAAGAAGATGATTCAAGTGTCTTCCAACAAGGATTAGGTTGCTATTCCTACATACGAATCCATTCTGCAGGAGGTGCTAAAAGAAACTGAGCACCGTGCAATTGAACTAAATGAAGAATGGGAAAAGTGGTTGCAGTTTAATAGTTGGAAGAGCCAATGTGGTAAAACAAGCTTCGTAAGTGCTTTGGTGCATTACAAAAAAGGTATGTATTTACTCAGATCAATTGATGTCTCTGGAACCACTGAGGACATGGATGAGCTAGTTTTAGTGTTTGCTCGCGTGGTTAATGATGTTGGTGCCCGTAACATAGTTCAAGTTATCACAAATGATGCGTCACCACATATGCGAATGGCATGGCATTATGTGCAAAAGAAACATGAGCATTCATTCTTCGCTCCACTGTGTGCTGACTTCTGCATCAACCTTTTGCTTGAGAAAATAGCAGCATTGGAACATGTGAGTGAGGTCATAAAGAAGGCAAAGGAAATAACAAGTTTTATATATGGCCATACACTGCCAATGGAATTGAAATGAACTTACATCCCAGAGGAGATTTTGAGCAGTTCTTATGTGAAATTTTTTGTTGTGTTCATCATGTTAGAGAATTTGGTTTCTACAAGAGCAAATCTAGTACATATGTTTAGCTCAGGTGAATGGGTTTCCTCTGGTTGGGCTTCTCAAGGTTTGTTCAGGCATATTCGTGGCATAGTAAAGACAATTGATGTGTTTTGGTGTGTTGTTGCGGATGTTTTGAAGGTTACAAAACCAACTGTTGATGTGTTTTTTAAAATAGAATCTAAGGACTATCTTATGGGTATTATTGTATGACGCCATGGATAGCACAAAAGAAGAGAGAAAAGTTGAATCTTGGAGATAATCATGGTCCTTAGTAGGATTTAATTAAAAGGATATGGGGTTCTTACTTGCACAACACACTCGATGTTGCTGGTTACGTGCTAAACCCAAGGGTCTTCTACAAACATCCTTCCCATATGATCCCGAGGTCAGAAGCGGTATTGAGGCCTGCATAACCGGAACGGCCAAAGGGCATTATGTTCCAGGGGAACTGGAAGCACATATTGAAGTATATAAAGGAAAATGGGGTACTTTTGGTTGAGATTCAGCAAGTTAACAAATAGTGGTGATACCACAAGGTAAATTAGAGCCCACCCCCTCGTAGTCAAGTCATACTTCTCGTTGCATTTATTTTCACTTTGTTTTCCCAAATACTAAGATATCCAGTCCGATCATCGTTGCTTCATCTGTATTATAAGGTGAGAATTAAATTCTAAACTTGTCTTGCTTCAAATTGCAGTTGATTGGTGGGCGGCCAATGGTAGTGGCATACCTGAGCTACAAATCTTTGCATGGGTCTGATACGTCTCCAACGTATCTATAATTTTTTATGGTTTCATGCTATTATCTTGTCAAACTTTGGATATTTTGCATGCCTTTTATTTATTTTTTGGGACTAACTTATTAATCCAGTGCCAAGTGCCAGTTCCTGTTTTTTCCATGTTTTTGACCCCTTTCAAAGGAGATTTTGAAAGGGAGTCCAAACGGAAGAAAATCCACAAAAAGATTTTTTCTGGAACGGAAGAAGATCGGAGAGCTTGGGGGCCAAGCCAGAAGAGCCCCCAGGGCCCCACAAGCCCCCACCCCGCGGCCACGGGGCCGCGCCATGCAGGCTTGTGGGCCCCCTGGAGGTCCCCTGACCTAGATCTTGCGCCTATAAATTCCCAAATATTCCCAAAAAATCAGGGGAGGATCGTAATCACTTTACCGCCGTCGCAAGCTTCTATCTCCGCAAGATCCCATCTGGGGCACGTTCTGGTGCCCTGCCGGAGGGGTGATTCGGACACGGAAGGCTTCTCCATCAACACCATGACCTCTCCGATGATGCGTGAGTAGTTCACCATAGACCTACGGGTCCATAGCTAGTAACTAGATGGCTTCTTCTCTCTCTTGGATCTTCAATACAAAGTTCTCCATGATCTTCATGGAGATCTATCCGATGTAATCTTCTTTTGCGGTGTGTTTGTCGAGATCTGATGAATTGTGGATTTATGATCAGATTATCTATGAATCTTATTTGAGTTTCTTCTGATCTCTCTTATGCATGATTTCATATCCTTGTAATTCTCTTCGAGTTGTGGGTTTTGTATGGCCAACTAGATCTATGATTCTTGTCATGGGAGAAGTGCTTGGTTTTGGGTTCATACCGTGCGGTGACCTCACCCAGTGACAGAAGGGGTAGCGAGGCACGTATCGTGTTGTTGCCATCAAGGGTAAAAAGATGGGGGTTTCATCATTGGTTTGAGATTATCCCTCTACATCATGTCATCTTGCTTAAAGCGTTACTCTGTTCGTCATGAACTCAATACACTAGATGCATGCTGGATAGCGGTCGATGTGTGGAGTAATAGTAGTAGATGCATAAAGTATCGGTCTACTTGTCTCGGACGTGATGCCTATATGCTAGATCATTGCCTTAGATATCATCATGACTTTGCGCGGTTCTATCAATTGCTCGACAGTAATTTGTTCACCCACCTTAATACTTGCTATTTTGAGAGAAGCCTCTAGTGAACACTATGGCCCCCAGGGTCTACTCCACACCATATTTTTAGCCTTACACTTTTTACTTTGTTGCACTTTCCGCCTTCAGATCTCACTTTGCAAACCATCTTGAAGGGATTGACAACCCCTTTGAAGCGTTGGGTGCAAGCTTTTTTGTGTTTGCCCAGGTACGTTGGACTTGACGAGACCCTCCTTCTGGATCGATACCTTGGTTCTCAAACTGAGGGAAATACTTACTGCTCCTGTGCTGCATCACCCTTTCCTCTTCAAGGAAAAAACCAACGCAAGCCGAATCTCCGTCAACGTCTCAATTTCTGGCGCTGTTGTTTGAGAAGTAGGAGGGTCTTAAGCCAAACATTCTTTGGCACTAAAAGGTACAACCTGAACTGGCAGGTATCCGAGGAGGTGCATGAGACAAGGCCATATATAATCCAGGAGGTGTACCGTGGACTGGATTATGCCCACCAATATATGTCTTGCTAGTACAGTCCCATTCATACGCGGCCTTTGTGGGGATTAGTTTGATAAACTTGGCAGACAGTTGGGGAGTGATTGGCTTGGGTATCCACCGCATATACAAGATATAGTAATTGAAAATTGAGTACATAGATATAGCAAATTTTATGCTTGAACGGAATGTGGGCACAAATAATTTTGGTTATTTATGTTGTAACAAAATGTTTTTTCCTTGAAATTCATTCATCATAACAATGGAAGAGAACATATGGAGATACCTTATCGGCATCCCAAAATTTTTGTTACCCATATTTTCTTTGTTTCTAAATTTCACTTGCATCGATTATGTTTGTGCATTCATAGTCTGGCATATTTTTCTGGAGAAACATTTGTTGTGAGGTGTTAGTTGCAAATAGGAAATTGAAAGGGGTTAAAATATAAATGTAAATTGTATATACTACGACAAAGAGGAATGAATCCCATAAAGTGGTTCTATCAAAAATCACTAGCTTCCCCATTTAGCTTCCTCATGACTAGAGAAGAGAATTCTTCAAAATCCAACAACATGGTGTCAAAGCAGGTGTTGTAGCCACCGACGACGGTCAAGGAAAGGGTGGAGCTCCTTGTTGTGGTCAACGAGAGAAGAGCAGTGCTTATGGTAGTGGACTGAAGCAATTAGAAGAAGCTACGGCTAGGCTGTGAGGCGGTGTTGCGGCTTGGAGTTGAAGCTGGTGGCGGCGCGACCTAGGAGTGGTGCTCCTGCTTGTAGCCTTGTGCAGGCTGCTAGAAATTGGAAGCTTCGACAAGGGTGGCAACGACACAGAGAGCCAGCGTAGGGGTTGTGTACGTCTGGGGCAGCAGTCGGTGGAGAGCCACTAATTTGGAGGCGAGTAGAACTGTAGGTGTAGAAGTAGGGTTGAGGTGCCAAGCAGAGGTGTAGGAGAATGCTCCCTAGAGGTGGTTGTGTGGTGTTGCCGGGCAAGATTTGTGTCCAGGAGGAGACATGAGCTATTGTTGTGTTGCAATAGAGAAAGAAGCACCAAAGGTCACAAGTGTGCTAGATCCTGAAGCAAGAGGATTTCTGGACTGCCGAGGACCAAGTCAGAGAAGCACACCAAGGAGAGGTTTGAAGCGATGGGTGACATGGGTGATGCTCCAACGGGAGTCTCGGCAGGGGAACTTGTAGCAGTGTTGCAAGCCATGGATGACGTACTTTCTTGTAAAATCCAGAAGGAGTTGTAGGGGCTGACTCAGGGTGACAAGTCAGTTGTGGATTATGTGTCCGAGTTGAATAGATTGTGGAGTGGCATTGGCTACTTCGATCCAATTGATATGGAATGTGGCAAGGTTATTGAGAAATTTAATAAGTGGACAGAAAAGAGACGTGTAAGGGACTTCCTAAATGGACTGCATCCTAAGTATGAAAACAAGAGGGATGCCATGTATGGTAGTGGAAAGCTGCCTACACTCGAGCAAGCAATACCAACTATCATTAGTGAGGAAACCAGATTGAAATTAGAGGCAGCCGGTTGAGTGATGCAAAGTAGCATGTGCTACGGCAACAAATGACCTTCCTTGGCGCTAGGAATTCTTCTTGTTACTTCTCTGGTTTGCGTCGGTTTTTCCTTTGAAGAGGAAAGGGTGATGCAGCACAGGAGCAGTAAGTATTTCCCTCAGTTTGAGAACCAAGGTATCGATCTAGAAGGAGGGTCTCGTCAAGTCGAGAGTACCTGCACAAACACAAACAAGCTTGCACCCAACGCTTCAAAGGGGTTGTCAATCCCTTCAAGATTGTTTGCAAAGTGAGATCTGAAGGCGGAAAGTGCAACGAAGTAAAAAGTGGAAGGCTGTAAATATGGTGTGGACTAGACCCGGGGGCCATAGTGTTCACTAGAGGCTTCTCTCAAAATAGCAAATATCACGGTGGGTGAACAAATTACTGTCGAGCAATTGATAGAACCGCGCAAAGGCATGGCAATATCTAAGGCAATGATCATACATATAGGCGTCACGTCTGAGACAAGTAGACAGATACTTTGTGCATCTACTACTATTACTCCACACATCGACCGCTATCCAGCATGCATCTAGTGTATTGAGTTTATGACAAACAGAGTAACGCCTTAAGCAAGATGACATGATGTAGAGGGATAATCTCAAACCAATGATGAAAACCCCATCTTTTTACCCTTGATGGCAACAACACGATGCGTGCCTCGCTACGCCTTCTGTCACTGGGTGAGGTCACCGCATGGTATGAACCCAAAACCAAGCACTTCTCCCATTGCAAGAATCATAGATCTAGTTGGCCAGACAAAACCCACAACTCGAAGAGAATTACAAGGATATGAAATCATGCATAAGAGAGATCAAAAGAAACTCAAATAAGATTCATAGATAATCTGATCATAAATCCACAATTCATCGGATCTCGACAAACACACCACAAAAGAAGATTACATCGGATAGATCTCCATGAAGATCATGGATAACTTTGTATTGAAGATCCAAGAGAGAGAAGAAGCCATCTAGCTACTAGCTATGGATCCGTAGGTCTATGGTGAACTACTCACGCATCATCGGAGGGGTGATGATGATGATGAAGAAGCCCTCCAACTCCAAAGTCCCCTCCGGTAGGGTGCCGGGAAGGGTCTTGAGATGAGATCTCGCGGAAACGGAAGCTTGCGGCGGTGGAAAAATATTTTCGAGGCTCCCCTGATTTTTTGCGGAATATTTGGGAATTTATAGGCCAAAGACCTAGGTCAGGGGGCGGCCAGGGAGGCCACAAGCCTGCCCACCGCCGCCTCCCCCTGGTGGCGAAGTGGGGGCTTGTGGGCTCCCTGGATCCCACCTGGCTTGGCCCAAAAGCCCCCTGGACTTCTTCCGTTCGGGAAAAAATCATTTCAGGGTTTTTCTTCCATTTAGACTCCGTTCCAAAATCAGATCTGAAAAGAGTCAAAAACACGGAAAAAACAGGAACTCGCACTTGGCACTGAATTAATAAGTTAGTCCCAAAAAGATATAAAAAGGTACATAAAACATACAAAGAAGGCAAGATACAACGTGAAACCATCAAAAATTATAGATACATTTGAGACGTATCAAGCATCTCCAAGCTTAACTCCCGCTCGCCCTCGAGTAGGGAAGTGATAAGAATGAATTTTTTATGCTTTCATGCTACCTAGCATAGGTGTCCTTTGTAATTCCTCTTATGTGACGTGAATGTTCAGATCCATTTGATTCAAAACAATAGTTTTCTATTGACGTGGAAACAATAATAATTCAAGCAAACTAGCAAAGTAATCATGAACTTTCAAAATAACAAGGCTAAAAGAAAGTTATCCCTACAAAAGCATATAGTCTGGCTATGCTCTATCATCATTGAACAACGAATTTAAATCATGCACAACCCCGGTATTGGCCAAGTAATTGTTTCACACATTTACTTTCTCAAACATTTTCAACTCTCACGCAATACATGAGCGTGAGCCATGGTTATAACACTATAGATGGTGTGGAATGTGGTGGAGGTTGCAAGACAAAAAAGGAGAAAATAGTCAAATTAACTAGGCATATCAATGAGCTGTGGAGATGCTCATCAATAGATATCAATGTAAATGAGTAGGGATTGCCATACAAATGATGCACTAGAGCTACAAGTATGTGAAAGCTCTTAAATAAAACTAGTGGGTGTGCATCCAACTTGCTTACTCACGAAGACCTAAGGCAATTTTTAGGAAGCCTATCATTGGAATATACAAGCCAAGTTATATAATGAGAATTTCCCACTAGCTATATGGTGGTGACAAAACGAGAGACTTTCAATCATGAAGATCATGGTGCTCAATATGCACAAGTGTGGAAAAAGTGGTAGCATTGTCCCTTCTCTCTTTTTCTCTCATTTTTTTGGTGGGCTCTTTGGCCTCTTTTTTATGGGCTTCTTTGGCCTCTTTTATCTCCTCACATGGGACAATGCTCCAATAATGATGATCATCACACTTTCAACTCAAAACTTAGAGCAACTATGACTCTATATGGAATGCTTTTGGTAGTGTACCGTGGCAATGATCTAGCATGGCATAGACATCAATGGAAACAACATGCTAGCTATCTTACGATCGTGCAAAGGCAATGTAGATGTGGTGGCACATATCATGGTGGTAGTTTCATGGCAATATATCTTGGAATGACTTTGAAAAAGCCATAGTAGGTAGGTATGGTGGCTGTTTTGAGGGAGGCTAATGGTGGGTTTTGTGCACCGGCGAAAGTTGCGCGGCACTAAGAAGATAGTGATGGTGGAAGGTGAAAGTGCATCTAAACCATGGACTCAACATTAGTCATGAAGAACTCATATACTTGTTGCAAAAGTTTTATTAGTAATCGAAACAAAGCATTCAACGCATACTCCTAGTGGAAGGGTTGGTAGGTATACACCATTGCGCGATCCCGACCGCCATGCAAAGGATGACAATCAATATACTAAACATGCTCAGATTTCATCACATAGCGGTTCACCATACGTGCATGCTACAGGAATCACTAACTTCAACACAAGTATTTCTAGATCCACAACACCTTACTAGCATGACTTCAATATTACCATAACCACAACTCAAAACTAATTGAGATGAATCAAACTTCTCTAACTATTCAATGCACATGAAGGTGGAAGTTTTCATATCCCTTTGGATAACTACCCCTTTTGAGACTACTTTTAAAGCATAGATCAACTACCAAGCCACGCACCGCTGTGATCTAAAAGATATAAGTGAAGCACATGTGAGCAGAATTGTCTACCAAAAGATATAAGTGAAGCTCGACAGAATCACGGTGTGTGCATGTCTCTCTCTCTAGGTGTGCAGCAAGGATGATTGTGATACAAAAAAATAAAAAAATAAAAGACTCCTACGATACAAGACGCTCCAAGGAAAAACACATATCATGTGGTGAATAAAAATATAGCCCCAAGTAACGTTACCGATGGATGGAAGACGAGAGAGGGGATGCCTTCCCAGGGCATCCCCAAGCTTAGGATTTTATGGCATCCTTGAATCTCTTGGGGTGCCTTGGGCATCCCCAAGCTTGAGCTCTTGCCAGTCTTTATCTTTTTGTCCATAAGAACTTCACCCAAAACTTGAAAACTTCACAACACGAAACTTAAACAGAAACTCGTGATAACATTAGTACAAGAAAGCAAACCACCACTTCCTTAGGTACTGTAGAAAACTTTAAATTCTACTTGTGCTGATGTTGGGTTACTGTACTTTCAATATTCCATGGATAACACCCCCCGATACTATCCATAGTTTCATCAAAATAAGCAACCAACACAACAAAAACAGAATCTGTTAATAGCAGACCAGTATGTAGCAATCTGTATGTTTTGTATACCTCCGGTACTTCCAAAATTCTGAAAACTTACGACAGTCTTAAGAATTTGTGTAGAAATCAGCAGCAAAAAGAATCAACTCAAAATCTCTTACAGAAAAAAAATGAAAATTCTTTTCGTGAGCAGAAAGTTTCTATCTTTTCCAGCATGACCAAACGATCATCCTTAAGACTAATCATAACGGTTTTGCTTGGCACAAACGCAAAAAGAAATACAAAAAACACAACCATAACAGAATTATGAAAGTGTGTAAAACACAAAACAGAAAGAAAAAGGATAGATTCGTTGGGTTGCCTCCCAACAAGCGCTTTTGTTTAACGCCCTTAGCTAGGCGAAAGTGATGGAATTACGTATAGTCATCTTTGGTACTCAAACCATAAGTAGCCCTCATCATAGATTCATAAGGCAATCTTATTTTCTTTCTAGGAAAGTGCTCCATGCCCTTCTTTAAGGGAAATTGAAATCTAATATTCCCTTCCTTCATATCGATGATAGCACCAATAGTCCTTAGGAAAGGTCTACCAAGAATAATGGGACATGAAGGATTGCAATCTATGTCAAGTACAATGAAATCCACGGGTACATAGTTCTTATTTGCAACAATAAGAACATCATAGATTCTCCCCATGGGTTTCTTGACAGTAGAATCCGCAGGTTGCAAATTAAGAGAACACTCTTCAATCTCATGAAAACCAAGAATATCACATAAAGACTTTGGAATCGCGGAAACACTAGCACCCAAATCACATAAAGCATTGCACTCATAGTTTTTTATCTTGATTTTGACAGTAGGTTCCCACTCATCATGATGTTTTCTAGGTATAGAGACTTCTAGTTCGAGCTTCTCTTCAAGAGATTTCATCATAGCATCTATGATATGAGCGGTAAAGGCTTTGCTTTGGCTATAAGCATGTGGACAGTTTGCAATGGATTGCATCAAAGAAATGCATTCAAACAAGGAGCAATTATCATAATTGAAGTCCTTGAAATCCAAAGTGGGAGTTTCATTACTACCCAAAATTTTGACATCTTCTACTCCACTCTCCACACCTTTATCATCAAGATAGGTGGACTCCGAATCATTGGGGCGTTTTTCAACCAAAGTGGATTCATATCCAGCCCCTCCATAAGTAGGTTTGACACTCGAAAACAAAGATTCAAGAGGAGACACACCAAGCACTTTAAGATCTTCGCGATTTGCATCACAAATTTCAGGTTTAGCTGCCATCTTATTGACTAAGGTAGCTTACTTGTCAGAAATTTGGCCCACCAATTTTTCAAGATGAGCAAACTGGGAACTGAGTGCAAGGAAATCATTGGCCATATCATCGACCTCTTTATTCAAGCAGACCAAAAAGGAATTTTGCTCTTTTAATTCCCTACGGAAGTAACTATTTTGGTCAAACTGTGAAGACATGAAACCTTTGACATTAGTTTCAATCTCCTCCAATTTTCTGAAATAGTTTGGTTTGGCCATGAGGAAAAGTCTCTCACGAACAAACCTAGGAGCAGGCGACGAAAGGGAAAGGCAAAAAGCAAAACAAAACGGCGAAGGAGAAAGGCGAATGAAAACGGCAAACGTGAAGTGGGGGAGAGGAAAATGAGAGGCAACTGGCAACAAAAGTAAATGCAAGAGAAGAGTTTGTGAGACCTACTTGGATAGATCTTGATTTCTCCTCCCCGGCAACGACACCAGAAATAGGCACGTTGATGGGAGATTACTCTTGTCTTGATCTCCTCGGCAAGCGATCCTCCTCCTCGGCAACGGCGCCAGAAATACTTCTGCTACTGCAACAAAAGATCCCCGGCAACGGCGCCAGATATACTTCTGATGTTTGCTGTGTATCCCTTGCAACGGCACCAGAAATAGTTGTGTCGACGGCACTAGGAATTCTTCAGCTACGGCTACGCCTTAAGGGATTTCCTAGGCAAGTATGCAAAGGATTTCCCCCGTGGCCTTGGAGCCTTGCGTTGGTGTTCCCTCGAAGCGGAAAGGGTGATGTAGCACAGCGACGGCAAGTATTTCCCTTAGTTTGAGAACCAAGGTATCAATCCGGCGGAAGAGTATCTCAAGATCCTGCACAAACACAAAAAGCTTGCACCCAATGCTATGAAGGGGTTGTCAATCCCATATAGATTGTTTGCCAAGTGAGAACTGAAAGCAACAAAGTAACAAAGCAAAGTAAAAGCGGAGTTGTAAACGATGGATGTGAATAGACCCGGGGGCCGTAGTATTTACTAGTGGATTCTCTCATGAAAGAAAATAGACGGAGGGTGAACAAATTACTGTCGAGCAATTGATAGAACTGTTCAGAGTCGTGACGATATCTATGCAATGATTATTTCTATAGGCATCACGTCTGAAACAAGTAGACCGATACTTTCTGCATCTACTACTATTACTCCACACGTCGACCGCTATCCAGCATGCATGTAGTGTATTAAGTCCATAAGAACAGAGTAACGCCTTAAGCAAGATGACATGATGTAGAGGGATAATCTCAAACCAATGATAAAACCCCCATCTTTCTACCCTTGATGGCAACTGCTTGATGTGTGCCTTGCTGCCCCTACTGTCACTGGGAAAGGTCGCCACATGGCAGAACCCAAAACCAAGCACTTCTCCCATTGCAAGAATCATAGATCTAGTTGGCCAAACAAAACCCAAGACTCGGAGAGACTTACAAGGATATCAAATCATGCATATAATAAATCAGCAAAGACTCAAATATATATCATAGATAATCTGATCATAAGTCCACAATTCATCGGATCTCGACAAACACACCGCCAAAGAAGATTACATCGGATAGATATCCATGAAGATCATGGAGAACTTTGTATTGAATATCCAAGAGAGAGAAGAAGCCATCTAGCTACTAACTACGGACCCGTAGGTCTGAAGTAAACTACTCACAAGTCATTGGAGGGGCGATGATGATGATGAAGAAGCCTTCCACCTCCAAAGTCCCCTCCGGCAGGGCGCCGGGAAGGGTCTCCAGATGAGATCTTGCGGAAACGGAAGCTTGCGGCGGCAGAAAAGTATTTTCAAGGCTCCCCTGATTTTTTGCGGAATATTTGGGAATTTATAGGCCAAAGACCTAGGTCAGGGGGCGGCCAGGGAGGCCACAAGCCTGCCCACCACCGCCTCCCCCTGGTGGCGGAGTGGGGGCTTGTGGGCTCCCTGGAGCCCACCTGGCTTGGCCCAAAAGCCCCCTGGACTTCTTCTGTTCGGGAAAAAATCATTTCGGTGTTTTTCTTCCGTTTCGACTCCGTTCCAAAATCAGATCTGAAAAGAGACAAAAACACGGAAAAAACAGGAACTGGCACTTGGCACTGAATTAATAAGTTAGTCCCAAAAAGATATAAAAAGGTACATAACACATACAAAGAAGGCAAGATAACAGCGTGAAACCATCAAAAATTATAGATACGTTTGAGACGTATCAAGCACCAACAACATAATCACTAGCGTCACACATGATTTCAAAGGGCAAGTTCCAGTCAGGTGGTTGAACAATAGGTGCGGTTACCAAAGCCTTCTTAAGTATTTCGAAGGCTTCCTCACAATCCTCATCAAAAACAAAAGGAACATCCTTCTGCAAGAGGTTGGTAAGAGGCCTAGAAATCTTCGAGAATTCTTTAATGAACCTTCGATAGAAACCAGCATGACCTAGGAAACTTCGTATACCTATGATATCTATGGGGCAAGGCATTTTCTCAATTGCATCAACCTTAGCCTTATCAACTTCAATGCCTCTTTCAGAGATTTTGTGTCCTAAGACGATACCTTCATTAACCATAAAGTGGCACTTCTCCCAATTCAAGACGAGGTTGGTTTCTTCGCATCTCTGTAAGACTCGATCAAGGTTGCTGAGGCACTCATCAAAGGAAGACCCGTAAATGGAGAAGTCATCCATGAAAACCTCGACAATCTTTTCACAAAATTTAGAGAATATAGCCATCATACATCTTTGAAAGGTGGGAGGTGCGTTACATAAGCCAAAAGGCATACGTCTATAGGAAAAGGTACCGAAAGGGCAGGTGAAAGTGGTTTTCTCCTGATCAGATTGTGCAACAGGTATTTGCGAGAAACCTGAATAACCGTCTAGAAAGCAGAAGTGTGTGTGCTTTGATAGCCTTTCTAGCATTTGGCCGATGAACGACAAAGGATAATGATCTTTCCTGGTTGCCTTGTTCAGTTTCCGGAAGTCTATCACCATCCTATAGCCGGTAATAATCCTTTGTGGGATTAGTTCATCCTTATCATTAGGAACGACGGTGATACCTCCCTTCTTAGGTACGCAATGTACTGGACTTACCCAATCACTATGAGCAACAGGATAAATGATTCCTGCCTCCAGAAGCTTTAATATTTCTTTTCTAACGACCTCTTTCATCTTAGGATTTAATCTCCTTTGATGATCAGCAACTGGTTTAAAGTCAGGTTTGGTTTTAATCTTGTGCTGACATAGAGTAGGACTAATACCCTTAAGATCATCAAGAGTATATCCAATAGCAGCGCGGTGCTTCCTGAGAGTCCTTAGTAACTTCTTATCTTCGTGTTCTGGGAGGAGGGCACTAATAATGACAGGATATATCTCTCCTTCTCATCAAGATAGGCATACTTAAGAGTATCAGGCAACTGTTTAAGTTCGAACACAGGATCACCCTTTGGTGGGGGAGGATCCCCAAGCAGTTCAACAGGCAGATTATTCTTGAGAATAGGATATTGTTCTAAGACAATTTTATCTATCTCATCTCTCTCCTCCATATGCATATCATTTTCATGCTCAAGCAGATATTGCTCTAAAGGATCCGTAGGAGGTACGGCAATAGAGGCAAGAGCGATGATTTCATCTCTACCAGACGACTCTCTTTCATGTGGTTGTATGCCAAACTTGGAGAAGTTAAATTCATGAGACACACCCTCGAAACTTACTGTGACAGTCTGCTTAATGCAATCAATGTGAGCATTGACAGTGTTGAGAAAGGGTCTACCAAATATGATGGGACAAAAGCTATCTTGTGCAGTACCAAGGACGAGGAAATCAGTAGGATACTTCGTCTTTCCACACATGACTTCTACGTCTCTCACAATTCCCAGAGGGCAGATAGTGTCTCTATTAGCTAGCGTAATAGTGACATCAATGGGTTCTAACTGAGCAGGTGCAATCTCATCTTTGATTTCATCATATAGAGAACGAGGTATTGCACTAACACTAGCTCCCATATCACATAAACCATGGTAACAGTGACCTCCTATCTTGACAGAAACAACGGGCAGGCCAACTACAGGTCCGTGTTTGTCTTTCGCGTGAGGTTTAGCAATTCTAGCAGAGTCCTCACAGAATTTGATAACATGCTCGTCTACGTCTTCGGCTAAGAGATCTTTGAAAATAGCAACACTAGGTTCAACTCTAATCTCTTCAGGGGGTGCAAGTGGTCTAATGTAACCCCTACGTATCACAGTTGGAGCTTTAGAATAATCCTTTATCCTAGCGGGGTATGGTGGTTTCTCAGTGTAAGCAAAAGGAACAACATGATCACTAAAAGCAATGACTTTCTCCTCAACTAGATTGGTTTTGGCTATGTTGCTTTCTACAGGAGGATGATATTTAAACCACTTCTCTTTGGGAAGATCAACATGAGCAGCAAAAGATTCACATAGAGAAGCTACTATCTCAGATTCAAGTCCATACTTAGCGCTAAAATCTCTAGAAGTGTTTGTCTCAACAAAAGATTTAACTCAATCAAACTGGAAATTCATACCTGACTCCTTACCTTCCTCCAGCTCCCAATCTTCAGAGTTGCATTTGATTCTCTCCAAGAAATTCCATTTGTGATCAATATCCTTCTTCATAAAAGAACAGGTACAAGAAGTGTCAAGCATGGTACGATCTTCATCAGAAAGCCGAGCATAAAAGTTTTGAGTGATGATTTCTCTCGAGAGCTCATGATTGGGGCATGAATATAGCATTGATTTAAGCCTCCCCCAAGCTTGAGCTATGCTTTCCCTGTCACGAGGCCAGAACTTATAAATAAAGTTCCGATCACGATGTACTAAATGCATAGGATAGAACTTTTGATGAAATTCCAATTTCAACCGATTGTAGCCCCATGATCCAGTATCATCACATGGCCTATACCATGTCAACGCCTTATCCTTCAAAGATAAAGGAAAGACTTTCTTCTTTACCTCATCCTCAGGTAAACCTGGAAGCTTAAATAAACCACAAACTTCATCTACATAGATCAGATGCAAGTCTGGATGTGAAGATCCATCTCCTGTGAAATGATTAACCAGCAGTTTCTCAAGCATACCCGAAGAAATTTCATAAAAGATATTTTTAGTAGCTACCTCAGGTTGACGAGCAACTCCTCGTGCTTCCGTTCGTGGTGAAGATACCCCGAACAAACTCCTCAAAGGAACAGTTTCCATAGTGAGAAGTGACAATAAATTTCAGCACAATATATAAATGTTTCCTTACCAATTTCCACTTATCAAAGGCGCTTCACTCCCCGGCAACAGCGCCAGAAAAGAGTCTTGATGACCCAAAAGTATAGGGGATCAATCATAGTCCTTTCGATAAGTAAGAGTGTCGAACCCAACGAGGAGCAGAAGGCTCTGATAAACGGATTTTAGCAAGGTAATAACTGCAAGCACTGAAAGTAGCGGTAACAAGTGATTGTGTAGCGAGGTGAAACGTAACAAGCAAAGAGTAACAAGTAACAAGTAGTAGCAATGGTGCAGCAAGTGGCCCAATCCCTTTTGCAGCAAGGGACAAGCCTGAACAAAGTCTTATAGGAGGAAAAACGCTCCCGAGGACACACGGGAATTTCTGTCATGCTAGTTTCATCATGTTCATATGATTCGCGTCCTTTACTTTGATAGTTTGATATGTGGGTGGACCGGCGCTTGGGTACTGCCCTTACTTGGACAAGCATACCACTTATGATTAACCTCTCTCGCAAGCATCCGCAACTACAAAAGAAGAATTAAGACAAAGTCTAACCATAGCATTAAACTAGTGGATCCAAATCAGCCCCTCACGAAGCAACGCATAGACTGGGGTTTAAGCTTCTGTCACTCCAGCAACCCATCATCTACTTACTACTTCCGAATGCCTTCCTCTAGGCCCAAATATGGTGAAGTGTTATGTAGTCTACGTTCACATAACACCACTAGAGGAAAAGACAACATACATCATATCAAAATACCGAACGAATATCAAATTCACATGACTATTATTAACATGACTTATCCCATGTCCTCAGGAACAAAGGTAATTACTCACAAAACATAATCATAATCATGATCAGAGGTGTAATGAATAGCATCAAGGATCTGAACATAAACTCTTCCACCAAGTAATCCAACTAGCATCAACTACAAAGAGTAATCAACACTACTAGCAACCTTACAAGTACCAATCAGAGTTGCGAGACGATGATTGGTTACAAGAGATGAACTAGGGATTGGAGAGGAGATGGTGCTGATGAAGATGTTGATGAAGATGCCTCCCCTCTGATGAGAGGAGTGTTGGTGATGACGATGGCGACGATTTCCCCCTCCGGGTGGGAAGTTTCCCCGGCAGGATCGTCCCGCCGGAGCTCTAGATTGGATCTGCTCAAGTTCCGCCTCGTGGCGGCGGCGAAATCACGAAAAAGCTCCCGTGTGATTTTTTCTGGACCATGACGCTTCATATAGCAAAATAGGAGAGCTAGTGGGCCGTCAGGGAGCCCACAAACCCCCACTCCGCCACCAGGGGGTGGTGGCGGTGGCAGGGCTTGCGGCGCCCTAGCAGCCCCCCTCCGGTAGTTCTTTCACCCAGTATTTTTTATATAATCCCAAAAAAATCCACGTCACCTTTCCGGGCATTTGGAGATGTGCAGAATAGTGGACTAGGATTTGCTCCTTTTCCAGTCTAGAATTCCAGCTGCCTGAATTCTCCCTCTTCAAATAATCCTTGCAAAATAAGAGAGAAAAGGCATAAATATGGTACCACAAGTAATATAACAGCCCAAAAAGCAATAAATATCAACATGAAAGCATGATGCAAAATGGACGTATCAAGGCTCCCCTGCCTTGGCTCTCAAGCTTCCCGATCTTCTTCCGTTACGGAAAAAATCTTTTCAGGGATTTTCTTCCGTTTGGACTCTGTTTCAAAATCTCCTCTGAAAGGGGTCAAAAAAATGGAAAAAATAGGAATTGGCACTTGGCACTGAGTTAATAAGTTAGTCCGAGAAAATATATAAAAGGCATGCAAAACATCCAAAGTTTGACAAGATAATAGCGTGAAACCATCAAAAATTATAGATACGTTGGAGACGTATCAGCATGCAGCTGCGATCAACACTCTATGCAACAAAGGGTGGAAATTATCAAAGGTCGGGATCAAATACAACTGACAAAAAAATGCTTTGAGTGCGGTCAGCCAAGACATTTGAAGTTTTCATGCCCTGAGTTAATGGGAGGCGACATAGGAAGAGGTCATGACTCGCATGGAAGAGGTCGTGGCCGTGGGCTTGAAGGATGAGGCGGTCGTGGGAGAGGTGAAGGGGGATAACCCCAGGGTAGGCTCATCTGGGGCGCTCCCCCTTTTTTAGAAAATAGTGCAGGGCAGATGCTTCCCCCCACAGGACGGCTACCCCTGGCTGGCTAGGCCACGCGGGCCAGCTCGGGGCGAAGCCGCTCGCCATCCGGCGCATGGGCAACCCGCCAGCCGGATGGTCAGCGCCTCTCACCTCACCCTGACTGATGCGACGGGAGCGCATCATCAAAGACATGGCTACAGCAGCCCATGTACCGCTAGTCTGAACGCGCATGGCTACAGTGGATGCAGTCGTACCGCTGACCATCTTCGACTATGAACTATCGAGGTAGCATAGTGATAACACGCCTCTAACCACTCCATTACCTGCCCTCGTGTGGCTACAGTGCAGCTAGTCATACTGCTGGCTGCAGCCGGCTGCCGCAAGACGACGCCGCACAGTGCGGCCCATGCCGTGGCATGACGGGCACGCACCAATAGCAGCGACCGGCGGGAGGGCCCCAGCTCCGATGGGGCCGTGCAGCTAGCGGGCCCTACAAGCGACAAGACTCCTCAACTAGTTGGCCCCCGTGGCCGGCCGAAGAGGCTGCCAGCCAGGTCCCCCCAGTACCATATATGCTTATTGTAAGGCGGGGGGTTAGCCTACAAAACCCCGTGGTGCCACCCCATGCAAGGGGTCGGCCAACTCCATCACGTGCATGCATCCACACAAGAGAGATAGAGAGAGAAAGCCAGCTCCTTCTTCCTCCTCCACCAAACAGCTCAAGGAGCAACATTGTAACTCACCCAGTTCATCAACCAAACTAGGAGGACTAGGGGTGTTACCTCCCATGGAGGGCCCCGAACCTGGGTACATCGTGTGTCTCGCACCGCTTGTCCCCAATCATGTTTTTAGAGCCCGCCGACGTCCTTTCGGCCCCAACCACTCTCGATAAGCCAACCCATGGCATCTGCCGTGAGATAACGATCACAGTTGGCACCCACCATGGGACCGTCCATGAGTTCCAGCCGTGCCAGGGCGCAAGCGAACATGGCCGCCACCGCAGATCATCCTGGCACCTCTGACCCTCTCCGCTCCACTCTTCAGGGGTTGAGGACCACTATCGCGCCAATGGTCAATCTGGATGCCGCCACGGTCGAGCTAGAGGTGGCCCACAAGCAGCTGCTCGTGGAGGCCACCTCTCGTGCAATAGTCCGATGCCGGATGGAGTCCACGCAACACGAGTACAATTCTGCTTATGGCCTCACTCCGGTTGGCAACGAGCACAGCCGGCATGGCGAGGTCCGTAACCGCAGCCGCATAGTCTACGAAATCCTAGGCGGCAGGCTGCCCACCTATGGCACCCCCGCGGACAACATGAGAGACGCCTAGGTGGCCTATGAGGATATGGCTACCATGGAGGGTGAGCATCGTGCGCAGCAAGAAAAGCACATCCAAGACCTCATTACTGCTGCCAACGTACAACATGCCCACCTCGATCCTGCCCATGCCGGCTCCGAGTCCCCCCACCTCGAGGGCGAGGGCCAGCGAGCTGGCAGCGGCCACCAGCCGGCCCATCACTCCTCCTCCCCTCGTGGCTCCGGTCGGTGAGTCGATGGGAGCCGTGGCATGTGTTCCCATCATGGGAACGATCAGCTGTCAGTCTTGAGCCGAAGCAATGATGTCTTCGAGGGAGGCGGTCGGTCGATTCGCGCTCTCACCCGCCTCTGCGACAGGAATGGACACGCTTGCCCGCTCCCTCTATTCAAGCCGAGCTCACGGCCCGGATCGGACCGCGCGTCCCCCGAAGCGAGAACGACGCCCGCCTACGCATCGACCGGCTAGTGCAATCCACCCTCCCAGAGGAGAAGGGCTCGATCGGGCTGGCGTGCTTCGGCCCCTGGATCCGCGAGGAGCCGTTCCCCAATGGCTTCACGCTTCCCCGCGACACTCCCAAATATAATGGTGCGGCCAAGCCGGATGATTGGCTGATCGATTACACCACCATAGTCGGCATCACAAGGGGAAACAAGCGCGTCGTGGTGCGCTATGCCCCCCTCATGCTGACCAGCTCGGCCCGGACATGGCTTAACTGCCTCACGGCCGGCAGCATCAACGCCTGGCTGGACTTCGAGGAGTCATTCATTCGCAACTTCATCGACACTTACAAGCGCCCCTGCCGTCCCCATGAGCTGACCATGTGTGTCCAGGTGGCGGACAAGCCCCTCCACGACTACCTCACGCGCTGGACCGAGCTGCGTAACTCCAGTGAAGAGGTGCACGAGGTGCAGGCCATCCAGCACTTCATCAAGGGTTGCCGAGACAGCACCCTCCTTAAGCATAAGCTCATGTGCTCGGATCCGGCCACCCTAGCAGTGCTCATACCCAAGGCGGACAAGTACATGACGGTGAACTCCGCGATGCCGATCAATGTCAGCGCGACCGACAAGACTGTCCTCCCGCCCGCCACTCCACGGCTGGCTGGCGGCAACCGCGGGCAGAATAACAACAAGCAAAAGTCCGACCAACCGGATCTTCGATACGGGAGCAAACAGGTCACGGACGTCGAGGAAGAGCAGCCGGCTGGCAGCAGCACCAACGGGCCAACAAGGCCACATGACAACCTGATACGTCCATTTTGCATGATGCTTTCATATTGATATTTATTGCTTTTTGGGTTGTTATATTACTTGTGCTACCATATTTATGCCTTTTCTCTCTTATTTTGCAAGGATTATTTGAAGAGGGAGAATTCAAGTAGCTGGAATTCTAGACTGGAAAAGGAGCAAATCCTAGTCCACTATTCTGCACATCTCCAAATGCCCTGAAACTTTACGTGGATTTTTTCTGGAATATATTAAAAATACTGGGCGAAAGAACTACCAGAGGGGGGGGCACCAGGGCCCCACAAGCCCCCACTCCGCCACCACCCACTGGTGGCGGTGGGCAAGCTTGTGGGCTTCCTGAAGGCCCACTAGCCCCCCTCTTTTGCTATATGAAGCGTCTTGGTCTGGAAAAAATCAAGGGGGAGCTTTTTCGTGGTTTCGCCGCCGCCACGAGGCGGAACTTGAGCAGATCCAATCTAGAGCTCCGGCAGGACGATCCTCCGGGGAAACTTCCCTCCCGGAGGGGGAAATCATCGCCATCGTCATCACCAACACTCCTCTCGTCGGAGGGGAGGCATCTTCATCAACATCTTCATCAGCACCATCTCCTCTCCAATCCATAGTTCATCTCTTGTAACCAATCTTCGTCTCGCAACTTCGATTGGTACTTGTAAGATTGCTAGTAGTGTTGATTACTCTTTGTAGTTGATGCTAGTTGGATTATTTGGTGGAAGATTTTATGTTCAGATCCTTGATGCTATTCATTACACCTCTCGTCATGATTATGATTATGTCTTGTGAGTAGTTACTTTTGTTCCTGAGGACATGGGATAAGTCATGTTAATAATAGTCATGTGAATTTGATATTCGTTCGGTATTTTGATATGTTGTATGTTGTTTTTCCTCTAGTGGTGTTATGTGAATGTCGACTACATAACACTTCACCATATTTGGTCCTAGAGGAAGGCATTGGGAAGTAGTAAGTAGGTGATGGGTTGCTGGAGTGACAGAAGCTTAAACCCCAGTCTATGCGTTGCTTCGTGAGGGGATGATTTGGATCCACTAGTTTAATGCTATGGTTAGACTTTGTCTTAATTATTCTTTTGTAGTTGCGGATGCTTGCGAGAGTGGTTAATCATAAGTGGGATGCTTGTCCAAGTAAGGGAAGTACCCAAGTGTCGGTCCACCCACATATCAAACTATCAAAGTAACGAACGTGAATCATATGAACATGATGAAACTAGCATGACAGAAATTCCCGTGTGTCCTCGGGAGAATTTTCCCTCCTATAAGACTTTGTTCAGGCTTGTCCCTTTCTACAAAAGGGATTCGGCCACTTGTTGCACCGTTGCTACTACTTGTTACGTGTTACTTTTTGCTCGCTACATTTCACCTCGCTACACAATCACTTGTTACCGTTACTTTCAGTGCTTGCACTTATTAGCTTGCTGAAATCCGTTTATCGGAGCCTTCTGCTCCTCGTTGGGTTCGACACTCTAACTTATCGAAAGGACTACGATTGATCCGCTATACTTGTGGGTCATCAAGAATCTTTTATGGCGCCGTTGCCGGGGAGTGAAGCGCCTTTGGTAAGTGGAAAGTGGTAAGGAAACATTTATATATTGTGCTGAAATTTATTGTCACTTGTCACTATGGAAACTGTTCCTTTGAGGAGTTTGTTCGGGGTATCTTCACCACGAACGGAAGCACGAGGAGTTGCTCCTCAACTTGAGGTACCTACTAAAAATATATTTTATGAAATTCCTTTGGGTATGCTTGAGAAACTGCTGGCTAATCCTTTTACAGGAGATGGATCTTCACATCCAGACTTTCATCTAATCTATGTAGATGAAGTTCGTGGTTTATTTAAGCTTGGAGGTTTGCCCGAGGATGAGGTAAAGAAGAAAGTATTTCGTTTATCTTTGAAGGATAAGGCGTTGACATGGTATAGGCTAAGTGATGATGCTGGATCATGGGGCTACAATCGGTTGAAATTGGAATTTCATCAAAAGTTCTATCCTATGCATTTAGTACATCATGATCGGAACTTTATTTATAACTTTTGGCCTCGTGACAGGGAAATCATAGCTCAAGCTTGGGGGAGGCTTAATTCAATTCTATATTCATGCCCCAATCATGAGCTCTCAAGAGAAATCATCACTCAAAACTTTTAAGCTCAACTTTCTCATAAAGATCGTACCATGCTCGACACTTCTTGTGCCAGTTCTTTTATGAAGAAGGATATTGATCACAAGTGGAATTTATTGGAGAGAATCAAACGCAACTCTGAAGACTCGGAGTTGGAGGAAGGTAAGGAGTCAGGTATGAATTTCCAGTTTGATTGCGTTAAATCTTTTGTTGAGACAAACACTTCTAGAGATTTTAGCGCTAAGTATGGACTTGACTCTGAGATAGTAGCTTCTCTATGTGAATCTTTTGCTGCTCATGTTGATCTTCCCAAAGAGAAGTGGTTTAAATATCATCCTCCTGTAGAAAGCAACATAGCCAAAACCAATCTAGTTGAGGAGAAAATCAAAGCTTTTAGTGATCCTGTTGTTCCTTGTGCTTACAGTGAGAAACCACCATACCCTGCTAGGATAAAGGATTATTCTAAAGCTCCAACTATGATACGTAGGGGTTACATTAGACCACTTGCACCCCATGAGGAGATTATAGTTGAACCTAGTGTTGCTATTATCAAAGATCTCTTAGCCGAAGACATAGACGGACATGTTATCAAATTCTGTGGGGACTCCGCTAGAATTGCTAAACCTCACGTGAAAGACAAACACAGACCTCTAGTGGGCCTGTCCGTTGTTTCTGGTAAGATAGGAGATCACTGTTACCATGGTTTATGTGATATGGGAGCTATGTTAGTGCAATACCCCGTTCTCTATATGATGAAATCAAAGATGAGATTGCACCTGCTGAGTTAGAACCTATTGATGTCACTATTACGCTAGCTAATAGAGACACTATCTGCCCTCTGGGAATTGTGAGAGACGTAGAAGTCATGTGTGGTAAGACGAAGTATCCTACTGATTTCCTCGTCCTTGGTACTTCACAAGATAGATTTTGTCCCATCATATTTGGTAGACCCTTTCTCAACACTGTCAATGCTCACATTGATTGCATTAAGCAGATTGTCACAGTAAGTTTCGAGGGTGTGTCTCATGAATTTAACTTCCCCAAGTTTGGAAGACAAACCCATGAAAGAGAGTCATCTGGTAGAGATGAAATCATTGCTCTTGCCTCTATTGTCGTACCTCCTACGGTTCCTTTAGAGCAATATCTGCTTGAGCATGAAAATGATATGCATATGGAGGAGAGAGATGAGATAGATAGAATTGTCTTAGAACAACATCCTATTCTCAAGAATAATCTGCATGTTGAACTGCTTGGGGATCCTCCCCCACCAAAGGGTGATCCTGTGTTCGAGCTTAAACAGTTGCCAGATACTCTTAAGTATGCCTATCTTGATGAGAAGGAGATATACCCTGTCATTATTAGTGCTCTCCTCTCAAAGCGCGAAGAGAAGAAGTTACTAAAAACTCTGAGGAAGCATCGCGCTGCTATTGGATATACTCTTGATGATCTTAAGGGTATTAGTCCTACTCTATGTCAGCACAAGATTAAAACCGATCCTGACTTTAAACCAGTTGCTGATCATCAAAGGAGATTAAATCCTAAGATGAAAGAGGTCGTTAGAAAAGAAATATTAAATCTTCTGGAAGCAGGAATCATTTATCCTGTTGCTCATAGTGATTGGGTAAGTCCAGTACATTGCGTACCTAAGAAGGGAGGTATCACCGTCGTTCCTAATGATAAGGATGAACTAATCCCACAAAGGATTATTACCGGCTATAGAATGGTGATAGACTTCCGGAAACTGAACAAGGCAACCAGGAAAGATCATTATCCTTTGCCGTTCATGGACCAAATGCTAGAAAGGCTATCAAAGCACACACACTTCTGCTTTCTAGACGGTTATTCAGGTTTCTCGCAAATACCTGTTG
This sequence comes from Hordeum vulgare subsp. vulgare, assembly GCF_904849725.1. Lineage (NCBI taxonomy): Eukaryota > Viridiplantae > Streptophyta > Magnoliopsida > Poales > Poaceae > Hordeum > Hordeum vulgare. Next base: position 564,175,866 of record NC_058524.1, on the reverse strand, counting down.
CACAATCTGATCAAGAGAAAACCACTTTCACCCGCCCTTTCGGTACCTTTGCCTATATTCGTATGCCTTTTGGATTATGTAATGCACCTGCCACCTTCCAAAGATGTATGATGGCTATATTCTCTAACTTTTGTGAAAAGATTGTCGAGGTTTTCATGGATGACTTCTCCGTTTACGGGTCTTCCTTTGATGATTGCCTCAGCAACCTTGATCGAGTCTTACAGAGATGCGAAGAAACCAACCTCGTCTTGAATTGGGAGAAATGCCACTTTATGGTTAATGAAGGTATCGTCGTAGGACACAAAATCTCTGAAAGAGGCATTGAAGTTGATAATGCTAAGGTTGATGCAATTGAGAAAATGCCTTGCCCCACAGATATCAGAGGTATACGAAGTTTCCTAGGTCATGGTGGTTTCTATAGAAGGTTCATTAAAGACTTCTCTAAGATTTCTAGGCCTCTTACCAACCTCTTGCAGAAGGATGTTCCTTTTGTTTTTGATGAGGATTGTGAGGAAGCCTTTGAAATACTTAAGAAGGCTTTGATAACCGCACCTATTGTTCAACCACCTCACTGGAACTTGCCCTTTGAAATCATGTGTGACGCTAGTGATTATGTTGTTGGTGCTGTTCTAGGACAAAGATTTGACAAGAAGTTGAATGTCATTCACTACACTAGTAAAACTCTAGACAGTGCCCAAAGAAACTATGCCACTATGGAGAAGGAATTTTTAGCAGTCGTGTTTGCTTGTGAAAAGTTCAGATCTTACATAGTTGAATCCAAAGTCACTATTCTCTCTGTTCATGCTGCTATTAAGTACCTTATGCAGAAGAAGGACGCTAAGCCTAGACTGATTAGATGGCTTCTCCTGCTACATTAATTTGATTTGCATGTTGTTGACCGAAAGGGTGCTGATAACCCTGTAGCAGATAACTTGTCTAGGCTAGAGAATGTCCTTGATGACCCACTACCTATTGATGACATATTTCCTGATGAGCAATTAAATGTCATCCGCACGTCACTTAGTGCACCGTGGTATGCCGATTATGCAAACTATATCGTAGCCAAATACATACCACCCAGTTTCACCTATCAACAAAACAAGAAATTCTTCTTTGATTTGAGACACTACTTTTGGGATGATCCTCACCTCTATAAGGAAGGAGTAGATGGTGTTATTAGACGTTGTGTGCCTGAACATGAACACGGACAGATCCTGCAGAAGTGTCATTCCGAAGCCTACGGAGGACACCATGCTGGAGATAGAACTGCCCATAAGGTATTGCAATCAGGTTTCTATTGGCCCACTCTTTTCAAGGATGCCCGTAAGTTTGTCTTGTCTTGTGACGAATGCCAAAGGATAGGGAACATCAGTAAGCGTCAAGAAATGCCTATGAACTATTCACTTGTCATTGAACCATATGATGTCTCGGGCTTTAATTATATGGGACCCTTCCCGAGTTCCAATGGGTACACTCACATCTTAGTTGTTGTGGATTACGTTACTAAGTGGGTAGAAGCTATCCCCACTAAAAATGTTGATCACCACACCTCTATTAAGATGCTTAAAGAAGTCATATTCCCAAGATTTGGATTCCCTAGATACTTGATGACTGATGGCGGTTCACACTTCATTCATGGTGTTTTCGCAAGATTCTTGCTAAGTATGATGTCAACCATAGAGTTGCATCTCCTTATCATCCTCAGTCTAGTGGTCAAGTGGAGTTGGGTAATAGGGAGATCAAGTTGATCCTACAAAAGACTGTCAATAGATCTCGAAAGAACTGGTCTAGCAAACTTGACGATGCACTATGGGCTTATAGGACTGCTTATAAGAATCCCATGGGCATGTCACCGTATAAAATGGTTTACGGTAAGGCCTGTCATTTACCTCTTGAGCTGGAACACAAAGCTTATTGGGCAATCAAAGAGCTCAACTTTGATTTCAAACTTGTCGGTGAGAAGTGGTTGTTTGATATTAGTTCATTAGATGAATGGAGAGCCCAGGCATACGAGAATGCCAAGTTGTTCAAGGAAAAGGTTAAGAGATGGCATGACAAACGAATACAGAAACGAGAGTTCAATGTAGGTGATTATGTCTTGCTATACAATTCTCGTTTGAGATTCTTTGCAGGCAAGCTTCTCTCTAAATGGGAAGGTCCCTATGTTGTCGAGGAAGTATATCGTTCCGGTGCCATCAAAATCAATAACACGGAAGGAAATTTTCCTAGAGTGGTAAATGGTCAAAGAATCAAGCATTACATCTCTGCTACTCCCATAAATGTTGAGACCAATATCATCAATGTCATAACTCCAGAGGAGTACATAAGGGATGTTTATCAGCCTGTTTCAGACCTTGAAAACAAAGATGTATCTGTTTCGGTAAGAAAATGGACTCCGATACTTTTCCAATAGGAAATTTCTTCCGTTTTGGAATTTTTGGAAAATTAGAAAAATAAAAAGCAATCCGGAGAGCGAACGAGGCGGCCACAAGCCCTGCCACCGCCCCCTACCCCCTGGTAGCGGAGGGCAAGCTTGTGGGCACCTCGTGTGCCTCCCGGACTCCGTTTTCTTGCGGAGGACTCCTTTTGTCCCACAAAAAATAATATATAGTCGCCCGAAGGTTTTGATCTCCGTATCGCGCAGTTTTCCTCTGTTTTCGTTTCGAGCTTGTTGTCTGCCGCAGATTTAGAGAAAAGATGCCTCAGGAATCTGTTGGGGAGAACGATCTTCACCAAGTTCATGAGGAAGTAGATGCTGAGCTGAAAAGAGTAGAAGTCACGGAAGCCATGGACCAAGCTAAGGAGAAAACCCAAGCTAGGGAGGAAGTTCAACCTATGTTCAACATTGAAGACGTTGAAGGGGTAGATTTTCTCCAACCCTTCCTCCACGTGTTGTCTCCATCCTTGATTGAACTCTTGAGGTTTTGCGAAACAACTCGTGCTCACAATATTTCTCTTTCTCGTGAAGTTGTTTTGCTGGAAAACCATGTCACAGATCTCAAAGGTATAAATCAAAGATTGATAGCTCTATTGGAATCAAAGGCGACAACAACACCACCATCACCACCGAAGGAAGACAACTAAGCATTGGTATGAGAAATCCCCTTGGCTTTTGCCAAGCTTGGGGGAGTTGCCCGGGTATCGTATCACCTTTATATCTTTTGCTTTTACCTTTGTTTTAGTTCTTTCCTTTTCAGTTTTTATTTCTTCTCTTAGAGGAATAAGTCTTTAGTTTTTAGTTTGAGTCTTTAGCTTTTGTCTCTCCCCCGGTGTATTAAAGCTTTACGAGCTATATAATAAAGAGTATCTTAGTCAAGGGCTTTGCTTTGTGCCATGATCAAAAGTATGAAAAGAACGATAGCATGAAAGATCATGAGACGATCTTATGGAAAGTGATAACTTCACTTATGACACGTATGATGATTGAAACTTGTTGAGAATAAATCAACATAGACATTAGTCATTGTTGCAATTAATAAGAAGTAATAAGGAAAGAGAGGTTCACATATAAATATATCATCTTAGACACTTTTTACAATTGTGAGCACTCACCAAACTATTACATGCTTAGGAGTAGATGTTGGACAAGGAAGACAACATAATGAATTGTGTTTGCTTGGTTCCAAACAATGTTATATGATTAGAGATCCCTTAGCATGTGACGATTGCTTCCACCTCATATTAGCCAAAACTCCCGCGCCAAGTAGAGATACTACTTGTGCATCCATAAACCTCCAACCCAGTTTTGCCATGAGAGTCCACCATACCTACCTATGGATTGAATAAGATCCTTCAAGTAAGTTGTCATCGGTGCAAGCAATAAAAATTGCTCTCTAATATGTATGATCTATTAGTGTTTGGAAAATGAGCTTTTGTACGAACCTGTGATGAGGAAGACATAAAAGCGACAGACTGCATAATAAAGTTCTTTATCACAGGAGGCAATATAAAGTGACATTCCTCCGCACTAAGAGGATGCGCATTCAAACCTCAAAAGCGCATGACAACCTCTCCTTCCCTCTGCGAAGGGCCTATCTTGTACCTTTACTTTTTGCCCTTGTAAGAGTCATGGTGATCATCACCAATTCCAATTTTTGCCTTTGTCTTGGCTACCGTCACATGTTTGCGAAAGATCTATATTCATATATCAACTTGGAGTTGAGTACTTATGCTTTATTGTTGTTGACTTTACCCTTGAGGTAAATGGTTGGGAGGCAAAACTATAAGCCCCTATCTTCCTCTGTGTCCAGCTGAAACTTTGACACCATGAGTACCACGTGAGTCGTAACAATTGTGGAAAACAAAAGAGATGATTGAGTATGTGGGTTTGCCTTACAAGCTCTTATTTGACTTTTTCTGATGTTGTGATAAATTGCAATTGCTTCAATGACTATGGACTATTGTTGGTCACTTCTCGGTAAGGTTTTTGCTTCATGCTTTGCTTTGTGAAGGAATTGTCACTTTACCATAAGAATCTTTATGATATATTGATGTCCTATGTGTGATCATGATGCCCTCATTTCCGTATTATGCTTTATCGACACCTTCGTCCCTCAACATGTGGACATGTTTATGGAACTTGGTTTTCGCTTGAGGACAAGCGAGGTCTAAGCTTGGGGGAGTTGATACGTCCATTTTGCATCATGCTTTCATGTTGATATTTATTGCTTTTTGGGCTGTTATATTACTTGTGGTGCCATATTTATGCCTTTTCTCTCTTATTTTGCAAGGATTATTTGAAGAGGGAGAATTCAGGCAGCTGGAATTCTAGACTGGAAAAGGAGCAAATCCTAGTCCACTATTCTGCACATCTCCAAATGCCCTGAAAATTTACGTGGATTTTTTCTGGAATATATTAAAAATATTGGGCGAAAGAACTACCGAAGGGGGGCCACGAGGGCCCCACAAGCCCCCACTCCGCCACCACCCCCTGGTGGCGGTGGGCAAGCTTGTGGGCTGCCTGAAGGCCCACTAGCCCCCTCTTTTGCTATATGAAGCGTCCTGGTATGGAAAAAAATCAAGGGGGAACTTTTTCGTGGTTTTGCCGCCGCCACGAGGCGGAACTTGAGCAGATCCAATCTAGAGCTCCGGTAGGACGATCCTGCCGGGGAAACTTCCCTCCCGGAGGGGGAAATCGTTGCCATCGTCATCACCAACACTCCTCTCGTCGGAGGGGAGGCATCTTCATCAACATCTTCATCAGCACCATCTCCTCTCCAATCCCTAGTTCATCTCTTGTAACCAATCTTCGTCTCGCAACTCCGATTGGTACTTGTAAGGTTGCTAGTAGTGTTGATTACTCTTTGTAGTTGATGCTAGTTGGATTATTTGGTGGAAGAGTTTATGTTCATATCCTTGATGCTATTCATTACACCTCTGGTCATGATTATGATTATGTCTTGTGAGTAGTAACTTTTGTTCCTCAGGACATGGGATAAGTCATGTTAATAATAGTCATGTGAATTTGATATTCGTTCGGTATTTTGATATGTTGTATGTTGTTCTTCCTCTAGTGGTGTTATGTGAACGTCGACTACATGACACTTCACCATATTTGTGCCTAGAGGAAGGCATTGGGAAGTAGTAAGTAGATGATGGGTTGCTGGAGTGACAGAAGCTTAAACCCCAGTCTATGCGTTGCTTCGTGAGGGGATGATTTGGATCCACTAGTTTAATGCTATGGTTAGACTTTGTCTTAATTATTCTTTTGTAGTTGCGGATGCTTGCGAGAGTGGTTAATCATAAGTGGGATGCTTGTCCAAGTAAGGGAAGTACCCAAGTGTCGGTCCACCCACATATCAAACTATCAAAGTAACGAACGTGAATCATATGAACATGATGAAACTAGCATGACAGAAATTCCCGTGTGTCCTCGGGAGAATTTTCCCTCCTATAAGACTTTGTTCAGGCTTGTCCCTTTCTACAAAAGGGATTCGGCCACTTGTTGCACCGTTGCTACTACTTGTTACGTGTTACTTTTTGCTCGCTACATTTCACCTCGCTACACAATCACTTGTTACCGTTACTTTCAGTGCTTGCACTTATTAGCTTGCTGAAATCCGTTTATCGGAGCCTTCTGCTCCTCGTTGGGTTCGACACTCTTACTTATCGAAAGGACTACGACTGATCCCCTATACTTGTGGGTCATCACAACCCAAGCTCACCTTTGAGCAAATGCTCGACGCGCCCTGCAAGATGCACACCAATGCAAGCTACTCAGATGCTCTGGTAGTGCACCTTCTCTCAGCGGCTGGTGCTACTTCTCAAACAATAGCGCCAGAAATTGACACGTTGACGGAGACTTGCTTGCGTTGGTTTTTCCCTTGAAGAGGAAAGGGTGATGCAGCACAGGAGCAGTAAGTATTTCCCTTAGTTTGAGAACCAAGGTATCAATCCACTAGGAGAATCTCGTCAAGTCCAGAGTACTTGCACAAACACAAAAGAGCTTGCAGCCAACGCTATAAAGGGGTTGTCAATCCCTTCAAGATTGTTTGCAAAGTGAGATCTGAAGACGGAAAGTGCAACGAAGAAAAAGTGTAAGGCTGAAAATATGGTGTGGAGTAGACCCGGGGGCCATAGTGTTCACTAGAGGCTTCTCTCAAAATAGCAAGTACCACGGTGGGCGAACAAATTACTGTCGAGCAATTGATAGAACCGCACAAAGTCATGACGATATCTAAGGCAATGATCGTACATATAGGCATCACGTCCGAGACAAGTAGACCGATACTTTCTGCATCTACTACTATTACTCCACACATCGACCGCTATCCAGCATGCATCTAGTGTATTGAGTTCATGACGAACAGAGTAACGCCTTAAGCAAGATGACATGATGTAGAGGAATAATCTCAAACCAATGATGAAAACCCCATATTTTTACTCTTGATGGCAACAACACGATGCGTGCCTCGCTACCCCTTCTGTCACTGGGTGAGGTCACCGCACGGTATGAACCCAAAACCAAGCACTTCTCCCATTGCAAGAATCATAGATCTAGTTGGCCACACAAAACCCACAACTTGAAGAGAATTACAAGGATATGAAATCATGCATAAGAGAGATCAGAAGAAACTCAAATAAGATTCATATATAATCTGATCATAAATCCACAATTCATCGGATCTCGACAAACACACCGCAAAAGAAGATTACATCGGATAGATCTCCATGAAGATCATGGAGAACTTTGTATTGAAGATCCAAGAGAGAGAAGAAGCCATCTAGCTACTAACTATGGACCCCTAGGTCTATCGTGAACTACTCACGCATCATCGGAGAGGTCATGGTGTTGATGAAAAGCCCTCCGTGTCCAAATCCCCCCTCAGGCAGGGCACCAGAACGTGCCCTAGATGGGATCTTGCGGAGACAGAAGCTTGCGGCGGCGGAAAAGTACTTTCGATGATCTCCTGATTTTTTATGGATTTTTAGGGAATATATAGGCGCAAAACCTAGGGCAGAGGTGGCCCAGGGAGCCCACAAGCCTGGATGGCGTGGGCTCCTCCCCTGGCCATGCCATGAGGGCTTGTGGGGTCCTTGAGGACCCCCTGCCTTGGTTCTCAAGTCTCCCGATCTTCCTCCATTCCGGAAAAAATCTTTTCGCAAGTTTTATTCCGTTTGGACTCCGTTCAAAATCCTCCTCTGAAAGGGGTAAAAAAACATGGAAAAAACAGGAACTGGCACTTGGCACTGAGTTAATAAGTTAGTCCCAAAAAATATATGAAAGGCATACAAAACATCCAAAGTCTAACAAGATAATAGCATGAAACCATCAAAAATTATAGATACGTTGGAGACGTATCAAGCATCCCCAAGCTTAACTCCTACTCGTCCTCGAGTAGGGAAGTGATAAAGAACGAATTTTTGATGTGGAATGCTACCTAGCATAGTTGTCCTTTGCAACTTCTTTCACGTGACATGAATGTTCAGATCCCTAAGATTCAGAACAATAGTTTGCTATTGACATGAAAACAATAATACTTCAAGCAAACTAGCAAGGCAATCATGAACTTTCAAAATAACAAGGCCAAGGAAAGCTATCCCTACAAAATCCTATAATGTGGCTATGCTCCATCATCCTCACACAACTAATGTAAATCATGCACAACCCCGGTATTGGCCAAGTAATTGTTTTCACACTCTTACTTTCTCAAACTTTTTATAACTATCACGCAATACATGAGCGTGAGCCATGGATATAGCACTATAGGTGGAATAGAGTGTGGTGGTGGTTGTGAGACAAAAAGGAGGAGATTGTCACATAGACTCGGCGTATCAAAAGGCTATGGAGATGCCCGTTAATAGATATCAATGTGAATGAGTAGGGATTGCCATACAAGGGATGCACTAGAGCTATAAGTATGTGAAAGCTCAAAAGGAGACTAGTGGGTGTGCAACCAACTTGCTTGCTCACGAAGACCTAGGGAAATTTTGAGGAAGCCCATCATTGGAATATACAAGCCAAGTTATATAATGAAGATTCCCACTAGCATATGGTGGTGACGAAACGAGAGCCTCTCAATCATGAAGAACATGGTGCTATAATGAAGCACAAGTGTGGAAAAAGATAGTAGCATTGTCCCTTCTCTCTTTTTCTCTCTCTTATTTATTTATTTATTTGGGCTATTGATACGTCTCCATCGTATCTACTTTTCCAAACTCTTTTGCCCTTGTTTTGGACTCTAATTTGCATGATTTAAATGGAACTAACTTGGACAGACGATGTTTTCAGCAGAATTGCCATGGTGTTGTTTTTGTGCATAAATGAAAGTTCTCGGAACGTCCTGAAAATTTACGGAGAATATTTTTGGAAACTATGAAAAATACCTGCGCAAAGATCCACCGGAGGGGATGGGCCAGTGGACCACAAGACCTGTAGCCTCCCCCCTGGTGGCGGCTACCAAGCTTGTGGGGCCCACGTGGCTCTGCCGCCCCCAAACTCAGCTCTATAAATTCACTTTCGTCCCAGATAAAATCAGGAGAGAAGATTTCGTCGCGTTTGCGATACGGAGGCGCTGCCACATCCTGTTCTTCATCTGGAGGGCAGATCTGGAGTCTGTTTTGAGCTCTGGAGAGGGGAAATCGTCGCCATCGTCATCATCAACCTTCTCCCCTCTCCAATTCCATGAAGCTCTTCATCGTTCGTGAGTAATCTATTTGTAGGCTCGCTGGGCGGTGATGAGTAGGATGAGATCTATCATGTAATCGAGTTAGTTTTGACAGGGATTGATCCCTAGTATCCACTATGTTCTGAGATTGATGTTGCTACTACTTTGCCATGCTTAATGCTTGTCACTAGGGCCCGAGTGCCATGATTTCAGATCTGAAATTATTATGTTGTCACCAATATATGTGGGTTTTAGATCCGATCTTGCAAGTTCTAGTTACCTACTATGTGTTATGACCCGGCAACCCCGGAGTGACAATAACCGGAACCACTCCCGGTGATGACCATAGTTTGAGGAGTTCATGTGTTCACCAAGTGCTAATGCGTTGGTCCGGTTCCTTATTAAAAGGAGAACCTTAATATACCGTAGTTTCCTTTTGGACCCCGCTGCCACGGGAGGGATGGACAATAGATGTCATGCAAGGTCTTTTCCCTAAGCACGTATGACGACACACGGAATGCATGCCTACATCACATTGACGAACGGGAGCTAGCCACATATCTCTCCATGTTATAACTGTTGCATGATGAATATCATCCAAACAAATCACCGCCCCATTGCCTACGAGTTTGTCCCACTGCTGCTGTTACTTGTTTTGCTCTGCTGCTGTTACTTGCTTTGCTCTGTTGCTACTTGCTACTGCTGCTACTTGCTACTGCTATCACTACTGTTGTTCCTTGCCACTGTTGTTACTCGTTACACTGTTGCTACCTGCTACAATACTTTTTCTCTCGACGTTGATGGGAAAGAATATTTCCCGTCCACGGGCAACTTCTGGCGCCATTGATACAGCCGTTAGGAATAGTCTGCCGTCAACAAATCGTTTCTGGCACCGTTGCTATCATACTACTTTGCTACTGATACTTTGCTTGCAGATACTAATCTTTCAGGTGCGGTTGAATCTGACACATTCAGCTGCTAATACTTGAGAGTATCCTTTCACTTCCTGTCGGGCGAACCAACAAATTCTGGTTGAATACTCTACCCTCGAAAACTGCCGCGAACCCACGCGCTGGTGGGCCATTGCAAGACAATTGCTAATTGTTGAGCAACTGGGAGCAGTTCTGGCTCCGTTGCCGTGGAGGAACACGTCAACAACATTATTCTAGTGCCGTTGCCGGGGACTGCTAGCAGCATTTTTTCTGGCGCCGTTGCCGGGGAGGGGATTGCTATATTATGTGAGTCACTTGGGATTAATATCTGCTGATCACTATGAAGAATCTGAAAGATCCAAAAACCAAAGTTTTGCCCTCAACTACGAGGGGAGGTAAGGAACTGTCATGTCACGCCCAAGATGCGACCCTATCCTCAATTTGGCATGAAGGCCTCGTCAGGGATAGAAGCGCATCTCGTCGTGTCGCAAGAATGGATATCGTTACAAGTACATGTACTGAAAAGAAGAGGTATATAATAGAATTGGCTTACACTCGCCACAAGCTACATCAGAGTCACATCAGTACATTACATTATCATCAAGAGTAAGAGCAGGGTCCGACTACGGACGAAAACAAATGACAAAAGAAGAACGACGTCCATCCTTGCTATCCCCGACTGTCGGCCTGGAACCCATCCTAGATCGATGAAGAAGAAGAAGAAGAAGAAGAACCAACTCCAAATGAACAATCAACGCGCTCGCGTCAAGTGACCTTTACCTGTACCTGCAACTGGTGTTGTAGTAATCTGTGAGCCACAGGGGACTCAGCAATCTCATTTCCAAAGGTATCAAGACTAGCAAAGCTTAATGGGTGAGGTATGGTTAAGTGGTGAGGTTGCAGCAGCGACTAAGCATATATGAGGTGGCTAACTTACGAGTACAAGAAATAAGAGGGGGGAGATCTATGCATAGCGTACGTGAACTACTGATGATCAAATGAATGATCCTGAACACCTACCTGCGTCAGACATAACCCCACCGTGTCCTCGATCGGAGAAAGAACTCACGAAAGAGACAGTCACGGTTACGCACACAGTTGGCATGTTTTAATTAAGTTAACTTCAAGTTATCTAGAACCAGTGTTAAACAAAGTTTCCACGTTGCCACATAACCGCGGGCACGGCTTTCCGAAAGATTTAACCCTGCAGGGGTGCTCCAACTAGTCCATCACAAATTACCACAAGCCGCATAGAAATCCTCAATCACGAAGCTCGCGATCTCGTCGGATTCCCTAGTGGAAAACCTCAACTCTGAGATTACCCAAAGCATCACCGGAATCCCGATGCACAAGATATCTCGTCAAAGGTAAAACTAATCCAGCAAGGCCGCCCGACGTGTCGACGATCCCGATAGGAGTCGCGTACCTCGTTCTCTGGACACGACGGATAAGCGACGCGTACAAGTGCCAAACCTCGAGTTTCCTCGCGGTGGCCCCGCACAGTGCTCTGTTTTGGACCAACACTCATGAGGAGCACTGGCCCGGGGGTTGATTAAATTATCCTCGGGGCCCGGGAAGTCCCTATGCAATTTTATTAGGTGATTAGGCAAATGTAGTACCAATGTTGGGCCTTGCCAGACCAGTCTTAATCTAAAACGAATTATCAAGGGGGTCCCCATAACAACCCCGATCGTGTTAGGAGCGCTCATTTATGGAACATAACACCGGTAGCTGGAAACTAAGGGGGCAAAGGTGGAACAAAACACCAGGCTAGAAAGGTCGAGCCTTCCACCTTTTACCAAGTATATAGGTCCGTTAAGTTAAATAGCATTAATATGATGATATAACAAGGAACCTATGCTTTCACATGGAAGCATCTGCACCTGCAACTAGCAACGCTACCAACAGGGTTAAGCAAGTCGTAACATAGCCAATCAGTGGTTTGCTAGGTCGAACAGGTTGAAGGTATTCATGGCATTGTTGAGAGGCTGATATTTAACATGTGGTAGGCAACGAGACATAATCGATAGAAGCGATAAAACTAGCATGGCAATGATAGTAATGGTATCTGGGGAAATGATCATCTTGCCTGAGATCTCGCTTAGAAGAAGAACAACTCAGTGGAGTCGGCAAACCAACGTAGTCGAACGGGTCCTCACATTCCAACACGCTTGCGGAACTCTATCGAGACGGAGCAAACCGAAAACAACATCAACACAGATATTCACCACACGATGCACAACATGATGCACAACCTAATATGATGCATGATCAGTTCAATGATGCAAGGGATGGCATGGCAATTCACCTCACGCAAACACTACACATTAAGTGAAGCTCGATATGCAACGGGTTACATATCGACGGAACTCCACGATTGATTATTTAGTTCACTCCCGATTATTTACACGGCAATATTAAATTGTAGTTAACATGTCAACGGGTGAAGCGGTGATCCTACATGGCATCCTAGACGGTTAACACGCGGAACAAAGAACGGAGCTACGGCACAAGAACATGCAACACAAGATGTATATGCCATGAATGTGTCATGCATGCGAGTTCATAACACGGGCAAGAAGAGAAAGAAGCATGTGTCGCCATGACGAACGGAAGGGAACCATGGCGGCAAACGGAAACGATGCCACGGCAACGTTCCTATCCCGATACTCAACGAGATATTGTGTCAACGTATACAAGCGTGTGCGGAACGTTAAATAAAGGTGGGGTGATCCGGGATTACCGGGTTCCCATGTGTCGAGGGTGCGACAAAAGAGAGACAACGTGCTACGGGCAACATATACAGGCGCCAACATACGGTTCATACATGCATTCAACTCGTACAACACATACATTCGTGCATCATTAGTACACGGTACACGACATGTCCCATCGGTATACCTTCGACGCGTGCATGTCGGAGCGGATCGGTTCGTAGCGGACGTCGTGGAAGTCGTGGTCGTCGTGGAAGTAGTCGTACACGCGCCGGTAGTTGAAGTAGTGGTACACGGTCTCGTCGACGGTAGTCGTACTCTTGGCGTTGTGGTTCACGGGTCTTCGGCGTTGGTAGACGGACACGGTCCGGGGGTCGTCGAGGACGTAGTTGTACTCTCCGGTCCTGTCGGTTCCATGAAGGAGGGGATGGTGCATGCGGTCTTCGGTGACGGCAACCCGCGACAGCGGAAACCGCTAGCGACTAACATCTAACGGCAAGCTACGGCAGGCAACCCGGCTAGCGCTAGCAGGCAAACAACAAGCAACAGCTACAACATCTACCAGCAGCAGCAAAACGGCAAGCATCAAAGCAATAACAACAACAATCCTGCAGCTATCTAGCAACAACACTAGGCGACCGCCACTACTGGCAACAGCAAGCAGGAAAAACCGGCAAGCAAGCACCTAAGCAACTAGTGACAGCAAGGCAAAGCGGCAACAAGCAAGACAGCACTTGCACGCATAAAATGCAATCACAGCAGCAGCTACGACAGTAGGCGGCAGCAGCAAGTAGCTACAGGCAGGCAACGGCAAAAGGACGGGAGCGGCTGCAACAGCAACTTCGCGGCGGGCACAGCGGCAGCAACAAAACGTTGACAACAACAACAACAGCAGCGGCAGGTCGGCACGGGACCGCGGGAGGCGCAGCTGAGGCCGGCGGCGGCGGGGCTGGAGACGCGGGCACGGCGACCTGGAGGCGAGGGATGAGGCCATGGCGACGAGCTGCAGGACGGCACGCAGCGCAGGGAGGCGGTGCAGCCGGCGTGGGGAGGCGGCGAGGCGAGCGCGGCGCATTGGCGACGGGGGCCAGCTCGGGCAGGGGAGCGGCGCAGGAGGCGAGGCCGAGGCAAGCGCGAGGGGCGGTTCCATGTCGGGGGCGCGCTGCCGGCAAGCCACGCGGTGACGGGGCGCAGGGAGCCGACGCAGGGAACGGCAGCACGGGGCACGACCGAGGCGAGGTCGGGGTGGCGCAGGAGCTAGCGGCTGTGGGGAGGGGCGCTGGAGGCGGCGCGGCTCGAGGAGGAGGTGGCGCAGAGGGGCGAGGCGAGGGGAGGAAGAAGGGTGACGGCGCTGGTCAGGGGAGGAGAACGAGGGATTGGGGATGACGGCGCACGGGGGAAGCGACGGGGGAACGAGGGCGCTAGGGCAGGGGGTCTGTTGGGCCGGCCAGCTGGGCCTTGGAGGCTCCTTCTCTCCTGGGGGTTTTTCCCTTTAAGAAAAAAACAAGAAGCTTAAACAAAAGAAAAATGTTTAAAAGTAAATAAAAAAATAAAGGCCTTTGACTTCTTAAAACCAAAAATTATGCCCCAACTATAAAATAGATTGGGCCCCTTTTTAACAAATAAAACTAAAATCTTTTGAAGAATAAAATTAAACCCTTTTTACAAAAGGATAAAATTAAACCTTTTTTACAAAAGATTAAAATCAAACCCCTTTGAAGAATTAAATAAAACCTCTTTATTTAAATAATAAATATAAAAGCTCTTTAAAAGAGAAAAGAAAATGAGACGGTTTAAAAATGAAACAAAAGGAGAAATAATATAAAAACCCAAGGGTTACCCCCACATTTAATAAAAGGACCCTTTTATTGAAAAGAAGAAGACAAACCCTTTTTAAATAGAGGTTTAAAACGGGAAATCTTAGCAACCGCAAAAACAAATAAAAGAGGAGAGGAGGGGAGTAAAGGTTTTAGGTCCGCGGTGCAACAGGGCTTAGCGGTGGCTCTCACACACCCTCTCTCATCACTCCAACAAAACAACGCTACTCACAAAGCACTAACACCCAACAACACGGCGCAGCAGGCAACACCGACAAAACACAGTTGACATGATGCCATGCATGATGCGACGATGCAAACTATATGACGATGCAACCAACAAAATAAAATAGCCACACGACAGAAACGGAATAAAGGGGGGAATCTTCTGGAACTCGGCATCGGGCTGTCACATGTCATCTAGCTCTGCACTTGATTCACCTTCAGTTATGAGTAAGTTTGCGACATCACCTCCTGCTAGAAATCTTGATATGTCGCCTGTGATTGATGATGCTAGAGATGATATGCCTGATACTGTTAGAGATGTTATGCCTGATACTGCTAGAGATGATATGCCTGATACTGCTAGAGATGCTATGACTGATGATGTTATGCTTGATACTACTATGCCTGATACTGCTAGAGATGCTATGCCCGATACTGCTAGAGATACTACTTTTCCTGATATGCCACTAGGGGTATTCCTTGATGCTCATATTGCTAGAGTTACTGCCAACGCTCGTGATGCTTCTGAAACTGCCGATACTATTGAGACAGAACCTGCTTTTGCTCCTGCTAGATCTAGCTCTCCTAGATTTGAATTGCCTGATATACCTGAGGGTTATGTTATGGAGGGAGATATAGCTGAGGATTTTCTTGCGTGTAAGGATGCCTATGACGCTGAGAAATTACTTCTCAAGTGGAAGGAAAAATCTCTGAAAGCTAGGATGAAATACGACCCGAAGTTTGCCACTTCACCTATCTTTATCACCGATAAGGATTATGAATTCTATGTCGACCCTGAGATAATCTCTCTAGTCGAATCTGATCCTTTCCACGGTTATGAGTCTGAGAAGGTCGTAGCCCATCTTACCAACCTACACGATATAGCCACCCTTTTCACTAGTGAGGAGAAGATCCGCTACTACTATATCCTTGAGCTATTTCCTTTCTCTCTAAAGGATGACGCTAAAGTCTGGTTCACTTGTCTTACTCCTGGATGTGTGAGTAGTCCCTGGTATATGGTCTATTACTTCTGTGAGAAATATTTCCCTGTCCATAAGAAGCAAGCTGCCTTGCAGGAAATATACAACTTTGGTCAACTCAAAGAAGAGAGTCTCCCACAAGCTTGGCGGAGGCTCATCCAGCTACAGAATGCTTTGCCTGATCACCCTCTTAAGAAGAACGAGATACTTATTATCTTCTATAACGGACTTACCGATACTTCTAGAGACCACCTAGATAGTTGTGTCGGTTGTGTTTTTAGGGAACGAACTATAGAACAAGCTGAGATTCTATTGAATAACATCTTGATCAACGATAATGCTTGGACTATTCCCGAACCACCTCCTAAGCCAACTCCTAAGAAAAGAGGTATTCTATTCCTCAGTCCCGAAGATATGCAAGAAGCCAAGAAATCTATGCAAGAGAAAGGCATTAGATTTGAAGATGTCAAAAACCTACCACCTATCGAAGAGATCCATGGTCTCGATAACCCAATACAGGTAGTAGAAGTAAATTCTCTGCGTAGGTTTGATGAGAGTGATATTCCTTTTGACAAACCTGCTAGCCTATGCTTTGATGAATTTGACAACTTTGTTGCCAAACAACAGAGTTTCAATGATTATGTTAGCAGACATTTGGAACAAAGTACTCGTATGCTTAGCCATTTAAGTGCTTGTGTAGATAGAAATGTCAATGATCTGAAGCTTCTGAGTAAACATGCCTCTATGATTACTACTCAGGTAGAACAAGTACTTAAAGCTCAGAATGACTTGCTCAATGAATTAAATGACAACTCTGTCAGAGTCATTACTAGAGGAGGCAAAATGACTCAGGAACCTTTGTATCCTGAAGGCCATCCGAAGAGAACTGATCAAGATTCTCAAGGAATTAATGCCGATACACCCAGTCATCCTAAGAAGAAGGATGATAGAAACCTACATGTCAGTTCACCAAATACTGTCACACCTGAAGAACCAAATGATATTTCTGCATCTGATGCAGAAACACAATCTGGTGATGAACATGAACCTGGTGACAATGTGGACAACGATGTTCATAATAATGCTCAACCTAGCAATGATGAGGATGTGGAGATTGAACCTACGGTTAATCCTGATAACCCACAACCTAAGAGATACGATAAGAATGACTTCACTGCTAGGAATCATGGTAAAGAAAGGGAGCCATGGGTTCAGAGACCTATGCCCTTTCCTCCTAAGCCATCCAAGAAAAAGGATGATGAGGATTTTGAGCGCTTCGTTGAGATGATAAGACCCGTCTTTCTACAGATGCTGTTAATTGATATGCTCAAAATGTATCCATATGCCAAGTACATGAAAGATATCGTGACTAATAAACAGAAGATACCAGATCTTGAGATCTCCACCATGCTTGCCAATTACACTTTCAAAGGTGGAACTCCTAAAAAACTTGGTGATCCCGGAGTGCCCACTATACCTTGCTCCATTAAAGGAAACTACGTAAGAACTGCCTTATGTGACCTTGGAGCCGGTGTTAGTGTTATGTCGCTCTTTCTTTATTGTAGACTTGAACTGGATAAGTTGACACCCACTGAAATTTCTCTGCAAATGGCTGACAAATCAACTGCTTTCCCTATCGGCATTTGCGAGGATGTGCCTGTTGTGGTTGCTAACACCACTATCTTAACAGACTTTGTTATCTTGGATATTCCCGAGGACGATGCCATGGCGGTCATCCTCGGAAGACCCTTTTTAAACACTGCAGGGGCTGTTATAGATTGCAACAAAGGCAATGTCACTTTCCATGTCAACGGTAATGAGCATACAGTGCACTTTCCGAAGAAACGATATCAAGTACATTGCATCAATGCTATCGAAAAAACTTCATCGATTCTTATTGGGAGCTTTGAATGCCCTATTCCTCGTGTCAAGATGAAGTATGATTTGCTTGTTGGGGAGATACATATCCACATTGAGGTGACTTAGTGGCTATTCGACAATTCTCTGTTTCCTCTTGCGATTCGAAAAGGTTTTGTCATGAGGATTTGATCAACCCTATTGACGGATTTCTTTCGATGACCATGAAGTGGATGAATCAAAGAGTCACATACCTCTGTTTAAGCTTTCACTTTCTGTTGCTTAGAAGAAAAATGGTAGATTTAGTTTATTTTTTCCTGTTTTCTGTTTTAGCGTCCCGGAGAAAAATACCCCGAAATAAAAGTTCTCCGATGGTCCTGAAAATCTAGTATGATCTTTTCTGGGATATTTGAAAAATACTGGGACTGAGAGCTGGCATGGGGGCCACACCAGTGGGCCACAAGCCCTGTAGCCGCCCCCCTGGTGGCGGCTACCAAGCTTGTGGGGCCCACAGGGACCCCTCCACTCATTCCAACTCCCATCCTCTTCTTCTACCTCCAGAAAAAATCTTTCGCAGCTCAAACCCGTGTTCTTGCTCATTTGGCTGAGATTTTCGATCTCCTTGCTCAAAGCACCATTCTCCGAACCATTTTGGGGAAATTACTCCTTGGTAAGTGACTCCTCCATTGGTCCAATTAGTTTTTGCTCTAGTGCTTTATCCTTCGCGTATTCTTGCTACCTTGGTGACCCTGTTCTTGAGCTTGAAATGTTGATTTTAGCTGGTCCCAAGTAGTTTTAGCGCGTGATACGGTCTCTAGGCACTAGTAGGAGTAATTTCTACAAGGTGTGGTTGGTCTTCATTCACTTTTCTCTTGAACTTCAAAAATTTCAGCAAAAGGAAATTATGTTTAGGAGGAAGTTTCATGGTGGTTCCTCAAGTAAGAAGGGTCCCCGTCTTTCTATTCGGGAGCCCGATCCTTATCAACTAAGGGACGCACCGGTACAACCATGTGAATGGCCTTCCGATGAGTTCATGATCGAAGCAGGCTTCAAGGATGAGTTTGATACACTTGTATGCAATGTCGGGTTAGAAGAATTCCTCTCAGATAAATGTGAACAGTATGCTTTGCTCACTGCCTCTTTCGTGCGTAGATTTAAATTTTCAGTTGGCCGTGACTCATCCATACGGTTTGATCTGTATGATAAATCCTACACCATGGATTTGGAGGATTTCTATAGGATTTGCCAGATACCAGATGGGGGTAGTCTTAATGATCCTGCTAAGTCTTCGAATAGAGATTTTGTCTCTAGTATAACTGTTGGAGAAACTAGAGACATCACGCAAGCTACCATAGGAAGCATTCATTTCCCTGCCTTGCACTACTTTGCCCTCTTCATAGGTAGATGCATTAACGGCAAGGGTTCACATTGTCACCTATGCGCATCCGACCTTAGTATCCTTAAGAGCGCAGTAACAGGTGACAGGAGCTTCAACATGGGAGCTATAATAACAAGGGGGCTGAATAATAATGCCATTGATGGGGATTTCTTTGGTCGAATTTATGCTACGCGCTTAGCAAATTTTCTTGGAGTACCCATCCGTTCAGGAGACCCCCCCCCCCCTCTCCGTACAGCCTACCTGGATCGTGTCGCTCTAACACGCTACTAGTTCCTTGAGAGGGATGATGAATCCCTCCTATACCGTTTGATATTTAACCAGCAGCGTGTTTTCCATATTACCCTTCCTGCTCCTGCTTTCTTTGACTTTCAGGTAAAACGGAGATACTACATAACCATAGGAGAGGCAGAGGAGTATGAGAGGGAGGCGACGGCTGCTCGTCTTCGTGAGGCAGCTATTCAGGCAGTGGCTGCAGCACTCCCGTACAACACCCATTATGATTTTGGGTTTCGCCAGGACCATCCTTGGGAGTACACCAAGCTAGGCCAAAAGCCTAAGCTTGGGGGAGTACGTGTTCTCACCGACCTTACATTCATGCTTATGCTTTCGCTTTGTTAGCCGGTGTTTACACTTTGCCACTGTATTATCCATGCTAGTTTATTTTCGTTTTCTTGTTTTCTTGTTTTCTGTCCTTTTGAGAAAACCCAAAAAGATTTTCCTTTCTTCTTTTGCTTGTTGGGAGTTTTCCCGTGTAAATAGTTTTCCTTTTCTTTGGGTCAAGGTAGAAGATATTGGTTACAATGTTTAGTGGCTCTTGCATGCATACCTGTTTAGCTTTCAAAGAGCCATATTACTTTGTCTTCTCCTTTGTGTTTGCCTGCAGATTCAGCTTAGTCCAATGCACGAGCACTCTTATTATTGTTCACATCGTTCGATCGTGCAAGTGAAAGGCAATAATGATGATATATGATGAAGTGACTAAGACTGGAAAAGCTGGTATGAACTCTATCTATTTTGTTTTTGTAAATATGACTAGCTTGTCGTCCCAGATTCAGCTTTATTGTGGGAGAACCTTGTTTGCGATGACAACTTAGAGATCATAGTTTCTGATGCCATGTTTAATTAGCTGAGAGCTTATAATGTTTGTCTTGAATGCCAACATAGATTTTGAGATGACTATGATATAGTATGATAGGATGGTATTCTCCTTTGAATGATTCAAGTGGCTTGACTTGGCGTATGTTCATGCATGTAGTTGAAACAAAATCAACATCACCTCTATGATGTTCGTGTTCATGGTGATTTATATCTTGTTCATGCTTGCACTCAATGTTAGTCAAACTCATTGCATCTTGATGACTGTTGTCGCTCTCTAGTTGGTCGCTTCCCAGTCTTTTGCTAGCCTTCACTTGTACTAAACGGAATACTGCTTGTGCATCCACTTCCATAAACCCAAAAGTTTTTCCATGAGAGTCCACCATACCTACCTATTTGTGGTATCTACCTGTCGTTCCAAGTAAATTTGCTTGTGCGATTCTCTAAACCTTCAAGAAATAATCTGTTTTGCATGCCCGAACCGCTCATGTGGTGACATGGGGCTATTGATATCTTCCATGTTAGGCGTGTTATCCTCGACATGTGTTTATTCACTGTCATTCACGAGAAAGGGGCCGGTAATTGGAATGCCCAGTTCCACGCCTAAATCAAAAACATAACTATAAAACAAGACTCCCCCCAGATTGATGTTAGTATGGACGGTACCCGAGGATTCGGCTCGCCGTGGAGTGTGATTAATTGGTGGTGGGGGAGTTAAAACTTTACTTTTCTGTTTGGGAACCGCCTATAGCATGAGTAACATGGAAGATATTGAGAACTCTTGGTCATTGCGTTGACAATGAAAGCATGCCACCCAAAATTATTATCTCTGTTTTCAAAGCTTGAGCTCTGGCACTTCTGCAAATCAATGCTTCCCTCTGCGAAGGGCCTGTCTATTTATTTTCCTGTTGAGTCACCCTCCTCTTGTATAAGCACCAATTAGAGAGCACCCCTGTCATTTTTATGCTTTGCTTTTGATTGATATTGAGTGTGACTATGACTGGATCTTCGTTGTTATGAATTACAATGTTTAGTCAGCCCTTGATCTTTGAAAGTGCTCTGCATTTATGTTTTGCGGTCTCAGAAAGAGCTAGCGAGATACCACCTATTCATATTGCTTCATGCTTGTTTTGATTGAATTGTTGGTATCTGAAACTCATTATTATTTGCTCGCTAGCTAATTATGCCATTGACATTAGTTTACCGTGAGACCTTTGTGTCACTTGCTTATGTGGTTAACTTGTGATCTTGCTGAAATTCTGGTTCTGAGTTAGACATAGTTGCAACAACAAGATCAAACATAGTTTGTCAAAGTTTTTCTTCCTCTTTCAGTTTGTCAACTGAGTTGCTTGAGGACAAGCAAGGTTTTAAGCTTGGGGGCGTTGATACGTCTCCATCGTATCTACTTTTCCAAACTCTTTTGCCCTTGTTTTGGACTCTAATTTGCATGATTTAAATGGAACTAACCTGGACTGACGTTGTTTTCAGCAGAATTGCCATGGTGTTGTTTTTGTGCAGAAATGAAAGTTCTCGGAACGTCCTGAAAATTTACGGAGAATATTTCTGGAAAATATGAAAAATACCTGCGCAAAGATCCACCGGAGGGGATGGGCCAGTGGGCCACAAGCCATGTAGCCGCCGCCCCCCTGGTGGCGGCTACCAAGCTTGTGGGGCCCACGTGGCTCTGCCGCCCCCAAACTCAGCTCTATAAATTCAATTTCGTCCCAGAAAAAATCAGGAGAGAAGATTTCGTCGCGTTTGCGATACGGAGGCGCCGCCACATCCTGTTCTTCATCTGGAGGGCAGATCTGGAGTCCGTTTTGGGCTCCGGAGAGGGGAAATCGTCGCCATCGTCATCATCAACATTCTTCCCTCTCCAATTCCATGAAGCTCTTCATCGTTCGTGAGTAATCTATTCGTAGGCTCGCTGGGCGGTGATGAGTAGGATGAGATCTATCATGTAATCGAGTTAGTTTTGACGGGGATTGCTCCCTAGTATCCACTATGTTCTGAGATTGATGTTGCTACTACTTTGCCATGCTTAATGCTTGTCACTAGGGCCCGAGTGCCATGATTTCAGATCTGAAATCATTATGTTGTCACCAATATATGTGTGTTTTAGATCCGATCTTGCAAGTTGTAGTTACCTACTATGTGTTATGACCCGGCAACCCCGGAGTGATAAAAACCGGAACCACTCCCGGTGATGACCATAGTTTGAGGAGTTCATGTGTTCACCAAGTGCTAATGCGTTGATCCAGTTCCTTATTAAAAGGAGAACCTTAATATCCCGTAGTTTCTTTTTGGACCCCGCTGCCACGGGAGGGATGGACAATAGATGTCATGCAAGTTCTTTTCCCTAAGCACGTATGACGACACACGGAATGCATGCCTACATCACATTGACGAACGGGAGCTAGCCACATATCTCTCCGTGTTATAACTGTTGCATGATGAATATCATCCAAACAAATCACCGACCCATTGCCTACGAGTTTGTCCCACTGCTGATGTTACTTGTTTTGCTCTGCTGCTATTACTACTGTTGCTGCTGTTGTTACTTGCTTTGCTCTCTTGCTACTTGCTACTGTTGTTACTTGCTACTGCTGTCACTACTGTTGTTCCTTGCCACTGTTGTTACTCGTTACACTGCTGCTACCTGCTACAATACTTTTTCTCTAGACGTTGACGGGAAAGAATATTTCCCGTCCACGAGCAACTTCTGGCGCCATTGATACAACCGTTAGGAATAGTCTGCCGTCAACAGATCATTTCTGGCACCGTTTCTGTCATACTACTTTGCTCCTGATACTTTGCTTGCAGATACTAATCTTTTAGGTGCGGTTGAATCTGACACATTCAGCTGCTAATACTTGAGAGTATCCTTTCACTTCCTGTCGGGCGAACCAACAAATTTGGGTTGAATACCCTACCCTCAAAAACTGTCACGAACCCACGCGTTGGTAGACCATTGCAAGACAATTGCTAATTGTTGAGCAACTGGGAGCAGTTCTGGCTCCGTTGCCGTGGAGGCATCAAGTCAGGAACACGTCAACAACATTATTCTAGTGCCGTTGCCGGGGACTGCTAGCAGCTATTAGGCCTCTTTTTTTCTTTTCTCCTTTTTTTATTTCCTCACATGGGACAATGCTCTAATGATGATCATCACACTTTTATTTACTCACAGCTCAAAGCTTAGAACGATGATGACTCTATAGGAAATGCCTCTGGCAGTGTACCGGGATGTGCAACGATCTAGCTTGGTGTATGACATTGAAACATCTCGCTAGCTATCTTACGATCATGCAATGGCAATATGAGAGTGACGGCACAAGTCATGAGACGGAACGGTGGGAGTTGCATGGCAATATATCTCGGAATGGCTATGAAAATGCCATAGTAGGTAGGTATGGTGGCTGATTTGAGGAAGGCATATGGTGGGTTTGTGCACCGGCGAGAATTGCGCGGCACTAGAGAGGCTAGCAATGGTGGAAGGTGAAAGTGCATCTATACCATGGACTCACATTAGTCATGAAGAACTCACATACTTGTTGCGAAAGTTTTTATTAGTAATCAAAACAAAGTGCTAAACGCATACTCCTAGGGGAAGGGTTGGTAGGTGTTAACCATCGTGCGATCCCGACCTCAACACAAAGGATGACAATCAATAGATCAATTATGCTCCGACTTCCTAACATAGCGGTTCACAATACGTGCATGCTACGGGAATCACTAACTTCAACACAAGTATTTCTTGATTCACAACACCCTACTAACATAGCTCTTAATATTACCAAATACACGTCTCAAAACTAATTGAGAGGAATCAAAACTTCTCTTTCTACTCAATGCACATGAAGATGGAGGTTTTTGCATCCTCTTTGGGTACCTATCACATTTGGGACTACTTTCATAGCGTAAGCCAACTACCAAGTCACGCATCGCCGTGCTCTAAAATATATAAGTGGAGCACAAAGAGCAAAAGTATCTAGCTCAAAAGATATAAGTGAAGCACTATGAGCATTCTAGCAAAATCACGATGAGTCCATGTTATACGGTTGTCAGGTTTATTATTTCAAGTTGTCGTTTTTTACATGCAATTGTAAAACATGGCAATTTAGTTATATTTTACTAGGCAAGTAAGTGCTTACAAATAAGACAAGTAAGTGCAACAGTTATTTTTTATCAGGCAAGTAAGTGTTTACAAATATGACAAGTAAGTGCAATAATGTGGCAAATATGGATGAAAAAAAAGTTGCCAAAACATGTCGATATGATAGTTTCGAAGGTATCATCGCAACAAAGACAATTGTGAAAACAGATCATCGATCAAATTAATCGTTTTAGAGATAAAACATTTTAAATTTTAAATATTGAAAGGAATCTTGTTGGCGTCATTGCCTGCATGCATGATAAAGAGAATGGGATTTGTCGCCGCATGTGCAAGCTATGTAAAGTAATGTGAAGTAATGTGAGTATGCGATTAGAGGGACACACTAATTTTACATGCATACTAATGTTGCATTAGCTGAGCCGTCGCACGGAAAGACCAGGTGCGGCGCCGCTAGATAGTGGGGTTCTATTATGTATGCTTTTCTATGGCTACAAGTGATGAAATATGAAAGAGTTGGATAGGGAGAGTAAAATTTGAGGCGTGCACGTACACGCGTGTTTGAGTGGCCGAATGTGTCTCGTGTGTATGACTGGCAAGTGGACTCGTGGTGTGTGAGTCCGTGAGAGTGAGACCCGGACTGCGTGCCAGCAGGTGGAGGTGTTTGTCACTTTCTGGCGAACTCCAAAACTTAGCCCTGTTTCAACCTATCCCCAACCCGACCCGACCGAGCTCGCTCTTGATCTCGCTACAGCGACAGGCCATGGCCATGGCGGCGCTCGTTCCTCCCGACTGCTCCCCTCTAGCCCCCCTGCTCCACTGACCGCGCCGCGGCCCTTCTCTGCCGACCGTGCCGCGCCCCTGTCCCGGCTCGCCCCCGCGACCTCGACGTCGACCGCCGGCGCATCCATCTCCGCCGACCGCGACACGCCGCCGATCCTCCGACCGCGCCGCGCCCCTGACCTCCTCGACGTAGACTTCAACCGCGCCGCGCCCCTGCCCTCCTCGACGCCGACTTCAACCGCGCCGGCACGCGTGCCCCCACTCCGCCGCCCGAGTAAGGACCGGCGGCGCGCGTCGAGGTGCTGCCCCTCTCCCTCTCTCTTTCCCGTACGCTCATCTGAATTACATACCCGAGCTGTGGCTAGTAATCCACCATTGTACAGTAGTCAATCACTGATGCCGTTGTTATCCGTTCCGGTGCTTGCAGAGCTTTTTCTTCTTGCAGTTGCCTTTCTGATTCACGAGGTCGCGTGCTTGATTCCTGGTTGCATTGAAGTTGGGGTTATCAATCCGGATCCTGCAAACGATGCATTGCTGCTGTACCCTTCGCTTTGAACTGAAGGAGACAAGCAAGGGGCATATGTGTGTCTTCTTGGAATGTGTTGGCCTCAGTGGTATTTTGGCATGGAACAGCTGAACTGAGTGGTATTTGGGCGCTTTGGTTTTCACCAAGTGATATTTTTGCAGCCTTGGCTGAGCAGCCCCTTGTCTTCTATTCTGCTCCTATGCTTGCTACCATGCCTCCTTGCGCACATGGCTAAGTGGTTGTAACCACATGCTATAACTCTCCTTCTATCAATGAAAAGATATGCAATCTTTGCGTATTCATGAAAAAGGATATTTTTGGAGCTTCTGGCTTTGATTAGTGGTGTTTTGGTTATTCTCTCCTGCTATAAGTAATTCTCTGACACGGACATAGTACCCGAATCCGACTCGGATTCGGACTCGGGTGTCTGGTTCGGCGAAATAAATTGGACACGAGTTTCCATGTAACACTGCTTTTTGGGTCCATTAGAGAGAGCAATCACATGGCTAGGTGTGATTAGCAGAGTTTTTTTCTCTTTTGTGGTGGGGACAGCAGCAGACAGGGATGGCTTGAGCTTTGCGTGAGGGTACACAACTACACATACAAACCTAATATGGTTTTGTGTGAACTAACTTTTGCATCAAAAAGATAACTCTGCTGCGGGTGGCTAGTTTTGCAGGAATATTATCACCGTAGAATCTAGAGTTGAGGTGGACAAGATAATGGCCTAATGGTACAAGGGCTGTTGAATTTCATGGCTGGTTTGAGGCCTAGCATCAGCTTGGTTACCCATTCTCTTTAGTGAATACAAGAGTCCCCCGCCGATATAGAAATGTCAAGATTTAGTAGTTTCCCATTATAGAGTATTGCTAGTCTGTAAATAATAGTACCAAATTGCTCGGTCGGTATTTACCAAAATTGTCATCATTTTACTTATATTGGAAGAATTATGTCCATCTATCAATTTAACTACGTACTGCTGGAAAGTGGCATGATGGGCAACCCTTCAAATGTCTTGTCATGTACTCCCTCCGTCCCTAAATTCTTGTCTTAGATTTGTGTAAATGCTAATGTATCTAGTCATGTTTTAGTGTTAGATACATCCGTATCTTGAAAATCTAAGACAAGATTTTTTGGACGGAGGGAGTATTACTGTTCATCCATCATATTGTTGCAAAAAGATTTGTTGCCCATGGCGACAATAAACTATTTATTTATGAAAACTCATGTCTTTATCTGTCGGCTATTAGTAAATGTGCTCCAGTAATTTGTGAGAATAACACTTTGGATACATGAGTGCAGGAATAATACATTTGTTAATTATTGCAGGGAAGTCAGACTTTAGAAGCCACTTGCCTGCACTATTGAAATCCTTGTGCGATGAACAAGAAAACGAAAATATCTTCAGGGGAGCGAGTTCACTTGAGTTCATCTATGGACATGTCTTCTGTGTCACAGCTACAACAATCAAAAGCCTTAACGGAGGCAGATGTTCAGTTTGATTCTTGGGCAGAAAAAGCAATACGCAATTTCATCTTTGAAGTTGGACTTGGGCCTCATTTTCTCCACTTGACATCTTTCAAGGAGATGCTTCAAACTGTTCACAATAGGGATGTTGAAATTCCTACATATGAATACATGCTACGGGAGGAACTAAAAGAAACTCAGCACCGTGCAATGCAACTAAAGCAAGAATGGAAAAAAAGTGGTTGCAGTGTAATTATGGATAGTTGGAAGAGCCGATGTGGTACAAAAAGCTTCATAAGTGTTTTGGTGCATTGCAGCAAAGGTATGTATTTCCTCAGATCGATCGACGTCTCTGGAATCCTCGAGGACATGGATGAGCTGGTTTTAGTGTTTTCTCGTGTGGTTGATGATGTTGGTGCCCGCAACATAGTTCAAGTTATCAGAAATGATGCGTCACCACATATGCGAATGGCTTGGCATTATGTGCAAAAGGAACATGACCATTCATTCTTCGTCCCACTGTGTGCTGACTTTTGCATCAATCTTCTGCTTGAGAAAATTGCAGCATTTGATCACGTTAGTGAGGTTCTAAGGAAGGCAAAGGAAATAACAAGATTTATATATGGCAATGTGCTGGCATATGAACTGGTAGGACGGTATATTGATGGCGGTGAGATTCTGAGCAATTCTTGTTTGAAATCTGTTGCAGAGTTCATCACATTAGATAGGCTAGTTTCTGTGAGAAAAAATCTAGTGGAGATGTTTAGCTCACCTGAATGGGTTTCCTCTGATCGGTCTACTAGAATGTTTAACCCACTTGATTGGATTTCCTCTGGTTTCTCTACTACTACAAGTTTGTTCAGGCATATCTGTGGCATAGTAAAGACAGACGATGCATTTTGGTGTGCTGCTGCTGACATTTTGAAGGTTACAAAACCATTTACCGACGTGTTGCTTAAACTAGAATCTGAGGACTGTCCAATGGGTATCTTGTATGACACCATGGCTAGTGCAAAAGACATAATGCAGAATCTTGGAGATAAACATGGTGATATTTTGCGTTTGGTTGACGAGATATGGTATGGTTACTTGCATACCCCACTCCATGCTGCTGGTCATATGCTAAACCCAAGGGTCTTCTACAAGGATCCTTCCTGTGATGATCCTGAGCTCAGCGGTCGTATTGAGGCTTGCACAACCGCAATTGCAAAAGGACATTATGATCCAGGGAAACTGAAAGCACAAATTGAAGTATACAAAGGAAGATCGGGTTCTTTTGGTTCAGATTCAGCAATTCAGCAAATAATGGAGATACCACAAGGTAAAGTAGAGTCTATTCCCTCGTATTTCTTTCCACTTTGACCTGCAGAATAGTAAGAAATCTATGCTTCCTTCATATTAGAATAACGGAATTCAGTTCTGAGTTCTGACGATGTCTTCAAATTGCAGTTGGTTGGTGGTCGGCGCACGGGATAGGCACACCTGAGCTGCAGAGCTTTGCGACTCGGGTCTTAGGCCAAACATGCTTTGGCGCTAAAAGATACAACATCAGCTGGCAGGTATCCAAGGAGGCGCATGAGACGAGGGGAGCTGATCTCGAGGAGCTGTACCGCGGGCTGGAGTACGTCCATTACAACAAGCGTTTTGCCAGCGCTGTGCCATGCATACAGGGTCTATCTGGGGATCAGTGTGGTAAACCTGGCAGGAAGCTGGGGAGTGATTGGTTCCTGTATCCGCCGTGCCGAGAACATATCATAATCGGATAAGTGAGCACATAGACATGGCAATTTTATTCCTTGAACTTTCATCGTTGCTGTGTGGGCACAAATGTTGTAAGAGATTGCTTTTTTGCCTTTACATTCAGCCATCAGAGCTGTGGCAGCAGAGAACATATGGACCAAATGTTGTAACAGATGTAAACCCTTTGGGCATCCCCAAAACTTGTGTTACCTATATGTTTCCTTAACTCTAGATTTCACTTGCATTCGAATCTCTAGCTTGTATGTGCAAACGGAAGGACCTGAAAGTTCATGTTTCATGGGGGAATTTTTCCCATCAAGTGGTATTCACATTTGCGGGAATTATGGTTGATGCTCTGAAGCAAAGACAACTACAGAGTATCAATATACTCCCTCCGTTCCTAAATATAAGACCTTTTAGAGATTACATTATAGACTATATACGGATGTATATAGACATATTTTAGAGTATAGATTCACTCGTTTTGCTCCGTATGTAGTCTATAGTGTAATCTCTAGAAGGTCTTATATTTAGGAACGGATGGAGTATTTAGCATTGGATCATGTCGCAACTGGCCTGAGCTAATTCAAAGAATACGGCAATAATTTGATCCACTGCAGCTAGGGTTCAGTTACAGATCATCTCCAGGTGTTTTAACTATGACATCAACTGTGGAATTCCCACTTTCCACTGCCAAATCACTTGGCCAGCAAACTGTCAACCGAAGATAAAAACCAGCAGAGTATCAGTACCTCTGGAGTGGGTTCTCACCTTTTCAAGGTTTGCTAGTCTCCCATGATTGAATGTGATGTCTCTGTCTATTGTACAAGAACATGGTTGATGTTCAAACAGATGAGTACTGGCATAAGTAAACTTGCAAGAAAAGGTTAAATTTGAAACCCAACTAGTTTTTGCATGACCGGTGCCTCAAGCTTTAAATCGAGCTCAAGTACATCACTACATCAGCATCAGTATACATGCACACACACAAAAATGTACACGGTTGCATCCTTGGACACAACTTTAACCAATTCAAATTACCAGTTTAACACTCTGGCTCACAAACCCATTCAAGTGATACGCTTTGGTCGAAAACGATTTGAAGAGGCATAGGGCACTGAACAAATCAATGATCAAAGATTCTTACCGAAATGATCAAAGTTTTTACTGAAAGGCGTGCAAACCTTACATACCAAGGTGGAGGGAGTACATGAAAATATAGTTTTGCACATGGCACATGCTCAGACCGCAGACTAATATACATCATCTACAGATAATAACTACATAGGTATAATCAAAATTGGAGAAAGAAAGTGCTCATAACAAATTCAAGGGTTTTATTTTTATTGCCGGGAAACATGAAGACATTTATTTAAGGCTCTGGGGTCTGATCTTGTTCGCTGCCACTGTCCTCCTGGTATTGCTCCTCGTCGCTCATGCCACCCATATGGCCATTAGGAGGGTCTTCATAGATGTGCCCCATCTTCAACCTCTTTGTTTCCATGTAACGCCGATTCTCGTTAGTTATAGGTGTCAACAGCGGCACCCTTCCCAGGACACTTAAGCCGTAGCCCTTGAGTCCCGTGTACTTCGCCGGGTTGTTGGTCATCAGCCTCATGGTTCGGACACCGAGATCACGTAGTATCTGCAGAGAGGAAACATGTATCAGCAAGGTGGAGCCAACATATCTGTTTGGATTGATAGCTCAGGAGTTGTATACAAGCGAATTCCAGTGGAATGATCTTTACCATTGCGCCTATACCATACTCCCGTGAGTCGGCAGGCAACCCAAGATCCTCATTAGCCTCAACAGTATCCCGCCCATCATCCTGTAAATTGTAAGCCCGGAGCTTGTGACCAAGCCCAATACCCCTGCCTTCATGACCACGCAGGTAAATTACCACACCCCGACCAGCCTTCTCAATCATGGTCATTGCCAGGGCAAGTTGGTTCCCACAATCACACCTCGCCGATCCAAATATATCTCCAGTTAGGCACTCTGAATGGACTCTCACTAGGATATCCTGGCCATCCCCAACATCACCCTGCATATAAAGGAAAACAATTTATTATTGCCCTGCATATAAATGGTTTTCACCTGGTTTTCCCTAACTAGCTGGGCAATTCTACTTCTACCGTGAAATGCAGAGCTCCTGCGGTTTTTTCAAAAAATAAGCCTAGAGGAAAAGAAAGTCTTGGCGGCATTCATTATTTAACAAGGTTTCATTCCCACAATACATAGCTGCTTCACCATTATCTTGCAGTATATGACTGTATAGGACTGTTGAGTTTTTTTGACAGACTGATGTATGTAAAAAGGACAGATCCAGTGCTAGAAGATCCCACACCAGGTAGCCAGGTGGGGTCTGGAGAAGGATTATAGGAGGCAAGTCTACCCCCGCAAATGCAGAGAGGCTGCATCGAACCCAGGACCTCTTGGCACAAGTGGAGAGTACTTACCACTGCGCCAGGCTTGTCCTTCAGAGACTGATGGATGTAAATGGGGGAAAAAATGTCTTGCTGCATTTAGTTTTGTTCAAGATTTATAACAGATGTATGTACTAGAACAAAAGTTCAGTCAACTGCAACTTGCAAGTGACTACCTAATAGGTCTAACAGTGGTCGTCAGTTCACATATATAATATTTGCTCAGGGATGCTTACCTTGACCATTGCAATGTGCTCCATCCCATCGATAAGAGATCGGTAGCAATAGGATTCAAACAACCCCCACTGTAATTGTAATGGTGTGACACAAACACGTTCTACCAGTCTGTCTCTCTTTCTCCTATATCTGTATATGCAAATAATTTCTTATGAGCAACTGATAGTCGGATAAAATATTACACAGAAGTATCCATTCAAGTAAGAATTCATCAAACTGTCGCTTTCATATTCTGAATTGTTCTCTAGTTACCATCTGGCATAAAACTATTATGTTCAGTGCATAATAATTAAATTATCTACTTGTACAAACGAACTGACACTTGGGTATATTAGCAAATAGCAAACCTAATCAAGTCTGCAATTGAGACTATCTTCAGGTTCTCCCTCTCTGCAAATTCCTTCAGTTTTGGCAACAAGGCCATGGAACCATCATCATCGTCAACAATTTCACAAAGAACTGCAGCAGGAGGTAACCCAGCCAACATGGCAAGGTCTACTGATGCTTCAGTATGCCCAGCCCTTTTGAGGACACCACCTTCTCTATATTTAAGAGGAAAGATATGTCCAGGACGGTTGAAGTCCTCAGGCTTAGAATAAGGAGATGCAAGCGCTAGAACTGTGTTTGCCCGATCCTTGGCTGAAACCCCTGTTGTCGTGCCCTCTTTAGCATCCTAAAATACATATTATTTTAAGCAGACTCAGTTGGAGAAATAGGCAAGAGGAGAAAGTAAAATATGCCCGTACGAAAAGGAGAAAACACAATATGCGCAGAGACCAGGATTCTGACTAGAAAACCGTATATCTTACCACTGAAACAGTAAAGGCTGTCCGCAGCTTCTCTTCGTTTTCCTTTGCCACTACCATAAGAGGAAGTTGTAGTCTTTCCAGGTCATCTTCTTTCATGCTGACACATACAATCCCAGTGCCATGCCTCACTATGAAAGCCATGGCCTCTGGTGTTACTGTGGATGCTGCCATTATAAGATCTCCTTCGTTCTCCCTGTCTTCATCATCCACAACAATCACATACTGCAAATGAATCGGTTAGGAGTACAAAGCAAATGATGCAAAACATATAAATGGAAAACATAAATTTGGTAACAAGGACATACTTTTCCTTGACGGATATCTTCAATAGCTTCAGGTATAGATGAGAAACCCTCTGTTGGCAAATCTAGGTCAAGTTCATCATCATCAGCTGAAAACCCATCGACGACAGGAGCCATGTCAGCAGATATGGTGCCCAATGCAGCAGCATCGGCTTGAACTGTTTTCGATGGACTGGCCTGACCATTTATAACAATACGTTCTGACGGATCAACCCCAGCATGGCATACATGAAAGCTTTTGATTTGATGATTATTTGCCAAGTGAACTGAACTGGTTCTCCTTAAGCTGTTTGATGCCAAAGTTGGTGAAACTGAAATATCGCAGCGCAAGACAGAATTCATGGGCTGACTGTTGGTACCGGTGAACCGTGGAAAGAGTTTCCCACTGCATAAACCAATTTAAGATAAGATGTTAGAATTCTGAAATAAAATGGTATGATCTGAATTATTGCCGATAATGTCATATCGCAAATCTTGTGTCTTGTTGTGTAAGCATAATGCCTTGTAGGTTGTAGCACCATATGAACAAAAAAATTGATGGAAGATACTTAAAATATTTCATGCCAAGGAACATGGTAAAGAAATAAACAAGAAAATGGGTGAGTAGCAATTTTCAGCATCGAAGCTACTCATGATTTTGGTGAGGGACTCCATGCCCTTTGTATCGTGTTTTCGCGCGGTTTTCCCTCATAAACCGGGCAACTGTTTCTTCCATATATGAATAGGCAGTGCTGCCGTCAGGTTTCCCCAAAAAAAACAACGAAGTTGAAGCACAATTATCATCTCCTATTATTTCTCCAAAATAAAAATGCATATCTCCTGAACCTAAAAAACAGTAGAACCATTAGACCACCCCACCCCACCCTACAATATTGCTATATTCCTCGAAACAAATAGATCCTCCGGCCAAATTTGGATACCCGACTTCCTCTAGTCCGAAGCTTAACCAGAACGGACCACTACAATCCTAGGGTTTGGTGTTCAGAGATGGCCACGGGGAGAACCCCAATCGATCTCTTCTACTTGTCGAACAGCATTTTCCCAAGTGATTTCGACTGTAACATACACTGACTGACCGGGCGAAATACATGCTCACGGAAGAAAAAAAGAAAGCAACTCACCGGAGGCATGAAGAAGAAGAGGGCGGCGCGATTTGGGGAGCCATGTCGCCGGCGAGACCCCTCCGTCTCGGGGTAGGGTCGAATTCGAGGAGACGAGCCGCCGCGGGTTGCGAATGAGCTGCGTGGGGTGGAGGCGCGGAAGACGGAGAGAGACGCCCAGAAGGTGGTCGGTAGGATAGCGCAGCGCGCGCAGCTGGCGTGGCGGCGGCGATCGGGTGGGGAAAAGTTGTGGCCTGTCACCAACGGACCCTAAACGTCATTCGTACTATCAAAAACACATTTTAAATGGTTAGAAGGATTTTAGTATCCCCAGCTAACAAAAATTCAAGTTTTAAATTTAACATCGTTACTCGCATATTTTTAATTTATTTCAGACGACATACATTCAATGAAAGAAGACGTTTTTATTGACTTTAAAGGTGTTTATGACAACTTCGTCAATCTTAATATGAAGTATTGACGTAGTCTCTTAAAAATGCTCATGAAGATAGGATATGCATACGTGCTTCTATAAAAATGAGGGTGTGTGTGCGCGTATATATGAGTGATTGTATTTGTGCAATATTCAAATAAATCAACCCAAACGTCTAGGCTATCTAACACCCTTCAAAATCAGTCCATATATATGATGGATGTTGGAAAATGTCCTTCATTTCGGATCTGACAAGCCGGAATCTCTAAATCGTTCACAATCCTAATTGGACTTACCCTCTTCCTCTCCTCTTTTCTACTCCCTCCGTCTCATAATTCTTGTCTTAGCTTTGTCTAGAAATGAATGTATCTAAATACTAAAACTTGACTAGATACATTCATATCTAAACAAATCTAAGACAAGAATTTTGGGACGGAGGGAGTACCTCGTTCATGCCACATCTTCCCTAGCTTCGGCGTCGACCACAATCCACAACGCTATCATCACCGGTCCCAAACCCCTCCCGACCGTTATTGTCACCCTGAACATGATCATCGTCACGAGACGCCACCACGGTACGTCTTACTATTCTGGAAACACACCTCACCCTCTATGTATTCGACAAATTGCCCAAGTTGTTTCTAGATCATTTTGATCATTTGTAGGCAAATGATGGATTTGCCGGATGATGACTTTTAGAATAAGGACCTTGATGAATTCATATACAAAGAGTTTATGGATTCATTGTACTGGGTGACGAAAATGCTGAAATGATGTTGATGGTGACCATCCACAAAAGAGATGGAGAATCTACAAGCAAATGAAGCATGTACTGAGCTTTAAGGGTTCAATAAAAGGTACGGGGGTTGTTTCTTGGGGTAGAATTATTAGTGTAGGACTTCTCTATCAGGACTACTGCAAACGGGTCCAAACACACTATTAGAATATTTTTGACATGTTTTTCTCATGACCAGACTTTTGTTCCTATGAAAGGATTGTTGCGACACTACCATTTTTGTTAATGTCGTTAGATTGACCAACACTTTGGGCATTATGACATGTGGGGCCAACATGTAAGTCTACATAGAAAATCCACTTATCCCCTAAAAATCCCACTTATTACCCCGTCCTTGACATCCCCTTAGTTACCTCACGTGCCACCACGGGAACTAACATGTGCGCATGCCACTGGCTCGACCTGACCAAGATGTCGGCTACTCTCAAAGGAGCACCCACCGTTGCTCCGCCACGCTTCTCCTTCTCCTCCTCTCTTCGCCACATCCTCGGCTAGCTACGACGTTCCCACATGTCATAACACTAAACATACAAATCAATCTAACGGCATTGACTACAGAATAAGGTCATAACGAAACACGAATTATAAAACCGCTGTTTGGTTAAGGTGTGTCCCTGTTGAGGTTGATGATATCTGTCAACAAGATTGTAAATTGTAATGATTCTGGTTAAGTAATGAAGTTGCTTTATTCAAAAGAAGAAGAAGAAGAAGCAAAGCTGATGAAATTTTGATGCTCAATGAATACCAAGAAAGACAGAAGATTAAACTGGAGAATAATCCAACTGCGCACGATAGCTAAGATCCCTCGCCTAGAAAAAGGTTACCAATGATGTTCCAAATCCCTCGTCTAGAAAGAAAAAAATGCTAAATGATGCGCTGGTCGCATTCCTGTTTGGGCATGAGGATTTTGCATGCTGAAGACACCATCTCCACAAATAAAAACTGAGGTTATTTATTTGTATTCTTAAATCCCCAGATAAATGTTATTCTTTGTGATGTTACTTACTTCCTCCATCATAGTATATTGGGTGCATCTCACAGGGCCTCGGACCTAGATGTTTTTCTATTGGTAGGAAAAACCGAGCCGACGAGTTGTAAAAGTGTTTAATTAATCGCAAAACTGACTCATCGGTAACCCTTGTCCACTAAACGAGTAACTTCCTCGCATGCATTGGTGGAGACAGTTTTCAAAACACCCCTATTAATAGGCTAATTAATGCCATGCGTCTTATTTTCTTCTAATTGTGAAAAAATATCGTTTTGGAGATACGCCCAATATACTGTGATGGGGGAGTAAATAACAAAATGAATGAACATTAAATGAGCTTCATTTTACTGGATAACAAAACGAACGAACACTAAATGAGCTCCATTTTACTGGATAATGAGTACTGACTGAAATTAAGAAACACTGATGACTGATGACTGACGACTGGCAGAAATATATACACACTAGGGCGGGAACAAGATCACTGACAGAAACAAAGACAGTGCAAGCATGATAAGTAGCAAAAACATGAGCCACTAAGCCTGCACCCGCAAGGCTGGAGCGCTCTGCCCTCAGGTACCAACATGCTCATGAGGAGACTGCTCCACATGGCTTGGAAGGGATCGAAGAGCAAAGTGAAAATTGAATACCTACTACGAGAAATTGATCGTGTTAAAAAGGGGAAGCAAAATCTGAACGATGAAACAGAGGAAAATCTGCAGCAGCAAGCCAGCTTGGTTAGGATAGTTGCAAATTTTGCATCTCGTACAACAGCCGTGCAGGCTTAGTGCCAAGCCAAGATGCAACTATAATAGTGATCAGTTGATTACTCCCTCTGTTCCTAAATATAAGTCTTTTTAGATGAGGTTTCACTAGCGGACTACATATGGATGTATATGGACATACTTTAGAGTGTAGATTTACTCATTTCGCTCCATGTGTAGTCACTAATGGAATCTCTAAAAACATTTATATTTAGGAACGGATGGAGTAGATATGTACTAGAGACAAATAACTAAAATGGAAGAGTAGGGAAATTATTGCATGGACAAAAAAAAAGTCCCGCAAAAGAAAGAATGGCAACACATGGATGACAAGGGGCCATGCTTGCTTAATTACATTTCAGAGATAAAATTCCCATATTTATCAAAAATCTACCTAGACACAACAAATCGCAGATAAAGTTGCCCCCTTTATAAAAAAATGCCTCCCCATTGTTTGTTACTTACATATGTTCTTTCACCTCAAAAAGACCTCTTTATCTGCTTAGATGAAGAGGGAAGACTACCCAAAGAGAGACCGAGAACTAAGAAAAGGAGAGATGATACTATAGAAAGAAGAAACAGCGAATGAAGAGTGGTATACTACAAAGAAGATAGATAAACAACGAGATAATGATGACTGGAGGGACTGAAGAGTGACTTGCAAAGGGAATGAAAACTGATAACTGGGAAGATATATGACTGAAAACTGAAGTACAAAACTGACTGATCAGCTAAATGATATAACATGACTGAAATGAGAGTCAATAAAGTATAAAATACATTGAACACTGATAACAAACCTAGTTGATCAACTAGTGACACAAACCTGACATTGTGTCACTAGTTGATCAACTAGTGACACAAACCTGACACTGAGCAACTGAATATAAAAATGAATTGCACACTGATAAGACTGATATAGATGATAGCATGACTGAACCTATTGGATTGAATGGGACATGGCTGAAACTGATAAATCCGAAACTGAGTAAGCTGAGAGAAGAATTTAGTATGAAACATGAACTGAGCGGATACATGAACAATTAATAACTTAACTAAAAGAAAATGAATTGAACTAAACGGTACATGAACAACCAACTGAACTGAAAGAAGTTGTGCCTTATTGGCGAGCTCAAGATGAAACAAGACTGAACCTAACCAATGAAGACGGAACAAATTTGACTTAAACCAAATCAAAATCTGTCGACTGAAAATTAGCAAAAATGTTAACAAAAGTTGGGGGCAGGGAACCCCAATAAGGTACTACAGATTGGCGCTACAACAAGATGGTTCCGTAAAGATGCACCTGAGATCACCAGGCTTATTACATCACAATTCTATCGCCACCTTGATTTACTTCCACTACTCGATGAGCTATCTATTTGTGATACAGGTACGCAACTGAGAATATGAAGAAGGCTCCCATTGTTGAAAATGAGGCAGCATAGTATGGAAACGCTGAAGTTATGAACCTCTCATACTCGTCATGCCTGTATGGCCGCACTGGAATCTGCTTTGCAAGAGAGACGCCAGTGTATCCAAGCCTTTGGTACTCAACTTTGAACTGGAAAACTCCATAAACATCCGGAACTTTGAAGGATGCTGAATATAGAGCAGTTTTGTCGGTTGACATATTTTTCAGAACGTAAGGGCTCATCATGAAAAACTGAATCTGAACATCATCGGCAACATATGGCTTCCAGCTTGTTCCAGACCATTCGTATATCTCAACTGAGTATTCCAAGTCATCATTGATGCGGTACATGCTAGGTTCATCTGTCTCCCCAACCTTATGGTGCCTGACATTCACTGCCTTCAGATGACCCCTCTCATGGAAGACCCATTTGCTTGTCTCTGTCACAAATTGTTCATTTCCAGCTTTGTCATGGCTCATTTTGCTGCCTGCCTTCTGCACACCAGACTTGAGGAACCTGTTGCTAAACAAATCCAGTGATCCAGATATCAACACACGAGCATTGTTCCTAGCCTGCATAACAGAAACCAGTGATATGGCCGACCCTGTGAGAGATGGAACGGATGCCAACTTAGTCCCTGGGTTTGCTGAATACGCCGACGGCGAGGCAGATAGAACCTTCAAAACCAAGCTGTTGGATGGATTGGCCGCATGTCCAATCCCTCGAAACAATACAGGAGCCTCAATCTTTTTGGACCCCAATATCACATCTGACTGAATCAGATCATCGCCAGCAATCAAGGTGTGATCCCCTTCAGACTCAGTGGAGGCATAATTAATGTGGTCAATAACCATCGCTTCCGGGTCCTCATCAAAATCAACCCCACACTCGGTTGCGATGCCGCGGATCAGATCAGAAGCCGAATGATCTGCTGCCAGAATCATGTCGTGCCCAGCATCGATGAACTCCAGAACAGCGTTCTGGTCCACCGATCCGCCAAAGCGCGGGGTCGACGGGGCGAAGAGGACGAGGCCGTCGTAGAGGTACTGACCGTAGCGGTGGAGCGAGAGCTTGGGGTCGTCCGCGAGGCGGAACTCCAGATCTAGCCCGCGGGCCTGGAGCGAGCCGAAGAAGGCCGAGTGGGAGGAGCGGACGGCCAGATCGTCGACGAGCACCAGCAGCTTGCGCCCGCGGGGGCCATCGCCCGAAGCGTCTCCGAGGGAGGAGACGGAGAGGAGGGCCGCGGCGGCGAGGAGGAGGAGGACGCGCGGCGCCGCCATGGTGGTGGTGTTGCGAGATGCGCAGATCTCGCGGCGGGGTTTTCGTGGGCTTAGGAGCTACTCTAGATCTAGCAGGTGGAGAGGAGAAGGGGGAGGCAGGATAAAGCAGGCCGAGAGGAGGACCAACAGCTTCGCTCAACGAATCACACACCACGGCATCTCAAAGTAAAAAGATCACACAGCACGGGTCCCACCTGGCAGACATACACGAGACACATTTACCCACGTCCTGCTGTTGGGCCCACCCAAACTTCTCCTCCTCGATGGGTGGGGTCACCATATCACTCCTCCCATTCTCGCTCTCTTGTATGCCGACTTGATACCAAGACGGTGAAGCAGGAAAAGGTTGTTGCATTTTCACTCGCTCTTTTCATGTAGATAACGACGTCGGAAGCTCTTCCCAATCCACGGGGAGACGTGGGCGTGTTGCACGAGCCACGCGCACAAACTTGTGTTTCAACACCATGCTTGGAACATGCTCCCCTACAAACCATATTTCGGGGGAGGGGGCTAAGTGCACCTACTAGCACATTCGCCCCTACTACTTTCTTTGGCTGCGAGACATGCAATACATGATGGATCTTATGGGTTCCAGGTAGTTGAGCTTGTATGCCACAACACCCACATGAGCCTTCACATGGTAAGGGCCATAATAACGGAAGGCGAACTTATGATGCAGACGTTATGCGAGAGATGTGTGAATGAATGGTTGCAGCTATTAGGGCATATTTTCTTCCTTGGTGGTTTTGGTGATTGATGGCCATGTATTTATGGACTAATCATGTGTGTTAAGTCTTTTAGATATTTCATCATATGACACAAGACGATTATAGTCCCTCGGTGGATAATAGTGAAGACGGTTGTTTTTCTATATTTCGTTTTTATGGAATTGATTCATAGGAGAACGGTACTATTAAGAGTGGGTTCCCATTGAAAAGATTTGGATGGAATCAATGCGTACATTTTCATTTGCACCCTTGTTCCTTTCACGCATCAATGGAGTTGCTCCACTATGCCCTTTGTTCTGTCCGTGAAGGAAACAAACGGTTGTACCACACTCGCTAGCGGTAGTATTGCCTACAAGTGTAAGTTGTACTACCATTGTGGGTAAGCGGTGGTACCGCCCCAGGCGATAGCACCACTCTCCAGTACTGCGCGCTGTATCGCTGCCTTTGGAGTCTCAACTTTTCGTGTCGGACTCAACGGTTGTTGGTACGGTAGTACGGCGCGGTAGTATCACCCGCCACTATGGCTCAACTACCACCTAACCTTCTAGACTCAAAACTCTCAATGGACTTAATGGCCGCAGTAGGACGAGGCACTACCGCTTACAAACGGTAGTACCGCTTCAGCGGTACTGCCTGATACGTCCATTTTGCATCATGCTTTCATGTTGATATTTATTGCTTTATGGGTTGTTATATTACTTTGTGGTACCATATTTATGCCTTTTCTCTCTTATTTTACAAGGTTTATTTGAAGAGGGAGAATTCAGGCAGCTGGAATTCTGGACTAGAAAAGGAGCAAATCTTAGTCCACTATTATGCACATCTCCAAATGCCCTGAAAAGCTACATGGATTTTTTTTGGGATTATATAAAAAATATTGGGCGAAAGAAGTACCGGAGGAGGGCTGCCAGGGCGCCCCAAGCCCTGCCACCGCCACCCCCTGGTGGCGGAGTGGGGGCTTGTGGGCTCCCTGACGGCCCACTAGCCCCCTCTTTTGCTATATGAAGGGTTTTGGTCCGGAAAAAAAAATCATTCGGGAGCTTTTACGTGGTTTCGCCGCCGCCACGAGGCGGAACTTGAGCAGATCCAATCTAGAGCTCCGGCATGACGATCCTGCCGGGGAAACTTTCCTCCCGAAGGGGGAAATCGTCGCCATCGTCATCACCAACACTCCTCTCGTCGGAGGGGAGGCATCTTCATCAACATCTTCATCAGCACCATCTCCTCTCCAGTCCCTAGTTTCATCTCTTGTAACCAATCTTCGTCTCGCAACTCCGGTTGGTACTTGTAAGGTTGCTAGTAGTGTTGATTACTCTTTGTAGTTGATGCTAGTTGGATTACTTGGTGGAAGAGTTTATGTTCAGATCATTGATGTTATTCATTACACCTCTGATCATGATTATGATTATGTTTTGTGATTAGTTACTTTTGTTCCTAAGGACATGGGATAAGTCATGTTAATAATAGTCATGTGAAGTGTTATGTTGTATGTTGTCTTTTTCTCTAGTGGTGTTATGTGAACATCGACTACATAACACTTTACCATATTTGGGCCTAGAGGAAGGCATTGGGAAGTAGTAAGTAGATGATGGGTTGCTGGAGTGACAGAAGCTTAAACCCCAGCCTATGCGTTGCTTCGTGAGGGGCTGATTTGGATCCACTAGTTTAATGCTATGGTTAGACTTTGTCTTAATTCTTCTTCTGTAGTTGCGGATGCTTGCGAGACAAGTTAATCATAAGTGGGATGCTTGTCCAAGTAAGGGCAGTACGCAAGCGCCGGTCCACCCACATATCAAACTATCAAAGTAACGAACGCGAATCATATGAACATGATGAAACTAGCATGACCGAAATTCCCGTGTGTCCTCGGGAGCGTTTTTCCTCCTATAAGACTTTGTTCAGGCTTGTCCCTTGCTACAAAAGGGATTGGGCCACTTGCTGCACCGTTGCTACTACTTGTTACTTGTTACTATTTGCTTGCTACGTTTCACGCACCACACCATCACTTGTTACCGCTACTTTCAGTGCTTGCAGTTATTACCTTGCTGAAATCCGTTTATCAGAGCCTTCTGCTCCTCGTTGGGTTCGACACTCTTACTTATCGAAAGGACTACGATTGATCCCCTATACTTGTGGGTCATCAAGACTCTTTTCTGGCGCCGTTGCCGGGGAGTGAATCGCCTTTGGTAAGTGGAAATTGGGAAGGAAACATTTTTATACTGTGCTGAAATTTATTGTCACTTGTCACTATGGAAACCGTCCCTTTGAGAAGTTTGTTCGGGGTATCTTCACCACGAGCGGAAGCACGAGGAGTTGTTCCTCGACCTGAGGTACCTACTGAAATATCTTTTATGAAATTCCTTCGGGTATGCTTGAGAAACTGCTGGCTAATCCTTTTACAGGAGATGGATCTTCACATCCAGACTTGCATCTAATCTATGTAGATGAAGTTTGTGGTTTATTTAAGCTTGCAGGTTTTCCCGAGGATGAGGTAAAGAAGAAAGTATTTCCTTTATCTTTGAAGGATAAGGCGTTGACATGGTATACGCTATGTGATGATACTGGATCATGGGACTACAATCGGTTGAAATTGGAATTTCATCAAAAGTTCTATCCTATGCATTTAGTACATCGTGATCGGAACTTTATTTATAACTTTTGGCCTCGTGACAGGGAAAGCATAACTCAAGCTTGGGGGAGGCTTAAATCAATGCTATATTCATGCCCCAATCATGAGCTCTCGAGAGAAATCATCACTCAAAACTTTTATGCTCGGCTTTCTCATGAAGATTGTACCATGCTTGACACTTCTTGTACCGGTTCTTTTATGAAGAAGGATATTGATCACAAGTGGAATTTATTGGAGAGAATCAAACGCAACTCTGGAGATTGGGAGCTGGAGGAAGGTAAGGAGTTAGGTATGAATTTCCAGTTTGAATGCGTTAAATCTTTTGTTGAGACAAATACTTTTAGAGATTTTAGCGCTAAGTATGGACTTGACTCTGAGATAGTAGCTTCTCTATGTGAATCTTTTGCTGCTCATGTTGATATTCCCAAAGAGAAGTGGTTTAAATATCATCCTCCTGTAGAAAGCAACATAGCCAAAACCAATCTAGTTGAGGAGAAAGTCATTGCTTTTAGTGATCCTGTTGTTCCTTGTGCTTACACTGAGAAACCACCATACCCTGCTAGGATAAAGGATTATTCTAAAGCTCCAACTGTGATACGTAGGGGTTACATTAGACCACTTGCACCCCCTGAGGAGATTAGAGTTGAACCTAGTGTTGCTATTATCAAAGATCTCTTAGCCGAAGACATAGATGGGCATGTTATCAAATTCTGTGAGGATTCCGCTAGAATTGCTAAACCTCACGCGAAGGACAAACACGGACCTGTAGTTGGCCTGCCCGTTGTTTCTGTCAAGGTAGGAGATCACTGTTACCATGGTTTATGTGATATGGGAGCTAGTGTTAGTGCAATACCCCGTTCCTTATATGATGAAATCAAAGATGAGATTGCACCTGCTGAGTTAGAACCCATTGATGTCACTATTACGCTAGCTAATAGAGACACTATCTGCCCTCTGGGAATTGTGAGAGACGTAGAAGTCATGTGTGGTAAGACGAAGTATCCTACTGATTTCCTCGTCCTTGGCACTGCACAAGATAGCTTTTGTCCCATCATATTTGGTAGACCCTTTCTCAACACTGTCAATGCTCACATTGATTGCATTAAGCAGACCGTCACAGTTAGTTTCGAGGGTGTGTCCGATGAATTTAACTTCTCCAAGTTTGGAAGACAACCCCATGAAAAAGAGTCATCTGGAAGGGATGAAATCATTGCTCTTGCCTCTATTGCCGTACCTCCTACGGATCCTTTAGAGCAATATCTGCTTGAGCATGAAAATGATATGCATATGGAGGAAAGAGATGAGATAGATAAAATTGTCTTAGAACAATATCCTATTCTCAAGAATAATCTGCCTGTTGAACTGCTTGGGGATCCTCCCCCACAAAAGGGTGATCCTGTGTTCGAGCTTAAACAGTTGCCTGATACTCTTAAGTGTGCCTATCTTGATGAGAAGGAGATATATCCTGTTATTATTAGTGCCCTCCTTTCAGAGCACGAAGAGAAGAAGTTACTAAGAATTCTGAGGAAGCACCATGCTGCTATTGGATATACTCTTGATGATCTTAAGGGTATTAGTCCTACTCTATGTCAGCACAAGATTAAAACCGATCCTGACTTTAAACCAGTTGCTGATCATCAAAGGAGATTGAATCCTAAGATGAAAGAGGTCGTTAGAAAAGAAATATTAAAGATTCTGGAAGCAGGAATCATTTATCCTGTTGCTCATAGTGATTGGGTAAGTCCAGTACATTGCGTACCTAAGAAGGGAGGTATCACCGTCGTTCCTAATGATAAGGATGAACTAATCCCACAAAGGATTATTACCAGCTATAGGATGGTGATAGACTTCCGGAAACTGAACAAGGCAACCAGGAAGGATCATTATCCTTTGCCGTTTATCGACCAAATGCTAGAAAGGCTATCAAAGCACACACACTTCTGCTTTCTAGACGATTATTCAGGTTTCACGCA
Source organism: Hordeum vulgare subsp. vulgare (assembly GCF_904849725.1). Lineage (NCBI taxonomy): Eukaryota > Viridiplantae > Streptophyta > Magnoliopsida > Poales > Poaceae > Hordeum > Hordeum vulgare. Next base: position 564,131,232 of record NC_058524.1, on the reverse strand, counting down.
AATACCTGTTGCACAATCTGATCACGAGAAAACGACTTTCACCTGCCCCTTCGGTACCTTTGCCTATGGACGTATGCCTTTTGGCTTATGCAATGCACCTGCCACCTTACAAAGATGTATGATGGCTATATTCTCTGACTTTTGTGAAAAGATTGTCGAGGTTTTCATGGATCACTTCTCCGTTCACGGGTCTTCCTTTGATGATTGCCTCAGCAACCTTGACCGAATCTTACAGAGATGCGAAGAAACCAACCTCGTCTTGAATTGGGAGAAGTGCCACTTTATGGTTAATGAAGGTATCGTCTTAGGACACAAAATCTTTGAAAGAGGCATTGAAGTTGATAAGGCTAAGGTTGATGCAATTGAGAAAATGCCTTGCCCTACAGATATCAGAGGTATACGAAGTTTCCTAGGTCATGCTGGTTTCTATAGATGGTTCATTAAAGACTTCTCTAAGATTTCTAGGCCTCTTACCAACCTCTTGCAGAAGGATGTTCCTTTTGTTTTTATGAGGATTGTGAGGAAGCCTTTGAAATACTTAAGAAGGCTTTGATAACCGCACCTATTGTTCAACCACCTGACTGGAACTTGCCCTTTGAAATCATGTGTGACGCTAGTGATTATGCTGTTGGTGCTGTTCTAGGACAGAGAGTTGACAAGAAGTTGAATGTCATTCACTATGCTAGTAAAACTCTAGACAGTGCCCAACGAAACTATGCCACTACGGAGAAGGAATTTTTAGCAGTCATGTTTGCATGTGAAAAGTTCAGATCTTATATAGTTGACTCCAAAGTCACTATTCACTCTGATCATGCTGCTATTAAGCACCTTATGGAGAAGAAGGACGCTAAGCCTAGGTTGATCAAATGGGTTCTCCTGCTACAGGAATTTGATTTGCACGTCATTGACCGAAAGGGTGCTGATAACCCTGTAGCAGATAATTTGTCTAGGCTAGAGAATATCCTTGATGACCCACTACCTATTGATGACAGCTTTCCTGATGAGCAATTGAATGTCATCCGCACTTCACATAGTGCACCGTGGTATGCCGATTATGCAAACTATCTCGTAGCCAAATACATACCACCCAGTTTCACCTATCAGCAAAAGAAGAAATTCTTCTTTGATTTGAGACACTACTTTTGGGATGACCCTCACCTTTATAAGGAAGGAGTAGATGGTGTTATTAGACGTTGTGTGCCTGAACATGAACAGGGACAGATCTTGCAGAAGTGTCATTCCGAAGCCTACGGAGGACACCACGCTGGAGATAGAACTGCCCATAAGGTACTGCAATCAGGTTTCTATTGGCCCACTCTCTTCAAGGATGCCCGTAAGTTTGTCTTGTCTTGTGACGAATGCCAAAGAATAGGGAATATCAGTAAACGTCGGGAAATGCCTATGAACTATTCTCTTGTCATTGAACCATTTGATGTCTGGGGCTTTGATTATATGGGACCCTTCCCGAGTTCCAATGGGTACACTCACATCTTAGTTGATGTGGATTACGTTACTAAGTGGGTAGAAGCTATCCCCACTAAAAATGATCATCACCACACCTCTATTAAGATGCTTAAAGAAGTCATTTTCCCAAGATTTGGAGTCCCTAGATATTTGATGACTGATGGCGGTTCACACTTCATTCATGGTGTTTTCCGCAAGATGCTCGCTAAGTATGATGTCAACCATAGAGTTGCATCTCCTTATCCTCCTCAGTCTAGTGGTCAAGTGGAGTTGACTAATAGGGAGATCAAGTTGATCCTACAAAAGACCGTCAATAGATCCCGAAAGAATTGGTCTAGCAAACTTGACGATGCACTATGGGCTTATAGGACTGCTTATAAGAATCCCATGGGCATGTCACCGTATAAAATGGTTTACGTTCAAGCCTGTCATTTACCTCTTGAGTTGGAACACAAAGCTTATTGGGCAATCAAAGAGCTCAACTTTGATTTCAAACTTGCCGGTGAGAAGCGGTTGTTTGATATCAGCTCGTTAGATGAATGGAGAGCCCAGGCATATGAGAATGCCAGGTTGTTCAAGGAAAAGGTTAAGAGATGGCACGACAAACGAATACAGAAACGAGAGTTCAATGTAGGTGATTATGTCTTGCTATACAATTCTCGTTTGAGATTCTTTGCAGGCAAGCTTCTCTCTAAATGGGAAGGTCCCTATGTTATCGAGGAAATATATCGTTCCGACGCCATCAAAATCAATAACATGGAAGGGAATTTTCCTAGAGTGGTAAATGGGCAAAGAATCAAGCATTACATCTCTGGTACTCCCATAAATGTTGAGACCAGTATCATCAATGTCATAACTCGAGAGGAGTACATAAGGGATGTTTATCAGCCTGTTTCAGACCCTGAAAACGAAGAGGTATATGTTTCGGTAAGAAATTGGACTCCGATGCATTTCCAATAGGAAATTTCCTCCGTTTTGGAATTTTTGGAAAATTAGAAAAATAAAAAGCAGTCCGGAGAGCACACGAAGCAGCCACAAGCCCTGCCACCGCCCCTACCCCCCCCCCCCCGGTGGCGGAGGGCAAGCTTGTGGGCACCTCGTGTGCCTCCAGAACTCCGTTTTCTTGTGGAGCACTCCTTCTAGTCCAGAAAAAATCAATATATACTCGCCCAAAGGTTTTGATCTCCGTATCGCGCAGTTTTCCTCTGTTTTTGTTTCGAGCTTGTTGTCTGCCGCAAATTTAGGTCAAGACGTCTTCTCAAGATTCAGAAGAAGAGATCTATGTGGCTGATGATCGTGCTAATTCTAGGATTAATGGGGACTTGTAACCATATGGCTGGACCACTGATGAGAGCCCGAGGGGAAGGAACAAACGAGTTCCGATGAAGAGGAGGCTCCTCTACCTCAACCTGCAAACACCCATGTGGAGTTCAAGAAGTCAAGCCTCCCCAACTCCAGGAGGAAGCCTAAGACCATATTTATCCCCTTTCGTTTCTTGCAGGAGAGTAAGCAGGAGCTTTGCCATAGAGTGTTGAACCTTGAGGAGGAAAATGACGATCTAAGGGAGCAGAACTTTTTGCTCAAGTGGAAATTAGACAAGCTCAAGACTACTTCAACAACTCCACCACCATCACCGCCAAAGGAAGACAACTAAGCATTGGTATGGGCAATCCCCTTGGCCTCTGTCAAGCTTGGGGGAGTTGTCCTCGTATCGTATCACCTTTATATCTTTTGCTTTTACCTTTGTTTTAGTTCTTTCCTTTTCAGTTTTTATTCCTTCTCTTAGAGGAATAAGTCTTTAGTGTTTAGTTTGAGTCTTTTGCTTTTGTCTCCCCCCCGATGTATTCGAGCTTACGAGCTATATAATAAAGAGTATCTTAGTCAAGGGCTTTGCTTTGTGCCATGATCAAAAGTATGAAAAGAACGATAGCATGAAAGATCATGAAACGATCTTATGGAAAGTGATAGCTTCACATATGACACGTATGATGATTGAAACTTGTTGAGAATAAATCAACATAGACCTCAGTCATCGTTGCAATTAATAAGAAGTAATAAGGAAAGAGAGGTTCACATATAAATATATCATCTTAGACACTTTTTACAATTGTGAATACTCACCAAACTATTACATGCTTAGGAGTAGATGTTGGACAAGGAAGACAACATAATGAATTGTGTTTGCTTGGTTCCAAACAATGTTATATGATTAGAGATCCCTTAGCATGTGACGATTGCTTCCACCTCATATTAGCCAAAACTCCCGCACTAAGTAGAGATACTACTTGTGAATCCATAAACCTCCAACCCAGTTTTGCCATGAGAGTCCACCTTACCTACCTATGGATTGAATAAGATCCTTCAAGTAAGTTGTCATCGGTGCAAGCAATAAAAATTGCTCTCTAATATGTATGATCTATTAGTGTGTGGAAAATAATCTTTGTACGAACCTGTGATGAGGAAGACATAAAACCGACAGACTGCATAATAAAGTTCTTTATCACAGGAGGCAATATAAAGTGACGTTCCTCCGCACTAAGAGGACACACATTCAAACCTCAAAAGAGCATGACAACCTCTACTTCCCTCTGCGAAGGGCCTATCTTGTACCTTTACTTTTTGCCCTTGTAAGAGTCATGGTGATCTTCACCAATTACTTATTTTCGCCTTTGTCTTGGCTACCGTCACATGCTTGGGAAAGATCTATATTCATATATCAAATTGGAGTTGAGTACTCATGCTTTATTATTGTTGACTTTACCATTGAGGTAAATCGTTGGGAGGCAAAACTATAAGCCCCTATCTTCCTTTGTGTCCAGCTGAAACTTTGACACCATGAGTACCACGTGAGTTGTAACAATTGTGGAAAACAAAGAGATGATTGAGTATGTGGATTTGCCTTACAAGCTCTTATTTGACTCTTTCCAATGTTGTGATAAATTGCAATTGTTTGAATGACTATGGACTATTGTTGGTTACTTCTCGGTAAGGTTTTTGCTTCATGCTTTGCATTGTGAAGGAATTGTTACTTTCCCATAAGAATCTTTATGATGTATTGCTGTTCTATGTGTGATCATGATGCCCTCATGTCCGTATTATGTTTTATCGACACATTCGTCCCTCAACATGTGGACATGTTTATGGAACTTGGTTTTCTCTTGAGGACAAGCGAGGTCTAAGCTTGGGGGAGTTGATACGTCCATTTTGCATCATGCTTTGATGTTGATATTTATAGCTTTATGGGCTGTTATATTACTTTGTGGTACCATATTTATGCCTTTTCTATCTTATTTTGCAATGTTTATTTGAAGAGTGAGAATTCAGGCAGCTGGAATTCTGGACTGGAAAAGGAGCAAATCTTAGTCCACTATTCTGCACATCTCCAAATGCCGTGAAAAGTTACGTGGATTTTTTGGGATTATATAAAAAATACTGGGCGAAAGAAGTACCGGAGGGGGGCTGCCAGGGCGCCATAAGCCCTGCCACCACCACCCCTGGTGGCGGAGTGGGGGCTTGTGGGCTCCTTGACGGCCCACTAGCCCCCCTCTTTTGCTATATGAAGGGTTTTGGTCTGGAAAAAAAATCATTCGGGAGCTTTTTCGTGGTTTCGCCGCCGCCACGAGGCGGAACTTGAGCAGATCCAATCTAGAGCTCCGGCAGGACGATCCTGCCGGGGAAACTTCCCTCCCGGAGGGGGAAATCGTCGCCATCGTCATCACCAACACTCCTCTCGTCGAAGGGGAGGCATCTTCATCAACATCTTCATCAGCACCATCTCCTCTCCAATCCCTAGTTCATCTCTTGTAACCAATCTTCGTCTCGCAACTCCGATTGGTACTTGTAAGGTTGCTAATAGTGTTGATTACTCTTTGTAGTTGATGCTAGTTGGATTACTTGGTGGAAGAGTTTATGTTCAGATCCTTGATGCTATTCATTACACCTCTGATCATGATTATGATTATGTTTTGTGAGTAGTTACTTTTGTTCCTGAGGACATGGGATAAGTCATGTTAATAATAGTCATGTGAATTTGATATTCGTTCGGTATTTTGATATGTTGTATGTTGTCTTTTCCTCTAGTGGTGTTATGTGAACGTCGACTACATAACACTTCACCATATTTGGTCCTAGAGGAAGGCATTGGGAAGTAGTAAGTAGATGATGGGTTGCTGGAGTGACAGAAGCTTAAACCCCAGTCTATGCGTTGCTTCGTGAGGGGCTGATTTGGATCCACTAGTTTAATGCTATGGTTAGACTTTGTCTTAATTCTTCTTTTGTAGTTGCCGATGCTTGCGAGAGAGGTTAATCATAAGTGGGATGCTTGTCCAAGTAAGGGCAGTACCCAAGCGCCGGTCCACCCACATATCAAACTATCAAAGTAACGAACGCGAATCATATGAACATGATGAAACTAGCATGACAGAAATTCCCGTGTGTCCTCGGGAGCGTTTTTCCTCCTATAAGACTTTGTTCAGGCTTGTCCCTTGCTACAAAAGGGATTGGTCCACTTGCTGCACCGTTGCTACTACTTGTTACTTGTTACTATTTGCTTGCTACGTTTCACCTCACTACACCATCACTTGTTACCGCTACTTTCAGTGCTTGCAGTTATTACCTTGCTGAAATCTTTTTATCAGAGCCTTCTGCTCCTCGTTGGGTTCGACACTCTTACTTATCTAAAGGACTACGATTGATCCCCTATACTTGTGGGTCATCACTGCCCCTGTTCCTATCGCTACCCTGCATTCGAGGGCCTCTGCACTACAACTACCGTTGGGGCAGCACTACCGGCTCGAGCCTTGTGCTATTGCACTGTGTAGCTGGCAGAATCGCCCAAGCGGTACTATCGCTCCCATGAGCGGTAGTACCGCTTGTGTGCGGCCTGAGAGGGGTAACGGTTGGATGTTCCTCCACTATAAAAAGGGGTCTTCTTCCCCAAGAAGACCACCTCTTCCATTTTCAAGTTCCACTGTTGCTCCAAGCTTCATTTGTGTCCGATCTCTCTCCTTAGCCAACAAAATTTGTTGATTTTCTAGGGTTTGGTTGAAAGGGCCCTCATCTACACTTTCACCAAGATAAATTTTATTCCCCCACTAATCCCTTGCGTATCTTGTTACTCTTGGGTGTTTGAGCACGCTAGACAGATGAGGTCACCTCGGAGGCACAATCCATTATTGTAAAGCTTCATAGTGGTGTTGGGAGCCTCCAATTCAGTTGTGGAGATTGCCCTAACCTTGTTTGTAAAGGTTCAGTCGCCGCCTTCAAGGGTGCCACTAGAGGAATCACGACATCTCGCATTTGTGTGAGGGCGTGAGGAGAATATGGTGTCCCTAGTGGCTTCTTGTGGAGCATTGTGCCTCCACACCGCTCAAATGTACACATATTTCCCCTCAAAGGGAAGGAACTTCGGCAACACATCCTAGTCTTCATCGGTTCCACTTGTGGTTATTTCTTACCTTTCCTTTGTGCAAGCTTTACTTGTGTTGTATCATTTGCTTGCTTATATTAGTGTTGTTGCTAGCATCATATAGGTTGTTCACCTAGTTGCATATCTAGACAACCTATTTGTTGTTAAACCTAATTTGTTAAGAAAAACTAAAAATTGGTAGTTGCCTATCCCCCCCCCCTCTAGTCAATCATATCGACCCTTTCAATTGGTGTCAGAGGTACGTCTCTTTTAAAGGCTTAAGCACCCAAAGATCATGGTTGACGAAGTAAGTGATAGAGGGGAGAACTCTGCGGTCGCGTCCGTGACCGTAATCGCCCCCGATGATTTGAATGAGGACATCACCTCTCTCAAATCATCCATGGTTTACAAGGTCAAGGACACGCTAGATAAATTTCTTGAGAATCTTAAAATCCCTCCCCCCCCCCCCCGATCCAAAGGATTTGGTTAATCCATTTCGTATGAAGAAGGAAGTCGATTATATCAAGGAAATGACTAGTACCGAGCTACCCAAAGTAGTCAACTCCTTGAACTTGTCGGAAACCTCTTTGCGACAAGTCAAGCTTTATAGATAGTGACATTACCATCATCATTTGTCTTCTTAAAGATCCATTTACCCTCAATGGCATGTTGGTGATCGGGTAAGTCTACCAAAGTCCATACTTGCACTAGTGCACGCGACTGCTATATAAACGGTTTTACTCCCTTTCCATGATGCAGTTTTAAACCGTCACCTTGCTTGTGTGGGTGATAGGGGCGCCTAACCCACATGACACATATAAATCGTCACTGATGCATGCGCCCGGTAACACACAATGGACAAAAATATAGCATGTGCAATTGGAAGGGTCATCACAAACACACATATTGGGCAAGTCGTGTGAGATGTGCTTAGCATCCCACACAGGGAATACCAAAGATACGTATCCATTCGTATTGCACATCACACACAGTTTCCTGCATAACTTCGTCTGTGTTAGGGCTATCTATCATGCACGGTGCATAGAAGAAACTGTTTGGCATAGGGTTGTCCATCATACAAACTTTTTATGTAAAAACGTTCGTGAAAGGGTGGCCTAGCGCACACAGTTGTTGGATGGAAGTCGTGTGTGATTGTTCACTTATCTAACACGCCAACTTTTTAGAAACCATGTGGGTTTTGTTGAGGTCATCGCTCACGGTGTTGTATGCCAAACTGCCTGCAATAGGAAACCCCAACAATTAGCCTAATTTATCTATCATTTATAATCCAGTCAATAATCAAATCGACACTTCATATCAAGCACACAATATATTTCATATTCGTATTATGGCAACCAGGATTTCATAATTGAAATACATCAAAGTACAACATCATCTAGGCATATACTACCTAGCTACCCAATTACACAGCATGACCAAGTTGCACATGCAAGATCTAAAACCTTTGTAAAGTAGCATCATAGATGGTAAATAGACATATGAATCTCGTCTAGAAAACTATTAAAGTGGAAGGCAAATATTGGGCCTTCACTGATGTCGAAGGTCCTTGCAACTTTAGGCCACTGCCTATGGATGGTTGCCCGCCCATCCTTCATCCTCTTGAGGAAGACTTCAAGATTATACCGTGAGTGTTGTATGAATACATTCCTTGCCTCTTGACCATATAGGTGGTTTGAGACGTACTCATCGATGAACTACTTTTGGAAGGACTAGAAAAAAAGATATGCATAAATTTTGTTTAAAAAAATTGAAATGTCACAAAGGGAAAAAAGACAAGGCAAAAGAGGTAGTGCCATTCTATAGTTGATTGATGTCTTCTTCATTGTGCACACAAACATCTTGTTGTTTTTCGTCGCTAGTTTCTTTATCTTAACAATCTTTTTTAGTTTCTTGATTTGTCTGATATTCATGAATTCATCATTTCCCAACATGCAAAATGGGTCAAACAATTGGTCTAAACCTCTTACAACAGGACCTACATGTTCAAGACCAAATTATTAGAAACCTAAATATTAGAATGGTTTCTGTAATTACAAAATAATGTGCTATCAGCCAAAGGATCATGAATGCGCAAACCTCGATGGTAAACTTTAGTGTCTCCCATTATTCCCCGTGTAGCATATTTAAGTTAGATGTTGATCAGGTTGTAAATGATATTTGGCGTGCTATCAGTAAAATATGTTACTGCAAAATAAAAGTATTGCAAATCCAACATATTAATTCAAACCACATGGAAAATCCAAGCGTGCTAAGAACTATGAAATATAGCAATTGTATGTTTCACATGTATTTAGTGTACCCAATTTTAATTTACTTCTCACATGCATAACAATACAAAATTGTACCAACAACAATCGAACATCACATTGTAAATGGTCACGAAAACAAATGAACCAAACAGTTGACTGAGCATCACATTGCACACTAGAAGTACTAGAAGGTTAGATTCATAGTAGCACTACATTTCATATTTTCACTAGAAATTCTTAAGGAAAGGTAGGAGCAGCACATGCAACAGGTAAACCGAACATGCTTAACAGGCGTAGGTAGATGAACATATGTCATTGGTAATTAAGTTAAAAACAAGCTAGTCCTCACCGTGAGAGATATCGATAACCATGGGCTGGGAAGAGTGCGAGGCCTTGCAAACTCTTGAGCTTGCGTTGGTTTTTCCCTTGAACATGAAAGGGTGATGCAGCACAGTAGCAGTAAGTATTTCCCTCAGTTTGAGAACCGAGGTATCAATCCAGTAGGAGTATCAAGACAAGTCTCCAATGTACCTGCGCAAAAACAAACAAACTTGCACCCAACGCTATAAAGGGGTTGTCAATCCCTTCACGATTATTTGCAAGGTGAGATATGAAGGTGGAAAGTGCAACAAAGTAAAAGTGTAGAGCTGAAAATATGATGTGAAGTAGACCCGGGGGCCATAGTGTTCACTAGAGGCTTCTCTCATGAAAGCAAGTATTACGGTGGGTGAACGAATTACTGTCCAGCAATTGATAGAATCGCGCAAAGTCATGATGATATCTAAGGCAATGATCATACATGTAGGCCTCACGTCCGAGACAAGTAGACCGATACTTTCTGCATCTACTACTATTACTCCACACATCGACCGCTATCCAGCATGCATCTAGTGTATTAAGTTCATAACAAACGGAGTAACGCCTTAAGCAAGATGACATGATGTAGAGGGATAAATTCATGCAATAGATATAAACCCCATCTTTTTACCCTTGATGGCAACAACACGATGTGTGCCTCGCTACCCCTTCTGTCACTAGGTGAGGACACCGGACGGTATGAACCCAAAACCAAGCACTTCTCCATTGCAAGAATTATAGATCAAGTTGGCCAAACGAAACCCACAACTCGAAGAGAATTACAAGGATACAAAATCATGCATATAAGAGATGAGAGGAGACTCAAATAATATTCATAGGTAATCTGATCATAAATCCACAATTCATCGGATCTCGACAAACATGCCTGTAATGCCCCAAGAGTGTATCTTTCCCTTTTGGAACCTTGCCTATGTGGTTCCAACTTGTCATGGACATGAGAGCTATCTATGCATATGATTTCATGTGATGCTCCCCTTGTTTATTTCTCTTTTTCATGCATGCATCCATGCCATTCCATTTCATGCCATGGTGTTATTTACATGTGTGATGCCTTGTGATCTTTGTGTGGGTTTGATCCATGATGGTGTGCATATGATATGAGATGCTCTTGATAGTGGTGTGAGAGTTGGAGTGGTGCATTGCTAGTAGTAAGGCTATGTGGTGGTATTAGGTTTTAAAACCTTCCCTCTCCCTTTTATTCCAAGCTCAAGTTTCACTTGAGTCTACCCTGTTTTAAAAATGCCCATGTTTTTGCATGTTTTGCGATGGATGTGCAGAGGTGGTATTGTTGTTTTGAATGTGTGTTTAAAAGGTGAAAATAATTACAAAACAGATCAAACAATTGTTGTTTTGTAAATATTTATTTGCCCCAAATATTTCTTTTCCATTTTATTCAAATAGGTCATAATTCCTTATGACCAGGGGTGTTTTTATCTTTATTTTTGAGCCAACAGTTTGGCATGTGGCTTATTTTTTATTTCCCTGTTTTATTTAAATTAGAAAACCAGGGAGTTATTTTTTCTTCTCTATCTCACGCCACCCTGTGGGCTTCCTCCCACAGGCCGGCCCACTCCCTCCTCCCCCTCGGCGCGTCCCTCTTCTTCCTCTTTCCAGCAGGGCACCTGGAGCCCACTGTCAGCGACTCATCTCTTTTTCCCCTCTCTCGCTTTCCACCGGAGCTCCCTCGCGTACATGGTCGTGTCACGTCCCTCTCCCCTCCTTTCCCCTATATAACCCCTTGGCGTCCGTGCCAATCCCTAGGGTTCCTCCTCCTCCGCTGCCACTTCTTCCCCATCTCCCTCTCTCTCTCTGTCGACGACCTCAGGTAAGAGGATCGGCGCTTCCGCCATGGCCGATCCGTGAAGGAGTTCGTCGCCATTGATGCTGAGCCCCTGCTTCCTCTCCATGACTTCGTCGAGCATGCGAGATCTCCAGGGAGCCCATTCCCGCAGCTAGGATGACGACATCGTCTCTTCTTCCCCTGCTTCGACGACGGCCCCTCCGCTCCGATGATCTTCCCCGATGCGTCTTCCTCCTCTTCATCCCCTGCTTCCTCTCCGACCAAGATGGGCTTCTTCGTCCGTTAGGTGAGCACAGCGTTCCTCCCCCCTTCCCTGTCTTCGATCGAGTGTAGGATCCGTGGATTGGCCGTCGTGCTGTTCCCTATCGCCGGAGCCGCCGCGCAGCATGGTCCCGTAGCTGTAGGCCTTCCCAAGGCACGTTAGGTGTAGGAATGGAACAGTGGGTGCATGTGCATCCTTCCATCGACGAGCCATTGACTGATTTAGCTTGTGTCGCCGGCGATGTGGCTCCCCTGTTCTCTGCCCACCGTGGGTCAGCAGTGCATCCCGAAGGGGTTGCTCAAAAGAGCAGAGCCTCCTTCTCTGTCAAGAGTCGATGCGTAGCTTAGTGGTAGTGCGTTGTTGTTGCCAGTTGCACGTCGTGGGTTCGATTCCCTCGGTGCCCCTTTTGTTTTTCTGGGTATATAGCACAGTAGCAACAGGGTGAACCTGACCTTGTGTGCGCCCTCTCTCCTGTCGAGCAGTGGCATGTAGCAGAGTGGTTGTGGGCTGTGTGCTGGATCCAGTAGGTCTGGGTTCGATCCCAAAACCTGTTGGAAATATGCCCTAGAGGCAATAATAATTAGTTATTATTATATTTCTTTGTTCATGATAATCGTTTATTATCCATGCTATAATTGTATTGATTGGAAACACAATACTTGTGTGGATACATAGACAAAACACTGTCCCTAGTAAGCCTCTAGTTGACTAGCTCGTTGATCAAAGATGGTCAAGGTTTCCTGGCCATAGGCAAGTGTTGTTAGTTGATAACGGGATCACATCATTAGGAGAATCATGTGATGGACTAGACCCAAGCTAATAGACGTAGCATGTTGATCGTGTCATTTTGTTGCTACTGTTTTCTGCATGTCAAGTATTTGTTCCTATGACCATGAGATCATATAACTCACTGACACCGGAGGAATGCTTTGTGTGTATCAAACGTCGCAACATAACCGGATGACTATAAATATGCTCTACAGGTATGTCCGAAGGTGTTCGTTGAGTTAGTATGGATCAAGACTGGGATTTGTCACTCCGTATGACAAAGAGGTATCTCGGGGCCCACTCTGTAATACAACATCACACACAAGCCTTGCAAGCAATGTGACTTAGTGTAAGTTGCGGGATCTTGTATTACGGAACGAGTAAAGAGACTTGCCGGTAAATGAGATTGAAATAGGTATGCGGATACTGACGATCGAATCTCAGGCAGGTAACATACCGAAGGACAAAGGGAATGACATACGGGATTATATGAATCCTTGGCACTGAGGTTCAAACGATAAGATCTTCGTAGAATATGTAGGATCCAATATGGGCATCCAGGTCCCGCTATTGGATATTGACCGAGGAGTCTCTCGGGTCATGTCTACATAGTTCTCGAACCCGCAGTGTCTGCACACTTAAGGTTCGACGTTGTTTTATGCGTATTTGAGTTATATGGTTGGTTACCGAATGTTTTTCGGAGTCCCGGATGAGATCACGGACGTCACGAGGGTTTCCGGAATGGTCCGGAAACGAAGATTGATATATAGGATGACCTCATTTGGTTACCGGAAGGTTTTCGTGCATTACCGGAAAAGTTTCGGGCTCATCGGTAGTGTGCTGGGAGTGCCGGGAGGGGTGCCGGGGACCATCATGAGGGGTGTCACGCCCCAAGGGGTCTCATGGGCTATGGGAAGAGATAAACCAGCCCCTAGTGGGCTGGAATAAGTTCCCACTAAGGCCCATAAGGTTTGAGAAAGAAAAAAACACAAGGTGGAAAGAGTTTCCAAGTGGGAAGGTGGAATCCTACTCCAAGTAGGATTGGAGTAGGACTCCTCCACCTCCAATTTCGGCCAAACCTTTAGGTTTTGAGGCTGTCTCCTCCCCTCCCTCCCTCCTATATATAGTGGGGTTTTAGGGCTGATTTGAGACAACTTTTGCCACGGCAGCCCGACCACATACCTCCACGGTTTTACCTCTAGATCGCGTTTCTGTGGAGCTCGGGCGGAGCCCTGCTGAGATTAGATCACCACCAACCTCCGGAGCGCCATCACGTTGCCAGAGAACTCATCTACCTCTCTGTCTCTCTTGCTGGATCAAGAAGGCCGAGATCATCGTCGAGCTGTACGTGTGGTGAAGGCGGAGGCGTCGTCCGTTCGGCACTAGATCGGAGCAGATCGTGGGACGGTTCGCGGTGCGGATCGAGGGACGTGAGGACGTTCCACTACATCAACCGCGTTTCTTAATGCTTCTGTTGTGCGATCTATAAGGGTACGTAGATCGGAAATCCCCTCTCGTAGATGGACATCACCATGATAGGTCTTCGTGCGCGTAGGAATTTTTTTGTTTCCCATGCGACGTTCCCCATCAGTGGCATCATGAGCCAGGTTCATGCGTAGATGTAATCTCGAGTAGAACACAAAAGTTTTTGTGGGTGGTGATGTGCGTTTTGTTGTCCTCCTTAGTCTTTTCTTGATTCCGCGGTATTGTTGGATCGAAGCGGCTCGGACCAACATTACTCGTACGCTTACGAGAGACTGGTTTCATCGCTACGAGTAACTCCGTTGCTCAAAGATGACCGGCGAGTGTCGGTTTCTCCAACTTTAGTTGAATCGGATTTGACCGAGGAGGTCCTTGGATGAGGTTAAATAGTAATTCATATATCTCCGTTGTGGTGTTTGCGTAAGTAAGATGCGATCCTACTAGATACCCATGGTCACCACGTAAAACATGCAACAACAATTAGAGAACGTCTAACTTGTTTTTGCAGGGTATGCTTGTGATGTGATATGGCCAATGATGTGATGTGATATATTGGATGTATGAGATGATCATGTTGTAATAGTTAATATCGACTTGCACGTCGATGGTACGGCAACCGGCAGGAGCAATAGGGTTGTCTTTAAACTAACGTTTGTGCTTGTAGATGTGTTTACTATATTGCTAGGACGTAGCTTTAGTAGTAATAGCATGACTAGCACGACAACCCCGATGGCGACACGTTGATGGAGATCATGATGATGGATATCATGGTGTGATGCCGGTGACAAGAAGATCGTGCCGGTGCTTTGGTGATGGAGATCAAGAAGCACATGATGATGGCCATATCATGTCACTTATGAATTGCATGTGATGTTAATCCTTTATGCACCTTATCTTGCTTAGAACGACGGTAGAATTATGAGGTGATCTCTCACTAAAATTTCAAGACGAAATTGTGTTCTCCCCGACTGTGCACCGTTGCGACAGTTCTTCGTTTCGAGACACCACGTGATGATCGGGTGTGATAGACTCAACGTTTTCACATACAACGGGTGCAAAACAGTTGCACACGCGGAACAATCGGGTTAAGCTTGATGAGCCTAGCATGTGCAGACATGGCCTCGGAACACATGAGACCGAAAGGTCGAGCATGAATCGTATAGTTGATATGATTAGCATAGAGATGCTTACCACTAAAACTATTCTCGACTCACGTGATGATCGGACTTGAGATAGTGGATTTGGATCATGTACCTCTCAAATGACTAGAGAGATGTACTTTTTGAGTGGGAGTTCTTAAGTAATATGATTAATTGAACTAATTGTCATGAACATAGTCTAATGGTCTTTGCGAATTACGATGTAGCTTGCGCTATAGCTCTACTATTTTTAATATGTTCCTAGAGAAAATTTAGTTGAAAGTTGATAGTAGCAAACTTTGCGGATTGAGTCTGTAAAACTAAGGATTGTCCTCGTTGCTGCGCAGAAGGCTTATGTCCTTAATGCACCACTCAGTGTGCTGCACCTCGAGCGTCGTCTGTGGATGTTGTGAACATCCGACATACACGTTTCTGATGACTACGCGATAGTTCGGTGCAAAATACTTAATGGCTTAGAAGCGTGGCGCCGAAGACGTTTTGAAACGTCACGGAACATGAGTGATGTTCTAAAGAGATGAAATTGTGATTTCATGCTTGTGCCCTTGTTAAGAGGTATGAGACCTCCGACAAGATTCTTTGTCCATGAAGTAAAGGAGAAAAACTCAATCGGTGAGCGTGTGCTCAGATTGTTTGAGTACGACAATCACTTGAATCAAGTGGGAGTTAATCTTCCAGATGAGATAGTGATGGTTCTCCAAAGTCACTGCCACCAAGCTGTGAGAGCTTCGTGATGAACTATAACATATCAAGGATAGATACAATGATCCTTGAGAGATTTGTGATGTATGACACTGCGAAAGTAGAAATCAAGAAGGAGCATCAGTGGTTGATGGTTAGTAAAACCACTAAGTTTCATGAAAGCCAAGGGCTAGAAGGGATACTTCATGAAACAGCAAAACAGTTGCTGCACTAATGAATAGACCCAAGTCTAAACCCAAACCCGAGACTAAGTGCTTTTGTTATGAGGGGAACGGTCACTGAGGCGGAGCTACCCTAAATGCTTGGTAGATAAGTAGGCTGGCAAAGTTGAAAGTAGTATATTTGATATACATGATGTTGATGTGTGCTTTACTAGTACTCCTAGTAGCGCGAGGGTATTGGATACCGGTTCAGTTGCTAAGTGATTGGTAACACGAAATGAAAGCTACGGAATAAACGGAGACTAGCTAAAGGCGAGGTGACGATACGTGTTGGAAGTGTTTCCAAGGTTGACATGATCAAACGTCGCACGCTCCCTCTATCATCGGGATTGGTGGTGAAACCCAAATAATTGTTATTTGGTGTTTGCGTTGAGCATGAACATGATTGGATCGTGTTTGTTGCAATACGATTATTCATTTAAAAGAATAATAGTTATTCTATTTGCTTGAATAATTACCCTCAATGGTTTATTGAATCTCGATCGTAGTGTTACACATGTTCATAATATTAGTGCCAAAAGATAAAAAGTAATAATGATAGTACCACTTAGTTGTGGCACTGCCACTTGAGTCATGTTGGTGTAAAATGCATGAAGAAGCTCCATGCTGATGGATCGTTTGGACTCACTTGATTTTGAATCACTTGAGACATGCAAAACATGACACATGAAACAAGTAGAGTAACTTGTTGGGAGTAATGCATTTTTGATGTGTGCAGTCCAATAAGTGCTAAGGCACGCAGTGGATATCATTATGTTCTTACTTCACTGACGATTTGAGTAGATACAGGAGTATTTACTTGATGAATCACAAGTCTGAAATGTTGAAAAGTTCAAAGCTATTTTAGAGTGAAGATCGTCGTGACAAGAGGATAAACAGTCTACGATATGACCATAGAGATGAATATCTGAGTTACGAGTTTTGGTATGCAGTTAAGACAATGTGGAAATTGTTTCACAGTTCATGCCACCTCGAACACCATAGTGTGATGATGTGTCTGAACGTCTTAGCCACGCCCTATTTGATATGGTGCATACTATGATGTCTCTTATCGAATTACCACTACCGTTTATGGGTTATGCATTAGAGACAACCGCATTCACTTTAAATAGGGCACCGCGTATTTCCGTTGAGATGACACAGTATAGACTAAGGTTTAGAGAAATCTAAGCTGTCGTTTCTTGAAAGTTTGGAGCTGCGATGCTTATGTGAAAAAGTTTCAGTCTGATAAGCTCGAACCCAAAGCTGATAAATGCATCTTCATAAGATATCCAAAACAGTTGGATACATCTCCTATCTCAGATCCAGAAGCAAAGTGTTTGTTTCTAGAAACGGGTTCTTTCTTGAGGAAAGGTTTCTCTCGAAAGAATTGAGTGGGAGGGTGATAGAACTTGATGAGGTTATTGAACCATCACTTCGACTAGTGTGTAGCAGGGCACAGGAAGTTGTTCCTGTGGCGCCTACACCAATTGAAGTGGAAACTGATGATGGTGATCATTGAGTTTCGGATCAAGTTACTACAAACCTCGTAGGTCGACAAGGTCGCGTACTACTACAGAGTGGTATGGTAACCCTGTCTTGGAGGTCATGTTGTTGAACAATAATGAATCTACGAGCTGTGGAGAAGCGATGGTGGGCCCGGATTCCGACAAATGGCTGGAGGCCATGAAATCTAAGAGAGGATCCATGTATGAAAACAAAGTGTAGACTTTGGAAGAACTATTTGATGGTTGTAGGACTATTGAGTAAAGATGGATCTTTAAAAGGAAGACAGACAACGATGGTGAGAAGTCATTATTAAGAAAAGCTCGACTTGTCGCAAAGATGTTTCCGACATGATCAAACAGTTGACTATGGTGAGACTTTATCACTCGTAGCGATGCTAAAAGTCTGTTAGAATTATGTTAGTAGTTGTTGCATTATTTTTGAAATATTGCACATAGGATGTCAAAACATTGTTCCTCGACGGTTTCCTTGAGCAAACATTGTATGCGATACAACCAGAAGGTTTTGTCGATCCTAAAGATACTAACAAGTATGCAAGCTCCAGCGATCCTTCAATGGACTGGTGCAAGCATCTCGGAGTTGGAATATACACTTTGATGAGATGATCAATGATTTTGGGTTTGTACAAGGTTTATGAGAAACTTGTATTTCCAAATAAGTGAGTGGGAGCACTATAGAATTTCTGATAAGTATATGTGGTTGACATATTGTTGATCAGAAGTAATGTAGAATTTCTGTGAAGCATAAAAGGTTGTTTGAAAGGAGTTTTTCAAAGGAATACCTGGATTGAGCTACTTGAACGTTGAGCATCAAGATCTATGGAGATAGATTAAAACACTTAATAGAAGTTTCAACAAGATGCATGCCTTGACAAGTTTTTGAAGGAATTCGAAATAGATCATCAAAGAAGGAGTTCTTGACTGTGTTGTAAGGTGTGAATTTGACTAAGACTCAAAACCCGACCATGGCAGAATAAAGAGAATAGACGAAGTTCATCTTCTATGCCTTAGCCGTAGACTCTAAAGTATGCCATGCTGAGTACCGCACTTGATGTGTGCCTTGCAGCAAGTCTGTTAAGAGGTACACAGAGTGATCCAGGATTGAATCACTGATCAGCGGTCAAAGTTATCCTTAGTAACTAAATAGACTATGGAATTTTTCTTGATTATGGAGGTGGTTAAAGAGTTCGTCGTAAAGGGTTACGTCGATGCAAGCTTTGACACTAATCCGAACAACTATGAGTAGTGAAACGGATTCGTATAGTAGAGTAGATATTTGGAGCATTTCCGAATAGCACGTAGTAGCAGCATCTATAAGATGACATAAAGATTTGTAAAGAACGCAGGGATCTGAAAGTTTCAGAACCGTTGACTCAACCTCTCCCACGAGCAAGACGTGATCAGACCCCAGAACTATATGGGTGTTGGATTCGTTGAAATCACATGGTGATGTGAACTACATTATTGACTCTAGTGCAAGTGGGAGACTATTGGAAATATGCCCTAGAGGCAATAATAATTAGTTATTATTATATTTCTTTGTTCATGATAATCGTTTATTATCCATGCTATAATTGTATTGATTGTAAACACAATACTTGTGTGGATACATAGACAAAACACTGTCCCTAGTAAGCCTCTAGTTGACTAGCTCGTTGATCAAAGATGGTCAAGGTTTCCTGGCCATAGGCAAGTGTTGTTAGTTGATAACGGGATCACATCATTAGGAGAATCATGTGATGGACTAGACCCAAGCTAATAGACGTAGCATGTTGATCGTGTCATTTTGTTGCTACTGTTTTCTGCGTGTCAAGTATTTGTTCCTATGACCATGAGATAATATAACTCACTGACACCGGAGGAATGCTTTGTGTGTATCAAACATCGCAACGTAACTGGGTGACTATAAAGATGCTCTACAGGTATGTCCGAAGGTGTTCGTTGAGTTAGTATGGATCAAGACTGGGATTTGTCACTCCGTATGACGGAGAGGTATCTCGGGGCCCACTCGGTAATACAACATCACACACAAGCCTTGCAAGCAATGTGACTTAGTGTAAGTTGCGGGATCTTGTATTACGGAACGAGTAAAGAGACTTGCCGGTAAACGAGATTGAAATAGGTATGCGGATATTGACGATCGAGTCTCAGGCAAGTAACATACCGAAGGACAAAGGGAATGACATACGGGATTATATGAATCCTTGGCACTGAGGTTCAAACGATAAGATCTTCGTAGAATATGTAGGATCCAATATGGGCATCCAGGTCCCGCTATTGGATATTGACCGAGGAGTCTCTCGGGTCATGTCTACATAGTTCTCGAACCCGCAGGGTCTGCACACTTAAGGTTCGACGTTGTTTTATGCGTATTTGAGTTATATGGTTGGTTACCGAATGTTGTTTGGAGTCTCGGATGAGATCACGGACGTCACGAGGGTTTCTGGAATGGTCCGGAAACGAAGATTGATATATAGGATGACCTCATTTGGTTACCGGAAGGTTTTCGTGCATTACCGGAAAAATTTCGGGCTCATCGGTAGTGTACTGGGAGTGTCGGGAGGGGTGCCGGGGACCATCGGGAGGGGTGTCACGCCCCAAGGGGTCTCATGGGCTATGGGAAGAGATAAACCAGCCCCTAGTGGGCTGGAATAAGTTCCCACTAAGGCCCATAAGGTTTGAGAAAGAAAAAAACACAAGGTGGAAAGAGTTTCCAAGTGGGAAGGTGGAATCCTACTCCAAGTAGGATTGAAGTAGGACTCCTCCACCTCCAATTTCGGCCAAACCTTTAGGTTTTGAGGCTGTCTCCTCCCCTCCCTCCCTCCTATATATAGTGGGGTTTTAGGGCTGATTTGAGACAACTTTTGCCACGGCAGCCCGACCACATACCTCCACGGTTTTACCTCTAGATCGCGTTTCTGCGGAGCTCGGGCGGAGCCCTCCTGAGATTAGATCACCACCAACCTCCGGAGCGCCGTCACGCTGCCGGAGAACTCATCTACCTCTCCGTCTATCTTGCTAGATCAAGAAGGCCGAGATCATCGTCGAGCTGTACATGTGCTGAACGCAGAGGTGCCGTCCGTTCGGCACTAGATCGGAGCAGACCGTGGGACGGATCGCGGGACGGTTCGTGGGACGGTTCGCGGGGCAAATCGAGGGACGTGAGGACGTTCCACTACATCAACCGCGTTTCTTAACGCTTCTGCTGTGCGATCTACAAGGGTACGTAGACCGGAAATCCCCTCTCGTAGATGGACATCACCATGATACGTCTTCGTGCACGTAGGAATTTTTTTGTTTCCCATGCGACGTTCCCCATCAAAACCTCCCTTTTTTGTTTTCTTTTATTTTTCCTTTGCTGATTTGATATGTAAGTTGCCCCAGATTATTTGTAGCATTGTAGTTGTTCTTCCTTTGTTATTTAGCCTTCCTGCCTAGATTAGTTGTGTGTGGTGATGGTAGATATGTGTGTGGTAGCACACATTGTATGTGTGCATGTTTTAGGAATAATGTTGTATGTGTGTGTGTGTGATGGCACACATACAAGTGGTGCATTGTGGGGGCATGTGTGTGTGTGCATATCACACAGATGAACAAGAGTTCATGTTTCACTTGGTGATGTGGGTGTGTATGTGTGTGTGAGAAGACTCACATACATGTGAATGTGTGAGTAAGTGCTATATGGTTGTGAGTGCCTAATTGTGTGTGTAGGTGCTTTGGAGTTAGATATGTGAGTGTGTAGTTGTGTGGGTGTGTGTGGGTTCACCCCCACCTACTAAGGCAAGTGTGCACCATCACATGTCCATATGTGAGTGTGTGCATACTCTCTTGGATGGTGTGGGTGTTTTTCCCATGAGCATGTTAGATGTGATGCATGTGAGTGTGTGGTGGTGTGCCAAGGCACATGGGCATGAACTCTACCCCTCATGTGCCACATTGATGTTGTGTGAGAGTGCATATGCTTGTGTAGATATAGTTCTAGTGAATAGCACATGTGATGATGCACTATTCAATATATGTGATTCTATGTAGATTTTCTTTTCTAGTTTGTGCTCTTTTGTTCCATGCAAGTAAATAGGTATTTTATATGTTTTTGGGGTAGAATCATCCCAGGAATCCATTGGTGAAGTCAGTTTTGCTATTGGAACATTTTCTGGAGATGGCATATTTCAGATTTGTTCTATGTTTGGAGCTTGCTTCCATGAGATGTGGTGTGCACAAGAGTTTGGTTCTTGGTTGTCGTAGTAGAGGGCGACCCCCTCTACCACATATTGGTTTTGTTTCATGCTTAGGAATCCATATGTGCAAGTTGTGCCCAATCAAAGTAGGCATGTGGCTGAAATTCCAAATTAGTGAAATCTGAGATTTTCACTAAGTCTGAGAATCTGTTTATATTTTCTTGTCCTGTTGATGAGCTTGTGCAGGTCAATGTGTTGTGATTCAGCCTTAGCTTTCAACTAGGAAGTTGTAGCTTTTATGTTTGTATAGCTTTATGTAAATTTTCATTCCATTTGGAGTCCTGTAGATACTGTTTTGGGTGCTGTCAAAATGCTTCAGAGCATAAACAGATAGTGAGAATCTCGAATTTTCACTAAGTCCCTGAAATCTGATATTTTTGGCCAAGTTAGCAGTGTGTGACTTTTTGTGTGAAACTCCTTTGCATTATCTTTTTGTTTGTGCTTGTAGTACTCTTGGATAGCTACTGCCACATATCTTATTTGGCATGATTGGGTGGCTGTAGGTGCTTTGCATGTAGCTCTCAAAGTGCTATGATGCTGTTTATGGCAGATTGTGTAGTTTTGGTGTTTTGATGTTTGTGAGTGCATAGATGATGGCGTGGTGTTCTTATTTGCTCCACCCCATCCATGTTAGTTTGTTTTATGTCCTGGCAACCTGGAAATGCCAGAGTTATGCCATTGGGGTGTGTTGTGATGAATTTGACACGTAGCACTTCATTTCTTGTTTCGTTGTTTCCCGTTGATCCGTAGCTCCGTTTGTAATGTTCTTTATATGCTTTTGCATCGCTTTCGCATGACGCATCTGATCATGTCATTCTCATGCATGTCAAGATAGCTTAGAATGAATTTCTGTCCAGAAACATGTAATTACTTCTCATGCTTGTGCTAGTGATAGAAATAGAGATGCATGTTCATATTCATCTCATGCATCATGTGCTTGTTGCATCTTGAGGTGATGTTGTTCATTGGATGCTATTTTTATGTTGGGTAGCACCGGGATCAGAGAACGAGTACGTGGATTCGGGAGAGTACGTGCAGGACGAACAAGAGCAGTTCCAAGCTGAGGATATCACAGGCAAGATGATATGACCTTGATTCCATCTCTAGACTTGTTATGCTAGTTTACGTTTCTTCGTCATATGCTCGCTGCCTACCACTGAAATAATTGCCTCCTGAATTGCCATGAAACCCAAACACTTATCCCTTCCGCTTCGAGGGAACACCAATGCAAGGCTGCAAGGCCACGGGGGAAGTCCTTTGCATATTTGCCTAGGAAGTCCCTTAAGGCGTAGCCGTAGCAGAAGCACTCCTGGTGCCGTAGCACGTTTCTGGCGCCGTTGGAAGGTCTTTTGTTGCAGTAGCAGAAGTATTTCTGGCGCCATTGCCGGGGAAGGAGAGATCTATCCAAGTAGGTCTCACAAACTCATCTCTTGCATTTACCTTTTTTGCCAGTTGCCTCTCGTTTTCCTCTCCCCCACTTCACATTTGTCGTTTTCATTTGCCTTTCTCCCTTGTCGTTTTCTTTTGCCATTTTGCCTTTCTCCTTTGCCTTTTTCGTTCGCCCTTTTCTCTCATTTGCCTTTCCGTTGCTTGTGTGCTATGTGCCTTCAATATGCTTGCATCTTCGCTTGCTGAAAATCTAGTGATATGGATCCTCATCCACTTGCTAATCTCTTTAAGAGATCCACTTATGTGGAACCAATTGCTAGTAAATTGAGTGCACTTGACTATCTTTATGGATTTTTGCTTGAGATGCGTGAATCTGAAAATCGTGATGGAGAAACTTATGAAGTGATTCACGAGGGCTCCTTGAATGAAAAGCATGATTGCAATGGTTTCACTATAAATCCTATTAGTGACAATCATGCTAAAAATATGCAAAAACCCTAAGCTTGGGGATGCTAGTTTTGCTATGTCCCCAACTTGTTGCAATAATCATGATTGGGGTGATGATCTTTCTTATGATCTTGAAAATTTGTTCAAGCCTCATGATGATTATGATATTTGCAACAATATTGAAAGTGGGATTGGAGAAGTCATGACTTTGTTTGATGACAATCCCACTATTTTTGAAGAGCGTCAACTTTGCATGCATGTGGATCATGAAAAGAATATCCTTTGTGAGAGTTACATTGTTGAATTCGAATATTATCCCACATGTAATTGCTATGAGAGAGGAAAATATTTTGGTAGAAACTTTCATGTTACCAAATTACCTCTCGTTATGTTGAGATTGCTATTGTCTCTTTCTTCTTCCTTGCATATGGAAACTATTAGTTGTCTTGACAATCTGTTTTCCTATAAAATGCATATGCGTAGGAAGTATGTTAGACTTAGATGTGATTTTCACATGCTTTATGATACTCTCGTTGTGCTTCAACTCTTGTCTTTTGTGTGAGCATCATTGATGCCTAGCTAAGGGCGTTAAACAATGGCGCTTGTTGGGAGGCAACCCAATGAATTTATCCTTTTTCTTTCTGTTTTGTGTTTTCCACACTTTCATAATTCTGTTGTGATTGTGTTTTTTGTGTTTCTTTTTGTGTTTGAGACAAGCAAAACCGTTATGATTAGTCTTGGGGATGATCGTTTGGTCATGCTGGAAAAGACAGAAACTTTCTGCTCACGAAAAGAATTTTCATTTTTTTTCTGTAAGAGATTTTGAGTTGATTGTTTATGCTGTTGATTGATACGCAGATTCTTCAGACTATCGTAAGTTTTCAGAATTTTTGAAGTACCACAAGTATATGAAATATACAGATTGCTATAGACTGGTCTGCTGTTAGCAGATTCTGTTTTTGTTGTGTTGGTTGCTTATTTTGATGAAACTATGGATAGTATCGGGGGGTATTAGCCATGTAAGATTGAAGATACAGTAACCCAACATCAGCACAAGTAGAATTTAAGTTTGCTACAGTACCTAAGGAAGTGGTGGTTTGCTTTCTTGTACTAATGTTATCACGAGTTTCTGTTTAAGTTTCGTGTTGTGAAGTTTTCAAGTTTTGGGTGAAGTTCTTATGGACAAAAAAATAAAGAGTGGCAAGAGATAAAGCTTGGGGATGCCCAAGGCACCCCAAGAGATTCAAGGATGCCATAAAAGCCTAAGCTTGAGGATGCCCCGGGAAGGCATCCCCTCTCTCGTCTTCAATCCATCGGTAACGTTACTTGGGGCTATATTTTTATTCACCACATGTTATGTGTTTTTGCTTGGAGCGTCTTGTATCTTAGGAGTCTTTTATTTTTGTTGTGTCACAATCATCCTTACTGCACACCTAGAGAGAGAGAGACATGCACACACCGTGATTTTGTCGAGCTTCACTTATATCTTTTGGTAGACAATTCAGCTCACATGTGCTTCAGTTATATCTTTTGAGCTAGATACTTTTGCTCTATGTGCTTCAATTATATCTTTTAGAGCGCAGCGGTGCGTGGCTTGGTAGTTGATCTATGCTTTGAAAGTAGTCTCAAAAGGGGTAGTTATCCAAAGGGATACGAAAACTTCCACCTTCATGTGCATTGAATAGTTAGAGAAGTTTGATTCATCTCAATTAGTTTTGAGTTGTGGTTATGGTAATATTGAAATCATGCTAGTAAGGTGTTGTGGATCTAGAAATACTTGTGTTGAAGTTAGTGATTCCCATAGCATGCACGTATGGTGAACCGCTATGTGATGAAATCTGAGCATGATTAATATATTGATTGTCATCCTTTGCATGGCGGTCGGGATCGCGCGATGGTTTATACCTACCAACCCTTCCCCTAGGAGTATGCGTTGAATGCTTTGTTTTGATTACTAATAAAACTTTTGCAACAAGTATATGAGTTCTTCATAACTAATGTTGAGTCCATGGTTTAGATGCACTTTCACCTTCCACCATCACTATCTTCTTAGTGTCGTGCAACTTTGGCCGGTGCACAAAACTCACCATTAGCCTTCCTCAAAACAGCCACCATACCTACCTACTATGGCTTTTTCAAAGTCATTCCAAGATATATTGCCATGAAACTACCACCATGATATGTGCCACCACGTCTACATTTCCATTGCATGATCGTAATATAGCTAGCATGATGTTTCCATTGATGTCTATGCCATGCTAGATCATTGCCACGGTACACTACCAAAGGCATTCCATATAGAGTCATAATTGATCTAAGTTTTGAGTTGAAAGTGTGATGATCATCATTATTGGAGCATTGTCCCATGTGAGGAAATAAAAGAGGCCAAAGAAGCCCATAAAAAAAAGAGGCCAAAGAGCCCACCAAAATAAAAATAAAAAATGAGAGAAAAAGAGAGAAGGGACAATGCTACCATTTTTTCCACACTTGTGCATTTTGAGCACCATGATCTTCATGATTGAGAGTCTCTCGTTTTGTCACCATCATATAGCTAGTGGGAAATTTTCATTATATAACTTGGCTTGTATATTCCAATGATAGGCTTCCTCAAAATTGCCTTAGGTCTTCATGAGCAAGCAAGTTGGATGCACACCCACTAGTTTTCTTTAAGAGCTTTCACATACTTATAGCTCTGGTGCATCATTTGTATGGCAATCCCTACTCATTCACATTGATATCTATTGATGAGTATCTCCACAGCTCATTGATATGCCTAGTTAATGTGACTATCTTCTCCTTTTTGTCTTGCAAACTCCACCACATTCCACACCATCTATAGTGCTATAACCATGGCCCACGCTCATGTATTGCGTGAGAGTTGAAAATGTTTGAGAAAGTAAAGGTGTGAAACAATTACTTGGCCAATACCGGGGTTGTGCATGATTTAAATTCGTTGTGCAATGATGATAGAGCATAGCCAGACTATATGCTTTTGTAGGGATAACTTTCTTTTGGCCTTGTTATTTTGAAAGTTCATGATTACTTTGCTAGTTTGCTTGAATTATTATTATTTCCACGTCAATAGCAAACTATTGTTTTGTATCTAATGGATCTGAACATTCACGTCACATAAGAGGAATTACAAAGGACACCTATGCTAGGTAGCATGAAAGGATCAAAAATTCATTCTTATCACTTCCCTACTCGAGGACGAGGAGGAGTTAAGCTTGGGGATGCTTGATACTCTGAAACGTATCTATAATTTTTGATGGTTTCACGTTGTTATCTTGTCTTCTTTTTATGTTTTATGTACCTTTTTATATCTTTTTGGGGACTAACTTATTGATTCAGTGCCAAGTGCGAGTTCCTGTTTTTCCGTGTTTTTGACTCTTTTCAGATCTGATTTTGGAACGGAGTCCAAACGGAATAAAATCCCTGAAATGATTTTTTCCCGAACAAAAGAAGACCAGGGAGCCTTTGGGCCAAGCCAGGTGGGCCCCAGGGAGCCCACAAGCTTGCACCACGCCACCAGGGGGAGGCGGCGGTGGGCAAGCTTGTGGCTTCCCTGGCCGCCTCCTGACCTAGGTTTTGCGCCTATATATTCCCAAATATTCCGCAAAAAATCAGGGGAGCCTCGAAAATACTTTTCCGCCGCCGGAAGCTTCCGTTTCCGCGAGATCTCATCTGGAGACCCTTCCCGGCGCCCTGCCGGAGGGGACTTTGGAGGTGGAGGGCTTCTTCATCATCATCATCGCCCCTCCAATGACTCGTGAGTAGTTCACTTCAGACCTACGAGTCCGTAGTTAGTAGCTAGATGGCTTCTTTTCTCTCTTGGATCTTCAATACAAAGTTCTCCATGATCTTCATGGAGATCTATCCGATGTAATCTTCTTTGGCGGTGTGTTTGTCGAGATCCGATGAATTGTGGACTTGTGATCAGATTATCTATGATATATATTTGTGTCTTTGCTGATTTCTTAGATGCATGATTTGATATCCTTGTAAGTCTCTCCGAGTCTTGGGTTTTGTTTGGCCAACTAGATCTATGATTCTTGCAATGGGAGAAGTGCTTGGTTTTGGGTTCTGCCATGTGGTGACCTTTCCAAGTGACAGTAGGGGCATCAAGGCACACATCAAGCAGTTGCCATCAAGGGTAAAAAGATGGGGTTTTTATCATTGGTTTGAGATTATCCCTCTACATCATGTCATCTTGCTTAAGGTGTTACTCTGTTCTTATGGACTTAATACACTAGATGCATGCTGGATGGCGGTCGACGTGTGGAGTAATAGTAGTAGATGCACACAGTATCGGTCTACTTGTTTCGGACGTGATGCCTATAGAAATAATCATTGCATAGATATAGTCACGACTCTGCACAGTTCTATCAATTGCTCGACAGTAATTTGTTCACCCACCGTCTACTTGCTTTCATGAGAGAAGCCACTAGTAAACACTACGGCCCCCGGGTCTATTCACATCCATCGTTTACACCTCCGCTTTTACTTTGCTTTGTTACTTTGTTGCTTTCAGTTCTCACTTGGCAAACAATCTATAAGGGATTGACAACCCCTTCATAGTGTTGGGTGCAAGCTTTTGTGTTTGTGTAGGATCTTGAGATACTCTTCCGCCGGATTGATACGTTGGTTCTCAAACTGAGGGAAATACTTACCACCGCTTCGCTACATCACCCTTTCTGCTTCGAGGGAACACCAACGCAAGGCTCCAAGGCCACGGGGGAAATCCTTTGCATACTTGCCTAGGAAGTCCCTTAAGGCGTAGCCGCAGCTGAAGGATTCCTGGTGCCGTTGCTGAGGAGTATCAAGCAACACTCCTATTTCTGGCGCCTTTGGAAGGTCTTTTGTTGCAGTAGCATCCACCCACATATCAAATTATCAAAGTAACGAACGCGAATCATATGAACATGATGAAACTAGCATGACAGAAATTCCCGTGTGTCCTCAGGAGCGTTTTTCCTCCTATAAGACTTTGTTCAGGCTTGTCCCTTGCTACAAAAGGGATTGGGCCACTTGCTGCACCGTTGCTACTACTTTTTACTTGTTACTCTTTGCTTGCTATGTTTCACCTCGCTACACAATCACTTGTTACCGCTACTTTCAGTGCTTGCAGTTATTACCTTGCTGAAATCCGTTTATCAGAGCCGTCTTATCCTCGTTGGGTTTCACACTCTTACTTATCGAAAGGACTACGATTGATACCCTATACTTTTGGGTCATCAAGACTCTTTTCTGGCGTCGTTGCCGGGGAGTGAAGCGCCTTTGGTAAGTGGAAATTGGTAGGGAAACATTTTTATACTGTGCTGAAATTAATTGTCACTTGTCACTATGGAAACTCTTCCTTTGAGGAGTTTGTTCGGGGTATCTTCACCACGAACGTAAGCACGAGGAGTTTCTCCTCAACCTGAGGTACCTACTGAAAATATCTTCTATGAAATTCCTTTGGGTATGCTTGAGAAACTGCTGGCTAATCCTTTTACAGGAGATGGATCTTCACATCCAAACTTTCATCTAATCTATGTAGATGAAGTTTGTGGTTTATTTAAGCTTGCAGGTTTGCCCGAGGATGAGGTAAAGAAGAAAGTCTTTCCTTTATCTTTGAAGGATAAGGCGTTGACATGGTATAGGCTATGTGATGATGCTGGATCATGGGGCTACAATCGGTTGAAATTGGAATTTCATCAAAAGTTCTATCCTATGCATTTAGTACATCGTGATCAGAACTTTATTTATAACTTTTGGCCTCGTGACAGGGAAAGCATAGCTCAACTTGGG
This sequence comes from Hordeum vulgare subsp. vulgare, assembly GCF_904849725.1. Taxonomy (NCBI): domain Eukaryota; kingdom Viridiplantae; phylum Streptophyta; class Magnoliopsida; order Poales; family Poaceae; genus Hordeum; species Hordeum vulgare. The sequence continues at coordinate 564,101,951 of NC_058524.1, read as the reverse complement.
GGAGGCTTAAATCAATGTTATATTCATGCCCCAATCATGAGCTCTCGAGAGAAATCATCACTCAAAACTTTTATGCTCGGCTTTCTCATGAAGATCGTACCATGCTTGACACTTCTTGTGCCGGTTCTTTTATGAAGAAGGATATTGATCACAAGTGGAATTTATTGGAGAGAATCAAACGCAACTCTGAAGATTGGGAGCTGGAGGAAGGTAAGGAGTCAGGTATGAATTTCCAGTTTGATTGCGTTAAATTTTTTGTTGAGGCAAACACTTCTAGAGATTTTAGCGCTAAGTATGGACTTGACTCTGAGATAGTAGCTTCTCTATGTGAATCTTTTGCTGCTCATGTTGATCTTCCCAAAGAGAAGTGGTTTAAATATCATCCTCCTGTAGAAAGCAACATAGCCAAAACCAATCTAGTTGAGGAGAAAATCATAGCTTTTAGTGATCCTGTTGTTCCTTGTGCTTACACTGAGAAACCACCATACCCTCCTAGGGTAAAGGATTATTCTAAAGCTCCAACTGTGATACGTAGGGGATACATTAGTCCACTTGCACCCCCTGAGGAGATTAGAGTTGAACCTAGTGTGGATATTATCAAAGATCTCTTAGCCGAAGACATAGATGGGCATGTTATCAAATTCTGTGAGGACTCCGCTGTTGGAAATATGCCCTAGAGGCAATAATAAAATGGTTATTATCATATTTCCTTGTTCATGATAATCGTCTATTGTTCATGCTAAAATTGTATTAACAGGAAACAGTAATACATGTGTGAATAAATAGATCACAATGTGTCCCTAGCAAGCCTCTAGTTAGCTAGCTCGTTAGTCAATAGATGATCATGGTTGCCTGATCATGGGCATTAGATGTCATTGATGACGGGATCACACCATTGGAGAATGATGTGATGGACAAGACCCAATCCTAAGCATAGCACTAGATCGTATTGTTCGTATGCTAAAGCTTTTCTAATGTCAAGTGTCTTTTCCTTCGACCGTGAGATTGTGCAACTCCCGGATACCGTAGGAGTGCTTTGGGTGTATCAAACGTCACAACGTAACTGGGTGGCTATAAAGGTGCACTACGGGTATCTCTGAAAGTGTCTGTTGGGTTGGTACGAATCGAGATCGGGATTTGTCACTCCGTGTGACGGAGAGGTATCTCTGGGCCCACTCGGTAGAACATCATCATGAGCTCAATGTGACTAAGGAGTTAGTCACACGATGACGTGCTACAGAACGAGTAAAGAGACTTACCGGTAACGAGATTGAACAAGGTATAGGTATACCGACGATCGAATCTCGGGCAAGTTCTATACCGACAGACAAAGGGAATCGTATACGGGATTGATTGAATCCTTGACATCGTGGTTCATCCGATGAGATCATCGTGGAGCAAGTGGGAGCCACCATGGGTATCCAGACCCCGCTGATGGTTATTGGCCAGAGAGGTGTCTCGGTCATGTCTGCCTGTCTTCCGAACCCGTAGGGTCTACACACTTAAGGTTCGGTGATGCTAGGGTTATAGGGAATTGTTATACGAGGTTACCGAAAGTTGTTCGGAGTCCCGGATGAGATCCCGGACGTCATGAGGAGCTCCGGAATGGTCTGGAGGTAAAGATTGATATATAGGACGGATGGTTTTGGACACCGGAAGTGTTTCGGGCGTCAGCGGTAACGTACCGGGACCACCGGGTCCACCGGAGGTGGCCCCGGGGGTCCACCGAAGGGGGCAACGACACCAAAAGGCTAGATGGGCCTAGTGCGGGAGGGAACCAGCCCCTAGGTGGGCTGGTGCGCCTCCCACACCCAGCCCAATGCACAAGTGGCGGGGAGAGGGGGCAACCCTAGGGGCAGGTGGGCCTTAGGCCCACCAGGTGGTGCGCCACCCCCTCCCACCCTATCCGCCACCCCCCTTTCCCATCTGGTGGCTGCCGCACCACCTAGGGGGGAACCCTAGGGGTGGCGCACCCCCCTCCCCCTCCTCCTATAAATAGAGAGGGGTTTTGGCCCTTGGGAGACAGACTTCTCCCTCTCCCTCGGCGCAGCCCTGCCCTTCTTCCTCCTCCTCTCTGCTGGTGCTTGGCGAAGCCCTGCCGGGAGACCTCGTCTCTCCATCGACACCACGCCGTCGTGCTACTAGAGTTATTCCCCAACCTCTCCCTCCTCCTTGCTGGATCAAGGTGCGGGAGACGTCACCGGGCTGCACGTGTGTTGAACGCGGAGGTGTCGTAGTTCGGCACTAGATCGGAATCGCTGCGAGTACGAATCCATCAACCGCGTTCTAGCAACGCTTCCGCTTAGCAATCTGCAAAGGTATGAAGATGCTCTTACCCCTCTCTCGTTGCTGGTCTCTCCATAGGAAGATCTGAATATGCGTAGGGAAATTTTGAATTTATGCTACGTTACCCAACATCTGCTAGAATTGCTAAACCTCACGTGAAAGACAAGCACGAACCTGTAGTTGGCCTGCCCGTTGTTTTTGTTAAGATAGGAGATCACTGTTACCATGGTTTATGTGAGATGGGAGCTAGTGTTAGTGCAATACCCCGCTCTCTCTATGATGAAATCAAAGATGAGATTGCACCTGCTAAAGTTAGAACCCAATGATGTCACTATTACGCTAGCTAATAGAGACACTATCTGCCCTCTGGGAATTGTGAGAGACGTAGAAGTCCTGTGTGGTAAGATGAAGTATCCTACTGATTTTCTCGTCCTTGGTACTGCACAAGATAGCTTTTGTCCCATCATATTTGGTAGACCCTTTCTCAACACTGTCAATGCTCACATTGATTGCATTAAGCAGACTGTCACAGTAAGTTTCGAGGGTGTGTCTCATGAATCTAACTTCTCCAAGTTAGGAAGACAACCCCATGAAAGAGAGTCGTCTGGTAGGGATGAAATCATTTCTCTTGCCTCTATTGCCGTACCTCCTACGGATCCTTTAGAGCAATATCTGCTTGAGCATGAAAATGATATGCATATGGAGGAGAGAGATGAGATAGATAGAATTGTCTTAGAACAACATCCTATTCTCAAGAATAATCTGCCTGTTGAACTGCTTGGGGATCCTCCCCCACCAAAGGGTGATCCTGTGTTCGAGCTTAAACAGTTGCCTGATACTCTTAAGTATGCCTATCTTGATGAGAAGGAGATATATCATGTCATTATTAGTGTTCTCCTCTCAGAGCGTGAAGAGAAGAAGTTACTAAAAACTCTGAGGAAGCACCGCGCTGCTATTGGATATACTCTTGATGATCTTAAGGGTATTAGTCCTACTCTATGCCAGCACAAGATTAAAACCGATCCTGACTTTAAACCTGTTGCTGATCATCAAAGGAGATTAAATCCTAAGATGAAAGAGGTCGCTAGAAAAGAAATATTAAAGCTTCTGGAAGCAGGAATCATTTATCATGTTGCTCATAGTGATTGGGTAAGTCCAGTACATTGCGTACCTAAGAAGGGAGGTATCACCGTCGTTCCTAATGATAAGGATGAACTAATCCCACAAAGGATTATTACCGGCTATAGAATGGTGATAGACTTCCGGAAACTGAACAAGGCAACCAGGAAAGATCATTATCCTTTGTCGTTCATCGACCAAATGCTAGAAAGGCTATCAAAACACACACACTTCTGCTTTCTAGACGGTTATTCAGGTTTCTCGCAAATACCTGTTGCACAATCTGATCAAGAGAAAACCACTTTCACCTGCCCTTTTGGTACCTTTGCCTATAGACGTATGCCTTTTGGCTTATGTAATGCACCTGCCACCTTCCAAAGATGTATGATGGCTATATTCTCTGACTTTTGTGAAAAGATTGTCGAGGTTTTCATGGATGACTTTTCCGTTTACGGGTCTTCCTTTGATGATTGCCTAAGCAACCTTGATCGAGTCTTACAGAGATGCGAAGAAACCAACCTCGTCTTGAATTGGGAGAAGTGCCACTTTATGGTTAATGAAGGTATCGTCTTAGGACACAAAATCTCTGAAAGAGGCATTGAAGTTGATAAGGCTAAGGTTGATGCAATTGAAAAAATGCCTTGCCCCACAGATATCAGAGGTATATGAAGTTTCTTAGGTCATGCTGGTTTCTATAGAAGGTTCATTCAAGACTTCTCTAAGATTTCTAGGCCTCTTACCAACCTCTTGCAGAAGGATGTTCCTTTTGTTTTTGATGAGGATTGTGAGGAAGCCTTCGAAATACTTAAGAAGGCTTTGATAACCGCACCTATTGTTCAACCACCTGACTGGAAATTGCCCTTTGAAATCATGTGTGACGCTAGTGATTATGCTGTTGGTGTTGTTCTAGGACAAAGAGTTGACAAGAAGTTGAATGTCATTCACTACGCTAGTAAAACTCAAGACAGTGCTCAAAGAAACTACGCCACTAGGGAGAAGGAATTTTTTAGGAGTCGTGTTTGCATGTGAAAAGTTCAGATCTTACATAGTTGATTCCAAAGTCACTATTCACTCTAATCATCCTGCTATTAAGTACCTCATGGAGAAGAAGGACACTAAGCCTAGGCTGATCAGATGGGTTCTCCTGCTACAGGAATTTGATTTGCACGTCGTTGACCGAAAGGGTGCTGATAACCCTGTAGCAGATAACTTGTCTAGGCTAGGGAATGTCCTTGATGACCCACTACCTATTGATGACAGCTTTCCCGATGAGCAATTAAATGTCATCCGCACTTCACTTAGTGCACCGTGGTATGCCGATTATGCAAACTATATCGTAGCCAAATACATACCACCCAGTTTCACCTATCAACAAAAGAAGAAATTCTTCTTTGATTTGAGACACTACTTTTGGGATGATCCTCACCTTTATAACGAAGGAGTAGATGGTGTTATTAGACGTTGTGTGCCTGAACATGAACAGGGACAGATCCTGCAGAAGTGACATTCCGAAGCCTACAGAGGACACCATGCTGGAGATAGAACTGCCCATAAGGTATTGCAATCAGGTTTCTATTGGCCCACTCTCTTCAAGGATGCCCGTAAGTTTGTCTTGTCTTGTGACGAATGCCAAAGGATAGGGAACATCAATAAGCGTCAAGAGATGCCTATGAACTATTCACTTGTCATTGAACCATTTGATGTCTGGGGCTTTGATTATATGGGACCCTTCTCGAGTTCCAATGGGTACACTCACATCTTAGTTGCTGTGGATTACGTTACTAAGTGGGTAGAAGCTATCCCCACTAAAAATGCTGATCACCACACCTCTATTAAGATGCTTAAAGAAGTCATATTCCCAAGATTTGGAGTCCCTAGATACTTGATGACTGATGGCGGTTCACACTTCATTCATGGTGTTTTCCGCAAGATGCTAGCTAAGTATGATGTCAACCATAGAGTTGCATCTCCTTATCATCCTCAGTCTAGTGGTCAAGTTGAGTTGAGTAATAGGGAGATTAAGTTGATCCTACAAAAGACCGTCAATAGATCTCGAAAGAACTAGTCTAGCAAACTTGACGATGCACTATGGGCTTATAGGACTGCTTATAAGAATCCCATGGGCATGTCACCGTATAAAATGGTTTACAATAAGGCCTGTCATTTACCTCTTGAGCTGGAACACAAAGATTATTGGGCAATCAAAGAGCTCAACTTTGATTTCAAACTTGCCGGTGAGAAGCGGTTGTTTGATATCAGCTTGTTAGATGAATGGAGATCCCGGGCATATGAGAATGCCAGGTTGTTCAAGGAAAAGGTTAAGAGATGACACGACAAACGAATACAGAAACGAGAGTTCAATGTAGGTGATTATGTCGTGCTATACAATTCTCGTTTGAGATTCTTTGCAGGCAAGCTTCTCTCTAAATGGGAATGTCCCTATGTTGTCGAGGAAGTATATCGTTCCGGTGCCATCAAAATCAATAACACGGAAGAAAATTTTCCTAGAGTGGTAAATGGGCAAAGAATCAAGCATTACATCTCTGGTACTCCCATAAATGTTGAGACCAATATCATCAATGTCATAACTCCACAGGAGTACATAAGGGATGTTTATCAACCTGTTTCAGACCTTGAAAATGAAGATGTATCTGTTTCGGCAAGAAATTGGACTCCGATACTTTTCCAATAGGAAATTTCCTCAGTTTTGGAATTTTTGGAAAATTAGAAAAATAAAAAGCAGTCCGGAGAGCAAACGAGGCAGCCACAAGGGCCCACTCCGCCACCACCCCCTAGTGGCGGTGGGCAAGCTTGTGGGCACCTCGTGTGCCTCCCGGACTCCTTTTTCTTGCGGAGGACTCCTTCTGGCCCAGAAAAAATCAATATATGGTCGCCCGAAGGTTTTGATCTCCGTATCGCGCAGTTTTCCTCTGTTTTCGTTTCGAGCTTTTTTCTGTCACGGATCTCAAAGGTATAAATCAAAGATTGATAGCTCTCTTGGAATCAAAGGCGACAACAACACCACCATCACCACCGAAGGAAGGCAACTAAGCATTGGTATGGGAAATCCCCTTGGCTTCTGCCAAGCTTGGGGGAGTTGCCCTGGTATCGTATCACCTTTATATCTTTTGCTTTTACCTTTGTTTTAGTTCTTTCCTTTTTAGTTTTTATTTCTTATTTTAGAGGAATAAGTATTTAGTTTTTAGTTTGAGTCTTTTGTTTTTTTATCTCCCCCGATGTATTCGAGCTTACAAGCTATATAATAAAGAGTGTCTTAGTCAAGGGCTTTGCTTTGTGCCATGATCAATAGTATGAAAAGAACGATAGCATGAAAGATCATGAGACGATCTTATGGAAAGTGATAACTTCACATATGACACGTATGATGATTGAAACTTGTTGAGAATAAACCAACATAGACATTAGTCATTGTTGCAATTAATAATAAGTAATAAGGAAAGAGAGGTCCACATATAAATATATCATCTTAGACACTTTTTACAATTGTGAGCACTCATCAAACTATTACATGCCTAGGAGTAGATGTTGGACAAGGAAGACAACATAATGAATTGTGATTGCTTGGTTCCAAACAATGTTATATGATTAGAGATCCCTTAGCATGTGACGATTGCTTCCACCTCATATTAGCCAAAACTCCCGCACTAAGTAGAGATACTACTTGTGCATCCATAAACCTCCAACCCAGTTTTGCCATGAGAGTCCACCTTACCTACCTATGGATTGAATAAGATCCTTCAAGTAAGTTGTCATCGGTGCAAGCAATAAAAATTGCTCTCTAATATGTATGATCTATTAGTGTGTGGAAAATAATCTTTGTACGAACCTGTGATGAGGAAGACATAAAAGCGACAGACTGCATAATAAAGTTCTTTATCACAGGAGGCAATATAAAGTGATGTTCCTCCGCACTAAGAGGACACACATTCAAACCTCAAAAGAGCATGACAACCTCTACTTCCCTCTGCGAAGGGCCTATCTTGTACCTTTACTTTTTGCCCTTGTAAGAGTCATGGTGATCTTCACCAATTACTTATTTTCGCCTTTGTCTTGGCTACCGTCACATGCTTGGGAAAGATCTATATTCATATATCAAATTGGAGTTGAGTACTCATGCTTTATTATTGTTGACTTTACCATTGAGGTAAATCGTTGGGAGGCAAAACTATAAGCCCCTATCTTCCTTTGTGTCCAGCTGAAACTTTGACACCATGAGTACCACGTGATTTGTAACAATTGTGGAAAACAAAGAGATGATTGAGTATGTGGATTTGCCTTACAAGCTCTTATTTGACTCTTTCCAATGTTGTGATAAATTGCAATTGCTTCAATGACTATGGATTATTGTTGGTTACTTCTCGGTAAGGTTTTTGCTTCATGCTTTGCTTTGTGAAGGAATTTTTACTTTCCCATAAGAATCTTTATGATATATTGCTGTTCTATGTGTGATCATGATGCCCTCATGTCCGTATTTTGTTTTATCGACACCTTCGTCCCTCAACATGTGGACATGTTTATGGAACTTGGTTTTCGCTTGAGGACAAGCGAGGTCTAAGCTTGGGGGAGTTGATACGTCCATTTTGCATCATGCTTTCATGTTGATATTTATTGCTTTTTGGGCTGTTATATTACTTGTGGTACCTTATTTATGCCTTTTATCTCTTATTTTGCAAGGTTTATTTGAAGAGGGAGAATTCAGGCAGCTGGAATTCTGGACTGGAAAAGGAGCAAATCCTAGTCCACTATTCGGCACATCTCCAAATGCCCTGAAAATTTACGTGGATTTTTTCTAGAATATATTAAAAATACTGGGCGAAAGAACTACCGGAGGGGGGCCACCAGGGCCCCACAAGCTTGCCCACCGCCACCCCCCCTGGTGGCGCAGGGCAGGCTTGTGGGCTGCCTGAAGGCCCACTAGGCCCCCTCTTTTGCTATATGAAGCGTCCTAGTCTGGAAAAAATCAATCAGGAGCTTTTTCGTGGTTTCGCTGCCGCCACGAGGCGGAACTTGAGCAGATCCAATCTAGAGCTCTGGCAGGACGATCCTGCCGGGGAAATTTCCCTCCCAGAGGGGGAATCGTCGCCATCGTCATCACCAACACTCCTCTCATAGGAGGGGAGGCGTCTTCATCAACATCTTCATCAGCACCATCTCCTCTCCAATCCCTAGTTCATCTCTTGTAATCAATCTTCGTCTCGCGACTCCGATTGGTACTTGTAAGGTTGCTAGTTGTGTTGATTACTCTTTGTAGTTGATGCTAGTTGGATTATTTGGTGGAAGAGTTTATGTTCAGATCCTTGATGCTATTCATTACACCTCTGGTCATGATTATGATTATGTCTTGTGAGTAGTTACTTTTGTTCCCGAGGACATGGGATAAGTCATGCTGATAATAGTCATGTGAATTTGATATTCGTTCGGTATTTTGATATGTTGTATGTTGTTTTTCCTCTAGTGGTGTTATGTGAACGTCGACTACATAACACTTCACCATATTTGGGCCTAGAGGAAGGCATTGGGAAGTCGTAAGTAGATGATGGGTTGCTGGAGTGACAGAAGCTTAAACCCCAGTCTATGTGTTGCTTCGTGAGGGGTTGATTTGGATCCACTAGTTTAATGCTATGTTTAGACTTTGTCTTAATTCTTCTTTTGTAGTTGCAGATGCTTGCAAGAGAGGTTAATCATAAGTGGGATGATTGTCCAAGTAAGGGCAATACCCAAGCGCAGGTCCACCCACATATCAAACTATCAAAGTAACGAACGCGAATCATATGAACATGATGAAACTAGCATGACAGAAATTCCCGTGTGTCCTTGGGAGCGTTTTTCCTCCTATAAGACTTTGTTCAGGCTTGTCCCTTGCTACAAAAGGGATTGGGCCACTTGCTGCACCGTTGCTACTACTTGTTACTTGTTACTCTTTGCTTGATAGGTTTCACCTTGCTACACAATCACTTGTTACCGCTACTTTCAGTGCTTGCAGTTATTACCTTGCTGAAATCCGTTTATCAGAGCCTTCTGCTCCTCGTTGGGTTCGACACTCTTACTTATCTAAAGGACTACGATTGATCCCCTATACTTGTGGGTCATCTATATTGGTGTTGGGCTACTGTATTCTCACTTTTCCATGGCTAGTACCCCACGATACTATCCATAGTTTCATCAAAATAAGCAATCAACACAACAAAAACAGAATCTGTCAAAAACAGACCAGTTTGTAGCAATTTGTATACTTAGTATACTTCTGGCATCCCAAAAATTCTGAAACATTATGAAAATTGGGGCAATTTGCATCTAAACCAGAAGCAAAAAGAATCAACTCAAAATATCTTTCTGGATAGGAACTAAAAATAATTTCGTGAGCACAAAGTTTCTGTCTTTTTCATCATGATCAAACAACCATCACCAAAACTAATCATAAAGGTTTTACTTGGCACAAACACAAAAAGAAACACAAAAAACACAATCATAACAGAATTATGATGGTGTTGACACAACAAAACAGAAAGCAAAAAAGCAAAGATAAATTCATTGGGTTGCCTCCCAACAAGCGCTATTGTTTAACGCCCTTAGCTAGGCATAAGGCGATAGAATCAAGTATTGTCGTCTTTGGTGCTCAAACCATAAGTAGCCCTCATCATGGCTTCATAAGGCAATCTTATTTTCTTTCTAGGAAAGCGTTCCATGCCCTTCATTAATGTAAATTGAAATCTAATATTCCCTTCCTTCATATCGATGACATCACCAATAGTCCTAAGGAAAGGTCTACCAAGAATGATGGGACATGTCGGATTGCAATCAATATCAAGCACAATGAAATCTACGGGTACATAGTTCCTATTTGCAATAATAAGAACATCATTGATCCTTCCCATAGGTTTCTTAACAGTAGAATCTGCAAGATGCAAATTAAGAGAGCACTCATCAATCTCATTGAAGCCTGGAACATCACATAAAGACTTTAGAATAGCGGAAACACTAGCACCCAAATCACACAAAGCATTGCATTCATAGTTTTTAATCTTGATTTTGATATTAGGTTCCCACTCATCATGAAGTTTTCTAGGAATAGATATTTCCAACTTAAGTTTCTCTTCAAGAGATTTCATCATAGCATCAACGATATGATCGGTAAAGGCCTTACTTTGGCTATAAGCGTGTGGAGAGTTTAGCATGGATTGCATCAAAGAAATACATTCAATCAAAGAGCAACTATCATAGTTGATCTCCTTGAAATCCAAAGTAGTAATTTCATTACTACTCAAAGTTTTGATATCCTCTACTACACTTTCAGTGCTTTTAGCATCAAGATAAATAGACTCCGAATCATTGGGGCGTTTCTCAACCAAAGTGGATTCACATCCAGCCCCATCATCATTAGGATTGACATTAGAAAACAAGGATTCAATAGGAGTCACACCAAGCACTTTAAGACCTTCGTGATTCTCATCACGAGAACACGCCTTTTTAAGCCATTCATGTCTAGCATGAATTTGGGCGGTTCTTTCTTTACTCTCATTCATGGAAACACACATAGATTTCAAAGTTTCATCCATATTAATCTTGGGAGGAGCACATCTCAATTTCAAAGCATCAATATCAAGAGACATTCTATCAACGGTCCTAGCCAAGTCATCAATTTTGAGCAGTTGTTCTTCTATGGACGCATTGAAAATCTTTTGCGAGTTGATAAACTCTTTAATATTACTCTCAAGATCATAGGGTAATTTATTGTAATTTCCATGAGCATTGTTGTAGGAATTACGAAAGTTATTAGAGGGATTACTAGGAAAAGGCCTATGAATAAAGTTACCTCTATAAGCATTGTTGTTGCCAAAATTATTCCTACCAAAAAAATTAACATCCAAGCTCTCATTGCTATTCTCAATCAAGGAAAACAAAGGCATATCATTTGGATCTAGAGGAGCACCTTTACTAGCAAACAAAACTCATCCATCTTAGCACTCAAAGAGTTAATTTCTTCTATAGCATGCACTTATTTACTAGTAGGTGACCTTTCAGTGTGCCATTGAGAATAGTTTGTCATGATATTATCTAGGAGTTTTCTGGCTTCTCCTAATGTGATTTCCATGAAAGTTCCACCGGAGGCGGAATCCAAGATATTTCTAGAAGCAAAATTCAAACCAGCATAGAAGATTTGTATAATCATCCAAAGACTCAAGCCATGAGCGGGACAATTCCTAATCATCAATTTCATTCTCTCCCAAGATTGTTCAACATGTTCATGATCTAGTTGCTTAAAATTCATGATATCATTACGGAGAGAGATAATCTTAGCCGGTGGAAAATACTTGGACATATAAGCATCTTTACACTTGTTCCAAGAATCAATACTATTTTTGGGTAAAGATGAAAACCAAGTTTTCGCTCGATCTCGTAACGAGAACGGAAATAGCTTCAATTTAATCACATCATTATCCACATCTTTTTTCTTTTGCATATCGCATAACTCAATGAAGGTATTAAGATGGGATGCGACATCTTCACTAGGAAGGCCAGAAAATTGCTCTTTCATAACAAGATTCAGCAAAGCAGCATTGATTTCATATGATTCCGCACTAGTGGCGGGAGCAATCGGAGTACTAATAAAATCATTATTATTAGTATTCGAGAAGTCACACAATTTGGTGTTTTCAGTCATGGTGACTTCAGCAAGCAGACAAGCACACAAGCGAACATAAAGCAAGCGAAAGAGAAGGGCGAACGAAAAAGGTAATTATTTTTGTAAATTTTTGTTTTTCAGAAGTGGGGGAGAGGAAAACGAGAGGCAAAAGGCAAATAAAAAGTAAATGCAAGAGATGATTTTGCGATAGTTACTTGGAGATGCTTCACTTAGAATAGTCCCCGGCACTAGAAATTGGCACGTTGAAAGGAGACTATTCTTGACTTGATACTCCCCGGCAACGGTGCCAGAAATTCTTCTTGCTACCTCTTGAGCTTGCGTTGGTTTTTTCCCTTGAAGAGGAAAGGGTGATGCAGCACAGTAGCAGTAAGTATTTCCCTTAGTTTGAGAACCAAGGTATCAATCTAGTAGGAGTATCAAGACAAGTTTTCAATGTACCTGCGCAAAAACAAACAAACTTGCACCCAACGCTATAAAGGGGTTGTCAATCCCTTCACGATTATTTGCAAGGTGAGATATGAAGGTGGAAAGTGTAACAAAGTAAAAGTGTAGAGATGAAAATATGATGTGAAGTAGACCCGGGGGCCATAGTGTTCACTAGAGGCTTCTCTCATGATAACAAGTATTACGGTAGGTGAACGAACTACTGTCGAGCAATTGATAGAATCGCGCAAAGTCATGATGATATCTATGGCAATGATCATACATATAGGCATCACGTCCGAGACAAGTAGACCGATACTTTCTGCATCTACTACTATTACTCCACACATCGACCGCTATCCAGCATGCATCTAGTGTATTAAGTTCATAAGAAACTGAGTAACGCCTTAAGCAAGATGACATGATGTAGAGGGATAAATTCATGCAATAGATATAACCCCCATATTTTTACCCTTGATGGCAACAATACGATGCGTGGCTCGCTACCCCTTCTATCTCTAGGTGAGGACACCGCACGGTATGAACCCAAAACCAAGCACTTCTCCCATTGCGAGAATTATAGATCAAGTTGGCCAAACGAAACCCACAACTCGAAGAGAATTACAAGGATATGAAATCATTCATATAAGAGATCAGAGGAGACTCAAATAATATTCATAGATAATCTGATCATAAATCCAAAATTCATCTAATCTCGACAAACACACCGCAAAACAAAGTTACATCGGATAGATCTCCATGAAGATCATGGAGAACTTTGTATTGAAGATCTGAGAGAGAGAGAGAAGAAGCCATCTAGATACTAGCTATGGACCCGAAGGTCTGTGGTGAACTACTCACGCATCATCGGAGAGGCAATGGTGTTGATGAACAAGCACTCCGTGTTTGAATCCCCCCTCCGGCAGGGCACTAGAACGTGCCCCAGATGGGATCTTGCTGAGACAGAAGCTTGCGGCGGCGGAAAAGTATTTTCGTGGCTCTCTCTGGTGTTTTTAGATTTTAGGAGAATTTATAGGCGGAAGAAGTAGGGAAGAGGATCCACGGGAGCCCACAAGCCTGCTAGGCCCCCCCTTGGCCGGGGCTAGGTGGCTTGTGACCTCCTCCGAGGTCCCCTGCCTTGGTTCTCAAGTCTCCTGCGTATCTTCTATTATGGAAAAAATCATTCCGCAGGTTTTATTCCGTTTGGACTCCGTTTAATATTCTCCTCTGAAAAAGGTCAAAAACACGAAAAAACAGAAACTAGCACTTGGTACTGAGTTAATAGGTTAGTCCCAAAAAAGATATAAAATAGCATATTCATGCATACAAAACATCCAAAGTTGACAAGATAATAGCATGGAACCATCAAAAATTATAGATACGTTGGAGACGTATGAGGCCTCCACATCGTGGGTGCCCTCCTCGTAGTGGTGGGTGGCCTGAGCTTGTACGGGTACCAACCTGTTGGCTCTCGAGTTGAGAAAACACGGGCACACTGAGAAAACAACTCGTAGTCGTTGTCGAAGGCACCGACGGAGCCCCTCGAGAAAACACCATGAGCTGTTGTTTAAAGAAGACAACTACGTGCGAGGAGTCGATGGTGTCCTTGACGATGAGGTGCTGCTCTAAGATCCAGGGGTCGGCATGCATGTCATCCATCGCGGCCTCATCGACGCGTGCGGCTGATACATCTCCAGCGTACATATAATTTTTCATTGTTCCATGCTGACATATTATCATCCTAGGATACTTTTTGGGTCATAATTTACCAATTTATTCTATTTTTAACACTAATCTATTGACCTAGTGTCGAGTGCCAATTGTTGTTTTCTGCGTGTTTTTTTACTTTTTAGGTTTACACTACCAAACGAAGTCCAGTTGTCCCGAAACTTTTTTATGATTTTTCCTGGACCAAAAGAAGACCTGAAAGATTCGAGAGAAGGTCGGAAGCCACACGAGGGAGGCACAAGCCAACAGGGCGCGACTAGGCGGGTCGGCGCGTCCTGATGGTTTGTCCCTCCCCGGTGGCCCCACTACCTCCATTCTATGGCCTATAAATTCACATATATTCCGAAAACACCAAATATCATAGAGAAACACTTTTTCCACCGCCACTAGTCCCTGTTCCACGACGATCCCATCTGGAGCTTCATTTCAGCACCTTGTCGAAGAGGGGATCGATCACGGAGGGCCTCTTCATTAACCTTGTTTCCCTTGTGATGATGTGTGAATAGTTCACCACAGACCTACGGGTCCATAGTTAGTACCTAGAAGTCTCTCTCTCTCTTGATCTTCAATACAATGATCATTGCATCTTCGCTTTGATCAATCCGATGTAATTCTTTTATATGATGTGTTTGTTGGGATCCGATGAATTATGGGTTTATGTTCAGATTATTCATGAAAAGTATTTGAGCCTTCTTTGAAATTATTATGATTCTTATTTTCATGATCATCATAGCTTCGTAATTCTCTCTGATCTATTGAATTGCTTTGGCCAAGTAATTTGATATTTCTTCAGTGAGAGGGGTGTGTTGTAGTGGGTTTAACATGACAAGTTTCTATATCCCAGTGACAGAAGGGGTCAAGTTGCGTCTTTGTGTTGTTGCCACCAAGGATAAAACAATGGGGGTTATTCATGTTGGTTGAGTTTATTTGGTCTAAATCATGCCATCTTTCTCCAAGCATTACTCTGTTTGTCATAAACTTAATACGTAGAGATGCAAGCATAGAAGCGCTTTTGAAGTGGAGTATTAGTAGTAGGTGCAGGCATGAGTCGGCCTATTTGCTTATGGACGAGATGCCTATATACACATAATTATTGATGTGAAAATCACATAACTATCTGTTTTTCTATCATTTTCCCAACAATAATTTGTTTACCCATCATATGTTGCTTTCATGAGAGATTCCACTAGAGAACACTATGACCCCGAGTATATTCACTTATATATTCAGAAAACTTATACTTACCTTGCTGTTCTTATTTGTCTTTTATTTTATTTTTCAATTTACAATTATCTATAATTATCTAGACACCTCATTTGCTTGCAAATAATGAGATCTAGGGGATTGACAACCCTCTTGCCCGCGTTGGGTGCAAGTTGTTTGCTCTTTTGTGTACAACCGCTGAAGGTGGTTGAGGATTGATATTCCTATTGGTTCGATAAATCTTGGTTTTATAACTAAGGGAAATACTTACTCGTATTGTGTTGCAGTTACCCGTTCCTCTTCACGGAAAACCCAACACAGATCACAAGTATCAGGAAAGATTACTGGCGCTGTTGCCGGGGAATATCATCACCAACTATCAAGTAACTTCACATAAATTATCATTCACTTGTTTTTCTTTTTTATTTGTTGTTATATTTTGCTTGATTCCAAAAAAATCAAAAATATAAAAATATTTACCTTTGCTTATTACTCATTTTCCTATTTTGCTTGTCACATTTGCTTGAAAGTTGTTATCATGTCTGAGTTTGAAATTAGTGGTACCTCTGCCTCTAGTGTGGAAGCCCTTGATTATCAAACTTCACCTTGCAATGAGAATGCTAAAAGAAATTTTGATGAAGTTTCTGATGAAAAGCTTGATTTTCTTGTGGATGATGATCCTTCTAAGGTAGAGCATAGCAATGTTGAGGACATCGCTTATCGTTAGCGTCTCGGTCAGCTAGGGATAAGAGATTAATTAGAAGTCGTTTGATTAATTGATTTTATCAGTCGACTGATAATCGACCATTCTTTGCTAATCCCATGTTCCTAACACTGAAATATGCTATATTAATCACCCAAAAAATATTGGATAGAAGTGTTACCTTGATTCCTAGCCCTTGAATCCTCGTATAATGACAAAAAATAGGGAAATAATACATATTGCACAACAAGGTCAACAAAAACAAAAATAAACATAGTGTTTTGCAAGCATAGTGCTAGGAATAGGCCTAACTTATCGGTAGATTCCCGTCGCTTGTGAGAGTGATAAATCGGCCCAAAAGATAAATGGTTAAGATAAGGCATAATATTATCGGTCACCCCATGAGTAGTGATGGATCGGACGATAAATTGTTGAATCGGAAGATTTTTTGAACAGTGGAACATAGTATGCAAACTAAGGAACTCCACATAGGTAGTGGTAATATTATTGGAAAGAATGTGATTCAAGATTTTTTTTCACTTATGCGAGATCTCTACCCTTGATAGGAGGCTATATTGTTGCTAGAACTAAAAGTTATGCGGATGATATATCTTTTATTATAGTACAATTGGAAAGACAATTTGTTCACATGCATCCTTTCATACAATGGTTGTTTCTAGAATTCTCTGATATTCATGAAACTTCTACCAAACGTCTAGCCACTATATTCCTTGTTCAAAAATTTAGTAATATCATGCAAGAGGCTAGAGATATATGTGCTCATTATAGGTTTAATGGTGAGTGCCCACCCATAGAGGGGATTCTTTATGAGATGGAAGAAATAAGAAAACTAAGATCCACTGGCTATATTGCTTATGATGAGAATCTTAGAAAGAAGGTTCCACTTAATGTCTCGTCCACATGCCGCGACCACTCTCTTGACCTATTTATCTTCTCGTATGCACACCACCATCGCCGCCGCCATCACTCTTGGGACCTAACCTAACTATCTTCAATGAACAATCTGATCATAAAATGACAGTTCATCATATCCGAACGACCACACCATCGATTACATCGAATTGATCCCAATCATGTGAGTAAGCTCACATGAACATGGTATTAGAGAGACAGAGAGGGGGGGGAGGGAGGGAGAGGGAGATATAGATATATAGATAGAGAGGGAGAGGGAGAGGGAGAGAGAGATTCATCTAGATACTACTATGGACCCTAAGGTCCTAATGGAACTACTCGCACATAGTGATGGAGACAACAAGGTTGATGAAGAAGCCTCTGACAATGAATTCCCCATCAATTAGAGCTCCGGAATAAGCCTCCATATTGGATCTTCGCGAAATATAACTTGCGGCGGCAGAAAAAACCTTCTAAAATATGGTGGAGAGTTTCAGTATTTGAAGGAATTTATGACGTGGAATGGATGAAAGGCGATGCAGGTGGGTCCCACACGGCCTAGGGCAAGCCATAGGGCTGGGGCATGCCAGGTGACCGTGTGGCTCACTTGGCTCCTCTCGATCTCCCTTGAAGATTCTTATGTCCTTCGTCCCCCCCCCCTCCCCAAAAAAATCATATTATTCGACAAGTTATTTTGACCTCCGTAGATATTGATTTTCTCTAAACCAAAAACAAGCAGAAAAACATGAACTGACACTGGTCATTAATTAATATGCTAATCCAGAAATATATATAGAGAGAGAAATGATAATATGATAGCATGAAACAAACATAAAACAGACTCCCTCCGTTCCTAAATATAAGTCTTTTTAGAGATTTCATTAGAGGACTACATACAAAGCAAAATGAGTGAATCTACATTCTAAAGTATGTCCATACATCCGTATGTAGTCTTTTAATGAAACCTCTAAAACTACCTATATTTTGGAACGGAGGGAGTAGATATGTTTGAACATATCACCCGCCTGCTGTGAAACACTCCAGTATCAACTGAACACACGTAGTACTTTTTTTAGGTGTGTTATACAATACTTGAAAGAAACATTATTATATCAATTGAACCTTGAAAGCATAAAAACAAGCTCTCCAAATTGTCCTAGAAATAACGTGAGCTTACGCCTTTTCACTAGTCTTGTCATGGGACACACCTCATGGGCACACCAACTAGAAATTCATCAGAATATTCGCCGCACCGAGTAACGCCGTGCACGGAAAATAATAATCCAGAAGTCATCTAGTCCCACGTGATATCCACCTACACGAGATCCACACCCTCCTCGCAGCTCCGCATCCCGCGTCTCACCTGGAAAAATGAAACACACCTTCCCCGCCACGTCATATATCTGTGCCATCCTTTCCCCAATTCTCCACCACACATCTCTCACCCGGCAGTCGGCACCCCGCATCACGCGGATCGCGGCTGCGCCCTAAGCCCTAAACCACACAACTATAAAGGCGGCCTCGCCCTACACGGCAAAACCATCAACATAATTTGGATCTAACTATCTTCTACTCCACCCACCGCCGCCACCACCACTCTTTAGACCTAACTATACTCTTCTGTGCACGCAACCATGGACATTGTTTAGATCTAACTATCTTCTCCTCCACCCACCACCGCCACCGCCATCAACATACTCTACATATCTTTGCCCTCATAATTATGAGCCATCGTCTATGTTTTCCTCTCATGTGAGATCCATGGTATTCCAAGTCACTGACGAGCCGCACCATCAGGCCATTCCTCATGCACCACAGTCGCTGCCCAACTGTTAGGCCATGCTCTGTTTACATCTCGGATGAAGACAACAAGATCCAAAGTGAAAGGTACGGGAAATGAATTTATTCACTAGGATCATAAAAGGTTTTGTTCATACTTTTTTATGAGGAGCATATTAGAACTAAATGCATGTTACTCGGGCTTGTGCGGAAATCTCATTGCTCAAGTTCAGTAAGTGTGTTAAGATGCCACTTTTGGAAAGGAGAAGTCGAGGTCTAAAATCAAATCTAAGGGAAAGTAATTTATTCACTAGGAGCATAAAACGTTTCCGTTGATACCATATTTTGTTTTTTCTACAGGGTCATATTAGAACTAAATACCTATTTTTGAGGCTTCTACAAAATTCTCATCGTTCAAGTGCAGCAAGTGCATTAGGGTGCCACTTTTGGAACGGAGAAGACGAAGTCTAAAATTCAAGGTAAGGAAAAGTAATATATTCACTAGGAGCATAAAAAGGATTATCTTGATATCATTTTTGTTTTTCCGAGGGAGCATATTAGAACTAAATGCTTATTTTCCAAGCTTTTGTGAAAATGTCATGGTTCGAGTGCAATAAGTGTGTTATGATACCACTTTTGGAATGGAGAAGACAAGGTCTAAAATCAAAGATAAGGAAAAGTAGTTTATGCAGTAGAACTATAAGAGGTTTCTATTGATACCATTTTTATTTTTCTAGGGAGCATTTTAGAACTAAATGCCTATTTTGCAGGCTTCTGTGAAAATCTCATTGTTCAAGCGCAATAAGTGTGTTAAGATGCCACTTTTGAAACGAAGAAGACGAGGTCTAAAATCAAAGGTAAGGAAAAGTAATTTATTCAATAGGACCATAAGAGGTTTCTATTGACACTATTTTTATTTTTCTAGGAAGCATATTGGAACTAAATGCCTATTTTGCAGGCTTATGTGAAAATCTCATTTTTCAAGTTCAATAAGCATGTTAAGATAGCACTTTTGGAACGAAGAAGACGAGGTCTAAAGTCAAAGGTAAGGAAAAGCAGTTTGTCCACTAGGAGCATAATAGGTTTCTTTTGATACCATTTTTGTTTTCCTAGGGGGGCATACTATAACTAAAAGCTTATTTCCAGGCTTATGTGAAAATCTTACTGTTCAAGTGCAATAAAATCTTCAACTAGAATTACACCAAGGTGGTCTTTTGAATTATGTGTCTTTTTCTTTGTTGCGAAACTGAAATATGTGTGTATGATGATGAACTTGTACTCCCTCCGTTCCTAAATATAAGTTTTTTAAGCGATTTCACTAAGGGACTACATACGAAGCAAAATGAATGAATCTACACTCTAAAGCATGTTTATATACATCCGTATGTATTTCTCTAATAAAATCGCTAAAAAGACTTATATTATGGAACGGAGGGAGTATGAAGTAACCAATCAAGGGCACATCTATCCAACAGAACAACCACCTCACTTGTTATTTACAAGAAATTTCAGCCTATTGTTACTAGCTTGCAATGTCTCTCTAGTACACATCCACCTCTGCTGCATGATCCTATTTTGAACCATGCTCGAGATTTGCCTCGATAATCCGGCAAAGTTTATGTTGCATGTTCTGGTGATCATGTAACTACGATTTCATGAACACTTTTTTATGCCCACTGTTAGAAGCATATTATTATCATGGTGAAAAAAAATGAAAGGTTGTTGTCCAACCAAAATTCGTTCCCCCACCCACCCACCGGCCAGCAGTGAATGCCCTTTCAGCGATTAAAACCCGTCGTCCCGTCAAATGTCCAGAAATGGGAAACAGACAAAGCCCTTTCCAGCCCGCCCCCAAAAACCCCCACCTCCTTCCTCGCCCTTGCCGCCTCCTCCCTCCTCTCGCCGCGCTGATCAGAAAAAGCAAAAGCCAGAGCGCAGCAGAGCCCACGACGCGCAGCGCAGCAAGGAGGGGCGGCGGGCGCGCGGAACCGGCCTCATCCGCCGCCAAAACCCCGGCGGCCCCGTCGGCGGCGCACCCATCCCCGGCCCCCGGCGAGGAAGGACGAGGTGCGGCGCGGCCCCACCGGCGGCCTGCTGTGAACCCCTCTGGTTCTCGCGCCGGAGGGGACGAAAATGGTAAGTAAGATCCCTCGCGATGCCCTGTTCCGGAACGAAGCCGGCGAGAGGGGAAACAGGTGGTGGTTGGAGCGTGCCGTTCAGGGCTTTCTGCCGCGCAGAGTGCGTGCACCGGAGCGCGCCGCCCCGGAAGAATCCCCCTTTCTCCGTTTTAGGTTTTGTCCGCTTCTGGGAGTTGGGTAGGGTAATGTCGGATTCTGGAAGGCGTTTGAGCCGATCCGAAGGAATTTGCTGAAACTTTGACAAGGAGCACTATGGTTTCGTGGGATTTTAATACCGGAGGAAGATAAAAAAGAGAGGGTATTGTTGATTTGGTACTAATGTGTGAACAACTACTCGTACATGTTACTGAGTTTTCCTGTGGGATGGTACCGAAATAGTTAACCTTTTTACTTACACCGGGCCAGTACATGTTTCTGGAGTCAGCGTGCTATGGTGAAAATGGCCAATTGTTGAACTGTCCTGTTACAGCTACTGTTAATTCATTGCATCGGTGCCCAGCAATTTGTTGCCCTGTTGACAATAAACCTGTTATTTGTGAACAACCTCATGTGTTCAGTCTATTGCTAGATATACTATGAACTGTAGACCACGCCTCTACATGCTCTTCTTGAAGAGTTATACAGAACAAACTGTTCTTTGTCGGATTTTTTTTACAGAACAAACTGTTTCATCCAGTAACACTGTGTTTATACTTCTAAGGTACAGTGTTTAGTTGGATCACAGAGTTCTCAGTTCGCATATGGTAATTTATGGTAAATAGCAGTATGTCATGTGCTGTTATGAAGAGGAAGCAGATGAAATCTAATCATTGGTGAAACATTGCATTTTTACACATGTTTTGGGAATTAGATATTTTTATTTCTGCATTACTGAAGTGTGTCTCATTTCTATTTCTTCAGGTTTTTTCTGCACAAGATCCTCAGACAAGTAATCGTGGAAAAGAAAGGCATGGGAAAACCATTGATGAGGAAGGCAGCAGAGTGAGCTGCAATTACTGCGGTAAGGTGGTTTGTACTTACAACCGTCTAGAGCAACATGTAGCAGGCATCAGGGGCAATGTTCGTCCATGCAACCTAGTACCAGACAGTGTCAGGACAAGCTTAAGGGCTTCACTTGTGGATCGCAAGAAAGGTCGGATGCTCAGACAAACGAAGAGACTGAAGCATGAACATGATGAGGTTTCTCATAAAAGCCCAGCCCTTCCATCTGCTCAAGTCCAGCAACCAAAGCTACAACCAACTGTGTCCAGTAACAACCGCTGCTTTCTTCATTATCCACCGGATTTGACGCAGCCCAAGGAAATCACATATAATTCTTGTCAACTGAAACCCAAGGTTGAGGCAAGTGATTACTTCGATTCTCCGTCAGCAAAATCAATTGGGAAGTTCTTCTTCGAAGCTGGACCTGAGCCTGGTGTTCTCCATTCATCATCTCTGAAGGAGATGGTTGTGTTTCCCCATGGGCCTGGGGCTGTAATAATGCCTACGTACGAAGCTGTTCTGCAGGAGCAACTAAGAGAAACTGAGAACCGCGCAAAGGAACTCAAGCAGGAGTGGCAAACAAGTGGCTGCACTGTAATTGTGGATAGTTGGAAGAGCAAGTCCGGCAAAAGCTTTGTAAGTGTCCTGGTGCACTGCAGCAAAGGTATGCATTTCCTCAGATCCATTGACGTCTCTGAAATCACTGAGGACTTGGATGAGCTAGAATCAATGCTTTCTCGCGTGGTTGATGATGTTGGTGCCCATAACATTGTTCAGATTATCACAAATGATGTGTCGCCCCATATGCAGATTGCACGGCAGTATGTGCTAAATAAATATGATGAATTTTTCTTTGTGCTATGTGCTGACCATTGCATCAACCTTCTGCTGGAGAAAATAGCAGCTCTCAAGCATGTCAGTAAAGTCCTAATAAAGGCAAGGGATATCACAAGGTTTTTATATGGCCATGCATTGCCAATGAAACTAAAAGGAAGATATGTTCAGGAGGAGATTTTGAGCAGTTCTTACCTGAACTTTGTTGCAGCGTTCATCACATTAGAGAGGTTAATTTCTGCAAGAGTAGGTCTGGTGCAGATGTTCAGCTCGCCTGAATGGGTTCCCTCTGGTTGGGCTTGTCTTGATTTGTTCGAGCGTATCCAGCGCATAGTAAAGACAGACGATACATTTTGGCATGCTGCTGCCCAAGTCGTGAAGGTTACAAACCCACTTGTCAGGGTGTTGTCTAAACTGGAATCTGATATCTGTCCGATGGGTATCTTGTATGAAGCCATGGATGGTGCAAAAGAAGAGATACATGTCAATATTGGAGATGAAAGTGAGCTTTATTGGGGTATGATTGACAGGATATGGGATGGTTACTTGCATAGCCCTCTCCATGCTGCTGGTCATATGCTAAACCCAAGGATCTTTTATGCAGCTGGATTCCATGCTGATACTGAGATCAGCAGCGGCATCGCGGCCTGTACAATCCAACTGGGCAAGGCTCATTACAATGCCAGAAAAGCGTCTGCACAATTGGAAGTGTATGAAAAGAAGTTGGGCTATTTCGACACAGATCCAGCAATGCAGCAAATCATGGAATTACCACAAGGTAAGCTTCACCCTAACCTCTTGCAAAATGCCCACTCCCAAACAAGCCGCTGAAGGTAGTGCCAGTTCTGTGTCATATGTAGTGGATTTTTTCATTGTTTTGTTTGTGGGAAGGGTATCTTTAGAGCGAGCAGGGATAGTGTCACGAGGGGCTCCATGATATCTGATAACTGATGTGTGCATTTGTGCACCCTAATACAATGCGCCAACATATTTAGTTAGAATGTGAACATGGCACAAATATATCATGTCATAACTCATAAGGGCACATCTATTCAAAGTCAGAGTGTGTAGAATGTTCAACTTGTCTGCATTAGCCTAACTTGTCAACATGGTTGTTTAAATAAATAGCAGAGAAGTTAAAAGGTTTACAGATGAATGTGTAGAATGGTCAACTTCTCTGCATCAGCCTAAGCTTGTCAACATAGTTGTTTAGTTAGGAGTATGTTGCAAGTTGCAAACTGGAGTATATGGGCCTGCTTAGACTGTATCGCAGCCTTCTCTTCTACTGTTTTTACTTTAACTTTCAAACCCAAACACTTGCACCCACTAAGATCATCACCACTTCATCCGTTCACATCATGCTACATGAATTGCGAGTACCTTCTGACCGTGTCTCACTTGACATCGCAGTTCAATGGTGGTCGACGCACGGGGCACGCGTGCCGGACCTGCAGACCCTGGCGAGGCGGGTCCTGAGCCAGACGTGCTTCGGCGCCACCAGGTACAACATGGACTGGAGCCTGTCGGAGAAGCTGCACGCCGAGTGGGATGAGATGACGCCGCCCGAGCAGGAGAGGCTCCGGCAGAAGGAGTACGTCCACTACAACCGCGTCCTCGCCGGCGCCGCCCCGCTCCTGCACGGCTCCTCCGTGAAGCAGCACGACAGGGTCACCATAGTGCTGCAAGACTGGATCAGACCGCAGAAATAGGCTGCTGGACGGCGCTCAGTTCAGCCTGGAACAATGCCTTCGCCTCCTCCGTTTTGTTTGCTACTAGTATCTGTGTGCGCTACTGCAATGGTTTGCAGCAGTAATCTGTCGAATGCCCACCTGTGGCTTGCTCTTGTGCTATCGTGGTCTGAATCTCCAGGTTTTTTTATTTCTTGAGCTCCTGCTGGATTACCATGTTAGTTATGTTCTGTTGAAACCCTGCTGAATTTCCAAGTTATCATTAGTATGTTGGAGAAACCCTGCTGAATTTCCAAGTTATCATTAGTATGTGTGGAGAAACCCTGCTGAATTTCCAAGTTACTATTAGTATGTGTGGAGAACATATCGTTGCTTTGTTGGTAAACTGTGCGGATGCGCAGTGCACCCACCTAGGATCCACTCTCGGGCTCAGGTTGTTTCTTCTATAAATAAAATAAAAATAGGGTCAATGATATTCATCATACGTGTAGGCTTTAAAGGGGCCTTGCCGCACATTCCATGTGATATCTACGTAAAACAGCCCGCACGCCTTCGTGGAAGCTCCTATGCAGCGCTGCAGACGCCCGTTAACGGTCTGGAACCTACATCCTGCTAGCATGGACCGGCCCACTAGAGTGATGTCCAGTTTTTTTATTGTTTTTTGTTACGAAAAAATATAAAATCAAAAAAGGTTTACAGATTTAAAGAAAAAAGGTTCATTCATTTGAAAAAAAGTTCATATCTTTAAAAAAGGTTCATCAATTTTGAAAAAAGCTCATTGAAAATGAAAAAAAAAGTTCATCCAATTTAGCAAAAGTTCATTAAATTTTTAAAAAGTACAATAAATTTAAAAAAATTTGAAGAAAAGTTCATGTATTTTTTTTAAAAGTTCAATAAACTGACAAAATGTTCATTAAACTGGAAAAAAGTTCATAAATCTTTAAAAAGTTCATCCATTTTCAGAAAGATGTTCATCAAATTTCAAAAAAGTTCATCAATATTCAAAAAAAATCATCAATCTTAAAAAGTATTCATTGCAATTTAAAATAAATTCATCGATATTCAAATAAGTTCATAGAATTTTCAAAAAAAAACATCACAAGCGCCTAGATGGGCCGGCCCAGTTCGAGCAAAACAGCGAACCCCCGCCCGTGGTGCCAAATAGGAAACGCCCGCCTTTGTTCAAGCAAAACAGCGAACCCCCGCACGTTCGGGCATCCACCTTGCGGCCCACACGTCCGTGCGTCCCACCTAGCGACCCGCACAACCCTCCTCCCTCGTCACAAACTAAAGTAGGTCTCCCGCGAGAGAATCGCCACCCCAAACCTCTTAACCTCTCTTCCATCTCCCACCACCAGATTGGCTTCTTTCCCTACCCCTCCTCGTGTTTCCCAAGTTGCCATGACAACCACAGCAAAACCCTAGCACCGCCTAGCCGAAAACACGACAACGAATTCCTCAAGGTGGGAAACCTCATGAATCCGGCCGTTCTCCTCTCCCCTTCCCTTACAAATTCCTACATATTTTCAAACAAATCTGACACAAAGGTGTGTGTCATTCAAAATTGCCATGCTTGCCGCTCACGAATAGTTGGTAGAAGTTGGATGTGTGAAATTGCCACCATGTTGTCCTAAATTTGATCTGCATCTTAGTTGCCATGTGGTTGGCAATGCATTCTCGCATGTGTCCACTTCTAGAAAATTTTGTCATGTACATGATGATATGTTTGCCATGTTTTCAGTATTGCACTGCCATGTCTAACCAGCTAACATTTGCCATGTATGTGGAATAGCAGTCGCAATGAGCAGCACAATGCTAACATAGATGGGCAGTGAAATAACAACCAAATGGACATTGGAAAACTCAGTTAAAGTAGTTGCCACGTAGCATCAATTAGAGTTGCCATGTATCATCAACTAGACTTGCCATGTAGCATCAACTCCAGTTGTTTACACATTTTTTATAGTTGCCATGCATCATCAACTAGAGTTGCCATGTATCATCAACTAGAGTTGCCATGTGTAAACAACTGGAGTTACCATATCTGAACAACTATAATTGCCATCTTCAGTGGCAAAAATATAATTGGGATTCCCATAAAAATCGCCATGGGCTGCTAATGCTTTCATATTGTAGCACAAAGGGTAGTTGCCATGAGCCCTACACAAGCATGTCAAAAAGTGGGTTGTAGGCAAGTAGGGAGTTATCTGCTAACTAAAGTAGCATGGCAAACTGGTAAGTTGTTACACAGATATAGTTGTCATGCTTGCACCACATAAACATAGAAATTAAGCAAGAGATATTTGCCATGTGGCCTTGCAAAAAAGCTTGGCAACAAACAATGTTTTGGAACATGAAGAGCAAGTTGCCACCTGCTAACTAAATACACTGTGCAGTTGCCTCGTAACATTAAAAAGACAAGGCAAATAATGGTTTGGAGTAAAAGAGGGAAACACCATATGCTTTTAAGCACCCTAGGTAGTTGCACTATATCACTACAAAAGACATGGCAAATGACAGTTTGGGGTAAAGAGGAAATTGACATCTGGTTCTAAGCACGCTAGGCAGAAGCAGACGATCGGGGGGGGGGGGGGGGGGGCGTGCGGGCGTGACTACAATTCCACAATACGTCGGGGGTGGCATGGACTCCTGTGTGTGCGCAAACGAGTGTCAGGGCGAACTGTGAAACGCCCACACACATGATGATGCCTACGTGGCACACAAAGGTCATCAGACACTGTCAAGATTCATGCAAAATAGAATCAACGTGGATAAACGTGTGTTGGGGAAGTGCAAACCTGCCATACATGCGGGCTTTATCATTTGGGTAAAAATATGCCGCCAAGGGCTAGATAGTATGTTATGACATAAACAGAGTAGTATTCCCTTCGTTTCTAAATATAAGTATTTTTAAAGATTTTATTAAATACTACGGCGGAGCAAAACAAGTAAACTATGCTATAAAGTATTTTTATATACATCTGTATGTAGTCCGCAGTAGAATCTTTAAAAAGACTTATATGTATGAACGGAGGGAGTGTATTCTACTGCCAGTTAGTTTTATTTCCAGACAGTACATAGTAGATTAGCCTTTTTGTTAGTGTAATGTGGATTAGCTAGAGCTTCCATGCTCACTAGGTACACCAATCATATTTTTTTTGCGAAGAGGTACAACAATGATCTGAACATACAAACATGACGGTAAGGAGTTATTGCAATCTCCTCTAAGAAGTACGAGTACTAATCAACAAGCCAATCCCAATCTCCAATATGGAACACAAATCTGCTCACTGAATCCCAATTTGCTGCACCAAATCCGTTCCTTGTCGCTTAGAACTTAGAAGCAAGCCTCCAGCAGGCAGCAGCAACAAAGGGCAGCCAAGCTGTCAAAACACAAAGAGAAGAAAACAAAAATGCATGTCAGCAAGCTGGTGTCGCTGTACATAATTACACTCGTATTTCTACAAATTGCACAGTACATAAATGAATATACGTTGTACGCCCGTAACAAGACAAACAAGGAATACAGCCTGTCCAAGCATGATCTCAATTCTGTAGCAGTTAATTTTTGGATAAATCCCTCTGGAAATATGAAAAGGTTTCAGAAAATATTGACCTTAAGCTGGTGTCATCTCAATAAACATGTAAAGTACTCCCTCGTTCCTAAATATAAGTCATTTAAAAGATTTCAGTACTGGTCTACGAAGCAAAATGAGTGAATCTACACTTTAAAACATGTCTATATACATCCGTATATAATTCATTAGTGAAACCTCTAAAAAAGACTTATACAATTTAGAAACGGAGGGAGTAGTATCTAATTCATCATTTACAAATCATAAATATCTTTCCGCACCAGAAGACCTAGCGTGACTAAGGAGACTAGGAGGTTGGCTGAGGCAACCACCCCTAGTGACAGACAGATCACAACGGCAGGGAAAAGTCACGAGTGGAGGGATGCGGGGCCGAGGTCACCCACCAACGAACCCAACCCACTCCCTCTCCCTCCCTCCCGGCCACACAAAACGCCGACCCCCCAACCCAACGTCCACTCCGACGCCGACGACCCACCGGCGACGGCGAGCCCAATCTGGCTTCAGTTGAGAGATCTAACGCGATACTACTATAACCAAGACGAAGGACGAAACTGAGAGGAAGAGGGAGTGGGCTTAGTCTTGTCTTACCATCCCTCCATGAAGGAGGGGCCGCTGCTCTGCTGCTGCCGCGGCGGCTGCTGGGCGTACTGAGGCGGGTACCCCTGCTGCGGGTACCCTTGCTGCGGCGGGTACCCACCCTGCTGTGGCGGATACCCACCCTGCTGCGGCGGCGGGTATCCCTGGGGAGGGTAGCCCTGCCCCTGCCCCGGCGGTGGGTACCCGGCCGGAGGGTAGCCTGCCGGCGGGTACTCCTCCTTCCCTGGATACCCTGAGCAGAAACAAATCAACGCACGCGGGTTACTCGAAAAGATAATACGGTGGATAACAGAAGCAGCGGCGAGGTTATAGTATTCGGTCGAGATGTGAAAGGAGGAGGGAACTGAGGAGGAGACGGACCTTGCTGTGGAGGCACGCCGACGGGGGGCTGCTGCTGGCCGTAGTAGCTCATGGCGGCGGTTAATTCCCCGTGCTTCCCTGCGAGGGACGACGACGAGAGAGAGGCAGCGAAGGAGACAAGGAGGCGGCGAGCTCTATGGACCTGTATGTTATGCTCTATGGGCAGCGAAGGAGACAGGTGGGCAGATATTACAGTATTAGGTGGAACAGACGGCAAAGTGGAGCCCGTTTGAGTTGGCGACGTTGGGCGCAGCGGGGCCGCAGCAAGGTGGTTGTACCGCACTCGCGCGCCTTGCCGCGTCCGCGGCGGCGGGGATTTATTTTCAAAAATACAACGATTTTTTTTACCAAATTCGAAAACCATATGTTAAAATAGAAAAATAAAATAAAAATAATACCCGGTCGGCCTCTAGTTGGCCGAAGGGGGCCTGTCAGCCGACGAAAGGTTGAAGTGGGCCGGTCAGCCCACGGTGGCTGGTCGAAGAGGGCCCCTCGGCCTACGCGAGGCCAAAGAGCCCGTGATAAGGCCAACATAGCCCTTCTTCCCTCTCACTTGTTGGCTCCTCTTCTCTCTCTCGTTTTTCTTCCCTCGTTTTGCCCCCCTCCGATCTCCTCCATCCTCCACCCATTTCCCTATTCAATCCGGTAAAACAGTAGATCATACCCACCTCCACCGGCCTACCTACGGTCTCATTTTGTGCCATGGGGTAGGTAGTTTTTTGTTCGTTTGGAGGAGCCATGGTGGGGTGGTGGAGGTGTGGATGCTGAGGAGGTGGTGTGGTGGAGAGGAAGAAGAAGGGGAAGAGGAAGAAGAAGTCGTCGAAGGTATACCGATTTTTTATTATAGGTTTATTTTTGTATAAATTTGTTCGTTGCGAATAATGACAAGCTAGCAATGTCTGTTAGGTGAAAATGTCTGAATCCGTAAATTTGACTGTTTATTACGGCCCTGGTAATGTTTGATATAATGAGTTGGGGGTTGATCTTAGCGAGTTTAAAAAAGGGGTCATGACACTTTCAGACCCGGACAGACTGGACATTAGGCAGTTGAGCACTGGTTGACTACTAGTTTTGGGCTGGATCCTGAAGTCTGTTCCGTCAGTATTCATGCATTGTGGACCAAATCTTATAAAAATGTCAAGTGGAGTTGATGCCGATAGATAGGAGCCAACATTGATTGTCCCTGTTAAGTCGTTCCAGAGACCGAAGAATCCACCCATATGCTCTAGTGCAACCGGTGGCGAAGGAGGAGAATTTCATACAAGTCAATGTGGGGTATGAACCAGGCTAGGGTAGTCAAGTGGGTAACGAAATTTATGTGTCTGGGTCACAGCCACTGGATGTGGATGCTAGCCAAGCCGACAAAGAGTCAGATTATGTGCCACACAATGTTAGTGGTCATGATACTGGGTAGAGTATTCAGTCGATAGTATTAGCTGGCTCTGGTGTTGCTGATGTGGATGAGGAAGGCGATGAAATGCAGAGGGTGATGGAGGAAGAGGACGAGGATGGGTTCGCGGAGGATCTGGATTCTGAAAATTCCGAGGATGAAGTGGAGGTATCGATTCCTTCTGCATGGGATCAGGACATATCCGTCGGCATTACTGTCAACGATGGCCATGAGACTCCATGGCAATATAATCTGAACCAAGTCCAGATCGGGGCTATGTTTGACACAAAGAAAAAAATGAAGTATGCGGTGATAAAGTGGGCTATGTCTATGCAGAGGGTTTTCCGGACACACATATCGACTTCAAAAAATATACCGGTTGAAACAGGTTGTCCTGGGAAGGTGCACGAGCACGTGCCGGAGTATAACATCCACTAGGTTGTCGACAATCTGGTTCCACATAATTGTGTGAGAAAAAACCTGTTGGTTCGTCATTCAAATGTGACTTCAACTCTCATAGCGCAACTCATGTATATTGAGATAGTTGAGAAGAAAGATATGGAAGCAAAACATATCCAGAAAGCAGTGACGGTCAGATGGAATTATGACATTCCATATGGGAAGGCTTGGAGGGCTAAGCAGAAGGCTATGGAGGAAAGGTTTGGGACGTTCTTCGACTCATATGATAATGTTGTCTGTCTCCTTGACATACTGAAGGAGAGGAATCCCGACACTTACGTTAACATACAACACATGAGGTTGGATATTACACTAAATTACAAGGTGTTGGAAATATTGCCCCGACCAAAAAAAAGACGGTGCTTTCACATCGACGAGTGCTTCCACATCGACGACTGCGACAACAGTAGCAGGAGGTGGTCGTGGCAGTCGTGGTGGACGTGGCAGTCGAGGCCGAAGGGGTGGACGAGGAATAAATAACTCAGAAGCTACACAATGTGTCGGCCTACGTTTTAATTTATAATATGTATGCACTATGTTTTAATGTGTAGTATGCGGGACTACGTTTTAATTTATAATATGTTTGCGCTATGTTTTAATGTGTACTATGTCGGACTACATTTTTATTTAATATGCAAATTTGAGAACAATTTTCGAACATGAGCTTAGTAAAAAAAATAATTACTCATACTACTGGATAATTATGCTGCATAATTCAATAAAAATTCTAGTACTGGATAGTTCAATACAAATTCAACCATTACATACTCGATAGGTCTACTACTGGATAGTTTAATACAAATTCAACCATTACATACTGGATAGTTCTACTACTGGATAGTTCAATACAAATTCAACCATTACATATTTAAAATTTATCACAGATCTCCTTCAACTTCTTCACCTTGTCCTTATAACCATGGTTCTGTTTCATCATATCAGAAATAACGTACTCCAACTTTTTCTTCTCTTCCTTCATTTGGTCTCTTTCTAGCACAAGATGGCCCCTCTCCTTCTCTGCCTTTGCCCTAAGTACCTGATGTAGATTGGTGCAAGCATGGTTTGCCAAATTTTTCTTCTCAATCTCCTCTTTCAGATCACTCATAGCCAACCTAGCACTGCCAAGATGATTAATAGCCTCCTCCTTGTCAGCCACCATTTTTGCAAAATCAAGTTTGAAAAATCTAAGCTCTTCCTCCATCTTCCTCTTTTCTCCAATTCTTTGAAATTTTCTTCAAGCAGCTTCAGATTTTCTCTGATTCTGTCATCGTTTTGTTTGTCATGCATGCTCCACAATTGACCTATGCAAAACTGCATAGCAACTGACCACTTATGGTCTATCCACTCCAGATAGCTGCACTTTTCTTCTGCCTAAAATTCAAAACAATTTCAGTGATTAACATACATGAAATTAAGTGGAGCAGAAACTAACTAAGATTAACTAATTACAGTGCAACATACCTTCTCCTTTGCATAAGCAAGAAAACGCCGGCGAGTGTCAGTAGATTGAAATGCAACTTGCCTGAGGCAAGGCTCTAGATGTAGACAACGGGAAGATAGTTCATGAGCAATGCCACTCCATTTATAGCATGGGATAGTTCTAGGAAGCTAAAAACAGAAGACATCGAACTATTATGAAATCCCGAAATGAAGAACCCTAAACCTATTAACCATAAATGCTGGAATGCCGAAATTAACGTACCTGGCTGGTCACACTATCGTCATCCCAAGAAGAGCTTGATCCCTCGCTTCAAGAGACCATGGCAGATTAATCGGCACACATAAATATTTATACTACTTAATTAACATACCTAAATATATCCAAAACCAAACCTAAAAATATTTAAACTACTTAACTAAGTCACCTAAATATATCCAAATCAACCGGAGCATACGTGAATGATTGTTGAATTTTACCCTTAAAATGTGCGAGGAACGACTAACTAACAAACGAGGAACGACCACCACCTTTATCCACACCTCCACCTCCACCACCACCATCACCACTATCCCCTTTTTCACTCCTCTCCACCTTCTTCTTCCTCTAACCACACCACCTGCTCACCATACACACCTCCACCACCCCACCACCATCGCACAAAATGAGTAGTTAGGCCCGTGGAGATGGGTATGATCTATGGTTTTAGCGGATTCAATAGGAAAATGAGTGGAGGATGGAGGAGATCGGAGGGGGAGCAAAATTAGTGAAGAAAAACAAAAGAGAGAAGAGGAGACAACAAGTGAGGAGGAAGAAGGCCCCGGTCGGCCTTATCAGGGGCTCTTCGGCCTCCTGGAGGCCGACTGGCCCTCTTCAGCCAGCCACGTGAGTCAACAGCAGCTCTTCGGCCACCCATGGGCCGATCGGCCCTCTTCGGCCTCCCGCCGGCCGACAGGCCCCCCTTTGGCCAAGCAGAAGTCGAGGGGGTATTATTTTTGATTATTTTCCATTCCGACATATGGTTTTCGAATTTGGTAAAAAAATCGTCGTAGATCGCTAAGCGGAAACATTGAGAAATGCGGTTGATGTAGTCAAATGTCTTTGCAATCCAATCATGATCCATCCCACGATCCAATCACGAACGTCCCGATCAAGTGCCGAACGGACGACACCTCCGTGTCCAATACACATACAGCTCGATGACGCCTTCACCACCTCGATCCAGCGAGCATGGGTGAAGTAGTAGCTGAGTTCTCCGGCAATAGGACGGTGTGGTGGCGGCGGTGGTGGTGCTATTCCGGCACGGCTACATCGAGCGCTACGGAAACCACAAATGGAGAAAAATTGATCTAGGGAGAGAGAGGGGCGCCAAGGGCTTGGTGTGTCCTCTTGGGGCGCCCCTCCCCTTTATATATAGGTGGAGGGGCGTGGGAAACAGCCCCTCCAAGCCCTAGGTCGCAGCCAAGGTGGTAGGAGGTGGAATCCTAGTCCTCCTCCTTCCCTTCCATACAAAGATGGACTTTCCATCTTTCCCAACTGGATGGGCCTTGAGGGCGTTGTGTGCCTGGCCCAATAAGGCCAGGGAGCCTCCCCTCAACCCATGCAAACCCTTGGGACATGGTGGAACCCTTGATGGACTTACAGACTCCTTCGGAAGTTTTTGGAACCTTCTAGAAGCTTCCGGGTACAATACCAAAAAAACTTGAAACTTTTCCGGTAGCCAAAATATGACTTCCCATATATAGATTTTTACCTTCGGTCCATTCCGGAGCTCCTCGTGATGTCTGGATATCATCCGAGACTCCGAACAACATTCGGTCACCAACACAATAACTCAACTATGTCTATATCGTCACCGAACGTTAAGTGTTTAGACCCTGTGGGTTCGATAACTATGCAAACATGAACGAGACACCTCTACGGTCAATAACCAATAGTGTGACCTGGATGCCCATATTGGTTCCCACACATTCTATGAAGATCTATATCGGTCGAACCAATGATGTCAAGGACTCAGTTAATCCCGTATCCAATTCCCTTTGTCCATCGTAATATTACTTGCCCGAGATTCGATCGTCGGTATCTCCATACCTAGTTCAATCTCCGACCGTCACTAAATCCTTATCCACATTGCTTGCAAGCTTATTGTGATTTTGTATTACCGAGTGGGCCTCGAGATACCTCTCCGTCATACGGAGTGACAAATCCCAGTCTTGATCCATGCCAAATCCACAGTCACCCTCAGAGCTACCTGTAGAGCATCTTTATAGTCACCCAGTTATGTTGTGACATTTGATAAACACATGTCATTCCTCCCGTGTTGGTGAATTGCATGATCTCATGGTCATAAGAACAGATACATTGACATGCAGAAAGCAATAGCAGTAAACTGGATATGATCAAACGCTATGCTTAAGGTCTGGGTCTTGTCCGTCACATCATTCTCCTAATGATGTGATCCGTTTATCAAATGACAACTCGTGTCTATGGCTAGGAAACCTTAGCCATCGTTGATCAATGAGCTAGTCCAGTAGAGCCTTACTAGGGGCACGATGTTGTTTATGTATCCACACATGTGCTTGAGTTTCCAATCAATACAATTATATCATGGATAATAAACGATTATCATGAGCAAGTAAATATTATAATCACTACTTTATTATTGCCTCTAGGGCATATTTCCAACATGTATTCCGTATATAGTCATATGTGATTGCGATAAGAACTTGCATACCATGTTTTGTCCTACCCTCACGTGGCAGCGGGGTCCTAATGGAAACGAAGGGATATTAATGCCTCCTTTTAATAGAGAACTGGAACAAAGCATTAACACATTGTGAATACATGAACTCCTCATACTACGACGATTGATACGTCTCCAACGTATCTATAATTTTTGATTGTTCCATGCTATTATATTATCTGTTTTGGATGTTTTATATGCATTAATGTGCTATTTAATATTATTTTTGGGACTAACCTATTAATCTAGAGCCTAGTGCCAGTTCTTGTTTTTTTCCTTGTTTTTGAGTATTGCAGATAAGGAATATTAAACAGAGTCCAAAAATACCAAAAATATACGGAATGATTTTTCTTGGACCAGAAGAAACCTGCCAGACTTGGAGAGTGGGGCAGGAGACCTGCTCGGAGACGACAAGCCTACACGGCGCCCCATAAGGGGGGCGCCCCCGTGGCTTGCGCCCCCCTGCAGGCCTCCTAACCCTAATCCTCCTCCTATAAATTTCCAAATATTCCCCCAATACGAAAAATCAACAAAAAATACTTTTCTGCCGCCGGGAGCCTTTGTTCCCGTGAGATCCAATCTGGGAGCCTTTTTTGGTAATCTATCGGAGGGGGAATTGGTCACGGAGGGCATATACATCAACTCCATTGCCCCTCCGATCATGCGTGGGTAGTTCACCACTGACCTCCGGGTCCATAGCTAGTAGCTAGAAGGCTTCTTCTGATCTCTTTGTTCTTCCATGTCATGTTCTTCATGATCTTCATGAAGATCTATCCAATGTAATACACTTTTGCGGTGTGTTTGTCGAGATCCAATGAATTGTGTGTTTATGTTCAGATTATCCATGAATACTATTTGATTCTTCTCTGAATTCTTATATGCATGATTTCATATCTTAGCAAGTCTCTTCAAGTTATTAGTTTGGTTTGGCCAACTAGATTGGTAATTCTTGCAATGGAAGAAATGCTTAGTTTTGGGTTCAATCTTGCAGTGTCCTCACCCAGTGACAAAGTAGGGGTAGCAAGGCACACATTGCATTGTTGCCATCAAGGATAAAAAGATGTGGTTTTCATCATATTGCTTGAGTTTGTCCCTCTACATCATGTCATCTTACCTCATGCGTTACTCTGTTCTTCATGAACTTAATACTCTAGATGCATGCACGAGTCGGTCAATGTGTGGAGTAATAGTAGTAGATGCAGGCACGAGTCGATCGATGTGTGGAGTAATAGTAGTAGATGCAGAATCGTTTCGGTCTACTTGACACGGATGTGATGCCTATATGCATAATCATTGCCTTGGATATCTTCATAATTATTCGCTTTTCTATCAATTGCTCGACAATAAGTTTTTTACCCATCGTATTATTTTCCTTCATGAGAGAAGCCTCTAGTGAAACCTATGGCCCCCGGGTCTATTTTCCATATTATACTTTCAGATCTATAAACCGAAAATACCAAAAATATATTGCTTCCATTTATTTACTTTTGTTTTACTTGTTGTTCTAGCAATCTTTTATATCCATCTCTATCATATCTCATCCTTGCAAATAACCGTGAAGGGATTGATAACCCCTTTTTAGTGTTGGGTGCAAGTGTTTGATTGTTTGTGTAGGTGCGAAGATTGGGGCCTTGCTTGTTCCTCCTACTGGATTGATACCTTGGTTCTCAACAAACTGAGGGAAATACCTATCTACGTTGCTGCATCACCCTTTCCTCTTCAAGGGAAATCCAACACAAGCTCAAGTAGTAGCAAGAAGGATTTCTCGCGCCGTTGCCGGGGAGGATACATAGCAAGATCAAGCCTACCAAGTACCCATCACAAAATCATATCTTGCCTTTTCTTTATTTTCCATTTGTGTCTCGTTTTCCTCTCCCCCAATTCTAAATAAACGATTTTCAGAAAATACCAAAAATGTTTGCCTTTTTATTCGCCCTTCTTCCGTTCGTCTTTTCGTTTTCTTGCTTGTGTGATAGATTGCTTACTTTGTCACAATGACTCAAGAGAATACCAAGTTATGTGACTTTTCCACTACTAATAATAATGATTTTATTAGTACTCCGATCGCTCCCGCCACTAGTGCGGAATCTTATGAAATTAATGCTGCTTTGCTTAATCTTGTTATGAAAGAACAAATTTCTAGCCTTCCTAGTGAAGATGCCACATCCCATCTAAATACTTTCATTGAGTTGTGTGATATGCAAAATAAGAAAGATGTGGATAATGAAATTGTTAAATTGAAGCTATTTCCTTTCTCACTACTAGATCATGCTAAAACTTGGTTTTCATCTTTGCCTAAAAATAGTATTGATTCATGGAATAAGTGTAAAGATGTTTTTATTTCCAAGTACTTTCCGCCCGCTAAGATTATCTAGGGACGATATAATAAATTTTAAGCAACTTGATCATGATCATGTTGCACAATCTTGGGAGAGGATTAAACTAATGATTATGAATTGCCCCGCGCATGGTATGAGTTTACGGGTGATTATACAATTTTTATTATGCGGGATTGAATTTTCCTTCTAGAAATCTTTTAGATCCCGTCGCGGGTGGTACTTTTATGAAATCACATTAGGAGAAGCTACTAAACTCCTAGATAATATTATGGCAAATTACTCTCAGTGGCATACCGGAAGATCTCCTACTAGTAAAAAAAGTGCACGCTATTGAAGAAATAAATACTTTGAGTGAAAAGATGGATGAATTGATGAAATTGCTTGCTAGTAAGAGTGCTCCTATTGATCCCAATGATATGCCTTTGTCTTATTTAATTGGAAATAATAATGAATCTATGGGTGTGAATTTAGTTGGTAGGAACAATTTTAGCAATAACGCGTATAGAGGTAATTTCAATCCTAGGCCGTTTCCTAGTAATTCCTCTAATAATTATGGTAATTCCTACAACAATTCTTATGGAAATTATAATAATATTCCCTCTGATCTTGAGAATAATATTAAAGAATTTATTAGCTTGCAAAAAGGTTCCAATGCTATGATTGAAGAAAAGTTGCTCAAGATTAATGATTTGGCTAGGAACGTTGATAACATTTCTCTTAAGATTGATTCTATGAAAATTAGATCTATTCCACCCAAGTATGATATTGGCGAGTCTTTAAAATCTATGAGAATTTCTATTGATGAGTGTAAGAAAAGAACCGCTAGAATACGTGCTAAGCGTGAATGGCTTGAAAAGGTGTGTTCTCGTGATAATAATGATCAATATATTAAAGTGATTGATGTGACTCTTATCGAATCTTTGTTTTCTAATATGAATCTTTAAAAAGATGGTACTGGAGACGAGTCAATTTAGTTAAAAGGCATCCCAATGATTCAGAGTTTATAGATCTTAATGCTAAGATTGATAAAAGTAGGATTGAAGAGGTCAAAACTTTAAATAGCAATGAACCTACTCTTTTGGATTTCAAAGACTTTAATTATGATAGTGTTCTTTTATTTATTATGTTTTCTTGTTGCAATCCATGTTGAATTCTCTGCATGCTTATAATCAAAATAAAGCTTTTACTAAACATATTGTGGATGCTATGATGAAATCTTTTGAAGAAAAACTTGATTTGGAAGTTTCTATACCTAGGAAGCTTTATGATGAGTGGGAACCTACTATTAAGATTAAAATTAAAGATTATGAGTGCCATGCTTTGTGTGATTTGTGTGCTAGCGTTTCCACGATTCCAAAAACTTTATGTGATATGCTAGGTTTCCGTGAATTTGATGATTGCTCTTTAAATTTGCATCTAGCGGATTCCACCATTAAGAAACCTATGTGAAGGATTAATGATGTTCTTATTGTCGCAAATAGGAATTATGTGCCTGTAGATTTCATTGTTCTTGATATAGATTGCAATCCTACATGTCCTATTATTCTTGGTAGACATTTCCTTAGACCGATTGGTGCAATTATTGATATGAGGGAAGTAAATATTAGATTCCAATTTTCATTGAGGAAAAGCATGGAGCACTTTCCTAGAAAGAAAATAAAATTACCTTATGAATGTATTATGAGAGCTACTTATGGATTGCATACCAAACATGACAATACCTAGATCTATTGCATTATGCCTAGCTAGGGGCGTTAAACAATAGCGCTTATTGGGAGGCAACCCAATTTTATTTTTATGCTTTTGTTTTTGCTTCCGTTTTTGAATGATGCACACATTATTATCTCTGTAATAATTGTGTTTTCTTGTTTTAATTAGTGTTTGAGCCAAGTAAGACCTTTGGGATGGTCTACGGTGTTTGCAAGTTGATTTTGCTGAAAAACAGAAACTTTCGCTCTTAGGCCAGGAATTTTGTAAATTCACTAGAACGTGATTTTTGTCTGAAATATTTACACAATATTTATATATAAATTTTCCCAGTTGTCCTAATGTTTCAGAATTTTTGGAGTTACACAAGTACTCGAAGTTTATAGATTCCTACAAACTGTTCTGTTTTTGACAGATTCTCTTTTCTTTGTGTTGTTTACTTATTTGATGAATCTATGGGTTGTATCAGGGGGGGGGGGTATGAACCATGGATAAGTTGTAATATAGTAAATATTGCACCAATATAAATAAATAATGAGTTCACAAAAGTATCTAAAGTGGTGATTTATTTTTCTTACACTAACGAATTTCATGAGTCTTTTGTTGAGTTTTGTGTTGTGAAGTTTTCAAGTTTTTGGTAAAGATTTGATGGACTATGGAATAAAGAGTGGCAAGGGCCTAAGCTTGGGGATGACCAAGGCACCCCAAGCCATATTCAAGTATACCAAAGAGCCTTAGCTTGGGGATGCCCCGGAAGGCATCCCCTCTTTCGTCTTCAATCCATCGATAAATTTACTTGAGGCTATATTTTTATTCACCACATGATATGTGTTTTAGTTGGAGCGTCTTGTATGATATGAGTCTTTAATTTTTAGTTTGACACAATCATCCTTGCTGCACACATCTTTTGAGAGATACACGTTGAATCATGAATTTATTAGAATACTCTATGTGCTTCACTTATATCTTTTGAGCTAGGCAATGTTGCTCTAGTGCTTCACTTATATCTTTTAGAGCACGGTGTCGTTTTATTTTATAGAAATTATTAAACTCTCGTACCTCACTTATATTATTTTGAGAGTCTTTAAACAGCATGTTAATTGGCTTAGGTTATGAATTTAGTCCTAATATAATGGGCATCCAAGAGGGATATAATAAAAAACTTTCATATTAAGTGCATTGAATATGATGAGAAGTTTGATTCCTTGCATATACTTTTGAGATATGAAGATGGTAATATGAGAGTCATGCTAGTAAGTAATTGTGAATTGGAAGGAATACTTGTGTTAAAGTTTGTGATTCTCGTAGCATGCACGTATGGTGAACCGTTATGTGATGAAATCGGAGCATGGTTTGTTTAATGATTGTCAACCTTTGTGTGGAGGTCGGGATCGCGCGATGGTTAACTCCTACCAACCCTTCCCCTAGGAGCATGCATCTAATACTTTGCTTCGATAACTAATAGGCTTTTGCAATAAGTATGTGAGTTCATTATGACTAATGTTGAGTTCATGGATTACACGCACTCTCTCTCTTCCACCTTTGTACCGCGCAACTTTCGCCGGTACATTAAACCCACCTTCCTCAAAATAGCCACCATATACTTTCCTCAAAACATACTCCATATCTACCTATTATGGCATTTTCATAGCCATTCCAAGATATATTTCCATGCAACACCACCGTTTCGTTTTTTATGACACGCACCATCACTTCCAGATTGCTTATAGAGTCATATTTTGTTCTAGATATCGATTTGTAAGTAAATAAAAGTGTGATGCTTTGCATTATTAGAGCATTGTCCCGTGTGAAAAAAGGATGATGGAAGCTATGATTCCCTCACAATTTGGGATGATTCTCCGGTCTTTACAAAAAATAAAAGAGGCCAGCGATGCCCATAAAAAAAAAAAAGAGGCCAAATATGCCCACCAAAAAAAAGAAAAAAAAGAAAAAAAAGAAAAAAAATGAGAGAAAGAGAGAAGGGACAATGATACGATCTTTTTTCACACTTGTGCTTCAAAGTACCACCATATTCTTCATAGAGAGTCTCTTATTTTGTCACTTTCATATAACTAGTGGAATTTTTCATCTTATGGACAACCATTTAGTTTTCTTTTTGAGCTTTCATACACTTATAACTCTAGTGCATTTGTTGCATGGCAATCCCTACTCACTCAGATTGATATCTATTGATGGGCATCTCCATAGCCCGCTGATATGCCTAGTTGACGTGAGACTATCTTCTCCTTTTTTTTCTCTTGCAACCTCCACCATATTCTATTCCACCTATAGTGTTATATCCATGGTTCACGCTCATGTATTGCGTGAGAGTTGAAAAGGTTTGAGAACATAAAAAGTGTGAAACAATTGCTTGACTTTCATCGGGGTTGTGCATGATTTACATAAGATGAAGCATAGGGAGACCATATGATTTTGTAGGGATAACTATCTAAGGCCATGTTATTTCGAATGGACGCAATTTCCTTGTTAGTATGCTTGAAGTATTATTGTTTTTATGTCAATATTAGACTTTTGTTTTGAATTTTATGGATCTAAATATTCATGCCACAATAAATAATATTACATGGATAAATATGTTAGGTAGCATTCCACATCAAAAATTCTATTTTTATCATTTACCTACTCGAGAATGAGCAGGAATTAAGCTTGCGGATGCTTGATGCGTCTCCAACGTATGTATAATTTTTTATTGTTCCATGCTATTATATTATCTGTTTTGGATTTTTATATGCATTAATATGATATTTTATATTATTTTTGGGACTGACCTATTAATCTAGAGCCTAGTGCCACTTTTTGTTTTTCCTTGTTTTTTGAGTATTGTAGATAAGGAATATTAAACGGCATCGAAACGGAATAAAATCTCCGGGATGATTTTTCTTGGACCACAAGAAACCTGCCAGACTTGGAGAGGGGGGCAGGAGACCTGCCGGGATACGACAAGCCTGCAGGGCGGGCCCTAGGGGCGGGACGCGCCCCCTGGCTTATGGCCCCCCTGCAGTCCTCCTAACCCTAATCCTCCTCCTATAAATTCCCAAATATTCCCTCAATACCAAAAGAGCAACAAAAAATACTTTTTTTTTGCTGCCGGGGGCCTGTGTTCCCGTGAGATCCAATGTGGGAGCCTTTTTTCGGTAATCTGCTAGAGGGGAATAGATCACGGAGGTCATCTACATCAACTCAATTGCCCCTCCGATGATGCGTGAGTAGTTCACCACACACCTACGGGTCCATAGCTAGTAGCTAGATGACTTCTTCTCTCTCTTTGTTCTTCAATACCATGTTCTTCATGATCTTCATGAAGATCTATCCAATGTAATACTCTTTTGCGGCTTGTTTGTCGAGATCCGATGAATTGTGGGTTTATGTTCAGATTATCTATGAATACTATTTGAATCTTCTCTGAATTCCTATATGCATGATTTCATATCTTAGCAAGTCTCTTCGAGTTATTAGTTTGGTTTGGCCAAATAGATTAGTAGTTCTTGCAATGGGAGAAGTGCTTAGTTTTGGGGTCAATCTTGCGGTGTCCTCACCTAGTGACAAAGTAGGGGTAGCGAGGCACGTATTGCATTGTTGCCATCAAAGATAAAAACATGGGGTTTTCATCATATTGCTTGAGTTTATCCCTCTACATCATGTCATCTTACCCAATGCGTTACTCTGTTATTCATGAATTTAATACTCTAGATGCAGGCACGAGTCGGTCGATGTGTGGAGTAATAGTAGTAGATACAGAATCGTTTCGGTCTACTTGACACGGACGTGATGCCTATATGCATAATCATTGCCTTGGATATCATCATAATTATTCGCTTTTCTATCAATTGCTCGAGAGTAATTTGTTTACCCACCGTATTATTTTCCTTCATGAGGGAAGCCTCTAGTGAAAACTATGTCCCCGGGGTCTATTTTTCATATTATACTTTCAGATCTATAAACCAAAAATACCAAAAATATACTGCCATTTATTTACTTTTGTTTTACTTTTCGTTCTAGTAATCTTTTATATCTATCTCTATCAGATCTCATCCTTGCAAATAACCGCGAAGGGATTGACAACCCCTTTTTAGCGTTGGGTGCAAGTGTTTGATTGTTTGTGTAGGTGCGAAGATTGGTGCCTTGCTTGTTCCTCCTACTGGATTGATACCTTGGTTTTCAACAAACTGGGGGAAATACTTATCTACTTTGCTGCATCACCCTTTCCTCTTCAAGGGAAAACCAACGCAAGCTCAAGAAGTAGCAGCAATCACCGAAAAGAATCCCAATTATTGTGACTTTGGGGGATGCATATCGTAACACATAATAGTTGCATACAACTTGCAAGATAGGATATAAACACTTTTCATATTTAGAGAGAACATAATAAGTTTAGGCCTGAAATCATGGCACTTGGGCCCTAGTGACAAATATTAAGCATAGAAAAGTCACAACAACATCAATCTCACAACATAATGGATACTAGGGATCAAGCCCTATCAACTTAGCTCGATTACATGATGAATCTCATCCAAACTCCATCGCCATCAAGCGAGACTACAAAGGAATTACTAAATCCCAGTGGCAAGCATCATGGAATTGTTGATGGAGAAGGGTTGGTGATGATGACAGCGACGAATCCCCCTCTCCGGAACCCAAATCAGACTCCAGATCAGCCCTCCGGAGTAAGAACGGGAGGTGGCGGCAGCTCCGTCTCGTAAAACACAATGGAATCTTCTCTCCTATTTTTTCCTCCGAAGATGTGAATTTATAGGATTGGAGTTAGGGTCGGAGGAACCTTGTGGGCCCCACCACACAACAGGGCACACTCACAGGGGGTGGGCGCACCCTGATGTGTGCTGGCCCAGAGGAAGCCCCCCTCTGGTACTTATTTTCTCCATAATTCCTCATATATTCCACAAATAATTCACAAAGACTTTCATCTGATTCCGAGAACTACTATTTCTACAACAAAATAACACCACAGTAGTTCTAATGGAAACAACATCAGTCCGGGTTAGTCTCATTCAAATCGTGCAAATTAGATGGCAAAACTAGAGCAGAAGTGTTTGAAAAAGTAGATACATTTGAGATGTATCAACTCCCCCAAGCTTAACTCATTGCTTGTCCTCAAGCAATTCACTTGCTAAAATGAGAATGATAAAAGAAAACTTTTACAAACTATTTTGTTCTCGTTGTTATACACATGCTTAGCTAGTGTTCTAGTTTTTCAACATAAATCATAAATAATAATATCCATGATAACAATCAAAC
Source organism: Hordeum vulgare subsp. vulgare (assembly GCF_904849725.1). Classification (NCBI taxonomy): domain Eukaryota; kingdom Viridiplantae; phylum Streptophyta; class Magnoliopsida; order Poales; family Poaceae; genus Hordeum; species Hordeum vulgare. Next base: position 564,057,589 of record NC_058524.1, on the reverse strand, counting down.
ATCATATTTACTCATGAAAATACATAACCAACTATCAAGCAATAATAAAATATCTCACATGCCAATAGTTTTTCAAAAAAATCATGACATAATATTTCGCTAGCCCTTTCTGAGACTGTGAAACATAAATGCATAGCACCTGTGAGTTTCAAGCAGCGACTAAACATTATAATTCAGGGTAGAAGGGATCCAATCATGCTCACCTCCAACATTAAGAAGACTCAATGCATAAGAATGACAATAATGCTCTCAGATCTGGTGCTTTAGTGACAAGGTGATGACTCAAGAATAACAATTAAAGTAAATAGACAGGCCCTTTGTAGAGGGAAGCATTGATTTGCAGAGGTGCGAGAGCTCAAAGTTTGAAAACAAAGATGAATTGTAATTTTGGGTTGTGTGCTTTTCTTGTCAACGTCACAATAGAGTTTTCAATATCTTCCGTACTAAGCACATAATTGGCGGTTCCCTAGCAGAAATATAAAGTTTACTCCTATTACATCATCCATACACAAACCATAGCATGTTTTACTTATCATGACTTTCCATGTACTTGCACAAGACAACAATGGGAGTGGCCGATGTTTTCCACCGAGGTTAGTTTCATCCCTCGGCTTATACTCCATCTGTTCCATAATGTAGTGCACCCAAATTTTTTGAACATTCAAACTTTGCAAATTGTGAACAAATTTATAGATGATACTATTTATATATACCACACCAGAATGTATACAATATGGAAGTAAATTTTGTGATGTATCTAATGAAATGTATTTGAAATTCTAGATGTATATGTTTTTCTCTACAAACTTGGTCAAAGTTAGTAAATGTTGACTTCTCAAAATTATTTATACGCAACTCATTGTGGAAATGAGGGAGTTATATATTACACCATTCTGCAATTGCATTTTAGCTTCTAATACCGACTTGTTGCTTGTAGGTAGATATGTCCTTGGTAAAGATCCACACCTCACCTGGACCCTTATTTTGTGGGGGGCAATTCATGAACCAACATCTAATGACGAAACTTATAAGGATTGTTAGGGAAAAGGGACAAACGATGCCAATTAGTCTATTTGTTTATGCTCTATCCACCACAACATTGAGTTGTAGGATCGTAAATATGAACTGTGTAGCATTCTATTAGCACTATCCATAATAAGTTGTCACACAACAATATCTAAATCTTTTTCTTCTGCAGTGGTTCCCAAAGTAGTTTACTTAAAATTACCTTGCAAAGTGCATGATTGGTGGACATGGAATTAAGGTTAAAGCATATCATTGAGACTACAGTGAGTATCGAGAAATCGTAATGAAGTGAGTGAAGGATGGGCGGGCGGCCATCACTAGGGGTTGGCCTAGAGTCGTGTGTGCGTTAGGCATGAAGGAGGGCACAATATATGCATTCCGCTTGATCTTCTCCAGCAACCAGAATGTCTTTCGGCTCTCTCTTTACCGTCTTTAATACAAACATGGTCCCATCATTCTTCATTTGGTGCTTTTGTAGTTCTCTTTTTTTGCGAATTGATGTTTGTGTAGTTCTTGAGTATATGTACATGTGAATCGAATTATGCATTCATTCTTGAACCTATATTTGTAAACATGACCGTTATGAAATAAACAATTTCCTACTTTCAAATTTAAATTATGTGAATTTTGAACACATGTATGAAATTAGGGATAAATTATGATGTGCAGGGCATCACAATGCACACAGTTTGTGAAACCAAAACGTTTTCTCCACTCACGATGCGTGCAATGGATTGCCATTGCACACACGTTCAACCAAGAAATTAATGTGTGAGATTAACAACACAAGCATACATAATTATTTATGATAGTCTCCTTATCTCACACGGTTTGGTAATGTGAACTGTTTGTGATGTTGTGCCCATCATAAACATTGGTCAAAAAAGAACGTATACAATAGATCTTCATTCGGCATGGGTAGTACGTATGAAATGTTTGAGACATTTTACAAACCACAAGCATTTATCAATAGCGCAGCGTGTGAGATAGGTTCAACTTTCGCATACGGTTTTATAAGGATAATTGTACCACAGACGATCTCGTAAAACTAAATATATGCTCCATTACCCTAATCGTACACGCTTTACAATTATGAATTGTTTGTGATGCTGCACACATCATAGACGGTGCACCACAGAATAGCGCGCGTGAGAATAATGTGATCTCACACGAGTAGCAAGGATGGACCGTTTGGGAAATATCTCATATCTCAAACGATTGACCAATGACTATCGTTTGTGATAGATACGGACAACTCATACATTTAGTTTTGCGAAATATTTGCGTTCAATGGTCACCATCGCCTATAAATTTTCTATGTCGTGTGGGATGGACCCCCTATCACCCATACACGAAAGACGACGGTTTAAAACTATATTGCGGAAAGGGGCTAAAACCAGTTTATATAAGACGCGTTGCACTAGTGATATTGGAGTTCGACAGGGCATATGGCGCAGTGCTGGAGTCTTGGCACTGAACAGGTGCAGGAGGCAAAGTCACATCAGCTTCATCTTCAATGATTTCACAGTCGGGATATGGATCAGATGAAGAATAATGTGAACACTTCAACGAGGGAATGATACGACGTTGAGCATTGGCAGGAGGTGGTTACGAGTAACGCAACCTTTCCTCAAACCCATAAGTTGAAGATCTTCGACTGACCTATGAAGTGTAAGAGCACGCCACGCGCGACGACAAGCTTCATGTCCAACAAAAGCGTTCTTCATGGAAAGGTTGCGGATGTGGTACACATCATGAAGAAGATTTTGCATTTGGCGCTTGGACTACTCGTGATGCCTGCCATATATTTGATGAAGAGAAACGAAAAGCTCTTGATTAGTCATCACCTTGGATTTCTTAGGTTCGGACTGGGTCACAGAACAGGTGTGAGTGGCTTCAGTAGTGGGGGCGCTTGCTCTAGGCTTACGAAATTGACCGGCCAGCCTGGCGTTTGCTTCATCAGCAACAACAACAATGGCTTCAACATAATCAGTGAAGCTCGGACCTTGCTCAATCGGAGTCTTGTCAGCAGATGGATAAATTTCTTCATGAATGACTTCAACCTCTGTCAAGAAGATCGATGGTTTCTTCTAGATGCTTAATATGGTGTGTTGGATCTATACTTGATAAAGTCCATAATCTATGGATCGTATGCTTTGGGATCAAATAACTCTTCAGCAATAGGATTTGTTCAAATAGACCTCTTACAGAAAGCAATTGTCAGAAAAGACCACCTGCGAGACATTAAAAAAGATCCCTTTCAACAGGTGACAAGGGTGCAGGGCGACGTGTATCACATGTCGCCACGTACAGACGGCATGCATCTGCGGCCAAAACGCGATGCGTCCAGCCTCTTTTTTGGTTCAGCCAGGTCCGGATAGCCTTTTTCCCTGTCCCAGCCAATGCACTTTTCCCGTTCCTTTTTGCTGCTGGCCGCCATGCATTTTGGCGACAGGTGCTGGCCGTCGCTGCCCGTGGCAGCAGGTGATACGTGTCACCTGACGCATCTGCCGTCCGCTCGAAGGTTTTTTTAACAATATATCTTGCAGATGGTCTTTTCTAACAATTGCGATCGATATGGGGTCTTTTTAGACAAAAATTTCAGTAATAGTGTCCAGTATGTGAATGAATAAATCATGCAAGTTCGAGCAAATACCATGGATGGCATTGTACAATGCTCTCAACAAGCTCAGTATTTGGTGTGTGCCCTTTGATTGGTAGACATTGAGCAAATTTCAAAAGTTGCTTAAAATTAATAAAAAAAATGTCTAAAAGCGGGTTGCTACAGCGACAACCTGCAAGGTTGTGCGTTTGGTCGAATGTTTGATGGCACTAGCGCCAACCCAGGGCCCCTCCCTCTATAACCGACATGTAGTCGTATCCATCCGTGAGGCCATGCATTAGAGAACCTCTAGCCGTTCGCCCCCTAGGGGCGTGAAATAGCGCCGTCGGGGAAGCGCTCTGCCATTTGGGGGAGAGAGAGGGAGAGGAGGTGCCGACGATGAAAGGGCGAAAAGAGGAGAGGGCATCGACGGCGAGGGTGTGGTGAGAGAGGTCTGTGGCCACCGGTGAGGGTAGGGGCGGCTTATATAGCCGTGGACGGACGACATGCAGGTGGCAGCTGTGTGAACGTGTGGTAGAAGCGGACGGGATGCGCGTCGCTCGGACACGTGTCGCCCGCCTTCACTATGCCGTCCATGAAGAATCAATGGAAGGCTTACCGCCGATGCAGTCTTCGCATTGGTTCCCGTGGGAATTGAGGCGATGAGGACGACGATCACGCGCTAGTCGTTAACTCGATAGGTCCACGGCTATTTCGCGCCAAAAACATTTTCGCCGGTGCCCCCCCCCCCCGAAGCGCGCTGGGTTCTTTCTCGGACCGTCGGTGCCAATTTTGATCCTAACCGACGAAAAACGAATTCATGGAGGCGCGACTGGCCCATTTTTTCGTATTGACAATAAAAAACGGCGTGAGGAGGGAAGAAGAAGGATGTTGGGGACGCGGGTAGATACGCTCTTTGAAAGCGTGTAACGTGCCCAAGCCGGCAACTTGTAACCCACCATGTGGGTAAAGAAGATATGCACGTGAACTCACCATGAGACCTCCTATTTAATGCTTATAGCTCCCGCATGCACAAACACACAACCTCCCCTCCTGCCCCCGCATACAGTTCTGGGCCTGCCCATGTGCACGGCGTGTGCGCCTGTGTTTTTTCTTCTTCTCTTTTTACTTATTTTTGGTTCTTACTAAGTTATTTGGAGATTAAAAAAACTAGAATTCAAAAAATGATGACGTTCTTTTCTTCCGAAATATCAAAAAAGTTCATCAAATTAAAAAACAATCCCATATTTTAAAAATGTTTTGTATTTAAAAAATATTAGGGAATTTCAAAAAATTTACAGAATTGAAAGATGCTGCAACTTATAAAACATATTCATGAAATCAAGAAGACGTTCACAAATTTTTAAAATGTTCCTAATTGAAAAAATTAATGTACTAAAAAAATCGTGAAATTCAAAATAATTCACGAGTTATAAAAAAACGTTCCAAAATTGTAAAATATTTCTCAACTAAATTATGTTTATGCTTTTAAAAAATGTTATTGGGCCAAATAACAGGCAAATCCTCTTTGCCAGTTTGTGTGAGCAAATATCGCCCTGTTGCACGGAGCTGCCGTAAGAGTGACTTAACTATTTTTCGCTAAGTTTCCTAATGTTTTATATCCGAACTATTTTTTTCTGTCGTTTCCTTACTAGTTTCTTCTTTAAATAAATCTCCTCCTTTTTACATTATTGGGTAGTTTCCAAATTAGTTTGAAAGTAAAAGCACATTGTTGGAAATTATTTGAGAATTTTCAAAATATTTTGTTTTCAAATATTTTCTTGAGTCTTTAAAAAAATGTACTATTTTTATCTCAAATTCAATAAAGAATAAGAATTTTAAAAGTCAACTTTTTTATATATTGTTTTGAAATTTCTGAAAATGACCACCTTTTCTAAATTTGTTCAACTATTTGAAGATATTTTCATTTTAACATATGTTCAAGAATTTCAAATATTTTTTGTGTTTCAAATAATTTTAGATATTTAAAAAACATGTTCTCAATAACTAATATTATTTGCACTTTACAAAAAATCGCTTTTTCATATTGGTGAAGATAAAAAAGAGTTTAAAAACCAGTTGCTACATTGACAAACAGCGATGGTATGGGTGGACGGTTTCACACGTCGAGCGCCGCCAGATAGGAGCTCATCAATAACCGGCCTATTACATAGCCGTGTTCGTTCGCGCGAGGCTATGGAAAAACCAACTAGTTGACGAGCACTTCTTTGACACTCCCACGCGTCGTCATTTTACGCGCTTTCAGTTACCATCACGTGTCGTGCTTTGAGTATTATCTTTGGATTTTGTTTGTTTTTTTGCATGTATTTTTGATTTGTTCGGTGGGTTTTTTCGGCATTTCAGTTTTTTACCGGTCTTTCTCTGTTTTGGAATAAAAAAAATAAAAAATACGCAAAAAATGTGTTTTATTTTTTCCCCAAAAAGCACAATTTCTCTTGCACCCGAGGCAAGAATTTCTTTCGCGAGAGGCACGCCCGTGCCTCTTGAAAACGGAAAAAATATGTTTTTTGTTTTTTTTCTCTTCGCGAGAGGCACGATTTTGCTTTCGCGAGAGGCTTGGATTTGCTTACGCGAGAGGCACACCCATGCGAGGGAGTCAGGGATTCTGGGGTCCTCGGGCGGCTGGTTAGTCAATGCTGGGTTGGCCCATTGGGTCGTACTATTGAAGACCGGGCCTCATGAGGACCTCTATTTTAGAAGGAATGTTGTGAAGATTGACGTGTACTTTAAGCTTGGAAAGACTAGGTCGGCTCTTCTATCCCCGACTATACTCGGTAACTTGTAAACCCTAGGGCCCATGATGTCTATATAAACCGGAGACCCCTATTCGTATAGAGGAGGCTGAATCACATAGGGTTTAGCATATACGATCTTGAGGTAGATCTATTTTGTAATCATCTTCATCGATACAATCAAGCAGGATGTAGGGTGTTACCTCCATAGGAGGGCCCGAACCTTGGTAAACCGATGTCTCCCCGTTCATCCTACAACCCATCGATCCAAGGTCCACAGTTCGGGACCCCCTACCCGTGATCTGTCGGTTTTGACACCGACATTGGTGCTTTCATTGAGAGTTCCACTTTTGGTTAGCTGAGAAGATCGATGACTCGCTTAATCTTCAGCGACAGAATCAGCAACGGAGACATCTTTGTCCCTGGTCAGGTTCTCTCGTTCGGCAGCATTACGCTGCGTGCAGACCCAACCAGTTGTCTGTGGCAGATTGGAGGTTTCATCCCCGATAAGCAAACAAGGCCAGGGAGTTTCAAAATCCCAACCCATCCGCAAACCGATGTGGTCCTCGCAAGAATCCTCGCTTCAATCGATGAGATCAAAAACCCTGAAGCTTTAACTTCGGATCCCGCGTTTGGCCATGTCCTCGGATCCCTCTCTTCCGAAGAGTCGGCCCCTAGATCGGACCCGACCCTGACGCCTCGATCACAGCAAACGACTTTTGCTAAACACGCCACCCTCACGGAGGCCCCGGAGGCTAACTCTGAAAACCAACCAACGATGTGACAGCACGAGCCCTCTGTGTTAAATGAGATGCTCGGCTAGATCCAATCATTGCACATCTCAACCAGCCCGACCCGCTCCCAGTAAGGCTGTGAGTCGAAATATAGGGACTTCTACGGCCCACCCACCACCCACTTGGTAGCTACCGTTGAAGATTTAACTGACGCGTTAGACTACGGCTCCGAGGAGCTTCAGGGCATGGACGACGAGGCCGATGAACCCACACCCACAAATACAGGGCGATGAGGCGCAAATTGGACTTATGACGTCTACATGATGGACACGCACGGTAACAACGATGACATCCCCCTCCCCCCATCCAAACGATGACAAATCCTGGAAGGAGCAATCAAAGTGTCGAAAGCAACGTAAGCGTGGTAAGGCGAACAAGGGAAAAATCTCCGCAAAAGGCACTGAGAAAATAAAACCCCACAGGACCACGGTAACCTCGAAATTCCAAAACATCCACAAGAGGATGCGGACAAGACCGAGGAGCAGGATGACCCGACGTCATTAGAAGTCAGACGACAATGATAACTCCCCCCCCCGGTCGACGACTACCCGGAGGATGAAGACTTTGTAGTTCCCGATGACCTTGAAGGTCAAGAAGAGTTTCAGTAGCTACTCCTAGCTACTTCTCGAAGTTTAAAGGTGAAGGAGCGTCAACTCCAGGCCGAACAAGACACTATAAACAATAGGTGGACCAAGGTACTGTCCGTCGAAGAAGAACACAACCCTGGATGGACGAGTTAGAAGAAAAGTTACCCCTGTCGCCGACTTCTGCCAGAATTCGATGACGAGGCCCCGAAGCCCGCATCCCCAAGCACGGAGATTATGACTAACCTGCCCGCCTGCCCCGAGGGTGCGATAGGGTGGCATCGGACACCGAATTCTATCCCGGGCCTCCCGCAGAAAGGGGAAGGAAAAAGTGCACCCTCGGGGTAGACACGACCTACGATACAACCTGGATAACAAGACAGGTCGCAACAAGTCCATTTACGGGTCCAGAAGGTACTCCCCCACTAGATGGAATGGAGAGCCACCTCGGGTCTCCTACTACCCCAGAGACCGGGATCCATACCGGACTCAACCCAAAGCCGACCTTCGGACAAGATAGCCCGGACTAGAGGCGCCGCACACCCACTATGCTTCACACACGAAGTAATGCAACACCAGTTTCCGGAGGGATTCAAACCCGTCAACATAGAGCAGTACGACAGAACTACGAATCCCGTCGTGTGGATAGAAGACTTCCTTCTCCAAATTCATATGACGAGAGAAGACGATCTCCACGCCATTAAATATCTACCCCTCAAGTTGAAAGGGCCAGCGCAGCACTGGTTAAACAGCCTACCCGAGGACTCGATCAGAAGCTGGGAAGAGCTCGAAGAAGCCTTCTTGTCCAATTTCCAAGGGATCTATATCCGACCCCCAGATTTCTCCGACCTAAGAAACATCGTCCAAAAGGCGGGTGAGTCAGGGAGAGAGCTCTCGAATCGGTTCTTAACAAAGAAAACAAAATTGTGGACTACCCGAACGTCGAGGCAATAACCTCTTTTAGGCAAAACATTCGAGGCGAGTGGTTAGTTCCCGAGCTCGTACAGGACAAGCCGAGAACCATGTCCGCCTTCACTTCCCTCATGACCCGATTTTGCACGGGCGAGGACAACTGGCTAGCTCGGCGTAGCCACAACACAGAAGACCCTGGAACCTCCGAGGTCCGGAACGGAAATGACAAGCCGAGGAAAAACAAGAACAAACGCTGCCTCCGCGTCGCGATGCCGAAGGCACAACAGTAAATGCTGGATTTCGTAGCTCCAAGCGAGGACAGCATAAGAAACCCTTCAAAGGGAACAAAGACGGGCCAACCCAATGGGAAAAAATATGGAACGACCTTTGTTGGGGATATTACCTGCGGTATAACCCGCCCTTGGTGGGACGGGTCATCAAAGGGGCGACTCAACATTGGAAGTGCGTTCCTTGGCCCAGAAGCCGGATGGCGGTTCGAGAAGCTATGCAGATGGTAGACTACCAAGGGAGTTCCCAATCTTGGAGGACACGGCGAGTTAGAGATAGGGAAAGCTACGATGGGTAGCATGGCCAGGACTCTTGTATACCCTAGGGTCTCGACCTGTATATAAAGGCGAGTCCCGGGGGAAAGTCAGGCGAGTCCCGGGGGAAAGTCAGGTCAGGCAAGTTACGCCCCCCTTGTAATTGAAACCCTCATCAATCCACACAAAGCAGGACATAGGCTTCACCTCCATACGGGGGGGGGGGGGGGCGAACCTGGGTAAATCTAAGTCCCGCTTTCGCTCACCTCCATCTTTAAGTCCTTTCACGAGGACATCTGCCGTGATAAAACCACAAAAGTTGGCGCCCATCGTGGGGCTAGCTCACGGTGGAGTTGAGTTCTCAAAGCGAGCCCTACCAGGGTCAGAAAGCTATGCGGTCGGCGTCATGACGAAGAGCCGCCGCGGAAGGTACTACATCGACAACTCGCTATGGGGGCATAAGTCGATTCAGTCGAATCTGGTTACAGGGTCCCCTTCGGCAAGATCAACATCTTCATCGGCATGATTGGGACACCCGTGCCTGAGCCGGACACGACCACCGACATCGTCGAGCCGGCCAGGTACATCCTCCCCATCACACGACAGAACATGAGTCGCCACGCCTTCGTTGGTTTTACACAGGGAAACGACATACAAGACGAACCGACGACCCAGGAGATCACCCTCGTCAATTCTGACGGCGAGTCGTCCATGGGCGAGACAGATTCAATCCATCCTCTTCATGAAGGACAACTCGGAGGGCTGTCGCTGGCGATGGGCCCCGAGATCCTTGAGAGATCCCATCGACAAATTGCCATCTATATGGCAGGGGCGACACAGCCTTAGCAAAACCCGGCCGGCAACAACGAAACCGGCGGGACGTCGAAAACCCCAGCCCAGGCCATGACGGAGTTAGCGGCGGAGATCGCCAGCCTCATGGCGACCGCGGTCACGCCCGAGAATCGGGAGTCTATCAACGCTGAGCTGGCGAAGCAGCCGGAGGCGATGGCCAAAGCACAACGGGACATGAAAGCAGAAGCCACCAGGGTAGAGACGCAGCAGGCTGCAATCGCAGCAGAGACGTAGCGGTTGAACACCGAGGGCTGGCGGCTCGAGAGACAGCAGCACGCGTACGACGCCGTTCACCAAAGGAGAAACCACGGACGCATCCCGGCCGACTTACACCCGACTCGCCTCTTCGACACCCCGCGCACCCCTCGGGTGGGTCCTGATCGACCTTTACAAACTGTTTTGAGGGGAGGTCCGGTTCAACCACCTAACCCGCCGCCGCCTCAACCAATGGATGCCCATGCGACTCGTTTCCAGACGCCACGAGGTCACTTCTCGAATCCCGTGGACAATGTGCTAGCGGCAACTCGCCATTTGGAGTCCCTCCAGATTTATGGAAATTCCCCGGCTGAGATAGAGGCTAGAAACGCCATCGAGATGCTAAAGACGGCCGTGGTCTAGCACGCACAGTATTCTCATAGCCTCGACCGGCTACACTATTGGAATTATGCCCTAGAGGCAATAATAAATATAGTTATTATTATAATTCCTGTATCAAGATAATCGTTTATTATCCATGCTATAATTGTATTGAATGAAGACTCATTTACATGTGTGGATACATAGACAAAACACTGTCCCTAGCAAGCCTCTAGTTGGCTAGCCAGTTGATCAAAGATAGTCAGTGTCTTCTGATTATGATAAAGGTGTTGTTGCTTGATAACTGGATCACGTCATTAGGAGAATCATGTGATGGACTAGACCCAAACTAATAGACGTAGCATGTTGATCGTGTCATTTTGTTGCTACTGTTTTCTGCGTGTCAAGTATTGTTCCTATGACCATGAGATCATATAACTCACTAACACCGGAGGAATACTTTGTGTGTATCAAACGTCGCAACGTAACTGGGTGACTATAAAGATGCTCTACAGGTATTTCCGAAGGTGTTCGTTGAGTTAGTATGGATCAAGACTGGGATTTGTCACTCCGTGTGACGGAGAGGTATCTCGGGGCCCACTCGGTAATACAACATCACACACAAGCCTTGCAAGCAAAGTAACTTAGTGTAAGTTGCGGGATCTTGTATTACGGAACGAGTAAAGAGACTTGCTGGTAAACGAGATTGAAATAGGTATGCGGATACTGACGATCGAATCTCGGGCAAGTAACATACCGAAGGACAAAGGGAATGACATACGGGATTATACGAATCCTTGGCACTAAGGTTCAAACGATAAGATCTTCGTAGAATATGTAGGATCCAATATGGGCATCCATGTCCCGCTATTGGATATTGACCGAGGAGTCTCTCGGGTCATGTCTACATAGTTCTCGAACCCGCAGGGTGTGCACACTTAAGGTTCGACGTTGTTTTATGCGTATTTGAGTTATATGGTTGGTTACCGAATGTTGTTCGGAGTCCCGGATGAGATCACGGACGTCACGAGGGTTTCCGGAATGGTCCGGAAACGAAGATTGATATATAGGATGACCTCATTTGATTACCGGAAGGTTTTCGGAGTTACCGGGAATGTATCGGGAATGACGAATGGGTTCCGGGAGTTCACCGGAGGGGGGCAACCCACACCGAGGAAGCCCATAGGCCTTGAGGGTGGCGCACCAGCCCTTAGTGGGCTGGTGGGACAGCCCAAAAAGGGCCCTATGCGCATTGGAAGAAAAATCAAAGAGAAAGAAAAAAAAAGGAAGGAGGTGGGAAGGGAAGGAAGGACTCCCACCCACCAAACCAAGTCCAACTCGGTTTGGGGGGGAGACCTTCCCCCCCTTGGCTCGGCCGACCCCCTTGGGGCTCCTTGAGCCCCAAGGCAAGGTCCCCTCTCTCCCACCTATATATATGGAGGTTTTAGGGCTGATTTGAGACGACTTTTCCACGGCAGCCCGACCACATACCTCCACGGTTTTTCCTCTAGATCGCGTTTCTGCGGAGCTCGGGCGGAGCCCTGCTGAGACAAGGTCATCACCAACCTCCGAAGCGCCATGACGCTGCTGGAGAACTCTTCTACCTCTCCGTCTCTCTTGCTGGATCATCGAGCTGTACGTGTGCTGAACGCGGAGGTGCCGTCCGTTCGGTACTAGATTGTGGGACTGATCGCGGGATTGTTCGCGGGGCGGATCGAGGGACGTGAGGACGTTCCACTACATCAACCGCGTTCACTAACGCTTCTGCTGTACGGTCTACAAGGGTACGTAGATCGCTCATCCCCTCTCGTAGATGGACATCACCATGATAGGTCTTCGTGCGCGTAGGAAATTTTTTGTTTCCCATGCGACGTTCCCCAACATACACTCCACGCTTCAGGTGAGCTACACCAGAAGTCGCCACGAGGACTTACCCGCAGTAACCAGCGGGCAACAGCGCCTTCCTCAAAACAACTTGCCCGGGATGCCCGACACACGAGCCCAATACATCGTGGACGCGGCGCGAGCTGCGCGTCAGATAGAAACATCAGGCGCGGCGGGTCGGATCTACCCGGATTACACCTCGACACCTCCCGTGCCCCTTGACACCGGAGTCAAGCACATTGGAGTGTCATGTCTTGCGCCAGCTCTGCGCAATGAGCGGATGCCAAAGGATTTCAAAGGACCCAGGAAGGTCCCTAATTACTGGCCAGATCTTGAACCAGGGTCATGGATCGAAAGTTACGAACTCGCGATGGACATGCTCAATGTAAATGAGGCGGTTTGCGCCAAGTATTTCACTATGATGCTTGAAGGAACGGCGCGTGTGTGGTTAAAAAACTTACCGCCTAACTCCATCAACGCCTGGGCAGAGCTAAAAGAGTGTTTCGTCAAGAATTTCAGAGGGACTTGCAAACGCCCGATGACCATTGTCGACCTGCAGCACTGCGTTCAGCGACCGGATGAGTTGACCCATCATTGGACCTGGCGAGTCGCAGAGGTTATTCATTCATTAGAAGGCATCTCAACGGCTCGGGCAGTGTTGATCTTGGAGAAAAACTGCCATTACGAACCTCTGGTACTGAAGCTGGGGCGACTTAAGCGAAAAGTACATGACATGGGCGAGTTGATGGACACCCTCACGAGGTATGCTGAGTCGGATGACACCAAGGATCCTGGAGAGGACGACGACCAAATTAGTACCGCCAGGAAGGGCGAGTTACCGAAGGGCCATTCTCAGTTTCAGGGCCGGGGCAACCACCATCATGGTGGGCAAGGCAAAAAGAGAGAACAGGAAGGTCCTACAGATTTTGTCGCTAATACCAATACCGACAACGGAAACCAGCGCCAGAAGAAGCGGGGCTTCAGTAGGAAGAAATCGCGCAATTATCACGAGATGCTCAAAGGCCCTTGTCCGTAGCATGCCACGACGGAGGGACCCGCGACTCACTCTTGGGAGGATTGCTATGTGATGCAGGAATACCGGGCCAAGGCGCTGAGAAGAGGTTAGGGCGGTGGTCAGGGCCAGCGACAGGAGCAGCCCGACGCGCTTGGGTCATGCCAGATCCCGTTTGGCGGCTTTCCTCACTCGGGACCACAGGGCGGGTCGCAACCCAACGCTGGACAATACTAAGTTCACAACCAGAAGTACAACTCGCCAGGAGTATTTCAGCAGCCACTCCTGCAAGGGGATCTCCAACGACAGGAAGATCATGGCGGTTTTCAGAATAACCCTAAGCAGCTGAACAGCGAGCAATATCACGTGTTCACCACCAGCACCTGCAAGCGGGATCAGAAGGTGAAACATAGAACCTTCAGCGTGGTCGAGCCGGCGCTCCCCCGATACCTTCACTGGTCTGAACAACCCATGACCTGGAGCAGGGAGGACCACCTGCCCCGAGTGGATAACCCTGGTGACTTGGCTTTGGTCGTGGCTCCCCAAGTCAGGGGTTACACCCTTTCCAAGGTCCTCATGGATGGAGGCAACAACATTAACATCTTATACTTTGATACCTTCCGATGGATGAATATCTTGGAAAAAGACTTGATGCCATCGTCCATGGTCTTCCACGGCATCGTCCCCGGTAAGTAGGCGTATCATATTGGGCGGATTAAACTTAACGTGGCCTTTGGCACAAAGTCCAATTACACGAGCGAGTCTCTCATGTTTGAGGTGGTCAAAATCAAGAGCCCCTACCATGCGTTGTTTGGAAGGCCGGCGTACACCCGATTCATGGCCCGCCCATGTTATGTTTATCTCAAACTCAAGATGCCCGGTCCTAAGGGACCTATTACCATCAGCGGAGACAGGAAGATAGCTCAAGAATGTGAAGAAGGAGACGCAGCTTACGCCGAGTCGACTTGCGCGGCCGAAGAGCTCAAGTTTCACCAAGCTAATATTGACCCGGCAGACATGACGCCGCTCAAGAGGCCAACCATCAACTCTGAGCCGCCCCTCAAGTTTAAACCAACGGACGATACCAAGGTCATAGACTTCACGCCTGGTGACTCCACCAAACAGTTCACTATTGGGGCGGGTCTGGATCCCAAATAGTAAAGCGCGCTCATCGAATCCATCCGTGAGAATCGGGACATCTTCGCATGGAAACCATCTGATATGCCAGGTGTACCGAGAGAATTCGTTGAGCACCATCTTAACACTGACCCCAAAGTAAAGCCAGTCCAGCAGTACCTTCGAGGTTCAATGAAGAGTGTCGTAAGGCGATCGGAGAGGAAGTCGCCCGGCTTTTGGCCGCCGGGTTTATCATCGAGGTTTTCCATCCTGAATAGTTGGACAACCCGGTCCTAGTGCTATAAAAGAACGACACTTTCCGCATGTGCATCGACTACACTCATCTCAGCACAGCCTGTCCGAAGGATCCCTTCGCCCTTCCCCGCATTGATCAAATTATTGATTCGGCGGCGGGTTGTGAGCATTTGTGTTTCTTGGATGCTTATTCAGGATACCACCAGATCAAGATGGCGGTGGCGGATCAGGAGAATACATCCTTCATAACCCGCTTTGGAGCTTTCTGCTACGTGTCTATGCCGTTTGGGCTCAAGAGCGCGGGGCGACTTATCAGCGTTGCATCCAAAATTGTTTGCACAACCAGATCGACCGTAATGTCCACGCTTATGTGGACGACATCGTGGTCAGATCTCAATGGAAGGAGTCTCTCTTGGAGGATCTCAAGGAAACTTTTGACAACCTGCACGTCTACCAGATGAGGCTTAATCCCACCAAGTGTGTGTTTGATGTTCCCGCAGGGAAGTTATTGGGTTTTTTGGTGTCGGAACGTGGCATTGAAGCTAACCCGGAAAAAATTGAAGCAATTACTTCGCTAGGGAAACCGGCTAACATTAACCAAGTCCAGCGCATGGTGGGTCGAATCGCAGCTCTGAGCCGCTTTATAAGTCGCCTCGGGGAGAAGGTCATCCCTCTCTACCAGCTGCTCAAGAAAATTGATCGATTCGTATGGACAGACGAAGCCAACGAAGCCTTTGAAGCCTTGAAACGACAATTAGTTAACCTGCCAGTATTGGCGGCTGATAACCCACAAGTATAGGGGATCAGTCGTAGTCCTTTCGATAAGTAAGAGTGTCGAACCCAACGAGGAGCAGAAGGATTTGACAAGTGGTTTTCAGCAAGGAAATATCTGCAAGCACTGAAATTGTCGGTAACAAGTGATTGTGTGGTGAGATGATTCGTAGCAAGCAACAAGTAACAAAAGTAGCAACAGTGCAACAAAGTGGCCCAATCCCTTTTGTAGCAAGGGACAAGCCTGGACAAAGTCTTATAGGAGGAAAAACGCTCCCGAGGACACACGGGAATTTCTGTCATGCTAGTTTTCATCATGTTCATATGATTCACGTTCGTTACTTTGATAGTTTGATATGTGGGTGGACCGACGCTTGGATACTGCCCTTACTTGGACAAGCATCCCACTTACGATTAACCCCTCTCGCAAGCTTCCGCAACTACGAAAGAAGAATTAAGACAAAGTCTAACCATAGCATTAAACTAGTGGATCCAAATCAACCCCTTACGAAGCAACACATAAACTAGGGTTTAAGCTTCTGCCACTCTAGCAAACCATCATCTACTTACTACTTCCCATTGCCTTCCTCTAGGCCCAAATAATGGTGAAGTGTTATGTAGTCGACGTTCACATAACACCACTAGAGGAAAAACAACATACAACATATCAAAATACCAAACGAATACCAAATTCACATGACTACTATTAGCATGACTTATCCCATGACGTCAGGAACAAAAGTAACTACTCACAAAGCATAATCATATTCATGACCAGAGAGGTAATGAGTAGCATCAAGGATCTGAACATAAACTCTTCCACCAAATAATCCAACTAGCATCAACTACAAAGAGTAATCAACACTACTAGCAACCTTACAAGTACCAATCGGAGTCATGAGACGGATATTGGTTACAAGTGATGAACTAGGGTTTGGAGATGAGATGGTGCTGATGAAGATGTTAATGGTGACGAGTCCCTTCCGATGAGAGGAGTGTTGGTGATGACGATGGTGACGATTTCCCCCTCCGGGAGGGAAGTTTCACCGGCAGGATTGTCCTGCCGGAGCTCTAGATTGGTTCTGTTCAAGTTCCTCCTCGTGGCGGCGGCGAAACCACGAAAAGGCTCCTCCTTGATTTTTTCCTGGACAAAACCCTTCATATAGCAAAAGAGGGGGGCCAGTGGGCCAGGAGGCTGCCCACAAGTCCTCATGGCGCGGCCTGGGGGGGGGGGGGGTGGCCGCGCCGTGCAAAATAAGAGAGAAAAGGCATAAGAATTGTACCGTGAAGTGAAATAACAACCAGAGAAGCGATAAATATCAACATGAAAACATGATGTAAAATGGACGTATAAATTCCCCCAAGCTTAGACCTCGCTTGTCCTCAAGCGAAAGCCTAGCTCAATAAATATGTCCACATGTTTAGGGAGAGAGGTCTCGACAAAACAAGATACGAACATGCATGCATCATGATCATGATCAGAACAGCAATACCAACATATAATCTCTCATGCTAAAGTGATAATTACTTCACAAAGTAAAGCATAGATCAAGAACCTTACCGAGAAGTAACAACCGATAGTCTTTAGTCATTGAAGCAATTGCAATTTATCACAACATCAGAAAGAGTCAAATAAGAGCTTGTAAAGCAAATCCACATACTCAATCATTCTTTCGTTCTCTACAATTTCTACAACTCACGTGGTACTCATGAGATCAAAGTTTCAGCTGGACACACAGAAAGGTAGGGGCTTATAGTTTTGCCTCCCAACTGCTTACCTCAAGGGTAATGTCAACAATAATAATTCATGAATGCCTACCTCCAAGTTGACATATGAATATAGATCTTTCCCAAGCATATGACGTTAGCCAAGACAAAGGCGAAATAGGGAATTGGTGAAGATCACCATGACTCTTTCAAGGGAAAAAAGTAAAGGTACAAGATAGGCCCTTCGAAGAGGGAAGCAGAGGTTGTCATGCGCTTTTGAGGTTTGAATGTTTGTCCTCTTAGTGCGGAGGAACGTCACTTTATATGGCCTCCTGTGATAAAGAACTTTATTATGCAGTCTGTCACCTTTATGTCTTCCTCATCACAGGTTCGTATAAAGCTTATTTTCCACACACTAATAGATCATGGATATTAGAGAGCAATTTTTATTGCTTGCACCGATGACAAGTTACTTGACGGATCTTATTCAATCCATAGGTAGGTATGGTAGACTCACATGGCAAAACTGGGTTGAAGGTTTATGGATGCACAAGTAGTATCTCTACTTAGTGCGGGAGGTTTTGGCTAATAAGAGGTGGAAGCAATCGTCACATGCTAGGGGATCTCTAATCATATAACATTGTTCAGAGCCAAGCAAACACAATTCATTACGTTGTCTTCCTTGTCCAACATCTACTTCTAGGCATGTAATAGTTTGGTGAGTGTTCACAATCATAGATGGTGACAGAGATGATATATTTATATGTGAACCTCTCCTTCTTTATCACTTCCTATTAATTGCAACAATGACCAAGGTCTACGTTTGCCTACCATCAACAAGTTTCAGTCCTCATTCTTTTTATATGTGAAACCATCACTTCCCATTAGACACTCGTTTGATCATGGCAAGAGGTAAAGCCCTTCAACTAAGACACTCTTTATTATATGGCTCATGAGCAAGAATACATCGGGGGGGGGGGGGGGGTGACACAAAGCAAAACTCAAGACTAAAACACTAAGACTTTTAATCTACTAGAGAAAGAGAAAACTGAAAAGGAAAACTAAAACAAATGTAAAGGCAAAAGATGTGATGGTGATACGATACCGGGGCAACTCCGCCAAGCTTGGCACAAGCCAAGGGGATTGCCCATACCAATGCTCAGTTGTCTTCCTTTGGTGGTGATGGTGGAGTTGTTGCAACATGGGTTTGATCCTCCGTCTTCCAAGGCATAGGTGCTCCATCATGGAAAGATGAACGAGTCTCCGGAATCCTCAAATCTGCAGCCAACCTTATTGATTTAAATCTATACTCATACTCACAGTTTTGGTTCTGCACGTCATAGATCTGGGCCTGGAGTTGATCAATCCTATCATAGAGCCTGGAGAGATGCTTCCCAATGTCATTGGCATCAATCCTGTGCTTGTTGGTGAACTCTGTGATCATCATGTGGTTGGCGTTGAGTCCACGCTCCACCATCCCTTGGCACTTGAAGACTTGTTGCTCCATTGCTTCGAGCCTCGTCTCCACGCTTCCGGTCTTCTTAGGCCCCTCAACATCACGGATGTGCAACATCCCCTCACGCATCTCGATAGATTGAGGGTGTTGCTGCACTACCATGAGGTAGGGATTGATGACCTTCTCGAAGATATTGTCCTTTGGAGCTTTTGGGGAAGTCATAGCGATCTAGATCTGCAACAGAAACAGGCTCGAAACGAAAAACACAGGAAATCTGCGTGATGCATGGGTCAGACCAAACGGAAGTATATATAATGAATTTTTTTTCAAACCAGAAGGAGTACCCCGCACGAAAACGGAGTCCGGGAGGCGCACGAGGTGGCCACAAGCCCTCACCGCGCGGCCAGGGGGTGGGCCCGCGCCATGCAGGCTTGTCGCCTCCTCGCGCACTTTCCGGACTACTTCCATTTTTTGTATTTTTTCAAATATTCCAAAACGGAGAAAAATTCCTATTGGAAAAGTTTTGGACTCTGCTTTCTTACCGAAACACATATCTCTTCGTTTTCAGAGTCTGAAACAGGCTGATAAACATCCCTTAGGTATTCCTCCGGAGTTATGGTATTGATGATATTGCTTTCAACATTTATGGGAGTACTTGAGATATAATGCTTGATTCTCTACCCATTTACCACTCTCGGACAATTACCTTCCGTGTTGTTGATCTTGATAGCACCGGAACGATATACTTCCTCAACAACATAGGGACCTTCCCATTTAGAGAGAAGCTTGCCTACATTGAACTCACGCTTTTGTATCCTCTTATCATGCCACCTCTTAACCTTCTCTTTGAACAGCTTGGCATTCTCATATGCCTAAGTTCTCCACTCATCAAGCGAGCTAATATCAAATAACCTCTTCTCACCGGCAAGTTTGAAATCAAAGTTGAGCTCTTTGATTGCCCAATGAGCTTTATGCTCTAGCTCAAGAGGTAAATGACATGCTTTATCGTACACCATTTTGTACGGAGACATGCCCATGGGATTCTTATAGGCAGTTTTATAAGCCCACGGTGCAACATCAAGCTTCTTAGACCAATTCTTTCTAGACCCGTTGACAGTCTTTTGCAGAATCAGTTTAATCTCTCTATTACTTAGCTCTACTTGACCACTGGACTGAGGGTGATAGGGAGACGCAATTCTATGGTTGACATCGTACTTAGCAAGCATTTTACGGAAAGCACCATGAATGAAGTGTGAGCCACCGTCGGTCATTAGATATCTAGGGACTCCAAATCTAGGGAAGACAACTTCTTTCAGCATCCTGATAGAGGTGTTGTGATCAGCACTACTAGTGGGGATAGCTTCTATCCACTTAGTGACGTAATCAACACCAACTAGGTTATGAGTATACCCGTTGGATTTTGGAAAAGGCCCCATATAATCAAAGCCCCAAACATCAAATGGTTCAATGACAAGTGAATAGTTCATAGGCATTTCCTGACGTTTGCTAATATTACCTATTCTTTGACATTCATCACAAGACAAGACAAACTTACGGGCATCCTTGAAGAGAGTGGGCCAATAGAAACCTGATTGCAATACCTTGTGGGCAGTTCTATCTCCCGCATGGTGTCCTCCGTAGGCCTCGGAGTGACACTTCTGTAGGATCTGTCACTGTTCATGTTCAGGTACACAATGTCTAATAACACCATCTACCCCTTCCTTATAAAGGTGAGGATCATCCCAAAAGTAATGTCTCAAGTCAAAGAAGAATTTCTTCTTTTGCTGGTATGTGAAACTAGGTGGTATGTATTTGGCAACGATATAGTTGGCATAATCGGCATACCACGATGCACTACGTGAAGCATTGATGACATTCGATTGCTCATCGAGAAAGCTATCATCAATAGGTTGTGGGTCATCAAGAACGTTCTCCAACCTAGACAAGTTATACGTTACTGGGTTATCAGCACCCTTTCTGTCGACAACATGCAAATCAAATTCTTGTAGCAAGAGAACCCATCTGATAAGTCTAGGTTTAGCGTCCTTCTTCTCCATGAGGTACTTAATAGCAGCATGATCAGTGTGAATAGTGACTTTGGAATCAACTATGTAAGACCTGAACTTTTCACATGCAAACACGACTGCTAAAAATACCTTCTCCGTAGTGGCATAGTTTCTCTGGGCACTGTCTAGAGTTTTACTAGCGTAGTGAATAACATTCAACTTCTTATCGACTCTTTGCCCTTAAACAGCACCAACAGCATAATCACTAGCATCACACATGATCTCAAAAGGTAAGTTCCAATCAGGTGGTTGAACAATAGGTGCAGTTATCAAAGCCCTCTTAAGTATTTCGAAGGCTTCCTCACAATCATCGTCAAAAACAAAAGGAATATCCTTTTGTAAGATATTGGTAAGAGGCCTAGAAATCTTAGAGAAGTCTTTGATGAACCTTCTATAGAAACCAGCATGACCAAGGAAACTTCTTATACCTTTGATATCTGTGGGGTATGGCATTTTCTCGATTGCATCAACCTTAGCCTTATCGACTTCAATGCCTCTTTCGGAAATTTTATGTCCTAAGACGATGCCTTCATTAACCATAAAGTGTCACTTCTCCCAATTCAAGACAAGATTGGTGTCTTTACATATCTGCAAGACTCCATCAAGGTTGCTGAGGCAATCATCAAAGGAAGACCCATAAACAGAAAAGTCATCCATGAAAACCTCGACAATCTTTTCGCAAAAGTCAGAGAATATAGCCATCATACATCTTTGAAAGGTGGCAGGTGCATTACATAAGCCAAAAGGCATACGTCTATAAGCAAAGGTTCCGAAAGGGCAGGTGAAAGTGATCTTCTCCTAATCAGATTGTGCAACTGGTATTTGGGAGAAACCAGAATAACCGTCTAGAAAGCAGAAGTGTGTGTGATTAGAAGCCTTTCTAGCATTTGGTCGATAAAAGGCAAAGGGTAATGATCTTTCCTAGTGGCTTTATTCAATTTCCTAAAATCGATCACCATCCTATAGCTAGTAATAATCCTCTGTGGGATCAGTTTATCCTTATCATTAGGGACAACGGTAATGCCTCCCTTCTTAGGGACGCAATGCACCGGACTCACCGAATCGCTATGAGCAACAGGATAGATAATACCCGCTTACAGGAGCTTCAGTATTTCTTTTTTTACTACCTCTTTCATCTTAGGATTCAATCTCCTTTGATGATCAACAACTGGTTTGAAATCAGGATCAGTTTTAATCTTGTGCTGGCATAGAGTAGGACTAATGCCCTTAAGATCATCAAGAGTATATCCAATAGCAGCACGGTGCTTCCTCAGAGTTTTTAGCAACTTCTTTTCTTCATTCTCTGAGAGGCTAGCACTAATAATGACAGGATATATCTCCTTTTCATCAATATAGGCATACTTAAGAGTATCAGGCAACTGTTTAAGCTCGAACAAGGGATCACCCTTTGGTGGGGGTGGATCCCCAAGCAGTTCAACAGGCAAGTTATTCTTAAGGATAGGATATTGTTCTAAGACAACTCTATCTATCTCATCCCTTTCATCCATATGCATATCATTTTCATGCTCAAGCAAGTATTTCTCTAAGGGATCAGTAGGAGGCACGGCAATAGAGGCTAAGGCAATAGTTTCATCCCTACTAGGCAACTCCTTTTCATGAGGTTGTCTACCAAACTTAGAGAAATTGAACTCATGTGACACACCTTCAAAGCCAACAGTGACAGTTTGCTTCTCACAATCAATATGAGCATTGATAGTATTGAGGAAGGGTCTGCCAAATATGATGGGACAAAAGCTATCTTGTGCAATAGCAAGAACGAGGAAATCAGCAGGATACTTCGTTTTACCACACAAGACTTCAACATCCCTAACAATTCCCACAGGGCAGATAGTATCTCTATTGGCAAGCTGAATAGTGACATCTATAGGTTCTATCTCAACAGGTGCAATCTCGTCTTTGATTTCATCGTATAAGGATTGATGTATTGCACTAACACTAGCACCCACGTCACATAAACCATGGTAACAATGATCTCCTATCTTAACAGAAACCACAGACATGCCAACAACAGGCCTATGTTTGTCTCTAGCGTGAGGTTTAGCAATTCTAGCAGCATCTTCACAGAAGTGAATATTATGTCCCTCAACATCGTCGGACAGAAGATCTTTGATAATAGCAATGCTAGGTTCAACTCTAATTTGCTCAGGCGGTGTAGGTGTTCTAATATAGCCTCTATGTATCACAGTTGAAGCTTTAGAATGATCCTTTATCCTAACAGGGAAAGGTGGTTTATCAATGTAAGCACTCGGAACAACAGGATCATCATAGGCAATGACTTTCTCTTCAACTGGATTGTGTTTAACTACATTTACTTATAAAGGAGGTGTTGGGGAACGTCGCATGGGAAACAAAATTTTCCTACGCGCACGAAGACCTATCATGGTGATGTCAATCTACGAGAGGGGATGTGTGATCTACGTACCCTTGTAGACCGTACAGCAGAAGCGTTAGTGAACGCGGTTGATGTAGTGGAACGTCCTCACGTCCCTCGATCCGCCCCGCGAACAGTCCCGCGATCAGTCCCACGATCTAGTGCCGAACGGACGGCACCTCCGCGTTCAGCACACGTACAGCTCGACGTTGATCTCGGACTTCTTGATCCAGCAAGAGAGACGGAGAGGTAGAAGAGTTCTCCGGCAGCGTGATGGCGCTCCGGAGGTTGGTGATGATCTTGTCTCAGCAGGGCTCCGCCCGAGCTCCGCAGAAACGCGATCTAGAGGAAAAACCGTGGAGGTATGTGGTCGGGCTGCCGTGGAAAAGTCGTCTCAAATCAGCCCTAAAACCTCCGTATATATAGGTGGGAGAGGGGGAGCCTTGCCTTGGGGCTCAAGGATCCCCAAGGGGGTCGGCCGAACCAAGGGGGAAGGTCTCCCCTTCCCAAACCGAGTCCTACTTGGTTTGGAAGGTGGAGTCCTTCTTCCCTTTCCCACCTCCTCCTTTTTTTTTCTCTTTGATTTTCTTCCTATGGCGCATAGGGCCTTCTTGGGCTTCCCCACCAGCCCACTAAGGGCTGGTGCACCACCCTCAAGGCCTATGGGCTTCCCCGGGGTGGGTTGCCCCCCGGTGAACTCCCGGAACCCATTCGTCATTCCCGGTACATTCCCGGTAACTCCGAAAACCTTCCGGTAATCAAATGAGGTCATCCTATATATCAATCTTCATTTCCGGATCATTCCGGAAACCCTCGTGACGTCCGTGATATCATCCGGGACTCCGAACAACATTCGGTAACCGACCATATAACTCAAATACGCATAAAACAACGTCGAACCTTAAGTGTGCAGACCCTGCGGGTTCGAGAACTATGTAGACATGACCCGAGAGACTCCTCGGTCAATATCCAATAGCGGGACCTGGATGCCCATATTGGATCCTACATATTCTACGAAGAACTTATCATTTGAACCTGAGTGCCAAGGATTCATATAATCCCGTATGTCATTCCCTTTGTCCTTCGGTATGTTACTTGCCCGAGATTCGATCGTCAGTATCCGCATACCTATTTCAATCTTGTTTACCGGCAAGTCTCTTTACTCATTCCGTAATACAAGATCCCGCAACTTACACTAAGTCACATAGCTTGCAAGGCTTGTGTGTGATGTTGTATTACCGAGTGGGCCCCGAGATACCTCTCCGTCACACAGAGTGACAAATCCGAGTCTTGATCCATACTAACTCAACTAACACCTTCGGAGATACCTGTAGAGCATCTTTATAGTCACCCAGTTACGTTGCGACGTTTGATACACACAAAGCATTCCTCCGGTGTCAGTGAGTTATATGATCTCATGGTCACAGGAACAAATACTTGACACGCAGAAAACAGTAGCAACAAAATGACACGATCAACATGCTACGTCTATTAGTTTCGGTCTAGTCCATCACATGATTCTCCTAATGATGTGATCCCGTTATCAAGTAACAACACTTGCCTATGGCCAGGAAACCTTGACCATCTTTGATCAACGAGCTAGTCAACTAGAGGCTTACTAGGGACAGTGTTTTGTCTATGTATCCACACAAGTATTGTGTTTCCAATCAATACAATTATAGGATGGATAATAAACGATTATCATGAACTAAGAAATATAATAATAACTAATTTATTATTGCCTCTAGGGCATATTTCCAACAGTCTCCCACTTGCACTAGAGTCAATAATCTAGTTCACATCACCATGTGATTTCAACGAATCCAACACCCATATAGTTCTGGGGTCTGATCACGTCTTGCTTGTGAGAGAGGTTTTAGTCAACGGTTCTGAAACTTTCAGATCCGTGCGTTCTTTACAAATCTTTTATGTCATCTTATAGATGCTGCTACTACGTGCTATTCGGAAATGCTCCAAATATCTACTCTACTATACGAATCCGTTTCACTACTCATAGTTATTCGGATTAGTGTCAAAGCTTGCATCGACGTAACCCTTTACGATGAACTCTTTAACCACCTCCATAATCGAGAAAAATTCCTTAGTCCATCAGTTACTAAGGATAAATTTTGACCGCTGCTATTGATTCAATCATGGATCACTCTTTGTACCTCTCAACAGACTTTGAGTCAAGGCACACATCAGGTGCGGTACACAGCATGGCATACATTAGATTCTACGGCTAAGGCATAGAAGACGACCTTCGTCTATTCTCTTTATTCTGCCGTGGTCGGGTTTTGAGTCTTACTCAAATTTACACCTTACAACGCAACCAAGAACTCCTTCTTTGCTGATCTATTTTGAACTCCTTCAAAAACTTGTCAAGGCATGCATCTTATTGAAACTTTCATCAAGCGCTTTTGATCTATCTCCATAGATCTTTGATGCTCAACGTTCAAGTAGCGCAATCCAGGTATTCCTTTGAAAACTCCTTTCAAACAACCTTATATGCTTTACAGAAATTCTACATTACTTCTGATCAACAATATGTCTACCACGTACACTTATCAGAAATTCTATAGTGCTCCCACTCACTTCTTTGGAAATACAAGTTTCTCATAAACCTTGTACAAACCCAAAATATTTGATCATCTCATCAAAGTGTATATTCCAACTCCGAGATGCTTGCACCAGTCCATTGAAGGATCACTGGAGCTTGCATACTTGCTAGTATCTTTAGGATCGACAAAACCTCCTGGTTGTATCACATACAATGTTTGCTCAAGGAAACCGTCGAGGAAACAATGTTTTGACATCCTACGTGCAATATTTCATAAATAATGCAACAACTACTAACATAATTCTAACAGACTTTTAGCATCGCTACGAGTGAGAAAGTCTCATCATAGTCAACTGTTTGATCTTGTCGGAAACATGTTTGCGACAAGTCGAGCTTTTCTTAATAGTGACTTATCACCATCATCGTCTGTCTTCCTTTTAAAGATCCATCTTTACTCAATAGTCCTCTGACCATCAAGTAATTCTTCCAAAGTCTACACTTTGTTTTCATACATGGATCCTCTCTCTGATTTCATGGCTTCCAGCCATTTGTCGGAATCCGGGCCCACCATTGCTTTATAACTCGTAAGTTCATTGTTGCTCAACAACATGACCTCCAAGACAGGGTTACCGTACCACTCTGCAGTAGTACGCGACCTTGTCAACCTACGAGGCTTGTAGTAACTTGATCTGATGCTCGATGATCACCATCATCAGCTTCCACTTCAATTGGTGTAGGCGCCACAGGAACAACTTCCTGCGCCCTGCTACACACTGGTTGAAGTGATGGTTCAATAACCTCATCAAGTTCTACTACCCTCCCACTCAATTCTTTCGAGAGAAACCTTTCCTCGAGAAAGGATCCGTTTCTAGAAACAAACACTTTGCTTTCGGATCTGAGATAGGAGATGTACCCAACTGTTTTGGATATCCTATGAAGATGCATTTATCCGCTTTGGGTTCGAGCTTATCAGACTGAAACTTTTTCACATAAGTGTCGAAGCCCCAAACTTTCAAGAAACGACAGTTTAGATTTCTCTAAACCTCAGTCTATACTGTGTCATCTCAACAGAAATACGCGGTGCCCTATTTAAAGTGAATGCGGTTGTCTCTAATGCATAACCCATAAACGATAGTGGTAATTCGTTAAGAGACATCATAGCATGCACCATACCAAATAGTGTGTGGCTATAACGTTCAGACACATCATCACACTATGATGTTCTAGGTGGCATGAAATGCGAAACAATTTCCACATTGTCTTAACTGCGTACCAAAACTCGTAACTCAGATATTCATTTCTATGATCATATCGTAGACAGTTTATCCTCTTGTTACGACGAACTTCACTCTGAAACAGAATTGAACTTTTCAATATTTCAGACTTGTGATTCATTAAGTAAATACTCTAGTATCTACTCAAATCGTCATTGAAGTAAGAACATAATGATATCCACTGCGTGCCTCAGCACCCATTGGACTGCATACATCAAAATGTATCACTTCCAACAAGTTACTATCTTATTTCATCTCAATGAAAACAAGGCCTTGCTCATGTGGTATGATTTGCATGTCACTAGTGATTCAAAATCAAGTGAGTATGAAGATCCATCAGCATGGAGCCTCTTCATGCAATTTATACCAACATGACTCAAGCGGCAATGCCACAAGTAAGTGGTACTATCATCATTACCTCGTATCTTTTGGCACCAATATCATGAACATGTGTAACACTACGATCGAGATTCAATAAACCATTGAAGGTGATTATTCAAGAAAATAGAGTAACCATTATTCTCTTTAAATGAATAATCGTATTGCAATAAACACGATCCAATCATGTTCATGCTTAACACAAGCACCAAATAACAATTATTTAGGTTTAACACCAATCCCGATGGTAGAGGGAGCGTGCGACGTTTGATCATATCAACCTTGGAAACACTTCCAACACGTATCGTCACCTCGCCTTTAGCTAGTCTCCGTTTATGCCGTAGCTTTCATTTCGTGTTACTAATCACTTAGCAACCGAACTGGTATCCAATACCCTTATGCTACTAGGAGTACTAGTAAAGTACACATCAACATCTTGTATATTAAATACATTTCTTTCGACTTTTGCCAGCCTTCTTATCTACCAAGTATCTAGAGTTGCTCCGCCTCAGTGACTGTTCCCCTCATTACAGAAGCACTTAGTCTCGGGTTTGGGTTTAATCTTGGGTCTCTTCATTAGTGAAGCAACTGTTTTGCCGTTTCACGAAGTATCCCTTCTAGCCCTTGCCTTTCTTGAAACTTAATGGTTTTACCAACCATCAACTATTGATGCTCCTTCTTGATTTCTACTTTCGCAGTGTCAAACATCGCAAATCGCTCAAGGATCATTGTATCTATCCTTGATATGTTATAGTTCATCACGAAGCTTTCACAGCTTGGTGGCAGTGACTTTGGAGAACCATCACTATCTCATCTGGAAGATTAACTCCCAGTTGATTCAAGCGATCGTCGTACTCAGACAATCTGAGCACACGCCCAACGATTGAGCTTTTCTCCTTTACTTTGTGGACAAAGAATCTTGTCGGAGGTCTTGTACTTCTTAACAAGGGCACAAGCATGAAATCATAATTTCATCTCTTTAGAACATCACTTATGTTCCGTGACGTTTCAAAACGTCTTCGGCGCCTTGCTTCTAAGCCATTAAGTATTTTGCACTGAACTATCGTGTAGTCATCAGAAACGTATATGTCGGATGTTCACAACATCTACAGACGACGCTCGAGGTGCAGCACACCGAGTGGTGCATTAAGGACATATGCCTTCTGTGTTGGGGAACGTCGCATGGGAAACAAAATTTTCCTACGCGCACGAAGACCTATCATGGTGATGTCCATCTACGAGAGGGGATGTGTGATCTACGTACCCTTGTAGACCGTACAACAGAAGCGTTAGTGAACGCGGTTGATGTAGTGGAACGTCCTCACGTCCCTCGATCCGCCCCGCGAACAGTCCCGCGATCAGTCCCACGATCTAGTGCCGAACGGACGGCACCTCCGCGTTCAGCACACGTACAGCTCGACGATGATCTCGGCCTTCTTGATCCAGCAAGAGAGACGGAGAGGTAGAAGAGTTCTCCGGCAGCGTGACGGTGCTCCGGAGGTTGGTGATGATCCTGTCTCAGCAGGGCTCCGCCCGAGCTCCGCAGAAACACGATCTAGAGGTAAAACCGTGGAGGTATGTGGTCGGCCTACCGTGGAAAAGTCGTCTCAAATCAGCCCTAAAACCTCCGTATATATAGGTGGGAGAGGGGGAGCCTTGCCTTGGGTCTCAAGGAGCCCCAAGGGGGTCGGGCGAACCAAGGGGGAAGGTCTCCCCCTCCCAAACCGAGTCCTACTTGGTTTGGAAGGTGGAGTCCTTCTTCCCTTTCCCACCTCCTCCTTTTTTTTCTCTTTGATTTTCTTCTTATGGCGCACAGGGCCTTCTTGGGCTGTCCCGCCAACCAACTAAGGGCTGGTGCGCCACCCTCAAGGCCTATGGTCTTCCCCGGGGTGGGTTGCCCCCCCGGTGAACTCCCGGAACCCATTCGTCATTCCCGGTACATTCCCCGTAACTCCGAAAACCTTCCGGTAATCAAATGAGGTCATCCTATATATCAATCTTCATTTCCGGACCATTCCGGAAACCCTCGTGACGTCCGTGATCTCATCCGGGACTCCGAACAACATTCGGTAACCAACCATATAACTCAAATACGCATAAAACAACGTCGAACCTTAAGTGTGCAGACCCTGCGGGTTCGAGAACTATGTAGACATGACCCGAGAGACTCCTCGGTCAATATCCAATAGCGGGACCTGGATGCCCATATTGGATCCTACATATTCTACGAAGAACTTATCATTTGAACCTGAGTGCCAAGGATTCATATAATCCCGTATGTCATTCCCTTTGTCCTTCGGTATGTTACTTGCCCGAGATTCGATCGTCAGTATCCGCATACCTATTTCAATCTTGTTTACCGGCAAGTCTCTTTACTCATTCCGTAATACAAGATCCCGCAACTTACACTAAGTCACATAGCTTGCAAGGCTTGTGTGTGATGTTGTATTACCGAGTGGGCCCCGAGATACCTCTCCGTCACACAGAGTGACAAATCCGAGTCTTGATCCATACTAACTCAACTAACACCTTCGGAGATACCTGTAGAGCATCTTTATAGTCACCCAGTTACGTTGCGACGTTTGATACACACAAAGCATTCCTCCGGTGTCAGTGAGTTATATGATCTCATGGTCACAGGAACAAATACTTGACACGCAGAAAACAGTAGCAACAAAATGACACGATCAACATGCTACGTCTATTAGTTTGGGTCTAGTCCATCACATGATTCTCCTAATGATGTGATCCCGTTATCAAGTAACAACACTTGCCTATGGCCCGGAAACCTTGACCATCTTTGATCAACGAGCTAGTCAACTAGAGGCTTACTAGGGACAGTGTTTTGTCTATGTATCCACACAAGTATTGTGTTTCCAATCAATACAATTATAGCATGGATAATAAACGGTTATCATGAACTAAGAAATATAATAATAACTAATTTATTATTGCCTCTAGGGCATATTTCCAACAGGAGGATGATATTTAAACCACTTCTCTTTGGGGAGATCAATATGAGCGGCAAATGATAACCACAATGAAGCTACTATCTGAGAGTCAAGTCCATACTTAGCGCTAAAATCACTAAAGGTATTTGTCTCAACAAAGGATTTAACGAAATCAAACGTGAAATTCATACCTGACTCCTTACCTTCTTCAAGCTCCCAATCTTCGGAGTTGCGTTTAATTCTCTCCAATAAATTCCATTTGAAGTCAATATCTCTCTTCATAAAAGAACCGGTACAAGAAGTGTCAAGCATGGTGCGATCATCATGAGAAAGCCGAGCATAGAAGTTCCGAATGATAATTTCTCTCGAGAGCTCATGATTGGAACATGGATATAACATTGATTTAAGCCTCCCCCAAGCTTGAGCGGTGCTTTCTCTGTCACGAGGCCAAAAATTGTAAATATAATTCCAATCACGATGTACTAAATGCATAGGATAAAACTTTTGATGAAATTCCAATTTCAACCGATTGTAGTCCCATGATCCACTATCATCACATAGCCGATACCATGTCAATGCCTTATCCTTCAAAGATAAAGGAAAGACTTTCTTCTTGACCTCATCCTCGGGCAAACCTGCAAGCTTAAATAAACCACAAACTTCATCTACATAGATTAGATGCAAGTCTGGATGTGATGTTCCATCTCCTGTAAAAGGATTAGCCAGCAGTTTCTCAAGCATACCCAAAGGATTCAAAGAAAATATTTTCAGTAGGTGCAGCAGGTTGAGGAGCAACTCTTTTTTCTTCCGGTCGAGGTGAATATACCCCGAACAAGCCCCTCAAAGGATTAGTATCCATAGTGACAAGTGACAATAAATTTCCGCACACTATATGAATGTTTCCTTACCAAGTTCCACTTACCAAAGGCGCTTCACTCCCCGACAACGGCGCCAGAAAAGAGTCTTGATAACCCACAAGTATAGGGGATCAATCATAGTCCTTTCGATAAGTAAGAGTGTCGAACCCAACGAGGAGCAGAAGTATGTGACAAGTGGTTTTCAGCAAGGAATTATCTGCAAGCACTGAAATTGTCGGTAACAAGTGATTGTGTGGTGAGATGATTCGTAGCAAGCAACAAGTAAGAAAAGTAGCAACGGTGCAGCAAAGTGGCCCAATCCCTTTTGTATCAAGGGACAAGCATGGACAAAGTCTTGTAGGAGGAAAAACGCTCCCGAGGACACACGGGAATTTCTGTCATGCTAGTGTTCATCATGTTCATATGATTCGCGTTCGTTACTTTGATAGTTTGATATGTGGGTGGACCGGCGCTTGGGTACTGCCCTTACTTGGAAAAGCATCCCACTTATGATTAACCCCTCTCGCAAGCATCCACAACTATGAAAGAAGGATTAAGACAAAGTCTAACCATAACATTAAACTAGTGGATCCAAATCAGCACCTTACGAAGCAACACATAAACTAGGGTTTAAGCTTCTGTCACTCTAGCAACCCATCATCTACTTAATACTTCCCAATGCCTTCCTCAAGGCCCAAATAATGGTGAAGTATTATGTAGTCGACGTTCACATAACACTACTAGAGGAAAAACAACATACAACATATCAAAATACCGAACGAATACCAAATTCACATGACTACTATTAGCATGACTTATCCCATGTTCTCAGGAACATAAGTAACTACTCACAAAGCATAATCATATTCATTACCAGAGAGGTAATGAGTAGCATCAAGGATCTGAACATAAACTCTTCCACCAAATAATCCAACTAGCATCAACTACAAAGAGTAATCAACACTACTAGCAACCTTACAAGTACCAATCGGAGACGTGAGACGGAGATTGGTTACAAGTGATGAACTAGGGTTTGGAGATGATATGGTGCTGATGAAGATGTTGATGGTGACGAGTCCCCTCTGATGAGAGGAGTGTTGGTGATGACGATGGCGACAATTTCCCCTCCGGGAGGGAAGTTTCCCCGGCAGGATCGTCCTGCCGGAGCTCTAGATTGTTCCTGCTCAAGTTCCGCCTCGTGGCGGTGGCGAAACCACGAAAAAGCTCCTCCTTGATTTTTTCCTAGACGAAACCCTTCATATAGCAAAAGAGGGGGGTCAGTGGGCCAACAGGCTGCCCACAAGCTCTCATGGCGCGGCCTTAGGGGGGGGGGTTGCACCGTGCATGCTTGTGGCCACCTGGACGCCCCCTCTGGCGCTTCTTCGGCCAAGTATTTTTGATAAATCAGGAAAAAAATCCTCGTTGATTTTTACGGCGTTTGGAGTTGCGCAGAATAGATATCTCAACTTTGCTCCACTTTCATGCCAGAATTCCAGTTGCCGGCATTCTCCCTCTTCATGTAAACCTTGCAAAATAAGAGAGAAAAGGCAAAAGAATTGCACCATGAAGTGAAATAATAGCCAAAGAAGCGATAAATATCAACATGAAAACATGATGCAAAATGGACGTATCAGCCGCTCCGACGGACAAGGAACCTATGCTCTTGTACATCGCGGCCAATTCCAAGGCAGTTAGCGTGGCAGTGGTTGTCGAGCGGAAGGATGAAGGAAAGGAGTATCCGGTCCAACGACCGATGTATTTTATCAGCGAAGTCCTAACGCTCTCCAAGCAACGTTACCCGCATTGGCAGAAGCTAGTTTTTGGGGTGTTTATGGCGAATCGGGAGCTGAAGCACTACTTCTAGGAACATCCCATCACGTTCGTCAGTTCTGCCCCCCTCGGTGACATCATACAGAATCGAGAGGCAACTCGACGGATTGCTAAGTGGGCCATCGAGTTAGGGCCCCATCATGTGCGATATATGCCCCGGACGACCATCAAATCTCAAGCACTCGTGGACTTCATCAATGATTAGACCGAGTTGCAAATTCGAGAGGATAGGCCCGATCATACTTATTGGACCATCTATTTCGATGGATCCACGCAATTGGAAGGCTCAGGGGCTGGCATGGTGATAATTTCGCCTCAAGGTGACAAGTTTTGCTATGTCCTTCGGCTCATATTCCCATGTACCAATAATGCAGCAGAATATGAAGCCTTGCTCCATGGGTTGTGACTCGCCAAAGAGATGAACCTCAAGCGAGTCAGATGTCTGGGCGACTCAGATTTGGTGGTACAGGAGGTTTCTGGCACCTGGGATTCAAGAGACCCCTTGATGGTGGCTTACAGACGAGCTGTGTCAGATGTACCGGGTCATTTCCATGGTTATCAAGTGGATCACATCGACCGGCGACTTAATGAAGCAGGGGACGCTCTTTCCCGTCTCGGTTCACAACATAAGCCGGTTCCTCCCAATGTGTTTTTGGATGTATTACATAACCCCTCGGTGAGACTGCCTTCAGAAGAAGACTTGGCGGTGCTGAACCCCGAGTCTCAACTCGTGGCGGGTCTTCATGCTACTCCGGATTGGGCGGCTCCTTATGTGGCGTATCTCACCAGAGGCGAGTTACCTGCCAATGAATTATTGGCTCGCCAAATCGTCCGTCGGTGTAAATCCATGGTCATACACAATGGCGAGTTGCACAAACGAAGCACCTCAGGGGTATTTCAAAGGTGCGTCTCTCCTGAAGAAGGATGTATGATCCTTAATGAGATTCATGCAGGAGACTGTGGTCATCATGTTGGGTCACGATCCTCGGTTTCTAAAGCCATCAGACATGGGTTTTATTGGCTGGCGGGTCATGCAGACGCAGAGGAGATTGTTCGCCGATGTGATGGCTGCCAAAAATTTGGACGTCAGATGCATGTGTCGGCTCAGGAATTACGGATGATACCAATCACTTGGCCGTTTGCAGTCTGGGTGCTTTACATGGTTGGCCCTTTCAAGATGTCATCCAATAAAAAGACTCACCTATTGGTGGCGGTTGACAAGTTTACCAAGTGGGTTGAGGCAGAGCCCGTTAGTATCTGTGATGCAGACACGGCTGCCAAATTCTTGAAAAAATTGATTTTCAGATTTGGATACCCTCATAGTATCTCCGGCTTGACATCTCCGCGGTTGCACATCCCCAGTCTAATGGGCAGGAGGAAAGAGCGAATCAGGAAATATTGCGGGGAATTAAGCCTCGGCTCATGGTACCTTTGGAACGTACTCCACGGTGTTGGGTGGAAGAATTTCCCTCAGTATTATGGAGCATCAGGACAACTCCAAATCGCTCCACGGGTTTTACTCCTTTCTTTCTGGTCTACGGGGAAGAAGCGGTGTTACCAAGTGACATCAGACACGATTCACCGCAAGTCGCCGCCTATGTGGAACAGGACAACGAACTGGCACGACAAGACTAGTTGGATGCTTTGGAGGAAGAACGTGACTTGGCCGCGTCACGATCGGCGATCTACCAACAAGACTTGCGACGCTACCATAGCCACTGGGTCAAGAGCCGGACTTTTCAAGAGGGCGAGTTGGTGCTCCGTTTGATTCAAGATCACACAAGTATGCACAAACTGTCACCTCCGGGGAAGGACCGTTTGTCATCAGCAAGAATCTTCGAAACGGCTCATACTACTTGGTGGATCTTCGCCCAGATCGGCCAACTACAGAGGCTGAGACAACTCGCCCCTCGAATATAGCCCACCTGCGGCCTTACTACACTTAGAGCCATGGGCTCCTTTTTTTCCAAATTTCAGAAAATTGTAATTCATTATTTATGAAAGCAATAAAGCCGACACCCACGAACTTCGGGGTCCTTTGTCATTTCAGCTTTTGAAAGCATGAGTCTTTATTGTTCTATAAGTCGTCCAACCATGGACGCTATCAAAGCCAAAGAGCATAAGTCGGCATGCTGCACTTATTTCAAAACTAGGCCTTGATAAGCCAAAGAGGACTAGTCGCCACGTGCATGGTTCAAACATAGGCGCCTTATATGATTTTGAGAATTAAGCCGGCTTACTTGGGGGCTACCAGTTCCCAAGTCGTTTTGCAGTAAGAGCATACACGCTTCTGCGATCCTATGCTCGACTTTTCCTAAATCATAGGTCACTTGGGGGCTTCCAATCACTGAGTTCAGCCTGAATACCCTCTTGGCTAGCGAAAAATTACCGCATTACAAACGGTTATACTGGACTATGTGTTGGACAAGTCGCCACATGGACCTATGTACTTTGGGCGAGTCAATCCGTCATTTGGACCCTGAACTCGCCCTGGTTAAAACATAAAAGGTACCGACCGGAGCCACACATGGAGAATAGACAAACCATTGGTTCATTGAACCTGCTTCATTGAAGCTTGACTCGCGCTTGATCAGCCGGTCTAAAAAAACAAGGCTGTTGCAAAAGCCTTCTAAGGGTAACACTAGAGTTTTGCAAACTCGTCTTATCCTGTCGGAGCTCATTGAGCCGACGAATGTTATTTCTTGATGGCACGACCACAAGGTTTCATAATATCTTTGAGTCGACTTCTGTTTATAACTCGCCACGACTCATTGGGCCAGTTTTTAACTACTATTTTCCATAGCCCACGGGGCTGGTTTATTTTTTGCCATAACCCAGGGGGCTGGTCTATTCTTTGCCATAAGCTCACTGAGTCGGCTTACGTTTTCATGACACACAGGATGAAAGCTTTTATGTCAAATTGTGACACTTCCTTGTTTATCAAAGTTAAAGGCGATTCATGAATAGATAAAGGAATAAGTGGTTCAGGAAGGTCAATCAAAAGGCACTAGTGACCAATTGTTTCCCCACAAAATCTAACAAGCTATTACTGTTGGGTAACGTAGCATAAATTCAAAATTTTCCTACGCATATTCAGATCTTCCTATGGAGAGACCAGCAACGAGAGAGGGGTGAGTGCATCTTCATACCTTTGAAGATCGCTAAGCGGAAGCGTTACTAGAACGCGGTTGATGCAGTCGTACTTGTGGCGATTCATATCGCGGTGTGATTCCGATCTAGTGCCGAACTACGACACCTCCGCGTTCAACACACGTGCAGCCCGGTGACGTCTCCCGCACCTTGATCCAGCAAGGAGGAGGGAGAGGTTGGGGAAGATCTCTGGCAGCATGACGGCGTGGTGTCGAGGGAGAGACGAGGTCTCCCGGCAGGGCTTCGCCAAGCACCGACAGAGAGGAGGAGAAAGAAGAGCAGGGCTGCGTCGAGGGAGAGGAAAAACCGTGTCTCCAAAAGCCCAAAAGTGCCCACTATATATAGGAGGAGGGGAGGGGGGTGCCACCCCTAGGGTTACCACCCTAGGTGGTGCGGCAGCCCCCCCATATGGGAGGTGTGGCGGCCAGGGTAAGGGGGAGGGGTGGCGCACCCCTAGGTGGGCCTTAGGCCCACCAGCGCCTAGGGTTTCCCCCCCTCTCCACCTCATGCGCCTTGGGCTGAGTGTGGGGGGCGCACCAGCCCACCTAGGGGCTCGTTCCCTCCCGCACTTGGCCCATCTAGCCTCCCGGGGTCGTTGCCCCCTTCCGGTGGTCCCGGTACGTTACCGGTTACGCCCGAAACACTTCCGGTGTCCGAAACCATCCGTCATATATATCAATCTTTACCTCCGGACCATTTCGGAGCTCCTCGTGACGTCCGGGGTCTCATACGGGACTCCGAACAACTTTCGATAACCTCGTATAACAATTCCCTATAACCCTAGCGTCATCGAACCTTAAGCGTGTAGACCCTACGGGCTCGGGAGACAGGCAGACATGACCGAGATACCTCTCCGGCCAATAACCATCAGCGGGGTCTGGATACCCATGGTGACTCCTACTTGCTCCATGATGATCTCATCGGATGAACCACGATGTCAAGGATTCAATCAACCCCGTATACAATTCCCTTTGTCTGTCGGTATAGAACTTGCCCGAGATTCGATCGTCGGTATACCTATACCTTGTTCAATCTCGTTACCGGTAAGTCTCTTTACTCGTTCCGTAGCACGTCGTCGTGTGACTAACTCCTTTAGTCACATTGAGCTCATGATGACGTTCTACCGAGTGGGCCCAGAGATACCTCTCCGTCACACGGAGTGACAAATCCCGATCTCGATTCATACCAATCCAACAGACACTTTCAAAGGTACCCGTAGTGCACCTTTATAGTCACCCAGTTACGTTGTGACATTTGATACACCTAAAGCACTCCTACGGTATCCGGGAGTTGCACAATCTCACGGTCGAAGGAAAAGACACTTGACATTAGAAAAGCTTTAGCATACGAACAATACGATCTAGTGCTACGCTTAGGATTGGGTCTTGTCCATCACATCATTCTCCCAATGACGTGATCCCGTTATCAATGACATCTAATGCCCATGACCAGGAAACCATGATCATCTATTGACTAACGAGCTAGCCAACTAGAGGCTTGCTAGGGACACATTGTGATCTATTTATTCACACATGTATTATTGTTTCCTGTTAATACAATTATAGCATGAACAATAGACGATTATCATAAACAAGGAAATATGATAATAACCATTTTATTATTGCCTCTAGGGCATATTTCCAACAATTACATGGCTCGCAGGGCCAAGTCGGGAGTCATCCCCCAATGAAGAAAGGATCGGATTGTCTTTTTAAGGTAAAAATTACATCTTGAGAAGACTCAAGCCGCCTCCGGGTCACCTTGACTTGAGCTCTCTTCAACTTCAATTTCTAAGTCGCCCAGTTTCCAGTTACACTTGGATAGGGCGACGAACTCATCTTCATCATCAAGGAAGAGGGATAGATCCATGTCAAGGTCAAAAGGATTCTTGGGCCGACGAGGAGCCAAGCTAGTAATTTCGAGTCACCTTCTTGTTCTTCTCATCATATGCGGCTTGGTATTTATTCAAATCCAAGCCGGCTGTCAGCTGAGTCGCCGAGAAGCGGGATTCCTTGATCACTCGGTGGTAGTCCTCCTCGGTGAACTCCGACCCGTCGTCCTTCAGTTCTGGGTAGACAGCGGCTACTTCTTCTGGTTTCAGCTCCGGAGCATAGGCTAAACACCGGCTTAGGGTGTTCAGGACTCCCTTGCGGGCGGCTGATCTTTTCAGTTCCTCTATTTGAGGAGGCAACATGGACAAATAGTGAGCATATTCTTGATGGATTTAACTGGCTCTTTGCTGCCCATCACCGCTTTAATTGTCAGCACACACCCTGTATATAACTTCTGGGTGAAGGTATACCTAGCCTTTAGCTTCAGCATGCAGTCATCTGGGAGATTGGCGGCTCATGAACCTACGGAGGACACATCAGTATTTGATAGTTTTGGGAGATTTGATTTATTTCTTCAATAAGCAAGGGTTAATGCTTACCAAACATGGCTATAGTCATGTTGGAG
The DNA here is from genome assembly GCF_904849725.1 of Hordeum vulgare subsp. vulgare. Lineage (NCBI taxonomy): Eukaryota > Viridiplantae > Streptophyta > Magnoliopsida > Poales > Poaceae > Hordeum > Hordeum vulgare. The sequence goes on along the minus strand of NC_058524.1, from coordinate 564,018,832 downwards.
ATGTGCTTTTTCAAGCTAGAAAGCTCTTGCTAGGCGGCTTCCAGTTTTCCTTCGGCTTGCTCAGCATGCTTCAGGATGGCGGCTTGGTCAGCTTTGGCTTTCTTCTCCAGTTTTTGATGATCAGCTTTCATTCTCTCCAGTTCAGCCAGAACCAAGTGATATTTCCTCTCCGACTCAGATCGTGCATTTTGTTGTTCAGCTAGATTCTTCCTTAAGTCGGCTAAAGCTGACTTAGTCTCGATCACAGATTCCTGCAAAACAAAATTTCGGGAGACAAGTTTCAAAATTATTGCAAGCAATATTCTTGACACTTGGGGGCTAATGTATGATTCTATTCAAAGTCATACAAAACACAAGACCCGGTTCATCTTTCAAAAGATGACCCGACCCTTGGGGGCTACAGGCTGAAGATTTTTAACTAAATTCAAGACCCGGCTCATCTTTCAAAAGATGACCCGGCCCTTGGGGGCTATAGGCTGAAGATTTTTAACTAAATTCAAGATCCGACTCATCTTTCAAAAGATGACCCGACCCTTGGGGGATACAGGTTGAAGATTTTTAACTAAATTCAAGACCCGACTCATCTTTCAAAAGATGACCCGACCCTTGGGGGCTACAGGCTGAAGAGTTTTAACTAAATTCAAGACCCGACTCATCTTTCAAAAGATGACCCGGCCCTTGGGGGTTACAGGTTGAAGATTTTTAATATACACAAGACCCGTCTCATCTTTCAAAAGATGACCCGGCCCTTGGGGGCTATAGGTTGAAGATTTTAATTATACACAAGACCCGACCCATCTTTCAAAAGATGACCCGCCCTTGGGGGGCTACAGGTTGAAGATTTTAATTATACACAAGACCCGACGCATCTTTCACAAGATGACCCGGCCCTTGGAAGGCTAATGGGTGGAAGAGAATACATAAATAGACGTACCTCATGCTTAACTTTCATCAGGTGAATCAAGCTTTTATTCATTTCATAACTCGTCTCTAGGCAACTCGTGAAGCCAGAGCAGAGTTGGTCAAATTCTAGCTTCTCATACTAGGGGAGCTTGAACTTAATGACGTCTTGATCGGTGGAAGGATGAGATTCCTTTGAGGTGTGCTTGGATAGCACCGCCTCCGAAGGTGTGGAGTAGCCAGTGCTGGTGATTATGACGGCATCTGGATCTTCAGTCGCCTTGAGAGGGCTCAGCAGGTTAACCTTGTCAGCAGGTTCCTTCAAAATGACGGGTGAGTCATCACGGACATCGGGGATATCATCCACATGAATGTCATGAGCTTCTGCTTGATCCTCATCAAGCTCTCGGACACAGGCGCTCATGCCTAAGGCCTTAGTCGTCTTAGAAGCAGAAGATAAGTCGCCAGTTTTTCTTTTCTTTGCTTGTGCTCTGAGATAAGGGCACCAAGATTAAGGCACATATCGTTATTTAGAAGAAAGAGAGTTAACAAAGGGACTCACCTTTGCACACGAATCATTGGCGGGAGATCTAACATTGCTGAGTCGCCAGATGAAGGGGGAGAAGTTTGACAGAATAAAAGTTTGAAGGCTAAGGAAGTTGAGAATCGTATTTTCCACAAGGAAGAGTATGTTTAAATAAAAGTGTACCTCGCTTGTGCGCTTCCGACCGGTTGTCTTCTCAGGAAGCCCGGAAATTAAGTCGCCACAGTGACTCCGGGTTTTGCACTTGGGAGTATATCTGTCACACCCTGTTTTTCACCACAAGTATTTTATGTTCCAAAATCAGAGCTTGTTAAAACTTTTTCAAATAATGTTGTGAGTGCAATGTAAGCCCTTGTATGAGTGAATGCTTGCTTGCTTGATGACTCAAACCCATGAAAAACTTATTATTTTGCTCTCTTCAAAAACCCTTTTTCCTTTATATCAAGATAACCTTCATCATGTTGGGATACACTACTAGCTCATGAAGCCAAGTGGCACTTCCAACCAAAGTTGGTGATCTGATCCAAATATTATTTTAATTCATTAAAAACATTAATTGGTGATTTAAAATATTATTTTCCTATTTTATATTTATGTCTGTTTCTAAGGCTAGGAATGATATTCCCACAAGGAAAATTGCTTTCCTGCCTTAGAAAATTCGGAGTAAATTCATGGAAGCTCAGAAGGACATATATTTTCCATATATAAGATTTTCAACCCTATTTTATATTAATATTATTTGAGTAAAACCCTGAAAACCATTTCTGTCTGTTTTAGCTTTTTGAGATGTTTCCAAAGGAAATAATCTCAATAGATTCCCATAAAATTACAGGAGCCCTCCCAAGCCATATTAGGTGCTCACATAAAATCTCACCTTGATCCAAGGTGGGGAAGTGCATCAAATGAGCCCAAAACCCTCTTTGTCCAGAGAAGAGTTGGAACAACTCTACATTGCGAAGTTTCTCCAATGGAGCTGAAACTTTGCAGAGGTGTTTGACACCCCAAATAAGGACTCCACACCAAAGATGAGATTTGTGAGACTCCGATTGGCCACACTTCCTTTGTAAAGGACACAACTGGTCATTTTGGAGCATTTCCAAGTTTACAAAGCTAAACTTGTTCAATGGATCTCAAATTTGGTGAAACCCCATGTTTTTACCCCAAGACCAACCTGTTAAGTGTCAGTTCCAGTGGTGGAGTGGAAGCACCCCAAATCACTGTCGAACACCTTCTGACAGGAAGGTAAAAACCCTCCTAGCCACTGTTTTACCCAATGGAAAAGCCCCAAACTTGGTGAGTTAGAGCCCCAGAACACCCTGAGCACTCAGTCAACCAGCCCCTCCCCAACTCCAAGCACAAGTGACAAGATCTTCAATTTGAGCCGTAGGCCAGGGCTTGCAACACTGGTGTTCCTTGCCTCCTTTGACCAGCTCGTGCTCCCACTAGCACACAACCGCTAGGCACACTCCCAGCAACACTCAGGACACGGAGGACACGTCCAAAGTGCCCCAGAGCGCGCCAGCATGCCGTGGCATGCCAAAACCGCACTCTGGACGCGCTACAGAGAACCTCCAGCAAGGGGACGTCGCCCCTGGCCAGTTCCAACCTCCCCAGTAGTGTCCAAACGCTCCCCCGACAGCCACTCTGTGCAAAGCTACCATCAGGGGCCCCCTCTCCTCGCGCAAGAACTCAGGCGACGCGTGCCCGCGCACGCCCGACGCGTGCCCGCGCACGCCCGACGCGGCCGAGCATGCACGGACGCTCTGGCTCGACCCCACTCGCTCTCCCTCTGCGGCCGATGCATCAGAAGGTCCTAAACCACGTCCCGAACCCGTGGTTTCGCGACCATCACCTCACTGCGCACGCACGCGCGCCACGGTGAGTCACCGGCACGCCCGAGTCGGCTCACCGTCGCTCGCCTATAAATAGGTCTCCCCGGTGCCTCAGCACCCCCCAGGCAGCTTCAGCACAACCACTAGACTCCCCCTAGCCTCCCAATTGAGCTCGCAGAGCCCCGGTGCTCGAGATCGACCGAGGCCCCTCCGCCTCGGAGCTCGGGTCGATCTCCGGCTACACCCCGGCTCCTGCGCCGCCCGACCTCCCATTGCACCTCCCTCGACGCCAGGATCATTTCCCCCAACTTCCTCGAGCGAATCCGTGCCCCTAGCCACTAGCTCGACGCCATCCCGAAACCTTTCCGCCACGGTCACCTTGTCGCCGGCGACCCAGACCACCTCCGGTGACGTCCCGACCACGAGCAGGTAGGCGGAGGAACGAGGGACCCATTCCCACTCCTAGATTGGCCTGAGGGCAACGGTAGCCTCGCCGGAGTCGGTCTCCACCTCTCTGGCTGGAGGTAGGAGAAGGACCCGATAGGTGGAGCCCACCTGTCGGTGTCCTCGGGCAGCCAGCGCGCGCAGCCGCTGACGCTGACCCCAGGGGCCCGCATGTCAGGTTTGAACCTGGCACGCGCGCGCCTAGTGGCCGGTCTGCTGGCTGGGCCGGCTGGGTTCCCCCTTGGCCGTTTCTTTAATTTTTTAACCTGCAAGCTTAAATGATTTTTATAAAAATATTTAGCTAGTAGAAAAATACGATTCTTCCACCAACAATTTTCTAAAAATGTGTAGTAATTGATTTTGTAGAGTATGACATTTTTCAAAAACAGAATCTGTTTTGGTATAATAAAATGATACTAAAAACATTTGTTTGCTCCTGTTTGCTTTTAAATAAATATGCTTAGCTAATAAAAACCATAGGAAACATTTTCCAAAATAATAAACTGAATTTATTCAAGCTTTGCAACATTTTTAAAAGCACCTTGTGATCTGTTTTGGTGTGAGCTATTATTTATTTATTCCTTTCTCGACGGTAGAGTTACCGAGTGACGGAGGATTCGGAGCGGAAGACCTCGAAGACCCCGGATACCTAGCTGACCAAGGAAAGCAGCCCTTTGACCATGACTTGAGAACATACATTGATGCATGCTAGAATAGCAAGTATTTTTTTGTTGCATGAGATCACAGTGCCGGTTCATCATTGGTGTGATGGTACCGAAGGCTTCTTCGAAGCACTTGCATGATAGTGATGTTATTCATATGGCTCCTTGGAGCACAAGCATGATGAGCTTGACCCTACCATCTATAAGGATCATGCTACTGTCATGTTGACTAGTAAAGTTATAGGATCATTGCACTGAGCTTGACCCTACCCCTTGAGGGTCACGCTGATACCATGTTGACAAGTAAAGATAGAGCATATTATCATGAGCATAATGATGAGTTCAAATAAAAGTTTATGAAAACCCCGTCGGGTGCCACTAATGGCCGAGGGTGATGATGAGTTGGTGGTTACTTTTGGTGAAGTGATGCACCGGTGTTTTGTGTGAGTATGGTTTCGGAAATGGGATTAGATTTATGATGTGTCGACCGTTCCAACCTTACCAGTACGACCACGATACCCCTTTATGGGACGGGGATTTGTTGATTACTCTAGTCGGTGCTAGCAAAGAGTCACATTACTAGTGGCGGGAGTGATTGTCGTCACTCTCGTGATGGGGTCTTGCCACGTAGGACGACTATGCCATTATTATGAGTTCCACGCACACCGTTGGTCCCTCCATGGTTGATACTGTCCAGAGTCGGTGCTCGTAAGACGTACAACATGTGGGCTAGGTACCAATCGAGTGGACCTCTTTGTCTAGTATCATCAGGGGAAAGATGATGATCGGGTACTTACCTCGGGTATATGTGATATACCGCGAGTCGTGGATGACACGGAAGTTTCCCGTTTCTCGTGGGTCCAGCGTACTACCTCTTCAGAGTGTAAACTATTCGAATAGTCGTGTCCACGGTCAAGGACAGTTGGGTGGTGCTGCTTAAACTATGTCCAGCATTTCCGCATAAACCAAGTGTGTGTGTGTGAGTTCGGTGAATGGTGTTAATAACCGGAGTTACTTGAGGAATTGATATGACCAAGTTCGGTGACTTGGCATATAGGGTGAACCCGGTGTGTTCAACCCTTGTCAGATATGTCGATATCTGTAACCTGTTCTTCAAGAGTAGTTCTTTAACTTGTTGCATATACCTCATCATTCCACCAAAGATACATGTTACTGTTATTCTTCACTATCAATGTTCATATCATGGGCTGTTTGCGAGTACATTCAAAGTACTCATTGGCTTGCCACTGGTTATATTATTGACCAGACATGGAAGGACCGGAGTTTGGCGACGAGTACGCCTTCGGAGACGAACCTGCGATCTAGGACGCTTCCAAGTCAGAATGCATGTCGGTGTAGGTTTGATGGCATGGGCACCGCTTAGCCCTTACGAGTTTCCGCTACCCGATGTATCTGTTTAATTGGCTTTAGGCCTCGCTCTTGAACCCGACCTTCTGGTCGTTTCATGTAATAATTTCGGTACTTGGATGTAAGACTCTATTATTCAGTATCTGTGTTCAGTGAACATTGAGCCTTAGGGTCACTGGGCACGGCGAACTCGACTTGCTAGTCGGGGTCCCCACAGAACTGGTATCAGAGCCATCCTGACTATAGGAAGCCTTAGATAGCATGGACGTTAGCCGAGAACGTTAGAACGCCAGCCTTGCACAAGACTTTTGCACATACAACCTTCCGACTTCTCTCCTATACCTTGTAGATGGCTGCCGTACCTGAGACGCTTCTGGAGACCGGCTTTCCACTACTCCTGGTGGATTGTCTTGAGAAGTGACATGTACGTCGCACGCCCATCTTCCTCTACCACAAGCACTAGCTCAACGCCGACACTAAGGAATATCACGTGGACGTGATAGTGAAGGCTAATGACTCCCCGTCTAGTTGGTTCTTCGAAGGACCACAGATGGGAGAGCTGTTGTTGGCAGTGGAGACGGCCGCACGAGAGGCGCTCGTGCGTCTCCGCAGCATCCTCCCTGAGATGGCTAACGAGCCTGTCACTCGTCACCTACCTTTCATTAAGGAAGGAGTGGATGGGAGTCGGACACTCACCCCAGCCACGGAGGATGGGATGCCATTAAGGTTTCAGACCTACTTCAGCCTCTCGTCGGACACCCTGACGCACTTCCTGGTTAAGGAATCAACCAAGCTTCGCCAAGAGCTGCACCTAGTCAAGGGCCTGCTCCACACTGAAAAGATGAAGAATCGCAAGGTTTAGAAGTAATCCTCGGCATGGATTGGTTGGCCAAGAACCAGAGTCTTTTGGACTGTGCCAACAGGGCCATTACCATGACAAGCAACCAAGGGGTCAAGGTCAGGTTTGTCTCCGAGCCAGTATCGGCTCAATTGCCTCGAGTCAACAGTCTATCCGAGGTAGAGCTTGATCAAGTGCGTGTAGTCTGTGAATACCCGGACGTCTTTCCAGACAAGCTACCCGGAATGCCTCCTGACCGAGACATCGAGTTCATCATTGAGCTCATGCCCGGATCAAGGCCTATATATAAAAAGCCTTACAGGATGGGTTCCGAAGAGCTGGCAGAGCTGAAGAAGCAGCTGGATGAGCAACTCAGGAAAGGGTTCATCCGTCCGAGTGCATCACCTTGGGGATCACCTGTTCTATTTGTTTCAAAGAAGGATGGTACCATTCGACTCTGCGTCGATTACCGTTCTCTTAATGAAGTCACAATTAAGAACAAGTACCTGCTTCCCAAGATCGAAGACCTGTTTGACCAGTTAAACGGGGCCAGGGTATTTTCCAAGATCGATCTTCGGTCGGGATATTACCAGTTGAAGATTCGACCCGAAGATATACCCAAGGTTGCATTCGTGACCCGATACGGTCTATATGAATGCACTGTCATGTCCTTCGGTTTGACAAATGCCCCAGCTTACTTCATGTACCTCATGAACAAGGTCTTCATGGAATATTTGGACAAGTTTGTCGTCGTGTTCATCGATGACATATTAATCTTCTCCAAGTCCGAAGAGGAGCATGAGGAACACCTGAGGTTAGTTCTGGGAAAGCTTCGAGAGCACCAACTTTATGCCAAATTCAGCAAGTGTCAGTTCTGGCTGAACGAAGTTGGATTTCTGGGTCATACAATGACGGCAAGCGGATTGGCCGTAGATGAGTCCTAGATTACTACAGTGACCAACTGGGAATCACCAAAGGACGTGAAGGATGTCAGGAGTTTCCTCGGGCTCGCGGGATACTACCGCAAGTTTGTAGAAGGATTCTCCAGCATCGCTCGACCTATGACTCAGCTCTTGAAGAAAGGCCGAAAGTTCGAGTGGACACCGGCGTGTGAAGCAAGTTTCCAGGAGTTGAAGAAGAGGCTAACTACCGCCCCGATATTGGCTACCCCAGACATCAACAAGGAGTTCGTGATATATTGTGATGCCTGTGGAACCGGGCTCGGTGGAGTCCTGATGCAAGATGGCAGGGTCGTGGCGTACTTGTCATGGCAACTGCAACCGCATGAGGAGAACTACGCCACCCATGATCTCGAGCTAGCAGCCGTAGTGCATTCTCTGAAGACGTGCCGACATTACCTTCTGGGGAAGCGATGTGAGATATATACAGACCACAAAAGTCTGAAATATATCTTCACCCAAAGGGAGCTGAATATGAGACAGCGGAGATGGCTTGAGTTAATCAAGGATTACAACCTCAGCATTCAGTATCATCCCGGCAAGGCGAACGTGGTAGCCGATGCCTTAAGCCGGAAGGCAGGCTCCTTGAACGTCTTGCTCAAGGAAAGGTTACCCGTCTTGTATGAAGAGATGGAGAGCTTCAGGTTTGAGATAATCGAACCAGGATACCTGGCCAACCTCGAAGTCAAGCCTACTCTGGCAGACGACATCAAGGAAGCCCAGGAGGGACACAAGAGTATCGAAGGCCTCAAGAGGAAGGTGCGAGAAGGCAAAGCCCCAGGATTCTCGATTGATGAGCAAGGAGTACTGTGGTACGGGAAGCGCTTATGCGTACCTAACAAGGCCGAACTTAAGGACTTGATCCTGCAAGAGGCTCATGACACACCATACTCTATCCATCCAGGTGGTACCAAGATGTACCAAGACCTCCGAGAACGATTCTGGTGGCATGGCATGAAGAGACAAATTGGCTCCTATGTCGCTAAATGCGATGTATGCCAGCGAGTCAAGGCTGAACACCAGCGACCTGCTGGATTGCTGCAACCTCTTCAAGTGCCGCAATGGAAGTGGGATAAAGTCGGCATGGACTTCATCACCGGGTTGCCCTGGTCGAATAAGGGTCATAACTCCATTTGGGTCATAGTCGATCATTTGACCAAGGTGGCCCATTTCATCCCCGTTAACACCACCTACGATGGCAGCCAGCTGGCCAGTCTATACATTCATCGAGTGGTGAGTCTCCATGGAGTTCCCAAGGAGATCGTGTCCGACCGCGGCACGCAATTCACCTCAAGATTCTGGAAGAAGTTTCAAGAAGCTCTTGGAACCAAACTCTCCTTCAGTACGGCTTTCCACCCACAAACGGCCGGACAAACCGAGAGGGTAAACCAGATACTTGAGGACATGCTCCACGCCTGTATTTTGGCTCATGGTGCCAAGTGGGAAGATTGCTGCCGTTTGCTGAGTTTTCTTACAACAACAGCTACCAGTCCAGTCTTCAGATGGCCCCATTCGAAGCGTTATATGGGCGGAAGTGCCGCACCCTGCTCAATTGGTCCGAAACCAGTGAAGGACTAGTTTTCGGACCAGAAGCACTGCAGGAAGCAGGGGACAAGGTTCAGCTTGTCCGAGAGAACTTGAAGGCAGCTAAGTCAAGGCAGAAGAGCTATGCGGACCCTCGCTGCAGAGATGTGGAGTTTGTTCCCTGAGACCCGGTGTACTTGTGAGTCACGCCTCTCAAGGGGACCAAGCGTTTCCATGTCAAGGGGAAGCTAGCTCCAAGGTTCATTGGACCCTTCAAGATCACGGCAAGGCGCGGGGAAGTAGCTTATCAGTTGGAGCTACCTCCTAAGCTTTCAGGTGTGCACAACGTGTATCACGTGTCACAGCTCCGGAAGTGTTTGCAAGTGCTGAACCGTCCCGATCTTTACAAGGACATTGATCATCAAGCTATTGACCTTCAACCGAACCTTATCTACTGCGAGAACCCGATCCGCATTTTGGATGAAGCAGAACGTTGCACCAGAAGCCGCACCATCAAGTCTTTCAAGGTTCAGTGGAGCAACCATACCGAAGCAGGAGCCACGTGGGAACGTGAAGACTATCTCCGATCAGAATTTCTCGAGCTATTTAACACTTAGCTTAGGAATCTCGGGGACGAGATTCTTGTAAGAGGGATCGGTCTGTCACACCCTGTTTTTCACCACAAGTATTTTATGTTGCAAAATCAGAGCTTGTTAAAACCTTTTCAAATAATGTTGTGAGTGCAATGTAAGCCCTTGTATGAGTGAATGCTTGCTTGCTTGATGACTCAAACCCATGAAAAACTTATTATTTTGCTCTCTTCAAAAACCCTTTTTCCTTTATATCAAGATCACCTTCATCATGTTGGGATACACTACTAGCTCATGAAGCCAAGTGGCACTTCCAACCAAAGTTGGTGATATGATCCAAATATTATTTTCATTCATTAAAAACATTAATTGGTGATTTAAAATATTATTTTCCTATTTTATATTTATGTATGTTTCTAAGGCCAGGAATGATATTCCCACAAGGAAAATTGCTTTCCTGCCTTAGAAAATTCTGAGTAAATTCATGGAAGCTCAGAAGGACATATATTTTCCATATATAAGATTTTCAACCCTATTTTATATTAATATTATTTGAGTAAAACCCTGAAAACCATTTCTGCCTGTTTTAGCTTTTTGAGATGTTTCCAAAGGAAATAATATCAATAAATTCCCATAAAATTATAGGAGCCCTCCCAAGCCATATTAGGTGCTCACATAAAATCTCACCTTGATCCAAGGTGGGGAAGTGCATCAAATGAGCCCAAAACCCTCTCTGTCCAGAGAAGAGTTGGAACAACTCTACATTGCAAAGTTTCTCCAATAGAGCTGAAACTTTGCAGAGGTGTTTGACACCCCAAATAAGGACTCCACACCAAAGATGAGATTTGTGAGACTCTGATTGGCCACACTTCCTTTGTAAAGGGCATAACTGGTCATTTTGGAGCATTTCCAAGTTTACAAAGCTAAACTTGTTCAATGGAGCTCAAATTTGGTGAAACCCCATGTTTTTACCCCAAGACCAAACTTGTTAAGTGTTAGTTCCAGTGGTGGAGTGGAAACTCCCCAAATCACTGCCGAACACCTTCTGACAGGAAGGTAAAAACCCTCCTAACCACTGTTTTACCCAATGGCAAAGCCCCAAACTTGGTGAGTTAGAGCCCCAGAACACCCTGAGCACTCAGTCAACCAGCCCCTCCCCAACTCCAAGCACAAGTGACAAGATCTTCAATTTGAGCCGCAGGCCAGGGCTGGCAACACTGGTGTTCCTTGCCTCCTTTGACCAGCTCGTGCTCCCACTAGCACACAACGGCTAGGCACACTCCCAGCAACACTCAGGTCATGGAGGACACGTCCAAAGTGCCCCAGAGCGCGCCAGCATGCCGTGGCATGCCAAAACCACGCTCTGGACGCGCTACAGAGAACCTCCAGCAAGGGGACGTCGCCCCCGGCCAGTTCCAACCTCCCCAGTAGTGTCCAAACGCTCCCCGACGGCCACTCTGTGCAAAGCCACCATTAGGGGCCATCTCTCCTCGAGCAAGAACTCAGGCGACGCGTGCCCGCGCACGCCCGACGCGCCCGAGCATGCACGGACGCTGCGGCTCGACCCCACTCGCTCTCCCTCTGCGGCCGATGCACCAGAAGGTCCTAAACCACGTCCCGAACCCGTGGTTTAGCGGCCAGCACCTCACTGTGCACGGACGCGCCATGGTGAGTCACCGGCGCGCCCGAGTCGGCTCACCGTCGCTAGCCTATAAATAGGTCTCCCCGGCGCCCCAGCACCCCCCAGGCAGTTTCAGCACAACCACTAGACTCCCCCTAGCCGCCCAATCGAGCTCGCAGAGCCCCGGTGCTCGAGATCGACCGAGGCCGCTCCACCTCGGAGCTCCGGTCGATCTCCGGCTACACGCCGGCTCCTACGCCGCCCGACCTCCCATTGCACTTCCCTCGACGCCAGGATCATTTCCCCCAACTTCCCCGAGCGAATCCGTGCCCCTAACCACTAGCTCGACGCCATCCCGAAACCTTTCCGCCACGGTCACCTCGTCGCCGGCGACCCAGACCACCTCCGGTGACGTCCCGACCACGAGCAGGTAGGCGGAGGAACGAGGGACCCATTCCCGCTCCTAGATTGGCCTAAGGGCAACGGTAGCCTCGCCGGCGTCGGTCTCCACCTCTCTGGCTGGAGGTAGGAGAAGGACCCGACAGGTGGAGCCCACCTGTCGGTGTCCTGGGGCAGCCAGCGCGCGCAGCCGCTGACGCTGACCCCAAGGGCCCGCATGTCAGGTTTGAACCTGGCACGCGTGCGCGTGGTGGCCGGTCTGCACGCTGGGGCGGCTGGGTTCCCCCCCCCTGGTCGTTTATTTTATTTTTTAACCTGCAAGATTAAATGATTTTTATAAAAATATTTAGCCAGTAGAAAAATATGATTCTTCCACCAACAATTTTCTAAAAATGTGTAGTAATTGATTCTGTAGAGTTTGACATTTTTCAAAAACAGAATCTGTTTTGGTATAATAAAATGATATTAAAAGCATTTGTTTGCTCCTGTTTTCTTTTAAATAAATATGCTTAGCTAATAAAAACCATAGGAAACATTTTCCAAAATAATAAACTGAATTTATTCAAGCTTTGCAACATTTTTAAAAGTACATTGTGATCTGTTTTGGTGTGAGCTATTATTTATTTATTCCTTTCTCGACGGTAGAGTTACCGAGTGACGGAGGATTTGGAGCGGAAGACCTCGAAGACCCCGGATACCTAGCTGACCAAGGCAAGCAACCCTTGGACCATGACTTGATCACATACATTGATGCATGCTAGAATAGCGAGTATTTTTTTGTTGCATGAGATCACAGTCCCGGTTCATCATTGGTGTGATGGTACCGAAGGCTTCTTCGAAGCACTTGCATGATAGTGATGTTATTCATATGGCTCCTCGGAGCACAAGCATGATGAGCTTGACCCTACCATCTATGAGGATCATGCTACTGTCATGTTGACTAGTAAAGTTATAGGATCATTGCACTGAGCTTGACCCTACCCCTTGAGGGTCACGCTTATACCATGTTGACAAGTAAAGATAGAGCTTATTATCATGAGCATAATGATGAGTTCAAATAAAAGTTTATGAAAACCCCGTCGGGTGCCACTAATGCCCGAGGGTGATGATGAGTTGGTGGTCACTTTTGGTGAAGTGATGCACCGGTGTTTTGTGTGAGTATGGTTTCGGAAATGGGATTAGATTTATGATGTGTCGACCGTCCCAACCTTACCAGTACGACCAAGATACCCCTTTATGGGACGGGGCTTTGTTGATTACTCTGGTCGGTGCTAGCAAAGAGCCACATTACTAGTGGCGGGAGTGATTGTTGTCACTCTCGTGATGGGGTCGTGCCAGGTAGGACGACTATGCCATTATTATGAGTTCCAGGCACACCGTTGGTCCCTGCATGGTTGATACTGTTCAGAGTCGGTGCTCGTAAGACGTACAAGATGTGGGCTGGGTACCAATCGAGTGGACCTCTTTGTCTAGTATCGTCAGGGGAAAGATGATGATCGGCTACTTACCTCGGGTATATGTGATATACCGCGAGTCATGGATGACACGGAAGTTTCCCGTTTCTCGTGGGTCCAGCGTACTACCTCTTCAGAGTGTAAACTATTCGAATAGCCGTGTCCACGGTCAAGGACAGTTGGCTGGTGCTGCTTAAACTATGTCCAGCGTTTCCGCATAAACCAAGTGTGTGTGTGTGAGTTCGGTGAATGGTGTTAATAACCGGAGTTACTTGAGGAATTGATATGACCAAGTTTGGTGACTTGGCATATAGGGTGAACCCGATGTGTTCAACCCTTGTCAGATATGTCGATATCTGTAACCTGTTCTTCAAGAGTAGTTCTTTAACTTGTTGCATATACCTCATCATTCCACCAAATTGCATTCCACCAAAGATACATGTGACGGTTATTCTTCACTATCAATGTTCATATCATGGGCTGTTTGCGAGTACATTCAAAGTACTCATTGGCTTGCCACTGGTTATATTATTGACCAGACATCGAAGGACCGGAGTTTGGCAACGAGTACGCCTTCGGAGACGAATCTGCGATCTAGGACGCTTCCAAGTCAGAATGCATGTCGGTGTAGGTTTGATGGCATGGGCACCGCTTAGCCCTTACGAGTTTCCGCTACCCGATGTATCTGTTTAATTGGCTTTAGGCCTCGCTCTTGAACCCGACCTTCTGGTCCTTTGATGTAATAATTTCGGTACTTGGATGTAAGACTCTATTATTCAGTATCTGTGTTCAGTGAACATTGATCCTTGGGGTCATTGGGCACGACGAACTCGACTTGCTAGTCGAGGTCCCCACAATATCTTGCCTTCCTCAAAAGAAATCAGGGTCCATATAAGCATATGGGTGAGACATGGGGACTTTCCCACAGATCCGTCTGGCTAGTCTAGGAGAAGGGGAAGGTGAGTCGGAAGAAATAGAAATTACCTCATCCGCATCATCTTGGATCACGTTGTCCTCGCCCTACTCATAAAGACGCATGGTATAAGCATGAGTCCGAATATACAGGTGATAAGTAAACGGGAAGTTTTACCTTTGATTGCTCTTCGACAGCTCGTGACTCTCCGACAACAGATGAATCCTTGGCGGCGGCTTTGCCTTTGCCTGCTTTCTTCTTCTTCTTTGGCGGTGGTTTGGTGTTCTTCTAGGCTGTCACTTTTGGACCCCTTCGCCAAAAGGGATCGTCTTTCTGATGAACAGAAGTAAAATTTAAACCCAGAGCATTGGCAAGTATATTTATATGGAAAACGAAGGCGGCTTAGACTCTTACTGGCGGAGCCGGGTTGGAGCGGCAAAAGGCCTTGAGCCCGATTTTGGCACATTCTTCCAAACACTCGCCGGTTAGCTTCTTGATTATTTCAACAATGTCACTCTGTGTGAGTTTTTTGTGGTGGAAGCATTGCGGATGGTTCACCTTACCATCATATTCACACATTAACCCGTCTCGGCGACTCAAGGGAACAATGTTCCATTCCACCCAGCAGCGGAACGGATCAATCCCAATGAGCCCGTTATTGGTCAAAGACCGTAACTCGGAGAAGATGGGGATAAATTCATATTCTTCTTCTTCTGTGAGCTTCTCGGGCAGTTTGAAATCCATGGGCAGGCAGTCCTCTCTGAAACCCAGAAGTGGGTTCTCGCCAGGTGGAGAGGTGTCGCGGCAATAAAACCATGACTCAGCCCAACCTTTGGGATGGCTGGGCAGAAGGACTGATGGAAATCCGCGCTCACGACGTCTCTGGATGTTGACTCCTCCAAGTTCACGACGATTGTAAATTCAGTCTAGCGATTCAAATGAAAGAAGTTCCAAAACAAAGGAACTGTGGGCTCTCTTTGCAGGTATACCTCACAAAACACTTGGAACTGGCAAAGATTGCTGATGGAGTTGGGTCCCAAGTCTTGAGGATGGACGTTAAGGAAATGCAAGATGTCTCGGAAAAACTTTGACCCGGGTGGCTTAAAACCTCGTTCAAGGTAGTCGGTGAAAATGACTACTTCTCCATCGGCAGGGTTGGGGATCAACTCGCTCGATGCGGTTCTCCAACCAATGACTTCCTTACTGTTGAGATGACCTGACTTAACAAATTTCTCGAGAGTAGCATCATCGATTTTGGTTGGTAACCAATTGCACTTCGAAATAACAACCATGACTACAAAAAAGAGGAGAACAAGGCGGTTCAGGGAGGACCATGAAGTATGGTAACTCGCCAGTTTGGGTCTACAATGTGTTTGAGAAGGATTTGGTGACTCGCCAGTAGGTGACAAAATATGGATGTAAAGGCATTCTAACTTGCTAATTGGGCGATTCATGGAAACATCTTTAAAGTATTGCGACTCACGCTTCAACCGAAAAAGAGGGGGCGTAGCTTTGGTGATAAGTCTAAATCGCTGTGGAGGAAGAAGCTGAACAGCGACGCTCAAGGGTCTTTTTTCCTTAGGGATATTCCCGGAAGACGGACAAACATGTTTCTAAAAAAAGCAATGAATTGCGGATCTACGAGTGAACCAAATTAAAAGAATAATGCTTGATAAAATTATGAAGCCTATGAACATAACGAAGCGACGGTACTATTGCCTGGATCTGCGGCGCAAGAACTTAAGGTAACCGAGAGAGGCAATAAAGAGACCGTGGTTTGCTACTGCGAGAATCTACTGTAAGAATATGAAGCAGGTCTGGGGCAGAAAGGGATGTTCGTTGCGTTTCAAAGCTAGCTTGCGGGGGCAATGGCGTTCTCAATCTAACCCAATAGGGAAATGTGTTTACCTGAGGAAGGAGACAGCGCCAGAGACGGATGCAGAGAACTTCTCACCTCTTGCTGACTTCAAGGCGCCCGGGAGCCCACGGTTGATGAAGGAGCTTCGGGTGCCGGTGAGGAAGCCGAGGCGCTGGCACGATGAAGACGAAGTGCGCGAGGAAGACGAAGGCCGAGGTGGGGGTACGTGACGGTGCCCCCCCCATTCCCCCTGCGGTTATTTAAAGGGCTAGAATAGGAATCAGGACGGCCAGAACGGGAATTGAGGCGGCCAGAGCGGAGATCGAGGCGACAAGTCAGAATCTGCAATGATGGCACCTAGGTTTTCGGGATAAGTAAATACGGAGCAACAGATCCATTGGGTGGTTATGGCATTAAATACCCCGGAATTAAGGGGATAAGGTGATGTTATCAAAGATTACCCGGCGGTCAAATAAATTCACAACGAATGGCGGCTTATCATTCGTCGAAAGGCAAGGATGGTATGAGTCGCCCCAAGTGGGTGAAGATTTATTTACGTGAATGAATTCAAGACAATCTGGGGCCTAATGTCGGGGATATTACCTGCGGTATAACCCGCCCTTGGTGGGCCGGGTCATCAAAGGGGCGACTCAACATTGGAAGTGCGTCCCTTGGCCCAGAACCCGGATGGCGGTTCGAGAAGCTATGCAGATGATAGACTACCAAGGGAGTTCCCAATCTTGGAGGACACTACGAGTTAGAGATAGGGAAAGCTACGATGGGTAGCATGGCCAGGACTCTTGTAAACCCTAGGGTCTCGACCTGTATATAAAGGCGAGTCCCGGGGGAAGGTCAGGCGGGTTAGAAATTATCGAGAGCTAGGTCAGGCAAGTTACGCCCCCTTGTAATCGATACCATCATCAATCCACACAGAGCATGACGTAGGCTTTACGTCCATACGAGGGGCCAAACCTGGGTAAATATGAGTCCCGCTTTCGCTCACGCCCTTTGAGTCATCACCAAGGTGCGATGACTCCATCTTTAAGTCCTTTCACGAGGACATCTGTCATGATAAAACCACAACAACCTTGTCGAATCCATGGCATCCAAGACAAGCCAGCCACTCACATCAACTGTAACTGTTGGGTATTCAAGCAGGCCAACAAAGCAGTGTCCGAAGAACAAGGTAAGATCCCTTTAAGCGAAGACGACGAATAGCCCCGTGGCCCGAACAACGGGGGCCAAAAACAGTTCCCTCCCGAGGTAAAAGCCGTAAACATGATTTACGTGACTCACATACCCAAGAAGGAGCGGAAGCGAGCCCTCCGAGAAGTCTACGACGTAGAACCTATAGCTCCAAAGTATAATCCATGGTTGGCTTGCCCGATCACATTCGACCATAGGGATCATCTGACCAGTATCTCTCACAGAGGGTCGGCCGCCCTCGTCCTAGATCCCATCGTAGATGGGTACCACCTCACTAGAGTCCTCATGGACGGAGGAAGTAGCCTTAATTTGATTTATGCAGATACGATGAAAAAGATGAGCATCGACCCATCCAGAATAAAACCAAGCAATGCTACCTTTAAAGGAGTGATTCGAGGAGTTGAAGCCCGCTGCTCCGGTACCATAACGATAGAAGCCGTGTTCGAATCGCCCGATAACTTCCGTAGCGAAGACTTGATCTTTGACATTGGCCCCATCCATAGCGGGTACCACACACTGCTCGGCCGCACCGCCTTCACCCAATTCAATGCGGTGCCTTGCTATGCCTATCTCAAGCTCAAGATGTCCGGACCCCGAGGAGTCATCACCATCAACGGCAATACCGAACAATCTCTCTGGACTGAAGAACACACTGCAGCCTTAGCAGCCGAAAGCGAGCACGACGGCGAAACATCAAGTCACAAGCCGATCAAGCCGCAAGAGGCACATAAGCGATCCCGAGCTCAATCAGGTCCCCCGGAGAGTTCCTCGGCTCTGAATACATAGGGGTACCCCTCCCACAGCATGCCCCGAGCACCTTCAAGGTATGTCACTCGCGTACACCATTTCATTCTGCGAATAACATGGGAGGTTGTGGGGGCCTTCGAACAAGTACCATACGCTCGGCTAGACCAAGCCACGGTACCAACTCCTTCCCAGACACATAAGGGATCCCGTAAAGAAACTCCCAAGCGTCAAGCCCTATGTCATCGACAACTTTGCATAGCTCTCCGATTGAAAGCCTATCTGCCATCTGCCACAACCTTTTAAGGACCTAACCCATCCCCTCTATTGTTTTGGAGAGTTAATGCAGCCAGGAGCGAGGTGTAAAAAGGATGCAGGGGAGGCATTGCTTAATAATGTTGCTTAGAGTTATGTACACAACGGCCTTGGTGCCGAGAATTATAAAAATTCCCCGCTCATATTTGTCACACATGCTTTTCTTTCCCTTTCAATTTACTTATTTTTATGCTTGTTTCCCTACTGCATGGCGCTGGTAGGACAAAATTATTTCATGACTACTAAAAAAGTGCGACCGGCTACTAAACCGGAGGCTGGGATTATTTCATCGACCCGAGCACTACACCATCACTCTTTATTTTACACATGTGTTCGATTTCTCCGGATTCTGCACTATATGCATCGGTTCCGAAATATTTCTTCGGTCTACAATTGGATTGCCCCGCTCCTGTGCTTACCCCCTTATGGTCCTCTAGTTCGGCTAAAGGGGTAAAGGAGAACCACTGCGATTCTATTCCCAGCTTACGTTGTTTTGAAATACCTCAGTAGAGAAAGACGAAAACTGAACGTCATAATGAGCGAGAGCTGGTCTGCAATCTGAGATTATTTACATAGTCAATAGAGGCTATTCCGTGTAACACAGATGGGTTTGCAATTAAACAAACCCCACGGTAATTATCCCGATCTTCTGTTTTTCCGATTACTGCGACAAGGGTTGGGGGCTTGTCATTAGCCCCCGCATTAGAACATTCCAATGGCTAAGTGAAAGCGATAAAGCCTCATAGTCTGATTGCCTCATTTCTGTCCTACACTAGCACCTTTGAGGACCGACTAAATCGGCTAAGGGTTTTGTGCGGACGATGAAACACCCCGAGTAGCATCTACATGGGGGCTGAAGCCGACGACCGGCAACTTTCAGATTAAAACAGCCACTATAGGAATCAAACTAATATAAAACATACTCAACTTAGGACATGTATTGCTGAAAGCAGCTTGTTCTGAGTTACATCAAACATATATTTATTCTAATACTACATCCTTGGAGCATTGCGATTTGATTTTCGAGCACCTTCCATGGCGGAAGAGAAGTACATCTCGGGGCGCTTGTGCTCCTTTCTGATGGGCGGCGGATCAGTAGCCATGCTCAGCGGATATACCCCCGGGAAGTGCACCATCATCCACGCAAAGGCCATCCGAGCCCCCACTATAAATGTTGAGTGATGTAGAGCTTCAATCCGAGTTACGACGCTGATCAGCTTTCGCACTAGGGCGAAGTAGTTGTTCGGCAAGGGCTCGGTAGGACACAGCCGAACACGTCCTTCATAGCTGGCTCGGCTATCCTGTGTAGTTCAAGGAGCTGTTTCATTTGGTCGCTTGGACTGGGGTTAGCCTCAGGGGTCTCAAACTGAGCCCAGAATAGTCGCTGCTCGACATCCCCGTCGTGAGCCGCAAAGTACTTGGCGACATCTACCGCGCCGGCGGAGCGCCATATCCATGTAAGAAAGGAAAATCAGTTCCCACCAAAGGCACACTGCAGTAAGTATGGCATACCGATTGCCATAAGCTTGGCCTGACGCACCTCTTCTTCATCGAACTTCCGCTCCACCCGCTCTGATTGGAGCTCGGAGGATAGCTTGGTCTGCTCGGCCGCCTGATCTTTGGCTTTTTGCTCAAAGGCCTCGCACTTCGAGCTTGCCTCCTCCAGCTCTTGTTGAACCTCCGTCACCCTAGACTCATATTGCTTGTTAACGATCTTAAGGGTGTCCAGCTCGGAAGCCACCTGTTCGGCTGCTGCCTCGTGGGAAACGGCCTCTTGTTTGACATTCTCTACCTTGGCGCAAAGCTTTTCAAGCTCTTTGTCTTGAGCTGCTAATCAAAGATAAAATGACAAAGATCAGACAGCAGGGCCAAGACATTCCGCCAAATATCACTAAAAGGGACTACTCTTATACAACTTACCCTACTTCTCATCAAACCGACCATTGAGGCGGTTAAGCTCTTCATCGGACACTTGCAGTTTCCGATTTAGTTTGACTATTTCCAACGCGTTAGCATTGGCACCCGATGACGTGGCCTACAAAGTGCACAATCCGTGAGCACGGTTTCAGCCTATTGACTTAACCTCGCTTGACCAATTTTTTTAAAACAAGTATTCTAACCAAAGTCTTCGGGCATTTTTTTGTGCATTTTCTTTTTTGAGCCACATGTTAGCTTTTCAAACTCCCCCTTGGTCGGGGGGTGTCATACCAGTAAAAGTATATTTCAAATATATAAAACATTATTGAAAAAATAGTGGTTTACCTTAAAACCCGTCAATAAGCCGGTCAAGGCTTCGTTCAGTCCGCTCTTAACGGACTCAATGCTCCGCAAAACCACACCCATTAAGGTGCAGTGCTCATCAGTAATGGAGGAGTTGGCTAGGATCTCCTTCATCACTGCCGACCCCTCGACCATAGCACGTTCTGGCATGGGTGGCATCGAGGGTGGTACCGAGGATGTTGGAGGGAGCTCGGGCGAATGACGACCCTCCCTTACACCGTCCAAAGGCTGATCTCCCGGGTTGCATCGGCCGGGGAATCGGCCTCACCACAGCCTCCTGGTTCATGGTGGCCGGTATATCTTTGTTAGCCAGGACCTTGTGGTCCTCGGCGTCTGAGGTGTTCACCTCAGCCATCTGCTCCCCGCCCCGCGCATCAGGCGGGGCTTGACGGGAAGTGATACGTCTCCAACGTATCTATAATTATTTATGGTTCCATGCTATTATCTTGTCAAACTTTGGATGTTTTGTATGCCTTTTATATCTTTTTTCGGACTAACTTATTAACTCAGTGCCAAGTGCTAGTTCCTGTTTTGTATGCCTTTTCCATGCTATTCTTCCGCCTATAAATCCCCGAAAAATCCAAAATCACGGGAGAGAGCCACGAAAATATTTTTCCGCCGCCGCAAGCTTGTGTCTCCGCAAGATCCCATCTGGGGCACATTCTGGTGCCCTGCCGGAGGGGGATTCATACACTGAGGGCTTCTTCATCAACACCATTGCCTCTCCGATGATGCGTGAGTAGTTCACCATAGACCTTCGGGTCCATAGCTAGTAGCTGGATGGCTTCTTCTCTCTCTGGATCTTCAATACAAAGTTCTCCATGATCTTCATGGAGATCTATCCGATGTAACCTTCTTTTGCGTTGTGTTTGTCGAGATCCGATGAATTCTGGATTTATGATCAGATTATCTATGAATCTTATTTGAGTTTCTTCTGATCTCTTATATGCATGATTTCATATCCTTGTAATTCTCTTCGAGTTGTGGGTTTTGTTTGGCCAACTTGATCTATGATTCTTGCAATGGGAGAAGTGCTTGGTTTTGGGTTCATACCGTGCGGTGACTGCTACGGCAACAAAAGTCCTTCCCCGGCAACGCCAGGAATTCTTCTTGCTACTTTTCTTGTTTGTGTCGGTTTCTCCCTTGAAGAGGAAAGGGTGATGCAGCACAGGAGCAGTAAGTATTTCCCTCAGTTTGAGAACCAAGGTATCAATCAAGTAGGAGAATCTCGTCAAGTCCAGAGTACCTGTGCAAACACAAAATAGCTTGCACCCAACGCTATAAAGGGGTTGTCAATCCCTTCAACATTGATTGCAAAGTGAGATCTGAAGGCGGAAAGTGCAACGGAGTAAAAAGTGTAAGGCTGAAAATATGGTGTGGAGTAGACCCGGGGGCCATAGTATTCACTAGAGGCTTCTCTCAAAATAGCAATATCACGGTGGGTGAACAAATTACTGTCGAGCAGTTGTTAGAACCGCGCAAAGTCATGACGATATCTAAGTCAATGATCACACATATAGGCATCACGTCCGAGAAAAGACTCCTACGGTACAAGACGCTACAAGCAAAACACATATCATGTAGTGAATAAAAATATAACTCCAAGTAATGCTACCGATGGATTGAAGACGAAAGAGGGGATGCCTTCCCAGGGCATCCCCAAGCTTAGGCTTTTTGGTGTCCTTGAATTTGGCTTGGGATGCCTTGGGCAACCACAAGCTTGAGCTCTTTCCACTCCTTATCTCTTTGTCCATGAGAACATCACCCAAAACTTGAAAACTTCACAACACAAAACTTAAACAAAAACTCGTGATATCATTAGCACAAGAAAACAAACTACCACCTCTTTTGGTACTGTAGCAACCTTGAATTCTATCTATATTGGTGTTGGGATACTGTATTCTTACTTTTCCATGGCTAGTACCCCCCGATACTAACCATAGTTTCATCAAAACAAGCAACCAACTCAACAAAAACAGAATCTGTCAAACACAGACCAGCCTGTAGCAATCTGTATACTTTGTATACTTATGGTACCTCAAAAATTCTGAAAACTTACGACTGCCTCGGAAAAAGGCATATAAACTAGCAGCAAAAATAATCAACTCAAAATCTCTTTCTGAATAAAAATGAAAAATCATATCGTGAGCGAAAAGTTTCTGTCTTTTTCCAGCAGGATCAAACAACCATCACCAAGACTAGTCATAAAGGTTTTACTTGGCTCAAACACAAAAAGAAACACAAAAAAACACAATCACAACAGAATTATGATGGTGTGAACGCAACAAAAGAGAAAGAAAAATATAAATTCATTGGGTTGCCTCCCAACAAGTGCTATTGTTTAACACCCTTAGCTAGGCATAAAAGCGATAGAATCACGTATCGTCGTCTTTGGTGCTTAAACCATAAGTGGCCCTCATCATGGATTCATAAGGCAATCTTATTTTCTTTCTAGTAAAGTGTTCAATGCCCTTACTTAAAGGAAATTGAAATCTAATATTCCCTTCCTTCATATCGATGATAGTACCGATAGTCCTTAGGAAAGGTCTACCAAGAATAATAGGGCATGTAGGATTGCAATCAATGTCAAGCACAATGAAATCCACATGTACATAGTTCCTATTTGCAATAATAAGAACATCATTGATCCTTCCCATGGGTTTCTTGACAGTAGAATCCGCAAGATGCAAATTAAGAGAACACTCTTCAATCTCATTAAAACCCAGAACATCACATAAAGACTTTGGAATCGCGGAAACACTAGCACCCAAATCACACAAAGCATTGCATTCATAGTTTTTGATTTTGATTTTGATAGTAGGTTCCTGATACGTCTCAAACGTATCTATAATTTTTGATGGTTTCATGTTGTTATCTTGTCATCTTTGGATGTTTTATGTATCTTTTATATCTTTTTTGGGACTAACTTATTAATTCAGTGCCAAGTGAGAGTTCCTATTTTTCTGATTTTGGAACGGTGTCCAAATGGAATAAAATCCCCGAAATAGAATTTTCCCGAACGGAAGAAGATCACGGGGCTTGTGGGCCAAGCCAGGAGAGCTACAGGGAGCCCACAAGCCCCCTAGCCGCCACCAGGGGGCGGCGGCTAGCAGGCTTCTAGCCTCCCTGGCGCCCCCCTAACCTAGCTCCTTTGCCTATATATTCCCTAAAATACAGAAAACATCAGGGAATCCACGAAAACACTTTTCCGCCGCCGCAAGCTTTCCATTTCCACGAGATCTCATCTGGAGACCCTTCCCGGTGCCCTGCCGTAGGGGGCTTTGGAGTTGGAGGGCTTCTACATCAACATCATCGCCCCTCCAATGACTCGTGAGTAGTACACTTCAGACCTATGGGTCCGTAGTTAGTAGCTATATGTCTTCTTCTCTCTCTTGGATCTTCAATACAAAGTTCTCCATGATCTTCATGGAGATCTATCCGATGTAATCCTCTTTGGCGGTGTGTTTGTCGAGATCCGATGAATTGTGGATTTGTGATCAGATTATCTATGATATATATTTGAGTCTTTGCTGATTTCTTATATGCATGATTTGATATCCTTGTAAGTCTCTCCGAGTCTTGGGTTTTGTTTGGCCAACTAGATCTATGATCCTTGCAATGGGAGAAGTGCTTGGTTTTGGGTTCTTACCGTGTGGTGACCTTTCCCAGTGACAGTAGGGGCAGCAAGGCACATATCGTGTAGTTGCCATCAAGGGGAACAAGGTGGGCTTTGTCGTAGATATGAGATTGTCCATCTACATCATGTCATCTTGCTTAAGGCGTTACTCTGTTCTTTTGGACTTAATACACTAGATGCATGTTGGATAGCGGTCGATGTGTGGAGTAATAGTAGTAGATGCAGAAAGTATCGGTCTACTTGTTTTGGACGTGATGCCTATAGATATAATCATTGCCATAGATGACGTCACGACTTTGCGCCGTTCTATCAATTGCTCGAATGTAATTTGTTCACCCACCGTCTACTTGCTTTCATGAGAGAAGCCACTAGTGAACACAACGGGGTCTATTCACACATATCGTTTCCACTTTCGCTTTTACTTTGCTTTGTTACTTTGTTGCTTTCAGTTCTCACTTGGCGAACAATCTATAAGGGATTGACAACCCCTTCATAGCATTGGGAGCAAGCTCTTTGTGTTTGTGCAGGCACTTGTGATACTCCTTCACTGGATCGATACCTTGGTTCTCAAAACTGAGGGAAATACTTACCACCGCTGCGCTACATCACCCTTTCCGCTTCGAGGGAACACCAACGCAAGGCTCCAAGGCCACGGGGAAAATCCTTTGGATATTTCCCTAGGAAGTCCCTTAAGGCATAGCCGTAGCAGAAGGATTCTTGGTATCGTTGCTGAGGAGTAACTAGACAAGAACAGTCTCCCGTCAGCACGTTTCTGGCGCCATTGGAAGGTCTTTTGTTGTAGTAGCAGAAGTATTTCTGGCGCCGTTGCCGGGGAAGGAGAGATCTATCCAAGTAGGTCTCACAAACTCATCTCTTGCATTTACTTTTTTTGCCAGTTGCCTCTCGTTTTCCTCTCCCCCACTTCACATTTGCCGTTTTCATTTGCCTTTCTCCTTTGCCATTTTCTTTTGCCCGTTTCACTCTCTCTTCCTGCTCGTTTCTATGTGAGATAGTCCATCAATGGCGAGACCCACCACTCCAAACGATACCCCTGAGAATGAAGTTCTCAATTTCAGGCAGAATGAGGAAGAAAATTTAAAGGACGCTTGGTACAGGATTTGCAATGCTCAAAGTAGATCTACTCGTAAGCAATCCACTACCGTTCTTCTTCGCAGTTTTTATTTTGGGATTTCTCCTTGGAATAGGTATATCCTTGATACCATTGTAGGCGGGAATTTTTTGGGGAGCCATACTATTGACTCCTATGGAGCTATCATGATTTTGGTAGGCTCACCCCCGCTCATGGTTAATTTAACTACCTTAACCTTGGAGCACGTGATGCAAAGGCTTGACGCTATTGAAAACAAAATTGCCACAGTTGAACTTATTGAGGGTTTGTATAGAAAGATCCACAATCAAATTACTCAGTACGGATCCAAAGTGGGATTTTTTTTGAAAAATTTAAGGGAGAAGGAACTTATAGTTAATGATTCTTCTAGAATTGGCAAACTAGAAAATGCCATAACCAACTTGGGTTCCGCTTTTGCCGCTGTGCAAAATACTCCAAATCTCACTCTCAAAAAGACTGTCAAGTTTGTTTTTGTTCCTAAAGCTAGTGGTGAGTTATCAATAAAGATGAAGATCTTAAGATGATAAATGATCACGCTACTTATGGTTGGAGCACCAAAGATGACTATACGTGATTCCATCACCTTTTGCCTAGCTAAGGGCGTTAAACAAAAGCGCTTGTTGGGAGGCAACCCAACGAATCTATCCTTTTTATTTTTGTTTTTTGTTTTCCACACTTTCATAATTCTGTTATGATTGTGTTTTTTGTGTTTCTTTTCGCGTTTGTGCCAAGCAAAACCGTTATGATTAGTCTTGGGGATGATCGTTTGGTCACAGCTTTTGAGTTGATTCTTTTTGCTGCTGATTGCTACGCAAATTCTTCAGATTGTCGCAATTTTTCAGAATTTTTGAAGTACCAGAAGTATATGAAGTATACAGATTGCTACACACTAGTCTGTTGTTAACAGATTGTGTTTTTGTTGTGTTGGTTGCTTATTTTGATGAAACTATGGATAGTATCAGGGGGTATTAGCCATGGAAGATTGAAAATATAGTAACCCAACATCAACATAAGTAGAACTTAAGTTTGCTACAGTACCTAAGGAAGTGGTGGTTTGCTTTCTTATACTAATGTTATCACGAGTTTCTGTTTAAGTTTCAT
Source organism: Hordeum vulgare subsp. vulgare (assembly GCF_904849725.1). Taxonomy (NCBI): domain Eukaryota; kingdom Viridiplantae; phylum Streptophyta; class Magnoliopsida; order Poales; family Poaceae; genus Hordeum; species Hordeum vulgare. The sequence continues at coordinate 563,992,514 of NC_058524.1, read as the reverse complement.
GTTGTGAAGTTTTCAAGTTTTGGGTGAAATTCTTATGGACAAAGAAATAAAGAGTGGCAAGAGCTCAAGCTTGGGGATGCCCAAGGCACCCCAAGAGATTCAAGGATTCCGTAAAAGCCTAAGCTTGGGGATGCCCCGGGAAGGCATCCCCTCTTTCGTCTTCAAATCCATCGGTAACGTTACTTGGGGCTATATTTTTATTCACCACAGGTTATGTGTTTTTGCTTGGAGCATCTTGTAACGTAGGAGTCCTTTATTTTTGTTGTGTCACAATCATCCTTGCTGCACACCTAGATAGAGAGACATGCACTCACCGTGATTTTGTCGAGCTTCACTTATATCCTTTGGTAGACAATTCAGCTCACATGTGCTTCACTTATACTTTCTGAGCTAGTTGATTTTGCTCTATGTGCTTCACTTATATCTTTTAGAGCACAGCGGTGCGTGGCTTGGTAGTTGATCTATGCTATGAAAGTAGTCCCAAAAGGGGTAGTTATCCAAAGGGATGCGAAAACTTCCACCTTCATGTGCATTGAATAGTTAGAGAAGTTTGATTCATCTCAATTAGTTTTGAGTTGTGGTTATGGTAATATTGAAGTTATTCTAGTAAGGTGTTGTGGATCTAGAAATACTTGTATTGAAGTTAGTGATTCCCGTAGCATGCACGTATGGTGAACCGCTATGTGATGAAGTGTGAGCATGATTAGTCTTTTGATTGTCATCCTTTGTGTGGCGGTCGGGATCGCACGATGGTTTATACCTACCAACCCTTCCCCTAGGAGTATGCGTTTAATGCTTTGTTTCAATTACTAATAAAACTTTTGCAACAAGTATAAGACTTCTTCATGACTAATGTTGAGTCCATGATTTAGATGCACTTTCACCTTCCACCATCACTATCTTCTTAGTGCCGTGCAATTTTCGCCGGTGCACAAAACCCACCATTATCCTCCCTCAAAACAGCCACCATACCTACCTACTATGGCTTTTTCAAAGTCATTCCAAGATATATTGCCATGCAACTACCACCATGACATGTGCCACCACTTCTACATTTGCCACTGCATGATCGTAAGATAGCCAGCATGATGTTTCCACTAATGTCTATGCCATGCTAGATCATTGTCACGGTACACTACCGGAGGCATTCCATATAGAGTCATCGTTGCTCTAAGTTTTGAGTTGAAAGTGTGATGATCATCATTGATGGAGCATTATACCATGTGAGGAACTAAAAGAGGCCAAAGATGCCCACCAAAAAAAAGAGGCCAAAGAGCCCATTCAAAAAAAATGAGAGAAAAAGAGAGAAGGGACAATGCTACCACCTTTCCACACTTGTGCATATTAAGCACCATGATCTTCATGATTGAGAGTCTCTTATTTTGTCACCACCATATATCTAGTGGGAAATTTTCATTATATAACTTGGCTTGTATATTCCAATGATAGGCTTCCTCAAAATTGCCTTATGTCTTCGTGAGCAAGCAAGTTGGATGCACACCCACTAGTTTTCTTTAAGAGCTTTCACATACTCTTAGCTCTAGTGCATCATTTGTATGGCAATCCCTACTCATTCACATTGATATCTATTGATGAGCATCTCCACAGCTCATTGATATGCCTAGTTAATGTGACCATCTTCTCCTTGTTTTTCTTGCAACCTCCACCACACTCCACACCACTTATAGTGCTAAAACCATGGCTCACGCTCATGTATTGCGTGAGAGTTGAAAAGGTTTGAGAAAGTAAAGGTGTGAAACAATTACTTGGCCAATACCGGGGTTGTGCATGATTTAAATTCGTTATGCAATGATGATAGAGCATAGCCAGACTATATGCTTTTGTAGGGATAACTTTCTTTTGGCCTTGTTATTTTGAAAGTTCATGATTACCTTGCTAGTTTGCTTGAAGTATTATTGTTTCCACGTCAATAGAAAACTATTGTTTTGAATCTAATGGATCTGAACATTCATGTCACATAAAAGGAGTTACAAAGGACATCTATGCTAGGTAGCATGAAAGCATCAAAAATTCATTCTTTATCACTTCCCTACTTGTCGTTGTTTTGTCACGGCACATGTCCTCGTGAAAGGACTTAGTACTGGAGCCATCGCACCTTGGTGGCGACTCAAAGGGGTTGAGTAGGAGAGACACGACTATTTACCCAGGTTCGGCCCCTCGTGATGAGGTAAGAGCCTACGTCTTGCTTTGAGTTGTATTGATGTAGTTTCGATTACAAGGAGGGCGTAACTCGCCAAACCTAGCACTCGATGATTTCTAACCTCCCTCTGCTTCCCTGGGACTCGCCTTTATATGCAGGTCGAATCCCTTGGGTTTACAAGGGTACTTTCCTTCCTACAAACTGTGACCTCTACGATCTCCAAGTCGCCATCTTCCAAATCTTGGAGACCTTCCGGAGATTACAAACCGCCACACGACTTCCGGCCTTGCCAGGCCAAGGCCCGAATCACGTTCGGATGAATCGCCTGATTCGGTGACCCGGCCCAACTAGGGCGGGTTATTAATAGGTAATATCCCCAACATTAGGCCCCAGATTGACTTGAATTCTCTTCACGCCAATATTTCCGCTCAGTTAAAGGCGATTCATCCTTCATCCTTCTCTATACGTCAGAAACTTTGACCCGCCATCTGTCGCGGAAGAACTTAAATCGCCAAACCATTTCTCGTTGGCATCTTCTTATCCTGGTAGTAAGTTGTCGTATCCAGTCATTTTCCTCATGTATTTTCGGCTGTCCAGTAGATCCATAGTTTACCACTCATTGCGTAAAAGCTGTTTGTAGTCTTCCCACTTCACCATTTTGAACAAATGTCTCCGATGCTTTAAGACACAACTCTCGTGAGTGGCCAAACTTCGTAAGTCGCCATAGCAACCCGACCCGGATCTTTATATGGCGGGTCAAGATTTTTCCTTAGTCCATGAACAAACTACTTGGCGAGTCAAATGAACTTATTTCACCTCTTACGGTAGATGTTCAAGCGTGTAAATTCACCCGTACTTTACTCCTTTGTAGCATGGGCACCGTCTTCAAAAGTGACTCGCTCCCTACCAAAGTCGACGATACCATACTAGCAGATTATGTGCAAACGAGCAATTTGGACCCTCAGGACGTTATCGGTTGGCGTACCTGGTTCGGAGAGGATCTCCCCAACCCCAAAGAAGGGGAGATAGTCGTTTTCGTCGAACACCTTGAGCGAGGTTTTAAGCCGCCCGGATCAAAGTTCCTTAGAGATGCCATGGCTTTCATGAACGTCCGCCTCCAGGATCTGGGGCCTAATTCAATAAGTAACCTATGCCAGTTCCAAGTGTTCTATGAGGCTTACCTGCGGATGGAACCCTCAGTTCCCCTATTCTGGTACGTTTTCCACTTAAATCGCCAAACGGAATTTCACAATGGCCCCAGCCTGGAACTTGGCGGTGTCAATGTTCAGCACCGGAGGGATAGCCCGTTTCCCTCACTCGCCATGCCAAGCCATCCCAAAGGCTGGGGCGAGTCTTGGTTCTATTGTCAACAGACCTCGCCTGCAGGCGAAAACAAGCTTCTGGGCTATAGGAAAGATCGCCTTCCAACAAAATTCAAGCTTCCCGACAAGCTCACCGAAGAGGAGGAATCAGATTTTATCCCAGTATTGTCCGAGTTAAGATCTTTGACAAACAACGGCCTTACTGGGGTCGACTTGATCCGCTGCTGGGTCGAATGGCGCATCCTCCCTTTGAGTCGCCGGGACGGGTTAATGTGCGAATTTGATGGCACCTTAGATCATCCTCAATGTTATTTCCATACGGCTTTAACGGAAAAGGATATTGTCACCATCATCAAGAAGCTGACCGGCGAGCTTGCGGGAAAATGCGGCCAAATCGGCCTCAAACCCTTCTGCAAAATTAATCCGGCGCCCAAGGTAAGCAATTTTAACCCGCCTTTTGTCTTTACTTCTTATGTTTCATTCGAATTGTGGCCTTTTATAACATATGCCATTCCAGAAAGGTGATAAATTTTGGTCCAAGAAACCCAAAAGGCCAGCCATGAAGCAAGCTAAGCCGCCCCCAAAGAAAGCCAAGGGCAAGGGCAAAGCTGTTGTGGCCGAGCCATCCGAAGCCGATGAATCTCAAGTCGGCGACGCACCTTCAGAGGTAAAAACCTATCCTATTTTCACTCGCCATCCGCTACTGTTAACTTTGTATTTATGTCTCTGCCTCTCTTGAATAGAATGAAGACAACGAAAGCCAGGAGGATTCTATAGAGGTAATTTCTGTTTCCTCCGATTCATCTCCTTCTGCACCTAAGCCGGCCAGGCGAATTTGTGGGAAAGTTCCCTTCTCACATCCAAATGCTTGTTTGGACCCAAATTTTCTACTGAAGAACGCACAACATACTTCAAATCAGAAGCCCCGAAGTCATTCCGGTGATCTCGTGTCCGTCTTACCAGCAAAGAATAAGAGGAAACCAAATGAGGTACCCATGAACAACACTTCTTCATGTTTCTTTGGATCACATCTGTAACCCGCCTATATCTTTGATGTATAATTCTTGCAGAATTCTCCTCCTACATCTCGCGACTCAGTAATGTCGACACTTCTGCCAATGATTCGAGTCCCTGGGTAAGTCCTTTGATAATTTTACTTTGAATCTGAGGGTGATAAATTTTCAGTCGTTTAATGCGCCTCTCCCCTCTTTTAGGGCACAGGCGAAGAAGAGGAAGACCAGCGGGTCAACTCCTATCATAATTTCAGAGCCCATCAAAGAGTCAGCGCCGATCCAAGATAACCCGGTGTTGGAATTATGCCCTAGAGGCAATAATAAATATAGTTATTATTATAATTCCTGTATCAAGATAATCGTTTATTATCCATGCTATAATTGTATTGAATGAAGACTCATTTACATGTGTGGATACATAGACAAAACACTGTCCCTAGCAAGCCTCTAGTTGGCTAGCCAGTTGACCAAAGATAGTCAGTGTCTTCTGATTATAAACAAGGTGTTGTTGCTTGATAACTGGATCAGGTCATTAGGAGAATCACGTGATGGACTAGACCCATACTAATAGACGTAGCATGTTGATCGTGTCATTTTGTTGCTACTGTTTTCTGCGTGTCAAGTATTTGTTCCTATGACCATGAGATCATATAACTCACTGACACCGGAGGAATACTTTGTGTGTATCAAACGTCGCAACATAACTGGGTGACTATAAAGATGCTCTACAGGTATCTCCGAAGGTGTTAGTTGAGTTAGTATGGATCAAGACTGGGATTTGTCACTCCGTGTGACGGAGAGGTATCTCGGGGCCCACTCGGTAATACAACATCACACACAAGCGTTGCAAGCAATGTGACTTAGTGTAAATTGCGGGATCTTGTATTACGGAACGAGTAAAGAGACTTTCCGGTAAACGAGATTGAAATAGGTATGCGGATACTGACGATCGAATCTCGGGCAAGTAACATACCGAAGGACAAAGGGAATGACATACGAGATTATATGAATCCTTGGCACTGAGGTTCAAACCATAAGATCTTCGTAAAATATGTAGGATCCAATATGGGCATCCAGGTCCCGCTATTGGATATTGACCGAGGAGTCTCTCGGGTCATGTCTACATAGTTCTCGAACGCGCAGGGTGTGCACACTTAAGGTTCGACGTTGTTTTATGCGTATTTGAGTTATATGGTTGGTTACCGAATGTTGTTCGGAGTCCCGGATGAGATCACGGACGTCACGAGGGTTTCCATAATGGTCCGGAAACGAAGATTAGTATATAGGATGACCTCATTTGATTACCGGAAGGTTTTCGGAGTTACCGGGAATGTACCGGAAATGACGAATGGGTTCCGGGAGTTCACCGGGGGGGGCAACCCACCCCGGGGAAGCCCATAGGCCTTGAGGGTGGAGCACCAGCCCTTAGTGGGCTGGTGGGGCAGCCCAAAAGGGCCCTATGTGCCTAGGAAAGAAAATCAAAGAGAAAAAAAAGGAGGAGGTGGGAAGGGAAGGAAGGACTCCCACCCACCAAACCAAGTCCAACTCGGTTTGGGGGGGGGGGGCCTTCCCCCTTGGACTCGGCTGACCCCCTTGGGGCTCCTTGAGCCCCAAGGCAAGGTCCCCTCCCTCCCACCTATATATACGAAGGTTTTAGGGCTGATTTGAGACGACTTTTCCACGACAGCCCGACCACATACCTCCACGGTTTTTCCTCTAGATCGCGTTTCTGCGGAGCTCGGGCGGAGCCCTGCTGAGACAAGGTCATCACCAACCTCCGGAGCACCGTCACGCTGCCGAAGAACTCTTCTACCTCTCCGTCTCTCCTGCTGGATCAAGAAGGCCGAGATCATCGTCGAGTTGTACGTGTGCTGAACGCGGAGGTGCCGTCCGTTCGGTACTAGATCGTGGGACTGATCGTGGGATTGTTCGCGGGGCGGATCGAGGGACGTGAGGACGTTCCACTACATCAACCGCGTTCACTAACGCTTCTGCTGTACGGTCTACAAGGGTACGTAGATCACTCATCCCCTCTCGTAAATGGACATCACCATGGACATCACCATGATAGGTCTTCGTGCGCGTAGGAAATTTTTTGTTTCCCATGCGACGTTCGCCAACAGTGGTATCAGAGCTAGGTTCATCCATAGATGTCTTCTCGAGTAGAACACAAAAGTTTTTGTGGGCGGTGATGTGCATTTTCCTGCCCTCCTTAGTCTTTTCTTGATTCCGCGGTATTGTTGGATTGAAGCGGCTTGGACCGACATTACTCGTACGCTTACGAGAGACTGGTTTCATCGCTACGAGTAACTCCGTTGCTCAAAGATGACTGGCAAGTGTCGGTTTCTCCAACTTTAGTTGAATCGGATTTGACCGAGGAGGTCCTTGGATGAGGTTAAATAGCAATTCATATATCTCCGTTGTGGTGTTTGCGTAAGTAAGATGCGATCCTACTAGATACCCATGGTCACCACGTAAAACATGCAACAACAAAATTAGAGGACGTCTAACTTGTTTTTGCAGGGTATGCTTGTGATGTGATATGTCCAACGATGTGATGTGATATATTGGATGTATGAGATGATCATGTTGTAATAGAAAATATCGACTTGCACGTCGATGGTACGGCAACCGGCAGGAGCCATAGGGTTGTCTTTATACTAACGTTTGTGCTTGCAGATGCGTTTACTATTTTGCTAGGATGTAGCTTTAGTAGTAATAGCATGAGTAGCACGACAACCCCGATGGCAACATGTTGATGGAGATCATGGTGTGGTGCCGGTGACAAGAATATCATGCCGGTGCTTTGGGTGATGGAGATCAAGAAGCACGTGATGATGGCCATATCATGTCACTTATGAATTGCATGTGATGTTAATCCTTTTATGCACCTTATTTTGCTTAGAACGACGGTAGCATTATGAGGTGATCTCTCACTAAAATTTCAAGAAGAAATTGTGTTCTCCCCGACTTTGCACCGTTGCTACAGTTCGTCGTTTCGAGACACCACGTGATGATCGGGTGTGATAGACTCAACGTTCACATACAACGGGTGCAAAACAGTTGCGCACGCGGAACACTCGGGTTAAGCTTGACGAGCCTAGCATGTGCAGACATGGCCTCGAAACACATGAGACCGAAAGGTCGATCATGAATCATATAGATGATATGATTAGCATAGGGATGCTTACCACTGAAACTATACTCAACTCACGTGATGATCGGACTTGAGCTAGTGTAAGTGGATCATGAACCACTCAAATGACTAGACAGATGTACTTTTTGAGTGGGAGTTTAGCGAATAATTTTATTAAGTTAAACTCTAATTATCTTGAACATAGTCTAAGTCCACGTTGAATATATTTGTGTTGTAGATCATGGCTCGCGCGACAGTCACCCTGAATTTTAATACGTTCCTAGAGAAAGCTAAGTTGAAAGATGATGGAAGCAACTTTGTAGACTGGGCTCGTAATCTTAAGCTAATCTTACAAGCTGGGAAGAAGGATTATGTCCTTAATGTTGCGCTAGGAGATGAACCACCCGCTACGGCTGATCAGGATGTTAAGAACGCTTGGTTAGCACGTAAGGAGGACTACTCAGTAGTTCAATGTGCAGTCTTGTATGGCTTAGAACCGGGACTTCAACGTTGCTTTGAGCATCATGGAGCATTTGAGATGTTCCAGGAGTTGAAGTTTATCTTTCAGAAGAACGCCCGGATCGAGAGGTATGAGACCTCCGATAAATTCTATGCTTGCAAGATGGAGGAGAACTCGTCTGTCAGTGGACATGTGCTCAAAATGTCTGGATACTCAAACCGTCTAGCTGAGCTGGGGATTGAACTCCCGCAAGAGGCTATCACTGACAGAATCCTTCAATCACTGCCGCCAAGCTATAAAGGCTTTGTGTTGAACTACAACATGCAAGGGGTGAACAAGTCACCCGGCGAGTTGTTTGCGATGCTGAAAGTCGTAGAGTCTGAACTCCGTAAAGAACATCACGTGTTGATGGTGAATAAGAACACTAGTTTCAAGAGAAACGGCAAAGGCAAGAAGGGTAATTCGAAGAAGAGCGGCAAGCCTGTTGCCAATCCGACGAAGAAACCCAAAGCAGGACCTAAGCCTGAAACAGAGTGCTACTATTGCAAGGGTATGGGTCACTGGAAGCGCAATTGCCCCAAGTATCTGGCAGATAAGAAGGCGGCCAAAGAAAAATCAGGTATATTTGATATACATGTTATTGATGTGTACTTAACCGGCTCTCGTAGTAGTGCCTGGGTATTCGATACCAGTTCTGTTGCTCATATTTGCAACTCGAAACAGGAACTGCGGAATAGACGAAGGCTGGCGAAAGATGAAGTGACGATGCGCGTAGGAAATGGTTCCAAGGTTGATGCAATCGTCGTTGGCACAGTTTCACTTCAGTTACCATCAGGATTAGTGATGAACTTAAATCATTGTTATTTAGTGCCTGCGTTGAGCATGAACATTATATCTGGATCTTGTTTATTGCAAGACGGTTACTCTTTTAAGTCAGAGAATAATGGTTGTTCTATTTCTATTAGTAACATCTTTTATGGTCATGCACCTAATGTGAGAGGATTGTTCATATTGAATCCTGATAGCGATACGCATATACATAACATTGAGACCAAAAGAGTTAGAGTTAACAATGATAGCGCCATATTTTTGTGGCACTGCCGCTTAGGTCATATTGGTGTAAAACGCATGAAGAAACTCCATGCTGATGGACTTTTGGAGTCACTTGACTTTGATTCACTTGACACGTGCGAACCATGCCTCATGGGCAAGATGACTAAGACTCCGTTCTCCGGAACTATGGAGCGTGCAAGTGACTTGTTGGAAATCATACATACCGATGTGTGTGGTCCGATGAGCGTAGAGGCGCGCGGCGGATATCGTTATATTCTCACCTTCACTGACGATTTGAGTAGATATGGTTATGTCTACTTGATGAAGCACAAGTCTGAAACATTTGAAAAGTTCAAGCAATTTCAGAGTGAAGTGGAAAATCATTGTAACAAGAAGATCAAGTTCCTACGGTCTGATCGTGGGGGTGAATATCAGAGTTTCGAGTTTGGTGCTCACTTAAGACAATGTGGAATTGTTTCACAGTTAATACCGCCTGGAACACCACAGCGTAATGGTGTGTCCGAACGTCGTAATCATACTTTATTAGAGATGGTGCGATCTATGATGTCTCTTACTGATTTGTCGTTATCGTTTTGGGGTTATGCATTAGAAACAACTGCATTCACTTTAAATAGGGCACCATCAAAATCCGTTGAGACGACACCATACGAACTGTGGTATGGCAAAAGGCCAAAGTTGTCGTTTCTTAAAGTTTGGGGATGTAATGCTTATGTCAAAAAGCTTCAGCCTGAAAAGCTGGAACCCAAAGCGGAAAAGTGCGTCTTCATAGGTTACCCAAAGGAGACAGTTGGGTACACCTTCTATCTCAAATCCGAGGGCAAAGTGTTTGTTGCTAAAAATGGAGCTTTTCTCAAGAAGGAGTTTCTCTCGAGAGAATTGAGTGGGAGGAAGATAGAACTTGACGAGGTTGTCGAACCTCTCATCCCTCTAGATGGTGGCGCGGGGCAAGGGGAAACCTCTGTCGTTGCAACGCCGGTTGAGGAGGAAGTTAATGATGATGATCATGAAACTCCGGTTCAAGTTTCTATCGAACCACGCAGGTCGACGAGACCACGTGCTGCTCCAGAGTGGTACGGTAATCCCGTCTTATCGATCATGTTGTTGGACAACAATGAACCTGCAAATTATGAAGAAGCAATGGTGGGCCCAGATTCCAACAAATGGCTAGAAGCCATGAAGTCCGAGATAGGATCCATGTATGAGAACAAAGTGTGGACTTTGGAGGTACTGCCTGAGGGCCGCAAGGCTATTCAGAACAAATGGATTTTTAAGAGGAAGACGGACGCTGACGGCAATGTGACCGTTTATAAAGCTCGACTTGTGGCAAAGGGTTTTTCACAAGTTCAAGGAGTTTACTACGATGAGACTTTCTCACCCGTAGCGATGCTTAAGTCCGTCAGAATCATGTTAGCAATAGCTGCATTTTTCGATTATGAAATCTGGCAGATGGATGTCAAAACGGCGTTCCTTAACGGTTTCCTTAAGGAAGAATTGTATATGATGCAACCCGAAGGTTTTGTCGATCCTAAGAATGCTAACAAGGTGTGCAAGCTCCAGCGATCCATTTATGGACTGGTGCAAGCATCTCGGAGTTGGAACAAATGCTTTGATGAGGTGATCAAAGCATTTGGGTTTATACAAGTGGTTGGAGAATCTTGTATTTACAAGAAAGTGAGTGGGAGCTCTGTGGCGTGTCTAATATTATATGTGGATGACATATTGCTGATTGGAAACAACGTGGAGTTTTTAGAGAGCATAAAGGATTACTTGAATAAAAGTTTCTCTATGAAGGACCTAGGAGAAGCTGCTTACATTCTAGGCATTAAGATCTATAGGGATAGATCAAAACGCCTGATAGGACTTTCAAAAAGCACATACCTTGATAAAGTTTTGAAGAGGTTCAAAATGGAACAGTCCAAGAAAGGGTTCTTGCCAGTTTTACAAGGTACAAGATTGAGTAAGACTCAATGCCCAGCAACTGATGAAGATAGAGAGCATATGCGCTCCGTCCCCTATGCTTCAGCCATAGGTTCTATCATGTATGCAATGCTATGCACTAGACCGGATGTTAGCCTGGCCATAAGTATGGCAGGTAGGTTCCAGAGTAATCCAGGAGTGGATCACTAGACAGCGGTCAAGAATATCCTGAAGTACCTGAAAAGGACTAAGGAGATGTTTCTCGTATATGGAGGTGACGAAGAGCTCGCCGTAAAAGGTTACGTCGATGCAAGCTTTGACACAGATCCGGATGACTCTAAGTCACAAACCGGATACGTATTTATTCTTAATGGGGGTGCGGTAAGCTGGTGCAGTTCCAAGCAAAGCGTCGTAGCAGATTCTACATGTGAAGCGGAGTACATGGCTGCCTCGGAGGCATCTAAGGAGGGAGTATGGATGAAGCAGTTCATGACGGATCTTGGAGTGGTGCCAAGCGCACTGAATCCAATAACCTTGTTCTGTGACAACACGAGTGCCATTGCCTTAGCAAAGGAACCACGGTTTCACAAGAAGTCCAGACACATCATACGACGCTTCAACCTCATCCGCGACTACGTCGAAGGAGAGGACGTGAATATATGCAAAGTGCACATGGATCTGAATGTGGCAGACCCGCTGACTAAACCTCTTCCACGGCCAAAGCATGATCAACACCATAACTGTATGGGTGTTAGATTTATTACAATGTAATTCGCATGATGATGTGAGGGCTAGATTATTGACTCTAGTGCAAGTGGGAGACTGTTGGAATTATGCCATAGAGGCAATAATAAATATAGTTATTATTATAATTCCTGTATCAAGATAATCGTTTATTATCCATGCTATAATTGTATTGAATAAAGACTCATTTACATGTGTGGATACATAGACAAAACACTGTCCCTAGCAAGCCTCTAGTTGGCTAGCCAGTTGATCAAAGATAGTCAGTGTCTTTTGATTATAAACAAGGTGTTGTTGCTTGATAACTGGATCATGTCATTAGGAGAATCACGTGATGGACTAGACCCAAACTAATAGACGTAGCATGTTGATCGTGTCATTTTGTTGCTACTGTTTTCTGCGTGTCAAGTATTTGTTCCTATGACCATGAGATCATATAACTCACTGACACCGGAGGAATACTTTGTGTGTATCAAACGTCGCAGCGTAACTGGGTGACTATAAAGATGCTCTACAGGTATCTCCGAAGGTGTTAGTTGAGTTAGTATGGATCAAGACTGGGATTTGTCACTCCGTGTGACGGAGAAGTATCTCGGGGCCCACTCGGTAATACAACATCACACACAAGCCTTGTAAGCAATGTGACTTAGTGTAAGTTGCGGGATCTTGTATTACGAAACGAGTAAAGAGACTCGCCGATAAACGAGATTGAAATAGGTATGCGGATACTGACGATAGAATCTCGGGCAAGTAACATACCGAAGGACAAAGGGAATGACATGCGGGATTATATGAATCCTTGGCACTGAGGTTCAAACGATAAGATCTTCGTAGAATATGTGGGATCCAATATGGGCATCCAGGTCCCGCTATTGGATATTGACCGAGGAGTCTCTCGGGTCATGTCTACATAGTTCTCGATCCCGCAGGGTCTGCACACTTAAGGTTCGACGTTGTTTTATGCGTATTTGAGTTATATGGTTGGTTACCGAATGTTGTTTGGAGTCCCGGATGAGATCAAGGATGTCACGAGGGTTTCCGGAATGGTCCGGAAACGAAGATTGATATATAGGATGACCTCATTTGATTACCGGAAGGTTTTCGGAGTTACCGGGAATGTACCGGGAATGACGAATGGGTTCCGGGAGTTCACCGGGGGGGCAACCCACCCCGGGGAAGCCCATAGGCCTTGAGGGTGGCGCACCAGCCCTTAGTGGGCTGGTGGGGCAGCCCAAAAGGGCCCTATGCGCCTAGGAAAGAAAATCAAAGAGAAAGAAAAAAAAGGAGGAGGTGGGAAGGGAAGGAAGGACTCCCACCCACCAAACCAAGTCCAACTCGGTTTGGGGGGGAGCCTTCCCCCTTGGACACGGACGACACCCTTGGGGCTCCTTGTGCCCCAAGGCAAGGTCCCCTCCCTCCCACCTATATATACGGAGGTTTTAGGGCTGATTTGAGACGACTTTTCCACGGCAGCCCGACCACATACCTCCATGGTTTTTCCTCTAGATCGCGTTTCTGCGGAGCTCGGGCGGAGCCCTGCTGAGACAAGGTCATCACCAACCTCCTGAGCGTCGTCACGCTGCCGGAGAACTCTTCTACCTCTCCGTCTCTCTTGCTGGATCAAGAAGGCCGAGATCATCGTCGAGTTGTACGTGTGCTGAACGCGGAGGTGCCGTCCGTTCGGTACTAGATCGTGGGACTGATCGCGGGATTGTTCGCGGGGCGGATCGAGGGACGTGAGGACGTTGCACTACATCAACCGTGTTCACTAACGCTTCTGCTGTACGGTCTACAAGGGTACGTAGATCACTCATCCCCTCTCGTAGATGGACATCACCATGATAGGTCTTCGTGCGCGTAGGAAAATTTTTGTTTCCCATGCGACGTTCCCCAACACCCGGATCAAGACGAGCCTGAGAATCAAATGGATCTTCCTAGCTCGCCCAAGGAAACAATGGATGCCCCTAAGCCGCCAAGTCCATTGACAACAGCAGAAGACCCGGATGCTGTAATTATCACTGGTACCAGCTTCTCTAAACCGGCCACAACGGTTTTGTCAAAGCATGTGCCATCATCCTCTCAAACCATTCCTGAGTCTGGACTCTCCAAGGCTAAGCTTCCTGAATATGAACATCTGGAATTCAAAGAACTTTGCTCTGCTTTTGCAAGTCGCCTGGAGGCGAGTTATGAGATGGTGAAAAGCCTGCTCCGAATGCTAAAAAATAAACATGAGGTAAGTTTTGTTATATATTATATTATTCCCATTACCCCCCAAGGGCCGGGTCATCAGTAAAAAGATGAGCCGGGTCTTGATAACTTAGAAAAACTTTCGACCAGTAACCCCCAAGGGCCGGGTCATCAGTAAAGAGATGAGCCGGGTCTTGATAACTTAGAAAAACTTTCGACCAGTAACCCCCAAGGGCCGGGTCATCAGTAAAAAGATGAGCCGGGTCTTGATAACTTAGAAAAACTTTCGACCAGTAACCCCCAAGGGCCGGGTCATCAGTAAAGAGATGAGCCGGGTCTTGATAACTTAGAAAAACTTTCGACCAGCAACCCCCAAGGGCCGGGTCATCAGTAAAAAGATGAGCCGGGTCTTGATAACTTAGAAAAACTTTTGACCAGTAACCCCCAAGGGCCGGGTCATCAGTAAAGAGATGAGCCGGGTCTTGATAACTTAGAAAAACTTTCGACCAGTAACCCCCAAGGGTCGGGTCATCAGTAAAAAGATGAGCTGGGTCTTGATAACTTAGAAAAACTTTCGACCAGTAACCCCCAAGGGCCGGGTCATCAGTAAAGAGATGAGCCGAGTCTTGATAACTTAGAAAGACTTTCGACCAGTAACCCCCAAGGGCCGGGTCATCAGTAAAGAGATGAGCCGGGTCTTGATAACTTAGAAAAACTTTCGACCAGTAACCCCCAAGGGCCGGGTCATCAGTAAAAAGATGAGCCGGGTCTTGATGATGTATAATTTTATCTGAAAAAAATTATACATTAGCCCCCAAGTGTCAGGGGTATTGCTTGCAATAGTTCTAAGACTTGCCCCTTATCATGTACTTCAACAAGAAACTCTTATTCAGACTGAATCAGCACTTGCCGATTTAAAGAAAAACTTATCTGATCAGCAAGATGCCCGAACCAAGTCGGAGGAGAAGTATCGATTGGTCTTAGCTGAGATGGAAAAACTAAAAGCCGATTTAAAAAGGGCTCAAGCTGACCAAGATGCTGCAACAAAAAGAGCAGAGGAAGCTCAAGCCTAGCTGGCTACTGTGCACCAACATCTATCTAGCTTGAAACGTCATATCTCAAACATGGCACAAGCCGTCTTAGGTAAAATACTCAAAACTTTGATCTTTGTTTAAACCAATAACTCTTATCCTGAGTCGCTGATTATCATTACCCCTTGCACAGGTCCAAGAGCCGCCAATCTTCAGGATGATTGCGTGCTGATGCTGAAGGCAATTTACACACTGACAGAGCAGCTGTATACCGGCATTGTACTAACTGTTAAAGCAGTGATGGGTGCCAAGGAGCCTATAACCTCCATAAAGAAGATGCTTGGCTGCCTATCCACACTTCCTCCCCAGATTGGCGAGTTGACACGGTCAGCCGCCCGGAAGGGAGTGCTGACTACATTAAGTCGCTGCTTAGCGTATGCTCCAGAGATCAACCCGGAAGAAGTAGCAGCGGGCTTTCCTCAACTCAAGGATGACGGGTCAGAATTCGTCGAAGAGGACTATCAGCGTGTTGTCAAGGACTCGCGGCTGGCGGCGACTCAACTTGCTGCAAGCCTGGATTAATCAAAGTATCAGGCTGCTTATGATAGCAAGAACAAGAAGGTCAACCCGCCAACCTTTGTGACGACCAGCTTAACTCCACGGCGACCCAAGAACCCTTTTGACTTGGACGCAGATCTTTCATCAATCTTGACCGATGAGGACGACTTCGCGGCTCTGGCCAAGTGTAACTGGGTACTAGGCGACTTGCAAATTGAGGTCGGCCAAAGCTCGCAGCAAAACGATCCAAGGGCGCCAGCAGAATAGACTTCATTGATTTGGCCCTAAGAGCCATGTAATAGGTTTCCTTTAGGAATCGGTACTACTTTTGTGATACTTTCGAAAAGAATCCTTATGTCACCCTTAAGGCGATTTGAAATATTGGATCCGTCGTTTGAAAATTCTTTATAATGCTTAATCCGCCATGGATGAATTGATTTTGATCATCAACCTGTTTTAAGATTGAAAAACATATGTGAAATCAAATAAATAATAAATGATAACACATATTTTCAAGGTGAATCAGGAAAAAGGTTTGGAAAACCTTGTGGCAGTGCCAGGAAGGAAAATAAAAAATAGCAATTTCATCGGCTCATAAGGTCACGACAGGATGGGGCGAGTCAGAAAACTCAAGCGCCACCCTAGATGATGGTTTCGTCGGCTCATAAGGTCGCGACAGGATGGGGCGAGTCAGAAAACTCAAGCGCGCACCCTAAATGATAGTTTCGTCGGCTCATAAGGTCGTGACAGGATGGGGCGAGTCAGAAAGCTCAAGCACACACCCTAGATGATGGTTTCGTCGGCTCATAAGGTCGCGACAGGATGGGGCGAGTCAGAAAGCTCAAGCACACACCCTAAATGATGGTTTCGTCGGCTCATAAGGTCGCGACAGGATGGGGCGAGTCACAAAGCTCAAGCACATACCCTAAATGACGGTTTCGTCGGCTCATAAGGTCGCGAAAGGATGGGGCGAGTCAGAAAGCTCAAGCACACACCCTAAATGATGGTTTCGTCGGCTCATAAGGTCGTGACAGGATGGGGCGAGTCAGAAAGCTCAAGCACACACCCTAAAGGATGGTTTCGTCGGCTCATAAGGTCGCGACAGGATGGGGCGAGTCAGAAAGCTCAAGCGCCACCCTAAATGATGGTTTTGTCGGCTCATAAGGTCGCCACAGGATGGGGCGAGTCAGAAAGCTCAAGCACACACCCTAGATGATGGTTTCGTCGGCTCATAAGGTCGCGACGGGATAGGGCGAGTCAGAAAGCTCAAGCGCCACCCTAAGATGATGGTTCTGTCGGCTCATAAGGTTGCAACAGGATGACAAAATTGATCTCAATGAGGAAGCCCCCAAGTCGGGAAGCATTTTAATTTTATTACTTCATAATGAAACTGAAAAACTTACAAAATGCAGAGCTTAAGAGCTCAAGTGTAATAAGGCCGCAAGTGGGCAATATTCCAGGGGCGAGTTGACTCACCCTCCGTAGTTGGCCGGTTAGGCCGAAGATCCACCAGATAATAAGAGCCGTTGCGAAGATTCTTGCTAACGACGAACGGTCCTTCCCATGGTGGTGACAACTTATGCATGCCAGCACGATCTTGTATCAACCGAAGAACTAAGTCGCCTTCCTGAAAGGTCCGGCTCTTAACCCGGCGGTTGTGATAACGCCGTAGATCCTGCTGATAGATGGCCGAACGGGCTGCAGCCAAGTCACGTGCCTCCTCTAAGGCGTCCAAGGAGTCTTGACACGCCAGCTCATTGTCTTGCTCCACGTATGCAGCGACTCTAGGTGAGTCATGCCTTATGTCAGTAGGAAGAACGACTTCTGCTCCGTAGACCAAAAAGAAAGGGGTGAAACCCGTGGACCGGTTCGGGGTGGTCCGGATACTCCACATCACTGAAGGCAATTCTTCGACCCAACATCCTGGGGTTTTCTCCAGGGGAACCATGAGTCGGGGCTTAATTCCTCGTAAAACCTCCTGATTCGCCCGTTCCGCCTGCCCATTAGATTGTGGGTGAGCGACCGCAGAAACATCAAGGCGGATATGTTCTCGACGGCAAAACTCCTGCATCGCCCCTTGGGACAGGTTAGTACCATTATCAGTAATGATACTGTGTGGATATCCAAACTGGAAGATCAGCTTCTTCAAGAACTGGACCGTTGTCTCCGCATCGCAAGCTCCAATAGGTTCCGCCTCAACCCACTTGGTGAACTTATCAACCGCCACCAGCAAATGGTTTTTCTTGTTGGATGACATTTTAAAGGGGCCGATCATGTCTAACCCCCAGACCGCAAAAGGCCAAGTGATGGGAATCATTCTTAATTCTTGAGCCGGCACATGAGCCTGTCGTCCATAACGCTGGCATCCCTCGCACCAACGAACTATATCTTATGCATCTGCGTGAGCCGTCAACCAAAAGAAACCATGATGGAATGCTTTTGACACCAAAGAGCGTGACCCGACATGATGCCCACAATGTCCGGAATGAATGTCATTTAAGATTATGCATCCTTCTTCGGAGGAAACACATCGTTGAAAAACTCCAGAGGCGCTCCGCTTATATAACTCGCCATTGATGATCACCATGGATTTGCTGCGCCGAATGATTTGACGGGCCAAAACTTCGTCTGTTGGTAACTCGCCTCGGGCGAGATAAGCCAGATAGGGAAGAACCCAATCCGGCGTGACGTGGAGAGCCGCCACGAGCTGAGACTCAGGATCTGGTATTGCCAACTCCTCCTCCGATGGTAAAATCACAGATGGTTTATGCAAAATATCCAGAAAAACATTAGGAGGAACTGGCTTTCGCTGGGAACCAAGTCGTGAAAGGGCGTCAGCCACCTCGTTGAGGCGCCGATCAATGTGGTCAACCTGATAACCATGAAAATGACCCGCCACGTCAGACACAGCTCTTCTGTAAGCCGCCATCATGGGGTCCCGTGAATCCCAGGTACCCGAAACTTGCTGCGCCACCAAATCAGAGTCGCCAAAACACCTGACCCGCGTTAGATTCATCTCCTTGGCGAGTCGCAAGCCGTGAAGCAAAGCTTCGTATTCCGCAGCATTGTTAGTGCACGGAAACATGAGTCGGAGAACATAACAGAATTTATCTCCTTGAGGGGATACCAATACCACACCAGCCCCCGAGCCTTCCAGCTGTCTAGATCCATCAAAATAAATAGTCCAGTAAGTAAGATCAGGCATGTCTTCCGGAGCCTGCAACTCCGTCCAATCATTGACAAAATCAACTAAGGCCTGAGACTTGATGGCTGTGCGGGGGGTGTACTGCACGTGATGCGGCCCAAGTTCAATCGCCCACTTGGCAATCCGCCCTGTTGCCTCCCGATTCTGGATGATGTCCCCAAGGGGGGCAGAGCTAACCAGTGTGATAGGGTGTTCTTGGAAATAATGCTTAAGTTTCCGACTCACCATAAACACCCCATACACTAACTTCTGCCAATGTGGGTACCGTTGCTTGGAAAGGGTTAGCACTTCGCTGATAAAATACACCGGGCGTTGCACTGGGTACTCCTTCCCTTCCTCCTTTCTTTCAACAACCACTGCCACACTTACTGCTTTGGAATTTGCTGCAACATACAGAAGCATGGGCTCTTTTTCAGTCGGGGCGGCCAGGACCGGCGGGTTAACCAGTTGCCGTTTCAAGGCTTCGAGCGCTTCGTCCGCCTCATTTGTCCAAACAAACTGGTCAGATTTCTTTAGTAACTGATAAAGAGGAATCGCCTTTTCACCCAGGCGACTTACGAAGCGACTTAGAGCCACAATGCGACCCGCCAGTCGTTGAACTTGGTTAACGTTTGCCGGCTTTCCAAGGGATGTAACTGCTTCGATTTTGTTCGGGTTAGCTTCAATGCCACGCTCAGACACCAGGAAGCCCAACAATTTCCCTGCAAGAACACCAAAAACACACTTGGTGGGATTCAGCTTCATCTGATATACCCGCAGATTATCAAAAGTTTCCTTGAGATCCTCCAATAGCATCTCCCCCTGGCGGGTTTTGATCATAATATCATCGACATAGGTGTGGACGTTGCAACCGATTTGGCTGCGAAGGCAATTCTGGATGCAGCGCTGATAAGTCGCCCCCGCACTCTTGAGTCCAAAAGGCATGGACACATAGCAAAAAGCCCCAAAGGGGGTTATAAAAGCTGTTTTCTCTTGATCCTCCACGGCCATCTTGATCTGGTGATATCCTGAGTAGGCGTCCAAAAAGCACAATCGTTCACATCCCGCCACCGAGTCAATGATCTGGTCGATGCGGGGAATACCGAAAGGATCTTTCGAACAAGCTCTGTTGAGGTCTGTGTAATCAATGCACATACGGAAGGTACCGTTCTTCTTGAGTACCAAAACCGGGTTAGCCAGCCATTTGGGGTGGAAAACTTCCACGATGAATCCGGCGGCTAAGAGACGGGCGACCTCTTCCCCGATCGCCTTGCATCGCTCCTTGTTAAACCTGCGAAGATATTGCTGGATGGGTTTTGCCTTTGGGTCAACATTAAGATGGTGCTTAGAGAATTCTCTCAGCACACCAGTCATGTCAGAAGGTTTCCATGCGAAGATGTCCTGATTCTCACGGATGAATTCGATGAGCGCGCTTTCCTATTTGGGATCCAGACCCGTCCCGATGGTGATCTGCTTGGATGAATCGCCGGGAACGAAATTGATTGTTTTAGTGTCATCCGTTTGTTTGAACTTGAGGGGCGACTCAGCATCTGTCGTTGGCTTCTTTAGGGGTGACATGTCCGCCGGGTCAACATTGGCCCGATGGTGTTTGAGCTCTTCTGCAGCGCAGGCGACTTCCGCATAAGCCGCGTCCCCTTCTTCACATTCCTTTGCAATTCTTCTATCCCCATCAACCGTAATGGGTCCCTTAGGACCGGGCATCTTGAGCTTAAGGTAAACATAGCACGGGCGAGCCATGAAACGGGCATAAGTCGGCCGCCCAAATAACGCATGATAGGGGCTTTTCAATTTGACCACCTCGAATATTAGTCACTCGGACCTGTAATTCTGTGCCGTTCCAAACGCCACTGTGAGTCTGACTCGGCCTATGGGGTACGCTGACTTGCCCGGGACGATTCCGTGGAAAACCATGGTTGAAGGCATCAGGTCCTTTTCCAATAGGTTCATCCTTTGGGAAGTGTCAAAATATAAGATATTAATGCTGCTGCCACCATCCATTAGCACTTTGGACATGGTGTAGCCCCCAACTTGGGGAGCCACGACCAACGCTAAGTTGCCAGGATTGTCAACTCTTGGCGGGTGATCCTCCCTACTCCATGATATGATCTATTCAGACCAGTGCAGGTACCTGGGAAGCGTCGGCTCAGACACACTGTACGCCCGGTGACTCACCTTCTTATCACGTCTGCAAGCATTTGTGGTGAAAACGTGATACTGCCCATTGCTTAACTGTTTGGGATTGTTGCGGAAACCTCCGTTGTCATCCTGACCCTGCGGAGCCCCCTGTGGGGGCGGCTGCTGAAAGGCTCCTGGCGGGTTATACCACCGTTGGTGGTGCACCGGATACTGGCCGCTGCTTGGCTGCGGGCCTCCCTGAGCCCCCTGTTCGGGAAAACCGCCAAAGGGGTTCTGTCATTGGTTGGGCGCAGCAAACTGCTCCTGCCGTTGGTCCGGGTCATCATTTTGGCTTTTCTTGATTGCCTCCGCCCGAAACTCCCGCATTACGAAACAGTTCTCCCAGGAGTGAGTCGCCGGACCGTCTGCCGTGGCATGGTGCGGGCAAGGGCCCTTGAGTAACTCTTCATAGTTACGCGGCCTCTTCCCACTGAATCCCCTGTTTTTCTTCTGGCGTTGGTTGCCACTGTTGGTGTTGGTGTTGGCGACTAAGTCCGAGGGTTCCTCTTGCTGCCTTCGCTTGCCATTGGCTCCTTGATTGTGGCGGTTACGTCCCTAGAATCGGGTATGATTTTTGGATGACTCGCCTTTCTTGGGCGAATTAGCTTTACCGTCCTCACCGGGATCTTTGGTGTCATCCGCTTCAGCTTACCTAGTGAGGGTGTCCATCAGCTCTCCCATGTCTTGGACCTTTCGCTTGAGTCGCCCCAATTTCTATACCAAGGGTTCATAATGGCAATTCTGCTCGAGGATCAACACAGCCTGAGCCGCCATAATACCATCTGACGAATGGATAATTTCCGCAACCCGCCGTGACCAATGGTGGGCCGACTCATCAGGGCGCTGAACGCAGTGCTGCAGATCGACGATGGTCATTGGTTGTTTGCAGGTTCCTCGGAAGTTTTTGATGAATCGCTCTTTCAACTCGGCCCAGGTCTGGATGGAGTTGGGAGGTAAGTTTTTCAACCAAGTACGTGCTGACCCCTCAAACGTCGAGCATGTCCATGGCGATTTCATAACTCTCGACCCACGATGCCGGCTCAAGGTCCGGGGTGTAGTTAGGCAGCTTTCTTGGTCCCTTAAAATCTTTGGGCATTCTTTCGTTGCGAAGGGCGGGGGAGAAGCATGGCACCCCCACTCGCCCACCGCTCCCGATGAGAGGGGTCGGGGCGATTTGGATGTTCGGGAGATCCCGGCCCGGCGGGTTCTGATGATCAGGCGGGTTGTCCTGAGGGACGGGTCGCGGCCCGCTGTTTACGGCGGGCTGATCCTCTGGCCGATTCCTGGTGTAACTCGCCTAGGGAGTGGAATGCAGCCTATCTAGGCTATGTGAGAACTGGGCATTTTGAACCACCGCCGTCTTCAACATCTTAATGGCGTTCCTTGCTTCTATCTCGGCAGGTGTGTTGCCCTGAATCGGAAGAGATTCCAGATGGCGAGTTGCAGCCAGGACATTGTCCACCGGGTTGGAAAAGTGGCCTTGAGGCGTCCGGAATCGGGAATTGCGATCCTCAATTGTCTGACCCGGCGGGTTAGGCGGTTGACCCGGTGCTCCCCCTGAGGCGGCTCCCGCCCCTGGGGTTCGCGGAGTATCGAACAGGCTGGTCGGGTTGAGATCATGAGGCAGGCGACCTTGGTGTCTCTGTTGATGGACGGCGTCGGATGCACGTTGGTGTCTTTCGAGCCGCCGGTTGTCAGTATTTAAGCGAATCCTCTCGGCCCCAATTTGAGCTTGCCGAGTCTCGATCCTGGCGGACTCCACCTCGGCATCTCGATGAGCCTTTGCCACTGACTCTCTGAGTTTCGCCAGCTCCGCATTTATCTCCTCCTGATTTTTTGGCATGAGGGGAGTCGCCATCAGCCTTGTGATTTCCGCCACTAATTCCACTAGGACAGCGGTCGGGCTTCTAGACGTCTCGCCGGTTCCATCGCCTCCTGTAGGGTTTTGCGAGGGTTGAGTCGCCCCCGCCATATAAATGGCGATCTGGCGGCGGTTTCGGTCAAGGACTTCGGTGTCCATAGCCACCGACAAGCCCCCAAGATAATCCCCATGTAGAGACCGGATTGAATCTGAATCGCCCATGGATGATTCGTCATCAGTGTTGACTGGTGTGGTTTCCTGGGACGCCGAGCGCTCTGGCTCCTCCGATCCCTGCGTGAACCCAACAAAGACCGGGCGAGTCATATTTGGCGTCACTACTAGGCGGACGTACCTGGCCGGCTCGACGATGTCAGTGGAGATGTCCGGCTCAAGCACGGATGATCCGATCATGCCGATGAAGATGTTGATCTTGCCGAAGGGGACCCTGTAACCAGATTCAATCGAATCCGCCTCGGGCCCCCATTGTCGGTTGTCGATGTAGGTCTTCCCGCGCGACTCCGGGTCATGAGCCCCGTCGCGTAACTCCCAAACCCCGGTAGGGCTCCCTTTGAGAACTCAACTCCACCGTGTGTAGGCCCCACGGTGGGCGCCAACTGTCGTGGTTTTGTCACGGCAGATGTCCTCATGAAAGGACTAAGTACTGGAGCATCGCACCTTGGTGGCGACTCAAAGGGGTTTAGTAGGAGAGACACGGCGATTTACCCAGGTTCGGCCCCTCGTGATGAGGTAAGAGCCTACGTCCTGCTTTGAGTTGTATTGATGTAGTTTCGATTACAAGGAGGGCGTAGCTCGCCAAACCTAGCACTCAATGATTTCTAACCTCCCTCTGCTTCCCTGGGACTCGCCTTTATATACAGGTCGAATCCCTCGGGTTTACAAGGGTACTTTCCTTCCTACAAACCGTGACCTCTACGATCTCCAAGTCGCCATCTTCCAAAGCTTGGAGACCTTCCGGAGATTACAAACCGCCACACGACTTTCGGCCTTGCCAGACCAAGGCCCGATCACGTTCGGATGAATCGCCTGATTCGGTGACCCGGCCCAACTAGGGCGGGTTATTAACAGGTAATATCCCCAACACTACTCGAGGACGAGAAGGAGTTAAGCTTGGGGATGCTTGATACGTCTCAAACGTATCTATAAATTTTGATGGTTTCATGTTGTTATCTTGTTATCTTTGGATGTTTTATGTATCTTTTATATATTTTTTGGGACTAACTTATTAATTCAGTGCCAAGTGCCAGTTCCTGTTTTTTCTATGTATTTGGCTCTTTTTAGATCTGATTTTGGAACGGAGTCCAAACGGAATAAAATCCCAGAAATATTTTTTTTCCGAACGGAAGAAGATCAAGGGGCTTGTGGGCCAAGCCAGGAGAGCTACAGGGAGCCCACAAGCCCCCTAGCCGCCACCAGGGGGCGGAGGCTAGCAGGCTTGTGGCCTCCCTGGCGCCCACCTGACCTAGCTCCTTCGCCTATATATTCCCTAAAATACAGAAAAAAATCAGGGAATCCACGAAAACACTTTTCCGCCGCCGCAAGCTTCCGTTTCCGCGAGATCTCATCTGGAGACCCTTCCCGGTGCCCTGCCGGAGGGGACTTTGGAGTTGGAGGGCTTCTACATCAACATCATCGCCCCTCCAATGACTCGTGAGTAGTTCACTTCAGACCTACGAGTCCGTAGTTAGTAGCTAGATGGCTTCTTCTCTCTCTTGGATCTTCAACACAGAGTTCTCCATGATCTTCATGGAGATCTATCCGATGTAATCCTCTTTGGCGGTGTGTTTGTCGAGATCCGATGAATTGTGGATTTGTGATCAGATTATCTACGATATATATTTGAGTCTTTGCTGATTTCTTATATGTATGATTTGGTATCCTTGTAAGTCTCTCCGAGTCTTGGGTTTTGTTTGGCCAACTAGATCAATGATTCTTGCAATGGGAGAAGTGCTTGGTTTTTGGTTCTTACCGTGTGGTGACCTCTACCAGTGACAGTAGAGGCACACATCGTGTAGTTTCCATCAAGGGTAACAAGGTGGGCTTTGTCGTAGATATGAGATTGTCCATCTACATCATGTCATCTTGCTTAAGGCGTTACTCTGTTCTTTTGGACTTAATACACTAGATGCATGCTGGATAGCGGTCGACGTGTGGAGTAATAGTAGTAGATGCATAAAGTATAGGTCTACTTGTTTTGTACGTGATGCCTATAGATATAATCATTGCCATAGATGACGTCACGACTTTGCGCGGTTCTATCAATTGCTCGACAGTAATTTGTTCACCCACCGTCTACTTGCTTTCATGAGAGAAGCCACTAGTGAACACTACGGCCCCTGGGTCTATTCACACCTATCGTTTCCACTTTTGCTTTTACTTTGCTTTGTTACTTTGTTGCTTTCAGTTCTCACTTGGCAAACAATCTATAAGGGATTGACAACCCCTTCATAGCATTGGGAGCAAGCTCTTTGTGTTTGTGCAGGCACTTGTGATACTCCTTCACTGGATCGATACCTTGGTTCTCAAAACTGAGGGAAATACTTACCACCGCTACGCTACATCACCCTTTCCGCTTCGAGGGAACACCAACGCAAGGCTCCAAGGCCACGGGGGAAATCATTTGCATATTTTCCTAGGAAGTCCCTTAAGGCGTAGCCGTAGCAGAAGGATTCTTAGTCCGTTGCTGAGGAGTAACAAGACAAGAACAGTATCCCGTCAGCACGTTTTTGGCGCCGTTGGAAGGTCTTTTGTTGAAGTAGCAGTTCCCACTCATCATAAAGCTTTCTAGGGATAGAGATTTCCAATTCAAGTTTCTCTTCAAGAGATTTTATCATAGATTCGACGATATGATCGTTAAAGGCCTTGTTTTGGCTATAAGCGTGTGGAGAGTTTAACATGGATTGCATCAAGGAGATGCGTTCAATCAACCAAAGTGGATTCATATCCAGCCCCATAATCATTACGTTTGACACAAGAAAACAAAGATTCAACGGGAGTCACACCAAGCACTTTAAGATCTTCGTGAGTCTTATCACGAGAACACGCCTTTTTAAGCCATTCATGTCTAGCACGAATTTGGGTGGTTCTTTCTTTGCTCTCAATCATGGAAACACGCATAGCTTTCAAAGTTTCATCCATATTGATCTTGGGAGGAGCACATCTAACTTTCAAAGCATCAATATCACTAGACATTCTATCAACGCTCTTAGCCAAATCGTCAATTTTGAGTAGTTTTCCCTCTATGGACGCATTGAAAATCTTTTGTGAGTTGATGAACTCTTTGATATTACTCTCTAGATTAGAGGGTAATCTATTGTAATTTCCATGAGTATTGTTGTAGGAGTTGCCGAAGTTATTAGAGGAGTTACTAGGAAGAGGCCATGGAACATAGTTTCCTCTAAAAGCATTGTTGTTGCCAAAATTATTCCTACCAACAAAATTAACATCCAACCTAGCGTTGCTACTCCCAATAAAAGAAGACAAGGGCATATCATTAGGATCTAAAGGACCACTTCTACTAGCAACCAAATTCATTAACTCATCCATCTTAGCACTCAACGAGTTAATTTCTTCTATAGCGTGTACCTTCTTACTAGTAGGTGACCTTTCAGTGTGCCACTGAGAGTAGTTCGTCATGATATTGTCTAGGAGCTTTGTGGCCTCCCCTAACGTGATTTCCATGAACGTTCCACCTGAGGCGGAGTCCAAGATATTTCTAGAAGCGAAATTCAAGCCAGCGTAAAAGATTTGTACAATCATCCAAAGACTCAAGCCATGAGCGAGACAATTTCTAATCATCAATTTCATTCTCTCCCAAGATTGTGCAACATGTTCATGATCAAGTTGCTTGAAATTCATGATATCATTATGGAGAGAGATGATCTTAGCCGGCGGAAAATACTTGGATATATAAGCATCTTTGCACTTATCCCAAGAATCGATACTATTTTTAGGCAAAGATGAAAACCAAGTTTTTGCGCGATCTCGCAACGAGAAAGGAAAAAAGCTTCAATTTAATCACATCATTATCCACATCTTTCTTATTTTGCATATCGCAAAGCTCAATGAAGGTATTGAGATGGGATTCGACATCTTCACTAGGAAGGCCAGAGAATTGCTCGTCCATAACAAGATTCAGCAAAGCGGCATTGATTTCGTATGACTCCGCACTAGTGGCGGGAGCAATCGGAGTACTAATAAAATAATTATTACTAGTATTCGAGAAGTCACAAAGTTTGGTGTTTTCATTCATGGTGACTTCGGAAAGCAAGCAAGCACACAAGCGAACAAAGAGCAAGCGAGAAAAAAGGGTGAACGAAAAGGCGAACGAAAAAGACAAACGAAAAAGGAAAATTGTGAAGTGGGGGAGAGGAAAACGAGAGCCAACTCGCAAACAAAGTAAATGCAAGAGATGAGTTTGCGACACCTACTTGGATGAGTTCTTGACTTGATTCTCCCCGGCAATGGCGCCATAAATTCTTCTGCTACGCAACAAAAGTCCTTCCCCGGCAACGCCAGGAATTCTTCTTGCTACTTCTCTTGCTTGCGTCGGTTTTTCCCTTGAAGAGGAAAGGGTGATGCAGCACAGGAGCAGTAAGTATTTCCCTCAGTTTGAGAACCAAGGTATCAATCCAGTAGGAGAATCTCCTCAAGTCCAGAGTACCTGCGCAAACACAAAAGAGCTTGCACCCAACTCTATAAAGGGGTTGTCAATCCCTTCAAGATTGATTGCAAAGTGAGATCTAAAGGAGGAAAGTGCAATGAAGTAAAAAGTGTAAGGCTGAAAATATGGTGTGGAGTAGACCCGGGGGCCATAGTGTTCACTAGAGGCTTCTCTCAAAATAGCAAATACTTTCTGCATCTACTACTATTACTCCACACATCGACCGCTATCAAGCATGCATCTAGTGTAGTGAGTTCATGACGAACAGAGTAACGCCTTAAGCAAGATGACATGATGTAGAGGGATAATCTCAAACCAATGATGAAAACCCCATCTTTTTACCCTTGATGGCAACAACACGATACGTGCCTCGCTACCCCTTCTGTCACTGGGTGAGGTCATCGCATGGTATGAACCCAAAACCAAGCACTTCTCCCATTGCAAGAATCATAGATCTAGTTGGCCAAACAAAACCCACAACTCGAAGAGAATTACAAGGATATGAAATCATGCATAAGAGAGATCAGAAGAAACTCAAATAAGATTCATAGATAATCTGATCATAAATCCACAATTCATCGGATCTCGACAAACACACCGCAAAAGAAGATTACATCAGATAGATCTCCATGAAGATCATGGAGAACTTTGTATTGAAGATCTAAGAGAGAGAAGAAGCCATCTAGCTACTAGCTATGGACCCGTAGGTCTATGGTGAACTACTCACGCATCATCGGAGAGGTCATGGTGTTGATGAAGAAGCCCTCCGTATCCGAATCCCCCTCCGGCTGGGCACCAGAACGGGCCCGAGATGGGATCTTGCGAAGACAGAAGCTTGTGGCGGCGGAAAAGTACTTTCGATGATCTCCTGATTTTTTATGGGATTTTAGGGAATATATAGGTGCAAAACCTAGGGCAAAGGAGCCTCAGGGAGCCCACAAGCCAGGGGGTGCGAGCCCCTTGGCCGTGCCATGAGGGCTTGTGGGGTCCCTGGTGGCCCCCAGCCCTGATTCTCCGGCTTCCCGATCTTTTTCTGTTCCGGAAAAAATCTTTTTGGCAGTTTCATTCCGTTTGGACTTCGTTCAAAATCCTCCTCTCAAAGGGGTCAAAAACATGGAAAAAACAGGAACTGGCACTTGGCACTGAGTTAATAAGTTAATCCCAAAAAATATATAAAAGTCATGTAAAACATCCAAAGTTTGACGAGATAATAGTATGAAACCATCAAAAATTATAGATACGTTGGAGACGTATCAGTGACCTCACCCAGTGACAGAAGGGGTAGCGAGGCACACATCATGTTGTTGCCATCAAGGGTAAAAAGATGGGGTTTATATCTATTGCATGAATTTATCCCTCTACATCATGTCATCTTGCTTAAGGCGTTACTCTGTTTGTCATGAACTCAATACACTAGATGCATGCTGGATAGCGGTCGATGTGTGGAGTAATAGTAGTAGATGCAGAAAGTATCGGTCTACTTGTCTCGGACGTGATGCCTATATGTATGATCATTGCCTTAGATATCGTCATGACTTTGCGCGGTTCTATCAATTGCTCGACAGTAATTTGTTCACCCACCGTAATATTTTCTATCATGAGAGAAGCCTCTAGTGAACACTATGGCCCCGGGTCTACTTCACATCATATTTTCAGCCCTACACTTTTACTTTGTTGCACTTTCCGCCTTCAGATCTCACCTTGCAATCAATCGTGAAGGGATTGACAACCCCTTTGTAGCGTTGGGTGCAAGATTGTTGTTTTTGCACAGGTACGGTGGAGACTTGGCTTGATACTCCTACTGGATTGATACCTTGGTTCTCAAACTGAGGGAAATACTTACTGCTGCTGTGCTGCATCACCCTTTCCTCTTCAAGGGAAAAACCAACGCAAGCTCAAGAGGTAGCAAGAAGAATTTCTGACGCTGTTGCCACTGAGCATCAAGTGAAGCTTATCCAAGTAACCGTCGCAAACTCATCTCTTGCATTTACTTTTTTGCCTCTCGTTTTCCTCTCCCCCCCCCTTCTGAAAAAAATACAAAAATATTTGCCTTTTTCGTTTGCCCTTTTCTTTTGCTTGCTCTTTGTTCGCTTGTGTGCTTATCTGCTTGCTGAAGTCACCATGACTGAAAACACCAAACTTTGTGACTTCTCGAATACTAATAATAATGATTTTATTAGTACTCCGATTGCTCCTGTCACTAGTCCGGAATCATATGAAATCAATGTTGCTTTGCTGAATCTTGTTATGAAATAGCAATTCTCCGGCCTTCCTAGTGAAGATGTTGCATCCCATCTCAATACCTTCATTGAGTTATGCGATATGCAAAAGAAGAAAGATGTGGATAATGATGTGATTAAATTGAAGCTATTTCCGTTCTCATTGCGAGATCGAGCAAAAACATGGTTTTCATCTTTGCCCAAAAATAGTATTGATTCTTGGAACAAGTGCAAAATGCTTATATATCCAAGTATTTTCCACCGGCTAAGATTATCTCTCTCCGTAATGATATCATGAATTTTAAGCAACTAGATCATGAACATGTTGCACAATCTTCGGAGAGAATGAAATTGATGATTAGAAATTGTCCCGCTCATGGCTTGAGTCTTTGGATGATTATACAAATCTTCTATGTTGGTTTGAATTTTGCTTCTAGAAATATCTTGGACTCCGCCTCCGGTGGAACTTTCATGGAAATCACATTAGGAGAAGCCACAAAACTCCTAGACAATATCATGACAAACTATTCTGAGTGGCACACTAAAAGGTCACCTACTAGTAAAAAGTACACGCTATAGAAGAAATTAACTCGTGAGTGCTAAGATGGATGAGTTAATGAAATTGTTAGCTAGTAAAGCTGCTCCTTTAGATCCAAATGATATGCCCTTGTCTTCCTTGATTGAGAGTAGCAATGAAAGCTTGGATGTTAATTTTGTTGGTAGGAATAATTTTGGCAACAACAATGCTTTTAGAGGAAACTATATTCCTAGGCCTTTTCCTAGTAATCCCTCTAATAACTTTGGCAATTCCTACAACAATGCTCATGGAAATTACAATAAATTACCATCTGATCTAGAGAGTAATATTAAAGAGTTTATCAACTCGCAAAAGATTTTCAATGCATCCATAGAAGAAAAACTACTCAAAATTGATGATTTGGCTAGGAGCGTTGATAGAATGTCTCTTGATATTGATGCTTTGAAAGTTAGATGTGCTCCTCCCAAGATCAATATGGATGAAACTTTGAAATATATGTGTGTTTCCATGAATGAGAGTAAAGAAAGAACCACCCAAATTCGTGCTAGAAATGAATGGCTTAAAATGGCGTGTTCTCGTGATGAGAATCACGAAGATCTTAAAGTGCTTGGTGTGACTCCCATTGAATCCTTGTTTTCTAGTGTCAAACCTAATGATGATGGGGCTGGATATGAATCCACTTTGGTTGAAAAACGCCCCAACGATTTGGAGTCCATCTATCTTGATGCTAAAAGCATTGAAAGTGGAGTAGAGGATATCAAAACTTTGAGTAGTAATGAAACTACTACTTTGGATTTCAAGGAATTCAATTATGATAGTTGCTCTTTGATTGAATGTATTTCCTTGATGCAATCCATGCTAAACTCTCCACACGCTTATAGCCAAAACAAGGCCTTTACCGATCATATCGTCGATGCTATGATGAAATCTCTTGAAGAGAAACTTGAATTGGAAGTTTCTATTCCTAGAAACTTCATGATGAGTGGGAACCTACTATAAAAATCAAGATAAAAAACTATGAATGCAATGCTTTCTGTGATTTGGGTGTTAGTGTTTCCGCGATTCCAAAGTCTTTATGTGATGTTCTAGGCTTCAATGAGATTGATGAGTGCTCTCTTAATTTGCATCTTACGGATTCTACTGTTAAGAAACCTATGGGAAGGATCAATGATGTTCTTATTATTGCAAATAGGAACTATGTACCCGTAGATTTCATTGTGCTTGATATTGATTGCAATCCTACATGTCCTATCATTCTTGGTAGACCTTTCCTAAGGACTATTGGTGCTGTCATCGACATGAAGGAAGGGAATATTAGATTTCAATTTCCATTAAAGAAGGGCATGCAGCATTTTACTAGAAAGAAAATAAGATTGCCTTATGAATCCATGATGAGGGCTACTTATGGTTTGAGTACCAAAGACGACGATACGTGATTCTATCGCCTTATGCCTAGCTAAGGGCGTTAAACAATAGTGCTTGTTGGGAGGCAACCCAATGAATTTATCTTTTCATTTTGCTTTCTGTTTTGTTGCGTCCACACCATCATAATTCTGTTATGATTGTGTTTTTTGTGTTTCTTTTTGTGTTTGAGCAAAGTAAAACATTTATGACTAGTTTTGGTGATGGTTGTTTGATCATGCTGGAAAAAGACAGAAATTTTTCGCTCACGAAATTCTTTTTCATTTTTATCCAAAAAGAGCTTTTGAGTTGATTATTTTTGTTTCTGGTTGATATGCCAATTGCTCAAATTTTCTTAATTTGTCAGAATTTTGAGATACCATAAGTATACGAAGTATACATATTGCTATAGACTGGTCTGTTTTTGACAGATTCTGTTTTTGTTGTGTTGATTGCTTATTTTGATGAAACTATGGATAGTATCAGGGGGTACTAGCCATGGAAAAGTGAGAATACAGTAATCTAACACCAATATAAATATAAATCAAGTTTGCTACAGTACCTAAATAGGTGGTAGTTTGTTTTCTTGTGCTAATGATATCACGAATTTCTGTTAAGTTTTGTGTTGTGAAGTTTTCAAGTTTTGGGTGATGTTCTCATGGACAAAGGGATAAAGAGTGGAAAGATATCAAGCTTGGGGATGCCCAAGGCATCCCAAGACAAATTCAAGGACACCAAAAAGCCTAAGCTTGGGGATGCCCCGGGAAGGCATCCCCTCTTTCGTCTTCAATCCATCGGTAACATTACTTGGAGCTATATTTTTATTCACCACATGATATGTGTTTTGCTTGGAGCGTCGTGTATTATAGGAGACTTTTCTTTTTGTTGTGTCACAATCATCCTTGCGGCACACCTTTTGAGAGAGACATGCACTCATCATGAATTTGCTAGAATACTCATTGAGCTTCGCTTATATCTTTTGAGTTAGGCAATTTAGCTCACATGTGCTTCACTTATATCTTCTGAGCTAAATAACTTTGCTCTATGTGCTTCACTTAGATCTTTTAGAGCACGGCGGTATCATATTTTGGAGAAATAAGAACTCTCGATCTTCACTTATATCTTTTTAAGAGTGCTCTCTCTGAGTAACTTGGTAGTTGGCTTGTGCTATGAAAGTAGTCCTAAAGATGATAAGCATCCAAAGAGGATACAATAAAACTTCCATATTCATGTGCGTTGATTATAAAGAGAAGTTTGATTCCTCTCAATTAGTTTTGAGACATGGATTTGGTAATATTAAGAGTCATGTTAGTAGGGTGTTGTGAATCTAGAAATACTTGTGTTGAAGTTAGTGATTCCCGTAACATGCACGTATGGTGAACCGCTATGTTAGGAAGTCGGAGCATAATTGATTTATTGATTGTCATCCTTTGTGTTGCGGTCGGGATCGCGTGATGGTTAACACCTACCAACCCTTCCCCTAGGAGTATGCGTTTAGCACTTTGTTTCGATTACTAATAAAAACTTTCGCAATTAGTATGTGAGTTCTTCATGACTAATGTGAGTCCATGGTATAGATGCACTTTCACCTTCCACCATTCCTAGCCTCTCTAGTGCCGCGCAAATTTCGTCGGTACACAAAACCACCATAGATCTTCCTCAAAACAGCCACCGTACCTACCTATCATGGCCTTTTCATAGCCATTCCGAGATATATTGCCATGCAACTCCCACCGTTCCGTCTCATGACTTGTGCTCACTTACATATTGCCATTGCATGATCGTAAGATAGCTAGCGAGATATTTCAACGTCATACGACAAGCTAGATCGTTGCACATCCCGGTACACTGTCGGAGGCATTTCCTATAGAGTCATCATCGTTCTAAGCATTGAGCTGTGAGTAAATGAAAGTGTGATGATCATCATTATTAGAGCATTGTCCCATGTGAGGAAATAAAAAAAGGCCAAAGTTGCCCACACAAAAAAATATATATGGAAAGAGGCCAAAGAGCCCAAAAAAAGAGAGAGAAAAAGAGAGAAGGGACAATGCTACTATCTTTTTCCACACTTGTGCTTCATAATAGCACGATGTTCTTCATGATTGAGAGTCTTTTGTTTTGTCACCATCATATACTAGTGGGAATCTTCATTGTGTAACTTGGTTGTATATTCCAATGATGGGCTTCCTCAAAATTGCCCTAGGTCTTCGTGAGCAAGCAAGTTGGATGCACACCCACTAGTTCTCCTTTTGAGCTTTCACGCACTTATAGCTTTAAGTGCATCCATTGCATGGTAATCCCTAATCTTTCACATTGATATCTATTAATGGGTATCTCCATAGCCCTTTAATACGCCGAGTCAATGTGACCATCTCCTCCTTTTTGCCTCACAACCTCCACCACACTCTATTTCACCTATAGTGCTATATCCATGGCTCACGCTCATGTATTGCGTGAGAGTTGAAAAAGGTTTGAGAAAGTAAGAGTGCGAAAACAATTATTTGGCCAATACCGGGGTTGTGCATGATTTAAATTCGTTGTGTGGGGATGATGGAGCATAGCCATACTATATGATTTTGTAGGGATAACTTTCTTTGGCCTTGTTATTTCAAAAGTTCATGATTACCTTGCTAGTTTGCTTGAAGCATTATTGTTTTCATGTCAATAGCAAACTATTGTTTTGAATCTTACGGATCTGAACATTCATGTCACATGAAAGAACTTACAAAGGACAAATATGCTAGGTAGCATTCCACATCAAAAATTCAGTCTTTATCACTTCCCTACTCGAGGACGAGCAGGAGTTAAGCTTGGGGATGCTTGATACGTCTCCAACGTATCTATAATTTTTTATGGTTCCATGCTATTATCTTGTCAAACTTTGGATGTTTTGTATGTCTTTTATATCTTTTTTGGGACTAACTTATTAACTCAGTGCCAAGTGTCGGTTCCTGTTTTTTCCGTGTTTTTGACCTTTTTCAGAGGAGAATATTAAACGGAGTCCAAACGGAATAAAACCTCCGAAAAGATTTTTTCCGGAACAAAAGATACACAGGGGGCTCGAGAACCAAGGTAGAGGGCACCAGGGGAGGCCACAAGCCCCCTAGCCGCGGCCTAGCAGGCTTGTGGGCCCCCTGTGGCTCCTCTGCCCTACTTCTTCCGCCTATAAATCCCCGAAAAATCCAAAACCACGTGAGAGAGCCACGAAAATACCTTTCCGCCGCTGCAAGCTTCTGTCTCCGCAAGATCCCATCTGGGGCACGTTCTGGTGCCCTGCCGGAGGGGATTCGGACACGGAGGGCTTCTTCATCCACACCATTGCCTCTTCGATGATGCGTGAGTAGTTCACCATAGACCTTCGGGTCCATAGCTAGTAGCTAGATGGCTTCTTCTCTCTCTTGGATCTTCAATACAAAGTTCTCCATGATCTTCATGGAGATCTATCCGATGTAATTTTCTTTTGCGGTGTGTTTGTCGAGATCCGATGAATTGTGGATTTATGATCAGATTATCTATGAATCTTATTTGAGTTTCTTCTGATCTCTTATATGCATGATTTCATATCCTTGTAATTCTCTTCGAGTTGTGGGTTTTGTTTGGCCAACTTGATCTATGATTCTTGCAATGGGAGAAGTGCTTGGTTTTGGGTTCATACCGTGCGGTGACCTCACCCAGTGACAGAAGGGGTAGCGAGGCACGCATAGTGTTGTTGTCATCAAGGGTAAAAAGATGGGGTTTATATCTATTGCATGAATTTATCCCTCTACATCATGTCATCTTGCTTAAGGCGTTACTCTGTTTGTCATGAACTCAATACACTAGATGCATGCTGGATAGCGATCGATGTGTGGAGTAATAGTAGTAGATGCAGAAAGTATCGGTCTATTTGTCTCGGACGTGATGCCTATATGTATGATCATTGCCTTAGATATCGTCATGACTTTGTGCGGTTCTATCAATTGCTTGAAAGTAATTTTTTCACCCACCGTAATATTTGCTATCATGAGAGAAGCCTCTAATGAACAATATGGCCCCCGGGTCTACTTCACATCATATTTTCAGCCCTACACTTTTACTTTGTTGCACTTTTCGCCTTCAGATCTCACTTTGCAATCAATCGTGAAGGGATTGACAACCCCTTTGTAGCATTGGGTGCAATATTGCTGTTTTTGTGCAGGTACGATGGAGACTTGGCTTGATACTCCTACTGGATTGATACCTTGGTTCTCAAACTGAGGGAAATACTTACTGCTACTGTGTTGCATCACCCTTTCCTCTTCAAGGGAAAAAACAACGCAAGCTCAAGAGGTAGCAGGAAGCAACTTCCACAACCTCATTTGAGGCCTGAAGAAGGGATGTGCGGGACACGTTACCGCTCTACGCCAGCTCGGCTGGTAGCAAATCCCCCCCCCCCGAGACCTGATCTGTTGGCAGGTCTCGAACATGGTTGCGATAAGGCACATGACGGACTAGTTAAAACATAAAACTCGGTGTGAAATTCACTCAATAAAGTCATCGGATTCCATACCTTCAGACCGAAGGCTTGAACCTGGGGGCTTGGTGGGGAACCATCTCGAACTCCCTGGCCTCGTCATCGGAGTCCGGACAGTTATCAAGGAGAATAACCTTGCTTTTGCAAGGCCTCTATGGAGCCCGAGGATGCACGGCCTCTTCGGCCCCCTAGGGCAGAGCTCTCTTCCCTGAGTGGGAGGAGTCCTTCTCCTCCTCGTCTTCTGCATCCTCCACCTCTCGGGTATAGGAAACACGTGTGTCCCGAAAATTCATGTCCGGGGGTCCTCGGGAACGGAGACCCCCACGAGTCTCCTTCTCTTTTTTCTTTGGCTCCGGTGCCGTGTACGACATCGGAACCAGCATCGCGGTCAACAAATCTGGCTCAGGCCCTTCGGGTAGAGGGGCTGGTTCGTGGATATTCACGGCCTTGGCCAGCCATTCTCGTTGGAACGATATGGGGAACAATAAGACTTCCATTAAAAATAGAAGCCCTGGGTATGTACATACTCGGACATACCTCGACTAGGGGTGTCTTGTCGTCCAAAACGATGTCTTCTTCCTCGGTCGGCCACTCCTGCTCGGGTTTGAACAATGTGTGCCATATATCCTCGTGGTTAGTGCGAAAGAATTCTTTTATCACCCGAGGGTCGTCAGGCTTGTAAACCCACATCGAGTTGGTGCGTTGTTGGCAGGGTAGGATGTGCCTATGAAGCGCAACCTCGATCACGTCAGTCAGATGGATGGTTGTCGCCACCATCTGGTTGAGGCGTTTCTGCATCATCTTTACATGTGCACGCGACTCCCAATATATGGGAGCGACATTTTGGCTCCTGAGCTCATCTGCACCCGCTCCGATGAAAATAATCAAAACAAATTCAAAAATTCGAAATTTTTGCGTGGTAGATAACTTGGCGCGTGAGGTCCGCTCCAAATTTGAACTCATTAGGGAATCCGAGGCGCTCTCAGCAAAAAAGACAAATCTGTGTCTGTAAAAAGGTGTACCGTTCACGACCTTTTCTGACCCGGTTTGTCTTTTTTGCTAAGAGCTGCCTAGATGTACAAATAGGATGAAATTTGGTGCGAACCTCACGCATCAAATTATCTACCAAACAAAAGTAGTTTGGATTTTTTTTGAATTTTTCTAGTATTTTGTTTTCTGATCCGGGAGGAGATGAGACTTGGAGGAGAAGCGAATTATCGACACTCTATGCCTTTTCTAACCGAGGAGGTTAGCCTCATTGGCGGGCCGGACTTGAATTCGGCGGGTGCTTTCCAGTTTGCTTCCCGTGGTTCGGTGATATAGAACCATTCCTTCTGCCAACCCTTGATAGTGTCTATCAAGGTGCCCTCCGACCATACTACTTTGCAAAGCTTGCTTATTACTTCCCCGCTGCAATCGGCGTGCTGGCTGCTCACCGATTTTCGCTTGACGTTGAACGTCTTGAGCCAGAGCCCGAAATGCGGATGAACCCGCAAGAAAGCTTCGCATACGATGATGAAGGAGGTGATGTGCATGATGGAATTGGGAGGAAGGTCACGTAAATCTAATCCATAGTAGAACATGAGGCCCCTGACGAAAGGATGAAGGGGAAAGCCTAGGCCCGAAGAAAATGGGGAATGAACACTACCCGCTCAGCCGACCTTGGTGTAGGAATCACCTCGCCTGCCTCCGCCGCCCGATGAGCAATGTTGGGGGAAAGATACCCGGAGTGCTTTAGCTCCCGGATGCCAGCGTCGGAGACGGTCGACACCTCCCACTTGCCCTGAGAGCCGGCCATGGAGCCAGCTCGAAGGTGGCGACGGGAAAGGAGAATGGAAAGGGGATTACATCTGGGCGCTCGAGCTTGGAGAGGGAAAGATAGGAACCGAGGATGCAAGTGGTAAAGGTTTGATGATTTTCGTTCCTTTTTATAAGGGACCGTTATACCAAGGGTCCCTTTTACTGTACTGGTTGCTCCGCCACTCCCAAAAAATTATCAAGCCGTTGTGCGCGCAGGAAAGCCTATGCAGTTATTCGTATCCCAGTAAATGTGGAGGCACGATCTCCTCGTAGAGAGAATGTGCCCCTTGAAACATGGCCTCGAGCCACGGTTCGAGACGACCTTTCGTCACAAAAGCCTACAATTGAGGGACTTTTCAGACATGGGCTTTTAAATGCCTTTGGTGAAAAAGAGACCAGTTTAAAAGACATGCAGGTTACTGAAGCGATCAAATGAGAGTCAGCCGAGCATGAGTGAAACTCAGCTTGCAAGCGATTACTATCGATATGTGGGGCAGCCGAAGACTGAACGCACCCGCATTGAAGGCTAGTTCGGGGGCTACTAAGTGAGTCCGGGATTCTGGGGTCCTCGGGCGGCCGTTTAGTCAATGCCGGGTTGGACCATTGGGCCGTACTATTGAAGATCGGGCCTTATGATGACCTCTACTCTAGAAGGAATGTTCTGAAGATTGGCGTGTACTTCAAGCTTAGAAGGACTAGGTCGGCTCATCTATCCCCGACTATAGTCGGTAACTTGTAAACCCTAGGATCCATGGTGTCTATATAAACCGGAGACCCCTATCCGTGTAGAGGAGGCTGAATCACCTAGGGTTTAGTATATACGCTCTCGAGATAGATCTGCTTTGTAATCATCTTCATCAATACAATCAAGGAGGACGTAGGGTGTTACCTCCATAGGAGGGCCCGAACCTGGATAAACCGCTGTCTCCCCCTTCTTCCTACAACCCATCGATCCAAGGTCCACCGTTCTGGACCCCGTACCAGAGATCTACCGGTTTTGACACCGACACCATGGCTCTCGAAAACAAAAAAGGATGTTTCTTGTTTTTTTCCTTCGCGAGAAACACGGGTTTGCTTCCGCGAGAGCCATGACCGTGCCCTTCGAAATGGGAAAATCATATATTTTTTCTTTTATGAGAGGTACGGTTTTGCTTGCACGAGAGGCATGACCGTGCCATTCGAAACAACAAAAATTTATTTTTTCCTTTTTTTTCCTTTCACGAGATGTACGATTTTGCTTCCGCAAGAGACGCGGTTTTGCTTCCACGAAAGGCACAACCTCTCGGAAACCAAAAATAAAACGGGTTTTCTCTTTTTTTTTAGAGGCATGATTTTTTCGCCCCTGTTTTTTATTTAAATGCCCGTCAAAATCTATCAACATGGTATTTAGTTTTAAAGATCTCGACGCAAAGAATCCAACGGTAAAAACGGTTTGAGATTTAGACACATGGTTTAAAAAATAAAACATTTTTAAAATACGGATATAGAAAAAAAAATCAGGTTACGACAAATGACATACATATAATGCGTCACCTGTTGCAACATGAGAAGATGAAAGCGATCTTTGAAAAGGAATATTTTTCAATTAGTGATTTGGGGCTATGGACGGGTTTGGAAACGTGCAAGTCGTAACGGACCTGAGCCAACAACTTGTAGCGAGTTACCTTGTCTTTTGTTGATACAAATTGTGGCTAACCTTGTTGGGTAGGGAAGGCCTGCTGCTGGACTCGTTGGTACCTTTATCCTTGTTGAAGCCCAGGCCAGAACGGTATAGTGGGATTGCGAGAGAAAGTGGCGCGCTTTCGACATTGCTGCACTTTACTCCCGGTAGTAGGGCTTACCGGATTATTGTTAACTCATGGGGCGGGGCGGGGCGGGGCGGGGCGGTCGTCTTCATTGACCATTCATTGGTTGTGCTTTCTTGGCAAGCATCACGCACAGCCACGGCCTCAGCCCCACATGTTGTCTTTACTGCGGGGTCAGTGTAAACTGTCACCATCCATCCCTCCAGTCGGTCGCATTGAATTGAACCACCCTCCATCACCAGCAGCGCGATTGAATGAAGCGAAACAACCGAGCTGGGGCGGCATTGACGACACATGCCAGAACCTCAGCGGGGCCGTGGCGTATGTAGTACAGGAGGATGAGCAGTAGGATAGCTGTGGGTGCATCTGGCCACCGGTTTGCAGTATTCATTGCCATGGCTCCGTGGATTGCAAGCGCCCTTTGTGTCACCGCCGGCAGCAGCGTTGTCCTCCAGGATTTTCTTTTTGGCCTTTCACGTTTGTTTTGTTGATGGGGCCAGGGCCAGGGCCAGGGCCGGGCAGGCGACGGTTCGAGTTTTGAAGTTTTGAACTGCTAGGGCGAGGAGGAGGAAGAGTATGTGGATCTGCGTTGGGGTGGTGACAGACAGGTCGGTCAGAGAGCGAGGGGACGGACGGACGGATCGGGATCATCGGTGCGCGCTCCGCATCGTTGCTCCGTGGGCGTGGGGCGGCGTGCGGACACGAACGTAGATGTAGTAGTAGCATTTTTGGGACACGAAAGCTGGGCGCGACCACCGCTCCACTAGCCGCGGATACGGTAAACAATGCGCCCCCCGTAAAAGAACAAAAGCGTACATGGCAAGGGAACAAGCGCGCCGGACAAAAGCCATCGCGTCGCCTTGGGCTCGCCCTCGAGTGTCCCGGCGCCTCGGCTGGCGCAGAGAAGAGAAGAAGAGACGCGGCGCGGCACGGCAGGCACGCACGTAGGCCAGGTCCGCGGATCACGCCGCCTGCCTGCCTGCTATGCTAGCTCCCACTCCCAGGCGAGGTTTGGTCTGGCAGTCGAGTCGGGGCCAGCACCCAGCAGCGAGGTGGCTTGCTCGCTCCTCTTGTCGCGCCTCCGCATCGGGTCGCGAGTTGGCCACCCACCACTCCTCCACGCGGACGGCACCTCCCTCCCTCCTACTAGCAACACGTCCTACTAGTAGACAGGAGCATTTCAAATTTTGAAGTTTGCACGTCTACCCTTCTCCTTCTCCTTGCCTCCTTCACAGTCGCAGTCGCGGCGGTCTCCTCGTCCCCCGGCTCCGCCCCACCAAATACGCGGAACCAACACAAGCGCGCGCCCGCCCGCCCGCACGCTTCGTCCCCTCGCCATTAACTACCAAATCGTTCCCGTGGACTCATAGGTACGCCTCTTCAGTCGATCGTCCTTGGCCAAGAACCGAGTCCCCGACGGAGTCGGAGCAGGAAGCCATGCCGTTGCCGCGGGGCAAGCACAGGAGGAAGGGCTTCAGGTCGCACCTCGAGCAGGA
Source organism: Hordeum vulgare subsp. vulgare (assembly GCF_904849725.1). Classification (NCBI taxonomy): domain Eukaryota; kingdom Viridiplantae; phylum Streptophyta; class Magnoliopsida; order Poales; family Poaceae; genus Hordeum; species Hordeum vulgare. The sequence goes on along the minus strand of NC_058524.1, from coordinate 563,951,238 downwards.
GGTGCTGAGGCTGCAGGAGGTGCTGCGGGAGGAGACGGCGCTGCACGCCATCCTCGACAACGCGCTCGACCACGCCGCCGTCACCCTCGCCGACATGTCATACCTCCCCACCCACGTAAGCGCGCCGCCGCCGCCCATTTTCTGGCCAACAAGTTAGTTCAGTATGCATGAACGCGTTTGCCTGCTGTTGTGCCTTCAGGCCCAGGAGCTGCTCTCCAGCATCTCCGCCATGGAGGCCGCCGTCTCCAAGCTGGAGGAGGAGATGGTCGCCCTGCACTTCCAGCTCATCCAGGAGCGCAACGAGCGCCGCATCGTCGAGTACCGCGCCAACGCCAGCCACAACCAGCATCGCCCCCTCTGCTCCCACTCCCACCGCTCCGCCGCCAAACCCGAGCCCGAGCCTGAATCCATCCATGGCGCTCTGCAGCAGGACACGGCGGCGAGCGACGCCAGCAAACCCAGCAGAGGGGAGAAGGCCCACCCCAGCGCCGCGGCCCCGAAGCTGCTGCAGCGACAGTTCTCAACCAAGGCCCTCGGCGGCGGCGCGGACCCGAACCGCCTGTCGGAGGACATCGTGCGGTGCATGAGGAACATCTTCATCTCGCTCTCCGACTCCTGCCGGGAGGCCTCCAGGGCGACCAACCACTCCGCCGCCGCGGAGGGCCAGCGCGCCGGCCCGTCGCCGAGCGGGATCGCCGCCTTCTGGTCGCTGTCCGAGCCGTCCTCCATCTCCTCCTGGGTGCAGAGCCCCCAGGTGGACCTCAACCACAACAACAACCTGCTGGCCTCCGAGACCGTCTTCGACCCCTACAAGGCCCGGGAGAAGCTCAGCTGGGCCGACATCGGGGGCTACGGCGCCGCCTCGGAGGTCTCCTGGATGTCCGCCGGGAAGAAGCAGCTCGAGTATGCCGCGGAGTCGCTACGGAAGTTCAGGTATGCTGTCAACCAATCCTTGCTACTAGTAGTATATTCCGAAGTCTACTGGCTATGAATGAGTAGGTAGTTACTAATCAGTGACAATGTACCAAACAAGTCAACAGCACACCTTGTCTAGCCCAGGAAATTGCAACTTTAGTTCCAAGTTTGAATACCAGAAACATGGACAGGGTTCTTAGCATTTTCGTGATGCTTTGGGCTTGATTTAAAATTCACTAATCAGAACTGATGGATGCTTATTTAGAATGCAGGTTGCTTATTGAGCAGCTGGCAGAAGTAAACCCTGTTCATCTGAATGACGATGCGAGATTGGCGTTTTGGATCAATCTGTACAACGCCTTGTTGATGCACGTACGGTGAATTGACAGACTCGCTTTAGTTGTGTGGCCTTTCTGGTTATGGCGATAGGCTTGATTGATGGTTTGACGCGAGACTTTGATGGTGCTTTATTCCTTTATTTACAGGCTTATCTTGCCTACGGTGTTCCACGAAGTGACATGAAACTGTTTTCACTAATGCAAAAGGTTTGCTCGAAAACTTCTAGATTCTTGTTCATCAAAACTACTATCCATCCAACTATTTCCACTCTTCCATTCTTTGTGATGCTTTATTTCTAACATTGTTGCAATCATATTATTCTACTAGGCTGCGTATACAATTGGAGGGAATTCGTTCAGTGCGGCATTCATCGAGTATATTATTTTGAAGATGAAACCGCCGAATCACAGGCCACAGATGGTATGTGAGCTGCAGTGCATCTTGACGACAAATCTGCTTGTTTGTTCATGAATGCAAACTGATGATAGTTTCTCCTGTGTTTTGCTGAAGGCTCTGCTTCTCGCCCTTCAGAAGATAAAGGCACCTGAGGACCAGAAAAAGTTCTGCATTTCGACGCCGGAACCACTTCTGACATTTGCCCTCAGCTGTGGGATGTATTCTTCGCCTGCAGTAAGTTTGGATCACTCATTTTATGGCTTTTGATATGAAATGCAGCACTACCATTTTGCAACGCTTTTGTAATTATAACTGACGATTGTTTATCACTGCAGGTGAAGATATACACATCCAGCAACGTAAGGGAAGAGCTTCAGGATGCGCAGCGTGATTTCATCCGAGCATCGGTGGGAGTAAGCCGCAAGGGGAAGCTTCTGATCCCCAAAATGCTGCACTGTTTCGCGCGAGGGTTCGTCGACGACAACAGCTTCCCTATCTGGATATCGCATTTTCTGCCTCAGCAGCAGGCCACATTCGTCGAGCACTGTGTGTCTCAGAGGCGGCAAAGTCTCCTCGGCACCCGGACTTTCGGCATCATCCCGTTCGACTCCCGGTTCCGATACCTCTTCCTGCCTGACATGGGATCATTGAACTGAGTGGTAAGATAAGATAATGTCCAACATTTAAAATTTGCATTCTGACTACTTGTGCAACGGCATGTGTATTTCCATGTACTGAATATCCGTGTGTTGTAACAGTCGAATCATCAGGTCAGAGGTGCAAGGAAGCCCTATATCGTCGGTGCCGAACCGAGCTGTTTCGGCGTGTGCTCGACCAGGTCTCGGATCACACAGGTGCACATCCAGTGACCATCGGGTCTGCTACGACACTGAACCAGTGCGCAACGGCCGGCTGGATTAAAAGACCGGTGTCCTCCTCCGATGTCAGATAAATCTTGAGCACGTCAGCTGGATTAATTGGCTAGTTTGCCTCGACTTCTTGTCGAATTCAGCGCAAAATGTTGTACTCCCTCTGTACCATAATACTTGTTGTTGGAGAGAACTAGTCTAGTTTTCCCCAACAACAAGTATTTAGGAACGGAGGGAGTATATGATAGTGGTTGATGTCTAACTAGCTAGCAAATAAAATGAAGGCGATCGTTATGAAGGTGTTGTATGTCTACTGACGACATGTATGTGGCAAAATGTATTGTGTGCCTGCAGCTCTGATCTGCGGTACTTATGATATACTAGTACAATTTATAAGCAAGAAAGAAAACCTAGATTGTGTCAACACTGGACCAGAGCTGAATTCGACAGGAATCCTCAACTTGTCGTGGAATCCATTGAAAGATGCTGTATATGAGGCAGAATAATATATAATTCAATTTATCGCTTGAAGGCATTCATTCATGTTGTATCTCTGTTGCTCATGGTCCTGACGATTCAAAAAAATGTACTGTATTGTATTGCTCTGCCTGCTGTGTCATGCACAGCTATAAGCAAGTGGTAGAAGTTAAAGAAATTCCATTACGATGCATGCTCCCTCCCTACGATGACCTCTTCACCGCATGATCGCCGGTGGTTTTCTTTCGGAATTTCCGCTGTGCCATGTGAGAAATGCAGTCCCGGTGTGGCCCTGAACTTGCCCGCCGCTCCTCCCGGGCAGGAGCAGAGTTTCGTTCGTTGGTCTCATGGCCCGTCCTCGCCGTCCTTGATGAGGTTGCAGATGTCCGAGCACTCTGTCAGGCTGCACAGAATTAAGGCACGTGAGTACAACTGGATTAGGTTGTTGTTGGAGTGGCGCGGCGTGGTCGATTATTTGATTTACGTACCAGTAGAGGCGGCTGCGGAACTGCTCCTTGAAGACGACGAGGGGCCGCCGGACGTTGAGCGGCCCCTCGCCGCCGCGGATGCAGGTGGCGACGCACTTGGAGGTGCACTGCAGCGCCTTAGCCGACTTCGGGTGCTTGATCCTCACCTGCGCCTTGTCGTCCCCTGCAACCCCGATCACCTCCGGCATCAATTAATAACACCTGCTCTGCGCAACCGGCGGTAGCCGTGGGTCGGTGCGTACCGGAGAGCGTGGGCGGGATGTTGGAGAAGTTCTCCGACTGCGGCGGCGGCGTGGAGAGGATGGCGGCCGCCAGCGCGAACGCTACCACGGCCGGCGCCTGCCCCGACATCCCCCGTGCGACACGACGGCGCGGCTGGCTCGTCCGCAGCGTAGGCGAGGAGGACACCGGCGCCGTGGCCGGCCTTGTGTCGCTCGTGGTCTCTGCTCGCTCTGGTTAGCCACTCAGCCTCGCTGCGCTCTGTGTGGTCAAGGCGCGTCGCCTTTTTTTTTTGACCCTCTTATATGGCAAACGTTCGCCGGGAGACAGTTTTAGTTATGTGGGGTTGGCCATTTCTTAAGAACAACAATGACATTTTCTGGGAATAAGAAAGTTTTGAGAATCTGTCATTGTTAGGGCAACTCCATTTTTTACCGGCGAGAAAAAATATATTAAACATAATTCTCTCCTTAATAATAATAATAATAATAAAGCAAATACGGTTTCTGACCGTCCGTCGTGACATTTTTGTGAAAAGTCCCTCCGTTTTCACTTAATCAATCCACGGTCTTTTCTTAAGTGAAGAAAACGTTTCGTTGTGCCACTTTTACAAAAAAAGGCCTCGAAGTTTCCTGGAATCAACCCGCAGTCCGAATTTAAGTCAGGAAACAAATTGTTTTTTGCATTGTTCAGAAAACCCCCTGATATTTGAGGTAATCAACCTGCACTCCGTATTTTAACAAAAAAACCTAACTTTTCAGTTAATCAATTCAAATTTAATCTAAAACAAAATTATCCATATCTTTTAAACCGTAACTCTGATTTTAACATGCTATATATGAAATTTGATTAAAAAAATATGTACAATTTAAATAGGATGTTATTTTCAGCTCTTGAATACTTCTTAAATATTATTTTTGGTACAAACTTAATCTGTAGTGTACGGTCTTTTTTTTTCTCTTTTTCCGGCGATGATACGAATTGCGAGAAACATCCATTAAAATAAACCAAACTGAGAGGGGAAAAACATCGTTAACCACACATGCTCACCTTTGAAAAACCTCATGGGGAGAAACAACATGTTTTTCATCTTATTTCGAGTGACTGTACATTCAGACGCGTTTTTGTTGTGTGAGCACTAAAGCCATCGTCGGCAACACAAATGTGATGTCATGTGAAAATAAATTGGGTTTAGAGCGTGTGTTATTTTCACTTCCGTTGCAACGCACGGGCTCTTTTGCTATAAACAATAAAAGCCGACCACGAAGGCTGGCGATAATCCACGCGTCGCATCCGTATTACATTAATTTAAAAAAAACTAAAATTGCGTCCATGCAACCCTAGGCGGTGTCGTCGCCGTCGTCGGGGCAGGTGAGGTCGACCAGCGTTGTCGCAGGGCCGGCCGAGGGGAACGCCGAGTTCTAGAGTGCGGCTACTTGCGCCTCCGTTGTCTACCCCGCCGACGCGGGCTGTGGTGGTGGTGATAGCAGCGCAGCTGCGTGAGCACACTCTTCCTCCGCCTCCCATCGCTCCTCCTCCTCCTGCTTCTCCAGCTCCATGAGCCGTAGGCCTTCGGCGCGCTCCGCCTGCAGGTGCACCGACCTTCAGTGCTCGAGGTAGGCCTGCTCCTCTGCGGGGTCGCGCCCAGCCAGATGGGTGGCGCGCTCACGAACTCGTGGACGATGTCGGTCCAGTGTAGACATGCCGTGGCAGCACGGGCTCGGGCTCGGGCTCCGGCGGAGGTGGCACGACGCAGTCGCCGGTGGGTGATACGTCTCAAACGTATCTATAATTTTTGATGGTTTCACGCTGTCATCTTGTCTTCTTTGTATGTTTTATGTATCTTTTTATATCTTTTTTGGGACTAACTTATTGATTCAGTGCCAAGTACCAGTTCCTGTTTTTCTGTGTTTTTGACTCTTTTCAGATCTGATTTTGGAACGGAGTCGGAACGGAAGAAAAACCCCGAAATGATTTTTTCCCGAACGGAAGAAGTCCACGGGGCTTTTGGGCCAAGCCAGGTGGGCTCCAGGGAGCCCACAAGCCCCCACTCCGCCACCAGGGGGAGGCGGCGGTGGGCAGGCTTGTGGCCTCCCTGGCCGCCCCCTGACCTAGGTCTTGCGCCTATATTCCCAAATATTCCGCAAAAAATCGGGGGAGCCTTGAAAAGACTTTTCCGTCGCTGCAAGCTTCCGTTTCCGCGAGATCTCATCTGGAGACCCTTCCCGACGCCCTGCCGGAGGGGACTTTGGAGGTGGAGGGCTTCTTCTTCATCATCATCGCCCCTCCAATGACTCGTGAGTAGTTCACTTCAGACCTACGGGTCCGTAGTTAGTAGCTAGATGGCTTCTTCTCTCTCTTGGATCTTCAATACAAAGTGCTCCATGATCTTCATGGAGATCTATCCGATGTAATCTTCTTTGGCGATGTGTTTGTCGAGATCCGATGAATTGTGGACTTGTGATCAGATTATCTATGATATATATTTGAGTCTTTGCTGATTTCTTTTATGCATGATTTGATATCCTTGTAAGTATCTCCGAGTCTTGGGTTTTGTTTGGCCAACTAGATCTATGATTCTTGCAATGGGAGAAGTGCTTGGTTTTGGGTTCTGCCATGTGGTGACCTTTCCCGGTGACAGTAGGGGCAGCAAGGCACACATCAAGCAGTTGCCATCAAGGGTAAAAAGATGGGGGTTTTATCATTGGTTTGAGATTATCCCTCTACATCATGTCATCTTGCTTAAGGCGTTACTCTGTTCTTATGGACTTAATACACTAGATGCATGCTGGATAGCGGTCGACGTGTGGAGTAATAGTAGTAGATGCAGAAAGTATCGGTCTACTTGTTTCGAACGTGATGCCTATAGAAATAATCATTGCATAGATATCGTCACGACTTTGCACAGTTCTATCAATTGCTCGACAGTAATTTTTTCACCCACCGTCTACTTGCTTTTATGAGAGAAGCCACTAGTAAACACTACGGCCCCCGGGTCTATTCACATCCATCGTTTACAACTCCGCTTTTACTTTGCTTTGTTACTTTGTTGCTTTCAGTTCTCACTTGGCAAACAATCTATAAGGGATTGACAACCCCTTCATAGCGTTGGGTGCAAGCTTTTGTGTTTGTGCAGGATTTTGAGATACGCTTCCGCCGGATTGATACCTTGGTTCTCAAATTGAGGGAAATACTTACCGTCGTTGTGCTACATCATCCTTTCCGCTTCGAGGGAACACCAACGCAAGGCTCCAAGGCCACGGGGGAAATCCTTTGCATACTTGCCTAGGAAGTCCCTTAAGGCGTAGCCGCAGCTGAAGGATTCCTCATGCCGTCGACACAACTATTTCTGGCGCCGTTGCAAGGGATACACAGCAGCCATCAGAAGTATTTCTGGCGCCGTTGCCGGGGAGGAGAAATCAAGATCTATCCAAGTAGGTCTCACAAACTCTTCTCTTGCATTTACTTTTGTTTCCAGTTGCCTCTCGTTTTCCTCTCCCCCACTTTACATTTGCCGTTTTCATTTTCCTTTTTTCCTTTGCCTTTTTCGTTTGCCTTTTTCGTTCGCCCTTTTCTCTCGTTTGCCTTTCCGTTGCTTGTGTGCTATGTGCCTTCAATATGCTTGCATCTTCGCTTGCTTAAAATCTATTGATATGGATCCTCATCCACTAGCTAGTCTCTTTAAGAGACCCACTATTGTTGAACGAATTGCTAGTGAGTTGAGGACAATTGACTATTTCTATGGAGTTTTTCTTAAGATGCGTGAATCTGAAAATTGTGAGGAAGAAATTCATGAAGTGATTCACGAGGGCTCCTTGGATGAAAATCATGATTGGAATGATTTCACTATAAATCCTATTAGTGACAATCATGCTAAAAATATGCAAAACCCTAAGCTTGGGGATGCTAGTTTTGCTTTGTCCACTACTTGTTGCAATAATCATGATTGGGGTGATGATCTTTCTTATGATCTTGAAAATTTGTTCAAACCTCATGATGAATATGATATTTGCAACAATACTTAAAGTGGGATTGGAGAAGTCATGACTTTATTTGATGATAATCCCACTATTTTTGAAGAGCGTCAACTTTGCATGCATGTGGATCATGAAAAGAATATCCTATGGGATAGATATATTGTTGAATTTGAATATGATCGCACATGTAATTGCTATGAGAGAGGAAAATATTGTGGTAGAAACTTTCATGTTACCAAATTACCACTCGTTATATGGAGATTGCTATTGTCTCTTTCTTCTTCCTTGCATATGGCAACTATTGGTTGTCTTGACAATCTGTTTTCCTATAAAATGCCTATGCGTAGGAAGTATGTTAGACTTAGATGTGATTTTCACATGCTTTAGGATGCTCTCGTTGTGCTTCAATTCTTGTCTTTTGTGTGAGCATCATGGAATTACGAATGCCTAGCTAAGGGCGTTAAACAAAAGCGCTTGTTGGGAGGCAACCCAACGAATCTATCCTTTTTCTTTCTGTTTTGTGTTTTCCACACTTTCATAATTCTGTTATGATTGTGTTTTTTGTGTTTCTTTTTGCATATGTGCCAAGCAAAACCGTTATGATTAGTCTTGGGGATGATCGTTTGGTCATGCTGGAAAAGACAGAAACTTTCTGCTCGCGAAAAGAATTTTCATTTTTTTTCTATAAGAGATTTTGAGTTGATTCTTTTTGCTGCTGATTGCTACGCAAATTCTTCAGACTGTCGTAAGTTTTTGGAATGTTTGAAGTACCAGAGGTATACGAAATATATAGATTTCAACAGACTGGTCTGCTGTTAGCAGATTCTGTTTTTTTTTTTTTGGTTTGGTTGCTTATTTTGATGAAACTATGGATAGTATCGGGGGGTATTAGCCATGGAAGATTGAAAGTACAGTAACCCAACATCAGCACAAGTATAATTTAAGTTTGCTACAGTACCTAAGGAAGTGGTGGTTTGCTTTCTTGTACTAATGTTATCACGAGTTTCTGTTTAAGTTTCGTGTTGTGAAGTTTTCAAATTTTGGGTGAAGTTCTTATGGACAAAGAGATAAAGAGTGGCAAGAGATCAAGCTTGGGGATGCCCAAGGCACCCTAAGAAATTCAAGGATGCCGTAAAATCATAAGCTTGGGGATGCCCCGGGAAGGCATCCCCTCTCTCGTCTTCAATCCATCGGTAACGTTACTTGGGGCTATATTTTTATTCACCACATGTTATGTGTTTTTGCTTGGAGTGTCTTGTATCATAGGAGTCTTTTATTTTTATTGTGTCACAATCATCCTTGCTGCACACCTAGATAGAGAGACATGCACACACCGTGATTTTGTCGAGCTTCACTTATATCTTTTGGTAGACAATTCAGCTCACATGTGCTTCACTTATATCTTTTGAGCTAGATACTTTATCTCTATGTGCTTCACTTATATCTTTTAGAGCGCAGCGGTGCGTGGCTTGGTAGTTGATCTATGGTTTGAAAGTAGTCTCAAAAGGGGTAGTTATCCAAAGGGATACGAAAACTTCCACCTTCATGTGCATTGAATAGTTAGAGAAGTTTGATTTATCTCAATTAGTTTTGAGTTGTGGTTATGGTAATATTGAAGTCATGCTAGTAAGGTGTTGTGAATTTAGAAATACTTGTGTTGAAGTTAGTGATTCCTTAGCATGCACGTATGGTGAACCGCTATGTGATGAAGTCTCAGCATGATTAGTATATTGATTGTCATCCTTTGCGTGGCGGTCGGGATCGCGCGATGGTTTATACCTACCAACCCTTCCCCTAGGAGTATGCGTTGAATGCTTTGTTTCAATTACTAATAAAACTTTTGCAACAAGTATATGAGTTCTTCATAACTAATGTTGAGTCCATGGTTTCTATGCACTTTCACCTTCCACCATCACTATCTTCTTAGTGCTGTGCAACTTTCGCCGGTGCACAAAACTCACCATTAGCCTCCCTCAAAACAGCCACCATACCTACCTACTATGGCTTGTTCAAAGTCATTCTGAGATATATTGCCATGCAACTACCGCCATGATATGTGCCACCACGTCTACATTGCCTTTGCACGATCGTAATATAGCTAGCATGATGTTTCCATTGATGTCTATGCCATGCTAGATCATTGCCACGGTACACTACCGAAGGCATTCTATATAGAGTTATAATTGCTCTAAGTTTTGAGTTGAAAGTGTGATGATCATCATTATTGGAGCATTGTCCCATGTGAGGAAATAAAAGAGGCCAAAGAAGCCCGTAAAAAAGAGGCCAAAGAGCCCACCAAAAAAATGTGAGAGAAAAAGAGAGAAGGGACAATGCTACCACTTTTTCCGCACTTGTGCATTTTGAGCACCATGATCTTCATGATTGAGAGTCTCTCGTTTTGTCACCACCATCTAGCTAGTGGGAATTCTCATTATATAACTTGTCTTGTATATTCCAATGATAGGCTTCCTCAAAATTGCCTTAGGTCTTCGTGAGCAAGCAAGTTGGATGCACACCCACTAGTTTTATTTAAGAGCTTTCACATACTTGTAGCTCTAGTGCATCATTTGTATGGCAATCCCTACTCATTCACATTTATATCTATTGATGAGCATCTCCACAGCTCATTGATATGCCTAGTTAATGTGACTATCTTCTTCTTTTTGTCTTGCAACCCCCACCACATTCCACACCATCTATAGTGCTATAACCATGGCTCACGCTCATGTATTGCGTGAGAGTTGAAAATGTTTGAGAAAGTAAAGGTGTGAAACAATTACTTGGCCAATACCGGGGTTGTGCATGATTTAAATTCGTTGTGCAATGATGATAGAGCATAGCCAGACTATATGCTTTTGTAGGGATAACTTTCTTTTGTCCTTGTTATTATGAAAGTTCATGATTACTTTGCTAGTTTGCTTGAATTATTATTGTTTCCACGTCAATAGCAAACTATTGTTTTGAATCTAATGGATATGAACATTCACGTCACATAAGAGGAATTACAAAGGACACCTATGCTAGGTAGCATGAAAGCATCAAAAATTCATTCTTATCACTTCCCTACTCGAGGACGAGCAGGAGTTAAGCTTGGGGATGCTTGATACGTCTCAATCATATCTATAATTTTTTATGGTTTCACGCTGTTATCTTGTCTTCTTTGTATGTTTTATGTATCTTTTTTGGGACTAACTTATTGATTCAGTGCCAAGTGCCAGTTCCTGTTTTCCGTGTTTTTGACTCTTTTCAGATCTGATTTTGGAACGGAGTCCAAACGGAAGAAAAAACCCGAAATGATTTTTTCCCGAACGGAAGAAGTCCAGGGGGCTTTTGGGCCAAGACAGGTGGGCTCCAGGGAGCCCACAAGCCCCCACTCCGCCACCAGGGGGGAGGCGACGGTGGGCAGGCTTGTGGCCTCCCTGGCCGCCCCCTGACCTAGGTCTTGCGCCTATATATTCCCAAATATTCCGCAAAAAATCGGGGGAGCCTCGAAAATACTTTTCCGCCGCCGCAAGCTTCCGTTTCCGCGAGATCTCATCTGGAGACCCTTCCCGGCGCCCTGCTGGAGGGGACTTTGGAGGTGGAGGGCTTCTTCATCATCATCATCGCCCCTCCAATGACTCGTGAGTAGTTCATTTCAGACCTACGGGTCCGTAGTTAGTAGCTAGATGGCTTCTTCTATCTCTTGGATCTTCAATACAAAGTTCTCCATGATCTTCATGGAGATCTATCCGATGTAATCTTCTTTGGCGGTGTGTTTGTCGAGATCCGATGAATTGTGGACTTGTGATCAGATTATCTATGATATATAGTTGAGTCTTTGCTGGTTTCTTTTATGCATGATTTGATATCCTTGTAAGTCTCTCCGGGTCTTGGGTTTTGTTTGGCCAACTAGATCTATGATTCTTGCAATGGGAGAAGTGCTTGGTTTTGGATTCTGCCATGTGGTGACCTTTCTGAGTGACAGTAGGGGCAGCAAGGCACACATCAAGCAGTTGCCATCAAGGGTAAAAAGATGGGGGTTTTATCATTGGTTTGAGATTATCCCTCTACATCATGTCATCTTGCTTAAGGCGTTACTCTGTTCTTATGGACTTAATACACTAGATGCATGCTGGATAGCGGTCGACGTGTGGAGTAATAGTAGTAGATGCAGAAAGTATCGGTCTACTTGTTTCGGACGTGATGCCTATAGAAATAATCATTGCATAGATATCGTAACGACTCTGCATAGTTCTATCAATTGCTCGACAGTAATTTGTTCACCCACCGTCTACTTGCTTTTATGAGAGAAGCCACTAGTAAACACTACGGCCCCCGAGTCTATTCACATCCATCATTTACAACTCCGATTTTACTTTGCTTTGTTACTTTGTTGCTTTCAGTTCTCACTTGGCAAACAATCTATAAGGGATTGACAACCCCTTCATAGCGTTGGGTGCAAGTTTTGTGTTTGTGCAGGATCTTGAGATACTCTTTCGCCGGATTGATACCTTGGTTCTCAACCTGAGGGTAATACTTACCGTCGCTGTGCTACATCACCCTTTCCGCTTCGAGGGAACACCAACGCAAGGCTCCAAGACCACGGGGGAAATCCTTTGCATACTTGCCTAGGAAGTCCCTTAAGGCGTAGCCGCATCTGAAGGATTCCTGGTGCCGTCGACACAACTATTTCTAGCACCGTTGCAAGGGATACACAGGAGCCATCAGTGGCCGACTGTGCCATGGCCTCCGCGAGCTACCGCTGGTACGCCTCCTCCTCTTCGGCGGCGTGCCGAACTTCTTCCTCGTTGTCGCACCGGACACCAGCGAGCGCCGCCTCGTAGGCGACCTCAGCCTCCTGGTCCTCGTCGCTGACAACAGGCGGCGGCGGTGGAGGGCCTCCTGGCTGCACTTGGCGCACGCCACGGCGGTGCTGCTCCACGTGCTCCACCGCGAACCACACCTCCCGGTTAGGGGAGTCGGTCGCGTATGTGGGGTCTCGCCGCTGCTCCACTGTCAGCTGACGCCGCCGCTTCGTCATCTCCTCCAGATGCACCCGCATCGACCGCGGCACGGTGATACGCCTCCGTCGTATCTACTTTTCCGAACTCTTTTGCCCTTGTTTTGGACTCTAATTTGCATGATTTGAATGGAACTAACCCGGACTAACGCTGTTTTCAGCAGAATTGCCATGGTGTTGTTTTGTGCACAAATAAAAGTTCTCGGAATGACCTAAAAATTTACGGAGAATTTTTCTAGAATTAATGAAAAATACCTGCGCAAAGATCCACCGAAGGAGGTGAGCTAGTGGGCCACAAGCCCAGGGTGTGCGGCCACCCCCCAGGCCGCACCAACCAGGCTTGTGGGCCCCACGAGGCTCCACCGCCTCCAAACTCAACTCTATATATTCCGTTTCGCCCGGAAAAAATCAGAGAGAAGGATTCATCGCGTTTTATGATACGGAGGCGCCGCCACCTCGTGTTCTTCATGTGGAGGGCAGATGTGGAGTCCGTTCTCGGCTCCGGAGAGGGGAAATCTTCGCCATCGTCATCATCAACCTTCCTCCATCGCCAATTCCGTGATGCTCTTCACCATTCGTGAGTAATCTCGTCGTAGGCTTGCTGGACGGTGATGAGTTGGATGAGATCTATCATGTAATCGAGTTAGTTTTGACGGAGATTGATCCCTGGTATCCACTATGTTCTGAGATTGATGTTGCTACTACTTTGCCATGGTTAATGCTTGTCACTAGGGCCCGAGTGCCATGATTTCAGATCTGAACCTATTATGTTGTCGCCAATATATGTGTGTTTTAGATCCTATCTTGCAAGTTGTAGTCACCTACTATGTGTTATGACCCGGCAACCCCGGAGTGACAATAGCCGGAACCACTCCCAGAGATGACCATAATATGAGGAGTTCATGTATTCACCAAGTGTTAATGCGTTGATCCGGTTCTTTATTAACAGGAGAACCTTAATATCCCGTAGTTTCCATTAGGACCCCACTGCCACGGGAGGGATGGAGAATATATGGCATGCAAGTTCTTTTCCCTAAGCACGTATGACTACATACGGAATACATGCCTACATTAGATTGACGAACGGGAGCTAGTTACTTATCTCTCTATGTTATAGCTGTTACATGATGAATCACATCTGGCATAATCATCCATCACCGATCCAATGCCTACGAGTCTTTTACTACTGGTCCTTGCTACGTTACTTTGTCGCTACTACTCTTGCTACTGCTGTTACTCTACTGCTACTGGTTACTGCTGCTACTTGCTACTGCTGTCACTACTCCTGTTCCTTGCTATTGCTGTCACTACTATTGTTACTTGTTACTTTGCTGCTACCTGTTGCAAGACTTTTTTGGCGCCATTGATACAACAAGTTAGGAATAGTCTGCCGTCAACAGATCTTTTTCTGGCACCGTTGCTATCATACCACTTTGCTACCGATACTTTGCTTGCAGACACTAATCTTTCAGGTGTGGTTGAATTGACAACTCAGCTGCTAATACTTGAGAATATTCTTTGGCTTCCCCTTGAGTCGAATCAATAAATTTGGGTTGAATACTCTACCCTCGAAAACTGTTGCGATCCCCTACACTTGTCGGTTATCAAGACTATTTTCTGGCGTTGTTGCCGGGGAAGCACAACTATAGATCCAAGAACTAAAGTCTTGCCTTCCACTACGAGGACAGGTAAGGAACTCCCATCTAGCTCTGCACTTGATTCACCTTTAGTTATGAGTAAGTTTGCGACACCACCTCCTACAAGAAATCTTGATATGTCGCCTGTGCTTGATGATGCTACTTCTGCTGCCCATGATGCTTATGATGATGCTATGCTTGATACTATGCCTGATGATGCTATGCTTGATACTATGCCTGATGATGCTATGCTTGATACTATGCCTGATGATGCTATGCTTGATACTGCTTTGCCACTAGGTGCATTCCTTGATGCACGAATTGCTATTTTGCCTGCTAGAACTAGCTCTCCTAGACCTGAATTGCCTCTTATGCCTGAGCGTTATGTTATGGAGGGAGAGATAGCTGAGGACTTTCTTGCGTGTAAGGATAGCTATGATGTTGAGAAATTACTGCGCAAGTGAAAAGAAAAATCTCTGAATGCTAGATGAAATATGACCCGAAGTTTGCTACTTCGCCTATCTTTGTGACCGATAAGGATTATGAATTCTCTGTCGACCCCGAGTTAATCACTCTAGTCGAATCTGATCCTTTTCACGGTTATGAGTCTGAAACGGTTGTAGCCCATCTTACCAAACAACACGATATAGCCACCCTATTCACTAGTGACGAAAAGATCTGCCACTACTATATCCTCAAGCTGTTTCCTTTCTCACTAAAGGATGATGCTAAGACCTGGTTCACTTCTCTTGCTCCTGGTTGTGTGCGTAGCCCCTAGGATATGGTCTACTACTTCTCTGAAAAATATTTCCCTCCCATAAGAAGCAAGCTGCCTTGCAGGAAATATACAACTTTGCTCAAGCTGAAGAAGAGAGTCTCCCACAAGCTTGGGGGAGGCTCTTCCAACTACTGAATGCTTTGCCTGATCACCCTCTTGAGAACTATGAAATACTTGATATCTTCTATAATGGACTTACCGATGTTTCCAAACACCACCTAGATAGTTGTGCCGGTAGTGTTTTTAGGGAACGAACTGTAGAACAAGCTGAGATCCTATTGAATAACATCTTGTGCAATGAGAATGCTTGGACTATTCCCGAACCACCTCCTAAGCCAACTCCGAAGGAAAGAGGTATTCTATTCCTCAGTCCTGAAGATATGCAAGAAGCTAAGAAATCTATGTGAGAGAAAGGCATTAAATCTGAAGATGTCAAAAATCTACCACCTATCGAAGAGATCCATGGTCTTGATCACCCGATACAGGTAGTAGAAGTAAATTCTCTGCGTAGGTTTGATGAGAGTGATATTCCTTTTGATAAACCTGCTAGCCTATGCATGGATGAATTTGATAACTTCGTTGCCAAACAACAAAGTTTCAATGATTATGTTAGCAAACAATTGGAACAAAATGCTTGTATGCTTAGTCATCTAAGTACTTGTGTGGACAGGAATGTCAATGATCTTAAGCTTCTGAGTAAGCATGCCTCTATGGTGACTACTCAGGTAGAACAAGTACTTAAAGCTCAAAATGACTTGCTCAATGAGTTGAATGATAATTCTGTCAAAGTCGTCACTAGAGGCGGTAGAATTACCCAGGAACCTTTGTATCCTGAGGGTCATCCGAAGAGAATTGAACAAGATTCTCAAGGAGTTAGCACTGATGCACCTAGTCATCCTAGAAAGAAGAACAAAGACGTTAGGAACCTATACGCTAGCAACCCTGTTGCTACTACACCTGAGAGTCCAAATGATGTCTCTGTCTCTGATGCTGAAACACAATCTGGTGATGAACATGAGCCCAATGATAATATCAATAGTGATGTTCATGATGATGCTCAACCTAGCAATGCTAAGGATGTGGAGATTGAACCTGATCTTGATAACCCACAGCCTAAGAATAAGAGATACGATAAGAATGACTTCACTGCTAGGAAGCATGGTAAAGAAAGGGAACCATGGGTTCAGAAACCTATGCCCTTTCCTCCCACACCATCCAAGGAAAAGGATGATGAGGATTTTGAGCGCTTCGTTGAAATGATCAGACCTGTCTTTCTGCAAATGTGTTTGACAGATATGCTCAAAATGTCTCCGTATGCTAAGTACATGAAAGATATTGTGACTAATAAGAGGAGGATACCTGAGGTTGAGATTTCCACCATGCTCGCTAATTATACCTTCAAGGGTGGAACTTCTAAGAAACTAGGTGATCCCGGTGTGCCCACTATACCTTGCTCAATTAAAGGTAACTACGTTAGAACTGCTTTATGCGACCTTGGAGCCGGTGTTAGTGTTATGCCTCTCTCTCTTTATCGCAGACTTCAACTGGATAAGTTGACACCCACTGAAATCTCTCTGCAAATGGCCGACAAATCAACTGCTTTCCCTATCGGCATTTGCGAGGATGTGCCTGTTGTGATTGCTAACGTCACTATCTTAACAGACTTTGTTATCTTGGATATTCCCGAGGACGATGCCATGGCGGTCATCCTTGGAAGACCCCTTTTAAACACTGCAGGGGCTGTTATAGATTGGAACAAAGGCAATGTCACTTTCCATGTCAACGGTAATGAGCATACGGTGGACTTTCCGAAGAAACAATATCGATTACATTGCATCAATGCTATCGAAAAAACTTCATGGATTCTTATTGGGAGCTTTGAATGCCCTATTCCTCCTGTTAAGATGAAGTATGATTTGCTTGTTGGGGAAATACACATCCCCATTGAGGTGACCTAGTGATTGTTCGAAAATTCTCCGTTCTCTTTTGCGATTCGAAATTTTTTGTCGAGGGGATTTGATCAACCCCATTGACGGACTTCTTTCGATGACCATGAGATGGATGAATCAAGGAGTCACAAACCTCTGTTCCAAGCTTTCACTTTAGGTTGCTTAGAAGAAAGATGATAGATTTAGTTTAGTTTTCCCTGTTTTCTGTTTTAGCGTCCGGTAGAAAAGTACCCCAAAAATAAAAGTTCTCCGAACGTCCTGAAAATCAAGTATGATTTTTTCTGGATTTTTTGAAAAATACTGAGACGAAGAGCTTGTCTGGGGGCTGCACTAGTGGCCCACAAGCCCAGGGGGCGCGGGTACCCCCTGGCCGCGCCACCCAGGTTTGTGGGGCCCACAGGCACCCCCTCCACTCATTCTTGCTCTCATCTGGTTCTCCTACCTCCAGAAAAAAATTGTTTCGCATCTCAAACCCGTGTTCTTGCTCCTCTTGCTGGGATTTTTGATCTCTTTGCTCAAAGCACCATTCTCTGAACTGTTTTGGGGAAATTACTCCTTGGTAAGTGACTCCTCCATTGGTCCAATTAGTTTTTGCTCTAGTGCCTTATACTTCGCGTATTTTTGCTGCCTTGGCGACCATGTTCTTGAGCTTTGCATGCTAATTTTAGCTGGTCCCAAGTAGTTATGATCCGTAATATGGCCTATAGGCACTTGTGGGAGTAGTTGCTACGAGTTTCGTAGAGCCTTATTCACTTTTCCTTAGAGTCACTGAAAATATCAGAATTTTTCATAGATAGGAAAAGGAAAACATGAGGAGGTTCTTAGGAGGCTCGTCAAGACGTGACCCCAAGGATGATGGGAGTGAGAAGAAGCCCAAGTATCTGGTCCCTCGAGTCACGAAAGTTCGAGCGTGCGAGTGGCCAAGCGACGTGTTCTTATGCGCCACTGGAATTTATGAGGACTTTTATCACTTGGTGGAGAACGCAGGCCTTACCGCCTTCGTTGAAGATAAGTGTCCGCAATACCTCCTCCTCACTAATATCTTGTACAGAGTTTTAACTTCTATCCGAGGAAGAATCCTCCTATGGTCGAGTTCAAACTTTATGATATCCCCCAGCGCATGTCACTCCAGGATTTTTGCAATGTTTGCAAATTACCTTACGTTGGGGATATTCATGAACCTCGCCCACGGGACTTGGAAGCTTTCATCGATACAATTGTCGTAGGAGAGGAGAGAGGAGTGTCTTGCGCTAAAGCTGCTAGCATTCATTTTCCCGTGCTTCGTTACTTCTCATTATTTGTGGGAAAATGTTTGATTGGCCATGGGAAAGCTGGGTCCCTTAGTTCCCCAGATCTTGCGGTCTTGCGCGAAGCCCTTTATAACGATAAAACTTATAGCTTGGGCGCTATAGTAGCTCAACGGTTGAACCTGAACCGTTCTAAAGGTGTTGTCTATGGAGGTATCTATGCTACTCGTCTTGCTATACACTTTGGGATACCTATTAGACTGGACGAGGAAGAAGAGATTCTTCTTCCCGAGAGATATATAGATTACGATAGCATGGTTCGCCATGACTTTGTTGATAGAGATATAAATAGAAGGATGATTTATAACCTGGTATTTAGTCAGGGTACTCGTGAGACTATTACTTTGCATGCTCCTTCTTTGTTAAATCTTTATGCCGGTAGGTACATTATTATGCCCTCGGACATCTACGCATATTGGGGCTTAGCCCAACCACAGGTGCCCGTGACCGAGCCACCAGTCAAGTACCAGACGCCAGTTTATCAGTGGGAGCCAGAGGAGCTCACACAGCAGTGGCATCCTCAGTCCACTCTGGATTACCCCGGAGCTGGTTATTTCCCTCCATGGGAGTATACCAACTTAGGCCAAAAGCCTAAGCTTGGGGGAGTACGTGTCCTCACCGACATTACATTCTTGCTTATGCTTTCACTTTGTTCGTCGGTGTTCATAGTTTGCCACTGTATCATCCATGCTAGTTTATTTTCTTTTTCTCGTTTTCTTTTCGTGTGTCTATCTAGTTTGAGAAAAACCAAAAAGTTTTCTTTTCTTCTTTTGCTTGTTGGGAGATTTCCCGTGTAAATAGTTTTATTTTTCTTTGGGTCAAGGTAGAAGACCATGGTTACAATGTTTAGTGGCTCTTGCATGCATACCTGTTTAGCTTTCAAAGAGCCATATTACGTTGTCTTCTCCTTTGTGTTTGCCTGCAGATTCCAGCATAGTCCAATGCACGAGCACTCTTATTATTGTTCACATCATTCGCTCGTGCAAGTGGAACGCAATAATGATGATATATGATGAAGTGACTGAGCCTGGAAAAGCTGGTATGAACTCGATCTATTTTGTTTTTGTAAATATGAGTAGCTGATACGTCTCCAACGTACCTATAATTTTTGATGGTTTCATGCTATTATCTTGTCAAACTTTGGATGTTTTGCATGCCTTTTTTTGGGACTAACTTATTAATCCAGTGCCAAGTGCCAGTTCCTGTTTTTTCCATGTTTTTGACCCCTTTCACAGGAGGATTTTGAACGAAGTCCAAATGGAATAAAACTTCCGAAAAGATTTTTTCCGGAACGGAAGAAGATCGGGAGACTTGAGAACCAAGGCAGGGGGTCCTCAGGGACCCCACAAGCCCTCATGGCGCGGCCAGGGGGCCCGCGTCGTCCAGGCTTGTGGGCTCCCTAGGCCACGCCTACCCTAGGGTTTGCGCCTATATATCCCCAAAAATTCCACAAAAAAATCAGGGGAGCATCGTAATCACTTTTCTGCCGCCGCAAGCTTCTATCTCCGCAAGATCCCATCTGGGGCACGTCCTGGTGCCCTACCGGAGGGGGATTTGGACACGAAAGGCTTCTCCATCAACACCATGACCTCTCCGATGATGCGTGAGTAGTTCACCATAGACCTACAGGTCCATAGCTAGTAACTAGATGGCTTCTTCTCTCTCTTGGATCTTCAATACAAAGTTCTCCATGATCTTCATGGAGATCTATCCGATGTAATCTTCTTTTGCGGTGTGTTTGTCGAGATCCGATGAATTGTGGATTTATGAACAGATTATCTATGAATCTTATTTGAGTTTCTTCTGATCTCTCTTATGCATGGTTTCATATCCTTGTAATTCTCTTCGAGTTGTGGGTTTTGTTTGGCCAACTAGATCTATGATTCTTGCAATGGGAGAAGTGCTTGGTTTTGGGTTCATACCGTGCGGTGACCTCACTAAGTGATAGAAGGGGTAGCGAGGCACGCATCATGTTGTTGCCATCAAGGGTAAAAAGATGGGGTTTTCATCATTGGTTTGAGATTATCCCTCTACATCATGTCATCTTGCTTAAGGCATTACTCTGTTCGTCATGAACTCAATACACTAGATGCATGCTGGATAGCGGTCGATGTGTGGAGTAATAATAGTAGATGCAGAAAGTATCGGTCTACTTGTTTCGGACCTGATGCATATATGTATGATCATTGCCTTAGATATCGTCATGACTTTGTGCGGTTCTATCAATTGCTCGACAGTAATTTGTGCACCCACCGTAATACTTGCTATTTTGAGAGAAGCCTCTAGTGAACACTATGGCCCCCAGGGTCTACTCCACACCATATTTTCAGCCTTACACTTTTTACTTCGTTGCAGTTTCCGCCTTCATATCTCACTTTTGCAAGCAATCTTGAAGGGATTGACAACCCCTTTGAAGCGTTGGGTGCAAGTTTGTTTGTTTTTGCGCAGCTACTTTGGAATTGACGAGGCCCTCCTTCTGGATTGATACCTTGGTTCTCAAACTGAGGGAAATACTTACTGCTCCTGTGCTGCATCACCCTTTCCTCTTCAAGGGAAAAAACCAACGCAAATCAGAGAAGTAACAAGAAGAATTCCTAAGCGCCAGGGAAGGACTTTTGTTGCCGCAGCACTAGCTCACTGTTCCTAGTTCGACTTTGTTGTGAGAGAAACATGTTTGCAATGACAACTTAGAGATCATAGTTGCTTATGCCATGCTTACTTAGCTAGGAGCTTATAATGGTTTGCCTTGGTTGCCCACATGAATGTTGAGATGACTGTGTTGTAGTATGATAGGATGGTATCCTCCTTTGAATGATTCAAGTGGCTTTGACTTGGCGCATGTTCACGCATGTAGTTGAAACAAAATCAACATAGCCTCTATGATGTTCATGTTCATGGTGATTTATGTCCTACTCATGCTTGCACTCAATGCTAGTTAATCTCAATGTATTTTGATGACTGTTGTCCCTCTCTAGTTGGTCGCTTCCCAGTCTTTTGCTAGCCTTCACTTGTACTAAGCGGGAATACTGCTTGTGCATCCACTTCCATATACCCAAAGTTGTTCCATATGAGTCCACCATACCTACCTATGTGCGGTATCTACCTGCCGTTCCAAGTAAATTTGCATGTGCCACTCTCTAAATCTTAAAGAAATAATCTGTTTTGCGTGCCCGAACTGCTCATGTAGTGACAGGGGGCTATCAGTATCTTCCATGCTAGGCGTGTTATCCTCGATATGTGTTTATTTACTATCATTCACGAGAAAGGGGCCGGTAATTGGAATTCCGAGTTCCATGCTCAAATCGAAAAGATAATTGCAAACAAAACTCCCCCAGGATTGATGTTGGTATGGACGGTACCCGAGGATTCGATTAGCCGTGGAGTGTGATTGATTGGTGGTGGGGGAGTCAAAACTTTACTTTTCTGTTTGGGAACCGCCTATAGCATGTGTAGCGTGGAAGATGTTGAGAACTCTTAGTCATTGCATTGACAATGAAAGCATGCCACCCAAAATTATTATCTCTGTCTTTAAAGCTTGAGCTCTGGCACCTCTGCAAATCAATGCTTCCCTCTGCGAAGGGCCTGTCTATTTATGTTCCTGTTGAGTCATCCTCCTCTTATAAAAGCACCAATTAGAGAGCACCTCTATCATTTTTATGCTTTGCTTTTAACTGTGTTGAGTATGACTCTGACTGGATCTTCTTTGCCATGAATTACAATGTTTAGTCAGCCCTTGGTCTTTGAAGGTGCCCTGCATTTATGATTTGCGGTCTCAGAAAGAGCTAGTGAGATACCATCTGTTCGCACTGCTTCATGTTGTTTTGATTGAAGTGTTGACATTTGAGGCTTATTATTATTTGCTCGCTAGTTGATTATGCCATTGATATGAGTTTACCGTGAGACCTAGATGTCATTTTCTTATGTGGTTTGCTTGTGATCTTGCTGAAACTCTGGATATGAGTTAGACATATTTGCAACAACAAGATCAAACCGAGTTCGTCAAAGTTTTTCTTTTGTCTCTTTTAGTTTGTCAACTGAATTGCTTGAGGACAAGCAAGGCTTTAAGCTTGGGGGAGTTGATACGCCTCCGTCGTATCTACTTTTCCGAACTCTTTTGCCCTTGTTTTGGACTCTAATTTGCATGATTTGAATGGAACTAACCCGGACTAACGCTGTTTCCAGCAGAATTGCCATGGTGTTGTTTTTGTGCAGAAATAAAAGTTCTCGGAATGACCTGAAAATTTAGGGAGAATTTTTCTGGAATTAATGAAAAATACATGCGCAAAGATCCACTGGAGGAGGTGAGCCAATGCGCCACATGCCCAGGGGGCGCGGCCACCCCCCAGGCCGCACCAACCAGGTTTGTGGGGCCCACGAGGCTCCACCGCCTCCAAACTCAGCTCTATATATTCCGTTTCGCACGGAAAAAAAAATCAGAGAGAAGGATTCATCGCGTTTTATGATACGGAGGCGCCGCCACTTCCTGTTCTTCATCTGGAGTCCGTTCTGGGCTCCGGAGAGGGGAAATCGTCACCATCGTCATCATCAACCTTTCTCCATCGCCAATTCCATGATGCTCTTCACCGTTCGTGAGTAAACTCATCGTAGGCTTGTTGGACGGTGATGAGTTGGATGAGATCTATCATGTAATCGAGTTAGTTTTGACGGGGATTGATCCCTAGTATCCACTATGTTCTGAGATTGATGTTGCTACTACTTTGCCATGCTTAATGCTTGTCTCTATGGCCCGAGTGCCATGATTTCAGATCTGAACCTATTATGTTGTTGCCAATATATGTGTGTTTTAGATCCTATATTGCAAGTTGTAGTCACCTACCATGTGTTATGACCCGACAACCCCGGAGTGACAATAGCCGGAACCACTCCTGGAGATGACCATAGTATGAGGAGTTCATGTATTCACCAAGTGTTAATGCGTTGGTCCGGTTCTTTATTAGAAGGAGAACCTTAATATCCCGTAGTTTCCATTAGGACCCCGCTGCCACGGGAGGAATTGACAATAGATGTCATGCAAGTTCTTTTCCCTAAGCACGTATGACTACATACGGAATACATGCCTACATTAGATTGACGAACGGGGGCTAGTTACTTATCTCTCTGTGTTATAGTTGTTACATGATGAATCACATCTGGCATAATCATCCATCAGCGATCCAATGCCTACGAGTCTTTTACTACTGGTCCTTGCTACGTTACTTTGTCGCTACTACTGTTGCTACTGCTATTACTCTGCTGCTACTGGTTACTGCTGTTACTTGCTGATGTTGTCACTACTGGTGTTCCTTGCTACTGCTATCACTACTGCTGTTACTTGTTACTTTGCTGCTACCTGTTGTAAGACTTTTCTGGCGCCATTGATACAACAAGTTAGGAATAGTCTGCCGTCAACAGATCTTTTTCTGGCACCGTTGCTATCATACCACTTTGCTACTAATACTTTGCTTGCGGACACTAATCTTTCAGGTGTGGTTGAATTGACAACTCAGCTGCTAATACTTGAGAATATTCTTTCACTTCCCCTTGAGCCGTATCAATAAATTCGGGTTGAATACTCTACCCTCGAAAACTGTTGCAATCCCCCACACTTGTGAGTTATCACACGGCCGGCACCGGAATCCTCTCCGGATCCAGGTGCCAGCCATGCGGCAGCGTGACGTCGGGGTTAGGGAGTGCGACACGGTGCTTCCGGTGCCACCGCGCTTGGTGCACAGGGACGCTCACGCGTTGGCGAGGCAGGGAAAAATACGGCGGGGAGGTGGCGCGGGGGAAGCGCGGGGCCTTGCCCTTGTTTGGGAAGACGCTGACCATGTTGGGCTAGGGTTTCGGTTGCCGAGGAGGTGGCGAGGTTGGGAGGGGCGGGTTTTGTAAGCGGGTGGCAGAACCCACCGCACGCTCGGAATAAAAAATGGCGGCCGCGGTTGCCGACGCGTGGGCCCGAGGATGGAGGTCATCGTAAATTAGGTTGACCATGGTGGTTGGGGGCGGACACCAAGGGGCGCGCGGGCGTCCGCTTCGTGTCTGCGCCGACGCATATCAGTCCCAAATTTGGGCCTGAAATGGGTCGCCGCGGACGCGTTTTGGCAATGGGTCAGCGCGTTGGGCCATCTTTTTTGTCCGCGCCCACCCAAATGTACGGCGGCGGACGAAATGGGTCACCCCATTGGAGTTGCTCTTAGGTCTTAGAGCAACTCCAATGGGGTGGCCTATTTTGTCTCCCTTGTCGGTTTGGGTACGTGCGAACAAAAGTGATGGCCCAACGCGTCAATCCATGTAGAAAAGACGTCCGTTCCGTGTTCGCGCCGACCCATTTCTGCCCCAAATTTGGGACAGAAATGCGTTGGTGTGGACGCGAAGCGAACGCGCGCGCGCCCCCTTGGTGTCCGCCCCAACCACTACGGTCAACATAATTTATGACGGGCACCCTCCTCGGGCCCACGTGTCAGCGACCGTGGTCAGCCTTTTTTAATCCGAGCGTGCGGTGGAGTTCGACCATCTGCTTCCAGACCCCCCCCCATCTCCATCTCATCACCCCTTTGTTTCCTCGTCGGCAACCCAAGAGCCATGGACAAATGCGACAACCTCGTCGTCTATGCCCGTGCAATGCTCCTGGAGGAAGTCGCCTACCTGTAGGCTGAGAGGGCGATGCACCAGGCGCACGAACGCACCCGTGCTACGCCCGGCTTCGCCCAGAACACCCTTGTCGTCTACCCCCGTGTGCTGCTTCTGGAGGAGGCAGCCTACCTCCATGCTAAGATGGTGTTGCGCCTGGCAAAGGAGCGCGCATGTGCTACGCCACTGTCGCCACGAGCACTGCCCGCGCCGGCATAGCCCGCCCCGCTCAGGCGCAACCCGACCTTAGTTCCTTATGGCACTGCCCATGAAGTGCCTTACGGGAATCAAAGTCGGTTCCGGTTAGTGTGGGAACATAAGCAGATTTCTAGACACCAAGAAGAAAAGGTTCAGCGGGATGAAATCTCATGATTGTCACGTGATGATGACGCGGATACTCCCGGTTGCCACTAGAGGGATAATGGACACGCACGTCCGTGAGACGCTAACTGGTCTCTGCAACTTCTTCGACGTTATCTCTCGAAAGTCCATCGGTGTGAAGCAACTACAAAGTCTATAGGAAGAGATCGTTGTCATACTATGTGAGCTTGAGATGTACTTCCCGCCCACGTTCTTTGACGTCATGGTGCATCTGTGTGTCCACATCGTGGACGACTTCATCGACATCGGGCCGACGTTCCTTCACAACATGATGCCGTTCGAGAGGATGAATGGGGTCATCAAAGGATTCATTCATAATATATCCCGTCCCCGGGGAGCATCGTCCAGGGGTATCTGACCGAAGAGTGCATCTTCTTTTGTGAGAATTATGTAGGAAAAGAAGACCATGTTATTGGTTTGTCCGTCAACAAGAACCATGGGGGGCTCGGAGGAGAAGGTCACAACAACGGCCGGAGGGAATTGCACGTGGACTACTCGGATCGACGGGACGACTTTGACAGGGCTAACTTAGTAGTGCTACAACACCTTCGTGTGGTAGATGATTATGTGACACTACACAAAGAAATCATCGCAAAGAAGTACCGTGATCAGGGAATGCGCAAGACGGATGACGAAATTACTGTAGAGCACAACGCCACTTTCTTGCGTTAGTTCAAAGAGCAGGTTCGTGCTAATCCCTCGGAAAAGGGTAGTGCGGACAGGTTTCTCATACATGTCTTAGCACATGGCTCCGCGCCCAAACTCGTGTCCTATGAGGCATACGCTATCAACGGGTACACGTTCTACACGGAGGCCAAAGACATGGAAAATGATTACCAGAACTCAGGGGTGACGATTGAATGTGTGACCGACTCCAATGGCACAACTAAAAGATTCTATGGAAGGATCGAAGAGATCTGGGAGTTTGACTATGCTGGAAGGCACGATGCGACGATGTTCCGTGTCAGGTGGGCTAAGACCGTCGTAAGAGAAAACAAGTATTTCACTACCATGACTATACCCGACTCAAAGAGCGCTACCGTGAATGTTAACGTCATCGTCAAAACTGAGCCATGGATACACGCTAAGCACGTGACACAATGCTTCTTCATAACTGACCCGACCAATCCCAGCTGTGTTGTCGTGAGGAGAGGCAAAAGGAACATCGTCGGAATGGATGGAGTTGCCAACGAGGAAGACTATGACCAATACGGCAACCCGATGATGGAAGATGACGATGACAATGAAGCGTACGTGAAACGAAGAATCAAGACTACATTACCTAAGAAAAATCATACTCCATGGTGCCGGAAAAGAACAATCAACACAATGAACAAGAAAGGAAAGAAGCTCAACGTGAAACGTCTTCGACGCAGCTGAGAAACAATCATTTATATATGTGTATGTATTTTGTGTACGAAACAACACATGGTTCCGGTAATATTCGCGCAGTGTGGGAGGGAGACGTTCTCGTCGTCGACTACATGCGTGGCAGGCCGTCGGGAGAAAAACAAACAAAACAAAAGGGAGAAAGCAATACAAAAGAAAAAGAAAAGTAAACAGAAAAGGAAAGGATAATAATAAAAAGGAAATAAAAGTAATAAAAATAAAATAATAAAGAAACATAATCAAAAGAAAGTAATAAAGAAAATATAGAAAATATACTTAGCAGTAGCGCTGGATTGGTTCCAGCGCTACTCTAAGTTACCAGTAGCGCTGGTTGTAACCCGACACTACTACTAAATAACCTAGAACATTTAGTAGTAGTGCTCGGTTAGAACCAGCTCTACTGCTAACTTAGGAGTAGCGCTGAAACCTATCCATCGCTACTGCTACCTCTGGTTAACCCGACCTAAAAGCCCCTAACTCCCCCTGTCCCTCCACTGCTTCCCTCTCCCCCTTTCCCACGAACGCTCCACTCCCCCCGACATCGGCGCCGCGTGCCGCAGCCCTCCCCGCCCCCTCCAAGCCCTCCCGCTCCATTAAGCCCCCAGCCTCCAATGTTGCGCCTCTCCACACCCCCAATGTTGCGCCTCTCCTCCCCCCTGGCCAACCTCGCCCCCAATGTTGCATCTCTCCTCGCCCCCAATGCTGAGCTCGTCGATGCATGGGGCGTCACCGGAGGTGGTTTGTGTTGGAAATATGCCCTTGAGGCAATGATAAATAGTTATTATTATATTTCCTGTTTGAAGATAATCATTTATTATCCATGCTACAATTGTATTGAATGAAAACATAGATGCATGTGTGGATACATAGACAAAACAATGTCCCTAGCAAGCCTCTAGTTGGCTAGTCAGTTGATCAATGATAGTCAAGATTTTCTGGCTATATGCAAGTGTTGTCACTTGATAACTAGATCACATCATTAGGAGAATCATGTGATGGACTAGACCCAAACTATGAACGTAGCATATTGATCGTGTCATTTTATTGCTATTGTTTTCTGCGTGTCAAGTATTTATTCCTATGACCATGAGATCATATAACTCACTGGCACCGGAGGAATACCTTGTGTGCATCAAACGTCACAACGTAACTGGTTGACTATAAAGGTGTTCTAGAGGTATCTCCGAAGGCGTCCGTTGAGTTAGTATGGATCAAGACTAGGATTTGTCACTCCGTGTGACGGAGAGGTATCTTGGGGCCCACTAGGTAATACAACATCACACACAAGACTTGCAAGCAATGTGACTAAGTGTAAGTCACATAATCTTGTATTACGGAACGAGTAAAGAGACTTGCGAGTAACGAGATTGAAATAGGTATGCGAATACCGACGACCGAATCTCGGGCAAGTAACATACCGAAGGACAAAGGGAATGACATACGAGATTATATGAATCCTTAACACTGAGGTTCAACCGATAAGATCTTCGGAGAATATGTAGGATCCAATATGGGCATCCAGGTCCCGCTATTGGATATTGACCGAGGAATGCCTCAGGTCATGTCTACATAGTTCTCGAACCCGCAGGGTCTGCACACTTAAGGTTCGGCGATGTTTTAGTATAGTTGAGTTATATGTGTGGTTACGAATGTTGTTCGGAGTCCCGGATGAGATTACGGACGTCACTAGGGTTTCCGGAATGCTCCGGAAAGGAAGATTGATATATAGGATGGTTTCATTTGGTCACCGCAAAGTTTCGGGCAATTTCGATAGTGTACCGGGAGTGACGAATGGGTTCTGGGTGTTCACCGGGAGGGGCCGACCCACCTGGGAGTGAGCCCAAGGCCCTAGGGCGGCACCACAAGTCCTTAGTGGTCTGGTGGAGTCATCCCAGGAGGGATATGGTGCCACATAAGAAAATACCAAGAGAAAAGAAAAAGAAAAAGGAAAGAGGGAGGTGGGAAGGAAGAGGAGGACTCCTCCTTCCCAAAACGAATTGGAGGAGGAATCCTCCTCCTCCTGGCGGTCGGCGCACCTTGAGGGACTTGTCCTTCATGGCTAGCCCCTTCTCATCCCTCCTATATATAGTGGTGGTGTCATGGTTTTGTCACGGCAGATGTCCTCGTGAAAGGACTTAAAGATGGAGCCATCGCACCTTGGTGGCGACTCACAGGGGGTGAGCGAAAGCGAGACTCAGATTTACCCAGGTTCGGCCCTTCGTGAGGAGGTAAAAGCCTACATCCTGCTTTGCGTAGATTGATGATGGTTTAGACTACACGGAGGGCGTAACTCGCCTGACCTAGCTCTCAATTCTCCATAACTCGCCTGACCTTTCCCCGGAACTCGCCTTTATATACAGGTCGAGGCCCTAGGGTTTACAAAGTCGTGTTATCCTACACTTGGTAGTTTTCCTTATCTCTAAGTCGTCGTGCTCCTCACGATCGAGAGCTTCCTTGACGTTCCATCATCCATACAGTCTTCTCGAACCGCCCCACAACTTCTGGGCCATTGGACACATGGCCAAAGGTGAGTCGCCCCGTTGGTGACCCGGCCCATTAAGGGCAGGTTACCAACAGGTAACATCCCGACCATTAGGCCCCAGATTGTCACGAATTCATTCGTGTCAATAAACTCCCTTCAATCTTGGGGCGACTCTCCTTATTTCCAGCCTTCGGTGAATGCTCAGCCGGCATTCGTGCCACTCTAACCTGAGTCGCCATACAACATTAAAGGGTGTCGCCTCAGCTCCTCGGTTCCAGTTCCCAAACACTGTAACTGTCAGCGAATCTTTCGCCCATAATTGTTTATCCCGAAAATATAGGCGCCATCATTGTGTTTACTGACTTGTCACCTCGATTCCCGCATTGACAGCCTCGTTTCCCGATCTTGCTCCTTAAATAACGAGAGAAATGGGGGGGAAAAGGAGCCTCGTCACCTACCCCCATTCCACCTTCGTCTCCGTGCACCGGCCTCCCGACATGGTCTCCGAGCTCCAGCGTCCCGGCATCATCCTCGGCTCCATCGCCTGGCACCATCCTCGGCTCCGGGAGTCTTTCTCCATCGACCGCGGCTCTCCCGGCGGCAAGGAACACGAAGGCCCGAGCCTCCATTCCCGGCGGCGATCCCTTGTCGTCAGGTACACTTCTTCCCTTTCTTAGGTGCAAACCAGGACCTCCATGGTCGTAGCTCTTAACTCCATGGCAGGATGAATACATCTAGATATGTTAGATCTACCCCTCGTTGCCATGATTAGCTTCAGATTGCAATAGGCATCGACCATTTTAATCTCAACCTCCCGCTAGTTCAAACCCGTGCTATGTTGGACAGCCTTGTAGTTGTACTATGCGCGCAGTTTATCGCCATTACCTCGGATGATATTTCCTTATTTTTTACTTGTCTGTAGATCCATAGCTTTCCGCCTATCCATAGGAACATGTTTTTTCACCCTTTGAGAATATTTCTAAGGACAAGAACGTTTTCAAGAGTCACCTTTTAACTTCAGCCTTCATGGCGACTCAGTTTAATTACTGTAGTCAGGACGCCCCTTTCTTTCAGTCTGGTGGGCGAGTTACTAAACCCTTTTGTGTACACCATGGACCCATACCAGCGGGTTAGAATATTTTCTAATCTTTGCCGAGTCGCCTCGCACTCCATTTTTTTGTAGTCATGGCCATCACGAAGTGTGATTGGTTGCCAACCAAAGTCGACGATGCCACACTCGAGAAATACGTTGAGGCGGGTCTCCTTGACAGTAAAGAGATTATTGCTTGGAGAACCGCCCCGGGCGAGCCGATTCCCAACCCGGGGCCAGGAGAAGTGGTGATCTTCACCGACTACCTCGAGCGTGGATTCAAGCCGCCTGGATCAAAGTTCTTCCGAGACGCCCTGCACTTCCTCAACCTTCATCCTCAAGACCTAGGACCCAATTCCATCACCAATCTATGCCAATTCCAGGTCTTCTGTGAAGTGTACTTACAGAAAGAACCATCAATCCCTTTGTTCTGGAACTTCTTCCACTTAAACCGCCAGACCGAGTTCTCCAACGGTCCTAACCATGAGCTTGGAGGGGTCAACGTTCAGAGACGCCGCGAGCGTGCATTCCCGGCAGTTGTTTTGCCCAGCCACCCCAAAGGATGGGCCGAGTCATGGTTCTACTGCAAGAACACTCCTCCACCAGGCGAGAACCCTCTTCTGGGTTTTAGAGCGGATAGCTTGCCTATGGATTTCAAATTCCCTGACAAGCTTACTTAAGAAGAAGAGTCGGAGTTCATTCCACTTTTTTCAGATCTAAAATTCTTATACAACAACGGGCTCATCGGGATCGACCTGTTCCGCTGCTGGATAGAGTGGAATATCCTTCCCTTGAGCCACCGCGACGGGTTGATGTATGATTATGATGGCACTTTAGAGCATCCACAGCGCGCCAGTCGTCGCCAACTTTCAGAGAGCGAAATCGTCGGAGTCATCAAGAGATTAACTCGCGAGTTTGTGGAAGAATGTGCCAAGATTGGCCTTAGAGGCTTCTGCCGTACCAACCTGGTGCCTCCAGTAAGAATATAAGCCCCCAAGGGCCGGGTCATCTTTTTTTTAAAGATGATCCGGGTCTTGTAATAGAAAACTTCAACCTGTAGCCCCCAAGGGCCGGGTCATCTTTTTAGAAGATGAGACGGGTCTTGTAATAGAAAACTTCAACCTGTAGCCCCCAAGGGTCGGGTCATCTTTTTAGAAGATGGGCCGGGTCTTGTAATAGAGAACTTCAACCTGTAGCCCCCCCAGGGTCGGGTCATCTTTTTAGAAGATGAGCCGGGTCTTGTAATAGAAAACTTCAACGTGTAGCCCCCAAGGGCCGGGTCATCTTTTTTAGAAGATGGGCCGGGTCTTGTATGTGGTATGATTTTTTGATAAAAGATCATGCATTAGCCCCCAAGTGTCAGGAGTATTGCTTGCAAAAATTCTGAGACTTGTCTCCCCAAATATTATGTGCAGGAGTCTATGGCCCAGAGTGAGGCGGCGGTAGCCGGCTTAAAGAAGAATTTGACTGGTCAGCAGGATGCTTACTCTGGGCTAGAGGCTAAATTCCGCTTGCTGCAGGCCAAGTTAGAAAAAATGAAGGCTGACCAGGAGAAGTTTGAGAAGAAAGCCAACACCGACCAAGCCGCCATGTTGAAGCGTGCTGAACAAGGAGAAGAAAAACTGAAAGCCGCCCAACACGAGCTGACTCGCTTGAAAAAGCATATATCCAATATGATAGTCGCCATATTTGGTAAGTTTGATCGCTGAACTTCTTTTGACTAACCGGGTTGGGATCAAAAAATCTCCAAATACTTATGCCACTGTTGCACGTGCCCGAGCCGTCAAGCTGCCAGACGACTGTATGACTAAATTGAGAGCCATATACACCTTTGCTGAGCAGCTGTACACGGGAGGCGTGTTATCAATCAAGGCGGTGATGGGCAGTAAGGACCCAACAATGACCATCAAGCAAATGCTCAGCTTCTTGTCCACGCTGCCTCCGCAAGTAGAAGAACTAAAGAGATCAGCCGCCCGCCAGGTCTGTTGAACACCCTAAGTCGGTGCCTTGCGTATGCCCCGGAACTTAAAACCAAGGAAATTGTCGCCGGCTACCCCGAGCTGAAGGTTGATGGCACAGAATTCACCGAAGTGGATTATAAGTAGACCTTCGTAGAATCGCGCTACGCGACGACTCAATTGGCGGCGAGTTTTGATCTGAAAAAGTATCAATCCGCCTATGATGAGAATAAAAAGAAATTGACGCCTCCTTCATATCAGATTGCTAGCTTGGTTCCCAGCCGCCCTAGGAATCCTTTTAATCTTGACTTGGACTTGTCTCACTTCCTGGCTGAGGAGGATGAGTTCATCGCCTTGTCCAAGTGTAATTGGAAACTTGGCGACTTACGAATTGAAAGCGGAGAAAGCTCAAGGCAAGGCGACTCGGCGGCGACTTGACTCACCCATGGATTCTTCCTTTGCTGGGGAATGATACCCATTTTGGCCACGAGAGCCATGTAATTATCTTGCTAGTGTGTGTGAAACACCAAACACGCCATATTGTCTTTTGGATGGAACCTTCTTGTAGTCCCTGAACCTTTTTATGATTCGCCTGCGACTTTTGCATGAATCAAGCAATGGCTCCAAATTTATCCTAGTATGTTAGGAAAACAATACCTTTATTTCAGCAAGTGAATGTCCAGGAATAAACCAGCCCCCTGAATCATGGCGAGAGATAAACCAGCCCCCGGGTTCGGAAAACATGAGCCGGGGCGAGTTATAATCAAGGCAAGTTCAAAAGAAAAGTTTATCGACTGAATGAGTTTCGATAGGATAAGACGAGTCTAAATAACTCTAGTGTTACCCTTGGGAAGCTTTTTAAGAAAGCTTTGTTATTTTAGACCGGCTGATCAGGCACGAGTCAAGCTTCTGTGAAGCGGATTCGATGAACCAACGGTTTCTCTATTTTACATGTGTGACTCTGGCTGGTACCATTTATGTTTTAACCAAGACGAGTTCAGGGTCCAAATAACAGATTGACTCGTCTTGAGTACATAGGTCCATGTGGTGACTTGTTCAACACATAGTCCAGTATAACCATTTGTAATGCGGTAATTTTTCGCTAGCCAAGAGGGTATTCAGGCTGAACTCAATGAGTGGAAGCCCCTAAGTGACCTACGGTTTAGGAAGAAACCACACATAGGATTACAGAAGCGTATACGCTCTTACTGCAAAACGACTTGGGGACTAGTAGCCCCCAAGTAAGCCGGTTTACTTCTCAAAAAACCATATAAGGTGCCTATGTTTGAACCGTGCGACATGGCAACTTTTGGTCCTCTTTGGCTTACCAGCATCCAGTTTTGAAATAAGTGCAGCATGGCGACTTATGCTCTTTGATGCTGATAGCGTTCATGTTTGGGCGACTTATAGAACAATAAAGACTCATGCTTTCAAAAGCTGAAACGGCAAAGGTCCCCGAAATTCGTGGGTGCCGGCTTTATTGCTTTCATAATTCATGTATTACAAAAACTTGATAAAATAGAAAAAGGGGACCCCGTGACTCTAGGTATAATAAGGCCGCAGATGGGCTGTGTTCCAGGGGCGAGTTGTCTCAACCTCCGTGGTTGGTCGATCTGGACGAAGATCCATCAAATAGTAGGAGTCGTTCCGAAGATTCTTGCTGATGACAAAAGGTCCCTCCCATGGGGGAGACAACTTGTGCATACCGGTATGATCTTGAATCAAATGGAGCACTAAGTTGCCTTCTTGGAAAGCTTGGCTCTTGACCCGGCGGCTATGATAACGGCGTAAATCCTGTTGATAAATTGCCGACCGTGACGCGGCCAAGTCACGTTCCTCCTCCAAGGCGTCCAGCAAGTCTTGCCGTGCTGACTCGTTATCCTTCTCTACGTAAGCGGCGACTCACGGAGAATCATGTTTGATGTCGCTTGGTAACACCGCCTCCGCCCCATAGACCAGGAAGAAGGGAGTAAAACCCGTGGAGCGGTTTGGAGTCGTCCTGATACTCCACAGAACTGATGGCAATTCCTCAACCCAACATCCTGGCGTGCGTTCCAAGGGCATCATGAGTCGGGCCTTAATCCCTCGTAATATTTCCTGATTCGCCCTCTCTGCCTGTCCATTAGACTGGGGGTGCGCCACCGCAGAAACATCAAGTCGGATATGCTCCCATGAGGAGAACTCTTCCATTGCACCTTTGGTTAGGTTGGTACCATTATCTGTAATGATACTATGTGGATATCCAAACTGGAAAATTAGCTTTTCAAGAATTTGACAGCCGTCTCGGCGTCACAACTGCTAACAGGTTCTGCTTCCACCCATTTGGTAAATTTGTCAACTGCCACCAACAGATGAGTCTTTTTATTAGACGACATTTTGAAAGGGCCGACCATATCGAGCCCCTAGACTGCAAACGGCCAAGTGATTGGTATCATCCGCAATTCCTGAGCCGGCACATGCGTGTGTCGCCCAAACTTCTGGCAGCCATCACATCGGCGAACGATTTCCTCCGCTCTGCGTGAGCCGTCAACCAATAGAACCCATGCCTGAAAGCTTTAGAAACCAAGGATCGCGATCCAGCATGATGACCACAGTCGCCCGCATGAATCTCATTGAGGATCATACAGCCTTCCTCAGAAGAAACACATCTTTGGAATACTCCTGAGATGCTACGCTTATGCAACTCGCCATTATGTATGACCATAGATTTGCACCGGCGGATAACTTGTTGAGCTAGCAACTCATCGGCAGGTAACTCGCCTCTGGTGAGATACGCCATATAGGGAGTCGCCCAATCCGGAGTAGCGTGAAGAGCCGCCACAAGTTGAGATTCAGGGTCTGGTACCGTCAGGTCTTCTTTCAAAGGCAGTTTTACTGACGGGTTATATAATATATCCAAAAAGACATTGGGAGGAACCGGCTTACGTTGTGAACCAAGGCGGGAAAGAGCGTCCACTGCTTCATTAAGTTGTCGATCGATGTGATCCACTCAGTAGCCACTGAAATGACTCGCCACGTCCGAAACAGCCCGTCTGTAAGCCGCCATCAAAGGGTCTTGTGAATCCCAAGTGCCAGAAACCTGCTGCGCCACCAGATCGGAATCGCCCAAGCATCTCACTCTTGTGAGGTTCATCTCCTTGGCGAGTCGCAAACCATGAAGCAAAGCTCCGTACTCTGCTGCATTGTTAGTACATGGAAACATGAGTCGGAGGACATAGCAAAACTTGTCACCGTGAGGCGAAGTTATCACCACGCCAGCCCCCGAGCCTTCCAACTGTCTGGACCCATCAAAGTAGATGGTCCAATATGTAAGATCTGGTCTTTCCTCAGTGATTTGTAACTCGGTTCAATAATTGATGAAGTCCACGAGCGCTTGAGACTTGATAGCCGTCCGAGGTGTATACCGAATCTGATGAGGACCCAGCTCGATGGCCCATTTAGCAATCCGTCCAGTGGCCTCTCGGTTATGTATAATGTCGTCGAGGGGAGCGGAGCTGACGACCGTGACCGGGTGTTCCTGAAAATAATGCTTCAACTTTCGACTCGCCATGAACACCCCAAAAACCAACTTCTGGCAATGTGGGTAACGTTGCTTGGAGAGAGTAAGGACTTCGCTGATGAAGTATACCGGCCTTTGGATGGGGTATTCCCTCCCTTCCTCATTTCGCTCGACAACTATTGCCACGCTGACGGCTCTGGAATTAGCTGCAATGTACAGGAGCATAGGCTCTTTGTCTGCCGGGGCCGCTAGCACCGGCGGGTTAGCTAATTGCTGATTCAAGGCTTTGAAAGCATCATTGGCCTCATCTGTCCACACGAAACGATCGGTCTTCTTGAGTAGCTGATAGAGAGGGATGGCCTTCTCCCCAATGCGACTTATGAAACGGCTCAAAGCCGCGCTTCGACCCGCCATGCGCTGTACTTGGATGACGTTGGCTGGTTTCCAAGCGAAGTAATCGCGACAATCTTCTCTGGGTTGGCCTCGATTCCTCGTTCTGACACCAAGAAACCCAAAAGCTTCCCCACTGGGACACCAAACACACACTTGGTGGGGTTGAACCTCATCTGGTAAACACGCAGGTTGTCGAATGTTTCTTTGAGATCTTCCAACAGCGACTCCTTGCGATGAGATTTGACCATGATGTCATCCACGTAAGCATGGATGTTACGGCCTATCTGGCTGTGTAGGCAGTTCTGGATGCAGCGCTGGTAAGTCGCCCCCGCGCTTTTAAGCCCAAATGGCATGGACACATAACAGAAAGCTCCAAAAGGGGTTATGAAGGATGTCTTTTCCTGATCCGCCACCGCCATTTTTATCTGGTGGTATCCTGAGTAAGCGTCCAAGAAGCACAGACGTTCGCAACCCACCGTCGAGTCAATGATTTGATCAATGCGAGGAAGGGCGAACAGATCCTTTGGGCAGGCTAAATTAAGGTCCGTGTAATTGATGCACATACGGAAAGTGTCGTTCTTCTTGAGTACCAAGACTGGGTTAGCCAGCCACTCCGGGTGAAAAACCTCGATGATGAACCCGACGGCAAGGAGCCGGGCCACTTCTTCTCCAATCGCCTTACGACGCTCTTCGTTAAACCGGCGGAGGTACTGCCGCACTGGCTTAACCTTGGGGTCAGTATTGAGATGGTGCTCAGCGAATTCTCTCGGCACAACCGGCATGTCAGAAGGTTTCCATGCAAAGATGTCCCGATTCTCGCGGATGAATTCGATGAGCGCGCTTTCCTATTTGGGGTCAAGACCTGCCCCAATAGTGAACTGCTTGGTTGAGTCACCCGGCGTAAAATCAATGACTTTGGTGTCGTTTGTTGGTTTGAACTTGAGGGGCGGCTCAGAATCGACAATCGGCTTTTTGAGCGGCGTCATGTCTCCCGGGTCGACGCGGTATGGGTGAAACTTAAGATCCTCGGCCGCACAAGTTGACTCGGCATAGGCGACATCTCCTTCCTCGCATTCTTGGGCTATTTTTCTGTCGCCGTGGACGGTGATGGGACCCTTGGGTCCAGGCATCTTGAGCTTGAGATAAACATAACATGGGCGGGCTATGAACTTGGCGTAAGTCGGTCGTCCAAACAGCGCATGGTAGGGTCTCTTGATCTTGACCACCTCGAACAAGAGAGACTCGCTCGTGTAGTTTGATTTCATGCCAAAAGCCACATTTAGTTTGATCCGCCCAATGGGGTACGCCGACTTACCAGGCACAATATCGTGGAAAACCGTGGACGATGGCATCAGGTCCTTTGCTACTGCAACAAAAGACCTTCCAATGGTGCCAGAAATAGGAGTGTTGCTTGATACTCCTCAGCAACGGCACCAGGAATCCTTCAGCTGCGGCTACGCCTTAAGGGACTTCCTAGGCAAGTATGCAAAGGATTTCCCCCGTGGCCTTGGAGCCTTGCGTTGGTGTTCCCTCGAAGCGGAAAGGGTGATGTAGCGTAGCAGTGGTAAGTATTTCCCTCAGTTTGAGAACCAAGGTATCAATCCAGTGGAGGAGTATCTCAAGATCCTGCACAAACACAAAAGCTTGCTCCCAACGCTATGAAGGGGTTGTCAATCCCTTATAGATTGTTTGCCAAGTGAGAACTGAAAGCAACAAAGTAACAAAGCAAAGTAAAAGCGGAGGTGTAAACGATGGATGTGAATAGACCCGGGGGCCGTAGTGTTTACTAGTGGCTTCTCTCATGAAAGCAAGTAGACGGTGGGTGAACAAATTACTGCCGAGCAATCGATAGAATCGCGCAAAGTCGTGACGATATCTATGCAATGATTATATCTATAGGCATCACGTCCAAAACAAGTAGATCGATACTTTTTGCATCTACTACTATTACTCCACACGTCGACCGCTATCCAGCATGCATCTAGTGTATTAAGTCGATAAGAACAGAGTAACGCCTTAAGCAAGATGATATGATGTAGAGGGATAATCTCAAACCAATGATAAAACCCCATCTTTTTACCCTTGATGGCAACTACTTGATGTGTTCCTTGTTGCCCCTACTTTCACTAGGAAAGGTCACCACATGGTAGAACCCAAAACCAAGCACTTCTCCCATTGCAAGAACCATAGATCTAGTTGGCCAAACAAAACCCAACACTCGGAGAGACTTACAAGGATATCAAATCATGCATATAAGAAATCAGCAAAGACTCAAATATATATCATACATAATCTGATCACAAATCCACAATTCATCGGATCTCGACAAACACACCGCCAAAGAAGATTACATCGGATAGATCTCCATGAAGATCATGGAGAACTTTGTATTGAAGATCCAAGAGAGAGAAGAAGCCATCTAGCTACTAACTACGGACCCGTAGGTCTGAAGTGAACTACTCACGAGTCATTGGAGGGGCGATGATGATGATGATGAAGAAGCCCTCCAACTCCAAAGTCCCCTCCGACAGGGCGCCAAGAAGGGTCTCCAGATGAGATCTCGCGGAAACGGAAGCTTGCGGCGGCGGAAAAGTATTTTCATGGCTCCCCTCATTTTTTGTTGAATATTTGGGAATATATAGGCCAAGGATCTAGGTCATGGGGCGGCCAGGGAGGCAACAAGCCCTCACACCGCCGCCTCCCCCTTGGTGGCGGAGTGGGAGCTTGTGGGCTCCCTGGAGCCCACCTGGCTTGGCCCAGAGGCCCCGTGATCTTCTTCCGTTTGGGAAAAAATCATTTCGGGGTTTTTATTCCGTTTGGACTCCGTTCCAAAATCAGATCTGAAAAGAGTCAAAAACACAGAAAAAACAGGAACTGGCACTTGGCACTGAATTAATAAGTTAGTCCCAAAAAAGATATAAAAAGGTACATAAAACATCCAAAGAAGACAAGATAACAGCGTGAAACCATCAAAAATTATAGATACGTTTGAGACGTATCAAGCATCCACAAGCTTAACTCCTGCTCGTCCTCGAGTAGGGAAGTGGTAAAGAATGAATATTTGATGCTTTCATGCTACCTAGCATAGATGTCCTTTGTAATTCCTCTTATGTGACGTGAATGTTCAGATCCATTAGATTCAAAACAATAGTTTGCTATTAACGTGGAAACAATAATAATTCAAGCAAACTAGCAAGGTAATCATGAACTTTCAAAATAACAAGGCCAAAAGGAAGTTATCCCTACAAAAGCATATAGTCTGGCTATGCTCTATCATCATTGCACAACAAATTTAAATCATGCACAACCCCGGTATTGGCCAAGTAATTGTTTCACACCTTTACTTTCTCAAACCTTTTCAACTCTCACGCAATACATGAGCGTGAGCCATGGTTATAGCACTATAGATGGTGTGGAATGTGGTGGAGGTTGCAAGACAAAAAGGAGAAGATAGTCACATTAACTAGGCATATCAATGAGCTGTGGAGATGCTCATCAATAGATATCAATGTGAATGAGTAGGGATTGCCATACAAATGATGCACTAGAGCGATGAGTATGTGAAAGCTCTTAAATAAAACTAGTGGGTGTGCATCCAACTTGCTTGCTCACGAAGACCTAAGGCAATTTTGAGGAAGCCTATCATTGGAATATACAAGCCAAGTTATATAATGAAAATTTCTCACTAGCTATATGGTGGTGACAAAACGAGAGACTCTCAATCATGAAGATCATGGTGCTTAATATGCACAAGTGTGGAAAAAGTGGTAGCATTGTCCCTTCTCTCTTTTTCTCTCATTTTTTAATTTGGTGGGCTCTTTGGCCTCTTTTTTTGTGGGCTTCTTTGGCCTCTTTTATTTCCTCACATGGGACAATGCTCCATTAATGATGATCATCACACTTTCAACTCAAAACTTAGAGCAACTATGACTCTATATGGAATGCCTTCGGTAGTGTACCATGGCAATGATCTAGCATGGCATAGACATCAATGGAAACATCATGCTAGCTATATTACGATCATGCAATGGAAATGTAGACATGATGGCACATGTCATGGTGGTAGTTGCATGGCAATATATCTCGGAATGACTTTGAAAAAGCCAGAGTAGGTAGGTATGGTGGCTGTTTTGAGGGAGGCTAATGCTGAGTTTTGTGCACCGGCGAAAGTTGCACGACACTAAGAAGATAGTGATGGTGGAAGGTGAAAGTGCATCTAAACCATGGACTCAACATTAGTCATGAAGAAATCATATACTTGTTGCAAATGTTTTATTAGTAATCAAAACAAAGCATTCAACGCATACTCCCAGGGGAAGGGTTGGTAGGTATAAACCATCGCGCGATCCCGACCGCCACGCAAAGGATGACAATCAATATACTAATCATGCTCAGATTTCATCACATAGCGGTTCACCATACGTGCATGCTACGGGAATCACTACTTCAACACAAGTATTTCTAGATCCACAACACCTTACTAGCATGACTTCAATATTACCATAACCACAACTCAAAACTAATTGAGATGAATCAAACTTCTCTAACTATTCAATGCACATGAAGGTGGAAGTTTTCGTATCCCTTTGGATAACTACCCCTTTTGAGACTACTTTCAAAGCATAGATCAACTACCAAGCCACGCACCGCTATGCTCTAAAAGATATAAGTGAAGCACATAGAGCAAAAGTATCTAGCTCAAAAGATATAAGTGAAGCACATGTGAGTTGAATTGTCTACCAAAAGATATAAGTGAAGCTCGACAAAATCACGGTGTGTGCATGTATCTCTCTCTAGGTGTGCAGCAAGGATGATTGTGACACAACAAAAATAAAAGACTCCTACGATACAAGACGCTCCAAGCAAAAACACATAACATGTGGTGAATAAAAATATAGCCACAAGTAACGTTACCGATGGATTGAAGACGAGAGAGGGGATTCCTTCCCGGGGCATACTGAAGCTTAGGATTTTACGGCATCCTTGAATCTCTTGGGGTGCCTTGGGCATCCCCAAGCTTGAGCTCTTGCCACTCTTTATATCTTTGTCCATAGGAACTTCACCCAAAACTTGAAAACTTCACAACACGAAACTTAAACAGAAACTCGTGATAATATTAGTACAAGAAAACAAACCACCAATTTCTTAGGTACTGTAGCAAACTTAAATTCTACTTGTGCTGATGTTGGGTTACTGTACTTCCAATCTTCGATGGCTAATACCCCCCGATACTATCCATAGTTTCATCAAAATACGGAACCAACACAACAAAAACAGAATCTGTTAACAGCAGACCAGTCTGTAGCAATCTGTATATTTCGTATACCTCTCGTACTCCAAAACTTCTGAAAAATTCCGACAGTCTTAAGAATTTGCGCAGCAATAAGCAGTAAAAAGAATCAACTCAAAAGCTCTTACAGAAAATAATGAAAATTATTTTCGTGAGCAGAAAGTTTCTGTCTTTTCCTGCATGACCAAACGATCATCCCCAAGACTAATCATAACGGTTTTGCTTGGCACAAACGCAAAAAGAAACACAAAAAACACAATCATAACAGAATTATGAAAGTGTGGAAAACACAAAACAGAGAGAAAAAGGATAGATTCTTTGGGTTGCCTCCCAACAAGCGCTTTTGTTTAACGCCCTTAGCTAGGCAAAAAGTGATGGAATCACGTATAGTCATCTTTGGTGGTCAAACCATAAGTAGTGTGATCATTTATCATCTTAAGATTTTCATCTTTATTAGATGACTCACCACTAGCTTTAGGAACAAAAACAGGCTTGACGGTCTTTTTGAGAGTAAGATTTGGAGTATTTTGCACAACGGCAAAAGCGGAACCCAAGTTGGTTATGACATCTTCTAATTTGCCAATTCTAGAAGAATCATTAACTATAAGTTCCTTCTCCTTTAATTTTTTCAAAAAGTTTCCCACTTTGGATCCGTACTGAGTAATTTGATTGTGGATCTTTCTATCCAAACCCTCAATAAGTTCAACTGTGGCAATTTTGTTTTCAATAGCGTCAAGCCTTTGCATCACGTGTTCCAAGGTCAAGATAGTTCCATTAACCATGAGTGGGGGTGAGCCTACCAAATTCATGATAGCTCTATAGGAGTCAACAGTATGGCTCCCCAAAAAGTTCCCGCCTACAATGGTATCAAGGATATACCTATTCCAAGGAGAAATTCCAACATAGAAACTGCGAAGGAGGATGGTAGTGGATTGCTTATGAGCAGATCTACTTTGAGCATTGCAAATCCTGTACCAAGCATCCTTCAAATTTTCTTCCTCATTCTGCCTAAAATTGAGAACTTCATTTTCAGGGGTGTCGTTTGGAGTGGTGGGTCTAGCCATTGATGGACTATCTCACACACAAACGAGCAGGAAGGGAGAGTGAAACGGGCAAAGAAAATAGCAAAAAGTCAAAAGAAAACGGCGAAAGAGAAAGGCAAATGAAAACGGAAAATGTGAAGTGGGGGAGAGGAAAACGAGAGGCAACTGGCAACAAAAGTAAATGCAAGAGAAGAGTTTGTGAGACCTACTTGGATAGATCTTGATTTCTCCTCCCCGACAACGGCGCGAGAAATAGGCACATTGTCGGGAAATTATCTTGACGTGCTCATCCCCGGCAACGGCACCAGAAATACTTCTGCTACTGCAACAAAAGACCTTCCAATGGCGCCAGAAATAGGAGTGTTGCTTGATACTCCTCAGCAACGGCACCAGGAATCCTTCAGCTGCGGCTACGCCTTAAGGGACTTCCTAGGCAAGTATACAAAAGATTTCCCCCGTGGCCTTGGAGCATTGCGTTGGTGTTCCCTCGAAGCGGAAAGGGTGATGTAGCACAGCGACGGTAAGTATTTCCCTCAGGTTGAGAACCAAGGTATCAATCCGGCGAAAGAGTATCTCAAGATCCTCCACAAACACAAAACTTGCACCCAACGCTATGAAGGGGTTGTCAATCCCTTATAGATTGTTTGCCAAGTGAGAACTGAAAGCAACAAAGTAACAAAGCAAAGTAAAAGCGGAGGTGTAAAGGATGGATGTGAATAGACCCGAGGGCCGTAGTGTTTACTAGTGGCTTCTCTCATGAAAGCAAGTAGACGGTGGGTGAACAAATTACTATCGAGCAATTGATAGAACCGCGCAAAGTCGTGACGATATCTATGCAATGATTATATCTATAGGCATCACGTCCAAAACAAGTAGACCGATACTTTTTGCATCTACTACTATTACTCCACACGTCGATTGCTATCCAGCAGGCATCTAGTGTATTAAGTCCATAAGAACAGAGTAAGGCCTTAAGCAAGATGACATGATGTAGAGGGATAATCTCAAACCAATGATAAAAAACCCATCTTTTTACCCTTGATGGCAACTACTTGATGTGTGCCTTGCTGCCCCTACTGTCACTAGGAAAGGTCACCACATGGTAGAACCCAAAACCAAGCACTTCTCCCAATGCAAGAATCATAGATCTAGTTGGCCAAACAAAACCCAAGAGTCGGAGAGACTTACCAGGATATCAAATCATGCATATAAGAAATCAGCAAAGACTCAAATATATATCATAGATAATCTGATCACAAATCCACAATTCATCGTGTCTCGACAAACACATCGCCAAAGAACATTACATCGGATAGATCTCCATGAAGATCATGGAGAACTTTGTATTGAAGATCCAAGAGAGAGAAGAAGCCATCTAGCTACTAACTACGGACCCGCAGGTCTGAAGTGAACTACTCACGAGTCATTGGAGGGGCGATGATGATGATGAAGAAGCCCTCCAACTCCAAAGTCCCCACCGGCAGGGC
Source organism: Hordeum vulgare subsp. vulgare (assembly GCF_904849725.1). Lineage (NCBI taxonomy): Eukaryota > Viridiplantae > Streptophyta > Magnoliopsida > Poales > Poaceae > Hordeum > Hordeum vulgare. The sequence continues at coordinate 563,907,243 of NC_058524.1, read as the reverse complement.
GCCGGGAAGGGTCTCCAGATGAGATCTCGCGGAAATGGAAGCTTGCGGCGGCGGAAAAGTATTTTCGTGGCTCCCCTGATTTTTTGCTGAATATTTGGGAATATATAGGCCAAGGATCTAGGTTAGGGGGCGGCCAGGGAGGCCACAAGCCCTCACACCTCCGCCTCCCCCCTGGTGGCAGAGTGGGAGCTTGTGGGCTCCCTGGAGCCCACCTGACTTGGCCCAGAGGCCCCGTGATCTTCTTCCGTTTGGGAAAAAATCATTTCGTGGTTTTTATTCCGTTTGGACTCCGTTCCAAAATCAGATCTGAAAAGAGTCAAAAACACAGAAAAAACAGGAACTGGCACTTGGCACTGAATTAATAAGTTAGTCCCAAAAAAGATATAAAAAGGTACATAAAACATCCAAAGAAGACAAGATAACAGCGTGAAACCATCAAAAATTATAGATACGTTTGAGACGTATCATCCTTCTCGAGGAGGTTCATCCGCCGGAATCGTCGAAGTATAAGATGTTGATGTTGCTGCCCCTGTCCATAAGGACTTTGGAGAGGGTGTATCCTTCGACTTGAGGAGCCACGACCAGGGCTAAGTCACCAGGGTTGTCGACCCGGGGTGGATGGTCCTCCTAGCTCCACGTTATGGGTTGCTCTGACCAGTGGAGGTATCGAGGAAGCGCCGGCTCAACTATGAAAATTATGTTCTTTACCTTGCGATCCCGTTTACAGGTGTTAGTGGTGAACACATGGTACTACCCGCTGTTCAACTGTTTTGGGTTGATTTGGAACCCGCCTCGGTCCTCCTGTCGCTGGGTGTCTCCTTGCGGGGAAGGTTGTTGGAATATTCCTGGTGGGTGATATTGCTGGTTATGAACTTGGTATTGACCGGCATTATGTTGTGACCCGCCCTGTGGTCCTTGATTGGGGAAACCCCCGAATGTGACCTGTCGTGACCCGGACGGGCCGGGTTGCTCCTGTCGCTGACCCTGCTCGTCGCCTTGGCTCCTTTTGAGCGCCTCACCCCAAAACTCTTGCAACACATAGCAATCCTCCCATGAGTGAGTCGTCGGTCCATCAGCTGTGGCGTGCTGTGGGCACGGACCCTTAAGCATTTCATGGTAGTTACGCGGTTTCTTCCCACTGAAGCCCCGTTTCTTCTGACGCGGGTTTGAATTGCGAGTATTAGTGTTAGTCACAAATTCCACAGGACCCTCCTGCTGTCGCTTCTTGCCATGCCCGCCATGGTGGTTATTTCCTCGGTTTTGGAATTGGGACTGGCCCGTTTGTAACTCGCCCTTGCGGGTAACTCCGGTTTTATCGTCGCCCTCCACGGGATCCTTAGTGTCATCCGACTCAGCATATCTGGTGAGGGCGTCCATCAGTTCGCCCATGTCCTATACCATTCGCTCGAGTCTCCCTAGTTTCAGCACCAGAGGCTCGTAGTGGCAATTTTTCTCCAAGATCAACACCGCCTGAGCCGCCAAAATACCTTCCGACGAATGAATAACTTCCGCAACTCGCCGGGTCCAGTGGTGGGCCGACTCCTCCGGCCGCTGAACGCAGTGCTGTAAGTCGACGATGGTCATCGGGCGTTTGTAGGTCCCTCTGAAGTTCTTGATGAAGCGCTCCTTCAGTTCCGCCCAGGTGTTGATAGAGTTGGGCGGCAGATTTTTCAACCAAGTGTGTGCCGTCCCTTCGAGCATCATGGTGAAGTACTTCGTGCAAACTGCCTCGCTAACGTCCAGCATATCCATTATGAGCTCATAGCTCTCGATCCATGATCCAGGCTCGAGATCTAGCAAGTAACTGGGAACCTTCCTGGGTCCTTTGAAGTCCTTTGGCATGCGCTCATTGGGCAAAGCCGGCGCAAGACATGACACTCCAATGTGCTTGCCCCCACCATCCAGGGGCACGGGCATCGGCGGTACGTAGGTCGGATAGACTTGACCAGCCATGGCCGTTGGCTCCATGTGTCGTGTGGCTCGTGTTGCATCCACAATATCATGGGCTCGTGTCTCAGGCATCCCAAGCAGATCATGTTGGGGGAGCCGTCGCGGCCCGCTGGTCACTGCGGGGAAATCCTTGTGATGACTTCTGGTGTGACTCGCCTAAGGCGTAGAGTGGAGCCGATCAAGGCTATGGGAATACTGGGCGTGCTGGACCACGGCCGTTTTCAGCATCTCGATGGCGTTTCTAGCTTATATCTCGGCCGGGGTGTTTCCGTAGATCAGAAGAGACTCCAGGTGGCAGGTTGCGGCCAACACATTGTCAACGGGGTTTGAGAAGTGGCCCTGCGGTGTCTGGAATCGACTCGCATGAGCGTCCATGGGCTGACCCGGCGGCGGATTGGGCGGCGGATTGGGCGGTGGAATCGTTCCTCCCCTCGGGGTGGCTTGCAGAGGCCGGTCAGGGCCCGCCCCAGGGGTGCAGGGGGTGTCAAAGAGGCGAGTTGGGTGTAAGTCGGACGGGACGCGCCCGCCATGTCTTCTTTGGTGGACAGCGTCCGACGCACGTTGTTGTATCCCGAGCCGCCAGCCTTCGGTATTCAGCCGATCGGTCTCTGCGGCGCCCGCAACTCGTTGCATCTCAATCCTGGCGGCTTCTGCTTCCATGTCGCGCTGTGCTTTGGCCATTGCCTCCCGCAGCTTGGCCAACTCAGCATTGACCGACTCCTGATTCTCATACGTGAACGGGGTTGCCATAAGGTTGGCTATCTCCGTTGCCAGCTCCGTCATGGTTTGTGCTTGAGGTTTGGACATTCCTCCGGTCTCGTTGTTGCCAGTCGGGTTCTGAGGAGGCTGTGCTAACCCCGCCATGTAGATGGCGATTTGCCGGCGAGATCTCTCGAGGACTTCGGGATCCATCGCCAGTGACAGCCCCCCGAGCTGCCCTTCCTCAAGGGGGTGGATCGACACCGTCTCGCCCATGGATGACTCGCCATCGGAATTGACGGGGGTGATGTCCTGGCCCGCCTCTTTGTCTTGCGAGTCGCCTCCCTGCGTAAAGCCGACAAAAACCTTGCGGCTCTTGTTCCACCGGGTGACGGGGAGGACGTACCTGGCCGGCTCGACGATGTCGATGGAGGTGTCCGGCTCAGGAACAGGCGTCCCGATCATGTCGATGAAGATGTTGATCTTGCCGAAGGGTACTCGGTAGCCAGATTCGACGGAATCGGCCTCCGATTCCCATAGTGAGTTGTCGATGTAGTACTTCCCACGGCGACTCTTGGTCATGATGGCGATAGTGTAGCTTTCTAACCCTGATAGGGCTCCCTTCGAGAACTCAACTCCACAGTGTGCTAGCCCCACGGTGGGCGCCAACTGTCGTGGTTTTGTCACGGCAGATGTCCTCGTGAAAGGACTTAAAGATGGAGCCATCACACCTTGGTGGCGACTCAAAGGGGGTGAGTGAAAGCGAGACTTAGATTTACCCAGGTTCGGCCCCTCGTGAGGAGGTAAAAGCCTACGTCCTGCTTTGCGTAGATTGATGATGGTTTCGATTACAAGGAGGGCGTAACTCGCCTGACCTAGCTCTCGATTCTCCCTAACTCGCATGACCTTTCCCCGAGAATCGCCTTTATATACAAGTCGAGGCCCTAGGGTTTACAAAGTCCTGCTATCCTACACTTGGTAGTTTTCCTTATCTCTAAGTCGCCGTGCTCCTCACGACCCAGAGCTTCCTTGACGTTCCATCATCCATACGGTCTTCTCGAACTGCCCCACAACTTCTGGGCCATTGAACACATGGCCAAAGGTGAGTCGCCCCGTTGGTGACCCGGCCCATTAAGGGCGGGTTACCAACAGGTAACATCTCCAACAGGTGGTTTAGGGCTTTTTGAGACACAACTTTGCCACATGCAACTCTAGCCTATACCACAAAGTTTCACCTCTAGATCGGATTTCTGTGGAGCTCGGGAGGAGCCGTGCAGGAGTAGATCATCACCACCTCCGGAGCGTCGTCACACTGCCGGAGAACTCATCTACTTGTCCATCTTGCTTGCTAGATCAAGAAGGCCGAGATCATCATCGAGTTGTACGTGTGCTGAACGCAGAGGTGTCGTCTGTTCGGCACTAGATCGGAATGGATCATGGGACGGATCGCGGGACGGTTCGTGGGACGGTTCGAGGGACGTGAATACGTTCCACTACATCAATCGCGTTTCTTAATGCTTCTCGCTATGCGATCAACAAGGGTACGTAGATCTAATCTCCACTCGTAGATGGACATCACCATCGTGTGCGTAGGAAATTTTTTGTTTCCCATGCAACGTTCCCCAACAGTGGGATCATTAGCTAGGTTCATGCGTAGATGTTATCTCGAGTAGAACACAAAAGGTTTTGTGGACGGTGATGTTCGATTTGCTGCCCTTTTTGGTCTTTTCTTAATTCAGCGGTATTGTTGGATTGAAGCGGCCCAGATCAACGTAACTCGTACGCTTACGGGAGACTGGTTTCATCGATTGACATGCAACCTCGTTGCATAAAGATGACTAGCGGGTGCCTGTTTCTTCAACTTTAGTTGAATTTGTTTTGACCGAGGCGGTCCTTGGAGAGGTTAAATAGCAATTTGCACATCTCCATTGTGGTTTTTGCGTAAGTAAGATGCAATCATACTAGATACCCATTGCAGCCACGTAAAACATGCAACAACAAATTCGAGGACGTCTAACTTGTTTTTGCAGGGTATGCTTGTGATATGATATGGCCAATGACGTGATGTCATATATTGGATGTATGAGATGATCATGTTGTAATAGTTAATATCGACTTGCACGTCGATGCTACGGCAACCGGTAGGAGCCATAGGGTTGTCTCTAAACTAACGTTTGTGTTTGCAGATGCGTTTACTATATTGCTAGGTCGTAGCTTTAGTAGTAATAGCATAGATAGCACGACAAACTCGATGGCGACACGTTGATGGAGATCATGATGATGGAGATCATGGTGTGGCGCCGGTGACAAGAAGATCATGCCGGTGCTTGAGTGATGGAGATCAAGAAGCACAAGATGATGGCCATATCATGTCACTTATGAATTCCATGTGATGTTAATCCTTTTATGCACCTTATTTTGCTTAGAACGATGATACGTCTCCAACGTATCTATAATTTTTTATGGTTTCATGCTATTATCTTGTCAAACTTTGGATGTTTTGCATGCCTTTTATTTATTTTCTGGGACTAACTTATTAACTCAGTGCCAAGTGCCAGTTCCTGTTTTTTCCATTTTTTACCCCTTTCACAGGAGATTTTGAAACGCAGTCCAAACGAAAGAAAATACCCGAAAAGATTTTTTCTGGAACGGAAGAAGATCGGAGGACTTGGGAGCCAAGCCAGAAGAGCCCCAGGGGCCCCACAAGCCCCCACCCCGCGGCCAGGGGGGCCGCGCCATCCAAGCTTGTGGGCCCCCTGGAGGTCCCCTGACCTAGATCTTGCGCCTATATATTCCCAAATATTCCCAAAAAAATCAAGAGACGATCGCAATTACTTTTCCGCCGCCGCAAGCTTCTGTCTCCGCAAGATCCCATCTGGGGCACGTCCTCGTGCCCTGCCGGAGGGGGGATTCGGATACGGAGGGCTTCTTCATCAACACCATGACCTCTCCGATGATGCGTGAGTAGTTCACCATAGACCTACGGTTCCATAGCTAGTAACTAGATGGCTTCTTCTCTCCCTTGGATCTTCAATACAAAGTTCTCCATGATCTTCATGGAGATCTATCCGATGTGATCTTCTTTTGCGATGTGTTTGTCGAGATCCGATGAATTGTTGATTTACGATCAGATTATCTATGAATCTTATTTAAGTTTCTTCTGATCTCTCTTATGCATGATTTCATATCCTTGTAATTCTCTTCGAGTTGTGGGTTTTGTTTGGCCAACTAGATCTATGATTCTTGCAATGGGATAAGTGCTTGGTTTTGGGTTCATACCGTGCGGTGACCTCACCCAGTGACAGAAGGGGTGGCGAGGCACGTATCGTGTTGTTGCCAACAAGGGTAAAAAGATGGGGTTTTCATCATTAGTTTGAGATTATCCCTCTACATCATGTCATCTTGCTTAAAGCGTTACTCTGTTCGTCGTGAACTCAATACACTAGATGCATGTTGGATAGCGGTCGATGTGTGGAGTAATAGAAGTAGATGTAGAAAGTATCGGTCTATTTGTCTCGGACGTGATGCCTATATGCTAGATCATTGCCTTAGATATCGTCATGACTTTGCGCGGTTCTATCAATTGCTTGACAGTAATTTGTTCCACCGTGATATTTGCTATTATGAGAGAAGCCTCTAGTGAACACTATGGCCCCCAGGGTCTACTCCACACCATATTTTCAGCCTTACACTTTTTACTTCGTTGCACTTTCCGCCTTCAGATCTCACTTTGCAAACAATCTTGAAGGGATTGACAACCCCTTTGAAGCGTTGGGTGCAAGCTTGTTTGTGTTTGCGCACGTACTTTGGACTTGACGAGGCCCTCCTTCTGGATCGATACCTTGGTTCTCAAACTGAGGGAAATACTTACTGCTCCTGTGTTGCATCACCCTTTCCTCTTCAAGGGAAAAACTGACGCAAACCAGAGAAGTAACAAGAAGAATTCCTACGCGCCAGGGAAGGACTTTTGTTGCCGCAGCAAACGACGGTAGCATTATAAGGTGATCTCTCACTAAAATTTCAAGACGAAATTGTGTTCTCCCCGACTGTGCACCGTTGCAACAGTTCATCATTTCGAGACACCACGTGATGATCGGGTGTGATAGACTCAACGTTCACATACAACGGGTGCAAAATAGTTGCACACGCGGAACACTCGGGTTAAGCTTGACGAGCCTTGCATGTGCAGACATGGCCTCGGAACACATGAGACCGAAAGGTCGAGCATGAATCGTATAGTTGATATGATTAGCATAGGGATGCTTACCACTGAAACTATTCTCAACTCACGTGATGATCGGACATGAGTTAGTGAATTTGGATCATGTACCACTCAAATGACTAGAGAGATGTACTTTTTGGGTGGGAGTTTAGCAAGTAATTTGATTAGTTAAACTATAATTATCTTGAACATAGTCTAAGTCCACTTTGAAATATTTGTGTTGTAGATCAATGGCTCACGCGACAGTCACCCTGAATTTTAACACGTTCCTAGAGAAAGCTAAGTTGAAAGATGATGGAAGCAACTTTGTCAATTGGGCTCGTAATCTTAAGTTACTCCTGCATGCTGGGAAGAAGGATTATGTCCTTAATGCTGCACTAGGAGATGAACCACCCGCTACGATTGACCAAGATGTTCAGAACGCATGGTTAACACGTAAGGAGGACTACTCAGTAGTTCAATGTGCAGTCTTGTATGGCTTAGAGCCGGGACTTCAATGTCGCTTTGAGCGTCATGGAGCATATGAGATGTTCCAGGAGTTGAAGTTTATCTTTCAGAAGAACGCCCGGATCGAGAGGTATGAGACCTTCGATAAATTCTATGCTTGCAAGATGGAGGAGAATTTGTCTGTCAGTGAACATGTGCTCAAAATGTCTGGGTACTCAAACCGTCTAACTGAGCTGGGGATTGAACTCCCGCAAGAGGCTATCACTGACAGAATTCCTCAATCATTACCACCAAGCTACAAGAGCTTTGTGTTGAACTATAACATGCAAGGGATGAACAAGTCACTCGGCGAGTTATTCGCGATGCTAAAAGTCACAGAGTCAGAACTCCAGAAAGAGCATCAAGTGTTGATGGTCAATAAAACCACTAGTTTCAAGAGAAACGGCAAAGGCAACAAGGGTAACTCCAAGAAGAGCGGCAAGCATGTTGGCAATCCAACGAAGAAACCCAAGGCTGGACCTAAGCCTGAAACAGAGTGTTATTATTGCAAGGGACTGGGTCACAGGAAGCGCAACTGCCCCAAGTATTTGGCTGATAAGAAGGCGGCCAAGGAAAAATCAGGTATATTCGATATACATGTTATTGATGTGTACTTAACCAACTCTCGTAGTAGTGTCTGGGTATTCTATACCGGTTCTGTTGCTCATATTTGCAACTCGAAACAGGAACTGCGGAATAAACGAAGGCTGACGAAGGATTACGTGACGATGCGCATGGGAAATGGTTCCAAGGTTGATGCAATCATCGTCTGCACAGTTTCACTTCAGTTACCATCATGATTAGTTATGAACTTAAATAATTGTTATTTAGTGCATGCGTTAAGCATGAACATTATATCTGGATCTTGTTTATTGCGAGACGGTTACTCGTTTAAGTCACAGAATAATGGTTGTTCTATTTCTATGAGTAATATCTTTTATGGTCATGCACCCAATGTGAGAGGATTGTCCATATTGAATCTTGATAGCGATGATACACATATACATAACATCGAGACCGAAAGAGTTATAGTTAACAATGATAGCGCCATGTTTTTGTGGCACTGCCGCTTAGGTCATATTGGTGTAAAGCGCATGATGAAACTCCATTTCGTTGGACTTTTGGAGTCACTTGACTTTGAATCACTTGACACGTGCGAACCATGCCTCATGGGCAAGATGACTAAGACTCCGTTCTCCGGAACAATGGAGCGTGCATGTGACTTGTTGGAAATCATACATACCGATGTGTGCGGTCCGATGAGTCTGGAGGCACACGGCGGATATCATTATTTTCTCACCTTTACTGACGATTTGAGTAGATATGGTTATGTCTACTTGATGAAGCACAAGTCTGAAACGTTTGAGAAGTTCAAGCAATTTCAGGGTGAAGTCGAAAATCATCGTAACAAGAAGATCAAGATCCTACGGTCTGATCGTGGGGGTGAATATCTGAGTTTCGAGTTTGGTGCTCACTTAAGACAATGTGGAATTGTTTCACAGTTGACACCGCCTGGAACACCACAACGTAATGGTGTGTCTGAACGTCGTAATCATACTTTGTTAGAAATGGTGCGATCTATGATGTCTCTTACCAATTTACCGTTATCGTTCCGGGGTTATGCATTAGAGACAACTGCATTCACTTTAAATAGGGCACCATCAAAATCCGTTGAGACGACACCATACGAACTATGGTATGGCAAAAGACCAAAGTTGTCGTTTCTTAAAGTTTGGGGATGTGATGCTTATGTCAAAAAGCTTCAGTCTGAAAAGCTGGAACCCAAAGCGTAAAAGTGCGTCTTCGTAGATTACCCAAAGGAGACAGTTGGGTACACCTTCTATCTCAAATTCGAGGGCAAAGTGTTTGTTGCTAAAAACAGAGATTTTCTTGAGAAGGAGTTTCTCTCGAAAGAATTGAGTGGGAGGAAGATAGAACTTGATGAGGTTGTCAAACCTCTAGTCCCTCTGGATGGTGGCGCAGGGCAAGGGGAAACCCATATCGTTGCGACACCTGTTGAGGAGGAAGTTGATGATGATGATCATTAAACTTCGGATCAAGTTCCTACCGGACCTAGCAAGTCGACAAGATCACGTACTGCTCCTGAGTGGTACAGTAATCCTGTCTTATCAATTATGTTGTTAGACAACAATGAACCTGCGAATTATGAAGAAGCAATGGTGGGCCCGGATTCCAACAAATGGCTGGAGGCCATGAAGTCCGAGATAGGATCCATGTACGAGAACAAAGTGTGGGCTTTGGAAGTACTGCCTGAAGGCCGCAAGGCTATTCAGAACAAATGGATCTTTAAGAAGAAGACGGACGCAGACAGTAATGTGACCGTTTATAAAGCTCGACTTGGGCAAAGGGTTTTTCACAAATTCAAGGAGTTGACTACGATGAGACGTTCTCACCGGTAGCGATGCTTAAATCCGTCTGAATCATGTTAGCAATAGCTGCATTTTTTGATTATGAAATCTGGAAGATGGATGTCAAAACGGCGTTCCTTAACAGTTTTCTTAAGGAAGAGTTGTATATGATGCAACCCAAAGGTTTTGTCGATCCAAAGAATGCTAACAAAGTGTGCAAGCTCCAGTGATTCATTTATGGACTGGAACAAGCATCTCGGAGTTGGAATAAGTGCTTTGATGAGGTGATCAAAGCATTTGGGTTTATACATGTGGTTGGAGAATCTTGTATTTACAAGAAAGTGAGTGGCAGCTCTGTGGCGTTTCTAATATTATATGTGGATGCCATATTGCTGATTGGAAATGACGTGGAGTTTTTGGAGAGTATAAAGGATTACTTGAATAAAAGTTTCTCTATGAAGGACCTAGGAGAAGCTGCTTACATTCTAGGCATTAAGATCTATAGAGATAGATCGAGACGCCTGATAGGACTTTTACAAAGCACATACCTTGATAAAGTTTTGAAGAAGTTCAAAATGGATCAGTCCAAGAAAAGGTTCTTGCCAGTGTTACAAGGTATAAAATTGAGTAAGACTCAATGCCCAGCAACTTTGGAAGATAGAGAACAGATGAGTTCCGTCCCCTATGCTTCAGCCATAGGATCTATCATGTATGCAATGTTGTGCACTAGACCAGACGTCAGCTTGGCCATAAGTATGGCAGGCAGGTTTTAGAGTAATCCAGGGGTGGATCACTGGACGGCGGTCAAGAATATTCTGAAGTACCTAAAAAGGACTAAGGAAATGTTTCTCGTTTATGGAGGTGACGAAGAGCTCGTCGTAAAGGGTTACGACGACGCGAGCTTTGACACCGATCCGGATGACTCTAAGTCGCAAACCGGATACGTATTTATTCTTAATGGGCGTGCGGTAAGCTGGTGCAGTTCCAGGCAAAGCGTCGTAGCAGATTCTACATGTGAAGCAGAGTACATGGCTGCCTCGGAGGCAGCAAAGGAGGGTGTCTGGATGAAGGAGTTCATGAGGATCTTCGAGTTGTGCCGAGTGCACTAAATCCAATAACTCTGTTCTGTGACAACACTGGTGCCATTGCTCTAGCAAAGGAACCAGGGTTTCACAAGAATACCAGACACATCAAACGACGCTTCAACCTCATCCGCGACTACGTCGAAGGAGAGGACGTGAATATTTGCAAAGTGCACACGGATCTGAATGTAGCAGACCCACTCACTAAACCTCTTCCACGGGCAAAACATGATCAACACCAGAACTGTATGGGTGTTAGATTTATTACAATGTAAATCGCATGGCGATGTGAGGACTAGATTATTGACTCTAGTGCAAGTGGGAGATTGTTGGAAATATGCCCTAGAGGCAATGATAAATAGTTATTATTATATTTCCTGTTTAAAGATAATCGTTTATTATCTATGCTATAATTGTATTGAATGAAATATAGATGCATGTGTGGATAGATAGACAAAACAATGTCCCTAGCAAGCCTCTAGTTGGCTAGCCAGTTGATTAATGATAGTCAAGGTTTTCTGGCAATATGCATGTGTTGTCACTTGATAACTCGATCACATCATTAGGAGAATCATGTGATGGACTAGACCCAAACTATGAACGTAGCATATTGATCGTGTCATTTTATTGCTATTGTTTTCTGCGTGTCAAGTATTTATTCCTATGACCATGAGATCATATAACTCACTGGCACCTGAGGAATACCTTATGTGCATCAAACGTCACAACGTAACTGGGTGACTATAAAGGTGTTCTACATGTATCTTCGAAGGTGGTCGTTGAGTTAGTATGGATCAAGACTGGGATTTGTCACTCCGTGAGACGGAGAGGTATCTCGGGGCCCACTCAGTAATACGACATCACGCACAAGCCTTGCAAGCAATGTGACTAAGTGTAAGTCACGGGATCTTGTATTACGCAACGAGTAAAGAGACTTGCCGGTAACGATATTGAAATAGGTATGTGGATACCGACGATTGAATCTCGGGCAAGTAACATACCGAAGGACAAAGGGAATGACATACAGGATTATATGAATCCTTGACACTGAGGTTCAACCGATAAGATCTTCGGAGAATATGTAGGATCCAATATGGGCATCCAGGTCCCGCTATTGGATATTGACCGAGGAATGCCTCGGGTCATGTCTACATAGTTCTCGAACCCGCACGGTTTGCACACTTAAGGTTCGGCGATGTTTTAGTATAGTTGAGTTATATGTGTGTTTACCGAATGTTGTTTGGAGTCCCGGATGAGATCAAGGACGTCACGAGGGTTTTCGGAATGGTCCAGAAACAAAGATTAATATATTGGATGGTTTCACTTGGTCACCGGAAAGTTTCGGACAATTCCGGCAGTGTACCGGGAGTGACCAATGGAATCGGGGTGTTCACGGGGAGGGGCCCACCCACCTGGGAGTGAGCCCAAGGCCCTAGGGTGGCGCCACAAGTCCTTAGTGGGCTGGTGGAGTCAGCTCAAGAGGGCTATGGCGCCACATAAGAAAATACCAAAAGAAAAGAAAAGGAAAAAGGAAAGAGGGAGGTGGGAAGGAAGAGGAGGACTCCTTCTCAAACCGAATTGGAGGAGGAGTCCTCCTCCTCTTGGCGGTCGGCGCACCTTGAGGGACTTGTCCCTCAAGGCTAGCCCCTTCCCCTCCCTCCTATATATAGTGGTGGTTTAGGGCTTTTTGAGACACAACTTTGCCACGTGCAACTCTAGCCTATACCACACAGTTTCACCTCTAGATCAGAGCCTGATACGTCTCCAACGTATCTATAATTTTTGATGGTTTCATGCTATTATCTTCTCAAACTTTGGATGTTTTGCATGCCTTTTATATATTTTTTGGGACTAACTTATTAACTCAGTGCCAAGTGCGAGTTCCTATTTTTTTTCATGTTTTTGACCCCTTTCAGAGGAGATTTTGAAACGGAGTCCAAACGGAAGAAAATCCCCGAAAAGATTTTTTCTGGAACGGAAGAAGATCGGGAAGCTTGGGAGCCAAGGCAGGGGAGCCTCAGGGGCCCCACAAGCCCCCACCCCGCGGCCAGGGGGAGGTTGATACGTCTCCGTCGTATCTATAATTTTTTATTGTTTCATGCCAATATTCTACAACTTCCATATACTTTTGGCAACTTTTTATACTATTTTTGGGACTAACATATTGATCCAGTGCCGAGTGTCAGTTCCTGTTTGTTGCATGTTTTTTTGTTTCGTAGAATATCCATACCAAACGAAGTCCAAACGTAATAAAAACTTTTTTTTTGGAATATTTATGATTTTTGGGAAGAAGAATCAACGCGAGGCGATGCACGGAGTGCCCACAAGCCCTGTCGCCGCGGCCACGGGGTGGGCCCGTGGCAGGGGGGCTTGTGTCCACTCCTTAAGGCGGTTGGAGCCCTTCTTTCTCCGCAAGAAAGATAATATCCGGAAGAAAATCTTGTTAAAATTTCAGCCCAATCGGAGTTACGGATCTCTGGGAATTTAAGAAACGGTGAAACGCAGAATCTGGGAGCGCAGAAACAGAAGGACACACAGAGAGAGATCCAATCTCGGAGGGGCTCCCGCCCCTCCGCCACCATGGAGACCATGGACCAGAGGGGAAACCCTTCTCCCATCTAGGGAGGAGGTCAAGGAAGAAGAAGAAGGAGAGGGCTCTCTCCCCCTCTCTCCCGGCGGCGCCGGAACGCCGCCCGGGACATCATCATGTGACGGCGATCTACACCAACACCTCGTCATCTTCACCAACATCTCCATCATCTTCCCCCATATATATTCAGCGGTTCACTCTCCCGCAACCCGTTGTACCCTCTACTTGAACATGGTGCTTTATGCTACATATTATTATCCAATGATGTGTTGCTATCCTATGATGTCTGAGTAGATTATCGTTGTCCTATCGGTGATTGATGAATTGCTATGATTGGTTTAATTTGCTTGTGGTTATGTTGCTGTCCTTTGGTGCCCATCATACGATCGCGCGCGTGGATCACACGATAGGGTTAGTTGTATGTTGATAGGACTATGTATTGGCAGGCTAAAGTGACAGAAGCTTCAAACCTAGCATAGAAATTGATGCATATGGGATTGAAGGGGGACCAATATATCTTATTGCTATGGTTGGGTTTTACCTTAATGAACGTTAGTAGTTGCGGACGCTTGCTAATAGTTCCAATCATAAGTGCATAGAATTCCAAGTAAGGGATGACATGCTAGCAGAGACCTCTCCCACATGATACTTGCTATCGATCTAGTAACATAGTCAATTGCTTAGGGACAATTCCGCAACTCCTACCACCACTTTTCCACACTCGTTAGACACTCGTAGTTGTTTCTTTATCTAACCAACCCCTAGTTTTATTTACGTGTTCTTTACTTTCTTGCAAGCCTATCCTATCACTCCTACAAAGTACTTCTAGTTTCATACTTGTTCTAGGTAAAGCGAACGTAAAGTGTGCGTAGAGTTGTATCGGTGGTCGATAGAACTTGAGGGAATATTTGTCCTACCTTTAGCTCCTCGTTGGGTTCGACACTCTTACTTATCAAGAAAGGCTACAATTGATCCCCTATACTTGTGTGTTATCAGAGGCCGCGCCATCCAGACTTGTGGGCCCCCTCGACGCCCTTTGCCCTAGGTCTTTCGCCTATATATTCCCATAAATTCCAGAAAAAATCAGGAGATCATCGAAAGTACTTTTCCACCATCGCAAGCTTCTGTCTCCGCAAGAACCCATCTGGGACACGTTCTGGTGCCCTGCTAGAGGGGGGATTCGGACACAGAGGGCTTCTCCATCAACACCATGAGTAGTTCACCATAGACCTACGGGTCCATAGTTAGTAACTAGATGGCTTCTTTTCTCTCTTGGATCTTCAATACAAAGTTATCCATGATCTTCATGGAGATCTATCCGATGTAATTTTCTTTTGTGGTGTGTTTGTCGAGATCCGATGAATTGTGGATTTATGATCAGATTATCTATGAATCTTATTTGAGTTTCTTCTGATCTCTCTTATGCATGATTTCATATCCTTGTAATTCTCTTCGAGTTGTGGGTTTTGTCTGGCCAACTAGATCTATGATTTTTGCAATGGGAGAAATGCTTGGTTTTGGGTTCATACCGTGCGGTGACATCAAGGGTAAAAAGATGGGGTTTTCATCATTGGTTTGAGATTATCCCTCTACATCATGTCATCTTGCTTAAAGCGTTACTCTGTTCGTCATGAACTCAATACACTAGATGCATGCTGGATAGCGATCGATGTGTGGAGTAATAGTAGTAGATGCAGAAAGTATCGGTCTACTTGTCTCGGACGTGATGCATATATGTATGATCATTGCCTTAGATATCGTCATGACTTTGCGCGGTTCTATCAATTGCTCGACAGTAATTTGTTCACACACCATGATATTTGCTATTATGAGAGAAGCATCTAGTGAACACTATGGCCCCCAGGGTCTACTCCACACAATATTTTCAGCCTTACACTTTTTACTTCGTTGCACTTTCCGCCTTCAGATCTCACTTTGCAAACAATCTTGAAGGGATTGACAACCCCTTTGAAGCGTTGGGTGAAAGCTTGTTTGTGTTTGCGCAGGTACTCTGGACTTGACGAGACCCTCCTTCTGGATCGATACCTTGGTTCTCAAACTGAGGGAAATACTTACTGCTCCTGTGCTGCATCACCCTTTCCTCTTCAAGGGAAAAACCAACGCAAGCCCAGCTTCTGTCAACGTGTCAATTTCTGGCGCTGTTGTCTGTGGGATAGCAGAGCCCTGCAGGAGAAGATCATCCCCACCACCGGAGCGCCGTCACGCTGCTGGAGAACTCATCTACTTCTCCGTCTTGCTTGCTCGATCAAGAAGGCTGAGATCATCGTCGAACTGTACGTGTGTTGAACGCGGAGGTGCCGTCTGTTCGGCACTAGATCGGAAGTATCATGGGACGAATCGCGGGACGGTTCGTGGGACGGTTCGAGGGACGTGAAGACGTTCCACTACATCAATCGTGTTTCTTAACGCTTCTCGTTGTGCGGTCTACATGGGTACGTAGATATAATCTCCACTCGTAGATGGACATCACCATGATAGGTCTTCGTGTGCGTAGGAATTTTTTTTTGTTTCTCATGCAACGTTCCCCAATAGTTTCTGCCCCAAGAACAGCCACCACGACGGGCTCGGCCGACCTCTTTCCCTCCTCTATTTAGAGTGGGAGGTAGGGGAGGGCCTGCCAGTGGGTTAGTAAGATGAAGAAAATAAGAAGAAAGAAGAAGAAGAAAATAAATTAGTGCTAGGTTATTAGGGTTAGAAATAAGAAGAAGAAAATAAGTTAGTGCTAGGTTATTAGGGTTAGTAATATTTAGAAAGAGGAAGAAGAAAGATGAAAAAAAAACAAGAACATAAGAATAGGAAAAAGGAAAAGAAGAAGAAGAAGGAGAACAAGAAGAACGAGAACAAGAGGACGAGAAGAAAAGAACAAGAACAAGAACAAGAACAAGAACAAGAGGAGAAGGCGTGAAGAAGAGGAAAAGTAGAAGAAGAGGAGAGGTAGAATAAAAAGAGGAGAAGAAGAAGAGGAGAAGAAAAGAAGAAGAATAGAAGAAAAGGAAGAAGAAGATGAGGAGAAGAAGAGATGCAGGATAGGAAGAAGAGGAGAAGAAAAGAAGAAGAAGAAGAAGAATAAGAGAAGAAGAAGAGGAGAAGTAGAATAAAAAGAGGAGAAGAAAAGAAGAAGAAGAAGAAGAAGAAGAAGAAGAAGAAGAAGAAGAAGAAGAAGAGAAGAAAAGGAAGAAGAAGAGGAGGAGAAGAAGAGATAGAGGAGAAAAAGAATAAATTAGAGGACGAGAAGAATAAATAGGTTAGCTAGTGTGCTAGGTTAAATCTGTTTTTTTGCTTGATAAGTTTGTGTTAATTCATCTTTTATTGTTTGTGTTAATTCAATGTGCTCTATTTTTGCTTGCTAAGTTTGTGTTAATTCATCACATATTGTTTTATTTTAATCGAAATGCCCGAGTGGCCTATGTTTTGCCGGAATGTTGATTCATTTCCGTTCCGGCAAATTTGAGGCGCTCCATATGTCAACTTTTTAGCAAAGGTCATGCCGAAAATTTCCGTGGATTTCGGCATGACTTGTGCTAGAAACTAGGACATATGGACTGCCCGGGAATTGACACAAAGTGGAATGAATCAACATTCCGACCATATATAGTCCCCCTTTTATTATTCATGTTATTCGTCCTAGAATTAAACTATTATACTTAAATACTCGTAGGAAATTAATATGTCTAGCCACAACAAAGACGGGGGTTCTGGTCGCCACGAATAAGACCATTTTGAGGAAGCAAATCATTATTTCGATTAGCTGGACCAACGGGACATGCGGATGCAGGGTGGCAATGAGACCAACCCCGACACATACACTGCCACCGGTAGCGATAGTTGCACCGACACCAAGACCGGCGATGATGTTGACGTACCCGATGAAGGACCGAAGCCAAAGAGGGCAAACAAACCAAACATGCTCGGCATCGGACAATTAGAGCCAAGGACGCTGGAGTCGGCGCGCAAGTGCTATGGCAATCAACTAGGGTGCATCCTCAGGGAAACCGCCAACATCAACGACGAAAAGTTAAATAAGATACCACATATGGAGCATACGCTCCTAACAAAGTTGCACAATATGTTCTTGTTCCCCGGGCGGACTCAAAAAAAACTTTCGTGGGATGACGAGCCCATGACAAAGATAAACAACAAGGCAATGGTGACGTTCACCAATGCCTTCTCCGCTTGGAAAGTAAGGGTGAAAAAATCAATTCTGAACAATGAACCGTGGTACAAGATTCATGCTGAGAATCGGTCACTAATGGAAGAGGACTTCGAAAATTTCAAGGAGACTTGCGCTACAGAAGAAACGCAGCAAAAGTCGGAGAAAATGAAGGAGCTACAGGCGCGGAACACGCCTGCCCACCGCCTTGGAAGCCGTGGTTACGAGGGGAAGAGGCATGTATGGGCCAAGGAGGACGCCGAACGTGAAAGTCACAGAATCCCAGACCCCTTGGCAGAGTTCACCGACCCGCATGAGCGTGACTGGATCAGGGCCCGGCACAAGTGGGACCCCGTCAATAAGGTCTTTTCCACGGACCCGAACACGAGGGAGTTCATGAGACTACTGGTAATTGTTCTATTACCACCTTATATTAATTAGCTACCAATCAATTCGACAACAAGTTTTGTCACATTTATAAACCATCCATGTTCCTTTTGCAGAAAGAGCAACACTGAAAGGCAACCGAAAGCGACGAGTCGTATCACTCGTCGGCGAGGACCAAGTGGGACAACCCGTTCAACCGGGCCCTAAACATACTTAAAAATGTCTCGATGGAAAAACCTCTGTCTTATGGACATGTGCACAGCGTAGGAGATGGCGCCTCGTGGATGAAGTGCTAACACGAGAAGCTGGAGGCAAAAAAGGAGAGACGACGGCTTTCTCAACATACCATCAACGACAAGGTCGCGCAAGCGGTCGATAAGAGCAAAGTTGAGACCAAATAAGAGTTGGCCAAGGTAATTGCCGATAAGGTCAATGCAGTTGTGGCAGCTTCCTGGGGCCAATTGGTTTCGGCAGTTTTTGAGTTTGTGAGGAGGAATCCAGATAAAGGGCCAGAGTACTTTCCCCTTCTCAGCTTTGTCAGGAGCAATTCGGCGAACATCGCACCACGAGCACCTGCTCATGCAACCACACATGCTCCCGTACCTGGTCTCGCTCCGGTTCATAGCAGCCCGTCCTTCGTCTCTGGTGTGCTCGATGGAGCTTCATCTTTGGCTGAACTCGACGCCATCACGGTAATTACGCGTCATACACTCTTCACCAGCATGTCTATATAGTCTTCTATTTCAGTTGTCTTTCGGGTGTCTAACGTCGTAGTCATGTCTTTACATGCCGACGAAATCCCGTGCACCCTACTGTACGATGTCAACGTCCAAAAGGTGGACGTGGGAGAGGCAACGATCATGAAGCCGAAGGACCCACATGCTCCACAACCGACAGATTCCCCATGGCATCTTCAAAGTTTGTGTGGCCAGTGTGAAAGCGGGCTTCGAGGATTTGCCTCTTCCGACACTAGTCAATGACGATGAGACCCCTAAACAAATGGGCACATGCAAGAGCTGGATCTTGCCTTGGCGGAAGACTCACCTTCGTGTCGAGGCGCCAGGTATCACACCAACGGCAACTCCTCAACAAAGTATGAACACCACCCCACCTAGCCAATTACCTACACCTGTCGCGGCGTGTGATAGCGATCGACGCGACGAGGGGGGGCCTCCATTAGTGCCAGCTGATGTTGCCCCCATCGAAGAAGCAAATGTTGATGATGTCATGGAGGAGGATGCTGATGACCCTAACCAGTATATCAATACCAGCTATGACGATGCTCGGGAGTATGACTCAGGCTAGGAGCATGGAGATGACTAGATGATGCCTGAATTGCCGGAGCCACAACGTCCTACGGGTGATTGCAAAACGCCTCTCTTCATGCGATCCTCATAGAAACGCCTCCAGATGCCGCCTCTACCCAACGAGAACAACACGGGGGTCATCCACTGGTAATTAGCCCGACGATGCTGGGGATGGTGGTTAGGGAAGGTATGGCGGGCTCACTACCGCTAGCCGCCAAGAAGCGAAGGAGGACACCGGAGAAGAAAGGATCTAAAGGCGCCAGAGCTGCTTCAAGCAGCCAGCCGCCTCTAAAGCCCCGGGAGGTAGAGAATACATGTCGTAGGTGCGGATCGTTTCCATGTCGCCGGCAACCCGATCCTACCTCAGAAAACGCTAGAGAACATACATAACAATGATTTAAGGAGACTTCATGATGATGCGTTGGCCATAGATAAAAGACTTCTCAGCACGGAAAAACCAGGATACAACCCGCTTTACCCGGCTCAGGTTCCGGGTGCGATGTCATACGTCGACAGATGGCCCACAGATAAGTTCATCCTGCGATTTGACTACATCTATGACATGTTCCACATGACCAAGCTGGATTTTCAGTTCATTCGCTTGTATGCACTGTATCTCAACTACATCATCAGACACGAGAACATAGAATATATGCGCGTCGTGGACCCGTACTATATGCACGAGAGCTTCTTGGCAGTCTGCAAAGAGTACCGTGACTATGCGAGCAAGTACATCAGTGATTTCATGATCGCTAATAAGGACAAGTAAACGATTCTCCTGCCTTATCATCCCATGTAAGTCATCCACGGATATCCTTTTGTAAGTTTTGATCATTCCTTTGCAACCATTGAGGCTAATTTGAGGTGTACCTATTTTGCGCAACGGGGGGGGGGGGGGGGTCCTCATTTGTGTGTACCTACAATACTCCCAAGCTCTATACTTGGACTCGTCGAAGAACATCGAGAAAAATGATTTCACGCACATAAAGAGTGTTCTTGATAGTGCCTTGATAACCTTCAACCTTATTGATGGATATATCAAGGTGAAAAAGTACAGGAATCAAGCGCCGGCTTCCGGCCATAAGATCGACTTCTGGTGCATCCAGCAACCGAACACTAGTAAGGCTCATGAATTCTACCTCATGCATCACATGATCAAGTACAAAAGGGATAATGAACGCCTTCGCATGACAGCTAATTCCGGCGATGCCGAGATTTTCAACTAGGCCACAAGCATAGGAATGATACCGGATCATCGAATCCGAGCTGAGTTTTATCTCATACAGTGTGAACTTGCCCAAGTGATCATGAAGCGGGTTGTGAACAAGGAGGGATGTTCTTCCATGGACCAATGAGGCGGGAGAATGTCCGAGAATTGCTACGCGCTCATCGTCTAGACCTAAAACCTTTCAACCATCTCGGGTCATTCATCCCATACTATGAAGATTGGGGCGCCGACATGGAGGAGTGATTGACGATGACAATGTGTGTTTATAATTAGTACTATCGGCTTTCTATGAACTAGCATATACATCGATCTAGTTATTTAGTTTGTGTATGAGGAACTTCGTTATTTATGTTTACTGCTTGTATTCTGCTAACTATGCCTCTTTGTGTTTCTCAAGTACATTATGTTACATATTATATATCATTGTTAATTAACTTACGATGCAGGTACATAGGCGAAGGGCTGCTACACCGTATTCATTGGAGGGTTCCAGGAGTGTACGACCACTGGCCAGACGCTCAGGCCGAGGTGGCCAGGTACTCGGGCGCTAGGCACAGAGGGTTCGAGAGCAGAGCCGAAGCGGAAATGAGTTACACGAGGTGGATGTTACGGCGAGAGATGGAGCGAAACCAGTGCCTCATGAAGTACTGCATAGTCGCGCTCTTGCTCATGCTGATCGTTCTTCTCTTCTACATGATGGTTTAGATAGGGATGATGAAACTCGTGGGTGTGCCATGACTTGTGTGTATTGCTATTTTCGAGATTTGATGATATTTGTGTTGGATGATGATGATGCTGGTATAAATGATGAGACTTCTTTATGTGTATGATCTAATGAGAATAATGCATGTTTATTATGAGACGATGAAACTACTATTTAGAGCATGCACAAATACGTAGAGGGGGCATAAATACGACGGGAATTAAATATTGAAAGTATGAATATTAGCAGTAGCGCTCGAATATTAGCAATAGCGCTGGCTTAGCAGTAGCGCTTTATTTATTCCAGCGCTACTGCTAACGTAGGTACGAGTAGCGTTTTAAATCCAGCGCTACTGCTAACAGGTTAGCTGTTGCGCGTTAGTAGTAGCGCTGCCCCCAGCGTTACTAGTAAGGCTAAAACCAGCGGTACTACTAGGCTTTCTCCTAGTAGTGTTCGGGACTCCAAACAACCTTCGATCACCAACACAATGACTCAATTATGCTTATATCGTCACTGAACATTAAGTGTGTAGACCCTGCGGGTTCGAGAGCTATGTAGACATGACGGAGACACTCTCCGGTCAATAACCAATAGCGGGACCTGGATGGCCATATTGGTTGAACCTCAATGTCAAGGATTCAATCAATCTCATATACTATTCCCTTTGTCCGGTATGTTACTTGCCCGAGATTCAATCGTTGGTACTCCATACCTAGCTCAATATCGTTACCGGCAAGTCTCTTTACTCGTTCCGTAATACAAGATATCGTGACCAACTCCTTAGTCACATTGCTTGCAAGCTCATTGTGATGTTGTATTACCAAGTGGGCCCAGAGATACCTCTCCGTCATACGGAGTGACAAATCTCAGTCTCGATTCATGCCAACCCAACACACACCATCGGAGATATCTGTAGAGCACCTTTATAGTCACCAAGTTACGTTGTGACGTTTGATACACATAAGGCATTCCTGCGATGTTCGGGAGTTGCATGATCTCATGGTCATAGGAACAGATACTTGACATGCAGAAAACAGTAGCAGTAATCTGACATGATCATATGCTACGTTTATAGTTTGTGTCTTGTCCATCACATCAATCTCCCAATGATGTAATCCCGTTATCAAATGACAACTCATGTCTATGGTTAGGAAATTTTGAGCATCTTTGATCAACGAGCTAGCCCATTAGAGGCTTAATAGGTACAGTGTGTTGTCTATGTATCCATACATGTATTTGAGTTTCCCATCAATACAATTCTAGCATTAATAATAAACGACTATCTTGAACAAGAAAATATAATAATGACTATTTTATTATTGCCTCTAGGGCATATTTCCAACATTGAATACACATCATCATAAATTTTGAAATAAATCCAAAATTATTGCAAGCACTAGGCCTTAAACCCTGGTGGATGAAGATACCACTATCCCTCTAACATCCAATCACACGTTAGTCCATTGTGGTATGCTTTTTTTAAGCAAAAATATTCTTGTTTCATAGTAATGCACAATGTTTTATTGTTTTTTCTTGTTTTATAGTGCAATATTTCTCTGTATACCAACAAAAAATGAACTTATTTTAGATTGGATTTGCTGTTACACCATTGTATAGAACAAACATTGTGATTTAGCATCACGCAAACATGCCCCCTTAATAAACAAAGGGGACTGATCTGCGCCGGCGCGCCGGCCCAAACTTTCGGCCGGCCGCGCGCGAGCCGCAGGATCCACCAACCCCGCGTCGTCCGCACCGTTGGATTCGCATGCAACATTTTTCCCTCTATGCATCAAAATTTCGATGCTATGCAGCAATTTTTTCAACGGTTGCAACAAAAAACAAAATTTGTAGCAAAAAAAATATCTACGTGATCGTAGCAAAAAAACGAAGCTGATGGTACGTGGTGCAAAAGTCAAACGCCGGTTGTAACAAATATTTACGTGACGTGTATGCAACTTTTTTAGTGAACGGTTGCAGCAAAACATGATGCCGGTTGTAGCAAAAATTAACACGGTTGTAGCTAAAAGTAAAAAACATCGATTGTAACGAAAAATTCGACGAACTGGAGTTGCAACCAAACGTATGTGCAGCTTTTTTACTGGAACAAAAATAGTAAAAAATGCTTGCAGCAAAAATGACGTTGGTTGCAACATATTTAGACGAAAAATGTTGCATCCATTGATCAGAGAAGCACGCGGGTGGAAAAAATGTTGCAAAGGCCCGCGCGCGCGAGGAGGCGACCGGCGCGTCGGTTTGGCGGACGCGCGGGTGAAAAACGATTCCCATAAAACAAAACGGCAGGCAAGAAGCAAGAAGTGAGTGGAAAGGTATGAACTGGTCCTCACCGACCATATACAAGGGAAATTGTCGATCGGGTTGGGTCAAATATCCTTCTCTTCGTTGGGAATTGTACAAGGAAAGAAGTCGAGGGCACACGTCAAAGACATCAACAACCAGGTAGGCAGGTTCCACCTACTGTATCCACGGAGGCCCAGATATCCATGTCAAATTTCTGAAGCGATCATGCAAATCAAACGTTGGTGTACTGAACATGAACATATATAGTGTATTCGTGTTCAAGAAAAACATAGTGTATTCACACCGGAGCGTAAGAGGACGAATGCAAGTAGTATATGCACACACGAACTGACGTTTGCTGCTTAGCGACCAGTGAAGTTATTTATAGGAAGCTAGCTAGCTATGGTTGGTGTGGTGACAGTGACTAACAGAACTAACTATCCATGTTGCTGTTCTTTATCTTCATGGGCCTAACTAATTAAGCGTGCTGGAGTATCATACACGTGATCACCTCGATTAACTAAGTTGTGCAGGCTGATTTTGAGTTAATGCACCCTTTGCAACGGAAACGGTACGTGACCGGCCCGGGCATGCAAACTAAACTAGCTAGAGGGCAAAACGACCGATCGAGTGCACTGGCTGTAGCCACACTCCAAAGCTAGAGCACGCTCCAGCTCAAACTTCTCTTGCTTGAAGCCTTGAGAACTGCCGCCTAAGCCATGGGTCATCTGTCATGCATGCGACCACTCATGCATGTACCTCAAGCAAATGGCCCGGCCGGCCGGTGGCACGTAGTTGCCACACGTTTGGGACCTCCTGTTGGGTGCATATATAAGCCCAGCCCAAGTGCTTGTCTCAACATTCATTCCACCCTCATCACCTGGTCATATGCTCCTCAAGAGCTAGCTACACTCCAGTTATAGAAGCTCAAAACATTTGCCAAACGGCGCAATGGCTATCTCCTCCGGTCTTCCAGCTCCTTGCTCTCTGCTCCTGATGGCAACCCTGCTGCTGCTGCTCATCGTCCAAGCGCAGAGCGCCACGAGGCACTACAATTTCAATGTACGTATGTCCACAGTTTCCTTGCATCTTCATTAATTTTGATCACATCCATGCATGATGGCGCCGCTCGTCTTGACCGGAACATTGTACCCCGGCATCGGCATGCAGGTGCAAATGGCGAACGCGACGAGGCTGTGCGGCACCAAGAGCATCGTGACGGTGAACGGCGAGTACCCCGGCCCGGCGGTGGTGGTGAGGGAGGGCGACCGCGTCGTCGTCCGCGTCACCAACCACGTCGCGCACAACGTGACGCTGCACTGGCACGGCATCCGGCAGCTGCGGAGCGGCTGGGCCGACGGGCCGGCGTACGTCACGCAGTGCCCCATCCAGACTGGCCGGAGCTACGTCTACGCCTTCACCGCCACCGGGCAGCGCGGCACGCTGTGGTGGCACGCCCACATCTCCTGGCTCCGCGCCACCGTCTACGGCGCCATCGTCGTCCTCCCCAAGCGCGGCGTGCCTTACCCGTTCGCCGCGCCGCACAAGGAGGTTCCGGTCATCTTCGGCGAGTGGTGGAGGGCCGACACGGAGGCGGTGGTCAGGCAGGCGCTTCGGACCGGCGGCGCACCCAATGTCTCCGACGCCTTTACCATCAACGGCCTCCCCGGGCCGCTCTACAACTGCTCTGCCAAAGGCACTCCTACGTGTTTCTCTTTCTACACCACTCATTTTTGCAAAAAACGTGCCAACTAATATGGATGTTGTGCATGATTTGATGCAGACACTTTCAAGCTGAAGGTGGAGCCCGGGAAAACGTACATGTTGCGCCTCATCAACGCCGCGCTGAACGACGAGCTCTTCTTCTCGGTCGCCAATCACACGCTCACCGTTGTCGAGGTCGACGCCGTCTACGTCAAGCCCTTCACCGTCGAGACCCTGGTCATCTCCCCGGGCCAGACCACCAACGTACTCCTCACCGCCAAGCCGTTCTACCCCAAGGCCAACTTCTACATGGCCGCCGCGCCCTACTCCACCATTAGGCCCGGCACCTTCGACAACACCACCGTCGCCGGCATTCTCGAGTACCAAAAGCCCGGCTCCCCCTCCATGCCAAGCTTTGACAAGGACTTGCCGCTGCTCAAGCCGACCCTGCCGCGGTTCAACGACACCGGCTTCGTCACCAACTTCACCTCCAAGCTCCGCAGCCTTGCCACGCCGCAGTACCCGGCGGCCGTGCCACGGTCGGTGGACAAGCGGTTCTTCTTCACGGTCGGGCTGGGCACGCTCCCCTGCCCGGCAAACACGACGTGCCAGGGGCCGACCAACAAGACGCAGTTCGCGGCGGCCATGAACAACGTCTCCCTGGTGCTCCCTTCCACGGCGCTCCTTCAGTCGCACTTCACCGGCGTGTCCCGGGGCGTCTACGGGTCCAACTTCCCGACCACGCCGCTCTCGAGATTCAACTACACGGGGGCGCCGCCTAACAACACGAACGTGGCCAAGGGGACGAGGCTCCTCGTGCTGCCGTTCAACACGTCGGTGGAGCTGGTGATGCAGGACACGAGCATCCTCGGCTTCGAGAGCCACCCCCTGCACCTGCACGGCTTCAACTTCTTCGTGGTTGGCCAAGGGTTTGGCAACTACGACGCCGTCAACGACCCGGCCAAGTTCAACCTCGTCGACCCGGTAGAGCGGAACACCGTCGGGGTGCCCGCCGGCGGGTGGGTGGCCATCCGCTTCCTCGCTGATAATCCAGGTAACTAGAGTTAAAATACAATCCGTACTGAAAGAATGTTTCTGTCCACGTACGCTCATACGTATCATATGCATGTGTACTGTGCAGGTGTATGGTTCATGCATTGCCATTTGGAGGTGCACACGACGTGGGGATTGAGAATGGCGTGGCTGGTGCTAGACGGGGGCCTTCCCAACCAGAAGTTGCCTCCGCCGCCGGCCGATCTCCCGAAATGCTAGGCGCGCACGCTCGGAGCCGCTGGTTTTTCTCTTTTGATTTGTTCGCCAATGTGCGATTGATGTCTCTTGTTGAGGGCTGTAAGTAGCTTTTCTCTTTCTACCAGTATACTAGTACAACAAATCCAAAAAGTATACTAGTACAACGGTAGGCCCGTAAGGATTTGATTTTTCTGGATTTTTTTGAATTTTTTTATGAACCCTGTAAACTTGACGCTTGTGATTGGTTAATTGGTTTATTCGTGTCAATAATTCTTTTTACTGGTTACTAGTAAATGTGCATGTGCAACGCACGTCTTGACAAATATAAATGTTAATAACCACTATAAATGTTGACAAATATAAAATGTTAATAACCACTATAAATGTTGACAAATATAAAATGTTAATAACCACTATAAATGTTAATAATCACTATAAACGTTAATAATTATTGTATTAGTAAATTAATCTATGATTGAATGGTTAAAAGGACAATGATAACATCAGCCCGTCAAAGTTTAAGTAAAATTTAAATGTTTTGCTAACACGTATTATTGAATGTTGTACATTTACGCTAAAATTTTAAATACTCTCTCCATCCACATATATATGGTCCAATGCATTTTGGGGATACCTTCGACCACAGGTTAGTAAGCATGCACATGCAACGTGTGTTTTTTTATAAATTTATCAAGTGAGTTCACGTGGTATATTATTAACAAAAACTTGCGAAACAAATCAAATTGATACAAAATGTTCAAGGCTACATCGAGAAATAAATCACCATACATCTCAGTGATGAAAAATGAGATACTGGCTTGTATACAAAAATAGAGGGAGCATGATACTACATAGGGAACACTAGAGCCGTAATTCAGTTCATATAGCCTGAAAAAGATAACGTTGCGAGGTTGCAACTTAGATCACGTGCAAGCAGATTGCATGGCCACCATAGTGTGGTTTGAATGCAGAGTAGCATTGTTGTTAACCACCCTTTATTGGTGTATGGACACAAGACTTGTCTTGATCTTCAGTTTGAGTATTCTGCAGTTTTAGCATTCTACACAAAGAAAGCTATCCAAAACCCTGCCATTTTGAAAATATACATATAAAAAGGAAAAAAAATTGCGATGACATATAAAAAGGATATGATGCTACTACAAAATAAATTGTACACACCGACCATGGTCTCACAAAGTGAAAATCTCCATCGGGTTGGATGGTTGATCCGCATACCGACCCTAAATGACCAGGCTGAGCGACACCCCTCATATCTAACCCAAATCTAGGGGCCAGTATGAGGAGCCCGAGCGCGTCCCGACGCATCTGCCATGTCGGACCAAACATGCCAGACCATCGTGTATTGCACCGAAATGACTTAATCCACCAAATCTACCGTCCTCATCTCGCATTTGTCCACCATTTCTGACGTTTGAGCCATCACCGTCATCCATCCTTCTCCCTCATCCATGCCGTCGGCCTCCATCCGTCACCCTAGATGTCGTCCAGCTAGTCCCCAACCGTCGCCACAAACACAGAAACGGCCTCGGCAATGTGTGTGGGTATCCCATCCTTGGCCTCAGCCTACAAGCTGTAGAACATCGTCCGGATGAACCGGTGAAGGAGACAACATGAGAGGAAAGCATCGGCATCATAGGGAGTTTTGCTTGTGGACCTCAAGGAGGAATTGTCCCCCCAAACCTTGTACATCCAGTCGTCAATAAGGAAGGCGCCATCCATCCCACCCGAGGTAAAGGTCGATCCCATGATCAATTGAGCCATTTCGGATGCTTTTCAAGCATCGAATGCGACGGTGGACAACGTGTCTCACTTGTCGCAACTCCAACGGGCACGGACAAGCACGGGCAGCGGCGACACCTGAACTAGTGCAGAAAAGCCTACCTATGGCGTGGCAAAAATGACCTTGCTGGTGTAGACACACGACTCCACCAATATGCCACCACTGTTAGAACATAATGGTGGCGCTGGACATAGTTGCACGCTGGCACTGCCATATTTAGCTAATAAAAAAAGATGTCTGTAGTAGTTATAAACTACCAACTTCACAATCTTACTTTGAACTTTACTATCTGGACACTACCTTCTAAGGACTAACTTCATCTCACGAAGCTTATTCCTATGGCTCTCCCCCTCCCTGATGTAATGGGCTTTCTCCATCTTCAATTGAGTCCTCTCAACCTTTAGGACTTGCATGTCCTTCTTCAGCTCAGCTATCTCGCATTTAAGATTGTCCTTATGATCTTTTAGACTGAATATCTTGTCATAGACACCGTCATTATCATCGATAACCTTATCCATGTCCTTCTTCAGGGAGTCATTCAACTTCTCGAGGGTCTTGACAATACTCATATGTGACACGACCAGCTCGTGATTGAGCACGTCCACATCACATGGTTGTTGCTCAACGGGTGCTGGAGAAGGCGAACGTCGTACATATTCCTGGCAAGGGTTTGAAATCATCAACAATTAATGGTTAGATATATGGATGTTTGCAATGTTGATGCATGTTTTTTGTAACCATACTTGATTGGTGCTCACTTCGCCTTTCTCGTCGGCATACCCCCTTAAGTCGCTAGAGGACCCGCACGAGATGCTAGAGGAGATGGTGTAAGAAAATGAACAATCTGGGGAAGCAAGTGCCAACATTTCAATTTAATTCAAATGATTCAGAATTACACAATATCATGTTCAAACGCAAGTTAATGCAAATATTGCATCATAATTGAAAATGTCACTCTACAATTTGATCTCTCTCCTGCTAGGAGCAAGGCGACAACTATAATCAAAATCGAAGGTAATGAAACACATATGCACATCTACTCTATCATGCTCTCATGTGTATGCCATCCCCCCGGCCCTAGTTTTCTAATTGCTTATTCTATGTTCCACTACAAGAAATATGTCAACTTGTGACCTTGTGGAAGTGACCCTATAAGAAATGGTCGTAAATTTATGACCATTTGAGACCAGTTGGTCGTAAGTTGTTCGGGGGGGCTCTAGACCCTAAACCATAACGACCATTTTGGTCACAATGGTCGTAATTTCCTTGCACGAAGAGGTCGTAAAGAATGTAGCATTGGTCCGCTCCCATATTGCTAGCTGATCATGACCAATATGAATGGTGATAGCCTTGTAAATTGTGGTGCATTGCTATGACTAGGCGTCACTTCATCGGTTTTGCCTATGTGTCATGTCCATGTGTTAATTTTTGCCCTAGGTTGTGAAGGAGACTACATTTCTGTCATTCCAAAAATTTCCAACTTCTCATATATTCCTTGGATCATATATTCCTCAGATATGTCAAAATCTTTCCTTGCTTAGTTCAAAAATAATTCAAGAATATTCTTTTTCCAGTTCTGTTCAGAACAACATTGTGTGAAGGAAGTGCTATTATATTTTCTTGACTTCCAACAAAAAATTTGGGAACTCTTTCCTACTGAAATTATTGCGTGATGACAAAATTCAGCTCGATTTCCCTATTAAATCGTCCTTATTAAATGCCAAAGTTTCTATTCAAGCTTTGTGGATGAAGTACTAGCTTGGCATATCCTGATGAGCTCAATTTTTGCCAAATATTCTACATTCCCAAATCATATCTCTCCACATAATTCGGTCCCCATCTAACAGTCCATCTAAGCTCACCATCCAATCTTTGTTTCTGGTAACTGTTTTAGTTTATGAAGCAACTATATTTTATATTGCTTTATAATTGCTGAAAATTTACCACGACATGACTCTACTCATAGAACCTCCCTCCAGCAAATTTTTGCTCATTTTAATTTAGCCGATTTCTCTCAATATTTTTCCCAATTTTCAGTTCACTCGAGAGAGCATTGTGAAGGAAGTACCATTTTTATTTATCCAAATGGTATGAAATTTTTACAATGCCTTAATACACCCAAATTACCATCCTCCTCCAAATTACAGATCCATTCAATAATTTATGTGAGCCGGCCTTCACTTTATATTTTTTGGATAGATTGGCACATTGCAAAGCAAGTGCTATCTAGACCCATCCTATTGCCCTCAAACTTTTTGGGCTTGCTTCCATATCCAACTCATTGTCACATGCCAATATTTAGCTCCATTTGCCAAGTGAATAATCCTCAGAAAGTTTCCAAAGTTTCTATCCACATAGAAGCTTTGTGAAGGAAGTACTTGTTGGAATTATGCCCTAGAGGCAATAATAAATGTATAGTTATTATTATAATTCCTGTATCAAGATAATAGTTTATTATCCATGCTATAATTGTATTGAATGAAGACTCATTTACATGTGTGGATAAATAGACAAAACACCGTCCCTAGCATGCCTCTAGTTGGCTAGCCAGTTGATCGATGATAGTCAGTGTCTTCTGATTATGAACAAGGTGTTGTTGCTTGATAACTGGATCACGTCATTAGGAGAATCACGTGACGGACTAGACCCAAACTAATAGACGTAGCATGTTGATCGTGTCATTTTGTTGCTACTGTTTTCTGCGTGTCAAGTATTTATTCCTATGACCATGAGATCATATAACTCACTGACACCGGAGGAATGCTTTGTGTGTATCAAACGTCGCAACGTAACTGGGTGACTAAAAAGATGCTCTACAGGTATCTCCGAAGGTGTTAGTTGAGTTAGTATGGATCAAGACTGGGATTTGTCACTCCGTGTGACGGAGAGGTATCTCGGGGCCCACTCGGTAATACAACATCACACACAAGCCTTGCAAGCAATGTAACTTAGTGTAAGTTGCGGGATCTTGTATTACGGAACGAGTAAAGAGACTTGCCGGTAAACGAGATTGAAATAGGTATATGGATACTGACGATCGAATCTCGGGCAAGTAACATACCGAAGGACAAAGGGAATGACATATGGGATTATACGAATCCTTGGCACTGAGGTTCAAACGATAAGATCTTCGTAGAAAATGTAGGATCCAATATGGGCATCCAAGTCCCGCTATTGGATATTGACCGAGGAGTCTCTCGGGTCATGTCTACATAGTTCTCGAACCCGCAGGGTCTGCACACTTAAGGTTCGATGTTGTTTTATGCGTATTTGAGTTATATGGTTGGTTACCGAATGTTGTTCGGAGTCCCGGATGAGATCACGGACGTCATGAGGGTTTCCGGAATGGTCCGGAAACGAAGATTGATATATAGGATGACCTCATTTGATTACCGGAAGGTTTTCGGAGTTACCGGGAATGTACCGGGAATGACGAATGGGTTCCGGGAGTTCACCGGAGGGGGGCAACCCACTCCGGGGAAGCCCATAGGCTTTTGGGGGACACACCAGCCCTTAGTGGGCTGGTGGGACAGCCCCAAGGGAGCCTATGCGCCAAGATAAGAAAATCAAAGGAAAAGAAAAAAAAAGAGGGAAGAAGTGGGAAGGGAGGGGGACTCCTCCCACCAAACCAAGTCCAACTCGGTTTGGGGGGGGAGTCCTCCCCCCCTTGGCTCGGCCGACCCCTTGGGGATCCCTTGGACCCCAAGGCAAGGTCCCCCTCCCTTCTCCTATATATATGAGGCTTTTAGGGCAGATTTGAGACGACTTTCTCATGGCTGCCCGACCACATACCTCCATAGTTTTCCCTCTAGATCGTGTTTCTGCGGAGCTCGGGCGGAGCCCTGCTGAGACAAGATCATCACCAACCTCCGGAGCGCCGTCACGCTGCCGGAGAACTCTTCTACCTCTCCGTCTCTCTTGCTGGATCAAGAAGGCCGAGATCATCGTCGAGCTGTACGTGTGCTGAACGCGGAGGTGCCGTCCGTTCGGTACTAGATCGTGGGACTGATCGCGGGATTGTTCGCGGGGCGGATCGAGGGACGTGAGGACGTTCCACTACATCAACCGCGTTCTCTAACGCTTCTGCTGTACGATCTACAAGGGTACGTAGATCACTCATCCCCTCTCGTAGATGGACATCACCATGATAGGTCTTCGTGCGCGTAGGAAAATTTTTGTTTCCCATGCGACGTTCCCCGACAGTGGCATCATGAGCTAGGTTCATGCGTAGATGTCTTCTCGAGTAGAACACAAAAGGTTTTGTGGGCGGTGATGTGCGTTTTGCTGCCCTCCTTAGTCTTTTCTTGATTCCGCGGTATTGTTGGATTGAAGCGGCTTGGACCGACATTACTCGTACGCTTACGAGAGACTGGTTTCATCGTTACGAGTAACCCCCTTTGCTCAAAGATGACTGGCAAGTGACGGTTTCTCCAACTTTAGTTGAATCGGATTTGACCGAGGAGGTCCTTGGATGAGGTTAAATAGCAACTCATATATCTCCGTTGTGGTGTTTGCGTGAGTAAGATGCGATCCTACTAGATACCCTTGGTCACCACGTAAAACATGCAACAACAAAATTAGAGGACGTCTAACTTGTTTTTGCAGGGTATGATTGTGATGTGATATGGCCAATGATGTGATGTGATATATTGTATGTATGAGATGATCATGTTGTAATAGAAATATCGACTTGCACGTCGATGGTACGGCAACCGGCAGGAGCCATAGGGTTGTCTTTATACTAACATATTTGTGCTTGCAGATGCGTTTACTATTTTGCTAGGATGTAGCTTTAGTAGTAATAGCATAAGTAGCACGACAACCCCGATGGCAACACGTTGATGGATGATCATGGTGTGGCGCCGGTGACAAGAAGATCGTGCCGGTGCTTTGGTGATGGAGATCAAGAAGCACGTGATGATGGCCATATCATGTCACTTATGAATTGCATGTGATGTTAATCCTTTTATGCACCTTATTTTGCTTAGAACGACGGTAGCATTATGAGGTGATCTCTCACTAAAATTTCAAGACGAAATTGTGTTCTCCCCGACTGTGCACCGTTGCTACAGTTCGTCGTTTCGAGACACCACGTGATGATCGGGTGTGATAGACTCAACGTTCACATACAACGGGTGCAAAACAGTTGCGCACGCGGAACACTCGGGTTAAGCTTGACGAGCCTAGCATGTGCAGACATGGCCTCGGAACACATGAGACCGAAAGGTCGATCATGAATCATATAGTTGATATGATTAGCATAGGGATGCTTACCACTGAAACTACTCTCGACTCACGTGATGATCGGACTTGGGATAGTGTAAGTGGATCATGAACCACTCAAATGACTAGAGAGATGTACTTTTTGAGTGGGAGTTTAGCGAGTAATTTGATTAAGTTGAACTCTAATTATCTTGAACATAGTCTAAGTCCACTTTGAATATATTTGTGTTGTAGATCATGGCTCACGCAAGTGTCATCCTGAATTTTAATACGTTCCTAGAGAAAGCTAAGTTGAAAGATGATGGAAGCAACTTTGTAGACTGGGCTCGTAATCTTAAGCTAATCTTACAAGCTGGAAAGAAGGATTATGTCCTTAATGCTGCGCTAGGAGATGAACCACCCGCTACGGCCGATCAGGATGTTAAGAACGCTTGGTTAGCACGTAAGGAGGACTACTCAATAGTTCAATGTGCAGTCTTGTATGGCTTGGAACCGGGACTTCAACGTCGCTTTGAGCGTCATGGAGCATTTGAGATGTTCCAGGAGTTGAAGTTTATCTTTCAGAAGAACGCCCGGATCGAGAGGTATGAGACCTCCGATAAATTCTATGCTTGCAAGATGGAGGAAAACTCGTCTGTCAGTGAACATGTGCTCAAAATGTCTGGGTACTCAAACCGTCTAGCTGAACTGGGGATTGAACTCCCGCAAGAAGCTATCACTGACAGAATCCTTCAATCACTGCCGCCAAGCTATAAAGGCTTTGTGTTGAACTACAAAATGCAAGGGATGAACAAGTCTCCCGGCGAGTTGTTTGCGATGCTGAAAGTCGCAGAGTCTGAACTCCGTAAAGAGCATCAAGTGTTGATGGTGAGCAAGACCACTAGTTTCAAGAGAAAGGGCAAAGGCAAGAAGGGCAATTCGAAGAAGAGCGGCAAGCCTGTTGCCAATCTGCCGAAGAAACCCAAAGCTGGACCTAAGCCTAAAACAGAGTGCTTCTATTGCAAGGGTATGGGTCATTGGAAGCGCAATTGCCCCAAGTATCTGGCAGATAAGAAGGCGGGCAAAGAGAAATCAGGTATATTTGATATACATGTTATTGATGTGTACTTAACCGGCTCTCGTACTAGTGCCTGGGTATTTGATACCGGTTCTGTTGCTCACATTTGCAACTCGAAGCAGGAACTGCGGAATAGACGAAGGCTGGCGAAAGACGAAGTGACGATGCGCGTAGGAAACGGTTCCAAGGTTGATGCAATCGCCGTCGGCACAGTGTCACTTCAGCTACCATCGGGATTAGTGATGAACTTAAATCATTGTTATTTAGTGCCTGCGTTGAGCATGAACATTATATCTGGATCTTGTTTATTGCGAGACGGTTACTCTTTTAAGTCTGAGAATAATGGTTGTTCTATTTCTATGAGTAACATCTTTTATGGTCATGCACCGAATGTGAGAGGATTGTTCATATTGAATCTCGATAGCGATATGCATATACATAACATTGAGACCAAAAGAGTTAGAGTAAACAATGATAGCGCCATGTTTTTGTGGCACTGCCGCTTGGGTCATATTGGTGTAAAGCGCATGAAGAAACTCCATGCTGATGGACTTTTGGAGTCACTTGACTTTGATTCACTTGACACGTGCGAACCATGCCTCATGGGTAAGATGACTAAAACTCCGTTCTCCGGAACAATGGAGCGTGCAAGTGACTTGTTGGAAATCATACATACCGATGTGTGTGGTCCGATGAGCGTGGAGGCACACGGCGGATATCGTTATTTTCTCACCTTCACTGACGATTTAAGTAGATATGGTTATGTCTACTTGATGAAGCACAAGTCTGAAACATTTGAAAAGTTCAAGCAATTTCAGAGTGAAGTAGAAAATCATTGTAACAAGAAGATCAAGTTCCTACGGTCTGATCGTGGGGGTGAATATCTGAGTTTCGAGTTTGGTACTCACTTAAGACAATGTGGAATTGTTTCGCAGTTAACACCGCCTGGAACACCACAGCGTAATGGTGTGTCCGAACGTCGTAATCGTACTTTGTTAGAGATGGTGCGATCTATGATGTCTCTTACTGATTTGTCATTATCATTTTGGGGTTATGCATTAGAAACAGTTGCATTCACTTTAAATAGGGCACCATCAAAATCCGTTGAGACGACACCATACGAACTGTGGTATGGCAAAAGACCAAAGTTGTCGTTTCTTAAAGTTTGGGGATGTGATACTTATGTCAAAAAGCTTCAGCGTGAAAAGCTGGAACCCAAAGCGGAAAAGTGCGTCTTCATAGGTTACCCAAAGGAGACAGTTGGGTACACCTTCTATCTCAAATCCGAGGGCAAAGTGTTTGTTGCTAAAAACGGAACTTTTCTCGAGAAGGAGTTTCTCTCGAGAGAATTGAGTGGGAGGAAGATAGAACTTGACGAGGTTGTCGAACCTCTCATCCCTCTGGATGGTGGCGCAGGGCAAGGGGAAACCTCTGTCGTTGCGATGCCGGTTGAGGAGGAAGTTAATGATGATGATCATGAAACTCCAGTTCAAGTTTCTATTGAACCACGCAGGTCGACGAGATCACGCGCTGCTCCAGAGTGGTACGGTAATCCCGTCTTGTCAATCATGTTGTTAGACAACAATGGACCTGCAAATTATGAAGAAGCAATGGTGGGCCCAGATTCCAACAAATGGCTAGAAGCCATGAAATCCGAGATAGGATCCATGTATGAGAACAAAGTGTGGGCTTTGGAGATACTACCTGAAGGCCGCAAGGCTATTTAGAACAAATGGATTTTTAAGAAGAAGACGGACGCTGACGGTAATGTGACCGTTTATAAAGCTCGACTTGTGGCAAAGGGTTTTTCACAAGTTCCAGGAGTTGACTACGATGAGACCTTCTCACCCGTAGCGATGCTTAAGTCCGTCAGAATCATGTTAGCAATAGCTGCATTTTTCGATTATGAAATCTGGCAGATGGATGTCAAAACGGCATTCCTTAATGGTTTCCTTAAGGAAGAGTTGTATATGATGCAACCCGAAGGTTTTGTCAATCCTAAAAGTGCTGACAAGGTGTGCAAACTCCAGCGATCCATTTATGGACTGGTGCAAGCATCTCGGAGTTGGAACAAGCGCTTTGATGAGGTGATCAAAGCATTTGGGTTTATACAAGTGGTTGGAGAATCTTGTATTTACAAGAAAGTGAGTGGGAGCTCTGTGGCGTTTCTAATATTATATGTGGATGACATATTACTGATTGGAAACAACGTAGAGCTTTTGGAGAGCATAAAAGGTTACTTGAATAAAAGTTTCTCTATGAAGGACCTAGGAGAAGCTGCTCACATTCTAGGCATTAAGATCTATAGGGATAGATCAAAACGCCTGATAGGACTTTCACAAAGCACATACCTTGATAATGTTTTGAAGAGGTTCAAAATGGAACAGTCCAAGAAAGGGTTCTTGCCGGTGTTACAAGGTACAAGATTGAGTAAGACTCAGTGCCCAGCAACTGATGAAGATAGAGAGCATATGCGCTCCGTCCCCTATGCTTCAGCCGTAGGCTCTATCATGTATGCAATGCTGTGCACTAGACCGGATGTTAGCCTGGCCATAAGTATGGCAGGTAGGTTCCAGAGTAATCCAGGAGTGGATCACTGGACGGCGGTCAAGAATATCCTGAAGTACCTGAAAAGGACTAAGGATATGTTTCTCGTGTATGGAGGTGACGAAGAGCTCGCCGTAAAAGGTTACGTCAATGCAAGCTTTGACACAGACCGGACGACTCTAAGTCGCAAACCGGATACGTATTTATTCTTAATGGGGGCGCAGTAAGCTGGTGCAGTTCCAAGCAAAGCGTCGTAGCAGATTCTACATGTGAAGCGGAGTACATGGCTGCCTCGGAGGCGGCTAAGGAGGGTGTCTGGATGAAGAAGTTCATGACGGATCTTGGAGTGGTGCCAAGTGCACTGGATCCAATAACCTTGTTCTGTGACAACACTGGTGCCATTGCCTTAGCAAAGGAACCAAGGTTTCACAAGAAGACCAGACACATCAAACGACGCTTCAACCTCATCCGCGACTACGTCGAGGAGGAGGACGTAAATATATGCAAAGTGCACACAGATCTGAATGTAGCAGACCCGCTGACTAAACCTCTTCCACGGCCAAAACATGATCGACACCAGAACTGTATGGGTGTTAGATTTATTACAATGTAATTCACATGGTGATGTGAGGGCTAGATTATTGACTCTAGTGCAAGTGGGAGACTGTTGGAATTATGCCCTAGAGGCAATAATAAATGTATAGTTATTATGATAATTCATGTATCAAGATAATAGTTTATTATCCATGCTATAATTGTATTGAATGAAGACTCATTTACATGTGTGGATACATAGACAAAACACCGTCCCTAGCATGCCTCTAGTTGGCTGGCCAGTTGATCGATGATAGTCACTGTCTTCTGATTATGAACAAGGTGTTGTTGCTTGATGACTGGATCACGTCATTAGGAGAATCACGTGATGGACTAGACCCAAACTAATAGACGTAGCATGTTGATCGTGTCATTTTGTTGCTACTGCTTTCTGCGTGTCAAGTATTTATTCCTATGACCATGAGATCATATAACTCACTGACACCGGAGGAATGCTTTGTGTGTATCAAACGTCGCAACGTAACTGGGTGACTATAAAGATGCTCTACAGGTATCTCCGAAGGTGTTAGTTGAGTTAGTATGGATCAAGACTGGGATTTGTCACTCCGTGTGACGGAGAGGTATCTCGGGGCCCACTCGGTAATACGACATCACACACAAGCCTTGCAAGCAATGTAACTTAGTGTAAGTTGCGGGATCTTGTATTACGGAACGAGTAAAGAGACTTACCGGTAAACGAGATTGAAATAGGTATACGGATACTGACGATCGAATCTCGGGCAAGTAACATACCGAAGGACAAAGGGAATGACATACGGGATTATACGAATCCTTGGCACTGAGGTTCAAACGATAAGATCTTCGTAGAATATGTAGGATCCAATATGGGCATCCAGGTCCCGCTATTGGATATTGACCGAGGAGTCTCTCGGGTCATGTCTACATAGTTCTCGAACCCGCAGGGTCTGCACACTTAAGGTTCGACGTTGTTTTATGCGTATTTGAGTTATATGGTTGGTTACCGAATGTTGTTCGGAGTCCCGGATGAGATCACGGATGTCACGAGGGTTTCCGGAATGGTCCGGAAACGAAGATTGATATATAGGATGACCTCATTTGATTAACGGAAGGTTTTCGGAGTTACCGGGAATGACGAATGGGTTCCGGGAGTTCACCGGAGGGGGGCAACCCACTCCGGGGAAGCCCATAGGCTTTTGGGGGACACACCAGCCCTTAGTGGGCTGGTGGGACAGCCCCAAGGGAGCCTATGCACCAAGATAAGAAAATCAAA
Organism: Hordeum vulgare subsp. vulgare; assembly: GCF_904849725.1. Lineage (NCBI taxonomy): Eukaryota > Viridiplantae > Streptophyta > Magnoliopsida > Poales > Poaceae > Hordeum > Hordeum vulgare. The sequence continues at coordinate 563,868,319 of NC_058524.1, read as the reverse complement.
GGAAAAGAAAAAAAAAGAGGGAAGAAGTGGGAAGGGAGGGGGACTCCTCCCACCAAACCAAGTCCAACTCGGTTTGGGGGGGGGAGTCCTCCCCCCCTTGGCTCGGCCGACCCCTTGGGGATCCCTTGGACCCCAAGGCAAGGCCCCCCTCCCTTCTCCTATATATATGGGGCTTTTAGGGCAGATTTGAGACGACTTTCTCACGGCTGCCCGACCACATACCTCCATAGTTTTCCCTCTAGATCGTGTTTCTGCGGAGCTCGGGCGGAGCCCTGCTGAGACAAGATCATCACCAACCTCCGGAGCGCCGTCACGCTGCCGGAGAACTCTTCTACCTCTCCGTCTCTCTTGCTGGATCAAGAAGGCCGAGATCATCGTCGAGCTGTACGTGTGCTGAACGCGGAGGTGCCGTCCGTTCGGTACTAGATCGTGGGACTGATCGCGGGATTGTTCGCGGGGCGGATCGAGGGACGTGAGGACGTTCCACTACATCAACCGCGTTCTCTAACGCTTCTGCTGTACGATCTACAAGGGTACGTAGATCACTCATCCCCTCTCATAGATGGACATCACCATGATAGGTCTTCGTGCGCGTAGGAAAATTTTTGTTTCCCATGCGACGTTCCCCGACAGTACTATCTAGGTTTATCTAAATGATTTGATATTTTCTCAAATCTTCCATATGATCAAATCTTCACTATTCACAAAATTTGAGGTCTATCCACAAATCCATGTTAGCTCATCATATAATCTTTTATTCTGGTCATATTTTTTATTTGTGAAGCAACTATATTTTATATTGCTTAATTATTTCCCATAATTTACCAAGGCATGTTCCTATTTATATAACTTCCGTGCACCAAATTTTAGCTCATTTTATTTAGCGAATTTCTCTCAATAATCTTCCCAAGTTTCTGCTCATAGAAGAGCATTGTGAAGGAAGTACCTTTTTGGCATGTCCAAATGGTATCAAATTTTTACAATGATTTCCTATGCCAAAATGACCATCCTCCACCAAATTTCAACTCACATTAATTGGAGCCCAGCTTCAACATTCATATTTCTGCCCAATGTGGTATTTTGCAAAGAAAGTGCCATCTAGGCGCCTCCATTTGAGCTGAAAATTTGCCAAGATAGTCTCCTTAATAGATTACCATCATGAGCCAAAACTCAAGCCCATTATCCATGTGCATTTCCCCCACCGTTAATCAAACTCTTGGCTGCTAATTCATGTTTGGGCTTAGTTGAGTCCCCTCGTGAGATTCTTCTGTTGTATTATTCTACCTAACACCTACATGGAGTACCCAACCCACCACATATACCTAGGCCACCCAGAACGCGTGGCAATGCCACAGTCATGCGGTGACCAGACAACTCGCATGTGAGTTTACGCGCTCTAGAGTTCTGGCCCTCGACCACCGTCCAAACCTCCATGTCTCTCCACCACACCATGTATATATAATTAAATAGACACTTATGTACCTGAAAATGATTTTTGGAAAAAATCAAGAGCAAACTATAATGCGGATGCAGTTCAAATTTGACCCGCTTCTCGTGAATCGGCGGAAATTTGTCCTTTCACGAGAGGTGGATCAAAGATTTTGAAACCCAAACATTTGGTAAATTGTACATTAAATATGACCTAGTATTTTATAAAAATGATTTGGTACAATTTTGCAACAAATATATGGTAGGTCCTTCACAAAAGAACTCATTTTGGGCACTCAAAAAATGGAAAATGGTTTTTTTGTCCAAAAAAATTGAAAAATTCCTTTTGCAACATTGTTTTCCATTCCAATATACACCCTTGTGCACAATACTTGATCGTTTAAACAAACTATGTCATCAATGTGTCGAGAAGATTGACCATTTGCATTCAAAGCCATGAATCTTCACACATGATAGCTCGTTTCTAATAACACTTTTTGTAAATAACTAGCAAAAAGGCCCGTGCGTTGCAACGAGAGAAAAAAAATCATAATCTTCAATTGTGATAATCACATTATGGTCTTAAAATTTTAGGACATTTCTTGAAATGCATGAACATTGTAAGTGCATCTAGTGCCCCTTAGTGATTTTGGTGGTTTGAAGACTTATAGGTTAAGTATCTAATGTGTTTATAAGTGTACACAGGATCTATAAGTCATTGGGGAGTTTGAGATATTTGAAGAATATCGACCCCTAAAAATATATGTCTTCAGTTGAAGAAATTGGTCTGAAGCTGAAGAAATGAATCGCGAAGAATTTGCGATGAAAACAATATTCCTCATGAAGATATTGATATTGAGAAGATCGGTGGTTCCTGAAGAAAATCATTCTGAAGAAATTGAAGCATGAAGATTTACGTTTTCTGTTTTACCTTCTTCGCACTTAATGAGTAGGAACATCGTACTGTTAAAGGGGCTCAAAGTAACACTATGGAATGGATTTCCTCATGATGCTCAACCCAAGCCAAATCCTACCAAAAGCCTCAAGTGAGGAATATGAGTGACATGAGGACTCTCACAATTGAGAGTCCCGACCGTTTCGATAAGCCACGCCAAGTCACTGATCTTATCCACTCCAACGGTCATATTATTTAAGGGCATTAATGTCAAATCATGTCGGGATGCTCCCAGGCTATAAATAGCCGCCCCCCACAACCGCTAGCTGGTTGGCTGCTCCGTTAGAAACTGACACTTGTCATAAGAGGAACCCAATTCCTCAGAGCTTTCGAGAGTAAATCATCAGTGAGGAAATACACCACCCACCGAAACCACAAACCAAACCTAGTGATTGAGCATCACTGAAGAAGTTGTTCCTGTGTGGGACTGAAGCCTTTTTCCTTTGAGGACTGTGCATCCTCCAAACGGTTAGGCGTCATGGTCTAGAGCAATCCAGCAGTCAATTGTGGATCACCGGGTGACCTAGTTTGTGAGGGTTTGGAAGTCTGCCCTGAAGACTTACCACGAGTGTTGGGCGAGGATTGTGTGTCCTTAGCTCAAGGAGAATACGGTAGGGACTGTGTGTCCCGGGACTGGGTGTCCTTTGGTTTAAATACCAAGCCGCTCCAAACCAGATGTACAACTGTCACAGCAGTTGGAACTGGGTCATCAACAACAGTCTTCACCAAGAATCGGGTTCTAATTCCTCAACTCTTTACATTCTCTGTATTCTGTGTTGATGACTTTCACTGTGACTGGTTGAAGAATTTGCTGAAGACTTTCTCTGAATTTCCTCAACCCCAAATTCTTCACTTGAGTAAATCATCATCTGTATTCAGCGTGCCTGCTTGCTGTGCAATCTGTTTTCATAATCTTCACTCTGTAATACTGCTGTTGTGAACAATTGCACAATTGATCCTTAACTGTTTCCGCTGTAAGTTAGTCATCAGTGAGAAATTTCCTCAAAAAGGATTTTCCTCAGTGATGAAATTATAAAAATCTCCTATTCACCCCCCCTCTAGTCGATATAACGCACTCTCAATTGGTATCAGAGCAAGGTACTCCCTTGTTCTGTGTGATTTTGGTTTAACCACCTGGAGTTTTAGTTATGTCGACTGCAGGCATGTTTAAGGTGACTGCAGCATGTCCTACCTACGAGGGAAAGAACTTTCCCTTCTGGAAGAACAAAATGCAAATGCATCTACAAGCTATAGACAATGATCTTTGGTATATTGTGGAAAATGGTGTCCCCATCATTTCTGCTAGTGTCACTGCAGCTGATGTGAAGAAATTCAAGCAACTTGATTCTCAAGCGAAGAACATCATCTGTGGTCATCTGAGCCCTGGCCAGTTTGGAAGAGTAAGTGCCTTAGGCTCTGCAACACTGATCTGGGAGAGACTGTGCAAGGTAAATGAAGGAGTATCAACCCAACGCGACTCTCGTGTTGATATTCTTCGCAATCTCTTCAATCGCTTCAAGAGACATGACAATGAGAGCTGCCAAGACACCTTTGATCGCCTCACTGACATATCAAATGAACTGCAAGCACTGGGAGCTCGAGACATCACTGATCACGAAGTTGTGAAGAAACTGCTGAGATCTTTGGATTCTTCATTTGATACTTTAGTTCTGATGATCCAAGAAAGACCAGACTACAAGATGCTAGATCCTGCTGATATCCTTGAAAGGCTAAATACTCATGAATTCCAGCTAGAAGAAAAGAGAGATCTATATGGACAAAGCTATTCCAGACCACGCGCACTGAAGGCAAGAGCAATTTCCTCATCTGAAGAAGAAGACACAGATGACAGTAGTTGTGACCCTGAAGAATTTGGTCAGGAACTTGCAATGCTTGTGAGGAAATTCCAGAGATTTACACGACGAGGCCAGTTCGGTAAATCATCAAGAAGAGACATGAGGAAATCAGAATCTACATCTGAGGACTACAAGAAACGGACCTGTCACAAGTGCAAGAAATAAGGCCATTACATTGCTGATTGTCCTCGCTGGGGAAAGGAATCGAAGAAGAAGAAATACAAGGATGACAATTCTGATGACTCAAAGAAGAAGAAGAAATCTTCAAAATCCTCATCCTCAAAGTCCTCCTCACACAAGAAGACTAGCTTCAGAAAGGCTCGGGCACTTATTGGCAAGGAAATGGATTCCGAGGCAGAATCAGAAGAATGTGATGATGATGAAGGCTCTGGAGAAGATTCAGAATCCGGACAGGCTAGTCTTGCACTAGCAACCAATTTCGTCAGCAAGTCAATATTCAATCTTGAAGAAAATGAGTGCACCATCCATACTGATGATTATGCTGATGACTTCGCTCCAACCTATTGCTTCGTGGTAAAAGGTTCAAAGGATGACAAACCCAAAAATACTGAGTGGGTTCTCGATAGTGGCTGCACACATCACATGACTGGTGATAAAAGCCTACTGATGAATATGCCACTAACTCCATCACCTCTGAAGCAAATCACATATGCTGATAAAGGTAAAAGCAAGGTATTGGGACTTGGCAAAGTAGCTATTTCCAAGGATAGGCATATGGACAAAGTGATGCTTGTTGAATCCCTTGGTTTTAACCTCATGTCAGTCTCGATGCTTTGTGATCTTGATATGATTGTTATATTTGGTAGATATAGATGTGTAGTTATCATGGAATCTGACAGATCCAAAGTCTTCGAAGGTGTAAGAAGAGGGGATTTGTACATTGTTGACTTCTCTACAGGTCCTCAACCAGCCACTTGCTTATTAGCAAAAACCTCAGAAGGATGGCTGTGGCACCGAAGACTAGGTCATGCAGGCATGAGGAATTTGCACACACTTGCAAAGAAGAAGCATGTCATTGGCATCGAATCAGTCAAATTCCTCAAGGATCATCTATGTGGTGCTTGTGAATCTGGGAAAATGACCAGATCCAAGCATCCCTCCAAAACCATCATGACCACTACACGTCCATTCGAATTGCTTCATATGGATTTATTTGGACCTACTCACTATGCAACACTAACCAATGCAGCATCTCTATATGGCTTTGTCATAGTTGATGATTATTCCAGATACACCTGGGTGCATATCATAGTGTATAAAACCGAAGTGCAGGAAATCTTCAAACGATTTTCTTCAAGGGCCTCGACGAACTTCGGCATCAAGATCAAACATATTAGGAGTGATAATGGAACCGAGTTCAAAAACACTGGTCTTGATGATTATCTTGATGAACTTGGTATTACTCACGAATTGTCTGCTCCTTATACTCCTCAGTAGAATGGTGTCGTCGAAAGAAAGAACAGGACTCTGGTTGAAATGGCAAGAACTATGCTTGAAGAATATTAGACTCCTCGTCGCTTCTGGCCTGAAGCAATCAACACTGCATGTCATATCATCAACAGGATAAGCTGTCTCCTGAGGAAGCAATAAAGCTTAAACCTACTGAAGACATTGTTCCCACTGAGGAAATTGGTGAAGAAACAATCCCCATCGCTGATGAAAGAAAAGAAGATGCTCCTGAGGAAATTGCAACAACACCACTTCCTCAGCCCAGGCAAAATCCTCAACCGGCACATCCGAGGATTGCAAATGAAGTAGAACTTGACAAAATCCTCAACGACATCAACGCGCCAGGTCCTCTCACTCGCTCAAAAGCTTCACACTTAGTTAACTTTTGTGGGCATTTCTCTTTTGTATCTATCACAGAACCCTCAAAAGTAGCTGAGGCTTTTCTGGAACCGGAGTGGATCCAAGCCATGCAAGACGAACTTCTTCAATTCAAACTGAATGACGTACGGGAGCTCGTCAAACGACTCGATCCTCGCAAGCATAACATCATCGGCACCAAGTGGATTTTCCGAAACATGCAAGATGAGGACGGTCAAGTGGTGAGGAACAAGGCACGACTTGTAGCCCAAGGCTACACCCAGGTTGAAGGAATAGATTTCGATGAAACTTTTGCACCTGTTGCTAGACTTGAAGCCATTCGAATTTTACTTGCTTATGCTAATCATCATAACATCATCTTATATCAAATGGATGTGAAAAGTGCATTCCTCAATGGTAAGCTTGAGGAAGAAGTATATGTAGCTCAGCCCCCAGGTTTTGAGGATCCAAAGAATCCAGACAAAGTCTTCAGACTCAAAAAGGCTCTGTATGGTCTCAAGCAAGCCCCTCGGGCATGGTATGATACATTGAAGGAATTCCTCATGAAGAAAGGCTTCAAACCGGGTTCACTTGATCCAACTCTTTTCACAAAATCTTATGATAATGAACTGTTTGTATGTCAAATATATGTTGATGATATCATATTTGGCTGTACTGACAAAAGATACAGTGATGAATTTGCCTATATTATGAGTGAAGAATATCAGATGTCTATGATGGGGGAGCTGAAATTCTTCTTAGGTCTTCAAATTCGTCAACAAAGCAATGGAATCTTCATATCACAGGAGAAATACCTCAAGGATGTTCTGAGGAAATTCGACATGCATGAATGCAAAGGTGCCAAGACTCCAATGCCTACCAACGGTCACCTCGGCACTGATGAAAATGGTAAAGATTTCGATCAGCAGGTATACCGTTCTATGATTGGTTCTTTATTGTATCTATGTGCATCTAGGCCAGACATAATGCTTAGTGTTTGCATGTGTGCACGTTTTCAAGAAAAACCGAAGGAATCACACCATAAGGCTGTGAAACATATTCTTCGATACTTAGCTCACACACCAACACTAGGATTATGGTATCCCAAGGGATCCAACCTTCATCTGGTAGGGTATTCTGATTCAGACTATGCTGGTGACCGTGTGGATCGCAAGTCAACATCTGGCACATGCCATTTCCTCGGAAGATCACTGGTTTGCTGGTCCTCAAAGAAGCAGAACTGCGTATCACTCTCCACTGCCGAAGCTGAATACATTGATGCTGGTTCTTGTTGTGCTCAATTACTATGTATGAAGCAAACCCTCAAGGACTACGGCATCAACATGAAGAATGTGCCTCTCTACTGTGACAATGAGAGTGCTATCAAGATTGCCTACAACCCAGTACAGCACTCGAAGACCAAGCACATTCAGATTCGTCATCATTTTCTTCGGGACCATGTCCTCAAGGGCAATATCCTCATCGACCATGTGAAGACTGATGATCAACTGGCTGATATCTTCACTAAGCCCTTGGATGAGAAAAGGTTTTGCAAGTTGCGGTGTGAGCTAAATATCTTAGAGTCTTCAAATGTTTTGTAAAAACATGCACACATCCTAACACTTATGCAAAGTTGATGACTTAGATGTGCAACACATGATGAAACGATTTTCTTCAAACGATGAAGAAAGTCACTCTGAATGTGAAGAAATTAACGAAGAAATTGATTCTCAGGGCCCTACGACAATTGTACGCGGCGTCTGTAATCAACATTCTTATATGGTGGGCAACGCCACCGCCCAATGTGAAATTCCTCAAGTTGATTTTCTTCAAATGATCAAATTCCTCACAATGCATTTTTCTTCAAAACAACTGTTCTTAATTGTGATGATCTATTGCAAAATCTTCAAAAACACTTGATGACTTTCATTTGCCTAGGTAGACTGTGATTTCTAGTCCTCAACAGCATTCACTTATTGCTATTTCTTCAAGTTGATGTTTCTGCTAAGTGAATGTGATCGGACCCGATTTTCCCTCTATGCTATACTTATCCAGTCTATTCAATTCTTCATATGCGTTCTACTTGAAACTTTGTTCAAAATCCTCACTGCATCCTTGACAGCTGATGATTTTGTAACAAAAATCCTCAAATCTTCAAAAAATTGTTTTCTTCAAAGGAACAGTAACTGAACCCCCACTTCCCACGATTGGATAGCCACGATCTCCACTATCTCCACCGCATCGTACGGGAGCTACACGTGTCCTGCGGAGACGTAGAGGCAAGGGCTATTCGGTCTGAAACTTTCGCGCCAAATAGTAACTTTCGGGCTATAAATATGTCCTTAACCCCCTCGGTATCATCTTCTTCGCCTCATCGCTCTCCTGCCACAGCACACCGAACCCTAGCGCCACCGCTGGTAGTCTTGTCGCCGGCAAGGAAGAGCTTCACTGCCTCAACCTTCTCGCCGCCAGGATCACGCCGGAGACGGAACATCTACGTCCGCCGCCGCCGTAGACGTCCTCTGCTGCCAAGTTAGGGTGCATTGGACACTTGACCGAAGAGCCTCTTCAACGCCACCTTTTTGTGTTCTTCGTTCGCACCTTCCAGGGTAAATATATCCCATTTTTACAACAGATTAGATCTAAAATTTTACCTCTCCAATGTGAAATCTGTTTTTCCTCAAGATACGATGCGCACATGATTCCTCAAACACTATCCATCACCACAATCATTGATGAACTAGCTAAGCATCTAAGATTTTCACGAGATTCCTCAATTGTGCGAATTTTCTGATCTGTACAACTCTGGAACCCAAGAACAGAATGCTTAAGCAAATTCCTCAACCACTGGTTATATTCCTCAAACTGTCAAACTTTTCATTTTCTTCAAATCTGAGAACGCATATGACCTCTCCAAATTCCTCGCAACTATACTCTGTTCACAGGTACACACATGTCAGCTGATGAATCTCTCGGTTCTCATCACATTAACTCATTTGCAGCGTTTCTGGAAGAAACTCTTCAAGGCTCATCAGAATCCTCAAGAGTTCAAAATCCTCAGATAGTTCCTCGTCTGAAGAAAATGGAGGAAGAAAGGAAACAGAGGGGAGGAAAGAAACTGGAGCAGAACACAGCTGTGGACATTCCTGATGACATATACCTGGACTACTGCACACCTGATGATGAACCTGAGACTATGCCTAAAAAAAGATTAGGCTGTAGAAAATTGAACGCAGATGGGCAAAGGAGTGGAAGGAGTACAGGTTTGTGACTCCAAAATATGCGAAGAAATTCGCTTTGAAGCCTCCTCGCAGAAGGGCCCCACTGGAGGATCATCAAGTTGCTCATCCCTCAAGTCTTATGACACTTGATAACTACCCAGAGGAAAAAGAAAGGCATCTGGCCAAGCTCAAGAAGCAAGCAGAAACAGCAGTGAAGAAATTTCATGAATCTTCAGCTGCTGCCTCCGGTGCTGCTCATTCCTCAGCAGCATTAACCTCAGGCTCCGAGATTCCTCAACCAAAGTCTGTGCCAGCAAAGCCAAAAGCTTCAAAACCCCAAGAAAAGTTTGCACAGGCTTCTGTCACCAAACCCTCAGCTCCAAAACCCTTGGTTCCAAAACCGTCCACACCAAAACCATCAGCGCCAAAACCCGCAGCACCAATCGCATCTACACCAAAGTCCTCAGCTCCACCTCCAAAGCCAGTACAGAAGAAAGTCGTGAAGACTACGACTGCCAGCTCCAGCTCCTCACTCCCAGCTGCAACTAGCTCGGAGACAAAGTCTTCAACACCCCTTGTGAAGACTTTGGCAACTACTGAACCTGCACCTCTGCCCAGCCCAAGCAAAATCATCACAGTCCCGTCTGCATCAGAGGGAAGTGAAGAATATGATGATGAAACTCTGGAAGCCATCATCAGGAACAAGCAAGAAAGGGTAGCACAAGCATCAGGCAGTGCTATTCCTCTAGCGATGGACCCCAAGGTCCTCCTCGATTTCATCAATATGTGGTATGAAGACCCAAACACACCCATTGATGATTTGAAACTTCATCCTGGTGTCAGCCACATGGTGGCTACTTTCATAAACGAAGCCAAGTGGAAGGAACAGAAGGCCAAGCAGGCAAAGATTGCAAAGGCCAGAAAGGAGAAAATCCTCAGGCAAAATGTTCTCAAGCTGACGCCTGAAGCATTGGTGTCCACCCAGGCAGAGCTGCAAGTCTTGACTGACAAGTGTGAGAAACTGTCAGATCGCACAAGCATCAAAAGCAATTTCATCAAGCTAGCCACTAGTGTTGTTGATGACTACAACAGACGTCACCCCCCACCAGCACCAACTCCTCAGCCCCTGGTTGAACAGCCAAAAGATGCATCTCCTGTTGAAGAGGAAATTCCTCAAGCTGAGGAACAACACCAAGAGCGCCGTCCTGATGAACCGACCATTGAAGAAATCATCACTGAGACCGCTCCTGATGAAACTGCTACTGATCCAGCTGCTTCACCAAAGCAGGCTGATGACTATGTTCCAGCTGGTTCCTCACTACCAGCTGAAGCATCTGTTAAGAAAACACCTTCACCAAAAACTTCGAAGGTGAAGAAGTTAATCCCGTCTGCATCAGACGCGAAAAAGACAAGGGCTGCTGAGAAGGAAGCGAAGAAGAGAAAAGCTTCCTCAGCAGAAGAAAAGATTGAGGCAAAACGCCTCAAGGAAACTGAAGAATCTGCCCCACTGGACCCGGTGCCTATTAATGTTGCACCCTCATTTGAAATGGTCGTCGTTGGTGACCACACTACAAGGGCAGATGAGGAAATGAAGGATGTTGCCTCTGAGGAGCATACTGATGAGGAAATACAAATTGATGACAGTCCTCAACCTCATATTCCTCAGAAAGAGACTACTGAAGCTTCAGCTGCAGCAGCTGATGAATCTGCTTCTGCCACAAAGTCAGCTGATGAAAATCAAGCTGAAGAAAATATCTAGTCTGAGCAGGCTCCTCCCACTGAACAGGCTGACCAAACTCCTCAAGCTGAGAAGGAAGAAGAACTTCCTCAGCCTGATGCTCAGCCTGAGCAAGAAATTCCTCACCCTGAGGAAACTGCTGAAGAACATGTTCCCGCCCCTGACAATGAGTTCATTGTCCTCAACCCAGAATCTGCCATGGTTGTTTCCCCTCCCATTCCTCAGCACAATCTCAATCCAGTTCAGCGTCTGCCATTCTCGAAGAGGCCAAAGTTTCAGAAAGAGAATTTCTTTGAGGAACGCATGTATTTCATCGGAGAGAATCCTTATGACAAGCCTCAAATGAGGCATCTGAAGTTTTGGACAAGGACGCAGATGAACTACTATGCTTCTGTGCTCTATGGCCGCAACAAGATATTCCAGCACAGGCACATTCCTCATGCTGAACTTGAAGAGATTCCCTGCATGGAACCAGTTCTCAGTGTACTACATGATGCAGGTTTGCTCCCTATGTGCTCCGACATATCAGATTGGAATAGTGAGCTAATTCTTCAGTTCTATTCAACTATGCACATCTCGGGCAATGCTGATGACATCAACACTTGGGTGTTCGACTGGATGACCCAAAATACTCACTACAAGGCTCCAGCGTCTGAACTCCTCAGAGAACTGCCCGTACCAATTCCTTCAGAAGGGGCAGTGAAGCTTTATGGTGAGCGTGAGCTGCCAAATGGAATGATGGAAGTCCTCATGAAGCCTTTGGCTGCAGGAAAACCCTCAAGAACCACATTCCTCGTCCATTAGCTAAAGTACACACCACGGTCTGTCTACCGCATTCTCTGCAGTGTGCTAGCGCCAATCAAAGGCCATGATGATGACGAAGATGTCGTCGGCCTCATGAAGAATATCCTCTTCAACATCATTCACGGTATCCCCATGAATATCCATGATTTCTTCTTGAGGACTTTGGCTGACAATGCAATGTGCCCATATGATCACAAAATTTATGCACCATGGATCATGAGATTCCTCAGGACAAGGACAGGCATCAACTTTCACGCAGATTTCCAGAACCATGTTGGTTATATGCCTCCTATTCGAGTCAACAAGAAGACTTTCGAGCCTATTGAGGGAAAAGGAAAGTCTGTCATTGATGAAGGAAGCAGGCCTCTTGATGGTCAATTTAAAGAGCCAGATGCATATTCCTCATGGGACGATACTGAGACTCGTCCACCAAGTCCAGTTCCTCCTCGCATGCTAAACACCAGAGAGCTTCTTCTCAGTCTTCATCAGAAGGTGGATCACAACCACAAATGGGTCAAACGCCAGTTTGGTGCCATTGTGAAAACCCTCACTGAGACCCAGAACAGTGTGAAGCTTAATCATCACTATCTGCATGAGGTTTTTGATCGCACCTGGGCTACCCTTGCACATCTGAAGACCCAGACTGAGCTTGAAGAATTGAACTTTGAGCAGGACTTTGACTGGTCGTGGCCTCCCAAGAAGAAGTTCAGGCCCATTCCAGTGCCAGATCTTGAAGACAGTTCCTTCTCGTCCTTCCGCACCGCCGAATCTGATGAGGAACAACTTGACACCGCAACCGGCCCAAAGAAGAAGACTACACCCAAGAAGCGCCAAGGATCTTCATCAACTGCAAAGCAATGAAGTCTTCATGGGCGTTAGTCCTCAGTTTGTCCCTTTTTGTCACTTGATGACAAAGGGGGAGAAACTTGAGAGTTAGTCTTCAAACGGGATTTATTTTTGGGGCTGATGAACTATATTTAAGTTACAAACTCTTGGCTCTTCTGAAGTTTTTATGTAATGAGTTGTAACTTAAGCCCGATGGTACTCTGACGCTTTTGAACGTTTTTCTTCGCATGCTTATTCCTCAAGTTTTAATGCACGCATGCTGAAATTCGTCAGATACCATTTGTCATCATGCATCTTCATTTTCTTCATATGATATGTTATATGTATGCATGATTTACAAGATTCAGGGGGAGATCTCCATGATATAAATCATCAATGTGCATATGCTATAAAAGCAAAATCCTCAAGGTATGCACATCTTCAGGGGGAGTCTCTGTGAATCTTGTTTTCAAATTCCTCAAATGAGTATTTACACTTCATATTTTTGATCCCTGTTGAAGACTTAACCTAATTGTCATCAACCACCAAAAAGGGGGAGATTGTAAGTGCATCTAGTGCCCCTTAGTGATTTTGGTGGTTTGAAGACTTATAGGTTAAGTATCTAATGTGTTTATAAGTGTACACAGGATCTATAAGTCATTGAGGAGTTTGAGATATTTGAAGAATATCGACCCCTAAAAATATATGTCTTCAGTTGAAGAAATGAATCGCGAAGAATTTGCGATGAAATCAATATTCCTCATGAAGATATTGATATTGAGAAGATCGGTGGTTCCTGAAGAAAATCATTCTGAAGAAATTGAAGCATGGAGATTTACGTTTTCTGTTTTACCTTCTTCGCACTTAATGAGTAGGAACACCGTACTGTTAAAGGGGGTCAAAGTAACACTATGGAATGGATTTCCTCATGATGCTCAACCCAAGCCAAATCCTACCAAAAGCCTCAAGTGAGGAATATGAGTGACATGAGGACTCTCACAATTGAGAGTCCCGACCGTTTCGATAAGCCACGCCAAGTCACTGATCTTATCCACTCCAACGGTCATATTATTTAAGGGCATTAATGTCAAATCATGTCGGGATGCTCCCAGGCTATAAATAGCCGCCCCCCACAACCACTAGCTGGTTGGCTGCTCCGTTAGAAACTGACACTTGTCATAAGAGCAACCCAATTCCTCAGAGCTTTCGAGAGTAAATCATCAGTGAGGAAATACACCACCCACCGAAACCACAAACCAAACCTAGTGATTGAGCATCACTGAAGAAGTTGTTCCTGTGAGGGACTGAAGCCTTTTTCCTTTGAGGACTGTGCATCCTCCACACGGTTAGGCGTCATGGTCTAGATCAATCCAGCAGTCAATTGTGGATCGCCGGGTGACCTAGTTTGTGAGGGTTTGGAAGTCTGCCCTGAAGACTTATCACGAGTGTTGGGCGAGGACTGTGTGTCCTTAGCTCAAGGAGAATACGGTAGGGACTGTGTGTCCCGGGACTGGGTGTCCTTTGGTTTAAATACCAAGCCGCTCCAAACCAGGTGTACAACTGTCACAGCAGTTGGAACTGGGTCATCAACAACAGTCTTCACCAAGAATCGGGTTCTAATTCCTCAACTCTTTACATTCTCTGTATTCTGTGTTGATGACTTTCACTGTGACTGGTTGAAGAATTTGCTGAAGACTTTCTCTGAATTTCCTCAACCCCAAATTCTTCACTTGAGTAAATCATCATCTGTATTCAGCGTGCCTGCTTGCTGTGCAATCTGTTTTCATAATCTTCACTCTGTAATACTGCTGTTGTGAACAATTGCACAACTGATCCTTAACTCTTTCCGCTATAAGTTAGTCATCAGTGAGGAATTTCCTCAAAAAGGAATTTCCTCAGTGATGAAATTTTAAAAATCTCCTATTCACCCCCCTCTAGTCGATATAACGCACTTTCAAACATTATTTGAATTATGATGAAAATGGCAAAGTATGTTTTGTTAATTAATGATAGCATATGCATAAGAACATTATTTTTATCTTGCTGATATATGTGTTTGCATTTGTAATTTAAGTGAAGTCTTAATTTGTTTGCAAACATATTAGACAGCTCCATCAAAAACAATCAATTGTAAGTACATGCATACAAAATGTTCCAAGTTGCGTATCAATATCGATATTCTTAAAAAAATAATTAGCAAAACACTTTATATATATGAAAAATCAAAGCTAAGCCATTTGTTTACGTATAGCTTGTATAAACAACATTGTATATTTTTTATACATTAGAAACATTGTTTTGCGTGTGACACCGCAAACATTATTGAGTTTTGATGTCTAATTTTTTTAATACACATTTTACATATTTTGTATGCATCATGAACATTTTCTATATTCATGTTTTAGATTATTCAAATACACGATTAACATTTTTGAAAAGTTCTATTTTTTATATCTAATTTGTTCCATACACATTATATATTTTTGTATATGTTTTCTTATACACCGGTAACATTTTTCTATGCACATTTAAAGTTTTTTAAATAAACGATCAATATTTTTCAAAATAAAAGAAAAAATATATTATTTATTGTCCATACACAATGTACAACTTTTTGTACATATGGAAACTTTTTTATCTACAAATTTGACATTTTTTTTAATCCATGATTAACATTTATGCAAAGTTTATCGAAATAAAGGCAAAAGAGAAAATAAATAGAAAAAGTGCAAAATAGAAGAACAAAAAGGTTTTGAAAAGTTCTATTTTTTATGTCTACTTTGTTCCATACACATTATATATTTTTGTATATGTTTTCTTATACACCGGAAACATTTTTCTATGCACATTTAAAGTTTTTTTAAATACACGATCAATATTTTTCAAAATAAAAGGAAAATATATTATTTATTGTCCACATGCACTCTATATTTTTTGTTTATATGAAACTTTTTTGTCTACAAATTTGATATTTATTTAATCCATGATTAACATTTGTGCAAAGTTTATCGGAATAAAGGCAAAAGAGAAACAAAAAAAGTAGAAAAAGTACGAAATAGAAGAACAAAAAGGTTGTAGGCAGCGATTAGGATCGAACCTGGGTCTTCAGGGTGGGACAACACGCACCCAACCAGTTGGGCTAGCCTTGTACTTGTGATAAAATACGGGAACCGTGTCCTTTAGAATTAGAAAGAAAGAGTCGGATCGAAGTTGAAAAAATGAATCATTTTTGTCACTTACGGGTGGCATTGGTGGTTAATTTTGATGAACTTTAGGGATAAATTTAATGACGTACCACAGAAGCAATAGGTGATTTATTATTAGGTATATATTACTGTATTACAAGTTTATTATTTTTTCTGGTGATTTGGTCGCATATAATGATACAATGTAAAGGTTTTCCAATTTTGTTTTTATTTTTCATGCCCATTTCAAAATACGGCCAAAACGACGACCATGACCGTTCCTACCTAGTGGTTGAATTTTGAAAAACTTTTGGTGTTTTTGTGATTAAATAGATACTTATGTACCTATAAATGACTTCTGCAAAAAAATCTTGAGCAAACTATAAGACAACTGCATTTCAAATTTGACCCGCTTCGAGCTAAATCGGCGGAAATTTCTCTTTTTCATGAGAGGTGGATCAAAACTTTTAAAACCCAACCATTTGATAAATTGTACATTAAAAATGACCTGTTATTTTATAAAATTGGTTCAGTCCAATTTTGCAACAGATATATGGTAGACCCATCACAAAAAACTCATTTTGGACACTCAACAAATGGAAAATGAATTTTTCGTTCAAAGAAAATGAAAACTTCCTTAAACAACATTGTTTGCCATTTTAAGATTCACCCTTGTGCATAATATTAGATCATTTCAACAAACTATGCCATGAATATTGCCATAACAGTGCTCATTTGCCTTAAAGTCATGGGTCTTCATAAATGATAACTAATTTATGAGAACAATTTTTTAAAATAATTATCGTATTACAAGTTTATATTTTTTTTCCTGTAACTTGTTCACATATAATGACACAATGCGAAATTTTTCCAATTTATTGTTTTTTAATTTTTTCATGTCCATTCCAAAATGCGGTCAAAACGGCGGGTATGAGCGTTCCTAGCTAGTCGTTGAAGATTGGAAAACTTTTGGTGTTTCTCTAATTAAATAGATACTTATGTGTTGGGGAATGTCGCATGGGAAACAAATAATTTCCTACGCGCACGAAGACCTATCATGGTGATGTCCATCTACGAGAGGGGATTTCCGATCTACGTACCCTTGTAGATCGCACAGCAGAAGCGTTAGTGAACGCGGTTGATGTAGTGGAACTTCCTCACGTTCCTCGATCCGCCCCGCGAACCGTCCCGCGATCTAGTGCCGAACGAACGGCACCTCCGCTTCAGCACACGTACAGCTCGACGATGATCTCGGCCTTCTTGATCCAGCAAGAGAGATGGAGAGGTAGAAGAGTTCTTCGGCAGCGTGACGGCGTTCCGGAGGTTGGTGATGATCTAATCTCGGCAGGGCTCCGCCCGAGCTCCGCAGAAACGCGATCTAGAGGTAAAACCGTGGAGTTATGTGGTCGGGCTGCCTTGGAAAAGTTGTCCCAAATCAGCCCTAATTGCTCCATATATATAGGAGGAGGGAGGGGAGGCTTGCCTTGAGGCTCAAGGAGCCCCAAGGGCTGCGCCACCAAGGGAGGAGGAGTCCTCCTCCAATCCTAGTCCAACTAGGATTGGAAAGTGGAGTCCTTCTCTCCTTTCCAACCTCCTTTTTTCCTCTTTGATTTTCTATCCTTGGCGCATAGGGCCCTCTTGGGCTGTCCCACCAGCCCACCAAGGGTTGGTGCGCCACCCCCAAGGCCTATGGGCTTCCCCGGGGTGGGTTGCCCCCCCGGTGAACATCCGGAACCCATTCGTCATTCTCGGTACATTCCCGGTAACTCCGAAAACCTTCCGGTAATCAAATGAGGTCATCCTATATATCAATCTTCGTTTCCGGACCATTCCGGAAACCCTCGTGACGTCCGTGATCTCATCCGGTACTCCGAACAACATTCGGTAACCAACCATATAACTCAAATACGCATAAAACAACGTCGAACCTTAAGTGTGCAGACCGTGCGGTTTGAGAACTGTGTAGACATGACCAGAGTGACCCCTCGGTCAATATCCAATAGCGGGACCTGGATGCCCATATTGGATTGTTGGAATTATGCCCTAGAGGCAATAATAAATGTATAGTTATTATTATAATTCCTGTATCAAGATAATAGTTTATTATCCATGCTATAATTGTATTGAATGAAGACTCATTTACATGTGTGGATACATAGACAAAACACCGTCCCTAGCATGCCTCTAGTTGGCTGGCCAGTTGATCGATGATAGTCAGTGTCTTCTGATTATGAACAAGGTGTTGTTGCTTGATGACTGGATCACGTCATTAGGAGAATCACGTGATGGACTAGACCCAAACTAATAGACGTAGCATGTTGATCGTGTCATTTTGTTGCTACTGCTTTCTGCGTGTCAAGTATTTATTCCTATGACCATGAGATCATATAACTCACTGACACCGGAGGAATGCTTTGTGTGTATCAAACGTCGCAACGTAACTGGGTGACTATAAAGATGCTCTACAGGTATCTCCGAAGGTGTTAGTTGAGTTAGTATGGATCAAGACTGGGATTTGTCACTCCGTGTGACGGAGAGGTATCTCGGGGCCCACTCGGTAATACGACATCACACACAAGCCTTGCAAGCAATGTAACTTAGTGTAAGTTGCGGGATCTTGTATTACGGAACGAGTAAAGAGACTTACCGGTAAACGAGATTGAAATAGGTATACGGATACTGACGATCGAATCTCGGGCAAGTAACATACCGAAGGACAAAGGGAATGACATACGGGATTATACGAATCCTTGGCACTGAGGTTCAAACGATAAGATCTTCGTAGAATATGTAGGATCCAATATGGGCATCCAGGTCCCGCTATTGGATATTGACCGAGGAGTCTCTCGGGTCATGTCTACATAGTTCTCGAACCCGCAGGGTCTGCACACTTAAGGTTCGACGTTGTTTTATGCGTATTTGAGTTATATGGTTGGATACCGAATGTTGTTCGGAGTCCCGGATGAGATCACGGACGTCACGAGGGTTTCCGGAATGGTCCGGAAACGAAGATTGATATATAGGATGACCTCATTTGATTACCGGAAGGTTTTCGAAGTTACCGGGAATGTACCGGGAATGACGAATGGGTTCCAGGAGTTCACCGGAGGGGGGCAACCCACTCCGGGGAAGCCCATAGGCTTTTGGGGGACACACCAGCCCTTAGTGGGCTGGTGGGACAGCCCCAAGGGAGCCTATGCGCCAAGATAAGAAAATCAAAGGAAAAGAAAAAAAAAGAGGGAAGAAGTGGGGAGGGAAGGGGACTCCTCCCACCAAACCAAGTCCAACTCGGTTTGGGGGGGAGTCCTCCCCCCCTTGGCTCGGCCGACCCCTTGGGGATCCCTTGGACCCCATGGCAAGGTCCCCCTCCCTCCTCCTATATATATGGGGCTTTTAGGGCAGATTTGAGACGACTTTCTCACGGCTGCCCGACCACATATCTCCATAGTTTTTCCTCTAGATCGCGTTTCTGCGGAGCTCGGGCGGAGCCCTGCTGAGACAAGATCATCACCAACCTCCGGAGCGCCGTCACGCTGCCGGAGAACTCTTCTACCTCTCCGTCTCTCTTGCTGGATCAAGAAGGCCGAGATCATCGTCGAGCTGTACGTGTGCTGAACGCGGAGGTGCCGTCCGTTCGGTACTAGATCGTGGGACTGATCGCAGGATTGTTCGCGGGGCGGATCGAGGGACGTGAGGACGTTCCACTACATCAACCGCGTTCTCTAACGCTTCTGCTGTACGATCTACAAGGGTACGTAGATCACTCATCCCCTCTCGTAGATGGACATCACCATGATAGGTCTTCGTGCGCGTAGGAAATTTTTTGTTTCCCATGCGACGTTCCCCAACATGGATCCCACATATTCTATGAAGATCTTATCGTTTGAACCTCAGTGCCAAGGATTCATATAATCCCGTATGTCATTCCCTTTGTCCTTCGGTATGTTACTTGCCCGAGATTCGATCGTCAGTATCCGTATACCTATTTCAATCTCGTTTACCGGCAAGTCTCTTTACTCGTTCCGTAATACAAGATCCCGCAACTTACACTAAGTCACATTGCTTGCAAGGCTTGTGTGTGATGTTGTATTACCGAGTGGGCCCCGAGATACCTCTCCGTCACACGGAGTGACAAATCCCAATCTCGATCCATACTAACTCAACGAACACCTTCGGAGATACCTGTAAAGCATCTTTATAGTCACCCAATTACGTTGCGACGTTTGATACACACAAAGCATTCCTCCAGTGTCAGTGAGTTATATGATCTCATGGTCATAGGACCAAATACTTGACATGCAGAAAACAGTAGCAACAAAATTACACGATCAACATGCTACGTCTATTAGTTTGGGTCTAGTCCATCACGTGATTCTCCTAATGACGTGATCCAGTTATCAAGCAACAACACCTTGTATATAATCAGAAGACCCTGACCATATTTGATCAACTGGCTAGCCAACTAGAGGCTTGCTAGGGACAGTGTTTTGTCTATGTATCCACACATGTATATAAGTCTTCATTCAATACAATTATAGCATGGATAATAAACGATTATCTTGATACAGGAATTATAATATAACTATATTTATTATTGCCTCTAGGGCATAATTCCAACATTATGTACCTAGAAATTATTTTTAGAAAAAATAAAGAGCAAATTATGAGGCAGCTGCAGTTCAAAATTGACCCGCTTCCTACTAAACGGTGAAAATTTGTCTTTTTCATGAGAGGTGGCTAAAAGCTTTTGACACCCAACCATTTGGTCAATTGCACATTAGATATGGCCTAATATTTTCTAATAATGATGTGATGTCATTTTGCAACAAATATTTGGTAGGTCCTTCACAAAAAAACATTTTTGGCACTCGGAAAATGAAAAATGATATTTTTGTGTGAAGAAAATGAGAACTTCCTTAGGAAACATAATTCGCCATTCCAAGATGCACCCTTGTTCACGGTATGGGATCATTTGAACTCTATGTATATTATGAAATTAATTACATGAAGGTTTTGATAAGAACAAGTAATTTACACCTATTGCTTGATAAAAGTTGGTTAATTTTAACTCATAGACCATATGCTACACATATGTATGTACCAATTAATGGTCATGCCTATAGCGTCTAATCATACAAGAATTTTTTAGCATGTCCACAGCTTGACAAGAGAAACTACATTGGGGCCTTAAAATTAAACACTCCCTTACGTCACTGTAGTTGACGTCTATCACTATGAGTTCAAGGGTTGTTTTAACTTCCTCATTTGATAAAACTAAAGTGTGAACTCAAAGTGGCCATGGATGCTGGCTACCTCTTGGTTTTGGATAGTTACTTGCTGCTTATATGGTGTGATGGTACAGTTAGATATTATGCAAAAGTTTAGTTTACACATATTAGGAATGAATGTTCAGTTTAGATATGTAGTCAAGCAATTAATGCATGGAGCAATATGTGTCTAGCTGAACCTGAATGCTCTCTACGTTAAATCTGGGCATCTGTGATTTCCTAGTGCAACACCCCAACCATTGTTTTCATACACGGTTCTTTTGGGGAATTCATTCTTCATCTGAGTTACACGCGTGATCTTAGTTTTTGACATTGTTTTATGATGTGATGAGTTGATGTTAAACCAAGTTATTCTTGAGATTTTCTTTGAGCGTTAAAAATCATGCTTTTTAAAAAATGATGGTTAGATTGGCTAAATTTTGGTTGTTCTACTTTTATTCATGCACATATTGCCTACAAGTTAACATGCTGTTAGATGTGCTTTTATTTTGTTCCTAACTGTTTTGTTTTATAACATACAGATGATGGCCTTCATTCATGTTTCGATGCAAGCTCTAGGACAAAGAAGTTGGAAGAAGCAAGGCATGCATCATCTAGGCATGCATGCACGCGTCCAAGGGATATGTGAATTTCTCAGACTTTTTAATGTACTCTTGATTTTGGTGAGAATTTGTTGTATATTTTCTTGCTTACATAACATTAAATTTGGATTTATTTGTTATTCAAATCCTGGGAGTTATGTACATATTCTTATAATACTATTCTATGTTTACTTGAAATGCATTTCTGGAGTGGAAAATCTATTTGCATTGAATATGGTTTGATTGTATGTCTCATGTAAAATATATTTGACGTAAAGAGGCATGGCCCAAATCAAGAAGTGGTCGAAATGTCTATTGGACAAAATCTATTTGGGCTTTGAAAAGGTATGGCCCGAAATATACGAAGCCTGAAAATGAAAAATAACTTGGACTGCAAAAGGATTGAGGCCCAAAAAAGAAATGGACTATTAAAGGCTATGACTCAAAAAATAAAAAGGCCAAATTGTTGGGCCACACCCTTGTAGCTAAGAAAAATAAGAATAAAATATTAAATGGGCTGAATTAATAGGCTTGGCCCATAGAGACGGCTCTACTCGACCGGGCTGATTCTGATCCACGACCATTCCATTTAGTCGTAATTTTGCCACGCGAGC
The DNA here is from genome assembly GCF_904849725.1 of Hordeum vulgare subsp. vulgare. Classification (NCBI taxonomy): domain Eukaryota; kingdom Viridiplantae; phylum Streptophyta; class Magnoliopsida; order Poales; family Poaceae; genus Hordeum; species Hordeum vulgare. The sequence goes on along the minus strand of NC_058524.1, from coordinate 563,845,997 downwards.
TTGCCACGTTGGATCCGACGTGGCCTCGGCAGGATGCTAGTGACCAAAACAATTGTTCGTAGAGTCTACGAGCTTTTTTTTGTCGTAACCTTCTACGACCATTTCACCGAAAAGGTTGTCAAGTTTCCTTAAAGACGGACAACTTTTGACCAACTATTTTTGGTCACAGATGAAAAACAATGACCATTCAGTGACCAATATGGAGGATAGCAAATTAACATATTTCTTGTAGTGATCGTTGGCTCATGTAGGCTATGAACGAATTGTCTCCAAAGAAAAATTTGATTCCCATACCTGGAGCGATTCAAGCAGTTCAAGTGCAACTGTTAGATGCAGACAAGGTGCATAAAATGTTAATGCTACAAGTAATGTCCTAAAGGCTTCTATTCAGAAATTTAGATAAGTTGACAAACAAAAAGATAATTTTAGAGTAAATAAAAAATCATAAGATGAACAATAATATTAGGCGAAGATATTAACTAGACAATCATAGAGGCCACCGCCTAGTTTCATCTACATGTATGTCTTACACTCTTCAGTTTTAATGTAACACAAAATGTGATAAGTGACATCATCATATTACTATTCATTATGCTATTTTTGAGGACCATACTTTTGTTGTAAGATGGTGTAAAATTAGGCTTTGCACTTGATTACTATGTATCAAATTCTCATAAGAAATAGATGGGTGAACCCAATGGTTAACTTTTCTAGCTCCGCCCCTACAAAACCCTAACCGTAAGAAAAATGGGGGAAGCTATCAACACACACACACACACACAGAGAGAGAGAGAGAGGGAGGGAGGGAGAGGGAGAGGGAGATAGAGAGAGGAAGGGGTGTCAGACTTACAACGGAGGTGCTCGGGGGAAAGGATGTGTGCGGGCGGCGACGACGTCGGAGATTGAGAGAGGACTAGGGTGGCGTTGGGGATCGAAAGTGAGAGTGAAAACGGTAAGTTTTTTTACCGGGGATGGGTGTTAAAATAGACTAGTGCTGGTGTGGGCCTAATGGGCCTAATGTGCAACTCTAGCACTAAGGAAGTAGCTGTGGCATTCCGATTTAGCCAACGTCAACACTATTTGAAAATATTAGTGTTGGCGTTGGAGGGAAATGGCGCGCCATGAACAAGAGTTATGGCTAGCAATTTCTCCACTAGTGTCGGGCATCCCATGTCCTATTCGATGAAATGACACAATAATTCACGATATATTTTCTCCTCCTCTTTAGTCAGCTTTCTCTATTGTTCTCAATTAGTTGCATACACCATTGGTTTATTTGTAATCATTATAATTTTAGGACAATATCGTATCGGACATGATCAATGACAATCAAGAAACTACTCAAATGGATAATGAATTGGGGGATCCAAATTGTCCAACATTTGAAGTTGGCAGAACATCAAACCCTAACAAGAAAATAAAGGCAAATGTAGTCAAGGCAAGAGATCCGACATTTACAACTTTTCAGGATTTTTTGTTGATTAAAGCTTGGTTGCCCACAAGCATGGCCCCTACATGCAACATGGAGCAAACATGAGATAAGTATTGTGAGAAGATCCACAAGCACTATGATGAACACAACGAATATGTCGAGTCACATCTTATCATGACCACCCACAATGTGGCATCTCTCCAACACGATGGGGGTCATTCAAGAGAAAGTGAACAAGTATGTCCGCTACTATGCACAAGTTCTTGTCGCCCTCAAAGAGGGATGGCAGTGTCAACCAATATAAGTTTAGTTGCTTCATTTTGTCATCATTTAAATTTCTTGTTTGCATTCTCATATAAATATTGTTTGCCATACAGTGGTGGCGACCAATATGTACCAACAAATGGAGAAGAGGCGATTCGGTTTTGGCCAACATATTGGATGGCAAGCCAAAGTGGACATAATTTGTGAAAGATCTCAAGGCCGACAGGAGGAAAAATGATGGTTCAAGCTCCCACCAATCAATTGGGTTGGATGAAGAAGAGGGAGAAGTTGTAGGGGAGAATGGAAAAGCCACTATGTTAATGAATAACCAACAAGTGCTGAGGAACAACTAGGAGAAGGGGAGGGCCGATTGTGACGTCGTGGCAACAAAAAAAATCCACCACTTGGCCAATCATTTTTTACATAAGGGAGAAGAAAAAAGAGGAGAGATACAAGCTCGTGTTGGATGCACATAAAGAGATGATGGATTGGGACCAACAAAGCAAGAACAACAAGTTGGCAACTGAGGGTAACAAGTTTACAATTGAGAGGGAGAAGATAGAGGTGTGTCTCAAATGGGATATCGAGAAGGTTTGGGCTTCTGGATTAATAGACATTGAGAAGGAGAAGTTGCAACTTAATCGGGACAAGAAGAATACAAGTATAATGTTAGCGGACGCAAGCCTCGATGAGGAAGGAAATATATGGCTTGCCGGGAGGAAGAAGACGAGCAATGAACATGGGGAGTATGAGGTGACGAGATCGGCGATGGCAACAATGGAGCATGCAACACATATGGAGGTGGAGCATGCGACACATATGGAGATAGACCACACGGTTCGGATGACATCGAGAAAAGCGACATGGATGCACGCGACGCATGCGACACGAATGACTTTCGGCCAGTGAGCCATCTAACAATTGATCAGTCATGCTCAAATGGCTTGAATTTCATTATGCCTTGTTCGGATTGTTGAACTATGATTTATTCTGCTTTGTTGCTTTTTGTAGGCATCACAATCCACGATGTAATTGTTGTCGCGAGTTGAAGTGGTTACCACACAAACCAACACTAATGATGAAGCACACTGCCGCAAACCACCACCCCGCCTGAAAGAGCCCTCCCCACACTTGTCACGTTGAGATCAAGAGAGGTGGTAGTTTGCTCTCATTGAAGGTTTTCTTTCCAACGCGTCGTATTGAGTCGGCCCATTCACACGTGCGTAGCTAGTAAAAATAGCACATGAAATGTGAGAAAATGAAGCGCAACCGGGGATCAAACCAAGGGTCCCCCCAATAGGAGATATCGACGCTAACCACCCCGCTGTGTGTTGAGTTTGTGATCTAATGCACGGCGCGACCTACTTAATGTAAAAGAGCCAATTTTCTCCACTGTTTTTATGTTTTATTTAGTTTTCTTCACATTGTTTTTTGTTTCTTTTGTTTCTTTTCTTTTTTCTTCTTTGTTTCCCCATTTTTTTGCATTTTTTCTTTGGTTTATTTTGTTTCTTTTTCGTTTTTCATTTCTTTGGTTTTCTTTGTTTTTCTTGTTTTTCATTCTACATTTTTTGTATATGCAACTATTTTTTTGAATACAAGTTTAACACTTTTTCAATACAAATTTAATATTTTGTAATATTTGGTCAAAAAAATTCTATACATGTTTTTCAATATTTTTCAAATTCTTGATTAATATTTTTCAAATACAAGATTAACATTTTTTGAATACATGGTTAACATTTTTCCGTTGGTTTATTTAGTTCTTTTTTGGTTTTTCTTTATTTCTTTTTTATTTCCATTTTACATTTTTATATACTTATTCAACATTTTTTTAAAATACTTGCTCAACATTTTCCAAACACTTCTTCAACACTATTGTGTACATGATCAAAATTTTCCAAATACTTGTTCAACACTTTTATATATGCTAAAAATCAACTGACGGATTGTTCGGATGCATCCGCCGCCGCCTCCACTTGTCACGTGCCTTTTTGGGCCCACACTCAATTCTATGTCAAGAAGCATCGTGTGTTCGCTTTCACTGTCACCAAGGGACTCACCAGAGGTGCTATGCAATAAGTATTGTGTTGTAATGAGGTTTTGCAATAGAACCTATGCCGCAGAAAAACAATCTGCAAAACAAAAAGTGTAGAAGAAAATAAAACTGCAACAAGATTTTTGTTTCAAAAAGAATTTGCCGCAGGACCTTTGTTGTCAAAATGTTCTGCAAAAGAAAAAGGTTAAAAAAATTTTACGCAACAAGACTTCCGTTGCAAAAAAAATCCGCAACAAAACCTCTATTGCAAAAATTTCTGCAACACGAGGTTCTGCAATACAGTTGTTGTTGCATTGGTAAAGACGAGGTTGGCAAGTGGTTGGCAACTAACGAATGGAAAAGATCCGCCAGTCAACGCATAGCGTGCCCCATACTTGTTCAATATCTTTTCAAATATTTCTTCAACATTTTCAAATAGTTATTCAACATTTTTAAAATAGTTCTTCACTATTTTTCAATAGTGCTTTTTGTAATAGTTCTTCACTATTTTTCAACGGTGCCTCCTGGCCCTGCGGCCCAGCGATTACCATCCGTCAGCTCCGCGCCGCCCTTGCGCCGACCGGACTCCGCGCCCGCCGCGGCTTCTCACCGACTGCCAGCCAAGGAAAGCCCCGCCGCCTCGCGCCGCGTCGCGTCCACGCTACGCTGATCCGTCAGCGGAGTGAAGTACTAGTAGAGTGTTTCCGGCGGCGGGGCGTTTCAGAGCAATCTCGACGCCCCTAAACCCTAGGTACGACTCGCCCGGGCCAAGCGCCGATCCCGGATCGACCCCTTCGCCGGCGATGAACCGGCGGCCGGAGCTCTGCAGGAACTACCAGCGCGGCAGGTAACCCTATCCGTCCCCGCTCTGATTCCACCGGGGCCACCGATTCCGATTGGTTGCCCTTGCCCCTCCTGGCTCCGACGAGGGGATTCCTGTGTGCTGTGGATTGTAATGCTGTTTCTGGATGATGCGTGCAGCTGCAAGTACGGGGAGCAGTGCAGGTTCGTGCACGCCAACTCCAACCAACACCAGCAGCAGCAGCAGGCGAAGCCCAACCCCTTCGGGTTTGGCGCCGGGAGCAGGCAGCAGCCGCAGCAGTCGTTCGGTGCGCAGTCCCAGCAGTTTCAGCAGCAGCAGCAGAAGCCTAATCCGTTCGGGTTCGGAGTGCAAGGCGGTGCCGCCCAGCAGCGGAACGAGTCTGGCCCGGCAAAGGTTAGTATACTGTAATGGGGAAGAGATCCTCCCCTGTATGACATTTTCATCAATTGCACAATTCTGTCGTTCATATGGATAGATGCATGTGTGACTAGTGGATTGTTGTGTCAGCCTTTTCAAAATAAGTGGGTGAGGGATCCCTCGGCGCCACAGACAAAGCAAGGGGAGGCGCAGCCAGCACCGCAGCCGGCCCACACGTGAGTCGCGATGCCATGATGCTATAATACTTTTGATCTTGCTTGATTATTCTTGGTTATGGACGAGTCACTAACGTCGCAAGTTGTTTTCCCAGATCATGTACAGACCCTGAGTCCTGCAGGCAGCAGATATCTGATGATTTCAAGAATGAGGCTCCCCTGTGGAAGCTTACTTGCTATGCTCATCTCAGAAGGTAAATCACCCCTTATGCTGAATTCTCCTTCAACAACTGCCCTAGGTAGGCCATGTAGATGTTTATGCGCTTAATATTTGGCGTTTTTATGCACAGTGGTCCTTGTGACATTACGGGGGATATTAGCTACGAGGAGCTGAGAGCTAAAGCATATGAAGAGGGCAAGCAAGGGAAACCTATGCAATCAATAGTAAGCTTACTGGCACCACCGTCCTCTCTTTCTCCCTGTTTCATGCTATTTTTTGGCATTTTCAAGGACGTGATCAAGCATTACCATGACTGCATTGTTCTGATCCCAAAGGTACTAGCACAATGCTATGTAACATAATTTCTTACATGGAACGTTATGTTACATTAGCAGTGGTTACAATATGTCCCATGTGTTTCCGCATTCCTGCTTTATTGTCATTGGTAGAGCAGTGGTTACAATATGTCACAAAGGAGATACGTGGACCCTCCATGCCCATGAAAATGTTCCAACATAGAGACTTCTAAATGTTGATTGAGCAAAATAAATAGAATAGATCACCTTTGTAGATTGGTCCTATAAAATTGGTTAATCGTTTCAGAAACTTCTTAAGAACAAACTATCATTTCTTAATTTTTCTTTCTTCAGGTTGAAGGAGAAAGAAATCTACAAAATGCGAAGTTGATGGAGTTCACTAATTTGCTGAACAAGGCATGTTCAACACCAAGCTTTCCTACTGCAGGCTCCTTCCCAGAAGTGAAAAATAACTCAACCTTTGGGAGTTCTCAAACTAATGGACCACCTGTGTTTAGTAGTTTCAATCAACTTGGAGCAGCAACAAATTTTGGATCTGGGCCAAGGTAATACTCTGATTATGGTCTTGAATAAACTGTTGATTACTCTGTTAGTAATCGGCGTTTTCCAGAATACTCGGTGACCATATATTGTTATGAATATTACTGGTCATTTTCTTTGCAATATGATTGATCATATTTATCGTGTTCTTGCATTTATAATCTGAACTAATGCATCTTATGTAGAACTGCCGCACCAGGTGTTCCAACCAATACCATTTTCGGTCAGCCTACACTTACTTTTGGTCAGTCTACCCAGTCTACTTTTGGTCGGTCTACACAGTCTACTCCATCGTTTGGTGCCCCTACTTTTGGCAGTACTGGGATGAAATTTGGAGTTCCAGGTATATGTCTTAGTTGATCTTTGCAACCGTTGTTCTAGTTTTTGGGTCTAACTTCAAACTAGCTTCATGATCGTATTGTATATAGACGTATTAATGAATAAAGCAATTGAAATTACGGTCTAATATGTGCTGGGCCTAGAAATTTTACTTACTTTTCTCCTCAAATTGTGCTAACTGTCATGAATGTTTGTATCTGTTCACCACATGCAAACGGGTACAGCGAAATAATCAAGATGAAAGGCCTGTTGAATGAAAATGCAAAGAGAATATTTCCATTTTTCCTTTTGATGTACAATGTCAGAATTTTTTCTTCTGTTACTCTTTGGCTCTTGGCATAAAATACATTTAATTTGAAATTTTGAACACATGTTATTTGAGTAGTATATATAGAATTTTTTTTGGATATTCTTTCATGTGAATATTGTGCTCAAACCTAAATTGATTGACCATCAAGAATGGTTCCGTAGGGATATATTGCCCAAGATGAACCATAAAATATAACCGAGGGTCTGAAATCAGATTACTTTTAACTTGTTATATCCTGTCTCCCGATGCTGTCCATCTATTATGATTTCTGACCGTTAGATAAGTTTTGGCACATATTGATAAATGAATCTTATACAATCATTTCTGTCAAGTCCCACAAGTATGTTTCCATCTTGTGTATGCGTACCATGAGGAACCAGGTTACTAGGAATGAAATCTGAGTGTAAATATTTGTTCCCCTGTACTACTGTTGCATGATAAAATTCTTTTGAAAAATGATACAAAGGATAATTTCACAATATTGCTACAATTATTATTCCATAGCAGGAACTTGTACTGTTGCATGAAAGAAGGTGGTGCATTTGGCATTCATTAAGTGAAATTATGACCACTGGACAAAGAGATATGCATTAGCACAAATACATTGCACCTGTTCAAAATTTCGTTCTTTTCCTTGCATATTAAGTATTCGACAAACTTTTTTGCAATAGATCCTGTTATTTTCACCCTCTTATGGTTATAAACATTTGCTTATATCGCTTCTTTAGGAGATCTGCAGAAATTTTTGTGCTTGGGTGCCTTTTTAACCTTTTAAAACTTGCAGATGCATTTGGGAGCCAGACGTCAAAGCAATCATTTGGGAGTTACCATAATTCGAGCATGTCCAGCAACAACAATTTTCCGAACTCTATTTCCTCTAGCCATCACAGAGACATTGATAAGCAGTCAGTAGAATTACTTAATGGGATGACACCTCGTACAAGTGCCATGGACCAGGCACCTATTGAGTAAGTTACTTCATAGTTCTAATTTTTATATGTACTCTTGGCAAGACCCATAACTCATTAATGAAAAATAATTGGACACAGATTCTTAGATCATGCGGTGATGATTTTCAATGTATTACTATCTTTATTAATATTCTTTGTAGAAATATTATTAGCACAAGTTTCAATTAATATTTGTACTTCTTTAATATAAAACTATGCTTCTGGGTAAGACATGGTTTTAGGAGAATATCAAAAATCAATTAAACCTGTTGTTGGTTTTGACTTCTGAGTTTATAAAATATCTACCTGTAACAGAGTGAAGTTTCACTGCTTGTGCTTACCCGTCCCTTGTGTTTTTATTCAACAGAGACAGTAGAAACGATAAACAGGATGATAGCATTTGGCTGAAAGAGAAATGGGAAATTGGACAGGTGTGGCTACTTTCCTCATATACTTCTATGGTTTTATTTCTTAAGAATGTTTGGCCACAAACAATTGTCTTTCCTGGTGGCAGATTTCTAGTTGTTTCAGTAAATTTCTCTTCACCTTTTAGGCAAGATCTTTCTAGTTGTTTTTGTAAATTTCACTTCACCTTTTAGGCAAGATCATACCACTTCTTACTCATTCACAAGCTGCGGCATGCGTGCATAGCTAATCTCCATGTTATCTCCAACATCTATATTGATGGCACACATGTTTTGCTGCTTCTTTTTCCAAGGCATAATATTTTAGTAGTTATTAGGAATTTATGCCTCGTTGTTTTATCTGTTTACTTACATTATGTTGAAGTCTATATGTGGACTGTCTAGCCCTTTCCATCAGTTATGACTTTATGGTTGCGTCGTACTCCCTCCGTTCCAAAATATAAGACCTTTTAGAGATTTCATTAGAAGACTACATACGGAGTAAAATAAGTGAATCTATACTCTAAAATACGTCTATGTACATCCGTATGTAGTTCATAATGCAATCTCTAAAAGGTCTTATATTTAGGAACGGAGGGAGTAATACATTGCAGTATGTTCTGCTCCTGTGTGCTTTATTTTAAATGTATACAAACCATGGCAAGCACATATGAAGTTTTTTATTCTGGACGATTAGGCATTTCTGGCGGGAGTCTGAAAAAAAAACGTGAAACTTCTGCTAGGAGATAATACTAAATTCCTCATCGTTTTGTATGAAAATTGTGTATAATAAATGGTACTGTAGCAATAATTTTTTTATGTCATCAAGTTTGTGGCATTTGATTTACACGAAACTCCTTTTCAGATACCACTGGACGAGCCGCCACAGAGGCATGTTAGCCATGTATTTTAAGAACTGGAGGGAGAATTTTGCATTGTGGAGGTATGATCCAGTCAGTGCCCTTTAGTGGCCTCTTTCTGTTTAGTTGAGGTGGCATCAAAGTCTTCTCCTCGCGAGGTATATATGTCTGACTTTTGATCCTTGTCTCCTTGAAGAAATCATCGTCTGCCGGTTGTCACAGCATATCGATTTTCTGCTATGTTTCAGCTCGGTAATGATACGGCGAAGCAAGCTAAGCTGGAGAGTGTACAACAATGTAGATGAAGGCGGAACGATTCGATGCGGTGCTTGGCACCACCTACTTTTGCTTGCCCCCGTTTACGGAAGGCGACTAGAGCTAGAAACCAAACAGTTGAGCAGTCTCAGTAGTAGTACTTCGTAACATGTGTGTGTGTTTCACGCCTTATTCATGAAATGATATATGGAGGAAAACAAAAAGGAAAAATTGTGAGGAGTAAACCAACTCTTACCACTATGGAATCACAGGACCGCGTGAAGGTCGTCATACTCTCCGGAAGTTGGATACTAGCACCTGCTTCGAAACTCAATGCGCGTACGTGAAATGACTGGATGACAATCCAGCAGCACCCCTTGGGTCGTTCATGCTCCAAGCATAATGATATTCCTTTTTTTTTTGTGTGCGCTGGAAGCATAATCATCTTCCTAGCAAGCCCGCATGAGTTTTTGACAAGTTGCTCTTTTCGTCTGCTCCCAAGCCTGAAGAAAACGTGCTCATGCTCATGCGAAGCCATCTTCGGATTTGTGTTGTACAGTACCATCGTCAGATTTCTGCGGTGCCATGTGCCCCTGTGCAAGGCCGAGAAAGGTGGGCAGGACAGGAGCGACGCGACGCCACGTCCACGCGTGGGCGAGGCCTCGTCCTCACCTACCAGTACCACCGTCCTCCGCCATTACTCGCCGCCTAGCTACTGCTGCGACTCTGCGAGGACGGCATCCTTGCGTTGCATGCATGCTCCATTCAGTGCAATGTTGGAAGCTCACGCAGGCGCATGTTGCCTTTTCACTTGGCGGAGTTTTTATGCCGATACGGACGCAGTAACGAGTTATTGGGATGCTCCTCCTCCGTGTCCACCAAAAACGTGCTAGGCTGGGCAAGCAGCCACGCATACGTGTCACTCTACATTGGCTGTTTAGCATAAATGGAAGGGAAAGTGCGTGAAGCAAGAAACACGACGCACGACGGGAACATGCATGTGCGTGTGGAAGGAGCTCGTAGTAACATCCACCGTTACGACCCTTCCTTTTGGGTTTTGGTCGGTCCCATGGTGCCCGAACAAGGGGCTGAAAAAAAAGAGGCGAGCGAGGGCCTTTGCTGCGAAAGATGCGCACGACGACTGAGATCATCACTAGGGCTCAACAAGGAGGGGGGAAAAGTCCATTGCAAAATGCAAAAAAAGGAGAGAAAGCGTGAAACGAGCAAAGCATCGTCTTGAGTTCAGGCGCCATGTCAAAGAACGCTTTCTCCGTGTGAAGCGTTTAGATCATTCTACTTACATACCTTAGTCATGAACATGGAGGAACCAAAGTAAACGGGAACTGATTCTAGCAAGGGCAGCCCTAGGCGCCGGCACGGTTTTGGACCAATCGATGCCTAGCCGTTTCATTTGGACGCATTCAACCATTGGATTGGGACTTTCTTTCCCGTGTCTTCTTTTTCCTCACATTCCCCACACTCACATCTTCATAGACGAGCAGAATGACCGACCTCGAAGCAGCACCCCGTGCGCTTGTACGTCGCCACCGGTCGTCGTTCTCACCACCGGTCGCCGTCCTCGTCCGCAGTTGCACCTTCTTTGCTGGATCCACGCATGCAACAACTTTCGTCCGCGATTGCAGCTTCCTTGTTGGCGGTGGCAGCTCCGGTAGGACGCCCACAACTCCGATAACGCCGGTCGCCCGTCGCAGCACCCCGACCGCTGTCACGGGTCGCAGCTCAGTCGTGATGGATGTAGCAAAGCGTTATGTCGGTTGTAGCAAAATAAAACACCGGTTATCGCAAAAATCGTGACGCTATGTGTGATGTAGCAAAATATGACACCGTTGATAGCAAAATGTGGTGCCGATTGTAGCAAATTTCGATGCCGGTTAAAGCATGTAGCAAATTACGACATCGGGTATGGACACAACTTCGCCGGCCATGCCCGTTGTAGCTTCGCTCTCCATGAAGAAGTTGAGACAAAGAGAGGGGTGCAACCCGCCATGTCGTTGGTTGTAGCAACATGAAACACCGGCTATAGCAAAAATCACGACGTCATGTGCGATGTAGCAAAATGCGACACTAGTGATAGCAAAATACGGTGTCGGTTATAGCAAATATCGAGTTCTTACTGTAAAAAACGAGATGGATCCCACGAAAACAGGAGGAAGAAGAAGCGGAGAAGAAAGGAAGAAAAAAGATAACGAGCGTGAGTGCGAGTCAGTCTCCACATGAATGAAGGAAGCGAGTGATAGCAATAACGACCGACCGAACGTGTAGACGCGGAACCCACCATGTCGTTGGTTGTAGCAACATGAAACACTGGCTGTAGCAAAAAATCACGACGCCATGTGTCAGTGGCGGAGACAGCACCCGGCGAGCCGGGGCTGCTGCCCGGGCTCCCATGGGGCATGTGAATGGAGCTCTAGTAGTGAAACATGGTTTACTTCATAGTTTTTTGGGCAAAATCTAATTAACTTGGCATCATGTATATCTTGCCCAGGCTATAAATTTGAGCTGGCTCCGCCACTGCCATGTGTAATGTAGTACAATGGACATTAGTGGTAGCAAAATGCGATGTCGGTTGTTGCAAATTTCGAGTTCGTACTGCGAAAAAGGGATGGATCCCATGGAGGCAGGAGGAAGAAGAAGCAGAGAAGAAAAGAAAAAAAAGATAACAAGCGTGAGTGCAAGTCTGTCTCTGCATGAATGAAGGGAGCAAGTGATAGCAATAGCGACCGGCCGAACATGTACTTCCTCCGTTCCATAATATAAGTCTTTTTACTTTAGAATGTAGATTCACTTATTTTGCTTTGTACGTAGTCCTTTAGGCCTCGTTTGGTTAAGGAGGATTGGGGAGGTTTTGAGAGGAAAATCCCCGGGGGGTCCAGAAACCCCACAGATCCTCGGACGCCCATTTGGTAGGAGGGGTTTGCTTTGCCCAATCCCCCCGTTCCCCTTCAATCCCTTCTTATTCATGTGTTTCAAAAACCCTCTTCGGAGGACTAGTGGAAGCAAAACCCCGGGGATTTGAGAGGATTGGGTGGAACAAAGGGATTCACCCAATCCTCTAAAATCCCTCCCTCTTAAAACCTCCCCAATCCCCCTTAACCAAACGAGGCCCTTAGTGAAATCGAGTGAATCACACTTGTCAGGCCGGGAAATCACGAGACCGCGTGAAGGTTGTCACGCTTTCCGGATGTTGGTATGGTTTGGAACGAGCAATGCTAGACTCACACGGGGATTACGCGGTAGTTAATAATTGATTGGCTGAGATTATGTTAAGTGAGTGCGCTTGTGTAAGTGGACGACAGTCCATGAGCACCCGCTTTGGTCCGTCATCGAAGAAGCATTTTCTTCATAGCAAGCCTGCGTGAGTTTTTCACAGCTTTGTACTGCACTACGTAGCATTTCGTTTGTTGCCAAGTTTGAAGAAACGTGATCATGCCAAGCCAACGTCCACGTGTGCTCCCTCCGTTCCTAAATACTACTCCCTTCGTTTCAAAATTCTTGTCTTAAGTTTATCTACATATGAATGTATCTAGTCACATATTAATATTTACATTCTAGTCACATATTAATATTTACATACTTCCTCCGGTCATTTTTACTCCGCATATTAGATTTGGGTCAAGTCAAATTTTATAAAGTTTGACCAAATATATATTGAAAAATATCAACATCTATAAACCAAATATACATATCATGAAACTACCTTTCGCAATGAATCTAACAATATTAATTTGACATTGTGAATGTTGATACATGTTTCTATAAATTTGATCAAAGTAGAGATACTTTGACTTCGGACAAAGCTAATATGCAGACTAAAAAGGACCGGAAGGAGTGCATTCATTTTCGACAAACTTAAGACAAGAATTTTAAGACGGAGGGAATATGAGCTTTTTTAAGATTCCATTAAAAAATTAGATATGGATATATATAGACATATTTTAAAGTATAGATTAACTTATTTTACTTTGTATGTAGTCATTTGATGTTATTTTGTAAAAAACTTATATTTAAGTATTTAGGAAGGGAGGGAGTTGATCACATGCGCTGAGACGCCACGTCCACGCGTGGCCTCCACCACCCTTCGCCATTACTAGCCGCCGCCAACCTAGCAAACGGCTGCTGCTGCGAGGACGGCGTCCTGCTTCTTCCATGCTCCACGCGCAACGTTGCTTTCATATCATTCCGCGGGCCGACACACGCGCAGACGCTCTGCTGTCTTCTTGCTCCTCTTCCGGCCTTGCCGCCAAGAACGTGCTGGGCTGGCTACTCCTACTTATTTCGTTTACTGGCTAGCATAAATGGAAAGCGAGAAACAAGGGAACGTGCACCACATGCAGCATATGTTTAGCTCATTACCAGCGTAAGACCTTTTTGAAACCACAATAGATTATAATAATCTGAATTATGAAGATAGATTATATAATTTGATTTATAAAAATAATATAGGTGGACATGTTTGGAGACCAGATTATATAAATTGTAGTCCAGGTTTTATATTGTACAATGACATGTTTGCCCTATGTTTTTAGCTGTAAAAGGTAATAATCTAGGTGAACATGTTTGGAGGACGGTGACGGTGGCAGTAGATAATTATCTCTAAGTTTCCAAGGGTAATGGGTCATTAGTAATCCATAATTTGATTTTAGCTGGGGTAGAGTAGATTATGAGTTTTTAAATAATCTGACCATCTAGTTTTTATAAACTGCAATATAATCTGTCCTGTTTGAAGACATAATAGATTATAAAAACCGAATTATATAATTTGGGTGGTTCCAAACAGGGCCTAAGCTGGAGGAGCTACAAATATCCACAGTTGGGGCATCTCCAACACTCGAAAACCATCCAACACAGTCTTATAACGACCCGCACGTGGTTCGGACGTATTTTCTCCTACAAGCCGAAGACAAACATGTGATGGAGGCTCTGCAGGAGTTTGGCGGCTCCCAAGCCCTCTTTTGACCGTCCTAACCCATCCAAAACCTTCCTCCTTTGTTCGTGTGCGTTTTCGCCCGCCTGAGCTACATGCATTAATATCATTGTAGAGCGCCGCTTCATATTGAAAACGGCTTAGGACGGAAGCGACCTCTTACTGCCTCCGTCATTAAAGCGAAGCGTCACTCGAGGTCGCGGCCCATTGTACGTTCGTCAAACGTCTTCATTAAACCCGCATGAAAGGCAAGAAACCTACTCCAGCCATACATTTGTTTACGAGCGAACCGGCATTAAATGCAACATCGAGCAAGCTCCTTTCATCCGCTCTCTATTTAAACGAGGCCAGAGGCCGGGCAAGAATTGCACCATCAAATACAACTCCCATCTTCTCCTTCTTAACCCTTTCGATGCAATCTGACGAGCACAACAAGCAGTTCTCTGGCGTAAAAGCCGATTAGGTAGGCCGTCGAGCCCGCCAGATACAAGCAAGGAAGCTCGCTGCTCGACCTCCCGCGCCTGCCCGACGAAGCAAGGTGCCGCCCCAAGCCGGCACGTGGTTCAGCAACTCACCATTCCAAGCTAACTCGCGGAGAAGTGGCGAGTTACTCCAGGTCGGCATGGCACGGACCACAGTCGCACGGGCATCGTCCTTGTCATCGACAAAACCGTGTCGTACCGCGCCTCCCGTGCACGCGATCGCACCATCTACAGTTGACGCGCGCGTAACCGCTCCATGGCGGTAGAGAAAGAAGCATGTTGCATGAAGATCGACGAGTCGGTTGCCGACACGTCCGAGTGTGCCACCAAGATGAAGGGAAAGTAGAACACAAAAGGCCACCTCATCTTGAAACCCATGTGGGCCACCGCAGGCGCGTTGCCGGCTTGTACAATCGATGACCTGCCCGGTTCTTTATCTTAGACCAACGACGGCCCCCGTCTGAGCTCTACGGAAAAGTAGGATCCCCCCTTCACCTTCGACTGGAGTATCAGACGGCTATTCCACTCCGATGAGCGATGAAAGTGAAGTGTATCCGTGTCATGAGAGCGGAGCTCCGCGCGACCGTACGTGAACATAGTTTTACCTTTTAGTTAAAACATGTTTAAAATGTAAACATTTTCATCCAGTTTGTATGAAATCCATTATGTCTATATGAAATCCGGTTATATTTGCACGAATTTTGTCCGGTTGATTTGAACAATTGTTAAAATGTGTTTGACTGCGATTGGATGGGGCCTTCCACATCTGTGTCCATGGACTTATCTCTCTTGTCCGTGAACGAATGTGGAAAAAATTACGGGTCGTCGATGCCCTAGAACATCTACAACTGGACCCCTCAAACCTTCCTCAAACTTCCGGACAGGCCGCCCGGTAACTGTCCGGTCACAAAAATTCAATCCGGACGGACCTCTCAAACTTGCCTCAAACGCCCGGGCTGACCGACACCCCCCATTTCCAGCCCAAATATGGGGCGGATATGGGGAAGCCCGGGCGCACCCGGGCACGCCTGCCTGGCCCACACTAGCACGGTCGACCCCACATATATTCGTCCTCATTCGTTGGCCGGACCAAACCCTAGCCACTTCACTCCATTCCCTACCACTCCCATCCGCCACCCAAGCTCACCTCCGGGGATCTCCGGCCTTCTCCAGCATGGCCTCCAGCGGATCCGACTCCGACTAGTCCGGATCCGTTGACTGGGGGGGTCGTCCCGTTCGGAGTGGAGCAGGAAATGGCGGTTCGCATTGCACTCTGCCGCTCCCGCGAGGACAACGCCCGACTGACGGGGGGATCTGTCCGCCGCAACTCCATAGCGTCCACTCAAAGGGCGCTTGATTCCTCTCGGGCGGGATAATATATATCCCGGCGGGCGGATCCATCGACCGGACCCGCGGACTTCGAGTACCACCGGGAACGGGTTGCCCGCTGTGGGAAGGAGAGGATAAGGATCGCCGAGGCCTATCTTGCGGAGGAAATGGTGGAGGCGGAGGCGGCTGATGCGGCGACGCGGGCGGCCGCACAAGAGGAAGCCGTCTGTGTCCGCATTTTAAAGAAACAACAACGACGGAGCACGCGCCGCCCTCGCGTGCGAGCAGAATCGGGCGGTCCGTGAAATGGCAAAACTGCCACCGAAGGAAGAGGAGGTGATCGGCAGCGAGGACAAGTTTGGCGACGGGCATATTCGGCTTGATCCGTATTGCATCTTCGACCGGTATTTCCACGACAAGGACGGCAAGTGCATCGGTAAGGACAAGGTCAGTCGTAGATGATCTCTACCATAGCCAAACATGTTAAATTTTGATAGTCCGATGACATGTTGAGCGGTAATAGAGTAGCCGGACGACGTATGTACGTCGACATAGTAGTTACATGAATTATATGGATTTAAGATATAAAATTTAAGGGGTCTGAATATAGACTGCATTATATAAGACGTGATCAATCAGTGTCTGCGAACGCAACCAACGAGTAGGGACGTTTGAGGGGACGGATTTAAAGCATCCGATTATAGATGGTCTTACAACCCTTTTAACCGGTCCCGTGTTGCCCGAACAAAGGAGAGAAAAGGCGAGCAACAACGTCCTACAGTACTCATGTGATGATGTGAAAAACGCTTTCACCATGTTCATTTACGCGGTTGGACCATGTCAAGCGGGGCCAGGCATCGACACCAAGGATCGAGCGAGCGAGCAAGCTCCATGTCCACGTAATGCAATAACATCTACACAACTTGTAATTCCGACGCCTGAGAGAGAGCATCTACAGCCGTATCTCTGAAATCTTCATAAAAAATTCGGGCAAGTAGTCTGATCACTATTCGGTCATAAAAATTTAATCTAAACGAATATTTTAAACCGGTCTCAAATGTTCGGACTAACTAGCATCTCCATTTTCAGCCGAAATATGGGGCTAATATGAGGAGCCCGGGCGCGTTGTCACGCCCAAGATGCGACCCTATCCTCAATTTGGCACGAAGGCCTCGTCAGGGATAGAAGCGCATCTCGTCGTGTCTCAAGAATGGATATCGTTACAAGTACATGTAATGAAAAGAAGAGATATATTTATAATTGGCTTACACTCGCCACAAGCTACATCAGAGTCACATCAGTACATTACATAATCATCAAGAGTAAGAGCAGGGTCCGACTACGGACGAAAACAAACAAGAAAAATAAGAACGACGTCCATCCTTGCTATCCCAGGCTGCCGGCCTGGAACCCATCCTAGATCGATGAAGAAGAAGCAACTCCAAATGAACAATCAACGCACTCGCGTCAAGTAATCTTTACCTATACCTGCAACTGGTGTTGTAGTAATCTGTGAGCCACATGGGACTCAGCAATCTCATTTCCAAAGGTATCAAGACTAGCAAAGCTTAATGGGTGAGGTATGATTAAGTGGTGAGGTTGCAGCAGCGGCTAAGCATATATTTGATGGCTAAACTTACGAGTACAAGAAATAAGAGGGGGAAGATCTACGCATAACGGACGTGAACTACTGATGATCAAATGAATGATCCTGAACACCTACCTACGTCAGACATAACCCCACCGTGTCCTCGATCGGAGAAAGAACTCACGAAAGAGACAGTCACGGTTACACACACAGTTGGCATATTTTAATTAAGTTAACTTCAAGTTATCTAGAACCAGTGTTAAACAAAGTTTCCACGTTGCCACATAACCGCGGGCACGGCTTTCCGAAAGATTTAACCCTGCAGGGGTGCTCCAACTAGTCCATCACAAATTACCACAAGCCGCATAGAAATCCTCAATCACGAAGCTCGCGATCTCGTCGGATTCTCTAGTGGAAAACCTCAACTCTGAGATTACCCAAAGCATCACCGGAATCCCGATGCACAAGATATATCGTCAAAGGTAAAACTAATCCAGCAAGGCCGCCCGACGTGTCGACAAACCCGATAGGAGCCGCGTATCTCGTTCTCAGGACACGTCGGATGGAAAAGCCTACAGGTAACAAACCTCGAGTTGCCCCGTGGTGGCCCTGCAGTCTGTCCTTTTGGGACCAACACCATCAGCACTGGCCCCCCTGTTTATGTAAAATTACTCCTCTGGTTCATGACGCCCTATGCAATTCAGTTTTAACAAAATTATTACGTTGGGCAAATGTAGAACCAATGTTGGGCCTTGCCGGAACAGCTTTAATCTAAAACGAATTATCAAGAGGGTCCCCATTACAACCCTGATCGTGTTAGGAGCGCTCATTTATGAAACATAACACCGGTAGCCAGAAACTAAGGGGGCAAAGGTGGAACAAAACACCAGGCTAGAAAGGCCGAGCCTTCCGCCTTTTACCAAGTATATAGGTACATTAAATTAAATAGCATTAATATGGTGATATGACAAGGAACCCATGTTTTTCACATGGAAGCAACTGCACCTGCAACTAGCAACGCTAACAACATGGATAAGCAAGCAGCAACATAGCCAATCAGTGGTTTGCTAGGTCATACAGGTTGAAGGTGATCATGGCATTGTTGAGAGGCTGATATTTAACATGTGGTTGGCAACGAGACATAACCGATAGAAGCGATAAAACTAGCATGGCAATGATAGTAATGGTATCTAGGGAAATGGTCATCTTGCCTGCGATCCCGCTTAGAAGAAGAACAACTCGGAGAAGTCGGCGAACCAACGTAGTCGAACGGGTCCTCACATTCCGACACGCTTGCGGAACTCTATCGAGATGGGCAAACCGGAAACAAACATCAACACAAATATTCACCACGACAAAAGCAAGACATGATGCAAACCCTAATATGATGCATGATCAGATCAAAATGCAAGGGATGGCTTGGCAATTCACCTCACACAAACTCTACACATTAAGTGAAGCTCGATATGCAACGGGTTGCATATCGACGAAACTCCACGATCAATTATTTAATTCACTCCCGATTATTTACACGGCAATATTAAATGTTGTTAACATGGCAAGGGGTGAGCGATGAACCTACATGACAACCTAGTCGACAGCACGTCGGACTTAGAACGGAGCTACGACACAAGAACATACAACACAAGATTATATGCCATGAATGCGTCATGCATGCGAGTTCATAACACGGGCAAGAAGGGAAAGAAACATGTATCGCCACGGAGAGAAAAAGGGGACCTATGGTGGCAAGACGGAAACGATGCCAGGACAACGCTCCTATCCCGATAACTCGTCGAGATACCGTGCCAACGAATAGGGAGCGCGTGCGGGAACGCTAAACAAAGATGGGGTGATCCTGATTACCGGGTTCCCATGTGTCGGGGCACAACATAAGAGGGACAACGTGCAACGAACAACATATGGTGCAAGCATACGGATCAACTCATACATCACATGCATTCAGACCACGGGCATCGTTTCAACGGTTATACCTTTGAAGCGTGTGTACGGGGCGGATCGAGTTGTTGCGGTGTAGAAGTACAAGGGTCGTCGTGGAAGTAGTGGTACTCAAGATCTTGCCGATGACAGCCGTACCCTTGGCGTAGTGGTACACGCGGTGTTGGCGAATCCGAAGGAGAACTCGGTGTGGCGCGACCAAAATAGAACAACAATCTCTCGGTTCGACCGCATATCCCCGAGCAACATGCTCAACTAGCAACAAGGACTCGGCTTCAACCGAAGGCAGCCAAGAGCCACGATAGCGGACGCGACAACAACTGCGCGTAGCTACAACATAGAAGGCTACATCAATGAGAGAGTTCGCGGGCAGCCATCTGAAACACAGCAACAGAAGGTGGTCGGGGCGGAACTCCGGCGCTCGGTTTGGGTAAGAGAGGATCCCCATGTCCAATTCGACGGCGAGCTCCAAGGGTGGTGCTCTCCAGGACGGCCACGACGGCTCGGGCCCCATCCGGTCATGGGGAGCTCCGACAGAGCAGCGGTCACGGCAGGATCCGGTCGATGACACGCAGAAGAGGAGGCAGCTGCGAGCGCTGGTCCGACTCAGGGGCCCATGAGATAGCGAGCGGTCGCTGGTTGGCAACGGCGGCAGCGACTTGCGATTCTGCACGCGCCGACGGGCACATGGTCGGCCGGTGCCGAAGACGCGGGGCTCCGGTGATGACGGCGAGGGCGGCGGCTGAATGGAGGGCGATGCGGATCAGTCCATGGAGCTCCGGCAGCTACAAGCATGGGCGAGCTCGGTCGGGGTCGATCGGCGACGGAAGCGCGGCGGCTGGGGCTCCGGCAGCGGCGGGATCGACTGGAGGCGGCGCAACATGACAGGGTATGCGGGATCGAGGGGAGGGGCTGAGCGCGTGGGTCTCCTCACTGGGCAGGTGGCGGCGCTGTCGGGACGAGGGGGAGAGGAACGAGGCGAGGCCCCTTGGCGCTGGGAGACCGAGTCAGGGAACGAGACGAGAGAGACCGGATCGAGGTCGTGCCTCGTTCTCTCGTCAGGTGGCGGCGCTAGGTGGGGAACGGGCTCCTCGCGCTAGGGTTAGGAGGGAGATGGGCCAAGAAGCCCACTGGCCATCCCTCTCCTCACCGAGAGAACACACAGGCTGGTTTTAAATAAACCAAAACGGCTTTTGAATTTGAAACCAAGGTAGAAAAAGGGGTAAGGAATAAAACTAAAAAAAACTAGGCTTCTAAAATCTTGTGCCAAGATAAGAATAAAATTGTGCACTTTTTTATAAGAGTAAAAATCAAATGTCTTTTTAAATAAAAACTCTGTTTTGAAATAAAACAAAAGGAGGACAAAAATAAAACCCAGAGGGTTGCCCTAGTTTATAATAAGAATATTTTTAAAAGGGAAGGAATATTTTTATTTAGGCCAAACCGGAAGCTAGGATTGCCTCAAAAGAATTAGGAGAGGGGAGAAGAGTCTGGAGGTGGCTAGGGTTGTCCAATCTGGCCCCGTTTTCGCCCACCCGATCGGAATCGAACGAACTCGAACGCGGGGTTGGCTAAATGACCGTGTAGAGTAGGCTAGCAGGGGAAGAGAGGGAAACAGTGCGGCGCGGCAACGCGATTTTAAAACACCGAAAAACGTCCGACGGTAGACCGGATACGGTGCCGCTACGGTCGACCGTTCGGGTACCAGACGAACTCCGGTCGCGACAAAATTTGACATGCGGCCTAGCTATAACTAATCACGATCGCATGCCAAGTTTCACTCCGATCAGAGAAAGTTTAACGCACACTTTAAAAACATGGTTTGACGATGCCGCGGGCGCGTGCGTGTGCGGTCGGGCTCAGAACGGTCAACGACGAGAACCGGCAATAACAACGGATGCGAGTTTTGAAAACTGGCGGCAACGGGATGCCGATGCAACGCTGATGATGCGCATGATGATGCAACAAATTAAAATAACCACACGACGAAAACGGAATAAAGGGGGAATCTTCTAGGGCGTCGGCATCGGGCTGTCACAACTCTCCTACACTACAAGAAGATCTCGCCCCGAGATCCAAGAATGAAAGGGGGAGAGGATGAGAAAGAACAAGAGGTAAAAACTTAGTCGCTTCTTTGACAAACGAGTGAAACCAATGATCCTTGAAGGTTGCAAGGCGATGAGGAATGATATGAGAAAGAAGCAAGAATTCACGAAAAAATTCGGCAGCACTTCGGTAGGAAAATGGGACAGAAAAATTCAAAAAGGTAGGAGAATTAGACAATATGCACAACAAACAAGTAAATAGAGCAAGGGAACACCATGATCTTGATAGAATAACAATATTGACCCAAAGAGCAACATCACAATGCCTCCGGAACAAGAGAATAGGAACTAGCTCAAGCGGAAGAAGAGAATGAAGAAAAGAATGACAACTATCATCACAATAGAATTGAAGAGCCTCCGGACGGAGAATTGACATAGTAGTTGGAAAAACAACAACGAAAAGAACAAGATAGTAGTGGGCTTATGAAAATCATCTCACATTTATGAGGTGACAACCACCCACTAAAAGAAACAAGGACAGATTGGGAGAAGCAAGATATGAACAATTCCTTACACCAAGATGATACATTGAGAACTTGGATTAATGACAAGCACCATGATAGCAACAATCCATAGGAAAAGCTTTAGGTGAAATCCAAACCAAGATAGCTCAACGAAGAAATCATGGGTTGCAAATACCTCATGATCATAGAATTGGTGGGTTTAATTATATCATTCCTCAAAGAAAATCTCTTCGAGACTCCTACACTAACAAGAATGCTATAATACCACCTCAAAGGATAAAGGAAGAACAATTGCACATAGAAATCAAGAGAAAGGATACTTGAGGTTCTCCAACAGAATCTTGAAGAACACTTGAGAATGAATCACATCCTTGAAAAACCACCATGAAGGACCACCGTATACAAATGAATGATGCAAAGATAAGAAGGTAGAAAAGAATAAGATTATGACCTTGCCAAGATTTAGATGAAGCTTCACAAAGAGATACTTGAGAAAACTTGGAACTCCGGAAAAGAAAGATAAGAACACTAGAGAAAAGGAATTGATATCAAGAGCCACTCCGGAAGAAGAATTCAGATTACTATGAACAAGAATAAGAATTATGTTATGCTTATCCTTCATCAAGTTTAATTGATGACAAGCAACGGACTTAGCATACCACTTATTCTACTTGAAATGATCTTGAAGAGACAAAGAGATAAGCACCACTTGAAGCATAATTGAAGGAAGCACCGGTGAGAATTCACAAATAAATGGGAACACCACGAAATAATGAAGATACATGAGAACGAAGAGATCATGAGCCACCCGAGAGAAGAAAAACTTAACTAAGGCACCGGAATAATTGAGAGACGAACGAAGAGACAATAATGGAGAAGAATTGAGGATGAAAGCTGAAAGCTGAGAACGAAGAATCTTCTGAAATGATGGCCTTCGGAGGATCAGAATGAAAACAATTCAGAAAAACACCGGATATCAAAAAATGAATCACTCATGATTGAAAACAAATTCAAGATGATAACGCGAAGCTGAAATGACGAATATCCAAGAGAATAGACCAAGATTTGAGAGAAAACCCCCTTCGGTCTTCAAAACTAAAATGATGAGGAGAACACCACCAAGAATAACTGAGATACTCCGGAATAAAGAATAATGAAAGGTTGAACCAATATGAGAATTAATTCAAATAGAACTTGGAGAAGGGATATGACTGATGAAATTCATACTTACATCATAGTTGAAAAGAATTAAATATCTCCGGAAAAGATTACAAGAGCTAAAAGATCCTGGGAAAAACCTGTGGGTTATGGGCCCACTCAAAGAAGCCACCGTAGAAAAGGATTGCTGGAAAGAGAGATATTGCACCGGTATGAAGAGAACTAGATGAGGTTGGCACCTCGAAATAATTGAAAAGATTGGAAACTAAAACTTCTAAGATAGCTTCAACGCTCCGGATAGAAAAGAGAGGAATAAATAACAAGATAGGCTCATAAGAATTCCCAACATAGGAAAGAATTACAAGGATGAATGGATAAGATGACACGGACAACTAAATTGAATTCACCGGAAAAATAACAAGACTGAATAAGGATGAACATGAAGCTCGTGAGAACCTTCACCATGAATCAACGGCTACGAAAGGAAGACGAGATAGCGGAAGCATCACTGAAATGAAATGCAGTTGGATGAAATCCAACCACTGAAGAAAAAGGGCGGGAGGGTGGGGAAAAACAAAGACAACTTGGGCTAGATGAGATGAACTCCGGAATAAAATGAGAGAAAGCTCTTGCAAAATTGGAGAGGATTGAATTCACTTAAGGAGAAGCACACCGGTTGGAAAAGAATTGACATGACGACTCCGGTTGACGAGAATTGATATGACAACTGAACGAACAAAAGAATTAATACTCTCATAAAAAATATGAGAACACCACTTAGGAAAGATCTGAAATCACCACTTGACATCGAAGCAACTTGAATTACCATATTCCAACAAAACAAAGGGTGAGGCTTATGAAACAAGCCAGAACAAACTCATGAGAAAGATTTCGTCCGATATTTTCGTGGACAAGATCGCACGGGCTCGATTTTACAGTAGCCATCAAGTGCAAGGCAGTGCACCCGACATACGAAGCGTCCCCGAGTCGTAGCAAGCTACAAGGACTCTTTAAGACACAACGTGTACCGCTGTAAGTCGACCGTGAACAAACGAATCCACTAGATGTTGAACCCCAACCTAACATCATGCATTTGTTGGAAGATTGTCCTATAAGCAACTACTTGAATTCCCACCTATGAATTCCCGAAATATCTGGTCATGCAATCTGGTACACAGATACAAGGAGTAATAACACACAACTCCTATACTAACCCATCACTTGTATCACATCCGTCAACACACGACCAGAATCTCGGACCTTCATCTACTACAGACCCTCGTGATCACAACGATACAGAGTATGGCAGTACTCCCGAACAATCTGCACGAGTACTGGGGACATCGGGGTTATCTCGGCACTACTAGTATTGAAGCAATTACGAACATCCTTCGTTCTGAGATACTAAGAAATCTGAATGATAACGATGTGCTCGAGAATCCCCTGGAGCTCAACTCCCCTGAACTTAAAGCACATAGGAGGCACCAAGACAGAACTCCGTCACATAGGCATCATATAGATCTCAAAAATATCCGCGTGATCCTATTTTTTTTTGAGTGAGAAGAGGAGTAGAATAAATTATTACGTCAAGATTCCTCACTAGAGCATAGAAGAGGAGAAAAAAGAATCCTACTCTCCGATATATAACTAGACTCAAAGTATTTTTCACTACACTCGACTCAGCCAAGTTCGAACAATCAAGGGGGCTCCTAGGTCGGTACTGCTCTGATACCAACTTGTCACGCCCAAGATGCGACCCTATCCTCAATTTGGCACGAAGGCCTCGTCAGGGATAGAAGCGCATCTCGTCGTGTCGCAAGAATGGATATCGTTACAAGTACATGTACTGAAAAGAAGAGATATATTTAGAATTGGCTTACACTCGCCACAAGCTACATCAGAGTCACATCAGTACATTACATAATCATCAAGAGTAAGAGCAGGGTCCGACTACGGACGAAAACAAACGAGAAAAATAAGAACGACGTCCATCCTTGCTATCCCAGGCTGCCGGCCTGGAACCCATCCTAGATCGATGAAGAAGAAGAAGCAACTCCAAATGAACAATCAACGCACTCGCGTCAAGTAATCTTTACCTGTACCTGCAACTGGTGTTGTAGTAATCTGTGAGCCACAGGGGACTCAGCAATCTCATTTCCAAAGGTATCAAGACTAGCAAAGCTTAATGGGTGAGGTATGGTTAAGTGGTGAGGTTGCAGCAGCGGCTAAGCATATATTTGGTGGCTAAACTTACGAGTACAAGAAATAAGAGGGGGAAGATCTACGCATAACGGACGTGAACTACTGATGATCAAATGAATGATCCTGAACACCTACCTACGTCAGACATAACCCCACCGTGTCCTCGATCGGAAAAAGAACTCACGAAAGAGACAGTCACGGTTACGCACACAGTTGGCATATTTTAATTAAGTTAACTTCAAGTTATCTAGAACCAGTGTTAAACAAAGTTTCCACGTTGCCACATAACCACGGGCATGGCTTTCCGAAAGATTTAACCCATCAGGGGAGCTCCAACTAGTCCATCACAAATTACCACAAGCCGCATAGAAATCCTCAATCACGAAGTTCGCGATCTCGTCGGATTCCCTAGTGGAAAACCTCAACTCTGAGATTACCCAAAGCATCACCGGAATCCCGATGCACAAGATATCTCGTCAAAGGTAAAACTAATCCAGCAAGGCCGCCCGACGTGTCGACGAATCCGATAGGAGCCGCGTATCTCGTTCTCAGGACACGTCGGATGGAAAAGCCTACACGTACCAAACCTCGAGTTGGCCCGTGGTGGCCCCGCAGTCTGTACTTTTGGGACCAACACCATCAGCACTGGCCCCCCTGTTTATGTAAAATTACTCCTCGGGTTCATGACGCCCTATGCATTTCAGTGTTAACAAAATTATTATGTTGGGCAAATGTAGAACCAATGTTGGGCCTTGCCGGAACAACTTTAATCTAAAACGAATTATCAAGGGGGTCCCCATAACAACCCCGATCGTGTTAGGAGCGCTCATTTATGGAACATAACACCGGTAGCCGGAAACTAAGGGGGCAAAGGTGGAACAAAACACCAGACTAGAAAGGCCGAGCCTTCCACCTTTTACCAAGTATATAGGTACATTACATTAAATAGCATTAATATGGTGATATGACAAGGAACCCATGTTTTTCACATGGAAGCAACTGCACCTGCAACTAGCAACGCTAACAACATGGATAAGCAAGCAACAACATAGCCAATCAGTGGTTTGCTAGGTCGTATAGGTTGAAGGTGATCATGGCATTGTTGAGAGGCTGATATTTAACATGTGGTAGGCAACGAGACATAACCGATAAAAGCGATAAAACTAGCATGGCAATGATAGTAATGGTATCTAGGGAAATGTTCATCTTGCCTGAGATCCCGCTTGGAAGAAGAACAACTCGGAGAAGTCGGCGAACCAACGTAGTCGAACGGGTCCTCACATTCCGACACGCTTGCGGAACTCTACCGAGACGGGTAAACCGGAAACAAACATCAACACAAATATTCACCACGACAAAAGCAAGACATGATGCAAACCCTAATATGATGCATGATCAGATCAAAATGCAAGGGATGGCTTGGCAATTCACCTCACACAAACTCTACACATTAAGTGAAGCTCGATATGCAACGGGTTGCATATCGACGAAACTCCACGATCAATTATTTAATTCACTCCCGATTATTTACACGGCAATATTAAATGTTGTTAACATGGCAAGGGGTGAGCGATGAACCTACATGACAACCTAGTCGACAACACGTCGGACTTAGAACGGAGCTACGGCACAAGAACATGCAACACAAGATTATATGCCATGAATGCGTCATGCATGCGAGTTCATAACACGGGCAAGAAGGGAAAGAAACAGGTATCGCCACGGCGAGCGAAAGGGGAACTATGGTGGCAAGACGGAAACGATGCCACGACAACGCTCCTATCCCGATAACTCGTCGAGATACCGTGCCAACGAATAGGGAGCGCGTGCGAGAACGCTAAACAAAGATGGGGTGATCCCGATTACCGGGTTCCCATGTGTCGGGGCACAACATAAGAGGGACAACGTGCAACGGACAACATATGGTGCAAGCATACGGATCAACTCATACATCACATGCATCCAGACCACGAGCATCATTTGAACGGTTATACCTTTGAAGCGTGTGTACGGGGCGGATCGAGTTGTTGCGGTGTAGAAGTACAAGGGTCGTCGTGGAAGTAGTGGTACTCAAGATCTTGCCGATGGCAGTCGTACCCTTGGCGTAGTGGTACACGCGGTGTTGGCGAATCCGAAGGAGAACTCGGTGTGGCGGCGACCAAAATAGAACAACAATCTCTCGGTTCGACCGCATATCCCCGGGCAACATGCTCAACTAGCAACAAGGACTCGGCTTCAACCGAAGGCAGCCAAGAGCCACGATAGCGGACGCGACAACAACTGCGCGTAGCTACAGCATAGAAGGCTACATCAACGAGAGAGTTCGCGGGCAGCCATCTGAAACACAGCAACAGAAGGTGGTCGGGGCGGAACTCCGGCGCTCGGTTTGGGTAAGAGAGGATCCCCATGTCCAATTCGACGGCGAGCTCCAAGGGCGGTGCTCTCCAGGACGGCCACGACGGCTCGGGCCCCATCCGGTCATGGGGAGCTCCGATAGAGCAGCGGTCACGGCAGGATCCGGTCGATGACACGCAGAAGAGGAGGCAGCTGCGAGTGCTGGTCCGACTCACGGGCCCATGCGATAGCGAGCGGGCGCTGGTTGGCAACGGCGGCAGCGACTTGCGATTCTGCACGCGCCGACGGGCACATGGCCGGCCGATCCCGAAGACGCGGGGCTCTGGTGATGACGGCGAGGGCGGCGGCTAAACGGAGGGCGACGCAGATCAGTCCATGGAGCTCCGGCAGCTACAAGCATGGGCGAGCTCGGTCGGGGTCGACCGACGACGAAAGCGCGGCGGCTGGGGCTCCGGCAGCGGCGGGATCGACTGGAGGCGGCGCAGCATGACAGGGCATGTGGGATCGAGGGGAGGGGCTGAGCGCGTGGGTCTTCTCACTGGGCAGGTGGCGGCGCTGTCGGGACGAGGGGGAGAGGAACGAGGCGAGGCCACCTGGCGCTGGGAGACCGAGACAGGGAACGAGACGAGAGAGACCGGATCGAGGTCGTGCCTCGTTCTCTCGTCAGATGGCGGCGCTAGGTGGGGAACGGGCTCCTCGCGCTAGGGTTAGGAGGGAGATGGGCCAAGAAGCCCACTGGCCATCCCTCTCCTCACCGAGAGAACACACAGGCTGGTTTTAAATAAACCAAAACGGCTTTTGAATTTGAAACCAAGGTAGAAAAAGGGGTAAGGAATAAAACTAAAAAAAACCAGGCTTCTAAAATCTTGTGCCAAGACAAGAATAAAATTGTGCATTTTTTTATAAGAGTAAAAATCAAATGTCTTTTTAAATAAAAACTCTGTTTTGAAATAAAACAAAAGGAGGACAAAAATAAAACCCAGAGGGTTGCCCTAGTTTATAATAAGAATATTTTTAAAAGGGAAGGAACATTTTTATTTAGGCCAAACCGGAAGCTAGGATTGCCTCAAAAGAATTAGGAGAGGGGAGAAGAGTCTGCAGGTGGCTAGGGTTGTCCGAATCCGGCCCCGTTTTCGCCCACGCGATCGGAATCGAACGAACTCGAACGCGGAGTTGGCTAAGTGACCGTGTAGAGTAGGCTAGCCGGGGAAGAGAGGGGAACAGTGCGGCGCGGCAACGCGATTTTAAAACACCAAAAAACGTCCGACGGTAGACCGAATACGGTGCCGCTACGGTCGACCGTTCGGGTACCAGACGAACTCCGATCGCGACAAAATTCGACATGCGGCCTAGCTATAACTAATCACGACCGCATGCCAAGTTTCATCCCGATCAGAGAAAGTTTAACGCACACTTTAAAAACATGGTTGGCCGATGCCGCGGGCGCGTGCGTGTGCGGTCGGGCTCAGAACGGTCAACGACGAGAACCGTCAACTAACAACGGATGCGAGTTTTGAAAACTGGCGGCAACGGGATGCCGATGCAACGCTGATGATGCGCATGATGCGATGATGATGCAACAAATTAAAATAACCACACGATAAAAACGGAATAAAGGGGGAATCTTCTAGGGCGTCGGCATCGGGTTGTCACACGCGTCCGGGCACACCGGTCCCATAAGACCCGACAACCCGATCCTACTTAAATTACATCAAATTCACCCCGTAGAACTGTCGGATTCATTTCCTATTTTCTTCTCTTCTTCCTTTGCGCGCCGTCCATCTCGCAGCTCCGTCGCCTAGTAGCCTCTGCCACCCCAGCCACTCGGTCAAAGGGATCATATCTTGTGCCCTCTCCGCGCAGGATGTCGTCGCCGACCCGGAAGAAACTGTGGTACATTCGACAACTCTCTCGCTGTGCCTTGCACCGGATGTGTTCAACACAATGTCTGACCGTATTTGTTGGTCAAATTTTTAGGAGACACGATAGATTCCGATGCTTCGTTCGGCAAGGAGTATGGACAGACGGAGCTTGATCAAGTGATGCAAGATGAGCTCTTCGATTCATCAGATTCGAGGAAGTGGACATGATGATGACCATGAGCATGCAAGAGGAAATGAACCGGGAAGTGTAGCACATTCTCATTTTTGAGGGCTCAATCAAAGTGAGAAGAGTCATCAATCTAGGTAGGGTATCCGGAGCAAAGCTACTAGAGAAGGATTACTTTGATATGGAACCAACTTTCCCGGCGGATACATTTTTTCGACGTCGTTTTCGCATGCGAAAACCATTGTTCTTGCGCATTATGGAGGGAGTGGAGGAACATGATGACTACTTCAAGCTCAAAAGGGATTGTTGCGGTCAACTCTCTTTCTCTGCCAAGCAAATGTGCACGGCTGCTATGAGGATGCTTGCACTTGGTACTGCGGCTGATGCCGTTGGTGAGATGGTTAGGATGGGGGAGAGCACATGCCTGAAAACTAGTGTCAAGTTTGCATGTGCTATTGTGGAGGTGTTTGGAGCAGAGTATCTGAGGGAGCCAAATGCGGAGGACACAGAGAAGTTGTTGGCAATTGGAAAGGCTAGAGAGTTTTCAGGAATGCTTGGATCAATCGATTGCATGCATTGGCATTGGAAAAACTGCCCAAAAGGTTTGCGAGGAATGTACCAAGGTCACAGAAAAGAGGCCACCATCATACTAGAGGTGGTGGCATCACATGACTTATGGATTTGGCATGCTTTTTTTGGAATGTGATATTGTCACAACAACATCAACATGCTTCAACGATCTCCGGTGTTCACGAGGCTTTGCAACGGGGAATCACCTTCGTGCAATTACACCGTCAATGGCCGAGACTACAACATGGGATACTATCTTACCGATGACATATATCCTCAGTGGGCTGCATTTGTGAAGACCATATTCGAACCACATGGCAGAAAACAAAAGCACTTTGCAACAATGCATGAATCAAATAGGAAGGACATGGAGAGGGCTTTTGGAGTGTTGCAAGTGCATTAGGGAATTGTTCGTGGGACTGCAATGATGTGGGAACAAGAAACTTTATGAAAAGTGATGACATGTTGTGTTATTTTGCACAATATGATTGTCGAGGATAAAGGTGATGGTGTAGCCCAAACCAACGATTTTGAAACACCCCGAGAACAAGTTCAAATCCCTGAAGATCAAGATGCAATGCAGTTTATGAACTTTCTGGAGATGCATCAAAATCTCCGAGATCATCATGTGCACACGCAACTACTTAATGATGTGGTGGGCCATATGTGGCCCATAATGAAAATCAAAGAGCAGATGATTGATTGTGCACTTCAAATAAAATTGATGTAAACACTTTTTATGTTAGATACCAACATTTATTTTACATGCGACATCTATTATCGGATGATCTACGTGCATGGTCTTGTATGGATTTAAGAGTCTGAATATAAGGTATGTGGATGCACGGAGCGAAATATGAGGGGTCGTCCGGATGCGTCCGCGGGCGTGCTCGGGCGCGTCCGGAGGTGTATAGTGTGTTGGATTTGCCTAGTCCGGCTGTAGATGCTTTCAAATTCCTGCGGACATGACCGGTAAGTGACCAGACTTGTCTGTTTTGAACTTTTATTTTTTCGCCCGTGGGGTCAAACCTCTCATATTTTTCTTCATATGTCTGGTCACTTGAATGTGGTTGGTGGATAAGAAGAAAGAGAAATAAAATAATGAATAAATAAGGAGAAAAAGTGGTCTACGGTGGGGTCACGTTCTACGTGGCGAACAGACCGGGCGTGCCCGGGCGCGTCCAGAAATCCTCATATCGTCCTCATATTTGAGATGAATATGAGGGGTGTTGGTTAGTCTAGACGTTGAGATGGGTATGAGGGGCCTGGCTAGATCGACTTTTTATGACCGATCAGCGACTGGACGGGCTGTCCAAGCATTTGAGGTGGGTTTGAGGGATCCGGCTGTAGACACTTTAAGTAGTACTCCTTCTGTTTCAAAATAAATCACGCGGATTTTAGTACTAAATTAGTATAAACTAGTCGTTATGCACATGCTAGCATATTCAACACATGAACTATGTATAATTTTAAATAAATATTATGATTAACTGGTTATTAGGTGATGATGGTTTTACAGTTATTGCATCATCTTATTGTGGAGACACACATGACTATTGTGTATCCATATTTTATCAATACACATAGCATTGCATTTATAGATATTTTAAAATTATACCTTCCAATTCGTGAAATTGTTATCAAAGTTTATCTCAAATTGGACACACCACATAAAACATATAACTTTAGTTTATATGAATATCTAAATGTGGTTGACCTCTACAATACATAGAATGTGAACTTCTTGTGAGGAAAGCAACAATCTTTCTATCGTCGAAGATTACTGCTTTTTCGGATTAAAATAAACTTCTTATCCCTTGTTAGAATTCACTTTATATGTAGATTTTTAATCCATTCATGCTAGTCGGATCTTAATTTGCATGGTTAGATCCACTCCTTTGTTTCGCTATGTGGGCAGCCAATTCTAGAACACCTTCCGATTTTTTTAGTATTGACGCATAGAATGGATCCTCTTTGATTTGACCGTGCACATTGTTTAAATCAATCATGGTTCGATATATTTACTTCACGTGATTAGATGCACTTTTTGCTCCTCTCAATACTTCCTTTTTTTGGTTTATAAGGCTCATCTTAAATTTTTTGGATTTCTAATATATCAGGTTCATTTTAAAGACGAATTCTAGAACGCCTTTCCAAGGTCCTACTATGAGGTAGACAATGGCTCTTCTTTGACCCGACCAATGAACCTGTACGTGGCAGTTAATGCATTGCTTTATATCTCGTTGTATCCATCTATCATGTTTAGGGCCTCTTTGATTTGCAGGACTATAGGAACGCGGGAACAGGAAAAGTAAAGGGTTAAAGTAACATGTTCGTTTGAACTTTATAGGATTAACAAAGAGTGTTTGATGTCATAGAAAAAACAAAAAAGTTATAAAAAGGTTGAAGTGGATGTTAGGTTTTCTATGAAATGTAATACAAAAAATTTCATAGGGAAAATTTTTATGGGATCCAATCCAATGAATCAAAGGACCAATGTAGAAAAAAATTCTAAGGATTTTAATCCTTTAAAAATCCTGTAGAATTCTTTTGAATCAAAGAAGCCATTAGCTTTTTTTACTTTGCTTGTTTAAATCCATTTGTTGCTCAGCTCGTCAGCTGATTCGAAATGCCTTTAGCAGTTCCTAGTGCGGACGTAGATGGTGGCTCCTCTTCTACTTGACAGATACAAATGCACTTGTTAAAGCATCTTTAGCAGATAGTGTAAAAGGGTCGAACCCGTAAAACTTCGGCGAGTATACGGGTTCAGCTCGTTTTAGTGGCCAAAACAGATCTCGTATCGCGTGTCTGATCCGTAAAAGTTTTACCGCTGCCCGTAAAAGACCCCCCGAGCCGGCATATATGCGATTTTACAACACGTTTACGGGTCGAACCCTAACCTCCGCCGCCGCAGTTCCGCCGCGATTCAAAGTCCCACTCCACCCTAATTTCTCGCCGCCGGCGAGACAAACAAACCACTAGTAGGCGGTCCCGACCATGGAAGGCAACGGAAATGGAGGGGATGACGGCGAGCACCGTCGCCGCACACAAGCGGGTATCCCGGAGGTGGCTGAAGTATGGCCTCCGGCCGCCGCCGGCTTTCGAGCGCCGTGAGCTCGAGGAGCACGAGCACGAACTCGCGGCTCGACGCATCGGGTCCTCCGACTCCTCTGCTGCTGGGAGTTTGTCCGCGGGCGCGTCATCCTCGCGGACCATAACTCCGGTGAGGAGAAGGGCGGAGGAGCTCGGGCCGCTCGCCGTCAAGCTCGAGGACGACGCCGGCAAGCTGCGTGGAGGGGTCATCGCCCCGAGGATTACCTCCCCCGGGACAGAAGGATCACCTCATGTGTGCCATCATGGAGCGCTCGGTGAGGGAGGCGGTGGAGGACGTCGCACGCAATCGCCGCGAGCTCGAGATTGAGAAGATCTTCCTCGAGCAAGGGATCACGACATCGCAGGTGAGCGCGTCCAAGGAGGCGGCCCTACACATCCTGAAGGCCGAGCAGGACAAGATCTGGATCGACCTTGACTCCACCTCCGACGAGGAGTAAGCTCCTCCGGCTCCTCTGCCGCGCCGTCGGCGCCACACCCGTCGTTTTTGGTATCATTGGCTCCGGTACGCTGCAGGGCCCGTAGATCCCCTACCTAGTAGTATGACGAACTAATGTAGTTTGATGAAGAAGTGATATAATTTTTGCAAGAATCATGTCTATGTTCGATGAATGATGTAGTAGTTGCTTCCCGCGAACACTTTTTTTTTTCAAATTTTACAGTTTCATATACGGGTTATGTTCTGCAGCACAACATTTCGTCCCGTATAACCCCACTTCGTCGAATTATAAAACGCGTTTGCAAGTCGCGTTTTTACACAGTCGAGATGCTCATAGTTAGTTTTTCTAAATTTGTGATGTATTTATATTAGCAAAATAATTTACATAGTGTAATATAGTTATTGTATTTCTATTTTATAGATTTTTTAGAGGCTATTTTATATTTATTGGATAAGAACAATTTGAATCGTACTCTGTTTTCGCCATCATGAGTAACCATCTGACCAGACCTTGTATTTTGTCTAGATGGAGGTTAGTTACTAGATAGTTTACTACAGCGAGTAGGCCACTGCTATGATGCAGCCGTTAATTTTTTTTAATGTTAGGCGCTGGTAACACTCGAATTTTGTCTAAAAGTAATGATAATGCTCAAATTTTCTCAAAAAGAAAATAGTAACATTTGAACTCAGTTCCTCCTATAAAAGCATGTCTACAAGATCCTGTATAATGCCCAAACCTACAAAATAACCACTAAATACGGGTCGGCGCGGAAAAATGCTGCCCGACCAGATCCTGCAAACGTGTCCTATCCGTAATTTTTTTTGCAGGGCGCGGCAAAAGTTCGTCCTCGACCTTCAAATTCACGGGATGGGAGGCCGACCCGAGCTCGCCTCCTATCCACAACGACATTTGGCGCGAGGGAAATTTCCACACGACCGTTCCCCGTTCCCCCATCCTCGTCAGCCATTGCACCCCCACCGCGCGCTCCGGTCCATCTTCCTTGCCATTCTTCGTCGCCATGGAAGCCTCCTAGCCGTCCCACGTCAACGTGGAGGTCACGTGCAATCCCATCCGACGGATCTCATCGTTGATCAGGTCACCCCAGCCGTCACCGAAGGCACCAACGCGCCTGCCCGCAAGCGGCAGAGCAACTTTCTATTTACTAAGGTTAGGAAGGGGGTAAAGGGGGATCGGGGGAAGGTGAAAAGTTCAAGTTCATTCCTCCCTCTAATTCCATCTCAGCCTATCCCCCACAGAACAGGGGCGGGCCCTTTCTTCTTGTTCTTGCGTGACATCTCGGTAAGGCTTTAGATATATAGGAACTAGGGAAAAGAACCTCTTGCCGTCCTTGTGTTGTCGTGCAGGGCGGCAATCCGATCGGCTCTGCCGGGCCGCCGACGGAGAAGATAAGCAAGGTTTCGGGCGTGAAGCAGAAGAAGGTTTCTACGAAAAGGCCGACGCCTTCGTCCACTCCCTCCGCCCCGGCGAGATGTTCCCCAATGATGCCTTTCAACGGCGCTGCTTCCACCACACACGAGGTGTTCGATGAAATGGCCGAAAGGTATGCATCTTCCCTCCCTTGTTCTTGCTTCGCTTTTCGCCATTGTTGTAGCTCGTGACTTGATGTCACTCAATGTAGCCGATATCGCCGATGATTTCGGTGTCGGAGTTGGAACAAGTGCTAGCGATGGATTCGGGGGCGATGATGGATTCGGGGGCGGCGACGACCTCGATGATGCGGAGTGAAGAATGACCAAGATGATGAGACATGGTCATCGTTTTTGCATGAAGTCCTTTTGTGTTTGTCTTATAACACTATGCTTTTATTTTTGCGCGCGAACTATGTTTATTGTTTGAATTTGAACTCATTTGTCGGAATCGCTCTCAAATTCGTTTATTGGGGGGTTCGGTTTATGAGTCGACGCGGCGGCGCCCGAGCAGACCCCGCATAACCGACCCGTAAAGAGCATCTTCTGCGAATATTCTTTTTTACGGGTCCGTTTTGCAGGGTCCGACTCTGTCCGCGCCCGCACCGGCCCGTAAAAACATTTTTTCGCGAATTGTAAATGAGTTTTGCGGGTCGGCTTTATACGGGGTCTGCTAGAGATGCTCTAATGCTAACAATCTAGTAAGTGCCAACATAAATATACCCGGTAACTTATTTTGTGTAATAGCATGGTAATATAAACACTGGAGACCTGGTAATCTATATAAAAACACCATGGTAACTTTTGTCTCCGTTTTTTTGGATGAAAACATATCCGCTAACTTATTTGCATGGTGTGGTAATATAACACTACAAACCTGATAACCTATGCACATATACTATGATAACTTTTGATCGAAGAAAATAGTTATTGAAAACATACCGCATGGTAACTTACGTGCAGATACTATGATAATATATGTCCCGCAAAGCTGATAAGTGATAACCCAGGTAAGAATACTATGGTAACTTTTGATCGGGGGGAAATTGTTAAAAACACTCAGTAACTTTAATCGAGGGAATGAAAATTGTTGAAAAACATACCAAATAACTTTTGTGCAACACGATAACATACACAACAAAGCTGATCTCACTGTAAACACTATAATCACTTTTTGGCCCTGGGATATTTGTTGAAAACATATCCTGAAAACTTCTGGATAAAAAACTTTTGTGTAAATGACACGGTAACCGTTGAAAACATAGATTTTCTATAGTGCTTCACATTGATTTTTGTTAGTGGAGAGATACGAATAGTCTGCGGTATAGTAAACTTAGGATTGTATCTCTTTTGAAAATAAAATTGTCCGCTGTTTTTTAAGCATATTGTAAGACTTTTGGAAGCTATAAAGGCTGTGCAGCTTATCGATCTAAATACGGCTGTGTTTTTTTCAGATCACCTACGACTGTTTTTTCCTTTTTGAGGGAAGACCATGTACGGCTGTTGGATCGGTGTCCAACATGTACGTATAGAAATAGGACTATTTTTCTATCATGCAATTAAGATAAGATATAAAAAATAGGATAAATTCTTTCACTAAAAAAGACACTTATTTTAAAATGAAGTGAGTATTTTTTCTTTCTTTCTTTTGGGAAACACGTACTCTACATAGTACTCTCTCCGTCCAATATATAAGACCTTTTAGAGATTTTACTAAAAAACTATATATGGAACAAAATAAGTGAATCTACATTTTAAAATATGTCTATGTGCATCCGTATGTAGTTTATAGTGCAATTTCTAAAATATCTTATATTTAGGAACGGAGGGAGTACGTTGCATGCAACGATTGGGCCATGATCGACCTCCCCTGGTACTAGCAGCAGCATCCAGTCCCCATGGCCCGTCGACATGATCCAATGCATTGCATTGGCTTTGCCACGATCCAATGATGCCAAGTGAACTGGAATAGGGCCAACGAGTTAATGATAGGATAATCGAGTGATTCGTCTGTCTGCTGTACCACCACATCGTATAAAAGCCTTTTCTTTTTCTTGTGAAGATAATTATACACTTTTCTTTTTGCGCCGATGAGAATTTGAGTTTTTATAAGAAATCTTGAGGCGAAAAAACATGATCCCTCGTGTCACCTTCCTGCACAGGAAGTAATGCTACACCTACGTAAATGTTTACGTATGTTTATGAGATAGTTTGATTTGACAATCATTGATTGGATTAAAAGGATGGTGAGGCCCACCCACCCCTGAAAATCAGGGGAGCATGTTTAGATTAGTTGAAAGATTTACTCCCTCCGTTCCTAAATATAAGTCTTTTTAGATGTTTAATTAATGGACTACATACGAATGTATATACATATTTTAGAGTATAGATTCATTTATTTTGCTTCGTATGTAGACATCTAATAAAATATCTTAAAAAACTTATATTTAGGTACCGAGGGAGTAGGATTTAGTAGGTCTAGCATTTTCGAGCAATGCTACATCTACGTAAATGTTTACGTATGTTTACGAGATAGTCTGATTTGGCAATCATTGATTGGAGTAAGGAGGGTGAGGCCCACCCACTTCTAAAAATCAGGGAAGGACATATTTAGATTAGTTGGAAGGTTTAGTATAAATCAGGGGAGTAAATGTAAGTAAGATTTAGTAGGTCTAGCATTTTTGAGTATTTTCGCTCCACAGGCGACCGGGGAAGAGATCCCTTAACAGCCGGCGACCGGGGAAGAGATCCCTTGCGTTACAGCCGCCACCCCCTCCTCCTATTAACCTCCCCTCGCCGCCCCCAAATGCGGCCGTCAAGAAACTCCTCGCGTCGCCGGTGAAGGAGACGACGGGGACTCGCGCTTCGCCACCGCGACGCAGCGGGAGGGGCAGCACTTGGCGTGATCTGGAGCAGCGGCGTATTCTATCGTGGATGCTTTTCCCGATGGTGTGACGTCGCTCTGGTGGCTTCGCGGGCATAGAGGCCTCGATTAGTGGTGTCGTTTCATCTGCGGCCCATGTATCCCGGAGCAGCGGCTGTGGACGCAGCGACGGTGGCGCCCCTTCAGCCGGGGATGTACGACCAGGAGGCGGATCCTTGTGATGGCGCCTGGGGGCAGTGGATTGAGGGATCCCGAGCCCTAGTTCATCACACGAGATGCATGTGCATGCCTACCTAACCATTGTGCTACTAGGCACCATGGTGGTGTTGGCGGCGGGGTTGGATCACGGTGGCGTGGGGGGCCTCCTGCCGTGATTCTTATGGTGGCGGTCCTCGTGCTCTTTTTCACTTCACGGCAACGTCCTACAAGATTGGTCCTTCTCGATGTGACCTCGACGTGTTCCGAGACGACCGCCGGAGATCTTGATCATGATATCTGGATCGGTTAGATTCCGGCCGTGCATGTCCATATTATCCTACGACGTTCTAAGGGTGTGGCACGAAGCTCCGTTGATTGATGGAACCTTGAAACATGTCGGCTTCTTAATTTTCATGATGAAGAGAGCGGTGGAGAAGGCCATGGTGTCCGAGATCGGAGGATCAGTTAGAGAGACAGAGCCTTGGTGGCGACGGATTCAGCCTGGTGTCAGATAACTCTTAGGAGCAACAATGATAAGTGGGGTGGCAACAATGACGTATTTCATTTTTAGTGGTACTCCTCTCGTGCCGAGTCTTAACTTTCACGGTGAAAACCTAAGGTTTGACTTTTATTGGTTGTGCCTGGCGATTGCCTTGTTGAACGAATTGTTTTGAGAGCACGAACTTTCTCCAAGGTGAAAACCTAAGATCTTGAATCGAGTAACGACGATGCTTCTGCAATGTTCCCTTCTTTGATGTGTTGCTTTTAGAGACCTTTTATGTCTTTCGGGTGTCGTATTAGGTGGTGGTATGTGTGTTGTTGTTGAGAGGAGTCAATCTTTGTGACGAGACCTTTCTTATTATTTTCTCCTTTGGATGCGTGCATCCTAGATGTCTTCGTAACATCTCATAGGTGCAAAGGCTGGGTGTAATAGGTGTCATCGTTTCATCACGAAAGCCATGGGTGGCTTATCGAGAGTAGTTGGGGACAGAAAATGTCGTCGGGCTCCGGAAGCGGGATTGGGGACAAGGGGTGCGAGACACACGATGTACCCAGGTTCAGGGCCCTCCATGGGAGGCAACACCCCTAGTCTTGCGTGATCTAGTATGTGGCGGGCAAGTAGTACAATGGTGCTCCTTGAGCTGTATATGGGAGGAGGAAGAAGGGGCCTATCTTGCCCTCTTTGTCTCTCCGATGTGGGTGTGTAACTATGGGGAAAGGTACAACTGAAGATGACCAAGCCGAAATGTCTTAATCCCTCTGCATGGGGGATACCGGGGGGGTTTATAGGCAAACCCCCCGGCTTACAATAATCGAATATACTGGGGGCGGGCCCCATCTAGCAGTGGTCTCGTCGTTCATGGGGCCCGCTGGCTGCAAAGTCCCACCCAAGTGGGGGCGCGTCGGCAGGCCATGCCCATTGGCGCGCGTCGTTAACGCTACTGGGAGGGCGTACCGTGCGTCCACTCCGTGGCCTCGCCCAGCCGCAGTAGGCACCGATCAGCGGTATGGTCGCCTCCACTATAGCCACGCCTCGCCGACATCATGGAGTAGGTGAGTGCATGCGGGCTACAGGACCGACATGCCCGGTTAGAGTCGATGGTACCCGCGGCACTGTTGCATTGTCCCGGTCGCGTCAACGGGCCCTATAGCCACTCATGTTGTGTCAACGGCTCTTGCAGCTTCACGGGTCTCGCGAGGGTCCTGTCTAGTCGTAGTTCGTTGGTGCTAAACCACCAGTTGTTGCTGTAGTCGACTGGAGCGGTCAGACATCGGCAAGCTGACCCACGGTCTAGCTTGTCGACCATTATGGGTAGTCGACGAGGTGACTAGACGGTGCATAGGGGGCAGTCGGCCCTAATGTTTTGGAAGTGGCAGTCCCATCGCTTTGGTATACCCCGTGGTTATATCCCCGACAGTAGTCCCCGAAGCCAATGGGGGCCCGAGGTTCTCGACGTAGGGGTGCCAACGTCTTCCCCTTTCTTCAAAAGATGCGTGTCGCGGTCGTGGTGGGCCAGTCGGCCACGCCAGGAGGACCATCGTTGTCGACCGGCGCCGAGAGCCCTCCAGCTTCGCTTCGGTTCTCGCGTCGGCCTGGACGCGACACGCGCGGCCCATAGAGGGAGCGTGCCCCACCCCCACGCGCGCAACAAGACCCTGCCACAGGCCTAGCTCGCTAGGCCTCGGCCTACGAGCGGGATCTTCTTGTTGGCGAACGTCGCATGGGAAACAAAAAATTTCCTAAGCTCACCAAGATCAATCTATGGAGACTAACATCTACAAGAGGGGGGAGTGCATCTACATACCCTTGTAGATCTCTAAGCGGAAGCGTATATAACACGGTTGATGTTGTTGAACGTCTTCACGGTCCAATCATGATCCGTCCCGCGATCTCATGACAATCCATCCTGCGATCCCATCACGATCCATCCCGATCTAGTGCCAAACATACGACACATCCGCGTTCAGCACACGTACAACTTGATGACGTCTCCTCCTTCTTGATCCAGCAAGAGAGGAAGGAGAAGTATATGGCATCTCAACCAGCACGACGACATGGTGGAGATGATGGTGGAGCAGTGCAAGCAGGACTTCACCAAGCGTTGCCGGAACCGATCTGAGGAGAAAACGGAGTTATGGGAGAGGTAGGGCTGCCCTCGGGGCGTGGGAATTGGTGTGTTCAGCCCCTCCCTCTCCCCCACTATATATAGGAGGCAAGGGGGAGGGCTGGGTAGAAGCCCTTGCCCCTCCTCCAAGGAGGAGGCGTGGGCCTAGGGAGGTTTCCTCCCTCCCCAAGGCACCTAGGAGGTGCCTTCTCCTTTAGGGACTCTTCCCTCCCAACCGCACAGGCCCTTGGGGGCTGGCCCAACAAGTCTTGGACGCCCCCTTACAGCCCATGCACGTCCTAGGTTCTAGAGGGACCCTTCCGGACTCCTCCACAACCCTCCGGAACCATCCGAAACCTTCCATAAGCTCCCTGGTACAATACTGATAAAACCCAAAACTTTTCCGGTAGCCAAAATAGGACCTCCCATATATAAATCTTTACCTCCGGACTATTCCGAAGCTCCTCGTGACGTCCGGGATTCATCTGGGACTCCGAACAATATTAGATCACCAACGTCCATATCCCAATACTACTCTCGCGTCACCGAACGTTAAGTGTGCACACCCTACAGGTTCGAAAACTATGCAGACATGACCGAGACACCTCTACGATCAATAACCAATAGAGTGAGATGGATGCCCGTATTGGTTCCTACATGTTCTACGAAGATCTTTATTGATCGAACCATGATGTCAAGGATTCAATCAATCCTGCATACTATTCCCTTTGTCCATCGGTATGTTACTTGCCCGAGATTCGGTCATAGATATCTCCATACCTAGTTCAATATCGTTACCGGCAAGTATCTTTACTCGTTCCATAATACAAGATCCCGTGACTAACTCCTTAGTCACATTGCTTGCAAGATCATTGTGATGTTGTATTACCGAGTGGGCCCACAGATACCTCTCCGTCATACGGAGTGACAAATCTGAGTCTCGATTCACGCCAACCCAACATACACCTTCAGAGATACCTGTAGAGCACTTTTATAGTTATCTAGTTATGTTGTGACGTTTGGTACACACAAGGCATTTCTACGGTGCCTGGGAGTTGCATGATCTCATGGTCATAGAAACAGATACTTGACATGCAGAAAACATTAGCAATAAACTAACACGATCACATGCTACGTTCATAGTTTGGGTCTTTTCCATCACATCATTCTCCTAATGACGTGACACCATTATCAAATGACAACTCATGTCTATGGTCAGGAAACCTTGCCCATCTTTGATCAATGAGCTAGTCCTTAGAGGCTCACTAGGGATAGTGTGTTGTCTATGTATCCACACATGTATCTGAGTTTCCAATCAATACAATTATAGCATGGATAATAATCGATTATCATGAACAAGTAAATATAATAATAAATAATTTATTATTGCCTCTAGGCGTATTTCCAACAGTCTCCTACTTGCACTATAGTCAATAATCTAGTTCACATCACTATCATGTTTTGCTTGTGAGAGAGGTTTTAGTTAACGGGTTTGAACCTTTCAGATCCATGTGTCCTTTACAAATCTCTATCTCAACTACCACGCTCCATTTGGAACTATTCCAAAGGACGGATCCATTATACGAATCCGGTCTGCTACTCAGAGTCATCTGGATTGGTGTCAAAGCTTGCATCGATGTAACCCTTTACAACAAACTCTTTTATCACCTCCATAATTGGGAAACATTTCCTTAGTCCTCAAGTTACTAAGGATAATTTTGACCGTTGTCCAGTGATCCATTCCTGGATCACTCTTGTACCCCTTGACAGACTCATGGAAATGAACACATCTAGTATGATACACATCATGGCATACTATAGAGCCTACGACTAAGGCATAGGGGACGACCTTCATCCTTTCTCTTTCTTCTGTTGTGGTCGATCTTTGATTCTCACTCAAATTCACACCTTACAATACATGCAAGAACTCCTTCTTTGACTAATCCATTTTGAACTCCTTCAAAATGTTGTCAAGGTATATATTCATTGAAAGTTTTATCAATCGTCTTGATCTATCTCTATAGATCTTGACGCTTAGTGTTCAAGTAGCTCAATCCAGGTTTTCCTTTGAAAAACTCCTTTCAAACAACCCTATATGCTTTAAAGAAATCCTACATCATTTACGATCAACAATATGTCAACCACATATACTTATCAGAAATTCTATAGTGCTCCCACTCACTTTCTTGGAAATACA
The DNA here is from genome assembly GCF_904849725.1 of Hordeum vulgare subsp. vulgare. Lineage (NCBI taxonomy): Eukaryota > Viridiplantae > Streptophyta > Magnoliopsida > Poales > Poaceae > Hordeum > Hordeum vulgare. Next base: position 563,802,646 of record NC_058524.1, on the reverse strand, counting down.
AGTTTCTCATAAACTTTGTATAAACCCAAAAGCTTTGATTATCACGTCAAAGCGTATATTCCAACTCTCAGATGCTTGCTCGAGTCCATAGAAGGATTGCTGGAGCTTGCATACTTGTTAGTATCCTTAGGAATGACAAAACCTTCTGGTTGTATCACATACAACCTTTTCCTCAAAGAAACCGTCGAGGAAACAATGTTTTGACATCCACCTGCAAGATTTCATAATCAAAAAATGCAGCAACTGCTAACATAATTCCAACAAACTTTAGCATCACTACGAGTGACAAAGTCTCATAGTAGTCAACTCCTTCAACTTGTCGGAAACCTCTTTGCGACAAGTCGAGATTTCTAAATGGTGACATTTACCATCATCGTCTGTCTCCCTTTTAAAGGTCCATTTGTACTTAATAGCCTTATGACCATCAAGTAGTTCTTCCAATGTCAACACTTTGTTATCATATATGGATCCTACCTCGGATTTCATGTGCTCCAACCATTTGTCGGAATCCGGGCCCACCATCGCTTCTCCATAGCTCGTAGGTTCATTGTTGTCCAACAACATGACCTCCAAGATAGGATTACCATACCACTCCAGAGGAGTACGTGTCCTTGTTGACCTACGAGCTTTAGTAGTAACTTGATCTGAAGCTTCATGATCACCATCATTAGCTTCCACTTCAACTAATGTAGGCGCCACAGGAACAACTTTCTGCGCCCTTCTACTCACTTGTTGAAGTGACGGTACAAAAACCTCATCAACTTCCACCATCTTCCCTCCAATTATTTCGAGAGAAACTCTTTCTGGAGAAAGGATCCGTTTTTTAACACCAAACACTTTCCTCTTGGATTCGAGATAGAAGGTCTACCCAACCGATCCCTTTAGGTATCCTATGAAGATGCATTTATCTGCTTTCGGTTCGAGCTTATTAGGCTGAAGCCTTTTGATATAAGCATCGCAGCCCGAAACATTAAGAAATAATAGCTTAGGTTTCTTGAAACCATAGTTCATACGGTGTCATCTTAATGGAATTGCATGGTGCCCTATTAAAGTGAATGTGCCTGTCTTTAATGCCTAACCCCAAAACGATAGTGGTAGTTTGGTAAGAGACATCATAGTATGCACCATATCCAATAGGGCGCGACTATGACATTTATACACACCATCACACTATGGTGTTCCAGGTGGCATGAGTTGCGAAACAATTTCCACATTGTATACCAAACTCGCAACTCAGATATTCATCTCTACGATCATATCGTAGACATTTCATTCTCTTGTCACGACGATCTTCAAGTTCACTCTGAAATTGCTTGAACTTTTCAATAATTCAGACTCGTGATTCATCAAGTAAATACACCTATATCTACTCAAATCATTTGTGAAGTAAGAACATAACGATATCTACTGCGTGCCTCATCACTCATTGGACTGCATACATCAAAATGTATTATTTCCAATAAGTCACTTGCTCGTTCCATCTCACTAGAAAACGAGGCCTTCGGTCATCTTGCCCATGTGGCATGATTTGCATGTCTCAAGTGATTCGAAATTAAGTCAGTCCAAAAGGTTCCATCTGCATGGAATTTCTTCATGCATTTACACGAATAGGCATGGTTAGCATGTCTCAAACGATTCAAAAATAAGTGAGTCCAAAGATTCATCAACATGGAGCTTCTTCACGCGTTTTATACCAATATGACTTAAGCGGTAGTCCCACAAGTAAGTGCTACTATCATTACTACTTTGTATCCTTTGGCATCAATATTATGAACATGTGTATCACTACGATCAAGATTCAATAAACCATTCATATTAGGTGCATGTGCATTGAAGGTATTATTCAAGTAAACATAGTAACCATTATTCTCTTTAAATGAATAACTGTATTGCAATAAACACGATCCAATAATGTTCATGCTCAACGCAAACACCAAACAACATTTAGGTCCAGCACTAACCCCGAAGGTAGAGGGAGCGTGCGATGGTCATCACACCAATCTTGGAAATACTTCCAACACACATCGTCACCTCGCCTTTAGCTAGTCTCTGTCTACTCCGTAGCTTTTATTTGGAGTTACTAACATTTAGCAACTGAACCGGTATCTAATACCCAGGTGCTACTAGGAGTACTAGTAAGATGCACATCAATAACATGTATATCTAATATACTTCTGTTGACGTTGCAAGGCTTCTTATCTACCAGGTATCTAGGGCATTTCCGCCTCTGTGAGCATTCCCCTCATCATATAAGCACATAGTCTCGGGTTTGGGTTCAAACCTGGGTTTCTTCATTGGAGCGACAACTGACTTGTCATTCTTGAAGTTTCCCTTCTTTCCCTTGCCCTTCTTGGAACTAGCGGTTTTTACTAACCATCAACATTTCATGCTCCTTCTTGATTTCTACCTTCGCGGTGTCAAACATCACGAATAGCTCAGGGATCATTTTCGCCATCCCTGGTATGCTATAGTTCATCACGAAGCTTAGTAGTTTGGTGGGAGTGACTTTGGAGAACAATATCAATCACTATCTTATCTAAAGAACAACTTCCACTCGATTCAAGTGATTGTAGCACCCACACAATCTGAGCACATGCTCAACGATTGAGTTTTTCTCCTTTACTTTTTAGACAATCCTAATTTCAGATCTTGGAACATCTCATATGTTCTATGACATTAAAAACGTCTTGGTGCCTCAATTCTAAGTCGTAAAGGATGACACACTGAACTATCATATAGTCATCAAAACGTGTATGTCAGATGTTCGCAGCATCCACATATGACGATTGGGGTAGCTCACCGAGCGATGCATTAAGGACATAAGCCTTCTGTGCAGCAATGAGGACAATCCTCAGTTTACGGACCCAGTTCGCATAATTACTACTATCATCTTTCAACTTAGTTTTCTCTAGGAACATATGAAAAATAGGGGAGCTACAACACGAGCTAATCATCTACAACATAATTTGCAAAGACATTTTTGACTACGTTAATGATAATGAGTTGAAATAATCATATTACTAACGAACTTACACTCAAATTGACATCCCTCTTGTCATTCGAATGGTGCATGATCCAAATTCACCAATCCATGTTCGATCATCACGTGAGATGAGGTGGCTTCATTGGTGAACATCTCCATGTTGATCATATCTACTATATGACTCATGTTCGACCTTTTGGTCTCCTGTGTTCCGAGGCCATGTATGTACATGCTAGGCTCGTCAAGTTTAACCCAAGTGTTCCGCATGTGTAAAACTCTCTTGCACCCGGTGTATGTGAACGTAGAGTCTATCACACCCGATCATCACGTGGTGTCTCGAAACGACAAACTGTCGCAACGGTGCATACTCGGGGAGAACACAATTTTATCTTGAAATTTTATTGAGGGATCACCTTATAATGCTACCGTCGTCCTAAGCAAAACAAGGTGCATAAAAAGGATTAACATCACATGCAAATCATAAGTGACATGATATGAACATGAACTTGTGCCTTTTGATCTCCATCTTCAAAGCACCGGCATGATCTCCATCGTCACAAGCACCACACCATGATCTCCATGATCATGATATCCATCATTATGTTGCCATCGAGGTTGTCGCGCCAACCATGCTTGTACTACTATTGATACCGTTTAGCGATAAAGTAAAGAATTACATAGCGCTTTAATGAGTGACACGCAGGTCATAAAATAATTAAAGACAACCCTATGGATCATGTCGGCTGTCCTAGCATCGAGATGCAAGTCGATATTAAATATTACAACATGATCATCTCATACATCAAATATATATGATCATATCTTTTGCCATATCATATCACAACATACCCTGCAAAAACAAGTTAGATGTCCTCTAATTTGTTGCTGCATGTTTTACGTGACTGCCATGGGTATCTAGTAAGAACGCTTCTTACCTACGCAAAAACCACAACGGTGATATGCAAGTTGCTATTTAATCTTCTTCAAGGACTGCCTCTGTTGAATCTGATTCAACTAAAGTAGGAGATACAAACATCCGCCATCCATCTTTATGCAACAAGTTGCAAGTCAGTCGATGGAACCGGTCTCTCGTACGTGGACGAGTAAAGTTGGTCCGGGCCGCTTCATCCCACCATACCGTTGAATCAAGAAAAGACTAAGGAGGAAGCAACCTGAATAACAACACCCACAAACTTATTTGTGCTCTACTCTGATGTCATCTACGCATAGTCCTAGCTCATGATGCCACTCTTGGGGAACGTCGCATGGGAAACGAAAAATTTCCTAAGCTCACCAAGATCAATCTATGGAGACTAACATCTACGAGAGGGGGAGTGCATCTACATACCCTTGTAGATTGCTAAGCAGAAGCGTATATAACGTTTTTATGTAGTCGAACATCTTTTCGATCCAATCATGATCCGTCCCGTGATCTCATCATGATCCGTCCCTTGATCCCATCAAGATCCATCCTGATCTAGTGCCGAACGGACAACACCCTCGCGTTCAACACATGTATAACTCGATTACATCTCCTCCTTATTGATCCAACAAGAGAGGAAGGAGAAGTAGATGGGATCTCAACCAGCACTATGACATGGTGGAAATGATGGTGGAGCAGTGCTAGCAGGGCTTCACGAAGCGCTGTCAGAACCGATGTGAGGAAAAAACAGAGTTATGGGAGAGGTAGGGCTGCCCCGGGGCGTGGGAGTAGGTGTGTTCAGTCCCTACCTTTCCCCCACTATATATAGGAGGCAAGGGGGAGGGCTGGGTCGCAGCCCTAGCCCCTCCTCCAAGGAGGGGGCGTGGGCCTAGGGAGGTTTCCTCCCTCCCCAAGGCACCTAGGAGGTGCCTTCCCCTTTAGGGACTCTTCCCTCCCAACCGCATGGGCCCTTGGGGGCTGGTCCAACATGGCTTGGACGCCCCCTTACAGCCCATGCACATCCTAGGGTCTGGAGGGACTCTTCCGGACTCCTCCGGAACCCTATGGAACCTTCCGGAACATTCGAGAAGCTTCTCGGTACAATATCGATAAAACCCAAAACTTTTCCGATAGCCAAAATAGGACATCCCATATATAAATCTTTACATACGGACCATTACGGAGATCCTTGTGACGTTCGGGATCTCATCCGGGACTCCGAACAAAATTCTGCACCAATGTACATATCCCAATACTAATCTAGCGTCACCGAACGTTAAGTGTGCAGACCCTACGGGTTCTAGAACTATGCAGACATAACCGAGACACCTCTACGGTCAATAACAAATAGCCAGACCTGGATGCCCATATTGGTTTCTACATATTCTACGAAGATCTTTATCGGTCAAACCACGATGTCAAGGATTCAATCAATCCCGTATACCATTCCCTTTGTCCATCGGTATGTTACTTGCCCGAGATTCGATCGTCGGTATCTCCATACCTAGTTCGATCTCCTTGTCGACAAGTCTCTTTACTCGTTCCGTAATACAAGATCCCGTGACTAAATCCTTAGTCACATTGCTTGCAAGCTAATTGTGATGTTGTATTATCGAGTGGGATCAGAGATACCTCTCCGTTATACGGAGTGACAAATCCCAGTCTCAATTCACGCCACCCCAACACACACCTTCAGAGATACCTATAGAACACCTTTATAGTGAACCCGTTATGTTGTGACGTTTAATACAAACAAGGCATTCCTCCGGTGCCCGGTAGTTGCATGATCTCATGGTCATAGAAACAAATACTTGACATGTAGAAAACAGTAGCAATAAACTGACACGATCACATGCTACGTTCATAGTTTGGGTCTTATCCATCACATCATTCTCCTAATGATGTGATCCCATTATCATATGACAACTCATGTCTATGGTCAGGAAACCTTGACCATCTTTGATCAACGAGCTAGTCCTTAGAGGCTCACTAGGGACATTGTGTTGTCTATGTATCCACACATGTCTTTAAGTTTCCAATAAATACAATTATAGTATGGATAATAAATGATTATCATGAACAAGGAAATATAATAATAAACAATTTACTATTTCCTCTAGTGCATATTTCCAACACTTCTGTGAGCGGGGTCCGTCGGTTGGAATCTGTGGGGAGTTCGAGCGCGCTCTTGCGCCGCAAGCTACGATGGGGCGTGGGCGCAGTTAATCCCCACACACCCACAATTTCCCGCTCTTTAAAATGGAGGGGGAGGAGAGGCCGAGGAAGCTAGTGCCTACCCTCTCCCTCTCGTCCTCTTCCTATTGCTTTAGCCCGTTCGTGATTATACAACGCACCATCATCTCTTGTTCTTCCTTGCGCCCGCAGCGCTCGTCGCCGCCTCTCCCCCCTCCACGCGCCTGCAGCACTAGCCGCTAATGATTCGCTAGGCGCCACCGCGTCCCGTCTCCGTGATGTTCTTGCCTTGTCGCACCCGCTGATGTCGGAGATGTACGGACCTATCTTGGGCTATTGGGATAGATCCTCTGTTACCCTGGAAGACATCGAATCCCTATGCCGTGCATGGAAGATTCCGACGTTTGACCACGTCGCCGTCCAGGCCCCTAGCAACGAGAAGATACCACGACCAGAGGAGGGGGAGTATGTCATCTCCGCCTTTCATTTTTTGCGAGGCTTTGGTCTGCAGATGAGCAGGTTCTTTTGCCTCTTCCTCGGAACTTTCGGGCTCTAGCCGCACCATCTAGGGCCCAATTCCATCGTGCAAATCTCGGGTTTTGTGACTTTTTGCGAAGCCTATCTTTGACTCCTCACCTTCCCCGAGCTCTGAAGGAGGTTGTTCTTTCTCAAGGCGCAGAAGAACGACACCATGTCGTATTCCTGCGGGGGAGCAGTGGTGTGCGTCTGCGGGGGGAACTACCATGCCTTACTCTTATCCACTTTGTCAAGATGTGGGAGAGGTCGTTCTTCTACTTGAAGAACGTCGTCCCGACCCTAGACTACATCTGGCTGCCCGCCTTCGCTGATGTGCCGCCAACCGGCCCGAACTAGACGATGAACATGGAGAGAGACGAGGTTAGCCAGATTCCTGGCTGGCTGCACGAGCCGAGGACCAGCGAGGGACAGGTTGCCGCAGATCTGGTGGCATCCTTCGCCGACCATCGAGTGCTGCCACTGCAGGACTAGCTGCACCAGATGTGCGACATGGGAGGTCGGCTCGACCCTAGCCGGCTGACCACCTTCGAGTTGTTAACGGCTTAGGTAGCCACCCGAGTGAACCCCATTCCCAACTTCAATTTGGCCCTGACTACGTGGCACTATGGCAAGATGGCGTACAACTCGTTCGACCCGACACTCGCTGTACGTTTTGCTGAGTTCATCCTTTGGTTTTCTTCCTTAGAATTTGCCTTTTGTTCTTGTCCTTATGCATTGCACCGGCTCCGGCCGGAGCTGTTCTTGTAGCAAATGATGCTGGATGGGCCACACCCCCAAGTCTTCACCGTGGATCGTGCCGAGTCTGATGTGATGGACCTCGAGATGGGGGAGCCACACAACGAGGAATCCGGGTCCCTCTGGGAGACATAGCCTAGTGACACGCTCGGTGGTTCCGAAGCCGGGGGGCGAGGCGACTGTTGAGTCCCACCCTGAACTTACAATTAGGGACTGGACCGACAACGATAATGATGTCGATGACGTACGGATCTTGGATGCACCTCTCCTCACAGCCAGGAAGGAGCCGCGAGGGAGGAGCGAGGAGTAGCCGGCAGGGTGTCGGGTGCTCGACCTGGCCCGGTGAGAAAAGAGGCCAGCCACGGGCCAGCCGTCAGAAAAACCGGTGACCCGAAAGAAATCGCGAGGTATGTCCATTCAAGTGGGGGCGTGCGAGTGCACCCACTCAGTGTAGTCCCCGAGATTTGGGCCGGCTGCATGGCAGCTAGGCAAGAACTTTTGCCATTGTCCGTCCGCTTTTCTCACATAGCGGTTGTTTTTTGCAGAAGAGGTTGCCACCCTGGGCCGGTCCACCAGAAGCCCAAAGAAGTCGATAGTGAGAGGGACTGTTTGATCATGGACCTCGAGGCTGTGACTGCAGAGCAGGACCAATTGAGCCAGTAGTATGCCGACAGCCAGTCTACGCAGGATTGCCTCACCGCCGCCCTATAGAAGGAGACAGCGGCAAAGGAAGACGTCGTGAAGCAGGCAGCCCATGCGAGCCGACAGGCGGAGGATCTGCGGAGCGAGATGGCCCGGCTTGAAGATGAGCTCTAGAGGGGGGAGGCAGCCCGCATCCAGGCAGACAGGCTGGCAACAGAAAAGCACACGGTGCCGCTCAGCTTTCCATCAGGTTGACGACGCCTTCCAGGGTAAGCACCCCTCTTCAGCCTTTTTGGTTTTTCTCTTTGGGTTCTTGGTGTTTTGACTTTGCTCACCCTTCTCTTTTTCTTATTTCCCCTAGGCCATTTTCCCTAAATGCATGAGCGTGCGGAATGGGCCATCGCGGTCCAGCAAATCCAGCTTGGGGAAGAGACGAGCGAAACTGCCTCTTGGTTGCTCGAGGAGATTGGCCTCGCCATCGAGACCCTTCTGGTCAATCTTAAGGCGTTCCTAGAGCGGGTCCCGTCCATCGGTGTAGGAGTCATGGAAGTTCTATGGCTGGGTCGGACGGAACCGATCCCCAGCACGTGCGTGGCCAAGTGGCAAGAACACGGGGATGGGCGCATCCATGCATGGAAGGCCTCTGCGGCACCGACGGGCACGCGTATAGCCCTGACTTTTGTCTTGTCTTTGTATCCGGGCATGAACCTGGACTGGCTAGCAACCATGCGCTCTGGTGTGGCAGCTGACCTGGTGGCCTGCGACAAGGCCATCAGGATGTGGACCGGAGAGTTTGCGTCGTACATCAACCTTGATGCGTACATCCCCGACGTGGAAGAAGACAAAGAGCCGATCCATGAGGACTCCTTTGGCATTCCTGTTAAGGATGACGACGAAGGAACCAACTCGAGTTTGGCCTGTGATACCTCAGATCCACCGGCTGTCAGTATCGACACCGACACGACGTTTGGACTGGAGGTGGAGGCCAGCAAGCATGCGGAGCCGGACGCGAGTGTGCTTGTCGCCTAGGGCTTTATCTTTTCTGTTCTTTGCAAGTGTTTCTTTTCCTTGAACTCTCTTCTCTTAGTGCATGGTTCCATCCACTAGGGGTGTATTTGATGTAATGAACCTATGGACGCGGGCCTTTTTTGCTTATGTTTAAGTATGCATGCATGTTTGCTCTTAGTGAAATGTCCAGGGTCTCGCCCGTTGCCTTTGTCTTTGCCACTCTCTCGCACAGTCTTCTTGCGTGTTTTCGCCCCCCCTGATACGTCTCAAACGTATCTATAATTTTTGATGGTTTCATGCTGTTATCTTGTAGACTTTGGATGTTTTATGTACCTTTTATATCTTTTTTGGGACTAACTTATTAATTCAGTGCCAAGTGCCAGTTCCTGTTTTTTCTGTGTTTTTGACTCTTTTCAGATCTCATTTTGGAACAGAGTCCAAACGGAATAAATCCCCGAAACAAATTTTTCCAGAACGGAAGAAGATCAGGGGACTTGAGGGCCAAGGCAGGAGAGCCACAGGGGGCCCACAAGCCCTATAGCCGCCACCAGGGGGGCGTCGGCTACCAAGCTTGTGGCCTCCCTGGCGCCCCTCTGACCTAGCTCCTTCGCCTATATATTCCCTAAAATACAGATAAATAGGGGAATCCACGAAAACACTTTTCCGCCGCCGCAAGCTTCCGTTTCCGCGAGATCTCATCTAGAGACCCTTCCCGGTGCCCTATCGGAGGGGACTTTGGAGTTGGAGGGCTTCTACATCAACATCATCGCCCCTCCAATGACTCGTGAGTTGTTCACTTCAGACCTACGGGTCCGTAGTTAGTAGCTAGATGGCTTCTTCTCTCTCTTGGATCTTCAATACAAAGTTCTCCATGATCTTCATGGAGATCTATCCGATGTAATCCTCTTTGGCGGTGTGTTTGTCGAGATCCGATGAATTGTGGATTTGTGATCAGATTATCTATGATATATATTTGAGTCTTTGCTAATTTCTTATATGAATGATTTGATATCCTTGTAAGTCTCTCCGAGTCTTGGGTTTTGTTTGGCCAAATAGATCTATGATTCTTGCAATGGGAGAAGTGCTTGGTTTTGGGTTCATACCGTGTGGTGACCTTTCCCAGTGACAGAAGGGGAAGCAAGGCACGCATCGTGTTGTTTCCATCAAGGGTAACAAGATGGGCTTTTATCGTAGATATGAGATTGCCCATCTACATCATGTCATCTTGCTTAAGGCGTTACTCCGTTCTCATGAACTTAATACACTAGATGCATGCTAGATAGCGGTCGACGTGTGGAGTAATAGTAGTAGATGCAGAAAGTATCGGTCTACTTGTTTTGGACATGATGCCTATAGATATAATCATTGCCTTAGAAGACGTCACGACTTTGCGCTGTTCTATCAATTGCTCCACAGTAATTCGTTCACCCACCGTCTACTTGCTTTCATGAGAGAAGCCACTAGTGAACACTACGACCCTGACGTCAGCTTTACTTCCCTGGCAGTGGCTCCAGAAAAGGGATGATCCTGCAATCTCTGGCGTTAGCTAGACGAATGCTTATGACAACGAACCTTCTCCTGCAGCGGCACCAGAAGAATGCTGAAAGCATTCCCCGGCAATGAAACTGGAAGAATGTTGTTGATGGCCCACTAGCGCGTGGGTTCGCAGCAGTTTTCGAGGGTAGAGTATTCGACCCAATTTGTTGATAAGCCTCTCAGGAGGTGAGAGTATACTCTCAAGTATTAGCAGTTGAATTTTGTCAGATTCAACCACACCTAAAAGATTAGTATATGCAAGCACAGTAGTAACAAAAAAGTAGCGAGTAACGGAAGTGTAACGAGCAATAGCAGTGGCAAGGAACATCAGTAGTGAAGGCAGTAGCAAGTAGCGACAGTAGCAAGCGACAATAGTAGCAACAGTAGCAGCACAACAAGACAAGTAACATCAGTAGCAACAGTAGTAGCAGCAGCAGAGCAAGACAAGTAACAACAGTAGTAGGACAAACTCGTAGGCAATGGGTCGGTGATTTGTTTGGATGATATTCATCATGCAACAGCTATAACACGGAGAGATATGTGGCTAGATCCCGTTCGTGAATGTGATGTAGGCATGCATTCTGTGTGTCGTCATACGTGCTTAGGGAAAAGAACTTGCATGACATCTATTGTCCATCCCTCCCGTGGCAGCGGGGTCCAAAAGGAAACTACGGGATATTAAGGTTCTCCTTTTAATAAAGAACCGGACCAACGCATTAGCACTTGGTGAACACATGAACTCCTCAAACTATGATCATCACCGGGAGTGGTTCTGGTTATTGTCACTCCGGGGTTGCCGGATCATAACACATAGTAGGTAACTACAACTTGCAAGATCAGATCTAAAACACACATATATTGGTGACAACATAATAATTTCAGATCTGAAATCATGGCACTCGGACCCTATTTACAAGCATTAAGCATGGCAAAGTAGTAGCAACATCAAATCTCAGAACATAGTGGATACTAGGGATCAATCCCCATCAAAACTAACTCGATTACATGATAGATCTCATCCTACTCATCACCGCCCAGCGAGCCTACGAATAGATTACTCATGAACGATGAAGAGCTTCATGGAATTGGAGAGGGAAGAAGGTTGATGATGATGATGGCGACGATTTCCCCTCTCCGGAGCCCAAGACGGACTCCAGATCTTCCCTCCAGATGAAGAACAGGAGGTGGCGGCGCCTCCGTATCGAAAACGTGACGAAAACTTCTCTATTTATTTTTTCTAGGACGAAAGACAACTTATAGAGCTGGAGTTGGGGGCGACAGGTGCCTGTGGGCCCCACAAGCCTGCCCACCACCACTAGGGGGGTGGTGGCGGAGCAGGGGCTTGTGGCCCACTCGCCCACCCCCTAAGGTGGAACTTGGCGCAGGATTTTTGATATTTTCCAAAACTGCTCCCCGTAAATTTTCAGGACGTTTGGAGAACTTTGATTTCTGCACAAAAATAACACCAAGGCAATTCTGCTGAAAACAGCGTCAATCCAGGTTAGTTCCATTCAAATCATGCAAATTATAGTCCAAAACAAGGGCAAAAGAGTTTGGAAAAATAGATATGTTGGAGACGTATCAACTCCCCCAAGCTTAAAACCTTGCTTGTCCTCAAGCAACTCAGTTGACAAACTGAGAGAGAAAGAAAAACTTTGACAAACTCTGTTTGATCTTGTTGTTGCAACTATGTCTAACTCATAACCAGAATTTCAGCAAGATCACAAGTTAACCACATAAGCAAATGACACAAAGGTCTCACGGTAAACTAATATCAATGGCATAATCAGCTAACGAGCAAATAATAATGAGTTTCAAATACCAACACTTCAATCAAAGCAAGCATGAAGCAATATGAATAGGTGGTATCTCGCTAGCTCTTTCTGAGACTGCAAAACATAAATGCAGAGCACTTTCAAAGATCAAGGGCTGACTAAACATTGTAATTCATAGCAACGAAGATCCAGTCATAGTCATACTCAATATCAATCAAAAGCAAAGCATAGAAATGACAGAGGGGCTCTCTAATTGGTGCTTATATAAGAGGAGTATGACTCGACAGGAAAATAAATAGACAGGCCCTTCGCATAGTGAAGCATTGATTTGCAGAGGTGCCAGAGCTCAAGCTTTGAAAACAGAGATAATAATTTTGGGTGGCATGCTTTCATTGTGAACACAATGACCAAGAGTTCTCAATATCTTCCATGCTACTCATGCTATAGGCGGTTCCCAAACAGAAAAGTAAAGTTTTAACTCCCCCACCACCAATCAATCACACTCCACGGCTAGCCGAATCCTCGGGTACCGTCCATACTAACATCAATCCGGGGGGAGTCTTGTTTTACAGTTATGTTTTCGATTTAAGCATGGAACTGGGCATCCCAAATACCGCCCCCTTTCTCGTGAAGGACTGTGAATAAACACATGTCAAGGATAACACTCCTAGCATGGAAGATACCAATAGCCCTCTGTCACCACATGAGCGGTTCGGGCATGCAAAACAGATTTATTTCTTGAAGGTTTAGAGAGTGGCACATGCAAATTTACTTGGAACAACAGGTAGATACCGCAAATAGGTAGGTATGGTGGACTCTCATGGAAAAAACTTCTGGGTTTATGGAAGTGGATGCACAAGCAGCATTCTCGCTTAGTACAAGTGAAGGCTAGCAAAAGACTGGGAAGCGACCAACTAGAGAGCGACAACGGTCATCAAGATGCAATGAGTTTGACTAACATTAAATGCAAGCATGAACAGAATATAAATCACCATGAACACGAACATCATTGAGGCTATGTTGATTTTGTTTCAACTACATGCATGAACATGCGCCAAGTCAAGCCACTTGAAACATTCAAAGGAGAATACGATCCTATCATACTACATCACAGTCATCTCAAAATCTATGTTGGCAATCAAGACAAACCATTATAAGCTCTCAGCTAAATAAGCATGGCATCAGAAACTATGATCTCTAAGTTGTCATTGCAAACATGGTTCTCTCACAACAAAGCTAAATCTGGGTCGACAAGCTAGTCATATTTACAAAAACAAAATAGATAAAGTTCATACCAGCTTTTCAGTCTCAGTCACTTCATCATATATCATCATTGTTGCCTTTCATTTGCACGATCGAATGATGAAAACGATAATAAGCGCATTGGATTAAGCTGAATCTGCACGCAAACACAAAGGAGAAGACAAAATAATATGGCGCTTTGAAAGCTAAACAGGTAAGCATGCAAGAACCAATAAACATTGTAACCAATATCTTATACCTTGACACAAAGAAAAAGAAAGCTATTTACATGGGAAAGCTCCCAACAACCAAAAGAAGAAAGAAAAATCTTTTTGGGTTTTCTCAAAAGGACACAAAACAAGAAAACAAGAAAACGAAAAGAAACTAGCATGGATAATACAGTGGCAAAGTGTAAACACCGGCTAACAAAGCGAAAGCATAAGCATGAATGTAAAGTCGGTGAGAACACATACTCCCCCAAGCTTAGGCTTTTGGCCTAGCTTGGTCTACTCCCATGGTGGGAAATAACCAGTTCCAGGATACTGTGGAGCAGACTGTGGATGCCACTATTGTGCGAGCTCCTCTAGCTCCCACTGATAAACTGGCGTCTGGTACTCGACTGGCGGCTCGGGCACGGGCGCCTGTGCTTGGGCCAAGCCCCAATATGCGTAGATGTCTGCGGGCATAATAGTGTACGTGCCTACATGAAGATCAAACAAAGAAGGAGCAGACAAAGTAATAGTCTCTCAAGTACCCTGACTAAACACCAGGTTATAAATCATCCGTCTACTAGCATCTCTATCCAGAAAATCATGGCGAACCATGCTATCATAATCCAGATATCTCTCAGGGAGGAGCATCTCTCCTTCCTCTCCCAGTCTAATGGGTATCTCAAAGTGTCTTGCAAGACGGGTAGCATAGATACCACCATAGACAACACCCTTAGAACGGTTCAGGTTCAACCGTTGAGCTACTATAGCGCCCAAGCTATAAGTCTTATCGTTATAAAGGCCTTCGCGCAGAACCACAAGGTCTGGAGAACTAAGTGATCCAGCCTCCCCACGGCCAATCAAACATTTTCCCACAAATAGTGAGAAGTACCGAAGCACAGGAAAATGTATGCTAGCAATTCTAGCGCGAGACACTCCTCTCTCCTCTCCAACAGCAATAGAACTAATGAAATCCTCCAAGTCCCGTGGACGAGGGTCACGGATATCCCCAACATAAGGTAATTTGCATACATTGCAAAAGTTCTGCAGCGTCATGCACTGGGGAACATCGTATATCATGAACTCAACCATGGGAGGATTCTTCCTCGGATAAAAGTTGAAGCTTTGAACGAAAATATTGGTGAGGAGGAGATATTGTGGGCACTTATCTTCAACGAACGCAGTAAGACCTGCGTTCTCCACCAAGTAATAAAAGTCTTCATAAAGTCCGGCGGCACGCAAAAATTCATCACTTGGCCACTCGCACGCTCGAACTTCTGTGACTCGAGGGACTGCGTACTTGGGGTGATTCTTCTCGTCCTCCTTGGGGTTACGGCTTGAAGAGCCTCTCAAGAACCTCCTCATCTCTTCCTTTTTCTAGCTTTGAAAAATTCTGAAATTTTTATAGACTTCGAAAGAAAAGTGAACAAGGATCAACCCAACTTGTAGCAACTACTCCTACAAGTGCCTAGATACCGTATCACGCGCTAAAACTACTTGGGACCAGCTAAAATCAACATTTCTAGCTCAAGAACAGGGTCACCAAGGTAGCAAGAATTCGCGAAGGATAAAGCACTAGAGAAAAAACTAATTGGACTAATGGAGGAGTCACTTACCGAGGAGTAATTTCCCCAAAACAGTTCGGAGAATGGTGCTTTGAGCAAGGAGATCGAAAATCACAGCCAAATGAGAAAGAACACATGTTTGAGCTGCGAAACAATTTTTTCTGGAGGTGGAAGAAGAGGCTGAGAGCTGGAGTGAGTGGAGGGGGTGCCTGTGGGCCCCACAAGCTTGCACCCCGCCACCAGGGGGGTAGGTGGCGGTGGGGGGGGGGGGGGTTTGTGGCCCACTGGTCAGGCCCCCTGACCAGCTCTCAGGCCCAGAAATTGTCAACAATTCCAGAAAAAATCATACTAAATTTTCACGACCATCGGAGAAATTTTATTTTCGAGGTATTTTTCTCCGGGACGCTAAAACAGAAAACAGGAAAAACTAAACTAATTCTATCATTTTTCTTCTAATCAACACAAAAGGAAAACTCAAAACAGAGGTATGTGACTCTTTGATTCATCTGTTTCATGGTCATCGAAAGAAATCCGTCAATGGGGTTGATCAAGTCCTTATGACAAAACCTTATCGAATCGCAAGGGAGAACGGAGAATTTTCGAATAGCCACTAAGTCACCTCAATGAGGATATGGATCTCCCCGACAAGAAAATCACACTTCATCTTGACACGAGGAATAGGGCATTCAAAGCTCCCAATGAGAATCGATGAAGTCTTTTCGATAGCATTGATGCAATGTACTGGATATCGTTTCTTCGGGAAGTGCATGGTGTGCTCATTACCGTTGACATGGAAAGTGGCTTTGCCTTTGTTGCAATCTATAACAGCCCCTGCAGTGTTTAAAAAGGGTCTTCCGAGGATGATAGCCATGGCATCGTCCTAGGGAATATCCAAGATAACAAAGTCTGTTAAGATAGTGGTATTAGCAACCACAACAGGCACATCCTCGCAAATGCTAATAGGGAAAGCAGTTGATTTGTTGGCCATTTGCAGAGAAATTTCAGTGGGTGTCAACTTATCCAACTCAAGTCTACGATAAAGAGAGAGCGGCATAACACTAACACCGGCTCCAAGGTCAGATAAGGCAGTTCTTACGTAGTTTCCTTTAATAGAGCAAGGTATAGTGGGCATTCCGGGATCACCAAGTTTCTTAGGAGTTCCACCTTTGAAAGTGTAATTGGCAAGCATGGTGGAGATCTCAAGATCTCGTATCTTCCGTTTATTAGTCACGATATCTTTCATGTATTTGGCATACGGAGACATCTTGAGCATATCAGTTAACCGCATCTGCAGAAAGACGGGTCTTCTCATCTCAACGAAGCGCTCAAAATCCTCATCATCCTTTTTATTGGATGGCTTAGGAGGAAAGGGCATAGGTCTCTGAACCCATGGCTCTCTTTCTTTACCTTGCTTCCTAGCAGTAAAGTCATTCTTGTCGCATCTCTTAGGTTGTGGATTATCAGGATTAACCGTAGGTTCAATCTCCACATCCTCATAATGGCTAGGTTGAGCATTGTTATGAACATCACTGTCCACATTGTCACCAAGTTCATGTTCATCACCTGATTGTGTTTCTGCATCGGACGCAGAGATATCATTAGGTTCTTCAGGTGTGACAGTATTTGGTGAACTGGCGTGCAGGTTTCTATCATCCTTCTTCTTCTCCTTAGGATGACTAGGTGTATCAGCATTGATTCCTTGAGAATCTTGATCAATTCTCTTAGGATGACCTTCAGGATACAAAGGTTCCTGAGTCATTTTGCCTCCTCTAGTAATGACTCTGACAGAGTTGTCATTCAATTCATTGAGCAGGTCATTCTGAGCTTTAAGTACTTGTTCTACCTGAGTAGTAATCATAGAGGCATGTTTACTCAGAAGCTTAAGAGCATTGACATTTCTTTCTACACAAGCACTTAAATGACTAAGCATACGTGTACTTTGTTCCAAATGTCTGCTAACATAATCATTGAAACTCTGTTGTTAGGCAACAAAGTTGTCAAATTCATCAAAGCATAGGCTAGTAGGTTTATCAAAAGGAATATCACTCTCGTCAAACTTACGTAGAGAATTCACTTCCACTACCTATATTGTGTTATCGAGACCATGGATCTCTTCGATAGGTGGTAGGTTTGTGACATCTTCAGATTTAATGCCTTTCTCTTGCATAGATTTCTTAGCTTCTTGCATATCTTCGGGACTGAGGAATAGAATACCTCTTTTCTTAGGAGTTGGCTTAGGAGGTGGTTCGGGAATAGTCCAAGCATTATCGTTGATCAAGAGGTTATTCAGTAGGGTCTCAGCTTCTTCTACAGTTCGTTCCCTAAAAACAAAACCGACACAACTATCTAGGTAGTCTCTAGAGGCATCAGTAAGTCCGTTATAGAGGATATCAAGTATCTCATTCTTCTTAAGAGGGTGATCAGACAAAGCATTCTGTAGCTGGACGAGCCTCCCCCAAGCTTGTGGAAGACTCTCTTCTTGGAGTTGAGCAAAGTTGTATATTTCCTGCAAGGCAGCTTGCTTCTTATGGACAGGGAAATATTTCTCACAGAAGTAATAGACCATTTCCTGGGGACTACACACACATCCAGGAGCAAGAGAGGTGAACCATGCTTTAGCGTCATCCTTTAGAGAGAAAGGAAACATCTTAAGGATATAGTAGTGGCGGATCTTATCCTCATTAGTGAAAAGGTTGGCTATTTCGGATAGTTTGGCAAGATGGGCTATGACCGTCTCAGACTCATAACCATGAAAAGGATCAGATTCGACCAGAGAGATTATCTCAGGGTCGACAGAGAATTCATAATCCTTATCGGTGACAAAGATAGGAGAAGTGGCAAACTTCAGATCATTTTTCATCCTAACTTCCCGAGATTTTTCCTTCCACTTGAGAATTAATTTCTCAGCTATCCTTACACGCAAGAAAATTCTCAACTATCTCTCCCTCCATAACGTAACCCTCAGGGATATCAGGCAATACATATCTAGGAGAGCTAGATCTAGCAGGAGCAAAAGCAGGTTCTATCTCAATAGTATTGGCAGTTTCAGCAACATCACCAGCATTGGCAGTAACTCTAGCAATATGAGCATCAAGGAACACTCCTAGTGGAACATGAAGCAAAGGAGTATCTCTAGCAGTATCAAGCATAGCATCATCAGGCAAAATAGCATCTCTAGCATCATCAGGCAAAGCAGTATCAAGCATAGCATCTCTAGCAGTATCAAGCATAGTATCAAGCATAGCATCATCAGACATAGTATCAAGCATGGCATCTCTAGTAGTATCAGGCATAGTATCAAGCATAGCATCTCTAGCAGTAGTATCACAAGCATCATCAAGCACAGGCGACATATCAAGATTTCTAGCAGGAGGTGAAGTCGCAAACTTACTCATAACTGAAGGTGAATCAAGTGCAGAGCTAGATGGAAATTCCTTACCTCCCCTCGTAGTTGAGGGCAAGACTTTGGTCTTCGGATCCTTCATATTCTTCATAGTGATCAGCAGATATAAATCCCAGGTGACTCAGAGAATATAGAAATACCTCCCCGGCAACGACGCCAGAAAAATGCTGACGTCAGCTGTACTTCCCTGGCAATAGCTCCAGAAAAGGGCTGATCCTGCAATCTCTGGCGTTAGCTAGACGAATGCTTATGAGAACGAACCTTCTCCTGCAGCGGCACCAGAAGAGTGCTGAAAGCACTCCCCGGCAATGAAACTGGAAGAATGTTGTTGATGGCCCACCAGCGCGTGGGTTCGCAACAATTTTCGAGGGTAGAGTATTCGACCCAATTTGTTGATAAGCCCGTTAGGAGGTGAGAGTATACTCTTAAGTATTAGAAGTTGAATTTGTCAGATGCAACCACACCTGAAAGATTAGTATCTGCAAGCACAGTAGTAACAACAAAGTAGCGAGTAACGGTAGTGTAACGAGCAATAGCAGTGGCAAGGAACAGCAGTAGTGACAGCAGTAGCAAGTAGCAACAGTAGCAAGCGACAGTAGTAGCAACAGTAGCAGCAGAGCAAGACAAGTAACAACAGTAGTAGCAGCAGCAGAGCAAGACAAGTAACATCAGTAGTAGCAGCAGCAGAGCAAGACAAGTAACATCAGTAGTAGGACAAACTCGTAAGCAATGGGTCGGTGATTTGTTTGGATGATATTCATCATGCAACAGCTATAACACGGAGAGATATGTGGCTAGCTCCTGTTCGTCAATGTGATGTAGGCATGCATTCCGTGTGTTGTCATACGTGCTTAGGGAAAAGAACTTGCATGACATCTATTGTCCATCCCTCCCGTGGCAGCGGGGTCCAAAAGGAAACTACGGGATATTAAGGTTCTCCTTTTAATAAAGAACCGGACCAACGCATTAGCACTTGGTGAACACATGAACTCCTCAAACTATGATCATCACCGGGAGTGGTTTCGATTATTGTCACTCCGGGGTTGCCGGATCATAACACATAGTAGGTAACTACAACTTGCAAGATCTGATCTAAAACACACATATATTGGTGACAACATAATAATTTCAGATTTGAAATCATGGCACTCGGGCCCTAGTGACAAGCATTAAGCATGGCAAAGTAGTATCAACATCAAATCTCAGAACATAGTGGATACTAGGGATCAATCCCCATCAAAACTAACTCGATTACATGATAGATCTCATCCTACTCATCACCGCCCAGCGAGCCTACGAATAGATTACTCACGAACGACGAAGAGCTTCATGGAATTGGAGAGGGAAGAAGGTTTATGATGACGATGGCGACGATTTCCCCTCTCCGGAGCCCAAGACGGACTCTAGATCTGCCCTCCAGATGAAGAACAGGAGGTGGCGGCGCCTCCGTATCAAAAACGCGAGGAAAACTTCTCTTTATAGTTTTTCTAGGACGAAAGACAACTTATAGAGCTGGAGTTGGGGGCGGCAGGTGCCTGTGGGCCCCACAAGCCTGCCCACCGCCACCAGGGGGGTGGTGGCGGAGCAGGGGCTTGTGGCCCACTGGCCCACCCCCTGAGGTGGAACTTGGTGCATGTATTTTTGTTATTTTCCAAAACTGCTCCCCGTAAATTTTCAGGACGTTTGGAGAACTTTGATTTCTGCACAAAAATAACACCAAGGCAATTCTGCTGAAAATAGCATCAGTCCAGGTAAGTTCCATTCAAATCATGCAAATTATAGTTCAAAACAAGGGCAAAAGAGTTTGGAAAAGTAGATACGTTGGAGACGTATCAGGCCCCCGGGTCTATTCACACCTATCGTTTCCACTTTCGCTTTTACTTTGCTTTGTTTCTTTTTGCTTTTAGTTCTCACTTGGCAAACAATCTATAGGGTATTGACAACCCCTTCATAGTGTTGGGTGCAAGCTCTTTGTGTTTGTGTAGGTACTTGTGACAATCCTTCACTGGATCGATACCTTGGTTCTCAAAACTGAGGGAAATACTTACCGCCGCTGTGCTACATCACCCTTTCCGCTTCGAGGGAACACCAACGCAAGGCTCCAAGGCCACGGGGGAATCCTTTGTATATTTGCCAAGGAAGTCCCTAAAGGCGTAGCCGTAGAAGAAAGATTCCTGGTGCCGTTGCTGAGGAGTATCAAGACAAGAATAGTCTCCCACCAGCACGCTTGTTTCTGGCGCCGTTGGAAGGTCTTTTGTTGCAGTAGCAGAAGTATTTCTGGCGCTGTTGCCGGGGAAGGAGAGATCTATCCAAGTAGGTCTCACAAACTCATCTCTTGCATTTACCTTTTTTGTCAGTTGCCTCTCGTTTTCTCTCCCCAACTTCAGATTTGCCGTTTTCATTTGCCTTTCTCCTTTGCTGTTTTCTTTTTTCCTTTTTCCTTTTTGCCGTTTTCCTTTGTCGGTTTTCTTGCTTGCTTGTGTACTTGTTTGTTTGTTGAAGTCATCATGGCTGAAAACACCAAAATTTGCGACTTCTCGAGTACTAATAATAATGATTTTATTAGTACTCCGATTGCTCCCGCCACTTATGCGGAATCGTATGAAATCAACGCAGCTTTGCTGAATCTTGTTATGAAAGAGAAATTCTCTGGCCTTCCTTGGTAAGATGTCGCATCCCATCTCAATACCTTCATTGAGCTTTGCGATATGCAAAAGAAAATAGATGCGGATAATGACGTGATTAAGTTGAAGCTTTTTTCCTTTCTCGTTGCGAGATCGCGCAAAAACTTGGTTTTCTTCTTTGCCTAAAAACAATATCGATTCTTGGGATAAGTGCAAAGATGCTTACATATCCAAGTATTTTCTGCCGGCTAAGATTATCTCCTTACGTAACGATATCATGAATTTCAAGCAACTTGATCATGAACACGTTGGACAATCTTGGGAGAGGATGAAGTTAATGATTAGAAATTGTCCCGCTCATGGCTTGAGTTTGTGGATGATTATACAAATCTTTTATGCTGGCTTGAATTTTGCCTCTTGCAATGTCTTGGGTTCCGCCTCAGGTGGAACGTTCATGGAAATCACGTGAGGAGATGCTACAAAACTCCTAGACAATATCATGACCAACTACTCTCAGTGGCACACTGAAAGGTCACCTGCTAGCAAAAAGGTACACGCTATAGAAGAAATTAACTCGCTTAGTGCTAAGATGGACGAGTTGATGAATTTGGTTGCTAGTAGAAATGCTCCTTTAGATCCTAATGACATGTCACTATCTTCCTTGATTGAGAGTAGCAACGCTAGTTTGGACGTTAATTTTGTTGGTAGGAACAATTTTGGCAACAACAATGCTTTTAGAGGAAACTATGTTCCTAGGCCTTTTCCTAGTAACTCCTCTAACAATTATGGCAATTCCTACAACAACACTTATGGAAATCACAACAAATTACCCTCTGATTTAGAGAGTAATATCAAAGAGTTCATCAACTCTCAAAAGATTTTCAATGCGTCCATTGAGGAAAAACTACTCAAAATTGATGATTTGGCTAAGAGCGTTGATAGGATGTCTTGTGATATTGATGCTTTGAAAGTTAGATGTGCTCCTCCCAAGGTCAACTTGGTTGAAACTTTAAAAGCTATGCCTGTATCCATGAATGAGAGCAAAGAAAGAACCGCCCAAATTCGCGCTAGGCATGAATGGTTTAAAAGGGTGCGTTCTAGTGATGTAAATCACGAAGATCTTAAAGTGCTTGGTGTGACTCCTCTTGAATCTTTGTTTTCGCGTGTCAAACCTATTGATAAAGGGGCTGGATATGAATCCACTTTGGTTGAAAAACGCCCCAATGATTCGGAGTCCACCTATCTTGATGATAAAGGTGTGGAGAGTGGAGTAGAAGAAATCAAAATTTGGGTAGTAATGAAACTCCCACTTTGGATTTCAAGGAATTCAATTATGATAGTTGCTCCTTGTTTGAATGCATTTCTTTGATGCAATCCATTGCAAACTCTCCACATGCTTATAGCCAAACCAAATCCTTTACCGCACATATCGTAGATGCTACGATGAAATCTCTTGAAGAGAAGCTCGAACTAGAAGTCTCTATACCTAGAAAAATTCATGATGAGTGGGAACCTACTATCAAAATCAAAATCAAAAACTATGACTGCAATGCTTTGTGTGATTTGGGTGCTAGTGTTTCCGCGATTCCAAAGTCTTTATGTGCTATTCTTGGTTTTCATGAGATTGAAGAGTGTTCTCTTAATTTGCATCTTGCAGATTCTACTGTCAAGAAACCCATGGGAAGGATCGATGATGTTCTTATTGTTGCAAGTAAGAACCATGTACCCGTGGATTTCATCGTACTTGACATAGATTGCAATCCTTCATGTCCCACTATTCTTGGTAGACCTTTCCTAAGGACTATTGGTGCTATCATCGATATGAAGGAAGGGAATATTAGATTTCAATTTCCTTTAAAGAAGGGCATGGAGCACTTTCCTAGAAAAAATAAGATTGCCTTATGAATCTATCATGAGGGCTATCTATGGTTTGAGCACCAAAGATGACTATACGTGATTCCATCACTTTCGCCTAGCTAAGGGCGTTAAACAAAATCACTTGTTGGGAGGCAACCTAACGAATCTATCCTTTTTCTTTCTGTTTTGTGTTTTCCACACTTTCATAATTCTGTTATGATTGTGTTTTTTGTGTTTCTTTTTGCGTTTGTGCCAAGCAAAACCGTTATGATTAGTCTTGGGGATGATCGTTTGGTCATGCTGGAAAAGACATAAACTTTCTGGTCATGAAAAGAAATTTCATTTTTTTTCTGTAAGAGCTTTTGAGTTGATTCTTTTTGCTGCTGATTACTACGCAAATGCTTCAGACTGTCATAATTGTTCAGAATTTTTGAAGTACGAGAGGTATACGAAATATACAGATTGCTACAGACTGGTCTGCTGTTAACAAATTCTGTTTTTGTTGAGTTGGTTGCTTATTTTGATGAAACTATGGATAGTATGGGGGGGGGGTATTAGCCATGGAAGATTAAAAATACAGTAACCCAACATCAACATAAGTAGAATTTAAGTTTGCTACAGTACCTAAGGAAGTGGTGGTTTGCTTTCTTATACTAATGTTATCATGAGTTTCTGTTTAAGTTTCATGTTGTGAAGTTTTCAAGTTTTGGGTGAAGTTCTTATGGACAAAAAGATAAAGAGTGGCAAGAGCTCAAGCTTGGGGATTCCCAAGGCACCCCAAGATGATTCAAGGATGTTGTAAAAGCCTAAGCTTGGGGATGCCCTGGGAAGGCATCCCCTCTTTCGTCTTCAATCTATCGGTAACGTTACTTGGAGCTATATTTTTATTCACCACATGTTATGTGTTTTGCTTGGAGCGTTGATACGTCTCCATCGTATCTAATTTTCCAAACTCTTTTTCCCTTGTTTTGGACTCTAATTTGCATGATTTGAATGGAACTAACCTGGACTGACGCTGATTTCAGCAGAATTGCCTTAGTGTTATTTTTGTGCAGAAATCAAAGTTCTCCAAACGTCTTGAAAATTTACGGGGAGCAGTTTTGGAAAATATAAAAAATATCTGCGCCAATTCCACCTGAGGGGGTGGGCCAGTGGGCCACAAGCCCTGGCTCCGCCACCACCCCATGGTGGCGGTGGGCAGGCTTGTGGGGCCCACACGGCTCTGCCGCCCCCAACCTCAGGTCTATAACTCCTCTTTCGTCCCAGAAAAAAATAAAATAGAAGTTTTCGTCGCGTTTGCGATACGGAGGCGCCGCCACGACTTGTTCTTCATCTGGGGGGGGGGCAGATCCGGAGTCCGTCTTGGGCTCCGGAGAGGGGAAATCGTCGCCATCGTCATCATCAACCTTCTTCCCTCTCCAATTCCATGAAGCTCTTCGTCGTTCGTGAGTAATCTATTCGTAGGCTCGCTGGGCGGTGATGAGTAGGATGAGATCTATCATGTAATCGATTTAGTTTTGATGGGGATTGATACCTAGTATCCACTATGTTCTGAGATTGATGTTGCTACTACTTTGCCATGCTTAATGCTTGTCACTAGGGCCCGAGTGCCATGATTTCAGATCTGAAATTATTATGTTGTCACCAATATATGTGTGTTTTAGATCCGATCTTGCAAGTTGTAGTTACCTACTATGTGTTATGATCCGGCAACCCCGGAGTGACAATAACCAGAACCACTCCCGGTGATGACCATAGTTTGAGGAGTTCATGTGTTCACCAAGTGCTAATGTATTGGTCCGGTTCTTTATTAAAAGGAGAACCTTAATATCCCGTAGTTTCCTTTTGGACCCCGCTACCACGGGAGGGATGGACAATAGATGTCATGCAAGTTCTTTTCCCTAAGCACGTATGACGACACACGAAATGCATGCCTATATCACATTGACGAACGGGACCTAGCCACATATCTCTCCGTGTGATAGCTGTTGCATGATGAATATCGTCCAAACAAATCACCGACCCATTGCCTACGAGTTTGTCCTACTACTGTTGTTACTTGTCTTGCTCTGCTGCTGCTACTACTGTTGCTACTGCTGTTACTTGTCTTGCTCTGCTGCTACTGTTGCTACTATTGTTGCTTGCTAGTGTTGCTACTTGCTACTGCTGTCACTAATGTTGTTCCTTGCCACTGTTATTGCTCGTTACACTGCTGCTACCTGTTACAATTTTGGTTCGCTGGTCGTTGACGGGAACTGACAACTTCCGTCAACGAGGCAACTTGGCGCCATTAATACAATCGTTAGAAATAGTCTGCCATGTCAACAAATCGTTTCTGACACCGTTGTTATCATACTACTTTGTTGTTACTATTGTGCTTGCAGATACTAATCTTTAAGGTGTGGCTGAATCTGACATATTCAGCTGCTAATACTTGAGAGTATCCTCTCACCTCCTATAGGCGTATCAACAAATTTCGGTCGAATACTCTACCCTCGAAAACTGCTGCGATACCATGCGCTTGTGGGCCGTCAACAACATTCTTCTAGTTTCGATTGCCGGAGAGTGCTAACAACATTCTTTTGGTGCCGTTGCAAAGGGGAAGAACAGTTGACATCAAGCATTTTTCTGGCGCCGTTGCCGGGGAGCTATTGCTATATTCTCTGAGTCACTTGGGATTTATATCTGCTGATCACTATGAAGAATCTGAAGGATCCGAAGACCAAAGTCTTGCCCTCAACTATGAGGGGAGGTAAGGAATTGCCATCTAGCTCTGCACTTGATTCACCTTCAGTTATGAGTAAGTTTGCGACATCACCTCCTGCTAGAAATCTTGATATGTCACCTGTGCTTGATGATGCTT
Source organism: Hordeum vulgare subsp. vulgare (assembly GCF_904849725.1). Lineage (NCBI taxonomy): Eukaryota > Viridiplantae > Streptophyta > Magnoliopsida > Poales > Poaceae > Hordeum > Hordeum vulgare. Next base: position 563,776,552 of record NC_058524.1, on the reverse strand, counting down.
ATGATGCTGTGCCTGATACTGCTAGAGATGCCATGCTTGATACTATGCCTGATGATGCTATGCTTGATACTATGCCTGATGATGCTATGCCTGATACTGCTAGAGATGCTATGCTTGATACCGCTTTGCCTGATGATGCTAGAGATGCTATTTTGCCTGATGATGCTATGCTTGATACTTCTAGAGATGCTACTTTGCCTGATGTTCCACTAGGGATGTTCTTGATGCTCATATTGCTAGAGTTACTGCCAATGCTCGTGATGCTTCTGATACTGCTGATACTATTGAGATAGAACCTGCTTTTGCCCCTGCTAGATCTAGCTCTCCTAGATATGAATTGCCTGATATACCTGAGGGTTACGTTATGGAGGGAGAAATAGCTGAGGATTTTCTTGCGTGTAAGGATGCCTATGACGCTGAGAAATTACTTCTCAAGTGGAAGGAAAAATCTCGGGAAGCTAGGATGAAATATGACCCGAAGTTTGCCACTTCACCTATCTTTATCACCAATAAGGATTATGAATTCTCTGTCGACCCTGAGATAATCTCTCTAGTCGAATCTGATCCTTTTCACGGTTATGAGTCTGAGACGGTCATAGCCCATCTTGCCAAACTACACGATATAGCCAAACTTTTCACTAATGAGGAGAAGATCCGCCACTACTATATCCTTAAGTTGTTTCCTTTCTCTCTAAAGGATGACGCTAAAGCCTGGTTCACCTCTCTTGCTCCTGGATGTGTGCGTAGGTCCCAGGAGATGGTCTATTACTTCTGTGAGAAATATTTCCCTGCCCATAAGAAACAAGCTGCCTTGCAGGAAATATACAACTTTGCTCAACTCCAAGAAGAGAGCCTCCCACAAGCTTGGGGGAGGCTCATCCAGCTACATAATGCTTTGCCTGATCACCCTCTTAAGAAGAACGAGATACTTTATATCCTCTATAACGGACTTACCGATGCCTCTAGAGACCACCTAGATAGTTGTGCCGGTTGTGTTTTTAGGGAACGAACTGTAGAACAAGCTGAGACTCTACTGAATAACATCTAGATCAACGATAATGCTTGGACTATTCCCGAACCACCTCCTAAGCCAACTCCAAAGAAAAGAGGTATTCTATTCCTTAGTCTCGAAGATATGCAAGAAGCCAAGAAATCTATGCAAGAGAAAGGCATTAGATCCAAAGATGTCAAAAATCTACGACCTATCAAAGAGATCCATGGTCTCGATAACCCGATACAAGTAGTAGAAGTGAATTCTCTGCGTAGGTTTGATGAGAGTGATATTCCTTTTGATAAACCTGCTAGCCTATGCTTTGATGAATTTGACAACTTTATTGCCAAACAACAGGGTTTCAATCATTATGTTAGCAGACATTTGGAACAAAGTACTTGTATGCTTAGCCATTTAAGTGCTCGTGTAGACAGAAATGTCAACGATCTGAAGTTTCTGAGTAAACATGCCTCTATGATTACTACTCAGGTAGAACAAGTACTTAAAGCTCAGAATGACCTGCTCAATGAATTAAATGACAACTCTGTCAGAGTCATTACTAGAGGAGGCGAAATGACTCAAGAACCTTTGTATCTTGAAGGTCATCCTAAGAGAATTGATCAAGATATTCTCAAGGAATCAATGCTGATACACCTAGTCATCCTAAGGAGAAGAAGAAGGATGATAGAAACATACATGCCAGTTCACCAAATACTATCACACCTAAAGAACCGAATGATATTTCTGCATCTGATGCAGAAACACAATCTGGTGATGAACATGAACCTCGTGACAATATGGACAGTGATGTTCATAATAATGCTCAACCTAGCAATGATGAGGATGTGGGGATTGAATCTACGGTTAATCCTGATAACCCACAACCTAAGAAGTACGATAAGAATGACTTCACTACTAGGAAGCATGGTAAAGAAAGGGAGCCATGGGTTCAGAGACCTATGCCCTTTCCTCCTAAGCCATTCAAGAAAAAGGATGATGAGGATTTTGAGCGCTTCGTTGAGATGATGAGACACATCTTTCTGCAGATGCGGTTAACTGATATACTCAAGATGTCTCCGTATGCCAAGTACATGAAAGATATCGTGACTAATAAACGGAAGATACTAGATCTTGAGATCTCCACCATGCTTGCCAATTACACTTTCAAGGGTGGAACTCCTAAGAAACTTGGTGATCCCGGAGTGCCCACTATACCTTGCTCCATTAAAGGAAACTACGTAAGAACTGCCTTATGTGGCCTTGGAGCCGGTGTTAGTGTTATGCCACTCTCTCTTTATTGTAGACTTGAATTGGATAAGTTGACACCCACTGAAATTTCTCTGCAAATGGCCGACAAATCAACTGCTTTTCCTATCGGTATTTGCGAGGATGTGCCTGTTGTGGTTGCTAACACCACTATCTTAACAGACTTTGTTATCTTGCATATTCCCGAGGACGATGCCATGGCTGTCATCCTCGGAAGACCCTTTTTAAACACTGCAGGGGCTGTTATTGGTTGCAACAAAGGCAATGTCACTTTCCATGTCAACGATAATGAGCACACCGTGCACTTTCCGAAGAAACCATATCAAGTACATTGCATCAATGCTATCGAAAAGACTTCATCGATTCTTATTGGGAGCTTTGAATGCCCTATTCCTTGTGTCAAGATGAAGTATGATTTGCTTGTTGGGGAGATACATATCCCCATTGAGGTGACTTAGTGGCTATTCGAAAATTCTCCATTCTCTCTCGCGATTCGAGAAGGTTTTGTCATAAGGACTTGATCAATCCCATTGACGGATTTCTTTCGATGACCATGAAACGGATGAATCAAAGAGTCACATACCTCTGTTTTAAGCTTTCATTTTATTTTGCTTAGAAGAAAAATGATAGAATTAGTTTAGCTTTTCCTGTTTTCTGTTTTAGCGTCCCGGAGAAAAATACCTCGAAAATAAAAGTTCTCCGATGGTCCTGAAAATCTAGTATGATTTTTTTGGAATGTTTGAAAATTACTAGGCCTGAGAGCTGGCCTGGGGGCCAGACCAGTGGGCCACAAGCCCTGCTACCACCACCTACCCCCTGGTGGCGGAGTGCAAGCTTGTGGGGCCCACAGGGACCCCCTCCACTCATTCCAGCTCTCAGCCTCTTCTTCCACCTCCAGAAAAAATTGTTTCACAGCTCAAACCTGTGTTCTTGCTCATTTCGCTGTGATTTTCGATCTCCTTGCTCAAAGCACCATTCTCCGAACTGTTTTGGGGAAATTACTCCTTGGTAAGTGACTCCTCCATTGGCCCAATTAGTTTTTGCTCTAGTGCTTTATCCTTCGCGAATTCTTGCTACCTTGGTGACCCTGTTCTTGAGCTTGAAAAGTTGATTTTAGCTGGTCCCAAGTAGTTTTAGCGCGTGATACGGTCTCTAGGCACTAGTAGGAGTAGTTGCTACAAGTTGGGTTAATCTTTATTCACTTTTCTTTCGAAGTCTCTAAAAATTTCAGAAATTTTCAGAGCTAGAAAAAGGAAAAGATGAGGAGGTTCTTGAGAGGCTCTTCAAGCCGTAACCCCAAGGAGGATGAGAAGAACCACCCCAAGTACGCAGTCCCTCGAGTCACAGAAGTTCGAGCGTGCGAGTGGCCAAGTGATGAATTTTTGAGCGCCGCCGGACTTTATGAAGACTTTTATTACTTGGTGGAGAACGCAGGTCTTACTGCGTTCGTCGAAGATAAGTGCCCACAATACCTCCTCCTTACCAACATTTTCGTTCAAAGCTTCAACTTTTATCCGAGGAAGAATCCTCCCATGGTTAAGTTCATGATATACGATGTTCCCCAGTGCATGACACTATAGGATTTTTGCAATGTATGCAAATTACCTTATGTTGGGGATATCCGTGATCCTCATCCACGGGATTTGGAGGATTTCATTGGTTCTATTGCTGTTGGAGAGGAGAGAGGAGTGTCTCGCGCTAGAATTGCTAGCATACATTTTCCCGTGCTTCGGTACTTCTCACTATTTGTGGGAAAATGTTTGATTGGCCGTGGGGAGGTTGGATCACTTAGTTCTCCAGACCTTGCAGTTTTGCACGAAGGCCTTTATAACGATAAGACTTATATCTTGGGCGCTATAGTAGCTCAACGGTTGAACCTGAACCTTTCTAAAGGTGTCGTCTATGGAGGTATCTATGCTACCCGTCTTGCGAGATACTATGAGATACCCATTAGACTAGGAGAGGAAGGAGAGATGCTTCTTCCTGATAAATATCTGGATGATGACAGCATGGTTCGCCATGATTTTCTGGATAGAGATGCTAGTAGACGGATGATTTATAACCTGGTATTTAGTCAGGGTACTCGAGAGACTATTACTTTGCGTGCTCCTTCTTTGTTCGATCTTCATGCAGACAAGTACACTATTATGCCCGCGGACATCTACGCATATTGGGGCTTGGCCCAACCACAGGCGCCCGTGCCCGAGCCGCCAGCCGATTACCAGATGCCAGTTTATCAGTGGGAGCCAGAGGAGATCACACAGCAGTGGCATCCACAGTCTGCTCCGGAGTATCCTGGAGCTGGTTATTTCCCACTTTGGGAGTAGACCAAGCTAGGCCAAAAGCCTAGGCTTGGGGGATTACGTGTTCTCATCGACTTTACATTCATGCTTATGCTTTCACTTTGTTAGCCGGTGTTTACACTTTGCCACTGTATTATCCATGCTAGTTTATTTTCGTTTTCTTGTTTTCTGTCCTTTTGAGAAAACCCAAAAAGATTTTTCTTTCTTCTTTTGCTTGTTGGGAGCTTTCCCGTGTAAATAGTTTTCTTTTTCTTTGGGTCAAGGTAGAAGATATTGGTTACAATGTTTAGTTGTTCTTACATGCTTACCTGTTTAGCTTTCGAAGAGCCATATTACTTTGTCTTCTCCTTTGTGTTTCCTGCAGATTCAGCTTAGTCCAATGCGGTTATTATCATTTTCATCGTTCGATCGTGCAAACGAAAGGCAACAATGATGATATATGATGAAGTGACTGAGACTGAAAAGATGGTATGAACTCTATCTATTTTGTTTTTGTAAATATGACTAGCTTGTCGACCCAGATTTAGCTTTGTTGTGAGAGAATCATGTTTGCAATGACAACTTAGAGATCATAGTTTCTGATGCCATGCTTATTTAGCTGAGAGCTTATAATGGTTTGTCTTGAATGCCAACATAGATTTTGAGATGACTATGATGTAGTATGATAGGATGGTATTCTCCTTTGAATGTTTCAAGTGGCTTGACTTGGCGCATGTTCATGCATGTAGTTGAAACAAAATCAACATAGCCTCTATGATGTTCGTGTTCATGGTGATTTATATCCTATTCATGCTTGCATTCAATGTTAGTCAAACTCATTGCATCTTGATGACTATTGTCGCTCTCTAGTTGGTCGCTTCCCAGTCTTTTGCTAGCCTTCACTTGTACTAAGCGGAATACTGCTTGTGCATCCACTTCCATAAACCCAAAAGTTTTTCCACGAGAGTCCACCATACCTACCTATTTGCGGTATCTACCTGCCGTTCCAAGTAAATTTGCATGTGCCATTCTCTAAACCTTCAAGAAATAATCTGTTTTGCATGCCCGAACCGCTCATGTGGTGACAGAGGGCTATTGGTATCTTCCATGCTAGGAGTGTTATCCTCGACATGTGTTTATTCACTGTCATTCACGAGAAAGGGGCCGGTAATTGGAATGCCCAGTTCCACGCTTAAATCGAAAACATAACTGTAAAACAAGACTCCCCCCGGATTGATGTTAGTATGGACGGTACCCGAGGATTCGACTAGTCGTGGAGTGTGATTGATTGGTGGTGGGGGAGTTAAAACTTTAGTTTTCTGTTTGGGAACCGCCTATAGCATGAGTATCATGGAAGATATTGAGAACTCTTGGTCATTACGTTGACAATGAAAGCATGCCACCCAAAATTATTATATCTGTTTTCAAAGCTTGAGCTCTGGCACCTCTGCAAATCAATGCTTCCCTCTGCGAAGGGCCTTTCTATTTATTTTCCTGTTGAGTCATCCTCCTCTTATTTAAGCACAATTAGAGAGCACCTTTGTCATTTTTATGCTTTGCTTTTGATTGATATTGAGTATGACTATGACTGGATCTTCGTTGCTATGAATTACAATGTTTAGTCAGCCCTTGATCTTTGAAAGTGCTCTGCATTTATGTTTTGCGGTCTCAGAAAGAGCTAGCGAGATACCACCTATTCATATTGCTTCATGCTTGTTTTAATTGAAGTGTTGGTATTTGAAACTCATTATTATTTGCTCGTTAGCTGATTATGCCATTGATATTAGTTTACCGTGGGACCTTTGTGTCATTTGCTTATGTGGTTAACTTGTGATCTTGCTGAAATTCTCGTTATGAGTTAGACATAGTTGTTACAACAAGATCAAATAGAGTTTGTCAAAGTTTTTCTTTCTCTCTCAGTTTGTCAACTGAGTTGCTTGAGGACAAGCAAGGTTTTAACCTTGGGGGAGTTGATACGTCTCCATCGTATCTACTTTTCCAAACTCTTTTGCCTTTGTTTTGGACTCTAATTTGCATGATTTGAATGGAACTAACCTGGACTGACGCTGTTTTCAGCAGAATTGCCTTGGTGTTATTTTTGTGCAGAAATCAAAGTTCTCCAAACGTCCTGAAAATTTACGGGGAGCAGTTTTGGAAAATATAAAAAAAATCTGCGCCAAGTTCCACCTGAGGGGGTGGACCAGTGGGCAACAAGCCCTGGCTCCGCCACCACCCCCTGGTGGTGGTGGGCAGCCTTGTGGGGCCCACACGGCTCTGCCGTCCCCAACCTCAGGTCTATAAGTCCCCTTTCGTCCCAGAAAAAATAAAAAGATAAGTTTTCATCGCGTTTGCGATACGGAGGCGCCGCCACCACCTGTTCTTCATCTGGAGGGCCGATCTGGAGTCCGTCTTGGGCTCTAGAGAGGGGAAATCGTCGCCACCGTCATCATCAACCTTCTTCCCTCTCCAATTCCATGAAGCTCTTCGTCGTTCGTGAGTAATCTATTCGTAGGCTCCCTTGGAGGTGATGAGTAGGATGAGATCTATCATGTAATCGAGTTAGTTTTGATGGGGATTGATCCCTAGTATCCACTGTGTTCTGAGATTGATGTTGCTACTACTTTGCCATGCTTAATGCTTGTCACTAGGGCCCGAGTGCCATGATTTCAGATCTAAAATTATTATGTTGTCACCAATATATGTGTGTTTTAGATCCGATCTTGCAAGTTGTAGTTACCTACTATGTGTTATGATCCGGCAACCCCGGAGTGACAATAATCGGAACCACTCCCGTTGATGATCATAGTTTGAGGAGTTCATGTGTTCACCAAGTGCTAATGCGTTGGTCCGGTTCTTTATTAAAAGGAGAACCTTAATATCCCGTAGTTTCATTTTGGACCCCGATGCCACGAGAGGGATGGACAATAGATGTCATGCAAGTTCTTTTCCCTAAGCACGTATGACGACACACGGAATGCATGCCTACATCACACTGACGAACGGGAGCTAGCCACATATCTCTCCGTGTTATAGCTGTTGCATGATGAATATCATCCAAACAAATCACCGACCCATTGCCTACGAGATTGTCCTACTACTGCTGTTACTTGTCTTGCTCTGCTGCTGCTACTACTGTTGCTACTGCTGTTACTAGTCTTGCTCTGCTGCTACTGTTGCTACTAATGTCGCTTGCTACTGCTGTCACTACTGCTGTTCCTTGCCACTGTTATTGCTCGTTACACTGCTGCTACCTATTACAATTTTGGTTCGCTGGTCGTTGACGGGAACTGACAACTTCTGTCAACGAGGCAACTTGGCGCCATTGATACAATCGTTAGAAATACTCTGCCGTGTCAACAGATCGTTTCTGACACCGTTGTTATCATACTACTTTGTTGTTACTACTGTGCTTGCAGATACTAATATTTCAGGTGTGGCTGAATCTGACATATTCAGCTGCTAATACTTGAGAGTATCCTCTCATCTCCTATAGGCGTATCAACAAATTTGGGTCGAATACTCTACCCTCGAAAACTGGTGCGATCCCATGCGCTTGTGGGCCGTCAACAACATTCTTCTAGCTTTGATTGCTAACGACATTCTTCTGGTGCCGTTGCAAAGGGGAAGAACAATGGACATCAAGCGTCTTGTATCGTAGGAGTCTTTTATTTTTGTTGTGTCACAATCATCCTTGCTGCATACCTAGAGAGAGAGACATGCACTCACCGTGATTTTGTCGAGCTTTGCTTATCTCCTTTGGTAGACAATTTTGCTCTATGTGCTTCACTTATATCTTTCGAGCTAGTTGATTTTGCTCTATGTGCTTCACTTATATCTTTTTGAGCACGGAAGCGGCTTGGTAGTTGATCTATGCTATGAAAATAGTCTCAAAAAGGGGTAGTTATCCGAAGGGATATGAAAACTTCCACCTTCATGTGCATTGAATAGTTAGAGAAGTTTTATTCATTTCAATTAGTTTTGAGTTGTGGTTGTGGTAATATTGAAGTTATGCTAGTAAGGTGTTGTGGATCTAGAAATACTTGTGTTGAAGTTAGTGATTCCCGTAGCATGCACGTATGGTGAACCGCTATGTGATGAAGTCTCAGCATGATTAGTCTATTTATTGTCATCCTTTGTGTGGCGGTCGGGATCGCGCGATGGTTTATACCTACCAACCATTCCCCTAGGAGTATGCGTTGAATGCTTTGTTTCGATTACTACTAAAACTTTTGCAACAAGTATATGAGTTCTTCATGATTAATGTTGAGTCCATGGTTTAGATGCACTTTCACCTTCCACCATCACTATCTTCTTAGTGCCGTGCAACTTTCATCGGTGCACAAAACCCACCATTAGCCTCCCTCAAAACAGCCACCATACCTACCTACTATGGCTTTTTCAAAGTCATTCCGAGATATATTTCCATGCAACTACCACCATGACATGTGCCACCACGTCTACATTGCCATTGCATGATAGTAAGATAGCTAGCATGATGTTTCCATTAATGTCTATGCCATGCTAGATCATTGTCACGGTACGCTACCGAAGGCATTCCATATAGAGTCATCATTGTTCTAAGTTTTGAGTTGTAAGTGTGATGATGATCATTGATGGAGCATTGTCCCATGTGAGGAAATAAAAGAGGCCAGCGAAGCCCATATACAAAAAGAGGCCAAAGAGCCCACCAAAAAAAATGGGAGAAAAAGAGAGAAGGGACAATGCTACTATCATTCCACACTTGTGCTTATTAAGCACCATGATCTTTATGATTGAGAGTCTCTCGTTTTGTCACCACCATATAGCTAGTGGGAAATTTTCATTATATGACTTGGTTCGTATATTCCAATGATAGGCTTCCTCAAATTTGCCTTAGGTCTTCGTGGGCAAGCAAGTTGGATGCACGCCGACTAGTTTTCTTTAAGAGCTTTCACATACTCTTAGCTCTAGTGCATCATTTGTATGGCAATCCCTTCTCATTCACATTGATATCTATTGATGAGCATCTCCACAGCTCATTGATATGCCTAGTTAATGTGATCATCTTCTCCTTGTTTGTCTTGCAACCTCCACCATACTCCACACCACTTATAGTGCTAAAACCATGGCTCACGCTCATGTATTGTGTGAGAGTTGAAAAGGTTTGAGAAAGTAAAGGTGTGAAAACAATTACTTGGCCAATACCGGGGTTGCACATGATTTAAATTTGTTGTGCAAGGATGATAGAGCATAGCCAGACTATATGCTTTTGTAGGGATAACTTTATTTTGGCCTTGTTATTTTGAAAGTTCATGATTACCTTGCTAGTTTGCTTGAAGTATTATCGTTTCCACGTCAATAGCAAACTATTGTTTTGAATCTAATGGATCTGAACATTCACGTCACATCAGAGGAGTTACAAAGGACATCTATGCTAAGTAGCATAAAAGCATCAAAAATTCATTCTTTATCACTTCCCTACTCGAGGACGAGCAGGAGTTAAGCTTGGGGATGCTTGATACGTCTCAAACGTATCTATAATTTTTGATGGTTTCATGTTGTTATCTTGTCGACTTTGGATGTTTTATGTACCCTTTGTATCTTTTTTGGGACTGAAAGTGCGTTATATCGACTAGAGGGGGGTGAATAGGAGATTTTTATAATTTCATCACTGAGGAAATTCCTTTTGAGGAAATTCCTCACTGATGACTAACTTACATTGGAAACAGTAAAGGATCAGGAGTGCAAAGTTTCACTACAACAGTTTTTCACCCAACACTCGTGGTAAGTCTTCAGGGGAGACTTCCAAACCCTCACAAACTTGGTCACCCAACGATCCACAATTGACTGCTGGATTGCTCTAGACCATGACGCCTAACCGTCTGGAGGATGCACAGTCCTCAAAGGTAAAAGGCTTCAGTCCCACACAGAAACAACTTCTTCAGTGATGCTCAATCACTTGGTTTTCGGTTTGTGGTTTGGTGTTTGGGGTATTTCCTCACTGATGAATTACTCTCGAAGACTCTGAGGAATTTGGGTTGCTCTTATGACAAGTGTCAGTTTCTAACGGAGCAGCCAACCAACTAATGGTTGTGGGGGCGGCTATTTATAGCTTGGGAGCATCCCGACATGATTTGACATTAATGCCCTTAACTAATATGATCGTTGGTGTGGATAAGACCAATGATGTGGCGTGGCTATCGAAACGGTCGGGACCCTCAACTGTGAGAGTCCTCATGTCACTCATATTCCTCACTTGAGGCTTTTGGTAGGATTAGGCTTGGGTTGAGCATCATGAGGAAATTCATTCCAATGTGTTACCTCGACCCCCTTTAACAGTACGGTGTTCCTATTACTCAAGTGTGAAGAAAACAAAACAGAAAGAGTAAATCTTCATGCTTCAAAGTTTTCAGAATGATTTTCTTCAGGACACACCGAATTCCTCAATTTCAATATCTTCATGAGGAATATCAATTTCATCGCAAGTTCTTCGCGATTCAAATCTTCAGCTTCAGACCAATTTCTTCAACCGAAGATATACATTTTTAGGGGTCGATATTCATCGAATATTTCAAACTCCTCAGTGACTTATAGATCCTGTGTACACTCATGAACACATTAGATACTTAACCTATAAGTCTTCAAACCACCAAAATCACTAAGGGGCACTAGATGCACTTACAATCTCCCCCTTTTTGGTGGTTGATGACAATTAGGTTAAGTCTTCAACAGGGATAAAAATATGAAGTGTAAATACTCATTTGAGGAATTTGAAGTCAAGATTCAGAGAGACTCCCCGTGAAGATGTGCATATCTTGAGGATTTTTCTTTTCACAGCAAATGCACATTGATGATTTATATCATGGAGATCTCCCCCTGAGTCTTGTAAATCATGTATACATACGACATATAGTATGAAGAAATTGAGAATGCATGATGACAAATGGTATCTGACAAATTCCAGCATGCGTGCATTAAAATTTTGAGGAATAAGCATGCGAAGAAAAACGTTCAAAAGCGTCAGAGTACCATCGGGCTTAAGTTACAACTCATTACATAAACACTTCAAAAGAGCCAAGAGTTTGTAGCTTAAATATAGTTCATAAGCCCCAAAATATCCCGCGTGAAGACTAACTCTCAAGTTTCTCCCCCTTTGTCATCAAGTGACAAAAAGGGACAAACTAAGGACTAACGCCCGTGAAGACTTTCACTCCTTGGCAGTTGATGAAGACGCGTGAGGATTCTTGGGAGCAGTCTTCCTCCTTGGACCGGTGGCATTATCTTGTTGTTCTTTATCAGATTCAGCAGTGCGGAATGAAGAAAAAGAACTGTCCTCAAGGTCTGGAACTGGGATTGGCCTGAATTTCTTCTTGGGTGGCCACGACCAGTCAAAGTCTCGCACAAACTCCAATTCTTCAAGTTCTGCCGGAGTCTTCAGATGAGCAAGTGTAGCCTAGGTGCGATCAAAAAGCTCATGAAGATAATGATGGTTAAGCTTCACAACATTCTGCGTTTCATTGAGGGTTTTCACAATGGCGCTGAACTGGCGTTTGACCCACTTGTGATTCCGATCCACCTTCTGGTGAAGACTGGGAAGAAGCTCTCTGGTATTCAGCACACGAGGAGCAACAGGGCTTGGAGGATGAGTCTCAGTATCATCCCATGAAGAATATGCTTCGGGCTCTCTGAACTGGCCATCAAGGGGCCTACGGCCTTCATCGATGACAGACTTTCCTTTTCCTTCAACAGGCTCGAAAGTCTTCTTGTTGACCCTGATAGGAAGCATATAACCAACATGGTTGTTGAAATCAGCGTGGAAGTTGATGCATGTTCTTTTCCTGATGAATCTCATGATCCATGGAGCATATATCTTGTGGTCAAAAGGACACATTGCATTGTCGGCCAAAGTCCTCAAGAAGAAATCATGGATGTTGATAGGAATACCATGAATGATATTGAAGAGGATATTCTTCATGATGCTTGCAACATCTTCTTCATCATCATGGTCCTTGATCGGCGCAAGAACACTGCAGGGGATTCTGTAAATAGTCCTTGGTTCATATTTGAGCTCATGGATGAGGAAAGTCGTTCTTGGTGGTTTTCCTTTAGCCAAAGGCTTCATGACGACTTCCATCATCTTGTTAGGCAGCTCACGCTCATCATAAAGCTTCACGGCTTGCTCTAAGGGAATTAAAACTGGCAGTTCACGCAGTAGCTCAATGGCAGGAGCCTTGTGGTGTGTGTTTTGCGTCATCCAGTCAAACACCCAGGTGTTGATAGCTGCAGGATCTCCAGATATGTGAAGAGTGGCATAAAATTGAAGAATAAGCTCACTCTTCCAGTCATAGATATCTGAGCACATTGGGAGGAGTCCTGCTTCATGAAGGACGTTGAGGACTCGAGCAATGCATGGTATTTCTTCAAGCTCAACGTGAGGAATATGCATGTGCTGGAAAATCTTGTTTCTTCCACACAGCAGAGAGGCATAGTAGTTGAGTTGGGTCCTTGTCCAAAACTTCAAATGCCTGATGCGAGGCTTGTCATAGGGATTTTCTCTGATGAAGAACATGCGTTCTTCAACGAAGGACTCCTTTTGAAACTTCAGCCGCTTGGAGAACGGTTGATGCTGCATTGGCTGAAGATTTTGCTGTTGGACCTGAGGGGATACAACAATTGCAGACTCTGGGTTGAGCATGATGAAAGCATTGTCTGGGTCTGGTGCATTTTCCTCAGCATGGTCCTCAGGGTGAGGAATTTCATCAGCTTGAGCTTCAGGCTGAGGGGCATGCTCTTGTTGTACTTTAGGCCGAGGAATGTGGTCTGGCTGAGCCTCAGGCTGAGGAGGGTCGTCAACTTGAGCATCATGTTGAGGGTTTTGCTCTGGAGGAGGAATGAGTTCATCCTGAGCCTCAGCTTGAGGAGTTTGCTCAGAAGGAGGAGGAGTTGGGTCAGCCTGGTCCTCAGGCTGAGGATTTTGCTCAGGACGGCGACGTTCATCAGGCAGGCTGAGGATTTTCAGTGTGTTCTTCCTCAGCCTGCTTGGTAACGGAGCCAGATTCATCAGCTGGTGCAGCTGATCCTTGTGCAGTTTCTTCATGAGGAATGGAAGGCTGAGGACTGTCGTCAATGCGAATTTCTTCGTCAGTGTGTTACTCAGATTCAGCATCCTTCATTTCCTCATCTGGCCCTTGCTCCTGGTCTTCGCTTGCGAAAGGAATCATCTGATAAGACGGAGCACTGTTAAGAGGCACATGATCGAGAGGAGCATTTTCTTCAAGTGCTTTGAGGCGCTTGGCCTCAATGTGTTCTTCTGCTGAAGAGGCTTTTCTCTTCTTGGTTCCTTTTCAGCAGCCCTTGTCTTTTTCACGTCTGATGCAGACAGAGTCATCTTCTTCACCTTTGAATCTTTTGGTGAAGGTGTTTTCTCAGCAGAGACATTTTCATCAGCTGGCTTTGAGGAACCAGCTGGAGTAGAGTCATCAGCTGGCTTTGAAGCAGCAGCTTGAACAGATTCATCAGCTGGCTTTGAAGCAGTAGCTGGAGCAGAGTTAGTCTCACCAGCTATAGCAGATTCATCACCTGGATTTTCCGTGGTGATTTCCTCAATTGCCAGTTCATCCACACGGCTTCCTTGAGGGATTTCCTCAGTATGAGCAGTTTCATCAGCTGGTTCTTCAATCAGAGGTTGAGGAGTTGGTACTGGAGGGGCAGCTTTCTTGTTGTAGTTGTTAACAACATCAGTAGCAAGTTTGATGAAACTGCTTTTGAGACTTTGACGGTTAGAAAGCTTGGAGTACTGATATGTCAAATCTTCAACTCTGCCTGTTTTGACACCAGGTCATCAGGCGTCAGGTTGAGGAGATTCTGCCTGAGGAATTTCTCCTTCTTGAGCTTAGCAACCTTGGCCTGTTTGGCTTGCTGCTCCTTCCACTTGGCTTCGTTGATGAATGTGGCCACCATGTGGCTGATGCCTGGGGGAAGTTTCAAATCATCAAGTGGAGTGTTGGGGTCCTCATACCAGATATTGATGTAGTGGAGGAGGACTTTTGGGTCCATGACCAGAGGAATGGAGCTGCCAGAAGCTTGAGCTACCCTCCCTTGCTTGTTTCTGATCATTACTTGCAGAGTTTCATCATCAAATTCATCACCACCTTCTGATGCAGAAGGGACCGTGATGATTTTGCCTGGGCTGGGTTTTGTTCCTCTCCCAATAGTCACCTTAGTCTTCAGAGGAGTTGGTGAAGACTTTGTCTCCGAGCTTGTTGCAGCTGGGAGTGAGGAGCTGGAGGTAGCGGGTAGTGGCTTCACTACCGGCTTCTGTTCAGGTTTTGAAGCCTGTGGTGGTGCTGAGGATTTTGGTGCTGAGGGTTTTGGCGCTGATGGTTTTGGTGCTGATGCTGGAGTTGTTTTCTCTTGAGGCTTTGAAGCCTTTGGTTTTGGTGACACATACTTTTGTTGAGGAATTGCCGAGCGAGAAGTCTCAGCAGCAGAGGAAGTAGCGGCAGTTGAAGCAGCAACACATGATTTGTTGAATTTCCTCACAGGAGCCTCTGCCTGCTTCTTGAGCTTTGCCAAGTGTTTTTCCTTTTCATCAGGATAATCATCAAGTGTTTTGAGGCTTGAGGGATCTGCTGCTTGATAATCCTCAAGTGGAGCCCGTTTGCCAGGAGGCTTCAGAGCGAATTTCTTCGCATATTTGGGAGTGACGAATCTGTACTCCTTCCACTCCTTAGCCCATCGGCGTTCTATCTTCTGAAGCCGAATCTTTCTCTTGGGCATAGTTTCATTTTCATCACGACTGCAGTAATCTAGGTATATATCCTCACGGATATCTGCGGCTGTATTCTCCTCAAGTTTCTTGCCTCCCTTTTGCTTCCTATCATCCTCCATTTTCTTCAGCTGAGGATTTTGCTGATGAGATTGAACTCTTGAGGACTCTGATGAGACATGAAGATTTTCTTCAAGAAACACTGCAAATGAGTTAATTTGATGAGAACCGAGAGATTCATCAGCTGACATGTGTGTACCTGTGAACAGAGTATAGTTGCGAGGAATTTGGAGAGGTCATATGCGTTCTCAGATTTGAAGAAAATGAAAAAAAATTGACAGTTGAGGAATTTGACCAGTGGTTGAGGAATTTGCCTAAGCATACTGTTCTTGGGTTCCAGAGTTGTACAAATCCGAAAATTCGCACAACTGAGGAATCTCGTGAAAATTTTAGATGCTTAGTGAAGTTCATCAATAGTGTGGTGATAGGCAGTGTTTGAGGAAAAGAAACGGAAGGATTCTTGAGGAAAAACAGATTTCACATCTCAGAGGTAAAATAGTAGATCAAACTTGCTGTAAAATAGGGTTTTTATTTACCCTAGATGGCGCGCACGAAGAATAGAGAAGAGTAGCAGGGAGAAGCTCTTTCGGTGCGGGTCCAATGCGCCCTAACTTGGCAGCAGAGGACGTCTACGGCGGCAGCGGACAAGGATGGTCCTACTCCGGCGTGGTTTCGGCGACGTAAAAGTCAAGGCAGTGAAGCTTTTCTTCGCCGGCGTCGAGACTTCCCGCGGTGGCGCTAGGGTTTGGAGCTTTGCTGTAGCAGGAGAGCGATGGAGCGAAGAAGTGTTTACCGAGGGGATGGGGACATATTTATAGCCAGGCAGTTACTGTTGGTGCGAGGAAATCGGACCAAATAGTACCTGCCTCTACGTCTCCGCAGGACACGTGTAGCTTACGAGCGAAGCGGTGGAGATCGTGGTTATCCGAACGAGGAAAGTGGGATTCAGTTACTGTTCATTAAAAAAATATTTGAAGATTTGAGGATTTTGTTATAAAATCATCAACTGACAAGGACGCAGTGAGGATTTCGAACAAAGTTTCAAGTAGAACGCATATGACGAATTGAATAGACTAGATGAGAATAGCATAGAGGGAAAGTAGGGTCCGATCACATTCACTTAGATGAAATATCAACTTGAAGAAATAGCTAGAAGTGAATGCTGTTGAGGACTTGAAATCACAGTCTATCTAGGTAAACGAAAGTCATCAAGTGTTTTTGAAGATTTGACTTACTTGAGGATTTTGTGATAAATCGTCACAATGATGAATTTCAATTTTGAAGAAAAACGATTTTGAAGAACAACTGATTTGAATAATATCAATTTTTGAAGAAATGAGACTTTGAAGAAATTCAACTTGAGGAATTTCACGTTGGGCGGTGGCGTGACCCACCATATAAGAATGTTGATTACAGACGCCGCGTATAGTTATCGTAGGGCCCTGAGAATCAATTTCTTCGTTGATTTCTTCACACTCAGAGTGATATTCTTCATCAGTTGAAGAAAATCGATTCATCATGTGTTGCACATCTAAGTTATCAATTTTGCATAAGTGTTAGGATGTGTGCATGTTTTTACAAAACATTTGAAGATTCTAAGATATTTAGCTCACACCGCAACTTGCAAAACATTTTCTCATCCAAGGGCTTAGTGAATATCTCTTCCAGTTGATCATCAGTCTTCACATGGTCGATGAGGATATTGCCCATGAGGACATGGTCCCGAAGAAAATGATGACGAATCTGGATGTGCTTGGTCTTCAAGTGCTATACTGGGTTGTATGCAATCTTGATTGCACTCTCATTGTCGCAGTAGAGAGGCACATTTTTCATGTTGATGCCGTAGTCCTTGAGGGTTTGCTTCATCCACAACAATTGAGCACAACATGAACCAACAGCAATGTACTCAGCTTCGGCAGTGGAGAGTGATACACAATTCTGCTTCTTTGAGGACCAACAAACTAGTGATCTTCTGAGGAAATGGCATGTGCCAGATGTTGACTTATGATCCACACGGTCACCAGCATAGTCAGAATCAGAATACCCTACGAGATGAAGATTTGATCCCTTGGGGTACCATAATCCTAGTGTTGGTGTGTGAGCTGAGTATCGAAGAATATGCTTCACAGCCTTATGGTGTGATTCCTTCGATTTTGCTTGAAAATGTGCACACATGCAAACAGTAAGCATTATATCTGGCCTAGATGCACATAGATACACTAAAGAGCCAATTATAGAGCGATATACCTGCTGATCGAATTCTTTACCATTTTCGTCAGTGCCGAGGTGGCCGTTGGTAGGCATTCGAGTCTTGGCACCTTTGCATTCATGCATGTCGAATTTCCTCAGAACATCCTTGAGGTATTTCTCCTGCGATATGAAGATTCCATTGCATTGTTGACGAATTTGAAGACCTAAGAAGAATTTCAGCTCCCCCATCATAGACATATGATATTCTTCACTCATCATGTAAGCAAATTCATCACTGTATCGTTTGTCAGTACATCCAAATATAATGTCATCAACATATATCTGGCACACAAATAGCTCATTATCATAGGATTTAGTGAAAAGAGTTGGATCGAGTGAACCAGGTTTGAAGCCTTTCTTCATGAGCGATTCCTTTAATGTATCATACCACGCCCGAGGGGCTTGCTTGAGACCATAGAGCGCCTTTTTGAGTCTGAAGACTTTGTCTGGATTCTTTGGATCCTCAAAACCTGGGGGCTGAGCAACATATACTTCTTCCTCAAGCTTACCATTGAGGAATGCACTTTTCACATCCATTTGATATAAGATGATGTTATGATGATTAGCATAAGCAAGTAGTATTCGAATAGCTTCAAGTCTAGCAACAGGTGCAAAAGTTTCATCGAAATCTATTCCTTCAACCTAGGTGTAGCCTTGGGCTACAAGTCGTGCCTTATTCCTCACCACTTGACTGTCCTCATCTTGCTTGTTTTGGAAAATCCACTTGGTTCCGATGATATTGTGCTTGCGAGGATCTGGTCGTTTGACGAGCTCCCATAAGTCATTCAGCTTGAATTGAAGAAGTTCGTGTTGGGGAACGTCGCATGGGAAACAAAAAATTTCCTACGCGCACGAAGACCTATCATGGTGATGTTCATCTACCAGAGGGGATTTCCGATCTACGTACCCTTGTAGATCGCACAGCAGAAGCGTTAGTGAACGCGGTTGATGTAGTGGAACGTCCTCACGTCCCTCGATCCGCCCCGCGAACCGTCCCACGAACCGTCCCGCGATCCGTCCCACGATCTAGTGCCGAACGGACGGCACCTCTGCGTTCAGCACACGTACAGCTCGACGATGATCTCGGCCTTCTTGATCCAGCAAGAGAGATGGAGAGGTAGATGAGTTCTCCGGCAGCGTGACGGCGCTCCGGAGGTTGGTGGTGATCTGATCTCGGCAGGGCTCCGCCCGAGCTCCGCAGAAACACGATCTAGAGGTAAAACCGTGGAGGTATGTGGTCGGGCTGGCTTTGAAAAGTTGTCTCAAATCAGCCCTAATTGCTCCATATATATAGGAGGAGGGAGGGGAGGCTTGCCTTGAGGCTCAAGGAGCCCCAAGGGATGCGCACCAAGGGGAGGAGGAGTCCTCCTCCAATCCTAGTCCAACTAGGATTGGAAAGTGGAGTCCTTCCCTCCTTTCCCACCTCTTTTTTTTTCTTTTCTCTTTGATTTTCTATCCTTGGCGCATAGGGCCCTCTTGGGCTGTCCCACCAGCCCACCAAGCGCTGGTGCGCCACCCCCAAGGCCTATGGGCTTCCCCGGGGTGGGTTCCCCCCCCGGTGAACACCCGGAACCCATTCGTCATTCCCGGTACATTCCCGGTAACTCCGAAAACCTTCCGGTAATCAAATGAGGTCATCCTATATATCAATCTTCGTTTCCGGACCATTCCGGAAACCCTCGTGACGTCCGTGATCTCATCCGGGACTCCGAACAACATTCGGTAACCAACCATATAACTCAAATACGCATAAAACAACGTCGAACCTTAAGTGTGCAGACCCTGCGGGTTCGAGAACTATGTAGACATGACCCGAGTGACTCCTCGGTCAATATCCAATAGCGGTACCTGGATGCCCATATTGGATCCCACATATTCTACGAAGATCTTATCGTTTGAACCTCAGTGCCAAGGATTCATATAATCCCGTATGTCATTCCCTTTGTCCTTCGGTATGTTACTTGCCCGAGATTCGATCGTCAGTATCCGCATACCTATTTCAATCTCCCGGCAAGTCTCTTTACTCGTTCCGTAATACAAGATCCCGCAACTTACACTAAGTCACATTGCTTGGAAGGCTTGTGTGTGATGTTGTATGACCGAGTGGGCCCCGAGATACGTCTCCATCACACGGAGTGACAAATCCTAGTCTCGATCCATACTAACTGAACGAACACCTTCGGAGATACCTGTAGAGCATCTTTATAGTCACCCAGTTACGTTGCGACGTTTGATACACACAAAGCATTCCTCCGGTGTCAGTGAGTTATGTGATCTCATGGTCATAGGAACAAATACTTGACACACAGAAAGCAGTAGCAACAAAATGACACGATCAACATGCTACGTCTATTAGTTTGGGTCTAGTCCATCACGTGATTCTTCTAATGACGTGATCCAGTTATCAAGCAACAACACCTTGTATATAATCAGAAGACCCTGACTATCTTTGATCAACTGGCTATCCAACTAGAGGCTTGCTAGGGGCAGTGTTTTGTCTATGTATCCACACATGTATATAAGTCTTCATTCAATACAATTATATCATGGATAATAAATGATTATCTTGATACATGAATTATAATAATAACTATATTTATTATTGGCTCTAGGGCATAATTCCAATAGTCCCCCACTTGCACTAGAGTCAATAATCTAGCCCTCACATCATCATGCGAATTAGATTGTAATAAATCTAACACCCATACAGTTCTGGTGTTGATCATGCTTTGCCCGTGGAAGAGGTTTAGTCAGCGGATCTGCAACATTCAGATCCGTGTGCACTTTGCATATATTTACGTCCTCCCCTTCGACGTAGTCGCGGATGAGGTTGAAGCGTCGTTTGATGTGTGTGGTCTTCTTGTGAAACCGTGGTTCCTTTGCTAAGGCAATGGCACCCGTGTTGTCACAGAACAAGGTTATTGAATTCAGTGCGCTTGGCACCACTCCAAGATCCGTCATGAACTGCTTCATCCAGACACCCTCCTTAGCCGCCTCCGAGGCAGCCATGTACTCCGCTTCACATATAGAATCAGCTACGACGCTTTGTTTGGAACTGCACCAGCTTACTGCACCCCCATTAAGAATAAATACGTATCCGGTCTACGACTTAGAGTCGTCCGGATCTGTGTCAAAGCTTGCATCGACGTAACCCTTTACGGTGAGCTCTTCGTCACCTCCAGACACGAGAAACATCTCCTTAGTCCTTTTCAGGTACTTCAGGATATTCTTGACCGCCGTCCAGTGATCCACTCCTGGATTACTCTGAAACCTGCCTGCCATACTTATGGCCAGGCTAACGTCCGGTCTAGTGCACAACATTGCATACATGATAGATCCTATGGCTGAAGCATAGGGGACGGTGCTCATATGCTCTCTATCTTTATCAGTTGCTGGGCACTGAGTCTTACTCAATCTCGTACCTTGTAAAACTGGCAAGAACCCTTTCTTGGACTGTTCCATTTTGAACCTTTTCAAAACTTTATCAAGGTATGTGCTTTGTGAAAGTCCTATCAGGCGTTTCGATCTATCCCTGTAGATCTTAATGCCTAGAATGTAAGCAGCTTCTCCTAGGTCCTTCATAGAGAAAATTTTATTCAAGTAATCCTTTATGCTCTCCAAAAACTCTACGTTGTTTCCAATCCGCAATATGTCATCCACATATAATATTAGAAACGCCACAGAGCTCCCACTCACTTTCTTGTAAATACAAGATTCTCCAACCACTTGTATAAACCCAAATGCTTTGATCACCTCATCAAAGCGTTTGTTCCAACTCCGAGATGCTTGCACTAGTCCATAAATGGATCGCTGGAGCTTGCACACCTTGTTAGCATTCTTAGGATCGACAAAACCTTCGGGTTGCATCATATACAACTCTTCCTTAAGGAAACCGTTAAGGAATGCCGTTTTGACATCCATCTGCCAGATTTCATAATTGAAAAATGCAGCTATTCCTAACATGATTCTGACGGACTTAAGCATCGCTACGGGTGAGAATGTCTCATCGTACTCAACTCCTTGAACTTGTGAAAAACCTTTTGCCACAAGTCGAGCTTTATAAACGGTCACATTGTCGTCAGCGTCCGTCTTCTTCTTAAAGATCCATTTGTTCTGAATAGCCTTGCGGCCCTCAGGTAGTACTTCCAAAGTCCACACTTTGTTTTCATACATGGATCCTATCTCGGACTTCATGGCCTCCAGCCATTTGTTGGAAACTGGGCCCACCATTGCTTCTTCATAATTTGCAGGTTCATTGTTGTCTAACAACATGATTGACAAAACGGGATAACCGTACCACTCTGGATCAGCACGTGGTCTCGTCGACTTGCGTGGTTCGATAGGAACTTGAACCGGAGTTTCATGATCATCATCATTAACTTCCTCCTCAACCGGCGTCGCAACGACATGGGTTTCCCCTTGCCCTGCGCCACCATCCAGAGGGATGAGAGGTTCGACAACCTCATCAAGTTCTATCTTCCTCCCACTCAATTCTCTCGAGAGAAACTCCTTCTCGAGAAAAGCTCCGTTTTTAGCAACAAACACTTTGCCCTCGGATTTGAGATAGAAGGTGTACCCAACTGTCTCTTTTGGGTAACCTATGAAGATGCACTTTTTCGCTTTGGGTTCCAGCTTTTCAGGCTGAAGCTTTTTGACATAAGCATCACATCCCAAACTTTAAGAAACGACAACCTTGGCCTTTTATCATACCACAGTTCGTATGGTGTCGTCTCAACGGATTTTGATGGTGCCCTATTTAAAATGAATGCAGCTGTGTCTAATGCATAACCCCAAAACGGTAACGGCAAATCAGTAAGAGACATCATAGATCGCACCATCTCTAATAAAGTATGATTAAGACGTTCGGACACACCATTACGCTGTGGTGTTCCAGGCGGTGTCAACTGTGAAACAATTCCACAATGTCTTAAGTGAGAACCAAACTCAAAACTCAGATATTCACCCCCATGATCAGACCGTAGGAACTTGATCTTCTTGTTACGATGATTTTCAACTTCACTCTGAAATTGCTTGAACTTTTCAAATGTTTCAGACTTGTGCTTCATTAAGTAGACATAACCATATCTACTCAAATCGTCAGTGAAGGTGAGAAAATAACGATATCCGCCGCGTGCCTCCACGCTCATCGGACCGCACACATCGGTATGTATGATTTCCAATAAGTCACTGGCACGATCCATTGTTCCGGAGAACGAAGTTTTAGTCATCTTGCCCATGAGGCATGGTTCGCACGTGTCAAGTGAATCAAATTCAAGTGACTCCAAAAGTCCATCGGTATGGAGTTTCTTCATGCGCTTTACACCAATATGACTTAAGCGGCAGTGCCAAAAAAACATGGCGCTATCATTGTTAACTCTAACTCTTTTGGTCTCATTGTTATGTATATGTGTATCACTATCAAGATTCAATATGAACAATCCTCTCACATTGGGTGCATGACCATAAAAGATGTTACTCATAGAAATAGAACAACCATTATTCTCTGACTTAAAAGAGTAACCGTCTCGCAATAAACAAGATCCAAATATAATGTTCATGCTCAACGCAGGCACTAAATAAGAATTATTCAAGTTCATAACTAATCCCGATGGTAACTGAAGTGAAACTGTGCCGACGGCGATTGCATCAACCTTGGAACCATTTCCTACGCGAATCGTCACTTCATCTTTCGCCAGCCTTCGCCTATTCCGCAGTTCCTGTTTCGAGTTGCAAATATGAGCAACAGAACCGGTATCGAATACCCAGGCACTACTACGAGAGCCGGTTAAGTACACATCAATAACATGTATATCAAATATACCTGATTTTTCTTTGGCCGCCTTCTTATCAACCATATACTTGGGGCAGTTGCGCTTCCAGTGACCCATACCCTTGCAATAGTAGCACTCTGTTTCACGGTTAGGTCCAGCTTTGGGTTTCTTCGTCGGATTGGCAACAGGCTTGCCGCTCTTCTTTGAATTGCCCTTCTTGCCTTTGTCGTTTCTCTTGAAACTAGTGGTCCTATTCACCATCAACACTTGATGCTCTTTACGGAGTTCAGACTGCGACTTTCAGCATCGCAAACAACGTAACTGGGTGACCTGTTCATCCCTTGCATGTTGTAGTTCAACACAAAGCCCTTATAGCTTGGCTGCAGTGATTGAAGAATTCTGTCAGTGATAGCCTCTTGCGGGAGTTCAATCCCCAGCTCAGCTAGACGGTTTGAGTACCCAGACATTTTGAGCACATGTTCACTGACAGACGAATTCTCCTCCATTTTGCAAGCATAGAATTTATCGAAGGTCTCATACCTCTCGATCCGGGCGTTCTTCTGAAAGATAAACTTCAACTCCTCGAACATCTCATATGCTCCATGACGCTCAAAGCGACGTTGAAGTCCCGGTTCTAAGCCATACAAGACTGCACATTGAACTACTGAGTAGTCCTCCTTACGTGTTAACCAAGCATTCTTAGCATCCTGGAAAGCCGTAGCGGGTGGTTCATCTCCTAGCGCAGCATTAAGGACATAATCCTTCTTCCCAGCTTGTAGGATCAACTTAAGATTACGAGCCCAGTCTACAAAGTTGCTTCCATCATCTTTCAACTTAGCTTTTTCTAGGAACGTATTAAAATCCAGGGTGACTGTCGCGTGAGCCATGATCTACAACACAAATATATTCAAAGTGGACTTAGACTATGTTCAAGATAATTAGAGTTTAACTTAATCACATTACTTGCTAAACTCCCACTCAAAAAGTACATCTCTCTAGTCATTTGAGTGGTTCATGACCCACTTACATTAGCTCAAGTCCGATCATCACGTGAGTTGAGTATAGTTTCAGTGGTAAGCATCCCTATGCTAATCATATCAACTATATGATTCATGATCGACCTTTCGGTCTCATGTGTTCCGAGGCCATGTCTGCACATGCTAGGCTCGTCAAGCTTAACCCGAGTGTTCCGCGTGTGCAACTGTTTTGCACCCGTTGTATGTGAACGTTGAGTCTATCACACCCGATCATCACGTGGTGTCTCGAAACGACGAACTGTAGCAATGGTGCACAGTCGGGGAGAACACAATTTCGTCTTGAAATTTTAGTGAGAGATCACCTCATAATGCTACCGTCGTTTTAAGCAAAATAAGGTGCATAAAAGGATTAACATCACATGCAATTCATAAGTGACATGATATGGCCATCATCACGTGCTCCTTGATCTCCATCACCAAAGCACCGGCACGATCTTCTTGTCACCGGCGCCACACCATGATCTCCATCAACGTGTCGCCATCGGGGTTGTCGTGCTACTCATGCTATTACTACTAAAGCTACATCCTAGCAAACTAGTAAACGCATGTGCAAGCACAAACGTTAGTTTAAAGACAACCCTATGGCTCCTGTCGGTTGCCGTACCATCGATGTGCAAGTCGATATTATCTATTACAACATGATCATCTCATACATCCAATATATCACATCAAATCGTTGGCCATATCACATCACAAGCATACCCTGCAAAAACAAGTTAGGCGTCCTTTAATTTTGTTGTTGCATGTTTTACGTGGTGACCATGGGTATCTAGTAGGATCGCATCTTACTTACGCAAACACCACAACGGAGATATATGAATTGCTATTTAACCTTATACAAGGACCTCCTCGGTAAATCCGATTCAACTATAGTTGGAGAAACCGACACTTGCCAGTCATCTTTGACCAAGGGGGTTACTCGTAGCGATGAAACCAGTCTCTCGTAAGCGTACGAGTAATGTCGGTCCAAGCCGCTTCAATCCAACAATACCACGAAATCAAGAAAAGACTAAGGAGGGCAGAAAAACGCACATCACCGCCCACAAAAACTTTTGTGTTCTACTCGAGAAGACATCTACGCATGAACCTAGCTCATGATGCCACTGTTGGGGAACGTCGCATGGGAAACAAAATTTTTCCTACGCGCACGAAGACCTATCATGGTGATGTTCATCTACGAGAGGGGATTTCCGATCTACGTACCCTTGTAGATCGCACAGAAGAAGCGTTAGTGAACGCGGTTGATGTAGTGGAATGTCCTCACGTCCCTCGATCCGCCCCGTGAACCGTCCCATGAACCGTCCCGAGATCCGTCCCACGATCTAGTGCCGAACGGACGGCACCTCCGCGTTTAGCACACGTACAGCTCGACGATGATCTCGACCTTCTTGATCCAGCAAGAGAGACGGAGAGGTAGATGAGTTCTCCGGCAGCGTGACGGCGCTCCGGAGGTTGGTGGTGATCTGATCTCGGCACGGCTCCGCCCGAGCTCCGCAGAAACGCGATCAAGTGGTAAAACCGTGGAGGTATGTGGTCGGGCTGCCTTTGAAAAGTTGTCTCAAATCAGCCCTAATTGCTCCATATATATAGGAGGAGGGAGGGGAGGCTTGCCTTGAGGCTCAAGGAGCCCCAAGGGCTGCGCACCAAGGGGAGCACGAGTTCTCCTCCAATCCTAGTCCAACTAGGATTGGAAAGTGGAGTCCTTCTCTCCTTTCCCACCTCTTTTTTTTCTTTTCTCTTTGATTTCTATCCTTGGCGCATAGGGCCCTCTTGGGCTGTCCCACCAGCCCACCAAGCGCTGGTGCGCCACCCCCAAGGCCTATGGGCTTCCCCGGGGTGGGTTGCCCCCCCCGGTGAACACCCGGAACCCATTCGTCATTCCCGGTAACTCCGAAAACCTACCGGTAATCAAATGAGGTCATCCTATATATCAATCTTTGTTTCCGGACCATTCTGGAAACCCTCGTGACGTCCGTGATCTCATCCGGGACTCCGAACAACATTTGGTAACCAACCATATAACTCAAATACACATAAAACAACGTCGAACCTTAAGTGTGCAGATCCTGCGGGTTCGAGAACTATGTAGACATGACCCGAGTGACTCCTCGGTCAATATCCAATAGCGGGACCTGGATGCCCATATTGGATCCCACATATTCTACGAAGATCTTATCGTTTGAACCTCAGTGCCAAGGATTCATATAATCCCGTATGTCATTCCCTTTGTCCTTCGGTATGTTACTTGCCCGAGATTCGATTGTCAGTATCCGCATACCTATTTCAATCTCGTTTACCGGCAAGTCTCTTTACTCGTTCCGTAATACAAGATCCCGCAACTTACACTAAGTCACATTGGTTGCAAGGCTTGTGTGTGATATTGTATTACCGAGTGGGCCCCGAGATACCTCTCCGTCACATGGAGTGACAAATCCCAGTCTCGATCCATACTAACTCAATGAACACCTTGGGAGATACCTGTAGAGCATCTTTATAGTCACCCAGTTACGTTGCGACGTTTGATACACACAAAGCATTCCTCCGGTGTCAGTGAGTTATATGATCTCATGGTCATAGGGACAAATACTTGACACGCAGAAAACAGTAACAACAAAATGACACGATCAACATGCTACGTGTATTAGTTTGGGTCTAGTCCATCACGTGATTCTTCTAATGACGTGATCCAGTTATCAAGCAACAACACCTTGTATATAATCAGAACCCTGACTATCTTTGATCAACTGGCTAGCCAACTAGAGGCTTGCTAGGGACAGTGTTTTGTCTACGTATCCACACATGTATATAAGTCTTCATTCAATACAATTATAGCATGGATAATAAACGATTATCTTGATACAGGAATTATAATAATAACTATATTTATTATTGCCTCTAGGGCATAATTCCAACAGTTCGTCTTGCATAGCTTGGATCCACTCCGGTTCTAGGAAAGCCTGAGCAACTTTTGAGGGTTCTGTGATAGATACAAAGGAGAAATGACCACAAAAATTTACTAAGTGTGAAGCTTTTGAGCGAGTGATAGGACCTGGCGCGCTGATGTCATTGAGGATTTTGTCAAGTTTCACTTCATTTGCAATCCTCGGATGAGCTGGTTGAGGATTTCGTCTGGGCTGAGGAATTGATTCTGAAGCAATTTCCTCAGAGCACCTTCTTGATTTTCATTAGTGATGGGGATGATTTCTTCATCATTTTCCTCAGTAGGAACAATGTCTTCAGTAGGTTTGAGCTTTATCGCTTCCTCAGGAGACAGCTTATCTGGATCAGAAGGCAATTGCTCTCTTTGCGAGCCATTAGTTTCATCGAACCGCACATCTACAGTCTCAACAACTTTGTTATGATAGTTGTCGAAGACTGTGTAGGTGTGCGAGTCCTTTCCATAACCGAGCATAAAACCCTCATGTGCCTTAGGTGCAAATTTTGAGCTATGGTGAGGATCTCTAATCCAACATTTTGCACCGAAGACTTTGAAATAACTTACATTGGGTTTCTTATTAGTGAGGAGTTCATATGAGGTTTTCTTGAGGAATTTGTGAAGATATACCCTGTTGATGATATGGCATGCAGTGTTGATTGCTTCAGGCCAAAAGCGACGAGGAGTCTGATATTCTTCAAGCATGGTTCTTGCCATCTCAACCAGAGTCCTGTTCTTCCTTTCTACGACACCATTCTGTTGAGGAGTATAAGGAGCAGATAATTCGTGAGTAATACCAAGTTCATCAAGATAATCATCAAGACCAGTGTTTTTGAACTCTGTTCCATTATCACTCCTGATATGTTTGATCTTGATGTCGAAGTTCGTCGAGGCCCTTGAAGAAAATCGTTTGAAGATTTCCTGCACTTCAGTTTTATATAAGATGATATGCACCCATGTATATCTGGAATAATCATCAACTATGACGAAGCCATATAAAGATGCTGCATTTGTTAGTGTGGCATAATGAGTGGGTCCAAATAGATCCATGTAAAGCAATTCGAATGGACGAGTAGTAGTCATGATAGTCTTTGAGGGATGCTTGGATCTGGTCATTTTCCCAGATTCACATGCACCACAGAGATGATCCTTGAGGAATTTGACTGATTCGATGCCGATGACATGCTTCTTCTTCGCGAGCGTGTGCAAATTCCTCATGCCTGCATGACCGAGTCTTCGATTCCACAGCCACCCTTCTGAGGTTTTTGCTAGTAAGCAAGTGGGTGGTTGAGGACCTGTAGAGAAATCAACAATGTACAAATCCCCTCTTATGACACCTTCGAAGACTTTGGATTTGTCAGATTCCATGATCACAACACATCTATATCTACCAAAGATAACAATCATATCAATATCACAAAGCATCCAGACTGACATGAGGTTAAATCCAAGGGATTCAACAAGCATCACTTTGTCCATATGCCTATCCTTGGAAATAGCCACTTTGCCAAGTCCCAATATCTTGCTCTTACCTTTGTCAGCATATGTGATTTGCTTCAGAGGTGATGGAATTAGTGGCATATTCATCAGCAAGATTTTATCACCAGTCATGTGATGTGTGCAGCCACTATCAAGAACCCACTCAGTACTCTTGGGTTTGTCATCCTCAGATGAATTAGTACAGCTTACCATCTCATATGCTTTAGATTTGAAGAATATGATACCAATTTCATCAAATAGGAATTTCATCATAACATAATTATAAGGACTTGTGAAATATTTCTATTTCATCAATACTAGCTTGCGTCTTATCAAGCATTTCCTCAGGTCTCCAGCAAATTCTTTAGATGATGATTTTCATCTGGAGACCTGACCAGCAGAAGTGATTAGTTCAATTTCTTCACCACCCACATCTGAAGGGGTGGTAAAGCATTCATCATCCTGCGAGCACCATATGAGAAAGGAGGCATTGAAGCTAATGCACTTCTCTTAGCAGTAGGGGGGTTAAAGTACTCATATGAATATGCAGTGAACTGGTTTGAGGATTTATGAACATAATGATTTGAAGAGTAACGCTCATATTCATATTCCTTGTAGTTTCACTGCATGTTAGAAGCATTTGCACGGGTACGAGCACATTTTTGATCACTTGAGGATTTTGATCCTGTTGAAGACTTTTGTCCTCCTGAGGAATTTGATCTGGGGTTCAAATTCTCCATGGGTGATGTCATGAGAACATTCACCTGAATATTTTCAAGACAACTTTTCGGACCCCAGATTTTCCTCAAGGGAGGGCCATTCATGCACTTAGTTCCAACATATCGAGCAAATACTTCACCAGATTGATTTTTGAACATCTCAGGAATAGGCTAATTCACATGAAAAACTAGTTAGATTGGATGGATCAAAAGGAGGCCCAGTAGCAGCAACCCTAAGGTTTTGGGATACTGCTCAGGTTTCCAATAAGATCCATCAGCATTCAATTTCCTCTCAAAGGCAATTCCTTCTTTCCTCGGGTTCCTGTTCAAGATCTGCTTTTTGGGCACATCACAAAGGGTTTGATGTCCTTTGAGGCTTTTGTATATGCCTGTCACATACAATTCCTTCAATCCTGCATTTTCACCAGTGACATTTGTGTTTTCCTCAAGTGAGGAATTTGACACTACAGGAGTAGTTGAATAATTTGTAGCAATTGAAGCATTTGATGATTCTGGTGAAGAATTAGCAGTTTCACGTTCAATGCATTTAAGACATGGAGGAATGAATTCAGCTTGAGCAGCGCTGATCTGTTGAGCTAGTAATGAATCGTTTTCCATTCGAAGATCATCACGAGAAATCCTCAACTTCTCTAGATCAAGCTTCCTTTGAAGAAATTCATAGGAAAGTTTCTCATGATCAGCGAGGAGTGTAACATGACGATCTTGAAGATTATCAAATTTAGACTGAAGACTTTTCATGTCATCACTGAGGATTTGGGTAAGATTAATTTCATCATTCAACAGATCATCACTTCTATCTAGCAGTTTCTGAAGCTTTTCCATGGTAGTTTGTTGTTTAGTGGCAATGATAGCAAGTTTACTGTAACTGGGTTTTTTATAATCATCAGGTTCACAGTTACTTGAATCAGAGGAGGAAGCATCATTCGGTACCTTTGAACCTTTTGCCATGAAGCAATAGGTTGGAGCGAAGTCATTAGCATAGTCATCAGTGTGGATGGTGTTATCATCTTCTTCAAGGTTGAAGATGGACTTGATGACGAAAGTGCTTGCAAGTGCAAGACTAGCCTGTCCGGATTCTGAGTCTTCATCAGAACCCTCCTCTTCATCACATTCCTATGATTCTGCCTTGGAGTCCATTTCCTTGCCGATAAGTGCCCGAGCCTTTCTGAAACTAGTCTTCTTGTGCGATGAGGGCTTTGAAGATGAGGATCTTGAAGATTTCTTCTTCTTCTTCGAGTCATCAGAACTGTCATCCTTGTATTTCTTCTTCTTTGATTCCTTTCCCCAACGGGGACAATCAGCAATGTAGTGACCTGATTTCTTGCATTTGTGGCAGGTTCTTTTCTTGTAGTCCTCAGATGAAGATTCTGATTTCCTCATATCTCTTCTTGAAGATTTACCGAACTGGCCACGTCGTGTAAACCTCTGGAATTTCCTCACGAGCATTGCAAGCTCCTGTCCAAATTCTTCAGGGTCACCAATGCTATCATCCGAGTCTTCTTCATCAGATGAGGAAATTGCTCTAGCCTTCAGTGCACGTGTTCTAGAATAGCTTGGTCCATATAGAGCTTTCTTTTCTTCTTGCTGGAATTCATGAGTATTGAGTCTTTCGAGTATATCAGCTGGATCAAGCATCTTGTAGTTTGGTCTTTCTTGAATCATCAGAACTAAAGTATCAAATGAAGAATCCAAAGATCTTAGTAGTTTCTTCACAACTTCGTGATCAGTAATGTCTCGAGCTCCCAGTGCTTGCAGTTCATTTGATAATGTCAGTGAGGCGATCAAAAGTATCTTGGCAGCTTTCATTGTCAAGCCTCTTGAAGTGATTGAAGAGATTGCGAAGAACATCAACACGAGAATCATGCTGGGTTGATACTCCTTCATTTACTTTGCACAGTCTCTCCCAGATAAGTGTCGCTAAGCCCAAAGCACTCACTCTTCCAAACTGGTCTGGGCTCAGATGGCCATAGATGATATTCTTCGCTTGAGAATCAAGTTACTTGAATTTCTTCACATCAGCAGCAGAGGTACTAGCAGAGATGATGGGGACACCATGTTCCACAATATACCAGAGATCATTGTCAATAGCTTGTAGATGCATCTGCATCTTGGTCTTACAAAAGGGAAAGTTCTTTCCTTCGAAAGTAGGACATGCTGCAGTAACCTTAATCATGCGTGCAGTCGACATAACTAAAACTCCAGGTGGTTAAACCAAAATCATACAGAACAAGGGAGTACCTTGCTCTGATACCAATTGAAAGTGTGTTATATCGACTAGAGGGGGGTGAATAGGAGATTTTTAGAATTTCATCACTGAGGAAATTCCTTTTGAGGAAATTCCTCACTGATGACTAACTTACAGTGGAAACAGTAAAGGATCAGGAGTGCAAAGTTTCACTACAACAGTTTTTCAATATGAGGAATGTGAAAACAGATTGCACAGTAAGGAGGCACGCAGAAAACAAATGAGGATTAACTTGCGTGAAGAATTTGGTGTTGAGGAATTTCAGAGAAAGTCTTCAGCAAATTCTTCAAACAGTGACAGTGAAAATCATCAACACATAATCTGAGGAATATAAAGAGTTGAGGAATTAGAACTCGTTTCACAACGAAGACTGTAGTTGATGACCCAGTTCCAACTACTGTGATAGTTGTACATCTGGTTTGGAGCGGCTTGCTATTGAAACGAAAAGACACACAGTCCCGGGACACCCAGTCCCTACCGTATTCTCCTTGGGCTAAGAACACACAGTCCTCACCCAACACTCGTGGTAAGTCTTCAGGGCAGACTTTCAAACCCTCACAAACTTGGTCACCCGCCTATCCACAATTGACTGCTGGATTGCTCTAGACCATGACGCCTAACCGTCTGGAGGATGCACAGTCCTCAAAGGTAAAAGGCTTCAGTGATGCTCAATCACTTGGTTTTCGGTTTGTGGTTTGGTGTTTGGGGTATTTCCTCACTGATGAATTACTCTCGAAGACTATGAGGAATTTGGGTTGCTCTTATGACAAGTGTCAGTTTCTAACGGAGCAGCCAACCAGCTAATGGTTGTGGGGACGGCTATTTATAGCCTGGGAGCATCCCCACATGATTTGACATTAATGCCCTTAACTAATATGACCGTTGGTGTGGATAAGACCAATGATGTGGCGTGGCTATCGAAATGGTCGGGACCCTCAACTGTGAGAGTCCTCATGTCACTCATATTCCTCACTTGAGGCTTTTGGTAGGATTAGGCTTGGGTTGAGCATCATGAGGAAATTAATTCCAATGTGTTACCTCGACCCCCTTTAACAGTACGGTGTTCCTATTACTCAAGTGTGAAGAAAACAAAGCAGAAAGAGTAAATCTTCATGCTTCGAAGTCTTCAGAATGATTTTCTTCAGGACACACTGAATTCCTCAATTTCAATATCTTCCTGAGGAATATCAATTTCATCGCAAGTTCTTCGCGATTCAAATCTTCAGCTTGAGAACAATTTCGTCAACCGAAGATATACATTTTTAGGGGTCGATATTCATTGAATATTTCAAACTCCTCAGCGACTTATAGATCCTGTGTACACTCATGAACACATTAGATACTTAACCTATAAGTCGTCAAACCACCAAAATCACTAAGGGGCACTAGATGCACTTACATGGACTAACTTATTAATTCAGTGCCAAGTGTCAGTTCCTGTTTTTTCTGTGTTTTTGACTCTTTTCAGATCTGATTATGGAACAGAGTCCAAACGGAATAAAATCCCCGAAATAAATTTTTCCAGAACGGAAGAAGATCAGGGGACTTGAGGGCCAAGGCAGGAGAGCCACAGGGCGCCCACAAGCCCTGTAGCCGCCACCAGGGGGCGGCGACTACCAGGCTTGTGGCCTCCCTGGCGCCCCCTTGACCTAGCTCCTTCGCCTATATATTCATTAAAATAAAGAAAAAATAGGGGAATCCACGAAAACACTTTTCCGCCGCCGCAAGCTTCCGTTTCCGCGAGATCTCATCTCGAGACCCTTCACGATGCCCTGCCGAAGGGGACTTTGGAGTTGGAGGCCTCTACATCAACATCATCGCCCCTCCAATGACTCATGAGTAGTTCACTTCAGACCTACGGGTCCGTAGTTAGTAGCTAGATGGCTTCTTCTCTCTCTTGGATCTTCAATACAAAGTTCTCCATGATCTTCATGGAGATCTATCCGATGTAATCCTCTTTGGCGGTGTGTTTGTCGAGATCCGATGAATTGTGGATTTGTGATCAGATTATCTATAATATATATTTGAGTCTTTGCTGATTTCTTATATGCATGATTTGATATCCTTGTAAGTCTCTCCGAGTCTTGGGTTTTGTTTGGCCAACTAGATCTATGATTCTTGCAATGGGAGAAGTGCTTGGTTTTGGGTTCATACCGTGTGGTGACCTTTCCTAGTGACAAAAGGGGCATCAAGGCACGCATCGTGTTGTTGCCATGAAGGGTAACAAGATGGGCTTTTATCGTAGATATGAGATTGTCCATCTACATCATGTCATCTTGCTTAAGGCGTTACTCTATTCTCATGAACTTAATACACTAATGCATGCTGGATAGCGGCCGACGTGTGGAGTAATAGTAGTAGATGCAGAAAGTATCGGTCTACTTGTTTTGGACGTGATGCCTTAAGATATAATCATTGCCTTAGATGACGTCACAATTTTGTGCGGTTCTATCAATTGCTCGACAGTAATTTGTTCACCCACCGTCTACTTGCTTTCATGAGAGAAGCCGCTAGTGAACCCTACGGCCCCCGGGTCTATTCACATCTATCGTTTCCACTTTCGCTTTTACTTTGCTTTGTTTCTTTTTTCTTTTAGTTTTCACTTGGCAAACAATCTATAAGGGATTGACAACCCATTCATAGCGTTGGGTGCAAGCTCTTTGTGTTTGTGCAGGTACTTGTGACAATCCTTCACTGGATCGATACCTTGGTTCTCAAAACTGAGGGAAATACTTACCGCCGCTGTGCTACATCACCCTTTCCGCTTCGAGGGAACACCAACGCAAGGCTCCAAGGCCATGGGGGAATCCTTTGCATATTTGCCAAGGAAGTCCCTAAAGGCGTAGCCATAGCAGAAAGATTCTTGGTGCCGTTGCTGAGGAGTATCAAGACAAGAATAGTCTCCCGTCAGCACGCTTGTTTCTCGCGCCGTTGGAAGGTCTTTTGTTGCAGTAGCACCCCCCAGCGGGGCAGCCGGAAGCTGGTCAGCGACTGGAATGGGGCGTTTGACCTTGAAGATGATGGCGTGGTAATTGAGGGCATGGGACTTAGGCTAGGGCGAGCGTGGGGTGGGCCGGTCGGGGTAGCTGGCTGGTGTTGGAAACTACAAAGAATAAGTAAGACCGGTGGAGTCAAGTCATCTGAGTCTGGTCACCCGTCCCAATAGTTTTTCATGTCGCGATGCCTTAGGTCCTAGACTCTTGCCATCCCGATAGCCGGGAGGCGATCTGTGGCCGGTGCGAAGGGTGGGCCTAGGCGTTGTCCACATCACTTAGCTGGCTTGGCGGAGAACTCGGGTCAGCCTGCAAGTCCCCGGGCCCAGCAAACCGGACCCGGGTTGTGGTAGAAAATACTCGAGAGATATGATGAAAAGGTAGCCCCCGAGACTCGAGGGGTATCTGCTGCATTCATAAAGCCAAAAAGGTGAGGGGTACATACATACACTCATTTTAGGTGTAAAACGGGCGGAGGAGCGCCGCATTCCACGGGCACTCCATCTCCCCACCGGAGGCGTCCCTCTTTCGCTTATGTGTCTTCTCACGTCTATGAGATAGTACGCATTGTTGTTTAGCGTCTTGGTGACGACGAAGGGGCCTTCCAATGGGGAAGCCAGCTTGTGCTGGCCGGCCGTCTGCTGAACCAGACGGAGCACCAAGTCACACTCACAAAAAGAGAGGGGTCAGATCTTCTTGATGTGATTGTGTTGCAGCTTATGCTCGTAAACGATCGACCGGTTCAGGGCAAGCTCTTGGGCTTCTTCGAGCAGGTCGATGCCATCTTCTCATGCTTGATTGGCCTTCGCCTCTGTGTAGAGGGCGACACAAGGCGAGTCGAACTCGATGTTTGTGGGGATGATCGCCTCGGACCCATACATGAGGAAGAAGGGGGTGAAGCCGGTTGATCGGTTGGGTGTGGTCGTGAGGCTCCATAGCACGACCGGCAGATCATCAATCTAGCAGCCAGCCGAGTGTACCAGCGGTTCAACGAGCCAGGATTTGATGTCGGCCAGGATTAGGCCATTGGCCCTCTTCGTCTAGCCATTCGACTGGGGATGGGCTACCGACGCAAGGTCGAGCCGGATGCCTTGGGAGGAGCAAAGACGAGCCAATGCACCCTTGGCGAAGTTGTTACTGTTGTCGGTG
The DNA here is from genome assembly GCF_904849725.1 of Hordeum vulgare subsp. vulgare. Classification (NCBI taxonomy): domain Eukaryota; kingdom Viridiplantae; phylum Streptophyta; class Magnoliopsida; order Poales; family Poaceae; genus Hordeum; species Hordeum vulgare. The sequence goes on along the minus strand of NC_058524.1, from coordinate 563,740,607 downwards.
ATGATGTTGTGCGGGGTGCCATAGTAGACGGTGATGTCTTTGATGAACGTGACGATTGTCGGACCGTTCAGCTTCTTGACGGCCTTGGCTTTGATCCACTTGGTGAACTTGTCGACGCCTACCAAGAGATGTGTCATGCCACCTCACATGGTTTAGAACTGTCCCACCATGTCGAGGCCCTATTCGACGAATGGCCATGAGCTGGGAATGGTGCGGAATGTCACAGCCGGCAGGTGGCTCCGTCTACTGAAACGTTGGTAACCATCGCACTTGTCGACTAGTGCCTTGGCGTCATCTAGCAGTGTCAGCCAGTAAAAACCATGGCAGGACGCCTTGGCCACTAGGTCTCTCGAGGCGGCGTGATGCCCGCAATCGCCCTGATTGATATCTTTGAGGATTTCGTGTCCCTTGTCTGCCTTGATGCAGCACTGGAAGAGGCCGGTCGTGCTGCACTTGACGAGCTCGAGGTTGATGATGGCATAGGCGGGAGCCCGACATTGCACCTGCCGGCCCGCAACCTCGCCGCACGCGAGAAACGTGAGGATGGGCTGAGCCCAAGAAGGCACAGAAACCATCATAGGAGCCAGGTCGAGTTCAGAGCCGACGAAGTCCAGGACCAGGCTGGCTGTCCCCGGGACCGAGACGGGTGTCCCCGGGTCAGTGCCAACTGGAGGTGCCTCGCTCATCGGTAGGACAGTTGCTGGCCAAGCCGACATCATTTGGGGATGAGCCAACAGTCCTCGGGGCAGAACTAGAGGTCGTGGGGGAGCTAGTGAAGCCCTTGAGCCCAAGGCGGTGGTCGGATTGGCTAGAACGAAAATGGACCCGACTCGAGGGAGGGCTTGATCGACGGTTTGAGTAGCTGCTCCAGGGAGACTCTGGACGGGATGGCCTGGCGGGTGGAGCCAATCTTGGCCTGAGTGTGGGCTGTCACATTGTCTGCTCGGGGGACATGGTGGAACTCGTAGCCCTTGAAGGAGTCGGTGATTTGCTGGACAAGGAACCGGCAGCCTGCCATGGTGGTCTCCCTGGCGTCCCATTCGCCAAAGACTTGTTGCACCACAAGGTCTGAGTCATCGAAGCAGAGGATCCGTTAGATGCCGATCTCCTTGGCAAGCCAGAGGCCATGGACGAGCATCTCGTACTCGGCCACATTATTGGAGGCGGTGAAGTGGATCTCCCGTGCATACTTGAGTTGATACCCCTTGGGGGAGTACAGGATGATGTCGGCTCCGAGGCTGGTGCGCATCTTGTACATGCGATAGTGCATCGATTCCGAAGGCGGCTGCATGTACTAGGTCTCCGCCTACTCGACAAGGAAGTCGGCCAGCGTCTTTGATTTGATGGTCGTCGTACGGGGCTCGTATTGGATGTCATGGTTGGCAAGGGCGATGTCCCACTTGGCGATCCACCCGGTGGTGTCCCAGTTGCCCATGATCTCTGAAAGTGGAGCCGTGCTCACCATGGTGATGGTGTGCTCTCGGAAGTCTGGCTTTAGCTTTTTGGCAGTGAAGTGCACACTGTAACACATCTTGTGGTAGTGGGGGTAGTTTTCCTTGGAGTTGGAGAGGACATCGCCTAGACAATAGACGGGGTGCTAGACCGCTAGCGTCCTGCCCTCTTCTGGCCGCTCCACGACCAGCACAACGTTGACCAAACGCGTGATCACTGCAATGTACGCGAGCATGGGATTTTTCTCAGCCGGTAGGGCTAGGACAGGTGCGGTGGAGAGTATGTTCTTAAGGCCACACAAAGGTTCATCCGCCTGGTCCGTCCATTCGAACGGCGTGGTCTTCTTCATGAGATGATAGACGAGTAGGGATCTTTCGCCCAGCCGATTGATGAACCGTCTGAGTGAAGCCAAATAGTCGACGAACTTCTGCACATCACGCACTCGGCCCCATTTGTCCATGCGCTCGATGGCTTTTATATTCTATGTTGGCTTTGATTCCACAGAAGGAAACAGAGAAACCAGGAGCTGGCCTGTTGGCACACTGAACACACATTTCTCCGGGTTGAGCCAGATCTAGTATTCGTGCAAGTTGGCGAAGGTCTCCCGGAGGTTGTCGAGGAGGCTGAAATGCTTCTTCGTTTTGACGATAATGTCGTCCACGTAGACATGTGGGTTCGTGCCGATCTAGGACAAGAGGCATTTTTGCATGCAGCGCTCGAAGGTGGCGCCGATGTTCTTTTGGCCGAATGACATGGTAACGTAGGAGTAGGCCCCAAAAGAGGTGACAAAGGAGGTTTTGAGCTGGTCCACCGGATCCATCTTGATCTAGCGGTAGCTGGAATAGGCATCCACAAAGGACAACAAATTGTAGTCGACGATGGAGTCAGACACCTGGTTGATCCATGGTAGAGCGAAAGGATCCTTGGGACATGCCTTGTTGAGGCTAGTGTAGTTAATGCACATGCGTGAAGTGTTCTTCTTCTTCAGCACCAGGACTGGGTTGGCCAGCCAGTCCGGGTGAAAAAATTCCATGACGAACTGAGTTACTAGCAACAGGGAAATATCCCGCACGTGGAGTTTGTGCTCGACGTACTTCCTCGGTACACCCGGCATGTCCTTGGGGGACTATGTGAAGATGTCCCGATTCTCACCAATTGAGTCGACAAGCTCGCCTTCCTATTTGCTGCCGAGGTTTGCGCTGATGGTGACTTACTGCTTGGGGTTGGCCGGGTTGAGCGGGCCCTCCTTGGTGTCCTTGGAGGGTGTGAAAGCCGCCTCCTTGGATGACTATCTGGGCAGAAATAGGATTGCCGGTTGTGCTCCACCAGCGCCATGAGTCGGTCGAGCTGTCACCACTCCTCAGAGATGGCCAGGGTCTCGGCCAAGCGGCTGCCGACTTGGGCGCACTCAATGGACATCATGTAGTCTCCATCGACGGTAATGATCCCCTCGGGGCCCGACATCTTCATCTTGAGGTAGGCATAGTGGGAATTGCCATGAACTTCGCTAGGGCCGGTCGGCCCAACATCGCATGGTAGGGGCTCCTTAGATCCACCACCTCAAACCAAGTTGGCTCGCGACGGAAGTGGCTTTTGTTGCCAAAAAGCACGTCGAGCCGGATCTTCCTAATGTGCGAGTGATACATCTCCATTGTATCTACTTTTCCTAACGCTTTTGCCCTTGTTTTGGACTCTAATTTGCATGATTTGAATGAAACTAACCCGGATTGACGCTATTTTTAGCAGAATTACCATGGTGTTGTTTTTTGTGCAGAAATAAAAGTTCTCGTAATTTAGCAGAACTTTCTCGTGATTTTAATGGAATAAAAAAAGTAATTAAACCAAGACCCATTGGACCGGGGGGGGCAGCTGCCCCTTAGGCACTAGGCGCACCACCCCCCTGGCATGACCTGGTGGCTAGTGAGGCCCACGGGGATCCGCTCACCCTAATTCCAGCGCTATAAAATCCTATTTTCGGAGGACAAAATCAGAGAGGAAGTTCCATCGCGTTTCTCGATACGGAGGCGCTCCCACCTCCTGTTCTTCATTGGGAGGCCAAATTGGGAGTTTGTTTGTGGTTCTAGAGAGGGGAATCTTTGGTCGTTGTCATCACCAACCCTCCTTCTTCGCCAATTCCATGATGCTCTCCACTAGGAGTTCGTAATCCCTTCATAGGCTTGCTGGTCGGTGATGAGCTGGATGAGATTCCTCATGTAATTGAGTTAGTTTTGTTACGGCTTGATCCCTAGTATCCACTATGTTCGGAGATTGATGTTGCTATATCTATGTTCTTGATCCGATCTTGCAAGTTATATGCACCTACTACGTGTTAGAATCCGCATACGCCAAAGTGATAATAATTGAGATTCTTTCCGGTGATTACCGTAGTATGAGGAGTTCATGTATTCACTATATGTTAATGCTTTGTTCCGGTTCTCTATTAAAAGGAAGCCTTAATATCCCTTAGTTTCCTTATGGACCCGCTGCCACGGGAGGGTAGGACAAAAGATGTCATGCAACTTCTTTTCCATAAGCATGTATGACTATTTACGAAATACATGGCTACATTATATCGATGAATGGGAGCTAGTTCTATGTTGCCCTATGTTGACTGAATGCATGATGAATATTATCCAGCAATACATCCGATCTAGTGCCTATGAGTTTTCCACATATTGTTCTTGCTAAGTTACTACTGTTGCTACTGTTGTTACAACTACTACAAAACTGCTATCACTGTTACCTTTATTTACTATTGCTATTGTTACCAATGCTATGAAAACAATCATATTACTGTGCTACCGATCACTATGCTACAGATACTAAATCTCCAAGTGTGGTTGAATTGACAACTCAGCTGCTAATACCTGCAAATATTCTTTGGCTCCCCTTGTGTCGAATCTATAAATTTGGGTTGAATACTCTACCCTCGAAGACTATTGCGATCCCATATACTTGTGGGTTATGAAGAACGTTTTCTGGCACTGTTGTCGGGGAGCATAGCTATATTTGCTGAGTCACTTGGGATATCTATTTATTGATCACTATGAAAAATCTGAAAGATACAAGAACCAAGATTGTTCCCTCTAAGATGAGGCGAGGTAAGGAACTGCCATCTAGCTCTGAAGTTGATTCACCATCTATTTTGAATAGACTTGCAACACCACCTAGATCAAGAATCATGATATGTCGCAAGTTATTGATGATGCTACCTCTGCTATGAATGATGCTAATGATGATGCTACTACCTTGCTTGATGATAATGTGCCACTAGGTGAATTTCTTGATGAACAACTTATTAGAGCTAAAGAAATTGAGCATGCTGAAGCTGATGATACTATTGAAATTGATGATGTCTTTGCAACTGAAAATATTGGAATACCTTTTACACATGGCTATCCTAGAACTGAAATGCCTGAAATACCTGAAGGTTATGTTATGGATGAAGAAATATCTAGAGACTTTCTTGCTTGTGAGGATAGAGAAGATCTTAAGAAACTACTATCCAAGTTCAAGGAAAAATCCTTGAATGCTAGAATGAAATATGATCCTAAGTTTGTTTCATCACCTATGTTTGTTACAGATATGGATTATGAGTTATTTGTTGACCCAGAGGTAATTACTTTGGTTGAATCTGGTCCTTTTTATGGCTATGAAAATGAAACTGTTATGGCACATGTCACTATGTTAAATGATATAGCCACCCTGTTTGCTGGTGGTGAGAAAATTTGCTACTACTATATTCTCAAATTATTTCCATTCTCATTAAAGGGTGATGCTAAGATTTGGTACAATACTCTTGCTCCTGGTTGTGTGCGTACTCCCGAGGATATGGTTTATTATTTCTCTGAAAAACATTTTCCTGCTCATAAGAAACAAGATGTCGTACAGGAAATATTTAACTTTGTGCAAATTGAAGAGGAGAGTCTCCCACAAGCTTGGGGAGGCTTATCCAATTGCTTAATGCTTTGCCTGATCATCCTGTTAAGAAAAATTAAATTCTTGATATATTTTTAATGGACTAACTGATGCTTCTAGGGACCACTGAGATAGTTGTGCTAGTTGTGTTATCACGAAACGAACTGTCGAACAAGCTAAAGAATTATCGACTAATATATTGGAGAATCATGATGAATGGACACTTCCTGAACCACCACCTAAACCCGCTCCAAAGAAGAGGGGTATCTTATTCCTTAGTCCTAATACTAGGCAAGACTTAAAGAAATGTATGAACAAAAATGCATTAAAGCTGAAGATATTAAGCATTTACCACCTATCGAAGAAATACATGGTCTCAAAACACCACTACAAGTGGTGGAGGTAAATTCTCTTTTAAGGTTTGATGAATGTGACATTCCTTACAATAAACATCCTAGTGAATGCTTATATGAGTTTGATAATTATATTATAAAGCAAGATCATTTCAACTCCTATGTTATGAAACAATTGAAACAAAACTCTGATATGATTGCTCGCTTAAGTGACTTGTTATTTAGAATCACCAATGATGTAAGAGGTGTAGGAAAACATGCTTCTGTGATTCAAACTCAACTAGAACAAGTTGCCATATCCGAAAGTGAGCTACTTCATGAAATGAATAATAACATGAATGATCATGTTGTTAGAGTAATTACTAGAGGAGGAACAATTACTCAAGATCCACTATATCTAGAAGGTCATCCTAAAAGAACTGAACAAGATTCATAAAGAATTAATATTTATGCACCTAGTCCTTCTAGGAAGGAAAAGAAAAAGAAAAATGATAGGACCTTGCATACTTCTAGTGAACCTGGAGTAGAAAAACCTTCTGCTAATGCTAATGATATCTCTATCTCTCATGCTGAAACTCAATCCGGTAGTGAGCATTCACCTAGTGATAATGAAAATGATAATGATGATGCTCTTGTACATGCTCAACCTGACAATGATAAAGAACCAGATAATGATGTTGATATAGAAGCTGATGTTGATCTTGATAACCCACAACCTAAGATTAAACATTATGCTAAAAGAGATTTTGTTGCTAGAAAACATGGCAAAGAAAGAGAGACATGGGTTCAAAAACCCATGCCTTATCCACCCAAACAAACTAAGAAAGAAGATGATGACGAATTTGAACCCTTTGCTGAAATGCTTAGGCCGTTATTTTTGCATACTCGTTTAACTGATCTTTTAAAGATGGCCCCTTAAGCTAAGTACATGAAAGATATCATCACTAATAAAATAAAAATACCTGAAGCTGAAATCTCTACCAGGCTTGCTAATTATTCTTTTAAGAATGGAGTACCTAAAAAAGTAGGTGAACCAGGAATACTATACCATGCTCCATCAAAAGTAACTATGTGAAAACTACTTTATGTGATGTAGGAGCTGGTGTTAGTATTCTGCCTTTCTATTTATACCAAAGACTCAACTTAAATAAGCTCGCACCTACTAAAATTTCGTTGCAAATGGCTGACAAATCAACCGCCATACCTAGCGGTATTTGTGAGGATGTACCCGTTGTTGATGCATATGTTACTATCTTGATAGACTTTGTTATACTTGATATGCCCGAGGACGATGACAACCTTGGTATACCTTTCTTAAATACTACAGGGGCTGTTATTGATTGCAACAAAAGCAAGGTAACTTTTGATGTCAATGGTAAAGAACGTACCATGCATTTTCGGAGGAAACAATTTCAAGTGAACGGTGTTAATGTTATTGAAAAATTTCCGACTACCACCAACGGAAGTTTTCAACTACCTCTACCTACTGCCAAAAATAAATATGAGATACTTATTGTTGGGGATATGCACAATGCCGGTGAGGTAACTTACTGTTTTATGAAAATTCTTCAGATTCATGCTAATTGGAAGTGGTTGTTAATAAGACTTGATCAACCTTGTTAATAAATCATTTTCAAGAGGCATGAGTTCGATGAATTCGGTAGGCACAACCCTGTGTCCCATTTTATTCTTCCTGATATTTTTATTTAAATATAATAAATGTCATGTTTATCCAGTTTTCTGATTTCTCCGTGCAATAAAAAAGTGCCCAAAAATAAAAGTTCTCCAAATGACCTGAAATTTTGACACGATTTGTTTCTGAATATTTGAGAATATGTGGCACTATAATCACTGTAGGGGGTGTCACTGGTGGCCACTAGGCACCAGGGCACGCCACCCCCTGGCACGCCTTGTTGGGTAGTGGGACCCTCGGGTACCCCCTCACTTATCCCTTCAGCTCACTTCGTCACTTACCTCGAGGAAAAATCCTTGTATCTCTCTCTCTATCTCTCTCTCTCGTGTTCTTGCTCTCAAACCCACGGATTTTGATCTCTTTGCTCGAAACTCCTTTTCTAAAACTGTTTGGGGGTGGGGGGGTGGGGGTTGCTCCTTGGTATGTAACTCCCCCACTCCTCCAATTAGTTTTGCTTTAGTGGTTCATCTTAGAAGTAATAAGGTACTCTTTGTGTTGTTGTAAATGAGCTTGCATGTTGAATTCTTGAATTTCCAAGTAGTTTGAATGCTTGTTTTAGGATCCACGCATCCTTATGAGTAGTTGCTATCATTCTTGTGAAGTCATGTTAACTTTATTTTGTGACCCAAGAATTGTCAGAAATTTGTACGTAGGAATAATGAGCTGGTTCAAGAGGAGTTCTCTGAGGAGGTAGTCCTTAGAGGCATCAAGTGAGACTATGATACGGCGGTCTTATGGTGAGATAAGTGAAAGCTTGATGCGAGAAGCCCACACCAAATCGTGCCTTTGGCCAAGTGGTGACTTCATATTGGGTGCATGCATTAACAAAGAGTTTGAGAAATACATTCATAATACCAAGCTCACACACTTCATCGCAGATAAGTGCATGCAACATTATCATCTTACCGAAACTTTCACTAAGGAATTTAAATTTTATCCTCGAGAACTTAGAGTTTCCTTTAACCACTACGATAATGCCTTCACCATGTCTCTAGATGATTTATCTGATGCATGTAAAATCCCACGTTGGGGTTCGCTAGACGTACCACCAAAATCTGAATATGAGGCATTTTTAACTAGTCTTTGCTTTGGTGAAGATAGGGGAGTAACTCAAGGTAGAATAAATAGTATACATTTTCCTCCAGTTCGTTACCTTGCATTCTTCAATGGAAAATGCATAGTGGCCTGATACGTCCATCTTGCATCATCCTTTTATATAGATATTTATTGCATCATGGGCTATTATTACATATTATCGTACAATACTTATGCCTTTTCTCTCTTATTTTTCAAGGTTTACATGAAGAGGGAGTATGGTGGTGGCTGGAATTCTGGACTGTAAAAGGAGCAATTATGAGGGACCTATTCTGCACAACTCCAAAAGTCTTGAAAAGTTATGGAGAATTATTTTGGAATATATAAAAATATTGGGCGAAATAAATACTAGAGGGGACCCACCAGGAGGTCACAAGCATGCTGGGTGCGGCCTACCCCCTGGCCACGCCCATGTGGCTTGTGGGCCCCCTGACAGGCCTCCGGTGTCCACCTTCTGCTATATGAAGGGTTTTGACCGGGAAAAATCACATCGGAGCTTTCGGGACGAAGCGCCGCCGTCTCAAGGCAGAACTTTGGCAGAACCAATCTAGAGCTCCGGCGGAGCTATTCTGCCGGGGAAACTTCCCTCTCAGAGGGGGAAATCGAAGCCATCGTCATCACCAATGATCCTCTCATCGAGAGGGGGTCAATCTCCATCAACATCTTCATCAGCACCATCTCCTCTCCATACCCTAGTTAATCTCTTGTATCCGATCTTTGTATCAAAACCTGAGATTGGTACATGTGGGTTGCTAGTAGTATTGATTACTCCTTGTAGTTGATGATAGTTGGTTTACATGGTGGAAGATTATTACTCCTTGTAGTTGATGCTAGTAGTGTTGATTACTCCTTGCTTGAACTCTGTAGGTGCTTTGCATTTATGTTTTGCGGTCTCAGAAAGGGCTAGCGACATACCATTGTTGCCATATTATATCATGATTGTTTGACCAAGTGTTGCCGTTTGAGTTATCTTATTATTACCCGCTAGTTGATTATGTCATTTATATGAGCTAATATAGTTTCTAAGAGTTATTGCCGATATGATTAGTCATGATTTATGTTGAATACATCGATGCTCTCTAAGCATGTATATGTAAACAAGAACAAAAGAGTTCGTCAAAGTTTTTCGTTATCACTTTCAGTTTGTCAACTGAATTGCTTGAGGACAAGCAATGGGTTAAGCTTGGGGGATTTGATACATATCCATCGTATCTACTTTTCCTAACGCTTTTACTCTTGTTTTGGACCCTAATTTGCATGATTCGAATAAAACTAACCCGGACTAGCATTGTTTTCACCAGAATTACCATGCTGTTTTTCTTGTGCGGAAATAGAAATTCACGGAATTTAGCAAAAAAAGTAGGGGATTTTTTATGGAATAAAAGAAAAATAATGGAACCAAGACCCATTGGAGGTGGGCCTCAGGCGCTACTAGGCACCAGGTGTGCCACCCCCTGGTGCGGCCTGGTGGCTAGTGGGGCCCACGAGGCTCCGCTGGCGCTAATTCCAATGCTATAAAACCCTATTTTTAGAGAAAAAATCGGAAAGGAAGTTTCATCCCATTTCATGATACGAAGCCACCTCCACCTCCTGTTCTTCATTGGGAGGCCAAATCTCGAGTTCGTCTGGGGCTCCGGAGAGGGGAATATTCGCTCTTCGAAAATCACCAACCCTACTTCATCGCCAATTCCATGATGCTCTCCACTGGGTGTGAGTAGTCCCTTCGTAGGCTTGCTATCCAGGGAAGAGCTGGATGAGATTTGTCATGTAATCGAGTTAGTATTGTTAGGGCTTGATCCCTAGTATCCACTATGTTCGGAGATTGATGTTGCTATGACTTTTTCATGCTTAATGCTTGTCACTAGGGCCCGAGTGCCATGATTTCAGATCTGAATGGTTTATGTTTTCACCATTATATCTATTTTCTAGATCCGATCTTGCTAGTTATATGCACATACTATGTGTTAGGAGCTGCATCCCAAAGTGACAATAATTACCATAGTATGAGGAGTTTGTGTATTCACTATGTGTTAATGCTTTGTTCCAGTTCTCTATTAAAAGGAGGCCTTAATATCCATTAGTTTCCTTATGGACCCCACTTCTACAGGAGGATAGGACAAAAGATGACATGCAAGTTCTTTTCCATATGCACGTATGACTATTTACGGAATACATGCCTACATTATATCGATGAACGGGAGCAAGTTTCGTGCTGCCCTATGTTATGACTGAATACTGAATATTATCCAGCAATATATCAGATCCAGTGCCAATGAGTTTTCCACATATTGTTCTTTCTAAGTTACTATTGTTGCTACTGTTGTTACAACTGCTATCACCGTTACCTTTACTATTGCTACTATTACAACTGCTATCAAAACCATCATATTACTATGCTACTGATCACTGTGTTGTAGGTACTAAATCCGCAAGTGTGGTTGAATTGACAACCCAGGTGCTAATACCTACAAATATTCTTTGGCTCCCCTTGTGTCGAATCTATAAATTTGGGATGAATACTCTACCCTTGAAAACTATTGCAATCCCATATACTTGTGGGTTATCAGGGAGCAAGATTGCCCCAGCATAATGTCGTGGAAGACAGTCCGGGTCGGCTGTAGGTGGCTTTCCTCAAGGCCTAGCTTGAGCAGGGTGTCACAATAGAGGATGTTGATTTTGTTGTCGCCGTCGTTAAGCAGTCCTGATAACCAGATAGTGAGTCTTTCAGATGCAAAGGTAGGGTCAAACACGAGGGCGTAGCTTGCGGGGTTCAGCATTACGACAGGATAGTCCTCCCGGCTCCAGGTGACCGGCCTCTCCGACCAGTGCATGAACTGAGGAACCGGGGGGTGCGTTCACCTCGCGCCTGATCTTGCGTTGGCTGTGTTTGGCATTATCTGTGTTTGGCATTATCCTCACTGGTGAAGACGACATAAGAGTTGTCATGTTCGGGAAAGTGGTCTAGGAGGCGGCCGTCAACTGGAGCCGGTGCCGGGATCGGAGCTGGGGGAGGTGCCGGAAGGTCCTCAACTCGCGCGACAACCGTTGGGAGAACCTGCATTGCCAGAGTGTATGCATGGACGGCTTCGCCCCGCTGTGCATTTTGCATGGGGAGTCGAGCATGTGCTCGAAGGCGAGCTTGGGATGCAAGGGGGTCCTGCCAGTTCCCAGCCGCTGGCCGCTGGTCTGATCAGCCGGCGGCTGATCCTCGATGGTCGCAATCTATTGTCTATTGTTGCGAGGGTCCAGTCGGTCGGCCTTTCGCTTGTTGTTGGAGTCGTTCTTTTGTCGGGGTCGACCATCGCCGGCTGGCTTCGGGTTGTCTAGTTGGGCCAGCATGGCTTTACCGATCGAGTTGACCTTAACGCACATGACGGAGTCGGTCGTGGCGTATTTGTTTTCCTTGACCATGAGCTCGGCCAAGGTAGTCGGCTCGGAACACACGAGCTTGTGCTTGAGCAGGGTGCCGTCTTGGCACCCCTATAGTAGATACTCTGGACTTCCTGCACCCCATCGGAGGAGTTGCGCAGCTCGGTCTAGCGCGTGAGGTAATTGCGAAGGGATTTGTCCGGGCCCTAGACGCACATGGCTAGCTCGTGGGGATGGCCTAGACGTTTGTTGGTGCCGATGAAGTTGCCCGCGATTGCTTCTTCGAAGTACGTCCAAGCATTGATGCTGCGAGCTGGCAGGCTATTGAATCACATCATGGCCGAACCGAGGAGCATGAGCGGGAAGTAATGCACTGCGACGTGCTTGTTTCCTCTGGCGATGCCGGCGGTGGTGGTGTAGTTGATCAGTTAGTCCTTCAGATTGGCGGAGCCATTCTACTTGGGGGTGTCACGGGGCAATGTGGAGCCGATGGGGAACGGCTCGTTCCACATGAGTGGGCCAAAGCATGTCGGACCGATCGGCCTTCCTCTTCCAGGAGGTCTGACTCGTCCAGCCGGTCGTGGCGACGCCGAGTGTCATTCTTGTCTTGGATGCGGGGCCCCAGCCGGGCGGTGACCTCGAGATGCACGGTTGGCCTGGTTGAGGCATCCATGTCCCGATGCGGAGGTGGGGTACTAGCGTCCGTCCGGAGCCGGCCGGTTTCCTAGCGCTCGTTTCGCTAGCTGGTGATGGCCGGATGGTCATCGCAACACTGGGGACGCACGTCCCGTCCACACACGGTATGGAGCCCCAAACCGGGAGGAGCATACGCGTGCTACGTTTTCCGGGCTTCGCCAGCCGGTGGCTAGTTGTTGACTCGGAGATGGGGAACTCAAAGCCAGCCTAGGAGCAGCGGGATCCTCATTATAACTTCTCGAAATTGTTCTTTCATGACAAGATTCAGCACATTTATATCATAAGACTCCAGACTAGTGGTAGGTGGTATTGGAGTACTAATAAAAATCATTGTTATTAGTATTTGAGAAGTCACATAACTTAGTAGTATCTTGAGACATGGTGACCGAGCAAGCAAAGTAACAAGCAGGATAAGTAAACTAGCAAGTATGACAAGGAAAGAAGTAAACTAGTAACTAGGCAATATAAATATTTTTGATATTTATGAAGCAAGCAAAATATAACAAAAATAAAAAATAACAAGTGAATGATAATTTTTGTGAAGTTACTTGATACTAGGTTGGTTATGCTCCCCGGTAGCAACGCCAGAAATCCTTCCTGATACTTGTGATATGTGTTGGGATTTCTCTGAAGAGGAACACATGATGCAACACAATATTGGTAAGTATTTCCCCCAGTAGAGATCCAACGTTTGTAGATACTAAATCCGCAAGTGTGGTTGAATTGACAACACACAAAGGAGCAAACACTTGCACCCCACGCGGGCAAGAGGGTTGTCAATCCCCTTGGATTCGTTATTTGCAAACTTGTAAGTAGGGTGGTTGGTAGTAGATAATTGTAAATTGCAAAATAAAACAAAAATTAAATAAGAACAACAAGGTATTGTAGCATTAGTAATCTTATAAGTGAATAGCCCCCGGGGCCATAGTTTTCTCTAGTGGCATCTCTCATGAAAGTAAGCATATGGTGGGTAAACGAGTAAGTGTTGGACAATTGATAGAAAAGTGCATAGTTATGTGATATTCACGGAAATGATCATGTGTACATAGGCATCACGACCATAAGCAAATAGGCTGAGTCCTACCTGCACCTATTACTATTACTCCACCCATTAATCGCTATCCATCATGCATCTAGAGTATTAAGTAAAACAGGGTAATGCTTAGAGAACAATGAAATGATTTTGACAAAGAGAATTCAATTAATATGAACTAACCCCATCATTTTATCCTTAATGAAAACAATACAAAGACGTATCGTGTCCCCTTCTGTCACTAGAATATAGAAACCCGTCAGATTGAACACATTGCAATGGACCCCTGCCACTAAAGAAAGATCAATCTACTTGGCTAAAGCAAATCAGTAGATCGGAGAGTTTTTGAAGCTATGCTAATCATGCACATAAGAATTATAATAGAATTCAGTGAAAACACAAATATTTTTCATGAATAATCTAAACATAAACCCACAATCCATCGGTTCCCAACAAACACACTGCACAAAAGAATTACATCGCATAGATCAAAGCGAAGATGTGATGATCATTGTATTGAAGATCAAGAGAGGGAGATAGATCCATCTAGGTACTAACTACGGACCCGTGGTTCTGTGGTGAACTACTCACACATCACCATGGGAGTGGCAAGGATAATGTAGTGGCCCTCCATGATCGATCCCCCCTCTGACAGGGCACCAAAACAGGGCTCCGGATGGGCACACGAAGGAACAGAAGCTTCCTGTGGCGGAAAAAGTGTTTTGGGTGGCTATCTAAGGTTTTTGTATTATATGTGAATCTATAGGCCAAAGAGGGGCACTAGGAGGCAACCGAGAGGGGCACGAGGAAACAGGGCGTGGACTACCCCCAGGGCGCGCCTTGTTGGCTTGTGCTTCCCTCATGAGGCCTATGGTCTCCCCCCGAAGCTTCTAGGTCTTCTTTTGCTCCACGAAAAATCATATTAAACTTCCATGGCAATTGGACTTTGTTTGGTACTGAAAACCTGAAAAGCCAAAAACATGGAGAAAACAACAACTCGCACTGGCATTGGGTTAATAGGTTACTGCTCAGAAATAATATTAGTTGTTAAATAAACACCCAGAAAGTATCCTAGAATGATAATATAATAGCATGTAACAATGAAAAAGTAAGGATACGTTGGAGACATATTAGGGGGCAACAAGCGAAAAATTCTGGCATTGCAAACATGATGATTATTTCTGATGGTTCAATCAACAATGCAGAAAAGTTACATTTCTAATAGTTTAAAATTGGCTTAATGATTACCAAGAAGATCAAACATGTACATAATTTCATCAGAACTGAAATTTCATGCCAGATCCTTCTCGATGTAGATTATCATAGAATGTCGAAGAAAGTCATCACATGTTTTACTTCGAATATGAGTATTCACAAGTTTCACGCTGGGGGAGTTATTACAACATGTCGACCATTGGATACATAGATGATTTGCCTATTTCCCTAGTACATGTGCCAAAAGATGTAAGTGATGGTAATAGTTTTGATTGTGGATGATTGCACGTGTCAAGTTGAAAATGTGGTAGCTGACACTCCAACTAAGCTCTTTCTTGAGAAGAAAAATATGCATGATAAAATTTTTCAAATAGCGTGCATATTTCTGGTATGTAAAATGTGTCATTTCTTGGATCCAATGATGCACAAAGCCCTAAAAGCTCCACCGCTTGAAGTCTGAATCCATCACGTAACTCCGTCAAGTATTTGTGTACGACAACATTAAATACATCCATTGTGTATGATGAGTGTTGTGGTGTTCTCATTCTTGTTCTAGGATTTATTCACATCAACGTACATATAGTAATAATATACATAAGAATAGTTTCATTATTTGATAATAAATATGTAACATAATATTAAGTAGAGATTTGGGAATACTTTTGATCGAAATCCGGAATATTAATATCATGCTTCATGCAAAAAAGATTTAACCTCTCCAAGAAGATATTCCCAACCATTTTCTATTACCTCAAAATGTACAACCTTTCTGTTAGATACAAAATCCAAAGCATTCAAAATATCAAAAGATTTATTTTGCTGCCTTAGACATAACACATTAGTGATCTTCATGGTTTTTTCCATTAGGTAAAGAATAAGCACAAAATCAAATGAGATGAGAATCATAAGCGCACAAACAACATCTCCTTGAGAATTGTGAGACCGAATGATCACTTGCTATACTTGTGAAAAAAAAACATAAGCAACAAACATTTTTCTTCAGCTTTGCATTGATTTATAGTGTGAACTCCACCTGGTGTCTCCGACTCATTGTAAAGAGCCTAACTGATTTACCCATCGTCCTGTACCATGTTCTCCTAGTTTGATCTCATGTTCAATTTCAGATGTCTGGTTTGCTAGTAATTCATTGTTCCGTTTGAAAGAAGCACTAACAAGATTTGAATATAAGATTTGCATTCTAAAAGAAGTTGTGCATGTCATGTACCTATCTTGATGTTGCAACAAGAGCTAATTGTTGTTGATGAGACATTCAATGAATGTAGAATGCATGCACTATTGGAAATATGCCCTATAGGCAATAATAAATTGGTTATTATCATATTTCCTTGTTCCTTATAATTGTTTATTATCCATCCTATAATTGTATTTACCAAAAACTCAGATACATGTGTGCATACATAGAAAACATCGTGTCCCTGGTGAGCCTCTACTAGACTAGCTCGTTGATGAAAGATGGTTAAGGTTTCCTCAACATAAACATGAGTTTTCATTTGATAATGGGGCCACATCATTAGGAGAATGATGTGATGGACAAGACCCAACCGTAAGCATATCATTTAATCTTATCGCTAAGTTCATTGCTACTGCTTTCTTCATGTCAAGTATCTGCCCCTAAGACCGTGAGATCATGCAACTCTGAGACACCAGAGAAATGTCTTGTGTGTATCAACATCACTTCATAATTGGGTAATCATATAGGTGCTCTACAGGTATCTTCGAGGGTGTTTGTTGGGTTGGCATGGATCGAGACTGGGCCCTCTAAGTACGATGGACACGTATCTCTCGGCCCTCTAAGTAATATAACATCACAAGAAGCATGCACGCAATGTGACTAAGGAGTTAGTCACGGGATCTTGTATTATGGAACGAGTAAAGAGATTTACTGGTAACAAGATTGAACTAGGTATAGAGATACCGATGATCGAATCTCACACAAGTAACATACCTCTAGACAAAGGGAATTGCATACGGTATTGATTGAATCCTTGGCATCATGGCTCGACCTATTAATATCTTCGTGGAATATGTTGGAACCAATATAGAAATCCAGGTACCGTTATTGGTTATTGACCAAAGAGGTGTCTTAGTCATGTCCACATGATTCTCGAACGCATAGGGTGTGCATGCTTAACGTTCGGTGATGATATAATATTACTGGGTTATGTATGTTGGTGAACGAATGTTTTTAGGAGTACCGGATGAGATCCCGAACGTCACGAGGACCTCGGGAATGGTATATAGGTAAATATTTATATATGGGAAGTCATGTTTGGTTACCGGAAAAGTTACGGGTTTTACCGGTATTGTACCAGGATGCTTCTACAAGGTTCTAGAAACTTCCAGAGGAGTCACGAAGTCCTGCAAGAGTTCCACCACGTCCCAAGGGTTTGCATGGTCCGAGGGAATACACCCTGGCCCTATTGGGCGAGGCGCACAAGTCCCTCAAGGCCCATGTGGTTGGAAAAGGTGGAAAGTCCATCTTTGTACGGAAGGGAAGGAGGAGGACTAGGGTTCCACCTCCTCCCCGTTGGTTGCGCCCCTAGGGCTTGGAGGGGTTGTCCACCATGCTCCTCCACCTATATATAGAGGGTGGGGTGCCCCAAGAGGACACACGAAGCCCTTGGCGCCCCTCACTCTCCCGTTACTCCATAGTTCCTCCGTCCTCGTTCTAGTAGCGCTTGGTGAAGCCTTGCTGAACTAGTCCACCACCACCTCCACCACGCCATCGTGATGGATGAGAAACCATCTACTACTCCACCCTCACTCGCTAGATCGAGGAGGCGGAGACATCATTGAGTTGCATGTGTGCTGAATGCAGAGGTGTCATCCGTTCGGCGCTTGATCAGGAAAGATCACGATTGGATCGTGAAGAGTACGACTACATCAACCGCGTAATATACGCTTCCACTTAACGGTCTATGAGGGTACGTAGACACACTCTCCCCCCTCGTTGCTATGCATATCCATAGATAGATCTTAGGTGTTCGTAGGAAAAAATTTGTTTCTCATGCAACATTCCCCAAAATTTTTATTTTCCAAACATAGATGATATGCACGAGTAGAACATAAATAAATTGTGGGTGTTGATGTTAATATTGCTTACATACTTACTCTTATTTTTATTCAGCAGTATTGTGAGATGAAGCGGTTTGCACAAGAGATCGGTACCACCGACTAACATGCAACTTGGTTGCATAAAGGTGGTTGGCGGGTGTGTGTCTCTCCTACTTTAGTTGAATCAGATTTGATAGTGGCGGTCCTTGTAGAAGGTTAAAAGGCAACTTGAGGATCAATGTTGTGGCTTTGCGTAGGTAAGAATGGTTCTTGCTAGTTCCCCATAGAAGCCACGCAAAACTTGCAACACCAAAGTAGAAGTCGTCTAACTTGTTTTTTGCACGGCATATTGTGATGTGATATGGACAAGACGTGATATGATATATATGATGTACGATTTGATCATGTTTTGTAGTAGTTCTCACGACTTGCATGTCGATGAGTACGGCAATAGGCGGGATCTATAGCATTGTATTTAATTTATTTTATGTCATCTGCTTTACTTTGTTGCTATGAGTTAGCAATAGTTGTAGAAGCAATAGTTAGCGCGGCAACCACATGACGACACGATGATGGAGATCATGGTGTCATGCCGGTGACTATGGAGATCCTTCCGGTGCTTTGAAGATGGAGATCGAAAGCACAATATGATGATGGCCATATAATGTTACTTATTTGATTTGCATGTGATGTTTATCTTTTTTTGCATATTATTTGCTTAGGACGACGATAACATCATAAGATGATCCCTCACTAAATTTCAGAATAAAATTGCGTTCTCCCCAAGTATGCAACGTTGTGAAAGTTTGTCCTTTCGTAGCACCTCGTGATGATCGGGTGTGATAGACTCTTCACTCTCATACAACGGGTGTAAGCTAGTTTTGCACATGCAGAATACTTGGCTTAAACTTGACGAGCCTAGCATGTACAGACATGGCCTCAGAACACTGGAGTCATATAGTAGATATGACCAACATGGATATGTTCACCATTGAAACTACCTCATATCACGTAATGATCGGACTTCGGTTGGTGAATTTGGATCATGTAACACTTAGAAAACCCGAGGGATGTTCATTTGAGTGGGAGTTCATTAGTAATTTGATTAACTGAAATACTTATCATGAACATAGTCAAAATGTCTTTGCAAATTAGATTGTAGATCAATATGCTTGCGACGTAGCTCCCCTGTATTTTCATACGTTCCTAGAGAAAACTAAGTTGAAAGATGATGGTAGAAATTATGCGGACTAGGTCTGTAATATGAGGATTGTCCTCATTGCTGCACAGAAGGCTTATGTACTTGATGCACTGCTCGGTGTGCCACCCCCTCAAGCATCGTCTGTGGATGTTGTGAACATCTGGCAGACACGTTCTGATGACTACTTGATAGTTCAGTGCGCCATGCTTTACGACTTTGAACCGGGGCTCCAAAAATGTTTTGAGCATCACGAAGCATATGCGATGTTACAAGATCTGAAATAAGTATTTCAGGCTCACACCCCTGTCAAGAGGTATAAGACCTCTGACAAGTTCTTTGATTACAAGATGGAGGAGAATAGCTCAGTCAATGAGCATGTTCTTAGTATGTCTGGGTACTACAATCACTTGAATCAAGTGGGAGTTAATCTTGTAGATAAGATAGTGATTGACAGAGTTCTCCAATCACTGCCACCAAGCTACAAAAACTTTGTGATGAAGTATAACATGATGTAGATAACAATACCTAAGTTATTTGCGATGCTAAAGGCTGCGAAAGTAGAAATCTGGAAGGAGCATCAAGTGTTGATGGTTAATAAGGACCACTAGTTTCAAGAAGGGCAAGGGCAAGAAGGGAAACTTCATGAATGGCAAGCCAGTTGCCGCTCTAGTGAAGAAACCTAAAGATGGATCTAAATCCAAGACTACATGCTGCTATTGTAAGCGGAACGATCACTTGAAGCGAAACTGCCCCAAGTACTTGGCAGATAAGAAGGCTGGCAACTTTAACTAGGTATATTTGATATACATGTTATTGATGTGTATCCTACTAGTACTCGTAGTAGCGCCTAGATATTAGATATTGGTTTAGTTTCTAATATTAGTAACTCGAAACAAAAGCTGGGGAATAAATGGTGACTAGCTAAGGGCAATGTGATGATGAGTGTTGGAAGTGTTTCCAAGCTTGATGTGATCACCATAGCACGCTCCCTCTATCTCTGAGATTAGTGATGAACCTAAATAAATGTTATTTGGTGTTTGTGTTAGGCGTGAACATGATTATATCATGTTTATTGCTATACAGTTATTCATTTAAGTCAACGAATAATGGTTTTTATGTTTATATGAATAATACCTTCTATGGTCATGCACCAAATGTGAATGGTTTATTGAATCTCGATCGTAGTGATACACATGTTCATAATATTAATGCCAAAAGATGCAAAGCTAATAATGACAGTGCCATACTGATGTGAAGCGCATGAAAAAACTCCATGCTAATGGATCTTTGGACTCACTCGATTTCGAATATCTTGAGACATGCGGACCATGCCTCATGGGAAAGATGACTAAGACCTTGTTTTTCGGTACGATTGAGCGGGCAAGTGACTTATTGGAAATAATACATGCTAATGTATGTGGTCCAATGAGTGTTGAAGCATGTGGTGGATATCGTTATTTTCTTACCTTCACCAATTATTTGAGTAGATATGGGTATATTTACTTAATGAAACACAAGTCTGCAACGTTTGAAAAGTTCAAGCAATTTCAGAGTGAAGTTGAGAATCATCATAACAAGAAGATAAATTTTCTATGATATTATCGTGGAGGTGAATACATGAGTTTTGAGTTTGGTATGCATTTAAGAAAATGTGGAAATTATTTCACAATTCCTGCCACTTGGAACACCTGGGTTTAATGGTGAGTCCGAACGTCGTAACCGTACTCTATTGGATATGTTGTGTTCTATGATGTCTCTTATCAATTTGCCACTATTGTTTTGGGTTATGCATTAGATACAAATATATTCAATTTAAATAAGGCACCATTTAAATCCTTTGAGATGACACCGTATGGCTTGGCAAGAAACCTCAGTTGTCGTTTCTTAGAGTTTGGGGATGCGACGCTTATGTCTCATAAGCTCGAACCCAAAGCGGAAAACTGCATATTCATAAATTACGATGAAGCAACAATTGGATATACCTTCTATCACACATCTAAAGGCAAGGTATTTGTTACCAAGAATGTATTCTTTCTAGAGAAGGAGGTTCTCTCGAAAGAAGTGAGTGGGAGGAAGGTAGAACTTGATAAGGTTATCAAACCTTCACTTGAATTGGAAAGTAGTGTACCGTGGAAAGGTGTTCATGTAATGCATACACCAATTGAAGAAGAAGCTATTGACAATGATCATGAAACTTCATATCAAGTTACTACCGAACCTCGTAGGTCGACAAGGACATGTATTGCCCTGAGTGGTACGGTGATCCTATCTTGGAAATCATATTTTTAGAAAACGATAAGCCTACGAACTGTAAGGAAGCGATGATGGGCCTAGATTATGATAAATGGTTAAATTCCATGTAATTCGAGATAGGATCAACGTATGATAACCAAGTATGGAATTTGGTAGACTTTCCTGATGACCGGCAGGCCATTGAGGATGAATGTATCTTTAAGAAGATAGATGCTAGTAGTAATGTCACAATATGTAAAGCTCGACTTGTTGCAAAGGGGTTTTCGACAAGTTCAAGTAGTTCATTACAATGAGACTTTCTCACTCGTTGCAATGCTAATGTCTATTGGGATTATGTTAGCAGTTGCTGCATTTTTTATTATGAAATCTAGTACAATGATGTCAAAACATCGTTTCCTTAATGGTTTCCTTTAGGAAAGGTTGTATGTGATACAACCAGAAGGTTTTGTCAATCCTAAGCATGCTAAAAGGCATGCTAGCTCCAGCGATCCTTCTATGGATTGGTGCAAGCATCTCGAAGTTGGAATATGCACTTTAATGAGGTGATCAAATATTTGCGGTTTATACAAAGTTTATGAAGAAACTTGTATATACAAGAAAGTGAGTGGGAGCAGTATAGCATTTCTGGTTAGTATATGTGGATGAAATATTGTTGATTGGAAATGATGTAGAATTTCTAGAAAGCATAAAGGGTTATTTGAAAGAAGTTTTTCAAAGGAAGACCTAGGTAAAGCTGCTTAAATATTGGGCATCAAAAAATATAGAAATAGATCAAGACGCGTGATAAGAGTTTCACAGAGCACATACCCTGACAAGATTTTTGAAGGAGTTCAAAATGGATCAGTCAAAGAAGGAGTTATTGCTTGTATTGTAAGGTGTGAATGTTGGGGAACGTTGCATGGGAAACAAAAAAAAATCCTACGCACACAAAGACCTATCGTGGTGATGTCCATCTACGAGAGGAGATTTGGATCTACGTACCCTTGTAGATCGCACAACAGGAAGCGTTAAGAAACGCGGTTGATGTAGTGGAACGTCTTCACGTCCCTCGATCCGCCCCACGAACCATCCCGCGATCCGTCCCACGATCCGTTCAGTTCTAGTGCCGAACGGACGACACCTCCGGGTTCAGCACACGTACAGCTCGACGATGATCTTGGCCTTCTTGATCCAGCAAGCAAGATGGAGAAGTAGATGAGTTCTCCGGTAGCGTGACGATGCTCTGGTGGTGGTGATGATCTACTCCTGCAGGGCTCCCCCCGAGCTCCGCAGAAATCCGATCTAGAGGTGGAACTATGTGGTTTAGGGTTGAGTTGCCCGTGGCAAAAGTTGTCTCAATCAGCCCTAAAAGACCACTATATATAGGAGGGAGGGGGAGGAGGCTTGCCTTGAGGGCCAAGCCCTCAAGGGGGCGCCGGCCAAGGGGGAGGTGGACTTCCACCCCAATTTGGTTTGGGGGAAGGAGTCCACTCCTTCCTTCCGACCTCCCCTTTTTCCTTTTTCCTTTTCTTTTCTTTTGGTATTTATTTATGTGGCGCCATGGGCGCCTTGGGCTTACTCCACCAGCCCACTAGGGACTTGTGGCGCCACCCTATGGCCTTGGGCTCACTCCCGGGTGGGTGGGTGATACGTCTCAAACGTATCTATAATTTTTGATGGTTTCATGATGTTATCTTGTCAACTTTGGATGTTTTATATACCTTTTATATCTTTTTTGGGACTAACTTATTAATTCAGTGCCAAGTGCCAGTTCCTGTTTTTTCTGTGTTTTTGACTCTTTTCAGATCTGATTTTGGAACGGAGTCCAAACGGAATAAAATCCCCGAAATGAATTTTTCCAGAACGGAAGAAGATCGGGGGACTTGAGGGCCAAGGCAGGAGGCCCACAGGGAGCCCACAAGCCGTGTCGCCGCGGCCAGGGGGGCCCGCGGCCACCAGGCTTGTGGCCTCCCTCGTGCTCCCCTGCCCTAGCTCTTTGGCCTATATATTACCTCAAATCCCAGAAAAAATCAGGGCGTCCACGAAACCACTTTTCCGCCGCCGCAAGCTTCCGTTTCCGCGAGATCTCATCTAGAGACCCTTCCCGGTGCCCTGCCGGAGGGGACATTGGAGCTGGAGGGCTTCTACATCAACATCATTGCCTCTCCGTAGTTAGTAGCTAGATGGCTTCTTCTCTCTCTTGGATCTTCAATACAAAGTTCTCCATGATCTTCATGGAGATCTATCCGATGTAATCCTCTTTGGCGGTGTGTTTGTCGAGATCCAACGAATTGTGGATTTGTGATCAGATTATCTATGATATATATATATATATATATGAGTCTTTGCTGATTTCTTATATGCATGATTTGATATCCTTGTAAGTCTCTCCAAGTCTTGGGTTTTGTTTGGCCAAATAGATCTATGATTCTTGCAATGGGAGAAGTGCTTGGTTTTGGGTTCATACCATGCGGTGACCTTTCCCAATGACAGAAGGGGCAGCAAGGCACGCATCATGTTGTTGCCATCAAGGGTAACAAGATGGGCTTTCATCATAGATTTGAGATTGTCCATCTACATCATGTCATCTTGCTTAAGGCGATAGTTTGTTCTTATGAACTCAATACACTAGATGCATGCTGGATAACGGTCGACGTGTGGAGTAATAGTAGTAGATGTAGAAAGTATCGGTCTACTTGTTTTGGACGTAATGCCTATAGATATGATCATTGCCATAGATAACGTCATGACTTTGCGCGGTTCTATCAATTGATCGACGGTAATTCGTTCACCCACCGTCTACTTGCTTTCACGAGAGAAGCCACTAGTGAACACTACGGCCCCCGGGTCTATTCACAACTATCATCTCAGCTTTTACTTTTACTTTGCTTTGTTTACTTTTTGCTTTCAATTCTCACTTTGCAAACAATCTATAAGGGATTGACAACCCCTTCATAGCATTGGGGTGCAAGATCTTTGTGTTTGTGCAGGTACTTGTGACTTGACGCGATCGTCCTACTGGATTGATACCTTGGTTCTCAAACTGAGGGAAATACTTACTGCCGCAGTGCTACATCACCCTTTCCTCTTCAAGGGAACACCAACGAAAGGCTCCAAGGCCGTGGGGGAATCCTTTGCATATTTGCCAAGAAAATTTCTATAGGCGTAGCCAGCAGCAGAAGGATTTCTCGCACCATTGTCGGGAAGGTCTTTTGTTGCCGTAGCAGTGGGCCCCTCCCCGTGAACTCCCGGAACCAATTCGTCACTCCTGGTAGACTGCCGGAATTGCCCGAAACTTTCCGGTAACCAAATGAAACCATTCTATATATCAATCTTCATTTCCGGACCATTCCGGAAACCCTCGTGACGTCTGTGATCTCATCTGGGACTCCGAACAACATTCGGTAACCACACATATAACTCAACTATATTAAAACATCGCCGAACCTTAAGTGTGCAGACCCTGCGGATTCGAGAACTATGTAGACATGCCCCGAGGCACTCCTCGGTCAATATTCAATAGCGGGACCTAGATGCCCATATTGGATCCTACATATTCTCCGAAGATCTTATCAGTTGAACCTCAGTGTCAAGGAATCATATAATCCTGTATGTCATTCCCTTTGTCCTTCGGTATGTTACTTGCCCGAGATTCGATTGTCGGTATCCGCATACCTATTTTAATCTCGTTACCGACAAGTCTCTTTACTCCATCTGTAATACAAGATCACGTGACTTACACTTAGTCACATTGATTGCAAGGCTTGTGTGTGATATTGTATTACCGAGTGGGCCCCGAGATACCTCTCCGTCACACGGAGTGACAAATCCCAGTCTTGATCCATGCTAACTCAACGGACACCTTCGGAGATACCTGTAGATCACCTTTATAGTCACCTAGTTACGTTGTGACGTTTGATGCACACAAGGTATTCCTCCGGTGGCAGTGAGTTATATGATCGCATGGTCATAGGAACAAACACTTGACACGCAGAAAACAATAGCAATAAAACGACACGATCCATATGCTACGTTCGTAGTTTGGGTCTAGTCCATCACATGATTCTCCTAATGATGTGATCCAGTTATCAAGTGACAACACTTGCACAAAGCCAGAAAACCTTGACTATCATTAATCAATTAGCTAGCCATCTAGAGGCTTTCTAGGGACATTGTTTTGTCTATGTATCCACACATGTATCTATGTTTTCATTCAATACAATTATAGCATGGATAATAAACGATTATCTTTAAACAGGAAATATAATAGTAAATATTTATCATTGCCTCTAGGGCATATTTCCAACAGTCTCCCACTTGCACTAGATTCAGTAATCTAGTCCTCACATCGCCATGCGATTTACATTGTAATAAATCGAACACCCATACAGTTCTGTATTGATCATGTTTTGCCCGTGGAAGAGGTTTAGTCAGCGGGTCTGCTACATTCAGATTTGTGTGCACTTTGCAAATATTCACGTCCTCTCCTTCGACATAGTCGTGGATGAGGTTGAAGTGTCATTTGATGTGTGTGGTATTCTTGCGAAACATTGGTTCCTTTGCTAAGGCAATGGCGCCAGTGTTGTCACATAATAGAGTTAATGGATCTAGTGCGCTCGGCACAACTCCAAGATCTGTCACGAACTGCTTCATCCAGACACCCTCCTTTGTTGCCTCCGAGGCAGCCATGTACTACGCTTCACATGTAGAATCTGCTACGACGCTTTGCTTGGAACTACACCAGCTTACTGCACCCCCATTAAGAATAAATACGTATCCGGATTGCGACTTAGAGTCATCCGTATCGGTGTCAAAACTTGCGTCGACGTAACCTTTTACGACGAGCTCCTTGTCACCTCCATAAACGAGAAACATTTCCCTAGTCCTTTTCAGGTACTTCAGAATATTCTTGACCGCCGTCCAGTGATCCACTCATGGACTACTCCGAAACCTGCTTGCCATACTTATGGCCAAGCTAACGTCTGGTCTAGTGCACAACATTGCATACATTATAGAACCTACTGCTGAAGCGTAGGGGACGGAACTCATTTGTTATCTATCTTCCACATTTGTTGGGCACTGAGTCTTACTCAATTTTATACCTTGTAACACTGGCAAGAACCCTTTCTTGGACTGATCCATTTGGAACTTCTTCAAAACTTTATCAAGGTATGTGCTATGTGAAAGTCCTATCAGGCGTCTCGATCTATCCCTATAGATCTTAATGCCTAGAATGTAAGCCTCTTCTCCTAGGTCCTTCATAGAGATACTTTTATTCAAGTAATCCTTTATGCTCTCCCAAAGCTCCATGTTGTTTCCAATCAGCAATATGTCATCCACATATAATATTAGAAACGCCACAGATCTCCCACTCACTTTCTTGTAAATACAAGATTCTCCAACCACTTGTATAAACCCTAATCCTTTGATCACCTCATCAAAGCGCTTATTCCAACTCCGAGATGCTTGCACCAGTCCATAAATGGATCGCTGGAGCTTGCATACTTTGTTAGCATTCTTCGGATCGACAAAACCTTCGGGTTGCATCATATACAGCTCTTCCTTAAGAAAACCGTTAAGGAGCGCGGTTTTGACATCCATCTGCCAGATTTTATAATCGTAAAAGGCGTCTATTGCTAACATGATTCGGACGGACTTAAGCATCGCTACCGGTGAGAAAGTCTCATCTTAGTCAACTCCTTGAACTTGTGAAAAAACCTTTGCCACAAGTCGAGCTTTATAAACGGTCACATTACCGTTTGTGTTCGTTTTCTTCTTAAAGATCCATTTGTTCTGAATAGCCTTGCGGCCTTCAAGTAGTACTTCTAAAGTCCACACTTTGTTCTCGTACATGGGTCCTATATCAGACTTCATGGCCTCCAGCCATTTGTTGGAATCCGGGCCCACCATTGCTTGTTCATAATTCGCAGGTCAATTGTTGTCCAACAACATAATTGATAAGACAACATTACCGTACCACTCAGGAGCAGTACGTGATCATCATTATCAACTTCCTCCTCAACTGGCGCCGCAGCAACAGGGGTTTCCACTTGCTCTGCGCCACCATCTAGAGGGATTAAAGGTTCGACAACCTCATCAAGTTCTATCTTCCTCCCACTCAATTCTTTCGAGAGAAACTCCTTCTCAAGAAATGCTCCGTTTTTAGCAACAAACACTTTGCCCTCGGATTTGAGATAGAAGGTATACCCAACTGTCGCTTTTGGGTAACCTATGAAGACACACTTTTCCGCTTTGGGTTCTAGCTTTTCAGGCTGGAGCTTTTTGACATCAGCATCACATCCCCAAACTTTAAGAAATGACAATTTTGGTCTTTTGCCATACCACAGTTCGTATGGTGTCGTCTCAACGGATTTTGATGGTGCCTTATTTATAGTGAATGCAGCTATCTCTAATGCATAACCCCAAAACGATAACGACAAATCGGTAAGAGACATCATAGATCGCACCATCTCTAATAAAGTACGATTACGACGTTCGGACACACCATTACGCTGTGGTGTTCCAGGCGGTGTCAACTGTGAAACAATTCCACATTATCTTAAGTGAGCACCAAACTCGAAACTCAGATATTCACCCCCACGATCAGGCCGTAGGAACTTGATCTTCTTGTTATGATGATTTTCAACTTCACTCTGAAATTGCTTGAACTTCTCAAACGTTTCAGACTTGTGCTTCATCAAGTAGGCATAACCATATCTACTCAAATCGTCAGTGAAGGTGAGAAAATAACGATATCCGTCGCGCACCTCCACACTCATCGGACCGCACACATCGGTATGAATGATTTCCAACAAGTCACTTGCACGCTCCATTGTTCTGGAGAACAGAGTCTTAGTCATCTTGCCCATGAGGCATGGTTCACACGTGTCAAGTGAATCAAAGTCAAGTGACTACAAATGTACATCGGAATGGAGTTTCTTCATGCGCTTTACACAAATATGACCTAAGCGGGAGTGCCATAAAAACATGGCGTTATCATTGTTAACTCTAACTCTTTTGGTCTCAATGTTATGTATATGTGTATAATCGCTATCAAGATTCAATATGAACAATCCTCTCACATTGGGTGCATGACCATATAAGATATTACTCATAGAAATAGAACAACCATTATTCTGTGACTTAAACGAGTAACCGTCTCGCAATAAACAAGATCCAGATATAATGTTCATGCTTAATGCAGGCACTAAATAACAATTATTTAAGTTCATAACTAATCCAGATGGTAACTTAAGTGAAACTATGCCGACGGCGATTGCATCAACCTTGGAACCATTTCCCACACGCATCGTCACTTCATCCTTCGCCAGCCTTCGCTTATTCCGCAGTTCCTGTTTCGAGTTGCAAATATGAGCAACAGAACCGGTATCGAATACCCAGGCACTACTGCGAGAGCTGGTTAAGTACACATCAATAACATGTATATCAAATATACCTGATTTTTCCTTGTCCGCCTTCTTATCAGCCAAATACATGGGGTAGTTTCCCTTCCACTGACGCATACCCTTGAAATAATAACACTCTGTTTAAAGCTTAGGTCCAGCTTTGGGTTTCTTCGTCGGATTGGCTATAGGTTTGCCGCTCTTCTTGGAATTACCCTTCTTTTCTTTGTCGTTTATTTTGAAACTAGTTGTCTTATTCACCATTAACACTTGATGCTTTTTATGGAGTTCTGACTCTACGACTTTGAGCATCACGAATAACTCGTGGGGTGACTTGTTCACCCCTTGCATGTTATAGTTCAACACAAAGCTCTTGTACCTTGGTGGCAGTGATTGAAGAATTATGTTAGTGATAGCTTCTTGCGGGAGTTCAATCCCCAGCTCAACTAGACGGTTTGAGTACCCAGACATTTTGAGCACATGTTCACTGACAGACGAATTCTCCTCCATCTTGCAAGCATAGAATTTATCGGAGGTCTCATACCTCTCGATCCGGGTGTTCTTATGAAAGATAAACTCAACTCCTGGAACATCTCAAATGCTCCATCATGCTCAAAGCGACGTTGAAGTCCCGGCTCTAAGCCATACAAGACTGCACATTGAACTATTGAGTAGTCCTCCTTACGTGTTAACCAAGCGTTCTTAACATCTTGGTCAGCCGTAGCGGGTGGTTCATATCCTAGCGAGCCATTAAGGACATAATCCTTCTTCCCGGCTTGCAGGAGCAACTTAAGATTACAAGCCCAGTCTACAAAGTTGCTTACATCATCATTCAACTTAGCTTTCTCTAGGAACGTATTAAAATTCGGGGTGACTGTCGCGTGAGCCATTGATCTACAACACAAATATTTCAAAGTGGACTTAGAATATGTTCAAGATAATTAGAGTTTAACAAATCAAATTACTTGCTAAACTCCCACTCAAAAAGTAAATCTCTCTAGTCATTTGAGTGGTACATGATCCAAATTCACTAACTCAAGTCCGATCATCACGTGAGTTGAGAATAGTTTCAGTGGTAAGCATCTCTATGCTAATCATATCAACTATACGATTCATGCTCAACCTTTCGGTCTCATGTGTTCTGAGGAAATGTTTGCACATGCTAGGCTCGTCAAGCTTAACCCGAGTGTTCGGCGTGTGCAACTGTTTTGCACCCGTTGTATGTGAACGTTGAGTCTATCACACCCGATCATCACGTGGTGTCTCAAAACGACGAACTGTAGCAACGACGCAGAATCGAGGAGAACGCAATTTCGTCTTGAAATTTTATTGAGAGATCACCTCATAATGCTACCGTCTCTCTAAGCAAAATAAGGTGCATAAAAGGATTAACATCACATGCAATTCATAAGTGACATGATATGGCCATCATCATGTGCTTCTTGATCTCCATCTCCAAAGCAACGGCACGATCTTCTTGTCACCAGCGCCACACCATGATCTCCATCATCATGATCTCCATCAACGTGTCGACATCGAGGTTGTCGTGCTACTTATGCTATTACTACTAAAGCTACATCCTAGCAATATAGTAAATGCATCTGCAAACACAAACGTTAGTTTAAAGACAACCCTATGGCTCCTGCCGGTTGCCATACAATCGACGTGCAAGTCGTATTAACTATTACAACATGATCATCTCATACATCCAATATATCACATCACGTCATTGGCCATATCATATCACAAGCATACCCTGCAAAAACAAGTTAGACGTCCTCTAATTTGTTGTTGCATGTTTTACGTGGCTGCTATGGGTATCTAGTATGATCGCATCTTACTTACGCAAAAACCACAACGAAGATGTCCAAATTGCTATTTAGCCTCTCCAAGGACCGCCTCGGTCAAAACCAATTCAACTAAAGTTGAAGAAACCGACACCCGCTAGTCATCTTTATGCAACGAGGTTGCATGTAAATCGATGAAACCAGTCTTTCGTAAGCGTACGAATAATGTCGGTCCGGGCCGCTTCAATCCAACAATACCGCCGAATCGAGAAAAGACTAAGGAGGGCAGCAAATTGAACATCACTTTCCACAAAACCCTTTGTGTTCTACTCGAGATAAAATCTACGCATGAACCTAGCTCATGATGCCACTGTTGGGGAACGTTGCATGGGAAACAAAAAATTTCCTACACACACGAAGACCTATCATGGTGATGTCCATCTACGACAGGAGACTTGGATCTACGTACCCTTTTAGACCGCACAGCAGGAAGCGTTAAGAAACGTGGTTGATGTAGTGGAATGTCTTCACGTCCCTCGATCCGCCCCACGAACCGTCCCGCGATCCGTCCCACGATCCGTTCCGATCTAGTGCCGAATTGACGCACCTCCGCGTTCAGCACACGTACAGCTCGACGATGATCTCGGCCTTCTTGATCCAGCAATCAAGACGGAGAAGTAGATGAGTTCTCCTACAGCGTGACGGCGCTCCAGTGGTGGTGATGATCTACTCCTGAATGGCTCCGCCCGAGCTCCGCAGAAATCCGATCTAGAGGTGGAACTATGTGAATTAGGGTTGAGTTGCACGTGGCAGAAGTTGTCTCAAATCATCCCTAAAAGACCACTCTATATAGGAGGGAGGGGAGGAGGCTTACCTTGAGAGCCAAGAACTCAAGTGGTGCGCCGGCCAAGGGGGAGGTGGACTCCCACCGCAATTCGGTTTGGGGGAAGGAGTCCACTCCTTCCTTCCCACCTCCCCTTTTTCCTTTTTCCTTTTCTTTTCTTTTGGTATTTCTTTATGTGGCGCCATGGGCCCCTTGGGCTTACTACACCAGCCCACTAGGGACTTGTAGCACCATGTTATGGCCTTGGGCTCACTCCCGGGTGGGTGGGCCCCTCCCGGTGAACTCCCGGAACCCATTCGTCACTCCGAGTACACTGTCGGAATTGCCCGAAACTTTTCGGTAACCAAATGAAACCATCTGATATATCAATCTTCATTTCCGTACCATTCCAGAAACCCTCATGACATCCGTGATCTCATCCGGGACTCCAAACAACATTCGGTAACCACACATATAACTCAACTATACTAAAACATCGTCGAACCTTAAGTGTGCAGACCCTGCGGGTTCGAGAACTATGTATACATGCCCCGAGGTACTCCTCGGTCAATATCCAATAGCGGGACCTAGATGCCCATATTGGATCCTACATATTCTCCGAAGATCTTATCGGTTGAACCTCAGTGTCAAGGATTCATATAATCCCGTATGTCATTCCCTTTGTCCTTCGGTATGTTACTTGCCCGAGATTCGATCGTTGGTATCCGCATAACTATTTCAATCTCGTTACCGTCAAGTCTCTTACTCGTTCTGTTATACAAGATCCCTTGACTTACACGTAGTCACATTGCTTGCAAGGCTTATGTGTGATGTTGTATTACCGAGTGGGCCCCGAGATACCTCTCCGTCACACGTAGTGACAAATCCCAGTCTTGATCCTTACTAACTCAACGGACACCTTCGAAGATACGTGTAGAGCACCTTTATAGTCACCCAGTTACGTTGTGACGCTTGATGCACACAAGGTATTCCTCCGGTGCCAGTTAGTTATATGATCTCATGGTCATAGGAACAAATACTGGACACGCAGAAAACAATAGCAATAAAACGACACGATCAATATGCTACGTTCATAGTTTGGGTCTAGTCCATCACATGATTCTCCTAATGATATGATCCAGTTATCAAGTGACAACACTTGCACATAGCCACAAAACCTTGACTATCATTGATCAACTGGCTAGCCATCTAGAGGCTTGCTAGGGACATTGTTTTGTCTATGTATCCACACATGTATCTGTGTTTTCATTCAATACATATATAGCATGGATAATAAACGATTATCTTTAAACAGGAAATATAATAATAACTATTTATCATTGCCTCTAGGGCATACTTCCAACAGTGAAGTTGAGTAAGACTAAAAGCTCGGCCACGGCAAAAGAAAGAGAAAGAACGAAGGTCGTCTCCTATGCCTCATCCATAGGCTCTATATCATATGCCATGCTATGTACCGCACGTGATGTGTGTCTTGCCATGAGTCTAGCAAGGGGGTACAAGAGTGATCTAGGAGTGGATCACATGACAACACTCAAAATTATCCTTAGGTACCTAAAGAGTACTAAGGAATGTTTCTTGGTTATGGAGGTGATAAAGAGTTCATCTTAAAGGGTTATGTTGATGCAAGCTTTGACACCAATAGGGGTGACTCTGAGTACCCAACTGGAAATGTATAGTGGAGCAGTCATTTGGAATAGCTCCAAGTGGAGCATGATAACAATATGACGTAAGGATTTGCAAAGTACACATGGATCTGAATTCTGCAGACCCATTGACTAAAACCTCTCTCACAAGCAAAACATGATCAAATCCCAGAACTCATTGGGTGTTAATCGCATGGTGATGTGAACTAGATTACCGCCTCTAGTTCAAGTGGGATACTATTGGAAATATGCCCGAGAGGCAATAATAAATTGGTTGTTATCATCTTTCCTTGTTCATGATAATCATTTATTATCCATGCTTCAATTGTATTGACCAGAAACTCAGATACATGTGTGGATACATAGACAATATTGTGTCCCTAGTGAACCTCTACTAGACTAGCTCGTTGACCAAAGATGGTTAAGGTTTCCTCACCATAGACATGAGGTCTCATTTGATAAATGGATCACATCATTAGAAGAATGATGTGATGGACAAGACCCAACCGATCGTATCGCTAAGTTTATTGCTACTGCTTTCTTCATGTCAAGTATTTGTTCCTAAGACCATGAGATCATGCAACTCCCTAACATCGGAGGAATGCCTTGTGTGTATGAAACGTCACTTCCTAAATAGGTGATCATAAAGGTTCTTTACACGTATCTCTGAGGGTGTATGTTGGTTTGGCATGGTCGAGACTGGGATTTGTCACTCTGTTTGACGGAGAGGGATCTCTGGGCCCTCTCGATCATACAACGTCACAAGAAGCTTCCAAGCAATGTGACTATGGAGTTAGTCATTGGATCTTGTAAAACGGAACGAGTACACAGACTTTTCGATAACAAGATTGAACTAGGTATAGAGATACAGATGATCGATTCTTGGGCAAGTAACATACCGCTTGACAAAGGGAATTGCATACGGGATTTATTGAATCCTTGGCATCATGGTTCAAACGATAAAGATCTTCGTAGAATATGTGGGAACCAATATGGGCATCCAGGTCCTCATATTGCTTATTGACTCGAGAGGTGTCTCGGTCATGTCCATATGATTCTCGAACCCGTAGGGTCCGCACACTTAACGTTCAATGACGACTGACGTCAGATGTACTTCCCTGGCAATGGCTCCAGAAAAGGGTTGATCCTGCAATCTCTGGCGTTAGCTAGACGAATGCTTATGACAACGAACCTTCTCCTGCAGCGGCACCAGAAGAATGCTGCCAGCACTCCCCGGCAATGAAACTGGAAGAATGTTGTTAATGGCCCACCAGCGCGTGGGTTCGCAACAGTTTTCGAGGGTAGAGTATTCGACCCAATTTGTTGGTTTACCAGTCGGGAGGTGAGAGTATACTCTCAAGTATTAGCCGCTGAATTTGTCAGATTCAACCACACCTGAAAGATTAGTATCTGCAAGCACTGTAGTAACAGCAAAGTAGCGAGTAACGGCAGTGTAACGAGCAATAGCAGTGGCAAGGAACAGCAGTAGTGAAAGCAGTAGCAAGTAGCAACAGTAGCAAGGGACAGTAGTAGCAACAGTAGCAGCAGAGCAAGACAAGTAACAGCAGTAGCAACACTAGTAGCAGTAGCAGAGCAAGACAAGTAACAGCAGTAGTAGGACAAACTCGTAGGCAATGGGTCGATGATTTGTTTGGATGATATTCATCATGCAACAGCTATAACACGGAGATATATGTGGCTAGCTCCCGTTCGTCAATGTGATGTAGGCATGCATTCCGTGTGTCGTCATACGTGCTTAGGGAAAAGAACTTGCATGACATCTATTGTCCATCCCTCCCGTGGCAGCGGGGTCCAAAAGGAAACTACAGAATATTAAGGTTCTCCTTTTAATAAAGAACTAGACCAACGCATTAGCACTTGGTGAACACATGAACTCCTCAAACTATGATCATCACCGGGAGTGGTTCCGGTTATTGTCACTCCGGGGTTGCCGGATCATAACACATAGTAGGTAACTACAACTTGCAAGATCGGATCTAAAACACACATATATTGCTGACAACATAATAATTTCAGATCTGAAATCATGGCACTCGGGCCCTAGTGACAAGCATTAAGCATGGCAAGTAGTAGCAACATCAAAT
The DNA here is from genome assembly GCF_904849725.1 of Hordeum vulgare subsp. vulgare. Taxonomy (NCBI): domain Eukaryota; kingdom Viridiplantae; phylum Streptophyta; class Magnoliopsida; order Poales; family Poaceae; genus Hordeum; species Hordeum vulgare. The sequence continues at coordinate 563,705,493 of NC_058524.1, read as the reverse complement.
CTCATAACATAGTGGATACTAGGGATCAATCCCCATCAAAACTAACTCGATTACATGATAGATCTCATCCTACTCATCACCGCCCAGCGAGCCTATGGATAGATTACTCACGAACAACGAAGAGCTTCATGGAATTGGAGAGGGAAGAAGGTTGATGATGACGATGGCGACGATTTCCCCTCTCAGGAGCCCAAGACGGACTCCAGATCTGCCCTCCAGATGAAGAACAGGAGGTGGCGGCGCCTCCGTATTGAAAACGCGACGAAAACTTCTCTTTTTATTTTTTTCTGGGACGAAAGACAACTTATAGAGCTGGAGTTGGGGGCGGCAGGTGCCTGTGGGCCCCACAAGCCTGCCCACCGCCACCAGGGGGTGTTGGCGGAGCAGGGGCTTGTGGCCCACTGGCCCACCCCCTGAGGTGGAACTTGGCGCAGGTATTTTTGATATTTTCCAAAGCTGCTCCCCGTAAATTTTTAGGACGTTTGGAGAACTTTGATTTCTGCATAAAAATAACACCAAGGCAATGCTGCTGAAAACAGCGTTAGTCCAGGTTAGTTCCAATCATGCAAATTATAGTCCAAAACAAGGGCAAAAGAGTTTGGAAAAGTAGATACGTTGGAGACGTATCAACGATTTAGTATTATTGTGTTATGTATGTTGGTGAACGAATGTTATTTAGAGTCGGAGATGAGATCTCGAACGTCACGAGGTCTCCAGAGTGGTCCGGAGGTCAAGATTTATATATGGGAAGTCATATTTTGGCTACCGGAAAACCTCCAGGTTTGGCCGGTATTGTACTGGGAAGCTTTTAGAAGGTTCCGTAAAGTTACAGAGGAGTCTGTCAGTCCACCAAGGGTTCCGCCACGTACCAAGGGTTTGCATGGGCTGAGGGGAGACACCCTCGCCTTATTGGGACATACACACAAGTCCCTCAAGACCCATGCGGTTGGGAAAGGTGGTAAGTACACCTTTCTATGGAAGGGAAGGAGGAGGACTCGGATTCCACCTCGTCCCCCTTAATTGCGCCCCTAGGGCTTGGAGGGGCTATCCACCACGCCCTTCCACCTATATATATAGGGGAGGGGAGCCCCAAGGGGACACACCAAGCCCTTGGCGCCCCTCTCTCTCCCGTTACTCCGTAGCTCCTCCGTCCTTGTTCTAGTAGCGCTTGGCGAAGCCCTGCTGAACTAGCTCCACCATCACCTCCACCATGCCACCGTGTTGGATGAGAACCCATATACTACTCTGTCCTCGCTCACTAGATAGAGGAGGTGGAGGCGTCCTCAAGCTACATGTGTGCTGAACGTGGAGGTGTCATCCGTTCGGTGCTTGATCGAGATGGATCACGATTGGATCGTGAAGAGTACGACTATATCAAGCACGTAATATACGCTTCGCTCAACGGTTTACGAGGGTACGTAGACACACTCTCCCCTGTCGTTGATATGCATGTCCATAGATAGATCTTGGGTGTTCCCATGCCATGTTCTCCAACATAAAAGCACTCCCGAAGAATGAGAGCCTTCAATCCATTCCATTTTCCTATCATGTTGCTAGACCATCATAAGCTTGTCCCTTGATATCTTGCACATTCAAGTTATTGCAGCTAGAACATCAAGTAAGGACCCTTTATCAGTTGTTGCAGCAGTATCATTAACATGCACTACATCAAGAAAACTATATGTTATAATTTCTTCTTCATTGGCAAATGTAATAGCGAGTACCATTTGCTCTTTTTTGGACTCATCCCTAGCTTCATAAATCACAACAAAACTTGTAATTTCCAATATATTTTCAATTGATTTCTGTAATTTAGGAACAATTATGCTTACAATTTCCTTGTGTACTGGTGTGGAAGTGTACTTTGCATTTCTTGGAGCATTTTCTAACACCACTCCATTGACCTCTTTATTATAAGATGCCAGAATCTTTACCATCTCAAGAAAATTACTTCGATTCGTCGTGCCCTCTAGAGGGACGTACTTGAAAAGTCAACCACCTATAGATGCAATAGTTGCTTAGTATGTAATTTACTTGGCAACTTGAAACATAATAGATTTAGTAATCTGTGCTCACGTGACATCATCAATTGTAGCCTTGACTATGTATCGCAGTTGCCACTATTTTATCACATTGCTTCACAATTACCTCATCTATATGAGACATGTTATTCTTAAGATTTCCATAACATTTAATAGTGAAGTTATGAGTTCAGTTAGGATCACGACACATGTGAGTCCGAAAAGCTCATTCTTTCCCATTATTAACGGTTTTCCAATTTTTTAATCCCATGACTTTGAATGCATCCGAGTCACATCTTCCAATTATCTTTTTGGAATTGATAATGATGGGCATTGATACGTCTCCAGCGCATCTATAATTTTTTATTGTTCCATGTTGTTATATTATCATCCTAATATACTTTTTGGGTCATAATTCACCAATTTATGTTATTTTTGAGCACTAACCTATTAACCCAGTGCACATGGCCGGTTGTCATTTTTTGCGGGTTTTTTTTGGTTTTTGAGGTTTTCAGTACCACACGAAGTCCAATTGCCAAGAAACTTTTTTATGATTTTTTTGGACCAAAAGAAGACCTAAAAGCTTTGGGAGGAGACCTGAAGCCACATTAGGGGCCAACAAGCCAATAGGGCGTGACCACCCGATGGCTTGTGCCTCCCGTTTGGCCCCTCGTGCTCCATTCTCTAGCCTATAAATTCACAAATATTCTAGAAACCCTAAATATCATCGTCAAACACTTTTTACGTTGCCGCAAGTCTCTGTTCCACGATGACCCCATCTAAAGCTCCATTCCGACACTCTGCCAGAGGGGTGAACAATCACGGAGGGCCTCTTCATCAGCCTTGTTGCCCTCATGATGATGTGTGAGTAGATCACCATAGACCTATGGGTCGTAATTATCTTGATGGCTATCTCTCTCTCTTGATCTTCAATATAATGATCATCGCATCTTCGCTTTTATCTATCTGATGTAATTCTTTTGTATGGTGTGTTTGTTGGTATACGATGAATTGTAGGTTTATGTTCACATTATACATGAAAAATATTTGAGTCTTCTCTGGGTTTTATGATTCTTATTTGCATGATCATCATAGCTTCATAATTCTCTCTGATCTATTGAATTGTTTTGGCCAAGTAGTTTGGTATTTCTATAGTGACAGGGGTAAGTTGTAGTGGGTTCAACCTAGCGAGTTTCTATATCCCAGTGAAAGAAGGGGAAAAGTTGTGTCTTTGTGTTGCTGCCATTAAGGATAAAACGATGGGGTTTATTCATATTGGTTGAGTTTACTTTGTCTACATCATGTCATCGTTCTCCAAGCATTACTATGGTTTACTTAATACTCTAGATGCATGCTCGATGGCGGTCGATGGGTGGAGTAATAGTAGTAGGTGAAGGCTGGACTCGGCCTATTTGAATATGGAGGTGATGCCTATATACACATGATCATTTCTGTGAAAATTGCATAACTATCCACTGTTCTATCAATTTCCCAACATTGATTTGTTTACCCACCATATGTTGCTTTCATGAGAGATGCCACTAGAGAACACTATGGCCCCCGGGTCTATTCCCTTATATATTCAGAAAACTTATAATTTCCTCACTGTTATTATATGTCTTTTATTTTATTTTGCAAGTCAAAATTATCTACACACCTCATTTTCTTGCAAATAACGGGATCAAGGGGTTTGACAACCCTCTTTCCCGCGTTGGGTGTAAGTTGTTTGCTATTTTGTGTGCAGCCGCTGAAGATGGTTGAGGATTGATATTCCTATTGGTTCGATAAACCATGGTTTCTTAATCGTGGGAAATACTTAACTGCATTCTCTTGCGATTACCCGTTCCTCTTTGAAGAAAACCCAACTCAAATCACAAGTATCAGGAAGGAATTCTGGCGCCGTTGTCGGGGAACATCATCATCAACTACCAAGCAACTTCACACAAATTATCATTCACTTGTTCTTCTTTTTATTTGCTGTTATATCTAGTTTTCTTCTTAAAAATCAAAAATACAAAAATATTTCTAATTGCTTGCTTGCCTAGTTATGTTATATCTTTTTCACACCAAGACATAAAGTAAATGGAAAAAATTATGATAAATGGATCCTCAGCCACCTGATAATCTTTTTAAGCTTCCTTCTTACTGTAAACCAATAGCTCATACACTGGTGCAGCGATGTGATATACAAACAATTTTTAACCCCTTTCCGCGATAACATTTTAAACTGTTGCCTACTGAGTGTGGGCGATAGGGGGGTACTTCCCACATGACCCAGAAACCGTCGGGGATAGGCCCTCTGGTCACACATGTTGTGCAAAATGAGCTCACGTGCGATCGGGCTAGCCATCGCATACAATCATACAGGCCCAATCGTTTCCGTTCATAAGTACATCCCACACAGTGAATCCCAAAGAGACGTTTCCCTTCGTATGTACATCCCACACAGTCAATCCACAGAACACATTATCGTTTGTATGTACATCCCACACAGTTAATCCAAGAAGAAACGTTTCGTTCGTATGTACATCCCACACGATGAATCCGAGACAAACGTTTCCATTCGCACGTACATCACACACAAATTTCCCCCATCAAATCGTGTGTGATAGCATTGCCATTGCAGATGATACTAACGATTTTATCGTTTGCGCATCACACATGGTGTAGAGGAAACTGTGTGGCATAGGCTCTCCATCATACACACTTTTTATGCGGAAAACGTTTGCGCAAGGTGGCCTAACGCAAACAGTTTTGAAGAGGGAGTCGCGTGTGATTGTTCATTGATCCAACATGTTTTCTTCCTAGAAACTGTGTGTGCTTTCCTCAAAACATCCACCATACCTACATATTATAGCATTTTCATAGCCATTCCGAGATATATTGACATGCAACGCCACCGTTTCGTTTTTTTATGACACACACCGTCACTTCCATATTGCTTATAGAGGCATATTTTGTTCTAGGTATCGAGTTGTAATCTTTGAATTGTAAGTAAATAAAAATGTGATGATTTGCGTTATTAGAGCATTGTCCTGTGTGAGACAAGGATGATGGAAGCTATGATTCCCTCACAAGTAGGGATGAGTCTCCGGACTTTACAAAAAATAAAAGAGCCCAGAGAAGCCCATAAAAAATAAAAGAGACCAAAGATGTCCACCAAAAAATGAGAGAAAGAGAGAAGGGACAATGCTACTATCTTTTTCCACACTTGTGCTTCAAACTAGCACCATGTTCTTCATAGAGAGTCTCCAATTTTGTCACTTTCATATAACTAGTGGAATTTCATCTTTCGCACGAGCACTTAGTTTTATTTGAGCTTTCATACACTTATAGCTCTAGTGAATTTGTTGCATGGCAATCCCTACTCACTCATATTGATATCTATTGATGGGCATCTCCATAGCCCGTTGATACGCCTAGTTGATGTGAGACTATCTTCTCCTCTTTCTTTTTGCAACCTCCACCATATTCTATTTTCACCTATAATGATGTATCCATGGCTCACGCTCATTTATTGCGTGAGAGTTGAAAAGGTTTGAGAACATAAAAAGTGTGAAACAATTGCTTGACCTTCATCGGGGTTGTGCATGATTTAGATACTTTATGTGGGGAAGATGGAGCATAGCGAGACCATATGATTTTGTAGGGATAACTTTCTAAGACCATGTTATTTTGAAAGGAAGCAATTGCCTTGTTAGTATGCTTGAAGTATTATTGTTTTTATGTCAATGTTAGACTTTTGTTTTGAATCTTATGAGTCTGATAATTCATGCCACAATAAAAGAATATTACATGGATAAATATTTTAGGTAGCATTCCACATCAAAAAAATTTATCATTTACCTACTCGAGGACGAGCGGGAATTAAGCTTGGGGATGCTTGATACGTCTCCAACATATCTATAATTTTTTATTGTTCCATGCTATTGTATTATCTGTTTTGGATGTTTTATATGCATTAGTATGCTATTTTATATTATTTTGGGACTAACCTATTAATCTAGACGTTGGAAATATGCCCTAGAGGCAATGATAAAATAGTTATTATTATATTTCCTGTTTCAAGATAATCGTTTATTATCCATGCTATAATTGTATTGGATGAAAAACATAAATGCATGTGTGGATATATAGAAAAAACTATGTTCCTAGTAAGCCTCTAGTTGACTAGCTAGTTGATCAAGGATGGTTAAGGTTTTCTGACCATATGCAAATATTGTCACTTGATGACTGGATCACATCATTGGGAGAATGATGTGATGGACAAGACTCAAACTATAAACATAGCATGTGATCGTTTCATTTTTGTTGCTATTGTTTTCTGCGTGTCAAGTATTCATATTCATTCCTATGACCATGGGATCATGTAACTCACTGACACCGGAGGAATACCTTGTGTGTATCTGATACTTCCATTTTGCATCATGCTTTTATGTTGATATTTATCGCTTTATGGGCTGTTATTACACTTCACGGTACAATACTTATGCCTTTTCTCTCTTATTTTACAAGGTTTACATGAAGAGGGAGAATGCAGGCAGCTGGAATTCTGTTCTGAAAAGGGAGCAGTTTGAGATACCTATTCTACGCAACTCCAAAAGCCGTGAATATCAACGAGGAATTATTTTGAATTTTATAAAAAATACTGGGCGGAAGAAGTACCAGACTGTAGCCGCCAGGAGGCCACAAGCCTGCCAGGCGAGGCCTACCCCCCTGGCCGCGCCTAGGATGCTTGTGGGCCCCCTGTTTCCCCTCTGGCTCCCATCTTTTGCTATAAGGAGGGTTTCGTTCCAGAAAAAAAAATCAGGAGGAGGCTTTCGGAAGAAATCGCCGCCGCCACGAGGCGGAACTTGGGCAGAACCAATCTAGAGCTCCAGCAGGGCCGTCCTACCTGGGAAACTTCCCTCCCGGGGGGATTGTCGCCATCGTCATCACCAACACTCCTATCATCGGAGGGGACTCATCACCATCAACATCTTCATCGGCACCATCTCATCTCCAAACCCTAGTTCATCTCTTGTAACCAATCTCCGTCTCGCAACTCCGATTGGTACTTGTAAGGTTGCTAGTAGTGTTAATTACTCTTTGTAGTTGATGCTAGTTGGATTACTCGGTGGAAGATTATATGCTTAGATCCTTATTCAATACCTCTCTGGTCATGAACATAATTATGCTTTGTGATTAGTCACTTTTGTTCCTGAGGACATGGGACAAGTCTTGCTATAAGTAATCATGTGAATTTGGTATTCGTTCGATATTTTGATGCGATGTATCTTGTCTTTCCTCTAGTGGTGTTATGTGAACGTCGACTACATAACACTTCACCATTATTTGGGCCTATAGGAAGGCATTGGGAAGTAATAAGTAGATGATGGGTTGCTAGAGTGACAGAAGCTTAAACCCTAGTTTATGCGTTGCTTCGTAAGGCACTGATTTGGATCCACTAGTTTAATGTTATGGTTAGACTTTGTCTTAATTCTTCTTTCGTAGTTGCGAATGCTTGTGAGAGGTGTTAATCATAAGTGGGATGTTTGTCCAAGTAAGATCACCACCCAAGCACCGGTCCACCCACATATCAAACTATCAAAGTAGCGAACGCGAATCATATGAACTTGATGAAAACTAGCTTGACAGAAATTCTCATGTGTCCTCGGGAGCGCTTCACCTCCTATAAGAGTTTGTCCAGGCTTGTACCTTGCTACAAAAGGGATTGGGCCATCTTGCTGCACCATTGTTACTATTGTTACTTGCTACGAATCATCTTATCACACAACTATCTGTTACCGATAATTTCAGTGCTTGCAGAGAATACCTTGCTGAAAACCACTTGTCAGATCCTTCTGCTCCTCGTTGGGTTCGACACTCTTACTTATCGAAAGGACTATGATAGATCCCCTACACTTGTGGGTCATCAAGACTCTTTTCTGACGCCGCTGACGGGGAGTGAAGCGCCTTTGGTAAGTGGAATTTGGTAAGGAAACATTTATATAGTGTGCTGAAATTTATTGTCACTTGTCACTATGGAAACTAATCCTTTGAGGAGCTTGTTCAGGGGTATCTTCACCTCGAACGGAAGCACAAGGAGTCGCTCCTCAACCTGCTGCACCTATTGGAAATATTTGTTATGAAATTCCTTCAGGTATGCTATAGAAACTGTTGGCTAATCCTTTTACAGGAGATGGAACATCACATCCCGACTTGCATCTAATCTATGTAGATGAAGTTTGTGGTTTATTTAAGCTTGCAGGTTTGCCCAAGGATGAGGTCAAGAAGAAGGTCTTTCCCTTATCTTTGGGGGATAAAGCATTGACATGGTATAGGCTATGTGATGATACTGGATCATGGAACTACAACTGACTGAAATTGGAATTTCATCAAACGTTTTATCCTATGCATTTGGTACATCGTGATCGGAATTATATCTATAATTTTTGGCCTCGTGATAGAGGAAGTATCGCTCAAGTTTGGGGGTGGCTTAAGTCAATGTTATATTCATGCCCCAACCATGAGCTCTCGAGAGAAATTATCCTTCAGAACTTTTATGCTCGGCTTTCTCATGACAATCGTACCATGCTTGACACTTCTTGTACCGGTTCTTTTATCAAGAGAGATATTGACTTCAAATGGAATTTATTGGAAAGAATTAAACGCAACTCTGAAGATTGGGAGTTTGATGAAGGTAAGGTGTCAGGTATGAATCTCAAGTTTGATTGCGTTAAATCCTTTGTCGAAACAAATACTTTTTGTGATTTAGCGCTAAACATGGACTTGACGCTGAGATAGTAGCTTCATTATGTGAATCATTTGCTGCTCATATTAATCTCCCTAAAGAGAAGTGGTTTAAATATCATCCTCCCTTAGAAGTCAATGTAGTTAAACCCAACCCAGTTGAAGAGAAAGTCATTGCTTATAATAATCCTATTGTTCCTAGTGCTTACATTGAGAAACCACCTTTCCTTGTTAGAATAAAGGATCATTCTAAAGCTTCAACTGTGATACGTAGGGGCTACATTAGAACACCTACACCCCCTGAGCAAATTAGAGTTGAACCTAGCATTGCAATTATCAAAGATCTCTTGTCCGGCAATGTTGATGGCCATGATATTCACTTCTATGAAGATGCTGCTAGAATTGCTAAACCTCATGCTAGAGACAAACATAGGCCTGTTGTTGGCACGCCTGTTGTTTCTGTTAAGATAGGAGATCATTGTTATCATGGTTTATGTGATGTGGGTGCTAGTGTTAGTGCAATACCTCAATCTTTATACGATGAAATTAAAGACGAGATAGCACATGTCGAGATGGAACCTATTGATGTCACTATTCAGCTTGCCAATAGAGATATTATGTGCCCTTTGGGAATTGTTAGAGATGTTGATGTCTTGTGTGGTAAAACTAAGTATCCTGCTGATTTTCTTGTTCTTGCTACCACACAAGATAGCTTTTTTCCCATCATATTTGGCAGACCTTTCCTCAATATTGTTAATGCTCATATTGACTGTGAGAAGCAAACTGTCACTGTTGGCTTTGAAGGAGTGTCACATGAGTTCAATTTCTCCAAGTTTGGTAGACAACCTCATGAAAAATAATTGTCTAGTAAGGATGAAATTATTGCCCTAGCTTCTATTGTTGTGCCTCCTACTGATCTTTTAGAGCAATACTTGCTTGAGCATGAAAAAGATATGCATATGGATGAAAGGAATGAGATAGATAGAGTTATCTTTGAACAACATCCTATCCTTAAGAATAATTTGCCTATTGAACTGCTTGGAGATCCACCCCCACCAAAGGGTGATCCTGTGTTTGAGCTTAAGCAGTTACCTGATACTCTTAAGTATGCTTATCTCGATGAAAAAGAGATATATCCTATTATAATTAGTGCTAACCTTTCAGAGCATGAAGAAAAGAAGTTATTAAAAACTCTGAGGAAGCACCGTGCTGCTATTGGATATACTCTTGACGATCTTAAGGGCATTAGTCCCACTCTATGCCAGCAAAAAATTAAAACCGATCCTAATTCCAAACCAGTTGTTGATCATCAACGGAGATTAAACCCTAAGATGAAAGAGGTAGTAAGAAAAGAAATACTAAAGCTCCTGGAAGCAGGTATTATCTATCATGTTGCTCATAGTGATTGGGTAAGTCCGGTGCATTGCGTCCCTAAGAAGGGAGGTATTACCGTTGTCCCTGATGATAAAGATGAATTGATCCCACAGAGGATTATTACTGGCTATAGGATGGTGATTGATTTTAGGAAATTGAATAAAGCCACTAGGAAAGAGCATTACCCTTTGCCTTTTATCGACCAAATGCTAGAAAGACTGTCTAAACACACACACTTCTGCTTTCTAGATGGTTATTCTGGTTTCTCCCAAATACCTGTTGCGCAATCTGATTAGGAGAAAACCACTTTTACCTACCCTTTTGGTACCTTTGCTTACAGACGTATACCTTTTGGCTTATGTACTGCATCTGCTACCTTTTAAAGATGTATGATGGCTATATTCTCTGACTTTTGTGAAAAGATTGTTGAGGTTTTCATGGATGATTTCTTCATTTACGAGTCTTCTTTTGATGATTTCCTCAGCAACCTTGATCGAGTTTTGCAGAGTTTAAAGATACCAATCTTGTATTGAATTGGGAGAAGTGCCACTTTATGGTTAATGAAGGCATCGTCTTAGGACATAAAATTTCTAAAAGAGGTACTGAAGTCGATAAGGCTAAAGTTGATGCGATCGAGAAAATGCCATGTGACGTCAGCTGTGCTTCCCTGGCAATGGATCCAGAAAAGGGATGATCCTGCAATCTCTGGCGTTAGCTAGACGAATTCTTATGACAACGAACCTTCTCATGTAGCGGCACCAGAAGAATGCTGAAAGCACTCCCCAGTAATGAGACTAGAAGAATGTTGTTGATGGCCCACCAGCGCGTGGGTTCGCAGCAGTTTTCGAGGGTAGAGTATTCGACCCAATTTGTTGATAAGCCCGTCAGGAGGTGAGAGTATACTCTCAAGTATTAGCAGCTGAATTTTTCGGATTCAACCACACCTGAAAGATTAGTATCTGCAAGCACAGTAGTAACAACAAAGTAATATGATAACAACGGTGTCACAAACGATCTGTTGACAACAGACTATTCCTAACGATTGTATCAATGGCGCCTTCATTGCCGCATTGACACAAGTTGTCAGTTCCCGTCAACGGCCGGTGAACCAACAGTGTAGTAGGTAGCAGCAGTGTAACGAGAAATAGTAGTGGCAAGGAACAGCAGTAGTGACAGCAGTAGCAAGTAGCAACAGTAGCAAGCGACAGTAGTAGCAACAGTAGCAGCAGAGCAAAACAAGTAACAGTAGTAGCAACAGTAGTAGCAGCAGCAGAGCAAGACAAGTAACAGCAGTAGGACAAACTCGTAGGCAATGGGTAGGTGATTTGTTTGGATGATATTCATCATGCAACAGCTATAACATGGAGAGATATGTGGCTAGCTCCCGTTCGTCATACGTGCTTAGGGAAAAGAACTTGCATGACATCTATTGTCCATCCCTCCCGTGGCAGCGGGGTCCAAAAGGAAACTACTGGATATTAAGGTTCTCCTTTTAATAAAGAACCGGACCAATGCATTAGCACTTGCTGAACACATGAACTCCTCAAACTATGGTCATCACCGGGAGTGGTTCCGGTTATTGTCACTCCGGGGTTGCCGGATCATAACACATAGTAGGTAACTACAACTTGCAAGATCAGATCTAAAATACACATATATTGGTGACAACATAATAATTTCAGATCTGAAATCATGCCACTTGGGCCCTAGTGACAAGCATTAAGCATGGCAAAGTAGTAGCAACATCAAATCTCAGAACATAGTGGATACTAGGGATCAATCCCCATCAAAACTAACTCGATTACATGATCTCATCCTACTCATCACCGCCCAGGGAGCCTACGAATAGATTACTCACGAACGACCAAGAGCTTCATGGAATTGGAGAGGGAAGAAGGTTGATGATGACGATGGCGACGATTTCCCCTCTCCGGAGCCCAAGACGGACTCCAGATCTGCCCTCCGGATGAAGAACAAGTAGTGGCGGCGCCTCCGTATCGAAAACGCGACGAAAACTTCTCTTCTTATTTTTTCTAGGATGAAAGACAACTTATAGAGCTGGAGTTGGGGGCGGCAGGTGCCTGTGGGCCCCACAAGCCTGCCCACCGCCACCAGGGGGGTGGTGGCGGAGCAGGGGCTTGTGGCCCACTGGCCCACCCCATGAGGTGGAACTTGGCGCAGATATTTTTGATATTTTCCAAAACTGCTCCCCGTAAATTTTCAGGACGTTTGGAGAACTTTGATTTCTGCACAAAAATAACACCAAGGCAATTCTGCTGAAAACAGCGTTAGTCCAGGTTAGTTCCATTCAAATCATGCAAATTATAGTCCAAAACAAGGGCAAAAGAGTTTGGAAAAGTAGATACGTTGGAGACGTATCAACTCCCCCAAGCTTAAAACCTTGCTTGTCCTCAAGCAACTCAGTTGACAAACTGAGAGAGAAAGAATTTTTTTGACAAACTCTGTTTGATCTTGTTGTTGCAACTATGTCTAACTCATAACCAGAATTTCAACAAGATCACATGTTAACCACATAAGCAAATGACACAAAGGTCTCACGGTAAACTAATATCAATGGCATAATCAGCTAACGAACAAATAATAATGAGTTTCAAATACCAACACTTCAATCAAAGCAAGCATGAAGCAATATGAATAGGTGGTATCTCGCTAGCTCTTTCTGAGACCGCAAAACATAAATGCAGAGCACTTTCAAAGATCAAGGGCTGACTAAACATTGTAATTCATAGCAACGAAGATCCAGTCATAGTCATACTCAATATCAATCAAAAGAAAAGCATAAAAATGACAGAGGTGCTCTCTAATTGGGGCTTATATAAGAGGAGGATGACTCGACAAGAAAATAAATAGACAGGCCCTTCGCAGAGGGAAGCATTGATTTGCAGAGGTGCCAGAGCTCAAGCTTTGAAAACAGAGATAATGATTTTGGGTGGCATGCTTTCATTGTCAATGCAATGACCAAGAGTTCTCAATATCTTCCATGCTACTCATACTATAGGCGGTTCCCTAAACGTAAAAGTAAAGTTTTAACTCCCCACCACCAATCAATCACACTCCACGGCTAGCCGAATCCTCGGGTACCGTCCATACTAACATCAATCCGGGGGAGTCTTGTTTTACAGTTATGTTTTCGATTTAAGCATGGAACTGGGCATCCCAAATACCGGCCCCTTTCTCGTGAAGGACTGTGAATAAACACATGTCGAGGATAACACTCCTAACATGGAAGATACCAATAGCCCTCTGTCACCACATGAGCGGTTCGGGCATGCAAAACAGATTTATTTCTTGAAGGTTTAGAGAATGGCACATGTAAATTTACTTGGAACGCAGGTAGATACCGCAAATAGGTAGGTATGGTGGACTCTCATGGAAAAACTTTTGGGTTTATGGAAGTGGATGCACAAGCAGCATTCCCGCTTAGTACAAGTGAAGGCTAGCAAAAGACTGGGAAGCGACCAACTAGAGAGTGCTAACAGTCATCAAGATGCAATGAGTTTGACTAACATTGAATGCAAGAATGAACAGGATATAAATCACCATGAATACAAACATCATAGAGGCTATGTTGATTTTGTTTCAACTACATGCATGAACATGCACCAAGTCAACCCACTTGAAACATTCACAGGAGAATACCATCCTATCATACTACATCATAGTCATCTCAAAATCTATGTTCGCAATCAAGACAAACCATTATAAGCTCTGAGCTAAATAAGCATGGCATCAGAAACTATGATCTCTAAGTTGTCATTTCAAACATGGTTCTCTCACAACAAAGCTAAATCTGGGTCGACAAGCTAGTCATATTTACAAAAACAAAATAGATAGAGTTCATACCAGCTTTTCAGTCTCAGTCACTTCATCATATACCATCATTGTTGCCTTTCCTTTGCACGATCGAACTATGTGAACAATAATAAGCGCATTGGACTAAGCTGAATCTGCAGGCAAACACAAAGGAGAAGACAAAATAATATGGCTCTTTGAAAGCTAAACAGGTAAGCATGTAAGAACCACTAAGCATTGTAACCAATATCTTCTACCTTGACACAAAGAAAAAGAAAACTATTTACACGGCAAAGTTCCCAACAAGCAAAAGAAGAAAGAAAAATCTTTTTGGGTTTTCTGAAAAGGACACAAAACAAGAAAACGAAAAGAAAATAGCATGGATAATACAGTGGCAAAGTGTAAACACCGGCTAACAAACCGAAAGTATAAGCATGAATGTAAAGTCGATGAGAACACGTACTCCCCCAAGCTTAGGCTTTCGGCCTAGCTTGGTCTACTCCCAAGGTGGGAAATAACCAGCTCCAGGATACTCCGGAGCAGAATGTGGATGCCACTGCTGTGTGAGCTTCTCTGGCTCCCATTGATAAACTGGCGTATGGTACTCGACTGGCGGCTTGGGCGCGGACGCCTGTGGTTGGACCAAGCCCCAATATGCGTAGATGTCCGCAGGCATAATAGTGTACCTGCCTGCATGAAGATCAAACAAAGAAGGAGCAGGCAAAGTAATAGTCTCTCGAGTACCCTAACTATACACCAGGTTATAAATCATCCGTCTACTAGCATCTCTATCCAGAAAATCATGGCGAACCATGCTGTCATAATCCAGATATCTCTCAGGGAGAAGCATCTATCCTTCCTCTCCCAGTCTAATCGGTATCTCAAAGTGTCTGGCAAGACGGGTAGCATAGATACCTCCATAGACAACACCCTTGGAACGGTTCAGGTTCAACCGTTGAGCTACTATAGCGCCCAAGCTATAAGTCTTATCGTTATAAAGGCCTTCGCGCAAAACCGCAAGGTCTGGAGAACTAAGTGATCCAGCCTCCCCACGGCCAATCAAACATTTTCCCAAAAATAGTGAGAAGTACCGAAGCACAGGAAAATGTATGCTAGCAATTCTAGCGCGAGACACTCCTCTCTCCTCTCCAACAGCAATAGAACCAATGAAATCCTCCAAGTCCCGTGGACGAGGGTCACGGATATCCCCCACATAAGGTAATTTGCATACATTGCAAAAGTCCTGCAGCGTCATGCACTGGGGAACATCGTATATCATGAACTCAACCATGGGAGGATTCTTCCTCGGATAAAAGTTGAAGCTTTGAACGAAAATATTGGTGAGGAGGAGATATTGTGGGCACTTATCTTCAACGAACGCAGTAAGACCTGCGTTCTCCACCAAGTAATAAAAGTCTTCATAAAGTCCGGCGGCGTGCAAAAATTAATCACTTGGCCACTCGCACGCTCGAACTTCTGTGACTCAAGGGACTCCGTACTTGGGGTGGTTCTTCTCATCCTCCTTGGGGTTACGGCTTGAAGAGCCTCTCAAGAACCTCCTCATCTTTTCCTTTTTCTAGCTCTGAAAAATTCTGAAATTCTTAGAGACTTCGAAAGAGAAGTGAATAAGGATTAACCCTACTTGTAGCAACTACTCCTACTAGTGCCTAGACCCCGTATAACGCGCTAAAACTACTTGGGACCAGCTAAAATCAACTTTTATAGCTCAAGAATAGGGTCACCAAGGTAGCAAGAATACGCGAAGGATAAAGCACTAGAGCAAAAACTAATTGGACCAATGGAGGAGTCACTTACCAAGGAGTAATTTCCCCAAAACAGTTCGGAGAATGGTGCTTTGAGCAAGGAGATCGAAAATCACAGCCAAATGAGCAAGAACACTGGTTTGAGCTGCGAAACAATTTTTTCTGGAGGTGGAAGAAGAGGCTGGGAGCTGGAATGAGTGAAGGGGATGCCTGTGGGCCCCACAAGCTTGCACCTCGCCACGAGGGGGTAGGTGGCGGTGGGGGGGCTTGTGGCCCACTGGTCAGGCCCCCTGACCAGCTCTCAGGCCCCAAAATTTTCAAAAAATCCAGAAAAAAATCATACTAAATTTTCAGGACCATCGGAGAACTTTTATTTTCGAGGTCTTTTTCTCCGGGACGCTAGAACAGAAAACATGAAAAGCTAAACTAATTTCATCATTTTTCATCTAAGCAACAGAAAAGGAAAACTCAAAACAGAGGTATGTGACTCTCTGATTCATCCATTTCATGGTCATCGGAAGAAATTCATCAATGCGGTTGATCAAGTCCTTATGACAAAACCTTCTCGAATCGCAAGAGAGAACGGAGAATTTTCGAATAGCCACTAAGTCACCTCAATGGGGATATGAATCTCCCCATCAAGCAAATAATACTTCATCTTGACACGAGGAATAGGGCATTCAAAGCTCCCAATGAGAATCGATGAAGTCTTTTCAATAGCATTGATGCAATGTACTGGATATCGTTTCTTCGGAAAGTGCATTGCGTGCTCATTACCGTTGACATGGAAAGTGACATTTCCTTTGTTGCAATCTATAACAGCCCCTGCGGTGTTTAAAAAGGGTCTTCCGAGGATGATAGCCATGGCATCGTCCTCGGGAATATCCAAGATAACAAAGTCTGTTAAGATAGTGGTATTAGCAACCACAACACGCACATCCTCGCAAATGCCGATAGGGAAAGCAGTTGATTTGTCGACCATTTGCAGACAAATTTCAGTGGGTGTCAACTTATCCAACTCAAGTCTACGATAAAGAGAGAGTGGCATAACTCTAACACCGGCTCCAAGGTCACATAAGGCAGTTCTTACGTAGTTTCCTTTAATGGAGCAAGGTATAGTGGGCACTCCGGGATCACCAAGTTTCTTAGGAGTTCCACCTTTAAAAGTGTAGTTGGCAAGCATGGTGGACATCTCAAGATCCGGTATCTTCCGTTTATTAGTCACGATATCTTTCATGTACTTGGCATACGGAGACATCTTGAGCATATCAGTTAACCACATCTACAGAAAGACGGGTCTTATCATCTCAACGAAGCGCTCAAAATCCTCATCATCCTTTTTCTTGGATGGCTTAGGAGGAAAGGGCATAGGTCTGTGAACCCATGGCTCTCTTTCTTTACCATGCTTCCTAGCAGTAAAGTCATTCTTGTCGTATCTCTTAGGTTGTGGATTATCAGGATTAACCGTAGGTTCAATCTCCACATCCTCATCATGGCTAGGTTGAGCATTATTATGAACATCACTTTCCACATTGTCACCAGGTTCATGTTCATCACCAGATTGTGTTTCTGCATCAGACGCGGAAATATCATTAGGTTCTTCAGGTGTGACAGTATTTGGTGAACTGGCGTGCAGGTTTCTATCATCCTTCTTCTTCTCCTTAGGATGACTAGGTGTATCAGCATTGATTCCTTGAGAATCTTGATCAATTATCTTAGGATGACCTTCAGGATACAAAGGTTCCTGAGTCATTTTGCCTCCTCTAGTAATGACTCTGACAGAGTTGTCATTCAATTCATTGAGCAGGTAATTCTGAGCTTTAAGTACTTGTTCTACCTGAGTAGTAATCATAGAGGCATGTTTACTCAGAAGCTTCAGAGCATTGACATTTCTGTCTACACAAGCACTTAAATGGCTAAGCATACGAGTACTTTGTTCCAAATGTCTGCTAACATAATCATTGAAACTCTGTTGTTTGGCAACAATGTTGTCAAATTCATCAAAGCATAGGCTAGCAGGTTTATCAAAAGTAATATCACTCTCATCAAACCTACGCAGAGAATTCACTTCTACTACCTGTATCGGGTTATCGAGACCGTGGATCTCTTCAATAGGTGGTAGATTTTTGACATCTTCATATTTAATGCCTTTCTCTTGCATAGATTTCTTGGTTTCTTGCGTATCTTTGGGACTGAGGAATAGAATACCTCTTTTCTTAGGAGTTGGCTTAGGAGGTGGTTCGGGAATAGTCCAAGCATTATCGTTGATCAAGAGATTATTCACTAGGGTCTCGGCTTGTTCTATAGTTCGTTCCCTAAAAACACAACTGGACAACTATCTAGGTAGTCTCTGGAGGCATCGATAAGTCCGTTATAGAGGATATCAAGTATCTCGTTCTTCTTGAGAGGGTGATCAGGTAAAGCATTCTGTAGTTGGACGAGGCTCCCCCAAGCTTGTGGAAGACTCTCTTCTTGGAGTTGAGCAAAGTTGTATATTTCCTGCAAGGCAGCTTGCTTCTTATGGGCAGGGAAATATTTCTCATAGAAGTAATAGACCAACTCCTGGGGACTACGCACACATCCAGGAGCAAGAGAGGTGAACCAGGCTTTAGCATCTCTAGCAGTAGTATCAAGCATAGCATCTCTAGCAGTAGTATCAAGCATAGCATCATCACGCATAGTATCAAGCATCATCAAGCACAGGCGACATATCAAGATTTCTAGCAGGAGGTGAAGTCGCAAACTTACTCATAACTGAAGGTGAATCAAGTGCAGAGCTAGAAGGCAATTCCTTACCTCCCCTCGTAGTTGAGGGCAAGACTTTGGTCTTCGGATCCTTCAGATTCTTCATAGTGATCAGCAGATATAAATCCCAAGTGACTCAGAGAATATAGCAATACCTCCCCGGAAACGGCGCCAAAAAAATGCTGACGTCAGCTGTGCTTCCCTGGCAATGGCTCGAGAAAAGGGTTGATCCTGCAATCTCTGGCGTTAGCTAGACGAATGCTTATGACAATGAACCTTCTCCTGCAGCGGCACCAGAAGAATACTGAAAGCACTCCCCAGTAATGAGACTAGAAGAATGTTGTTGATGGCCCACGAGCGCGTGGGTTCGCAGCAGTTTTCGAGGGTAGAGTATTCGACCCAATTTGTTGATAAGCCCATTAGGAGGTGAGAGTATACTCTCAAGTATTAGCAGCTGAATTAATCGGATTCAACCACACCTGAAAGATTAGTATCTGCAACCATAGTAGTGACAGCAAAGTAATATGATAACAACGGTGTCAGAAACGATCTGTTGATAGCAGACTATTCCTAACGATGGTATCAATGGCGCCTTCGTTGCCGCGTTGACGGAAGTTGTCAGTTCCCGTCAACGGCCGGTGAATCAGCAGTGTAGCAGGTAGCAGCAGTGTAACGAGCAATAGTAGTGGCAAGGAAAAGCAGTAGCAAGTAGCAAGTAGCAGCAGTAGCAAGTAGCAACAGTAGCAAGCGACAGTAGTAGCAACAGTAGCAGCAGAGCAAAACAAGTAACGGCGGTAGCAACAGTAGTAGCAGCAGCAAAGCAAGACAAGTAACAGCAATAGCAACAGTAGTAGCAGCAGCAGCAGAGCAAGATAAGTAACAGTAGTAGGACAAACTCGTAGGCAATGGGTCGGTGATTTGTTTGGATGATATTCATCATGCAACAGCTATAACACGGAGAGATATGTGGTTAGCTCCCGTTCGTCAATGTGATGTAGGCATGCATTCCGTGTGTCGTCATATGTGCTTAGGGAAAAGAACTTGCATGACATCTATTGTCCATCCCTCCCGTGGCAGCGGGGTCCAAAAGGAAACTACGGGATATTAAGGTTCTCCTTTTAATAAAGAACCGGACCAACGCACTAGCACTTGGTGAACACATGAACTCCTCAAACTATGGTCATCACCGGGAGTGGTTCCGGTTATTGTCACTCCGGGGTTGCCGGATCATAACACATAGTAGGTAACTACAACTTGCAAGATCGGATCTAAAACACACATATATTGGTGACAACATAATAATTTCAGATCTGAAATCATGGCACTCGGGCCCTAGTTACAAGCATTAAGCATGACAAAGTAGTAGAAACATCAGATCACAGAACATAGTGGATACTAGGGATCAATCCCCATCAAAACTAACTTGATTACATGATAGATCTCATCCTACTCATCACCGCCCAGCGAGCCTACGAATATATTACTCACGAACGACGAAGAGCTTCATGGAATTGGAGAGGGAAGAAGGTTGATGATGACGATGGCGACGATTTTCCCTCTCCGGAGCCCAAGACGGACTCCAGATCTGCCCTCCAGATGAAGAACAGGTGGTGGCGGCGCCTCCGTATCGAAAACGCAACGAAAACTTCTCTTTTTATTTTTTTAGGATGAAAGACAACTTATAGAGCTGGAGTTGGGGTTAGGCAGGTGCCTGTGGGCCCCACAAGCCTGCCCACCGCCACCAGGGGGTGGTGGCGGAGCAGGGGCTTGAGGCCCACTGGCCCACCCCCTGAGGTGGAACTTGGCGCAGATATTTTTGATATTTTCCAAAACTGCTCCCCGTAAATTTTCAGTTCATTTCGAGAACTTTGATTTCTGCACAAAAATAACACCAAGGCAATTCTGCTAAAAACAGCGTCAGTCCAGGTTAGTTCCATTCAAATCATGCAAATTATAGTCCAAAACAAGGGCAAAAGAGTTTGGAAAAGTAGATACGTTGGAGACGTATCACTATGCCCTACAGATATCAAAGGTATAAGAAGTTTCCTTGGTCATGCTGGTTTCTATAGAAGGTTTATTAAAGACTTCTCTAAGATTTCTAGGCCTCTTACCAATCTCTTGAAAAAGTATATTCCTTTTGTTTTTGACGATGATTTTGAGGAAGCATTTGAAATACTTAAGAAGTCCTTGATAACTGCACCTATTGTTCAACCACCTGATTGGAATCTACCTTTTGAAATCATGTGTGATGCTAGTGATTATGTTGTTGGTGCTGTTCTAGGACAAAGAGTTGATAAGAAGTTGAATGTTATTCATTATGCTAGTAAAACTTTAGACAGTGCCCAAAGAAACTATGCTACTACTGAAAAGGAATTTTCAGCAGTCGTGTTTGCATGTGAAAAGTTCGGATCTTACATTGTTGATTCCAAAGTTACTATTCACACTGATCATGCTGCTATTAAGTATCTCATGGAAAAGAAAGATGCTAAACCTAGACTTATCACATGGGTTCTCTTGCTACAAGAATTTGATTTGCATGTTGTTGATAGGAAGGGTGCTGAGAACCCCGTAGCAGATAACTTATCTAGGTTGGAGAATGTTCTTGATGACCCACAACCTATTGATGATAGCTTTCCTGATGAGCAACTGAATGTCATCAATGCTTCACGTAGTACACCGTGGTATGCTGATTATGCGAATTATATTGTTACCAAATATATACCACCTAGTTTCATATACCAGCAAAAGAATAAATTCTTCTTTGATTTGAGACATTACTTCTGGGATGATCCTCACCTTTATAAGGAAGGAGTAGATGGTGTTATTAGACGTTGTGTACCTAAGCATGAACATGGACAGATCCTACAAAAGTGTCACTCCGAGGCTTATGGAGGACACCATGCGGGAGATAGAACTGCACACAAGTATTGCAATCCGGTTGTATTGGCCTACCCTCTACAAGGATGCCCGTAAGTTTGTCTTGTCTTGTGATGAATGTCAAAGAATAGGTAATATCAGTAAACGTTAGGAAATGCCTATGAATTATTCACTTGTCATTGAACCATTTGATGTTTGGGGTTTTTATTATATGGGACCTTTTCCAAAGTTCAACGGGTATACTCATATCCTAGTTGTTGTTGATTACGTTACTAAGTGGGTAGAAGCTATCCCAAATAGTAGTGTTGATCACAACACCTCTATTAGGATGCTTAAAGAAGTTATTTTCCCTAGATTTGGAGTCCCTAGATATCTAATGACTGATAGTGGCTCACATTTTATTCATGGTGCTTTCCGTAAAACGCTTGCTAACCATAGAGGGGAGGGTCAGTCGCTGGGAGGGTGGCTCGGTCGCTGGGAGGCTGCACGGGGGGATCTGGTAGGGAGACCGACAGGGGAGGGAGATCGAGGGGACTGGGTGGGGCGCTTCGGTAGAGGGGGGTTCCTCTCATGGGGGAGAGAGCGGGGTAGGTGGGGCGGGACTTAGCGGTAGGTGGGACGGGGGTCTCTCGGTCACGGGAGGAAGTGGCGAGGCTAACCGAGAGAGGGAGATGGCATGGATTAGCGGGGGATGTGGGGGGCGGCTGCGGCTGCTGGGAACGAGGGGAGGGGGGCTCGGTCGCTAGGGTTTTCCCGTGCAGGGGTTGGTGGCTTAGCCGGTTGGGCCACTAGGCCCACTTGGGCCAGGGGGTCTCCCACTTGTTTGATTTTTTTTCATTATTATTATTTCTAATTATTTTTATTATCTAATTTTATTTACTTTCTTTTATAATTTATTATATATACTTTTAATTCTTTCTTTTACTTATTTATTTTTATTTACTATCTTTCTTTTATTTATTTGATTTAAAGCTCCACTTTTAATTATATAGGGGTTACCCATAATATCTAAAGTGCTTGGTTTGATATTATAATCCGCTAGGGAATTTTATAACTCCCCGACGTTGTTATCTCAACAACATAAAATCTTTCCTCGTCTGACTTTAATTTTAAGTTTCAATTTCGATTCTGTTTCAACCAACACGAGATCATTGATATAATTAACAATGACGTGGCATCATTAGTGCAGGATCACTGTCGCTTAATTACAATCATCACTGTAGGAAAAGTCGAGGATGTCACAGATGTTTTTCCAAGTAAGGGCAGCACCCAAGCACCGGTCCACCCACATATCAAACTATCAAAGTAGCGAACGTGAATCATATGAACTTGATGAAAACTAGCTTGACAAAAATTTCCATGTGTCCTCGGGAGTGCTTCACCTCCTATAAGAGTTTGTCCAGGCTTGTCCCTTGCTACAAAAGGGATTTGGCCATCTTGCTGCACATTTGTTACTATTGTTACTTGCTACTTGCTATGAATCATCTTATCACACAACTATCTGTTACCGATAATTTCAGTGCTTGCAGAGAATACCTTGCTGAAAACCACTTGTCAGATCCTTCTGCTCCTCGTAGGGTTCGACACTCTTACTTATCGAAAGGACTACGCTAGATTCCCTACACTTGTGGGTCATCAGTATCAAACATCGCAAAGTTACTCGGTGACTATAAAGGTGCTCTACAGGTATCTCCAAAGGTGTCCGTTGAGTTAGCATGGATCAAGACTGGGATTTGTCACTCCGTGTGACGGAGAGGTATCTCGGGACCCACTCGGTAATACAACATCACATATAAGCCTTGCAATAAATGTGACTAAAGTGTTAGTCACGGGATCTTGTATTACGAAACGAGTAAAGATACTTTCCGGTAATGAGATTGAAATAGGTATAGGGATACGGACGATCAAATCTCGGGCAAGTAACATACCGAAGGACAAAGGGAATGGTATACGGGATTATATGAATCCTTGGCACAGAGGTTCAACCGATAAGATCTTCGTAGAATATGTAGGATGCAATATGGACATCTAGGTACCGCTATTGGATATTGACCGGAGAGTGTCTCGGGTCATGTGTGCATAGTTCTCGAACCCGCACGGTCTGCACACTTAAGGTTCGGTGACGTTTCGGTATAGTTGAGTTATAGGTGCTGGTGACCGAAGTTTTGTTCGGAGTCCCAGATGAGATCACAAACGTCACGAGGGTTTCTGGAATGGTCCGGAAACAAAGATTGATATATATGATTGTTTCATTTGGCTTCCGAAAAGATTTTGGGCATTACCGGCACTCTACCGGGAATGACGAATAGGTTCCAGGTTTTTACCGGGAGGGGCCACCCACCCGGGAGAAGACCTAATAGACCCATGGGTGGTGCACCAGCCCTTGGTGGGCTGGTGAGGCCAACCCAATAGGGCTATTTCGGGCAAGATAAAAAATCAAAGGAGAAAAGAAAAAAAGAGGAGGTGGGAAGGAAGGAAGGGACTCCTCCCTCCAAACCGACTTGGAGGAGGATCCCTCCTCCCTCTCGGTCGGCGCCCTAGGGGCAAGCTCCACCCCTTGGATCCTCCTATATATACTTGAGGTTTAGGTATTTTTGAGACACAACTTTTCCACGTGCAACCCTAAACCTCCACTTCATAGTTCTTCCTCTAGATCGGTTTTCTACGGAGCTCGGGCGGAGCCATGCAGGAATAGATCATCACCATCACCGACACGCCGTCACGCTGCCAGAGAACTCATCTACTTCCCCGTCTCTCTTGCTGGATCAAGAAGGTGGAGATCGTCATCGAGTTGTGTGTGTGCTGAACGCGGAGGTGCTGTCCGTTTGGTTCTAGATCGGGACGGATCGTGGGACGACGGTGATTTGAATCACGAAGTTGTTCCACTACATCAACTGTGTTTCTTAACGCTTCCCGCTTAGCGATCTACAACGGTATGCGGATCCGATCTCCCTCTTGTAGATGAACATCACCATGATAGGACTTCGTGTGCGCAGGAAATTTTTTCTTTCCCATGCAGCGTTCTCCAACAATGGCATCACGAGCTAGGTTCATGCGTAGATGTAATCTCGAGTAGACCACAAAAGTTTTTGTGGGCGTTGATGTTCGATTTGTTGCCCTCCTTAGTCTTTTCTCGATTCGGTGGTATTGTTGGATTGAAGCGGCCCGGACAAACCTTACTCGTATGCTTACGAGAGACCGGTTTCACCGACTAACATGCAACTTGATGCATAAAGATGACTGGCGGGTGTCTGTTTCTTCAACTTTAGTTGAATCAGATTTAACCGAGGCGGTCCTTGGAGAGAGGTTAAATAGCAATTTGCACATCACCGTTGTGGTTTTGCGTAAGTAAGATGTGTTCATACTAGATACCCATAGCAGCCACGTAAAACATGCAACAACAAATTAGAAGACGTCTAACTTGTTTTTGCACGGTATGCATGTGATGTCATATGTCCATAGACATGATGTGATATATTGGATGTATGAGATGATCATGTTGTAATAGTTAAATATTGACTTGCACGTCGATGCTACGGCAACCGGTAAGAGCCATAGGGTTGTCTTTAAACTAACGTTTGTGCTTGCAGATGCGTTTACTATATTGCTAGGTTGTAGCTTTAGTAGTAATAGCATAAATAGAAGGACAACCTCGATAGCGGCAAGTTGATGGAGATCAGGATGATGGAGATCATGGTGTGGCGCCGGTGACGATGGAGATCATGTCGGTGCTTTGGTGATGGAGATCAAGAAGCACGAGATCATGGCCATATCATGTCACTTATGAATTGCATGTGATGTTAATCCTTTTATGCACCTTATCTTGCTTAGAATGGCGGTAGCATTATAAGGTGATCCCTCACTTAAATTTCAAGATAAAATTGTGTTCTCCCCGACTATGCACCGTTGCGACAGTTCGTCGTTTTGAGACACCACGTGATGATCGGGTGTGATAGACTCAACATTCACATACAACGGGTGCAAAACAGTTGCACACGCGGAACACTCGGGTTAAACTTGACGAGCCTAGCATGTACAGACATGGCCTCGGAACACAAGAGACCGAAAGGTCGAGCATGAATCATATGGTTGATATGATTAACATAGCGATGTTTACCACTGAAGCTAGACTCAACTCACGTGATGATCGGACTTGAATTAGTGAATTTGGATCATGCAACACTCAAATAACTACAGGAATGTCTATTTGAGTGGGAGTTTATTAGTAATATGATTAGCTGAACTCTAATTATCTTGAACATGGTCTAAGTAAACTTTGCAATATTTTATGTTGTAGATCAATGGCTCACGAAGTAGCAACCCTGAATTTCAATACGTTCCTAGAGAAAGCTAAGCTG
This sequence comes from Hordeum vulgare subsp. vulgare, assembly GCF_904849725.1. Taxonomy (NCBI): domain Eukaryota; kingdom Viridiplantae; phylum Streptophyta; class Magnoliopsida; order Poales; family Poaceae; genus Hordeum; species Hordeum vulgare. The sequence continues at coordinate 563,679,810 of NC_058524.1, read as the reverse complement.
AAAGATGATGGTAGCAACTTTGTAGTCTGGGCTCGTAATCTGAGGCTTATCCTACAAGCTGGGAAAAATAATTATGTCCTTGATGCAGCACTAGGAGATGAACCACCCGCTACGTCTGAACAAGTTATTTTGAACGCTTGCTAAGCACGTAAGGAGGACTACTCAGTAGTTCAATGTGCAGTCTTGTATGGCTTAGAACTGGGACTTCAACGATGCTTTGAACGTCATGGAGCATCTGAGATGTTCCAGGAGTTGAATTTTATCTTTCAGAAGAATGCCCGGATCAAGAGGTATGAGACCTCTATTAAATTCTATGCTTACAAAATGGAGGAGAATTCGTCTGTCGGTGAACATGTGCTCAAAATGTCTGGGTACTCAAACCGTCTAGCTGAGCTGGGGATTGACCTCCCGCAAGAGGCTATCACTGATAGAATTCTTCAATCACTGCCACCTAGCTACAAGAGCTTTGTGTTGAACTATAACATGCAAGGGATGAATAAGTCACCCGGCGAGTTATTTGCGATGCTGAAAGTCGCGGAGTCTGAACTCCGGAAAGAACATCAAGTGTTGATGGTAAATAAGACCACTGGTTTCAAGAAAAGCGGCAAAGGCAAGAAGGGTAACTCCAAGAAGAGCGGCAAAACTGTTGCCCCTCCGACAAAGAAACCCAAGGCTGGACCTAAGCCGGAAACTGAGTGCTATTATTGCAAGGGGATGGGTCACTCGAAGCGCAACTGCCCCAAGTATTTGGCTGATAAGAAGGCGGCCAACGCCAAAAAAGTTATATGTGATATACATGTTATTGATGTGTACTTAACCAACTCTCGTGGTAGTGCCTGGGTATTTGATACCAGTTATGTTGCTCACATTTGCAACTCGAAGCAGGAACTGCGGAATAAATGAAGGCTCGCGAAGTATGAAGTGACGATATGTGTGGGAAATGGTTCCAAGGTTGATGCAATTGCTGTCGGCACGGTCTCACTTCAGTTACCATCGGGATTAGTTATGAACTTAAATAATTGTTATTTAGTGCGTGCGTTAAGATGAACATTATATCTGGATCTTTTTTATTGCGAGACGGTTACTCATTTAAGTCAGAGAATAACGGTTGTTCTATTTATATGAGTAATATCTTTTATGGTCATGCACCCAATGTGAGGGGTTTGTTCATATTGAGTCTTGATTGTGATGACACACATATCCATAACAATGAGACCAAAAGATGTAGAGTTAACAATGATAGCGCCACCTTTTTGTGGCACTCCCGCTTAGGTCACATTCGTGTAAATCGCATGAAGAAACTCCATGCTGATGGGCTTTTGCAGTCACTTGATTTTGAATCACTTGACACGTGCGAACCATGCCTCATGGGCAAGATGACTAAGACTCCGTTCTCCGGAACAATGGAGCATGCAAGTGACTTGTTGGAAATCATACATACTGATGTGTGTGGACCAATGAGTGTGGAGGCGCGCAGCGGATAACGTTATTTTCTCACCTTCACTGATGATTTGAGTAGGTATGGATATATCTACTTGATGAAACACAAGTCTGAAACATTTGAAAAGTGTTGGAAATATGCCCTAGAGGCAATAATAATTAGTTATTATTATATTTCTTTGTTCATGATAATCGTTTATTATCCATGCTATAATTGTATCGATTGGAAACACAATACTTGTGTGGATACATAGACAAAACACTGTCCCTAGAAAGCCTCTAGTTGACTAGCTCGTCGATCAAAGATGGTCAAGGTTTCCTGGCCATAGGCAAGTGTTGTTACTTGATAACGGGATCACATCATTAGGAGAATCATGTGATGGACTAGACCCAAACTAATAGACGTAGCATGTTGATCGTGTCATTTTGTTGCTACTATTTTCTGCATGTCAAGTATTTGTTCCTATGACCATGAGATCATATAACTCACTGACACCGGAGGAATGCTTTGTGTGTATCAAACGTCGCAACGTAACTGGGTGACTATAAAGATGCTCTACAGGTATCTCCGAAGGTGTTTGTTGAGTTAGTATGGATCGAGACTGGGATTTGTCACTCCGTGTGACGGATAGATATCTCGGGGCCCACTCGGTAATACAACATCACACACAAGCCTTGCAAGCAATGTGACTTAGTGTAAGTTGCGGGATCTTGTATTACGGAACGAGTAAAGAGACTTGCCGGTAAACGAGATTGAAATAGGTATGCGGATACTGACGATCGAATCTCGGGCAAGTAACATACCGAAGGACAAAGGGAATGACATACGGGATTATATGAAACCTGGGCACTTAGGTTCAAACGATAAGATCTTCATAGAATATGTAGGATCCAATATGGGCATCTAGGTCCCGCTATTGGATATTGACCGAGGAGTCGCTCGGGTCATGTCTACATAGTTCAAGAACCCGCAGGGTCTGCACACTTAAGGTTCGACGTTGTTATATGCGTATTTGAGTTATATGGTTGGTTACCGAATGTTGTTCGGAGTCCCGAATGAGATCACGCATGTCACGAGGGTTTCCGGAATGGTCCAGAAACGAAGATTGATATATAGGATGACCTCATTTGATTACCGGAAGGTTTTCGGAGTTACCGGGAATGTACGGGGAATGACGAATGGGTTCCGGGTGTTCACCGGGGGGGGGGGCAACCCACCCCGGGGAAGCCCATAGGCCTTGGGGGTGGCGCACCAGCCCTTAGTGGGCTGGTGGGACAGCCCAAGAAGGCCCTATGCGCCATAGGAAGAAAATCAAAGAGAAAAGGAAAAAAAAGGAGGAGGGGGGAAAGGGAAGAAGGACTCCACCTTCCAAACCAAGTTGGATTCGGTTTGAAAGGGGAGACCTTCCCCCCTTGGCTCGGCCGACCCCCTTGGGGCCTCTTGAGCCCCAAGGCAAGGCTCCCCCTCTTCCTCCTATATATAGTCGAGTTTTAGGGCTGATTTGAGACAACTTTGCCACGGCAGCCCGACCACATATCTCCACGGTTTTACCTCTAGATCGTGTTTTTGCGGAGCTCGGGCGGAGCCCTGCTGAGATTAGATCACCACCAACCTCCGGAGCGCCGTCACGCTGCTGGAGAACTCATCTACCTCTCCGTCTCTCTTGCTGGATCAAGAAGGCCGAGATCATCGTCGAGCTGTACGTGTGCTGAACGCGGAGGTGCCGTCCGTTCGGCACTAGATCGTGGGACTGATCGCGGGACGGTTCGCGGGGCGGATCGAGGGACATGAGGACGTTCCACTACATCAACCGCGTTCACTAACGCTTCTGCTGTGCGATCTACAAGGGTACGTAGATCGAATATCCCCTCTCGTAGATGGACATCACCATGATAGGTCTTCGTGCGCGTAGGAAATTTTTTGTTTCCCATGCGACGTTCCCCATCAGTGGCATCATGAGCTAGGTTCATGCGTAGATGTCTTCTCGAGTAGAACACAAAAGTTTTTGTGGGCGGTGATGTGCGTTTTGCTGCCCTCCTTAGTCTATTCTTGATTCCGCAGTATTGTTGGATTGAAGCGGCTTGGACCGACATTACTCGTACGCTTACGGGAGACTGGTTTCATCGCTACGAGTAACCCCGTTGCTCAAAGATGACTGGCAAGTGTCAGTTTCTCCAACTTTAGTTGAATCGGATTTGACCGAGGAGGTCCTTGGATGAGGTTGAATAGCAATTCATATATCTCTGTTGTGGTGTTTGCATAAGTAAGATGCGATCCTACTAGATACCCATGGTCACCACGTAAAACATGCAACAACAAAATTAGAGGACGTCTAACTTGTTTTTGCAGGGTATGCTTGTGATGTGATATGGCCAACGATGTGATGTGATATATTGGATGTATGAGATGATCATGTTGTAATAGTTAATATCGACTTGCACGTCGATGGTACGGCAACCGGCAGGAGCCATAGGGTTGTCTTTAAACTAACGTTTGTGCTTGCAGATGCGTTTACTATATTGCTAGGACGTACTTTAGTAGTAATAGCATGAGTAGCACGACAACCCCGATGGCGACACATTGATGGAGATCATGGTGTGACGCCGGTGACAAGAAGAACGTGCCGGTGCTTTGGTGATGGAGATCCAGGAGCACGTGATGATGGCCATATCATGTCACTTATGAATTGCATGTGATGTTAATCCTTTTATGCACCTTATTTTGCTTAGAACGACGGTAGCATTATGAGGTGATCTCTCACTAAAATTTCAAGACGAAATTGTGTTCTCCCCGACTGTGCACCGTTGCGACAGTTCTTCGTTTCGAGACACCACGTGATGATCAGGTGTGATAGACTCAACGTTCACATACAACGGGTGCAAAACAGTTGCACACGCGGAACACTCGGGTTAAGCTTGACGAGCCTAGCATGTGCAGACATGGCCTCGGAACACATGAGACCGAAAGGTCGAACATGAATCGTATAGTTGATATGATTGGCATAGAGATGCTTACCACTGAAACTATTCTTGACTCACGTGATGATCAGACTTGAGATAGTGGATTTAGATCATGTACCACTCAAATGACTAGAGAGATGTACTTTTTGAGTGGGAGTTCTTAAGTAATATGATTAATTGAACTAATTTTCATGAACATAGTCTAATGGTCTTTGCGAATAACGATGTAGCTTGCGCGCTATAGCTCTACTGTTTTTATATGTTCCTAGAGAAAGTTTAGTTGAAAGTTGATAGTAGCAAACTTAGCAGAGGATTGTCCTCGTTGCTGCGTAGAAGGCTTATGTCCTTAATGCACCACTCGGTGTGTTGCACCTCGAGTGTCGTCTGTGGATGCTGTGAACATCCGACATACACGTTTCTGATGACTACGCGATAGTTCAGTACTAAATACTTAATGGCTTAGAAGCAAGGCGTCGAAGACGTTTTGAAACGTCACGGAACATAAGTGATGTTCTAAAGAGATGAAGTTGTAATCTCATGCTTGTGCCCTTGTTAAGAGGTACGAGACCTCCGACAAGATTCTTTGTCCACAAAGTAAAGGAGAAAAGCTCAATCGTTGAGTGTGTGCTCAGATTGTCTGAGTACGACAATCGCTTGAATCAAGTGGGAGTTAATCTTCCAGATGAGATAGTGATGGTTCTCCAAAGTCACTGCCACCAAGCTGTGAGAGCTTCGTGATGAAATATAACATATCAAGGATAGATACAATGATCCTTGAGCGATTCGCGATGTTTGACACTGCGAAAGTAGAAATCAAGAAGGAGCATCAATAGTTGATGGTTAGTAAAACCACTAAGTTTCAAGAAAGGCAAGGGCTAGAAGGGATACTTCGTGCAACGACAAAACAGTTGCTGCACTAATGAAGAGACCCAAGATTAAACCCAAACCCGAGACTAAGTGCTTCTGTAATGAGGGGAACAGTCACTGAGGCGGAGCAACTCTAGATACTTGGTAGATAAGAAAGCTGGCAAAAGTCGAAAGTAGTATATTTGATATACATGATGTTGATGTGTACTTTACTAGTACTCCAAGTAGCATGAGGGTATTGGATACCGGTTCGGTTGCTAAGTGATTAGTAACACGAAATGAAAGCTACGACATAAACGGAGACTAGCTAAAGGCGAGGTGACGATACGTGTTGGAAGTGTTTCCAAGGTTGATATGATCAAATGTCGCACGCTCCCTCTACCATCGGGATTGGTGTTAAACATAAATAATTGTTATTTGGTGCTTGCGTTAAGCATGAACATGATTGGATCGTGTTTATTGCAATACGATTATTCATTTAAAGAGAATAATGGTTACTCTATTTGCTTGAATAATCACCTTCAATGGTTTATTGAATCTCGATCGTAGTGTTACACATGTTTATGATATTGGTGCCAAAAGATACGAGGTAATGATGATAGTACCACTTACTTGTGGCACTACCGCTTGAGTCATGTTGGTATAAATTGCATAAAGAGGCTCCATGCTGATGGATCTTTATACTCACTTGATTTTGAATCACTAGTGACATGCAAATCATACCACATGAGCAAGGCCTTGTTTTCATTGAGATGAAACAAGATAGTAACTTGTTGGAAGTGATACATTTTGATGTATGCAATCCAATGGGTGCTGAGGCACGCAGTGGATATCATTATGTTCTTACTTCAATGACGATTTGAGTAGACACAAGAGTATTTACTTAATGAATCACAAGTCTGAAGTATTGAAAAGTTCAATTCTGTTTCAGAGTGAAGTTCATCGTAACAAGAGGATAAACTGTCTATGATATGATCATAGAAATGAATATCTGAGTTACGAGTTTTGGTACGCAGTTAAGACAATGTGGAAATTGTTTCGCAGTTCATGCCACATGGAACATCATAGTGTGATGATGTGTCTGAACGTCATAGCCACGCACTATTTGGTATGGCGCATGCTATGATGTCTCTTATTGAATTACCACTATCGTTTATGGGTTATGCATTAGAGACAACCGCATTCACTTTAAATAGGGCACCGTGTATTTCCGTTGAGATGACATAGTATAGACTGAGGTTTAGAGAAATCTAAACTGTCGTTTCTTGAAAGTTTGGGGCTTCGACACTTATGTGAAAAAGTTTCAGTCTGATAAGCTCGAACCCAAAGCGGATAAATGCATCTTCATAGGATATCCAAAACAGTTGGGTACATCTCCTATCTCAGATCCGAAAGCAAAGTGTTTGTTTCTAGAAACTGATCCTTTCTCGAGGAAAGGTTTCTCTCGAAAGAATTGAGTGGGAGGGTGGTAGAACTTGATGAGGTTATTGAACCATCACTTCAACCAGTGTGTAGCAGGGCGCAGGAAGTTGTTCCTGTGGCGCCTACACCAATTGAAGTTAAAGCTGATGATGGTGATCATCGAGCATCGGATCAAGTTACTACAAACCTCGTAGGTTGACAAGGTCGCGTACTACTGCAGAGTGGTATGGTAACCCTGTCTTGGAGGTCATGTTGTTGAGCAACAGTGAACCTACAAGTTATGGAGAAAGCAATGGTGGGCCCGGATTCCGACAAATGGCTGGAGGCCATGAAATCCAAGAGAGGATCCATGTATGAAAACAAAGTGTAGACTTTGGAAGGACTACTTGATGTTCATAGGACTATTGAGTAAAGATGGATCTTTAAAAGGAGGACAGACGATGATGGTGATAAGTCACTATTAAGAAAAGCTCGACTTGTCGCAAAGATGTTTCCGACAAGATCAAACAGTTGACTATGATGAGACTTTCTCACTCGTAGCGATGCTAAAAGTCTGTTAGAATTATGTTAGTAGTTGCTGCATTATTTATGAAATATTGCACGTAGGATGTCAAAACATTGTTTCCTCAACGGTTTCCTTGAACAAACATTGTATGTGATACAACCAGTAGGTTTTGTCGATCCTAAAGATACTAGCAAATATGCAAGCTCCAGCGATCCTTCAATGGACTGGTGCAAGCATCTCGGAGTTGGAATATACACTTTGATGAGATGATCAAAGATTTTGGGTTTTACAAGGTTTATGACAAACTTGTATTTCCAAAGAAGTGAGTGGGAGCACTATAGAATTTCTGATAAGTATATGTCGTTGACATATTGTGGATCAGAAGTAATGTAGAATTTCTGTAAAGCATACAAGGTTGTTTGAAAGGAGTTCTCAAAGGAGTACCTGGATTGCGCTACTTGAACGTTGAGCATCAAAGATCTATGGAGATAGATCGAAAACGCTTAATGGAAGTTTCAAGAGGATGCATGCCTTGACAAGTTTTTGAAGAAGTTCAAAATAGATCAGCAAAGAAGGAGTTCTTGGTTGCGTTGTAAGGTGTGAATTTGAGTAAGACTCAAAACCCGACCACGGCAGAATAAAGAGAATAGATGAAGGTCGTCTTCTATGCCTTAGCTGTAGACTCTAAAGTATGCCATGCTGAGTACCGCACCTGATGTGTGCCTTGCCGCAAGTCTGTTAAGAGGTACACAGAGTGATCCAGGATTGAATCACTGATCAACGGTCAAAGTTATCCTTAGTAACTAAATAGACTAAGGAATTTTTCTCGATTATGGAGGTGGTTAAAGAGTTCGTCGTAAAGGGTTACGTCGATGCAAGCTTTGACACTAATTCGAATAACTATGAGTAGTGAAACGGATTCGTATAGTAGAGTAGATATTTGGAGCATTTCCGAATAGCACGTAGTAGCAGCATCTATAAGATGACATAAAGATTTGTAAAGAACGCACGGATGTGAAAGTTTCAGAACCGTTGACTAAAACCTCTCTCACGCGCAAGACGTGATCAGATCCCAGAACTATATGGGTGTTGGATTCGTTGAAATCACATGGTCATGTGAACTAGATTATTGACTCTAGTGCAAGTGGGAGACTGTTGGAAATATGCCCTAGAGGCAATAATAATTAGTTATCATTATATTTCTTTGTTCATGATAATCGTTTATTATCCATGCTATAATTGTATTGATTGGAAACACAATACTTGTGTGGATACATAGACAAAACACTGTCCCTAGTAAGCCTCTAGTTGACTAGCTCGTTGATCAAAGATGGTCAAGGTTTCCTGGCCATAGGCAAGTGTTGTTACTTGATAACGGGATCACATCATTAGGAGAATCATGTGATGGACTAGACCCAAACTAATAGACGTAGCATGTTGATCGTGTCATTTTGTTGCTACTGTTTTCTGCGTGTCAAGTATTTGTTCCTATGACCATGAGATCATATAAATCACTGACACCGGAGGAATGCTTTGTGTGTAACAAACGTCACAACGTAACTGGGTGACTATAAAGATGCTCTACAGGTATCTCCGAAGGTGTTTGTTGAGTAAGTATGGATCGAGACTGGGATTTGTCACTCCGTGTGACGGAGAGGTATCTCGGGGCCCACTCGGTAATACAACATCACACACAAGCCTTGCAAGCAATGTGACTTAGTGTAAGTTGCGGGATCTTGTATTACGGAACAAGTAAAGAGACTTGCCGGTAAACGAGATTGAAATAGGTATGCGGATACTGACGATCGAATCTCGGGCAAGTAACATACCGGAGGACAAAGGGAATGACATACGGGATTATATGAATCCTTGGCACTGAGGTTCAAACGATAAGATCTTTATAGAATATGTAGGATCCAATATGGGCATCCAGGTCCCGCTATTGGATATTGACCGAGGAGTCGCTCGGGTCATGTCTACATAGTTCTCGAACCCGCAGGGTCTGCACACTTAAGGTTCGACGTTGTTATATGCGTATTTGAGTTATATGGTTGGTTACCAAATGTTGTTCGGAGTCCCGGATGAGATCACGGACGTCACAAGGGTTTCCGGATTGGTCCGGAAACAAAGATTGATATATAGGATGACCTCATTTGATTACCGGAAGGTTTCCGGAGTTACCGGGAATGTACCGGGAATGACGAATGGGTTCCGGGTGTTCACCGGGGGGGCAACCCACCCCAGGGAAGCCCATAAGCCTTGGGGTGGCGCACCAGCCCTTAGTGGGCTGGTGGGACAGCCCAAGAAGGCCCTATGCGCCATAGGAAGAAAATCAAAGAGAAAAGGAAAAAAAGGAGGAGGGGAAAGGGAAGAAGGACTCCACCTTCCAAACCAAGTTGGATTCGGTTTGGAAGGGGAGACCTTCCCCCCTTGGCTCGGCTGACCCCCTTGGGGCCTCTTGAGCCCCAAGGCAAGGCTCCCCCTCTTCCTCCTATATATAGTGGAGTTTTAGGGATGATTTGAGACAACTTTGCCACGGCAGCCCGACCACATATCTCCATGGTTTTACCTCTAGATCGCGTTTCTGCAGAGCTCGGGCAGAGCCCTGCTGAGATTAGATCACCACCAACCTCCGGAGCGCCGTCAGGCTGCTGGAGAACTCATCTACCTCTCCGTCTCTCTTGCTGGATCAAGAAGACCGAGATCATCGTCGAGCTGTACGTGTGCTGAACGCGGAGGTGCCGTCCGTTCGGCACTAGATCGTGGGACTGATCGCGGGACGGTTCGCGGGGCGGATCGAGGGACGTGAGGACGTTCCACTACATCAACCGCGTTCACTAACGCTTCTTTGGTGCGATCTACAAGGGTACGTAGATCGAATATCCCCTCTCGTAGATGGACATCACCATGATAGGTCTTCGTGCGCGTAGGAAAATTTTTGTTTCCCATGCGACGTTCCCCATCAAAAAGTTCAAGCAATTTCATAGTGAAGTTGAAAATCATCGTTGCAAGAAGATTAAGTTCCTACGATCTGATCGAGGGGGTGAATATCTGAGTTACGAGTTTGGTACTCAGTTAAGACAATGTGGAATCGTTTCACAATTGACACCCCTGGAACACCACAGCGTAATGGTGTGTCCGAACGTCATAATCGTACTTTGTTAGATATGGTGCGTTGTATGATGTCTCTTACCGATTTGCCATTATCGTTTTGGGGTTATGCATTAGAGACAGCTGCATTCACTTTAAATAGAGCACCATCATAATCCGTTGAGACGACACCATATGAGCTGTGGTATGGCAAGAAGCCAAAGTTGTCATTTCATAAAGTTTGGGGATGCGATGCTTATGTCAAAAAGCTTGAGCCTGAAAAGCTAGAACCAAAAGCAGAAAAGTGTGTCTTCATTGGTTACCCAAAAGATACAGTTGGGTACACCTTCTATCTTAGATCCGAGGGAAAAGTGTTTGTTGCTGAGAATGGAGCTTTTCTTGAGAAAGAGTTTCTCTCGAAAGAATTGAGTGGGAGGAAGATAGAACTTGATGAGGTGGTGATCAAACGTCGTAACATAACTGGGTGACTATAAAGATGCTCTACAGGTATCTCCGAAGGTGTTCGTTGAGTCAGTATGGATCAAGACTGGGATTTGTCACTCCGTGTGACGGAGAGGTATCTCGGGGCCCACTTGGTAATACAACATCACATATAAGCCTTAAAAGCAATGTGGCTAAACTGTATTACGGAACGAGTAAAAAGACTTGCCGATAACAATATTGAAATAGGTATAGGGATACCGACGAGCAAATCTCGGGCAAGTAACATACCGAAGGACAAAGGGAATGGTATACGCGATTATATGAATCCTTGGCATAGAGGTTCAACCGATAAGATCTTCGTAGAATATGCAGGATCCAATATGGACATCCAGGTCCCGCTATTGGATATTGACTGGGGAGTGTATGAGGTCATGTGTGCATAGTTCTCGAACCCGCACGGTCTGCACACTTAAGGTTCAGTGACGTTTCAGTATAGTTGAGTTATAGGTGTTGGTGACCAAAGTTTTGTTCGGAGTCCCGGATGAGATCAGGACGTCACGAGGGTTTCCGGAATGGTCCGTAAACGAAGATTGATATATAGGATTGTTTCATTTGATTTCTCGAAAGATTTCGGGCATTACCAGCAGTGTACCAGGAGTGACAAATGGGTTCCGGGTTTTTACCGGGAGGGGCCACCCACCCGGCAAAAGACCTAATAGGCCCATGGGTGGTGCACCAACCCTTGGTGGACTGGTGAGGCCAGCCCAATAGGTCTATTTCAGCCAAGACAAAAATCAAAGGAGAAAAAAAAGAGGAGGTGGGAAGGTAGGAAGGGACTCCTCCCTCCAAACCGACTTGGAGGAGGATCCCTCCTCCCTCTCGGTCAGCGCCCTAGGGGCAAGCCCCACCCCTTGGCTCCTCCTATATATAATTGAGGTTTAGGGCTTTTTGAGACACAACTTTGCCACGTGCAACCCTAAACCTCCACTTCATAGTTCTTCCTCTAGATCGGTTTTCTACGGAGCACGGGCGGAGCCCTCCACGAATAGATCATCACCATCACCGGCGCGCCGTCACGGTGCCGGAGAACTCATCTACTTCCCCGTATCTCTTGTTGGATCAAGAAGGCGGAGATCGTCATAGAGTTGTACGTGTGTTGAACGCGGAGCTGTCGTCCGTTCGGTGCTAGATCGGGACGGATCGTGGGACAACGGTGATTTGAATCACGAAGTTGTTCCACTACATCAACCGCGTTTCTTAACACTTCCCGCTTAGCGATCTACAAGGGTATGTGGATCCGATCTCCCTCTCGTAGATGAACATCACCACGATAGGTCTTCGTGTGCGTAGGAAATTTTTTGATTCCCATGCAACGTTCCCCAACACTAGAGCCTAGTGCTAGTTTCTATTTTTTCCATGTTTTTGAGTATTGCACATATAAGGAATATTAAACGGAGTCCAAACGAAATAAAATCTCCGGAATGATTTTTCTTGGACCAAAAGAAACCTGCCACACTTGGAGAAGGGGGCAGTAGACGTGACGGGAGGCGACAAGCCTGCAGGGTGCACCCCTGGCTTGTGGGCCCCGTGCAGCTCTACTAACCCTAATTATTGGCCCATAAATTCCCAAATATTACCCCAATACCATAACGTGAGCACAAAATAGTTTTCCGCTGTCGGGAGCCTCTGTTCCCGTGAGATCCAATCTCGGAGCCTTTTCCAGTAATGTGCAGGAGAGGGAATTGATCACGGAAGGCATCTACATCAACTCCATTGCCCCTTTGATGATGCACGAGTAGTTCGCCACAGGCCTATGGGTCCATAGCTAGTATCTAGATGGCTTCTTCTCTCTCTTTGTTCTTCAATACCATGTTCTTCATGATCTTCATGGAGATCTATTCGATGTAATACTCTTTTACGGTGTGTTTGTCGAGATCCAATGAATTGTGGGTTTATGTTCAGATTTTCTATGAATATTATTTGAATCTTCTCTAAATTCTTATATGCATGATTTCATATCTTAGCAAGTCTGTTCGAGTTATTGGTTTGGTTTGGCCAACTAGATTGGTAATTCTTGCAAAGGGAGAAGTGCTTAGTTTTGGGTTCAATCTTCCGGTGTCCTCACCCAATAACAAAGTAGGGGTAGCGAGGCACGTATTGCGTTGTTACCATCGAGGATAAAAAGAAGGGGTTTTCATCATATTGCTTGACTTTACCCCTCTACATCATGTCATCTTAACTAATGCAGTACTCTGTTCTTCATGAACTTAATACTCTAGATGCACGCAGGAGTCGGTCGATGTGTGGAGTAATAGTAGTAGATGCAGAATCGTTTCTGTCTACTTGACACGGACGTGATGCCTATATGCATAATCATTGCCTTAGATATCTTCAGAATTATTCGCTTTTCTATCAATTGCTCGACGGTAATTTGTTCACCCATCGTATTATTTTCCTTCATGAGAGAAGCCTCTAGTGAAACCTATGGCCCCCGGGTCTATTTTCCATATTATATTTTCAGCTCTATAAACCAAAAATACCAAAAATATATTGCTGCCATTTATTTACTTTTGTTTTACTCTTACTTCTAGCAATCTTTTATCTACCTCTATCAGATCTCATCCTTGCAAATAACTGTGAAGGGATTGACAACCCCTTTTTAGCCTTGGGTGCAAGTGTTTGATTGTTTGTGTAGGTGTTAAGATTGGAGCCTTGCTTGTTCCTCGTACTGGATTGATACCTTGGTGCTCAACAAACTCAGGGGAATACTTATCTACTTTGCTGCATCAGTCTTTCCTCTTCAAGGGAAAACTAACGCAAGCTCGAGAAGTAGCAACGGACCTCCTCAAATGCCCGAGGTCTTCATGAGCAAGCAAGTTGGATGCACACCCCACTTAGCTTCATTTGAGCTTTCATACACTTATATCTCTAGTGCATCATTCGCATGGCAATCCGTACTCCTTGCATTGACATGTACTGATGGGCATCTCCATAGCCCGTTGGTACGCCTAGTTGATGTGAAACTATCTTCTCCACTTTTACCACTTCGATATCTACCACCATATTCTATTCCAACTTATGCTATGACCAAAATAAGACCTGGAAGCTTCGGGAGGAGACCTGAAGCCACACGAGGGCCCACAAGCCAACAGGGCGTGGCCACGGCTTGATGAATTTTTCCACCTCTATGGCCCCTCCTACTCCGTTCTCTAGCCTATAAATTCATAAATATTTCAGAAACCCTAAATATCATCGTCAAATACTTTTTACACCGCCGAAGTCTCTGTCCCACGGCGATCCCATCTAGAGCTCTGTTCCAGCACTCTGCCAGAGGGGGGAATCGTGCATGGAGGGCCTATTCATCAAACTTGTTTCCCCTGTGATGATGTGTGAATAGTTCACCACAAACCTACGGGTCCATAGTTAGTATCTAGATGGCTCTCTCTCTCTCCCCCTCTCTCGTGATGTTCAATACAATGATCATCACATCTTCGCTTTGATCCATCCGATGTAATTCTTTTGTACAGTGTATTTTTGGGATCCGATGAATTGTGGGTTTATGTTCAGATTATTCATCGAAAATATTTGAGTCTTCTCTGAGTTTTATGATTCTTATTTGCATGATCAGCATAGCTTCGTAATTCTCTTCGATCTATTGATTTTCTTTGGCCAAGTAGTTTGGTATTTCTTCAGTGAGAGGGGTGCGTTGTAGTGGGTTCAACCTGGCGAGTTTCTATATCCTAGTGACAGAAGGGTACAAGTTGTGTCTTTGTGTTGCTCCCACTAAGGATAAAATGATGGAGTTTATTCATATTAGTTGAGTTTACTTTGTCTACATCATGTCATTGTTCTCCAAGATTTACTCTGTTTTACTTAATACTCTAGATGCATGCTGGATAGTGCTTAGTGAGTGGAGTAATAGTAGTAGGTACAGGCAGGAGCCTGCCTATTTGCTTACGGACGTGATGCATATATACACATGATCATTGTCATGGAAATCGCATAACTATCTGTTGTTCTATCAGTTGCCCAACAGTAATTTGTTTACCCACCATATGTTTCTTTCTTGAGAGATGCCACTAGAGAACACTATGCCCCCGGGGTCTATTCACTTATATATTCAGAAAAATTATAATTTCCTCGCTTTTATTATTTATCTTTTATTTTATTTTTCAAGTCATAATTACTACAATTATCTGCACACCTCATTTGCTTGCAAATAACGAGATCTAGGGGAGTGACAACCCTCTTGCCCGCGTTGGGTGCAAGTTGTTTTCTCTTTTGTGTGCAGCTACTGAAGACGGTTGAGGATTGATATTCCTATTGGTTCGATAAAACTTGGTTTCTATATCGAGGGAAATACTTACCCGCATTATGATGCGATTACCCGTTGCTCTTCACCAAAAATCCAACGCAAATCACAAGTATCACGCATCCATTCCAACAAATGGGTATTCATCTCGTTCCAGACTTGGTTGATATACGCCATTAGATATATAGAAACACCAAGCTTCGTCTTTCTTGGCAGGTGGGAGTAGCCAAATTTGAAGATGTTTCTAGGGTCTTTAATGTTGGGGAACGTCGCAAGGGAAACAAAAAATTTCCTACGCGCACGAAGACCTATCATGGTGATGTCCATCTACGAGAGGGGATGTGTGATCTACGTACCCTTGTAGACCGTACAGCAGAAGCGTTAGTGAACGCGGTTCATGTAGTGGAACGTCCTCACGTCCCTCGATCCGCCCCGCGAATTATCCCGCGATCAGTCCCACGATCTAGTGCCGAACGGACGGCACCTCCGCGTTCAGCACACGTACAGCTCGACGATGATCTCGGCCTTCTTGATCCAGCAAGAGAGACGGAGAGGTAGAAGAGTTCTCCGGCAGCGTGACGGTGCTCCGGAGGTTGGTGATGATCTTGTCTCAGCAGGGCTCCGCCCGAGCTCCGCCCGAGCTCCGCAGGAACGCGATCTAGAGGAAAAACCGTGGAGGTATGTGGTCGGGCTGCCGTGGAAAAGTCGTCTCAAATCAGCCTAAAACCTCCGTATATATAGGTGGGAGAGGGGGGCCTTGCCTTGGGGCTCAAGGAGCCCCAAGGGGGTCGGCCGAGCCAAGGGGGAAGGTCTCCCCCTCCCAAACCGAGTCCTACTTGGTTTGGAAGGTGGAGTCCTTCTTCCCTTTCCCACCTCCTCTTTTTTTTCTTTGATTTTTCTTCCAATGTGCATAGGGTCCTTTTGGGCTGTCCCACCAGCCCACTAAGGGCTGGTGCGCCACCCTCAAGGCCTATGGGCTTCCCCGGGGTGGGTTGCCCCCCCCCCCCCGGTGAACTCCCGGAACCCATTCGTCATTCCCGGTACATTCCCGGTAACTCCGAAAACCTTTCGGTAATCAAATGAGGTCATCCTATATATCAATCTTCGTTTCCGGACCATTCCGGAAACCCTCGTGACGTCCGTGATCTCATCCAGGACTCCGAACAACATTCGGTAACCAACCATATAACTGAAATACGCATAAAACAACGTCAAACCTTAAGTGTGCAGATCATGTGGGTTCGAGAACTATGTAGACATGACCCGAGAGACTCCTCGGTCAATATCCAATAGCCGGACCTGGATGCCCATATTGGATCCTACATATTCTACGAAGATCTTATCGTTTGAACCTCAGTGCCAAGGATTCATATAATCCCGTATGTCATTCCCTTTGTCCTTCGGTATGTTACTTGCCCGAGATTCGATCGTCAGTATCCGCATACCTATTTCAATCTCGTTTACCGGCAAGTCTCTTTACTCGTTCCGTAATACAAGATCCCGCAACTTACACTAAGTCACATTGCTTGCAAGGCTTGTGTGTGATGTTGTATTACCGAGTGGGCCCCGAGATACCTCTCCGTCACACGGAGTGACAAATCCCAGTCTTGATCCATACTAACTCAACGAACACCTTCGGAGATACCTGTAGAGCATCTTTATAGTCACCCAGTTACGTTGCGACGTTTGATACACACAAAGTATTCCTCCGGTGTTAGTGAGTTATATGATCTCATGGTCATAGGAACAAATACTTGACACGCAGAAAACAGTAGCAACAAAATGACACGATGAACATGCTACGTCTATTAGTTTGGGTCTAGTCCATCACATGATTCTCCTAATGATGTGATCCAGTTATCAAGAAACAACACCTTGTTCATAATCAGAAGACACTCACTATCTTTGATCAACTGGCTAGCCAACTAGAGGCTTGCTAGGGATAGTGTTTTGTCTATGTACCCACACATGTAAATGAGTCTTCATTCAATACAATTATAGCATGGATAATAAACAATTATTTTGGTACAGGAATTATAATAATAACTATATTTATTATTGCCTCCAGGGCATAATTCCAACATGAACTCCCGCAAGAGGCTATCACTGATAGAATCCTTCAATCACTGCCGCCAAGCTATAAAGGCTTTGTGGTGAACTACAACATGCAAGGGATGAACAAGTCACCCGGCGAGTTGTTTGCGATGTTGAAAGTCGCAGAGTCTGAACTCCGTAGAGAGCATCAAGTGTTGATGGTGAATAAGACCACTAGTTTCAAGAGAAACGGCAAAGGCAAGAAGGGCAATTCAAAGAAGAGCGGCAAGCCTGTTGCCAATCCGACGAAGAAACCCAAAGCTGGACCTAAGCCTAAAACAGAGTGTTACTATTGCAAGGGTATGGGTCACTGGAAGCGCAATTGCCCCAAGTATCTGGCAGATAAGAAGGCGGCCAAAGAAAAATCAGGTATATTTGATATACATGTTATTGATGTGTACTTAACCGGCTCTCGTAGTAGTGCCTGGGTATTCGATACCGGTTCTGTTGCTCATATTTGCAACTAGAAACAGGAACTGCGGAATAGACGAAGGCTGGCGAAAGATGAAGTGACGATGCGCGTAGGAAATGGTTCCAAGGTTGATGCAATCGCCGTCGGCACAGTTTCACTTCAGTTACCATTAGGATTAGTTATGAACTTGAATCATTGTTATTTAGTGCCTGCGTTGAGCATGAACATTATATCTGGATCTTGTTTATTGCGAGACAGTTACTCTTTTAAGTCAGAGAATAATGGTTGTTCTATTTCTATGAGTAACATCCTTTATGGTCATGCACCCAATGTGAGAGGATTGTTCATATTGAATCTTGATAGCGATACACACATACATAACATTGAGACCAAAAGAGTTAGAGTTAACAATGATAGCGCCATATTTTTGTGGCACTGCCGCTTAGGTCATATTCGTGTAAAGCGCATGAAGAAACTCCATGCCGATGGACTTTTGGAGTCACTTGACTTTGATTCACTTGACACGTGCGAACCATGACTCATGGGCAAGATGACTAAAACTCCACTCTCCGGAACAACGGAGCGTGCAAGTGACTTGTTGGAAATCATACATACCGATGTGTGTGGTCCGATGAGCGTAGAGGCACGCGACGGATATCGTTATTTTCTCACCTTCACTGACGATTTGAGTATATATGGTTATGTATACTTAATGAAGCACAAGTCTGAAACATTTGAAAAGTTCAAGCAATTTCAGAGTGAAGTTGAAAATCATCGTAACAAGAAGATCAAGTTCCTACGGTCTGATCGTGGGGGTGAATATCTGAGTTTCGAGTTTGGTGCTCACTTAAGACAATGTGGAATTGTTTCACAGTTGACACCGCCCGGAACACCACAGCGTAATGGTGTGTCCGAACGTCGTAATCGTACTTTATTAGAGATGGTGCGATCTATGGTTTTTGGAATTACCGGGAATGTACCGGGAATGACGAATGGGTTTCGGGACTTCACCGGGGGGCAACCCACCCGGGGGAAGCCCATAGGCCTTGAGGGTGGCGCACCAGACCTTAGTGGGCTGGTGGGACAGCCCAAAAGGACACTATGCGCATTGGAAGAAAAATCAAAGAGAAAAAGAAAAAAAAGGAGGAGGTGGGAAAGGAAAGAAGGACTCCACCCAACAAACCAAGTAGGACTCGGTTTGGGGGGGAGACCTTCCCCCCTTGGCTCGGCCGACCCCCTTGGGGCTCCTTGAGCCCCAAGGCAAGGCTCCCCCTCTCCCACCTATATATACGGAGGTTTTAGGGCTGATTTGAGACGACTTTTCCACGGCAGCCCGACCACATACCTCCACGGTTTTTCCTCTAGATCGCGTTTCTGCGGAGCTCGGGCGGAGCCCTGCTAAGACAAGATCATCACCAACCTCCGGAGCGCCGTCACGCTGCCGGAGAACTCTTCTACCTCTCCGTCTCTCTTGCTGGATCAAGAAGGCCGAGATCATCGTCGAGTTGTACGTGTGCTGAACGCGGAGGTGCCGTCCGTTCGGCACTAGATCGTGGGACGGTTCGCGGGGCGGATCGAGGGACGTGAGGACGTTTCACTACATCAACCGCGTTCACTAACGCTTCTGTTGTGCGATCTACAAGGGTACGTAGATCGAATATCCCCTCTCGTAGATGGACGTCACCATGATAGGTCTTCGTGCGCGTAGGAAACTTTTTGTTTCCCATGCGACGTTCCCCATCAGTGGCATCATGAGCTAGGTTCATGCGTAGATGTCTTCTCGAGTAGAACACAAAAGTTTTTGTGGGCAGTGATGTGTGTTTTGCTGCCCTCCTTAGTCTTTTCTTGATTCCGTGGTATTGTTGGATTGAAGCGGCTTGGACCAACATTACTCGTACGCTTACGAGAGACTGGTTTCATCGTTACGAGTAACCCCGTTGCTCAAAGATGACTGGCAAGTGTCAGTTTCTCCAACTTTAGTTGAATCGGATTTGACCGAGGAGGTCCTTGGATGAGGTTGAATAGCAATTCATATATCTCCATTGTGGTGTTTGCGTAAGTAAGATGCGATCCTACTAGATACCCATGGTCACCACGTAAAACATGCAACAACAAAATTAGAGGACGTCTAACTTGTTTTTGCAGGGTATGCTTGTGATGTGATATGGCCAACGATGTGATGTGATATATTGGATGTATGAGATGATCATGTTGTAATAGTTAATATTGACTTGCACGTCGATGGTACGGCAACCGGCAGGAGCCATAGGGTTGTCTTTATACTAATGTTTGTGCTTGCAGATGCGTTTACTATTTTGCTAGGATGTAGCTTTAGTAGTAATAGCATGAGTAGCACGACAACCCCGATGGCGACACGTTGATGGAGATCACGGTGTGGCGCCGGTGACAAGAAGATCGTGCCGGTGCTTTGGTGATGGAGATCAAGGAGCACGTGATTATGGCCATATCATGTCACTTATGAATTGCATGTGATTTTAATCCTTTTATGCACCTTATTTTGCTTAGAACGACGGTAGTATTATGAGGTGATCTCTCACTAAAATTTCAAGACGAAATTGTGTTCTCCCCGACTGTGCACCGTTGCTACAGTTCGTCGTTTCGAGACACCACGTGGTGATCGGGTGTGATAGACTCAATGTTCACATACAACGGGTGCAAAACAGTTGCGCACGCGGAACACTCGGGTTAAATTTGACGAGCCTAGCATGTGCAGACATGGCCTCGGAACACATGAGACCGAAAGGTTGATCATGAATCATATAGATGATATGATTAGCATAGGGATGCTTACCACTGAAACTATACTCAACTCAAGTGATAATCGGACTTGAGCTAGTGTAAGTGGATCATGAACCACTCAAATGACTAGAGAGATGTACTTTTTGAGTGGGAGTTTAGTGAATAATTTGATTAAGTTAAACTCTAATTATCTTGAACATAGTCTAAGTCCACTTTGAATATATTTGTGTTGTAGATCATGGCTCACGCGATAGTCATCCTGAATTTTAATACGTTCCTAGAGAAAGCTAAGTTGAAAGATGATGGAAGCAACTTTGTAGACCGGGCTCGTAATCTTAAGCTAATGTTACAAGCTGGGAAGAAGGATTATGTCCTTAATGCTGCGCTAGGAGATGAACCACCCGCTACGGCTGATCAGGATGTTAAGAACGCTTGGTTAGCACGTAAGGAGGACTACTCAGTAGTTCAATGTGCAGTCTTGTATGGCTTAGAACCGGGACTTCAACGTCGCTTTGAGCGTCATGGAGCATTTGAGATGTTCCAGGAATTGAAGTTTATCTTTCAGAAGAACGCCCGGATCGAGAGGTATGAGACCTCCGATAAATTCTATGCCTGCAAGATGGAGGAGAACTCGTCTGTCAGTGAACATGTGCTCAAAATGTCTGGGTACTCAAACCGTCTAGCTGAGCTGGGGATTGAACTCCCGCAAGAGGCTATCACTGATAGAATCCTTCAATCACTGCCGCCAAGCTATAAAGGCTTTGTGTTGAACTACAACATGCAAGGGATGAACAAGTCACCCGGCGAGTTGTTTGCGATGCTGAAAGTCGCAGAGTCTGAACTCCGTAAAGAGCATCAAGTGTTGATGGTGAATAAGACCACTAGTTTCAAGAGAAACGGCAAAGGCAAGAAGGGCAATTCAAAGAAGAGCGGCAAGCCTGTTGCCAATTCGACGAAGAAACCCAAAGCTGGACCTAAGCCTGAAATAGAGTGTTACTATTGCAAGGGCATGGGTCACTGGAAGCGCAATTGCCCCAAGTATCTGGCAGATAAGAAGGCGGCCAAAGAAAAATCAGGTATATTTGATATACATGTTATTGATGTGTACTTAACCGGCTCTCGTAGTAGTGCCTGGGTATTCGATACCGGTTCTGTTGCTCATATTTGCAACTCGAAACAGGAACTACGGAATAGACGAAGGCTGGCGAAAGATGAAGTGACGATGCTCGTAGGAAATGGTTCCAAGGTTGATGCAATCGCCGTCGGCACAGTTTCACTTCAGTTACCATCAGGATTAGTTATGAACTTAAATCATTGTTATTTAGTGCCTGCGTTGAGCATGAACATTATATCTGGATCTTGTTTATTGCGAGACGGTTACTCTTTTAAGTCAGAGAATAATGGTTGTTCTATTTCTATGAGTAACATCTTTTATGGTCATGCACCCAATGTGAGAGGATTGTTCATATTGAATCTTGATAGTGATACACACATACATAACATTGAGACCAAAAGAGTTAGAGTTAACAATGATAGCGCCATATTTTTGTGGCACTGCCGCTTAGGTCATATTGGTGTAAAGCGCATGAAGAAACTCCATGTCGATGGACTTTTGGAGTCACTTGACTTTGATTCACTTGACACGTGCGAACCATGCCTCATGGGCAAGATGACTAAAACTCCGTTCTCCGGAACAATGGAGCGTGCAAGTGACTTGTTGGAAATCATACATACCGATGTGTGTGGTCCGATGAGCGTAGAGGCACGCGGCGGATATCGTTATTTTCTCACCTTCACAGACGATTTGAGTAGATATGGTTATGTCTACTTAATGAAGCACAAGTCTGAAACATTTGAAAAGTTCAAGCAATTTCAGAGTGAAGTTGAAAATCATCGTAACAAGAAGATCAAGTTCCTACGGTCTGATCGTGGGGGTGAATATCTGAGTTTCGAGTTTTGTGCTCACTTAAGACAATGTGGAATTGTTTCACAATTGACACCGCCTGGAACACCACGCCGTAATGGTGTGTCCGAACGTCGTAATCGTACTTTATTAGAGATGGTGCGATCTATGATGTCTCTTACCGATTTGCCGTTATCGTTTTGGGGTTATGCAGTAGAAACTGCTGCATTCACTTTAAATAGGGCACCATCAAAATCCGTTGAGACGACACCATACGAACTGTGGTATGGCAAAAGGCCAAAGTTGTCGTTTCTTAAAGTTTGGGGATGTGATGCTTATGTCAAAAAGCTTCAGCCTGAAAAGCTGGAACCCAAAGCGGAAAAGTGCGTCTTCATAGGTTACCCAAAAGAGACAGTTGGGTACACCTTCTATCTCAAATCCGAGGGCAAAGTGTTAGTTGCTAAAAACGGAGCTTTTCTCGAGAAGGAGTTTCTCTCGAGAGAATTGAGTGGGAGGAAGATAGAACTTGACGAGGTTGTCGAACCTCTCATCCCTCTGGATGGTGGTGCAGGGCAAGGGGAAACCTCTGTCGTTGCGACGCCGGTTGAGGAAGAAGTTAATGATAATGATCATGAAACTCCGGTTCAAGTTTCTGTCGAACCACGCAGGTCGACGAGAGCACGTGCTGCTCCAGAGTGGTACGGTAATCCCGTCTTATCAATCATGTTGTTGGACAACAATGAACCTGCAAATTATGAAGAAGCAATGGTGGGCCCAGATTCCAATAAATGGCTAGAAGCCATGAAGTCCGAGATAGGATCCATGTATGCGAACAAAGTGTGGACTTTGGAGATACTTCCTGAGGGCCGCAAGGCTATTCAGAACAAATGGATCTTTAAGAGGAAGACGGACGCTGACGGCAATGTGACCGTTTATAAAGCTCGACTTGTGGCAAAGGGTTTTTCACAAGTTCAAGGAGTTGACAACGATGAGACATTCTCACCCGTAGCGATGCTTAAGTCCGTCAGAATCATGTTAGCAATAGCTGCATTTTTCGATTATGAAATCTGGCAGATGGATGTCAAAACGGCGTTCCTTAACGGTTCCTTAAGGAAGATTTGTATATGATGCAACCCGAAGGTTTTGTCGATCCTAAGAATGCTAACAAGGTGTGCAAGCTCCAGCGATCCATTTATGGACTGGTGCAAGCATCTCGGAGTTGGAACAAACGCTTTGATGAGGTAATCAAAGCATTTGGGTTTATTCAAGTGGTTGGAGAATCTTGTATTTACGAGAAAGTGAGTGGGAGCTCTGTGGCGTTTCTAATATTATATGTGGATGACATATTGCTGATTGGAAACAACGTAGAGTTTTAGGAGAGCATAAAGGATTACTTGAATAAAAGTTTCTCCATGAAGGACCTAGGAGAAGCTGCTTACATTCTAGGCATTAAGATCTATAGGGATAGATCAAAACGCCTGATAGGACTTTCACAAAGCACATACCTTGATAAAGTTTTGAAGAGGTTCAAAATGGAATAGTCCAAGAAGGGGTTCTTGCTAGTTTTACAAGGTACGAGATTGAGTAAGACTCAGTGCCTAGCAACTGATGAGGATAGAGAGCATATGCGCTCCGTCCCCTATGCTTCAGCCATAGGCTCTATCATGTATGCAATGTTGTGGACTAGACCGGACGTTAGCCTGGCCATAAGTATGGCAGGTGGGTTCCAGAGTAATCCAGGAGTGGATCACTGGACGGCGGTCAAGAATATCCTGAAGTACCTGAAAAGGACTAAGGAGATGTTTCTCGTGTATGGAGGTGACGAAGAGCTCGCCGTAAAAGGTTACGTCGATGCAAGCTTTGACACAGATCCGGACGACTCTAAGTCGCAAACCAGATACGTATTTATTCTTAATGGGGGTGCGGTAAGCTGGTGCAGTTCCAAGCAAAGCGTCGTAGCAGATTCTACATGTGAAGCGGAGTATATGGCTGCCTCGAAGGCGGCTAAGGAGGGTGTCTGGATGAAGCAGTTCATGACGGATCTTGGAGTAGTGCCAAGCGCACTAAATCCAATAACCTTGTTCTGTGACAACACGGGTGCCATTGCCTTAGCAAAGGAACCGCGGTTTCACAAGAAGTCCAGACACATCAAACGACGCTTCAACCTCATCCGCAACTACGTCGAAGGGGAGGACGTAAATATATGCAAAGTGCACACGGATCTGAATGTAGGAGACCCGCTGACTAAACCTCTTCCACGGCCAAAGCATGATCAACACCAGAACTGTATGGGTGTTAGATTTATTACAATGTAATTCGCATGATGATGTGAGGGCTAGATTATTGACTCTAGTGCAAGTGGGAGACTGTTGGAATTATGCCCTAGAGGCAATAATAAATATAGTTATTATTATAATTCTTGTATCAAGATAATCGTTTATTATCCATGCTATAATTGTATTGAATGAAGACTCATTTACATGTGTGGGTACATAGACAAAACACTATCCCTAGCAAGCCTCTAGTTGGCTAGCCAGTTGATCAAAGATAGTCAGCGTCTTCTGATTACGAACAAGGTGTTGTTGCTTGATAACTAGATCACGTCATTAGGAGAATCACGTGATGGACTAGACCCAAACTAATAGACGTAGCATGTTGATCGTGTCATTTTGTTGCTACTGTTCTACATGTCAAGTATTTGTTCCTATGACCATGAGATCATATAACTCACTAACACCGGAGGAATACTTTGTGTGTATCAAACGTCGGAACATAACTGGGTGACTATAAAGATGCTCTACAGGTATCTCCGAATGTGTTCGTTGAGTTAGTATGGATCAAGACTGGGATTTGTCACTCCGTGTGACGGAGAGGTATCTCGGGGCCCACTCGGTAATACAACATCACACACAAGCCTTGCAAGCAATGTGACTTAGTGTAAGTTGCGGGATCTTGTATTACGGAACGAGTAAAGAGACTTGCCGGTAAACGAGATTGAAATAGGTATGCGGATACTGACGATCGAATCTCGGGCAAGTAACATACCGAAGGACAAAGGGAATGACATACGGGATTATATGAATCCTTGGCACTGAGGTTCAAACGATAAGATCTTCGTAGAATATGTAGGATCCAATATGGGCATCCAGGTCCCGCTATTGGATATTGACCGAGGAGTCTCTCGGGTCATGTCTACATAGTTCTCGAACCCGCAGGGTCTGCACACTTAAGGTTCGACGTTGTTTTATGCGTATTTGAGTTATATGGTTGGTTACCGAATGTTGTTCGGAGTCCCGGATGAGATCAGGACGTCACGAGGGTTTCCGGAATGGTCCAGAAACGAAGATTGATATATAGGATGACCTCATTTCATTACCGGAAGGTTTTCAGAGTTACCGGGAATGTACCGGGAATGACGAATGGGTTTCGGGAGTACACCGGGGGGCAACCCACCCCGGGGAAGCCCATAGGCCTTGAGGGTGGCGCACCAGCCCTTAGTGGGCTGGTGGGACAGCCCAAAAGGACCCTATGCGCATTGGAAGAAAAATCAAAGAGAAAAAGAAAAAAAATGGAGGAGGTGGGAAAGGAAAGAAAGACTCCACCCACCAAACCAAGTAGGACTCGGTTTGGGGGGGAGACCTTCCCCCCTTGGCTCGGCCGACCCCCTTGGGGCTCCTTGAGCCCCAAGGCAAGGCTCCCCCTCTCCCACCTATATATACGGAGGTTTTAGGGCTGATTTGAGACGACTTTTCCACGGCAGCCCGACCACATACCTCCATGGTTTTTCCTCTAGATCGCGTTTCTGCAGAGCTCGGGGGGAGCCCTGCTGAGACAAGATCATCACCAACCTCCGTAGCGCCGACACGCTGCCGGAGAACTCTTCTACCTCTCCGTCTCTCTTGCTGGATCAAGAAGGCCGAGATCATCGTCGAGTTGTACGTGTGCTGAACGCGGAGGTGCCGTCCGTTCGGCACTAGATCGTGGGACTGATCGCGGGATAGTTCGCGGGGCGGATCGAGGGACGTGAGGACGTTCCACTACATAAACCGTGTTCACTAACGCTTCTGCTGTACGGTCTACAAGGGTACGTAGATCACTCATCCCCTCTCATAGATGGACATCACCATGATAGGTCTTCGGGCGCGTAGGAAATTTTTTGTTTCCCATGCGACGTTCCCCAACAGTTCAATCCCCAGCTCAGCTAGACGGTTTGAGTACCCCAGACATTTTGAGCACATGTTCACTGACAGACGAGTTATCCTCCATCTTGCAAACATAGAATTTATTGGAGGTCTCATACCTCTCGATCCGGGCGTTCTTCTGAAAGATAAACTTCAACTCCTGGAACATCTCAAATGCTCCATGACGCTCAAAGCGACGTTGAAGTCCCGGTTCTAAGCCATGCAAGACTGCACATTGAACTACTGAGTAGTCCTCCTTACGTGCTAACCAAGCGTTCTTAACATCCTGATCAGCCGTAGCGGGTGGTTCATCTCCTAGCGCAGCATTAAGGACATAATCCTTCTTCCCAGCTTGTAAGATTAGCTTAAGATTACGAGCCCAGTCTACAAAGTTGCTTCCATCATCTTTCAACTTAGCTTTCTCTAGGAACGTATTAAAATTCAGGGTGACAGTCGCATGAGCCATGATCTACAACACAAATATATTCAAAGTGGACTTAGACTATGTTCAAGATAATTAGAGTTTAACTTAATCAAATTATTCACTAAACTCCCACTCAAAAAGTACATCTCTCTAGTCATTTGAGTGGTTCATGATCCACTTACACTAGCTCAAGTCCGATCATCACGTGAGTTGAGTATAGTTTCAGTGGTAAGCATCCCTATGCTAATCATATCATCTATATGATTCATGATCGACCTTTCGGTCTCATGTGTTCCGAGGCCATGTGTGCACATGCTAGGCTCGTCAAGCTTAACCCGAGTGTTCCGCGTGCGCAACTGTTTTGCACCCGTTGTATGTGAACGTTGAGTCTATCACACCCGATCATCACGTGGTGTCTCAAAACGACGAACTGTAGCAACGGTGCACAGTCGGGGAGAACACAATTTCGTCTTGAAATTTTAGTGAGAGATCACCTCATAATGCTACCGTCGTTCTAAGCAAAATAAGGTGCATAAAAGGATTAACATCACATGCAATTCATAAGTGACATGATATGGCCATCATCACGTGCTCCTTGATCTCCATCACCAAAGCACCGGCACGATCTTCTTGTCACCGGCGCCACACCATGATCTCCATCAACGTGTCGCCGTCGGGGTTGTCGTGCTACTCATGCTATTACTACTAAAGCTACATCCTAGCAAAATAGTAAACGCATCTGCAAGCACAAACATTAGTATAAAGACAACCCTATGGCTCCTGCCGGTTGCCGTACCATCGACGTGCAAGTCGATATTATCTATTACAACATGATCATCTCATACATCCAATATATCACATCACATCGTTGGCCATATCACATCACAAGCATACCCTACAAAAACAAGTTAGACGTCCTCTAATTTTGTTGTTGCATGTTTTACGTGGTGACCATGGGTATCTAGTAGGATCTCATCTTACTTACGCAAACACCAAAACGGAGATATATGAGTTGCTATATAACCTCATCCAAGGACCTCCTCGGTCAAATCCGATTCAACTAAAGTTGGAGAAACTTGACACTTGCCAGTCATCTTTGAGCAACGGGGTTACTCGTAGCGAGGAAACCAGTCTCTCGTAAGCGTACGAGTAATGTCGGTCCAAGCCGCTTCAATCCAACAATACCGCGGAATCAAGAAAAGACTAAGGAGGGCAGCAAAACGCACATCACCGCCCACAAAACCTTTTGTGTTCTACTCGAGAAGACATCTACGCATGAACCTAGCTCATGATGCCACTGTTGGGGACCGTCGCAAGGGAAACAAAAATTTTCCTACGCGCACGAAGACCTATCATGGTGATGTCCATCTACGAGAGGGGATGTGTGATCTACGTACCCTTGTAGACCGTACAGCAGAAGCGTTAGTGAACGCGGTTGATGTAGTGGAACTTCCTCACGTCCCTCGATCCGCCCCGCGAACTATCCCGCGATCAGTCCCACGATCTAGTGCCGAACGGACGGCACCTCCGCGTTCAGCACACGTACAGCTCGACGATGATCTCGGCCTTCTTGATCCAGCAAGAGAGACGGAGAGGTAGAAGAGTTCTCCGGCAGCGTGACGGCGCTCCGGAGGTTGGTGATGATCTTGTCTCAGCAGGGCTCCGCCCGAGCTCCGCGGAAACGCGATCTAGAGGAAAAACCGTGGAGGTATGTGGTCGGGCTGCCGTGGAAAAGTCGTCTCAAATCAGCCCTAAAACCTCCGTATATATAGGTGGGAGAGGGGGGCCTTGCCTTGGGGCTCAAGGAGCCCCAAGGGGGTCGGCCGAGCCAAGGGGGAAAGGTCTCCCCCCCAAACCGAGTCCTACTTGGTTTGT
Source organism: Hordeum vulgare subsp. vulgare (assembly GCF_904849725.1). Classification (NCBI taxonomy): domain Eukaryota; kingdom Viridiplantae; phylum Streptophyta; class Magnoliopsida; order Poales; family Poaceae; genus Hordeum; species Hordeum vulgare. Next base: position 563,651,120 of record NC_058524.1, on the reverse strand, counting down.
TGGGTGGAGTCCTTCTTCCCTTTCCCACCTCCTCCTTTTTTTCTTTGATTTTTCTTTCAATGCGCATAGGGTCCTTTTGGGCTGTCCCACCAGCCCACTAAGGGCTGGTGCGCCACCCTCAAGGCCTATGGGCTTCCCCGGGGTGGGTTGCCCCCCCCCCCCCGGTGAACTCCCGGAACCCATTCGTCATTCCCGGTACATTCCCGGTAACTCCGAAAACCTTCCGGTAATCAAATGAGGTCATCCTATATATCAATCTTCGTTTCCGGACCATTCCGGAAACCCTCGTGACGTCCGTGATCTCATCCGGGACTCCGAACAACACTCGGTAACCAACCATATAACTCAAATACGCATAAAACAACGTCGAACCTTAAGTGTGCAGACCCTGCGGGTTCGAGAACTATGTAGACATGACCCGAGAGACTCCTCGGTCAATATCCAATAGCGGGACCTGGATGCCCATATTGGATCCTACATATTCTACGAAGATCTTATCGTTTGAACCTCAATGCCAAGGATTCATATAATCCCGTATGTCATTCCCTTTGTCCTTCGGTATGTTACTTGCCCGAGATTTGATCGTCAGTATCCGCATACCTATTTCAATCTCGTTTACCGGCAAGTCTCTTTACTCGTTCCGTAATACAAGATCCCGCAACTTACACTAAGTCACATTGCTTGCAAGGCTTGTGTGTGATGTTGTATTACCGAGTGGGCCCCGAGATACCTCTCCGTCACACGGAGTGACAAATCCCAGTCTTGATCCATACTAACTCAACGAACACCTTCGGAGATACCTGTAGAGCATCTTTATAGTCACCCAGTTACGTTGCGACGTTTGATACACACAAAGTATTCCTCCGGTGTTAGTGAGTTATATGATCTCATGGTCATAGGAACAAATACTTGACACGCAGAAAACAGTAGCAACAAAATGACACGATCAACATGTTACGTCTATTAGTTTGGGTCTAGTCCATCACGTGATTCTCCTAATGACGTGATCCAGTTATCAAGCAACAACACCTTGTTCATAATCAGAAGACACTGACTATCTTATATCAACTGGATAGCCAACTAGAGGCTTGCTAGGGACAGTGTTTTGTCTATGTATCCACACATGTAAATGAGTCTTCATTCAATACAATTATAGCGTGGATAATAAACGATTATCTTGATACAGGAATTATAATAATAACTATATTTATTATTGCCTTTAGGGCATAATTCCAACATTTAATATAATTTGTTGTTACAAGTCTCTCTTGCTGTGGAACTTCTACAAATGCTGAAATATTCTGATATAGAGTGTGATCATCTAAAGGAATAGGATGAGTGTTATTCCGTCCACTACCTTGTCCATACTCAGTCATGTTGGAATCATCGACACCAATAGGTTCACCTTGTGAGCTTGATCTAGCCTTCTCAAAAAATAAATCATTGTCTTCGTTTTGATGACTACAAGAAAAACAAAAATACAGATCGGCGACAATGAACAAATTAAATCAGAACAAGCTAATATACGTGTCATGCCTAATTTACAATAAATGTTTGTGAGGATAAAAAAAGAAATTATTGCCTCTAATTATTCGATCTAACCTAACTCAAGAATTTATCTAGCTTATACTATGGTACAGATTAGTTTGCCGGTATATAAATTACTTATGATGAATTGTAGATGACTCACTAGCAAATTTCCTTGCCCGTTGGGTGTAGGTTCGGGCATCCGTGCCACCGGAGCCGGTGTTGATTAGTGATGCAAATTGTCCCATTCAGCAAGTCACGCGAGGTGGAGATGTGTGTCGTGCGTGCGTCGGTAGTGAAACTATGAAATGATGCATGGATCAGATAGATCCCTATTCACTACGAGACCTCGCGAGAGCTATGTACCGCATTCACCGAGACGCACGGATCTCTCGATGAAGTGTCTAGAGTAATCGGGCCAGCTCACTAGCGATTTCATTTTTAAGTTTAAGTAAAAAAGGGAGGTCGTGTGGGATCCAAAACACGACCTTCTATTTTCTTCATCACACTAATATCCACTTAGCCAATATCGAATTAGTGTTACATAACTTGGGCGCAACCTACTAGAAGGAAAAGAACTCGTTTTACACATGCTTTCGTTTTTTCTTGTTTTTCTGCTCTTTCTCCATTTCCTTCGTTTTATTCGGTTTTCTTCGAATTTGTTTTCTTTTGTTTTTTTCTCCCTTTTTTAATTTTTTCCCTGTTTTATTTTTCATTTCCTTTTCTTTTGGTCTATTTTGTTTCTTTCTCCATTTTTTATTCTTTTTCTGTTTCTTTCTATATTTTTTGTCTGTCAACAACATTTTTATTACATGTTTAACATTTTTACAATATAAATTACATTTTTAATACATAGTCAACATTTTTGTATACACATTTTAAGGAACATATGCATTTTTGCCCCTTGTGGGAATCACCCCACGGCTTTTGCCTTTACTTTTCACCTCTGCTTACTTTTACCCTTAGATTTTTCTGAGAGGTCATTCGGGTGCCTTTTAACCGTTTGACCAAAACTTTAAATATTCAAAAGAACTTAGACTAATGCAAATAATATATCAAGATGTTCATAATGACATTACCCTTATGTCCATGTTATTTGTATTCAAGAAAAAAAAATACTATTTAAACAACCTAAAGTTATTAATGTTATTTAGATTAGTAGACATAAAAATGTATAATTAATATATTTTTATGAATAAAACTTACATGCAAATGGAGGTGATGTTTTCTAAACATCATGTATCTCATTTGCATTTTTTCCAGTTCATATCAACTTCTTATGCACTTTCAAAGTAGTGGTCAAAGTAATTAGAGAATTCATAACAAGTTGATATGAACTCAAAAAAATACAAATAAGATATCAGGATGTTCAGAAAACATCACTTGTATGTAATTTTTACTCATGAAAAAGTATTGTTTATACCTTTTTATGCTTAATAATATTAATAACATTAATAACGTCGGGTTATTTAAATATTATCTTTTTCTTGGATACAAATGAAGTGCACGCAAAGGTAATGTCATTCCGAGCATTTTGATATCTTATCTTCATTTTTATGAGTTCATATGATTTTATTATGAATTCTTAAAGTTTTGGTCAAACGGACAAAGAGCACTCGGACGACCTCTCAAAGAAATCTAAGGGCAAAACTGAGTAGAGCTGAAAAGTATAGGCAACCCCATGGGTGGTTGTGACTAAGGACAAAAGTGTAATTATCACAATGCAAGATTAATATTTTTTCTATACATATCTAACATTTTTGAAATGCTTGATTAATAGCTTTGAAATCTTCTTCAACATTTTCTTTAAGTGCTTGATTAATATTTTTATATACGATTATCAAAAAGTTTCATTACTTTTTTATCGGATGGTCAACATTTTTCCTACACACATTTAGCCTTTTCCAATGCTTGATTAGCACTTTTAATACTTGTTTAATATTTTCCAACTCTTTGATTAATATTTTTGTATATATGATCAAAATATTTCATCAATTTTTTAATACATGATCAACATTTTTGTATACACATTAATTCAACATTTTTCAAATGCTTGATTAATATTTTTCAAAACATTATGTAAAGTATATTTGTGTAATATATATTTTTAGAATATTTGAAAGCGTAAACAAAAGTAAAAATGGATTCAAAAAATGAAATAAAAATATGAAAAAATAGAAAAGAAAATGAGGCAATACTATCATAAACTCGGTCGGATCATATAATCATGCACACACTTCGACAAATCAGAAGCTCGACTGAGTAAACAAGAGATATAGGCACGCTCACGAGACATGGCTCTTTTTCTTGAGTGGTGGACTACGTGGCTTGAGATCATCATTGGGAACGGGGCACTATTTTTTCCTCGTCATACAAAAAATGTGCCATGATACATTGGTTCGACGCATGCCCCCTCGTCATCTCGTAGCTCTACCCCTGCTTTGATCCCTCTTCTCCTTACAAGAATTTTATTTACTGATCAAAAGGGACGATTGCCCTGATTTCACTAAAGAAACTAGAGAGTTGTTTACACCTAAAACGCCATCACCACCCAAAATGAAACATGACCCAACACCACTACTAAAACTAGTTTAACAACAAACTAGGAGAAAACATCCTAACTCCCGCAAATTGTCGCTCCAATATTACAAAACGACTAGTAACACTGCATCCAACATACTACAAGAAAATAACATGATTTAGATCAAGATCCATCCTCTAGCCAAGGGATCCATGTCACCCAGCTCTTTTTGGCTTGAAAACTTAAGTTGTGACTCGTTCTAGAAGTCAAAAGTTGGTTTGATCCTCATAGCTCATGCTATAATTTTGTTGTTTTCCTATATCGTGTTGACCACACTTTGATGTTAATTTACGCATTCCAATCATGCATAATTCGAGAGCGTGTAACATATAAACATTGTGTTTTACTTATAAATTTTTAAGCCCTCTTACGAACAAGGTATACGAAAAAGCACATGAAGAAAAATGCAGGAATTTGAAGGCATGGCGTGTAGGTTCTTGTATGCATCTGAAATGAAGGTATGGCTTGTAGGTTCATATGTATAGTAGGTTGGATGCTCTCTAGGAAGTTCGTTGAGAATTTTTTTGGAGTAGAGGGCTAAGCAACACACATGTTGGATTGGACCTCACAAAGGGAGAGAAAACATGAGGTTTGAGGAAATCTTTAGAACCCACAAAATGGAAAGGAAATAAATGGTTTATATGTGATCTTCAAGTCCAATCCTACAATCCAAAGGTAAATAGGAAAAGATTCCTATAGGTTTCTATTCCTAGGAAATTCCTATAACATTCTTTTAACTTGTTCCAAGCGGGCCTTAGGAATCCCCAAAATAGAAGACAAAAATGTGAGACGCACACTAAATTGTTTAATATAATAGTTCTTCTTTGAAAATGCATACTTCCTCCCACGCAGAATATAAGATATTTTATAGATTTTATCAATCAAGCATATCTACAAAGACAAAATTACAATCTCTCAAAAATCAAGTTCATATTACTAGACTCATCATTATTTAATTGTGAGGCAATAGGTTTATACATAATTGATTGTTTGAATTGCCATCTATAAACTAGTTCAACATTTGAAGAGACATTTTTTGTCGGAGAAATACAATGTGGTGTCATGAGGGGAGGGGGCAGTGCCCCCCTCTTAACTTAGCTAGTCTTTCTGTTGGTTATCACAGTCAATATCCATTTGCAAAGTCATTTTATTAGTGTTGGCTCTGCATGCACACTTTTACACTAGTGGCATAAATAAATTCATAGTCGAAAGTAACACTTGACAACAAATATTATGCATGCCAGCCGCACGCCTCCGCCATAGAACTTTTGAACACTGATATCCTATGTCGTCTATCCTCCTAGCCTTAGCCATATATTCAAGCATAATGCCTAGCCCTCCCGACTTAACGGTGAGCAACCTCAGTATCTTGCTAATAGATTCCACATGATCTATGATGTAAATAATTGAAACTCCAACTTGAAAGAAACATATTGGAGCAACAAAGACTAGTGATCCGAAGGGAGTAGCCGACTTAGCTATTTTGAGCTCATTCTAGTGTTCTATGAGAAATCTGTAAACATGGATGAATACAAGATAACCAAGTGAGTAATCAAAATTATGCTCAATAGTATCATCAGGGATGAAGGACATAAATAAGTGAATGCTATCCCCATAAGAAGGAAACATCTCCGAAGTAAGAAGCTAGCGAGAAGCTTCAACACAATCTTCTTGTACTCACTCATTAATCATGCCCATACCGCAAAATTTCTTCAAATGGACAACACACGCTACTTTTTTGAGTTAGTGAAAACAATACTACTAATCACACTAATTTTGACAACAATATTACATCATCATGATGGGCATTGCCTTGGGCATGCATCATATTCACATCACAATAGCCAATAACGAACCACATCCATCTTGGACTCCTCGAGTTGGTGTCCGTTGAGGACAAAATCAAGCCTAACTCATGGTATAGTGAGGAACGTACTACTTGTGAGCTCACAATGAGTACATGATCGATGTCGTCTAGGAATCATACATGTTGATCACACGATGGCCAGCTTGATCGAGTTATTGGGCAATGCCTCGATAATGACACTTCTTGTTTCCAGGTTCTCTTCTTAGGCCCTGTTTGGATATTCTAACTTAGCTAGAGGTTAGAGTTACTTTCTCGCTCATGACTAACGTTGAACTAACTCTAGCCAAAGAGGTGTTTGAATGACTGGGTTAGATTCACAATAAATGCATTTGATGGAGAGAGAAAAGTGGTATTTTAGTGGGGCCCACGAGAACTAGCTCCAATTAGCACCTCTTGGCTGACGGGATAGAGAGAGAAAAGTGATTTTTCACTGGCCCCGTGAGAACTAGCTCAAATTAACACCTCTTGGATGGGATAGTTTTTTTTATGGGTTAGATGTGACTAGCTTTAATCTAGCCCTCATGTATGGATACTTTAGTGCTATTTGAAATCCTCAAATACTTCCGTTTCAAAAAAAAAAATCCTCAAATACTCCACGAGCACGCCATGGTGCACACTACAAAACCCCGTCGACCACTACTGCTTCAAATGCGTATTTTTTTGTATTGCATACGATCATCGGTTGCAGTGCTTGGGTTAGTACTAGATTAGATCTGGCCATGACCATCTTGATCGGTCACAATATGCGAGCTTAAACACTCATGATAAGTCGAGGGAGAACCCGAGAAGCCCAAAGAAACCTCTCAGTTTCTTAATCTCCACGGTTACTTAGATTATCGACGATTAAGAACAAGATCTGCCGCTTAGCGCTGGAGCATTATTACTCAGAACAACAGCCCTCTCCCCAATGGACGAAGGCTACTCTTTGAGTTTGAGTACGACCTGTGATTTTTCTCCATGGAAGTTGATTTGTGATGACTGATGAGCAGTTGGAATTGTAGCTCGTACGCGGTATCCCCCTCCTTGAATCTCTGCCGCCATGACGATGCCAAGTCTTCTCCTTGTAAGCCTTCTCCAGCTACATGGCTCGCACGGATGAAAAACATTACTGGGTCAGAGCCGTTCTAGTAACGAAGCCACGGCCATCCATTTACCATTCCCATTTGGTTCGATTTTGCACGGGCGAAACATTCAAAAATATCATAGCACGGACCAAAAACATCACGACTCGCACACACACATCACACGTCTGCGCCGTGAACGTTTAACTCTTCGGCCGGCCCGGCCCAGCCCAGCTCGGCCCGGCCCCGCCCGGCCCGACCGACACGCTCTCTTTCTCTCTCTGCCTCGAGCTTCTCGTTCCGCGTTAACCCTCCATGTGACCCCCCTGCCACCTTTGCCCCTTCCATCACTCCACCCTCACTCCACCACCCCACTCCCTCTCACTCCCCCGCAGCTAAACCTCCTCCCCCATCCCCCCACCCCCGCGCGCGCCGCCGCCAGCAGCGCGCGGCCATGACGGGCCGCCGCCGCGTCCTCCTCGCGCTGGCGCTGCTGCTCGCCGTCGCGCTCGCGCCGTCGCCGGCCGCGTCCCAGCAGCGGCCGCCGCTCGACCCGCCGCCGTCCTGGGCGTTCCCCAACCCGCGCCTCCGGGCCGCCTACGTCGCGCTGCAGACCTGGCGCCGCACCGCCATCTTCTCCGACCCGACCAACTTCACCGCCAACTGGTCGGGCCCCGACGTCTGCGCCTACAACGGCGTCTTCTGCGCGCCACACCCGGCCGACGGCGGCGTGGTCGTCGTCGCCGGGATCGACCTCAACCGCGCCGACCTCGCCGGCTACATCCCGGACTCGCTCCCCGCGGGCCTCCCCGACCTCGCGCTGCTCCACCTCAACTCCAACCGCTTCTGCGGCGTGCTCCCGGACACCTTCCTCCACCTCCGCCTCCTCCACGAGCTCGACATCAGCAACAACCGCTTCGTCGGCGGCTTCCCGGAGGTCGTGCTCCAGCTGCCCTCGCTCCGCTACCTCGACCTCAGGTTCAACGAGTTCGAGGGCGCCATCCCGCCCGCGCTCTTCGACCGCCCGCTCGACGCCATCTTCCTCAACTCCAATCGCCTCACGCGCCCCATCCCGCCCAACCTCGGCAACTCGCCGGCCTCCGTGCTCGTGCTCGCGCACAACAGGCTCGGGGGGTGCATCCCGCCGTCGATTGGGAGGATGGCCGAGACGCTCAACGAGATCCTGCTCATCGACGACGACCTCAACGGCTGCATCCCGCCGCAGGTCGGGATGCTCAGGAAGGTGACCGTGTTCGACGTCAGCGGCAACCGCCTGCAGGGCCAGCTCCCGGCCACCGTCACTGGGTTGGCGGCCGTCCAGGAGCTCAACGTCGCCGGGAATCTCTTGGAGGGCGCGGTGCCCGCCAGCGTCTGCGGCCTGCCGAGCCTCAGGAACTTCACCTACGACGACAACTTCTTCACTAATCGGCCGGGATGCGCCGTGGCGACGGCGGACGGCAGGTGGAACTGCATCCCCGGCGCTCCCGCGCAGCGCCCGCCGGCACAGTGCGCCGCGGCGGCAGCCCGCCCGTTCGACTGCAGCAAGTCGCAGTGTCAGGCATCAGCAGTGCCAAGCCCAGGCAGGGGATCGCACGGAGGCCGCAAGCCGCCCACTCCGAGGGGTGGGCCGTCGAGGGGGCATCGTAGACTGTCGCCGCCACCGCCGGGCTCGTTTACGCCGCCGGGCTCGTCCACCCCATCGTCCCCGCCCGGTGGCTCCACAACGCCAGGAACGGCGGCGCCGCCACCACCCACCCACAGCGAGAGCCCCAGGCACGCAATGCCGCCCTCGTCCCTACCGCCATCCCAGGGCTTCTCGCCTCCGTCGTCCGGCAACCAGCCGCCGTCCGCGTCTTCACCGTCAAGCCACCAACCCACAACACCTCCCCCCGGGTACGCCCCTCCGGCCCTCACGCCGCCGACCGCCCCGACGCCATCCTCGCCGCTGCCGCTCCCAGCCCCTGGACCCTGGACGCCACCCCCTCCACCAGGCGGCGAAGGCGGAGCGCCATCCTCTCCACCAGGCGGCGAAGGCGGAGCGCCATCCTCTCCACCTGGCGGCGAAGGCGGAGGGCCATCCTCTCCACCAAGCGGCGGAGGCGGGATGCCGCCGGTGCACGGCATGCCATACTCGTCCCCACCGCCACCTACGGTGCCGCTGCCACCAGTCCAGGGCGTGTCCTACTCGTCGCCGCCGCCCCCGCTCCTCCCGCCCGTCTACGGGGTGTCCTACTCGTCGCCGCCGCCTCCAATGCCGCCGGTCTACGGGGTGGCGTACGGCTCGCCGCCGCCACCGGCGGGGCCGTAGAAGTAGCCGCTAGTTAGCCGCAGGCTGATCGATCGGCCCGGTCGCCGCCTCCACGGCCGGATCGCTCGTCGTCAGCCAGCCAGCCAGTCCGTCGTTCGTCACCAGTACATCATCACATCGATCTCCCTCCCTGTAGCTTCTTCTTCAACGCTCTTCTATATTTTGTGCACTCCGTTGTCTATTTGTTATGTCGTTATTTGATCAGAATTAAATTCCATGGCTCCCTGGTGGATTCTTTCATTCCTTGTCTGCTTCTTCGATTCCTGTTGGTTCATGTTTGATGGATGAAATACGACGCTCACATCACAACACTCACTCGCGCACCATGTTGTTCTATTTTGTTCACATTTTCTCTCTGTTGTACGTATATTTATTTACAGAGGGAGCATGTCGATATTTGATCCCGGATTAAATTCTAAAAAAAATGCCCACGTTGGATTCTTCCAATTTTTTGTTTGTTGGATTGCTGTTTACCCCACCACCGGTGTACTGGTCCTCATGCTCGATGAATGAATGGCAATGCAATGCGACCTTGAACTGGTAGGTAGTGGCATATGCACGACCGGCGATCACATGCATGCGAGAGAGAGAACACGTTGCGGCACACGAGTTACGCACGCCGGCAGTAGTACTACGATACGAGCCACAGCAAGCATGGTGTGAATGAATGATAAGCACTGATGGGGCGTTCACGCCATGGCTTAATGAATGAAACGGATGAATGTTGAATGACTAGTCAATTAGGGCCGCCGGTAGCTGTGCCGCCATTTTATTACTCCATGGAATGGACTATGGAGGCTCCATCCCTCCCAGTGAATCTTGTACGCGATGGATGGTGCCAGAACGTTATGACTTGGGAGGAAGTTGCTACTATTGAAATCATTATCTTTCGAGGCCCGTGATTTCTATCACGTGGGAGCGGAGCGGAGGCACGACCTAGAAGTAATTGCTGCCAGCCCCCGTCCGTCTCCTCTGCAACTGCAATTGCAATTGCGTCGGCCTGAGCAAAACCTGCAAGCTACTGGAGGCAGCCAGCTATGGCCGTTTGCCACCCAGCACTTGATCGGAGTTAATTACTCCTCCTCCCTCCCGCCCGCCCGAGATCCTATGTGCGTGCTTGCTTACCAGACGCACACGCATTACTGCCTGCGATGCGATCTACTGTTGGGTCCCGTGCGGTGCTTTGCTTGAACGAACCACCCTTCACACTTTCTCAAACTACCACCGCTCCCCTATGAGCACAAGCCGGCGTGGGTGGGATCACGCGAGACTCTGCTTGACACACACTCATCGTCGCTGCCAGGAGCATGCGATCGGATCGGACTGGGATAAAAAAAATCATGCATACTCGGTTTTTAAAAAAAATAAAAGTGCTAGTGATAAAATAACAATCATGTACACTGATGGCATGGCGGATTATTCAAGTGCTTAGGGTCAAACGTCAAGGCCAACAACTCAAGCCCATTGGCTCCTCGGCTGAGCTCTACATCTCAAATCTTTAATCACAGGGGGGTTGACCGGTTGATCCGATCTACGTACCAGTACTTCTACTTGGCGGATCCCATGCCGCAGAGGACGGCGGCGGCCTGGCGGGCGAAGTAGGTGAGGATGACGTCGGCGCCGGCTCGCCTCAGGCACATGAGCGACTCCATCATCACCTTCTCCTCGTCGATCATGTTCAGCGCCCCGCCGGCCTTGATCATCGAGTACTCGCCCGACACCTGAATGAAACAGCATATGATGATTGCTTCGGAATTTTCAATCTCCTTTTTACTAAGACGAGCCAACATGATACTACGTACATCATTCGACCATCTCTTTCAGCTACAATCATAACCCAAAAAGAGAAAGAAGAAAAAAAACATAACGCATACGAAATCATCCTCTGATTCAGGCTCGTATTCGTAACCTCAAGTATGAGTTGGTTAAGTTTACTCGTATTCGTTCATCAGGATAGATCAAGCTTCAGGCTTTTTATTGGTTCAGAATTTCACTCGCTTTGAGCTCATAGTATAACTACAGAAACACCATGCAAGCAATATCATCTTCTTATTCAGACTCATAACCTCCACAGATGATGATATCACCACCTCTACTTTTTTTCTTTTCCTAACGCAACGATAGAATCATCCTCCATTTTTAGCTTCAAAAACACGCAGGAATAGAAAAGCAAAAAATAAAATAAAATCTGGTCAACTTTCTTAAGATTAACTCCTGTTGGTGGTGAAGTTTTTGAAAAATCTCAAGGAGAAAACTTGGGATCAAAACACACGGGATAAACGATAGATTAACGTTCAGGCTTTTACTGAAATCTTAGGTCTGCTGCCCAAGAGAACATCCACTCTGGCATGATACAGTCTGGGCGAACAAATGCGTAGTGAGCTTGTAGTACTTTAGCTGTCCTACTGCTTGAAATGGCTACCAACTGATGATGTTTGTGTAAAGAAGATAAGGACGATGAAATATATGACTTGGGTATTGATAAGACAAATAAGAGATTTTCTTGTGCGGCAAAACTGGCGAGGCGAGTGACAATTGGGTAGCTGAATTATGATATGCACGGATGCACCTAAGGTGCTGCTGCTAAAATGATTGCATTGATTGCATCGGAGATATAGAGTATCAACAAGGTCTCGGTTTCTTGTGGAATCCCGGATAGAAAAGGCAAAAACATCACATCAACATGGATCATGGACCAGCTAACGAACTAACCTGGTATGCAGCAATTGGCAGTGCGGAATTATCCCGGAGAAGTCGGATGATATCCAAGTACGGCAATCCAGGTTTCACCTGTCACAAGGGAATCATGACTATGGAGCGACATATACAGGAGTTATCTTGGTAATACGGCACTGAATATTATCAAGCAAGAGATTACTAGAAGAATATCAGCCCCTTCTGCCTCATCTGCTGCAGTTTCTAGAAGGGCCTCCCTGTAGTTAGCTGGGTTCATCTGATAGCTTCAGAACCAAAAGGGACAAGACGTTTAGACAATAACCAACTAAAATGTACACTGGATGTAAATACACAGTAGTAGCTTTGTTTTCAGCTCCATACGTCTTCTTGTCCCCAAATCGTGGATTTGAATCTAAAGCTTCTCGGAATGGCCCATAAAATGAACTGGCGTACCTGCAAAAACATATATAGTGGATGCATCAGTCAGATAACAAAGGCATAAAGTAGAAATAGAATAACAGAAATTCTATGATGCCATGAATGATATAGGTACGTACTTTGCAGTATAGGACATAATGGAGACATCATTGAAACCCTCAGCATCCAAAGCAGAACGGATTGCTCCAACACGACCATCCATCATGTCACTAGGACTAACCACATCAGCACCAGCTCGTGCCTATTTAGTTCATGAAACAATTTTATGTTAGTGAACAATATGCATCAACCAAGTCTAAAACATAATACCAAGAGAAGAGATGAACCTGTGAAACTGCCTGTTTGCACAACTGATATACTGTTTCATCGTTCAGAATTACTCCTGATGGGATTGAAACAACTCAAAATTAGGTGGAAGAAAGTTTGTATCACGTGATTTGTGTCTTCTGAAACACGTCCGTTATTTGACAAAAAATAAATAGTAACGAAAATTGTTTGTACTGTAATTCCAAATTCTAACTTACGCATAATCATCTTTTTTTTAACAGTCACCAGTGGGGAGAGCTTCCCCACCTGAATATACTACCAATCAACTTAAGCATAATCATCATACAGCCGAGCTCACACTTTCAATTACTTTTTTGCGCTACTTATCAATTTATCACCATTCACAAGGGCTACAAAAAAGCTATAGGGGCCAGCCATTCCTGGTTTAAAGACCACGGAATGTACCTTCTCATTTTTCGCTAATTTTGATGATCTGGGAAGTACCCAGCTGCTCTTGCACGGAAATACATTTTGTGCACAATATTTTGAGGAAAAAAAAGGAAATTCTAGTTTCAGTGCCAAGTGGACTAATGACTTAACTAAGCTGTTGACTGTTAATTGTACACAATACTATCTCAGGCTCATAGCCAGTAACCAAGTGATTCAATACTAATTTTAGAAAATTTAAATAAGGGCATGCACAGCGATGTCTTGAAAACCAGGAGCTTCACAGGTTCTACATGATAGCATCTCAAGCTCATAACCAAAACCAGAATGTTAGTTGCTTGGCCGTATGCCCGCAACCACTGTGGTGCCAGTTTTACAAACTCCAATAAGAACATGCATGTGTAGGCCTTCATACCAGGAGACCGACAACAATATTTTGGAATTAGCTAGCACATTTCTCATGTTATCACCAATTCAGCATGCAAGCAGATTAAAATATCATGCATATCTGAACCTCTGAAAAGCGTAAGACAACCATGTAATAATTTTCAGTACCATCTTCCCTCACGATGCCATCATGTCCATCAGATGAATAAGGGTCCAAAGCAACATCTGTGTAGACAATCTAAATTTCATATATGATTAGAAGCAAAGATATTGGTAGCATTGATGCAAGCGACAATATACAATGAATGAGGGAAACAAACTTACGATATCAGGGAACTTATCCTTGAGCAGGCGAATTGTCCGTGGAACCAAACCATTGTCATTGTATGCTTCAACTCCTGTTGGAGACTGAAGGAATAAAGAGCACAAGTCATTCCGAGGCACAAATACAAGTACATGACAAATTATTAGTTATATTCGTCAAATACCTTCAATGCATCCGGAACCTTTGGAAAGAGCACAAAGCTGTTAACACCAACATCGCGTGCCTTATACACCTGCATATATGAGTAGTTGCCTGGATTATTACATGAGGTCTGAATACTGATTGCTACCTAAGATTAATGGTCCAAGCGACATGGAAATAAACAAACATTTAGAGTTTCAATACATTCATCAAACATACTCCCTCTGTTCCTAAATATAAGTCTTTTCAGACATTCCAATAGGAAACTACATACAAATGTATATAGACATATTTTAGAGTGTAGGTTCACTCATTTTGCTCCGTATGTAGTCCCCTATTGAAATGTCTAAAAAGACTTATATTTAGGAATGGAGGGAGTAGATGATAAATCCGATCCCAGTCTCAGAAAAAAAAAAGTCAATTTCCAGTACTTGCAATACCTCAGCAAGAAGCCCATGCTGCCATCCAAGCCTAAAGCAACCAGGCATGGCGCCAATTGGAGCATCCTCTTCCCCTGTAAATCATCACCAAAAGGAAAAACTTTATATAACAAACCTCAAAAGGTCCACCATTCAAGCAAGTAGATTTCAAGGCAACCTTCATGGATGAACAATGGGAGCACCAAATTAGCGGGCGAGATGCTTGTCTCCTGGAATGCAGCCCTAAGAGCCGGCGACCTGCGGTTGCGACGAGGACGCTTCGCCATGTCCTGAACACATACCAAACATGGAGCCTCAAAATTCAGTTTCTCGCAACGGCACTGTACACAAGCAACATTGCAAAATTCAGATTGGAGCTCACGAGAGGCCTGATCTCAGGCGTGCCGTCGGGGGCCTTCGGTCTGACAAACGCAGCGGGGGCGGGGAATCTCCCGGCGACGGCGTCGGCCTCGCACTCCTCGATGCTCCTCCCCGACGGCGCCCTGACGGTGGCGGCCGCCTCCTGCTCGCTGCTGACCCTGACGGCCACGGAACGCGGCCTTGGTCCGGTTCTTGGGACGGCGAAAGAGCTGCCGAAGCCCGCGTGCCCGTGGCAGTTGGTCGCCTGGAACATCTGGACCTTAGCCGGGGAGAAGGGGACGGTGGAAGCCATGGCCTAGCTGCAACACCGAGACCAAGACAAAAAATGAATTTCGCGGACATGGTTGACAATCGTGTCGCTGTATCAGATTCAGTGCTGCGTAATTCGATCAAAATTGAGCTGCGCAATCTAAAGAACTGCTAAAAAGATGGATCTTGATTCTTCTTGGCTACTGCCAGAGGCGGGCGGCTGGATAATCTGGATTCGAGTCGAGCTTCGAATTGGGGTTTGCCATTAGAACGAGATTGGGGACTGAATTTAGCTTGACGAGTTCAAGGGACGCGCAAATCTTGGGGATGAGGAAGAGGGAGGAGGCGGCGGCGTACCTGGAGGGGTAGAAGATGAGGAGAAGACGATGTGGCCTCAATCCTCTCCGACGGCGACCCCCACCTACTACGCTGTCTTGCGTTTCGTTGTCTCTAAGTCCTGACCACCCTGTACCTGAACCTGAACCTGAACCCTTTTTTTTCTCTTTTTTCGGGAGTACGTCTAGGTGTACCGTAGTTTTATACTCACTATGTCCCAAAAAAATTTGTTTAGGTTTGTCTAAAAATGAATGTATCTAAATACTAAAAAATGTTTAGATACATTCATATCTAGACAAATTTAAGACAAGATTTTTGGGACGGAGGGAGTAAAAGGCAGTGAATCATTTATTTTGAACTAATTTAAAGCTGAATTTGAACCGACATGCCGAACGTACTTATGCTTACAGTCATGAAAATACAATTCTTATGGAGTCCATGAAAGATGATAAAAGAAACCGGGTTCCTTGCTGGCAGAAACATTTCCAAGAACATGGTCTATAAGGCTGATGTCCTCTGTTGTTGTTAGTTGTAACCCTTGAAAGTACCCCCCCCCCCCACCATGGTTCTTGAACTTGATTTTCGTTTGGCTTTCGACTGTGTTAATTTGAAATAGTATCATCTGCATTCTTGGCGGTAACTGGAATAGGTGTCGTAATGGCTTGCCACAAGGCAATCCCTTATCTCGCTACTTGTTCACTATTTTGTCGCGGATGTGTTGCAACGGCTAATTAAACAAGCTTGCTCTTCTATTCGATCTCTCATCACCTTGCCACTGTTGTTGCTTGCCCCATGCTTCAGTATGTCAATGATATGTTTATCATGTGTAATGCTGGTGTGGGCGCCTTCGGAGCCTCGAGCACGTCCTTGATGACTTTGCTCTAACCAGAGGGCTCTTGATAAATTTCGCTAAGTCCTTGTTAGTTCACATGCATGTACCCTCCTCAGGCGGTCGTTGTTCTTGTATCGTCCCTAGGTTGTGACATTTCTTGCTTTCCTCACGCTCACCTCGGCCTCCCCTATCCGCGCATAAGCTCCCTCTATCTGCGCCTGCTCCCTTGATTAGCAAGATAGACAAATACCTCAATGGTTGGCAAGTGATATGTATCCGTCGTATCTATAATTTTGATTGTTTCATGTCAATACTTTATAAAATTCATACACTTTTGACAACATTATATAATATTTTTGGGACTAACTTACTGATCCACTGTCCAATGCCAGTTTCTATTGTTTACATATTTTGCAGAAAATCCAACGGAGTTGAAACACGATAAAATTTTACAGAGATTTTTTTGGAATATATGTGAATTTTGGAAAGAAGAATAAATGACACACGATGCCCGAGGTACTCCCAAGTCAACGGGGCGTGGCCGGGGGGTGGCAACGCCCTCATGGCTTGGGACCACCCTGTAAGTCAGTTGGGGCCCTTCTTTCACCGCAAGAAAGATAATTTCGCGATGAAAAGCCCCTCATAATTTCAGCCCAATCGGAGTTAGGAATCTACGGATATTTAAGAAACGGTGAAGGGGTCAGAAAACAGTCACGAAAACAGGAGAGAAACACAGAGAGAGATCCAACCTCAGAGGGGCTCTTGCCCTCCGAGAGCGCCCCTCGGGAGCCATGGCGGCCATGGACCAGAGGAGAAACTCTCCTCCCATCTAGGGAGGGGACCAAGGAAGAAGAAGGAGGAGGGCGGGCTCTCTCCCCCTCTCTCCCGGTGGCATTGGAGCGCCGCCAGCGCAACCATAGTGAAGGCGATATACACCAACGACTTCGTCGATGTCACCACCAATTCTCTTCCCCTCTATGCAGCGGTGTAAACCCCATTTTCCCCGTTATTGTTGGGGAACGTTGCATGGGAAACAAAAAAATTCCCACGCACACGCAATACCTATCCATGGTGATGATCATCTACGAGAGGGGAGAGTGAATCTACATACCATTGTAGATCGCTAAGCGGAAGCGTATATAATGTGGTTGATGTAGTGGAATATCTTCGCGATCCAAATGGCCGCCCGTCACGCGATCTCATCACGACCCGTCTCGCGATCCATCACGATCCATCTCGATCTAGTGCCGAACGGATGGCACCTCCGCGGTCAGCACACGTACAGCTCGATGACGATCTCCGCCTTCTTGATCCAGCAAGAGGGGCGAAAAGGTAGATGAGTTCTCCAGCACGGTGGCATGGTGGTGGTGGTGGTGGAGCTATTCCAGCAGGGCTTCGCCTAAGCACCGCTGAAACTAGACTAGAGGAGAAACAGATCTAGAGAGAGAGGGCAACACGTGGTTGTTTTTCTGTGTCTCAAAAACTCTCAATACCTCTAGTATATATAGGAGGGAGGGAGGGGAGGAGGCAGCCTCAAAACCTCAAGGTTTGGCCAAAAATGGAGGTGGAGGAGTCCTACTCCAATCCTACTAGGAGTAGGGTTCGTCCTTTCCACTTGGAAACCCTTTCCACCTTTTCCACCTTTGGGTTTTTTGCCTCTCAAACCTCATGGGCCTTAGTGGGAGCTTATGTCAACCCACTAGGGGCTGGTTTGTATCCTCCCACAGCCCATAAGGCCCCTCGGGGCGTGACACCCCTCCCGATGGTCCCCGGTACCCTCCCAGCACTCCTAGTACACTACCGATGAGTTCGAAACTTTTCCGGTGACCAAAACAGGACTTCCTATATATATCAATCTTTACCTGTGGACCATTCCGGAGCTCCTCTTGACGTCCAGGATCTCATCTAGGACTCCGAACAACTTTCGGTTACCAACACCTATAACTCAACTATATCGAAACGTCATCGAACCTTAAGTGTGCAGACCCTGTGGGTTCGAGAACTATGCAGACACGACCGAGACACCACTACGGTCAATAACAAATAACGGACCTGGTTGCCCATATTGGCTCCTACATATTCTACAAAGATCTCTATCGGTTGAACCTCTATGTCAAGGATTCAGTTAATCCCGTATGTTGTTCCCTTTCTCCTTCAGTATGTTACTTGCCCAAGATTCGATCGTCGGTATCTCTTTACCTAGTTCAATCTCGTTATCAGCTAGTCTATTTACTCGTTCCGTAGTACAAGATCTTGTGGCTAACTCCTTAGTCACATTGCTTGCAAGGCTTATTGTGATGTTGCATTACCGAGTGGGCCCCGAGATACCTCTCCGTCATACAGAGTGACAAATCCCAGTCTCGATTCACGCCAACCCAACAAACACCTTCGGAGATACCTGTAAAGCACCTTTATAGTCACCTAGTTACGTTGCGACGTTTGATACACACAAGGTATTCCTCCGGTGTCCGGGAGTTGCATCATCTCATGGTCATAGGAACAAATACATTGACATGCAGAAAACAGTAGCAATAAACTGACACGGTCATATGCTACGTTACAGTTTGGGTCTTGTCCATCACATCATTCTCCTAATGATGTGATCCCGTTATCAAGTGGCAACACTTGTCTATGGCTATGAAACCTTAACCATCTTTGATCAACGATCTAGTCAACTAGAGGCTTACTAGGGACAGTGTTTTCTCTATGTATCAACACATGTATTTGAGTTTCCAATCAATACAATTATAGCATGGATAATAAACGATTATCATGAACAAGGAAATATAATAATAACCAATTTATTATTGTCCCTAGGGCATATTTCCAACAGTCTCCCACTTGCACTAGAGTCAATAATCTAGTTCACATCACTATGTGATTTTGATGAATCAAACACCCATACAGTTCTGGGGTTTGATCATGTCTTGCTTGTGAGAGAGGTTTTAGTCAACGGGTCTGAACCTTTCAGATCTGAGTGTGCTTTACAAATCTCTATGTCATCCTGTAGGTCCTGCTACCAACGTGCCATTTTGGAACTATTCCAAATGACTGCTCCACTATACGAATTCGGTTTACTACTCAGAGTTTTCCGGATTAGTGTCAAAGCTTGCATCGGTGTAACCCTTTACGACGAACTCTTTTAACACCTCCATAATCGAGAAAAATTTCCTTAGTCCACTAGTTACTAAGGATATCTTTTGACCGCTGTCCAGTAATCCATTCGTGGATCACTTTCGTACCCCTTGACAAATTCATGGCAAGGCACCCATCAGGTGTGGTACACAACATAGCATACTATAGAACCTATGGCTAATGCATAGGGGACGACCTTCGTCCTTTCTCTTTCTTCTGTCGTGGTCGAGCTTTGAGTCTTACTCAAATTCACACCTTACAAACAGCCAAGAACTCCTCCTTTGCCGATCTATTTCGAACTCCTTCAAAAACTTGTCAAGGCATGCATTTTGTTGAAAGTTTTATCAAGCGTCTTGATCTATCTCTATAGATCTTGATGCTCAATGTTCAAGTAGCTCAATCCAGGTTTCCCTCTGAAATTCTACATCATTTCTGATCAACAATATGTCAACCCTATATGCTTTCCAGAAATTCTACATCATTTCCGGTCAACAATATGTCAACCACATATACTCATAAGAAATTCTATAGTGCTCCCACTCACTTCCTTGCAAATACAAGTTTCTCACAAACTTTGTATAGACCCAAAAGCTTTGATCATCACATCAAAGCGCATATCCAACTCCGAGATGCTTACTCCAGTCCTTAAAAGGATCGCTAGAGATTGCATACTTGTTAGCATCCTTAGGATCGACCAAACCTTCTGGTTGTATCACATACAAACTTTCCTCAAGGAAACCGTAGAGGAAACAATATTTTGACATCCATCTGCAAGATGCAACAATTAGTAACATAATTCCAACATACTTTTAGCATCGCTACGAGTGAGAAAGTCTCATGCAGTCAACTCCTTGAACTTGTCGGAAACCTCTTTGCAACAAGTCGAGCTTTCTTAAATGTTGACTTTAACCATCATCGTCTGTCTTCTTTTAAAGATCCATATGTACTTAATAGTCTTACGACCATCAAGTAGTTCTTCCAAAGTCCACACTTTGTTTTCATACATGGATCCTCTCTCGAATTTCATGGCCTCCAGCCATTTGTCGGAATCCGGGCCCACCATCGCTTCTCCATAGCTCGTAGGTTCATTGTTGTCCAGCAACATGACCTCCAAGACAGGATCACCGCACCATTCTATAGTAGCGCATATCCTTGTCAACCTACGAGGTTTGGTAGTAGCTTGATCCAAAGCTTCATGATCACCATCATTGGCTTCCACTTCAACTGGTGTAGGCGCCACAGGAACAGCTTCCTGCGCCCTTCTACTCTCTGGTTGAAGTGTTGGTTCAATAACCTCATCAAGTTCCTCCATCCTCCCACTCAATTCTTTTGATAGAAACTCTTTCTCGAGAAAGGCCCTGTTTTCTGAAACAAACACTTTGCTTCTGGATCTGAGATGGGAGGTATACCCAACTATTTTGGGTATCTTATGAAGATCCATTTATCCGCTTTGGGTTCGATCTTATCAGGCCGAAGCCTTTGGACGTAAGCATCGTATCTCCAAACTTTTAAGAAACGACAGCTTAGGTTTCTCCAAACCATAGTTCATACGGTGTCATCTCAACGGAATTACGTGGTGCCCTATTCTAAGTGAATGCGGTTGTCTCTAATGCCTAACCCATAAACGATAGTGGTAATTCGATAAGAGACATCATAGTATGCACCATATCAAATAGGGCGCGGCTATGACGTTCGGACACACCATCACACTATGGTGTTCCAGGCGGCATGAGATGTGAAACAATTTTCACATTATCTTAATTGTGTACCAAACTCGCAACTCAGATATTCATCTCTATGATCATATCATTGACATTTTATCCTCTTGTCACGACGATCTTTAACTTCACTCTGAAATTACTTGAACCTTTCAATAATTCAGACGTGTGTTTCATCAAGCAAATACACTAGTATCTACTCAAATCATCTCTGAAGTAAGAACATAATGATATCCACTGCGTGCCTCAACACTCATTAGATTGCATACAAGAAAATGTATTACTTCCAATAAGTAACTTTCTTGTTCCATCTCACTGGAAAAACGACGCCTTCAGTCATCGTGCCCATGTGGCATGATTTGCATGTCTCAAGTGATTCAAAATCAAGTGAGTCCAAACGATCCATCTGCATGGAGTTTCTTCATGCGTTTACACCAGTAGACATGGCTTGCATGTCTCAAACGTTTCAAAAACGAGTGAGCCCAAAGATCCATCAGTATGGAGCTTCTTCATGCGTTTTATACCAATAGACATGGTTCACATGTCTCAAACGTTTTAAAAACGAGTGAGCCCAAAGATCCATCAATATGGAGCTTCTTCATGCGTTTTATACCAATATGACTCAAGCGATAGTGCCACAAGTCAGTGGTACTATCATTACTATTTTGTATCTTTTGGCATTCATATTATGAACATGTGTAACACTACGATCCAGATTCAATAAACCATTGAAGGTTTTCATTCAAGCAAATAGAATAACCATTATTCTCTTTAAATGAATAATCGTATTGCAACAAACACGATCTAATCATGTTCATGCTCAACGCAAACACCAAATAACACTTATTTAGGTTCTACACTAATCTCGATGGTAGAGGGAGCGTGCGATGTTTGATCACATCAACCTTAAAAACACTTCCAACACATATCGTCACCTCACCTCCAGCTAGTCTCCGCTTATTCTGTAGCTTTTATTTCGAGTTACTAACACTTAGCAACCGAACCGGTATCTAATACCCTGATGCTACGAGGAGTACTAGTAAAGTACACATCAATATCATGTATATCCAATATACATTTGTCGACTTTGCCAGCCTTCTTATCTACCAAGTATCTAGGGTAGTTCCCCCTCAGTGACCGTTCCCCTCATAACAGAAGCACTTAGTCTCGGGTTTGGGCTCAACCTTGGCTTTCTTCACTAGAGCAGCAACTGGTTTGTCGTTTCATGAAGTATCCTTTCTTGCCCCTGCCCTTCTTGAAACTAGTGGTTTTACTAACCATCAACAATTGATGCTCCTACTTGATTTCTACTTTCGCGGTGTCAAACATCGCGAATAGCTCAAGGATCATCATATCTATCCTTGATATGTTATAGTTCATCATGAAGCTCTAGTAGCTTGATGGCAGTGACTTTGGAGAACCATCACTATCTCATCTGGAAGATCAACTCCCACTCGATTCAAGCGATTGTAGCACTTAGACAATCTGAGCACATGCTCAACGATTGAGCTTTTCTCCCTTACTTTGTAGGCAAAGAATCATGTCGAAGGTCTCATACCTCTCAACACGGGCACGAGCCTGAAATCCTAATTTCATCTCTTGGAACATCTCATATGTCCCGTGACGTTCATAACGTCTTCGGCGCCTTACTTCTAAGTCGTTTAAGAATTATGCACTGAACTATCATGTAGTCATCAAAAACGTGTATGTCAGATGTTCGCAACATCTACAGATGACGCTCTGGGTTTAGCACACTGAGCGGTGCATTAAGGACATAAGCCTTCTGTGCAGCAATGAGGACAATCCTCAGTTTATGGACCTAGTCCGCATAATTGCTACTATCATCTTTCCACTAAATTTTCTCTAGGAACATATCAAAATAGTAGAGCTACAACGCAAGCTACAACATAATTTGCAAAGACATTTGGACTATGTTCATGATAATTGACTTTAGCCAATCATATTACTAATAAACTCCCACTCAAATAGACATCCCTCTAGTAATTCGAGTGGCGCATGATCCAAATCCACTAACTCAAGTCCGATCATCACGTGAGTCGATTATAGTTTCAGTGGTGAACATCTCCATGTTGATCATATCAACTATATGATTCATGATCGACCTTTTGGTCTCTTGTGTTACGAGGCCATGTATGTACATGCTAGGCTCGTCAAGTTTAACCTGAGTGTTCTGCGTGTGCAACTGTTTTGCACCCATTGTATGTGAACGTTGAGTCTCTCACACCCGATCATCACGTGATGTCTCGAAACGAAGAACTGTCGCAACGGTGCATAGTTGGGGAGAACACAATTTCATCTTGAAATTTTAGTGAGGGATCACCTTACAATGCTACCATCGTCCTAAGCAAAATAAGGTGCATAAAAGGATTAACATCACATGCAAATCAAAAGTGACATGATATGGCCATGAACTTGTACTTCTTGATCTCCATCACCAAAGCACCGACATGATCTCCATCATCACCGGAGCCGCACCATGATCTCCATAATCGTGCTTCCATTGAGGTTGTCCTGCTATCTATGCTATTACTACTAAAGCTACTACCTAGCGATATAGTAAAAGCATCTACAAGCACATACGTTAGTTTAAAGACAACCCTATGGCTCCTGCCGGTTGTCGTAGCACCAACGTGCAAGTCGATATTTAACTATTACATCATGATCATGTATCCAATATATCATATCATGTCTTTGGCCATATCACATCACATGCATAACCTGCAAAAACAAGTTAGATGTGCTCTAATTTGTTGTTGCAATTTTTACGTGACTGCTATGGGTATCTAGTATGATCGCCTCTTACTTACGCAAAGCCACAACGATGATATGCAAATTGCTATTTAACCTTATCCAAGGACCGCATCGGTCAAATCCAATTCAACTAAAGTTGAAGAAACAGACACCCGCCAATCATCTTTATGCAACAAGTTGCATGTCAGTCGATGAAACCGGTCTCTCGTAAGCGTACGAGTAAAGTTGGTCCAGGCCGCTTCAATCCAACAATACCGGTGAATTAAGAAAAGACTAAGGAGGGCAGCAAATTGAACATCAACGCCCACAAACTCCTTTGTGTTCTACTTGAGATATCATCTACGCATGAACCTAGCTCATGATGCCACTATTGGGGAACGTTGCATAGGAAACATAAAATGTCCTACGCACACACAATACCTATCCATGGTGATGATCATCTACAAGAGGGGAGAGTGAATCTATATACCCTTGTATATCGCTAAGCGAAAGCGTATATAATGCGGTTGATGTAGTGGAACATCTTTGCGATCCAAATCGCAGCCCTTCCGACGATCTCATCATGATCCGTCCCGCGATCCCATCACGATCCATCTCGATCTAGTGCCGAACGGACGACAACTCCGCGGTCAGCACACGTACAACTCGATGACGATCTATGCCTTCTTGATCCAGCAAGAGGGGCGAAGAGGTAGATGAGTTCTCCAGCACGGCGGCATGGTGGTGGTGGTGGTGGTGGTGGAGCTATTCCAGCAGGGCTTCGCCTAAGCACCGCTGAAACTAGACTAGAGGAGAAACAGATCTAGAGAGAGAGGGCAACACGTGGATGTTTTTCTGTGTCCCAAAAACCCTCAATAACTTTAGTATATATAGGAGGGAGGGAGGGAGGGGAGGAGGCAGCCTCAAAACTCAAGGTTTGGCCGAAATTGGAGGTGGAGGAGTCCTACTCCAATCCTACTAGGAGTAGGATTCCTCCTTTCCACTTGGAAACCCTTTCCATCTTTTCCACCTTTGGGTTTTTTGCCTCTCAAACCTCATGGGCCTTAGTGGGAGATTATGTCAGCCCACTAGGGGCTGGTTTGTATCCTCCCACAGCCTATAAGGCCCCTCGGGGCGTGACACCCCTCCCGATGGTCCCTGGTACCCTCCCGGCACTCCCGGTACACTACCGATGAGCCCGAAACTTTTCCGGTGACCAAAACAGGACTTCCTCTATATCAATCTTTACCTCTAGACCATTTTGGATCTTCTCTTGACGTACGGGATCTCATCCGGGACTCCGAACAACTTTCGGTTACCAACACCTATAACTCAACTATACCGAAACGTCACCGAACCTTAAGTGTGCACACCATGCGAGTTCGAGAACTATGCAGATATGACCGAGACACCTCTACGGTCAATAACAAATAGCGGGACATGGATGCCCATATTGTCTCCTACATATCTATGAAGATCTTTATCGGTTGAACCTCTATGTCAAGGATTCAGTTAATTTTGTATGATGTTCCCTTTGTCCTCCGGTATGTTACTTGCCCGAGATTCGATCGTCGGTATCTCTATACCTAGTTCAATCTCGTTATCGGCAAGTCTCTTTACTTGTTTCGTAATACAAGATCTCGTGGCTAACTCCTTAGTCACATTGCTTGCAAGGCTTATTGTGATGTTGTATTACCGTGTGGGCCCCGAGATACCTCTCCGTAATACGGAGTGACAAATCCTAGTCTCGATTCACGCCAACCCAACAGACACCTTCGGAGATACCTGTAGAGCACCTTTATAGTCACCCAGTTACGTTGCTACATTTGATACACACAAGGTATTCCTCCGGTGTTCGGGAGTTGCATGATCTCATGGTCATAGGAACAAATACATTGACATGCATAAAACAACAACAATAAGCTCACACGACCATATGCTACGTTTATAGTTTGGGTCTTGTCCATCACATCATTCTCCTAATGATATGACCCTGTTATCAAGTGACAACACTTTTCTATGGCTAGGAAACCATAACCATATTTGATCAACGAGCTAGTCAACTAGAGGCTTACTAGGGACAGTGTGTTTGTCTATGTATCAACACATGTATTTGAGTTTCCAATCAATACAATTATAGCATGTATAATAAACGATTAGCATGAACAAGGAAATATAATAATAACCAATTTATTATTGCCTCTAGGGCATATTTCCAACAGTTATAACCTCTACTTAAACATGGTGCTTAATGCTATATATTATTACCGAATGATGTGTGGCTATCTATGATGTTTGAGTAGATTTTTGTTGTCCTATGGGTTGATTGATGATCGTGATTGGTTTGAGTTTGAGTTGTATGTTTCATTTTTGTGTTGTCCTATGGTTCCCGCCGTGTCGCGCAAGCGTGTGGGATCCCCATTGTAGGGTTTTCAATATGTTCATGATTCACTTATAGTGGGCGGCTAGAGTGACAGAAGCTTACATCCGAGTAAGGGGGTTGTTTATGTATGGGAGTAAAGGGGACCTTTTCCTTAATGTTTAGTTGGGTTTTACCTTAATGATCTTTAGTAGTTGTGTACGCTTGCTAGATTTCCAGTCATAAGTGCATATGATCCAAGTACGGCAAGTATGTTAGCTCATGCCTCTCCCTCATATAAAACTGCAATAATGATTACTGGTCTAGTTATCGATTGCCTAGGGACAAATATTTCTCTTGTGTTACAAAAAGCTTTCTACTAAACAACTAGCTTTTATTATCCTGCAAAGTATCCTTAGTTTTATTATCGCAAAGTACTTCTAGTTTTATTCCCGCAAAATAGTTTCATACTTGTTCTAGGTAAAGTAAGCGTTAGCGTGCGTAGAGTTGTATCGATGGTCGATAGAACTTGAGAGAATATTAATTTCACCTTTAGCGCCTCGTTGAGTTCGACACTCTTATTATCGGAAGAGGCTACGAACGATCCCTACACTTGTGGGTTATCAAGACCTTTTTCTGGCGCCGTTACGAGGGAGCAATAGCGTAGCGGTTGATATTCCCGTCTGTGCTTGTTTGCTTTATCATTAAGTAATTTTATTTTGTGTTATAAGTTGTTTTCTATCTTTAGTTCTGGGTAGGAATTGAAAAATACCAAAAAATAGTTATACTTGCTAACCCACTGGTTGAGGAACCACCCAAAATCTACCATACTGATGAAGCTTTTTCACTTGGATCATGTTCGATCCCTTTGTGCTCGTGCTGAAATCCCAACTAGCTTAGTTGAGGGAAAATAATTAGATGAGCATGCTCATTTTTTGTGAAACCACTTATCTCAAAAAGGGAAACTCTTATGGCATCAAATTAATTGTTTGTGTTGCTACGCTTGGAATTTATGCAAAATACATGATTTAGTTGTTGTTCCGAAGACACGAAAAAACACCTTCCTTATCAATGTGTGTTTAATGATAATGAAATAGTATCTTCTTATGCCAAAGATGTCTATAGTTATTTATTTTAATAATTTGAAGAATTTGTTGCTTTTAAGGGTGCATATGAAATTACTTCTTTGATTGAAAAGTATGATGCTAATCTTTACAAATTTGAGAATTTTACCATACTTAAATATTGCTATGAAGTATGCTTCTAATGCTTATGTTAAAGAATTTATTGAAAGAATGTGTGCTGCCTTGGAAGGGACTAATATTTTGCAAGAATCTACGGAACAAGAAATTGTTGAAATTGTGAGCTCATTAGATGAAAAAGAAGAGGAGGGGAGTGGAGAATGAAAGGATGAAGAGCGGATTGATCATCCGTGCCTCAAAGTAGCGGTAACAAGTGATTGTGTAGCGAGGTGAAACGTAGCAAGCAAAAAGTAACAAGTAACAAGTAGTAGCAACGGTGCAGCAAGTGGACCAATCCCTTTTGTAGCAAGGGACAAGCCTGAACAAAGTCTTATAGGAGGAAAAACGCTCCCGAGGACACACGGGAATTTCTGTCATGCTAGTTTCATCATGTTCATATGATTCGTGTTCGTTACTTTGATAGTTTGATATGTGGGTGGATCGGCGCTTGGGTACTGCCCTTACTTGTACAAGCATCCCACTTATGATTAACCTCTCTCGCAAGCATCCGCAACTACAAAAGAAGAATTAAGACAAAGTCTAACCATAGCATTAAACTAGTGTATCCAAATCAGCCCCTCACGAAGCAACACATAGACTGGGTTTAAGCTTCTGTCACTCCAGCAACCCATCATCTACTTACTACTTCCCAATGCCTTCCTCTAGGCCCAAATATGGTGAAGTGTTATGTAGTCGACGTTCACATAACACCACTAGAGGAAAAACAACATAGAGCATATCAAAATACCGAACGAATATCAAATTCACATGACTATTATTAACATGACTTATCCCATGTCATCAGGAACAAAAGTAACTACTCACAAAACATAATCATAATCATGATCAGAGGTGTAATGAATAGCATCAAGGATCTGAACATAAACTCTTCCACCAAGTAATCCAACTAGCATCAACTACAAAGAGTAATCAACACTACTAGCAACCTTACAAGTACCAATCGGAGTCGTGAGATGAAGATTGGTTACAAGAGATGAACTAGGGATTGGAGAGGAGATGGTGCTGATGAAGATGTTGATGAAGATGCCTCCCCTCCGATGAGAGGAGTGTTGGTGATGATGATGGCGACGATTTCCCCCTCCGGGAGGGAAGTTTCCCCGGCAGGATCGTCCTGCCGGAGCTCTAGATTGGATATGCTCAAGTTTCGCCTCGTGGCGGCGGCGAAACCACGAAAAAGCTCCCTAATGATTTTTTTTCTGGACCAAGACCCTTCATATAGCAAAAGAGGGGGGCTAGTGGGCCGTCAGGGAGCCCACAAGCCCCCACTCCGCCACCAGGGGGTGGTGGCGGTTGCAGGGCTTGTGGCGCCCTGGCAGGCCCCCTCCGGTACTTCTTTCGCCCAGTATTTTTTATATAATCCCAAAAAAATCCACGTAACTTTTCAGGGCATTTGGAGATGTGCAGAATAGTGGACTAAGATTTGCTCCTTTTCCAGTCCAGAATTCCAGCTGCCTGAATTCTCCCTCTTCAAATAGACCTTGCAAAATAAGAGAGAAAAGGCATAAATATGGTACCACAAGTAATATAACAGCCCATAAAGCAATAAATATCAACATGAAAGCATGATGCAAAATGGTGTATCAACTCCCCCAAGCTTAGACCTCGCTTGTCCTCAAGCGAAAACCAAGTTCCATAAACATGTCCACATGTTTAGGGATGAAGGTGTCGATAAAACATAATACGGACATGAGGGCATCATGATCACACATAGAACAACAATACATCATAAAGATTCTTATGGGAAAGTAATAATTCCTTCACAAATCAAAGCATGAAGCAAAAACCTTACCGAGAAGTAACCAACAATAGTCCATAGTCATTGAAGCAATTGCAATTTATCACAACATCAGAAAGAGTCAAATAAGAGAAGGCAAATCCACATACACAATCATCTCTTTTGTTTTCCACAATTGTTACAACTCACGTGGTACTCATGGTGTCAAAGTTTCAGCTGGACACAGAGGAAGATAGGGGCTTATAGTTTTTGCCTCCCAACGATTTACCTCAAGGGTAAAGT
The DNA here is from genome assembly GCF_904849725.1 of Hordeum vulgare subsp. vulgare. Taxonomy (NCBI): domain Eukaryota; kingdom Viridiplantae; phylum Streptophyta; class Magnoliopsida; order Poales; family Poaceae; genus Hordeum; species Hordeum vulgare. The sequence continues at coordinate 563,621,636 of NC_058524.1, read as the reverse complement.
GAACAATAATAAAGCATAAGTACGCAACTCCAAGTTGATATATGAATATAGATCTTTCCCAAACATGTGACGGTAGCCAAGACAAAGGCAAAAATAGGGAATTGGTGACGATCACCATGACTCTTACAAGGGCAAAAAGTAAAGGTACAAGATAGGCCCTTCGCAGAGGGAAGCAGAGGTTGTCATGCGCTTTTGAGGTTTGAATGCGTGTCCTCTTAGTGCGGAGGAACGTCACTTTATATTGCCTCCTGTGATAAAGAACTTTATTATGCAGTCTGTCGCTTTTATGTCTTCCTCATCACAGGTTCGTACAAAGCTTATTTTCCACACACTAATAGATCATACATATTAGAGAGCAATTTTTATTGCTTGCACCGATGACAACTTACTTGAAGGATCTTATTCAATCCATAGGTAGGTATGGTGGACTCTCATGGCAAAACTGGGTTGGAGGTTTATGGATGCACAAGTAGTATCTCTACTTGGTGCGGGAGTTTTGGCTAATATGAGGTGGAAGCAATCGTCACATGCTAAGGGATCTCTAATCATATAACATTGTTTGGAACCAAGCAAACACAATTCATTATGTTGTCTTCCTTGTCCAACATCTACTCCTAAGCATGTAATAGTTTGGTGAGTGCTCACAATTGTAAAAAGTGTCTAAGATGATATATTTATATGTGAACCTCTCTTTCCTTATTACTTCTTATTAATTGCAATAATGACTGAGGTCTATGTTGATTTGTTCTCAACAAGTTTCAATCATCATACGTGTCATATGTGAAGCTATCACTTTCCATAAGATCGTCTCATGATCTTTCATGCTATCGTTCTTTTCATACTTTTGATCATGGCACAAAGCAAAGCCCTTGACTAAGACACTCTTTATTATATCGCTCGTAAGCTCGAATACATCGGGGGAGAGACAAAAGCAAAAGACTCAAACTAAACACTAAAGACTTATTCCTCTAAGAGAAGAAATAAAAACTAAAAAGGAAAGAACTAAAACAAAGGTAAAAGCAAAAGATATAAAGGTGATACGATACCAGGACAACTCCCCCAAGCTTGGCAGAAGCCAAGGGGATTGCCCATACCAATGCTTAGTTGTCTTCCTTTGGCGATGATGGTAGTGTTGTTGGAGCAGTCTTGAGCTTCTCTAATTTCCACTTGAGCAAAAAGTTCTGCTCCCTTAGATCGTCATTTTCTTCCTCAAGTTTCAACACTCTATGGCAAAGTTCCTGCTTACTCTCGTGCAAGAAATGAGAAGGGATAAACAAGGTCTTAGGCTTCTTCCTAGGGTCAGGGAGGCTTGACTTCTTGAACTCCACATGATTGTTTGCAGGTTGAGGTAGAGGAGCCTCCTCTTCATCGGAACTCGTTTGCTCCTTCCCTTTGGGCTCATAGTCCTCTTCCTCATCAGTGGTCCAGCCATATGGTTCCAAATCCCCATAGACCTTGGGGTTAGCAAGGTAATCAGCCACATAGCTCTCCCCCTCTGAATCCTGAGAAGACATCTTGACCTAGATCTGCGGCAGAAACAAGCTCGAAACGAAAACAGAGGAAAACTGCGCAATACGGAGATCAAAACCTTCGGGCGAGTATATATTGATTTTTTTTGGACCAGAAGGAGTGCTCCGCAAGGAAACGGAGTCCGGGAGGCACACGAGGTGCCCACAAGCTTTCCCTCCGCCACCAGGGGGGTAGGGAGCGGTGGCAAGGCTTGTGGCCGCCTCGTGCGCTCTCCGGACTGCTTTTTATTTTTCTATTTTTCCAAAAATTCCAAAACGGAGGAAATTTCCTATTGGAAAAGCATCGGAGTCCAATTTCTTACCGAAACAGATACCTCTTCGTTTTCAGGGTCTGAAACAGGCTGATAAACATCCCTTATGTACTCCTCTGGAGTTATGACATTGATGATATTGGTCTCAACATTTATGGGAGTAGCAGAGATGTAATGCTTGATTCTTTGCCCATTTACCACTCTAGGAAAATTTCCTTCCGTGTTATTGATTTTTATGGCACCGGAACGATATACTTCCTCGATAACATAGGGACCTTCCCATTTAGAGAGAAGCTTGCCTGCAAAGAATCTCAAACGAGAATTGTATAGCAGGACATAATCACCTACATTGAACTCTCATTTCTGTATCCGTTTGTCGTGCCATCTCTTAACCTTTTCCTTGAACAACTTGGCATTCTCATATGCCTGGGCTCTCCATTCATCTAACGAGCTGATATCAAACAACCGCTTCTCACCGACAAGTTTGAAATCAAAGTTGAGCTCTTTGATTTCCCAATAAGCTTTGTGTTCCACCTCAAGAGGTAAATGACAGGCCTTACCGTAAACCATTTTATACGGTGACATGCCCATGGGATTCTTATAAGCAGTTCTATAAGCCCATAGTGCATCGTCAAGTTTGCTAGACCAATTCTTTCGATATCTATTGACAGTCTTTTGTAGGATCAATTTGATCTCCCTATTACTCAACTCCACTTGACCACTAGACTGAGGATGATAAGGAGATGCAACTCTATGGTTGACATCATACTTAGCGAGCATCTTGCGGAAAAACCATGAATGAAGTGTGAACCGCCATCAGTCATCAAATATCTAGGGACTCCAAATCTTGGGAAAATGACTTCTTTAAGCATCTTAATAGAGGTGTGGTGATCAGCATTTTTAGTGGGGATAGCTTCTACCCACTTAGTAACGTAATCCACAGCAACCAAGATGTGAGTGTACCCATTGGAACTCGGGAAAGGTCCCATATAATCAAAGCCCCATACATCAAATGGTTCAATGACAAGTGAATAGTTCATAGGCATTTCCTGACGCTTACTGATATTCCCTATTCTTTAGCATTCGTCACAAGACAAGACAAACTTACGGGCATCCTTGAAGAGAGTGGGCCAATAGAAACCTGATTGCAGTACCTTATGGGCAGTTCTATCTCCAGCATGGTGTCCTCCGTAGGCTTCGGAATGACACTTCTGCAAGATCTGTCCCTGTTCATGTTCAGGTACACAACGTCTAATAACACCATCTACTCCTTCCTTATAAAGGTGAGGATCATCCCAGAAGTAGTGTCTCAAATCAAACAAGAACTTCTTCTTTTGGTGATAGGTGAAACTGGGTGGTATGTATTTGGCTACGATATAGTTTGCATAATCGACATACCACGGTGCACTATGTGAAGTGCGGATGACATTTAATTGCTCATCAAGAAAGCTGTCATCAATAGGTAGTGGGTCATCAAGGACATTCTCTAGCCTAGACAAGTTATCTGCTACAGGGTTATCAGCACCCTTTCGGTCAACGACGTGCAAATCAAATTCCTGTAGCAGGAGAACCCATCTGATCAGCCTAGGCTTAGCGTCCTTCTTCTCCATAAGGTACTTAATAGTAGCATGATCAGAGTGAATAGTGACTTTGGAGTCAACTATATAAGATCTGAACTTTTCACATGCAAACACGACTACTAAAAATTCCTTCTCCGTAGTGGAATAGTTTCTTTGGGCACTGTCTAGAGTTTTACTAGCGTAGTGAATAACATTCAACTTCTAGTCAACTCTTTGTCCTAGAACAGCACCAACAGCATAATCACTAGCGTCACACATGATTTCAAAGGGCAAGTTCCAGTCAGGTGGTTGAACAATAGGTGCGGTTATCAAAGCCTTCTTAAGTATTTCAAAGGCTTCCTCACAATCCTCATCAAAAACAGAAGGAACATCCTTCTGCAAGAGGTTGGTAAGAGGCCTAGAAATCTTAGAGAAGTCCTTAATGAACCTTCTATAGAAACCAACATGACCTAGGAAACTTTGTATACCTCTGATATCTGTGGGGCAAGGCATTTTCTCAATTGCATCAACCTTAGCCTTATCAACTTCAATGCCTCTTTCAGAAATTTTGTGTCCTAAGACGACACCTTCATTAACCATAAAATGGCACTTCTCCCAATTCAAGATGAGGTTGGTATCTTCGCATCTCTGTAAGGCTCGATCAAGGTTGCTGAGGCAATCATCAAAGGAAGACCCGTAAACGGAGAAGTCATCCATGAAAACCTCGACAATCTTTTCACAAAAGTCAGAGAATATAGCCATCATACATCTTTGGAAGGTGGCAGGTGTATTGCATAAGCCAAAAGGCATATGTCTATAGGCAAAGGTACCGAAAGGGCAGGTGAAAGTGGTTTTCTCTTGATCAGATTGTGCAACAGGTATTTGTGAGAAACCTGAATAACCGTCTAGAAAGCAGAAGTGTGTGTGTTTTGATAGCCTTTCTAGCATTTGGTCGATAAACGACAAAGGATAATGATCTTTCCTGGTTGCCTTGTTCAGTTTCCGGAAGTCTATCACCAACCTATAGCCGGTAATAATCCTTTGTGGGATTAGTTCATCCTTACCATTAGGAACAACGGTGATACCTCACTTCTTAGGTACGCAATGTACTGGAGTTACCCAATCACTATGAGCAACAGGATAAATGATTCCTGCTTCCAGAAGCTTTAATATTTCTTTTCTCACGACCTCTTTCATCTTAGGATTCAATCTCCTTTCATGATCAGCAACTGGTTTAAAGTCAGGATCGGTTTTAATCTTGTGCTGACATAGAGTAGGACTAATACCCTTAAGATCATCAAGAGTATATCCAATAGCAGCACGGTGCTTCCTCGGAGTTCTTAGTAACTTATTCTCTTCGTGCTCTGAAAGGAGGGCACTAATAATGACAGGATATATCTCCTTCTCATCAGGATAGGCATACTTAAGAGTATCAGGCAACTATTTAAGCTCAAGCACAGGATCACCCTTTGGTGGGGGAGGATCCCCAAGCAGTTCAACACACAGATTATTCTTGAGAATAGGATATTGTCTAAGACAATTTTATCTATCTCATCTCTCTCCTCCATATGCATATCATTTTCATGCTCAAGTAGATATTGCTCTAAAGGATCCGTAGGAGGTACGGCAATAGAGGCAAGAGCAATAATTTCATCTCTACCAGACGACTCTCTTTCATGAGGTTGTCTTCCAAACTTGCATAAGTTAAATTCATGAGACACACCCTCGAAACTAACTGTGATGGTCTGCTTAATGCAATCAATGTGAGCATTGACAGTGTTGAGAAAGGGTCTACCAAATATGATGGGACAAAAGCTATTTTGTGCAGTACCAAGGACGAGGAAATTAGTAGGATACTTTGTCTTACCACACAAGACTTCTATGTCTCTCACAATTCCCAGAGGGCAGATAATGTCTCTATTAGCTAGCGTAATAGTGACATCAATGGGTTCTAACTCAGCAGGTGCAATCTCATCTTTGATTTCATCATATAAAGAACGGGGTATTGCACTAACACTAGCTCCCATATCACATAAACCATGGTAAGAGTGATCTCCTATCTTGACAGAAACAACGGGCAGGCCAACTACAGGTCCGTGTTTGTCTTTCGCGTGAGGTTTAGCAATTCTAGCGGAGTCCTCACAGAATTTGATAACATGCCCATCTATGTCTTCGGCTAAGAGATCTTTGATAATAGCAACACTAGGTTCAACTCTAATCTCCTCAGGGGGTGCAAGTGGTCTAATGTAACCCCTACATATCACAGTTGGAGCTTTAGAATAATCCTTTATCCTAGGAGGGTATGGTGGTTTCTCAGTGTAAGCACAAGGAACAACAGGATCACTAAACGCAATGACTTTCTCCTCAACTAGATTGGTTTTGGCTATGTTGCTTTCTACAGGAGGATGATATTTAAACCACTTCTCTTTGGGAAGATCAACATGAGCAACAGAAGATTCACATAGAGAAGCTACTATCTCAGAGTCAAGTCCATACTTAGCGCTAAAATCTCTAGAAGTGTTTGTCTCAACAAAAGATTTAACGCAATCAAACTGGAAATTCATACCTGACTCCTTACCTTCCTCCAGCTCCCAATCTTCAGAGTTGCGTTTCATTCTTTCCAATAAATTCCACTTGTGATCAATATCCTTCTTCATAAAAGAACCGGTACAAGAAGTGTCAAGCATGGTACGATCTTCATGAGAAAGCCGAGCATAAAAGTTTTGAGTGATGATTTCTCTTGAGAGCTCATGATTAGGGCATGAATATAGCATTGATTTAAGCCTCCCCCAAGCTTGAGCTATGCTTTCCCTGTCACGAGGCCAAAAGTTATAAATAAAGTTCCGATCACGATGTACTAAATGCATAGGATAGAACTTTTGATGAAATTCCAATTTCAACCGATTGTAGCCCCATGATCCAGTATAATCACATAGCCTATATCATGTCAACGCCTTATCCTTTAAAGATAAAGGAAAGACTTTCTTCTTTACCTCATCCTCGGGCAAACCTCCAAGCTTAAATAAACCACAAACTTCATCTACATAGATCAGATGCAAGTCTCGATGTGAAGATCCATCTCCTGTGAAAGGATTAGCCAGCAGTTTCGCAAGCATACCCGAAGGAATTTCATAAAAGATATTTTCAGTAGGTACCTCAGGTTGTGGAACAACTCCTCGTGCTTCCATTCGTGGTGAAGATACCCCGAACAAACTCCTCAAAGGAACAGTTTCCATAGTGACAAGTGACAATAAATTTCAGCACAGTATAAAAATGTTTCCTTACCAATTTCCACTTACAAAAGGCGCTTCACTCTTCGACAACGGCGCCAAAAAAGAGTCTTGATGACCCAAAAGTATAGGGGATCAATTGTAGTCCTTTCGATAAGTAAGAGTGTCGAAACCAACGAGGAGCAGAAGGCTCTGATAAACGGTTTTTAGCAAGGTAATAACTGCAAGCACTGAAAGTAGCGGTAACAAGTGATTGTGTAGCGAGGTGAAACGTAGCAAGCAAAAAGTAACAAGTAACAAGTAGTAGAAACGGTGCAGCAAGTGGCCCAATCCCTTTTGTAGCAAGGGACAAGCCTGAACAAAGTCTTATAGGAGGAAAAACGCTCCCGAGGACACACGGGAATTTCTGTCATGCTAGTTTCATCATGTTCATATGATTCGCGTTCGTTACTTTGATAGTTTGATATGTGGGTGGACCGGCGCTTGGGTACTGCCCTTACTTGGACAAGCATCCCACTTATGATTAACCTCTCTCGCAAGCATACACAACTACAAAAGAAGAATTAAGACAAAGTCTAACCATAGCATTAAACTAGTGGATCCAAATCAGCCCCTCACGAAGCAACACATAGACTGGGGTTTAAGCTTCTGTCACTCCAGCAACCCATCATCTACTTACTACTTCCCAATGCCTTCCTCTAGGCCCAAATATGGTGAAGTGTTATGTAGTCGACGTTCACATAACACCACTAGAGGAAAAACAACATAGAGCATATCAAAATACCGAACGAATATCAAATTCACATGACTATTATTAACATGACTTATCCCATGTCATCAGGAACAAAAGTAACTACTCCCAAAACATATTCATAATCATGATCAGAGGTGTAATGAATAGCATCAAGGATCTGAACATAAACTCTTCCACCAAGTAATCCAACTAGCATCAACTACAAAGAGTAATCAACACTACTAGCAACCTTACAAGTACCAATCGGAGTCGTGAGACAAAGATTGGTTACAAGAGATGAACTAGGGATTGGAGAGGAGATGGTGTTGATGAAGATGTTGATGAAGATGCCTCCCCTCCGATGAGAGGAGTGTTGGTGATGACGATGGCGACGATTTCCCCCTGCGGGAGGGAAGTTTCCCCGGCAGGATCGTCCTGCCGGAGCTCTAGATTGGAACTGCTCAAGTTCCGCCTCGTGGCGGCGGCGAAACCACGAAAAAGCTCCCTGATGATTTTTTTTTCTGGACCAAGACCCTTCATATAGCAAAAGAGGGGGGCTAGTGGGCCGTCAGGGAGCCCACAAGCCCCCACTCCGCCACCAGGGGGTGGTGGCGGTGGCAGGGCTTGTGGCGCCCTCGCAGCCCCCCTCCGGTACTTCTTTCGCCCAGTATTTATTATATAAGCCCAAAAAATCCACGTAACTTTTCAGGGCATTTGGAGATGTGCAGAATAGTGGACTAAGATTTGCTCCTTTTCCAGTCCAGAATTCCAGCTGCCTGAATTCTCCCTCTTCAAATAAACCTTGCAAAATAAGAGAGAAAAGGCATAAATATGGTACCACAAGTAATATAACAGCCCATAAAGCAATAAATATCAACATGAAAGCATGATGCAAAATGGACGTATCAGTGCCCACCTTCTAATGACAGTAAATCTTTAACTCATACATTGTTTCATTTCCCTTCGTTCTCACCGAAGGGTGAATGCTATGATCCCTTGGATTCGTTTGAAATATCCTTTTGATGAACTTGATGCTTGCTACGCTTGTGGCCATGATGCCAATATGAATCATGCTTATAAAGATGAACATGATATAATTCCTTATGTTAAGAATCAAATTGTTGCTATTGCATCCACACATGATAGTCCTATTATCTTTTTGAAATGTCCCAACTACGCCATATCGGAGAAGTTATCACTTATTAAGGATTATATTGATGGGTTGTGTTTTACCATTCCACGTGATGATTTTGATGAATATAATATGCATGTGTTTGTTGCCACTACTTGCAATTATTATGATAGAGGAACCACATCTTCACCTCTCTATGTTTCCAATACGATAAAATTGCAAGAAACTACTTATGCTATGTATTGGCCTTTACTTTGTCTGAATGAATTGTTCTTTTATGAAATGCCAATTGATACGTCTCTGTCGTATCTACTTTTCCAAACTCTTTTGCCCTTGTTTTGGTCTCTAATTTGCATGATTTGAATGGAAGTAACCCGGACAAACGTTGTTTTCAGCAGAATTGCCATGGTGTTCTTTTTGTGCAGAAATAAAATTTCTCGGAATGACCTGGAAATTTACGGGGATTTTTTGTGGAATAAATAAAAAATACTGGCGCAATAATCAACCAGAGGGGTGGAGCTGTGAGCCCACAAGCCCACCACGCGCGGGCCCCCTGGCCGCGCCTGGCAGGCTTGTGGGGCCCACGAAGCTCCACCGCCTGCAATCTCAGCTCTATTTAGTCCCTTTCGTCCGGAAAAAAATTAAGGAGAAGAGTTCATCGTGTTTTATGATACGGAGGCGCCGTCACCTCATGTTCTTCCTCTGGAGGGCAGATCTGGAGTCCGTTCTAGGCTCCGGAGAGGGGAGATCATCGCCATCGTCATCACCAACCTTCCTTCATCGCCAATTCCATGATGCTATTCACCGTTTGTGAGTAATATCATGGTAGGCTTGCTGGATGGTGATGGGTTGGATGAGATCTATCATGTAATCGAGTTAGTTTTGACGGGGATTGATCCCTAGTATCCACTATGTTCTAAGATTGATGTTGCTACTACTTTGCCATGCTTAATGCTTGTCACTAGGGCCAGAGTGCCATGATTTCAGATCTGAAACTATTATGTTGTCGCCAATATATGTGTGTTCTTGATCCTATCTTGCAAGTTGTAGTCACCTACTATGTGTTATGACCCGGCAACCCCGGAGTGACACTAGTCGGAACCACTCCCGGAGATGACCATAGTATGAGGAGTTAATGTATTAACCAAGTTTAATGCGTTGGTCCGGTTCTTTATTAAAAGGAGAACCTTAATATCCCGTAGTTTCCATTAGGACCCCGCTGCCACAGGATGGATGGACAATAGATGTCATGCAAGTTCTTTTCCCTAAGCATGTATGACTATATACGGAATACATGCCTACATTACATTGACGAACTGGAGCTAGTTACATGTCTCTCCGTGTTATAACTGTTGCATGATGAATAACATCCGGCATAATCATCCATCACTGATCCAATGCCTACGAGTCTTTTACTACTGGTCCTTGCTACGTTACTTTGCCGCTACTGCTGTCACTGCTGCTACTGTTACTCTGTCGCTACTGCTATCACTATTGCTACTCGTTACTGTTGCTACTGTTGCTATCACACTACTTTGCTACTAATACTTTGCTGCAGATACTAAGTCTTTCAGGTGTGGTTGAATTGACAACTCAACTTCTAATACTTGAGAATATTCTTTGGCTTCCCCTTGTGTCGAATCAATAAATTTGGGTGGAATACTCTACCCTCAAAAATTGTTGCGATCCCCTATACTTGTGGGTTATGAAGACCTTTTTCTGGCGCCGTTGCCGGGGAGGCATAGCTATATTCTCTGAGTCACTTGGGATTTACGTGTGCTGGTCACTATGAGGAATCCGAAAGATCCAAAAACTAAATTCTTGCCCTCAACTACGAGGACAGGTAAGGAACTGCCATCTAGCTCTGCATTTGATTCACCTTCAGTTATGAGTAAGTTTGCGACACCACCTCCTGCTAGAAATCTTGATATGTGGCATGTGCTTGATGATGCTACTTCTGCTGCCCATGATGCTTATGATGATGCTATGCTTGATACATCTTTGCCACTAGGTGCATTCCTTGATGCACAAATTGCTAGAGTTGCTGCTAGATGTTGTTAGAGCATATATCTCCATATGTGGTTTTGGTAATTGATGACAATTCCTATGGACTAATGGTTGCGTTAAGTTATATTTATAGGATTTGTCCATAGGCACTTCTTGAAGTCCATCTGTTGGGTTCAAGGAGTTTATATGATGACCAAGATGGTATTCAAGGTATTATCCAAAGAATGGTCATAGAGACACTAGGTTGATCAAGATCTCAGACAAAGAGTAAATCAAGATGATCAACACACAAAGCGTATAAGATGTACCGAGAGGGATCAAGTGATCCCATGGTATGGTAAGCATTGTCCATTACGTGTTTGTGTACTAACTCATGGTCTTTGTGAGACTCCTATGTGGGGGTTAGGTGTGCTTCCATGGGCTTGCGTCAAAAGGAAGATCTCATACAACTCATGAAGGATGACATCAAGTGGTGATCGTCATCAAGATTGTGGTGTGCAAGTTCAAGTGGAGCAACACGAATATATCATTGAAACTATTGTTAATGATCATGTGTTGATAAGGACAAGCTCATGTGCTAACCAGGACAAGATCAAGATAAGCATTCCTGAGCACTACATGCTTGATTCTTGTGGATGTTCACATGGTGGTCAAATGAAGATGAATACATAAGCTAGGCTTTCCACATTGTGTATGGGAGAGCTGCTTGAAGACTTCATCATGTCTTGCTTTCAACTTGAGCCAAGAAGGAACAACAACATCAAGCTCAAGTGAAAGGGCTAACTCAAAGGTATCAGTTCCTTTGACGTTAGTGGTGCGGAGTGATGATCAGCGAATAAAAGTATACACTCAAGTATGGATCATCGGTACCCCTTTTATAATCCTTGAGTCTTTAGGGATCCCGCACTATTAAGAGGGGATCACAGGTTTTGTGATGAACTTGCTCAAACTAGATATCCACTGTTCTGCTCTTACCACATCTCCACTGCTCTGCTATTATCAGAAAACAGGACCAGTGCCTTGGACATCCGGCCTCCTCCAGACGTCCGAGGCCCGGACATCCGGCCTCCTCCGGACGTCCGAGGCCCGGACATCCGGCCTCCTCCGGACGTCCGGAACTATGCACCAGAGAAACTTGAGTTCTATAACTCGGATTTCCGGCTCCCTTTGGACATCCGAGCGCCGGACGTCCGACCAGCTTCGGAAATCCGGAGCCCTGCACCAGAAGAACATAAGCTCTATAACTCGGATTTCCGGCTCCCTCCGGACGTCCGAGGCCCGGACATCCGTCCCCTTTCGGAAATCCGGAACCTCCCACCAGAAGAAGTTGAGTCGAATAACTCGGATTTCCGGTCTTCTCCGGACGTCCGGTCGCTATTCAATTCACAGTATTTTCAGTGATATCTACAGGCCTCGGACGACCGACCCGTGTCGGACGTCCGACCCCTCGCGGACGCCCGGACTTCCGGAAACTGTCGGAAGTCCGGACCCTATGTGACTTAAAGTGTCCCCAACGGCTGTTTTTCTCTCCCCACTATAAATACCCCCCTCCCACTTCGTGAGAGGGCAGCCCAACACAGCCTTATCCTCATAAGAACACACTTCTACCTCACACACATTTGCTCACACCAAATCTTAGATCCCAAGAGCATTTGTGAGCCCCTTTGAGAGTTGTTCCAATCAAAAGGTAGATCGTCTCCCTCTCCTCCTCTCAACCCAAGCTATTTGAGATTTGAGCAAGTTTTGAGCATTTCCCGTGATCTTGTTACTCTTGGAGGTTGGAGACTCCTAGGCGGTAGGAGTTCTTCGGAGAGGAATCAATCCGTGTGATTACCCCCCGGAAAAGTTTGTGAGGATTTGGAAGCCACCTCAAAGGCTTACCACTAGTGGTTGAGAAACGCCTTCGTGGTGTTATCTCAAAGGGAGAATAGGGTGAGCCTTCGTGGCGTTGGTGTGCCTTCGTGGTAACATCCACCTCTCTAATGGTGACTAGCTTCCCTCCAAGGAAGTGAACATCGGGATATATCTTCGTCTCAGTGACCTTGGTTATCCTTAACCCTAACTCCTTACTTGTGGTCTACTTGCGTTACTTGAGCATACATACATTCCATATTGTTTGTGCTCATTATATTGTGTTGGCTATTTCTTATGCAAGATTAATCATTCAAGCATACCCTCTATATCCACACGTTCATACTTGCAGCCTTTGATATATCGTGTGATATAGTGTGATCTAGTATCTTGTGTTGTTTCACCTACTTGTCGTGTGATATAGCTCAAGTAAGTTTGTGTAACTTACTTGTGCTTGTTAGTAACTGTATTGTGTCCATCTTGGTAGATCGTGTTGTTGATACACGTTGCAGTGCCTAGTGCATTTAGGATTTGTGCTTGACAAGTACCCTCTTAGTTTATTTCCGCATTAGTTTCAAGCCAAATCCGAAGAAGTTTTTAAATAGCCTATTCACCCCCCCTCTAGGCATCATCGAGGTCTTTTCAGATGTGATCATACTTCTAAAACTGCTGATACTATTGAAGTAGTACCTGCTACTTTGCCTGTTAGAACTAGCTCTCCTAGATATGAATTGTCTGTTATGCCTGAGGGTTATGTTATGGAGGGAGAGATAGCTGAGGACTTTCTTGCTTGTAAGGATAGCTATGATGTTGAGAAATTACTGCGCAAGTAGAAAGAAAAATCTCTGAACGCTAGGATGAAATACGACCCAAATTTTGCCACTTCGCCTATCTTTGTGACCGATAGGGATTATGAATTCTCTGTCGACCCTAAGTTAATCACTCTGGTCGAATCTGATCCTTTTCACGATTATGAGTCTGAAACGGCTGTAGGCCATCTTACCAAACTGCACGATATAGCCACCCTATTCACGAGTGAGGAAAAGATCCACCACTACTATATCCTTAAGTTGTTTCCTTTCTTCCTAAAGGATGATGCTAAGACTTGGTTCACTTCTCTTGCTCATGTTTGTGTGCGTAGCCCCCAGGATATGATCTACTACTTATCTGAGAAATATTTCCCTGCCCATAAGAAGCAAGTTGCCTTGCAGGAAATATACAACTTTGCGCAAGTTGAAGAAGAGAGTCTCCCACAAGCTTGGGGAGGCTCGTCCAGCTACTGAATGCTTTTCCTGATCACCCTCTTGAGAAGAATGAAATACTTGATATCTTCTATAATGGACTTACCGATGCTTCTAGAGACCACCTATATAGTTGTGCCGGTTGTGTTTTTAGGGAACGAACTGTAGAACAAGCTGAGATCCTATTGAATAATATCTTGTACAATGAGAATGCTTGGACTATTCCCGAACCACCTCCTAAGCCAACTCCGAAGAAAAGAGGTATTCTATTCCTCAGTCCTGAAGATATGCAAGAAGCTAAGAAATCTATGAAAGAGAAAGGCATTAAATCTGAAGATGTCAAAAATCTACCACCTATCGAAGAGATCCATGGTCTTGATAACCCGATACAGGTAGTAGAAGTAAATTCTCTTCGTAGATTCAATGAGAGTGATATTCCTTTTGATAAACCTGCTAGCTTATGCCTGGATGAATTTGATAAATTTGTTGCCAAACAACAGAGTTCCAATGATTATGTTAGCAGACAATTGGAACAGAATGCTCGTATGCTTAGTCATTTAAGTGCTTGTGTGGACAGAAACGTCAATGATCTTAAGTTGTTGAGTAAACATGCCTCTATGGTCACCACTCAAGTAGAACAAGTACTTAAAGCTTAGAATGACTTGCTCAATGAGTTGAATGACAATTCTGTCAGAGTCGTCACTAGAGGAGGTAGAATGATCCAGGAACCTTTGTATCCCGAGGGTCATCCTAAGAGAATTGAACAAGATTCTCAAGGAGTTAACACTGATGCACCTAGTCATCCTAGAAAGAAGAAGAGAGATGATAGGAACATGCACGCTAGCGACCCTGATGCTGTTACACCTGAGAGTATAAACGATGTCTCTGTCTCTGATGTTGAAACACAATCTGGTGATGAACATGAGCCTAACGATAATACCGATAGTGGTGTTCATGATGATGCTCAACCTAGCAACGATAAGGATGTGGAGATTGAACTTGTTGATCTTCATAACCCACAACCTAAGAATAAGAGATACGATAAGAACAACTTCGCTGCTAGGAAGCATGGTAAAGAAAGGGAACCATGGGTTCAGAAACCCATGCCCTTTCCTCCCAAACCATCCAAGACAAAGGATGATGAGGATTTTGAGCGATTTGTTGAAATGATTAGACCTGTCTTTCTGCAAATGCGTTTGACAGAAATGCTCAAAATGTCTCCGTATGCTAAGTACATGAAGGATATTGTGACTAATAATAGGAGGATACCTGAGGTTGAGATTTCCACCATGATCGCTAATTATACCTTCAAGGGTGGAACTCCTCAGAAACTAGGTGATCCCAGAATGCCCACTATACCTTGCTCTATTAAACGAAACTATGTTAGAACTTCTTTATGCGACCTTGGAGCCGATGTTAGTGTTATGCCTCTCTCTCTTTATCATAGACTTGAACTGGATAAGTTGACACCCACTAAAATCTCTCTGCAAATGGCTGACAAATCAACCGCTTTCCCTATCGGCATTTGCGAGGATGTGCCTGTTGTGGTTGCTAACGTTATTATCTTAACAGACTTTGTTATTTTGGATATTCCCAAGGATGATGCCATGGCGGTCATCCTTGGAAGACCCTTTCTAAACACTGCAGGGGCTGTTATAGATTGCAACAAAGGCAATGTCACTTTCCATGTCAACGGTAATGAGCATACGGTGCGCTTTCCGAAGAAACAATATCGAGTACATTGCATCAATGCTATCGAAAAGACTTCATCGATTCTTATTGGGAGCTTTGAATGCCCTATACCTCATGTTAAGATGAAGTATGATTTGCTTGTCGGGGATATCCACATCCCCATTGAGGTAACCTAGTGACTATTCGAAAATTCTCCGTTTCCTTTTGCGATTCGAAAAAGTATGTCAAGGAACTTGATCAACCTCATTGACGGATTTCTTTCGATGACCATGAGATGGATGAATCGAGGAGTCACAAACCTTTGTTCCAAGCTTTCACCTTCGGTTACTTAGAAGAAAAATGATAGATTTAGCTTTAGTTTTCCCTGTTTTTTGTTTTAGCGTCCCGTAGAAACATACCCCGAAAATAAAAGTTCTCCGAACGTCCTGAAAATCAAGTATGTTTTTTTCTGGAAGTTTTGCAAAATACTGAGACGGAGAGCTAGTCAGGGAGCTGCACCAGTGGGCCACAAGCCCTCGAGGCGCGGGCACCCCCTGGCCGCGCCTACCAGGCTTGTGGGGCCCACGTGCACCCCCTCCACTCATTCTAGCTCCCATCTGCTTCTCCTACCTCTAGAAAAAATCGTTTCGCAGCTCAAACCCGTGTTCTTGCTCTTCTTGCTGGGATTTTTGATCTCCTTGTGCAAAGCACCATTCACCAAGCTGTTTTGGGGAAATTGCTCCTTGGTAAGTGACTCCTCCATTAGTCCAATTAGTTTTTGCTCTAGTGCCTTATACATCGCGTATTTTTGCTGCCTTGGTGACCCTGTTCTTGAGCTTTGCATGCTAATTTTAGTTGGTCCCAAGTAGTTTTGATGCGTGATATGGCCTCTAGTCACTTGTTGGAGAAGTTGCTACGAGTTTAGTTGAGCCTTGTTCACTTTTCCTTTGAGTCACATAAAATTTCAGAAAAGGAAGATGTTCAGGAGAAATTATCATGCTCGTTCCTCAAGCAAGAAGGGTCCTCGTCTCGCGATTCGGGAGCCCGACCCTTACCAACAGAGGAATGCACATGTACAACCGTGTGAATGGCCTTCTGATGAATTCATGATTGAGGCAGGTTTCAAAGACGAGTTTGATATACTTGTTCACAATGTCGGACTCGAAGAATTCATCTCCGATAAATGTGAACAGTATGTTACTCTCACTGCCTCTTTTGTTCGTAGATTCAAATTTTCAGCTGGCCGTGATACATCTGTACTGTTTGATCTCTATGGCAAATCGTATACCATGGATTTAGAGGATTTCAATAGAATTTGCAAGATACCTGTTTGGGGTAGTCTCAATGATCCTCCTAAATCTTCGATTAGAGATTTTTTCTCTACTTTAACTGTTAGAGAAACTAGAGATATTACGCAGGCTACCATGGGGAGCATTCATTTTCCTTCCTTGCATTACTTTGCCCTCTTCATAGGTAGATTCATTAACAACAAGATTGAGCATTGTCACCTCTGCGCACCCGACCTTAGTCTTCTTAAGAGCGCAGTAACGGGTGATAGAAGTTTCAACATGGGAGCTATAATAGCAAGGAGGCTGAATAATAATGCTAATGAAGGGGATTTCTTTGGTGGGATCTATGCCACTCGCATAGCAAAGTTTCTTGGAATACCTATCTGCGAAGCAGATCCCCCGCTCCATATAGCTTTCCTTGATCGCGCCGCTTTGACATGCTATCAGTTCCTTGAGAGGGATGATGAATCCCTCCCATACCGTTTAATATTTAACCGGAAGCGTGTTTTCCATATTACCCTTCCCGCTCCTGCCTTCTTTGACTTTCAGGTAAAACGGAGATATTACATAACCAAAGGAGAGGCAGAGGAGTATGAGAGGGAGGCAAAGGCTGCTCGTCTCCGTGAGGCAGCTATTCAGGCAGTGGCTGCAGCGCTCCCGTATACCCCCATTATGATTTTGGGTATCGCACGGACCATCCATGGGAGTAGACCAACTTAGGCCAAAAGCCTAAGCTTGGGGGAGTACATGTTTCTCACCGACTTTATATTCTTGCTTACGCTTTCACTTTGTTAGTCGGTGTTCACACTTTGCCACTGTATCATCCATGCTACTTTATTTCTTTTTCTCGCTTTCTTCTCGTGTGTTTGTCTAGGTTGAGAAAACCCAAAAATATTTCCTTTTCTTCTTTTGCTTGTTGGGAGCTTTCCCGTGTAAATAGTTTTCTTTTCCTTTGGGTCAAGGTAGAAGACCGTGGTTACAATGTTTAGTGGCTCTCGCATGCATATCTGTTTATCTGTCAAAGAGCCATATTACTTTGTCTTCTCCTTTCTGTTTGCTTGTAGATTCCAGCTTAGTCCAATGCACGAGCACTCTTATTATTGTTCACATCATTCGGTCGTGCATGTGAAAGGCAATAATGACGATATATGATGAAGTGACTGAGTCTGGAAAAGTTGGTATGAACTCGATCTATTTTGTTTTTGTAAATATGACTAGCTCATCATTCCTGATTCAGCTTTGTTATGAGAGAAACATGTTTGCAATGACAACTTAGAGATCATAGTTTCTGATGCCATGCTTAATTAGCTATGAGCTTATAATGGTTTGTCTTGGATGCCAACATGAATTTTGAGATGATTATGATGTAGTATGATAGGATGGTATCCTCCTTTGAATGATTCAAGTGGCTTGACTTGGCGCATGTTTACGCATGTTGTTGAAACAAAATCAACATAGCCTCTATTATATTCATGTTCATGGTGATTTATGTCCTACTCATGCTTGGACTCAATGTTGGTTAATTTCAATGCATGTTGATGATTGTTGTCGCTCTCTAGTTGGTCGCTTCCCAGTCTTTTGCTAGCCTTCACTAGTACTAAGCGAGAATACTGCTTGTGCATCCACTTTCATAAACCAAAAGTTGTTCCATATGAGTCCAGCATACCTACCTATATGCGGTATCTACCTTCCGTTCCAAGTAAATTTGCATGTGCCACTCTCTAAACCTTCAAGTAATAATCTGCTTTGCATGCCCGAACTTCTCATGTGGTGACAAGGGGCGATCAGTATCTTCCATGCTAGGCGTGTTATCCTCGATATGTGTTTATTCACTATCATTCACGAGAAAGGGGCCGGTAATTGGAATGCCCGGTTCCATGCTCAAATCGAAAAGATAATTGCAAACAAAACTCCCCCTGGATTGATGTTGGTATGGACGGCGCCCGAGTATTCGGCTAGTCGTGGAGTGTGATTGATCGGTGGTGGGGGAGTCAAAACTTTACTTTTCTGTTTGGGAACCGCCTATAGTATGTGTAGCATGGAAGATGGTGAAAACTCTTGGTCATTGTGTTGATAATGAAAGCATGCCACCCAAAATTATTATCTCTGTTTTCAAAGCTTGAGCTCTGGCACCTCTCCAAATCAATGCTTCCCTCTACGAAGGGCCTATCTATTTATGTTTCTATTGAGTCATCCTCTTCTTATAAAAGCACCAATTAGAGAGCACCTCTGTCATTTTTATGCTTTGCTTTTGACTGATATTGAGTATGACTGTGACTGGATCTTCTTTTCCATGAATTACAATGTTTAGTCAGCCCTTGGTCTTTGAAGGTGCTCTGCATTTATGTTTTGCGGTCTCAGAAAGAGCTAGGGAGATACCATCTGTTCGTACTGCTTCATGATTGTTTTGATTGAAATGTTGACGTTGAAACTTATTATTATTTGCTCGCTAGTTGATTATGCCATTGATATGAGTTTACCGTGAGACCTAGATGTCATTTGCTTATGTGGTTAGCTCGTGATCTTGCTGAAATTCTGGATATGAGTTAGACATAGTTCCAACAACAAGATCAAACAGAGTTCGTAAAAGTTTTTCTTTTGTCTCTTTCAGTTTGTCAACTAAACTGCTTGAGGACAAGCAAGGTTTTAAGCTTGGGGCAGTTGATACGTCTCCGTCGTATCTACTTTTCCAAACTCTTTTGCCCTTGTTATGGTCTCTAATTTGCATGATTTGAATGGAAGTAACCCGGACTAACGCTGTTTTCAGCAGAATTGCCATGGTGTTGTTTTTGCGCAGAAATAAAAGTTCTCAGAATGAACTAGACATTTACAGGGATTTTTTGTGGAATATATTAAAAATACTGGTGCAAGAATCAACCGGAGGGGTGGAGCTGTGAGCCCACAAGCCTACCAGGCGCGGGCCCCCCTGGCCGTGCCTGGCAGGCTTGTGGGGCCCACGAAGCTCCGCCGCCTCCAATCTCAGCTCTACTTAGTCCCTTTCGTCCGGAAAAAAATCAAGGAGAAGAGTTCATCGCGTTTTATGATACGAAGGCACCGCCACCTCCTGTTCTTCCTCTAGAGGGCAGATCTGGAGTCTGTTCTGGGCTCCGAAGAGGGGAGATCGTCGCCATCGTCATCACAAACCTT
The DNA here is from genome assembly GCF_904849725.1 of Hordeum vulgare subsp. vulgare. Classification (NCBI taxonomy): domain Eukaryota; kingdom Viridiplantae; phylum Streptophyta; class Magnoliopsida; order Poales; family Poaceae; genus Hordeum; species Hordeum vulgare. Next base: position 563,601,996 of record NC_058524.1, on the reverse strand, counting down.
CCTTCATCGCCAATTCCATGATGCTCTTCACTGTTCGTGAGTAATCTCATTGTAGGCTTGCTGGACGGTGATGGGTTGGATGAGATCTGATACGTCTCCGTCGTATCTACTTTTCCGAACTCTTTTGCCCTTGTTTTGGACTCTAATTTGCATTATTTGAATGGAAATAACCCGGACTAATGTTGTTTTCAGCAGAATTGCCATGGTGTTGTTTTTGCGCAGAAATAAAAGTTCTCGGAATGACCTGAAAATTTACGGAGAATTTTTCTGGAATTTATGAAAAATACTGGCGCAAGAATCAGCGGAGTAAGTGGAGCCGTGAGCCCACCAGGTGCGGCCCCCCTGGCCGCGCCTGGCAGGCTTGTCGATCCCACGACGCTCCACCGCCTCCAAATCCAGCTCTATTTAGTCCGTCTCGCCCGGGAAAAAATCAAGGAGAAGAGTTCATCGCGTTTTACGATATGGAGGCGCCGCCACCTCCTGTTCTTCATCTAGAGGGCAGATCTGGAGTCCGTTCTGGGCTCCGGAGAGGGGAGATCGTTGCCATCATCATCATCAACCTTCCTTGATCGCCAATTCAATGATGCTCTTCACCGTTCGTGAGTAATCTCATAGTAGGCTTGCTGGACGGTGATGGGTTGGATGAGTTCTATCATGTAATCGAGTTAGTTTTGACGGGGATTGATCCCTAGTATCCACTATGTTCTGAGATTGATGTTGCTACTACTTTTCCATGCTTAATGCTTGTCACTAGGGCCCGAGTGCCATGATTTCAGATCTGAAACTATTACGTTATCACCAATATATGTGTGTTCTTGATCCTATCTTGCAAGTTGTAGTCACCTACTATGTGTTATGACCCGGCAACCCCGGAGTGACAATAGCCGGAACCACTCCCGGAGATGACCATAGTATGAGGAGTTCATGTATTCACCAAGTGTTAATGCGTTGGTCCGGTTCTTTATTAAAAGGAGAACCTTAATATCTCGTAGTTTCCATTAGGACCCCGCTGCCACGGGAGGGATGGACAATAGATGTCATGCAAGTTCTTTTCCCTAAGCACGTATGACTACATACGGAATACATGCCTACATTAGATTGACGAACTGGAGCTAGTCACTTATCTCTCCGTGTTATAACTGTTGCATGATGAATAGCATCCGACATAATCATCCATCACCGATCCAATGCCTACGAGTCTTTTACTACTAGTCCTTGCTACGTTACTTTGCTGCTACTGTTGTCACTGCTGCTACTGTTACTTTGCTGCTACTGCTGCTACTCTGCTGCTACTGGTTACTATTGCTACTGCTGCTATCATACTACCTTGCTACTGATACTTTACTGCAGATACTAAATCTTTCAGGTGTGGTTGAATTGACAACTCAGCTGCTAATACTTGTGAATATTCTTTGGCTTCCCCTTGAGTCGAATCAATAAATTTGGGTTGAATACTCTACCCTCGAAAACTGTTGCGATCCCCTATACTTGTGGGTTATCAAGACCTTTTTCTGGCGCCGTTGCCGGGGAAGCACACCTATACTCTCTGAGTCACTTGGGATTTACGTCTGCTGGTCACTATGATGAATCTGAAAGATCCAAGAACTAAAGTTTTGCCCTCAACTACGAGGACATGTAAGGAACTGCCATCTAGCTCTGCACTTGATTCACCTTCAGTTATGAGTAAGTTTGCGACACCACCTCCTGCTAGAAATCTTGATATGTCGCATGTGCTTGATGATGCTACTTCTGCTGCCCATGATGCTTATGATGATGCTATGCTTGATACTACTTTGCCTGATGATGCTATGCTTGATACTGCTTTGCCTGATGATGCTATGCTTGATACTGCTTTGCCACTTGGTGCATTCCTTGATGCACAAATATCTAGAGTTGCTGCTAGATGTGATGATACTTCTGAAACCGTTGATACTATTGAAGTAGAACATGCTATTTTGCCTGCTAGAACTAACTCTCCTAGATATGAATTGCGTGATATGCCTGAGTGTTATGTTATGGAGGGAGAGATAGCTGAGGATTTTCTTGCATGTAAGGATAGCTATGATGTTGAGAAATTACTGCTCAAGTGGAAAGAAAAATCTCTGAACGCTAGGATGAAATACGACCCGAAGTTTGCTACTTCGCCTATCTTTGTGACCGATAAGGATTATGAATTCTCTGGTCGAATCTGATCCTCTTCACGGTTATGAGTCTGAAACGGTTGTAGCCCATCTTACCAAACTGCAAGATATAGCCACCTTATTCACTAGCGAGGAAAAGATTCGCCACTACTATATCCTCAAGCTGTTTCCTTTCTCGCTAAAGGATGATGCTAAGACTTGGTTCACTTCTCTTGCTCCTGGTTGTGTGCGTAGCCCCCAGGATGTGGTCTAGTACTTCTCTGAAAAATATTTCCCTGCCCATAAGAAGCAAGCTGCCTTGAAGGAAATATACAACTTTGCTCAAGCAGAAGAAGAGAGTCTCCCACAAGTTTGGGGGAGGCTCATCCAGCTACTGAATGCTTTGCCTGATCACCCTGTCGAGAAGAATGAAATACTTGATATCTTCTATAATGAACTTACCGGTGCTTCTAAAGACCACCTAGATAGTTGTGTTGGTTGTGTTTTTAGGGAACGAACCATAGAACAAGCTGAGAATCTATTGAATAACATCTTGTGCAATGAGAATGCTTGGACTATTCACGAACCACCTCCTAAGCCAAACTCCGAATAAAAGAGGTATTCTATTCCTCAGTCCCGAAGATATGCAAGAAGCTAAGAAATCTATGAAACAGAAAGGCATTAAATATGAAGATGTCAAAAATCTACCACCTATCGAAGAGATCCATGGTCTTGATAACCCTATACAGGTAGTAGAAGTAAATTCTCCGCGTAGACTCGATGAGAGTGATATTCCTTTTGATAAACCTGCTAGCTTATGCCTGGATGAATTTGATAAATTTGTTGCCAAACAACAAAGTTTTAATGATTATGTTAGCAGACAATTGGAACAGAATGCTCGTATACTTAGTCATTTAAGTGCTTGTGTGGACAGAAACGTCAATGATCTTAAGCTTCTGGGTAAACATGCCTCTATGGTTACTACTTAGGTAGAACAAGTACTTAAGGCTCAGAATGACTTGCTCAATGAGTTGAATGACAATTCTGTCAGAGTCGTCACTAGAGATGGTAAAATGACCCAGGAACCTTTGTATCCTGAGGGTCATCCGAAGAGAATTGAACAAGATTCTCAAGGAGTTAGCACCGATGCACCTAGTCATCCTAGAGAGAAGAAGATGATAGGAACCTGCACGCTAGCAACCCTGTTGCTGCTACACCTGAGAGTCCAAACAATGTCTCTGTCTCCGATGCTGAAACACAATCTGGTGATGAACATGAGCCTAATGATAACATCAATAGTGATGTTCATGATGATTCTCAACCTAGCAATGATAAGGATGTGGAGATTGAACCTGTTGATCTTGATAACCCACAGCCTAAAAATAAGAGATACGATAAGAAACACTTCGCTGCTAGGAAGCATGGTAAAGAAAGGGAACCATGGGTTTAGAAACCCATGCCCTTTCCTCCCAAACCATCCAAGAAAAAGGATGATGAGGATTTTGAGCGCTTTGTTGAAATGATTAGACTTGTCTTTCTGCAAATGCATTTGACAGATATGCTCAAAATGTCTCCATATGCTAAGTACATGAAGGATATTGTGACTAATAAGAGGAGGATACCTGAGGTTGAGATTTCCACCATGCTCGCTAATTATACCTTCAAGGGTGGAACTCCTAAGAAACTAGGTGATCCCGGTGTGCCCACTATACCTTGCTCCATTAAAGGAAACTATGTTAGAACTGCTTTATGCGACCTTGGAGCCGGTGTTAGTGTTATGCCCCTCTCTCTTTATCGTAGGATTGAACTGGATAAGTTGACACCCACTGAAATCTCTGTGCAAATGGCCGACAAATCAACTGCTTTTCCTATCGGCATTTGTGAGGATGTGCGTGTTGAGGTTGCTAACGTTACTATCTTAACGGACTTTGTTATTCTGGATATTCCACAGGACGATGCCATGGCGGTCATCCTCGGAAGAACCTTTTTAAACATTGCAGGGGCTGTTATAGATTGCAACAAAGGCAATGTCACTTTCCATGTCAACGGTAATGAGCATATGGTGCACTTCCCGAAGAAACAATATCGAGTACATTGCATCAATGCTATCGAAAAAACTTCATCGATTCTTATTGGGAGCTTTGAATGCCCTATTCCTCCTGTTAAGATGAAGTATGATTTGCTTGTTGGGGAGATACACATCCGCATTGAGGTAACCTAGTGACTATTCGAAAATTCTCCGTTCCCTTTTGTGATTCGAAAAAGTTTGTCAAGGAGACTTGATCAACCTCATTGATGGATTTCTTTCGATGACCATGAGATGGATGAATCGAGGAGTCACAAACCTCTATTCCAAGCTTTCACCTTCGGTTGCTTAGAAGAAAAATGATATATTTAGTTTAGTTTTCCCTGTTTTCTGCTTTTAGCGTCCCGTGGAAAAGTACCCCGAAAATAAAAGTTCTCAGAACGTCATGAAAATCAAGTATTATTTTTTCTGGAATTTTTGAAAAATACTGAGACGAAGAGCTAGTTTGGGGGCTGCACCAGTGGGCCACAAGCCCTGGAGGCGCGGGCACCCCCCTGGCCGCGCCTACCTAGATTGTGGGGCCCACGTGCACCCCCTCCACTCATTCTAGCTCCCATCTGCTTCTCCTACCTCCAGAAAAAATCGTTTCGCAGCTCAAACCCGTGTTCTTGCTCTTTTTGCTGGGATTTTCGATCTCCTTGCTCAAAGCACCATTCTCCGAACTGTTTTGGGGAAATTGCTCCTTGGTAAGTGTCTCCTCCATTGGTCCAATTAGTTTTTGCTCTAGTGCCTTATACTTCGCGTATTTTTGCTCCCTTGGTGACCCTGTTCTTGAGCTTTGCATGCTAATTTTAGCTGGTCCCAAGTAGTTTTGATGCGTAATATGGCCTCTAGGCACTTGTGGGAGTAGTTGCTATGAGTTTTGTTGAGCCTTGTTCACTTTTCCTTAGAGTGACTAAAAATTTCAGAAATTTTCAGAGATAGAAAAAGGGAAAAGATGAGGAGGTTCTTAAGAGCCTCTTCAAGCCGTGACCCCAAGGATGATGGAAGTGAGAAGAAGAAGCCCAAGTATCCGGTCCCCCGAGTTGCAGAAGTTCGAGCATGCGAGTGGCCAAGCGATGTGTTCTTATGCGCCGCTGGACTTTATGAGGACTTTTATTACTTGGTGGAGAACACATGCCTTACCGCCTTCGTTGAAGATAAGTGTCCGCAATACCTCCTCCTCACTAATATCTTCGTGCAAAGCTTTAACTTCTATCCAAGGAAGAATCCTCCTATGGTTGAGTTCAAATTATATGATATCCCCCAGTGCATGTCACTCCAGGATTTTTGCAATGTTTGCAAATTGCCTTTTGTTGGGGATATTCATGAACCACGTACACGGGACTTAGAGGCTTTCATAGATACTATTGCTGTAGGAGAGGAGAGAGGAGTGTCTTGCGCTAGAGCTGCTAGCATACATTTTACCGTGCTTCGGTACTTCTCATTATTCGTGGGAAAATGTTTGATTGGTCGTGAGAAGGCTGGTTCCCTTAGCTCCCCAGATCTTGCGATCTTGCGCGAAGCCCTTTATAATGACAAAACTTATAGCTTGGGCGCTATAGTAGCTCAACAGTTGAACACGAACCGTTCTAAAGGCGTTGTCTATGGAGGTATCTATGCTACTCGTCTTGCTAGACATTTTGAGATACCTATTAGACTGGATGAGGAAGAAGAGATTCTTATTCCTGAGAGATATCTAGATTATGATAGCATGGTTCGCCATGACTTTCTTGATAGAGATATAAATAGAAGGATGATTTATAACCTCGTATTTAGTCAGGGTACTCGTGAGACTATTACTTTGCCTGCTCCTTCTTTGTTCAATCTTCATGCATGCAGGTACATTATTATGCCCTTGGACATCTACGCATATTGGGGCTTAGCCCAACCATAGGTGCCCGTGCCCGAGCCACCAGTCGAGTACCACACGCCAGTTTATCAGTGGGAGCCAGAGGAGCTCACACAACAGTGGCATCCTCAGTCCACTCCGGAGTACCCCGGAGCTGGTTATTTCCCTCCTTGGGAGTATATCAACTTAGGCCAAAAGCCTAAAATTGGGGGAGTACGTGTTTCTCACCGTTTGGGAAAACCCAAGAAGATTTTCTTTTTCTTCTTTTGCCTGTTGGTAGCTTTCCCGTGTAAATAGTTTTCTTTTTCTTCGGGTCAAGGTAGAAGACCATGGTTACAATGTTTAGTGGCTCTCGCATGCATACCTGTTTAGCTGTCAAGAGCCATATTAGTTTGTCTTCTCCTTTGTGTTTGCCTGTAGATTCCAGCTTAGTCCAATGCACGAGCACTCTTATTATGTTCACATCGTTCGGTCGTGCAAGTGAAAGGCAATAATGACGATATATGATGAAGTGACTGAGCCTGGAAAAGCTGGTATGAACTTGATCTATTTTTTTTGTAAATATGACTAGCTCATCGTTCCTGATTCAGCTTTATTGTGAGAGAAACATGTTTGCAATGACAACTTACAGATCATAGTTGTTGATGCCATGCTTACTTAGCTAGGAGCTTATAATAGTTTGCCTTAGATGCCAACATGAATTTTGAGATGACTATGATGTAGTATGATAGGATGGTACCCTCCTTTGAATGATTCAAGTGGCTTAACTTGGCACATGTTCACGCATGTAGTTCAAACAAAATCAACATAGCCTCTATGATATTCATGTTCATGGTGATTTATGTCCTACTCATGCTTGCACTCAATGTTAGTTAATCCCAATGCATTTTGATGACTATTGTCGCTCTCTAGTTGGTCGCTTCCCAGTCTTTTGCTAGCCTTCACTTGTACTAAGCGGGAATACTGCTTGCGCATCCACTTCCATAAACCCAAAGTTGTTCCATATGAGTCCACCATACCTACCTATATGCGGTATCTACCTGCCGTTCCAAGTAAATTTGCATGTGCCACTCTCTAAATCTTCAAGAAATAATATGTTTTGCTTGCCCGAATCGCTCATGTGGTGACAGGGGCTATCAGTATCTTCCATGCTAGGCGTGTTATCCTCGATATGTGTTTATTCACTATCATTCACGAGAAAGGGGCCGGTAATTGGAATGCCCAGTTCCATGCTCAAATCGAAAAGATAATTGCAAACAGAACTCCCCCTGGATTGATGTTGGTATGGACGACACCCGAGGATTCGGCTAGTCATTGAGTGTGATCGATCGGTGGTGGGGGAGTCAAATTTTACTTTTCTGTTTGGGAACCGCCTATAGCATGTGTAGCGTGGAAGAGGTGAGAACTCTTGGTCATTGCGTTGACAATGAAAGCATGCCACCCAAAATTATTATCTCTATTTCCAAAGCTTGAGCTCTCGCACCTCTGCAAATCAATGCTTCCTTCTGCGAAGGGCCTGTCAGTTTATGTTCCTGTTGAGTCATCCTCCTCTTATAAAAGCACCAATTAGAGAGAACCTCTGTCATTTTTATGCTTTGCTTTTAACTGTGTTGAGTATTACTGGATATTCTTTGCCATGAATTACAATGTTTAGTCAGTCCTTGGTCTTTGAAAGTTCTCTGCATTTATGTTTTGCGGTCTCAGAAAGAGCTAGCGAGATACCATGTGTTCGTACTGCTTCATGTTTGTCTTGATTGAAGTGTTGACGTTTGAAACTTGTCATTATTTGCTCGCTAGTTGATTATGCCATTGATATGAGTTCACCGTGAGACCTAGATGTCATTTGTTTATGTGGTTAGCTTGTGATCTTGCTGAAATTCTGGTTATGACTTAGACATACTTGCAACAACAAGATCAAACAGAGTTCATAAAAGTTTTTCTTTTGTCTCTTTCAGTTTGTCAACTGAATTTCTTGAGGACAAGCAAGGCTTTAAGCTTGGGGGAGTTGATACGTCTCCGTCGTATCTACTTTTCCAAACTCTTTTGCCCATGTTTTGGACTCTAATTTGCATGATTTGAATGGAACTAACCCGGACTAACGATGTTTTCAACAGAATTGTCATGGTGTTGTTTTTGCGCAGAAATAAAAGTTCTTGAAATGACCTGAAAATTTACGGAGAATTTTTCTGGAATTTTTGAAAAATATTGGCGTAAGAATTAGCGGAGGAAGTGGAGCCGTGAGCCGACAAGCCCACCAGGCGCGGCCCTGGCCGCGCCTGGCAGGCTTGTGGAGCCCACGACGCTCCACCGGCTCCAAATCTAGCTCTATTTAGTTCGTCTCACCCGGAAAAAAAATCAAGGAGAAGAGTTCATACGATACGGAGGCGCCGCCACCTCCTGTTCTTCATCTGGAGGGCAGATCTGGAGTCCGTTCTGGGCTCCAGAGAGGGGAGATCGTCGCTATCATCATCATCAACCTTCCTTCATCGCCAATTCCATGATGCTCTTCACCGTTCGTGAGTAATATCATCATAGGCTTGCTAGACGGTGATGGGTTGTATGAGATCTATCATGTAATCGAGTTAGTTTTGACGGGGATTGATCGCTAGTATCCACTATGTTTTGAGATTGATGTTGCAACTACTTTGCCATGCTTAATGCTTGTCACTAGGGCCCGAGTGCCATGATTTTAGATCTGAACCTGTTATGTTGTCGCCAATATATGTGTGTTCTTGATCCTATCTTGCAAGTTGTAGTCACCTACTATGTGTTATGACCCGGCAACCCCGAAGTGACAATAGCCGGAACCACTCCCGGAGATGACCATAGTATGAGGAGTTCATGTATTCACCAAGTGTTAATGCGTTGGTCCGGTTCTTTATTAAAAGGAGAACCTTAATATCCCGTAGTTTCCATTAGGACCCCGCTGCCACGAGAGGGATGGACAATAGATGTCATGCAAGTTCTTTTCCCTAAGCATGTATGACTATATACGGAATACATGCCTACATTACATTGACGAACTGGAGCTAGTTACATATCTCTCCGTGTTATAACTGTTGCATGATGAATAACATCCGACAGAATCATCCATCGCCGATCCAATGCCTACGAGTCTTTTACTACTAGTCCTTGCTACGTTACTTTGCCTCTACTGCTGTCACTCCTGCTACTGTTACTCTGTCGCTACTATTGTCACTATTGCTACCGGTTACTGTTTCTACTGTTGCTATCACACTACTTTGCTACTAATACTTTGCTGCAGATACTAAGCCTTTCAGGTGTGGTTGAATTAACAACTCAACTGCTAATACTTGAGAATATTCTTTGGCTTCCCCTTGTGTCGAATCAATAAATTTGGGTTGAATACTCTACCCTCGAAAACTGTTGCGATCCCCTATACTTGTGGGTTATCACCAATGCATAGGAAGAGAGTTAGACTTCGTTGTCACATGATATATATCACTTTGTGCTCACTGTTGGTGTCGAAACCGGCGGATCTCGGGTAGGGGTCCCGAGCTATGGATCTTGGATCAATGGTGAATAAGGAACACGGGGACATTATTTACCCAGGTTCGGGCTTTTTCGAAGATGTAAAACCTTCCGTCCCGCTTGATTGTATTGATGTGTGTATGACGATTACAAAGTCGATCTACCACGAGATCAGATGAACCAAACCTTAGATGGTAGTTGTGTCCCTATACAAGCCAAACCCTCTGTTTATATAGACACCAGAGGTACCTAGGGTTACACATAGTCGGTTACCAACGGGGATAAACATGTCGATCCGGGAATCTTGACTTGGAGGACATACCAAGGCACCGAAGATTTCCTCCCCGAACACGAACTGTCGCATAGCTTGCCCTTCACGCAATAGCATAGAGCGGCCCACCTGTCCAGTCTATAGGAGATAGGCCGACTGAAAGGACATGGATGTCTCCTAGAGGGGGGTGAGTAGACACTTTAAAATAATTACAGTTTAGGCTTGAACAAATGCGGAATAAAACTAACATTTAATTAAAAGCTCAAAACCTAAAACAAGCAAGCTCACCTACGTGCACCAACAACTTATGCTAAGCAAGATAAGAAACTAAGTGAGAGCAAGACATATAACAAGAAACAATATGGCTATCAAAAAGTAAAGTGCATAAGTAAAGGGCTCGGGTAAGAGATAACCGAGGCACACGGAGACGACGATGTATCCTGAAGTTCACACCCTTACGGATGCTAATCTCCATTTGGTGTGGTGTGAAGACACAATGCTACCCAAGAAACCACTAGGGCCACCATAATATCCTCACGCCCTCGCACAATGCAAGATGTCGTGATTCCACTAAGGGACCCTTGAGGGCGGTCAACGAACCTATACAGACAAGGTTGGGGCAATCTCCACAACTTAATTAGAGGCTCCCAACAACATCACGGAGATTCATCACAATGGATTGTGTCTTTGAGGTGACCTCAATTGCTCGGGGCAATCTCCACAACCTAATTGGAGAACCCCACGACACTTGCCCGAAGCTATACACCACAATGATTGAGATCCGAGGCACCACCAACCGTCTAGGGCGCCAAATCACCCAAGAGGCACAAGCTCTAGGGTGCCCCAACACCCAAAAGTAATAAGCTTCTCAAACTTTAGTTCCACGTATCACCGTGGAGAACTCAAACCTATGCACCAAATGCAACGGCAAGGGCACACGGAGTGCCCAAGTCCTTCTCTCCCAAATCCCACCACAACAACTAATGCTATGGAAGAAAATGAAAGGAAAAACAAAGAAGAACACAAAGAACTCCAAGATCTAGATCCAAGGGGTTCCCCTCACAAAGAGGAGAAAGTGATTGGTGGAAATGTGGATCTAGATCTCCTCTCTCTTTTCCCTCAAGAACTAGCAAGAATCATTGGAGGAATTGAGAGTTGGCAAGCTCGAAGAAGGTCAATGAGTCTCCAACGTATCGATAATTTATGAAGTATTCATGCCATTATTTCCTATGGTTACAATAGTTTTATATGGTTTTGCTACTCTTTATATGATTTATTTAGAACTAACCCGAACTGACGTTGTTTTCAGCAGAATTACTGTGGTGTTGTTTTTTGTGAAAAAATAAAAGTTCTCGTAATTGGACGAAACTTCTTGACGATTTTCTTTGGAGGAAAAGAGAAGTACTCGAGCAAATAACCACAACAGGGGGCCCCTGGTACCCACTAGACACCAGGCCGCGCCATCCCCCCTCTAGTGGGCTGATGTCTAGTGGGCACCTCAGGCTGGCGCGGCGTGGTGTCTAGTGGGCACCTCGTGGCACATATTGGCATGATTCCAACGCCCCAAAATCCTATAAATATAGAAACCTCCAGAAATTACCCTAGATCAAAAGTTCCTCTGCCACAACTCTTTGTATCGATGAAAAACCGATTTGGAGAGAAAACAGTAGCGAAAACAGGAGAGAAACAAAGAGAGGGATCCAATCCAGGAGGGACTTTCGCCCCTCCGGGAGCCATGGAGGCCAATGCCAGAGGGAATAACCTCTCCCCATCTTGGGAGAGGCCATGGAGGAGGATGCCTAATGGGGAGACTCTCTCCCCCTCTCTTCCGGTGGTACCAGAGTGCCACCGGGGGAACCATCGCCGCGGTGATCGTCTTCGTCAACATCACCGTCTTCATCGCTTTCCTCATGTATTTTTAGAGGTCCACTCTCCCGCACCCCGGTGTAATCCCGTACTTGAATATGGTGTTTCATGCCACATAGTATTAATCAATGATTGATTGGTATACTATGATGTATGAGTAGATCGATGTTGTCCTTTAGGTTGATTGATGATCTTGATCGGTTTGAGTGTATGTTTTATTTTGGTGTTGTCCTAAGGTGCTTTACGTGAGGCGCACACGTGAAAGATCCACACTGAAGGGTGTTGCAATATGTTCATGAGTCTCTTATATTGGGTGGCGAGAGTGACAGAAACTTAGAGCATCTCTAGCCACGCCCCCAGCAAGCCCCCGGGCCATTTTTCGCTGGCGGGGGGAAAACGGCCCAGTCGTGCCCCGGGGAGGCTGTTTTTTGCCGGTTAGGGCCGAAATTGGCCCCGGCGGTCCCAGGCCGAACCTAGCGCACACGGGGTCGCCCACGGGCGCCGGGGGAAACATTTTGGGCGCGAAAAAACTCTAGGCCCGTCAAGCCTGTGACTGGCGCGCACGGTCGTCGTCCTCATCGCCTCGTTTGCCGTAGGAATCAATGCGAAGGTTGCACCGCCGGTCAGTCTTCCATTGATTCACGGGCGACGTAGTGAAGGCGCGGCGACACACGTCCTCGCAACGCACGTCCCGTCCGTTCTTGCCACGCGTTTACACGGCGCCGCTCCGCGTGCTCGCCCGCCCGCGACTATATAAGGTGCCCTCTTTTCGTCGACGACCACACACCTCTCTCGCCAGAATCTCGCCACTGACGCCCTCTCCTCTCTTCCTTCATCACCGGCGCATCGTCTCCCTCTTTCTCCACAAAAATGGTCGAACGCTTCCCCGGCGACGGGGCGGTGGCCAATGCCTTCGGCCACCGTCACCTCCACGAGGACGAGGCCCACCTTCTCTACGAGGCAGACTACCCGGCGCCAGCGGACATGCGGGTGTCGGGATCGTGGAGGGTGAACATCAGCGGAGTCCCGGTGCCACCGTTGCCCTGTGGAGCTGACCGGCACGCGTAGATCATGCGCATCCGGTCGTCGCTGCCAAAGAGCTCGCGCAACCTGCCGAGGTACGCCCCCGACAGCAACATGTTGTGGACGGCGTACTTTGAACGTTGGCACGCCGACCAGCTCGCGACCACCAACAGGGTCGAACCACACGGGCACCACAACTCCGAGGGGTGCCGCCAATGGTGGGGCGTTCCCGACCGCACATTGGAGGTCGTCTTTGAGCACCCACCGCCACCTGCCTTCTCCCACCGCCGAAGCAGCTCCTAGACGCCGAGGCGGATGGAGACGACGTCGTCCTCCTCGTCCGGCTCCCGCTTCCGCTCCACCGGGTCACCGACGCTCCTCCCCATCAAGCCGGAGCCGCAGGAGATGCCACTGGGGCAGCGCACGTGCAGTGACAGCATCGTCATCAACGAGCCCGACGCCTCCTCCCACCTCGTCAAGCCGAACACGGAGCCGAGACTCCTCCTCGTCAAGCAGGAGCACCGGGCCATGGTAGCCAACGACAAGATCACCCTCAAATGGTCGCGCGACAACTACGTCCGGGAGGAGATGGAGCGCCAACGCCGCGCCCTTGAGGAGATCGCCGCCCAATTCCACGGTCGCAAGGAGGGCGGTGTCGTCATCCTCGACGACAGGGATGAGGATCCACCAAGACCTTCCAACCCTATTCTCCACAGCGATCCACGACAGGGGTGCAGCAAGGACGACGGCGGCAACAACGACGGCGGTGACTACACAAATTTCTACAAGCTTCTCGACATGTAGAAGGCGACGACGTTGGGCGGCGGTGACGTAGTTTAATTATGTTTAATTGTTTTGACTTTTGTACAAATTTCAATGAAAAAGTATTAATTTCCTTCGTATTTGAGTCGGTTTTGGCCGAATTGGGGCCGAGTTTTTTTTGAAAAACAGTTGGGGCGACATTTGGGGGGCGACTAGGAACCCGAGCCCCCCCCCCCGGGGTCGATTGTTTCGCCGACGCGCCCCCAGGCGGCGCTATTTCTTGCCCCTGGGGGGCCGAACGACTAGAGATGCTCTTACACCCGAGTAAGAGAGTTGTGCGCGTATGGGAGTAAAGAGGACATGATACTTAAGGCTCTAGTTGGGTTTTACCTTAATGATTTCTAGTAGTTGCGGATGCTTGCTAGAGGTCCAGTCATAAGTTCATATGATCCAAGTACGAAAAGTATGTTAGCTCATGTCTCTCCCTCATATAAAATTACAAGAATGATTACCGGTCTTGTTATCAATTGCCTAGGATGATTCCGCACACCATACCATCCTTATTCCACACTCGCTATTTGTAATATATTGTAATATATTCTAAACTATATAATTCAGCAACTATTTTCATATTTTAGTTCTCCAATATCATGCAAAGTTATCGTCTTTATACCCGCAACACAAATTTATTTGTCGTTAGTAGATAGAAGCAAACACTTGGTGTGCGTAGAGTCATATTGATGGCAGATATGACTTGAGAGAATATTGACCTTACCTTTTAGCTCCTTGTGGGTTCGAGATTTCATACTTACCATTTCCATCTTTGGAAAGTGCTACGATGATTCCTTACACTTGGGGAATATCAAGCTCTTTTCTGACGCCGTTGCGAGGGAGCAATAGCGTGGGGTTAATATTTTCGTGTATGCTTGTTTGCTTCTATCACTAAGTAGATTTTGTTTTTCTTTTGTTTCTGTTTTACTGTTTTATTTATTTAGTTGTGGGTGAAACAAACAAGAAAAATTGAAAAGTTGAAAACACAAAATTACTTGCCTTTTATAAGAGAAGCAATTGGAAAGTTATGCATTGGAGAAGTGAGGGTCGACCTTGAACACTTGTGTTCATGCTCATGAAAACAATGTAAAAAATTCAAGTTTCCCATAAAAATAATTATCTCCTTTTAAATACCACTGTACCAGAAAAAATAATGTTCATCACGCTCTTTTGCGTGTTTCGTCTACTATCTTTATGTGAGCATCAATGAAATCATCACGCCTAGCTAAAAGGCATTAAAGAAAAGCGCTTGTTGGGAAACGATCTTGTTGACGCTCAAAAGTGGCACAATCTTAAAAGTTACTTAAAGCTATGTCAATATTAATTCGAACTTATGATTGGAAGTCACCATGGGATGGATTTCTTCGAGAAGATCAAGATGGATATGAAGATATAAAACAGAGCTCACATGTAAAAGTTATGACAAGTTCAGATATGCTCATATTGATAGCAGATTCAAGAATGACATGAAACTAGGTTGAGATGGTCTCGTATGAGAAAATGTTCTACATGGATTGTCTTCGTCTCATCGAAACGATCAATTTTGATACAAAGATCGTCTCAATCAGAGATCATATGCAACCCGTGGAGCCAAAATAAGATCAACAACACAAGCTGCACAGTCATTTCGGATCCACCGAATTTTTTGACTCGGTAGTTCCGAGAAAAAGCACTCGGAAGTTCTGAGTGAGATTCAGAAGATTACATAAAGTTGGCCACATTAACTCGGTGGGACCGAGAAAAATCACTTAGTGGCTCCGAGTTGGTCCGAAAAATTGCTAAAGTTTCCTGTTCGAGTTAAGTTAGGGTTTTTGACATTTTGGACAGGATTTTTAGTCCTTTTCTTGTACGGGAAGTCCAGCCGCCTCAATATATGTCAGAGGTGACGGCCGTTTTAACAACACACAATCGAACAAATCAATGTACAACTTTTTACCCTAGTTTTTACAGCTCTTCCTTGTTCTTTCTCTCTCGTTTTCGTGTTGGAGAGCAGCGATCCTCGAGGCTCTAGGGCGGGCGAACCGGCCTAGGGAAGCCCATAGCCGTCATGCATCCATACGGGGTCCCTCCCGGGCGCCTGGGGTTTCGGGTCTTCAAAAGCGATCGCCGACTATCTTGCGTATCGTGTTGTCGGTCGGGTCTCCTTCGACGTGAGCTACGGTGCATCACCCCAGCGTTGAGGGTACACGTGATGTGTTCGTGCGCGAACACACTTTTTGGCGACTCCAGTGGGGACAAAAGATCAAGAATCATCATCAACCATGTCTAATCTCCCCAAGCCCTCGGAAGTTGACGCTAATAACATCATTAAGCCCAGTCTTGATGAACTATCGGAGGAACATCGCCAAGCCTATGAAACACGCAAGAAGCAGCGTGAAGAGGCTTTTGAAGCGCTCAGGAAGAAGCACGAGGAGGAGGATTTGGAGGTGTTTCTTGCAAGTTTCAAGAAGGATCTTCAAGGCAACATCACTCGGGTTGAAAATGTCAATTTTCCTCCCCTCATTGACGAACAAGATGTAATCAATGTGAGTAAGTTTTTTTTTCTCAAGAACATGTGGCTGTGATTGAAAGTCTTGTTAGTAAGGGTAATGTGATGGCGTACAATTATTTTCTGGCAAATACTAATTCTAAGAAAAATATGCCTCCGTCATCTAGTGGTACTGTTGGTGTATCTCAAAACCCTAGTCCAACTTTACCTATTTCATCGGCACCTCCTATACAACAACAATATAGTATGCCATTGAATTTTTACCCTAGTCAAACCAACCAGCTTCTAGCTGCACCTGCATATCCTAATCCTATTATGAGTGTGCCCAATTAGGCATCAATGTCGAATCACTTTGCCACACCACCCATAGGCGCAAGCATGTTTGGTCTTCCGCTGAATTATGGTTCGGCACCCATCCCACAAGTTGCACCACTAGCTAGTACTCAGGTTACTCCTATGTCATTGCCACAGACATCTTCATCTACCTCAGATCCAATTTTAGCTAAATTAAGGGAGGATTTGCATCAGATGTTTCTACAAACTTTCGGAAACGAGCCGAAAGTAAAGAGTCGTGTGTACCAAAAGCCTTATCCTAAACACTTTGATGTAGTTTTGTACCCTCAAGTCTATAAGGTTCCTGATTTTGTCAAATTTAGTGGAGAGGGCACGAAAACAACATGGGAGCATGTTAGTCAATATCTACCGCAGTTGGGTGAAGCAGGTTCCATAGAATAACTGAAAGTGCCTTTATTTCCATTATCTTTAACTCGTACTGCATTTTCATGGTTTGTTGCTTTACCACATGGTTCAATTCTCTTATGGTTGCAATTAGAGCAAAAGTTTCATGATCACTTTTATAGCGGCGATGATGAGCTTAAGTTGTCACATCTTACATCGGTTCGGCAAAAGCATGATGAATTGGTCACGGATTATGTCAAGCGATTTAGAGATATAAAGAACCGATGTTATAGCTTAGTGATAGCTAAGAGAGACTTGACGGATCTTGTTCCTAATGGTTTAAAAAATCACATTAAAGAGAGGCTAGAAAGTTATGAGTTTTTGAATATTAACCAGGTCTTGCAAAAAGCTTTGGCTCAAGAGAGTCAAAGTAAAGAGGTTCATAGATCTACAACCGATCATCCTAGAATGCGTATGGTTGAATACAATGATGATAATTAGGTTGATGTCTACACTACTGAGTTTGTCTGGTCCTCAAAGGCCAAACCCTATACATGCAATGCTCTTAAGCCGATTTACAAGAATCGTGATGAGTAGATGAAGTTTACTTTTGATATATCTAAGTGTGATAAAATATTTGATGCTCTCTTGCAAGATAAGATGATTAGAATATCACACACCATACCGCCGTTTGACGAGCTGAAATAGTGTGCTTATTGCAAGTATCATAATTCATTTCTCATGCTACTAATGATTGTAATGTTTTTTGGCGACAAGTACAACCGGCCAATAATGATGGACGATTGAATTTTGCTGAGATGCAAGTTGATAAACAGTCCTTGCCGATAAACACCATGGACTGGGAAGGGAAGAAAATGTTAATTCAGCCAAGCATAGACGAATCTGCTAATAAAGATAATGTTGTTATTGGCGAACACAGGAAAGGCAAGGAGAGCGACAAAGTCTTGGGAAGAGAGGTCGTGCTTGATAAGCAACCCGATGGCAAGGAAGTATTGAAGATCACCATAAAAAATCCTGCACTCGGGGGGCAACCACAAGTACAGGAAGATGCTCATGTTAAATTTATAAAGCCCAAGAATTCAGAAGTTGGCAAGTGGGAAAAGAGTGAAGCTAAGCGCAAGCGAATCAAGCCAACTTTTGATATGCTGCTATCCAAATATGCAAGTCAAGCGGTCGGTTCTAGCTTTAATCGGCCATCATATTCAAAGCATTCAATATCGCCTCTGAAGCAAGAGTTTCGATGCTATGCAAGGCCATATGGGTCATGGGCACCGACACCATGGCTGATACAACCCCCCTATGCGCCATGTTACATGGGAGACTTCAATGGAGGATGGGGGCAGCCCCCAATGTCTCCTTATGTTTTTCATATGGGGTGGGCAACACCTAGAAGGCCTGCTCGCGAGGGGTTTTATTATCCCACACAATGTCGTTTGAGCTATGGTACTAATCGGCTAACAAAAATTTCTCCGAGCAAGGCTAATAAAAAAGTGTGGCGTATTAAATCACCTAATTACTGAGGAAATTTCAGAATGCGACAAGCAAAAGGAGATCAAAAAGGCGATTGTTGGTAATCTAGCAAATTTTAATGGTGATATTGTCATTGTTCAGCAAGGTTCCATGGTTAATGATCATGAGGCTAGCATAAGCAAGGCCAAACCTAAGCATCCCAAATATAACCAACCTAAGTGGTGTCCTCCCGATTTAACTAAGACCATGAAAAGGAGATAACTGTTGGAAATATGCCCAAGAGGCAATAATAAAATGGTTATTATTATATTTCCTTGTTCATGATAATTGTCTATTGTTCATGCTATAATTGCATTAACTGGAAACTGTAATACATGTGTGAATACATAGACCACACCATGTCCCTAGTGAACCTCTAGTTGGCTGGCTCGCTAATCAATATATGGTCATGGTTTCCTGACCATGGACATTGGATGTCATTGATAGGGATCACATCATTAGAACAATGGTGTGATGGACAAGACCCAATCCTAAGCATAGCACAAGATCGTGTAGTTCGTCTGCTAGAGCTTTTGTAATGTCAAGTATCATTTCCTTAGACCATGAGATTGTGCAACTCCCGCATACCGTAGGAATGCTTTGGGTGTATCAAACGTCACAACGTAACTGGGTGACTATAAAGGAGTTAGTCACGGTATCATGTGTTACAGAACGAGTAAAGAGACTTGTCGGTAACGAGATTGAACATGGTATAGGGACACCGACGATCGAATCTCGGGCAAGTAACATACCGATGGATAAAGGGAATTGTATACGGGATTAATTGAATCTCCGACGTCGTGGTTCATCCGATGCGATCATCATGGAACATGTGGGAGCCAATATTGGTATCCAGATCCCGCTATTGGTTATTGGCCGGAGAGGTGTCTCGGTCGTGTCTGCATGGTTCCCGAACCCGTAGGGTCTACACACTTAAGGTTTGTTGACGCTAGAGTTGTAATGGGAATTGTATGTGGTTACCGAAAGTTGTTCAGAGTCTCGGATGAGTTTTTGGACGCCACGAGGAGTTTCGGAATAGTCCGTAGGTGAAGATTTATATATGGGAAGTTCAGTTTCAGTCACTGAAAACGTTTTGGGGTTTATCGCTATTGTACCAGGACCACCGAAAGGGTTCCGGGGGTCCACCGGGAGGGGCCACCTTCCCCGGAGGACTACGTGGGCTGAATATGGGTGGGAACCAGCCTCCTAGTGGGCTGGTGCACCCTCGCCAAGGGCCCAAAGCGCTTAGGGTTGGGAACCCTAGGGCGTGGGGGGCGCCTCCCACCAACTTGGGAGGCAAGCCTCCCCCCTTGGCCGCCGCCGCCCCCTCTAGAGGCATCTAAGGGGTCGGCCCCCTCTCCCCTTCAGCCTATAAATAGATGAAGGGTGAGAGGGTTGCGACACACCTGATCCCCTTGCCCCTGGCGCAGCCCTCCCCCTCCTACACCTCCTCCTCCTCCGTAGTGCTTAGCGAAGCTCTGTCGGTGCTGCCGGAGCTCTCCCTCAACTTCTCCTCCCCCCTTGCTGGATCAAGAAGGACGAGACGTCCCCTGGGCTGTAGGTGTGTTGAACGTAGAGGCGCCATTCGCTCGGCGCTTGGATCGGATCTTCCACGATTTGAACCACCGCAAGTACGACTCCATCAACCGCGTTCTTTGCAACGCTTCCGCTTAGTGATCTTCAAGGGCATGAAGATTCATTTCCTCTCTCTCATTGCTAGCATCTCCTAGATTGATCTTGGTGACACGTAGGATTTTTTTTTGAATTATTACTACGTTCCCCAACAATGGCGTCATGAGCTAGGTCTATGCGTAGATTCTATGCACGAGTAGAACACAAGTAGTTGTGGGCGATGATTTGGTCAATTTACTTGCCGTTACTAGTCCTATCTTGATTTGGCGGCATTGTGGAATGAAGCGGCCCGGACCGACTTTACACGTACGCTTACGTGAGACTGGTTCCACCGCGTAACATGCACTTGTTGCATAAGGTGGCTAGCGGGTGTCTGTCTCTCCCACTTTAGTCGGATCGGATTCGATGAAGAGGGTCGCTATGAAGGGTAAATAGCAATTGGCATATCATCGTTGTGGCTGTGACGTAGGTAAGAAACGTTCTTGCTGAAACCCATAGCAGCCACATAAAACTTGCAACAACAATTAGAGGACGTCTAACTTGTTTTTGCAGGGTATGCTATGTGATGTGATATGGCCAAAAGGATGTGATGAAATATATGTGATGTAGGAGATTGATCATGTTCTTGTAATAGGATTCACGACTTGCATGTCGATGAGTATGACAACTGGCAGGAGCCATAGGAGTTGTCTTAATTTATTGTATGACGCCATGTGATTACTTTACTTTATTGCTAACTGTTAGCCATAGTAGTAGAAGTAATAGTTGGCGAGACGACTTCATGAAGACACAATGATGGAGATCATGGTGTCATGCCGGTGACAATGGTGATCATGCCGCGCCCCGAAGATGGAGATCAAAGGCGCAAGATAATATTGGCCATATCATGTCACTATATGATTTGCATGTGATGTTTATCATGTTTCTATATCTTATTTGCTTAGAACGACGGTAGTAAATAAGATGACCCCTCACTAAAATTTCAAGAAAAGTGTTCCCCCTAAGTGTGCACCGTTGCGAAGGATCGTTGTTTCGAAACACCATGTGATGATCGAGTGTGATAGATTCTAACGTCCGCATACAACGGGTGTAAGCCAAATTTACACACGCAAAACACTTAAGTTGACTTGACGAGCCTAGCATGTACAGACATGGCCTCGGAACACAAAAGACCGAAAGGTCGAACATGGGTCATATGGAGATACGATCAACATGAAGATGTTCACCATTCATGACTATCCAATTGGGCCCTTAGAGATGCGACGCGGAATCTGGCTCTTGCTCTGTCCAATTGGCCCCTCAAAGATGCGACACGGATCTTCAAACTTTTGATGGCTCTTGTTGTAGAACCTATGTGGTCTTTGATACTGGCTAATGGATTGGGATCTTGTGGGATGGGACTAAGGGTGAGAATCTCATGATTGGTTTTCATGGGGCTTCGGGCTTCAAGGATTATCCATTGCCGATTTAGGATGGGGAAGAAGGAAATCGCCTCTAGTGGGTTTCGAAAGAGGAACAATTTTTGGCATACTACAGTTTATGAAACTTCGATCGATCGGCCTAAATTATTGGACAACTTGTACTTCCAAAGAGGAACCGATTTTACCTTAAAAATGGAAACAAGAAACTCAAGGGATGGATTTTCCAAAAGAATAAATTGATAAAAATAACTTCCAAATTTATTACGAGGCGTCCATATAAGCCGTGGCGTCGGTCTTCCCGATCGACTAAGTTGGCTTATGTTCTTTTATCTCGACATTAAGAGCACGCAATCAGACCGGCCGAGGCGATGATTGATCTTCTTGGTCTCACCGTGTGGATGGTGCTTTGGGCCGGCAGTGGAACCCATGCTGCCGGGCTCTACCCAACTACTCCCTCCGTTTCTAAATATAAGTCTTTGTAGAGATTTCACCAGTGGACTACATACGGATGTATATAGACATACTTTAGACATACTTTAAAATGCATGAACATTTTTTAAATGAGCAAACATTCTTTTCAATTGCACTCAAAAAATAATACACAATTTGTTTTTGAAAATCATGGACTTTTGTTGTTTTCACCAACATTTTTCTCAAAATTATGAACATTTTTCTGAATATGCGAATATTTTTACAAAAACCCAGAGCATTTTTTGAATTCACAAACACTTTATGTTTTCTTCAAAAAAAAATTCAAAATTCTCAGTTTTATAAATTGCAAAAAAAAATCAAAGTTCTAAATTATTTAAATTAAAAAATGGAACGGAAAAAATAAAATAAAAAACAGACTAAAAACAGAGGCACAAACTGTTTTTATGATTTTTAAACGGACTTTTGTTTAAAATCATTGAATTTCTTATTTTATGGATATTTTGTCAAAATTTAAACATTTTTTCCTATATGCAAACATTTTTCAAAACTCCAGAGTAGTTTTTGAATTCTCAATTTTTTTATGTTTTTTTGAATATTTTATTTCGTAATTATCTGTTTCTTTAAATTTAGAAAATTTATTTGAAGTTCTAAATTATTTAAAGTACAAAAACAAAATGGAACTGAAAAAAAATTAAAAAAACTAAACCAAAAAGAACAGGCACCCACGCATGGGCCGGCCCAAACTGGTGTGCTGCATCTTCTTGCAATGCCCAAAGCGTAATATAGGAGGTGCCTACATGGGCCGGCCCAGTCCAGAGATTTTCCTGTTTAAAACGTTTTTTTGACTTATCGATGGCATTGGTGGGTAATTTTAATGAACTTTTGGGACAATTTGAATGACGTACGGCAGAAGCAATATTTGCTTTATTAGTAGGTAAGAAATACTTATGCTGCAGTACGTTAGGTCTAGCTTGATTTTTAAAATAGTTTGCTAATTAATTTGCACGTTCATCGTGGATCAGGTAAAATTCCAAAAGTCGAGCAACGAAACGAGTTTGTTGCGCTAAAGGTTGCTTAGTCAAGTTTCACCGCTAGACGCCGAATCCGGCGGCTCTCAGACATACTACTATGTACGTGTGTTGATTTTGAGATCTATTCAAAAGCCAATCCTCTTGATGAATCTGGTCATGTCACAAAAACACTGACTCTGTGCTCTGTGGTCACTTACTGACTCTGTGCTCTGTGGTCACTTAGTTTGCTGCGCACCAGACAGCAGCATCAGATGAGGGCTACTACGGGTTCGTTGCGACGATGGACGTGTACAACTTCAACCTCGGCACCGAGCAGTACACCGTGGGCTCGATGGACCTCTTCGATGTAGGGGACGGTGAGCCGGTCAGCTACAGCGCAATCCAGATCGGCTGGGAGGTAATCAAGTGTGTACTGTATGTGATATCAACATGCCAGCTTGATCATATGTATGCATGCAGAAATCTGATATGCAGATGGCCTATTACATTCCATCTTGTAGGTTTCACCCAAGATGTACGGTGATTCGCGCACCCGTTTAGCTGCTCTGTGGACGGTGGGTACTATCTGCTGTATCATGTCCATAATATAGCATCGCCTTGTAGGCCGCTTTCTGATATGATCCACTATAAATGCGTGGCTTAGTTAACTATCATTTTTACGTACTAACATGTGTTGTTGTTCTGCCCCATTAGACTGACGGGTTCCAAGAAACTGGTTGCCCCAATGCCCAGTGCGGTTTCCAGCCGGAAGAGGGTGCACCCATGACTCTCGGAGGTGTAATTGAGACAGTTTCCCAGCCCAAGGGAATCAAAACAACCATCTCTACTATTAAAGCAGGATCGAACGTCGTGATGGTTCAACCTAGCGATGGTTCGACCTCTCCCAATGATCCCACCTCGTCTTACCCATCCCCGAACCAAAAAAGCGCAGAAAAAATAATCCGAAACGACCTGCACGCCCTCCACTTTCCTCGTCGGTCTCCATCCCCAGATCTCTCTCCCCCACCCCTCCCTCGCAACCACCCCGATGCACCCTCTCCCCGAGACCCGGCGCCGCCTCCTTGTCCGTCGGAGGGCGAAGAAGGCGAGGAGCGCGCCGGCATCGACGCCCCCCGGGAGCGGGACCGGGAGGTCGTAGGGGCAGCGCGCCGGCATCGACGCCCCCCGTGAGCGGGACCGGGAGGTCGTAGGGGCAGGCCGCGGCCTGGTGGAGCGCGGCGAGCAGGTCTGAGCAGGACTGCCGCGGCGAACGAGAATGCCCAGGTTCCCACCTCCACCACCACTTCCCGCAGGACCGCCGCCGGAGGGCCGGCCGGCAAAGCCGTGCCGTGCCCACAAGGAAGGTGGCGTCGGGGCATTCTCGTTCCCCTCCCCCGCGCTAGATCCCCCTCCCCCCACCCACTGAGACGGCAGACATCCATCAATCCATCCATCCTCCGCGACCGGTAAATTTTCCCCACTCCTTCACCCTAACCCCAAACCTCTCCCCACCACTCCAGCCGCCGCCATGGCCGCCTCCTCCTCCTCCCGCGGGGGCGACGATGACGACGACAACGAGCCCTACCTCATGGGATTCATCGTCGCCAAGATCGTAGGCCTCAAGTACTACACCGGCACCCTCAGCGGCGGCGAGAGGCCGTCCCTCGTCCGCGAGCCCCTCAACCGCTTCGACAGCAACGCCATCGCCGTCCACAACAACCGCGGTCAACACGTCGGCCACATCGAGGTCCGCATCGCCAAGGTCCTCGCCCCGCTCCTCGACTCCCACCTCGTCGCCAACACCCTCGTCGTCGTGCCCGACGGTCGGTCCTCCAAGGCCGGCACCAGTTTCTACAAGCTTCCCTGCCAGATCCACCTCTTCTCCCGCCCGGCCGCCGCGGACATCGTCCGCGAGGCCATCGACGGCAGCGGCCTCGTCCTCATCGACCCGGACCACATCGATTTCTCCTTGTCCGGGTCCGCCTTCGTGCAGGAACAGGCCAAGAAATCCGGCCGGGATGTCAATAAGTTGTTCGCGCGTGTGGGGAAGGAAGGGGGGAGCCGGATTGAGCCCATGGAGCCTCCAGAGGATGTCGTGGTCTCAGACCTCTTCGAGCACCAGAAGGCAGCCTTGGGGTGGCTGGTGCACAGGGAGGAGTCCTGCGACCTGCCGCCATTCTGGAAAGAAGATAAAGCTGGGGGCTACGAGAACGTGCTCACCAGCCAGAATACCAAGCAGCGGCCGCAACCGCTACGAGGCGGGATTTTCGCCGATGATATGGGGCTTGGCAAGACGCTCACGCTGTTGTCATTGATTGCGCGAAGTAAAGCTCGCAATGTCGGAGGGGGGAAGGCCAAAGGGAGCAAAAGGAGGAAGATCGATGACGCGGAGGCGGGATCGAGGACGACACTTGTGGTGTGCCCGCCCTCGGTGTTCTCGTCTTGGGTGACACAGCTGGAGGAGCATACGAATGCAGGCAGCTTGAAGGTGTATATGTACCATGGGCAGCGAACAAAAGATAAGGAGGTGTTGTTGAAGTATGACATTGTGATTACCACTTACAGCGTCTTGGGTACGGAATTTGACTAGGAGGTCTCACCTGTGAACGATATTGAATGGTTCCGGGTCATTCTGGATGAGGCCCATATTATCAAGAACTCTGCAGCTCTGCAGACTCGGGCGGTGACTGCTTTGAAGGCGCTGGGTAGTCACAGGGATGCCAATTCAGAACAGCTCATTGGATTTGTACCCGCTTATGGCGTTTTTGAAGTCTGAGCCTTTCTCGGTCAAGAGCTACTGGCAGAGCTTAATCCAGCATCCCCTGGAGAAAGGGAATAAGGCTGGGTTGTCACGATTACAAGTAAGACAGTTGTCCCTTTCTTCTCATTACACCATTTTCGTCTTTGCACAATTGTAGAGAACTAGGAATTATAGCAAGTTGCATCAAATGATTTTGAACATTGAAGGTGATAACCAGTAAACCAGCTCCTATGATTAGAAAGTTATCACTCATGTTGTTTGCTTGCAGTACAGTTCCTCCTATAGGTTTTGTTCCTGACATTTGTATAGGCTCTTGCGCATCAAATTCTCTTACCACTTGCTATCAGCCCATCATAGCGTGCTTACATGCATCTCTTATTTTCCATTATGTCAATTGTGCTATTTAATTTTGGCACTTCTCATCTGGGTAAAACAATTAATGTTGGTATAATGGTGTTTGAATGGGATCTCAAACAAATGATGCTATCTTTCAGTTCTGCAATGTAAATTTTTTCTCTGTGTATTGCAGAACCTACTTGGTACTATCTCATTGCGCAGAACCAAAGAAACAGAGTGTGGAAGCAAGAGTGTGGTTGCCATTCCACCTAAAACTGTTGTAGCATGTTACATTGAGCTTTCTGCAGAGGAACGGGAGTGTTATGATCAGATGGAATCGGAAGGGAGAAACAAAATGATAGAGTTTGGTGACAGAGATTCGATATTGCGTAATTACTCAACCGTGCTTTTTTTGATTCTGAGGCTACGCCAGCGGTGCAATGATGTAGCACTGTATCCTTTTGACATTAAATCATGGCTTCCTGCTAACACCCTTGAAGGTATAAACTTCTATTTTGTATTCATGTTTTTTTGTTATGATGATATAGTATAGACATAATTGTATTTCAGTTGCCAGATTTGTCACTTTAAATATAATTAATTTAATTTAATCATCTTGCTGTTAAAGAAGTATCACATGTGACCATGTGAGTTATAGTATATTACTATCTGAATGAAGTTTTGTCTTTTACTTGCTCAGAAAACATACTGTTGTACTGTATTAGCTTCCAACTAGCAAGTACTTAAATGCTATTTGTTTATCTGTTCAAGATGAACCAATGTTAGTAAGTGACTTGGTAGTCATTCACTAAGTTTGTTACTCCCTCCTTACCCCATATTGTTAGGCGTCGTGCAGCTTCACCAAGCAAAGTGGGACGGCCAAGCTCCTGCGCATGGCTTCCCTTATCCTATGGGACGAGGCCAGCATGACGAAGCGGCAAGCTGTTGAAGCCAGCATGACGAGGCGAGGCGGATCAGACCAGGATCGAGCGCGGCGGTGCGTAGTGGAGGCCTCCGGCGGCAGCACTCCATGGCCATGGCAGCTCGGCCTCTTGGGAAGAAGAGACGAGGGAGAGAGAGGAGTTGAGATGGAGAGAAGAGAAGCAGAGCAGAGGCGACATGGATTCGTTTTGCTGGTCCCGCGGCGGCTCCGATCGGCTGATCAAGGTATGTGTCCTGATTCCTCTCCTCCATGTAAACAAAAAATTGACGTGTCGTTGCTAGCTGCTAGATATGCCTTCATAAGTTCAGTCTGTGACCAACAACAACCTACAGGCTGCCATTGTCTGTAAGCAGCACGATTAATTGTTATGCGGTGGGTCGGGACCGGTTCCTGACAGCAAACGTGAATTGTAACAACGTCAGATCGTCGCTGTCATTGGTGTACAACACCTTTGCTTGCATCGCCGGGGGTGGTTGACATGCAAGCTATCCAATGGCACATCGGTGCCGGAGGACATGTTTGGGCATGGGGTGGTGTGCAGGTACATCTAGATTTTGGTTGTCTCGTATGACTCGGCCATGGCGGATGTGCTAGGCGCCGGGGATGCCATACTCGAGGACGCCGTTGGGGCGGGGTTCTCGGTCCCGCAGAGAGTAATGTTAACTTACGTTTTGTGTTATGTTCTTTTGAATTTATGTTAATTCTACCATGAGTTTTCTTATGTGCGATGTCACTGGTTACGATTTGATGCATACTGTTATGGTTTAGTGGATAGTTTCTTTTGTTTTCGAAAGAAAAATGTATTGTTACGATTTGATAAACAGTTGTCAATCTTTTCTTTCGAATTAAGGAGCATAGCTCTCCAAATTTCATTAATTCGAAACCACATGGAGCAAAACTGGGTATAACCTGCCGACTATGAAACCTCAGTGGTACTGACAATTTATTACAACACAAAACAACCACCGGCAAAAAAAGCAAAAGAAAAATGTCCCTCGAGAACAGGGAAGAGGTTATGCCCAAACACAATTGTTGAATTTATTTTCATTTTTGAATTTGGGAAACTAGATAGACACGTAATTAGAGTCTTTTGAAGCCTGATGGGTTGTCTTCCAAGGCTGTTACTGTGGAGACCTCCCATTCTTGCTTCGCCTCGGTCTTCTTCCTGACATGGGTTAAACAGGAGGTTACTCTCAGGGAGCAGGAGCGCAGGCTTCCATATCTCCACGGATTCAGGTACCATTAGGCGACCCTTCGTTCTCTTGAATCATTTTTCTTTGCCAATTTTGCTAGAAACGGATTAATCAGCATGTAAATTCTTGAGAAGGTCAGAGTACTTATGGAATATGGTTTATGGATGTCGACAAATTTGATTGCAGCAGGGACAGGCAAGGAGAGTGGAGGGCTCACAGCCGCGGATATATTCAGGCGACATCGAACTTCAACAAGAAGAACATGGTCAGGGTTCCTCCATAGCAAGGTAGGTTCCTTGGGGATTCGATTCAATTTGATAGGGCAACTGATATGGTAGTGATTTCGTGTGTTTTGTATGATATTACTGCTCTATCTTGCTATAAATCTGCTGAAGCTAGAGTAAATGACTTTTTTTGCAGGTAATTCAGAGTTTGATTCGGTCTTTATAAACTCGACTTTCAGTTTTGCTCCATCGCCAGCTTATTTGCCCTACTTATGTATTCTTGGAAGAGTGAATAAAAGATGCTTGCATGATGAAATACAGGTAGCCACTCTGGGTTCATGTGCTGGAGAGATAAATCTTTGCAATCTTGACTATTGTATACTGCTCTGGAACCTTCCCGAGCGCAAATCTGCAAAGCTATATGTGTTAATTTCTGATCCTACAATTATTGCTTTAAGAGAATCCATGATTTACCACGTTTAACCAGTTGGTTCATGTACATTCATCAAGTGTTTTTGGCTTTCTTTCAATTTATGCATGGAGTCGGACGCAAATACTGAAGGTGTTATAGTTTAGGACTTTAGGTGGTCTAATACTTCATGTATGGGGCCATGGGATGGGAGCACATCACAAAAAGCACTCGCTAAGTAAGTTTGTGTTTCTTTTAAATCTCTGCTTTGTCTTACTGCACATATCCCGCCTTAGTTCATAACCTAACTAAATCATGTAGTCCATGTTCGTAAAAGTTATAAATTGTTTAATTCCTCTTTTGCTTACATGCTTAATTAGCTTTCTATTTATTCTTGTAAGCATGTGATGAGTGCAGATTCTGAGTGGATATGGAGATGGTTTTGCAAGCTGGGGATGCGA
This sequence comes from Hordeum vulgare subsp. vulgare, assembly GCF_904849725.1. NCBI lineage: Eukaryota > Viridiplantae > Streptophyta > Magnoliopsida > Poales > Poaceae > Hordeum > Hordeum vulgare. The sequence goes on along the minus strand of NC_058524.1, from coordinate 563,572,976 downwards.
GGGATTGGGTCTACACCACACCACTTCATGTTAACTACACCATCGGTGTGCTATCTCCCACTTCCATAGATTTTTGGCCTTCCAATGCTGCAACTATGGACGTCCATCTTTATGGCATGAATACTATTGAAAAATATAGGTCCCTATTAGTCTTCATTATAGCTTACCAATGTTATCAGTCTATGATTTACTCCCTCCATTTCTAAATATAAGCTCGTTTAGAGATTTCAATATGGTCTACATACATATTTAAGAGTGTAGTTCCACTCATTTTGCTTCATATGTAGTTCGTATTGGAATCTCTAAAAAAGGATTATATTTAGGAACAGAAGAAGTTTAATACTTTTTATCTTCATTTTTACCACTCTCGTCCTATAAAATGAGATAGAGTGTTGTAGGCTTTGATGATTCTTGGAGAAATAAACACTTCTGCTAACGAAGCAACGCCCAACGTCTCGAGTGTGGTCACGTTCTGAAACCAAGCAACCATCCTCCTCCGTTCTCATCCAGCAGCAGCGAAAGATTTTTGCTCTCCCTCGTTACTGAATTTAAATTGGAGACAACATTTAAGTTCTGAACACTTGTTACTAAATCATGATCCTGATTGTTGTGCTCATTGTTGTGTAGTGCTGAATCATGGAATACATTGATTCTCTGCAGGTTTGGCCCACAACGACGGCTCCTCCTCGTGCTCATCGGCCTCGTGCCCAAGTGCTATGCAAGTCTGATTTGGGTATAGACTGAATTTTTGATCTTTACTACTGTGAAAATTCAGTTGGCAAACAAAGTGCCCAAGTGCTTTGTGGTTTCTAACTTCCTATTCTAGCAACTGTGAAATAAAGTGATACTCTTTGCCCCTTCGTGCATAATTCAGTTGGCAAAGAAAGGTTGCTATGCACATAAAATTCACTTTACTCCAAAATCAGTAAACTGAATTTATTTTTCAATCCATGTACACACACTTAATTTAGTAAACTGAATCATTTAAAGTAAACTACCCATTCTTTTTTGCCTAACTACCTATTCTTAGATTCAGTCAAATAGCTACCTATTCTTTTTTGCCTAACTACCTATTTTTTACAACTATGATCTCTTTAGTTACAATCAGAACAAATTAAAGAAAGGAAAAGAAACTACAACCAAGAACATGTTAGTGGATCGGAACATGTTGTTAGCAAGTCTATATTTACTCAAGGCCATGTTGTTAATGCATATTTTGTACATCATGTATGCATGAAAATCTTGGAACAATTAGTTTGTTGGATATGTCTTGTCATAGCTGGGTGCTCCTCTTTCAAAAGAATTAAAGGTGACCTCCACAAAGCATAGCTTAGCAAAGAGAACACTGGAGGTAAAATCATACAGTAAATCTGTAACTGTTTACTTCTTAGTATAGTTTGGCTTTTATATTTCTGAAAATCATATAGTTTGTCTTTCTAAAAATCATATCGCCATTGTAAATTATCTTTGATGAAAATATATTATCTCTCACCCATGGATTCACCTATGTTAATATGGGCAAAGGAATGTCAAAATATTTATCTCCGGGAAATATTCTGAAATTAGTGAAGCTTTTAGTATTTACTGGACTGATCACGACACTGATACTATTGTTCGGTACTAAATATTTATTTTAATCATGAGCTGATCAGCTGATGATGGGTTCTTTTGTTCAAGGTTCGACGGATGCTTGAGGTTTGCAGAGGAAATAAACATGAACCACTAAGTGATCTTCTTCTGACCTTTTTCTCCCCTTCTCTTCAGTCCTCTCATTTCCTCTGTTCTTCTCAGCCATCTCCTTTTAAATACCATATCGATCTCTAAACTCGCTTCATCTTTTTTCCCTCTTCATCAGATTGTTCTGGTCCAAGCATGCATGCCATAGAGAACTGACCCGAACTCTTGTTCGGGCGCGGCGGAGGGTGTGGTTGTGGGTCGCCGCCGCCGCTATTGTCGTGGAAACCTAGGGCAGGGCGATGGGGGTCGGTGCCGCCATTCCTGCTCCTGCTAAGAAGAGGAGCTCCATCTACACGGGGGGTCACAAGGTATGTATCATGCGTGTATTCTCTAGATTGATTCCAATCTCAAGCCCGCAAACTAATCAATCGATTGCGCATTGCCGCTGATTAATCAAAAGTCAGAGATTTGGTTGGTCCCCAACCTTGGCATGCATGTCAAAAGCCTGCACCCTTTTTTCCCTCCTGATCTCTCGGAGTTCCAGTTAAGCATGATCCCGGTTGAGTTCTTGAATTCAGCCGGTGGATTTTCTTGTCATGCTCCATTTGAATAATTCAACCAACTGCCCGGTTGATCTGCAATCTGCACTACCGCTGCCTGTTCATTTAATCTGGTCAATCGGTTTTTTCCTTACTTTTTTTTCTCCTTCAAAAGCAAGTGCTTATAAATTGATCAGCTGCATGCGTGTTAATATGTGATCAGGCACAGGTGGACAAGCAGATTTGAGGCACACCTCTAGGACAAGAACTGCTTCACTTCCATCAAGAACAACAAGAAAGGGAGGCAAGGTAAAAAAATATCCGCCTTCTGATTTTCAGATTTAAATGACATGGTCTTTCAAAAAGTACGAAAATGATAGTTCAGACTTTTAGAATTATTATTTTTATGCATAGAGGGAAAAATAGGGATGTAATACGAGGATGGTACCTAATACTGATTAAAAAACTGCTCTGGATCCTGATACTACATCTAGCTGCTATTATCACAAAGCATATATTTTTTCCGTAAAGCGAAACGAATTTATTAAGGCTGGCATCGTGATTATACCTTTTTATCTCTTTGTTTCCTGTTATCTTTTGTGGGGTGCATGTGACTCCGATCTACTTGTGCTTGATGCTGTGTTGGCTCAATAGTCTATCTGGGTAAGTCCCACAAGCATATTTGTAGACACACATCTAGCCTACCTGTTTTTGGCAGATTCATGTCACTTGTTATTTTCTCTTCGTTTTTATTTTTTGCTTGTTGAAGATTTAGTTGTCTGAGCGTCTGGTAACTCTGCAGGGGCTTATGACACAGAGGAGGCAGATGTATAGATAATACATCAATTTATATCTACACTTGTGCTTCGGTACACCCCCCAACAAATATAGCCTCCACCATTTTCCTTCTCCTCTCTGAAGCCAGGCACTGCTCACTCTCCCTCTGTGTGATGCTGCCCGATTGGATCCATCTCTGCCTGTGTGATATTGGTCAACTTTTTTTTATTTCTATCTATTATACGTGTGCAATTCTGATTCCTTGATCAATGTGTGTAGTGTGCTTCTAGACCATCACTCGTCTCAAACAGGACGTTATGTGCCTCCAGCTAATCAAAAAAGGATGTTCCACTCTTAGCTCTGAATCTTTCCTTCCTATATGTGGGTAGTTTGTAATGATGTGCACCGCCACTGAGTACCATGTTGTGTTCTTGCTAGGAATCTGAAGATAGTGGAGCTCCTTTGGACGCTAACAAGGGGACAAGAGAGCAGGCACTGGCCGTGCTCGACGGCGTCCTGTATGCAGACACGGTCATCAACGATCTTAGTCCACAGCCCACATGATTAGCCATCTTTACTACATGAGTGAAAAATTCTTGAGCCATCCCCATAAGTGATCACATATGTGAGTCCATTGTAATATTACACTCATCAACAACCGAAATGAAATTACATTCTATATTTGGATCCAACAATTCTCATGCAAAATTGAGCATGCTTTTCTAAGTACCAGATACTTCCTTTGAGTTATCTTTTTTTAATAGAGGATACAAGTTAAAATAGATACCCAAAACAATCATAAGGATGACATACTTTTCAAACGACGATAATGCTAGAGAAAGAGTAGATGGAATGATACACTTATAATTGCAAGAGGGGAAGACGACTAAGGGGAGGCATGGCGAATACAGAGGAGGAACACAAGGTGGGAGAGAGAATTAATGTTTGTCGTTATATGAATTCGAACAAGTTGCAATTCTATTTGGATATGTATTTCCATAATTCTAACAATTTACTGATTAACATATTTTTTGTTTTTGTTATCCCGTGGCAACGCACGGGCAATCAACTAGTCAGTATTAAAATTTTCAAGGTGCACCCTCCCTCCGATATTGGCCATGTGATTTCAATCTACAAATATTTTCCTGGGTAACATAATGTAAAATTCATCGTGGATTCCAATAATATAACATGCGTAAACACCTGATCTCACTTAATTTGTTATTAGGTGCACATCTATGTTTGTCTATATCTACACTACTTTTTTTTGCAAGGGATATCTATATACTACTAATATAAAAGTACTACTACTCTATTGGGGCAGTGTCGATATAATGCGTTTGAGATCTTTAATTTAATTTATATTTTTTGTTGACCAATGAGGGAAACAAATACTTCATATTGTGCTTAAATGTACTTGTTGTTGTTGTGAACTTATTACTTTGTAATCTGTATAAATATAATGCTTTGTGAAGGTTGCCATTTGTTATCTTTGCTCTATGAAATTCTAGTGCACTGGTTTAAAATTTCTTTCCGGTTGTATTTGATAGATACTAGCAAAAGAGCCCGTGCGTTGCAACGGGAGAAAAGAAAAACATGCTCTTAACACAGTAACCATGATTCAAGACCACACCCATTAATTTAGGCTCATATTTTTATTTAGTTTTTGAAACACCTATCAGATTAAACATTTGGCTATTCATTTCATATGTAGATATTAATATATACTCCCTCTGTCACAAAATAAATGACTTAACTTTATACTAATTTTAGTATGAAGTTAATACAAAGTTGAGTCAATTATTTTGAGATGAAGGGAGTAGTTATGTACAACATATGTATTGCACGGTAAGCAAAAGTAATTTAAATACATAAAGTTAAAAAAGAAGAAAGGAATACCGCAGCTTCACATCCCTAAACGGACTAATGCTTTAAAAATAAGAAAATGGACCATAGATAGCACCTACAGTTCCTAGAACCAAAGGTACTCCCTGAATCACTACAATAAGATATTGTAACTTTTTTCTGATTTGGATGTACATAGACGTATTTTAAGTCTTTGTTCATCCAGTTAGTCCATATGCGTAGTTCATAGAGGGAGTACATAGAAAAAGAAGAATACAATAGTTTGGTTTTAGGAAAGGATTAAAAAACTTATAGCCACATGGCAATAATATCATCACGGCTGTGTAATACGAAAAGGAAAGAAAATAAATAGTTAATGCAATGCAATGCCTCAAAGTGCACACCGCACTGCCCGCCCCACACGCACACACACACCACCAAATCCACAACAAAAACGCCATGCCAAAAGCTTCACACGATGGAGCTCATCACTTTGCTAGCTACAACTACAACCAGTAGCGCGGTCCAAAGCTGTTGCCATTGATCGGAGTCCCCGACAGACTTCACCTCGCTTTCCACAGCTGCAGCGCGCAGCGCCGCCAGCCATGCAGCTCGTCGCGCTGTGCACGGACCCCTTCGTGCTCTCCTGCGCCTTCCGATGCCTCCTGCTCCACCTGGCGCTCCGCCGCTCACTCAACCACCGCAGCTCCCGGCTCCCGCTAAAACTTTATATTATGTTCAATTAATATCAAAATAATCAAGTCATCCCCTACAGACTGGTATGGCTAAATAAATGATTAGCTTTTAACTTCAAAATGAAGAGGTAGCAAAGGAGGATGCATGTGCAGCTGACTTTACCTTGTACGTTTGGGACCAAAAGGCGGCCACCAGCCCTCTCTTTTGCAGAATTGTCATAAGCACTAAGAACCTGCAAATGTAAGGAAGAAACTGAAAGATCAGAAATACTGCTAGAAGTATTATTTTGTACAATTCAGGCAGGATGCAACTGAATTAAGTGACATCACATAATCAACAGGCAGCTCGCCAACAATCTTAACCACGTGTTTTGTTTTTACATCTACTCTTTAGACATACAGATTCCATTAAATTGCAGACAAGCATATCTAACAAAATATTTTGGTGTTTTAAAGCAACACGAAACTGCTGGTAACCACATAAACTAAACATTGAATATGACTCATCAAATAATACAACACATAGGTAAACAATTCAATGCTGATAACGTATTCTTTTTTCTGAGTTAAAATGAACCTTCAAACAGATCTCAGGGCTATCTCCCTCAGGACTACCAGGATGGTGCATCAGCCTCATACATTTCTTCTCCCAGTTACCCTGAATGTAAAGATATATACATAGCATACAAGAACAGTGTTAAGACTCCCCAATGATAACTAACATCGTCCGATTAAGTCACTCGCTAAGTACGTACTGGTAAGTTAATGGCATACTACCAATCTTATACACTTCACTTCAGTGCTGGTAAGATAGCATACAAGAACAATATGGGCACAACGATAGTTCAGTCAGGATTGTTTGCCAGCATGAAACAATAATTTGATGTGCAAGACCCTTAATTAGGCATGAAACTGCAAGGGAACTCACGTAATCTTGCAGCTGAGCAGAACTCTCAGGATCTTGCAGGCCAATGCCATGACCACCACTTGAGCAGGTGTTAGAGCATATATCTCCATATGTGGTTTTGGTAATTGATGACAATTCCTATGGACTAATGGTTGCCTTAAGTTATATTTATAGGATTTGTCCATAGGCACTTCTTGAAGTTCATCTGTTGGGTTCAAGGAGTTTATATGATGACCAAGGTGGTATTCAAGGTATTATCCAAAGAATGGTCATAGAGACACAAGGTTGATCAAGATCTTAGACAAAGAGTAAATCAAGATGATCAACACACAAAGCGTACAAGATGTACCGAGAGGGATCAAGTGATCCCATGGTATGGTAAGCATTGTCCATTACGTGTTTGTGTACTAACCCATGGTCTTCGTGAGAGTTCTATGTGGGGGTTAGGTGTGTTTCCGTGGGCTTGCGTCAAAGAGAAGATCTCATACAACCCATGAAGTATGACGTCAAGTTGTGATCGTCATCAAGATTGCTATGTGCAAGTTCAAGTGGATCAGCATGAAGATATCATGCTTGAAGCTTGCCGTCCATTGTGGTGGCAATGGACTTGTGAAGATATGCTAAAGAGTGGCTCACCCATAGTGAGTATGGGGGAGCAATCAACTAGTCTTCATCAAGCCAACGCAATCAAGAAAGGTGGTCCATCTTGAGGAAGCCAAGATCATCATCATCTAGCTCAAGAGGACGAGGTGCAAGTTATAGGTTTGCCCTTGATAGGTTTTCCGTTTAGGATAGACTGTTGTACTATCAAGGGGGGCTCTCAAGTGAGTAGCTTGATCGTATCGTTCGTTGAGAGCTCAAACCATTTGCATCCTTGCATCATACTTCTTGGTTCTTGTTTGGTGTTTCTCTTTGTGAGTTTTAGAGCTTATGCTCATCTTCGTGACAAGCTCGAGTTCATCGAAAACGGAGTCCATATGCATCTACTATGATGTTTTCGATGTTGGAGTTTTTGTCGGTTCTTCATTCATAGATGACTCACATCTCTATTTTCATTGCTGTTTGGATAGGTCTTGTCGTCCTGAATCCAACAAGCTTGGGTTTGCTCGATTCGGAGCTCGTATGCGAAAGTTATGGTTGTTTCAGTGGCGAGCGGTAGTACCGCTGGACCTAGCGGTACTACCGCTAGAGTTGGCGGTAGTACCGCTGGCCCTAGCGGTAGTACCTCTAGAGATGGCGGTAGTACCGCCCTTGGCCAGCGGTAGTACCGCTCCAAGTTTTTAGTACCGTCATCTTTGCGGTTGTACTGCGTCGGACCTTTTTGCGAAGACTTTCTTGGCGGTGGTAGTGCCTTTGCACTACCAGGGGCCCAGCGGTAGTACCGCTGGGACGAGCGGTAGTACCGCTGGAGTGCCAGCGATAGTACCGCTAGCTGGCGGTAGTACCGCCCCTGGTCAGCGGTAGTACCGCTGGAGTGCCAGCGGTAGTACCGCTGCAGCGAGCGGTAGTACCGCAAGGCTCGGGCTGTAAGTGGGGGTAACGGTCTGATTCCTTCCCCCACTATATAAAGGGGGTCTTCTTCCCCCTTGGCCTTATCTATTCGTTGAGCTCTTGTTCTACCTCCATTGTTGACATTCTTAGAGCTTGCTTACTCTCAATCCCTCCAATGATTCTTGCTTGTTCTTGAGGGAAAAGAGAGAGGAGATCTAGATCCACATCTCCACCAATCACCTCCTCTATGTGAGGGGAACCCCTTGGATCTTGATCTTGGAGTTCTTTGTGAGCTCCTTGTTCTTCCTCTCATATTTCTCCATAGCTTTCGTTGTTGTGGAGGGATTTGAGTGTGAGGGACTTGACCACTTCGTGTGTTCTTGCCATTGCATTGGTTGCATCGATTTGAGTTCTCCACGGTGATACGTGGAAGTGAAGGTTGAGAAGCTTATTACCTTTGGTACTTAGTACCCTAGATATTGTTCTTCGTGGATGCTTTGGCGTCCTAAAAGCTTGGTGGAGTCTCGGAGCTCAATCATTGTGGTGTGAAGCTCCGGGCAAGCGTCGGGGTCTCCAATTAGGTTGTGGAGATTGCCCCGAGCAATTTGTACGGGTATCGGTAACCGCCCCCAAGGGTTGCCACGTGTACGTGTTCGGTGACCGCCCCCAAGGTTTGCCATTTGTATGGGTTCGGTGACCGCCCTCAAGGGTCCCTTAGTGGAATCACAGCATCTTGCATTGTGCGAGGGCGTGAGGAGATTACGGTGGCCTTAGTGGCATCTTGGGGAGCATTGTGCCTCCACACCGCTCTAACGGAGATTAGCATCCGCAAGGGTGTGAACTTCGGGATACATCATCGTCTCCCCGTGCCTCGGTTATCTCTTACCCGAACCCTTTACTTATGCACTTTACTTTGTGATAGACATATTGTTTATTGTAATATATCTTGCTATCACTTAGTTGTTTATCTTGCTTAGCATAAGTTGTTGGTGCACATAGGTGAGCCTACTTGTTTCTGGGTTTTGTGCTTGACATATTAAACGTTAGTTTTATTCTGCATTTGTTCAAGCCTAAACCTTAATTATTTTAAAGCGCCTATTCACCCCCCCCTCTAGGCGACATCCACGTCCTTTCAGCAGGCCTCAAGTCCTCCTGTAACCTGCAAATGAGAGGAACAAAACAGAAAATATCAGAAATACTTTGCATGATTCAGGGAGGAGGCAACTGAATTTAGGTGACAGCTGAATCTTAGTCAGGTGTTTTACTTTTGCATCTACTCTTTAGAGGTTGCCGAACAGCGAGCTCTCCAGCAGCTTCATCTCGTCGGCCTCCTGGCCCAGCCTGGCCTGCAGCGCCTTCTTCTTCCTCCTCCGGTCGTTCTTGCGGCCGTCCGGCCCGGGCTTCTTCCCAGCCTCTGCGTCCGAGGCGACGGGGGAGCCCATGGTCTCTTCGTCGTCGCTGCTGCTGTCGCCCTTCTCCAACCGGCGCTTCCGGAGCGCGTTCTGGGATATCAGGCTCGTCATGGCACGGGGAGTCCTGCGGAGTACACCAGCGGATTAGGCGATAGTCCTAACCCCGGCCGCAAATGCGCAAGGAGGATGGATCCATGGGTTGTGAGGGTCCGTGGGATTGAATGAATCGCTGGGTGAAAACGGGATAGTGAGCTTCGTACCTCGAGGGTCGGCGGCCAGGCACCGCGGACGGGGTGGAGACAGCGGAGACGGAGACGGAGACGGCGGCGGTGGCACGAGGGTAGTAGAGGCCGTGGTGCTTGGTTGGGGGATTGGAGAAATGAAGGGAGGAGGAGGCTGCGGCGGCCACTCGGGCTCGGACATGCGGGCCATGGCGTCGTCGATGGCCTCCTCCAGCCGCCGCTTGAGCGCGCCCGCGCCCTCCCCGGTCGCCAGCGACGCCCCCGCCGCATCCAGCTCCAGCACCATCGCGCCCCCCGCGCCCGGGCCAACAGCTGCCGGGTCGCCGCCGCACGGGATGTGAGCTTCGTTTCCCAGCTCCCGTCAGATCCACTTACATAGGGACTGCGGGTTGAATATCCAGAAGTGGAGGGGCTTTTGTGCAAAAGTGCCAACGACGTACGATAGAAACCATCGGTGCTTTATTATTAGGGGAGATAACATACGAACATGCATGTTATATTTAGCCTTTTCAGACATGGGCGGTATGTATGAAAACATGACATGTAGACTGTATTTTGCATGATAGGTTGTGTCAATTAGCTGAACGTGCTTTGCAAGTGTGTGTTACTAGTTTTGTTAAATATTCACAAACACATTCAACAGAACTCCATCTATGTTTGGAACCTAACTATGCCCCCAAACTACAGGACGGCGAAATGGGAGACTGGCTGGTCTATTACGGGCTCAATCAGGATGAACCTGCACTCATTGGGTGTTTCCCCAAGTCGCTATTTACTGGAGGGATGGCAAATAGAGCGGCGGGTGTCCGTTTTGGTGGATACGTGCAGACCCAAACGACGAACTTAGCTCCAATGGGCAGTGGCTACCGCCCCATGGGTGATGCGCCGGTGTCCGCGTCCATGAGCAATATCCAAATCATCAATCGGAATGGCCAAGCCTCACTGTTGATGCAAGACTCACCCACAGTCATTACTGAACCGAATGTCTACGGGGCTATTCCCATTGCCAATGGGCGATTCTTCTATGGAGGGCCCTTTTAGTTCACATGATGTGAGATGGCATGGTACTTTTTTTGCTTTAGTGTGCAATATTCATGAATAGATGACTATATATTATATTGTGGTTGTGTGACATTTTTCTTTTGAAAAGCAAGATCACCCCCGAACTCGCATCAAAATGTTGCATGCAGCCAAAAGATCCGACAAGTATGTTTTGCCATACAAAAGTCCATTGACACTGAATCGAGAGCAGGAACAGATTCAGATTCTTGAATTATGGATCTGTAAAACAAGTTGGGTTGCCCAAGACGACCATGTTCCATGCTAGTAACATCAAAATCCTCAGCACATATAAAAATACGTAAACAAGACTTTGCATCAGATGATCTGCGATCCATAAATATGAATTGATAAAGGCGGATGCTACAAATCAACCAACTGAAGAAATCAGTCGGCCAGCCAGCCGTCTGATTCATCCCTTGTAACCGTTGAATGGGTCAACACGACTACATCCATCTCCTCTATTCACACCAATCTGCTCCCACCTGTTTCGCCTCTAGAAGCATCGTCACCCAACTCACAGTCGCCGCCACGCAACATCACCAGAAACTGTTGCAGCGACGCCGCTTGCCAGTTGCCACAACGCCTACGCCCGCTTCTTTGTTGCGTCGCCAGCAGCGGTGCCCCGCTTCACTGCAGCGTCACCGGCAGCGGGGCCCTGCTTCACTGCAGCATCGCCGGCCTCACTTGTCGCGTCGTCGGAAGCGACGACCGCTACATTGCAACACCGGGAGCTCCCCAGCAGCACTGCGCATGCAGCACCGATGCGTTCTCTAACACCGGCGGTAACAAGCAAGGGCCGGCGCAAGGAGATGTAGGTCGATGCGGATGTCGCAGATCGCCGACGCAAGGAGCTGCAAGTCGATGCTGGTGCTATAGATCACCGCTGCTAGAGTGATGCACTGATGCCTGGTGCTGTAAGCCGCTCCATGGGGTGCTCCGACGAGGACCAAAAGCAAAGCGGAGCTGGGTTGTTACGCGGATAGAGGTAGGAGAAGAAAAGAGAAAAGGGGATCTCGATGGAAGCTCGACGGAAGAAAGGAACGAACGAGCGGCTGACATTGGTGAAGGCAGATGGGATGGCGCAGTGCGCGGGCCTGGAAGGACGCGTGGCATGCGGGCTAAGACGGCTTATTTCCTCCAAAAATCATCTGTTTTTTTACGTTTTCCTTAAACCTAACATGCTAGTGAGGGCACTTAAATGAGCATACAACCTCATCGCCCTCCGTGGCAACTCAGGGGACGAACCGTTGTGCCGCCGGTAGCGACAGGGTGCTGCTACGGATGTCGCGTGGTGGCAAGCTGAACGTTTCCTCGGGCGTGCATGTCGCGGTGGCTGCCGCAGCAGGGCTCGGTGTGGCATCCCAGCGGTCGGAGGTTCCAGAATTTTTGTGCACCACATATGGTTGACCAGATATATATTGTACTAAAAACGAAGCTTAACTATTTCTTCAGGTTTTACCATTGAGAGATTGGATTACCACTGATATATACACACACAGCATCAGCCATCAGTCTCAAAACCTCAACTCAAAAGAGTAGTCTGGAAGCCTGGAACCGGCATTAAAATGCAAGGAAAGGCTTAAACATTTGCTCACAAAAAGGAGTCCCCTGAAGATAAAAACCACCTGCACTAACGATATACACAAAAGTGGTTTGCTACGATGGAGGTCCGCATCATTGCCTCCATCTCCCAGCTTCTCACAAGACTGACTGGTCTACCGTCCTCCCTTGAAGTTAAAGGAAACATGGAGCACGTACCGCATCCTGATCTGCTCTACGTTGTAAACAATGTACTCGTTGTACAGCAAGCTACCCTGCAACCAGAGACATGGTTAATCACCATACTGCTTCTGCGTTTCTACGGGGTCGGATTACAACATTGTACCCACGAAGTGAACTAAACAACGTACCCTCTTTGAAGGTTCTTCTTTGGGTTTTCCGAGTGGAACAACGACGCCATCCTCGGTGACCTTCGACTCCGCTGGTGCCATCTGGCCAACTCCCTTAGTACTGCATCGAGATAATTGCGACCAGATGTTTCTCATAATCGTATCAAGCAGCGACAGCAATATTGATGTTATTAATCAGTACAGGGTACAGAAACATCTGTTAATAATCATGTTCTACTCCATATTTTCATTATGTCGTACTGAAATAGAAACACTACGAAATAGATCGTGCGCATTACACAGCAATTTTATCACCTGCCTGGTCTTGTTTGGTCAGCAAATAGTACTGAATAATTAGAGGCTTGATTTTATAGCAAGACATAATAAACATAATGTAAAAACAGTGTTACTTTTCGAATCAAGTGAATATTGGATTTGATCGAAAGCATGTTGTATCAGAAACTGACCTTAGTTTTCCCTTGGGCAGGTTATTAGCATCGTACTTTGCATCTAGTAGTTCATTCATGTCTCCCAGTGCAACCTGGCAGATGCAAGTTAAGCAAACATTAAAAGCAAAACACGGGTACAAATGCATGTTGTCAATAAATGAATAATGTCAGACAACCACACCAAAATGGTTGGGCTCTTGAAACTAACACTTAATCATGGATAAGACAGGGTGGATAATACAATGCTTGGGCTAACATCTAACGCACAACATGCAAAATCCTAAACCCTGATATCTTGGACTTGAGGTGACAACAATAAACAGACCTCACATAGAAGCAGCACCCCAGATCTAGATGTTTGTGAAGCATAGCAGTAGTTTGCACTCTTGGAGAACATATCGGCAAAGTAAACGCCCTTTCCAAACATGTAGCCAGTAACAGGCGCTTCAGGAGGAGCAATTCTCAAACCTGAGAGCAAGAATCATTTTAGTTTTAGAACTGCCATTCATTATACTAACAAACAGTTGAAGCTATAAACAAGGGCGGTTAACATATGGGAGGCTCCACCGGAAAATACATTCGGATAATAATGAAGCACAAAAATTAATCTTAATGTACATTTGATTGGACCCAAATGCTACTTCCAGAAACTAGGAACAGCAACTAGTATGTCATAACTCATAAAATAAACAAGCAAAACTATCTCTATGCTTAATTACTTATGACATATGAATAAAAAGCTTCAATGACAATCATGGATAGCATTACCCTGAGAAAATATCCCAGCCCAGTTAGACAGCCGGGAACCATGCCATAAAAGCATCCTGTTTCCTGCACTAGCAAACTGCAAGAATATTTTGAGAACTAGACATTTATAGCAGTTCTCTTGAAATGCTTAGACATGGCAGATTAGGAAGACCCACTGACCTTCTGAAACCGCTCTGTTTCACCATGTCTTGACACCTTAAACATTTGTAATATGTCAATGGTATAACCCGAATGTGTTTTGCCATGTGTATTCGTCAGATATGTTTTTATCTGGACAGCAGAGATTTTCAAACATGGTTAAACCCAAATCCTTCAAAAGAAAACTTGACAAACATCAACACATGACAAGATTAAAAGAATATATGTAGTGGATAATAAGTAAAGCCATTCAAGCATGATAAGTCAATCAATAAAGTACTCGGACATTTTAAATGAAGAAAATGTTAAAGATATCCCCACTTAAGTTGTTATAATGACAGTTGCAACTTGCAACCTTCATGCACCTGGCGAGTAATATGTAATTTTAAGAGGCGTAAATATCATTGTGGGTCGAGATTATTTGTAGAAGTATTACCATAGAGTATTCTTTTGAATGAACTTCAAGAGGCGTAAAGTCACAATGAAGTTGCTGGTATCGAGCGTAGAGTGGATCATCCTACATTCCAGAACATGTTGCAGTTAGGTTGCAACATGTGCAAAGGGTATACAAGCACAAAGATGCTTTAGTTACTTAAAACAATCGGAAAACAAGTTTAAGCAACACGTAGAAATTCATATCACAGTTTTGGTTATCTAAGACAGTATGAAAGAATGTTATGCATAATCACATGAACCACAAGCTTGAAAATCTAAGATAAATAAAGAATTTGCAACTGACACAACTCCAGAGTTCAATATCTTTAAACAGATCTATTTGCAAAATATCATGCCTGGTCACTTGAATCATCCTCCAGAAGCTTAGTTGCAATTTCAATCTCCCCAAGGGCTTCAACCTAAGAAAAGGCAACAAAAAATAACACTGAGAAGGTTCCATAGAAATGGGAGGTTATAAAGACAACGGTGCAATTCATAGAGGGCATACAGATATGAATATATGCAAGAAAACAATTTGAATGTGAAGCTACAATCCACATAAATTTTAAACAACCCTGATAGCCCTTTTGAGAAGGGATGACAGGTAGGTTTCTTCCTTAGACAGTAGTGTACATGATGGAGACTAGAACATAACAACTAACATAAATATTAGAAGATTCATTGTCAAAAGTTCTTTTGAAAAGGATCATTTGTTAATATAAGATTTTAACAGTAAATGATGGTTAAATGATGAGGTTAAGCCGGACATGCTGAACATAGAAATACTATTACCATTTCCAGCTTAGCTTTCAATTTCTGAGGAGTGTCGATAAGGAATTCACCTGTCAAATAAATTTGTTAGAAGGTCAGATTTGCTCCTACAAGGTATAAAACATAGCCGGATATGCTAAATATTTACTGAAAGTTCAGTTGATCTAGAAAGTTTGGAACTCACGCATCTTTTTAAAACCAAAGTCATGAGGAATCACGGTGTAGAATTCCCTGTAGCCAAAGGTAATATAAGAAATTGTAGTAAATACAGGCCTTCAAATAACATGGCATACAAATATGGTGCTGATGGTGAATGATGCCATGCCTTGCACAACTATCATCATTACATGCAGATCCCAAGAAGTCTATGCTACATAGGCAAATAGCCATAACCTGTGGTCTATCCTAGTGACCGAACCATTTTATGAAAAATGAAACCTGGAGATCTTTAGCATTCAAATCCTCAAAGATGAACTAGGTTTCACTAGAAACAATTGGCATTTTTAGTTGTTATATTTGATGGTTGCAGTCAAATAAAAACAGAAGATGGACCCACCCAGTCAATTGTTCAAGCTGTCTTCTGTCTGCCCTTGAAATAACAATGGAAATCCTCTTCAAAACGTCATAGCCCTGTGGAAAGCTTTGAAAAATCACCATCGAAATTGAGAGAAAGGACTAATGGAAAATGAAACCAATACCTCAAAATGCAAACTGTTACCGCATATAAGAATATATCTAACGGAAGTACTAGAGCCCATATTACTGATGTGCCATTTTCATCAACACGTAATATGCACACTGAATTGATAATTCCCAGGAAAGATGCATCAAAATAACTTACCTTAAGTATTGTAGATTTGCTTAGCTTTCCAAGAGGAAGTTTATCAGCATTATAACCTAATTGGTTAGGCAGGATGAATTAGTAAAAGCAAATGGTACATGAGTAAGCAACATATATCTACCTGTCAAAACCAGAGAACGAAAACTTTTGGGACAACCAGACAACATAGAAAATAAAATATCTTTTTCAACAGAATTAGTTGAACTCCAGTAGTTGAGCATATGATCATATGTACTTCTAGTATGGCCATTAACTCTTTTTATTCAGTTCCTAAAACTAACTAGTTATAATTCCTTAATCATAGAAACCTAAGTAGTACAGATACAGATGAATGTTGTGGTGCTCATGTCAGTTGAAAAAGCAGCAAGTGTCAAGTTACTTACCAATTTCCATCATTTGCTGCTTCATCATACTTATATTGCAAATGAGGGATATGAATTGAGCAGTTCGAGTTTCAAGCTTTGTCACTTTTATCTGATCCGTAATGGAACCTTTCTTTTGAACCTGAGTCTGAAATTTGAAGACCAGAGGATTAAAAACAACAAAGGTGTTAAACTGCAACGTAAGTATTAAAAGCCAAATCTCACTGTTTCCTTGTCGACTTCACCATAGTCCATTTCAAGCCATGTGTATTTCTTTGCATAACACTCGAAATTTTTGCGGTTGGACCAACTGTTCTTAGTTTTGTCCTCAAACTTTCCTTCGAACTCATCTATTGCTTCATCTCGTGTTGAACAGGGATGTATCTTTTGTTGACCTCGTGCCCCTACTCTCCCCCATCTATTGAAAACCATGAAGCTTCCACCAGCATCAGATTCTACAGTTAACAAACACTAATTAATTTTCTATTGTATGTTACCCATCATTCATAGATTCGTGGTGCTGGTGCTAGTAAGCAACAGTGACTTGCAGTTGCAGGACAAACCTAAAGCTTGAATGATATAAAACTTATTATTGTTGTCTCCAACATTAGTCTGGTTCAAGGTGGCATCATAAATCTCGTCACCCTGCAATAAAATATGTATAACGAAGATGTGAAAAAAATAGTACAAAGAACAGATAATTGTTCAAGGTAGCTACTATACATACTGAATACTAAGATGAATGCTTTGTAGCTACTGTACATAATGAATACTAAGACGATACATGAAGGATGCCATCTAATTTTTTTTGTTGGTCTACTCACTGAACACATGGTAAATTAGGCCTGCTAAGCTGGTATATTTGGGTGCCGCCATAGTCTATCACATCTATGAATATTTAGAGCCAAAATGACAACCAGAACATTATGTAATGCATCAGATACCATATGAATGAGAATATTCAATTTGGTTAGAGGAATTGTGTAAGTTAGACATTCATGGAGAGATCATGTTTTGCTCTGAACTCACCCATCATGCATACTGCACAGGAAGTAGGAATTCAGTGAACCATGGTTTCAATTGAAGTGCACACATCCAAGGTACTGGGTATAAGAAAAAATGACCAATAATGAAATCACGCACCACTTGCAATACATGATAGGTCATTTTTATATCGTCAGGAATGTGCTCATCCAGCACTGCAGCACCTTTCTTCGTGGCTTTGACAATCTTCTCCTTTTTCACCTCCTCTTCAACCTCCCCAACACCACCTGCACCAACAAAATGCATAAACGACCATGCCAAAAAACAGCCGCACAGGTAAAGTTCAAACCTCACCCTCCGGTGACCAATACAATAAATTAATAGATCAACAAACCTTTTGCAAGTTTCTTCTTCTCCTGGAAACCACCATCAGCAACTGCCACAGGATTAGCAGGGGTTAATAGCAACCTCTCAATAACATCCTTCTTGATCCCATTTGACGCAAGTCCCCGTGCCTTGGCCAAAGCCTGCAGCTCCCGGTAGCTCATGCCCTGTAACTGTGCCGCATCCAGCATCACATCTGTGACTATATTTTCCTTTTTCAACTCATCAACCTTCCCATCATCAGCTGCGCCAATACACAGTGAACAGTTAATACTCCTGTAAAGTTCAGATCCTACCACTCAATAACCAATATAAGGAAACTAATAGACAAACAAACCTTCTGCTACTTCCTTCTTGTCCTGAATACCACAATCCACAACAGAAGTAGCAGGGCTGGAGAGCAACCTGTGTAGAACATCCTTCTTGCCCCCATTAGCATTGAGCCCCCGTGCCTTGGCCAAAGCCTGCAGCTCACGATAGCCCATGCTCTCTAGCTTTGCCGCATCCAACATGTCATTTTCCTCCTCAGTTTCACCTTCACCACGCCTTTTCCTCTTCCTTTTGCTCTTGCCTTCCGCTTTCCCATCCATGGCCAGACCGTCTATGCCATCTACATTACACATCTCAGCTGCAGAAGCCACCTCCTTCTCTTCCTTACGGATTGCAGCGTCCAGCCTTAGCACCTGGTGGAAAAGGCATTGCAGGAAGTAAGTCACAAGGACAATCCCCATATGTGCCAATGTTGAAAGCGTAAAGATACACCTCGCAGTCGCAGCTAGATGACGCAAACAGACAGAGGGCAAAATGCAAGTATAGACCGGAGAGGTGTTCAGAAGGGGAAAATTCTGATAGCATTGCTGATCCTGTCCGTGACCCTGCTACTGCTGCTGTCTGAGGCAAAATTCAGAGAAAAGGAGCGCAAACAGCCAGTGGCTGCTACTACCGCCTCCGAGCACTCAGCCAGCCGACAGCCCGTGCCTACCACACGCGAACCCCGGCCGCCGGCCGCCGCACCCAGCTCGTCCTTGACCTCCGGCCGCCGCACGCACTCCGGCCACCGACCCCGCGCACCCTCAGCCGACCGAGCCGCGCACGCCCCACAGCAGCCATCGCGCCTCGCTACGCCACCGCCGCCGGGAGAGAGACACGAGGCGAGCGGTGCAGCGAGAGGGAGATGCGGCGGCGGCGGCGGCGGGGCTGCGGGGAGGAACCCTAGCGCGAGGCAGCCCCCGGTCGGTCCGTCCGTGACTGCCAGAGAAGCTTTCGACAAGGGAATGCGGCTCACCAGCGCCGGCTTGGTGCCGGAGGCGTCGAGGCCGCGGCGCTGCAGCTCGGCGCGGAGCTCCTCCACCCGCAGCTTCGCCGACATCTCCCGCCTTTGCCTTCGCCTCCGCAACCCCCACCGCTCCCTCGGGTTCCCGGAAGATGTTCGCGGTAGAATGGGGGTGGGGAGGGCGAAAATTTCGATGCGGGTTTTGAGTTTTGACGGATTTTTCGGTGGGTGGGCGGGGGTTTTGCGGTTCCGGCGTGGGGTTTCTTCCGGGAGAAGGGGGAGGAGTCTTCCTCGAGAAGGAGGTGGGGAGCACGAAGAAATTTTGGAAAAGGAACGAGGAGCGGGAATTGAAAATATTATAGGTACTTCTCTACGGCCACCCCACGCCTTTTATGTTTTGCTAGCATAAATGTCCGTGCGTTGCAACGAGTGAAAACAATCCTTCCTCTCCACCTCCTTCACACACACAAGATAAAATAACAAATTATTTGAAAACCCATCGTTATATCACATGAGCAACAATATGATACGTTTGTCCAAAAAAACATGTGCAAAATCATACTCCCTTTGTTCCTAAATATAAGTCTTTAAAGAGGTTTCATTAGTGGATTATATACGGATGTATATAGACATACTTTAAAGTGTAAATTCACTCATTTTGTTTCGTATGTAGACTCCTAATGAAATATCTTAAAAGACTTATATTTAAGAACGGAGGGAGTAAATATTAGAAGATTCTTTAATTGTATCGAAGGAATACACATCACTATAACACCCTCGGAATAAATCACATAGATTGTAAACCGTCAGTTCAGTGACAGAGCTATGTTGAGCCATCCATGTTGCGGCCCGCCCAATATATGAAAATTTATACCTATACATATATGTGTGGGGCCTTAGAAAACATGCTCACTTATAGCAAGTCGGCCAATCAGTACACGCAGTATATTAGAGTGAACCACAACATGCATCTCCTTCTTTATAGGTTCTTTTTCTCTAATTATCACGTATAGGGCTTGTATATCCACACCTTTAGAGCTAATTATTGTTAGTTCAGGCTAACAGATCATGAGTTCTATTCCAACTTGGTTGCAATATTTTTTCTACTTTGAAAGAAGCCTAAGGCTGGTCCAGAAAGCGCAACACGGAGGTAACTGGGCTACAGATTCGCTTACATCGCTTGGTTCATAATTTCGATAGCGACGTACAGAAAACGTTTTCTTTTTTGTAAAACATACGTGACGGATTGAAAATACTTATTTTTTTATTAGTAGGATAAAAAAAGAAAAAAAAAGATCCTGGACGAAAACCAATCGAGTGATCGCTTATAATAGACCACAGATAGGAGGAAAAGGGATTGAAAAAGGGAAAAGCAAAAAAAACGACAACCTAGGTTCGAACCCGGGTCTCTCCAATAAAATGTTCGGTCCGTAGCCACTACGGCAACCATCATGCGAGTATTAAATTTTGGAGATCGTCGCTGAATAAACGAAGAAAACTGTCGCGACTTGTGTAAAGAAAACAAATCGTTTTTTCTCACTTATCGATGGCATGGTGAGTAATTATTCACAACTTCAAGGGTAAACATATGATGGACGACCAGAAACCCAATTTGCTTTATTATTAGGGAGAGATTTGGGGTCATACCAGCGAATATTATGGCCAATTTTTTTTCTGCCTTATACTCCCTCCGCTCGTAAATATAAGTATTTTTAGAGATTTCACTACGGACTATATACAAAGCAAAATGAGTGAATTTATATTTTAAAGTATGTTTATATATATCTATATGTTGTTCGTAGTGAAATCTCTAAAAAGACTTATATTTACAAACACAGATGTAGAATAAATTATACATGGCAAATGGGTCGTGCTTTTTGGGCCGGTCGAGAAGCATGGCGCCCGGTACGATTTAATCGGGTCGTGCAAGGCACGTGAACCCTCTCAGGTCGTGCCTGGCACGGCACGTCTCGTTTACTTTTTTATATTTTTTATAATATATAAAATAGCCCAGCGCTCCAAAATCGGTCCAAAATCGGGTCTAGCGTGTTGACGGGACGGCCCGTATAGCTTCCGTGTCGTGCCTGGACTTCGAGGCTGCGCACATGGCCGGCACAGCACAGCCCGACTAATATTCGTCCCTAGGCGGGTCGTGCCCGTTTACGGTCAGGTCATGTCGTGTCGTGTCGGGCTGGCATGTTTAGCTAGGTATGGAATAAACATAAATAAGCTTCCCTACACAGCTTATTCTATAAGCAACCAAAAATGTTTTTTAGAAACTTATTAATTGAAACTTAAGTAATAGGCTTTTAAAAAACTATTTTGATTTGGCTTCTAGAATAAATTAGGTGGGGCAGTTTATTTTAGAAGCCAAAAGAATCATCAAAAGAACTGATCCTTAATATGGATCAGAGGGAGTAATAGATTTGGTAAAGGAGCAGTCACACGTTGAAATATAAGTTTGAATCTAAACAAAGAAAGGTGTTTGTAAAAAAACATCATATTTGAAGCTAAGATAACAACTTAGAGTAACTCTAGCAGACCCCGCATCCCGCCCCGATCCGGAAAATAACCGCCAAAATGCGGGTCAGAGCGGAAAAACCTGCCCGACCAGACTCCGCATCCCGCCCCGGCCTGCAAATATTTTTGTGTGGCGCGGCAAAATCTAGGCCCAACCCGCGTATTCGCGGGTTTCCCCCTCGTCGTTGTCGTGCACTGCATATAAGCGGAAGCGGTTGGTGGGAGGGACATTTCAGCATGCGCGGGGTCTGAAAAAGCATATTCCACAAATATATTTTTTTACGGGTCCATTATGCAGGGTCTGCATCCGCGGCCGTGTCCGCCGGCCCGTAAAAACGTTTTTTGCAAATTACAAACACGTTTTGCGGGCCGGACGGATGCGGAGTGTGCTAGAGTTGCTCTTAGTACCATATTTCAAGCAAGACACAGGAAATCACCAGTTTTGCACCTAACGACTAACATAGAGCATTGGTTGTTCGATTTGCTCGATTTGCTCGTGAAAACAGGTGAAAGTGCAATCATGACATTAATTTTATTTTGATGTTAATGACAAAATACATGTAGAAGACTAATTACGTCTGCTAAGTGTATACACAGGAAACTAGTCTCGTTAGCATCATTGTGTAGGGATCATGGACATGTCAATTGATAGGAGAATAAGACGAGCCATTGGGTCACTTTGTGAGCATCATGGTGTCACGACTCTTCAACAGAAACGTACCTCATCCAACGGAGGGAACTACGGAAACTACATGAATGTCTCCGCTTGCGGTTACTTACTTCCCTCACTTATTTGTTGCAAACTAACTTTATTGTGTGTCTTATCTAGGCTGTTGTTATTTGTGAGTTTTGCATATAGGTTGTCCATTTGGTTGCATATCTAAATAGGGATTATTCCATCTGTGCCCCCAATTCCTTAGTTGTGCTTAGTTTTCCCCACGCTTTAAACTTTTGCTCACTTTTCCCCTCTTCCTTAGCTGAAACTCTCACAAATGTTGATAACAGGCGTTTGCCGTCTTGGCGGTTAACTGACTTGTGAGACCATATTGAACTCTGTTGACTGTGGCTGTGGCTTCGCTGGTTGGGCCGTGTTTGTATCATAGGACGGGCCCGTTAGTTTGTTGGTAATAAATTTAAAAAGCCTACTATCGATGGATGCAGCCTGCTATGCATGCCCGTCTTTGGCATCTATGTAGCCTGCTATGCATGCCCGTCTTTGACATCGATGTAGCCAGCTATGCATGCGAACACCGCCACACACGCATCTAGTGACCTAGACCTAAACGCATGCATGCACGCCGACACGCACGCATCGATCCCTGCCGCACGGTTGCCAGTGGAGTCAGTCGCTCCGCAACGTCGTTTCACGCGTCGCAGGCATATGTGCCGGTGGCAGAAGGGGCAGGCTGCACGCACGTTCGCACGCTCGCGTCCATATGTCGAGGCATCAGTTCACACGCCGCACGGCTGCCGCTCGATTCAGTTGTGCCGGTGGCAGAAGGGGCATGCAGAAGGGGTAGCCGCCAACGCAGAGCACGCAGAAGGGGGAGGCAGGCAGCCGCCAACGCAGCAGGGGGAGGCAGCCGCCAATGCAGAGCACGCAGAGCACGCTCGCTTCGATTCACGTTCACACATTGATGATCGCATCGGTTCACACAACAGCACTGAGTCACATCTACGCCGTTTGCGCGTGTACCCACTTCGTCTCCCCCGGCTATTTAAACTGCCCTTCATTGCCTCTTCTTCTACAGATCCATCTGCGCCTCCCACTTCTCTTCTTCCCCCAAAAGCCAGAGCGGTTCCACTCAACGAAGCGTTCAAGATGCAGTTCTACGGCCCAACGTTCCAAGGGCCTCCCACCGTGCCGGAACGGCGGTACCCTGCCAACGTCGTCGTCGAGGAATCGCTCCGCGTGTGGGCGTTCTCACGCTGGAGGGGTAGCACCGAGCTTGCACGGGGGTTCCTCCGTGCGGGCTTCCACCACCTCCCGGCGGGCTCGCCGCCCATGTTCAACCTCGTGGAGCAGCGTCCCCACGCCAACGCTCCACCGGTAGGGCTCGTCGTCCACTTCACCAACAGGTTCGATGCCTACCACCTGCTCGGCAAGGTGTATTGGTGTGGGTGCGAGTTCATCGCATTCACCACCTATAACATCTTCACTGACTTCGAGAGCATCTTCCCCGCTCGCGACCGCATGCACAGCCTCCCGTACCACCTCGGCGACGACGGCCTTGAGGAGGAGGAGTACTGAAGCCGGCGGCGAAGAAGACGGGGAAGCCGACGGTTAAGGTGAAGCCGACGGTGAAGACATGGCGGTGTTGCCCTAGCTACCCTATCTAGTAGTATGTAGTATTAGTTTGGTGTGTGTGTTGCCCGTCCTAGCTACTAATTATTATTATCTATGTAAGAAATTGGTGTCTATGTCCCAAGAACTTATATATGTTGCCCTAGCAACCCTATCTAAGTTATATTAAGTTATGTGTGTTATATTAATGCTTTGTTATGTTTGTATTTTGTTTGTCCTAAGTTTAGACACGGCTAATTGGCGTGAGAAAAATTAACCAAACTAACTAAAAATGATGTGTTTATAGATGCCTTCTAAAAATAAGAACATATTGTACATTTGTACACGGCTTTGGTTTGTTGAGCTCTGTATTTTTTAGGTATTCCAAGAATACTTTGGTTTTCAGAAATATTGAAGTATCAAATACTTTGAGATGTTTGGATTTAGTCAAAAGTGTAGTTTTATATACTTTAATCCCTACTTTAATATGTAGAAAACTACACTATGTTTGAAGTATGGTTGGACCTCTTTTTCCAATCATGAAGTACAAATTACACTATGTAGAAAACTACACTTTGAGATGTTTGGCTTTAGTCAAAAGGATAAATGAAGGGACCCATAAAGGAAAGCCAAAAAAATCCTCAATGAGATAGAAGCAATCAAATTAATGAAAAAAGCAATCAAAAACAAAAAAGAACAAAGCAATCGTTCCTAAACAAAAAAGAAACATCACTTGTTTCTGGGCCTCATTTATCCTTTGTGGGCCTATTGCAGCTTGATTCTCTTTGGGCCCGCAAACTAGGTTTTTTTTCTAGCAGAACTGACGAACTCGAGGACAAAAGTTTGGCAAGTGCGAGAGAGAAGAGATGAACTTGATGTATATCCCTCGTGCTGCTCAAGTACTGCTTACTGTCATCTGACGAGCTAGGGTATGACCCAACACTCGAGGTTATTAGCTAACAAAATAATCCTATCACTGAACTGGTAGTTCTCTTCTGTCGAAACTGAAAATGTCGAAACTTAACAGTAAACTCCATACATTCAGAGATCGACATTTGCACTAAACAGAGTTGCATTTGAGATAAACAGACGAGGATTGCTAAACAATGGCAACAACAGTAGACAAACATCTCTAACGAGAGATGGCCATCAAGTAAAAAATTCCTAGAGCAAGTATTCCTAAAGCTATCAGATTGGATTGCTTCTTCAACTCAATCAGCTGCTTGAAGTTCTTGTTCATCTTCTTCAATTCCGTCTTCAGTTCGACATCTACCACCGTCGGGTATTTCGGACGCGCTACTGCTGCCGGAGCGGCACTGTCATGGGGCAGATTGAACTCGCGGATTGCAACCCCGATAACGGTCATCATATGTAGGGCATGTATGCATGGCTTCCCACGGATCTGCCATTGCCTACAAGTACATTCTCTAGTACTTAGGTTCACACGATACCTACATACCCTATTTTAAGTGTCAGTATAGGTAACCTCTGCCTCATATGTACCAGATCGAATACATTTCATCTTCAGGCCTCTTGCCTTCAAGTGCAATGCCTTAATCAGTGATGGGAGCATTTGATGACCAACATATTGTGTTTCTGCAATTCATTTCCGAAGAGCCATCTTTATCATGATCATTTGCCTCATCTTGTCAAATGCTTTCCACAACAAGAGCCCTTTCACTTGTTGGGTAACGTAGCATAAATTCAAAATTTTCCTACGCATGTTCAGATCTTCCTATGGAGAGACCAGCAACGAGAGAGGGGTAAGAGCATCTTCGTACCTTTGAAGATCGCTAAGCGGAAGCGTTGCTAGAACGCGGTTGATGGAGTCGTACTCGCAGCGATTCCGATCTAGTGCCAAACAACGGCACCTCCACGTTCAACACACGTGCAGCCCGGAGACGTCTCCCGCACCTTGATCCAGCAAGGAGGAGGGAGAGGTTGGGGAAGAAGTCCAGCAACACGACGGCGTGGTGTCGGTGGAGACACGAGGTCTCCCGGCAGGGCTTCGCCAAGCGCCGGCGGAGAGGAGGAGGAAGAAGAGCAGGGCTGCGCCGAGGGAGAGGGAAAACCGTGTCCCCCAAAGGCCAAAAGTGCCCACTATATATAGGGGAAGGGGAGAGGGGGTGCCACCCCTAGGTTTCCCACCCTAGGGGGTGCGGCAGCCCTCCCAGATGGGTGGTGCGGCGGCCAGAGGGGGAGGAGGGGGTGGCGCACCCACTGGTGGGCCTTAGGCCCACCTGGCCTAGGGTTTGCCCCCCTTTTTCTTTCCCTTGCGCCATGGGCTGAGTGGGGAGGCGCACCAGCCCACCTAGGGGCTGGTTCCCACCCTCACTTGGCCCACCTTACCTCCCGGGGTCGTTGCCCCCCTTCGGTGGTCCCGGTGGTCCCGGTACGTTACCGGTGATGCCCGAAACACTTCCGGTGTCCGAAACCATCCGTCCTATATATCAATCTTTACCTCCGAACCATTCCGGAGCTCCTCGTGATGTCCGAGATCTCATCCGGGACTTCGAACAACTTTCGGTAACCTCGTATAACAATTCCCTATAACCCTAGCGTCATCGAACCTTAAGTGTGTAGACCCTATGGGTTCGGGAGACAAGCAGACATGACCGAGACACCTCTCTGGCCAATAACCATCAGTGGGGTCTGGATACCCATGGTGGATCCCACTAGATCCACGATGATCTCATCGGATGAACCACGATGTCAAGGATTCAATCAATCCCGTATACGATTCCCTTTGTCTGTCGGTATAGAACTTGCCCGAGATTCGATCGTCGGTATACCTATACCTTGTTCAATCTCGTTACCGGTAAGTCTCTTTACTCGTTCTGTAGCACGTCATCGTGCGACTAACTCCTTAGTCACATTGAGCTCATGATGATGTTCTACCGAGTGGGCCCAGAGATACCTCTCCGTCACATGGAGTGACAAATCCCGATCTCGATTCGTGCCAACCCAACAGACACTTTCGGAGGTACCCGTAGTGCACCTTTATAGCCACCCAGTTACGTTGTGACATTTGATACACCCAAAGCACTCCTACGGTATCCGGGAGTTGCACAATCTCACGGTCAAAGGAAAAGATACTTGACATTAGAAAAGAATTAGCATAAGAACAACACGATCTAGTGCTAGGCTTAGGATTGGGTCTTGTCCATCACATCATTCTCCCAATGATGTGATCCCGTTATCAATGACATCTAATGCCCATGATCAGGACACCATGATCATCTATTGACTAACGAGCTAGCCAACTAGAGGCTTGCTAGGGACACATTGTGATCTATTCATTCACACATGTATTACTGTTTCCTGTTAATACAATTATAGCATGAACGATAGACGATTATCATGAACAAGGAAATATGATAATAACCATTTTATTATTGCCTCTAGGGCATATTTCCAACAGTCTCCCACTTGCACTAGAGTCAATAATCTAGTTACATTGTGATGTATCGAACACCCATAGCATCATGGTGTTGATCATGTTTTGCTCGTGGAAGAGGTTTAGTCAACGGGTCTGCAATATTCAGATCCGTGTGTACTTTTCAAATATCTATCACTCCACTCTGGACATGGTCCTGGATGGAGTTGTAGCGGCGCTTGATGTGCTTCGTCTTCCGGTGAAACCTGGGCTCCTTGGCTATGGCAATGGCTCCAGTGTTATCACAGAAGAGTGTCATAGGACCCGACGTGCTTGGAACCACTCCAAGGTCGGTGATGAGCTCCTTCATCCAAATTCCTTCATGAGCCGCTTCTGAAGCAGCTATGTACTCCGCTTCACATGTAGATGCTGCCACGACTTCTTACTTGCTGCTGCACCAGCTCACTGCCCCACCATTCAACACATATACGTATCCGGTTTGTGACTTAGAGTCATCCGGATCTGTGTCGAAGCTAGCGTCGACGTAACCCTTTACGACGAGCTCTTCGTCACCTCCATAAACGAGAAACATTTCCTTAGTCCTTTTCAGGTACTTAAGGATATTCTTGACCGTTGTCCAGTGTTCTGCACCGGGATTACTTTGGTACCTCCCTACCAAGCTTATGGCAAGGTTTATATCAGGTCTGGTACACAGCATGGCATACATTAGAGAGCCCACGGCTGAAGCGTAGGGGACAGAACTCATCTTCTCTCTGTCTGCTGCCGTGGTCGGCGACTGAGTCTTACTCAATCTCATACCTTGCAAAACTGGCAAGAACCCTTTCTTTGAGTTTTCCATATTGAACTTCTTCAATATCTTGTCAAGGTATGTACTTTGCGAAAGACCTATGAGGCGTCTCGATCTATCTCTATAGATCTTGATGCCTAATATGTATGCAGCTTCTCCAAGGTCCTTCATTGAAAAACTCTTGTTCAAATAGGCATTTATGCTCTCCAACATCTCTATATCATTCCCCATCAATAATATGTCATCCACATATAGTACGAGGAAAGCTACAGAGCTCCCACTCACTTTCTTGTACAGACAGGCTTCTTCGTAAACCTGTATGAACCCAAACGCTTTAATCACCTCATTAAAGCGAATGTTCCAACTCCGAGATGCTTGCACCAGCCCATAGATGGAGCGTTGGAGCTTGCACACTTTGTTAGCACCCTTAGGGTCGACAAACCTTCTGGTTGCATCATATACAACTCTTCCTTAAGGTTCCCGTTAAGGAACGCTGTTTTGACGTCCATTTGCTAAATTTCATAGTCATAAAAGGCGGCAATTGCTAACATGATTCGGACTGATTTCAGCTTTGCTACGGGAGAGAAAGTCTCTTCGTAGTCAACTCCTTGAATTTGTCGAAAACCCTTTGCGACAAGTCGAGCTTTGTAAACGGTTACATTACCGTTTGCATCAGTCTTCTTCTTGAAGATCCATTTATTTTCTATGGCTCGCCGGTCATCGGGCAAGTCCACCAAAGTCCATACTTTGTTCTCATACATGGATCCTATCTCGAATTTCATGGCCTCAAGCCATTTGTTGGAATCCGGGCCCGCCATCGCTTCTTCATAGTTAGAAGGTTCACCGTTGTCTAACAACATGATTTCCATCACAGGGTTGCCGTACCACTCTGGTGCGGAGCGTACCCTTGTGGACCTTCGCGGTTCAGTAGTAACTTGATCCGAAGCTTCATGATCATCATCATTAACTTCCTCTTCAGTCGGTGTAGGCACCACATGAACAACTTCTTGCGGTGCGCTACTTTCCTGTTCGAGAGGGGGTGTAATTACCTCATCAAGTTCTACCTTCCTCCCACTTACTTCTTTCGAGAGAAACTCTTTCTCTAGAAAGGATCCGTTCTTGGCAACAAAGGTTTTACCTTCAGATCTAAGATAGAAGGTATACCCAATAGTTTCCTTAGGGTATCCTATGAATACGCATTTCTCCGCTTTGGGTTCGAGCTTTTCAGGTTAAAGTTTCTTCACATAAGCATCGCAGCCCCAAACTTTAAGAAACGACAACTTAGGTTTCTTGCCAAACCATAGTTCATACAGTGTCGTCTCAACGGATTTAGACGGTGCCCTATTTAAAGTGAATGCTGCAGTTTCTAATGCGTATCCCCAAAATGATAGCGGTAAGTCGGTGAGAGACATCATAGATCGTACCATATCTAATAAAGTACGATTACGACGTTCAGACACTCCGTTGCGCTGCGGTGTGCCAGGCGGCGTCAGTTGTGAAACGATTCCACACTTCCTTAGGTGTGTGCCAAACTCGTGACTCAAATATTCTCCTCCACGATCAGATCGTAGACATTTAATTTTTCTGTCACGTTGATTCTCAACCTCACTCTGAAATTCCTTGAACTTTTCAAACGTCTCAGATTTGTGCTTCATCAAGTAGATATACCCATACCTACTCAAATCATCGGTGAGAGTGAGAACATAACGATAACCACCGCGAGCTTCAACGTTCATTGGACCACACACATCAGTATGTATTATTTCCAATAAGTCGGTTGCTCTCTCCATTATTCCTGAGAATGGAGTCTTAGTCATCTTGCCCATGAGGCATGGTTCGCATGTGTCAAATGATTCAAAGTCAAGAGACTCTAGCAGTCCATCAGTATGGAGCTTCTTCATGCGCTTAACGCCGATATGACCAAGGCGGCAGTGCCACAAGTATGTGGGACTATCATTATCAACTTTGCATCTTTTGGTACTCACACTATGAATATGTGTAACATCACGATCAAGATTCATCAAGAATAAACCATTCACCAGCGGAGCATGACCATAAAACATATCACTCATATAAATAGAACAACCATTATTCTCTGACTTAAATGAGTAGCCGTCTCGCATTAAGCAAGACCCTGATACAATGTTCATGCTTAAAGCTGGTACTAAATAACAATTATTAAGGTTTAAAACTAATCCCGACGGTAGATGTAGAGGCAGCGTGCCGACGGCGATCACATCGACCTTTGAACCATTCCCGACGCGCATCGTCACCTCGTCCTTGGCTAGTCTCCGCTTATTCCGCAGTTCCTGCTTTGAGTTGCAAATGTGAGCAACAGCACCGGTATCAAATACCCAGGAGCTACTACGAGCGCTGGTAAGGTACACATCAATAACATGTATATCGCATATACCTTTAACGTTGCCGGCTTTCTTGTCCGCTAAGTATTTGGGGCAGTTCCGCTTCTAGTGACCTTTTCCCTTGCAGTATAAGCACTCAGTCTCAGGCTTGGGTCCGTTCTTTTTCTTCTTCCCGGCATCTGGCTTACCGGGCGCGGCAACAGCTTTGCCGTCTTTCTTGAAGTTCTTCTTACCCCTGCCTTTCTTGAAACTAGTGGTCTTGTTGACCATCAACACTTGATGCTCCTTCTTGATTTCTACTTCTGCAGACTTGAGCATCGAGTACAACTCGGGAATGGTTTTCTCCATCCCTTGCATGTTGTATTTAAGCACAAAGCCTTTGTAGCTTGGTGGGAGAGACTGGAGGATTCTGTCAATGATAGCATCATCCGGAAGTTCGACTCCAAGTGAAGTCAGACGACCGTGTAACCCAGACATTTTGAGTATGTGCTCACTGACAGAACTGTTCTCCTCCATCTTACAGCTGAAGAACTTATCGGAGACTTCATATCTCTCGACACGGGCATGAGCTTGAAAAACTAGCTTCAGCTCTTGGAACATCTCATATGCCCCGTGTTGCTCAAAACGTCTTTGGAGCCCCGTTTCTAAACTGTATAACATGCCACACCTGACCAGAGAGTAGTCATCACTCCGCGCTTGCCAGACGTTTAGAATGTCCTGGGCTGCTGCGGGAGCGGGAGGGTCACCTAGCGGCGCATTAAGGACATAAGCCTTTTTAGCTGCTTCAAGGATGAGCTTCAGGTTGCGAACCCAGTCCGCATAGTTGCTACCATCATCTTTCAGCTTGTTTTTCTCTAGGAATGCGTTGAAGTTGAGGTTGACGTTGGACATCTACAATATTTATAAAGACAACTTTTAGACTAAGTTCATGACAATTAAGTTCATTTAATCAAATTAAGTATGAACTCCCACTTAAATCGACATCCCTCTAGTCATCTAAGTGATACATGATCCATGTTGACTAACCCGTGTCCGATCATCACGTGAGACGGACTAGTCACCATGGTGAGCAACTTCATGCTGATCGTATTCAACCATACAATTCATGTTCGACCTTTCGGTCTCTTGTATTCGAGGTCATGTCTGTACATGCTAAGCTCGTCGAGTCAACCTAGGTGTTTTGCGTGTGTAAATCTGGCTTACACCCGTTGTATGCGAATGTTAGAATCTATCACACCCGATCATCACGTGGTGCTTCGAGACAACGAACCTTCGCAACGGTGCACACTTAGGGGAATACGTTCTCGAAATTTTAAGAGGGATCATCTTATTATGCTACCGTCATTTTAAGCAATAAGATGTAAAACATGATAAACATCACAATGCAATCATATAGTGACATGATATGGCCATTATCATCTTTGCTCTTTCGATCTCCATCTTGAGGCATCGCATGATCATCATCGTCGCCGGCGTGACACCATGATCTCCATCATCATGATCTCCATCATCGTGTCTCCGTGTAGTCGTCACGCCAACTACTACTATCACTACTACTATGGCTAACCGTTAGCAATGAAGTAAAAGTAGTAAGCACATGGCGTTGCATCTCATACAATAAATTAAGACAACTCCTATGGCTCCTGCCGGTTGTCATACTCATGGACATGCAAGTCGTGAATCCTATTACAATAACATGATCATCTCATACATCATACATGCGACATCACAACTTTGGCCATATCACATCACATGTCAAACCCTCCAAAAACAAGTTAGACGTCCTCTAATTGTTGTTGCAAGTTTTATGTGGCTGATTTGGGTTTCTAGCAAGAACGCCTTCTTACCTACATGACAGCCACAACGATGATATGCCAAAACTATTTACCCTTCATAAGGACCCTTTTCATCAAATCCAATCCGACTAGAGTAGGAGAGACAGACACCCGCTAGCCACCTTTATGCACGATGTGCATGTCTGTCAGTGGAACCAGTCTCACGTAAGCGTACGTGTAAGGTCGGTCCGGGCCGCTTCATCCCACAATACCGCCGGAAAAGAATAAGACTAGTAACGGCAAGCAAATTGACAAACCATCGCCCACAACTTTTGTGTTCTACTCGTGCATAGAATCTACGCATAGAAAACCTGGCTCGGATGCCACTGTTGGGTAACGTAGCATAAATTCAAAATTTTCCTACGCATGTTCAGATCTTCCTATGGAGAGACCAGCAATGAGAGAGGGGTAAGAGCATCTTCATACCTTTGAAGATCGCTAAGCGGAAGCGTTGCTAGAACGCGGTTGATGGAGTCGTACTCGCAGCGATTCCGATCTAGTGCCGAACAACGGCACCTCCGCGTTCAACACACGTGCAACCCGGAGACGTCTCCCGCACCTTGATCCAGCAAGGAGGAGGGAGAGGTTGGGGAAGAAGTCCAGCAACACGACGGCGTGGTGTCGGTGGAGAGACGAGGTCTCCCGGCAGGGCTTCTCCAAGCGCCGGCGGAGAGGAGGAGGAAGAAGAGCAGGGCTGCGTCGAGGGAGAGGGAAAACCGTGTCCCCCAAAGGCCAAAAGTGCCCACTATATATAGGGGAAGGGGAGAGGGGGTGCCACCCCTAGGTTTCCCACCCTAGGGGGTGCGGCAGCCCTCCCAGATGGGTGGTGCAGCGGCCAGAGGGGGAGGAGGGGGTGGCGCACCCACTGGTGGGCCTTAGGCCCACCTGGCCTAGGGTTTGCCCCCCCTTTTTCTTTCCCTTGCGCCATGGGCTGAGTGGGGAGACGCACCAACCCACCTAGGGGCTGGTTCCCACCCTCACTTGGCCCACCTTACCTCCCGGGGTCGTTGCCCCCTTCGGTGGTCCCCCGGGACCACCTCCGGTGGTCCCGGTGGTCCCGGTACGTTACCGGTGATGCCCGAAACACTTCCGGTGTCCGAAACCATCCGTCCTATATATCAATCTTTACCTCCGGACCATTCCGGAGCTCCTCGTGATGTCCGGGATCTCATCCAGGACTCCGAACAACTTTCGGTAACCTCGTATAACAATTCCCTATAACCCTAGCGTCATCGAACCTTAAGTGTGTAGACCCTACGGGTTAGGGAGACAAGCAGACATGACCGAGACACCTCTCTGGCCAATAACCATCAGAGGGGTATGGATACCCATGGTGGCTCCCACTAGATCCACGATGATCTCATCGGATGAACCACGATGTCAAGGATTTAATCAATCCCGTATACGATTCCCTTTGTCTGTCGGTATAGAACTTGCCCGAGATTCGATCGTCGGTATACCTATACCTTGTTCAATCTCGTTACCGGTAAGTCTCTTTACTCGTTCCGTAGCACGTCATCGTGCGACTAACTCCTTAGTCACATTGAGCTCATGATGATGTTCTACCGAGTGGGCCTAGAGATACCTCTCCGTCACATGGAGTGACAAATCCCGATCTCGATTCGTGCCAACCCAGCAGACACTTTCGGAGGTACCCGTAGTGCACCTTTATAGCCACCCAGTTACGTTGTGACATTTGATACACCCAAAGCACTCCTACGGTATCCGGGAGTTGCACAATCTCACGGTCGAAGGAAAAGATACTTGACATTAGAAAAGCATTAGCATACGAACAACACGATCTAGTGCTAGGCTTAGGATTGGGTCTTGTCCATCACATCATTCTCCCAATGATGTGATCCCGTTATCAGTGACATCTAATGCGCATGATCAGGAAACCATGATCATCTATTGACTAACGAGCTAGCCAACTAGAGGCTTGCTAGGGACACATTGTGATCTATTCATTCACACATGTATTACTGTTTCCTGTTAATACAATTATAGCATGAACGATAGACGATTATCATGAACAAGGAAATATGATAATAACCATTTTATTATTGCCTCTAGGGCATATTTCCAACATCACTGACTTGAACTTTGAATTGAAGCACTCTGCAAGGTTACTGGTCACATAATCTACTTTGCAGATTTCGTTGAATTTGCTTCTTGACCACACCTTACCATGATGTGCATCCATGTACTCCTTCACAAGAGGATTTTGAGCATACAACACTCTCAAATGGTGTTCATGCTTCCTTTTGCTGCATGTGTATGATGCTGGCCATAAGTTCTCATCATAAACTTTACCTTTGAACTTCTTTTTGAAATTATGCGCTAGGTGTCGCATACATTCCCTATGCTCCACTCGACGGAATACAATTTCCACTGCACTCTCTAAACCCTTGCAAGCATCTGTGTGTATAGCCAAACCTGGGGGTGTGCCTATAATGTTGCGCAACTGCTGCAGAAACCAGACCCAACTTTCCTCAGACTCTGCCTCCACCACACCAAATGCAACTGGGAATAGCCAGTTGTGTCCATCAACTGCAGAAGCTGCTACTAGCTGTCCTCTCCATCTTCCAGTCAAATGTGTAGCATCTACAGCCAAATAGGGCCTGCAACCATCTAGAAACCCCTGCCAGCAAGCCTTGAAACAAACAAAAGCCCTTCTGAAGCACTCCTTCTGAAATGACTTCCCTTTTATTTTGAATTGAACTGTATGCTTGTCAATCTCTACAACACTCCCTGGACTTGCCATCTCCACTTCAGCTTTGAAAGTGTAAAGCAGGTGAAAAGTGTCATTCCATTGACCATTAATTCTGTCAAGAGCCTTTTCCCTAGCATTGAAAATTCTCATGTAAGGAATTTCTATCTTGTACTTCTCAAATAGCTTCCCATGGAGTGTTGTTGGACCAAGTCCAGGTTCTTCTCTCAGCCAATCCAATATAGCATCTGCCACCCACCTAGTTTTTGCTAGCTTTCTTTTGGCCTTCCCCCTCCCCCTCCAGGTGGACAAGTGTGCTTCTGTGGGTTTTTCTTTATCTGAAACAAAATAAAAGGGTAAAAAATAGTTAAGAAACCTTACTCAACAATCTGAAACTAAATTACTAACTGAACTTGGATTACCTGAATATATTTGCTCTTTCTCATAGGAGATGCATGCAACTTCCACCTACACCTAGGATATGGACAAAAAATTGTGAACCTTGCTGGCTCACTCCTTTTAATCTTATAGGAGTTTTCAGATATAATGCACCATGTTGTCGCTGCATTCCGACAGTCCACCATTGATTGGAAAATGGTACCTACACTAAGCTCAGGTTTTTCCCTGTTCTACTCAATTGTTGGCATGTCATCACCATCGTATTCATCCTCGATTAAGCTGTCCATGTTCTCCACCTTCTCTTCATCGTCAGTGTCATCAAACCTAGCTTGGCTGATGGGCTCCTCCATATATTCGTCATCCACTGCTTGCTGACTGGCTACATCGACCAGTTCAGGAAACATCATCTCGTCTTCATCATCATTTGTAGGCACTGCCTCGTCAGGTTCTGCATCCTCTTCTACACCAACTGCAGGACGTACACGAGAAGCAGCAGCTGAATCGGAACCACAATTGGCAGCAGGCATGTTGTGGCTCCATGAACCACTTGCTTTACTTGGTGTCGACCTACAAGGAGTGCCGGGGTGCTGGCTATTAGCACATGCAGATGATGTCTGAACTCCCTTCCCCTTCACCCGTTCTGCGCGTGGCTGAAGCACATCGATTTGGAGTTTACCGAATCGGCAGCCAACAATCCCAGCAAAAAGCAACGGCATATGATCGTCGCAAGTTAGTGGGAGAAATCTTTGCTCGTCACTGCTGAAGTAATTCAGTTCAACAGCATCGGCATCACTCTAGGGATATGTGTTTCTGAGCTCAGCTTGCAAATCTTTGAAAGATATGGTGGTTTCTACCACTTTGGGATAGAAAAATGATGAAATCAAATGCGCTTTAGTACCACGCAGCACACTAGTTTCCATTCTAATCGCCAGCCGGAAAGCCAGCGCAGGATCAATCCTATTTTGTTGAAGGAAATAAAGGCTTTAGTTAGCCGGGTAAAATCGAGCACAAATTCGAATGATTCAAGCAAACAGAAGTCAAATACGGCCTACAATACGACTTAGAACGTCAAATCGAGAGGAAACAATGCTTACCCAGGTTTAATCCATGAATTATCTGCCGCGGATTCGACCCAATCCTCTCCACGGGCGACTGCATTCCGGGCGTCCTCACTCAACATCGCCATGTAATCCTAGATGGGGAGGTGGGCTATATCTGGCGGAGACGCGATGTCGCCGACGAACGGAATAGGGGCATAGGGTGGAGGAAACAACTGCGGTGCACGCGGCACGACGCTGGCGGAGGAGGCGGGGCGGCGCGGTGCAGTGCGGCCTGTCTAGATATGTTTCAGATTCAGACAAGCTGCCCAATACGTGTCTCCTTGCGGTCCCACCTGTTAGCAAGCAACAGTCAGCCGAAGACTCGGCCCCACTCGTCAGCAATTGACGGTCACGGTCAAGACAACAAACGGTCAATTGACAGTCAATGGACGGTCAAGACAACAAACGGCCGCTATGAGCATTTGTGAGAGTTTCAACTAAGGAAGAGGGGAAAAGTGAGCAAAAGTTTGGAGCGTGGGGAAAAGTGAGCACAACTAAGGAACGAGGGGCACTAATTTAAATATCCCATCTAAATAATGTATATTCTTGTTGTATCCCTTTAAATTGGGAAAGAGATTAAAAATTGGGAGTCCCATATTCATCCATGACATGTTCATTTTGCATCATGTCTTCCTACTATTACTTATATTGTTTTGAAGTTATATTTCATTTTATCATGCGATTCTAATGTTTTTCTCTCTTAAAATGCAAGATACATCAAAAGAGGGGGATTGTCGACAACTAAAATTCTGACATGAAATAACTACAGCAGGATAGGTATTCTCAAGAGCTCAAAATGACACGAAAATTTACAAAGAATTATTTTGAAATATATAAAAAATATACTATAATAAATAAGTACCGGAGAACACATTCGATGGACCCACAAGCCAGGGGGCGCCCTAGTAGCTTGTGGAACCCATAGAGGCCCAGGGTTACGCATCTTCTCATATATGAAGCAATTTCCCTAGAAATCCGAGAAGAGGACTTTCGGGATCAGCCATCGTCTCAAGGCGGAACCAGAGGTGAAGCACCTTTGCTCTCCGACGGAGTGATTCTGCCGGGAAAACTTCCATCTTGGAGTGGAAAATCAAAGCCATCGTTATCATCAACACTCCTTTCATCATACAAGGACTCCTCTTCATCAACATCTTCACCAACACCATCTTATCTCCAAACTCTAGTTCATCTCTTATGTTCAATCTTTGTACCCAACCTCAAATCGGTACTGCGGGTACTAATAGTGTTAACTACATCTTGTAGTTGATGCTAGTTGGTTTACTTAATGGCAGATTGTTGGATTGTTATACACATAATTACTCTGATCATGAACACAATTGTGATTTGTGATTACTTATATTTGTTCTTGAGGACATGGGAGAAGTCTTATTATTAGTAATCATGTGAAGTTGATTTCCATTCAATTTTTTGTGATATTTGTGTTTTGTTGTTCTTCCTCTAGTGGTGTTGTGTGAATGTCATCTACATGATGATTCACCATGTTTGGGCCTAGGGGAAGCTTTGTGTAATTAGTTTGTAGATGGTGGGTTGCAGGATTGGTTGGAACGTAAACCCAAGTGTATGAGTTGTTTCGTAAGGGGACTGTTTTGGATCCATGTGTTTCATGTTATGGTAATATTTATCTTAATTACTACTCTTGTATGTGCGGATTCTTGCATGGAGAGTGTAATCATAAGTAGGTGTTTGTTAAAGTAATAACAACACCTTAGCTCCGGTCCACCCACACAACAATTTATCAAAGCAATGGACGTGTTAATGAATCGTAGCCACAATAACTAGACAAAATTCCCATGTGACCTCGAGAGTGTTTTTGTTAGTGCATCTAGTGCCCCCTTAGTGGTTTTGGAGTACTAAAGACAAATGGATTAAGGTACTAATGTCTTTGTGAGTGTACACATGATAACACAGTCCCTGAAGATTTGGTTTAACCTCGAAAAATGACCCCTAAAATGTATTTCTTCAAGTCAATAATTTGGTGCGACCTTTGAAGAAATTGAAGTGAGGAAATGGAAGCTTGGAGACTTAATTTTCATAGTTTCTTTCTTTTAATTTGAGTTATAGAAATCATCGTATTGTTAAAGGGGTCTAGGTGATACATAGGCGTATTTCCAAGTGATGCACTTCTCAAAAACATACACAAGCTATTTATTCGAGTTGAAGATTTTGGAAATCTCCTACAGTGCAGTTGAGTTCTTCAGCGACAGAGATGAGGTTTTTCTGGTTACTGAAGAAATTGGTCTAAGTGTGGACTTAGGATTTTGCCAGTATGATTTGCCTAAAGTGAGGAAATTGAGTACCCCAACGAATTTGAGGTTTCAAATTTAGGCCATTGTTGCGTTGAGTGCGAGTTGTCGAGTGGATCCGTATCTTTACAACGGTCTTGTCCGTAGGGGCATTTATGTCTTGTCATATTGAGTTGCCCCTGGCTATAAATAGATGCCCCCGCAACCACTAGTTGGTTGGCTGCTCCGAGAGAGAGAGATTGACAAGTGTCATCTAGAGCAACCCTTCCTCTAACGATTTTGAGAGAACCGTAAGTGAGGAAAAACCCATACACCTAGAGCATCAAAGTGATTGAGCATCACTTGAGAAATTGTCATGTATGAGACCAATGCTTGTTACCTTTGAAGACAGTGTATCTTCTAGACAGTTAGGCGTCAAGGTCTAGAGCATCCAAGAGTCATTGTGGATTGCCAGGTGACCTACTCTGTGAAGGTTTAGATGTCTACCTTGAAGACTTACCATGAATGATCGGGTAGAGTCTAAGTGACTCTATCTCAAGGGGAATACGAGAAGATTTAGTGTCTTCAGAGCTCAATCCAAGCCGCCTTGACTAGACATACAACTGACACAATAGTTGGAATTGGTCAAACAAATCATGTGTCTTCATTGAGCAATCGTGTTCTATTTCCTTGACCTTTCATTTCCTCATTTTATATGTTTATGAAATTGCTCCTACTTCTATGAAGACTTTGGCTGAATACTTTCTTAATTTTGTCAATCTTAATTCGTTGGCCACTGTATTTTCCGTCTGCTTATCATGATCGCTTGCTACTCATTCCTTGTGTGTTCTCTCTATTTCATCATGATGACTTTGATGTTATCATGTTTCGCATGCACCTGACTACTTTATCCATTATGTAGCATTTCATCACTATGTTTTTCTTCACTAAGTAATTCCTCAATGACAAATTTGTAAAAATCGCCCAATCAGTCCCCTCTGGTCGATATAACATACTTCCAATTTTAATCACTATAAAGTATATTCAGGTTGTCCTTAGCTCTAATAAGGATTGGTCCACCTTGCTGCACCTTGTTACTTTGGTTATTTGTCACCTGATATCAAAAATATCTTAAACTATTGCAAAGAATACCTTGCTGGAAATTGCTTATGCATTCCTTCTACTCCTTGGTGGGATCGACACTCTTACTTATCGAAAGGACGACTTTATGGCGTCGTTGCCGAGGAGTGTAGCTCTCTTGGTAAGTGGAATTTGGTAAGGAAACATTTATTATACGTGATGAATTTTAT
Organism: Hordeum vulgare subsp. vulgare; assembly: GCF_904849725.1. NCBI lineage: Eukaryota > Viridiplantae > Streptophyta > Magnoliopsida > Poales > Poaceae > Hordeum > Hordeum vulgare. Next base: position 563,533,090 of record NC_058524.1, on the reverse strand, counting down.
CCTCACTTGCTACTATGAGAAACAATCCTTTGAGAGACTTGTTCGGCGTATCTTTGACTCGAGCACAAGTGTTAAGAGATGAGCCTCAACCTACTAAAAATATTTATTATGAAATCTGGCTTGATATTTTGGAAAAACTGCATGTTAATCCTCATGGAGGAGATGGAACAATACATCCTGATATGCACTTAATTTTTATTGATGAACTATCTCAATTATTTAATCTTGCAGATTCATCAAGGGATGAAGATAAAAAAAGTAATCCCTTTATCTTTAAGGGAAAATCATTGGCATCATATATGATATTAGACAATTATGATTCATGGGACTGGAACCGAATGAATCTAGAATTCCATCAGAAATTTTATCCTACACACTTGGTTCATCATGATCGAAATTATATCTATAACTTTTGGCAGCATGAAGGAGAAACTGTCTCTCAAGCTTGGGGGGATTAAGGACTTATTACTCAATGCCCCATTCACGAGCTCTCAGGAGATATTATTCTTCACAATGCTAAAGAAAGGCTTGATTGCTTCTGCTCCTCGTTAGATTCGACACTCTTACTTATCGAAAGGACTACAATTGATCCCCTATACTTGCGGATCATCAAATCCCCGCTCCACGATCTAAACAACCATATTGATCCTTTCACCCGAGTCCCGATCACTTTGAACCATTGCCTCCATCATCGAGTGTCGCCACCATCGAGTCCATAACTATTGTCACATATATTGAGCTAGCCATCGGATGCATGGGAACGAACGGATTGAGGGGAATAATGGGCAGGGGTGTTGGGGATATACGCCAGGTTATGACCTGGTCTATACAGTGACGAGCCACGCTCAGACTCAGCATATGGGCCATTGATAAATCAAAGATTCGAGGCCAAGAAGGCGGGATCATGCTTAGTTCTTAGTGGGCCGGCTTAAGAGAAATGTCCTAGGGAAATTCCTTTACCTGAGAGGCAAGATAGATAGGAAGTAGATTGGGTCATGGGTTTTACTTTGATCCAGACTCTGTTGTAACCTCAGGGCCTTAACCTATATATAAAGGAGAGCCCCTGAGGCAGAGGGATCAGGTTATAAATCATAAACAGATAGGTTAGCGATCCCGTACCATTGAAATCGAGGTCATCATCATCAATAACACACAAGCAGGACTTAGGCTTTTACCTCCACCGGAGGGGGGCGAACCTAGGTAGGCCCTTGTCTCTTATTCTCGATCAACCCCATCGGGACAACTATCTAGTTGCAATGGCTCCTAGACTTAGTCCTACCGCTAGGACATCTGCCAAGACAAAACCAAGACAGTTGGCGCCCACCATGGGGCTAGCGCACGGTGGTGTTGAGTTCTTGGATGGAGCTCTCCCGGGGATCGAGGGATACGCGATCGGCCGGATGACCAAGAGTCGTTGCGGCAAGCTCTACATCGACGATTCAGGCTGGGGTCCCGAGGCCGGCTCAATCGAGTACAAGTACCGGGTCCCCTTTGGCAAGATCCACATTTTCATTGGCAAGACCGGTTCAGATTTTGTCGCTAAGACCAATACTAGTTTCAAGAATCAATGACGGAACAACTCTGGCAAAGCTTACAATGGGAACATGCCTCATAACTATGATGAAGCACTTAAAACCCCTTGTCCCAAACATAGTTTCCCAGATAAGCCGGACAGTTACATCATGCAAGAATTTTGCAATCAAGGATATCTGAGTCACTTTGGAGGTGGCGGTAGAGGAAATTGGGTCATCTTGGCGCTGACGGGTCTGGGGCCGGCTCATCGAGTGGTTTCGCAAGTCCAGGTTTCCACGGATCGGGCGGCTCAAGAGTTGGCTTTCAGAATCACGTCAACGATAGTGGGGGGCATCAATGCTCAGGGCAACGTAATCACCACAAAATAACTAAGCCAGGTTTCATAGCAATCCAAAACAGTTGAAAAGCGAGCAGTATCATGTGTCCACCACTAGCACTTGCACGCGTGACCGTGTTCAGCATAGAGCCATTAACATGGTGGAGTCGGCTGTCCCACATACTTAAAATGGTCTGAATATCCAATCACTTGGAGCAGAGATGATCATCCTCCCTGGGTTGACAACCCAGGGGGTCTTGCTTTAGTGGTGGATGTTGGGGAACGTAGCATAAATTCAAAATTTTCCTACGCCATATTCAGATCTTCCTATGGACAAACTAGCAACGAGAGAGGGGTGAGTGCATCTTCATACCTTTGAAGATCGCTAAGCAGAAGCGTTGCTAGAACGCGGTTGATGGAGTCGTACTCGCGACGATTGAGATCGCGGTGTGATTCCGATCTAGTGCCGAATCACGGCACCTCCGCGTTCAACACAAGTGCAGCCTGGTGACGTCTCCCGCACCTTGATCCAGCAAGGAGGAGGGAGAGGTTGGGGAAGATCTCCGGCAGCACGATGGTGTGGTGTTGATGGAGAGACGAGGTCTCCTGGCAGGGCTTCGCCAAGCACCGTGGGATAGGAGGAAGAAGAGAGACAGGGCTGCGCCGAGAGAGATCCAAAAAACCGTGTCTCCAATGGCAAAACCCCCTACTATATATAGGGGGAAGGGAGGGAGATGCCCCCTTTAGGGTTTCTCACCCTAAAGGGGGGCCGCAACCCTAGATGGGGCTGGAGGTGGCGGCCAGGAGGGGGAGAGGGGGTGACGCACCCCTGGTGGGCCTTAGGCCCACCTGACTTAGGGTTTCCCCCCTTTCCCTCTCTAGTTGCCTTGGGCCCTGGTGGGAGGCGCACCAACCCACTCTGGGCTGGTTCCCTTCCACCTTTTGGCCCATGTCACCTTTTGGGGCTGGTGCCCCCTCCCGGTGGACCTCCGGAACCCTTTCCGGTGGTCCCGGTACGCTACCGGTGACGCCCAAAACATTTCCGGCGTCCAAACCCATCCGACCTATATATCAATCTTTACCTCCAGACCATTCTGGAGCTCCTCGTGACGTCCGAGATCTCATCCGGGACTCGGAACAACCATCGGTAACCTCGTATAACAATTCCATATAACCCTAGCGTCATCGAACCTTAAGTGTGTAGACCCTACGGGTTCAGGAATCATTCAGACATGACCGAGACACTCTCCGGCCAATAACCATCAGCGGGATCTGGATACCCATGGTGGCTCCCACATGTTCCACGATGATCTCATCGGATGAACCACAATGTCAAGGATTCAATCAATCCCGTATACAATTCCCTTTGTCTGTTGGTATAGAACTTGCCCGAGATTCGACCGTCGGTATACCTATACCATGTTCAATCTCGTTACCGGTAAGTCTCTTTACTCATTCCGTAGCACATCATCCCATGACTAACTATTTAGTCACACTGAGCTCATTATGATGATGTTCTACCGAGTGGGCCCAGAGATACCTCTCCGTCACACGGAGTGACAAATCCCGATCTTGATTCGTACCAACCCAACAGACACTTTCGGAGATACCCGTAGTGCACCTTTATAGTCACCCAGTTACGTTGTGACGTTTGATACACCCAAAGCACTCCTACGGTATCCGGGAGTTGCACAATCTCACGGTCGAAGGAAAATACACTTGACATTAGAAAAGCTTTAGCATACGAACAACACGATCTAGTGCTATGCTTAGGATTGGGTCTTGTCCATCACATCATTCTCCCAATGATGTGATCTCGTTATCAATGACATCTGATGTCCATGATCAGGAAACCATGATCATCTATTGATCAACGAGCTAGCCAACTAGAGGCTTGCTAGGGACACATTGTGATCTGTTTATTCACACATGTATTACTGTTTCCTGTTAATACAATTATAGCATGAACAATAGACGATTATCATGAACAAGGAAATATGATAATAACCATTTTATTATTGTCTCTAGGGCATATTTCCAACAGTGGCACCTCAAGTTGGTGGGTATACGCTTACAAAAGTACTCATGGATGGGGGAAGTAGTATCAACAGCTTATACTATGATAAGTTTTGACGAATGAATCTCTCCCAGAAAAAAGAGGCCAAAGAGCCCAAAAATTAAAAAAGGAGGCCTAAGAGCCCAATTGAAAAAAAGAGAGAAAAAGAGAGAAGGGACAATGCTACTATCTTTTTCCACACTTGTGCTCCATAATAGCACCATGTTTTTCATGATTGAGAGCTTCTTGCTTTGTCACTACCATATGCTAGTGGGAATCTTCATTATATAACTTGGCTTGTATATTCCAATGATGGGCTTCCTCAAAATTGCCCTAGGACTTCGTGAGCAAGCAAGTTGGATGCACACCCACTAGTTTTCCTTTTGAGCTTTCACATACTTATAGCTCTAGTGCATCTCTTGTATGGCAATCCCTACTCATTCACATTGATATCTATTAATGGGCATCTCCATAGCCTTTTGATACGCCGAGTCAATGTGACATCTCCTCCTTTTTGTCTCACAACCACCACCACACTCTATTCCACTTATAGTGCTATATCCATGGCTCACGCTCATGTATTGTGTGATAGTTATAAAAAGTTTGAGAAAGTAAGAGTGCGAAAACAATTACTTGGCCAATACCGGGGTTGTGCATGATTTACATTAGTTGTGTGAGAATGATGGAGCATAGCCAGACTATATGATTTTGTAGGGATAACTTTCCTTGGCCTTGTTATTTTGAAAGTTCATGATTACTTTGCTAGTTTGCTTGAAGTATTATTGTTTTCATGTCACTAGCAAACTATTGTTTTGAATCTTATTGATCTGAACATTCATGTCATGTGAAAGAAGTTGCAAAGGACAACTATGCTAGGTAGCATTCCATATCAAAAATTCATTCTGTATCACTTCCCTACTCGAGGACGAGCAGGAGTTAAGCTTAGGGATGCTTGATACGTCTCCAACGTATCTAGAATTTTTGTTGGTTTCATGCTATTATCTTGTCAAACTTTGGATGTTTTGCATGCCTTTTATATATTTTTTGGGACTAACTTATTAACTCAGTGCCAAGTGCTAGTTCCTGTTTATTCCATGTTTTTGACCCCTTTCAGAGGATATTTTGAAACGGAGTCCAAACGGAATAAAATCCCCGAAAAGATTTTTTCCATAACGGAAGAAGATCAAGAGACTTGAGAGCCAAGGCAAGGAGCCCCAGGGGTCCCACAAGCCCTCACCCCGCGGCCAGGGGGAGGCCGCGGCCCACAGGCTTGTGGCCCCCCTGGACACCCTTTGCCCTAGGGGTTGCGCCTATATATTCCCTAAAAATCCCAAAAAAATCAGGAGATCATCGAAAGTACTTTTCCGTCGCCGCAAGCTTCTGTCTTCGCAAGATCCCATCTGGGGCACGTTTTGGTGCCCTGCCGGAGGGGGGATTCATACACGGAGGGCTTCTTCATCAACACCATGACCTCTCCGATGATGCGTGAATATTTCACCATAGACCTACGGGTCCATAGCTAGTAACTAGATGGCTTCTTCTATCTCTTGGATCTTCAATACAAAGTTCACCATGATCTTCATGGAGATCTATCCGATGTAATCTTCTTTTGCGGTGCGTTTGTCGAGATCTGATGAATTGTGGATTTATGATCAGATTATCTATGAATCTTATTTGAGTTTCTTCTGATCTCTCTTATGCATGATTTCATATCCTTGTAATTCTCTTCGAGTTGTGGGTTTTGTTTGGCCAACTAGATCTATGATTCTTGCAATGGGAGAAGTGCTTGGTTTTGGGTTCATACCATGCGGTGACCTCATCCAGTGACAGAAGGGGTAGCGAGGCACGCATCGTGTTGTTGCCATCAAGGGTAAAAAGATGGGGTTTTCATCATTGGTTTGAGATTATCCCTCTACATCATGTCATCTTGCTTAAGGCGTTACTCTGTTCATCATGAACTCAATACACTAGATGCATGCTGGATAGCGGTCAATGTGTGGAGTAATAGTAGTAGATGCAGAAAGTATCGGTCTACTTGTCTCGGGCGTGATGCCTATATGTATGATCATTGCCTTAGATATCGTCATGACTTTGCGCGGTTCTATCAATTGCTCGACAGTAATTTGTTCACCCACCATGATATTTGCTATTTTGAGAGAAGCCTCTAGTGAACACTATGGCCCCCAGGTCTACTCCACACCATATTTTCAGCCTTATACTTTTTACTTCGTTGCACTTTCTGCCTTGAGATCTCACTTTGCAAACAATCTTGAAGGGATTGACAACCCCTTTGAAGCGTTGGGTGCAAGCTTGTTTGTGTTTGCGTAGGTACTCTGGACTTGACGAGACCCTCCTTCTGGATCGATACCTTGGTTCTCAAACTGAGGGAAATACTTACTGCTCCTGTGCTGTATCACCCTTTCCTCTTCAAGGGAAAAACCAACGCAAGCCCAGTCTCCGTCAACGTGTCAATTTCTGGCGCTGTTGTCTATTGCCGTAGCAGGTAGCTTATTTGTGCTTCACCTTTTGCCATGTTTAAACAACATTTAATATTGTTGTGTACCTAAACGTGAGTGAACTAAATAATTTGTATGTGGAGTTTCGTCAATATGCAACTCGTTGCATATTGAGCTTCACTTAATGTGCAGGGTTTGATTGTTGTGAATTTCCATGCCATGCCTTGCATAATTGAAATGGGCATGCATCATATTTGGTTGTGCATCATATCGTGCATGTGGTGGTGTTTATCCTGTGTTGATTCTTGTTTCCGGTTTGCTTCTTCTCGATAGAGTTCCGATCCCTTTCGGAGTGTGAGAATTCGTACGATTATGTTGGTTCGCATGCTTCACGGATTCGTTCTTCTTCCAAGCGGGATCACAGGTAAGATGAACATTTCCATAGATACCATTACTATCATTGCCATGCTAATTGTTTCGTTTCTATCGCTATGTCTCGTTGCCTACCAGTTAAATGTGAGCCTCCCCGCATTGCCATGAAAACCTCTAACCTTTTCACAGCCTAGCAAACCACTGTTTGGCTATGATACCGATTGCTCAGCCTTCTTATAGCGATGCTAGTTGCGGGTGCAGTTGCTTCCATGTGAAAACATGGGTTCCTTGTTATATCACCTTATAATTACTACTTAATTTAATGCACCTATATACTTGGTAAAAGGGGGAAGGATTGTCCTTCTAGCCTGGTGTTTTGTTCCATCTTTGCCACCCTAGTTTCGGCTACCGGTGTTACATTCCATAATTGAGCTCTCCTAACACGCTCGGGGTTGTTATGGAGACCCCCTTGATAATTCATCTTCGTTTAAAACTAGTCTGGCAAGGCCCAACTTTGGTATTACATTTGCCTAATAACTAATGAACCGCATAGGGAGTAATTAATTCGAGGAAACTTAATCGACAACCCGGGCCAGTGCTCCTCATGAGTGTTGGTCCGCCCACCTAGCAATCGGAGGTGCCACCTTGGGGCAACTCGAGGCGTGTGGCTATTGTCCACTTTGCATATATGGTTGATGCCCGTAGATAGAGAGCGCGTGGCTCTAGATGCGGATGTGGCTCACTGAGTGGCCTTGTGGGGCTTGTTTTTACCTTTACGATATATCTTGTGCATTGGGATTCCGGTGATGCTTTTGGTTATCTTAGAGTTGAGGTTTCCACTACGGAATCCGAGGAGATCACGCGTTTCGTGATCGAGGCTTTCTATGCAGCTTGTGGTAATTTGTGATGGATTAATTGAAGCTATCTGTGTTCATCATATCCTTTTCATCCTTTAAATTCAAGTTCATCATTTTCATTCTTGTTCTCTTTTGCGATGACTTCAATTCAATCTATCTGTGTTCATCATATCATTTTCATCATTTAAATTCTTTCCCATGTTGGTAATTCTTATCAAGTCTTTCTTGTTTTTCATATCTCTCTATTCTATCCGGAGTGCTCAAGATATCTCAGAGTTTCTTGTTTTCAATCCTTTCAATACTTTGAGGTTCTCACCTTATCAAAGTTTTCATTTGTACCGGTCCAATCTCTCTTTTCTAATCAGTTGTTTCAACGGTGGTTTCTTTGAGTGGGCCGATAACCCACATGCTTTTCCCAGGATCTTCTAATCTTTCCCGGAGATCTCTTATTCTTTTCAATTATGACGTAAGTATGAATTCCATCAGTCATATTCCCTCTCCAAGATCGCTTTAAATCAATTTTATTTGCTGGCTCGACCTTTCTTTCTTGGTGGTGTTTCTTGCCATCATTCCCAGCTTGAAGATCGAAGATGTGTTTCTCTCAAATCTTGCCCATTCTTTTGGAGTGTCATCTTAGCTTTGCCTTATCTCTTTAATTGTTTTCAATCATGAGTAAATTCCTTCCATATCTAACCGGTACATTTAGGAGTTGTTTTCATTTCTTGATACTTCGAAGGCCATCATTTCAGAAGATTTATTCTTTCTCAGCTTCCAGCTTTCGTTCTCAAATTCTTCTCAATTGTTGTCTCTTCGTTCGTATCTCAACTATTCTGGTGCCAAATTCAAGTTTTTTTGTTAGGCGGCTCAAGATCTCTTCGTTCTCATGTATTCCATTCATTTCTAATATCCCCATCTCTTCTAAATTCTTCAAGTGGATCATGATCTCTTCATTCTCATGTATCTTCATTCATTCACGGTATTCCCATTCATTTGCAATTCTTATCGGTGCCTTGTTCAAGCATTCTATAATCGAATCATGCTCTTGTTGTCCTCATGTAGCCCAATTCATTTGTATCATTCCAAATTCTTACCGATGTTTCTTCGAAGACTTCTTCAAGTTTGTCCTCTTTCTCTCTATCTGCAATATTTTCAAGAAGAATAAGGTGTAAGCCAAATCTATTGCTTGTCATCTATTTAACTTGATGAAGGATAAGCATAACATAATTATTTTCTTGTTTCATCAAGTGATTTCAATTCTTCTTCCAGGGTTGTTCATGATATCAAATTCTTTATCCCAACTGCTTGATCTTTTCTTTCCGGAGTTCCAAGTTTTTCTCTATTATCTCTTCACGAAGCTCCATCTAAATCCTTGCAAGGTCATAATCTATTCTTTCATCCTTCATTTCTCTTTCTATCATCCTTCATTCCGGTGTTCTTCAAATGGTTGTTCATGGTGGTTGTAGAAGATTTAATTCATTCTCAAGGTGCTCTTCAATATTCTTGTTGGAAAACCTCAAGTATTCTTTCTCTTGCATTTCGAAGTCCAATTCTTCATCCTTTCCCTTTGAGGTGGTGTTATAACATTCTTGTTAGTGGAGGAGTCTCGAAGAGAATTTGTTTCCAGAATGAGATAATTAAACCCACCTTTGTCTTCCATTGAGCTATCTTGGTTTAGATTCGCCTAAAGCTTTTTCTAAGGGTTGCAATTATTATGGTGATTATTGTTGATCCAAGTTGTCAATGTATCCTCTTGGTGAAAGAAGTAGTCTATATCTTGTTGCTCCAAATCAATCCTTATTTCTGTTAGTGGCGGGTTGTCACCTCATTATTTTGAAATGGTTTCCATAATCCCACTACAAGATTCTTCTTTTCGTTGTTGGTTTTCCAACAACTCCGTTCAATTCTTCTTGCAAGGATGCTTGCCAAATTCAATTGTGGTAGAAGTTGTCATTTTTCTTCCCCGTTCTCTTCTCTCCAAAGATCTAGTTTCTATTCTCTTGTTCCGGAGTTGTTGTGATGTTGCTCTCTTTTATCCATTATCTAGTTTTGTCAAGATCGTGTTCTTTCCGTTCTTATTCATTTAAGCGGAGTGTTGTGTCTTCTTTCATGTTCTTTCCTTGCATATCAATTTAGTTGGTTTGTTGCGAATCTTGTCAAGATCTTTTCATCTTATCAAATTTTGTCCTTTTTCCTACCGAAGTGCTGCTGAAATTTTGTTTGAATTCTTTCTTGTTTCTCATATCATTCTTCAACACCTTTGCAACCTTCAAGGATCGTTGGTTTTACTCGTTTGTCAAGAAGCAACTAAGTTTTACCTCTACCTTTCCTCTTCCTCTTCCCCTTTCATTCTTAAATCTTGGGTCGAGATCCCTTGTTAGTGTAGGAGAGTTGTAACAGCCCGAGACACACGCTCCACAAGATACCCCTTTTATTCCATTATCGTCGTGTGATTATTTTGTTTGTCACATCATGCGCATCATCCGCATTGCATCGACACTCCGTTACCACCAGTTTTCAAAATTTGCATCCGATGTTAGTTGCCGGTTCTCTCCGTTTTCGTCGTTAACCATTTCGAGACCAACCACACATGCACCAGCCCATGACATTGATAAATATTGTTTATAAAAGTGTGTGTAAAACTTTCTCGGATTGGGTTGAAACTTAGCGTGCGATCTTATTTTAATGTAGGTAGGTGATGACCCACAAGTATAGGGGATCAATCGTAGTCCTTTCGATAAGTAAGAGTGTCGAACCCAACGAGGAGCAGAAGGCTCTGATAAACGGATTTCAGCAAGGTAATAACTGCAAGCACTGAAAGTAGCGGTAACAAGTGATTGTGTAGCGAGGTGAAACGTAGCGAGCAAAAAGTAACAAGTAACAAGTAGTAGCAATGGTGCAGCAAGTGGCCCAATCCCTTTTGTAGCAAGGGACAAGCCTGAACAAAGTCTTATAGGAGGAAAAACGCTCGCGAGGACACACGGGAATTTCTGTCATGCTAGTTTCATCATGTTCATATGATTCACGTTCGTTACTTTGATAGTTTGATATGAGGGTGGACCGGCGCTTGGGTACTGCCCTTACTTGGACAAGCATCCCACTTATGATTAACCTCTCTTGCAAGCATCCGCAACTACAAAAGAAGAATTAAGACAAAGTCTAACCATAGCATTAAACTAGTGGATCCAAATCAGCCCCTCACGAAGCAACACATAGACTCGGGTTTAAGCTTCTGTCACTCCAGCAACCCATCATCTACTTACTACTTCCCAATGCCTTCCTCTAGGCCCCAATATGGTGAAGTTTTATGTAGTCGACGTTCACATAACACCACTAGAGGAAAAACAACATACATCATATTAAAATACCGAACGAATATCAAATTCACATGACTATTATCAGCATGACTTATCCCATGTCCCCAGGAACAAAAGTAACTACTCACAAGACGTAATCATAATCATGACCAGAGGTGTAATGAATAGCATCAAGGATCTGAACATAAACTCTTCCACCAAGTAATCCAACAAGCATCAACTACAAAGAGTAATCAACACTACTAGCAACCTTACAAGTACCAATGGGAGTTGCGAGACGAAGATTGGTTACAAGAGATGAACTAGGGATTGGAGAGGAGATGGTGCTGAAGAAGATGTTGATGAAGATGCCTCCCCTCCGACGAGAGGAGTGTTGGTGATGATGATGGCGACGATTTCCCCCTCCGGGAGGGAAATTTCCCCGGCAGGATCGTCCTGCCGGAGCTCTAGATTGGATCTACTCAAGTTCCGCCTTGTGGCGGCGGCGAAAGCACGAAAAAGCTCCCCCTTGATTTTTTCCAGACCAGGACGCTTCATATAGCAAAAGAGGGGGCTAGTGGGCCTTCAGGCAGCCCACAAGCTTGCCCACCGCCACCAGGGGGGTGGTGGCGGAGTGGGGGCTTGTGGGGCCCTGGTGGCCCCCCTCCGGTAGTTCTTTCGCCCAGTATTTTTAATATATTCTAGAAAAAATCCATGTAAATTTTCAGGGCATTTGGAATAGTGGACTAGGATTGGCTCCTTTTCCAGTCCAGAATTCCAGCTGCCTGAATTCTCCCTCTTCAAATAATCCTTGCAAAATAAGAGAGAAAAGGCATAAATATGGTACCACAAGTAATATAACAGGCCAAAAAGCAATAAATATCACATGAAAGCATGATGCAAAATGGACGTATCAACTCCCCCAAGCTTAGACCTCGCTTGTCCTCAAGCGAAAACCAAGTTCCATAAACATGTCCACATGTTGAGGGACGAAGGTGTCGATAAAACATAATACGGACATGAGGGCATCATGATCACACATAGAACAACAATATATCATAAATATTCTTATGGGAAAGTGACAATTCCTTCACAAAGCAAAGCATGAAGCAAAAACCTTACCGAGAAGTAACCAACAATAGTCCATAGTCATTGAAGAAATTGCAATTTATCACAACATCAGAAAGAGTCAAATAAGAGCTTGTAAGGCAAACCCACATACTCAATCATCTCTTTTGTTTTCCACAATTGTTATAACTCACTTGGTACTTATGGTGTCAAAGTTTCAGCTGGACACAGAGGAAGATAGGGGCTTATAGTTTGCCTCCCAACGATTTACCTCAAGGGTAAAGTCAACAACAATAAAGCATGAGTACTCAACTCCAAGTTGATATATGAATATAGATCTTTCCCAAGCATGTGACGGTAGGCAAGACAAAGGGAAAAAGGGAATTAGTGATGATCACCATGACTCTTACAAGGGTAAAAAGTAAAGGTACAAGATAGGCCCTTCGCAGAGGGAAGCAGAGGTTGTCATGCGCTTTTGAGGTTTGAATGCGTGTCCTCTTAGTGCGGAGGAACGCCACTTTATATTGCCTCCCATGATAAAGAACTTTATTATGCAGTCTGCCGCTTTTATTTCTTCCACACCACAGGTTCGTACAAAGCTTATTTTCGACACACTAATAGATCATACATATTAGAGAGCAATTTTTATTGCTTGCACCGATGACAACTTACTTGAAGGATCTTACTCAATCCATAGGTAGGTATGGTGGACTCTCATGGCAAAACTGGTTGGAGGTTTATGGATGCACAAGTAGTATCTCTACTTGGTGCGGGAGTTTTGGCTAATATGAGGTGGAAGCAATCGTCACATGCTAAGGGATCTCTAATCATATAACATTGTTTGGAACCAAGCAAACACAATTCATTATGTTGTCTTCCTTGTCCAATATCTACTCCTAAGCATGTAATAGTTTGGTGAGTGCTCACAATTGCAAAAAGTGTCTAAGATGATATATTTATATGTGAACGTCTTTTTCCTTATTACTTCTTATTAATTGCAACAATGACTGAGGTCTATGTTGATTTATTCTCAACAAGTTTCAATCATCATACGTGTCATAAGTGAAGTTATCACTTTCCATAAGATCGTCTCATGATCTTTCATGCCATCATTCTTTTCATACTTTTGATCATGGCACAAAGCAAAGCCCTAGACTAAGAAACTCTTTATTATATAGCTCGTAAGCTCGAATACATCGGGGGAGAGACAAAAGCAAAAGACTCAGACTAAAAACTAAAGACTTATTCCTCTAGAAGAAGAAATAAAAACTGAAAAGGAAAGAACTAAAACAAAGGTAAAAGCAAAAGATATAAATGTGATACGATACCAGGGCAACTCCCCAAGCTTGGCAGATGGCAAGGGGATTGCCCGTACCAATGCTTAGTTGTCTTCCTTTGGTGGTGATGGTGGTGATGTTGTCGCCTTTGATTCCAAGAGAGCTATCAATCTGTGACATGGTTTTCCAGCAAAACAACTTCACGAGAAAGAGTAATATTGCGAGCACGAGTTGTTTCGCAAAACCTCAAGAGTTCAATCAAGGATGGAGACAGCACGTGGAGGAAGGGTTGGAGAAAATCTACTCCTTCAACGTCTTCAATGTTGAACATAGGTTGAACTTCCTCCCTAGTTTGGGTTTTCTCCTTAGCTTGGTCCCTGGCTTCCGTGACTTCTACTCTTTTCAGATCAACATCTACTTCCTCATGAACTTGGTGAAGATCATTCTCCCCAACAGATTCCTGAGATATCTTTGCTCTAAATCTGCGGCAGACAACAAGCTTGAAACGAGAACAGAGGAAAACTGCGCGATACGGAGATCAAAACCTTCGGGCGACTATTTATTGATTTTTTTCTGGACCAGAAGGAGTCCTCCGCAAGAAAACGGAGTCCGGGAGGCACACGAGGTGCCCACAAGCTTGCCCACCACCACCACGGGGGGGGGGGGGGGTGGCGGAGTGGGCCCTTGTGGCTGCCTCGTTCGCTCTCCGGACTGCTTTTTATTTTTCTAATTTTCCAAAAAATCCAAAACTGAGGAAATTTCCTATTGGAAAAGTATCAGAGTCCAATTTCTTGCCGAAACAGATACATCTTCGTTTTCAAGGTCCGAAACAGGCTGATAAACATCCCTTATGTACTCCTCTGGAGTTATGACATTGATGATATTGGTCTCAACATTTACGGGAGTACCAGAGATGTATTGCTTGATTCTTTGCCCATTTACCACTCTAGGAAAATTTCTTTCCGTGTTATTGATTTTGATGGCACCGGAATGATATACTTCCTCGACAACATAGGGACCTTCCCATTTAGAGAGAAGCTTACCTGCAAAGAATCTCAAACGAGAATTGTATAGCAAGACATGATCACCTACATTGAACTCTCGTTTCTGTATTCGTTTGTCGTGCCATCTCTTAACCTTTTCCTTGAACAACCTAGCATTCTCGTATGCCTGGGCTCTCCATTCATCTAACGAGCTGATATCAAACATCCGCTTCTCACCGACAAGTTTGAAATCAAAGTTGAGCTCTTTGATTGCCCAATAAGCTTTGTGTTCCAGCTCAAGAGGTAAATGACAGGCCTTACCGTAAACCATTTTATACGGTGACATGCCCATGGGATTCTTATAAGCAGTCCTATAAGCCCATAGTGCATCGTCAAGTTTGCTAGACCAGTTCTTTCGAGATCTGTTGACGGTCTTTTGTAGGATCAACTTGATCTCCCTATTACTCAACTCCACTTGACCACTAGACTGAGGATGATAAGGAGATGCAACTCTATGGTTGACATCATACTTAGCTAGCATCTTGCGAAAAACACCATGAATGAAGTGTGAACCGCCATCAGTCATCAAGTATCTAGGGACTCCAAATCTTGGGAATATGACTTCTTTAAGCATCTTTATAGAGGTGTGGTGATCAGCATTTTTAATGGGGATAGCTTCTACCCACCTAGTAACGTAATCCACAGCAACTAAGATGTGAGTGTACCCATTGGAACTCGGGAAGGGTCCCATATAATCAAAGCCCCAGACATCAAATGGTTCAATGACAAGTGAATAGTTCATAGGCATCTCTTGACGCTTACTGATGTTCTCTATCCTTTGGCATTTGTCACAAGACAAGACAAACTTACGGGCATCCTTGAAGAGAGTGGGCCAATAGAAACCCGATTGCAATACCTTATGGGCAGTTCTATCTCCAGCATGGTGTCCTCCGTAGGCTTCGGAATGACACTTCTGCAGGATATGTCCCTGTTCATGTTCAGGCACACAACATCTAATAACACCATCTACTCCTTCCTTATAAAGGTGAGGATCATCCCAAAAGTAGTGTCTCAAATCAAAGAAGAATTTCTTCTTTTGTTGATAGGTGAAACTGGGTGGTATGTATTTGGCTACGATATAGTTTGCATAATGAGCATACCACGGTGCACTAAGTGAAGTGCGAATGACATTTAATTGCTCATCAGGAAAGCTGTCATCAATAGGTAGTGGGTCATCAAGGACATTCTCTAGCCTAGACAAGTTATCTGCTACAGGGTTATCAGCACCCTTTCGGTCAACGACGTGCAAATCAAATTCCTGTAGCAGGAGAACCCATCTGATCAACCTAGGTTTAGAGTCCTTCTTCTCCATAAGGTACTTAATAGCAGCATTGTAGCGACCCGACTCAAGACGAGTCAAGCCTCTGGTGTTTCCGTACCATCCCAAGATCATGCTGGTACACACACAATACATAATGTATATATTCAAGAGTTCAATCACACAACTTTATTAATCGAATCTCATAAAGAGTACTTTATTACAATAAAGGATTACAATAAAGTGGCTGAAGGCCATCTCATGAGATTATCTAGCGAAGAATAGCGGAAGCATCAGGTAGACGAGTCCATCCGACTCCAAGGGCATGTCGCTGAGCGTAGATCGTAGCCTCACTCCTGGTCGGAAAAGTACTCTGCAACATGATACGTTGCAGCCGTGTAGGTCAGCATATTGAATATGCCGGCAAGTCATCAAAGAGAGGAGTAAAAATAATAATCAACTATCTCTACATGCATATTTGGCCGGTGGGGCTAAGTTTTGCATAAAGCCAGTTTTATCCTACAACAAGAGGGGTTGGAAGCAAAATATTACTACATTGTTTGTTGTTAACGAGATGGTTCCGCCAACCAATTCTCATACCCGAATAGTTGTTAACACCCACATCATTATTAAGTTGTGTCGAGAGTTCAGGGGAAATTCAATGCCTTCGGCTCAAGTTGTCCATGACCGTGGACACGGCTAATCGATTAGGTTGGGCACTCTGCAGAGTTTTGCACACGTTCCCCACAAGATTTGATCGCCTCCGAGTATGTCCTCGCACTTCAGGGTGTTTGAAGACCGGATGATCAAAACATGGTCTTTCAACGGGTCCCTCTGAATCCCTGTCGGTGCCCATCCATTCCTACCGTTCTTCTACATCTGCTAGCACCGCCTGTCTAGAGTCGCCACATTGTCCAACCAAGCCAGAGCCCATAATGACTTGTGACTGTGCAGGTAAGCCTTGAGTCTTGAAGTCTCCGTCCGTCTCTTCGAGCCTGGGTGAAGCTTTTCGCAGGATGACATGGCCTCTCCAGCATCCCGGGCATCCACTGGGTTCTCCAGGGAGCCGATCAACCATCCTTCACCCAGAGTTGCATTGCGTCTGAGGTCTTGAAAATCTTGTCTTAACCGGTCTTGATTATTATATCAACCTCGCATCACTCGTGATATACACTCAACCGATAACCCGTCTACTCAAGCATAGCATTAAGATATTGTCGTCCCGGGGCCAAGTATCGGGGTTGTTGTGTTCCTACCACATGATACTACAACTTATACTAAAGTTTCCAAGTACCTAGGCAACATGCAATTGGGCAAAGAAAGGCGATCTACCATGCATCGAAAACATAGGTAAAATAACATGATCAAAATGACTTGCCTTGATGATAGTTGTCTTGCTCGAGCGCTTCTAAGTAACACGCTTCGCACTCCGGATGATCTACCGATACAAACACAAAGCACACCATAAGCACTTCAATCATGCCACAAGTAAAAATAACATCACAAGTAAGGATTTGCTAATGCCTAAGTAAAAGAATTCATCACGCGCCGGTATGGCAGAAACTTGTTTCTGTTGAAATCACCAGTAAAAATACTTTAAAATTTTTGAAACTTCTACCACAGTAAGATTTAATCACTAGGAAGCAGTAGCAAAAAGAATCAACTCAAAATCATTTTTTAAACTCCTGGAATAGGCAAAACAAGGTTTAAACTAAATCTGATCTAACTTATATTTGAAAATTTCAAACATAGACAACTTATACGTTTTTAAAAACTACAGAAAAGTTGGAGTCTACTGGAACAAGAATCAATGTCATTGGACTTCGGGATCAAAAGTTGTGGCCAAAACAAAACAGAAACTTTCTGTTTATTGCAATTTAGACAGAAAAACTGAAGCTAACTAGTATCTAACAGGGGGTACACGTGGCATGCTACTATAGGTTGCGGAGGGTGTTTGTTGCAAGATTAGGAGCAAACGGCCGAGGGCTAGTAAACTCGCTGGCTAAAAGCTTAAGTGAAATAAAAACCGCTGGTTTTTCTACTCTAAACCGAAACGTTATTTAGGATCTAATCTACACCACTGGATAAAGATCTAAGGGCTACAAAAAGAATAGAAGAAAGAACAAAGAGGAGGAGAAGAAGCTACCGTGGCTGTGGATGGTACTCCGGCGGGGGTGGCGTCACCGGTGAGGGTGAGGGGGCTCCGGGGGGCGGTGGAGAGATGGGGAGGCGGCGGCGGTGGTCCTCCTCCGAGGGGAGGCGTCGGGCGGAGTGGGGCGGCTCGGGTGGCGCTCCAGGGAGGTGGCCGAAGGTTGCAGAGCTCGGCTCCGGTGAGGTCTCGGCAGGCGGCGAGGGGACGGGGCGGGGTGGCGGCGAGGGTGGGAACGGGGCTGCGGCGGGGCGGGGTACTTATATAGGCCAGGAGGGGGAGAGAGGAAAGGAAGGGAGAGAGGGAAATCGGCAGGGGATCCCGAGGTCTCGGGCTCGGTTTCGGTCTCGGCAGGAATTAGGAAGGAGGAAGAAGAAAGGTGGCCGACGGGGAAGGGAGGCTCGGGGGCGGGGTACTTATAGGCCTGGGGGCGGTGAGGAAAGGAAAGGGGAGAGGTGGAAATCGGGGAGGGATCCCGCGTCCTGGGGGGCTCGGTTTCGGTCTCGGGTGCAGCTTTGGAAGGAGGAGGAAGAAGGTGGCCGCGGGGAAGGGAGGCTCGGCCAGTGGGGGCCACTGGCAAAGAGAGAGAGAGAGGGGAAAGGCAGGGTCGGTCGCCCTGAGTTTAAGGGATTCAATCCCTGGGGCTGGGGATTCGGCCCAATGGCCTAAAAAGCGCTCGGCAGCGGTTTCTAAAGAAAAAAAAATACTTTCCTAATTTCTAACTTTTTCTGAATCAGAAAAATAAAAGCGAAAAAGGGAAATAAATCAAAATATTAATATAGGGTATTATATACCAAAAAAATCAGAAAAATATCCTCTACCCGAATAACATTTTTCCAAAGCAAAAATAAAAACTTAAAAAAAATGTTTTTTTTCAGAAATTCCCAAATTTGCTTTATTTTCTTTTTGCAAATATTTTTGCAAATAATCTTTGGGTTTCTTGGCTCAAATATTTCAGAAATTTGCCCGCACTTTGGAGGGTCATTTTCCTCCGCTCTCTCTCTTGCGTGCAAGAGAGTATTTCTCCGGGCATTTCTCGTGCGAGGAAAAAATGGAAATGCAAATTAAAAGACGAAATAAATTCACGTGCTAAATTTATTTCAATCAACATGCATAGATGCTTAGCTACAATGTAAAACATTCCCAATTAGGAAAATTGGGATGTTACAAACCTACCCACCTTAAGATGAATCTCGCCCTCGAGATTCGGGTTGGCTAGAAAACAGGTGCGGGTGGTCTCGACGAAGATCCTCTTCTCGTTCCCAGGTGGGTTCTTCCTCGGTGTGGTGGCTCCACAACACCTTGCAGAACTTGATGATCTTGATGTGGGTAACTCTGTTGGCAGTCTCGAGAATCCTGACAGGTTTCTCCTCATACGTCAGATCGTTGTCAAGATGTATGGCCTCTAGGGGCACTGTATCTCTCAACGGAACATCGGCCATCTCAGCATGGCATTTCTTCAACTGGGAAACATGAAAGACATCATGAACTCCGGACAATCCTTCCGGCAGTTCCAGTTTGTATGCAACTTCGCCTCTACGCTCAAGAATTTTGTAGGGGGAATGAAACGAGGTGCTAATTTTCCTTTCACACCGAATCTCTTGATTCCTCGAAGTGGAGACACCCGAAGATATGCTCGGTCTCCCACTTCGTACGTTACTTCCTTGCATTTGTTGTCAGCATAACTCTTCTGCCTGGACTGAGCTATCTTGAGTCGGTCACAAATTAGCTTGACCTTCTCTTCAGAATCTCGGATAAGGTCGGGACCAAAAAGTTGTCGGTCTCCAACTCCATCCCACATCAACGGCGTTCTGCACCTCCTTCCGTATAGAGCTTCGAAAGGGGCCATCTTCAGACTGGTCTGGTAGCTCTTGTTGTATGAGAACTCGGCATACGGTAAATTGTCATCCCAACTAGACCCATAGTCTAGTGCGCAAGCTCTCAACATGTCCTCCAGAATCTGATTGACTCTCTCGGTCTGTCCATCTGTCTGCGGGTGAAAAGCTGTACTGAACTCCGATCTCATTCCCAAGGTTTCATGCAGTTGGTGCCAAAATTTTGATGTGAACGGAGTCCCTCTATCTGACACAATGCTCTTCGGTACTCCGTGCAGACATACGATCCTCGTCATATATATCTTGGCCAGCTTGGCACTCGTGTAAGTAGTCTTCACCGGAATGAAGTGAGCTACCTTGGTCAAACGATCGACCACAACCCAAATAGAATCATAGCCAGAACGGGTCCGAGGTAATCCTGTGATGAAGTCCATACCAAGCTTTTCCCATTTCCACTCGGGTATCGGCAGAGGTTGGAGCAAACCTGCTAGTTTCTGATGCTCGGCTTTTACTCGCTGACAAACATCGCATATTGCTACGAACTCGGCAATGTCTTTCTTCAATCCTGTCCACCAGAAACTTTCTTTTAGATCCAGATACATCTTGGTGTTGCCGGGGTGTATCGAGTACGGGGAATCATGGGCCTCCTGAAGTATCAACTTCCTGAGTTCGGGATCATTGGGCACGTAGATGCGATCCTCAAACCATAAAGTTCCATGTTCATCCTCACGAAAACCTTTAGCCTTCCTGTCTTCCATTTTCTGCTTAATCTCAGCTATCTTCTTGTCTGATTTCTGTGCTTTGCGGATCTTTTTTGTCAAAGTAGACTGAATTTCCATAGTGGCAACAAATCCTCTTGGAACTATCTCCAATTTGAGCTCTCGGAGGTCATCGACTAACTCCTGGGGTAATCCTCCAGCTGTGAGCGTGTTCACATAACTCTTGCGGCTCAACGCATCGGCTACAACATTTGCCTTGCCTGGGTGATAATGCAATCTCATGTCATAGTCCTTGATCAACTCTAGCCATCGCCTCTGTCTGAGGTTCAACTCCTTCTGCGTGAAGATATATTTCAGGCTCTTGTGATCAGTGTAAACATCACAACTATTTCCGATCAGGAAATGTCTCCAGGTCTTGAGAGCGTGCACTACGGCTGCTAGTTCCAAGTCATGTGTGGCATAATTCAACTCATGAGGTCTGAGCTGTCTGGATGCATAGGCTACAACTTTGCCTTCTTGCATGAGCACTCCTCCAAGTCCTTGACGAGAAGCGTCACAGTAAACCTGGAAATCCTTCCGAATGTTCGGGAATATCAGCACTGGGGCTGTAACAAGACGTCTCTTCAGCTCTTGAAAACTGGTTTCACACTCCTCAGTCCAAATATACTTGGATTCCTTCTTCAACAACTCTGTCATGGGCTTGGCAATCTTTGAGAAATTCTCAATGAACCTTCGGTAATATCCGGCAAGTCCGAGGAAACTGCGGATCTCCTTAACTGAAGTGGGTGCTACCCATTCGGTGACTGCTGCGACCTTGGCAGGGTCCGCTGCTATTCCTTCTCCTGAGATGACGTGTCTGAGGAATCCGACTTCCTTCAACCAAAACTCACATTTGCTAAACTTTGCGTATAGCTTATGCTCTCGAAGCTTCTCCAGAACTAGACGCAGATGTTCCTTGTGTTCCTCTTCGTTCTTGGAGAATATCAGTATGTAACCGATGAACACCATGACAAACTTGTCCAAGTATTCCATAAATACCTTGTTCATCAGATTCATAAAATATGCCGGAGCATTAGTCAGTCCAAATGACATGACCGTGTACTCATACAAGCCGTACCGAGTGGTGAAGGCTGTCTTGGGTATATCCTGTTCACGAATCTTCAACTGATGATACCCGGATCGAAGATCGATCTTTGAGAATACGCGAGCTCCAACTAACTGATCAAACAGATCATTGATCATCGGCAAGGGGTACTTGTTCTTGATGGTCACATCGTTCAATGCACGATAATCGACAACCATTCTCAAGGACTTGTCCTTCTTTTCAACCAAGAGCAGTGGGGCTCCCCAAGGTGAAGAACTTGGGCGAATATACCCTTTGTCCAATAACTCCTTAATTTGCATCTTGATTTCTATCAAGCCATTTGCGGGCATCCGATAAGGTCTCTTAGATATCGGGGCTGTTCCGGGTAATAGCTCAATCAAGAACTCAATCTCTCTATCGGGTGGCATGCCTGGCAATTCCTCCGGAAATACATCTGGATACTCCTGTATGATCGGTACTTCCTCCTGGACTACTCCCGTGAGAGAGTTAATCGCTTACTCCGTGTCGGGCGCTGAGACACGTACTTAATCCGCTTCTGCTCGGGGGTGGTGAGCAAAATAGACTTAAGGGCACAATCGATATTCCCTTCATACTTGGCCAACCAATCCATGCCTAGGATTACATCCAATCCTTGGGACTCTAATACGATGAGGTCGGTGGGAAAATTATGGTTCCCGATGTTGAGACTCAAAGCATGGCATCCTATCCCGGCTGTCATCATGCCTCCTGGGGAACTGACCTTAATAGGTTGGCTGAGGGTTCTAGTTGGCAAACTATACTTTTCCACAACTACCCTTGATATGAATGAATGTGTTGCACCAGAATCAAAAAGTACCAATACTGGATGTGAATTTAGCAAAAACTTACCAACCACAGTATCGGGGTGATCATAGACCTCTTCAACATCAAGGTGGTTCACCTGAGCTCGAGGAAAAGGATTGGGCTTCTTTGCTGCAGAGCTGCCGTTGCCGTTTCCATTTCCCTGCTTGTTCTGGGGACATTCAGTGGCATAGTGTCCCGTCTTCTGACACTTGAAGCAAGTGATGTGAGTCAGATCCTTCTGAGCTGGAGCTGAATGCTGCTGAGTGCGAGTACCGCCATTCTTGAAGTTGCTGTTGTTGCGGTGGTTCCCATTTCCTCCATGGTTGTGGCCTCCATGGTTGTGCACTGGGTGGTTATGCTGAACGTGTCCACCAAACTTACCGGATCCAGTCCCGGTATTCCCTGGATAGGGGGTGTAGCGAGGCTTCTGCTGAGTGCCGGAGTTGAACTTTCCAACCCCATACTTTCGCTTGCGGTTCTCCATCTGCTGATGTTTCCCCTCCAAGATGAGGGCCTTATCAACCATCTCCTGGTAATTGTTGAAGGTGGCTACAGTCAACTGAATGCTCAGCTCATCATTGAGTCCTTCCAAGAACTTTTCCTGCTTGGCCGCATCATCGGCCACATCTCCAGGTGCATAACGGGCGAGCATGCTGAATTCATCGACGTACTGGGCCACAGAGCGATTCCCCTGGCGTAAGTTGCAAAACTCACGCTTCTTCAGACTCATTGCACCAGCTGAGACATGCGCGGTGCGGAAGGCTTGCTTGAATTGCTCCCAAGTGACTCCAGCAATGGGATAAGTGGTGGTGTAGTTATCCCACCAAGCAGCTGCAGGGCCTTCAAGTTGATGCGCGGCGAAGCGCACCTTCTCAGCTTCAGAACAACCAGCAGTGATAAGTTCACGCTCCATCTTGCGGAGCCAATCATCTGCCACAATGGGCTCAATGCTGCTGGAGAAAGTTGGAGGGTTCAACCTCAGGAAACGGGTGAGATTGTCAGCCTGGGGTGGATGATGGTTGTTGTTATTGTTCTGGTTCTGGATGATCAGCTGCATCAGGGTGTTTTGTTGCTGGATCAACTGGGTGAGTTCCGGCGGAAAGTTGGACTCAGGGGTGCGTCTCGGAGGCATCTGATGTTTGTAGAGGGGTGATATTAGCATAGAACAATGGTCTAAGAGTAATTACACTACCCATATGAATGCAACACACAAGTATCACACCACACATTTCATTCAATATCATCACAAAGGTTCACACGGGGATATAAAATTCGATAATCCTAAACATCGGCCTAAAACGTATAACGATAAAGTAAATTTGGTGGTCTACTCTAAGTGTCCTCCTCAGAAAAGCATGGTGACGGGTCCTTCGGTGGAGCTTTCTTCATAGTCCTCGTCCTTGCTGATCAAGGGGGCTACGTCTCCTTCGGGATGAAGGTTCTCGCCCATGTCCAGTTCCTCCTCCAGGTATGCAACTCAAGTCTTCAGCTTCTCGATCCGCTCCAGAAAGTCCTTCACCTCCAGTTCATGTTCATAGTGGGCTTCCCGGGCTGCATCTTCAAGCTCAAGCTCGCGGAGTGACAGTTGCTTGATCTTCCTGGCATCCTTGATCACGTGGTACTCCAGAGTCCCGCTGTGCTTCTCCAAGGTCTGGGCATAAGACAAGAGAGCGTCCTTGGTCTTGCTTGAGATGATATCTCTGTCTTCGTTTCTCCGGGATACGGTGAATAGGTCTGGAGAAATAGGGCAGCCTTTGTATTCTTCCTTGATACGTCCGAGTGCACAATGGATCGCCATGTCCCTTCCGAGAATCCAGTTGGGTGCGATGAACTTGAAATCCATCGGCTCAGTGCACGGCTGGAATGTCCTTCCGGGAATGTGCACCTCGATCCTGTAGCGTGAATCCTCCGGGTAAGACGAAGTTGGCTTCCCTGTGATAGTTGGCAGAGCAATCCTCAAGTCCTTGGTGATCTGCACCAGCTCCTTTCCGAATGGCATAGTGGTGTCGGGCTGGCAAAACTCCGTGAACTTAACAGGGATGAAGGTGGTCATCTAAACATTGGAAAATCGGAGAGAAGTCAGAAATGATCAGAAGAGGAAATAGAAGATTTATAGACATAAGAGAAAATAGTTTTCTTCCTAAGGCTTTTCCATTCCTAGAGGTTACGTCCTAAGGTCAGCGTGTGCTCTGGATACCATTTCTGTAGCGACCCGACTCAAGAGGAGTCAAGCCTCTGGTGTTTCCGTACCATCCCAAGATCATGCTGGTACACACACAGTACATAATGTATATATTCAAGAGTTCAATCACACAACTTTATTAACCGAATCTCATAAAGAGTACTTTATTACAATAAAGGATTACAATAAAGTGGCTGAAGGCCATCTCATGAGATTATCTAGCGAAGACTAGCAGAAGCATCAGGTAGACGAGTCCATCCGACTCCAAGGGCATGTCGCTGAGCGTAGATCGTAGCCTCACTCCTGGTCGGAAAAGTACTCTGCAACATGATACGTTGCAGCCGTGTAGGTCAGCATATTGAATATGCCGGCAAGTCATCAAAGAGAGGAGTAAAAATAATAATCAACTATCTCTACATGCATATTTGGCCGGTGGGGCTAAGTTTTGCATAAAGCCAGTTTTATCCTACAACAAGAGGGGTTGGAAGCAAAATATTACTACGTTGTTTGTTGTTAACGAGATGGTTCCGCCAACCAATTCTCGTACCCGAATAGTTGTTAACACCCACATCATTATTAAGTTGTGTCGAGAGTTCAGGGGAAATTCAATGCCTTCGGCTCAAGTTGTCCATGACCGTGGACACGGCTAATCGATTAGGTTGGGCACTCTGCAGAGTGCCCAACCTAATCGATTAGCCGTGTCCACGGTCATGGACAACTTGAGCCGAAGGCATTGAATTTCCCCTGAACTCTCGACACAACTTAATAATGATGTGCAGAGTGCCCAACCTAATCGATTAGCCGTGTCCACGGTCATGGACAACTTGAGCCGAAGGCATTGAATTTCCCATGAACTCTTGACACAACATAATAATGAGGTGGGTGTTAACAACTATTCGGGTAAGAGAATTGGTTGGCGGAACCATCTCGTTAACAACAAACAATGTAGTAATATTTTGCTTCCAACCCCTCTTGTTGTTGGATAAAACTGGCTTTATGCAAAACTTAGCCCCACCGGCCAAATATGCATGTAGAGATAGTTGATTATTATTTTTACTCCTCTCTTTGATGACTTGCCGGCATATTCAATATGCTGACCTACACGGCTACAATGTATCATGTTGCAGAGTACTTTTCCGACCAGGAGTGAGGCTACGATCTACGCTCAGCGACATGCCCTTGGAGTCGGATGGACTCGTCTACCTGATGCTTCCGCTTAGTCTTCGTTAGATATCTCATGAGTTGGCCTTCAGCCACTTTATTGTAATCCTTTATTGTAATAAAGTACTCTTTATGAGATTTCGATTAATAAAGCAGTGTGATTGAACTCTTGAATATATACATTATGTACTGTGTGTGTACCAGCATGATCTTGGGATGGTACAGAAACACCAGAGGCTTGACTCGTCTTGAGTCGGGTCGCTACAAGCATGATCAGAGTGAATAGTGACTTTGGAGTCAACTATGTAAGATCTGAACTTTTCACATGCAAACACGACTGCTAAAAATTCCTTCTCCGTAGTGGCATAATTTCTTTGGGCACTGTCTAGAGTTTTACTAGCGTAGTGAATGACATTCAACTTCTTGTCAACTCTTTGTCCTAGAACAGCACCAACAACGTAATCACTAGCGTCACACATGATTTCAAAGGGCAGGTTCCAGTCAGGTGGTTGAACAATAGGTGCGGTTATCAAAGCCTTCTTAAGTATTTCAAAGGCTTCCTCACAATCCTCATCAAAAACAAATGGAACATCCTTCTGCAAGAGGTTGGTAAGAGGCCTAGAAATCTTAGAGAAGTCTTTAATGAACCTTCTATAGAAACCAGCATGACCTAGGAAACTTCGTATACCTCTGATATCTGTGTGGCAAGGCATTTTCTCAATTGCATCAACCTTAGCCTTATCAACTTCAATGCCTCTTTCAGATATTTTGTGTCCTAAGACAATACCTTCATTAACCATAAAGTGGCACTTCTCCCAATTCAAGACGAGGTTGGTTTCTTCGCATCACTGTAAGACTCGATCAAGGTTGCTAAGGCAATCATCAAAGGAAGACCCGTAAACGGAGAAGTCATCCATGAAAACCTCGACAATCTTTTCACAAAAGTGAGAGAATATAGCCATCATACATCTTTGGAAGGTGGCAGGTGCATTACATAAGCCAAAAGACATACGTCTATAGGCAAAGGTACCGAAAGGGCTGGTGAAAGTGGTTTTCTCTTCATCAGATTGTGCAACAGGTATTTGCGAGAAACCTGAATAACCGTCTAGAAAGCAGAAGTGTGTGTGATTTGATAGCCTTTCTAGCATTTGGTCGATGAACGACAAAGGATAATGATCTTTCCTAGTTGCCTTGTTCAGTTTCCGGAAGTCTATCACCATTCTATAACCGGTAATAATCCTTTGTGGGATTAATTCATCCTTATCATTAGGAATGACGGTGATACCTCCCTTCTTAGGTAAGCAATGTACTGGACTTACCCAATCACTATGAGCAACATGATAAATGATTCCTGCTTCCAGAAGCTTTAATATTTCTTTTCTAACGACCTCTTTCATCTTAGGATTTAATATCCTTTGATGATCAACAACTGGTTTAAAGTCAGGATCGGTTTTAATCTTTTGCTGACATAGAGTAGGACTAATACCCTTAAGATCATCAAGAGTATATCCAATAGCAGCGCGGTGCTTCCTCAGAGTTTTTAGTAACTTCTTCTCTTCGCGCTCTGAGAGGAGAGCACTAATAATGACAGGATATATCTCCTTCTCATCAAGATAGGCATACTTAAGAGTATCAGGCAACTGTTTAAGCTCGAACACAGGATCACCCTTTGGTGGGGGAGGATCCCCAAGCAGTTCAACAGGCAGATTATTCTTGAGAATAGGATATTGCTCTAAGACAATCTTATCTATCTCGTTTCTCTCCTCCATATGCATATCATTTTCATGCTCAAGAATATATTGCTCTAAAGGATTCGTAGGAGGTACGACAATAGAGGAAAGAGCAATGATTTCATCCCTACCAGACGACTCTCTTTCATGGGTTTGTCTTCCAAACTTGGAGAAGTTAAATTCATGAGACACACCCTCGAAACTTACTGTGACAGTCTGCTTAATGCAATCAATGTGAGCATTGACAGTGTTGAGAAAGGGTCTACCGAATATGATGGGACAAAAGCTATCTTGTGCAGTACCAAGGAAGAGGAAATTAGTAGGATACTTCATCTTACCACACAGGACTTCTACGTCTCTCACAATTCCCACAGGGCAGATAGTGTCTCTATTAGCTAGCGTAATAGTGACATCAATGGGTTCTAACTCAGCAGGTGCAATCTCATCTTTGATTTCATCATATAGAGAACAGGGTATGGCACTAACACTAGCTCCCATATCACATAAACCATGGTAACAGTGATCTCCTATCTTAACAGAAAGAACGGGCAGGCCAACTATAGGTCCGTGTTTCTCTTTCGCGTGAGGTTTAGCAATTCTAGCGGAGTCCTCACAGAATTTGATAACATGCCCATCCATGTCTTCGGCTAAGAGATCTTTGATAATAGCAACACTAGGTTCAACTCTAATCTCCTCAGGGGGTGCAAGTGGTCTAATGTAACCCCTACGTATCACAGTTGGACCTTTAGAATAATCCTTTATCCTAGCAGGGTATGGCGGTTTCTCAGTGTAAGCACAAGGAACAACAGG
Source organism: Hordeum vulgare subsp. vulgare (assembly GCF_904849725.1). Classification (NCBI taxonomy): domain Eukaryota; kingdom Viridiplantae; phylum Streptophyta; class Magnoliopsida; order Poales; family Poaceae; genus Hordeum; species Hordeum vulgare. The sequence continues at coordinate 563,505,048 of NC_058524.1, read as the reverse complement.
ATCACTAAAAGCTATGATTTTCTCCTCAACTAGATTGGTTTTGGCTATGTTGCTTTCTATAGGAGGATGATATTTAAACCACTTCTCTTTGGGAAGATCAACATGAGCAGCAAAAGATTCACATAGAGAAGCTACTATCTCAGAGTCAAGTCCATACTTAGCGCTAAAATCTCTAGAAGTGTTTGTCTCAACAAAATATTTAACGCAATCAAACTAGAAATTCATACCTGAGTCCTTACCTTCCTCCAACTCCCAATCTTCAGAGTTGTGTTTGATTCTCTCCAATAAATTCCACTTGTGATCAATATCCTTCTTCATAAAAGAACCGGCACAAGAAGTGTCAAGCATGGTACGATCTTCATGAGAAAGCCGAGCATAAAAGTTTTGAGTGATGATTTCTCTCGAGAGCTCATGATTGGGGCATGAATATAGCATTGATTTAAGCCTCCCCCAAGCTTGAGCTATGCTTTCCCTGTCACGAGGCCAAAAGTTATAAATAAAGTTCCGATCACGATGTACTAAATGCATAGGATAGAACTTTTGATGAAATTCCAATTTCAACAGATTGTAGCCCCATGATCCAGCATCATCACATAGCCTATACCATGTCAACGCCTTATCCTTCAAAGATAAAGGAAATACTTTCTTCTTTACATCATCCTCGGGCAAACCTGCAAGCTTAAATAAACCACAAACTTCATCTACATAGATTAGATGAAAGTCTGGATGTGAAGATCCATCTCCTGTGAAAGGATTAGCCAGCAGTTTCTCAAGCATACCCAAAGGAATATCATAAAAGATATTTTCAGTAGGTACCTCAGGTTGAGGAGCAACTCCTCGTGCTTCCGTTCATGGTGAAGATACCCCGAACAAACTCCTTAAAGGAAGAGTTTCCATAGTGACAAGTGAAAATAAATTTCAGCACAGTATATAGATGTTTCCTTACCAATTTCCACTTACCAAAGGCGCTTCAGTCCCCGGCAACGGCGCCAGAAAAGAGTCTTGATGACCCACAAGTATAGGGTATCAATCTTAGTCCTTTCGATAAGTAAGAGTGTCGAACCCAATGAGGATCACAAGGCTCTGATAAACGGATTTCAGCAAGGTAATAACTGCAAGCACTGAAAGTAGCGGTAACAAGTGATTGTGTAGCGAGGTGAAACGTAGCGAGCAAAAAGTAGCAAGTAACAAGTAGTAGAAATGGTGCAGCAAGTGGCCCAATCCCTTTTCTAGCAAGGGACAAGCCTGAACAAAGTCTTATAGGAGGAAAAACACTCCCGAGGACACACGGGAATTTCTGTCATGCTAGTTTCATCATGTTCATACGATTCGCGTTCGTTACTTTGATAGTTTGATATGTGGGTGGACCGGCGCTTGGGTACTGCCCTTAATTGGACAAGCATCCCACTTATGATTAACCTCTCTTGCAAGCATCCACAACTATAAAAGAAGAATTAAGACAAAGTCTAACCATAGCATTAAACTAGCGGATCCAAATGAGCCCCTCACGAAGCAACGCGTAGAGTGGGGTTTAAGCTTCTGTCACTCCAGCAACCCATAATCTACTTACTACTTCCCAATGCCTTCCTCTAGGACCAAATATGGTGAAGTGTTATGTAGTCGACATTCACATAACACCACTAGAGGAAAAACAGCATACATCATATCAAAATACCGAACGAATATCAAATTCACATGACTATTATCAGCATGACTTATCGCATGTCCTCAGGAACAAAAGTAACTACTCACAAGATGTAATCATAATCATGACCAGAGGTGTAATGAATAGCATCAAGGATCTGAACATAAACTCTTCCACCAAGTAATCCAACAAGCATCAACTACAAAGAGTAATCAACACTACTAGCAACCTTACAAGTACCAATCGGAGTTGCGAGACGAATATTGGTTACAAGAGATGAACTAGGGATTGGAGAGGAGATGATGCTGATGAAGATGTTGATGAAGATGCCTCCCCTCCGTCGAGAGGAGTGTTGGTGATGACGATGGCGACGATTTCCCCCTCCGGGAGGGAAATCTCCCCGGCAGGATCGTCCTGCCGGAGCTCTAGATTGGATCTGCTCAAGTTCCGCCTTGTGGCGGCGGCGAAACCACGAAAAAACTCCCCCTTGATTTTTTTCCAAACCAGTATGCCTCATATAGCAAAAGAGGGGGGCTAGTGGGCCTTCAGGCAGCCCACAAGCTTGCCCACCGCCACCAGGGGGTGGTGGCGGAGTGGGGGCTTGTGGGGCCCTGTTGGCCCCCTCCGGTAGTTCTTTCGCCCAGTATTTTTAATATATTCCAGAAAAAATCCACGTAAATTTTCAGGGCATTTGGATATGTGCAGAATAGTGGACTAGGATTTGCTCCTTTTCCAGTCCAGAATTCCAGCTGCCTGAATTCTCCCTCTTCAAATAATCCTTGCAAAATAAGAGAGAAAAGGCATAAATATGCTACCACAAGTAATATAACAGCCCAAAAATCAATAAATATCAACATGAAAGCATGATGCAAAATGGACGTATCAGTAGGCCGCCTGCCAAATTTTGTCGCAATCAGAGTCTGTTTGATACCCGAACGGTCGACCGTAGCGGCACCGTCATCGGTTTATTATCGGACGTTTTTTGGTGTTTTAAAACTCATGTCACGGGCCACAATCTCCATCTCATCTCAGCCCAACACCCCCTCTACACAGCCACTAAGCCCACCTAACCATTCCCGCGATCGGTGTCGTTTGATCACGATCGGAGGGTCGAAATCAGGGCTAAAAACCCCTAACTCTAGCCCCCTTTCTATTTTAGCAGCCCCGTGCTCAAATTGGCCTAACCCTAGATTTGCCTCGAAATCTGCACCCCAACCGCCATATCCCACCTCCTCTCTCCTCCCAGTCGCCAGGCATGCTCACGCCCGCAGCAGGCCCTCTCGGGGCCATCCCGCGCAGCTGCCCCACAACCGCCTGGAGCGAGCTCCTCCCCCATCCGATCTCGGTCGAGGGAGAGAGACCCAAGATCATCCCCGCTACTGGAGCAGCCGTCGCGCCCCTAAGCGTCGGTGCCTGAGCCATCACCGGAGCAACCTCGCCGGCCTCACGTGCCCCAGCCCCGTGCAGCCACGACTATGGAACTCCACGCCGGCCCCGATCCATGCCGCCGGCCCTCCACCTTCGGTCGTCATCCGCCGTCGCCATGCCCAGATCCAGGCAGGCTGCGCCCCGGATCCCCCGCTTCCCGCCTGAGATCGGCCGTCTCCAAGGCTGCCGACCCCATGCCCTCCTCGATCCAGGGGGGGCCAGGAGGTGCACGTAGCGTGCGATGCCCCGCTCGCTCGGGTGGGCCGCCCAACGCCCGGTTGGGCCACCTAAGCCGGCCCAGCACCAGGTACGTGCGTGGCCTCCTTCCAGCATGCCTAGCCCGACATCCCCGCGAGGCCCAACTCGACATGGCCGGCCTCCCTCCAGCAGCCCGAGGCCCAGCTCGCCACCGCCTTGGGCGTAGCCCACTCTGGTGAGCGCTGCTAGCCTATTCCCCGCCCAAGCACCAAATAGTTATCCTACGCCATTGTCTGGTTTAGGCCCGTCTGCACATTCGACCCGATTCATTTCTAGTTAATTGCATATTTCAGAAAAACCATTGATTTTAAAACGCTTATATGTTTTAAACCATGCATCGGATTAAAATAAGTTATATATGTAAAACATGTAGATTAATATTTTTCAACTCTCATGCATATTTAAAACCGTTAACTGTGTTGTTTGCATTGGTTTGCATGATAACGCGTTAAAAATGATTTAATTCGTAGCTACTTAACCGTAGCTCCGTTGGTGATGGGCTATATATGTAAACCGACTAGAATGACGTGACGTTTCACATGCTCCACTTTATTTTTGCCGTTTAACAAACATAAAATGTGTTTAGAACAAATCTGGACAGATTTTAGAGTTAACACACAGGGTCGCTTCGGAAATGGTATATGGTGTTTCCGGCCTCATTTAAAATGCCTAGATAGGTAGTTTATTTGTGCTTCACCTCTTGCCATGTTTAAACAACATTTAATATTGCCATGTACCTAAATGGGAGTGAGCTAAATAATTCGTATGTGGAGTTTCGTCAATATGCAACTCATTGCATATTGAACTTCACTTAATGTGTAGTGTTTGATTGTTGTGAATTGCCATGCCATGCCTTGCATAATTTAAATGTACATGCATAATATTAGGTTGTGCGTCATATCGTGCATGTGGTGGTGTTATCTTGTGTTGATTATTGTTTCTGATTTGCTTCTTCTCGATAGAGTTCCGATCCGCTTCGGAGTGTGAGGATTCGTTTGACTACATTGGTTCGCCTGCTTCACGGATTCATTCTTCTTCCAAGCGGGATCACACGCAAGATGACCATTTCCCTAGATACCATTACTATCACTGCCATGCTAGTTGTTTCGTTTCTATTGCTATGTCTCGCTGCCTACCACTTAAATGTCAGCCTCCCAACATTGCTAGGAAAACCTCTAACCTTTCCACAACCTAGCAAACCACTGTTTGGCTATGATACCGCTTGCTCAGCCTTCTTATAGCGTTGCTAGTTGCAGGTGCAGTTGCTTCCATGTGAAAACATGGGCTTCTTGTTATATCACCTTAAAATTGCTACTTAATCTAATGCACCTATATACTTGGTAAAAGGTGGAAAGCCTGGCCTTCTAGCCTGTTGTTCTGTTCCATCTTTGTCGCCCTAGTTTCGGCTACCGGTGTTACGTTCCATAATTGAGCGCTCCTAACACGCTCGGGGTTGTTATGGGGACCCCCTTGATAATTCGTCTTGCTTTAAAACTGGTTTGGCAAGACCCAACTTTGGTACTACATTTGCCTAATAACTGATGAACCACATAGGGAGTAATTAACCCAAGGAAACTTAATCAACAACCCGAGCTAGTGATCCTCATGAGTGTTGGTCCACCCACCTAGTAGTCGGCGGTGCCACCTTGGGGCAACTCAAGGTGTGTGGCTATCGTCCACTATGCATAGACGATTGATGCCCGTTGATAGAGAGAGCGCAGCTCTAGATGCGGATCTGGCTCACCAGGTGGCCTTGCCGGACTTGTTTTTACCTTCTACGAAATATCTTGTGCATCGGGATTCCGGTGATGCTTTGGGTTATCTCAGAGTTGAGGTTTTCCACTAAGGAATCGGAGGAGATCATGAGTTTCGTGATCGAGGCTTTCTATGCAGCTTGTGGTAATTTGTGATGGATTAGTTGGAGCACCCCTGCAGGGGTAAATCTTTCGGAAAGTCATGCCCATGGTTATGTGGCAAACTGGGAAACTTTGTTTAACATCCGGTTCTAGATAACTTGAAGTAAACTTAACTAAAACTTGACAATTGTGTGCGTAACTGTGACTGTCTCTTCTTGTGAGTTCTATATCCGGAAGAGGACACAATGGGGTTATGTTTGACGTAAGTAGGTGTTCAGGATCATTCATTTGGCCATCATTAGTTCACGTCTAATTATGTGTAGATCACCCCCCTCTTTTACTCTTGTACTCGTAAGTTAGCCACCTCAAATAAATGTTTAGTCGCTTGCTGTAGTCTCACCACTTAACCATGCCTCACCCATTAAGCTTTGCTAGTCTTGATACCTTTGGAAATGAGATTGTTGAGTCCTTGTGGGTCACACATTACTATAACAACAGTTGCATGTACAGGTAAAGCGATACTTTGACGTGAGTGTGATGATTGTTCTATTTGGAGTTTCCTTCTTCTTCTTCTTCATCGATTTAGGTTGGGTTCCATGCCAGCAGCCTGGGATAGCAATGATGGACGTCATTATTTTATCGTTTGTTTTCGTCCATAGTCTGATCCTGCTCTTCTACCTGATGACTGCATGTTGTTGTACTGATGTGATCTTGATGTAGCTTGTGGCGAGTGTAAGCCAATTCCATATACTCATCTCTTCAGTACATGTACTTGTAACGATATCCATTCTTGCAAAATGACGAGATGCGCTTCTATCCCTGTCGAGGCCCTAGTGCCAAAATAAGGATAGGATCGCATCTTGGGCGTTACACTCACCACTAAGTCGGTTCACAAGGACATCTACCGTGACAAAACCATGATAGTTGGCGCCCACCATGGGGCTATCCCAAGGTGGAGTTGAGTTCTCAAAGGGAGCTCTTACAGGGTTCGGGAGCTACGTGATGGGTCAGATGACCAAGAGTTGACATGGTAAGATCTACATCGATGATTCAAACTGGGGTCCCGATGCTGACTCAATCGAGTAGGGTACCGAGTCCCCTTCAGCAAGATCCACATCATCGATAAGGTCAACGAGACAACGCTCGAGCTAGACATCTGGACCAACATCGTCGAGCTGGCTTGTCGCGCTCACCCGAGCTGGAGTAGGGCTAGTCTAAGCCACACCATGGCGAAGAATACCGGGTTAGCCCATCCTCTCAGAGATGGGGACGTTGAAGGCCAAGGTAACAACAAACGAAAGATAATCGAATCTGGGTCAGAATTGGTAGCCAGTACCAACGCTCGTTTCAAAAACCAAAGGTGTATCGGCCACCCTAAAGATCATCATGAGTAAGGCGCCCAATTATGAGTCTGCGCTCAAGGCACCTTGCCCCAAACACGGTACTCGGGAGAAACCGGCCAAGCATTAGTGGGAGGACTGCTATATCATGCGGGAATACCAGAATCGGATTGTCTATAAGCACGTAGAGGAACTTCCTGGGCAGGATACCCCTGGCGGGCCATCTAGGGACCTTAAACATCCAAGTAGTGTTCAGTATCATGTATTCACTACCGATGCTTGTAAGCGAGACACAAAGGTCAAAAGAAGGGCTATCAGCATGGTCGAGCCGGTGATTCCTGAGTATCTCCGTTGGTCTGAGCAGCCAATCACTTGGAGCTGACAAGATCACCCTCCCCGGATTGACAACCCCGTACATCTGGCGTTGGTAGTGGCGCCTCAAGTGGGGGGCTATAACCTCTCAAGGGTCCTCATGGACGGAGGAAGTAGCATCAATATACTACATTATGACACCTTTCAACGGATGAATCTCCCCAACAACAGCTTGGAGACTACAACCACCATTTTCCATGGCATCATTCCCGGGAAGTCGGCGTATCCGGTTGGGAGGATTAAGCTTGAGGTGGTCTTTGGAGATGAGCACAACTACAGGGTCGAGCCCTTGACTTTCGAGGTAGTGAAGATAAAAAGCCCCAGCCATGCTCTTTTTGGAAGGCTGGCTTATGCACGTTTCATGGATCGCCCCTGTTATGTTTACCTCAAACTTAAAATACCGGGTCCCAACGACACTATTACGGTGAAGGGAGACAGGATGACAGCTGAAGAGTGTGAAGAAGGGGATGCGGCCTATGCTGAGTTGGCCTGTGCAACCGAGGAGCTAAAGTTTTACATGGCTAATGTTGACCCGACAGATATGAGTCCTCTCAAGAAGACGACTGTCGAGTCCGAAGAACCTCTCAAGTTTAAGACGATTGAGGATAATAAACAAATTGATTTCGTCCTAGGCGACTCATCCAAGCAGTTCACTATTGGGATCGGTCTGGATCCTAATTACAAAAGCGCGCTCATCAAGTTCATTGGTGAGAATCAGGACATCTTTGCATGGAAGCCTTCTGACATGCCTGGAGTACTGAGGGAACTCGCTGAGCACCACCTTAATGTGGATCCAAAGATGAAACTAATATGTCAATAACTCCATCGTTTTAACAAGGAGAGACGCAAGGCCATCGGGGAAGAGGTAGCCCCGCTCCTAGTAGCCACATTCATCGTTGAAGTTTTTCAACCTGAATGGCTGGCTAACCCGGTGCTTGTTCTAAAGAAGAACAACACATGGCTCATGTGTGTTGATTACATGAACCTGAACAAAGCCTGTCCTAAGGATCCTTTTGCCCCCCCCCGCGCATCAACCAGATCATTGACTCTATGGCGGGTTGCGAGCGATTGTGCTTTTCAGATGCATATTCAGGCTATCACCAGATCAAAATTGCTAAGGTGGATCAGGAGAAGACGACTTTTATAACCCCCTTTGGCCTTCTACTATGTTTCTATGCCTTTTGGGCTTAAGAGCGCGGGGGCTACGTACGAGCAATGTGTGCAAAATTGCCTTCACTCGTAGATTGGGTGCAACACCCATGCTTATGTTGATGACATCGTGGTAAAGTCTGAGAAAAAGAAACACCCTTAGATGATCTCAAAGAAACATTTGATAACCTTCGAGTGTACCAGATGAAGCTTAACCCAGCGAAGTGTGTCTTTGGGGTCCTTGCCGACAAACTACTAGGCTTCTTAGTTTGTGAAAGGGGCATTGAGGCTAACCCCGACAAGATCAAGGCGATAACCTCGCTGGGTAAGCCGGTTAACATAAACCAGGTTCAATGCCTGGCGGGCCGCATCGCAGCATTGAGTCGGTTTATAAGCCGCCTGGGGGAGAAGCCGATCCCTCTCTATGAGTTGTTGAAGAAAACACATAATTTTGTTTGGACTGACACAACCAACGAAGCCTTTGAAGCACTCAAGAAGCAGTTGGCTGAACCCCCGGTTCTAGCCGCCCCGACTAAACAAAGAGCCCATGCTCTTGTACATTGTTGCCAATTCAGAGGCGGTAAGCGTTGCGGTGGTCGTCGAACGGAAGGAGGAAGGAAAGGAATATCCAATCCAATGGCCGATTTATTTCGTTAGTGAAGTCTTGACCCTATCCAAACAACAATACCCACATTGGGAGAAACTAGTTTTTGGGGATTTTATGGCAAGCCAGAAGCTGAAACACTACTTTCAGGAGCATCCAATCACAATGGTTTGTTTAGCGCCCCTTGGCGATATCATACAAAATCGAGAGGTGACTGGACAGATTGCTAAGTGGGTAATTAAGCTTGGCCCACATGAGGTGAAATACATGCCTCGAACGACTATGAAGTCTCAAGTGTTGGTAGATTTCATCAGTGACTAGACAGAATTGCAAATTCCAGAGGACACGCCAGATAACATGTATTGGACCTTGCACTTTGATGGGTCTAGACAGCTAGAAGGATCCGGGGTTGTGGTCGTGTTAACTTCTCCACGAGGCGACAAGTTCTGCTATGTTCTATGGCTGACGTTTCCCTGTACCAACAACGCGACTGAGTTCAAGGTTTTGTTGCATGGGTTAAGTATGGCTAAGGAAATTAGCCTCAGTTGAGTCAGGTGTTTGGGCGACTTAGACTTGGTGGCGCAACAGGTTTTAGGAACTTGGGATTCTAAAGATCCCTTGATGGCAGCTTATCGACGAGCGGGTACTCAGGTTTCGTGTTACTTTCATGGATACCAAGTTGATCACATAGATCGCCGGCTCAATGAGGCGGTGGATGCTTTATGACGACTTGGCTCTCAATGGAAGCTCATCCCTCCCAATGTTTTTTTGGATATCCTTCACAACCCCACGGTGAATTACCATATGAAGAGGATATAGCTATTCCAGACCCAGAATCACAGCTAGTGGCGACTCTTCATGCTACTCCAGATTGGACGGTGCCATACTTCACATATCTCACTCGAGGAGAACTCCCAACCGAGGAAGTTGAGGCCCTCCAGATAGTTCGTCGATCAAAGTCAATGACCATCATCAAAGGCGTGTTACATCGGTGGAGCAGCACTGACGTTTTCCAACGACGTGTCTCTCCTGAAGAAGGGCAAGAAATTCTAAACGAAATCCATGCTGGTGATTGTGGGCATCACGCCGGCTCAATATTTTTGGTGGCGAAGGCTTTTCGACATGGGTTTTACTGGTTGACGGCTCATGCAGATGCAGAAGACATTGTACGCAGGTGCGATGGCTGTCAAAAATTTGCCCGTCAGGCCCATGTATCGGCTCAAGAGTTGCGCATGATCCCAATCACATGGCCGTTTGCGGTATGGGGGCTTGATATGGTTTGTTCATTCAAAATGTCTCTGGATAAAAAGACCCACCTACTGGTGGCGATTGATAAGTTCACCAAGTGGGTTGAGGTGGAACTCGTCAATAATTGTGACGCAGAAATGACGGTAAAATTCTTGAAGAAGTTAATCTATCATTTTGTTTATCCTCGTAGCATTATCACGGATAATGGTACCAATTTATCAAAAGGAGCTATGGAGCAATTCCGTCATAAAGAGCACATCCGGTTCGACCTGGCGGTCGCGGCACATCCGCAATCCAACGGGCAAGTTGAAAGGGTGAATCAAGAGATTCTAAGGGGTATTAAGCCCCGACTCATGATCCAATTACAATGTACCCTGGGTTGTTGGGTTGAGGAGCCCCCCTCAGTTCTTTGGAGTATCAATACAACCCCAAATAGGTCCACTCGGTATACACCTTTCTTTCTGGTCTATGGTGTTGAGGCGGTGCTGCTAAGTGACATCCGTCATGACTCTCCTAGAGTCGCCGCTTATGTTGAAAACGACAATGAACAAGTGAGACAAGAATCTTTGGATGCTTTGGAAGAGGAGCGAGACTTAGTAGTAGCTAGGTCAGCCATATACTAACAAGACTTACGTTGCTATCATAGTCGCGGGGTTAAAAGCCGCACCTTTCAAGAGGACGACTTGGCCCTCCGGCTAATCCAAGATCAAACAGGGATGCATAAACTTTCCCCACCTTGGGAAGGCCCGTTTATCGTCAGCAAAAATCCCAACAATGGTTCATATTACCTGATTGACTTACGAACGGGTAAGAGAACCTATGAAGCACAGACAACCCGGCCGTGGAACATTGCTCACTTGCAACCTTATTATACATAGAGCCACTAGCTCATTATTTCTTGTAACTCCCCTAAACATTTGTACATACTCTCATGATATTTTGAATCAAATAAGGCTCGATTTTTAGCCATAAATTGAGCATGCACATTTATTATTTATGTCACATGGGGGATACAAGTCCAAAATTATCGTGATCAATGGAATCAAGCCGGCTTATCTCGGGGCTACTGGTCCCCAGGTTGTTTAGCAGTAATAGAATTGTTTTTGCAATCCTATGTTGGGCTTTTATATTTTGATTATAGGTCACTTGGGGGCTTCCAACTCATCGAGTTTAGCTTTCTCATCCTCTTGTTCTGGCAAAGACGCCACAAATGGTTAAACCTGCCGGTATGTTTGATGCGACTTTGATCAGGTGACTTCATGCACTCTTGACTATTCAATCAATTATGGACCCTGAATCATCAAGGTTAAAACATTGGTTTGTCACATGAGAGCCGACATAGTGAAAGCAAGGATAACCCATGGGTTATCACACCCGCTTCACTGAAGCAAGACTTGAGCTTCAAAAGCCGGTCTCTGTTCGCCGTGTCTCACTGAGCCGGGTTATTATTATTATTACCAATACTTGATTCTTTCAGGTACATATGTTTGTCTTTCGGTCTCATAAAGAGTGCCTGGGTTATGAAGACATAATACTGTCATAAACAGCTCAGGATCTTACAACTCGACAGAGAAAAACCATGAAGAGAAAATTACACGGGCAGGCAGCAACAACTTGTCTCATATTGGTTGAAGTAACCAGATTTCTGATAATGACAAGGTCAAAGAGTTTTACAAGCATACATAAAGTTACAATACATACAAATAGTTACCGATTCAAATATATTACAAGGCACTTCAGGCCCCAATAATGGAAATTCAACGTTTTTATTACCCGACTTTTGCTAGTTCGGGGTTAAGCTTTGTCATGATATTTGGTCTGAGTCGCCTTTGGCTGGTCTTCTTCCCGAATCGCCAGCTCTACAATCTAAAGATCGTCCAAGTTCTAGTTGCAGTGCGCCAAGGCTTCAAGCATGGCTTCCTCGTTGAAGACCGGTGATGGGTCGACATGAGGAGCAAATAGTAGCTTGCGGCGCTGTGGAATCAAACTAACTGATTGAAATTGAGGCGGTTGAATTAGGGCGTTGTTTGAGTCATAGGCGGGATGATAGCTCTTCAAGGACATATCACTTAAAAGCTGATTGGCCAATTTACGAGCTGACGAAGTGCACCGACGGTAATCATCATCATTGAAAGATGACCCATCCGCCTTCAGTTGTGGAAACCCTCCGGACATTTTTGTCGGGTCAAGCTAAGACGAGTAGGCCAGCGCACGACTCAAAGAATACGTGGCTCCGACACGGGCGGCTGATCTTTTGAGCTCCCCAATCTGTTTGGGAATTGTAGAAAGGAACACCAGAACATATTTTATAGGCTTTACCGGTTCCTTGTTCCCCACGACGGCTTTGATTATGCATAAGCTTCCAGTATAAAGTTGTTTTGTTAACACACAAATTTAAGCTTTAGCAAGCAATTGTATTGAAGATTGCGCATACGGCTACCTGCAAACAATCAAGCGTATAAGTCGCCACATGATTGGCCTTGGCAGATAGGGGTTAAGTGGATTACTGAAGTGTCTCCATAGATACTTACCAAAGATAGCATGAGTCATCTGGTCAATATGCCTTCTTAACCTGGATAACTCTCCGGAGACAACTTTCAGTTTATCTTCGGCATCATTGGAGCGCTTGGTCAAAATGGCTCCTTCACTTTCAAAGGATTCTCTTTCTATTACAAAGCCTGCCTTGTTTCTCTCCGTTTGTTCCAAAGATAAATGAAGTTTTCCTTCAAGTTATGCTCGCACGTGTTGTCCTATTTCAAGAGCCTTTGTCAAGTCAGCGACTTTCAATTCAGTGGACTTCAAAGTTTCCTACACGGAAAAAGGGTGACAATGAGCCGGAGGCAGGACAACATGATTATTATGACAACAAGTCCCAAGCAGATTTGAAGCAATATACTTGGCCCTTGGGGGCTAATGCATATCAGTTTTTTTCATTAACACACGATAAAGCAAGACCCGACTCATCTCAAGAAGATGAGCCAACCCTTTGGGGCTACAGGTAGAATTTATCTTCAATTTTTTTAAGACCCGACCCATCTCAAGAAGATGAGCTCGCCCTTGGGGGCTACAAGTCAAATTTATCTTCAAAACAAATCAGACCCAGCTCATCTCAAAGAAGATGAGCCGACCCTTGGGGGCTATAGGAGGATACATGTATATGGAATACATATCTTACCTCATATTTCATTTTCATTGTGTTTACAAGGCCAACTTCCAGTTGCCAGCTTGAAGAAATATGCTCAAGATAACCAGCATGCAATTCTTTGACGTTAAAAGCATCACAATGTAGAGACTTCAGTTTAGCTTTTCCTTTATCAGATTGGACATTTTCCTCCTTCATGGATTGTTTTGCCAATACGTCAGAAGGCCCAGGAGTAATATACCTTGATCCAAGGATGATCACTTCTACGTTCTTGTCAGAAGAAACATTTTCAGAAGGTTTTTGAGGAATTGGCAGATCAATACCAATCGTCGGGTTAGTTTCAACACCCGGAGGTGAAGTAACAACCTTTTCTACCTCAGGCTGAGGTAGATTAACTTGAATCTCCCGATAATCTTCGGAAGCTGCCGTGTCCAGGTTTTCTGGCTCACGAGCAACAAATGAACTGCCAAGATTCCTTTTCTTGGCCCTGGCTCTACAATACAAGAAGGCAGGGTAAATTTTAGAGTCTCAACATACAACAAAATATGCTACAAAAAGAAGGAAAAACTTACCCTTGATTGATAACAAAAGGTGGCAACTTCGTGGTAGATGAGTCTCCAGATGAGGGGGGTGATTCCTGGTAATTTGAGTTAGCTGGATTGAGAGGTTGTTTAAAAAGACCATCATGTGGATGAGATGGAGTTGGACTATGAGGCAACTCGTCTTGAAGTTTTTGAGCAGCCGACTGGACATATACACTGGTTGATGGAGAATCACCCCGAAATGTTGAAGTAACAACGACCGCCTTACTCTCCTTCTTGGTGGGGGAGGATTTTGCCTTGCTAGCCGGAACTTCCCTCTTCTTTTTCCAAAACGAGGAGGAAGCTTGCAAGATTTGGGTGAACTAAATAAAAGCAAAATACTTAAATATTGGAAAGATTGTCACAAAGATAATCAGATAATATTTGAGTAAGTTTCATACTGGAGGAGCCGGATTGAGAGCAGTGAAGGGCTTCAAGCCAACTTGGTCACATACTATTTGAGTTTCCCCAAGCAACTTCTTCACAACCTTATTTATGTCGTCACCTGTCAAAATTACCGTGTTATATCTTTGAGGATAATCCACACTACCAGAATATTTTCACATAAGAGCGCTTCGGCGGCTCAGCGAGAGGATCATCCAGGATACCCAACAGCGGGTCAAGTCCACTCCAGTCATGCCTTGAGACTGGAGAGCCGCCAATTTTTGGAATAGAAAAGCAAACTTGTCACGCTCCCTTGAGAAACTTGGCCAGGAAGCTCAAAATCCACTAGGAGACGATTTGATCTATAACCCGAGAGGGGGTGTTCGTTTGCTGGGGCATTGTTTTGACAATAGAACCAAGTTGTTGTCCCCCCATTGGGATGGCAGAGGAAGCACAAAGAAAGCCGCCATTTCTTTGTCTCTGAATTGAAATACCACCTAATTCCTGGCTAGGGCCATCCGTGCACTCACTCTTGCAGTTCAAATAAAAGAATTCCTAAAAAAGTGGAACACCGGGTTCCATTTGCAAGTACACCTCACACAAGACTTGAAATTGGCAAAGGTTCGATATGGAATTAGGGTCCAAATCTTGTGGATGAAGATGAACAAAGTTAAATGCATCCCGGAAGAATGTTGACCCGGGAGGAGAAAAGCCTCTTAAAAGGTGATCTATGAAGACCATAACCTCTCCTTCATTAGGATTCGGGTGTGTCTCCCCTTGAGGAACCCGCCATCTAATTAGTTCTTTGGAGGACAATAGACTTTGGTTTACATAGTTTTGGAGTAACTCTTCTGAAACCTGTGAAGGTGCCCAATTGTAGATGGAAGTCTTCGACATGATGACATGCCTGGATATTAGTAACAAGATTGCAAAATCACCCGTGTTATAGTCAAGGATAAAACAGTACAAAAAGAAGAGGGGATAAAAGCGAAAAAGAGGGGCCCTCCACCCATATTTATAATGTTGAAGTGACAACTACAAGGCACGGGAATTGAGGAGTCACAATAAAATTTTAAAGGAATGACGCCTCAGTTTTTAGGACAAAGATGCATGCAGGGATCAATCGTGATGTCACCACGCCCGCATTTACTTTTGGCGGGCAACATCATGAGCAATCAACACAAAGAAAATTGCTAAAACAGTAAGAGCTACAAGCCGGTAACTGAAGAAGCTGAGGAAGTACAAACATAAGATAAGATCAAACCGCCTGATGGAAAAAGAGAAGATTGACATGAACAAGTTCAAGTCAACCTGGGGCCTAATGTCAAGGATATAACCCACCCTATGGGGACCGGGTCAAACCATAAGAAAACACAAGGAGATGGGTTCTAAGAATTATCCAGTAAACCGCCTTGCAGCCCAGCACCACAAGACGTCGACTTAAAGCCCAGAAGGCAGGGGACGCGAGAGACTTTACTAAACTTGGGAACCAAGATGAAGTAGAATTGTAGTAAGTCACGGGTACTTCTTCGGCCCGGACTCTGTTGTAAACTCGAGGCCTCTACCTATATATAAAGGAGAGCCCTCGAGCCAGAGAGATCAAGTAAGAAACCCTCGAGAGCTAGGTTAGTGATTCTGCATCCTTGTAATCGAGATCTCCATCAATATAGACACCAAAGTAGGACATAGGCTTTTACCTCCATTGGAGGAGCCGAACCTAGGTAAATCCGTCTCTCGGTCCCGATCAACCCCTTTGAGTCACCACACCGCGACAATGGCCTCACCGCTAAGTTCTTTCACAAGGACATCTTCCGTGACAACACCACGATAGAGAGGCTACCGACCGGGACACTAATTGGGAAATTTAGCTTGGACCACACCTTGTGAAGTATGTACCTCGGACAACTATTAAATCTCAGGCATTGGTGGAATTTATTAATGATTGGACTGAGCTACAACTCCTAGAGGAAAGGCCAAACAAGACATACTGGATGATGCATTTCGATGGATCTAGGCAACTGGATGGCTCGGGGGCAGCAGTTATTTTATCTTCTGTAGCGACCGTTTTTTTGGAAAAATAATTTCTAGAAAACAGGCCTTTATATTCACCAGCCCCAGGACTACTGTTAGTCGGTGGACACTCACTTGATACGAAGATCCCAAGAAAAATACAAAATCTGGGTTACAAGACCATGAAGGTCCATTGGTCTGGACAAGGTCTGAGGTTGACGGCGGAAGCGACTCGAGGAACCTCTAGTGCCCATGGGACTCCATTCCCACAGGAAGAGCTGACATGGATAAATTCCTATCTCGCAAGGCTGCTATCGTCGACTCCTAGGTTCCGGGGTTGACTACATCGTGCTCCTCTCGGAAAGCAATCTAGCCAAGACAAAAGCCAGGGACAAGCCAGTGAGTACTTTGAATGTACTCGCAAACCTCAAGAAAACAGATAAGTTAAAGCAGGTGAGATACATGCATAATCCACTTAATAATTCTATCGTACCCTAAGAATTAATTCACAGATGCATTTATGTAGATAAAACATTTCCACCAATGTTGTATACATAGCAAGGAAGGGTAATAATCAATTATAAGCTTGTTAATAGGGCGTCTGAGGCGACACCTTGGAAAGACAAGTAACACAAGCCACAGTCGGACGTCTTAGCGGCACCACCTAAAGCAACTTGTTAATGGAATATTACTGAACGTGCCAAAATTGGGTGTCTGGAGCGACACCACAATAAGGGCTCACATGCAAGTAATAAGAGTTGCCACGGTCGAGCAGCTAAGCGACACCACACAAAGGGCTTATATGAAAGATATAACAGTTGCCACAGTCGGGCGTCTAAGCGACACCAGAGAAAGGGCTTATATAATATCAACACTGAGTATCGAGGAGGTAGAACCGTCCCAAGGATACTCTGACAATACCATACACTACATATGATTAGTCCAAATCAGAATTTATAATAATAATAATAATAGTACTTATCATTCCGATTCATAGGATTCATCCTGTTTCAGTTTTAACTCCACCATGGACCGACACTTGACTAGTCAATCCGCCGTCCTTGATCATGGACACGGCTACTCGAATAGTTTTGAGTCTGCACAGGGTGTACTCTTTACCCACAACCCACGGGTTTCAATAGTCACTCGGACTAATCCCGCATACGGTATCTCAGAAGTAAACACTCAGAACGAGTACACACCCATTTTCCCTCCGCGAAGACCGGCCTCACCCAGGCTACGCTGCCAGGGAAAAACCATAAGATGGGGAGGCTCCAACCTCAACTAGCATGGGATCAAATTTATACCGCGCGCTACAAGGGAAGAGCTCTTCCCTCTCGGCCCCAGATCGGAAACACCCATGCCCCCTGACCGGATGACTGGATTTAGTCCAAGGCCATGGATACCTTCATCCCAGCCCTCTACTTGGTGTGTACCTCGTAATTGGATTACGACCTACTAAACCGTATTCCCTTTCGGTAAGACCTGTGGAACACGAAAGGTAAGATGACATACTCGCAAGACTCTATCTACGATCGACTTAGGTGGTTAAGTTTTCCTGGAAGGGTTAGTACCACACAACTTTGTTGAATGACATGCCTCAGAGTTACCACCATCACACCCCGACATGCCTTTACTGACCACTCTTGTCCCATGATATGTCAGCCCCATGGTCTCATATTCACCATGACAAACCTTCCTCCGAGGTTGCCAGACCAACATGGCATACGAGGCATAAGGTAGTACCCACCCACCCTTGCATCACATATATTCAACAACAAAATATCCATGACATGCACCCATGCAAAGTATGACTATATGCAAGAGTTTTTATCAACATAATGGAATCACACATTCCAATGCATCGCAATAAACATCACACATCTTAGCACAAATCAGGGTTCAAGATGCTTCCCTTGGGAGTTGAGGAGGGTGGTGTGCACCCCAAAATCTTGAAGGAATTTTCTCTCTCCAAATTCCTATTTTGAAAATAATACCATTCAACAAACAATTCCAAAACAACACATAAAAGTTGTTTTAATTTTTCTGAAATAAATCTGTAAATAAACTAGAGGAAATTTTATGGAGGTAGGAAGAAGAATCATTTGAGTTGGAGTTTTATTTAAAAAGTTGTGGCCTGTCAAAGTTTCTCGTCAAACCTGATTTTTAAATCGTTTATAAAAGAAAACGTTTCGCTAATGAATACGCTTTCCAGCATAGAAAACACATTAATTGAAACACTACAGGTTAATTACGTTTGATTAAGGCGAAGGGGTACCTAGAGGTACGTGCCTCCTCTGGAGGGAAACGCACTAGCGCGGCTGCGCCATCAAGGCCGAGGCTTGTCTCGCTGATAGGCGGGGCCCACGTGTCGGGTTTCCCCTTCCTCCTCTCGTGCACAGGGAACAGGGTCAGGGGCGAGCTCCAGCGACGCTCGCCGGCGCTAGGAGGCACCGCTCCCAGAGCTGAGCACACCACTGCGTTCACAGGTGAGGACCCCATCCTCTAGAGGGCACACGGGCTGCTGGGGAAGTTGGTGCGAGCGCCCTTTCATCCACGGTGGACCGAAGGCTCCCGCGAGCATGACATCGGCCTGTGGGTGCCATGGCGCAATTGGATGCAGGGAACAGGTTCTAGGGGCGATGGAGGAGCTAGCCGAAGCTATGGTGGGCTAAAAAGGGCTGTGGGCTGGCGGAATTGACTGGAGGTTTACTCATGGCAGTGGCGGCCGACGGCGACAAGATTGAGCACGAGGGCCCGATTGCTTTGGTAGGGAGGCTACTGGGTATGGTGCAGGTGGCTCAGTGAGCTTGGTTAGGGCTTAAATAGACGACCAAAGTCGGTTCAATAGTGCGAGGGTATAAGCACGATGACGGTGACCATTATTGCAGCACAGGGGAGGCGGGGACCTGGTCATAGGGGTTTGACGGGGAAGACGACACGGTTGTGGATGAGCACTGCTGCTGGCTACGCCTATAGGGATTTCCTTGGCAAATATGCAAAGGATTCCCCCGCGGCCTTGGAGCCTTGCGTTGGTGTTCCCTTGAAGAGGAAAGAGTTATGTAGCACAGCGGCGGTAAGTATTTCCCTCAGTTTGAGGACCAAGGTATCAATCCAGTAGGAGGATCGCGTCAAGTCACAAGTACCTGCACAAACACAAAGATCTTGCACCCAACGCTATGAAGGGGTTGTCAATCCCTTGTAGATCGTTTGGAAAGTGAGAACTGAAAGCAAAAAGTAAACAAAGAGAAGTAAAAGTAAAAGCGGAGATGATAGTTGTGAATAGATCCGGGGTCCGTAGTGTTCACTAGTGGCTTCTCTCATGAAAGCAAGTAGACGGTGGGTGAACGAATCACTGTCGAGCAATTGATAGAACCGCACAAAGTCATGACGTTATCTATGGCAATGATCATACATATAGGCATCACATCCAAAACAAGTAGACCGATACTTTCTACATCTACTACTATTACTCCACACGTCGACTGCTATCCAGCATGCATCTAGAGTATTGAGTTCATAAGAACAGAGTAACGCCTTAAGCAAGATGACATGATGTAGATGGACAATCTCAAATCTATGATGAAAGCCCATCTTGTTACCCTTGATGGCAACAACACGATGCGTGCCTTGCTGCCCCTTCTGTCACTGGGAAAGGTCACCGCACGGTATGAACCCAAAACCAAGCACTTCTCCCATTGCAAGAAATCAGCAAAGACTCAAATATAATTCATAGATAATCTGATCACAAATCCACAATTCATCGGCTCTCGACAAACACACCGCCAAAGAGGATTACATCGCATAGATCTCCATGAAGATCATGGAGAACTTTGTATTGAAGATCCAAGAGAGAGAAGAAGCCATCTAGCTACTAACTAGAGACCCGTAGGTCTGAAGTAGACTACTCACGAGTCATTGGAGAGGCAATGATGTTGATGTAGAAGCCCTCCAGCTCCAAAGTCCCCTCCGTCAGGGCACCGGGAAGGGTCTCCAGATGAGATCTCGCGGAAACGGAAGCTTGCGGCGGCGGAAAAGTGGTTTCGTGGACGCCTTGAAATTTTCTGGGATTTTAGGGAATATACAGGCCAAAGAGCTAGGGCAGGGGAGCTCCACGGAGGCCACAAGCTTGGTAGCCGCGGCCCCCCTGGCCGCGGCTACAGGGCTTGTGTGCTCCCTTTGGGCCTCCTGCCTTGGCCCTTAAGTCCCCCGATCTCCTTCTGTTGTGAAAAAATTCATTTCGGGGATTTTATTCCGTTTGGACTCCGTTCCAGAATCAGATCTGAAAAGGGTCAAAAACACAGAAAAACAGGAACTGGCACTTGGCACTGAATTAATAATTTAGTCCCAAAAATTATATAAAAGGTATATAAAACATCCAAAGTTGACAAGATAACAACATGAAACCATCAAAAATTATAGATACGTTTGAGACGTATCAAGCATCCCCAAGCTTAACTCCTGCTCGTCCTCGAGTAGGGAAGTGATAAAGAATGAATTTTTGATGCTTTCATGCTACCTAGCATATATGTCCTTTGTAACTCCTCTTATGTGACGTGAATATTCAGATCCGTTAGATTCAAAACAATAGTTTGCTATTGACGTGGAGACAATAATACTTCAAGCAAACTAGCAAGGTAATCATGAACTTTCAAAATAACAAGGCCAAAAGAAAGTTATCCCTACAAAATCATATAGTCTGGCTATGCTCTATCATCCTTGCACAACGAATGTAAATCATGCACAACCTCGGTATTGGCCAAGTAATTGTTTTCACACCTTTACTTTCTCAAACTTTTTCAACTCTCATGCAATACATGAGCGTGAGCCATGGTTTTATCACTATAAGTGGAATGGAGTGTGGTGGAGGTTGCAAGGCAAACAAGGAGAAGGTGGTCACATTGACTAGGCATATCAATGAGCTATGGAGATGCTCATCAATAGATATCAATGTGAATGAGTAGGGATTGCCATACAAATGATGCACTAGAGCTAAGAGTATGTGAAAGCTCTTAAAGAAAACTAGTGGGTGTGCATCCAACTTGCTTGCTCAAGAAGACCTAAGGTAGTTTTGAGGAAGCCCATCATTGGAATATACAAGCCAAGTTATATAATGAAAATTTCCCACTAGCTATATGGTGGTGACAAAACGAGAGACTCTCAATCATGAAGATCATGGTGCTTAATAAGCACAAGTGTGGAAAGATAGTAGCACCGTCCCTTCTCTCTTTTTCTCTCATTTTTTTGGTGGGCTCTTTGGCCTCTTTTTTTTGTGGGCATCTTTGGCCTCTTTTTGTAAATGGGCTTCGCTGGCATCTTTTATTTCCTCACATGGGACAATGCTCCATCAATGATGATCATCACACTTACAACTCAAAACTTAGAGCAATGATGACTCTATATGGAATGCCTTCGGTAGTGTACCGTGACAATGATCTACCATGGCATAGACATCAATGGAAACATCATGCTAGCTATCTTATGATCATGCAATGGCAATGTAGAAGTGGTGGCACATGTCATGGTGGTAGTTGCATGGCAATATATCTCAGAATGGCTTTGAAAATGCCATAGTAGGTAGGTATGGTGGCTGTTTTGAGGGAGGCTATATGGTAGGTTTTGTGCACCGGTGAAAGTTGCACGACTCTAAAGAAGATAATGATGGTGGAAGGTGAAAGTGCATCTAAACCATGGACTCAACATTAGTCCTGAAGAACTCATATACTTGTTGCAAAAGTTTTAGTAGTAATCGAAACAAAGCATTCAACGCATACTCCTAGGGGAAGGGTTGGTAGGTATAAACCATCGCGCGATCCCGACTGCCACACAAAGGATGACAATCAATAAACTAATCATGCTCAGACTTCATCACATAGCGGTTCACCATATGTGCATGCTACGGGAATAACTAACTTCAACACAAGTATTTCTAGATCCACAACACCTTACTAGTATAACTTCAATATTACCACAACCACAACTCAAAACTAATTGAGATGAATCAAACTTCTCTAACTACTCAATGCACATGAAGGTGGAAGTTTTCATATCCCTTTGGATAACTACCCCTTTTGAGACTACTTTCATAGCATAGATCAACTACCACGCCACGCTCTTCCGTGCTCTAAAAGGTATAAGTGAAACACATAGAGCAAAATCAACTAGCTCAAAAGATATAAGTGAAACACATGTGAGCTGAATTGTCTAACCAAAGGATATAAGTGAAGCTCGACAAAATCATGGTGAGTGCATGTCTCTCTCTCTAGGTGTGCAACAAGGAATATTGTGACACAACAAAAATAAAAGACTCCTATGATACAAGACGCTCCAAGCAAAACACATAACATGTGGTGAATAAAAATATAGCCCCAAGTAACATTACCGATGGATTGAAGACGAAAGAGGGGATGCCTTCTCGGGGCATCCCCAAGCTTAGGATTTTTCGGCATACTTGAATTAACTTGGGGTGCCTTGGGCATCCCCAAGCTTGATCTCTTGCCACTCTTTATCTCTTTGTCCATAAGAACTTCACCCAAAACTTGAAAACTTCACAACACGAAACTTAAACAGAAACTCGTGATATCATTAGTATAGGAAAGCAAATCACCACTTCCTTAGGTACTGTAGCAAACTTAAATTCTACTTATGTTGATGTTGGGTTACTGTATTTTCAATCTTCCATGGCTAATACCCCCCGATACTATCCATAGTTTCATCAAAATAAGCAACCAACTCAACAAAAACAGAATCTGTTAACAGCAGACCAGTCTGTAGCAATCTGTATACTTCGTATACTTCTGGTACTTCAATTTTTTTGAAACATTACGACAGTCTGAAGAATTGGCGTAGCAATTAGCAGCAAAAAGAATCAACTCAAAATCTCTCATAGAAAAAAATGAAAATTCTTTTCATGAGCAGAAAGTTTCTGTCTTTTCCAGCATGATCAAACAATCATCCCCAAGACTAACCATAACGGTTTCACTTGGCACAAACGCAAAAGAAACACACAAAACACAATCATAACAGAATTATGAAAGTGTGGAAAACACAAAACATAAAGAAAAACGATAGATTCGTTGGGTTGCCTCCCAACAAGCGCTATTGTTTAACGCCCTTAGCCATAAGGTGATGGAATCACGTATAGTCATCTTTGGTGCTCAAACCATAAGTAGCCCTCATCATAGATTCATAAGGAAATCTTATTTTATTTCTAGGAAAATGCTCCATGCCCTTCTTTAGAGGAAATTGAAATCTAATATTCCCTTCCTTCATATCGATGATAGCACCAATAGTCCTTAGGAAAGGTCTACCAAGAATAATGGGACATGAAGGATTGCAATCTATGTCAAGTACAATGAAATCCAAGGGTACATAGTTCTTATTTGCAACAATAAGAACATCGTTGATCCTTCCCATGGGTTTCTTGACAGTAGAATCCGCTAGATGCAAATTAAGAGAACACTCTTCAATCTCATGAAAACCAAGAATATCACATAAAGACTTTGGAATCGCGGAAACAATAGCACCCAAATCACACAAAGCATTGCATTCATAGTTTTTGATTTTGATTTTGATAGTAGGTTCCCACTCATCCTGAAGTTTTCTAGGTATAGAGACTTCTAATTCGAGTTTCTCTTCAAGAGATTTCATCATAGCATCTATGATATCTGTGATAAAGGCTTTGCTTTGGCTATAAGCATGTGGAGAGTTTTCAATGATTTGCATCAAGGAAATGCATTCAAACAAGGAGCAACTATCATAATTGAATCCCTTGAAATCCAAAGTGGGAGTTTCATTACTACCCAATATTTTGATTTCTTCTACTCCACTCTCCACACCTTTATCATCAAGATAGGGGACTCCGAATCATTGGGGCGTTTTTCAACCAAAGTGGATTCATATCCAGCCCCTTCATCAATAGGTTTGACACGCGAAAACAAAGATTCAAGAGGAGTCACACCAAGCACTTTAAGATCTTCGTGATTTGCATCACTAGAACACACCCTTTTAAACCATTCATGCTTAGCGTGAATTTGGGCGGTTCTTTCTTTGCTCTCATTCATGGAAACACACATAGATTTTAAAGTTTCATCCAAGTTAACCTTGGGAGGAGGACATCTAACTTTCAAAGCATCAATATCACAAGACATCCTATCAACGCTCTTAGCCAAATCGTGTATTTTGAGTAGTTTTTCCTCTATGGACGCATTGAAAATCTTTTGAGAGTTGATGAACTCTTTGATATTACTCTCTAAATCAGAGGGTAATTTGTTATGATTTCCATAAGTGTTGTTGTAGGAATTGCCACAATTGTTAGAAGAGTTACTAGGAAAAGGCCTAGGAACATAGTTTCCTCTAAAAGCATTGTTGTTGCCAAAATTGTTCCTACCAACAAAATTAACGTCCAAACTAGCGTTGCTACTCCTAGTCAAGGAAGATAGTGGCATGTCATTAGGATCTAAAGGAGCATTTCTACTAGCAACCAAATTCATCAACTCGTCCATCTTAGCACTAAGCGAGTTAATTTCTTCTATAACGTGTACCTTCTTGCTAGCAGGTGACCTTTCAGTGTGCCACTGAGAGTAGTTGGTCATGGTATTGTCTAGGAGTTTTGTAGCTTATTCCAAGACGTGATTTCCATGAACGTTCCACCTGAGGCGGAGTCCAAGATATTTTGAGAGGCAAAATTCAAACCAGCATAAAAGATTTGTATAATCACCCACAAACTCAAGCCATGAGCGGTACAATTTCTAATCATTAACTTCATCCTCTCCCAAGATTGTGCAACGTGTTCATGATCAAGTTGCTTGAAATTCATGATATCATTACGGAGAGAGATAATCTTTGCCGGCGGAAAATACTTGGATATGTAAGCATCTTTGCACTTATTCCAAGAATCGATACTATTTTTAGGCAAAGATGAAAACCAAGTTTTTGCACGATCTCGCAAAGAGAACGGAAAAAGCTTCAATTTAACAACATCATTATCCACATCTTTCTTCTTTTGCATATCACAAAGTTCAATGAAAGTATTAAGATGGGATGCGACATCTTTACTAGGAAGGCCAGAAAATTGCTCTTTCATAACAAGATTCAGCAAGGCAGTGTTGATTTCATATGATTCCGCACTAGTGGCGGGAGCAATCGGAGTACTAATAAAATCATTATTATTAGTATTCGAGAAGTTGCAAAGTTTGGTGTTTTCAGCCATGATGACTTCAACAAACAAACAAGAACAAAAGCAAGCAAGAAAACTGGCAAAGGAAAACGGAAAAAGGCAAATGAAAGCGGCAAAGGAGAAAGGCAAATGAAAACGGAAAATGTGAAGTGGGGGAGAGGAAAATGAGAGGCAACTGGCAAAAAAGGTAAATGCAAGAGATGAGTTTGTGACACTTACTTGGATAGATCTTGACTTGATCTCCCCGGCAACGGCGCGAGAAATCCTTGTGTTGCTCGCTACGCCTATAGGGATTTCCTTGGCAAATATGCAAAGGATTCCCCCGCGGCCTTGGAGCCTTGCGTTGGTGTTCCCTTGAAGAGGAAAGGGTGATGTAGCACAGCAGTGGTAAGTATTTCCCTCAGTTTGAGAACCAAGGTATCAATCCAGTAGGAGGATCGCGTCAAGTCACAAGTACCTGCACAAACACAAAGAGCTTGCACCCAATGATATGAAGGGGTTGTCAATGCCTTATAGATTGTTTGCAAAGTGAGAATTGAAAGCAAAAAGTAAAAAAAGCAAAGTAAAAGTAAAAGCAGAGATGATAGTTGTGAATAGACCCGGGGGCCGTAGTGTTCACTAGTGGCTTCTCTCATGAAAGCAAGTAGACGGTGGGTGAACGAATTACTGTCGAGCAATTGATATAACCGCACAAAGTCATGACGTTATCTATGGCAATGATCATACATATAGGCATCACGTCCAAAACAAGTAGACCGATACTTTCTGCATCTACTACTATTACTCCACACGTCGACCGCTATCCAGCATGCATCTAGAGTATTGAGTTCACAAGAACAGAGTAACGCCTTAAGCAAGATGACATGATGTAGATGGACAATCTCAAATCTATGATGAAAGCCCATCTTGTTACCCTTGATGGCAACAACACGATGCATGCCTTGCTGCCCCTTCTGTCACTGGGAAAGGTCACCGCACGGTATGAACCCAAAACCAAGCACTTCTCCCATTGCAAGAATCATAGATCTAGTTGGCCAAACAAAACCCAAGACTCGGAGAGACTTACAAGGATATCAAATCATGCATATAAGAAATCAGCAAAGACTCAAATATAATTCATAGGTAATCTGATCACAAATCCACAATTCATCAGATCTCGACAAACACACCGCCAATGAGGATTACATCGGATAGATCTGCATGAAGATCATTGAGAACTATGTATTGAAGATCCAAGAGAGAGAAGAAGCCATCTAGCTACTAACTACAGACCCGTAGGTGTGAAGTAGACTACTCACGAGTCATTGGAGAGGCAATGATGTTGATGTAGAAGCCCTCCAGCTCCAAAGTCCCCTCTGGCAGGGCACCAGGAAGGGTCTCCACATGAGATCTCACAGAAACGGAAGCTTGTGGCAGCGGAAAAGTGGTTTCGTGGACGCCCTGATTTTTTCTGGGATTTTAGGGAATATATAGGCCAAAGAGCTAGGGCAGGGGAGCTCCAGGGAGGCCACAAGCTTGGTAGCCGCGGGCCCCCTGGCCGCGGCTACAGGGCTTGTGGGCTCCCTGTGGGCCTCCTGCCTTGGACCTCAAGTCCCCCGATCTTCTTCTGTTCTGGAAAAATTCATTCGGGGATTTTATTCCGTTTGGACTCCATTCCAAAATCAGATCTGAAAAGGGTCAAAAACACAGAAAAAACAGGAACTGGCACTTGGCACTGAATTAATAAGTTAGTCCCTAAAAAGATACAAAAGGTATATGAAATATCCAAAGTTGACAAGATAACAACATGAAACCATCAAAAATTATAGATACGTTTGAGACGTATCAAGCACGACGAGCTGGTGGTCTTGGGGCATGCCAGGTGGCTTGATCGAGGCTGGGCACAATAGGCGGCAACGGCGGCTAGCGCTCAGGAGCGTCGGGGCTGCAGCGGACGGCAGGGGCGACAGTAGGATTGGAAGCAGGCCTTCGATGTAGAGGGGGGGGGTCCAAAGGCTAGTTGGCGCTTTGGGAGAGCTTGGGTGGCGCTGGCCACGGCAGGAGCAGACGCGGTTGCATGCGTGCTGCCAGGGAGCTTGCTGTGGTGGCTCTGCGAGGGTGCCAGAGCACGGCAGTGCCTCTGCGGGCTTGGAGGGGGTCCGGGGTGGCTCTAAAAGCGTGCAAGAGCTAGACTGTGGGGTTTAGTGGGACACGGTGTCTTGGACGTGCAAGCTGCAAAAGGCGCACTCCGGGCGTTGTGGGCACGCACCCAGCGCGCTCGACAGAAAGCCTAGCATGGTTACAGGGTTCGGGTGCTCACCAAAATCACCAGAGTGGGGTTGCTAGTCAAGCCAAACATCCTAGGCATCCTGGTTGGGGCAGTTCAGCAACTCTACAATGCAGACAAAATCCGTGCCAATTCAGTACATGAACTCAAGGTGTTCAACAGAATGTCAAGGGCACCTAGGGAGCTCCTTTGGCCACCAAAATTACCAGATCAAGATCTCCTTAGGTGTTAGTCATGATGGTAAAGTTAGTATGGCAAAAAGTTAAACTTGTTAGTGGAAAGTTTTGAGAAAGTCAATTCTCATCAGCAAGTTAAGACTATTATTACATGCATTTAAAATCCTCCAATGGGGCTCAACTCATGGACTTAAGGTTTTGGTAGGGTGTGCTACAAGCAGGAAAAATCTAAGGGCAATTAGAGCAAAGAAAAACATGGTTATAATACAAAGTACCAAACTGGACCAGAATAGAATAGTGCTTGTTTCGCTAAATTTTGGCAAAGCACTGATACGTCTCAAACGTATCTATAATTTTTGATGGTTTCATGCTGTTATCTTGTCAACTTTGGATGTTTTATTTACCTTTTGTATCTTTTTTGGGACTAACTTATTAATTCAGTGCCAAGTGCCAGTTTCTGTTTTTTCTGTGTTTTTGACTCTTTTCAGATCTGATTTTGGAATGGAGTCCAAACGGAATAAAATCCCCGAAATGAATTTTTCCAGAACGGAAGAAGATCGGGGGACTTGAGGGCCAAGGCAGGAGGCCCACAGGGAGCCCACAAGCCCTGTTACCGCGGCCAGGGGGGCCCGCGGCAACCAGGCTTGTGGCCTCCCTCGCGCTCCCCTTCCCAAGCTCTTTCGCCTATAAATTCCCTAAAATCCCAGAAAAAATCAGGGCATCCACGAAAACACTTTTCCGCCGCTGCAAGCTTCCGTTTCCGCGAGGTCTCATCTGGAGACCCTTCCCGGTGCCCTGCCGGAGGGGACTTTGAAGTTGGAGGGCTTCTACATCAACATCATCGCCTCTCCAATGACTCATGAGTAGTCCACTTCAGACCTACGGGTCCGTAGTTAGTAGCTAGATGGCTTCTTCTCTCTCTTGGATCTTCAATAAAAAGTTCTCCATGATCTTCATGGAGATCTATCCGATGTAATCCTCTTTGGCGGTGTGTTTGTCGAGATCCAATGATTTGTGGATTTTTGATCAGATTATCTATGAATTATATTTGAGTCTTTGCTGATTTCTTATATGCATGATTTGATATCCTTGTAAGTCTCTCCGAGTCTTGGGTTTTGTTTGGCCAACTAGATCTATGATTCTTGCAATGGGAGAAGTGCTTGGTTTTGGGTTCATACCGTGCGGTGACCTTTCCCAGTGACAGAAGGGGCAGCAAGGCACGCATCATGTTGTTGCCATCAAGGGTAACAAGATGGGCTTTCATCATAGATTTGAGATTGTCCATCTGCATCATGTCATCTTGCTTAAGGCGGTGCTCTGTTCTTATGAACTTAATACACTAGATGCATGCTGGATAGCGGTCGACGTGTGGAGTAATAGTAGTAGATGTAGAAAGTATTGGTCTACTTGTTTTGGACGTGATGCCTATAGATATGATCATTGCCTTAGATAATGTCATGACTTTGCGCGGTTCTATCAATTGCTCGATAGTAATTCGTTCACCCACTGTCTACTTGCTTTCATGAGAGAAGCCACTAGTGAACACTACGGCCCCCGGGTCTATTCACAACTATCGTCTCCACTTTCACTTTTACTTTGCTTTGTTTACTTTTTTCTTTCAGTTCTGACGTTGCAAACAATCTATAAGGGATTGGCAACCCCTTCGTAGCGTTGGGTGCAAGCTCTTTGTGTTTGTGCAGGTACTTGTGACTTGACGCGATCTTCCTACTGGATTGATACCTTGGTTCTCAAACTGAGGGAAATACTTACTGCTTCTGTGCTGCATCACCCTTTCCTCTTCAAGGGAACACCAACGCAAGGCTCCAAGGCCGCGGGGGAATCCTTTGCATATTTGTCAAGGAAGTCCCTCTAGGCGTAGCCAGCAGTAGAAGGACCTCTGACGCCATTGCCGGGGAAGGTCTTTTGTTGCCGTAGCAAGCACACAGTTGGGTTTTTTGCATAAAAATGGTCTAAATGAATTCCTTAAGATCTACTGTTTTTATAGAATTTTTGAAAGAGTAAATATAGGGGTTGTAGTTAAAAACACCAAGTGGACCAGAATAGAAAAGAAGAAGGTAAGCTCAAATTTTCCAAAAAACTTGGATAATTTTTTGCATAAAATAGATTCAGGGACATCACATGTCACCTACAGTTTTTTGTTGAATTTTTAGAGGAATATATCAAGAGGTTGCAGTGTAAAAGAGACCCTTAAGGAAATTAAAAGTCATTTTTGAATAATAGAAATTTTGGCAAAATTATTTATGAAAAGAGTCTCCAATGAATTTGTGAGACGAAAAGAATTTTTTTGATGCAAGAACTCAAGTCCCAACATGATTTTCAAAAACTTCTACTTGGAGAAGTTTATAATTAGGGAAAAGGAGTGGTTCAAAAATCAATTGAAAACCCAGAAATTCAGATTTTAAACAAACACGACCAAATTAAAAGAATACTCCCATTAAATAAGGAATTAAAATTATCTCAAGTAAGGACTCAAGCACTAATGATCTTTAAGATGCCATTTGAAAAGAAAAGTTTTTGGAAAGTGGTTTTGAAAGAGTCACGAAGAAAATTATTTATCAAAAAAATTATTCTAGGAAATATTTTAATTTATAAAAATGTGATTAAATTTTTGGGTTGTGACATCTTACCACGAGGTGAAATATTCTGTTGCGTTTTATGGCTCATGTTCCCTTGTACTAATAGTGCAGTTGAGTATGAAGCGTTCCTCCATGGGCTCCACATGGCTAAGGAAATGAACTTAAGTCATGTCAAATGTTTGGGCGATTTAGTTTGGTGGCTCAGCAAGTATTGGGTACCTTAGATTCAAAGGACCCTCTCATGGAGGGTTATCGACATGTAGTCATCATCATTGCATGTCTTTTTAGGGTTACCAGATCGATCATATTGATTGTCGGCTTAACGAGGCTGCATATGCTTTATCACGCTTAGGCTCTGAGCATAAGCCGGTTCCTCCCAATGTGTTACTCGATGTCCTTCATAATCCTTCCGCCAAGTTGCCATCAGAGCAAGATATGGCTATTCCTGATTCGTAAACACAATTGGTGGAGGCTCTTCATGCAATTCCTGATCGGATAGTTCCCTACCTAGCTTATCTCACTCGCCGTGAGCTCCCACATGAGGAAATCATCGACCGACAGATTATGAGACATTCCAAGTCCATGACTATTGTCAATGGCGAGTTACACCGGTGGAGTATTACAAGCGTGTTTCAACGTTGCGTTTCTCCTGAAAAAGGTCGGGAGATTATCCATGACACCCATGCACGTGATTGTGCTCATCATGCCAGCTCAATATCCCTGGTGGCCCAAGATTTTAGTCACAATTTTTATTGGATGACGTCTCATGCAGACACCAAGGAAATAGTGTGCAAGTGTGGCGATTGTCAGAAATTTGCACGACATGCTCATGTACCGGCTCAAGAATTACAAATCATTTCAACCTCTTGGCCATTTGCAGCATGGGGGCTAGACATGCTCGGTTCGTTTAAGCAATCTTGAGATAAGAAGACTCACGTTCTCGTGGCGGTTGATAAGTTCACCAAGTGGGTTGAGGCATAGCCAATTAGTAATTGTGATGCTGAGACAAGAGTGAATTTTTTGAAAAATCTTATCTTTTATTTTTGGTATCCACACAACATCATCATTGATAATGGCACAAATTTATCCAAGGGGGAAATGGAGCAATTCTGTCAATATGAGCATATCCGTCTTCATTTAGCCTTGGTTGCACATCCACAGTCCAATGGACAAGCTGAGCAAGCAAATCAGGAGATACTATGTGGGATTAAACCCACGCTTATGGTTCCTCTTGAATAAACTCCTGGATGTTGAGTCGAGGAACTCCTCGTAGTAGTCTGGAGCATACGAACTACCCCCAATAGATCTACATGCTATACACCGTTCTTTATGGTCTATGGAGCCGAAGCTATTTTGTCAAGTGATATCCGTCATGACTCCCCCAGAGTTGCTGCTTATGTCGAAGCTGGTAATGAACAAGTTCGTCAGGAATCCCTAGATGCGTTGGAGGAGGAACGCGATCTTGCAGCAACATGATCAACTATCTATCAACACGGCCTATGTTGCTACCAGAGTCGTAGAGTTCGCAGTCAGACTTTCCAGGAAGGTGACTTAGTGCTCCGTTTGATTCAAGGCCAAACATGCATGCATAAGTTTTTGCTATCATGAGAAGGGCCTTTTGTCATTAGCAAGAACCTCAACAATGGGTCATATTACCTGGTTGACATATGTGAACACAATAAGTCACACATCTCTGAAGAGGAGACCAACATACCTTGGAATATTGCTCATCTTCGGCCTTATTATACTTAGAGCCACTAGCTCCAACTCATTAATTGTACATACCTATGTATATACCTTTGCGTTCAATACAATAAAGTCGGCATCCCTGAAACTCGAGGTCTTTGTTGTTTCATCTCAAAAAACGTGCATGAGTCTTTATTCCTTGATCATAAGTCACTTGGGGGCTCCCAACTCATCGAGTTAGCCTTTAATATCCCTCTTGACCCGGCTAAAATGCCACTATCAAACTTGGTTAAACCTGTCTATTTGCAAGATGCTACTTTGAAAAGGTGACCTTGTGTACTCTTGATAAGTTAATCCATATGGACCCTGAACTTATCCAGGTTAAAACACCGCTCGAGTCATGTGAGAGCCGGCTTCCAGAGAGCGTGGATAAACCATAGGCTATCACGCCAGCTTCATCGAAGAAATACTAGAGCCTCGAAATCTAGTCTCCATACTGAGCCTCAAAATCCGACTTATAAATCATGCAACTTATTTTCAAATTATACATATTTTTTCTATCCTGATTTGCAGGTATAGTTTTCCCTTTATTTTTCCAGGTTAACAATAGACATCCGGGTTAATTTAGCCTCTCAAAATGATGGCGTACTGGATGACATGATGAGAAATTATTCTCCTTGGTATAATTATCAAGGACTTTTGTTAAAATATCAGGTTCACCCCATCTTGCCCGGCTTATGATAAATGCCAAACAACTGGCTTGTTGAAGAAGAACAAAAGTGTAAGACAAGCATACAAAACAGTTGCAATAGACGACTCATTAGTTTCAGGGAATAACACATCATCAGTAGAAAGTGCTCGATGGCAGAACATTTGGCTCATTATTTCAACTACTCATATTACAAGCCCCCTTGGGTTACAAAATCAACAAAGTTTTCTTGAGTAAGAACTACTCCTGCGCGCCGAATTTCGCATCATCCGGGTGGACGTCCTACTATTGGTCTTCTTCACCAGAGGCTTCTGGGTCACTTTGTGCTCTCATCTTGCTCCATCTGGAGGTATTTTGGAATCCACTAGGTAGTTGACAAAGCTTGGAAAATTTAACCCTCATGGGTGATAACAGATGCATCGACATTAGGAGTAAAGGTTTTAATACGGCGTGGTGGAGTCAGCTCAATTGGTTTGTACTCACACGGGTTGATGCGTTTGTTCTCATTGGTGTAGCCGATTTGGTATTTCGACAAGTCAAGCTCTTCAGAGAGTTGAGTCACCAACATCTGTGTCTCGTTCATACAACGTGCATAGTCTTCTCGAGTGAACTCTAAGCCATTGAGGTTGAACTCTGGAAATGCGCCTTCCATTTCAGCCAGCTCCATCTCACGCAAATAATCCTTCGGACGACCAAGCGTCGAGTAGGCCCCAACACGAGCTGTTGATTTCTTCAACTCCTCGATCCGCTGAAGAATTGTTAACAAGTCATTAAGCATGATTTTGAGCCGCGTAGGAGTCTTTTCAACATTTGAAACTCTACCTTTAATGCATAAACACATCTTGTGAACATCTGTTCTAAGTATGTGAATATGGCTTTCAACTTTACTATTGGCTGTAGGCACAATGTTGCCACGCCTTCTTACTGCACAACAAAATTACACATTCGTAAAAGTGGCAGGTCATTTAACTCGGATTATGACTATGTAGATACTATAAGCGTACCAAAGATGGCAAGAGTCATATTGGTGATATGCTGCTTCAAAGTTTCCAGCTCTTCCTTGATACGTCTCCAACGTATCGATAATTTATGAAGTATTCATGCCATGATTGCCTATGTTTAGATTACTTTTATATGGTTTTAATGCACTTTTTATGATTTATTTAGAAGTAACCCGAACTTACGTTGTTTTTAGCAGAATTACCAAGGTGTTGTTTTTGTGTAGAAAATGAAAGTTCTTGGAATCACCCAAAACTTTTAATTTTTTTCTAGAGGAAATAAGCAATATTGGAGCAAATAACCACTGGAGGGGAGCCACTAGTGGGCTAAAAGCCAACAGGGCACGCCCCCTAGGTCGCACCCCGATGGCTTGTGGGCCCATATGGCTTCGTTTGGCGTGATTCCAATGCTGAAAAATCTTATATATACCAGAAACTCCAGAAATAAAGAGAGAACTTCTCCTCTGCTGATACGTCTCCAACGTATCTATAATGTTTGATCATTCCATGCTATTATATTATCTGTTTTGGATGTTTTATATGCATTAATATGCTGTTTTATATTATTTTTGGGACTAACCTATTAATCTAGAGGCTAGTGCAAGTTTCTGTTTTTTCCATGTTTTTGAGTATTGCAGATAAGGAATATTAAACGGAGTCCAAAGGGAAGAAAATCTCTGGAAAGATTTTTCTTGGACCAAAAGACACCCATGAGACTTGGAGTAGGGGGCACGACATCTGCCGGGAGGCCACAAGATTGCATGGCGCGTCCTGAGGGGGGGGGTGGCTGCGCCCCTGGCTTGTGGCCCCCCTGCAGGTCACCTAACCCTATTCTTTGGCCTATAAATTCCCAAATATTCCCGTATCACCAAAAAGAGCCACAAAAATACTTCTACGCCGCCGGGAGCCTCTGTTCCCGAGAGATCCAATCTGGGAGCCTTTTCCGGTAATCTGTCGGAGAGGGAATTGATCATGGAGGGCATGTACATCAACTCCATTGCCCCTCCGATGATGTGTGAGTAGTTCACCACAGACCTATGGGTCCATAGCTAGTAGCTAGATGGCTTCTTCTCTCTCTTTGATCTTCAATACCATGTTCTTCATGATCTTCATGGAGATCTATCCGATGTAATACTCTTTTGCAGTGTGTTTGTCGAGATCCAATGAATTGTGAGTTTATGTTCAGATTATCTATGGATAATATTTGAGTCTCATCTGAATTCTTATATGCACGATTTCATATCTTAGCATCCCTCTTCGAATTATTGGTTTGGTTTGGCCAACTAGATTGGTAATTCTTGCAATGGGAGAAGTGCTTAGTTTTGGGTTCAATCTTGCGGTGTCCTCACCCAATGACAAAGTAGGGGTAGCGAGGCTCGTATTTTATTGTTGCCATCAAGGATAAAAAGATGGGGTTTTCATCATATTGCTTGAGTTTATCTCTCTACATTATGTCATCTTACTTAATGCGTTACTTTGTTCTTAATGAACTTAATACTCTAGTTGTAGGTAGGAGTCGGTCGATGTGTGGTTTAATAGTAGTAGATGCAAAATCGTTTCGGGCTACTTGATACGGACGTGATGCCTATATGCATAATCACTGCCTTAGATATCTTCATAATTGTTTGCTTTTCTATCAATTGCTCGACAGTAATTTGTTCACCCACCGTATTATTTTCCTTTATGAGAGAAGCCTCTAGTGAAACCTATGGCCCCCGGGTCTATTTTCCATATTATATTTCCAGATCTATAAACCAAAAATACCAAAAATACTTTGTTGCAATTTATTTACTTTTGTTTCACCATCTTTTATATCTATCTCTATCAAATCTCATCCTTGCAAATAACTTTGAAGGGATTGACAACCCCTTTATAGTGTTGGGTGCAAGTGTTTGATTATTTGTTTAGGTACTACTATTGATGCCTTGCTTGTTCCTCCTACTGGATTGATACCTTGGTTCTCAACAAACCGAGGGAAATACTTATATACTTTGCTGCATCACCCTTTGCTCTTCAAGGGAAAACCAACGCAAGCTCAAGAGGTAGCATCTGCCGCCGCAACTCTCTGTATCAATGAAAAACCAATCTTGAGATGTTCCAGTACCCTGCAGGAGAGGGGAAATCATCTCCGGTGGCCATCTTCATCATCCCGATGGAGGCCATGACAAGGAGGGAGTAGTTCACCCTTGGGTCTGAGGTTTTGTGCCAGTAGCTATGTGTTTAATCTCTCTCTCTCTCGTGTTCTTGAGATGTCATGATCTTTATGTATCACTGGCTTTGCTAATATAGTTGGATCATATGGTGTTTGTTCCTTGCTATAGTTGTGATGAATTGAACCTTTCACTTTGAGATCTTGTTATGTTCGATTGAATATTGGTGAGAACACTTGATGTATGTGTTGCATGCGGATACCCATAGTGACATTAGGGTATTCAAGTGATTCACTTGATATATGTTATTGCATCAACTTGCGGATTGCGGTGACCTTGGGGAACTATGCATAGGAGTTGATTATATGTTTTCATACTATGTTCTCCGATAGAAATCTTGGGGCGCTCCTTGAAGTTCTTTGTGTTGGATTGAATATGAAGAATCTGAAATTGTTTGATGCATGTCGTATAATTAGCCCACAGATACTTTAGGTGACATTGGAATATCTAGGTGACATTAGGGTTGATTTATATGTATGATGGGTGTTATTTTAGTACGAACTCTAGGACTGTTTGTGACACTTATAGGAATAGCTCAAAAGATTGATCAGAAAGAATAACTTTGAGGTGGTTCTACTACCTACACAATTTCATCTACTTGTTCTGTGCTAGATAGGAACTTTGGAGTGGTTCTTTGTTGCATGTTGAGGGATGGTCATATGATTCTACTATGTTAGCATTGTTGAGAGATTACACCAGTGAAAGTATGAACCCTAGGCCTTATTACCAAGCATTTATACAACATTTAGGTCGTTATTTTATACTTTCTACCTTGCTGTTTTTATATTTTCAGATTACAAAAACCTATATCTACTATCCATACTACACTTCTATCACCATCTCTTCGCCAAACTAGTGCGCCTATACAATTTACCATTGTATTGGGTGTGTTGGGGACACAAGAGATTTTTTGTATTTGATTGAAGGGTTGTTTGAGAGAGCCCATCTTCATCCTACACCTCCCATGGATTGATAAACCCTAGGTCATCCACTTGAGGGAAAATTGCCACTGTCCTACAAAACTCTACGCTTGGAGGCCCAACATAGTCTACAAGAATAAAGTAAGCCATTTTGTGGCGTCGTTGCCGGGGAGGTGAGTGCTTGAAGGTATATCTTTAGATCTTGCAATTAAATCTTTTAGTTTGTTGTTTTCACTAGTTTGGTTTTGGAAAAGAAAAGTACAAAAATGGAGTTTAGGTTGCCTCATTTGCATCGTCTCTTTAATGTCTTTCGTGAAAATGATAGTTCGGAAAATTGTGCTCTATTGGTAGAGGAAGAATTCATATGAATGCTTAATGTGAATTCCTTGAATAATGAGCATGATAGTAATATTGTTAGTATGAATTCTCTGAATATCCATGGTGCTAATGATGATTCACTAGTCATGATAAAAAGATTTCCTATAAGCATGTCAATTTTTGTGGAGTGAATAAAATTTTCAAAGGCATGCCATATAGGGATGATAGATTTTGTAAGAAGCATAAACAAGATCAAACTAATTGGTGGCTTAAAGTGATAGATGAATTTTCCACAAGATTATGCTCTCTTCACCCCCATTACTTGTGAAATTTGCAACAAGGTTGGCCATCTTCATTTCCAATGCATGTATTTTCTTGATCGAACTGTTTCCAAATATTGTGATAATTTGATCTCCCATGAACTCTATAACGAACTTTGTTTATTTTTGGAGTGTGAAGAATTCTCACATAAAAATGATTGGTTTGGTATTTTCCTTATCACTAAGAATAATGAAACTAATCTACAAGAAATCTATATGTTTTCCATAGTGAATTGCAATGAGAATGCTTATATTGCCAACTATAGAAAGAATGAGAAACCAATAGAATATAAAATTAATACTAATGAAAGGGTAAAGGTCTCCCAATACCCTTGTATTGTTTCTCGTAATGAATCAGGTTGCAAGGAGGATCTTCCCATCGAACTAATCTCTTCAATAAGAAGCTCAAAAAATTACTTAAACCCACGCAAAAGGTGGTAAAAGAGAAGAAGAAGAGAGGAAAAGGTAAAGGTAAAAAGGTACCCCTCTCAAATAATGTTGCTCCTATCATTGTTGAGAGTGAATATGAAAGTAGTATGGATGATGATACACTTGATGATTATTTTGTTATGCCTACTACTTGTTGTAATGAGGATGATTGGGAAGGCAATGATACTCCTGATAATATTGAAAATCTTTTTGGCACCAATGTGGAAAATTGTGATGATAACAATTTTTACACTATTGGTGATATTCCTGCTATTGATGATTATGCTAATGATATGCAAACCCACAAACTTGGGGATGCTATGCTTGATGAGAATGCCATATTTGATAATATATTTGCTGCAATTGATGTGTGTCCCAAGCTTGGGTATGCTATGCATAATGAAGATGATCTTTTAGCCCCCCTACTTTAATTGATCATTTTTTATTATGATTACATGCCTCGTATTTAGGATGATTGCAATTTTTATCAAAGTGGGTTTGGAAGAGTGTCCACTCTAGGTACTAATTATCCCACTATTTTGGAGGGTTTTTAATCTTATTATTCAACTTTCTAGGGGGAGTTCTTGTTTATTTATTTTCGTATTATGCAGGACCGTGCATCCTTTCTACCAGCCTCTCTCGTGAAATGATAAGTGAATAAATACTCATCTTGAGAATAACCCGCTTAGCATGGAAGATAATGACCACCCCCATTGCTCCATGAGCGGTACAAGCACACAAAACGGTTGTTTATTTGAAGGTTTTAGAGGTGGCACATGAAAATTTACTTGGAATGACAGTGAAATACCATATATAGGTAGGTATGGTGGACTCTCATGGAAGAAACTTGGCTCAAGGATTTGGATGCACAAGTGGTATCTCTACTTTGTACAAAGTTTTGGCTAGCAAAAAGGTTCTAAACAAGCACCACATGTTGGAGGATCCATAACAATATAATTTCTATTCAAATATATCCAAACATAACCATTACATTGTCTTCCTTGTCCAAATTCAACTATTTGATCAAGTTTGAAAATAGTTAATTGGTATTCACGATCATAAAAGATGTCCAAGAAATATATTTGTATGTGAAATTTCTCTTTCTTATACTAGTCATTCATGAATTGCTTGTATGACCAATATTGTGATTGTCAAACTTCAATAGATTTTAATTTGTAAACCAGATGTGAAGCTACTACTAAGCATAAAGCACATTCATAATTTCATATTTATGACATTTCGTTCGATCATAAATTACTCTTAGGATATAAGTGAAGCACAAGAGAAAACATCAAACTACTCTCAAAAAGATATAAGTGAAGATCAATGAGTAGTCAAACAATTAAGTAGCTATGTGAGCACTCTCTCTGAATAAAGATTTCCATGTATGATTATTTTATTCAAACAGAAAACTAAATAAAAAGGCACTCCAAGAATATCACATATCATGTGGACAAATAAGAAGTTAGGATCAACATAGGCTAACCGATAGTTCTTGACGAAGAGAGGTGGGATGCCTAGCACCCCCAAGCTTAGATGATTGATACTTCTTGTAATATTTAAATTGGGGGTGCCTTGGGAATTCCCAAGCTCAGTTTCTTGCTTCTCCTTATTCTTATCATATTGGCATCTCACCCAAAACTTGAAAACTTCAATCACACAAAACTTAACGTAACTTTGTGAGATGGGTTAGTATGATAAATATAGATCATTCACTTAGGTAATGCCAAAACAAGATTAATAATTGTTCTCATATAGTATCTACTGTATTCTATCATTCCCATAATTTATATCACTCAATCTAAGCTATGGAAACACTGAAACAAGCAAACTATGCATGCAAAACAGAATATGTAAAAAATAGTACAATCTGTGAAGATCTAAATGAACACCATACTTTGCTCACTCTAAAAATTATGTAAAATTAGGAAAATGCATAGAATTTTCATACCAAAACTGTGTAAATTTTTTTAAAAAATTGATGCTCTAGTAAAATCAGAGAAATTTTGCACTCGACGTAAAAGTTTTTGTTTTTGCACAGAATCAAACAAGCAAGTATCCATATTATCCCAAAGGCTTTACTTGGCACATTATTGAAATTAACGACACAAAACATGATTAATACAGTAGATTAATCATGTGAGAACACAAAAATAGGAAGTACAAGTGTGGGGTTGTCTCCCAACAAACGCTTTTTAATGCCTTTTAGCTAGGCATGATGATTTCAATGATGCCCGTATAAAAATTAGTAATTGAGGCATGCTAGAGAGCATCATGAATCACATGATAAGAACATTTAAGTATAACCCACTTCCTATGCATAGGTATTTTTCAAGCAAACAATTTATTGTAGCAATAATCAACTTGCATAGGAATCCAAAACAAGCATGACTTCAAAAATTTGAACACGCAGGGAGGAAACTTGATATTATTGCAATTCCTACAAGCATATGTTCCTCCCTCATAATAATTTTCAGTAGCATCATGTGACATCCTCAACTTTTGCTACAGTAATGTATGTAATTAATCTATAGTGATCCCACGCTAATGATGCCGCATCATCGTGATTTCTATCGTCGTTCTCGCGTTAGTTTGAAACCGAGTCAAATTCGAAATTTAAAAATAAAGTCAAACGAGGAAAGCTTTGGAATGCGAAAATAAAAATGTTGGAGGAGTTATAAAAATTCCCTAATAAATTATAGAAGTG
The DNA here is from genome assembly GCF_904849725.1 of Hordeum vulgare subsp. vulgare. NCBI lineage: Eukaryota > Viridiplantae > Streptophyta > Magnoliopsida > Poales > Poaceae > Hordeum > Hordeum vulgare. The sequence continues at coordinate 563,464,517 of NC_058524.1, read as the reverse complement.
AATTAGGCATTTCTGAAGTTATTTAAAACCCTATATATTTAAAACAGAAACTATATAAAATAATAATAATAAAAGAAAGTTAAAAAACCGAAAAGCCCCGGCCCAACTAGGCCAAATGGCCCACCCGGCCACACCCCCATTCGGCCCACCCACCTGGGGGTATAAGACCCCCATGGGGGAACCCTAGCGCCTCCACCGCTCCTCTCCCCGCCGTCAGAGACGAGGGAAACCCCCTCGTCACCCCTCGCCACCTACCCCACGTCGCCCCATGATACGTCTCCGTCGTATCTACTTTTCCGAACTCTTTTACCCTTGTTTTGGACTCTAATTTGCATGATTTGAATGGAACTAACCCGGACTAACGCTGTTTTCAGCAGAATTGCCATGGTGTTGTTTTTGTGCAGAAATAAAAGTTCTTGGAACGTCCTGAAAATTTACGGAGATTTTTTCTGGAATAAAAGAAAAATACCTGCGCAAAGATCCACCAGAGGGGGCGTGCCAGTGGGCCACAAGCCCACATGCCGCGGCCACCCCTATGGCCGCGCCGTGCAGGATTGTGGGGCCCACGTGGCACCAACGCCCCCAAACTCACCTCTATATATTCTGTTTCGTCTGGAAAAAAATCAGAGAGAAGGTTTCATCGCGTTTTGTGATACGGAGGCGCCGCCACATCCTGTTCTTCATCTCGAAGGCAGATCTGGAGTCCGTTTCGGGCTCCGGAGAGGGGAAATCGTCACCATCATCATCATCAAGCTTTCTCCATCGATAATTCCATGATGCTCTTCATCGTTCGTGAGTAATCTCATCGTAGGCTTGCTGGACGGTGATGAGTTGGATGAGATCTATCATGTAATCGAGTTAGTTCTTGACGGGGATTGATCCCTAGTATGCACTATGTTCTAGATTAATGTTGCTACTACTTGGCTATGCTTAATGCTTGTCACTAGGGCCCGAGTGACATGATTTCAGATCTGAACCTATTATGTTGTCGCCAATATATGTGTGTTTTAGATCCTATCTTGCAAGTTGTATTCACCTACTATGTGTTATGACCCGGCAACCCCGGAGTGAAAATAGCCGGAACCACTCCCGGAGATGACCATAGTATGAGGAGTTCATGTATTCACCGCGTGTTAATGCGTTGGTCTGGTTCTTTATTAAAAGGAGAACCTTAATATCCCATAGTTTCCATTAGGACCCCGCTGCCACGGGAGGGATAGACAATAGATGTCATGCAAGTTCTTTTCCCTAAGCACGTATGACTACATACGGAATACATGCCTACATTAGATTGACGAACGAGAGCTAGTTACATATCTCTCCGTGTTATAGCTGTTACATGATGAATCACATCCGTCATACTCATCCATCACCGATCCACTGCCTACGAGTCTTTTACTACTGGTTCTCGCTATGTTACTTTTCCTAGGCTTGTCCCTTGCTATAAAAGGGATTGGACCACTTTGCTGCTGCTCTCACTTTGCTGCTACTGTTGCTACTGCTACCGCTGTTCCTTGCTACTCCGCTGCTACTTGTTGCAAGACTTTTCTGGGGCCGTAGCCGGGGAAGCATTCTTCTCAAGAATAATCCCCCGTCAACGTGCTGACGCCATTGATACAACAGTTAGGAATAGTCTGCCGTCAACAGATCGTTTCTAGCACCGTTGCTGTCATACTACTTTGCTACTGATACTTTGCTTGCAGACACTAATCTTTCAGGTGTGGTTGAATCTGACACATGCAGCTGCTAATACTTGAGAATATTCTTTCGTTTCCCGTCTTGGTGAATCAACAAATTTGGGTTGAATACTCTACCCTCGAAAACTGCTGCGATCCCATACGCTTGTGGGACATCAAGGCTTTTTCTGGCGCCATTGCCAGGGAGGCACATCTATATTCTCTGAGTCACTTGGGATTGACGTCTGCTGATCACTATGAGGAATCCGAAAGATCCAAGAACTAAAATCTTGCCTTCCATTACGAGGAGAGGTAAGGAATTGCCATCTAGCTCTGCACTTGATTCACCTTCAGTTATGAGTAAGTTTGCGACATCACCTCCTGCTAGAAATCTTGATATGTCGCCTGTGCTTGATGATGCTATGCTTGATACTATGCCTGATGATGCTATGCTTGATACTACTTTGCCACTAGGTGCCCTTGATGCACATATTGCTAGAGTTGCTGCTAGATGTGATGATACTTCTGAAACTGCTGATACTATTGAAGTAGAACCTGCTACTATGCCTGAATTGCCTGTTATGCCTGATACGCGTTATGTTATGGAGGGAGAGATAGCTAAGAATTTTCTTGCGTGTAAGGATAGCTATGATGTTGAGAAACTTCTCCGCAAGTGGAAAGAAAAATCTCTGAACGCTAGGATGAAATACGACCCGAAGTTTGCTACTTCGCCTATCTTTGTGACCGATAAGGACTATAAATTCTCTGTCGACCCTGAGTTAATCACTCTGGTCGAATTTGACCCTTTTCACGGTTATGAATCTGAAACGGTTGTAGCCCATCTTACCAAACTGCACGATATAGCCACCCTATTCACTAGTGAGGAAAAGATCCGCCAGTACTATATGCTCAAGCTGTTTCCTTTCTCGCTAAAGGATGATGCTAAGACCTGGTTCACTTCTCTTGCTCCTGGTTGTGTGCGTAGCCCCCAGGATATGGTCTACTACTTCTCTAAAACATATTTCCCTGCCCATAAGAAGCAAGCTGCCTTGCAGGAAATATACAAGCTCAAGCTGAAGAAGAGAGTCTCCCACAAGCTTGGGGGAGGCTCATCCAGCTACTGAATGCTTTGCCTGATCACCTTCTTGAGAAGAACGAAATACTTGATATTTTCTATAATGGACTTACCGATGCTTCCAAAGACCACTTAGATAGTTGTGCCGATAGTGTTTTTAGGGAACGAACTGTAGAACAAGCTGAGATTCTACTCAATAACATCTTGTGCAATGAGAATGCTTGGACTATTCCCGAACCACCTCCTAAGCCAACTCCAAAGAAAAGAGGTATTCTATTCCTCAGTCCTGAAGATATGCAAGAAGCCAAGAAGTCTATGCGAGAGAAAGGCATTAAATTTGAAGATGTCAAAAATCTACCACCTATCAAAGAGATCCATGGTCTCGATAACCCGATACAGGTAGTAGAAGTAAATTCTCTGCGTAGGTTTGATGAGAGTGATATTCCTTTTGATAAACCTGCTAGCTTATGCCCGGATGAATTTGATAACTTTGTTGCCAAACAACAGAGTTTCAGTGATTATGTTAGCAGACAATTGGAACAGAATGCTCGTATGCTTAGTCATTTAAGTGCTTGTGTGGACAGAAACGTCAACGATCTTAAGCTTCTGAGTAAACATGCCTCTATGGTTACTACTCAGGTAGAACAAGTACTTAAAGCTCAGAATGACTTGCTGAATGAGTTGAATGACAATTCCGTTAGAGGCGTCACTAGAGGCGGTAGAATGACCCAGGAACCTTTGTATCTTGAGGGTCATCCAAAGAGAATTGAACAAGATTCTCAAGGAGTTAGCACTGATGCACCTAGTCATCCTAGAAAGAAGAAGAAAGATGATAGGAACCTGCACGCTAGCAACCCTGTCGCTACTACACCTGAGAGTCCAAACGATGCCTCTGTCTCTGATGCTGAAACACAATCTGGTGATGAACATGAGCCTAATGATAATATCAATAGTTATGTTCATGAAGATGCTCAACCTAGCAATGAAAAGGATGTGGAGATTGAACCTAGTGTTGATCTTGATAACCCACAGCCTAAGAATAAGAGATACGATAAGAATGACTTCACTGCTAGGAAGCACATTAAAGAAAGGGAACCATGGGTTCAGAAACCCATGCCCTTTCCTCCCAAACCATCCAAGGAAAAGGATGATGAGGATTTTGAGCACTTCGTTGAAATGATTAGACATGTCTTTCTACAGATGCGTTTGACAGACATGCTCAAGATGTCTCCGTATGCTAAGTACATGAAAGATATTGTGACTAATAAGAGGAGGATACTTGATCTTGAGATCTCCGCCATGCTTGCTAACTATACCTTCAAGGGTGGAACTCCTAAGAAACTAGGTGATCCCGGTGTGCCCACTATACCTTGCTCCATTAAAGGCAACTATGTTAGAACTGCGTTATGCGACCTTGGAGCCGGTGTTAGTGTTATGCCTCTCTCTCTTTATCGTAGGCTTGAACAGGATAAGTTGACACCCACTGAAATCTCTCTGCAAATGGCCGACAAATCAACTGCTTTCCCTATCGGCATTTGCGAGGATGTGCCTGTTGTGGTTGCTAACACCACTATCTTAACAGACTTTGTTATCTCCCCCGAGGACGATGCCATGGCTGTCATCCTCGGAAGACCCTTTTTAAACACTGCAGGGGCTGTTATAGATTGCAACAAAGGCAATGTCACTTTCCACGTCAACGGTAATGAGCATACGGTGCACTTTCCAAAGAAACAATATCGAGTACATTGCATCAATGCTATCGAAAAGACTTCATCGATTCTTATTGGGAGCTTTGAATGCCCTATTCCTCGTGTCAAGATGAAGTATGATTTGCTTGTTGGGGAGATACACATCCCCATTGAGGTTACCTTGTGACTATTCGAAAATTCTCCGTCTTCTTTTGCGATTCGAGAAAGTTTTGTCGAGGGGATTTGATCAACCCCATTGACGGATTTCTTTCGATGACCATGAGATGGGTGAATCAAGGAGTCACAAACCTGTGTTCCAAGCTTTCACTTTAGGTTGCTTAGAAGAAAAATGATAGATTTAGTTTAGTTTTCCCTGTTTTTTGTTTTACCGTCCGGTAGAAAAGTACCCCGAAAATAAAAGTTCTCCGAACGCTGTGAAAATCTAGTATGTTTTTTTGTGAATTTTTTGAAAAATACTGGGACAAAGAGTCTGTCTGAGGGCCACACCAGTGGGCCACAAGACCTAGGGGCGCGGGCACCCCCTGGTCGCACCACCCAGGTTTGTGGGGCCCACACGCACCCCCTCCACTCATTCTTGCTCTCATCCGCTTCTCCTACCTCCAGAAAAAATCGTTTCGCAGCTCAAACCCGTGTTCTTGCTTCTCTTGCCAGGATTTTCGATCTCTTTGCTCAAATCACCGTTCTCCGAACTGTTTTGGGGAAATTACTCCTTGGTAAGTGACTCCTCCATTGGTCCAATTAGTTTTTGCTCTAGTGCCTTATACTCCGCGTATTTTTGCTGCCTTGGTGACCATGTTCTTGAGATTTGCATGCTGATTTTAGCTGGTCCCAAGTAGTTTTGATGCGTGATATGGCCTCTAGGCACTAGTGGGAGTAGTTGCTACAAGTTTAGTTGAACCTTGTTCACCTTTCCGTTGGGTCACTGAAAATTTCAGAAAAGGAAGATGTTCAGGAGAAACTTTCATGGTGGTTCTTCAAGCAAGAGAGGTCCCCGTCTTGCGTTTCGGGAGCCTGATCCTTACCAACCTAGGGACGCGCAGGTTCAACCATGTGAATGGCCTTCTGATGAATTTATGATTGAGGCAGGCTTTAAAGATGCGTTTGATGCACTTATTCACAATGTCGGACTCGAAGAATTCATCTCCAATAAATCTGAACAGTATGTTGCTCTCACTGCCTCTTTTGTTTGTAGATTCAAATTTTCAGCTGTCCGTGAGCCATCAGTACTGTTTGATCTCTATGATAAATCGTATACCATGGATTTAGAGGATTTCAGTAGAATTTGCAAAATACCTACTTGGGGTAGCCTCAGTGATCCTCCTAAATCTTCGGTTAGAGATTTTTGCGCTGGTATTACGGTTGGAGAAACTAGAGACATTACGCAAGCTACCATGGGGAGTATTCATTTTCCTGCCTTGCATTATTTTGCCCTCTTCATAGGCAGATGCATTAATGGAAAGATTGAGCATTGTCACCTCTGCGCACCCGACCTTAGTATCCTTAAGAGCGCAATGACGGGTGACAGAAGCTTCAACATGGGAGCTATTATAGCAAGGAGGCTGAATAAGAATGCTATTGAAGGGGATTTCTTTGGTGGGATCTATGCCACTCGCATAGAAAATTGACTTGGAGTACCCATCCGCGAAGGAGATCCCCCGCTCCATACAACTTTCCTTGACCGCGTCGCTTTGACACGCTACCAGTTCCTTGAGAGGGATGACGAATCCCTCCTATACCGATTGATATTTAACCGGCAGTGTGTTTTCCATATTACCCTTCCCGCTCCTGCCTTCTTTGACTTTCTGGTAAAATAGAGATATTACATAACCAGAGGAGAGGCAGAGGAGTATGAGAGGGAGGCGAAGGCTGCTCGTCTCCGTGAGGCAGCTATTCAGGCAGTGGCTGCAGTGCTCCCGTATAACCCCGATTATGATTTTGGGTTTCGCCAGGACCATCCTTGGGAGTAGACCAAGTTAGGCCAAAAGCCTAAGCTTGGGGAGTACGTGTTCTCACCGACTTTACATTCTTGCTTATGCTTTCACCTTGTTAGCTGGTGTTCACACTTTGCCACTGTATCATCCATGCTAGTTTATTTTCTTTTTCTAGTTTTCTTTTCGTGTGTCTGTCTAGTTTGAGAAAACCAAAACATACTTTCTTTTTCTTCTTTTGCTTGTTGGGAGCTTTCCTGTGTAAATAGTTTTCTTTTTCTCTGGGTCAAGGTAGAAGATATTGGTTACAATGTTTAGTGTCTCTTGCATGCATACCTGTTTAGCTTTCAAAGAGCCATATTACTTTGTCTTCTCCTATGTGTTTGCCTGCAGATTCCAGCTTTAGTCCAATGCATGAGCATGCTTATTATTGTTCACATCATTCAGTCGTGCAAGAGAAAGGCAATAATGATGATATATGATGAAGTGACCGAGCCTTGAAAAGCTGGTATGAACTCGATCTATTTTGTTTTGTAAATATGACTAGCTCATCATGCCTGATTCAGCTTTGTTGTGAGAGAAACATGTTTGCAATGACAACTTAGGGATCATAGTTGCTTATGCCATGCTTACTTAGCTAGGAACTTATAATGGTTTGACTTGGATGCCCACATGAATGTTGAGATGACTATGATGTAGTATGATAGGATGGTATCCTCCTTTGAATGTTTCAAGTGGCTTGACTTGGCGCATGTTCACGCATGTAGTTGAAACAAAATCAACATAGCCTCTATGATATTCATGTTCATGGTGATTTATGTCCTACTCATGCTTGCACTCAATGTTAGTTACTCTCAATGCATTTTGATGACTGTTGTCGCTCTCTAGTTGGTCGCTTCCTAGTCTTTTGCTAGCCTTCACTTGTACTAAGCGGGAATACTGCTTGTGCATGCACCTCCATAAACCCAAAGTTGTGCCATATGAGTCCACCATACCTACCTATGTGCGGTATCTACCTGCCGTTCCAAGTAAATTTGCATGTGCCACTCTCTAAATCTTCAAGAAATAATCTGTTTTGCATGCCCGAACCGCTCATGTGGTGACAGGGGGCTATTGGTATCTTCCATGCTAGGCGTGTTATCCTCGATATGTGTTTATTCACTATCATTCACGAGAAAGGGGCCGGTAATTGGAATTCCCAGTTCCATGCTCAAATTGAAAAGATAATTGCAAACAAAACTCCCCGAGGATTGTTGTTGGTATGGACGGTACCCGAGGATTCGGCTAGCCGTGGAGTGTGATTGATTGGTGGTGGGGGAGTCAAAACTTTACTTTTCTGTTTGGGAACCGCCTATAGCATGTGTGGCGTGGAAGATATTGAGAACTCTTAGTCATTGCGTTGACAATGAAAGCATGCCACCCAAAATTATTATCTCTGTTTTCAAAGCTTGAGCTCTGGCACCTCTGCAAATCAATGCTTCCCTCTGCGAAGGGCCTGTCTATTTATGTTCCTGTTGAGTCATCCTCCTCTTACAAAAGCACCAATTAGAGAGCACCTCTGTCATTTTTATGCTTTGATTTTAACTGTGTTGAGTATGGCTATGACTAGATCTTCATTGCCTTGAATTACAATGTTTAGTCAGCCCTTGGTCTTTGAAGGTGCTCTGCATTTATGTTTTGCGGTCTCAGAAAGAGCTAGCGAGATACCATCTTTTCGTACTGCTTCATGTTGTTTTGATTGAAGTGTTGACGTTTGAGACTTATTATTATTTGCTCGCTAGTTGATTATGCCATTGATATGAGTTTACCGTGAGACCTAGATGTCATTTGCTTATGTGGTTTGCTTGTGGTGTTGCTGAAATTCTCGTTATGAGTTAGACATAGTTGCAACAACAAGATCAAACAGAGTTCGTCAAAGTCTTTCTTTTGTCTCTCTCAGTTTGTCAACTGAGTTGCTTGAGGACAAGCAAGGCTTTAAGCTTGGGGGAGTTGATACGTCTCCGTCGTATCTACTTTTCTGAACTCTTTTACCCTTGTTTTGGACTCTAATTTGCATGATTTGAATGGAACTAACCCGGACTGACACTGTTTTCAGCAGAATTGCCATGGTGTTGTTTTTGTGAAGAAATAAAAGTTCTCGGAACGTCCTAAAAATTTACGGAGATTTTTTCTGGAATAAAAGAAAAATACCTGCGCAAAGATCCACCGGAGGGGGCGTGCTAGTGGGCCACAAGCCCAGAGGCCGCGGCCACCCCCTATGGCCGCGCCGTGCAGGCTTGTGGGGCCCACATGCACCACTGCCCCCAAACTCAGCTCTATATCTTACGTTTCGCGTGGAAAAAATATCAGAGAGAAGGTTTCATCGCGTTTTGCGATACGCAGGCGCCGCCACATCCTGTTCTTCATCTGGAGGGCAGATCTGGAGTCCGTTTCGGGCTCCGGAGAGGGGAAATCGTCGCCATCGTCATCATCAACCTTTCTTCATCGACAATTCCATGATGCTCTTCATTGTTCGTGAGTAATCTCATCGTAGGCTTGCTGGACGGTGATAAGTTGGATGAGATCTATCATGTAATCGAGTTAGTTCTTGACGGGGATTGATCCCTAGTATCCACTATGTTCTAGATTGATGTTGCTACTACTTGGCAATGCTTAATGCTTGCCACTAGGGCCCGAGTGCCATGATTTCAGATCTGAACCTATTATGTTGTCGCCAATATATGTGTGTTTTAGATCCTACCTTGCAAGTTGTAGTCACCTACTATGTGTTATGACCCGGCAACCCCGGAGTGACAATAGCCGGAACCACTCCCGAAGATGACCATAGTATGAGGAGTTCATGTATTCACCGTGTGTTAATGCGTTGGTCCGGTTCATTATTAAAAGGAGAACCTTAATATCTCATAGTTTCCATTAGGACCCCGCTACCACGGGAGGGATGGACAATAGATGTCATGCAAGTTCTTTTCCCTAAGCACATATGACTACATATGGAATACATGCCTACATTAGATTGACGAACGGGAGCTAGTTACACATCTCTCCATGTTATAGCCGTTACATGATGAATCACATCCGTCATACTCATCCATCACCGATCCACTGCCTACGAGTCTTTTACTACTGGTTCTCGCTACGTTACTTTGCCTAGGCTTGTCCCTTGCTACAAAAGGGATTGGGCCACTTTGCTGCTGCTGTCACTTTGCTGCTACTGTTGCTATTGCTGTTACTTTGTTGCTGCTGCTACCGCTGTTCCTTGCTACTCCGCTGCTACTTGTTGCAAGACTTTTCTGGGGCCGTAGCCGGGGAAGCATTCTTCTCAAGAATAATCCCCCGTCAATGTGCTGGCGCCATTGATACAACAGTTAGGAATAGTCTGCCATCAACATATCATTTCTGGCACTGTTGCTATCATACTACTTTGCTACTGATACTTTGCTTGCAGACACTAATCTTTCAGGTGTGGTTGAATCTGACACATTCAGCTGCTAATACTTGAGAATATTCTTTTGCTGCCCGTCTTGGCGAATCAACAAATTTGGGTTGAATACTCTACCCTCGAAAACTGTTGCGATCCCATATACTTGTGGGACATCACCCCACCAACCCCCACCTACAACCCACGTCGCTCGCTCCCTCCCCTCGCCTCGGTCTCTGCCCCACGCGAGCGCCCTCCCGCTCCCTGCCTCTCCCCACCGAGCTCCTCGCCCCCCCGTCGCCCCATCCGGCCCCTGCCTCCCTCGAGGCCAACGTCGGCCGGCGCCGAGTCCCCCTCGGCCGGTGTACGCCACACCGCCATCGCGCCAAGCCCTTTCTCCCCTCATGCGCCGCCGCTCCTCCACAACCACAGCGCCGCCGGCGACCGCCTCGCCACCACCAGGGCTGCCCTGCACCGGCCCCATGCCGGATCCACGCTGGCGCTCCCCCCATCGATCTCCACCGGCTTCCTCACCTCTTCCCCAACCGGCTTCCCCGAGCCTCGCCGCCCGATCCCCGACAACGTCGGTGAGCTCCGGGCCCCGGCCACCCTCTCCTCCTTTCCCCCGTCCCGGTTCCGTTCCGGCATTCATCGCCTCATTTCGGCGCCGTTAATCTCCTGTTAGGAGAGGAGGTGGAGGTTGCCACTGTCTGTGTTGAGGGAGAGGAACAGAGAGATGTGTTGAGAGATAGGAATGAAAGAAAAGAAAATACAAAGGAAAATGGATATATTAGATGCATGTATGTATGTATGTATGTATGTATTTGGGTATGTATGCATGTATGTAGAAGAAAATACATTATGTATATGTATGGATATGTATATGTGTGTGTGTGTGTGTTGTGCTGTGGTGAGACCGTTGGCTCACTTCCATGTGGGGCCAACCCCCCACTCCCACTAGCAAGGGGACCGAGGAAACTCCCCCTATAAAAATGTTAAAAATAGATATAAAAATATGTATATGATTTTATTAATAAAGTAAATAAGTAATTAATTAGTTTAATTAATTAATTAATTAATTTGTGAATTAATTAATTAGATAATTAAGTATTAGTAATAATGATTATGGGTAAATATATTAACTAGATAATCTGTTAATTAGGATAATTAAATTATCCTATTAGAGTATGACACGTGGGTCCCTTACTAAATTAATCTGATTAATTAATAGTTAAACCTAATTAAAAATTTGTGCCTATGATACATGGGACCCACTGGTCAGTTGACCAGTCAAGTGCTGAGGTCAGCTTGACATCATGCTGATGTCATAAAAGCAATTAATTGAATTAATTAAATCTGTTTTTAATTCCTAAATATTGAATAAAATTTAAAAATTAATATAAAATAAACCGTAAGTCAGATCAAAATATTTTCAACATGAAAGTTAATCAGCAGGACGAGACGAACCCGAGTACGCAGTCCATTCGTTTGTCACGCGTCCCTAACATAGCAAACATGGAACTTTTCCATCATTTTTAGTCTGACCGGTAGCAGCCACAAACCCGGGAAATATCATTTGATATTTTCCCGACCCGTCTACGACGGATGTTTCTGCGTTAGCTCATGCCTAGCCTGCATATTGCCATGTCATGCTTAGTGTGCACCTGTTGCTGTTATTTATTGTTTCCCCCCTCTTCTTACCGGTAGACCCCGAGACTCACACTGTTGTCGGGTACATCTATGACCCTGCCGACCAGCCCTTTGCCGCAGAACAACAAGGCAAGCAACCCCCCCTTAATCATCCCTATATCCCCTATTCTTTCTTCCTCATGCTTGCATTAGAATTTTGCTAATGTTGTAGTTAGCTCCTATATCTGACGCATACCCTAATTTTGATGAACCGCTACTTTCAGTACCGCACTATAAACTATTTAGTATAGGTGGAGTAGTCATCCCCTCTGACTCCGTAGTCCAGTTGCCCCGCTTTGTTTTCAAGTCTTGATCCCTGAGCGACGAGCCAGACCAGACCTGACACAACACTTACAACCCCTTAGTTGTGCGACGCTACAGAGATACTATCGGGTACCGAGGGTGACACCTCGCTAAGTACTCCTGATGATATCTATGTAGTACAACTAGTTGGTCGTGATTATCGAGGGTGATTCCTCTTTCACCATTCCCGACGATGCCTCTGTCGTGCAACCCCTCAAGTGTGGTACCCTCGAGGGTTATTCCTCTAGGTCCACCTTGACGGATACATCGTTCGAAATCCAACGAGGGTGATACCTCGGATTCCCCCTGATGTTTCCTGCATAGTTACTTGACCATGTTACTGGGATCTTTGATGAATAGATGTTAGGTGGGTGGATTCCCGCGTGTTTGTGTCGATGACATATTTAAAATGATAATGGATTTGGGTATTTGATCTGGGTTGGTCGGAGACCTTTTCGCACTAACCGGCTACGCGGGAAGAATTATGGGTACTCGACGTCGCGATATCAACCAAAGCTTTTCAGATGTCGGCAATGGAGCGGCGCGCGCCCGAGTGGTTCCAAGATGCATCACTCTTCTATTAAGGGGTGCTAGGACTGACATCGGCCGCCCTTGCATCGTGTAGCAGCGCAGAGGGCAAGTGGGCCCATGAACCCTTTGTGCTTAGGATTTAGAACGGCGGGCTGGCCTTTGTGTTGAGCTTAGGTGGGGCTGCGACGTGTCAATATTCCGAGGCCGGGCATGACCGAGAAAAGTGTGTCCGGCTAGAGTGTTATCGAGCGTGACGCGAAACTCGGTGCACCCGTGCAGGGATGAAAATTAACTATTCGGATAGCCATGTCCACGGTTACATGACGACTTGGAGTTGTGCCCTGATCATATACAACTACAACTGTTACTTAACTAGAATAGTTGCTCCGGGATTGCTTCCTCGTAGGGAGTCGAGGAAGGATCTCTGGACGTGACCTCATTTTAGAATTGCTGCAACAATATGACTATTAATTGTGTTACCTTGCTCTACTCTTGTTTATTGCTGCAAGACCCTTGAAGATGCTAGTCTTCGATAGGACTAGGCCTTCTCTCTATTCTTGCATTGCTGCAGTCAATCCACACATATAACCCCCCTTCTTTGATACTGATGCATAATTAGCATAGTTCTGATGTAAGACTTGCGAGTACTTTGGATGAGTACTCACCGTTGCTTTGCTCCCCCTTTGCCCCCTTGATCCGTTGTTGCGACCAAATGATGGAGCCCAGGAGATGGAGTATCCCGCCGATGACGATTGCTACCCCGACGGTGCCTACTACTACGTGGAGGCCGCTGAAGACCAGGAGTAGTTAGGAGGCTCCCAGGTAGGAGGCCTCGCCTTGTTCGATCGTTGTATCTTTTGTGCTAGCCTTCTCTAAGGCACCCCATGTTTTTGTCCATACTCAGATATTTTTGCTTCCGCTGACTCGTGTGTTTTTCGAGCTTCCGTATTCTAGCCCTCGAGGCCCCTGGCTTGTATTATGAAGCTTGTATGTTTTATTTGTGTCTAGAGTTGTGTTGTGGTATATCCCCGTGAGTCCTTGAGTTTAATTGTACGCATTTGCGTGTATGATTAGCATACGATTAAATTGAGGGCGTCACAAGTTGGTATTAGAGCCGACTGCCTGTAGTTATCCCCTTCCAACTCCTTGGCCGAAGTTGAGTCTAGTGTTTGAAAAACTTTATCCACACTGATGTTGTGGCTTACGGGCCCACATCTCAATTGGGTGGTATTAGTATCTTTTACTCCTTTCCTATACTTTGGGCTCTACTCTCTCTTCTCTTTCGGGTTAAAGATTTTACTAACTCTAACATTAGGTTCTCGTAATCACAACAACCCGGAGCGCTGGACTATCTACTCTGTTCTTCTGAATATATATTACACACACTATCATTTGACATCCGTCAATCTTCTTTTCAGATGCGTCCCGCAAGACAACACGTGCGCCTGACACAGGCCACTGAGACGACTGCGTTCCCGGCCATTTTGGTCGACCTCCTGACTAGGCTTGGATATCGCTGGTACCCCGAGTGCACTGTGTACGAGGACTTCCGCGAGTACAACTAGTACCAGTACGAGGCTGAGGTTTGAATCTTTGACCAGATGGGCGACTCCACCCTCGAGCGTCACGTCTTCTGCGGTATTGGATTGTCAATCGACATGGCCGTCCATGATGTGGCCTACATTGCTATCACCCGTCTCCGTGGAGCATTCCCTCACCTGCAGGAGAGTGCTTTCAGATACACCCCGCATGTTCCTGCTGGGGATGAGACTAGCTCTAATCTCACTGCCTACACTGCTAGCGTTTAGGAGCGCAATGACCGGTCCTACGTCGATGTCTGCGCCCCCCTACGTGACGCGTCGCTATGATGCACGGGTTCTGGTGCAGTACACTGAGGCACTGGATTGTGCTTTTCGAGCTCTGACTGTGGAGCTGTACGCTATGCGTGCTCGTCTTTACGATGTGTTGACAGAGCTTTAGCCAGCACACCGCCCAAGGGTTCCCCCTGTGCACATCCGCGAGCCGAGCAGGACAGAGCTACCATCAGGTCTTGAGTGGACTGATGTTGGGGTTAGTACCCCTGCATTTGGACCTCAGCTCCTCGAGTGGATGCGGTACCCTCACCAGAGTCAGCACGGAACGCAGGGTCGTGTTCCTACCTTCTATCAGCGCCAGCTACCGGGATTTGTTCGTCCTTTCCGACATTGATGTAGCCTTATCGCTATGTCTCGTTGTGGTACTCTTCCACCGCGTGCCTGCGTGCCGCCTAGTGAGTCCAGGTTATCGTATAATGCGTCCAGGTTATCGCCAAATTTCGAATTTGTAATCGATGGTCTGTAATCGAACTTATGTATGGGTCTGTATGTCGAACTCAACTACTATGAACTATCTATCGTATTTCCCTTTCGTCATGCTTGATTACTTCATGAATGCGTACGATGCCTTTGCAATTACTTTAAGCTAAACTACCCCTGTTAAATATTTAGCAGGATGGTTAGACCAGCTGGCCGCTCGCGTGGCCCCGCCAACGATGCACCACCCCGCCTCCTAAGTATATGGCAAGGATGATCGAACAATTTGAAGTAAACCACCAGTTTATGCAAGGGCTCATGGATCAGTTCCAAAGGCCGAACATGAACAACAGCAAGGCACGACACTGCATGACTTCTCCGCCTCAACCCTGCGATCTACCACATCTCAACTCAGCCTCTTGACGCTGATGACTGGCTCCGTTACATTGCTTATGAGTTGGAGTCTGCCAGTGTGCCCCTGGCGAGCTATGTCAACTTTTCCGCCTACTTCCTAAAGGGTCCCACTGCTCAATGGTGGGACAGTCATAGGCGCTCTCAGCTCGTTGGAACTGTCATCACTTGGACGGAGTTCAAGGCTGCTTTCCGTGCTCGCTACATTCCTTAGGGAATCATGGACCGGAAGAAGCATGAGTTCCGCAACCTTGTCCAGGGCAACAAGATTGTGGATGCTTATCAGCAGGAATTTTTGGACTTATCTCGCTATGCTGAAGAAGACATTGCAACTGATGCACGCAGACAGGAGAAGTTCCTTGAGGGCCTTCACCCTGATATCAAGCTGACACTCCTCGTTCAGGACTATGCTGATTTCGCCACCCTGGTGAACAAGGCTATTTAGGTTGAGATTGGTCTGCAGGATTACAAGGATAGCAGCAAGTGCAACCGTGACATGGGCTCATCTGCACAGAAGCGGAAGATCTGGATTCCCAACAACACGTACCATGCGCCTGCTCCTCCTCTGAGGCCGTCCTATGTTGCACCTTGGCTGCCTCCTCCACCACCTAGGCAGCCGACCAGCTCCACCGCCTCGAGTTCCTCCCTCCCGTTCTGAGGACGGGCTGTGCTTCAAGTGTGGCTGTGCAGGTGCAGGTAGAATCCGAATCAGCTGGCACTTCCCTCAACTGGTAGTGGCAACAATCAGAACCGCGACAACAATACCAAGCTTGCTTATGTTCGTGGTCAGGCCAATAACATTGATATGGGTCAAGCTCAAGACCAGCCTGCTACCGTGATGGGTACACTTCTCGTTAACTCAGTACCTGCTTCTGTATTGTTTCATACAGGAGCATTGCATTCCTTCATGTCAGAAAATTTTGCATTCATGCATGTCATTAAGTACGAAGAGATGAACGTCCCAATAGTGGTAAACACCCCCTCGGGACAATGCCGACCCTCCATGGTCTGCCCAATGTCCCCAATGAAGTTAAAGGATTGGAATTCCTTGCCACTCCCATGTTATTGAGTTCTTCCAACATTGATCTCATACTAGGAATGGACTGGTTGAAAGCTCATACAACCTCAATCGTTTGTGCCACCAAGACCGTCCACCTCCTACACACTTCCGATGAATTAATAAGCTACCATGCTCATCTCGTCCGAGATGCTCAGGCACGACTATATGCCTTGAATGAATTAAATGCGTCGCCTCTTGAAGGGATTGAAAACATTCCAGTGGTCCGAGAATTCCAAGATGTCTTTCGATAAGAACTTCCGGGGATTCCCCTTGCCCGAGCTGTCGAGTTTGTCATTGACTTGGTACCCGGTACCACTCCTATCGCCAAGCGTCCTTATAGAATGCCACGACATGAACTTCTTGAACTTAAGAAAGAAATTGACAACTCGCTTCGTCTGGGCTTCATTCGTCCAGTTCCTCTGCTTGGGGAGCACCTTCTCTCCTTGTTAAGAAGAAGGATGGGACAAATCGATTGGTTCAAGACTATCGTCCCATCAACGAGGCCACTATTCAAAACAAATATCCTCTCCCTCGGATAAATGATTTGTATGATCAACTTGCTAGTTCCACCGTCTTCTCTAAGCTCGACTTGAGGTTGGGATACCACCAGATCCGTGTTCGCAAAGAGGATATTCCAAAGACCGCCTTTGTTACTCGTTATGGATCATACAAGTACACCATCATGTCCTTTGGCTTAACCAATGCACCGACAACCTTCTCTCGATTGATGAATTATATATTCATGGACTACCTCGACAAATTCGTCGTGGTATATCTGGATGATATTCTGGTATTTTCGAAGAATAAAGAAGAGCATGCTGACCATCTTCGTCCTGTACTGGATAAGCTTCGGGAGCATAAACTCTATGCAAAGTATTCCAAATGTGAATTCTGGCTGGACGAAGTGACATACCTTGGTCATGTGATTTCCAAGGATGGTATTGCAGTTAACCCTGAGCGAATTCAAGCTATTCTTGACTGGACTCCCCCAAAGAATGTCAAGCAAATCAAAAGTTTTCCCGGACTCGCCAGCTATTGTCGTCGATTCATCGAGAACTTATCCAAGATTGCGAAGCCCTTAACCAATCTGCTTCACAAAGGTGTTAAGTATGAGTGGACTGATGAATGTCAGGAAAGTTTCTAGGCACTCAAGGACAAATTGACATCCGCTCCAGTACTTGCTCCTCGGGATATGAAAAGGGATTTCGTCATATATTGTGACGCTTCTCGCCAAGGAATAGGCTGTATCCTTATGCAGGATCGCAAGGTGATTGCTTATGCCTCTCGTCAGCTGCATGTTCATGAAGAGAACTACCCAGTTCATGATATCGAACTTGCCGTAGTTATTCATGCACTAAAATAATGGCGACAATACCTTGTCGGTAATCGCTGTGAAATCTACACCGACCATCAAAGTCTGAAGTACTTGTTCACTCAACCGGAGCTGAATCTACGTCAACAAAGATGGATGGAGCATATAGCAGATTTTAACTGTAGTATATCATATACCCCCGGCAAGGCTAACGTAATGGTTGATGCCTTGAGTCGCAAGTCATACTGCAACCACCTCCAGGTTCATAAGGTTCACGATCGTCTGCAAGAGGAATTTCGTAGGCTGAACCTCCATATTGTTCTTCAGGGTTACCTTGTTCCCCCTCCTGAAGAGTATCGAAAGATGAACCTTCGTGTTGTTGATCATGGTTCCCTCAGTAACCTGGTTGTTGAACCAGATCTTGTGGGCACCATCAAGAATCTGCAATGCTTTGACGATGATGTCCACATGATTAAAAGCTATACTACAATGGGTACACCCTCCTTTTTCACTGTTGCTGAAGAAGGCGCCTTGTACTTCAAGGGTCGCCTATTCGTCCCAAATAAGAAGGAAAAATCTCATAATGATCGAAGGGGTGATGAAAGAAGGTCACGACACACCATTGTCTATTCACCCGGGTAGTACCAAGATGTACCAAGACATCCGTCAAAGATTCTGGTGGCCCAATATGAAACAAGACATTGCACGATATGTGGCAGAATGTGATATTTGCCGGTGGATCAAAGCAGAACATCAAAAGCCTGCTAGAACTCATCAACCTATCTCTATTCCTGAGTGGAAATGGGACCATGTTGAAGTGGACTTTGTCAATGGTTTTCCCAAATCTCAGAAAGGTAATGATGCTATTCTTGTCGTCATTGACCGACTGTCCAGAGTTGCACATTTCCTGACCGTCAAAGAAACAATTAATGCTAGTCAGCTGGCAGATCTTTATATGTCAAGAGTTGTTTCACTTCACGACATTCCATTGGTAATCAGCTCAGACCGTGGCAGCTTGTTCACTTCAAAATTCTGGGAAAGTTTTCAGAAGGCTATGGGGACTCATCTGTCCTTCAACAATGCATTTCATCCTCAATCCCAGGGACAAGTTGAACGAGTCAACCAAATTCTCGAGGACATGCTTCGAGCTTGTGTCATTTCTTTTGGTAAGAAATGGGAAGAATCTCTCCCGTATGCCGAGTTCTCCTACAACAACAACTATCAAGCTAGTCTGAAGATGGCCCCTTTCGAAGTATTGAATGGACAAATGTGTCGAACTCCTCTGAATTGGTTAGGAACTGGGAATGATCACTCTTCGGTCTGGATATTATACAACATGCTGAAGATCAAGTCCGCATTATTCATGAGAATATGAAGGCTGCTCAGTCTCGTCAAAAGAGTCAGTATGACCGTCATCATCAAGATATGGTCTATCAACCTGGCGAAAAGGCTTATCTTTGTGTCACACCAATGAGAGGTGCACACCGTTTTGGGATCAAGGGCAAGTTAGCTCCTCGCTATATTGGTCCTTTCACTGTTCTCGAAAGGCGTGGAAGAGTGGCTTATCAATTGGAACTGCCGGCAAACCTTTCTCAGGTTCACGATGTCTTCCATGCTTCAAGGATCCTATTCGAGCAGTGGATGATGATATGCTTGAGCTGCAACAAGACCTCTCTTATAAAGAGCATCCGGTCCGCATTCTTGACCACGCTGAATGTCAGACTCGTCGCAAAGTCACCAAGTTCCTTAAAGTGTAGTGGTCAAATCATTCTGAAGATGAAGCCACTTGGGAACGCAAGGATCATCTTCATGATGAATACCCCGAGCTCTTTCCTTCTACTTCTTAATTCTCGGGACGAGAATTCTTGTTAGTAGGGGAGAACTGTCACATCCTGAGCTTTTGCTACAGTATTGTATGTAATTAAGCTAAAGTGATCCCACGCTAATGATGCCGCATCATCGTGATTTCTATCGTCGTTCTCGCGTTAGTTCGAAACCGAGTCAAATTCGAAATTTAAAAATAAAGTCAAACGAGGAAAGTTTTTGAATGCGGAAATAAAAATGTCGGAGGAGTTATAAAAATTCCCTAATAGATTATAAAAGTGAATCAAGCATTTTTGCAATTATTTAAAACCCCTATATATTTAAAACAGAAACTATATAAAATAATAATAATAAAAGAAAGTAAAAAAAAGAAAAAAAACCCAAAAGCCCTGGCCCAACTAGGCCAAATGGCCCAGCCGGCCACACCCCCATTCGGCACACCCACTTGGGGGTATAAGACCCCCGGGGGGAACCCTAGCGCCCCCAGCGCTCCTCTCGCCGCCGCCAAAGACGAGGGAAACCCCCTCGTCACCCCACGTTGCCCCACTGCTACCTGTTGAGCTTGTGTTGGTTTTTCCCTTGACGAGGAAAGGGTGATGCAGCACAGTAGCTATAAGTATTTCCCTCAGTTTGAGAACCAAGGTATCAATCGAGTAGGAGTATCAAGCCAAGTCTCCAAAGTACCTGCGCAAAAACAGCAGACTTGCACCCAACGCTACAAAGGGGTTGTCAATTCCTTCACGATTGATTGCAAGGTGAGATCTGAAGGTGGAAAGTGCAACAAACTAAAAGTGTGGAGCTGAAAATATGATGTGAAGTAGACCCGCGGGACATAGTGTTCACTAGAGGCTTCTTTCATTATAGCAAATATTACGGTGGGTGAATGAATTACTGTCAAGAAATTGATAGAACCGCGCAAAGTCATGACGATATCTAAGGCAATGCTCATACATATAGGCATCACGTCTGAGACAAGTAGACCGATACTTTCTGCATCTACTACTATTACTCCACAAATCGATCGCTATCCAGCATGCATCTAGTGTATTGAGTTCATAACAAACAGAGTAACGCCTTAAGCCAGATGACATGATGTAGAGGGATAAATTCATGCAATAGATATAACCCCCATATTTTTACCCTTGATGGCAACAACATGATGCGTGCCTCGCTACCCCTTCTGTTACTGGGTGAGGTCACCGCACGGTATGAACCCAAAATCAAGCACTTCTCCCATTGCAAGAATTATAGATCAAGTTGGCCAAACGAAACCCACAACTCGAAGAAAATTACAAGGATATGAAATCATGCATATAAGAGATCAGAGGAAACTCAAATAAGATTCATAGATAATCTGCTCATAAATCCACAAATCATCGGATCTCGACAAACACACCGCAAAAGAAGATTACATCGGATAGATCTCCATGAAGATCATGGAGAACTTTGTATTGAAGATCCAAGAGAGAGAAGAAACCATCTAGCTCCTAGTTATGGACCCGAAGGTGTGTGGTGAACTACTCAGACATCATCGGAGAGGCAATGGTGTTGATGAAGAAGCCCTCCGTGTCTGAATCCCCCTCCGACAGGGCACCAAAACGTGCCCCAGATGGGATCTTGCGGAGACAGAAGCTTGCGGCGGCGGAAAATTATTTTCGTGGCTCTCTCTCGTAGTTTCTGATTTTTTGGGGATTTATAAGCGAAAGAAGTAGGGAAAAGGAGTCACGGGGGGCCCACAAGCCTGCTAGGCGCGCCCCAGGCCGCGGCTAGGGGGCTTGTAGCCTCCCGTGGTGCCATTTGCCTTGGTTCTCAAGCTCCCTGCGTATCTTCTGTTCCGGATTTTTTTTCTGGAGGTTTTATTCCGTTTGGACTCCGTTTAATATTCTCCTTTGAAAAAGGTCAAAAACACGGAAAAAACAGGAACTGGCACTTGGCACTGAGTTAATAGGTTAGTCCCAAAAAAGATATAAAAATGCATACAAAGCATCCAAAGTTGACAAGATAATAGCATGGAACCATAAAAAATTATAGATACGTTGGAGACGTATCAAGCATCCCCAAGCTTAACTCCTGCTCGTCCTCGAGTAGGGAAGTGATAAAGACTGAATTTTTGATGTGGAATGCTACCTAACATATTTGTCCTTTGCAACTTCTTTCATGTGACATGAATGTTCAGATCCATAAGATTCAAAACAATAGTTTGCTATTGACATGAAAACAATAATACTTCAAGCAAACTAGCAAGGTAATCATGGACTTTCGAAATAACAAGGCTAAAGAAAGTTATCCCTACAAAATCATATAGTTTGGCTATGCTCCATCATCCCCACACAACGAATTTAAATCATGCACAACTTCGGTATTGGCCAAGTAATTGTTTTTGCACTCTTACTTTCTCAAACCTTTTTTAATTCTGATGCAATGTATGAGCGTGAGCCATGGATATAACACTATAGGTGGAATAGAGTGTGGTGAAGGTTGTGAGGCAAAAAGGAGGAGATGGTCACATTGACTCGGTGTATCAAAGGGCTATGGAGATGCCCATCAATAGATATCAATGTGAATGAGTAGGGATTACCACGCAGCAGATGCACTTAGAGCTATAAGTGTGTGAAAGCTCAAAAGGAGAACTAGTTGGGTGTGCATCCAACTTGCTTGCTCACGAAGACCTAGGGAAATTTTGAGGAAGCCCATCATTGGAATATACAAGCCAAGTTATATAATGAATATTCCCACTAGTATATGGCAGTGTCAAAACAAGAGACTCTCAATCATGAAGAACATGGTGCTATTGTGGAAAAGGATAGTAGCATTGTCCCTTCTCTCTTTTTCTTTTTTTTGATTGGGCTCTTTGGCCTCTTTCCATTTTTTTGTGGGCATCTTTGGCCTCTTTCTTTTATTTCCTCACACGGGACAATGCTCTAATAATGATGATCTTCACACTTTTAATTACTCACAGCTCAATGCTCTAGAACAATGATGACTGTTATAGGAAATGCCTCCGACAGTCTATCGGGATGTGCAACGATCTAGCTTAGCGTATGACATTGAAACATCTCGCTAGCTATCTTACGATCATGCAATGACAATATGAAAGTGACGGCACAAGTCATGGGAGGGAACGGTGGGAGTTGCATGGCAATATATATCGGAATGGCTATGAAAATGCCATCATAGGTAGGTATGGTGGCTGTTTTGAGGAAGGTATATGGTGGGTTTATGCACCGGCGAAAGTTGCGCGGCACTAGAAAGGCTAGCAATGGTGGAAGGTGAAAGTGCATCTATACCATGGACTCACATTAGTCATCAAGAACTCATATACTTATTGCGAAAGTCTTTATTAGTAATCGAAACAAAGCGCTAAATGCATACTCCTAGGGGAAGGATTGGTAGGTGTTAACCATCGCGCGATCCCGAACGCAACACAAAGGACGACAATCAATAATTCAATTATGCTCCGACTTCCTAACATAGCGGTTCACCATACGTGCATGCTACGGGAATCACTAACTTCAACACAAGTATTTCTAGATTCACAACACCCTACTAACATAACTCTAATATTACCATATCCATGTCTCAAAACTAATTGAGAGGAATCAA
This sequence comes from Hordeum vulgare subsp. vulgare, assembly GCF_904849725.1. Taxonomy (NCBI): domain Eukaryota; kingdom Viridiplantae; phylum Streptophyta; class Magnoliopsida; order Poales; family Poaceae; genus Hordeum; species Hordeum vulgare. The sequence goes on along the minus strand of NC_058524.1, from coordinate 563,441,687 downwards.
ACTTCTCTTTACTAATCAAAGCACGTGAATATGGAATTTTTTGTTATATCCTCTTTGGATTCCTATCATCTTTAGGACTACTTTCATAGCACAAGCCAATTACCAAGTTACTCAGAGAGAGCACTCTCAAAAATATATAAGTGAAGATCGGGAGTTCTTATTTATCCAAAATATGACGCCGCCGTGCTCTAAAAAGATCTAAGTGAAGCACTAGAGCAAAGTTATCTAGCTCAAAAGATATAAGTGAAGCACATGCGAGCTAAATTGCCTAACTCAAAAGATATAAGCGAAGCTCAATGAGTATTCTAGCAAACTCAGGATGAGTGCATGTCTCTCTCAAAAGGGTGTGAAGCAAGGATGATTGTGACACAACAAAAAGAAAAGACTCCTATAATACACAATGCTCCAAGGAAAACACATATCATGTGTTGAATAAAAATATAGCTCCAAGTAACGTTACCAATGGATTGAAAACGAAAGAGGGGATGCCTTCCCGGGGCATCCCCAAGCTTAGGCTTTTTGGTGTCCTTGAATTTGGCTTGGGATGCCTTGGGCATCCCCAAGCTTGAGCTCTTTCCACTCTTCATCCCATTGTCTATGAGAACATCACCCAAAACTTGAAAACTTCACAACACAAAACTTAAACAGAAACTCGTGATATCATTAGCACAAGAAAACAAACTACCAACTCTTTAGGTACCGTAGCAAACTTGATTTCTATTTATATTGGTGTTAGATTACTGTATTATCACTTTTCCATGGCTATAAACCCCCGATACTATCCATAGTTTCATCAAAACAAGCAATCAGCACAACAAAAAACAGAATCTGTCAAAAACAGACCAGTCTGTAGCAATCTGTATACTTCGTATACTTATGGTATCTCACAAATTCTGAACAATTAAGAAAATTTGGTAAATTGGCATATCAACGAGCAGCAAAAAGAATCAACTCAAAATCTCTTTTTGGATAAAAATGAAAAATAATTTCTTGAGCGAAGAGTTTCTGTCTTTTCCAGCACGATCAAACAACCATCACCAAACTAGTCATAAAGGTTTTACCTGGCTCAAACACAAAAAGAAACACAAAAAACACAATCATAAAAGAATTATGATGGTGTGGACACAACAAAACAGAAAGCAAAAAGCAAAGATAAATTCATTGGGTTGCCTCCCAACAAGCGCTATTGTTTAACGCCCTTAGCTAGGCATAAGGTGATAGAATCACGTATCATCGTCTTTGGTGCTCAAACCATAAGTAGGGTGAACACTCATCATCTTAAGATCTTCATATCTCTTACTAGATGGTTCACCACTATTTTTAGGAACAAAAACAGACTCGGTGGCCTTATTGTGGGCAAAATTTGGAGTATTCTGACAACGGCAAAAGCGGAACCCAAGTTGGTTATAACATCCTCTAGTTTGCCAATCCTAGCGGAATCATGACCTAGTTTTTTGTTAACTTTGGGTTCCCTCTCCTTTAAATTTTTCAAAGTCATTGCCACCTTGGATCCGTACTGAGTGATTTGATTGTGGATCTTTTTATCCTAATTTTCAATGAGTTCAATCGTCTTAACTTTATTTTCAATGATATCCAGCCTACGCATCACATGTTCCAAAGTTAAGGTAGTTCCATTAACCATGAGTGGGGGTGAGCCTATCAAATTTATTAAAGTACCATAAGAATCAACGGTATGGCTACCCAAGAAATTTCCGCCTACGATGGTGTCAAGAACATACCTATTCCAAGGGGAAATACCCACATAAAAGCTACGAAGTAGGGCGGTAGTAGATTGCTTACGAGTAGATCTACTCTGAGCATTGCAAATCCTATACCAAGCATCCTTTAAGTTTTCTCCCTCATTTTATTTGAAATTGAGAACCTCTCTCTCGGGAGTATCGTTCGAAGCAGTAGGTCTAGCCATGAGGACATGTAGACTATCCCACACAAGCAAGCAGAAAGCAAGCGAAAGAAAAGGGCGAACGAAAAAGGAAAATATTTTTGTAAATTTTTGTTTTTCAGAAGTGGGGGAGAGGAAACGAGAGGCAAAAAAGTAAATGCAAGAGATGAGTTTGCGACACTTACTTGGATAAGCTTCACTTAGAACAGTCCCCGGTGCCAGAAATTGACACGTTGGAGGAAGACTATTCTTGACTTGATGCTCCCCGGCAACGGCGCTAGAAATTGGCACGTTGACGGGAGACTATTCTTGACTTGATCCTCCTCCCCGGCAATGGTGCCAGAAATTCTTCTTGCTACCTCTTGAGCTTGCGTTGGTTTTTCCCTTGAAGAGGAAAGGGTGATGCAGCACAGTAGCAGTAAGTATTTCCCTCAGTTTGAGAACCGTGGTATCAATCCAGTAGGAGTATCAAGCCAAGTCTCCAAAGTACCTGCGCAAAATAGCAAACTTGCACCCAACGCTACAAAGGGGTTGTCAATCCCTTCACAATTGATTGCAAGGTGAGATTTGAAGGTGGAAAGTGCAACAAAGTAAAAGTGTGGAGCTGAAAATATGATGTGAAGTAGACCCGGGGGCCATAGTGTTCACTAGAGGTTTCTCTCATTATAGCAGATATTAGGTGGGTGAACGAATTACTGTCGAGCAATTGATAGAACCACGCAAAGTCGTGACGATATCTAAGGCAATGATCATACATATATGCATCACGTCCGAGACAAGTAGACCGATACTTTCTGCATCTACTACTATTACTCCACACATCGACCGCTATCCAGCATGCATCTAGTGTATTGAGTTCATAACAAATAGAGTAACGCCTTAAGCAAGATGACATGATGTAGAGGGATAAATTCATGCAATAGATATAAACTCCATCTTTTTACCCTTGATGGCAACAACATGATGCGTGCCTCGCTACCCCTTCTGTCACTGGGTGAGGTAACCGCACGGTATGAACCCAAAACCAAGCACTTCTCCCATTGTAAGAATTATAGATCAAGTTGGCCAAACGAAACCCACAACTCAAAGAGAATTACAAGGATATGAAATCATGCATATAAGAGATCAGAGGAAACTCAAATAAGATTCATAGATAATATGATCATAAATCCACAATTCATCGGATCTCGACAAACACACCGCAAAAGAAGATTACATCGAATAGATCTCCATGAGGATCATGGAGAACTTTGTATTGAAGATCCAAGAGAGAGAAGAAGCCATCTAGCTACTAGCTATGGACCCAAAGGTCTGTGGTGAACTACTCACGCATCATCGGAGAGGCAATGGTGTTGATTAATAAGCCCTCCGTGTCCGAATCCCCCCTCCGGCAAGGCACCAGAACGTGTCCCAGATGGGATCTTGCGGAGACAGAAGCTTGCGGCGGCGGAAAAGTATTTTTGTGGCTCTCTCTCGTGGTTTCAATTTTTTCGGGGATTTATAGGCGGAAGAAGTAGGGCAAAGGAGCCAAGGGGGGCCCACAAGCCTGCTAGGCGCGCCCCCCGAGGCCGCGGCTAGGGGGCTTGTGGCCTCCCCTGGTGCCCTTTGCCTTGGTTCTCAAGCTCCGAGCGTATCTTCTTTCCGGAAAAAATATTTTCGGAGGTTTTATTCCGTTTGGACTCCGTTTAATATTCTCCTATGAAAAAGGTCAAAAACACAGAAAAAACAGGATCTGGCACTTGGCACTGAGTTAATAGGTTAGTCCCAAAAAAGATATAAAAATGCATACAAAGCATCCAAAGTTGATAAGATAATAGCATGGAACCATCAAAAATTATAGATACGTTGGATACGTATCACCCACCAACCCCCACCTACCGCCCACGTCGCTCGCTCACTCCCCTCGCCGCGCTCTCTACCCCAGGCAAGCGCCCTGCCCGCTCCCTGCCTGTCCCCACCGAGCTCCTCGCCCCCCGTCGCACCATCCACCCCTGCCTCCCTCGAGGTCAACGCCGGCCGGCGCCGGGTCCCCCTCGGCTGGTCTACACCACACCGCCACCGTGCCAAGGCCCTCCTCCCCTCATGCGCTGCCGCCCCTCCACAACCACAGTGCCACCAGCGGCCACCTCACCACCGCCAGGGCTGCCCCGCATGGGCCCCGTGCCGGATCCACGCCGGCGCTCCCCCCTTCGACCTCCACCGGCTTCCTCACCTCTTCCCCAACCGGCTTCCCCGAGCCTCGCCGCCCCGATCCCCGACAACGCTCGTGAGATCCGGGCCCCGGCCACCCTCTCCTCCTTACCCCCGTCCCGGTTCCGTTCCGGCATTCATCACCTCGTTCCGGTGCCGTTAATCTCCTGTTAGGAGAGGAGGTGGAGGTTGCCTCTGTCTCTTTGTTGAGGGAGAGGAACAGAGAGATGTGTTGAGAGATAGGAATGAAAGAAAAGAAAATACAAAGGAAAATGGATATATTAGATGCATGTATGTATGTATGTATTATGTATGTATGTATGTATGTATGTATTTGGGTATGTATCTATTATGTATGTAGAAGAAAATACAATATGTATATGTATGGATATGTATATATGTGTGTGTTGTGCTGTGGCGAGACCATTGGCTCACTTCCATGTGGGGCCAACCCCCCACTACCACTCCCCCTATAAAAATGTTAAAAATAAATATTAAAAATAAATATAAAAATATTTATATGATTTTCAACATGAAATTTAATCAGTAGTACGAGACGAACCCGGATACGTGGTCCATTCGTGTGTCACGCGTCCCTAGCATAGCAAACATGGAACTTTTCCATCATTTTCAGTCTGACCGGTAGTAGGCACAGACACAGAAAATATCCCGACCCCTCTATGATGGATGTTACTATGTTAGCTCATGCCTAGCCTGCATATTGCCATGTCATGCTTAGTGTGCACCTTTTGCTGTTATTTATTGTTTCTCCCCCCTCTTCTTACCGATAGACCCCGAGACTGACGCTGCTGTCGGGTACATCTATGACCCAACCGACTAGCCCTTTGTCGCAGAGCAACAAGGAAAGCAACCCCCCCTTAATCATTCCTATATCGCCTATTCTTTCTTCCTCATGCTTGCATTTGAATTTTGCTAATGTTGTAGTTAGCTCCTATATCTGATGCATAGCCTAATTTTGATGAACTGCTACTTTCAGTACCGCACTATAAACTGTTTAGTATAGGTGGAGCAGTCATCCCCTCTGACCTCATAGTCCAGTTGCCCCGTTTTGTTTTCAAGTATCAATCCCTGATCGACGAGCCAGACCCGGCACAACACTTACGCCCCCCTTATTTGTGCGACGCTGCAGAGATACTATGGGGTACCGAGGGTGACACCTCGCGAAGTACTCCTAATGATATCTCTGTAGTAAAACTAGTCGGTCGTGGTTATCGAGGGTGATTCCTCTTTCACCATTCCCAACGATGCCTCTATCATGCAACCCCTCAAGTGTGGGACCCTCGAGGGTGATTCCTCTAGGTCCACCTTGACGGATACATCGTTCAAAATCCAACGAGGGTGATACCTCTGATTCCCCCTGATGTTTCTACCACACATTTACTTGACCACGGTACTGGGATCTTTGATGAATAGATGTTAGGCGGGTGGATTCCCGCGTGTTTGTGTTGATGACATATTTAAAATGATAATGGATTTGGGTATTTGATGTGGGTTGGTCGGAGACCTTTTCACACTAACTGGCTACGCGGGAAGAATTATGGGTACTCGACGTCGCAGTATCAGCCGAAGCTTTTCAGATGTCAGCAATGGAGCGGTGCGCGCCCGAGTGGTCCCGATATGCATCACTCTTGTATTAAGGGGTGCTAGGACTGACATCGGCCGCCCTTGCATCATGCAGGAGCGTAGAGGGAAAGTGGGCCCATGAACCCTTTGTGCTTAGGATTTAGACCGCGGACTGGCCTCTCTGTTAAGCTTAGGTGGGGTTGCGATGTGTCGATATTCCGAGGCCGGGCATGACCCAAAAAAGTGTTTCCGACCAGAGTGTTATCGAGCGTGACGGGAAACTTGGTGCACCCCTGCAAGGATGAAAATTTACTATTCGGATAGCCGTGTCCAAGGTTACAGGACGACTTGGAGTTGTGCCCTGATCTTATACAACCACAACTGTTACTTAACTGGAATAGTTGCTCCGGGATTGCTTCCTCGCAGGGAGTCGAGGAAGGATCTCTGGGCGTGACCTCATATTAATATTGCTGCAACAATATGACTATTAATTGTGTTACCTTGCTCTACTCTCGTCTATTTCTGCAAGACCCTTGAAGATGCTAGTCTTCGATAGGACTAGGCCTTCTCTCTATTCTTGCATTGCTTCAGTGAGTCCACACATATAACCCCCCTTCTTTGATACTGATGCATAATTAGCATAGTTCTGATGTAAGACTTGCGAGTACTTTGGATGAGTACTCATCGTTGCTTTGCCCCCGTTTGCCCCCTTGATTCGTTGCTGTGACCAGATGATGGAGCCAAGTAGATGGAGTATCCCGCTGACGACGACTGCTACCCCGACGGTGCCTACTACTACGTGGAGGCCACTGAAGACCAGGAGTAGTTAGGAGGCTCCCAGGCAGGAGGCCTCGCCTCGTTCGATCGTTGTATCTTTTGTGCTAGCCTTCTCTAAGGCACCCCATGTGTTAGAGCATATATCTCCATATGTGGTTTTGGTAATTAATGACAATTCCTATGGACTAATGGTTGCCTTAAGTTACATTTATAGGATTTGTCCATAGGCACTTCTTGAAGTCCATCTGTTGGGTTCAAGGAGTTTATATGATGACCAAGATGGTATTCAAGGTATTATCCAAAGAATGGTCATAGAGACACATGGTTGATCAAGATCTCACACAAAGAGTAAATCAAGATGATCAACACACAAAGCGTACAAGATGTACTGAGAGGGATCAAGTGATCCCATGGTATGGTAAGCATTGTCCATTACGTGTTTGTGTACTAACCCATGGTCTTCGTGAGAGTTCTATGTGGGGGTTAGGTGTGTTTCCATGGGCTTGCGTCAAAGGGAAGATCTCATACAACCCATGAAGTATGACGTCAAGTTGTGATCGTCATCAAGATTGCGATGTGCAAGTTCAAGTGGATCAGCATGAAGATATCATGCTTGAAGCTTGCCGTCCATTGTGGTGGCAATGGACTTGTGAAGATATTCTGAAGAGTGGCTCACCCATAGTGAGTATGGGGGAGCAATCAATTAGTCTTCATCAAGCCAACGCAATCAAGAAAGGTGGTCCATCTTGAGGAAGCCAAGATCATCATCATCTAGCTCAAGAGGACGAGGTGCAAGGTATAGGTTTGCCCTTGATAGGTTCTCTGTTTAGGATAGATTGCTATACTATCAAGGGGGGCTCTCAAGTGAGTAGCTTGATCGTATCGTTCGTTGAGAGCTCAAACCATTTGCATCCTTGCATCATACTTCTTGGTTCTTGTTTGGTGTTTCTCTTTGGGAGTTTTAGAGCTTATGGTCATCTTCGTGACAAGCTCGAGTTCATCGAAGACGGAGTCCATATGCATCTACTATGATGTTTTCAATGTTGGAGTTTTTGCCAGTTCTTCATTCATAGAGGACTCACATCTCTATATCATTGGCATTTTCATATCTGCATGGTCTTAAGATTTCCAACAAGCTTGGGTTTGCTCGATTCGGAGCTCGTATGCGAAAGTTATGGCTGTTTCAGTGGCAAGCGGTAGTACCGCTGGACCTAGCGGTAGTACCGCTAGAGTTGGCGGTAGTACCGCTGGCCCTAGCGGTAGTACCGCTGGCTGGCGGTTGTACCGCCCCTGGTCAGCGGTAGTACCGTTCCAGGAGCTTAGTACCGCCTGCCTAGCGGTTGTTCATGGATGAACCTTTTTGCGAAGACTTTCTTGGCGGTGATAGTGCCTTTGCACTACCAGGGGCCCAGCGGGAGTACCGCTGGGGCCAGCGGTAGTACCGCTGGAGTGCCAGCGGTAGTACCGCTGCAGCCAGCGGTAGTACCGCTGGAGCTCGGGCAGAGAGTGGGGGTAACGGTCTGATTCCTTCCCCCTCTATATAAAGGGGGTCTTCTTCCCCCTTGGTTTCATCCATTCGTTGAGCTCTTGTTCTACCTCCATTGTTGACATTCTTAGAGCATGCTTACTCTCAATACCTCCAATGATTCTTGCTTGTTCTTAAGGGAAAAGAGAGAGGAGATCTAGATCCACATCTCCACCAATCACTTTCTCCTCTATGTGAGGGGAACCCCTTGGATCTTGATCTTGGAGTTCTTTGTGAGCTCCTTGTTCTTCCTCTCATATCTCTCCATAGCTTTCGTTGTTGTGGAGGGATTTGAGTGTGAGAGACTTGACCACTTCGTGTGTTCTTGCCATTGCATTAGTTGCATCGGTTTGAGTTCTCCACGGTGATACGTGGAAGTGAAGTTTGAGAAGCTTATTACCTTTGGTACTTAGTATCCTAGATATTGTTCTTCGTGGATGCTTTGGCGTCCTAGAATCTTGGTGGTGTCTCGGAGCTCAATCATTGTGGTGTGAAGCTCCGGGCAAGCGTCGGGGTCTCCAATTAGGTTGTGGAGATTGCCCCGAGCAATTTGTACGGGTACCGGTAACCGCCCCCAAGGGTTGCCACATGTACGGGTTCGGTAACCGCCCCCAAGGTTTGCCATTTGTACGGGTTCGGTGACCGCCCTCAAGGGTCCCTTAGTGGAATTACGGCATCTTGCATTGTGCAAGGGCGTGAGGAGATTACGGTGGCCTTAGTGGCATCTTGGGGAGCATTGTGCCTCCACATCGCTCTAACGGAGATTAGCATCCGCAAGGGTGTGAACTTCGGGATACATCATCGTCTCCCCGTGCCTCGGTTATCTCTTACCCGAACCCTTTACTTATGCACTTTACTTTGTGATAGACATATTGTTTATTGTAATATATCTTGCTATCACTTAGTTGTTTATCTTGCTTAGCATAAGTTGTTGGTGCACATAGGTGAGCCTAGTTGTTTGTAGGTTTTGTGCTTGACATATTAAACGTTAGTTTTATTCCGCATTTGTTCAAGCCTAAACCTTAATTATTTTAAAGCGCCTATTCACCCCCCTCTAGGCGACATCCACGTCCTTTTCACCATGTTTATGTCTGTACTCAGATATTGTTGCTTCCGCTGACTCGTGTGTTTTTCAAGCTTCCGTATTCTAGCCCTTGAGGCCCCTGGCTTGTATTATGAAGCTTGTATGTTTTATTTGTGTCTAGAGTTGTGTTGTGATATCTTCCCGTGAGTCCTTGAGTTTGATCATACGCATTTCCGTGTATGTTTAGCGTACGATTAAATCGAGGGCATCACACATCATGAAGTAATTAAAGAATGTAATTGCCACATAAAGCATTCTTTTCATGATGCACAAGCATAGAAAATTTATTACTCTCCCCATAAGCAAATTTTTCATACATAATAGTGGGAGTATCATAGGAGACTTGAATATTATAAATTGTTTCCACATTAAAAGAGTGATGTTCAGAAAAAGGGTATTCATAATTATGACAAGTTTGATAATAATAACCATCACTACTTTTATAACTTAAGTATCATCACAATAGCCATCATAAGTAGCAACTTTGTTCTCATCATAATCCATTGAAACCTCTTCCAAGATAGGGCACCTGTGGATACGGCTAGCCATATAATGTGATTTAATGGTTGAAGGGGAGTAAAATTTCAATTCTGTTTGGGAACCAGAAATAATGTGATTAACATGGAAGATATTTAAAACTCTTTTATGGCGTTGACATGAAAGGCACACCACCCAAAATTACATATTCATCTCTGTTTTAAAATAATGAGCTATGGCACCTTTGCAAATCCCTGCTTCCCTCTGCGGGGGGACAATCTATTTACTTTCATGTTACTTACTTTTCATGTTGAGCCAACTTATTATTCCAACCTCAATCTATTAGTTGGCAAGCACCATGTGGTGGGGAAAGATCAAAAAATAAATATCCTGTCAAATATATTTGATCATGATTCATTATTGTTGATAATTATCTTTATGATAATTATGTTGGGAGGCAAAACTTTAAGCCCCTATATTTCTCTAAGTTCGATGGATGTTGTTTGTTCTAAAAATATTCCTTGAGTATTAGCAATCATCAAAGATTATATGATAATTGAGTATGTGGAGCTCTTACTTAGAATTGATGTTGCATTGAAATTGCTTGATGACTAAGAACATATGATGTTGAGTTTCAAGAGAATGCATCGTTTGAACCATGACATGTGAATTGATTTCTACTCACCCATGATGATTTTTATGAAAAAAGTTGCTGGTTATGGTGCTAGAAAAAGTGAACGGAATTATCATTGGTCAAACTTATATACTATGCTAACATTCACACTTCGTAAATTATTTCTTTTATCATTTACCTACTTGAGGACGAGTAGGAATTAAGCTTGGAGATGCTGATACGTCTCCAACGTATCGATAATTTATGAAGTATTCATTCCATGATTGCCGATGTTTACAATACTTTTATATGGTTTTGATGCACTTATATGATTTATATAGAGCTAACCTATACTTACGCAGTTTTCAGCAGAATTACCATGGTGTTGTTTTTGTGCAGAAAATGAAAGTTCTTGGAATCGCCCAAAACTTTTATATATTTTTTCTGGAGGAAATAAGAAATATTGGAGAGAAGAACCACTGGAGGGGAGCCACCAGTGGGACACAAGACAACATGGCACTCCCCCTTAGGCTGCATCGTGATGGTTTGTGGGGACCACGTGGCTCCGTTTGGCGTGATTCCAACGCTGAAAAATCCTATATATACTAGAAACTCCAAAAATAAAGAGAGAACTTCCGCTCCGCCGCCACAACTCTCGATATGATGGAACACCAATTTGGAGACGTTCCAGTACCCTGCCGGAGAGGGGAAATCATCTCCGATGGCCATCTACATCATCTCGGCGGAGGCCATGACGAGGAGGGAGTAGTTCACCCTCGGGGCTAAGGTTTTGTACTAGTAGCTATGTGTTTAATATCTCTCTTTCTCTCTCGTGTTCTTGAGATGTCATGATCTTGATGTATTATGGGCTTTGTTAACATAGTTGGATCATATGGCATTTGTCCCTTGCTATTGTTGTGATGAATTGAATCTTTCTCTTTGAGATCTCGTTATGTTGGATTGAATATTGGTGAGAACACTTGATGTATGTCTTGCATGTGGATACCCGTAGTGACATTGGGGTATTCAAGTGATTCACTTGATATATGTTATGGCATCAACTTGCGGATTCCGGTGACCTTGGGGATCTATGCATAGGGGTTGATTGCATGTTTTCATACTATGTTCTCCGATAGAAATCTTGGGGTGCTCCTTATAGTTATTTGTGTTTGATTGAATATGAAGAATCTAAAATTGTTTGATGCATGTCGTACAATTAGCCCACGGATACTTGAGGTGACATTGGAGTATCTAGGTGACATTAGGGTTGATTGATATGTACCATGGGTGTTATTCTAGTACGAACTCTAGGGCTGTTTGTGACATTTATAGGAATAGCGCAAAAGAGTGATAAAAAAGAATAACTTTGAGGTGGCTCTATTACCTACGACAATTTCATCTATTTGTTTTCCGCTAGATAGGAACTTTGGATTGATTCTTTGTTGCAAGTTGAGGGATGGTCATATGATTCTACCATTTTAGCATTGTTGTGGTAAGTTTAGGCTTTTCGGTGAGACCGATATATGAATCTCGATGGGTCCAGTTTTCACTCGCCTAGGTAGTTACTAGTTTTGGTGGAACCGATTCCTAAAACTCGGAAATTCTGATTCTTAGAAACAGCTAGACAAAGAGTTGCTCACAGATTCTTGGTTAGACCAAAACCAAACTTGGTCTCACCGAGATGCTAGGGTTTGGCATATGATGTGTTTGAGGCATAACTCGGTAGGGCCAAATGGAAATTGTTGGTGACACCGAATTTTGGACTTTTAGGATTTTGGACATAATATTTGTGGGAGAATTTCATGAGTATTTTTGGTGGCTAATCTCTAAGCACTTGAGCAACCACATCATCATAGTCACCTTATCCCCTTTTAATAGTCATTCATATGGACACAAGTGTGATTTCTCAAAAAATATAAATGTAGAGACTTGGAGCTTGAAGCTTGTCCAATCCTATTCCTTTCCTTCCTTGGGACTTATGCTCACAATCCTTAGCCAATCCTCTCCGTGGACTATATCTGAAATACACTAGATAAAAGTATTAGTCCAAGAGACAATGTATGTTGTCATGAATTATCAAAACCATCAAGGGAGCATATGTGCTTTCAAGCCATTCCAACCGATAACCCGACAGAGGATTTTCACCATGAGGAGCGGTGTTCTTACAATAGAACCAAGTCTTGACCCAACCTTTAGGATGACTCACTAGTTTTGCTCTAGGGAAGGCAACATTTTTCCTTTTCCAATTAGAGATCCCACCAAGCTCCACGTTGGGCCGACCTTTGCACTCTATTTGGTGGTTGATATAAAAGAATTCATGGAAAATATTGACCGTTGGTTCAACTTGAAAATACACTTTGCCAAGAAATTGAAACTCGCAAAGGTTGGTAATTGAATTGGGGTCGATATCTTGTGGCCTGAGGTTCAAAAAGTTGAGCACGTACCTAAATAACTTTGACCCAGGCGGTCAAAAACCTCTTTGCAAATGGTATGCAAAAATTACAACTCCCCCCTAGTGAGGTTGGGGGGAAGCCTCTTCTTCAGGTGCTCGCCAGTGGATTTCGGACCGAGCCGGGACGATACCTTGGCTCACGAGATCTTCTAATGTAAGCAACAACATTTGGGATCTAACCCAGCCAACAGCTTTACTAGTCTATGCGGCCATCAATATTCTCGAAGTCAACGACATGGTAAGAGGTCAAAGTTAATAAGCTGACTAAACTATGTTTATATGGAATGAGCCACTATTAAAGAAGTCTTACAAGCCAGCTCAATTGAGCCAGTATTTAATGGAAATCCCAGAAGCTTTGCTAAGCATCGAATGGGCTGATAACCCACAAGTGTAGGGGATCGCAACAGTTTTCGAGGGTAGAGTATTCAACCCAAATTTATTGATTCGACACAAAGGGAAGCGAAAGGATATTCTCAAGTATTAGCAGCTGAGTTTGTCAATTTCAACCACACCTGAAAGATTAGTGTATGCAAGCAAAGTATCAGTAGCAAAGTGGTATGATAGCAACGGTGCCAGAAAAAGAACTGTTGAGGGCAGACTATTCCTAACTTGTTGTATCAATGGCGCTAGTAAATAGCATGTTGACGGGGGACTTATTCTTCCCTAGTAACGGCTCTAGAAAAGTCTTGCAACAAGTAACAACAAAGTAGCAAGTAACATCAGTAGTGACAGCAGCAGCAAGTAGCAACAGTAGTGACAACAACAGCAAGTAACAGCAGTAGTGACAGCAGCAGCAGAGTAACAACAGTAGCAACAGTAGCAAGGAACATCAGTAACCAGTAGCAGCAGAGTAACAACAGTAGCAACAGTAGTAGCGACAAAGTAACGTAGCAAGGACCAGTATTAAAAGACTCGTAGGCAGTGGATCGGTGATGGATGAGTATGACAGATGTGATTCATCATGTAACAACTATAACACGGAGAGATATGTGACTAGGTCCCGTTCATTAATCTAATGTAGGGATGTATTCCGTATGTAGTCATACGTGCTTAGGGAAAAGAACTTGCATGACATCTATTGTCCATCCCTCCCGTGACAGCGGGGTCCTAATGGAAACTACGGGATATTAAGGTTCTCCTTTTAATAAAGAACCGGACCAATGCATTAACACTTTGTGAATACATGAACTCCTCATACTATTGTCATCTCCCGCAGTGGTTCCGGCTATTCTCACTCCGGGGTTGCCGGGTCATAACACATAGTAGGTGACTACAACTTGCAAGATAGGATCTAAAACACACATATATTGGCGACAACATAATAGGTTCAGATCTGAAATCATGGCACTCGGGCCCTAGTGACAATCATTAAGCATGGCAAAGTAGTAGCAACATCAATCTCAGAACATAGTGGATACTAGGGATCAATCCCCGTCAAAACTAACTCGATTACATGATAGATCTCATCCAACTCATCACCGCCCAGCAAGCCTACGATGAGATTACTCACGTACGATGAACAACATCATGGAGTTGGCGATGGAGGAAGGTTGATGATGACGATGGCGACGATTTCCCCTCTCCGGAGCCCGAAACGGACTCCAGATCTGCCCTCCAGATGAAGAACAGGATGTGGCGGCGCCTGCGTATCGCAAAACGCGATGAAACCTTCTCTCTGATATTTTTTCCACGCGAAACGGAAGATATAGAGCTGAGTTTGGGGGCAGTGGTGCATGTGGGCCCCACAAGCCTGCACGGCGCGGCCATAGGGGGTGGCCGCGGCCTCTGGGCTTGTGGCCCACTAGCACGCCCCCTCCGGTGGATCTTTGCGCAGGTATTTTTCTTTTATTCCAGAAAAAATCTCCGTAAATTTTTAGGACGTTCCGAGAACTTTTATTTCTTCACAAAAACAACACCATGGCAATTCTGCTGAAAACAGTGTCAGTCCGGGTTAGTTCCATTCAAATCATGCAAATTAGAGTCCAAAACAAGGGTAAAAGAGTTCGGAAAAGTAGATACGACGGAGACGTATCAACTCCCCCAAGCTTAAAGCCTTGCTTGTCCTCAAGCAACTCAGTTGACAAACTGAGAGAGACAAAAGAAAGACTTTGACGAACTCTGTTTGATCTTGTTGTTGCAACTATGTCTAACTCATAACGAGAATTTCAGCAACACCACAAGCAAACCACATAAGCAAATGACATCTAGGTCTCACGGTAAACTCATATCAATGGCATAATCAACTAGCGAGCAAATAATAATAAGTCTCAAACGTCAACACTTCAATCAAAACAACATGAAGCAGTACGAAAAGATGGTATCTCGCTAGCTCTTTCTGAGACCGCAAAACATAAATGCAGAGCACCTTCAAAGACCAAGGGCTGACTAAACATTGTAATTCAAGGCAATGAAGATCTAGTCATAGTCATACTCAACACAGTTAAAATCAAAGCATAAAAATGACAGAGGTGCTCTCTAATTGGTGCTTTTGTAAGAGGAGGATGACTCAACAGGAACATAAATAGACATGCCCTTCGCAGAGGGAAGCATTGATTTGCAGAGGTGCCAGAGCTCAAGCTTTGAAAACAGAGATAATAATTTTGGGTGGCATGCTTTCATTGTCAACGCAATGACTAAGAGTTCTCAACATCTTCCATGCTACATATGCTATAGGCGGTTCCCAAACAGAAAAGTAAAGTTTTGACTCCCCCACCACCAATCAATCACACTCCACGGCTAGGCGAATCCTCGGGTACCGTCCATACCTACATCAATCCAAGGGGAGTTTTGTTTGCAATTATCTTTTCGATTTGAGCATGGAACTGGGAATTCCAATTACCGGCCCCTTTCTCGTGCATGATAGTGAATAAACACATATCAAGGATAACACGCCTAGCATGGAAGATACTAATAGCCCCCTGTCACAACATGAGCGGTTCAGGCATGCAAAACAGATTATTTCTTGAAGGTTTAGAGAGTGGCACATGCAAATTTACTTGGAACGGCAGGTAGATACCACACATAGGTAGGTATGGTGGACTCATCTGGAACAACTTTGGGTTTATGGAGGTGGATGCACAAGCAGTATTCCCGCTTAGTACGAGTGAAGGCTAGCAAAAGACTGGGAAGCGACCATCTAGAGAGCGACAACAGTCATCAAAATGCATTGAGATTAACTAACATTGAGTGCAGGCATGAGTAGGACATAAATCACCATGAACATAAATATCATAGAGGCTATGTTGATTTTGTTTCAACTACATGTGTGAACATGCGCCA
This sequence comes from Hordeum vulgare subsp. vulgare, assembly GCF_904849725.1. Lineage (NCBI taxonomy): Eukaryota > Viridiplantae > Streptophyta > Magnoliopsida > Poales > Poaceae > Hordeum > Hordeum vulgare. Next base: position 563,425,806 of record NC_058524.1, on the reverse strand, counting down.
AGTCAATCCACTTGAATCATTCAAAGGAGGATACCATTCTATCATACTACATCATAGTCATCTCAACATTCATGTGGGCATCCAAGACAAACCATTATAAGCTCCTAGCTAAGTAAGCATGGCATCAACAACTATGTTCTCTAAGTTGTCATTGCAAACATGTTTCTCTCACAACAAAGCTGAACTAGGAACATAGAGCTAGTCATATTTACAAAAACAAAATAGATCGAGTTCATACCGGCTTTTCTAGGCTCAGTCACTTCATCATATATCGTCACTATTGCCTTTTACTTGCATGACCGAGCGATGTGAACAATAATAAGAGTGCTCGTGCATTGGACTAAAGCTGGAATCTCCAGGAAAACACAAAGGAGAATACAAAGTAATATGACTCTTTGAAAGCTAAACAGGTATGCATGCAAGAGCCACTAAACATTGTAACCATGATCTTCTACCTTGACCCAAAGACAAAGAAAACTATCTACACGGGAAAGCCCCCAACAAGCAAGAGAAGAAAAAGAAAATCTTTTTGGGTTTTTCAAACTAGATAGACACACGAAAAGAAAATGAGAAAAAGAAAAATAAACTAGCATGGATGATAGAGTGGCAAAGTGTGAACACCGGCTAACAAAGTGAAAGCATAAGCAAGAATGTAAAGTTGGTGAGAACATGTACTCCCCCAAGCTTAGGCTTTTGGCCTAAGTTGGTCTACTCCCAAGGAGGGAAATAACCAGCTCTGGGGGTACTCCGGAGTGGACTGAGGATGCCACTGATGTGTGAGCTCCTCTGGATCCCACTGATAAACTGGCGTCTAGTACTCGACTGGTGGCTCGGGCACGTGCACCTGTGGTTGGGCTAGGCCCCAATATGCGTAGATGTCCGAGGGCATAATAATGTACCTACCTGCATGAAGATTGAACAAAGAAGGAGCAGGCAAAGTAATAGTCTCACGAGTAATATCGTGGTTTTGTCACGGCAGATGTCCTCGTGAAAGGACTTAGTACTGGAGCCATCGCACCTTGGTGGCGACTCAAAGGGGTTAAACGGGAGGAACACGGCGATTTACCCAGGTTCGGCCCCTCGAGAGGAGGTAATAGCCTACGTCCTGCTTTGTGTGTATTGATGTGGATTCGATTACAAGGGAGGCGTAACTCGCCTAACCTAGCACTCGATGTTTTTCTAACTTGCCCCTCCTCCTTAAGACTCGCCTTTATATATAGGTCGAGGCCTTAGGGTTTACAAGAGTCCCTTCCTTCTTACAATTCGTGACCATTGTAGTCTCTTAAGTCGCCGTCCTTCAAAACCCGGAGACCTTCCAGAAATCATAACCGTCCCGCGGCCTTGAACCGGCCAGGCTGAAGCCCAAGTAACCTAGAGGATGAATCGCCTTACTGGTAACCCGGCCCATCTTGGGCGGGTCACTTAATAAGTAATATCCCCAACATTAGGCCCCGGATTGACTTGAACTTTCATGCCAATGCTTCCGCTCTGTTGAAGGTGATTCACTCCTTCGTCTTTCTCCATACGTCAGAAATTGTAACTCGCCATCTGGCACCGAAAAAATCTTTGAGTCGCCAAACCATTTCCTGTTGGCATCTCCTTATCCCTCGATTATCGAGAAAATTAACATAATCCCAACAGATCTTTAGTGCATCGTTATCCCAAAATCTTCGGACGTCATCATGGTGAATCTTTTTATTCCCCAACTGTTCCCGCTCACGGTGCCTCGATTCCAGCGCCCGTCCTGATAAATAGACGGAGGGGACAGGGCTGGCGCTTCCCACCTACCAGTCTCGTCCGCCCCCCCATTATCACAGCAAAAGGCTTCATCGCTTCCCGAGGGCTCCGCCGCCGGCCGCAACTTCCGCCCTCGTCCGACAAGCTTCAGCGCCGCCCATAAGCCGTTGCCGTCGTCAAGCTTCGCACCTCGGACGATCCGTCCGCCGCCATTGACCATGCCATCATCACCGACCACCTCGTTGCACGCCTCGAACTCCGCCGCCGCCGAAAATCTCTTCGTTCGTCGGGACCCCCGCGCTTCTTCAACGATCTCCGTCACTGTCGGCCTTCTTCGATCGAGAGCATCAGGTTAGGCCTTCATTCACCTTCTTAGGAGTAGGTTCATTCCTTGCTTGTGCCTTTGCCATTTCCGTAGCTTCGAAGCTTTTCGCTCACAGTTGCTCATCTCCCTCGAATCGATTAGTCCGAGCACCGATAGGGTAGCCGGTGCCCTGAATAATTTTAATTATCCGATGTACTCGTGAATCTTTGAACACAATGTCTTCACCAAACGAGGGGCGTCACTTGATAATAAATTGTTCGTGCCCAGTTATATTCGTAGGTTTTCACATCTGTTTGGTAGACCCATTCCTCATTTACTATTTTGCGAAAAGCCGTTTGTAGCCTTCATCCCCTCTTAGTGCTTCGGAACGAATAGATTTTACCATCCGCAGAAACGTAGCCTTTGGGAATAACCCTACTTCCATAAGTCGCCATAGCAACCCAACCCGGCCTCTTGGTCTAGCGGGTTAAATGAACCGATTCCATCCCATATAGTAGATGTCCAAGACATGTAATATCATACTTTTACCTACTTGTAGCATGGGCGCCGTCTTCAAGAGTGACTGGCTTCCTACCAAGGTTGATGACGCTGTCTTAGCTAATTATGTGAAAGCGGCCTGTTTGGATCCTCAAGATGTCATTGGATGGCGCATCGGGTTGGGAGAAGATCTCCCTAACCCCAAAGAAGGGGAAATAGTAGTTTTTGTTGAACATTTGGAACGGGGCTTTAAGCCGCCTGGATCGAAATTTCTTAGGGATGCTTTGTCCTTCATGAACGTCCGACTCCAGGATCTGGGACCCAATTCCATAAGCAATTTGAGTCAGTTCCAAGTTCTTTGTGAAGCTTATCTGCGGATCGAGCCTTCTGTCCCTCTATTCTGGCATTTTTTCCATCTGAATCGCCAGACGGAATTCCACAATGGCCCCAGTTTGGAACTCGGCGGCGTCAACGTCCAGCGCCGTAGGGATAGTCCATTCCCTTCACTCATCATGCCTAGCCATCCCAAGGGCTGGGGCGAATCTTGGTTTTATTGTCAAGAGACGTCCCCTGCTGGTGAGAATAAGCTTCTGGGTTACAGGCCAACCCGCCTTCCGGTCAACTTCAAGCTCCCAGACAAGCTCACCGAGGAAGAAGAGTCAGAGTTCATCCCAATATTATCTGAACTGAGATCCCTGACGAACAATGGTCTTACTGGGGTTGACCTGATCCGCTGCTGGGTCGAATGGCGGATTCTTCCTCTGAGCCGCCGAGATGGTCTGATGTGTGAGTTTGACGGCACTCTGGATAATCCTCAATGCTACTTTCACACATCATTAACAGAAAAAGACATTGTTGCCATCATCAAAAAGTTGACCGGCGAGCCTGCGGGAAAGTGCGGCCAAATCGGCCTTAAGCCCTTTTGCAAGATTAACCCGGCGCCCAAGGTAACCAAAACTGACCCGCCCTTGGTATTTATCCCTCTTGTTTTATTGCCGTCATGATTTCATAATATATAGCTTTTCAGAAAGGCGATAAGTTCTGGTGCAGGAGACCTAAAAAGCAAGCCATGAAAACTGCTAAGCCGCCCTCTAAGAAAGCCAAGGGCAAAGGAAAATCTGCTGCGGCTGAGCCATCCGAAGTCGACGAATCTCAAGTCGGCGATGCACTTTCAGAGGTACAAATCCGTCCTCTTTTCACTCGCCACCTATCACTTTTGACCTTTTATTTATATCTTTCTCTCTCCTTGTAATAGAATGAAGATAACGAAAGCCAAGAAGACTCTGTTGAGGTAATTTCTGTTTCCTCCGATTAATCTCCTTCTCCACCTAAGCCGGCCCGGCGAATATGTGGGAAAGTCCCCTTCTCACATCCAAATGCTCATTTGGACCCAAATTTCTTACTGAAGAAAACACAGCACGCCTCTAACCGGAAAACACGAAGTCACTCTGGTGATCTGGTATTTGGTTTACCAGCAACGAACAAAAGGAAGCCAAGCGAGGTACTTTTATGAGTAACCATTATTCGTGCTTCTTTGGATCACATTTGTAACCCGCGTGTATTATTGATATATAACTCTTGCAGAACTCTCCTCCCACTTCCGGCGACTCAGTGATGTCAACACTTCCACCAATGATTCGAGTTCCGGGGTAAGTCTTTTGATAACCTTGCCTCGACTTTTGAGAATAACGATCTTTTCAATTCCTTAACGTGCTTATTCCCTTTTGTTAGGGCACAAGCCAAGAAAAGGAAAACCAGTGGATCAATTCCTGATGCAACTTTAGAACCCCCAAAGAAATCAACTCCGACTCAAGACAATCCGGATCATGCTGAGCCTGCGATTCAAGTGGATCTTCTTGAGTCGCCGAAGGAAACGATGGATGCCTCTAAATCGCCGAACCCATTGATGACAACAAAAGACCCAGATGCTGTAGTTATTACTGGCTCTGGCTTTTCTAAGCCGGCAGCGACAGTTTTGTCCAAACATGTAGCATCCTCCTCTCAGGCCATTCCCGAGTCTGGGCTCTCCAAGGCGAAACTTTCCGACTATGCAAATCTGGAGTTTAAGGAACTCTGTTCTGGATTTGCAAGTCGCCTGGAGGCGAGCTATGAGATGGAGAAAAACCTGCTGAAGATGTTAAACAACAAACATGAGGTAAATTTTGTTATACTTATACTATTCCCAGTAACCCCCAAGGGCCGGGTCATCAGTAAAAAGATGAGCTGGGTCTTGAAAATTTAGAAAAAGCTTCGCGACCAGTAACCCCCAAGGCCCGGGTCATCAGTAAAAAGATGAGCCGGGTCTTGAAAATTTAGAAAAAGCTTCGCGACCAGTAACCCCCAAGGGCCGGGTCATCAGTAAAAAGATGAGCCGGGTCTTGAAAATTTAGAAAAAGCTTCGCGACCAGTCTTGATTTCTGTATAATTTCTCCTGAAAAAATTATACATTAGCCCCCAAGTGTCAGGGATATTGCTTTGCAGTAATTCTGAGACTTGTCCTTATTTTAAACTTTCAATAGGAAAACCTTGCTCAGACCGAATTGGCGCTGGGCGATCTAAGGAAAAACTTAGCTGAACAACAAGACGCCCGAACTCAGTCGGAAGAGAAGTGTAAATTGGCTCTGGCCGAACTGGAAAAACTCAAAGCCGAGTTAGAAAAAACTCAAGCTGACCAAAACGCCGCTTTGAAGAGAGCAGAGAAAGCTGAAGCGAAGCTGGTGACTGTTCAACAGGAGTTATCCGGCTTAAAACGTCATATCTCTAACATGACGCAAGCCATCTTTGGTAAGCCTTACCTAAATCTTCAACCTTATCCCCCCCTTTTTTGTACTCAAATTTCTGATGTTAAGTCACTAATCATCATATTCCAGGTCCAAGAGTCGCCAACCTGCAAGAAGACTGTGTGTTGATGCTAAAGGCGATTTATACGCTGATAGAGCAGCTGTACACAGGCAGTGTGTTGACCGTCAAAGCTGTGATGGGTGCCAAAGAGCCTATTACTTCCATCAAGAAGGTACTTGGATGTTTGTCCACACTTCCTCCCCAAATTGGCGAGTTAACTCGATCAGCCGCCCGAAAAGGTGTCCTGACTGCCCTGAGTCGCTGCTTAGCGTATGCCCCAGAGATCAATTTAGAAGAAGTAGCCGCTGGCTTCCCTCAGCTTAAGGACGATGGATCGGAATTTGTTGAAGAGGATTACCAAAAAGTTGTCAAGGATTCTCGGCTGGCTGCAACTCGACTCGCCGCAAGCCTTGATTTAACAAAGTACCATGCGGCTTATGACAGTAAGAATAAGAAAGTCAGCCCGCCAACCTTCATGGTGACCAACCTAATTCCTCGGCGACCCAAGAATCCTTTCGACTGGGAAGCAGACTTGGCATCGATTTTGACCGACGAAGATGACTTTGCTGCTTTGGCCAGGTGCAATTGGGTTTTGGGCGATTTACAAATCGAAGTTGGTGAGAGCTCACGCCAGGATTTAGCGAAGTAGACTTTCCTGAATTTGGCCTGCGAGCCATGTAATAGTCAATACTTTTTTTTGATGATATCTTCTGCGAGAAAAACCCTTATATCGCTTTTTAAGGCGATTTGAAATATTTGGCCCGCCTTTATAAGAGTCTTCTATAATGCTTAATCCACCAAGGATGAAACAAATCTTAGCACCCTCCTGTCTTAAACTTTGAAAACATCATCTGTGAAAACAAATGAACTATGTAGAAAGGGAAAAATCTTCAAGATTAAATCATAATAAGAGTAACTTCGTCGGCTCATACGGTCGCTACAGGGGGAGGCGAGTTAGAAAGCTCGTGCACCCACCCTAAATACAGGTTTCGTCGGCTCATATGGTCGCGACAGGGGGAGGCGAGTCAGAAAGCTCGTGCACCCACCCTAAATGCAGGTTTCTTCGGCTCATAAGGTCGCGACAGGGGGAGGCGAGTCAGAAAGCTCGTGCACCCACCCTAAATGCAGGTTTCGTCGGCTCATAAGGTCGCGACAGGGGGAGGCGAGTCAGAAAGCTCGTGCACCCACCCTAAATGCAGGTTTCGTCGGCTCATAAGGTCGCGACAGGGGGAGGCGAGTCAGAAAGCTCGTGCACCCACCCTAAATGCAGGTTTCGTCGGCTCATAAGGTCGCGACAGGGGGAGGCGAGTCAAAAAAGCTCGTGCACCCACCCTAAATGCAGGTTTCGTCGGCTCATACGGTCGCGACAGGGGGAGGCGAGTCAGAAAGCTCGTGCACCCACCCTAAATGCAGGTTTCGTCAGCTCATAAGGTCGCGACAGGGGGAGGCGAGTCAAAAAGCTCGTGCACCCACCCTAAATGCAGGTTTCGTCGGCTCATACGGCCGCGAGAGGGGGAGGAGAGTCAGAAAGCTCGTGCACCCACTCTAAATGCAGGTTTCGTCGGCTCATACGGTCGCGACAGGGGAGGCGAGTCAGAAAGCTCGTGCACCCACCCTAAATGCAGGTTTCGTCGGCTCATAAGGTCGCGACAGGGGGAGGCGAGTCAAAAAGCTCGTGCAGCCACCCTAAATGCAGGTTTCGTCGGCTCATACGGTCGCGACAGGGGGAGGCGAGTCAGAAAGCTCGTGCACCCACCCTAAATGCAGGTTTCGTCGGCTCATACGGTCGCGACAAGGGGAGGCGAGTCAGAAAGCTCGTGCACCCACCCTAAATGCAGGTTTCGTCGGCTCATACGGTCGCGACAGGGGGAGGCGAGTCAGAAAGCTCGTGCACCCACCCTAAATGCATGTTCTGTCGGCTCATAAGGTCGCAACAGGATGACACAATTTGCACTTTTTAATGAAGAAACCCCCCAAGTCGGAGAGTGTTTTATTACTTCATACTGAAACTGAAAAACTTACAAAACGTGGAGCTTTTAAGAGCTCAAGTGTAGTAAGGCCGCAAATGAGCAATATTCCAGGGGCGAGTTGACTCAGCCTCTGTAGTCGGTCGATTAGGCCGGAGATCCATCAAATAATAAGAGCCATTGCGGAGGTTCTTGCTGACGACGAACGGTCCTTCCCAAGGGGGTGATAGCTTGTGCATACCTGCCCGATCTTGTATCAGACGAAGCACTAAGTCGCCCTCCTGAAAAGTTCGACTCTTAACCCGGCGACTATGATAACGCCGCAGATCTTGCTGGTAGATAGCCGAACGAGCCGCAGCCAGGTCACGCGCCTCTTCCAAGGCATCCAAGGAATCCTGACGCGCCAGCTCATTATCTTGCTCCACATATGCAGTGACTCTAAGAGAATCATGTCTTATGTCAGTAGGGAGGACAGCCTCTGCTCCATAGACCAAAAAGAAAGGAGTGAACCCCGTGGATCGATTCGGGGTGGTCCGAATACTCCACAGTACCGAAGGTAATTCTTCAACCCGACACCCTGCAGTCCTTTCCAGGGGAACCATGAGCCGAGGTTTAATCCCTCGCAAGACTTCCTGATTCGCCCGCTCTGCTTGCCCATTGGACTGCGGGTGAGCAACTGCAGAAACATCAAGCCAGATATGTTCTCGACGACAAAAATCCAGCATCGCTCCTTGGGACAAGTTAGTACCATTGTCCATGATAATACTGTGCGGATATCCAAAACGGAAAATCAGCTTTTTCAGAAATCTGACTGCTGTCTCTGCATCGCAAGCTCCAACAGGTTCCGCCTCAACCCATTTAGTGAACTTATCAACTGCCACCAATAAGTGAGTTTTCTTGTTAGAGGACATTTTAAAAGGACCGACCATGTCCAGCCCCCAGACCGCGAAGGGACAAGTAATGGGAATCATCCTCAATTCTTGAGCCGGCACATGAGCCTGTCTCCCATATCGTTGGCACCCCTCGCACCGCCGTACTATGTCTTCCGCATCTGCATGAGCCATCAGCCAAAAGAAACCATGTCGAAAAGCCTTTGATACCAAAGAACGTGACCCGGCGTGATGCCCGCAGTCTCCAGAATGAATGTCATTTAGGATCACGCATCCTTCCTCGGAGGAAACACACCGCTGAAAGACCCCAGAAGCACTCCGTTTATATAACTCGCCATTAATGATGACCATGGATTTGCTACGTCGAACGATCTGGCGAGCCAAAACTTCATTGGTGGGTAATTTGCCGCGAGTGAGATAAGCCAGATAAGGGAGAACCCAGTCCGGAGTGACATGGAGAGCCGCCACGAGCTGAGACTCGGGATCTGGTATCGCCAACTCCTCCTCCGTGGGTACAGCCACAGACGGTTTATGCAAGATATCCAAAGAAACATTAGGGGGGACCGGTTTTCTTTGTGAGCCGAGTCGCGAGAGGGCATCAGCTGCTTCGTTGAGTCGCCGATCAACGTGATCCACCTGATATCCATGAAAATAGCCCGCCACATCAGATACAGCTCGTCTGTAAGCCGCCATCATAGGATCCTGAGAGTCCCGGGTACCCGAAACCTGTTGCGCCACCAAATCTGAATCCCCAAAACATCTGACTCGGGTTAGGTTCATCTCTTTTGCTAGTCGCAAACCGTGAAGCAGAGCTTCATATTCCGCCGCATTATTCGTGCAGGGAAACATGAGTCGGAGAACATAACAGAACTTATCTCCTTGAGGGGATATCAGCACCACACCAGCCCCCGAACCCTCCAACTGCCTGGATCCATCAAAGTAAATAGTCCAATAGGTAAGGTCAGGCCGATCTTCCGGAGCCTGAAGTTCCGTCCAATCGTTAACGAAATCAACTAGTGCCTGGGATTTGATGGCTGTGCGGGGGGTATATTGTATGTGATGAGACCCAAGCTCTATTGCCCATTTGGCGATTCGCCCTGTTGCCTCCCGATTTTGGATGACGTCACCGAGGGGGGCGGAACTGACCACAGTGATCGGGTGCTCCTGGAAATAATGTTTAAGCTTTTGACTCGCCATGAACACCCCATAGACCAGTTTCTACCAATCCAGGTATCGTTGTTTGGAAAGAGTTAACACCTCACTGATAAAGTATACCGGACGTTGCACCGGGTATTCTTTTCCTTCCTCCTTTCTTTCGACGACCACAGCCACGCTGACTGCCTTGGAATTTTGCCGCGATATACAGGAGCATAGGCTCCTTTTCAGTTGGGGCTGCCAGGACCGGCGGGTTAATCAATTGATGTTTCAAGGCCTGAAGCGCCTCGTCTGCCTCATCTGTCCATACGAATCAGTCGGATTTCCTCAACAATTGGTAAAGAGGAATCACCTTTTCCCCAAGGCGGCTCACGAAACGACTTAGAGCCGCAATGCGGCCCGCCAGTCGCTGAACTTGATTAACATTTGTCGGCTTCCCGAGAGAAGTAACTGCTTCAATTTTGTCTGGGTTAGCCTCGATGCCGCGCTCCGATACCAAGAAACCCAGTAATTTTCCTGCAGGTACACCAAAAACGCACTTGGTAGGATTTAGCTTCATCTGATATACTCATAAATTATCAAAGGTTTCCTTAAGGTCTTCCAAAAGTGTCTCCCCCTGGCGGGTCTTGATCACAATGTCGTCAACGTAAGCATGGACGTTGCGGCCAATTTGGTTATGAAGACAATTCTGGATGCAGCGTTGATAAGTCGCCCCTGCGCTCTTGAGTCCGAACAGCATGGACACATAGCAAAAGGCCCCGAAGGGGGTTACGAAGGCTGTCTTCTTCTGATCTTCCACGGCCATCTTGATCTGATGATAACCTGAATAGGCGTCCAAAAAGCACAATCGTTCGCATCCCGCCACCGAGTCAATGATTTGGTTGATGCGGGGAAGAGCGAAAGGATCTTTGGGACAAGCTCTGTTGAGATCCGTATAGTCAATACACATACGGAAAGTGCCATTCTTCTTGAGTACTAACACCGGGTTAGCCAGCCATTTGGGGTGAAAAACTTCCACGATGAACCCGGCGGCTAAAAGACGGGCGACTTCTTCTCCAATCGCCTTGCGTCGCTCCTCGTTAAATGTGCGAAGGTACTGTTGGACAGGTTTGCATTTTGGGTCGATATTAAGATGGTGCTCAGCGAATTCTCTCGGTACACCCGGCATGTCAGAGGGCTTCCATGCGAAGATGTCCCGATTCTCACGGATGAATTCGATGAGCGCGCTTTCCTATTTGGGGTCCAGACCCGTCCCAATGGTGAACTGCTTGGATGAATCGCCAGGCACGAAATCGATTGTCTTAGTATCATCCGTCAGTTTGAACTTGAGGGGCGACTCAGAATCTGTAGTCGGCTTCTTGAGTGGTGACATGTCTGCCGGGTCAACATTGGCCTGATGATGTTTGAGCTCTTCCGCCGCACAGGCGACTTCCGCATAAGCCGCGTCCCCTTCCTCACACTCCTTTGCGATTCTTCTATCTCCATCAACCGTGATGGGTCCTTTAGGACCAGGCATTTTGAGCTTGAGGTAGACGTAGCATGGGCGGGCCATGAAGCGGGCGTAAGCCGGTCGCCCGAACAGCGCATGGTACGGGCTTTTCAGCTTGACCACCTCGAAGATTAGAGACTCCGACCTGTAATTCTGCGCAGTTCCAAACGCTACTGAGAGCCTGACCCGGCCTATGGGATAAGCCGACTTGCCCGGGACAATGCCGTGGAAAACCGTGGTTGAAGGCATCAAGTCTTTCTCCAATAGATTCATCCTCCGAAAGGTGTCGAAGTATAGGATATTAATGCTGCTGCCACCATCCATTAATACCTTTGACAGGGTGTAACCCCCGACTTGGGGAGCCACGACTAATGCCAGGTCGCCCGGGTTATCTATTCTTGGCGGGTGATCCTCTCTGCTCCATGTTATGGTTTGCTCGGACCAGTGGATATATCTGGGAATCGCTGGCTCAGTTACGCTGTACGCCCGGTGATTTACCTTTTTATCACGCCTGCAAGCATTAGTGGTGAAAACGTGGTACTGCCCATTACTTAGCTGTTTGGGATTGCTGCGGAAGCCCCCGTTGTCATCCTGGTCCTGTGGAGCCCCCTGTGGGGGCGGCTGCTGGAAAACTCCCGGCGGGTTGTACCGCCGCTGGTGGTGCACCAGGTACTGGCCGCCGCCTGGTTGTGGGCCTCCCTGTGCCCCCTGTTCGGGAAAGCCGCCGAAGGGGTTCTGCCTTTGGTTGGACGCGGCGAGTTGGTCCTGGCGCCGGTTCGGATCTTCGTTTTGGCTCTTCTTGATTGCCTCCGCCCGAAATTCTTGCATCACGAAACAGTTCTCCTAAGAGTGGCCCGCCGGGCCGTCGGCCGTGGCGTGGTGCGGGCAAGGGCCTTTGAGTAGCTCTTTATAGTTACGCGGCCTTTTCCCACTGAAACCTCGATTCTTCTTTTTGCCGTCATTGGCATTGGTGTTGGCAACCAAGTCCGAAGGCTCCTCCTGTGGCCTGCGCTTGCCGTTGGTCCCTTGATTGTGACGGTTGCGGCCCTCGAAACGGGTGTGATTTTTTGTCGAATCGCCCTTTTTGGGCGAGTTACCCTTACCATCCTCGCCGAGATCCTTGGTTTCATCGGCCTCGGCATACCTAGTGAGGGTGTCCATCAGTTCGCCCATGTCCTGAACTTTCCGTTTGAGTCGCCCCAATTTCTGGACCAACGGTTCATAGTGGCAGTTGTGCGCGAGGATAAGCACAGCTTGTGCTGCCGTGATACCATCTGATGAATGGATAATTTCTGCGACCCGCCGTGACCAATGGTGTGCCGACACATCCGGGCGTTGTACGCAGTGTTGTAAGTCGACGATCGTCATCGGTCGTTTACAGGTTCCCCGGAAGTTTTTGATGAAACACTCTTTCAGCTCAGCCCAGGACTGGATAGAATTGAGAGGTAAGTTTTTCAGCCAAGTGCGCGCCGACCCCTCGAGCATCATGGTGAAATATCTGGCGCAAACCGCCTCATTTACGTCGAGCATGTCCATGGCAATCTCATAGCCCTCAATCCATGATGTTGGTTCGAGATCTGGTGTGTAATTAGGCACCTTCCTTGGTCCTTTAAAATCCTTGGGCATTCTTTCATTCCGAAGGGCTAGGGATAAACACGGTACCCCAACTCGCCCTCCGGTCCCTGCGAGGGGGGCCTGGGCGTCTTGAATGTTGGGGAGATTTCTGCCCGGCGGGTTCCGCTCGGGCGGGTTGTCCTGCGGGAAGTGTCGCGGGCCACTGTTTACGGCTGGCTGATCCTCCGGCCTACTCCTGGTATAGCTCGCCTGAGGGGTGGAGTGCAATCTCTCAAGGCCGTGTGAGAACTGTGCGTTTTGAACCATCGCTGTTTTCAACATCTCGATGGCGTTCCTCGCTTCAATCTCAGCTGGGGAGTTGCCGTGAATCGGAAGAGACTCCAGGTGGCGAGTTGCGGCAAGCACGTTATCCACCGGGTTGGAGAAGTGGCCTTGAGGGGTCCGGAAACGAGGAATTTGACCCTCAGTCGGCTGAACCGGCGGGTTAGGTGGGCGGCCCGGTCCTCCTGCTGGGGCGGCTCCCATCCCGGGGGTTCGAGGGGTGTCGAACAGACGGGTCGGGTTGAGGTCATGGGGCAGGCGACCCTGGTGTCTTCGCTGATGGACGGCGTCGGACGCGCGCTGCTGTCTTTCGAGCCGCCAGTTGTCAGTGTTCAATCGCATCCTTTCGGCCGTGATTTGAGCTTGTCGAGTCTCGATCCTGGCGGACTCCATCTCAGCATCCTGATGGGCCTTTGCCACTGCCTCTCTCAGCTTTGCTAACTCTGCATTTATCTCCTCTTGGTTCTCTGGCGTGAGGGGAGTTGACATCAGTCTCGTGATTTCCGCCGCTAAATCCACCAGGACTGCGAATGCACTTCTGGATGTCCCGCCGGTCCCATCGCCTCCGGTGGGGTTTTGTGCGGGTTGAGTTGCCCCAGCCATGTAGATGGCGATCTGCCGGTGGGTTCGATCAAGGATTTCCGGATCCATGGCCAGTGACAAGCCTCCGAGACCGTCCCCATGGATAGACCGGATGGAATCTGAATCGCCCATGGATGACTCATCGTCAGCGTTGACCGGGGTAACTTCCTGAGTCGCCAAGTATTCTGGTTCCTCCGATCCCTGCGTGAACCCCACAAAGATCGGGCGAGTTAGATTCTGTGTTGTGACTGGGCGGACGTACCTGGCTGGCTCAACGATGTCGGTGGAGATGTCCGGCTCAGGGACGGATGATCCGATCATGCCGATGAAGATGTTGATCTTGCCGAAGGGGACCCTGTAGCCCGATTCGATCGAATTCGCTTCAGGTCCCCATCGCTGGTTGTCGATGTAGGTTATCCCGCAGCGGCTCCGAGTCATGAGCGCCGTCGCATAACTCCCAAACCCTGGTAGGGCTCCCTGTGAGAAGTCAATTCCACCGTGTGTAGGCCCCAAGGTGGGCGCCAACTGTCGTGGTTTTGTCACGGCAGATGTCCTCGTGAAAGGACTTAGTACTGGAGCCATCGCACCTTGGTGGCGACTCAAAGGGGTTAAACGGGAGGAACACGGCGATTTACCCAGGTTCGGCCCCTCGAGAGGAGGTAATAGCCTACGTCCTGCTTTGTGTGTATTGATGTGGATTCGATTACAAGGGAGGCGTAACTCACCTAACCTAGCACTCGATGTTTTTCTAACTTGCCCCTCCTCCTTAAGACTCGCCTTTATATATAGGTCGAGGCCTTAGGGTTTACAAGAGTCCCTTCCTTCTTACAATTCGTGACCATTGTAGTCTCTTAAGTCGCCGTCCTTCAAAACCCGGAGACCTTCCAGAAATCATAACCGTCCCGCGGCCTTGAACCGGCCAGGCTGAAGCCCAAGTAACCTAGAGGATGAATCGCCTTACTGGTAACCCGGCCCATCTTGGGCGGGTCACTTAATAAGTAGTATCCCCAACAAGTACCCTGACTAAATACCAGGTTATAAATCATCCTTCTATTTATATCTCTATCAAGAAAGTCATGGCGAACCATGCTATCGTAATCTAGATATCTCTCGGGAAGAATAATCTCTTCTTCCTCGTCCAGTCTAATAGGTATCTCAAAGTGTGTGGCAAGACGAGTATCATCGATACCTCCATAGACAAAACCTTTAGAACGGTTCAGTTTCAACCGTTGAGCTACTATAGCACCCAAGCTATAAGTTCTATCATTATAAAGAGCTACGCGCAAGACCACAAGATCCGGGGAACTAAGTGACCCAGCTTTCCCACGGCCAATCAAACATTTTCCCACAAATAATGAGAAGTACCGAAGCACGGGAAAATGAATGCTAGCAGCTCTAGCACAAGAAACTCCTCTCTCCTCTCCTACATCAATTGTATCGATGAAAGCTTCCAAGTCCCGTGGACGAGGTTCATGAATATCCCCAACGTAAGGTAATTTGCAAACATTGCAAAAATCCTAGAGTGACATGCGCTGGGGGATATCATAAAGTTTGAACTCAACCATAGGAGGATTCTTCCTTGGATAGAAGTGAAAGCTTTGTACGAAGATATTAGTGAGCAGGAGGTATTGCGGACACTTATCTTCAACGAAGGCGGTAAGGCTTGCGTTCTCCACCAAATGATAAAAGTCCTCATATATTCCAGCGGCGCGTAAGAACACGTCGCTTGGCCACTCGCACGCTCGAACTTCTGCGACTCGGGGGACCAGATACTTGGGCTTCTTCTCACTCCCATCATCCTTGGGGTCACGGCTTGAAGAGCCTCTTAAGAACCTCCTCATCTTTTCCCTTTTCCATCTCTGAAAATTTCTGAAATTTTTAGTGATTCAAAGGAAAAGTGAATAAGGCTCAACAAAACTCGTAGCAACTACTCCCACAAGTGCATAGAGGCCATATTACGCATCAAAACTACTTGGGACAAGCTAAGATTAGCATGCAAAGCTCAAGAACATGGTCACCAAGGCAACAAAAATACATGAAGTATAAGGCACTAGAGCAAAAACTAATTGGACCAATGGAGGAGTCGCTTACCAAGAAGTAATTTCCCCAAAACAGTTCAGAGAACGGTGCTTTGAGCAAAGAGATCGAAAATCCCAGCAAGAGGAGCAAGAACACGGGTTTGAGCTACGAAACGATTTTTTCTGAAGGTAGGAGAACCAGATGAGAGCATGCATGAGTGGAGGGGGTGCCTGTGGGCCCCACAAGCCTGGGTGGCACGGCTAGGGGGTTGCCCGCGCCATCAGGGCTTGTGGCCCACTGGTGCAGCCCCCAGACAAGCTCTTCGTCTCAGTATTTTTAAAAAATTGAGAAAAAATCATACTTGATTTTCAGGACGTTCGGAGAACTTTTATTTTCGGGGTACTTTTCTACCGGACGCTAAAACAGAAAACAACGAAAACTAAACTAAATCTATCATCTTTCTTCTAAGCAACCTAAAGTGAAAGCTTGGAACAGAGGTTTGTGACTCCTCGATTCATCCATCTCATGGTCATCGAAAGAAAATCCGTCAATGAGGTTGATCAAGTCTCCTCGACAAACCTTTTTGAATTGCAAAAGAAGACGTAGAATTTTTGAATAGTCACTAGGTCACCTCAATGGGTATGTGTATCTCACCAACAAGCAAATCATACTTCATCTTGACACGAGGAATAGGGCATTCAAAGCTCCCAATAAGAATCGATGAAGTTTTTTCAGTAGCATTGATGCAATGTATTGTTGGAAATATGCCCTAGAGGCAATAATAAATTAGTTATTATTATATTTTTTAGTTCATGATAATCGTTTATTATTCATGCTATAATTGTATTGATTGGAAACACAATACTTGTGTGGATACATAGACAAAACACTGTCCCTAGTAAGCCTCTAGTTCACTAGCTCGTTGATCAAAGATGGTCAAGGTTTCCTGGCCATAGGCAAGTGTTGTCACTTGATAACGGGATCACATCATTAGGAGAATCATGTGATGGACTAGACCCAAACTAATAGACGTAGCATGTTGATCGTGTCATTTTGTTGCTACTGTTTTCTGCGTGTCAAGTATTTGTTCCTATGACCATGAGATCATATAACTCACGGACACCGGAGGAATGCTTTGTGTGTATCGAACGTCGCAACATAACTGGGTGACTATAAAGATGCTCTACAGGTATCTCCGAAGGTGTTCGTTGAGTTAGTATGGATCGAGACTGGGATTTGTCACTCCGTGTGACAGAGAGGTATCTCGGGGCACACTCGGTAATACAATAGCACACACAAGCCTTGCAAGCAATGTGACTTAGTGTAAGTTACGGGATCTTGTATTACGGAACGAGTAAAGAGACTTGCCGGTAAACGAGATTGAAATAGGTATGCGGATACTGACGATCGAATCTCGGGCAAGTAACATACCGAAGGACAAAGGGAATGACATACGGGATTATATGAATCCTTGGCACTGAGGTTCAAACGATAAGATCTTCGTAGAATATGTAGGATCCAATATGGGCATCCAGGTCCCGCTATTGGATATTGACTGAGGAGTCTCTCGGGTCATGTCTACATAGTTCTCGAACCCGCAGGGTCTGCACACTTAAGGTTCGACGTTGTTTTATGCGTATTTGAGTTATATGGTTGGTTACCGAATGTTGTTTGGAGTCCCGGATGAGATCACGGACGTCACGAGGGTTTTCGGAATGGTCCGGAGACGAAGATTGATATATAGGATGACCTCATTTGGTTACCGGAAAGTTTTCGGGCATTACCGGAAAAGTTTCGGGCTCATCGGTAGTGTACCGGGAGTGCCGGGAGGGGTGACGGGGACCATCGAGAGGTGTGTCACGCCCCAAGGGGTCTCATGGGCTATGGGAAGAGATAAGCCAGCCCATAGTGGGCTGGAATACGTTCCCACTAAGGCCCATAAGATTTGAGAAGGGAAAAACACAAGGTGGAAAGAGTTTCCAAGTGGGAAGGTGGAATCCTACTCCAAGTAGGATTGGAGTAGGACTCCTCCACCTCAAATTTCGGCCAAACCTTGAGGGTTTGAGGCTGCCTCCTCCCCTCCCTCCCTCCTATATATACTGAGGTATTAGGGCTGATTTGAGACAACTTTTGCCACGGCATCCCGACCACATACCTCCACGGTTTTTCCTCTAGATCGCGTTTCTGCGGAGCTCGGGCGGAGCCCTGCTGAGATTAGATCACCACCAACCTCCGGAGCACCGTCACGCTGCCGGAGAACTCATCTACCTCTTCGTCTCTCTTGCTAGATCAAGAAGTCCGAGATCATCGTCGAGCTGTACGTGTGCTGAACGCGGAGGTGTCGTCCGTTCGGCACTAGATCGGAGCGGATCGTGGGACGGATCGCGGGACGGTTCATGGGATGGTTCGCGGGGCGGATCGAGGGACGTGAGGACGTTCCACTACATCAACCGCGTTTCTTAACGCTTCTGCTGTGCGATCTACAAGGGTATGTAGATCAGAAATCCCCTCTCGTAGATGGACATCACCATGATAGGACTTCGTGCGCGTAGGAAATTTTTTGTTTCCCATGCAACGTTCTCCAACAGTGGCATCATGAGCTAGGTTCATGCGTAGATGTCTTCTCGAGTAGAACACAAAAGTTTTTGTGGGCGGTGATGTGCGTTTTGCTGCCCTCCTTAGTCTTTTCTTGATTCCGCGGTATTGTTGGATCGAAGCGGCTCGGACCGACATTACTCGTACGCTTACGAGAGACTGGTTTCATCGCTACGAGTAACTCCGTTGCTCAAAGATGACTGGCGGGTGTCAGTTTCTCCAACTTTAGTTGAATCGGAATTGACCGAGGAGGTCCTTGGATGAGGTTAAATAGCAACTCATATATCTCCGTTGTGGTGTTTGCGTAAGTAAGATGCGATCCTACTAGATACCCATGGTCACCACGTAAAACATGCAACAACACAATTAGAGGACGTCTAACTTGTTTTTGCCGGGTATGCTTGTGATGTGATATGGCCAACGATGTGATGTGATATATTGGATGGATGAGATGATCATGTTGTAATAGTTAATATCGACTTGCACGTCGATGGTACGGCAACCGGCAGGAGCCATAGGGTTGTCTTTAAACTAACGTTTGTGCTTGCAGATGCGTTTACTATTTTGCTAGGATGTAGCTTTAGTAGTAATGGCATGAGTAACACGACAACCCTGATGGCGACACGTTGATGGAGATCATGATGATGGAGATCATGGTGTGACGCCGGTGACAAGAAGATCGTGCCGGTGCTTTGGTAATGGAGATCAAGAAGCACGTGATGATGGCCATATCATGTCACTTATGAATTGCATGTGATGTTAATCCTTTTTGCACCTTATCTTGCTTAGAACGACAGTAGCATTATGAGGTGATCTCTCACTAAAATTTCAAGACGAAATTGTGTTCTCCCCGACTGTGCACCGTTGCGACAGTTCTTCGTTTCAAGACACCACGTGATGATCGGGTGTGATAGACTCAACGTTCACATACAACGGGTGCAAAATAGTTGCACACGTAGAACACTCGGGTTAAGCTTGACGAGCCTAGCATGTGCAGACATGGCCTCGGAACACATGAGACCGGAAGGTCGAGCATGAATCGTATAGTTGATATGATTAGCATAGAGATGCTTACCACTGAAACTATTCTCGACTCACGTGATGATCAGACTTGAGATAGTGGATTTGGATCATGTACCACCCAAATGACTAGAGAGATGTACTTTTTGAGTGGGAGTTCTTAAGTAATATGATTAATTGAACTAATTGTCATGAACATAGTCTAATGGTCTTTGCGAATTACGATGTAGCTTGCGCTATAGCTCTACTATTTTTTATATGTTCCTAGAGAAAATTTAGTTGAAAGTTGATAGTAGCAAACTTTGCAGACTAAGTCAGTAAAATCGAGGATTGTCCTTGTTGCTGCGCAGAAGGCTTATGTCCTTAATGCACCACTCGGTGTGCTGCACCTCGAGCGTTGTCTGTGGATGCTGTGAACATCTGACATACACGTTTCTGATGACTACACGATAGTTTAGTGCAAAATACTTAGTGGCTTAGAAGCAAGGCGCCAAAGACGTTTTGAAACGTCATGGAACATAAGTGATGTTCTAAAGAGATGAAATTGTGATTTCATGCTTGTGCCCTTGTTAAGAGGTATGAGACCTCCAACAAGATTCTTTGTCCACAAAGTAAAGGAGAAAAGCTCAATCGTTGAGCGTGTGCTTAGATCGTCTGAGTACGACAATCGGTTGAATCAAGTGGGAGTTAATCTTCCAGATGAGATAGTGATAGTTCTCCAAAGTCATTGCCACCAAGCTGTGAGAGCTTCGTGATGAACTATAACATATCAAGGATAGATACAATTGATCCTTGAGCGATTCGCGATGTTTGACACTGCGAAAGTAGAAATCAAGAAGGAGCATCAATAGTTGATGGTTTGTAAAACCACTAAGTTTCAAGAAAGGCAAGGGCTAGAAGGGATACTTCGTGAAACAGCAAAAACAGTTTCTGCACTAATGAAGAAACCCAAGATTAAACCCCAACCCGAGACTAAGTGCTTCTGTAATGAGGGGAATAGTCACTGAGATGGAGCAACTCTAGATACTTGGTAGATAAGAAGGCTGGCAAAAGTCGAAAGAAGTATATTTGATATACATGATGTTGATGTGTACTTTACTAGTACTCCTAGTAGCATGAGGGTATTGGATACCGGTTCGGTTGCTAAGTAATTAGTAACACGAAATGATAGCTACGGCGTAAACGGAGACTAGTTAAAGGCGAGGTGACGATACGTGTTGGAAGTGTTTCCAAGATTGATATGTTCAAAACGTCGCACGCTCCCTCTACCATCGGGATTGGTGTTAAACCGAAATAATTGTTATTTGGTGCTTGTGTTAAGCATGAACATGATTGGATCGTGTTTATTGCAATACGATTATTCATTTAAAGAGAATAATGGTTACTCTGTTTGCTTGAATAATCACCTTCAATGGTTTATTGAATCTCGATCGTAGTGTTACACATGTTCATAATATTGGTGCCAAAATATACGAGGTAATGATGATAGTACCACTTACTTGTGGCACTGCCGCTTGAGTCATGTTGGTATAAATTGCATGAAGAGGCTCCATGCTGATGGATATTTATACTCACTTGATTTTGAATCGCTAGTGACATGCAAATCATACCACATGAGCAAGGCCTTGTTTTCATTGAGATGAAATAAGATAGTAACTTGTTGGAAGTGATACATTTTGATGTATGCAGTCCAATGGGTGCTGAGGCACGCAGTGGATATCATTATGTTCTTACTTCACTGACGATTTGAGTAGATACAGGAATATTTACTTAATGAATCACAAGTCTGAAATATTGAAAAGATTCAATTCCGTTTCAGAGTGAAGTTCGTCGTAACAAGAGGATAAACCTTCTACGATATGATCATAGAAATGAATATCTGAGTTACGAGTTTTGGTACGCAGTTAAGACAATGTGGAAATTGTTTCGCAGTTCATGCCACCTGGAACATCATAGTGTGATGATGTGTCTGGACGTCATAGCCACACACTATTTGGTATGGTGCATACTATGATGTCTCTTATCGAATTACCACTATCGTTTATGGGTTATGCATTAAAGACAACCGCATTCACTTTAAATAGGGCACCGCGTATTTCCGTTGAGATGACACAGTATAGACCGAGGTTTAGAGAAATCTAAACTGTCGTTTCTTGAAAGTTTGGGGCTTCGACACTTATGTGAAAAAGTTTCAGTCTGATAAGCTCGAACCCAAAGCGGATAAATGCATCTTCATAGGATATCCAAAACAGTTGGGTACATCTCCTATCTCAGATCCGAAAGAAAAGTGTTTGTTTCTAGAAACGGATCCTTTCTCGAGGAAAGGTTTCTCTCGAAAGAATTGAGTGGGAGGGTAGTAGAACTTGATGAGGTTATTGAACCATCACTTCAACCAGTGTGTAGCAGGGCGCAGGAAGTTGTTCCTGTGGCGCCTACACCAATTGAAGTGGAAGTTGATGATGGTGATCATCAAGCATCGGATCAAGTTACTACAAGCCTCGTAGGTTGACAAGGTCACGTACTACTACAGAGTGGTACGGTAACCCTGTCTTGGAGGTCATGTTGTTGAGCAACAGTGAACCTACGGGTTATGGAGAAAGCGATGGTGGGCCCAGATTCCGACAAATGGCTGGAAGCCATGAAATCCGAGAGAGGATCCATGTATGAAAACAAAGTGTAGACTTTGGAAGAACTACTTGATGGTCATAGGACTATTGAGTAAAAATGGATCTTTAAAAGAAGACAGACGATGATGGTGATAAGTCACTATTAAGAAAAGCTTGACTTGTCGCAAAGATGTTTTCGACAAGATCAAACAGTTGACTATGTTGAGACTTTCTCACTCATAGCGATGCTAAAGGTCTGTTAGAATTATGTTAGTTGTTAATGCATTATTTATGAAATATTGCACGTAGGATGTCAAAACATTGTTTTCTCGATGGTTTCCTTGAGCAAACATTGTATGTGATACAACCAGAAGGTTTTGTCGATCCTAAAGATACTAGCAAGTATGCAAGCTCCAGTGATCCTTCAATGGACTGGTGCAAGCATCTCGGAGTTGGAATATACACTTTGATGAGATGATCAAATATTTTGGGTTTGTACAAGGTTTATGAGAAACTTGTATTTCCAAGGAAGTGAGTGGGAGCACTATAGAATTTCTGATAAGTATATATGGTAGACATATTGTTGATCAGAAGTAATGTAGAATTTCTGTAAAGCATATAAGGTTGTTTGAAAGGAGTTTTCAAAGGAATACCTGGATTGCGCTACTTGAACGTTGAGCATCAAAGATCTATGGAGATAGATCAAAAGCGCTTAATGAAAGTTTCAATAAGATGCATGCCTTGACAAGTTTTTGAAGGAGTTCAAAATAGATCAGCAAAGGAGTTCTTGGTTGCGTTGTAAGGTGTAAATTTGAGTAAGATTCAAAACCCGACCACGGCAGAATAAAGAGAATAGACGAAGGTCGTCTTCTATGCCTTAGCCGTAGAATCTAAAGTATGCTATGATGTGTACCGCACCTGATGTGTGCCTTGACTCAAAGTCTGTTAAGAGGTACAGAGAGTGATCCATGATTGAATCACTAGGAGCGGTCAAAATTTATCCTTAGTAACTAATGGACTAAGGAATTTTTCTCGATTATGGAGGTGGTTAAAGAGTTCGTCGTAAAGGGTTACGTCGATGCAAGCTTTGACACTAATCTGAATAACTATGAGTAGTGAAACGGATTCATATAGTAGAGTAGATATTTGGAGCATTTCTGAATAGCATGTAGTAGCAGCATCTATAAGATGACATAAAGATTTGTAAAGAACGCACGGATCTGAGAGTTTCAGAACCGTTGACTAAAACCTCTCTCACGAGCAAGACGTGATCAGACCCCAGAACTATATGGGTGTTGTATTCGTTGGAATCACATGGTGATGTGAACTAGATTATTGACTCTAGTGCAAGTGGGAGACTGTTGGAATTATGCCCTAGAGGCAATAATAAATTAGTTATTATTATATTTCTTAGTTCATGATAATCGTTTATTATCCATGCTATAATGGTATTGATTGGAAACACAATACTTGTGTGGATACATAGACAAAACACTGTCCCTAGTAAGCCTCTAGTTCACTAGCTCGTTGATCAAAGATGGTCAAGGTTTCCTGGCCATAGGCAAGTGTTGTCACTTGATAACGGGATCACATCATTAGGAGAATCATGTGATGGACTAGACCCAAACTAATAGACGTAGCATGTTGATCGTGTCATTTTGTTGCTACTGTTTTCTGCGTGTCAAGTATTTGTTCCTATGACCATGAGATCATATAACTCACGGACACCGGAGGAATGCTTTTTGTGTATCAAACGTCGCAACGTAACTGGGTGACTATAAAGATGCTCTACAGGTATCTCCGAAGGTGTTCGTTGAGTTAGTATGGATCGAGACTGGGATTTGTCACTCCGTGTGACGGAGAGGTATCTCGGGGCACACTCGGTAATACAACATCACACACAAGCCTTGCAAGAAATGTGACTTAGTGTAAGTTACGGGATCTTGTATGACGTAACGAGTAAAGAGACTTGCCGGTAAACAAGATTGAAATATGTATGCGGATACTGACGATCGAATCTCGGGCAAGTAACATACCGAAGGACAAACGGAATGACATACGGGATTATATGGATCCTTGGCACTGAGGTTCAAACGATAAGATCTTCGTAGAATATGTAGGATCCAATATGGGCATCCAGGTCCCGCTATTGGATATTGACCGAGGAGTCTCTGGGGTCATGTCTGTTGGGTAACGTAGCATAAATTCAAAATTTTCCTACGCATGTTCAGATCTTCCTATGGAGAGACCAGCAACGAGAGAGGGGTAAGAGCATCTTCGTACCTTTGAAGATCGGTAAGCGGAAGCGTTGCTAGAACGCGGTTGATGGAGTCGTACTCGCGGCGATTCCGATCTAGTGCCGAACAACGGCACCTCCGCGTTCAACACACGTGCAGCCCGGTGACGTCTCCCGCACCTTGATCCAGCAAGGAGGAGGGAGAGGTTGGGGAAGAAGTCCAACAACACGATGGCGTGGTGTCGGTGGAGAGACGAGGTCTCCCGGCAGGGCTTCGCCAAGCGCCGGCAAAGAGGAGGAGGGAGAGGAGCAGGGCTGTGCCAAGAGAGAGATGAAACCGTGTCTCAAACAGCCCCGAACCCTCAACTATATATAGGGGGAGAGGGAGGGGGCGCAGCCCTTAGGGTTCCCACCCCCAAGGGGTGCGGCAGCCCCAGATGGGAGAGGGGGCGGCGGCCAGGGCAGGGAGGAGGGGTGGCGCACCCCTCTGGTGGGCCTTAGGCCCACCTATGCTAGGGTTCCCCCTTCCCCCCTTTCTCTGGTGCGCATGGGCTGGGTGGGGGGCGCACCAGCCCACCTAGGGGCTGGTTCCCTTCCCCACTTAGCCCATCTAGCCTCCCGGGGTCGTTGCCCCCCTTCGGTGGTCCCCCGGGACCACCTCCGGTGGTCCCGGTGGTCCCGGTACATTACTGGTGACGCCCGAAACACTTCCGGTGTCCAAAACCATCCGTCCTATATATCAATCTTTACCTCCGGACCATTCCGGAGCTCCTCGTGACATCCAGGATCTCATCCGGGACTCCGAACAACTTTCGGTAACCTCGTACAACAATTCCCTATAACCCTAGCGTCATCGAACCTTAAGTGTGTAGACCCTACGGGTCGGGAGACAGGCAGACATGACCGAGACACCTCTCTGGACAATAACCATTAGCGGGGTCTGGATACCCATGGTGGCTCCCACTTTCTCCACGATGATCTCATCGGATGAACCACGATGTCAAGGATTCAATCAATCCCGTATACGATTCCCTTTGTTTGTCGGTATAGAACTTGCCCGAGATTCGATCGTCGGTATACCTATACCTTGTTCAATCTCGTTACCGGTAAGTCTCTTTACTCGTTCTGTAGCACGTCATCGTGCGACTAACTCCTTAGTCACATTGAGCTCATGATGATGTTCTACCGAGTGGGCCCAGAGATACCTCTCCATCAAACGGAGTGACAAATCCTGATCTTGGTTCGTGCCAACCCAACAGACACTTTCGGAGGTACCCGTAGTGCACCTTTATAGTCACCGAGTTACGTTGTGACGTTTGATACACCCAAAGCACTCCTACGGTATCCGGGAGTTGCACAATCTCACGGTCGAAGGAAAAGGTACTTGACATTAGAAAAGCATTAGCATACGAACAATACGATCTAGTGCTAGGCTTAGGATTGGGTCTTGTCCATCACATCATTCTCCCAATGATGTGATCCCGTTATCAATGACATCTAATGCCCATGATCAGGAAACCATGATCATCTATTGACTAACGAGCTAGCCAACTAGAGGCTTGCTAGGGACACCTTGTGATCTATTCATTCAGACATGTATTACTGTTTCCTGTTAATACAATTATAGCATGAACAATAGACGATTATCATGAACAAGGAAAGATGATAATAATCATTTTATTATTGCCTCTAGGGCATATTTCCAACAGTCTCCCACTTGCACTAGAGTCAATAATCTAGTTACATTGTGATGTATCGAACACCCATAGCATTATGGTGCTGATCATGTTTTGCTCGTGGAAGAGGTTTAGTCAACGGGTCTGCAATATTCAGATCCGTGTGTACTTTACAAATATCTATCACTCCACTCTGGACATGGTCCTGGATGGAGTTGTAGCGGTGCTTGATGTGCTTCGTCTTCCGGTGAAACCTGGGCTCCTTGGCTATGGCAATGGCTCCAGTGTTATCACAGAAGAGTGTCATAGGACCCGACACACTTGGAACCACTCCAAGGTCGGTGATGAGCTCCTTCATCCAAATTCCTTCATGAGCCGCTTCTGAAGCAGCTATGTACTCCGCTTCACATGTAGATGCTACCACGACTTCTTGCTTGCTGCTGCACCAGCTCACTGCCCCACCATTCAACACATATACGTATCCGGTTTGTGACTTAGAGTCATCCGGATCTGTGTTGAAGCTAGCATCGACGTAACCCTTTACGACGAGCTCTTCGTCACCTCCATAAACGAGAAACATTTCCTTAGTCCTTTTCAGGTACTTAAGGATATTCTTGACCGCTGTCCAGGGTTCCGTACCGGGATCACTTTGGTACCTCCCTATGAAACTTATGGCAAGGTTTATATCAGGTCTGGTACACAGCATGGCATACATTAGAGAGCCCATGGCTGAAGCGTAGGGGACAGAACTCATCTTCTCTCTATCTGCTGCCGTGGTCGGCGACTGAGTCTTACTCAATCTCATACCTTGCAAAACTGGCAAGAATCCTTTCTTTGAGTTTTCCATATTGAACTTCTTCAGTATCTTATCAAGGTATGTACTTTGCGAAAGACCTATGAGGCGTCTCGATCTATCTCTATAGATCTTGATGCCTAATATGTATGCAGCTTCTCCAAGGTCCTTCATTGAAAAACTCTTGTTCAAATAGGCCTTTATGCTCTCCAACATCTCTATATTATTCCCCATCAATAATATGTCATCTACATATAGTACGAGGAAAGCTACAGAGCTCCCACTCACTTTCTTGTACAGACAGGCTTCTCCGTAAACCTGTATGAACCCAAACGCTTTAATCACCTCATTAAAGCGAATGTTCCAACTCCGAGATGCTTGCACCAGCCCATAGATGGAGCGCTGGAGCTTGCACACTTTGTTAGCACCCTTAGGGTCGACAAAACCTTCTGGTTGCATCATATACAACTCTTCCTTAAGGTTCCCGTTAAGGAACGCTGTTTTGACGTCCATTTGCCAAATTTCATAATCATAAAAGGCGGCAATTGCTAACATGATTCGGACTGATTTCAGCTTCGCTACGGGAGAGAAAGTCTCTTCGTAGTCAACTCCTTGAATTTGTCGAAAACCCTTTGCGACAAGTCAAGCTTTGTAAACGGTTACATTACCGTTTGCATCAGTCTTCTTCTTGAAGATCCATTTATTTTCTATGGCTCGCCGGTCATCAGGCAAGTCCACCAAAGTCCATACTTTGTTCTCATGCATGGATCCTATCTCGGATTTCATGGCCTCAAGCCATTTGTTGGAATCCGGGCCCGCCATCGCTTCTTCATAGTTCGAAGGTTCACCGTTGTCTAACAACATGATTTCCATCACAGGGTTGCCGTACCACTCTGGTGCGGAGCGTACCCTTGTGGACCTTCGAGGTTCAGTAGTAACTTGATGCGAAGACTCATGATCATCATCATTAACTTCCTCTTCAGTCGGTGTAGGCGCCACAGGAACAACTTCCTGCGCTGCGCTACTTTCCTGTTCGAGAGGGGGTGTAATTACCTCATCAAGTTCTACCTTCCTCCCACTTACTTCTTTCGAGAGAAACTCTTTCTCTAGAAAGGATCCGTTCTTGGCAACAAAGGTTTTACCTTCGGATCTAAGATAGAAGGTATACCCAATAGTTTCCTTAGGGTATCCTATGAATACGCATTTCTCCGCTTTGGGTTCGAGCTTTTCTGGTTGAAGTTTCTTCACATAAGCATCGCAACCCCAAACTTTAAGAAATGACAACTTAGGTTTCTTGCCAAACCAAAGTTCATACGGTGTCGTCTCAACGGATTTAGACGGTGCCCTATTTAAAGTGAATGCTGCAGTTTCTAATGCGTATCCCCAAAATGATAGCGGTAAGTCAGTGAGAGACATCATAGATCGCACCATATCTAATAAAGTGTGATTACGACGTTCAGACACTCCATTGCGCTGCGGTGTGCCAGGCGGCGTCAGTTGTGAAACGATTCCACACTTTCTTAGGTGTGTGCCAAACTCGTGATTCAAATATTCTCCTCCACGATCAGATTGTAGACATTTAATTTTTCTGTCACGTTGATTCTCAACCTCATTCTAAAATTCCTTGAACTTTTCAAACGTCTCAGATTTGTGCTTCATCAAGTAGATATACCCATACCTACTCAAATCATCGGTGAGAGTGAGAACATAACGATAACCACCGCGAGCTTCAACGTTCATTGGACCACACACATCAGTATGTATTATTTCCAATAAGTCGGTTGCTCTCTCCATTATTCCTGAGAATGGATTCTTAGTCATCTTGCCCATGAGGCACGGTTCGCATGTGTCAAGTGATTCAAAGTCAAGAGACTCTAACAGTCCATCAGTATGGAGCTTCTTCATGATGGTGTCAACTTATCCAGTTCAAGCCTACGATAAAGAGAAAGAGGCATAACACTAACACCGGCTCCAAGGTCGCATAAAGCAGTTCTAACGTAGTTGCCTTTAATGGAGCAAGGTATAGTGGGCACACCGGGATCACCTAGTTTCTTAGGAGTTCCACCCTTGAAGGTATAATTAGCGAGCATGGTGGAAATCTCAACCTCAGGTATCCTCCTCTTATTAGTCACAATATCTTTCATGTACTTAGCACACAGAGACATCTTGAGCATATCCATCAAACGCATTTGTAGAAAGACAGGTCTAATCATTTCAACGAATCGCTCAAAATCCTCATCATCCTTTTTCTTGGATGGTTTGGGAGGAAAGGGCATAGGTTTCTGAACCCATGGTTCCCTTTATTTACCGTGCTTCCTAGCAGCGAAGTCATTCTTATCGTATGTCCTATTCTTAGGTTGTAGGTTATCAAGATCAACAGGTTCAATCTCCACATCCTTATCATTGGTAGGTTGAGCATCTTCATGAACATCACTATTGATATTATCATTAGGCTCATGTTCATCACCAGATTGTGTTTCAACATCAAAGACAAAGACATCGTTTGGACTCTCAGGTGTAGCAGCAACAGGGTTGCTAGCGTGAAGGTTCCTATCATCTTTCTTCTTCTTTCTAGGATGACTAGGTGCATCAGTGCTAACTCCTTGAGAATCTTGTTCAATTCTCTTCGGATGACCCTCAGGATACAAAGGTTCCTGGGTCATTCTACCGCCTCTAGTGACGACTCTGACAGAATTATCATTCAACTCATTGAGCAAGTCATTTTGAGCTTTAAGTACTTGTTCTACCTGAGTAATAACCATAGAGGCATGTTTACTCAGAAGCTTAAGATCATTGACGTTTTTGTCCACACAAGCACTCAAATGACTAAGCATATGAGCATTTTGTTCCAATTGTCTGCTAACATAATTATTGAAACTCTGTTGTTTGGCAACAAAGTTATCAAATTCATCCATGCATAAGCTAGCAGGTTTATTAAAAGGAATATCACTCTCATCAAACCTACGCAGAGAACTTACTTCTACTACCTGTATAGGGTTATCAAGACCTGGGATCTCTTCGATAGGTGGTAGATTTTTGACATCTTTATATTTAATGCCTTTCTCTCGCATAGATTTCTTGGCTTCTTGCATATCTTCAGGACTGAGGAATAGAATACCTCTTTTCTTCGGAGTTGGCTTAGGAGGTGGTTCGGGAATAGTCCAAGCATTCTCATTGCACAAGATGTTATTCAATAGAATCTCAGCTTGTTCTACAGTTCGTTCCCTAAAAACACAACCAGCACAACTATCTAGGTGGTCTTTGGAAGCATCGGTAAGTCCATTATAGAAGATATCAAGTATTTCATTCTTCTCAAGAGGGTGATAAGGCAAAGCATTCAGTAGCTGGATGAGCCTCCCCCAAGCTTGTGGGAGACTCTCTTCTTTAACTTGAGCAAAGTTGTATATTTCCTGCAAGGCAGCTTGCTTCTTATGGGCAGGGAAATATTTTTCAGAGAAGTAGTAGACCATATCCTGGGGGCTATGCACACAACCAGGAGCAAGAGAAGTGAGCCAAGTCTTAGCATCATCCTTTAGCGAGAAAGGAAACATCTTGAGGATATAGTAGATGCAGATCTTTTCCTCACTAGTGAATAGGGTGGCTATATCATGCAATTTGGTAAGATGGGCTACAATCGTTTCAGACTCATAACCGTGAAAAGGATTAGATTCGACCAGAGTGATTAACTCAGGGTCGACAGAGAATTCATAATCCTTATCGGTCACAAAGATAGGCGAAGTGGCAAACTTCGGGTCGTATTTCATCCTAGCGTTCAGAGATTTTTCTTTGCACTTGCGCAGTAATTTCTCAACATCATAGCTATCCTTACACACAAGAAAGTCCTCAGCTATCTCTCCCTCCATAACATAACGTGTATCAGGCATATCAGACATATCAGGCATAGGAGAGCTAGTTCTAGCAGGCAAAATAATAGGCTCTACTTCAATAGTATCTGCAGTTTCAGAAGCATCATCACATCTAGCAACAACTCTAGCAATTTGTGCATCAAGGAATGCACCTAGTGGCAAAGTAGTATCAAGCATAGCATCATCAGGCATAGTATCAAGCATAGCATCATCAGGCATAGTATCAAGCATAGTATCAAGCATAGCATCATCAGGCATAGTATCAAGCATAGCATCATCATAAGCATCATAGGCAGCACAAGTAGCATCATCAAGCACAGGCGACATATCAAGATTTCTAGCAGGAGGTGATGTCGCAAACTTACTCATAACTGAAGGTGAATCAAGTGCAGAGCTAGATGGCAGTTCCTTACCTGTCCTCGTAGTGGAAGGCAAGACTTTAGTTCTTGGATCTTTCGGATTCCTCATAGTGATCAACAGACATAAATCCCAAGTGACTCAAAGAATATAGCTGTGCCTACCCGGCAACGGCGCCAGAAAATAGTCTTGATAGCCCACAAGTGTAGGGGATCGCAACAGTTTTCGAGGGTAGAGTATTCAACCCAAATTTATTGATTCGACACAAAGGGAAGCGAAAGAATATTCTCAAGTATTAGCAGCTGAGTTTGTCAATTTTAACCACGCGTGAAAGATTAGTGTCTGCAAGCAATGTATCAGTAGCAAAGTGGTATGATAGCAACGGTGCGAGAAAAAGATCTGTTGACGGCAGACTATTCCTAATTGTTGTATCAATGGCGCTAGTAAATAGCACGTTGACGGGGGACTTATTCTTCCCCAGTAATGGCTCCAGAAAAGTCTTGCAACAAGTAACAACAAAGTAGCAAGTAACAACAGTAATGACAGCAGCAGCAAGTAACAGCAGTAGTGACAGCAGCAGCAAGCAACAGCAGTAGTGACAGCAGCAACAGAGTAACAACAGTAGCAATAGTAGCAAGGAACATCAGTAACCAGTAGCAGTAGAGTAACAACAGTAGCAACAGTAGTAGTGACAAAGTAACATAGCAAGGACCAGTAGTAAAAGACTCGTAGGTAGTGGATCGGTGATGGATGAGTATGACGGATGTGATTCATCATGTAATAGCTATAACACGGAGAGATATGTGACTAGCTCCCGTTCGACAATCTAATGTAGACATGTATTCTGTATGTACTCATACGTACTTAGGAAAAGAACTTGCATGACATCTATTGTCCATCCCTCCCATGGCAGCGGGATCCTAATGGAAACTACGGGATATTAAAGTTCTCCTTTTAATAAAGAATCGGACCAACGCATTAACACTTGATGAATACATGAACTCCTCATACTATGGTCATCTCCAGGAGTGGTTCTGGCTATTGTCACTCCGGGGTTGCCGGGTCATAACACATAGTAGGTGACTACAACTTGCAAGATAGGCTCTAAAACACACATATATTGGCGACAACATAATAGGTTCAGATCTCAAATCATGGCACTCGAGCCCTAGTGACAAGCATTAAGCATGGCAAAGTAGTAGCAACATCAATCTCAGAACATAGTGGATACTAGGGATCAATCCCCGTCAAAACTAACTCGATTACATGATAGATCTCATCCAACTCATCACCGTCCAGCAAGCCTACGATGAGATTACTCACGAACGATGAAGAGCATCATGGAGTTGGCGATGGAGGAAGGTTGATGATGACGATGGCGACGATTTCCCCTCTCTGGAGCCCAGAACGGACTCCAGATCTGCCCTCCAGATGAAGAAAAGGAGGTGGCGGCACCTCCGTATCGTAAAACGCGATGAATCCTTCTCTTTGATTTTTTTCCTGGCGAGACGGAATAAATAGAGCTGAGTTTGGAGGCGGTGGTTCTCTATGGGCCCCACAAGCCCTCACGGTGCGGCTAGGGGGGTGGCCAGGGCCCCTGGGCTTGTGGCCCACTGGCACGCCCCCTCCGGTGGATGTTTGCGCAGGTATTTTTTATTAAATATAGAAAAATTCTCCGTAAATTTTCAGGATATTCCGAGAACTTTATTTCTACACAAAAACAACACCATGGCAATTCTGCTGAAAACAACATTAGTCCGGGTTAGTTTTATTCAAATCATGCTAATTGGAGTCCAAAACAAGGGCAAAAGAGTTCGGAAAAGTAGATACGACGGAGACGTATCATGGGCCAAGACTGAGTTTGGGTCATTATTATGGATTTGTTGATAAGCAGACAAATTGGACAAATCGATATCGTTTGGCGAGCCGGTACAATGGAGTATGGATAAGTGATAAAATGTTCTAGTTATTTACATAGAAAGGATTGAAATGTCTTTCGAGATTAGTTTGATATTTACATGGAAGTGATAAAATGTTCTAGCTACCTTATTATTTGACTACTCATTGATCTTCACTTATATCTTTCGAGATTAGTTTGATGTTTACTCTTGTGCTTCACTTATATCCTCAGAGTAAATTGTGAATGAATGAAATATCATAAATATGAAAGTATCAGTGTATATATTATTAGTAGTAGTTTCACATTTGGTTTGTAATGAAAATCTATTGAAGCTTGACAATCACAATATTAGTCATACAAGAAATTCATGAATAATTAGTATAAGGAATAAGACTTTCACATATAAATAGATTATCTTTGACATCCTTTATGATTGTGAATACCATTTAATTATTTTCAACCTTGATAAACTAATAGAAGTTGGACAAGTAAGAAAATGTAATGGTTATGTTTGTGTATATTTGTGTCGGGGTACACAAACAGGGGTGTTTATTTCCCCTTGACTTGTGCATGGACGATAAGCCACCGACCCGACAACCTAAGGTTGCCGGGGAATGCTACCACTCCATCAAGGCCTGGCCTGGGCTAGAGAAGCCGCTCTACGATAATTCAAGGAGCACATCAATAAGACCAAGACCCGACAAGGCACCTCCCCGGCAAGCGCGGACCAATCTGCCACCACTCCACCTCATCGCTACACTAGTGACTTATCGATGAGGTGTCAAGCTCCCAGATGGCTAAGTGGCTCTTGCTAGATACGTGGTGGCGTGCCGGAAGACAGATTACGACTAGTTGACACCCATCCAGAGGCGTGTCAAGACACCAAGCCACGACCAACTAATAGGTGGCAGGAGCTTGCCGGGAACGTACCCCCTCTCGCCACCTAAGGCCGCATTTATGACACTTTGTATTAAGTGCCAAAGTTAGGTATGATATCATTGTTAGCTATCTAATAATGTATGTTTGCCACTGTGGACGGCCCTTGAGCTATAAAAGGAGGCCCAAGGCAACCTACCAAAGGATTCGACACTTGGAGGATTAGGACCCGAGGGGATTAGAACCAATAATATTTGTACACGCGTAGTTGCTCTCAGCGGCAACCCTTGTGGGGGGGGGGACAACACCGTGCGAACTCCATTTTCCCCATTAAATCAACCAAAGTAGGAGTAGGTTTTTACGCTTCACAACGACCCGAACCCGGGTAAATGCCCCGAGTATCATCATCGTGCTTCCTTGTAGTTTGTGCTCTTTGTGCCATGCGATCTCTCCGCCAAACCACAAAGGGAACAAAGGGACCATAGGTGATCGAGTGCACACGCCTGCACTGACAATTTGCATAGAAGTTATATTGTTATGGATCCTCCAACATGTGGTGCTTGTTTAGGACCTTTTGCTAGCCTAAACTTCATAGTGAGTAGAGATACTACTTGTGCATCCAAATCTTTGAGACAAGTTTCTTCCATGAGAGTCCACCATACCTACCTATATATGATATTTCACTACCATTCCAAGTATATTTGCATGTGCCACCTCTAAACATTCAAATAAACATCCGTTTTGTGTGCTCGTACCGCTCATGGAACGACGGGGCGGTCATTATCTTCCATGGTAGTGAGTTATTCCCATGATGAGTGTTTATTCACTTGTATTTGCATGAGAGATGTTGGTAAAAAGGACGCCCAGTCCTGCATAACACAAAAATAAATAAGCAAGAACTCCCTCTAGAAAGTTGATTGTTTGGATGGTACCCGTGGATAGGGCTAGCCATGGAATGTGTTTGAATGATGGAGGGGGATTAAAATTTACCTGTTTGGAAACCGCCAATAATGTGATTAGCATGAAAGATGTTGAAATCTCTTGTCGTAACGTTGACAGGAAAGGCGCACCACCCAAAATTACTTATTCTTCTCTGTTTTAAAACAATGAGCTCTGGCACCTCTGCAAATCCCTACTTGCCTCTGCAAAGGGACAATCTATTTACTTTCATGCTACTTAGTTTTAATGTTGAGTCAAATTATTATTCCAACCTCAATCTATTAGTTGGCAAGCACCATGTGGCGGGGAAAGATCCATACATATATATCTAGTCAAATATATTTGATCATGATTCATTATTGTTGACAATTATCTTTATGATAAGCATGTCGGGAGGTGAAACTTTAAGCCCCTATCTTTCTGTGTTCGATGGATACTGTTTGTTCTAAAAAGTTCTTTGAGTTTTAGCAATCATAGAAGACTATATGATAATTGAGTGTGTGGATATCTTACTTAGACTTAATGATGCATTGAAATTGTTTGATGACTAATAAGTTATGTTGTTAAGTGTTAAGAGAATGCATTGTTTGAACCATGACATGTGAATTGATTGCTACTCTATCATGATGATCTTTATGAGAAAAGGTTGCTAGTTATGATGCTAAGTGATTGGAATTATTGTTGATCAAACTTACATACTATGCTAGCATTCACACTTTATAAATTATTTCTTTTATCATTTACCTACTCGAGTACGAGTAGTAATTAAGCTTGGGGATGCTGATACATCTCCAATGTATCAACAATTTGTGAAGTATTGATGGCATGTTGACTATGTTTACAATACTTTTATATGGTTTTGATGCACTTCATGTGATTTATTTAGAACTAACCCACACGGACGCTGTTTTCAGCAGAATTACCGTGGTGTTGTTTTTTGTGCAGAAAATGTAAGTTCTCAGAATCGCCCAAAAAATGTGACAATTTTATCTGGAACATAGGAGCAATATTTGAGCGAAGAACTACGAGAGGGGAGCCACCTGTGGGCCATAAGCCAACAAGGTGCGCCAACCCCCTTGGGCATACCCTGATGGCTTGTGGGGCCCACATGGCTTTTTTAGTGTTATTCCAACGCAAAAAATCCTATATGTACAAAAACTCCCAAAAATAAACAAAGAACTTCCTCTCCGCTGCCGAAGCTCCCTGTATCAACGAAAACCCATTTGGAGCCTTTCCAGTACTCTGTCAGAGGGGAAAAATCATCTTGAGTGGCCATCTTCATCATCCCGATAGAGGCCATGACAAGGAGGGAGTTGTTCACCCTCGGGGATTAGGGTATGTACTAGTAGCTATGTGTTCAATCTCTCTCTCTCTCTCTCGTGTTCTTGAGATGTCCTGATCTTTATGTATCACGAGCTTTGTTAATATACTTGGATCATATGGTGTTTGTCCCTTGCTTGTTGTGTTGAATTGAATCTTTCCCTTTGAGATCTCGTTATGTTGGATTGAATATTGGATTTGAGAAAACTTGATGTATGTCTTGCATGTGGATACTCGTGGTGAAATTGGGGTATTCTATTGATTCACTTGATATATGTTATGGCATCAACTTGAGGATTCCGGTGACCTTGGAGATCTATGCATAGGGGTTGATTGCTCGTTTTCATACTACGTTCGTCGATAGAAATTTTGGGGTACTCTTTGAAGTTCTTTGTGTTGGATTGAATATGATGAATATGAAATTATTTGATGCATGTCGTATAATTAACCCACAGATACTTGAGGTGACATTGGAGTATCTAGGTGACACTAGGTTTAATTGATATGTATCATGGGTGTTATTCTAGTCCGAACTATAGGGCTGTTTGTGACACTTATAGGAATATCTCAAAAGATTGATCGGAGAGAATAAATTTGAGGGTGTTCTACTACCTACACCAATTTCATCTTATGTTCTCCGCTACTTATGAACTTTGGAGTGATTCTTTGTTGCATGTTGAGGGATGATCATATGATTCTATTATATTAGCATTGTGGAGAGATTGCACTAGTGAAAGTATGAACCCTAGACCTTATTTCCAAGCATTTATACAACATTTTGCTCGTTGCTTTCCATTTGCTACCTTGCTGTTTTTATATTTTCAGATTACAAAAACTTACATCTACTATCCATACTACACTTGATTCACCATCTCTTCGCCGAACTAGTGGACCTATATAATTTTACATTGTATTGGGTGTGTTGTGGGCACAAGAGATTTCTTGTATTTGATTGCAGTTTTTTTTAGAGAGACCATCTTAATCCTACACCTTCCATGGATTGATAAACCTTAGGTCATCCACTTGAGGGAAATTTGTTGTTGTCCAACAAAACACTACACTTGGAGGCCCAACAACGTCTACAAGACTAAAGTTGCATAGTAGACATCAGACGTCAGATTACACTGAGGAAGGAAAGGGAAGAACATGTCGGGTGGTAGGTGGGTTCGAGTATCAGAGAGAAAAAGAAAAATAGAAAGCGACTGACCGAGAGACTTGTAAAAGATTCGGCCCAAGTGATCTCTCAGGCGCTGATATGGATTGTTGCTTTTTGTATCTACTTTTCCAAACACTTTGGGTAATAAATACGGACTAGGGAGAGAGTTGCAATTGACAACTCAACTGCTAAGGCATATAAATGTTATTTGGCTCCCCTTGTGTCAAATCAATAAATGTGGGTAAAATACTTCGCTCAAAGATAAAACAACGAGGTTAGGACATATTTTCTTTATCTTACTCTGTCTACAGTATGTCCTCATGCTTAAAGCATTACTCAGTTTGTTATGAACTTAATACTTCGAGATGCATGCTAGATTGTGGTCTTGAGGTGGAGTAATAGTAGTAGATGCAGTTGGAGTGGTCTACTTGTTCTAGATGTAATGCCTATATATGAATTATGACATGAAGAATCATCATAACTTTGCGTTTTTCTATCAATTTCCCAACAATGATTTGTTTACCCACCGATACTATGCTTATGAGAGAGATGCCTCTAGTGAGTGATATGTCCCCCGGGTCCACTTTTCCTATTAAGTACTAAAAGATACAAAATTCTTTTTATTTACACTTTATTTTATTTATATGCCTATCACTATCAGATTTAACCCTTGCAATCGACGAGAACAGGGGGAGTGAAAACCCTCTTGCCTTTTAGATGCGTGCATTTGCTTTGTGTGTGCATGTACGGTTGACATTATCTGTGTGGTGTCTCCTATTGGTTCTATAACCTTGGTTCTTAACTAAGGGCAATAATACCTGCTACTATACTGATTCATCCTTTCCTCTTTGGGGAAAACCCAACACCTACACCAAGTAGCACTATAACACATAGAAAATTAGCATTTACGTAATTGCTTAGACTATGGGATTATCAAGTTCCTTCGTGCTTGCTTCATGAACTTTGGGGATAGTTAAACGTCATCCGTAACTAGGTGCTATTACGACAATTTTTGGGTTCATGGAAAAGTATGATAGCTCAAGATTGGGATTTTCTCCTCCGACGATGCAAATATGTTATTAGGGCCCTCTTAGGGTTATGGAGTCGGTCATTGACACGTCTCCATCGTATCTACTTTTCCAAACTCTTTTGCCCTTGTTTTGGACTCTAATTTGCATGATTTGAATGGAACTAACCTGGACTAACGCTATTTTCAGCAGAATTGCCTTGGTGTTGTTTTTGTGCAGAAATGAAAGTTCTCAGAACGTCTTGAAAATTTACGGAGAATATTTCTGGAAAATATGAAAAATACCTGCGCAAAGATCCACCGGAGGGGATGGGCCAATGGGCCACAAGACCTGTAGCCGCCACCCCCTGGTGGCGGCTAGCAAGCTTGTGGGGCCCACGTGGCTCTGCCGCCCCCAATCTCAGCTCTATAAATTCGCTTTCGTCCCAGAAAAAATCAAGAGACAAGATTTCATCGCGTTTGCGATACGGAGGCGCCACCACATCCTGTTCTTCATCTGGAGGGCAGATCTGGAGTCCGTTTTGGGCTCCGGAGAGGGGAAATCGTCGCCATCGTCATCATCAACCTTCTTCCCTCTCCAATTCCATGAAGCTCTTCATCGTTCGTGAGTAATCTATTCGTAGGCTCGCTGGGCAGTGATGAGTAGGATGAGATCTATCATGTAATCGAGTTAGTTTTGACGGGGATTGATCCCTAGTATCCACTATGTTCTGAGATTGATGTTGTTACTACTTTGCCATGCTTAATGCTTGTCACTAGGGACCGAGTGCCATGATTTCAGATCTGAAATTATTATGTTGTCACCAATATATGTGTGTTTTAGATCCGATCTTGCAAGTTGTAGTTACCTACTATGTGTTATGATCCGGCAACCCCGGAGTGACAATAACCGGAACCACTCCCGGTGATGACCATAGTTTGAGGAGTTCATGTCTTCACCAAGTGCTAATGCGTTGGTCTGGTTCTTTATTAAAAGGAGAACCTTAATATCCCGTGGTTTCCTTTTGGACCCCGCTGCCACGGGAGGGATGGACAATAGATGTCATGCAAGTTCTTTTCCCTAAGCACGTATGACGACACACGGAATGCATGCCTACATCACATTGACGAACATGAGCTAGCCACATATCTCTCCGTGTTATAACTGTTGCATGATGAATATCATCCAAACAAATCACCGACCCATTGCCTACGAGTTTGTCCCACTACTGCTGTTACTGGTCTTGCTCTGTTGCTACTGTTGTTACTACTGTCGCTTGCTACTGTTGTCACTACTGTTGTTCCTTGCCACAGCTGTTCCTCGTTACACTGCTGCGACCTGCTACAATTTTGATTCGCTGGTCGTTGACGGGAACAGACAATTTCCGTCAACGAGCAACTTTTGGCGCCATTGATACAATCGTTAGGAATAGTCTGCCGTCAACAGATCGTTTCTAACACCGTTGTTATCATACTACTTTGCTGCTGAGTCTTTGCTTGCAGATACTAATCTTTCAGGTGTGGTTGAATCTGACACATTCAGCTGCTAATACTCGAGAGTTTTCTCTCACCTCCTGCCTGGTGTATCAACAAATTTGGGTCAAATACTCTACCCTCGAAAACTGTTGCGATCCCACGCGCTGGTGGGCCGTCAACAATATTCTTCTAGTTTCGTTGCCGGGGAGTGCTAGCAGCATTCTTCTGGTGCCGTTGCAGGGGAAGGTCTGTTGTCACAGAATCAGCATTTTTCTGGCGCCGTTGCTGGGGAGGTATTGCTATATTCTCCGAGTCACTTGGGATTTATATCTGCTGGTCACTATGAAGAATCTGAAGGATCCAAAAACCAAAGTCTTGCCCTCAACTACGAGGGGATTTAAGGAACTGCTGGAATTTTGTGTATTTATGGGCCAGCCCAATATGTAATTTCAGAAATTTCTAATGAATCCTAGAGGCCCACGCAGTCCATTTGTGCAAGGCAAGAGGTGGAAATGTTTAGTCCCACATTGCTAGTTTAGTGAGAGTTGGACCTCCTTATAAGGGAGGATGTTTCCACACATGTATGAGCTTGAGAACAAGAGAGACATACACGCGTGCTCCTCCTCCTCCGCCGCCCGCCTCGCCTCGTCATGACGCGCCGCAGGTTGCGGGAATGAGCCGAGCCAAAATAAATTTTTGCCACGCGCAACTGGTATTTAAAAGTCCACTCGGAGAAGCTGAATGTTTTGCTAGTGGATATTGAAATCGACTGCTGCAACTCATTTCTCTGTTGTCTGTTCGTTTCGTACCCCGTCGCTCTCTTCGGCTCCCGTCGCTGGCTTCTCGCCTCCTTCTCCTGCGCCTATAAAAGGGAGGTCGTTCCTCTCCAGTAAACGCATCAGAAGTTCCCACTCGCCACCGGTTCTTCTCTCTGTGCTGCTGCTACGTTCTTCCTCATCCAGTCCCGCGGCGTGCGCCGTTCGCCGGGAAAGTAGGCCTCCGAAACTCCGTCTCTTCGAGTCCTCTACGGGAGAAGGGAGA
This sequence comes from Hordeum vulgare subsp. vulgare, assembly GCF_904849725.1. NCBI lineage: Eukaryota > Viridiplantae > Streptophyta > Magnoliopsida > Poales > Poaceae > Hordeum > Hordeum vulgare. Next base: position 563,385,565 of record NC_058524.1, on the reverse strand, counting down.
TAAGGTTTTTGGGGAGCGCTCAGCGCGACTACTGGTTTCCATCACGGACACCGACGATCTCTTCCCGGACGACGGCTACTTCCCCGACGTCGACCACCTCTTCGGTACCATGGCAAACAACAACGCCAACACCAATCCTCCTCCTGCTGCAACTCAGTATGTACTCATGTGCTTCTTCTTTGAATTCCTATCACACCTTTTTGCTATAGTTTCTCTGCTAGATATTTTTCGTTTCTACTCATTACTCCAGATGATACCTTGTCTTTGTAGAACGGTTATACATATGCTCTTTTCTGGATCCTACGTGCACATGTCTTTTGTCTTCTCATCTCTATATAGCTTGCCTTCTTTCGTTGTTGTTATGTTGATTATGTTTTTCCTAGTTTTTCCTGTAATAAAATCCTATGGTAAATTGCTCATATTTCCAACAATCCAAAAACCTTATTATAGGCAATTTACCCCGAGTGGTTTTGCTGCTTCCATGAGACCTCCTATGTTTGAGGGTGTTCACTATAAGAGGTGGCGCGTGAGAGCTGTCCTATGGTTTCAAACCATGAGCTGCTATGACGCCACTCTTGGCAAACCTGAAGGAGATCATGATGCTCAACAAGAGCTAGCCTTTCAGAAAATGGATACCTTGTTTAAGGCTGCTCTTTTGAGCGTTCTTGGTGAAAACATAGTTGATGCTTATGCGTCAATTGATAATGGAAAAGATATGTGGGATGCACTCGAGGCCAAGTTTGGGGTCTCGGATGCTGGCACTGAGCTGTACATCATGGAACAATTCTATGACTACAGGATGACTGAAGAGCGCTCCATGGTTGAGCAAGCTCACGAAATACAGTCATTTGCAAGAGAACTTGAGAACTTTAATTGCATGCTACCGGACAAGTTCGTTGCCGGAGGCATCATCACTAAACTTCCTCCTTCCTGGAGGAACTTTGCTACCTTACTGAAGCATAAGAGACAGGAGTTTTCCGTTCCGGACCTCATAGGTACTCTTGATGTGGAAGAAAAGGCGAGAGCAAAAGACTCACGTGCTCAAGCTATTGAGGGAGGTTCTAGTGCCAATCTGGTACAGAAGAAAAACTTCCAGCCCCACAATTTCAAGAACAAGGGCAAGTTTGATGGTAAAGCAAAGTTCGATGGGAAGAACAAGGCCGTATAACACACCAACTTCAATAAGAAGAACGACAAGAAGAAAGGTGTTTGTTATGTGTGTGGAGATCCTGATCATTGGGCACCTAACTGCCCTAATCGTTATGACAAGCGTCAACATGGGAAAGGCGGCAAGTCTGCCAATGTCGTCATTGCTGACACTGACGTGGAGGATGTTGGGTATGGTATATTATCCACTATTCTTTCAGTATGTCATTTTCCTGATTGGTTAATTGACACGGGTACTAGTGTGCATATATGCGGTGATATTTCCATGTTTTCATCTTATCAGTCTGCAGGGACTTCCACTGTCCTGATGGGCAACGGTTCATGTGCTTCTGTTCGTGGTGTTCGCATGGTCGATCTGAAGTTTACTTGGGGAAAGATCGTGCGGCTGAAGAACGTGCATTATGTCCCCTCCATGAATAAAAATCTTGTTAGCGGATCTCTTTTATGTAGAGATGGCTACAAGCTTGTCTTTGAGTCTAATAAATTTGTAATATCCAGGTATGGAACTTTTGTTGGTAAAGGCTAGATCTAGCTCTCCTGCTAGATCTAGCTCTCCTAGATATGAATTGCCTGATATACCTGAGGTTTACGTTATGGAGGGAGAGATAGCTGAGGATTTTCTTGCGTGTAAGGATGCCTATGACGCTGAGAAATTACTTCTCAAGTGGAAGGAAAAATCTCTGAAAGCTAGGATGAAATATGACCCGAAGTCTGCCGCTTCACCTATCTTTATCACTAATAAGGATTATGATTTCTCTGTTGACCCTGAGATAATCTCTCTAGTCGAATCTGATCCTTTTCACGGTTATGAGTCTGAGAGGGTCGTAGCCCATCTTACCAAACTACACGATATAGCCACCCTTTTCACTAGTGAGGAGAAGATCCGCCACTACTATATCCTTAAGCTGTTTCCTTTCTCTCTAAAGGATGACGCTAAAGCCTGGTTCACCTCTCTTGCTCCTGGATGTGTGAGTAGTCCCCAGGATATGGTCTATTACTTCTATGAGAAATATTTCCCTGCCCATAAGAAGCAAGCTGCCTTGTAGGAAATATACAACTTTCTCAAGTTAAAGAAGAGAGTTTCCCAGAAGCTTGGGGGAGGCTCGTCCAGCTACATAATGCTTTGCGTGATCACCCTCTTAAGAAGAACGAGATACTTGATATCTTCTATAACGGACTTACCTATGCCTCTAGAGACCATCTAGATAGTTGTGCCGATTGTGTTTTTAGGGAACGAACTATAGAACAAGCTGAGACCCTATTGAATAACATCTTGATCAACGATAATGCTTGGACTATTCCCGAACCACCTCCTAAGCCAACTCCTAAGAAAAGAGGTATTCTATTCCTCAGTCCCGAAGATATGCAAGAAGCCAAGAAATCTATGCAAGAGAAAGGCATTAGATCTGAAGATGTCAAAAATCTACCACCTATCGAAGAGATCCATGGTCTCAATAACCCGATACAAGTAGTAGAAGTGAATTCTCTGCGTAGGTTTGATGAGAGTGATATTCCTTTTGACAAACCTGCTAGCCTATGCTTTGATGAATTTGACAACTTTGTTGCCAAACAACAGAGTTTCAATGATTATGTTAGCAGACATTTGGAACAAAGTACTCATATGCTTATCCATTTAAGTGTTTGTGTAGACAGAAATGTCAATGATCTGAAGCTTCTGAGTAAACATGCCTCTATGATTACTACTCAGGTAGAACAAGTACTTAAAGCTCAGAATGACTTGCTCAATGAATTAAATGACAACTCTGTCAGAGTCATTACTAGAGGAGGCAAAATGACTCAGGAACCTTTGTATCCTGAAGGTCATCCTAAGAGAATTGATCAAGATTCTCAAGGAATTAATGCTGATACACCCAGTTATCCTAAGAAGAAGAAGAAAGATGATGGAAACCTACATATCAGTTCACCAAATACTGTCACACCTGAAGAACCAAATGATATTTCTGCGTCTGTTGCAGAAACACAATCTGGGGATGAACATGAACCTGGTGACAATATGGACAGTGATGTTCATAATAATGCTCAACCTAGCAATGATGATGATGTGGAGATTGAACCTACGGTTAATCCTGATAACCCACAACCTAAGAGATACGATAAGAATGACTTCACTGCTAGGAGGCATGGTAAAGAAAGGGAGCCATGGGTTCAGAGATCTATGCCCTTTCCTCCTAAGCCATCCAAGAAAAAGGATGGTGAGGATTTTGAGCGCTTCGTTGAGATGATAAGACCCGTCTTTCTGCAGATGCGGTTAACTGATATGCCCAAAATGTATGCCAAGTACATCAAAGATATCATGACTAATAAACGGAAGATACCAAATCTTGAGATCTCCACCATGGTTGCCAATTACACCTTCAAAGGTGGAACAACTAAGAAACTTGGTGATCCCGGAGTGCCCACTATACCTTGTTCCATTAAAGGAAACTACGTAAGAACTGCCTTATGTGACCTTGGAGCCGGTGTTAGTGTTATGCCGCTCTCTCTTTATCGTAGACTTGAATTGGATAAGTTGACACCCACTAAAATTTCTCTGCAAATGGCGACAAATCAACTGCTTTCCCTATCGGCATTTGCGAGGATGTGCCTGTTGTGGTTGCTAACACCACTATCTTAACAGACTTTGTTATCTTGGATATTCCCGAGGATGATGCCATGGCTGTCATCCTCGGAAGACCCTTTTTAAACACATGAGGGGCTGTTATAGATTGCAACAAAGGCAATGTCACTTTCCATGTCAACGGTAATGAGCACACAGTGCACTTTCTGAAGAAACGATATCAAGTACATTGCATCAATGCTATCGAAAAGACTTCATCGTTTCTTATTGGGAGCTTTGAATGCCCTATTCCTCATGTCAAGATGAAGTATGATTTGCTTGTTGGGGAGATACATATCCCCATTGAGGTGACTTAGTGGCTATTTGAAAATTCTCCGTTCTCTCTTGCGATTCGAGAAGGCTTTGTCATGAGGACTTGATCAACCCCATTGACGGATTTCTTTTGATGACCATGAAATGGATGAATCAAAGAGTCACATAGCTCTGTTTTGAGCTTTCATTTTCTGTTTCTTAGAAGAAAAATGATAGAATTAGTTTAGTTTTTCCTGTTTTCTGTTTTAGCGTCTCGGAGAAAAATACCCCGAAATAAAAGTTCTCCGATGGTCCTGAAAATTTAGTATGATTTTTTCTGGAATATTTGAAAAATATTGGGCGTGAGAGCTGGCCTGGGGGCCTGACCAGTGGGCCACAAGCCCTGCAGCCGTCGCCCCCTGGTGGTGGCTAGCAAGCTTGTGGGGCCCACAGGGACCCCCTCCACTCATTCCAGCTCCCATCCTCTTCTTCCACCTCCAGAAAAAATTGTTTCGCAGCTCAAACCCGTGTTCTTGCTCATTTGGCTGTGATTTTCGATCTCCTTGCTCAAAGCACCATTCTCCAAACCGTTTTGGGGAAATTACTCCTTGGTAAGTGACTCGTCCATTGGTCCAATTAGTTTTTTCTCTAGTACTTTATCCTTCACGTATTCTTGCTACCTTGGTGACCCTGTTCTTGAGCTAGAAATGTTGATTTAGCTGGTCCCAAGTAGTTTTAGTGCATGATACAGTCTCTAGGCACTAGTAGGAGTAGTTGCTATGAGTTGGGTTAATCTTTATTCACTTTTCTTTTGAAGTCTCTAAAAAATTCAGAATTTTTCAGAGCTAGAAAAAGGAAAATATGAGGAGGTTCTTGAGAGGCTCTTCAAGCCGTAACCCCAAGGAGGATGAGAAGAACCACCCCAAGTACGTAGTCCCTCGAGTCACAGAAGTTCGAGTGTGCGAGTGGCCAAGTGATGAATTTTTGCGCGCCGCTGGACTTTATGAAGACTTTTATTACTTGGTGGAGAATGCAGGTCTTACTGCGTTCGTTGAAGATAAGTGCTCGCAATACCTCCTCCTCACCAATATTTTCGTTCAAAGCTTCAACTTTTATCCGAGGAAGAATCCTCCCATGGTTGAGTTCATGATATACGACATCCCCCAGTGCATGACACTACATGATTTTTGCCATGTATGCAAATTGCCTTATGTTGGGGATATCCTTGACCCTCGTCCACGGGACTTGGAAGATTTCATTAGTTCTATTTTCTGTTGGAGAGGAGAGAGGAGTGTCTCGCGCTAGAATTGCTAGCATACATTTTCCTGTGCTTCGGTACTTCTTATTATTTGTGGGAAAATGTTTGATTGTCCATAGGGAGGCTGGATCCTTAGTTATCCAGACCTTGCGGTTTTGCGCGAAGGCCTTTATAACGATAAGACTTACAACCTAGGTGCTATAGTAGCCCAGCGGTTGAACACCAACCGTTCCAAGGGTGTCGTCTATGGAGGTATCTATGCTACCCGTCTTGCCATACACTTTGAGATACCCATTAGACTGGGAGAGGAAGGAGAGATGCTTCTCCCTGAGAAATATCTGGATTATGATAGCATGGTTCGCCATGATTTTCTGGATAGAGATGCTAGTAGAGGGATGATTTATAACCTGGTATTTAGTCAGGGTACTCGAGAGACTATTACATTGCCTGCTCCTTCTTTGTTCGATCTTCATGCAGGCAGGTACACTATTATGCCCTCGAACATCTGCGCATATTGGGGCTTGGCCCGACCATAGGTGCCCGTGCCCGAGCCGCCAGTCGAGTACCAGACGCCAGTTTATCAGTGGGAGCCAAAGGAGCTCACACAACAGTGGCATCCATAGTCTGCTCCGGAGTATCCTCGAGCTAGTTATTTCCCGCCTTGGGAGTAGACCAAGCTAGGCCAAAAGCCTAAGCTTGGGGGAGTACGTGTTCTCGCTGACTTTACATTCATGCTTATGCTTTCGCTTTCTTAGCCAGTGTTTACACTTTGCCACTGTATTATCCATGCTAGTTTATTTTCGTTTTCTTGTTTTGTGTCCTTTTGAGAAAACCCAAAAAGATATTTCTTTCTTCTTTTTCTTGTTGGGAGCTTTCCCGTGTAAATTGTTTTCTTTTTTCTTTGGGTCAAGGTAGAAGATATTGGTTACAATGTTTAATGGTTCTTGCATGCTTACCTGTTTAGCTTTCAAAGAGCCATATTACTTTGCCTTCTCCTTTGTGTTTGCCTGCAGATTCAGCTTAGTCCAATGCACGAGCGCTCTTATTATTGTTCACATCGTTCGATCGTGCAAATGAAAGGCAATAGTGATGATATATGATGAAGTGACTGAGACTGGAAAAGCTATTATGGACTCTATCTATTTTGTTTTTGTAAATATGACTAGCTTGTCATGCCTGATTCAGCTTTGTTGTGGGAGAACCATGTTTGCAATGACAACTTAGAGATCATAGTTTCCGATGCCATGCTTAACTAGCTGAGAGCTTATAATGGTTTGTCTTGAATGCCAACATAGATTTTGAGATGACTATGATGTAGTATGATAGGATGGTATTCTCCTTTGAATGATTCAAGTGGCTTGACTTGGCACATGTTCATGCATGTAGTTGAAACAAAATCAACATAGCCTCTATGATGTTCATGTTCATGGTGATTTATATCTTGTTCATGCTTGCATTCAATGTTAGTCATACTCATTGTATCTTGATGACTGTTGTCGCTCTCTAGTTTGTCGCTTCCCAGTCTTTTGCTAGCCTTCACTTGTACTAAGAGGAATACTGCTTGTGCATCCACTTCCATAAACCCAAAAGTTTTTCCATGAGAGTCCACCTGCCGTTCCAAGTAAATTTGCATGTGCCACTCTCTAAATCTTCAAGAAATAATCTGTTTCGCATGCCCGAACCGCTCATGTGGTGACAGGGGGCTATTGGTATCTTCCATGCTAGGAGTGTTATCCTCGACATGTGTTTATTCACTGTCATTCACGAGAAAGGGGCCGGTAATTGGAATGCCCAGTTCCACGCTTAAATCGAAAACATAACTGTAAAACAAGACTCCCCCAGATTGATGTTAGTATGGTTGGTACCCGAGGATTCGGCTAGCCGTGGAGTGTGATTGATTGGTGGTGGGGGAGTTAAAACTTTACTTTTCTGTTTGGGAACCGCCTATAGCATGAGTAGCATGGAAGATATTGAGAACTCTTGGTCATTGCGTTGACAATGAAAGCATGCCACCCAAAATTATTATCTCTGTTTTCAAAGCTTGAGCTCTGGCACCTCTGCAAATCAATGCTTCCCTCTGTGAAGGGCCTGTCTATTTATTTTCCTATTGATTCATCCTATTCTTGTATAAGCACCAATTAGAGAGCACCTCTGTCATTTTTATGCTTTGCTTTTGATTGATATTGAGTATGACTATGACTGGATCTTCGTTGCTATGAATTACAATGTTTAGTCAGCCCTTGATCTTTGAAAGTGCTCTGCATTTATGTTTTGCGGTCTCAGAAAGAGCTAGCGAGATACCACCTATTCATATTGCTTCATGCTTGTTTTGATTGAAGTTTTGGTATTTGAAACTCATTATTATTTGCTCGTTAGCTGATTATGCCATTGATATTAGTTTACCGTGAGACCTTTGTGTTACTTGCTTATGTGGTTAACTTGTGATCTTCCTGAAATTCTGGTTATGAGTTAGACATAGTTGCAACAACAAGATCAAACATAGTTTGTCAAAGTTTTTCTTTCTCCCTCAGTTTGTCAACTGAGTTGCTTGAGGACAAGCAAAGTTTAAGCTTGGGGGAGTTGATACGTCTCCATCGTATCTACTTTTCCAAACTCTTGTGCCCTTGTTTTGGACTCTAATTTGCATGATTTGAATGGAACTAACCTGTACTGACGCTGTTTTCAACAGAATTGCCTTGGTGTTGTTTTTGTGCAGAAATGAAAGTTCTCAGAACATCCTGAAAATTTACAAAGAAAATTTCTGGAAAATATGAAAAATACATGCGCAAAGATCCACCAGAGGGGATGGGCCAGTGGGCCACAAGCCCTGTAGCCACCACCCCCTGGTGGCGGCTAGCAAGCTTGTGGGGCCCACGTGGCTCTGCCGCCCCCAATCTCAGCTCTATAAATTCACTTTCGTCCCAGAAAAATCAAGAGAGAAGATTTCGTCGTGTTTGTGATACGGAGGCGCCGCCACATCCTGTTCTTCATCTGGAGGGCAGATCTGGAGTCCGTTTTGGGCTCCGGAGAGGGGAAATCGTCGCCATCGTCATCATCAACCTTCTTCCCTCTCCAATTACATGAAGCTCTTCATCGTTTGTGAGTAATCTATTCGTAGGCTCGCTGGGCGGTGATGAGTAGGATGAGATCTATCATGTAATCGAGTTAGTTTTGACGGGGATTGATCCCTAGTATCCACTATGTTCTGAGATTGATGTTGCTACTACTTTGCCATGCTTAATGCTTGTCACTAGGGCCCGAGTGCCATGATTTCATATCTGAAATTATTATGTTGTCACCAATATATGTGTGTTTTAGATCCGATCTTGCAAGTTGTAGTTACCTACTATGTGTTATGATCCGGCAACCCCGGAGTGACAATAACCGGAACCACTCCCGGTGATGACCATAGTTTGAGGAGTTCATTTGTTCACCAAGTGCTAATGCGTTGGTCCGGTTCTTTATTAAAAGGAGAACCTTAATGTCCCGCAGTTTCCTTTTGGACCCCGCTGCCACAGGAGGGATGGACAATAGATGTCATGCAAGTTCTTTTCCCTACGCACGTATGACGACACACGAAATGCATGCCTACATCACATTGACGAATGGGAGGTAGCCACATATCTCTCCGTGTTATAACTGTTGCATGATGAATATCAACCAAACAAATCACCGACCCATTGCCTACGAGTTTGTCCCACTGCTGCTGTTACTTGTCTTGTTGTGCTGCTACTGTTGTTACTACAGTCGCTTGCTACTGTTGCTACTTGCTACTGCTGTCACTACTGTTGTTCCTTGCCACTGCTGTTACTCGTTACACTGCTGCTACCTGCTACAATTTTGATTCGCTGGTCGTTGATGGGAACAGACAATTTCCGTCAACGGGCAACTTCTGGTGCCATTGATACAATCGTTAGGAATAGTCTGCCGTCAACAGATCGTTTCTGACACCGTTGTTATCATACTACTTTGCTGCTAACTGTTTGCTTGCAGATACTAATCTTTGAGGTGTGGTTGAATCTGACATATTCAGCTGCTAATACTCGAGAGTATTCTCTCACCTCCTGCCTGGCGTATGAACAAATTTGGGTCGAATACTCTACCCTTGAAAACTGTTGCGATCCCACGCGTTGGTGGGCCATCAACAACATTCTTCTAGTTTCGTTGCCGGGGAGTGCTAGCAACATTCTTCTGGTGCCATTGTAGGGGAAGGTCTGTTGTCACAGAATCAGTCATCATATGGCCATACATACTATGATTTGATCACAAGGATATCACAATGCAGTAATGAGAAATAGAAAAACCTAATAACGAGTAAACTGGCATAGTGAAAACTTGTTGATTCACGGAGATACCATTATATCTCACCTCGAGTATTTGTAACATATTGCGAAACAATAGGAACATCATTCAGTAACTAGAGGTTCGCTCGAATATTTATTCATGTGAGTCCAAGAAATTCTTGCAGGAAAAGTTTTAGAAACGACAAAAGAGTTGCATAGAGAAAACTGGAAATGTTTCAGAGAAACACTTCATACCAAAAATGTTCCGAACGCGTCTAGAATTGTTTTAGGGGGTGCCAAAAATGTTGTGGATCCATAGCCAAAAATATTTCATGAAAACTTGCCATGAATATTGATAATACTAGTAGGGTACAACCCCATTTTCGTGGCTTTTTAGAAAGCCACCTTTTGGGGATTTCTCCCAAAATTCAAGGGAATAATATGGGGTGGTGGGACCCCCTTTGGGGGGCACAGGGTGGCCGTCCAAGGATGGAGATCCTTCATGGAGCTCCATTCCCTCCCCTTTTTACCCTTATGAAGGACAAATATTATGGGATTTTTGGTATTTTCAAGTGGCCTCTACCCCTTGACTCACACTATAAATAGAGGTGGAGAGAAATATCCATGTCACACAAGTTCTCTCATAAAATGCCATGCAATTAGATGCCTTTCTATCTCCATCTCCATGAAAAAGTTTCGTAGCCGAAAAGTTGTCTAATGATTGGTAGGGCCTAGTTCTAGCTGGCGAAGCCTTGCTGGATAGTTGACACCGTATGTGTGCAACCCTATAGAGAGGTCATAGTTTCGATCTTATTTTGAGAGATGTGCAGATGTTCTATCTGAGAGTCTGTTTAGTTTCTGTGTGAGAGCCTCCCGAAGGGTTGTGTCGGTGTTTACTCACAACATATGCCATGGGTAGGCTAAAGATGGTGGGAACCGAAGTGACACTGGTGGGCGCTGGGGACGAGGTTGGTACAAGCATGGAACACACGATGTACCCAGGTTCAGGGCTCTCCGTAGAGATAACACCCCTAACCCTCCCGGAGTAAATAATGCACGAGTGAGGCTACAATGTGCTCCTGGGGTTGTTCTGCGGAGGAGGAAGAAGAAGTAGTCGACTCACGTCTACCTCTCCTGTATGAGTGTGTGTGTGTGTAGGATTGACCGACCCTCTGCATGGAGGGGGTCGGGGGGTTTTATAGGCGAACCAACCGACCTATAATAAGGATAAAAGTACATGAGTGGGGCCCGGTTGGCAGCCTCACCGGCTGGCCAGGGGGCCCACTGGGGTCTTTTCTTGTCGCTGGAGGGGCCCGCCGGCTGCAAGGTCCCATCTGCCTATGGGACCCGTCGGCTAGCCAGTAAGGCTCTCGCGTAAGGCAGACGTAGGACACATGTAGTACGTCCAGTGTCATCTTGCGAGATTCATCATGGGGTGCCAGTACAGCCGTCTCCACTGTTCCCACGCTGAGTGTAGTAATGGAGTGGGAGTTTGATGGGCCGACACTATGCAGGATGATGGATCGGAGCCGGAGTAGGTCAGGGCACATCCGCTGACGCTGTACCTGTCGTGCGCCCCAATCCAATACCTTGGCTGAGGTGTAGCAACCTTTAACCGTAGGGTCTCGTCATGACCTACGACCTGATGTGATCTGAGCTCCCTAGCCGGCTAGTCGCTTCGATAGCCGGCCTGGGAATGGCCGTCTCGCCTCTACCCCGCCTGCGCGTCTTGAACGGCCAGAGGGAGGTAGCCGTCTTGCTCCTAGCCGGATGGACCTTCCTAGCCGGCTAGAGAGATTCGGCCGTCTCGCCCCTAGCCGGCAGGGGCTTCCTAGCCGGCCAGAGGGAGTTGTGCTTTTCCTTCAAGATAGAAGGCAATGGAGTAGGCTCGATGAGCCTACCCCTGGGTTTTCCCCCCGCCAGTAGTCCCCGAAGTAGGGGAGGCCCACCGCCTTGGAGCGGGTGGCCTCGCCGGCTTTAGTTATTTGCTGTTGATTTCCTACCGCCGCGTGCGGCAAGAGACGCCGGCTCGGAAGCCGACTGGCTTCCAAGAGACGCCTTGGATTCATCGTAAGTTGCGCAGATTGCGCCACGTGCCAGGCCCTAGCCAGACGTGATGATGGTTTTGCTCAGATGATGGGACTGGTCCTGAGCCCTGGGTCCCGCCATGATGCCCCCTCGGCCCCCGCGCGAAGGATCCTCCGCGGATCTACTCCGCGACGGTTGGGTTTCAGGAGTCGTTAATGTGCCCGTAATAATCGGGGGAGGTGGGCCCTATGCGCACCGGATTCCCTGCCCACGATCCATCGTGGGGGTTTAAATGGGGTGCGGGGGTACCGAGGAGGCCATTCGCCCCCTTCTCGCCCCGCACTTGCGCCCCTTCCTTCCCTGAGCCCAGAGAAAGAAAGAGCTTCGCTTCGTCTTTGCGGTCGCGCAGGCCATCGCCGTCAACCACCTCGAGCTTTTGTCGTCCGTCGCCATGTCGAGCAGCGCCCCCAGGAAGGGACAACACAATGGTTCTTGGCTCGGCAGCGACATCTGCGACGGCCATATTGAGGCGCTCCGCCAACACCGCCTGCTGCCTCCCGCATCTGTTGTGGCGGTGCGGGTGCCAGGAGCCGAAAACTCCCCGACACCGAGGGAGGGAGAGGTAGTCATGTTCGATGAACACTTCTACCGCGGCTTTGGGCTCCCGGCGAGCAACTTCTTCGCCAACTTCCTCATCTTGTTCGGCTTGCAGCCGCACCATCTGGCGCCTAACGCCATTCTTCAACTCGTTGCTTACATCGTCCTATGCGAGGGCTTTCTGGGCATTGAGCCCCGCGTCGACCTCTGGAAAAAGTTGTTGTTCTTCAAGCAGCAGTCTATAAAAATGGACAAAGCCGAGGCGGAGAAGCTCAAGGGCCCCTGCCCGATGACCCCGTGCGCCGCGACAGTGGTGCATCATCGGACGTCATGCGGCTTCCCCCAGATGCAGCTCCAGGACTCCATCAAATTGTGGCCGAGGGGGTTCTTCTATGTGAAGAACGTCGACCCCTCCCACGACGGCCTCAACCTGCCGCCCTTCATCATCGCACCTCCCACAGCGAGGAGGAACTAGAAGGCTTCGTATCTGAAGCCAATCGCCGAAGTAGAGCAGATATGCACCTACCTCGAGACCACGAAGACTCGCGGCCTCCTGGACCGCGACCTGCTCACCACCATGATGACCTGTCGGATCCTGCTTGTACAGAGGCGGCCGCATCTGATCTGTCAGATGGGCGGCCGACACGATCCTTGCTGGCTCTCCACCAAGAACTTCCGAGCCGGCGTGGTGGCTCAGTATGTGAACTTGATCTCCTCCGCCAACATGGACGAAGGTGGAGGTTGGGAATGGGGGCTGACCCCTTACAACCGAGCCCATCCGGCCCCGGTGGTAAGTACCTTCCCAAATCTTGCTTTGTTTTCTTTGAACTTGTTGTTCTCTCTTTTGAGCCAGCTACCGACTCCCTTGCTTAGTTGTTCGAGAGCCTGCAAGTGCTCGACACGCCAGCCGCCAACATGGAGACGTCGGACCCCTCGAAAATCGAGGAGGAGGGGGTGATCGAGCTGCGAGCCGCCTATGAAGGTTCGGAGGAAGCGCTCGAGTCGGAGGGCTCCGAGCCGCCTGGTGAGCACCTAAATCCCTCCCTTCTTGACTGGACGGATGATGACGAGACGCCACCTACTCCGCCTGATGCAGCCTTTGGGGAGGATCCAGAGGATCTGGAGGAGGTCACCAGCCCTCCATTGACGCGGGGTCGCCGCAAGGTTCTACCTCTTGAGCTTGCATTGGTTTTTCCCTTGAAGAGGAAAGGGTGATGCAGCACAGTAGTAGTAAGTATTTCCCTCAGTTTTGAGAACCAAGGTATCAATCCAGTAGGAGTATCAAGCCAAGTTTCCAAACTACCTGCACAAAAACAGCAAACTTGCACCCAACGCTACAAAGGGGTTGTCAATCCCTTCACGATTGATTGCAAGGTGAGATCTGAAGGCGGAAAGTGCAACGAAGTAAAAGTGTAAGGCAAAAAATATGATGTGAAGTAGACCCGGGGGCCATAGTGTTCACTAGAGGCTTCTCTCAAGATAGCAAATATTACGGTGGGTGAACATATTACTGTCGAGGAATTGATAGAACCACGCAAATTCATGACGATATCTAAGGCAATGATCATACATATAGGCATCACGTCCGAGACAAGTAGACCGACACTGTCTGCATCTACTACTATTACTCCACACATCGACCGCTATCCAGCATGCATCTAGTGTATTGAGTTCATGACGAACAGAGTAACGCCTTAAGCAAGATGACATGATGTAGAGGGATAAATTCATGCAATAGATATAAACACCATCTTTTTACCCTTGATGGCAACAACACGATGCGTGCCTCGCTGCCCCTTCTGTCACTGGGAGAGGTCACCACATGGTATGAACCGAAAACCAAGCACTTCTCCCATTGCAAGAATCATAGATCAAGTTGGCCAAACAAAACCCACAACTCGAAGAGAATTACAAGGATATGATATCATGCATATAAGAGATTAGAAGAAACTCAAATAATATTCATAGATAATCTAATCATAAATCCACAATTCATCGGATCTTGACAAACACACCGCAAAAGAAGAATACATCGGATAGATATCCGTGAAGATCATGGAGAACTTTGTATTGAAGATCCAAGAGAGAGAAGAAGCCATCTAGCTACTAGCTATGGACCCGAAGGTCTATGGTGAACTACTCACGCATCATCGGAGAGGTCATGGTGTTGATGAAGAATCCCTCTGTATCCGAATCCCCCTCCAGTAGGGAACCAGAACGTGCCCCAGATGGGATCTTGCGGAGACAGAAGCTTGCGGCGGCGGAAAAGTATTTTTGTGGATCTCTCCCGTAGTTTTGGATTTTTCGGGAATTTATAGGCGGAAGAAGTAGGGCAGACGAGCCACACGGGGCCCACAAGCCTGCTAGGCGCGGCCCCCCTGGCCGCGCCTAGGGGGCTTGTGGCTTCCCCTGGTGGCCTCTGCCTTGGTTCTCACGCCCCATGCGCATCTTCTATTTCAGAAAAAATCTTCTCGGAGGTTTTATTCCGTTTGGACAAGGTTTAATATTCTCCTCTGAAAAGGGTAAAAAACACGAAAAAACAGGAACTGACACTTGGCATTGAGTTAATAAGTTAGTCCCAGAAAATATATAAAAAGCATACAAAACATCCAAAGTTTCACAAGATAATAGCATGGAACCATAAAAAAGTATAGATACGTTGGAGACGTATCAAACATCCGCAAGCTTAACTCATGTTCGTCCTCGAGTAGGGAAGTGATAAAGACTGAATTATTAATGTGGAATGCTACATAGCATATTTTTTGTTTGTAACTTCTTTCATGTGACATGAATGTTCAGATCCGTAAGATTCAAAACAATAGTTTGCTATTGACATGAAAACAATAATACTTCAAGCAAACTAGCAAGGTAATCATGAAATTTCGAAATAACAAGGCCAAAGAAAATTATTCCTACGAAATCATATAGTCTGGCTATGCTCCATCATCCCCACACAACTAATTTAAATCATGCACAACCCCGGTATTGGCCAAGTAATTGTTTTCGCACTCTTACTTTCTCAAACCTTTTTCAACTCTCACGCAATACATGAGTGCGAGCCATGGATATAGCACTATAGGTGGAATAGAGTGTGGTGGAGGTTGTGAGACTAAAAGGAGGATATGGTCACATCGACTCGGCATATCAAAGGGCTATGGAGATGCCCATCAATAGATATTCATGCGAAAGAGTAGGGATTACCATGCAATGGATGCACTTAGAGCTATAAGTATGTCAAAGCTCAAAAGGAGAACTAGTGGGTGTGCATCCAACTTGCTTGCTCACGAAGACCTAGGGCAATTTTGAGAAAGCCCATCATTGGAATATACAAGCCAAGTTATACAATGAAAATTCCAACTAGCATATGGTGGTGACAAAACAAGAGACTCTCAATCATGAAGAGCATGGTGCTATTATGAAGCACAAGTGTGGAAAAGATAGTAGCATTGTCCCTTCTCTCTTTTTCTCTCTTTTTTTTCTTTTTTTTGTTTGGGCTCTTTGGCCTCTTTCCATATATCTTTTTTTTGTGGGCGACTTTGGCCTCTTTTTTTATTTCCTCACATGGGACAATGTTGTCATAATGATGATCATCACACTTTATTTTACTCAAAGCTCAATGTTTAGAACGATGATGCCTCTATAGGAAATGCCTCCGGCAGTGTACCGGGATGTGCAACGATCTAGCTTGGCGTATGACGTTGAGAACATCTCGCTAGCTATATTACGATCATGCAAAGGCAATATGTAAGTGACGACACAAGTCATGAGACGGAACGGTGGGAGTTGCATGGCAATACATCTTGGAATGGCTATGAAAATGCCATAGTAGGTAGGTATGGTGGCTGTTTTGAGGAAGGCATATTGTGGGTTTGTGCACCGGCGAAAGTTGCGTGGCACTAGAGAGGCTAGCAATGGTGAAAGGTGAAAGTGCATCTATACCATGGACTCACATTAGTCATGAAGAACACACATACTTATTGCGAAAGTTTTTATTAGTAATCGAAACAAAGTGCTAAACGCATACTCCTAGGGGAATGGTTGGTAGGTGTTAACCATCGGGCGATCCCGACCGCATCACAAAGGATGACAATCGTTAGATCAATTATGCTCCGACTTCCTAACATAGCGGTTCACCATACGTGCATGTTACGGGAATCACTAACTTAAACACAAGTATTTCTAGATTCACAACACCCTACTAACATAACTCTTAATATTACCAAATCCATGTCCCAAAACTATTTGAGAGGAATCAAACTTCTCTTTCTAATCAATGCACATGAAGATGGAAGTTTTATTGTATCCTCTTTAGGACTACTTTCATAGCTCAAGTCAACTACCAAGTTACTCAGAAAGATCACTCTCAAAAAGATATAGGTGAAGATCGAGAGTTCTTATTTCTCCAAAATATAACACCGTCATGCTCTAAAAGATCTAAGTGAAGAACATAGAGCAAACTTATTTAGCTCAAAAGATATAAGTGAAGCACATGTGAGCTAAATTGCCTAACTCAAAAGATATAAGCGAAGCTCAAAGAGTATTCTAGCAAAATCATGATGAGTGCATGTCTCTCTCAAAAGGTGTGCAGAAAGGATGATTGTGACACAAGAAAAATAAAAGACTCCTACGATACAAGACGCTCCAAGCAAAACACATATCATGTGGTGAATAAAAATATAGCTCCCAGTAATGTTACCGATGGATTGAAGACGAAAGAGGGGATGCCTTCGCGGAGCATCCCCAAGCTTAGGCTTTTTGGTGTCCTAGAATTTGGCTTGGGATGCCTTGGGCATCCCCAAGCTTGAGCTTTTTCCACTCTTTATCCCATTGTCCATGAGAACATCACCCAAAACTTGAAAACTTCACAACACAAAACTTAAATAGAAACTCGTGATATCATTAGCACAAGAAAAGAAACTACCACCTCTTTAGGTACTGTAGCAAACCTGATTTCTATTTATATTGGTGTTAGTTTACTGTATTATCACTTTTCCATGGCTAATACCCCCCGATACTATCTATAGTTTCATCAAAACAAGCAATCAACGCAACAAAAACAGAATCTGTCAAAAACAGACCAGTCTGTAGCAATTTGTATACTTCATATACTTCTGGCATCTCAAATATTCTGAAAAATTACGACAGTTTGGACAAAATGCATATCAACCAGAAGCAGAAAGAATCAACTGAAAATATCTTTCTGGATAAAAATGAAAAATAATTTCGTGAGCTAAAAGTTTCTGTCTTTTTCCAGCAGGATCAAACAACCATCACCAAACTAGTCATAAAGGTTTTACTCGGCTCAAACACAAAAAGAAACACAAAAGACACAATCATAAAAGAATTATGATGGTGTGGATGCAACAAAAAGAAATCAAATGGCAAAGATAAATTTATTGGGTTGCCTCCCAACTAGCGCTATTGTTTAACGCCCTTAGCTAGGCATAAGGTGACAGGATCACGTATCGTCGTCTTTGGTGCTCAAACCATAACTAGACCTCATCATGGATTCATAAGGCAATCTTATTTTCTTTCTAGGAAAATGTTCCATGCCCTTCTTTAAAGAAAATTGAAATCTAATATTCCCTTTATCTCGATGATAACACCAATAGTCCTTAGGAAGGGTCTACCAAGAATGATAGGACATGAAGGATTGCAATCAATATCAAGCACAATGAAATCCACGAGTACATAGTTCCTATTTGCAATAATAAGAACATCATTGATCCTTCCCATGGGTTTCTTAACAGTAGAATCCGCAAGATGCAAATTAAGAGAGCACTCATCAATCTCATTGAAACCTAGAACATCACATAAATACTTTCAAATCGCGGAAACACTAGCACCCAAATCACACAAAGCATTGCATTCATAGTTTTTGATCTTGATTTTGATAGTAGGTTCCCACTCATCATGAAGTTTTCTAGGAATAGAAACTTCCAATTCAAGTTTCTCTTCAAGAGATTTCATCATAGCATCGACGATATGATCGGTAAAGGCCTTGTTTTGGCTATAATCGTGTAGAGAGTTTAGCATGGATTGCATCAAGGAAATACATTCAATCAAAGGGCAACTATCATAATTTAATTCCTTGAAATCCAAAGTAGTAGTTTCATTACTACTCAAAGTTTTGATATCCTCTACTCCACTTTCAATGCTTTTAGCATCAAGATAGATAGACTCCGAATCAATGGGGTGTTTTTCAACCAAGGTGGATTCATATCCAGCCCCCTCATCATTAGGTTTGACACTAGAAAACAAGGATTCAATGAGAGTCACACCTAGCACTTTAAGATCTTCGTGATTCTCATCACGAGAACACGCCTTTTTAAGCCATTCATGTCTAGCACGAATTTGGGTGGTTCTTTCTTTACTCTCATTCATGGAAACACTCATAGCTTTCAAAGATTCATCCATATTGATCTTGGGAGGAGCACATCTAACTTTCAAAGCATCAATATCAAGAGACATTCTATCAACGCTCCTAGCCAAATCATCAATTTTGAGTAGTTTTTCTTCTATGGATGCATTGAAAATCTTTTGCGAGTTGATAAACTCTTTAATATTACTCTCTAGATGAGAGGGTAATTTGTTGCAATTTCCATGAGCATTGTTGTAGGAGTTGCCAAAGTTATTAGAGGGATTACTAGGAAAAGGCCTAGGAATGTAGTTTCCTCTAAAAGCATTGTTGTTGCCAAAATTATTCCTACCAAAAAAATTAACGTCCAAGCTCTCATTACTACTCTCAATCAAGGAAGACAAGGGCATATCATTTGAATCTAAAGGAGCACCTTTACTAGCAAACAATTTCATTAACTCATCCATCTTAGCACTCAATGAGTTAATTTCTCCTATAGCGTGTACCTTTTTACTAGTAGGTGACCTTTAAGTGTGCCACTGGGAATAGTTTGTCATGATATTGTCTAGGAGTTTTGTGGCTTCTCCTAATGTGATTTCCATGAAGGTTCCACCGGAGGCGGAGTCCAAGATATTTCTAGAAGCAAAATTCAAACCAGCGTAAAAGATTTGTATAATCATCCAAAGACTCAAGCCATGAGCGGGACAATTTCTAATCATCAATTTCATTCTCTCCCAAGATTGTGCAACATGTTCATAATCAAGTTGCTTAAAATTCATGATATCATTACGGAGAGAGATAATCTTAGCTGGCGGAAAATACTTGGATATATAAGCATCTTTGCACTTGTTCCAAGAATTAATACTATTTTTGGGCAAAGATGAAAACCAAGTTTTTGCTCGATCTCGCAATGAGAACGGAAATAGCTTCAATTTAATCATATCATTATCAACATATTTCTTCTTTTGCATATCGCAAAGATCAATGAAGGTATTAAGATGGGATGCGACACCTTCACTAGGAAGGCCGGAGAATTGCTCTTTCATAACAAGATTTAGCAAAGCAGCATTGATTTCATATGATTTCACACTAGTGGTGGGAGCAATCAGAGTACTAATAAAATCTTTATTATTAGTATTCGAGAAGTCACAAAGTTTGGTGTTTTCACTCATGGTGACTTCAGCAAGCAGACAAGCACAAAAGCGAACAGAAAGCAAGCGAAAGAAAAGGGCGAACGAAAAAGGCAAATATTTATGTAAATTTTTGTTTTTCAGAAGTGGGGGAGAGGAAAACGAGAGGCAAAAACCTAAATGCAAGAGATGAGTTTGTGACACTTACTTGGATAAGCTTCACTTAGAATAATCCCCGGTGCCATAAATTGACACGTTGATGGGAGACTATTCTAGACTTGATCCTCCCCGGAGACGGTGCCAGAAATTCTTCTTGCTACCTCTTGAGCTTGCGTTGGTTTTTCCCTTGAAGAGGAAAGGGCGATGCAGCACAGGAGCAGTAAGTATTTCCCTCAGTTTGATAACCAAGGTATCAATCCAGTAGGAGAATCGCGTCAAGTCCAGAGTACCTGCACAAACACAAAAGAGCTTGCACCCAACGCTATAAAGGGGTTGTCAATCCCTTCAAGATTGATTGCAAGGTGAGAACTGAAGGCAGAAAGTGCAATGAAGTAAAAGTGTAAGGCTGAAAATATGATGTGAAGTAGACCCGGAGGCCATAGTGTTCACTAGAGGCTTCTCTCACAATAGCAAATATTACGGTGGGTGAACAAATTACTGTCGAGCTATTGATAGAACCGCGCAAAGTCATGACGATATCTAAGGCAATGATCATACATATAGGCATCACGTCCGAGACAAGTAGACCGATACTTTCTGCATCTACTACTATTACTCCACACATCGACCGCTATCCAGCATGCATCTAGTGTATTGAGTTCAGGACGAACAGAGTAACGCCTTAATCAAGATGACATGATGTAGAGGGATAAACTCAAACCAATGATGAAAACCCCATCTTTTTACCCTTGATGGCAACAACACGAAGCGTGCCTCGCTACCCCTTCTGTCACTGGGTGAGGTCACCGCATGGTATGAACCCAAAACCAAGCACTTCTCCCATTGCAAGAATCATAGATTAAGCTGGCCAAACAAAACCCACAACTCGGAGAGAATTACAAGGATATGAAATCATGCATAAGAGAGATCAAAAGAAACTCAAATAAGATTCATAGATAATCTGATAATAAATCCACAAGTCATCGGATCTCGACAAACACATTGCAAAAGAAGATTACATTGGATAGATCTCCATGAAGATCATGGAGAACTTTGTATTGAAGATCCAAGAGAGAGAAGAAGCCATCTAGCTATTAGCTATGGACCCGAAGGTCTATGGTGAACTACTCACGCATCATCGGAGAGGTCATGGTGTTGATGGAGAAGCCCTCCGTATCCGAATCCCCCTCCGACAGGGCACGAGAACGTGCCCCAGATGGGATCTTGCGGATACAGAAGCTTGCGGCGGCAGAAAAGTATATTCGTGGATCTCCTGATTTTTTCTGGGATTTTAGGGAATATATAGGCGAAAGACCTAGGGCAGAGGAGGCCCAGGGAGCCCACAAGCCTACTAGGCGCGCCCCCCCTGGCCGCGCCTAGGGGGCTTGTGGGGTCCCGTGCTGGCCCCTGCCTTGGTTCTCAAGCTTGACGCCTATCTTCTGTTCCGGAAAAATCTTTTCGGAAGTTTTATTCCGTTTGGACTCCGTTTAAAATCCTCCTCTGAAAAGGGTCAAAAACACGGAAAAAATAGGAACTGGCACTTGGTACTAAGTTAATAAGTTAGTCCCAAATAAGATATAAAATGCATACAAAACATCCAAAGTTTGACAAGATAATAGCATGAAACCATCAAAAATTATAGATACGTTGGAGACGTATCACCCGCCTCGACACTTGGCGCGCCTCAGTCACGCGCGCTGGTGCATTCATGGCGCTGCGCTTGGCCAAGTCCTGGTATCGAAACCTGGACTTGGGCAAGCTCACAACCCAACGCGACGGCTCGGAGGGGGAGCTGCAGGCCTTGGAGGACCAGTTGCAGATGAGGGCCAGCGACATTGCTTCTTTTGCCGCCTGGGACGAGCTCAACTTGGAGCATGATGAAGAAGGCAACGTGATCGCTGAGGACTTGGTCCTTCTTCAGCCTTATGATGCCGATGGTGAGGAGGCCCTTGAGGAGGAGGCTGCCGACTCCAACAGCGAGGCTTATGCGGACTCGGCTGCGAAGGACGGAGACGGAGGCTCTCGTGGTGGAGAAGGCGCATCCACCTCGGGCGTAGCCGGCGATGGTGAAGCCACCACTTCATGAGCTGCAGCCGGGGCAACAGATGGAGCCGTCGCCCCTTAGCTGGTCCTTTTTGTTTTTCGTTGTCTGCATTGTATCGCGAGTCCAACAGTTCCACCCACTCGGGGTGTTTATTGTAATGAACTTCGGCCGTGGGCCTTTTGAATGCGTTCGAATGTAATATATTCTGCATTGAATTCGTAAACACCATGCTTGCTGCCTCGTATTTTCATCTTTTGATTCCTGTTTGACTCCTTTTTCTCCAACTCCTTTATTCTCTCTAACATCCGCCTCGCCAGCCCGACACCCGGCAGCCGGTCTGTGACTGGGACGAGCCTTCTGCCTTTGAGAATATCGGACTTAGATTTTTCGAAGCCATCAAGACTTTAAGATTCAAAAACGAGCCAGCAGAGGCCGACTAGAATAATAAGATCGAAAGATGATCAAACCAACCCGAGCCGGCAACCTTTTTTGTAGTTGAACTTTTCATGCAACCAGCCTTCCCTACCACCGCCTCGTTAGCCGGACAGCCGGGAGCCAGTCTGTAGCTTTTGCGAGACGGAAAGGGTTCGACCCGGCGTACACTATACGCTCATCTACAACTAAGGAAATCGTTCGGGTCGGCTAACGAGCCCCCGAGCCCGTAGATCTGGACCAAGGGACTCACAAATGAGGGAAAACTCTTCCCATGATTCCAAAAGAGGTGTGTCCCAAGCATCGGCTTGAAACACCCATTGCATTCATTGGAAATCCCGAAAAGGGAGGAAGATACATACGTACATGCTCTTTTCTCTTTTTTCTTTCTTGCATTCTAGCAATAGAACAGGCGAAGCAATGCCACATTCCATGGACGCTCTGTCTCCTGGCCGGAGTCGTCTCTCTTGCGCTTCCTTGGCTTCTGGGCATCGATCAGGTAGTATGCATTGTTATACAGTGCCCGACTGATGATTAAAAGGTCCCTCCCATGGGGAAGAGAGCTTGTGCTGGCCGGCTATTTGCTGGATTCTTCTGAGCACCAAGTCCCCCTCCTCGAAGGAGAGATGTTTGATCTTCTTACTATAGTAGTACCTCAGCTTCTGTTGATATATAGCCGTCTGGCTCAAGGCCAGATCCCATGCCTCCTCGAGCAGATCGACACCGTCTTCTCTTGCCTCCTTTGCTTCCGTCTCTGTGTATAAGGTGACCCGAGGCGAGTCGAACTCGACATCCGTGGGGATGATTGCCTCGGACCCGTATACTAGAAAGAATGGGGTGAAGCCGGTTGACCGGTTCGGCGTGGTGCGGAGGCTCCACAACACAGTCGGCAGTTCTTTAATCAAGCAGCCGTCTAACCTCACAAGTGGCGCCACCAGCCTTGGCTTGATGCCGGCCAGGATCAGGCTGTTGGCCCTCTCCACCCGGCCATTGGATTGCGGGTGCGCCATGATACATCCATTTTGCATTATGTTTTCATGTTGATATTTATCGCTTCTTTGGCTCTTATTTCACTTCATGGTAGAATTCTTATGCCTTTTCTCTCTTATTTTGCAAGGTTTACATGAAGAGGGAGAATGCCGGCAACTGGAATTCTGGCCTGAAAGTGGAGCAAAGTTGAGATACCTATTCTACGCAACTCCAAACGCTGTAAAAATCAACGAGGATTTTTTTCCGGATTTATCAAAAATACTGGGCCGAAGAAGTGCCAGAGGGGCGCCAGGAGTTGGCCACAAGCCTGCACGGCGTGGCCACCCCCAGGCCGCGCCATGAGGGCTTGTGGGCAACCTGCTGGCCCACATGCCCCCCTCTTTTACTATATGAAGGGTTTCGTCTAGGAAAAAAAATCAGGGAGGAGCTTTTTCGAGGATTCGCCGCCGCCACAAGGCGGAACTTGAGCAGAACCAATCTAGAGCTCCGGCAGGATGATCCTGTCGAGGAAACTTCCCTCCCAGAGGGGGAAATCGTCGCCATCGTCATCACCAACACTCCTCCCATCGGAGGGGACTCGTCTCCGTCAACATTTTCATCAACATTATATCATCTCCAAACCCTAGTTCATCTCTTGTAACCAATCTCCGTCTCGCGACTCTGATTGGTACTTGTAAGGTTGCTAGTAGTGTTGATTACTCTTTGTAGTTGATGCTAGTTAGATTACTTGGTGGAAGAGTTTATGTTCAGATCCTTGATGCTACTCATTACCTTTCTGGTCATGAATATGATTATGCTTTGTGAGTAGTTACTTTTGTTCCTGAGGACATGGGATAAGTCATGCTAATAGTAGTCATGTGAATTTGGTATTCGTTCGGTAATTTGATATGTTGTATGTTGTTTTTCCTCTAGTGGTGTTATGTGAACGTCGACTACATAACACTTCACCATTATTTGGGCCTAGAGGAAGGCATTGGGAAGTAGTAAGTAGATGATGGGTTGCTAGAGCGACAGAAGCTTAAACCCTAGTTTATGTGTTACTTTGTAAGGGGTTGATTTGGATCCACTAGTTTAATGCTATGGTTAGACTTTGTCTTAATTCTTCTTTCATAGTTGCGGATGCTTGCGAGAGGGGTTAATCATAAGTGGGATGCTTGTCCAAGTAAGGGCAATACCCAAGCGCTGGTCCACCCACATATCAAACTATCAAAGTAACGAACGCGAATCATATGAACATGATGAAACTAGCATGACATAAATTCCTGTGTGTCCTAGGGAGCGTTTTTTTCCTCCTATAAGACTTTGTCCAGGCTTGTCCCTTGCTACAAAAGGGATTGCACCACTTTGCTGCATTGTTGCTACTTTTGTTACTTGTTGCTTGCTACGAATCATATCATTACACAATCACTTGTTACGGACAATTTCAGTGCTTGCAGATATTTCCTTGCTGAAAACCACTTGTCAGATCCTTATGCTCCTCGTTGGGTTCGACACTCTTACTTATCGAAAGGACTACGATTGATCCCCTATACTTGTGGGTCATCAAGACTCTTTTCTGGCGCCGTTGCTGGGGAGTGAAGCGCCTTTGGTAAGTCGAACTTGGTAAGGAAACATTCATATAGTGTGCTGAAATTTATTGTCACTTGTCACTATGGATACTAATCCTTTGAGGGGCTTGTTCGGGGTATCTTCACCTTGAACGGAAGCACAAATGGTTTCTCCTCAACGTGCTGCACCTACTGAAAATATTTGCTTTGAATTTCCTTCGGGTATGCTTGAGAAACTGCTGGCTAATCCTTTTACAGGAGATGGAACATCACATCTAGACTTGCATCTAATCTATGTAGATGAAGTTTGTGGTTTATTTAAGCTTGCAGGTTTGCCCGAGGATGAGGTCAAGAAGAGGGTCTTTCCTTTATCTTTGAAGGATAAGTCGTTGACATGGTATAGGTTTTGTGATGATACTGGATCATGGACTACAATCAGTTGAAATTGGAATTTCATCAAAAGTTTTATCCTATGCATTTAGTACATTGTGATCGGAATTATATTTACAAATTTTGGCCCCGTGACAGAGAAAGCATCGCTCAAGCTTGGGGGAGGCTTAAATCAATGCTATATTCATGCCCCAACCATGAGCTCTCGAGAGAAATTATCATTCAGAACTTCTATGCTCGGCTTTCTCATGATGATTGCACCATGCTTGACACTTCTTGTACCGGTTCTTTTATGAAGAGAGATATTGACTTCAAATGGAATTTATTGGAGAGAATTAAACGCAACTCTGAAGATTGGGAGCTTGAAGAAGGTAAGGAGCTAGGTATGAATTTCACGTTTGATTGCGTTAAATCCTTTGTTGAGACAAATACCTTTAGTGATTTTAGCGCTAAGTATGGACTTGACTCTGAGATAGTAGCTTCATTGTGTGAATCATTTGCTGCTCATATTGATCTCCCCAAAGAGAAGTGGTTTAAATATCATCCTCCTTTAGAAGTCAATGTAGTTAAACCCACTCCAGTTGAAGAGAAAGTCATTGCCTATAATGATCCTGTTGTTCCCAGTGCTTACATTGAGAAACGACCTTTCCCTGTTAGGATAAAGGATCATTCTAAAGCTTCAACTGTGATACGTACAGGCTACATTAGAACACTGATACGTCTCAAACGTATCTATAATTTTTTATGGTTTCATGTTGTTATCTTGTCATCTTCGGATGTTTTATGTACCTTTTATATCTTTTTTGGGACTAACTTATTAATACAGTGCCAAGTGCTAGTTCCTGTTTTTTCTGTGTTTTTGACTCTTTTTCAGATCTGATTTTGGAATGGAGTCCAAACGGAATAAAATCCCTGAAATAATTTTTTCCCGAACGGAAGAAGATCAGGGGGCTTGAGGGCCAAGCCATGAGGGCTACAGGGGGCCCACAAGCCCCCTATCCGCCACCAGGGGCGGCGGCCAGCAAGCTTGTGGCCTCCCTGGCGCCCTCCCTGACCTAGCTCCTTCGCTTATATATTCCCTAAAATACAGAAAAAAATCAAGGGATCCACGAAAATACTTTTCCGCCGCCGCAAGCTTCCGTTTCCACGAGATCTCATCTGGAGACCCTTCCCGGTGCCCTGCCGGAGGGGACTTTGGAGTTGGAGGGCTTCTACATCAACATCATTGCCCCTCCAATGATTCGTGAGTAGTTCACTTCAGACCTACGGGTCCGTAGTTAGTAGCTAGATGGCTTCTTCTCTCTCTTGGATCTTCAATACAAAGTTCTCCATGATCTTCATGGAGATCTATCTGATGTAATCCTCTTTGGCGGTGTGTTTGTCGAGATCCGATGAATTGTGGATTTGTGATCAGATTATCTATGATATATATTTGAGTCTTTGCTGATTTCTTATATGCATGATTTGATATCCTTGTAAGTCTCTCCGAGTCTTCGGTTTTGTTTGGCCAACTAGATCTATGAATCTTGCAATGGGAGAAGTGCTTGGTTTTCGGTTCTTACCGTGTGGTGACCTTTCCCAGTGCCAATAGGGGCAGCAAGGCACACATCGTGTAGTTGCCATCAAGGGTAACAAGGTGGGCTTTGTCATAGATATGAGATTGTCCATCAACATCATGTCATCTTGCTTAAGGCGTTACTCTATTCTTTTGGACTTAATACACTAGATTCATGCTGGATAGCGGTCGACGTGTGGAGTAATAGTAGTAGATGCAGAAAGTATCGGTCTACTTGTTTTGGACGTGATGCCTAAAGATATAATCATTGCCATAGATGACGTCACAACTTTGCGCGGTTCTATCAATTGCTCGACAGTAATTTGTTCACCCACCATCTACTTGCTTTCATGAGAGAAGCCACTAGTAAACACTACGGCCCCCGGGTCTATTCACACCTATCGTTTCCACTTTCGTTTTTACTTTACTTTGTTACTTTGTTGCTTTCAGTTCTCACTTGTCGAACAATCTATAAGGGATTGACAACCCCTTCATAGCGTTGGGAGCAAGCTTTTTGTGTTTGTGCAGGCACTTGTGATACTCCTTCACTCGATCGATACTTTGGTTCTCAAACTGATGGAAATACTTACCACCGCTGCGCTACATCACCCTTTCCGCTTCGAGGGAACACCAACGCAAGGCTCCAAGGCCACGGGGGAAATCCTTTGCATATTTGCCTAGGAAGTCCCTTAAGGTGTAGCCGTAGCAGAAGGATTCCTGGTGTCGTAGCATGTTTCTGGCGCCGTTGGAAGGTCTTTTGTTGCAGTAGCAGAAGTATTTCTGGCGTCGTTGCTGGGGAAGGAGAGATGTATCCAAGTAGGTCTCACAAACTCATCTCTTGCATTTAGCTTTTTTGCGAGTTGCCTCTCATTTTCCTCTCCCCCACTTCACATTTGCCTTTTTTTGTTTGCCTTTTTCGTTCGCCCTTTTCTCTCGCTTTCTTTCTGTTCGCTTGTGTGCCATGTGCCTTCAATATGCTTGCATCTTCGCTTGCTGAAAATCTATTGATATGGATCCTCATCCACTAGCTAATCTCTTTAAGAGATCCACTTATGTGGAACCAATTGCTAGTGAGTTGAGTGCACTTGACTTTCTCTATGGAGTTTTGCTTGAGATGCGTGAATCTGAAAATCGTGATGAAGAAATTCATGAAGTGATTCATGAGGGCGCCTTGGATGAAAAGCATGATTGCAATGGTTTCACTATAAATTCTATTAGTGACAATCATGCTAAAATTATGCAAAACCCTAAACTTGGGGATGCTAGTCTTGCTATGACCACTACTTGTTGCAAAGATCATGAGTGGGGCGATGATTTTTCTTATGATCTTGAAAATTTGTTTAAGCCTCATGATGAATATGATATTTGCAATATTATTGAAAGTGGGTTTGGAGAAGTCATGACTTTAGTTGATGATAATCCCACTATTTTTGAAGAGCATCAACTTTGCATGCATGTGGATCATGAAAAGAATATCCTATGTGATAGTTACATTGTTGAATTCGAATATGATCCCACATGTAATTGCTATGAGAGAGGAAAATATTGTGGTAGAAACTTTCATGTTACCAAATTACCTCTCGTTATGTAGAGATTGCTATTGTCTCTTTCTTCTTCCTTGCATATGGAAACTATTGGTTGTCTTGACAATCTGTTTTCCTATAAAATGCCTATGCATAGGAAGTATGTTAGACTTAGATATGTTCACCTTTTGCCTAGCTAAGGGCGTTAAACAAAAGCGCTTGTTGGGAGGCAACCCAACGAATCTATGTTTTTCTTTCTGTTTTGTGTTTTCCACACTTTCATAATTCTGTTATGATTGTGTTTTTTGTGTTTCTTTTTGCGTTTGTGCCAAGCAAAACCGTTATGATTAGTCTTGGGGATGATCGTTTGGTCATGCTGGAAAAGACAGAAACTTTCTGCTCACGAAAAGAATTTTCATTTTTTTCTGTAAGATCTTTTGAGTTGATTCTTTTTGCTGCTCACTTCTATGCAAATTCTTCAGGCTGTCGTAATTTTTCAGAATTTTTGAAGTACCAGAAGTATACCAAATATACAGATTGCTACAGACTGGTCTGCTGTTAACAGATTCTGTTTTTGTTGTGTTGGTTGCTTATTTTGATGAAACTATGGATAGTATGGGGGGGTATTAGCCATGGAAGATTGAAGATACAGTAACCCAACATCAACATAAGTAGAATTTAAGTTTGCTACAGTACCTAAGGAAGTGGTGGTTTGCTTTCTTATACTAATGTTATCACGAGTTTCTGTTTAAGTTTCGTGTTGTGAAGTTTTCAAGTTTTGGGTGAAGTTCTTATGGACAAAAGGATAAAGAGTGGCAAGAGCTCAAGCTTGGGGATGCCCAAGGCACCCCAAGATATTCAAGGATGCCGTAAAAGCCTAAGCTTGGGGATGCCCCGGGAAGGCATCCCCTCTCTCGTCTTCAATCCATCGGTAACGTTACTTCGGGCTATATTTTATTCACCACATGTTATGTGTTTTTTCTTGGAGCGTCATGTATCGTAGGAGTCTTTTATTTTTGTTGTGTCATAATCATCCTTGCTGCACATCTAGATAGAGAGACATGCACTCACCGTGATTTTGTCGAACTTCACTTATATCCTTTGGTAGACAATTCAGCTCACTTGTGCTTCACTTATATATTTTGAGCTAGATACTTTTGCTCTGTATGCTTCACTTATATCTTTTAGAGCACAGCTGTGTGTGGCTTGGTAGTTGATCTATGCTTTGAAAGTAGTCTCAAAAGGGGTAGTTATCCAAAGGGATACGAAAACTTCCACCTTCATGTGCATTGAATAGTTAGAGAAGTTTGATTCATCTCAATTAGTTTTGAGTTGTGGTTTTGGTAATATTGAAGTCATGCTAGTAAGGTGTTGTGGATCTAGAAATACTTGTGTTGAAGTTAGTGATTCCCGTAGCATGCACGTATGGTGAACCGCTATGTGATGAAATCTGAGCATGATTAGCCTTTTGATTGTCATCCTTTGCGTGGCGGTCGGGATCGCACGATGGTTTATACCTACCAACCCTTCCCCTAGGACTATGCGTTGAATGTTTTGTTTCAATTACTAATAAAACTTTTGCAACAAGTATATGAGTTCTTCATGACTAATGTTGAGTCCATGGTTTAGATACACTTTCACCTTCCACCATCACCATCTTCTTAGTGTCGTGCAACTTTCGTCGATGCACAAAACCGACTATTAGCCTCCCTCAAAACAGCCACCATACCTACCTACTATGGCTTTTTCAAAGTCATTCCGAGATATATTGCCATGCAACTACCACCATGACATGTGCCACCATGTCTACATTGCCATTGCATGATCGTAAGATAGCTAGCATGATGTTTCCATTAATGTCTACGCCATGCTCCAAGGCCACGGGGGAAATCCTTTGCATATTTGCCTAGGAAGTCCCTTAAGGCGTAGCCGTAGCAGAAGGATTCCTGGTGTCGTAGCACGTTTCTGGCGCCGTTGGAAGGTCTTTTGTTGCAGTAGCAAACACCTACACCCCTTGAGCAAATTATAGTTGAACCTAGCATTGCTATTATCAAAGATTTTCTGTCCGACGATGTTGAGGGACATAATATTCACTTCTGTGAAGATGCTGCTAGAATTGCTAAACCTCAGGTTAGAGACAAACATAGGCCTATTGTTGGCATGCATGTGGTTTCTGTTATGATAGGAGATCATTGTTATCATGGCTTATATGACGTGGGTGCTAGTGTTAGTGCAATACCTCAATCCTTATACGATGAAATCAAAGATGAGATTGCACATGTTGAGATAGAGCCTATTGATGTCACTATTCAGCTTGCCAATAGAGATACTATCTGCCCTGTGGGAATTGTTAGGGATGTTGAAGTCTTGTGTGGTAAAACGAAGTATCCTGCTGATTTCCTCGTTCTTGTTACTGCATAAGATAGCTTTTGTCCCATCATATTTGGTAGACCTTTTCTCAATACTTTCAATGCTCATATTGATTGTGAGAAGCAAACTGTCACTGTTGGCTTTGAAGGTGTGTCACATGAGTTTAATTTCTCTAAGTTTGGTAGACAACCGCATGAAAAGGAGTTGCCTAGTAGGGATGAAACTATTGCATTATTCTCTATTGATGTGCCTCCTACTGATCCCTTAGAGCAATACTTGCTTGAGCATGAAAATGATATGCATATGGATGAAAGGGATGAGATAGATAGAGTTGTCTTAGAACAATATCCTATCCTTAAGAATAATCTGCCTGTTGAACTGCTTGGGGATCCACCTCCACCAAAGGGTGATCCTGTGTTCGAGCTTAAACAGTTGCCTGATACTCTTAAGTATGCCTATCTTGATGAAAAAGAGATATATCCTGTTATTATTAGTGCTAGCCTCTCAGAGCATGAAGAAAAGAAGTTACTAAAAACTCTGAGGAAGCACCGTGCTGCTATTGGATATACTATTGATGATCTTAAGGGCATTAGTCCTACTCTATGCCAGCATAAGATTAAAACTGATCCTGATTTCAAACCAGTTGCTGATCATCAAAGGAGATTAAATCCTAAGATGAAAGAAGTAGTGAGAAAAGAAATACTAAAGCTCCTGGAAGCGGGTATCATCTATCCTATTGCTCATAGCGATTGGGTGAGTCCGGTGCATTGCATCCCTAAGAAGGGAGGCATTACCGTTGTCCCTAATGATAAGGATGAATTGATCTCACAGAGGATTATTACTCACTATAGGATGGTGATCGATTTTAGGAAATTGAATAAAGCCACTAGGAAAGATCATTACCCTTTGCCTTTTAATGACCAAATGCTAGAAAGGCTGTCCAAACACACACACTTCTGCTTTCTAGACGGATATTCTGGTTTCTCCCAAATACCAGTTGCACAATCTGATCAGGAGAAAACCACTTTCACCTGTCCTTTCGGCACATTTGCTTATAGACGTATGCCTTTTGGCTTATGTAATGCACCTGCCACTTTTCAAAGATGTATGATGGCTATATTCTCTGAATTTTGTGAAAATATTGTTGAGGTTTTCATGGATGACTTCTCCGTTTACAGGTCTTCCTTTGATGATTACCTCAACAACCTTGATCGAGTCTTGAAGAGATGTAAGGACACCAATCTTGTCTTGAATTGGGAGAAGTGCCACTTTATGGTTAATGAAGGCATCGTCTTAGGGCATAAAATTTCTGAAAGAGGTATTGAAGTCTATAAGGCTAAGGTTGATGCAATCGAGAAAATGCCATACCCCACAGATATCAAAGGTATAAGAAGTTTCCTCGGTCATGTTGGTTTCTATAGAAGGTTCATTAAATAATTCTCTAAGATTTCTAGGCCTCTTACCAATCTCTTGCAAAAGGATATTCCTTTTGTTTTTCACGATGATTGTGAGGAAGCCTTCGAAATACTTAAGAGGGCTTTGATAACTGCACCTATTGTTCAACCACCTGATTGGAACTTGCCTTTTGAAATCATGTGTGATGCTAGTGATTATGTTGTTGGTGTTGTTCTAGGGCAAAGAGTCGATAAGAAGTTGAATGTTATTCACTACGCTAGTAAAACTCTAGACAGTGCCCAGAGAAACTATGCTACTACGGAGAAGGAGTTCTTAGCAGTCGTGTTTGCATGTGAAAAGTTCAGGTCTTACATAGTTGATTCCAAAGTCACTATTCACACTGATCATGCTGCTATTAAGTACCTCATGGAGAAGAAAGACGTTAAACCTAGACTTATTAGATGGGTTCTCTTGCTACAAGAATTTGATTTGCACGTTGTCGACAGAAAGGGTGTTGATAACCCAGTAGCAGATAACTTGTCTAGGTTGGAGAATATTCTTGATGACCCACAACCTATTGATGATAGCTTTCCCGATGAGCAACTGAATGTCATCAATGCTTCACGTAGTGCGCCGTGGTATGCTGATTATGCAAACTATATCGTTGCCAAATACATACCACCTAGTTTCACGTACCAACAAAAGAAGAAATTCTTCTTTGACTTGAGACATTACTTCTGGGACGATCCTCACCTTTATAAGGAAGGAGTAGATGGTGTTATTAGACGTTGTGTACCTGAACATGAACAGGGACAGATCCTACAGAAGTGTCACTCCGAGGCCTACGGAGGACACCATGCGGGAGATAAAATTGCACACAAGGTATTGCAATCAGGTTTCTATTGGCCCACTCTCTTCAAGGATGCCCGTAAGTTTGTCTTGTCTTGTCACGAATGTCAAAGAATAGGTAATATTAGCAAACGTCAGGAAATGCCTATGAACTATTCACTTGTCATTGAACCATTTGATGTATGAGGCTTTGATTATATGGGACCTTTTCCAAAATCCAATGGGTATACTCACATCTTAGTTGCTATTGATTATGTCACTATGTGGGTAGAAGCTATCCCCACTAGTAGTGCTGATCACAACACCTCTATCAAGATGCTAAAAGAAGTTATCTTCCCTAGATTTGGAGTCCCTAGATATCTAATGACCGACGGTGGTTCACACTTCATTCATGGTGCCTTTCGTAAAACGCTTGCTAAGTACAATGTCAACCATAGAATTGCGTCTCCCTATCACCCTCAGTCAAGTGGTCAAGTAGGGCTAAGTAATAGAGAGATTAAACTGATTCTGCAAAAGATTGTCAACAGGTCTAGAAAGAATTGGTCTAAGAAGCTCGATGATGCACCGTGGGCTTATAGAACTGCCTATAAGAATCCCATGGGCATGTCTCCGTACAAAATGGAGTACGGTAAATCATGTCATTTACCTCTTGAGCTAGAGCATAAAGCTTATTGGGCAATCAAAGAGCTCAACTTTGATTTCAAACTTGCCAGTGAGAAGAGGTTATTTGACATTAGCTCGCCTGATGAGTGAAGAACTCAGGCATATGAGAATGCCAAGTTGTTCAAGCAGAAGGTTAAGCGGTGGCATGATAAGAGGATACAAAAGCGTGAGTTCAACGTAGGTGATTATGTCTTGCTATATAACTCTCGTTTAAGATTCTTTGCAGGCAAGCTTCTCTCTAAATGGGAAGGTCCCTATGTTGTTGAGGAAGTATATTGTTCCGGTGCTATCAAGATCAACAACACGGAAGGTAATTTTCCGAGAGTTGTAAATGGGCAAAGAATCAAGCATTATATCTCAGGTACTCCCATAAATGTTGAAAGCAACATTATCAATACCATAACTCCGGAAGAATACCTAAGGGATATTTATCAGCCTGTTTCAGACTCCAAAAACGAAGAGGTATGTGATTCGGTAAGAAAACAGAGTCCAAAACTTTTCCAGTTGGAAATTTTCTCCATTTTGGAATATTTGAAAAAATAAAAAAATTGCAAGAAGTCCGGAAAGTGCACGAGGAGAC
Organism: Hordeum vulgare subsp. vulgare; assembly: GCF_904849725.1. Classification (NCBI taxonomy): domain Eukaryota; kingdom Viridiplantae; phylum Streptophyta; class Magnoliopsida; order Poales; family Poaceae; genus Hordeum; species Hordeum vulgare. The sequence goes on along the minus strand of NC_058524.1, from coordinate 563,351,378 downwards.
GACAAGCATGCACGGCGCGGGCCCACCCCCTGGCCGCGCCGTGAGGGCTTGTGGCCACCTCATGCGCCTCCCGGACTCCGTTTTCGTGCAGGGTACTCCTTTTGGTCTGAAAAAAATCATTATATATACTTCTGTTTGGTCTGACCCGTGCATCACGTAGATTTCCTCTGTTTTTCGTTTCGAGCATGTTTTCTGCCGCAGATCTAGGTCAAGATGTCTTCTCAGGATTCATAGGGGGAAAGCTATGTGGTAGATTACCTTGCTGACCTCAAAGTCTATGGGGACTTGGATCCTTATGGCTGGACCACTGATGAGGAGGAAGGAGAGTAAGCAGGAATTATGCCAAAGGATGTTGAAGCTTGAAGAGGAAAATGATGATTTGAGGGAGCATAATTTTATGCTCAAGTGGAAATTAAACAAGCTCAAGACCTCTTCAACAACTCCACCACCTTCACCACCAAAGGAAGACAACTGAGCATTGGTATGGGCAATCCCCTTGGCTTGTGCCAAGCTTGGGGGAGTTGCCCCGGTATCGTATCACCATCACATCTTTTGCCTTTACCTTTGCTTTAGTTTTCCTTTTCAGTTTTCTTTTTCTCTAGTAGATTAAAAGTCTTAGTGTTTTAGTCTTGAGTTTTGCTTTGTGTCACCCCCGATGTATTCTTGCTCGTGAGCCATATAATAAAGAGTGTCTTAGTTGAAGGGCTTTGCCTCTTGCCATGATCAAAAGAGTGAGAATAGAACAAAAGCATGAAAGATCCTATAATGATCTTCTGGGAAGTGATGGCTTCACATATAAAAAGAATGAGGATTGAAACTTGTCGAGGGTAGGCAAACGTAGACCTTGGTCATTGTTGCAATTAATAGGAAGTGATAAAGAAGGAGAGGTTCACATATAAATATATCATCTCTGACACCATCTATGATTGTGAACACTCACCAAACTATTGCATGCCTAGAAGTAGATGTTGGACAAGGAAGACAACATAATGAATTGTGTTTGCTTGGCTCCGAACAATGTTATATGATTAGAGATCCCTTAGCATGTAACGATTGCTTCCACCTCATATTAGCCAAAACTCCCGCACCAAGTAGAGATACTACTTGTGCATCCATAAACCTTCAAACTAGTTTTGCCATGAATGTCCATCATACCTACCTATGGATTGAATAAGATCCCTCAAGTAAGTTTTCATCGGTGAAAGCAATAAAAATTGCTCTCTAATATGTATGATCTATTAGTGTGTGGAAAATAAGCTTTGTACGAACCTGTGATGAGGAAGACATAAAAGCGACAGACTTCATAATAAAATTCTTTATCACAGGAGGCAATATAAAGTGACATTCCTCCGCACTAAGAGGACACACATCCAAACCTCAAAAGCGCATGACAACCTCTGCTTCCCTCTGCGAAGGGCCTATCTTGTACCTTTACTTTTTGCCCTTGAAAGAGTCATGGTGATCTTCACCAATTCCTTATTTCGCCTTTATCTTGGCTAACGTCATATGCTAGGGAAAGATCTATATTCATATGTCAACTTGGAGGTAAGTATTCATGAATTTTTATTGTTGACATTACCCTTGAGGTAAGCAGTTGGGAGGCAAAACTGTAAGCACCTATCTTTCTCTGTGTCCAGCTGAAAATTTGATTTCATGAGTACCACGTGAGTTGTAGCAATTGTAGAGAATGAAAGAATGATTGAGTATGTGGATTTGCTTTACAAGCTCTTATTTGACTCTTCCTGATGTTATGATAAATTGCAATTGCTTCAATGACTAAATCCTATCGGTTGTTACTTCTCGGTAAGGTTCTTGATCCATGCTTTTACTTTGTGAAGGAATTATCACTTTAGCATGAGAGATTATATGTTGGTATTGTTGTTATGGTCTTGATCATGATGCATGCATGTTCGTATCTTGTTTTGTCGACACCTCTCTCCCTAAACATGTGGACTTATTTATTGAGCTAGGCTTTCGCTTGAGGACAAGCGAGGTCTAAGCTTGGGGGAGTTGATATGTCCATTTTGCATCATGTTTTCATGTTGATATTTATCGCTTCTTTGGCTGTTATTTCACTTCATGGTACAATTCTTATGCCTTTTCTCTCTTATTTTGCAAGGTTTACATGAAGAGGGAGAATGCCGGCAATTGGAATTCTGGCCTGAAAGTGGAGCAAAGTTGAGATACCTATTCTGCGCAACTCCAAACGCTGTAAAAATCAACGAGGATTTTTTTCCGGATTTATCAAAAATACTGGGCCTAAGAAGTGCCAGAGGGGCGCCAGGGGTTGGCCACAAGCCTGCACGGCGCGGCCACCCCCCCAGGCCGCGCCATGAGGGCTTGTGGGCGACCTGCTGGCCCACTTGCCCCCCTCTTTTGCTATATGAAGGGTTTCGCCCAGGAAAAAAATCGGGGAGGAGCTTTTTCATGGATTCGCCGCTGCCACGAGGCGAAACTTGAGCAGAACCAATCTAGATCTCTGGCAGGACGATCCTGCCGGGGAAACTTCCCTCGCGGAGGGGGAAATCGTCGCCATCATCATCACCATCACTCCTCTCATCGGAGGGGACTCGTCTCCATCAACATCTTCATCAGCACCATCTCATCTCCAAACCCTAGTTCATCTCTTGTAACCAATCTCCGTCTCGTGACTCCGATTGGTACTTGTAAGGTTGCTAGTGGTGTTGATTACTCTTTGTAATTGATGCTAGTTGGATTACTTGGTGAAAGATTTTATGTTAAGATCCTAGATTTTACTCATTACCTCTCTGATCATGAATATGATTATGCTTTGTGAGTAGTTACTTTTGTTCCTGAGGACATGGGATAAGTCATGCTAATAGTAGTCATGTGAATTTGGTATTCGTTCGGTAATTTGATATGTTGTATGTTGTTTTTCCTCTAGTGGTGTTATGTGAACGTCGACTACATAACACTTCACCATTATTTGGGCCTAAAGGAAGGCTTTGGGAAGTAGTAAGTAGATGATGGGTTGCTAGAGTGACAGAAGCTTAAACCCTAGTTTATGCGTTACTTTGTAAGGGGCTGATTTGGATCCACTAGTTTAATGCTATGGTTAGACTTTGTCTTAATTCTTCTTTCGTAGTTGCGGATGCTTGCGAGAGGGGTTAATCATAAGTGGGATGCTTGTCCAAGTAAGGGCAATACCCAAGCGCTGGTCCACCCACATATCAAACTATCAAAGTAACGAACGCGAATCATATGAACATGATGAAACTAGCATGACATAAATTCCTGTGTGTCCTAGGGAGCGTTTTTTTCCTCCTATAAGACTTTGTCCAGGCTTGTCCCTTGCTACAAAAGGGATTGCACCACTTTGCTGCATTGTTGCTACTTTTGTTTCTTGTTGCTTGCTACGAATCATCTCATTACACAATCACTTGTTACCGACAATTTCAGTGCTTGCAGATATTTCCTTGCTGAAAACCACTTGTCAGATCCTTCTGCTCCTCGTTGGGTTCGACACTCTTACTTATCGAAAGGACTACAATTGATCCCCTATACTTGTGGGTCATCACGCCATCGAAGCCAAGTCGAGTCGGATGCCTTCCTTGGAGTAGTAGAGTGCCAAAGCACCATTGGCGAAGTTGGTGCCGTTGTCGGTGATGATGATGTGGGGGACGCCGTAGCGGACATCGATGTCCTTGATGAACTTGACGGTCGTGGGGCCGTCAAGCTTCTTTATGGGCCTAGCCTCGATCCACTTGGTGAATTTGTCAACAGCCACCAAGAGGTGTGTCATGCCGCCTCGAGCGGTCTTGAATGGTCCCACCATATCCAGCCCCTAGACAGGAAACGACCATGCCAGGGGGATGGTTTTGAGGGCTGAAGCCGACATGCGGTCTGCATGCTGAAGCGTTGACAGCCTTCGCATTCGTTGACCATGTCCACGGCCCTTGAGCAGTAGAATCCGTGACGGAATGCCTTGGCCACCAGGGTTCTGGAGGCGACATGATGCCCACACTCACCCTGATGTATGTCTTTGAGGATCTCTTGCCCCTTTTCTGATTCGACGCAGCGCTGGAATACACCAGTCACACTATGCCGAACCAGCTCGCGATTGATGACAGCGTAGGCTGATGATCGACGCTAAATCTGCCTTGCCTCCGCCTCATCTTGAGGAAGTTCGTTGAGGAGAAGGAAGGCCAAGATGGGTTGAGTCCACGACGGAGCCGACACAAGGGCTAGCTTCGTCTCGACCTGAGTATCAAGGGCTTCTGCAGCCCCCGCGCTTGATGAAGCAGTCGCAGGCTCGAGACTTTCTGTCTCTGATGCCGTTGTGGCACCCGGCACGCCATCTACCTCCATTACAGCCACCCACTGGGTGTCGAGCCGACAGGTTCGAGGCTTGGTGTAGTCGAAATTGTTGTTGTAGCCGGTGAAGTAGTTGTAGCCCGCACAACAATTGGAGTCGGCAGAGCCAGCGTAGCCCGCACACAAGCTGTAGCCAGCGAAGCTGGCGTAGCCGACACGTTGGTACTGAAGGGTCTGCCGGCACAAAAATCAATGCTGACTCCGAAGACGGCTTGATGGAGGGCTTGTGCAATTGCTCGAGGGAGACGCCGGTTGGAATTGCCTGCCTTGTAGAGCCGATCTTGGCTAATGTATCCGCCGCTTCGTTGTCCGCCCTGGGGACATGATGAAAGTCACAACCCTCGAAAGGGCCGCTGAGCTGTTGGATGAGGAAGCGATAGCTCGCCATGTTGGCATCCCTGGCTTCCCATTCGCCAGAGACTTGCTGCACCACGAGATCCGAGTCGACGAAGCAAAGGAGTCGCCGGATGCCAATCTCTTTGGCAAGCCGGAGGCCATTAGCGAGCGCTTCATACTCGGCGACGTTGTTGGAGGCGCCAAAGTGTATCTGGAGAGCATACTTGAGCTGGTCTCCTTTTCAGAGACGTCAAGACGATGCCGGCTCCCAGACACGTTCGCATCTTCGAGCCGTCGAAGTGCATCCGCCAATGAGTGGAGTCAGGAGGTGGCAGCATGAATTGGGTTTCGGCCCAATTGACGAGGAAGTCGGCCACCACCTGGGTCTTGATGGATGTGCGTGGCTCGTAGAGGATGTCGTGGTCGGCCATGGAGATAGACTAATTGGCAATCCGGCCCGTAGCATCACGGTTCCCCATGATTTCTGAAAGTGGAGCGGTGCTCACCGCAGTGATGCCATGCTCTTGGAAGTATTGTTTCAACTTCTTTGCGGCAAAGTAAACACCATAACACATTTTTTGATAGTGGGGGTAGTTTTGCGTGGAGGCGGACAAGACCTCGCTGAGGTAATAGATAGGGCATTGCACTAACAGTACCTTGCCCTCCTCCTTGTGTTCTACTAACAAGACCACACTAACCACGCGAGTGGTCGTTGCAATGTATATGAGAATGGGCTCCCTTTCAGCCGGCGCCGCCAAGATTGGCAGGCTTGAGATGACGCGCTTGAGGTCGCGGAAGGCTTCGTCCGCCTGGTTGTTCCACTCAAACTTGGTTGTTTTCTTCATCAGTTGATAGAGTGGAAGCGCCTTCTCACCAAGCCGGCTCACGAACCGGCTAAGGGACGCCAGGCAGCCGGCGAACTTCTGGACGACGAGGATTCGAGCCGGCTTTACCATCCGCTCGATGGTTCTGATCTTCTCAGGGTTCGCTTCGATGCCACGAGCGGACACAAAGAACCCCAAGAGCTTGCCGCCTGGAACCCCGAGGACACATTTCTCTGGGTTGAGCTGGATCTTGTACTCGCGCAGGTTGGCGAACGTCTCCCGCAAGTCTTCAAGGAGACTAAAGTGCTGCTTGGTCTTGACAATGATATCATCCACATAGACGTGCATGCATTGCTGAAATGTAGCACTAGCGTTCTTCAGACCGAACGTCATGGTGGTGTAGCAGTAGGCCCCAAAGGGCGTGATGAAGGAGGTGTTCAGGCGATCAGCTGGATCCAGCTTGATTTGATGGTAGCCTAAATAAGCGGCCAGAAATGACTGCAGTTCGCAGCCGGCTGTGGTGTCGATCACTTGATCTATCCTGGGCAAAGCGAAAGGGTCATTCTGGCATGCCTTATTCAGGCTCGTGTAGTCGATACACATCCGCAATGTGTTGTTCTTCTTCAGCAGCAGGACTGGATTGGCCAACCAGTCCGGGTGGAAAACCTCCATTATGAAGCTGGCTGTAAGCAGCCGGGCGGTCTCTTCTCCAATTGTGCACCGCTTCCCCTCGGTGAAGCGGCGCAAGGGTTGTTTCACCGGCTTGGCATCCGGCCGCACATGAAGTTTGTGCTCGGCATACTTCCTCGGAACCCCTGGCATGTCTTTGGAGACCATGCAAAGATGTCCCGATTCTCATGGAGGAAGTCGACGAGCTAGCCTTCCTATTTGGGGCTGAGGTTAGCCCCAATGGTGACGCACTGCTTCGGGTTCGCAGGGTCGAGTTGCGCCTGCTTGGTTTCTTTGGCCGGCTTGAATGAGCCCTCGTCGGCCGACTGGGATGGTGGAGTAGGGATCGCCAGCTGCTCGGTAGCCTGAGCCACGAGCCGGTCGATCTGCCTTTTCTCCTCAGCAATCACCATGGCGTCGGCCACACGGCTGTTGTCTTGTGCGCACTCGAGTGACTTCTTGTAGTCGCCAGCGATGGTGATGATGCCCTTCGGACCCGAGATCTTCATCTTGAGGTAGGCGTAGTGGGGGATGGCCATGAATTTGGCCAGAGTCGGCCTGCCCAACAACGCGTGATACGGGTTGTTGAGATCCACCACCTCGAACCATATTGGCTCTCGGCGGAAGTTCGCCTTGTCACCGAAAAGGACGTCCAGCTGGATTTTGCCGATCGGCGAGTAGGACTATCCCGGCACAATGCCGTGGAAGTCAGTGCTGGTCGGCTGGAGGTCCTTCTCCTTTAGCCCAAGCTTGAGCAAGGTGTCGAGGTAGAGGATGTTGATGATGTTGCCGCCGTCGACCAACACCCGGGAGAACCGACAGGTGAGCCTCTGGGAGGCGAAAGTGGGGTCGAGGAAGAGCGTGTATGAGCCAGTATTTGGCAACACCGTAGGATGGTCAACCCGGCTCAACGTAATTGGCTTTTCAGACCGATGCATGTATTGGGGAACTGGGGGGACCGTGGCGTTCACCTCACGCCGGCATTGCCGGTGGTTGTGCTTGTCATCACCCTCGCTGGTGAAGACAACGTAAGCTCCGTCTTGATGGGGGTAGTCGTCGTGGAGATGGCCGTTGTTGTGAGGCGGCGGTGGCGGAGCCGAAGCCGACCCAGGAGCCGGAGCATGAGGCGCAGCAACTGCACCTGGGGGAGCCGGTAGGCCCTCTCCTCGCGACAGTCGCTGTGCAAAACTACAGTGTTGGAGGGTATGGGTAGCGGGCTTCGCCCTAGTGTGCATCTTGCATGGCGCGTCGAGCATTTGCTCGAAGGTGAGCTTGGGCTGCCAGTCATTCTTGCCGGTCCGCCACCGTTGAGAGCCGGCTTGAGTAGCCGGCGCATCTTCCTCCACGCTAGTCACCAACTTGCTAATGGAGCGTGAATCAAGTTGACCCACCTTGCGCTTGTTATTCTGGCCACCTTGATTGTCGCCAGTCGGCTTGGGAGTAGCCGGCAAGGGGACAATTTTGTCCGAGGCGGTCACCTTGGCCCGCGTCGCGGAATCGGCCGTAGCCACTTGTCCGCCTTGGCCATGAGCACCGCTCGAGATGTGGGCTCGGAGCACATGAGCTTGTGCTTGAGGAGAGTGCCGTCTCGGCAGCCGTCAATGAAGTACTGAATGGCTTGTACCTCATGCACTCCTTCGCAGGAGTTGCGTAGCTCGGTCCAACGCGTGAGGTAGTCACGAAGGGGTTCGTCGGGCCTCTGGACGCATATGGCCAGCTCGCAAGGCCGGCCAGGGCGCTTGTAGGTACCAGTGAAGTTGCAGACGAACGCCTCCTCGAAGTCAACCCAGGAGTTGACGCTGCCGGCTCGAAGGCTGTTAAGCCACATTCTAGTCGAGTCGGCCAGCATGAGAGGCACGTAGCGGACGGCTACGCGCTTGTTGCCTCGAGCGATGCCAACGGCAGTGGTGTAGTCGATCAGCCAGTCTTCTGGCTTGGCTGTGCCGTTGTACTTGGGGGTGTCCCGAGGGAGAGTGAAGCCTCGGGGAAACGGCTGCCCTCGGATTCGGGGGCCGAAGCACGCCGGACCGATGGGGCCGTCCTCTTCTAGGAGAGCCGACTGCTACAGGATGTTGAGGCGCATGCGATCATCGATGTCGCTGTGTGGGACGTGAGGGCCGATCCGGGCCGTGATCGGAAGGGTGTCTTGGGAGCTCGTGGTGTTGGCCCCCTCCCGATGCCTCAGAGGAGGAACATCACGCCCCGAATCCCCCTCGTCGCCACCATCTCTATGACGCAGGCTTGAAGTTGGCTCGCTCTGGCGCTGAGAACGCCTTGCTACTTCTCAAACAACAGCGCCAGAAATTGACATGTTGACGGAGACTTGCTTGCGTTGGTTTTTCCCTTGAAGAGGAAAGGGTGATGCAGCACAGGAGCAGTAAGTATTTCCCTCAGTTTGAGAACCAAGGTATCAATCCAGTAGGAGAATCTCGTCAAGTCCAGAGTACCTGCACAAACACAAAAGAGCTTGCACCCAATGCTGTAAAGGGGCAATCCCTTCAAGATTGTTTGCAAAGTGAGATCTGAAGGTGAAAAAGTGCAACGAAGTAAAACGTGTAAGGCTGAAAATATGGTGTGGAGTAGACCCTGGGGGCCATAGTGTTCACTAGAGGCTTCTCTCAAAATAGCAAGTATTACGGTGGGTGAACAAATTACTGTCGAGCAATTGATAGAACCGCGCAAAGTCATGACGATATCTAAGGCAATGATCATACATATAGGCATCACGTCCGAGACAAGTAGACCGATACTTTCTGCATCTACTACTATTACTCCACACATCGACCGCTATCCAACATGCATCTAGTGTATTGAGTTCACGACGAACAGAGTAACGCCTTAAGCAAGATGACATGATGTAGAGGGATAATCTGATCATAAATCCACAATTCATCGGTTCTCGACAAACACACCGCAAAACAAGATTACATCGGATAGATCTCCATGAAGGTCATGGAGAACTTTGTATTGAAGATCCAAGAGAGAGAATAAGCCATCTAGTTACTAGCTATGGACCCGTAGGTCTATGGTGAACAACTCACGCATCATCGGAGAGGTCATGGTGTTGATCTAGAAGCCCTCCGTGTCCGAATCCCCCTCCGGCAGGGCACCAGAACGTGCCCCGGACGGGATCTTGCGGAGACAGAAGCTTGCGGCGGCGGAAAAGTACTTTCGATGATCTCCTGATTTTTTGTGGATTTTTTGGGGATATATTGGTGCAAAACCTAGGGCAAAGGAGGTCCAGGGGGCCCACAAGCCTGAGGGCTGCTGCCTCCTCCCTGGCCGCGGGGTGGGGGCTTGTGGGGCCCTTGGGGACCCCCTGCCTTGGCTCTCAAGTCTCCTGATCTTCTTCCGTTACGGAAAAAATCTTTTCGGGGATTTTATTCTGTTTGGACTCCGTTTCAAAATCTCCTCTGAAAGGGGTCAAAAACATGGGAAAAACAGGAACTGGCACTTGGCACTGAGTTAATAAGTTAGTCCCAAAAAATATATAAAAGGCATGCAAAACATCCAAAGTTTGAGAAGATAATAGCATGAAACCATCAAAAATTATAGATACATTGGAGACGTATCAAGCATCCCCAAGCTTAACTCCTGCTCGTCCTCGAGTAAGGAAGTGATAAAGAATGAATTTTTGATGTGGAATGCTACCTAGCATAGTTGTCCTTTGCAACTTCTTTCACGTGACATGAATGTTCAGATCCGTAAGATTCGAAACAATAGTTTACTATTGACATGAAAACAATAATACTTCAAGCAAACTAGCAAAGTAATCATGAACTTTCAAAATAACAAGGCCAAGGAAAGTTATCCCTACAAAATCATATAGTCTGGCTATGTTCCATCATCCTCACACAACTAATGTAAATCATGCACAACCTGAGTATTGGCCAAGTAATTGTTTTCGCACTCTTACTTTCTCAAACTTTTTATAACTATAACGCAATACATGACCGTGAGCCATGGATATAGCACTATAGGTGGAATAGAGTGTGGTGGTGGTTGTGAGACAAAAAGGAGGAAATGGTCACATTGACTCGGCGTATCAAAAGGCTATGGAGATGCCCATTAATAGATATCAATGTGAATGAGTAGGGATTGCCATACAAGAGATGCACTAGAGCTATAAGTATGTGAAAGCTCAAAAGGAAAACTAGTGGGTGTGCATCCAACTTGCTTGCTCACGAAGACCTAGGGCAATTTTGAGGAAGCCCATCATTGGAATATACAAGCCAAGTTATATAATGAAGATTCCCACTAGCATATGGTAGTGACAAAGCAAGAAGCTCTAAATCATGAAGAACATGGTGCTATTATGAAGCACAAGTGTGGAAAAAGATAGTAGCATTGTCCCTTCTCTCTTTTTCTCTCTTCTCTTTTTTTTATTTGGGCTCTTAGGCCTCTTTTTTCGTTTTCTCTTTTCTCTGTTTTTTTGGGCTCTCTGGCCTCTTTTTTTTACTCACATGGGACAATGCTCCAATAATGAAGATCATCACACTTTTATTTACTCATAGCTCAAAATGATGATGACTCTATAGGAAATGCCTCCGGTAGTGTACCGGGATGTGCAACGATCTAGCATGGCATATGAGGTTGAATCATCTCGCTAGCTATCTTACGATCATGCAATGGAAATATGAGAGTGACGGCACAAGTCATGAGACGGAACGGTGGGAGTTGCGTGGCAATATATCTCGGAATGGCTATGAAAATGCCATAGTAGGTAGGTATGGTGGCTGTTTTGAGGAAGGCATATGGTGGGTTTGTGCACCAGCGAGAATTGCGCGGCACTAGAGAGGCTAGTAATGATAGAAGGTGACAGTGCATCTATACCATGGACTCACATTAGTCATGAAGAACTCACATACTTGTTGCGAAAGTTTTTATTAGTAATCGAAACATAGTTCTAAACGCATACTCCTAGGGGAAGGGTTGGTAGGTGTTAACCATCGCGCGATCCCGACCTCAACACAAAGGATGAAAATTAATAGACCAATTATGCTTTGACTTCCTAACATAGTGGTTCACCATACGTGCATGCTACGGGAATCACTAACTTCAACACAAGTATTTCTAGATTCACAACACCCTACTAACATAGCTCTTAATATTACCGAATCCACGTCTCAAAACTAATTGAGAGGAATCAACACTTCTCTTTCTACTCAATGCACATGAAGATGGAGGTTTCTGTATCCTATTTGGGTACCTATCACCTTTGGGACTACTTTCATAGCATAAGCCAACTACCAAGTCACGCACCGCCGTGCTCTAAAAGATATAAGTGAAGCACATAGAGCAAAAGTATCTAGCTCACAAGATATAAGTGAAGCACTATCAGCATTCTAGCAAAAATCACGATGAGTGCATGTCTCTCTCTCTCAAAAAGGTGTGCAGCAAGGATGATTGTGTCACAAAAAAAATAAAAGAATCCTAAGATACAAGACGCTCCAAGCAAAACACATATCATGTGGTGAATAAAAATATAGCTCCAAGTAATGTTACCGGTGGATTGAAGACGAAAGAAGGGATGCCTTCCCGGGGCATCCCCAAGCTTAGGATTTTTGGTGTCCTTGAATTTTGCTTGGGATGCCTTGGGCATCCCCAAGCTTGAGCTCTTTCCACTCCTTATCTCTTTGTCCATGAGAACATCACCCAAAACTTGAAAACTTCACAACACAAAACTTAAACAGAAACTCGTGATAACATTAGCACAAGAAAACAAACTACCACTTCTTTTGGTACTGTAGAAAACATGAATTCTATCTATATTGATGTTGGGCTACTATATTCTCACTTTTCCATGGCTAGTACCCCCCGATACTAACCATAGTTTCATCAAAACAAGCAACCAACTCAACAAAAACAGAATTTGTCAAAAACAGACCAGTGTGTAGCAATCTGTATACTTCGTATACTTCTGGTACCTCACAAAATCTGAAAACTTACGACGGCCTGGAAAAAAGGCATATCAAACAACAGCAAAAAATCAACTCAAAAACTCTTTCTTAATAAAAATGAAAAATCATCTCGTGAGTGAAAAGTTTCTGTCTTTTTCCAGCAGGATCAAACAACCGTTACCAAGACTAGTCATAAAGGTTTTGCTTGGCTCAAACACAAAAAGAAACACAAAAAACACAATCACAACAGAATTGTGATGGTGTGGACGCAACAAAACTGAAAGAAAAATATAAATTCATTGGGTTGCCTCCCAACAAGCGCTATTGTTTAACGCCTTTAGCTAGGCATAAAAGCGATAGAATCACGTATCGTCGTCTTTGGTGCTCAAACCATAAGTGGCCCTCATCATGGATTCATAAGGCAATCTTATTTTCTTTCTAGGAAAGTGTTCCATGCCCTTCCTTAAAGGAAATTCAAATCTAATATTCCCTTCCTTCATATCAATGATAGCACCGGTAGTCCTCAGGAAAGGTCTACCAAGAATAATAGGGCATGTAGGATTGCAATCAATGTCAAGCACAATGAAATCCACGGCTACATACTTCCTATTTGCAATAATAAGAACATCATTGATCTTTCCCATGGGTTTCTTGACAGTAGAATCACCAAGATGCAAATTAAGAGAACACTCTTTAATCTCATCAAAACCCAGAACATCACATAAAGACTTTAGAATCGCAGAAACACTAGCACCCAAATCACACAAAGCATTGCATTCATAGTTTTTGATTTTGATTTTTATGGTAGGTTCCCACTCATCACGAAGCTTTCTAGGGATAGAGACTGCCAATTCAAGTTTCTCTTCAAGAGATTTTATCATAGCTTCCACGATATGATCGGTAAAGGCCTTGTTTTGTCTATAAGCGTGTGGAGAGTTTAACATGGATTGCATCAAAGAAATGCATTCAATCAAGGAGCAACAATCATAATTGAATTCCTTGAAATCCACGGTAGTAATTTCATTACTACTCAAAGTTTTAACATCTTCTACTCCACTTTCAATGCTTTTAGCATCAAGGTAGATGGACTCCGAATCATTAGGATGTTTTTCAACCAAAGTGGATTCATATACAGCCCCATCATCATTAGGTTTGACACAAGAAAACAAAGATTCAATGGGAGTCACACCAAGCACTTTAAGATCTTCGTGATTCTCATCACGAGAACACGCCTTTTTAAGCTATTCATGTCTAGCACAAATTTGGGCGTTCTTGTTGGAATTATGCCCTAGAGGAAATAATAAATATAGTTATTATTATAATTCCTGTATCAAGATAATCGTTTATTATCCATGCTATAATTGTATTGAATGAAGACTTATATACATGTGTGGATACATAGACAAAACACTGTCCCTAGCAAGCCTCTAGTTGGCTAGCCAGTTGATCAACGATAGTCAGTGTCTTCTGATTATGAACAAGGTGTTGTTGCATGATAACTGGATCACGTCATTAGGAGAATCACGTGATGGACTAGACCCAAACTAATAGACGTAGCATGTTGATCGTGTCATTTTATTGCTATTGTTTTCTGCGTGTCAAGTATTTGTTCCTATGACTATGAGATCATATAACTCACTAACACCGGAGGAATACTTTGTGTGTATCAAACGTTGCAACGTAACTGAGTGACTATAAAGATGCTCTACAGGTATCTCCGAAGGTGTTCGTTGAGTTAGTATGGATCGAGACTGGGATTTGTCACTCCGTGTGACGGAGAGGTATCTCGGAGCCCACTCGGTAATACAACATCACACACAAGCCTTGCAAGCAATGTGACTTAGTGTAAGTTGCGGGATCTTGTATTACGGAACGAGTAAAGAGACTTTCTGGTAAACGAGATTGAAATAGGTATGCGGATACTGACGATCGAATCTCGGGCAAGTAACATACCGAAGGACAAAGGGAATGACATACGGGATTATATGAATCCTTGGCAGTGAGGTTCAAACAATAAGATCTTCGTAGAATATGTAGGATCCAATATGGGCATCCAGGTCGCGCTATTGGATATTGACCGAGGAGTCTCTCGGGTCATGTCTACATAGTTCTCGAACCCGCAGGGTCTGCACACTTAAGGTTCGACGTTGTTTTATGCGTATTTGAGTTATATGGTTGGTTACCGAATGTTGTTCGGAGTCCCGAATGAGATCACGGACGTCACGAGGGTTTCCGGAATGGTCCGGAAACAAAGATTGATATATAGGATGACCTCATTTGATTACCGGAAGGTTTTCGGATTTACCGGGAATGTATCGGGAATGACGAATGGGTTTCGGGAGTTCACCGGGGGGGCAACCCACCCCGGGGAAGCCCATAGGCATTCGGGGTGCCGCACCAGCCCTTAGTGGGCTGGTGGGACAGCCCAAAGGAGCCCTATGTGCATTGTAAGAAAAATCAAAGAGAAAAAAAAAGAAGGAGGTGGGAAAGGGAAGAAGGACTCCACCTTCCAAACCAAGTAGGACTCGGTTTGGGGGGGGAGACCTTCCCCCTTGGCTCGGCCGACCCCCTTGGGAGTCCTTGGACCCCAAGGCAAGGCTCCCCCTCTCCCTCCTATATATAGTGGGGTTTTAGGGCTGATTTGAGACAACTTTGCCACGGCAGCCCTACCACATATCTCCACGGTTTTACCTCTAGATCGCGTTTCTGCGGAGCTTGCGCGGAGCCCTGCTGAGACGAGATCATCACCAACCTCCGGAGCGCCGTCACGCTGCCGGAGAACTCTTCTACCTCTCCGTCTCTCTTGCTGGATCAAGAAGGCCGAGATCATCGTCGAGCTGTGCGTGTGCTAAACGCGGAGGTGCCGTCCGTTCGGCACTAGATCGTGGGACTGATCGCGCGATAGTTTGCGGGGTGGATCGAGGGACGTGAGGACGTTCCGCTACATCAACCGCGTTCACTAACGCTTCTGTTGTATGGTCTACAAGGGTACGTAGATCACACATCCCCTCTCGTAGATGGAGATCACCATGATAAGTCTTCGTGCGCGTAGGAAAAATTTTGTTTCCCATGCGACGTTCCCCAACAGTGGCATCATGAGCTAGGTTCATTCGTAGATGTCTTCTCGAGTAGAACACAAAAGTTTTTGTGGGCGGTGATGTGCGTTTTGCTGCCCTCCTTAGTCTTTTCTTGATTCTGCAGTTTTGTTGGATCGAAGCGGCTCGGACCGACATTACTCGTACGCTTACGAGAGACTGGTTTCATCGCTACGAGTAACTCCGTTGCTCAAAGATGACTGGCGGTGTCAGTTTCTCCAACTTTAGTTGAATCAGATTTGACCGAGGAGGTCCTTGGATGAGGTTAAATAGCAACTCATATATCTCCATTGTGGTGCTTGCGTAAGTAAGATGCGATCCTACTAGATACCCATGGTCACCACGTAAAACATGCAACAACAAAATTAGAGGACGTCTAACTTGTTTTTGCAGGGTATGCTTGTGATGTGATATGGCCAATGATGTGATGTGATATATTGGATGTATGAGATGATCATGTTGTAATAGATAATATCGACTTGCACGTCGATGGTACGGCAACCGGCAGGAGCCATAGGGTTGTCTTTATAACTAACGTTTGTGCTTGCAGATGCGTTTACTATTTTGCTAGGATGTAGCTTTAGTAGTAATAGCATGAGTAGCACGACAACCCCGATGGCGACACGTTGATGGAGATCATGGTGTGGCGCCGGTGACAAGAAGATCATGCCGGTGCTTTGGTGATGGAGATCAAGAAGCACGTGATGATGGACATATCATGTCACTTATGAATTGCATGTGATGTTAATCCTTTTATGCACCTTATTTTGCTTAGAACGACGGTAGCATTATGAGGTGATCTCTCACTAAAATTTCAAGACAAAATTGTGTTCTCCCCGACTGTGCATCGTTGCTACAGTTCGTCGTTTCGAGACACCACGTGATGATCGGGTGTGATAGACTCAACGTTCACATACAACGGGTGCAAAACAGTTGCGCACGCGGAACACTCGGGTTAAGCTTGACTAGCCTAGCATGTGCAGACATGGCCTCGGAACACATGAGACCGAAAGGTCGATCATGAATCATATAGATGATATGATTAGCATGGGGATGCTTACCACTGAAACTATGCTCAACTCACGTGATGATCGGACTTGAGCTAGTGTAAGTGGATCATGAACCACTCAAATGACTAGAGAGATGTACTTTTTGAGTGGGAGTTTAGCGAGTAATTTGATTAAGTTAAACTCTAATTATCTTGAACATAGTCTAAGTCCACTTTGAATATATTTGTGTTGTAGATCATGGCTCACGCGACAGTCACCCTCAATTTTAATACGTTCCTAGAGAAAGCTAAGTTGAAAGATGATGGAAGCAACTTTGTAGACTGGGCTCGTAATCTTACAAGCTGGAAAGAAGGATTATGTCCTTAATGCTGCGCTAGGAGATGAACCACCCGCTACGGCTGATCAGGATGTTAAGAACGCTTGGTTAGCACGTAAGGAGGACTACTCAGTAGTTCAATGTGCAGTCTTGTATGGCTTAGAACCGGGACTTCAACGTTGCTTTGAGCGTCATGGAGCATTTGAGATGTTCCAAGAGTTGAAGTTTATCTTTCAGAAGAACGCCCGGATCGAGAGGTATGAGACCTCCGATAAATTCTATGCTTGCAAGATGGAGGAGAACTCGTCTGTCAGTGAACATGTGCTCAAAATGTCTGGGTACTCAAACCGTCTACCTGAGCTGGGGATTGAACTCCCGCAAGAAGCTATCATTGACAGAATCCTTCAATCACTGCCACCAAGCTATAAAGGCTTTGTGTTGAACTACAACATGCAAGGGATGAACAAGTCTCCCGGCGAGTTGTTTGCGATGCTGAAAGTCGTAGAGTCTGAACTCCGTAAAGAGCATCAAGTGTTGATGGTGAATAAGACCACTAGTTTCAAGAGAAACGGCAAAGGCAAGAAGGGTAATTCAAAGAAGAACGGCAAGCCTGTTGCCAATCCGACGAAGAAACCCAAAGTTGGACCTAAGCCTGAAATAGAATGTTACTATTGCAAGGGTATGGGTCACTAGAAGCGCAATTGCCCCAAGTATCTGGCTGATAAGAAGGCGGCCAAAGAAAAATCAGGTATATTTGATATACATGTTATTGATGTGTACTTAACCGGCTCTCATACTAGTGCCTGGGTATTCGATACCGGTTCTGTTGCTCATATTTGCAACTCGAAACAGGAACTACGGAATAGACGAAGGCTCGCAAAAGATGAAGTGACGATGCACGTAGGAAATGGTTCCAAGGTTGATGCAATCGCCGTCGGCACAGTTTCACTTCAGTTACCATCAGGATTAGTTATGAACTTGAATCATTGTTATTTAGTGCCTGCGTTGAGCATGAACATTTTATCTGGATCTTGTTTATTGCGAGATGGTTACTCTTTTAAGTCAGAGAATAATGGTTGTTCTATTTCTATGAGTAACATCTTTTATGGTCATGCACCCAATGTGAGAGGATTGTTCATATTGAATCTTGATAGTGATACACACCTACATAACATTGAGACCAAAAGAGTTAGAGTTAACAATGATAGCGCCATATTTTTGTGGCACTACCGCTTAGGTCATATTGGTGTAAAGCGCATGAAGAAACTCCATGCCGATGGACTTTTGGAGTCACTTGACTTTGATTCACTTGACACGTGCGAACCATGCCTCATGGGCAAGATGACTAAAACTCCGTTCTCCGGAACAATGGAGCGTGCAAGTGACTTGTTGGAAATCATACATACCGATGTGTGTGGTCCGATGAGCGTAGAGGCACGCGGCGGATATCGTTATTTTCTCACCTTCATTGACGATTTGAGTAGATATGGTTATGTCTACTTAATGAAGCACAAGTCTGAAACATTTGAAAAGTTCAAGCAATTTCAGAGTGAAGTTGAAAATCATCGTAACAAGAAGATCAAATTCCTACGGTCTGATCGTGGGGGTGAATATCTGAGTTTCGAGTTTGGTGCTCACTTAAGACAATGTGGAAGTGTTTCACAGTTGACACCGCCTGGAACACCACAGCATAATGGTGTGTCCGAACGTCGTAATCGTACTTTATTAGAGATGGTGCGATCTATGATGTCTCTTACCGATTTGCCATTATCATTTTGGGGTTATGCATTAGAAACAGCTGCATTCACTTTAAATAGGGCACCATCAAAATCCGTTGAGACGACACCATACGAACTGTGGTATGGCAAAAGGCCAAAGTTGTCGTTTCTTAAAGTTTGGGGATGTGATGCTTATGTTAAAAAGCTTCAGCCTGAAAAGCTGGAACCCAAAGCGGAAAAGTGCATCTTCATAGGTTACCCAAAAGAGACAGTTGGGTACACCTTCTATCTCAAATCCGAGGGCAAAGTGCTTGTTGCTAAAAACGGAGCTTTTGTTGAGAAGGAGTTTCTCTCGAGAGAATTGAGTGGGAGGAAGATAGAACTTGACGAGGTTGTCGAACCTCTCATCCCTCTGGATGGTGGCGCAGGGCAAGGGGAAACCTCTGTCGTTGCGATGCTGGTTGAGGAGGAAGTTAATGATGATGATCATGAAACTCCAATTCAAGTTTCTGTCGAACCACGCAGGTCGACGAGACCACGTGCTGCTCCAGAGTGGTACGGTAATCCCGTCTTATCAATCATGTTGGTAGACAACAATGAACCTGCAAATTATGAAGAAGCAATGGTGGGCCCAGATTCCAACAAATGGCTAGAAGCCATGAAGTCCGAGATAAGATCCATGTATGAGAACAAAGTGTGGACTTTGGAAGTACTACCTGAGGGCCGCAAGGCTATTCAGAACAAATGGATCTTTAAGAGGAAGACGGACGCTGACGGCAATGTGACCGTTTATAAAGCTCGACTTGTGGCAAAGGGTTTTTCACAAGTTCAAGGAGTTGACTACGATGAGACATTCTCACCCGTAGCGATGCTTAAGTCCGTCAGAATCATGTTAGCAATAGCTGCATTTTTCGATTATGAAATCTGGCAGATGGATGTCAAAACGGCGTTCCTTAACGGTTTCCTTAAGGAAGAGTTGTATATGATGCAACCCGAAGGTTTTGTCGATTCTAAGAATGCTAACAAGGTGTGCAAGCTCCAGCGATCCATTTATGGACTGGTGCAAGCATCTCGGAGTTGGAACAAACGCTTTGATGAGGTGATCAAAGCATTTGGGTTTATACAAGTGGTTGGAGAATCTTGTATTTACAAGAAAGTGAGTGGGAGCTCTGTGGCATTTCTAATATTATATGTGGATGACATATTGCTGATTGGAAACAACGTAGAGTTTTTGGAGAGCATAAAGGATTACTTGAATAAAAGTTTCTCTATGAAGGACCTAGGAGAAGCTGCTTACATTCTAGGCATTAAGATCTACAGGGATAGATCAAAACACCTGATAGGACTTTCACAAAGCACATACCTTGATAAAGTTTTGAAGAGGTTCAAAATGGAACAGTCCAAGAAAGGGTTCTTGCCAGTTTTACAAGGTACGAGATTGAGTAAGACTCAGTGCCCAGCAACTGATGAAGATAGAGAGCATATGCGCTCCGTCCCCTATACTTCAGCCATAGGTTCTATCATGTATGCAATGCTGTGCACTAGACCGGACGTTAGCCTGGCCATAAGTATGGCAGGTAGGTTCCAGAGTAATCCAAGAGTGGATCACTGGACGGCGGTCAAGAATATCCTGAAGTACCTGAAAAGGACTAAGGAGATGTTTCTCGTGTATGGAGGTGACGAAGAGCTCGCCGTAAAAGGTTACGTCGATGCAAGCTTTGACACAGATCCGGACAACTCTAAGTCGCAAACCGGATACATATTTATTCTTAATGGGGTGCGGTAAGCTGGTGCAGTTCCAAGCAAAGCGTCATAGTAGATTCTACATGTGAAGCGGAGTACATGGCTGCCTCGGAGGCGGCTAAGGAGGGTGTCTGGATGAAGCAGTTCATGACGGATCTTGGAGTAGTGCCAAGCGCACTGAATCCAATAACCTTGTTCTGTGACAACACGGGTGCCATTGCCCTAGCAAAGGAACCACGGTTTCACAAGAAGTCCAGACACATCAAACGACGCTTCAACCTCATCCGCGACTACGTCGAAGGGGAGGACATAAATATATGCAAAGTGCACACGGATCTGAATGTAGCAGACCCGCTAACTAAACCTCTTCCACGGGCAAAGCATGATCAACACCAGAACTGTATGGGTGTTAGATTTATTACAATGTAATTCGCATGATGATGTGAGGGCTAGATTATTGACTCTAGTGCAAGTGGGAGACTGTTGGAATTATGCCCTAGAGGCAATAATAAATATAGTTATTATTATAATTCCTGTATCAAGATAATCGTTTATTATCCATGCTATAATTGTATTGAATGAAGACTTATATACATGTGTGGATACATAGACAAAACACTGTCCCTAGCAAGCCTCTAGTTGGCTAGCCAGTTGATCAACGATAGTCAGTGTCTTCTGATTATGAACAAGGTGTTGTTGCTTGATAACTGGATCACGTCATTAGGAGAATCACGTGATGGACTAGACCCAAACTAATAGACGTAGCATGTTGATCGTGTCATTTTATTGCTATTGTTTTCTGCGTGTCAAGTATTTGTTCCTATGACCATGAGATCATATAACTCACTAACACCGGAGGAATACTTTGTGTGTATCAAACGTCGCAACGTAACTGGGTGACTATAAAGATGCTCTACAGGTATCTCCGAAGGTGTTCGTTGATTTAGTATGGATCGAGACTGGGATTTGTCACTCCGTGTGACAGAGAGGTATCTCGGGGCCCACTCGGTAATACAACATCACACACAAGACTTGCAAGCAATGTGACTTAGTGTAAGTTGCGGGGTCTTGTATTACGGAACGAGTAAAGAGACTTGCCGGTAAACGAGATTGAAATAGGTATGCGGATACTGACGATCGAATCTCGGGCAAGTAACATACCGAAGGACAAAGGGGATGACATACGGGATTATATGAATCCTTGGCACTGAGGTTCAAACGATAAGATCTTCGTAGAATATGTAGGACCCAATATGGGCATCGAGGTCCCGCTATTGGATATTGACCGAGGAGTCGCTCGGGTCATGTCTACATAGTTCTCGAACCCGCAGGGTCTGCACACTTAAGGTTCGACGTTGTTTTATGCGTATTTGAGTTATATGGTTGGTTACCGAATGTTGTTCGGAGTCCCGGATGAGATCACGGACGTCACGAGGGTTTCCGGAATGGTCTGGAAACGAAGATTGATATATAGGATGACCTCATTTGATTACCGGAAGGTTTTCGGATTTACCGGGAATGTACCGGGAATGACGAATGGGTTCCGGGAGTTCACCAGGGGGGAACCCACCCCGGGGAAGCCCATAAGCATTGGGGGTGCCGCACCAGCCCGTAGTGGGCTGGTGGGACAGCCCAAAGGAGCCCTATGCGCATTGGAAGAAAAATCAAAGAGAAGAAAAAAAGGAGGTGGGAAAGGGAAGAAGGACTCCACCTTCCAAACCAAGTAGGACTCGGTTTGGGGGGGGGGGGGCTTCCCCCTTGGCTCGGTCGACCCCCTTGGGAGTCCTTGGACCCCAAGGCAAGGCTCCCCCTCTCCCTCCTATATATAGTGGGCTTTTAGGGCTGATTTGAGACAACTTTGCTATGGCAGCCCGACCACATATCTCCACGGTTTTACCTCTAGATCGCGTTTCTGCGGAGCTCGGGCGGAGCCCTGCTAAGACGAGATCATCACCAACCTCCGGAGCGCCGTCACGCTGCCGGAGAACTCTTCTACCTCTCCGTCTCTCTTGCTGGATCAAGAAGGCCGAGATCATCGTCGAGCTGTACGTGTGCTGAACGTGGAGGTGCCGTCCGTTCGGCACTAGATCGTGGGACTGATCGCGGGATAGTTCACAGGGCGGATCGAGGGACGTGAGGACGTTCCACTACATCAACCGCGTTCACTAACGCTTTTGCTGTACGGTCTACAAGGGTACGTAGATCACACATCCCCTCTTGTAGATGGACATCACCATGATAGGTCTTCGTGCGCGTAGGAAAATTTTTGTTTCCCATGCGACGTTCCCCAACAGTTCTTTCTTGGCTCTCAATCATGGAAACACGCATAGCTTTCAAAGTTTCATCCATGTTGATCTTGGAAGGAGCACATCAAACTTTCAAAGCATCAACATCACTAGACATTCTATCGACGCTCTTAGCCAAATCGTCAATTTTGAGTAGTTTTTCCTCTATGGACGCATTGAATTTTTTTTGTGAGTTGATAAACTCTTTGATATTACTCTCTAGATCAGAGGGTAATCTATTGTAATTTCCATGAGTATTGTTGTAGGAGTTGCCAAAGTTATTAGAGGACTTTCTAGGAAAAGGCCTAGGAACATAGTTTCCTCTAAAAGCATTGTTGTTGCCAAAGTTATTCCTACCAACAAAATTAATGTCCAAGCTAGCGTTTCTACTCTCAATCAAAGAAGACAAGGGCATATCATTAGGATCTAAAGGAGCACTTCTACTAGCAAACAAATTCATTAACTCATCCATCTTAGCACTCAACGAGTTAATTTCTTCTATAGCATGTACCTTCTTACTAGTAGGTGACCTTTCAGTGTGACACTGAGAATAGTTCGTCATGATATTGTCTAGGAGCTTTGTGGCCTCCCCTAACGTGATTTCCATGAACGTTCCACCTGAGGCGGAGTCCAAGATATTTCTAGAAGCGAAATTCAAGCCAGCGTAAAATATTTGTATAATCATCCCGAGACTCAAGCCATGAGCGGGAAAATTTCTAAGCATTAATTTCATTCTCTCCCAAGATTGTGCAACATGTTCATGATCAAGTTGCTTGAAATTCATGATATCATTACAGAGAGAGATAATCTTAGCCGGCGGAAAATACTTGGATATATAATCATCTTTGCACTTATCCCAAGAATCGATACTATTTTTGGGCAAAGAAGAAAACCAAATTTTTGCACGATCTCGCAACGAGAAAGGAAAAAAAGCTTCAATTTAATCACGTCATTATCCACATATTTCTTCTTTTGCATATCGCAAAGCTGAATGAAGATATTGAGATGGGATGCGGCATCTTCACTAGGAAGGCCGGAGAATTGCTCTTTCATAACAAGATTTAGCAAAGCGGCATTGATTTCGTATGACTCCGCACTAGTGGCGGGAGCAATCAGAGTACTAATAAAATAATTATTATTAGTATTCGAGAAGTCACAAAGTTTGGTGTTTTCATTCATGGTGACTTCGGCAAGCAAGCAAGCATACAAGCGAACAAAGTGCAAGCGAGAAAAAGGCAAACGAAAAGGCAATCAAAAAATGAAAATTGGTGAAGTGGGGGAGAGGAAAACGAGAGGCAACTCGCAAACAAAGTAAATGCAAGAGATGAGTATGCGACACCTACTTGGATGAGTTCTTGACTTGATCCTCCCCGACAACGGTGCCAGAAATTCTTCTGCTACGGCAACAAAAGTTCTTCCCCGACAACGGCGCCAGAAATCCTTCTGCTACTTCTCAAACAACAGCACCAGAAATTGACACGTTGACGGAGACTTGCTTGTGTTGGTTTCTCCCTTGAAGAGGAAAGGGTGATGCAGCACAGGAGCAGTAAGTATTTCCCTCTGTTTGAGAACCAAGGTATCAATCCAGTAGGAGAATCTCGTCAAGTCCAGAGTACCTGCACAAACACAAAAGAGCTTGCACCCAATGTTGTAAAGGGGTTGTCAATCCCTTCAAGATTGTTTGCAAAGTGAGATCCGAAGGTGGAAAGTGCAATGAAGTAAAACATGTAAGGCTGAAAATATGGTGTGGAGTAGACCCTGGGGGCCATAGTGTTCACTAGAGGCTTCTCTCAAAATAGCAAGTATTACGGTGGGTGAACAAATTACTGTCGAGCAATTGATAGAACCGCGCAAAGTCATGACGATATCTAAGGCAATGATCATACATATAGGCATCACGTTCGAGACAAGTAGACCGATACTTTCTGCATCTACTACTATTACTCCACACATCGACCGCTATCCAGCATGCATCTAGTGTATTGAGTTCACGACGAAGAGAGTAACGCCTTAAGCAAGATGACATGATGTCACTGGGTGAGGTCACCTCACGGTATGAACCCGAAACCAAGCACTTCTCCCATTGCAAGAATCAAAGATCTAGTTGGCCAGACAAAACACACAACTCGAAGAGAATTACAAGGATATGAAATCATGCATAAGAGAGATCAGAAGAAACTCAAATAAGATTCATAGATAATCTGATCATAAATCCACAATTCATGGGAGCTCGACAAACACACCGTAGAAGAAGATTACATCGGATAGATCTCCATGAAGATCATGGAGAACTTTGTATTGAAGATCCAAGAGAGAGAATAAGCCATCTAGTTACTAGCTATGGACCCGTAGGTCTATGGTGAACTACTCACGCATCATCGGAGAGGTCATGGTGTTGATGAAGAAGCCCTCCGTGTCTAAATCCCTCTCCGGCAGGGCACCAGAACGTGCCCCACATGGGATCTTGCGGAGACAGAAGCTTGCGGCGGCGGAAAAGTACTTTCAATGATCTCCTCATTTTTTGTGGAATTTTTGGGGATATATAGGCGCAAAAACTAGGGCAAAGGAGGTCCAGGGGGCGACAAGCCTAAGGGCCGCGGCCTCCCACCTGGCCATGGCGTGGGGGCTTGTGGGGCCCCTGGGGACCCCCTGCCTTGGCTCTCAAGTCTCCTGATCTTCTTCCGTTACGGAAAAAATCTTTTCGGGGATTTTATTCCGTTTGGACTCCGTTCCAAAATCTCCTCTGAAAGGGGTCAAAAACATGGAAAAACAGGAACTGGCACTTGGCACTGAGTTAATAAGTTAGTCCCAAAAAATATATAAAAGGCATGCAAAACATCCAAAGTTTGACAAGATAATAGCATGAAACCATCAAAAATAATAGATACGTTGGAGACGTATCACGCCTGTCTTGGCTGCCCTTGCCATTTCGGCCAGAAGTGCGATGCGAGGAAGATCCCTCGGCATGATGACGACCGCTGGGGTTAAGGCATGCTCTGGGATTGGCTCCCGGAGACTCCGATTGTGCTTGACCAGGGTCAAGGAGTGTCTGCTGCTCATTTGCGGCGTCGAGGAGATCCTTGACCCGCTTCTCCTGAAGGACGTGCTCCTCGCCCTCTAGACCTGGCATTTCTGCCATGGATGCCTGAGCAGCCCACAAGTTGGCCGCACGGGTCTCGTAGATGGGCTGCTTGCCGCCTAGAATTTAGTCAACAACCTCGCCGCGGCCGCGGACCGCGCCGAGCCGACTAGGACCCTCAACAACCGGAGTGAAGCCGTAAGCGGAGTTATACTCACGCTGCGTGGCCTCCATCCGGCGTTTGGCCGCAGCGATGGCAATGCACTCCTCCAGGATCTGCCTGCGAGCCTCCTCCAGCGAGGCCCGCGTGTCGGTGGGGTTTGTGGAGGTGGCGATGGGCGTCTTCAAGCCGACAAGGGCAGCAAGAAGCGTGTCGGCTGAAACTGCATCAGGATTAGCAACATCTGCTGACGCCTTGCCGTGAGACTTACTGGTGCCGGCACCAATGACCATCACCTCCATGACGTTGGAGACGATGGTGACGTGATACAGGGCAAGACACCCCGCAGATGATGGTGGACCATCGAAGACGAGCACATCACTGGGATACTCATCAAACATAGGCGTCTCCGTGAGGGAGAGCCTACTGAAGCTGGCGCATAACGCTTCGACGTCGATGTCCTCGCCGGGGTAGCGAGGACCATCGTCGAGGTGCAAGTCGTTGAAGAGAACGCCGAGGTTCACAACAGCAACGATGAAGACACTGGGGAGTTACTCGTTGTCAGACTCCCCATCAAAATCCGTGAGACAGACTGGGATGTCGATCAACATCTGAGAAGCCTCCTCAAGGGCAGGCTCCACGGGCATGCTGATCGGTCCGGACGCGAAGCATCCGGCGGTGTAGGCGAAGGGCCCCGCCCAGCGCGTAAAACCAAACGATGCCTCGGACGGCCCCACGATGGGTGCCAAATGTCGGTGTTTACTCACAACATATGCCATCGGTAGGCTAAAGATGGTGGGAACCGAAGTGACACCGGTGGGTGCTGGGGACGAGGTTGGCACAAGCATGGAACACACGATGTACCCAGGTTCAGGGCTCTCCGTAGATATAACACCCCTAATCCTGCCGGAGTGTATAATGCACGAGTGAGGCTACAATGTGCTCCTGGAGCTGTTCTGCAGAGGAGGAAGAAGGAGCAGCCGACTCGCGTCTACCTCTCCTGTATGAGTGTGTGTGTGTGTAGGATTGACCAACCCTCTGCATGGAGGGGGTCGGGGGGTTTTATAGGCGAACCCACCAACCTATAATAAGGACAAAAGTACATGAGTGGGGCCCGGCTGGCAGCCTCGTCGGCTGGCCAGGGGGACCACTAGGGTCTTGTCTTGTCGCTGGAGGAGCCCGCCGGCTGTGAGGTCCCATCTGGCTATGGGACCCGCCGGCTAGCCAGTAAGGCTCTCGCGTAAGGCCGACACAGGACACGTTTAGTATGTCCAGCGTCGTCTTGCGAGATTCGTCATGGGGTGCCAGTATGTCTGTCCCCACTGTTCGCACGCCGAGTGTAGTAATGGAGCGGGAGTTTGACGGGCCGACACTGTGTAGGATGATGGATCGGAGCCAGAGTAGGTCAGCGGCATGGCCGCCGATGCTGTACCTGTCATGCGCCCCAATCCAGTACCTTGGCTGATGCGTAGCCACCTTTCACCGTACGGTCTCGTCATGACCTACGGCCTGATGTGACTTGAGCTTCCTAGCCGGCTAGTCGCTTCGGTAGCCTTCTTGGGAATGGTTGTCTCATCTCTAGCCGACCTGCGCAGCTTGAAAGGCCAGAGGGAGGTAGTTGTCTTGCTCCTAGCCAGCAGGAGCTTCCTAGCTGGCCAGAGAGATTCGGCTGTCTCGCCCCTAGCCGGCAGGGGCTTCCTAGCCGGCCAGAGGAAGTTGTGCTTTTCCTTCAAGATAGAAGGCAAAGGAGTAGGCTCGATGATCCTACCCCGGGGTTATCCCCCCGTCAGGTTGTTCGAGGGATTATTCAAGTTTTTGCCCTAGAGCCTCTCGAATGGTTGTTCAAGGGAATGTTCGAGTTTCTGTCTGTGAGCCTCCAGAAGGGATATGCAAGGGAATGTTCCAGGGAGTACATCCTTGTGGTTGGGAGATTGTAAAATCCTAGTTGGATGGACATGCACCCTCGATCTCCATCGACTCTCCTTCCGCCGCTCTACGAGTCTGTAATGATTAGATCAAACCTTGTATGCATCTTCATAGTGATCCTGGGTGTGTAGTTATTTTTTCTAGTTACCCTAAAGTGGCATCAAGAATCTTGGTATGCATTGATGCAGGTTACGATCTAGAATACATAAGATGCATGAGTATTGCACAATATAATTTTGTAGTAGATGAGTTCTATTGCTGAAAATTATTTAAGCGGGTAGTAGATGAAATATATTACCTAATGTTCTTATTGTTTCCCTTGAATCTATATATTTCTAATCTTGACGACATGGTGGAATTTTGCTTACAAAGTTCTGCCAATTCGCGATCATGATATATCAATGAAGTGCTTCAATTCTTTGGGTTCCACTATAGAGAAAGAAAGATGAAATTTATTATACTAAAGAGCAATACAGATATGATCTGCACTAGGTTCTTGTGTATGACAAAGTTTGGTATGGGGCTCGATATTTTTTATCTCGTTTTCCATATGCCCCCAAAGTTAATTTAGCAACTTGAATACTCATACTTGACGATGAATGTTGGTAGTTGAGGTTTGTTTTGAAACCTTAGAAGCCACGTAAAATAAAATAAACACAAGCCGATTAGAGGCATCTAACTTGGTTTTGCACGAAGGCATGTGATGTGGTATAGTCTTCATTACATTCAGTGAGATAATATATGAGATGGCTATCTAATGTAAACTTATTAACATAACCTGCTGCCAAAATTTAGCATGATGGTTGGATCCAAATGATTGTCATTATAATGAGATGCATTTCAACCTTGTTGTAATACATTAATTTTATTAGTTATAGTGATAGCAATATCATTTGATGCATCATTAAGACTGTGACAAGTTTGGCGAAGGTGTACACCGACACAAATGTTGATGCTCCGTCAGAAAGGGCTATACCATATCATGCTATTATAAGTGGCCTGAGATGTTTACATTGGGGAACGATGCATGGGAAACAAAAAAAATTCCTACGCACACGAAGACCTATCATGGTGATGTTCATCTATGAGAGGGAGATCGGATCCACATACCCTTGTAGATCGCTAAGCGGGAAGCGTTAAGAAACGTGATTTATGTAGTGGAACAACTTCGTGATTCAAATCACCATCGTTACACAATCCGTCCCGATCTAGCACCGAACGGACGGCACCTCCGCGTTCAGCACACGTACAACTCGATAACGATCTCCGCCTTCTTGATCCAGCAAGAGAGATGGGGAAGTAGATGAGTTCTCCGGCAGCGTGATGGCGCGCCGGTAATGGTGATGATCTTATTCCTGCAGGGCTCCGCCCGAGCTCCGCAGAAATCCGATCTAGAGGAAGAACTACGAAGTAGAGGCTTAGGGTTGCACGTGGGAAAGTTGTGTCTCAAAAACCCTAAAACCTCTAGTATATATAGGAGGAGGGGACGGGCTAGCCTTGATGCTCAAGGGAGACCTTAGGGCGTCGATCGAGTGGAGGAGGAGGGACTCCAACTCCAATTCGGTTTGGAAGGAGGAGTCCCTTCCTTCCTTCCCACCTCCTCTTTTTTTCTTTTCTCCTTTGATTTTTTTCTCTTGGCCGAAATAGTCCTATTGGGATGGCCTCACCAGTTCACCAAGGGCTGGTGCACCACCCATGGGCCTATTAGGTTCTCTCCCGGGTGGGTGGCCCCTCCTGGTAAAAAACCTGGAACCCATTCGTCACTCCCGGTACACTGTCGGCAATGCCCGAAATCATTCCGGAAGCCAAATGAAACAATCCTATATATCAATCTTTGTTTCCGGACCATTCTGGAAACCCTAGTGACGTCTGTGATCTCATCCAGGACTCCGAACAAAACTTCGGTCACCAGCACCTATAACTCAACTATACCGAAACATCACCGAACCTTAAGTATGCACACCCTGTGGGTTCGAGAACTATGCAAACATGACCTAAGACACTCCGCGGTAAATATCCAACAGCAGGACCTGGATGTCCATATTGGATCCTACATATTCTACGAAGATCTTATCGATTGAACTTCTGTGCCAAGGATTCATATAATCTTGTATACCATTCCCTTTGTCCTTCGGTATCTTACTTGCCCGAGATTTGATCGTCGGTATCCCTATACCTATTTCAATCTCGTTACCGGCAAGTCACTTTACTCGTTCTGTAATACAAGATCCTGTGACTAACACTTTAGTCACATTGCTTGCAAGGCTTATATGTGATGTTGTATTACCGAGTGGGCCCCGAAATACCTCTCCGTCACACGGAGTGACAAATCCCAGTCTTGATCCATGCTAACTCAACGAACACCTTCGGAGATACCTGTAGAGCACCTTTATAGTCACCCAATAACGATGCAATGTTTGATACACACAAGGTATTCCTCCGGTGTTGGTGAGTTACATGATCTCATGGTCATAGGAATGAATACTTGACACGCAGAAAACAATAGCAACAAAATGACACGATCACATGCTACGTTTATAGTTTGGGTCTTGTCCATCACATCATTCTCCCAACGATGTGATCCAATCATCAAGTGACAACACTTGTATATGGTCAGAAAACCTTAACCATCCTTGATCAACTGGCTAGTCAACTAGAGGCTTACTAGGGACATAGTTTTGTCTATATATGCACACATGCATTTGTGTTTTCATTCAATACAATTATAGCATGGATAATAAACGATTATCTTTAAACAGGAAATATAATAATAACTATTTTGTCATTGCCTCTAGGGCATATTCCCAACAGTCTCCCACTTGCACTGGAGTCAATAATTTAGTCTCACATCACTATGCGATTTACATTGGAAAGAATCTAACACCCATACAGTTCTGGTGCTGATCATGCTTCGCTCATGGAAGAGGTTTAGTCGGCGGATCTGCAACATTCAGATCCGTGTGTACTTTGCAAATATTTACGTCCTCTCCTTCGACATAGTCGTGGATGAGGTTGAAGTGTTGTTTGATGTGTCTGGTCTTCTTGTGAAACCTTGGTTCCTTGGCTAGACCAATGGCACTAGTGTTGTCACAGAACAAAGTTATTGGATTTAGTGTGCTCGGCACAACTCCAAGATCCGTCATGAACCGCTTCATCCATACACCCTCCTTAACCGCCTCCGAGGCAGCCATGTGCTATGCTTCACATGTAGAATCTGCTACGACGCTTTGCTTGGAACTGCACCGGCTTACTGCACCCCCATTGAGAATAAATACGTATACGGTTTGAGACTTAGAGTCATCCAGATCAGTGTCAAAGCTTGCATCGACGTAACCCTTTATGACGAGCTCTTCATCACCTCCATAAACGAGAAACATTTCCTTAGTCCTTTTCAGGTACTTAGAATATTCTTGACCGCCGCCCAGTGTTCCACTCCTGTATCACTTTGAAACCTGCCTGCCATACTTATGGCCACGCTGACGTCCAGTCTTGTGCACATCATTGCATACATGATAGACCCTATGGCTGAAGCATAGGGGACGGTACTCATCTTTTCTCTATCTTCTGCAGTTACTGGACATTGAGTCTTACTCAACTTTATACCTTGTAACATAGGCAAGAACCCTTTCTTGGATTGTTCCATTTTGAACTTCTTCAAAACTTTCTCAAGGTATGTGCTTTGTGAAAGTCCTATCAGGCGTCTCGATCTATCTCTATAGATCTTAATACCTAATATGTAAGCAACTTCTCCTAGGTCTTTCATTGAAAAACATTTGTTCAAGTAATCCTTTATGCTCTCCAAAAACTCCACATTGTTTCCAATCAGCAATATGTCATCCACATATAATATTAGAAACGCTATAGAACTCCCACTCACTTTCTTGTATATACAAGATTCTCCTACAACTTGTATAAACCCAAACACTTTGATCACCTCATCAAAGCGCTTATTCCAACTCCGAGATGCTTGCACCAGTCCATAAATGGATCGCTGGAGCTTGCATACTTTGTCAGCATTCTTTGGATCGACAAAACCTTCGGGTTGCATCATATACATCTCTTCCTTAAGAAACCCATTAAGGTACGCCATTTTGACATCCATCTGCCAGATTTCATAATCGAAAAATGCAGCTATTGCTAACATGATCCGGATTGATTTAAGCATTGCTGCCGATGAGAATGTCTCATAGTAGTCAACTCCTTGAACTTGTGAAAAACCCTTTGCCACAAGTCCAGCTTTATAAATGGTCACATTACCGTCTGCGTTCGTCTTCTTCTTAACGATCCATTTGTTCTGAAGAGCCTTGCGCCCTTCAGGTAATACTTCCAAAGTCCACACTTTGTTTTCATACATAGATCCTATCTCGAATTTCATGGCCTCTAACCATTTGTTGGAAAC
Source organism: Hordeum vulgare subsp. vulgare (assembly GCF_904849725.1). Taxonomy (NCBI): domain Eukaryota; kingdom Viridiplantae; phylum Streptophyta; class Magnoliopsida; order Poales; family Poaceae; genus Hordeum; species Hordeum vulgare. The sequence continues at coordinate 563,319,583 of NC_058524.1, read as the reverse complement.
TGGACCCACCATTGCTTATTCATAATTCGCAACCTCATTGTTGTCTAAAAACATGATAGATAAGACAGGATTCTCGTACCACTTAGGAGCAGTACGTGATCTTGTCGATCTGCGAGGTCCGATAGTAACTTGATCCGAAGCTTCATGATCATCATCATTAGCTTCCTCCTCAACTGGTGTTGCCTCGACAGAGATTTCCCTCTGCCTACGCCACCATCCTATTGGAGCAGAGGTTCCACAACCTCATCAAGTTCTATCTTCCTCCCACTCAATTCTTTCGAGATAAACTCTTTCTCAAGAAAATCTCCGTTCTTAGCAACAAACACTTTGCCCTCGGATCTGAGATAGAAGGTGTACCCAACTGTCTCTTTTAGGTAACCTATGAAGACTCACTTTTCCGCTTTAAGTTCCAGCTTTTCAGGCTGAAGCTTTTTGACATAAGCATCGCATCCCCAAACTTTAAGAAACGACAACTTTGGCCTCTTGCCATGCCATAGCTCATATGGTGTCGTCTCAACAGATTTTGATGGTAAAGTGAATGCACCTGTCTCTAATGCATAGCCCCAAAACGGTAATGGCAAACCGGTAAGAGACATCATAGATTGCACCATATCTAACAAAGTACGATTACGATGTTCGGACACACCATTACGCTGTGGTGTTCCACACGGTGTCAACTATGAAACGATTCCACATTGTCTTAAGTGCGCACCAAACTCGTAACTTAGATATTCGCCCCCTCGATCAGATCATAGGAACTTGATCTTCTTGCTACGATGATTTTCAACTTCACTCTGAAATTATTTGAACTTTTCAAATGTTTCAGACTTGTGCTTCATGAAGTAGATATATCCATACCTACTCGAATCATCAGTGAAGGTGAGAAAATAACGATATCCGCCGCGCTCCTCCACACTCATCGGTCCGCACAAATCAGTATGTATGATTTCCAACAAGTCAGTTGCACGCTTCATTGTTCCAGAGAATGGAGTCTTAGTCATCTTGCCCATGAGGCATGGCTCACACGTGTCAAGTGATTCAAAATCAAGTGACTCCAAAAGCCCATCAGCATGGAGTTTCTTCATGCGCTTTACACCAATATGACCTAAGCTGCAGTGCCACAAAAAGGTGGCGCTATCATTGTTAACTCTACATCTTTTGGTCTCAATGTTATGGATATGTGTGTCATCACAATCAAGATTCAATATGAACAAACCCCTCACATTGGGTGCATGACCATAAAAGATAGTACTCATATAAATAGAACAACCATTATTCTCTGACTTAAATGAGTAACCGTCTCGCAATAAACAAGATCCAGATATAATGTTCATGCTTAATGCAGGCACTAAATAACAATTATTTAAGTTCATAACTAATCCCGATGGTAACTGAAGTGAGACCGTGCCGATGGCGATTGCATCAACCTTGGAACCATTTCCCACGCGCATCGTCACTTCATCCTTCGCCAGCCTTCGTTTATTCCACAGTTCCTGCTTCGAGTTGCAAATGTGAGCAACAGAACCGGTATCAAATACTGAGGCACTACTATGAGAGGTTGTTAGGTACACATCAATAACATGTATATCACATATACCTGGTTTGGCGTTGGCCGCCTTCTCATCAGCCAAATACTTGGGGCAGTTGCGCTTCCAGTGACCCATCCCCTTGCAATAATAGCACTCAGTTTCCGGCTTAGGTCCAGCCTTAGGTTTCTTCATCGGAGGGGCAACCGTTTTGCCGCTCTTCTTGGAGTTACCCTTCTTGCCTTTGCCACTTTTCTTGAAACCAGTGGTCTTATTGACCATCAACACTTGATGTTCTTTCCGGATTTCTGACTCCGCGACTTTCAGCATCGCAAAATAACTCGTCGGGTGACTTATCCATCCCTTGCATGTTATAGTACAACACAAAGCTCTTGTTGCTAGGTGGCAGTGATTGAAGAATTCTGTCAGTGATAGCCTTTTGCGGGAGTTAAATCCCCAGCTTAGCTAGACGGTTTGAGTACCCAAACATTTTGAGCACAAGTTCACTGACAAACGAATTCTCCTCCATTTCGCAAGCATAGAATTTATCGGAGGTCTCATACCTCTCGATCCGGGCATTCTTCTAAAAGATAAACTTCAACTCCTGGAACATCTCATCAGCTCCATGACATTCAAAGCGTCCTTGAATTCCCGGTTCTAAGCCATACAAGACTGCACATTGAACTACTGAGTAGTCCTCCTTACGCGCTTGCCAAGCGTTCATAACATCTTGATCAGCCGTAGCGGGTGGTTCATCTCCTAGCGCTGCATCAAGGACATAATTCTTTTGCCCAGCTTGTAGGATAAGCCTCAGATTACGTGCCCAGTCTACAAAGTTGCTACCATCATCTTTCAGCTTAGCTTTCTCTAGCAACGTATTGAAATTGAGGGTTGCTACTGCGCGAGCCATTGATCTACAACATAAAAATATTGCAAAGTTTACTTAGACTATGTTCGAGACAATTAGAGTTCAGCTAATCATATTACTAATAAACTCCCACTCAAATAGACATCCCTCTAGTCATTTGAGTGTGGCATGATCCAAATTCACTAACTCAAGTGCGATCATCACGTGAGTTCAGTGTAGTTTTAGTGGTAAACATCTCTATGTCAATCATATCAACCATACGATTCATGCTCGACCTTTCGGTCTCTTGTATTTCGAGGTCATGTATGTACATGCTAGGCTCGTCAAGTTTAACCCAAGTGTTCCGCATGTGCAACTGTTTTGCACCCGTTGTATGTGAACGTTGAGTCTATCACACCCGATCATCACGTGGTGTCTTGAAACGACGAACTGTCGCAACGGTGCACAGTCGGGGAGAACACAATTTTATCTTGAAATTTTAGTGAGGGATCACCTTATAATGCTACCGTCGTTCTAAGCAAGATAAGGTGCATAAAAGGATTACCATCACATGTAATTCATAACTGACATGATATGGCCATGATCTTGTGCTTCTTGATCTCCATCAAAAAATCACCGGCATGATCTTCATCGTCACCGGCGCCACACCATGATCTCCAGATCTCCATCATCGTGTCGCCATCGAGATTGTCGTGCTATCTATGCTATTACCACTAAAGCTACAACCTAGTAAATATAGTAAACGCATCTGCAAGCACAAACGTTAGTTTAAAGACAACCCTATGGCTCCTTCCGATTGTCGTAGCATTGACGTGCAAGTCGATATTTAACTATTATAACATGATCATCTCATACATCCAATATATCACATCATGTATTTGGCCATATCACATCACATGCATACCCTGCAAAAACAAGTTAGACATCCTCTAATTTGTTGTTGCATGTTTTACGTGGCTGCTATGGGTATCTAGTATGATCGTAGCTTACTTACGCAAAGCCAGAACGATGATATGCCAATTGCTATTTAACCTTTCTCCAAGGACCGCCTCGGTCAAATCCGATTCAACTAAAGTTGAAGAAACAAACACCTGCCAGTAATCTTTATGCAACAAGTTGCATGTTAGTCGATGAAACCGGTCTCTCGTAAGCCTACGAGTAAGGTTGGTCCGAGCCGCTTCAATCCAACAATACCGTCGAATCGATAAAAGACTAAGGAGGGCACCAAATCGAACATCAACACCCACAAAAACTTTTGTGTTCTACTCGAGATTACATCTATGCATGAACCTAGCTCATGATGCCACTGTTGGGGAACGTTGCATGGGAAACAAAAAAATTCCTACGCACACGAAGACCTATCATGGTGATGTTCATCTATGAGAGGGAGATCAGATCCACATACCCTTGTAGATCGCTAAGCAGGAAATGTTAAGAAACATGGTTGATGTAGTGGAACAGCCTCGTGATTCAAATCACCGTCGTCCCACGACCCGTCCCGATCTAGCACCAAACGGCGTCACCTCCGCATTCAGCACACGTACAGCTCGATGACGATCTCCGCCTTCTTCATCCAGCAAGAGATACGGGGAAGTAGATGAGTTCTTCGGCAGCGTGACGGCGCGCCGGTGATGGTGATGATCTTATTCCTGTAGGGCTCCACCCGAGCTCCGTAGAAATCCGATCTAGAGGAAGAACTATGAAGTAGAGGTTTAGGGTTGCACGTGGCAAAGTTGTGTCTCAAAAACCCTAAAACCTCTAGTATATATAGGAGGAGGGGAGGGGATAGCCTTGAGGCTCAAGGGAGCCCCTAGGGCGTCGGCCGAGTGGAGGAGGAGGGGATAGCCTTGAGGCTCAATTCGGTTTGGAAGGAGGAGTCCCTTCCTTCCTTCCCACCTCCTCTTTTTTTCTCATTTGTTTTTTCTCTTGGCTGAAATAGTCCTATTGGGTTGGCCTCACCAGACCACCAAGGGCTGGTGCGCCACCCATGGGCCTATTAGGTTCTCTCCCGGGTGGGTGGCCCCTGCCGGTAGAAAACCCAGAACCCATCTGTCACTCCCGGTACACTGTCGGCAATGCCCGAAATCTTTCCGGAAGCCAAATAAAACAAACCTATATATCAATCTTTGTTTTGGACCATTCTGGAAACCCTCGTGACGTCCATGATCTCATCCAGGATTCCAAAAAAAACTTCGGTCACCAGCACCTATAACTCAACTATACCAAAACTTCATTGAACCTTAAGTGTGCAGACCCTGTTGGTTCGACAACTATGCAGACATGACCTGAGACACTCCTTAGTCAATATCCAACAATAGGACCTGGATGTCCATATTGGATCCTACATATTCTATGAAGTTCTTATCGATTGAACCTCTGTGCCAAGGATTCATATAATCCCGTATACCATTCCCTTTGTCCTTCGGTATGTTACTTGCCCGAGATTTGATCGTCGGTATCCCTATACCTATTTCAATCTCGTTACCGACAAGTCTCTTTACTCGTTCTGTAATACAAGATCCCGTGACTAACACTTTAGTCACATTGCTTGCAAGGCTTATATGTGATGTTGTATTACCGAGTGAGCCCCGAGATACCTCTCCGTCACACGAAGTGACAAATCCCAGTCTTGATCGTGTTAACTCAACGGACACCCTCGGAGATACCTGTAGAGCACCTTTATAGTCACTCGGTAACGTTGCGATGTTTGATACACACAAGGTATTCCTCCGGTGTCAGTGAGTTACATGATCTCATGGTCATAGGAATGAATACTTGACATGCAGAAAACAATAGTAACAAAATGACACGATCACATGCTACGTTTATAGTTTGGGTCTTGTCCATCACATCATTCTCCCAATGATGTGATCCAATCATCAAGTGACAACACTTGTATATGGTCAGAAAACCTTAACCATCCTTGATCAACTGGCTAGTCAACTAGAAGCTTACGTGGGACATAGTTTTGTCTATATATCCACGCATGCATTTATGTTTTCATTCAATACAATTATAGCATGGATAATAATCAATTATCTTGAAACATGAAATATAATAATAACTATTTTATCATTGCCTCTAGGGCATATTTCCAATAGTTTATCCCTCTTGATGAATCCTTCTTGATTGCATCGTAGTTGCTTTTATTAGGGTGATCTCTCACTAAATAATATCAAGTAGTTAGTGGTCTCCCAAGTGTACCACCATCACAACATCAATATTTTCGGGGTGCCACATGGTCGCATGGGCACATATGATTAGATAAGTGTAAGGTGGGTGAGGTCAGACCTTGCAGCAAGATCGATTGGTTGTTTTGACGTTCATTTAGGATAGTCCTCACGTCGGAACACTCCCATCGAAAGATGAACCAAAATCACGTAGAGATGTGATCGACAAGTTGGCCTACCGATTGAAATTCTCGTCATGAGATGATGATACCATGAAGTTGAATTGATATACGAGTCTTCTATCACTCACAATCAATTATGAGAGATGGTGATTTGAGTGGGAGCGCACTTAAGAACTAAAATGTTTAATTGCTATTGCATTTAGTTATGAACAAAGTCTAAGTGAAACTTGTGTTTACCATTGTAGATCAAATGGCTCGTAACCCCCCATTCAGCTTAATCCCGATGTTAGAGGAAGATAAGTTAGCTGCAAATGGAAGAAACTATGAAGACTGGGTATATACCACAAGGCTAGTCCTCATGAGTGCTAAGAAATAGTATGTACTTGATACACCACTTCCAAAAGAACCAACAACAGTTGCCACGGCATATGAGAAAAAGTATGGTCCACTAAAAGTGAAGATAACACTATGGTGCAGTGCCTTATGCTAACTTCCATGGGTTCAGAGCTTCAAAGATAGCTTGAACTCAAGTCCCCCGTGACATGATCCGGGGTTTTGACGCACTCTATAAACTCAATGTTAAGTATGGATGTTCTGAGACCACGAAGACGATGCTTGAGTGCAAGATGGGTGTGTCGGAAATATGTCCTAGAGGAAATAATAAAGTGGTTGTTATTATTATTATATTTCCAGGTTCATGATAATCGTTTATTATCCATGCTGGAATTGTATTGATTGGAAACTCAAATACATGTGTGGGTACATAGACAACACTGTTTCCCTAGAGATCCTCTAATGGACAACCTCGTTGATCAAAGATGGTCAAGGTTTCCTAGCCATAGACATGAGTTGTCATTTGATAACGGGATCACATCATTAGGAGAATGATGTGATGGACAAGACCCAAACTATGAACGTAGCATATGATCGTGTCAGTTTATTGCTATTGTTTTCTGCATGTCAAGTATCCATTCGTATGACCATGAGATCATGTAACTCACTGACACCGGAGGAGTACCTTGTGTGTATCAAACATTGCAAAGTAACTGGGTAACTATAAATATGCTCTACAGGTATCTCCGAGGGTGTCTGTTGAGTTGGCATGGATCAAGACTGGGATTTGTTACTCCATGTGACGGAGAGGTATCTCGGGGCCCACTCGATAAAAAACAGAACAATGAGCTTGCAAGCAATGTGACTGAAGAGTTAGCCACGGGATCTTGTATTACGGGATGAATAAAGAGACTTGCCGGTAACGAGATTGAACTAGGTATGGAGATACCGACGATCGTATCTCGGGCAAGTAACATATTAATGAACAAAGGGAATTGAATACGAGATTGATTGAATCCTTGACATCGAGGTTCGATCGATAAACATCACAATGGGCATCCAGGTCCCGCTATTGGTTACTGACCAGAGAGTGTCTTGGCCATGTTTGCATAGTTCTCGAACTGCAGGGTCTACACACTTAAAGTTTGGCAACAATATAAGCATAGTCAAGTCATTGTGTTAGTGACTGAAGGTTGTTCAGAGGCCCAGATGATATCTTGGACGTGACAACGTACTCCGGAATGGTCCAGAGCTGAAGATTGATATATAGGATGAAGGGCATCATAGTCCAGAAGTGTTCCGGGGCATGTCGAGGAATCGATGAAGTGCCAAAAGGAGTTTTGGGGTCCCTGGAAAGTGTTGGGGGGTTCATGGGACAAGGAGAGGAGGCACACCATCCCACAAGGGGCTAGGCGCCTCCCCACCTAATCCCACCACGGCTAGGACGTGGCATCACCCCCTAGGGCCACTAGTGACCCCTAATTTGGGAGGAAAGGCGCCTAGGGGAGGGCACCAGCCCTAGACGCCGCACCTCTTGGCCGCCGGCCCCTAGGGGAAACACTAGGGCACCCTCCCCTCCTCCCTTCCCCCTATATATAGAGAGGCATAGAGAGGGCAGCCGCACCATATCGTGCTACGGCGCTGCTCCTCCTCTCCCTCGTTGTTCTTATCCTCTAAATATCGTGCGGTGAAGTCCTACTGAGATGTCACCACCATTACCTCACCATGCCGTCGTGCTGACGGATGACTCGGGTTGCTACTTCACCATCGTTCGGTGGATCAAGGAGTTGAAGGCGTCATCAAGCGGTATGTGTGTTTAATGCGGCGGTGTCGTTCGTTCGTCACTTGATCGGGAGTTCGCTGGACGGATCATGATAGGGTCGCAAAGACGTTCGACGACATCAATCGCATTTCTTAACGCTTTCGCTAAGCGGTCTACAAGGGTATGTAGATACAATTTCTATGACCATGAGATCACGTAACTCACTAACACCGGAGGAGTACCTTCTGTGTCTCAAGCAACGCAACATAACTGGGTGACTATAAAGATGCTCTATAGGTAAATTCAAGAGTGTCTATTGAGTTGGCATGGATCAAGACTGGGATTTGTTACTCCGTGTGACGGAGAGGTGTCCCGGGGCCCACTCGGTAATACAACATCACAATGAGCTTGCAAGCAATGTGACTAAAGAGTTAGCCACGGGATCTTGTATTACGGAACGAGTAAAGAGACTTGCGAGTAACGATATTGAACTAGGTACGGAGATACAGATGATCGAATCTCGGGCAAGTAACATACCGATGAACAGAGCGAACTGGATACGGGATTGATTGAATCAATGACATCAAGGTTCGACCAATAAAGATCTTCGTAGAATATGTAGGAACCAATATGGGCACCTAGGTCCCGCTATTGGTTATTGACCGGAGAGTGTCTCAGTCATGTCTACATAGTTCTCGAACCTCCAGGGTCTACACACTTAACGTTTGGTGGTGATATAAGCATAGTCGAGTCATTGTATTGGTGACCGTAGGTTGTTCGGAGTCCTGGATGAGCCAGAGATGACGAGGAACTCTGGAATGGTCCTGAGGTGAAGATTGATATATAGGATGAAGGGCATCGGAGTCCGGAAGTGTTTCGGGGCATATCGGGGAACCGATGAAGTTCCGATAGGAGTTTCGGGGGGCCCCGACAAGTGTTGGGGCGCTCATAGGCCAAGGAGAGGAGGCACACCAGCCCACAAGGGCTTGGGCGCCGCCCCACCTCAACCCACCACATCTAGGAGGTGGCCACACCCCTAGGGCCGCCGGCCACCCCTAACTTGGGAGGCAAGGCGCCTAGGGGAGGGGCCACCAGCCCTAGCCGCCCCACCCCTTGGCCGCCGACCCTTACGGGAAACCCTAGGGTGCCCTCTCCTCCTCCCTCCCCCCCTATATATAGAGAGGGAGAGAGAGGGCAGCCGCACCACATCCTGCTACGGCGCTGCTCCTCCTCTCCCTCGTAGTTCTTCTCCTATAAATATCACGCGGCGGAGCCTTGTTGAGCTGTCACCACCACTACCTCACCATGTCGTCGTGCTGCCGGAGGACTCGGATTGCTACTGCACCATCGCTCACTAGATCGAGGAGGTGAAGGCATCATCAAGTTGTACGTGTGTTGAACGCGGAGGTGTTGTCCGTTCGGCACTTGATCGGCGGTTCGCGGGACGGATCGTGATAGGATCGTGAAGACGTTCGACTACATCAATCGTGTTTCTTAATGCTTCCACTAGGCTATCTACAAGGGTATGTAGATACAATCTCTCCTCTCGTAGGTGTGCATCTCCTAGATTGATCTTGGTGAGCGTAGGAATTTTTTTGTTTCTCATGCAACATTTCCCAACAGTGGTATCATGAGCTAGGTCTATGCGTAGATGACATCACGAGTAGAACACATAGGAGTTTTTGGGGCGTTGATATTCAGATTTCTTTCTTCCTTAGTCTTTTCTTGATTCGGCGATATTGTGGGATGAAGCGTCCCGGACCAACTTTACTCGTCCACGTACGAGAGATCGGTTCCATCGACTGACATGTAACTTTGTTGCATAAGATGGCTGGTGGGTGTATGTGTCTCCCACCTTAGTTGAATCGGATTCGACAAAGGCGGTCCTTGTAGAAGGTTAAATGGCAACTTGTATATCACCGTTGTGGTTTTGCGTAGGTAAGAATTGTTCTTGCTAGATACCCATAGCAGCCACATAAAACATGCAACAATAAATTAGAGGATCTCTAACTTGTTTTTGCAGGGTATGTTGTGATATGATATGGCCAAAGACATGATGAAATATATTTTATGTATGATATGATCATGTGTTGTAATAGTTATTATCGACTTGCATGTTGATGCATACGACAACCCGTAGGAGCCATAGGGTTGTCTTTAATTACTATATGACGTGTGTGTCAATCATTAAGCACTATGTAATGCTTTACTTTATCGCTAGAAGCATGGATGATGCGACAACCCTGACGGCAACACAATGATGAAGATCATAATGATGGAGATCATGGTGTCATGCCGGTGACGATGGAGATCATGTCGGTGCTTTGGAGATGGAGATCAAAAGCGCAAGTTCATGGCCATATCATGTCACTTATGATTTGCATGTGATGTTAATCATTTTTATGCATCTTATTTTTCTTAGGACGACTGTAGCATTATAAGGTAATCCCTCACTAAAATTTATTATAAAGTTGTGTTATCCCCGAGTGTGCACCATTGCGAAAGTTCGTCGTTTCGAAGCACCACGTGACAATCGGGTGTGATAGACTCTATGCTTGCATACAATGGGTGCAAGCCAGTTTTGCACATGTGGAACACTCGGGTTAAACTTGACGAGCATATCATGTACAGACATGGCCTCTGAACAGAAGAGACCGAAATGTCGAACATGCGCGATAGAGTATATATGATCAACATGGAGATGTTCACCATTGAAACCACCTCATCTCACGTGATGACCCAACTTGGGTTGGTGAATTTTGGATCATGTAACACTCGAATGACTAGAGGGATGTCAATTTGAGTGGGAGGTTTTTAGTAATATAATTAATTAAACTCATTATCTTGAACAATAGTCTAAGTAATATTTGTAAAATTATATTGTATATCAATGGCTCGCGTAGTAGCACCCCTGAATTTCAATGTGTTCCTAGAGAAAGACAAGGTGAAAGATGATGAAAGTAACTTTGTAGACTGCTGTTGGGGAACATTGCATGGGAAACAAAAAAATCCTACGCACACGAAGACCTATCATGGTGATGTTCATCTACGAGAGGGAGATTTGATCCACATACCCTTGTAGATCGCTCATCGGGAAGCGTTAAGAAAAGCGGTTGATGTAGTATACAACTTCGTGATTCAAATCACCGTCGTCCCACGATCCGTCCCATGATCCGTTCCGATCTAGCGCCAAACGGACGACACCTCCGCATTCGGCACACGTACATCTCGATGACGATCTCGACCTTCTTTATCAAGCAAGAGAGATGGAGAAGTAGATGAGTTCTCCGGCAGCGTAACAGCGCGCCGGTGTTGGTGATGATCTATTCCTACAGGGCTCCGCCCGAGCTCCGCAGAAATCTAATCTAGAGGAAGAACTATGAGGTGTAGGTTTGAGTTGCACATGGCAAAAGTTGTGTCTCAAACAACCCTAAACCTCAAGTATATATAGGAGGAGCCAAGGGGTGGGGCAAGCCCTTAGGGCACCGGCCAAAGAGGACCTCCTTCGGTCTGGCGAAGTGGGAGGGAGTCCTTCTCCAATCCCACTTGGATTAGGACTCCTTCCTTATTTTCACACCTCTTTTGGATTTTCCACTTTTTCCTCATGGGCTTTCATTGGATGACTTTGTCAGCCCATTATACCTTGTTGTGCATCCAATTAACCTATGTGGACCCCTTGGGGCATGGTGGGCCCACCCAGTGGGCCCCCAGAACCCATTCCTCACTCCCGATACACTGTCGGCAATGCCCGAAAACTTTCCGGAATCCAAACACCAACTTCCTATATATCAATATTTGTTTCCGGACCACTCCGGAAGACCTCGTGACGTCTGTGATCTCATCCGGGACTCCGAACAACCTTCGGTCACCAACACATGTAACTCAACTATACTAAAACCACATCGAACCTTAAGTGTGCAGACCCTGCGGGTTCGAGAACTATGTAGACATGACCCGAGACACTCCTCAGTCATATCCAATAGCGGGACTGGATGTCCATATTGGATCCTATATATTCTACGGAGATCTTATCGGTTCAACCTTTGTGCCAAGGATTCATATAATCCCGTATAACATTCCCTTTGTCCTTCGGTATGTAACTTGCCCGAGATTTGATCGTCGGTATCCCTATACCTATTTCAATCTCGTTACCGGCAAGTCTCTTTACTCGTTCCGTAATACAAGATCCCGTGACTCACACTTGAATCACATTGCTTGCAAAGCTTATATGTGATGTTGTATTATCGAGTGGGCCCCGAGATACCTCTCCGTCACACGGAGTGACAAATCCCAGTCTTGATCCATGCTAACTCAACGGACACATTCGGAGATACCTGTAGAAAACCTTTATAGTCACCCAGTAACATTGTGACGTTTGATACACACAAGGTATTCCTCCGGTGTCAGTGAGTTACATGATCTCATGGTCATAGAAATGAATACTTGACACGCAGAAAAAAAATAGCAACAAAATGACACGATCACATGCTATGTTTATAATTTGGGTCTTGTCCATCACATGATTCTCCTAATGATGTGATCCCGTTATCAAGTGACAACACTTTTCTATGGCTAGGAAACCTTGACCATCTTTGATCAACGAGCTAGTCAACTAGAGCTTACTAGGGATAGTGTTTTGTCTATGTATCCACACATGTATTTGTGTTTCCAATCAATACAATTATGGCATGGACAATAAACTATTATCATGAACAAGGAAATATAATAATAACTAATTTATTATTGCCTCTAGGGCATATTTCCAACAGTCTCCCACTTGCACTAGAGTCAATAACTAGTTCACATCTCTATGTGATTTTAACAAATCCAACACCCATACAGTTCTGGGGTTTGATCGCGTCTTTCTTGTGAGAGAGGTTTTAGTCAACGGTTCTGAACCTTTCAGATTCGTGTGTTCTTAACAAATCTTTATGTCATCTTATAGATGTTGCTACTACGTGCTATTCGGAAATATTCCAAATGTCCACTCTACTATACGAATCCGTTTTACTACTCAGAGTTTATTCTGGTTAGTGTCAAAGCTTGCATCGACGTAACCCTTTACGATGAACTCCTTAACCACCTCCATAATCGATAAAAATTCCTTAGTCCATTAGTTACTAAGGATAACTTTGACCACTGTTTAGTGATTCAATCCTGGATCACTCATTGTACCCCTTGAAAGACTCATGGCAAGGCACACATCAGGTGCGGTACATAGCATGACATACTTTAGAGTCTACGGCTAAGGCAAAGGGGACGACCTTCGTCCATTCTCTTTCTTCTGCCTTGGTCGGGCTTTGAGCCTTACTCAAATTCACACCTTACAACACAGCCAAGAACTCCTTCTTTGTTGATCTATTTTGAACTCCTTCAAAAACCGTCAAGTCATGTATTTCATTCAAAGTTATATTCAGAGTTTTGATCTATCTCTAGATCTTGATGCTCAATGTTCAAGTAGCTCTATCCAGGTCTTCCCTTGAAAAACTCCTTTCAAACAACCCTTGATGCTTCACAGAAATTCTACATTACTTCCGATCTACAATATGTCAACCACATATACTTATCAGAAATTCTATAGTGCTCCCACGCACTTCTTTGGAAATACAAGTTTCTCATAAACCTTGTACAAACCCAAAAGCTTTGATCATCTCATCAAAGCGTATATTCCAACTTCGAGATGCTCGCACCAGTCCATAGAAGGATCGTTGGAGCTTGCATACTTGTTAGCATCCTTAGGATTGACAAAACCTTCTGGTTGTATCACATACAACCTTTCCTCAAGGAAACCGTCGAGGAAACAATGTTTTGACACCCTATGTGCAATATTTCACAAACAATGCAGCAATTGCTAACATAATTCCAACATATTTTTAGCATCGCTACGAGTGAGAAAGTCTCATCATAGTCAACTCTTTGAACTTGTCGGAAACATCTTTGCGATAACTTGAGCTTTTCTTAATGGTGACTTTTCACCATCATCGTTTGTCTTCCCTTTAAAGATCCATCTTTACTTAACAGTCCTACGACCATCAAGTAGTTCTTCCAAAGTCTACACTTTGTTTTCATACATGGATCCTCTCTCGGATTTCATGGCCTGCAGCCATTTGTCGGAATCTGGGCCCACCATCGCATCTCCATAGCTCGTAGGTTCATTGTTGTTCAGCAACATGACCTCCAAGACAGGGTTACCGTACCACTCTGTAGTAGTACGCGACCTTGTCGGCGTACAAGGTTTGTAGTAACTTGATCCGAAGTTCAATGATCACCATCATCAGTTTCCATTTCAATTGGTGTAGGCGCCACAGGAACAACTTCTTGCACCCTACTACACACTAGTTGAAGTGATGGTTCACTAACCTCATCAAGTTCCACCACCCTCCCACTCAATTCTTTCAAGAGAAACCTTTCCTCAAGAAAGGACCCGTTTCTAGAAACAAACACTTTGCTTCCGGATCTGAGATATGAGATGTACCCAACTATTTTGGATATCCTATGAAGATGCATTTATCCGCTTTGTGTTCGAACTTATCAGACTAAAACTTTTTCACATAAGCATCGCAGATCCAAACCTTCAAGAAACGACTACTCAGGTTTCTCCAAACCATAGTTCTTACTGTGTCATCTCAACGGAAATACGCGGTGCCCTATTTAAAGTGAATTGTAACACCCTGGTTTTCGCTCCGTGTTTTCTTTTCCTTTACGGATTTGACTCCCGTTTTTTTCTCGATGTTATCGGATTTCTTTCACCCTGGGTATGTCAAGATGGTCATCTAGCCTTGCCTTCCCTAAATTCTTCCCAGTCTAGCCTTTCCACCCAAGATATCTTCTCGGGGTTTTGTCGTCAAAATCCTACATTCCGAATTGCCGGAAGGGAAACCCTGATCTCTCATGTTTCAAAGGAACCCCAATTTCTTTTGCCCTGTTGCCTCCCAAACCTTTTCCCAATGATCATCCCTTGTCTTTAAACCCTAGATATGCAAAAATATTGCTAAGTCCTTTGCAATATTTTTGATTTATAATTAATTCCTTTTTCTGCTAGTTGAAGGAATTAAATCCAGGAAAATAGCTATCCATCTCCAATGCTTATGAAAACTTGTAGAGATATTCTTGGTGATCATATTGAGCTCCCATAAAATATTGGCCATCGTAGAATAAAGGAAAATTGCATTTTCCTATTTTATGCCAATATTGCATTTTGGGCACTTTCTAAAGGAACTACCATTTTGGTAGCCAAGAAAAATCCTAAATAATTTGTGGAGCTTTTCCTATTCATATCTTGCTCATCTCCATCAAAATCCCAAGATCCATAGTTCAAATTTTGAGCACAACATCAAGTTGCAAATTCTGTCCAGTTGGGAAATTTGCAAAGGAAGTGTTCTATTCCTTGATGTCCTTGAGCTGAAACTTTTCATGGTGGTTTATATTGTTAAATAACTTGTTAATACCAACAATCAGCTCCATCCCTTTCTTCAGTGTTGCCCAAGAAATTCCCCTAAGTTTCTGCCTATTTGGAAGCTTTGTGAAGGAAGTACCATGTAGGCATTCCCAAATGAGCTGATGTTTTCCCACCATCTCCATATATTAAAATTAACCCTCTTCCCCAAATTTGAGCCAAATCCATGTAGCCATTTGAGCCCAGCTTCAAATTCTAGTTTTTGGACCAGTTTGTGGTTTGTGAAGGAAGTGTATGCAAATTGGGTCTAAATGACTTCAAATTTGGCAAGGCTATTCTCCTTCCTATCATATTCCATTGTGACAAGTATTGAGCTCCTCTCATTCATTCATTTCTCCAGAAACCACCTCAAACACCTTGCTGCCAGAATCGTCTTTAGCAAGTTTCTTCTCCCCCAGAGCCTCCCACTCATTCCAACCCACATTCCTATCTTCTGGAGCAGTGAAGAACCTGTTGGACATGATTTCACAGGCAGACGCCTTCGGGAGCACGCCATGCACGCGGTGACCATGGCCAGAGCGCGCCAAGTGCATGCTCTGTGCATTGGGGCCCTCGGCCTCGGTTGTTCCCTCACGCTCTTGCCATATCACCATGTCTAGCAGCTTCTCCTTAGCCTCACCCCCATCCTGGACCCCTCTCCCCCTCCTATTTCCCCCTCCCCTCGCCAGGGCAGTCGCCGCCGAGGTGTTGTCCCATCAGGAAGTGTCATCTTCCTCCCTCCCTTGGCCTCTTCTTCCCCGAGCTATCTTGTCCTGCTGTTGAGTTATGTTACGGCACCACCGAGCGCTCGCCACCTCATCGGAGCACCAGTGAGTGGCTAAGAACGTCGCGGTGGCCGTTCCTTTCCGCTCCGGCCAGCCGGCTGTAAAGTCGCGGCCCGAGCCCTTCCCCGAGCACCTCACCTCTCCAACACCCTCCCTATCCCTCCTAGCCTCCTCCCTGGCCCCTTAATCGAGCTCGAGGAGCTCTAGTTCCATCCAATCGCCGCCATGGTCGCCGCCTCACTTCTCCTAAATTGGAGCTGCCCCGAGCCTCTCATCTCCATCTTTTGTGACCAGAGGAACCCCCAAGGTTCGGTAACCCTTCCCCGACTGTCTACCCTGCCTCTGGTGCACTGTGGCGACGTGCCCAACCTCGCCGAAGCCGCCTTCCGCCGTGGCCAATGCCCCGCTTGACTCTGAGCTCTCCAGCGCTCGTGTGGTATCGGGACGGATGTGGCGGTTCACCCCAGGGCCTCCGGTGCCCTCGCCTCAGCCCGAGGAGGCTGGAGTCGGCCGGTCGTGCGCCGGTGCCGCGCAGTCTCATCGGTGCCTTTGTTCGTCGGGACGAGGAAGAAAGGGGTGAGGAGGAGAGAGAGAGGACCCGACAGGTGGGGTCGGGACCCACCTGTCGGCGGCTGGTGGCCCGCCAGTTGGATTAAGTGGAAAAGGCCCGGCAAGGATTACGCTTTCCCTAAGGGAAAGCGTACTCTTCCAAAGGGCGCGGCTCGCTGAGCTGCCAGGGACCATTCTGGAAATATTCTTATTGCGGATTGGTCCTTTTCCTTCAAATGCTTGTATCTTCTTGTTCGAGACTCCGATTGGGGTGATTCCAAAGCCTTCGTCTTCGTCTCGTCGAGCCCGTCATGTTGGTTACATTTTCACAAGGTGGTCACATAGTGAAAATGACCCTTTTGCCCTGTTTCCAATCAGCCCCTTTGAGAGAGAGCAGTATCCGGCGATCCTTTCTGCGGACTTTCCGCACCTCTTCCGGGAGTATCCTTCGACCCCAGGCAAGTCGACCATCTAATATATGCCCTCAAGCTTTGCTCTGTGATGTTCTTGCATATTTAATTCAATATGCTTATGTCCGAGTGTTTAGTAATGTGTTGTATGATATGCTGATGAACCCTTACTCGCATTTTCTTCGATGATGGCACCACGCATGAGTCTGAACTTCTTTTGGCCGTTCGGGGTGGATGCCAATTTTATATTTCTTTTGTCAGCAGTTGTCCCATATTATGCGCTGCTATTCGGCCGTCGCGGGCAACTGTTGCATTTCTCTCCGTGGCGGTGACCCTATGCTCTAAGCTGTGCTTCGGTCGTCTTAGGGAACTGCTACATTCTTCTTATCAACACCGCCTCATGCTCTGTGCTGCTTTCCAGCCGTCTTGAGCCGAGGTTGAGATATTCCGGTAATGTCCCAGATATGTGTGTAACAACCGTTCTGGTGGCTACCGATTTATTTTTCGGTTTTATGCGAGGGTTCCGAGGGTCTACTTTACAGTTAGAGCTTGTAAAGTAATAACCTATCATATACATACTGTCTTAGTAATGACTCACAACAAAGAGATAGGTTGTGCTGTTTCTACCGTTGTTATTTCATGCATAATCATCATCATGTTAAGTCCTTGTTGACAACAACCATGCTTGATAAATATGTTGTTAAAACCAAACCTAATTGGTTGATCAGAGTGACATGTCTGGGCTCATCAGTGCAACCACATTTGCCGATATGGGACGGTCGTGACTTGAGCTGTTTGTGTGATCGCTCTCACCGGTACCTCCAAAGAGGGAGGGTTATGCACGCGTGCTACCCTGATAAGGTAGGCGGTGCTAACCCTGTGAGCCCAGTTAAGTTGAGTTGGGCCCGTCCCCGGTTGGGTCGGTTTTGTTTGGCCATGATGGTGGCAGGTGTCATGAGTACACAGGGCCACCGAGGGCAAGGCTCCAGAGGAGAGTGGTTGTCGGTGGTACAATGAGAGGATCACGGTTCAGGCAAGTTTCATTGGAGTAATACTGGTCCACCCGAATGGAATCACAAGGTCAGTACTCCATAGTGTGGGTAAAGTGTGCAACATCTGCAGAGTGTCAAATCTATTCGAATAGCCGAGTCCACGATATTGGACAGCCCGACCAGACCTTAGTAAGTGATCAACCGTAAGAGTGATGATAATGATGGAAGAACTCGTCTGGTGTAGACATCGGAAGATGTCCGGTATATGACATTTTAGCCATGGGATGGCTATGAGATGAGTGGTCGATGACCACATGAGTTGGATTGGATTTGGATCAGATTCAGACTGGGCCATGAGAATATTCGGAGTATAAATCATTTATCTAATATGCTTTACCTTATCATATTCACTTCAGAAGTTATCTTGCTAGATAACCTTGTTATACCTTGATAATTAACATTGCTAGATAGGTATGATGTGTCATGATGACTAATATTGTTCTAATAACAAATACATGCTTGAATACCATGGATTGCTTTGCTTAGTGTATATGTTAGTTTGGTTTGCTTGCGAGTACATTCAAAAGTACTCAGCGGCTTTTAACGTGGCCAGGTTCACATAAGGATCCGTCGTTCGTCGCCAAGGAGACAGAGCGTTCGCAAGCTAGGAGCGTAACCGAGTCAGATCCCTGTCGATCGAAGCTGCATCAAGACCATGTTGCCTTAGATAGAGCTTTTTCGCTCCAATCACCCCTGTAGCTCATCAAGTAAAACTCTTATATTCATTAATAGAAATGCCTATGTTCATGATACTTGTTGTAAACGTGCATGCCAGAGTGATTTCCTGGGCTAGCATGTGCGGCGACCGTCTGGCTACAGTGGTAATCAGGCGGAGCGCCACATGAATGCGGTTGTCTCTAATGCATAACCCATAAACGATAGTGGTAATTCGATAAGAGATATCATAGTACGCACCATATCAAATAGGGCGCGGTTATGACGTTCACACACACCATCACACTATGGCGTTCTAGGTGGCATGAATTGCGAAACAATTTCCACATTGTCTTAACTGTGTACCAAAACTCGCAACTCAGATATTCATCTCTATGATCATATCGTAGACAGTTTATCCTCTTGTCACGACGATCTTCACTCTGAAATAGCTTTGAACTTTTCAATATTTCAGACTTGCGATTCATCAATAAAATACTCTTGTATCTTACTCAATTCGTCAGTGAAGTAAGAACATAATGATATCCATTGTGTGCCTCAGTACTCATTGGACTGCACACATCAAAAATGTATTACTTCCAACAAGTTACTTTTTTGTTCAATGTGGTATGATTTGCATGTCTCAAGTTATTCAAAATCAAGTGAGTCCAAATGATCCATCTACATGGAGTTTCTTCATACGTTTACCAATAAGTATGGTTTGCAGGCCTCAAACGTTTCAAAAATGAGTGAGTACAAATATCCATCAGCATGGAGCTTCTTCATGCATTTTATACCATCATGACTCAAGCGGTAGTGCCACAAGTAAGTGGTACTATCATTACTACTTTGTATCTTTTGGCATCAATATTATGAACATGTGTAGCACTACGATCGAGATTCAATAAACCATTGAAGGTAATTATTCAAGCAAATAGAATAACCATTGATTGCAATAAACACGATCCAATCATGTTCATGCTCAACGCAAACACCAAATAACAATTATTTAGGTTTAACACCAATCCCGATGGTAGAGGGAGCGTGCAAAGTTTGATCACATCAACCTTGGAAACACTTTCAACACGTATCGCCACCTCGCCTTTAGCTAGTCTCTGTTTATTCCGTAGCTTTTATTTATAGTTACTAATCACTTAGCAACCGAACCGATATCTAATACCCTCGTGCTACTAGGAGTACTAGTAAAGTACACATCAATATCATGTATATCAAATATACTTCTGTTGACTTCGCCAGCCTTCTCATCTACCAAGTATCTAGGGTAGCTCCGCCTTAGTGACTGTTCCCCTCATAACAGAAGCACTTAGTCTCGGGTTTGGGTTCAACCTTGGGTTTCTTCACTAGAGCAACAACTGGTTTGCCGTTTCATGAAGTATCCCTTCTTGCCCTTGCACTTCTTGAAACTAGTGCTTTTACTAACCATCAACAATTTATGCTCCTTCTTGATTTATACTTTCGCAGTGTCAAACATTGCGAATCGCTCAAGGATCATCATATCCATCCTTGATATGTTATAGTTCATCACGAAGCTCTAGCAGCTTGGTGGCAGTGGTTTTTGGAGAAACATCACTATCTCATCTGGAAGTTTAACTCCCACTTGATTCAAGCGATTGTTGTACTCAGACAATCTCAACACATGCTCAATGATTGAGCTTTTCTCCTTTACTTTATAGGCAAAGAATCTTGTCGGAGGTCTCATACCTCTCAACAAGGGCACGAGCATGAAATCTCAATTTCATCTCTTAGAACATCTCTTATGTTATGTGACGTTTCAAAACGTCTTCGGCGCCTTGCTTCTAAGCCATTAAGTATTACGCACTGAACTATCATGTAGTCGTCAAAAACGTGTATGTCAGATGTTCGCAACATCCACAAATGATGCTCGAGGTGCAGCACACCGAGTGGTGCATTAAGGACATAAGCCTTCTGCGCAGCAATGAGGACAATCCTCAGTTTTACGGACTCAGTCCGCAAAGTTGCTACTATCATCTTCCAACTAAATTTTCTCTGGGAACATATACAAACAGTAGAGCTATAGCGCAAGCTACATCATAATTCGCAAACACCTTTTGACTATGTTCATGATAATTAGTTCAATTAATCATATTACTTAAGAACTCCCACTCAAAAAATACATCTCTCTAGTCATTTGAGTGGTACATGATCCAAATCCACTAACTCAAGTCCGATCGTCACGTGAGTTGAGAATAGTTTCAGTGGTAAGCATCTCTATGCTAATCATATCAACTATACGATTCATGATCGACCTTTCGGTCTCTTGTGTTCCGAGGCCATGTCTGCACATGCTAGGCTCATCAAGTTTAACCCGAGTGTTCCGCGTGTGCAACAGTTTTGCACCCGTTGTATGTGAACGTTGAGTCTATCACACCCGATCATCATGTGGTGTCTCGAAACAACAAACTGTCGCAACGGTGCACAGTCGGGGAGAACACAATTTTGTCTTGAAATTTTAGTGAGAGATCACCTTATAATGCTACCATCGTTCTAAGCAAAATAAGGTGCATAAAAGGATTAACATCACATGCAATTCACAAGTGACATGATATGGCCATCATCTTGTGCTTCTTGATCTCCATCACCAAAGCACCGGCATGATCTTCTTGTCACCGGCGCCACACCATTATCTCCATCATCGTGCCGCCATCGAGGTTGTCATGCTATCTATGCTATTACTACTAAAGCTATGACCTAGCAATATAGTAAACGCATCTGCAAACACAAACGTTAGTTTAAAGACAACCCTATGGCTCCAGTCGGTTGTCGTAGCATCGACGTGCAAGTCGATATTAACTACTACAACATGACCATCTCATACATCCAATATATCACATGACGTCATTGGCCATATCATATCACAAGCATACCCTGCAAAAACAAGTTAGACGTCCTCTAATTTGTTGTTCATGTTTTACGTGGCTGCTATGGGCATCTAGTATGATCGTATCTTACTTACGCAAAAACCACAACGGAGATGTGCAAATTTCTATTTAACCTCTCTCCAAGGACCACCTCGGTCAATACCAATTCAACTAAAGTTGCAGAAACCGACACCCGCCAGTCATCTTTATGCAACGAGTTGCATGTCAGTCAATGAAACCAGTCTCTCGTAAGCGTACGAGTAATGTCGGTCCGGGCCCCTTCAATCCAACAATACCGCCGAATCGAGAAAATACTAAGGTGGGAAGCCAATCAAAAATCAACATCCACAAAACCTTTTGTGTTCTACTCGAGATAACATCTACGCATGAACCTAGCTCATGATGCCATTGTTGGGGAACGTTGCATGGGAAAAAAAATTCCTACGCACACGAATACCTATCATGGTGACGTTCATCTACGAGAGGGAGATTTGATCCACATACCCTTGTAGATCGCTCAGCGGGAAGCATTAAGAAACGTGGTTGATGTAGTGGTACAGCTTCATGATTCAAATCACCGTCGTCCCACGATCCGTTTCGATCTAGCACCGAACGGACGGCACCTCCGCGTTCAGCACACGTACAGCTCGATCACGATCTCGACCTTCTTGATCCAACAAGAGAAACGGAGAAGTAGATGAGTTCTCTGGCAGCATGACGGCGCACCGGTGTTGGTGGTGATCTATTACTGCACGGCTCCGCCCGAGCTCCACAAAAATCTAATCTAGATGAAGAACTACGAGGTGTAGGTTTGAGTTGCACGTGGCAAAAGTTGTGTCTCAAACAGCTCTAAACCTCAAGTATATATAGGAGGAGCCAAGGGGTGGGGCAAGCCCTTAGGGCGCCGGCCAAAGAGGCCCTCCTTAGGTCGGCCGAAGTGGGAGGGAGGAGTCCTTCTCCAATCCCACTTGGATTAGGACTCCTTCCTTATTTTCCCACCTCTTTTGGATTTTCCACTTTTTTCTCATGGGATTTCGTTGGATGAATTTGTCAGCCCATTATACCTTATTGCGCATCCAATAAACCCATGTGAACCCCTTGGGGCGTGGTGGGCCCACCCAGTGTTCCCCCGGAACCCATTCATCACTCCCGATACAGTGTCGGCAATGCCCGAAAACTTTCCGAAATCCAAACACCAACTTCCTATATATCAATCTTCGTTTCCGGACCATTCTGGAAACCCTCGTGACGTCCATGATATCATCCGGGACTCTGAACAACCTTCGGTCACCAACACATATAACTCAACTATACTAAAACACCATCGAACCTTAAGTGTGCAGACCCTGCGGGTTTGAGAACTATGTAGACATGACCTGAGACACACCTCGGTCAATATCCGATAGCGGGACCTGGATGTCCATATTGGATCCTACATATTCTATGGAGATCTTATCGGTTGAACCTCTGTGCCAAGGATTCATATAATCCCGTATAACATTCCCTTTGTCCTTCGGTATGTTACTTGTCCGAGATTTGATCGTCGGTATCCCTATACCTATTTCAATCTCGTTACCAGCAAGTCCTTTACTCGTTCCGTAATACAAGATCCCGTGACTCACACTTGAGTCACATTGCTTGCAAGGCTTATATGTGATGTTGTATTACCGAGTGAGCCCCGAGATACCTCTCCGTCACAGGAGTGACAAATCCTAGTATTGATCCATGCTAACTCAACGGACACCTTCAGATATACCTGTAGAGCACCTTTATTGTCACCCAGTAACGTTGTGACGTTTGATACACACAAGGTATTCCTCCAGTGTTAGTGAGTTACATGATCTCATGGTCAAAGGAATGAATACTTGACACGCAGAAAACAATAGCAACAAAATGACACGATCACATGCTACGTTTATAATTTGGGTCTTGTCCATCACATGATTCTCCTAATGATGTGATCCCGTTATCAAGTGACAACACTTTCTATGGCTAGGAAACCTTGACCATCTTTGATCAACGAGCTAGTCAACTAGAGGCTTACTAGGGACAGTGTTTTGTCTATGTATCCACACATGTATTTGTGTTTCCAATCATTACAATTATAGCATGGACAATAAACGATTATCATGAACAAACGAATATAATAATAACTAATTTATTATTGCCTCTAGGGCATATTTCCAACAACTGGGCCCATAATCTGAGGTTTGTCCTCATGGTTTCCCAAAAGGCTTATGACCTTGATGCACTGCTTGGTGCGGCACCCCCTCCAGATTCGCCTGAAGACGTTGTGAACGTGTGGCAGGCGCGTTCTGATGACTAATTAATAGTTCAGTGTGCTAACTTGTATGGCTTAGAACCGGGACTTCAAAGAGGTTTTGAACGTCATGGAGCATATGAGATGTTCCAGGAGTTGAAGTTTATTTTTGAAAAGAATGCCCGAATCGAGAGGTATGAGACCTCCGATAAGTTAAGATGGAGGAGAACGGGTCTATCAGTGAACACATACTCAAAATGTCCGGGTATTCCAACCGTCTGTCTGAGTTGGGAATTGTTCTCCCGCTAGAGGCGATCACTGACAGAGTTCTTCAATCACTGCCACCTAGCTACAAAATCTTTGTGATGAACTATAACATGCAAGGGATGAACAAATGAGTCACTGAGCTGTTTACAATACTGAAGGTCATTGAGTCAGAAATACAGAAGGGGCATCAAGTGTTGATGGTCAATAAAACCACTAGTTTCAAGAAGAATGGCAAAGGCAATAAGGGTAACTCTAAGAAAAGTGGCAAAGAAGTTGCTCCTCCCGTGAAGAAACCCAAGGCTGGACCCAAGTGAAAAATTGAGTGCTTTCATTGCAAGGGGACTGGCCACTAGAAGCGGCACTGCCCCAAGTATCTGGCCGACAAGAAGACGGCCAACACCAAACAAGGTATATATGATATACATGTTATTGATGTGTACCTTACCAACTCTCATTGTAGTGAGTGGGTACTTGATACCAGTTCGGTTGCTCTCATTTGCAACTCAAAGCAGCAACTACGAAATAGACGGAGGGTGGCAAAGGACGAAGTGATGAAGCGCGTTGGAAATGGTTCCAAGGTTGATGTGATCGCCGTCGGCACGCTCGCTCTTCGATTACCATCAGGATTATTGATAAACCTAAATAATTGTTATTTAGTGCCTGGGTTGAGCATGAACATTATATCTGGATCTTGTTTGATGCGAGACGGTTACTCATTTAAATCAGAGAATAATGGTTGTTCTATTTATATGAGTAATATCTTTTATGGTCATGCACCCAATGTGAGGAGTTTATTCCTATTGAATATCGATAGTGATGACACACATGTTCATAACATTGATGCCAAAAGATGTAGAGTTGATAATGATAGTACCACTTTCTTGTGGCATTGTCGCTTAGGTCATATTTGGTGTAAAACGCATGAAGAAGCTCCATGTTGATGGACTTTTCGAGTCACTTGATTTTGAATCACTTGACACATGTGAACCATGCCTCATGAGCAAGATAACTAGGACTTCATTCTCCGGAACAATGGAGCGGGCAAGTGACTTGCTGGAAATCATACACACTGATGTGTGCGGTACAATGAGCATTGAGGCACATGATGGATATCGTTATTTTGTCACCTTCACCAATGAATTCAGTAGATATGGGTATATTTACTTAATGAAACACAAGTATGACACAAGTTGAGAATCATTGTAACAAGAAGATTAAATTCCTACGATCTGATCGAGGAGGAGAATATCTGAGTTATGAGTTTGGCACTCACCTAAGACAATGTGGAATTGTTTCACAGTTGACGCCACCTGGAACACCACAGCGTAATGGTGTGTTCGAACATCGTAATCGAACCTTGTTGGATATGGTATGTTCTATGATGCCTCTTGCCGATTTGCCACTATCATTTTGGGGTTATGCATTAGAGACAGTTGCATTCACATTAAATAGGGCACCATCTAAATCCATTGAGACAACGCCGTATGAACTGTGGTTTGGCAAGAAACCAAAGTTGTCATTTCTTAAAGTTTGGGGATGCGATGCTTATGTCAAAATGCTTCAACTAGAAAAGCTCGAACCCAAAGCGGAGAAATGCGTCTTCATAGGATACTCAAAAGAGACGGTTGGGTATATCTTCTACCTCAGATCTGAAGGCAAAGTGTTTGTCGCTAAAAACGGAACATTTCTCGAGAAAGAGTTTCTCTCAAAAGAATTGAGTGGGAGGAAGATAGAACTTGATGAGGTTGTCGAACCTTTACTTCAACCAGAGAGTGGCGCAACGCAAAAAGAATTTTCTGTGGAGCCTACATCAGTTGAAGAGGAAACTAAGGATGATGATTGTGGAGCTTCAAATCAAGTTACTACCGAACCTCGTAGGTCGACAAGGGCACGCACTGCTCCTGAGTGGTACGGTAACCCCATTTTAACGGTCATGTTGTTGGACAACAATGAACCTATGAGCTATGGAGAAGTGATGGTGGGCCCTGATTCCAACAAATGGTTAGAGGCCATGAAATCCGAGATAGGATCCATGTGTGAAAACAAAGTATGGACTTTGGAAGTATTACCTGAAGGGCAAAAGGCCATTCAGAAAAATGGATCTTTAAGAAGAAGATGGATGGAGACGGTAATGTCACCATCTATAAAGCTCGGCTTGTGGAAAAGATTTTTCACAAGTTCAAGGAGTTGACTATGATGAGACTTTCTCACCCATAGCGATGCTTAAGTCCGTCAGAATCATGTTAGCAATAGCTGCATTTTTTTTATTATGAGATTTGACAGATGGATGTCAAAACAGCATTCCTTAATGGTTTCCTTAAGGAAGAGTTGTATATGATGCAAGCAGAAGGTTTTCTCGATCCACAAAATGTTGAAAAATTATGCAAGCTCCAACGATCCATTTATGGACTGGTGCAAGCATCTCGAAGTTGGGATCAACGCTTTGATCAGGTGATCAAAGCGTTTGGGTTTATACAAGTTTATGGAGAAGCCTGTATTTACAAGAAAGTGAGTGGGAGCTCTATAGAGTTTCTAACATTATATGTGGATGACATATTGCTGATTGGAAACAATATAGAATTTTTGGGAAGCATAAAGGAATATTTGAACAAGAGTTTTTCAATGAAGGACCTAGGAGAAGCTGCTTTCATATTAGGCATCAAGATCTATAGAGATAGATCGAGATGCTTAATAGGACTTTCACAAAGCACATACCATGAAAAGGTTTTGAAGAAGTTCAAAATGGATCAATCCAAGAAAGGGTTCTTGCCTGTATTACAAGGTGTGAAGTTGAGCAAGACTCAATGCCCAAGAAGATAGAGAAAAGATGAGTGTCGTCCCCTATGCTTCTACCATAGGTTCTATCATGTATGCAATGATATGCACAAGACCAGATGTCAGCCTTGCATAAGTATGGTCGTAAGGTTTCAAAGTGATCCAAAAATGGAATATTGTACAACGGTCAAGAATATCCTTAAGTACCTGAAAAGGACTAAGGGAATGTTGCTCGTTTATGGAGGTGATCAAGATCTTGTCGTAAAGGGTTATATCAATGCAAGCTTTGATACTGATCCGGATGACTCTAAGTCTCAAACCAGATACATATATATTATCAATTTGGGGAGTGGTAAGCTGGTGCAGTTCCAAGCAAAGCGTGGTAGCTGATTCTACATGCGAATCGGAGTATATAGCTACCTCGGAGGCGGCTAAACAAGGTGTCTAGATGAAGCAGTTCATGACAGATCTTGGAGTTGTGCCAAGTGCACTCGATCCAATGACTTTGTTCTGTGACAACACTGGTGCCATTGCTTTGGCTAAGGAACCAAGGTTTCACAAGAGGACCAGACACATAAAGTGACGCTTCAATTCCATACGCTATTACATAAAAGAGGATGACATAAATATTTGCAAAGTGCACACAGATCTGAATGTTGCAGACCCGTTGACTAAGCCTCTTCCACGAGCAAAACATGATCAACACCAGAACTGTATGGGTGTTAAATTCGTTACAATGTAAATCACATAGTGATGTGAGCTAGATTATTGACTCTAGTGCAAGTGGGAGACTGTTGGAAATATGCCCTAGAGGCAATAATAAAATAGTTGTTATTATTTTTCCCTGTTCAAGATAATCGTTTATTATCCATGCTAGAATTCATGATAGATCTTGGGGTCGTGCATAGTGCACTGGACCCAGTGGCTTTGTTCTGTGACAACACTGGTGCCATTGCTCTAGCCAAGGAACCAAGGCTTCCCAAGAGGACCAGACGCATAAAGCGACGCTTCAATTCCATCCGCGGTTACATCAAGGAGGAGGACATAAATATTTGCAAGGTGCACATGGATCTGAATGTCGCAAACCCGTTGACTAAGCCTCTTCCACGAGCGAAACAAGATCAACACCAGAACTGTATGGATGTTAGATACATTACAATGTAAATCACATAGTGGTGTGAGCTAGATTATTGACTCTAATGCAAGTGGGAGACTGTTGGAAATATGCCCTAGAGGCAATAATAAAGTGGTTATTATTATTATATTTCCTGGTTCATGATAATCGTTTATTATCCATGATAGAATTGTATTGATTGGAAACTCAAATTCATGTGTGGGTACATAGACAACATTGTGCCCCTAGTGAGCCTCTAATGGACTAGCTCGTTGATCAAAGATGGTCAAGGTTTCCTGGCTATAGACATGAGTTGTCATTTGATAACGGGATCACATCATTAGGAGAATGATGTGATGGACAATACCCAAACTATGAATGTAGCATATGATCACGTAAGTTTATTGTTATTGTTTTCTGCATGTCAAGTATGTGTTCCTATGACCATGAGATCATGTAACTCACTGACACCGGAGGAGTACCTTGTGTGTGTCAAACAACGCAACAAAACTGGGTGACTATAAAGATGCTCTATAGGTATCTTCGAGGGTGCCTATGTAGTTGGCATGGATCAAGACTGGGATTTGTTACTTAGTGTGACGGAGAGGTATCTCGGGGCCCACTCGGCAATACAACATCACAATGAGCTTGCAAGCAATGTGACTGAAGAGTTAGCCATGGGATCTTGTATTATGGAACGAGTAAAGAGACTTGCTGGTAATGAGATTGAACTAGGTATGGAGATATCGACGGTCGAATCTCGGGCAAGTAACATCCCGATGAACAAAGGGGACTGGATACAGGATTGATTGAATCCTTGACATCGAGGTTCGATCGATAAAGATCTTCGTAGAATATGTAGGAACCAATATGGGCATCCAGGTCCCGCTATTGGTTATTGACCGGAGAGTGTCTCGGTCATGTCTGCATAGTTCTCGAACCCGTAGGGTCTACACACTAAACGTTTGGTGGCGATATAAGCATAGTCCAGTCATTGTATTGGTGATTGAAGGTTGTTCGGAGTCCCACATGAGCCAGAAATGAAAAGGAACTCTGGAATGGTCCCGAGGTGAAGATTTATATATAGGATGAAGGGCATCGGAGTTCGGAAGTGTTCCGGGGCATATTGGGGAATCGATGAAGTGTCGAAAGGAGTTTTGGGGGGCCCCAACAAGTGTTGGGGGGCTCATAGGCCAAGGAAAGGAGGCACGCCAACCTACAAGGGGATGGGCGCCGCCCCACCTCATCCCACCACAGCTAGGAGGTGGCCACACCCCCTAGGGCTGCCGGACACCCTAACTTGGGAGGCAAGGCGCCTAGGGGAAGGGCCACCAGCCCTGGCCGCCCCACCCCTTGGCCGCCGACCCCTAGGGGAAATCCTAGGGTGCCATCTCCTCCTCCCTTCCCCCTATATATAGAGAGGGAGAGAGAGGGCAACCGCACCACATCCTGCTACAGCGCTGCTCCTCCTCTCCCTTGTAGTTCTTATCCTCTAAATATCGCGCAACGGAGCCTTGTTGAGCTGTCACCACCACTACCTCACCACGTCGTCGTGCTGTCAGAGGACTCGGGTTGCTACTTGAACAATCGCTCGCTAGATCGAGGAGGTGAAGGCATCATCAAGTTGTACATATGTTGAACGCGGAGGGGTTGTCCGTTCGGCACTTGATCGGGAGTTCGCGGGACGAATCGTGATAGGATCACGAAGACGTTCGACTACATCAACCACGTTTCTTAACGCTTCCGCTAAGCGATCTACAAGGGTATGTAGAAACAATCTCTCCTCTTGTAGATGTGCATCTCCTAGATTGATCTTACTGAGCGTAGGAGTTTTTTGTTTCCCATGCAATGTTCCCCAACAGGATGAAGGAGGTTCAGTTGGTGAACACGTGGTCAATTTGATTGGCTACACTGAGAGGCTTAAGGCCTTGGAATTCCAATTCCACCAAAACTCGTGCAAATCATGATACTTGCTTAACTCCCCTCGTCTTACGACGGTTTTGTCACGAACTACAACATGAATACGATGAACAAGTCATCAACCGAGTTGCTTGCTATACTGAAAACTGCTTAACTCCCCCCGCCACACTGCATGATTCTCACTGCCAACGTCGTCGTCACCCGGAAACCGCTGTCGTCCCACCTCCACCTCCAGGGAGCCTTGCTGCAGTGCAGAGAGCCGCCGACCCGCCCGAACCCAGATGGGGCCCAATGACCTAGCGAGCACCATGAGCCGAGATCCCGCACCATCGTGCCACCCCATAGCCAATGAATGTGCCTCCGTGCCTCAGGTACCCGAGGCCCGCGGGAACCACCACGTAGAGCCAGACCCCCGCTGGCCGATACGTCTCCAACGTATCTATAATTTTTTATGGTTTCATGCTATTATCTTGTCAAACTTTGGATGTTTTGTATGCCTTTCATATCTTTTTTGGGACTAACTTATTAACTCAATGCCAAGTGCCAGTTCCTGTTTTTCCGTGTTTTTGACCCTTTTCAGAGGAGGATTTTAAACGGAGTCCAAACGGAATAAAACTTCTGAAAAGATTTTTTTTCGGAAAAGAAGATACGCAGAAAGCTTGGGAACCAAGGCAGGGAGTCCCGGGGGAGGCCACAAGCCCCCATGGCGCGGCCAGGGGGGCATGCCTCCCAGGCTTGTGGGCTCCCTGGGCCTCACCTGTCCTAGCTCCTTCGCCTATAAATTCCCTAAAATCCCTAAAAAATCATGGGAGCCACGAAAATACTTTTCCGCCACCACAAGCTTCTGTCTCTGCAAGATCCCATCTGGGGCACATTCTGGTGCCCTGCTAGAGGGGAGATTCAGATATGGAGGGCTTCTTCATCAACACAATGACCTCTCCGATGATGCGTGAGTAGTTCAGCATAGATCTACGGGTCCATAGCTAGTAGCTAGATGGCTTCTTCTCTCTCTTGGATCTTCAATACAAAGTTCTCCATGATCTTCATGGATATCTATCTGATGTAATCTTATTTTGCGGTGTGCTTGTCGAGATCCGATGAATTGTGGATTTATGATGAGATTATCTATGAATCTTATTTGAGTTTCTTCTGATCTCTCTTATGCATCATTTCATATCCTTATAATTCTCTTAGAGTTGTGGGTTTTGTTTGGCCAACATGATCTGTGATTCTTGCAATGGGAGAAGTGCTTGGTTTTGGGTTCATACCGTGCGGTGACCTCACCCAGTGACAGAAGGGGTAGCGAGGCACGAATCGTGTTGTTGCCATCAAGGGTAAAAAGATGGGGTTTTCATCATTGGTTTGAGTTATCCCTCTACATCATGTCATCTTTCTTAAGGCGTTACTCTGTTCGTCATGAACTCAATACACTAGATGCATGCTGGATAGCGGTCGATGTGTGGAGTAATAGTAGTAGATGCAGAAAGTATCGTTCTACTTGTCTCGGACGTGATGCCTATATGTATGATCATTGCCTTAGATATAGTCATGACTTTGCGCGGTTCTATCTATTGCTCGACAGTAATTTGTTCACCCACTGTAATATTTGCTATTTTGAGAGAAGCCTCTAGTGAACACTATGGCCCCCGGGTCTACTTCACACCATATTTTCAGCCTTAGTCTTTTACTTCGTTGCACTTTCCGCCTTCATATCTCACTTTGCAATCAATCTTGAAGAGATTGACAACCCCTTTATAGCGTTGGGTGCAAGCTCTTTTGTGTTTGCACAGGTACTCTGGACTTGATGAGATTCTCCTACTGGATTGATACCTTGGTTCTCAAACTGAGGGAAATACTTACTGCTCCTGTGTTTCATCACCCTTTCCTCTTCAAGGGAAAAACCAACGCAAGCCAAGTCTCCGTCAACATGCCAATTTCTGGCGCTGTTGTTTGAGAAGTAGCAGAAGGATTTCTGGCATCGTTGTCGGGGAGGATCAAGTCAAGAACTCATCCAAGTAAGTGTCGCAAACTCATCTCTTGCATTTACTTTTTTTTGCCTCTCGTTTTCCTCTCCCCCACTTCTGAAAAACAAAAAATTACAAAAATATTTTCCTTTTTCGTTCGCCCTTTTCTCTCGCTTGCTTTCTGTTCGCTTGTGTGCTTGCTTGCTTGCTGAAGTCACCATGACTGAAAACACCAAACTTTGTGACTTCTCGAATACTAATAATAATGATTTTATTAGTACTCCGATTGCTCCCGCCACTAGTGTGGAATCGTACGAAATCAATGCTGCTTTGCTGAATCTTGTTATGAAAGAGCAATTCCCCGGCCTTCCTAGTAAAGATGTTGCATCCCATCTTAATACCTTCATTGAGCGTTGTGATATGCGAAAGAAGAAATATGTGGATAATGATGTGATTAAATTGAAGCTTTTTTCCTTTCTCGTTGCGAGGTTGAGCAAAAACTTGGTTTTCGTCTTTTCCCAAAAATAGTATTGATTCTTGGAATAAGTGCAAAGATGCTTACATATCCAAGTATTTTCCACCGGCTAAGATTATCTCTGTCCATAATGATATTATGAATTTTAAGAAACTTGATCATGAACATGTTGCACAATCTTGGGAGAGAATGAAATTGATGATTAGAAATTGTCTCGCTCATGGCTTGAGTCTTTGGATGATTATACAAATCTTTTACGCTGGCTTGAATTTCGCTTCTAGAAATATATTGGACTCCGCCTTAGGTGGAACATTCATGGAAATCATGTTAGGAGAAGTTACAAAACTCCTAGACAATATCATGACGAACTACTCTCAGTGGCACACTGAAAGGTCACCTACTAGTAAGAAAGGTACACGCTATAGAAGAAATTAACTCGTCGAGTGCTAAGATGGATGAGTTAATGAATTTGGTTGCTATTAGAAGTGCCCCTTTAGATCCTAATGATATTCCCTTGTCTTCCTTGATTGAGAGTAGCAACGCTAGCTTGGACATTAATTTTGTTGGTAGGAATAATTTTGGCAACAACAATGCTTTTAGAGGAAACTATGTTCCTAGGCCTTTTCCTAGTAACCCCTCTAATAACTTTGGCAAATCCTACAACAATATTCATGGAAATTACAATACATTACCCTCTGATCTAGAGAGTAATATCAAAGAGTTTATCAACACACAAAATATTTTCAGTGCGTCCATAGAGGAAAAACTACTCAAAATTGATGATTTGGCTAGGAGCGTTGATAGAATGTCTAGTGATATTGATGCTTTGAAAGTTAGATGTGCTCCTCCCAAGATCAATATGGATGAAACTTTGAAAGCTATGGGTGTTTCCCTGAGTGAGAGCAAAGAAAGAACCACCCAAATTCGTGCTAGACATGAATGGCTTAAAAGGGCGTGTTCTTGTGATAAGAATCACGAAGATCTTAAAGTGCTTGGTGTGACTCCCATTGAATCTTTGTTTTCTTGTGTCAAACCTAATGATGATGGGGATGGATATGAATCCACTTTGGTTGAAAAACGCCCCAATGATTCGGAGTCCATCTATCTTGATGCTAAAAGCATTGAAAGTGGAGTAGAAGATATTAAGATTTGAGTAGTAATGAAATTACTACTTTGGATTTCAAGGAATTCAATTATGATAGTTTCTCCTTGATTGAATGCATTTCCTTGATGCAATCCATGCTAAACTCTCCACACGCTTATAGCCAAAACAAGGCCTTTATCGATCATATCATCGCAGCTATGATAAAATCTCTTGAAGAGAAACTTGAATTGGAAGTTTCTATCCCTAGAAAGCTTCATCATGAGTGGGAACCTACTATCAAAATCAAAATCAAAAACTATGAATGCAATGCTTTGTGTGATTTGGGTGCTAGTGTTTCCGCGATTGCAAAGTCTTTATGTGATGTTCTGGGTTTTAATGAGATTGAGGAATGTTCTCTTAATTTGCATCTTGCGGATTCTACTATCAAGAAACCCATGGGAAGGATCAATGATGTTCTTATTATTGCAAATAGGAACTATGTACCCGTGGATTTCATTGTGCTTGACATTGATTGCAATCCTACATGCCCTATCATTCTTGGTAGACCTTTCCTAAGGACTATCGGTGCTATCATCGATATGAAGGAAGGGAATATTAGATTTCAATTTCCTTTAAAGAAGCGCATGGAGCATTTTCCTAGAAAGAAAATAAGATTTCCCTATGAATCCATGATGAGGGCTACTTATGGTTTGAGCACCAAAGACGACGATACGTGATTCTATCGCCTTATGCCTAGCTAAGGGTGTTAAACAATAGCGCTTGTTGGGAGGCAACCCAATGAATTTATCTTTTTCTTTCTATTTTGTTGCGCCCACACCATCATAATTCTGTTATGATTGTTTCTTTTGTGTTTCTTTTTGTGTTTGAGCCTAGCAAAACCTTTATAACTAGTCTTGGTAATGGTTGTTTGATCCTGCTGGAAAAAGACAGAAACTTTTTGCTCACGAGATTATTTTTTATTTTTATTCAGAAAGAGCTTTTAAGCTGATTCTTTTTTATGCTGGTTTATATGCCTTCTGCCCAGGCAGTCGTAATTTTTCATTATTTCGAGGTACCATAAGTATACGAAGTATACATATTGCTACAGACTGGTCTGTTTTTGACACATTCTGTTTTTTGTTGAGTTGGTTGCTTGTTTTGATGAAACTATGGATAGTATCGAGGGTACTAGCCATTGAAAAGTGAGAATACAGTAATATAACACCAATATAAATAGAAATCAAGATTGCTACAGTACCTAAAGAGGTGGTAGTTTATTTTCTTGTGCTAATGATATCACGAGTTTCTGTTTAAGTTTTGTGTTGTGAAGTTTTCAACTTTTTGGTGATGTTATCATGGACAAAGGGATAAAGGGTGGAAAGAGCTCAAGCTTGGGGATGCCCAAGGCATCCCAAGCCAAATTTAAGGACACCAAAAAGCCTAATCTTGGGGATGCCCCGGGAAGGCATCCCCTCTTTCGTCTTCAATTCATCGGTAACATTACTTGGAGCTATATTTTTATTCACCACATGATATGTGTTTTGCTTGGAGCGTCTTGTATCGTAGGAGTCTTTTATTTTTGTTGTGTCACAATCATCCTTTCTGCACACCTTTTGAGAGAGACATGCACTCATCGTGAATTTGCTAGAATGCTCATTATGCTTCACTTATATCTTTTGAGCCTAGATAATTTTTCTCTATGTGCTTCACTTAGATCTTTTAGAGCACGGCGGTGCGTGACTTGGTAGTTGGCTTATGCTATGAAAGTAGTCCCAAAGGTGATAGGTACCCAAATAGGATACAGAAACCTCCATCTTCATGTGCATTGAGTAGAAAGAGAAGTGTTGATTCCTCTCAATTAGTTTTGAGACGTGGATTCGGTAATATTAAGAGCTATGTTAGTAGGGTGTTGTGAATCTAGAAATACTTGTGTTGAAGTTAGTGATTCCCGTAGCATGCACGTATGGTGAACCGCTATGTTAGGAAGTCAAAGCATAATTGGTCTATTAATTTTCATCCTTTGTGTTGAGGTCGGGATCGCGCGATGGTTAACACCTACCAACCCTTCCCCTAGGAGTATGCATTTAGCACTTTGTTTTGATTACTAATAAAAACTTTCGCAATAAGTATGTGAGTTCTTCATGACTAATGTGAGTCCATGGTATAGATGCACTTTCACCTTCCACCATTGCTAGCCTCTCTAGTACCGCACAATTTTCGTCGGTGCACAAACCCACCATATGCCTTCCTCAAAATAGCCACCATACCTACCTACTATGGCATTTTCATAGCCATTCCGAGATATATTGCCATGCAACTCCCACCGTTTCGTATCATGACTTGTGTCGTCACTCTCATATTGCCATTGCATGATCATAAGATAGCTAGCGAGATGTTTCAACGTCATACGCCAAGCTAGATCGTTGCACATCCTGGTACACTACCGGAGATATTTCCTATAGAGTCATCATCGTTCTGAGCTTTGACATGTGAGTAAATAAAAGTGTGATGATCATCATTATTAGAGCATTGTACCATGTGAGGAAATAAATAAAAAATAGGCCAAAGTTGCCCACATAAAAAAAAGAGGCCAAAGAGCCCAAAAAAGAGAGAAAAGAGAGAAGGGACAATGCTACTATCTTTTTCCACACTTGTGCTTCATAATAGCACCATGTTCTTCATGATTGAGAGCCTCTTGTTTTGTCACCACCATATACTAGTGGGGATCTTTATTTTATAACTTGGCTTGTATATTCCAATGATGGGCTTCCTCAAAATTGCCCTAGGTCTTCGTGAGCAAGCAAGTTGGATGCACACCCACTAGTTCTCCTTTTGAGCTTTCACATACTTATAGCTCTCGTGCATCCTTTGTATGGCAGTCCCTACTCATTCACATTGATATCTATTAATGGGCATCTCCATAACCCTTTGATACGCCGAGTCAATGTGACCATCTCCTCCTTTTTTGTCTCACAACCACCACCACACTCTATTCCACCTATAGTGCTATATCCATGGCTCACGCTCATGTATTGCGTGATAGTTGAAAAAGGTTTGAGAAAGTAAGAGTGCGAAAACAATTACTTGGCCAATACCGGGGTTGTGCATGATTTAAATTAGTTGTGTGGGGATGATGGAGCATGGCCAGACTATATGATTTTGTAGGGATAACTTTCTTTGTCCTTGTTATTTCGAAAGTTCATGATTACCTTGCTAGTTTGCTTGAAGTATTATTGTTTTCATGTCAATAGCAAACTATTGTTTTGAATCTTACGGATCTGAACATTCATGTCACATGAAAGAAGTTACAAAGGACAACTATGCTAGGTAGCATTCCACATCAAAAATTCAGTCTTTATCACTTCCCTACTCGAGGACGAGCATGAGTTAAGCTTGGGGATGCTTGATACGTCTCCAACGTATCTATAATTTTTTATGGTTTCATGCTATTATCTTGTCAAACTTTGGATGTTCTGTATGCCTTTTATATCTTTTTTGGGACTAACTTATTAACTCAGTGCCAAGTGCCAGTTCCTGTTTTTTCCATGTTTTTGACCCTTTTCAGAGGAGGATTTTAAACGGAGTCCAAATCGAATAAAACTTCCGAAAAGATTTTTTTCGGAATAGAAGATACGCTGAAAGCTTGGGAACCAAGGCAGGGGGTCCCGGGGAGGCCACAAGCCCCCATGGCGTGGCCAAGGGGCCCGCGCCTCCCAGACTTGTGGGCTCCCTGGGCCTCCCCTGCCATAGCTCCTTCCCCTATAAATTCTCTAAAATCCCTAAAAAGATCAGGGGAGCCACGAAAATAATTTTCCGCCGCCGCAAGCTTCTGTCTCCGCAAGATCCCATCTGGGCACGTTCTGGTGCCCTGCCGGAGGGGAGATTAGGATACGGAGGGATTCTTCATCAACACCATGACCTCTCCGATGATGCATGAGTAGTTCACCATAGACCTACGGGTCCATAGCTAGTAGCTAGATGGCTTCTTCTCTCTCTTGGATCTTCAATACAAAGTTCTCCATGATCTTCATGGAGATCTATCCGACGTAATCTTCTTTTACGGTGTGTTTGTCGAGATCCGATGAATTGTGGATTTATGATCAGATTATCTATGGATCTAATTTGAGTTTCTTCTGATCTCTCTTATGCATGATTTCATATACTTGTAATTCTCTTCGAGTTGTGGGTTTTGTTTGGCCAACTTGATCTATGATTCTTGCAATGGGTGAAGTGCTTGGTTTTGGGTTCATACCGTGCGGTGACCTCACCCAGTGACAGAAGGGGTAGCGAGGCACGCATCGTGTTGTTGCCATCAAGGGTAAAAAGATGGGGTTTTCATCATTGGTTTGAGTTTATCCCTCTACATCATGTCATCTTGCTTAAGGCGTTACTCTATTCGTCATGAACTCAATACACTAGATGCATGCTGGATAGCGGTCGATGTGTGGAGTAATAGTAGTAGATGCAGAAAGTATCGGTCTACTTGTCTCGGACGTGATGCTTATATGTATGATCATTGCCTTAGATATCATCATGACTTTGCGCGGTTCTATCAATTGCTCGACAGTATTTTGTTCACCCACCGTAATATTTGCTAATTTGAGAGAAGCCTCTAGTGAACACTATGGCCCCCGGGTCTACTTCACACCATATTTTCAGCCTTACTCTTTTACTTCGTTGCACTTTCCGCCTTCAGATCTTACTTTGCAATCAATCTTGAAGGGATTGACAACCCCCTTATAGCGTTGGGTGCAATCTCTTTTGTGTTTGCGTAGGTACTCTGGACTTGACGAGATTCTCCTACTGGATTGATACCTTGGTTCTCAAACTGAGGGAAATACTTACTGCTCATGTGTTGCATCACCCTTTCCTCTTCAAGGGAAAAACCAACGCAAGCCAAGTCTCCGTCAACGTGCCAATTTCCGGCGTTGTTGTTTGAGAAGTAGCACCGGGCAAGCCGCAACTCCGCGAGGGCAAGCCCCCGCGCCCCCACCACGCGTGTGGGAAACCATCCCACCGCCGCCAACACCGTCCGGACAATGCCCTGTCGGACCATGCCGGCGATGGTGGCAGTGGAGGAGGATGGGGAGGAGGGGCTGGAGGATAAGGGGCTAGGGTTCTCCCATCGCGTGTGAGGAGGGGGAGCGATCGAACAGTTTCAGTCGTGTTGAGGACCAAAATATATTAAAATACAGTAAAGACATAATATTTGATAACCTTTTCCATAATGTTCTTTATGATTACGTCATCATTCTCTTTGTAGTGAATGTAGATTCTTCAAAGTTTCTGTTGCACTGATTTGATGTGTGACATTGTTATCTAAAAGAGTGTTAGTGAGATCATGGACAACATTATGAGATATAGTGATTTGTGTTTAGAATAAAGAAAAGGACTGAAAGTGTCCTCATAATCAATAACATACCTTTGCTTGAATCCTTTTGCAACAAGCCTGGCCTTGTAACGATCTATGGTACCATTAGACCTTTTCTTTATTCTAAACACCCACTTGTAGTCAATCACATTTTTACTTGGATGTGATGGAACCAGATGCCACGTGTTATTTTTATGAAGAGCATGAATTTCGTCATCCATAGCATGTTTCCATACCGGGTCAGCAAGAGCCTATTTAATTGTGCGGGGTTCTCCTGTACAAGTATATGAAACTACCAAACCATATTTAGGTTTATAATTAATTAGATGTAAATCACCTCATTGGAGACGTGTATGAGGTGCTGTAGTAGCAAAATCCGTAGAAGATCCAACAGGTTGCGGGTGGACAACAGGAGCAGCAGACTCGAGCGATCGCGAGGCGGCAGGGTTTCCCACGCCCGTCGGGTCCTCTATGGCAGACGAGGGTGATGCAGCAGATGAGGGTACCACAGAAGATCAGGAAAAGCCTGTAGAAGCCAGCATCGTGCAAGCGTCTGGCCCGCCTAGCATAGGCGCGTCGGCACACGGTCGAGCGTGCCTGGCATAGGTGCGGGGGACCTACGTGTAGCGACCGGTCATGGGACCCGGCGCGGTCATACTGTCCCCTGGTGGAGACCAGGGCGACCCGCCAGTGGCACGTGTGGCACTCGCCGGTTGGTGATGAGAGGGGGAACCAGGCACATCACGGGCCAGCTCGTGCGCTGTGGATCCCGAGGTGGATCCAGGAGCAGGCTGGGGCTTCCTACCTCTTGAGCTTGCGTTGGTTTTTCCCTTGAAGAGGAAAGGGTGATGAAGCACAGTAGTGATGTCTACTACGCAACCTTCTCCTTGTAGACGTTGTTGGGCCTCCAAGTGCAGAGGTTTGTAGGACAGTAGCAATTTTCCCTCAAGTGGGTGACCTAAGGTTTATCAATCCGCGGGAGGCGTAGGATGAAGATGGTCTCTCTCAAGCAACCCTGTAACCAAATAGCAAAGAGTCTCTTGTGTCCCCAACACACCTAATACAATGGTAAGTTGTATAGGTGCACTAGTTCGGCGAAGAGAAGGTGAAACAAGTGCAATATGGATGGTAGATATACGTTTTTGTAATCTAAAATTACAAAAACAGCAAGGTAACAAATGGTAAAAGTGAGCACGAACGGTATTGCAATGCGTGGAAACAAGGCCTAGGGTTCATACTTTCACTAGTGAAGTTCTCTCAACAAAGATAACATAATTGGATCATATAACTAGCCCTCAACATGCAAAAAAGATTCACTCCAAAGTCACTAATAGCGGGGAACAAACGAAGAGATTATTGTCGGGTACGAAACCACCATAAAGTTATTCTTTCTGATCGATCTATTCAAGAGTTCGTACTAGAATAACACCTTAAGATACATATCAACCAAGACCGTAATGTCACCTAGATACTCCATTGTCACCTCAAGTATCCGTGGGCATGATTATACGATATGCATCACACAATCTCAGAATCATCTATTCAACCAACACATAGAACTTCAAAGAGTGCCCCGAAGTTTCTACCGGAGAGTCAAAATGTGTGCCAACCCCTATCCATAGGTTCCCAATGTCACGAACCAGCAAGTTGATCACCAAAACATACATCGAGTAGTCACATGAATCCATGTGTGCCAACCCATATGCATAGGTTCCCAATTGTCACAAACCCGCAAGTTGATCACAGCAGATAGACACGTGCAAGACATACATCAAGTGTTCTCAAAGACTCAATCCGATAAGATAACTCCAAAGGGGAAACTCAATTCATTACAAGAAGGGAGAGGGGGAAGAACATCATAAGATCCAACTATAGTAGCAAAGCCCATGGTACATCCAGATCAAGACATCTCAAGAACACGAGAGAGAGAGAGATCAAACACATAGCTACTGGTACATACCCTCAGCCTCGAGGGAGAACTACTCCCTCCTCGTCATGGAGATCGCCGGGATGATGAAGATGGCCACCGGAGATGGATTCCCCCTCCGGCAGGGTGCCGGAATGGGCTCTAGCTTGGTTTTTGGTGGCTACAGAGGCTTGCGGCGGCGGAACTCCCGATCTAGGTTTCTTTCTGGAGGTTTCCGTATTTGTAAGACCAGATGGCGTCGACAACAAGTCAGGGGGACCCACGAGGGAGTCACAAGCCCTTGGGACACGGCCAGGGGGTGGGGGCGCCCCCCAGGCTTGTGGCTTCCTCGGGAATCTTCTCCAGTATCTTTTTCTTCCGGTATTTTTGATATTTTCCATAAAAAATCATCACGAAAGATTTATTCCGTTTGGACTCCGCGTGAAAAAGGGTCAAAAACACGGAAAAACAGAAACTGGCACTTGGCACTCACTTAATAGGTTAGTCCCAAAAAAGATATAAAATAGCATATTCATGCATATAAAACATCCAAAAAAGACAATATAATAGCATGGAACCATCAAAAATTATAGATACGTTGGAGACGTATCAAGTAGCAGTAAGTATTTCCCTCAGTTTGAGAACCAAGGTATCAATCCAGTAGGAGTATCAAGCCAAGTCTCCAAAGTACCTGCGCAAAAACAGCAAACTTGCACCCAACTCTACAAAGGGGTTGTCAATCCCTTCATGATTGATTGCAAGGTGAGATTTGAAGGCGGAAAGTGCAACAAAGTAAAAGTGTAGAGCTGAAAATATGATGTGAAGTAGACCCGGGGGCCATAGTGTTCACTAGAGGCTTCTCTTATGATAGCAAATATTACGGTGGGTGAACGAATTACTGTCGAGCAATTGATAGGACTGCGCAAAGTCATGACGATATCTAAGGCAATGATCATACATATAGGCATCACGTCCGAGACAAGTAGACCGATACTTTCTGCATCTACTACTATTGCTCCACACATCGACCACTATCCAGCATGCATCTAGTGTATTGAGTTCATAACAAACAAAGTAACGCCTTAAGCAAGATGACATGATGTAGAGGGATAAATTCATGCAATAGATATAAACCCCATCTTTTTACCCTTGATGGAAACAACATGATGCGTGCCTTGCTACCCCTTCTGTCACTCGGTGAGGTCACTGCACGGTATGAACCCAAAACCAAGCACTTCTCCCATTGCAAGAACTGTAGATCAAGTTGGCCAAACGAAACCCACAACTCGAAGAGAATTACAAGGATATGAAATCATGCATATAAGAGATCAGAAGAAACTCAAATAAGATTCATAGATAATCTGATCAGAAATCCACAATTCATCGGATCTCGACAAACACACCGCAAAATAAGATTACATCGGATAGATCTCCATGAAGATCATGGAGAACTTTGTATTGAAGATCCAAGAGAGAGAAGAAGCCATCTAGCTACTAGCTATGGACCCGAAGGTCTATGGTGAACTACTCACGCATCATCGGAGAGGCAATGGTGTTGATGAAGAAGCCCTCCGTGTCTGTATCCCCCCTCCGGCAGGGCACCAGAACGTGCCCCAGATGGGATCTTGCGGAGACAGAAGCTTGCGGCAGCGGAAAAGTATTTCCGTGGCTCTCTCTCGTGGTTCCAGATTTTTCGGGGATTTATAGGCGGAAGAAGTAGGGCAAAGGAGCCACAGGGGGCCCACAAGCCTGCTAGGCCCCCCCCCCCTAGGCCGTGGCTAGGGGGCTTGTGGCCTCCCCTGGTGGCCTCCCCTGGTGCCCGAGATAATAGCATGGAACCATCAAAAATTATAGATACGTTGGAGACGTATCAAGCATCCTTAAGCTTAACTCCTGCTCGTCCTCGAGTAGGGAAGTGATAAAGACTCGATTTTTGATGTGGAATGCTACCTACCGAGCATTTTTTGTCCTTTGTTACTTCTTTCATGTGACATGAATGTTCAGATCCGTAAGATTCAAAACAATAGTTTTCTATTGACAAGAAAACAATAATACTTCAAGCAAACTAGCAAGGTAATCATGAACTTTCGAAATAACAAAGCCAAAGAAAGTTATCCCTACAAAATCATATAGTCTGTCTATGCTCCATCATCCCCACACAACGAATTTAAATCATGCACAACCCCGGTATTGGCCAAGTATTTGTTTTCGCACTCTTACTTTTTCAAACCTTTTTCAACTCTCACGCAATACATGAGCGTGAGCCATGGATGTAGCACTATAGGTGGAATAGAGTGTGGTGGAGGTTGTGAGGCAAAAAGGAGGAGATGGTCACATTGACTAGGCGTATCAAAGGGCTATGGAGATGCCCATCAATAGATATCAATGTGAATGAGTAGGGATTACCATGCAACGGATGCACTTAGAGCTATAAGTGTGTGAAAGCTCAAAAGAAGAACTAGTGGGTGTGCATCCAACTTGCT
The DNA here is from genome assembly GCF_904849725.1 of Hordeum vulgare subsp. vulgare. Taxonomy (NCBI): domain Eukaryota; kingdom Viridiplantae; phylum Streptophyta; class Magnoliopsida; order Poales; family Poaceae; genus Hordeum; species Hordeum vulgare. Next base: position 563,276,338 of record NC_058524.1, on the reverse strand, counting down.
TGCTCACGAAGACCTAGGGCAATTTTGAGGAAGCCCATCATTGGAATATACAAGCCAAGTTATATAATGAAGATTCCCACTAGTATATGGTGGTGACAAAACAAGAGACTCTCAATCATGAGGAACATGGTGCTATTGTGAAGCACAAGTGTGGAAAAGGTAGTAGCATTGTCCCTTCTCTCTTTTTCTCTCTTTTTTTGTTTGGGCTCTTTGGCCTCTTTCCATATTTTTTTTTTGTGGGCAACTTTGGCCTCTTTTTTTTATTTCCTCACATGGGACAATGTTCTAATAATGATGATCATCACATTTTTATTTACTCATAGCTCAAAGCTTAGAACAATGATGACTCTTATAGGAAATGTCTCCGGCAGTGTATCAGGATGTGCAACGATCTAGCTTAGCGTATGACTCGCTAGCTATCTCATGATCATGCAATGGCAATATGAAAGTGACGACACATGTCATGAGACGGAACGGTGGGAGTTGCATGGAAATATATCTCGGAATGTCTATGAAAAGGCCATGATAGGTAGGTATGGTGGCTGTTTTGAGGAAGGTCTATGGTGGTTTTGTGTACCAGCGAAAGTTGCGCGGCACTAGAGAGGCTAGTGATGGTGGAAGGTGAAAGTGCATCTATACCATGGACTCACATTAGTCCATTAGTCATGAAGAACTCACATACTTATTGCAAAAGTTTTTATTAGTAATCGAAACAAAGTGCTAAACGCATACTCCTAGGAGAAGGGTTGGTAAGTGTTAACCATCGCGCGATCCCGACCGCAACACAAAGGATGACAATCAATAATTTGACTATGCTCCGACTTCCTAACATAGCGGTTCACCATACGTGCATGTTACGGGAATCACTAACTTCAACACAAGTATTTCTAGATTCACAACACCCTACTACCATGACTCTAATATTACCATATCCATGTCTCAAAACTAATTGAGAGGAATCAAACTTCTCTTTCTAATCAATGCACAAGAATATGGAAGTTTTATTGTATCCTCTTTGGACGCCTATCATCTTTAGGACTACTTTCATAGCACAAGCCAACTACCAAGTTACTCAGAGAGAGCACTCTCAAAAAGATATAAGTGAAGATAGAGAGCTCTTATTTCTCCAAAATATGACACCATCGTGCTCTAAAAGATCTAAGTGAAGCACTTAGAGCAAATTTATCTAGCTCAAAAGATATAAGTGAAGCACATGTGAGTATTCTAGCAAATTCACGAGGAGTGCACGTCTCTCTCAAAAGGTGTGCAGTAAGGATGATTGTGACACAACGAAAAGAAAAGACTCCTATAATACACGACGCTCCAAGAAAAACACATATCATGTGGTGAATAAAAATATAGCTTCAAGTAATGTTACCGATGGATTGAAGACGAAAGAGGGGATTCCTTCCCGGGGCATCCCCAAGCTTAGGCTTTTTGGTGTCCTTGAATTTGGCTTGGGATGCCTTGGGCATCCCCAAGCTTGAGCTCTTTCCACTCTTTATCCCATTGTCCATGAGAACATCACCCAAAACTTGAAACTTCACAACACAAAACTTAAACAGAAACTCGTGATATCATTAGCACAAGAAAACAAACTACCACCTCTTTAGGTACTGTAGCAAACTTGATTTCTATTTATATTGGTGTTAGATTAATGTATTCTCACTTTTCCATGCCTAGTACACCCCCCCCCCCCCCGATACTATCCATAGTTTCATCAAAATAAGCAATCAACACAACAAAAACAGAATCTGTCAAAAACAGACCAGTCTGTAGCAATCTGTATACTTCGTATACTTCTGGTATCTCAAAAATTCTGAAAAATTACGAAAATTTGGCAATTCGCATATCAACCAGAAGAAAAAAGAATCAACTCAAAATCTCTTTCTGGATAAAAATGAAAAATAATTTTGTGAGCGAAAAGTTTATGTCTTTTTCAGCAAGATCAAACAACCATCACCAAAACTAGTCATAAAGGTTTTACTTGGCTCAAACACAAAAAGAAACACAAAAACACAATCATAACAGAATTATGGTGGTGTGGACGCAAAAAAACAGAAAGCAAAAAATCAAAGATAAATGCATTGGGTTGCCTCCCAACAAGCGCTAGTGTTTAACACCCTTAGCTAGGCAAAAGGCGATAGAATCACGTATCGTCGTCTTTGGTGGTCAAACCATAAGTAGGGTGAACACTCATCATCTTAAGGTCTTCATCTCTCTTACTAGATGGTTCACCACTATTTTTAGGAACGAAAACAGACTTGGTGGCCTTATTGTGGGCAAAATTTGGAGTGTTCTGCATAGCGGCAAAAGCGGAACCCAAGTAGGTTATAACATCCTCTAGTTTGCCAATCCTAGAGGAATCATGACCTAGTTTTTTGTTAACTGTGGGTTCCCTCTCCTTTAAATTTTTCAAAGTCATTCCCACCTTGGATTCGTACTGAGTGATTTGATTGTGGATCTTTTTATCCAAATTCTCAATGAGTTCAATCATAGCAACTTTATTTTCAATGACATCCAGCCTACGCATCACATGTTCCAAAGTTAAAGTAGTTCCATTAACCATGAGTGGGGGTGAGCCTACCAAATCTATTAAAACACCGTAAGAATCAACGGTATGGCTACCCAAGAATTTTTCACCTACGATCGTGTCAAGAACATACATATTCCATGGGGAAATACCCACATAAAAGCTGCGAAGCAGGACGGTAGTAGATTGCTTACGAGTAGATCTACTCTGAGAATTGCAAATCCTATACCAAGCATTCTTTAAGTTTTCTTTCTCATTTTGTTTGAAATTGAGGACTTCGCTCTCGGGGGTATCATTCGAAGCGATAGGTCTAGCCATCAGGACAGGTAGACTATCCCACACAAGCAGGCAGAAAGCAAGCGAAAGAAAAGGGCGAACGAAAGAGGCAAATATTTTTGTAAATTTTTGTTTTTGTAAGTGCATCTAGTGCCCCTTAGTGATTTTGGTGGTTTGAAGACTTATAGGTTAAGTATCTAATGCGTTTATAAGTGTACACAGGATCTATAAGACATTGAGGAGTTTGAGATATTTGAAGAATACCGACCCCTAAAAATATATGTCTTCAGTTGAAGAAATTGGTCTGAAGCTGAAGAAATGAATCGCGAAGAATTTGCGATGAAATTGATATTCCTCATGAAGATATTGATATTGAGAAGATCGGTGGTTCCTGAAGAAAATCGTTCTGAAGAAATTGAAGCATGAAGATTTACGTTTTCTGTTTTACTTTCTTCGCACTTGATGAATAGGAACACCGTACTGTTAAAGGGGGTCAAAGTAACACCATGGAATGGATTTCCTCATGATGCTCAACCCAAGCCAAATCCTACCAAAAGCCTCAAGTGAGGAATATGAGTGACATGAGGACTCTCACAGTTGAGGGTCCCGACCGTTTCGATAAGCCTAGCCAAGTCACTGATCTTATCCACTCCAACGGTCATATTATTTAAGGGCATTAATGTCAAATCATGTCGGGATGCTCCCAGGCTATAAATAGCCGCCCCCCACAACCACTAGCTGGTTGGCTGCTCCGTTAGAAACTGACACTTGTCATAAGAGCAACCCAATTCCTGAGAGCCTTCGAGAGAAAATCATCAGTGAGGAAATACACCACCCACCGAAACCACAAACCAAACCTAGTGATTGAGCATCACTGAAGAAGTTGTTCCTGTGTGGGACTGAAACCTTTTGAGGACTGTGCATCCTCCAGACGGTTAGGCGTCATGGTCTAGAGCAATCCAGCAGTCAATTGTGGATCGCCGGGTGACCGAGTTTGTGAGGGTTTGGAAGTCTGCCCTGAAGACTTAGCACGAGTGTTGGGCGAGGACTGTGTGTCCTTAGCTCAAGGAGAATACGGTAGGGACTGTGTGTCCCGGGACTGGGTGTCTTTTGGTTTAAATACCAAGCCGCTCCAAACCAGATGTACAACTGTCACAGCAGTTGGAACTGGGTCATCAACAACAGGCTTCACCAAGAATCGGGTTCTAATTCCTCAACTCTTTACATTCTCTGCATTATGTGTTGATGACTTTCACTGTGACTGTTTGAAGAATTTGCTGAAGACTTTCTCTGAATTTCCTCAACTCCAAATTCTTCACGTGAGTAAATCATCATCTGTATTCTGCGTGCCTGCTTGCTGTGTAATCTGTTTTCATAATCTTCACTCTGTAATACTGCTGTTGTGAACGATTGCACAACTGATCCTTAATTGTTTCCGCTGTAAGTTAGTCATCAGTGAGGAATTTCCTCAAAAGGAATTTCCTTAGTGATGAAATTCTAAAAATCTCCTATTCACCCCCACCTCTAGTCGATATAACGCACTTTCAATTGGTATCAGAGCAAGGTACTCCCTTGTTCTGTGTGATTTTGGTTTAACCACCTGGAGTTTTAGTTATGTCGACTGCAGGCATGTTTAAGGTGGCTGCAGCATGTCCTACCTACGAGGGAAAGAATTTTCCCTTCTAGAAGAACAAAATGCAAATGCATCTACAAGCTATAGACAATGATCTCTGGTATATTGTGGAAAATGGTGTCCCCATCATTTCTGCTAGTGTCACTGCAGCTGATGTGAAGAAATTCAAGCAACTCGATTCTCAAGCGAAGAACATCATCTGTGGTCATCTGAGCCCTGGCCAGTTTGGAAGAGTAAGTGCCTTAGGCTCTGCAACACTGATCTGGGAGAGACTGTGCAAGGTAAATGAAGGAGTATCAACCCAACGCGACTCTCGTGTTGATATTCTTCGCAATCTCTTCAATCGCTTCAAGAGACATGACAATGAAAGCTGCCAAGACACCTTTGATCACCTCACTGACATATCAAATGAACTGCAAGCACTGGGAGCTCGAGACATCACTGATCATGAAGTTGTGAAGAAACTGCTGAGATCTTTGGATTCTTCATTTGACACTTTAGTTCTGATGATCCAAGAAAGACCAGACTACAAGATGCTAGATCCTGCTGATATCCTTGAAAGGCTAAATACTCATGAATTCCAGCTAGAAGAAAAGAGAGATCTATATGGACAAAGCTATTCCAGACCACGTGCACTAAAGGCAAGAGCAATTTCCTCATCTGAAGAAGAAGACACAGATGACAGCAGTTGTGACCCTGAAGAATTCGGTCAGGAACTTGCAATGCTTGTGAGGAAATTCCAGAGATTTACACGACGAGGCCAGTTCGGTAAATCATCAAGAAGAGACATGAGGAAATCAGAATCTGCATCTGAGGACTACAAGAAACGGACCTGTCACAAGTGCAAGAAATCAGGTCATTACATTGCTGATTGTCCTCGCTGGGAAAGGAATCAAAGAAGAAGAAATACAAGGATGACAGTTCTGATGACTCAAAGAAGAAGAAGAAATCTTCAAAATCCTCATCTTCAAAGTCCTCCTCACACAAGAAGACTAGCTTCGGAAAGGCTCGGGCACTTATTGGCAAGGAAATGGATTCCGAGGCAGAATCAGAAGAATGTAATGATGAAGAAGGCTCTGGAGAAGATTTAGAATCCGGACAAGCTAGTATTGCACTAGCAACCAATTTCGTCAGCAAGTCAATCTTCAATCTTGAAGAAAATGAGTGCACCATCCATACTGATGACTATGCTGATGACTTCGCTCCAACCTATTGCTTCATGGCAAAAGGTTCAAAGGTATCACATAATGCCTCCTCATCTGATTCAAGTGACTGTGAACATGATGATTACAAAAAACCCAGTTACAGTAAACTTGCCATCATTGCCACTAAAAAACAAACTGCTCTGGAAAAGCTTCAAAAACTGCTAGACAAAAGTGATGATCTGTTGAATGATGAAATGAATCTTAATCAAATCCTCGCTGATGACATGAAAAATCTTCAGTCTAGATTTGATATTCTTCAGGATCGTTATGATACACTCCTCACTGATCATGAGAAGCTTTCCTACGAATTTATTCAAAGGAAGCTTGATCTTGAGAAGCTGAGGATGTCTTATGATGATCTTCGTACGGAAAATGATTCATTACTAGCTCAACAGATCAACGCTAGTCAAGTTGAATTTATTCCTCCATGTCTTAAATGCATTGATCGTGAAACTGCTAATTCTTCACCAGAATCTTCAAATGCTACCACTGCTACAAATTCTTCAACTGCACCTGTTGTGTCTATTTCCTCACTTGAGGAAAACACAAATGTCACTGATGAAAATGCAGGGTTGAAGGAATTGTACTTGACAGGCATGTACAAAAGCCTCAAAGGACATCAAATCCTTTGTGATGTGCTCAAAAAGCAGATCTTGAACAGGAACCCGAGGAAAGAAGGAATTGCCTTTGAGAGGAAATTGAATGTTGATGGATCTTATTGGAAACCTGAGCAGTATCCCAAAACCTCATGGGTTGCTGCTACTGGGCCTCCTTTTGATCCATCTAATCTAACTGGTTTCTCATGTGAATTATCCTATTCCTCTGATGATTCATTTGATTCCAACTATAAACTGTTCAAAGATCAATCTGGTAAAGTATTTGCTCGATATGTTGGAACTAACTGCAGAAATGGCCCTCCTCTGAGGAAAATCTGGGTTCCCAAAAGTTGTCTTGAAAATCTTCAAGTGAATGTCCTCATGACATCACTTCTGAAGAATCTGAACCCCAGATCAAATTCCTCAGGAGGACCAAAGTCTTCAAGAGGATCAAAATCCTCAACTGGTCAAAACTATGCTCATTCCCGTGCTTATGCGTCTAACATGCAGGGAAACTACAAGGAATATGATTATGAGCGCTATTCTTCAAATCATTATGTTCATAAATCCTCAAACCAGTTCTCTGCATACTCATATGAGTACTTTAACCCCCCTACTGTTAAGAGAAGTGCATTAGCGTCAATGCCACCTTTTTCTTATGGTGCTCGCAAGATGATGAACGCTTTGCCACCCCTTCAAATGTGGGTGGTGAAGAAATCAAACTAATCACTTCTGCAGGTCAGGTCTCCAGATGAAAATCATCATCTGAAGAATTTGCTGGAGACCTGAGGAAATTCTTGATAGGACACAAGCTAATGATTGATGAAATAGAAATATTTCAGACGTCTTTACATTTCTGTTATGATGAAATTAGTATCATATTCTTCAAACTTGAAGCATATGAGATGGTAAGCTGTACTAATTCATCTGCAGGATGACAAACCCGAAAATACTGAGTGGGTTCTCGATAGTGGCTGCACACATCACATGACTGGTGATAAAAGCCTACTGATGAATATGCCACTAACTCCATCACCTCTGAAGCAAATCACATATGCTGATAAAGGTAAAAGCAAGGTATTGGGACTTGGCAAAGTAGCTATTTCCAAGGATAGGCATATGGACAAAGTGATGCTTGTTGAATCCCTTGGTTTTAACCTCATGTCAGTCTCAATGCTTTGTGATCTTGATATGATTGTTATCTTTGGTAGATATAGATGTGTAGTCATCATGGAATCTGACAGATCCAAAGTCTTCGAAGGTGTAAGAAGAGGGGATTTGTACATTGTTGACTTCTCTACAGGTCCTCAACCAGCCACTTGCTTACTAGCAAAAACCTCAGAAGGATGGCTGTGGCACAGAAGACTAGGTCATGCAGGCATGAGGAATTTGCACACACTTGCAAAGAAGAAGCATGTCATTGGCATCGAATCAGTCAAATTCCTCAAGAATCATCTCTGCGGTGCTTGTGAATCTGGGAAAATGACCAGATCCAAGCATCCCTCCAAAACCATCATGACCACTACACGTCCATTCGAATTGCTTCATATGGATTTATTTGGACCTACTCACTATGCAACACTAACCAATGCAGCATCTCTATATGGCTTTGTCATAGTTGATGATTATTCCAGATACACTTGGGTGCATATCATAGTGTATAAAACTGAAGTACAGGAAATCTTCAAACGATTTTCTTCAAGGGCCTCGACGAACTTCGGCATCAAGATCAAACATATTAGGAGTGATAATGGAACCGAGTTCAAAAACACTGGTCTTGATGATTATCTTGATGAACTTGGTATTACTCACGAATTGTCTGCTCCTTATACTCCTCAGCAGAATGGTGTCGTCGAAAGAAAGAACAGGACTCTGGTTGAAATGGCAAGAACTATGCTTGAAGAATATCAGACTCCTCGTCGCTTCTGGCCTGAAGCAATCAACACTGCATGTCATATCATCAATAGGGTATATCTTCACAAATTCCTCAAGAAAACCTCATATTAACTCCTCACTGACAAGAAACCCAATGTAAGTTATTTCAAAGTCTTCGGTGCAAAATGCTGGATTAGAGATCCTCATCATAGCTCGAAATTTGCACCTAAGGCACATGAAGGTTTTATGCTCGGTTATGGAAAGGACTCGCACACCTACAGAGTCTTCAACAACTATCACAACAAAGTTGTTGAGACTGTAGATGTGCGGTTCGATGAAACTAATGGCTCGCAAAGAGAGCAATTGCCTTCTGATCCAGATAAGTTGTCTCCTGAGGAAGCAATAAAGCTTAAGCCTACTCAAGACATTGTTCCCACTGAGGAAATTGGTGAAGAAACAATCCCCATCACTGATGAAAGTCAAGAAGATGCTCCTGAGGAAATTGCAACAGCACCACTTCCTCAGCCCAGACAAAATCCTCAACCAGCTCATCCGAGGATTGCAAATGAAGTAGAACTTGACAAAATCCTCAACGACATCAACGCGCCAGGTCCTCTCACTCGCTCAAAAGCTTCACACTTAGTTAACTTTTGTGGGCATTTTTCTTTTGTATCTATCACAGAACCCTCAAAAGTAGCTGAGGCTTTTCTGGAACCGGAGTGGATCCAAGCCATGCAAGACGAACTTCTTCAATTCAAGCTGAATGACGTATGGGAGCTCGTCAAACGACCCGATCCTCGCAAGCATAACATCATCGGCACCAAGTGGATTTTCCGAAACAAGCAAGATGAGGACGGTCAAGTGGTGAGGAACAAGGCACGACTTGTAGCCCAAGGCTACACCCAGGTTGAAGGAATAGATTTCGATGAAACTTTTGCACCTGTTGCTAGACTTGAAGCTATTCGAATCCTACTTGCTTATGCTAATCATCATAACATCATCTTATATCAAATGGATGTGAAAAGTGCATTCCTCAATGGTAAGCTTGAGGAAGAAGTATATGTTGCTCAGCCCCCAGGTTTTGAGGATCCAAAGAATCCAGACAAAGTCTTCAGACTCAAAAAGGCTCTGTATGGCCTCAAGCAAGCCCCTCGAGCATGGTATGATACATTGAAGGAATTCCTCATGAAGAAAGGCTTCAAACCTGGTTCACTCGATCCAACTCTTTTCACAAAATCTTATGATAATGAACTGTTTGTATGTCAAATATATGTTGATGATATCATATTTGGCTGTACTGACAAAAGATACAGTGATGAATTTGCCTATATGATGAGTGAAGAATATCAAATGTCTATGATGGGGGAGCTGAAATTCTTCTTAGGTCTTCAAATTCGTCAACAAAGCAATGGAATCTTCATATCACAGGAGAAATACCTCAAGGATGTTCTGAGGAAATTCGACATGCATGAATGCAAAGGTGCCAAGACTCCAATGCCTACCAACGGTCACCTCGGCACTGATGAAAATGGTAAAGATTTCGATCAGCAGGTATACCGTTCTATGATTGGTTCTTTATTGTATCTATGTGCATCTAGGCCATACATAATGCTTAGTGTTTGCATGTGTGCACGTTTTCAAGCAAAACCGAAGGAATCACACCATAAGGCTGTGAAACATATTCTTCGATACTTGGCTCACACACCAACACTAGGATTATGGTATCCCAAGGGCTCAAATCTTCATCTGGTAGGGTATTCTGATTCAGACTATGCTGGTGACCGTGTGGATCGCAAGTCAACTTCTGGCACATGCCATTTCCTCGGAAGATCACTGGTTTGCGGGTCCTCAAAGAAGCAGAACTGCGTATCACTCTCCACTGCTGAAGCTGAGTACATTGCTGCTGGTTCTTGCTGTGCTCAATTACTATGGATGAAGCAAACCCTCAAGGACTACGGCATCAACATGAAGAATGTGCCTCTCTACTGTGACAATGAGAGTGCTATCAAGATTGCCTATAACCCAGTACAGCACTCGAAGACCAAGCACATCCAGATTCGTCATCATTTTCTTCGGGACCATGTCCTCAAGGGAAATATCCTCATCGACCATGTGAAGACTGATGATCAACTGGCTGATATCTTCACTAAGCCCTTGGATGAGAAAAGGTTTTGCAAGTTGCGGTGTGAGCTAAATATCTTAGAATCTTCAAATGTTTTGTAAAAACATGCACACATCCTAACACTTATGCAAAGTTGATGACTTAGATGTGCAACACATGATGAAACAATTTTCTTCAACCAATGAAGAAAGTCACTCTGAATGTGAAGATATTAACGAAGAAATTGATTCTCAGGGCCCTACGACAATTGTACGCGGCGTCTGTAATCAACATTCTTATATGGTGGGCAACTCCACCGCCCAATGTGAAATTCCTCAAGTTGATTTTCTTCAAATGATCAAATTCCTCACAATGCATTTTCTTCAAGACAACTGTTCTTCATTGTGCTGATCTATTGCAAAATCTTCAAAAACACTTGATGACTTTCATTTGCCTAGGTAGACTGTGATTTCTAGTCCTCAACAGCATTCACTTATTGCTATTTCTTCAAGTTGATGTTTCTGCTAAGTGAATGTGATCAGACCCTATTATCCCTCTATGCTATACTTATCCAGTCTATTCAATTCATCATATGCGTTCTACTTGAAACTTTGTTCAAAATCCTCACTGCATCCTTGTCAGCTGATGATTTTGTAACAAAAATCCTCAAATCCTCGAAAAATTATTTTCTTCAAAGGAACAGTAACTGAACCCCCACATCCCACGATTGGATAGCCACGATCTCCTCTATCTCCACCGCTTCGTACGGGAGCTACACGTGTCCTGCGGAGACGTAGAGGCAAGGGCTATTCGGTCCGAAACTTTCGCGCCAAACAGTAACTTTCGGGCTATAAATATGTCCTTAACCCCCTCGGTATCATCTTCTTCGCCTCATCGCACTCCTGCCACAGCACACCGAACGCTAGCGCCACCGCTGGTAGTCTTGTCGCCGGCAAGGAAGAGCTTCACTGCCTCAACCTTCTCGCCGCCAGGATCACGCCGGAGTCGGAACATCTACGTCCGCCGCCGCCGCCGTAGACGTCCTCTGCTACCAAGTTAGGGTGCATTGGACACTTGACCGAAGAACCTCTCCAACACCACCTTTTTGTGTTCTTCGTTCGCACCTTCCAGGGTAATTATATCCCATTTTTACAACAGATTAAATCTACAATTTTACATCTCCCTTGTGAAATCTGTTTTTCCTCAAGATACGATGCGCACATGATTCCTCAAACACTATCCATCACCACAATCATTGATGAACTAGCTAAGCATCTAAGATTTTCACGAGATTCCTCAATTGTGTGAATTTTCGGATCTGTACAACTCTGGAACCCAAGAACAGAATGCTTAAGCAAATTCCTCAACCACTGGTTATATTCCTCAAACTGTCAAACTTTTCCATTTTCTTCAAATCTGAGAACGCATATGACCTCTCCAAATTCCTCGCAACTATACTCTGTTCACAGGTACACACATGTCAGCTGATGAATCTCTCGGTTCTCATCACATTAACTCATTTGCAGCGTTTCTGGAAGAAACTCTTCAAGGCTCATCAGAATCCTCAAGAGTTCAAAATCCTCAGAAAGTTCCTCGTCTGAAGAAAATGGAGGAAGAAAGGAAACAGAGGGGAGGAAAGAAACTGGAGCAGAACACAGCTGTTGATATTCCTGATGACATATACCTGGACTACTGCACGCCTGATGATGAACCTGAGACTATGCCTAAAAGAAAGATTAGGCTGCAGAAAATTGAACGCAGATGGGCAAAGGAGTGGAAGGAGTACAGGTTTGTGACTCCAAAGTATGCGAAGAAATTCGCTTTGAAGCCTCCTGGCAGAAGGGCCCCGCTTGAGGATCATCAAGTAGCTCATCCCTCAAGTCTTATGACACTTGATGACTACCCAGAGGAAAAAGAAAGGCATCTGGCCAAGCTCAAGAAGCAAGCAGAAACAGCAGTGAAGAAATTTCATGAATCCTCAGCTGCTGCCTCCGGTGCTGCTCATTCCTCAGCAGCAGAAACCTCAGGCTCCGAGATTCCTCAACCAAACCCTCGGCTCCAAAACCCTCGGTTCCAAAACCGACAACACCAAAACCATCAGCGCCAAAACCTTCAGCACCAATCGCATCTACACCAAAGTCATCAGCTCCACCTCCAAAGCCAGTACAGAAGGAAGTCGTGAAGACTACGACTGCCAGCTCCAGCTCCTCACTCCCAGCTGCAACTAGCTCGGAGACAAAGTCTTCAACACCTCTTTTGAAGACTTTGACAACAACTGAACCTGCACCTCTGCCCAGCCCAAGCAAAATCATCACAGTCCCGTCTGCATCAGAGGGCAGTGAAGAATATGATGATGAAACTCTGGAAGCCATCATCAGGAACAAGCAAGAAAGGGTAGCACAAGCATCAGGCAGTGCTATTCCTCTGGCGATGGACCCCAAGGTCCTCCTCGATTTCATCAATGTGTGGTATGAAGACCCAAACACACCCATTGATGATTTGAAACTTCCTCCTAGTGTTAGCCACATGGTGGCTACTTTCATAAACGAAGCCAAGTGGAAGGAACAGAAGGCCAAGCAGGCAAAGATTGCAAAGGCCAGAAAGGAGAAATTCCTCAGGCAAAATGTTCTCAAGCTGACGCCTGAAGCATTGGTGTCCACCCAGGCAGAGCTGCAAGTTTTGACTGACAAGTGTGAGAAACTGTCAGATCGCACAAGCATCAAAAGAAATTTCATCAAGCTAGCCACTAGTGTTGTTGATGACTACAACAGACGTCACCCCCCACCAGCACCAACTCCTCAGCCCCTGGTTGAACAGCCAAAAGATGCATCTCCTGTTGAGGAGGAAATTCCTCAAGCTGAGGAACAACACCAAGAGCGCCGTGCTGATGAGCCGGCCATTGAAGAAATCATCACTGAGACCGCTCCTGATGAAACTGCAAACCCTGATGAAACTGCTCCTGATCCAGCTGCTTCACCAAAGCAGGCTGATGACTATGCTCCAGCTGGTTCCTCACTGCCAGCTGAAGAATCTGTTAAGAAAACACCTTCACCAAAAACTTCAAAGGTGAAGAAGTTAATCCCGTCTGCATCAGACGCGAAAAAGACAAGGGCTGCTGAGAAGGAAGCGAAGAAGAGAAAAGCTTCCTCAGCAGAAGAAAAGATTGAGGCAAAACGCCTCAAGGAAACTGAAGAATCTGCCCCACTGGACCCGGTGCCTCTTAATGTTGCACCCTCATTTGAAATGGTCGTCGTTGGTGACCACACTACAAGGGCAGATGAGGAAATGAAGGATGCTGCCACCGAGGAGCATACTGATGAGGAAATACAAATTGATGACAGTCCTCAACCTCATATTCCTCACAAAGAGACTACTGAAGCCTCAGCCGAAGCAGCTGATGAATCTGCTTCTGCCACAAAGTCAGCTGATGAAAATCAAGCTAAAGAAAATGTCCAGTCTGAGCAGGCTCCTCCCACTGAACAGGCTGACCAAACTCCTCAAGCTGAGAAGGAAGAAGAAATTCCTCAGCCTGATGCTCAGCCAGAGCAAGAAACTGCTGAAGAAAATGTTCCCACCCCTGACCATGAATTCATTGTCCTCAACCCAGAATCTGCCATGGTTGTTTCCCCTCCCATTCCTCAGCACAATCTCAATCCAGTTCAGCGCCTGCCATTCTCGAAGAGGCCAAAGTTTCAGAAAGAAAATTTCTTTGAGGAACGCATGTATTTCATCGGAGAGAATCCTTATGACAAGCCTCAAATGAGGCATCTGAAGTTTTGGACAAGGACGCAGATGAACTACTATGCTTCTGTGCTCTGTGGCCGCAACAAGATATTCCAGCACAGGCACATTCCTCATGCTGAACTTGAAGAGATTCCCTGCATGGAACCAGTTCTCAGTGTACTACATGATGCAGGTTTGCTCCCTATGTGCTCCGACATATCAGATTGGAATAGTGAGCTAATTCTTCAGTTCTATTCAACTCTGCACATCTCGGGCAATGCTGATGACATCAACACTTGGGTATTCGACTGGATGACCCAAAATACTCACTACAAGGCTCCAGCGTCTGAACTCCTCAGAGAACTGCCCGTACCAATTCCTTCAGAAGGGGCAGTGAAGCTTTATGGTGAGCATGAGCTGCCAAATGGGATGATGGAAGTCCTCATGAAGCCTTTGGCTGCAGGAAACCCCTCAAGAACCACATTCCTCGTCCATGAGCTCAAGTACACACCCCGGTCTGTCTACCGCATTCTCTGCAGTGTGCTAGCGCCAATCAAAGGCCATGATGATGACGAAGATGTCGTCGGCCTCATGAAGAATATCCTCTTCAACATCATTCACGGTATCCCCATGAATATCCATGATTTCTTCTTGAGGACTTTGGCTGACAATGCAATGTGCCCATATGATCACAAAATTTATGCACCATGGATCATGAGATTCCTCAGGACAAGGACAGGCATCAACTTTCACGCAGATTTCCAGAACCATGTTGGTTATATGCCTCCTATCCGGGTCAACAAGAAGACTTTCGAGCCTATTGAGGGAAAAGGAAAGTCTGTAATTGATGAAGGAAGCAGGCCTCTTGATGGTCAATTTAAAGAGCCAGATGAATATTCCTCATGGGACGATACTGAGACTCGTCCACCAAGCCCAGTTCCTCCTCGCGTGCTAACCACCAGAGAGCTTCTTCTCAGTCTTCATCAGAAGGTGGATCACAACCACAAATGGGTCAAACGCCAGTTTGGTGCCATTGTGAAAACCCTCACTGAGACACAGAACAGTGTGAAGCTTAATCATCACTATCTGCATGAGGTTTTTGATCGCACCTGGGCTACCCTTGCACATCTGAAGACCCAGACTGAGCTTGAAGAATTGAACTTTGAACAGGACTTTGACTAGTCGTGGCCTCCCAAGAAGAAGTTCAGGCCCATTCCAGTGCCAGATCTTGAAGACAGCTCCTTCTCGTCCTTCCGCACCGCCGAATCTGATGAGGAACAACTTGACACCGCAACAGGCCCAAGGAAGAAGACCACACCCAAGAAGCGCCAAGGATCTTCATCAACCGCCAAGAAATGAAGTCTTCACGGGCGTTAGTCCTCAGGTTGTCCCTTTTTGTCACTTGATGACAAAGGGGGAGAAACTTGAGAGTTAGTCTTCAAAGGGGAGTTATTTTTGGGGCTTATGAACTATATTTAAGTTACAAACTCTTGACTCTTCTGAAGTTTTTATGTAATGAGTTGTAACTTAAGCCCGATGGTACTCTGACGCTTTTTGAACGTTTTTCTTCGCATGCTTATTCCTCAAGTCTTAATGCACGCATGCTGGAATTCGTCAGATACCATTTGCCATCATGCATCTTCATTTTCTTCAAATGATATGTTATATGTATGCATGATTTACAAGATTCAGGGGGAGATCTCCATGATATAAATCATCAATGTGCATAAGCTATAAAAGCAAAATCCTCAAGGTATGCACATCTTCAGGGGGAGTCTCTGTGAATCTTGTCTTCAAATTCCTCAATTAAGTATTTACACTTCACATTTTTATTCCCTGTTGAAGACTTAACCTAATTGTCATCAACCACCAAAAAGGGGGAGATTGTAAGTGCATCTAGTGCCCCTTAGTGATTTTGGTGGTTTGAAGACTTATAGGTTAAGTATCTAATGCGTTTATAAGTGTACACAGGATCTATAAGACATTGAGGAGTTTGAGATATTTGAAGAATACCGACCCCTAAAAATATATGTCTTCAGTTGAAGAAATTGGTCTGAAGCTGAAGAAATGAATCGCGAAGAATTTGCGATGAAATTGATATTCCTCATGAAGATATTGATATTGAGAAGATCGGTGGTTCCTGAAGAAAATCGTTCTGAAGAAATTGAAGCATGAAGATTTACGTTTTCTGTTTTACTTTCTTCGCACTTGATGAATAGGAACACCGTACTGTTAAAGGGGGTCAAAGTAACACCATGGAATGGATTTCCTCATGATGCTCAACCCAAGCCAAATCCTACCAAAAGCCTCAAGTGAGGAATATGAGTGACATGAGGACTCTCACAGTTGAGGGTCCCGACCGTTTCGATAAGCCTAGCCAAGTCACTGATCTTATCCACTCCAACGGTCATATTATTTAAGGGCATTAATGTCAAATCATGTCGGGATGCTCCCAGGCTATAAATAGCCGCCCCCCACAACCACTAGCTGGTTGGCTGCTCCGTTAGAAACTGACACTTGTCATAAGAGCAACCCAATTCCTGAGAGCCTTCGAGAGAAAATCATCAGTGAGGAAATACACCACCCACCGAAACCACAAACCAAACCTAGTGATTGAGCATCACTGAAGAAGTTGTTCCTGTGTGGGACTGAAACCTTTTACCTTTGAGGACTGTGCATCCTCCAGACGGTTAGGCGTCATGGTCTAGAGCAATCCAGCAGTCAATTGTGGATCGCCGGGTGACCGAGTTTGTGAGGGTTTGGAAGTCTGCCCTGAAGACTTAGCACGAGTGTTGGGCGAGGACTGTGTGTCCTTAGCTCAAGGAGAATACGGTAGGGACTGTGTGTCCCGGGACTGGGTGTCTTTTGGTTTAAATACCAAGCCGCTCCAAACCAGATGTACAACTGTCACAGCAGTTGGAACTGGGTCATCAACAACAGGCTTCACCAAGAATCGGGTTCTAATTCCTCAACTCTTTACATTCTCTGCATTATGTGTTGATGACTTTCACTGTGACTGTTTGAAGAATTTGCTGAAGACTTTCTCTGAATTTCCTCAACTCCAAATTCTTCACTTGAGTAAATCATCATCTGTATTCTGCGTGCCTGCTTGCTGTGTAATCTGTTTTCATAATCTTCACTCTGTAATACTGCTGTTGTGAACGATTGCACAACTGATCCTTAACTGTTTTTGCTGTAAGTTAGTCATTAGTGAGGAATTTCCTCAAAAGGAATTTCCTCAGTGATGAAATTCTAAAAATCTCCTATTCACCCCCCCTCTAGTCGATATAACGCACTTTCAGTTTTTCAGAAGTGGGGGAGAGGAAAACGAGAGGCAAAAAAAGTAAATGCAAGTGATGAGTTTGCGATGGTTACTTGGATAAGCTTCACTTGATGCTCCCCGGCAACGGTGCCAGAAATTCTTCTTGCTACCTCTTGAGCTTGCGTTGGTTTTTCCCTTGAAGAGGAAAGGGTGATGCAACACAGTAGCAGTAAGTATTTCCCTCGGTTTGAGAACCAAGGTATCAATCTAGTAGGAGTATAAAGCCAAGTCTCCAAAGTACATGTGCAAAAACAGCAAACTTGCACCCAACGCTACAAAGGGGTTGGCAATCCCTTCACAATTGATTGCAAGGTGAGATCTGAAGGCGGAAAGTGCAACAAAGTAAAAGTGTAGAGCTGAAAATATGATGTGAAGTAGACCCGGGGGCCATAGTGTTCACTAGAGGCTTCTCTCATGATAGCAAATATTACGGTGGGTAAACGAATTACTGTCGAGCAATTGATAGAACCGTGCAAAGTCATGACGATATCTAAGGCAATGATCATACATATAGGCATCACGTCCGAGACAAGTAGACCGATACTTTCTGCATCTACTACTATTACTCCACACATCGACCGCTATCCAGCATGCATCTAGTGTATTGAGTTCATAACAAACAGAGTAACGCCTTAAGCAAGATGACATGATGTAGAGGGATAAATTCATGCAATAGATATAAACCCCATCTTCTTACCCTTGATGGCAACAACACGATGCGTGCCTCGCTACCCCTTCTATCACTGGGTGAGGTCACCGCACGGTATCAACCCAAAACCAAGCACTTCTCCCATTGCAAGAACTATAGATCAAGTTGGCCAAACGATACCCACAACTTGAAGAGAATTACAAGGATATGAAATCATGCATATAAGAGATCCGAAGAAACTCAAATAAGATTCATAGATAATCTGATCATAAATCCACAATTCACCGGATCTCGACAAACACACCGCAAAATAAGATTACATCGAATAGATCTCCATGAAGATCATGGAGAACTTTGTATTGAAGATCCAAGAGAGAGAAGAAGCCATCTAGCTACTAGCTATGGACCCGGAGGTCTATGGTGAACTACTCACGCATCATCGGAGAGGCAATGGTGTTGATGAAGAAGCCCTCTGTGTCCGAATCCCCCTACGGCAGGGCACCAGAACGTGCCCCAGATGGGATCTTGCGGAGACAGAAGCTTGCGGCGGCGGAAAAGTATTTTCGTGGCTCTCTCTCTCATGGTTTCAGATTTTTCGGGGATTTATAAGCGGAAGAAGTAGGGCAAAGGAGCCACAGGGGGCCCACAAGCCTGCTAGGCGCGACCCCCCAGGCCGCGGCTAGGGGGCTTGTGGCCTCCCCTGGTGCCCTTTGCCTTGGTTCTCAAGCCTCCTGCGTATCTTCTGTTTCGGAGTAAATCTTTTCGGAGGTTTTATTCTGTTTGGACTCCGTTTAATATTCTCCTCTGAAAAAGGTCAAAAACACGGAAAAACCGGGAACTGGCACTTGGCACTGAGTTAATAAGTTAGTCCCAAAAAAGATATAAAATGCATACAAAACATCCAAAGTTTGACAAGATAATAGAATGGAACCATCAAAAATTATAGATACGTTGGAGACGTATCAGGGCTCCAATCCCAAAGAGTGCCAGATCATGTGTGGCAATGTCAGGGTGATGTAGGGCATTATTTTGAAGAAAAAGTGCATCATCATGCATGTTGTTTTCTGCCTTGTTAAATTCTGAAGTAGGAGGCTCAGGAGAATACATAGATGAGTTAGCCAACATTGAATCATCATTAGCAACACCCACAGAAGCATCACCAAGAAGATGAGAAGGAAGAACATAATTTCCTTCTTGAGAAGAGCACCGGCATTAGGATGAAGCTTTTTAGAGGGAAATTGTGTTTCATCAAAGACAACGTCTCGGGAGATATAAACATGGCCGGTGGAAACATCTAGACATTTGACACCCTTGTGTTGAGCACTGTAGCCGAGAAAAACACATTGTTTGGAGCGAAACATGAGTTTATGAGTGTTGTAGGGACGAACGTTGCGCCAACAGTCACAACCGAAAACACGAAGAGTGGTGTAGTCAGGGGTGACATGCAAAAGACGTCCAGTAGGAGCCTCATTGGAGATGGTTTGACTAGGCCACATATTGATGTGATGAACTGCAATTAGGAAAGCTTCATCCCAAAAATTTAATGGCATGGATGTTGCAGCTAGAATAGCTAAACCAACTTCAATAATGTGTCTATGCTTGCATTCAGCGGAACCATTTTGTTGATGTGCGTGTGGACATGATACATGATGTAGATGCCTATTTGTTAAAAGAAGGAGTTCAATTTTTCATAATCACCACCTCAGTATGATTGCATGGCAATAATTTTACTATCAAATTTGCGTTCAACAAGAGCTTGAAAATTGTGAAAAACTAGAAAAACATCAAAAGGCTTTTTAAGAAGATAGATCCAAGTGAACTTGCTAAAGTCATCAACAAAGCTCACATAATAAGAGTGTCGACCAACAGAGGTGGGTATTGGACCCCAAACATCAGAAAAAATAAGTTGAAAGGGTTTTGTAGACACACTAGTAGAAACGGGATACGACAACTAATGACTTTTTGCCTTTTGACAAGAATCACAAATGGTTTCAAAATTTCCCTCACCAACAACGGGGAGTTTATTTCTACTAAGAATTTGATGAACAATTGCAAAAGAAGGATGACCTAAACGATTGTGCCACCTTCCAGCAGAAAGTTTGATGGCACCATACACTTGTTTATTGAATTTGTAGATCTTAGGAAGAATGCGTAGAGTCCTTGCACACAACACATCTATGAAGAATTTTCTCTGTGACCTGATCCTTGATCAAAAAGAAGAAATGGTGAAATTCTAGAAACACGTTATTATCAAGAGCAATACGATGGACAGATGGAAGATTTTTAGAGGCATTAGGAACATACAAGATTTCGTTGAGCTCAAGATTGGTGTGGGGGTTGTAATGATTGATTTACCAATGTGACTTATCTCCATACCTTGACCATTGGAAACTGTGTAGATTTGATCCTGGCCGCAATATTTCTCATGCATAGTCAACTTGTCTAGCTCACTGATGATGTGATTGCTGGCTCCTGTGTCCGTGTACCAATTGGTCTCAACACCATAGGACATGTCAGCGGTAGTACCAATTTTCTTATTTTGAGAGGTGGCATCCGCATATCGCCAGTCACAGTCACGAGCGAGATGATTTTGTTTCTTGCAGATTTGGCACTGGCCCTCATACCCTTCATAGCCCTGAAAATTGCGTCTCTGATTGTTGTTGCCGAGGGGACGCCACTTGTTGTTGCCGTTGTAGCCAGCGCCACCGGGATGGCCACCACCAGCGCCACTGTGGTAGCCGCCGTCACCACCACCACCATTGTGATAGACACCGCCGTCGCCTCCTCCTAGATAGCCGCCACGGGAGCCGCCCTGGTTGTTACCGTCGCCGTTGTAGCCACCACCACCACCACCATGGTAGCCACCGCCGCCGCCACCAGATGAGCCACCATTGCCACAGGATCTACCACAACCTTGCTGGCTGCGGTAGTTCTTGGGGGTCCCTGGCAACTACAGTAGGCAGCGTTGGCTGAGGATTTGAATGAGCCAGCATCGGTTCCATGGAACATATCGACATGTTGATTGAAGTTGGACACCATGGAGAAGAGAGTATCGGCGGAGAAAGGGTCGGTGCGCGCATCCAAGGCTGAGATGATCGGCTGGTATTCCATGTCCAGGTCGGCGATGTTGAAGGAGAGAAGCTTTCTCTCACTGATCGCTTGGCCCACTGCTGCAAGCTCATCGGAGAGGGCACGCATCTGCCCCAAGTAGGCAGACGCGGACTGGGAGCCCTTTTGGGCATTGGTGAGGGTGGCTTTGATATTTTTGGCTCGGGAGAGAGACATGGCTGAATACATGTTACCGAGCGTTGCCCGGACCGGATGTGACTTCTCAAGAGAAGCAACCTCGACAAGGATTTCTTTGGACAGATTTCGAAGAAGATAAGAAACGATATGTTGATCTTGGATAAGACATGGGGACAGGGACGAATTTAGGGGACGAGGGGGGATAGACCCCCCCCCCCCTAACAAATTGATTCTTCTACTGTGATTGTGATTGTTGCAATCATTTTTTTTACTTCACGTGAACTTTGCCCCCTTCATGAACAAACTTGCCCCCCTATGCATGAATGTTGGCTCCGTCCCTGCATGGGGAGTAGGCAGGGTTCAGGACAACCTAGTCCTTCCCGTTGGTAGTTTTGGTGGTGATTGTGGGAGGTGCTTCTGGGATAGATTGATCTAGATAACCATAAAGGTCAGCGCCCATGATCTGGGATTTTGCTTGAGCACGCCAGAGAATATAATTGGTGCGGGTCAGCGGCTCAGATGTATTGTAGTTTAGGCTTGAGTTGATGGCGACAGGGTTTGAGGAATACATGGTGACTTGAGGTTGTGGAGAGGGCAGGAGGATCGGTGGGAGGGTGATGGAGTTTGTGAGAGGGTCGAGAGGTAGGAGAAGCTACGAGCTAGATGTGGTGGAAGGGACCTGCTCTATATACCATGTCAAATTATGATGAAGCGTCTCTACCCCTATACAGTAGGGGCCGCGGTATATATATTGATCATTGCTTGAAGTACAAGGTTTTCGATGAGAGAGAATCTCAACCATGAGGGAGAAGTACAGGGGATACGAGATAGAGATATAATGAAAGTTAAACTACCTCTCCTATCTCCTAACAACTCTCTATACGTGGCATACAAGATATTCTGTTTAACAAGCATCAGCCATAATTCTACACAAACATGTCACCTGATTCATTGAGAACCGAGGATAGATTACCGCAATATGTTTGCTTGATGTCTTAATGTTAGCATAATCATTCCAAAGAAGAGAACAAGTTCAGATTGTTACACTTCATTATATCAAAACAAAATCACTACTGAATATCATGTCACAATTGCATATCCAATTACCGAAAAAAGCTTTTGCCCCACTTTATATATAAAACAACGATCATCGACAACATTTCTGCAGCAAAGCCAAATACAGTAATAATAATGATACAGACCACTAGATACTTGTAACCCAACTTTTCCGCATTGAAGCTTTGGTTGCCATTGGAAGTACTTCGTAGTTATGCCATGCTAAGTGGTAAGATTTTACTAAGTGAATGATAAAAATAGCTCAACATTTTTACCCCAATATATCAAGCTGATCTTCCACAAATCACATCATCAGACACTTATTTCTTTGCTTCAAATGCTATTCTT
The DNA here is from genome assembly GCF_904849725.1 of Hordeum vulgare subsp. vulgare. Lineage (NCBI taxonomy): Eukaryota > Viridiplantae > Streptophyta > Magnoliopsida > Poales > Poaceae > Hordeum > Hordeum vulgare. The sequence continues at coordinate 563,253,775 of NC_058524.1, read as the reverse complement.
TCATATCTACTTGAGTCTCGTTTCTTCTTCTATTGCTGAAACTTGCAAGCTTACATTCTCAAGGAGAAAGAGTAAAAACAAGAGAATATAGCAGCATTACAGTGACAGAATTTGTTCTGTGAAGTGATCCCATTGATGATCTTTACAAGACAAAAGGGCTTGTTGTGTGAATTCCACGAGGCTTCTATGAGAAAAACATGTAACTTTACAAGAGGAAGAGTATACACATTACGACCGTATATGACACAAATCTGAATCAGGTGTTTTTCTCTAGAACCGATAGTGCCGGTGTAAGATAGTTGTTAGCCTTATCTGGCAAATGAGCCACCTGCAAAAGAAAACAAAAAACAGTTTTATACGCACACATGAAGAACAGAAAGAAGGTAACTTCTGACTGGAACAAGGAGATCCATCCATTCTTCAACTATGACTTACAAGTTCATACAGTTCATTCCCTTGCTCAGAAACATACTCATAGCATACCTAAGTGGTTCACGGTAAACAGTTAATTCAGATTGTAATCATCAGTTTGAAAAACATCAATATATAGAAGAATATGGACAAAGAAGTCTTACATCAAAACTTTTGTTTCTCGCCGTGGAATCATGCAATGCTTTGACACAGATATCTGCTACATCCGCACAGCTGATAGCCTACATTACAACTTCAAGAATCAATATTATGGCACTCAAGAAAGCAACTATGGTCCATGATATTTCACCTGAGAGATTCTGTTTCCTTGATCAAAGATCAGTGCACGCTGACCGCCAGGTTCTTCCTGCAAAGAGAAGGTCGAATGATCATGATGGGACCAGTTTTAACACACATAGCACTTCAAAAGTAACTAGCGTCTGCTTTGGCAATCCTACTTGCAATGATACAATCTAACGGACTGTTTATTATGTTGTTGAAGATAGGGTGGAATTTCAGCTGTTGTATTAGTATGCCGTACCTGCAGCGGACCAGGCCGTACAATTGTGTATCCAAGGCCTGACCTTCTTAGCGCATCCTCCCCAGCCTAGAAGAACATGGGGGCATTGATGATTTAATGAGCATTTGAAATAGATAGGCACAGATACATAACGGTTACCAAAAAAAAATAGAACCTTCTTTGCTTTGAGAACTTGTTCTCTTCTGTTAGGTTCAATTCCGGAACCTGTGCATGAGACCAGTATGAAGTCTGTTTCTTGACCGGTCTGCAGCGAAGTAGAAGATACATGGTTATCAATAAACTGATAGAGAACATGGTTCAGTTATGACAACAAACGAAGTCATGGGGAGGAAACCTTCGGCAAAACAAGAATTACAAAGAAAGGGGAAGTATTTAAGCCATGGGGCAGTCAAATAATCATCTTTTTTACTGAACGCGCAAATGGGTTTGTACTTCAATTAGGCAGAAAAACCAAACAAATATACAAGAATTTCGGCCACGAAGTGACTTTTCATCCATAGAGGAAAAACAAGCGCGTATTATGGCAGTTAAATAATATAGGAACAACTTACAGGTAATGCTTTGATGTACTCCAGTATCAGCTCAAAATTTCTGGGGTCAGTGGCACCTTGTGTTCCATCACCAGGTCTCTGCGCAATGCATTACTAGCTAAGACGCCAATTTAATGCTATAAAAAGCTAATTAACATTTGCTGATGATGATGGAAATAATTCATCATGTTGTACTGACCTGTCTTTTTGGTTCAAACCTAATTGTGAAGGTATGCACAAGAAAAGGGTCTAGGGGAGGATCTTCTGGTTTTACAGGGCGGAAAGCCGAAAAAGGTACTCTTACCTGCAGAAAACAAACATAATAAAAAATGGAGATCAAATCATACGTTCATCCATTGCTAACATGCAGTGAAGTCACCTATTACTGCTAAAATATTGCACACTACTTACCCTACAAAAGCCTACTTTTGTAGTCATCCGAGCAAAATACTTCTTACTCTGCGAGGTGTCAGCCAGTGGACCAGTCTCAAGAATAACAACATATGATCTTCCATTTCCACCCACTGAAAGAAGCAAGCCATCATACCTATCCAAGAATGACAGAATCGATATGTCACCAAATTCACTGTGATGCGTCAAGATATTTCAACAATCTGAAGCTGTTAAGGAAAATGTAAAGATCCTAATACCTGTCTAGGGTGGAACCTAAAGGGAGAGAGAGCCTCTTTGATATCTCGACATACCCACCTCTTGTAAAAACAAATCCTGACATAAGTGGGTGTTCATTAGATAACTAAGACCTAGGAAGAAAAAATCAATATATCTAGGTAAATTAGTACATTTGCTAAGAAGTGCCCTACACAGCATAGGGGGGTTACCTGCAAAAACAGCCTGGCCACCTTCTGAAAATTCAAAGGATGCATCGATACCTTCATCGAAACTAGAACCAGAAACATATGCATTCGGGAAGTAAGATCCCTGGTTCACCTCCCAACCCTTCAGAGACTTGGCGGATTTAAATTTTGCTATCAAAAGCTTGCTCTTGCTGCTTTTACCAGCCCTGAGCTGAGCCATCTCATTGTAGTAATCCTGGAGAACAAAGCATTTCCTAATTATAAGTTAGCGAAACTAGAAGAGGTATAGCAATGACATTGAAGTACTTTTGATGCTTAAATCACTAATATAATTTCCATGTGACAAATCTGAACATTTTTGTGTTTACTGGCGATCAAGATTCAGAACTTTGACTGCATTTATCCTAAAACGACGTCTACTTAAGAATGGATGGAGTGGTTTCTAAGAATAGAAAATTAAAGCTAGAAGGAATACCTGGAAAGCCTTGCTGACGTTCCTGACTCCTTGGTTATCAACTCTGTTGAGGTCCCCGGTAATGGTTGAGCGCGCGGTTGCGCAATAGATAATCTTGCTGCAGCCTGACACGGCCGATTGCACAGCCAGAGGATCGCCAACATCGCCAACAGCGATGTCCACCGACCTGGGAAGCATGTCGATCACCTCGGCATCGTCCCTTCTAACTAAAGCCTGTTGCACAATGGTAAATTTATCAACTCGGTTGCCAATTTGCCATTAATGGCGAACATGACGGTGAAGAGGAAAGGGAGAGTGAAGAAGGAGGAGGAGGCGTGCGCGCGGGGGAAGGAGGACCTTGACATTGTAGCCTCGGAGCATGAGCTTGCGGACGACGATGCGGCCGATGCGGCTGGTGGCGCCGACGACGAGGACGGTGGTGTCCTGGGCGCCGGGGACGGTGAACTCGCACATGGGCCCGCCGCGGCTGAGCACGGCCTGCTCCGCCTCGGCGAGCGCCTCGGTGGCCGACGCGCTGGACATCTGGCCCAGACGCGAGAACTTGCGCCACACCTCGTCGAACAGCTGCCGCGAGCGCCGGCCCAGCCCCACGGGGCTCACGGCCATGACCTCGTCCAGGTCCAGCGAGGCCGCCCGGGTCTCCTCCTCCGCCTTCCTCTTCACGGCCGCCGCCTCCTCCTCCTCGGCCTTCCTCCTGGCCTCCTCCTCCGCCGCCTCCTGCTGCAGCGCGGCCGCCGACCTCTTGCCCTTGCGGGCGCGGCGCTTCTTCCGCGTGGGCGCGTTGGCGTCCGCGCCGTTGGCGGCACCGAGGACGGCCCCATCGTCGTCCTGCTCCTGGTCCGGCTCGGACGCCACCGCGGCCGCCGGCGTGGGCTTGGCCGCGAAGCAGCACGCGCCGCCGTGGTAGCGCGGCCTGGCGCGGGACGGGGACGCGCAGTGTGTGCTGTGGAACGAGGCGATGATCGTGGCCGCCCCCGCCGCGCCGGGGGGAGACACGGCAGCGACCATGGCCGCCGGCGACTGTTAGCTAGCTAGCTCGGGCCTTGGACGAGGAGCGGCAGCAGAAGCTCTGCTCTCTTCCCTGTTTGTATTTACCCGGTATATTCCGTGACCACTCCCGGGCCGCGCAGGCAGATAAAGCGGGGCAGGGGAGGCAGCGGCCTGAGTGGCGCTCCCGCCCCGGGCGCCATTTGTGGCTGCGGTTGCGGGCCGAGTTCCCGGTGGAGCCCACGGCGCAGAGACAGAGGTCGTGCGCATGGGCGCGCGGCAAGTGTCGCCGTCGCGGGTGGGTGACTGGCGCCCCCGCTTTGCTACTATTTCATACTCCTACTGGATAGGGGGAGGCGTGGCCGCGTGGTGGCGGGTGGCATGGCGCGGCGACGTGGCTATGCCGAGTTCACTTGCCCCCATGCCGCCTCTTCCATTCCGTGCGGGACTACTGTGTTTCTCAGCCAGATGAGGCCAGATCAGTCAGCCATCCAAGTCCAACGAGATGGCGTGGACACGCCCAAAGCCTCCAGGAATCTGGATAATCCTGACCGAGCTCGGGAAACTCCCGTCGCAAATAGAGATGCAAATGCAATGCAATGCAATGCAAGACTATTTTTTCCAGCACGCCACAAGCAGGGCAGGAACCGGAGACCAAGGGCATGAGATGCCACAATTCAGTCAGACATTCTTTGTACTGTATATATATATAAAGATCCATCCTACACAGATTGCAGAATGCAGGGGCTGGAACTAATAATAAATAAATGAAATAACTGATATCAACCATGTTCTGTTCTGTTCTGATCTGTTTGTTCCTTACAGGTGTTCTCTGAACCGAGACAACAACAACAAAAAAACCTTTCGACGCCAAGTATGGCCTATTTTGCACATGTATAAGGAGCCGTCCAAAATCCTATCGTACATGAGCAGGCTACTACAGAACAAGACCGACACAACAATACAGTATAAGTTACCGACGGCAAGACCATCGATCGGTATGCTGAGACAATTGTCAGCATGGGTGCTGGGACCGAGATGTTTCATCTCCAGTATAACTCATCTTTCGCTCAAGCTCGCCCGTCCAGAGCTTGTCCTTCGGGCTTGAGACTTCATATGTACTGTTTTGCTGTCTTCTTTCTATAACAGTATACCTGTGTGTATACCTGGCTTCACTAACTCCTAGCAACTTCTGCGGCTCTCTGCCTCATCATCTCGTTTACGGCGGCCCTCCTCCTGGATTCAGACTGCTGCTGCGTCCATCTTAGATGGGCTTTGAGATCCCTGTGGTGTTCAAGCAACCCGATATTACTCGTCTATTCCAAGAGGAAATGGCTCAAACACTACGTATGTAGGTACATATAAGCGGTGGTGCGAGCGAGAGGGATATTAATTACCTGCATCTCGGTATGGTACACTTTGATTCTTTGCAAGTTCGGGCATGGAGCTGAAGCAGAGACCACGTCCTTTGGCAAAGTGAACAGCCTCCGGCTGCCCGTTGCTGGCACCTCGTTGCATGACCGAAGAGTCCCTTAAGTCTTCGGCAATCAGGATACTGGCAATTAGCGGTGCGACATTTATGCGCATGGACCAAAAGGTCAAGCATTCGCCGTGCCTGCACAACCACAAAAAAAAAAATCATCTTAGATTAGTTTTAAGATCGATTCCTTCATGGACTAATCTAGAGAATGGATAGCACATACTGGTTCATAGATAACCTAGTCCATAGAGTAAACCATAAATCACAACCACAGCGCCAGCAATACACAAGTTGCCAGTTAAGGCAGAAAGGATAACATATGGTATACACAAACTGACAGCACACGAAGTGGACCAATATGGTTTTCAAGGGAACAAGTGGACTAGTATTGGCATTAGACTAAACAATAAAAAAACAATAAAAAGGTATGGAGTGTTACCAAATTAAAAGGCAGCATACAAAAAATGTATGTGTTGCGATATATTTTTCAGCATTTAACTTACAGAGAATATAAATTACCTGCTGAATACGCATCTGGCGAGCTTCTTTATTTTGAGCATTACGGTCTACACATGGGTGATTTGTTAACTTGTGACGATGGTTGGCACCTCCGTCTTTATTGTAACATCCTGTGCACACATCAAAGTCTGGGCATTCTTCACATCGCCACCCTTGACCAGCTTCAATATCGTAATTGCAGATATTGCATGTGGTAACAAAGGCTGGTGCAGTTGGATTATGAAGGTGGTATAACACCATCATTGAGGAGTGCTTTGCACGGCGAAGTGTGTCATATTGATAGTGATTTCCTTGACAAAGACTCAGGAATGCCTGTCTGGTATCGAAAAACTCACACTCTAAGACATCATCTCTGTCCTTTGTATCTTCAGGCACCCCAACAATGTCAACCTAAGAAAGAACATTACGTAAAAAAAATTGTGGCAATTGCATTGTTGCTTCACTTATATTTGATGAGTTAAAAACTAGAGTAAAAAATCAAGTTTTCCAGAACTTACTGGGTGCAGCACATGCAAATCTCTGCTATTACTTGGGTGCCTCTCCTTTTCTTCAAGCCGTTGCTCTGAATCATAACAACTGCAATAACAAACTCATCAGTAACAGAAACAAGGGTAACAGCTAATATTAGACTAGCTGCAAGCAGATCTTAGAACAATTTATCCATTTATTTATGAAGTTGTGTAGAGATTAGGGAAGCATAGTCACATATCACGAGGATCATGTATAATTACAAAGATACTGCTACCTATATATACACACACATACTTGTCAAATGTGGCATAATTGGTTGCGTTTACAAGTTGCAGCATATATATAGACCCCAACAATCATGTGCATATATATCAAACAGATGTGCCATTTATTGGGTCCATCACATGAAAGTAACATATGCAATGGAAGTAAGTTTACCTGTCACAAATATAAAAACTTTTACACTGGTGGCAGACCCAGCGTTTTCCAGCTACCATAAGAGTAGAGCAGTGACTGCATGAATGCTGCAAATGGACCATGATGAAATCTTCCTTCATTGGGTAAATGGTTTCTCCAAGCTGCACAGCATCAACCAGATGGCTAAGAATAACATGTGACACGACTGAACTGATACATTTTTGGTGCATCAAGAAATAGTGCATTATATAAAACTATACCTTTTGCATCAGGATAGCATCCTTTGAAGCATTCCCACTTAGATCAGTCTGGCCAGCAGCTCTCAAAGCTCTTTTTGTGATAGTCTTCTTTAGTTTCCCCTTCTTCTGCAACTTTCTATCATCTTCTTCTAGGAAAAGCTGGTTGATCATATCTTCTGCAGCTCCTGGCCAATAATCTCCATCAAAATATGGCAAGCGAGCTGCAGTTACTTTAGCCTTGCATTCTTTTGTAGTGATAAAAAAGTGATCATAGAGATTTGTCAACTCGACAACAATACGCTCCTTGACAGCTTTCCGAAGCATAGATAAGTACCTGTGAAGGAATTATTAGTCATATAGGACAGGAATCACAGATGCCACATAAGGTATTCATTATTTTGTAATGCAAGACATTATTTATGAGCATATAATAACATAAAATGCCCATCTAGTGTCTTACCATTCGCGCAGCTTATCAGATTTTGGTGTCTTCTGGATCTCTGGATGGCAATATAGAATGTAATCTTCACCCTTCAAAGGTGGGCAAGCCCATATGTAACAGCTAGTGAATCCCCGCTGCTTACAATACTCAAGATAACCAATCTGTATGAGTATAAAAGTACTGTTATACTGAGAGCAAAAAATATATTCCAACATAACAAAACTGAAGTTTGAGTAAATGGTGGATTTAGGAAACCGTTCACACTCTGCTTGGCATACCTAAGCTTTCTAAAATTAGGAAAAAGAAACTAACTAGAATAGTGAATTACCAGAATTTCATGATAGACATATGTCCGCAAGGCCTCCCCAGACACTGTTTTTACGTCAGGTCTAAAGAATTTGACAGAATCAAGATATGACAGATAAACCCGGCGTTGGTTTGGGTCTGCACATTCTGCACCAAATTCTTGAACATACATGCTAAAGAGGCACACTTCGACACCTTCTATTTTCTGAAATAAGACAATAGCCTGCAAAATATTTGGCAGTACTACAGAGGATGAGAGGATGAATTTATAAAAAAAAATCCTGACAGAAAGAAAACCAAGAATTGCCAAATACCAACATCAATTGATTTTATACTTTAAATGACTGCATTGTTTTCTTACCTTGGATTTGTAAGGGAATTCTGCTGGGTACTTGTCTTCTTGAAAAATCTCAAAAAAACGTGGTTTAACTTCTAATTTCTTGTCCACAGATGAAACAACTCTGACCACAAGTCCATCGGCTCCAGAAACCTGATAAGTGAGAAATAAATAGGAGAAAACAAGCAAAAAAGATATCTCAATTAGAGATTAGAGACTTTGAAAAAATAGATTGGTGAATATAATAGAGGGCTAGTGGCATATATATTCTATTACAGGAGAAAATTGCCCAGAAGTATACTTGAGGCAGTGCTGATAATGCATAACCTAGAACACTAAGATCTCAATGTTAAATCAACTACAAATCTATAATGGTGATGATCTTCCTTACAGAATCCCAGATCAGCTAAATGAACAAGTGTGAACAAATGCACACAACTCAAGCATGATTGAGGAGAAATTTGTTTCACTCCGATGCTACAGCTATTAAAAAAGCCTGCAATAAGATCATTATGCACTAAAAATTGAAATTCTAAAGTGATGCATATTCAATTTTCCTAATGTTTTCTATTGCTTCATTATATATGATAAATCAACTATACTTCAATCAGTATGATGCAGATTACCTATTGTCCAATTCTAACATGGTAAATAACTAAAGATACAGCAAAGCAACAGCGTAAAAATGTCAGATGTTTGTGGTTTACAAAATGTGTCAAATCAAATTCATGAAGCAAACTTAGTAGTATGAGGAGTGAGCACATAACATAGACAGCCAGGACCATATCTGTGAACTATGCCATCATTGTGTATAGATAGAATATGCATCAGGCTTTGTTCGGTTACACCCTCCCCCACTGGGGTTGGCAGGGATCCACGTGGTTTTGACCCACCCACGGTTTGATCCCAACATGCCTGATAAAACCATTCAGTTAAACCTCGCATGGGTTATCCCCCCTGGGCTATCCCCTCCAAACTTCGTAAATTCCGCGTGGGTAAATTCCACGCCTCCCAGTCCATGGAACCAATCCCACCCGAGCGACGAACATGAAACGCTGCACGAGAAAGAAAAAAGGAAAAGGAAAGCCCTCCCAGCCTGACGCCTCTCTCTCTCTCTCTCTCCTGCGATTCAGAGGTGATGGTGGCAGGGACGGCGGCCGCACAGCTGCATCGGAGTCAGCTTGAAGATGATCTGGAGGCGCATCCGCGCGAGCTCGAAGGGGATCTCGAGGTACACAGGTGCGAGCTCGGCGGAGCCCGCAGCTACCCTATCTCCAGCATCCCCTCCTCCCTGAAAATATCCTTGCCTTGGATAAGTTCTTCGTTCACTTCGTTCTCTTCCCTCCTCCCTCTTAGTTATATTGCAGCTCCGCTGCCAAGAGAGAGGTTTAACCGAACAATGAAGTTTAGACAGGGATTGTGGAGGGAGGGATTAGTGGGGATTGGGTGACGGAGTGGGGATCACCCAAACCCTGGGTGGATTGAGTCCACTAGGCGATTGGATCTCCGCCAACCGAACAAGGCCTAACGAGATTATACAGGGAATGCTGAGAGGCACGAGTGGCAAAAAATGCATGATGAGTTGTGCTCAAGTTGAGAAACTCGCTAAAAACATCAATGTGGTGCATTAACTCTTGCCACAGTAGCAACCAATACCTCAAAAGATGCACTTGCAGTAGATAATGGCATAGCAGCAGTGCTAAGAAAGTGCATGTGTGGTTGGCTAGGTTTCAAAAGGTGCACTTGCAGCAGTACAAAACAAGGAATCAAGATAAATGTGGACGGTGGGTTTCAAATCAATTCCATGCAAGGGTCGACTGGCTGCCTTATTCATGATGTTGATGGTAGATTGCTACAGGCAAGAGCTAAGTGGTACCATGCAGTTGCCAGCGCACTTCCTATGGAGGCATTTGCTCTAAGAGTTGGTGTTTGGATGGCTGTAGAGATGAGGAAATAGAAGGTCATCGTCGAGAGCGACTCTCAAGTTCTTGTCAAATTTTGGTCCAATGATGGTGAAGGCAGATCAGAGATTGCCCCCATCATTAAGTAAGTGAAGGAGCTAACTAGAGTTTATTTTAGTTTTCAAAGTTAAGTTTGTGCACAGACCAGCTAATGTTGCTGCCCGCCTGTGTGCAAAAAATGCTTCAGCTGAGCGGCAAAGGTGTGCTTGGATAAATATGAATCCTACCTTATTTTTCAGCCTTCAACATGACTATAACTCTGCAGTTATTCAGTAATGAAAAGCTCCTAATTCAGGGGGGGGGGGGGGGGGGGTACATGAAATAAGAAGGATCTAGCAAAACAAACATTTTAATACAGTCAAATTCTTAAAAACAGAATAAAAATATGCAGGAGCTGCACATCTCTGTTTCTAAGAAGTACACAAGCCACAGATTTCATATTCAGGAAACAGGAACCAAGACATAATAACCAAGAAAAAGGGAACATAGGATCCATAAACGTAAGATTCTCTAAATTGAACAGGCAACACTAACCTCGTCAAAGCTTTTCCCATCACGAATGGCCCGTTCATGTCTCTCTTCTCTGAGCCGTTTAAAGAGCCGTTCTTCTATATGATCACTAAGCACGGTCCTTGGCAGATCCTTAGCCCCAAGAACAGCACTTTGTGGCAAAGGTATACGTAAACCATGTTCTATCTCCTGAACATAGCACTTAGGGCAAGTATATTCTGCATCTTTAGAATCATCCCTTTTGAAATTAAAAAGGGCACAAATCTGATGCTGCCAGCGTTCACATTTGTCACACATAACCCACTGTAGAGCCAATCAATTAAAACAAATCAGTATGAGTTTAGAGAATTCAAGCCTACCAGAGGGAATTTAATGCAATTTAAATGCTTACCCCTTCTTCCGTTTCATCATCGTTCTTCATTTTATGAAGTTTAGCCTTAGGAAATTGATTACCTTCCACCTGAATTGTGGAACTGCGAGCCTCATTGTAACACAGGATACAGAAATTGTGGCAAGTCTCAGCAGCAGCAGCAGTATAGTACGATGCATTTCGTTTTATCCGAGCACCACAAGGAGAACAATAAATTGGTGGAGGCTCAAAATATAGCTTCTCTACTTTGCAAAGCTGGCATATGTTATCATTTTCAGAGTGTTCAATCACTTGATGCTTTCCAGCTTTAGCCTTGCTCTGTCAAATGATGGAACAGAATAAATAGTTTATACTTTGTAGTGCAACAAGCATACAATTGTTTAATATGCTTATTACACTCTGAACAATGGTAATACCAGTGAAACGTGGTTTTAATCAATCTACTTATTTTTTAAAGGAAAAGATATGAAATGTCAGGAGTTAAAATACCGACAGTGAATGAACATTAGTCAAGGCAAAAAGAAAGAAACAGAAATTAGCTGGTTACTGAAAAAACATTCCATGGTTATTGAAACCACTGAAACTATCGATTCATATATGATTTAGTGGATTGAAATATGAAGCAGATCGTGTTTGTAAGTTGCAAGCAAATTTTGTGAATTGTGATTTGTCAACAGTAAATGCATGTGCATTACTACAATCTTTACTGTTAACAAATAGAGAGTTTATTTGTGCTATTGCAAGTACAGCATCCTTCCCAAAATATTTATGTGTCACGTACCAAAAAAAAACCTCTGCTGTAGGAAATCTCACTCAAAATCAACAAGTTACTGTTTTCATATTCATATATTGGTTTGTATGCATTAAATATTTGATAAAACTGTCTGATCCAAAATATATAGCATTTATGACTGGATCAATTTTCTGAAACGAGTTCTTCTTAAACTCCCATATCTAATACATGGACCTGGCAATAATACGAAACTATAGAAGATCAATAGAAAAGGGGATCGTTTGTTCCTAATTTTCCCGATATAATTTGTTTCTTTCTGGTGTTCGGTCTTGCAGTGGGTGTTTCTGCTGCTTTTAGCTTTGTTTCTATCGTTTGGCCATGGCCATTCTGGTAGTCTGTAAGTTCTACCATTCTCTGGGTGTTTTTCGAATACAAATGACGTCCACCAAAGTGCACGTTTGAGCACTTCCGAGCCTGTTCTAGAAAAAAAGAAGTTGAATGGCAATAATTTCTTAAGTCTCAGCCACATTTCTTAGCCTTTAGATCTACTCCCTCCGTAAAGAAATATAAGGGCGTTCAGATCACTACTAGTGATCTAAATGCTCTTATATTTCCTTCCAGAGGGAGTACAACCAACCATCCACATTCCCGCCCCACCCCACATATAGAATTATTTGCTAGATGTGGAATTTAACCAACAAGACAGCATTTGGGTACCCAACTTATTTGCCACCCCCTTAAATCCACCTAATTGTACATAGAAACTGTGCAAAAAGCTATGCAAGCATATTAAAGATCCTTTCAAGGTGAAGAAACATACCTGGCCAACCCAATGCTTTAGACTCTCAGTGTGGTCTTTAATTTGTTCTGGAGTGAACAACTCCATGAGTGAAACACCTTTTATCTTTGGCTTCCCCGATTTGGACACCATGACATCTTTACGACCATTTGTTATGTTTTTAAGATCAATAACATTCTCCTTCATATCGTTGTCGAGCAATAAGTTTTCTTGCTTGACATTAGAGTCTATCACATTCAAAGCACCAAGAATCACATTAGTTCGCATAACGCCTATTTTTTCATCAACCCTAGCGCTGACCTCCTGTTTTGGCACTGTCTTGTTTTTTGGCTTGTGCAAAACTAGTGGGCTTGTTCCAGGAACAGGGGCATGAAGAATTCCATTATTTGATGCACTGGGAGATACATGCTGCAATTTTGCACGCTTTGGTGCCGATTGTTGCTCATCAATGGTTTCAACTACCACCAAGTCAATGTCCATTTTTTCATCAAATGCTCCATTGGTGATTTTCTGAACCATATTCTGCTTAGTAATTACTATAGTCTCGTCACGTTTGTGCTTGTGTGCCTGTTCGGAAGAGCGGCGCAATCTTTCCTTCACCTTGCTGCAAAGAGAACAGTCCTTCTCAATGCAATTCTTATAGTGAGAAGACAGGATCTTTGACGAACTGCAATACCGATATGAACAGATTTTCATTTGACAATTCCTAAAATGCTTCACAATCTCCTGTACAGGAACACAGTATTGAGATTTACAACTTCCTTTAGGAGCTTGACAACCTTCTGCATGCTTCAACATTAGCAACCACCGCAGTTGATTAAGGTGATTTTTCATGCTTTTCGAGTCCTGTTCATTTCGTATTACTGAGGGCTTCAACAATTTAGAATCAAATGAAGTCACAGTACAACCAAGCTGGTGTCCTTTATCTTGTGCCCTTTTCTCTTGACCAAAAGAATCTTGACCCTGCTTTACAATAAATGAAATATTAGCCAAATGGACATACTTTAGAGACTGAAACATGTCGAGTTGTCCCTTCAACAAACCTGATTTTGTTGTGAATTTTGCTGCCGAGGACTGAAAACATAGTGGTTTTGCACTAATTGGGAGTCGGGATGATTAGGCTGCAACTGATGTGGTTGGCGGAGTGGTTGTTCATGCGATAATTGTGATTTACTAAAGCTCACCATGTCTTGTGGATTCAAGCCCTCAGTATTATTGTGATATCGGGGTGGTTGTTGAAATGATTTTGTGGTTGACTGACTTGAAAGAAACTCAGAATTCATTCTTGAATTGGACATAATATTCGCATCACTAATATCTTGATTACTTCTAGCTGTCAAGATGGATGAATTAGTGTCATAGAGACCTCTAGAAACAGCCGTATCAACTGATGCTGCAAAAAGAAACACAAGTTTAATGTTTTGCAGTACTTCGCTAACCAAACAAATCAAAACCAATACAAGCAAAACCAACTAATGATAGTAATTATCATAGTTAAAATAAGAACTACTGCCTCCAAAGATGAGCCACAAGCCTAGCACAGAAAATATTTAAGCTGATACTGAGTAAAAGTTAAAGTCTCTTATATGTTACACATAATAGAGATAGATAAGGCTAAATTTGCAATCAAGTATTATGAGTAGCAGCATATCATAGTAAGATCATAACGATTCGTTGCTTTCTACTTCTTGCATCCCACAATATAAGATGTTATTACAAGCAATATGTGAGTATACCGGTTGTAATATCTTATATTATGGGACGAAAGGAGTAGTATACAAGGATGTGTAATTGAATGTATTTTAGATTTCTAGTGTGACAATATATAGGAATTTTGCTAAAAAAACTACATATATTCTCACATGTATTATTTAACTATGATAGCTAAATCATTGGTAGAAGAAGAGACTTTGGGGGAGATAAATCTCTGCAGAGCAAAGGGAGGGCAGAATCAACTTAAGAAAAATTGTTTACTCATTATTACTTTGCATGCTTACAATGCTTACCCTTACATAGAAGATGGGCCGATAGAAAGCTAAAATTATCTTTCAAAAATAAATTGATACTCGAGAAAAATATTCTTTATCCTAGGAAGCCATTTTCTTAGAAACTAGATAACTTGATTGACCAATAAGACCTTCCCAATACTGACTATTGGGCCACTGACTTGATGACGCCTGAACAGCATGTCCTACGGTACCATGTAAGAAGGTATGCTATAATACAGCTGCACTTGCGTACTTAGATTTAATGCCACCAAAATTATCTTGACAAGGAATATCATTCTTGTATAACAGCTTGCATGTGTTTATACAAAACTGAACAAAAGTAAACTTACATTTTTTTCATACTACATGAAGAAGTTTCAAATAATTTTATTCTTTCTTTTCTGAAAATGCATTATTGAGATGGAAATCAGATTCCAATATATGCCTTTAGCAGAATCTTAATGAACGAAGTTTCAGTGTGGTCACTACAAATTAGCATAAACTGTCAAACAAAATGATATAGAGGAGGGAGTTCTATAAGAAACAACAGGCATACTTGGTGTTCTCTGTGGAGCGTGAGCATTAAACTGTTGTTGAGACATACTATTGCACGAACTGCCATAAGAAGATAGGTTAGCAAATGCTTCTGATGGCATATTTCTGTTTAATAGCTGCATTCTCGGCCTCTGTGTGTCCATTCCACCATTCTGCGTGCTTGGATATACTCCAGAACCAGCATGGCCCTCAAGGTGGTGAACAGGATAGCAACCTTGATTGTTACCAAATGGCTTCTGTTGCTGCTGCATTTGCGGCACAACATTCGATTCCACATTAAAGCATCCAACTTGACTTGAGTACTCAGAATTAGCAAGCAAAGTCTGTTGGTTGCTAAATCCTGGAGTGGGGATCATATGATTAACGTGTCGTTGCATGCTCTCTGAAGTCGTCGCCATTGAGAGGCTACTGGTGGTAGAATTTAGTGGGGTATTGGTGGATGGGTTTTGATACCCATTATACATGGAACCTAAGACCAGAGATAGAAAGTAATCAGTAGCAGCATATGAACTACATATGAGAGAAAGAATGAGCATATGATATCTCTATAAACATAAGCCAACAAAAGTTATTCATACCTGCACTTGAGTTATCAGTTGTGGTTGTGGTGTCCATCACATAGGGCATTACAGAATTCCCATTTGCACACTGAGACATACCAGGTGTTGGAATCATTGTGACATGGTTGGAGGAAGGTGCTACCTGGCCCAACATTTGTTGACGTTGCTGACCTTGGGCCGAAATGGTCCGAAACGCATGCGCCAAATTTTCTTTAATCGATTCCTTAAACATCTTAAAGTAATCAGCCTGCTCACAAAAAAAATATTAATGAGATAGAGGGTGGGGTAAAGAAATGACCAACAATGAAAACATTAACACGGTAAAGCCAGAATTGTTAATAAAGGAAATGAAAGCGGAAGTACTAAATTGCCTTTTCTTAGCACATGCAAGAAAACAAATTACGAATTTGGGCAAGAATTTGGGGGAAGGGGAGGGGGTAATTTCTCAGTCTTTATTCCTCCTCGCCAATATGTGGATCATAGGTCCAAGTATCGGCGATGCAGTGGCACGTCCTCGAGGACAGCTCTTCGCAGTTGAAATCTTCTTCATATTTAAAGTTAAAAAAAGCAAGACAACGTTGTTTCATAGTGACAAACAACGTTTAACTGGCCAATGTTTTTTCTGCATTCACAAGATTTCTGATGGCGCTGAAATCCCCCAACTTTCAACTGAATTGGAAGTTGCATAAATCACATTTTCGTGGAATGTTCTATGTTGGACACCTGTACCACATCTCAAGTCCACTTCTCTAGCCGAGTGGCACAAGATTTCTTTATTGCTTTCATTTGAATTAATTAAACCCATAAAGTAGTGATTGATGGGAGGTGCGTGTATGATGATCCTGATGGCTGAGAGAAGGTCAAGTGTATTGCGATTAAGCAAAGAGAAGCACGAGGGTGCACCTCTGGCACCAACAGATCAAAAGCTTACTGGGTCTTTTTAACTTACATAGGGGCTAGCATTTAGTGAACAAGGGTGTGGGCTTTAGATAGCATGGAGACATTAGCTTTTGGGATAGTCCTGGCTATTCTGTACTGTGCGGAAAATACAAATAACCAGAACGCTACTGAATGGTAGACTGCTCTAGAGTGACCACAGCCAATTGAATGGCAAGCATGCCACACATTTTGAGTGTCCTCAGAATAAAGTATCATTTCATTCTTTCTCAGCCATGCAATGCTTTTTTTGTGTGTGTGTGTGTGTGCCTTAAAAAATGAATGATTCAGATTACCTTAGTCGGATGCGCCATGAACATAGCCACTTCAAGCCGCTTTGCAAGGTTCGTCATGTTTGGCATCATTCCAGGAGATGCACTCCTCTTTGCCATAATAATCTCTAATCTGGCAATGTTAAATTAGTGTTAGTTAACATCAATAGTTCAAGCTTGTGGTTCAAATGCAAATTCTCTGCAAAGAAGTTCTTTGGTTCGACTATCATCAACAACTAAACATGAGTTATTGCACCAGAACCAATCGAGAAGTGGATTTGGTAACAAGTAAAAGCTTACATCCTCTGAAGCATGGTTTTGCGCATGTTTACAAACTCAGGATCCGCAGCAGGGTGCCCCGAAGCGACCTGCCGCTGCTGCTGTTGCTGCAGCATCCCGTGACCACTGCCCGGATTCATCTGTGTGGTCTTCCCGGACAGGTTTGACAGCTGCCCCAAATTCATCTCGTCCACAAAATGGGCTTCAATTTGTCGCCGTCATCAGCCTCTGATGAACAGATGCGGCTGAACACAGCGGCCAAAATAACACCGCGTTAGCAAACTTTATCAGCAGCACAACGCACAGCAACGTAAAAAAGTACATAAACAAGGAGAGCAAGTTCCATCCAACTTCCAAAGCAAGACCCGGCCCATTTGATTCGCGCGCAGCAACACCACAGCCTCTGCCGCGCGATGCGGGCGGCAAAGGCAAAACTCATGGAGAATTAAACTGGCATAAGCAGCGCAAAGCTGCCCGTAGCACCAGACACGACGCCGCAATGCGAGCACTGCCACGCGGGGTCAACCGAGACGGGCACGGATCCCGCGCGCGATCGCCCGGGGGGAAAGAGAAATGCGAGGGGCCGAATCGAGCCGCCACGCAGCGCGCGAACCGGCGACCGACTAATCGAGCTACGCGGCGAGAGGATTCGATCGAGTAAACCTCGGTTCCGCCGATCGAGGGGCAGGATCCGCGCGGAGCAGAGCTCATTCTCCGTCGGAACGGCGAAAATCGACGGAGGGGCTAGGGCTTGCTTACCGTCGAAGGAAGAGGGAGTCGAGCCGGGGCCCGAATGGGATCCCCGCTTCCGCGCCGGCGCGGTCGAGCCGGGGCGGGGAGGAGGACGCGGCCGAGGGCTGGGCGGCGGGAGGGCGAAGGAGGGGTTCGGGGCCCCGTGCGGGCGAAGGAGGGAGCGCGAGAACTTGAGACGAGGGGCGAACGGGAGGGGGGGCTATGAGTCGGGGACGGGAACGGGAACGCGTGAGGCGAACGGGAACGGGAAGAGGACTGGAGCCGCGCTTTGTTGGTGGGCCAAAAGGAAAATCTATGTATGTATCTCCCGTTTCCTCCCAAATTCGGAAGCGTGGGGCCTCCGAGTCCCCAACGGATGAACATCTCCCCCCAAAATTCTCCCTCATGTTTCCTCCCAAATGGAGAGGCAGGCTTCTTGCTGCTTGGTTCTTTCTTTATATGTTGATTGGACCACTTCTTCTTGTTACGGTGATTTTCATCTCATCATTATCGCTTCGTGTCGTCGAAGACCGATCGCCTCTTACTGTAGTTGCTGACAAGTTGTTGATTGATCTTTTCTCTTTTGCGAATTCTTTATTTCCTAGGTGTTGCTTGGCTTGTTGATCTCAGAAATCGTGGTGGATAAGTTATTACCTAGCTTGTTGTTTTCGAAAGTAGTGGCGGCCACGTTATTACTTAACTTTTTTTCTTTTCTTTCAAGATGTTACTTGGTTTATCACTTTAAGAAGAAACGGTGGCGTAGCCGGATTGTAGAGCAAACAACATTGTAGAGGAGGTTGTGTACTAGTGCGTAAATACCACTACCTATTGAGAGCCAACATAATTATTTTGTTTGTGTATGGGAATAGGATGTGAGTTGGCCATGCTCATCTCCCTTGCTTCGCCAATGTTGAAAAGAATTATCTCATATAGACGGAAAACAGATGTCTACCTATGGACTAAGGGTATCTTGGCAGTCCCATAAAAAATGTTTTGTAATGATTTGAAGAAATGGACGAGACAAATATGAAAGGAACATGAAAAATACAAAATTGCTCATCATAGGTTCTTTACCTTCTCTCAAGGGTAAACAAGATGCTAACAAGCATCCTCATCATGGCTCTTTTTTTCTTTTGTGATGTGTACTCTTTGTATCCCGATTGTTACTTAGGCCTTCATTCGTTTGTATGAATGGTGGGGGCATTTCATATGATATAGAATTCTTGTAGATTTTTTTCTTTAGAGCCCTTTGATTTGCAAGAATGGATCCCTATTTCTATGTAGGATTCCTATACTTTACATTTCATAGAAAAAATATATTAGCACAAACCTGATGAAAAAAAATGCATCCTATGGATGAAATGACATCTCTTTTCCATATAGGAATTGAGATATCCTATTCTTATCCTTTGAACCTAAAAAACCCGACTTGTAGCTCTAAGAATCCATGGTGGATAAGTTATTACTTGCTTGTTACTCTTGAGAAGTTGTGGCGGACAAGTTATTACTTTGATAAGAAACAATGGCAGTGTCGTGTTGTGGAGAAAACATCTTTGCAAAGGAGGTTGCTTATTAGAGTGTAAACACTACTATGTATTGAGAGCAAACATCATAGTTTGTTTTGTATGTGGGAATAGGTGGCGGCCCAACCTTGCTCATTCCCATAGATTTGTCGATGCTGACAAGAACTATTTCATATAGACGGACGGGCGAATGACTACTTATGGATTAGATATAACTTGTAGGTCGTCGAAAAATAGTTTATAGATTTGCATTGGCTTGGAAAAAATGAACATGACAAACATGGAAAAATACTCAATGGCCCGTCATAGCCTTGTTACCGGCTCCCAAAGGTAAAAGAAGATGCTACAAGGCATACTCTTAATATGCCTAAGCACTCGATGTTGGCAAAACACAATGTCTTGGCCATCGGCGATGATTTAGATGTACTATGTATTCCTTCGGCGACGGTAGCGATACGACAGCAGAGGCGAGAGCAGGGGAAAACAAAGACCAATGAAGAGACGGAGTTGTTTCGCCGCCATTATGGGTGCGTGGAAGAGAGGGGAAGAAAATGAGCGAGAGGAAATAGGGAAAGGAAAAAGTTGATGGACGGTTTAAATATTCTTAGGAACTAGGGTTTCCTTGGTGGCCCTTATTGGGCCAATTATGGCACATAAGGGATAAGATGGCGCTACAAGTTATCTTTCTTGGGGGTGGGGCGCGTGCGAACATGGTCATTTCTCCACGAGCATAGAAGCACAAGGTCGTTGCAACCCCGTAAACATCGACTACATGATGCATAGTTTAAAAATCAGGACGATGACCTAATCGGTCGAGGACATCGAGCGTGCATGTTTCGGCAGTTGCTGGAGGATTAGCACTATAACTGTCGAGACCCCGATCCTAGGTCATAAGAACCCAGCCTGTAACACATCACATCACTTTGCGGCCTCACGCACGGTAAACTCCACAGCCGCCACCTTACCCTGGCCGGGACCGTTTGCGTCTTTTGGCTCACGTATATGAATGTGTCGCTAGCATTCAAACGACAAGAACCCGGGTCGACATGACTAGTTATAAACCCAAGCGATACATCCGTACAGGGACAGGCATACATAACCCAGCAAAGCAGGTGTCGGTCATCAGCGTGAGTAGACGAGTCGTAGCAAGCTACAAGGACTCCATTACACCGCGTGACATTTCCCCGAGGGGACACACACAGCAGCAAAGAAGGATACATGTCGGTCAATCAATGTGTTCCGAGCAGTAGCAAGCTACCAAGGCCCGATGGAAACACAAAGAGGCATTTCCCTGTAAAGAGTACTACTAAAGGCAAACAACTAGGTGTCGAATCCCACACATATAATGCATTTCAAACATACACACATTATGCACGATATGTGTAGATACAACATGGCATCACAACATAACTCTATGACTCAAGCATTTATTAAAGACTCATAAGAGTCAACATAGTATGATATTACAAACAGGGGTCTCGTGACCCGACACTCAAGTCATACAAACAACAAGCGGAAGCAAATCATGTCTGGGTACAGACATCTACTAAAAGTGGTTGGAAGAGCCTGAAAAGCTACTACGACCCTACCAAAGGAGCCAGACCTCTGTTTGGGATTCCCAAGCTATTCCGGTCAACATCAAACACATCGCGTATAACCTTTTAATGAGTCTAAGTATTCTCTGCAAAAACATAAATAAAGCAACCGTGAGTACAAAGGTACTCAGCAAGTCTTACATCACAACTATCTACATATGCATCATGTTTCAATGAAAGGATTGTGGAGTTTGATTGCAGCAAGCCAGCTTTGTCTCTTGGCTAACCTGTATTACGACTATAAGTTCTTTCTTTGAGGTGGGATAGCGCACACGAGTCCACATATTCACCAATTCAATACACCACTATGGATCCACTCCCGTCTCCCTACGAGAAGGCCTTCCATAGCACTCACACTTATCTTGCATGTTTTAGAGTATCCATTTAAATTGTCTATGTACCACGTAATGTTTCCAAGTAGTCCATATCCGAGGACGCGGCTATTCGAACAGATTGAATCACCCTGCAGGGGTATACTTCTTCACACATGCTCCCACCACTTAGCACCATATGCACGTCATGCATCTCGGCAACCTTCAAGCGGAAGCACTGGCGTGGGTGTCGGCCACGACCGTTAACCACACAAGACCCTAGTCCAGGTTTATCGCCTATTTGAGACTGAACCCGCAAGGAAGTCCGGCCGAGGTTTCCTCTACGACCCCAAACGATGTGCGCAGGGTTCCCAAGCCCACCATCCGGGTGCCACTTGGTACACCGTGCCACTGTGTATCTACCGCATAGAAGCCTACCCCGTCGGGCAAAGCTAAACACGGCCGCCAACACTTTTACTACAAACACCAGAAACTAATTGCAACTCCTGGACAGGGATCTAGGCAATTAATAAGCCGAGCGGGGCCATATTTCAGGGCCCAATGCATGGTAGTATCTTGTCTTGGATAACATACACAGAACTCAGTTCTTAAGGACGGTCCCAATGAGACAACCCACCATGTACTCCTACATGGCCTCTCATCGCTACCTTTACCAAATCGGATTCACACTTTTACTCCCACGCTGTAGGACATGAACACAACCATTCCGATTCATCATCCAGATGGATCAGACCCGACACGACTCTAAGCATAGCAGGCATTGTAAACAAGCATGGATGAGTAAGCACAACAAGGCTCAAGCAGTTGCTACTCATGCTAAGTGGTTTCAACTATTTACTGTGACAAAATCAGGTCATGCAAAGGAATGGGTTCAACTACCGTTAACATGTACAATTGAATCGTGTTTGTCCTAATGCAGTAAAAGAGAGCACGAGCGAGAGAGTGGGTTTATTTCAATATGCTCAAGGGGGTTTGCTTGCCTGACACGTCTGAAGATAGCAATGAGTCTTCATCAATGTCAACAATCACATCGTCGGAAACATCGTTTACCGAGAGGGAACAACACCGGCAAACAAGAAAGAACAACAATTACTTCACGGAAATGCATGTGACATCCTCGACTTTTGCAACAGTAATTATTGTAATTAAGCTACAGTGATCAACCGCTAATGATGCCACGTCATCGAATTCCCATCTCAGACCCGCGTTGATTCGAGTCTGTCCGGATCCAAAATTTGAAAGCAAAAGAAAAAGTACTTTATAAGTTCATTACAAATATTAAAAGAATATGTATATGAAAGAGAGATTTAGAAGTATGTATAATAAATTGAAAAAGAAAGTATAATAAAAGAAAGTATTTAAAAAGAAAAATCAGTTAGTGAAAAGAAATTAGAAAGAAAGAAATAATAAAAAAGGCAAAAGGCAAAATAAAACAAAATGAAACAAAAAAAAAAGCAACCCCCCCGGCCCAGCTGGGCCACCCACCGGCCCAACCACCCAAACCCTAGAGCCCCTCCTGGGCGCCGCCACTCTCCCTCCCCCCTCGCTACTCCCTCCCCCCTGCGCCGCCAGCGCCCCCCCCCCCCACGCTCCCCTCGGCCCCACCCCCACGAGAGGCCCCTCCCCACCTCTCGTCCACTCCCCCACCTACCGTCGCCCCCATCCCCATGACCCTGCTCTCTCTCCCAGCGCCCCCTCGACAGAGCCCGTCGCCCCTCCCCTCGGATCCCCACGCCACCATCCCTCCTGCCCCCCTCCCTGGTCGGCGGCCTCTCCTCCTCCCGCCGGCAGCCCCCGTCACGGCCTCCCCTGCCTCCCTGTCCGGCGAGCCCCCTCCCTGGCCGGCGCGCCACCTCCTCCCGCCGGCGAGCCCCTCGGCCTCCTCCTTCCCGCGGCAAGCCCCGGCCCTCCTCGGTCCTTCTTCCCGCGGCGAGCCCCGGCCCCCGTCGGCCTTCTCCCGCTCGGTCCGGGAGGGACCGGGCAGGGAGACATCTCTGCCTCGCCGGATCCGGCCGGCTCCCCCTCGCCGGCACGTCACCACCATCATCACCATCCCCTTCACCACCGGAACCACGACGTCTCCACCGTCACCTTCGTGCGAACTCCGGCTTCATCGGGCCGTCTCGTCACCGTCGGTGAGCCCCTCCTCGGGCTCCTCCCACCTTGTCGATCTCCTCGCCGTCCCGGTTCCGTTCCGGCAAACGGGACCTCGAACCGTCGACGGTAGACTCCGGTAGGAAGGATTGAATATATGGTTCCTCTAGGTTGAGTTGGAGCAGAGAGAGTTCTCTGTCTCTCTGTTAGCAGAGAGGGAGATGAGAGTTTTGAGAGAAAAGAAATAAAAAAAACAAATGATGTATTAGATGCGTATGTATGTATGTATGAGATGTGATGTATGTATTTGCGTATATGGATATTTAGAGGAATACGGTATTTGCACGGTTAGGTATCTAATAAAAAAAATGAGAAAATAGCCTTAGGCCACTTACGGGTGGGGCCAATGCACCCGCTGTCTATGACAGGGAGGCCCCACGCGATAATTAAAAATAATGTTTTATTAAATAAATAAATAAATAGATATTTTAGTTAAATTAATTAATTAACATAATTAGAGTATGACACGCGGGTCCCCCACTAAATTAATCTGATTAAATAATATTTAATCTTAAATAAAACTTGTGCCTATGACGTTCGGGACCCGCAGGTCAGTTGACCAGTCAACTGCTGTTGTCAGCATGACATCGCGATGATGTCATAATAGGATTTTATTAAATCTTTTAAATCTGTTTTTAATTCCTAAATAATTAATAAAACTTTAAAAATTAATATTAAATAATCCGTAAGTCAGATCGAATTAATTTCAACATGAAAGTTGATCAGCAAAGCGAGACGAACCCGGATACACGGTCCATTCGTCTGTCACGTGTCCCTAGCGTGGCAAACATGGAACTTTTCCATCATTTCCAGTATAACCGGTAGTAGCCCGAGACCCGGAAAATATCGTCAGATATTCTTCCGACCCGTCTATGACGGATGTTGCTGCGTTAGCTCATGTCTAGCCTGCATCTTTCCATGTCATGCTTTGTGTTGCATCGGTGCTATTATTTATTGTTTCTTCCCCCTCTTCTTACCGGTAGCCCCCGAGACTGGCGCTGCTGCCGGGTACATCTACGACCCTGCCGATCAGTCCTTTGCCGCAGAGCAGCAAGGCAAGCAAACTCCCCTTGATCATTCCTATATCGCCTATGTCTTTCTTCCTACTGCTTGCATTAGTATTTTGCTACTGTTGTAGTTAGCTCCTATATCTGATGCATAGCCTATTTTTGATGAACTGCTACTTTCAGTCCTGTACTTTAAATATGTTTAGTATAGGTGGAGCAGTCATCCCCTCTGACCCCGTAGTTCAGTTGCCCCGCTTGTTTTCAAATCTCGATCTCTGATCGACGAGCCAGACCCGACACAGCACATTCACCCCCCTTCGTTGTAAGACGTTACAGAGATACTATCGGGTACCGAGGGTGACACCTCACTAAGTACTCCTGATGATATCTCTGTAGTATAGCTAGTCGGTCGTGGTTATCGAGGGTGATTCCTCTTTCACCATTCCCGATGACGCCCCTGTCGTGCAACCCCTCAAGTGTGGGACCCCCGAGGGTGATTCCTCTAAGCCCACCTTGACGGGTACATCGTCCGGAATCCAACGAGGGTGATACCTCGGATTCCCTCGATGTTACAACCACACAGTTACTCGACCATGTTACTGGGATCATTGGTGATTAGTTGTAAGACGGGTGGATTCCCGTGAGACTGTGTTGTTGGCCTAATTAAAATGCTAATGGATTTGGGTATTTGATCTGGGTTAGTCGGAGACCTTTTCGCACTAACCGGCTACGCGGGAAGAATTATGGGTACTCGGCGTCGCGGTATCAGCCGAAGCTTTTCAGATGCCAGCAATGTAGCGGCGCGCGCCCGAGTGGTCCCGAGATGCATCGCGCTTGTGATTAAGGGATGCTAGGACTGACGTCGGCCGCCCACGCCACGTGCAGGAGCGTGAAGGGGAACTGGGCCCATGAACCCTTTGTGCTTAGGATTTAGACCGGCGGGCTGGCCTCTCTGATTAGTCTTAGGTGGGGCTGCGACGTGTCGATATTCCGAGGCCGGGCAGGACCCAGAAAAGTATGTCCGGCCAGAGTGTTATCGAGCGTGACGGGACATGTGGTGCACCCCTGCAGGGATGAAAATTAACTATTCGGATAGCCGTGTCCACGGTTACAGGACGACTTGGAGTTGTGCCCCGATCTTTTACAACTACAATTGTTACTTAACTGGAATTAGTTTGCCTCGGGATTGCTTCCTCGCAGGGAGTCGAGGGAGGATCTTTAGGCGTGACCTCACTTTAATATTGCTGTAACAATATGACTATTAATGTTTTACCCCTGTTCTACTCTCGTCTATTGCTGCAAGACCCTGAAGATGCTAGTCTTCGATAGGACTAGGCCTTCTCTCTCTATTCTCGCATTGCTGCAGTCAGTCCACATATAACCCCCTTCTTTGATACTGATGCATTATTAGAATAGTTCTGATGTAAGACTTGCGAGTACTTTGGATGAGTACTCACCGCTGCTTTGCTCCCCCCTTGTCCCCTTGATCCGTTTGCTGTGACCAGATGATGAAGCCCAGGAGATGGAGGTCCCCGTCGCCGACGACTGCTACCCCGACGGTGCCTACTACTATGTGGAGGCCGCTGATGATCAGGAGTAGTTAGGAGGTTCCCAGGCAGGAGGCCTCGCCTCGTTCGATCGTTGTATCTTTTGTGCTAGCCTTCTCTAAGGCACCCCATGTTTTATGTGTGTACTCAGATATTTGTTGCTTCCGCTGACTCGTGTGTTTATCGAGCTTTCGTATTCTAGCCCTCGAGGCCCCTGGCTTGTAATATGAAGCTGATGTTATTTTATTTGTGTCTAGAGTTGTGTTGTGATATCTCCCCGTGAGTCCTTGGGTTTGATCGTACGCATTTGCGTGTATGATTAGCGTACGATTAAATCGAGGGCGTCACAATGCAACACTATGATGCATGCTCAAGACATGAAATGAAAAGTGGCAGGGCTAATGTGGCTATCATTTCTTAAGGTGAAGCTGGGTTTGAATTAGGATTCAAACATCACTTCAAGCCGGTTATTTTTCTGGATACCCTTTTAATTGATTCGACCTGATGCTCATAACAAATTGTTCCAACATGTATGGAGTTAGTATTTTGAGGTACTGATTTGCATTGACCAATGTTTGGTCATAACAATTGAAGTGGAATTCAAATAAGTATCAATTTCCAACTCCAAACTATTTATTAAATTTACCCTATTCATCATTTTGCCTATTTGGTGTTGTTAACTTTTTCAAACATGCATGAAAATGCCATAATCAGATTCTTTGGATTTTTCCGATCCTTTTTCATATATAAATTATTTTCATTGGACTTACAGATTATTTTCTATGATTTTTAGAAGTTTTAGACATTTCTGGAATTATTTTATAATAGAAAATCAATTACTGCGTCAGCACTGCGTGAGCAGTCAACTACGCCTAGGCCACGTCAAACCTGACCAGTGGGGTCCACTGGTCAGTGACCCAGGTGTTAATCCCACGCTGACCCGCACTAAGTGAGGTTTGACTCGCCAATGGGGCCCTCTGTCAGTGGCTCTAGGGGGTTAGTTAGGCTAATAGGCTGTCCACGTCGGGGGCTACCGGAACCTGGCCGGTGGCGACCACGGGCGTGGCGGAGGCTCGTCGGAGATAAGCTAAACGGCGCTACAGAGGCCCATTTTGCACACGGTTGGCGGCTACAGAGAGCTGGCGAAGCAGCCGATCTGGCAGGGGCATCAGGAGAGGCTAGGGGCGCCGGAGAGAGTGCCGGCGACGAGCTGAAGCGGCGGCTGAAGCTCGGCCTTGTGCGGGTGATGGCTGCAGGGCACGGGAAGGGCAGCTGACGGGCTCAACACGTTCCTGGCGGCTCCAGGAGCTCGATCCCCAGCTCGAGCGCGCGAGAGAGGCACCACAGCGACGGCGACGACATGGCCGGCAACGAGAAGCTCTCGGCCATGGTGGGGAACGGGGCTATGGTGCGGGAGAGCGAGGGGAAAGAAGCAGTGGCTCGGGGGGGTTCCATTTTTGGCATCGGGGAGGTCGGAGAAGCCCGATGGCAGCAGATCGACGGCGGCGGATCTCGGTGACCGGAGATGAAGACGACGATGATGGTAGCGCCAGGGGGGGCTCCGGCTCGATTCTCTCGACGGGGAGGTGCAGCACGTCACGACGAAGGGAATGAGCTGCTCGGATAGGACTAGCAGGGGCCGGAGGCACGGTGGTGAGCTCGAGCCCGAGCTCACCAATGGCGGCAGAAGAAAGAGAGAGCAGGGCAGAGGAGAGGGAGAGAAATGGAGAGGAGGGGAGGAGATCGGGACGGCTCTCCCGAGCCTATCCTAGCCACCAGGTCGGCGGGGAGCCCAGGCAGGCAGGAGGCGTGGCGCCCGTGGCCATGCGCCGTGGCAAGCTTCTCCTCTGCCTTCTGGCAGGAGGAAGAAGACGCCTGAGCCCCTAGTGGGCTGGGCCAGGCGACAGGTAAGCCTTTTTTTCTTCTCTTTATTCTTTTATGTTTCTATTTGCTAACATTTGTGTTGGTTTGAAAATAAATCCAAATCATTTTGCAAAATCCTTATAATATTTTTATGTGGCATAAATATAATTGTCCAATACCACATAATAGTTTCAGTATTTATAAAGCTATATTTTATATATAGAAAATATAATTCCATTTAAATAGTTGTTTGATTAAATCGAAAATCCAATATAAAAAGTTTTTGTGATCCAAAATATTGGTTGACATTTTTATTTCAGCCCGATGTTTTATTGGAAAATCAGGGACATTTCCTTGAATCAATTTGAAGCAATATTTATGTTGCTTGTTTGACAAAAATTTAAATGATGAGGCTTGATCACTCCTCATTTCATTTTCAAAAGAAAAAAAATAGGAATGCATGCATGAGATGCAATGACAAACAATTCTAGGTCTGGGGTTGTGACAACTCACCCCCACGAAACAAGAATCTCGTCCCGAGATTCAGGCGTAGTCGGGAGGAGGAAGAGGGGACACTAAACTATCACAATCTTCACGATCCATTTGCTCCTCCCGAGGACGTTGATTCATCGCACCATGTTGGTCTTGACATCTTTGTCCTTGAGGTCTTCATCTAGCTTGACGACAAAAGAACAGGGAGACGACATAAGATTCGATCTCCTCGAAGATCGAGCAACTCAAGATCAACTCATAGAATGAGACGTAGGAACGTCCCTTGAGCTGAGACACAACACACATAACACGGACGAGGAAATGAGACATATGACAGAGGTTCAATTGGTAGGCAACAAATCCAGGCTTAAAACAGATGCTGGCAAGGTTTCAAAGTAGCGAGGATTAAGTTGCCCTTCATACCACAACGGGGCACCTTAGGAAGGTGACTCAAAGAGTTATTCCCTTAAGTGGCAAAAAGAATTACTTTTGATCCTAAGATCATTGAAACTATCCATACCAGAGTAAGGCAATTCACAATTAATTGTTGGAGGAATTTGAAAGAATGGCATACTCAGTTGGAAAGAAACTGGAGTTATAGGACAACTCGGCGAACGAAAGGCACATTCCAAGTATTACCGAGGATATAACCTAGTGTCCTAGCGTGCTCTCAAGAACTTGAGAATTTCCATATTCATCAAGGTTTACCAACATCCGTGCCAAGGATCCTGGTGACACAACATACTACCATGATGAACAGTGATGGAGGATGCAGATGCAAGGGAAGACAACACTTCCTCAGATTTCACCTTAGCTGTGCCAAGGGAACGAAATATGGTTGATCGACCGAGAGACATTTAGCACTCCGCTTCTAATGTTCTCCTTGATGTACTAGCACAACCCAATTATAGATCATGCTTGATATTTAGCATATCAAGTATAAGTCGGACTTCGGGACTCAAAAGGTCCATGAGGAACAACTTCTGAAATAAGTCATACATAGTCCTCACGGGGAGATGGCTAAGGTTGCTGATACAAGATATTATCATATTATGTCTTCCGGCTAGGTGTGTTAGCCATTACATCACTTTACCGGGTTACATAGAGACCAATATTATAATTCTTGGGGAAGTTCCAACCATTATAACTGCCTGAGATTCAGCTCCGGTTGGTGCCACGATGCTTCAGACTCATCATGTCCAAAAATAAAGTTTGCAACACAAATCGACGAAATAACGTTGTGAGATTCTCAGGAAATGAACTGCGGAAGACAACTCCAAAACATGAGCTGGATCGCAAGACCCATGTGAACACACTGCCCAAGACAACTGTGAACACATGAAAAGTCTTACAACAAAACACTACCGAGTTCTAGTTTGGGAACCATCATTGCGGATGACGAAGCCATGTGCAAGTCCGTCTGGTACCTTCAGGAATGGCACTTACCTTCTTTTCCTTGAACAAATCAATCAGTGGCTTAGTGTGCTAGGAGATACATATGGAGTGAAGATGATCAGTCTATCAAACCATAGAATACTTCGCACGTGCATGATTGACTTGGGATGATTCCGAAGAAACAAATTAACTTTTCTCGAATTCACGGCGGCAACTTGCATCAGATGCACATGAATTAGAGGAATTCACTTCTTACACCTAACATATACCTCGTGCACGAGACACGAAGACAATGTCTACAAAGTTTCCAGCACTAGCTTAATGTCCAACATAGATCATGGAACAATTAGAATGTTGCCGATGGGCTCAACAACAATTCATCAAGATACCCATATAAATGGATTTCCATAACTATGTGAGAAAGATAATGGCATTGGTCAGATCAAAGAATATAATGGTGTATGCTCAGAGAAATCCATGAGTAAAACACCGCTACGAAAATCTTTGGTTCTGAGTTTGATTTGACGATAGCCCATGCTCAAATCAAAATTGAACAAGATAATATATGCAACAATTGATCACACGAATCAACCGATGAAAATATCATCTTTCTTCAGACTCACACAACAAAAAGATATCCCTTTTAAATGAGCTGAGTTTAGGCGAAGCTTTTATCTTCCAACTCTCCAAGTTGTTGTTTAGCTTAACCAACTAGCTCGGGGTATCCAATACGGATTCTTGGAGAAGGGGTTGGTTTATAGAAAAATCAACTTGATCACGAGCTCTATCATAACAGTCAGGAAACAACCTGGTAATACTTCCGAGAAGATATTCCGAAAATCATGAACCACCGATATATTATTAAGCTCGGGAACAATCTCGCTTTTCAGGGCAAGATGATGTGATCAATAGAACGAGGTATTGACAAAATCCTAACTCATTGATCGAAAAGTGCTCCATGAACCATGGACTAGGTAGCACACTCAATCTTAGGATGACGATTCAATCACCATCACCATAAGAGTGAAATTATTGTCCATTAACTACTAAACAATGGCATCGCTAGGAGTATTCAGTTCACACATCATGGTTCACTTGTCGATATTCCGGTTACAATCAACACGAAAACCGAGGAATGAACAATGATAGCGAAAAGTATCACTACATCAAGAGCTCATAAGAGATGGTGCAATTCTCACGACATTCTTGACAAAAGAAGATAATACTCCAAGATAGAACAGAACAAAACCCAGATTGACATTTTGATCTCCGGATTACAACTACTTTGACCCAATCCAAGAAATGGATGAGGTACTGGAGTTTGCTTCTCCCAGTCATTCGAGAATAGAACAACTTGACAGACCACGAAATAAAAGACATTAATGACACGAATGCACAACTATTATTGACTACCCTCTCATGGATGAAGGTCAGAATACAACTAGATAGGGCCAACTCAAGAGCACATGGTTTCTTGAGTTGTGGATGCATGAATTAGCATGTCGAACGAGTTCAACATAATTCTTCCAGATAATTCATGCAGAAGGGCGGAGTAGGCAGAATCACAATATGGAGTAGAGAACTCATCACGAGCACTCTTGTTATGATCTTTAATTCACGGAGAACTTCTGCCAAAGATGATTCATGGTGTTGGAAGAATGATATACCATGAACCTTGGGAACTACAACAAGGTTACTAATCATTCTAGAGGAACTAGCAACACTATCAACAGAGATAAGCAGAATGATCATTGGATTCAGAGACCCAAAAATAGAGTACCTACAAGCTATTTAACATCATGAGATGTTTTTCGAAAATGATGGCCAGAACTATCGCACTGGAAGACATACCACACATCTAGACTATTGGGTAGTTTTCGGAGTAACATGTTTTCCTAATGCTTCAACAAAACATCGAGGTAATAAAGTACCTCAACACAATTATTAGTGTGCTTTGTCTGGCCAAAAGACATTGGGAAAAAGGAAGGAATTTGCATTCGCATCAGACTATTTGGGAACTTTGGAAAACTCGGACAGCATAACGGCTGTACGGGCATGAAATATGAGGCAACCTGCAAGAAAACTAACAACATAACAATTGAATTCTTATGGAGACACTGATCCAGGAAGACAACAAATTTTCTATAAGTCTCCAGCATGGTAACTCGTCATCCTAATGAATAGATGAGAAAGCCTAATTCTTAAACCCCGTAGAATAAAGAAGAGGGTGACTCAGAATAAGAATGACACAAGGAAAGGAGTAAAAAGAGCCTTACGTTCCCTTCCACAAACAATTCCCTTATATAACTAAGGCCTTGTTCGGTACCCAGGTATTTGGACCTTATCTAGAGTATTTTACAGGCCCGGTAAAAAATCCCTGAGATTCCCGACAGCCCGTTCGTTACTCCGGTATTGGACCGGCCCATCCCCAAATTTACACGTTGAAACCCTCGATACCCGTGCACGAGCAGACGCGAGCTGCCCCTCGCGAATTTCCTCCCTCCGCCGTCGCCCCTTCGCACCTCTCCACCGTCGCCCCCGCCGCCTGCCCCCTCCGCCGTCGCCCCTTCGCCCCTCTCCACCGTCCGCCCTCCGCTCTCCGTCGTCCTCCGCTCTCTGTCGTCGGCCCTCTGCTCTCCATCGTCGGGCCTCCACCCTCTGTCCGCCGTTCGCCGGCTCCGTCCAGGCCTCGTCAACCCCTGTCCGTCGGTCCTGCCTCCTCAGCCCCTGCCGCCTCCGACGCCAGAACTCATTACTCCGGTAACCTGGCGTCTTCGCCGGTAAGGGCTGGTTCCATCTCATCCCTCCCCTCTCCTCCCCCTTTTCTAGGGTTCGCCGGTTCCATCTCATTTGATTCTTGCTATGATAGTGTTGCTTGATTTTGGCATTGACTGATTGGATATGATAGTGTTTGGATCAAAGCCCAGGTTCCAATTCCTAGTTATTTCAACCATTATAGCGTCCCAAGTTATTTTCAATCTTCTAGCTGATGAGACTAAATCAAGTTTCAGTAACTCACAGTTTGTACATAACCAAAACAAAGGAGACGGACAATGCGATAGCATTATGGCAAACAATTTAAGTAATTATATTTGCTGATGTTCTTGTTTATCCCGAAACTAAATGGTTTTACACTAGTTAAAAGCAAGGGAGAGGTATAGTTTTGCGTACATTCTATGATGTAATATGAACTAGTTAAAAGCAAGGCAAAGGTACGTGTGAGGTTATGGATATACTGAGATCAATCAACGGTAGGAGGATACTGTGACTGTAATATGAGCTTACTCGTGTTGGTTCTGTGAGCTCCTCTGCCTTTTGTGTTTGGCAGTGGCTTGTGATCAAGATGAACACCTGTAAGTTGGTTCTGTAGTGAAGAAACTGATGTTAGGTACGTATGAGGCAGGCATCCCACA
The DNA here is from genome assembly GCF_904849725.1 of Hordeum vulgare subsp. vulgare. NCBI lineage: Eukaryota > Viridiplantae > Streptophyta > Magnoliopsida > Poales > Poaceae > Hordeum > Hordeum vulgare. Next base: position 563,220,789 of record NC_058524.1, on the reverse strand, counting down.
ATTGGGTTGTTGTTATATCGCAACTAGGAGTATTAATTTCTCCGTCGTGATGGTTATCCTCTCTGACAGTTGACTCAGCCAGGAAAATGTTCAATACTAATACTAGTAGTACATTTCTTTCTCTCTGAATGTTTGGTTTTCTAGGAATCACACCTCCTGCGTGGAGCTTAAGCGTGTGCCCCCTCGCTTTCACATATTTTTTGGTTGCTTGCCAGCGACAAACCTCTGACAGACAGAGCAAACTAACACTACTATAGTTATCTATTCTCTTCTGAGCCTGCATCCGTACATTCACAGCTCATATTGCAGTCACACTTGTTCTTGTTTGCTGTAACTGTACAGCTCAAACTCATTTCTTTGGCTTCATATTAGCAGTTCAAATTTTGGACAATTTGCATAGTAACTCATGTAAATACTTATTTACCAGAAACTCTGATCCACATTCCGTAATACTAATAGTCACCTGATCAATGTGAGGAACCTACAGAAAATTAACTGTTGCTCCAGAACATCAGCAAATACAATTACTTAAGATGGAGCCAAACATTAACTGTTGTTCATCAAGTGAGGAAATTATAGGAGCTGGGTAGCTGAAAAATCCGTGAATTTGTTTTTTTAATCACAGAAGATGCTACATATTTACATGTCGACACATGCTTTCTCAATTATGTTGTTGTTTTGTAGGTACCTGAGCCTTGGTTTATAGTGGGAGTGACCCACATCGGTTCTGGGTATTCTTATTCTGCTGATATGTGGTCGTTCGCTTGTATGGCAAGTAGATCTGTCTGTAGCAGGTTTACATAATTCTGTTGTATAATGGTTTACATAGATGTGTCTGCAGCAGGTTTACATAATTCTGTTATATAATGGTTTACATAGATCTGTGTGTAGCAGGTTTCATTCTCTACGTATATATTGTACCAGATTAATTACTAAAAGTGGCATCTCTCTTTGATTGATCTCAGCAAAAGTGTATCTTATGCTAATAAGCTTCTCTTTTCAATCTGACCACATTTTGTTAGAGACCATACACATGTTTGGTCTACCTCATGTCCTCATTAGTTATCTGGTTATATTCTGCATGATTTGAGTGGTTGTGGTAGACATTTACTCTTGACATCTCTGTCTTGCACGAGGATGCCAAGGATTGGGCCGTTGATGTGCTCACTAATGCATTTACTAGAGCGGAAGAGAGTGCTAAGCGAAAATGATTCAGAAGAAAGGCACTTTGAAGTTTTGTTTAGAGGAAACACTGTGGGGTTCTTTCATAATGATGCATTATCACTTTTGCAAAAATGTGTCATGACTGTGAGACTATTGTTGCTATGATGAGATATCCGAAAAGATCACATTTTCATTTTGATTATCCAATTATCTTTGTGTTTGTTGTGTCGTTCTGATTTGTGCTTTGTTGTTGCCGTTGGCACAACTGACCAGATTGCTAAAAGATTTGATTTTTATTTTTCATCTTATCACAATGTAGGACAACTATTGCAACTTGTGCTATGTTGTTGTATCAACACAGGAAACTAAAAAACTCTAGTACCAAACAAGACCTGGGGTGGGGGATTAGTGGGGAATTGAGGGGATTTGGTGGAGGGGAGAGGACCACCAAATCCCCTCCAATCCCCAAGCCTATTGGGTGTTAAAAAACACCAGTACCGAACAGAGCCTAAAGAGTTGCTAGACTCAACATCGACCAGTTTGGCTTGGTCATCCTACAGGAAGTCAAGCTCTGATACCAAAGCTGTCGGGACCCCGATCCTAGGTCATAAGAACCCAGCCTGTAACACATCACATCACTTTGCGGCCTCACACACGGTAAACTCCACGGCCGCCACCTTACCCTGGCCGGGACCATTTGCGTCTTTTGGCTCACGTATATGAATGTGTCGCTAGCGTTCAAACAACAAGAACCCGGGTCGACATGACTAGTTATAAACCCAAGCGATACATCCGTACAGGGACATGCATACATAACCCAGCAAAGCAGGTGTCGGTCATCAGCGTGAGTAGACGAGTCGTAGCAAGCTACAAGGACTCCATTACACCGCGTGACATTTCCCCGAGGGGACAGACACGGCAGCAAAGAAGGATACATGCCGGTCAATCAATGTGTTCTGAGCAGTAGCAAGCTACCAAGGCCCGATGGAAACACAAAGAGGCATTTACCTGTAAAGAGTACTACCAAAAGCAAACAACTAGGTGTCGAATCCCACACATATAATGCATTTCAAACATACGCACATTATGCACGATATGTGTAGATACAACATGGCATCACAACATAACTCTATGACTCAAGCATTTATTAAAGACTCATAAGAGTCAACATAGTATGATATTACAAACAGGGGTCTCATGACCCGACACTCAAGTCATACAAACAACAAGCGGAAGCAAATCATGTCTGGGTACAGACATCTACTAAAAGTGGTTGGAAGAGCCTGAAAAGATACTATGACCCTACCAAAGGAGCCAGACCTCTGTCTGGGATTCCCAAGCTATTCCGGTCAACATCAAACACATCGCGTAGAACCTTTTAATGAGTCTAAGTCTTCTCTGCAAAAACATAAATAAAGCAACCGTGATTACAAAGGTAGTCAGCAAGTCTTACATCAGAACTATCTACATATGCATCATGTTTCAATGAAAGGATTGTGGGGTTTGATTGCAGCAAGCCAGCTTTGACTCTTGGCTAACCTGTATTATGACTATAAGTTCTTTCTTTGAGGTGGGATGGCGCACACGAGTCCACATATTCACCAATTCAATACACCACTATGGATCCACTCCCGTCTCCCTACGAGAAGCCCTTCCATAACACTCACACTTATCTTGCATGTTTTAGAGTATCCATTTAAATTGTCTATGTACCACGTAATGTTTCCAAGTAGTCCATATCCGAGGATGCGGCTATTCGAACAGATTGAATCACCCTGCAGGGGTATACTTCTTCACACATGCTCCCACCACTTAGCACCATATGCACGTCATGCATCTCGGCAACCTTCAAGCGGAAGCACTGGCGTGGGTGTCGGCCACGACCGTTAACCACACAAGACCATAGTCCAGGTTTTTATCGCCTATTTGAGACTGAACCCGCAAGGAAGTCCGGCCGAGGTTTCCTCTACGGCCCCAAACGATGTGCGCAGGGTTCCCAAGCCCACCATCCGGGTGCCACTTGGTACACCGTGCCATTGTGTATCTACCGCAGAGAAGCCTACCCCGTCGGGCAGAGCTAAACACGGCCGCCAACACTTTTCCTACAAACACCAGAAACTAATTGCAACTCCTGGACAGGGATCTAGGCAATTAATAAGCCGAGCGGGGTCATATTTCAGGGCCCAATGCATGGTAGTATCTTGTCTTGGATAACATCCACATAACTCAATTCTTAAGGACGGTCCCAATGAGACAACCCACCATGTACTCCTACATGGCCTCTCATCGCTACCTTTACCAAATCGGATTCACACTTTTACTCCCACACTGTAGGACATGGACACAACCATTCTGATTCATCATCCAGATGGATCAGACCCGACACGGCTCTAAGCATAGCAGACATTGTAAACAAGCATGGATGAGTAAGCACAACAAGGCTCAAGCAGTTGCTACTCATGCTAAGTGGTTTCAACTATTTGCTGTGACAAAATCAGGTCATGCAAAGGAATGGGTTCAACTACCGTTAACATGTACAGTTGAATCGTGTTTGTCCTAATGCAGTAAAAGAGAGCAGGAGCGAGAGAGTGGGTTTATTTCAATATGCTCAAGGGGGTTTGCTTGCATGACACGTCTGAAGATAGCAATGAGTCTTCATCAATGTCAACGATCACATCGTCGGAAACATCGTTTACCGAGAGGGAACAACACCGACAAACAAGAAAGAACAACAATTACTTCACGGAAATGCAACACTATGATGCATGCTCAGAAATGAAATGAAAAGTTGCAGGGCTAATGTGGCTATCATTTCTTAAGGTGAAGCTGGGTTTGAATTAGGATTCAAACATCACTTCAAGCCGGTTATTTTTCCGGATACCCTTTTAATTGATTCGACCTGATGCTCATAACAAATTGTTCCAACATGTATGGATTTAGTATTTTGAGGTATTGATTTGCATTGACCAATGTTTGGTCATAGCAATTGAAGTGGAATTCAAATAAGTATCAGTTTCCAACTCCAAACTATTTATTAAATTTACCCTATTCATCATTTTGCCTATTTGGTGTTGTTAACTTTTTCAAACATGCATGAAAATGCCATAATCAGATTCTTTGGATTTTTCGGATCCTTTTTCATATATAAATTATTTTCATTGGACTTACAAATTATTTTCAATGAGTTTTAGAAGTTTTAGACATTTCTGGAATTATTTTATAATAGAAAATCAATTACTGTGTCAGCACTGCGTCAGCAGTCAACTACGCCTGGGCCAGGTCAAACCTGACCAGTGGGGTCCACTTGTCAGTGACCCAGGTGCTAATCCCGCGCTGACCCGCACTAAGTGAGGTTTGACTCGCCAGTGGGGCCCTCTGTCAGTGGCTCTAGGGGGGTTAGTTAGGCTAATAGGCTGGCCACGTCGGGGGCTACCGGAACCTGGCCGGCGGCGACCACGGGCGCGGCAGAGGCTCGCCGGAGATAAGCTAAACGGCGCTACAGAGGCCCATTTTGCACGCGGTTGACGGCTACAGAGAGCTGGCGAAGCAGCCGATCTGGCAGGGGCATCAGGAGAGGCTAGGGTCGCCAGAGAGAGTGCTGGCGACGAGCCGAAGCGGCGGCCGAAGCTCGGCCTTGTGCGGGTGATGGCTGCAGGGCACGAGAAGGGCAGCTGACGGGTTCAACACGTTCCTGGCGGCTCCAGGAGCTCGATCCCCAGCTCGAGCGCGCGAGAGAGGCACCACAGCGCCGGCGACGACGACGACATGGCCGGCGACGAGAAGCTCTCGGCCATGGTGGGGAACGAGGCTACGGTGCGGGAGAACGAGGGGAAGGAGAGGGGAAAGAAGAAGTGGCTCACGGGGGTTCCATTTTTTGCATCGGGTAGGTCGGAGAAGCCCGGTGGTAGCAGATCGACGGCGGCGGATCTCGGTGACCGGAGATGAAGACGACGACGATGGCAGCGCGAGGGGGGCTCCGGCTCGATTCTCTCGACGGGGAGGTGCAACACGTCATGGCGAAGGGACTGAGCTGCTCGGATAGGACTAGCAGGGGCCGGAGGCACGGTGGTGAGCTCGAGCCCGAGCTCACCAATGGCGGTAGAAGAAAGAGAGAGCAGGGCAGAGGAGAGGGAGAGAAATGGAGAGGAGGGGGAGGAGATCGGGACGGCTCTCCCGAGCCTATCCTAGCCACCAGGTCGGCGGGGAGGCCAGGCAGGCAGGAGGCGTGGCGCCCCTGGCCATGCGCCGTGGCAAGCTTCTCCTCTGTCTTCTGACAGGAGGAAGAAGACGCGTGAGCCCCTGGTGGGCTGGGCTAGGCGACAGGTAACCCTTTTTTTCTTCTCTTTATTCTTTTCTGTTTTCTATTTGCTAACATTTGTGTTGATTTGAAAATAAATCCAAATCATTTTGCAAAATCCTTATAATATTTTTATGTGGCATAAATATAATTGTCCAATACCACATAATAGTTTCAGTATTTATAAAGCTATATTTTATATATAGAAAATATTATTCCATTTAAAATAGTTGTTTGATTAAATAAAAAATCCAATATAAAAAGTTTCTGTGATCCAAAATATTGGTTGACATTTTTATTTCAACCCGATATTTTATTGGAAAATCAGGGACATTTCCTTGAATCAATTTGAAGCAATATTTATGTTGCTTGGTTGACAAAAATTTAAATGATGAGGCTTGATCACTCCTCATTTCATTTTCAAAAGAAAAAAAAATAGGAATGCATGCATGAGATGCAATGACAAACAATTCTAGGTCTGGGGCTGTGACAATAACCTCCAGATCTTGGAGGAGCATCGTCAAGCGAAGGATCGGTTGGCGGTGGAGCACGCGTACAACATCGCGTTGCGGAGATGGTGGAGACAGATCCAACGATAGTCGATGTCAACTTGGCTATGTATAAATCATTACGCATCGACCATGCCATCCTCTACACACCCATCGGCGAGGGTTATGCGAGAGCTTCCCGAGTGGGGGCCCACCCACATGCTACAAAGGAACATTGCGTTCAGGCTGGGCGTTCGGTTCCCCCGAACCGATTGGTGCGGTTCTTCAGTCTTTGTAAAATTTCGGTTTTAAGAAATCAGACACCGATCGGTCAATAGAAAATCAACAAACCGAGGTTTCGGTACACCGACTAATCGGTTCGGTCATCGGTTGTGACCGAACACCACTGAATTTTATACTACTGGAATCTCTGAAGTGCATTAGTACTGACTAATGTCAGTACTCAGGCTTCAAGCACGTGGTGGTAGTAGCGGCAAATAGTGGCGCCTTATGCATGCATGTCTACTTTGGCCCTATTTGGATCCATGGGTTAGAGTTAGTTTGAGCTAGTTGGGGTTCAACTAGCCCTAAAGTATCCAAACATAAGGGTTAGATTGGAGCTAGTTGCATCTAACCCACCCAAAAAAAGTATCCCACCCAAGAGGTGCTAATTGGAGCTAGTTCTCATGGGTTCCATTAAAAAATATTTTTCTCTCTCTCTCCCACGAGCCAAGAGATGCTAATTGGAGCTAGTTCTCATAGGGCCCATTAAAAAATCACTTTTCTCTTTCCATAAAGTGCATCTGTTGTCAATCTAACCCTTCCATCCAAACACCTATTTGGCTAGAGTTAGTTTAGAGTTAGTTTAGAGTTAGTCATGAGCTAGAAACTAACTCTAACCACTAGCTAAGCTAGAGTATCCAAACAGGGCCTTTAGGCTCTACGCTGTAGGGATAAAGCACTGTAGACTAGGCTGTAGCACTGTGCGTTAAGTCTACTTTCCTCGGCTAACTCACAAATAGTACGTTCACATTTTACAATTTTAGATAGAGAAGATAAATCATGGATACAAGGACCGAAACAGCAGACTTGCACCTGCAACAGCGTCCTGGGGACTTGCACCTGCAGCATCGTCGTGTGGGCGAGCTTTTTTTTCTCGGTGTTCGGTCAGTTCGGTTGGCCAAGGAATAAACCCGAACTTACCGAACTAATTTCGGTTTTCCAGATTTACAAACCGATATTACGACTAAGGCTTTCGGTTTCGGTATGTTCGGTTTCGGTATCGGTTACTTCGGTTTGGGAAATCGGTTTTTGGGTTATATGCCCAGCCTGACATTGCGTAGACCGTGAGAGAGCTTCATGCGGAAGAATCGGTCGGCCTTCTACACATGTGTTCACCGTTGGCCCCACAGCCGCATGACAGGTGGTAAATATCCTGCCTTGTTTGAGATGGTGTTTCCTCCCGTCGAGGGTGGCCAACACGTGGGAGCCGTTGTGCAGCTCATGCATTCGACGACACCATGTCGAGGAGTTCAACACTTGATTTTAGTGAATTTAATGTTGTAGGACCCTTCATAACCAAAATATCTGAGAGCATTGATGCGATTTAAAGGCCTTATTTATTTGGTTCCTCATATGTCCAGTGCCTCCTGATTGCGTATGTTCGCTTTCTAGACGAATGGTGCGTGCCTATGGACCCGCCTGAGTAAAGTACCTCAAACGTCTTCCATACGGAGATATGCTCCTGCATCGACGCCATGGGGGGCAATAGGGGAGCACTTTATTCGTCACAATGACGGAATCAGGGATTCACAACAAGCAAGGGGTCATCAAGCAATGCCAACAAAAGAAAGAACTGCATGCTCAATTGCCATGTTTGTGTTGCATCATACCCCTGGCTGCATTTCATTGAAAATGAAACCATGGATAGCGTCTGGTGCCTCGGGCTCAGCTTCACCAGGTAAAAATGCGTAAAACCCTTCGTGGGTTCTCAAAAACTATCATGGTACCAGACACACTAGTTGCTAAAATAAACTACGGATAAAAAGTTGCATAGGAGCCAAACATTGCACCCGTAGCAACATCGGCATGAGAAAAGCACATGAAGGGGTTGTTGGGCAACAAGTTCGGTGTAGGGAAGGCGGTCCGTTAGAAATGGTGTAACTATGGATCACGGTCGAGTGTGCTTAGCGCACGGTCTTCAAAAAGGGTGGGACATCCAAAAATATGAGAAATGATGTGGCGGCTACTCGGTTGCCCTTGGTACATTAGTTAGTCTCTTAGAATAACATGTTATCATGGCCTAATATCTCATCATAAGTTAACATAACGCCCCCCCTGATTAACTTCATGTTTGTCCTCACGGTTCCGAAGAGAATGAATTTAAAGGTACCATGAGAAGTGTGCAATTGTAGGTTGTCATTTCATAAATCAATGAAACAAATTCCATGCATCTTGCGTTGTCTCTATGTTTCATTTGGACATGTTTTTTCGAGCTAAGCTAACATCATCTTGTATGTTGTCATGTCAAATGCACAAGGCAGGTTGCATGCTATCGGAGCTAGCTGGTTAGTGGAGTCTGCCTTTCTCGACCAAATATTCTTCATCATGACCTATAGATGGATGTCCCTCATTGACGGCTTGTGTGGGTTGGTCCCTATATGGGGGATGTGGAGGTTCTTTGGCCACCAGGCTTGTTGTCGTCACAACCCCCTGTTGGATGGCGTGTTTTTCGAACGTCTGCCCGACTTCTGGACACCATGGTCATGTCTGAATGTCATGTCCAATGTGTGTGTTTATGCACGTGCCCTCTGATCGTGTTATTTCTATAGATTTTCTGGTCGCTTTGCTCGACTTTCCTTTGCATGTGTCATATTGGGTTGACGTTTGAGGTGGGTGCGATCGTGTTCTCTCGATGGATGGCGTGTTTTGAACCCCAAGAAGTTGACCAAAAGTGCATTAGGGACCCCTCCCCCCGGGTGACCGTCTCCATGGTTTATTCGACCCTTGGTGTGCATCGGGTTGGATTATGTCGAGCACCCCTCCTGCTTTGTTCCCAAGTCAGTTGAGGGTTGTTGCTTTTCAATTCCGGGTTAGAAAGAGGTGTGTCATGAGGTTATTGCATTATGAGTTTCCACAAATCATCATGCTTAGACAGAACAATGTGATCTTCAAAGAACATGGCATATTGATCATCAATAGAAAATCACTTGTGCTTAGGAATGTCTGCTTTAAGGCCTTCTTTCATATTCTTGATCACACCATGACATCGTTGAGCTTTATGGTTTGATCTTCACGAGCTGGGGGGACTTCGAGGCTTGCAAGGTAACCTTGAGGAACAGTTTGAAAGTTGAGATTCCAGAAGGCTTCAAAAATAGAAGGATGACTTGGTTGAAGCATGAGGTTATTACAATAGGCTTTGCAGCTAGAAGCATCTCCAATCACATTTTCCTTGCATGGACTATAAGCAATACTAGTATCTAAATTTGTTGCTCAGTTCGTCTGGTTTGGTGTTCCCTTGGTCGACACGCATTCATATGACATTATATAATGGATTACTCAACAAAGTATGGGAGTGAAATAACACAACATGACCAGAGTAAATGGCATGCCCGGCACATGCCATCTGTTGAGGGGGATGTAGTTGGGCTTTCTATCGACTGACTGGTGGGTTGCACTGGTCAGCCCAAGAAGCACATGCGCAATAGTAATTGATGTTTGTCATTAGTAAATACGAGGAAAATACAAACGTAATACAAAAATAACTACTTATAGACAATTAATGAGAAACAACCTTCACACAGTTCACATAGGTTGGATGCAATGCGTCATTTACGTGGTTGGTTAGGTGGACGTTCGGGAGTCCGGTGCTCGATTCGTGCAGTTTGGTGTTGCCTTGCTCCACTTGCGGTCATTTTTTGGTCCTTCACGGACTACCCCATAAGTGTGAGTTCTCGCCGCACAAAATAAAAACAACATAAATAGAGTAATTTGGAATATATGGTGTAAACCAAATCGATACTTTCCTAAAATGCATAAAATAAAAAAAACGTAAATAGGGTTTCAAATGGTACTTCCCTAAAGTTACACCTAAAATGACGTCATGTATTAACTCAATCAAATTACATCAAATCATAAATAAATAAAACTTTCATTCCCTTCTGCTACTGCGTCAACAGACCTTCCCTGGAAACGGCGTCAGGAATCCTTCTGCTAAGGGCTACGCCTATAGGGACTTACTTGGAAAATATGCAAAGGATTTCCCCGCGGCCTTGGAGCCTTGCGTTAGTGTTTCCTTGAAGAGGAAAGGGTGATGTAGCACAATGGCAGTAAGTATTTCCCTCAGTTTGAGAACCAAGGTATCGATCCAGTGGGAGGATCGCGTCAAGTCACAAGTACCTGCACAAACACAAAGAGCTTGCACCCAACGCTATGAAGGGGTTGTCAATCCCTTATAGATTGTTTGCAAAGTGAGAACTGAAAGCAAAAAGTAAACAAAGTAAAGTAAAAGTGAAAGCGGAGACGATAGTTGTGAATAGACCCGGGGGCCGTAGTGTTCACTAGTGGCTTCTCTCATGAAAAGCAAGTAGACGGTGGGTGAACGAATTACTGTCGAGCAATTGATAGAACCGCGCAAAGTCATGACGTTATCTAAGGCAATGATTATATCTATAGGCATCACGTCCAAAACAAGTAGATCGATACTTTCTACATCTACTAGTATTACTCCACACGTCGACCGCTATCCAGCATGCATCTAGTGTATTAAGTTCAAAAGAACAGAGTAACGCCTTAAGCAAGATGACATGATGTAGATGGACAATCTCAAATCTATGATGAAAGCCCATCTTGTTACCCTTGATGGCAACAACATGATGCGTGCCTTGCTGCCCCTTCTGTCACTGGGAAAGTTTACCGCACGGTATGAACCCAAAACCAAGCACTTCTCCCATTGCAAGAATCATAGATCTAGTTGGCCAAACAAAACCCAAGACTCGGAGAGACTTACAAGGATATCAAATCATGCATATAAGAAATCAGCAAAGACTCAAGTATAATTCATAGATAATCTGATCACAAATCCACAAATCATCGGATCTTGACAAACACACCGCCAAAGAGGATTACATCGGATATATCTCCATGAAGATCATGGAGAACTTTGTATTGAAGATCCAAGAGAGAGAAGAAGCCATCTACCTACTAACTACGGACCCGTAGGTCTGAAGTGGACTATTCACGAGTCATTGGAGAGGCGATGATGTTGATGTAGAAGCCCTCCAACTCCAAAGTGCCCTCCGACAGGGCACCGGGAAGGGTCTCTAGATGAGATCTCGCGGAAATGGAAGCTTGCGGTGGCGGAAAAGTGTTTTCGTGGATGCCCTGATTTTTTCTGGGATTTTAGGGAATATATAGGCGAAAGAGCTAGGGCAGGGGAGCTCCAGGGGGGCCACAAGCCTGGTAGCCGCCGCCCTCCTGGTGGCGGCTACAGGGCTTGTGGCCCCCCTGTGGCTCTCCTGCCTTGGCCCTCAAGTCCCTCGATCTTCTTCTGTTCTGGAAAAAAATATTTCGGGGATTTTATTCCGTTTGGACTCCATTCCAAAATCAGATCTGAAAAGAGTCAAAAACACAGAAAAAACAAGAACTGGCACTTGGCACTGAATTAATAAGTTAGTCCCAAAAAAGATATAAAAGGTACATAAAACATCCAAAGTTGACAAGATAACAACGTGAAACCATCAAAAATTATAGATACGTTTGAGACGTATCAAGCATCCCCAAGCTTAACTCCTGCTCGTCCTCGAGTAGGGAAGTGATAAAGAATGAATTTTTGATGCTTTCATGCTACCTAGCATATATGTGCTTTGTAACTCCTCTTATGTGACGTGAATGTTCAGATCCATTAGATTCAAAACAATTGTTTGCTATTGACGTGGAGACAATAATACTTCAAGCAAACTAGCAAGGTAATCATGAACTTTCAAAATAACAAGGCCAAAAAAAGTTATCCCTACAAAATCATATAGTCTGGCTATGCTCTATCATCCTTGCACAACGAATTTAAATCATGCACAACCTCAGTATTGGCCAAGTAATTGTTTTCACACTTTTACTTTCTCAAACCTTTTCAACTCTCACGCAATACATCAGCTTGAGCCATGGTTTTAGCACTATAAGTGGAATGGAGTGTGGTGGAGGTTGCAAGACAAACAAGGAGAAGATGGTCACATTAACTAGGCATATCAATGAGCTATGGAGATGCTCATCAATAGATATCAATGTGAATGAGTAGGGATTGCCATACAAATGATGCACTAGAGCTAAGAGTATGTGAAAGCTCTTAAAGAAAACTAGTGGGTGTGCATCCAACTTGCTTGCTCACGAAGACCTAAGGCAAATTTGAGGAAGCCTATCATTGGAATATACAAGCCAAGTTATATAATGAAAATTTCCCACTAGCTATATGGTGGTGACAAAACGAGAGACTCTCAATCATGAAGATCATGGTGCTTAATAAGCACAAGTGTGGAAGGATAGTAGCATTGTCCCCTCTCTCTTTTTCTCTCATTTTTTTGGTGGGCTCTTTGGCCTCTTTTTTATTATTTATTATTTTTATTCTGGTGGGCATCTTTGGCCTCTTTTTGTAAATAGGCTTCGCTGGCCTCTTTTATTTCCTCACATGGGACAATGCTCCATCAATGATGTTCATCACACTTACAACTCAAAACTTAGAGCAATGATGACTCTATATGGAATGTCTTCGGTAGTGTACTGTGACAATGATCTAGCATGGCATAGACATTAATGGAAACATCATGCTAGCTATCTTACGATCATGCAATGGCAATGTAGAAGCTGTGGCACATGTCATGGTGGTAGTTGCATGGCAATAAATCTCGGAATAGCTTTGAAAAAGCCATAGTAGTTAGGTATGGTGGCTGTTTGAGGGAGACTAATGGTGGGTTTTGTGCACTGGCGAAAGTTGCACGGCACTAAAGAAGATAGTGATGGTGGAAGGTGAAAGTGCATCTAAACCATGGATTCAACATTAGTCATGAAGAACTCATATACTTGTTGCAAAAGTTTTAGTACTAATCGAAACGAAGCATTCAACGCATACTCCTAGGGGAAGGGTTGGTAGGTGTAAACCATCGCGCGATCCCGACCGCTACACAAAGGATGACAATCAATAGACTAATCATGCTCAGACTTCATCACATAGCGGTTCACCATACGTGCATGCTACGGGAATCACTAACTTCAATACAAGTATTTCTAGATCCACAACACCTTACTAGTATAACTTCAATATTACCACAACCACAACTCAAAACTAATTGAGATGAATCAAACTTCTCTAACTATTCAATGCACATGAAGGTGGAAGTTTTCATATCCTTTTGGATAACTACCCCTTTTGAGACTACTTTAATAGCATAGATCAACTACCAAGCCACGCGCTTCCGTGCTCTAAAAGATATAAGTGAAGCACATAGAGCAAAATCAACTAGCTCAAAAAGATGTAAGTGAAGCACATGTGAGCTGAATTGTCTAACCAAAGGATATAAGTGAAGCTCGACAAAATCGCGGTGAGTGCATGTCTCTCTCTCTAGGTGTGTAGCAAGGAAGATTGTGACACAACAAAAATAAAAGACTCCTACGATACAAGACGCTCCAAGCAAAACACATAACATGTGGTGAATAAAAATATAGCCCCAAGTAACATTACCGATGGATTGAAGACGAAAGAGGGGATGCCTTCCCGGGGCATCCCCAAACTTGGGCTTTTACGGCATCCTTGAATCAACTTGGGATTCCTTGGGCATCCCCAAGCTTGAGCTCTTACCACTCTTTATCTCTTTGTCCATAAGAACTTCACCCAAAACTTGAAACTTCACAACACGAAACTTAAACAGAAACTCGTGATATCATTAGTATAAAGAATTTGCGTAGCAATCAGCAGCAAAAATAATCAACTCAAAAGCTCTTACAGAAAAAATGACAATTCTTTTCGTGAGCAGAAAGTTTCTGTCTTTTCCAGCATGACCAAACGATCATCCCCAAGACTAATCATAACGGTTTCACTTGGCACAAACGCAAAAAAGAAACACAAAAACCACAATCATAAAAGAATTATGAAAGTGTGGAAAACACAAAACAGAAAGAAAAAGGATAGATTCGTTGGGTTGCCTCCCAACAAGCGCTATTGTTTAACGCCCTTAGCTAGGCAACAGGTGATGGAATCACGTATAGTCATCTTTGGTGCTCAAACCATAAGTAGCGTGATCATTTATCATCTTAAGATCTTCATCTTTATTGGATGACTCACCACTTGCTTTAGGAACAAAAACAGACTTGACGGTCTTTTTGAGAGTGAGATTTGGAGTATTTTGCACAGCGGCAAAAGCGGAACCCAAGTTGGTTATGACATCTTATAGTTTGCCAATTCTAGAGGAATCATTAACTATAGGTTCCTTCTACCTTAATTTTTTAAAAACTATTCCCACTTTGGATCCGTACTGAGTAATTTGATTGTGGATCTTTCTATTCAAACCCTCAATAAGTTCAATTGTGGCAATTTTGTTTTCAATAGCGTCAAGCCTTTGCATCACGTGTTCCAAGGTCAAGGTAGTTCCATTAACCATGAGCGGGGGTGAGCCTACCAAATTCATGATAGCTCCACAAGAGTCAACAGTATGGCTCCCCAAAAAATTCCCGCCTATGATGGTATCAAGAATATACTTATTCCAAGGAGAGATTCCAACATAAAAACTGCGAAGAAGAACGGTAGTGGATTGCTTACAAGTAGATCTACTTTGAGCATCGCAAATCCTATACCAAGCGTCCTTTAATTTGTCTTCCTCATTCTGCTTGAAATTGAGAACCTCGTTCTCAGGGGTATCGTTTGGAGTGGTGGGTCTAGCCATTGATGGACTATCCCACACACAAACGAGCAGGAAGTAAGCGAGTGAAACGGGCAAAATAGAACGGAAAAAAGGCAAAGGAGAAAGACAAAAAGGCAAATGAAAACGGCAAGGGAGAAAGGCAAATGAAAACGTCAAATGTGAAGTGGGGGAGAGGAAAACGAGAGGCAACTGGCAAAAAAGGTAAATGCAAGAGATGAGTTTGTGACACCTACTTGGATAGATCTTGACTTGATCTCTCCTCCCCGGCAACGGCGCCAGAAATCCTTCTGCTACTGCGTCAACAGACCTTCCCTGGCAACGGCGCCAGGAATCCTTCTGCTACGGGCTACGCCTATAGGGACTTCCTTGGCAAATATGCAAAGGATTTCCCTACGGCCTTGGAGCCTTGCGTTGGTGTTCCCTTGAAGAGGAAAGGGTGATATAGCACAACGGCGGTAAGTATTTCCCTCAGTTTGAGAACCAAGGTATCGATCCAGCGGGAGGATCGCGTCAAGTCACAAGTACCTGCACAAACACACAGAAAAAACAGGAACTCGCACTTGGCACTGAATTAATAAGTTAGTCCCAGAAAAGATATAAAAGGTACATAAAACATCCAAAGTTGATAAGATAACAGCGTGAAACCATCAAAAATTATAGATACGTTTGAGACGTATCACCTTCCTTACACATACCCAAATCAAATCAAATCTTACCAAACGGTAATTTCCTAAAACCATAAACTAGATGACACTTTCCTAAAATTACATCATGCATTAACTCAACAAAATCAAGTCAAATCTTTCAAAATCTTAAATAAAATAAAACTTTCCTGATCTTCCTCTACACACACCCGAATCAAATTAAATCTTACCAAATGGTACTTTCATAAAACCGTAAACCAAACGACCATGCATTAACTCAATAAAATCAAACCAAATAAAACCATTTCAAAATCTTAACTAAATTAAAAAAAATCCTTGTCACCCCATACACATACGCAAACCAAACCAAATCTTACCGGAACTTCAAGTAAATCGAAATTTCCCTTGCCTTCCCCCACCCATACTCAAATCAAATTAAATCTCATCAAAATCTAGAATATGATGGTTGTAAGGCATATGTCAGACATTATTAGTATTGAACCAATAAAATATGTATGCCCCTTGCTACAACAAAAAGACAGATCCGTGACATTTTTGGTCTGAACAAAATTATTCTTTGTTATGGAAGTGACACTTCCATGCCGATAATAGTGACAAAAACATGTATCATTGTGGATGTGGTGGGCCCCTACTTCTATGACAAAAATGGCTTCTTCGTCTTGGGCGGCGAGGAGCGCACCAACGTGATGTTCTTTGGGCCTTCCACGACGTAAAAAAAATCATGGTAGAAGTGAGGATGAGAATTTTTCTATGATTTCTCCGCCTCGCATTGTGTACGATGGGTTGTCGGCCCAAGCGATGAAGACGTGGTCTGAGCATGCGCGAGCGAGCCATTTCGCATTACCAAACCCAAGCAATCCATTCACACTACTAAACCCGAGTGATCGAGCCCTTCATATGACATAATCGAGTGAGCCCTTTGCACTACTGAACCCGAGCAATCAATCCATTGGCCTTACTCAACCGGAGCACCCAAGCGATCGACCCCTTCACATCACTGAACCCGAGAGAACCCTCACATTATTCAATCCAAACAATCGATGTGAGACTTGGTCAATCGATCGTTGCTCGTGCGCGTACATAGTTTGTTGGCCCGATCAATCGATATGAGTCACACGCTAGCCTTTACCGCTAGTGCGGTTGGTGCGAGAAACTTGCATATGCATGAGTGGTTACGATTGTGTGTTATAGTCTAGGAGGCCTCGATTGACTATTCATGATATTGTAGTAGGCCTCATTCTTCATATGTGAGTGTGTGTATAGTATTGGCAAGGTCCCACACACGGTACATAGAGGCAAGACCAGTCGATTGTTGCATCGAGCCCGTGCGTGTGATACCTAGAGTTGAACCAGACGGTTGGCTCTTGATGTCGATCCTCCTTGTTGTCTCACATCCGTATGCCCCACCCTATGTTGTGGGGATTGATGAATATGATCTGGTGGAGGCCATAGGCGGTTGGTGATGGATGAACAAGACCCCGAGGATGTCGTTCTGCGGTACACCACACCCCAGTCGGTTGGGGGTCGATGAACAGGACTCTGTTGCGGTCGTAGGAGGTTGGCGATGGATATACATGGCACCGTGGAGGTCATTTCGTGGTATGCCACACCCCAGACGGTGGGGGCGATGAACATGAATTTATAGCTATATTGCATGTTGCGAGGCTCTTGTAACTAGTTGTTATTTCCCTCTTTCGACTATGCCACTACTAAACGCACGAGATTGGGGGGCGCTTACCTCCCAGGGTGTGTCCCCTGAGCTCATGGGCCCCTCGAGCCTCAAGTAGCCCTAACTCCAACTCCATAAGTACCGTTCTGCGGAGAATTTTTTTTAGAGGGGATCTTCCATCGCCTTTTACAAGACAGAGCCGCCACCATCTCCTATTCTTCCTCAGGAGGGCTGATTTGGAGTACGTTTGGAGCTCCGGAGAGGGGGATTCATCGTCATCATCGTCACCAACCCTTCTCCAACAACAATTCCATGATGCTAACCATGGAGAGTGAGTAGTTCCTTCATAGGCTCGCTGGGCGGTGATGGGGTTGGATGAGATTTTTCATGTAATCGAGTTAATTTGTTAGGGCTTGATCCCTAGTATCCACTATGTTCTGAAATTGATGTTGCTATGACTTTTCTATGCTTAGTGCTCGTCACTAGGGCCCGAGTGCCATAATTTCATATATGTATATATTTTGATTCTATGAATATGAGATTGTTTTAGGTCATATCTTGCAAGTTGTATGCACCTATTATGTGTTATGTCCATAGACCCCAAAGTGATAATAGTTGGGATCATCTCCGGTGATGACCGTAGTATGAGGAGTTCATGTATTCACCAAGTGTTAGTGCTTTGTTCTGGTTCTCTATTAAAAGGAGGCCTTAATATCTATCGGTTTTCCTTTAGACCCCGCTGCCACGGGAGGGTACGACAAAAGATGGCATGCAAGTTCTTATTGTAAGCACGTATGACTATATACATAATACATGCCTACATTACATTGATGAATTGGAGCTAGTTTTGTGTCGCTCTAGAT
The DNA here is from genome assembly GCF_904849725.1 of Hordeum vulgare subsp. vulgare. NCBI lineage: Eukaryota > Viridiplantae > Streptophyta > Magnoliopsida > Poales > Poaceae > Hordeum > Hordeum vulgare. The sequence continues at coordinate 563,202,737 of NC_058524.1, read as the reverse complement.
TGTGACTGTTACATGATGAATACCATCCAACATACTTATCCATCGCTGATCCAATGCCTACACTTTTATCATACTAATCTTTGTTAAGTTTCTACTACTTCTATCGATGTTACAAACATCACAAGTTGTTACTCTTATTGTTCTTGTTACTATTACTACTGTGCTACTAAACACTTTGCTACTGAAATAACTTCCGAGTGTGGTTGAATTGACAACTCAACTGCCAGACTCATAAATATTTGTTGTATCTCCTTGTGTCGAATCAAAAAATTGGGTGAAATAATGTGCTCGAAGACTGTTGGAATCCCCTATACTTTTGGTTTATCAAGACATTTTTTGGCGATGTTACCGGGGAGCATAGCTCTATTTATTGAGTTCACTTCGGTTTCCTATTGTTCACTGTGAATAAACTGAAAGACTCCATAACCAGTATCATACCCTCTAAGAAGAGGGGAGGTAAGTGATGACCCACAAGTATAGGGGATCAATCGTAGTCCTTTCAATAAGTAAGAGTGTCGAACCCAACGAGGAGCAGAAGGAAATGATAAGCAGTTTTCAGCAAGGAATTCTTTGCAAGTGCTGTAAGTAACAGTGATAGATAGTTTTGTAGCAAGATAATTCATAACAAGTGACAAGTAACAATAGTAGCAAAGGTGCAACAAGGTGGCGCAATCCTTTTTATAGCAAATGATACACATAAAAGTTCTCTTATATAAAGCAAGAGCTCCTGAGGACACATGGGAATTTCTGTCTAGTCATGTTCATCATATTAAGTTGATTCGTGTTTGCTACTCCGATGATTTCATATGTGGGTGGACCAGTGCTAAGGTGTTGTTCTTACTTGAACTAACAACCTACTTATGATTACCCCCTCTCGCAACATCGCAACTAAGAAAGAAGAATTAAGATAAATCTAAACATAGCATGAAACATGTGGATCCAAATCAACCCATTCTGAGGCAATGCATAAACTAGGGTTTAAGCTTTTGTCACTCTCGCAATCCATTATCTATTTGTTACTCCACAATGACTTCCTTTAGGCCCATAACATGGTGAAGTGTCTTGTACTCGATATTCACATGACACCACTACAGGAAGTAACAACATACATATTATCAAAATATTGACTGAATACCAATATTTATATGATTACTTATAACAAGACTTCTCCCATGTCCTCAAGAACAATGGTAACTACTCGCACATCATCAACATGTTCAAGATGAGAGGTGTAATAATAAAAATTAAGAATCTGAACATAATATATTCCACCAATTAATCCAACAAGCATCAACTATAAGATGTAATCAACACAACTAGTAACCCACAAGTACCAATATGTCGTTTTGAGACAAAGATTGAATACAAGGATGGTGCTGGTGAAGATGTTGATGAAGATTGGTCCTCCCACGAAGGAGGAAGTGTTGGTGATGACGATGGCTTCGATTTCCCCCTCCCCCCGGCATAATCTCTTTGTCGGAGAGCAAAAAGGCATCTTCCCAGGTTTCCGCCTCGAGACGGCGGCGCTTCATCCCCAAAGGTCACTTATGATTTTTTTTCTAGGGTAAAACACACCATATAGGAGAAGATGGCCGCCAGAGGGCCAGCTCGGGCCCCACAAGCCATCACGACGCGGCCTGGGGGCGCCATGTAGGCTTGTGCCCAGCTGGCGGCCCCTCTGCAATATATTTTTATCCCAGAAATTCTCAAATATTATATAAAAAATTCTTCATAAAGTGTCAAGTCATTTGGAGCAAGTTGATTTTTCTACCTTTTTCTCGGTTTCTCGGTCCAAAATTCCAGTTTCCAGATATTTCCCTCTTAGTGATGTACCTTGCATATTTAGGAAGGAAGAGCATAAGAATTGTATGATAAGGTATAATGGATAGGATCAACACAAATATCAATAGTAATCCATGATGAAAAATGAGCGTATCAACTCCCCCAAGCTTAGACCTGGCTTGTTCTCAAGTGGAAGCTTAGCTCGAAAATAATCACCACGTGATTTGAGAGAGAGGTGTCGATAAAAAAAAGAATACGAGTATGAGATCATCATGAATATTAGCATAGCAGCAAGTATTTTATCATATAATTTCTCATAAACAAGTAACAATCCATTCACAACTATTGGAGTATGGAGCATAAACTTTATTGATAATCAACAAACTATGTTCTAAGTCATTGGACAATCATAAGTCATCATAATATAGAGGGGAGTCTATGTAAGACCTTTCTTTTTGGCAAGTTCACATACTCAACTATCATTTAATCTTCCATGATTGCTCATGCTCAAAGCATATTTTTGGAGCTCATGTTTCCATAGGACACATAGGAAGATAGGGGCTTGAATGATTTGCCACCCAACTTATTTACCTCAAGGATAATGTCAATAATAATAAATCATGATCATTTACATCCACTTGAATATATAAATCTGAATCTTTCCTCAACACATGATGCTTCCCACTATAAGATTAATAGGTTGGAGGAGGAATAAACTTTATTTACTCAAGTACATGATTGAACTCATGAAAGTAAAAGATAGACCCTTCGTAGAGGGAAGCAGAGGTTTTCATGCGCTTTTAACTTGTTGAATGTGTGAACTATTAATGCAAAGGAACATCACTTTATATTGCCCCTTATGATAGTAAACTTTATTGTGAACTATGTCGCTTTTATTTCTTTGCCATCACAAGATTGTACAAAGCTTATTTTCCCTTGCAATAAAAGATCATACATATTTAGGAGCAATTTTTATTGCTTGATGCACCGATGACAACTTACTTGAAGGATATTACTCAATTTGTAGGTAGGTATTGTGGACTCTCATGGCAATAAACTAGGCTTCGGAGTTAAGAATGCACAAGTAGTATCTCTACTCAGTGCGGAATTTTTGGGCTAGCAAAGGATCTAAAGCAAGCATCACATGTTGAAGGATACAAAACCATATAACCATATAACTTCTATGTGAATATAAACTACCATGATCATTGCATTGTCTTCCATGTCCAACATCAACACTTGATCATTATATAATATTTGATGAAGGCTCACAATCATAAAAGGTGTCGAAGATAGTGTATTTATATGTGAGTCTCCTGTCCTCTATCATGATCTTGCTTAGATTGCAACAGTGACTAATACTATGTTTGTTTACTATCAACAACTTTTATCACTTCACCCTTTTTGTGTGAAGTCATTATTTCTCATGAGATGAGCATATGATCTTTATCTTTCTTTTTATTGACATGCTATGCTGATGGTTGCCCACATGTAAAGCATAAAAACTCAACTAATCTTTATTATATAACTCGCATACTTGATTACAAAGATAGATGGAACTCAAAATAAGAATTCTAAGGAGAGCAAATCTGAAATTTATTTCTCTAAATCACGAATCAACTAAGGATTGAACTAAGATAGATAGTAATGATGGAAGTGATGGTGATACGATACCAGGGTACCTCCCCCAAGCTTGGGGCAAGCCAAGGGTGGTGCCCATACCCATGTACTCAAGCGTCCTCCTCAGGTGATGGTGGTGGTGTAGTAGCAGCATTCTTCTTCTCCAACTTACGTTGGAGGATAAAATTATCCTCCCTCAAGTCATCATTTTCTTGCTCAAGCTTCAATATCTTTTTGCATAATCCCATATTGCTTTAGTATAGAAAACATGACGGGATAAACTGATCCTTAGATTTATTTAGCCGTTTGGGAGACTTGACTTCTTGAATTCCATATGCATATCTTCAGGCTGGGGTAGTGGAACTTCATCCTCTTCTGAGTTGGCCTCCTTTGTTTCCTCCAATTCATTATCCTCCTCGTCATCCGTGGACCAAAGGTAGGGATAGATATCCCCAAAGATCTTTGGGTCCGAAATATAGTGGGATACATAGCTCTCTCCATCTGAATCTTGAGACAACATATTCTTAGACCTGCCAGAAAAACAACTCGAAACAACAACACATGAAAATCTCACGATGCGGTGGTCACATGGGAGTATATTTAATGATTTTACATAGACCATTTTATATGGGGATATCCCGGTGGGGTTCTTATAAGCAGTTCTATAATAAGCCCATAAAGAATCATCAAGTTTCTTAGACCAATCCTTTCTGGATCTATTGACGGTCTTTTGCAAGACTAATTTTATTTCTCCATTGCTCAGTTCAACTTGACCACTAGTTGAGGATGATAAGATGATGCAATTGTATGGTTAACATCATATTTAGCTAATAGTTTACGGAAGGCACCATGAATAAAATGTGAACCACCATCAATCATTAAATATCTAGGGACTCCAAACCTCAGAAAGATAATGTCCTTAAGCATTTTAATAGAAGTGTTATGATCAACACTACTAGTTGGAATTACTTCTACCCACTTTGTAACGTAATCAACAACAACTAATATATGAGTATATCCATTAGAGGAAGGAAAAGGTCCCATAAAGTCAAAGCCCCAGACATCAAATGCTTCAATAGCAAGTGAATAGTTCATATGCATCTCGTGACGTTTATTAGTATTACCAACTCGTTGGCATTCATCACAAGAAAGTACATACTTACGAGCATCTTTAAAAAGAGTAGGACAATAGAAACTGGATTTTAATACCTTATGTGTTGTTCGGTCACCAGCGTGGTGTCTTTCGTAGGCCTCCTCGGAATCTGTTCCTCGTCATACTCAGGTATATAACGTCTAATAACACCATCTACTCCTTTATAAAGATGGGGGTCATCCCAAAAGTAATGTCGTAAACCATAGAAGAACATTTTTATTTTGTTGATAGGTGAAGCTACGTGAGATATATGTAGCAACAATGAAATTAGCGTAATTAGCATACCAAGGAGATCTACATGAAGTATTAATAGCAGCAAGTTGCTCATGAGGGAAATTATCGTAAATAGGTAGTGGGTCATCACGAACATTTTTCATTCCAGACAAGTTATCTGCTATAGAATTATCAGCTCCCTTTCTATCAACGATATGTAAATAAAACTCTTGAAGTAAAAGTACCCACCTAATGATTATTGGCTTAGCATCTTTATTTTCCATAAGGTATTTAATAGCAACATGATTAGTGTGAATAGTTACTTTAGAATCAACAATGTAAGGCCTAAACTTGTCACATGCAAACACAACTCCTAAAAATTCTTTTCCAATAGTAGCATAATTTCTTTGAGCAGCATCTAGGGTCTTACTAGCATAACCCATAACATTTAATTTCTTGTCCACTCTTTGCCCTAGAACAATGATACATCTCCAACATATTTATAATTTTTGCTTGTTTCATGCTGTTATATTATCATTCTTGGATGTTTTACAATCAATTTACTACAACTTTATATTATTTTTTGGGACTAACCTATTAATGGTTGCAAAATTGCACAATTTCTTGTTTCACACTTTGATTTGAAGGAACTAATTAGAAATTGTCGGAAAAAACACAAAAGGAGCCATATTGGAGGAGGACTGTGACTCTCTTGAAATCTGTCTACAAATAGTTTTTAGAGATCGTCAGCTTGACCCCTGAAGACGGCGTCAGATGAAAAAAACTAAAACTAAGTGTGGGTAATTTTATGGCAATGATTCTGGACTACAAATTCGTCCAAAGCAGAGTTCATATGCAATTTGGAGATCTGTTTTACTGGAGAATCTTATCTGATTACGGGATCATGGGAATTATTAACGTGATTGAGTCCAACTCTTAACATATCTGATATATTCGGCCAAGCCATGACTTTGGAGACTCATCGGGGCTATGAGGAGCCCCTAGCAAGGTTCTAGAGGTGTCCGAGAGCCATTGGATCAAGGGTCCATCAATCGGAGGGTCATAGAGCACCACAAAGGCACATATAAGGAGAGAAAAACCCTAATTTTGGTAGAGCCACCAAGAGACACGAATTTGCCTCTCCCTTGGCAGCCACCAAGAAGGGGAGAGGCTCCTCCATTGCAGCACCAAGACCAAGTAAGAAGGAGGGACAAGGGGTCGCCGCCCGTCGCCATCGCCGCCGTCTGTCGTCGGTGTCGTGGCTGCCATCGCCTCCATCTCTTCGAGGTTGCACCTCTCCATCAACAAATCTCTCTTTCTCACCATGATAATATGTGAGTAATCCTCCTCAGGGCTGAGGGTATGTACTAGTAGCTATGTGTTCAATCTCTCTCTCTCTCTCGTGTTTTTGAGATGGCACGATCTTGATGTATCGCGAGCTTTATTAATATAGATGAATCATATGGAGTTTTCCCCTCTCTATCTTCTTGTGATGAATTGAGTTTTCCCTTTGAAGTTTTCTTATCGGGTTGAGTCTTTAAGGATTTGAGAACACTTGATGTATGTCTTGTGATGGGATATTTGTGGTGACAATGGGATGTTCTATTGATCCACTTGATGTATGTTTTGGTGATTAACTTGCGGGTTCCGTGACCTTGGGAATCTATGCATAGGGGTTGGCACATGTTTTCGTCTTGATTTTTTGGTAGAAACTTTGGGGCACTCTTTAAAGTTCTTTGTGTTGGATTGAACATGATGAATCTGAAATTATGTGATGCATATCGTATAATCATGCCCACGGGTACTTGTGGTGACATTGGAGTATCTAGGTGACATTAGGGTTTTGGTTGATGTGCATCTTAAGGTGTTATTTTAGTACGAACTCTAGGGCTGTTCGTGACACTTATAGGGATAGCTCATAAGATTGATCAGAAAAGATAACTTTGAGGTGGTTTCGTATCCCAAAATAATGCCTTCGTTTGTTCTCCGCTATTTGTGACTTTGGAGTGAACTCTTTGTCGCACGTGAGGGATTTATATATGATTCAACTATGTTAGTATTGTTGAGAGGACTTGCACTAATGAAAGTATGGACCATAGGCCTTGTTTCCAAGCATTTGTACAACATTTGGCTCGCTGTTTACTATTTGTTTCCTTGCTGTTTTTATATTTTCAGATTACAAAAACCTATATCTACCATCCATATTACACTTGTATCACCATCTATTCGCCGAACTAGTGCACCTATACAATTTACCATTGTATTGGGTGTGTTGGGGACACAAGAGACTCTTTGTTATTTGATTACAGGGTTGCTTGAGAGAGACCATCTTCATCCTACGCCTCCCACGGATTGATAAACCTTAGGTCATCCACTTGAGGGAAATTTGCTACTGTCCTACAAAACTCTGCGGTTGGAGACCCAACACGAGTCTACAATAAGAAGGTTGTGTAATAGACATCAAACAACACCAACATCATAATCACTAGCATCAGACATAATCTCAAAGGGTAGGTTCGAGTCAGGTGGTTGGAAAATAGGTGCTAAAATTAAAGCTTTGTTAAGTATTTCAAAGGATTCTACAAATCATCATCAAAAACAAAAGGAACATGTTTTTGGAGAAGAGTAGTTAATGTGCTAGAAATCTTTGAGAAAACTTTAATGAACCGCCTATAGAAACCAGCATCACCAATGAAGCTTCTTACACCTTTGATATCTTTTGGGCAAGGCATTTTCTCTATTGCATAAACTTTGGCCTTGTCCACCTCAATACATCGTTCAAAAATCTTATGCCCAAGCACTATACCTTCATTCACCATAAAGTGTCACTTCTCCCAATTCAAGACTAGATTAGTTTCTTCACATCTGTGCAAAACTCGATCGAGGATGCTCAAGCAATCATCAAAGGAAGTCCCATAAATGGAAAAATTATCCACGAAAACCTCAACAATTTTTTCAGAAAAGTCAGAGAATATAGCAGTCATACATCTTTGAAAGGTAGGAGGTGCATTGCATAAACCAAAGGGCATACTCCTATAATCATAAGTACCAATAGGGCAAGTAAAGGTAGTTTTATCTTGATCCTCTTTTGACACAGGTTTTTGAGAGAATACAGAATTTCAATCAAGAAAACAAAAGTGTGTGTGCTTAGATAGTCTTTCTAACATTTTATCAATAAAAGGTAAGGGGTAATGATCTTCTCTAGTAGCCTTATTCAATTTCCTGAAATCAATTACCATCCTATAACTAGTTACTATCCTTTGTGGAATATGTTCATTTCTATCATTAGGAACAACATTTATACTACCTTTCTTAGGAACACAATGAACACGACTTACCCATCTATTATCAGCAATATGACAGATTATACCACTTCCAAAAGTTGAAGTATTCCAGTTCTTACCACTTCTTTCATATTAGGGTTGAGACGACGTTGATGATCAACAACTCATTTAGCATCAGGTTCCATGTTAATCTTGTGTTGACAGAGAGTGGGGCTTATGCCTTTAAGATCATCAAGAGTATATCCAATAGCAGCCATGTGCTTCTTTAGAGTTTTGAGTAATCTCTTTTCTTCATGTTCTGAAACGTTAGCACTAATGTTAACAGGATATATCTTCTTATCATCAAGATAAGCATATTTCAAAGTATCAAGTAAAGCTTTAAGGTCAAATACGGGATCTCCCTTAAGTGGAAGAGGATTACCTAAAATTTCAACTGGTAAGTTGTGCTTAAGATAGGTTGTTGATCAAGGAGTATCCTATCAATTTAATTCCTTTCATTCATATGCCTATCATTCTCATGGTCTAGCAAATATTGTTCTAGAGGATCGGTAGGAGGTACATCAATAGAAGCAAGACCAATTACTTCATCCTTACTAGGCAATTCTTTTTCATGTGGCTATTTTGTAAACTTGGAGAAGTTAAACTCATGAGAAATATCACCAAAGCTCACTTTGACCTTCTCAATTGCACAATTAATTTCAGCATTAATCGTATTCAATAAAGGCCTACCAAATATGATGGGACAAAAGTTATATTGTTCTGAACCAAGTACTAAGAAATCAGTGGGGAACTTGACTTTTCCGCACATGACTTCAACATTTCTAACAATCCCAAGTGGCAAAATAGTATCACGGTTTGCAAGCTTAATAGTGACATCAATATCTTCAGTTTTAGACGGTGCTATACCATGCATAATTTCATGATATAATGTAAAAAGAATAGCACTAATACTAGCACCAATATCACACATGCCATGATAGCAATGATCTCCAATTTTAACTGACACTATAGGTGTGCCTACCACTCGTTTGTTTTTATCTAGTTCATATGTTTTGTTTCTAACAGGTTTCACAATTCTAGCAGCTTCATCACGGAGGTGAATAACCTGCCCATCAATATTATCAACTAGGAGATCTGTAACTATAGCAACATTGGGCTCAACATTTATTTGTTCATAAGGTGTAGGTGTTCTAACATAACTCTTATTAACCACTATTGTAGTCTTAGCAGGTTCTCTAATCCTAAGAGGGAAAGGAGGTTTATCAATGTAAGTAGTAGGAACAATTGGATCAACATGGTTAACAATTATTTCTTCCTTCTTAATTCTAACAGGTTCCTCGGGTAAACTTTCAATGGGAATATGATATTTAAACCACTTTTCCTTGGGAAAGTCAACAGAGGTAGCAAAAGATTGAGAGAAAGTAGCTACTATCTCATAGTCAAGGACATATTTATTGCTAAACTCATGAAAATGAGAAGTTTCCATGAAATATTTAACACAATCGAAGTTAAGCTTTATAACTCACTCTTTACGTGCATCGAGTTCCCAATCTTGAAAGTTGCGTTTAATCCTTTCTAGAAGATCCCATTTGAATTCAATAGTCTCCTTCATATAGGAACCGCACCACAAGCACCGAGTAATGTTTGATCATCATGAGAAAGTCAAGCATATTTTTTTTGTATAATCAATACCTTTGAGAGCTCATGGTGGGGCAAGTGTGCATCATAGATTTAAGCCTCCCCAAGATTGAGCAATGCTTTCTCCTTCACGAGGCAAGCAATTATAAATAAAATTCCGATCATGATGAATTAGATGCATATGATAATTTTTTTGATGAAACTCCAACTTCAAGCGATTCCAATCCCATGATCCAATATCATCTAATAGCCTGTACCACATTAGTGCTTTACTCTCCAAAGATAGAGGGGAACACTTTCTTCTTAACTTTGTCTCCGGGTAGACCTGAAAGCTTAAACAATCCACAAATCTCATCGATATATATCATATGGTAATCAGGATGACTTGAACCATCATAAGGATTAGCCACCAGTTTCTCTCCCGTTCCCGAAGGAATCTCATAATAAATATTTTCAGTAGGTTCAACAGGTTCACGAACAATTTCCTCAACTTCTGATCGAGGCAAATATGCCCCGAACAAGCCACTCAAAGGGTGACCGTTCATAGTGATAAGCAATAGTAAATTTCAGCATGTACCGAAAGTGTTTCCTTACCTATTTCCAGTTACCAAAGGCGCTTCACTCCCTGAAAATGGTGCTAGAAAAGAGTCTTGATGACCCACAAGTATAGGGGATCAATCGTAGTCCTTTCAATAAGTAAGAGTGTCGAACCCAACGAGGAGCAAAAGGAAATGATAAGCAATTTTCAACAAGGAATTCTCTGCAAGTGTTGTAAGTAACGGTGATAGATAGTTTTGTAGGAAGATAATTCATAACAAGTAATAAGTAACAATAGTAGCAAAGGTGCAACAAGGTATCCCAATCCTTTTTATAGCAAGGATAGACCTAAAAGTTCTATTATACTCCCTCTGTTCCTAAATATAAGATTTGTTAGTGATTTCACTAGGAGACTACATACGAAGCAAAATGATTGAATCTACACTCTAAAGTATGCTTATATTCATTCGTATGTAGTCTTATACGAAAACATCTAAAATGACTTATATTTAGGAATGGAGGGAGTATAAAGCAAGCACTCCCGAGGACACATGGGAATTTCTGCCTAGTCATGTTCATCATATTAAGTTGATTCATGTTCGCTACTTTGACGATTTGTTATGTGAGTGGACCGATGCTAAGGTGCTATTCTTACTTGAAATAACAACCGACTTATGATTACCCACTCTCGCAAGAATCCGCAATGAATAAACAAGAATTAAGATAAATATAACCATAACATGAAACATGTGGATCCTAATCAACCCCTTATGAAGCAACGCATAAATTGGGGTTTAAGATTCTGTCACTCTCGCAACCCATCATCTGTTTGTTATTCCACAATGACTTCCTTTAGGCCCGTAACACGGTGAAGTGTCATGTAGTTTACGTTCACATGACACCACTAAAGGAAGTAACAACATACATATCATAAAAAAATTGACTGGATACCAATCTTTATATGCGTACTTATAACAAGACTTCTCCCATGTGCTCAGGAACAATAGTAACTACTCACACATCATCAACATGTTCAAGATCAGAGGTGTAATATTAATAATTAGGATCTGAACATAATATATTCCACCAGGTAATCCAATAAGCATCAACTACAAGATGTAATCAACACAACTATTCCCCAGAGGTACCAATCTAAGGTTTTGAGACAAAGATGGAATGCAAGAGATGAACTAGGGTTGGAGATGAGATGGTGTTGGTGAAGATGTTGATGAAGATTGGTCCTACCATGAAGGAGGAAGCGTTGGTGATGATGATGGATTCGATTTCCCCCTCCCAAAGGGGAATTCCCCCGACAGAATCTCTTTGCTAGAGAGCAAAAGGGCTTCTGCCCAGGTTTTAGTCTCGAGATGGCGGCGCTTCATCCCAAAAGATCACTTATGATTTTTTCTAGGTTAAACATACCATATAGGAGAAGATGTCCACCAGAGGTCCAATTGGGGCCCCACAAGCCATGAGGGGGTGACCTAGAGGAGCATGTTGGCTTGTGCCCAGCTCGTGGCCTCTCTCCGGTATATTTTTATCCTAGAAATTCTCAAATATTCCAGAAAAAATCTTCATAAAGTTTTCAGGTCATTTGGAGCAAGTTGATTGTTTTTGCCTTTTTCTAGGTTTCCTGGTCCAAAATTCGAGTTTCGAGATATTTCCCTCTTAGTGATGTACCTTGCATATTCAGGGAGAAAGAGCATAAGAATTGTATGATAATAAGGGATAATGGACATGATAAAAACAAACATCTATAGTAATTCATGATGCAAAATGAGTGTATCAATAAGGAACTGTCATCTAGCTTTGCACTTGATTCACCTTCTGATTTAAGTAAGTTGCGACCCCACCACGTGCTATTCAATGTGATATGATGCAAGTGATTGATGATACTTCTTCTATTATTGATGAAATTCATGACGATCCTACTACTATGCTAGATGAAACTAAAACTATGAAACTAAGTGACTTGGTTTATTCTCATATTGCTAGATCTAAAGAAATTGAAAATCACTACAAGAAATATGTCAACTAACGACCTTCTATAAGTGACACTCGCAGAATTGGTCGTAAATGTACGACCATTTGAGACCAATTGGTTGTAAGTTGTCCGAAGGGGTCCTAACCCCCAAAACTAACGACCTTTTTCATCAAAAAGGTCGTAACTTCCTTACTAGAAAAGGTCGTAAAGCAGATAGCCCTGTTTCGGTACCTAATTTGTAGCTAATTACGACTAATATAGATGGTCATAGATATGACTAGGTGCCACATCATCAGTTTTGCCTACGTGTCATGCCCATGTGTTATTTTTTGCCTAGTTTGTGAAGCAACCTACTATTCTGTCATTCCAAAAATTCTTGAAAAATTCTCATAAATACTTTGGATCATATATTCCTCAAATATGTGAAAACCCTTCCTTCCATAGTTCTAAAATAATTCAGCAATATTCATTTTCCTATTCTGTTTAGAATAGCACTTTGTGAAGGAAGTATTATTTCTATTTCTTTGATGACCCTCAATTTTTTGGGCACTCTTTCCTATCCAAATCATTGCCTCATGAAAACTTTCGTAACCATTTGCCTAGTAAATCTTTCTCAACAAATTTCCAAAGTTTGTCTTCAGCTAACAGCTTTGTGAAGGAAGTACTAGATAGGAATATCCTGATGAGTTGAATTTTTTCCATATCTTCTATGTGCCCAAAACATAGCTCTTCACAAATTTTTAGCCCCATCTAACAATCCATGTGAGCTCATCATCCAATCTTTGTTTCTGGTAATATTTTAGTTTGTGAAGCAACTACATTTTGTATTGCTTTATAGTTGATGAAAATTTACCATGTAATAAAACTGGCCATATAACCTCACTCCACCAAATTTTAGCTCATTTAATTCAGCCACTTTCCCTCAATGTTTTTCCCAATATTATGTTCAGTAGAGAGCATTGTGAAGGAAGTACAATTTTTGTTTATCCAAATTTTATGAATTTTTTACAGTGCCTTAATGTGCCCAAATTATCATCCTCCTCGAAATTTCAGCTCAATCCAATCATCTATGTGAGCCCAGTTTCAATTACCATTTTTTGTCCAGATTGACACATTGTGAAGGAAGTGTCACTTTGGCATGTCCAAATGGTATAATTTTTTTACAAAGCTTCCATATGCCCTAATTAACATCATACACCAAATTTCAGCTCAATCCATTAATTCATTTGATCCCAGCTTCAACATCCATATTTCTGCACAGTGTGGTACTTTGCAAAGCAAGTGTCACCTAGGTTCATCCATCTGAGCTAAAATTTTGGCAAGACAGTCTCCTTAGTAGATGATCATCCTCAGCCAAAATTTAGGCCCATTGTCTATGTGCATTACCCGCACCGCTAATCAAACACTTGGCTGCTAATTCATGTTTGAGCTTAGTTCGGTCTCTTCGTGAGATTCTTCTATTGTATTCTTCTTCCTGACACCTACCAAGGGAGTGTCTAACCCACCACACATGCCTACTCCACCCAGAATGCGTGGCAACGCAACGGTAATGCGGTGACCACGTGGCTCGCATGCAAGTTCACGCGCTCTGGAGTTGGGGCCCTCGACCACCATCCAAACCTCGGCGTCAAGCCACCACACCATGTAATTCTAGATACTTCTATACCTATAAATGATTTTCGGGAAAAAATAGCAAATTATAATGCAGTTGCAGTTCAAATTTGACCCGCTTCCTACTAAATCAGCGACAATTTGTCTTTTTCACTAGAGGTGGATAAAAGCTTTTAACACCCAACCATTTTTTCAATTGTACATTAAATATGGCCTAGTATTTTAGAAAAATGATTTGGTACAATTTTGAAACAAATATATGGTAGGTCCTTCACAAAAAAACTCATTTCGGGAAGTTGAAAAATGGAAAATAATTTTTTCATATAAGGAAAATGAAAACTTCCTTAATCAACATTGTTTGCCATTCCAATATGCAACCTTGTGCATAATATTAGATCGTTTCAACAAACTATGCCATGAATGTGGCCATAAGATTGATCATTTGGCTCGAAAGCCATGAGTCTTCACACACGATAGCCCATTTTTGAGAACACTTTTTTAGAATAAACGTCGTACTACAAGTTTATTATTTTTCAGGGTAACTTGGTCACATATTATGACACAACGCGAAGGTTTTTCATTTTTTGATTTTTTTTTAATTTGTTATGCCCGTTTCAAAATGCGGTCAAAACGACAGGCTTGACCGTTCATAGCTAGGGGTTGAATCTTGTCAAAATTTTATTGGATCTCTGATTAAATATATACTTCTTTACCTAAAAATTATTTTAGGAAAAAATCATGAGAAAACTATGAGGCACCTCTAGTTCAAATTTGACCCGCTTCCTACTGAATCGGCGACAATTTGTCTTTTTCACTAGAGGTGGATAAAAGCTTTTAACACCCAACCATTTTGTCAATTGTACATTAAATATGACCTAGTATTTTAGAAAAATGATTTGGTACAATTTTGAAACAAATATATGGTAGGTACTTCACAAAAAAACTCATTTCGGGCACTTGTAAAATGGAAAATGATTTTTTCATACAAGGAAAATGAAAACTTCCTTAATCAACATTGTTTGCCATTCCAATATGCACCCTTGTGCATAATATTAGATCGTTTCAACAAACTATGCCATGAATGTGGCCATAAGATTGATCATTTGGCTTGAAAGCCATGAATCTTCACACACGATAGCCCATTTCTGAGAACACTTTTTTAAAATAATCACCGTATTACAAGTTTATTATTTTTCCTCGTAACTTGGTCACATATTATGACACAACGCTAAGGTTTTACATTTTTTTAATTTTTTTAATTTGTTATGCCCGTTTCAAAATGCGGTCGAAACGGCGGGCTTGACCGTTCATAGCTAGGGGTTGAATCTTGCCAAAATTTTGTTGGATCTCTGATTAAATAGATACTTCTTTACCTAAAATGATTTTAGGAAAAAATCAAGAGAAAACTATGAGGCACCTCTAGTTCAAATTTGACCCGCTTCCAGGTGAATCAGCGAAAATTTGTCTTTTTCACTAAAGGTGGATCAAAAACTTTTGACACCCAACCATTTGATTAATTGTACATTAAATATGGTCTAATATTTTAGAAAAATGATTTGGTGTTGCGTTGGAGCTCACGGTGAATGGAGCTTCGTTGGGCGTCGTGGTGGTGTGTTGGAGCTCTTGGCATGCCGTTGAGAGCTGCAACACAGGTTCATGGGGATGTCATCGGTGCTGCGTTGAAGCTTTTTCATGATCAGTGCCGTCGCGACATATTGGTGTGATCAAACAATCACCAATGCGCAGATCGGATGGCTGCTAGGTGGATAATTTCTAGACAAAATCATCTGGCTCACTAGTAGCACGTATTTTTAATCGAGTACGACCAATTTAGATGGTCATAATGTCATCATAGCGTGTACTTCATTCTGATTGGTCTACGGACATGTCACGCGGATCAAGCATCAGAGATAGTCAGATACTTCGAGACCCAACAGCCCACACCCCTCACCCTCTCACCAACCCACCGTGAGCTACTCTCTCTTGCTCGCACAACAAACCCTAGCCCATCTCTCCCCCGCACACCCCTCTCCTCCCTTCCAGATCGCCGCCACGTCCTCCCTTCCAAATCGTCGCTGCCACCTCCCTCCGACGGAGCTCCCCGCCGTACATGGTGCATCGGCCTCGTTCGTCGCCAATCCCTAGTTCCCCACCACCACACCCCGCCTGCGCTATTCCTGCGTGCGCTCGCGTCTCCCCTCGTGTCCTCCTCCCCCTCCCCTCCCCTCCCGTCCCCTCCCCTCCATCGCCCGTGACAGGAACTCCTCGGCGAGCCGGGCCAGATCGGCCGGAGCAGCGGGCTCGCATCCGTCACCCGCATCGCCCCCCGTCTTGCATCGGGATCCCCGTCGCCAGATGGAGAGAGGTAGGACCCATCGAGGAGCCGCGAGCGAGCGAGCGAGCTCGATCCGACCACGGGAGCCTCGCGCCCAGCAGACCGGGGCTGGGATCCGGGCCAAGGGAGGAGGCCGGTAGTGATGTTGGGGAACATCGCATGGGAAACACAAATTTTCCTATGCGCACGAAGACCTATCATGGTGATGTCCATCTACGAGAGGGCATTTCCGATCTACGTACCCTTGTAGATCGCGCAGCAGGAAGCGTTAAGAAACGCGGTTGATATAGTGGAACGTCCTCACGTCCCTCGATCCACCCCGCGAACCGTCCCACGAACCGTCCCGCGATCCATCCCACGATCCGCTCCGATCTAGTGCCGAACGGACGGCACCTCCGCGTTCAGCACACGTACAACTCGATCATGATCTCGGCCTTCTTGATCCAGCAAGAGAGACGGAGAGGTAGATGAGTTCTCCGGCAGCATGACGGCGCTCCGGAGGTTGGTGGTGATCTTATCTCAGCAGGGCTCCGCCCGAGCTCCGCAGAAACGCGATCTAGAGGAAAAACCGTGGACGTATGTGGTCGGGCTGCCGTGACAAAGTTGTCTCAAATCAGCCCTAATACCTCAGTATATATAGGAGGGAGGGGAGGGGCCTTGCCTTGAGGCTGAAGGAGCCCCAAGGGGTTCGGCCGAAGGGGGGAGGAGGAATCCTCCTCCAATCCTAGTCCAACTAGGATTGGAAGGTGGAGTCCTTCCCTTCCTTCCCACTTCCCTTTTTTTTCTTTCTCTTTGATTTTTCTTATCTCATGCGCACGGGACTTCTTGGGCTTGCCCACCAGCCCACTAAGGGCTGGTGCGGCACCCCTAAGGCCTATGGGCTTCCCCGGGGTGGGCTGCCCCCCCGGTGAACATCTGGAACCCATTCGTCACTCCCGGTATATTCCCGGTAATGCCGTAAACTTTCCGGTAATCAAATGAGGTCATCCTATATATCAATCTTCGTGTCCGGACCGTTCTGAAAACCCTCATGACGTCCGTGATCTCATCCGGGACTCCGAACAACATTCGGTAACCAACCATATAACTCAAATATGCATAAAACAACGCCGAACCATAAGTGTGCAAATCCTGCGGGTTCAAGAACTATGTAGACATGACCCGAGGGACTCCTCGGTCAATATCCAATAGCACGACCTGGATGCCCATATTGGATCCTACATATTCTATGAAGATCTTATTGTTTGAACCTCGGTGCCAAGGATTCATATAATCCCGTATGTCATTCCCTTTGTCCTTCGGTACATTACTTGCCCGAGATTCGATCGTCAGTATCCGCATACCTATTTCAATCTCGTTTACCGGCAAGTCTCTTTACCCGTTCCGTAATACAAGATCCCGTGGCTTACACTAAGCCACATTGCTTGCAAGGCTTTCGTGTGATGTTGTATTACCGAGTGGGCCCCGAGATACCTCTCCGTCACACGGAGTGACAAATCCCAGTCTTGATCCATACTAACTCAACAGGCACCTTCGGAGATACCTGTAGAGCATCTTTATAGTCACCCAGTTACGTTGTGACATTTGATACACACAAGGCATTCGTCCGGTGCCAGTGAGTTATATGATCTCATGGTCATAGGAACAAATACTTGACACGCAGAAAACAGTAGCAACAAAATGACACAATGAACATGCTACATCTATTAGTTTGGGTCTAGTCCATCACATGATTCACCTAATGATGTGATCCAGTTATCCAGCAACAACACCTTGTACATAGCCAGAAGACCGTGACTATCCTTGATCAACTGGCTAGCCAACTAGAGGCTTATTAGGGACAGTGTTTTGTCTATGTATCCACACATGTATCTAAGTCTTCATTCCATACAATTATAGCATGGATAATAAATGATTATATTGATACATGAATTATAATAATAACTTATTTATCATTGCCTCTAGGGAATAATTCCAACAGATGATTGCTTGGATTCCATTTCTTCTTCCCGCGCACGTGCGGATCCTCTATGGAATCGGCCGGGCCGGATCGGAGTGGGCCGGTGAGTGCTCCGCCTTTGCTGGAATTGTTGTTCTTGGCATCTGGAGCTCACACTAAATTTCATCTTATCTTCCATCCAAGGCGGTTTTCTCTCGCCGCTGTTTTGTGGAACTGCCCGAGTCATGTTCATGGCTTCCTGCTGATCGGCGCATCATCAGAAATTAATAAGGTTGGTAGTTAAGAGGATAGAGTCATCTGGTAGTTTAACAGTCTCCAACCATGCCTGCAAATATGCTTCATGTAAATATATTGAAGCATTTCCCTAGTTGTTTCATGTTTGTGCAAGGAGCTGGAATGGCAATACGCCTTCACGCCATATAAGTTATAACTCTGGGAAGTACTAGCTACATGAATGGCTAATTGGAGAGGCGCGTACAAATTGGAGGTGATGGGTGCGTGCCATGTCACTTCTGCACTCCCGAGTTGCAATGTGCTATGGAATTAGGACGTGACATGATGCTGGCATCAGAGATGAGCACGTTGTAGTATTTCTGCTAGAAAATAGATGAAGGGCATATGGCGTATAAACATACTGGCAGGCACAATAATGAAGATCTTGGTTCGGTATGTTTGCCGTAGAATATCCAGGCAACATGAGCATATAGCTACGGTTTCGTATACCGACCGCACATGCTTCGACTACGGTTTCGGTTTCGTATCGTGTCCATTATACACTGGTAAAAAGGTGGGGAGGGATGAGATCGATAAAAACTAGTCGCTGCATCTGTGAGCAGCAACGTGAGTTACTGGCAAACGCCCCCGCATGGTGAGGCTGTCTCACTCACCATTTTTTGAATTTCGTTTTACTAGTTTCGACGATGGGTAATGTGTGCTTTGATGAAGTTTCATGCCTTTTTAGTTCTTAATCCGTGTGTGGGGCCTCCTAATCACAAAACTGTGATGCATCTGTGCTACTCTGTATTGCCCCACTGATAAACACGGACATATTTTTGCCTTAGGGAACACACATTTGGCATTTAAATCCAATAAATCAATAGTGCAGAAGAAAATAATGTAGTTAAATTTTCTTGTCAGCCATATGCTCTGTTACTACTTTGTTTCACTTTTTCTCTCAGCTAATGCTATTTACTAAAATCTGATTGATTGTGCCTTCCTGCTGCAGTTCAGAAGCCCAAGGAGCAGATAGCTGATGCATAGGCATTGCTGTACATTGCCAACAGTTTGGCAGCATCTGTAAGGTCCCAGTCAGCACTAGGAATCGCGCCTTCCCGTTTAGTTGCTGCACCCCTGAACAAGTTTGGGACGCAAGGTGATGCTGATGGTGAGGGTGCCTCGTTGAGATGGGGTCATGTTGGGCTTGCCGCGTCTCATGTCTACATGGCTGTGCCTGGATGCTGCTCAAATATTATGAGTAGGGTTTTAGTTATAACAAATCCATTCAGAAGCATGCTAAAGTGCTAATATGATGAAGCTTGCCTTACATTTTTTGCATTCTAGAGTTTTATGGGTGTTATATGCCAGCTATGTGTCCGGTTTCATCCTTTTACTACATTTCTTCTGCCGTGATAGTTGTGAATACAACAAGTTTGTACCAGAGGTTGGTGAGTAAAGGCAGATGTAACACGTATCATCTATTATGTAGGATATTGCATGTTAAGCTGTTAGATATTGCATGTTAAGCTGTTAGACTTATATTACTAGTAAACATGTCAGGGGGGCAAGTGAACATATTCATAGGTTAAGCTGTTAGATATTGCATGTTGTATTTGTTGGAAATATGCCCTAGAGGCAATAATAAATTAGTTATTAGTATATTTCTTTGTTCATCATAATCTTTTATTATCCATGCTATAATTGTATTGAATGAAGACTTAGATACATGTGTGGATACATAGACAAAACACTGTCCCTAGCAAGCCTCTAGTTGGCTAGCCAGTTGATCAAGGATAGTCAGGGTCTTCTGACTATGTACAAGGTATTGTTGCTTGATAACTGGATCACATCATTGGGTGAATCATGTGATGTACTAGACCCAAACTAATAGACGTAGCATGTTGATCGTGTCATCTTGTTGCTACTGTTTTCTGCGTGTCAAGTATTTATTCCTATGACCATGAGATCATATAACTCACTGGCACCAGAGGAATGCTTTGTGTGCATCAAACATCACAACGTAACTGGGTGACTATAAAGATGCTCTACAGGTATCTCCGAAGGTGTCCGTTGAGTTAGTATGGATCAAGACTGGGATTTGTCACTCCGTGTGACGGAGAGGTATCTCGGGGCCCACTCGGTAATACAACATCACACACAAGCCTTGCAAGCAATGTGACTTAGTGTAAGTCACGGGATCTTGTATTATGGAACGAGTAAAGAGACTTGCCGGTAAACGAGATTGAAATCGGTATGCGGATACTGACGATTGAATCTCGGGCAAGTAACATACCGAAGGACAAAGGGAATGACATACGGGATTATATGAATCCTTGGCACTGAGGTTCAAACGATAAGATCTTCGTAGAATATGTAGGGTCCAATATGGGCATCCAGGTCCCGCTATTGGATATTGAACGAGGAGTCCCTCGGGCCAGGTCTACATAGTTCTCGAACCCGCAGGGTCTGCACACTTAAGGTTCGGCGTTGTTTTATGCATATTTGAGTTATATGGTTGGTTACCGAATGTTGTTCGGGGTCCCGGATGAGATCACGGACGTCATGATGGTTTCCGGAATGGTCCAGAGACAAAGATTGATATATAGGATGACCTTATTTGATTACCGAAAAGTTTTCGGCATTACCGGGAATGTACCGGGAGTGACGAATGGGTTCTAGATGTTCATCGGGGGGGCCAGCCCACCCGGGGGAAGCCCATAGGCCTTAGGGGTTCCGCACCAGCCCTTAGTGGGCTGGTGGGCAAGCCCAAGAAGGCCCTTGCGCAGGAGAGAAGAAAAATCAAAGAGAAAAGAAAAAAAGGGGGAAGTGGGAAAGTAGAGAAGGACTCCACCTTCCAATCCTAGTTGGACTAGGATTGGAGGAGGAATCCTCCTCCCCCCACTTCAACCGACCCCTTGGGGCTCCTTGAGCCTCAAGGCAAGGTCCCTCCCCTCCCTCCTATATATACTGAGGTATTAGGGCTGATTTGAGACAACTTTGCCACGGCAGCCCGACCACGTACCTCCACGGTTTTTCCTCTAGATCGTATTTCTACGGAGCTCAGGCGGAGCCCTGCTGGGATAGATCTGTAAGTGCATCTAGTGCCCCTTAGTGATTTTGGTGGTTTGAAGACTTATAGGTTAAGTATCTAATGTGTTTGTGAGTGTACACAGGATCTATAAGTCATTGAGGAGTTTGAGATATTTGAAGAATATCGACCCCTAAAAATATATGTCTTCAGTTGAAGAAATTGGTCTGAAGCTGAAGAAATGAATCGCGAGGAATCTGCGATGAAATTGATATTCCTCATGAAGATACTGATATTGAGAAGTCTGGTGGTTCCTGAAGAAAATCATTCTGAAGAATTTGAAGCATGAAGATTTACACTTTCTGTTTTACTTTCTTCGCATTTGAGTAATAGGAACACCTTACTGTTAAAGGGGGTCGAAGTTACACCGTGGAATGAATTTCCTCATGATGGTCAACCCAATTCTAATCCTATCAAAAGCCTCAAGTGAGGAATATGAGTGACATGAGGACTCTCACAGTTGAGGGTTCCGACCGTTTCGATAACCACGCCAAGTCACTGGTCTTATCCACTCCAACGGTCATATTATTTATGGGCATTAGTGTCAAATCATGTCGGGATGCTCCCAGGCTATAAATAGCCACCCCCCACAAACACTAGCTGGTTGGCTGCTCCGTTAGAAACTGACACTTGTCATAAGAGCAACCCAAATTCCTCAAAGCTTTCGAGAGTAAATCATCAGTGAGGAAATACACCACCCACCGAAACCACAAACCAAACCTAGTGATTGAGCATCACTGAAGAAGTTGTTCCTGTGTGGGACTGAAGCCTTTTACCTTTGAGGACTGTGCATCCTCCAGACGGTTAGGCGTCATGGTCTAGAGCTTTCCAGCAGTCAATTGTGGATCGCCGGGTGACCAAGTTTGTGATGGTTTGGAAGTCTGCCCTGAAGACTTACCACGAGTGTTGGGCGAGGACTGTGTGTCCTTAGCTCAAGGAGAATACGGTAGGGATTGTGTGTCCCGGGACTGGGTGTCCTTTGATTTAAATACCAAGCCGCTCCAAACCAGGTGTACGACTGTCACAGCAGTTGGAACTGGGTCATTAACGACTGTCTTCACTAAGAAACAGGTTCTAATTCCTCAACTCTTTACTTTCCCGTATTTTGTGTTGATGACTTTCAGTGTGACTGTTTGAAGAATTTGCTGAAGACTTTCTCCGAATTTCCTCAACCCCAAATTCTTCACGTTAGCTATTTCTCATCTGTATTCTGCATGCCTGCTCACTATGCAATCTGTTTTCACATTCTTCACTCTGAAAAACTGCTCTTGTGAAACTTTGCACTTCTGATCCTTTACTGTTTCCGCTGTAATTTAGTCATCAGTGAGGAATTTCCTCAAAAGGAATTTCCTCAGTGATGAAATTCTAAAAATCTCCTATTCACCCCCCCTCTAGTCGATATAACGCACTTTCAATTGGTATTAGAGCAAGGTACTCCCTTGTTCTGTGTGATTTTGGTTTAACCACCTGGAGTTTTAGTTATGTCGACTGCAGGCATGTTTAAGGTAACTACAGCATGTCCTACCTACGAAGGAAAGAACTTTCCCTTCTGGAAGAACAAAATGCAAATGCATTTACAAGCTATTGATAATGATCTCTGGTATATTGTGGAAAATGGTGTCCCCATTATCTCTGCCACTGTCACTGCGGCTGATGTGAAGAAATTCAAGCAACTCGATTCTCAAGCGAAGAACATCATCTGTGGCCATCTGAGCCCAGGCCAGTTTGGAAGAGTAAGTGCTTTGGGCTCTGCAACACTGATCTGGGAGAGACTGTGCAAGGTAAATGAAGGAGTATCAACCCAGCGTGACTCTCGTGTTGATATTCTTCGCAATCTCTTCAATTGCTTCAAGAGACATGACAATTGAATCTGCCAAGACACCTTTGATCGCCTCACTGACATATCAAATGAACTGCAAGGACTGGGAGCTCGAGACATCACTGATCACGAAGTTGTGAAGAAACTGCTGAGATCTTTGGATTCTTCATTTGATACTTTAGTTCTGATGATTCAAGAAAGACCAGATTACAAGATGCTTGATCCAGCTGATATACTAGAAAGGCTAAATACTCATGAATTCCAGCTAGAAGAAAAGAGAGATCTATATGGACCAAACTATTCCAGACCACGTGCACTGAAGGCTAGAGCAATTTCCTCATCTGAAGACGAAGACACAGATGACAACACTTGTGACCCTGAAGAATTTGGGCAGGAGCTTGCAATGCTCGTGAGGAAATCCCAGAGATTTACACGACGTGGTCAGTTCGGTAAATCTTCAAGAAGAGACATGAGGAAATCATAATCTTCATCTGAGGAGTACAAGAAACGAACCTGTCACAAGTGCAAGAAATCAGGTCATTACATTGTTGATTGTCCCCGTTGGGGAAAGGAATCAAAGAAGAAGAAATACAAGGATGATAGTTCTGATGACTCGAAGAAGAAGAAGAAATCTTCAAAATCCTCATCTTCAAAGCCCTCATCGCACAAGAAGACTAGTTTCAGAAAGGCTCGGGCACTTATTGGCAAGGAAATGGACTCCGAGGCAGAATCAGAGGAAGGTGATGAAGAAGATGGGTCTGAAGAAGACTCAGAATCTGGACATGCTAGTCTTGCACTGGCAACCACTTTCGTCAGCAAGTCAATCTTCAATCTTGAAGAAAATGATTGCACCATCCATACTGATGACTATGCTGATAACTTCGCTCCAACCTATTGCTTCATG
This sequence comes from Hordeum vulgare subsp. vulgare, assembly GCF_904849725.1. Taxonomy (NCBI): domain Eukaryota; kingdom Viridiplantae; phylum Streptophyta; class Magnoliopsida; order Poales; family Poaceae; genus Hordeum; species Hordeum vulgare. The sequence continues at coordinate 563,178,593 of NC_058524.1, read as the reverse complement.
GCAAAGGGTTCGAAGGTACCAAATAATGCCTCCTCCTCTGATTCAAGTGACTGTGAACCTAATGATTATAAGAAACCCAGTTACAGTAAACTTGCAATCATTGCCACTAAACAACAAACTGCTCTGGAAAAGCTTCAGAAACTGCTAGATAAAAGTGATGATCTGTTGAATGACGAAATGAACCTTACCCAAATCCTCACTGATGACATGAAAAGTCTTCAGTCTAGATTTGATAATCTTCAGGATTGTTATGATACACTCCTCACTGACCATGAGAAGCTTTCCTATGAATTTCTTCAAAGGAAGCTTGATCTTGAGAAGCTGAGGATGTCTCATGATGATCTTCGAGTGGAAAATGATTCATTACTAGCTCAACAGATCAGCGCTAGTCAAGTTGAATTTATTCCTCCATGTCTTAAATGCATTGAACGCGAAACTGCTAATTCCTCACCAGAATCATCAAATGCTACCATTGCTACAAATTCTTCAACTGCACCTGTTGTGTCTATTTCCTCACTTGAGGAAAACACAAATGTTACTGATGAAAATGCAGGGTTGAAGGAATTGTACGTGACAGGCATGTACAAAAGCCTCAAAGGACATCAAACCCTTTGTGATGTGCTCAAAAAGCAGATCTTGAACAGGAACCCGAGGAAAGAAGGAATTGCCTTTGAGAGGAAATTAAATGCTGATGGATCTTATTGGAAACCTGTGCAGTATCCCAAAACCTCATGGGTTGCTGCTACTGGGCCTCCTTTTGATCCATCTAATCTAACTGGCTTTTCATGTGAACTATCCTATTCCTCGGATGAGTCATTTGATTCCGACTATAAACTGTTCAAAAATCAATCTGGTGAAGTATTTGCTCGATATGTTGGAACTAACTACAGGAATGGCCCTCCTCTGAGGAAAATCTGGGTTCCCAAAAGCTGCCTTGAAAATCTTCAGGTGAATGTCCTCATGACACCACCACTGAAGAATCTGAACCCCAGATCAAATTCCTCAGAAGGACCAAAGTCTTCAAGAGGATCAAAATCCTCAACTGGTCAAAACTATGCACGTACCCGTGCTTATGAGTCTAACATGCAGGGAAACTACAAGGAATATGAATATGAACGTTACTCCTCAAATCACTATGTTCATAAATCCTCAAACCAATTCTCTGCATATTCATATGAGTACTTTAATCCCCCTACTATTAAGAGAAGTGCATTGGCTTCAATGCCACCTTTCTCATATGGTGCTCGCAGGATGATGAACGCTTTGCCACCCCTTCAGATGTGGGTGGTGAAGAAATCGAACTAATCACTTCTGCAGGTCAGGTCTCCAAATGAAAATCATCATCTGAAGAATTTGCTGGAGACCTGAGGAAATGCTTGATAGGACGCAAGCTAATGATTGATGAAACAGAAATATTTCACACGTCCTTACATTTCTGTTATGATGAAATTACTGATCTGATGAAATTAGTATCATATTCTTCAAATCTGAAGCATATGAGATGGTAAGCTGTACTAATTCATCTGCAGGATGACAAACCCAAGAATACTGAGTGGGTTCTTGATAGTGGCTGCACACATCACATGACTGGTGATAAAAGCTTACTGATGAATATGCCACTAACTCCATCACCTCTGAAGCAAATCACATATGCTGACAAAGGTAAAAGCAAGGTATTGGGACTTGGCAAAGTGGCTATTTCCAAGGATAGGCATATGGACAAAGTGATGCTTGTTGAATCCCTTAGTTTTAACCTTATGTCAGTCTCGATGCTTTGTGATCTAGATATGATTGTTATCTTTGGTAGATATAGATGTGTAGTCATCATGGAATCTGACAGATCCAAAGTCTTCGAAGGTGTAAGAAGAGGGGATTTGTACATTGTTGATTTCTCTACAGGTCCTCAACCAACCACTTGCTTACTAGTAAAAACCTCAGAAGGATGGCTGTGGCACCGAAGACTAGGTCATGCAGGCATGAGGAATTTGCACACACTTGCGAAGAAGAAGCATGTCATTGGCAGCGAATCAGTCAAATTCCTCAAGGATCATCTCTGCGGTGCTTGTGAATCTAGGAAAATGACCAGATCCAAGCATCCCTCCAAAACCATCATGACCACTACACGTCCATTCGAATTGCTTCATATGGATTTATTTGGACCTACTCACTATGCCACACTAACCAATGCAACATCTTTATATGGCTTCGTCATAGTTGATGATTATTCCAGATATACTTGGGTGCATATCATAGTGTATAAAACTGAAGTGCAGGAAATCTTCAAACGATTTTCTTCAAGGGCCTCGACGAACTTTGGCATCAAGATCAAACAAATCAGGAGTGATAATGGAACCGAGTTCAAAAACACTGGTCTTGATGATTATCTTGATGAACTTGGTATTACTCACGAATTTTCTGCTCTTTATACTCCTCAGCAGAATGGTGTCGTCGAAAGGAAGAACAAGACTCTGGTTGAAATGGCTAGAACTATGCTTGAAGAATATCAGACTCCTCGTCGCTTTTGGCCTGAAGCAATCAACACTGCATGTCATATCATCAACATGGTATATCTTCACAAATTCCTCAAGAAAACCTCATATGAACTCCTCACTGACAAGAAACCCAATGTAAGTTATTTCAAAGTCTTCGGTGCAAAATGCTAGATTACAGATCCTCACCATAGCTCAAAATTTGCACCTAAGGCACATGAAGGTTTTATGCTCGGTTATGGAAAGGACTCGCACACTTACAGAGTCTTCAACAACTATCACAACAAAGTTGTTGAGACTGTAGATGTGCGGTTCGATGAAACTAATGGCTCGCAAATAGAGCAATTGCCTTCTGATCTAGATAAGCTGTCTCCCGAGGAAGCAATAAAGCTCAAGCCTACTGAAGACATTGTCCCCACTGAGGAAATTGGTGAAGAAACGATTCCCATCGCTGATAAAAACCAAGAAGATGCTCCTGAGGAAATTGCATCAGCACCACTTCCTCAGCCCAGACAAAATCCTCAACCAGCTCATCCGAGGATTGCAAACGAAGTAGAACTTGACAAAATCCTCAATGACATCAACGCGCCAGAGTGGATCCAAGCTATGCAAGACGAACTTCTTCAATTCAAGCTGAATGACGTATGGGAGCTCGTCAAACGACCAGATCCTCACAAGCACAACATCATCGGCACCAAGTGGATTTTCTGAAACAAGAAAGATGAGGACGGGCAAGTGGTGAGGAACAAGGCACGACTTGTAGCCCAAGGCTACATCCAGGTTGAAGGAATATATTTTGATGAAACTTTTGCACCTATTGCTAGACTTGAGGCTATTCGAATATTACTTGCTTATGCTAATCATCATAACATCACCTTATATCAAATGGATGTGAAAAGTGCATTCCTCAATGGTAAGCTTGAGGAAGAAGTATATGTTGCTCAGCCTCTAGGTTTTGAGGATCCAAAGAATCCAGACAAAGTCTTCAGACTCAAAAAGGCTCTGTATGGCCTCAAGCAAGCCCCTCGGGCATGGTATGATACATTGAAGGAATTCCTCATGAAGAAAGGCTTCAAACCTGGTTCACTCGATCCAACTCTTTTCACTAAATCCTATGATAATGAGCTGTTTGTATGTCAAATATATGTCGATGATATCATATTTGGCTGTACTGACAAAAGATACAGTGATGAATTTGCCTACATGATGAGTTAAGAATATCAGATGTCCATGATGGGGAAGCTGAAATTCTTCTTAGGTCTTCAAATTCGTCAACAAAACAATGGAATCTTCATATCACAGGAGAAATACCTCAAGGATGTTCTGAGGAAATTTGACATGTACGAATGCAAAGGTGCCAAGACTACGATGCCTACCAACGGCCACCTTGGCACTGATGAAAATGGTAAAGATTTCGATCAGCAGGTATATCGTTCTATGATTGGCTCTTTATTGTATCTATGTGCATCTAGGCCAGATATAATGCTTAGTGTTTGCATGTGTGCACGTTTTCAAGCAAAACCGAAGGAATCACACCATAAGGCTATGAACCATATTCTTCGATACTTAGCTCACACACCAACACTAGGATTATGGTACCCCAAGGGCTCCAAACTTCATCTGGTAGGGTATTCTGATTCAGACTATGCTGGTGACCGTGTGGATCGCAAGTCAACTTCTGGCACATGCCATTTCCTCGGAAGATCACTAGTTTGCTGGTCCTCAAAGAAGCAGAACTGCGTATCACTCTCCACTGCTGAAGCTGAGTACATTGCTGCTGGTTCTTGCTGTGCTCAATTGCTATGGATGAAGCAAACCCTCAAAGACTACGGCATCAACATGAAGAATGTGCCTCTCTACTGTGACAATGAGAGTGCTATCAAGATTGCATACAACCCAGTACATCACTCGAAGACCAAGCACATCCAGATTCGTCATCATTTTCTTCGGGACCATGTCCTCAAGGGCAATATCCTCATCGTCCATGTGAAGACTGATGATCAACTGGCATATATCTTCACTAAGCCCTTGGATGAGAAAGGTTTTGCAAGTTGCGGTGTGAGCTAAATATCTTAGAATCTTCAAATGTTTTGTAAAAACATGCACACATCCTAACACTTATGCAAAGTTGATGACTTAGATGTGCAACACATGATGAATCAATTTTCTTCAACTGATGAAGAATGTCACTCTGAATGTGAATAAATTAACAAAGAAATTGATTCTCAGGGCCCTACGACAATTGTACGCGGCGTCTGTAATCAACATTCTTATATGGTGGGTAACGCCACCGCCCAATGTGAAATTCCTCAAGTTGATTTTCTTCAAATGATCAATTTCCTCACAATGCGTTTTTCTTCAAAACAGCTGTTCTTCATTGTGATGATTTATTACAAAATCTTCAAAAACACTTGATGACTTTCATTTGACTAGATAGACTGTGATTTCAAGTCCTCAACAGCATTCACTTATTGCTATTTCTTCAAGTTGATGTTTCTGCTAAGTGAATGTGATCGGACCCTACCTTCCCTCTATGCTATACTTATCCAGTCTATTCAATTCTTCATATGCGTTCTACTTGAAACTTTGTTCAAAATCCTCACTGCATCCTTGCCAGCTGATGATTTTGTAACGAAAATCCTCAAATCTTCAAAAATTGTTTTTTAAAGACACAGTAACTGAACCCCCACTTCCCATGATTGGATAACCACGATCTCCACTATCTCCACCGCATCGTATGGGAGCTACACGTGTCCTGCGGAGACGTAGAGGCAGGGGCTATTTGGTCCGACATTCTCGCGCCAACAGTAACTTTTGGCTATAAATATGTCCTTATCCCCCTCGGCATCCTCTTCTTCGCCTCATCACTCTCCTGCCACAGCACACTCCACCGAACCCTAGCGCCATCGCTGGTAGTCTCGTCGCCGGTGAGGAAGAGCTTCACTGCCTCGACCTCTTCGTCGCCAGAACCACGCCGGAGTCGGACCATCTTCGTCCGCCGCCGCCGTAGACGTCCTCTGTCGCCGTGTTAGGGTGCATTGGACACTCGAACGAAGAGCCTCTCCACACACAACTTTCTGTGTTCTTCGTGCGCACCTTCCAGGGTAAATATATCCCATTTCTACAGCAAGTTAGATCTAAATTTTTACATCTTCTATGTGAAATCTATTTTTCCTCAAGATACGATGCACACTTGATTCCTCAAACACTACCTATCACCACAATCATTGATGAACTATGCTAAGCATCTAAGATTATCACGAGATTCCTCAATTGTGCGAATTTTTGGATCTGTACAACTCTGGAACCCAAGAACAGTATGCTTAGGCAAATTCCTGAACCACTGGTTATATTCCTCAAACTTTTTCATTTTCTTCAAATCCGAGAACGCATATGACCTCTCCAAATTCCTCGCAACCATACTCTGTTCACAGGTACACACATGTCAGCTGATGAATCTCTCGGTTCTCATCACATTAACTCATTTGCAGCGTTTCTGGAATAAACTCTTCAAGGCTCATCAGAATCCTCAAGAGTTCGAAATCATCAGCAAAATCCTCAACTGAAGAAAATGGAGGAAGACAGAAAACAGAAGGGAGGAAAGAAACTTGAGCAAAACACAGCTGCTGATATCCCTGAGGACATTTACTTGGACTATTGCACGCCTGATGAAAATGAGACAATGGCCAAGAGAAAGATATGGCTGCAGAAGATTGAACGCCGATGGGCGAAGGAATGGAAGGAGTACAGGTTTGTGACTCCCAAATATGCAAAGAAATTCGCTTTGAAGCCTCCTCGCAGAAGGGCCCCAGTTGAGGATCATCAAGTAGCACATCCCTCAAGCCTCAAGACCATTGATGACTATCCAGATGAAAAGGAAAAGCATCTGGCTAAGCTCAAGAAGCAGGCAGAAGCTACAGTGAGGAAATTTAATGAATCCTCAGGTGCTGCCTCAGGTGCTGCTAATTCCTCAGCTGCAGAAACCTCAGGCTCAGAAATTCCTCAAATGCAGTCTGTGCCATCAAAGCCAAGGGCTCCAAAGCCTGAAGAGAAGTCTGCTCAGGCTTCTGTCACAAATCCCTCATTACCAAAACCTTCAACACCAAAACCATCAGCGCCAAAACCCTCAGTACCAATCTCCTCAGCAACAAAATCCTCAGCTCCACCTCCAAAGCCTCAAGAGAGACCAGTACAGAAGCAAGTCGTGAAGCCTACGACCGCCAGCTCCAGCTCCTCACTCCCAGCTGCAACTAGCTCAGAGACAAAGTCTCCAACACCTCCTGTGAAGCCTTTGGCAACTGCTGAACGTGCACCTCTGCCCAGCCCCAGCAAAATCATCGCAGTCCCTTCTGCATCAGAGGGAAGTGATGAATATGATGATGAAACCCTGCAAGCCATCATCAGAAACAAGCAAGAAAGAGTAGCTCAAGCATCACGTAGTGCTATTCCTCTGGCCATGGACCCCAAGGTCCTCCTTGACTACATCAATATCTGGTATGAGGACCCAAACACTCCTATTGATGATTTGAAACTTCCCCCTGGCATCAGCCACATGGTGGCCACTTTCATAAATGAAGCCAAGTGGAAAGAACAGCAGGCCAGGCAGGCAAGGGTTGCAAAGACCAAAAAGGAGAAATTCCTCAGACGGAATCTCCTCAAACTGACTCCTGATGCACTTGTGACAACACAGGTAGAGCTGTAGAAATTGACTGACAAGTACGCCAAGCTGTCAGATCGCAAAAGCCTCAAGAGCAATTTCATCAAGATGGCCACTAGTGATGTTGATGACTACAACAAGAGAACCACACCCCCAACACCAACTCCTCAGCCCTTGGTTGAGGAGCCAGCAGATGAATCTCCTCAGGAGGAGGAAACTCCTCAAGCTGAGGAAGAACACCAAGAACGCCGTGTTGATGAACCGGCCATTGAAGAAATCATCACGGAAACTCCAACTGATGAAATTGCTGCCACTGATGAGACTGCTCCTGTTCCAGCTACTTCATCAAAGCATGCTGATGACTCTGTTCCAGCTGGTTCCTCAATACCAGCTGAAGAAACTGTAGAGAAAACACCTTCATCAACAGCTTCAAAGGTGAAGAAGATAATTCCGTCTGCATCAGACGTGAAGAAAACAAGGGCTGCTGAAAAGGAAGCCAAGAAGAGAAAAGCCTCCTCAGCAGTAGAAGAAACAGAGGCAAAGCGCCTCAAAGAAATTGAAGAAACCGCTCCTCTGGACCCGGTGCCTCTCAATGTCACCCCTTCCTATGAGATGGTCGTCATTGATGACCCAGCTACGAAGGCAGATGAGGAAATGAAGGATGTCGTTCCTCAGGAACACACTGATGAGGAAATTCAGATTGACGACAGTCCTCAACCTCTTATTCCTCAGACAGAAACTGCTCAAGCATCAGCTGCACCAGCTGATGAAACTGCTTCTGCCACAGAACCAGCTGAGGAAAAACAAGCTAAAAATCCTCAAGCTGACGAAATCCAACACCCTGAGCAAAATCCTCAAGATGAGGAACAGGCTGATCCAACTCCTCCAACTGAGAAAGAAGCAGAAATTCCTCAGCCTGAAGCTCAGCCAGAGAAAGCACCATCTCCTCAGCATGAAGTACCAGCTGATGAAATTCCTCACCCTGAGGAAAATGCTGAAGAAAATGTTCCCGCCCAAGACAATGCATTCATTGTGCTCAACCCAGAGACTGCTATTGTTGTCTCCTCCCCTATTCCTCAGCAAAATCTTCAGCCAGTTCAGCGTCAGCCATTCTCCAAGCGTCCAAAGTTTCAGAAAGAAATTTTCTTTGAGGAACGCATGTACTTCATCGGAGAGAACCCTTATGACAAGCCTCAAATGAGGCATCTGAAGTTTTGGACAAGGACTCAGATGAACTACTATGCCTCTGTGCTCTGTGGACGAAACAAGATATTCCAGCACAGGCATATTCCTCATGTTGAGCTTGAAGCAATACCTTGCCTGGAGCCAGTCCTTAGTGTACTCCACGATGCAGGTTTGCTCCCAATGTGCTCAGACATATCAGACTGGAACAACGAGCTTATTCTTCAGTTCTATGCCACTTTTCACATATCTGGCAACCCTGAAGACATCAACACTTGTGTGTTTGACTAGATGTCACAAAACACTCACTACAAGGCTCCTGCTTCTGAACTCCTCAGAGAACTGCCCGTACCAATTCCCTCAGATGGGGCTGTGAAGCTTTATGGTGAGCGTGAGCTGCCAAATGGAATCATGAAAGTCCTCATGAAGCCTTTGGCTGAAGGCAAATCTTCAAGAACAACCTTCCTCGTCCACGAGCTCAAGTACACACCCCGGTCTGTCTACAGAATCCTCTGCAGTGTGCTCGCACCGATCAAAGGCCATGACGATGAAGAAGATGTTGTAGGCCTCATGAAGAATATACTCTTCAACATCATTCACGGTATTCTTATCAATATCCATGATTTCTTCTTGAGGACTTTGGCCGACAATGCCATGTGCCCCTTTGATCACAAGATATATGCCCCGTGGATCATGAGATTCATCGGGACCAGGACAGGCATCAACTTCCACGCTGATTTCCAAAACCACATGGGTTATATGTCTCCTATCCGGGTCAACAAGAAGACTTTCGAGCCGATTGAAGGAAAAGGAAAATCTGTGATTGAAGAAGGCAGCAGGCCCCTTGATGGCCAGTTCAAAGAGCCAGAAGCTTATTCTTCATGGGACGATACTGAGACTCATCCAGCAAGCCCCATTCCTCCTCGCGTGCTGAATACCAGAGAGCTCCTCCTCAGTCTTCACCAGAAGGTGGATCGCAACCACAAATGGGTCAAACGACAGTTTGGTGCCATTCTAAAACCCTCACTGAAACACAGAACTCTGTGAAGATTAACCATCACTATCTGCATGAGGTTTTTGATCGCACCTGGGCTACACTTGCACATCTGAAGACTCAGACTGATCTTGAAGAAATGGAATTTGAGTGAGACTTTGACTGGTCGTGGCCTCCCAAGAAGAAGTTCAGGCCCATTCCAGTGCCAGACCTTGAAGACAGCTCCTTTTCTTCATTCCGCACTGCTGAATCTGATGAAGAACAGCTCGACACTGCAACCAGCCCAAGGAAGAAGACTACTCCCAAGAAGCATCACGGCTCTTCCTCAATCGCCAAGAAATGAAGTCTTCATGGGCGTTCGTCCTCAGTTTATCCCTTTTTGTCACTTGATGACAAAGGGGGAGAAACTTGAGAGTTAGTCTTCAAGCGGGATATTTTTGGGGCTTATAAACTATATTTAAGTTACAAACTTTTGGCTCTTCTGAAGTTTTTATGTAATGAGTTGTAACTTAAGCCCGATGGTACTCTTGCACTTTTGAACGTTTTTCTTTGCATGCTTATTCCTCAAGTTTTAATGCATGCATGCTGGAATTCATTAGATACCATTTGTCTGTTGGGGAACGTCGCATGGGAAACAAAAATTTTCCTACGCGCACGAAGACCTATCATGGTGATGTCCATCTACGAGAGGGGATGAGTGATCTATGTACCCTTGTAGATCGTACAGCAGAAGCGTTAGTGAACGCGGTTGATGTAGTGGAACGTCCTCACGTCCCTCGATCCGCCCCGCGAACAATCCCGCGATCAGTCCCACGATCTAGTACCGAACGGACGACACCTCCGCGTTCAGCACACGTACAGCTCGACGATGATCTCGGCCTTCTTGATCCAGCAAGAGAGACGGAGAGGTAGAAGAGTTCTCCGGCAGCGTGACGGCGCTCCGGAGGTTGGTGATGACCTTGTCTCAGCAGGGCTCCGCCCGAGCTCCGCAGAAACGCGATCTAGAGGAAAAACCGTGGAGGTATGTGGTCGGGCTGCCGTGGAAAAGTCGTCTCAAATCAGCCCCAATACCTCCGTATATATAGGTGGGAGGGAGGGGACCTTGCCTTGGGGCTCAAGGAGACCCAAGGGGGTCGGCCGAGCCAAGGGGGGAAGGCTCCCCCCCAAACCGAGTTGGACTTGGTTTGGTGGGTGGGAGTCCTTCCCTTCCTTCCCACCTCCCTTTTTTTTTCTTTCTCTTTGATTTTTCTTTGTATGGCGCATAGGGCCCTTTTGGGCTGTCCCACCAGCCCACTAAGGGCTGGTGCGCCACCCTTATGGCCTATGGGCTTCCCCGAGGTGGGTTGCCCCCCCGGTGAACTCTCGGAACCCATTCGTCATTCCCGGTACATTCCCGGTAACTCCGAAAACCTTCCGGTAATCAAATGAGGTCATCCTATATATGAATCTTCGTTTCCGGACTATTCCGGAAACCCTCGTGACGTCCGTGATCTCATCCGGGACTCCGAACAACATTCCGTAACCAACCATATAACTCAAATACGCATAAAACAACGTCGAACCTTAAGTGTGCAGACCCTGCGGGTTCGAGAACTATGTAGACATGACCCGAGAGACTCCTCGGTCAATATACAATAGCGGGACCTAGATGCCCATATTGGATCCCACATATTCTACGAAGATCTTATCGTTTGAACCTCAGTGCCAAGGATTCATATAATCCCGTATGTCATTCCCTTTGTCCTTCGGTATGTTACTTGTCCGAGATTCGATCGTCAGTATCCGTATACCTATTTCAATCTCGTTTACCGGCAAGTCTCTTTACTCGTTCCGTAATACAAGATCCTGCAACTTACACTAAGTTGCATTGCTTGCAAGGCTTGTGTGTGATGTTGTATTACCGAGTGGGCCCCGAGATACCTCTCCGTCACACGGAGTGACAAATCCCACTCTTGATCCATACTAACTCAACTAACACCTTCGGAGATACCTGTAGAGCATCTTTATAGTCACCCAGTTACGCTGCGACGTTTGATACACATAAAGCATTCCTAAGGTGTCAGTGAGTTATATGATCTCTTGGTCATAGGAATAAATACTTGACACGCAGAAAACAGTAGCAACAAAATGACACAATCAACATGCTACGTCTATTAGTTTGGGTCTAGTCCATCACGTGATTCTCCTAATGACGTGATCCAGTTATCAAGCAACAACACCTTGTTCATAATCAGAAGACACCGACTATCTTTGATCAACTGGCTAGCCAACTAGAGACTTGCTAGGGACGGTGTTTTGTCTATGTATCCACACATGTAAATGAGTCTTCATTCAATACAATTATAGCATGGATAATAAACGATTATCTTGATACAGGAATTATAATAATAACTATATTTATTATTGCCTCTAGGGCATAATTCCAACAGTCTCCCACTTGCACTAGAGTCAATAATCTAGCCCTCACATCATCATGTGAATTACATTGTAATAAATCTAACACCCATACAGTTCTGGTGTTGATCATGCTTTGGCCGTGGAAGAGGTTTAGTCAGCGGGCCTGCTACATTCAGATCCGTGTGCACTTTGCATATATTTACGTCCTCTCCCTCGACGTAGTCGCGGATGAGGTTGAAGCGTCGTTTGATGTGTCTGGTCTTCTTGTGAAACCGTGGTTCCTTTGCTAAGGCAATGGCACCCGTGTTATCACAGAACAAGGTTATTGGATTCAGTGCGCTTGGCACTACTCCAAGATCCGTCATGAACTGCTTCATCCAGACACCCTCCTTAGCCGCCTCCGAGGCAGCCATGTACTCCGCTTCACATGTAGAATCTGCTACGATGCTTTGCTTGGAACTGCACCAGCTTACCGCACCCCCATTAAGAATAAATACGTATCCGGTTTGCGACTTAGAGTCGTCCGGATCTGTGTCAAAGCTTGCATCGACGTAACCTTTTACGGCGAGCTCTTCGTCACCTCCATACACGAGAAACATCTCCTTAGTCCTTTTCAGGTACTTCAGGATATTCTTGACCGCTGTCCAGTGATCCACTCCTGGATTACTCTGGAACCTGCCTGCCATACTTATGGCCAGGCTAACATCCGGTCTAGTGCACAGCATCGCATACATGATAGAGCCTATGGCTGAAGCATAGGGGACGGAGCGCATATGCTCTCTATCTTCATCAGTTGCTGGGCACTGAGTCTTACTCAATCTCGTACCTTGTAGAACTGGCAAGAACCCTTTCTTGGACTGTTCCATTTTGAACCTCTTCAAAACTTTATCAAGGTATGTGCTTTGTGAAAGTCCTATCAGGCGTTTTGATCTATCCCTATAGATCTTAATGCCTAGAATGTAAGCAGCTTCTCCTAGGTCCTTCATAGAGAAAATTTTATTCAAGTAACCTTTTATGCTCTCCAAAAACTCTACGTTGTTTCCAATCAGTAATATGTCATCCACATATAATATTAGGAACGCCACAGAGCTCCCACTCACTTTCTTGTAAATACAAGATTCTCCAACCACTTGTATAAACCCAAATGCTTTGATCACCTCATCAAAGCATTTGTTCCAACTCCGAGATGCTTGCACCAGTCCATAAATGGATCGCTGGAGCTTGCACACCTTGTTAGCATTCTTAGGATCGACAAAACCTTTGGGTTGTATCATATACAACTCTTCCTTAAGGAAACCGTTAAGGAACGCCGTTTTGACATCCATTTGCCAGATTTCATAATCGAAAAAATGCAGCTATTGCTAACATGACTCTGACGGACTTAAGCATTGCTACGGGTGAGAAAGTCTCATCGTAGTCAACTCCTTGAACTTGTCAAAAACCCTTTGCCACAAGTCGAGCTTTATAAACGGTCACATTGCCGTCAGCGTCCGTCTTCCTCTTGAAGATCCATTTGTTCTGAATGGCCTTGCGGCCCTCAGGTAGTACCTCCAAAGTCCACACTTTGTTCTCATACATGGATCCTATCTCGGATTTCATGGCCTCTAGCCATTTGTTGGAATCTGGGCCCACCATTGCTTCTTCATAATTTGCAGGTTCATTGTTGTCTAACAACATGATTGATAAGACGGGATTACCGTGCCACTCTGGAGCAGCACGTGGTCTCGTCGACCTGCGTGGTTCGACAGAAACTTGAACTGGAGTTTCATGATCATCATCATTAACTTCCTCCTCAACCGGCGTCGCAATGACAGAGGTTTCCCCTTGCCCTGCGCCACCATCCAGAGGGATGAGAGGTTCGACAACCTCGTCAAGTTCTATCTTCCTCCCACTCAATTCTCTCGAGAGAAACTCCTTCTCGAGAAAAGCTCCGTTTTTAGCAACAAACACTTTGCCCTCGGATTTGAGATAGAAGGTGTACCCAACTGTCTCTTTTGGGTAACCTATGAAGACGCACTTTTCCGCCTTGGGTTCGAGCTTTTCAGGCTGAAGCTTTTTGACATAAGCATCACATCCCCAAACTTTAAGAAACGACAACTTTGGCCTTTTGCCATACCACAAATCGTATGGTGTCGTCTCAACGGATTTTGATGGTGCCCTATTTAAAGTGAATGCAACTGTTTCTAATGCATAACCCCAAAACGATAACGGCAAATCAGTAAGAGACATCATAGATCGCACCATCTCTAATAGAGTACGATTACGACGTTCAGACACACCATTACGCTGTGGTGTTCCACGCGGTGTTAACTGTGAAACAATTCCACATTGTCTTAAGTGAGTACCAAACTCGAAACTCAGATATTCACCCCCACGATCAGACCGTAGGAACTTGATCTTCTTGTTACGATGATTTTCCACTTCACTCTGAAATTGTTTGAACTTTTCAAATGTTTCAGACTTGTGCTTCATCAAGTAGACATAACCATATCTACTTAAATCGTCAGTGAAGGTGAGCAAATAACGATATCCGCCGCATGCCTCCACGCTCATCGGACCACACACATCGGTATGTATGATTTCCAACAAGTCACTTGCACGCTCCATTGTTCCGGAGAACGGAGTCTTAGTCATCTTGCCCATGAGGCATGGTTCGCACGTGTCAAGTGAATCAAAGTCAAGTGACTCCAAAAGTCCATCAGCATGGAGTTTCTTCATGCGCTTTACACCAATATGACCTAAGCGGCAGTGCCACAAAAATATGGCGCTATCATTGTTAACTCTAACTCTTTTGGTCTCAATGTTATGTATATGCGTATCGCTATCAAGATTCAATATGAACAATCCTCTCACATTCGGTGCATGACCATAAAAGATGTTACTCATAGAAATAGAACAACCATTATTCTCTGACTTAAAAGAGTAACCGTCTCGCAATAAACAAGATCCAGATATAATGTTCATGCTCAACGCAGGCACTAAATAACAATGATTTAAGTTCATCACTAATCCTGACGGTAACTGAAGTGACACTCTGCCGACGGCGATTGCATCAACCTTGGAACCATTTCCTACGCGCATCGTCACTTCATCTTTCGCCAGCCTTCGTCTATTCCGCAGTTCCTGTTTCGAGTTGCAAATATGAGCAACAGAACCGGTATCGAATACCCAGGCACTACTACTAGAGCCGGTTAAGTACACATCAATAACATGTATATCAAATATACCTGATTTTTCTTTGGCCGCCTTCTTATCTGCCAGATACTTGGGGCAATTGCGCTTCCAGTGACCCATACCCTTGCAATAGTAACACTCCGTTTCAGGCTTAGGTCCAGCTTTGGGTTTCTTCGTCGGATTGGCAACAGGCTTGCCGCTCTTCTTCGAATTGCCCTTCTTGCCTTTGCCGTTTCTCTTGAAACTAGTGGTCTTATTCACCATCAACACTTGATGCTCTTTACGGAGTTCAGACTCTGCGACTTTCAGCATCGCAAACAACTCGCCGGGAGACTTGTTCATCCCTTGCATGTTGTAGTTCAACACAAAGCCTTTATAGCTTGGCGGCAGTGATTGAAGGATTCTGTTAGTGATAGCTTCTTGCGGGAGTTCAATCCCTAGCTCAGCTAGACGGTTTGAGTACCCAGACATTTTGAGCACATGTTCACTGACAGATGAGTTTTCTTCCATCTTGCAAGCATAGAATTTATCGGAGGTCTCATACCTCTCGATCTGGGCGTTCTTCTGAAAGATAAACTTCAATACATCCTAGCAAAATAGTAAACGCATCTGCAAGCACAAACGTTAGTATAAAGACAACCCTATGGCTCCTGCCGGTTGCCGTACCATCGACGTGAAAGTCGATATTTCTATTACAACATGATCATCTCATACATCTAATATATCACATCACATCGTTGGCCATATCACATCACAAGCATACCCTGCAAAAACAAGTTAGACGTCCTCTAATTTTGTTGTTGCATGTTTTACGTGGTGACCAAGGGTATCTAGTAGGATCGCATCTTACTTACGCAAACACCACAACGGAGATATATGAGTTGCTATTTAACCTCATCCAAGGACCTCCTCGGTCAAATCCGATTCAACTAAAGTTGGAGAAACCGACACTTGCCAGTCATCTTTGAGCAACGGGGTTACTCGTAACGATGAAACCAGTCTCTCGTAAGCGTACGAGTAATGTCGGTCCAAGCCGCTTCAATCCAACAATACCGCGGAATCAAGAAAAGACAAAGGAGGGCAGCAAAACGCACATCACCGCCCACAAAAACTTTTGTGTTCTACTCGAGAAGACATCTACGCATGAACCTAGCTCATGATGCCACTGTTGGGGAACGTCGCATGGGAAACAAAAATTTTCCTATGCGCACGAAGACCTATCATGGTGATGTCCATCTACGAGAGGGGATGAGTGATCTACGTACCCTTGTAGATCGTACAACAGAAGCGTTAGTGAACGCGGTTGATGTAGTGGAACGTCCTCACGTCCCTCGATCCGCCCCGCGAACAATCCCGTGATCACTCCCACGATCAAGTACCGAACGGACGGCACCTCCGCGTTCAGCACACGTACAGGTCGACGATGATCTCGGCCTTCTTGATCCAGCAAGAGAGACGGAGAGGTAGAAGAGTTCTTCGGCAGTGTGACGACGCTCCGGAGGTTGGTGATGACCTTGTCTCAGTAGGGCTCCGCCCGAGCTCCGCCCGAGCTCCGCAGAAACGCGATCTAGAGGAAAAACCGTGGAGGTATGTGGTCGGGCTGCCGTGGAAAAGTCGTCTCAAATCAGCCCCAATACCTCCGTATATATAGGTAGGAGGGAGGGGACCTTGCCTTGGGGCTCAAGGAGCCCCAAGGGGGTCGGCCGAGCCAAGGGGGGAAGGCTCCCCCCAAACCGAGTTGGACTTGGTTTGGTGGGTGGGAGTCCTTCCCTTCCTTCCCACCTCCCTTTTTTTTTCTTTCTCTTTGATTTTTCTTTGT
Source organism: Hordeum vulgare subsp. vulgare (assembly GCF_904849725.1). Lineage (NCBI taxonomy): Eukaryota > Viridiplantae > Streptophyta > Magnoliopsida > Poales > Poaceae > Hordeum > Hordeum vulgare. Next base: position 563,161,881 of record NC_058524.1, on the reverse strand, counting down.
ATGGCGCATAGGGCCCTTTTGGGCTGTCCCACCAGCCCACTAAGGGCTGGTGCGCCACCCTTATGGCCTATGGGCTTCCCCGGGGTGGATTGCCCCCCCAGGTGAACTCCCGGAACCCATTCGTCATTCCCGGTACATTCCCGGTAACTCCGAAAACCTTCCGGTAATCAAATGAGGTCATCCTATATATATCAATCTTCGTTTCCGGACTATTCCGGAAACCCTCGTGACGTCCGTGATCTCATCCGGGACTCCGAACAACATTCGGTAACCAACCATATAACTCAAATACGCATAAAACAACGTCGAACCTTAAGTGTGCAGACCCTGCGGGTTCGAGAACTATGTAGACATGACCCGAGAGACTCCTCGGTCAATATACAATAGCGGGACCTGGATGCCCATATTGGATCCCACATATTCTACGAAGATCTTATCGTTTGAACCTCTGTGCCAAGGATTCATATAATCCCGTATGTCATTCCCTTTGTCCTTCGGTATGTTAGTTGCCCGAGATTCGATCATCAGTATCCGTATACCTATTTCAATCTCGTTTACCGGCAAGTCTCTTTACTCGTTCCGTAATACAAGATCCCGCAACTTACACTAAGTTGCATTGCTTGCAAGGCTTGTGTGTGATGTTGTATTACCGAGTGGGCCCCGAGATACCTCTCCGTCACACGGAGTGACAAATCCCAGTCTTGATCCATACTAACTCAACTAACACCTTCGGAGATACCTGTAGAGCATCTTTATAGTCACCCAGTTACGTTGCGACGTTTGATACCCACAAAGCATTCCTCCGGTGTCAGTGAGTTATATGATCTCATGGTCATAGGAATAAATACTTGACACGCAGAAAACAGTAGCAACAAAATGACACGATCAACATGCTAAGTCTATTAGTTTGGGTCTAGTCCATCACGTGATTCTCCTAATGATGTGATCCAGTTATCAAGCAACAACACCTTGTTCATAATCAGAAGACACCGACTATCTTTGATCAACTGGCTAGCCAACTAGAGACTTGCTAGGGACGGTGTTTTGTCTATGTATCCACACATGTAAATGAGTCTTCATTCAATACAATTATAGCATGGATAATAAACGATTATCTTGATACAGGAATTATAATAATAACTATATTTATTATTGCCTCTAGGGCATAATTCCAACATTGTCATCATGCATCTTCATTTTCTTCATACGATATGTTATATGTATGCATGATTTACAAGACTCAGGGGGAGATCTCCATAATATAAATCATCAATGTGCATTTGCTGTGAAAAGCAAAATCCTCAAGATATGCACATCTTCAGGGGGAGTCTCTGTGAATCTTGTTTTCAAATTCTTCAAATGAGTATTTACACTTCATACTTTTAATCCCTGTTGAAGACTTAACCTAATTGTCATCAACCACCAAAAAGGGGGAGATTGTAAGTGCATCTAGTGCCCCTTAGTGATTTTGGTGGTTTGAAGACTTATAGGTTAAGTATCTAATGTGTTTGTGAGTGTACACAGGATCTATAAGTCATTGAGGAGTTTGAGATATTTGAAGAATATCGACCCCTAAAAATATATGTCTTCATTTGAAGAAATTGGTCTGAAGCTGAAGAAATGAATCACGAGAAATCTGCGATGAAATTGATATTCCTCATGAAGATACTGATATTGAGAAGTCCGGTAGTTCCTGAAGAAAATCATTCTGAAGTATTTGAAGCATGAAGATTTACACTTTCTGTTTTACTTTCTTCGCATTTGAGTGATAGGAACACCATACTGTTAAAGGGGGTCGAAGTTACACTATGGAATGAATTTCCTCATGATGCTCAACCCAAGCCTAATCCTATCAAAAGCCTCAAGTGAGGAATATGAGTGACATGAGGACTCTCACAGTTGAGGGTTCCGACCGTTTCGATAACCACGCCAAGTCACTGGTCTTATCCACTCCAATGGTCATATTATTTACGGGCATTAGTGTCAAATCATGTCGGGATGCTCCCAGGCTATAAATAGCCACCCCCCACAACCACTAGTTGGTTGGCTGCTCCGTTAGAAACTCACACTTGTCATAAGAGGAACCCAAATTCCTCAGAGCTTTCGAGAGTAAATCATCAGTGAGGAAATACACCACCCACCGAAACCACAAACCAAACCTAGTGATTGAGCATCACTGAAGAAGTTGTTTCTGTGTGGGACTGAAGCCTTTTACCTTTGAGGACTGTGCATCCTCCAGGCGGTTAGGCGTCATGGTCTAGAGCTTTCCAGCAGTCAATTGTGGATCGCCGGGTGACCAAGTTTGTGAGGGTTTGGAAGTCTGCCCTGAAGACTTATCACGAGTGTTGGGCGAGGACTGTGTGTCCTTAGCTCAAGGAGAATACGGTAGGGACTATGTGTCCCGGGACTGGGTGTCCTTTGGTTTAAATACCAAGCCGCTCCAAACCAGATGTACGACTGTCACAGCAGTTGGAACTGGGTCATCAACGACTGTCATCACTAAGAAATGGGTTCTAATTCCTCAACTCTTTACTTTCCCGTATTATGTGTTGATGACTTTCACTGTGACTGTTTGAAGAATTTGCTGAAGACTTTCTCCGAATTTCCTCAACCCCAAATTCTTCACGTTAGCTATTTCTCATATGTATTCTGTGTGCCTGCTCACTGTGCAATCTGTTTTCACAGTCTTCACTCTGAAAAACTGCTGTTGTGAAACTTTGCACTTCTGATCCTTTACTGTTTCCGCTGTAATTTATAGGAATTTCCTCAAAAGGAATTTCCTCAGTGATGAAATTCTAAAAATCTCCTATTCACCCCCCTCTAGTCGATATAACGCACTTTCAAGATCACCACCAACCTCCGGAGCGCCGTCACGCTGCCGGAGAACTCATCTACCTCTCGGTCTCTCTTGCTGGATCAAGAAGGCCGAGATCATTGTTGAGCTGTACGTGTGCTGAACGCGGAGGTGCCGTCTGTTCGGCACTAGATCGGAGCGGATCGTGGGACGGATCGCGAGACGGTTTGTGGGACGGTTCGCGGGGCGGATCGAGGGACGTGAGGACGTTCCACTACATCAACCGCGTTTCTTAACGCTTCCTGCTGTGCGATCTACAAGGGTACGTGGATCGGAAATATCCTCTCGTAGATGGACATCACCAGGATAGGTCTTCGTGTGCGTAGGAGTTTTTTTTGTTTCCCATACGACATTCCCCAACAGTATTGTCCTGTGTTGCTATTCCAACGCATGAGTTTCGAGTTAATTAGTTCGGCATTTCACGGGCATGAAGCTACCATGCTTTGCATCTTGCAAAATATAATGTTGCTACTCTTCAATGTTACATCAATATATGCGCCAAACCTAGTGAGTTAAATGGCCAGATAATTTGTCTAAACTTAGTGAATTTAACAGTCGTATAATCTGGCCAAACATAGTGAATTAAATGGCTAGATAATCTCACCAAACTTAGTGAATTAATTTGTCAGGCAATGTCTCCTTGGTATACTATTTCTGGAGATTGTTGTGAAATAGTTGTTGTAACATCCCAAATTTTGGAATGTTAATGAAATTATAAGATTGTTTGTTTGTTTGCTTGAGTGATTGAAACTTGAGTGAAATTTGAAACTTTTCAAAACTTTTGAATGAGAGGGAATAAAATGACTTTCCCCTTTTTCCTGTGAATTCAAATTCATTTTTTTTTAAATCAGCGAGAGGAGATAGCATGACTTCTTCAACTATAAAGAATTTGAATCAAGGTGGCATTGGAATTCCTTTCGATTTTGCTTTGCATTTTGTTTCTTCCACACTCACGGAATGCCGGAACCATATCTTGTCAAGCAAGAAAAAGAGAGGTGAAACATGACCCTCCAAAACCCGGGGATATTCTTTGAAATATTTGAGCTATGAAACCCAAGATTTATTTGAGAAAATATTTGCAAAAAGAAATAAATCATTTAGGGATTTCCTAAAAAAACATTTTTTTTTCAAGTATTTATTTTGGTAGTGGAAAAATGCCCATCTTTTTGGATGTATTTTTCTGAAAATTTTAATATATTATACCCCTATATTCCGAGGATATTGTATTTCCTTTTAATCGTATTAATTCCTGTTTTAATAAAAAGGGAAAGAGTTCTCTTATTTTAGGAATGTACTTGGGTCACGTTAGGAAACCAATCTGGCCCAATCCCACCTTCTTCTTCCTCCTCACGAGCTTCCTTGTGTGGCCATGGCAGAAGCTTCCCAGGAAGTTTCCCTCCCCCGATTCGCGGGCTACACTTTCTTCCCGAGCCTCCCACCACCCCTATAGGAACGCCCCTCCTCTCCTCGTTCCATTTTCCCCAGCAGCTCGCCCTCTCCCTGCCCGTAGCCACGACGCCCCCACCATTGTTGTTCCTGCAAGGAGCCAAACAGAAGAACGCCCAGGAGCCCCTGACGCCCCCTTCCTCGCCTCCGGGTCCCCTTCCACCGTTCCCCCTCCCCGCCGGTGACCTCCCCACCTCGCCGGAGCACCTACCTCGACAGAGTTCTTCCTCTCTGTCACCCATGGTGAGATTCACGAAATCCCGTATTGCAGTTTTTTCAGAAAATTGCAATCTTAGAAAATTCATATCTATTAGTGTGTAACTCCAAATTAGATGATTCATTTTGCGTTGGATCACAAATTTTATGCAGTTTCTGTAGATATATAATTTGTCTATTTTTAGATTTATAAAAATTGAGTTAGATCAGATTTTAATTAAAGCTTGTTTTGCTTATTCCGGGAGTTTAAAAATAGCTTTTAATTTGATTCTTTTTGCTGCTGCTTCCTGTTGATCATATCTTTCAGTAGTTTCAGTTTCAGTTTTTTTTAAATATTTTTACTTGGGGTTTTTACCAAAACAGATTCTGTTTTAGTTCTTTTAGGATTATGGCTATTTCTTTTTCTATAATTGTTTTTAAATTAATTTCTTTTATATTTGAGAAAGTTTATGTTTAGTTTCTGTTAGTTAAACAGTAGGTTCTCAACAAGTTTTTATTTTTATTTTATTTGTTATCATGAAATCAATTCTAGTTCTCTAATAACTTGCAATTGATTTCTCTACTGTTTCAACTCCCATTTGAAAATACTTCCAAAATAGTTTTATGTAAAATACTTTATTTTATCTTGGTTAAATTTATATCTTAGTTCTCTATTATTTAATGTTTTATTTTCAGTTAGAACAAAAAAAACTATTTAGTGTTTGATGTAGTAGAAGACTCCTAGTTTTAGTTGAAGTTTCTTTCGGATTCTTATTCGCTCTCTCTTTTGTTTTGATTGCTAGAATGATTGCTAGTATGAGTGCTTATGTGAATGATATGTTTGTTATATAGATTTCATCGGAGAGTAACGAATAGTCTATCAAGTTATTTCTCGAGAACGATAATTCTTCTTCATCAACATCACCAGGCAAGTCACTTTGATCATACTATCACCTATGTTTTATGCATCGTAGTTCTACCATCCTATGCCCAATTGCATGATGAGTAGGTACTTGGAAATTTTAGTATAGATTGTAGTATCATGTGGTAGGCACACAACAACCCCGATACTTGGCCCTGGGATGACAAATTTCATATTGCTATGCTTGAGTAGAATGGATTTCGGTTGAGTGCATAACACGAGTGATGCGAGGTTGATTAAATAATCAAGACCGGTTAAGACAAGAATTTCAAGACCTCGGACGCAATGCAACTCTGGGTGAAGGATGGTTGATCGGCTCCGTGGAGAACCAAGTGGATGACCCGGGATGCTGGAGAGGCCATGACATCCTGCGGAAAGCTTCACCCAGGCTCAAAGGGACGGACGGATATTTTCAAGACCCAAGGCTTACCTGCACAGCCACAAGTCATTATGGGCTCTGGCTTGGTTGGACAACGCGGCGACTCTGGACAGGCGGTGCTAGCAGATGTAGAAGAACGGTAGGATTGGATGGGCACCGACAGGGATTCAGAGGGACCCGTTGAAAGACCATGTTTTGATCATCCGGTCTTCAAACACCCTGAAGTGCGAGGACATACACGGAGGCGATCAAATCTTGTGGGGAACGTGTGCAAAACTCTACAGAGTACTCAAACCTAATCGATTAGCCGTGTCCACGGTCATGGACAACCTGAGCCAAAGGAACTGAAGTTATCTGAAATTCTCAACACAAATAATAATATTGATGTGGGTATTATTGACAACATGGGTACGAGAATTGGTTGGTGGAACCATCTCGTTAACAACCAACAATGTAGTAACATGTTGCTTTTAGCCCCTCTTGTTGTAGGAGAAAATTTGCTTTATGCTAAAACATATAGCCCGACCTTCCATATATGCATATAGTATAGATGATTACTTTACCCCCTCTCATATGTGACTTGCCGGCATATTCAATATGCTGACCTACACGGCTGCAACGTCTTATGTTGCAGATATTTTTCTTCGACGAGTAAGAGTACGATTCAGGGTTACGGTCTACACTCAACTTGCCGTTGGTGTTTATTGGGACTCCACTCCCTTGACTGCTTCCGCTGAGATATTTAAGGTATATATCAGTTTTACGCTATTTACATGTGATTGCACTTTGATATATACATTGATGTATTGTGTGTGCCAGCATACTGATCCAGGGATGGCACAGATACACACAGGCTTGACTCGTTTTGAGTCGGGTCGCTACAGTTGTTATATTGTTTAGCCCTGCCCCATCCTCCAAGATCTAATATGCATGTTTCCATGTTGTATATTTTCTTTGCTAAACTGTTTGTTGTGGTTAATAGTGAAGCCGTGATATTTGGTATTCTGAACATTCATTTGATATGTATGCCGCACTTTTCAACTGATGTCATGTTTAATTTTTGATGATATATATTTGCAGATATTTTGCCTAACTTCAAGATGAGTGTTCTCCCTCTTATACAAGTGAAGCCAGGCTAAAGATATTAAAATAAGGGATGACATATTTTTGTATAAAAAGTTATGTATTGATAGCTGTGTTATGTGCATGATGTAAACTCTGGAATTTCATATATCTTCTCTCTGTTTCTGAATGAAATATTGTAAATTTCTGAATTACAATTGTTCCGTTTTGTTTATAATAGTGATTATGTATGTGATTTGAAAATAAAATAGGCTAGAATTGTTTGACAAAATACAAAATTTATGGTGTGGATTCGAATTTTGAGATCAGGATGACATGTGGGACCAATCTGACTAGTGGGACCGGTACAAAAATAAAATGGCCAAAAAACAAAATCAACAGAAAATAAAAGGCCACAACCCAAAATAAAAAAGTCTAAAATGTTGGGGATTATTGGGCCAGGCCCATGTAGCTAAGAAAAATAAAGAGAAAAAACATTAAATGGGCTGGATTAATGGGCTCGGCCCATTTAAAACACCTAATTGGACCAGGCTGATTCTATGCCACGTCAGCTTGCCATGTCAGATCCGACGTGGCGTGGGCTGATTGCTAGTGACCAAAATAATTTCAATGCTTTCGTTTGGTCGTAAAATCCTACGACCAATCCAACAAAAAGGTCGTTATAGTTCATTAGAGACCCTCAGCTTTTGACCATTTGTTTTTGGTCGTAAAAAGGTCGCAAATGAAAATCAATGACCATTCGGTGACCAATATTGAAGGTCGTTAGTTGACATATTTCTTGTAGTGAATGTTGGAACTAATGAAAACTATGATTCACCTATTATGCCTAGCTCTCCTACTAGAGTTGATATGCGTGAAATACGTAATGGTTACGTTATGTATGGGGAGATAGCTAGAGATTTTCTTGCTTGTAATGATAGAGATGATCTTAAGAAACTACTAAGTAAGTTGAAAGAAAAAATCTATGACGGGGAAAATGAAATATGATCCTACGTTTGCTACTTCTCCTATATGTGTGACCGATAAGGATTATGAATTCTCCGTTGATCCCGACTTAATTTCTTTGGTATAATCAGATCCTTTCCATCGTTATGAAACTAAAACTATTGTGGCACACCTTACCAAACAAAATGCTATTACCACACTGATGCACGCCGCCGCTGGAAATGAACTTTCACGATGTCAAACAACTCACAAGCAAGGTAGATAGAATCCTAATTCGACTCCTAGAATCCTATGACTTCACGAACCTATGGAAACATGACGCCATAAGTCTCACTATGAATCCAGATCTGGTAGAATCCATGTTGAGCTGCAATCCAAATCGTAGAATCCTATAGAAAACTGTAGAATCCCGACTATGCTATGGACTATGTCCGATTCTACTAATTTATATAAGCCATTTGTTTGTTTGTAGTGGAATAGTACAATGTCATCCAAACCCCTTTTCACATGCCCCATGGCCCTTTATTCACCTCCCAAGCCCAAATGCTCAGCCGTTAACACCTTTGATTTAGCTCTCTGAAGCCCTAGATCAAAATGGAGGACCAGGCTTGTCGGTGAATGGAATTGGTGTGAGAAGGAGGATGCATCAAGATTGGTCAGAGAAGGTGAGCAAGACCCTTCAAGGTTTATCACTATTCATCTATACAAGTGATCGTCTATTCACATACTCTAAAAAACCTCCTAAGTAAATTTTGTGTGTTGAAGATTTAAATGCTCTATACACTTCCCTCTCATATATGCTCTATACACAATGATGCAAGCTAGGCAATAGGTTAGCCATGAAAATATGTGGAATACAACTAGCATTGATGTGTATTTTTTGCTCTATATTTAATGTTAAAACTCTATAGAACCCATATTAATTTCTATCATCGATAAAAAATAATTATTTGAGTAAATCTAGTAGAATCCTTGATTCCATGATTCGATACTACGACTTGATTCTGTCTAAGGAAAATATATCCAACTCTGAATCCCGTCTCTGACTACCTTGCTCACAAGCACTAACAACTTTCTCCCTCATGTGGCTAAGAACAACACGAAACACTATCTATGAATTGCAGCGGATAACTAGCTTGGTTTACAAGAACACAACCCAAAACATGAAACTTGTGAACCTATGTAGAAAGGATCCTATATGAATTCAGGACATGCCCTCCAATCCACACACACAAGCTAACACTTAACGATACTAGTGCTCTTAGCACAACACAACCTCACCGGCTGTATACAAACATAAACTCAGAAATCTCACCCCCTTCACATGGAACAACCGGGCAGTACTTATACTAGAAGCACCTATTAGTTAGGTGTGACAACAACTTAAAACGATGTGTAAATTCATGAGCCCCAAGTTTTAGCAGGAGCAAACTTGTTGAGCCTCGCGCTACAATTAATTGTTGGATAGCTTGCATGGGAACTTGCACAACTTTTGACTCAAGATCTCAAATGATGCACCATTTTTTCAATGATAACTGAATTCAACCACCATATTATGGAGCCCCTAAAACGTGCTAGACCCTTCCAACATTAATTAGGTTTAGGTGGGAAGTTACAACTGTAAAACTGATGTGGAATTGTAACACCCCTGGATTCAGCTACAGTGATGCATGTAATTAAGCTACAATAAACCACTAGATCATTGTTGGCGCGCCTTGCTGCGCCCATCTACTTTGAACTCTTTTTGATAGAGAGATATATAATTTTTTGTAAATACATGAAGACAAAATAACAGATAGAAATGATAAAATAGATTGAAATAAGAATGGAGTTGACCATTCAACCAACATGTTTCATCATAGGTTTCTGGAGCTCTAGAGACAACACATGGATGGCAATTTATCAAACAAAGAAACAAAATCAGCAGATTGGCAATCGTAACAAAAAAAGAAAATATATGGACAACCATGGGTAGTGCAGCACACTTACTTGGATGAACTCCATATTTAGTGTGCATCACTATCTTTTTGTTGGATGGTGCCCCTGTGCTGACCAAATAGTTACATAAAAGTTCTCATGTAGGAAGAACCAACAAGACCTCACAAAGACCTTTGTTTCTTGTTGTAGAGTGAAGGAAAGCAATGATGGGATGCTATGAAACAAAGACTTCCAATAGTTCGGCAAAAGGAAGACTTGCTATTGTCCTCCGTATAATCATGTAGTAACCAAAGCAATGTCCTGAAACAAAGGCTTTCTATGGTGCCACCAAAAAAACACATGCTATAATTCTCCCGATAAAGTATGTAGTAACCAAAGGCAATGTGAAACAAATACTTGTTGCAGTCATCTGGATAAGTATGGAGTGACCAAAGAGGTGTTCCAAATACATTCAATTGTTCCACATAAACATTGAACTAAAAAGCAACTTAATTTTGTAAGCATAGATAGGTAAATGACACACTATCAATACTAATATTGACATTTCTATATCTCGAATATTGAGAAGTATTTATATCATTATGCTTTACTTTTTTGTAAAACCAAAGGGTAACATATAATCAATCAACGATTTACTTGTGGACTATACAAAGCTTCAACTTATTCGCATTGTAAAAGGGAGAAAGAGAAAAATAATTAAAAAATACATCTGAAAAACATTGGTGATAGTAAAGATCAGATACCACAGTTGACGGAAATGCTGGCAACTTCAGTAAGTATTCCTTTTACTCGATTGTTGCAAGCATATTCCAGAGTGCAGACCACAAATAAATGTTATGCAACCAGAAATAAATCACATTGTTGTAACGTATGAAGCATTTTTTCAGTAATATTCATCGATATAACCTAACCTGCACGGTTACATACTGCTGGAGCAATGGATAACACTGAGTAAGCGAAACCTTGCTGCTGTCTTAGCCGATAAAACAAAGGTCCTTACCTCATTCAAGTCCTCCCAATTGCGCCTTTCAGGTGCAATATTTTGTAGTGCACAAGACTGAGAAAGCATGCTTAGTCATCTCCATGGTCAAAATTTAGCCTATCAATCTAAAATGTAGAAACGGAACTCAATACCAGCATGAGAACTGTCACCAGATCATTGTGAATGGAGATCCATTGGGGAGATGGAAGATCAAACAGCGTAGCAATACCTCACTTTCCTGTGTTTCTCTCCAGGAACATAATTTAAGACCGGAATGATATTCAAATATCTGAGGGGGTCCACTGCGGGAGGGATACGACGCGCTCGAGGATATTCAGCTGTGGCAAGGCACCCGAGGAATCCAGCGGTTGATGGTATCCAGCCAATCAAACCGAGGCGTGGGATGCAGGTGAATCAGGGGCCGATCAATCCACACGACCATGGTAATCCGCCTGCGATGTAGAGGGTCACCTCGAGCAACAAATGATTACCGGAAATCGAGGAGGTATATAACCATCACAACATGACCTTAATGGCGACTGAGTGCACCACTCGCTTGCGACGGATAATTGCAGGGTATCATGGATAGGATATAACTCATCCACTCAAACTTCCTTCAATCTCCTAGTAATCAACATAACGCAGAAAGTTATCAACTCTTTTGCAACATTTATCCTCTTTCTTAAACTACACTATTGTGTGCCGGGAAGGACACAATAAATGGATATTTATGTTAGAATATCACAATACATTAACAAAAAGGTACTTTACAAGATACAAACAATTTTTTTACTATCAACTACATATACATGGTATTCCCGCAAAAAAAAACTACATATACATAGTAACAAAAAGGAGACACTGAAATGTTCTTGGATTCTAATGGATTCATCAACCCGTACCTCTTTATCCTTAAATAGCATCATCTCTATCACTAATTTGTATTCTTGACAGGAGTCAGTTTAGATTTATTCTTCAGTTACCAACTGATAAAAACTAACATTGTTCTTTCACATCGTACAACTCCACCAAATGTACTAATCTAATTATTTGCTTCAAGCAACTAGGAGCAATGAATACCAGGATTATCATATTATATAAATTTGCAAGTGATAAATATTTTCATTCCAACAAGCATTTTTATGGACAAAATGTTAGGAGGGCAGCTGAACCTATGCAAATAACCTGTAGTGGCGGAGTGGCATCAAGCCGACAGAAGCACATGTCTTCGGTGTTCCAAGCCTTGGCCTCCTCCAAATTTCCCTTGAGGCTAGTGGGGCACGGCTCCACATCAGACGGTCGGTCTCTCATATACACAAGAGATGGAACTAAACATAGCAGTGACACTCACGAGTGGCTGTGGCAAGGAGCAATGGTGACGGGGACGAGGAGACGTCACACATCTGCTACCTGCGGGATCCTTTCGAGCACCGCATCCTCACACGCGTCGCCTCGGGTCGATCCCCTCCTGCACTGGAATGCCTCGCGAGGCTTGACTTAGGCTGGATGGAAGAAGAACGCCCAACTTTTGTTGATGGAGGAGATGCTGTCGTGGGTGGCAGCGGGGAGAGGAAGGGCATCGTGAGCAGCGAAGGGCCCGTTCACTATGTGTGTGTTTTTTTAGGATTTCGTTCGCTGTGTTTTATTTTCTTCAAGGCTGAAGCGGGCTTCGCTGCCTTGGGCCAAGTAGGAGAACTACCCCGATTAACCCCAGAGTTGCAAAATAGCTACAGAGTAGCTGTCCTTGCAATGTTAGGCCCAATTCGCATTTTGTAGATTATCATAAATTTACTCACCATAGGACAATATTTGTTGAACCGAACCTCCACTCAAGTGTCCAATATATGCAGTCCTTTCTACAAAAAAAACCCTGATATATAAAGCAACTTTCATACGAGGGATAAAAATAAAGAGTGGTGATATTATTTAGTTCCACTGAAACTGAGAAGGGCATATTATTAAGAAATAGACAGGTTACTAACAAACAAAAACATAGCACTAACGTTAAACTCTTCAAATGTGAGTGTTTGGAATGATTAAGAGAGCTGTGTTTAGATTAAGTACAATAGTACAAGAATCAAAACTTTGCCATACAAATGATGTTAGCATCATGTCTTATACTCACTTCTTTGCTTCCTACTACATGGTGTTTCCCGGGCATTTGGTCCACCAAAAGAGCTGGGTACACTGACAGAAATAGTGGAGAAAATACTGCACATGGGTGAAAGCTTGTTCAGAACATTACAAAGTGGTCTTGAAGTTTCAAGAAGCAATCTGTCATCATGCAAGCCAGAGCAATCAACATTTAGCATACTCTGTCTCTCTGTTATCGACTTTGCACAACTACAAAAGTACACTTTGACTGTTCACCTGTACAACTACATTATTAAATGTTAAGTGCATGGTAAGCAAATTGTTAGTAACATGTGACCACATCTTTTGATATAATCAAATTAAAAATTACACATTAGTGAATGTTTTCTGGGTTTGATTAGTCAGGCACCAGGGAGGCATTCTATGAGGTTCATAAGTTGAATCCACCTTAAGTTGTACTCCATGTTAATTAAGTAGATAACCCCTCTTGAATTGCAGCTTATAAGTGGCATTGTTTATGCCGATGTTTCCTCCATGTTTGAAGATGGTAATATAATCTTTAAGACCACATGAGCAACCAGTTTCAAAATCGAAAAAACGGAGAGCACCTCGCGCTTACCTATGTAGAATCTTCAGTCTTCACACCTTACAAATTTCTACATTGTCTTTACTTCTGCAAGGTCACAAACCTCCTGTCATCTTGGTGAAGGCATCCAAGAACTATGAGAGCCCAATATAATGCTACATAATAAACTTGACTATCTGAAAGTGCAAAATTAATATTGAGTTTCTGACTAACATAATTTTCGAAGTGGATATTCCGTGAATAACTTGAAGAGGCACATAAGCATCCTTGTCATGCATGCCAGATCTGGTACTTGTGAAGAAGAAATCTAAAAATTAAAAAGAAGAAAACTGATCAATTGTATACATGCTTGAATATTCAATAAAATTAGACGTTACCTATTCCACTACTAAATTAAGTTTATCATTTAGCCAGCTAGCTTTGTTAACTGATCAATTGTAAGCGACACATATATTGTGTAGTCGAATATGATTATGGGGAAGAGCAGCAGATCTGCAGTTGTAGGAGGGTCACAACCATCCTCCTATATCTTTTGTTGCAATCGGGGTTGGGGACGATTACGTGCAGAGAATAATTTACCATGCAATTTGTCTAGCTCTATGCGGTATTCTTGTCAAATCCTGAACGAACCTATATGCTATGGGCATATCTTTAATTGAGAAATTTTATCGCTACCATTTTTTGATAAATTAACAATTAAACATACATCAGGCATAAAATTTCAATTTAGTTGAAGTAATTGAACTGTTTTCGAGATTAAATCATACACTAATGAATCGAGTTGTACCTGTAGGGAGAGATCATACATGGGGATGCTGTCATGGGGCGCCCATGAGGGAGATATCATGGTCACCCGGGTTGGTGACGGCAGCGTCCGGCCTAGGTTTTTCGGTGAGAGAGGGGAGGGTTTGTCAAAGAAGGCCTAATTGATGGAAGGGTGGCCGCCATTACTACCTTGACCCCATCACCCGTGAGAGAGAGAGAGATAAGACGAGGGGAATGGCCGCCAGGGCGCATTTGGCTGCGGCCATGGAGGAGAGGAGGCATTTTTTATATGGGAGAGGAGGCGTTGAGAGGGATGGGTGATGGGTTGCCTCTCGCAGTCTCGCGTTGCGGTTCTCGCCTTTTATTTTAACAAACGGTTGCGGTTCTGGCCTAACGCCTTAACGATGTTCATGGGAATTGGGCTCAAAGAATTGGCCCAGTTAACCAGAGGCCTTCGATTTGGCCACGGGAGTAGCTTCCCATAGGACATTCGGTCGAGTCGCTACACAGTGGCGTTGCACAGTAGATCAGACGACCAGCAACAGCTAAAACCGTGATCCGATGGCTCAGGTGTGAGGATGCGTGAGAGGCCAGGAAAATGGTGCAGTTTTACTGTCCTAAATGAGGTTAAGATAATGCATTTGCTAAACCATGTTTAATCACAATGGAATCATATTTGTTTTCAAAATTCCTATTGATTTTCAAAATTCTTTTAGTAAGTGGCTTAAATATTTTTGCAAACTTGAAAACAATAATCATGACGGGGTTACAAATATTCACCTAGTACTTATAAAAAAAGATGAAAGATGTACAATCCAATTTCTCGATTCAATAGAAGCCCAAAGAGGTGCATATGGTACCCAAATAAGAGTAGGATAGATATGTCAAAAGCAGGTCTGCTTACACCTATTCCTAATCCTAAATAGAATGTAAGGACGCACTAACCTTCACACAGGAACAGTTATGGGTACTCGGCATTGTTGTATCATCCGAAGCTCTTTGGACATTAGCATTGGAGCGGCACGCACCCGAGTGGTCTATGTAAGTACTGATCTTGTATTAAGAGGTCCAAGGACTGATCTTTGTCACCCATGCAATGTGTAAGAGTGCAAAGGGCGATTGGTCGAAGACCTTCCGCTCATAGGATTTAGTCTGGTGGGCTGGCCTCTCTTTTGAGACTAGTTAGGGCTACAATGTGTTGATCTCCCGAGGCCGGTCATGACCCAGGAAAGTATGTCTGGCTAGAGGTTATCAAGCATGTTGGGGAATGTGGTGCACCCCTGCAGGGAAGTATATCTATTCGAATAGTCGTGACCACGGTAACGGACGCTGAGAGAGTATCCTGATCTTCTATAACTAGAACTGAATACTTGTGATGTTAAATTGAGATGTTGGCTCTGGGTATGCTTTCTTGCATGGAGTTGAGGAAGGATCTTTGGGCATTTTTAAATAAATTTGCTGCAACATAATTATTACATATGGGTTAGTGATCTACATTCTTCTAATGTTGCAAGACCCCGAAGATGCTAGCCTTCGATATGACTAGGTCTTCCTCCTCTATTCTGGCATTTCTACGGTTCAGTCCAAAGATATAGCCCATTCCTTTGAGACCAATGCATACTTAGCATAGTTCTGATGTCAGTCTTGCCAGTACTTTGGATGAGTACTGATTGTTGCTTTGCTCCCTTTTTCCCTCTTGATACGATTGCTGCAACCAGATGACGGAACCCAGGAGCCAGTTGATCCCGCTGACTACTACTACCCCGATAGAGCGTACTACTACGTGGAGGCTGTTGAGTAGTTCGGAGGCTCCCAGGAAGGAGGCCTTGCCTTTTCAATCCATTGTTATGCTTGTGCTAGCCTTCTTAAGGCAAAACTTGTTTACTTATGTTTGTACTCAGATGTTGTTTGCCTCCACTGACTCGTTTGTATTCAAGCTTATGTATTCGAGCCCTCGAGGCCCCTGGCTTGTAATATGAAGCTTATATGACTTTAATTTATGTCTAGAGTTGTGTTGTGATATCTTCCCATGAGTCCCTAATCTTGGTCGTACGCATTTGCGTGTATGATTAGCGTGCGATCAAAATGGGGGCGTCATAAGTTGGTATTAGAGCCGACTGTATGTTGGTAGCCCTCTTTCAAACTCCTTGGACAAAGTTGAGTCTAGTACTTGAAAAACTTTTACTAACATTGTCGTGTGTCTTATGGGCCCACATCTCAGGTGGTATTAGGATCTTTTACTCCTCTTCTATACTCTCAGTTCTAATCTGTCTTCTCTTTCGAGTTAATTTTTTTGCTAACTCTAACTCTAGGTTCTAATAACTACTTCCTCCCGGAGACCCCCCCATTCTGGATGATGGCTTGATTCATGAGAAGACTCTTAAAATATTCTCCGAAGTTCTCCCGAGAACTTGTGGTCATAGCTTTTGTGATTAACTTCCTCCATCAACCCCTATCGATGACTACATACAAATTTCGTTCATACTTTCTTTCCAGTTTCTCTTGTTATGACAAGGTACAACGAATTATCTTACTAGGGATTCGTTCATCCTCACTTGTCATGGGTTTCTCAAAATCCTTCGAATTGTTATTCGATCTTCTGCAATCCTGAATATCATATTACTCTTGACCTTTCTCACATGCTTGCATTATGGTTAATTACATACGTTAGCTACATTCATTAAATCCTTTGTGATTGTCCTGTGATCTTATTGATTCAGCCTCTGTGTGAATGCACACAATCATCACTTGATCCTCATAAATTATTTGTTCGGCTCAGACGTCTTTCCAAACAGGAGTTGGTTCTCAGAAAATCAACCGTGTTTTATTGTCCATCTAAGTCCATTCAACTTACTTGTATTAAATCAAAGCATCTGATTCTAATACACCAACCTGGAAATCATAATTCCTTTGGTATTTAAGCATAAAAATCATTCATATGTTCTATAATATGATGTCATGCATTCTTTCTTTTTCTATTTGAGTACGGATACTCACATCAGGTCCTTTGTGGACCACCGGATGATGACCCACAAGTATAGAGGGTCAATCATAGTCCTTTCGATAAGTCAGAGTGTCAAACCCAATGAGGAGCGAAGGAAATGACAAGCGGTTTGCAGCAAGGTAATTTCTGCAAGCACTCAAATAGTGGTAATAAGTTGTTTGATAGCAAGATAATTGTAACAAGTGACAAGTAGCAATAGTAACAATAGGTGCAGCAAGGTAGCCCAATCCTTTTGTGGCAAAGGGCAAGCCAAAACAAGTTCTTATAATAGGCAAAGCATTCTTGAGGGCACACGGGAATTTCATCTAATCACTTTTGTCATGTTGGGTTAATTCGCATTCGGTATTTTGATAATTTGATATGTGGGTGGACCGGTGCTTGGGTGCTGTTCTTACTTGAACAAACCTCCCACTTATGAATAACCCTCCCACGAGCATCCACAACTACGAGAAAAGTATTAAGAATAAAATTTAAACATAGCATTAAACATAGGGATCCAAATCAGCCCCTTACAAAGTAGTGCATAGTCTGGGGTTTAAGTTTCTGTCACTCTCGAAACCCACCCTCTAATTACTACTCCACAATGCATTCCCTTAGGCCCAAAATATGGTGAAGTGTTATGTAGTCGACGTTCACATAACACCACTAAGGGAATCACAACATTCATATCATCAAAATATCGAACGAATATCAACTTCACATGACTACTTGCAACATGATTTATCCCATGGCCTCAAGAACAAAAGTAACTACTCACAAGTGATAAACATGTTCATGATCAGAGAGGTATTGAATAGAATAACGGATCTGAACATGTAATATTCCACCAAGTAAACCATAAAACATCAACTACAATATGTAATTAGCACTACCAGACACAACCAGGTACCAATCCAAAGTTCCAGTACAAGATTGAATACAAGAGATGAACTAGGGTTTTCAAAGGTGATAGTGGTGGTGAAGATGTTGATGGAGATTGGCCTCCCTAAGATGAGAGGGTTGTTGGTGATGACGATGGACATAATTTCCCCTTTGGGAAGGAAGTTCCTCCGACGGAATCGCTCCGTTAGAGGGCAAAAGTGCTCTGCCCAGGTTCCGCCTCGAGACGGCGGTGCTTCATCCCAAAAGTCCTCTCCTTAAATTTTTTAGGTCGGAGGAGAATATATACTAGAAGATGGGTGCCAGAGGTGGCCCAGGTGGCCCACTAGACATCAGGCCGTGCGAGTAGTCCCTCGCGCGCCCTCGTGTCTAGTGGCTGCCAGGTGACCCCCCTCCGACACTTCTTCGTTCTAGTATTTTTTATATATTATAAAATAAATCATCATAAATTTTCAGCTAAATCGGAGGTGTGCAGAATAGGTATCTCCGACGTAGCTTTTTCAGGTCTAGAATTCCATTTGCCGGTATTCTCCCACTTGATGTAAACCTTGCATATTATGAGAGAAAAGGCATTAGAATTACTCTTCCAAGTGGTAAAAAGCATAAAAACACTATAAATAACAATAATAAAACATGATGCAAAATGGATGTATCAACTCCCCCAAGCTTAGACCTGGCTTGTCCTCAAGTGAAAGCTGATAACAAAAATATGACCACATGCTTTGAGAGAGAGGTGTTGACAAAAAGAAAATACGGACATAGCAACATCATGCTCATTATTATAACAGCAAATAAAACTTTATAAAATACTTCCTCACAGCATTTTCATCATATAACCTTTTATAATAAAGGCTTCTTATAAACAAGTAGCAATTCATGACAACATCGAAGTATGAAGCATAAAGTCTATTGAAAACTAGAAAACTATGTTCTGAGTCAACTTTGCAACACAATTCATCATATTTTCCATAAGGGTCACATGTTGGAGCTTTTAAGAAACTCTACATACTCAACCATCATTTAGTCTTCTACGATTGCTAACAGTCACCACATGCATATGAGAAAAATGTTTCAATTCGACACATAGAAAGATAGGGGCTTATAGTGTTGCCTCCCAACGTATTCACCTCAAGGGTGATGTCAACAATAGTAATTCATGGACACCCACATTCAGCTGGATATATATGTTTAGGTCTTTCCCCATCATATGATGCTTGCCAAAGAGAAGATAAAGGAAGTAGAAGAAAATACTTTGACTCTTGCACAAAACTAAATACATAAAGGTAAAACATAGGCCCTTCGCAGAGGGAAGCAGAGGTTGTCATGCACTTTTTGGTTGTATGCTAAATCTCTTAGTGCAAGGGAACGTTATGTTATATTGCCCCTTGCGATGGCAATCGTTATTATGTAGTCCGTCGCTTTTATTATCATCATCACAAGTTTGTACAATGCTTAATTTCCTTTACCATAAATGATCAAACATGTTTAGAAGCGATTTTTATTTTCTTTGTGCATGGATGAAAACTTACTTGAAGGATCTTACTCAATCCATAAGTAGGTATGCTGGACTCTTGAAATATAGGTTTGGGTTTAAGGTTTTGGATGCACAAGTAGTATGTCTACTTAGTGCGGAGTTTTTGGCTAGCAAAGGTGTTGGGCAAGCACCACATGTTAGAGGATCTATAACAATATAATTTATATGTGAATGTGAACAAGCATAAATCATTACGTTGTTTTCCTTGTCCAATGTCAACAGTTTTGGCATATTATAATTAATGGGGGCTCACAGTCATAAAAGATGTCAAGGATAGTGTATTTGCATGTAAATCTTCTCTTTCTTTATTAATTCTTTCATGTGTTGCATCACCGATCAATTTTATGTTTGTCAATCTTCAAAAAATTTACCACTTATACTTTTCCTTATGTGATGTCACTACTTACTATAAGATTAGCATATGCTATTTCTCGTTATTTTCTTTATTTTGATTGCAGCAAGAAAGTAGAGAAGCAAAACTCAAACTAAAATTTATTATATAACTCTCACTCGATTACATAGATAGATAGATAGATCACGAAACTAGCACTCAAAAGAAAAAGATTGAACTAAACTTTTAGTTGACTAGATTTCAAAATATCTAAAGATCAAACTAGGATGGATAAAGAAAAAGAAGGGTGATGGTGATACGATACTGGGGCGCCCCCAAGCTTGACACAAGCCATGGGGAGTGCCCATACCCGTGAACTGAAGTCTCTTCTATGGGGGTGAAGATGGAGGTGGTGGTGTGCTTTTCTTCTCCAACTTGCATCTGAGGCTAAAATTATCCTCCCTCACACCCTCATTCTCCAGCTCGAGCTTTAATATCCTTTCACATAATGCCGCCTTGCTCTCCTGCAGGAAACAAGAAGCGATAAATTGGTCTTTAGGTTTGTACTTGTTGGGGAGGCTTGACTTCTTGAATTCCACATTCTTATATCTAGGATGAGGCAGTGGATCTTCCTCATCCTTGGAACTATCCCACTTTGCTTCTTTCGTATCCTTGTCTTCCTCCTTCGTAGTCCAGCCATAATGATCCACCTCTCCATAGACTTTAGGGTTCACGACGAAATCAATGATGTAGCTCTCTCCCTCCGAGTCTTGAGACGACATAGTTTCAGATCTACCACCAAACACAACTCAAAACAAGAATAGAGGATTTCTCCGTGGTACTGGGGTCAAATCCTCGGGATATATATATATATATATATATATAGAGAGAGAGAATTTTTATACAAGGGAATACATGCTCCACTAGAAAACGGAGCCGGGAAGGTACCCGAGGGGCTAACTAGACATGAGGCCGTGCGAGGGGGGCCTGGCGTGCCCTGGTGTCTAGTGGACACCTCGGCTGCCTTCTCTTGTGTTTCTTAGTTTCCTAAATTTTCTAAAATTCCAAAACTGCCAAAAAATATTTTTGCGGATTTTTCCGAGCCTGTTTACTTACCGAATCACATACCCTTCCTTTTAAGGGTTCTGGAGTGTTCTCGAAGGTCCCCCTAATGTGCTCCTCCGGTGTCATGGTTTGGATAATGTTTCTTTCAACATTAATTGGTCTACCTGAGATATATTGCTTTATCCTTTGCCCATTGACCATCTTCGTGTTAGTGCCTTCGGGATTATTTATCTTAATAGCTCGAGACCGATAAAGTTCTTTGATAATATATGGTCCTTCCCATTTCGATAGAAGTTTTCCTGCAAAGAATCTAAGACGAGATTTTTACAATAGAACATATTCACCAACTTTGAATTCTCGCCTTTGGATTCTTTTGTCATGCCATCTTTTAGCCTTTTCTTTGAATAGTTTGGCATTTTCATAAGCTTGGGTTATCCATTCATCAAATGAGCTAATATCAAATAACCTCTTTTCACCAGCAAGTTTGAAATCATAGTTGAGTTCCTTAATTGCCCAATAATCTTTATGTTCTAACTCAAGAGGTAAATGACATGCTTTCCCATAAACCATTTTATAAGGAGACATGCCCATAGAATTTTTATAAGCCGTTCTATAAGCCCACAATGCATCATCTAATTTCTTAGACCAATTCTTTCGGGACCTATTGATAGTCTTTTGCAATATTAATTTTATTTCTCTATTGGTTAAGTCTACTTGACCACTAGACCGAGGATGATAGGGAGATGCAATTCTATGGTTAACATCATATCTAGCAAGCAGCTTACAGAAAGCAGCATGAATAAAATGTGAACCACCATCAGTCATTAAGTATCTAGGGACTCCAAAGCGTGGGAAAATAACTCCCTTAAGCATCTTAATAGAGGTGTTATGATCAACACTATTAGTTGGTATAGCTTCTACCCATTTAGTGACATAATCAACAACAACGAAAATATGTGCATACCCATTGGAGGAAGGAAAAGGTCCCATATAGTCAAATCCCCAAACATCAAATGATTCAATAACAAGTGAATAATTCATAGGCATTTCCCGACGTGTACTAATGTTACCAATTCTTTGACATTCATCACAAGAGAGGACAGACTTACGAGCATCTATGAAAAGAGTAGGCCAATAAAATCCACACTTTAATACCTTGTGTGCAGTTCTATCTCCCGCATGGTGTCCTCCATAAGCCTCGGAGTGACACTTCCGAATGATTTGTTTCTGTTCATGCTCAGGTATACAACGTGTAATAATACCATCTAGTCCCTCTTTATAAAGATGTGGGTCATCCCAAAATTAATGTATTAAATCAAATAAGATTATTTTCTTTTGTTGATAGGTGAAACTAGGTGGTATGTATTTAGCAACAATGTAATTAGCATAATATGCAAACCACGGTGTACTATGAGAAACATTGACCACAACTAGTTGTTCATCAGGAAAGCTATCATCAATAGGTAGTGGGTCAGCAAGAACATTTTCTAACCTAGACAAGTTATAAGCTACGGTGTTCTCACCTCGTTTCCTATCAATGATATGCAAATCAAATTCTTGTAGCAAGAGAACCCACCTAATAAGTCTAGGCTTAGCATCTTTCTTTTCCATAAGATATTTAATAGCAGCATGATGAGTGTGAACAATTACTTTAGAATCAACAATGTAAGATCTGAATTTATCACAAGTAATAAATACAACTGCTAAGAATTCTTTTTTAGTGGTAGCATAATTTTTCTAGGCATCGTCTAGACTTTTACTAGCATACTGAATGACATTTAGTTTCTTATCAACTCTTTGTCCTAGAACAACACCAACAACGTAATCACTAGCATCACACATAATTTCAAATGGCAAGTTCCAATCGGGTGGTTGAACAATAGGTGCATAAGTTAAGGATTTCTTAAGTGTTTCAAAGGCTTCTACATATTCATCATCGAAAACGAAAGGAACATCCTTTTGAATAAATTATTAAGAGGCCTAGAAATTTTAGAGAAGTATTTAATAAACCTTCTATAGAAACCAGCATGAGCAGGGAAACTACGGATACCTTTGATATCTTTAGGACACGACATCTTCTCAATTGCATCAAATTTAGCCTTATCCACCTCAATACCCCGTTCAGAAATTTTATGGCCAAAGAAAATACCTTCATTCACCATAAAGCGACACTTCTCCCAATTCAACACAAGGTTAGTTTTCTCAAATCTCTGCAAAACTCGATCAAGGTTGCTTAAGCAATCATCAAAAGAAGTTCCGTAAACGGAAAAATCATGCATGAAGACCTGAACAATCTTTTCACAAAAATCAGGGAATATAGCAGTCATACATCTTTGAAAGGTAGCACGTGCATTGCATAATCCAAAAGGCATACATCTATAAGCATAGGTTCTAAAAGGATAAGTAAAGGTGGTTTTCTTTTGATCAGGTTGTGACACAGGTGAGGAAGTCATGGACTAAGGGGTCCTTGGGCTGCCAACCTATATCTATGGGCTGGACTCCTGTGCTACTTCGGGCAGCCGATGACACATACGAGGAAGATTACACAAGACTTGGTGATCAAGGCAAGGACTCCTCTACACTGACGTAGCCGACTAGGACTCTTGTTATCCTAGGCCTATGGTGCATTATATAAAACGAGGCCAGGCTAGTTGATAGAAAATCTCATATGCATATGATCATTATCATTAGGGTTTAGAACACAACATATGATCTCGAGGTATATCAACTTTGTACTCGATACTACAAGATCAATACAACAAGAGCAGGACGTGGGGTATTACCTCCATAAGAGGGCCCGAACCTTGGTAACCCGTTGTCTCCCCCTTCTACCTACAACCCATCGATATAAGGTCCAGAGTTTCGGACCCCTACCCGAGATCCGCTGGTTTTGACACTGACATTGGTGCTTTCATTGAGAGTTCCGCTGTGTGATAGGCACATGGATTGATGGCTCGTTTCCAGATTGATTGCAGATTTTTCTGGACAGCAAATTTGTGTTCGTCATGCCCGTTTCCTCTAGGACGATTGCATTGGTGGAATTGTAAGGAATTGTATCTACAACAACCTTGTAAAATTTCATCGCATTTCGATGGAGGAATCTCCGGCGATCTCCGACATACCACAGCCCTATCGAATCTGGACGGGAATGGGGATGAGTTTAAAGCGAGGGGTCTAGTATCCATCTTGGACATCCATTGGAAAATCCCACCGTTCACTGACTGCGGAATTCCTATAGAGATCACCCATAAAACTTTCAGTCCGATCCGACTGTCTAAACTCCGGGAAACATCCGATGCGTACAACAAATTTTGTATTTGTTTTGTTCGCAAAAACGAATCCGACCCGAATTCATCTTTCTTCATGAACGGAGTTTTGGACAACCTTTTTGAAGGTATTTTATTTTAAAGGTATTATGTGTTGTTCTAAAACACATGCCCATAAAGTTTGAGCCTTTTCTAAGGAAATCTTCACCGTCACGCCGGTGTCAAACCGGCCCAATAATGTTGCTCCACGACTTCCGAGCTACGACAGCATTGACTGCGACGTTGCTCCATCGAGCCAATGATAACCAACTCGGATCATCACCTCAACTAGCAGGCCAAGAGTTCGGCATCGTGAGGGCCAAATACTCATTAAGACTTCATCACCAACGGGTTCAGCGGGACGGACGCTCTGTTGCTTCATCAAGCCAACATTGTCCGCGTCACAAATTTTGACCTACACCGGCATCGCCGGGCCGTCACTTGAAGCCGTCGTCCGCCACGCCAACCTTCTTCAACACATCGCGGTTGGCATGGGTGCTCTAGCTTCGCCTTACCGATCGAATCCGTCACCTCGGCTAGACTAGGGGCTTCAACATCTCTTCATAAACCTGCTCCGGGGACTTCAGCGTCACCAGCCGACCAACTTCATCATGTTACCTAGACTGGGGGCTTTGCCTCGCCACATCGATCGTGCCGCATCGCACTATATTTTTTCTAACTATTTATTTCACTTAAGTTAATTAATTTGAGGATTTTTATTATTATTTGATATTACTATTGGCTTGCACTATTTTATGTGCATAGGTGATCGGCTCCACTGTGTTAGGTAGTTACCCTGACGCGCCGACGTTGTTGTCATGCCTCCGTCAACCGAATTGCGTCGTCGACATGGTCGACTAACATGGGGGCTTCGCCATCACACTGCCGAACTATTCTGTTTTGTCGGCTACCTCATGACCGGCTTGGGGGCTGTCAGATGTTACCTTGACCCACCATAAACTCTACCCTCGCCTTCAACACTGAGCACATTAACCAGCTAAGTCGCTCCCATGCTCAACTTTTTCCAATTTGTAATTTTTTTTGTGGTTCAACCAGCCATTATTTTTGTGTTAAGCAAATAAGTTGTTTGTTAAAAACTTAGATTGTTAAGAGCATTGTTTGTTGAAAACACTTCCTTTATCCATGTTAACTCGGGCTCTTAAATTTATATGAGCCGTCCTATAATAAATATTTTCTTCTTGGTCGTTGCAAAGTATTTTCCTACTATTTATTTTTCCGACACGAGTGTTTGGTCAATATCCAGGTAGCCGAGTTTCTCTCTAAAGCCGCTTGAGTTTAGTTTGCTAAACATGCCTGGGAGAAACACTCCGCCCTCGGGATATGGAGGTTAAAGCAAAGGCTGACCCGCTTGTAGTTTGAGATATCGGATGTATCATGTTGAAGCACGACCAAAGCACATATTAATTTTAAGACGAATTTTCGGATTCTCACCAAGAAACCGGATTTAGTTCGGAACATAATGTTTTTGCTAAAGTTTTTTGGTTTTCCGTGCTTCAGACACCTTTAACCTATTTTTATGTTTTTCTTTCAGGAGGCGGGACAATCACTTGTTCGAGGTGTTTTGTGTGGTGATTCTTCTCAGAGAATCTTTTTCGACCTATAGTTTGGCATCTTCTGTGCCGAGCTCCACCTTGGTCTTGTCAGAACACACCTAATGGATGAAATAGTTCCCGAGGAGATACGATCCAAGGGTCGGCCATGTTGCCCAACGATAGTCTCGGGGGCTACTGGTTATACAGCTCGTCAGAGAATAAATTACACAATCGAAAAATCTTTTTCGACCCGTAGTTTGGCATCTTTCCCACTAATCTGCACCTCAGCGTTATTAAAACATACACACCAAGTGCAATATGATTTCTGAGGAGATTCGATCCTCAGTTCGATCGGCCGCACCCAACCTGATTATCACGGGCTACTCCACACGCGTTTTAATTCTTAAACTTTGTTGTCGAGCGAGGAATTGATCCTCGGGACGATTTCACAAATCGACCTGAGTCCCCGGGGCTACTAGGATCAGGGGTTTTATTTTATCCTTCACGTGCATCTCGGGTTTTAGACCGACACACACCTTGAGGGCTACTATCTATACATCTCGGTAGTAAATAAATTACACCAATCGGAAATAAATTCCACAAAAATAGCCCTAGAACGAGGTGGTGCACCACCTCGAAGCAGTCCGGCATAAAGCTCGGATGCAAGTGGTTGGCTCCATAGAGGGCATTTCTGGCATTGAGTTCGGCTGAATTCCTTCAAAGTTTCAGAGACCAGTGTAATCTATGACATTTCGGATGCCGACCAGTGTTGGAGCTCGGCTACAAAAAGACACCTCGAATGTAGTCCGACGCTGGAGCTCGGACGTAAGAGGATATCGTCGCACGGGAAACATTTCAAACTTGAGGTGTGGCGTGAAAAATTTCAAGGCATTAATAAAGGCCAATGACTTAAGGGGCTCCTCATATGCCCGATGTGTGAACTCTTCGGATTCACCGCGGTGATCCTCGAGATCAGTGATGGGAAGACTTGTTGAGCCAGTATTCTAGACTGATGACCAAAGATGAAGAACAGTTCGGAGCACCCCCAACTTCAATACCTAGGCTTGGAAATTGAGAAGTCATCGGCGGCCGAATTGGTGTTGGCCAAACATAAATGGGGAGAAGAACTCGCCCCGCAAGCCGAAGACTTTGTACGAAGTTGTTGAGGATTAAGACTACGACATTGGCGGCCAGTTCGGGGGCTACTCAGGGAGTCATGGACTAAGGGGTCCTCGGGCCGCCGTCCTATATCTATGGACCGGACTCCTCGGCTACTTCGGGCAACCGATGACATGTACGAGCAAGATTCCACAAGACCATGTGATCAAGGCAAGGACTCCTCTACACCGATGTAGTCGACTAGGAATCTTGTTATCCTAGGCCTATGGTGCATTATATAAACGAAGGCCGGGCTAGTCGATAGAAAATCTCATATTCATATGATCATTATCATTAGGGTTTAGACCACAACATATGATCTCGAAGTATATCAACTCTGTACTCGATAGTACATCATCAATACAACAAGAGCATGACGTAGGGTATTACCTCCATAGGAGGGACCGAACCTCAGTAAACCGCTATCTCCGCCTTCTACCTACAACTCATTGATCCAGGGTCCACAGTTCGGGACCCCTTACCCGAGATCCACTGGTTTTGACATCGACAATAGGTATTTGAGAGAAACTAGAATAGCTATCTAGAAAGCAAAAAATGTGTGTGCTTCGATAATCTTTCTAGCATTTCGTATATGAACGGTAAAGGATAATGATCTTTTCTAGTAGATTAGTTTAACTTTCTAAAATCAATTACCACTCTATAGCCAGTCACAATTCTTGTGGAATGAGTTCATTTTTATCATTAGGAACAACAGTGATACCTCATTTCTTTGGGACACAATGAATGGGACTTACCCATCTACTATCAGCTATGGGATAAATTATACCTACTTCCACAAGCTTTAATATTTCATTTCTCACCACTTCTTTCATTTTGGTATTCAGGCTTTGTTGGTGATCAACAACGGGTTTAACATCTGGTTAATCTTGTGCTGACAGAGAGTGGGACTAATGCCCTTAAGATTAGCAAGAGTATACCCAATAGCAGCTCGATGCTTCCTTAAGATTTTTAGTAATATTTCCTCTTCATGCTCTATAAGGTTTGCACTGATAATAACATGAGATATCCTCGTTTCATCAAAACATTTTCTAAGTGTCAGGTAATTTTTTTAATTCAAAAACAAGATCACCCATGGGTGGAGGAGGACGTCCTAGAGTTTCAACCGGCAAGTTGTGTTTAAGAATAGGTTTTTGCTCAAAGAGCAGATTATCTATTTCATTTCTTTCATGCATATGCATATCATTTTCATGGTCTAAAAAATATTGTTCTAAAGGAATGGCGATAGAAGCAAGACCAATTACTTCATCTTTACTAGGCAATTATTTATCATGGGGTTGCTTACTAAACTTGGAGAAATGGAACTCATGAGACGTACCACCAAAATTAACACTGACAGTTTCCTTTTTGCAATCTATTTGAGCATTCCCAGTGTTCAAGAAGGGTCTATTAAATATTATGGGACAAAAATTATCTTGTGGTGAGCCAAGTACTAGAAAATCAGTAGGGTATTTTACTTTCCCACACAAGACTTCAACATCTCTAACAATCCCAAGTGGTGTGATGGTGTCTCTGTTAGTAAGTTTAATAATAACATATATGTCTTCTATCTCAGCGGGTGCTATCTCATGCATAATTTCTTGATATAAGGTAAAAGGGATATCACTAACACGAGCACCCATATCACAATAAGCGATGATAGCAATGATCTCCAACTGTAACTTGAACAAGATGCATGCCAGCAACCGGTCTATTCTTGTCTTTAGTATCAGGTTTGGCAATTCTAGCAGCTTCATTATAGGAGTAAATAACATGACCATCAATGTTGTCTACCAGGAGAACTTTAACCATAGCGGTACTAGGTTCTACCCTGATTTTCTCACAGGGTTTGGTTGTCCTAGCATAACTTTTATTAACCATAGTTGAAGCTTTAGCAAGTTCCTTTATCCTAATAGTGAAACGTGGTTTCTCAATGTAAGCAATAGGCACAATTGGGTCAACATTGTAAATAATAGTTTCAGCTTCAACTTTAATTGGTTCTTTAATTTTTTTTCTTTAATAGGTGGATGATATTTAAACCACTTCTCTGTGGTGAGATTAACATGAGCAACAAAGGTTTCTCAAAATGAGGCTACTATCTCACAGTCAAGTCCATACTTAATGCTAAAATCATTGAAAGCATCGGTATTCATAAAAGATTTAACAAAATCAAGCTTGGGTTTTATACTTGACTCTTTACCTTCATCAAGATCCCAATCTTCATGCACTGGGCACGCTTTATCCGATGGTGGAAATTGGAACGGCGCGGGCCCTCCTTGCCGAAGAACGAAGCATGACATGTGGCGCATGGCGTGCGCCGAGCCCTCCCGCTTCCCATGTCGCCTCGGTACCCATCCAGTGCTATCATAAAGCCTGAGTGTCGGCCATTATTATCCTTGTCAATCTTCCACCCGTGGAATGCTTACGAGGCGACGTAGACCAAAGTCCCGCTTGGAGGCTCTATATAAGGGAACGGGGAGGGACCTCCTGCCCCCACATCCTCACCCTTATCCTTCATCCCCGCTCATCGTCGCTGTGGTGATGGCACCAACGAAGAGGTCCTCCGGCGCCGAGAAGGAGACGATAGTGAAGAGGGGAGAAGGTGTGTGACGGTCGATAAGGGGAAGTGGCAGCCCTCACGCCCCCGCCGCCGCACTTGAGGCACCTCCTGGGGACGCGTGTGCTCTCCGTCGGCGTCCTATGGTGGCCTAGGCAGCCATAGAAGGGCTTCCGTCCACGGGCACGACAGACGAGGCGGCCACGGATGGGGCCGACAGGGGGGCATAGGCACCTGACCTCCCAAGTCGCGAAGTTACTCCGCCAACGCGGCTTACGAATTCATTGTGCGGATGGAGGGCACGCCCCGCACCTGGCTCCGGCTCCCAGACTTTTTTTGCGGAGGAGACGGAGGATCTTACGCCCCTGGGCATGTGGCTACAGATAGACGGCTGCTGCAACGGGCCCACTTGGGTGACAACGGAGTTCAACTCCCTCGGCTTCTTGTTCCTGATGTGCGGGTGGAAGTCGTTCGCCCTTGCCCAAGGCTTGCAGGAAGGGCACGTGCTCCACTTCAAGTTTGACGGGGCTGCCACGCTCTTCGTGAAGGTCTTCGGGAGCACCGACGGTCACCTGGACTACTGCATGGAAGGCGGTAGTAGGAGCAGCAGCAGCCCTTCCGGCACCGACGACAGCGGCAATAGCTCCTCCTGGGGCGGAAGCGGGGGCGACAGCAACTCCGGTGGCTCCCCGGGCGCCCACGTGAAGGAGGTGGGGGACTTTGACTAAGTGTGCATGTTGCACCGGCGTCGAGGTCCCTCGCGGTGGCGCTTCAAGGGCCCGCCGTTCTTTCTCTTGTGTCGTCTTTCCTTTCCTGTAACGCAAAATCTTGGCCACACGGGGCATGTAAAAAGGGTTATGTCCTTCACACTTGAAATCGAATGCTATTTTGGATTGAAAATAAACTTCTCCCCGACATTCTTGCCAAGTTTGGACCCTCTCCGAGATTATCCCTATGCTTCGGGTTGTTGAGGCCCAGCCCCCGAGCGTGGGTACGGAGGCTCCCGAGGCGGCCCCTCAGGGGCCCGTCTTCCTCGCACGGGTGGTTGCTACTTGTGGGGCCCGCCTCGCAAGGGCCCCAAGGGGAATCCCATGGAGGAGGCACCTTGTCTCGACTGCGCGCATTTGTCTACTTGCGTCTGGGCATTGCACGAGAATTACAAGCCCCCGTGGCCGTGATGAGGTGACACATGCATGGAGTGTGCCTGCGAGCGAGGACCCAACTCCCTAGGTTTCCATAGATCAAGTAATTTTGCCCAGCCCCCGCGAGCGCGAGGCCCAGGGTAGGCTGGGGGGGAGCATCCCGCAAGGGTGTTCCCTTGCCATATTATGTTGGAATTATGCCCTAGAGGCAATAATAAATATAGTTATTATTATAATTCCTGTATCAAGTTAATCGTTTATTATCCATGCTATAATTGTATTGAATGAAGACTCATTTACATGTGTGGATACATAGACAAAACACCGTCCCTAGCAAGCCTCTAGTTGGCTAGCCAGTTGATCAAAGATAGTCAGTGTCTTCTGATTATGAACAAGGTGTTGTTGCTTGATAACTGGATCACGTCATTAGGAGAATCACGTGATGGACTAGACCCAAACTAATAGACGTAGCATGTTGATCGTGTCATTCTGTTGCTACTGTTTTCTGCGTGCCAAGTATTTATTCCTATGACCATGAGATCATATAACTCACTGACACCGGAGGAATGCTTTGTGTGTATCGAACGTTGCAACGTAACTGGGTGACTATAAAGATGCTCTACAGGTATCTCCGAAGGTGTTAGTTGAGTTAGTATGGATCAAGACTGGGATTTGTCACTCCGTGTGACGGAGAGGTATCTCGGGGCCCACTCGGTAATACAACATCACACACAAGCCTTGCAAGCGATGTAACTTAGTGTAAGTTGCGGGATCTTGTATTACGGAACGAGTAAAGAGACTTGCCGGTAAACGAGATTGAAATAGGTATACGGATACTGATGATCGAATCTCAGGCAAGTAACATACCGAAGGACAAAGGGAATGACATACGGGATTATATGAATCCTTGGCACTGAGGTTCAAAGATAAGATCTTCGTAGAATATGTGGGATCCAATATGGGCATCCAGGTCCCGCTATTGGATATTGACCGAGGAGACTCTCGGGTCATGTCTACATAGTTCTCGAACCCACAGGGTCTGCACACTTAAGGTTCGATGTTGTTTTATGAGTATTTGAGTTATATGGTTGGTTACCGAATGTTTTTCGGAGTCCCGGATGAGATCACGGACGTCACGAGGGTTTCCGGAATAGTCTGGAAACGAAGATTGATATATAGGATGACCTCATTTGATTACCGAAAGGTTTTCGGAGTTACCGGGAATGTACCGGGAATGACGAATGGTTTCCGGGAGTTCACCGGGGGGGGGGGGGCAACCCACCCCGGGGAAGCCCATAGGCCATAAGGGTGGCGCACCAACCCTTAGTGGGCTGGTGGGACAGCCCAAAAGGGCCCTATGCGCCATAGAGATAAAAATCAAAGAGAAAAAAAAGGGAGGTGGGAAG
Source organism: Hordeum vulgare subsp. vulgare (assembly GCF_904849725.1). Classification (NCBI taxonomy): domain Eukaryota; kingdom Viridiplantae; phylum Streptophyta; class Magnoliopsida; order Poales; family Poaceae; genus Hordeum; species Hordeum vulgare. The sequence goes on along the minus strand of NC_058524.1, from coordinate 563,129,761 downwards.
GAAGGGAAGGACTCCCACCCACCAAACCAAGTCCAACTCGGTTTGGGGGGGGAGCCTTCCCCCCTTGGCTCGGCCGACCCCCTTGGGGCTCCTTGAGCCCCAAGGCAAGGTCCCCTCCCTCCCACCTATGTATACGGAGGTTTTAGGGCTGATTTGAGACGACTTTTCCACGGCAGCCCGACCACATACCTCCACGGTTTTTCCTCTAGATCGCGTTTCTGCGGAGCTCGGGCGGAGCCCTGTTGAGACAAGGTCATCACCAACCTCCGGAGCGCCGTCACGCTGCCGGAGAACTCTTCTACCTCTCCGTCTCTCTTGCTGGATCAAGAAGGCCGAGATCATCGTCGAGCTGTACGTGTGCTGAACGCGGAGGTGCCGTCCGTTAAGTACTAGATCGTGGGACTGATCGCGGGATTGTTCGCGGGGCGGATCGAGGGACGTGAGGACGTTCCACTACATCAACCGCGTTCACTAACGCTTCTGCTGTACGATCTACAAGGGTACGTAGATCACTCATCCCCTCTCGTAGATGGACATCACCATGATAGGTCTTCGTGCGCGTAGGAAAATTTTTGTTTCCCATGCGACGTTCCCCAACAGTGGCATCATGAGCTAGGTTCATGCGTAGATGTCTTCTCGAGTAGAACAAAAAAGTTTTTGTGGGCGGTGATGTGCGTTTTGCTGCCCTCCTTAGTCTTTTCTTGATTCCGCGGTATTGTTGGATTGAAGCGGCTTGGACAGACATTACTCGTACGCTTACGAGAGACTGGTTTCATAGTTACGAGTAACCCCGTTGCTCAAAGATGACTGGCAAGTGTCGGTTTCTCCAACTTTAGTTGAATCGGATTTGACCGAGGAGGTCCTTGGATGAGGTTAAATAGCAACTCATATATCTCCGTTGTGGTGTTTGCGTAAGTAAGATGCGATCCTACTAGATACCCTTGGTCACCACGTAAAACATGCAACAACAAAATTAGAGGACGTCTAACTTGTTTTTGCAGGGTATGCTTGTGATGTGATATGGCCAATGATGTGATGTGATATATTGGATGTATGAGATGATCATGTTGTAATAGAAATATCGACTTGCACGTCGATGGTACGGCAACCGGCAGGAGCCATAGGGTTGTCTTTATACTAACTTTTGTGCTTGCAGATGCGTTTACTATTTTGCTAGGATGTAGCTTTAGTAGTAATAGAATGAGTAGCACGACAACCCCAATGGCAACACGTTGATGGCGATCATGGCGTGGCGCCGGTGACAAGAAGATCGTACCGGTGCTTTGGTGATGAAGATCAAGAAGCACGTGATGATGGCCATATCATGTCACTTATGAATTGCATGTGATGTTAATCCTTTTATGCACCTTATTTTGCTTAGAACGACGGTAGCATTATGAGGTGATCTCTCACTAACATTTCAAGACGAAATTGTGTTCTCCTCGACTGTGCACCGTTGCTACAGTTCGTCGTTTCGAGACACCACGTGATGATCGGGTGTGATAGACTCAATGTTCACATACAACGGGTGCAAAACAGTTGCGCACGCGGAACACTCGGGTTAAGCTTGACGAGCCTAGCATGTGCAGACATGGCCTCGGAACACATGAGACCGAAAGGTCGATCATGAATCATATAGATGATATGATTAGCATAGGGATGCTTACCACTGAAACTATACTCAACTCACGTGATGATCGGACTTGAGCTAGTGTAAGTGGATCATGAACCACTCAAATGACTAGAGAGATGTACTTTTTGAGTGGGAGTTTAGCGAATATTTTGATTAAGTTAAACTCTAATTATCTTGAACATAGTCTAAGTCCACTTTGAATATATTTGTGTTGTAGATCATGGCTCACGCGACAGTCATCCTGAATTTTAATACATTCCTAGAGAAAGCTAAGTTGAAAGATGATGGAAGCAACTTTGTAGACTGGGCTCGTAATCTTAAGCTAATCTTACAAGCTGGGAAGAAGGATTATGTCCTTAATGCTGCGTTAGGAGATGAACCACCCGCTACGGCTGATCAGGATGTTAAGAACGCTTGGTTAGCACGTAAGGAGGACTACTCAATAGTTCAATGTGCAGTCTTGTATGGCTTAGAACCGGGACTTCAACGTCGCTTTGAGCGTCATGGAGCATTTGAGATGTTCCAGGAGTTGAAGTTTATCTTTCAGAAGAACGCCCGGATCGAGAGGTATGAGACCTCCGATAAATTCTATGCTTGCAAGATGGAGGAAAACTCATCTGTCAGTGAACATGTGCTCAAAATGTCTGGGTACTCAAACCGTCTAGCTGAGCTAGGGATTGAACTCCCGCAAGAAGCTATCACTGACAGAATCCTTCAATCACTGCTGCCAAGCTATAAAGGCTTTGTGTTGAACTACAACATGCAAGGGATGAACAAGTCTCCCGGCGAGTTGTTTGCGATGCTGAAAGTCGCAGAGTCTGAACTCCGTAAAGAGCATCAAGTGTTGATGGTGAATAAGACCACTAGTTTCAAGAGAAACGGCAAAGGCAAGAAGGGCAATTCGAAGAAGAGCGGCAAGCCTGTTGCCAATCCGATGAAGAAACCCAAAGCTGGACCTAAGCCTGAAACGGAGTGTTACTATTGCAAGGGTATGGGTCACTGGAAGCGCAATTGCCCCAAGTATCTGGCAGATAAGAAGGCGGCCAAAGAAAAATCAGGTATATTTGATATACATGTTATTGATGTGTACTTAACCGGCTCTCGTAGTAGTGCCTGGGTATTCGATACCGGTTTTGTTGCTCATATTTGCAACTCGAAACAGGAACTGCGGAATAGACGAAGGCTGGCGAAAGATGAAGTGACGATGCGCGTAGGAAATGGTTCCAAGGTTGATGCAATCGCCGTCGGCACAGTGTCACTTCAGTTACCGTCAGGATTAGTGATGAACTTAAATCATTGTTATTTAGTGCCTGCGTTGAGCATGAACATTATATCTGGATCTTGTTTATTGCGAGACGTTTACTCTTTTAAGTCAGAGAATAATGGTTGTTCTATTTCTATGAGTAACATCTCTTATGGTCATGCACCGAATGTGAGAGGATTGTTCATATTGAATCTTGATAGCGATACGCATATACATAACATTGAGACCAAAAGAGTTAGAGTTAACAATGATAGCGCCATATTTTTGTGGCACTGCCGCTTAGGTCATATTGGTGTAAAGCGCATGAAGAAACTCCATGCTGATGGACTTTTGGAGTCACTTGACTTTGATTCACTTGACACGTGCGAACCATGCCTCATGGGCAAGATGACTAAGACTCCGTTCTCCGGAACAATGGAGCGTGCAAGTGACTTGTTGGAAATCATACATATCGATGTGTGTGGTCCGATGAGCATGGAGGCACGCGACGGATATCGTTATTTCTCACCTTCACTGACGATTTAAGTAGATATGGTTATGTCTACTTGATGAAGCACAAGTCTGAAACATTTGAAAAGTTCAAGCAATTTCAGAGTGAAGTTAATGATGATCATCATGAAACTTCATTTGATTACCGGAAGGTTTGCGGAGTTACCGGGAATGTACCGGGAATGACGAATGGGTTCCGGGAGTTCACCGGGGGGGGGGGGGGGGGAACCCACCCCGGGGAAGCCCATAGGCCATAAGGGTGGCGCACCAGACCTTAGTGGGCTGGTGGGACAGCCCAAAAGGGCCCTATGCGCCATAGAGATAAAAATCAAAGAGAAAAAAAGGGAGGTGGGAAGGAAGGGAAGGACTCCCACCCACCAAACCAAGTCCAACTCGGTTTGGGGGGGGAGCCTTCCCCCCTTGGCTCGGCCGACCCCCTTGGGGCTCCTTGAGCCCCAAGGCAAGGTCCCCTCCCTCCCACCTATATATACGGAGGTTTTAGGGCTGATTTGAGACGACTTTTCCACGGCAGCCCGACCACATACCTCCACGGTTTTTCCTCTAGATCGCATTTCTGCGGAGCTCGGGCGGAGCCCTGCTGAGACAAGGTCATCACCAACCTCCGGAGCACCGTCACGCTGCCGGAGAACTCTTCTACCTCTCCGTCTCTCTTGCTGGATCAAGAAGGCCGAGATCATCGTCGAGCTGTACGTGTGCTGAACGCGGAGGTGCCGTCCGTTCGGTACTAGATCGTGGGACTGATCGCGGGATTGTTCGCGGGGCGGATCGAGGGACGTGTGGACGTTCCACTACATCAACCGCATTCACTAACGCTTCTGCTGTATGATCTACAAGGGTACGTAGATCACTCATCCCCTCTCGTAGATGGACATCACCATGATAGGTCTTCGTGCGCGTAGGAAATTTTTTGTTTCCCATGCGACGTTCCCCAACATCTTCATCATCCCCTGGGCGAGGTATGGGGCTTCCGCAGGGTGCAGACATGGTAAGACAAGAGGGAACCAAGAAAACTCCGCAAAAGCCAAAAGACCAAAACTTTTACCCAAAAACCCGAGGCCAACTTGTTCGCGATCCCAAAAAGGGGGGTGCGGCTGCCGTACCCAACATGGGTCGGCCTAGTGGGCTCATTCACAGGTTGAAGAAAAAGTCAAACAGAAACGGCCGCCATATCTAGCACGGGTCAACCTGGAAAGAAAGGTGGTTCCCGTATCTAGCATGGGTCAACCTAGAAAAAGAGTGTGACTCGTGAGGTGTCTTCCTCCACTAGCGTGGAACATAGGGACTTCCACTTGGGTGTGGGCAGGGACCCTCCACCGCGAACATGACGCGACTCGTCGTGGATTTACACTTAGGAGGCCCCCGGGGCATGTACAAACCCAACACTCAATATTACATGATAAGGTCACGGGCGGCGATAGTTGGGCAGATAACCCACGCACAAGGCTCAGGATTTTCTAACCCGGTCTTCAGGTGCACTCCTGAGGCCCAAGCATGAGTGCCTTCACACCTCGCGTACCCCAAGGAGTTCAGTTGCGTGTCCCCACGGCTCAAGCATCAGTGTCGTTCACAGGCCACATAGACGTGAGAGCACGTCATCAGGTGAGTCACCATGTGAAGCCACGAGGCACCTGTCCAGCGGCAACGCGAGCCGAGTCATGTCCTCTTCATCTGTTCGGGGTATCTCGTCGAGAGGGCGCAACACTAAGGACCTTGGCGAGATGGCTAGCACGGGTGGCCAGCCCGCAAGCCAGAGCTCGATCACTTAGATTTCTCGGTGCTTTGAGGACAAGTCCTCCACAGACACCGTGTTTATCCCCTCACCGTTAATCCTTCCCTAGGCGGGTGCAGGGGCGTGTCAGCCCCCGGCGGCATCGTTGTTGGGGAACGTTGCATGGGAAACAAAAAATTTCCTACGCACACGAAGACCTATCGTGGTGATGTCCATCTACGAGAGGATATTTGGATCTACGTACCGTTGTAGATCGCACAGCAGGAAGCGTAAAGAAACGCGGTTGATGTAGTGGAACATCTTCATGTCCCTCGATCCGCCCCGCGAACCGTCCCACGAACCGTCCCGCGATCCGTCCCATGATCCACTCCGATCTAGTGCCGAACGGACGGCACGTCCGCGTTCAGCACACGTACAGCTCGACGATGATCTCGGCCTTCTTGATCCAGCAAGCAAGACGGAGAAGTAGATGAGTTATCCGGCAGCATGACGGTGCTCCGGTGGTGGTGAAGGATCTACTCCTGCAAGGCTTCGCCTAAGCTCCGCAGAAATACGATCTAAAGGAAAAACTGTGTGGTATAGGGTCGAGAAGCACATGGCAAAGTTGTGTCTCAAAAACCCTCAATACCTCTAGTATATATAGGAGGGAGGGAGGGGAGGAGGCAGCCTCAAACCCTCAAGGTTTGGCCAAAATTGGAGGTGGAGGAGTCCTACTCCAGTCCTACTTGGAGTAGGATTCCACCTTCCCACTTGGAAACTCTTTCCACCTTGTGTTTTTCATTCTCAAACCTTATGGGTCTTAGTGGGAACTTATTGCAGCCCACTAGGGGCTGGTTTATCTATTCCCATAGCCCATGAGACCTCTTGGGGCGTGACACCCCTCCCGATGGTCCCCGGCACCCTCCCGACACTCCCGGTACACTACCGATGAGACCGAAACTTTTCCGGTGACCAAAACAGGACTTCTTATATATCAATCTTTACCTCCAGACCATTTCGGAGCTCCTCGTGACATCCTGGATCTCATCTAGGACTCCGAACAACTTTCGGTTACCAACACCTATAACTCAACTATACCGAAACATCACCGAACCTTAAGTGTGCAGACCTTGCGGGTTCGAGAACTATGTAGACATGACCCGAGACACTCCTTTGTCAATATCCAATAGCGGGACCTGGATGCCCATATTGGATCCTACATATTCTCTGAAGATCTTATTGGTTGAACCTCAGTGTCAAGGATTCATATAATCCCGTATGTCATTCCCTTTGTCCTTCGGTATGTTACTTGCCCGAGATTCGATCGTCGGTATCTGCATACCTATTTCAATCTCGTTACCGGCAAGTCTCTTTACTCGTTCCGTAATAAAAGATCTCGTGACTTACACTTAGTCACATTGCTTGCAAGGCTCGTGTGTGATGTTGTATTACCGGGTGGGCCCCGAGATACCTCTCCGTCACACGAAGTGACAAATCCTAGTCTTGATCCATATTAACTCAATGGACACCTTCGGAGATACTTGTAGAGCACCTTTATAGTCACCCAATTACGTTGTGACATTTGATGCACACAAGGCATTCCTCCGGTGCCAGTGAGTTATATGATCTCATGGTCATAGGAACAAATACTTGACACGCAGAAAACAATAGCAATAAAATGACACGATCAATATGCTACGTATATAATTTGGGTCTTGTACATCACATGATTCTCCTAATGATGTGATCCCGTTATCAAGTGACAACACTTGCCTATGGCTAGGAAACCTTGACCATCTTTGATGAACGAACTAGTCAACTAAAGACTCACTAGGGACAGTGTGTTGTCTATGTATCCACATATGTATTTGAGTTTCCAATCAATACAATTCTAGCATGGATAATAAACAATTATTATGAACAAGGAAATATAATAATAACTAATTTATTATCGCCTATAGGGCATATTTCCAACAGTCTCCCACTTGCACTAGAGTCAATAATCTAGTTCACATCACCATGTGATTTTAATGAATCCAACACCCATATAGTTCCGGGGTCTGATCACGTCTTGCTCGTGAGAGAGGTTTTAGTCAACGGTTCTGAATCTTTCAGATCCGTGTGTGCTTTACAAATCTTTATGTCATCTTATAGATGCTGCAACTACGTGCTATTCGGAAATACTCCAAATATCTACTCTACTATACGAATTCGTTTTACTACTCATAGTTATTCGGATTAGTGTCAAAGCTTGCATCAACGTAACCCTTTATGACGAACTCTTCAACCACCTCCATAATCGAGAAAAATTCCTTAGTCTATTAGTCATTAAGGATAACTTTGACCGCTGTTCAGTGATTCAATCATGGATCACTGTCTGTACCTCTTAACAGACTTGTGGCAAGGCACACATCAGGTGCGGTACACAACATGGCATACTGTAGAGTCTATGGCTAAGACATAGGGGACGACCTTCGTCCTTTCTCTTTCTTCTGCCGTGGTCGGGTTTTTGAGTCTTACTCATATTCACACCTTACAACACAGCGAAGAACTCCTTCTTTGCTGATCTATTTTGAACTCCTTCAAAAACTTGTCAAGGCATGCATTTCATTTGGAAGTTCTGTTCAACATTTTTGATCTATCTCCATAGATCTTGATGCTCAATGTTTAAGTAGCTCTATCCAGGTCTTCCTTCGAAAACCCCTTTTCAAACAACCTTTATGCTTTACGGAAATTCTACATCACTTCTGATCAACAATATGTCAACCACATATACTTTATCAGAAATACTATAGTGCTCCCACTCACTTCTTTGGAAATACAAGTTTCTCATAAACCTTGTACAAGCCCAAAATCTTTGATCATTTCATCAAAGTGTATATTCCAACTCCAAGATGCTTGCACCAGTCCATTGAAGGATCGCTGGAGCTTGCATACTTGCTAGTATTCTTAGGATCGACAAAATCTTTTGGTTGTATCACATACAACCTTTCCTCAAGAAAACTGTCGAGGAAGCAATGTTTTGACATCCTATGTGCAATATTTCATAAATAATGCAACAACTACTAACATAATTCCAACAGACTTTTGGCATAGCTATGAGTGAGAAAGTCTCATCATAGTCAAGTCTTTGATCTTGTGGAAAACATCTTTGCGACAAGTTGAGCTTTTCTTAATGGTGAATAGTCACCATCATCGTGTGTCTTCTTTTAAAGATCCATATTTACTTAATAGTCTTACTTCCATCAAGTAGTTCTTCCAAAGTCTACACTTTGTCTTCATACATGGATCCTCTCTCGGATTTTATGGCCTCCAGCCATTTGTCGGAATCCCGGCCCACCATCGCTTCTCCATAGCTCGTAGGTTCATTGTTTGTTCAAAAACATGACCTCCAAGATAGGGTTATCGTACCACTCTGCAGCAGTACGCGACCTTGTCGACCTACGAGGTTTGTAGTAACTTGATCTGAAGCTCAATGATCACCATCATCAGTTTCCACTTCAATTTGTGTAGGCGCCACCGGAACATCTTCGTGCGCCCTGCTACACACTGGTTGAAGTGACGGTTCACTAACCTCATCAAGTTCCACCACCCTCCCACTCAATTCTTTCGAGAGAAACCTTTCCTCGAGAAAGGACTGATTTCCCACAAGCATATGGGATCACAGCAGCTTTCGACGGTAGAGTATTCAACCCAAATTTATTGATTCGCCCAAAAGGGGAAGCTAAATAATATTCTCAACCACACCTGAAAGCTTAGTGTCTGCAAGCAAAATATCAGTAGCAAGGTAGTATGATAGCAACGGCGCTAGAAAAAGCTTTGACAATCCCTGGCAACGACGCTAGAAAAAGCCTTGTTGACAGGATGTTAGCGCCAACAAAGTCTTGCAATAAGTAACAACGGAGTAGCAAGGACCAGTAGTAGCAGCAGTAGCAAAGTGACAAGTAACAACAGTGGTGACAGCAACAGCAAAATGAAAGCAGTAGCAACAGTAGCAGCAAAGTGGCCCAATCCCTTTTGTAGCAAGGGACAAGCCTAGGCAAAGTAACGTAGCGAGGACCAGTAGTAAAAGACTCATAGGCAGTGGCTCGGTGATGGATGAGTATGACGGATGAGATTCATCATGTAAGAGGTATAACACGGAGAGATATGTAACTAGCTCCCGTTAAACAATCTAATGTAGGCATGTATTCCGTATGTAGTCATACGTGCTTAGGGAAAAGAACTTGCATGACATCTATTGTCCATCCCTCCCGTCGCAGCGGGGTCCTAATGGAAACTACGGGATATTAAGGTTCTCCTTTTAATAAAGAACCGGACCAACGCATTAACACGCGGTGAATACATGAACTCCTCATACTATGGTCATCTCTGGGAGTGGTTCCGGCTATTGTCACCCCGGGGTTGCCGGGTCATAACACATAGTAGGTGACTACAACTTGCAAGATAGGATCTAAAACACACATATATTGGCAACAACATAATAAGTTCAGATCTGAAATCATGGCACTCGGGCCCTAGTGACAAGCATTAAGCATAGCCAAGTAGTAGCAACATCAATCTAGAACATAGTGGATACTAGGGATCAATCCCCGTCAAGAACTAACTCGATTACATGATAGATCTCATCCAACTCATCACCGTCCAGCAAGCCTACGATGAGATTACTCACGAACGATGAAGAGCATCATGGAATTGTCGATGGAGAAAGGTTGATGATGACGATGGCGACGATTTCCCCTCTCCGGAGCCCAAAACGGACTCCAGATCTGCCCTCCAGATGAAGAACAGGATGTGGCGGCGCCTCCGTATCGCAAAACGCGATGAAACCTTCTCTCTGATTTTTTTCCAGGCGAAACGGAAGATATAGGACTAAGATTGGGGGCGGTGGTGCCACGTGGGCCCCACAAGCCTTCATGGTGCGACCATAGGGGGTGACTGCGGCCAAAGGGCTTGCGGCCCACTCGCACGCCCCCTCACGTGGAAATTTATGCAAGTATTTTTCTTTTATTCCAGAAAAATCTCCGTAAATTTTCAGGACGTTCCGAGAACTTTCATTTCTGCACAAAAACAACACCATGGCAATTCTGCTGAAAACAGCGCCAGTCCGGGTTAGTTCCATTCAAATCATGCAAATTAGAGTCCAAAACAAGGGCAAAAGAGTTCGAAAAAGTAGATACAACGGAGACGTATCAACTCCCGCAAGCTTAAAGCCTTGCTTGTCCTCAAGCAATCCAGTTGACAAACTAAGAGAGACAAAAGAAAAACTTTGACGAACTCTGTTTGATCTTGTTGTTGCAACCATGTCTAACTCACAACCAAAATTTCAGCAACATCACAAGCAAACCACATAAGAAAATGACATCTAGGTCTCACAGTAAACTCATATCAATGGCATAATCAACTAGCGAGCAAATAATAATAAGCCTCAAGTGTCAACACTTCAATCAAAACAACATGAAGCAATACGAATAGATGGTATCTCGCTAGCTCTTTCTGAGACCGCAAAACATAAATGTAGAGCACCTTAAAAGACCAAGGGCTGACTAAACATTGTAATTCATGGCAATGAAGATCTAGTCATAGTCATACTCAACACAGTTAAAAGCAAAGCATAAAAATGACAGAGGTGCTCTCTAATTGGTTCTTTTATAAGAGGAGGATGACTCAACAGGAACATAAATAGACAGGCCCTTCGCAGAGGGAAGCATTGATTTGCAGAGGTGCCAGAGCTCAAGCTTTTGAAAACAGAGATAATAATTTTGGTTGGCATGCTTTCATTGTCAACGCAATGACTAAGAGTTCTCAACATCTTCCACGCTACACATGCTATATGCGGTTCCCAAACAGAAAAGTAAAGTTTTGACTCCCCCACCACCAATCAATCACACTCCACGGCTAGCCGAATCCTCGGGTACCGTCCATACCAACAACAATCCTGGGGGAGTTTTGTTTGCAATTATCTTTTCGATTTGAGCATGGAATTGGGAATTCCAATTACCGACCCCTTTCTCGCGAATGAGAGTGAATAAACACATATCGAGGATAACACGCCTAGCATGGATGATACCAATAGCCCCCTGTCACCACATGAGCGGTTCAGGCATGCAAAATAGATTATTTCTTGAAGATTTAGAGAGTGGCACACGCAAATTTACTTGGAACGGCAGGTAGATACCGCACATAGGTAGGTATGGTGGACTCATATGGCACAACTTTGGGTTTATGTAGGTGGATGCACAAGCAGTATTCCCGCTTAGTACAAGTGAAGGCTAGCAAAAGACTGGGAAGCGACCAACTAGAGAGCGACAACAGTCATCAAAATGCATTGAGAGTAACTAACATTGAGTGCAAGCATGAGTAGGACATAAATCACCATGAACATGAACATCATAGAGGCTATGTTGATTTTGTTTCAACTACAGGCGTGAACATACGCCAAGTCAAGCCACTTGAAACATTCAAAGGAGGATACCATCCTATCATACAACATCATAGTCATCTCAACATTCATGTTGGCAACCAAGACATACCATTATAAGCACCTAGCTAAATAAGCATGGCATAAGCAACTATGATCTCTAAGTTGTCATTGCAAACATGTTTCTCTCACAACAAAGCTGAATCAGGCATGATGAGCTAGTCATATTTACAAAAACAAAATAGATCGAGTTCATACCAGCTTTTCCAGGCTCAGTCACTTCATCATATATCGTCATTATTGCCTTTCACTTGCACGACCGAGTGATGTGAACAATAATAAGAGTGCTCATGCATTGGACTAAAGCTGGAATCTGCAGGCAAACACAAAGGAGAAGACAAAGTAATATGGCTCTTTGAAAGCTAAACAGGTATGCATGCAAGAGCCACTAAACAGTGCAATCAATATCTTCTACCATGACCCAAAGAAAAAGAAAACTATCTACACGGGAAAACTCCCAACAAGAAAAAGAAGAAAAGAAAATCTTTTTGGTTTTTCTCAAACTAGACAGACACATGAAAAGAAAACGAGAAAAAGAAAATAAACTAGCATGGATGATACAGTGTCAAAGTGTGAACACCGGCTAACAAAGTGAAAGCATAAGCAAGAATGTAAAGTCGGTGAGAACACGTACTCCCCCAAGCTTAGGCTTTTGGCCTAACTTGCTCTACTCCCAAGGATGGTCCTGGCGAAACCCAAAATCATAATGGGGGTTATACGGGAGGGCTGCAGCCACTGCCTGAATAGCTACCTCACGGAGACGAGAAGCCGTTGCCTCCCTCTCATACTCCTCTGCCTCTCCTCTGGTTATGTAATATCTCCGTTTTACCTGAAAGTCAAAGAAAGCAGGAGCAGGAAGGGTAATATGGAAAACACGCTGCCGGTTAAATATCAGTCGGTATAGGAGGGATTCATCATCCCTCTCAAGGAACTGGTAGCGTGTCAAAGCGACGCGGTCAAGGAAAGTTGTATGGAGCGGGGGATCTCCTGCACGGAGTGGCATAGATGCCACCAAAGAAATCCCCATCAATAGCATTCTTATTCAGCCTCCTTGCTATAATATCTCCCATGTTGAAGCTTTTGTCACCCGTCACTGCGCTCTTAAGGATACTAAGGTCGGGTGCGCAGAGGTGACAATGCTCAATCTTGCCGTTAATGCATCTGCCTATGAAGAGGGCAAAGTAATGCAAGGCAGGAAAATGAATACTCCCCATGGTAGCTTGCGTAATGTCTCTAGTTTCTCCAACCGTAATACGAGCGCAAAAATCTCTAACCGAAGATTTAGGAGGATCATTGAGGTTACCCCAAATAGGTATTTTGCAAATTCTACTGAAATCCTCTAAGTCCATGGTATAAGATTTATCATAGAGATCAAACAGTACCGATGGCTCACGGCCAGCTGAAAACTTGAATCTACGAACAAAAGAGGCAGTGAGAGCAACATACTGTTCACATTATCGGAGATGAATTCTTCAAGTCCGACGTTGTGAACAAGTGCATCAAACTCATCTTTGAAACCTGCCTCAATCATAAATTCATCAGAAGGCCATTCACATGGTTGTACCTGCGCATCCCTAGGTTGGTAAGGTTCACGCTCCCGAATCGCAAGACGGGGACCTCTCTTGCTTGAGGAACCACCATGAAAGTTTCTCCTGAACATCTTCCTTTTCTGAAATTTTCAGTGACCCAAAGGAAAAGTGAACAAGGCTCAACTAAACTAGTAGCAACTACTCCCACAAGTGCCTAGAGGCAATATTACGCATCAAAACTACTTGGGACCAGCTAGAATTAGCATGCAAAGCTCAAGAACATGGTCACCAATGCAGCAAAAATACGCGGAGTATAAGGCACTAGAGCAAAAACTAATTGGACCAATGGAGGAGTCACTTACCAAGGAGTAATTTCCCCAAAACAGTTTGGAGAATGGTGATTTGAGCAAAGAGATCGAAAATCCCAGCAAGAGGAGCAAGAACACGGGTTTGAGCCGCGAAACGATTTTTCTGGAGGTAGGAGACCAGGATGGGAGCAAGAATGAGTGGAGGGGGTGCCTGTGGGCCCCACAAGCCTAGGTGGTGTGGCCAGGGGGTGCCCGCACCGTCAGGGCTTGTGGCCCACTGGTACAGCCCCCAGACAAGCTCTTTGTCCCAGTAATTTTCAAAAAATCCAGAAAAAATCATACTTGATTTTCAGGACGTTCGGAGAACTTTTATTTTCGGGGTACTTTTCTACCGGACGCCAAAACAGAAAACAGGAAAACTAAACTAAATCTATCATTTTTCTTCTAAGCAACCTAAACTGAAAGCTTGGAACGGAGGTTTGTGACTCCTCGATTCATCCATCTCATGGTCATCGAAAGAAATCCGTCAATGGGGTTGATCAAATCCCCTCGACAAAACTTTCTCGAATCGCAAAAGAAGACGGAGAATGTCCGAATAGTCATTATGTCACCTCAATGGGGATGTGTATCTCCCCAACAAGCAAATCATACTTCATCTTGACACGAGGAATAGGGTATTCAAAGCTCCCAGTAAGAATCGATGAAGTCTTTTCGATAACATTGATGCAATGTACTCGATATTGTTTCTTTGGAAAGTGCACCGTATGCTCATTACCGTTGACATGGAAAGTGACATTGCCTTTGTTGCAATCTATAACAGCCCCTGCAGTGTTTCAAAAGGGTCTTCCGAGGATGACAGCCATGGCATCGTCCTCGGGAATATCCAAGATAACAAAGTCTGTTAAGATAGTGGTGTTAGCAACCACAACAGGCACATCCTCGCAAATGCCGATAGGGAAAGCAGTTGATTTGTCGGACATTTGCAGAGAGATGTTAGTGGGAGTCAACTTATCCAGTTCAAGTCTACAATAAAGAGAGATAGGCATAATACTAACACCATCTCCAAGGTCGCATAATGCAGTTCTAGCGTAGTTGCCATTAATGGAGCAAGGTATAGTGGGCACACCGGGATCACCTAGTTTCTTAGGAGTTCCACCCTTGAAGGTATAATTAGCAAGCATGGCGGAGATCTCAAGATCAGGTATCCTCCTCTTATTAGTCACAATATCTTTCATGTACTTAGCATACGGAGACATCTTGAGCATATCCGACAAACGCATCTGTAGAAAGATAGGTCTGATCATTTTAATGAAGCGCTCAAAATCCTCATCATCCTTTTTCTTGGATGGTTTTGGAGGAAAGTGCATAGGTTTCTGAACCCATCGCTCTCTTTATTTACCGTGCTTCCTAGCAGCGAAGTCATTCTTATCGTATCTTCTATTCTTAAGCTGTGGGTTATCAAGATCAGGTTCAATCTCCACATCCTTTTCATTGCTAGGTTGAGCATCATCATGAACATCACTATTGATATTATCATTAGGCTCATGTTCATCACCAGATTGTGTTTCAGCATCAGAGACAGAGGCATCGTTTGGACTCTCAGGGGTAGCAGCAACAGGGTTGCTAGCGTGCAGGTTCCTATCATCTTTCTTCTTCTTTCTAGGATGACTAGGTGCATCAGTGCTAACTCCTTGAGAATCTTGTTCAATTCTCTTTGGATGACCCTCAGGATACTGAGGTTCCTGGGTCATTCTACCGCCTCTAGTGACGACTCTGACGGAATTTTCATTCAACTCATTAAGAAAGTCATTTTGAGCTTTAAGTACTTGTTCTACTTGAGTAGTAACCATAGAGGCATGTTTACTCAGAAGCTTAAGATCATTGACGTTTCTGTCCACACAAGCACTTAAATGACTAAGCATACGAGCATTCTGTTCCAATTGTGTGCTAACATAATCATTGAAACTCTGTTGTTTGGCAACAAAGTTATCAAATTGATCCATGCATAAGCTAGCAGGTTTATCAAAAGGAATATCACTCTCATCAAACCTACGCAGAGAATTCACTTCTACTACCTGTATCGGGTTATCGAGACCATGGATCTCTTCGATAGGTGGTAGATTTTTGACATCTTCAGATTTAATGCCTTTCTCTCGCATAGATTTCTTGGCTTCTTGCATATCTTCAGGACTGAGGAATAGAATACCACTTTTCTTCGGAGTTGGCTTAGGAGGTGGTTCGGGAATAGTCCAAGCATTCTCATTGCACAAGATGTTGTTCAGTAGAATATCAGCTTGTTCTACGTTTCGTTCCCTAAAAACACTACCGACACAACTATCTAAGTGGTCTTTGGAAGCATCGGTAAGTCCATTATAGAAGATATCAAGTATTTCGTTCTTCTCAAGAGGGTGATCAGTCAAAGCATTCAGTAGCTGGACAAGCCTCCCCCAAGCTTATGGGAGACTCTCTTCTTCAGCTTGAGCAAAGTTGTATATTTCCTGCAAGGCAGCTTGCTTCTTATGGGCAGGGAAATATTTTTCAGAGAAGTAGTAGACCATATCCTAGGGGCTACGCACACAACCAGGAGCAAGAGAAGTGAATCAGGTCTTAGCATCATCCTTTATCGAGAAAGGAAACAGCTTGAGCATGTAGTAGTGGAAGATCTTTTCCTCACTAGTGAATAGGGTAGCTATATCGTGTAGTTTGATAAGATGGGCTACAACCGTTTCAGACTCGTAACCGTGAAAGGGATCAGATTCGACCAGAGTGATTAACTCAGGGTCGACAGAGAATTCATAATCCTTATCGGTCACAAAGATAGGTGAAGTGGCAAACTTCGGGTTGTATTTCATCCTAGCGCTCAGAGATTTTTCTTTCCACTTGTGCAGAAGTTTCTCAACATCATAGCTATCCTTACACGCAAGAAAGTCCTCAGCTATCTCTCCCTCCAGTACATAGCGCGTATCAGGCATAACAGGCAATTCAGGCATAATATCAGGTTCTACTTCAATAGTATCAATAGTTTCAGAAGTATCATCACGCACAGGCGACATATCAAGATTTCTAGCAGGAGGTGATGTCGCAAACTTACTCAAAACTGAAGGTGAATCAAGTGCAGAGCTAGATGGAAGTTCCTTACCTCTCCTTGTAGTGGAAGGCATGATTTCAGTTCTTGGATATTTTGGATTCCTCATAGTGACTAACAGACGTCAATCCCAAGTGACCCAGAGAATATAGTTGTGCTTCCCCAGCAACGGCGCCAGAAAAAGCCTTGATGTCCCACAAGCGTATGGGATCACAGCAGTTTTCAAGGGTAGAGTATTCAACCCAAATTTATTGATTCACTCACAAGGGGAAGCTAAAGAATATTCTCAAGTATTAGCAGCCGAGTTGCCAATTCAACCACACCTGAAAGATTAGTGTGTGCAAGCAAAGTATCAGTAGCAAGGTAGTATGATAGCAACGGCGCCAGAAAAAGCTTTGACAATCCCTGGCAACGGTGCTAGAAAAAGCCTTGTTGATGGGATGTTAGCGCCAACAAAGTCTTGCAACAAGTAACAACGGAGTAGCAAGGAACAGTAGTAGCAGCAGCAGCAAAGTGACAAGTAACAGCAGTAGTGACAGCAGCAGCAAAGTGACAGCAGTAGCAACAGTAGCAGCAAAGTGGCCCAATCCCTTTTGTAGCAAGGGACAAGCCTAGGCAAAGTAACATAGCGAGGACGAGTAGTAAAAGACTCGTAGGCAGTGGATCGGTGATGGATGCGTATGACGGATGTGATTCATCATGTAACAGCTATAACACGGAGAGATATGTAACTAGGTCCCGTTCATCAATCTAATGTGGGCATGTATTCCGTATGTAGTCATACATGCTTAGGGAAAAGAACTTCCATGACATCTATTGTCCATCCCTCCCGTCGCAGCGGGGTCCTAATGGAAACTACAGGATATTAAGGTTCTCCTTTTAATAAAGAACCACACCAACGCATTAACACGCGGTGAATACATGAACTCCTCATACTATGGTCATCTCCGGGAGTGGTTCCGGCTATTGTCACTCTAGGGTTGCCGGGTCATAACACATAGTAGGTGACTACAACTTGCAAGATTGGATCTAAAACACACATATATTGGCGACAACATAACAGGTTCAGATCTGAAATCATGGCACTCGGGCCCTAGTGACAAGCATTAAGCATAGCCAAGTAGTAGCAACATCAATCTAGAACACAGTGGATACTAGGGATCAATCCCCGTCAAGAACTAACTCGATTACATGATAGATCTCATCCAACTCATCATCGTCCAGCAAGCCTACGATGAGATTACTCACGAACGATGAAGAGCATCATGGAATTGTCGATGGATAAAGGTTGACGATGACGATGGCGACGATTTCCCCTCTCCGGAGCCCGAAACGAACTCCAGATCTGCCCTCCAAATGAAGAACAGGATGTGGCGGCGCCCCCGTGTCGTAAAACGCGATGAAACCTTCTCTCTGATTTTTTTCAGGCGAAACGGAAGATATAGGACTGAGATTGGGGGCGGTGGTGCCACGTGAGCTCCACAAGCCCTCATGGTGCGGCCATTGGGGGTGGCCGCGGCCCACGGGCTTGTGGCCCACTGGCACGCCCCCTCATGTGGAACTTTGCGCAGGTATTTTTCTTCTATTCCAGAAAAAAAATCTCCGTAAATTTTCAGGACGTTCCGAGAACTTTCATTTCTGCACAAAAACAACACCATGGCAAATCTGCTGAAAACAGTGTCGGTCCGGGTTAGTACCATTCAAATCATGCAAATTAGAGTCCAAAACAAGGGCAAAAGAGTTCGGAAAAGTAGATACGACGGAGACGTATCAAGGACTCATTTCTAGAAACAAACCCTTTGCTTCCGGATCTTGAGATAGGAGATGTATCCAACTGTTTTGGATATCCTATGAAGATGCATTTATCTGCTTTGGGTTCGAGTTTATCAGACTGAAACTTTTTCACATAAGCATCGCAGCCCCAGTCTATACTGTGTCATCTCAATGGACATACGTGGTGCTCTATTTAAAGTGAATGCGGTTGCCTCTAATGCATAACCCCTAAATGACAGTGGTAATTCGATAAGAGACATCATAGTATGCACCATATCAAATAGGGCGTGGCTATGACGTTCAGACACATCATCACACTATGGTGTTCGAGGTGGCATGAAATGCGAAACAATTTTCACATTGTCTTAACTGTGTACCAAAAACTCGTAACTCACATATTCATCTCTATGATCATACCATAGATAGTTTATCCTCTTGCACGACGATCTTCACTCTGAAATTGCTTTGAACTTTTCAATATTTCAGACTTGTGATTCATCAAGAAAATACTCTTGTATCTACTCAAATCGTCAGTGATGTAAGAACATAATGATATCCACTGCGTGCCTCAGCACTCATTGGACTGCACACATCAAAAATGTATTACTCCCAACAAGTTACTCTCTTGTTTCATGTGGCATGATCTGCATGTCTCGAGTGATTCAAAATCAAGTGAGTCCAAACGATCCATCCGCATGGAGTTTCTGAATGCGTTTATACCAACAGGTATGGTTTGCATGTTTCAAATGTTTCAAAAATGAGTGAGTACAAAGATCCATCAACATGGAGCTTCTTCATGCCTTTTACACCAACATGACTCATGTAGCAGTGCCACAACTAAGTGGTACTATCATTATTACTTTGTATCTTTTGGCACCAATATTATGAACATGTGTAACACTACGATCGAGATTCAATAAACCATTGAGGGTAATTATTCAAGCAAATAGAATAACTATTATTCTCTTTAAATGAATAATCGTATTGCAATAAACACGATCTACTCATGTTCATGCTCAACGCAAACACCAAATAACAATTATTTAGGTTTTACCACCAATCCCGATGATAGAGGGAGCGTGCGATGTTTGGTCACATCAACCTTTGGAAACACTTCCAACACATATCGTCACCTCACCTTTAGCTAGTCTCCGTCTACACCATAGCTTTCATTTCGAGTTACTAATCATTTTGCAACCGAACCGGTATCCAATACCCTCGTACTAATGGGAGTACTAGTAAAGTACACATCAATATAATTCTTTCGACTTTGCCAGCCTTCTTATCTACCAAGTATCTAGGGTAGCTCCACCTCAGTGACCGTTCCCCTCATAACAGAAGCACTTAGTCTCGGGTTTGGGTTCAATCTTGGGTTTCTTCACTAGAGCAGCAGCTGGTTTGCCGTTTCATGAAGTATCCCTTCTAGCCCTTGCCCTTCTTGAAACTAGTGGTTTTACTAACCATCAAGAATTGATGCTTGATATGTCCATTTGCATCATGTTTTCATGTTGATATTTATCATTTCTTGGGCTGTTATTTCACTTCACAGTACAATACTTATGCCTTTTCTCTCTTATTTTGCAAGGTTTACATGAAGAGGGAGAATGCCGGCAGCTGGAATTCTGGCCTAAAAGATGAGCAAAGTTGAGATACCTATTCTGCGCAACTCCAAACGCCGTAAAAAATCAACGAGCCTGCTTGGCGCGGCCACCCCCCTGGCCGCGCCAAGGGGGCTTGTGGGCAGCCTGCTGGCCCACTGGCCGCCCTCTTCTGCTATATGAGGGGTTTCGTCCAGAAAAAATCAGAGAGGAGCTTTTTCGTGGATTCGCCACCGCCACGAGGCGGAACTTGAGCAGAACCAACCTAGAGCTCCGGCAGGACGATCCTGCCGGGGAAACTTCCCTCCCGGAGGGGGAAATCGTCGCCATCGTCATCACCAACACTCCTCTCATTGGAGGGGACTCATCACCATCAACATCTTCATCAGCACCATCTCATCTCCAAACCCTAGTTCATCACTTGTAACCAATCTCCGTCTCGCGACTCCGATTGGTACTTGTAAGGCTGCTAGTAGTGTTGATTACTCTTTGTAGTTGATGCTAGTTGGATTATTTGGTGGAAGAGTTTATGTTCAGATCCTTGATGCTACTCATTACCTCTCTGGTAATGAATATGATTATGCTTTGTGAGTAGTTACTTTTGTTCCTGAGGACATGGGATAAGTCATGCTAATAGTAGTCATGTGAATTTGGTATTCGTTTGGTAATTTGATGTGTTGTATGTTGTTTTTCCTCTAGTGGTGTTATGTGAATGTCGACTACATAACACTTCACCATTATTTGGGCCTAGAGGAAGGCATTGGGAAGTAGTAAGTAGATGATGGGTTGCTAGAGTGACAGAAGCTTAAACCCTAGTTTATGCGTTGCTTCGTAAGGGGCTGATTTGGATCCACTAGTTTAATGCTACGGTTACACTTTGTCTTAATTCTTCTTTCATAGTTGCGCATGCTTGCGAGAGGGGTTAATCATAAGTGGAATTCTTGTCCAAGTAAGGGCAGTACCCAAGCGCCGGTCCACCCACATATCAAACTATCAAAGTAACGAACGCGAATCATATGAACATGATGAAACTAGCATGCCAGAAATTCCCGTGTGTCCTCGGGAGCGTTTTCCTCCTATAAGACTTTGTCCAGGCTTGTCCCTTGCTACAAAAGGGATTGGGCCACTTTTCTGCACCGTTGCTACTTTTGTTACTTGTTGCTCACTACGAATCAGCTCACCACACAATCACTTGTTACCGATAATTTTAGTGCTTGAAGATATTTCCTTGCTGAAAACCACTTGTGAGATCCTTCTACTCCTCGTTGGGTTCGACACTCTTACTTGTCGAAAGGACTACGATTGATCCCCTATACTTGTCTGGCGCCGTTGCCGGGGAGTGAAGCGTTGGGTCATCAAGACTCTTTTCTGGAGCCGTTGCCGGGGAGTGAAGCGCCTTTGGTAAGTGGAAATTTGTAAGGAAACATTCATATAGTGTGCTGAAATTTATTGTCACTTGTCACTATGGATACTAATCCTTTGAGGGGCTTGTTCGGGTTATCTTCACCTAGAACGGAAGCACAAATAGTTGCTCCTCAACCTGCTGCACCTACTGAAAATATTTTCTTTGAATTTCCTTCGGGTATGCTTGAGAAACTACTGGCTAATCCTTTTACAGGAGATGGAACATCACATCCAGACTTGCATCTATTCTATGTAGATGAAGTTTGTGGTTTATTTAAGCTTGCAGGTTCGCCCGAGGGTGAGGTCAAGAAGAAGGTCTTTCCTTTATCTTTGAAGGATAAGGCGTTGACATGGTATAGGCTATGTGATGATAATGGACCATGGGACTACAATCTGTTGAAATTGGAATTTGATCAAAAGTTTTATCCTATGCATTTAGTACATCATGATCGCTCAAGCTTGGGGGAGGCTTAAATCAATGTTATATTCATGCCCCAATCATGAGGTCTCGAGAGAAATTATCATTCAGAACTTCTATGCTCGGCTTTCTCATGATGATCGCACCATGCTTGACACTTCTTGTACCGGTTCTTTTATGAAGAGAGATATTGACTTCAAATGGAATTTATTGGAGATAATTAAACGCAACTCTGAAGATTGGGAGGTTGAAGAAGGTAAGGAGTCAGGTATGAATTTCACGTTTGATTGCGTTAAATCCTTTGTTGAGACAAATACTTTTTGTGAGTTTAGCGCTAAGTATGGACTTGACTCCGAGATAGTAGCTTCATTGTGTGAATCATTTGCTGCTCATATTGTCTCCACAAAGAGAAGTGGTTTGAATATCATCCTCCTTTAGAAGTCAATGTAGTTAAACCCAATCCAGTTGAAGAGAAAGTCATTGCCTATAATGATCCTATTGTTCCCAGTGCTTACATTGAGAAACCGCCTTTCCCTGTTAGGATAAAGGATCATTCTAAAGCTTCAACTGTGATACATAGAGGCTATATCAGAACACCTACACCCCCTGAGCAAATTAGAGTTGAACCTAGCATTGCTATCATCAAAGATCTTCTGTCCGATGATGTTGAGGGACATAATATTCACTTCTGTGAAGATGCTACTAGAATTGCTAAACCTCACGCTAGAGACAAACATAGGCCTATTGTTGGCATGCCTGTTGTTTCAGTTAAGATAGGAGATCATTGTTATCATGGCTTATGTGACGTGGGTGCTAGTGTTAGTGCAATACCTCAATCCTTATATGATAAAATCAAAGACGAGATTGCACCTGTTGAGATAGAGCCTATCGATGTCACTATTCAGCTTGCCAATAGAAATACTATCTGTCCTGTGGGAATTGTTAGGGATGTTGAAGTCTTGTGTGGTAAAACGAAGTATCCTGCTGATTCCCTCGTTCTTGCTACCGCACAAGATAGGTTTTGTCCCATCATATTTGGTAGACCTTTTCTCAATACTGTCAATGCTCATATTGATTGTGAGAAGCAAACTGTCACTGTTGGCTTTGAAGGTGTGTCACATGAGTTCAATTGCTCTAAGTTTGCTAGACAACCTCATGAAAAGGAGTTGCCTAGTAGGGACGAAACTATTGCCTTAGCCTCTATTGTCGTGCCTCCTACTGATCCCTTAGAGAAATACTTGCTTGAGCACGAAAATGATATGCATATGGATGAAAGGGATGAGATAGATAGAGCTATCTTAGAACAATATCATATCCTTCAGAATAACCTGCCTGTTGAACTTCTTGGGGATCCACCCCCACCAAAGGGTGATCCTGTGTTCGAGCTTAAACGGTTGCGTGATACTCTTAAGTATTCTTATCTTGATGAGAAAGAGATATATCTTGTTATTTTTAGTGCTAGCCTGTCAGAGCATGAAGAAAAGAAGTTACTAAAAACTCTTAGGAAGCATCGTGCTGCTATTGGATATACTCTTGATGATCTTAAGGGCATTAGTCCTACCCTATGCCAGCACAAGATTAAAACTGATCCTGACTTCAAACTAGTTGTTGATCATCAAAGGAGATTGAATCCTAAGATGAAAGAGGTAGTAAGAAAAGAAATACTAAAGCTCCTAGAAGCAGGTATTATCTATCGTGTTGCTCATATCGATTGGGTGAGTCCGGTGCATTGCGTCCCTAAGAAGGGAGGCATTACCGTTGTCCCTAATGATAAGGATGAATTGATCCCTCAGAGGATTATTACTCGCTATAGGATGGTGATCGATTTTAGGAAATTGAATAAATCCACTAGGAAAGATCATTACCCTTTGCCTTTTATCAACCAAATGCTAGAAAGACTGTCTAAACACACACACTTGAGATATTACTTTTGGGATGATCCTCACCTTTATAAAGAAGGAGTAGATGGTGTTATTAGGCGTTGTGTACCTGAACATGAACAGGGACAGATCCTACAGAAGTGTCACTTCGAGGCCTATAGAGGACACCATGCGGGAGATAGAACTGCACAGAAGGTATTGCAATCACGTTTCTATTGGCCCACTCTCTTCAAGGATGCCCGTAAGTTCGTCTTGTCTTGTGACGAATGTCAAAGAGTAGGTAATATCGGTAAACGTCAGGAAATGCCTATGAACTATTCACTTGTCACTGAACCATTTGATGTTTGGGGCTTTGATTATATGGGACCTTTTCCAAAATCTAATGGGTATACTCACATCTTAGTTGCTGTTGATTATGTCACTAAGTGGGTAGAAGCTATCCCCACTAGTAGTGCTGATCACAACACTTCTATCAGGATGCTTAAAGAAGTTACCTTCCCTAGATTTGGAGTCCCTAGATATCTAATGACCGACGGTGGTTCACATTTCATTCATGGTGCTTTCCGTAAAACGCTTGCGAAGTACGATGTCAACCATAGAATTGTGTCTCCCTATCACCCTCACTCCAGTGGTCAAGTAGGGCTAAGCAATAGAGAGATTAAACTAATTCTGCAAAAGACTGTCAAAAGGTCTAGAAAGAATTGGTCTAAGAAGCTCGATGATGCACTATGGGCTTATAGGACTGCCTATAAGAATCCCATGGGCATGTATCCATACAAAATGGTGTACGGTAAAGCATTCATTTACCTCTTGAGCTAGAGCATAAAGCTTATTGGGCAATCAAAGAGCTCAACTTTGATTTCAAACTTGCCGGTTAGAAGAGGTTATTTGACATTAGCTCGCTTGATGAATGGAGAACTCAGGCATATGAGAATGCCAAGTTGTTCAAAGAGAAGGTTAAGAGGTGGCACGATAAGTGGATACAAAAGCGTGAGTTCAATGTAGGTGATTTTGTCTTGCTATATAATTCTCGTTTAAGATTCTTTGCAGGCAAGCTTCTCTCTAAATGGGAAGGTCCCTATACTGTTGAGGAAGTATATCGTTCCGGTGCTATCAAGATCAATAACACGGAAGGTAATTGTCCGAGAGTTGTAAATGGGTAGAGAATCAAGCATTATATCTCAGGTACTCCCATAAATGTTGAAAGCAATATCATCAATACCATAACTCCGGAAGAATACCTAAGGGACATTTATCAGCCTGTTTCAGATTCCGAAAACAAAGAGGTATGCGATTCGGTAAGAAAACAGAGTCCAAAACTTTTCCAGTAGGAAATTTTCTCTGTTTTGGAATATTTTAAAAAATACAAAAATTGGAAGTAGTCTGGAAAGTGCGCGAGGAGGCGACAAGCCTGCCCGGCACGGGCCCACCCCCTCGCCGCGCCGGGAGGGCTTGTGGCCACCTCGTGCGCCTCCCGGACTCTGTTTTCGTGCGGGGTACTCCTTCTGGTTTAAAAAATCAATATATATTCTCCCTTTTGGTCTGACCCCTGTATCATGCAGATTTCCTCTGTTTTTCGTTTCGAGCCTGTTTCTGTTGCAGATCTAGATCACTATGACTTCCCCAAAAACTCCAAAGGACAAGATATTCGAGAAGGTCATCAATCCCTACCTCACAGGAGTGCTGCAATACCCTCAATCTATCGAGATGCGTGAGGGGATGTTGCACATCCGTGATGTTGAGGGGCCCAAGAAGACCGGAAGCATGGAGACGTGGCTCGAAGCAATGGAGCAACAAGTCTTCAAGTGCCAAGGGATGGTGGAGCGTGGACTCAACGCCAACCACATGATGATCACGGAGTTCACCAACAAGCACATGATTGATGCCAATGACATTGGGAAGCACCTCTCCAGGCTCTATGACAGGATTGATCAACTCCAGGCCCAGATCTATGACCTGCAGAACCAAAACTATGAGTATGAGTATAGATTTAAATCAATACGGTTGGCTGCAGATTTGAGGATTCCGGAGACTCGTTCATCTTTCCATGATGGACCACCTATGCCTTGGAACACGGAGGATCAAGCCCATGTTGCAACAACTCCACCACCATCACCTCCAAAGGAAGACAACTGAGCATGGGTATGGGCAATCCCCTTGGCTTTTGCCAAGCTTGGGGGAGTTTCCCCGGTATCATACCACGATCACATCTTTTGCCTTTACCTTTGTTTTAGTTTGTTACTTTTCAGTTTTGTTTCTTTTTCTCTAGTAGATTAAAAGTCTTAGTGTTGTAGTCTTGAGTTTTGCTTTGTGTCACCCCTGATGTATTCGAGCTCGTGAGCTATATAATAAAGAGTGTCTTAGTTGAAGGGCTTTGCCTCTTGCCATGATCAATAGATTGAGAAAAGAGCAAAGGCATGAAAGATCATGTAATGATCTTATGGGAAGTGATGGCTTCACATATAAAAAAAGAATCATGATTGAAACTTGTTGAGGGTAGAGAAACGTAGACCTTGGTCATTGTTGCAATTAATAGGAAGTGATAAAGAAGGAGAGGTTCACATATAAATATATCATCTCTGACACCATCTATGATTGTGAACACTCACTAAACTATTGCATGCCTAGAAGTAGATGTTGGACAAGGAAGACAACATAATGAATTGTGTTTGCTTGGCTCCGAACAATGTTATATGATTAGAGATCCCTTAGCATGTGACGATTGCTTCCACCTCACATTAGCCAAACCTCCCGCACTAAGTAGAGATACTACTTGTGCATCCATAAACCATCAACCCGGTTTTGCCATGTGAGTCCACCATGCCTACCTACGGATTTAATAAGATCCCTCAAGTAAGTTGTCATCGGTGCAAGCAATAAAAATTGCTCTCTAATATGTATGATCTATTAGTGTGTGAAAAATAAGTTTTGTACGAACCTGTGATGAGGAAGACATAAAAGCGACAGACTGCATAATAAAGTTCTTTATCACAGGAGGCAATATAAAGTGACGTTCCTCCGCACTAAGAGGACACACATCCAAACCTCAAAAGCGCATGACAACCTCTGCTTCCCTCTACGAAGGGCCTATCTTGTACCTTTACCTTTTTCCCTTGAAAGAGTCATGGTGATCTTCACCAATTCCTTACTTCGCCTTTATCTTGGCTAACGTCATATGCTTGGGAAAGATCTATATTCATATGTCAACTTGGAAGTAAGTATTCATAAATTATTATTGATGACATTACCCTTGAGGTAAGCAGTTGGGAGGCAAAACCGTAAGCCCCTATCTTTCTCTGTGTCCAGCTAAAACTTTGATCTCATGAGTACCACGTGAGTTGTAGCAATTGTAGAGAACGAAAGAATGATTGAGTATGTGGATTTGCTTTACAAGCTCTTATTTGACTCTTTCTGATGTTGTGATAAATTGCAATTGCTTCAATGACTAAAGGCTATCGATTGTTACTTCTCGATAAGGTTCTTGCTCCATGCTTTACTTTGTGAAGGAATTATCACTTTAGCATGAGAGATTATATGTTGGTATGGCTGTTCTGATCATGATCATGATGCATGCATGTTCGTATCTTGTTTTGTCGACACCTCTCTCCCTAAACATATGGACATATTTATTGAGCTAGGCTTTCGCTTGAGGACAAGCGAGGTCTAACCTTGGGGGAGTTCATACGTCCATTTTGCATCATGTTTTCATGTTCATATTTATCACTTCTTGGGCTGTTATTTCACTTCACGGTACAATACTTATGCCTTTTCTCTCTTATTTTGCAAGGTTTACATGAAGAGGGAGAATGCCGACAACTGGAATTCTGGCCTGAAAGAGGAGCAAAGTTGAGATACCTATTCTGCGCAACTCCAAACGCCGTAAAAATCAACGAGGATTTTTTTTCCGGATTTATAAAAAATATTGGGCCGAAGAAGCGCTAGAGGGGCGCCAGCACATGGCCACAAGCCTGCTTGGCGCGGCCACCCCCTGGCAGCGCCAAGGGGGCTTGTGGGAAGCCTGCTGGCCCACTGGCCCCCTCTTCTGCTATATGAAGGGTTTCGTCGAGAAAAAAATCAGAGAGGAGCTTTTTCGTGGATTCGCCGCCGCCACGAGGCGGAACTTGAGCAGAACCAATCTAGAGCTCCGACAGGACGATCCTGCTGGAGAAACTTCCCTCCCGGAGGGGGAAATCGTCGCCATCGTCATCACCAACACTCCTTTCATCGAAGGGGACTCATCACCATCAACATCTTCATCAGCACCATCTCATCTCCAAACCCTAGTTCATCACTTGTAACCAATCTTCGTCTAGCGACTCTGATTGGTACTTGTAAGGTTGCTAGTAGTGTTGATAACTCTTTTTAGTTGATGCTAGTTGGATTATTTGGTGGAAGAGTTTATGTTCAGATCCTTGATGCTACTCATTACCTCTCTGGTCATGAATATGATTATGCTTTGTGAGTAGTTACTTTTGTTCCTGAGGACATGGGATAAGTCATGCTAATAGTAGTCATGTGAATTTGGTATTCGTTCGGTAATTTGATGTGTTGTATGTTGTTTTTCCTCTAGTGGTGTTACGTGAACATCGACTACATAACACTTCACCATTATTTGGGCCTAGAGGAAGGCATTGGGAAGTAGTAAGTAGATGATGGGTTGCTAGAGTGATAGAAGCTTGAACTCTAGTTTATGTGTTGCTTCGTAAGGGGCTGATTTGGATCCACTAGTTTAATGCTATTATTAGACTTTGTATTAATTCTTCTTTCGTAGTTGCGGATTCTTGCGAGTGGGGTTAATCATAAGTGGGATGCTTGTCCATGTAAGGTCAGTACCCAAGCGCCGGTCCACCCACATATCAAACTATCAAAGTAACGAACGCGAATCATATGAACATGATGAAACTAGCATGACAGAAATTCCCGTGTGTCCTCGGGAGCGTTTTTCCTCCGATAAGACTTTGTCTAGGATTGGGCCACTTTGCTGCACCGTTGCTACTTTTGTTACTTGTTGCTCGCTACGAATCATCTCACCACACAATCACTTGTTACCGATATTTTCTGTGCTTGCAGATACTTCCTTGCTGAAAACCACTTGTCAGATCCTTCTGCTCCTCGTTGGGTTCGACACTCTTACTTATCAAAAGGACTACGATTGATCCCTATACTTGTGGGTCATCAATGGTCCTTATTGATTTCTACTTTCGTAGTGTCAAACATTGCGAATCACTCAAGGATCATCATATCTATCCTTGATAGGTTATAGTTCATCACGAAGCTCTAGCAACTTAGTGGCAGTGACTTTGGAGAACCATCACTATCCCATCTAGAAGATTAACTCCCACTTGATTCAAGTGATTGTTGTACTCAGACAATCTGAGACCATGCTCAATGATTTGAGCTTTTCTCCTTTACTTTGTAGGCAAAGAATCTTTTCGGAGGTCTTATACCTCTCAACAAGGGCACGAGCATGAAATCTCAATTTCATTTATTAGAACATCTCGTATGTTCCGCAACGTTTTCAAAACGTCTTTGGCGCCTTGCTTCTAAGCCATTAAGTATTATACACTGAACTATCACGTAGTCATCAAAAACGTGTATGTCGGATGTTCGCAAAACGACGCTCGAGGTACAACACACCGAGTGGTGCATTAAGGACATAATCCTTTTGCGCAGCAATGAGGACAATCCTCAGTTTTACGGACTTAGTCCACAAAGTTTCTACTATTAACTTTCAACTAAACTTTCTCTAGGAACATATAAAAACAGTAGAGCTATAGCGCAAGCTACATCATAATTCGCAAAGACCATTAGACTATGTTCATGACAATTATTTCAATTAATCATATTACTTATGAACTCCCACTCAAATAGTACATCTCTCTAGTCATTTGAGTGGTACATGATCCAAATCCACTATCTCAAGTCCGATCATCACGTGAGTCGAGAATAGTTTCAGTGGTAATCATCTCAATGCTAATCATATCAACTATATGATTCATGCTCGACCTTTCGATCTCATGTGTTCCGAGGCCATGTCTGCACATGCTAGGCTCATCAAGCTTAACCCGAGTGTTCCGCGTGTGCAACTATTTTGCACCCGTTGTATGTGAACGTTGAGTCTATCACACCCGATCATCACGTGGTGTCTCGAAACAACGAACTGTAGCAACGGTGCATAGTCAGGGAGAACACAATTTCTCCTTGAAATTTTAGTGAGAGATCACCTCATAATGCTACCGTCGTTCTAAGCAAAATAAGGTGCATAATAGGATTAACATCACATGCAATTCATAAGTGACATGATATGGCCATCATCATGTGCTTCTTGATCTCCATCACCAAAGCACCGGCACAATCTTCTTGTCACCGGCGCCACACCATGATCTCCATCATCATGATCTCCATCAACGTGTCGCAACGGGGTTGTCGTGCTACTTATGCTATTACTACTAAAGCTACGTCCTAGTAATATAGTAAACACATCTGCAAACACAAATGTTAGTTTAAAGAGAACCCTATGGCTCCTGCCGGTTGCCGTACCATTGACGTGCAAGTCGATGATTAGAACATGATCAACTCATACGTCCAATATATCATATCACGTCATTGGCCATATCATATCTAAAGCATACCCTGCAAAAACAAGTTAGACGTCCTCTAATTTGTTGTTGCATGTTTTACGTGGCTGCTATGGGTATGTAGTAGATCGCATCTTACGTACGCAAAAACCACAGCGGAGATGTGCAAATTGCTATTTAACCTGTCCAAGGACCGCCTCGGTCAAAACCAATTCAACTAAAGTTGAAGAAACTGACACCCGCCGGTCATCTTTATGCAACGAGGTTGCATGTCAATTGATGAAACTAGTCTTTCGTAAGCGTACGAATAATGTCGGTTCAGGCCACTTTGATCCAACAATACCGCTGAATTGGGAAAAGACTAAGGAGGGAAGCAAATCGAAGATCACCGTCCACAAAACCTTTTGTGTTCTACTCGAGATAACATCTACGCATGAATCTAGCTCATGATGCCACTGTTGGGGAACGTTGCATGGGAAACAAAAAATTTCCTACGCACACGAAGACCTATCGTGGTGATGTCCATCTACGAGAGGAGATTTGGATCTACGTACCCTTGAAGATCGCACAACAGGAAGCGTTAAGAAACATGGTTGATGTAGTGGAATGTCTTCACATCCCTCAATCCGCCCCGCGAACCGTCCCACGAACCGTCCCGTGATCCATCCCACGATCTGCTCCGATCTAGTCCTAAACGGACGGCACCTCCGCGTTCAGCACAGGTACAGCTCGACGATGATCTAGGTCTTCTTGATCCAGCAAGCAAGACGGAGAAGTAGATGAGTTCTCCGGCAGCGTGACGGCGCTCCGGTGGTGGTGAAGGATCTACTCCTGCAAGGTTTTTCCTAAGCTCCGCAGA
Organism: Hordeum vulgare subsp. vulgare; assembly: GCF_904849725.1. Taxonomy (NCBI): domain Eukaryota; kingdom Viridiplantae; phylum Streptophyta; class Magnoliopsida; order Poales; family Poaceae; genus Hordeum; species Hordeum vulgare. The sequence goes on along the minus strand of NC_058524.1, from coordinate 563,098,733 downwards.
AATACGATCTAGAGGAAAAACTGCATGGTATAGGGTCGAGCAGCACGTGGCAAAGTTGTGTCTCAAAAACCCTCAATACCTCTAGTATATATAGGAGGGAGGGAGGGGAGGAGGCAGCCTCAAACCCTCAAGGTTTGGCCGAAATTGGAGATGGAGGAGTCCTACTCCAATCCTACTTGGAGTAGGATTCCACCTTCCCACTTGGAAACTTTTTCCACCTTGTGTTTTTTCCATCTCAAACCTTATGGGCCTTAGTGGGAACTTATTCCAGCCCACATGGGGCTGGTTTATCTCTTCCCATAACCCATGAAACCCCTTGGGGCATGAAACCCCTGCCGATGGTCCCCGGCACCCCTCCCGGCACTCCCGGTATACTACCGATGAGTCCGAAACTTCCTATATATCAATCATTACCTACGGACCATTCCGGAGCTCCTCGTGACGCCCTGGATCTCATCTAAGACTCCGAACAACTTTCGGTTACCAACACCTATAACTCAACTATACCGACACGTCACCGAACCTTAAGTGTGCAGACCCTGCGGGTTCGAGAACTATGTAGACATGACCCGAGACACTCCTCGGTCAATATCCAATAGTGGGACCTGGATGCCCATATTGGATCCTACATATTCTCTGAAAATCTTATCGGTTGAACCTCAGTGTCAAGGATTCATATAATCCCGTATGTCATTCCCTTTGTCCTTCGGTATGTTACTTGCCCGAGATTCGATTGTCGGTATCCGCATACCTATTTCAATCTCGTTACCGGCAAGTCTCTTTACTCGTTCCGTAATACAAGATCCCGTGACTTACACGTAGTCACATGCTTGCAAGGCTCGTGTGTGATGTTGTATTTCCGAGTGGGCCCCGAGATACCTCTCCGTCACACGGAGTGACAAGTCCCAGTCTTGATCCATACTAACTCAACGGACACCTTCGGAGATACCTGTAGAGCACCTTTATAGCCACCCAGTTACGTTGTGACGTTTGATGCATACAAGGCATTCCTCCGGTGCCAGTGAGTTATATGATCTCATGGTCATAGGAACAAATACTTGACACGCAGAAAACAATAGCAATAAAATGACACGATCAATATGCTACGTATATAATTTGGGGCTTGTCCATCACATGATTCTCCTAATGATCTGATCCCATTATCAAGTGACAACACTTGCCTATGGTCAGGAAACCTTGACCATCTTTGATCAACGAACTAGTCAACTAGAGGCTCACTAGGGACAATGTGTTGTCTATGTATCCACACATGTATTTGAGTTTCCAATCAATACAATTCTAGCATGGATAATAAACTATTATTATGAACAAGGAAATATAATAATAACTAATTTATTATCGCCTCTAGGGCATATTTCCAACAGTCGTAGCACCAGAGCTTAAAGTTCAGACAAACTACACCATCTCAAGTGAAGGTTAATCTGGTTTTTTACACATCCAGAAAATGCCCACTCGAGGCGAGACAAAACACAGGGAATTTCCCGAGTCAAGCGACCCAAAAAGTTACCTAGCACCCATGCTGCTATGGGAGCATTAGGTGGCTCGACGACGCGCGCTGCCGAGGCCTGCCCCTATGGAAGTGGAGGGCGATTGGCTCTGGATGCTTCGACACCTTGCGGGGATGACTCCTAAGGCCTCAAGGACCCGCAGGGTTCGACACTTCACGAGGCGTGCATGACCCCACCTCTTGCTGCTTGCCGATCTCCTGAATCACGAAGTTCCGCATCCGTGGCACCCTGCTCCATGCTTGGAGGACAAGGTGCACCATTTCACGGCCCTCGAGCACCCATACGTCGTGTCGGACAAACCATGCGACTCCCAGGCAGATGCCCTCCCGAGTTTGGCCTGATGAGGGCGTCGGGCATGGCCTCCTATGCCAGAGGGAGACTTGCGCTGGTCGAAAGAGTGGGGCAGACGGTGCTGACGCTACCTGTTGTACCCCTTGGCCTATGAGCGCAAAGACGGGCTTAGCGCCCGGCGGCGCACTCGCCTTTGGCAGACTTGCCTACCGGGTTGTCCTCTATGTTCTGGGTGCGTGCATTATGGTGAGCGTAGAACATCCCGTCGACTCTTCCAGGCGTGCCAGTGCGAGGGCCCGACGGCGTCCCAAAGCCGACAATCGAGACCTGAAGGAGCAAGAGCACGGCGTAGGGCATACCTCGCCCAGGCCCATCCAGCTGAGACCCAAGCAGATCGCCGTGTGGTGGTGGAGGCAGATCGCTCGCCAAGCCCCTCGCTTCTGGCACCGGGGGACGAAGAGGGATATAGGGTGCCAAGGCCCTCCTGGCGATGGTGACGAGCTCAATGATTCTGTCTGACCACGCATCGTATCCTCAATCCATCGGGCAGTGGCCGAGCAACTCACCTGCCATGACGAGTGCGTCTTTCGCATTCAGGTCTCCCATGTGAACATATGCTGAGGCTGGCGCCCTGGGGGTGCAGCTGGGCGGCCACCTTGTCGCGCTGGGGGCCACGAGGGGCTCTATTGTCCGACGATGACAATGGTGGTGGCCGCAATGTTGGTGGGCCGGTAACGATCGTCCGGCGCCGAGCTCCCACGGCGGATGCAGTGAGCATCAGCCATGGGGTCGGTGAAGCCGGAGTGAAGTCGGAGCCGAACAGCGTCTACGCACCCATACGTGGCGCACCAAATGTCTGAATCAGGACTCCGCATACCCAAAAGAGGTTCGAACTCTATTGTGCGCTTGCTCTCCAACCCTGTTCTACCTCCCAACTTCACAATGACCCTCCGGCGGCTCGACTTAAGGAAAGCTAATGGGAACACACAGCTGTTTACCCAGGTTCGGGCTACCTTGCGGTGTAAAACCCTACTCCTGCTTGTTTGGGATTGCTTGAGGAAGACTAGTACAAAGGTGGGGGTCTTTCCCTAGCGGAGATGATGGGGATTGGATCCTCCTCTACTATAGAGGTTGGGCCTCTCTTTTATACAGGCCCTGGTCCTCTTCCCCCCCAAAAACATTGGTTGGAAGGGTTGACGCAACGACCATTTTGAAAGGGGATAGGACTGCACTCCGTCGTGACAAAGGTGGTAATTGCTTGTAATAGCCTCTATTCGTGATGTGCTGGTAGGTTCGGGGGTCACCTCTGTCCTGCCGAGTAATACGTCTCCGTCGTATCTACTTTTCGGAACTCTTTTGCCCTTGTTTTGGACTCTAATTTGCATGATTTGAATGGAACTAACCCGAACTAACGCTGTTTTTAGCAGAATTGCCATGGTGTTGTTTTTGCGCAGAAATAAAAGTTCTCGGAATGACCTAAAAATTTATGGAGATTTTTTCTGGAATTTATGAAAAATACCGGCGCAAGAATCAGCGGAGGATGTGGAGCGTGGAGCCCACAAGCCCACCAGGCGCGGGGGCCCCCTGGTCGCGCATGGCAGGCTCGTGGAGCCTACGACGCTCTACCGCCTCCATTCTCAGCTCTATTTAGTCTATCTCGCCCGGAAAAAAAATCAAGGAGAAGAGTTCATCGCGTTTTACGATACGGTGACGCCGCCAACTCCTATTCTTCATCTCCAGGGCAGATCTGTAGTCCGTTTTGGGCTCCGGAGAGGGGAAATCGTCGCCATCGTCATCACCAACCTTCCTTCATCGCCAATTCCATGATGCTCTTCACCGTTCGTGAGTAATCTCATCGTAGGCTTGCTGGACACTGATGGGTTGGATGAGATCTATCATGTAATCGAGTTAGTATTGATGGGGATTGATCCCTAGTATCCACTATGTTCTGAGATTGATTTTGCTACTACTTTGCCATGCTTAATGCTTGTCATTAGGCCCCGAGTGCCATGATTTTAGATCTGAACCTATTATGTTGTCGTAAATATATGTGTGTTCTTGATCCTATCTTGCAAGTTGTAGTCATCTACTATGTGTTATGACCCGGCAACCCCGGAGTGACAATAGCCGGAACCACTCCCGGAGATGACCATAGTATGAGGAGTTCATGTATTCACCAAGTGTTAATGCGTTGGTCCGGTTCTTTATTAAAAGGAGAACCTTAATATCCCGTAGTTTCCATTAGGACCCCGCTGCCATGGGAGGGATGGACAATAGATGTCATGCAAGTTCTTTTCCCTAAGCACGTATGACTACATACGGAATACATGCCTATATTACATTGACGAACTAGAACTAGTTACATATCTCTCCGTGTTATCACTGTTGCACGATGAATAACATCTGGCATAATCATCCATCACCGATCCAATGCCTACGAGTCTTTTCCTACTGGTCCTTGCTATGTTACTTTGCTGCAGATACTAAATCTTTCAGGTGTGGTTGAATTGACAACTCAACTGCTAATACTTGAGAATATTCTTTGGTTCCCTTTGAGTCGAATCAATAAATTTGGGTTGAATACTGTACCCTCGAAAACTGTTGCGATCCCCTATACTTGTGGGTTATCACCGAGCACCCAGCCTTAGTCTCCTTGCACCGATCTAGAAACCTTTGGAAGTCACTTTGGGAGCCCGCTAGGTGGCCCCACTTCCTTAGCACGGAAGTGGAAACCCTCCCTATCCGTGCCCACGGCACAACTTCTGCGCCTCCTGCATCACCCAAGCAGGGGCGCACGACCATGGGGCCCTACCATGTCGCCCTCGATGAGCCCGCCTCACGAGAGCCTCAACGGTACCCTCGGGACGTGTCCCTGTAGAGAGCGACCCCGTGTGATCCTCGACGATGATCCCTAGATGTTGGAAATATGCCCTAGAGGCAATAATAAAATGGTTATTATCATATTGCCTTGTTCATGATAATCGTGTATTGTTCATGCTATAATTGTATTAACAGGAAACAGTAATACATGTGTGAATAAATAGATCACAATGTGTCCCTAGCAAGCCTCTAGTTAGCAAGCTCATTGATCAATAGATGATCATAGTTTCCTGATCATGGACATTAGATGTCATTGATAACGGGATCACATCATTGGGAGAATGATGTGGTGGACAAGACCCAATCCTAAGCATAGCAATAGATCGTGTTGTTCGTATGCTAAAGCTTTTCTAATGTCAAGTATCTTTTCCTTCGACCATGACATTGTGCAACTCCCGGATACCGTAGGAGTGCTTTGGGTGTATCAAACGTCACAACGTAACTGGGTGACTATAAAGGTGCACTACGGGTACCTCCGAAAGTGTCTGTTGGGTTGGTACAAATCGAGATCGGGATTTGTCACTCCGTGTGACAGAGAGGTATCTCAGGGCCCACTTGTTAGAAGATCATCATAATGAGCTCAGTGTGACTAAGGAGTTAGTCACGGGATGATGTGCTACCGAACGAGTAAAGAGACTTACCGGTAACGAGATTGAACAAGGTATGGGTATACCGACGATCGAATCTCGGGCAAGTTCTATACCGACAGACAAAGGGAATTGTATACGGGATTGATTGAATCCTAGACATCGTGGTTCATCCGATGAGATCATCGTGGAACATGTGGGAGCCACCATGGGTATCCAGATCCCGCTGATGGTTATTGGCCGGAGAGTGTCTCGGTCATGTCTGCATGCCTCCCAAACCCGTAGGGTCTACACACTTAAGGTTCGATGACGCTAGGGTTATAGGGAATTGTTATACGAGGTTACCGAAGGTTATTCGGAGTCCCGTATGAGATCACCGAAGTCACGAGGAGCATTGAAATGGTCCGGAGGTAAATATTGATATATAGGATGGATGGGTTTGGACGCCGGAAATGTTTCGGGCACCACCGACAAAGTGTCGGGACCACACAAAGGGAGGGGCCACAAGCCCCGGAAGGATATATGGGCCAAGTGTGGGATGGAACCAGCCCTTGGGTGGGCTGGTGCGCCCCCCAAGACCCAACACATGGCGCACCACAGAGGAAGGGGGGAACCCTAGGCGCTGGTGGGCCTAAGGCCCACCAGGGGTGCGCCACCCCCTCTCCTGCCCTGGCCGCCGCCCCCTCTCCCATCTGGGCTGCCGCCACCCCTAGGGTGGGAACCCTAGAGGTGGCGCACCCGTCCCCTCTTCTCCTATAAAAAGAGAGGGGTTTGGGACTGTTGGAGATAGAAGTTCATCTCTCCCTCGACGCAGCCCTGTCCCTCTTCTTCCTCCTCTCCCACGGTGCTTGGCGAAGCCCTGACGGGAGACCTCGTCTCTCCATCGGCACCACGCCGTTGTGCTGCTAGAGATCTTCCCCAACCTCTCCCTCCTCCTTGCTGGATCAAGGTGCGGGAGACGTCACCGGGCTGCACGTGTGTTGAACTTCAAGGTGCCGTGGTTCGGCACTAGACCGGAATCACATCGCGATCTGAATCGCCGCGAGTACGACTCCATCAACCGCATTCTAGCAACGCTTCCGCTTAGCGATCTTCAGAGGTATGAATATGCACTCTCCCCTCCCTCGTTGTTGGTCTCTCCATAGCAAGATCTGAATATGGCGTAGGAAATATTTTGATTTTATGCTACGTTACCCCAACAGTGGCATCCGAGCCAAGTTTTCTATGCATAGATTCCATGCACGAGTAGAAAACAAAAGGTTGTGGGCGCTGATTTTTCAATTGCTTGCCTCTACTAGTCTTATTCTTTTCCGACGGTATTGTGGGATGAAGCGGCCCGGACCGACCTTACACGTACGCTTACGTGAGACAGGTTCCACCGGCCAACATGCACACCGTGCATAAAGGTGGCTAGCGGGTGTCTGTCTCTCCCACTCTAGTCGGATTGGATTTGATGAAAATGGTCCTTATGAAGGTTAAACAGCTTTGGCATATCATCATTGTGGCTGTCACGTAGGTAAGAAGGCATTCTTTCTAGAAACCCAAATCAGCCACGTAAAACTTGCAACAACAATTAGAGGACGTCTAACTTGTTTTTGCAGGGTTTGACATGTGATGTGATATGGACAAAGTTGTGATGTTACATGTGTGATGTATAAGATGATCAAGTTATTGTAATAGGATTCACGACTTGCATGTCGTTGAGTATGACAACCGGCAGGAGCCATAGGAATTGTCTTAATTTATTATATGAGATGCAATGCCATGTGTTTACTACTTTTACTTCATTGCTAACGGTTAGCTATAGTAGTAGTAGTAGTAGTTGGCGTGACGACTTCATGGAGACACGATGATGGAGATCATGGTGTCACGCCGGTGACAATGACGATCATGCGATGCCCGAAGATGGAGATCGAAAGAGCAAAGATGATAATGGCCATATCATGTCACTATATGATTGCATGTGATGTTTATCATGTTTTTCATATTATTGCTTAGAACGACGGTAGCATAATAAGATGATCCCTCATAAAAATTTCGAGAACGTATTCCCCTAAGTGTGCACCATTGCGAAGGATCGTTGTCTCGAAGCACCACGTGATGATCGGGTGTGATAGATTCTAACGTTCGCATGCAACGGGTATAAGCCAGATTTACACACGTGAAACACTTAGGTTGACTCGACGAGCTTAGCATGTACACACATGACCTCGAATACAAGAGACCGAAAGGTCAAACATGAGTCGTATGGTTGAATACGATCAACATGAAGTTGCTCACCATGACAACTAGTCCGTCTCACGTGATGATCGGACACGGGTTAGTAAACATGGATCATGTATCACTTAGATGACTAGAGGGATGTCGATTTAAGTGGGAGTTCATACTTAATTTGATTAAATGAACTTAATTGTCATGAACTTAGTCTAAAAGTTGTCTTTACAAATATTGTAGATCCAATGGCCAACACACCTGTCAACCTCAATTTCAACGCATTCCTAGAGAAAAACAAGCTGAAAGATGATGGTTGCAACTATGCGGACTGGGTCCGCAACTTGAAGCTCATCCTCGGAGCAGCTAAAAAGGCTTATGTCCTAAATGCGCCGCTAGGTGACCCTCCTGCTCCCGCAGTGGACCGGGACATTCAGAACGTCTAGCAGACGTGGACTGATGACTACTCTCTGGTTAGGTGTGGCATGTTATACAGTTTGGAAACGGGGCTCCAAAGGCGTTTTGAGCAACACGGAGCATATGAGATGATCCAGGAGCTGAAACTAGTTTTTCAAGCTCATGCCCGTGTCGTGAGATAGGAAGTCTCTGACAAGTTCTTTAGCTGTAAGATGGAGGAGAACAGTTCTGCTAGTGAGCATATACTCAGAATGTCTGGGTTACACGGTCGTCTGATTTCGCTTGGAGTCGAACTTCTGGATGACGCTGTAATTGACAGAATCCTCCAGTCTCTCCCACCAAGATACACGGGTTTTGTGCTGAACTACAACATGCAAGGGATGGAGAAGACCATTCCCGAGTTGTAATGGAGAAGACCATTCCCGAGGTAGAAATCAAGAAAGAGCATCAAGTGTTGATGGTCAATAAGACCACCAGTATCAAGAAGGGCAAGGGTAAGAAGAACTTCAAGAAAGACGGCAAAGTCGTTGCCGCACCCGGTAAGCCATATACCGGGAAGAATAAAAAGAATGGACCCAAGCCTGAGACTGAGTGCTTCTACTACAAGGGAAAGGTCACTGGAAGAGGAACTGCCCAAGTACTTAGCGGACAAGAAGGCCGACAACGATAAAGGTATATATGATATACATGTTATTGATGTGTACCTTTCCAGCGCTCGTAGTAGCTCCTGCGTATTTGATACCGGTGCTGTTGCTCACATTTGCATCATTTGAATGGCATAGGCAGTTCTAGGGACTCGGTGGCATCGATATGAAAAACTAAAAAATTCCATTTTTTGTCAATTGGACGCGAGCAAGGTGGTCACTGCTTTTTGGCTGTACCAAAGTGAATCTCGGTTGTAATGAGTTGCTAGGTTTTGGCTTGGGTTCTGTCTAAGGGAAACTTGGTGTGACCGATATGGAAATGTTGGTGGCACCGAGTTTGATCTTTAGGGTTTTGGACAGAATGTTTTATGAGAAAAATGTTGAGGTTTTTGGTGGCTAATCTCTAAGCACTTAGATCAACCAGATCATCATAGATATCTCATCCCCTTTTAATAGTAATGGCTTTCCTATGGACTCAAATGTGATTTCTCACATAAAGAGAAAATGTAGAATCTTGAAACCTTTCCCAATTGATGTTCCTTACATCTAGGGGATCTCCTCACAATCCTAGCCAATCCATTCATTGAACTTTTCCTGAAGTATACTTGATAGATTCATTAGTTAAATGAAATATATGTTGTTATTAATTACCATAACCACCTAGGGAGAATTTGTGCTTTCAATCTCTCCCTTTTTGGTAATTGACGACAACATACAAATCTAAGCTTCAACAAAAATAAAATCAATGCATAACATCATTACTTTAAGAAGTATGTGATAAAAAGAGTTTCCTCTAAATTTGTGCATTGTTTTAAATTTGCGTTTGAATGAAAATGCACAATCGATTAGGGTCTTGGGTCACTCTTCCATGCTACATAGATCTTGGTGGTGCGCATAAAACACACACCAATGATGGCTCACAAATCATCGTATCTAACGTGGGTATATAAGAGGGGTTTGGACTTCTAATGGTCATATAAATATTCGAACGCTTCAGGGTCTTCGAGTTCTTTGGGTCTTGAGAGTCTTCAATTGGCGCAGCTTCAATTCTTCAAATGCATGATGAAATCCTCTTTACTTTGAAGTAGAACTCCGTTGATTCTTCATGTGGTCAAAGAGGAGAGGGTATTGCATAACTATTTGAGGTGAGAGAGAACATTTGATGAAATCAGAAGGGATGAGAAGTAAAGGATGTTTTTGAAAATAAAATTTTTATGAGATCCTTTCCTAAGGGATTTCCATTTTTTAGGGTCACATCCTACAGTCAACATGTGCTCTGATACCATATCTGTAGCAACCCGACTCAAAACGAGTCAAGCCTCTGTGTATCTGTGCCATCCCTGGATTAGTATGCTGGCACACACAGTACATCAATGTATATATCAAAGTGCAATCACATGTAAATAATGTAAAATTGATATATACCTCAGAATCTCAGCAGAAACAGTCAAAGGGAGTGGAGTCCCAATAAACACCAACGGCAAGTTGAGTGCAGACCATAACCCTGAATCGTACTCTTACTCGTCGAAGAAAATTTCTGCAACATAAGACGTTCCAGCCGTGTAGGTCAGCATATTGAATATGCCGGCAAGTCACAAAAGAGAGGGGTAAAAATATCATCTATACTATATGCATATATGGCAGGTGGGGCTGTAAGTTTTTAGCGGAAAGCAAAGTTTTCTCCTACAACAAGAGAGGGGCTAAAAGAAAAATATTACTACAATGTTGGTTGTTAATGAGATGGTTCCACCAACCAATTCTCATACCCAAGTTATCAATATTACCCACATCACATATATATATAATGGTGTTGAGAATTCCTGATAGTTTCAGTTCCTTTGGCTCAAGTTTTCCATGACCGTGGACACGGCTAATCGATTAGGTTTGAGTACTCTGCAAAGTTTTGCACACGTTCCCCACAAGATTTGATCGCCTCCGAGTATGTCCTCGCACTTCAGGGTGTTTGAAGACCGGATGATCAAAACATGGTCTTTCAACGGGTCCCTCTGATCCCTTGTCGGTGCCCATCCAATCCTACCGTTCTTCTACATCTGCTAGCACCGCCTATCCAGAGTCGCCACGTTGTCCAACCAAGCCAGAGCCCATAATGACTTGTGGCTGTGCAGGTAAGCCTTGGGTCTTGAAAATATCCGTCCGTCTCTTTGAGCCTGGGTGAAGCTTTTCGCAAGATGTCATGGCGCTTCCCCATGCATCACGGGTCGTCCACTGGTTTCTCCAGGGAGCCCATCTAAACCGTCCTTCACCCAGAGGTTTATTTCGTTCAGAGGTCTTGCAAGTCTTGGAGTCTTCAGGTCTTGATTATTAAGTTCTCACAACACTCATGGTAAACACTCAACCAAAACCCCGTATACTAGGAGCATAGCATAATGACGTATCGGCCAAAGTAACAAGGGGGTGGGTGCCTACCACATGATACTACATCAAGATCCAAAATTTCCAAGTACCTACTTTGCATGCAATTGGGTGAGGAAAGATAGAACTACAATGCATATAAAACATAGGTAAAATATGATCAACCTGACTTGCCTCGTGAGGTTGATGAAGAAGAATTATCGTTCTCGGGAAATACGTGATAGAACTATTCGTCACTCTCCGATGAAATCTATATAATCAAACATAGTATTCACATAAGCACTCACACTAGCAATCAAATAACAAACAACAATAAAAGTTGATGCAATCAAAACAATAAGAAAGATCTAATAAGAATCCAAGGAAATTTCAAAGAAAACTAGGGAGTCTTCTACTACATCAAACACTAAATAGTTTTTGTTCTAACTGAAAATAAAACACTCAAATAGCAGAGAAAAAAATATAAATTTAACTAAGATAAAATAAAGTATTTTTCATAAAACTATTTGAAAGTATTTTCAAATGGGAGTTAAACTAGTAGGGAAATCAATTGCAAGTTATTAGAGAACTAGAATTGATTTCATGATAACAAATAAAATGAAATTTTGTTTTTGTTGAAAACCTACTGTTAACTAACAGAAAACAAAATATAAACTTTCTCAAATATAAAAGAAAATAATTTAAAAACAATTATAGAAAAAATAGCCATAATCCTAAAAGAACTAAAACAGAATCTGTTTTAGTAAAAACCCCAAGTAAAAATATTTAAAAAAACATCGAAACTTAAACTACATGAAGATATGATCAATAGGAAACAGTAGCAAAAAGAATTAGTTTAAAAGCTATTTTTAAACTCCCGGTATAAGCAAAACAAGATTTAAATTAAATCTGATCTAATTCAAATTTTATAAATCCAAACATAGACAAATTATATATTTTACGAAACTACAAGAAATTTGTGATCTAACGCAAAATGAATCACCTAATTCGGAGTTATAGATTAATAGATATGAATTTTCTAAAATTGCACTTTTTGTGGAAAAACACTGCAATACGGGATTTCGTGGATCTCACCGGAGTTAGTCACCGGAGTTGGAGAAGACGGTGGAGGGGTCCAGACGATGTAGGAGGGCTCGGGTCGAAGGATGGTTGCGTCGGCGGGCGTGGGGGCGACAGGAGGGAGCATCAAGAGCTCGGGCGAGTTCCTGTTGGAGGCGAACTCCGGCGAGGCGGGGCGGGGCGCTGTGGCGAGGGGAGGGGCAGTTCTGGGGAAAATGGGGAGAGGAGGTTGAGGGGAGTATTTATAGGGGCTCGAGGTGCTCCGGAATGGAAAGAGAGGGAGATCGGGAAGGTAGAATTTCTTGTCACCATTGCCATGGAAGGTTTTGTGAACGGGAGGAAGGAGAGCGTGAGGAAGGAGATGATTCTTGTCGGGCCAGATTTGGAAAGGTATTAATGGGCCAGCTCTATTTCCATTTAAAAGAGATATCTTTCCTATTTTCAAAAACCGGAAAGTAAACGATTAAAAAGGAAACCAAATGAATTCGGAATATAGAGTTTCTATATACTAAAATTATCATAAAAATAAAATCTAAATGATGAACATTTTTTCATGGCCAAAATAAAAACTTTTAAAAAATGTTTTTTCAGAAAATCCCTAAATGCTTCATTTCTTTTTGCAAATAAATACTCAAATAAATATTGGGTGTCATGGCTCAAATATTTCAAAGAATATCCCCGGGTTTGGAGGGTCATGTTTCTCCTCTCTTTTTCTTGCTTGACAAGATATGGTTCCCAGCATTCCGTGAGTGAGGAAGAAACAAAATGCAAAGCAAAATTGAAAGGAATTCCAATACCACCTTGATTCAAATTATTTATAGTTGAAGAAGTCATGCTATCTCCTCTCGCTGATTTTAAAAAAAACATGAATTTGAATTCACAGGAAAAAGGGGAGAGTCATTTTATTCCCTCTCATTCAAAAGTTTTTTAAAAGTTTCAAACTTCACTCAAGTTTCAATCACTCAAACAAACAAACAATCAATCTAATAATTTTATTAACATTCCAAAATTTGGGATGTTACATGGCTTCTTCAGTCTCTTGGATCTTCAATACAAAGTTCTCCATGATCTTCATGGAGATCTATCCGATGTAATCTTCTTTTGCGGTGTGTTTGTTGGGATCCGATGAATTGTGGATTTATGATTAGATTATCTATGAATCTTATTTGAGTTTCTTCTGATCTCTTATATGCATGATTTCATATCCTTGTAATTCTGTTTGAGTTATGGATTTTGTTTGGCCAACTTGATCTACGATTCTTGCAATGGGAGAAGTGCTTGGTTTTGGGTTCATACTGTGCGGTGACCTCACCCAGTGACAGAAGGGGTAGCGAGGCACACATCGTGTTGTTGCCATAAAGGGTAAAAAGATGGGGTTTACATCATTGGTTTGAGTTTATCCCTCTACATCATGTTATCTTGCTTAAGGTGTTACTCTGTTCGTCATGAACTCAATACACTAGATGCATGCTGGATAGCGGTCGATGTATGGAGTAATAGTAGTAGATGCAGAAAGTATCGGTCTACTTGTCTCGGGTGTGATGCCTATATGTATGATCATTGCCTTAGATATCGTCATGACTTTGCGCGGTTCTATCAATTGCTCAACAGTAATTTGTTCACCCACCGTAATATTTGCTATTTTGAGAGAAGCCTCTAGTGAACACTATGGCCCTCGGGTCTACTTCACATCATATTTGCAGCCTTATATTTTTTACTTCATTGCACCGCCTTCAGATCTCACGCTGCAATCAATCTTGAAGGGATTAACAACCCCTTTATTGCATTGGGTGCAAGCTTGTTTGTGTTTGCGTAGGTACTCTGGACACTTGGCTTGATTCTTATACTAGATTGATACCTTGGTTCTCAAAACTGAGGGAAATACTTACTGCTCCTGTGCTGCATCACCCTTTCGTCTTCAAGGGAAAAACCAACACAAGCTCAAGAGGCAGCAGAAGGATTTCTGGCGCCGTTGCCGGGGAGGATCAAGTTCTAGGTGAAGCTCATCCAAGTAAGTGTCGCAAACTCATCTCTTGCATTTACTTTTTTGCCTCTCGTTCGCCCTTTTCTCTCGCTTGCTTTCTGTTCTCTTGTGTGGGATAGTCTACCTGTCCTGATGGCTAGACCCACCGCTTCGAACGATACTCCCGAGACCGAAGTTCTCAATTTCAAACAAAATGAGGAAGAAAACTTAAAAGATGCTTGGTATAGGATTTGCAATGCTTAGAGTAGATCTACTCGTAAGCAATCTACTACCGTCCTCCTTCGCAGCTTTTATGTGGGTATTTCCCCTTGGAATAGGTATGTTCTTGACACCATGGTAGGTGGAAATTTCTTGGGTAGCCATAGTGTTGATTCTTACGGTGCTTTGATAAATTTGGTAGGCTCACCCCCACTCATGGTTAATGGAACTACCTTAACTCTAGAACATGTGATGCGTAGGCTGGATATAATTGAAAATAAAGTTGCTACGATCAAACTCATTGAGAATTTGGATAAAAAGATCCACAATAAAATCACTCAGTATGGATCCAAGGTGGGAATGGCTTTGAAAAATTTAAAGGAGAAGGAACCCACAGTTAACGAAAAACTAGGTCATGATTCCGCTAGGATTGGCAAACTAGAGGATGTTATAACCAACTTGGGTTCCGCTTTTGCTGCTGTGTAGAACACTCCAAATTTTGCCCATAATAAGGCCACCAAGTCTGTTTTTGTTCCTAAAAGTAGTGGTGAACCATCTAGTAAGAGATATGAAGACCTTAAGATGATGAGTGATCACTCTACTTATGGTTCGAGCACCAAAGACGACGATACGTGATTCGATGGCCTTATTCGTAGTAAGGGCGTTAAACAATAGCGCTTGTTGGGAGGCAACCCAATGAATTTATCTTTTTCTTTTTGTTTTGTTGCGTCCACACCATCATAATTCTGTTATGATTGTGTCTATTGTGTTTCTTTTTGTGTTTGAGCCAAGCAAAACCTTTATGACTAGTTTTGGTGATGGTTGTTTGATCCTGCTGGAAAAAGACAGAAACTTTTCACTCACAAAACTATTATTCAGTTTTATTCAGAAAGAGCTTTTGAGTTGATTCTTTTTGCTGCTGGTTGATATTCCTTTTGCCCAGGCTGTCGTAATTTTTCAGAATTGTTTAGGTGCCAGAAGTATACGAAGTATACAAATTTCTACAGACTGGTCTGTTTTTGACAGATTCTGTTTTTGTTGTGTTGGTTGCTTGTTTTGATGAAACTATGGATTGTATCGGGGGGTAATAGCCATGGAAAAGTGAGAATACAGTAACCTAACACAAAATAAATAGAAATCAAGATTGGTACAGTTCCTAAAGAGGTGGTAGTTTGTTTTCTTGTGCTAATGATATCACGAGTTTCTGTTTAAGTTTTGTGTTGTGAAGTTTTCAAGTTTTGGGTGATGTTCTCATGGACAAAGGGATAAAGAGTGGAAATAGCTCAAGATTGTGGATGCCCAAGGCATCCCAAGCCAAATTCAAGGACACCAAAAAGCCTAAGCTTGGGGATGCCCCAGGAAGGCATCCCCTCTTTCGTCTTCAATCCATCGGTAACATTACTTGGAGCTATATTTTTCTTCACCACATGATATGTGTTTTGCTTGGAGCGTCTTGTATCGTAGGAGTCTTTTCTTTTTGTTGTGTCACAATCATCCTTGCTGCACACCTTTTGAGAGAGACATGCACTCATCGTGAATTTGCTAGAATACTCATTGTGCTTCACTTATATCTTTTGAGCTAGACCATTTTGCTCTGTGTGCCTTACTTAGATCTTTTAGAGCACAGCGGTGCGTAACTTGGTAGTTGGCTTGTGCTATGAAAGTAGTCCAAAAGGTGATAGGTACCCAAAGACGATACAATAAAACCTCCATATTCATGTGCATTGAGTAGAAAGAGAAGTTTGATTCATCTCAATTAGTTTTGAGACGTGGATTTGGTAATATTAAGAGTTATGTTAGTAGGGTGTTGTGAATCTAGAAATACTTGTGTTGAAGTTAGTGATTCCCGTAACATGCACGTATGGTGAACTGCTATGTTAGGAAGTTGGAGCATAATTGATCTATTGATTATCATCCTTTGTGTTGCGGTCGGGATCGCACGATGGTTTACACCTACCAACCCTTCCCCTAGGAGTATGCGTTTAGCACTTTGTTTCGATTACTAATAAAAAATTTCGCAATAAGTATGTGAGTTCTTCATGACTAATGTGAGTCCATGGTATATATGCACTTTCACCTTCCACCATTGCTAGCCTCTCAAGTGCCGTGCAACTTTCGCCGGTGCACAAACCCACCATATGCCTTCCTCAAAACAGCCATGGCATTTTCATAGCCATTCTGAGATATATTGCCATGCAACTCCCACCGTTCCGTCTCATGACTTGTGCCGTTACTCTCATATTGCCATTGCATGATCGTAAGATAGCTAGCGAGATGTTTCAACGTCATACGCCAAGCTAGATCGTTGCACATCCCGGTACACTGCCGGAGGCATTTCCTATAGAGTCATCATCGTTCTAAGCTTTGAGCTGTGAGTAAATAAAAGTGTGATGATCATCATTATTAGAGCATTGTCTCATGTGAGGAAATAAAATAAAATAAAATAGGCCAAAGAGCCCCAAAAAAAGAGAGAGAAAAAGAGAGAAGGGACAATGCTACTATTTCTTTCCACACTTGTGCTTCATAATAGCACCATGTTGTTCATGATTGAGAGCCTCTCGTTTTGTCACCACCATATGCTAGTGGGAATCTTCATTATATAACTTGGCTTGTATATTCCAATGATGGGCTTCCTCAAGATTGCCCTAGGTCTTCGTGAGCAAGCAAGTTGGATGCACACCCACTAGTTCTCCTTTTGAGCTATCACATAGTTATAACTCTAGTGCATCCTTTGTATGGCAATCCCTACTCATTCACATTGATATTTATTAATGGGCATCTCCATAGTCCTTTGATACGCCGAGTCAATGTGACCACCTCCTCCTTTTTGTCTCCCAACCTCCACCACACTATATTCCACCATAGTGCTATATCCATGGCTCACGCTCAAGTATTGTGTCGTGGTTTTGTCACGGCAGATGTCCTCGTGAAAGGACTTAGTACTGGAGCCATCGCACCTTGGTGGCGACTCAAAGGGGTTAAGCGGGAGAGACACGGCGATTTACCCAGGTTCGGCCCCTCGTGAGGAGGTAATAGCCTACGTCCTGCTTTGGTGTGTATTGATATGGTTTCGATTACAAGGAGGTTGTAACTCGCCAAACCTAGCACTCGATGATTTCTAACCTACCTTTCGTCCCCTGGGACTCGCCTTTATATACAGGTCGAAACCCCTAGGGTTTACAAGGACACTTTCCTTCCTACAAATCGTGACCCCCGTGGTCTCTAAGTCGCCATCTTCCGAAGCTTGGAGACCTTCCATGAATCACAAACCGTCATATGACCTTGATCCGGCCAGGACAAGGCCCAAATAATTGCTTGGGTGAATCACCTAATGAATAACCCGGCCCAACTAGGGTGGGTCATTCACAGGTAATATCCCCAACATTAGGCCCCAAATTGACTTGAACTTCCTTTTCATGCCAATACATCCGCTCAGTTGAAGGCGATTCATTCCTCATTTTTCTTCACACGCCAGAAATTGTAACCCGCCATCAGGCACCAAAAATTCTTTAAGTCGCCAAACCAGTTCTTGTTGGCCTCTTCTTATCCCTTGATTTTTGGGAAGATTGACACAACCCCAACGGATGTTAGTGCATCGTTATCCCGAAGTCTTCGGGGCGCATTTATAGCGAATCTTTTTATTCCCCGGCGGTTCCCGCTCACGGAGCCTCGATTCCAGCGCCGGCTCTGATAAATAGACGGGGCAGACAGAACTGGTGCTTCCCACCTACCAGTCTCGTCAATCTCCTCTCCATCACTGCAGCGAGAAAATCTCATCGCCTCCCGAGGACTTCGCCGCCGACCGTGCTTTCCGCCTTCACGCGAGAAGCTTTGGCGCCGCCCCTAGTCCTTCGTTGTCGTCCAGCATCGCGCCGCGGCCGATCTGTCCGCCGCCGTTCACCACTGCATCGTCCTCGACCATCTCGCCATTCGCCACGAACTCCGCCCCGCTGAAGACCTCTTCGCTCGACGGAACCTCTGTGCTTCTCCAACAACCTTCGTTGCCGTCGGCCTCTTTCGTCCGAAAGCATCAGGTTAGGCCTCCACCCATTTTTAGGAAAAGATCCAACCCCTGCTCGGAGCTCCAGCCACTGCCATGTTCTTGATATTCCTTGCGAGCAGACGTCGCTTACCCTGAACCGATTAGCATGAACATTGATGAGATAGCCAATGCTTTGAATACCTTTGTTTATCCAGCTTTACTTGTGGATCTTTTAGAATAGTGTTCCATCAAGCGAGGGGCGTCATCTTGCTCTGGTAATAAATTGCTGCATCCAGACATTTTCCTCAGGTTTTTTTATCTGCCTGATAGATCCATCATTTGCCTACTGTTTGCGGAAAGCTGTTTGTAGTCTTCACACTTTCATATTTCGAACGAACGTCTCCATCATCTCTAGAGCGGAACTCTTGTGAATAGCCACACTCCGTAAGTCGCCATAGTAAACCAACTCGGCCTTTTGATATGGCGGGCCAAGTCCTTCCCTTAGTCCGTAGATGAAGTACTTGGCGATTTAAATGAACTTATTTCACCCCTTACAGTAGATGTTCGAGGCATGTAAGTTCACACCTTACCTCTTTGTAGCATGGGCGCCGTCTTCAAAGGTGACTGGCTTCCTACCAAGGTTGACGATACCATACTAACTGATTATGTGAAAACGGGCAACCTGGACCCTCAGAACGTTATCGGCTGGCGCACCGGGTTTGGAGAGGATCTTCCTAACCCCAAAGAAGGGGAAATAGTCGTTTTTGTTGAACACCTGGAGCGAGGTTTTAAGCCGTCTGGATCGAAGTTTCTTAGAGACGCCATGGCTTTCATGAACGTCCGCCTCCAGGATTTGGGACCCAATTCCATAAGCAATTTATGCCAATTCCAAGTTTTCTGTGAAGCTTATCTGCGGATTGAGCCCTCTGTTCCTTTATTCTGGCATTTTTTCCATCTAAATCGCCAAACAGAATTCCACAACGGTCCCAGCCTGGAACTCGGCGGCGTCAATGTCCAACGCCGCAGGGATAGCCCGTTTCCCTCACTCGCCATGCCCAGCCATCCCAAAGGTTGGGCGAGTCTTGGTTCTACTGTCAAGAGACTTCTCCTGCAGGCGAAAACAAGCTTCTGGGCTACAGGCCAACTCGCCTTCCAACAAACTTCAAGCTTCCAGACAAGCTCACCGAGGAAGAGGAATCGGAATTCATACCAATACTGTCCGAATTAAGACCCTTGACGAATAATGGCCGTACTGGGGTTGACCTAATCCGCTGCTGGGTCGAATGGCGTATCCTCCCTCTGAGTCGCCGGGACGGTCTGATGTGCGAATTTGATGGCACCCTAGATCATCCTCAATGTTATTTCCATATGGCTTTAACAGAAAAGGACATTGTTACAATTATCAAGAAACTGACCGGCGAGCCTGCGGCCAAATCGGCCTCAAACCTTTCTGCAAAATTAACCCGGCGCCCAAGGTGAACAAATCTAATCCGCCTTTGGTTTTTACTCCTTATGCTTCATTTGTATTGTGTTTTTGTAACATATGCTATCTCAGAAAGGCGATAAGTTCTGGTCCAGGAAGCCCAAAAGGCCAGCCATGAAAAATGTTAAGCCGCCCTCAAAGAAAACCAAGGGTAAGGGCAAAGCTGCTGCGGCAGAGCCATCTGAAGTTGATGAATCTCAAGTCGGCGATGCACTTTCGGAGGTAAAAATTCATCCTCTTTTCACTCGCCATCCATTACTGTTAATCTTTGTATTTATGTCTCTCCCTTTCCTTGTAATAGAACGAAGACAACGAAAGCCAGGAGGACTCTGTTGAGGTAATTTCTGTTTCCTCCGATTCATCTCCTTCTCCACCTAAGACGGCCAGGTGAGTTTGTGGGAAAGTTCCCTTCTCACACCCAAATGCTTGTTTGGACCCAAATTTCCTATTGAAGAAAGCACAGCATACTTCAAATCGGAAGACGCGAAGTCATTCCGGTGATCTGGTGTCCGGCTTACCAGCAACGAACAAGAGGAAACCGAATGAGGTATTTTGTGAATGACAATTCTTCATATTCTCTTTGAATCACGCCTGTAACCCGCCTATACTGTTGACGTATAATTCTTGCAGAACTCTCCACCTACATCTGGCGAATCAGTGATGTCGACACTTCCACCAATGATTCGAGTTCCAGGGTAAGTCTTTTGATAATCTTGCTTTGAATCCTGAGAGTAATGAACCTTTTAGTTCCTTAATGCGCTTCTCCCTTCTTTTTAGGGCACAGGCCAAGAAAAGGAAAACCAGCGGGTCAACTCCTGTCCCAACTTCAGAACCCATCAAAGAATCAGCACTGATTCAGGACAACCCGGATCAAGCCGAGCCTGAAAATCAGATGGATCTTCCTGAGTCGCCGAAGGAAACAACGGATACCCCTAAGCCGCCAAGTCCAATGATGAAAACGGAAGACACAGATGCTGTGATTATTACCGGTACTGGCGTTTCTAAGCCGGCAGCAACAGTTTTGTCAAAACATGTGGCATCCTCCTCCCAAGCCATTCCTGAATCGGGACTCTCCAAGGCCAAGCTTTCTGAGTATGAAAATCTGGAGTTCAAGGAACTCTGCTCTGGTTTTTCAAGTCACCTGGAGGCGAGCTATGAGATGGAAAAAAGCCTGTTGCGGATGTTAAAAAACAAACATGAGGTAAATTTGTTATATTGTATTACTCCCATTAACCCCCAAGGGTCGGGTCATCAAAAAAGATGAGCCGGGTCTTAAGAAAATTTAGAAAAAACTTTGCGACCAGTAACCCCCAAGGGTCGGGTCATCAGTAAAAAGATGAGCCGGGTCCTTGAAATTTTTTAGAAAAAACTTTGCGACCAGTAACCCCCAAGGGCCGGGTCATCAGTAAAAAGATGAGGCGGGTCTTGATATTGTATAATTTCATCTGAAAAGAAAAAATTATACATTAGCCACCAAGTGTCAGGGATATTGCTTGCAATAGTTCTGAGACTTGCCCTTGTTTTGTACTTTCAACAGGAAACTCTTGCTTAGACCGAATCGGCGCTTGGCGATTCAAAGAAAAACTTATCTGTTCAACAAGACTCCCGAGCTAAGTCAGAGGAGAAATATCAGTTGGCCTTGGCTGAGCTGGAGAAACTCAAAACCGAGTTGAAAAGAACTCAAGCTGACCAAGATGCCGCCATAAAAAGAGCACAGAAGGCTGAAACCAGGCTGGCCACTGTACAACAGGAATTGTCCGGCTTGAAGCGTCATATATCCAGCATGACGCAAGCCGTCTTCGGTAAGCTTACTTAAACTTTTGATCTCCTCTTTTTTTTGTAAATAATTCTTATCATAAGTCGCTGATCATCATGACTCCTTGCTCAGGTCCGAGAGCCGCCAACCTTCAAGAAGACTGCATGCTGATGCTGAAGGCGATTTACACGCTGACATAGCAACTGTACACCGGCAGTGTCTTGACCGTTAAAGCTGCGATGGGTGCAAAAGAACCTATCACTTCCATAAAGGAGGTGCTTGGCTGCTTATCCACACTTCCCCCTTAGATTGGCGAGCTAACTCGGTCAGCCACCCGAAAGGGTGTTCTGACTGCCCTGAGTCGCTGCTTGGCGTATGCTCCAGAGATCAACCCGGGAGAGGTAGCAGCAGGCTTTCCTCAGCTTAAAGACGATGGGTCAGAATTCGTTGAAGAGGACTATCAACGTGTCGTCAAGGACTCCCGGCTGGCAGCAACCCAACTTGCAGCAAGTCTCGATTTATCAAAGCATCAGGCGGCTTATGATAGCAAAAACAAGAAGGTCAACCCGCCAGCTTTTGTGACGACCAGTCTAACTCCTCGGCGACCCAAGAACCCTTTTGACTTGGAAGCAGACCTAGCATCAATCCTGACTGATGAAGATGACTTCGCAGCTTTGGCTAAGTGCAACTGGGTACTGGGCGACTTGCAAATCGAAGCCGGCCAAAGCTCACAGCAGAATGATCCTAAGGCGCCAACAGAATGAACTTTATTGATTTTGGCCTGAGAGCCACGTAATAGGTCTTTTTTCATGAGTCGGTACTGTTTTGGTGATACCCTTTGCAAGAATCTTTATGTCGCCCGTAAGGCGATTTTGAAATATTTGAGACTCCTTTAAGATGCTCAACTCGCCATGGATGAAGTAGTTCTGATCATTAACCTGACTTAGGCTTTGAGAACAGCATATATGAAACCAAATAAGTGATAACAAATATTTCCCAGAGGGATCAGAAAGAAAGGTAAAAACCCTCAAGGCTATGCCTTTAAATAAAAGCAGCAATTTCGTCGGCTCATAAGGTCACGACAGGATGAGGCGAGTCAGAAAACTCAAGCACGCACCCATAAATGCAGGTTTCGTCGGCTCATAAGGTCGCGACAGGATGAGGCGAGTCAGAAAGCTCATACACACACCCTAAATGCAGGTTTCGTCGGCTCATAAGGTAGCGACAGGATGAGGCGAGTCAGAAAGCTCGTGCACACACCCTAAATGCAGGTTTCGTCGGCTCATAAGGTCGCGACAGGATGAGGCGAGTCGGAAAGCTCGAGCACATACCCTAAATGCAGGTTTCGTCGGCTCATAAGGTCGCGACAGGATGATGCGAGTCAGAAAGCACGAGCACGCACCCTAAATGCAGGTTTCGTCGGCTCATAAGGTCGCGACAGGATGAGGCGAGTCAGAAAGCTCGTGCACACACCCTAAATGCAGGTTTCGTCGGCTCATAAGGTCGCGACAGGATGAGGCGAGTCAGAAAGCTCGTGCACACACCCTAAATGCAGGTTTCGTCGGCTCATAAGGTCGCGACAGGATGAGGCGAGTCAGAAAGCTCGTGCACACACCCTAAATGCAGGTTTCGTCGGCTCATAAGGTCGCGACAGGATGAGGCGAGTCAGAAAGCTCGTGCACACACCCTAAATGCAGGTTTCTTCGGCTCATAAGGTCGCGACAGGATGAGGCGAGTCAGAAAGCTCGAGCACACACCCTAAATGCAGGTTTCGTCGGCTCATAAGGTCGCGACAGGATGAGGCGAGTCAGAAAGCTCGTGCACACACCCTAAATGCAGGTTTCGTCGGCTCATAAGGTCGCGACAGGATGAGGCGAGTCAGAAAGCTCGTGCACACACCCTAAATGCAGGTTTCGTCGGCTCATAAGGTCGCGACAGGATGAGGCGAGTCAGAAAGCTCGTGCACACACCCTAAATGCAGGTTTCGTCGGCTCATAAGGTCGCGACAGGATGAGGCGAGTCAGAAAGCTCGTGCACACACCCTAAATGCAGGTTTCTTCGGCTCATAAGGTCGCGACAGGATGAGGCGAGTCAGAAAGCTCGAGCACACACCCTAAATGCAGGTTTCGTCGGCTCATAAGGTCGCGACAGGATGAGGCGAGTCAGAAAGCTCGAGCACACACCCTAAATGCAGGTTTCGTCGGCTCATAAGGTCGCGACAGGATGAGGCGAGTCAGAAAGCTCGTGCACACACCCTAAATGCAGGTTTCGTCAGCTCATAAGGTCGCCACAGGATGAGGCGAGTCAAAAAGCTCGAGCACACACCCTAAATGCAGGTCTCGTCGGCTCATAAGGTCGCGACAAGATGCGGCGAGTCAGAAAGCTCGTGCACACACCCTAAATGCAGGTTTCGTCGGCTCATAAGGTCGCGACAGGATGAGGCGAGTCAGAAAGCTCGAGCACACACCCTAAATGCATGACTCTGTCGGCTCATAAGGTCGCAACAGGATGACACAACTGCTTTTTAATGAAGAAGCCCCCAAGCGAGGGAGTATTTATAACTTTATTACTTCTTAATGAAACTGAAAAACTTACAAAGTGTAGAGCTTAAGAGCTCAAGTGTAATAAGGCCGCAGATGGGCAATATTCCATGGGTGAGTTGATTCAGCCTCCGTGGTTGGCCGATTAGGTCGGAGATCCACCAAATAATAAGAGCCATTGCGGAGGTTCTTGTTGACGACGAACGGCCCTTCCCAAGGTGGTGACAGCTTGTGCATGCCTGCTCGATCTTGTATCAACCGAAGAACCAAGTCGCCTTCCTGAAAGGTCCGACTCTTAACCCGGCGACTATGATAACGCCGCAGATCCTGCTGGTAGATAGCCGAACGGGCCGCAGCCAGGTCACGTGCCTCCTCTAAGGCGTCCAAAGAGTCTTGACGTGCCAGCTCATTGTCTTGTTCCACAGATGCGGCGACTCTAAGCGAGTCATGCCTTATGTCAGTAGGGAGAACAACCTCTGCTCCATAGACCAAAAAGAAAGGGGTGAAACCCGTGGATCGGTTCGGGGTGGTCCGAATACTCCACAGCACTGAAGGTAATTCTTCAACCCAACACCCTGGGGTTTTTCCAGGGGAACCATGAGTCGGGGCTTAATCCCTCGCAAAACCTCCTGTTTCGCCCGCTCTGCCTGCCCATTAGATTGTGGGTGAGCGACTGCAGAAACATCAAGTCGGATATGTTCTCGACAACAAAACTCCTGCATCGCCCCTTGGGACAAGTTAGTACCATTATCAGTAATGATACTATGCGGATATCCAAACCGGAAAATCAGCTTTTTCAAAAATTTGACCGATGTTTCCGCATCGCAAGCTCCAACAGGTTCCGCCTCAACCCACTTGGTGAACTTATTAACCGCCACCAACAGGTGGGTCTTCTTGTTAGAGGACATTTTAAAGGGGCCAACCATGTCCAGCCCCCAGACTGCAAAAGGCCAAGTAATGGGAATCATTCTTAATTCTTGAGCCGACACATGAGCCTGCCTCCCATAACGCTGGCACCCTTCGCACCGACGAACTATATCTTCCGCATCTGCATGAGCCGTCAGCCAAAAGAAACCATGACGGAAAGCCTTTGATACCAAAGAACGTGACCCGGCGTGATGCCCACGGTCTCCGGAATGAATGTCATTTAAGATTATGCATCCTTCTTCGGAGGAAACACATCGCTGAAAAACTCCAGAGGCGCTCCGTTTATATAACTCGCCATTGATGATGACCATGGCTTTGCTGCGCCGAACGATTTGGCGAGCCAAAACATCGTCCGCCGGTAACTCGCCCCGAGTGAGATAAGCCACATAAGGGAGAACCCAATCCGGAGTGACATGGAGAGCCGCCACGAGCTGAGACTCGGGATCTGCTATCGCCAATTCCTCCTCTGATGGTAAAATCACGGATGGTTTATGTAAGATATCCAGAAAAACATTAGGAGGAACCGGATTTCTCTGGGAGCCAAGTCGTGAAAGGGCGTCAGCTGCCTCGTTGAGGCGCCGATCAATATGGTCCACCTGATAGCCATGAAAATGACCCGCCACATCAGACACAGCCCGCCTGTAGGCCGCCATCATAGGGTCCCGAGAATCCCAGGTACCCGAAACTTGCTGTGCCACCAAATCAGAGTCGCCAAAACATCTGACCCGTGTTAGATTCATCTCCTTGGCGAGTTGCAAGCCGCGAAGCAAAGCTTCGTATTCCGCTGCATTGTTGGTGCACGGAAACATGAGTCGGAGAACGTAAGAGAACTTATCTCCTTGAGGGGATACCAACAGCACACCAGCCCCCGAGCCTTCCAGCTGCCTAGACCCATCAAAATAAACAGTCCAGTAAGTGAGATCAGGCCGGTCTTCCGGAGCCTGTAACTCCGTCCAGTCGTTGACGAAATCAACTAATGCTTGAGACTTGATGGCTGTGCGGGGAGTATACTGTATGTGATGGGGCCCAAGTTCTATTGCCCACTTGGCGATTCACCCTGTTGCCTCTCGATTCTGGATGATGTCCCCAAGGGGGGCAGAGCTAACCACTATGATAGGGTGTTCTTGGAAATAATGCTTAAGTTTTCGGCTCGCCATAAACACCCCATATACCAATTTCTCCCAGTGCGGGTACCGCTGCTTGGAAAGAGTTAGCACCTCGCTGATAAAATATACCGGGCGTTGCACTGGGTATTCCTTCCCTTCCTCCTTTCTGTCAACGACCACTGCCACACTTACTGCTTTGGAATTCGCCGCGATATACAAAAGCATGGGCTCTTTTTCAATCGGGGCGGCCAGGACTGGCAGGTTAACCAATTGGTGTTTCAGGGCTTCGAGCGCCTCGTCTGCCTCATTTGTCCAAACAAATCGATCGGATTTCCTCAATAACTGATAAAGAGGGATCTCCTTCTCCCCCAGGCGACTCACAAAACGACTTAGGGCCGTAATGCGACCCGCCAGTCGTTGAACTTGATTAACGTTCGCCGGCTTTCCAAGGGATGTAACCGCTTCGATCTTGTCCGGATTAGCTTCAATGCCGCGCTCCGATACTAGGAAACCCAGCAATTTCCCTGCAGGCACACCAAAAACACACTTGGTGGGATTTAGCTTCATCTGATATACCCGTAGATTATCGAACGTTTCCTTGAGGTCCTCCAGTAGTGTCTCCCCCTGGCGGGTCTTGATCACAATATCGTCAACATAAGCATGGACGTTGCGACTAATTTGGTTACGAAGACAATTCTGGATGCAGCGTTGATAAGTCGCCCCCGCACTCTTGAGTCCAAAGGGCATGGACACATAACAAAAGGCCCCGAAGGGGGTTATGAAGGCCGTTTTCTCTTGATCCTCCACGGCCATCTTGATTTGGTGATATCCTGAATAGGCGTCCAGAAAGCACAATCGTTCGCATCCCGCCACCGAGTCGATGATTTGGTCGATGCGGGGAAGAGCGAAGGGATCTTTTGGACAAGCTTTGTTGAGGTCCGTGTAGTCAATACACATATGAAAAGTACCATTCTTCTTGAGTACCAAGACCGGGTTAGCCAGCCATTTGGGGTGAAAAACTTCCATGATGAACTCGGCGGCTAAAAGACGGGCGACTTCTTCCCCAACCGCCTAGCGTCGCTCCTCGTTAAATCTACGAAGGTACTGCTGGACGGGTTTGCACTTTGGGTCATCATTAAGATGGTGCTCAGCGAATTCTCTCGGCACACCAGGCATGTGAGAAGGTTTCCATGCAAAGATGTCCCGATTCTCACGGATGAATTCGATGAGCGCGCTTTCCTATTTGGGGTCCAGACCCGTCCCAATGGTGAACTGCTTGGATGAACCGCCAGGCACGAAATCGATTGTCTTAGTGTCATCCGTTAGTTTGAACTTGAGGGGCGACTCAGAGTCTTAAGGGGTGACATATCCGCCGGGTCAACATTGGCCCGATGGTGTATGAGCTCTTCCGCAGCACAGGCGACTTCCGCATAAGCCGCATCCCCTTCTTCACATTCCTTTGCGATCCTTCTATCTCCATCAACCGTGATGGGTCCTTTGGGACCAGGCATTTTGAGTTTGAGGTAGACGTAGCACGGACGAGCCATGAAGCGGGCATAAGCCGGTCGCCCAAACAACGCATGGTAGGGGCTTTTTAATTTGACCACCTCGAAGATTAGAGACTCCGACCTATAATTATGTGCAGTTCCAAACGCCACTGTGATCCTGACCCGGCCTATGGGATAAGCCGACACGCCTGGGACAATTCCAAGGAAAACCGTGGTTGAAGGCATGAGGTCTTTTTCCAATAGATTCATCCTTTGGAAGGTGTCGAAGTATAGGATATTGATGCTGCTGCCCCCATCCATTAGTACTTTTGATAGGGTGTAACCCCCAACTTGGGGAGCCACGACCAACGCTAGATCGCCCGGGTTATCCACTCTCGGCGGGTGATCCTCCCTGCTCCATGTTATGGTCTACTCAGACCAATGGAGGTATCTGGGAATCGCCGGTTCAGATACACTGTATGCCCGGTGACTCACCTTCTTATCACGCCTGCAAGCATTAGTGGTGAAAACGTGATACTGCCCATTACTTAACTGTTTGGGGTTGCTGCGGAAGCCCCCATTATCGTCCTGACCCTAAGGAGCCCCCTGTGGGGGTGGCTGCTGGAAAGCTACTGGCGGGTTGTACCGCCGCTTGTGGTGCACCGGGTATTGGCCGCCGCCTGGCTGCGGACCTCCCTGAGCCCCCTGTTCGGGAAAGCCGTTGAAGGGGTTCTGTCTTTGGTTGGGCGTGGCGAATTGCTCCTGGCGCTGGTCCGGGTCATCGTTTTGACTCTTCTTGATCGCCTCCGCCCGAAACTCTCGCATCACAAAGCAATTTTCCCAAGAGTGAGTCACCGGGCCGTCTGCCGTGGTGTGGTGCGGGCAAGGGCCTTTGAGTAGCTCTTCATAGTTACGCGGCCTCTTCCCGCTGAACCCCCGATTCTTCTTTTTGCCGTTGTTGGCATTGGTGTTGGCGACTAAGTCTGAGAGCTCCTCCTGCGGTCTCCGCTTGCCATTGGTCCCTTGATTGTGACGGTTACGCCCCTGGAACCGGGTGTGATTTTTGGATGACTCGCCCTTCTTAGGCGAATTGGCCTTACCATCCTCGCCAGGATCTTTGCTATCATCAGCCTCAGCATATCTAGTGTGGGTGTCCATCAGTTCGCCCATGTCTTGGACCTTTCGTTTGAGTCGCCCCAATTTCTGCACCAAGGGTTCGTAGTGGCAATTGTGCTCGAGGATGAGCACAGCTTGAGCCGCCGTAATACCATCTGACGAATGAATAATTTCTGCAACCCGACGTGACCAATGATGGGCCGACTCATCCGGGCGCTGAATACAGTGCTGTAGATCGACGATCGTCATCGGACGTTTGCAAGTTCCTCGGAAGTTTTTGATGAAACGCTCTTTTAACTCGGCCCAGGACTGGATGGAATTGGGAGGTAAGTTTTTCAACCAAGTGCGTGCTGACCCCTCAAGCATCGGTGAAGTATCTGGCGCAAACCGCCTCGTTCACATCGAGCATGTCCATGGCGATCTCATAACTCTCGATCCATGATGCCGGCTCGAGGTCCGGGGTATAATTAGGCACTTTCCTTGGTCCCTTGAAGTCTTTGGGCATCTTTTCGTTCCGAAGGGCGGGGGACAAGCATGGTACTCCAACTCGCCCTCCGCCCTCGGTGAGGGGGGCCGAGGCGTCTTGGGTGTTCGGGAGATCCCGGCCCAGCGGGTTCCGTTCAGGCGGGTTATCCTGTGGGACGTGTCGCGGCCCGCTGTTTACGGCGGGCTGGTCTTCTGGCCGGCTCCTGGTGTAACTTGCCTGAGGGGTGGAATGTAACCTTTCGAGGCTATGTGAGAAGTGGGCGTTTTGAACCACCGCCGTCTTCAACATCTCGATGGCGTTCCTTGCTTCTATCTCGGCAGGGGTGTTGCCGTGAATCGGAAGAGATTCTAGATGGCGAGTCGCGGCAAGCACGTTATCCACCGGGCTAGAAAAGTGACCTTGAGGCGTCCAGAATCGGGGAATGTGATCTTCCACTGGCTGAGCCGGCGGGTTAGGCGGGCGGCCCGATCCTCGCCCCGGGGCGGCTCCTGCCCCGGGGGTTCGTGGAGTATCGAACAAGCGGGTCGGATTGGGATCATGGGGCAGGCGACCCTGGTGTCTCCGCTGATGGACGGCGTCGGACGCGTGTTGCTGTCTCTCGAGCCGCCAGTTGTCGGTGTTTAAACGCATCCTTTCGGCCGTAATTTGAGCTTGCCGAGTCTCGATCCTGGCAGACTCTATCTCAGCGTCCCGATGAGCCTTTGCCACTGCCTCTCTGAGTTTCGCCAGTTCGGTGTTTATCTCCTCCTGGTTTTCTGGTGTGAGGGGAGTTGCCATTAGCCTTGTGATCTCCGCTGCCAAGTACACCAGGACTGCAGCTGGGCTCCTGGACGTCTCGCCGGTTCCATCGCCTCCAGTAGGGTTTTGTGTGGGCTGAGTCGCTCCTGCCATGTAGATGGCGATCTGGCGGCGGGTGCGATCAAGGACTTCAGGGTCCATGGCCAGCGACAAGCCCCGAAGACAATCCCCATGAAGAGACCGGATTGAATCTGAGTCGCCCATGGATGATTCGTCATCTGAGTTGACCAGTGTAGTTTCCTAAGTCACCGAGCGCTCTGGCTCCTCCGATCCCTGTGTGAACCCCACAAAGACCGGGCGAGTCAGATTTGGCGTTATCACTGGGCGGACATACCTAGCCGGCTCGACGATGTCGGTGAAGGTGTCCGGCTCAGGTGTGGATGATCCGATCATGCCGATGAAGATGTTGATCTTGCCGAAGGGGACCCTGTAACCAGATTCAATCGAATCCGCTTCAGGTCCCCACTACTGGTTGTCGATGTAGGTTATCCCGCGGCGGCTCCGAGTCATGAGTCCTGTCGCGTAACTCCCAAACCCTGGTAGGGCTCCCTTTGAGAACTCAACTCCACCGTGCGCAGGCCCCACGGTGGGCGCCAACTGTTGTGGTTTTGTCACGGCAGATGTCCTCGTGAAAGGACTTAGTACTGGAGCCATCGCACCTTGGTGGCGACTCAAAGGGGTTAAGCGGGAGAGACACGGCGATTTACCCAGGTTCGGCCCCTCGTGAGGAGGTAATAGCCTACGTCCTTCTTTGGTGTGTATTGATATGGTTTCGATTACAAGGAGGGCGTAACTCGCCAAATCTAGCACTCGATGAGTTCTAACCTACCTTTCGTCCCCTGGGACTCGCCTTTATATACAGGTTGAAACCCCTAGGGTTTACAAGGACACTTTCCTTCCTACAAATCGTGACCCTCGTGGTCTCTAAGTCGCCATCTTCCGAAGCTTGGAGACCTTCCACGAATCACAAACCGTCATATGACCTTGATCCGGCCAGGACAAGGCCCAAGTAAATGCTTGGGGGAATCGCCTAATGAATAACCCGGCCCAACTAGGGCGGGTCATTCACAGGTAATATCCCCAACATATTGTGTGAGAGTTGAAAAAGGTTTGAGAAAGTAAGAGTGCAAAAACAATTACTTGGCCAATACTGGGGTTGTGCATGATTTAAATTAGTTGTGTGGGGATGATGGAGCATAGCTAGACTATATGATTTTGTAGGGATAACTTTCTTTGGCCTTGTTATTTCGAAAGCTCATGATTACCTTGCTAGTTTGCTTGAAGTATTATTGTTTTCATGTCAATAGCAAACTATTGTTTTGAATCTTACGGATCTGAGCATTCATGTCATATGAAAGAAGTTACAAAGGACAACTATGCTAGGTAGCATTCCACAACAAAAATTCAGTCTTTATCACTTCCCTACTCGAGGACGAGCAGGAGTTAAGCTTGGGGATGCTTGATACGTCTCAACGTATCTATAATTTTTGATGGTTCCATGCTATTATCTTGTCAAACTTTGGATGTTTTGTATGCCTTCTATATCTTTTTTGGGACTAACTTATTAACTCAGTGCCAAGTGCCAGGTCCTGTTTTTTTTCCTTGTTTTTGAACCTTTTCAGAGGAGAATTTTAAACGGTGTCCAAACGGAATAAAACTTCCAAAAGATTTTTTCCGGAATAGAAGATACACACGGGACGTGTGAACCAAGGCAGAAGCCATGAGGGGACGCCACAAGCCCCTAGGCGCGGCCAGGGGGCCCGCGCCTAGCAGGCTTGTGGGCCCCTTGTGGCTCGTCTACCCTACCTCTTCCGACTATAAATTCCCGAAAAATCCAAAACTGCGTGAGGGATCCACGAAAATACTTTCCACCGCCACAACCTTCTATCTCCGTATGATCCCATCCGGGGCACGTTCTGGTGCCCTGCCGGAGGGGGGATTCGAATACTGAGGGCTTCTTCATCAACACCATGACCTCTCCGATGATGCGTGAGTAGTTCACCATAGACCTTCGGGTCCATAACTAGTAGCTAGATGGCTTCTTCTCTCTCTTGGATCTTCAATACAAAGTTATCCATGATCTTAATGGAGATATATCCGATGTAATCTTCTTTTGCGGTGTGTTTGTCGAGATCCGATGAATTGTGGATTTATGATCAGATTATCTATGAATCTTATTTGAGTTTCTTCTGATCTCTTATATGCATGATTTCATATCCTTGTAATTCTCTTCGAGTTGTGGGTTTTGTTTGGCCAACTTGATCTATGATTCTTGCAATGGGAGAAGTGCTTGGTTTTGGGTTCATACCATGCGGTGACCTCACCCAGTGACAGAAGGGGTAGCAAGGCACGCATCATGTTGTTGCCATCAAGGGTAAAAAGATGGGGTTTACATCATTGGTTTGAGTTTATCCCTCTACATCATGTCATCTTGCTTAAGGCGTTACTCTGTTCGTCGTGAACTCAATACACTAGATTCATGCTGGATAGTGGTCGATGTGTGGAGTTATAGTAGTAGATGCAGAAAGTATCGGTCTAGTTGTCTCGGACGTGATGCCTATATGTATGATCATTGCCTTAGATATCGTCATGACTTGGTGCGGTTCTATCAATTGCTCGACAGTAATTTGTTCACCCAACATAATATTTGCTATTTTGAGAGAAGCCTCTAGTGAACACTATGGCCCCCGGGTCTACTTCACATCATATTTTTAGCCTTACACTTTTTCTCGTTGCACTTTCCGCCTTCAGATCTCACTTTGCAATCAATCTTGAAGGGATTGACAACCCCTTTATAGCGTTGGGTGCAAGTTTGTTTGTGTTTGCGCAGGTACTCTGGACACCTGGCTTGATTCTCCTACTGGATTGAAACCTTGGTGCTCAAAACTAAGGGAAATACTTACTGCTCTTGTGCTGCATCACCCTTTCCTCTTGAAGAAAAAACCAACGCAAGCTCAAGAGGCAGCAAGGGGCTCACCCACCCGGGACTGAGCCCAATAGTCCTAGGGTGGTGCACCATCCCTTAGTGGGCTGGTGAGGCCAGCCCAAGTGGGCTACGGCGCTAGAAGAAGAAAACTAAAAAAAAGAAAAAACGAGGGAGGTGGGAAGGGAGAGGAGGACTCCTCCTTCCCCAAACCGAATTCGAGTTGGAGTCCTCCTCTCCACTTTGGTCGGCGCCCTAGGGGCTCCCTTGAGCCCCAAGTCTAGCCCCTCCCCTCGTCCTATGTATACTAGACGTTTTTGTTGGGGAACGTTGCATGGGAAAAAAAAGTTTTCCTACGCACACGAAGACCTATCATGGTGATGTTCATCTATGAGAGGAGATTAGATGTACATACCCTTGTAGATCTCTAAGCGGGAAGCATTAAGAAACGTGGTTGATGTAGTGGTACAACTTCGTGATTCAAATCACCGTCGTCCCACGATCCGTTCCGATCTAGCGCCGAACGGACGACACCTCCGCGTTCAGCACATGTACAGCTCGATGAGGGAGAAGTAGATGAGTTCTCCGGCAAGAGAGACGGATAAGTAGATGAGTTCTCCGGCAGCGTGACGGAGCGCCGGTGGTTGTGCTGATCTACTCCTACAGGGCTCCGCCCGAGCTCCGCAGAAATCCGATCTAGAGGATGAACTACGTGGTATAGGTTTGAGTTGCACGTGGCAAAAGTTCTGTCTCAAAAGCCCTAAAACCACCAATATACATAGGAGGAGGGGAGGGGCTAGCCTTTGGGCTCAAGGGAACCCCAAGGGCGCTAGCCAAGGAGGAAGAGGTGGACTCCCACCCCAATTCAGTTTGGGGGAAGGAGTCCACTCCTTCCTTCCCACCTCCCTCTTTCCTTGTTTTTCTTTTTTCCTTTGGTATTTTCTCTTGTGGTGCCATAGCCCTCTTGGTCTGGCCTCACCAGCCCACTAAGGGCTCGTGCGCCACTCCCAGGGTTACTGGACTCGCTCCCGGGTGGGTGGGCCCCTCCCGGTGAATACCCGGAACCCATTCGTCACTCCCGGCACACTACCGGTAATGCCCGAAATATTTCCGGTGACCAAATGAAACCATCCTATATATCAATCTTCATTTCCGGACCATTCCGGAAACCCGCGTGACGTCCGTGATCTTATCCGGGATTGCGAACAACCTTCGTTCACCAACACATATAACTCAACTATACTAGAACATCATCGAACCTTAAGTGTGCAGACCGTGCGGGTTCGAGCACTATGTAGACATGACCCGAGGCACTCCCAGGTCAATATCCAATAGCGGGACCTGGATGTCCATATTGGATCCTAGATATTCTACGAATATCTCTATCGGTTGAACCTCTATGTCAAGGATTCATATAATCCCGTATACTATTCCTTTTATCCTTCGATATGCTACTTGCCCGAGATTCGATCGTCGATATCCCTATACCTAGTTCAATCTAGTTATTGGTAAGTCTATTTACTCGTTTTGTAATACAAGATCCCGTAACTAACTCCTTATCACATTGCTTGCAAGGCTTTTTGTGATGTTGTATTACCGAGTGGGCCCCGAGATACCTCTCCGTCACATGGACTGACAAATCCCACTCTTGATCCATGCCAACCCAATAGACACCTTTGGAGATACCTGTAGAGCACCTTTATAGTCACCCAGTTACGTTGCGAAGTTTGATAACCCACAAGGTATTCCTCCGGTGTCCAGGAGTTGCATGATCTCATGGTCATAGGAACAGATACCTTGGCATGTAGAAAACAGTAGCAATAAACTGACAGGATCATATGCTACGTTTATAGTTTGGGTCTTGTCCATCACATGATTCTCCTAATGATGTGACCCCGTTATCAAGTGACAACACTTGTCTCTGGTCAGGAAACCTTGACCATCTTTGATCAACGAGCTAGTCAACTAGAGGCTTACTAGGGACAATGTTTTGTCTATGTATCCATACATGTATTTGTGTTTCCAATCAATACAATTATAACATGGATAATAAACGATTATCATGAACAAAGAAATATAATAATAACTAATTTATTATTGCCTCTAGGGCATATTTGCAACAGTCTCCCACTTGCACTAGAGTCAATAATCTAGTTCACATCACTATGTGATTTTGATGAATCCAACACCCATACAGTTCAGGGGTTTGATCACGTCTTACTTGTGATAGAGGTTTTAGTCAACAAGTCTGAAACTTTCAGATTTGTGTGTGCTTTTGAAAATCTCTATGTTATCCTGTAGATGTTGCTACTACGTGCCATTTAAAATTATTCCAAATGACTGCTCCACTATACGAATCCGCTTCACTCTTTAGAGTTACTCGGATTAGTGTGAAAGCTTGCATCGATGTAACCCTTTACGATGAACTCTTTAATCACCTCCATAATCGAGAATAATTCCTTAGTCCACTAGTTAATAAGGATAATTTTGACCGCTTTTTTAGTGTTTCAATCCTAGATCACCTTTTGTACCCCTTGATAGACTCATGGCAAGGCACACATCAGGTGCGGTACATAGCTTGGCATACTTTAGAGCCTACGGCTAAGGCATAGGGGACGACCTTCGTCCTTTCTCTTTTTTCTGCCGTGGTCGGGCTTTGAGTCACACTCAAATTCACACCTTACAACACAACCAAGATCTCCTTCTTTGCTGATCTATTTTGAACTCCTTCAAAAACTTGTCAAGGCATGCATTTCATTGAAAGTTCTGTTTAGCATTTTGATCTATCTCCATAGATCTTGATGCTCAATGTTCAAGTAGCTCTATCCAGGTCTTCCTTTGAAAACCCCCTTTCAAACAACCCTTTATGCTTTACAGAAATTCTACATTACTTCCGATCAACTATATGTCAACCACATATACCTATCAGAAATTCTATAGTGCTCCCACTCACTTCTTTGGAAATACAAGTTTCTCATAAACCTTGTATAAAACCAAAAAGCTTTGATCCTCTCATCAAAGTGTATATTCCAACTCCGAGATGCTTGCACCAGTCCATAGAAGGATCGCTAGAGCTTGCATACTTATTAGCCTCCTTACGATTGACAAAACCTTCTAGTTGTATCACATACAACCTTTCCTCAAGGAAACCGTCGAGGAAACAATGTTTTGATATCCTATGTGCAATATTTCATAAATAATGCAGTAACTTCTAACATTATTCCAACAGACTTTTAGCATCGCTATGAGTGAGTAAGTCTCATCATAGTCAACTCTTTGAACTTTTCGAAAACATCTTTGCGATAAGTCGAGCTTTTCTTAATGGTGACTTTTCACCATCATCGTGTGTCTTCCTTTTAAAGATCCATCTTTACTTAATAGTTTTACGACCATCAAGTAGTTCTTCAAAGTCTACACTTTGTTTTCATACATGGATCCTCTCTCCGATTTCATGGCCTCCAGCCATTTGTCGGAATCCGGGCCCACCATCGCTTCTCCATAGCTCGTAGGTTCATTGTTGTTCAACAACATGACCTCCAAGACAGGGTTACCGTACCACTTGTAGTAGTACGTGACCTTGTCAACCTACGAGGTTTGTAGTAATTTGATCCGAAGATTAATGATCACCATCATCAGCTTCCACTTCAATAGGTATAGGCGCCACATGAACAACTTCCTGCGCCCTACTACATACTGGTTGAAGTGATGGTTCAATAAACTCATCAAGTTCCACCACCCTCCCACTCAATTCTTTCGAGAGAAACCTTTCCTCGAGAAAGAACTCGTTTCTTGAAACAAACACTATGCTTCCGGATCTGAGATAGGAGATGTACCCAACTGTTTCGGATATCCTATGAAGATGCATTTATCCGCTTTGGATTCGAGCTTATTAGACTGAAACTTTTTCACATAAGCGTTGTAGCCCCAAACTTTCATGAAACAATAGCTCAGGTTTCTCCAAACCATAGTTCATACTGTGTCATCTCAACGGAAATACATGGTGCCCTATTTAAAGTGAATGCGGTTGTCTCTAATGCATAACCCATAAATGATAGTGGTAATACGATAAGAGACATCATAGTATGCACCATATCAAATAGGGCACAGCTATGACGTTCGGACACACCATCACACTATGATGTTCTAGGTGGCATGAATTGCGAAACAATTTCCACATTGTCTTAACTGTGTACCAAAACTAGCAACTCACATATTCATCTCTATAATCATATCGTAGACAATTTACCCTCTTGTTACGACGATCCTCACTCTGAAATAGATTTAAACTTTTCAATATTTCAGACTTGTGATTCATCAAGTAAATACTCCTGTATCTACTCAAATCGTCGGTGAAGTAAGCACATAACAATGTCCTCTGCGTGCCTCACCACTCATTGGACTGCACAAATAAAAAATGTATTACCTCTAACAAGTTACTTTCTTGTTTCATGTGTTATGATTTGCATGTTTCAAGTGATTCAAAATCAAGTGAGTCCAAATGATCCATCTACATGGAGTTTCTTCATGCGTTAATACCAATAAGTATGGTTTGCATGCCTCAAACGTTTCAAAAATGAGTGAGTACAAAGATCCATCAGCATGGAGCTTATTCATGCATTTTATACCGTCATGACTCAAGCGGCAGTGCCACAAGTAAGTGGTACTAGCATTACTACTTTGTATCTTTTGGCGTCAATATTATGAACATGTGTAACACTACGATCGAGATTCAATAAACAATTAAAGGTAATTATTCAAGCAAATAGAATAACCATTTTTTCTGTTAAATGAATAATCATATTGCAATAAACACGATCCAATCATGTTCATGCTCAACGCAAACACCAAATAATGATTATTTAGGTTTAACACCAATCCCGATGGTAGAGGGAGTGTGCAATGTTTGATCACATCAACCTTGGAAATACTTCCAACACATATTATCACCTCGCCTTTAGCTAGTCTCCGTTTATTCCGTAGCTTTTATTTTGAGTTACTAATGACTTAGCAACCGAACCGGTATCTAATACCCTCGTGCTATTAGGAGTACTAGTAAAGTACATATCAATATCATGTATATCAAATATACTTCTGTCGACTTCGCCAGCCTTCTCATCTACCAAGTATTTAGGGTAGCTCCACCTCAGTGACCGTTCCCCTCATAACAGAAGCACTTAGTCTCGGGTTTGGGTTCAACCTTGGGTTTCTTCATCAGAGCAGCAACTGGTTTGCCGTTTCATGAAGTATCCCTCTAGCCCTTGCCCTTCTTGAAACTATTGGTTTTACTAACCATCAAATATTGATGCTCCTTCTTGATTTCTACTTTCGTAGTGTCAAACATTGCGAATTGCTCAAGGATTAATATATCTATCCTTGATATGTTCTAGTTCATCACGAAGCTCTAGCAGCTTAGTGGCAGTGACTTTGGAAAACCATCACTATCTCATCTAGAAGATTAACTCCCACTTGATTCAAGCGACTGTTGCACTTAGACAATCTGAGCACATGCTCAACGATTGAGCTTTTCTCCTTTTACTTTGTAGACAAAGAATCTTGTCGGAGATCTCATACCTCTCAACAAGGGCACGAGCATGAAATCCCAATTTCATCTCTTAGAACATCTCATATGTTCCGTGACGTTCAAAACGTCTTCAACGCCTGATACATCTCCGTCATATCTACTTTTCCAAACTCTTTAGCCCTTGTTTTGGTCTCTAATTTGCATGATTTGAATGGAAGTAACCCGGACTAACGCTATTTTCAGCAGAATTGCCATGGTGTTGTTTTTGCGTAGAAATAAAAGTTCTCGGAATGACATGGAAATTTATGGGGATTTTTTGTGGAATATATAAAAAATACTAGCGCAAGAATCAACTAAGGAAGTGGAGCGTGGAGCCCACAAGCCCACCAGGCGCCCCCCCGGCCGCGCCTGGCGGGCTTTTGGGGCCCACGTTGCTCCACCGCCTCCAATTTCAGCTCTATTTAGTCCCTTTCGTCGGGAAAAAGTTCAAGGAGAAGAGTTCATCGCGTTTTTCGATACGGAGGCGCCGCCACCTCCTGTTCTTCCTCTGGAGGGCAGATCTGGAGTCTGTTCTGGGCTCCGGAGAGGCGAGATCGTCGCCATCGTCATCACCAACATTCCTTCATCGCCAATTCCATGATGCTCTTCACCGTTCATGAGTAATCTCATCGTAGGCTTGCTGGACGGTGATGGGTTGGATGAAATCTATCATGTAATCGAGTTAATATTGACGGGGATTGATCCCTAGTATCCACTATGTTCTGAGATTGATGTTGCTACTACTTTGCCACGCTTAATGCTTGTCACTAGGGCCCAAGTGCCATGATTTCAGATCTGAACCTATTATGTTCTCGTCAATATATGTGTGTTCTTGATCCTATCTTGCAAGTTGTAGTCACCTACTATGTGTTATGACCGAGCACCCCCGGAGTGATAATAGCCGGAACCACTCCCGGAGATAACCATAGTATGAGGTGTTCATGTATTCACCAAGTGTTAATGCGTTGGTCCAGTTCTCTATTAAAAGGAGAACCTTAATATCCCGTACTTTCCATTACGACCCCTCCGCCATGGGAGGGATGGACAATACATGTCATGCAAGTTCTTTTCCCTATGCACGTATGACTACATACGGAATACATGCCTACATTACATTGACGAACTGGAGCTAGTTACATATCTCTCCGTGTTATAACGGTTGCATCATGAATAACATCCGGCATAATCATCCATCACCGGTCCAATGCCTACGTGTTTTTCCTACTGGTCCTTGCTACATTACTTTGCCGCTACTGTTGTCGCTGCTGCTACTATTACTTTGTTGCTACTGTTGTCACTGCTTCTACGTTTACGGTTGCTACTGTTGCTATCACACTACTCTGCTACTGATACTTTTCTGCAGATACTAAGTCTTTCAGGTGTGGTTGAATTGACAACTCAACTGCTAATACTTGAGAATATTCTTTGGCTTCCCCTTGTGTCGAATCAACAAATTTGGTTGAATACTCTACCCTCGAAAACTGTTGCGATCCCCTATACCTGTGGGTTATCAAGACCTTTTTCTGGTGCTGTTGCCGGGGAAGCATAGCTATATTCTCTGAGTCACTTGGGATTTACGTCTGTTGATCACTATGAGGAATCCGAAAGATCCAAGAACTAAAGTCTTGCCCTCAACTACGAGGACAGGTAAGGAACTGCCATCTAGCTCTATACTTGATTCACCTTTAGTTATGAGTAAGTTTGCGACACCACCTCCTGCTAGAAATTTTGATGTGTCGCCTGTGCTTGATGATGCTTCTTCTGTTGTCCATGATGCTTACGATGATGCTATGCTTGATACTGCTTTGCCACTAGGTGTATTCCTTGATGCACAAATTGCTAGAGTTGCTGCTAGATGTGATGATACTTCTGAAACTGCTGAGATTATTGAAGTAGAACCAGCTATTTTGCATGTTAGAACTAGCTCTCCTAGATATGAATTTCCTGATATGCCTGTGGGTTAGGTTATGGAGGGAGAGATAACTGAGGACTTTCTTGCTTGTAAGGATAGCTATGATGTTGAGAATTTACTGCGCAAGTGGAAAGAAAAATCTTTGAAAGCTAGGATGAAATACGACCCGAAGTTTGCTACTTCGCCTCTCTTTGTGACGGATAAGGATTATGAATTCTCTATCGACCCTGAGTTAATCACTCTGGTCGAATCTGATCCTTTTCATGATTATGAGTCTGAAACGGTTGTAGCCCATTTTACCAAACTGCACGATATAGCCACCCTATTCACGAGTGAGGAAAAGATCCACCACTACTATATCCTTAAGCCGTTTCCTTTCTTGCTAAAGGATGATGCTAAGACTTGGTTCACCTCTCTTGCTCCTGGTTGTGTGCGCAGCCCCCAGGATATGATCTACTACTTCTGTGAGAAATATTTCCCTTCCCATAAGAAGCGAGTTGCCTTGCAGTAAATATACAACTTTGCGCAAGTTGAAGAAGAGAGTCTCCCACAAGCTTGGGGGAGGCTCCTCCAGCTACTGAACGCTTTGCCTGATCACCCTCTTGAGAAGAA
Source organism: Hordeum vulgare subsp. vulgare (assembly GCF_904849725.1). Taxonomy (NCBI): domain Eukaryota; kingdom Viridiplantae; phylum Streptophyta; class Magnoliopsida; order Poales; family Poaceae; genus Hordeum; species Hordeum vulgare. Next base: position 563,057,871 of record NC_058524.1, on the reverse strand, counting down.
TGAAATACTTGATATCTTCTATAATGGACTAACCAATGCTTCTAAGGACCACCTAGATAGTTGTACCGGTTGTGTTTTTAGGGAACGAACTGTGGAACAAGCTGAGATCCTATTGAATAATATCTTGTGCAATGAGAATGCTTGGACTATTCCCGAACCACCTCCAAAGACAACTCCTAAGAAAAGAGGTATCCTATTCCTCAGTCCTGAAGATATGCAAGAAGCCAAGAAATCTATGAAAGAGAAAGGCATTAAATCTGAAGATGTCAAAAATCTACCACCTATCGAAGAGATCCATGGTCTTGATAACCCGACACAGGTAGTAGAGGTAAATTCTCTTCGTAGATTCAATGAGAGTGATATTCCTTTTGATAAACCTGCTAGCTTATGCCTGGATGAATTTGATAACTTTGTTGCTAAACAACAAAGTTTCAATGATTATGGTAGCAGACAATTGGAACAGAATGCTCGTATGCTTAGTCATTTAAGTGCTTGTGTGGACAGAAATGTCAATGATCTTAAGCTCGTGAGTAAACATGCCTCTATGGTTACTACTCAAGTAGAACAAGTACTAAACGCTCAAAATGACTTGCTCAATGAGTTGAATGACAATTCTGTCAGAGTCATCTCTAGAGGCGGTAGAATGACTCGGGAACCTTTGTATCCTCAGGGTCATCCTAAGAGAATTGAACAAGATTCTCAAGGAGTTAGCACTGATGCACCTAGTCATCCTAGGAAGAAGAAGAAGGATGATAGGAACTTGCATGCTAGCAACCCTGTTGCTCTTACACCTGAGAGTCCAAAGGATGTCTCTGTTTCTGATGCTGAAACACAATCTGGTGATCAACATGAGCCTAATGATAATATCGATAGTGGTGTTCATGATGATGCTCAACCTAGCAATGATAAGGATGTGGAGATTGAACTTGTTGATCTTGATAACCCACAGCCTAAGAATAGGAGATACGATAAGAACGACTTCGCTGCTAGGAAGCATGGTAAAGAAAGGGAACCATGGGTTTAGAAACCCATGCCCTTTCCTCCCAAACCATCCAAGAAAAAGCATGATGAGGATTTTGAGCGATTTGTTGAAATGATTAGACCTGTCTTTCTGCAAATGCGTTTGACAGATATGCTCAAAATATCTCCATATGCTAAGTACATGAAGGATATTGTGACTAATAAGAGGAGGATACCTGAGGTTGAGATTTCCACCATGCTCGCTAATTATACCTTCAAGGGTGGAACTCCTAAGAAACTAGGTGATCCCAAAGTGCCCACTATACCTTGCTCCATTAAAGGAAACTATGTTAGAACTGCTTTATGCGATCTTGGAGCCGATGTTAGTGTTATGCCTCTCTCTCTTTATCGTAGACTTGAACTGGATAAGTTGACACCCACTGAAATCTCTCTGCAAATGGCCGACAAATCAACTGCTTTCCCTATCGGCATTTGCAAGGATGTACCTGTTGTGGTTGCTAACGTTGCTACCTTAACGGACTTTGTTATTCTGGATATTCCCGAGGATGATGCCATGGCGGTCATCGTTGGAATACCCTTTCTAAACATTGCAGGGGATTTTATTGATTGCATCAAAGGCAATGTCACTTTCCATGTCAACGGTAATGAGCATATAGTGCACTTTCCAAAGAAACAGTATCAAGTACATTGCATCAATGATATCGAAAAAACTTCATCGATTCTTATTGGGAGCTTTGAATGCCCTATACCTACTATCGGGATGAAGTATGATTTGCTTGCTAGGGATATGCACATCCCCATTGAGGTAACCTAGTGGCTATTCGAAAATTCTCTGTTTCCTTTTGCGATTCGAAAAAGTTTGTCAAGGAGACTTGATCAACCTCATTGACGGATTTCTTTCGATGACCATGAGACGGATGAATCGAGGAGTCACAACCCTCTGTTCCAAGTGTTCACCTTCGGTTGCTTACAAGTAAAATGATAGATTTATCTTTAGTTTTCTCTGTTTTCTGCTTTTAGCGTCCCGTAGAAAAGTACCCCGAAAATAAAAGTTCTCTGAATGCCGTGAAAATCAAGTATGATTTTTTCTGGAATTTTTGAAAATTCTGAGACGGAGAGCTAGTTAGGGGGCTACACTAGTGGGTCACAAGCCATGGAGGCGCGGGTACCCCCTAGCCGCGCCTACCAGGCTTGTGGGGCCCACGTGTCTCCCCTCCACTTATTTCAGCTCCCATCTGCTTCTCCTACCTCCGGAAAAAATCGTTTCGCGGCTCAAACCCGTGTTCTCGCTCTTCTTGCTGCGATTTTCGATCTCCTTGTGCAAAGCCCCATTCACCAAACTGTTGTGGGGAAATTGCTCCTCGGTATGTGACTCCTCCATTGGTCAAATTAGTTTTTGCTCTAGTGTCTTATTCGTTGCGTATTTTTGCTGCCTTGGTGACCATGTTCTTGAGCTTTGCATGCTAATTATAGCTGGTCCTAAGTAGTTTTGATGCGTGATATGGCCTCTAGGAACTTGTAGGAGTAGTTGCCATGAGTTTCGTTGGGCCTTGTTCACTTTTCCTTTGAGTCACTAACTTTTTTAGAAAAGGAAGGTATTCAGGAGAAACTATCATGGTGGTTCCTCAAGCAAGAGGGGTCCCCGTCTCGCGATTCGGGAACCCGATCCTTACCAACCGAGGAACGCACAGGTACAACCATGTGAATGGCCTTCTGATGAATTCATGATTGAGGCAGGTTTCAAAGACGAGTTTGATACACTTGTTCACAACGTCGGACTCGAAGAATTCATCTCCAATAAATGTGAACAGTATGTTACTCTCACTGCCTTTTTTGTTCGTAGATTCAAATTTTCAGCTGGCCGTGATACATCTGTACTATTTGATCTCTATGACAAATCGTATACCATGGATTTAGAGGATTTCAATAGGATTTGCAAGATACCTGATTGGGGTAGTCTCAATGATCCTCCTAAATCTTCGGTTAGAGATTTTTCTCTCTAGTATAATTGTTGGAGAAACTAGAGATATTACGCAGGCTACCATGGGGAGCATTCATTTTCCTGCCTTGCACTACTTTGCCCTTTTCATAGGTAGATGCATTAATGGCAAGATTGAGCATTGTCACCTCTGCGCACCCGACCTTAGTATTCTTAAGAGCGCAGTAACGGGTGATAGAAGTTTCAATATGGGAGCTATAATAGCAAGGAGGCTGAATAATAATGCTAATGAAGGGGATTTCTTTGGTGGGATCTATGCCACTCGCATAACAAATTTTCTTGGAATACCCATCCGTGAAGGAGATCCCCCGCTCCATACAGCTTTCCTTGATCGCGCCGCTATGACACGCTATCAGTTCCTTGAGAGGGATAATGAATCCCTCCTATACCGGTAAATATTAAACCGATAGCGTGTTTTTCATATTACCCTTCCTGCTCCTGCCTTCTTTGACTTTCAGGTAAAATGGAGACATTACATAATCAGAGGAGAGGCAGAGGAGTATGAGAGGGAGGCATAGGCTGCTCGCCTCCATGAGGCAGCTATTCAGGCAGTGGCTGCCGCGCTCCCGTACAACCCCCATTATGATTTTGGGTATCGCCCGGACCATCCTTGGGAGTAGACCAACTTAGGCCAAAATCCTAAGCTTGGGGGAGTACGTGTTTCTCACCGACTTTATATTCTTGCTTACACTTTCACTTTGTTAGTCGGTGTTCACACTTTGCCACTGTATCATCCATGCTAGTTTATTTCTTTTTCTCGTTTTCTTCTTGTGTGTTTGTATAGTTTGAGAAAAACCAAAAAGATTTCCCTTTCTTCTTTTGCTTGTCGGGAGATTTCCCATGTAAATAGTTTTCTTTTTCTTTGGGTCAAGGTAGAAGACCATGGTTACAGTGTTTAGTGGCTCTCGCATGCATATCTGTTTATCTATCAAAGAGCCATATTACTTTGTCTTCTCCTTTCTCTTTGCTTGGAGATTCCAGCTTAGTCCAATGCACGAGCACTCTTATTATTGTTCACATCGTTCGGTCGTGCAAGTGAAAGGCAATAATGACGATATATGATGAAGTGACTGAGCCTGGAAAAGCTGGTATGCACTCGATCTATTTTGTTTTTGTAAATATGACTAGATCATCGTTCCTGATTCAGCTTTGTTGTGAGAAAAACATGTTTGCAATGACAACTTAGAGATCATAGTTTCTGATGCCATGCTTAATTAGCTAGGAGCTGATAATGGTTTGTCTTGGATGCCAACATGAATTTCGAGATGCTTATGATGTAGTATGATAGGATTGTATCCTCCTTTGAATGATTCAAGTGGCTTGACTTGGCGCATGTTCACGCATGTAGTTGAAACAAATCAACATAGCCTCTATGATATTCATGTTCATGGTGATTTATGTCCTACTCATGCTTGCACTCCATGTTGGTTAATCTCAATGCATTTTGATGACTGTTGTCGCTCTCTAGTTGGTCGCTTCCCAGTCTTTTGCTAGCCTTCACTTGTACTAAGCGGGAATACTGCTTGTGCATCCACTTCCATAAATTAAAGTTGTTCCATATGAGTCCACCATACCTACCTATATGCGTTATCTACCTGCCGTTCCAAGTAAATTTGCATGTGCCACTCTCTAAATCTTCAAGAAATAATCTGTTTTGCATGCCCGAACCGCTCATGTGGTGACAGGGGGCTATCAGTATCTTCCATGCTAGGCGTGTTATCATCGATATGTTCTTATTCACTATCATTCACCAGAAAGGGGACAGTAATTCGAATGCCCAGTTCCATGCTCAAATGTAAAATATAATTGCAAACGAAACTCCCCCTGGATTGATGTTGGTATGGACAGCACCCGAGTATTCGGCTAGTCGTGGAGTGTGATTGATCGGTGGTGGGGCAGTCAAAACTTTACTTTTCTGTTTGGGAACCGCCTATAGCATGTGTAGCGTGGAAGATGGTGAAAACTCTTGGTCATTGCGTTGACAATGAAAGCATGCCACCCAAAATTATTATCTCTGTTTTCAAAGCTTGAGCTCTGGCACCTCTGCAAATCAATGCTTCCCTCTATGAAGGGCCTGTCTATTTATGTTTCTATTGAGTCATTCTCTTCTTATAAAAGCACCAATTAGAGAGCACCTCTGTCATTTTTATGCTTTTCTTTTGACTGATGTTGAGTATGACTGTGACTGAATCTTCTTGTCCATGAATTACAATGTTTAGTCAGCCCTTGGTCTTTGAAGATGCTCTGCATTTATGCTTTCCGGTCTCAGAAAGAGCTAGCGAGATACCATCTGTTCGCACTACTTCATGATTGTTTTGATTGAAGTGTTGACGTTTGAAACTTATTATTATTGCTCGCTAGTTGATTATGCCATTGATATGAGTTTACCGTGAGACCTAGATGTCATTTGCTTATGTGGTTAGCTTATGATCTTGCTGAAATTCTGGATATGAGTTAGACATAGTTGCAACAACAAGATCAAACAGAGTTCGTAAAACTTTTTCTTTTGTCTCTTTCAGTTTGTCAACTGAATTGCTTGAGGACAAGCAAGGCTTTATGCTTGGGGGAGTTGATACGTCTCCGTCGTATCTACTTTTCCAAACCCCTTGTTTTGGTCTCTAATTTGCATGATTTGAATGGAACTAACCCGGACTAGCGCTGTTTTCAGCAGAATTACCATGGTGTTGTTTTTTGCGCAGAAATAAAAGTTCTCGGAAAGTCCTGGAAATTTACGGGGATTTTTGTGGAATATATAAAAAATACTAGCACAAGAATCAACCGAGGAAGTGGAGCATGGAGCCCACCAGCCCACCAGGCGCCCCCCCCCCCCGGCCGTGCCTGGCAGACTTGTGGGGGCCTCGTTGCTCCACCGCCTCCAATTCCATCTCTATTAAGTCCCTTTCATCCGGAAAAAAATCAAAGAGAAGAGTTCATCACGTTTTATGATACGAAGGCACCGCCACCTCCTGTTCTTCCTCTGGAGGGCAGATCTGGAGTCCGTTCTGGGCTCCGGAGAGGGGAGATCGTCGCCATCATCATCACCAACCTTCCTTCATCGCCAATTCCGTGATGCTCTTCACCGTTCGTGAGTAATCTCATCGTAGGCTTGATGGACGGTGATGGGTTGGATGAGATCTATCATGTAATCGAGTTAGTTTTGACGGGGATTGATCCCTAGTATCCACTATGTTCTGAGATTGATGTTGCTACTACTTTGCCACGCTTAATGCTTGTCACTAGGGCCCGAGTGCCATGATTTCAGATCTGAACCTATTATGTTCTCATCGATATATGTGTGTTCTTGATCCTATCTTGCAAGTTGTAGTCACCTACTATGTGTTATGACCCGGCAACCCCGGAGTGAAATAGCCGAAACCACTCCCGGAGATGACCATAGTATGAGGAGTTCATGTATTCACCAAGTGTTAATGCGTTGGTCCGATTCTCTATTAAAAGGAGAACCTTAATATCTCGTAGTTTCCATTAGGACCCCGCTGCCACGGGAGGGATGGACAATAGATGTCATGCCAAGTTCTATTCCCTAAGCACGTATGACTACATACGAAATACATGCCTACATTACATTGACGAATTGGAGCTAGTTATATACCTCTCCGTGTTATAACTGTTGCATGATGAATAACATCCGGCATAATCATCCATCAACGATCCAATGCCTACGAGTTTTTCCTACTGGTCCTTACTACGTTACTTTGCCGCTACTGCTGTCACTGCTACTACTATTACTCTGTTGCTACTGCTGTCACTCCTGCTACTGTTACCATTGCTATTGTTGCTATCACACTACTGTGCTACTGATACTTTTCTGCAGATACTAAGTCTTTCAGGTGTGGTTGAATTGAGAACTCAACTGGTAATACTTGAGAATATTCTTTGGCTTCCCCTTGTGTCGAATCAACAAATTTGGGTTGAATACTTTACCCTCGAAAACTGTTGCGATCCCCTATACTTGTAGGTTATCAGCGCCTAGCTTCTAAGCCATTAAGTAATACGCACTGAACTATCACGTAGTCATCAAAAACGTGTATGTCAGATGTTCGCAACATCCACAGACGACGCTCGAGGTCCAGCACACCAAGTGGTGCATTAAGGACATAAGCCTTATGCGCGACAATAAGGACAATCCTCAGTTTACGGACTCAGTTCGCAAAGTTGCTACTATCATCTTTCAACTAAATTTCTCTATGAACATATAAAAACAGTAGGGCTACAGTGCAAGCTACAACATAACTCGCAAAAACCTTTTGACTATGTTCATGATAATTAGAGTTTAACTAATCAAACTACTTAATAAACTCCCACTCAAAAAGTACATCCCTCTAGTCATTTGAGTGGTACATGATCCAAATCCACTAACTCAAGTCCGATCATCACGTGAGTTGAGTATAGCTTCAGTGGTAAACATCTCTATGCTAATCATATCAACTATATGATTCATGCTCGACATTTCGGTCTCTTGTGTTCCGAGGCCATGTCTGCACATGCTAGGCTCGTCAAGTTTAACCCGAGTGTTCCGCGTGTGCAACTGTTTTGCATCCGCTGTATGTGAACGTTGAGTCTATCACATCCGATCATCACGTGGTGTCTCGAACCGACGAACTGTCGCAACGGTGCACAATCGGGGAGAACACAATTTTGTATTGAAATTTTAGTGAAGGATCACCTTATAATGCTACCGTCGTTCTAAGCAAAATAAGGTGCATAAAAGGATTAACATCACATGCAATTCATAAGTGACATGGTATGGCCATGATCCTGTGCTTCTTGATCTCCATCACCTAAGCACCGGCATGATCTTATTGTCACCAGCGTCACACCATGATCTCCATCATCATGATATCCATCATCGTGCCGCCATCGAGGTTGTCGTGCTATCTATGCTATTACTACTAAAGCTACAACATAGCGATATAGTAAACGCATCTGCAAACACAAACGTTAGTTTAAAGACAACCCTATGGCTCCTGGCGGTTGTCATAGCATCGACGTGCAAGTCAATATTAACTATTACAACATGATCATCTCATACATCCAATATATCACATCATGTCTTTGGCCATATCATATCACAAGCATACCCTGCAAAAACAAGTTAGACGTCCTCTAATTCGTTGTTGCATGTTTTACGTGGATGCTATGGGTATCTAGTATGATCGCATCTTACTTACGCAAAAACCACAACGAAGATGTGCAAATTGCTATTTAACCTCTCCCCAAGGACCACCTTGGTCAAATCCAATTCAACTAAAGTTGAAGAAACCGACACCCGCCAGTCATCTTTATGCAATGAGTTGCATGTTGGTCGATGAAACCAGTCTCTCGTAAGCGTACGAGTAATGTCGGTACGGGCCGCTTCAATCCAACAATACCGCCGAATCAAGAAAAAGTCTAAGGAGGGCAGTAAATCAAACATCAACGCCCATGAAAACTTTTGGGTTCTACTCGAGATAACATCTACGCATGAACCTAGCTCATGATGCCACTATTGGGGAACGTTGCATGGGAAACAAAAAATTTCCTACGCACACGAAGACCTATCATGGTGATGTTCATCTACGAGAGGATATTAGATCTACATACCCTTGTAGATCGCTAAGCAGGAAGCGTTAAGAAATGCGGTTGATGTAGTGGTACAACTTCGTGATTCAAATCACCGTCATCCCACGATCCGTCCCACGATCCGTTCCGATCTAGCACCGAACGGACGGCACCTCCGCGTTCAACACACATACAGCTCGATGACGATCTCGTCCTTCTTGATCTAGCAAGAGAGACGGAGAAGTAGATGAGTTCTCCGGCCGTGTGACGGTGCGCTGGTGGTGGTGACAATCTACTCCTGCAGGGCTCTGCCCGAGCTCCCGAGAAATCCGATCTAGAGGATGAACTACGTGGTATAGGTTTGAGTTGCACGTGGCAAAAGTTCTGTCTCAAAAGACCTAAAACCACCAATGTATATTGGACAAGGGGAGGGGCTAGCCTTGGGGATCAAGGGAACCCCAAGGGCGCCGGCAAAGGAGGAGGAGGTGGACTCCCACCCCAATTCGGTTTGGGGGAAGGAGTCCACTCCTTCCTTCCCACCTCCCTCTTTCCTTGTTTTTCTTTTTCCTTTGGTATTTCCTCTTGTGGCGTCATTGCCCTCTTGGGCTGGCCTCACCAGCCCACTAAAGGCTGGGGCGCCACCCCCAGGGTTACTGGACTCACTCCTGGGTGGGTGGGCTCCTCACGGTGAATACCCGGAACCCATTCGTCACTCCCGGTACACTGCCGGTAATGCCCAAAATCTTTCCGGTGACCAAATGAAACCATCCTATATATCAATATTCGTTTCCGAACGATTGCAGAAACCCTCGTGACGTCTATGATCTTATCCGGGACTCTGAACAACCTTCGGTCACCAACACATATAACTCAACTATACTAAAACATCATCGAACCTTAAGTGTGCAGACCCTGCGGGTTCGAGAACTATGTAGACATGACCCGAGGCACTCCCCGGTCAATATCCAATAGCGGGACCGGGATGTCCATATTGGATCCCACATATTCTACGAAGATCTCTATCGGTTGAACCTCTAAGTCAAGGATTCATATAATCCCGTATACTATTACCTTTGTCCTTCGATATGTTACTTGCCCGAGATTCGATCGTCGGTATCCCTATACCTAGTTCAATCTCGTTACCGGTAAGTCTCTTTACTCGTTCTGTAATACAAGATCCCTAACTAACTCCTTAGTCACATTGCTTGCAAGGCTTGTTGTGATGTTGTATTATCGAGTGGGCCCCGAGATACCTCTCCGTCACATGGAGTGACAAATCCCAGTCTTGATCCATGCCAACCAAACAGACACATTTGGAGATACGTGTAGAGCACCTTTATAGTCACCCAGTTACGTTGCGACATTTGATAACCCACAAGGTATTCCTCCGGTGTCCGGGAGTTGCATGATCTCATGGTCATAGGAACAGATACATTGACATGCAGAAAACAGTAGCAATAAACTGACATGATCATATACTACGTTTATAGTTTGGTTCTTGTCCATCACATGATTCTCCTAATGATGTGACCCATTATCAAGTGACAACACTTGTCTATGGTCAGGAAACCTTGACTATATTTTATCAACGAGCTAGTCAACTAGAGGCTTAATAGGGACAATGTTTTGTCTATGTATCCACACATGTATTTGTGTTTCCAATCAATACAATTATAGCATGGATAATAAACGATTATCGCGAACAAAGAAATATAATAATAACTAATGTATTATTGCCTCTATGGCATATTTCCAACAGTTTTAGGGTTTTTGAGACATAACATTGTCACGTGCAACTCAAACCTATACCTCGTAGCTCTTCATCTAGATAGGATTTCTACGGAGCTCGGGCAGAGCCCTGCAGGAATAGATCATCACCATCACCGGTGCGCCGTCACGCTACTGGAGAACTCATCTACTTCCTTGTCTCTCTTGCTGGATCAAGAAGGCGGACATCGTCATCGAGTTGCACGTGTACTGAACGCGGAGGTGTCGTCCGTTCGGTGCTAGATTGGGACGGGTCGTGGGACGGCGGTGATTTGAATCACGAAGTTGTACCACTACATCAACCGCATTTCTTAACGCTTCCCGCTTAGCGATCTACAAGGGTATGTGGATCTGATATCCCTCTCGTAGATGAACATCACCATGATAGGTCTTCGTGTGCGTAGGAATTTTTTTGTTTCCCATGCAACGTTCCCCAACATCTCCATAGCCCATTGATACGCTGAGTTGATGCGAGACTTTCTTCTTCACTTTTACCCTTTTGAAATCTACCACCATAATCTATTCCACCTTTATGCTACTATATCCATGGTTCATGCTCATGTATTGAGTGAGTAATAAAAAGCTGAAGCACGTTTAAAAGTACGATCCAATTGCTTGGTTTGACACCGGGATGCTCATGATTTATACCTTATGCTAGGAATACCAATCATGACAGGCTATATGATTTTGTAGGGATAGCTATCTTTAGCATTGTTATTTTGAAAGGACATTATTGTTTGCTAGTAAACCTGAGTATGGATGTCTTTTTATCAAATGATAGACTATTACCTTGAATCACTCGTATCTTAATATTCATGCCATGATTAGATATATGATCAAGATTATGTTAGATAGCATTCCACATCAAAAATTATGTTTTTATCATTTAACTACTTGAGAATGAATTAAGCTTGGGGATGCTGATACATCTCCATTGTATCTATACTTTTTATTGTTCCATGCCAATATTATACAACTTTCACATATTTTTGGCAACATTTTATATGATTTATGATACTAAAATATTGATCCAGTGCTAAGTGTCAGTTCCTGTTTGCTGCATGTTTTTTGTTTCGCGGAATATCCATATCAAACAAATTCCAAACGCGACAAATTTTTTATGGAGAATTATTTTGGAATGTATGTGATTTTTGGGAGGTGGAATCAGCATAAACAGAGGCCCACAACCTCCACTACCCACCAGAGCGTGCCTGCCCCCCTCGCGTGTGGTGGTGCCTAGTGGCAACCCCTTAAGTCGGTTGGGGTGCTTCTTCGGGCGCAAGAAATATAATTTATGTATAAAAATCCCCTCAAAATTTCAGCCTGACCGGAGTTATGGATATCCGAGAATTTAAGAAACGGCGAAGGGCCAGAAAACAGGAACGCGAAACAGGAGAGAACAGTGAGGGAGATCCAATCTCGGAGGGGGTCCTACCCCTCCGCTACCATGGAGGCCATGGACCATAGGGGGAACTATCCTCCCATCTAGGGGAGGCCAAGGAAGAAGAAGAAGAAGGCGGGATCGCTCCCCCTCTCTCTCGATGGCGCCATAGTGTCATCGGGGCAAGGATCATGATGGTGATCTACATCAACAATCTTAGCGCCGTCAACACCGACTCTCTCCCCCTCTATGCAGTGGTGTAATACCTATTTTTCCGCTGTAAATCTTTGCTTGAACATGGTGCTCAACACTATATTCTATTTCCCTATGATATGTGGCTATCCTATGATATTTGAGTAGATCTGTTCTCTCCTACAGGTTAATTGTGATATGATATTATTGATATGAGTTGTGTGTTGATATGGTGTTGTCCTAAGGTGCCATTCATGATGCATACACGTGAAGGATACACGCTGGAGGGTTTGCAATATGTTCATGATTTGCTTATAGCGGGTGGAGAGAGTGACAAAAACTTACACCGAAGTAAAGGAGTCGTGCGCATATGGGAGTAAAGAGGACTTGATGTTTAATGATATGGTTGGGTTTACCTTAATGATTTACAGTAGTTACGAAATCTTGCTAGAGGTGCAATCATAAGTGCATATGATCCAAGTACGGAAAGTGTGTTAGCGTATGCCTCTCGCTCATCGCACATGATAAGTATCTATCATGTTATATTCAATTGCCTATGGACAATCTTTTTCTTGACTTACACAAAAATCTTTCTACTAAACAGCCCATAAGTTTTATTTACTTGCTCTTTATTTTATCTCAAAGTACTTCTAGTTTTATTCTGTTTAGGTAAAGCAAACATTAAGTGTGCGAGAGTTGTATAGGTGGTCGAGAGAACTTGAAGGAATATTTGTTCTACCTTTAGCTCCTTGTTGGGTTCGACAGTCTTACTTATGGAAAAAAGGCTACAAACGACCCCCTACACTTGTGGGTTATCAAGCAGTCACACGCAGTGTAGGGCCATCATCATCATCTGAGCTTGGCAGGGGCACACCATCTACCTCTTACTTCAAAGCATTAACCGTGGTGGTCAGCTGAGTTACCTTCTTGTCATGGTCATGGAATTTTGTTTTGAGTATCCTCTCTAGGCTCTTCTGGTTGTGCAGAAGCTCAGCTATGTTCTTATCCATTCTCTGGGTACACTACATGAAACAACTTCTTTGCCGTCAGCCATAGCAGACGGCAAAGGACCAGTTCACGAACATCAAACACCTTTGTCGTTTTCTGGATGATGGCCCAACTTTCGGCACTGAAGGTCATGGTAATGAGCTTATTTGTCGTCTGCAAACCAATAGCGGATGACAAAGAAGTTTGTCGTCAGCCTCAGTAGCCAAGCTGATAGCAAAGGATATAGATAACAACTTATGGCGGTTGGCCCCGTTAGATGCCTAACGGCCGACTTTGCCGTCTGTATGCAGACGACAAAGTAGAGTCAGCCTTTGTCGTCTGCCTTATGACATCAGCAGTCCTGCGGCTGCATGTCACTCCTGCCAAGCCTTTGTCGTATGCCTGCCCGTGCCCTTTACCATATGCCTACCCTACCTTTTGCCGTCTGCCTGCCCGTTCCCTTTGTCGTCTGTTTGTGGCTAACTGACGGCAGAGTGACCAAATGGGTCAGCCCTGGTGCTCCAAGGTTGCACATGTAGCTGCCGGGTGGAACCTTTGCAATCAGCTGGCAGACGGCAAAGGCCTTTTTGTCAGCTGGCAGACGGCAAAGTGCCTATATTACCCCATTTTTATTTGTTTTGTGTTATTTCCCCGTAGTTTCACAACACATATATGATATATAGAGTTGAATCACATATATGATATATATGACATATAGGCGAGATCAAAAGAACCAATACACACAAACTTTCACATTGTTCATCAACACAAATCAAAAAAAAAACTAAAGCACTCTGCTACGGCAACAAAAGTCCTTCCTTGGCGCTAGGAATTCTTCTTGCTACTTCTCCGGTTTGCGTTGGTTTTTCCCTTGAAGAGGAAAGGGTGATGCAGCACAGGAGCAGTAAGTATTTCCCTTAGTTTGAGAACCAAGGTATCAATCCAGAAGGAGGGTCTCGTCAAGTCCAGAGTACCTGCACAAACACAAACGAGCTTGCGCCCAACGCTTCAAAGGGGTTGTCAATCCCTTCAAGATTGTTTGCAAAGTGAGATCTGAAGGCGGAAAGTGCAACGAAGTAAAAAGTATAAGCCTCAAAATATGGTGTGGAGTAGACCCTCGGGGCCATAGTGTTCACTAGAGGCTTCTCTCAAAATAGCAAGTATTACGGTGGCTGAACAAATTACTGTCGAGCAATTGATAGAACCGCGCAAGGTCATGACAATATCTAAGCCAATGATCATACATATAGGCATCACGTCCGAGACAAGTAGACCGATACTTTCTGCATCTACTACTATTACTCCACACATCGACCGCTATCCAGCATGCATCTAGTGTATTGAGTTCATGACGAACAGAGTAACGCTTTAAGCAAGATGACATGATGTAGAGGGATAATGTCAAACCAATGAAGAAAACCCCATCTTTTTACCCTTGATGGCAACAACACGATGCGTGCCTCGCTACCCCTTCTGTCACTGGGTGAGGTCACCGCACGGTATGAACCCAAAACCAAGCACTTCTCCCATTGCAAGAATCATAGATCTTGTTGGCCAGACAAAACCCACAACTCGAAGAGAATTACAAGGATATGAAATCATGCATAAGAGAGATCAGAAAAAACTCACATAAGATTCATAGATAATCTGATCGTAAATCCACAATTCATCGGATCTCGACAAACACACCGCAAAAGAAGATTACATCCGATAGATCTCCATGAAAATCATGGAGAACTTTGTATTGAAGATCCAAGAGAGAGAAGAAGCCATCTAGTTACTAGATATGGACCCGTAGGTCTATGGTGAACTACTCACGCATCATCGGAGAGGTAATGGTGTTGATGGAGAAGCCTTCCGTGTCCGAATCCCCCCTCCGGAAGGGCACCAAGACGTGCCCCAGATGGGATCTTGCGAAGAAAGAAGCTTGTGGCGGCGGAAAAGTGATTACGATGCTCCCCTGATTTTTTGAAAATATTTGGGAATATATAGCGCAAGATCTAGGTCAGGGGACCTCCAGGGGGGGCCACAAGCCTGCATGGCGCCCCCTGGCTACGGGGTGGGGGCTTGTGGGGCCTCTGTGGCTCTTCTGGATTGGCTCCCAAGTCCTCCAATCTTCTTCCGTTCCAGAAAAATTATTTTCGGGGATTTTCTTCCATTTGGACTCTGTTTCAAAATCTCCTCTGAAAGGGGTCAAAAACATCGAAAAACCAGGAACTGGCACTTGGCACTGAATAAATAAGTTAGTCCCAAAAATAAATAAAAGGCATGCAAAACATCCAAAGTTTGACAAGATATTAGTATGAAACCATCAAAAATTATAGATACGTTGGAGACGTATCAAGCATCCCCAAGCTTAACTCCTGCTCGTCCTCGAGTCGGGAAGTGATAAAGAATGAATTTTTGATGTGGAATGCTACCTAGCATAGCTGTCCTTTGCAACTTATTTCACGTGACATGAATGTTCAGATCCGTAAGATTCAAAACAATAGTTTTCTATTGACATGAAAACAGTAATAGTTCAAGCAAATTAGCAAAGTAATCATGAACTTTCAAAATAACAAGGCCAAAGAAAGTTATCATTGCAAAATCATATAGTCTGGCTATGCTCCATCATCCTCACACAACTAATGTAAATCATGCAAAACCCCGGAATTGGCCAAGTAATTATTTTCGCACTCTTAGTTTCTCAAACTTTTTATAACTATCACGCAATACATGAGCGCGAGCCATGGATATAGCACTATAGGTGGAATAGAGTGTGGTGGTGGTTGTGAGACAAAAAGGGAGGAGATGGTCACATTGGCTCGGCGTATCAATAGGCTATGGAGATGCCCATTAATAGATATCAATGTGAATGAGTAGAGATTGCCATACAAGAGATGCACTAGAGCTATAGGTATATGAAAGCTCAAAAGGGAAACTAGTGGGTGTGCATCCAACTTGCTTGCTCACGAAGACCTAGGGCAATTTTGAGGAAGCCCATCATTGGAATATACAAGCCAAGTTATATAGTGAAGATTCCCACTAGAATATGGTGGTGACAAAGCCAGAAGTTGTCAATCATGAAGAACATGGTGCTATCATGAAGCACAAGTGTGGAAAAAGATAGTAGCATTGTCCCTTCTCTCTTTTTCTCTTTTTTTTATTTGGGCTCTTGGGCCTCTTTTTTATTTTATTTTCTCTCTTTTTTTGGGCTCTTTGGCCTCTCTTTTTTTATTCCTCACATGGGACAATGCTCTAATAATGATGATCATCACACTTTTATTTACTCATAGCTCGAAGATCACAATGATGATGACTCCATAGGAAATGCCTCCGGCAGTGTACCGGGATGTGGAACGATCTAGTATGATCATGCAATGGCAATATGAGAGTGACGGCACAAGTCATGAGACGGAACGGTGGTGGTTGCATGGCAATATATCTCGGAATGGCTATGAAAATGCCATAGTAGGTAGGTATGGTGGCTGTTTTGAGGAAGGAATTTGGTGGTTTTGTGCACCGGCGAGAATTGCGCGGCACTAGAGAGGCTAGCAATGGTGGAAGGTGAAAGTGCATCTATACCATGGGCTCAAAATTAGTCATAAAGAACTCACATACTTGTTGCGAAAGTTTTTATTAGTAATCGAAACAAAGTGCTAAACGTATACTCCGAGGGCAAGGGTTGGTAGGTGTAAACCATCGCGCGATCCCGACCTCAACACAAAGCATGACAATCAATAGATCAATTATGCTCCGACTTCCTAACATTGCGGTTCAGCATACGTGCATGATACGGGAATCACTAACTTCAACACTAGTATTTCTAGATTCACAACACCCTACTAACATAGCTTTTAATATTACCAAATCCCTGTCTCAAAACTAATTGAGAGGAATCGAAACTTCTCTTTCTACTCAATGCACATGAAGATGGAGGTTTTTGCATCCTCTTTGGGTACCTAGCACATGGGACTACTTTCATAGCATAAGCCAACTACCAAATAATGCACCGCTGTGCTCTAAAGATATAAGTGAAGCACAAGAGCAAAAGTATCTAGCTCAAAAGATATAAGTGAAGCACTAGAGCAAAAGTATCTAGCTCAAAATATATAAGTGAAGCACCATGAGCATTCTAGCAAAATCACGATGAGTGCATGTCTCTCTCTCTCTCAAAAAGGTGTGCAGCAAGGATGATTGTGATACAACAAAAAAGAAAAGACTCCTATGGTACAAGACGCTCCAAGCAAAACACATATCATGTGGTGAATAAAAATATAGCTCCAAGTAATGTTACCGATGGATTGAAGACAAAAGAGGGGATGCCTTCCCAGGGCATCCCCAAGCTTAGGCTTTTTGGTGTCCTTGAATTTGGCTTGGGGTGCCTTGGGCATCCCCAAGCTTGAGCTCTTTCCACTCCTTATCTCTTTGTCCATGAGAACGTCACCCAAAACTTGAAAACTTCTCAACACAAAACTTAAACAGAAACTCGTGATAACATTAGTACAAGAAAACAAACTACCACTTCTTTTGGTACTGTAGCAAACTTGAATTCTATCTATATTGATTATGGGCTACTGTATTCTCACTTTTCCATGGCTAGTACCCCCCGATACTAACCATAGTTTGATCAAAACAAGCAACTAACCCAACAAAAACAGAATCTGTCAAAACAGACCAGTCTGTAGCAATCTGTATACTTCGTATACTTCTGGTACCTCAAAAAATCTGAACAATTACGAAGATCTGGGGAAAAAGCATATCAATCGGAAGCAAAAAGAATCAACTCAAAATCTCTTTCTGAATAAAAATGAAATATCATCTCGTGAGCAAAACGTTTCTGTCTTTTTCCAGCAGGATCAAACAACCATTACCAAGACTAGTCACAAAGGTTTTGCTTGGCTCAAAGACAAAAAGAAGCACAAAAAACACAATCACAACGGAATTATGAAAGTGTGTACGCAACAGAAAAGAAAGAAAAAGATAAATTCATTGGTTGCCTCCCAACAAGCGCTATTGTTTAACGCCCTTAGCTAGGCATAAAAGCGATAGAATCACGTATCTTCGTCTTTGGTGCTCAAACCATAAGTGGCCCTCATCATGGATTCATAAGGCAATCTTATTTTCTTTCTAGGAAAGTGTTCCATACCCTTCCTTAAAGAAAATTGAAATCTAATATTCCCTTACTTCATATCGATGATAGCACCAATAGTCCTTAGGAAAGGTCTACCAAGAATAATAGGGCATGTAGGATTGCAATCAATGTCAAGCACAATGAAATCCACGGGTACATAGTTCCTATTTGCAATAATAAGAACATCATTGATCCTTCCCATGGGTTTCTTGATAGTAGAATCAGCAAGATTCAAATTAAGAGAACACTCTTCAATCTCATTAAAACCCAGAACATCACATAGAGACTTTGGAATTGCAGAAACACTAGCACCCAAATCACACAAAGCATTGCACTCATAATTTTTGATTTTTATTTTTATGGTAGGTTCCCACTCATCATGAAGCTTTCTAGGCATAGAGACTTCCAATTCAAGTTTCTCTTCAAGAGCTTTCATCATAGCTTCGACGATATGATCGGTAAAGGCTTTGTTTTGGCTATAAGTGTGTGGAGAGTTTAACATGGATTGCATCAAAGAAATGCATTCAATCAAGGAGCAACTATCATAATTGAATTCCTTGAAATCCATGGTAGTAATTTCATTACTACTCAAAGTTTTAACGTCTTCTACTCCACTTTTAATGCTTTTAGCATCAAGATAGATGGACTCCGAATCATTGGGGCACTTTTCAACCAAAGTGGATTCATATCCAGCCCCATAATCATTAGGTTTGACACAAGAAAACAAAGATTCAATGGGAGTCACACCAAGCACTTTAAGATCTTCGTGATTCTCATCACGAGAACACGCCTTTTTAAGCCATTCATGTCTAGCACGAATTTGGGCGGTTCTTTCTTGGCTCTCAATCATGGAAACACGCATAGCTTTCAAAGTTTCATCCATGTTGATTTTGGGAGGAGCACATCTAAATTTCAAAGCATCAAAATCACAAGAAATCCTATCAACGCTCTTAGCCAAATCGTCAATTTTGAGTAGTTTTTCCTCTATGGACGCATTGAAAATATTTTGAGAGTTGATGAACTCTTTGATATTACTCTCTAGATCAGAGGGTAATCTATTGTAATTTCCATGAGTATTGTTGTAGGAGTTGCCAAAATTATTAGAGGAGTTACTAGGAAAAGGCCTAGGAACATAGTTTCCTCTAAAAGCATTGTTGTTGCTAAAGTTATTCCTACCAACAAAATTAACGTCCAAGCTAGCGTTGCTACTCTCAATCAAAGAAGACAAAGGCATATCATTAGGATCCAAAGGAGCACTTCTACTAGCAAGCAAATTCATTAACTCATCCATCTTAGCACTCAACGAGTTAATTTCTTCTATGGCGTGTACCTTCTTACTAGTAGGTAACCTTTTAGTGTGCCACTGAGAGTAGTTTGTCATGATGTTGTCTAAGAGCTTTGTGGCTTCTCCTAACGTGATTTCCATGAATGTTCCACCTGAAGCGGAGTCCAAGATATTTCTAGAAGCGAAATTCAAGCCAGCGTAAAAGATTTGAATAATCATCCAAAGGCTCAAGCCATGAGCGGGACAATTTCTAATCATTAACTTCATTCTCTCCCAAGCTTGTGCAACATGTTCATGATCAAGTTGCTTGACATTCATGATATCATTACGGAGAGAGATGGTCTTAGCCGGCGGAAAATACTTGGATATATAAGCAGCTTTGCACTTATCCCAAGAATCGATACTATTTTTGGGCAAAGAAGAAAACCAAGTTTTTGCGCGATCTCGCAACGAGAAAGGAAAAAAGCTTCAATTTAATCACGTCATTATCCACATCTTTTTTCTTTTGCATATCGCAAAGCTCAATGAAGGTATTGAGATGGGATGCGGCATCTTCACTAGGAAGGCGAGAGAATTGCTCTTTCATAACAAGATTCAGCAAAGCGGCATTGATTTTGTATGACTCCGCACTAGTGGCGGGAGCAATCGGAGTACTAATAAAATCATTATTATTAGTATTCGAGAAGTCACAAAGTTTTGTGTTTTCGTTCATGGTGACTTCAGCAAGAAAGCAAGCACACAAACAAACAAAAAGCAGGCGAGAAAAAGGGCAAACGAAAAGGGCAAACGAAAAAGGCGAATTGGTGAAGTGGGGGAGCGGAAAACGAGAGGCAACTGGCAAACAAAGTAAATGCAAGAGATGAGTTTGCGACACTTACTTGGCTGAGTTCTTGACTTCATCTTACTCCCCAGCAACGGCGCCAGAAATTCTTCTGCTACGACAACAAAAGTCCTTCCTTGGCGCTAGGAATTCTTCTTGCTACTTCTCTGGTTCGCGTTGGTTTTTCCCTTGAAGCGGAAAGGGTGATGCAACACATGAGCAGTAAGTATTTCCCTCAGTTTGAGAACCAAGGTGTCAATCCAGAAGGAGGGTCTCGTCAAGCCCAGAATACCCGCACAAACACAAACGAGCTTGCACCCAACGCTTCAAAGGGGTTGTCAATCCCTTCAAGATTGTTTGCAAAGTGAGATCTAAAGGCGGAAAGTGCAACGAAGTAAAAAGTGTAAGGCTGAAAATATGGTGTGGAGTAGACCCTGGGGGCCATAGTGTTCACTAGAGGCTTCTCTCAAAATAGCAAGTATTACGGTGGGTGAACAAATTACTGTCGAGCAATTGATAGAACCGCGCAAAGTCATGACGATATCTAAGGCAATGGTCATACATATAGACATCACGTCCGAGACAAGTAGACCGATACTTTGTGCCTCTACTACTATTACTCCACACATCGATCGTTATCCAGCATGCATCTAGTGTATTGAGTTCATGACGAACAGAGTACCGGTTTAAGCAAGATGACATGATGTAGAGGGATACTCTCAAACCAATGATGAAAATCCCATCTTTTTACCCTTGATGGCAACAACACAATACGTGCCTCGCTACCCCTTCTGTCACTGGGTGAGGTCACCGCACGGTATGAACCCAAAAGCAAACACTTCTCCCATTGCAAGAATCATAGATCTAGTTGGCCAGACAAAACCCACAACTCGAAGAGAATTACAAGGATATGAAATCATGCATAAGAGAGATTAGAAGAAACTCAAATAAGATTCATAGATAATCTGATCATAAATCCACAATTCATCGGATCTCGACAAACACACCGCAAAAGAAGATTACATCGGATAGATCTCCATGAAGATCATGGAGAACTTTGTATTGAAGATCCAAAAGAGAGAAGAAGCCATCTAGTTACTAGCTGTGCACCCGTAGGTCTATGGTGAACTACTCACGCATCATCGGAGAGGTCATGGTGTTGATGGAGAAGCCATTTGTGTCCGAATTCCCCCTCCAGCAGGGCACCAGGACGTGCCCTAGATGGGATCTTGCGAAGAAAGAAGCTTGCGGCGGCGGAAAAGTGATTACGATGATCCCCTGATTTTTTTGGGAATATTTGGGAATATATAGGCGCAAGATCTAGGTCAGGGGACCTCCAGGGGGCCCATAAGCATGCATGGTGCGGCCCCCTGGTCGCGGGGTGGGGGCTTGTCGGGCCCTGGGGCTCTTCTGGATTGGCTCCCAAGTCCTTCGATCTTCTTCCATTCCAGAAAAAATCTTTTCGGGGATTTTCTTCCGTTTCGACTCCGTTTCAAAATATCCTCTGAAAGGGGTCAAAAACATGGAAAAATCAGGAACTGGCACTTGGCACTGAATTAATAAGTTAGTCCCAAAAATAAATAAAAGGCATGCAAAACATCCAAAGTTTGACAAGATATTAGCATGAAACCATCAAAAATTATAGATACGTTGGAGATGTATCACACTCCATCAATGCCACCTTCCATGAAGTGAATCAAATCTGCAAAATGGGAATAAGAAAGTTAGAGTGGTAGTAGAAGAAGAGGTAGTAGTAGTAGTAGTAGTAGTAGTAGTAGTAGTAGTAGTAGTAGTAGAAGAAGAAGAAGAAGAAGAAGAAGACTAGAAGCATAATAATAAGAAGAAGGATACTAGAAGAAGAAGAAGAAGAAGAAGACTATAATAATAATAATAATAATAATAATAATAATAATAATAATAATAAGAAGAAGAAGAAGAAGAAAGAGAAGGAAAATAATAAGAAGAAACAAAGAAGAAGCCCATTCTTCTTATTTTATTCTTTCTTTTTCTTCTTTTCCTCTTCTATTCTTTATTTTTCTTTTTATGCCATTTTTGAGCTAACGAAGCTTATTATTCAATTTGGAAGAAAATAAGGTAAAATATAGGTCATTTTGGTGCTAACTTAGGTAATTTTGCCTAATTCGAGCTAAGTAAGCCTATTATGACATTTTGGGGGTAAAGATGGTAAGTATAGGTCATTATTGAGCTAACCTAGGTAATTATGCCATTTTGAGCTAACTAAGCTTATTATGTCATTTTGGACGAACATTAGCTAAGTATATGACATTCATGAGCTAACCAAGGTTATTATGCCATTTTGACCTAACTAAGCTAATTATGTCATTTTAGAGGAAAACAAGCTAAGCATATGACATTTATGAGCTAACCAAGGTTATTATGCCATTTTTGACCCAACTAAGATAATTATGTCATAAATGAACTAAATAAGCTAATTATGTCATTTTGGAGGATAATTAGCAAAGTATGTCTTTTTTGGGGGAAAGTAAGCTAAGTATGTGGCATAATAGGGTTAACTAGCATGTACAAAGCTAAGTATGCATTTGTTAAGCAGAACACTAGAGAATACTTACCGTCATCGTCATCACGGATGTGAAGCACCTAGGTATCTCGGCCCGCTTTCACTTGGAGAAGGGGTGTGCGGTGCGGCTCGGGAGTTATTCTACACCAAAGATACATTGCAATGCCTCGTTAGCATGATGGCACTCAAATGTTAAGGCTTGTAACTAATGAACATTCAAATGAAACTCACCGTACCCGCTGCAGTAATGACTGGCATCGGCGGAGGGGTCACACAGAGTGCACATTTGGTTTTGACAAGTCAGTCGTATTAGTTAGTAATGAAGAAAACAATACATGCATGATTTGGCTAATATGAAGAAGAAACTTATCACAGGGGCTCGTACATGGCTAGTGATCTACCTCATTTCCTGACCTCTCCTCCTCCAACAACCGAGTCGTCTTCTCCTCCGCGGATAGTTCCTTCTCTGCCGCCACCCCCTCTCCTATAGAAGCGCCTGGGTTGTTGCTCTCTCTCTCTGAAGAGAAGAGTACAACACCACTCCTCGTTAGCATTGTAATCATCGATGGCCACACACAAAATGTACAGGAGGAAAGTTATATGAGTTTGTATAACTCACCTCGATGGCGAGATCGACTCACGTGGACGAGTCATTATCTCACGACAAGAGCTCGTGTGGTGCACCTTTATCTTTGGGAGAGTGAGAGAACAACGTATCAGCCCATCTCCAATGACTATCGATCCATGGGGCCTCCCTCCACCAGCTATCATCACCAGCTCTGGATCCAAAGGTTGCTGACTCGAGTTAAAGTCCTCCCCTTTCCTTGCCTTAGCCTCCTCATTATAATTCACAAGCTTGTGGTGGTAGGATATGTTGGTGAACTTCTCTGGATGGTCGATGTCAGACTCAAAGAATGCCTTGGCCTTCTTGTACGAGGCAGTATGGGCCACGGCATAGAGGTTGTACACCTCTCACACCTCCGTGTTATTGTGTTGCCCCTAAAAGAGAGGAACAAAGTATTAGTAAAGGGCTCAAGCTAGCATGAAGAATGAATTGCATGAATCATGAAGCAAACCACATACCCAGTTCTACCCGAACTGAAATAAGTTGGCACTAACTTGATGGTGTGGCACACCAACCACTTGGGTATGTCGGTCCTTCGCATTGTCATGGATGGCTCGCCATTGGCCTGTGCACCACTCATCCACCAATGCCTCCCAACAATCCATGTTATCCTCACACCATCTCGGGGGCATCTAAGTTAGTAAAGAGAAATTTGAGCGCTATGCCTACGAATCAAATCAAGGAAACTAAGTACAAGGCCTTAAGAATAGGTAATTACCTTCATGTACTGCTCCTTCTTCAGAAACTTTTCACGGCATGACGACTTTGCAAGGGCATTCTCCAGCTTAAGTGTTTTGGAGATGATGACAACTCACTATGTTATCTAACCGGGTATCAAGTATGCAGGTATCATATGTAAAACACAAGACGGTTAGGTATTCCCTACAAACAGAAAAGATCGAAGACGTGTTCCCTACGTGTTTATTCTCTTTGGTCGTAGGGATCCCGTACTATTAAGAGGGAATCCACATTGGAAGTATATGGGTGAATCAATTCTTTTCACTCACTTTTGCACCCATATCGTTCCATCGCATCATTGAGAGAGAGCCCCTTCTTTCTAACTGACCGGTTGTACCGCTGCCTAGGGCGGTTGTACCTCTCAACCCCTGGGCAGTTGTACCGACCCAACACCAGTCCACAACCGGACACGACTTTGTTTAGCTGCGGTTGCACCGCTTGGGACTTAGCCACGCCCAGCGGCCGTGGCAGGTGGTACCTCGGGCCAAGTATGTGTTTTAGACCGGTTGTCAGGCGGTGGCTGGGCGGTTGTTCCACTAAATCAGGCAAACCCGTTGTACCACCGTGGCAACCGGTTGTACCGCCGTCGTGTAAAATCGATTGTAATGGATAGAAAGTGTGTGTGGGGGGCTATATAAGGAGGAGTTTCTTCCTCCTCCCTCTTGTATCTTACCTCTCTCTCTGTCCACCATTGATGCACTCAAACCTTGTTGCCCGATATCTCTCCCTAGCCACCCAAACTTGTCTTGCTAGGGATTGAAGGAGGAGATCTAGATCTACACTTGCACCAAAGGAAAATTGGTCCCTCAAAAGTTCTTGTGTGGATTTTGTTCCTCTTGGGTGTTTGAGCACCCTAGATAGAAGATATCACCTCGGAGCCACATTCCATTATGGTGAAGCTCCGTGGTTTCGTTGTTAGCCTCCAATTAAGTTGTGAAGAGAGCCCCAACCTTGTTTGCAAAGGTACGGTGGCCACCTTCAAGGGCACCACTTAGTGGAATGACGCCACTTTGCATTGTGCGAGAGCATGAGGAGAATATGGTGTCCTTAGTGGCATCTTGGGGAGCATTGTGCCTCCACACTGCTCCAACGGAGACGTACTTCCCCTCAAAGGGAAGGAACTTCGGGAACACATCCTCGTCTTCATCGGTTCCACTTGTGGTTATTTCTTACCTTTGCTTGTATTTACTTCTTTCTTATTGTTGTCGTTCTTGTTAGCATCATATAGGTTGATCACCTAGTTGCATATCTGGACAACCTATTTGTTTGTAAACCTAATTTGTTTAAAGAAAAGCTTAAAATTGTTAGTTGCCTATTCACCCCCCCCCCCTCTAGTCAACCATATTGATCCTATCAATTGGTATGAGAGCCTCATCTCTTTATTAAGGGTTTCACCACCCAAAGAGTATGGTTGATGACGGGGACCGAGTTGGGGAGGTACCTGAGGGAGCTTCTGCAAACTCGGTCACCCGAGAGGAATTAAATGAGGTCATGTCCATATTTAAATCCTGAGTGGCTATGAAAGTCAAGAACATGCTTAAGGATTTCCTTGATATTTACAAACTGCCTATCGACCCGTTGTTGGTGGCTAATCCCACAACTTCGGATATGGGGGGCAATTCCGAAAAGGAAAATGCTAGTAGTGAAAAGGATAAAACACCTCAAGGAACGAGTGGAGCAAATGCCCTTGCCTCAGTTCCTCCTCCCATGGTCTATGGAGGACCGGTACACCCACTTCATATTATTAATCTAGGTCCTCCACCAATGTTTGTTTATAATGATTTTGCTAACTGGGTTTTTCGTATCAAGTCTCATTTGGACCACAGATCAACACAACTTTGGAGAATCATTGAGCAGGGGTACTACCCGCATGATCCTAGAAACCTCACGCCAAGAGAAGAGGCTGACAATCAGTTCAATCACTCCGCCTTGTTCATTCTTCAAGAAGCTATACCTATTGAAGACCTTCTTCACTTGCGTCCCTTCATTTTTGCCAAAGATTGTTGAGAGAACATCATCTCCATGTACAAGGGAAGCTCTAGCTTTGAACGGTCCAACTATGAAATGGTTCTTGATGAGGCCGATGAATTTGCTATGATCGAGGATGAGGACCCTCGTGAACTATATCGAAGAGTTACAACTCTTGTTGTTGCTCTTCGGTATCATGGAAGCAAAGATGTGCATGAAACTTAGATGAAGCGTAAGTTTCTCAAGGCCATCATTCCTTTCAACAAGTCCATGTCCTCCGTCATCTGTCAAAGGTCGGACTTTCATTCCTTGTTCACAAGTGATGTGTTGGATGAGTTTATTTCCATGAACATTTTGAAGAAGATTGCTGACAATGCTCTAGCCCAAGTTCAACGGTGAAGAAAAGACGCCCCCAACCTTGCTTTGAAGGCCAAGTCTGATTTGGAGGAAGATGAGGAACACGAAGAAGAAACTTGTCCTAAAGACACCAAGTATGCTTACCACGAGCACATGGCTCTTGCATCGAGGCAGTTTTGGGGCAACAAGAAAAACTCAAGGCCCAACTTCTCCAAGAACAACTCAAATGGGTCCAAGGGAAAGCAACGCGTGAGAACTTGCTACAATTGTGGTAATGTGAGTCACTTTGTGGCAGATTGTCCCTATGAGCAGAGGGAAGACAATGGTGGCAAGCTCATTCGCAAAGACAAGACCAAGTCCTTCCCAAAGAAAAACAAGTTCCCCAAGAAGATGCCCAGAAGGTGTTGGTGGCTCAAGAAGAGTACCTCTCCGATGAGGATGATGAGAATGAGATAAGTGGTGAAGCGATGGGAATGGCCACGGTGGCCATTGCATCCTCTTCTCCAAGCAAGGTGTCTCTATTCAAGGCCCCCAATGTGAACTACATTGCCAAGTGCCTGATGGCCAAGGCATCCAACAAAGTAACCTCTAACACTCAAACTACCAACATCAAAGCTACCATTTCCGCTACCATGGATAGCGGAGATGAAAAGGAAGAGGTAGAGGAGGAGGAAAACTCATTTGGTAAATTCATGAGAAAACTCAAGGGTAAATCCAATAAGAATTTTGTTGCTCTCTTGGAACAACTTGGAGAGGCTAATGACCTCATTGAATCTCATGAAGAAACTATCTCTAGATTACAAGGTCATAGTCATGACTCTGCTGATGATATTGTGAATCTTTCTATTGCTCTTGAAAAAGAGCAAGGACTTCGTTTAAATCTTGAGGAGTCAATGATGACCTTGCTAAGTTAAAGAAAGATCTTGATTATGCTCATGTTCTTACCCATATGCTTCAGTCCAGAAAGAGTGCACTTGGGCTTGATCATGTTAGACTCAAGGAAGAGCTTACAACACTTGACAAGCCTCAGAAGGCCTTGAATAGTGCTCATGTCTATTTAAAAGAGTCTCATGCTCAACTCCAAGTAAAGCTCACTAAGGAAATAGCCACTTGCTCTCCATTTGTTTTAATTGATAATGTCCATCCTACTAACCCTTGTTGTGAGCATGCACATCTTGTGGAGGAGAACTCTAAATTAAAAGAGCAACTTGAGAAAGGCCTTGTGACATGCATCCAAGGTGAAAAGAATCTTAATGACATTTTGAGTAGTCAAAAGCAAGTGGTTGCAAAGGAAGGAGTTGGGTTTGCACCCAAGTCCAAGAAGAACAACAACAAGAAGAAGACCAAGCAACCTCCCCAGCTTATGGAAACCTTTGTTAAATCTAGGGTGGGTACTCATGAGGAGAAAAGGACCAAGCCGAGGGTGGTAATGCCATGAAGGGAAATACCCCTCTGCCCAACACAGCCGGCGACTTTAACCCCTCTTATGTTTTGTGTACTGCCAGGGATGGGAATTTTTTTGCTAAGTTTGTTGGTTCTTATGATGAGTATATTGAATGGTATATTTGGGTTCCTAAGACCCTTGTTACTAACATGAGAGGACCCATTAAAGAATGGGTACCTAAATCCAAGCATTGATCTTATGGAGGAGTTTGCTTCCGGTGGGGTGTCCTGGTTGCTTGATGGTGGAGCAACAAATCATATGACCGGAAGCAAGGACTTGGTGGTGCACATTCATCCTAACCCATCAATTGCCACCCAAGTCTCCTTTGGCAATGATACGATGGAACGAGATGGGTGCAAAAGTGTGTGAGAAGAATTGATTCACCCATAGACTTCCAATATGGATTCCTCCTTAATAGTACGGGACCCCTACAAACAAAGAAAATAAACACGTAACACGTCTTCAATCTTTTCCATTTGGAGGGAATACCCAACCGTCTTGTGTTTTACCTATGATACATGTGTACTTGACACCTAGTTCGATAACATAGTGAGTTGTCCTCATCACTAAAACACTTAAGCTCGAGAATGCCCTTACAATCTCCCCCTTTTTGGTGGATGATGACAACAACACGATTTGCATAGATGGTCTCCAAAGTGAAAGCGGAGCTCCCCCTCGCCCTGTGCCCCAGATGAGACATGAACAGGAATTGGATCTCCCCCTTGGTTTTAGAGACCATCCACAGGGTACATAGAGGAAATAACATTAAGGAGCATATGTACGAGATAAAGAGTAGAGCTTGAATGATAAGGTTAATAATAAACATAGTCTCTACTGAAACTCAAATAGTCTCCACATAACATAGGTTCAAGACCGACTAACAAGAAAATAAGAGTTCAACTGATAAGCAAAACGAAAGAAATGAAGATTCGACAACCAAAGCCCCCCATGCAAATCTCGTCATGATATAGCTCTATGAAGACCATGTCAACGAGAAGCTTGGTAGGCGCAGACAGATTCAGATTATGCGGGCTCTCCAGCTCGAGGCAGTTAGTGGTTTAGATAAGACCATCACCCCTGAGGAGCAGTTGTCATGACGGGATTTGCATGGGGGGCTTTGGTTGTCGAATCGTCGTTTCTTTTGTTTTGATTTTCAGTTGAACTCTTATTTGCTTGTTAGTCAGTCTTGAACCTATCTTACGTGGAGACTATTTGAGTTTCAGTATAGACTATGTTTATTATTACCCTTGTCATTCAAGCTCTACTCTTTATCTCGTACATACGCTCCTTAATGTTATTTCATCTATGTTCCGTGTGGATGCTCTCTAAAACCAAGGGGGAGCTCCAATTAGGCAGACCGGTTGTACCGCTAAATTAGGCAGACTAGTTGTGTTGCCCTAGTAACCGGTTGTACCGCCGCCGTGTAAAAACGGGTGTAATGTTTAGAAAGTGGGATGTGGGGGGCTATATAAGGAGGGGTTTCTTCCTCCTCCCTCTTATCTCTTACCTCTCTCTCTACCATTGATGCACTCAGGCTTTCTTGCCCGATCTCTCTCCTTATCCACCCAAACTTGTTGTCTTGCTAGGGATTGAAGGAGGAGATCTAAATCTACACTTACACCAAAGGAAAATTGATTCCCCCAAAGTTCTTGTATGGATTTTGTTACTCTTGGGTGTTTGAGCACCCTAGACGGAATATGTCACCTTGGAGACACATTCCATTGTGGTGAAGCTCTGTGGTTTTGTTGGGAGCCTCCAATTGAATTGTGGAGAGAACCCCAACCTTGTTTGTAAAGGTCCGGTTGCCACCTTCAAGGACACCACTTAGTGGAATCACGCCACTTTGCATTGTGTGAGTGTGTGAGGAGAATACGGTGGCCTGAGTGGCATCTTAGGGATCATTGTGCCTCCACACCGCTCCAACGGAGACATACTTCCCCTCAAAGAGAAGGAACTTCGAGAACACATCCTCGTCTTCATCGGTTCCACTTGTGGTTATTTCTTACCTTTACTTGTATTTACTCCTTGCTTATTGTTGTTGTTGTTGTTAGCATCATATAGGTTGCTCACCTAGTTGTATATCTAGACAACCTATTTGTTTAAAGAAAAGCTTAAAAATTGTTAGTTTCCTATTCACCCCTCTAGTCAACCATATCGATCTTTTCAGACTTTTCCTTCTTAATACCACGCGTGGCGTGGTAGTCTCAAACAGGCTGCGGCCGAGCCTCGTGGCATAAGTTCTTAAATAGGCGCTTGCACTCGCTATCGGTAACATTTGTCGTCTCCTCCTTGTATCCCTTCTACACGTGTAGGAGGTCTGCAATCAAACGAGACAACATTCATTAGTAAAATAACTAGCTATTGTTAATTTTATATTGTGTAAAGGAGAAATTACCCAAAAGCTTTTGATCACCATCTCGGCCCTCGTATGGCACAAGACATCATCGATCATCTCCTCCAGTGGGGCCGGGGCATCCTTGTAGTGCTCCTAGCTCAATCCTAGTTGAGGAAGGTGACCCTCACCAGGAAACGTGACAAACCCCGGGTAATTTAGCCGGTAAAACACACCAAGGACGGTGTTCAGTCTGGAGACTCCACGGGGGTGATGCCAACCCTGCAGTATGACAAGGCAAACACATTAGATATTTAAAGAAACGTGAAGGTAAAAGGTACAAAAATAGTAAATGCACTTACTTATCCCCATCAGGCCTAATCACCGGGCAGTGCTCGTGGGTCGCCGGCAGGGGCGGGAGCCGCATACCACCATGCTTGTACATGGGGACCCCCTCAACCACCTCACCCTCACTATTAGTAGACTCATCCCCGCCACCTTCAGCATGGCCACCCGACCCCTTAGGCGGATCTGGCAACGTACCCCATCCACACGTCTCCTGGGACGTAGCCCTAGATCTGGAGTTTCATGGGACGAAGCCTCTAGGACTGGAGTCTCGTGGGCCGAAGCCTATGGGATCGGAGTCTCGTGGTCCCAAGTCCCGTCGACCCAAGGCTTGTGGTCCGGAGTCCCCGTAGCCTTCACCTCATATGGGTACACCCTAGCAATCTTGTGCTCGGGTGGATGAGCTTGGGGTGGCGGCGAGGAATGCGTAGTAGTCCTCCTACCTCTCCCACGGCCACGTCTTGTACCTCTCTGCTTCTTCCCTCATCGACCTCCTCTCCTGATGGTCAACGACGCCGACGAAGAAGTGCCCGCGGGTGTCCCATATTGTCTATCAACGCTCTCCAGAGAGATAGGGGTGGAGATGATAGTCTATATCACCCCTTGACGATAGAGTCGATAGTAGAACGACAACAACAACGGCAACGGGACCAACAGTGCTCCTGGAGGTGAAGAGAAGATCCCTGCACATGAAAAGCACTAGCGCGACCAACATAAGCACCATTTTTATGAATTGACCTGCTCATTTCAATAATATTGTAATCAACCATACAAAAAAATGTGTGAACCAATAGTGGTACTTGATCATACTATTGATACAAAGAATGGAGATAATTTTCAACATGTTTTGTTTATTATATTATTGAGCATACTATTACCTTGTACTCGAACTGCACGGCTAGCTAAATATCCAAAATGATGGTTCTATACTCTCACATATGGTGACTGGTGAATACAAGGAAGAATATAAGGAGATCGTAGCAAAGGTGGTCAAGCAGCAGCTGCTTTAGAAATCGACAACTACAAACGTTGATTCTCTTTACTCGCTCCCCCAGACAGTTGGGGCGGTTGAGATGGTATGTCCGCTTCTGTGGATGGCATGTCGATGTTTGCCATATGATGGGCACAAATTGGCTAACTTCCATCATTCATGAATTTTTGGAATGATTCCTGGGGCGAAAAGTGTGGCCGGAGACTAGCCATGCTAAAATGTGGCCGGAGACAAGTTTGTCATTAGTGGCAACAAAACAACACATTGTTTGTGCCTTCCCATGTTCCACAAAATTGGGAAGAAAATGATAAATAAAGAGAAAATGATGTGCATGTTTGAGTTCTTCATACATTTCCACACAAGGATGTCACCAATAAATTGTCTAACGAATCTACATATAATTGCCTACTAATGCTTGTAAAAATGTTGCCCAAAATCAATAAAATTGTCTACCCTATTATGAATAATATTGTGTGAAGCAATTTCAGCCATAAGAGACCAACTAATTGATGTTGCGAAATTCAGAACAAAAAAAGGCATCACACTATCTACGCATCAACTGCTTTTCATTCATCACCCATGCAATATTTTGGTCTGCTGCTACATATTTTTAGTATCAACTACATGTCTAGTTTTGTTACAAATGTTACGGTGTTATTTTAGTAGAGCAAGAATGTAACAAATGAGATGCAAAAAATAAGCTCTCTGAACTTGTCCAAAACCAATTTTAGAGCAAACTTTTCATCTGATCATATCTACTAGGGACACGTGAACGATGTAGTTGTATTAGCGACATACATGATCTTTATTTATAAAAACCGCTCGGCAAATTCATACCAAAAAGTGTATCTGATAAGTACCAAAAATTGTCAACAAAGACCTTGCTGCACTAATAGGGAATGGTGTTGTATGACAAAGGTAGCATCAGATTCAAATGGATCCTCAGATGGCAAAACTAAAAGACAAAACTACACAAATCAGTATTTCAGTTTGTACGCTACTGGTGTTCTTTATAATTTCAAGTACAACTATTGCCTACAAAAAATAAGTAGGCAACACATTAATTTTTCCTACTTATCTCTATCTCTCTCTCTACTGCCTCCTAGGGAACTATCTCAATTTTTCTCACATATGTTACAATATTGCCTAAGAGCATGGATCCATAGTTAATTATGCAATATTTTGTAGAGGTTGAGGGCTCACCTTAGAGCTGGATGTCATCGCAGTGGTGGAGGAGGGTGATAACCCACAAGTATAGGGGGTCGCAACAGTTTTCGAGGGTAGAGTATTCAACCCAAATTTATTGATTGGACACAAGGGGAAGCCAAAGAATATTCTCAAGTATTAGAAGTTGAGTTGTCAATTCAACCACACGTGAAAGACTTAGTATCTGCAGAAAAGTATCAGTAGCAGAGTAGTGTGATAGCAACAGTACCAACGGTAACAGTAGCAGAAGTGGCAACAGTAGCAACACAGTAACAGTAGCAGCAGCGATAGCAGTAGCGGCAAAGTAACGTAGCAAGGACCAGTAGGAAAAACTCATAGGCATTGTATCGGTGATGGATGATTATGCCGGATGTTATTCATCATGCAACAGTTATAACACGGAGAGATATGTAACTAGCTCCAGTTTGTCAATGTAATGTAGGCATGTATTCCGTATGTAGTCATACGTGCTTAGGGAAAAGAACTTGCATGACATCTATTGTCCATCCCTCCCGTGGCAACGGGGTCCTAATGGAAACTATGGGATATTAAGGTTCTCCTTTTAATAGAGAACCGGACCAACGCATTAACACTTACATGAACTCCTCATACTATGGTCATCTCCGGGAGTGGTTCCGTCTATTGTCACTCCGAGGTTGTCGGGTCATAACACATAGTAGGTGACTACAACTTGCAAGACAGGATCAAGAACACACATATATTGGCAAGAACATAATAGGTTCAGATCTGAAATCATGGCACTCAGGCCCTAGTGACAAGCATTAAGCATGGCAAAGTAGTAGCAACATCAATCTCAGAACATAGTGGATACTAGGGACCAATCCCCGTCAAAACTAACTTGATTACATGATAGATCGCATCCAACCCATCACCGTCCAGCAAACCTATGATGAGATTACTCACGAACAATGAAGAGCATCTTGGAATTGGCGATAAAGGAAGGTTAGTGATGACGATCGCGACGATCTCCCCTCTCTAGAACCCAGAACAGACTCCAGATCTGCCCTCCACAGGAAGAACATGATGTGGCGGCGCCTCCGTATCGTAAAACGTGATGAACTCTTCTCCTTGATTTTTTTTCCGGACGAAAGGGACTAAATAGAGCTAGAATTGGAGGCGCTGGAGCAACATGGGCCCCACAAGCCTGCCACGCGCGGCCAGGGGGCCCGCGCCTGGTGGGTTTGTGGGCTCCACGCTCCAATTCCTCGGTTGATTCTTGCGCCAGTATTTTTTATATATTCCACAAAAAATCCCCGTAAATTTCCAGGTCATTCCGAGAACTTTTATTTCTGCGCAAAAACAACACCATGGCAATTCTGCTCAAAACAGCGTTAGTCCGGGTTAGTTCCATTCAAATCATGCAAATTAGAGACCAAAACAAGGGCAAAAGAGTTTGGAAAAGTAGATACGACGGAGACGTATCAACTCCACCAATCTTAAAGCCTTGCTTGTCCTCAAGCAATTCAGTTGACAAACTGAAAGAGACAAAAGAAAAACTTTTACGAACTCTGTTTGATCTTATTGTTGCAACTATGTCTAACTCATATCCAGAATTTCAGCAAGATCATAAGCTAACCACATAAGCAAATGACATCTAGGTCTCACGGTAAACTCATATCAATGGCATAATCAACTAGCGAGCAATAATAATAAGTTTCTAAAATCAACACTTCAATCAAAACAATCATGAAGCAGTGTGAACAGATGGTATCTCGCTAGCTCTTTCTGAGACCGCAAAACATAAACGTAGAGCACCTTCAAAGACCAAGCGCTGACTAAACATTGTAATTCATGGCAAAGAAGATCCAGTCACAGTCATACTCAACATCAGTCAAAAGCAAAGCAAAAAAATGACGGAGGTGCTCTCTAATTGGTTCTTTTATAAGAAGAGGATGACTCAACAGAAACATAAATAGACAGGCCCTTCGCAGAGGGAAGCATTGATTTGCAGAGGTGCCAGAGCTCAAGCTTTGAAGACAGAGATAATAATTTTGGGTGGCATGCTTTCATTGTCAACGCAATGACCAAGAGTTTTCACCATCTTCCACGCTACACATGCTATAGGCGGTTCCCAAACAGAAAAGTAAAGTTTTGACTCCCCCACCACCGATCAATCACACTCCATGACTAGCCGAACACTCGGGTGCCGTCCATACCAACATCAATCCAGGGGAGTTTTGTTTGCAATTATCTATTCGATTTGAGCATGGAAGTGGGCATTCCAATTATCGACCCCTTTCTCGTGAATGATAGTGAATAAACACATATAGAGGATAACACACCTAGCATGGAAGATACTGATCGCCCCTTGTCACCACATGAGCGGTTCGGGCATGCAGAACATATTATTTCTTGAAGATTTAGAGAGTGGCACATGCAAATTTACTTGGAACGGCAGGTAGATACCGCATATAGGTAGGTATGGTGGACTCATATGGAACAACTTTGGGTTTATGGAAGTGGATGCACAAGCAGTATTCCGGCTTAGTACAAGTGAAGGCTAGCAAAAGACTGGGAAGCGACCAACTAGAGAGCGCCAACAGTCATCAAAATGCATTGAGATTAACCAACATGGAGTGCAAGCATGAGTAGGACATAAATCACCATGAACATGAATATCATAGAGGCTATGTTGATTTGTTTCAACTACATGCGTGAACATGCGCCAAGTCAAGCAACTTGAATCATTCAAGGAAGGATACCATCCTATCATACTACATCATAAGCATCTCGAAATTCATGTTGGCATCCAAGACAAACCATTATAAGCACCTAGCTAATTAAGCATGGCATCAGAAGCTATGTTCTCTAAGTTTTCATTGCAAACATGTTTCTCTCACAACAAAGCTGAATCAGGAATGATGAGTTAGTCATATTTACAAAAACAAAATAGATCGAGTTCATACCAGCTTTTCCAGGCTCAGTCACTTCATCATATATCATCATTATTGCCTTTCACTTGCACGACTGAATGATGTGAACAATAATAAGAGTGATCGTGCATTGGACTAAGCTGGAATCTGCAAGCAAACACAAAGGAGAAGACAAAGTAATATGGCTCTTTGACAGATAAACAGATATGCATGAGAGATCCACTAAACATTGTAACTATGGTCTTCTACCTTGACCCAAAGATAAAGAAAACTATTCACACGGGAAAGCTCCCGACAAGCAAAAGAAGAAAGGGAAATCTTTTTGTTTTTTCTCAAACTAGACAAACACACGAGAAGAAAGCGAGAAAAAGAAATAAACTAGCATGGATGATACAGTGGGAAAGTGTGAACATCGACTAACAAAGTGAAAGTGTGAACAAGAATATAAAGTCAGTGTGAAACACTTACTCCCCCAAGCTTAGGCTTTTGGCCTAAGTTGGTCTACTCCCATCGCGGGAAATAACCATCTCTGGGGTACTCCGGAGTGGACTGAGGGTGCCACTATTGTGTGAGCTCCTCTGGCTCCCACTAATAAACTGGCGTCTGGTACTCGACTGGTAGCTCGAGCACGGGCGCCTGTGGTGGTACTATACCCCAATATGCGTAGATGTCCGCGAGCATAATATTGTACCTGCCTAGATGAAGATTGAACAAAGAAGGAGCATGCAAAGTAATAGTCTCACGAGTACCCTAACTGAATACCAGTTTATAAATCATCCTATTATTTATATCTTTATCAAGAAAGTCATGGCGAACCATGCTATCATAATCTAGATATCTCTCAGGAAGAAGAATCTCTTCTTCCTCATGCAGTCTAATAGGTATCTCAAAATGTCTAGCAATACGAGTAGCATAGATACCTCCATAGACCACGCCTTTAGAACAGTTCGTGTTCAACCGTTGAGCTACTATAGCGCCCAAGCTATAAGTTTTATCATTATAAAGGGCTTCACGCAAAACTGCAAGATCTGGGGAACTAAGGGCCCCAGCTTTCCCACGGCAAATCAAACATTTTCCCAAAAATAGTGAGAAGTACCGAAGCACGGGAAAATGTATGCTAGCAGCTCTAGCGTAGGACACTCCTCTCTCCTCTCCTACAACAATAGTATCTATGAAAGCCTCCAAGTCCGGTGGACGAGGTTCATGAATATCCCCAACATAAGGTAATTTGCAAACATTGCAAAAATCCCGGAGTGACATGCGCTAGGGGATATCATATAACTTGAACTCAACCATAGGAGGATTCTTCCTCGGATAGAAATTAAAGCTTTGCACGAAAATATTAGTGAGGAGGAGGTATTGCGGACACTTATCTTCAACTAAGGCAGTAAGGCATGCGTTCTCTACCAAGTAGTAAAAGTCCTCATAAAGTCCGGCGGCGCGTAAGAACACATCGCTTGGCCACTCACACGCTCGAATTCCTGCAACTCGGGGGACCAAATACTTGGGTTTCTTCTTCTCATTTTCATCATCCTTGGGGTCATGGATTGAAGAGCCTCTTAAGAACCTCCCCATCTTCTCCTTTTTCTAACTCTGAAAATTTCTGAAATTTTTAGTGGTTCTAAGTAAAAGTGAACAAGGCCCAACGAAACTCATGGCAACCACTCCTAC
The DNA here is from genome assembly GCF_904849725.1 of Hordeum vulgare subsp. vulgare. Classification (NCBI taxonomy): domain Eukaryota; kingdom Viridiplantae; phylum Streptophyta; class Magnoliopsida; order Poales; family Poaceae; genus Hordeum; species Hordeum vulgare. The sequence continues at coordinate 563,020,674 of NC_058524.1, read as the reverse complement.
AAGTGCCTAGAGGCCATATCACGCATCGAAACTACTTGGGACCAGCTAAAATTAGCATGCAAAGCTCAAGAACATGGTCACCAAGGCAGCAAAAATACGCAACGAATAAGGAACTAGAGCAAAAACTAATTGGACCAATGGAGGAGTCACATACCAAGGAGCAATTTCCCCAAAACAGTTTGGTGAATGGGGCTTTGCACAAGGAGATCGAAAATCGCAGCAAGATGAGCAAGAACACGGGTTTGAGTTGCAAAACGATTTTTTCTGGAAGTAGGAGAAGCAGATGGGAGCTAGAATAAGTGGAGGGGGTACACATGGGCCCCACAAGCCTGGTAGGCGTGGCCAGGGGGGTGCCCGTGCCTCGAGGGCTTGTGGCCCACTGGTGCAGCCCCCTGACTAGCTCTCCATCTCAGAATTTTTCAAAAATTCCAGAAAAAATTATACTTGATTTTCACGGCATTCGGAGAACTTTTATTTTCGGGGTACTTTTCTACGGGACGCTAAAAGCACAAAACAGAGAAAACTAAAGCTAAATCTATCATTTTTCTTCTAAGCAACCAAAGGTGAAAACTTGGAAGAGAGGTTTGTGACTTCTCGATTCATCCATCTCATGGTCATCAAAAGAAAACCGTCAATGAGGTTGATCAAGTCTCCTTGACAAACTATTTCGAATCGCAAAAGACAACAGAGAATTTTCAAATAGCCACTAGGTTACCTCAATGGGGATGTGCATATCCCCAACAAGCAAATCATACTTCATCTTGACAGTAGGTATAGGGCATTCAGAGCTCCCAATAAGAATCGATGAAGTTTTTTCGATAGCATTGATGCAATGTACTTGATATTGTTTCTTTGAAAAGTGCACCGTATGCTCATTACCGTTGACATGGAAAGTGACATTGCCATTGTTGCAATCAATAACAGACCCTGCAGTGTTTAAAAAGGGTCTTCCGAGAATGACCGCCATTGCATCGTCCTCGGGAATATCCAGAATAACAAAGTCCGTTAAGATAGGAACGTTAGCAACCACAACAGGCACATCCTCGCAAATGCCGATAGGGAAAGCAGTTGATTTGTCGGCCATTTGCAGAGAGATTTTAGTGGGTGTCAACTTATCCAGTTCAAGTCTATGATAAATAGAGAGAGCCATAACACTAACACCGGATCTAAGATCGCATAAAGAAGTTCTAACATAGTTTCCTTTAATGGAGCAAGGTATAGTGGGTACTCCGGGATCACCTAGTTTCTTAGGAGTTTCACCCTTGAAGGTGTAATTAGCGAGCATGGTGGAAATCTCAACCTCGGGTATCCTCCTCTTATTAGTCACAATATCCTTCATGTACTTAGCATACGGAGACATTTTGAGCATATCTATCAAACGCATTTGCAGAAAGACAGGTCTAATCATTTCAACAAATCTCTCAAAATCCTCATCATCCTTTTTCTTGGATGGTTTGGGAGGAAAGGGCATGGGTTTCTGAACCCATGGTTCCCTTTCTTTACCATGCTTCCTAGTAGCGAAGTCGTTCTTATCTTATCTCCTATTCTTAGGCTGTGGGTTATCAAGATCAACAGGTTCAATCTCCACATCTTTATCATTGCTAGGTTGAGCATCATCATGAACACCACTATGGATATTATCATTAGGCTCATGTTCATCACCAGATTGTGTTTCAGCATCAGAAACAGAGACATCGTTTGGACTCTCAGGTGTAAATACAACAGGGTTGCTAGCGTGCAAGTTCCTATCATCCTTCTTCTTCTTCCTAGGATGACTAGGTGCATCAGTGCTAACTCCTTGATAATCTTGTTCAGTTCTCTTAGGATGACCCTCACGATACAAAGGTTCCTAGGTCACCACCTCTAGTGACGACTCTGACAGAATTATCATTCAACTCATTGAGCAAGTCATTTTGAGCCTTAAGTACTTGTTCTACTTGAGTAGTAACCATAGAGGCATGTTTACTCAAGAGCTTAAGATCATTGACATTTCTGTCCACACAAGCACTTAAATGACTAAGCATACGAGCATTCTGTTCCGATTGTGTGCTAACATAATCATTGAAACTTTGTTGTTTGGCAACAAAGTTATCAAATTCATCCAAGCATAAGCTAGCAGGTTTATCAAAAGGAATATCACTCTCATTGAATTTACAAAGAGAATTTACTTCTACTACCTGTATCGGGTTATCAAGACCATGGATCTCTTCGATAGGTGGTAGATTTTTGACATCTTCAGATTTAATGCCTTTCTCTTTCATAGATTTCTTAGCTTCTTGCATATCTTCAGGACTGAGGAATAGGATACCTCTTTTCTTAGGAGTTGGCTTCGGAGGTGGTTCAGGAATTGTCCAAGTATTCTCATTGCACAAGATATTATTCAATAGGATCTCAGCTTGTTCTACGGTTCGTTCCCTAAAAACACAACCAGCACAACTATCTAGGTGGTCTCTAGAAGCATAGGTTAGTCCATTGTAGAACATATCAAGTATTTAATTCTTCTCAAGAGGGTGATCAGGCAAAGCATTTAGTAGTTGGACGACCCTCCCCCAAGCTTGTGGGAGACTCTCTTCTTCAACTTGCGCAAAGTTGTATATTTCCTCCAAGGAAGCTTGCTTCTTATGGACAGGGAAATATTTCTCAGAGAAGTAGTAGATCATATCTTGTGGGCTACGCACACAACCAGGAGCAAGAGAGGCGAACCAAGTCTTAGCATCATCATTTAGAGAGAAAGGAAACAGCTTGAGAATATAGTAGTGGCGGATCTTTTCCTCACTCGTGAATAGGGTGGCTATATCGTGCAGTTTGGTAAGATGGGCTACAACCGTTTCAGACTCATAACCGTGAAAAGGATCAGATTCGACCAGAGTGATTAACTCAGGGTCGACAAAGAATTCATAATCCTTATCGGTCACAAAGATAGGCGAAGTAGCAAACTTCGGGTCGTATTTCATCCTAGCGTTCAAAGATTTTTCTTTCCACTTGCGCAGTAAGTTCTCAACATCATAGCTATCCTTACAAGCAAGAAAGTCCTCAGCTATCTCTCACTCCATAACATAACCCTCAGGCATATCAGACAATTCATATCTAGGAGAGCTAGTTTTAACAGGCAAAATAGCAGGTTCTACTTCAATAATCTCAGCAGTTTCAGAAGTATCATCACATATAGCAGCAACTCTAGCAATTTGTGCATCAAGGAATGCACCTAGTGGCAAAGTAGTGTCAAGCATAGCATCATCACAAGCATCATGGACAGCAGAAGTAGCATCATCAAGCACAGGCGACACATCAAAATTTCTAGCAGGAGGTGGTGTCGCAAACTTACTCATAACTGAAGGTGAATCAAGTGCAGAGCTAGATGGCAGTTCCTTACCTGTCCTCGTAGTTGAGGGCAATACTTTAGTTCTTGGATCTTTCGGATTCCTCATAGTGATCAGCAGACGTAAATCCCAAGTGACTCAGAGAATATAGTTATGCTTCCTCGGCAACGGCGCCAGAAAAAAGACTTGATAACCCACAAGTATAGGGGATCGCAACAGTTTTCGAGGGTAGAGTATTCAACCCAAATTTATTGATTGGACACAAGGGGAAGCCAAAGAATATTCTCAAGTATTAGCAGTTGAGTTGTCAATTCAACCACACGTGAAAGACTTAGTATCTGCAGAAAAGTATCAGTAGCAGAGTAGTGTGATAGCAACAGTAGCAATGATAACAGTAGCAGCAGTGGCAACAGTAGCAACAGAGTAACAGTAGCAGCAACGATAGCAGTAGCGGCAAAGTAACATAGCAAGGACCATTAGGAAAAACTCGTAGGCATTGCATCGGTGATGGATGATTATGCCGGATGTTATTCATCATGCAACAGTTATAACACGGAGAGATATGTAACTAGCTCCAGTTCGTCAATGTAATGTAGGCATGTATTCCGTATGTAGTCATACGTGCTTAGGGAAAAGAACTTGCATGACATCTATTGTCCATCCCTCCCGTGGCAGCGGGGTCCTAATGGAAACTACGGGATATTAAGGTTCTCCTTTTAATAGAGAACCGGACCAACGCATTAACACTTAGTGAATACATGAACTCCTCATACTATGGTCATCTCTGGGAGTGGTTCCGGCTATTGTCACTCCGGGGTTGCCGGGTCATAACACATAGTAGGTGACTACAACTTGCAAGATAGGATCAAGAACACACATATATTGGCGAGAACATAATAGGTTCAGATCTGAAATCATGGCACTCGGGCCCTAGTGACAAGCATTAAGCATGGCAAAGTAGTAGCAACATCAATCTCAGAACATAGTGGATACTAGGGATCAATCCCCGTCAAAACTAACTTGATTACATGACAGATCTCATCCAACCCATCACCGTCCAGCAAGCCTACGATGAGATTACTCACGAACGATGAAGAGCATCATGGAATTAGCGATGAAGGAAGGTTGGTGATGACGATGGCGATGATCTCCCCTCTCCGGAGCCCAAAACGGACTCCAGATCTGCCCTCCAGAGGAAGAACAGGAGGTGGTGGCGCCTCCGTATCGTAAAACACGATGAACTCTTCTCCTTCATTTTTTTCCGGACGAAAGGGACTAAATAGAGCTGGAATTGGAGGCGGTAGAGCAACGTGGGCCCCACAAGCCTGCCATGCGCGGCCAGGGGGGCCATGCGTGGTGGGCTTGTGGGCTCCATGCTCCACTTCCTCGGTTGATTCTTGCGCCAGTATTTTTTATATATTCCACAAAAAATCCCCATAAATATCCAGGTCATTCCGAGAACTTTTATTTCTGCGCAAAAACAACACCATTGCAATTCTATTGAAAACAGCGTTAGTCCGGGTTAGTTCCATTCAAATCATGCAAATTAGCGACCAAAACAAGGGCAAAAGAGTTTGGAAAAGTAGATACGACGGAGACGTATTAGAGGGCCGTGGGCGGGGGGGAGGGGGCGCCGCGGCCTGGCTTCGGCGGTGAGGCATCACATCCTCGATCAATCAACGGGGTTCCCCGTGGCCTCGATCTGGCCTGGCTAGTGATGGGAGGTGGTCTGGGGAGGACTGGTGCCGATTGTGGGGGTGGGGGATGGAGGGGGAGGTGAAGTGGTGGGGGTGAAGGTGGGGAAGGAAGGGAGGTGTGCGGTGGTGGCCGGAGGTGGTCAAGGAAGGGGTGGCACCAGTTACGGGGGTGGGGGAAGGGAGGGAGGCGATGCGCGGTGGTGGGTGGGTGCGGTGGCGGTCGGAGGTGGTCGGGGGAGGGAGGTGTGCGGTGGTGGCCGGAGGTGGTCGGGGGAGGGGTGGTGCCGGTTGCAGAGGTGGAAGAAGGTGGGGGACAGAGGAGGAGGGGAGAGAGGGGGGGTGGGGGTGGGGGAACGGTTGTTAGATAGGCATCCTCTTTGTCGTGTGCTAGCACATGACAAAGAGTATAAATGCAAACAACAAAGAGCTAGCACACAGCATCTAATTTGTCCATTTCACCTACCCGGCTAAACTGTCGAGTGGGGCCCAACCCGGCTCTTTTCCATCTACCTTTAGGATCTTTGGTGTCCGCGAGCAGACGATAAAGAATGTACTCATGGCAAATAGTATGTTTGCCATGAGTCGATTATTTGTCCTTTGTTTTGTGGAAGCTGACGTAAAAAAACTCATTTGCCGCCAGCTGGCAAACAACAACGAATGGACTTATGGCAAATTCTCTGATTCGAGTAGTGGTAGCACTCACAAGATATGCTATTTGATCATTTTTCTTCTTGAGGACTGGAGCACTAGCGACTCTTGATGATTCTTCCTGGGCCTCTGCCTCAAGTTGTGCATGTGTAGTAGATGAAGTGGGATGATAAGGATCCATCACCACAACGTTGTCCTCTAACTCTGGTTGTACAGGGAGGTGTGGTCGATCAAGTAGATAGAGGATCTCTCTAACTTTGGAGTTGATGAGCATCTGGATATTTGGAGCACATCAAACATGATCTGTTCTCATTTGCAACAGTCCTCTTAATGGCCTCAACAATGAGACCCATCACTATGATCCTAGTGTGGCTATGCACATGATGCATCATGTTAATAGAATATCCACGGATCATCTTATCACCTCCCGATTTCGGCATCAAAGTGTGTCTCGGGATGGTTGAGGTCGGAAATTCTACTTGCAGAAAATAGACTGAGCCAAGCTTGTGAATATTCACATACTCCTTGGGAATATGATTGTACATGTTGGCCATGGAGTTGTGGTTCATCTTAGACTCTGAGTACACGTCCAAATCTCTCTCTTGCCCCTTTGGGCCTCCTAAGATGGTATCCCACTCATTAATAGTTGATTGATAAGTGGTGCCTTTTGTCATCCACAATATCCTTCATCTAGATAGAAATGAGGAGTGGAGTAGAATTGCATGATGAGCTCATAATTCGATGCAGTCATCTCTTTACAAATGAACTCACCAATGTCCATCATCTTGAAATTATCCTAGACATGGGGGAAGTATTCCTTATTGGACTTGATGTACTTCCAATCAACATATCTCATGTCACTCACAACTAGGTTCTTGTCAAGCAAGACTATCTCATAAAAATCATGCCACTCCTTCGTGTGAAAGCGAGTGTCAAGAGCAGTTCTCCTCTAGACAGCATATCGATCATTGTCTCCCCATTTCCTCAGCCCTTGGTCCTTCCTCTCCATCATGTTCTCAGCAACATGATCATCATTATGATTTGGAAGGTGGGACATGAGCTTTCTCAGCACAGCAACATCGTCATCATCAGCAACATCTCTAGCAGTTGAACCCTTGTCCTTCTCTACTGCTAGAACTTCCCTTGTAGTCTTTGCAGGCTTGGAAGCTTGTTTGGCCTTGGAAGGTGGCTTTCTAGGCATAACATCTGCCATAAGATTCCTCTGCTTAAAGGGACGAGAGTTTGGAGCTGGTTCCTCCTCCCCTGCGTGTTCCTCTTGATCAATACGCATAGAGTTAGGCCTCCTAGTCACATAGATAGTTTTGGCCCTTTTCGTCTTCTTTCCTCTCTTCTTAGCCAAAGACTTGGATATCCCTAATCCACTAGGGTTCTCAAAAGATTGAGACATCCCTCTCTTGGCAGCAATAGATTCAGGTACTTTCCTTGCCACCACTCTTTCCTTCCTCTCTGGTTGTTTCTTTGAAGTGACCTCGTGTGGGACAAAGTCCTCATATGAGTTTCTTTGCCTCCTAGAACTCGTAGCTACCTTGGGCAAGCTATGTGAGCTAGGGGTTCTAGGGTCCTTAGAACTCCCTTCAGGACTAGTACCTACATCCAAGTCTACACTTGGCTCTCTGTGCTGATTCTCACTGTCAACTGATCCACACATGATGAGCACTGACCCTGTGAAGTAGATATGAAGGAGCAAAGTAGATGAGCATCACAAAATTCAGAAACTTTTGCAAATTTGAACTCAAAATGTTAGTTTCAGGTTTTCAAAGTATGAAATTCGGTTCCATCGAGTTAGGTTTCTGAAATTTTGAGGCAACAACAACAAAATTAACTTGGTCACACCATTTCAGTTTCACCGAGGTGTGATTCGTTCTCTCCGAAGTTCTGCACAAAACCCCTAGATCCTATTTTGGTGACACCGATAGGAACTTTTTGATTTCACCGAGAAGCCCTTGTGTTGTGTCCGAGACCACATCGGTGACACCGAGATTTTTCAACTCGATGACTCCGAGATTGCATACTACGGAGACCTAACCCTAAAAATTTTCGTTTGAGCTAATCTAAGGAATCTTTTGAGTGAATGGGCGCGTGCATAGAATGGCCAGATGGTTGTCAAAACCTAATGTGCATGAAATATATTTAGAGCACAAAAGGGTTCGAGGATTACCCTAACTTATCGGATTCTCTCTAGGACGACAACAACAGGGACGATTGGCGTTGATGATGATGGACTCCGACGGTGAGGGCATGCAGGAGATGATGGAGATCGTCCAAAGACAGGGGAGGCGACAACACTGGGGTGTGGGAGTCGTTTGTTCAAATTAATTTTCAAAGTCCCGACCCGCGAATATATATACCCATCCGATGTCGGTGACACCGAGAAAGACAAGTCGGTTCCACAAGATGCATTACTGTCAGTCGACAGAACAACTCGGTGACGCCGAAAAATATTGATCGGTGGTATCGAGGTAGAAAGACCTTATCAACCCAAAATGAATCGATGGAGCCGAGTTCAGAAGTTCAGGTCACACCGAAAAACACTTGGGAAGTTTTTGAAGTCGGCCCTTGTCGAATTGGTGGCTCCAAGTGTTGGGGAACGTCGCATGGGAAACAAAAAATTTACTACGCGCACGAAGACCTATCATGGTGATGATCATCTATGAGAGGGAGATTGGATCTACATACCCTTGTAGATCGCTAAGCGGAAGCGTATACAACGTGGTTGATGTAGTGGAATGTTTCCGCGATTTAGATCGCCGTAGTCGTACTATCTCATCACGATCCGTCCAACGAACTTCATCACGATCGGTCCCGCGAACTTCATCACGATGCGTCCCGTGAACTTCATCACGATGTGTCCCGCGAACTTCATCATGATCCTTCCCGATCTAGTGCCAAACGGATGGCACCTCCGCGTGATAGCGCGCCGGTGGTGGTGATGATCTACTCCGGCAGGGCTTCGCCTAAGCTCCGCAGAAATACGATCTAGAGGAAAAACTGTGTGATATAGGGTCGAGCAGTGATGACCCACAAGTATAGGGGACCAATCATAGTCCTTTCGATAAGTAAGAGTGTCGAACCCAACGAGGAGCAGAAGGATCTGACAAGTGGTTTTCAGCAAGGAAATATCTGCAAGCACTGAAATTATCGGTAAGAAGTGATTGTGTGGTGAGATGATTCGTAGAAAGCAACAAGTAACAAAAGTAGAAACGGTGCAGCAAAGTGTCCCAATCCCTTTTGTAGCAAGGGACAAGCCTGGACAAAGTCTTATAGGAGGAAAAATGCTCCCGAGGACACACGGGAATTTCTGTCATGCTAGTTTTCATCATGTTCATATGATTCGCGTTCGTTATTTTGATAGTTTGATATGTGGGTGGACCGGTGCTTGGGTACTGCCCTTACTTGGACAAGCATCCCACTTATGATTAACCCCTCTCGCAAGCATCCGCAACTACGAAAGAAGAATTAAGACAAATTCTAACCATAGCATTAAACTAGTGGATCCAAATCAGCCCCTTACGAAGCAACGCATAAACTAGGGTTTAAGCTTCTGTCACTCTAGCAACCCATCATCTACTTACTACTTCCCAATGCCTTCCTCTAGGCCCAAATAATGGTGAAGTGTTATGTATTCGACGTTCATATAACACCACTAGAGGAAAAACAACATACAACACATCAAAATATCGAACGAATACCAAATTCACATGACTACTATTAGCATGACTTATCCCATGTCCTCAGGAACAAAAGTAACTACTCACAAAGCATAATCATATTCATGACCAGAGAGGTAATGAGTAGCATCAAGGATCTGAACATAAACTCTTCCACCAAGTAATCCAACTAGCATCAACTACAAAGAGTAATCAACACTACTAGCAACCTTACAAGTACCAATCGGAGTCGCGAGACGGAGATTGGTTACAAGTGATGAACTAGGGTTTGGAGATGAGATGGTGCTGATGAAGATGTTGATGGTGATGAGTCCCCTCTGACGAGAGGAGTGTTGGTGATGACGATGGCGACGATTTCCCCCTCCGGGAGGGAAGTTTCCCCGGCAGGATCGTCCTGCCGGAGCTCTAGTTTGGTTCTACTCAAGTTCCGCCTCGTGGCGGCGACGAATCCACGAAAAATCTCCTCCCTTATTTTTTTTCGAACGAAACCCTTCATATAGCAGAAGAGGGGGCCAGTGGGCCAGCAGGCTGCCCACAAGCCCCCTAGGCACGGCCACGGCGGTGGCCGCGCCTAGCAGGCTTGTGGCCACCTGCTGGCGCCCCTCTGGCGCTTCTTCGGCCTAGTATTTTATTATAAATCCGGAAAAAAAATCCTCGTTGATTTTTACGGCGTTTGGAGTTGCGCGGAATAGGTATCTCAAACTTGCTCTACTTTTGGGACAGAATTCCAGCTGCCGGCATTCTCCCTCTTCATGTAAACCTTGCAAAATAAGAGAGAAAAGGTATAAGTATTGTACCGTGAAGTGAAATAACAGCCCAAGAAGCGATAAATATCAACATAAAAGCATGATGCAAAATGGACGTATCAACTCCCCCAAGCTTAGACCTCGCTTGTCCTCAAGCGAAAGCCTAGCTCAATAAATATGTCCACATGTTTAGGGAGAGAGGTGTCGACAAAACAAGATACGAACATGCATGCATCATGATCATGATCAGAACAGCAATACCAACATATAATCTGTCATGCTAAAGTGATAATTCCTTCACAAAGTAAAGCATGGATCATGAACCTTACCGAGAAGTAACAACCGATAGCCTGTAGTCATTGAAGCAATTGCAATTTATCACAACATCAGAAAGAGTCAAATAAGAGCTTGTAAAGCAAATCCACATACTCAATCATCTTTTCATTCTCTACAATTGCTACAACTCACGTGGTACTCATGAGATCAAAGTTTCAGCTGGACACAGAGAAAGATAGGGGCTTATAGTTTCGCCTCCCAACTGCTTACCTCAAGGGTAATGTCAACAATAATAATTCATGAATTCTTACCTCCAAGTTGACATATGAATATAGAACTTTCCCTAGCATATGACGTCAGACAAGATAAAGGCGAAACATGGAATTGGTGAAGATCACCATGACTCTTTCAGGGACAAAAAGTAAAGGTACAAGATAGGCCCTTCGCAGCGGGAAGCAGAGGTTGTCATGCGCTTTTGAGGTTTGGATGCATGTCCTCTTAGTGTGGAGGAATGTCACTTTATATTGCCTCCTGTGATAAAGAACTTTATTATGCAGTCTGTCGCTTTTATGTCTTCCTCATCACAGGTTCGTACAAAGCTTGTTTTCCACACACTAATAGATCATACATATTAGAGAGCAATTTTTATTTCTTGCACCGATGACAACTTACTTGAGGGATCTTATTCAATCCATAGGTAGGTATGGTGGACTCTAATGGCAAAAATGGGTTGAAGGTTTGTGGATGCACAAGTAGTATCTCTACTTGGTGCGGGAGTTTTGGCTAATATGAGGTGGAAGCAATCGTCACATGCTAAGGGATCTCTAATCATATAACATTGTTCGGAACCAAGCAAACACAATTCATTATGTTGTCTTCCTTGTCCAACATCTACTTCTTGGCATGCAATAGTTTAGTGAGTGTTCACAGTCATAGATAGTGTCAAAGATGATATATTTATATGTGAACCTCTCCTTCCTTATCACTTCCTATTAATTGCAACAATGACCAAGGTCTACGTTTGTCTACCCTCAACAAGTTTCAATCATCATTCTTTTTATATGTGAAGCCATCACTTCCCATAAGATCATTACATGATCTTTCATGCTTTCGTTCTTTTCTCACTCTTTTAATCATGGCAAGAGGCAAAGCCCTCAACTAAGACACTCTTTATTATATGGCTCACGAGCTCGAATACATCGGGGGTGACACAAAGCAAAAAATTAAGACTAAAACGCTAAGACTTTCAAACTACTAGAGAAAGAGAAAACTGAAAAGGAACAAACTAAAACAAAGGTAAAGGCAAAAGATGTGATGGTGATATGATACCGGGGCAACTCCCCAAGATTGGCAAAAGCCAAGGGGATTGCCCATACCCATGCTCAGTTGTCTTTGTTTGGAGGTGATGGTGGTGGAGTTGTTGTAATCTTTGATTCCAAGAGGGCCATCAATCTTTGATTTATGCCTTGCAGATCTGTGATATGTTTCTCCAGCAAAACAACTTCACGAGTGAGATAAGTATTGCGAGCTCGAGTTGTTTCACAAAACCTCAAGAGTTCAATCAAGGATGGAGACAATAGGTGGAGGTAGGGTTGGAGGAAATCCACTTCTTCAACTTCTTCCTTGTTGAACGCAGATTGTGCTTCATCCCATGCCTGATTCCTCTCCTTAGTTTTTCCTTTGGTTTCTTTAGGTAGCCTCTCCTTGGCCTCCATTCTTTTCACATCAGCATTTACTTCTCCATAGGCTCGAGGGAGATTGTTCTCCCCCACAGATTCCCGAGACGACATCATGCTCTAAATCTGCGGTAGAAAACAGGCTTGAAACGAAAAACAGAGGAAATCTGCGTGATGCACGGGTCAGACCTCACGAGAGAATATATATTGATTTTTTTCCAGACCAGAAGGAGTACTCCGCACAAAAACAGAGTCCGGGAGGCGCACGAGGTGGCCACAAGCCCCCCAGGTGCGGCCAGGGGGTGGGCCCGCGCCGGGCAGGCTTGTCGCCTCCTCGCGCACTTTCTGGACTACTTCCAATTTTTGTATTTTTTCAAATATTCCAAAACGGAGAAATTTCCTACTGGAAAAGTTTTGGACTCTATTTTCTTACCGAATCACATACCTCTTCGTTTTCGGAGTCTGAAACAGGCTGATAAATGTCCCTTAGGTATTCTTCCGGAGTTATGGTATTGATGATATTGCTTTCAACATTTATGGGAGTACCTGAGATATAATGCTTGATTCTCTGCCCATTTACAACTCTCAGACAATTACCTTCCGTGTTATTGATCTTGATAGCACCGGAATGATATACTTCCTCAACAACATATGGACCTTCCCATTTAGAGAGAAGCTTGCCTGCAAAGAATCTTAAACGAGAATTATATAACAAGACAAAATCACCTACATTGAACTCACGCTTTTGTATCCTCTTATCATGCCACCTCTTAACCTTCTCTTTGAACAACTTGGCATTCTCATATGCCTGAGTTCTCCACTCATCAAGCGAGCTAATGTCAAATAACCTCTTCTCACCGGCAAGTTTGAAATCAAAGTTGAGCTCTTCGATTGCCCAATAAGCTTTATGCTCTAGCTTAAGAGGTATATGACATGCTTTACCGTACACCATTTTGTACGGAGACATGCCCATGGGATTCTTATAGGCAGTCCTATAAGCCCACAGTGCATCATCGAGCTGCTTAGACCAATTCTTTCTAGACCTGTTGACAGTCTTTTGCAGAATTAGTTTAATTTCTCTATTACTTAGCTCTACTTGGCCACTGGGCTGAGGGTGATAGGGAGACGCAGTTATGTGGTTGACATCATACTTAGCAAGCTTTTTACGAAAAGCACCATGAATGAAATGCGAACCACCGTTGGTCATTAGATATCTAGGGACTCCAAATCTAGGGAAAATAACTTCTTTATGCATCCTGATAGAGGTGCTGTTATCAGCACTACTAGTGGGGATAGCTTCTACCCACTTAGTGACGTAATCAACAACAACTAGGATATGCGTATACCTGTTGGATTTTGGAAAAGGTCCCATATAATCAAAGCCCCAGACATCAAATGGTTCAATGACAAGTGAATAGTTCATAGGCATTTCCTGACGTTTACCGATATTACCTACTCTTTGACATTCGTCACAAGACAAGACAAACTTTCGGGCATCCCTGAAGAGAGTGGGCCAATAGAAACCTAATTGCAATACCTTGTGTGCAGTTCTATCTCCCGCATGGTGTCGTCCGTAGGCCTCGGAGTGACACTTCTGTAGGATTTGTCACTGTTCATGTTTAGGTACACAACATCTAATAACACCATCTACTCCTTCCTTATAAAGGTGAGGATCATCCCAAAAGTAGTGTCTCAACTGGAAGAAGAATTTCTTCTTTTGCTGATATGTGAAACTAGGTGGTATATATTTGGTAACGATATAGTTTGCATAATCAGCATACCACGGTGCACTACGTGAAGTATTGATGACATTCCATTGCTCATCGAGAAAGCTATCATCAATAGGTTGTGGGTCATCAAGAACGTTCTCCAACCTAGACAAGTTATCTGCTACGGGGTTATCACCACCCTTTCTGTCGACAACGTGCAAATCAAACTCTTGTAGCAAGAGAACCCATCTGATAAGTCCAGGTTTAGCATCCTTCTTCTCCATGAGGTACTTAATGGCAGCGTGATCAGTGTGAATAGTGACTTTGGAATCAACTATGTAAGACCTGAACTTTTCACATGCAAACACGACTGCTAAAAACTCCTTCTCCGTAGTAGCATAGTTTCTTTGGGCACTGTCTAGAGTTTTACTAGCATAGTGAATAACATTCAACTTCTTGTCAACTCTTTGCCCTAGAACAGCAGCAACAGCATAATCACTAACATCACACATGCTCTCAAAAGGCAAGTTCCAATCATGTAGTTGAACAATAGGTGCAGTTATCAAAGCCCTCTTAAGTATTTCGAAGGCTTCCTCACCATCATCGTCAAAGACAAAAGGAATATCCTTTTGCAAGAGATTGGTAAGAGGCCTAGAAATCTTCGAGAAGTCTTTAATGAACCTTCTATAGAAACCAGCATGACCAAGGAAACTTCTTATACCTTTGATATCTATGGGGTATGGCATTTTCTCGATTGAATCAACCTTAGCCTTATCGACTTAAATACCTCTTTCAGAAATTTTATGTCCTAAGACAATGCCTTCATTAACCATAAAGTGGCACTTCTCCCAATTCAAGACAAGATTGGTATCTTTACATCTCTGCAAGACTCAATCAAGGTTGCTGAGGCAATCGTCAAAAGAAGACACGTAAACGGAGAAGTCATCCATGAAAACCTCAACAATCTTTTCACAACAGTCAGAGAATATAGCCATCATACATCTTTGAAAGGTGGTAGGTGCATTACACAAGCCAAAAGGCATACGTCTATAAGCAAAGGTTCTGAAAGGGCAGGTGAAGGTGGTTTTCTCCTGATTAGATTGTGCAACTGGTATTTGGGAGAAACCAGAATAACCGTCTAGAAAGCAAAAGTGTGTGTGTTTAGACAGTCTTTCTAGCATTTTGGTCGATAAAAGGCAAAGGATAATGATCTTTCCTAGTGGCTTTATTCAATTTCCTAAAATCGATTACCATCCTATAGCCAGTAATAATCCTCTCTGGGATCAATTCATCCTTATCATTAGGGACAACGGTAATGCCTCCCTTCTTAGGGACGCAATGCACCGGACTCACCCAATCACTGTGAGCAACAGGATAGATAATACCTGCTTCCAGGAGCTTTAGTATTTCTTTTCTCACTACTTCTTTCATCTTAGGATTTAATCTCCGTTGATGATCAGCAACTGGTTTGGAATCAGGATTAGTTTTAATCTTGTGCTAGCATAGAGTGGGACTAATGCCCTTAATATCATCAAGAGTATATCCAATAGTGGCACGGTGCTTCCTCGGAGTTTTTAGTAGCTTCTTTTCTTCATGCTCTGAGAGGCTAGCAATAATAATAACAGGATATATCTCATTTTCATCAAGATAAGCATACTTAAGAGTATCAGGCAACTGTTTAAGCTCGAACACTCACCCTTTGGTGGGGGTGGATCCCCAAGCACTTCAACAGGCAAGTTATTCTTAAGGATAGGATATTGTTCTAAGACAACTCTATCTATCTCATCCCTTTCATCCATATGCATATCATTTTCATGCTCAAGCAAGTATTGCTCTAGGGGATCAGTAGGAGGTACGGCAATAGAAGCTAAGGCAATAGTTTCATCCCTACTAGTCAAATCCTTTTCATGAGGTTGTCTACCAAACTTAGAGAAATTGAACTCGTGTGACACACCTTCAAAGCCAACAGTGTCAGCTTGCTTCTCACAATCAATATGAGCATTGACAGTATTGAGAAAAGGTCTGCCAAATATGATGGGACAGAAGCTATCTTGTGCGGTAGCAAGAACGAGGAAATTAGCACGATACTTCGTTTTACCACACAAGACTTCAACATCCCTAACAATTCCCACAGGGCAAATAGTATCTCTATTGGCAAGCTGAATAGTGACATCAATAGGCTCTATCTCAACAGGTGCAATCTCATCTTTGATTTCATCATATAAGGATTGAGGTATTGCACTAACATTAGCACCCACGTCACATAAGCCATGATAACAATGATCTCCTATCTTAATAGAAACAACAGGCATGCCAACAACATGCCTATGTTTGTCTCTAGCGTGAGGTTTAGCAATTCTAGCAGCATCTTCACATAAGTGAATATTATGTCCCTCAACATCGTCGGATAGAAGATCTTTGATAATAGCAATGCTAGGTTCAACTCTAATTTGCTCGGGGGGTGTAGGTGTTCTAATGTAGCCTCTAGGTATCACAATTGAAGCATTAGAATGATCCTTTATCCTAACAGGGAAATGTGGTTTCTCAATGTAAGCACTGGGAACAACACGATCATTATAGGCAATGACTCTCTCTTCAACTGGATTGGGTTTAAATACATTGACTTCTAAAGGAGGATGATATTTAAACAACTTCTCTTTGGGGAGATCAATATGAGCAGCAAATGATTCACACAATGAAGCTACTATCTCAGAATCAAGTCCATACTTAGCGCTAAAATCACTAAAGGTATTTGTTTCAACAAAGGATTTAACGTAATCAAACTTGAAATTCATACCTGACTCCTTACCTTCTTCCAGCTCCCAATCTTCAGAGTTGCGTTTAATTCTCTCCAATAAATTCCATTTGAAGTCAATACCTCTCTTCATAAAAGAACCGGTACAAGAAGTGTCAAGCATGGTGCGATCATCATGAGAAAACCAAGCATAGAAGTTCTGAATGATAATTTCTCTCGAGAGCTCATGGTTGGGGCATGAATATAACATTGATTTTAAGCCTCCCCCAAGCTTGAGCGATGCTTTCTCTGTCACGAGGCCAAAAATTATAAATATAATTCCGATCACGATGTACTAAATGCATAGGATAAAACTTTTGATGAAATTCCAATTTCAACCGATTGTAGTTCCATGATCTAGTATCATCACATAGCCTATACCATGTCAATGCCTTATCCTTGAAAGATAAAGGAAAGACCTTCTTCTTGACCTCATCCTCGGGCAAACATGCAAGCTTAAATAAACCACAAACTTCATCTACATAGATTAGATGCAAGTCTGGATGTGATGTTCCATCTCCTGTAAAAGGATTAGCCAGCAGTTTCTCAAGCATACCCGAAGGAAATTCAAAGCAAATATTTTCAGTAGGTGCAGCAGGTTGAGGAGCAACTCTTCATGCTTCCATTCGAGGTGAAGATACCCCGAACAAGCCCCTCAAAGGATTAGTATCCATAGTGACAAGTGACAATAAATTTCAGCACACTATATGAATGTTTCCTTACCAAGTTCCACTTACCAACGGCACAAGCCTCCCCGGCAACAGCGCCAAAAAAGAGTCTTGATGACCCACAAGTATAGGGGATCAATCGTAGTCCTTTCAATAAGTAAGAGTGTTGAACCCAACGAGGAGCAGAAGGATCTGAAAAGTGGTTTTCATCAAGGAAATATCTGCAAGCACTGAAATTATCGGTAACAAGTGATTGTGTGGTGAGATGATTTGTAGCAAGCAACAAGTAACAAAAGTAGCAATGGTGCATAAAATTGGCCCAATCCCTTTTGTAGCAAGGGGCAAGCCTGGACAAAGTCTTATAGGAGGAAAAATGCTCCCGAGGACACACGGGAATTTCTGTCATGCTAGTTTTCATCATGTTCATATGATTCGCGTTCGTTATTTTGATAGTTTGATATGTGGGTGCACCGGCGCTTGGGTACTGCCCTTACTTGGACAAGCATCCCACTTATGATTAACCCCTCTCGCAAGCATCCACAACTATGAACGAAGAATTAAGACAAAGTCTAACCATAGCATTAAACTAGTGGATCCAAATCAGCCCCTTACGAAGCAACGCATAAACTAGATTTTAAGCTTATGTCACTCTAGCAACCCATCATCTACTTACTACTTCCCAAGGCCTTCATCTAGGCCCAAATAATGGTGAAGTGTTATGTAGTCCACGTTCACATAACACCACTAGAGGAAAAACAACATACAACACATCAAAATATCGAACGAATACCAAATTCACATGACTACTATTAGCATGACTTATCCCATGTCCTCAGGAACAAAAGTAACTACTCACAAAGCATAATCATATTCATGACCAGAGAGGTAATGAGTAGCATCAAGGATCTGAACATAAACTCTTCCACCAAGTAATCCAATTAGCATCAACTACAAAGAGTAATCAACACTACTAGCAACCTTACAAGTACCAATCGGAGTCGCGAGACGGAGATTGGTTACAAGTGATGAACTAGGCTTTGGAGATGAGATGGTGCTGATGAAGATGATGGTGATGAGTCCCCTCCGATGAGAGGAGTGTAGGTGATGACGATGGCGAAGATTTCCCCCTCCGGGAGGGAAGTTTCCCCAGCAGGATCGTCCTGCCGGAGCTCTAGATTGGTTCTGCTCAAGTTCTACCTCGTGGCGGCGACGAATCCACGAAAAAGCTCCTCCCTGATTTTTTCTCGGACGAAACCCTTCATATAGCAGAAGAGGGGGCCAGTGGGCCAGCAGGCTGCCCACAAGCCCCCTAGGCGCGGCCAGGGGGTGGCCGCGCCTAGCAGGCTTGTGGCCACCTGCTGGCGCCCCTCTGGCGCTTCTTCGTCCCAATATTTTTTATAAATCCGGGAAAAAATCCTCGTTGATTTTTATAGCGTTTGGAATTGCGCAGAATAGGTATCTCAAACTTGCTCCACTTTAAGGCAAGAATTCCAGCTGCCGGCATTCTCCCTCTTCATGTAAACCTTGCAAAATAAGAGAGAAAAGGCATAAGTATTGTACCGTGAAGTGAAATAACAGCCCAAGAAGCAATAAATATCAACATAAAAGCATGATGCAAAATGGTCGTATCAAGCAGCACGTGGCAAAGTTGTGTCTCAAAAACCCTCAATACCTCTAGTATATATAGGAGGGAGGGAGGGAGGGAAGGAGGCAGTCACAAACCCTCAAGGTTTGGCCGAAATTGGAGATGGAGGAGTCCTACTCCAATCCTACTTGGAGTAGGATTCCACCTTCCCACTTGAAAACTCTTTCCACCTTGTGTTTTTTCCTTCTCAAACCTTATGGGCCTTAGTGGAAACTTATTCCAGCACACTAGGGGCTAGTTTATCTTTTCCCATAGCCCATGAGACCCCTTGGGGCGTGACACTCCTCCCGATGGTCCCCAGCACCCCTCCCGGCACTCCCGGTACACTACCGATGAGCCCGAAACTTTTCCGTTGACCAAAACGAGACTTCCTATATATAAATCTTTACCTCCGGACCATTCCGGAGCTCCTCCTGACGTCCTGGATCTCATCTGGGACTCCGAACAACTTTCGGTTACCAACACCAATAACTCAACTATACCGGAACGTCACCGAACCTTAAGTGTGCAGACCCTGCGGGTTCGAGAATTATGTAGACATGACACGAGACATTCCTCGGTCAATATCCAATAGCAGGACCTGGATGCCCATATTGGTCCTACATATTCTCCAAAGATCTTATTGGTTTAACCTCGGTGTCAAGGATTCATATAATCCCATATGTCATTCCCTTTGTCCTTCGGTATGTTACTTGCCCAAGATTTGATCGTCGGTATCCGCATACCTATTTCAATCTCGTTACCGGCAAGTCTCTTTACTCGTTCCGTAATACAAGATCCCATGACTTACACTTAGTCACATTGCTTGCAAGGCTCGTGTGTGATGTTGTATTACCGAGTGGGCCCCGAGATACCTCTCTGTCACACGGAGTGACAAATCCCAGTCTTGATCCATACTAACTCAACGGACACCTTCGGAGATACCTGTAGAACACCTTTATAGTCACCTAGTTATGTTGTGACGTTTGATGCACACTATGTATTCCTCCGGTGCCAGTGAGTTATATGATTTCATGGTCATAGGAACAAATACTTGACACGCAAAAAAAAATAGCAATAAAATGACACGATCAATATGCTACGTTCATAGTTTGGGTCTTGTCCATCACATGATTCTCCTAATGTTGTGATCCCGTCATCAAGTGACAACACTTGCCTATGGTCAGGAAACCTTGACCATCTTTGATCAACGAACTAGTCAACTAGAGGCTCACTAGGGATAGTGTGTTGTCTATGTATCCACACATGTATTTGAGTTTCCAATCAATACAATTCTAGCATGGATAATAAACGATTATTATGAACAAGGAAATATAATAATAACTAATTTATTATTGCCTCTAGGGCATATTTCCAACACCAAGTGCTACTCACCCGGAGGGTCTAAAAAGTGCTTTCTCATATTTTTTGATGAATCATGAATAGAATTTGTGATGATAAAAAATAGATAGATAGAGGGGGTACCTACGCATTCTTATACATCCAATTGGCCAGGAAAAATTATAGCCAAAATAGAACAACAATTGGATGTCCTTGAATGAAGAAAAATATGCATACCAACATGTGTCGGTGTCAAAACCGACGGATCTCGGGTAGGGGGTGTGAACTGTAAATCTTGGATCGATGGGTAACAGGAGACAAGGGAGATGGTGTTTACCCGGGTTTGGGCCCTCTTGATGGAGTTAAAACCCTACATCCTGCTATTGTTTATATTGATGATGGAGTACCAAGTTCAGAGTTTATCTATCTCGAGATCGGATGTCGTGGTCTAAACCCTAGGAGTAGTGAGCTTAATCTGTCCTATGAACTAAGGCCCTCTGGTTTATATAGATACCAGGGTTGCTAGGGTTACACAACGTTGGTTATACATCAAGGAGGGAACATGCCAATCACTATGTGACCATGGAGTACACGTCAAGTCTTTGGAAGAGTCCATCTTTGATACAACATCACTTTATTAATCCAAAGTCCAATAATGATAATAGAATGACCCATGAGTCCGGACCATGGAAATAGGTAAGCGGTAAGGACCCCTTAGTCCTGGACTCCCTCGGTAGCCCCCGAACTATCCTCCAATGTCGCAGTGTTTATCCATCATCTTCACGTGTCCATAGTCTTTGGCTTGCGGGGCGAGTTCTTCTCATCCCTATGTTCGGCTAACTCCAGTCCGGCTTGCACCGCATTTGTGATTGTCAAAATGTCGCCTGGCCCACAAAATTAACATTTTTTCCACAGGGTTAATCACACCCTCAATTCTCGTGCGCCAATAAGAGATAGTCAGTTCCAATAAACTTTCCACAAAAACTCCCCTATGCGGAATGGGGTAAACTAGTTATTATATAAGCCACACGTTTTTCTAGCAACACTTCCCATCCCCTCAACCATCGATAAGAACACCATAAAGTCAGAGACATGTCGAGTTCTCCAGGCTCTTCCTCGCACCCTCATGGCCCTTTCCCACGTGTCTGGGCCAGTTGTTCTATCTCATGTCTTTGTTTGCATGAACTTGAAGTGCAAGGGTATTTACCTTGCTCAAATCTGGTGCCCTCCCATTCCGGATTAACCTCCACTAACGATGAGTCTTTCGCAGAGAAATTCCCTACCCCCTGCAAGGAGGAGAAGGTATGCTTCACTCCTTTCCTCTTACGAGGTTTAGTCTTCCCTATTCATCCCCTTTTAAGGGGCTTATTTTAATTTTATGGGATTCAACTCCACCACCTCATTCCTAGATCCATCCTTCACATTTCGGGTTTTGTCACTCTTTGTGAGATGTTTATGCATTGCGAAGCCAATTTTGATCTGTGGAGGAGGTTTTTGTGCCTTGTCCCCCGAACCCAGGGAGGGACTATTTGCGAATTAGGCAGAGCCGAAGTATGGTGCATAACGGGAGCTGGATATCGTGTAGAAACCCCGAAGGAAGCCTCCAAAGAGTGGACCTTAGAGTGGTTCTATATTAAATATGTTCCTTTATTCGATCCTGTTTGGAGGGGTCCGACCGAATTTTCAACCGCTCCTATTAAGAAGCGGTTCACCTGGCGCTCGAGAAGCTCTTTTCAAGAGGACAACTCAGAGGTGAGACACTTGGTTGCCAAGGTGAAACTGTTGGCACCTTTTAAGCTTACCATTATCGACGCGATGGCTGCAGCCATAAAGCGATGTGTTCAACCCCTTCAACAACTATCCCATCCCATGAGGCAATATAATGGTTCAAGTGATGCCACTCGGTATAAGCGGGAGGGTCCGACTAGCCCAACAGTATTTGCTGTTATATTAGCCGACCTCTTCAAAGGAGAAAAAGAGGATTTCATTCGTTCGAGGACCAAGGAAGGCTACTCAAACCATAACCCCATCGAATGGGTTAGTATAGCCTTATTTTCCTAATTAATTTTTTTCTTTTATAGTGATTTTGGCTGATTGAATCCTTGAAGCTTTTTTTGAACATGAACGGAGGCGCTCGGTAGAGAAAGTTAACTGCCCTTCTCCCAAGCCAGAGAACTATGCCAAGGACGGTGATCCAGGATTCCATGATGATCTTGATGCGTCTATTTTCTAAGGACGGGTTCTTATTTAAGGCAAGGATTGACGTCTCTTAGGTTACCCTCATAGCAGACTACCCTAGGATACCTCCTTCCTCGACCATGGGTAAAAACATAACTTCTTCCCAAAAAGGGTGCCCACCCGCTACGACCGCAATTCCTACCCCAAAAGGTCGTTGGTCCACGCGCTGAACATCTTCTAATACAATGCATGTCGATGCCGTGCCAAACAACGGGAGGGCCCCTAAACATGGAGCATCCACAAGGGCTACTTCGACCGCTCCCCTGCCATGAGTTAATGAATTTACATTAATGATTATAAGAAATGTTTTTCTGATCAGTGGTAGGTATTTACAGCTATTGCCACATTTCATAGGAACTGAACACAACCGCCCTCACTCGAAGATGTCGAGAGGGTTGAAGGCAGTAATCCCAAGCCAACACATCATGTGATGGTAGGAAGTAACACGGAGGTCCCTTCTGCAAACCAGCTTCATGAGGATTCTGACGAGGTCTCGGTTACTAATTATGAGGTTGAGACCGTAACCAACCACCGTTGCCGGAAAGAATCTGTGCGCCACCCTGAATTTTCTGAACATGAGTTTAATGCCTTGCGTTTGGTGGATGCGCACCTCGGAGCTGCCCGAGCTGGACTTGAGGGAGTCGCTAACGGTATGTCAACAAGTCTTAAGGTACGTATTTAGATTTTGACAATCATGTATAAATCTAAAGCCAATAGCCACTGACCCTTAATCGTCCAGTATGATCGAATTAAGGGTCTAAACAACGTGTGGACATGTTTTTCAGGTCACGATGGATGAAAATAAAAAGTTGTCCGAAGACCTTGGAATGCACCGAACACAACTCGAGGCTGCGAAGGACAAACTAGAGGAAGTGAAAAGGTTCACAAGGGAAGCACATGGTGAGAAATTTACTTTCAAAAGTTCACAATTACACTGTTATCTTTCTTAAGTAAGTATACTTTCTAGTAGCCGAGTCCACGTGTCAGTTGATAAAAGATCTAGAAGCGACCAAAGAATCAAAAAGATATATCGAATCTCATCACGATGTCGGTTGTCGATTATTATTCTGGGGTATTGATGAAAAGAAAAGACTTGAGGTAGCAAACCAAGAAAATGCCAGTCAGATTGAGAGTTTAAAGACTCAACTAGAACACGCCACCAAAGATAACAAATGATTGAAGGGTGATATGTCGTGTAAGTAATACTACGAACTTGTAGAGTATACGATCTTAAATTGACAAATATAGCATTTTCCATTGTAGCTCTCCTAACTGGGTGCCCCAAAGAGGAAGCCAACTCATTTGGTGGTAACCTTCTAAAGTAATTGTCCATAGTACCTGAACAAGGGAGAAAGGCGATGAAGAGCATGTTGAAGGCACTATGGTTGACCGAGAATCCCCGGAAGAGATGGCTGAACTAGCTGATCATTTCAAAGGGGCTCGATGCTGGTTTGAATTATGGAAAACATCAGCCTACTAGGAGGGTGCTCGGGAGGCATGGGCAATTGTGAAGAATAGGTTCACAAAACTTGACCCCAAGCAATTGGCTCAAGTTGGGACGGTAGGGCCCAATGGTCAGGAGGTACCTCTCCACTTGGTTTACAATCATGTGATTACTGTCGCATGCCTGTCGCAACAAGATTGTCTCATGGAAGCAGTAATAGATAAATAGATCAGCGGCCAGATGTGAGATTTTATGTAACTAAGTACTTTTAGATTACTTTTTCCTCCGCCTGATTTGTAAACACTGTCGTAACCGGTCATCTGCTTCTGCCTCCTTTGATAATAATCAGGGAGTGTTCCATACTTTGTAGCCTGTAATAATACAGAAACAGTTTGGAGAACCAAGCAATCCGGCCATATGGTGATAACACACATATCGTGATCGTGGAGATATGTTATATTACTTTCATTGTGTAAGAAATATCTTCCCAAGAAAATAGTTCCTTTATGGGTTCCTTTCTTCGGGTTTCTATGCTAAAGTAGATATGATAACTGAATGTTCGATGTATGCGGATGATGGTTATATTGGGAAAATTAATCCCTCGTGACTAGCACCTAATTATTTTCACTTCCCTTGTGCCCGACCGATTATGTCATTAAGAACCCTAGCTTTGAGCTTCGCCCGTCTAAGGTACGTATCGGGATAACTCGATCGTAACAATCACACAGGTGTGAAAGCACAATTGCTTTGTAAGGTGGTTTTGGTAATTAATCACAACATTTGTGTCATTGAACTAATGATCTTATCTAAGTATTTTTCAAAAAATTCAAAGATGCATTGGCTAAGGATATTCAGGAGAACCCCTTGATGCAAGGAAATGGATAGAATTGTCCAAGCTTCAAGCTACAATACTCTACATTATATATTTTTGATAAATCACATTTGAGTCCACAGAAAAGCCAATACTATTAAAAGGGGGTGAGGTATCGATGATGAATTGGTTGCTCAAGTGCTTAGAGATAGCCATAAAAAATACTTAGCCATTCTCCCAAACCATTCTTTGTCCAAAGCCTAAACATGACAATCTGGGCCACCAATATATTTCCACTTGGCCCCACCGATTTTCCAGAGACAGAACCTATGCCAAACCCTAGAATCTCGGTACCACCAACGTTCCATTCGGTGCCACCAAAAATCAGTGACAATTTTTTGTTTAGTCTTTTTCAAGAATAGGAAATTCCAAGTCTTGGAATCGATCACACCGAGATTTGGAAACTTCACTAGGTCACCATATAGGTACCACCGAGATTCCTATATTGGTCTCACCGAGATTTCAAAAGTTGCCACATTTTGTGCAAATCGGTGCCACCGAGGTTCAATTCAGTTTCACTGAGTTGAGCAATAACGTTGTAACTGTTGGATTTTGGGAGATGCCTATATATATACCCATCCACCACCTCTCATTCGCATAGGAAGCACTCAGAACAAACGTACACTCGCCAGATCCATTTTTCCGAGAGAGAGACACCTAGTCATGTGTTAAGATCAAGATATTTGAATCCATCCAATTGAAACTTGATCTCTAGCCTCCCCAAGTTGCTTTCCACCCAATCAATCTCTTCTACCCATGTCAAATCTGTGAGAGAGTGATTGAGTGTTGAGGAGACTATCTTTTAAAGCACAAGATCAAGGAGTTCATCGTACTACCGCGTCTATTACCTTTTGGAGGCTGGTGCCTCCTAGATTGGTTAGGTGTCACTTGGGAGCCTCGTACTTCATGTTGTGGAGTTGAACCAAGAAGTTTGTAAGAGCAAGGAGATTGCCTACTTCATGAAGATCTACCCCGAGTAAGGCTAGTTATTCCTGTGTGGACGTAAGCCATGGTGGAATATACAAGGTCGCTTCTTCATGGACCCCATGTGGATGGAGCCCTCCGTGGACTCTCGCAGCCGTTACCCTGAGCGGGGTGAAGCCTCCTCTAACGTGGACATACGATAGCTCCACTTATCAGAACCATGCCAAAAATCGTCGTGCCAACCTTTATGTTTGATCTTCTTATCCCTACCCTCTACTGACTTATGCAGGTCATTACTTTCTGCTGGAATACTCTTAGACTTGCATGTGTAGGGTGTTCTTGACTTACAACAATTGCTAAAACTTGCACACAACTAAAATTTGGAAAAGGCTAAGTTTTTATTTGGTCAAGTAGTCTAATCACCCCCCTCTAGACATACATCGGATCCTACAAGTGGTATGAGGGCTTTGGTCTCCATTGCATTCGTTTCACAACCTAGGAGAGTATGGCATGTAGTGAGGGAATTTTCACCGTAGAGGTCCATATTTTGATGGTACAAACTTTGGTAGTTGGAAGCATAAGATCAAAATGAATATTCTTGGTCATAACCCTGCTGTTTGGGTTGTTGTTTGTGTTGGTTTGCAAGGTGAACTCTTTGGTGACGAAAAGGAACCAGATCACGAATCAACTGTGAAAGAATTGAAGATGTTGCAATATAACGCTCAAGCATGCGACATTGTGTTCAACTACCTATGCCCTCAAGAGTTCAACAAGATCGGCCATCTTGAGAATGCCAAGGAAATTTGGGACACTTTGTTGATATGCACGAAGGTACCGAATTTATTAGGGAATCTAAGTGGGATGTGCTACAAAGTCGGCTTGACAAGTTCAAGATGAAGGATGGTGAAGGAGTCGGTGAGATGTACTCTAGGATAGCTCTCATCACAAATGAGATTGCCGGATTAGGAAGCGAAGAGATGAACGACAAATTCACCATCAAGAAGATACCTAGAGCCTTGGATGGAAAGTACAACACCATGTGCACATTGATCCAAATGAGGCCAAACTACAAATATCTCAAGCCAACGGAAGTCACTGGAAGGATTGTCGCTCATGAAATGTCACTCAAGGACGAAGGAGAGCTGCATAAAAGTCAAGTGGTTCTTACAAAGCTTTAACTAATGCTTCCACTACTTAAAATAACAACCATGTTACCAATCAAGATATAAGCCTCATGGTGAATAAATTCAACAAGTTCTAGACTGATATATGAAAGGTTGCACACGAGCTGAAACATTTTTGAAGTGGTGGGGATTGAATACGAATGTTGCACCCGTCGGCTGCTGGCTGCTTGCATCATCTCCCGCCTTTTAATTTCGTTTTCTGTCGCGGCCTATTCTGCTCCTTCTCTTGTGCCTGTAAAAGACACCAGACCAATACCTTCCTCACGCCATCCAGTTCAAAAGTTGTGAGCTACTGCTAGGCTCTTTCCCATCTTGGGTTGCGGCGAGCACCGCACTTAGGGACAGTAGGCCTCTGAAACTTCACCTCTTTGAGTCTTGTACGGGAGAAGGGTGATAAGGTTTTTGAAGAGCGTTCTGCACGAATACTGACATCTTCATCATGGACGCCACGAACGCCCACGACTACTTCCCTAACGACGACTTCTTCCGTGACGTCGTCAACCTATTCGACGACATGGGCAACAACAACGTCAACGCCAACACCAACGCTAATGCTACTATCGCTGCTCAGTATGTGTTTGTGTGTTTTCTCTTTGAGATCCTACTAGAATTTCTTGGCCTAGTATCTGTTCTAGATTGTTTGTGTTCTAGCACAAATGTTCAAATGATAGTTGATTCATCTACCATAGTTTGTCTACCTAGTCTTGCCTCTCTATGCCCTATTTTCCTCAAGTTTGCATGACTAGTCTTGTTATTGTTACAATGATCATGTTTTATCTACTATTTATTTTTATTAAATTATTCTGTAAATTGCTCATATTTCCAACGCTACCATCTATATTCATGATGTTTAGGTTATTTTTTGCATCAGTTATCATATAACGCTCACTTGTTTTGCGTTTGTTCTGCTAATTGATTACTTTCCCCTCTTGTGCTGTAAACATAAATATGAATTCTTTGTTGTACACTACCTTTATGAATGGAGGGTGGGGGGGGGGGGGGGGGCTGGTGTATACGGTGTAGCAATCCTTTGAATTACTAACCTCCTTAGAAAAAAAAGGCCTAGGAGAACTACAATTTTTTGCATGAAGTAAACCCTCTTGCACGGGTGTGATTGGATCATGGGCCCCGCATGACAGTATCGGAACAAATTCCATTAAAACAATTTATTAAAAAGGCATTTTGTTTCATTTATTCCGAAAATTACTTAGCTCGCTAGGAATAGAGGCCTAGCCAAGCTCCAAAGTTTTCCTCGAAGTGAACTCCGCCTTTAAGGATCTAGTTGGATCATGGGTCCCACATGATAGTATGAGGACGGATGATTTATTAGAACACTTTTATGAATTTCCACAAATGTCCACAAATTTTACAAAACGGTCGTGAATGTGAACGAAGTTTCTAGATTCATAAATTATTTACGGTCATGAAAATTACATTCAGTGTTCTATAAAAATCACGAGTTTTATAATTGTTCATAATATTTTTTAAAATGTTCATGATTTTCAAATATTTTTCACGGATTTAAAAACATTAATTTAAAAAAAATCACGAAAGTGAAAAGTGCTCAGAATTTTGAAGTAAACATTTATGAATAAAGATATTTAAACATTTAATTATGTTCCTGTATTTCATATCCATTTTTAGGCAATTCAAAATAGATTCATAAACTTGAAAAATATTTATGAATTAAAAAAATAAAAGAAAACAAGCTCCCTAGGAATAGAGGCCGAGCTCCAAACTTATTTCATCGAAGTGGACTCCGGTTGTAAGGGTCTGGTCGGGTCATGGGTTCCAGATGATAGTATCATGACCAAAATTCTTATAAAAACTTGTCATTTAAAAAAAATCATGGATATGAAAATATATTCTTGGTTTCAAAATTGTGCTCAAGTTTTCATGACCTTTTTATAATGCTCTCAAATATTAAATAATTTCCATGGACTTAAATAAGATTTGTAAATTTAAAATCATGGATTATAAAAAAAATCCTAGTCCATGGAAAATATTGATGGATCTAATAAAGTTGAATAATTTACATTTTGTTACTAATTCCTTAAAAATAAAATATGAAAGACATTTACGAGTTAAAAAATAAAAAATAAACAGAAAATAGGACACGGAAAAGAAAACTACGAGAGAAAAATGTACTTCCCAAAACTAGAAGGACCAGCCTACATGGCCAACCCAATAATGTCTGTCAAGGTCCACGTTTGCTCGGCCACCCCCACGGTATACGCAACATGTGAATTGCCACAATTACTCTTGAAAGGAAACAGAATTAATTTCAAAATCGAAGAATAGCACGGTGAAGCACGTGTTACCCTCTAATGTTATAGATGGCCCGTGGCTTTTGGCAAGTGCTCAAGCTCTTCCCCAAGTGTCCTTTGCACAAGATATATTTGCTTCTTTTGATGCTTTATTATGCATGGGGTGCAAGTGTGCTTTAAAATCGTCTGGAGTACTTTTAGCGTTAGTGTGGCGCTCATATATAAGTAAAAAAAGAAATGGTATCATGTCCAACGGTAACAAAACATACGTACCATCAATAGTAGTATATAAGTATTATATACTATGCTAACTAACTACATATGAAGTTTGAGATAATTGTTGAATTCTTGGCTAGCTGAATTCAGCTATACCAAAGGATACCCCGCGCGTTGCTAACGGAATTAGTTGATGAAAATTTGGGTTCACAACATGAGAACTAAAATTTAAGATATATATGACTTATTAGATTATGTATAGTTGTAACGATATTAGTAGAATAATTGAACGAAAAAGATCTTTACATGCATGGTTTAATGGTGTAGTGGGTCTCTTCCCGCACATGATTGCATTTTGTGGTGTTCTTATGTCATCCATAATTACATGATGAGGTGACATGTTTGTATGTTGAGATAAATAAATTAGTAGGAGTAACTTTCTTAGGTATATAGAATATGAAGCTCGACTATGCCATTAATCATATAGTGTATAAGTATTATGCTAGCTATCTAAACACCTACACATCACAATCTAATTACTCACACATGCACGGTTTTCTTTCTTCTCTTCTTTGTCTCTTCATTTTCTTTGCTTCTTCCTCAACTTCACTTATCTTCCTTTCTTTTCATCCTTTGTGTGTGTTTCTTTTTCTCTCTCTCTCTCTCTTTTCTTGTTTCCTTCTCGGGATTCACTATTCTCATTCTTTTGCATAGGTTTTTGGGTTTTAATTTTCTGTTTTTCTAATTTCCTTTTTCGGTTTTGCTGGTTTTTTGGGTTTTCTTTGTTTATTTTCATTTCATCGGTTTCTTTTTTTCTCAAAACATGTGAACTTTTTTTGGATACACATTCAACATTTTTCGTATATATCATTATTATTATTTGTTTAACGCATGTAAAATAACTATTTACGTATGTACATGCATGTACATTTTAGGTATATATCACAAGCATGTTCTTATACACCTTTAACAACTTTGATACACATGATAATTATTTCCCAAATATATGTGTTGATGTCAATTGTTTTCATACACATTATACATTATAGGTATATATCTGAAACATTTTTTATGTAGGTTTATCATTTTTCATATAAATGATTAACAGTTTTTTAATATATGTTTTGAAATCTATTTTTTTCTTACCAACCATACATTTTTCTTATTCATACAAAATCCTTATAAAAAATGGTTTCCAATTTTCAAATAAAATATGTATTTTTGTGCAATGCTATCGTCATTTCGTAATTACACTAACAAAAGTTCTTCACCGCGTTAACATTTTTCAAATTATGATTTACAAAATAAATTGAAGTTTTAAAATATATGTATTTAGAAAACATAAGAAATGAAAACGGGAAAAACGAACACTGGACTGAAAGAAATGAATCATAAGCTACACTTGTTTTGTTACTGGACCGGTATAACTAAGACATAGTCGCGCCATGTGCAGCCATGTACGTTTTGGAGGGCTTGATTTCACCTTTGATTTTGATATTTGGCCTGCCCAAATTATAGGCACGAGGCCATGCATAATTATAAGTTAATGGAATCACTAATTAATAATTATTCCTTGCAAAGATCACTAACCACCTTCTTGTGTGCGACTTGTCGTAATCTAGAAAATTCTTTTTCCCCTTTTTGTTGACTAATTTATTCAAAATATCGTATCTATTGAACCATGCATCAAAATACCCAAACCATTTTCACTGTTGGAGTTATCTCATCAAGATCTTAAGAACTAGATCCATGTTAATAGTTTTCAACCAAAAAGAAATCAGAAAAACCTGGAAAAAAAAAAGAAAAATAAAAAATAAAATAAGAGCAATAAAAAAAGACTAAAAGTACATAAGGAAAAAACTGGAGCCCGGGAGCCCTTTCACTTTATTTATGGAAGCACATGCAATGCTTTCCCTTTTTTATGGAAGCACATGCAATGCTTTCCCTTTTTGGGGGGCAAACACTCTCTATGCTTTCAAAGAAGCAAGCCCATGTTTTGGAGCTATGCTTCTTGCGGAAGCATTTCTCAAAGAAGCACAACCGCACATTTTTCTTTTCAAGAAACGAACTATACTTCTTGTGAAAACATATGTTGTGTTTCTTAAGGACGCAAGTATGTGTTGTTGGAGAACGTTGCATGGAAAAAAACAATTTTGCTACGCACACATAAGATTTATCCATGGTGATGACCATCCACAGAAGGAGAGATCAGATCCACATACCCTTGTAGATCGCTAGCGGGAAGCGTCAAGAAATGTGGTTGATGTAGTCAAATGTCTTGTGATCCAAATCGCAAGCCGTCCCGCGATCCAATCACAAACTAGTGTCGAACGGACGACACCTCCGCGATCAGCACATGTGGAGCTCGATGACGATATGCGCCTTCTTGATCCAGCAAGAGAGACGAAGAGGTAGCTAAATTCTCCAACAGCACGACAGCGTGGCGGTGATGATGGTGGAGCTACTCCGGCAAGGCTTCGTCGTGCACTTCCGAAATAACCTACAGGGTGTCACAAAGTAGTGGAGGGAGATGGGCTGCACCGTGGCTTGAGGTGCGGCTAGCCTCTCTACCCTCCACTATATATAGGAGGGAGGGAGGGGTGGTGCCCTAGGGAAAACCCCTAGGGTTCGGCCGGCGCACCAAGGAGGAGGAGGACTCCTCCTCCAATTCGGATTGGTGGAGGTGGACTCTCCTTCTTGGTCGACTCCTTCCCCTCTTGCACTTGGCCGAATAGGCCCACTTGGGCAGGCCGCCCAGCCCACTAGGGGCTGGTGCGCCACATTCAGGCCTATTTGGTCCCCCTCCTGGTGGGTGGCCCCTCCCGGTGGAAACCCAGAACCCATTCATCACTTCCGGTACTTTACCTGTAATGCCCGAAATATTTCCGGGATCCAAATACACCCTTCCTATATATCAATCTTCATCTCCGGACCATTCTGGAACTCCTCGTGACGTACAGGATTTCATCCGGGACTTCGAACAATATTCGGTAACCAACATACATAATTTAACTATACCGAAATGTCACCGAACCTTAAGTGTGCACACCGTGCGGGTTCGAGAACTATGTAGACATGACCGAGACACTCTCCAGTCAATAACCAATAGCGGGACCTAGATGTTCATATTGGCTCCTGTTGGGTTACGTAGCACAAATTCAAAATTTTCCTACGCCATATTCAGATATTCCTATGGAGAGACCAGCAACGAGAGAGGGGAGAGTGCATCTTCATACCTTTGAAGATCTCTAAGAGGAAGCGTTGCTAGAACGCGGTTGATGGAGTCGTACTCGTGGCGATTCAGATTGCGGTGTGATTCCGATCTAGTGCCGAACCACGACACCTCCGCGTTCAACACACGTGCAGCCCGATGACGTCTCCTGCACCTTGAGCCAGCAAGGAGGAGGGAGAGGTTGAGGAAGATCTCCGACAGCACGATGGCGTGGTGTCAATGGAGAGACAAGGTCTCCCGGCAGGGCTTCGCCAAGCACCGTGGGAGAGGAAGAAGAAGAAGAGCAGGGTTGCGCCGAGAGAGAGATGGAAAAACCGTGTCTCCAATGGCCAAACCCCCCGCTATATATAGGGGGAAGGGAGGGTGGCGCCCCCTTTAGGGTTTCCCCTTGAGGGGCGCGGGCGAAAGCCCTAGATGGGGGAGGGGTGGCGGCCAGGAGGGGAGGAGGGGTTGGCGCACCCCCTGGTGGGCCTTAGGCCCACCTGCGCTAGGCCCCCTTCCCCTTCTTAGGCGGCATGGGCCAGGTGTGGGGGCGCACCAGCCCATCCACGGGCTGGTTCCCTCTCACACTTGGCTCATGTAGCCTCCTGGGGCTGGTGGCCCCTCCCGGTGGGCCTCCGGAACCCTTTCGGTGGTCCCGGTACTTTGCCGGTGGTGCCCGAAACATTTCCGGCGTCCAAACCCATCCATCATATATATCAATCTTTACCTCCGGACCATTCCGGAGCTCCTCGTGACGTCCGGGAACTCATCCGAGACTCCAAACAACCTTTGGTAACCTCGTATAACAATTCCCTATAACCCTATAGTCATCGAACCTTAAGTGTTTAGACCCTACGGGTTCGGGAGGCATGCAGACATGACCGTGACTTCTCTCCGGCCAATAACCATCAGCGGAGTCTGGATACCCATGGTGGCTCCCACATGTTCCACGATGATCACATCGGATGAACCACGATGTCAAGGATTCAATCAATCCCATATACAATTCCCTTTGTCTTTCGGTATAGAACTTGCCCGAGATTCGATCGTCGTTATACCTATACCTTGTTCAATCTCGTTACCGGTAAGTCTATTTACTCATTCCGTAGCACGTCATCCTGTGACTAACTCCTTAGTCACATTGAGCTCATGATGATGTTCTACCGAGTGGGCCCAAAGATACCTCTCCGTCACATGGAGTGACAAATCCCGATCTCGATTCGTACCAACCCAACAGACACTTTCAGAGATACCCGTAGTGCACCTTTATAGTCACCAAGTTATGTTGTGACGTTTGATACACCCAAATTAAGAACTCCTACGATATCCGGGAGTTGCACAATCTCACGGTCGAAGGAAAAGACACTTGACATTAGAAAAGCTTTAGCATAAGAACAACACGATCTAGTGCTATGCTTAGGATTGGGTCTTGTCCATCACATCATTCTCCCAATGATGTGATCCCGTTATCAATGACATCTAATGTCCATGATCAGGAAACCATGATCATCTATTGATCAATGAGCTAGCCAACTAGAGGCTTGCTAGGGACACATTGTGATCTATTTATTCACAAATGTATTACTGTTTCCTCTTAATACAAGTATAGCATGAACAATAGACGATTATCATGAACAAGGAAATATGATAATAACCATTTCATTATTGCCTGTAGGGCATATTTCCAACAGTCTCCCACTTGTACTAGAGTAAATAATCTAGTTACATTGTGATGTATCGAACACCCATAGCATTGTGGTGTTGATCACGTTTTGCTCGAGGAATAGGTTTAGTCAATGGGTCTGCAATATTGAGATCCGTGTGCACTTTACAAATATCTATTACTCCTCTCTGGACCTGGTCCTGGATGGAGTTGTAGCGGCGTTGGATGTGTTTGGTCTTTCGGTGAAATCTGGGCTCCTTGGCTATGGCAATGGCTCCAGTGTTATCACACAAGGTGTCATCGGACCCGACGCGCTTGGAACCACTCCAAGGTCGGTGATGAGCTCCTTCATCCAAATCCCTTCATGAGCCGCTTCTGAAGCAGCTATGTACTCCGCTTCACATGTAGATGCTGCCACGACGCCTTGCTTGCTACTGCACCAGCTCACTTCCCCGCCATTCAAAACATACACATATCCAGGGTGTGACTTAGAGTCATCCGGATCTTTGTCGAAGCTAGCGTCGGCGTAACCCTTTGCCATAGATTTATAAAAACTTGTCATTTAAAAAAAATCATGGATATGAAAATATATTCTTGGTTTCAAAATTGTGCTCAAGTTTTCATGACCTTTTTATAATGCTCTCAAATATTAAATAATTTCCATGGACTTAAATAAGATTTGTAAATTTAAAATCATGGATTATAAAAAAAATCCTAGTCCATGGAAAATATTGATGGATCTAATAAAGTTGAATAATTTACATTTTGTTACTAATTCCTTAAAAATAAAATATGAAAGACATTTACGAGTTAAAAAATAAAAAATAAACAGAAAATAGGACACGGAAAAGAAAACTGTGAGAGAAAAATGTACTTCCCAAAACTAGAAGGACCAGCCTACATGGCCAACCCAATAATGTCTGTCAAGGTCCACGTTTGCTCGGCCACCCCCACGGTATACGCAACATGTGAATTGCCACAATTACTCTTGAAAGGAAACAGAATTAATTTCAAAATCGAAGAATAGCACGGTGAAGCACGTGTTACCCTCTAATGTTATAGATGGCCCGTGGCTTTTGGCAAGTGCTCAAGCTCTTCCCCAAGTGTCCTTTGCACAAGATATATTTGCTTCTTTTGATGCTTTATTATGCATGGGGTGCAAGTGTGCTTTAAAATCGTCTGGAGTACTTTTAGCGTTAGTGTGGCGCTCATATATAAGTAAAAAAAGAAATGGTATCATGTCCAACGGTAACAAAACATACGTACCATCAATAGTAGTATATAAGTATTATATACTATGCTAACTAACTACATATGAAGTTTGAGATAATTGTTGAATTCTTGGCTAGCTGAATTCAGCTATACCAAAGGATACCCCGCGTGTTGCTAACGGAATTAGTTGATGAAAATTTGGGTTCACAACATGAGAACTAAAATTTAAGATATATATGACTTATTAGATTATGTATAGTTGTAACGATATTAGTAGAATAATTGAACGAAAAAGATCTTTACATGCATGGTTTAATGGTGTAGTGGGTCTCTTCCCGCACATGATTGCATTTTGTGGTGTTCTTATGTCATCCATAATTACATGATGAGGTGACATGTTTGTATGTTGAGATAAATAAATTAGTAGGAGTAACTTTCTTAGGTATATAGAATATGAAGCTCGACTATGCCATTAATCATATAGTGTATAAGTATTATGCTAGCTATCTAAACACCTACACATCACAATCTAATTACTCACACATGCACGGTTTTCTTTCTTCTCTTCTTTGTCTCTTCATTTTCTTTGCTTCTTCCTCAACTTCACTTATCTTCCTTTCTTTTCATCCTTTGTGTGTGTTTCTTTTTCTCTCTCTCTCTCTCTTTTCTTGTTTCCTTCTCGGGATTCACTATTCTCATTCTTTTGCATAGGTTTTTGGGTTTTAATTTTCTGTTTTTCTAATTTCCTTTTTCGGTTTTGCTGGTTTTTTGGGTTTTCTTTGTTTATTTTCATTTCATCGGTTTCTTTTTTTCTCAAAACATGTGAACTTTTTTTGGATACACATTCAACATTTTTCGTATATATCATTATTATTATTTGTTTAACGCATGTAAAATAACTATTTACGTATGTACATGCATGTACATTTTAGGTATATATCACAAGCATGTTCTTATACACCTTTAACAACTTTGATACACATGATAATTATTTCCCAAATATATGTGTTGATGTCAATTGTTTTCATACACATTATACATTATAGGTATATATCTGAAACATTTTTTATGTAGGTTTATCATTTTTCATATAAATGATTAACAGTTTTTTAATATATGTTTTGAAATCTATTTTTTTCTTACCAACCATACATTTTTCTTATTCATACAAAATCCTTATAAAAAATGGTTTCCAATTTTCAAATAAAATATGTATTTTTGTGCAATGCTATCGTCATTTCGTAATTACACTAACAAAAGTTCTTCACCGCGTTAACATTTTTCAAATTATGATTTACAAAATAAATTGAAGTTTTAAAATATATGTATTTAGAAAACATAAGAAATGAAAACGGGAAAAACGAACACTGGACTGAAAGAAATGAATCATAAGCTACACTTGTTTTGTTACTGGACCGGTATAACTAAGACATAGTCGCGCCATGTGCAGCCATGTACGTTTTGGAGGGCTTGATTTCACCTTTGATTTTGATATTTGGCCTGCCCAAATTATAGGCACGAGGCCATGCATAATTATAAGTTAATGGAATCACTAATTAATAATTATTCCTTGCAAAGATCACTAACCACCTTCTTGTGTGCGACTTGTCGTAATCTAGAAAATTCTTTTTCCCCTTTTTGTTGACTAATTTATTCAAAATATCGTATCTATTGAACCATGCATCAAAATACCCAAACCATTTTCACTGTTGGAGTTATCTCATCAAGATCTTAAGAACTAGATCCATGTTAATAGTTTTCAACCAAAAAGAAATCAGAAAAACCTGGAAAAAAAAAAGAAAAATAAAAAATAAAATAAGAGCAATAAAAAAAGACTAAAAGTACATAAGGAAAAAACTGGAGCCCGGGAGCCCTTTCACTTTATTTATGGAAGCACATGCAATGCTTTCCCTTTTTTATGGAAGCACATGCAATGCTTTCCCTTTTTGGGGGGCAAACACTCTCTATGCTTTCAAAGAAGCAAGCCCATGTTTTGGAGCTATGCTTCTTGCGGAAGCATTTCTCAAAGAAGCACAACCGCACATTTTTCTTTTCAAGAAACGAACTATACTTCTTGTGAAAACATATGTTGTGTTTCTTAAGGACGCAAGTATGTGTTGTTGGAGAACGTTGCATGGAAAAAAACAATTTTGCTACGCACACATAAGATTTATCCATGGTGATGACCATCCACAGAAGGAGAGATCAGATCCACATACCCTTGTAGATCGCTAGCGGGAAGCGTCAAGAAATGTGGTTGATGTAGTCAAATGTCTTGTGATCCAAATCGCAAGCCGTCCCGCGATCCAATCACAAACTAGTGTCGAACGGACGACACCTCCGCGATCAGCACATGTGGAGCTCGATGACGATATGCGCCTTCTTGATCCAGCAAGAGAGACGAAGAGGTAGCTAAATTCTCCAACAGCACGACAGCGTGGCGGTGATGATGGTGGAGCTACTCCGGCAAGGCTTCGTCGTGCACTTCCGAAATAACCTACAGGGTGTCACAAAGTAGTGGAGGGAGATGGGCTGCACCGTGGCTTGAGGTGCGGCTAGCCTCTCTACCCTCCACTATATATAGGAGGGAGGGAGGGGTGGTGCCCTAGGGAAAACCCCTAGGGTTCGGCCGGCGCACCAAGGAGGAGGAGGACTCCTCCTCCAATTCGGATTGGTGGAGGTGGACTCTCCTTCTTGGTCGACTCCTTCCCCTCTTGCACTTGGCCGAATAGGCCCACTTGGGCAGGCCGCCCAGCCCACTAGGGGCTGGTGCGCCACATTCAGGCCTATTTGGTCCCCCTCCTGGTGGGTGGCCCCTCCCGGTGGAAACCCAGAACCCATTCATCACTTCCGGTACTTTACCTGTAATGCCCGAAATATTTCCGGGATCCAAATACACCCTTCCTATATATCAATCTTCATCTCCGGACCATTCTGGAACTCCTCGTGACGTACAGGATTTCATCCGGGACTTCGAACAATATTCGGTAACCAACATACATAATTTAACTATACCGAAATGTCACCGAACCTTAAGTGTGCACACCGTGCGGGTTCGAGAACTATGTAGACATGACCGAGACACTCTCCAGTCAATAACCAATAGCGGGACCTAGATGTTCATATTGGCTCCTGTTGGGTTACGTAGCACAAATTCAAAATTTTCCTACGCCATATTCAGATATTCCTATGGAGAGACCAGCAACGAGAGAGGGGAGAGTGCATCTTCATACCTTTGAAGATCTCTAAGAGGAAGCGTTGCTAGAACGCGGTTGATGGAGTCGTACTCGTGGCGATTCAGATTGCGGTGTGATTCCGATCTAGTGCCGAACCACGACACCTCCGCGTTCAACACACGTGCAGCCCGATGACGTCTCCTGCACCTTGAGCCAGCAAGGAGGAGGGAGAGGTTGAGGAAGATCTCCGACAGCACGATGGCGTGGTGTCAATGGAGAGACAAGGTCTCCCGGCAGGGCTTCGCCAAGCACCGTGGGAGAGGAAGAAGAAGAAGAGCAGGGTTGCGCCGAGAGAGAGATGGAAAAACCGTGTCTCCAATGGCCAAACCCCCCGCTATATATAGGGGGAAGGGAGGGTGGCGCCCCCTTTAGGGTTTCCCCTTGAGGGGCGCGGGCGAAAGCCCTAGATGGGGGAGGGGTGGCGGCCAGGAGGGGAGGAGGGGTTGGCGCACCCCCTGGTGGGCCTTAGGCCCACCTGCGCTAGGCCCCCTTCCCCTTCTTAGGCGGCATGGGCCAGGTGTGGGGGCGCACCAGCCCATCCACGGGCTGGTTCCCTCTCACACTTGGCTCATGTAGCCTCCTGGGGCTGGTGGCCCCTCCCGGTGGGCCTCCGGAACCCTTTCGGTGGTCCCGGTACTTTGCCGGTGGTGCCCGAAACATTTCCGGCGTCCAAACCCATCCATCATATATATCAATCTTTACCTCCGGACCATTCCGGAGCTCCTCGTGACGTCCGTGAACTCATCCGAGACTCCAAACAACCTTTGGTAACCTCGTATAACAATTCCCTATAACCCTATAGTCATCGAACCTTAAGTGTTTAGACCCTACGGGTTCGGGAGGCATGCAGACATGACCGTGACTTCTCTCCGGCCAATAACCATCAGCGGAGTCTGGATACCCATGGTGGCTCCCACATGTTCCACGATGATCACATCGGATGAACCACGATGTCAAGGATTCAATCAATCCCATATACAATTCCCTTTGTCTTTCGGTATAGAACTTGCCCGAGATTCGATCGTCGTTATACCTATACCTTGTTCAATCTCGTTACCGGTAAGTCTCTTTACTCATTCCGTAGCACGTCATCCTGTGACTAACTCCTTAGTCACATTGAGCTCATGATGATGTTCTACCGAGTGGGCCCAAAGATACCTCTCCGTCACATGGAGTGACAAATCCCGATCTCGATTCGTACCAACCCAACAGACACTTTCAGAGATACCCGTAGTGCACCTTTATAGTCACCAAGTTATGTTGTGACGTTTGATACACCCAAATTAAGAACTCCTACGATATCCGGGAGTTGCACAATCTCACGGTCGAAGGAAAAGACACTTGACATTAGAAAAGCTTTAGCATAAGAACAACACGATCTAGTGCTATGCTTAGGATTGGGTCTTGTCCATCACATCATTCTCCCAATGATGTGATCCCGTTATCAATGACATCTAATGTCCATGATCAGGAAACCATGATCATCTATTGATCAATGAGCTAGCCAACTAGAGGCTTGCTAGGGACACATTGTGATCTATTTATTCACAAATGTATTACTGTTTCCTCTTAATACAAGTATAGCATGAACAATAGACGATTATCATGAACAAGGAAATATGATAATAACCATTTCATTATTGCCTGTAGGGCATATTTCCAACAGTCTCCCACTTGTACTAGAGTAAATAATTTAGTTACATTGTGATGTATCGAACACCCATAGCATTGTGGTGTTGATCACGTTTTGCTCGAGGAATAGGTTTAGTCAATGGGTCTGCAATATTGAGATCCGTGTGCACTTTACAAATATCTATTACTCCTCTCTGGACCTGGTCCTGGATGGAGTTGTAGCGGCGTTGGATGTGTTTGGTCTTTCGGTGAAATCTGGGCTCCTTGGCTATGGCAATGGCTCCAGTGTTATCACACAAGGTGTCATCGGACCCGACGCGCTTGGAACCACTCCAAGGTCGGTGATGAGCTCCTTCATCCAAATCCCTTCATGAGCCGCTTCTGAAGCAGCTATGTACTCCGCTTCACATGTAGATGCTGCCACGACGCCTTGCTTGCTACTGCACCAGCTCACTTCCCCGCCATTCAAAACATACACATATCCAGGGTGTGACTTAGAGTCATCCGGATCTTTGTCGAAGCTAGCGTCGGCGTAACCCTTTACGACGAGCTCTTCATCACCTCCATAAACAAGAAACATCTCCTTAGTCCTTCTCAGGTACTTAAGGATATTCTTGACCGCTGTCCACTGTTCCATACCGGGATCACTTTGGTACCTCCCTACCAAACTTATGGCAAGGTTTATATCAGGTCTGGTACATAGCATGGCATAAATTAGAGAGCCTACGGCTGAAGCGTAGGGGACAGTACTCATCTTCTCTCTATCTGCTGACGTGGTCGGTGACTGAGTCTTACTCAAGCTCATACCTTGCAAAACTGGCAAGAACCCCTTCTTTGAGTTTTCCATATTGAACTTCATCAATATCTTGTCAAGGTATGTACTTTGCGAAAGACCTATGAGGCGTCTCGATCTATCTCTATAGATCTTGATGCCTAATATGTATGCAGCTTCTCCAAGGTCCTTCATTGAAAAAATCTTGTTCAAGTAGGCCTTTATGCTCTCCAATAATTCTATATTATTCCCCATCAATAATATGTCATCCACATATAGTATGAGGAAAGCTACAGAGCTCCCACTCACTTTCTTGTACAGACAGGCTTCTCCATAAACCTGTATGAACCCAAACGCTTTAATCACCTCATTAAAGCGAATGTTCCAACTCCGAGATGCTTGCACCAGCCCATAGATGGACCGCTGGAGCTTGCATACCTATTAGCACTCTTAGGATCGACAAAACCTTCTGGTTGCATCATATACAACTCTTCCTTAAGATACCCGTTAAGGAATGCTGTTTTGACGTCCATTTGCCAAATTTCATAATCATGAAAAGAGGCAATTGCTAACATAATTCGGACTGACTTTAGCTTCGCTACGGAAGAGAAAGTCTCATCGTCGTCAACTCCTTGAATTTGTCGAAAACTCTTTGCGACAAGTCGAGCTTTGTAAACGGTCAGATTACCGTTTGCGTCAATCTTCTTCTTGAATATCCATTTATTTTCTATGGCTCTCCGATCATCGAGCAAGTCCACCAAAGTCCATACTTTGTTCTCATACATGGATCCTATCTCGGATTTCATAGCCTCAAGCCATTTGTTGGAATCTAGGCCCGCCATTGCTTCTTCATAGTTTGAAGGTTCACCGTTGTCTAACAACATGATTTCCATCACAGGGTTTCCGTACCACTCTGGTGCAGAACGTACCCTTGTGGACCTTCGTGGTTCAGTAGCAACTTGATCCGAATCTTCTTGATCATCATCAATAACTTCCTCTCCAGTTGGCGTAGGCGCCACATGAACAATTTCCTGCGTTGCGCTACTCTCCGGTTCGAGAGGGGATGTAATTACCTCATCAATTTCTACTTTCCTCCCACTTACTTCTTTCGAGAGAAACTCTTT
Organism: Hordeum vulgare subsp. vulgare; assembly: GCF_904849725.1. Lineage (NCBI taxonomy): Eukaryota > Viridiplantae > Streptophyta > Magnoliopsida > Poales > Poaceae > Hordeum > Hordeum vulgare. Next base: position 562,978,489 of record NC_058524.1, on the reverse strand, counting down.
CTCTAGAAAGGATCCGTTCTTTGCAACAAAGGTTTTACCTTCGGATCTAAGATAGAAGGTATACCCAATAGTTTCCTTAGGGTATCCTATGAATACACATTTCTCCGCTTTGGGTTCGAGCTTTTCTGGTTGAAGTTTCTTCACATAAGCATCGCAGCCCCAAAATTTTAGAAATGACAACTTAGGTTTCTTGCCAAACCATAGTTCATACGGTGTCGTCTCAACGGATTTAGACGGTGCCCTATTTAAAGTGAATGCTGCAGTTTCCAATGCGTATCCCCAAAATGATAGCGGTAAGTTGGTAAGAGACATCATAGATCGTACCATATCCAATAAAGTGTGATTACGACGTTCACACACTCTGTTACGTTGCGGTGTGCCAGGCGGCGTCAGTTGTGAAACAATTCCACACTTCCTTAGGTGTGTGCCAAACTCGTGACTCAAATATTCTCCTCCACGATCAAATCGTAGACACTTTATTTTTCTGTCACGTTGATTCTCAACCTCACTCTGAAATTCCTTGAACTTTTCAAACGTCTCAGATTTGTGCTTCATCAAGTAGATATACCCATACCTACTCAAATCATCGGTGAGAGTGAGAACATAACGATAGCCACCGCGAACTTCAACGTTCATTGGACCACACACATTAGTATGTATTATTTCCAATAAGTCGGTTGCTCTCTCCATTATTCCTGAGAATGGAGTCTTAGTCATCTTGCCCATGAGGCACGGTTCGCATGTGTCAAATGATTCAAAGTCAAGAGACTCTAATAGTCCATCAGTATGGAGCTTCTTCATGCGCTTAACACCGATATGACCAAGGCGGCAGTGCCACACGTATATGGGACTATCATTATCAACTTTACATCTTTTGGTACTCACACTATGAATATGTGTAACATCATGATCGAGATTCATCAAGAATAAACCATTCACCAGCGGAGCATGACCATAAAACATATCACTCATATAAATAGAACAACCATTATTCTCTGACTTAAATGAGTAGCCGTCTCGCATTAAGCAAGACCCTGATACAATATTCATGCTCAAAGCTAGTACTAAATAACAATTATTAAGGTTTAAAACTAATCCCGACGGTAGATGGAGAGGCAGCGTGCCATCGAGATTCATCAAGAATAAACCATTCACCAGGGGAGCATGACCATAAAACATATCACTCATATAAATAGAACAACCATTATTCTCTGACTTAAATGAGTAGTTGTCTCGCATTAAGCAAGACCCTGATACAATATTCATGCTCAAAGCTGGTACTAAATAACAATTATTAAGGTTTAAAACTAATCCCGACGGTAGATGGAGAGGCAGCGTGCCGACGGCGATCACATCGACCTTGGAGCCATTCCCGACGCGCATCGTCACCTCGTCCTTGGCCAGTCTCCGCTTATTCCGCAGTTCCTGCTTTGAGTTGCATATGTGAGCAACATCACCGGTATCAAATACCCAGGAGCTACTACGAGCGCTGGTGAGGTACACATCAATAACATGTATATAATATATACCTTTAATGTTGTCGGCTTTCTTGTCCGCTAAGTACTTGGGGCAATTCCGCTTCCAGTGACCTTTTCCCTTGCAATAGACGCACTCAGTCTCAGGCTTGGGACCATTCTTTTTCTTCTTCCCCGTATCTGGCTTACCGGGCGCGGCAACGGCTTTGCCATCTTTCTTGAAGTTCTTCTTACCCTTGCCCTTCTTGAAACTGGTGGTCTTATTGACCATCAACACTTGATGCTCTTTCTTGATTTCTACCTCTGCAGACTTCAGCATCGAGTACAACTCGGGAATGGTCTTTTCCATCCCTTGGATGTTGTAGTTCAGCACAAAACCTTTGTAGCTTGGTGGGAGAGACTGGAGGATTCTGTCAATTACAGCGTCATCCGGAAGTTCAACTCCAAGCAAAGTCAGACGACCGTGTAACCCACACATTCTGAGTATATGCTCACTAACAGAACTGTTCTCCTCCATCTTACAGCTAAAGAACTTGTCAGAGATTCATATCTCTCGACACGGGCATGAGCTTCAAAAACTAGTTTCAGCTCCTGGAACATCTCATATGCTCCGTGTTGCTCAAAACGCCTTTGGAGCCTCGTTTCCAAACTGTATAACATGCCACACCTAACCAGAGAGTAGTCATCACTCCGCGTCTGCCAGACATTCTGAATGTCTTGGGCTGCTGCGGGAGCAGGAGGGTCACCTAGCGACGCATTAAGGACATAAACCTTCTTGGCTGCTTCGAGGATGAGCTTCAAGTTGCGGACCCAGTCCGCATAGTTGCTACCATCATCTTTCAACTTGTTTTTCTCTAGGAATGCGTTGAAATTGAGGTTGACACGTGCGTTGGCCATTGGATCTACAATATTTGTAAAGACAACTTTTAGACTAAGTTCATGACAATTATGTTCATTTAATCAAATTAAGTATGAACTCCCACTTAAATCGACATCCCTCTAGTCATCTAAGTGATACATGATCCATGTCGACTAACCCGTGTCCGATCATCACGTGAGACGGACTAGTCGTCATGGTGAGCAACTTCATGTTGATCGTATTCAACCATACGACTCATGTTCGACCTTTCGGTCTCTTGTATTCGAGGTCATGTCTGTACATGCTAAGCTCGTCGAGTCAACCTAAGTGTTTCGCGTGTGTAAATCTGGCTTACACCCGTTGTATGCGAACGTTAGAATCTATCACACCCGATCATCACGTGGTGCTTCGAGACAACGATCCTTTGCAATGGTGCACACGTAGGGAATACGTTCTCGAAATTTTATGAGGGATCATCTTATTATGCTACCGTCGTTCTAAGCAATAAGATGAAAAACATGATAAACATCACATGCAATCATATAGTGACATGATATGGCCATTATCATATTTGCTCCTTCGATCTCCATCTTTGGGCATCGCATGATCATCATTGTCACCGGCGTGACACCATGATCTCCATCATCGTGTCTCCGTGAAGTCGTCACGCCAACTACTACTACTACCACTACTGTAGCTAACCGTTAGCAATGAAGTAAAAGTAGTAAACACATGGCGTTGCATCTTATACAATAAATTAAGACAACTCCTATGGCTCCTGCCGATTGTCATACTCATCGACATGCAAGTCGTGAATCCTATTACAAGAACATGATCATCTCATACATCATACATGTAACATCACAACTTTTGGCCATATCACATCACATGTCAAACCCTCCAAAAACAAGTTAGACGTCCTCTAATTGTTGTTGCAAGTTTTACGTGGCTGATTTGGGTTTCTACCAAGAACGCCTTCTTACCTACGTGACAGACACAATGATGATATGCCAAAGCTATTTAACCTTCATAAGGACCCTTTTCATCAGATCCAATCCGACTAGAGTGGGAGAGACAGGCACCCGCTAGCCACCTTATGCACCTAGTGCATGTTGGTCGGTGGAACCTGTCTCACGTAAGCGCAAGTGTAAGGTCGGTCTGGGCCGCTTCATCCCACAATACCGCCGGAGAAGAATAAGACTAGAAGCGGCAAGCAATTGACAAAACCATCGCCCACAACCTTTTTATCTTCTACTCGTGCATAGAATCTACACATAGAAAACCTGGCTCTGATGCCACTGTTGGGTTACGTAGCATAAATTTAAAATTTTCCTATGCCATATTCAAATGTTACTATGGAGAGACCAGCAACGACAGAGGGGAGAGTGCATCTTCATACCTTTGAAGATCGCTAAGAGAAAGTGTTGCTAGAACGCGGTTGATGGAGTCGTACTCGCGGTGATTCAGATTGCGGTGTGATTCCGATCTAGTGCCGAACCATGACACCTCCGCGTTCAACACACGTGCAGCCCGGTGACGTCTCCCGCACCTTGAGCCAGCAAGGAGGAGGGAGAGGTTGCGGAAGATCTCCGGTAGCACGACGGCGTGGTGTCGATGGAGAGACAAGGTCTCCTGGCACGGCTTCGCCAAGCACCGTGGGAGAGGAGGAAGAAGAAGAGCAGGGCTGCGCCGAGAGAGAGATGGAAAAAACCGTGTCTCCAATGGCCAAAACCCCCGCTATATATAGGGGGAAGGGAGGGTGGCGCCCCCTTTAGGGTTTCCCCCTTGAGGGGGGGCGGTAGCCCTAGATGGGGGGAGGGGTGGCGTCCACGAGGGGAGGAGGGGGTGGCGCAGCCCCTGGTGGGCCTTAGGCCCACCTGCGCTAGGGTTCCCCCCTTCCCCTTCTTAGGCGCCATGGGCCAGGTGTGGGGGGCGCACCAGCCCATCCAGGGGCTGGTTCCCTCTCACACTTGGCCCATGTAGCCTCCTGGGGCTGGTGGCCTCTCCCGGTGGGCCTGTGGAACACTTCTGGTGGTCCCGGTACTTTGTCGGTGGTCCACGAAACATTTCCGGCATCCAAACCCATCCATCCTATATATCAATATTTACCTCCGGACCATTCTGGAGCTCCTCGTGACGTCCGGGATCAAATCCAGGACTCCGAAAAACCATAGGTAACCTCGTATAACAATTCCCTATAACTCTAGTGTCGTCGAACCTTAAGTGTGTAGACCCTACGGGTTCGGGAGGCATGCAGACATGACCGAGATTTCTCTCTGGCCAATAACCATCAGCGGGGTCTGGATACCCATGGTGGCTCCCACATGTTCCACGATGATCTCATCGGATGAACCACGATGTCAAGGATTCAATCAATCCCGTATACAATTCCCATTGTGTGTCGATATAGAACTTGCCCGAGATTCGATCGTCGGTATACCTATACCTTGTTCAATCTCGTTACCGGTAAGTCTCTTTGCTCGTTCCGTAGCACGTCATCCTTTGACTAACTCCTTAGTCACATTGAGCTCATGATGATGTTTTCCCGAGTGGGCCCACATATACCTCTCCGTCACACAGAGTGACAAATCCCGATCTCGATTCGTACCAACCCAACAGACACTTTCGGAGATACCCGTAGTGCACCTTTATAGTCACCCAGTTACGTTGTGACGTTTGATACACCCAAAGCACTCCTACGATATCCAGGAGTTTGCACAATCTCACGGTCGAAGGAAAAGACACTTGACATTAGAAAAGCTTTAGCATACGAACAACACGATCTAGTGTTATGCTTAGGATTGGGTCTTGTCCATCACATCATTCTCCCAATGATGTGATCCCGTTATCAATGACATCTAATGTCCATGATCAGGAAACCATGATCATCTACTGATCAACGAGCTAGCCAACTAGAGGCTTGCTAGGGACACATTGTGATCTATTTATTCACACGTGTATTATTGTTTCATGTTAATACAATTATAGCATGAACAATAGACGATTATTATGAACAAGGAAATATGATAATAACCATTTTATTATTGCCTCTAGGGCATATTTCGAACAGCTCCTACATATTCTACGAAGGTATTTATCGGTTGAACCTCTATGTCAAGGATTTAGTTAATCCCGTATAATATTTCCTTTGTCCTTCGGCATGTTACTTGCCAGAGATTCGATCGTCGGTATCTCTATACCTATTTGAATCTCGTTACTGGCAGATCTCTTTCCTCATTCCGTAATACAAAATCCTGTGGCAAACTCTTTTGTCACATTGCTTGCAGGGCTTGTTGTGATGTTGTATTACTGACTGGGCCCCGAGATACCTCCCTGTCATACGGAGTGACAAATCCTAGTCTTGATCCATGCTAACTCAACAGGCACGTTCCGAGATACCTGCAGAGCACCATTATAGTAACCCAGTTACGTTCGATGTTTGACGCACACAAGGCATTCTTCCGGTGTTAATGAGTTATCATAGGAACATATACTTGACATGCAGAAAAACAATAGTAATAAAACGACACGATCACATGCTACGTTCATAATTTGGGTCTTGTCCATCACATCATTCTCCTAATGATGTGATCCCGTTATCAAGTGACAACCCTTGTCTATGGCTAGGAAACCTTAACCATCTTTGATCAACGAGATAGTCCACTAGAAGCTTACTAAGGACAGTGCGTTGTCTTGGTATCCACACATGTATCTGAGTTTCCATTCAATACAATTCTAGCATGAATAATAAACGATTATTTAAACAAGGAAATATAATAATAACTATTTTATTATTGCCTCTAGGATATATTTCCAACATGTGCTTCTCGCGAAAGTAAATATGTGCTTTTCCATTTTTCGTGAACTAGAAACACATATTCTGCCACTTGCGGAAAAGCATTCCTTTCTAGAAAAGAAATCCTCCAAAGCCTAGAGAAAACCAAACAAAACTGAAAAGCCAAGAAAACCCCATCGATAACCAAAATACGCATGCGAAAAATGTCAAAGAGAGTGCCGAACACACAATACCTGGTGGCGGTTGACGCACTAGTAGAGCTATGTGTTTTGCTAAGGGGCCATGGCCCCAACCCATGAATATTTTGAGAAAAAGTACTATTTTGGATGGCACAAATGAAGTGAAATAGAGTATTTTGCCCCTTCAACAAAATATATTTCTTCATTTACCCCCTCAATTATTTATCGCTAGCTCCGCAACTAGGTTGGCACCTCACTTGATGCGCTTTGAGGCCAAAAAACAAATCCTTACTGAGGCGCCTTAAAAGATAATCTTTAATTTAGTTGCGTCGTAATTAACTCAAGCGTGCAACAGCTTTCTAGCATGTCTTCCACAAAAACAATGAAGAACAGATCACAAAAAGTGCACACACAATGAAGAGTGCTTTGCTACATGTACTTAAATATTGTAGGTAAACCTTGGATTGGAAGTAAAAATTGTCCGGGCCCCTTCCCGTGAAATGAACGCGGGTGGGGGGATCCTATTTGACACTCTTCACGTCGAAATGTCAACATAACACACATGCGGGCGAGCGGTCGTTCAGATTGGGCTGGCCCATTAGAGGGTTTAATTGATCCCGGTATTTAGAACCTTCTAGTCATCTAGAGGTAGCTAGCCGATTTTTTCGGTTTTGGGAAACTTCTAGAATGTTCCCTGAACCGTTTTTATTCCTTTTCTTTTTTAATCTTTCTATTTCTATTTCATAAAATGTTCTCGATTTTCAAAAATGTTATAGATTTTCAAAAAATGTACTGGATTTAAAAAAATGTACGAGATTTCCAAAAATTGTTCTTCAAATTTGCAAAATGTTTTTGAGTTTAAAAAGAATGTTCTGGATTTTCAGAAAAATTCGGAATTTTAAAAAATGTTCTTCGAATTCGAAAAATGAAACCTATATGGGAATTTCAAGAAAAATGCTCCTGTTTCGTAATTTTGTTCAAAAATATAAAAATGTTCTGGAATTTCAAAAAATGTTCCTATTTTTGTAAATTTATTGAATAATCCAAAACATATTCTCAATCTCGAAATTTCTCCACATATTTAAAAAATGTTCATGTTTCCAATTTTGTTCATAAATTCAGAAAATTTCCACATGTTTCATTTTTGTTCACAAATTATAAAATATTTTGGAATTTCCATATATGCTCATGTTTCTTTTTTTTCTGTTTCTATCTCAAAAAATGTTCTTGATTGTAAAAAAATGTTCGGAATTTTCATAAAATGTTCTGGATTTTAAAAAACAAATCGAAATTTCCAGAAAATTTGCTTAAAATAATGTTTATGTTTTCTAAAAAACTATTCCGGATTTTAAAAAACTGTTTTGTATTTTCAATAAATGTTCGGTATTTTTAAAAATTGTTCTTCAAATTCGAAAAATGAAATCTATATGGGAATGTCTAGAAAAATGCTCCAGTTTCGTAATCTTATTTAAAAATATATTTTTTTCTGGAATGTCAAAAATTGTTCTTGTTTTTGTAAATTTGTTCAACAATCCAAAACATATTTTCATTTTCGATTTTTTTCATATATTTAAAAAATGTTCATGTTTCCAATTTTGTTCACAAATTCACGAAATGTTCACATGTTTCATTTTTGTTCACAAATTCTAAAATATTTTGGAATTTCCATATATGCTCCTGTTATCCAAATTTGTTCACATATTCTGAAAATGCTACAGTTTTAAAATTTTGTTCACAAATTTATAAAATGATAAATATTTTCGAAAATAGTTTGTAAATTAAAAAACAATCAAGTTTTGTAAAAATTGTTTAGTTTCGAAAAATGTTCACTTTTTCACTTTTTATTTTTCCCGGCTGTCGATTGTTCTTTAATACTTGCGCTGCAATTGTTGTTGAATAGGTCGCCTGGTATAGTGGCTAGTGCATCTCACCCATATATTGCAGGGCCGAGAGTTCGATTCCCAGGTATGCGCACTTGGTAGCCCCTATATGTGTATATCATTATTCGTAGCGTAGATGTAATATTATTGCGATGAAGAAGATAAATCATGCATATGCAAACGATGGTGAACCAACTTATTGTTGGATGGTTAGAGAGACTTTGGTATTTCAAGTCCATGAGGGTTCAAATTCTGATGCTCACAATTATTTTTGTATTTATTTCAGAATTTTCGGCGATGTGCATTCAGTGGGAGGAGACATCCCCGTCGACGACGAAGCGTCTACGGTGATTTTGTAAATCTTAAGATAATATGTCATCTCAGTCACTCGAAGGTGCTCATAGGGATAGGATGTGCATGTGTACATTTATAGAAACGAGTATATGCGCATGTATATAAACGCTTGCGTTTGTATTGTATTTAAGAAAAAAATGCAAACGATGGACACTATTTATTTATGGGTGCACGTACGTGATCTTCCGTCTCTACTTTCCGTTGGAGCATCTTCATGTATCCCCAATGGTATGTATGACAACTAGGTATGTATATACATGCATGCACGTTTTTGATATACATCGTATACGTTCTTTTGTACACCTTTAACAATTTGCATATACATGATAAATATTTTCCCCAAATATGTCTGTTGATGCCATTTGTTTTCATACACATTGTACATTCTTGGTATATATTTGAAACATTTTGTTACGCAAGTTTATGATTTTTCGTATACAATTTTTTTCAATATATGTTTTGATGTGTATTTTTTCCTAACCAACCATACATTTTCCTTATACATCCAAAATATTTATAGTTTTTCTCTCTAGTTCTTAAATAAAGTATGTAGTTTCCTTCAATGCTATCATTTTTGTAGTTACACTAACAAAAGCCATGTTAACATTTTTTGAATTCATGATTTAAAAATGAAATTTAAGTATGGAAATATATGTATTTAGAATATATTTGCACAATATAAACAAATGAAAACAGGAAAGAAAAGAGGGAAAACGCACAATTAATTGAATGAAACAACATAGAAGCTACACTCATTTTATTACTGGGCTGGTATAAACGAGACACAGTCGCGTCCTGTGCAGCTATGTACGGGAGGGGTTGATTCGACCTTTGACTCTGATAATTGGCCAACCCAAATTATAGGTAGGAGTCCATGCATAATTATAAGCTAATAAAATCATTAGTTAACAGTTACCCCTTGCAAAGGTCGCTAATCATCTTCTTAGGAGCTGACATGTGATGTATTGTACGTGTGCCACTTATCGTAATTTAAAAATATTTTTTCATTGATTTATTTATTTCAAATATTGTATGCACGAACCGTGCGTCAAATACCAAACTATTTTCGCTCTAGGATTTCTTGCGTCGAGATCTTCAGAACCAGATCCATGTTAATAGGTTTCAGCAAACATTGGGTGGGTGGCACAAATGAAGAGAAATAGAGTATTTTGTCCCTCCAAAAAGAACATATTTCTCCATTTGTCCCCGCATGTATTCCTTGCTAGCTCCGTCACTAGGTTGACACATCATTTCGCGTGCACCCGGGCCAAAATAAAAACGATCCTTACTCAAGCACCTCAAAAGGTAAGCTTTAGTTTAATTGCTTTCATGGAGAGTATGATAGAGGTAAAGTTGTCTGTGTCTTTTGATGAGATGATGGTTATCGTTTTGGTGAAGCAGACTTTGACGATATTACTATAAACATGTGAGGACGTCGTGCCTTAGCAATCGCTAAACCAACTCCGAGAGGTTATTGACCATGCTGGAGCACGATCAACCTGACCATGAGGGTCTACTTCCTGCTCGCAAACGAAGAACACGCAATAACTTAAGATTGCAATCTGGATATTGCGAATATAAGAGAAAAGATTTATTGACGAAAGTGAGGTTCTGCGATGCCTTTGTCTGGTCGTGGAACACAACCTAAGAACGCGAAGTTGCAGCTATGGAAAACTTGTAATCTAAACAAAACCCAAATCTAAACGGCGCCCTAAGGGTTGTATATATGGGGGAATAGAGGAGGAATTTCGTGAGCCCTTGGAGGAGGGGTCCGAAACCGACCCTAACTCAGTTTTCCCACACATACAGACTCTAAAAATAGCCTATAATATGGTATTTTGAAATTACATGGGCTTGGCCCAAAAGTAAGGTGGCGCATCACCTATAATAGCCTATGGACGAAATTTATAAAGTGGCGTCTTGAATATTTCGACCAAGCCTTCATGCTCTCCTTATGGTGGCTTCAAAGTGTGAAAATCACCAGTGGAAGATCCATTGTTATTTCCCGTGCGTGCACCTTTTTCTCCATGCTTGATCCTGCTCCAACGGATATCCTTCTTGTCCATGCTAGGTCCTTCATTCATAAGTACAATAAAAGTATCTAACTTAGGGAGCATCACATGTTCAGAACATTAGAAGGATTTCCAAGAAACGAAAGTACCAGGTAACTCATTTGGCATGCGCGAGCTCTAGTAACTGGTCCAGTATGTATAGCAGCTGCGACTGTGGGTGTAACAATGGTGTTGATGTCCTCATCAGAGTATATAGCAAAAAACGACCGCATTACACGCGTTAACCATAAAATACTATCACTTTCTTTAATTTTTTTAAAAACTACCACAAATGTGGTACGATGTTCCAAAAAACCCTTGTTGCTGAATGGTTTCATCTTAAGTGCAGTTATGGTAGGTAGGGCCCGCCCGTCAGTGTACTGTCGACGAGAGGCTGATGGCGCGAATGCTGAGGGCCGTTAGGGCTTTGTACGATCAAAAGTATGTCTAGAGGTGGGTGATTAGACTACTTGACAAGATATTTTTTTGCCTTTCCCAATTTTACTTGAGAGGCAGCTACGACAATTATAACAAGCAACTACACCCTACACATGAAATTCTAATAGTATAGCAGCGCAAAGTAAACACATGCAAGTGTAAAGTAGAGGAGTAAGGTAGGCAGATCAAACGCATGAGGCTGACACGGCGATTTTTGGCATGGTTCCCATAGGTGGCGCTATCGTACGTCCATGTTAGTGGAGACTTCAACCCACGGAGGATAACGGCTACGAGAGTCCATGGAGGGCTCCACCCACAGAGGGTCCACAAAGAAGCGGCCTTGTCTATTCCACCGCAACTTCCGTCCACGGAGGACTAGCCTTACTCACGGTAGATCTTCACGAAGTAGGCGATCTCCTTGCCCTTACAAACATCTTGGTTGAATTCCAAAAACGAAGTAGGAGGCTCCCAAACGACACCTAACCAATCTAGGAGGCACCACCCTCCAAAAGGTAAAAGATGTGGTAGATCAATGAACTCCTTGATCTTGTGCTTCTAAAGATAGTCTCCTCAACACAAATCACTCTCTCACAGAATATGCATGAGTAGGAGAGGTTGATTTGGTGGAAAGCAGTTTGGGGGAGGCTAGAGATCAAGTTTCAAATGATAGGATTGGAATATCTTGGTCTCAACACATGAGGAGGTGGTTCTCTCATAGAAAATGGATCTCGCAATGAAGTGTGTGTTCGGAGTGCTTCTCCCACGAATGAGAGGTGGGTGAAAGGGTATATATACGCAACAACCAAAATCCAACCGTTACGAATAAAAGGGCAAACTCGGTGACACCAACACTACTGGAAAATAGTTTTTTGCCATCTGCCTAGTCTTTGCCGTCTGCTAGCTGATGGCAAAGAGTGTCTTTGCCGTCAGCTTCAACAAAGCAGACGACAAAGCACTGGCTGATGGCATAGGGTGTTTTTGCCATCAGGGACATCTTTGCCGTCAGCTAGCAGATGTCAAAGAGTCTCACAGCGGACGGCAAAGATGTAGATGGGCCCACCTGACCGCGGGGTGGTTAGGTCAAACTGGAGTCCCTTCTTTGCCGTCTGCTAGGGGACGACAAAGAGTCCGGAGGTAGACGGCAAAGAGTCTAGACTCTTTGCCGTCCGCCAGCAGACGACAAAGAGCTAACTCCGTTAACGGCTCCTCCCCCCACCCCGCCCCTCTCTCTCTCTCTAATGGCTCACCCCACGCGCCCCTCTCTCTCTCCCAATCCCCGATGCCCACCGGCCGCCACCACCATCGTCGCGCTACCGCCCTCGTCGCGCCGCCGCCCCTGTCGCCCCCGCCGCCGCCCCTGTCGCCCCCGCCGCTACCGTCGCGCCACCACCACCACCGCGCCGTCGCCCCTGGCGCCCCCGGCGCCGCCTCGCCACCCCCAACACCCCGACCCCTCCACAGCCGCCCCTCCCGGTGAGCCCCCCCGCACCCACATTATTTTTTAGTTGTTTTAGTAGTTGTTATTGTTAGTAGTTTTAGTGGTAGATTTAGTTAGTTGGTAGATTTAGTAGGTAGTTTAGTGGTAGATTTTGTTTTGTTAATTAGTGGTAGCTTGTTAAATTAGTTAGGTTAGTTAGTTAGGTGGAGGTGGAGAAGAGGAGGAGGAGGAGGACGAGAAGAGGAGAAGAAGAAGAGGAGTAGGAGGAGGAGGAGGAGGAGGAGAAAAAGAAGAAGAAGAGGAGAAGAAAAAAATAAGAAGGAGAAGAAGAAGAAGAAGAAGAAGAAGAAGAAGAGAAGAAAAAAATAAGAAGGAGAAGAAGTAAAGAAGAAGAGAAGAAGAGAATAAGAAAATAAATAAGAAGGAGAAGTTAGTTAGCTTGGTTAGTTAGCTAGATTCTTTTTTAGTTACTTAGTGGTAGATTCTGTTTTTGTTATTTTTTTGCTGTTTAGTGCTATCTAGGTTTAGCGATAGGTTTAGTTAGCTTGGTTAGTTAGGTTAGTTAGTTAGTTAGCTTAATAGAAAGAATAGGAAGAAGAAGAAGAGGAGGAGGAGGAGAAGAGGAGAAGAGGAGGAGGAGGAGAAGAAGAAGAAGAAGAAGAAGAAGAGGGGGAGAAGACAAAAATAAGAAGGAGAAGAAGAAAAGAAGAAGAAAATAAGAAGAGAAGAAGAAGAGAAGAAGAGAAGAAGAATACCTTCTCCTCCTTCTCCTTTTTCTCCTCCTTCTCCTCCTCCTCCTTCTCCTTCTTCTTGATTTCTTCTTCTTCTCCTCCTCCTCCTCTTTCTTCTCCTCTATCTTATTCTCCTTATCTTATTTTCCCCAACAATGAGATAATTAGCCCATTTAGCTACAAAATGGCATAAAAACCTTGGTTAGCTCATGAATATTATATTCTTAACTTGTTTTCCTATGAAATGACATAATTAGAATATTTTTGTTGATCGGGTGGATTTACATGTGATAGTTGTCTCGTCCCTGTGAGGTCTGCTGTGCGAAGACCTCCCCATGCGTTGTACGAGCTCCGCCCCTGCATTCATGGGTCAGTACAAATTTCATCTCCTCCCCGCCCCTTCATTTACTGTGGCTCGGTTTCCGGATGAAACTTTCTAGATTTAGGTAATTAAATTAATTTATCAGTATGCGTGACCAGTATGCGTCTCCCGTTCGAAAGGGCGACATCTATAAATATGCATGTCTTTGCATATTTATAACCGCCATCCTTTCGAATTGTCCAACATTATCCATGGACAGCCCGAGTATGTGTAGATTGGGTTCGTTTTCCCGTATGCTGTGCTCTGGATCCGATGTGGAATTTCGTCAGTGCCTCCCCGTTGTTCTCCGGATGCACATCCTCTCTGTTTACGGCGGAGACGTGTATCAGGAGAACAGCGGGGAGGTGCTGCCGAAATTTTGCGTTGGATCCGGAGCAGAGCATGGGAAAACGAACCCAATCTACACATATTCGGGTGGGATTAGGACCTATCTTTACCTATTAGCGTGTAGGTTGCCTAGACGTAATAAAAATGGCGAACCTGATTAACTGATGAATATAAATGCTAAATTATATATAAATATATTTCTTCTGTCTTTAGTAGCTAGGCAAGATGATTGATCGTGCGTGGATGTATACCGGTCACCCTAGTCAGAAAGAGATGACGAGAGAATAGTTTGTAAAAACAAAGGAATTTGTGAAAGCCGCATTGGCAAATGTCCAGGAAAGAAACTATTGCCCCTGTCCTGGATGCGACAACTATAAAAAGACGACAGAGGCTGTAATGACTAAATACCTGCAGAGGAGGGGTTTTAAGCCTAATTATACGGTGTGGACATTTCATGGTGAGTCTATACAACGCACAAGAGCTGAGGTGGTCCGTCGTCGCACGGACGAGCATTGTACCGGGATCGAAGACATGGTGCAAGACTTTGATGATGCTCGGGATTCGAAAGATGAGATGGAGGAATATGCAAAGGCCTTTTATGAAATGTTGGAGTCTTCAAAACGTCCTCTCCATGAGCATACTGAGCTCTGTCAGCTGGATGCAATTGCAGAAGTAATGGCTCTGAAGGCTCAGTTCAACTTGGGAAGAGAATGCTACAACGCGATGATGACACTATTTGGACGCTTCCTACCCAAAGGCCATGTCATGCCTGCAAACCTGTATCAGTCGGACAAAATACTTCGTGTACTTAAGATGCCCTATGATAAGATAGATGCATGTGAGAAAGGATGTGTCTTATTTAGGAAGGAGTATGCACACTTGGACTATTGTCCCAATAGCGAGTCTTGCAGGTATCTTGTGGTAGACAACGGTATGGGTGAGAAGAGGTAGACCAAAATCGCAATTAGTGTTCTTAGGTATATGCCAATCGTACCAAGACTTCAACGTCTTTTCATGGTCGAAGAGACAGCCAGACAGATGACATGGCACAAATTGGGCAAAAGAACCGAACTAGATGCGGATGGAATAAAATGGTGGTACACACATCGGATGGGGAAGCGTGGAAACATTTCGATGGATTGCATCAGGATAAAGCGGCAGATCCAAGGAATCCTCGAGTTTGCATCGCCACGGATGGTTTTAATCCCTTCGGCATGACGGCATGACGGATGTATTTGTCATTCCACTCAATCTCCCCCAAACAGATTATGCAAAGAAAGAACATACTTCTGACGTTGATAATTCCAGGGCCCAATTATCCAGGGAAGAATATGAATGTGTACCTCAGCCGCTTAAGGATGAATTGGAAGACGCTTGGGATAATGGGGTCAAGACATACGATGCCGCTAGAAAGCAAAACTTCAAAATGCATGTGTGGTACATGTACTCTATGCATGACTTGCCGGCGTATGCACTATTCTCTGGATGGTGTGTGCATGGAAGGTTCCCGTGCCCCCAATGCAAGGCAACTCTTCAGTTTCATTGGTTGCAGGAGGGTCGGAAGTATTCTTGCTTTGACTTGCATAGACAGTTCCTGGATCCTGACCATCAGTTCAGAAAAGACAAGAAGAACTTTACCGAAGGTAAAGTTGTCAAAAACTTGGTACCACCTGCGTTGACAGGCCAACAGATCCTGGATCAGTTAAACGCCCTCGAGCCTGATCCAAAGCGTCCAGGGTATTCCAAGGGGTATAATTCAAAACACGCGTGGACTCACAAGCCATGCTTCTGGGATCTGCCTTACTTCAAAGACCTCCTTCTTCCACACAATATCGACATGATGCACACTGAAAAGAATATCGGAGAGGCTAATTTTGGTACATTGTTCGACATAGATGGGAAGACAAAGGATAATACTAAGGCTAGAGTCGATCAAGAGACACTATGTCATAGATCGTTACAAAACATGCGAGAAGGCAAAGGAAAGCAGAAGTGGTCGAAGCCAAAGGCCTGGTTCAATCTTGGAAGGCCAGCTATGAGGGAAATTATCTTGTGGGTCAAAATGCACTTGATTTTCCCCGATGGGTATGCAACGAATCTAAAGAGGGGAGCGAGTCTTGAAAAATTAAAAATCTTTGGTCTCAAGAGTCATGATTGGCACATATGGCTAGAGCGGGTAATGCCGGTGATGTTACGTGGCTTTATTCCTGAGGATGAATGGCTAGTACTGGCGGAGCTGAGCTATTTCTTTCGTGTTCTTTGTGCGAAAGAATTGTCGCCTCGCGTGGTAGAAGACATGGGGAGTTTGCATTGGAGTTGTTGTGCAAGTTAGAGAAGATCTTTCCACCGGGCTTCTTTAATCCAATGCAGCATTTGATTTTACATCTACCGACCAAGGCAAGATTGGGTGGGCCCGTGCAAGATCGTTGGTGCTATGCAACTGAGAGGATGCAGAAGACCCTTCAAGCTAAATGTAAAAATAAGCGTAGAATTGAAGCATCGATGGCTGAGGCATTCATTACTGAGGAGGTGGCAAACTTTGTGACAACACACTACGAAGCCAAAAATCATCATTTGCATAATCCGTGGGTCCAACCTCAGCCTATTCAAAGGGAAACTCGCACCAGCCGGTGCTTCAAAACCAATAACGTTGGATGCTGAAGAATGGCGGAACATTTTGTTGTATATCTTCAACAACCTAATAGAAGTGCGGCCGTACATCGAGTGAGTTCTCGGCACATTTTCCCGTAACTTCTAATTCCTTTGAACTGCTCTTATTCCCGGATATTTCAAATAGCCGTTACGTCGCCAAATTCTCGGATGGTGCAGTGATCGAAAATGATTCCGTCGAAGAGTATGAGCTTCTGTCAAAGACAGGAGGCGGCTAACCCGGTTTCATCTCTTGGTTCAAACAAACGGTAATTATCAATAATGTACCATTTCATTTCTTGGTCTAACTTGCGGCTAATGCAACAATCGTTTTGTATTAAACTTGTAGGCTAATTCAGAGTCTATGGATGCCGAACTGAGACAAGTCGCTAATGGTTTTGACTATAAGGTCCGTTCATTTGAGAAATACAACATCAACGGGTATCTCTTTCGTACCTTTGGCAAAGAGCTATCTATGCCCGACCGGAAGTCTACAAATTGTGGTGTCTCTGCTATCGGCGAAGGTGTTATCGAGTATTATGGAAGAGTTGAAGCAATTTATGAACTTCAATTCTATGGTGAAGACCCACCAAACGTCGTAGTCTTCAAATGTTATTGGTTCCAGCCGAAGGAGACTAGAAGGACTCATGAACATATAGGACTAGTCGAAATCAATCCAAACACCCATTTAGATGTTCCCGATGTCTATATTACGGCTCAACAGGTGACCCAAGTTTTCTATCTACCGTGGGCATGCCAAACGGATAAGAATTTGGAAGGTTGGTATGTTGTTTATGAAGTGCCGCCACATGTCAGACCACCTCTCCCAAATGAACAGGATTATGAACCTCACATTAACCCAGACACATATGATGGAGAATTCTTCCAAGAAACACGTCTTTCCAAGAAACCTTTCAAGAACCGCCGTTCTTCACCCAAGAACATGGAAGTAGACAGCGACAATGAATCCGACTCCACCCCTGAGCCGGAACCAGAAGACTTGGAACTCGTAGAGGTTACTGATGCGAATGACCTGTCAATGCTTCAACGGTTAAAGAAAGGCCTTTCACAACTTCACGCCGTTGAACCCGACGAGCACGTCATTCATGAAGACATGCGTGATAGTGATGATGATGATACATTTATTGATGATGATTATTAGTTTGTAAGATCCACAACTTAAATTATATATATTTTAATCTTTATTATTCATGTACATATTATTATTCATGTCAGTTATTCATTTTTTTATGTTGTACTAATTTCTTTTAATCTTTATCATGGCAGGTCACCAGGTGTTGAAAGATGGTGGGCGCTGGTCCAGAGCGCTCGACAGGTTCTTCCCAGCCGCCCCGCACGAGGGGTGGTACTTCCCTTCCACCCCTATGTCTCCGTAGAGCCTTGGCAGACAGTCTGTCGACACCACCCGTGGGTTCTTCTTCGTCGGCGGCATTGCCCACTGGGAGAGGTGCTGGTCGGGTAGGGAAGAAGGGGAAGGGTACAGGGAGAGGTGGTGGCTGCGGAAGATCCAGGAGGACTGTTGAGCCGTCCTCGCCACCACCACCAGCTCATTCACTCGAGCATAGGACTACTATGGTCGACCCGTTTGCAGAGGAGGCTACAGGGACTCCGGTCTAGGAGCCTGGTGTTGACAGGCATTCGTCCCATGAGACTCCGGTCCAGGATCAGCCTCGGGTCGAGGTGCATTTGGCCCACGAGACTACGGTTCCGGAGGCTTCACCCGACGTGGAGAGGCCCGGATGGGATACCTGGCCGGATCGGACCGAGTTGCCGGATTGGACCAAGGGTCCGGGTGGCTCAGGGGGTGGGGATGAGTTTACGGATAGTGAGGGCGATGTGCAGGTGGACGGGGCCACCGTGTACAAGCGTGGTAGTACAAGTCTCCCGGTCGTGCCGGCTACCCGCGAGCAGAGGCCGGTGATTAAACCTGAAGGAGATAGGTAAGTACATTTACTCTTTTTTTAGCTTTTGCCTTCAAGTTTGTTCAAATATCTAATGCGTTGACCTTATCATACTGTAGGGGATGGGTACACCCTCTTGGAGTCCGCAGGCCGAACTCCGTCCTTGGTGTGCTTTGCCGGACAAATTTCCCGGGGTTTGTCACGTTGCCTGGTGAGTGTCAGGTTCCTACTCTAGGATTTTCCTGGAAGCACTACCAGGCTGCGCAGGCCCCACCAGAGGAGATTATAGATGGTGTCTTGTGCCACACGAGGGCCAAGATGGTGATCAAGCTTTTGGGTAAATTGTCCTTTTACACAATCTAAACTTAACAATATAGCTAATTATTGTACTAATCGGTGTTTTCACGTTTGATTGTAGACCTTCTATAGGTGTGAGGATGGATATGAGGAGGAGGCGGCCAAGGTTCTCGAGGCCGAGTGTAGGCGGTTACTACAGAACTTATGCTACGAGGCTCGGCCGCAGGCTATTCGAGACTACTACGCCACGCGTGGTATTAAGAAGCAGAAGAAGGATTGCCGCGGAAAGTTTGTGAAGAAGGAGCAATACATGAAGGTAATTACCTATTCTTAAGTCCTTCTACGTAGTTTTCTTGATTTCATTCATAGGCGTAGCGCTCAAAATTCTCTCTAATAACTTACAGGTGCCCCCGAGATGGTGTGCGGATAAGATGGATTGTTGGGAGGCGTTGATTGATGAGTGGTGCACATGCAGCTGGCGAGCCGTCCACGAGAATGCGAAGGATCGGCGTAGCCAAATGGTTGGTGTGCCACACCATCAAGGAAGCGCCAACTTACTTCAGTTCAGACGAAACTGGGTATGTGATTTGCTTCATGATTCATGCAATTCATTCTTCATGCTAATATTTTGTTCCTCTCTTTTAGGCGCATCACAATAAGACGCAGATGCCACACTTGTACGACCTTTATGGCATGGCCCATACTGCCTCGTACAATAAGGCGAAGGCATTCTCTGAGTCTGACCTGGATGATCCCAATAACTTCACCAACATATCATCCCACCACAAGCTTGTGGCATACAGGGACGCGTGGAAGGCTACGAAAGGGGATGACTTTAACCCTAGCCAGGAACCTTTGGATCCAGAGCTGGTGATGATATCTGGTGGCGGGAGGCCCCATGGCTCGATAGCCATTGGAGATGGGATAATACGTTTTCCACTCACTCTCCCGGAGATCAAGGCGCGCCAGTCGGGCAGCTGTCCTGAGATAACGCGTCGTCCACGGCCAGTCGATCTTGCCATCGAGGTTAGTAGTACGGACTAAGAACACTTTCATCCATTTCATTATGTGTGTCACCATAGATCATTACTGTGGTAACGAGGAATGGTGTTTCAGGCTGCTCTTCAGAAAGAGAGATTGGCAAACCAGGCTGCTCTTGAGAAAGAGAGATTGGCAAACTAGGCTGCTCTTGAGAAAGAGAGATTGGCAAGCCAGGCTGCTCTTCAGGCTACTCTTGATGAGAGGGACCAGACCACGACACGATTGATTGAGGAGGAGAGGTCCCGGAATGAGGTGGGTCAACGGGCCCTGTACGAGCTTTTTGTGGTAAGTTTTTTTCACATTAGCCAAATCATGTGTGTAATGTCTGTTTCATTACTAACTAATACGACCCACTCTTCAAGGTCTGTGCGAGAAGAGCGGTCAAGTCCCTCCGCCAATGCCCGTCTTCTCTTCGATTGGCACGGTGAGTTTCATTATAAACTAGTATTAATAATTGAGAGTCATCATGCTAACTAAGACATTGCAAAATATCTATTCTGCAGAATAACTCCCGAGCAGCATCGCACGACCCTTCTCCAGGTGTTTCTCCTCCTTGATGACCACTACGGTAAGTTTGTCTTCTCCTCTTTCATATTCTCCTTGCCTTAATTTCCCCAACAATGACATAATTAGCCCATTTGGCTCCACAAAGACATAGTTAGCTAATTTAGCTCCAAGAAGAGGAGAAGAGGAGAAATGAAAAGAAGAAGAGAAAGAGAAGAGAAGGAGAAGCAGAAGAAGGAGGAGGAGAAGAAGGAGAAGGAGGAGGAGGAGAAGGAGGAGAAGGCCAAGGACCTCCTAGTCCTTCTCCTCCTCCTCCTCCTTCTCCTCCTTCTTCTTTATTTCTTCTTATTCTCCTCCTCCTCCTCTTTATTCTCCTCTTTCATATTCTCCTTGCCTTAATTTACCCAACAATGACATAATTAGCCCATTTAGCTCCAAAATGCCATAATAACCTCAAAATGGCATAAGAACCTTGGTTAGCTCATTAATATTATATACTTAGCTTGTTTTCCTCTAAAATGGGATAATTAGCCCATTTAGATCCAAAAATACATAGTTAGCTAATTTAGCTCCAAGAAGAGGAGAAGAGGAGAAGAAATAGGAAAAATAAAAAGAAAGAAGAAGAAGAAGAAGAAGAGAAGAAGGAGAAGGAGAAGGAGGAGGAGGAGGAGAAGGCCAAGGACCTTCTAGTCCTTCTCCTCCTCCTCCTCCTTCTCCTCCTTCTTCTTTATTTCTTCTTCTTCTTCTCCTCCTACTCTTTCTTCTCCTCTTTCATATTCTCCTTGCCTTAATTTCCCCAACAATGACATAATTAGCCAATTTAGCTCCAAAAAGACATTATAAGCTCAAAATGGCAAAAGAACCTCCGTTAGCTCATTAATATTATATACTTAGCTTGTTTTCCTCTATAATGACATAGTTAGATAATTTAGCTCCAAGAAGAGGAGAAATGAAAAGGAAGAACAAAAAGAAGAAGAGAAATAGAAGAGAAAGAGAAGGAGAAGAAGGAGGAGGAGAAGAAGGAGAAGGAGGAGGAGGAGGAGGAGGAGGAGGAGAAGGCCAAGGACCTTCTAGTCCTTCTCCTCCTCCTCCTCCTTCTCCTCCTTCTTCTTTATTTCTTCTTCTTCTCCTCCTCCTCCTCTTTCTTCTCCTCTTTCATATTATCCTTGCATTAATTTCCCCAACAATGACATAATTAGCCCATTTAGATCCAAAATGCCATAATAACCTCAAAATGGCATAAGAACCTTGGTTAGCTCATTAATATTATATACTTAGCTTGTTTTCCTATAAAATGGGGGTAATTAGCCCATTTAGCTCCAAAAAGACATGGTTAGCTAATTTAGCTCCAAGAAGAGGAGAAGAGGAGAAGAAATATGAAAAATTAAAAGAAAGAAGAAGAAGAAGAAGAAGAAGAGAAGAAGGAGAAGAAGGAGAAGGAGGAGGAGGAGGAGGAGAAGGCCAAGGACCTTCTAGTCCTTCTCCTCCTCCTCCTCCTCCTTCTCCTCCTTCTTCTTTATTTCTTCTTCTTCTCCTCCTCCCCCTCCTTGTCCTCTTTCATATTCTCCTTGCCTTAATTTCGCCAACAATGACATAATTAGCCAATTTAGCTCCAAAAAGACATTATAAGCTCAAAATGGCATAAGAACCTTGGTTAGCTCATTAATATTATATACTTAGCTTGTTTTCCTCTATAAAGACATAGTTAGCTAATTTAGCTCCAAGAAGAGGAGAAGAGGAGAAATGAAAAGGAAGAACAAAAAGAATAAGAGAAAGAGAAGAGAAGGAGAAGGAGAAGAAGGAGGAGGAGAAGAAGAAGAGAAGAAGGAGAAGGAAGAGAAGGAGCCCTCCTTATTCTCCTTATTCTTCCCTCCTTCTCCTATTCTTCTTCAATTTAGCTTATTTTCCCCAACAAAGACATACTTAGCCAATTATCATCCAAAATGACATAATTAGCTTAGTTAGGTAAAAACATCATAAGAACCTTGGTTAGCTCAATAAAATGACTAATTAAGATCCTAAAAGACATAATAAGCTCAAAATGGCATACGAACCTTGGTTAGCTCATTAATATTATATACTTAGCTTGTTTTCCTCTAGAATGACACAATTAACCCAATTAGCTGCAAAAAGACATAGTTAGTTAATTTAGCTCCAAGAAGAGGAGATGAGGAGAAATGAAAAGAAGGAAGAAGAAGAAGAAGAAGAGAAGAAGAAGATAAGGAGAAGGAGAAGGAGAAGAAGAAGAAGGAGGAGGAGAAGAAGAGAATAAGAAGGAGAAGGAGGAGAAGAAGGAGAAGGAGCCCTCCTTCTTCTCCTTCTTCTTCTTCTCTCCTCCTTCTTCTCCTTCTTCTTCTCTTCTTCTTTTTTCTTCTTATTCTCCTCCTTCTCCTTGTCCTTCCCCTCCTCCTCCTCCTCCTTGTTTTTCTTCTCCTTGTTCTCTTCTTGCTTCTTCTCTTTCTTCTTCAATTTAGATTATTTGTCCTATATATGTTGTTGTTCTTCTTCTTCTGACTTTCTTATTCCCATTTTGCAGATTGGATGTACTACATGCATGGAAGCTGGCATTGGAGTGCTTTAGTTCCCGTTTTTATTTGAGTTGATGAACAATGTGGAACTATATGTATATGTATATATGGATGAAACTTTGTATGTGTTGGTTCTTTTGATATATGGGATGTACGTTGATGAACAAATGGCATTGATGAACTTTATATGTATATCATATATGTGTTGTGACCTATTTATCATATATGTGCTATGAATTATATGTATATGTGCTGTGAAATAGAAAAAATAAACAAAAATGTGACAATATAGGCTCTTTGCCATCTTCCAGCTGATGGCAAAGGCCTTTGCCATCAGCTGACCGACGGCAAAGGTGCCACGTGGCGCCCAGCTGTGCAACCTGGGCAGTAGCAGCTGGCCATATGGTATCTTTGCCGTCTGCTTCTAGGGGGGCAGACGGCAAAGAAGAGGGCACAAAGGAGGGGGGAGGAGAAGGTGGAGGCTGACGGCAGAGAAGAGGGGGAGGCAGACGGCATAGAAGAGGGGGAGGCAGACGGCAAAGAAGAGGGGGGAGGCAAACGGCACAGAGGAGGGGGGAGGAGGAGGGGGAGGCAGACGGCAAAGAAGAGGCAGGAGGCAGACGACAAAGCCTCTGTTAGCCCCTAACGGAGGCAACGCCTGTCGGCTGCCGTCTCGACCACTTTGCCCACTGCTCTTATGAAAAGCTGACGGCAAAGCTCTTTGCCGTCCGCTTCGGTGAGGCAGACGGCAAAGAAGCTACAATGCCGTCGTAGGCTGACGCAGAAATTTTGCCGAGAGTGGGATTCTTTGCCGTCTGTGATATACTCTTTGCCGTCCGTAATATACTCTTTGCCGTCTGTGATGGCAGACGGCAAAGAAGCTAATTCCTGTAGTGCAAAGTTGAAAACTCGATGGTACCAATTAGAACTAAAAGTATCAACTTTTGAATCTCGGTGAGACCGATATACGAAACTCGGTGGCACCAAAAAGGTGACTAATAGTCAGATGGCACCAACAAGATAAGTGAATGATCATCACAAAGATAGCTAAGAGATAATAGTGTAGCATCAAACAAGCAAATCGTATGATCAATCAGACAGATAGGATAAAATGATTCATAATACCAAAGTTTTTAAAACCAAATGAGAGAAAATAAGGTCAAAACTCTCACTCTCTCTCTCTCTGAGTCTATGATCTATACATATTTCTTCCCCTTTGGCAACAAGTTACCAAAAAGTTCAAAAGTATAGAACTACTCGTATCTTTGGGCAGCTGATGACAGAGTCGACAGAAGAGCATCCGCGAAGGCTTATGATGAATGTCCTGGAGCTGGAGGAGTTGGTACTGAAGGTGCTTGAGTTGGAACTAGTGCTTAAGGTGTTGAAGCTTGTGATGAAGATGTCTGTCTTGTCTCCTGAGCAGGTACATCAGCTGACCTAGGCCTGGTGCTGAACTGAGTAGTAGTGGGAGTAGGAGACTCTTCCTCCTCATCATCATCGTCTCCCTCATCTCAGCGCGGGATCTCCACTGAGTTAACTTCATGTTGAAGTTTTTTGACTATAGTTGTCAACCCAGAAACCTTCACATCCATGTCATGAAACTTAGTTTCCACGACTCTCTCAAGGCTTTTTGGTCTTTGCAGTATCTCTTGGATGTTCTTCTCCATGCCTTGGACAGAGCTAACAAGAAATGCGATTTTCTCAGCTTGAGTTCTGAGTTGTGGAACTGGTGGTGGCCTATTTCTAGCAGCCTCAGCTTCTGCTGCCTCAGCTGCCATTCTTGCTGCAGCTGAGTTGGGATCATTGTCATCCATTACCACTTCATTGTCTTCAAACTCTGGATGAAGAGGTAGATGGGGACGATCAAGTAGATATTCATGCTTTCCTAGCTTGACATTGATAAGAATTTGAATGTAAGGATCATATCCACATGATCTCTTCTGATTTGCAGCAGTCCTCCGGATAGTCTCCACTATCAAATCCATCACTCTGAATCTAGTATGGGTGTCTATCAGGTGCAGCAGGTTGATGGAATGTCTTCTGATCATCTTTTTATCTCCTGATTTAGGCATCAGGGTGTGTCTCAGAATAATATGTGTAGTAGGAATGCCTGCTTGTAGAAAGTACGCACAACCCATCCCGTGACTAGCCAAGTACTTGTGTGGAATTGTCTTGTACATATTGGCCATTGAGATGTGACTGTGCTTCGCTTCTGAGTACATATCTACATCTCGGTCTTCCTGCTTGGGGGCACCAATGATAGTAGCCCAAGCATCAATTTTTGCTTCATACTTGTGACCATCAGTCATACAGACTAAAGAACCATCTCCATAGAAATGAACAGTTGCATAGAATTGCATGATCAACTCATCACTCCATGGGGTCATCTCTTTGCCAACATTTTTTTTCAATGTCCACTAGCCTGAAGTTTTCTTGGACATGGGGAAAGAAATTCTCATTTTCCTTGATATATGCCCAGTCGACATACCTCATATCACTGACAGCAGGTCTCTTGTCAAATAGGACAGTCTCATAAAAATCTTGTTGTTCCTTGGTGTGAAACCTTGGATCAACAACAATTCTCCTCCTGACAACATATGGATCATTACCTCTCCACTTTCTTAGTCCGACATCCTTCCTCTTCTTCACATCTTCTGCTATTGGATGAGCAACATTGTGAATAGGCACGGTTGGTCTGAGCTTCCTGAGAATTGGCGCATTCTCATCTTCTACTTCCTCTGTGGCATGGGCACTGGATGCAGTGCCTTTTCTCTTGGCAGCTGTAGGTATGTCCTTGGTAGTCCTTCTGGGAGCTATAGCCTTCTTTGCTTTGTCAGGAGGCTTAGGACCAAATTTCATAGCATCAACCATTAGCTTCTTCTTCTTGGGAGGAACTGGGATCTCCTCGTGAGCTTCTTCCTCAGTAGCTTCTGGGTCTTCATACATTGAAGTCTTTCTTCCAACAAGATGAACAGTTCTCTTCCTGGGCCTCTTCACACCAGCCTTCTTGGCAGGTACATCACTGGTAAGTGTTGTGCTCTTCCTAGCATATTCAAGTGCTCTAAGATTAGCAGGGGTAGCAGTTACTTTCCTGACAACCTTCCTTGGAGGAGCTGAAGTTTCCTTCGGCACAAAGTCTGAGTCCTCTTCATCAGAATCTAGCTTCTTCCTTTGCCTCGTGGCTACCTTGGGAAAACCATGGGAGCTGGGAGAACTTGGGTCAGAGGCAGACTTCTCTGAACTAGTGCCTGAGTCCATCTCTACGCTCTACTCCGTGAAGTTATTTTGACTATCTTCTGAACCAGACATATATGACACACAAGCAGAAACTCAGCAGCGAACAACAAAATCTGTGAAGTAGATATAGGAAAGACAGAAAGGGTGAGCATCACAAAATTAGATGTTTTTTGAAAATTTGAATAGAGAAATCCTTAGTTTTAACTTTCTACAGAACACATATCGGTGGAACCGAGTTTGAACTTTCGGAGTCATTGAGACACATTAACTTCTTAACAGAAACTTGGTCATCATTTTGGTGGAACCAAAAACGACAACTCAGTCTCACCGAGTTCATTCTCAGTAACCCTAGGTCCAAAATCGGTAGCACGGAGTTTTGCAACTCGGAGGCACCGAGATGGGGTCTGCGGATGGTTAACCCTAAAAATTTGCTAGTTCTGTAATCTATGGATTCATCTGGTGGATGGAGAGGATGCACATGGTGGCTTGTGGATAAATCTTCCCATTGCGTAAGAATTAGATGTAGAAATGGAGAGGGGATCTGAACCATACCCTAACTCGACAGTGGTCCGGCTACGGCGGCGACGACGGTGAGGAATCCGTTGGCGGTGGCGACTCCCAACGGCAGATACGCTCGGGGATTCAAGGGCGATGACCAGGGGTCCAGAGGCAGCGTAGGGTTTTTGGGATGAAACGGCTTTGACGAAGTGAAATCAAAGGTTTAGTCCGCTGGAATATATACCCATTTGTTGTCGGTGTCACCAAGATTACGCAACCGGTGTCATCGAGTTCCTCTACTGTTAGTTGACAGGGAAACTCGGTGGAACCGAGTTTGTGATTCCGGTGGTACCGAGATGGAAAACCTAGATCAACTCTGGAATTCGGTGGAATCGAGTTTGGTAAGTTGGTTTCACCGAGTTTATTCATAGAGAGGTTTTGGAGTTCAGCCATTGACGATACGGAACTCCGAGTGCACCTTCACACAGAGGGATCGACAAGTGCTTGTTCAAGTTTTCTGATGAAGCATGAATAGAACCCGAGATGAGATAGCACAGATAGCTAGAGAAGGGTTCTAGGCATTCTTGTCCATCCAATTGGAAAAAGATAAATCAAGAGTCAAATAACAAGAATTGGCTGTCCTCGAATGATCAAACTCATGCAGGCCAACATGCTCAAACAATAAGAATGATAGAGAAAAACATGGTGAACATGCACAAACATCCTAGCAGCTATTAAGAATTGGGCCGATGACAAAGTCATCTATATATGCGTATAGTGACATAGGAGCCAATTAGGAATAGTTGATCATAGGTCATACTCATCGTTAAGCACAAGTGGGGTTACCACTTTTACATAAGCATTAATGTGTTCATATCCTTAGGAGATGCTTATACTCAAGTCTTAGAGTAAAGCTCCCCCTTGATATGACATCTCCACTAAGAGGGATCAACTAACCTTGGGTTTTGTCGTAGAAGACTTCAAGTAGGTGAAGTAGTGTGGATGCTCAATGTTGATGAAGATCATCTTGAGTTGGGAGCAATCCTTGTTGTTTTCATACTCTTCTCACCTACATTGGTTAGTCCCAAAGCACGAGGAACATATGCAAGAATATCTATGGACATGGAGTGAAACACAAATGGGATGATGTCCACAGATGCAATAATTACCTTGTTCATTACTTACCTTTGAGGAAATGTGTGACCCCTTGAACTAATGCATATGGTTGAGGTTGATTGCAAATAGTTCTTGCCAAAGTGAATAAGAGTGAATTTCATTGGCGGAGTCATCCCTCAAGAACTTCCCTAGTTCTTCCTCTCGGGGATCCACATCAAATTGATGGAAATCCTTGGAGTTGTGGTAGCACTTGTTGAGGTAGAGCTAGTAGTGTCCTTGGGAACCCACTTGACGTTGGCTTGGGTTTTTCTTCAAATAGGTCAATGTCATCTTGAAGCTTTCCCTTGCCTTTCTGGTCTTGTGGTAGAAGGCCATCTTGTGAGCTTGTTCCTTTGGGAGGAGTGGGATCACACTTCTCCTCTTGGGGAACAATCTTAGGAGTGGGATATGGACCTTCTTCCCAATCATCTTCGTTGACGTTGAAGTAGCCAACACATTGTTTCTTCCGATGTCCTCCTTGCTTGCGCACAATTTCCTCGAATTGTTTACTTCCCTCAAGGCTCTTGAAGACACCTTTCTGTATAATCCCTTTCAATAGATCATTTTCTTTCTCAAGTGTAACTTGGCTAAGAGAATCGTTAGTGGAATCAATAGAGCTACTAGCAACAACATTATTGGATTTAGTTTTAGCATAGTTGTTACTAGATGAAGAAACCTTCTTGCCTTTGTTACTAGTGTTCCTAGGTTTAACTTGTGGAACAAAGTTGGACAAGAGTAATCGTTTGGCTAGATAAGAAGAACTCTTCTTTCAAAGATCATCATTGATTGCTTTTAAGAACTCATGCTCTTGCTCCAAGTTGAGCTTCTCGAAGCGTAGCTTCTCATGGGTTCTTGCAAGATATCTATGATCATCTAGAGTAGTCTCATGAGCTAATTTAAGAGTTTTGAATTCTTGAGTTAGTCATTCAATTTCTTTCTTATCATCATCATTCGATTTCTCTTGACTAGCATGATAATTAGCAAGTTCATTTTCAGTGCAATCACTAGTTTTATCAAGAAGCAATTCATCTTCTCCTAACAAGTCATCCTGATCACTATTAAAATCAAGATACTCGGGATGTGATACCTTGGGGCCTTTAGCCATGAAGCAGTTTCTGACTCCCTCATTTGGTGAATCAGATAAGTCGTAGGAGTTGGTGGAAACAAGTGCAATGCCGGCAACACCTTCATCTTGACTATAGTCAGAGTTGGAGTGATAGCTTCTCTCGGAGTGGTGATCAGACTCGGAGCTAGACACCCATTCACCAACATGAGCTTCATGTCTTCTTCCTTAACTTCTCTTGGTGTATTTGTCCTTCTTCTCCAATTCCTTGCCTCTTGGTGCGTATATTCGTTCATAGTGATCTTCTCTACTCCTTCTCTCTCTTTGCGATGTGACTCATCTCTTGAGCTTCGTCTTCGAGGTGACTCTTCCCTTCTTTTGTAGGGAGCCGAGCACTCATTTGAGTAGTGTTTGGGCTTCCCACAATTGTAGCAGTTTCGACCACGACTGGACGAACGCTTCTCTTCATTCATGTCTCAAGCTTGAGCTTCTCTCTTTGCCTCTACTCTTATAGTACTTGTTGAATTTTCTTACCATGAGGCTTATCTCTTCATCAGTGACAAGATTGTACTTTGAAGTAGAGGGAGCATCACAAGAATCTTTATAAGCACCGCTTGACTTGTTGTGCATCTCATCTTTGTCCTTGAGTGACATCTCATGAGCAACAATCCTACCAATGACTTCAGTTGGCTTGAGATCATTGTAATTTGGCATAATTTGGATCAATGTGCACACTATGTCATACTTGCCATCGAGAGCTCTAAGTATCTTCTTGATGATGAATTTGTCGGTCATCTCTTCTCTTCCTAAGCCGACAATCACATTGGTGATGAGAGCTAGCCTAGAGTACATTTCAGCGACACCTTCACCATCCTTTGTCTTGAACTTGTCAAGCTGACTTTGAAGCACATCCAACTTATATTCTCTCATAGAATTAGTACCTTCATGCATATCAACCAAGGTGTCACATCCCTGGAACCCTAGTCAAGTATAGCATTGTGCTCATATCTTTTTTGCATTGCATCCAAGAAATTTCAACAAGAGCAAAGCAAGTGGTGAAGGAAAACTCAAAAACTCTAGCCACTTCTCAAATTCAAAGGAATTATAAATTTATTCAAATCAATGAACCCCAAATGGCCTCAAGAAAAGTTCAACTTTTCTGATAATTCTTGAAAGCAAATAAGCAATGAAGAAAACCATTTTCATAACACATTTGGCATTTTAAATAAATGCAAAAGGCTACTAGTTTCAAGTTTAAAATTCGAATTTAAAAATATATAGTTTTCAAAAATGCTGAAAACTTTATGGGTGATTGGAAATATTCCAACTAACACCCCAACATTTTTCAAACGATTTTTAGTTTGCTTTTGAAGCCAAAATAAATAGAAATCAATGTGAGTAATTAAAACAGAAACAAAACAGAAAGAAAATGAGAAAAGTCTTACCTGTCGCTCACCTGGCCCGGCCCAGCTTCTTCCTGTCGTCTTCCTCCCCCGCCAGTGGGCAGCAGGAGGTGGCCGCCGCGTACTCCGGCGCAGCCACGCACCTGTGCGCCTGCCTGGCCGCCGCTCTGCGCTGGCACACGAGGGGATAAACCTCCCGAGGCGTGCCCGAGCTCATCCTCTCCTCATTCTCCCCCTCCGCCTCGTTTCCTTCTGCCGCCATTGGAGCCCGAGCAGAGCTCGAGCTCGCCGTCATTCTAGCCTACCCTTCTCCCTCCTGAGCCGCGCAATAGGTCCGCCGCAACTCCCTGAAGCTTTCTAGCCATGAGCTCGACGCCGAGACACAGTGAAACGATGAGACGCAGTCGTCTTCTTCCTCGGGTCACCGAAGTTCGTCGCCGGCGTTCTTCCTCTCCAGACCATCCCCGAGCAAGCTAGCGCCCCAGTGCACTCCCCGTGAGCTTGCGCAGCTTTCCCCCAAGTTTCCCCCTTCGATCCCTTCCTCTAGCCATGATTTCACCGGAGCCCGACGAGATCCGCCCCGGGAGCTCGTCGCCGGTAGCCCTCCGGTGATCAGCTCGTCCTGCTGAGGCCACGAGCAGCTTCAGGCCGTCGCGTAGATGCCGTAGGAGCTGAGTCCCGTGCGTAGCTCCCTCTGTTTCGATGATCCCAATGACGCTCGAACTTTGGCCGCCGCCAAGCTCGTTGCCGGTGTCATCTCCGGCCAGATCAGCCCCGGCTAAGTGCAAAAATGAACCCGCGGGAGACGTGTCGTTCCTCTGGTGCTCTCCGCGCAGAGTTTGGTCCCCTGTGCGTCGTTTCCGAGCCCCTCCGCCATACTCGTGGTCGCCGGAGGCTCCCCGTCGGCAAGGATGACCTCGCCGCCGGTGGATCTCAGCTGGCCTGAGCCACTGACGCGTGGGGCCAGCCTGTGGGAGTTTAGGATTAACAAAAATAAATTTAATTAATTTGATAAGTCACTGACATGTGGGTCCAGTGAGGTTAATTAGCTAATTAAGATTAAAACCAATCTAAAAATGACCAGAGTCACTGACCAGTGGGTCCCACTGGTCAGGTTTGACTTTCAACGGCCAGTTGGACCTGCTGATGTCATGCTGATGCAGTAAAGAGTTCTCTGATTTAAAAGAATTCCAGAAAAATGCCAAAACTTCTAAAAATCATAGAAATTAATCCGTAACTCCAATGAAAATAATTTATATATGAAAAAGTATCAGAAAAATCCAAGGAATCTGAATATGTCATTTGCAAACATGTTTGAAAATGTTACTGGACCAAACATATAGAATAATGAATAAGCTAAATTTTATAAATGCTTTGGAGATGGAATTTGAAAATCATTTGAATTCCACTTCAAGTTGATCTGAGCATCAGGTCGAATCAATTAAAATGGTATTCGAGAATACATTGTTTGAACTGACATTTGAATCTGATTAAAATCAACTTCAAACCTAATAAATGTTAGCCATAATAGCATACCACCTTGCGTCGTCATGCCATGCTTATGCATCATCTTGTTGCATATGATTGTTATTGATTGTTGTCACTCTTTGGTAGGCTCCGCTCCTTCGGATTCCACCGAATATCCGACTAAAGGATATTGTCCCTCTTCTGAGCAACAAGGCAAGCAACCATTTTGATCATCCCGATAAATCCCATGTTCTCGCTCCTGCACTTACTTATTGCATTAGGATGAAATGCTCAAATGCTTTTGCCACGTTAGTTGAACCCACTTCCTTTGCATGACATGTCCTTGTCACAGTAAATAGCTGAACCTTGCAACCTAGCATACCTGGTAGATGCTTGAGCCATGATGTGCCTTATCCTGCTATGCATGCTATGCTTAGAGTTGTGTATGGTCTGTCATCTAGGAGATGAAAAGAATTGTGAGAATGTGTTCAGTAAGTAAAGGTTGTGTGTTGAACCTGATTTGGTAAAGGTACCGGTGAAAGGCTATGTAGGAGTACATGGCGGGTTGTTTCATTGGAACCGTCCTTAGGAACTGAGTTCCGTGTATGTAATCCAAGACTAGATACTACCACATGCTGGGCCCTGAAATATGACCCCGCTCGACTTATTAATCGCTTAGTACTCGGTCCAGGAGTTGCAAGTAGTTTCTGGTGTTTATAGTCATGCTGGAGGCCGTGCATAGTGCTGACCTGAGAAGTGGGCTGTGATGCGGTAGGCAGTGGCACGGTGTACCAAGTGGCACCCGGATAGTGGGCTTGGGAACCCTGCGCACATCGTTTGGGGCCGTGGCGGAAACCTCGGCCGGACTTCCGTGCGGGTTACCCTCAGATAGGCGATAGACCTGGACTAGGTACTAGTGTGGTTAACAATCGTGGCCGACTCCCTCGTTGGGCTTCCGCTTGAAGGTTGCCGAGGTGCATGACGTGCACATGGCGATAAGTGGCGAGAGCGTGTGTGACGAAGTACATCCCTGCAAGATTATGATCTATTCGAATAGTCGCGTCCGCGGATATGGACTACTTGGAGACATATGTTGTTCATAGATAACTTCAATGACTACTCATAAAATTGTCAAGATAAGCGTGAGTATCGTGGATGGCATTTCCGTATGGATACGGAATGATTCCACGATGGAGTATTGTTGTGGTGTTAGTGGACTCGTGTGCGAGAAATCAAGTTGTAAAAAGTTGTTTTAAAAATGTAAGTTGTCTAGCCACGAGTGAAATGCTGGCTTTCTGCATGAAACCCCACAATTCCTTATTGATACATTGCATGAGTAGATAGTTATCCTAAAGTCTTGCTGAGTACCTCCGTACTCATGTTTGTTTAATAATTGTTGCAGAGGTTGTTAATGACCCTAACGGAGGGTTCTTCCTAGACATCAACGACGACGAGTAGCTGGTGTCCCAGCTACGATCTGGCCCTAGGTTGGGTCTGTAGTATAGTCAGGCCATGTGCCTTCTAGTATCACCTGTCTGTACTCATACAGTTTGAAACACTTCCGCTGGCTTGTAACTGAATGACTGCTATGATGGTTCGTGAGACCCTTACCGTGTAATATTATGTGTGTGGCTCTTCCGAGCCTCTTAAATAAAGCTTGTATGTTTATGGTTATGTTGTGATGCCATCGATGTATCTATACATATCGGTATGCCATGCATACGTGTGTCATGCTTGATATGTATGGGGTTCGATTACCTAGCCATAAACGTTAGTAGCACTCCTTACAGGGAAATGCCCCTTTGTGATCCAACGAGCCATGGTAGCTCGCTACTGCTCCGGACACATTGGTTGACCGGCGTGTGTCCTTCTTAGCTGCTGTGTCTGTCCCCTTTGGGGAAATGTCACGCGATGTAATGGAGTCCTTGTAGCTTGCTACACTCGTCTACATTCGCTGGTGACCGACACCTGCTTGCTGGGTCATGTATGCCTGTCCCTGTGCGGAATTGCCACTTTGGTTTATGACTAGACATGTCGATCCGGGTTCTTTGTCATTGGATTGCTAGCGACACAATTGCATACGTGAGTCAAAAGGCGCAAACGGTCCCGGCTAAGGTAAGGCTACAGCCGTGGGGTTAACCGTGCGTGAGACCGCAAAGGGATGCGATGTGTTACAGCCTGGATTCCTATGGCTTAGAATCGGGGTCCCGACAGCGTTGGTATCAGAGCCTGACTGACTGTAGGACTACTAAGCCAAACTGGTCGAAGTTGAGTCTAGAATTGCTTTAGTTATATATAAGGGAATTTTTGTGGAAGGGAACGTACGACTCTTGTTCTCTTCTCAAGTTATTCTATTATGGTCATCCTCGTCTTTTCTGCGGGAATTAAGGACTAGGTTACTCATCTTCTTCTAGGCTCGTGTTTCTGATCGATAGATTATAAGACTACGGGTCGAGAATTATATTGGGTTCTTTTATCCCTAGGAAAAAGGAAGTAAGTTTGATGATTAGAGAATTGAACTTGATAGTTGAGTGGGTACGCCATCCTATTTTTGGGTTGTCTCAAAATTTGTTTTTGAGCATTTACAGCCGTTATGCTGCCCAATTTTGCATTCAGAGCTCTAATGCTTTTGCATTACTCTCTATTTTCAGATGCCTGGCCGTCCTTCTCGTCGGGTGGTACGTTTGACCAGGTGCATTGATGTGCCGGGTCATACGGCCATGCTGGTCAGGGTGATGTCAGTGTGCGGTTACCGCTGGTACCCCGAGTACACAGTGGAGGAACAGTACCGAGACTTCAACCAGAGCCAGTATATCTGCACTGTTAGGGTATTTCCAGACTACCCTGGAGCTGAGGAGCCAATCCATTGGTCCTATGGGTTGGGAGTCACTGTTGACAGGGCAGTACAAGATGCTGCCTATTCAATGCTGACCATTATGAGGGCGAGACATGCACTGCTGCAGAATTCAGAGTTCTGCTATGTTCCTGCCTCTCAGCCTGGTGAAGAGGGATACCTCAGCGGAGGCTATTTTGATTCTTCTATGGAGGATCCACTACTGCAGTCCACTGCTGAGATGCTAGAGAACAGAGACAGGGATGCTCGTGCTCTCGGCATGGAGCTTTATGCTACCCGTGCCCGTCTGTGGACGGCTTTGACGCAGCTGGCACCGGTAGTCCAGACAGGGTACGGAGATATGGAGATGCTGAACCCTGTTAGGACCCGTCTTCTGGCCCATGTTGACTGGCCCGCTATAGGAGGAGTCACCCCTCTTCGGGGACCCCTATTACCACCAGTCAGGGGACCGAGGCCACATCCGTGTCCTTATGGATCCCAGGGATCTCAGGCCAGACTGTTTCCTGATCCGCAGGTTGAGCTTCCAGGCCATGGAGGCAATCTCTATGAGATGTTCTATGCGGATGCCTGAGCTGTGTGTGGAGGGATAGTATGGTAGTAGCCGTACGTTCACAGTCCTGCGTGACTTGTGAAGTATGCCTGTGATGTGAAATGAATTCCGGAGGCCTAGATAAATAATGTATAGGAAGTTTGTAAGCCTCTGATGAGTAGTTTCATAATTTCAGTAGTTTGCTCTTCGATTAAGGTTGTACTGAACTATGTAAGGGTGTGTATGAACCATGGTGTATATATAGCAGATGCTTGTTACCATGTTGTTCGGATTTTCATTTCCGCATTCCGTGTGTTTAGTACATTCTTAATCCATAGCTACTATTGATATGATATTGGTCTAAGCTGTGAGTTTGTTTGCCAGGATGGTGTTCACCAGGTTGAACCGTGCCCCTGCTCATGAGAAAGGCGAGGGTAGTCAAGCGTTGCAGGAAGACCCGCCTCACCCGCCCTCTCTGGCGGAAGTTATGCTTGAGGCAGAGAGGAACAAAAGAGAGACCAACCGACTGTTAGAGCGTATTGAGCAGAATACGGCTCGTCAGCCTAGGAATGCTGCAGTGTCCCTCAACGACTTTGTGAAGCTAAATCCTCGAAAGTTCCATCACTCCGTCGATCCCCACGACGCTGATGACTGGATGTGCAGCATCTCACGCAAGATTCGCTCTGCGAATGTTTCTAAGGCCGACAAGGTGACCTTTGCGGCGTATTTTCTAGAAGGACCCGCCAATCTGTGGTGGGAAAACTTTGAAGCTATGCGTCCTGCTGAACCAGCAGCCACATGGGCAGATTTCAGTGCAGCCTTCCGCCTGCACCATATTCCAGAGGGTCTGATGGACAAAAAGAGAGAGGAGTTCTGTGCTTTCACCCAGGGCAAGTTGACCGTGGATGCATATAGCCGCGAGTTCGGTAACCTCGCCCGCTATGCAACAGAGGAGGTGTCTACTGACGCCAAGAAGCAAGCAAGATTCGGTAAGGGTCTGAGCCCTGAGCTTCGTCGTGATCTGCGCCTCCACGAGTGTGCAAGTTTCCAAGCCCTGGTCAACAAGGCGATCAGTGCCGAGACTGGCCATACCGACTTTGAAGCCACAACGAAGCACTCTCGTGACTTTGGCTCGTCATCTGGTTCCGCGTTTCCAAAACGCAGGCTGTGGGTTCCGAACAGTTCTTTGCCGCCAAGATACACTCCGAGGCCATCCTACGTGGCGCCTCAGACGAATCAGACCAACCCTCCAGCAAAAACTTATGGTGGTCCAGCTAGCAATGCTGCACCACGTGCCAACCAAGTGATATGCTACAAGTGTGGAGAACCAGGGCACTATTCCCGTGAGTGTCCTCAAAATGTGGGTGCCAAGCAACCCGGAAAGTCCGTCGGGCAAGGCAAGTCGGGCAAAGCTTACTATGTGAAGCCAACTCCTGCACGTGGCCGTGTGAACTATGTCTCAGCAGAAGAAGCTGTAGTGGATCCCGACGTCATACTGGGTACGCTTCTTGTTAATCATCACCTAGTGTCTGTTCTCTTTGACACTGGGTCTTCTCATTCCTTCATTTCAGAAATTTATGCACAGTTGCATAACATGTCTTTTTGTGATATGCCAATTCCATTGGTTGTCCAAACTCCTAGTAGTAAATGGCAAACCTCTAGGATAACCTATGACAATGAAATTCTAGTAGACATGCTAGTTTTTCTAGCCTCATTGATACCCCTGAAATCTTTGGATATTAATATTATCTTGGGTATGGACTGGATGTCAGCTCACTATGCCAAAATTGATACTCATTCTAGAAATGTTCAGCTTACCCATCCCTCGGGTGAGATAGTCAATGTCTCTACTCGAGTTGCCAAATGCCAACTCTATTCCCTAAATGCCAACCCCCTTTCGGAACTTGAAGACATCCCGATTGTCCGTGACTTCCCGGATGTTTTTCCAGAGGAACTGCCAGGAATTCCACCTGACAGAGATGTAGAGTTTGTGATAGATCTTGTTCCGGGAACTGTCCCAATAGCCAGAAGACCATATAAGATGGCACCCCTGGAGCTAGCCGAACTTAAGAAGCAACTAGATGAGGCTTTGAATAAAGGTTTCATTCGTCCTAGCTCTTCTCCTTGGGCTTGCCCCGTCCTCTTCGTCAAGAAGAAGGACGGAACGGATCGGATGGTTGTAGAGTACCGACCAGTTAATCTGGTCACCATAAAGAACAAGTATCTGCTCCCCAGGATCAACGACCTGTACGATCAGCTCGTTGGATCCTCAGTCTTCTCCAAAATGGATTTGAGGTTGGGATACCATCAAATCAAGATCAAGAACGGGGACATTCCAAAAACGGCTTTTGTGACTCGTTATGGCCAATACGAGTACACCGTCATGTCCTTCGGGTTAACCAATGCCCCAGCCAATTTCTCTCGTCTGATGAATTCAATCTTCATGGAGTATTTTGGATAAATTCGTCGTGGTGTACCTCGATGATATTCTCATCTACTCGAAGAACGAACAAGAACATGCCGAGCATCTAAAGCTGGTATTGATGAAACTTCGAGAGCATCGCCTTTATGCCAAGTTTTCAAAATGTGAATTTTGGTTACCAGAAGTGACCTATCTAGGTCAAGTAATCTCTGGTAAGGGTATTTCTGTCAATTCCGAGCGAGTTCAAGCCGTCCTTGATTGGACTCAACCTGAACCGGTTAAGCAAGTTAGGAGTTTTCTTGGTCTAGCGAGCTATTGTCGCCGCTTTGTCGAGAATTTCTCCAAGGTTGCAAAGCCTCTAACTGAACTCCTCAAGAAGGATAAAAAGTTCGAGTGGACACCACAGTGTGAGCATAGTTTTCAGGAACTAAAAAGATGCCTGACTTCCGCACCTGTGTTGCTACCACCAGATTTTTCTAAGGACTTTGTTATCTATTGCGACGCCTCGCGGCAGGGATTAGGTTGCATTCTCATGTAAGATCGTCATGTGATCGCATACGCATCTCGACAGTTGCGTCCACATGAGGATAATTATCCCACACATGACATTGAGCTTGCAGCTGTGGTCCATGCACTAAAAACCTGGCGACATTACCTTCTGGGTAATCGTTGCGAAATATTCACTGATCACCAAAGTCTGAAATATATCTTCACCCAGCCGGATTTGAATCTCAGGCAAAGACGGTGGGTTGAGTTGATCTCGGATTACGACTTAGGGATAACTTACACCCCGGGGAAGGCCAATGTTATGGCTGATGCACTAAGTCGTAAATCTTATTGTAACAATTTGATGCTACAACAAGGTCAACCACATCTCTATGAGGAATTTCGGAAGTTGAATCTTCATATTGTTCCTCAAGGATTCCTTTCTACCCTGGTGGCGAAGCCTACCCTTAAGGATCAAATTATAGCTGGCCATAAGTGTGACAAGGGTATATCACGGATCAAGGAGAATATTATTAGCGGAAACGCTAAAGAATTTTCCATGAGTGATCAAGGTGTTGTGTTCTTCCAGAATCGTCTAGTGGTTCCTAAGAACCTACATCTAAGGCAGTTAATTCTTAAGGAGGCCCATGATTCTCCTCTCACCATTCAACCCGGTAGTACTAAGATGTATCAGGACCTACGCCACAGGTTCTGGTGGACTAGGATGAAGAGAGAAATTGCTGAGTTCGTTGCTAACTGCGACGTTGTCGTCGAGTTAAGGCAGAACATCAAAGGCCTGCTGGCACCCTTCAACCTTTAGCTATTCCTGAATGGAAATGGGATAAAGTTAGTATAGATTTCATTACCGGATTTCCCAAGACCAAGAAAGGAAATAATGCTATCTTTGTGGTCATTGACCGTCTTTCCAAAGTAGCTCATTTTCTTCTAGTTCGTGAGAGTATAACAGCTAGGCAGCTAGCAGAGTTATATATCTCTCGAATAGTGTCTCTTCATGGTGTTCCCCTGGAGATTAACTCGGACCGTGGGAGTATCTTTACTTCTCGCTTCTAGGAAAGTTTTCAGAATGCCATGGGGACTCACTTATCTTTTAGCACTGCTTTCCATCCCCAATCAAGTGGTCAAGTAGAAAGAGTGAATCAAATCTTAGAAGATATGCTCCGAGCTTGTGTTATATCATTCGGTATGAATTGGGAGAAGTGCCTTCCATTCGCCGAATTTGCTTATAACAATAGTTATCAATCAAGCTTGGGCAAAGCTCCTTTTGAAGTTCTCTATGGACGAAGATGTCGAACACCTCTTAATTGGTCAGAAACCGGAGAGAGGCAACTCTTTGGCCCGGATATGATCCAGGATGCAGAAGAGCAAGTTCGCACTATTCGTGAAAAGTTGAAAACAACCCAGTCTCGTCAAAAGAGCCAATATGATCGTCATCATAAGGCTGTGACCTTTGAAGAGTTGACGAGAAGGCTTACCTTCGGGTTACACCTTTGAAGGGCACCCATCGATTCGGTATCAAGGGCAAGTTGGCTCCTCGTTACATTGGTCCTTTTCGCATTCTTGCCAAATGAGGAGAAGTTGCCTACCAGTTGGAACTTCCTCCTCATCTTTCCAAGGTTCATGATGTCTTCCACGTCTCGCAACTCAGGCGTTGCTTTTCGGATCCTATCCGTGAAGTGGACCACGAAACGCTTGATCTCCAAGATAACCTTTCATACCGAGAATACCCTGTGCGTATTCTTGATCAAGCTGAGCATACCACTCGACGTCGAAACCTCAAGTTTCTTAAAGTTCAATGGTCAAATCATTCTGAAAAGGAGGCAACATGGGAAAGAGAGGATCGTCTCCGACTTGAGTATCCTGCGTTATTCCCGACGATTCTAAATCTCGGGACGAGATTCTTTTGAGTCGGGGTGAGTTGTCACATCCCTGGAACCCTAGTCAAGTATAGCATTGTGCTCATATCTTTTTTGCATTGCATCCAAGAAGTTTCAACAAGAACAAAGCAAGTGGTGAAGGAAAACTCAAAAACTCTAGCCACTTCTCAAATTCAAAGGAATTATAAATTTATTCAAATCAATGAACCCAAAATGGCCTCAAGAAAAGTTCAACTTTTCTGATAATTCTTGAAAGCAAATAAGCAATGAAGAAAACCATTTTCATAACACATTTGGCATTTTAAATAAATGCAAAAGGCTAACGGTTTCAAGTTTAAAATTTGAATTTAAAAATATATAGTTTTCAAAAATGCTGAAAACTTTATGGGTGATTGGAAATATTACAACTAACACCCCAGCATTTTTCAAACTATTTTTAGTTTGCTTTTGAAGCCAAAATAAATAGAAATCAATGTCAGTAATTAAAACAGAAACAAAACAGAAAGAAAATGAGAAAAGTCTTACCTGTCGCTCACCTGGCCCGGCCCAGCTTCTTCCTGTCGTCTTCCTCCCCCGCCAGTGGGCAGCAGGAGGTGGCCGCCGCGTACTCCGATGCGGCCACGCACCTGTGCGCCTGCCTGGCCGCCGCTCTGCACTG
The DNA here is from genome assembly GCF_904849725.1 of Hordeum vulgare subsp. vulgare. Classification (NCBI taxonomy): domain Eukaryota; kingdom Viridiplantae; phylum Streptophyta; class Magnoliopsida; order Poales; family Poaceae; genus Hordeum; species Hordeum vulgare. The sequence continues at coordinate 562,937,971 of NC_058524.1, read as the reverse complement.
GCACGCGAGGGGATAACCCTCCCGAGGCGTGCCCGAGCTCATCCTCTCCTCATTCTCCCCCTCCGCCTCGTTTCCTTCTGCCGCCATTGGAGCCCGAGCAGAGCTCGAGCTCGCCGTCATTCTAGCCTACCCTTCTCCCTCCTGAGATGCGCAGTAGGTCCGCCGCAACTCCCTGAAGCTTTCTAGCCACGAGCCTGACGCCGAGACGCAATGAAACGACGAGACGCAATCGTCTTCTTCCTCGGGTCACCGAAGTTCGTCGTCGGCGTTCTTCCTCTCCAGGCCGTCCCCGAGCAAGCTAGCGCCACCACTGCACTCCCCGTGAGCTTGCGCAGCTTTCCCCCAAGTTTCCCCCTTCGATCCCTTCCTCTAGCCATGATTTCACTGGAGCCCGACGAGATCCGCCGCGGGAGCTCGTCGCCGGTAGCCCTCCGATGATCAGCTCGTCCTTCTGAGGCCACCAGCAGCTTCAGGCCGTCGCGTAGATGCCGTAGGAGCTGAGTCCCGTGCGTAGCTCCCTCTGTTTCGATGACCCCGATGACGCCCGAACTTTGGCCGCCGCCAAGCTCGTCGCCGGCGTCATCTCCGGCCAGATCAGCCCCGGCTAAGCGCAAAAATGAACCCGCGGGAGACGTGTCGTTCCTCTCGTGCTCTCCGCGCAGAGTTTGGCCCCCTGTGCGCCGTTTCCGAGCCCCTCCGCCGTACTGGTGGTCGCCAGAGGCTCCCCGCCGGCGAGGACGACCTCACCGCCGGTGGATCTCAGCTGGCCTGAGCCACTAACGTGTGGGCCAGCCTCTCGAAGTTTAGGATTAACAAAAATAAATTAAATTAATTTGATAAGTCACTGACATGTGGGTCCAGTGAGGTTAATTAGCTAATTAAGATTAAAACCAATCTAAAAATGACCAGAGTCACTGACCAGTGGGTCCCACTGGTCAGGTTTGACTTTCAACGGCCAGTTGGACCTGCTGATGTCATGCTGATGCAGTAAAGAGTTCTCCGATTTAAAAGAATTCCAGAAAAATGCCAAAACTTCTAGAAATCATAGAAATTAATCTGTAACTCCAATGAAAATAATTTATATATGAAAAAGTATCAGAAAAATCCAAGGAATCTGAATATTTCATTTTCAAACATGTTTGAAAATGTTACTGGACCAAACATATAGAATAATGAATAAGCTAAATTTTATAAATGCTTTGGAGATGGAATTTGAAAATCATTTGAATTCCACTTCAAATGTTATGATCAAACATTGTTCAAACACAACCAGCAACTTAGCATATCATTTCCATGCATGTTAAAAACAAGTTGATCTCAGCATCAGGCCGAATCAATTAAAATGGTATTCGAGAATACCTCGTTTGAAGTGACATTTGAATCTGATTCAAATCAACTTCAAACCTAATAAATGTTAGCCATAATAGCATACCACCTTGCGCCCTCATGCCATGCTCATGCATCATCTTGTTGCATATGATTGTTATTGATTGTTGTCACTCTTTTCGGTAGGCTCTGCTCCTTCGGATTCCACCGAATATCCGACTAACGGATATTGTCCCTCTTCTGAGCAACAAGGCAAGCAACCATTTTGATCATCCCGATAAATCCCATGTTCTCGCTACTGCACTTACTTATTGCATTAGGATCAAATGCTCAAATGCTTTTGTCACGTTAGTTGAACCCACTTCCTTTGCATGACCTGTCCTTGTCACAGTAAATAGCTGAACCTTGCAACCTAGCATACCTGGTAGATGCTTGAGCCATGATGTGCCTTATCCTGCTATGCATGCTATGCTTAGAGTTGTGTATGGTCTGTCATCTGGGAGATGAACAGAATTGTGAGAACGTGTTCAGTAAGTAAAGGTTGTGTGTTGAACCTGATTTGGTAAAGGTACCGGTGAAAGGCTATGTAGGAGTACATGGCGGGTTGTTTCATTGTAACCGTCCTTAGGAACTGAGTTCCGTGTATGTAATCCAAGACTAGATACTACCACATGCTGGGCCCTGAAATATGACCCCGCTCGACTTATTAATCGCTTAGTACTTGGTCCAGGAATTGCAAGTAGTTTCTGGTGTTTATAGTCATGCTGGAGGCCGTGCATAGTGCTGACCTGAGAGGTGGGCTGTGATGCGGTAGGCAGTGGCACGGTGTACCAAGTGGCACCCGGATGGTGGGCTTGGGAACCCTGCGCACATCGTTTGGGGCCGTGGCGGAAACCTCGGCCGGACTTCCGTGCGGGTTACCCTCAGATAGGCGATAGACCTGGACTAGGTACTAGTGTGGTTAACGGCCGTGGCCGACTGCGTCGTTGGGCTTCCGCTTGAACGTTGCCGAGGTGCATGACGTGCACATGGCGATAAGTGGAGAGAGCGTGTGTGAGGAAGTACATCCCTGCAGGGTTATGATCTATTCGAATAGCCGCGTCCGCGGATAAGGACTACTTGGAGACATATGTTGTTCATAGATATCTTCAATGACTACTCATAAAATTGTCAAGATAAGCGTGAGTATCGTGGAAGGCATTTCCGTATGGAGACGGAATGATTCCATGATGGAGTATTGTTGTGGTGTTAGTGGACTCGTGTGCGAGAAATCAAGTTGTAAAAAGTTGTTTTAAAAATGTAAGTTGTCTAGCCACGAGTCAAATGCTGGCTTTCTGCATGAAACCCCACAATTCCTTATTGATACATTGCATGAGTAGATAGTTATCCTAAAGTCTTGTTGAGTACCTCCGTACTCATGTTTGTTTAATAATTGTTGCAGAGGTTGTTAATGACCCTAACGGAGGGTTCTTCCTAGACATCGACGACGACGAGTAGCTGGTGTCCCAGCTACGATCTGGCCCTAGGTTGGGTCTGTAGTATAGTCAGGCCATGTGCCTTCTAGTTTCACCTGTCTGTACTCAGACAGTTTTAAACACTTCCGCTGGCTTGTAACTGAATGACTGCTATGATGGGTCGTGAGACCCTTACCGTGTAATATTATGTGTGTGGCTCTTCCGAGCCTCTTAAATAAAGCTTGTATGTTTGTGGTTATGTTGTGATGCCATCGATGTATCTACACATATCGGTATGCCATGCGTACGTGTGTCATGCTTGATATGTATGGGGTTCGATTACCTAGCCGTAAACGTTAGTAGCACTCCTTATAGGGAAATGCCCCTTTGTGATCCAACGAGCCATGGTAGCTCGCTACTGCTCCAGACAGATTGGTTGACCGGCGTGTGTCCTTCTTAGCTGTTGTGTCTGTCCCCTTTGGGGAAATGTCACGCGATGTAATGGAGTCCTTGTAGCTTGCTACGACTCGTCTACATTCGCTGGTGACCGACACCTGCTTGCTGGGTCATGTATGCATGTCCCTGTGCGGAATTGCCACTTTGGTTTATGACTAGACATGTCGATCCAGGTTCTTTGTCATTGGATTGCTAGCGACACAATTGCATACGTGAGTCAAAAGGCGCAAACGGTCCCGGCTAAGGTAAGGCTGCAGCCGTGGGGTTAACCGTGCGTGAGACCGCAAAGGGATGCGATGTGTTACAGGCTGGATTCCTATGGCTTAGGATCGGGGTCCCGACACAAAGTATCCAAAATTTCTATTGCATTCTCAAGACGACTGCTTTTGTGGAATTTTTCGGGGCATAGGCAGCTGAAGGTGATGTCGCAGGCTTGAGCATTAAGTTGCAACATCTTCAGTTCATCAGCTGTCGCATCACGATCTAGCTCATGCCCTTCTCCAAAGAGGTTACCTTGCACACCAACACGAATAACAGTCCAAACATGAGGATTAAAGCCAAGAATATGCATTTTCATTTTATGCTTCCAACTAGCAAAATTAGTGCCATCGAAATATGGACCTCTATGATGATAATTTCCCTCACTAGATGCCATACTCTCCTAGGTTGTTAAACCAATGAAATGGAGACCAAAGCTCTGATACCACTTGTTGGATGAAAGTATGTCTAGAGGGGGGTGGTGGTGATTAGACTACTTGACAACATTTTTTTTTTGCCTTTTCCCAATTTTACTTGAGAGGAAGCTACGGTAGTTATACCAAGTCAAGTACACCCTACACATGCAATTATAATAGTATAGCAGTGGAAAGTAAAACATCCAAGTGAAAAGTAGACGAGTAAGGTAGGGAGATCAAACGCATGAGGTTGACACGACGATTTTTGGCACGGTTCCGATAGGTGGCGCTATTGTACGTCCATGTTAGTGGAGACTTCAACCCACGGAGGGTAACGGCTGCGAGAGTCCACAGAGGGCTCCACACACGAAGGGTCCACAAAGAAGCTGCCTTGTCTATTCCACCACGGCTTCCGTCCATGGAGTACTAGCGTTACTCACGGTAGATCTTCACGAAGTAGGCGATCTCCTTGCCTTTACAAACGTCTTGGTGGAACTCCCCAACACGAAGTAGGAGGCTCCCAAGCGACACCTAACCAATCTAGGAGGCACCACCCTCCAAAAGGTAATAGATGTGGTAGATCAATGAACTCCTTGCTCTTCTGCTTCTAAAGATAGTATCCTCAACACAAATCACTCTGTCACAGAATATGCATGGGTAGGAGAGGTTGATTTGGTGGAAAGCAGTTTGGGGAGGCTAGAGATCAAGTTTCAAATGATAGGATTGGAATATCGTCTCAACACATAAGTAGGTGGTTCTCTCTCAGAAAATGGATCCGGCAATGAAGTGTGTGTGTTCTGAGTGCTTCTCCCACGAATGAGAGGTGGGTGAAAGGGTATATATAGGCAACAACCAAAATCCAACCGTTACACACAAAAGGGAAAACTCGGTGACACCGAAGTTGAAAAGTCGATGGTGCCGATTAGCACTAAAAGTGTGAACTTTTGAATCTCGGTGGCACCGAAAAGGTGACTAACGGTCAGATGGCCAAACTCGGTGGCACCTATATTCAAACTCGGAAATTACGATTTTTGTGTATATTGGTAACAAAATGTTGGTCACACTGAACTCGGTAGCACTGACCTGGTTTCGGTTGCACCGATTTGGTGGGAATGGCTAGGGTTTCTGTCTGAGGTCAAACTCGGTGGGTCCGATATGGAAATGTTGGTGACACCAAATTTGTCTATGTGGATCTTGACAGAATGGATATGTGGGAAAACGAGTGAGTGTTTTGGTGGCTAACTTTGAGCATTTGAGCAATCCGTTCATTTTACTAATAGTATTGGCTTTCCTATGGACTCAAAAGTGATTTCTCACAAATAATAAATGAAGACTATTCTAGCTTGAAGCTTGAGCCAACATTGTTCCTTTCTTGCATCCAGGGGCATCTCCACATAAACCTTAAGCCATAGCATCTTTTGAACTTTTTCTGAAATATACTTGGAAAATATATTAGTCCAATGATGCATATGTTGTGATCAATTATCAAAACCACCCTAAGGAGCAATTGTGCTTTCAGGCTTGCCGTTTTGACCGGGGTTAAAGTGACTGAGCTGGCTCACTCTCTCACTCGCACTCACTCCCACTCTCTCCCCCGCTCTGTTCTCCCCTGCCCGAGCTCACCATCGTCACCGACCACCTCTCTCCCTCATCACCGACAAGGATGCCTTCTTGGAATTATGGGGATGAGGGATCCAACCACGACAACATGGGTGGCAACCTGATGGACATGGAGTACTTTGTAAGTACCATTCTCTCCCTATGCCATTACTTAGGATTAGGGTTCAGTTTCATTTGATTTGGGATTGAGGATTGAGGATCTACAACTATGGATGTATTATTTGGTGTAGGTAGTGCTTGATGGATATGCAAATACCAGATGGACACCTAACACCATCCCTCAGCCACTGTTCGGTGGTGGTCCCATGGAGGAAGTTCCAAATGCACACTGCACCATATGATTCCTAGGAAGTGTGTTGCTTTTGAAGGTGCTAGCACTGGAAGGGAGATTTATGGATGCCCTCTTCAGGTGGGTGTGAGTAAGCAGCAACAGTTTTATTTCCAATTAGTAGTTCATTACTATCTCAAGTATTTTCTTGGATAATTGGATAGCTTATATGAAACTAATGTGCACAAGTGGTGTTTTTTGTTTGTTGGCAAATGTTATCTGTTGAACTGAATTAAGTTCCGAATTTACACATGTCCTTATATCTACGGACTCTGAATTTATTGCTACAAGTGTTATCTGAGTGAAGTAAATTCAATTTTGAATTTATAAATTTTGTTTGATTGAACAGAGAGGGCTGAAGTGTGGTGTAGTTAAGTGGTTTGATCTTGTCTCATCTGGTGTACTTTGAACTTCCTCATCAAGCTATGGGAAATGTTCCGTGAGCAAAACCTTGGCAAGATTCAATACAAGCATGCATATGAGGATGAGATTGCCAAGTTGAAGAATGAGTATGATCATATCTGCACTGAGTATCATAAAATGGTTGATGATGTTAGCAAGATGTTTGACTGGCAGGATGGTGTTGGCAAGGTGGACTACCAGAAAGCAATGGATGTAGTATTTGACAAGAAGAAGGAAGAGCTAGAGATGGAGAATCTTAGGCTAGCAATTGAGCAGAAGTGTATCATGAAAACACCAGGAAGGTGGACATGGATCTTCTTGCAGAAAAGAAGAAATAGGTGGAGAAAGTTGTCGTTGGTATGTTGAATGTTGGCCATGGGAGCAAGGAAATAATGGAGAAAATCAAGGCCATACTAGAGGCTTGAAGATTTGCACAATGGTGGTTAAGTCAGTAAGTTATCCTACATATATAACATGCCTTGCAAGATGATGGTAGGAGTATATTTTGTGCAGTCCTATATGAACTATTTAAGTTGTGGGAATGGAGATGGTAACTGGAGTGATGCTAGTCTCTTGAGAACTTATGCTAAGTGTTGCTTATGTTAATTGTTGCACTAGATGCCACTATTCAAATCCTATCTTAAGTAATGTAGTGAAGAACTATTTTATTTCATCATGTTGGTTTCCTGTATCTAGTTATGTTGTGCTATATTACTTTACTGTGGGCCTAAAACCCTTATGTATGCAATGTGGTACTACTACTTGGCTCTTCTCTTACTTTGCAGCCCACCTACGAGTAACCACTACTACTCTTTGAAACCCACTACTGGTCAGAAACCGTAGCCAAACCCGAACCCCTGAATTCTCCTCCCCCAAGCTGCCAAAGAAAATCCTAGAATCCCTTTCTCATCTCGTACACATTGGTAAAGAAAAGTTCCTTGCACAACTGCTCATGTGCATCAGGTAGTAGTGGGTCATACCATTTCCTCTCCTTCTTCTTCTTCAATCTTTTCTTCCTTCCACAAGGTAGTATAAGAACCTCTCCATCTGAATCAGAAATGCCAACATCACCACAGAAGCAATTTTCATCAGGTTCAGGTACAAAATCTTGAAACTTGGGGATCTCTGGCTCACTTAAGCATGCCTTTTATCACCATTGTCTCCTATCCACTGTCACCCTCTTTCTCCTCCTATGAAAACTCTAAAACATCAATATCCCCTTCAAACTCCTATTTGTCTTGTGCAACATATGTTTCCTCTTGATTGACAACTTTTTCTTGACCTCTCTTCCAAGCCTTGTAAGACATATTCATCCCTCTGTAATCAGCCCTATCGATCTCAAGTTCCGAGGATGATTTGTCAATATCATAATCCTCACCAACAGCACCTCCAGCCTCACCAACAACATCCCCATCATCACCACAAGGAGCTTCTGTCATGTTCAACTTGTAGCTCCGTTGTGTGTTGAGATTAACTTCAAGAGGATGAATTGCTCCTTCTTGTGGCAGACTTAACACAAACAAGGCCCCCACTGGATTGCCTATTGGAACTTGTTCTTCATAAGCATTGTGAGCCATATTAAATTCAACATCTCTATCTTCATTTCCCTTGGACAGTATGATATTCAGAACTATGAAATCATGGTGGTGTATCAATTCTTCAACTACATCTTGACTGTCCAGAAGAAATAATCCATCCTCTCCAATTCCTACTTCTTTTACCCAGTAAATCTAGTCATCTAACCCATAGCCTTCAGTTTTAGTCAGTGCTATCAAGTTGAGAAAAAGCTATGTCTGAAAGAGAGAACTTTCTTTCCATGTTATCTATGCCCTCGAAATGGAGCCTCACCTCCCAAATTTCATCATTCATCCTGCATTACATAATGTGTAAATTCAAAACCCTTTGTAACTTGTACACAACTTATAAGCATAACCGAATAAGTGTCTTGTTCTACAAAATTCAGTTATGCCCATTGACTATAAAATACAATAGGCATCCAACTTAGTACATGTTCTAAGCCAAATCACTGCTGCATTAACCTAACCTAGCTTATATGAATCAATCATTCTTTTCTGAGACACTACTTCCTAAATACTGGATCATTACTTCATCCAACTAAGTACAAGTTCTAAGCTGAATCACTTCTGAATTAAACCAACAATAATGAATTAAACTAGGGTTTGTTCAAGAGAAGACAAAAAACTTCCTCAACCCTTCCAAATGCCGATGCCCAACAGTGGGAGTTAGCTGGGTCCACGACGACATCTCTAGCAAGAGCCATGTGTTATTTATACTGAAGCAAGAACTGATGATTCTTTGATGACGGTGGTGCAGCCTATGGCGTTGTCGGAGGTGTCTGCTATGACGCCGGTGCCGGCAACAACATTTCAAAGCTGTCGCTGCCCAGCCAGTTATCAACTTCATAAAATTTTCCACCGCCACCATCCCCCGTTTCACCACACCCCATAGAGTGGCCGACGTTGACTGTTTTCGCCGCCACCGACGCCATTGTAGGAGAGGGAGATAGAGTGAGAAAAGAGAGGGGAGGGTGCAATAGAGGAGACGACGCGGTCGTCTTGACCCGCGGTCGGAATGGGTCGACCTAACGTGTCACGCCCAAGATGCGACCCTATCCTCAATTTGGCACGAGGGCCTCGTCAGGGATAGAAGCGCATCTCGTCGTGTCGCAAGAATGGATATCGTTACAAGTACATGTACTGACAAGAAGAGATATATAGAATTGGCTTACACTCGCCACAAGCTACATCAGAGTTACATCAGTACATTACATAATCATCAAGAGTAAGAGCAGGGTCCGACTACGGACGAAAATAATGACAAAAGAAGAACGACGTCCATCCTTGCTATCCCAGGCTGCCGGCCTGGAACCCATCCTAGATCGATGAAGAAGAAGAAGAAGAAGAAACTCCAAATGAACAATCAACGCGATCGCGGCAAGTAACCTTTACCTGTACCTGCAACTGGTGTTGTAGTAATCTGTGAGCCACAGGGGACTCAGCAATCTCATTTCCAAAGGTATCAAGACTAGCAAAGCTTAATGGGTGAGGCATGGTTAAGTGGTGAGGTTGCAGCAGCGGCTAAGCACATATATGGTGGCTAACTTACGGGTACCAGAAGTAAGAGGGGGAAGAACTACGCATAGCGGGCGTGAACTACAGATGACCAAATGAATGATCCTGAACACCTACCTACGTCAGTCATAACCCCACCATGTCCTCGATCGGAGAAGGAACTCACGAAAGAGACAGTCACGGTTATGCACACAGTTGGCATGTTTTAATTAAGTTAACTTCAAGTTATCTAGAACCAGTGTTAAACAAAGTTTCCACGTTGCCACATAACCGCGGGCACGGCTTTCTGAAAGATTTAACCCTGCAGGGGTGCTCCAACTAGTCCATCACAAATTACCACAAGCCGCATAGAAATCCTCAACCACGAAGCTCGCGATCTCGTCGGATTCCCTAGTGGAAAACCTCAACTCTGAGATTACCCAAAGCATCACCGGAATCCCGATGCACAAGATATCTCGTCAAAGGTAAAACTAATCCAGCAAGGCCGCCCGACGTGTCGACGATCCCGATAGGAGTCGCGTACCTCGTTCTCAGGACACGACGGATGGGTCACACTAGGAGTACCAAACCTCGGGTTGCCCCGCGGTGGCCCCGTAGTCTGCCAATTTGGACCAACACTCATGAGGAGCACTGGCCCGGGGGTTGATTAAATTATCCTCGGGGTCCGGAAAGTCCCTATGCAATTTTATTAGGTGTTTAGGCAAACGTAGTACCAAAGTTGGGCCTTGCCAGACCAGTCTTAATCAAAAAAGAATTATCAAGGGGGTCCCCATAACAACCCCGATCGTGTGAGGAGCGCTCAAATATGGAACATAACACCGGTAGACGGAAACTAAGGGGGGCAAAGGTGGAACAAAACACCAGGCTAGAAAGGCCGAGCCTTCCACCTTTTACCAAGTATATAGGTGCATTAAAATAGATAGCATTTAATATGGTGATATATCAAGAAACCCATGCTTTCACATGGAAGCATCTGCACCTACAACTAGCAACGCTATCAACAGGGTTAAGCAAGCAGTAACATAGCCAATCAGTGGTTTGCTAGGTTGAACAGGTTGAATGTTTTCATGGCATTGTTGAGAGGCTGATATTTAACAAGTGGTAGGCAACGAGACATAAACGATAGCACCGAAATAACTAGCATGGCAATGATAGTAATGGTATATGGGGAAATGATCATCTTGCCTGAGATCCCGCTTGGAAGAAGGACAACTCGGAGAAGTCGGCAAACCAACGTAGTCGAACGGGTCCTCACATTCCGACACGCTTGCGGAACTCTATCGAGACGGGCAAACGAGAAACAAACATCAACACAAGTATTCACCACCACAGAGCAAGACATGATGCACACCCTAATATGATGCATGATCAGTTCAAAGAAGCAAGGGATGGCATGGCAAAACACCTCACACATACACTACACATTAAATGAAGCTCGATATGCAACGGGTTGCATATCGACGAAACTCCACGTCTAAATATTTGATTAACTCCCGTTAATTATCACAGCAATATTAACTGTTGTTAACATGGCGCGGGTGAAGCAATGAACGTACATGACAACCTAGTCGACAGCACGTCGGACTTTGAACGGAGCTACGGCACTAGAACAAGCAACACAAAATATATATGCCATGAATGCGTTATGCTTGCGGGCTCAGACATCACGACAAGGAGGGAAATAAACATGGTGTCGCCATGGCGAGCGAGAGGAAACCATGGCGGAAAATCGGAAACGATGCCACGGCAACGTTCCTATCCCGATAACTCGAGGAGAAACCGGTGCCGACGTATACGAACGCGTGTGAAAACGGAAAATAAAGATGAGGTGTTCCCGTATCTCGGGTTCCCATGTGTCGAGGGCTCGACGAAAAGGAAGACGACCTGCACGGCAAATAAACGGTGCAAACAAACGGTGCAAACAAACGGTGCATATATGCATTCGACTTGTACAACACACACATCCGTAAAACACTAGCACACGGTACACGACATGTCCCATCGATATACCTTCGACGCGTGCGAATCGGAGGGGTTCGGTCGAAGCGGACGTCGTGGTCATCGTGGAAGTAGTCGTACACGCGCCGGTAGTTGAAGTAGTGGTACACGGTCTCGTCGACGGTAGTCGTTCACTCGGCGTCGGCAGACGGTCTTCGGCGTCGGTAGTCATTCACGGGTCTTCGACGACGTCGAGGAAGACGAACTCATTTCCGGGGTCGTCGAGGGCGTCGTGGTACTCGCGGCGAACTTGTTGATTCCACGACGGCAGGGATGGTGCACGCGGCGACGGCAACCAGCGACAGCGGCGACACGACTACAGCAGCTACGACAGCGACGGCAGCAAGCTATGACACGACCAGCTAGCAGCAAAACGCACAACAACTTTGCAAAGCTTCCGGCAGCACGCACGCAAGCGGCTACAGCAGCACCATGCCTCGGCCGACAGCTTCAACAGCTCCACAGCAATAGCAAAGCACCAGCGAGACAGGACAGCACAACAGCATGAGCGCGGGGCGACAACAACAGCTAAGCTAGCCGCTCGCGAGAACTCGGCAGCGGCGCACGCAACTCCAAGCAGCAGCGCCCGACATCAACAACCGCAAAACAGCACAGCTCCAACAGCTAGCTACAGCACACAGCAGCAACAACAATTGGCATCAGCGTCTGCAGGCAAGCAGGGCAGCAGACAACGCGCGCATCTACTCCCGGCAGCAGGAATAGCAGCATAGCAGAACGCAACAGCGGCCTAGCAGTCTAACAGCAACAGGCAAGCATCAACGCCAGCAGCCAGTGACACACCTTGGCACGAGCGCAGCAACAGCAACAGCAGCGGCGTCACGGCAAGCAGCAGCCTAGCTAACCTTTACAGCAACAACACAGCAGCAACAACTCCACAACTCGGCAACACGGTGCAACAACGGCAGCACAAAACCTCATGCGACAGCAACAGCAAACTGCAGCAGCGGGCAAAACGGCGCCGGCGGGACCTCGGGCCGGCCGGGAGATGGAGGCGGCTCCACGGGGCGGCGCAGGTCCGCAGGCGAGGGCGGCGACCACCGGAGCCAGAGGCGGCGGCGCGCGGGGACCCTCAGGCCGGCCATGGCAGAGAGCATGGAGGCGACCCGGGCCGAGGGAGGCGAGCTTGGCGCTAGCACAGCTCCGGCAGCGGAGCTGCGGCAGCTCGGGGCCGGCGAGCTCCTTTGCGGGGAGGCCACGGCGGCGGGCGCTGACAGGGCTCGCGGCGACGGACGGGAAGCTGCGGGGAACGGCGCGGCAAAGCGGCGCGCGGGACGGACTGCACGCGGCGCGGGCGAGGCGGCAGAGGGGAGGCCGGCGACGCGGGGCTGGCGCGGCGGAAGGCGAGGGCGGCACGGCGGCGCGCAGAGGAGAGCCACGGGGCGCGGGGCGCCTGCAGCTAAGGTTGACGGCGCACGCAGGGGGCTGAGCGCGGCGGGGCGAGGGAGGCAGAGGAACGAGAGGCTACCCCTCTCTCGCTAGGGTTGGAGGCCTGGCTTGGCCTTCGGCCGGCTGGGCCTCCTCTAAAGGTTTTTTTTTTTACTTTTTAAAACAGAACTCATAATTAAAGAAAGGCTTTTTAACACACACAAAAAGAATAAAGTAAATGTTTTACCCCTTTTACGAATTAAAATAAACCCTACTTAAAAGAATTTTAAAAAAAATCAAAACCCTTTTAAAAAGAATTAAACTCACAACCCTTTTAAAAAGAATTAAAATAAGCTCTTTTCACAAGAAGATAAAACTAGCCTCTCTCGAAAGAATTAAATAAAATCTCTTTATTCAAAGAACAAGTAAAAGCCTTTTAAAAGGGAAAATAAAATGGGAGGGTTTTTAAAATGAAACAAACGGAGAGTAAAATTAAAACCTAAGGTTGCCCCTACGTTTAATAAAAGGACTTATTTTTAAAAGAAGACGAATATTTTGGAAGAGGGGTAAAGTTAGAAATCTTTAGAAAAACCACAATACAACTTAGGAGGGGAGAGGAGGGGAGAAGGTTTAGGTCGGCGGTGCAACGGGGTTTAGCGGTGACTCTCACGCTCCCTCTCTCATCGCGCCAACAAACGACGCCACTCACGAAACACTAACACCCAACAACACGAAGTAACAAGCAACACCGACAAAACACCGATGACATGATGCCATGCATGATGCGATGATGCAACTACATGACGATGCAACGAATAATTCTAATCACACGACGAAAACGGAAAAGAAGGGGGAATCTTCTGGAACGTCGGTCTCGGGCTGTCACAACTCTCCTACACTACAAGAAGATCTCGTCCCGAGATCCAAGAATGAAAAGGGTAGAGGAAGAGAAAAGTAAAAGGTAAAACTTAGTCGCTTCTTTGACAAACGAGTGAAACCAACGATCCTTGAAGGTTGCATTGAGATGAGGAATGATATGAGAAGGAAGCCAGAATTCACGGAAAATTTCGGCAGCACTTCGGTAGGAAAATGGGACAAAAAATTCGAAAAGGTAGAAGAAATAGACAATATTCATAGCAAACAACTAAATAGAGCAAGGGAAGACCATGATCTTGCTAGAACAACAAGATAGACCCAAAAGAGCAATATCACAATGCCTCCGGAACAAGAGAATATGAACTAGCTCAAGCGGAAGAAAAGAATGAAGAAACAAATGACAACTATCAACACAATAGAATTGAAGAGCCTCCGGTTATAGAATTGACGTAGTGGTTAGAAACCAACAATGAAAAGAATAAGATAGTAGTGGGCTTATGAAAATCATCTCAACAAATATGAGGTGACAACCAACCACTAAAAGAAACAAGGATGGATTGGGAGAAACAAGATATGAACAATCTCTTACACCAAGAGGATACAATGAGAACTTGGATTAATGACAAGCACCATGATAGCACAATCCATAGGAAAAGCTTTGGTGAAATCCAACCAAGATAGCTCAATGAAGAAATCATGGGTTGAAATATCTCATGATCATAGAATTGGTGGATTTAATTATCTCATTCTTGAGAGGAAAACTCTTCAAGTCTCCTACACTAACAAGAAGGCTATAATACCACCTCCAAGGATAACGGAATAACAAATGCACCGAAAATGGAAGAGAAAGAATACTTGAGGTATTCCAACAGAATCTTGAAGACACACAAGAGAATGAATCACATCCTTGATGAACCACGAAGAAGGACCTCCGTATACCAATGAACGATGCAGAGATATGAAGGTAGAAAAGAATAAGATTATGGCCTTGCCAATATTTAGATGAAGCCTCACAAAGAGATACTAAAAAGAACTTGGGACTCCGGAAAAGAAATATAGGCACTAGAGAAATGAATTGATATCATGAGCCACTCCGGAAGAAGAATTGAAATCTCTTGGAAGAAGGAAGAACAATAAGAATTATGTTATGCTCATCCTTCATCAAGTATAATTGATGACAAGCAATGGATCTAGCATACAACTTATTCCTCTAAAAATGAATCTAGAAGAGGCAGAGAGATAAGCACCACTTGAAGCATAAATGAAAGGAGCATGGGTAAGAATTCCAATTGAATGGGAATACCCAGAAGGCCTGGATACACATGAGAATGAAGAGATCATGATCCACCTGAGAGAGAAATTTAACCAAGACACCAAAATAATTGAGAGACGAACGAAGAGACAACAATTGAGAAGATTTGAGGATGAAAGCTGAAAGCTGAGAACGAAAAAAGTCTTCTGAATTGATGGCCTTCGGAGGAACGAGAAATAAAAACAACTCAAAAATGCACCAGATAGCAAGAAAGGGATACTCATGATTGGAACAAATAAGATGACGACACCAAGCTGAAATGAAGAATATCCAAGAGAATGAACCACTATTCGAGAGAAACACTCCTTCGAATTGCAAGCTGAGAATGAAGACGAGAGCAACACCAAGAATTAATGAGACACTCCGGAATAAAGAAGGATGCAAGGTTGAGCCAAATAAGGGAATTAATTCAAATAGAACTTGAAGAAGGGATATGACTGATGAAATTCATACTTATGTCATAGTTGAAAAGAATTAAGGACCTCCGGAAAAGATTAAAGAGCCAGGTAAGATCCTGGGAAGAACCTGTGGGTTATGGGCCCACTCAAAGAAAATCACCGTTAGAAAAGATTGCTAGACCGAGAGATATTGCACCGGTACAAATGAAAACTAGATGAGGTTGAGAACCTCGAAATAATTAAAAGAATTGAAACTCGAAACTCAGCGATATCTTCAGCACTCCGCATGAAAAGAGAGGAATGAATAACCAAGATAGCCTGAAAGAATCTCCAGCATGAAAAAGAATTACAAGGATAATTAGGATATGATGAACACGGACAACTGAATTAACTTCATCGGAAAAGATGACAAAAATGAATAAATATGAACATGAAGCTCCTGAGAATCTTCACAACGAATCACCGGCTACGAAAGGAAGACGAGATGGCGGAAACACAATGAAAAGAAACTCCTGGATGAAAATTGAATCACTGAGAAAAAGGGCAGGAGGGTGGGAAAAACAAAGACAACATGGGACAGATGAGATGAACTCCGGAATAAAGAGAGAATGATCTTGCAAAATTGGAGAGGATTGATTACACTTGGATAGAAACACACCGGTTGAATGGAATTGACATGACGACTCCGGTTGACAAGAATTAACAAGAGAACTGATTAAGCAAAGGGATTTGCATTCTCATATAAAAATATGAGAACACAGATTAGGAAAGATCTGAAATCACCACTTGACATTGAAGCAACACGAATTACCACATTCCAACAAAACAAAGGGTGAGGCTTATGAAACAAGCCAGAACAAACTCATGAGAAAGATTTCGTCCGATATTTTCGTGGACAGGATCGCACGGGCACGATTTTTCAGTAGTCATCAAGTGCAAGGCAGTGCACCCGACATACGAAGCATCCCCGAGTCGTAGCAAGCTACAAGGACTCTTTAAGACACAACGTGTACCGCTGTAAGTCGACCGTGAACAAACGAATCCACTAGATGTCGAACCCCAACCTAACATCATTTATTTGTTGGAAGAATGTCCTATAAGAAACTACTTGAATTCCCACCTATGAATTCCCGAAATATCTGGTCATGCAATCTGGTACACGGATACAAGGAGTAATAATCACACAACTCCTATACTAACCCGTCACCTGTATCACATCCGTCAACACACGACCCGAATCTCGGACCTTCATCTGCAACAGACCCTCGTGATCACCACGATACAAAGTATGGCAGTACTCCGGAACAATCTGCACCAGTACTGGGGACATCGGGGTTATCTCGCCACTACTAGTATTGAAGCAATTACGAACATCCTTCGTTCTGAGATACTAAGAAATCTGAATGATAACGATGTGCTCGAGAATCCCCTGGAGCTCAACTCCCCAGAAGAAGATCAAGTCAGACAGGAGGCACCAAGACAGAACTCCGTCACATCGGCATCATATAGATCTCAAAAATATCCGAGTGATCCTAAAAATATTTTGAGTGGGAAGAGGAGTAGAATAAATTATTACGTCAAGATTCCTCACCAGAGCATAGAAGAGGAGAAAAAGAATCCTACTCTCCGATATATAACTAGACTCAAATAGTTTTTCACTAGACTCGACTCAGCCAAGTTCGATCAATCAAGGGGGCTGCTAGGTCGGTCCTTGCTCTGATACCAACTTGTCACGCCCAAGATGCGATCCTATCCTCAATTTGGCACGAGGGCCTCGTCAGGGATAGAAGCGCATCTCGTCGTGTCGCAAGAATGGATATCGTTACAAGTACATGTACTGAAAAGAAGAGATACATAGAATTGGCTTACACTCGCCACAAGCTACATCAGAGTCACATCAGTACATTATATAATCATCAAGAGTAAGAGCAGGGTCCGACCACAGACGAAAATAATGACAAAAGAAGAACGACATCCATCCTTGCTATCCCAGGCTGCCGGCCTGGAACCCATCCTAGATCGATGAAGAAGAAGAAGAAGAAGCAACTCCAAATGAACAATCAACGCGCTCGCGGCAAGTAACCTTTACCTGTACCTGCAACTGGTGTTGTAGTAATCTGTGAGCCACACGGGACTCAGCAATCTCATTTCCAAAGGTATCAAGACTAGCAAAGCTTAATGGGTGAGGCATGGTTAAGTGGTGAGGTTGCAGCAGCGGCTAAGCACATATATTGTGGCTAACTTACGAGTACCAGAAGTAAGAGGGGGAAGAACTACGCATAGCGGGCGTGAACTACAGATGACCGAATGAATGATCCTGAACACCTACCTACGTCAGTCATAACCCCACCGTGTCCTCGATCGGAGAAGGAACTCACGAAAGAGACAGTCACGGTTACGCACACAGTTGGCATGTTTTAATTAAGTTAACTTCAAGTTATCTAGAACCAGTGTTAAACAAAGTTTCCACGTTGCCACATAACCGCGGGCACGGCTTTCCGAAAGATTTAACCCTGCAGGGGTGCTCCAACTAGTCCATCACAAATTACCACAAGCCGCATAGAAATCCTCAACCACGAAGCTCGCGATCTCGTCGGATTCCCTAGTGGAAAACCTCAACTCTGAGATTACCCAAAGCATCACCGGAATCCCGATGCACAAGATATCTCGTCAAAGGTAAAACTAATCCAGCAAGGCCGCCCGACGTGTCGACGATCCCGATAGGAGTCGCGTACCTCGTTCTCAGGACACGACGGATGGGTCACACTAGGAGTACCAAACCTCGGGTTGCCCCGCGGTGGCCCCGTAGTCTGCCAATTTGGACCAACACTCATAGGGAGCACTGGCCCGGGGGTTGATTAAATTATCCTCGGGGTCCGGAAAGTCCCTATGCAATTTTATTAGGTGTTTAGGCAAATGTAGTACCAAAGTTGGGCCTTGCCAGACCAGTCTTAATCAAAAACGAATTATCAAGGGGGTCCCCATAACAACCCCGATCGTGTGAGGAGCGCTCAAATATAGAACATAACACCAGTAGACGGAAACTAAGGGGGGCAAAGGTGGAACAAAACACCAGGCTAGAAAGGCTGAGCCTTCCACCTTTTACCAAGTATATAGGTGCATTAAAATAGATAGCATTTAATATGGTGATATATCAAGAAACCCATGCTTTCACATGGAAGCATCTGCACCTGCAACTAGCAACGCTATCAACAGGGTTAAGCAAGCAGTAACATAGCCAATCAGTGGTTTGCTAGGTTGAACAGGTTGAATGTTTTCATGGCATTGTTGAGAGGCTGATATTTAACAAGTGGTAGGCAACGAGACATAAACGATAGCACCGAAATAACTAGCATGGCAATGATAGTAATGGTATCTGGGGAAATGATCATCTTGCCTGAGATCCCGCTTGGAAGAAGGACAACTCGGAGAAGTCGGCAAACCAACGTAGTCGAACGGGTCCTCACATTCCGACACGCTTGCGGAACTCTATCGAGACGGGCAAACCAGAAACAAACATCAACACAAGTATTCACCACCACAGAGCAAGACATGATGCACACCCTAATATGATGCATGATCAGTTCAAAGAAGCAAGGGATGGCATGGCAAAACACCTCACACATACACTACACATTAAATGAAGCTCGATATGCAACGGGTTGCATATCGACGAAACTCCACGTCTAAATATTTGATTAACTCCCGTTAATTATCACGGCAATATTAACTGTTGTTAACATGGCGCGGGTGAAGCGATGAACCTACATGACAACCTAGTCGACAGCACGTCGGACTTTGAACGGAGCTACGGCACTAGAACAAGCAACACAAAATATATATGCCATGAATGCGTTATGCTTGCGGGCTCAGACATCACGACAAGGAGGGAAATAAACATGGTGTCGCCATGGCGAGCGAGAGGAAACCATGGCGGCAAATCGGAAACGATGCCATGGCAATGTTCCTATCCCGATAACTCGAGGAGAAACCGGTGCCGACGTATACGAACGCGTGCGAAAACGGAAAATAAAGATGGGGTGTTCCCATATCTCGGGTTCCCATGTGTCGAGGGCTCGACGAAAAGGAAGATGACCTGCACGGCAAATAAACGGTGCAAACAAACGGTGCATATATGCATTCGACTTGTACAACACACACATCCGTACAACACTAGCACACGGTACACGACATGTCCCATCGATATACCTTCGACGCGTGCGAATCGGAGGGGTTCGGTCGAAGCGGACGTCGTGGTCATCGTGGAAGTAGTCGTACACGCGCCGGTAGTTGAAGTAGTGGTACACGGTCTCGTCGACGGTAGTCGTTCACTCGGCATCGGCAGATGGTCTTCGGCGTCGGTAGTCGTTCACGGGTCTTCGGCGACGTCGAGGAAGACGAACTCATTTCCGGGGTCGTTGAGGGCGTCGTGGTACTCGCGACGAACTTGTTGATTCCACGGCGGCGGGGATGGTGCACGCGGCGACGGCAACCAGGGACAGCGGCGACACGACTATAGCAGCTACGACAGCGACGGCAGCAAGCTATGACACGACCAGCTAGCAGCAAAACGCACAACAAGTTAGCAAAGCTTCCGGCAGCACGCACGCAAGCGGCTACAGCAGCACCATGCCTCGGCCGACAGCTTCAATAGCTCCACTGCAATAGCAAAGCACCAGCGACACAGGACAGCACAACAGCATGAGCGCGGGGCGACAACAACAGCTAAGCTAGCCGCTCGCGAGCACTCGGCAGCGGCGCACGCAACTCCAAGCAGCAGCGCCCGACATCAACAACCGCAAAACGGCATAGCTCCAACAGCTAGCTACAGCACACAACAGCAACAACAATCGGCATCAGCGTCTGCAGGCAAGCAGGGCAGCAGACAACGCGCGCATGTACTCCCGGCAGCAGGAATAGCAGCATAGCAGAACGCAACAGCGGCCTAGCAGTCTAACAGCAACAGGCAAGCATCAACGCCAGCAGCCAGCGACACAGCTTGGCACGAGCGCAGCAACAGCAACAGCAGCGGCGTCACGGCAAGCAGCAGCCTAGCTAACCTTTACAGCAACAGCACAGCAGCAACAACTCCACAACTCGGCAACACGGTGCAGCAGCGGCAGCACAAAACCTCATGCGACAGCAACAGCAAACTGCAGCAGCGGGCAAAACGGCGCCGGCGGGACCTCGGGCCAGCCGGGAGATGGAGGCGGCTCCACGGGGCGGCGCAGGTCCGCAGGCGAGGGCGGCGACCACCGGAGCCAGAGGCGGCGGCACGCGGGGACCCTCAGGCCGGCCATGGCAGAGAGCATGGAGGCGACCCGGGCCGAGGGAGGCGAGCTTGGCGCTAGCACAGCTCCGGCAGCGGAGCTGCGGCAGCTCGGGGCCGGCGAGCTCCTTTGCGGGGAGGCCGCGGCGGCGGGCGCTGACAGGGCTCGCGGCGACGGACGGGACGCTGCGGGGAACGGCGCGCGGGACGGACTGCACGCGGCGCGGGCGAGGCGGCGGAGGGGAGGCCGGCGACGCGGGGCTGGCGCGGCGGAAGGCGAGGGCGGCACGGCGGCGCGCGGGCGCAGGCGCGGCGCGTAGAGGAGAGCCACGGGGCGCGGGGCGCCTGCAGCTAAGGTCGACGGCGCACGCAGGGGGCTGAGCGCGGCGGGGCGAGGGAGGCAGAGGAACGAGAGGCTCCCCCTCTCTCGCTAGGGTTGGAAGCCTGGCTTGGCCTTCGGCCGGCTGGATCTCCTCTAAAGGTTTTTTTTTTTACTTTTTAAAACAGAACTCATAATTAAAGAAAGGCTTTTTAACACACAAAAAAAAAGAATAAAGTAAATGTTTTACCCCTTTTACGAATTAAAATAAACCCTACTTAAAAGAATTTTAAAAAAAATTCAAAACCCTTTTAAAAAGAATTAAACTCACAACCCTTTTAAAAAGAATTAAAATAAGCTCTTTTCACAAGAAGATAAAACTAACCCCTTTCGAAAGAATTAAATAAAATCTCTTTATTCAAAGAATAAGTAAAAGCCTTTTAAAAGGGAAAATAAAATGGGAGGGTTTTTAAAATGAAACAAACAGAGAGTAAAATTAAAACCTAAGGTTGCCCCTACGTTTAATAAAAGGACTTTTTTTAAAAGAAGACGAATATTTTGGAAGAGGGGTAAAGTTAGAAATCTTTAGAAAAACCACAAAACAACTTAGGAGGGGAGAGGAGGGGAGAAGGTTTAGGTCGGCGGTGCAACGGGGTTTAGCGGTGACTCTCACGCTCCCTCTCTCATCGCGCCAACAAACGACGCCACTCACGAAACACTAACACCCAACAACACGAAGTAACAAGCAACACCGACAAAACACCGATGACATGATGCCATGCATGATGCGATGATGCAACTACATGACGATGCAACGAATAATTCTAATCACACGAGGAAAACGGAAAAGAAGGGGGAATCTTCTGGAACGTCGGTCTTGGGCTGTCACATAACGGCCGTCAACACACACGTCGTCATCCCCTAGCAGACATATACCTGACGAGCGGGCCCCACATATCATAAACACACTTAAAATCTAACAGCTCAACGACTAGGTTTTTTTGGAACAGCATACCACTTTTGTGGTAGTTTTATGAAAAAATAAAAAATGGTAGTTTTTTATGGTCAACACGTGCAATACGGGCGGAGCCAGAAAATTTGGGCATTGGTTCATGTGAGACTACATTCTGTATAGCTTTATTTTGGTTTGCCAAAGTATGTATCAACTCTCGAAATTTTTTCTTATTTTTTGAATCTTCTAACTCGTCATGGCCTTGAAAAGTTAAGCCTTGATGCAACAAGTATCTCATCAAATCAATGAAAGCAGTAAGCCGAATTCCATTTTGCTTTTATGTAAGATCGGATTGCTTATCAAGAGCAACCTGAATTGACTACACTTTATTCATCAAAGCATCTTATCTTTTCACTATTACATTATCAAAGCTAATAACATTACCCTTACCCCAATGAGTATATAGTCTATTTTTCTTGTTCCAACCGTTCCAGCCGTTAATTGCAAATGCACCAGTCCGAGATTCCCCCCCATTGTAATTTTTGAAAAGGTAGCAAAAGAAGGCCTTATGCACTTTATCAATATACTAAACTCAAGGACCATACTCATCAATGATCTGGATTCAATCTCCCCTGAGTTAACTTCTGTATGAACAGTAGGCTTCGGGAGGCTTAATTGTAGTGACATTTGATGCACTTTGCCTATGTCTAATGGGTGTCCTTGATGTGTTTGTATCATTATCTCGTGGCAGAGTTCCCTTTGAAACATACTGCTCCATACACTATATCAATCAAAGTTCATGGAAAACTTATTTTGGATGACTTGGCAAAACAACCACTATTGTCATGGGCTATTAAGCCAGATAGAACATAGACAAAGAGAGAGAATATGCAACAATATAATCTAATTACCTCAAGTTTAACGTTAATCTGCGGCCGTCTTCTTGCTTCAGGCATGCGGCGGCAGACGAGTCGCCAAGCAACATGAACAAACGGGCGAGTTCAAAATTGGAGAAACAAAGAGATGACTGATTAAAAAAGCAGACAATGAATGAGGCGGACCGTGTGGGTGCATATTTGGATGACTCACAGATTCACGATTTAGGCATGTGCATGGACTTGTGGGCTGTTGCCTTTGGGATCTTTGTTCCACCTGAGGTGTATTTGTTGGGGTCAACCAAGAAATTTTACTCGTTTCCCATCAACTGGCCTATAATGTGGTAGTTTTTCGCTATATACTCCTTTCATGGGTTAATCCAATCCTGCAAACCTCACACAAAACAAAGAAGAACTTCCCTAAAAGCGCACACATGATGAAGAGAGCTTTGCTACATCTATGTAAACCTACCTAAGAGTTGGCTTGTCATGATTTGATTGGAAGGAAAAATTGCCTAGCCCAACGCCACAAGATTTTAGGAGGGGGGGGGGTTGTTATATTAGGAGGTTTAAGTAAGCATAGGTAGCAAACCAATCTATGGTTGGATGGTTAGAGCGACAGTGGTATCCCAAACCCACCGAGGTTCAAGTTCTGGAAGCAGGCTGGATCTTTAGAGGATGGATTCCTCTTCCCACCACCCTCCCCTCCACCCACGGCACCTCCTACCCACTCTCATCGCCGGTGATCTCCTTGGAATTCCCTACTAGATTACTAGGATGGATTCTCTCATCACATGGGATTTCTCCTCTGGCTAGAAGGTGGCTGCACAGGTGCGTCGTCGTTTCAAATCTCCAGTCCACTTCGATGGATCTCCTTCTTTTTCGGCTTTCTTATTGGCGGCGACATTCGAATTCGCCTCCTTCCGTCTGGATGTGGATTATGTTGCCATGGCTTTATGCTCCTATCTGTGTGGTAATATTAAGAAGTTGGGCGTTCAAGTTTTGAGTGAGAATAGATCCAGATTCTCAGTTGCATCAAATCGTGTGGGGCATTTCATTCACTCTCTGGTGGGTTTTCCAGCTCCAGATTTTTGTTGCAAATTCTATTTGTTTTGAGCTACTCCAATCTCCTACTCGGTATTTGGTTGTATTCTAGATCCGTACTGGAATTCTCCTCGAGGCAGATCCCATGTAAAGCAAAAGTACCTACGTAATGTTCCAGCTTTCATCTCTAATGGCGTGCATGGGCATCAACATCCTCCTGTGGCGGCTGGTTCGGCTTGTCAGACCACAAGTGCTCTCGACTCGATCAATGGAGCCACAAAATCATGGCTAAAGTCTCTTAGTAAGGAAAATTTTAAGGAGATGGGATCTCAGATCAACCATCCTCCATTCGCTTATATGGATCCTTCTTTTACACCAAATTCCTCTTCAATCTACATTGATTCACAGTTGGATTCCTTGTCTAAGACACCAAGCTATGTCGATGAACCTTCTTCGGTTAAAATTGGCGCTTTCGAACTTTTTCAAATGAAATCTTTCAATGCGTTAGATTCACCTCCGTCAATGAGGTTTTTCAAAGGAAGAGTTCGTCAACTCACGTCATATATGCCACGTATCCATTGGGAAGACATACGTGAATTGGTTTCTGTGGGATATTCAAAATCAGATATTATTTGCGTCCTTTGTAATTTCAAACTTGCATCCACATCGTGTTTCAGCACGGGGCACTGCAAAAATTCTTGTATCAATGGGCCTAGATGCTTTATCTGCTTCGAGCTAGGTCATATCGTTGCTGGTTGTTCTGGCTACCGGTTTTCTAGCCAGTGAAGCATATCTTGAGAAAAAACTGCGTTTTAAATGATATCGGTGCAACAACCTGATCTCGGGTGCAAACTATGACCTTCTTTGCCCTAGATGCCTGCAATTGGGCCACTCATATCGTTTTTGCAAAAAAACTCCGAGATGCCAATTCTGTTTCTCGTATGGTCAGTCTGTCGTCGGTTGTTGGAGGGTGAGATCCTCTGGGATAGTTGTTTGGCAACAAAAAGCAAATACCTCTGATATTCCGCAACAGAAAGCTCCTTGTGTTTCTTCCCCATCGGTTGACCTCACCATTGCTAGCTTGGAGATTTCCCCGCCTCCATCGCTGGTGAGGGAAAACTTCATGTGTAATCCGTTTGCTTTCCTCCAGTTGGGCTTCTCCATCGAGCAAGGACCAGCTCATCGCAAGGTCACCGCAGATATGGGTCTCAGCGCTACACCGCCACTCTGCAATGACGACTTCGCCATTGCTGAATCCAATAGACCGATCCTGATCCATCTTCGTCATGTTGCCAGGCAAGAAGTTGCAAGGCTCCTAAACCATGATAGGTATTTTGTTAGAGATGTTCAAGACACTGCATTGGGGCTAGGTCTCTTCCGTTTCAATAATGTTTTAATCGGAGATGCGGTAGTTGGACACACATATTTGCTAGGGGAAGAAAATGAAGTTACTTTCGTTAAGCATGATGAAGGTTTGAATATGCGTATGCCATCGCTTGGTTCTGAATGCTGGATTATGTTGCTTGATTTTCCCCAAGACTATCAAACAAATTTCTGGGTTCAAAAAGTTGTCTCTCAGTTTGGAAAGTTAATACTCTGGTTTGTGTTACGTCTCAAACGTATCTATAATTTTTGATGGTTTCATGCTGTTATCTTGTCATCTTTGGATGTTTTATGTACCTTTTATATCTTTTTTGGGACTAACTTATTAATTCAGTGCCAAGTGCCAGTTCCTATTTTTTCTGTGTTTTTGGCTCTTTTCAGATCTGATTTTGGAACGGAGTCCAAACGGAATAAAATCCCCGAAATGATTTTTTCCCGAACGGAAGAAGATCAGGGGGCTTGTGGGCCAAGCCAGGAGGGCTATAGGGAGCCGACAAGCCCCCTCTCCGCCACCAGGGGGCGGTGGTGGGTAGGCTTGTGGACTCCCTGGTGCCCCTGACCTAGATCCTGCGCCTATATATTCCCTAAAAATCAGAAAAAAATCAAGGGATCCACGAAAATACTTTTCCGCCGCCGGAAGCTTCCGTTTTCGCGAGATCTCATCTGGAGACCCTTCCCGGTGCCCTGCCGGAGGGGACTTTGGAGTTGGAGGGCTTCTACATCAACATCATCGCCCCTGCAATGACTCATGAGTAGTTCACTTCAGACCTAAGAGTCCGTAGTTAGTAGCTAGATGGCTTCTTCTCTCTCTTGGATCTTCAATACAAAGTTCTCCATGATCTTCATGGAGATCTATCCGACGTAATCTTCTTTGGCGGTGTGTTTGTCGAGATCCGATGAATTGTGGATTTGTGATCAGATTATCTATGATATATATTTGAGTCTTTGCTGATTTCTTATATGCATGATTTGATATCCTTGTCTCTCCGAGTCTTGGGTTTTGTTTGGCCAGCTAGATCTATGATTCTTGCAACGGGAGAAGTGCTTGGTTTTGGGTTCTTACCGTGTGGTGACCTTTCCCAGTGACAGTAGGGGCAGCAAGGCACACATCATTTAGTTGCCATCAAGGGTAACAAGGTGGGCTCTATCGTAGATATGAGATTGTCCATTTACATCATGTCATCTTGCTTAAGGCGTTACTCTGTTCTTTTGGACTTAATACACTAGATGCATGCTGGATAGCGGTCGACGTGTGGAGTAATAGTAGTAGATGCAGAAAGTATCGGTCTACTTGTTTTGGACGTGATGCCTATAGATATAATCATTGCCATAGATGACGTCACGACTTTGCACGGTTCTATCAATTGCTCGACAGCAATTTGTTCACCCACCGTCTACTTGCTTTCATGAGATAAACCACTAGTAAACACTACGGCCCCCGGGTCTATTCACATCTATCATTTCCACTTTCGCTTTTACTTTGCTTTGTTACTTTGTTGCTTTCAGTTCTCACTTGGCAAACAATCTATAAGGGATTGACAACCCCTTCATAGCGTTGGGAGCAAGTTTTTGTGTTTGTGCACGCACTTGTGATACTCCTTCACTGGATCGATACCTTGGTTCTCAAACTGAGGGAAATACTTACCACCGCTGCGCTACATCACCCTTTCCGCTTCGAGGGAACACCAACGCAAGGCTCCAAGGCCACGGGGGAAATCCTTTGCATATTTGCCTAGGAAGTTCCTTAAGGCGTAGCCGTAGCAGAAGGATTCCTGGTGCCGTCGACACGCTGATTTCTGGCGCCATTGGAAGGTCTTTTGTTGCAGTAGCAGTTTTCTCCTCGGGAATCTGCCTCCTGCATTCTTGTTAAAACTTGGGTCATGAGCCCCTCCCTAGTTCCTTATAGTTTGGTGATGAGGCAAATGGGTGGACAACGCCGGTTTGGACTGTGCCGGTTTACATATTGTGCACTGCTGGTGGCAATGCTCATACGCATCAGGTTCCTCTAGCTGGGGAAGATCCACCTCCGGGGGATGGCAATCAACCTCATCCACTTTATGGTCCTCATATGACAGCTGAGCAAGCCTTCCAAGCACATCCTCAGATTTGGCTCCAACAGAATGGTGTTTTTGGTCCTGCTAATGGTGGAAATCAAGATGATGAGGAACCTGTAACTCCAGACCAGCAACAAGCTCCACTACTCTTCTTCCCTCCTGCAGGACAGGTAAACTACCAGGCTATCCTAAGGCAGCAGGGAGTCTCCTTCTTTGATGGAATTACACTCTCTGACAATATCATAGATAGTCCCTGTCAGCTTGGAATGATAATATCAACGAGGAAAGCTTAGACTCATCAGATGATTCTGGTCAAATGATATCTCTCCCTACCTCGATTACCTTGTCTATCACTTTGACTGGATCAACAGGATCTCATGCGACTGCTGAAATTTTTGTCGATAATGCTACAGTGCCAGATTTGTACCACCTTGCCCGCTCTGTTATTATGAACATGCAGATTCCAACTATTCTTCGTGGCCCTTTTGGAATTCAAAACCCTCCAATGCCCCTACATCTGATTGTATGGAACCCACAATATGAAGAAGTTGATTTTCACTTGATCCCAGTGGCTCCTACTAGAAAAGTGGCCAGAAAGTTATGGTTTGAGGACACCTCTTCTTCATCGAATCAGTTTGAGCTAGTTCCTTCGTCAGTAGTTATCACAGAACTTCCAGACGATGACAATGATTCTCAAGTTACAGATAACACTAGGGGCTTTGATCTTACACATTCTGCTATGTCTCTGGATTCTCATGTCTCCTCATCACGCAAAAGAGGCAGAAAGCCTAAGTCCATTACTCCTCTCTTCACTACTGAAGTTCGTCGCAGTCCTCGAAGTAATAAATACATGGGTTTCAAATTGGATCTGCCGTCTGATGCTCGTGGTCGTAAATCATTGATCAAACCAAGAACGTCTATGGTGATTTCTGACCCTGCTCCATCATCTATTGATAAAGATGCTAGTTGAAGCTCTGCTCCACCGCCTCCCCCTATGATCATCAAAGACATTCAGCAGGCTGGCACTGGGCTCTGCGGCATTCCTCCTGAGGAGCTTACTGATGAATGCATGCTTGCCAAGGGGAAGGATGATGACGAGCAGTAAGTCCATGTCCATGTTGTGGACACGAATAATTCTTAGTTCGGCGCGAAATATTTCCTTTCTATCATTGGACAAGTTTTGTTTTATTCTGCTTCTGTGCCTAGACCTATTATCTTTCTTTTCATAGCTTGATGAACTCCCAACTTCGATCATGGAATTTACTTTGTTGGAACATACGCGGTACCAGCTCTGATGAAAAGCATGATGCATTACGATCCACTATCAATAGTTCGGGCTGCTCAATCATATGCATACAAGAAACTAAATGAGAGCACTTTGATCATTCATATATTCGAAAATATTGCCCGCCTAGGTTTGATAAGTTCCATTTTGTCCCCTCGATCGGTAGCTCAGGTGGTATGATTGTTATTTGGAACAACGCTATTTTCTCCGCGTCTATGATTGAACATCAGCAATGGGCTCAAGTCTTAACTTTAAATCCACGATATCATCTGATGTTTGGACGGTAGTCAATATTTACGGGCCGTGTGCGGGGAATGAAAGAGAATTTTGTCAACTGGCTTTATGATCTTCAGATTGGAGATGAGGAGAATTGGCTTCTAGTGGGGGACTTTAACTTCATCCGATCGCCTGAAAACCGTAATCTCCCGTGGATTTACCATTATAGGGTGCGTCTTTCACTTGGAGTAATATGCAATCCTTTCCGCTGTTGGAAAAAATTGACTGGTTCTTTACTTCCAATCACTGGACATCTATATATCCTAATACAACTGTCAAAGCTCTACCAAGACATGTTTCATATCACACGCCATGTCTAATTTCGGTTCAATCTAGTATTCCGCGATCAAAGATCTTTCGCTTTGAAAACTACTGGCCCCTGCACCCTGGTTTTAAAGACACTGTTAAAGCAGCCTGGGAGATGCCCATTCACTCTTCAAATGCTGCTCTTGTCCTCTCGGCTAAATTTAGGAATCTTAGACGAGTTCTTAAAAGATGGAGTAAAGGGTTGTCTAAACTTTAGTTGCTGCTTAATAATTGTCATTTGACTCTTGCTTACTTGGATGGCCTTGAAGAGAAAATACATTTATTCATACATGAACGGAACTTACGAAAAATACTAAAAACCCACATCATTCGTCTCAAATCTTACCGACAACAATTCTGGCGTAAACGCTGCACAATCACATACATTCAGGGTGGTGATGAAAACACAAAACTATTCTATTGTTTGGCTACTGAAAGGCACAGACATAACTCTGTTGCATCCTTATCTCTCCCTGATAGATCTCTTGTTGAGGATAATGAGGATAAATCTGAAGTTATTTACCAGGCATTCAAAGCAAGACTGGGTGTATCTGTTCATCATGAAATGAAGTTCAATCTGGACAATCTCATCCAACCTGTGGAAAACCTTGAGGGTCTCTCGCAACCATTTTCAAAAAAGAGAGATTGATGAGGTAGTAGCCAAAATGCCAATAGATCGAGCTCCAGGTCCAGATGGATTTAATGATTGTTTCTTAAAGCACTATTGGGACTTGATTGCATTGGATTTCTATAACTTATGCACCGGCTTTTGGGAAGGATCCATTTCTCTGAACTGTTTGAATGCCTCTTTGATCACTCTTATCCCAAAAAAGATGAACCCTACTTCGGTAAATGACTATCAGCCTATATCTCTGCTGAACTGGTGCCTAAAGCTCATCACAAAAATTCTTGCGGATCGTCTTCAAAAGGTCATTCTATCTTTGCTACACTCAAATCAGTATGGATTTATAAAAGGTAGAACGATCAATGATTGTCTATCCTGGGCCTTTGAATACATTTTCCAATGTCAGCAATCTGGAAATGAAGTGATCATTCTCAAATTAGACTTTGAAAAAGCCTTTGACCTGATCGAACATGATGTCATCCTTTCGATGTTGGAAAAGTTGGGATTTGACTCTAAATGGATTCACTGGGTAAACTCTATTCTTTCATATGGTCAATCTTCGGTTCTTCTAAATGGTATTCCTGGGAAGAGTTTTTGCTGCAAACATGGCGTACGACAGGGGGATCCAATTTCACCTCTCTTATTTGCTATAGCTACTGATGTGCTGGAATATGTTATCAACAACGAGTACAATGAGGGAAGACTGCAGCTCCCAATTGATCGTTCTGGAGCGTATCCGATTATTCAATACGCGGATGATACAATTTTGATCATCGCAGCTTGCCATGCTCAACTTGCTAACCTCAAAGCAGTATTGGATGACTTTGCTTTATCCACTGGGCTCCGGATAAATTTTCAGAAGTCAAATCTTATACCAATTAATATTTCTGCTGAGAAAGCTTCCTCGCTTGCAAGTATTTTTGGATTCTCAGTTGGATCCTTCCCATTTACCTATCTTGGACTACCTCTGGGTACCACAAAACCATCCATGAATGATCCCATGCCATTAATGGATAGAGTACAACGTCGCATCTCTAATACATCAGCTCTTATGTGCCATGGTCAGAAAATAACCCTCTTAAATTCAATGGTATCCTCAATGATTACATTTGTGTCTTGCACCTTGGAACTGCCAGTTAAGTTCTTTAATATGTTTGACAAGATTAGAAGGAGATGTTTATGGCACAAAAACAATGAACATGGCGAGTCCTGTAATTTTTTGGTTGCTTGGAACAGAGTATGCTGCCCTAAAGATAAAGGAGGCCTTGTAGTAATTAACAGCAGAGTACATAATCAAGTTTTTTTTGAAATTCTTGGACAAGTTTTACAATCATGCACACCTTCAATGGGTAAAATTACTATGGGAATCATATTATGAAGATGTTGTCCCTCATGCTATCCCAAAGTGTGGCTCTTTCTGGTGGAGATCTTTGATCAAATTAATGCCTATTTACAGAGGTCTAGCCAAATGTGGAGTTCAAAATGGCAAGCATGTCTCCATGTGGCATGATAACTGGAATGATCTTGTACTGGCTGAAAACTATGGATGCCTATTCTCTTATGCAAAGGATGAAGATATATCAGTTCACTCAGATTATGCCACTGAGGATTTGAATTTGCTGTTCCATCTGCCACTTTCCCCTGAGGCACTCACAGAGTTGCAAACTATAAATAGTTTAAAACCTACAAATATGTTGCACTCTCACCATGAAGACATGTGGTCATACCCATGGGGTCCTGTCTATTCGACTAAAAAATATTATAAGCACTGCCATAGACACATTACTTGTCCAGAGCCATTCAAATGGATATGGAAATCAAAACTACAAACGAAACTGAAGGTTTTCATGTGGTTCTTACTAGCTGGCAGACTGAACACAAGGAACATGCTGAAAAGGAGACACTATCATATTGATGACATAGAATCATGTGTTCTATGCACAACTCAAGAGGAAGAGACCATTGACAACTTAATCTTTAGTTGCCAGTTCAGTCAACATTGCTGGGCCAAGATTGGTATATCTTACAACACCAACAACTCAATAATTGAAGCTACAATCAGAGCAAAAGAAAGCTATTCTGATAGACTTTTCTTTGAAATATTCACTATTGCTGCCTGGAATATTTGGAAAGAGAGGAACAATTATATCTTCAATCAGATCAATCCTACACATAACTCTTGGCTTGATAGGACTAAGGCTGATCTTAATTGGCTTAGATATAGAGTGTCTATTGATCTCAGTGATTATATCACTTCTCTTGTAAACAATCTCTAGACTATCTTTATTTTGCTCTTTTCTTACTTTGAGGACACTACTCCTCTTCATGTAAATATTACCTATTATAGTATAGCATAGTAGGAGCCTCTCCTACTATTTTCCAGTCAAATAAAAAAGATTCAAGTTCTGGTGCTTGCATTATTACTGAATTTATTTCAGGATTTTCAATAATACACTTCTAGTGGGAGGAGACGTTTCCGTCGACGACGAGGCGCTTACGATGACTTCGTAAATCTCAAGATGATATGCCGCTTCAGTCTTTCGAAGATGCTCATAGGGATAGGATATGCGTGTGTACGTTTATAGGAATGAGTATATGCACATGAATATAATCGATTGCATGTGTATTGTGTTAAAAAAAATAGGAAGAGCACGTAGGAAGGTTATACGTAGATGTAGGATTATTGTGATGAAGATAAATCAGCAGATGCAAACGATGGACACCACTGATTTATGGGTGCACGTACGTGATTAATACGTGATCTTCCGTCGCTACTTTCCGTTGGAGCATCTGCATGCATCTCCAACAGCATGTATGATAACAACGTACGTATGTACATGCATGTACGGATATGTATGGACCGTACAAATTATGTACATCAGGCTGGGTGTTTTTGGATGGAATTGGCATGCAGTACCAATGCAACGCCAAAGAAAGAAAATCGTTCGTATCATATAGTACATCTGTAGCTTAGCCAGTACTTGCACAATTCTTTCTTCCGTATGCATAGTGTTTGGTATACAGTAACTGCCGTATTTCTCGTACCTATCTTTCGCTCACACTCATTAATTTCATATGTTTTTTTCAGAAACCGCTTAACTAGCTTAGCAGTTGTACCCCAATTCGTTAAATGTTGAATCTACAGCCTGTCTAGGAGTCAGTCGACGGTTTCTTTATTTTGCATCCATCAATTGTTCCAAACCGGTCGATGTAATTTTGTAAAGCGAACAGGCAGATAGCATCGGGTGAGACTTTGTAATCCCACTTAGCTTATTCGGAATCTACTAATAGTAAATTGTAGCTGCAACGGATCCTAAATGATACGGTCGCGTGAGTTTAGCGGTAAAAGACAGAACAGGTGGCCCAACGTGTCGGAGCAAATGGATCAATGTCCATTTTCGAACAGCTTTTGACCTATTACAGGTCTAACTTTTGGCCGTTTCTGCGGCCAAACAGAAATGCACGGACGGACGTGACATGTGCCCTTGTCCTTCCCTGACCCGTTTGTCGGGGACACATGCACCCTTTTTTCTATCCCTTCACTCCAGCCGCACCCCTGCCTCAATCGCCCTCTCGTCCCTAGCCGCCACCACTGCCATTTTTCTCGGTCGTGTCGCTGTCCAGCACGGCTGCACGCTTGCCCCTACCCTTGTTGCAGTTCCGGCTGAGCTGTCCAAGCACGTCCGCCTTAGCGCATCCAGCGACGGGATTTGGAGTAGATCCGGCTGGATTTAAGCTCACCTGTCTGCCGGAGGCCGCGTCATGCTATGGACTGGCCGGGTACGGGACCGCAGAGCCCCGACAAGTTCCCCCAAGCAACGTGCAGGTACTGACTCCGCCTCTAGCCATTTGGATCTACCCCGTCGCTGGTTCGCCGGCAAATGCATCGACGACCGTCGTTCGGGCTTGGTACTGGCCCAAAGGCTCGTCGGCTCACCGTTGCCGTTCATAAAGTGTAACGACTGTCCACATAAGGTCGTGCTCCGCGTGTTTACAATGTTCGAACATCCCGGATGGGTGTTCGTCAAGTGCAAAAACGACGGGGTATGTGCTAGTTTTCTTCGGTTGAGCTCCCAGATTCGGCGCATTTTGCCTATGCTCAAATTTTATTGTGTAGGAAGGATGCGACTTTTGGTATTGGAAAAAAAGAATACATTGATCTATTGATACAACAAAATTTGTAGATGCCGTGCAATTCTTGCTAGAATAGAGACTAGAAATGAGACTAGATGCGAAGAAGGAACGTCTAATTCTTTAGACTTGAAGAAGAAAGAATCGTGCAAGATCGAGAATCCACATATCAACAATGAAGCCACCGAGAAGACACTAATCCAGCCTGTGGGAGCAGTTTTGGAAGTTGGATATCTTTTAAAATGTTTTCTTATGGTCTTTGTTTTCTTTGGTCTTACTATTCTAGTCAAGATTTGATCAATGTATTCCAATGTAAAAAAACGTTGATGAAAATAATAAGAAATGCGGCCAAAAAATATATGCAAACGAGATGTGGCCTGATACTTGTGATTTGCGCTGGGTTTTTCGTGAAGAGCAACAGGTGATGCAACACAATATAGGTAAGTATTTCCCTCACTAGAGAACTAAGGTTTATCGAAACAACAGGAGTAACAACCAACCCCCGTCTTCAGCGACTGCACACAAGAGAAACAAACACTTGTACCAAACACGGGCAAGAGGGTTGTCAATCCCCTTCTTTTGTTATTTGCAAACAAGTAAGTAGTGTGATTGGAAGTTGCAAAGTGAAAAGTAAATAAAAAGTAAATAAAGGCAACGAGGAAATTGTAGCGTTTGTAAACTTATAAGTGAATAGACCCGGAGGCCATAGTTTTCCCTGGTGGCACCTCTCATTAAAGTAAGCATACGATACGATGGGTAAACAAATTACTATTGGGCAATTGATAGAAAAGCGCATAGTTATGTGATATTCATGGCAATGATCATGTGTATATAAGCATCATGTCCATAAGCAAATAGGCCGACTCCTACCTGCACCTATTACTATTACTCCACCCATCGATCACAATCTAACATGCATTGAGAGTATTTACACTGCCAGAGAAAAGCTTATAGGTAGTCACTTACTAGTAGTGCGGGTTTATACCCCTCGCTACTGCTACTTACCAGTGGCGCGGTTTTATACCCCTCACTACTACTAAGTTGATAGTTGTAGCGCGGGTTTATACCCCTCGCTACTACTAAGTGGTCTCTACCATGCCCATCGGGACATGCCATAGTAGCAGCGAGGGGTATAAATCCGCGCTACTAGTAAGTTGAGAGTAGTAGCGCAGGTTTATACCACTCGCTACTACTAAGTACAAGGTAGGTGAAGTCCCCATATCCTTGGTCGAACTCCTCCTCTCTCCCTCACTGTTCCTGTCACGCCCAAGATGCGACCCTATCCTCAATTTGGCACGAGGGCCTCGTCAGGGATAGAAGCGCATCTCGTCGTGTCGCAAGAATAGATATCGTTACAAGTACATGTACTGAAAAGAAGAGATATATAAAGAGTTGGCTTACACTCGCCACAAGCTACATCAGAGTAACATCAGTAAATTACATAATCATCAAGAGTAAGAGCAGGGTCCGACTACGGACGAAAACAAACGACAAAAGAAGAACGACGTCCATCCTTGCTATCCCAGGCTGCCGGCCTGGAACCCATCCTAGATCGATGCAGAAGAAGAAGAAGAAGCAACTCCAAATGAACAATCAACGCGCTCTCGTCAAGTAACCTTTACCTGTACCTGCAACTGGTGTTGTAGTAATCTCTGAGCCACAGGGGACTCAGCAATCTCATTTCCAAAGGTATCAAGACTAGCAAAGCTTAATGGGTGAGGTATGGTTAAGTGGTGAGGTTGCAGCAGCGTCTAAGCATATATTTGGTGGCTAACTTACGAGTACAAGAAATAAGAGGGGGAAGATCTACGCATAACGGACGTGAACTACTGATGATCAAACGAATGATCCTGAACACCTACCTACGTCAGACATAACCCCACCGTGTCCTCGATCGGAGAAGGAACTCACGAAAGAGACAGTCACGGTTAGGCACACAGTTGGCATATTTTGATTAAGTTAACTTCAAGTTATCTAGAACCAGTGTTAAACAAAGCTTCCACGTTGCCACATAACCGCGGGCATGACTTTCCGAAAAGATTTAACCCTGCAGGGGTGCTCCAACTAGTCCATCACAAATTGCCACAAGCCGCATAGAAATCCTCAATCACGAAGCTCGCGATCTCGTCGGATTCCCTAGTGGAAAACCTCAACTCTGAGATTACCCAAAGCATCACCGGAATCCCAATGCACAAGATATTTTTTCAAATGTAAAACTAACCCAGCAAGGCCGCCCGACGTGTCGACGATCCCGATAGGAGTCGCGTACCTCGTTCTCAGGACACGACGGATGGGTCACACTAGGAGATACCAAACCTCGGGTTGCCCCGCGGTGGCCCCGTAGTCTGCCAATTTAAACCAACACTCATGAGGAGCACTAGCCCGGGGGGTTGATTAAATTTCCTCGGGTGCCGGCAGGTCCCTATGCATTATTATTAGGTTATTAGGCAAATGTAGTACCAGTTGGGCCTTGCCAGACCAGTCTTAATCTAAAACGAATTATCAAGGGGGTCCCCATAACAACCCCGATCGTGTTAGGAGCGCTCATTTATGGAACATAACACCGGTAGCCGGAAACTAGGGGGCAAAGGTAGAACAAAACACCAGGCTAGAAAGGCCGAGCCTTCCACCTTTTACCAAGTATATATGTGCATTAAATTAAATAACATTCAATATGGTGATATAACAAGGAACCCATGTTTTCACATGGAAGCAACTGCACCTGCAACTAGCAACGCTAACACAGGGTTAAGCAAGCAGTAACATAGCCAATCAGTGGTTTGCTAGGTCGAACAGGTTGAAGGTTTACATGGCATTGTTGAGAGGCTCATATTTAACATGTGATAGGCAACGAAACATAATCGATAGAGGCGATAAACTAGCATGGCAATGATAGTAATGGTATCTGGGGAAATGGTCATCTTGCCTGAGATCCCGCTTGGAAGAAGAATGCCTCCGTGAAGCAGACGAACCGACGTAGTCGAACGGGTCCTCACAATCCGACACGCTTGCGGAACTCTATCGAGACGGAGCAAACCGGAAACAAGCATCAACACAGATATTCACCACCGCGAAAGCAAGACATGATGCAAACCCTAATATGATGCATGATCAGTTCATCGATGCAAGGGATGGCATGGCAATTCACATCACGCAAACACTACACTTTAAGTGAAGCTCCATATGCGACGGGTTGCATATCGACGAAACTCCACGATTAATTATTTAATTTACTCCCGATTATTTACACGGCATTATTAAATGTTGTTAACATGGCAAGGGGGTGAAGCACAAATTAATCTACCTAGCTAGGCATTTTAAATAAGGCCGGAAACGACATATAGCATCTATGAAATGACCCCACGTGTTAAATTCTAACTCTGTCCAGATTTATCCTAATCACATTTTTAATTTTGTTAAACAGCAAAACAAAGTGCTTCACGTGATTCTACTCGTCGTTCTACTCCATTTACATATATGGCTCATCTCCAACGGAGCTACGGACAAATAGTTACGACCTAAACCGTTTCAACACGTCGACACGCAAACCGATGCAAACAACACACTAAACAGTTCTAATTATGCATGAGAGTTGGAAAATAATACTCTACGCAAAATTCTAGCCAAGTAGCACATAAAACTCATCGCAATCCGATGCACGGATTAGAAAATACGGGCATTTGAAAATATGTGATTTTTTCTGAAAATCCCTGGTAATTAGCTAAATCGCAAGACGGAAAAAAAATGCATGGGCCGAATGCAGTGGCCCAGGAGGTTTGGACCCGGGTGGCCGTGTGCGTGGGTGAAGAAGGTTAGCAAAATAAAAAAATACTAGGGCACTAGGTATCGAACCCGGCACCTCTTGGACTGAATCCAGAGTGCTAACCAACTGGGCTATTGACTAGAATGTAAACAAACAGGGCTCGAATTAACTAAGGAAAAGATAGAAACTAAATCGTGAGAGAAGGAAAAATGCATGAAAATATAATGCATCCACGGGGACTCGAACCCTTGATCCCACTAAGCTACGGTCCTATTTGCGTTCTACATTGGAGCTTTGCACTATATGATCAAAAGGAAAGCCAGTCCTTATCTAACGAATTCAGCAAACTGAAGGACATACGCAGACCTTGGGGCAGCATCGGCGAGGCTTGCGGCGGATGGGGGCGAGCTGGGGACGCGACGGAAGTCGCGGGAATGGGCGGACCGACTCGTTCCCATCCAGATCCGGCACTTGGCGGCGCGTTGATGGTGGACGGCTCGCCAAACGGCGACGACCATCCATGACGGCCCGGAGGCTGTTGGTCCTGATTCAGAGAGGTTCAGAGCAAAATGGTTAGAGAGAGGGAGAGCAGGGAAGGAAATGAGAGGAGGAAGAAGAGAAGGGCGAGGCAAGGCGCTGGTCACCGGGCTGGTCGGGTCCAAAAGAGGAGGCGGACCTGGCAGATGGAGCGGAGATGAGGTGGGCCAACACATGCAGCTCCAACCATGGCTCCAGCTTGTCCCTGCTATTGTAGCTGGTTGGCTCGCAGTGGTGCTTTGGCCAATGCACCGGCTAATCCGGTGACGGGGGCATGGGTCCATCCATTCCCGGAGTCAGACGATGGCGCAGCTTGAGCATCGCTTGGATTTCCTGCAGCACGACATCGGGTGGTCTGCTCATAACCCGACAGAGAGAAATAGGAGGCGCCGGGAACGAGCCTCGAGGTCGGCAACGGCTTGGCCTTGGATGGCGGCTCCAAGGGGCGTGGAGGCGCTCGGGTCCGGGGCCAACGCTGGTTGGCCAGGAGGAAAACGAGGAAGGAGATGGGACATGGGTGGCGGCGGCTAGGTGGCTGGATGGGACAAAGGTCCTAGATTTTAGGGTTGACATCTATTTATAACATAGGGGATTGGGGTAGGGGGTCTTGCACCATTCTCGGGCCGTCGGATCTTGATCGGACGACTCCGATCGCGGGGTTTGCTAGGATGGATTAATGGGCCGTGTAAAGTGTGATGGGTCAAGAAAAGAGGGAAGTGGCAGCCCGACAACAGGTTTTATAAAACGAAAATCTCCAACAATTTGACCGGTTATAGTGCCGCTATAGGTTTAACGGTACGAGCATCGAACGAGCTCCAATTGCAACGAAAATTGGCACGCGGCCCACCTACAACATATAAAGACCGCACGCCAAGTTTCAACCCAATCAGAGAAAGTTTTAAACACACTTTCAAAACAAAGTTTTGATGATGCCGCGGGCGCGTGCGTGTGTGCTCGGACTCAGAACGGGCAACGACGGACACGGAGAGAACCGGCAAATAATAACGGATGCAAGTTTTGAAAACTGGCAGCAACGGAGTGCCGATGCAATGTTGATGATGCGCATGATGCGATGATGATGCAACAAACAAATGAATCCACACGACGGAAACGGAATAAAGGGGGAATCTTCAGGAACGTCGGCATCGGGCTGTCACAACTCTCCTACACTACAAGAGGATCTCGCCCCGAGATCCAAGAATGAAAGGGGGAGAGGATGAGAAAGAACAAGAGGTAAAACTTAGTCGCTTCTTTGACAAACGAGTGAAACCAACGATCCTTGAAGGTTGCAAAGCGCTGAGGAATGATATGAGAAAGAAGCAAGAATTCACGGAAAATTTTGGCAGCACTTCGATAGGAAAATGGGACAAAAAATTCGATAAGAAGAGAGAATTAGACAATATACATAATAAACAACTAAATAGAACAAGGGAACACCATGATCTTGATAGAACAACAAGATTGGCCCAAATGAGCAACATCACAAAGCCTCCGAAACAAGAGAATATGAACTAGCTCAAGCGGAAGAAGAGAATGAAGAAAAGAATGACGACTATCATCACAATAGAATTGAAGGGCCTCCGGACAGAGAATTGACGTAGTAGTTGGAAAACCTACAACGAAAAGAACAAGATAGTAGTGGGCTTATGAAAATCATCTCAAAAAATATGAGGTGACAGTCAACCACTAAAAGAAACAAGGATTGATTGGGAGAAACAAAATATGAACAATTTCTTACACCAAGAGGATACATTGAGAACTTGGATTAAAGACAAGCTCCATAATAGCAACAATCCATAGGAAAGGCTTTAGGTGAAATCCAAACCAAGATAGCTCAATGAAGAAATCATGGGTTGAAATATCTCATGATCATAGAATTGGTGGTTTTAATTATCTCATTCTTGAAAGGAAATCTCTTCGAGGCTCCTACACTAACAAGAATGCTATAATACCACGTCAAAGGATAAGGAAGAACAAATGCACTGGAGATGCAAGAGAAAGGATACTTGAGGTACTCGAAGAGGAATGTTGAAGACCACTTTGAGAAAAATCACATCCTTGAAGAATCACCATGACGAGCCTCCGTATGAAAAGGATGATGCAAAGATAAGAATGATGAAATAATAAGATTGAAGCCTTCCAAGACTTCAATGAAGCTTCACAAAGAGATACTTGAAAAAACTTGGAACTCCGGAAAGAAAAGAAAAGAACACTTGAGAAAAGAATTGATATCATTAGCCACTCCGGAAGAAGAATTGAAATATCTTGGAAGAAGGAAGAACAAGAATAAGAATTATGTTAAGCTAATCCTTCATCAAGTTAAATTGACGACAATCAACGGATTTAGCATACAACTTATTCCTCTTGAAAGAATCTTGAAGAGACAGAGAGATAAATAAAGCACAAAATAGAAGAAATGTTGCAAGAAACACCGGTAAGAATTCACAATTGAATGGGAACACCACGAATTAATGGAGAAACATGAGAATGAGGAGCTCATGATCCACCTGAAATAAAACTAGAACAAGGCATCGGATAAACGAGAGACGAACGAAGAGACAACAATTGAGAAGAATTGAGGATGAAAGCTGAAAGCTGAGAACGAAGAATCTTCTGGATGATGGCCTTCGGAGGATCGAGAATGAAAAGAACTCAGAAAAGCACCGGGCAGCAAGAAAAGGGATTACACATGATTGGGACAAATTCAAGATGATAACAAGAAGCTGAAATGATGAATATCCAAGAGAATAGACCAAGATTGAGAGAAACACTCCTTCGAATTTGCAAGCTGAGAATGATGACGAGGAACAACACCAATAATAGCTGAGAGACTCTGGAATAAAACAAGGAAAAATTTAGCCAATGACGATAAATAAATTTGAAGCGACCTTGAAGAAGGAATATGACTGATGAAATCATACTTACATCATAGTTGAAAAGAATTAAAGATCTCCGGAAGGATTACAAGAGCTAGGAAAGATCGTGGGAAAGAACCTGTGGGTTATGGGCCCACTCAAAGAAACCACCATTGAAAGGAATGCTAGAAAGAGATATTTTGCACTGGTACAATGAAAACTAGATGAGATGAGACCCTTGAAATAACTGAAGGATTAAAAAGCAGAACTTCTGAAATATCTACAACGCACCGGATAGAAAAGAGAAGAATGAATAACAAGATAGTCTGAAAAGAATTTCCAACATGGGAAAGAATTACAAGGACGAAAAGGATATGATGAACACGGACAACTGAATTGAATTCACCGGGAAGGAACAAAATGAAGAAATGATGAACTCGACTCCTGAGAATGTTCACAATGAATCACCGGCTACAAAAAGGAAGAAGAGATAGCGGAAGCATCACTGAATAAGAAGGCACTTGGACGGAATCCAAACAGTGAAGAAAAGGGCGAGAGGGCGGGGAAAAACAAAGACAACATGGGACAGATGAGATGAACTCCGGAATAAAGAGAGAATGATCTGCAATAACTGGAGAAGATTGAATTCAATTGCAGAGAAGCACACCGGTTGAAAAGACTTGACACAACAACTCCGGTTGACAAAATTGGTGAGACAATTGAACGAACAAAAGAATTTGCATTCTCACATAAAAATATGAGAACACCTCTAAGAAAAGATCTGAAATCACCACTTGACATCGAAGCAACTTGAATTACCATATTCAGCAAAAACAAGGGATGAGGCTTATGAAACAAGCCAGAACAAACTCATGAGAAAGATTTCGTTCAATATTTTCGTCGACAGGAATCCACTAGATGTCGAACCCGAAC
Organism: Hordeum vulgare subsp. vulgare; assembly: GCF_904849725.1. Taxonomy (NCBI): domain Eukaryota; kingdom Viridiplantae; phylum Streptophyta; class Magnoliopsida; order Poales; family Poaceae; genus Hordeum; species Hordeum vulgare. The sequence goes on along the minus strand of NC_058524.1, from coordinate 562,896,042 downwards.
CTAACATCATGCATTTGTTGGAAGACTGTCCTATAAGCAACTATTTGAATTCCCACCTAAGAATTCCTGAAATTTCTGGTCATGCAATCTGGTACACGGATACAAGGAGTAATATCACACAACTCCTATACTAACGCTTCACCTATATCACATCCGTCAACACACAACGAGGATCTCGGACCTTCATCTACAACAGACCCTCGTGATCACAACGATGCAAGTATGGCAGTACTCCCGAACAATCTGCACCAGTACTAGGGACATCGGGGTTATCTCGCCACAACTAGTATTGAAGCAATTACGAACATCCTTCGTACTGAGATACTAAGAAATATGAATGATAGCGATGTGCTCAAGAATCCCCTGGAGCTCAACTCCCCTGAGACTTAGAGCAGATAGGAGGCACCAAGACAGAACTCCGTCACATCGGCATCACATAGATCTCAAAAACATCCGCATGATCCTAAATTTTTTTTGAGTGAGAAGAGGAGTAGAATTAAATTATTACGTCAAGATTCCTCACCAGAGCATAGAAGAGGAGAAAAAGGAATCCTATTCTCCGATATATAACTAGACTCAAAGTAGTTTTTCACTAGACTCGACTCAGCCAAGTTCGATCAATCAAGGTGGCTCCTAGGTCGGTACTGCTCTGATACCAACTTGGCATGCCCAAGATGCGACCCTATCCTCAATTTGGCACGAGGGCCTCGTCAGGGATAGAAGCGCATCTCGTCGTGTCGCAAGAATGGATATCGTTACAAGTACATGTACTGAAAAGAAGAGATATATAAAGAGTTGGCTTACACTCGCCACAACCTACATCAGAGTCACATCAGTACATTACATAATCATCAAGAGTAAGAGCAGGGTCCGACTGTTGGAATTATGCCCTAGAGGCAATAATAAATATAGTTATTATTATAATTCCTGTATCAAGATAATCGTTTATTATCCATGCTATAATTGTATTGAATGAAGACTCATTTACATGTGTGGATACATAGACAAAACACCGTCCCTAGCAAGCCTCTAGTTGGCTAGCCAGTTGATCAAAGATAGTCAATGTCTTCTGATTATGAACAAGGTGTTGTTGCTTGATAACTGGATCACGTCATTAGGAGAATCACGTGATGGACTAGACCCAAACTAATAGACGTAGCATGTTGATCGTGTCATTTTGTTGCTACTGTTTTCTGCGTGTCAAGTATTTATTCCTATGACCATGAGATCATATAACTCACTGACACCGGAGGAATGCTTTGTGTGTATCAAACGTCGCAACGTAACTGGGTGACTATAAAGATGCTCTACAGGTATCTTCGAAGGTGTTAGTTGAGTTAGTATGGATCAAGACTATGATTTGTCACTCCGTGTGACGGAGAGGTATCTCGGGGCCCACTCGGTAATACAACATCACACACAAGCCTTGCAAGCAATGTAGCTTAGTGTAAGTTACGGGATCTTGTATTATGGAACGAGTAAAGAGACTTGCCGGTAAACGAGATTGAAATAGGTATGCGGATACTAACGATCGAATCTCGGGCAAGTAACATACCGAAGGACAAAGGGAATGACATACGGGATTATATGAATCCTTGGCACTGAGGTTCAAACGATAAGATCTTCATAGAATATGTAGGATCCAATATGGGCATCCAGGTCCCGCTATCGGATATTGACCGAGGAGTCTCTCGGGTCATGTCTACATAGTTCTCGAACCCGCAGGGTCTGCACACTTAAGGTTCGACGTTGTTTTATGCGTATTTGAGTTATATGGTTGGTTACCGAATGTTGTTCGGAGTCCTGGATGAGATCACGGACGTCATGAGGGTTTCCGGAATGGTACGGAAACGAAGATTGATATATAGGATGACCTCATTTGATTACCGGAAGGTTTTTGGAGTTACCGGGAATGTACCGGGAATGACGAATGGGTTCCGGGAGTTCACCGGGGGGGGCAACCCACCCCGGGGAAGCCCATAGGCCTTGAGGGTGGCACACCAGCCCTTAGTGGGCTGGTGGGACAGCCCAAAAGGTCCCTATGCGCCTAGGAAAGAAAATCAAAGAGAAAATAAAAAAAAGAGGAGGTGGGAAGGGAAGGAAGGACTCCCACCCACCAAACCAAGTCCAACTCGGTTTGGGGGGGAGCCTTCCCCCTTGGACTCGGCCGACCCCCTTGGGGCTCCTTGAGCCCCAAGGCAAGGTACCCTCCCTCCCACCTATATATACGGAGGTTTTAGGGCTGATTTGAGACGACTTTTCCACGGCAGCCCGACCACATACCTCCACGGTTTTTCCTCTAGATCGCGTTTCTGCGGAGCTCGGGCGGAGCCCTGCTGAGACAAGGTCATCACCAACCTCCGGAGCACCGTCATGCTGCCGGAGAACTCTTCTACCTCTCCGTCTCTCTTGCTGGATCAAGAAGGCCGAGATCATCGTCGAGCTGTACGTGTGCTGAACGCGGAGGTGCCGTCCGTTCGGTACTAGATCGTGGGACTGATCGCGGGATTGTTCGCGGCGCGGATCGAGGGACGTGAGGACGTTCCACTACATCAACCGCGTTCACTAACGCTTCTGCTATACGATCTACAAGGGTACGTAGATCAGTCATCCCCTCTCGTAGATGGACATCACCATGATAGGTCTTCGTGCGCGTAGGAAATTTTTTGTTTCCCGTGCGACGTTCTCCAACACCGACTACGGACGAAAATAAACGACAAAAGAAGCACGACGTCCATCCTTGCTATCCCAGGCTGCCGGCCTCGAACCCATCCTAGATCGATGATGAAGAAGAAGAAGAAGCAACTCCAAATGAACAATCAACGCGCTCTCGTCAAGTAACGTTTACCTGTACCTGCAACTGGTGTTGTAGTAATCTGTGAGCCACAGGGGACTCAGCAATCTCATTTCCAAAGGTATCAAGACTAGCAAAGCTTAATGGGTGAGGTATTGTTAAGTGGTGAGGTTGCAGCAGCGGCTAAGCATATATTTGGTGGCTAACTTACGAGTACAAGAAATAAGAGGGGGAAGATCTACGCATAACGGACGTGAACTACTGATGATCAAATGAATGATCCTGAACACCTACCTACGTCAGACATAACCCCACCGTGTCCTCGATCGGAGAAGGAACTCACGTAAGAGACTGTCACGGTTACGCACACAGTTGGCAAATTTTGATTAAGTTATCTTCAAGTTATCTAGAACCAGTGTTAAACAAAGCTTCCACGTTGCCACATAACCGTGGACACGGCTTTCCGAAAAGATTTAACCCTGCAGGGGTGCTCCAACTAGTCCATCACAAATTGCCACAAGCCGCATAGAAATACTCAATCACGAAGCTCGCGATCTCGTCGGATTCCCTAGTGGCAAACCTCAACTCTGAGATTACCCAAAGCATCACCGGAATCCCAATGCACAAGATATTTTGTCAAAGGTAAAACTAACCCAGCAAGGCCGCCCGACGTGTCGACGATCCCGATAGGAGTCGCGTACCTCGTTCTCAGGACACGATGGATGGGTCACACTAGGAGATACCTAACCTCGGGTTGCCCCGCGGTGGCCCCGTAGTCTGCCAATTTGGACCAACACTCAAGAGGAGCACTGGCCCGGGGGGTTGATTAAATTTCCTCGGGTGCCGGCAGGTCCCTATGCATTATTATTAGGTTATTAGGCAAATGTAGTACCAGTTGGGCCTTGCCAGACCAGTCTTAATCTAAAACGAATTATCAAGGGGGTCCCCATAACAACCCCGATCGTGTTAGGAGCGCTCATTTATGGAACATAACACCAGTAGCCGGAAACTAGGAGGCAAAGGTGGACAAAACACCAGGCTAGAAAGGCCGAGCCTTCCACCTTTTACCAAGTATATAGGTGCATTAAATTAAGTAGCATTCAATATGGTGATATAACAAGGAACCCATGTTTTCACATGGAAGCAACTGCACCTGCAACTAGCAACGCTAACACAGGGTTAAGCAAGCAGTAACATAGCCAATCAGTGGTTTGCTAGGTTGAACAGGTTGAAGGTTTACATGGCATTGTTGAGAGGCTGATATTTAACATGTGATAGGCAATGAGACATAATCGATAGAAGTGATAAACTAGCATGGCAATGATAGTAATGGTATCTGGGGAAATGGTCATCTTGCCTGAGATCCCGCTTGGAAGAAGAATGCCTCCGTGAAGGAGACGAACCGACGTAGTCGAACGGGTCCTCACAATCCGACACGCTTGCGGAACTCTATTGAGACCGAGCAAACCGGAAACAAGCATCAACACAGATATTCACCACCGCGAAAGCAAGACATGATGCAAACCCTAATATGATGCATGATCAGTTCATCGATGCAAGGGATGGCATGGCAATTCACATCACGCAAACACTACACTTTAAGTGAAGCTCGATATGCGACGGGTTGCATATTTTCGAAACTCCACGATTAATTATTTAATTCACTCCCCATTATTTACACGGCATTATTAAATGTTGTTAACATGGCAAGGGGGTGAACACAAATTAATCTACCTAGCTAGGCATTTTAAATGAGGCCGGAAACGACATATAGCATCTCCGAAATGACCCCACGTGTTAAATTCTAACTCTGTCCAGATTTATCCTAATCACATTTTTAAGTTTGTTAAACAGAAAAACAAAGTGGTTCACGTTATTCTACTCGTCTTTCTGCTCCATTTACATATATGGCTCATCTCCAACGAAGCTACGGACAAATAGTTACGACCTAAACCGTTTCAACACGTCGACACGCAAACCGATGCAATCAACACACTAAACTGTTCTAATTATGCATGAGAGTTGGAAAATAATACTCTACGCAAAATTCTAGCCAAGTAGCAATAAAACTCATCGCAATCCGATGCACGGATTAGAAACTACGGGCATTGGAAAATATGTGATTTTTTCTGAAAATCCCTGGTAATTAGCTAAATCGCAAGACGAAAAAAAAATGCATGGGCCGAATGCAGTGGCCGAGGAGGTTTGGACCCGGGTGGCCGTGTGCGTGGGTGAAGAAGGTTAGCAAAAGAAAAAAATACTGGGGCACTAGGTATCGAACCCGACACCTCTTGGACTGAATCCAGAGTGCTAACCAGCTGGGCTATTGACTAGAGTGTAAACAAACAGGGTTCGAATTAACTAAGGCAAAGAGAGAAGCTAAATCGTGAGAGAAGGAAAAATGCATGAAAATATAATGCATCCACGGGGACTCGAAACCTTGATCCCATGGATGAAACGAGTGGCTCTAGCCACTAAGCTACAGTCCTATTTGCGTTCTACATTGGAGCTTTGCACTATATGATCAAAAGGAAGGCCAGTCCTTATCTAACGAATTCAGCAAACTGAAGGACAAACGCAGACCTTGGGGCAGCGTCGACGAGGCTTGCGGCGGATGGGGGCAAGATGGGGACGCGACGGAGGTCGCGGGAATGGGCGGACCGACTCGTTCCCATCCAGATCCGGCACTTGGCGGCGCGTTGATGGTGGACGGCTCGCCAAACGGCGACGGTCATCCATGACGGCCCTGGGGCTGTTGGTCCTGATTCAGAGAGGTTCAGAGAAAAATGGTCAGAGAGAGGGAGAGCAGGGAAGGAAATGAGAGGAAGAAGAAGAGAAGGGCGAGGCAAGGCGCCGGTCACCGGGCTGGTCGGGTCCAAAAGAGGAGGCCGACCTGGCAGATGGAGCGGAGATGAGGCGGGCCAACACATGTAGCTTCAACCATGGCTCCAGCTTGTCCCTGTTGTTGTAGCTGGTTGGCTCGCAGTGGTGCTTTGGCCGACGCGCCGGTTAATCCGGTGAAGGGGGCATGGGTCCATCCATTCCCGGAGTCAGACGGTGGCGCAGCTTGAGCATCGCTTGGATCTCCTGCAGCACGGCATCGGGTGCTCTGCTCATAACCCGACAGAGAGAAATAGAAGGCGCCGGGAACGAGCCTCGAGGTCGGCGACGGCTTGGCCTTGGATGGCGGCTCCAAGGGGCGTGGAGGCGCTCGGGTCCGGGGCCAACGCTGGTTGGCCAGGAGGAAAACGAGGAAGGAGATGGGACATGGGTGGCGGCGGCTAGGTGGCTGGATGGGACAAAGGTCCTAGATTTTAGGGTTGACATCTATTTATAACATAGGGGATTGGGGTAGGGGGTCTTGCACCGTTCTCGGGCTGTCGGATCTTGATCGGACGACTCCGATCGCGGGGTTTGCTAGGATGGATTAATGGGCCGTGTAAAGTGTGATGGGTCAAGAAAAGAGGGAAGTGGCAGCCCGACAACAGGTTTTATAAAACGAAAATCTCCAACAATTTGACCGGTTATAGTGCTGCTATAGGTTTAACGGTACGAGCATCGAACGAGATCCGATTGCAGAAAATAGGCACGCGGCCCACCTACAACATATAAAGACCGCACGCCAAGTTTCAACCCAATCAGAGAAAGTTTTAAACACACTTTCAAAACAAAGTTTTGACGATGCCGCGGGCGCGTGCGTGTGTGCTAGGACTCAGAACGGGCAACGACGGACACGGAGAGAACCGGCAAATAAAAACGGATGCAAGTTTTGAAAACTGGCAGCAACGGAGTGCCGATGCAATGTTGATGATGCGCATGATGCGATGATGATGCAACAAACAAATGAATCCACACAACGGAAACGGAATAAAGGGGGAATCTTCTGGAATGTCGGCATCGGGTTGTCACAGTTCCACCTCTCTCCATAGGCTCTCCCATGGTGCTCCTGCTCAAGCACACCTCCTCCTCGATGGCGCCCAACAAGGCCACCTGTGTGACAGCCCGAGACCGACGTTCCAGAAGATTCCCCTTTTATTTTGTTTTCGTCGTGTGGCTGATTTGTTTGTCACACTCATCATCGCATCATGCACATCATCTGTATTGCATCGGCACCCAATTGCCGTCGGTTTTCAAAAGTTGCATCCGTTATTAGTTGTCGGTTCTCTCCGTGTTCGTCGTTGCCCATTCTGAGCCCAACCACACACGCACGCGCCCGCGGCATCGATTAAGTCTTGTTTTTAAAAGTGTGTATAAAATATTCTTGGATTGGGATGAAACTTGGCGTGCGGTCTTATTGAGATGTAGGTAGGCCGCCTGCAAATTTTCGTCGCAATCGGAGTCCATCTCGTACTCGAACGGTCGTCCGTAGAGGCACCGTCTTCGGTTATTCGTCCGACGTTTTTCGGTATTTTAAATCACGTTGCCGCGCCGCACTACTTCCCTCTCATCCCGCCTAAGCCACTCTACATGGCCTAACCTAACCCAAGGCTTTTCCGATGCGTCCGATCGAGATCGGAGGGTGCGAAAACACCCCATTTGGCAAACCCTAGCTACCCCGACTATAAAAGGAAGTGTCTCCCCTTCCATTTTTGCCCCTCTCTCTTCCTTGAAATCCGCGCCGCCCACCTAACCCTAGCCGCCACCCATCCTCCACCTCCATGTCTCGCTCCTCCAGCCGTCGGACCCGCCCAAGCCCGGGTCAGCCCGCCGAGCCCATCTGGGCCCGAGCTCCCCGCCGCACGCCCTGTCTCGCCTGCGTGCCGCCTCAGCTCCTCCGCGCCAGCCGAGCGACCCGTGCCCTGGCGTCGCACCGCCATGCACCTGCACTGCCTCTGCCCCGCCGCCAAGGATCTACCTCGCGCCACCAGCCGCCGCCATCTGCCTCCTGTCAGTCACTGCGCAACGCAGCTCGTCGTCACCCTGCGCCCCCGGCTAGGATCCGGCTGGCTTCGGCCAGATCTGGCATCGTGCCGCCGCCTGCCGGCCTCCTGTCGCCCGTTAGTGGCTCCCGTAGTGGCCGGTCCCGTCGGCGAGCTCCAGCTCTGCCATGTCGTCGCACTCGGGAGAAGGAGCATCCCGTGACGTGGCTGCCACTCGTGTGGGCTAGAGCCAGCGCCCGCGTGGGCCACGCCAAGGCCCAGTGCAAGGAGCTCTTTCGGCCCAGCTCGGCCTCCTCTCCGGCCGAAGTTGGCCCGAGGTGAGCTGCCCCCAATCCTCTATATCACGCCTTAGGCGCATTATAGTATTGTGCGCGCACCCTTGTTTCAGCCCAGTTTTCGAATTCGGCCCGATAGTTTTTTTTTGGATTTAGGATTTAATTCTATTTCACGAAGTTATAGATATTTAGAACGTCTGAATCTTTTTATTCGTGCGCCGGATCGCGACGTATTATATATGTAACTCGTGTAGAATTTCATGTAGATCATGATTTTACAACTTGCATGCATGTTTGAAGTGGTTTGACTCGCCGTATGCCTAGATTTGCGTGCTGTCCTAATAGGGAATTATTTTCGTAGATATTTTTGCGCATGTCCGGATTGTGCAAATCCCATAGTTAAAATATTCATGTTGTTCGGGACCCTTTGTCATGTATTTTAGAGTAGTTGTTTACATTTTCGCATGTAGGTTCCGTCGCTAGTTTGCTATGTCGCGTTTAGGAAATATTCTCGCATATACGTGTGGCGTTATTTTTATTTTGCAACCCCACATATTATATATGTTTTTGGGGTAGAAAAATCCATAGAATTTAACTATGTATTTAGTTTTAGTTTTTGAGCAAGTTAGTGCGCGTGATATTTTGCCATGTTGCCCTTTTGTTTATTTTGTGGAATTTATACTGTGCATGATATGAATGAGTTGTCAACTAGAGATATGTCCTTGGATATGTAGGCTAGCCCCTGGTAATTTTGGTTGCAATAGAAATCCAGGTTTATGTGTTGTTTGCTTGCTCTCAACATGCTAGAAAATAGTGCCGATTTGGAGATGCTGAAATATTTCTAAGTCTGAAATCTGTTATATTTTGTTGCTGTCTTGCCATGAGTTTTTCTGCTGATCTATAGCTCTTTCGAGGTTGGTGAAATGGAGTTATTTGTAGTCCTTAAGATTCTCTAGCATACTGTAAAGTTTCATGCCATTTCGAGCCATGTAGAATGTAGTTTCGTTGCTGTCAATATGCCTTCAGATCGAAAACTGCACTGTCAAAAACTGATATTTTCACTAAGTCTCAAACTATGTGTCAGATGCCATTTTGTGAGTTCTTTTCCTAGTGATCCATGCTGTCATGCTAGATGTTATTAGTACGGTGTTGAAGTGAATCTTGTCCTCTACTGTCTCATGTCTTGTTTGAGCATTTTGGATTTATGTAGCTTGTTGTTTTGGGGTTTAGAAAATGACATGTTGCTGTTTTTGGCAGATTATGACTATTTCTTGTGTAGCTTGTATTTGTTGAACTGTTGCTCCGTTTTAATCGTCTCATACATGAAACTTGCTTAGAATCTCGTGTAGTTTCATATTTTTCTTGCTACTTGTGTGGTTTGGATGCGTGTGGTTGTCATTTGCATACATATTGCATTCATGCCATCATATCTTGCGGTGATCATATCTTTTGAACCGTAGCTCCGTTGGAGATGTTCTCTATGTGTAAGTTGATTGGGACGACGCGTAGAATCACGTGAACCACATTATTTTGCTGTTTAACAAATATTAAAACGTGTTAGTTCAGATCTGGACAGAATTATAATTTAACATACGGGGTCATCTAGGAGATGCTATATGTCGGTTCCGGCCTCATTTAAAATGCCTAGGTAGGTAGTTTAATTATGCTTCGCCTCTTGCCATGTTTAACAACATTTAATATCGTCGTGTACCTAATCGGGATAGAACTAAATAATTCGTATGTGGAGTTCCGTCAATATGCAACTCGTTGCCTATTGAACTTCACTTAATGTGTAGTGTTTGATTGTTGTGAATTGACATGCCATGTCTTGCATATATTCAACTGATCATGCATCATATGTGGATTGCATCTTGTCGTGCATGTGACGTGGTGAATATATGTGTTGATGTTTGTTTCCGGTTTCCTTCGTCTCGCTAGAGTTCCGCAAGCGTGTCGGAAAGTGAGGATCTGTTTGACTACGTCGGTTCGTCTGCTTCACGGAGTCATTCTTCTTCCAAACGAGATCTCAGGCAAGATGACCATTTCCCCCACATACCATTACTATCATTGCCATTCTAGTTTTATTGTTTCTATCGTTATGTCTCGCTGCCTACCACCTGTTAAATATCAGCCTCCCAACATTGCCATGAAAACATTCAATCTGTTCACAACCTAGCAAACCACTAATTGGCTATGTTACCGCTTGCTTAACCATGTGTTAGCGTTGCTAGTTGCATGTGCAGTTGCTTCCATGTGATAACATGGGTTCCTTGTTACATCACCATATTAATTGCTATTTAATTTAATGCACCTATATACTTGGTAAATGGTGGAAGGCTCGGCCTTTCTAGCCTGGTGTTTTGTTCCACCTTTGCCCCCTTAGTTTCGGCTACCGGTGTTATTTCCATAATTGAACGCTCCTAACACGATCGAGGTTGTTATGGGGGCCCCCTTGATAATTTGTCTTAGATTAAAACTGGTCTGGCAAGGCCCAACTTTGGTACTACATTTGCCTAATAACTAACTAAAAATGCATAGGGACCCGCTGGCACCCACGGAGTAATTAATCAACCCCCGGGTCAGTGCTCCTCACGAGCGTTGGTCCAAACTAGAGCACCGTACGGGGCCAACCCGGGGCAACTCAGGAGATGTCTATCAGGCCACCGTACGCTTCGCTTATCTGTCGTGTCCTGAGAACGAGATACACGGCTCCTATCGGGATCGTCGACACATCGGGCGGCCTTGCTATATTAGTTTTACCTTTTACAAAATATCTTGTGCATCGGGATTCCGGTGATGCTTTGGGTAATCTCGGGGTTGAGGTTTTCCACTAAGGGGTTCGACGAGATCGCGAGTTTCGTGATCGAGGATTGCTATGCGGCTTGTGGTAATTTGTAGTGGACTAGTTGGAGCACCCCTGCAGGGTTAAATCTTTCGGAAAGCCGTGCCCGCGGTTATGTGGCAATGTGGAAACTTTGTTTAACACTGGTTTTAGATAAACTAAAGTTAATTTAATCAAAATATGCCAACTGAGTGCGTAACCGTGATTTTCTCTTTCGTGAGTTCCTTCTCCGATCGAGGACACGGTGGGGTTATGCTTGACGTAAGTAGGTGTTCAGGATCATTCATTTGATCATTATTAGTTCACGTCCGCTATGCGTAGATCATCCCCCTCTTTATTCTTGTACTCATAAGTTAGCCACCTCATAAAAATGCTTAGTCGCTGGCTGCAGCCTCACCACTTAACCATACCTCAGCCATTAAGCTTTGCTAGTCTTGATACCTTTGGAAATGAGATTGGTGAGTCCCCTGTGGCTCACAGATTACTACAACACTAGTTGCAGGTACTGGTAAAGGGTTAATTGACACGAGCGTGTTGATTGTTCATTTGGAGTTTCTTCTTCTTGCTCATCGATCTAGGATGGGTTCCAGGCCGGCAGCTTGGGATAGCAAGGATGGACGTCGTACTTTTCTCGTTTGTTTTCGTCCGTAGTCGGACCGTGCTCTTCTTCGTGATATTTATGTATTGTACTGATGTGACTCTGACGTAGCATGTGGCGAGTGTAAGCCAATTCCATATACTCTTCTCTTCAGTACATGTACTTGTAACGATATCCATTCTTGCGAAACAACGATATGCGCTTCTATCCCTGTCGAGGATCTCGCATCAAAATAAGGATAGGATCGTATCTTGGGCGTTCCAACCTGCTCGCGTCATTGTCGTCCAGGAGCTTGATACGTCCATTTTGCATCATGCTTTCATGTTGATATTTATCGCTTTTTGGTCTGTTATTACACTTCACGGTACAATACTTATGCCTTTTCTCTCTTATTTTGCAAGGTTTACAAGAAGAGGGAGAATGTTGGCAGCTGGAATTCTGGCCTGAAAGGGGAGCAAGTTTGAGATACCTATTCTGCGCAACTCTGCTATGGCAACAGACAACAACGCCAGAAATTGGCACGTTGATGGAGACTTGGCTTGCGCTGGTTTTTCCCTGGAAGAGGAAAGGGTGATGCAGCACAGGAGGAGTAAGTATTTCCCTCAGTTTGAGAACCAAGGTATCAATCCAGTAGGAGAATCTTGTCAAGTCCAGAGTACCTGCACAAACAAAAAACAGCTTGCACCCAACGGTATAAGGAGTTGTTAATCCCTTCAAAATTTATTGCAAAGTGAGATCTAAAGGCGGAAAGTGCAACGAAGAAAAAGTGTAAGGCTGAAAATATGGTGTGAAGTAGACCCGGGGGCCATAGTGTTCACTAGAGGCTTCTCTCAAAATAACAAATATTACGGTGGGTGAACAGATTACTATTGAGCAATTGATAGAACCGCACAAAGTCATGACGATATCTAAGGCAATGATCATACATATAAGCATCACGTTCGAGCCAAGTAGACCGATACTTTCTGCATCTACTACTATTATTCCACACATCGACCGCTATCCACCATGAATCTAGTGTATTGAGCTCATGACGAACAGAGTAATGCCTTAAGCAAGATGACATGATGTAGAGGGATAAACTCAAACCAATGATGAAAACCCCATCTTTTTACCCTTGATGGCAACAACATGATGCGTGCCTTGCTACCCCTTCTGTCACTGGGTGAGGTCACCACACCGTATGAACCCAAAACCAAGCACTTCTCCCATTGCAAGAATCATAGATCAAGCTGGCCAAACAAAACCCACAACTCGAAGAGAATTACAAGGATATGAAATCATGCATAAGAGAGATCAGAAGAAACTCAAATAAGATTCATAGATAATCTGTTCATAAATCCACAATTCATCGGATCTCGACAAACACACCGCAAAAGAAGATTACATGGGATAGATCTCCATGAGGATCATGGAGAACTTTGTATTGAAGATCCAAGAGAGAGAAGAAGCCATCTAGCTACTAGCTATGGACCCGTAGGTTTATGGTGAACTACTCACGCATCATCAGAGAGGTCATGGTGTTCATGAAGAAGCCCTCCGTATCCGAATCCCCAGTCCGGTAGGGCACGAGAACGTGCGTAGATGGGATCTTGCGGAGACAGAAGCTTGCGGCGGCGGAAAAATATTTTCGATGATCTCCTGATTTTTGTTGGAATTATTGGGAATATATAGGCGACATACCTAGGGCAGAGGTCGCCCAGGGAGCACACAAGCCTGGGAGGCGCGGGCCCCCTGGCCGTGGCTAGGGGGCTTGTGGGGTCCTAGGTCCCCCCTGCCTTGGTTCTCAAGTTACCCGATCTTCTTCTGTTTCGGAAAAAATCTTTTTGGAAGTTTCGTTCCGTTTGGACCCCGTTTAAAATCCTCCTCTGGAAGGGGTCAAAAACACGGAAAAACAGGAACTGGCACTAGGCATTGAGTTAATAAGTTAGTCCCAAAAAGATATAAAAGACATACAAAACATCCAAAGTTTGACACGATACTAGCATGAAACCATCAAAAATTATAGATACGTTGGAAATATATCTAGCATCCCCAAGCTTAACTCGTGCTCGTCCTCGTGTAGGGAAGTGATAAAGACTGAATTTTTGATGTGGAATTCTACCTAGCATAGTTGTCCTTCGCAACTTCTTTCGTGTGACATGAATGTGCAGATCCGTAAGATTCAAAACAATAGTTTGCTATTGACATGAAAACAATAATACTTCAAGCAAACTAGCAAGGTAATCATGAACTTTCAAAATAACAAGGCCAAAGAAAGTTATCACTACAAAATCATATAGTCTGGCTATGCTCCATCATCCCCACACAACTAATTTAAATCATGCACAACTTCGGTATTGGCCAAGTAATTTTTTTCGCACTTTTACTTTCTCAAACCTTTTATAACTATCACGCAATACATGAGCGTGAGCCATGGATATAACACCATATGTGGAATAGAGTGTGGTGGTGGTTGTGAGGCAAAAAGGAGGATATGGTCACGTTGACTCGGCGTATTAAAGGGCTATGGAGGTTCCCATTAATAGATATCAATGTGAATGAGTAGGGATTGCCATACAAAGGATGCATTAGAGCTATAAGTATGTGAAAGCTCAAATGGAGAACTAGTGGGTGTGCATCCAACTTGCTTGCTCACGAAGACCTAGGGAAATTTTGAGGAAGCCCATCATTGGAATATACAAGCCAAGTTATATAATGAAGATTCCCACTAGCATATGGTGGTGACGAAATGAGAGGCTCTCAATCATTAAGAACACGGTGCTATTATGAAGCACAAGTGTGGAAGATAGTAGCATTGTCCCTTCTCTCTTTTTCTTTTTTTATTTCGGCTCTTGGGCCTCTTTTTTTCTCTTTTTTTTATTTGGGATCTTTGGCCTCTTTTTTATTTATTTCCTCACACGGGACAATGCTCTAATAATGATGATCATCACAGTTTTATTTACTCACAGCTCAAAGCTCAGAACGATGATAACTCTATAGGAAATGCCTCCGGCAGTGTACTGGGATGTGCAACGATCTAGCTTGGCGTATGACGTTGGAACATCTCGCTAGCTATCTTATGATCATGCAATGGCAATATGAGAGTGAGGGCACAAGTCATGAGATGGAACGGTGAGACTTGCATGACAATATATCTCGGAATGGCTATGAAAATGCCATATTAGGTAGGTATGATGGTTGTTTCGAGGAAGGCATATGGTGGGTTTGTGCACCGGCGAGAATTGCGCGGCACTAGAGAGGCTAGCAATGGTGGAAGCTGAAAGTGCATCTATACCATGGACTCACATTAGTAATGAAGAACTCACATACTTGTTGCGAAAGTTTTTATTGGTAATCGAAACAAAGTGCTAAACGCATACTCCTAGGGGAAGGGTTGGTAGGTTTTAACCATCGCGCGATCCCGACCGCAACACAAAGGATGACAATCAAGAGATAAATTATGATCTGACTTCCTAACATAGCGGTTCACCATACGTGCATGCTACGGGAATCACTAACTTCAACACAAGTATTTCTAGATTCACAACACCCTACTAACATAACTGTTAATATTACCAAATCCACGTCTCAAAACTAATTGAGAGGAATCAAAACTTCTCTTTCTACTCAATGCACATGAAGATGGAGGTTTTTGTATCCTCTTTGGGTACCTATCAACTTTGGAGACTACTTTCGTAGCACAAGCCAACTACCAAGTCACGCACCGCCGTGCTCTAAAATATCTAAGTGAAGCACATAGAGCAAAATTATCTAGCTCAAAAGATATAAGTGAAGCACTATGAGCATTCTAGCACAATCACGATGAGTGCATGTCTCTCTCAAAAGGTGTGCAGCAAGGATGATTGTGACACAACAAAAAGAAAAGACTCCTACGATACAAGACGCTCCAAGCAAAACACATATCATGTGGTGAATAAAAATATAGCTCCAAGTAATGTTACCGATGGATTGGAAGACGAAAGAGGGGATGCCTTCCCGGGGCATCCCCAAGCTTAGGCTTTTTGGTGTCCCTGAATTTGTCATGGGATGCCTTGGGAATCCCCAAGCTTTAGATATTTCCACTCCTTATCTCTTCGTCCATGAGAACATCACCCAAAACTTGAAAACTTCACAACACAAAACTTAAACAGAAACTCGTGATAACATTAGCACAAGAAAACAAACTACCACCTATTTAGGTACTGTAGCAATCTTGATTTCTATTTATATTGGTGTTAGATTACTGTATTCTCACTTTTCCATGGCTAGTACCCCCCGATACTATCCATACATTCATCAAAACAAGCAACCAACTCAACAAAAACAAAATCTGTCAAAAACAGACCAGTTTGTAGCAATCTGTATACTTCGTATACTTCTGGTACCTCAAAAATTCTGAACATTACGACTGCCTCGGAAAAAGGTATATCAACCCGCATTAAAAAGAATCAACTCAAAAGCTCTTTCTGAATAAAAATGAAAAATAATCTCGTGAGCGAAAAGTTTCTGCCTTTTTCCAGCAGGATCAAACAACCATCACCAAGACTAGTCATAAAGGTTTTGCTTGGCTCAAACAAAAAAATAAACACAAAAGACACAATGACAACAGAATTATGATGGTGTGGACGCAATAAAACAGAAAGAAAAAGATAAATTCGTTGGGTTGCCTCCCAACAACCGCTATTGTTTAACGCCCTTAGCTAGGTATAAGGTGATGGAATCACGTATCGTCGTCTTTGGTGCTCAAACCGCAAGTAGCCCTCATCATGGATTCATAAGGGAATCTTATTTTCTTTCTAGGAAAGTACTACATGCCCTTCTTTAAAGGAAATTGAAATCTGATATTCCCTTCCTTCATATCGATGATAGCACCGATAGTCCTTAGGAAAGGTCTACCAAGAATAATAGGGCATGTAGGATTACAATCAATGTCAAGCACAATGAAATCCACGAGTACATAGTTCCTATTTGCAATAATAAGAACATCATTGATCCTTCCCATGGGTTTCTTGACAGTAGAATCCGCAAGATGCAAATTAAGAGAACACTCCTCAATCTCATTAAAACCGAGAACATCACATAAAGACTTTGGAATCGCGGAAACACTAGCACCCAAATCACACAAAGCATTGCATCCATAGTTTTTAATTTGGATTTTGATAGTAGGTTCCCACTCATCATGAAGCTTTCTAGGGATAGAGACTTCCAATTCAAGTTTCTCTTCAAGAGATTTTATGATCGCTTCGACGATATGGTCGGTAAAGGCCTTGTTTTGGCTATAAGCGTGTGGAGAGTTTAGAATGTATTGGATCAAGGAAATGCATTCAATCAAGGAGCAACTATCATAATTGAATTCCTTGAAATCCAAAGTAGTAATTTCATTACTACTCAAAGTTTTAATATCTTCTACTCCACTTTCAATGCTTTTAGCATCAAGATAGGTGGACTCCAAATCATTGGGGCATTTCTGAACCAAGGTGGATTCATATCCATCCCCATCATCATTAGGTTTGACACAAGAAAACAAAGATTCAATGGGAGTCACACCAAACACTTGAAGATCTTTGTGATTCTTATCACGAGAGCATGCCTTTTTAAGCCATTCATGTCTAGCACGAATTTGGGCGGTTCTTTCTTTGCTCTCACTCATGGAAACACGCATGGCTTTTAAAGTTTCATCCACAATGATCTTGGGAGGAGCACATCTAACTTTCAAAGCATCAATATCACTAGACATTCTATCAACACTCCTAGCCAAATCGTCAATTTTGAGTAGTTTTTCCTCTATGGACGCATTGAAAATATTTTGTGAGTTAATAAACTCTTTGATATTACTCTCTAGATCAGAGGGTAATCTATTGTAATTTCCATGAGTATTGTTGTAGGAGTTGCCAAAGTTAGTAGAGGAGTTACTAGGAAAAGGCCTAGGAACATAGTTTCCTCTAAAAGCATTGTTGTTGCCAAAATTATTCCTACCAACAAAATTAACGTCCAAGCTAGCGTTGCTACTATCAATCAAGGAAGACAAGGGCATATCATTAGGATCTAAAGGAGCACTTCTACTAGCAACCAAATTCATTAACTCATCCATCTTAGCACTCAACGAGTTAATTTCTTCTATAGCGTGTACCTTCTTTCTAGTAGGTGACCTTTCAGTGAGCCACGGAGAGTAGTTCATCATGATATTGTCTAGGAGTTTTGTAGCTTCTCCTAACGTGATTTCCATGAACGTTCCACAGGAGGCGGAGTCCAAGATGTTTCTAGAAGCGAAATTCAAGCCAACGTAGAAGATTTGTATAATCATCCAAAGACTCAAGCCATGACCGGGACAATTTCTAATCATCAATTTCATTCTCTCCCAAGATTATGCAACATGTTCATGATCAATTTGCTTAAAATTCATGATATCATTACAGAGAGAGATAATCTTAGCCGGCAGAAAATACTTGGATATGTAAGCATCTTTGCACCTATTCCAAGAATCAATACTATTTTTGGGCAAAGACGAAAACCAAGTTTTTGCTCGATCTCGCAACAAGAAAGGAGAAAGCTTCAATTTAATCACATCATTATCCACATATTTCTTATTTTGCATATCGCAAAGATCAATGAGAGTATTAAGATTGGATGCGGCATCTTCACTAGGAAGGCCGGAGAATTGCACTTTCAGAACAAGATTCACCAAAGTGGCATTGACTTTGTATGACTCCGCACTAGTGGCGGGAGCAATCGGAGTACTAATAAAATCATTATTATTAGTATTCGAGAAGTCACAAAGTTTGGTGTTTTCAGTCATGGTAACTTCAGCAAGCAAGAAAGCACACAAGCGGACAAAGAGCAAGCGAGAGAAAAGGGCAAACGAAAAAAGGCAAATATTTTTTTGTAAATTTTTGTTTTTCAGAAGTGGGGGAGAGGAAAACGGGAGGCAAAAAAGTAAATGCAAGAGATGAGTTTGCGACACTTACTTGGATGATTTCTTGACTTGATCCTCCCCGGCAAGGGTGCCAGAAATTCTTCTGGTACGGCAACAAACAACAGCGCCAGAAATTGGCACGTTGACGGAGACTTGGCTTGCGCTGGTTTTTCCCTTGAAGAGGAAAGGGTGATGCAGCATAGGAGCAGTAAGTATTTCCCTCAGTTTGAGAACCAAGGTATCAATCCAGTAGGAGAATCTCATCAAGTCCAGAGTACCTGCACAAACACAAAAGAGCTTGCACCCAACGCTATAAAGGGGTTGTCAATCCCTTCAAGATTGATTGCAAAGTGAGATATGAAGGCGAAAAGTGCAACGAAGAAAAAGTGTAAGGCTGAAAATATGGTGTGAAGTAGACCCGGGGGCCATAGTGTTCACTAGAGGCTTCTCTCAAAATAGCAAATATTACGGTGGGTGAACAAATTAATGTCGAGCAATTGATAGAACCGCGCAAAGTCATGACGATATATAAGGCAATGGTCATACATATAGGCATCACGCCCGAGACAGGTAGATCGATACTTTCTGCATCTACTACTATTACTCCACACATCGACCACTATCCATCATGCATCTAGTGTATTGAGTTCATGACGAATAGAGTAACGCCTTAAGCAAGATGACATGATGTAGAGGGATAAACTCAAACCAATGATGAAAACCCCATCTTTTACCCTTGATGGCAACAACATGATGCGTGCCTTGCTACCCCTTCTGTCACTGGGTGAGGTCACCGCACGGTATGAACCCAAAACCAAGCACTTCTCCCATTGCAAGAATCATAGATCTAGCTGGCCAAACAAAATCCACAACTCGAAGAGAATTACAAGGATATGAAATCATGCATAAGAGAGATAAGAAGAAACTCAAATAAGATTCATAGATAATATGATCATAAATCCACAATTCATCGGATCTCGACAAACACACCACAAAAGAAGATTACATCGGATAGATCTCCATGAAGATCATGGAGAACTTTGTATTGAAGATCCAAGAGAGAGAAGAAGCCATCTAGTTACTAGCTATGGAACCATAGGTCTATGGTGAACTACTCACGCATCATCGGAGAGGTCATGGTGTTAATGGATGATGTCCCACAAGCGTATGGGATCGCAGCAGTTTTCGAGGGTAAAGTATTCAACCCAAATTTATTGATTCGCTCACAAGCGTATGGATGATGTCCCACAAGCGTATGAGGTCATGGTGTTGATGAAGAAGCCCTCCGTATCCGAATGCCCCTCCGGCAGGGCACCAGAACATGCCCCAGATGGGATCTTGCGGAGATAGAAGCTTGCGGCGGCGGAAAAGTATTTTCGATGATCTCCTGATTTTTTCTAGAACTATTGGGAATATATAGGCGAAAGTCCTAGGGCAGAGGTGGCCCAGGGAGCCCACAAGCGTGGGAGCGCGGGCCCCCCTGGCGGTGGCTAGGGGCTTGTGGGGTCCCTGGTGGCCCCCTGCCTTGGTTCTCAAGTTTCCCGATCTTCTTCTGTTTCGGAAAAAATCTTTTTGGAAGTTTCGTTCCGTGTGGACTCCGTTTAAAATCCTCCTCTGAAAGGGGTCAAAAAACACGGAAAAAACAGGAACTGGCACTTGGCACTGAGTTAATAAGTTAGTCCCAAAAAGATATAAAAGGCATACAAAACATCCAAAGTTTGACTGGATAATAGCATGAAACCATCAAAAATTATTGATACGTTGGAGACGTACCAAACTCCAAAAGCCGTGAAAATCAACGAGGATTTATTTTGGAATTTATAAAAAATACTGGGCCGAATAAGTACCAGAGGGGCGCGAGCAGGAGGCCACAGGCCTGCTAGGCGCGGCCTACCCCCCTGGACGCGCCTAGGGGGCTTGTGGGCTCCCAGCTGGCCTTCTAGCGCCCCTCTTTTGCTACAAGAAGGGTTTCGTTCCAAAAAAAATCAAGAGGAGGCTTTCGGGAGGATTCGCCCCGCCATGAGGCGGAACTTGAGCAGAACCAATCTAGAGCTCCGGCAGGGTCGTCCTGCCGGGGAAACTGCCCTCCCGGAGGGGGAAATCGTTGCCATCGTCATCACCAACACTCCTGTCGTCGGAGGGGACTCATCACCATCAACATCTTCACCAGCACCATCTTCATCGTCATCACCAACACTCCTCTCATCGGAGGGGACGCTTGCGAGAGGGGTTAATCATAACTGGTATGCTTGTCCAAGTAACGGCAGTACCCAAGCGCCGGTCCACCCACATATCAAACTATCAAAGTAGCGAACGTGTATCATATGAACATGATGAAAACTAGCTTGACAGAAATTCCCATGTGTCCTCGGGAGCGTTTTACCTCCTATAAGAGTTTGTCCAGGCTTGTCCCTTGCTACAAAAGGGATTGGGCCACTTTGCTGCACCTTTGTTACCGTTGTTACTTGTTACTCGCTACGAATCATCTTATCACACAACTATCTGTCACCGATAATTTCAGTTCTTGCAGAGATTACGTTGGTGAAAACCACTTGTCAGATCCTTCTGCTCCTCGTTGGGTTCGACAGTCTTACTTATCGAAAGGACTACGATAGATCCCCTATACTTGTGGGTCATCAAGACTCTTTTCTGGCGCCCTTGCCGGGGAGTGAAGCGCCTTTGGTAAGTGGAATTTGGTAAGGAAACATTTATATAGTGTGCTGAAATTTATTGTCACTTGTCACTATGGAAACTAATCCTTTGAGGAGCTTGTTCGAGGTATCTTCACATCGAATGAAGTACAAAGAGTTTCTCCTCAACTTGCTGCACCTACTGAAACTATTTGCTATGAATTTCCTTCGGGTATGCTTGAGAAACTGCTGGCTAATCCTTTTACACGAGATGGAACATCACATCCAGACTTGCATCTAATCTATGGAGATGAAGTTTGTGGTTTATTTAAGCTTGCAGGTTTGCCCGACGATGAGGTCAAGAAGAAGGTCTTTCCCTTATCTTTGAGGGATTACGCGTTGACAAGTATAGGCTATGTGATGATACTAGATCATGGAACTACAATCGGTTGAAATTGGAATTTCATCAAAAGTTTTATCCTATGCATCTAGTACATCGTGATCGGAATTATATTTATAATTTTTGGCCTTGTGATAGAGAAAGCATCGCTCAAGCTTGGGGGAGGCTTAAATCAATGTTATATTCATGCCCCAACCATGAGCCTCGAGAAAAATTATCATTCAAAACTTCTATGCTCGGCTTTCTCATGATGATCGCACCATGCTTGACACTTCTTGTACCAGTTCTTTTATGAAGAGAGATATTGACTTCAAATGGAATTTATTGGAAAGAATTAAATGCAACTCTAAAGATTGGTAGCTTGATGAAGGTAAGGAGTTAGGTATGAATTTCAAGTTTTATTGCGTTAAATCCTTTGTCGAAACAAATACTTTTTGTGATTTTAGCGCTAAATTTGGACTTGACTCTGGGTTAGTAGCTTCATTGTGTGAATCATTTGCTGCTCATATTGATCTCCCTAAAGAGAAGTGGTTTAAATATCATCCTCCCTTAGAAGTGAATGTAGTTAAACCTAATCTAGTTGAAGAGAAAGTCATTGCCTATAATGATCCTATTGTTCCCAGTGCTTACATTGAGAAACCACCTTTCCCTATTAGGATAAAGGATCATTCTAAAGCTTCAACTGTGATACGTAGGGGCTACATTAGAACACCTACACCCCCTGAGCAAATTAGAGTTGAACCTAGCATTGCTATTATCAAAGATCTCCTGTCCGACAATGTTGATGGCCATGACATTCACTTCTGTGAAGATGCTGCTAGAATTGCTAAACCACATGCTAGAGACAAACATAGGCCTGTTGTTGGCACGCCTGTTGTTTCTGTTAAGATAGGAGATCATTGTTATCATGGTTTATGTGACGTGGGTACTAGTGTTAGTGCAATACCTCAATCCTTATATGATGAAATTAAAGACAAGATTGCACGTGTTGAGATGGAACCTATTGATGTCACTATTAAGCTTGCCAATAGAGATACTATTTGCCCTGTGGGAATTGTTAGGGATAATTAAGTCTTGTGTGGTAAAACGAAGTATCCTGCTGATTTCCTCGTTCTTGCTACCAGACAAGATAGCTTTTGTCCCATCATATTTGACAGACCCTTCCTCAATACCGTCAATGCTCATGACTGTGATAAGAAAACTGTCACTGTTGGCTTTGAAGGTGTGTCACATGAGTTCAATTTCTCCAAGTTTGGTAGACAACCTCATGAAAAAGAGTTGCCTAGTAAGGATGAAACTATTGCCCTAGCTTCTATTGATGTGCCTCCTACTGATCCTTTAGAGCAATACTTGCTTGAGCATGAAAATGATATGCATATGGATGAAAGGGATAAGATAGATAGAGTTGTCTTTGAACAATATCCTATCCTTAAGAATAATTTGCCTGCTGAACTACTTGGAGATCCACCCCCACAAAGGGTGATCCTGTGTTCGAGCTTAAACAGTTCCCAGATACTCTTAAGTATGCTTATCTTGATGAAAAAGAGATATATCATGTTATAATTAGTGCTAGTCTCTGAGAGCATGAAGACAATAAGTTACTAAAAACTCTGAGGAAGCACCATGCTGCTATTGGATATACTCTTGATGATCTTAAGGGCATTAGTCCCACTCTATGCCAGCACAAGATTAAAACCGATCTTGATTCTAAACCAGTTGCCGATCATCAATGGAGATTAAATCCTAAGATGAAAGAGGTAGTAAGAAAAGAAATACTAAAGCTCCTAGAAGCAGGTATTATCTATCATGTTGCTCATAGTGATTGGGTGAGTCCGGTGCATTGCACCCTAAGAAGGGAGGTATTACCGTTGTCCCTAATGATAAGGATGAATTGATCCCACAAAGGATTATTACTGGCTATAGGATGGTGATCGATTTTAGGTTGAATAAGGCCACTAGGAAAGATCATTACCTTTTGCCTTTTATCGATCAAATGCTAGAAAGACTGTCTAAACACACACACTTCTGCTCTCTAGATGGTTATTCTGGTTTCTCCCAAATACCTGTTGCACAATCTGATCAGGAGAAAACCACTTTCACCTGCCCTTTCGGTACCTTTGCTTACAGACGTATGCCTTTTGGCTTATGTAATGCACTTGCCACCTTTCAAAGATGCATGATGGCTATATTCTCTGACTTTTGTGAAAAGATTGTTGAGGTTTTCATGGATGAATTCTCCGTTTACGGGTCTTCTTTTGAGGATTGCCTCAGCAATCTTGATCGAGTCTTGCAGAGATGTAAAGATACCAATCTTGTCTTGAATTGGGAGAAGTGCCACTTTATGGTTAATGAAGGCATCATCTTAGGACATAAAATTTCTGAAAGATGTATTGAAGTCCATAAGGCTAAGGTTGATGCGATCGAAAAAATGACATGCCCCACAGATATCAAAGGTATAAGAAGTTTCCTTGGTCATGCTGGTTTCTATAGAAGATTCATTAAAGACTTCTCAAAGAATTCTAGGCCTCTTACCAATCTCTTGCAAAAGGATATTCCTTTTGTTTTTTATGATGATTGTGAGGAAGCCTTCGAAATACTTAAGAAGGCCTTGAAAACTGCACCTATTGTTCAACCACCTGATTGGAACTTACCTTTTGAAATCATGTGTGATGCTAGTGATTATGCTGTTGGCGTTGTCCTAGGACAAAGAGTTGATAAGAACTTGAATGTTATTCACTATGCTAGTAAAACTCTAGACAGTGCCCAAAGAAACTATGCTACTACGGAAAAGGAATTTTTAGCATACGTGTTTGCATGTGAAAAGTTCAGGTCTTGCATAGTTGATTCCAAAGTCACTATTCACACTGATCACGCTGCTATTAAGTATCTCATGGAAAAGAAAGACGCTAAACCTAGACTTATCAGATGGGTTCTCTTGCTATAAGAATTTGATTTACATGTTCTCGACACGAAGGGTGATGAGAACCCAGTAGCAGATAACTTGTCTAGGTTGGAGAATGTTCTTGATGACCCACAACCTATTGATGATAGCTTTCCTGATGAGCAATTGAATGTCATCAATACTTCACGTAGTACATCGTGGTATGCTGATTATGCAAACTATATCGTTGCGAAATTTATACTACCTAGTTTCACATACCAGCAAAAGAATAAATTCTTCTTTGATTTAAGACATTACTTCTGGGATGATCCTCACCTTTATAAGGAAGGAGTAGATGGTGTTATTAGACGTTGTGTACCTGAACATGAACAGGGACAGATCCTACAGAAGTGTCACTCCGAGGCTTACGGAGGACACCATGCGGGAGATAGAACTGCACACAAGGTATTGCAATCAGGTTTCTATTGCCCCACTCTCTTCAAGGATGCCCGTAAGTTTGTCTTCTCTTGTGACGAATGTCAAAGAATAGGTAATATCGGCAAACGTCAGGAAATGCCTATGAATTATTCACTTGTCATTGAACCATTTGATGTTTGGGGCTTTGATTATATGGGACCTTTTCCAAAATCCGACGGGTATACTCATATCCTAGTTGATGTTGATTACGTTACTAAGTGGGTAGAAGCTATCCCAACTAGTAGTGTTGATCACAACACTTCTATGAGGATGCCTAAAGAAGTTATTTCCCCTAGATTTGGGGTCCCTAGATATCTAATGACTGATGGTGGTTCACGTTTCATTCATGGTTGATACGTCTCCAACGTATCTATAATTTATGATGGTTTCATGCTATTATCTTGTCAAACTTTGGATGTTTTGTATGCCTTTTATATATTTTTTGGGACTAACTTATTAACTTAGTGCCAAGCGCCAGTTCCTATTTTTCCATGTTTTTTACCCCTTTTAGAGGAGATTTTGAAACGGAGTCCAAACGGAAGAAAATCCCCGAAAAGATTTATTTTGGAACGGAAGAAGATCGGAGAACTTGGGAGCCAAGGTAGGGGAGCCCCAGGGGACCCCCAAGCCCCCACCCCGCGGCCAGGGGGAGCGCCATCCAGGCTTGTGGGCCCCCTGGAGGTCCCCTGACCTAGATCTTTCGCCTATATAATCCCAAAAAATCCAGAAAAAAATAGGAGATCATCGCAATCACTTTTCCGCCACCGCAAGCTTATGTCTCTGCAAGGTCCCATCTGGGGCACGTCCTGGTACCCTGCCGGAGGGGGGATTCCAACACGGAGGGCTTCTCCATTGATACGTCTCTGTTGTATCTACTTTTCCGAACTCTTTTGCCCCTGTTTTGGACTCTAATTTGCCTGATTTGAATGGAACTAACCCGGACTGGCGTTGTTTTCAACAGAATTGCCATGGTGTTGTTTTTGTGCACAAATAAAAGTTCTCGGAATGTCCTGAAAATTTCCGGAGATTTTTTCTGGAATAAAAGAAAAATACATGCGCAAAGATGCACCGGAGGGGGCGTGCCAGTGGGCCACAAGCCCACAAGCCGCGGACACCCCCCTAGGTCGCGCCGTGCAGGCTTGTGGGGCCCACGTGGCACCACCGCCCCCAAACTCAGCTCTATATCTTCCGTTTTGCATGGAAAAAAATCAGGGAGAAAGTTTCATCGCATTTTGCGATACGGAGGCGCCGCCACATCCTGTTCTTCATGTGGAGGGCAAATCTGGAGTCCGTTTCGGGCTCCCGAGAGGGGAAATCGTCGCCATCGTCATCATCAACCTTCCTCCATCGACAATTCCATGATGCTCTTCATCGTTTGTGAGTAATCTCATCGTAGGCTTGCTAGAGAGTGATGAGTTGGATGAGATCTATCATGTAATCGAGTTAGTTTTTGATGGGGATTGATCCCTAGTATCCACTATGTTCTAGATTGGTGTTGCTACTACTTGGCTATGCTTAATGCTTGTCACTAGGGCCCGAGTGCCATGATTTCAGATCTGAACCTATTATGTTGTCGCCAATATATGTGTGTTTTAGATCCTATCTTGCAAGTTGTAGTCACCTACTATGTGTTATGACCCGGCAACCCCGGAGTGACAATAGCCAGAACCACTCCCGAAGATGACCATAGTATGAGGAGTTCATGTATTCACCGCATGTTAATGCGTTGGTCCGGTTCTTCATTAAAAGGAGAACCTTAATATCCCGTAGTTTCCATTAGACCCTGCTGCCACGGGAGGGATGGACAATAGATGTCATGCAAGTTCTTTTCCCTAAGCACGTATGACTACATACGGAATACATGCCTACATTGGATTGATGAACGGGAGCTAGCCACATATATCTCCGTGTTATAGTTATTACGTGATGAATCACATCCATCACACTCATCCATCACCGATCCACTGCCTACGAGTCTTTTACTACTGGTTCTCGCTACGTTACTTTGCCTAGGCTTGTCCCTTGCTACAAGAGGGATTGGGCCACTTTGTTGCTGTCACTGCTACTGTTACTTGTTACTTTGCTGCTGCTGCTACTACTGTTCCTTGCTACTCCGCTATTATTTGTTGCAAGACTTTGTTGGCACCACTGTTGGGAATTGCCAAAGCTTTTCCTAGTGCCGTTGCTATCATACTACCGTGCTACTGATACTTTCCTTGCAGACACTAATCTTTCAGGTGTGGTTGAATTGACAACTCAGCTGCTAATACTTGAGAATATCCTTTAGCTTCCCCTTGTGAGCGAATCAATAAATTTGGGTTGAATACTCTACCCTCGAAAACTGCTGCGATCCCATACGCTTGTGGGACATCAAGGCTTTTTTCTGGCGCCGTTGCCGGGGAAGCACAGCTATATTCTCTGAGTCACTTGGGATTGACGTCTGCTGATCACTATGAGGAATCCGAAAGATCCAAGAACTAAAATCCCACCTTCCACTACGAGGAGAGGTAAGGAACTGCCATCTAGCTCTGCACTTGATTCACCTTCAGTTATGAGTAAGTTTGCGACTTCACCTCCTGCTAGAAATCTTGATATGTCGCCTCTGCTTGAGGATGCTACTTCTGCTGCCCATGATGCTTATGATGCTATGCTTGATACTATGCCTGATGCTATGCTTGATACTATGCCTGATGATGCTATGCTAGATACTATGCCTGATGATGTTATGCCTGATACTGCTTTGCCACTTGGTCCCCTTGATGCACAACTTGCTAGAATTGCTGCTAGATGTGATGATACTTCTGAAACAGCTGATACTATTGAAGTAGAACCTGCTACTATGCCTGAATTACCTGTTATGCCTGGTACGCGCTATGTTATGGAGGGAGAGATAGCAGAGGATTTTCTTGCGTGTAAGGATAGCTATGATGTTGAGAAACTTCTGCGCAAGTGGAAAGAAAAATCTCTCAACGCTAGGATGAAATACGACCCGAAGTTTGGCACTTCGCCTATCTTTGTGACCGATAAGGATTATGAATTCTCTGTCGACCCTGAGTTAATCACTCTGGTCGAATCTGATCCCTTTCACGGTTACGAGTCTGAAACGGTTGTAGCCCATCTTACCAAACTGCACGATATAGCCACCCTATTCACTAGTGAGGAAAAGATCCGCCACTACTATATGCGCAAGTTGTTTCCTTTGTCGCTAAAGGATGATGCTAAGACCTGGTTCATGATGACCCACAAGTATAGGGGATCAATTGTAGTCCTTTCGATAAGTAAGAGTGTCGGACCCAACGAGGAGCAGAAGGCTCTGATAAACAGTTTTCAGCAAGGTAATAACTGCAAGCACTGAAAGTAGCGGTAACAAGTGATGGTGTAGCAAGGTGAAATGTAGCAAGCAAAGAGTAACAAGTAACAAGTAGTAGCAAAGGTGCAGCAAGTGGCCCAATCCCTTTTGCAGCAAGGGACAAGCCTGAACAAAGTATTATAGGAGGAAAAACGCTCCCGAGGACACACGGGAATTTCTGTCATGCTAGTTTCATCATGTTCATATGATTCGCATTCGTTACTTTGATAGTTTGATATGTGGGTGGACCGGCGCTTGGGTACTGCCCTTACTTGGACAAGCATCCCACTTATTATTAACCCCTCTTGCAAGCATCCGCAACTACGAAAGAAGAATTAAGACAACGTCTAACCATAACATTAAACTAGTGGATCCAAATCAGCCCCTTACGAAGCAACGCATAGACTGGGGTTTAAGCTTCTGTCACTCCAGCAACCCATCATCTACTTACTACTCCCCAATGCCTTCCTCTAGGCCCAAGTATGGTGAAGTGTTATGTAGTCGACGTTCACATAACACCACTAGAGGAAAAACAACATACATCATATCAAAATACCGAACGAATATCAAATTCACATGACTATTATCAGCATGACTTATCCCATGTCCTCAGGAACAAAAGTAACTACTCACAAAGCATAATCATAATCATGATCAGATGTGTAATGAATAGCATCAAGGATCTGAACATAAACTCTTCCACCAAGTAATCCAACTAGCATCAACTACAAAGAGTAATCAACACTACTAGCAACCTTACAAGTACCAATCGGAGTCGTGAGACGGAGATTGGTTACAAGAGATGAACTAGGGATTGGAGAGGAGATGGTGTTGATGAAGATGCCTCCCCTACGATGAGAGGAGTGTTGGTGATGACGATGGCGACGATTTCCCCCTCTGGGAGGGAAGTTTCCCCGGCAGGATCGTCCTGCCGAAGCTCTAGATTGGATCTGCTCAAGTTCCGCCTCGTGGCGGCGGCGAAACCACGAAAAAGCTCCCGATTGATTTTTTCTGGAACGAAACCCTTCATATAGCCAAAGAGGGGGGCTAGTGGGCCATCAGGGAGCCCACAAGCTTGCCCTCCGCCACCAGGGGGTGGCGGTGGCACGGCTTGTGGCGCCCTGGCAGCCCCCTCTAGTACTTCTTTCGCCCAGTATTTTTTATATAATCCCAAAAAATTCCACATAACTTTTTAGGGCATTTGGAGATGTGTAGAATAGTGGACTAAGATTTGCTCCTTTTCCAGTCCAGAATTCCAGCTGCCTGAATTCTCCCTCTTCAATTAAGCCTTGCAAAATAAGAGAGAAAAGGCATAAATATGGTACCACAAAGTAATATAACAGCCCATAAAGCAATAAATATCAACATGAAAGATGATGCAAAATGGACGTATCAACTCCCCCAAGCTTAGACCTCGCTTGTCCTCAAGCGAAAACCAAGTTCCATAAACATGTCCACGTGTTTAGGGACGAAGGTGTCGAAAAAACATAAGACGGAAATGAGGGCATCATGATCACACATAGGACAACAATACATCATAAAGATTCTTATGGGAAGGTAACACTTCCTTCACAAAGCAAAGCATGAAGCAAAAACCTTACCGAGAAGTAACCAACAACAGTCCAAAGTCATTGAAGCAATTGCAATTTATCACAACATCAGAAAGAGTCAAATAAGGGCTTGTAAGGCAAACCCACATACTCAATCATCTCTTTTGTTTTCCACAATTGTCACAACTCACGTGGTACTCATGGTGTCAAAGTTTCAGCTGGATACAGAGGAAGATAGGGGTTTATAGTTTTGCCTCCCAACGGTTTACCTCAAGGGTAAAGTCAACAATAATAAAGCATGAGTACTCAACTCCAAGTTGATATATGAATATAGATCTTTCCCAAGCATGTGACGATAGACAAGAAAAAGGCAAAAATAGGGAATTGGTGAAGATCACCATGACTCTTACAAGGGAAAAAAGTAAAGGTACAAGATAGGCCCTTCGCAGAGGGAAGCAGAGGTTGTCATGCGCTTTTGAGGTTTGAATGTGTGTCCTCCTAGTGCGGAGGAACGTCGCTTTATATTGCCTCCTATGATAAAGAACTTTATTATGCAGTCTGTCGCTTTTATATCTTCCTCATCACAGGTTCGTACAAAGCTTATTTTCGACACACTAATAGATCATACATATTAGAGAGCAATTTTTATTGCTTGCACCGATGACAACTTACTTGAAGGATCTTATTCAATCCATAGGTAGGTATGGTGGACTCTCATTGCAAAACTGGGTTGAAGGTTTATGGATGCACAAGTAGTATCTCTAATTGGTGCAGGAGTTTTGGCTAATATGAGGTGTAAGAAATCGTCACATGCTAAGGGATCTCTAATCATATAACATTGTTTGGAACCAAGCAAACACAATTCATTATGTTGTCTTCCTTGTCCAACATCTACTCGTAAGCATGTAATAGTTTGGTGAGCGCTCATTGATACGTCTCAAACGTATCTATAATTTTTTATGGTTTCACGCTGTTATCTTGTCTTCTTTGCTTGTTTTATGTACCTTTTATATCTTTTTTGATACTAACTTATTGATTCAGTGCCAAGTGCCAGTTCCTGTTTTTCCGTGTTTTTGACTCTTTTGAGATCTGATTTTGGAACGGAGTCCAAACGGAAGAAAAACCCCGAAATGATTTTTCCCGAATGGAAGAAGACCTGGGGGCTTTTGGGCCAAGCCAGGTGGGCTCGAGGGAGCCCACAAGCCCCCACTCCGCCACCAGGGGGGAGGCGGCGGTGGGTAGGCTTGTGGCCTCCCTGGCCGCCCCCTGACCTAGATTTTTGGCCTATAAATTCCCAAATATTCCGCAAAAAATCAGGGGAGCCTCGAAAATACTTTTCCGCCGCCACAAGCTTTCTTTTTCGCGAGATCTCATCTGGAGACCCTTCCCGGCACCCTGCCGGAGGGGACTTTGGAGTTGGAGGGCTTCTTCATCATCATCATCGCCCCTCCAATGACTCATGAGTAGTTCACTTCAGACCTACGGGTCCATAGTTAGTAGCTAGATGGCTTCTTCTCTCTCTTGGATCTTCAATACAAAGTTCTCCATGATCTTCATAGAGATCTATCCGATGTAATCTACTTTGGCGGTGTGTTTGTCGAGATCCGATGAATTGTGGATTTGTGATCAGATTATCTATGATATATATTTGAGTCTTTGCTGATTTCTTATATGCATGATTTGATATCCTTGTAAGTCTCTCCGAGTCTTGGGTTTTGTTTGGCCAACTAGATCTATGATTCTTGCAATGGGAGAAGTGCTTGGTTTTGGGTTCTGCCATGTGGTGACCTTTCCCAGTGACAGTAGGGGCAGCAAGGCACACATCAAGTAGTTGCCATCAAGGGTAAAAAGATGGGGTTTTTATCATTGGTTTGAGATTATCCCTCTACATCATGTCATCTTGCTTAAGGCGTTACTCTGTTCTTATGGACTTAATACACTAGATGCATGCTGGATAGCGGTCGACGTGTGGAGTAATAATAGTAGATGCAGACAGTATCGGTCTACTTGTTTTGCATGTGATGCCTATAGATATAATCATTGCATAGATATCGTCACGACTTTGCGCAGTTCTATCAATTGCTCGACAGTAATTTGTTCACCCACCGTCTACTTGCTTTCATGAGATAAGCCACTAGTAAACACTACGGCCCCCGGGTCTATTCACATCCATCGTTTACATCTTCGCTTTTACTTTGCTTTGTTACTTTGTTGCTTTCAGTTCTCACTTGGCAAACAATCTATAAGGGATTGACAACCACTTTATAGTGTTGGGAGCAAGCTTTTGTGTTTGTGCAGGATCTTGTGATACTCCTCCACTGGATTGATACCTTAGTTCTCAAACTGAGGGAAATACTTACCACCACTGTGCTACATCACCCTTTCCGCTTCGAGGGAGCACCAACACAAGGCTCCAAAGCCACGGGGGAAATCCTTTGCATACTTGCCTAGGAAGTCCCTTAAGGCGTAGCCGCAGCAAAAGGATTCCTGGTGCCGTCAACACGACAATTTCTGGCACCGTTGCAAGGGAATCACAGCTGACATGAGAAGTATTTCTGGCGCCGTTGCCAGGGAGTAGAAATCAAGATCTATCCAAGTAGGTCTCACAAACTGTTCTCTTGCATTTACTTTTGTTGCCAGTTGCCTCTCGTTTTCCTCTCCCCCACTTCACATTTGTCGTTTTCATTCACCTTTCGCCCTCGCCGTTTTCTTTTGCCTTTGCCGATTTTCTTGCGTGCTTGTGTGCTTGTTTGTTTGTTGAAGTCATCATGGCTGAAAACACCAAACTTTGCGACTTCTCGAGCACTAATAATAATGATTTTATCAGTACTCCGATTGCTCCTGCCACTAGTGCGAAATCGAATGAAATCAACGCAGCTTTGCTGAATCTTGTTATGAAAGAGCAATTCTCTGCCCTTGCTAGTGAAGATGCCGCAGCCCATCTCAATACCTTCATTGAGCTTTGCGATATGCAAAAGAAAAGAGATGTGGATATGACGTGATTAAGTTGAAACTTTTTCCTTTCTGGTTGCGAGATCGCGCAAAAACTTGGTTTTCTTCTTTGCCTAAAAATAGTATCGATTCTTGGGATAAGTGCAAATATGCTTACATATCCAAGTATTTTCCGCCGGCTAAGATCATCTCCTTATGTAGCGATATCATGAATTTCAAGCAACTTGATCATGAACACGTTGCACAATCTTGGGAGAGGATGAAGCTTATGATTAGAAATTGTCCCGCTCATGGCTTGAGTTTGTGGATGATTATTCAAATCTTTTACGCTGGCTTGAATTTCGCTTCTCGCAATATCTTGGACTCCGCCTCAAGTGCAACATTCATGGAAATCACGTTAGGGGACGCTACAAAGATGCTTACACTGAAAGGTCGCGTGCTAGCAAAAAGGTGCATGCTATAGAAGAGATTAACTCGCTTAGTGCTAAGATGGACGAGTTGATGAATTTGGTTGCTAGTAGAAATGCTACCATAGATCCTAATGACATGCCACTATCTTCTTTGATTGAGAGTAGCAATGCTAGTTTGGACGTGAATTTTGTTGGTAGGAACAATTTTGGCAACAACAATGCTTTTAGAGGAAACTATGTTCCTAGGCCTTTTCCTAGTAACTCCTCAAACAATTATGACAATTCCTACAGCAACACTTATGGAAATAACAACAAATTACCCTCTGATTTAGAGTGTAATATCAAAGAGTTCATCAACTCTCAAAAGATTTTCAATGCGTCCAGAGAGGAAAAACTACTCAAAATAGACGATTTGGCTAAGAGCGTTGATAGGATGTATTGTGATATTGATGCTTTGAAAGTTAGATGCGCTCCTCCCAAGGTCAACTTGGATGAAACTTTGAAAGCTATGCGTATCTCCATGAATGAGAGAAAAGAAAGAACCGCCCAAATTCGCGCTAGACATGAATCGTTTAAAAGGGTGCGTCCTAGTGATGCAAATCACGAAGATCTTAAAGTGCTTAGTGTGTCTCCTCGTGAATCTTTGTTTTCGCGTGTCAATCCTACTTATGGAGGGGCTGGATATGAATCCACTTTGGTTGAAAAATGCCCCGATGATTCGGAGTCCACCTATCTTGATGATAAAGGTGTGGAGAGTGGAGTAGAAAAAGTCAAAATTTTGGGTAGTAATGAAACTCACACTTTGGATTTCAAGGAATTCAATTATGATAATTTCTCCTTGTTTGAATGCATTTCTTTTATGCAATCCATTACAAACTATCCACATGCTTAAAGCCAAAGCAAAGCCTTTACCGCGTATATCGTAGATGCTATGATGAAATCTCTTGAAGAGAAGCTCGAACTAGAAGTCTCTATACCTAGAAAACTTCATGATGAGTGGGAACCTACTAACCAAATCAAGATCAAAAACTATGAGTGCAATGCTTTGTGTGATTTGGGTGCTAGTGTTTCCGCGATTCCAAAGTCTTTATGTGATATTCTTGGTTTTCATGAGATTGAAGAGTGTTCTCTTAATTTGCATCTTGCGGATTCTACTGTCAAGAAACCCATGGGGACGATCGATGATGTTCTTATTGTTGCAAATAAGATCTATGTACCCGTGGATTTCATCGTACTTGACATAGATTGCAATCCTTCATGTCCCACTATTCTTGGTAGACCTTTCCTAAGGACTATTGGTGCTATCATCGATATGAAGGAAGGGAATATTAGATTTGAATTTCCTTTAAAGAAGGGCATGGAGCACTTTCCTAGAAAGAAAATAAGATTGCCTTATGAATCTATGATGAGGGCTACCTATGGTTTGAGCACCAAAGATGACTATACGTGATTCCATCACTTTCGCCTAGCTAAGGGCGTTAAACAAAAGCGCTTGTTGGGAGGCAACCCAACGAATCTATCCTTTTTCTTTCTGTTTTTTGTTTTCCACACTTCCATAGTTCTGTTATGATTGTGTTTTTTGTGTTTCTTTTTGCGTTTGTGCCAAGCAAAACCGTTATGATTAGTCTTGGGGATGATCGTTTGGTCATGCTGGAAAAGACAGAAACTTTCTGCTCATGAAAAGAATTTTCATTTTTTTCTGAAAGAGATTTTGAGTTGATTCTTTTTTCTGCTGATTGCTACGCAAATGCTTCAGACTGTCGTAATTGTTCACAATTTTTGAAGTACCAGAGGTATACGAAATATACAGATTGCTACAGACATGTCTGCTATTAACAGATTCTGTTTTTGTTGTGTTGGTTGCTTATTTTGATGAAACTATGGATAGTATCGGGGGGTATTAGCCATGGAAGATTGAAAGTACAGTAACCCAACATCAGCACAAGCAGAATTTAAGTTTGCTACAGTACCTAAGGAAGTGGTGGTTTGCTTTCTTGTACTAATGTTATCACGAGTTTCTGTTTAAGTTTCGTGTTGTGAAGTTTTCAAGTTATGGGTGAAGTTCTTATGGACAAAGAGATAAAGAGTGGCAAGATCTCAAGCTTGGGGATGCCCAAGGCACCCCAAGAGATTCAAGGATGCCGTAAAAGCCTAAGCTTGGGGATGCCCCGGGAAGGCATCCCCTCTCTCGTCTTAAATCCATCGGTAACGTTACTTGGGGCTATTTTTTTATTCACCACATGTTATGTGTTTTTGCTTGGAGCGTATTGTATCGTAGGAGTCTTTTATTTTTGTTGTTTCACAATCATCCTTGCTGCACACCTAGAGAGAGAGACATGCACACACCGTGATTTTGTCGAGCTTCACTTATATCTTTTGGTAGACAATTCAGCTCACATGTGCTTCACTTATATCTTTTGAGCTAGATACTTTTGCCCTATGTGCTTCACTTATATCTTTTAGAGCACAGCGGTGCGTGGCTTGGTAATTGATCTATGCTTTGAAAGTAGTCTCAAAAGGGGTAGTTATCCAAAGGGATACGAAAACTTCCACCTTCATGTGCATTGAATAGTTAGAGAAGTTTGATTCATCTCAATTAGTTTTGAGTTGTGGTTATGGTAATATTAAAGTCATGCTAGTAAGGTGTTGTGGATCTAGAAATACTTGTGCTGAAGTTAGTGATTCCCGTAGCATGCACGTATGGTGAACCGCTATGTGATGAAATCTGAGCATGATTAGTCTATTGATTGTCATTCTTTGCATGGCGGTCGGGATCGCCCGATGGTTTATACCTACCAACCCTTCCCCTAGGAGTATGCGTTGAATGCTTTGTTTCGATTACTAATAAAACTTTTTAAACAAGTATATGAGTTCTTCATGACTAATGTTGAGTCCACGGTTTAGATGCACTTTCACCTTCCACCATCACTATCTTCTTAGTGTCGTGCAACTTTTGCCGGTGCACAAAACCCACCATTAGCCTCCCTCAAAACAGCCACCATACCTACCTACTATGGCTTTTTCAAAGTCATTCCGAGATATATTGCCATGCAACTACCACCATGACATGTGCCACCACGTCTACATTGCCATTGCATGATCGTAAGATAGCTAGCATGATGTTTCCATTGATGTCAATGACATGCTAGATCATTGCCACGGTACACTACCGAAGGCATTCCATATAGAGTCATCGTTACTCTAAGTTTTGAGTTGAAACTTTGATGATCATCATTAATGGATCATTGTCCCATTTGAGGAAATAAAAGAGGCCAAAGAAGCCCACAAAAAAAAGAGGCCAAAGAGCCCACCAAAATAAAAAAATGAGAGAAAAAGAGAGAAGGGACAATGCTACCACCTTTTTCCACACTTGTGCATATTAAGCACCATGATCTTCATGATTGAGAGTCTCTCGTTTTTTCACCACCATATAGCTAGTGGGAAATTTTCATTATATAACTTGGCTTGTATATTCCTATGATAGGCTTCCTCAAAATTGCCTTAGGTCTTCGTGAGCAAGCAAGTTGGATGCACACCCACTAGTTTTCTTTAAGAGCTTTCACATACTCATAGCTCTAGTGCATCAATTGTACGGCAATCCCTACTCATTCACATTGATATCTATTGATGAGCATCTCCACAACTCATTGATATGCCTAGTTAATGTGACCATCTTCTCCTTTTTTTTCTTGCAACCTCCACCACATTCCACACCATCTATAGTGCTATAACCATGGCTCACGCTCATGTATTGCGTGAGAGTTGAAAAAGTTTGAGGAAGTAAAGCATTGAAACAATTAGTTGGCCAATACCGGGGTTGTGCATGATTTAAATTCATTGTGCAATGATGATAGAGCATAGCCAGACTATATGCATTTGTAGGGATAACTTTCTTTTGGCCTTGTTATTTTGAAAGTTCATGATTACTTTGCTAGTTTGCTTGAATTATTATTGTTTCCACGTCAATAGCAAACTATTTTTTTGAATCTAATGGATCTGAACATTCATGTCACATAATAGGAATTACAAAGGACACTTATGCTAGGTAGCATGAAAGCATCAAAAATTCATTCTTTATCACTTCCCTACTCGAGGACGAGCAGGAGTTAAGCTTGGGGATGCTTGATACGTCTCAAACGTATCTATAATTTTTGATGGTTTCACGCTCTTATCTTGTCTTCTTGGTTGTTTAATGTACCTTTTATATCTTTTTTGGGACTAACTTATTAATTCAGTGCCAAGTGTCAGTTCCTGTTTTTTCGTGTTTTTGACTCTTTTCAGATCTGATTTTGGAACGGAGTCCAAACGGAAGAAAAACCCCGAAATGATTTTTTTTCGAACGGAAGAAGACCAGGGGGCTTTTGGGCCAAGCCAGGTGGGCTCGAGGGAGCCCACAAGCCCCCACTCCGCCACCAGGGGGGAGGCGCCGGTGGGCAGGCTTGTGGCCTCCCTGGCCGCCCCCTGACCTAGGTTTTTGGCATATAAATTCCCAAATACTCCGCAAAAAATTCAAGGGAGCCTTGAAAATACTTTTCCGCCGCCGCAAGCTTCCGTTTCCGCGAGATCTCATCTGGAGACCAGACTTTGGAGTTGGAGGGCTTCTTCATCTTCATCATCGCCCCTCCAATGACTCGTGAGTAGTGCACTTCAGACCTACGGGTCCGTGGTTAGTAGCTAGATGGCTTCTTCTCTCTCTTGGATCTTCAATACAAAGTTCTCCATGATCTTCATAGAGATCTATCCGATGTAATCTTCTTTGGCAGTGTGTTTGTTGAGATCCGATGAATTGTGGATTTGTGATCAGATTATCTATGATATATATTTGAGTCTTCGCTGATTTCTTATATGCATGATTTGATATCCTTGTAAGTCTCTCCGAGTCTTGGGTTTTGTTTGGCCAACTAGATCTATGATTCTTGCAATGGGAGAAGTGCTTGGTTTTGGGTTCTGCCATGTGGTGACCTTTCCCAGTGATAGTAGGGGCAGCAAGGCACACATCAAGTAGTTGCCATCAAGGGTAAAAAGATGGGGTTTTTATCATTGGTTTGAGATTATCCCTCTACATCATGTCATCTTGCTTAAGGCATTACTCTGTTCTTATGGACTTAATACACTAGATGCATGCTGGATAGCGGTCGACGTGTGGAGTAATAGTATTAGATGCACAGAGTATCGGTCTACTTCTTTTGGACGTGATGCCTATAGATATAATCATTGCATAGATATTGTCACGACTTTGCGCAGTTCTATCAATTGCTCGACAGTAATTTGTTCACCCACCGTCTACTTGCTTTCATGAGAGAAGCCACTAGTAAACACTACGGTCCCCGGGTCTATTCACATCCATCGTTTACATCTCCGCTTTTACTTTGCTTTGTTACTTTGTTGCTTTCAGTTCTCACTTGGCAAAAAATCTATAAGGGATTGACAACCCCTTTATAGCGTTGGGAGCAAGCTTTTGTGTTTGTGCAGGATCTTGTGATACTCCTCCACTGGATTGATACCTTGGTTCTCAAACTGAGGGAAATACTTACCACCGCTGTGCTACATCACCCTTTCTGCTTCGAGGGAACACCAACGCAAGGCTCCAAGGCCACGGGGGAAATCCTTTGCATACTTGCCTAGGAAGTCCCTTAAGGCGTAGCCGCAGCTGAAGGATTCCTGGTGCCGTCAACACGACAATTTCTGGCGCCGTTGCAAGGGAAGCACAACTGACATCACTCACAATTATAAAAAGTGTCTAAGGTGATATATTTATATGTGAACCTCCCTTTCCTTGTTACTTCTTATTAATTGCAACAATGACTGAGGTCTATGTTTATTTATTCTCAACAAGTTTCCATCATCATACGTGTCATATGTGAAGTTATCACTTTCCATAAGATCGTCTCATGATCTTTCATGCTATCGTTCTTTTCATACTTTAGATCATGGCACAAAGGAAAGCCCTTGACTAAGATACTCTTTATTATATAGCTCGTAAGCTCGAATACATCGGGGGAGAGACAAAAGCAAAAGACTCAAACTAAATACTAAAGACTTATTCCTCTAAGAGCAGAAATAAAAACTTAAAAGGAAAGAACTAAAACAAAGGTAAAAGCAAAAGATATAAATGTGATACGATACCAGGGCAACTCCCCAAGATTGGCAGAACCAAGGGGATTGCCCATACCAATGCTTGGTTGTCTTCCTTTGGTGGTGAAGGTGGTGGAGTTGTCGGAGTAGTCTGATCCTCCGGCTTCCAAGGCATAGGTGCTCCATCATGGCAGGATGAACGAGTCACCGGAATCCTCAAATCTGCAGCCAACCTTATTGATTTAAATCTGTACTCATACTCACAGTTTTGGTTCTGCAGGTCATAGATCTGGCCCTGAAGTTGATCAACCCTGTCATAGAGCCTGGAGAGGTGTTTCCCAATGTCAATGGCATCCATGTTGTGATTGCTAGTGAACTCCGTGATCATCATGTGGTTGGCGTTGAGTCCACGCTCCACCATCCCATGGCACTTGAAGAGTTGTTGCTCCATTGCTTCGAACCTCGTCTCCACGCTTCCGGTCTTCTTAGGCCCCTCAACATCACGGATGTGCAACATCCCCTCACTCATCTTGATAGATTGAGGGTGTTTGAGCACTTCCGTGAGGTAGGGATTGATGACCTTCTCGAAGATCTTGTCTTTAGGAGCGTTTGGGGAAGTCATGATGATCTAGATCTGTCACAGAAACAGGCTCGAAACGAATACAGAGGAAAACTGCACGACACGGAGATCAAAACCTTCGGGCGAGTATATAATGATTTTTTCTAGACCAGAAGGAGTGCTCCGCAAGAGAACGGAGTCCCTGGTGGCGGAGGGCAAGCTTGTGGGCACCTCGTGTGCTCTCCAGACTGCTTTTTATTTTCTAATTTTCCAAAAATTCCAAAACGGAGGAAATTTCCTATTGGGAAAGCGTCGGAGTCCAATTTC
This sequence comes from Hordeum vulgare subsp. vulgare, assembly GCF_904849725.1. Classification (NCBI taxonomy): domain Eukaryota; kingdom Viridiplantae; phylum Streptophyta; class Magnoliopsida; order Poales; family Poaceae; genus Hordeum; species Hordeum vulgare. Next base: position 562,856,148 of record NC_058524.1, on the reverse strand, counting down.
TTACCGAAACAGATACCTCTTCGTTTTCAGGGTCTGAAACAGGCTGATAAACATCCCTTATGTACTCCTCTGGAGTTATGACATTGATGATATTGGTCTCAACATTTATGGGAGTACCAGAGATGTAATGCTTGATTCTTTGCCCATTTACCACTCTAGGAAAATTTCCTTCCGTGTTATTGATTTTGATGGCACCGGAACGATATACTTCCTCGATAACGTAAGGACCTTCCCATTTAGAGAGAAGCTTGCCTGCGAAGAATCTCAAACGAGAATTGTATAGCAGGACATAATCACCTACATTGAACTCTCTTTTCTGTATTCGTTTATCGTGCCATCTATTAACCTTTTCCTTGAACAACTTGGCATTCTCATATGCGTGGGCCCTCCATTCATCTAACGAGCTGATATCAAACAACCGCTTCTCACCGGCAAGTTTGAAATCAAAGTTGAGCTCTTTGATTGACCAATAAGATTTGTGTTCCAGCTCAAGAGGTAAATGACAGGCCTTACCGTAAACCATTTTATACGGTGACATGCCCATGGGATTCTTATAAGCAGTCCTATAACCCATAGTGCATCGTCAAGTTTGCTAGACCAGTTCTTTCGAGATCTATTGACGGTCTTTTGTAAGATCAATTTGATCTCCCTATTACTCAACTCCACTTGACCACTAGACCGAGGATGATAAGGAGATGCAACTCTATGGTTGACATCATACTTAGCGAGCATCTTGCGGAAAACACCATGAATGAAGTGTGAACCGCCATCAGCCATCAGATATCTAGGGACTCCAAATCTTGGGAAAATGACTTCTTTAAGCATCTTAATAGAGGTGTGGTGATCAGCATTTTTAGTGGGGATAGCTTCTACCCACTTAGTGACGTAATCCACAGCAACTAAAATGTGAGGGTATCCATTGGAACTCGGGAAGGGTCCCATATAATCAAAGCCCCAGACATCGAATGGTTCAATGACAAGTGAATAGTTCATAGGCATTTCCTGACGCTTACTGATATTCCCTATTCTTTGGATTCGTCACAAGACAAGACAAACTTACGGGCATCCTTGAAGAGAGTGGGCCAATAGAAACCTGATTGCAATGCCTTATGAGCAGTTCTATCTCCAGCATGGTGTCCTCCGTAGGCTTCGGAATGACACTTCTGCAAGATTTGTCCCTGTGCATGTTCAGGCACACAACGTCTAATAACACCATCTACTCCCTCCTTATAAAGGTGAGGATCGTCCCAAAAGTAATGTCTCAAATCAAAGAATAATTTCTTCTTTTGCCGATAGGTGAAACTGGGTGGTATGTATTTGGCTACGATATAGTTTGGGGGAGGAGATGTGCAGAATAGTGGACTAAGATTTGCTCCTTTTCCAGTCCAGAATTCCAGCTGCCTGAATTCTCCCTCTTCGATTAAACCTTGCAAAATCAGAGAGAGAAGGCATAAATATGGTACCACAAAGTAATATAACAGCCCATAAAGCAATAAATATCAACATGAAAGCTTGATGCAGAATGGACGTACATCTTATGCTTTCACTTTGTTAGCCGGTGTTCACACTTTGCCACTGTATCATCCATGCTAGTTTATTTTCTTTTCTCGTTTTCTTTTCGTATGTCTGTCTAGTTTGAGAAAAACCAAAAAAAAATTCTTTTCTTCTTTTGCTTGTTGGGAGCTTTCCCATTTAATTAGTTTTCTTTTTCTTTTGGTAAAGGTAGAAGATATTGGTTACAATGTTTAGTGGCTCTTGCATGCATACCTATTTAGCTTTCAAAGAGCCATATTACTTTGTCTTCTCCTTTGTGTTTGCCTACAGATTCCAGCCTTAGTCCAATGCACGAGCACTCTTATCATTGTTCACATCGTTCGATCGTGCAAGTGAAAGGCAATAATGATGATATATGATGAAGTGACTGAGCCTGGAAAAGCTGGTATGAACTCGATCTATTTTGTTTTTGTAAATATGACTAGCTCATCATGCCTGATTTAGCTTTGTTGTGAGAGAAACATGTTTGCAATGACAACTTAGAGATCATAGTTGCTTATGCCATGCTTATTTAGCTAGCAGCTTATAATGGTTTGTCTTGGATGCCCACATGAATGTTGAGATGACTATGATGTAGTATGATAGGATGGTATCCTCCTTTGAATGTTTCAAGTGGCTTGACTTGGCGCATGTTCATGCATGTAGTTGAAACAAAATCAACATAGCCTATATGATGTTCATGTTCATGGTGATTTATGTCCTACTCATGCTTGCGCTCAATGTTAGTTACTTTCAATGCATTTTGATGACTGTTGTCGCTCTCTAGTTGGTCGCTTCCCAGTCTTTTGCTAGCCTTCACTTGTACTAAGCGGGAATACTGCTTGTGCATCCACCTCCCATAAGCCCAAAGTTGTGTAATATGAGTCCACCATACCTACCTATGTGCGGCATCTACCTGCCGTTCCAAGTAAATTTGCATGTGCCACTCTCTAAATCTTCAAGAAATAATCTGTTTTGCATGCCCGAACCGCTCATGTGGTGACAGGGGGCTATTAGTATCTTGCATGCTAGTCATGTTATCCTCGATATGTGTTTATTCACTATCATTCACGAGAAAGGGGCTGGTAATTGGAATTCCCAGTTCCATGCTCAAATCGAAAAGATAATTGCAAACAAAACGCCCCCAGGATTGATGTTGGTATGGACGGTACCCGAGGATTCGGCTAGCCGTGGAGTGTGATTGATTGGTGGTGGGGGAGTCAAAACTTCACTTTTCTGTTTGGGAACCGCCGATAGCATGAGTAGCGTGGAAGATGTTGAGAACTCTTAGTCATTGCGTTGACAATGAAAGCATGCCACCCAAAATTATTATCTCTATTTTCAAAGCTTGAGCTCTGGCACCTCTGCAAATCAATGCTTCCCTCTGCGAAGGGCCTGTCTATTTATGTTTCTGTTGAGTCATCCTCCTCTTATAAAAGCACCAATTAGAGAGCACCTCTGTCATTTTTATGCTTTGCTTTTAACTGTGTTGAGTATGACTGTGACTGGATCTTCATTGCCATGAGTTACAATGTTTAGTCAGCCCTTGGTCTTTGAAGGTGCTCTGCATTTATGTTTTGCGGTCTCAGAAAGAGCTAGCGAGATACCATCTATTCGTACTGCTTCATGATTGTTTTGATTGAAGTGTTGACAATCGAGACTTATTATTATTTGCTCGCTAGTTGATTATGCCATTGATATGAGTTTACCGTGAGACCTAGATGTCATTTGCTTATGTGGTTTGCTTAGACATAGTTGCAACAACAAGATCAAACAGAGTACGTCAAAGTTTTTTTTGTCTCTTTCAGGTTGTCAACTGAATTGCTTGAGGACAAGCAAGGCTTTAAGCTTGGGGGAGTTGATACGCCTCCGTCGTATCTACTTTTCCGAACTCTTTTGCCCTTGTTTTGGACTCTAATTTGCATGATTTGAATGGAACTAACTCGGACTAACGCTGTTTTCAGCAGAATTGCCATGGTGTTGTTTTTGTGCAGAAATAAAAGTTCTCGGAATGTCCTGGAAATTTACAGAGATTTTTTCTGGAATAAAAAAAAATAACTGCGCAAAGATCCGTCGGAGGGGGCGTGCCAGCGGGCCACAAGCCCGCAGGCCGCGGCCACCCCCCTAGGTCGTGCCGTGCAGGCTTGTGGGGCCCACGTGGCACCATTGCCCCCAAATTCAGCTCTATATCTTCCGTTTCGCCTGGAAAAAAATCAGGGAGAAAGATTCATCGCGTTTTGCGATACGGAGGCGCCGCCACATCCTGTTCTTCATCTGGAGGGCAGATCTGGTGTCCGTTTCGGGCTCCGGAGAGGGGAAATCGTCGCCATCGTCATCATCAACCTTTCTCCATCAACAATTCCATGATGCTCTTCATTGTTCGTGAGTAATCTCATCGTAGGCTTGTTGGACGATGATGAGTTGGATGAGATCTATCATGGAATCGAGTTAGTTTTTGACGGGGATTGATCCCTAGTATCCACTATGTTTTAGATTGATGTTGCTACTACTTTGTTATGCTTAATTCTTGTCACTAGGGACCGAGTGCCATGATTTCATATCTGAACCTATTATGTTGTCGCCAATATATGTGTGTTTTAGATCCTATCTTGCAAGTTGTAGTCACCTACTATGTGTTATGACCCAGCAACCCCAGAGTGACAATAGCCGGAACCACTCCCGGAGATGACCATAGTATGAGGAGTTCATGTATTCACCGTGTGTTAATGCGTTGGTCCGTTTCTTTATTAAATGGAGAACCTTAATATCCCGTAGCTTCCATTAGGACCCCGCTGCCACGGGAGGGATGGACAATAGATGTCATGCAAGTTCTTTTCCCTAAGCACGTATGACTACATACGAAATACATGCCTACATTAGATTGATGAACGGGAGCTAGCCACATATCTCTCTGTGTTATAGCTGTTACATGATGAATCACATCCGTCACACTCATCCATCACCGATCCACTGCCTATGAGTCTTTTACTACTGGTTCTCGCTACGTTACTTTGCCTAGGCTTGTCCCTTGCTACAAGAGGGATTGGGCCACTTTGCTGCTGCTGTCACTTTGCTGCTCTCACTACTGCTGTTACTTGTTACTTTGCTGTTGTTGCTACTACTGTTCCTTGCTACTCCGTTGTTACTTGTTGCAAGACTTTTTTGGCGCTAACATCCCTTCAACAGGGCCTTTTCAGGCGCCACTGCTGGGAGTTGCCAAAGCTTTTCCTAGTGCCGTTGCTATCATACTACCTTGCTACTGATACTTTGCTTGCAGACACTAATCTTTCAGGTGTGGTTGAATTGACAACTCATCTGCTAATACTTCAGAATATCCTTTAGCTTCCCCTTGTGAGCGAATCAATAAATTTGGATTGAATACTCTACCCTCAAAAACTGTTGCGATCCCATACGCTTGTGGGACATCATCCATCAACACCATGACCTCTCCGATGATGCGTGAGTAGTTGACCATAGACCTACGGGTCCATAGCTAGTAACTAGATGGCTTCTTCTCTCTCTTGGATCTTCAATACAAAGTTCTCCATGATCTTCATGGAGATCTGTCCGATGTAATCTTCTTTTGCGGTGTGTTTGTCGAGATCCAATGAATTGTGGATTTATGATCAGATTATCTATGAATCTTATTTGAGTTTCTTCTGATCTCTCTTATGCATGATTTCATATCCTTGTAATTCTCTTCGAGTTGTGGGTTTTGTCTGGCCAACTAGATCTATGATTCTTGCAATGGGAGAAGTGCTTGGTTTTGGGTTCATACCGTGCGGTGACCTCACCGAGTGACAGAAGGGGTAGCGAGGCACGCATCGTGTTGTTGCCATCAAGGGTAAAAAGATGGGGTTTTCATCATTGGTTTGAGATTATCCCTCTACATCATGTCATTTTGCTTAAAGCGTTACTCTGTTCGTCATGAACTCACTACACTAGATGCATGCTGGATAGCGGTCCATGTGTGGATTAATAGTAGTAGATGCACAAAGTATCGGTCTACTTGTCTCGGGCGTGATGCCTATATGCATGATCACTGCCTTAGATATCGTCATGACTTTGCGCAGTTCTTTCAATTGCTCGACAGTAATTTCTTCACCCACCGTAATACTTGCTATTTTGAGAGAAGCCTCTAGTGAACACTATGGCCCCCAGGGTCTACTCCACACCATATTTTCAGCCTTACACTTTTTACTTCGTTGCACTTTCCGCCTTCAGATCTCACTTTGCAAACAATCTTGAAGGGATTGACAACCCCTTTGAAGCGTTGGGTGCAACCTTGTTTGTGTTTGCGCAGGTACTCTGGACTTGACGAGACCCTCCGTCTAGATCGATACCTTGGTTCTCAAACTGAGGGAAATACTTACTGCTCCTATGCTGCATCACCCTTTCCTCTTCAAGGGAAGAACCAACGCAAGCCCATCCTTTGTCAACGTGTCAACTTCTGGCGCTGTTGTCTGTGGGATAGCAGAAGAATTTCTGGCGCCGTTGCCGGGGAGGAAGATCAAGTCAAGAAGTCATCCAAGTAGGTGTCACAAACTCATCTCTTGCATTTACTTTGTTTGCCAGTTGCCTCTCGTTTTCCTCTCCCCTACTTCACCAATTTGCCCTTTTCTTCGTTTGCCTTTTTCGTTTGCCTTTCCTTTGCTTGTATGCCATGTGCCTTCAATATGCTTGCATCTTCGCTTGCTGAAAATCTAGTGATATGGATCCAAATCCACTTGCTAATCTCTTTAAAAGATCCAATTATGTTGATCCAATTGCTAGTGAGTTGAGTGCACTTGACTATCTTTATGGAGTTTTGCTTGAGATGCGTGAATCTGAAAATTGTGATGAAGAAATTCATGAAGTGATTCACGAGTGCTCCTTGAATGAAAAGCATGATTGCAATGGTTTCACTATGAATTCTATTAGTGACAATCATGCTAAAAATATGCAAAACCCTAAGCTTGGGGATGCTAATTTTGCTATGTCCACTACTTGTTGCAATGATATTTGCAATAATATTGAAAGTGGGTTTGGAGAAGTCATGACTTTAGTTAATGATAATCCCACTATTTTTGAAGAGCGTCAACTTTGCATGCATGTGGATCATGAAAAGAATATCCTTTGTGATAGCTATTTTGTTGAATTTGATTATGATCCCACATGTAGTTGCTATGAGAGAGGAAAATATTTTGGTAGAAACTTTCATATTACCAAATTACCTCTCGTTATGTTGAGATTGCTATTGTCTCTTTCTTCTTCCTTGCATATGGTAACTATTGGTTGTCTTGACAATCTGTTTTCCTATAAAATGCCTATGCATAGGAAGTATGTTAAACTTAGAATTGATTTTCACATGCTTTATGATGCTCTCGTTGTGCTTCAATTCTTGTCTTTTGTGTGAGCATCATGGAATTATCAATGCCTAGCTAAGGGCGTTAAACAATAGCGCTTGTTGGGAGGCAACCCAACGAATTTATTTTTTTCTTTCTGTTTTGTTGCGTCCACACTTTCATAATTCTGTTGTGATTGTGTTTTTTGTGTTTCTTTTTGTGATTGAGCCAAGCAAAGCCTTTATGATTAGTCTTGGTAATGGTTGTTTGATCCTGCTGGAAAAAGACAGAAACTTTTCGCTCACGAGATGATTTTTCATTTTTAATCAGAAAGAGCTTTTGAGTTTATTCTTTTTTCTGCTGATTGATAAGCTTTTTTCCCAGGACGTCGTAATTGTTCCGATGTTTTGAGATACCACAAGTATACGAAGTACACAGATTGGTATAGACTAGTCTGTTTTTGACAGATTCTGTTTTTGTTGAGTTGGTTGCTTGTTTTGATGAAACTATGGTTAGTATCGGGGGTACTAGGCATGGGAAAGTGATAATACAGTAGGAAATCATCAATATAGATATAATTCAAGTTTTCTACAGTACCAAAAGAAGTGGTAGTTTGTTTTCTTGTACTAATGTTATCACAAGTTTCTGTTTAAGTTTTGTGTTGTGAAGTTTTCAAGTTTTGGGTGAAGTTCCCATGGACAAAGATATAAGGAGTGGAAGGAGCTCAAGCTTGGGGATGCCCAAGGCATCCCAAGCCAAATTCAAGGATACCAAAAAGCCTAAGCTTGGGGATGCCCGGGGAAGGCATCCCCTCTTTCGTCTTCAATCCATCGGTAACCTTACTTGGAGCTATATTTTTATTCACCACATGATATGTGTTTTGCTTGGAGCGTCTTGTTGGAAATATGCCCTAGAGGTAATAATAAAATGGTTATTATCATATTTCCCTGTTCACGATAATCGTCTATTGTTCATGCTATAATTGTATTAACAGGAAACAGTAATACATGTGTGAATAAATAGATCACAATGTGTCCCTAGCAAGTCTCTAGTTGGCTAGCTCGTTAGTCAATAGATGATCATGGTTTCCTGGTCACGGGCATGAGATGTCATTGATAACGGGATCACATCATTGGGAGAATGATGTGATGGACAAGACCCAATCCTAAGCGTATCACTAGATCGTATTGTTCGTATGCTAAAGCTTTTCTAATGTCAAGTGTCTTTTCCTTCGACCGTGAGATTGTGCAACTCCCGGATACTGTAGGAGTGCTTTGGGTGTATCAAACGTCATAACGTAACTGGGTGACTATAAAGGTGCACTACGGGTACCTCTGAAAGTCTCTGTTGGGTTGGTACGAATCGAGATCGGGATTTGTCACTCTGCGTGACGGAGAGGTAACTCTGGGCCCACTCGGTAGAACATCATCATGAGCTCAATGTGACTAAGGAGTTAGTCACACAATGACGTGCTACGGAATGAGTAAAGAGACTTACCGGTAACGAGATTGAACAAGGTATAGGTATACCGACGATCGAATCTCGGGCAAGTTCTATACCGACAGGGAAAGGGAATTGTATATGGGATTGATTGAATCCTTGACATCGTGGTTCATACGATGAGATCATCGTGGAGCAAGTGGGAGCCACCATGGGTATCCAGACCCCGCTGATGGTTATTGGCCGGAGAGGTGTCTCGGTCATGTCTACCTGTCTCCCGAACCCGTAGGGTCTACACACTTAAGGTTCGATGACGCTAGGATTATAGGGAATTGTTATACGAGGTTATCAAAAGTTGTTTGGAGTACCGGATGAGATCTCGGACGTCACGAGGAGCTCCAGAATGGTCCGGAGGTAAAGATTGATATATAGGACGGATGGTTTCGGACACCGGAAGTGTTTCTGGCGTCACCGGTAGCGTACCGGGACCACCGGAAAGGGTTCCGAAGGTCCACCGGGAGGGGCCACCAGCCCCAAAAGGTGACATGGGCCAAATGGTGGAAGGGAACCAGCCCAGAGTGGGCTGGTGCGCCTCCCACCAGGGGCCCAAGGCGCAGGGGAGAGGGAAGGGAGGGCAAACCTAAGCCAGGTGGGCCTAAGGCCCACCACGGGTGCGCCACACCTCGCCGCCTCCCCTCCTCGCCGCCACCTCCTGGCGCAGATGGGGGCTGCCGCACCCCTTGGGGGTGGGAACCCTAAGGGTTGTGCCCCCTCCCTCTCCCCCTATATATAGTTGAGGTTCGGGGCTGTTTTGAGACACGGTTTTCCCTCTCCCTCGGTGCAGCCCTGCTCTTCTTTCTCCTCCTCTCTGTCGGTGCTTGGCGAAGCCCTGCCGGGAGACCTTGTCTCTCCATCGACACCATGCCGTCGTGTTGCTAGAGATCTTCCCCAATCTCTCCCTCCTCCTTGCTAGATCAAGGTGCGGCAGACGTCACCGGGCTGCACGTGTGTTGAACGCGGAGGTGCCGTAGTTCGGCACTAGATCGGAATCACACCGTGATCTGAATCGCCGCGAGTACGACTCCATCAATCGCGTTCTAGCAACGCTTCCGCTTAGCGATCTTCAAAGGTATGAAGATGCACTCAACCCTCTCTCGTTGCTGGTCTCTCCATAGGAAGATCGGAATATGGCGTAGGAAAATTTTGAATTTATGCTACGTTACCCAACAGTGGCATCCGAGCCAGGTTTTCTATGCGTAGATTCTATGCACGAGTAGAACACAAAAGGTTGTGGGCGATGATTTGTCAATTTATTGCCGCTACTAGTCTTATTCTTTTCCAGCAGTATTGTGGGATGAAGCGGCCCGGACCGACATTACACGTACGCTTACGTGAGACTGGTTCCACCGACAGACATGCACACCGTGCACACGGGTGGCTAGCTGGTGTTTGTCTCTCCTACTCTAGTCGGATTGGATTTTATGAAAAGGGTCCTTATGAAGGTTAAATAGCTTTGGCATATCATCGTTGTGGCTGTCACGTAGGTAAGAAAGCGTTCTTGCTAGAAACCCAAATCAGCCACGTAAAACTTGCAACAACAATTAGAGGACGTCTAACTTGTTTTTGCAGGGTTTGACATGTGATGTGATATGGCCAAAGTTGTGATGTTGCATGTATGATGTATGAGATGATCATGTTATTGTAATAGGTTTCATGACTTGCATGTCGATGAGTATGACAACCGGCAGGAGCCATAGGAGTTGTCTTAATTTATTGTACGAGATGCAACGCCATGTACTTACTACTTTTACTTCATTGCTAACGGTTAGCTATAGTAGTAGTGATACTAGTAGTTGGCGTGACGACTTCACGGAGACATGTTGATGGAGATCATGATGATTGAGATTATGGTGTCACGCCGGTGACGATGATGATCATGCAATGCCTGAAGATGGAGATCAAAAGAGCAAAGATGATAATGGCCATATCATGTCACTATATGATTGCATTGTGATGTTTATCATGTTTTTCATCTTATTGCTTAGAATGAAGGTAGCATAATAAGATGATCCCTCTTAAAATTTCAAGAACGTATTCCCCTAAGTGTGTACCGTTGCGAAGGATCGTTGTCTCGAAGCACCACGTGATGATCGGGTGTGATAGATTCTAACGTTCGCATACAACGGGTGTAAGCCAGATTTACACACGCGAAACACCTAGGTTGACTCGACGAGCTTAGCATGTACAGACATGACCTCGAATACAAGAGGCCGAAAGGTCGAACATGAGTCGTATGGTTGAACACGATCAGCATGAAGTTGCTCACCATGGTGACTAGTCCGTCTCACGTGATGATCGGACACGGGTTAGTCAACATGGATCAAGTATCACTTAGATGACTAGAGGGATGTCGATTTAAGTGGGAGTTCATACTTAATTTGATTAACTGAACTTAATTGTCATGAACTTAGTATAAAAGTTGTCTTTATAAATATTGTAGATGGCCAACGTCAACCTCAATTTCAACGCATTCCTAGAGAAAAACAAGTTGAAAGATGATGGTAGCAACTATGCGGACTGGGTTCGCAACTTGAAGCTCATCCTTGAAGCAGCTAAAAAGGCTTATGTCCTTGATGCGCCGCTAGGTGACCCTCCCGCTCCCGCAGCAGCCCAGGACATTCTGAACGTCTGGCAAACGCGGAGTGATAACTACTCTCTGGTTAGGTGTGGCATGTTATACAGTTTGGAAACGGGGCTCCAAAGGCGTTTTGAGCAACACGGTGCATATGAGATGTTCCAAGAGCTGAAGCTAGTTTTTCAAGCTCATGCCCGTGTCGAGAGATATGAAGTCTCCGACAAGTTCTTTAGCTATAAGATGGAGGAGAACAGTTCTGTCAGTGAGCACATAGTCAAAATGTCTGGGTTACACGATCGTCTGACTTCACTTGGAGTCGAACTTCCGGATGATGCTATAATTGACAGAATCCTCCAGTCTCTCCCACCAAGCTACAAAGGTTTTGTGCTGAACTACAACATGCAAGGGATGGAGAAAACCATTCCCGAGTTGTACTCAGTGCTCAAGTCTGCTGAAGTATAAATCAAGAAAGAGGATCAAGTGTTGATGGTCAACAAGACCACTAGTTTCAAGAAGGGCAAGGGTAAGAAGAACTTCAAGAAAGACGGCAAAGCCGTTGCCACGCCTGGTAAGCCAGATACCGGGAAGAAGAAAAAGAATGGACCCAAGCCTGAGACTGAGTGCTTCTATTGCAAGGGAAAAGGCCGCTAGAAGCGGAACTGCCCCAAATACTTAGAGGACAAGAAGGCCGGCGACGTTAAAGGTATATGTGATATACATGTTATTGATGTGTACCTTACCAGCGCTCGTAGTAGCTCCTGGGTATTTGATATCGGTGCTGTTGCTCACATTTGCAACTCAAAGCAGGAACTGCGGAATAAGCGGAGACTGGCCAAGGACGAGGTGACCATGCGCATCGGGAATGGCTCCAAGGTCGATGTGATCGCCGTCGGCACGCTACCTCTACATCTACCATCGGGATTAGTTTTAAACCTTAATAATTGTTATTTAGTACCAGCTTTGAGCATGAATATTGTATCAGGGTCTTGCTTAATGCGAGATGGCTACTCATTTAAGTCAGAGAATAATTGTTGTTCTATTTATATGAGTGATATGTTTTATGGTCATGCTCTGCTGGTGAATGGTTTATTATTGATGAATCTCGATCGTGATGTTACGCATATTCATAGTGTGAGTACCAAAAGATGTAAAGTTGATAATGATAGTACCACATACTTGTGGCACTGCCGCCTTGGTCATATCGGTGTTCAGCGCATGAAGAAGCTCCATACTGATGGACTATTAGAGTCTCTTGACTTTGAATCATTAGACACATGTGAACCGTGCCTCATGGGCAAGATGACTAAGACTCCATTCTCAGGAATAATGAAGAGAGCAACCGACTTATTGGAAATAATACATACTGATGTGTGTGGTCCAGTGAACTTTGAATCTCGCGGTGGCTATCATTATGTTCTCACTCTCACCGATGATTTCAGTAGGTATGGGTATATCTACTTGATGAAGCACAAATCTGAGACGTTTGAAAAGTTCAAGGAATTTCAGAGTGAGGTCGAGAATCAACGTGACAGAAAAATTAAGTGTCTACGATCTAATCGTGGAGGAGAATATTTGAGTCACGAATTTGGCACACACCTAAGGAAGTGTGGAATCGTTTCACAACTGACGCAGCCTGGCACTCCGCAACGCAACGGAGTGTCTGAACATCGTAATCGCACTTTATTAGATATGGTACGATCTATGATGTCTCTTACCGACTTACCGCTATCATTTTGGGGATACGCATTAGAAACTGCAGCATTCACTTTAAATAGGGCGCCGTCTAAATCCGTTGAGACGACACCGTATGAACTATGGTTTGGCAAGAAACCTAAGTTATCGTTTCTTAAAGTTTGGGGTTGCGATGCGTATGTGAAGAAACTTCAACCAGAAAAGCTCAAACCCAAAGCGGAGAAATGCGTATTCATAGGATACCCTAAGGAAACTATTGGGTATACCTTCTATCTTAGATCTGAAGGTAAAACCTTTGTTGCCAAGAACGTATCCTTTCTAGAGAAAGAGTTTCTCTCGAAAGAAGTAAGTGGGAGGAAGGTAGAACTTGATGAGGTAATTACACCCCCTCTCGAACAGGATAGTAGTGCGGCGTGGGAAGTTGTTCCTGTGGCGCCTACACCAACTGAAGAGGAAGTTAACGATAATGATCATGAAGCTTCGGATCAAGTTACTACTGAACCTCGAAGGTCCACAAGGGTACGCTCCGCACCAGAGTGGTACAGCAACCCTGTAATGGAAATTATGTTGTTAGACAACGGTGAACCTTCAAACTATGAAGAAGCGATGGCGAGCCCGGATTCCAACAAATGGCTTGAAGCTATGAAATCCGAGATAGGATCCATGTATGAGAACAAAGTATGGACTTTGGTGGACTTGCCCGATGACCGGAGAGCCATAGAAAATAAATGGATCTTCAAGAAGAAGACTGATGGAAACGGTAATGTAACCGTTTATAAAGCTCGAATTGTCGCAAAGGGTTTTCGACAAATTCAAGGAATTGACTAGGAAGAGACTTTCTCTCCCGTAGCGTAGCTGAAATCAGTTCGAATCATGTTAGCAATTGCCGCCTTTTATGATTATGAAATTTGGCAAATGGACGTCAAAACAACGTTCCTTAACGGGAACCTTAAGGAAGAGTTGCATATGATGCAACCAGAAGGTTTTGTCGACCCTAAGGGTGCTAACAAAGTGTGCAAGCTCTAGCGCTCCATCTATGGGCTGGTGCAAGCATCTTGGAGTTGGAACATTCGCTTTAATGAGGTGATTAAAGCGTTTGGGTTCATACAGGTTTACGGAGAAGCCTGTCTGTACAAGAAAGTGAGTGAGAGCTCTGTAGCTTTCCTCATTCTGTATGTGGATGACATATTATTGATGGGGAATAATATAGAGATGTTGGAGAGCATAAAGGACTATTTGAACAAGAGTTTTTCAATGAAGGACCTTGGAGAAGCTGCATACATATTAGGCATCAAGATCTATAGCGATAGATCGAGATGCCTCATAGGTTTTTCGCAAAGTACATACCTTGACAAGATATTGAAGAAGTTTAATATGGAAAACTCAAAGAAAGGGTTCTTGCTAGTTTTGCAAGGTATGAGATTGAGTAAGACTCAGTCACCGACCACGACAGCAGATAGAGAGAAGATGAGTATTGTCCCCTACGCTTCAGCCGTAGGCTCTCTAATGTATGCCATGTTGTGTACCAGACCTGATATAAACCTTGCCATAAGTTTGGTAGGGAGGTACCAAAGTGATCCCAGTATGGAACACTGGACAGCAGTCAAGAATATCCTTAATTACCTGAAAAGGACTAAGGAAATGTTTCTCGTTTATGGAGGTGATGAAGAGCTCGTCGTAAAGGGTTACGTCGACGCTAGCTTCGACACAGATCCGGATGACTCTAAGTCACAGACCAGATACGTATATGTTTTGAATGGTGGGGCAGTGAGCTGGTGCAGCAGCAAGAAAGAAGTCGTGGCAGCATCTACATGTGAAGCGCAGTACATAGCTGCTTCAGAAGCAGCTCATGAAGGAATTTGGATGAAGGAGCTCATCACCGACCTTGGAGTGGTTCCAAGGTCGTCGGGTCCAATGACACTCTTCTGTGATAACATTGAGGCCATTGCCATAGCCAAGGAGCCCAGGTTTCACCGGAAGACGAAGCACATCAAACGCCGCTACAACTCCATCCAGGACCATGTCGAGAGTGGAGTAATAGAGATTTGTAAAGTACACACAGATCTGAATGTTGCAGACCCGTTGACTAAACCTCTTCCACGAGCAAAACATGATCAACACCATAATGCTATGGGTGTTCGATACATCACAATGTAATTAGATTATTGACTCTAGTGCAAGTGGGAGACTGTTGGAAATATGCCCTAGAGGCAATAATAAAATGGTTATTATCATATTTCTGTTGGGGAACGTCGCATGGGAAACAAAAAAATTCCTACGCCCATGAAGACCTATCATGGTGATGTCCATCTACGAGAGGGGATTTCCGATCTACGTACCCTTGTAGATCGCACAGCAGAAGCGTTAGTGAACGCGGTTGATGTAGTGGAACGTCCTCACGTCCCTCGATCCGCCCCACGAACCGTCCCACGAACCGTCCCGCGACCCGTCCCACGATCTAGTGCCGAACGGACGGCACCTCCGCGTTCAGCACACGTACAGCTCAACGATGATCTCGGCCTTCTTGATCCAGCAAGAGAGACGGAGAGGTAGATGAGTTCTCCGGCAGCGTGACGGCGCTCCGGAGGTTGGTGGTGATCTAATCTCAGCAGAGCTCCGCCTGAGCTCCGCAGAAACGCGATCTAGAGGTAAAACCGTGGAGGTATGTGGTCGGGCTGCCTTGGAAAAGTTGTCTCAAATCAGCCCTAATAGCTCCATATATATAGGTGGCCTTTGTTTGGGCTATAGATAGTGATTCCTGGATTCTAGCACAGTCAAAATCGGATTTGCAAACAAAGAGTCAGATTCTACCTTAGCTATGTAGAATCAGAATCTACAAAATGCACTAGACATGCCGAGAAGCTGGAATCAGCGAATTTGCTGATTCCCGAGCTGCCACTTACCCCCTCTCAACTTTGAGCCAATTTCTTCCCGTTATTACGAGGCAAATGCCACCGCACCTCCAGCCCAACTCCTTCACGGACAGGTCTCGTTCGCTCGATCCCCACCCTGTCCATCGTAGATCCGTCGCGCCGCCGTCCCCTTGTGCTCCATCGCTGGCGGTCCCCTTGTGCTCCAGCGCCGGCGGCCCCTTGTGCTCCAGCGCCGGTGGTCCCCTTGTGCTCCAGCGCCGCCGTCCCCTTGTGCTCCAGCGCCGCCGTCCCTTGTGCTCCAGCGTCGGCGGCCCCCTTGTGCTCCAGCGCCGGCGGCCCCTTGTGCTCCGCGCCGGCGGTCCCCTTGTGCTCCAGCGCCGGCGGCCCCCTTGTGCTCCAGCGCCGGCGTTCGTGGCCTTCCGGACATTATGGGCATTTCACAACACTTGTGGTTTTTCTACAGAGGGTAAACAAAGAGTCAGCATCAGATTCTTAAAATCCACAGCCACAACTGATTTTCAGAATCTAAGCTATAGCTGATTCTTGGAAATCTGTAGCCCAAACAAAGGGAGCCATAGGAGGAGGGGAGGGGAGGTTTGCCTTGAGGCTCAAGGAGCCCCAAGGGCTGCGCACCAAGGGGAGGAGGTGTCCTCCTCCAATCCTAGTCCAACTAGGATTGGAAGGTGGAGTCCTTCTCTCCCTTCCCACCTCTTTTCTTTTGTTTTCTCTTTAATTTTCTATCTATGGTGCATACCACCAGCCCACCAAGGGCTGGTGCGCCACCCCCAAGGCTATGGGCTTCCCCGAGGTGGGCTGCCCCCCCCCCCCCCCCCCCCCCCCCGCTGAACACTCGGAACCCATTCGTCATTCCTGGGAACTCTGTAAACCTTTCGGTAATCAAATGAGGTCATCCTATATATCAATCTTCGTTTCCGGACCATTCCGGAAACCCTCGTGACGTCCGTGATCTCATCCGGGACTCCGAACAACATTTGGTAACCAACCATATAACTCAAATACGCATAAAACAAGGTCGAACCTTAAGTGTGCAGACCCTGCGGGTTCGAGAACTATGTAGACATGACCCGAGTGACTCCTCGGTCAACATCCAATAGCGGCACCTGGATGCCCATATTGGATCCCACATATTCTACGAAGATCTTATCCTTTGAACCTCAGTGCGAGGGATTCATATAATCCCGTATGTCATTCCCTTTCTCCTTCGGTATGTTACTTGCCCGAGATTCGATCGTCAGTATCCGCATACCTATTTCAATCTCGTTTACCGGCAAGTCTCTTTACTCATTCCGTAATACAAGATCCCGCAACTTACACTAAGTTACATTGCTTGCAAGGCTTGTGTGTGATGTTGTATTACCGAGTGGGCCCCAAGATACCTCTCCGTCACAAGGAGTGACAAATCCCAGTCTCGATCCATACTAACTCAACGAACACCTTCGGAGATACCTGTAGAGCATCTTTATAGTCACCCAGTTACGTTGCGACGTTTGATACACACAAAGCATTCCTCCGGTGTCAGTGAGTTATATGATCTCATGGTCATAGGAACAAATACTTGACACGCAGAAAACAGTAGCAACAAAATGACACGACCAACATGCTACGTCTATTAGTTTGGGTCTAGTCCATCACGTGATTCTCCTAATGACATGATCGAGTTATCAAGCAACAACACCTTGTACATAGTCAGAAGACCCTGACTATCTTTGATCAACTGGCTAGCCAACTAGAAGCTTGCTAGGGACAGTGTTTTGTCTATGTATCCACACATGTATATAAGTCTTCATTCAATACAATTATAGCATGGATAATAAACGATTATCTTGATACAGGAATTATAATAATAACTATATTTATTATTGCCTCTAGGGCATAATTCCAACAGTCTCCCACTTGCACTAGAGTCAATAATCTAGCCCTCACATCACCATGTGAATTACATTGTAATAAATCTAACACCCATATAGTTCTGGTGTTGATCATGCATTGCCCGTGGAAGAGGTTTAGTCAGCGGGTCTGCTACATTCAGATCCGTGTGCACTTTGCATATATTTACGTCCTCTCCTTCGACGTAGTCGCGGATGAGGTTGAAGCGTCGTTTGATGTGTCTGGTCTTCTTGTGAAACCGTGGTTCCTTTGCTAAGGCAATGGCACCCGTGTTGTCACAGAATAGGGTTATTGGATTCAGTGCGCTCGGCACCACTCCAAGATACGTCATGAACTGCTTCATCCAGACACCCTCCTTAGCCGCCTCCGAGGCAGCCATGTACTCCGCTTCACATGTAGAATCAGCTAGGACACTTTGCTTGGAACTGCACCAGCTTACCGCACCCCATTAAGAATAAATATGTATCCGGTCTGCGACTTAGAGTCGTCCGGATCTGTGTCAAAGCTTGCATCGATGTAACCCTTTATGGCGAGCTCTTCGTCACCTCCATACACGAGAAACATCTCCTTAGTCATTTTCAGGTACTTCAGGATATTCTTGACCGCCGTCCAGTGATCCAGTCCTGGATTACTCTGGAACCTGCCTGCCATAGTTATGGCCAGGCTAACGTCCGGTCTAGTGCACATCATTGCACACATGATAGATCCTATGGCTGAAGCATAGGGGACGGTGCTCATATGCTCTCTATCTTTATCAGTTGCTATGCACTGAGTTTTACTCAATCTCGTACCTTGTAAAACTGGCAAGAACCCTTTCTTGGACTGTTCCATTTTGAACCTCTTCAAAACTTTATCAAGGTATCTGCTTTCTGAAAGTCCTATCAGGCGTTTCGATCTATCCCTGTAGATCTTAATGCCTAGAATGTAAGCAGCTTCTCCTAGGTCCTTCATAGAGAAACTTTTATTCAAGTAATCCTTTACGCTCTCCAAAAACTCTATGTTGTTTCCAATCAGCAATATGTCATCCACATATAATATTAGAAACTCCACAGAGCTCCCACTCACTTTCTTGTAAATACAAGATTCTCCAACCACTTGTATAAACCCAAATGCTTTGATCACCTCATCAAAGCGTTTATTCCAACTCCGAGATGCTTGCACCAGTCCATAAATGGATCGCTGGAGCTTGCATACCTTGTTAGAATTTTTAGGATCGACAAAACCTTCGGGTTGCATCATATACAACTCTTCCTTAAGGAAACCGTTAAGGAACGCCGTTTTGACATCCATCTGCCAGATTTCATAATCGAAAAATGCAGCTATTGCTAACATGATTCTGATGGACTTAAGCATCGCTACGGGTGAGAATGTCTCATCGTAGTCAACTCCTTGAACTTGTGAAAAACCCTTTGCCACAAGTCGAGCTTTATAAACGGTCACATTGCCGTCAGCGTCTGTCTTCTTCTTAAAGATCCATTTGTTCTGAATAGCCTTGCGGCCCTCAGGTAGTACTTCCAAAGTCCACACTTTGTTTTCATACATGGATCCTATCTCGGACTTCATGGCCTCCAGCCATTTGTTGGAATCTGGGCCCACCATTGCTTCTTCATAATTCGCAGGCTCGTTGTTGTCCAACAACATGATTGATAAGACGGGATTACCGTACCACTCTGGAGCAGCACGTGGTCTCGTCGACCTGCGTTGTTCGATAGGAACTTGAACCGGAGTTTCATGATCATCATCATTAACTTCCTCCTCAACCGGCGTCGCAATGACAGGGGTTTCCCCTTGCCCTTCGCCACCATCCAGAGGGATGAGAGGTTCGACAACCTCATCAAGTTCTATCTTCCTCCCACTCAATTCTCTTGAGAGAAACTCCTTCTCGAGAAAAGCTCCGTTTTTAGCAACAAACACTTTGCCCTCGGATTTGAGATAGAAGGTGTACCCAATTGTCTCTTTTGGGTAACCTATGAAGATGCACTTTTCCGCTTTGGGTTCCAGCTTTTCAGGCTCAAGCTTTTTGACATAAGCATCAAATCCCCAAACTTTAAGAAACGACAACTTTGGCCTTTTGCCATACCACAGTTCATATGGTGTCATCTCAACGGATTTTGATGGTGCCCTATTTAAAGTGAATGCAGCTGTGTCTAAGGCATAACCCCAAAACGATAACGACAAATTGGTAAGAGACATCATAGATCGCACCATCTCTAATAAAGTACGATTACGACGTTCGGACACACCATTACGCTGTGGTCTTCTAGGCGGTGTCAATTGTGAAACAATTCCACATTGTCTTAAGTGAGCACCAAACTCGAAACTCAGATATTCACCCCCACGATCAGACCGTAGGAACTTGATCTTCTTGTTACGATGATTTTCAACTTCACTCTGAAATTGCTTGAACTTTTCAAATGTTTCAGACGTGTGCTTCATTAAGTAGACATAACCATATCTACTCAAATTTTTAGTGAAGGTGAGAAAATAACGATATCCGCCGCGTGCCTCCACGCTCATCGGACCGCACACATCGGTATGTATGATTTCCAACAAGTCACTTGCACGCTCCATTGTTCCGGAGAACGGAGTTTTAGTCATCTTGCCCATGAGGCATGGTTCGCACGTGTCAAGTGAATCAAAGTCAAAGTGACTCCAAAAGTCCATCGATATGGAGTTTCTTCATGCGCTTTACACCAATATGACCTAAGCGGCAGTGCCACAAAAACATGGCGCTATCATTGTTAACTCTAACTCTTTTGGTCTCAATGTTTTGTATATGTGTATTATCACTATCAAGATTCAATATGAACAATCCTCTCACATTGGGTGCATGACCATAAAAGATGTTACTCATAGAAATATAACAACCATTATTCTCTGACTTAAAAGAGTAACCGTCTCGCAATAAACAAGATCCAGATATAATGTTCATGCTCAACGCAGGCACTAAATAACAATTATTCAAGTTCATAACTAATCCTGATGGTAACTGAAGTGAAATTGTGCCGACGGCGATTGCATCAACCTTGGAACCATTTCCTACGCGCATCGTCACTTCGTCTTTCGCCAGGCTTCGCCTATTCTGCAGTTCCTGTTTCGAGTTGCAAATATGAGCAACAGAACCGGTATCGAATACCGAGGCACTACTACGAGAGCCGGTTAAGTACGCATCAATAACATGTATATCAAATATACCTGATTTTTCTTTGGCCGCCTTCTTATCACCCAGATACTTGGGGCAGTTGCGCTTCCAGTGACCCATACCCTTGCAATAGTAGCAGTCTGTTTCAGGCTTAGGTCCAGCTTTGGGTTTCTTCATCAGATTGGCAACAGGCTTGCCGCTCTTCTTTGAATTACCCTTCTTCCCTTTGCCGTTTCTCTTGAAACTAGTGGTCTTATTCACCATCAGCACTTGATGCTCTTTACGGAGTTCAGACTCTGCGACTTTCAGCATCGCAAACAACTCGCCGGGTGACTTGTTCATCCCTTGCATGTTGTAGTTCAACACAAAACCCTTATAGCTTGGTGGCAGTGATTGAAGAATTCTGTCAATGATAGCCTCTTGCGGGAGTTCAATCCCCAGCTCAGCTAGACGGTTTGAGTACCCAGACATTTTGAGCACATGTTCACTGACAGACGAATTCTCCTCCATCTTGCAAGCATAGAATTTATCGGAGGTCTCATACCTCTCGATCCGGGCGTTCTTCTGAAAGATAAACTTCAACTCCTGGAACAACTCATATGCTCCATGACGCTCAAAGTGACGTTGAAGTCCCGGCTCTAAGCCATACAAGACTGCACATTGAACTATTGAGTAGTCCTCCTTACGTGTTAACCAAGCGTTCTTAACATCTTGGTCAGCCATAGCGGGTGGTTCATCTCCTAGCGCAGCATTAAGGACATAACCTTCTTCCCAGCTTGTAGGATCAACTTAAGATTACGAGCCCAGTCTACAAAGTTGCTTCCATCATCTTTCAACTTAGCTTTCTCTAGGAATGTATTAAAATTCAGGGTGACTGTTGCGTGAGTCATGATCTACAACACAAATATATTGAAGGTGGACTTAGACTATGTTCAAGATAATTAGAGTTTAACTTAATCAAATTACTTGCTAACTCCCACTCAAAAAGTACATCTCTCTAGTCATTTGAGTGGTTCATGACCCACTTACACTAGCTCAAGTCCGATCATCACGTTAGTTGAGTATAGTTTCAGTGGTAAGCATCCCTATGCTAATCATATCAACTATATGATTCATGATCGACCTTTCGGTCTCATGTGTTCCGAGGCCATGTCTGCACATGCTAGGCTCATCAAGCTTAACCCGAGTGTTCCACATGTGCAACTGTTTTGCACCCGTTGTATGTGAACGTTGAGTCTATCACACCCGATCATCACGTGGTGTCTCGAAACGACGAACTGTAGCAACGGTGCAAAGTCGGGGAGAACACAATTTCGTCTTGAAATTTTAGTGAGAGATCACCTCATAATTCTACCGTCGTTCTAAGCAAAATAAGGTGCATAAAAGGATTAACATCACATGCAATTCATAAGTGACATGATATGGCCATCATCACGTGCTCCTTGATCTCCATCACCAAAGCACCGGCACGATCTTCTTGTCACCGGCGCCACACCAAGATCTCCATCAACGTGTCGACATCGGGGTTGTCGTGCTACTCATGCCATTACTACTAAAGCTACATCCTAGCAAAATAGTAAACGCATCTGCAAGCACAATGTTAGTTTAAAGACAACCCTATGGCTCCTCCCGGTTGCCGTACCATCGACGTGCAAGTCGATATTATCTATTACAACATGATCATCTCATACATCTAATATATCACATCACATCGTTGGCCATATCACATCACAAGCATACCCTGCAAAAACAAGTTAGACGTCCTCTAATTTGTTGTTGCATGTTTTACATGATCACCATGGGTATCTAGTAGGATCGCATCTTACTTACGCAAACACCACAACGGAGATATATGAATTGCTATTTAACCTTATCCAAGGACATCCTCGGTCAAATCCGATTCAACTAAAGTTGGAGAAACCGACACTTGCCAGTAATCTTTGAGCAACGGAGTTACTCGTAGCGATGAAACCAGTCTCTCGTAAGCGTACGAGTAATGTCGGTCCAAGCCGCTTCAATCCAACAATACCGCGGAATCAAGAAAAGACTAAGGAGGGCAGCAAGACGCACATCACCGCCCACAAAAAATTTTGTGTTCTACTAGAGATTACATCTATGCATGAACCTAGCTCATGATGCCACTGTTGGGGAACGTCGCATGGGAAACAAAAATTTTCCTACCCGCACGAAGACCTATCATGGTGATGTCCATCTACGAGAGGGGATTTCCGATCTACGTACCCTTGTAGATCGCACAGCAGAAGCGTTAGTGAACGCGGTTGATGTAGTGGAACGTCCTCACGTCCCTCGATCCGCCCCGCGAACCGTCCCGCGATCCGTCCCACGATCTAGTGCCGAACGGACGGCACCTCCGTGTTCAGCACACGTACAGCTCGACGATGATCTCGGCCTTCTTGATCCAGCAAGAGAGACGGAGAGGTTGATGAGTTCTCCGGCAGCGTGACGGCGCTCCGGAGCTTGGTGGTGATCTAATCTCAGCAGGGCTCCGCCCGAGCTCCGCAGAAACGAGGTCTAGAGGTAAAACCGTGGAGGTATGTGGTCGGGCTGCCTTGGAAAAGTTATCTCAATTCAGCCCTAATAGCTCCATATATATAGGAGGAGGGAGGGGAGGCTTGCCTTGAGGCTCAAGGAGCCCCAAGGGCTGCGCACCAAGGGGAGGAGGAGTCCTCCTCCAATCCTAGTCCAACTAGGATTGGAAGGTGGAGTCCTTCTCTCCCTTCCCACCTCTTTTTTTTTCTTTTCTCTTTGATTTTCTATCTATGGCGCATAGGGCCTTCTTGGGCTGTCCCACCAGCCCACCAAGGGCTGGTGCGCCACCCCCAAGGCCTATGGGCTTCCCCGGGGTGGACTGCCCCCCCCCCCCCCCCCCGGTGAACACTCGGAACCCATTCGTCATTCCCGGTAACTCCGAAAACCTTCCGGTAATCAAATGAGGTCATCCTATATATCAATCTTCGTTTCCGGACCATTTCGGAAACCCTCGTTACGTCCATGATCTCATCCGGGAGTCTGAACAACATTCGGTAACCAACCATATAACTCAAATACGCATAAAACAACGTAGAACCTTAAGTGTGCAGACCATGCGGGTTCGAGAACTATGTAGACATGACCCGAGTGACTCCTCGGTCAATATCCAATAGCGGGACCTGGATGCCCATATTGGATCCCACATATTCTATGAATATCTTATCGTTTGAACCTCAGTGCGAGGGATTCATATAATCCCGTATGTCATTCCCTTTGTCCTTCGGTATGTTACTTGCCCGAGATTCGATCGTCAGTATCCGCATACCTATTTCAATCTCGTTTACCGGCAAGTCTCTTTACTCGTTCTTTAATACAAGATCCCGCAACTTACACTAAGTTACATTGCTTGCAAGGCTTGTGTGTGATCTTGTATTACCGAGTGGGCCCTAAGATACCTCTCCATCACACAAAGTGACAAATCCCAGTCTTGATCCATACTAACTCAACGAACACCTTCGGAGATACCTATAGAGCATCTTTATAGTCACCCAGTTACGTTGCGACGTTTGATACACACAAAGCATTCCTCCGGTGTCAGTGAGTTATATGATCTTCTGGTCATAGGAACAAATACTTGACACGCAGAAAACAGTAGCAACAAAATGACACGATCAACATGCTACATTTATTAGTTTGATTCTAGTCCATCACGTGATTCTCCTAATGACGTGATCCAGTTATCAAGCAACAACACCTTGTACATAGTCAGAAGACCCTGACTATCTTTGATCAACTGGCTAGCCAACTAGAGGCTTGCTAGGGACAGTGTTTTGTCTATGTATCCACACATGTATATAAGTCTTCATTCAATACAATTATAGCATGGATAATAAACGATTATCTTGATACAGGAATTATAATAATAACTATATTTATTATTGCCTCTAGGGCATAATTCCAACAGTCTCCCACTTGCACTAGAGTCAATAATCTAGCCCTCACATCACCATGTGAATTACATTGTAATAAATCTAACACCCATACAGTTCTGGTGTTGATCATGATTTGCCCGTGGAAGAGGTTTAGTCAGTGGGTCTGCTACATTCAGATCCGTGTGCACTTTGCATATATTTACGTCCTCCCCTTCGACGTAGTCGCGGATGAGGTTGAAGCGTCGTTTGATGTGTCTGGTCTTCTTGTGAAACCGTGGTTCCTTTGCTAAGGCAATGGCACCCGTGTTGTCACAGAATAGGGTTATTGGATTCAGTGCGCTTGGCACCTCTCCAAGGTCCGTCATGAACTGCTTCATCGAGACACCCTCCTTAGCTGCCTCCGAGGCAGCCATGTACTCCGCTTCACTTGTAGAATCAGCTATGACGCTTTGCTTGGAACTGCACCAGCTTACCGCACCCCCATTAAGAATAAATACGTATCCGGTCTGCGACTTAGAGTCGTCCGGATCTGTGTCAAAGCTTGCATCGACGTAACCATTTACGGCGAGCTCTTCGTCACCTCCATACACGAGAAACATCTCCTTAGTCTTCTTCAGGTACTTCAGGATAGTCTTGACTGCCGTCCAGTGATCCACTCCTGGATTACTCTGGAACCTGCCTACCATAGTTATGGCCCGGCTAACGTCCGGTCTAGTGCACAGCATTGCATACATGATAGATCCTATGGCTGAAGCATAGGGGACGGTGCTCATATGCTCTCTATCTTTATAAGTTGCTGGGCACTGAGTCTTACTCAATATCGTACCTTGTAAAACTGGCAAGAACCCTTTCTTGGACTGTTCCATTTTGAACCTCTTCAAAACTTTATCAAGGTATCTGCTTTCTGAAAGTCCTATCAGGCGTTTCGATCTATCCTTGTAGATCTTAATGCCTTGAATGTAAGCAGCTTCTCCTAGGTCCTTCATAGAGAAACTTTTATTCAAGTAATCCTTTACGCTCTCCAAAAACTCTACGTTGTTTCCAATCAGCAATATGTCATCCACATATAATATTAGAAACGCCACAGAGCTCCCACTCACTTTCTTGTAAATACAAGATTCTCCAACCACTTGTATAAACCCAAATGCCTTGATCACCTCATCAAAGCGTTTATTCCAACTCCGAGATGCTTGCACCAGTCCATAAATGGATCGCTGGAGCTTGCATACCTTGTTAGCATTTTTAGGATCAACAAAACCTTCGGGTTGCATCATATACAACTCTTCCTTAAGGAAACCGTTAAGGAACGCTGTTTTGACATCCATCTGCCAGATTTCATAATCGAAAAATGTAGCTATTGCTAACATGATTCTTACGGACTTAAGCATCGCTACGGGTGAGAATGTCTCATCATAGTCAACTCCTTGAACTTGTGAAAAAACCCTTTGCCACAAGTCGAGCTTTATAAACGGTCACATTGCCGTCAGCGTCCGTCTTCTTCTTAAAGATCCATTTGTTCTGACTAGCCTTGCGGCCCTCAGGTAGTACTTCCAAAGTCCACACTTTGTTTTCATACATGGATCCTATCTCGGACTTCATGGCCTCCAGCCATTTGTTGGAATCTAGGCCCACCGTTGCTTCTTCATAATTCGCAGGCTCATTGTTGTCCAACAACATGATTGATAAGACGGGATTACCGTACCACTCTGGAGCAGCACGTGGTCTCGTCGACCTGCGTGGTTTGATAGGAACTTGAACCGGAGTTTCATGATCATCATCATTAAATTCCTCCTCAACCGGCGTCGCAACGACAGGGGTTTCCCCTTGCCCTGCGCCATCATCCAGAGGGATGAGAGGTTCGACAACCTCATCAAGGTCTATCTTCCTCCCACTCAATTCTCTCGAGAGAAACTCCTCTCGAGAAAAGCTCCGTTTTTAGCAACAAACACTTTGCCCTCGGATTTGAGATAGAAGGTGTACCCAACTGTCTCTTTTGGGTAACCTATGAAGATGCACTTTTCCGCTTTGGGTTCCAGCTTTTCAGGCTGAAGCTTTTTGACATAAGCATCACATCCTCAAACTTTAAGAAACGACAACTTTGGCCTTTTGCCATACCACAGTTCGTATGGTGTCGTCTCAACGGATTTTGATGGTGCCCTATTTAAAGTGAATGCAGTTGTGTCTAATGCATAACCCCAAAACGATAACGGCAAATTGGTAAGAGACATCATAGATCGCACCATCTCTAATGAAGTACGATTACGACGTTCAGACACACCATTACGCTGTGGTGTTCTAGGCGGTGTCAACTGTGAAAGGGAATTGTATATGGGATTGATTGAATCCTTGAATCCTTGACATCGTGGTTCATCCGATGAGATCATCGTGGTTCATCCGATGAGATCATTGTGGAGCAAGTGGGAGCCACCATGGGTATCCAGACCCCGCTGATGGTTATTGGCCGGAGAGGTGTCTCGGTCATATCTGCCTGTCTCCAGAACCCGTAGGGTCTACACACTTAAGATTCGATGATGCTAGGGTTATAGGGAATTGTTATATGAGGTTATCGAAAGTTGTTAGGAGTCCCGGATGAGATCCCGGACGTCACGAGGAGCTCTGGAATGGTCCGGAGGTAAAGATTGATATATAGGACGGATGGTTTCGGACACCGGAAGTATTTCGGGCGTCACCGGTAGCGTACCGGGACCACCGGAAAGGGTTCTGGAGGTCCACCGGGAGGGGCCACCAGCCCCAAAAGGTGACATGGGCCAAAAGGTGGAAGGGAACCAGCCCAAAGTGGGCTATTGCGCCTCCCACCAGGGGCCCAAGGTGCAGGGGAGAGGGAACGGGGGCAAACCCTAAGCCATGTGGGCCTAAGGCCCACCAGGGGTGCGCCACACCCCACCTCCCCTCCTGGCCGCCACCTCCTGGCGCAGATGGGGGCTGCCGCACCCCTTGGGGGTGGGAACCCTAAGGGCTGCGCCCCCTCCCTCTTCCCCTATATATAGTTGAGGTTTGGGACTGTTTTGAGACACGGTTTTCCCTCTCCCTCGGCGCAGCCCTGCTCTTCTTTCTCCTCCTCTTTGCCGGTGCTTGGCAAAGCCCTGCTGGGAGACCTTGTCTCTCCATCGACACTACGTCGTCGTGCTGCTGGAGATATTCCCCAATCTCTCCCTCCTCCTTGTTGGATCAAGGTGCAGGAGACGTCACCGGGCTGCACGTGTGTTGAATGCGGAGGTGTCGTAGTCCGGCACTAGATCGGAATCACACCGCGATCTGAATCACCGCGAGTACGACTCCATCAACCGCTTTCTAGCAACGCTTCCGCTTAGCGATCTTCAAAGGTATGAAGATGCACTCACCCCTCTCTCGTTGTTGGTCTCTCCGTAGGAAGATCTGAATATGGCGTACGAAAATTTTGAATTTATGCTACGTTACCCAACTCGTCTTGTATCATAGGAGTCTTTTCTTTTTGTTGTGTCACAATCATCCTTGCTGCACACCTTTTTGAGAGAGAGAGACATGCACTCATCGTGATTTTGCTAGACTGCTCATAGTGCTTCACTTATATCATTTGAGCTAGATACTTTTGCTCATAGTACGTCACTTATATCTTTTGAGCTAGATACTTTTTCTCTAGTGCTTCACTTATATCTTTTGAGCTAGACACTTTTTCTCTTGTGCTTCACTTATATCTTTAGAGCACGGCGGTGCGTGATTTGGTAGTTGGCTTATGCTATGAAAGTAGTCCCATGTGCTAGGTACCCAAAGAGGATGCAAAAACCTCCATCTTCATGTGCATTGAGTAGAAAGAGAAGTTTCGATTCCTCTCAATTAGTTTTGAGACATGGATTCGGTAATATTAAGAGTTATGTTAGTAGGGTGTTGTGAATCTAGAGATACTTGTGTTGGAGTTAGTGATTCCCGTAGCATGCACGTATGGTGAACCGCTATGTTAGGAAGTCAGAGCATAATTGATCTATTGATTGTCATCCTTTGTGTTGAGGTCGGGATTGCGCGATGGTTTACACCTACCAACCCTTCCCCTCGGAGTATGCGTTTAGCATTTTGTTTCGATTACTAATAAAAACTTTCGCAATAAGTATGTGAGTTCTTCATGACTAATGTGAGCCCATGATATAGATGCACTTTCACCTTCCACCATTGTTAGCCTCTCTAGTGCCGCGCAATTCTCGCGGTGCACAAACCCACCAAATTCCTTCCTTAAAACAGCCACCATACCTACCTACTATCGCATTTTCATAGCCATTCCGAGATATATTGCCATGCAACTCCCACCGTTCCGTCTCATGACTTGCATCCTCACTCTCATATTGCCATTGCATGATCGTAAGATAGCTAGCGAGATGTTTTCAACGTCATACGCCATGCTAGATCGTTGCACATCCCGGTACACTGCCGGAGGCATTTCCTATGGAGTCATCATCATTGTGATCTTCGAGCTGTGAGTAAATAAAAGTGTGATGATCATCATTATTAGAGCATTGTCCCATGTGAGGAAATAAAAAAAAGACCAAAGACCCCAAAAACAAAAACAAAAAAGAAAAGAAAAAAAAGAGGCCTAAGAGCCCAAATGAAAAAGGGAGAGAAAAAGAGAGAAGGGACAATGCTACTATCTTTTTCCACACTTGTGCTTCATGTTAGCACCATGTTCTTCATGATTGAGAGCTTCTTGCTTTGTCACTACCATATGCTAGTGGGAATCTTAATTATATAACTTGGCTTGTATATTCCAATGATGGGCTTCCTCAAAATTGCCTTAGGTCTTCGTGAGCAGGCAAGTTGGATGCACACCCACTAGTTTTCCTTTTGAGCTTTCACATACTTATAGCTCTACTGCATCTCTTGTATGGCAATCCCTGCTCATTCACATTGATATCTATTAATGGGCATCTCCATAGCCTATTGATATGCCGAGTCAATGTGACCATCTCCTCCTTTTTGTCTCACAACCACCACCACACTATATTCCACCTATAGTGCTATATCCATGACTCGCGCTCATGTATTGCGTGATAGTTATAAAAAGTTTCAGAAAGTAAGAGTGCGAAAGCAATTACTTGGCCAATTCCGGGGTTGTGCATGATTTACATTAGTTGTGTGAGGATGATGGAGCATAGCCAGACTATATGATTTTGTAGGGATAACTTTCTTTGGCCTTGTTATTTTGAAAGTTCATGATTACTTTGCTAGTTTTCTTGAAGTATTACTGTTTTCATGCCAATAGCAAACTATTGTTGTCAATCTTATGGATCTGACCATTCATGTCACGTGAAAGAAGTTGAAAAGAACAACTATGCTAGGTAGCATTACACATCAAAAATTCATTCTTTATCACTTCCCTACTCGAGGACGAGGAGGAGTTAGGCTTGGGGATGCTTGATACGTCTCCAACGTATCTATAATTTTTGATGGTTTCATGCTATTATCTTGTCAAACTTTGGATGTTTTGTTTGCCTTTTATATATTTTTTGGGACTAACTTATTAACTCAGTGCCAAGCGTCAGTTCCTGTTTTTTCCATGTTTTTTACCCCTTTCAGAGGAGATTTTGAAATGGAGTCCAAACGGAAGAAAATCCACGAAAAGATTTTTTTGGAACGGAAGAAGATCGGAGAACTTGGGAGCCAAGGCAGGGGAGCCCCACGGGCCCCACAAGCCCCCACCCCACGGACAGGGGGTTGCGCGATCCAGGCTTGTGGGCCCCCTAGAGGTCCCCTGACCTAGATCTTTCGCCTATATAATCCCAAAAATTCCAGAAAAAATCACGAGATCATCGCAATCGCTTTTCCGCCGCCGCAAACTTCTGTCTCGGCAAGATCCCATCTGGGGCACGTCCTGGTGCCCTGTCAGAGGGGGGATTCGTACACGAAGGGCTTCTCCATCAACACCATGACCTCTCCGATGATGCGTGAGTAGTTCACCATAGACCTACGGGTCCATAGCTAGTAACTAGATGGCTTCTTCTCTCTCTTGGATCTTCAATACAAAGTTCTCCATGATCTTCATGGAGATCTATCTGATGTAATCTTCTTTTGCGGTGTGTTTGTCCAGATCCGATGAATTGTGGATTTATGATCAGATTATCTATGAATCTTATTTGAGTTTCTTCTGATCTCTCTTATGCATGATTTCATATCCTTGTAATTCTCTTTGAGTTGTGGGTTTTGTCTGGCCAACTAGATCTATGATTCTTGCAATGGGAGAAGTGCTTGGTTTTGGGTTCATACCGTGCGGTGACCTCACCAAGTTACAGAAGGGGTAGCGAGGCACGCATCGTGTTGTTTCCATCAAGGGTAAAAAGATGGGGTTTTCATCATTGGTTTGAGATTATCCCTCTACATCATGTCATCTTGCTTAAAGCGTTACTCTCTTCGTCATGAACTCAATACACTAGATGCATGTTGGATAGCGGTCGATATGTGGAGTACTAGTAGTAGATGCAGAAAATATCGGTCTACTTGTCTCGGACGTGATGCCTATATGCATGATCATTGCCTTAGATATCGTCATAACTTTGCGAGGTTCTATCAATTGCTCGACAGTAATTTGTTCACCCACCATAATACTTGCTATTTTGAGAGAAGCCTCTAGTGAACACTATGGCCCCCAGGGTCTACTCCAAACCATATTTTCAGCCTTACACTTTTTACTTCGTTGCACTTTCTGCCTTCAGATCTCACTTTGCAAACAATCTTGAAGGGATTGACAACCCCTTTGAAGCGTTGGGTGCAAGCTTGTTTCTGTTTGCGCAGGTACTCTGGACTTGACGAGACCCTCCTTCTGGATCGATACCTTGGTTCTCAAACTGAGGGAAATACTTACTTCCCTGTGCTGCATCACCCTTTCCTCTTCAAGGGAAGAACCAACGCAAGCCCAGCCTCTGTCAACGTGTCAACTTCAGGCACTGTTGTCTGTGGGATAGCAATGGTGCTTTCCGTAAAACGCTTGCTTAGTACGATGTCAATCATAGAATTGCATCTCCCTATCACCCTCAGTCCAGTAGTCAAGTAGAACTAAGCAATAGAGAGATTCAACTAATTCTGCAAAAGACTGTCAATAGGTCTAGAAAGACTTGGTCTAAGAAGCTCGATGTTGCACTGTGGGCTTATAGAACTGCCTATAAGAGTCCCATGGGCATGTCTCCGTACAAAATGGTTTACGGAAAAGCATGTCATTTACCTCTTGAGCTAGAGCATAAGGATTATTGGGCAATCAAAGATCTCAACTTTGATTTCAAACTTGCTGGTGAGAAGAGGTTATTTGATATTAGCTCACTTGATGAATGGAGAACTCGGGCATATGAGAATGCCAAGTTGTTCAAAGAAAAGGTTAAGAGGTGGCATGATAAAAGGATACAAAAACGTGAGTTCAATGTAGGTGATTATGTCTTGCTATATAATTCTCGTTTAAGATTTTTTGCAGGCAAGCTTCTCTCTAAATGGGAAGGTCCTTACATTGTTGAGGAAGTATATTGTTCCGGTGCCATCAAGATCAACAACATTGAAGGTAATTTTTCAAGAGTGGTAAATGGGCAAAGAATCAAGCGTTATATCTCAGGTACTCCCATAAATGTTGAAAGCAATATTATCAATACCATAACTCCGGAGGAGTACATAAGGGATATTTATCAGCCTGTTTCAGACTCCGAAAACAAAGAGGTATTTGATTCGGTAAGTAAATAGACTCGAAAACTTTTCCAGTAGGAATTTTTCTCCGTTTTGGAATTTTTAGAAAAATAGAAAAATTTAAAGCAGTCCGGAAAGCGCACGAGGAGGCGACAAGCCTGCCAGGCGCGGGACACCCCCCCCCCTGGCCGCACCTGGGGGGCTTGTGACCACCTCGTGTGCCTCCCGGACTCTGTTTTCTTGCTGAGTACTCCTTCTGGTCGGAAAAAAATCATTATATATTCTCCCGAAAGGTCTGACCCTCGTATCACAAATTTCCTCTGTTTTCGTTTTGAGCTAGTTTCTGTTGCAGATCTAGATCGCTATGACATCCGCAAAAGGTCCGAAGGACAAGATCTTCGAGAAGGTCATCAATCCCTACATCGCGGGAGTGCTGCAACACCCTCAATCTATCGAGATGCGTGAGGGGATGTTGCACATCTGTGATGTTGAGGGGCCCAAGAAGACTGGAAGCGTGGAGGCGAGGCTCGAAGCAATGGAGAACAAGCCTTCAAGTGCCAAGGGATGGTGGAGCGTGGACTCAATGCCAACCACATGATGATCACGGAGTTCACCAACAAGCACAAGATCGATGCCAATGACATCAGGAAGCACCTCTCCAGGCTCTATGACAGAATTGATCACCTCCAAGCCCAGATCTATGACCTGCAGAACCAAAACTGTGAGTATGAGAATAGATTTAAATCAATATGGTTTGAGGATTCCGGAGACTCAGTCATGTTTCCATGATGGAGCACCTATGCCTTGGAAGACACAGGATCAAACCCATGTTGCAACAACTCCACCACCATCACCTCCAAAGGAAGACAACTAAGCACGGGTATGGGCAATCCCCTTGGCTTGTGCCAAGCTTGGGTGAGTTGCCCCGGTATCGTATCACCATCACATCTTTTTCCTTTACCTTTTCTTAGTTCGATCCTTTTTGATTTTATCTTCCTCTAGTAGGATAAAGTTCTTAGTGTTTTAGGCTTGATTTTTGCTTTGTGTCACCCCCGATGTATTCGAGCTCGTGAGCCATATAATAAAGAGTGTCTTAGTTAAGGGCCTTGCCTCATGCCATGATCTGATCAAGAGAATGATAAAAGAACAAAAGCATGAAAGATCATGTAATGATCTTATGGGAAGTGATGGCTTCACATATAAAAAGAATGTTGATTGAAACTTGTTGAGGGTAGACAAACATAGACCTTGGTCATTGTTGCAATTAATAGGAAGTGATAGAGAAGGAGAGGTTCACATATAAATATATCATCTTTGACACCATCTATGATTGTGAACAGTCACTAAACTATTACATGCTTGGAAGTAGATGTTGGACAAGGAAGACAACATAATGAATTGTGTTTGCTTGGTTCCGAACAATGTTATATGACTAGAGATCCCTTAGCATGTGACGATTGCTTCCACCTCATATCAGCCAAAACTTTCGCACTAAGTAGAGATACTACTTGTGCATCCAAGAACCTTCATCCCCAATTTTACCATGAGAGTCCACCATACCTACCTATGTATTGAATAAGATCCCTCAAGTAAGTTGTCATCGGTGCAAGCAATAAAAATTGCTCCCTAATATGTATGATCTATTAGTGTGTGGAAAATAAGCTTTGTACGAACTTGTGATGAGGAAGACATAAAAGTGACACACTGCATAATAAAGTTCTTTATCACAGGAGGCAATATAAAGTGATGTTCCTCCTCACACATCCAAACCTCAAAAGCGCATGAC
The DNA here is from genome assembly GCF_904849725.1 of Hordeum vulgare subsp. vulgare. NCBI lineage: Eukaryota > Viridiplantae > Streptophyta > Magnoliopsida > Poales > Poaceae > Hordeum > Hordeum vulgare. The sequence goes on along the minus strand of NC_058524.1, from coordinate 562,822,245 downwards.
AACCTCTGCTTCCGTCTGCGAAGGGCCTATCTTGTACATTTATTTTTTGTCCCTAAAAGAGTCATGGTGATCTACACCAATTCCTTATTTTGCCTTTTTCTTGGCTAACGTCATATGCTAGGGAAAGATCTATATTCATATGTCAACTTGGAAGTAAGTATTCATGAATTATTATTGTTGACATTACCCTTGAGGTAAGTAGTTGGGAGGCAAAAGTATAAGCCCCTATCTTTCTGTGTGTTCAGCTGAAACTTTGATCTCATGAGTACCACATGAGTTGTAGCAATTGTAGAAGACAAAAAGATGATTGAGTATGTGGATTTGCTTTACAAGCTCTTATTTGACTCTTTCTGATGTTATGATAAATTGCATTGCTTCAATGACTAAAGGCTATCGGATGTTAATTCTCGGTAAGGCTCTTGACCCATACTTTACCTTGTGAAGGAATTGTCACTTTACCATAAGAGTTCATATGATGGTATTGTTGTTCTGACTATGATCATGATGCCTGCATGTTCGTATCTTGTTTTGTCGACACCTCTCTCCTCTAAACATGTTGGCATATTCATTGATCTCGGCTTTCGCTTCAGGACAAGCGAGGTCTAAGCTTGGGGGAGTTGATACGTCCATTTTGCATCATGCTTTCATGTTGATATTTATTGCTTTTTGGGTTGTTATTACACTTCACGGTACAATACTTATGCCTTTTCTCTCTTATTTTGCAAGGTTTACATGAAGAGCGAGAATGCCGGCAGCTGGAATTCTGGCCAGAAAAGGGAGCAAGTTTGAGATATCTATGCTGCGCAACTCAAAAAGCCGTGAAAATCAACGAGGATTTATTTTGGAATTTATAAAAAATACTGGGCCGAAGAAGTACCACAAGGGAGCCAGCAGGAGGCCACAAGCCTGCTAGGCGCGGCCTACCCCCCTAGCCGCGCCTAGGGGGCTTCTGGGCTCCCAGCTGGCCCTCTGCCCCCCCCCCTTTGCTACAAGAAGGGTTTCGTTCCAAAAAAAGCAAGAGGAGGCTTTCGGGAGGATTCGCCGCCGCCACGAGGCGGAACTTGAGCAGAACCAATCTAGAGCTCCGTCAGGGTCGTCCTGTCGGGGAAACTTTCCTCCCGAAGGGGAAATTGTCGCCATCGTCATCACCAACACTCCTCTCATTGGAGGGGACTCGTCACCATCAACATCTTGATGAGCACCATCTCATCTCCAAACCCTAGTTCATCTCTTGTAAGCAATCTACGTCTCGCGACTCCGATTGGTACTTGTAAGGTTGCCAGTAGTGTTAATTACTCTTTGTAGTTGATGCTAGTTGGATTACTTGGTGGAATATTATATGTTCAGATCCTTGATGCTACTCATTACCTCTCTGGCCATGAATATGATTATGCTTTGTGAGTAGTTACTTTTGTTCCTGAGGACATGGGATAAGTCATGCTATAAGTAGTCATGTGAATTTGGTATTCGTTCGATATTTTGATGTGTTGTATGTTGTCTCTCCTCTAGCTAGTGGTGTTATGTGAACGTCGACTACATAACACTTCACCATTATTTGGGCCTAGAGGAAGGCATTGGGAAGTAGTAAGTAGATGATGGGTTGCTAGAGTGACAGAAGCTTAAACTCTAGTTTATGCGTTGCTTCGTAAGGGGGTAATTTGGATCCACTAGTTTAATGCTATGGTTAGACTTTGTCTTAATTCTTCTTTTGTAGTTGCGGGTGCTTGCGAGAGGGGTTAATCATAAGTGGGATGCTTGTCCAAGTAAGGGCAGTACCCAAGCGCCGGTCCACCCTGCTACGGCGACAGAGATCTTCTGTCATCTCTTGAGCTTGCGTTGGTTTTTCCCTTGAAGAGGAAAGGGCGATGCAACACAGGAGCAGTTAGTATTTCGCTCTGTTTAATAACCAAGGTATCAATCCAGTAGGACAATCTCGTCAAGTCCAGAGTACGTGCACAAACACAAAAGAGCTTGCACCCAACACTATAAAGGGGTTGACAATCCCTTCAAGATTAATTGCAAAGTGAGATTTGAAGGTGGAAAGTGCAACGAAGTAAAAGAGTAAGGCTGAAAATATGGTGTGGAGTAGACCCGGGGGCCATAGTGTTCACTAGAGGCTTCTCTCAAAATAGCAAATATTACGGCGGGTGAACAAATTACTGTCGAGCAATTGATAGAACCGCACAAAGTCATGACGATATCTAAGGCAATGATCATACATATAGGCATCACGTCCGAGACAAGTAGACCGATACTTTCTGCATCTACTACTATTACTCCACACATCGACCGCTATCCAGCATGCATCTAGTGTATTGAGTTCATGACGAACAGAGTAACGCTTTAAGCAAGATGACATGATGTAGAGGGATAATCTCAAACCAATGATGAAAACGCCATCTTTTTACCCTAGATGGCAACAACATGATGCGTGCCTCGCTATCCCTTCTGTCACTGGGTGAGGTCACCGCACGGTATGAACCCAAAACCAAGCACTTCTCCCATTGCAAGAATCATAGATCTAGTTGGCCAAACAAAACCCACAACTCGAAGAGAATTAGAAGGATATGAAATCATGCATAAGAGAGATCAGAAGAAACTCAAATAATATTCGTAGATAATATGATCATAAATCCACAATTCATCGGATCTCGACAAACACACCGCAAAAGAAGATTACATCGGATAGATCTCCATGAAGATCATAGAGAACTTTGTATTGAAGATCCAAGAGAGAGAAGAAGCCATCTAGCTACCAGCTATGGACCCGTAGGTCTAGGGTGAACTACTCACGCATCATCGGAGAGGTCATGGTGTTGATGAAGAAGCCCTCCGTATCCGAATCCCCCCTCCGGTAGGGCACCAGAACGTGCCCTAGATGGGATCTTGCGGAGAAAGAAGCTTGCGGCGACGGAAAAGTACTTTCGATGATCTCCTGATTTTTTGTGGGATTTTAGGGAATTTATAGGCGAAAGACCTAGGGCAGAGGAGGCCCAAGGAGCCCACAAGCCTGGGAGGCGCGGGCCCCCCGGGCCGCGGCTAGGGGGCTTGTGGGGTCCCTGGTGACCTCCTGCCCTGATTCTCAAGCTTCCCGGTCTTTGTCTGTTATGGAAAAAATCTTTTTGGCAGTTTCGTTCCGTTTGGACTCCGTTTAAAATCCTCCTCTAAAAGGGGTAAAAAACATGGGAAAAACTGGAACTGGCACTTGGCACTGAGTTAATAAGTTAGTCCCAAAAAATATATAAAAGGCATACAAAACATCCAAAGTTTGACAAGATAATAGCATGAAACTATCAAAGTATAGATACGTTGGAGAAATATCACACCCACATATCAAACTATGAAAGTAGCGAACGCGAATCATATGAACATGATGAAAACTAGCTTGACAAAAATTCCCATGTGTCCTCGGGAGTGTTTTACCTCCTATAAGAGTTTGTCCAGGCTTGTCCCTTGCTACAAAAGGGATTGGGCCACTTTGTTGCACCTTTGTTACCGTTTTTACTTGTTACTCGCTACGAATCATCTTATCACACAACTATCTATCACCGATAATTTCAATGCTTGCAGAGATTACCTTGCTGAAAACCACTTGTCAAATCCTTCTGCTCCTCGTTGGGTTCGACACTCTGACTTATTGAAAGGACTACAATAGATCCCCTATACTTGTGGGTCATCAGATCTCGCCCGTCTTCCCCCTCGCCTCAATGCCACAACGACGGAGCCGATCACCACCGACGACCAACCCCGATGCACCGTCTTCCCCCTCTCCCCCGGAGCTCTCTGTCTTGGCTGCGAAGAGGATCCTCACACAATCGTCTTTCTCTGCCCTAGATCTGGTCCCTCTCCAATAGTCATCACCGAATCTGGTCTGCCGCTGCCCGTCTGCACCTCCGATGACCCGTGTCGTTGCTGGATAGAAGCATTGACACCTTTGACAGCACGCACGGGATCGAGATTTTTTTATTTGGTTTTTGAAATTAATAGTAGCAACGTGGGCCATAGACACGTGTTGTATTTAGTTAGTAGTGGCACGTGTGGAACCCGCGCTACTACTAACATGCATGCTAGTAGCGCGGGATACACCATGCTAGTACTACTAGTTAGCTATAGCGTCGTAGTAGTCGCACATGCACCCGCACTACTACTAGGTGTTTAACCTGCACTACTACTAGGCTTTTTCCTAGTAGTGTAAGTAAAAAAGAGTAATGCTTGGAGAACATTGACATGATGTAGACAAAGAGCATTCAATGGATATGAACTAACCCCATCGTTTTATACTTAGTGGCAAAAATATAAAGACGTATCTTGTTCCCTTTCTATCACTGGGATATAGAAATTCGTCACATTGAACCCACTACAATGCACCCCTCTCATTGAAGAAAGATCAATCTACTTGTCCAAAGAAAATGAATAGATCTGAGAGATTTACGAACCTATGATGATCATGCACATAAGAATCATATTTAGAATTCAAAGAATATTTATCATGAATAATGTGAACATAAACCCACAATTCATCGGATCCCAACAAATGCACCGCACAAAAGAATTACATCGGATAGACCAAAGCAAAGATGTGATGATCATTGTATTGAAGAACAAGAGAGAGATGGAGATATAGCTATCTAGGTATTAACTATGGACCCGTAGGTCTGTGGTGAACTACTCACACATCACCATGGTAGCAGCGAGGATGATGTAGAGGCTCTCCGTGATTGATCCACCCTCCGACAGGACACCGGAAAAGGGCTCTAGATGGGCACATGGCAGAACAAAGACTTGGGGCGGCAGATAAAGTGTTTAGGGAGGATCTCTAAGGTTTTGGCGATATATGTGAATATATAGGACCAAGAGGTATGCCATGAGGCAACCGAGGGGAGCACGAGGCAACAGGGCGCGCCCTAGGCTCTAGTCGCGCCATGTTGGCTCGTGCCTCCCTTGTGAGGCTTATAGCCTCCTCCCAAAGCTTCAAGTTCTTCTTTTTGTATAGAAAAAATCACCAAAAAGTTTCGTGGCAATTAGACTTCGTTTGGTACTATAAACCTGAAAAGCTAGAAACATGCAGAAAACAGGAACTTGCACTGGGCACTGGGTCAATAGGTTAGTGCTTAAAAATAATATTAATTGGAAAGTGAACTACCAAAAATTATCCTAGAATGATAATATAATAGCATGAAACAATAAAAAATTATAGATACGTCGGAGACGTATCAGCATCCCCAACCTTAATTCCTGCTCGTCCTTGAGTGGGTAAATGATAAAAACAGATTTTTGATGTGGCATGCTATCCAAGATGTAATCTATTGCAGGTTAGATCGTCAAGATGACGAATTACTAAGCATCAACATAGCAATGCTTATAAACATAAGCAACATAGTCATCAAGTTTCAAAGCATAGGGTCCTTAAAGAATGTTCACCCCTATTCGTTTTATCATATAAATAGAGCATGGCTCCATCCTCACCACATAAATACAAATGTTAAGCACCACAGTGTCAAGTCGGGCAATCGGATCATACTTTTTAATGCATTTTAGCTTTTTATTACTTGCGCAATATATGAGCGTGAACCATGTAAATAACATAAAGGTGGAATGGAATATGGTGGTAGCTTTCAAAGGGGTGAAATTGGATAAGAAAGTCTCGCGTCAACTAGGCTATCAAAGGGCTATGGAGATGTCCATCAATAGATATCAATGCGAGGAATAGGGATTGCCATGCAACGGATGCACTAGAGCTATAAGTGTTTGAAAGCTCAACTCAAGCTAAGTGAGTGCGCATCTAACATGCTTGCTCATGAAGATCTCGGGCATTTGAGGAAGCCCATCAATGGAATATACAAGCCAGGTTCTACAATGAAAAATTCCCACTAGCATATGGAAGTGACAAAACAAGAGACTCTATATGAAGAACATGGTGCCACTTTGAGGCACACGTGTGGAATAAGAGGTAGTAGCACTGAGCATTGTCCCTTCTCTCTTTTATTTATTGTTTTCTTTTTTTCTCCCCTTGTTTCTTCCTTTTTCTTTTTTTTCTTTTTTTATTTTTCTTTTTCTCTCTTTCCTTTTTTCCTTTTTTTAATTTTTTTCGTCCGGAGTCTCTTCCCAAATTGTTGGATAATCATTGTCTCCGTCATTCTTTCCTCTCCGAGAGAGTGCCCTAAATAATGATGATAATCACACTTTTATTTACTTACAACTCGATATGAAAAACTGATAGGATGATATGACTCTATGTGAATGCCTCTGGCAGTGTACCAGGATGTGCAATGATGAAGCGTACATGTATAAAAAATGTTGAACGGTGGCTTTCCACAAATACTATGTGAGCTTATATGATCATGCAAAGCAATATGACAATGGAAGTATAAGTCATATGATGTGACGGTGGAAGTTGCATGGCAATATATCTCGGAATGGCTATGTAAATGATGTGATATGTAGGTATGGTGGCTATTTTGAGGAAGATATAATGAGGCTTATGTGCAACAGAGTGTATCATGTCACGGGTTTGGATGCACTGATGAAAGTTGCACCGATCCTCGAGGTGAGAATGGGAAATGCACGGTACCGAAGAGGTTAGCAATTATGTGGAGGTGAGCGTGTGTATATCCATGGATTCACATTAGTAATGAAGAATTCACATACTTATTGCAAGATTTTATTAGCTCTCTTGAAGCAAAGAACTACTCGCATGCCCCTAGGGAGGAGGTTGGTAGGATTTAACCATCGCGCGCCCCCAACTTGAACAACACTAAGATTTCAACGAGGAATAAGTATGCTCACACATTAAACATGCCATAAAAATATTTGAATGAATAGCAAGTTAACAGCCAATGATCATGCACTCATGCTTTTTTACATTACCACATTAATATCATTAACCATGATTTCTCTTTTATGTGCTACATGTGGTTTTAGTTATGCACTCATTGAATACCTATTATTTTTGAACTAATATTATAACCCATGCAAATTACCGCCGGTATTTATGAACTCGCAAACAAATAGAAGTGAAGAATGAGAGTGCAATTTATTTCTATAAAATCTATACTCCACCGTGCTCTATTAGATATAAGTGAAGTACTAGAGCAATTGCTAAGCTCAAAACATATAAGTGAAGCACAAAGAGTATTCTAATAAATCATGGTGATCGTGTGTCTCTCTCAAGTGGGTGTATTCAAAGAACAATGATCATGTAAAACTAAAAACAAGAGCAAACTAAAGCAAACAACACTCCAAGCAAAACTCATATCATGTGATGAATAAAAATGTAACTCCAAGTGACATACCGACGGATTGAGATCAAAGAAGGGATGCTTTCCGGGGCATCCCCAATATTAGACGTTTGAGTCTTCCTAAAACATTACCTTGGGGTTCCTTGGTCATCCCCAAGCTTAGGATCTTGCCTCTCCTTATTTCTTCTTCCACCACGATAACACCCAAAACCTGAAAACTCCAGCACACAAAACTCAAGTTTCGCAAGATCCATTAGTATAACAAACATATAAAATACTTTAGGTACTGTTATAATAATATTTTATTATTGCATAAGGTACTGTAGTCTAACTTCTCCATGACTTATACCCCCTGATATAATCCATAGCATCATCAAAACAAGCAAACTATGCAAGCAAAAACAGAGAAGTATGTAATGATATAGTTAAGTACCATACTAATGTAACTTGAAAAATTGTGAAAAATTATAATTACTTGGGGAATTTTTATATAAATATTGTGTAAAAAGTTAGATCAAAAAGGCATTCTAGTAAAATCAGAGAAATTCTTCAGTGAACGCTAAAGTTTTTGTTTTTGTACCGCATCAATTCTACTCATCGTGCAAGTCATCCCAATGGCTTTACTTGGCACAAACACTAATTTAAACACAAAAATATAATAATTACAGAGGTAAAAATCATTTTATGCCACATAAACATAAAGTAAGAACAAAAATATAAAGATAACTATTGGGTTGCCTCCCAACTAGCGTTGTCGTTTTATGCCCCTAGCTAGGCATAATGCATATGATTCAAGTGTTGCCATCTTTGACACTCCACCCATAAGTAGCCCTCGTGATAGATTCATAAGGTGGTTTTATTCTATTTATAGGGAAATGTTCCATCCCTTTCCTCAATGGGAATTGGAACCGTATGTTTCCTTCTTTCACATCAATTAATGGGCCTATAGTTCATAGAAAAGGTATCCCAAGTATTATTGGACAAGATGGTTTGCAATCAAAATCAAGAACTAAAAAATATATAGGAACATAATTTCTAATACATCATTTATTCTTCCCAAAGATTTCTTGATAGTAGAGTCCGCAAGATGTAGATTAAGGGAACAATCATGAATATTTGTAAGACCAAGCACATCACATAAAGATTTAGGTATAGCGGAAACATTAGCACCTAGATCCCACAAGGCATTGCATTCATATTATTTGATCCTAATTTTAATAGTAGGTTCCCATTCATCATACGAATCGCTAGGGATAGATACTTCTAACTCAAGTTTTTCATCATATGCTTTTACCATAGCTTCTACTATATGTTGAGTAAAAGCTTTATTTTGTTTATAAGCATGGGGTGAGCTAATAATGGATTGCAGCATGGAAATACATTCTAATAAATACCAATTATAATAATTAAAATCCTTATGATCCAAGATAGTGGGCACATCACTTGTTAAAGTTTTAACCTCTCCAAACCCACTTTTTAGTTTTACCATTAGAATCATCACCCTCCAAGCAATTGGGACGCTCTCTAACTAGAGTTGACTCATCGCCAGTCCCTTTATCATTTATTTTCAGAGAAGTAAACAAAGATCCCTTTATCATTTATTTTCAGAGAAGTAAACAAAGATTTAGTAGGATAAGTACCAAGTACTTTAAGATCTTCATCGTGATTCCGGTAAGAACCGGGTGGAACAGCTTTTTCTAGGAATTCCCGCTTAGCTTTCAACTTGGCGGTTCTCTCCCTACTTTCATTCATAGCTATTTGGATATATTTAATAGTATCACTAAAGTCATACTTTGGGGGCAAATTTTTACCTTTAAGAGTTTCTACATCAAGAGCAATCATATCCATGTTTCTAGCAAAATAATAAATCTTATGCAAGTTTTCTTCTACCATAGTATTGAATTTTTTTTGAGAACTAATGAATTATTTAATGGTGTTCTCAAGATTAGAGGATAACTTATTATTATTGGTAGAAGAATTCCCATCAAAATTTCCATAAGTGTTGCCATAACCATTAGAGGTTTTATCGGGATATGGCCTAACATTGAAATTACCCCTATAGTAATTATTGTTAAAATTGTTTCGTGAGATAAAATTAACATCAATGGCATTATCATTTTGATAAATCAAAGTAGACAAGGGCATGTCACTAGGATCAAGATGAGCATTCTTATTAGCAACCAAATTCATAAGAGCATCAAGTTTTTTACTCAAAGTAGCGATTTTCTCAACAGAATTTATCTTCTTACCAGTTGGAGCTCTTTCGGTATGCCATTGAGAGTAGTTGGTCATGATGTTTTCCAGAAGTTCGGTGGCCTCTCCTAAGGTCACCTCCATGAAAGTACCACCTCCGGCAGAATCTAGAAGATTTCTAGATACAAAGTTTAGTACAACATAGAAGTTTCGGATAATCATCCACAAGTTTAAACCATGAGTAGGCTAATTTATAATCATCAACTTAATACTCTCCCAAGCTTGTGAAACATGTTCATGATCATGCTGTTTACAATTCATTATTTGATTTCTAAGGGAGATGATCTTAGCAGGAGGAAAATATTTGGTAATAAAAGCATCTTTACACTTGTCCCATGTTCCAATACTATTACATGGTAAAGATGAGAACCACGATTTAGCTTTATCTCATAAAGAAAAAGGAAATAATTTTAATTTCACAGTGACATTATCCATGTCCTTTTTATTTTGCATATCACAAAGTTCAACAAATGTATTAAGATGAGCAGCGGGATCGTCATTAGGCCTTCCCAAAAATTGTTCTTTCATGACAAGAGTCAGCAATGCAGCATATATATCATAAGCCTATACACTAGTGGCGGGGTGGTATAGTAATACTAATAAAATCATTGTTATTAGTATTTTAGAAGTCAGGCAACTTAGTAGTATCTTGAGACATGGTGACCGAGCAAGCAAAATGACAAGAAGGAGAAGTAAACTAGCAAGTAAAGCGAGCAAAGAAGTAAACTAGAAACTAGAAAAGATAAATATTTTTATATTTCTGATTTTTATGAAGCAAGCAAAATATAACAGAAAATAAAAAGAAGAACAAGTGAATGATAGTTTGTGTGAAGTTACTTGATACTAGGTTGATGATACTCCCCGGCAACGGCGTCAGAAATCCTTCCTGATACTTGTGATCTGTGTTGGGTTTTCTATGAAAAGGAATGGGTGATGCAACACAATATAGCTGAGTATTTCCCTCAGTAGAAAACCAAGGTTTATCGAACCAATAGGAGTAACAATCAACCCTCGTCTTCAACGACTACACACAAGAGAAACAAACACTTGCACCCAATGCGGGCAAGAGGTATGTCAATCCCCTTGTCTCATTATTTGCAAACAAGTAAGTAGTGTGGTTAGAAGTTTCAAAGTGAAAAGTAAATAAACGCAGCGAGGAAATTTTAGCGTATCTAAACTTATAAGTGAATAAATCTGGGGGGCATAGTTTTCCCTAATGGCATCTCTCATGAAAGCAAGCATACCTGGGTAAACAAATTACTATTGGGCAATTGATAGAAAAGCGCATAGTTATGTGTATATAGGCATCACATCCATAAGCAAATAGGCTGACTCCTCACTAGTAGAAAATAGACCTTTCGTGTGTAGCATTAGTCCCGGTTGTGTTTTGGACCGGGACTAATGTGACCATTAGTCCCGGTTCCAACGGCTATGAGCGACCGGGGGCACAGCCCGGATTAGTCCCGGTTCATGAGAGACATCTAGTCCCGGTTGGTGATACCAACCGAGACTAAAGGGTTGCGGCATGGTTGCGTCAGGCTGGGGACCCTGCGAGCCCTTTAGTCCCGGTTGGTATCACCAACCGGGACTAAATATGAACCTTTAGTCCCGGTTTGTATCACCAACCGGGACTAAAGATATCCCTATATATAGATGCTTCTTCCAGCCCGAGCCCAAGCTCTCCTTTTCTCTCCTCTCTGTTTCCTTCCCCTAGCTAGAGCTCATCATCCATTTTTGTCAAGTTTCGTTCAAGATTGGAGGCACCCCATCTATCCACGGGTTCTAAAAGGTTAACAACTTCATCCTTTCATCTCTCATTGCTGGTTAGCTCGTTTCATGCAAGTATAGTGATTTGTGGGCTTTAGTTTGGGAGTAGTTGTTATGTGGGAGTTTATTTGGTTTATATGCATTTTGAGCTCCAGTTATCTTCTTAGTTTGCATATGTGTAGGTGTGGTTTACTTAGTGCCTTTCCGTCCCCGTCCTCGTCCTCACTGCTGTCGATCGTCCGCGTCGTCCCATCACCGGAACCACCTTGGTGAGCCTCTTGTTCTTATCCTTTTTTGTAAAAAAAACTTATTTAGATAGTTACTTGTATAATTTTCTTACTTGTATGATTGTTTGTTACATATAGTGGCATGGTTTTGATATCCGTCTCGGCCCATGTTTGGTTTATGATTCAGATGTGGTATATTATGTTTTATATATAACTATTTTGTTTCATTTCGTGTTTATGACAATTATGCCCATCAAGTTGACATAGATATTTTTATCTAGGAAGTATGTGAACCAGAAATTGCGACCGACCCTCTTGTCAAGAAGTTAAATTTAGTTGAAAAAGAAGATGATTATTTGAAAGCAAAATTGAAAAGAATTGAAGAAGAGAAGATGAAATTGGAATTGTATGTTACCGATGTTGTCGATGATCACAAGATCAAGATGGATGCGATGCGCTTGAATATTAGAAAGATTATAAATTATGCCATTAATAAAGAGGCTTGTTATCATTATGCTTGGAGAACATTGACATGATGTCGACAAAGAGAATTCAGTTAATATGAACTAACCCCCATCGTTTTATCCTTAGTGGCAATAATACAAATATGTATCTTGACATCTTGTACCCTTTCTGTCACTGGGATATAGAAATACGTCAGATTAAATCCACTACAACGCACACCTCTCAGTAAAGAAAGATCAATCTACTTGGCCAAAGAAAATCAATAGATCTGAGATATTGACAAAGCTATAATGATCATGCACATAAGAATCATATTTGGAATTCATAGATGACTCAAATATTTATCATGAATAATTTGAATATAAACACAGAATTCATCGGATCCCAACAAACGCAACACACAAAAGAATTAAATCGGATAGATCAAAGCGAAGATGTGATGATCATTGTATTGGGGAACAAGAGAGAGAGAGAGAGGGCCATCTAGGTACTAACTATGGACCCGTAGGTCTGTGGTGAACTACTCTAACATCACCATGGGAGCAGCAAGGATGATGTGGAGGCCCTCCGTGATCGATCCCCCCTCCGGCAAGGCACCGAAAATCTTCACAAAATGGACGTCCTGCAGTGGTGCACCTAGCTTGCTGAATTGGATGCACATGCGCTCCCTCGATGGCGGACTATGGCGGACTAGCACCCGAGGTGATCTTTCCCTTTACTTTGTCGAGGAAACCTAGTGCGGAAAATGGACGGACCCGACAAGGTCTAGGGTTTCTGGTTGTCAGCAAGGGAGAAAGTGAGGCCACATGGGGACAGGGGAGATAAGTGGATGAGGCTGATCCCACCGCATGTTTCCATTAAAAAGGACGAGCACGCGGACCTTCCACCGACTACCTAGTGGGCCCCCAGGTAGGTGCTGACATTTAATAAGACACGGGTGATGGTGGAGCAGCCGACTAATGGGCTCACGACAGACATGGATGGGTCGACGCGAACATGATTTAGGTTTGGGTTGGCGCGTTGATGTCGCGGACATGATTTACGTTTGGGTCGGCGCACTGGGTCACCGTTTTGTTCACGGTGACCCAAAAGGACAAGTGTGGATGAAATGGGTCGTCTGGCTTGAGTTGCTCTAAGTGCAACTCAAACCGGAAGACCCATTTCGTCTACTCGCGTTCGTTTGGGTCGCCCCGGATAGAAAGCACGACCCGACGCGCCGACCCAAACGAACGCACGTTTTCTTTTTGTCCGCCCATGACCCATTCCACGCCTAAATTTGGGCCGCATTTGTGTTGGCGCGGACATGAAGCGGACACGCGCCTCGTCCGCGTGCTCCTTCCCCTATCCCGCCCATTGACGGCAAGGTCTCACCCTTTTTATTCCCTTTCCCCACCCGTCGCCGGCAAGTGCAGAAACCCTAGGCCGGCGCCCATTTTCCCGGCCACCTTGCTCTCCAGCCCCACCCTCCTTCAGCCAGCAACACATCCATCAGCGGGGTGCCTCCTTCTTGCCGGTGTCGAAGGCCGAGTGGTAGATTTGCGGCAGCGGCGACGAGATTTGGTGCATCGTGTCGGCTATATTTGGCGAATTCGGCCGGCGGCGGACCGCGCTTGCCATGGATTGGCCGGGTACCGGTCCACCCAGTCTGGACAATGCCTTGGTGCAGCATGCATGCGCTCAACCCCCCTCTAGCCGCTCAAGCCATTGTCAGCCGTCGCCCTGGCTCGACGCTGGCCCAAAGGCTTGCTGGCTGGCCATTGTCGTTCATAAAGTGAGACGACTGCTCGCTGCATGTCGTCCGACGCATTTCTTGGACGACGGAACATCCCGGTTGGGTGTTCGTTAAGTGCAAAAATGACGGGTTATGCTTCTCGTGCAGCCTTTTGCTCTTTGATACGATGGAATTTCGGTAGCTTATTTGCTCAATTTTGTGTGTAGGCCGGATGCAACTTTTGATATTGGGAAGAAGAATACATCGGTTTATTGATCTCACAAAATTTCCTAGATGTTCGTGCACTTCTAGCTAGAATTAAAGATATAAATGAAAGTGAAGAAGAGACAAACGAGGAAGCAATGTATAATTCTTTAGAATAAAAGAAGAAAGATGTTGTTAAGCTCAAGAATGCGCAGATCAACAATGAAGACATAAAGAAGATCTTAGTCCAATTAGTAGGAACAGTTATATAAGTTTGGCATCTTTTGAAATATCTAATTATGATTTTTATTTTCTTTGATATTATAATTGTCGCGAAGAATTGATAAAATAATGTATGTATTAGAATGCATTTGATGAAATAAAAATAACGTACAAATTCAAATTAAAACAAAAATAATATATGATAAAGTAAATGTCAGACGGTCACGAGCACAATATTTGGGGCACGACCGATCCGATTGTCTTTTATGCATGCAATTTGCATCGTACTAGTAGCACATTATTTATACTCCAACTTGGCGCAGGTACGTACGAGGCTGACATGTGGGCTGTGGCACGCACGTACGGTGCAAATGAGACAATAGCAGAGCAGTCTAGATCAGACGAGACGAGGCGAAAGATGCAACATACAGTAAGTACTAGCTATACAATATAAGAGATATGATGGTTTGACACATACGTATATATACTACTCATGTGGCTAGGTGTAGCTTGCTAGCTTGTGACTTCATCGATCGATCTGGGATATGACATGAAACTTAGAGATGTAGCGCAAAAAGGCTTTGGTGCACATGCATGCATGATGCATGCATACATTGCGCTATGTACATGCATGCATGCGTGCGTGTAGTAGTAGACCAGTAGCATGTATACATTGCGCAATGTACGTGCATGCATACGTATTATGCTAATCATCATTAGGGCGGCACACACCTTATGTACGTACGTGGTACTCAAGTACGTAAATGTTACAGCAAAGTACATAATACGTACGTGCCTACACAAGTCTTTGTCCCTTAACTCTCCCACCGTACATTTGTCCTCCATCTCTCCACGTACCAAGAGTGCTTTACCCTTTTGGTTATGTCCCTGTCGATCAGAACACTAGGTAATTAATTATTTCATCAACCTACATGCATGTTACACATTTACACCGCTGTTACGTACACACGCAACTGGCATGTGGGTCCTGTCTCACGTGAATTAATTGCAACGCCCCACATTCTTTTTAGTGGAACGCCCCACAAATTCTACCTATATACATGTGTGTATGCATATTTAGGTTTTTCCTTTTCAGGGTATACACACACACACATTTGTTCAATGCAAGCGCCTAGAGCTCAGTCGATTGAGATTATTTCTCCACGCCAGAGGAGAAAAAGAACAACCAAAAACTGAAAAACAAAAACAGCATGAATCTCCCCGCATAATTCAATGCAAGAACGTTGTAGGATCGATTGAGCTATAACTATTTCTCAATTGATCAAGAAATAGCAAACCCGTTGATCAATCGATGCCAATAGTAGTTAGTACGTTGGATGCGGCTCTATTCGTGTGCATGGTTCCTACTCTGCAACACCCGTTGATGCTGATAGCTAGCTAGTTAATATTTTTTCGATAAAAAATATATATTAATATGACGAAAATACTAATTACATCCAATCTCTGTAATAATGCAATACCTTAATAGCATTATGGATGCACAAACCAAAACAAAAAGAAGAACCAAAAAAGGAAAAGCTCCACTACAGAGTTTCAATCCTTGTAGCAACAATACAATCACCGCCAAAATAACATCCGAGGTTCAAATTCTTTAAAAACGACGCATCAATAAAGAAAACAGTGCACAAACGCCGTCATCACCCGATCACAGATCTTGGTTTCACCATAAAAATAGTCCCCGCTCTCAACAAACAATACCTTCAACAAGGTCATTGCCAGGCACAACTCACTAACACCAGGCCTTGGATTTTTATCCTGAAAGGTAAGACCTTAAACATTCACGTGCGTTGTCGCCCCCACTTACATACCACCGCTATGAATCTCGAAACTCCAAGCAAGTTCCTCAGCGCCGTAGGCTCCAATCACCATTACCAGTCCTCCAACCTCGGCTTCCAAGACATTCTCCGCCTCTGACTTCATCATGGAGCAAAACATAGCTCCTGATGACAACAGATAGCAGAGCTTCGCGCCGCTCCGTCTTTAACGTAGGACCAATGGGCATGACCGAATACTACCCGACCCAGCAGTCCCTAGGCATAACACGCCCATGGGAGTTCGTCAGCGGAGCCTTTTGGAACCCGGCACTCTGACTAGATCAGAAGGACAGACGTCAGGAAGATCTTCGTCTTGACGTAAGAGGAACCCTAGGACGATGAACTGCCGCCCGAGCCCCTCCATCGGTCGGTAGCCTAGACACCAAGCGCCAGCTAGCAGGGCACTCCCGGGCGCCACAGAGGCCGGCCGAAGAGCTGCACAGCTAGCCGGTGAAGGTCCCTAGCTAGATCGCATCTGGGGCAAACAGGTCCCCAGCCAGCCGATGAAGGTCCACCGGAGTCTGCAGGCGCCGCCAGCAAGTAGGGTGAAGGCCACCCTCCCTGTCGGTGGAGGTCGTCGGCATCGGACACCGGATCTGGGGAGAGGTGGGCTGATGGAGGGAGTTTGGGACGAGGGAGGAGGGAAACGGCCCCGCTGCCGCCTTCCCAGGGCCCGACGCAGCTTTGTCGGCCGGCCCTCCGATGGCAATGATGCGGGGGGTGGGCAGAGGGTGTGGCCTTGCCGACGACGGGTAGGGTTTTCCCTGAGTTGCCCGGCTCGGCTGATGCAAGGGTCGGGTCAACGCAACTAGTTAATATATGTTGATAAATATGTATGTATGGACTAGCTTCTAGTAAAACTTGTTTGTGTAGCTTCTAGTAAAACTTGTTTGGATAAGAACCAGCGAATTAAAAAAAGTGGCATGTTGTTAAGATTCCATGACACTGTTCGATCGTACTCAACCGATTGGCTTTGGCATGGCCTAAATCAGTGAGTGAGAGAGAGACTGAGTAATCATGCATGATGCTTGCATGTCGACAAGCGTCGGTGTTTTTGTCAATAATGGCTAATTAAACTAAATCTTGGTGCCCACTCAGTCGAGATCTCACCTCTTCTTATAGTAGATGGAGCTGCTAGTTTGTTTATTTTATACATGCATCAAAAAGCATCGATTATGTCTTACATCACTACAAGAAAAATACACGTTACCTAGTTTATGGAGATAAGCCAAATGCTGACACACGGGCTCACGGTTTACTCAAGTATACATCGAGTGATAATCGTGATGCACACGACAAACATAAGAAACACGGCTTATAGAATAGTAAACCGAACCTTTCACTTCCTTCCTAAATGATTGGATTGGCCTCATATCTATTTCAAATATACTAAGATATAAAAGCTCATGGATGTGTTCGCTCAGTCCGTTACGTAAGACGCGATCTTACTCAGGATCATCTTTTCTTTTTTCCTATTCATTATTTTTTTCCTTTACTTCTTTTTCATCAATTATGTTCAATTGATCGAACGTATGAAAAAAAATTACGACTACACGGACAAAAAAATAGAAACTTAAAACGGACACGTCCGATCACTGACTATGTTTAGGAGGGCATATTTGTTATGCATCATCAGTTTCATCGTCATAATCCATATATACATGCATCCACCTTAAACTTGTACTCTAGCTACCTAGCTTAATTGTCCTTAACGTAAACGGGCTGGCCCTTTTTAGGAGTAGCTAGCCTAGTTACTGCTATGACTTATGAGCTCGAAAAAGAAATAGTACACTAGTAATAGTAAAAGAGAGTGCGCATGTGTGTAGGTGAGGGACATGATGCACCAAAAAGGAAGGGTCTCCAAAAGTACAAGCTAGGTTGAGGGGATGATGCATGCTGAGGTGTGCTGGCCTACTACCCCTTCCTAGTTGTTTGAGCCCTGTCCGTGTGTGACATTGCTTGATGACAGACATGAAATGATTGATGACAGACAGTTCAAGGGAGAGATGGGTCATGGGTGTCATTGTCACTGCCATTGCCATTGCCATGAGAGAGAGTGAGTACATGTAGCTAGCTTGGTGAGAGAAATTACTAGACAAATTTAGAGCCATCCTCCTTCGTACTAGCAGCTGCCATTGACTTGCTTGCCGGCCGCATTATATATCTCCAACCAAGCTGAGCTAGCGAGGTGCCCTTAAACTTGTCTCTCTCCATTTCCTCCCATCCAGAGCTAGCTAGCTGGCTAGGTAGCAGGAGCTCGCAGAAGAAAGAAGCTAGGAAAGAAAGAGGCAGAAAATGGGTCGAGCTCCGTGCTGTGACAAGGGCAGCGTCAAGAAGGGGCCATGGTCGCCCGAGGAGGACATGAAACTCAAGGACTACATCCACACCCATGGCACCGGCGGCAACTGGATCGCGCTCCCCACCAAAGCTGGTAGGTCCATCACACCTAGCTATCATCCATCTGCATTTCAGTACATGCAACGCATGCACGTCCACTGATGGCGTGGGGATAATTCAGGTCTGAAGAGGTGCGGGAAGAGCTGCCGCCTGCGTTGGCTCAACTACCTGCGGCCAAACATCAAGCACGGCGATTTCTCCGACGAGGAGGACAGGGTAATCTGCGCCCTGTTCGCCGCCATCGGCAGCAGGTGGTCCATCATCGCCGCGCAGCTCCCCGGGAGGACCGACAACGACGTCAAGAACTACTGGAACACCAAGCTCAAGAAGAAGCAGCTGCACCTGCTCATCGCCGCCGCCGCCCATGGCCAGCAGTACAGCTCCAGACCACCGGAGCCACCATTCACCCTCGAGCACCACCACCACACTAGCCCTACTTCTGCTGCATCTCTAGGCCAGCTCCTCATGTTTGGAGTCGGAGGAGGAGACCAGCAGCAGCAGTACATGCCGTCATGCTCCTCGGTCGACATGTCCAACAACACCAGTGCTGCTGCTGTTGGCCTGCAGGAGAGCCTCATGTTTGGTGGCTTGGAGTTTCAGCAGCAGGAGGAGCACACCAACAACCTGCTGTCACCACCACCAGCAGCATTTGGGAATGACATCATGACCTATGAGCATCATGAGATGATTTCGCCGAGCGGCTTCTTCTTCTACGGCGACGGCGCCGGTGCTGCAGCAACCCAGGAAGGGACTAGGTTCCTTTATTAGTTAATCGCATCAGCCACGCATGCATGCAAGACACATGTACACATTGATGCTAATTTCCTTGCATGCATGTGCCCCCGGTCGCCCCATATATATGTGAAAGCCATGGCCGATGCAGATTGATTACTACTGTATTTATTTATTTATTTTGGTGTTCGTTTCATAAGTTGAGATGACCTCTCCCTAGCTAGCTAGTTTATGTGGTGGTGGTGGTGCTGTGTGCTGTAATAAGCTAATGTAGATTGTAGACTTGTAATTCGAAATGTTCTTGCTTATCTAATCACCCTAAACAATCAATCATGGGAACTAAATAGACGCTTGTAATTGTTACATGCATGGGCATGGGCAATGGGAAATGCAAGGGAGAGGGTACGTTTGCCTCCCTTGCATGGGCTAATATAGTAGTACAGCTACGGTAGGCACCACATGTACATACAGCGGACTGACAGTACACTAACATGAATGCTTGTAGCTGTTGAGTGTAAACTGATGGAGTCGGTTGTATGCATGGCCGGCTGGGTTTGGAAGGAGGAACCCTAAAAAAACTAACTCCTCAAACATCTTCCCAAATCTGAACTTTTTAAAAATTTAGGGGTTAAAAAAATAAGAACCTAACAAAAACTTTTAAACTTAACTCCTCAAACGAATTAGACCCCACATGGAAGCATGTGTCGCCCTCTTCTTTATCCCTCGTTCTTCCATCTTCTTCCTTTCATGCGGCCAACGGTACGCAACAGATGATTTTCATGAGCTGGCTAGTACCTTAGATGCAAAAGTAATTTGACAAAGGCCTATGTAAGCGTGCAACGAAGTAGTCCACAAAGTAGTCGAAATTCGGCCTTCAGGGGCAATGGCTCTTCCCTCATTCATCACCTCACCATCCACATGCTGGATGTGGTGGACAAGACGGTGCCTTCCGTGGACTTGGAGCCCGACGATGATGAAGACCTGACTCGACGCCATGACTATTTTAGGAGCCGCTACCATGAGCGAGTCGATGGCACTCGACGCGGCAGCTGCCCACGCTCTAGTGGTCACCCTTTTGGCGGACCGGGTGGCCTCGGGATTGCCGGTGACTGGGCAGGTGGGCAGAGGCTGAACGGCCTCTTCCTCCCTGCCGGTGGTATTGCGGCTTCGTTCCTCCAAGGGCCGGGCTCGGCGGACAGGTCGGGCGCCACGGGCACTGCCTCTGAGGCGGTGGTCTCTCATGCACTGACTCTGACGCGCCCTCGTGGGCCGGCTGTGGCCTGTGTGGCTAGGTCGGTGGCCACGGTCAGGGCCTTCGCCACGATCATCACTCCTACGCTGGCATGGTCGGTGCCGAAGACGCCCGTGGGCTCTGTGGCCAGTGGTTGCACCCCTGCTGGGGGCTTGGCCCTGCTGTTGGGGCGGCCCATGCCTAGGAGGTTGTTCATTAGCCCGGGGCGCTCGCCGGGTGAACCCCTCGTTCTCGGAACGCCATCGCTTCCCCTTGGGTCATCGGTTGGTGTGGTGCTTCCCCATGTTCCTTCCGGATGGGAGCATACCCTCGGGTCGCCGTTAGTTGGGCGGTACCCCGCGGCACCCCTCGGCATCGAGACGGGATCAGTCGCGACCGTGAGCCCGACGCGATCTCCTCCGCCCACTCTGATCGCCTCGCCGCTCCTTCCACATCAGCTGCTCCCTCCCGCCGGATCGAAACTGCCCCTTGATACGTCCATTGTGCATCATGTTTTCATGTTGATATTTATCGCTTCTTTGGGTGTTATTTCACTTCACAGTACTATTCTTATGCCTTTTCTCTCTTATTTTGCAAGGTTTACATGAAGAGGGAGAATACAGGCAACTGAAATTCTGGCATGAAAGTGGAGCAAAGTTGAGATACCTATTCTGCGCAACTCCAAACGCCGTGAAAATCAACGGGGATTTTTTTCCCGATTTATCAAAAATACTGGGCCGAAGAAGTGCCAGAGGGGCGCCAGGGGGTGGCCACAAGCCTGCACGGCGCGGCCACCCCCCAGGTCGCGCCATGAGGGGCTTGTGGGCACCCTGCTGGCCCACTTGCCCCCCTCGTTTGCTATATGGAGGGTTTCGTCCAGGAAAAAATCACGGAGGAGCTTTTTCGTGGTTTCGCCGCCACCACGAGGCGGAACTTGAGCAAAACCAATCTAGAGCTCCGGCAAGACGATCCTGCCGGGGAAACTTCCCTCCCGGAGGGGGAAATCGCCGCCATCGTCATCACCAACACTCCTCTCATCGTAGGGGACTCGTCACCATCAACATCTTCATGAGCACCATCTCATCTTCAAACCCTAGTTCATCTCTTGTAACCAATCTCCGTCTCGCGACTCCGATTGGTACTTGTAAGGTTGCTAGTAGTGTTGATTACTCTTTGTAGTTGATGCTAGTTGGATTATTTTGTGGAAGAGTTTATGTTCATATCCTTGATGCTACTCATTGCCCCTCTGATCATGATTATGATTATGCTTTGTGAGTAGTTACTTTTGTTCCTGAGGACATGGGATAAGTCATGCTAATAGTAGTCATGTGAATTTGGTATTCGTTCGGTATTTTGATATGTTGTATGTTGTTTTTCCTCTAGTGGTGTTATGTGAACGTCGACTACATAACACTTCACCATTATTTGGGCCTAGAGGAAGGCATTGGGAAGTAGTAAGTAGATGATGGGTTGCTAGAGTGACAGAATCTTAAACCCTAGTTTATGTGTTGCTTCTTAAGGGGCTGATTTGGACCACTAGTTTAATGCTATGGTTAGACTTTATCTTAATTCTTCTTGCGTAGTTGCGGATGCTTGCGAGAGGGGTTAATCATAAGTGGGATGCTTGTCCAAGTAAGGGCAGTACCCAAGCGCCGGTCCACCCACATATCAAAGTATCAAAGTAACGAACGCGAATCATATGAACATGATGAAACTAGCATGACAGAAATTCCCGTGTGTCCTCGGGAGCGTTTTTTCCTCCTATAAGACTTTGTCCAGGCTTGTCCCTTGCTACAAAACGGATTGGGCCACTCTGTTGCACCGTTGCTACTTTTGTTACTTGTTGCTTGCTGCGAATCATCTCACCACACAATCACTTGTTACCGACAATTTCAGTGCGTGCAGATTTTTCCTTGCTGAAAACCACTTGTTAGAGCCTTCTGCTCCTCGTTGGGTTCAACACTCTTACTTATCGAAAGGACTACGATTGATCCCCTATACTTGTGGGTCATCAAGACTCTTTTCTAGCGCCGTTGCCGGGGAGTGAAGCACCTCTGGTAAGTGGAACTTGGTAAGGAAACATTCATATAGTGTGCTGAAATTTATTGTCACTTGTCACTATGGATACTAATCCTTTGAGGGGCTTGTTTGGGGTATCTTCACCTCGAACGGAAGCACAAATAGTTGCTCCTCAACCTTCTGCACCTACTGAAAATATTTGCTTTGAATTTCCTTCGGGTATGCTTGAGAAACTGCTGGCTAATCCTTTTACAGGAGATGGAACATCACATCCACACTTGCATCTAATCTATGTAGATGAAGTTTGTGGTTTATTTAAGCTTGCAGGTGTTCCCGAGGATGAGGTCAAGAAGAAGGTCTTTCCTTTATCTTTGAAGGATAAGGCGTTGACATGGTATAGGCTATGTGATGATACTGGGTCATGGGACTACAATTGGTTGAAATTGGAATTTCATCAAAAGTTTTATCCTATGCATTTAGTACATCGTGATCGGAATTATATTTACAATTTTTGGCCTCATGACAGAGAAAGCATCGCTCAAGCTTGGGCAGGCTTAAATCAATGCTATATTCATGCCCCAATCATGAGCTCTCAAGAGAAATTATCATTCATAACTTCTATGCTCGGCTTTCTCATGATGATCGCACCATGCTTGACACTTCTTGCACCGGTTCTTTTATGAAGAGAGATATTGACTTCAAATGGAATTTATTGGAGAGAATTAAACGCAACTCTGAAGGTTGGGAGCTTGAAGAAGGTAAGGAGTCAGGTATGAATTTCACGTTTGATTGCGTTAAATCCTTTGTTGAGACAAATACCTTTAGTGACTTTAGCGCTAAGTATGGACTTGACTCTGAGATAGTAGCTTCATTGTGTGAATCCTTTGCTGCTCATATTGATCTCCCCAAAGAGAAGTGGTTTAAATTTCATCCTCCTTTAGAAGTCAATGTAGTTAAACCCACTCCAGTTGAAGAGAAATTCATTGCCTATAATGATCATGTGGTACCCAGTGCTCACATTGAGAAACCACCTTTCCCTGTTAGGATAAAGGATCACTCTAAAGCTTCAACTGTGATACGTAGAGGCTATATTAGAACACCTACACCCCCTGAGAAAATTAGAGTTGAACCTAGCATTGCTATTATCAAAGATCTTTTGTCTGAAGAAGTTGAGGGACATAATATTCACTTTTGTGAAGATGCTGCTAGAATTGCTAAACCTCACGTTAGAGACAAACATAGGCCTTTTGTTGGCATGCATGTTGTTTCTGTTAAGATAGGAGATCATTGTTACCATGGTTTATGTGACGTGGGTGCTAGTGTTAGAGCAATACCTCAATCCCTATATGATGAAATCAAAGATGAGATTGCACCTGTTGAGATAGAGCCTATTGATGTCACTATTCAGCTTGCCAATAGAGACACTATCTGCCCTGTGGGAATTGTTAGGGATGTTGAAGTCTTGTGTGGTAAAACGAAGTATCCTGCTGATTTCCTCGTTCTTGCTACCGCACAAGATAGCTTTTGTCCCAGCATATTTGGCACACCTTTTCTCAATACTGTCAATGCTCATATTAATTGTGAGAAGCAAACTGTCACTGTTGGCTTTGAAGGTGTGTCACATGAGTTCAATTTCTCTAAGTTTGGTAGACAACCTCATGAAAAGGAGTTACCTAGTAGGGGTGAAACTATTGCCTTAGTCTCTATTGTCGTGCCTCCTACTGATCCCTTAGAGCAATACTTGCTTGAGCATGAAAATGATATGCATATGGATGAAAGGGATGAAATAGATAGAGTTGTCTTAGAACAATATCCTATCCTTAATAATAACTTGCCTGTTGAACTGCTTGGGGATCCACCCCCACCAAAGGGTGATCCTGTGTTCGAGCTTAAATAGTTGCCTGATACTCTTAAGTATGCCTATCTTGATGAAAAGGAGATATATCCTGTTATAATTAGTGCTAGAATCTCAGCGCATGAAGAAAAGAAGTTACTACAAACTGTGAGGAAGCACCTTGCTGCTATTGGATATACTCTTGATGATCTTAAGGGCATTAGTCCTACCCTATGCCAGCACAAGATTAAAACTGATCCTGATTTCAAACCAGTTGCTGATCATCAAAGGAGATTGAATCCTAAGATGTAAGAAGTAGTAAGAAAAGAAATACTAAAGCTCCTGGAAGCGGGTATCATTTATCCTGTTGCTCACATCGATTGGGTGAGTATGGTGCATTGCGTCCCTAAAAAGGGAGGTATTACTGTTGTCCCTAATGATAAGGATGAATTGATCCCACACAGGATTATTACTGGCTATAGGATGGTGATTGATTTTAGGAAGTTGAATAAAGCCACTAGGAAAGATCATTACCCTTTGCCTTTTATCGACCAAATGCTAGAAAGACTATCCAAACACACACACTTCTGCTTTCTAGACGGTTATTCTGGTTTCTCCCAAATACTAGTTGCACAACCTAATCAGGAGAAAACCACTTTCACCTGCCCTTTCGGTACCTTTGCTTATAGACGTATGCCATTTGGCTTGTGTAATGCACCTGCCACCTTTCAAAGATGTATGATGGCTATATTCTCTAACTTTTGTGAAAAGATTGTCGAGGTTTTCATGGATGACTTCTCCGTTTACGGGTCTTCCTTTGATGATTGCCTCAGCAACCTTGATCGAGTCTTGCATAGATGTAAAGACACTAATCTTGTCTTGAATTGGGAGAAGTGCCACTTTATGGTTAATGAAGGCATCGTCCTAAGACATAAAATTTCCGAAAGAGGTATTGAAGTCGATAAGGCTAAGGTTGATGCAATCGAGAAAATGCCATACCCCAGAGATATCAGAGGTATAAGAAGTTTCCTTGGTCATGCTGGTTTCTATAGAAGGTTCATTAAAGACTTCTCTAAGATTTCTAGGCCTCTTACCAATATCTTGCAAAAGGATATTCCTTTTGTTTTTGACGATGATTGTGAGGAAGCCTTCGAAATACTTAAGAGGGCTTTGATAACTGCACCTATTGTTCAACCACCTGATTGGAACTTGCCTTTTGAGATCATGTGTGATGCTAGCGATTATGTTGTTGGTGCTGTCCTAGGGCAAAGAGTTGATAAGAAGTTGAATGTTATTCACTACGCTAGTAAAACTCTAGACAGTGCCCAGAGAAACTATGCTACTACGGAGAAGGAATTTTTAGCAGTCGTGTTTGCATGTGAAAAGTTTAGGTCTTACATAGTTGATTCCAAAGTCACTATTCACATTGATCATGCCGCTATTAAGTACCTCATGGAGAAGAAGGACACTAAACCTAGACTTATCAGATGGGTTCTCTTGCTACAAGAATTTGATTTGCACGTTGTCGACAGAAAGGGTGCTGATAACCCAGTAGCAGATAACTTGTCTAGGTTGGAGAAGGTTCTTGATGACCCACAACCTATTGATGATAGCTTTCCCGATGAGCAACTGAATGTCATCAATGCTTCACGTAGTGCACCGTGGTATGCTGATTATGCGAACTATATCGTTGCCAAATACATACCACCTAGTTTCACGTACCAGCAAAAGAAGAAATTCTTCTTTGACTTGAGACACTACTTTTGGGATGATCCTCACCTTTATAAGGAAGGAGTAGATGGTGTTATTAGACGTTGTGTACCTGAACATGAACAGGGATAGATCCTACAAAAGTGTCACTCCGAGGCCTACGGAGGACACCATGCGGGAGATAGAACTGCACACAAGGTATTGCAATCAGGTTTCTATTGCCCCACTCTCTTCAAGGATGCCCGTAAGTTTGTCTTGTCATGTGACGAATGTCAAATAATAGGTAATATTAGCAAACGTCAGGAAATGCCTATGAACTATTCACTTGTCACTGAACCATTTGATGTCTGGGGCTTTGATTATATGGGCACTTTTCCCAAATCCAATGGGTATACTCACATCTTAGTTGTTGTCGATTACGTCACTAAGTGGGTAGAAGCTATCCCCACTAGTAGTGGTGATCACAACACCTCTATCAAGATGCTGAAAGAAGAGTCCCTAGATATATAATGACCGACGGTGGTTCACACTTCATTCATGGTGCTTTCCGTAAAACGCTTGCTAAGTACGATGTCAACCATAGAATTGCGTCTCCCTATCACCCTCAGTCCAGTGGTCAAGTAGAGCTAAGCAATAGAGAGATTAAACTGATTCTGCAAAAGACTGTAAACAGGTCTAGAAAGAATTGGTCTAAGAAGCTCGATGAGGCACTGTGGGCTTATAGAACTGCCTATAAGAATCCCATGGGCATGTCTCCGTACAAAATGGTGTATGGTAAAGCATGTCATTTACCTCTTGAGCTAGAGCATAAAACTTATTGGGAAATCAAAGAGCTCAACTTTCATTTCAAACTTGTT
The DNA here is from genome assembly GCF_904849725.1 of Hordeum vulgare subsp. vulgare. NCBI lineage: Eukaryota > Viridiplantae > Streptophyta > Magnoliopsida > Poales > Poaceae > Hordeum > Hordeum vulgare. Next base: position 562,795,543 of record NC_058524.1, on the reverse strand, counting down.
GGTGAGAAGTGGTTATTTGATATTAGCTCGCTTGATGAGTGGAGAACTCAGGCATATGAGAATGCCAAGCTTTTCAAAGAAAAGGTTAAGAGGTGGCATGATAAGAGGATACAAAAGTGTGAGTTCAATGTAGGTGATTATGTCTTGCTATATAACTCTCGTTTAAGATTCTTTGCAGGCAAGCTTCTCTCTAAATGGGAAGGTCCCTATGTTGTTGAGGAAGTATATCGTTCTGGTGCTATCAAGATCAACAACACGGAGGGTAATTGTCCGAGAGTGGTAAATGGGCAAAGAATCAAGCATTATATCTCAGGTACTCCCATAAATGTTGAAAGCAATATCATCAATACCATAACTCCGAAAGAATACCAAAGGAACATTTATCAGCCTGTTTCAGACTCCGAAAACGAGGAGGTATGTGTTTCGGTAAGAAAACAGAGTCCAAAACTTTTCCAGTAGGAAATTTTCTCTGTTTTGGAATATTTGAAAAAATACAAAAAATGGAAGTAGTCCGGAAAGTGCGCGAGGAGGCAACAAGCCTGCACGGCGCGGGCCCACCCCCTGGCCGCGTCGTGAGGGCTTGTGGCCACCTCGTGCACCTCCCGGACTCTGTTTTCATGCAGGGAACTCCTTCTGGTTTGGAAAAAAATCATTATATATACTTCCGTTTGGTCTGACCCCTGCATCACGCAGATTTCCTTTGTTTTTCGTTTCGAGCCTGTTTTCTGCCGCAAATCTAGGTCAAGATGTCTTCTCAAGAATCTGTGGGGGAGAACAACCTCCGTCAAATCTATGGAGAAGTTCATGTTGATCTCAAAAGGATGGCGGTCATGGAGGCTAATGAGAGGCTACCTAAAGAAACCAAGGGCAAGGCTAAGAAGAAGGATCAGGCATGGGACGAAGTGCAATCTATGCTCAACAAGGAAGAAGTTGAAGAAGTGGATTTCCTCCAACCCTACCTCCACCTACTATCTCCATCTTTGATTGAACTTTCGAGGTATTGTGAAACAACTCGTGCTCGCAATACTTGTCTCACTCGTGAAGTTGTTTTGCTGGAGAAACATATCACAGATCTCCAAAGTATAAATCGAAGACTGATGCCCTCTTGGAATCAAAGGTTGCAACCACTTATCCACCTTCACCACCAAAGGAAGACAACTAAGCATTGGTATGGGCAATCCCCTTGGCTTGTGCCAAGCTTGGGGGAGTTGCCTCGGTATCGTATCACCATCACACCTTTTGCCTTTACCTTTGTTTTAGTTTTCCTTTTTCAGTTTTCCTTTTCTCTAGTAGTTTAAAAGTCTTAGTTTTTTAGTTTTGAGTTTTGCTTTGTGTCACCCCCGATGTATTATTGCTCGTGAGCCATATAATAAAGAGTGTCTTAGTTGAAGGGTTTTGCCTCTTGCCATGATCAAAAGAGTGAGAATAGAACAAAAGCATGAAAGATCATGTAATGATCTTACGGGAAGTGATACCTTCACATATAAAAAGAATGAGGATTGAAACTTGTTGAGGGTAGGCAAACGTAGACCTTGGTCATTGTTGCAATTAATAGGAAGTGATAAAGAAGGAGAGGTTCACATATAAATATATCATCTCTGACACCATCTATGATTGTGAACACTCACTAAACTATTGCATGCCTAGAAGTAGATGTTGGACAAGGAAGACAACGTAATGAATTGTGTTTGCTTGGCTCTGAACAATGTTATATGATTAGAGATCCCTTAGCATGTGACGATTGCTTCCACCTCATATTAGCCAAAACTCCCGCACCAAGTAGAGATACTACTTGTGCATCCATAAACCTTCAAACCAGTTTTGCCATGAGTGTCCACCATGCCTACCTATGGATTGAATAAGATCCTTCAAGTAAGTTGTCATCGGTGCAAGCAATAAAAAATGCTCTCTAATATGTATGATCTATTAGTGTGTGGAAAATAAGCTTTATACAAACCTGTGATGAGGAACACATAAAAGCGACATACTGCATAATAAAGGTCTTTATCACAGGAGGCAATATAAAGTGACGTTCCTCCGCACTAAGAGGACACGCATCCAAACCTGAAAAGTGCATGACAACCTCTGCTTCCCTCTGCGAAGGGCCTATCTTGTACCTTTACTTTTTGCCCCTGAAAGAGTCATGGTGATCTTCACAAATTCCTTATTTTGCCTTTGTGTTGGCTACCGTCATATGCTTGGGAAAGATCTATACTCATATGTCAACTTGGAAGTAAGTATTCATGAATTATTATTGTTGACATTACCCTTGAGGTAAGCAGTTGGGAGGCAAAACTATAAGCCCCTATCTTTCTCTGTGTCCAGCTGAAACTTTGATCTCATCAGTACCACGTGAGTTGTAGCAATTGTAGAGAACGAAAGAATGATTGAGTATGTGTATTTGCTTTACAAGCTCTTATTGACTCTTTCTGATGTTGTGATAAATTGCAATTGCTTCAATGACTAAAGGCTATCGGTTGTTACTTCTCGGTAAGGTTCTTGATCCATGCTTTACTTTGTGAAGGAATTATCACTTTAGCATGAGAGATTATATGTTGGTATTGATGTTCTGATCTTGATCATGATGCATGCATGTTCGTATCTTGTTTTGTCGACACCTCTGTCCCTAAACATGTGGACATATTTATTGAGCTAGTCTTTTGCTTGAGGACAAGCGAGGTCTAAGCTTGGGGGAGTTGATACGTCCATTTTGCATCATGTTTTCATGTTGATATTTATCGCTTCTTTGGCTGTTATTTCACTTCACGGTACTATTCTTATGCCTTTTCTCTCTTATTTTGCAAGGTTTACATGAAGACGGAGAATACCGGCAACTGGAATTCTGGCCTGAAAGTGGAGCAAAGTTGAGATACCTATTCTGCGCAACTCCAAACGCCATGAAAATCAACGGGGATTTTTTCCCGATTTATCAAAAATACTGGGCCGAAGAAGTGCCAGAGGGGCGCCAGGGGGTGGCCACAAGCCCGCACGGCGCGGCCACCCCCCAGGCCGCGCCATGGGGGCTTGTGGGCACCCTGCTGGCCCACTTGCCCCCCTCTTTTGCTATATGGAGGGTTTCGTCCAGGAAAAAAACACAGAGGAGCTTTTTCGTGGTTTCGCCGCCGCCACGAGGCGGAACTTGAGCAGAACCAATTTAGAGCTCCGGCAGGACGATCCTGCCGGGGAAACTTCCCTCCCGGAGGGGGAAATCGTCGCCATCGTCATCACCAACACTCCTCTCATCGGAGGGGACTCGTCACCATCAACATCTTCCTCAGCACCATCTCATCTCCAAACCCTTGTTCATCTCTTGTAACCAATCTCTGTCTCGCAACTCCGATTGGTACTTGTAAGGTTGCTAGTAGTGTTGATTACTCTTTGTAGTTGATGCTAGTTGGATTATTTGGTGGAAGATTTTATGTTCAGATCCTTGATGCTACTCATTACCCCTCTGATCATGATTATGATTATGCTTTGTGAGTAGTTACTTTTGTTCCTGAGGACATGGGATAAGTCATGCTAATAGTAGTCATGTGAATTTGGTATTCGTTCGGTATTTTGATATGTTGTATGTTATTTTTCCTCTAGTGGTGTTATGTGAACGTCAACTACATAACACTTCACCATTATTTGGGCCTAGAGGAAGGCATTGGGAAGTAGTAAGTAGATGATGGGTTGCTAGAGTGACAGAAGCTTAAACCCTAGTTTATGCGTTGCTTCGTAAGGGGCTGATTTGGATCCACTAGTTTAATGCTATGGTTAGACTTTGTCTTAATTCTTCTTTCGTAGTTGCGGATGCTTGCGAGAGGGGTTAATCATAAGTGGGATGCTTGTCCAAGTAAGGGCAGTACCCAAGCACTGGTCCACCCACATATCAAACTATCAAAGTAACAAACGTGAATCATATGAATATGATGAAACTAGCATGACAGAAATTCCCATGTGTCCTCGGGAGCGTTTTTCCTCCTATAAGACTTTGTTCAGGCTTGTCCCTTGCTACCAAAGGGATTGAGCCACTTTGCTGCACCGTTGCTACTTTTTTTACTTGTTGCTTGCTGCGAATCATCTCACCACACAATCACTTGTTACTGACAATTTCAGTGCGTGCAGATTTTTCCTTGCTGAAAACCACTTGTCAAATCCTTCTGCTCCTCATTGGGTTTGACACTCTTACTTATCGAAAGGACTACGATTGATCCCCTATACTTGTGGGTCATTGATACGTCTCAAACGTATCTATAATTTTTTATGGTTTCATGATGTTATCTTGTCAACTTTGGATGTTTTGTATACCTTTTATATCTTTTTTGGGACTAACTTATTAATTCAGTGCCAAGTGTCAGTTCCTGTTTTTTCTGTGTTTTCGACTCTTTTCATATCTGATTTTGGAACGGAGTCCAAATGGAATAAAATCCCCGAAATAAAATTTTACAGAACGGAAGAAGATCGAAGGACTTGAGGGCCAAGGCAGGGGGGCCACAGGGAGCCCACAAACCCTGTTGCCGCGGCCAGGGGGCCCGCGGCAACCAGGCTTGTGGCCTCCCTGGCGCTCCCCTACCCTAGCTCTTTGGCCTATATATTCCCTAAAATTGCAGAAAAAATCAGGGCATCCACGAAAACACTTTTCCGCCACCGCAAGCTTCCGTTTCCACGAGATCTCGTCTGGAGACCCTTCCCGGTGCCCTGCCGGAGGGGACTTTGGAGTTGGAGGGCTTCTACATCAACATCATCGCCTCTCCAATGACTCGTGAGTAGTCCACTTCAGACCTACGGGTCCGTAGTTAGTAGCTAGATGGCTTCTTCTCTCTCTTGGATCTTCAATACAAAGTTCTACATGATCTTCATGGAGATCTATCCGATGTAATCCTCTTTGGCGGTGTGTTTGTCGAGATCCGATGAATTGTGGATTTGTGATCAGATTATCTATGAATTACATTTGAGTCTTTGCTAATTTCTTATATGCATGATTTGATATCCTTGTAAGTCTCTCCGAGTCTTGGGTTTTGTTTGGCCAACTAGATCTATGATTCTTGCAATGGGAGAAGTGCTTGGTTTTGGGTTCATACCGTATGGTGACCTTTCCTAGTGACAGAAGGGACAACAAGGCACACATCGTGTTGTTGACATCAAGGGTAACAAGATGGGATTTCATCATAGATATGAGATTGTCCATCTACATCATGTCATCTTGCTTAAGGCATTACTCTGTCTTTTGAACTTAATACACTAGATGCATGCTGGATAGCGGTCGACGTGTGGAGTAATAGTAGTAGATGCAGAAAGTATCGGTCTACTTGTTTTGGACGTGATGCCTATAGATATAAGCATTGCCATAGATAACGTCACGACTTTGCGCGGTTCTATCAATTGCTCGACAGTAATTCGTTCACCCACCGTCTACTTGCTTTCATGAGAGAAGCCACTAGTGAACACTATGCCCCCCCGGTCTATTCACAACTATCGTCTCCACTTTCACTTTTACTTTGCTTTGTTTACTTTTTGCTTTCAGTTCTCACTTTGCAAACAATCTATAAGGGATTAATAACCCCTTCATAGCGTTGGGTGCAAGCTCTTTGTGTTTGTGCAGGTACTTGTGACTTGACGCGATCCTCCCCACTGGATCGATACCTTGGTTCTCAAACTGAGGGAAATACTTACCGTTGCTGTGCTACATCACCCTTTCCTCTTCAAGGGAACACCAACGCAAGGCTCCAAGGTCGCGGGGAAATCCTTTGCATATTTGCCAAGGAAGTCCCTATAGGCGTAGCCCGTAGCAGCAGGATTCCTGGCGCCGTTGCTAGGGAAGGTCTGTTGTCGCAGTAGCAGTCATCACCCCTCTCGGCTACGGACTCGCTACTCGGGGGCTTGGGGTTGCCAATTTCTACCTTCATCCTGGTTCAGAAGCCAGTCAAGTCGGTATCAACGAGGAAGAAGCATGAATTGCCGCCTGGGTTTACTCCTAGGCGCTGCGAGCGTCTATGCAAGATCGGCTTTGGGGCGAGTCTCGGGCCGGTGGAGCGGCACAGACTGTGCTGCTACGCAAGATGGGGGTCATTCAGCCTGAAGAGCGACTCTCAGAACATGCGTTGGTTGAGTATCTCATGCTATTCGGCAAACCTCTCATCCCCATCATGTCAAGGTCGTCATGGCGCTATTTGTGCAAGGGGAGGATCTGTTTGTTGAGCCGGACCAGGCTGGTGAGGGTGCTCTGTTGCTGCTGGATCAGGTGAAGCCTTGCGGGGCGTGACTTTTGGCGTCTGCTTCCTGAGGGTGCTTTGTCAGCTCTCCATGTCGCTACGCCTGCTAGTATGGAATGTCCAGGGTCTTAATAACCCGGCTAGGCGGAGTTCAGTCAAGATGTTTGTGCAACCCTATGATGTCTCGTTTGTGTGCCTGCAAGAATCTAAATTAGCTTGAGTGGATCTGCTTCTTATCAGCTAGTGTCTTCGTCTTGCCTTTGATGGGTTTGATTTTCTGCCGGTTGATGGTACGAGAGGTGGAATTCTTTTGGCATGGCGCTCGGACAAATTATGTTGCTCATTGGTACACAAAGGGGAATTCTCCATCACCGTCAGGGTGACCTCTGTGAGCGATGGCAAGACCTGGAGGGTTACATCTCTCTATGGACCATAGGGTCGGGCTGAGAAGCTGCGCTTTCTCGAGGAGTTGGTCGCTCTGGGCAGTCTTGAGGTTTCGCCTTGGATCATTTGTGCAGACTTCAATATCGTGAGGAATGCGGAGGAAAGAAGTAGTGGACGAGCTGACCGTGGGGTTATGAACAAGTTCACGCATACTACCAATGTGTTGGGCATGTTGGACATGTCGTTGAGGGGCCGGAAGTATACTTGGTATAATGAGCAGCGGAACCCCATTTTGGTTAGGTTGGACATGGTGTTTCACAATGATGCTTGGGAGGACACGGTTCCGATCAGCGACATCTCGGCTCTGAGTTCCAACATTTCAGATCATTACCCTCTCCTGTTGTCATGCTCTGAGGCGAGACCTAGGGCCTCCCGCTTCCGCTTTGAGAACTTCTGGTGCAAATTGCCTAGTTTCATGGATGTGGTCGGCAACGCATGGGACATGGAAGTTCTGTGTTCCGATCCGATTTTCGTCTTCAATACCAAGCTGGGGCGTACTGCTAAGGCGCTGAGGAGCTGGGGTCAAAGGAGCCAGAGTAAACTCGCTCTGCAATTTCATATTGCTAATGAGGTTATCTTGCGCCTGGATGAGGCTAGAGAGCGTCGCCCTCTCTTGGAGCGGGAGCAAGCCCTTCCGGTGCTTCTAAAAGGAAAGTGCCTTGCCTTCTCTTCCTTGGAGAGGGTCAGGCTGAGGCAGCACAAGAAAGTTAGGGACCTGAAGGAGGGGGATGCGAACACGAAGTACTTCCATATGTAGGCGAACGCTCGGCGCCGCAAGGGTTTGAGTCCAATGCTGCGGGATTACGTTCATTGTGTTGCAGATCCGGCTGCCAAAGTGGAGCTAGCCCGTGATTTCTACCGTAGACTGATGGGTGAGGCGCCTTCCTGCTTGCGGCCATTAACTTGGGTGCTCTTGATCTGTCGGCTCTCTCCCCGGAAGCGGCCACTTGCTTGGAGGCGCCTTTTAGTGAGGATGAAGTATGTCGGGTGATTATGGATATGCCATCTGACCATGCGCTTGGCCCGGACGGTTTCTCCGGGTTGTTCTTCAAAATCTGTTGGAATATAGTGAAAGTTGACCTGCTTCGGGTGTTTCACACAGTGCATGCTGGGAGGTTTGGTTCCTTTGATTGCCTTGTTTCGTCTGTGATCACTCTGCTCCCGAAGAAGGCGGATGCCGTTGATTTGTCACACTTCAGGCCCATTAATCTCATCCATTCGGCTGCCAAGATCTTAACCAAATCCCTCTCAGGTAGGCCGCCCCCTTGTGCCCAGTATGATCTCTAAGGCTTAGTGCGCCTTTGTGTCTGCTAGAAATATCCACGAGAATTTCAAGTTGGCTAAGAATGCGGCCAAATGGTTGCATGGAAGAAAAACCTATGCGGTCTTGATGAAAATTAACATTTCCAAGGCCTTCGACACCCTGTCCTCGAAATTTTTGCTTGAGATTCTCATGAGAAGGGGCTTTGGACGTCGGTGGTGCTCGTGGATATGTGGGATCATGGCTTCGGCCTCCTGGAAGGTGATGATCAATGGTCAGCAGTCTGAGGCCTTCCCCCTCGCCTGTGGTGTGTGCCAGGGGGACCCGCTGTCGCCGACTCTCTTCATCTTGGCGATGGATGTATTGCAGGTGATGTCATCTTGGGCTACCAGCAACCGGCTGCTGTCAGATATCGGGTTCAGCCCCGGAGTTCCGAGGACGTATATGTTCGTGGATGATGCAGTGGTGTTCTTCAGGTCGTTTCCCACGGATCTTCAAGTTATTTCCTCCCTGCTCGTCCTGTTTGGGGATGGCTCTGGCCTATGTGTGAACCTCAACAAGTTCTCTATAACTTGCATTCATTGTGACGACAACTTAGCGGGCAGTGCGGTGGCATTTTTCTTGTGCAAGCTCCAACCATTTCCGCTACAGTACCTGAGGATTCCTCTATCCATTTATCGGCTCCAGCGTCACCACCTTGAGCCCCTCATTGACAAGTTCTCCGGGAAGATGAAAGGATGGAAGCCAAAGGTGTTGGCGGTCGCCAGGAGGTTAACCTTGACCAAATCGGTTCTTATGGCCTTGCCGGTGCATTTCATGGTGGTGCTGCAACTCCCCAAGTGGGCTATATCAAGATGATTGATCGTAGGTGTCGGAGCTTCTTTTGGATGGGCGAGGACAACATCAACGGAGGTCACTGCCTGCTTCCTTGGTCTCAGGTGTGCATGCCGATACAATATGGTGGGCTTGGGGTGCTGAATTTGAGCTGGTTTGGCGATGCGATGAGGTGCAAATGGATTTTTGCTCGTTGGGGTTCTGCGGATCTCCCATGGCAATGCTTTCCGGACCCACCAGATGCTTCGGCTTCCAAGTTATTCATGGGCGGTTCGTGTGTTCAGCTCGGTGATGGTACGAAGGCTATGTTCTGGATTGATAATTGGCTCTCGGGAGGATGTTCGATCGCTGTGCTGGCTCCAGACCTCTTCTCCTTTGTGCATCGACGGAACAAGGCGGTTGCTCAGGCCTTGCATGGACGTTCCTGGGTTAGGGACATTACTGGCGATCTCTCTGTACAAGCGATTGCCCAATACCTAAGGATTTGGGACATGGTGGAATCGGTAACACTCAGGGAAGAAGAACAAGACACCATCTGTTGAAAGATATCCAGGGACAGGTTGTTTTCCATGAGCTCCGCTTACCAAATGTTCTTCATGGCCAAGGTACATTTTCCCTCCCACCGTGCAATCTGGAAGAGCAAAGCAACGTCGCGATGTAAGTTCTTCATGTGGCTGGTGGTCTATCGCAAGTGCCTCACGACAGACAACCTCCGGTGGCGGGGCTGGCCATGGGATCCCTTATGCTCACTTTGCCACGTAGAGTCGGAGGACTGTGATCATCTCTTCATCCTTTGCCAGTTTTCATGTGAGGTATGGGGTAGGCTCAAAGCATGGTCAGGTGTGGACTTCCCTATCACAGGCTCTACCGAGGAGTGGTGGTTGTATGCCAGGGATAAGGTGCACAAGACTGCTAGGAGGAACTTCGACATGGTGGTTATTCTGGTGCAGTGGAAGCTTTGGAAGGAGCGCAACGCCAGGATTTTTGACAAAAAATTTCCTCGGCTGCCCAGGTCTTCCAGTCAATCGAGGAGGATATTATCTCCTGGAAATCGGCCGGTTTGATAACCGATCTTGTTTAACAGCTGGTTGTTCCACTTTTGAGGTTTTCTCCTATAGTACTCGGTCTAGATCGCATAGAATGTAAAACCTTGTAACAGCTATGTTCCTTTCTAAGAAAATATGGCTGCGACCCTTCGAGGGTTCTTCCCCTCGTCCTTGGCGCGATGACATGGTCCACGTATTAATAGAAATCTACGATCACGGTTGGCGGCCAATTTTCATGTACGTTTTCTTCATGTAGGTGAACTTTTCCTGTGGGTAATTGTCTCTCCACGCGTGATGCAGCTTTGTTCGTGACCAGAGATAATGAGAGGATCTCCCTCGTGCTAAAGACGACGAGTGGGAGCGCCCCCATGGCCAACGATGAAGAAAAGGACAAAAACATGAAGATATAAAGATCGCCGGAGTTTGGGGTCGGATGTCTATGTGGCTCGGGTTGGTCGCGGGAGGCAAGGAACACAACAGGGATGGCACCAACATGCAAACAACTCAGCAACAAATATTTGAGGAGTTGATTTTGGCTGCTCAATTGTCAAAGTGTTGGAACACTTATTAAATATTTGAGAAGTTGAAGATTTTATGAGTTCGGCTTTGTGTGGCTTGACCCCTCAAAAGATTGGTTATCTTTTGAGGAGTTACGCAATTTGAGGGATCGGCTAGAGTTGCCCTAAGCATGTTGATCATGAGACCAAGTTGCATTTTAGCTAGGTGATCGATGAGATCTCCTATGCATGCAATACTTGACTGATGGAAGGGTGGCGCTAGAATTTTGCATTGCCCTATGCAGGACGACCTTTGATCAATGTAGCACTGTAGCTACAATGTTTCGCTACAACGAAAAAATGAAAGTGGCCCTCACGCAACAGTTTGGGATGTGTTGGGCCTATCTCCACCACTGGACAAAGGGACGTGTGGCATCTGAAGACCTATATGTTGGAAGTTGTCAAAAACTCTAGAATCTCAGTCAATTTTTATTTTGACACCAATTATCCTATGTTTAGAAATTTTTCATATATATTACCCCATTTAGTGACAATTTCGTAAACTTTTACCCCTTTGAAGAGTCTTTTAGGTTGCGGATAGCTCCTTTAGTGGCTCTTTTCAAAGACAAAGTGCCACGAGAATTATGTCTAGTGAGATGCAGCACAGGGGGTGGATAAATATCGCAACTTAAGACGAAGAGAGCTCCCGAGCCGCTCTTGCGGGCGACAGGGGAAACCCTAAGTGCTGTTGGCCCGCTCCCTTCCTTACCATCTCTTGCCCTCACCATCGTCGGAGGGCCCCGCGGGGGAAAGACCGACCAACGTTGGCATCGACGGGGTGTCCTGTATTCCCTCCTTTGCTGCTCGCGGCGCGGGCGTGATGGCTTGACACTGACGTGTTGCTCGCGCGGGGCGGTGACCCACGTGGTTATGCCAGCGGTGCTGCTTCTCGGTGAAGCGGCGGCGGCTGCGCGTCCATTGACGGAGGTTGTGTGGTGACATTGTGCATGGTAGCGTGTCCTATGGATCTGTCGCAATGGCAGCATTCTGGTTGGTCTGGTTCTACGGACGGCAAGGTGGTGGCGGTGTTGGGGAATGTAGCATGGGAAACAAAAAAATTACTACGCACACGCAATAACTATCCATGGCGATGATCATCTACGAGAGGGGAGAGTGAATCTACATACCCTTGTAGATCGCTAAGCGGAAACGTATATAACGCGGTTGATGTAGTGGAACATCTTCGCGATTCAAATCGCAGCCCGTCCCGCGATTTCATCATGATCCGTCCCTCAATCCCATCACGATCCATCCCGATCTAGTGCCGAATGGACGACACCTCCGCGTTCAGCACACGTACAGCTCGATGACGACCCCTGCCTTCTCGATCCATCAAGAGAGGCGGGGAAAATAGATGAGTTCTCCAGCAGCATGACGATGCACCGGTGATTGTAGTGATCTATTCCTGCACGGCTTCGCCTAAGCAGCGCAGAAATCCGATCTAGAGGAAGAACTACAAACTAGAGGAGAGGGTAGCACGTGGATGAAATTGTGTTTCTCAAAAACCCTCAATACCTCTTGTATATATAGGAGGGGGGAGGGGAGGAGGCAACCGCAAACCCTCAAGGTTTGGCCGAAATTGGAGGTGGAGGAGTCCTACTCCAATCCTACTAGGAGTAGGATTCCTCCTTTCCACTTGGAAACCCTTTCCACCTTTCCACCTTTGGGTTTTTGCCTCTCAAACCTCATGGGCCTTAGTGGGAGCTTATGTCAGACCACTAGGGGTTGCTTTGTATCCTCTCACAGCCCATAAGGCCCCTCGGAGCGAGACACCCCTCCCGATGGTCCCCGGTACCCTCCGGGCACTCCCGGTACACTACCGATGGGCCCGAAACTTTTCCGGTGACCAAAACAGGACTTTCTATATATCAATATTTACCTCCGGACCATTCCAGAGCTCCTCGTGACGTTCGGGATCTCAACCAGGACTCCGAACAACTTTTGGTTACCAACACCTATAACTCAACTATACTGAAACGTCATCGAACCTTAAGTGTGCAGACCCTGCGGGTACGTGAACTATGCAGACATGACCTAAGATATTCTCTGGTCAATAACCAATAGCGGGACCTGGATGTCCATATTGGCTCCTACATATTCTACGAAGATCTCTATCGGTTGAACCTCTATTTCAACGATTCAGTTAATCCAGTATGTTGTTCCTTTTGTCCTTTGGTATGTTACTTGCCCGGGATTCGATCGTGGTATCTCCATACCTAGTTCAATCTCGTTACCGGCAAGTCTCTTTACTCGTTCTGTAATACAAGATACCGTGACTAACTCCTTAGTCACATTGCTTGCAAGGCTTGTTGTGATGTTGTATTACCGAGTGGGCCCCGAGATACCTCTCCGTCACATGGAGTGACAAATCCCAGTCTTGATCCATGCCAACCCAACAGACACCTTTGGAGATACCTGTAGAACACCTTCATAGTCACCCAGTAACGTTGTGACGTTTGATACACACAAGGTATTCCTCCGGTGTCCGGGAGTTGCATGATCTCATGGTCATAGGAACAGATACATTGACATGCAGAAAAACAGTAGCAATAAACAGACACGATCATATGCTACGTTTATAGTTTGGGTCTTGTCCATCACATCATTCTCCTCATGATGTGATCCCGTTATCAAGTGATAACACTTGCCTATGGCCAGGAAACCTTGACCATCTTTGATCAACGAGCTAGTCAACTAGAGACTCACTAGGGACAGTGTGTTGTCTATGTATCCACACATGTATTTGAGTTTCCAATCAATACAATTCTAGCATGGATAATTAACGATTATCATGAACAAGGAAATATAATAATAACCAATTTATTATTGCCTCTAGGGCATATTTCCAACAGTCTCCCACTTGCACTAGAGTCAATAATCTAGTTCACATCAGTGTGTGATTGTAATGAATCTAACACCCATACAGTTCTGGGGTTCGATCATGTCTTGCTTGTGATAGAGGTTTTTCGTCAAAGGATCTGAACCTTTTAGCTCCGTGTGCGCTTTAGAAATCTCTATGTCATCCTATAGATGCTGCTACTATCTGCCATTTGGAACTATTCCAAATGACTGCTCCACTATAAGAATCCGGTTTACTACTCAGAGTTATTCGGGTTAGTATCAAAGCTTGCATCGACGTAACCCTTTACGACGAACTCTTTAATCACCTCCATAATCGAGAAAAATTCCTTAGTCCACTAGTTACTAATGATAACTTTGACCGTTATTCGATGATTCAATCCTGGATCACCCTTTGTACCCCTTGACAGACTCATGGCAAGGCACACATCAGGTGCGGTACACACCATGGCATACTTTAGGGCCTACGACTAAGGCATAGGGGACGACCTTCATCCTTTCTCTTTCTTCTGTCGTGGTCGGGCTTTGAGTCTTACTCAAATTCACACCTTACAACACAGCCAAGAACTCCTTCTTTGCTGATCTATTTTGAACTCCTTCAAAAACTTGTCAAGGCATGCATTTCATTAAAAGTTCTATTTAGCATTTTTGATCTACCTCTATAGATCTTGATGCTCAATGTTCAATTAGCTCTATCCAGGTTTTCCTTTGAAAAACTCCTTTCAAACAACCCTTTATGCTTTCCAGAAATTCTACATTACTTCCGATCAACAATAGGTCAACCACATATACTTATCTGAAATTCGATAGTGCTCCCAATCACTTCTTTGGAAATACAAGTTTCGCATAAACCTTGTATAAACCCAAAAGCTTTGATCATCTCATCAAAGCATTATTCCAACTCTGAGATGATTGCACCAGTCCATTGAAGGATTGCTGGAGCTCGCATACTTGTTAGCATCCATAGGATCGACAAAACCTTCTGGTTGTATCACATACAACCTTTCCTCATGGAAACCGTCGAGGAAATATTGTTTTTACATCCTATGTGCAATATTTCATAAATAATGCAACAACTGCGAACACAATTCCAACAGAGTTTTAGCATCGCTACGAGTGAGAAAGTCTCATCATAGTCAACCCTTTGAACTTGTCGGAAATATCTTTGCGAAAAATCGAGCTTTTCTTAATGGCGGTTGTTCACCATTATCGTCTGCCTTCCTTTTAAAGATCCATCTGTACTTAATAGTCTTACGACAATCAAGTAGTTCTTCCAAATTCTACACTTTGTTTTTATACACGGATCCTCTCTCGGATTTCATGGCCTCCAGCCATTTGCCGGAATCCGGGCCCACCATCGCTTCTCCATAACTCGTAGGTTCATTGTTGTTCAACAACATGACCTCCAAGACAGGGTTACCATATAACTCTGTAGTAGTACGCGACCTTGTCGACCTACGAGGTTTGTAGTAACTTGATCCGAAGCTTAATGATCACTATCATCAGTTTCCACTTCAATTGGCGTAGGCGCCACAGGAACAACTTCCTGCACCCTGCTACACACCGTTTGAAGTGACGGTTCAATAACCTCATCAAGTTCCACCACCCTCCCACTCAATTCTTTCGAGAGAAACATTTCCTCGAGAAAAGACCCGTTTCTAGAAATGAACACTTTGCTTCCGGATCTGAGATAGGAGGTATACCCAACTGTTTTGGGTGTCCTATGAAGATGTATTTATCCGCTTTGGGTTCGAGCTTATCATGCTGAAAATTTTCTACATAAGCAACACAACCCCAAACATTTAAGAAACGACAGCTTAGGTTTCTCCAAACCATAGTTCATACGGTGTCATATGAACGGAAATACGTGGTGCCCTATTTAAAGTGAACGCGGTTGTCTCTAATGCATAACCCATAAACGATAGTGGTAATTTGATAAGAGACATCATAGTATGCACCATATCAAATAGGGCGCGGCTATGACGTTCGGAAACACCATCACACTATGGTGTTCTAGGTGGCATGAGATGTGAAACAACTTTCACATTTGTCTTAATTGTGGACCAAACTCACAACTTAGATATTCATCTCTATGATTATATCGTAGACATGTTACCCTCTTGTCACAACGATCTTCAACTTCACTCTGAAACTACTTGAAGCTTTCAATAATTCAGACGTGTGTTTCATCAAGCAAATACACTAGTATCTACTCAAATCATCTCTGAAGTAAGAACATAACGATATCCATTGCGTGCCTCAGCACTCATTGGATTGCATACATCCAAATGTATTACTTCCAATAAGTTACTTTCTAGTTCCATCTCACTGGAAAACGAGGCCTTCGGTCATCTTGCCCATGTGGTATGATTTGCATGTCTCAAGTGATTCAATATCAAGTGAGTCCAAACGATCCATCTGCATGGAGTTTCTTCATGCGTTTATACCAATAGGTATGGGTTGCATGTCTCAGCCGTTTCACAAATGAGTGAGTACAAAGATCGATCAGCATCGAGCTTCTTCATGCATTTTATACCAACATGACTCAAGCGGCAGTGCCACAAGTAAGTGGTATTATCATTACTACTTTGTATATTTTGGTATCAATATTATGAACATGTGTAGATCTACGATCGAGATTCAATAAACCATTGAAGGTATTTATTCAAGCAAATAGAATAAACACTATTCTCTTTAAATGAATAATCGTATTGCAATAAACACAATTTAATGATGTTCATGCTCAACGCAAACACCAAATAACAATTATTTAGGTTTAACACTAATCCCGATGGTAGAGGGAGCGTGCGATGTTTGATCACATCAACCTTAGAATTACTTCCAACACAGATCGTCACCTCATCCTTGCTAGTATCCATTTAATCCGTAGCTATAATTTCGAGTTACTAACACTTAGCAACTGAACCGTTATCTAGTACCCTGGTGCTACTAGGAGTACTAGTAAGGTACACATCAATATCAGGTATATCCAATATACTTTTGTCGACTTTGCCAGCCTTTTCATCTACCAAGTATCTAGGGTAGTTCCGCCTCAGTGACCGTTCCCCTCATAACAGAAGCACTTAGTCTTGGGTTTGGGTTCAACCTTGGGTTTCTTCACTAGAGCAGCAACTGGTTTGCCGTTTCATGAAGTATCCCTTCTTGCCCTTGCCCTTCTTGAAACTAGTGGTTTTACTAACCATCAACAATTGATGCTCCTATTTGATTTCTAACTTTGCGATGTCAAACATTGTGAATAGCTTAAGTATCATCATATCTATCCTTGATATGTTATGGTTCATCACGAAGCTCTAGTAGCTTGGTGGCAGTGACTTTGTAGAACCATCACTATATCATCTGGAAGATTAACTCCCACTTGATTCAAGCGATTGTAGCACTCAGACAATCTGAGCACATGCTCAACAATTGAGCTTTTCTCCCTTACTTTGTAGACAAAGAATATTTTCAGAGGTCTCATACCTCTCAACAAGGGCACGAGCATGAATCCCAATTTCATCTCTTGGAACATCTCGCATGTTCCGTGACGTTCAAAACGTCTTCGGTGCTTCAATTCTAAGCCGTTTAAGCATTACACACTGAACTATCATGTAGTCATCAAAAAACGTGTATGTCAGATGTTCGCAACATCCACAGACGATGCTCGAGGTTCAGCACACCTAGCTATGCATAAAGGACATAAGCCTTCTGCGCAGCAATGAGGACAATCATCAATTTACGGACCGAGTCCGCATAATTGCTACTATCATCTTTCAACTAATTTTTCTCTAGGAACATATCAAAAACAGTAGAGCTACAACGCAAGCTACAACATAATTTGCAAAGACCTTTTGACTATGTTCATGATAATTGAGTTTAGCTAATCATATTACTAATAACTCCCACCCAAATAGACATCCCTCAAGTCATTCGAGTGGCGCATGATCCAAATCCACTAACTCAAGTCCGATCATCACGTGAGTTGAGTATAGTTTCAGTGGTGAACATCTCCATGTTGATCATATCAAGTATATGATTCATGCTCGACCTTTCGGTCTCGTGTGTTCCGAGGCCATGTCTGTACATGCTAGGCTCGTCAAGTTTAACCCGAGTGTTCCGTGTGTGCAACTGTTTTTGTTGGAAATATGCCCTAGAGGCAATAATAAATTAGTTATTATTATATTTCTTTGTTCATGATAACCGTTTATTATCCATGCTATAATTGTATTGATTGGAAACACAAATACATGTGTGGATACATAGACAAAACACTGTCCCTATTAAGCCTCTAGTTGACTAGCTCGTTGATCAAAGATGGTCAAGGTTTCCTGACCATAGACAAGTGCAGTCACTTGATAACGGGAACACATCATTAGGAGAATCGTGTGATGGACAAGACCCAAATTATAAACATAGCATGCGATCGTGTCATTTTGTTGCTATTGTTTTCTGCGTGTCAAGTATTCATTCCTATGGCCATGAGATCATGTAACTCACTCACACCGGAGGAATACCTTGTGTGTATGAAACGTCACAACATTACTGGTTGACTATAAAGGTGCTCTACAGGTATCTCCGAAGGTGTCCGTTGAGTTAGCATGGATAAGGACTAGGATATGTCACTCCGTGTGATGGAGAGGTATCTCGGGGGCCCACTCGGTAATACAACATCAGATACAAGCCTTGCAAGCAATGTGACTCAAGTGTAAGTCACGGGATCTTGTATTACAAAACGAGTAAAGAGACTTGCCGGTAACGAGATTGAAATAGGTATAGGGATACCGACGATCAAATCTCGGGCAAGTAACATACCGAAGGACAAAGGGAATGATATACGGGATTATATGAATCCTTGGCACAGAGGTTCAACCGATAAGATCTTCGTAGAATATGTAGGATCCAATATGGGCATCCAGGTCCCGCTATTGGATATTGACCGAGGAGTGTCTCGGGTCATGTCTACATAGTTCTTGAACCCGCAGGGTCTGCACACTTAAGGTTCGATGATGTTTTAGTATACTTGAGTTATATGTGTTGGTGACCGAAGGTTGTTCAGATTCCCGGATGAGATCACAGACGTCACGAGGGTTTCTGAAGTGGTCCGGAAACGAAGATTGATATATAGGATGGTTTCATTTGGTCACCGGAAAGATTTCGGGCATTACCGGCAATGTACCGGGAGTGACGAATGGGTTCCGGGTATTCACCGGGAGGGGCCCACCCACCCCCTAGGGTGGCGCACCAGCCCTTAGTGGGCTGGTGAGGCCAGCCCAAGAGGGCTATGGCGCCACAAGAGAAAAATACCAAAGGAAAAAAGAAAAACAAGGAAAGAGGGAGGTGGGAAGGAAGGAGTGGACTCCTTCCCCCAAACCGAATTGGGGTGGGAGTCCACCTCCTCCTCCTTGGTCGGCTCCCTTGAGGATCCCTTGAGCCTCAAGGATAGTCCCTCCCCTCCTCCTATATATATTGGTGGTTTTAGGGTTTTTTGAGACACAACTTTGCCACGTGCAACTCAAACCTATACCACGTAGTTCTTCCTCTAGATCGGATTTCTCCGGAGCTCGGGCGGAGCCCTGCAGGGATAGATCATCACCACCACCGGCGCGCCGTCACGCTGCCAAAGAACTCATCTACTTCTCCGTCTCTCTTGCTGGATCAAGAAGGCCGAGATCGTCATCGAGCTGTACGTGTGCTGAACGCGGAGATGTCGTCCGTTCGGCACTAGATCGGAACGGGTCGTGGGTCGGATCATGGGACGACGGTGATTTGAATCATGAAGCTGTACCACTACATCAAGCACGTTTATTAACACTTCCCGCTTAGAGATCTACAAGGGTATGTGGATCTAATCTCCTCTCGTAGATGAAGATCACCATGATAGGTCTTCGTGTGTGTAGGAAATTTTTTGTTTCCCATGCAACGTTCCCCAACAGTGGCATCATGAGCTAGGTTCATGCGTAGATGTTATCTCGAGTAGAACACAAAAGGTTTTGTGGGCGTTGATGTTCAATTTTCTGCCCTCCTTAGTATTTTCTCGATTCGACGGTATTGTTGGATTGAAGCGGCCCGAACCGACATTACTCATACGCTTACGAGAGACTGGTTTCATCGACTAACATGCAACACGTTGCATAAAAATGACTGGCGGGTGTCGGTTTCTTCGACTTTAGTTGAATTGGATTTGACCGAGGCGGTCCTTGGAGAGAGGTTAAATATGAAATTGCACATCTCCGTTGTGGTTTTTACGTAATTAAGATGCGATCATACTGGATACCCATAGCAACCATATAAAACATGCAACAACAAATTAGAGGACGTCTAACTTGTTTTTGCAGGGTATGCTTGTGATATGATATGGCCAAAGACATGATGTGATATATTGGATGTATGAGATGATCATTTTGTAATAGTTAATATCAACTTGCACGTCGATGCTACGGCAACTGGCAGGAGACATAGGGTTGTCTTTCAACTAACGCTTGTGTTTGCAGATGTGTTTACTATATCGCTAGGTTGTAGCTTTAGTAGTAATAGAATAGATAGCACGACAACCTCGATGGCGGCACGATGATGGAGATCATGGTGTGGCGCCGGTGACAAGAAGATCATGCCGGTGCTTTGGCGATGGAGATCAAGAAGCACAAGATCATGGCCATATCATGTCACTTATGAATTGCATGTGATGGTAATCCTCTTATGCACCTTATTTTGCTTATAACGACGGTAGCATTATAAGGTCATCCCTCACTAAAATTTCAAGATGAAATTGTGTTCTCTCCGATTGTGCACCGTTGCGTCAATTCGTCGTATCGAGACACCACGTGATGATCAGGTGTGATAGACTCAACGTTGACATACAATGGGTGCAAAACAGTTGCACACGCGGAACACACGGGTTAAAATTGACGAGCCTAGCATGTGCATACATGGCCTCGGAACAAAAGAGATCGAAAGGTCGAGCATGAATCGTATAGTTGATATGATTAGCATAGAGATGTTTACCACTCAAACTATACTCAACTCACGTGATGATCGGACTTGAGTTAGTGGATTTGGATCATGCATCACTCAAATGACTAGAGGGATGCATTTTTTCATTGGAAGTTCTTAAGTAATATGATTAATTTAACTAATTATAATGAACATAGTTAAAATGTCTTTGCGAATTATGATGTAGCTTGCGCTAAAGCTCTACTATTTTTATATGTTCCCAGAGAAAATTTAGTTGAAAGATGATAGTAGCAACTTTGCGGACTAAGTCCGTAAAACTAAGGATTGTCCTCATTGCTGCGCAGAAGGCTTATGTCCTTAATGCACCACTCGGTGTGCTGCACCTTGAGCGTCGTTTGTGGACGTTGTGAACATCTGACATACATGTTTTTGATGACTACGTGATAGTTCAGTGCGTAATACTTAATGGCTTAGAAGCAAGGCGTCGAAGACGTTTTGAAACGTCGCGGAACATAAGATATGTTCTAAGAGATGAAATTGAGATTTCATGCTCGTGCCCTTGTTGAGAGGTATGAGACCTCCGACAAGATTCTTTGTCTATAAAGTAAAGGAGAAAAGCTCAATCGTTGAGCATGTGCTCAGATTGTCTGAGTACAACAATCGCTTGAATCAAGTGGGAGTTAATCTTCGAGATGAGATAGTGATGGTTCTCCAAAAGCCACTGCCACCAAGTTGCTAGAGCTTCATGATGAACTGTAACATATCAAGGATAGATATCATGATCCTTGAGCAATTCACAATTTTTGACACTGCGAAAGTAGAAGTCAAGAAGGAGCATCAATTGTTGATGGTTAGTAAAACCACTAGTTTCAAGAAGGGCAAGGGCTAGAAGGGATAATTCATGAAACGGCAAACCAGTTGCTGCTCTAATGAAGAAACCGAAGATTGAACCCAAACCCGAGACTAAGTGCTTTTGTTATGAGGGGAACGGTCACTGAGGCGGAGCTACCCTAGATACTTGGTAGATGAGAAGGCTGGCAAAGTCGACAGAGGTATATTTGATATACATGATATTGATGTGTACTTTACTAGTACTCCTAGTAGCACGAGGGTATTAGATACCGCTTCGGTTACTATGTGATTAGTAACTCAAAATAAAAGCTACGGAATAAACGGAGACTAGCTAAAGGCGAGGTGACGATACGTGTTGGAAGTGTTTCCAAGGTTGATGTGATCAAAACATCGCACGCTCGCTCTACCATCTGGATTGGTGTTAAACCTAAATAATTGTTATTTGGTGTTTGCGTTGAGCATGAACATGATTGGATCATGTTTATTACAATACGATTATTCATTTAAAGAGAATAATGGTTATTCTATTTGCTTGAATAATTACCTTCAATGGTTTATTGAATCTCGATCGTAGTGCCACACATGTTCATAATATTGGTGCTAAAAGATACAAAGTAATAATGGTAGTACCACTTACTTGTGGCACTGCCACTTGAGTCATGTTTGTGTAAAATGCATGAAGTAGCTCCATGCTCATGGATCTTTGTACTCACTCATTTTTGAAACATTTGACACATGCAAACATATCAGATAGTATAAACGCATGAAGAAACTCCATGCAGATGGATCGTTTGGACTCACTTGATTTTAAATCACTTGGGACATGCAAAACATACCACATGGGACAATATAGTAACTTGTTGGAAGTAATACATTTTTTATGTGTGCAATCCAATGAGTGTTGAGGCACGCAGTGTATATCGTTATGTTCTTACTTTACTGACGACTTGAGTAGATACACGAGTATTTACTTGATGAATCACAAGTCTGAAATATTGAAAGTTCAAGGCTATTTCAAAGTGAAAGATCATCATGACAAGAGGATAAATTGTTTATGATATGATCATAGAAATGAATATCTGAGTTGCGAGTTTTGGTACACGGTTATGACAATGTGGAAATTGTTTCGCAAATCATGCGACTTAGAACACCATAGTGTGATGGTGTGTCCGAACGTCATAGTCGCGCCCTATTTGATATGGTATACTATGATGTTTCTTATTGAGTTACCACTATCGTTTATGGGTTATACATGAGAGACAACCACATTCACTTTAAATAGGGCACCGCGTATTTCCGTTGAGATGACACAGTATAGACTATTTTTTGGAGAAACCTAAGCTGTCGTTTCTTGAAAGTTTGGGGTTGCGACGCTTATGTGAAAAAGTTTCAGTCTGATAAGCTCGAACCAAAAGCGGATAAATGCATCTTCGTAAGATATCCAAAACAGTTGGATACATCTCTTAACTCAGATCCGGAAGCAAGGTGTTTGTTTCTAGATATGGGTCCTTTCTCGAGGAAAGGTTTCTCACGAAAGAATTGAGTGGGAGGGTGGTGGAACTTCATAAGGTTATTGAACCATCACTTCAACCAGTATGTACCAGGGCGCAGGAAGTTGTTCATGTGGCGCCTACACCAATTAAAGTGGAAAATGATGATGGTGATCATTAAGCTTCGGATCAAGTTACTACAAACCTCGTAGGTCGACAAGGTCGTGTCCTACTAACAGAGTGGTACTCTAACCCTGTCTTGGAGGCCATGTTGTTGAACAACAACGAACCTACGAGCTATGGAGAAGCGATGGTGTGCCCGGATTCCAGCAAATGGCTGGAGGCCATGAAATATGAGATAGGATCCATGTATGAAAACAAGGTGTAGACTTTGGAAGAACTACTTGATGGTCGTAAGACTATTAAGTAAAAATGGATCTTTAAAAGGAAGACAGACGATCATGGTGAAAAGTCACCATTAAGAAAAGCTCGACTTATCGCAAAGATGTTTCCGACAAGTTCAAAGAGTTGACTATGATGAGAGCTTCTCAGTCGTAGCGATGCTAAAAGTATGTTGGAATTGTGTTAGCAGTTGCTGCATTATTTATAAAATATTGCACATAGGATGTCAAAACATTGTTTCCTCGATGGTTTCCTTGAGGAAAGGTTGTATGTGATACAACCAGAAGGTTTTGTCGATCCTAAGGATGCTAACAAATATACAAGCTCCAACAATCCTTCTATGGACTGGTGCAAGCATCTCGGAGTTGGAATATATGCTTTGATGAGATGATCAAAGCGTTTGGGTTTGTACAAGGTTTATGAGAAACTTGTTTTTCCAGAGAAGTGAGTGGGAGCACTATAGAATTTCTGATAAGTATATGTAGTTGACATATTGTTGATCGGCAGTAATGTAGAATTTCTGTAAAGCACAAAGGGTTGTTTGAAAGGAGCTTTTCAAAGGAAGACTTGGATAGAGCTACTTGAAACATTGATCATCAAGATCTATAGAGATAGATCAAAATGCTAAATAGAACTTTCAATGAAATTCATGCCTTGATAGGTTTTTGATGGAGTTCAAAATAGATCGGCAAAGAAGGAGTTCTCGGCTGTGTTGTAAGGTGTGAATTTGAGTAAGACTCAAAGCCCGACCACGGATGAAGGTCGTCTTCTATGCCTTAGCCGTAGACTCTAAAGTATGCCATGCTATGTACCGCACCTGATGTGTGCCTTGCCATGAGTCTGTCAAGGGGTACAAAGAGTGATCCATGATTGAATCACTAAACAGCGGTCAAAGTTATCCTTAGTAACTAACGGACTAAGGAAGTTTTCTCTATCATGGAGGTGGTTAAAGAGTTCATCGTAAAGGGTTACGTCGATGCAAGCTTTGACACTAATCCGAATAACTCTGAGTAGTAAAACGGATTCGTATAGTAGAGTAGTCATTTGGAATATTTCCAAATAGCACGTAGTAGCAGCATCTATAGGATGACATAAAGACTTATAAAACACACTCGGATATGAAAGGTTCAGAACCGTTGATTAAAACCTCTCTCACAAGCAAGACGTGATCAAACCCCAGAACTGTATGGGTGTTGGATTCGTTAAAATCACATAGTGATGTGAACTAGATTATTGACTCTAGTGCAAGTGGGAGACTGTTGGAAATATGCCCTAGAGGCAATAATAAATTAGTTATAGTTTTATTTCTTTGTTCATGATAATTGTTTATTATCCATGCTATAATTGTATTGATTGGAAACACAAATACATGTGTGGATACATAGACAAAACACTGTCCCTTGTACGCCTCTAGTTGACTAGCTCGTTGATCAAAGATGGTCAAGGTTTCCTGACCATAGACAAGTGTTGTCACTTGATAACGGGATCACATCATTAGGAGAATTATGTGGTGGACAAGACCCAAATTATAAACGTAGCATGTGATCGTGTCATTTTGTTGCTATTGTTTTCTGCGTGTCAAGTATTCATTCCTATGACCATGAGATCATGTAACTCACTGAAAGCGGAGGAATACCTTGTGTGTATCAAACGTCACAATGTTACTCGGTGACTATAAAGGTGCTCTACAGGTATCTCCGAAGGTGTCCGTTGAGTTAGCATGAATCAAGACTGGGATTTGTCACTCCGTGTGACGGAGACGTATCTCGGGGCCCACTCGGTAATACAACATCACATACAAGCCTCGCAAGCAATGTGACTCAAGTGTAAATCACGGGATCTTGTATTACGGAACGAGTAAAGAGACTTGCCGGTAACGAGATTGAAATAGGTATAGGGATACCGACGATCAAATCTCGGGCAAGTAACATACCGAAGGACAAAGGGAATGATATACGGGATTATATGAATCCCTGGCACAGAGGTTCAACCGATAAGATCTTCGTAGAATATGTAGGATCCAATATGGACATCCAGGTCCCGCTTTCGGATATTGTCCGAGGAGTGTCTCGGGTCATGTCTACATAGTTCTCGAACCCGCATGGTCTGCACACTTAAGGTTCGATGATGTTTTAGTATAGTTGAGTTATATGTGTTGGTAACCTAAGGTTGTTCGGAGTCCCGAATGAGATGACGGACGTCATGAGGGTTTCCAGAATGGTCCGGAAACGAAGATTGATATATAGGATGGTTTCATTTGGTCACCGGAAAGATTTCGGGTATTACCGACAATGTACCGGGAGTGATGAATGGGTTCCGGGTATTCACCGGGAGGGGCCCACCCACCCGGGAGTGAGCCCAGTAACCCTAGGGTGGCGCACCAGCCCTTAGTGGGCTGGTGAGGCCAGCCCAAGAGGGCTATGGCCCCACAAGAGAAAAATACCAAAGGAAAAAGAAAAAAGGAAAGAGGGAGGTGGGAAGGAAGGAGTGGACTCCTTCCCCCAAACCGAATTAGGGTGGGAGTCCACCTCCTCCTCCTTGGCCGGCACCCTTGGGGCTCCCTTGAGCCTCAAGACTAGCCCCTCCCCTCCTCCTATATATATTGGTGGTTTTAGGGTTTTTTGAGACACAACTTTGCCACGTGCAACTCAAACCTATACCACGTAGTTCTTCCTCTAGATCGGATTTCTGCGAAGCTCGGGCGGAGCCCTGCAGGAGTAGGTCATCACCACCACCGGCACGCCGTCACGCTGCCGGAGAACTCATCTACTTCTCCGTCTCTCTTGTAGTATCAAGAAGGCTGAGATCGTCATCAAGCTGTACGTGTGCTGAACACGGAGGTGTCGTCCGTTCGGCACTAGATCGGAACGGATCATGGGACGGATCATGGGACGACGGTGATTTGAATCACGAAGTTGTACCACTACATCAACTGCGTTTCTTAACGCTTCCCGCTTAGCGATATACAAGGGTATGTGGATCTAATCTCCTCTCATAGAAGAACATCACCATGATAGGTCTTCGTGTGCGTAGGAAATTTTTTGTTTCCCATGCAACGTTCTCCAACAGTTTTGCACCCGTTGTATGTGAACGTTGAGTCTATCACACCTGATCATCATGTGGTGTATCAAATCGACGAACTGTCGCAATGGTGCACAGTCCGGGAGAACACAATTTTATCTTGAAATTTTAGTGAGGGGTCACCTTATAATGCTACCGTCGTTCTAAGCAAAATAAGGTGCATAAAAGGATTAACATCACATACAAATCATAAGTGACATGATATGGCCATGATCTTGTGCTTCTTGATCTCCATCACCAAAGCACCGGCATGACCTTCATCGTCACCGGTGCCACACCATGATCTCCATCATTGTGTCGCTATCGAGGTTGGCGTGCTATCTATGCTATTACTACTAAAGCTACTACCTAGCAATATAGTAAACGCATCTGCAAGCACAAATGTTAGTTTAAAGACAACCCTATGGCTCCCGCCGGTTGCCGTAGCATCGACGTGCAAGTCTATATTTAACTATTAGAACATGATCATCTCATACATCCAATATATAATATCATGTCTTTGGCCATATCACATGACATGATTACCCTGCAAAAACAAGTTAGACATCCTCTAATTTGTTGTTGCATGTTTTACGTGGCTGCTATGGGTAACTAGTATGATCACATCTTACTTACGCAAAGCCACAACGGTGATATGTAATTTACTATTTAACCTTCTCCAAGGACCACCTCGGTCAAATCCGATTCAACTAAAGTTCAAGAAACAGACACCCGCCAATCATCTTTATGCAACAAGTTGCACGTTAGTCGCTGAAACCGGTCTCTCGTAAGCGTACGAGTAAGGTTGGTCCGGGCCGCTTCAATCCAGCAATACCGCCGAATCGAGAAAAGTCTAAGGAGGGCAACAAAACGAACATCAACGCCCACAAACTCTTTTGTGTTCTACTAGAGATATCATCTATGCATGAGCCTAGCTCATGATGCCACTGTGGGGAACGCAGCATGGGAAACAAAAAAATTCCTACGCACACGCAATACCTATCCATGGTGATGATCATCTACGAGAGGGGAAAGTGAATCTACATACCCTTGTAGATCGCTAAGAGGAAGCGTATATAATGCGGTTGATGTAGTGGAACATATTCGTGATTCAAATCGCAGCCCATCCCGCGACCTCATCACGATCTGTCCCTCGATCCCATCACGATCCATCCCGATCTAGTGCCGAACGGACAGTACACGTACAGCTCGATGACGACCCCCGCCTTCTCGATCCAGCAAGAGAGACGGGGAAGTAGATGAGTTCTCCGGCAGTGTGACAGTACACCGGTGATGGTGGTGATCTATTCCTGCAAGGCTTCGCCTAAGCACCACAGAAATTCGATCTAGAGGAAGAACTACAAACTAGAGGAGAGGGTAGCAAGTGGTTGAAATTGTGTGTCTCAAAAACCCTCAATACCTCTAGTATATATAGGAGGGAGGGAGGGGAGGAGGCAGCCTCAAACCCTCAAGGTTTGGCCGAAATTGGAGGTGGAGGAGTCCTACTCCAATCCTACTAGGAGTAGGATTCCTCCTTTCCACCTTTTGCACCTTTGGGTTTTTGCCTCTCAAACCTCATGGGACTTAGTGGGAGCTTATGTCAGCCCACTAGGGGCTGGTTTGTATCCTCCGAGAGCCCATAAGGCCCCTTGGGGCGAGACACCCCTCCCGATGATCCCTGCTACCCTCCCGGCACACCCAGTACACTACCGATGAGCCCGAAACTTTTCCGGTGACCAAAACAGGACTTCCTATATATCAATCTTTACCTCCGGACCATTCCGGAGCTCCTCTTGACGTTCGGTATCTCATCCTAGACTCCAAAAAACTTTCGGTTACCAACACCTATAACTCAACTGTACAGAAACGTCACCGAACCTTAAGTGTGCAGACTCTGCGGGTTCGAGAACTATGCAGACATGACCTGAAACATTCTCCGATAAATAACCAATAGTGGGACCTGGATGTCCATATTGGCTCCTACATATTCTACAAATATCTCTATCGGCTGAACCTCTATGTCAAGGATTCAGTTAATCCCGTATGTTGTTCCCTTTGTCCTTCGGTATGTTACTTGCCCGTGATTCGATCGTTGGTATCTCCATACCTAGTTCAATCTCGTTACCAGCAAATCTCTTTACTCGTTCCGTAATACAAGATACCGTGACTAACTCCTTTGTCACATTGCTTTCAAGGCTTGTTCTGATGTTGTATTACCGAGTGGGCCCCGAGATACCTCTCCGTCACACGGAGTGATAAATCCCAGTCTTGATCCATGCCAACCCAATAGACACCTTTGGAGATACCTATAGAGCACCTTTATAGTCACCCAATAACATTGCGACGTTTCATACACACAAGGTATTCCTCCAATGTCCGGGAGTTGCATGATCTCATGGTGATAGGAACAGATACATTAACATGCAGAAAAACAGTAGCAATAAACTAACACGGTCATATGCTACTTTTATAGTTTGGGTCTTATCCATCACATCATTCTCCTAATGATGTGATCCCGTTATCAAGTGACAACACTTGCCTATGGCCAGGAAACTTTGACCATCTTTGATCAACGAGCTAGTGAACTAGAGGCTCACTAGGGACGGTGTGTTGTCTATCTATCCACACATGTATTTGAGTTTCCAATCAATACAATTCTAGCATGGATAATAAAAGATTATCATGAACAAGCAAATATAATAACAACCAATTTATTATTGCCTCTAGGGCATATTTCCAACAGGCGACACATCATGGGCCACTGCAGTGGGGGTGGCTCGACCTTCGAGCCAGCTGTGTGGTGGGTGGCAGTCTCATGTCGGTTGTGCGAATCCGGCGTGGATCTGGCAGGCGACACGAGCCGGCATGTTGGTGTTGCTCGGGGTCCTCCGGGCGGCTGAGGGTTGACCCGTTGCGTTGTAGCCGTGCTAGTGTGTGGTTCTAGCCGGTGGCGCTGACCCGACGTGGTCAGTCGGTTGGTCAGGCGGCACAGACCTAGTTTTGCGGTGGTGTATGTCGTGTGATGGTGCGTAGGTGCAGGGGCTGACCTAGTCCGCAAGGGTGTAAGCCTTTGCGTTATTGCTGCTCTTCCTTGTTGCTTCGTTTGGCGTCGATCCGAGTTTGTACCCTAGTTGTTGTTGTACCATTGTTCAGATTGGTGCTGATGCCTCGATGTCACACCCTATGTTTGGCTCTCCTGAGTAAGTTAATATAGCTCAAAAATTAGGACCAATTAAAAGTTTTTCTATGTGATGTGATGTTTGAATCGATTGATGGTTGCTTGTTTGCTTGCTTTATCACAAACTTCCTCCTCATCTCTAGACTCATCTCCTTGATCTCAAACCTTTTCCCAATGACCATGCCATGTGTATAAGACCTAAAACTATTAAAAAAAATATTTTTAGCAAAAATCATTTATTTGATTTAGCCTTCCAAAAATCCGTGGATTAAGGTTTGTACTAAAAGTCCTCAAAATAGGAGAAGTGTTTTGTCCCACATTTTTATTTGGATCCTATTAACAAAAAGACTTCACAAAACCACAAAATTATTATTTTAGAAGTTACTTTCCTATTTTATTTGAATACCTTTTTCTGAGGCCATAAATGGTCTTTTATGAAGAAAAAAATATTTTCTTGCTTCCAAATTATTTGAGAAAATTTAGGGAAACCCACTAGAGATATGTTGTCCATATATAAGAGTTTCAATACATGGTCATGTTCCAAATATTGAAAAAAAAACCTCCAAAACCCTTTCTGCCTATTTCAAGTATTTGAAATACTTCTATAAAAAATATTCTCAAATAATTCCAATAAAATTCTAGCGTGTCACACATGATATATGTGATGATCTTGCCAAGTTTCATTACAATCCAAATTAATTTGGTCCCCCAAAATATTCCAAAACCCTCTCTATCTAGAACCAAATTTGAGCAAATCTACATTGCCAAATGTCTCCAACTGTGCTAAAATTTTGTGGGAATGTTCTAGGGATAATTAGATTTATGCCCTTAGTTGTGTCCCACTCGGTTGTTTTACCCCTAATTTACAAAAGTCACTGGTTCTGTCCAAGTCACTTCGCTCCTCTTATGCTTTTGCCCTTTGACCGTTTGAACGTGAGTTTGAAAACTTCATAACTAATTCAAACTAAATCATAAAAATGCAAATAGGATACCAAAATGTTCAAAAAAACATCACATATATGTCAGTCATTTTCATTCATGACAAAGGTGTTGGGAAGTGCCCATCCGAGTTTCAGCTCTTATTATACCATCATGAATAGTAAAATATAAAAAATCAAAAAATATTTGGTGGCCAAGAATGACAAATATTTTAAGTGCTTGCCATGTTTCATGAGGGAACGACATTCGTGGAAGTCATGGCAAAAAACAATTTATTTTGGAGTGTTGATTCTTTCTTTTGCCACGACTTCCACGAATGTCGTTCGGTGATGAAACTTGGAAAGCACTTAAAACATTTGTCATTCTTTGCCACCAATTTTTTTTTGAATTTTTCGATTTTTTTATATTTTACTATTCATGGTGGTATCATAAGAGCTAAAACTCGGATGGGCACTTTACAACACCTTTGTCATGAATGCAAATGACATCGACATACAGGTGATGTTTTTCCGAACATTTTGGTATCTTATTTGCATTTCTCTGATTTAGTATGAATTAGTTATGAAGTTTTCAAACTGGCGATCAAACGGTCAAAGGGCAAAAGCATAAGAGGAGCGAAGTGACTTGGACAGAACCGATGACTTTTGGAAATTAGGGGTAAAACAGCCGAGTGATACACAACTAGGGGCATAAATCTAATTATCCCAATGTTCTAATACTCTAATGGTGCTTCCACACCAAGTGGTGCATCAAGGAGAACACATGAACTTGTACAAAATCCCTCAAAACCTCTTCTACTGATTTCTAGAATTCGAAAATTTTACATTGTGAAGTTTCTCCAATTGATCTGAAATGTTTTGGGCATTCTCTAATACTCAAACAATGCTACCACACCAAGTGGTGAATTACTGGGAATTAATTTGCATGAATTTATCTGCAGAAAACCACTTCCGCCCATTTCAAGGGTTTATCAAGTTTACATTGTCAACTTCCACCATATAATCTAAAAATTGGTGATGAGTGCCAAATGGTCTTACCATTTACCCCTGGTAAGTCTCAAGGCCATTGGATACCCCTAGAAGCCCCTGAACAACATCAAACACCTTCTGCCATAAACTACAGGACAATCAAAGTTGACCCTAAGATATTATCCTTGCTCCAATTTTTTACCACAACATGTGCTAGCCCTCTTCCACCACGAATAACCTTGCCATGGCCCCTGATCAATTATTGGGGGGTGGTAACTCCCTCTCTCACCCTCTCCTTTTCACCATTGCAGCGCCTCTTTTACCCCTCGCCCATTATTTCTGTTTATGTTGATGCCCCCAAATCTTTCCACACCACCTCTAGTGTGCTAAAGCATCATTCCAAACCAAGATATGGCATACTCACATGGAAAATATGAGCAGTTCATCCAAACCAAAGATTTGCAGCAATAGTGCCTTTGAACTGCAAGTACCTTGTAGATTTATATCCTTGAGGTAAAAATTGGTGACAACCTTCTCTTTGCATACCTTAGACAACCAGACAATGTTTTAACTCATTTAATCTTTAGTAAGACCCTGTGAGATAGCTCCCCAGTTTGCTGCTACAAACTTACTTGCAGTCAAAACCCACCCTACCATACTCCACATGGGTCCAAAACTGCACCAGTGCCCTCTGGCATGCATGCCTTGCATGCTAGACAACTTGTCATGGACAAAGGGTGGTCCTGGACAAGCCTTGGCGTGGCGACCACACTAATCGAAGGCAGGAACGGTGCTCTGCCACTTGACCTCATCGGGTAGCCCATGTCCTGCCTCGACTAAGCACCAGCGCGCGCCAAGAGATTTCCCTTGACCACCCATGCCCCTCCGCGACACGAATAAGCCTTGAAGATTTCTCTGTAGCGTGTGCTCGCCACGCCAGAGCACCTCCGAGGGCATGTGAGCTCCCCTCGACCGCCCCCTACATTTTACCTCACCCCAATCCCTCACTTGACCTCCCTCACTCCTCCTACTCCTAGAAACCCCCTGGACCGAGCCATTGGAGCCCCGAGTGCTGCTCCTCTCCCTCCGGCAGCCACAGCTTGGCCTTGGCCTCACTCAAATGCGAGCACCCCCGAACCCCTCCTACCCTTTAATATTCACCAAGACCCCCCAAAACCGCGAGTGGCCCTTCCCCGCACCATTTTTCTGTTGGGGAACTTTGCATGGGAAACAAAAAAATTCCTACGCACACGAAAACCTATCATGGTGATGATCATCTACGAGGGAGATCAGATCCACATACCCTTGTAGATCGCTAAGCGGAAGCGCTAATAAACGCCATTCATGTAGTGGTACGTCTTCACGATCCCTCACACGAATCGTCCCATGATCTGTCCCGATCAAGTGTCCAACGGACGGCACCTCCGCGTTCCGCACACGTACAACTCGATGACGATCTCCACCTTCTTGATCCAGCAAGAGGGGCGGAGAGGTAGATGAGTTCTCCAGCACGGCGGCGTGGTGGTGGTGGTGGTGGTGGTGCTATTCCAGCAAGGCTTCGCCTAAGCACCGCTGAAACTAGAGGTGAAACAGATCTAGAGAGAGTGGACAACATGTGGTTGTTTTCTGTTGTGTCTAAAACCCTCAAAAACCTTAGTATATATAGGAGGAGAGGAGGGAGAGGGCTGTGCCCTAGGTCAGCCCTTACTTCCCTTGCGCAAGGGACAGAGGAGGGTCCTACTCCAATCCTATTTGGAGTAGGATTCCTCCTTCCCACTTGGAAACTCTTTCCACCTTGTGTTTTTTCCTTCTCAAACCTTATGGGACTTAGTGGGAACTTATTCCAGCCCACTACGGGCGGGTTTATATCTTCCCATAGCCCATGAGGACCCTTGGGGCGTGACACCCCTCCCGATGGTCCCCGACACCCCTCCCGGCATTCCCGGTACACTGCCGATGAACCCGAAACTTTTCCGGTGACCAAAACAGGACTTCCTATATATCAATCTTTACCTCCGGACCATTTCGGAGCTCCTCGTCATGTCCGGGATCTCATCCGGGACTCCGAACAAACTTCGGTCACCAACACCTATAACTCAACTGTACCGAAACGTCACCGAATCTTAAGTGTGCAGAACCTATGGGTTTGAGAACTACATACATGACCTGAGGCACTCTCCAGTCAATAACCAATAGCGGGACATGGATGTCCATATTGGCTCCCACATATTCTATGAAGATCTCTATCGGTTGAACCTCTATGTCAAGGATTCAGTTAATCCCGTATGTCGTTCCCTTCATCCTTCGGTATTTTACTTGCCCGAGATTCGATCATCGGTATCTCTATACCTAGTTCAATCTCGTTACCGGCAAGTCTCGTTACTCGTTCTGTAATACAAGATCCCATGACTAACTCCTTAGTCCCATTGCCTGCAAGGATTGTGATGGTGTATTACCGAGTGGGCCCCGAGATACCTCTCTGTCACACGGAGTGACAAATCCCAGTCTTGATCCATGCCAACCCAACAAGCACCTTTGGAGATACCTGTAGAACACCTTTATAGTCACCCAGTTACGTTGCGACGTTTGATAACACACAAGGTATTCCTCCGGTGTTCGGGAGTTGCATGATCTCATGGTCATAGGAACAGATACATAGACATGCATAAAAATAGTAGCAATAAACTGACACGATCACATGCTACGTTCATAGTTTGGGTCTTGTCCATCACATCATTTTCCCAATGATGTGATCCTGTTATCAAGTGACAACACTTGTCTATGGTCAGGAAACCTTGACCATTTTGATCAACGAGCTAGTCAACTAGAGGCTTACTAGGGACAGTGTGTTGTCTATGTCTCCACACATGTATTTGAGTTTCCAATCAATACAATTCCAGCATGGATAATAAACGATTATCATGAATAAAGAAATATAATAATAACCAGTTTATTATTGCCCCTGGGGCATGTTTCCAATAGTCTCCCACTTGCACTAGAGTCAATAATCTAGTTCACATCACTATGTGATTGTAATCAACCTAACACCCATACAGTTATGTTTTTTTTTCATATCTTGGTTGTGAGAGAGGTTTTGAGTCAATGGATCTAAACCTTTCAGATCCGTGTGTGCTTTACATATCTCTATGTCATCATGTAGGTGCTGCTACCAACGTGCCATTTTGGAACTATTCCAAATGACTGCTCCACTGTACGAATCCGGTTTACTACTCAGAGTTTTCCGGATTAGTGTCAAAGCTTGCATCGGCGTAACCCTTTAGGACGAACTCTCTTATCACCACCATAATCGAGAAAGATTTCCTTAGTCCACTAGTTACTAAGGATAACTTTTACCGCTGTCCAGTAATCCTATTCCTGGATCACTTTTGTAGCTCTTGACAAATTCATGGCAAGGCACCCATCAGGTGCGGTACATAGCATAACATACTATAGAGCCTATGGCTAAGGCATAGGGGACGACCTTCGTCCTTTCTCTTTCTTCTGTCATGGTCGGGCTTTGAGTCTTACTCAAATTCACACCTTACAACACAGCCAAGAACTCCTTCTTTGCTGATTGCTACCTCTTGAGCTTGCGTTGGTTTTTCCCTTGAACGGGAAAGGGTGATGCGGCACAGTAGCAGTAAGTATTTCCCTCAGTTTAAGAACCAAGGTATCAATCCAGTAGGAGTATCAAGATGAGGCACCAATGTACCTGCGCAAAAACAAAGAAACTTGCACCCAACGCTATAAAGGGGTTGTCAATCCCTTCACGATTATTTGCAAGTTAAGATCTCAAGGTGAAAAGTCCAACAAAGTAATTGTGTAGATCTGAAAATATGATGTGAAGTAGACCCGGGGGCATAGTGTTCACTAGAGGCTTGTCTCATGATAGCAAGTATTACGGTGGGTGAACGAATTATTATCGAGCAATTGATAGAATCACGCAAAGTCATGATGATATCTAAGGCAATGATCATACATATAGGCATCACGTCCGAGACAAGTAGACCGATACTTTCTGCATCTACTACTATTACTCCACACATCGACCGCTATCCAGCATGCATCTAGTGTATTGAGTTCATAACAAACAGAGTAACGCCTTAAGCAAGATGACATGATGTAGAGGGATAGATTCATGCAATAGATATAAACCCCATCTTTTTACCCTTGATGGCAACAACACGATGCGTGCCTCGCTACCCCTTCTGTCATTAGGTGAGGACACCGCACGGTATGAGCCCAAAACCAAGCATTTTTCCCATTGGAAGAATTATAGATCCAGTTGGCCAAACGAAACCCACAACTCGAAGAGAATTACAAGGATACGAAATCATGCATATGAGAGATCAGAGGAGACTCAAATAATATTCATAGATAATCTGATCATAAATCCATAATTCATCGGATCTCGACAAACACACTGCAAAAGAAAGTTACATCGGATAGATCTCCATGAAGATCATGAAGAACTTTGTATTAAAGATCCAAGAGAGAGAAGAAGCCATCTAGCTACTAGCTATGGACCCGAAGGTCTGTGGTGAACTACTCACGCATCATCGGAGAGGCAATGGTGTTGATGAAGAAGCCCTCCGTATCCGAATGCCCCTCCGGCAGGGCACCAGAACGTGCTCCAGATGGGATCTTGCGGAGGCAGAAGCTTGCGGCGGTGGAAAAGTATTTTCGTGGCTCTCTCTGGTGGTTTTGGATTTTAAGAGAATTTATAGGCGGAAGAGGTAGGGCAAAGGAGCCATGGGGGCCCACAAGCCTGCTAGGCGCCCCCCCCCCCAGGCCGCGGCTAGGGGGCTTGTGACCTCCCCTGAGGTCCTTTGCCTTGGTTCTCAAGTTCCCTACGTATCTTCTGTTATGGAAAAAAATCCTCGTGCAAATTTTATTCCGTTTGGACTCCGTTTAATATTCTTCTGTGAAAAAGGTCAAAAACACGGAAAAAACAAAAACTGGCACTTGGCACTGAGTTAATGTTAGTCCCAAAAAATATATAAAATAGCATATTAATGCATACAAAACATCCAAAGTTGACAAGATAATAGCATGGAACCATCAAAAATTATAGATATGTTGGAGACGTATCAAGCATCCCCAAGCTTAACTCCTGCTCGTCCTCGAGTAGGGAAGTGATAAAGACTGAATTTTTGATGTGGAATTCTACCTAACATATTTTTCCTTTGTAACTTCTTTCTTGTGGCATGGATGTTCAGATCCGTAAGATTCAAAACAATAGTTTACTATTGACATGAAAACAATAGTACTTCAAGCATACTAGCAAAGTGATCATGAACTTTTGAAATAACAAGGCCAAAGAAAGTTATCCCTACAAAATCATATAGTCTGGCTATGCTCCATCATCCCCACACAACGAATTTAAATCATGCACAACCCCGATATTGGCCAAGTAATTGTTTTCGCACTCTTACTTTCTCAAACTTTTTCAACTCTCACGCAATACATGAGCGTGAGCCATGGATATATCACTATAGGTGGAATAGAGTGTGGTGGAGGTTGTGAGGCAGAAAGGAGGAGATGGTCACATTGACTCGGCATATCAACGGGCTATGGAGATTCCCATCAATAGATATCAATGTGAATGAGTAGGGATTACCATGCAACGGATGCACTAGAGCTATAAGTGTGTGAAATCTCAAAAGGAAAACTAGTGGGTGTGCACCCAACTTGCTTGCTCACGAAGACCTAGGGCAATTTTGAGGAAGACCATCATTGGAATATACAAGCCAAGTTATAAAATGAAAATTCCCACTAGTATAAGAAAGTGACAAAACGAGAGACTCTCTATCATGAAGAACATGGTGCTATTTTGAAGCACAAGTGTGGAAAAAGATAGTAGCATTGTCCCTTCTCTCTTTTTCTCTCATTTTTTTGTTTGGGCTCTTTGGCCTCTTTTTTCTCATTTTTTTGGTGGGCATCTTTGGCCTCTTTTTTTCTTTTTTTCCTCACATGGGACAATGCTCTAATAATGATGATCATCACACTTTTATTTACTCACAACTCAATACTTAGAACAATGATGACTCTATAGGAAATGCCTCCGACAGTGTACCGGGATGTGCAACGATCTAGCTTAGCGTATGACGTTGAAACATCTCGCTAGCTATCTTAAGATCATGCAATGGCAATATGTAAGTGACGGCACATGTCATGAGAGGAACAGTGGGAGTTGCATGGCAATATATCTCGGAATGGCTATGAAAATGCCATAATAGGTAGGTATGGTGGCTGTTTTGAGGAAGGTATATGGTGGGTTTGTGCACCGGCGAAAGTTGCGTGGCACTAGAGAGGCTAGCAATGGTGGAAGGTGAAAGTGCATATATACCATGGACTCACATTAGTCATGAAGAACTCATATAATTATTGCGAAAGTTTTATTAGTAATCGAAGCAAAGTGCTAAACGCATACTCCTAGGAGAAGGGTTGGTAGGTGTTAACCAGCGCGCGATCCCGACCGCCACACAAAGGATGACAATCAATAAATCAATTATGCTCCGACTTCCTAACATAGCGGTTCACCATACGTGCATGCTACGGGAATCACTAACTTCAACACAAGTATTTCTAGATTCACAACACCCTACTAACATAACTTTAATATTACCATATCCATAGCTCAAAACTAATGGAGAGGAATCAAACTTCTCTTTACTAATCAATGCACTTGAATATGGAAGTTTTTATTATATCCTATTTGGATGTCTATCATCTTTAGGACTAATTTCATAGCACACGCCAATTACCAAGTTACTTAGAGAGAGCACTCTCAAAAAGATATAAGTGAAGATCGAGAGTTCTTACTTCTACAAAATATTACACCGCCGTGCTCTAAAAAGATCTAAGTGAAGCACTAGTGCAAAGTCATCTAGCTCAAAAAATATAAGTGAAGCACATGCGAGCTAAATTTCCTAACTCAAAAGATATAAGTGAAGCTCAATGAGTGTTCTAGCAAATTCACGATGAGTGCATGTCTCTCTGAAAAAGGTGTGCAGCAAGGATGATTGCGACAAAACAAAAAGAAAAGACTCCTATAATACACGACGCTCCAAGCAAAACACATATCATGTGGTGAATAAAAATATAGCTCCAAGTAACGTTACCGATGGATTGAAGACGAAAGAGGGGATGCCTTCCCGGGACATCCCCAAGCTTAGGCTTTTTGGTGTCCTTGAATTTGGCTTGGGATGACATGGGAATCCCCAAGCTTAAGCTCTTTCCACTCTTTATCCCATTGTCCATGAGAACATCACCCAAAACTTGAAATGTTCACAACACAAAACTTAAAGAGAAACTCGTGATATCATTAGCATAAGAAACAAACCATCACTCTTTTTAGGTACTGTAGTAAACTTGGTTTCTATTTAGATTGATGTTATATTACTGTATTCTCACTTTTCCATGGCTATTACCCCCCGATACTAACCATAGTTTCATCAAAATAAGCAATCAACACAACAAAAACAGAATCTGTCAAAAATAGACCAGTCTGTAGCAATCAGTATACTTCCTGTACCTCTGGTATCCCAAAAATTCTGAAAAATTATTACAATTAGGGAAATGCGCATATCAACCAGCAGCAAAACGAATCAAGTAAAAATCTCTTTCTGGATAGGAATTAAAAATAATTTTGTGAGCGCAAAGTTTCTGTCTTTTTCAGCATGATCAAACAACCATCACCAAAACTAGTCATAAAGGTTCTACTTGGCACAAACACTAAAAGAAACACAAAAAACATAATCATAACAGAATTATGATGGTGTGGACACAACAAAACAGAAAGCAAAAAAGCAAAGATAAATTCATTGCGTTGCCTCCCAACAAGCGCTATTGTTTAACGCCCTTAGCTAGGCATTGGTAATTCAATGATGCTCACATAAAAGATAGCAATCGGACACGAAGAGAGCATCATGAAACATGTGACAAACATATCTAAGTCTAACGTACTTACTATGCATAGGCGTTTTATAGGAAAACAAATTATCAAGACAAGCAATAACTACCATATGCAAGGAAGAAGAAAGAGACAATATCAATCTCAACATAACGAGAGGTAATTTAGTAACATGGAAGTTTCTACCACAATATTTTCCTCTCTCATAATAATTACATGTGGGATCATATTCAAATTCAACAATATAACTATCACATAGGATATTCTTTTCATGATCCACATGCATGCAAAGTTGACGCTCTTCAAAAATAGTGGGATTATCATCAACTAAAGTCATGACTTCTCCAAACCCACTTTCAATCTTATTGCAAACATTATTATCAATATCATATTCATCATGAGGCTTAAAAAAATTTCAAGATCGTAAGAAAAATCATCACCCCAATCATGATCATTGCAACAAGTAGTGGACATAGCAAAACTAGCATCCCCAAGCTTAGGGTTTTGCATATTTTTAGCATGATTGTCATTAATATAATTTATAGTGAAACCATTGCAATCATGCTTTTAATTCAAGGAGCCCTCGTGAATCACTTCATAAATTTCTTCATCACAATTTTCGGATTCACGCATCTCAAGCAAAACTTCATAAAGATAATCTAGTGCACAAAACTCACTAGAAATTGGTTCCATATAATTGGATCTCTTAAAGAGATTAGCAAGTGGGTGAGGATACATATCAATAGATACTTAGCAAGAAAAGATGCAAGCATATTGAAGGCACATGGCAACACAAGCAAACAGAAAGAAAGCAAAATAAAGGGCGAACTAAAAAGGAAAATATTTTTGTAAATTTTTTTTTTTCAGAAGTGGGGGAGAGGAAAACGAGAGGCAAAAGGAAAATAATGTAAATGCAAGAGATGAGTTTGCGATGGTTACTTGGATATGCTTCACTTTGAATACTCGCCGGCAACGGCGCCATAAATTGGCACGTTGACGGGAGACTATTCTTGACTTGACCCTCCTCAGCAATGGCGCCAGAAATTCTTCTTGCTACCTCTTGAGCTTGCGTTGGTTTTTCCCTTGAAGAGGAAAGGGTGATGCAACACAGTAGCAGTAAGTATTTCCCTTCACCATTATTTGCAAGGTGAGATCTGAAGGTGAAAAGTGCAACAAAGTAATTGTGTAGATCTGAAAATATGATGTGAAGTAGACCCGGGGGCCATAGTGTTCACTAGAGGCTTCTCTCATGATAGCAAGTATTACGGTGGGTGAACGAATTACTGTCGAGCAATTGATAGAATTGCGCAAAGTCATGATGATATCTAAGGCAATGTTCATACATATATGCATCACATCCGAGACAAGTAGACCGATACTTTCTGCGTCTACAACTATTACTCCACACATCGACCGCTATCGGGCATGCATCTAGTGTATTGAGTTCATAACAAACAGAGTAACGCCTTAAGCAAGATGACATGATGTAGAGGGATAGATTCATGCAATAGATATAAACCCCATCTTTTTACCCTTGATGGCAACAACACGATGCGTGCCTCGCTACCCCTTCTGTCACTAGGTGAGGACACCGCACTGTATGAACCCAAAACCAAGCACTTCTCCCATTGCAAGAATTATAGATTAAGTTGGCCAAACGAAACCCACAACTCGAAGAGAATTACAAGGATATGAAATCATGCATATGAGAGATCAGAGGAGACTCAAATAATATTCATAGATAATCTGATCATAAATCCACAATTCATCGGATCTCGACAAACACACCGCAAAAGAAGGTTACATTGGATAGATCTCCATGAAGATCATGGAGAACTTTGTATTGAAGATCCAAGAGAGAGAAGAAGCCATCTAGCTACTAGCTATGGACTCAAAGGTCTGTGGTGAACTACTCACGCATCATCGGAGAGGCAATGGTGTTGATGAACAAGCCCTCCATGTCTGAATCCCCCTCCAGCAGGGCACCAGAACGTGCCCCAGATGGGATCTTGCGGAGACAGAAGCTTGCGGCGGCGGAAAAGTATTTTCGTGGCTCTCTCTGGTGGTTTTGGATTTTTAGAGAATTTATAGGCGGAAGAGGTAGGGCAAAGGAGCCACGGGGGGGCCCACAAGCCTGCTAGGTGCCCCCCAGGCCGCGGCTAGGGGGCTTGTGACCACCCCCGAGGTCCTTTGCCTTGGTTCTCAAGTCCCCTACGTATCTTCTGTTATGGAAAAAAGATCCTCCCGCAGGTTTTATTCCGTTTGGACTCCGTTTAATATTCTTCTCTGAAAAAGGTCAAAAACACGGAAAAAACAGAAACTGGCACTTGGCACTGAGTTAATAGGTTAGTCCCAAAAAAGATATAAAATAGCATATTCATGCATACAAAACATCCAAAGTTGACAAGATAATAGTATGGAACCATAAAAAATTATAGATACGTTGGAGACGTATCACTGATCTATTTTGAACTCCTTCAAAAACTTTTCAAGGCATGCATTCCATTGAAAGTTCTATTAGCATTTCGATATATCTCCATAGATCTTGATGCTCAATGTTCAAGTAGCTAGGTTAATCCAGGCTTTCCTTTGGAAAACACCTTTCAAACAACCCTTTATGCTTTCCAGAAATTCTACATTATTTCTGATCAAAAATATGTCTACCACATATACTCATGAGAAATCCTATAGTGCTCCCACACTCGTCTTCGGAAATACAAGTTTCTCATAAACCTTGTATAAACCCAAAAGCTTTGATCATCTCATCAAAGCATATATTCCAACTCCGAGATGCTTGCACAAGTCCATAGAAGGATCGTTGGATCTTGCATACTTGTTAGCATCCTTAGGATCGACAAAACCTTCTGGTTGTATCGCACACAACCTTTCCTCAAGGAAACCGTCGAGGAAACAATGTTTTGACATCCTATGTGCAATATTTCATAAATAATGCAGCAAGTGCTAACATAATTCCAACAAACTTTTAGCATCGCTACGAGTGAGAAAGTCTCATCATAGTCAACTCTTTGAACTTGTCGGAAACATCTTTGCGACAAGTCGAGCTTTTCTTAATGGTGACTTTTCACCATCATTGTTTGTCTTCCTTTTAAAGATCCATATGTACTTAATAGTCTTACGACCATCAAATAGTTCTTCAAAAGTCTACACGTTGTTTTCATACATGGATCCTCTCTCGGATTTCATGGCCTCCATTTATTTGCCGGAATCCGGGCCCACCATCGCTTCTCCATAGCTCGTAGGTTCATTGTTGTCCAACAACATGACCTCCAAGACACGGTTACGTACCACTCTGTAGCAGTACGTGACCTTGTCGACCTACCAGGTTTGTAGTAACTTGATATGAAGTTTCATGATCACTATCATTAGCTTCCACTTCAATTCGTGTAGGCGCCATAGGAACAACTTCCTGCGCCCTTCTACACACTGGTTGAAGTGACGGTTCAATAACCTCATCAAGTTTCCACCATCCTCCCACTCAATTCTTTCGAGAGAAACTTTTCCTCCAGAAAGGACACGTTTCTAGAAACAAATACTTTGCTTTTGGATCTGAGATAGGTGATGTACCCAACTGTTTTGGGTATCCTATGAAGATGCATTTATCCGCTTTGGGTTCGAGCTTCTCAGACTGAAACTTTTTCAGATAAGTGTCGTAGCCCCAAACTTTCAAGAAACGACAGCTTAGGTTTCTCCAAACCATAGTTAATACGATGTCATCTCAACGGAATTACGTGGTGCCCTACTTAAAGTGAATGCGGTTGTCTTTAATGCCTAACCCAAAACGATAGTTGTATTTTGGATAAGAGACATCATAGTATGCGCTATATCCAATACGGCGCGGCTATGACGTTCGGACACACCATCACACTATGGTGTTCTAGGTGGCATGAATAGCGAAACAATTTCCACATTGTCTTAACTGTGTACCAAAACTCGCAACTCAGATATTCATCTCTGTGATCCTATCATAGACATTTTATCCTTTTGTCATGATGATCTTCACTCTAAAATAGCTTAAACTTTTCAATATTTCAGACTTGTGATTTATCAAGCAAATACTCCTGTATCTACTCAAATCATCACTGAAGTAAGAACATAACGATATCCACTGCGTGCCTCGGCACTCATTGGACTGCATACATCAAAATGTATTACTTCCAACGAGTTACTTTCCTGTTCCATCTCACCGGAAAAACGAGGCCTTCAGTCATCTTGTCCATGTGGTATGATTTGCATGCCTCAAGTGATTCAAAATCAAGTGAGTCCAAACGATCCATCTGCATGGAGTTTCTTCATGCGTTTATACCAATAGGCATGGTTTGCATGTCTCAAACGTTTCTAAAATGAGTGAGTACCAAGATTCATCTGCATGGAGCTTCTTCATGCATTTTATACCAACATGACTCAAGCGGCAGTGCCACAAGTAAGTGGTACTATGATTACTACTTTGTATCTTTTGGCATTAATATTATGAACGTGTGTATCACTACGACCGAGATTCAATAAACCATTGAAGGCATTTATTCAAGCAAATAGAATAACCATTATTCTCTTTACATGAATAATCGTATTGCAATACAAACGATCTAATCATGTGCATGCTCAACGCAAATACCAAATAACAATTACTTAGGTTTAACACTAATCCTGATGGTCGAGGGAGTGTGCGATGTTTGATCACATCAACCTTGGAAACACTTCCAACACATATCGTCACCTCGCCTTTAGCTACTCTCCGTTTATTCTGTAGCTTTTATTTAGAGTTACTTACAATTAGCAATTGAACCGGTATCTAATACCCTCGTGCTACTATGAGTACTAGTAAAGTACTAATCAATCTCACATATATCCAATATACTTTTGTCGACTTTGCCAGCCTTCTCATCTACCAAGTATCTAGGGTAGTTCCACCTCGGTGATCGTTCCCCTCATAACAGAAGCACTTAGTCTCGGGTTTGGGTTCAACCTTGGGTTTCTTCACTAGAGCAGCAACTGGTTTGCCGTTTAATGGAGTATCCCTTCTTGCCCTTCCCTTCTTGAAACTAGTGGTTTTACTAACCATCAACAATTGATGATCCTACTTGACTTCTACTTTCGCTGTGTCAAACATTGCGAATATCTCAAGTGACTTCTACTTGACTTGATATGTTATAGTTCATCACGAAGCTCTAGTAGCTTGGTGGCAGTGACTTTGGAGAACCATTACTATCTCATCTGGAAGACCAACTCCTACTCGATTCAAGCGATTGTAGCATCCAGACAATCTGAGCACATGTTCAACGATTGAGCTTTTCTCCCTTACTTTGTAGACAAAGAATCTTGTCGGAGGCCTCATACCTCTCAACAAGGGCACGAGCATGAAATCCAAATTTCATCTCTTGGAACATCTCATATGTTCTGTGACGTTCAAAATGTCTTTGGTGCTTCAATTCTAAGTTGTTAAGCAT
The DNA here is from genome assembly GCF_904849725.1 of Hordeum vulgare subsp. vulgare. Taxonomy (NCBI): domain Eukaryota; kingdom Viridiplantae; phylum Streptophyta; class Magnoliopsida; order Poales; family Poaceae; genus Hordeum; species Hordeum vulgare. The sequence continues at coordinate 562,751,128 of NC_058524.1, read as the reverse complement.
TACGCACTGAACTATCACGTAGTCATCAAAAACGTGTATGTCGGATGTTCGCAACATCCACAGACGACGCTTGAGGTTCAGCACACCGAGCAGTGCATTAAGGACATAAGCCTTTTGCACAACAATGAGGACAATCCTCAGTTTACGGGCCAAGTCCGCATAATTGCTACTATCATCTTTCAACTAAATTTTCTCTAGGAACATAAAAAAATAGTAGTGCTACAGCGCAAGCTACAACATTATTTGCAAAGACCTTTTGACTATGTTCATGATAATTGAGTTTAGCTAATCATATTACTAATAACTCCCACTCAAATAGACATCCCTCTAGTCATCCGAGTGGTGCATGATCCAAATCCACTAACTCAAGTCTGATCATCACGTGAGTTGAATATAGTTTCAATGGTGAACATCTCCATGTTGATCATATCAACTATATGATTCATGCTCGACCTTTCGGTCTCTTGTGTTCCGAGGCCATGTCTGTATATGCTAGGCTCGTCAAGTTTAATCCGAGTGTTCCGCGTGTGCAACTGTTTTGCACCCGTTGTATGTGAACATTGAGTCTATAACACCCAATCATCACTTGGTGTCTCGAAACGACGAACTGTCACAACGGTGCACAGTCGGGGAGAACACAATTTTATCTTGAAATTTTAGTGAGGGATCACCTTATAATGCTACCGTCGTTCTAAGAAAAATAAGATGCATAAAAGGATTAACATCACATGCAAATCATAGGTGGCATGATATGGCCATGATCTTGTGCTTCTTGATCTCCATCACCAAAGCACCGGCATGATCTTCATCGTCACCGGCACCACACCATGATCTCCATCATTGTGCCACCATCGAGGTTGTCGTGCTATCTATTTTATTACTACTAAAGCTACTGCCTAGCAATATAGTAAACGCATCTGCAAGCACAAACGTTAGTCTAAAGACAACCCTATGGCTCCTGCCAGTTGCCGTAGCATCGACGTGCAAGTCAATATTTAACTATTACAACATGATCATTTCATACATCCAATATATCATATCATGTCTTTGGCCATATCACATCACATGCATACCCTGCAAAAACAAGTTAGACGTCCTTTAATTTGTTGTTGCATGTCTTACGTGGCTGTTATGGGTATCTAGTATGATCTCATCTTACTTACGCAAAGCCACAACGGTGATATGCAAATTGCTATTTAACCTTCTCCAAGGACCGCCTCGGTCAAATCCGATTCAACTAAAGTTGAAGAAACAGACACCTGCCAGTCATCTTTATGCAAGATGTTGCATGTTAGTCGATGAAACCGGTCTCTCTTAAGCGTACGAGTAAGGTTGGTCTGGGCCGCTTCAATCCAACAATACCTCCAAATCAAGAAAATACTAAGGAGGGCAGCTAATTGAACATCAACGTCCAGAAACTCTTGTGTGTTCTACTCGAGATATCATCTACGCATGAACCTAGCTCATGATGCCACTATTGGGGAACGTTGCATGGGAAACAAAAAAAATCCTACGCACATGAAAATATGTCATGGAGATGATCATCTACAAGAGGGAGATCGGATCCACATACCCTTGTAGATCGCTAAGCGGAAGCGTTAATAAACATGGTCTATGTAGTGGTACGTCTTCACAATCCGTCCCACGAACCGTCCCACTATCCGTCCCACGAACCGTCTCACAATCCGTCCCGATCAAGTGTCGAACGGACGGCACCTCCGCATTCCGCACACGTAGAGCTCGATGACGATCTACACCTTCTTGATCCAGCAAGAGGGGGAGGAGAGGTAGATGAGTTCTCCAGCACGGCGGCGTGGTGGTGGTGGTGGTGATGCTATTCCAGCAGGGCTTCGTCGAAGCACCGCTGAAACTAGAGGAGAAACACATCTAGAGAGAGAGGGCAGCACGTGGCTGTTTTCTGTTGTGTCTAAAACCCTCAAAACCCTTAGTATATATAGGAGGAGAAGAGGGAGAGGGCTGCGCCCTAGGGCAATCCTTTCTTCCCTTGCGCAAGGGAGAGAGGAGGAGTCCTACTCCAATCCTATTTGGAGTAGGATTCCTCCTTCCCACTTGGAAACTCTTTCCACCTTGTGTTTTTTCCTTCTCAAACCTTATGGGCCTTAGTGGGAAGTTATTCAAGTCCACTAGGGGCTGGTTTATTTATTCCCATAGCCCATGATGCCCCTTGGGGCGTGACACCCCTCCCGATGGTCCCCGGCACCCCTCCCGGCACTCCCGGTACACTACCGATGAGTCCAAAACTTTTCCGGTGACCAAAACAGGACTTCCTATATATCAATATTTACCTCTGGACCATTCCGGAGCTCCTTGTGACGTCCGGGATCTCATCCGGTACTTCGAACAACCTTCGGTCACCAACACCTATAACTCAAATGTACCAAAACGTCACCGAACCTTAAGTGTGCACACCCTACGGGTTCGAGAACTATGCAGACATGACCTGAGACACTCTCCGTCAATAACCAATAGCGGGACCTGGATGCCCATATTGGCTCCCACATATTCTATGAAGATCTCTATCGGTTGAACCTCTATGTCAAGGATTCAGTTAATCCCGTATGTCGTTCCCTTCATCCTTCGGTATGTTACTTGCCCGAGATTCGATCGTAGGTATCTCTGTACCTAGTTCAATATCGTTACTGGCAAATCTCTTTACTCGTTTCGCAATACAAGATCACATGACTAACTCCTTAGTCACATTGCTTGCAAGGCTTATTGTGATGTTGTATTACCGAGTGGGCCCCGAGATACCTCTCCGTCACATGGAGTGACAAATCCTAGTCTTGATCCATGCCAACCCAACAGACACCTTTGGAGATACCTGTACATCACCTTTATAGTCACCAAGTTAAGTTGCCACGTTTGATAACACACAAGGTATTCCTCCGGTGTCCGGGAGTTGCATGATCTGATGATCATTGGAACAGATACATTGACATGTAGAAAAATAGTAGCAATAAACTAACACGATCACATGCTACGTTCATAGTTTGGGTCTTGTCCATCACATCATTCTCCCAATGATGTGATCCCGTTATCAAGTAACAACACTTGTCTATGGTGAGGAAACCTTGACCATCTTTGATCAACGAGCTAGTCAACTAGAGGCTCACTAGGGACAGTGTGTTGTCTATGTATCCACACATGTATTTGAGTTTCCAATCATTACAATTCCAGCATGGATAATAAACGATTATCATGAGTAAAGAAATATAATAATAACCAATTTATTATTGCCTCTAGGGCATATTTCCAACATTTTCTCCTTCCGGTGGGCGGAGTACCATCCCCCACAACCGTCATCATTGGCCCCACCTCAACCAAGATCACGCGTTCCCCGATGCCTCCTCGTGGGAGGAGGCCACCCACGCGGGTGTGCCCCATCGCCCTGCACGGGCCGGTGGTCGGAGCATCGCCGGGGACGGCCGGTGCCACCGGAGGCGAGCATCGATGCTGCTTTTCCCCGCCTCCTTTGTTTTCCCTGCTTGAGCGGGAGGTGGGAGACGGGCGCGACAGACAGGCCCCGCGTGGTAGCGACCGGCTGTAGGGCCCAACCGGTGTAAGTGGAGACGGGTCCCCGTGTGGTCGTCTTCCGGCAGGGAAGGCATATTCCCCGAAGGCACCTCCGATGTTGCCCGCTCCCCCGCTGGCCACGACAAGCTGGGCTGGTCCAATGCACTGTAGGCTCTAAGTTACGCCCTGTGCATAGCTTAGGCCCGTTTCGGTAAAAGTTCCTTTCTACCTTTTTCACTTTTACAGTGAGCTTATCTAATTCACTGTTACTTCATATGAACTTCAAATTCATTGATTCAAATTCCTACATATTCCTAAAATTTTAGCCTATCCAAATATGTACATTGCACATTTTTCCAAAAATATTTTTTGTAGTGTTCAAATTCGAATTTGAATTTGAACTACTCAAACTCCACATTGCAAAATTCCTAGGGAGTCCAAATCAACTCCAAATGGAGTGATTCAATTTTTGAGAGACTCTACAAATAATGCACTATTTTTCTGGACTTAGTTAACATTTTTCTCATGCATTGTTTCTGCTAGGACAAATAAATGACTCCCTTTTCCACTATTTCCATCTTAGAAATATCATAGGGAAAACATCCCAACTCCAAATCCAGTGAAAACACTTCCAAAATTCTTCTAAAACCATCCCCTAACTGATTGGCACATACACTCATTTTTACAAAAATGTTCTCTGTAGACTTCTTATAGGATCATAACTTCCTCTATTTCCACCGTTCAAAAATCACTAATGATCCAAATCCCTTAGAACAAACTTTAGGTATTTTTCTTATGACCAGAGATGTCCAAGAAAATAAAAATCCTACGTATAGAGCACGTTTGTTTCTCTACTTGTTGTGTGGCTTATTGTGGTTGCTTCCGGCGATAGTTGCTGAAATAGACAAAGTGCTCGGAGTTGGACTAGAAGCTCGTGAAGACCTTGAAGACTTTGTTGAACTAGGCAATCAGCCCCTTGACCATGACTTGAAACCATTTATGCATGTCATATGGAACTTTACTTCGTTGCATTACAATCATGTTGAATGGATGACCACCTTGGTTGGTTGTCTCTGATAACTCCTCGTTGATACTTGCACTGAGGATGACCCTACCTTCCTATGAGAGTTGTGTGGGTGGGAAGTAGTTAAGTTGCTAGTAGTAGCTACACAAATGGGATGGGAATATGCATGGTGACGATGAAGGTAATGATTTCAAATATTTTCGGAAACCGCGTCGGGTGCCACTAATGCCAGTGGAAAATGGTGTTGATCTAGGTAACCACTTGAGAAAGAAGTGGTGTACCGAGGCAAGTGTTGTGTGTGGTTTCGAAAACAAGAGAGATTTAAGATTTGCTGACCGTCCCAACCTTACATGTGCGACCACAATACCCCTTTATGGGACGGGGCTTTGTGGATTACCTTGGTGGATGCTAGTAGAGAGCCCGCATTACTAGTGGTGAGAGGGCCAGAGTTATCCTCTCGAGACGGGATCGTCCTAAGAAAGGCGACCGTGAGCTGTTTTCACAGACACCGGCCAGACCGTTGCGTGCCCTCATGGATGGTACGATCTTGAGCGAGGCTCATATGATGTAAATAATGAGGGATGCCACCAACGAGTGGACTCTTTGTTTAGTATTACCAGGGGAAAGACATTGTTAGGATGCTTACCTCAGGTATGTATTATATCATGAGTCGTGGATGACATGAAAGCCCCCCGAGTCTTGTGGGTACAGTGCGCAAACCTCTACAGAGTGTAAAAAACTATTCGAATAGACGTGTCCACGGCCAAGGATAGTTGGTGGACCTGCTTAAACTATGTCCAGAAGTTTTCGTATAAACCAAGTGTGGGTGTGTGAGCAAGGTGATTGTGTGAGAAAGATGGTAGTATGTTTCATGAGCAAAGTTATACAACTTGGCATGATGGGTGGACATGGGATACTCGATCATCAGTTGATATTGATATCTATAACCTATTCGTATGGATATAGTTTACCACATGATGCATGCCCTCGTAAATAATTGATCATGTCATTGCGCTTGAAAATCTGCTTTCCGCAAATTATCTATTAATGCTATATCATGCATTGTTATTGCATTGTTACACACCATGGGTTGCTTGCATGTACATTTAAAGTACTTACCGGCTTACCACTGGTTATTTTATTAACCAGGCATGAGAGCACAAGTTATGATGAAGAATACCACGGGGATGTACGTGCGAGCTAGGATGCTTCCGAGTCAGAATGCATGTAGGGTTAAAGGCAAATGGCATGGGTTCACGCTATTGATGAAGATTTTTCACTGCAAATATATGAAGACTTGGCCATGAAGGCCCTATTCAAGTAAAACGGTGCGTAATTAATGTAAGACCCTTGTTATTCGGTTTCGGTGTGTTCGGTGAGCATTGATCTCTAGGATCACTCTACACGTACATTCGGTGATCTCGACTTATGAGTCGGGGTCCCCACACTTCGGGTGTGGCTGCGTGTGAGCTTGATTTGTCCTTAGTTAGAAGACTTCGGTTGAGACTTGCTCCAAGGTGGCCATCGACAGCCTCTCGGCTGTGCCCCCTTCCCCGCTACACCAGGATTGTGAGGGGACACGGGTGTTGATGCCTCATACCGTGGAGGTGTCGGCCCAAACCCGGGGGTTGATGCCAAGCTAGGAGTGAAAGGAAGGAAGTTCCTTCCACTCCTCTACCATGGGTGGTGCGTTGAGAAGAGGGTGGTTGGCAGTGGCTCTGGACTTGGATGTCGGGGTGATGACCCTGGAAGGTGGGCTATAGGGTTGGTTTTACGAAAGGCTCAGTGGTGGCAGTGGTGGCTTCACCCCTTGGTTGTGCGGGCAACAAGGGGTGTAGTGACCGGAGGTGTTTGCCTGTCCCTCTCCTTCGAGTGTGACAATGCCTAGATCTGGTGTGACTGGGTTGATCTTCATCGTCGTGCAGGTTGGGGTGCCTCTTGGTGGTGCAAGCGAGTTTTTGAGCAAAAGCTTTACGCTTTGGCGGCGACGATGGTGACGCGTGTGGGTGCCGCTTTCTTCCTGGAGACATTGTTGTGGACTACACCTTTGTACCACGGCCCCGGGTGAGAATTCTCGTCTGTTTGTGCGGACTCGACAATGGCGATGCTTACCGTTGTCACCTTCTTAGAGGCGTTGTCGTGGAGCTTAGGCATCTTCGGTCGGGCCTTGATGAAGTGTTAGGCTAGTTGTATGCTTTTTGTAGTATTTATTGGTCTTCTTTGTAAGAGGACATTCTCACCATAATGTATCGTTCGGTTGTGTATTCTACATTGATGCTTTATATATAAAACAAGATGGAAGCCTATTTTGATAAAGATGCAACACACGGAGGCGAATGTGATGAAAAATAATGAGGTGTAAGAGCATCTACATCCGGACATTGCAAATATGACCTCCTAAACGTTTGCGGACGCGCCCGGTCAGTGATCGGTCGTGTACCCTATTTGTCTGTCCGCGCAGCCACACTCCTCATTTTCTCCTCATATGTCCGGTCACTTGCACGTGATTGATGGAAAGGAAAAGAGATAAAGAACATAATGAATAAAGAAAAGAAAAAAATGGTCCGGTATGAGGTCACATCTTATGTGAAGGACTGGCCGGGCGTGTCCGCGAGCCCTCATATTCTTCCATATTTAAGATGGATATGATGATTTACGGATAGTCCGGACCTATAGGGATGATATTAAGGTGTGATTAAATCACTTTTTCATTCTCTTTTCTGACTGGTCATTGACCAGACGCGTCCGCGGCGTAAGAGGGATCAAAACGAAGCGGTAGCTGCGTACTCTTGAAGACCGTGAGTAAATACCATGTCCGGCTAAGGCTACTCTCAATGCTCCACCTTGTATAGGTGCTAAGGCTGCCACATAGACAAAAAATCTGATGTGGCATGCTAATTAATAGGAGAGAGATGAGTGTGGTGACCCCAGGAAGAAACAATGCTAAGCGCGTGAACTTAGGTAAAACAATTAAATGAAGGAAATGCACCAATGCATGCACAACTTTAGTTACAAAAGCATTAAATAAGGAGGCTTAGCTACAATAAGCTAAGCAACTATGCATTGGGGACTTTAGTTGCTAAACTATTTAATATGCTTAGCACCTCATCTTTGCACCAACGCATTGGAAGTGGCCTAAGCCATCGGTCGGCTGGGTGCTGAGAAAATAAGACAAGAGAAAAATTAACGACGTGGAACGCCACCTATACCTGATGGCTTGAACCAGCGTTATAGCTAATTGCGGTAAAGCTAGCAAATATCTCACTAGTTGAGTAAAAACTTGTAAACCATTCACTAAATGGTACAATCCTGATAAAAACTGTAAAAATGAGTTATTTGCATAAATATCAAAGTTGGGGATAAAACATAGAATCCAGAGATTTTAAATGCAGCTCCCACTTGAAGAATCAAAAGTAAACACAAAACCAAGATATATAGTGTCAATGGCCCAATGCAAAGGACAATTCTAAGCAATGGCGACACATAGCATCATTTTTTCTCGTGAGAGTGTTGTCGTAGAACTTAGGTATCCTATGGCGTGTCATGACATTGTATTTAGGTGTATCGATCTGTGTTATCCTTCGGCAACATAGTCATTGCGGTTAGGTTGTACAGTTTTCCTGGAATCTGTCATGTAAGAGGGTGTCCTCGCTACATTCTATTGTGCGACTGCGTACTTTGGTTTGTGTTTTATCTATGAAGCGAGATGCGAGCAGTTTCAAGAGTTAAATTCATAATTAAAATTTTGTGATGATATATACTAGATGATGATTTGTGGCTCTCTGATGCCACACACCCCTTTATGAATATATTATTTTAAAACACTAGAAATTAAAAAAATGGAATTTTGGGATATCAAATCGGGGTGTCCATTGTACCCCCGTGTTCAGTTTTTTTACGGATGGGTGTCCATGCTATTCTCGGTAGAAAAGTCAAAAAAATTGTGTGTAGAAAACACTATTTGGACAAATAGTATGTTGGACCGTATTTTATTCACAACAAATACTACAAGCACCCATTCCTCGTGGACGTGTTTGATTGCATGCATAAGACCCAAGTAGGCCCGTGCGGGAAGGAAACATGTTGTTTGGTTGTTCGCATACACTGTTCGTCCTGCATAGCATAAACTTTAAAGCACCTCTGAGCCATGCAACTACATCCAGATCGCCTGTTTCTGGAGAGTGAGGCTCGGTTGTAAGCAGGGCAAGGGAATGTTGCGCTGAGCTCATGCGACAAGCAGGTAAGTGGAGCTCCTTCACCGGCCGACGTTCCATGGTGGCGACAAGTCCTTCCTCAACTTCTCCGATCATTCCCGCGCCCCCCTTGAGCTGCAGCCATGGGCTCTATGAGTTCAATCACCCCTTGCTTTGTGTTCATTGTAGCTAGATATGAGATGATGTGGTGGTAGGGTTAGATGTGCACGCATGTGGTAGGGTTGATTCGTGCGCCGATCTGTGAGCAGATAGTAGATTGTGATGTTGTAATAGCTATTTGTGGTGGATTTGTAGCATGCTAGAGTAGTATGATAGTGATGAACACTATGGATTCATAGTTAGTTGTGATGTTGTGGTAGCTATTGGTGATGGATTCATGGCTAGTTGTCATGTACGCTCCTCCTTTCATAGATCGTCCGGTTGTGATGCTGTGGTACTGTGTGTGCTATGTTTATTGTTAATGCTTGGTACGATTGTAGACATGGCCACGTAGATGCACGATTGTAGTCAGTCCCTTGTATTGTTCGGCAGCCAGTCCGCTGCGTTCGATGTCGAGGACTCGCAGCCCCTCCTCGACGAGCATATGCCCAGTGATTAAGAGGTGTTCGAGGAATAATCTGGTGGTTCTTTTTTGTGCTAGCTGTGCTCGTTGAGCCAACTACCGCTGCACTAATGCAGGAGCAAAGGCAAAGAAGGTTGGTATGGAGAACAACATGAAGTGACATCCATTCATGTCCATGTTTTTGCTGAATAGATGTGTGAGCTCATCTCTAATGGGCTTAGGACTGACAAGGGCTTCAAGGAGGTGAACTTGAACATTGTTGTGAATCAGGTGTTCGAATTACGTGGCCAGGAATTGACCGCCACCCAGGTGTAGAAGCACCTCAAGAAGTGAAGAGCTCGATGGATCCAAGTGTCCAAGCTCAAAGACCTTAGTGGCACCTCATGGGATAATACCACTTGCTCTATCGTTCTGGAGGCAGAGCACTACACCGACCATGTCGCGGTTAGCTCACTATTCCCTTGTTTTTCACATGGTCAACCTTTGCCTACTTGCAACTAACAACACTTATGCTTCTTTCTTAAGACCACCCCAAGGACAATGAGTTTCTCAACACAGCCATCCAGAACTACAACCATATGCAACACATCTTCTCCTTGGGCCTGGCAACCGACAAGCATACCATGGGATGCGACGAGGCTCTCAGATTCTCGCATGTTGGAGTTCCCAGGCACCCGGAACATAGAGGCAGTCCTTGATGGCCCTGACAAGTCATTTGAGGATGTCTTTGTGGTCGATATAAAGAGGAAGAGGGGCAGCCTGATGGAGGAGAAGACCAGTGTCTTCACTAGCATGTCTGAGGCTATGAAGAAGGTGGCAACCTCCATTAGGGGAGAGCAAGTCCATCGACATCCACCCTGACCTATACATCAACCTCATGGAGGAAGGTGGCTTCAGCGATGGGGCTCTTATGGCAGCTCTGAGCCACCTGCTCGACAACAAGGCCGATGGTTTTGGTTTTGTGCCATGGAAGACACCCACAAGGTGCTCTGGATCAGGAGCTGGCTGCACAAGCACTCTCCTAGAGCTTGCTGCTGCTTACCGCGTGCATGATCCTGGATGGCGATGACGATGGCGATGGCGACGACGATGACCATGATTACGTATATTTTGTGTAGATAGGGCTTGAAAAGTGCTTGATGATTTGTATATTTTGTTGAGATGGTATACACTAACCCCTCATGATGATCATGAACTTGCGATGGTAGGATGACAACCTCTTTTGGATGTGATGGTAGGATGACACCATAGTAGTGCTAGGTTGAAGTTGTTATGTCATAGGATCATGCATGCTTACTACTTCTCTTCTGCTCCATTGCTTGTTGTTTGTGTGTTCCTTTGCTTGCTGGTTGATTGCTCCATTGCTAGCTGCTTCAACTGTTTCTCTTTGTACACTGCTAGGATAAGTGGTATGCGGCGTTCGTCAGGAGGGCATCAGGGGTTTACAGTTCATGGTAATCTTGCAATGAACACGTTTCAATGTACAACAACAATAGCCATGAAGGGTTTAAGACTAGGGAGGCGGTAGAAGATACTTACATCAAGTATGTGTGAATGCAGACATGCAAGGTTGAAGTTAGCAAGGCCGAGCCACACTTTGGGGGTGAAGAACTTCATTATCATCATGTAATTCGTCGTCATTGTTGTGTTATGGCGTTGGTATGATATTTATGATCGTGTGTAAGATAACCTCATCATATAGGATACAAGGTTAGCACATCTTACACCGTATGTGCAATCAAATATCGTGCTCATATGTGAGTTGAGATAATGCAGTCAACCAAACATCATGCGCAAAGCTATCCCCTAATGAAAGAGACCTAGAAGCAGGGAATTAAACAATGTACATATATTGATTATTATTTTTTGGTCTGTTTTCCTTCGAGGAGGCTCCATTGAGCAAGACTGAGTTAACCAGACCCAGCTCACAAGGCTACCAAATACGCTCTATGAAACTGAACACCGAGTGTACAATGGATACCCATGCTTGATATCCCAATTTTTTTTTAAAATTCTTCATATCTTTTAATGATTTATTCATATAGAGGTGTGTGTCGTGTGTGACATACGAAAGTTCTCATGCATTTCCCGATACGTAGATGTATATTTTATTGGGGCATGTCTCTCCAATGCTGCTGAAAGAACTATTGGTAACCTTTAGCTATAGCTATAGGTTTCCAACCTTTTTTCTAGCGAAAAATAGGTTTCCAACCTGGCGCCACAATTCCCACTGCAGCTGACAATACTTGCTGGGAGTGAAGGAGCGAGCTCGCAGGAAGCGTAGTAGTGATGTGATGAGTGTGGATGGATGGATGGATCGATCGATCGTTTTCAGCAGCATTTCATTTTTTCTAATAAGCTATAGTACTCCTAGCACTGTATACAAAGTACAGTGGACAAGTGAAATGATGGATACATAGATAGAGTGAATGGTGGATCCCATCACAGGAGCTACTGTGCATGACGATCTAACTTTAGATCCTTGGATGGAGCAACCGGTCAAGACAAGCTGCTGCTAGCACAGACGGACGGACGTGGCGTGATAGAGAGAGACCGATCACCGATAGATGGATGGATGGATCGGCTATATATCGACCGAGCTCTCACATCACTACCTAGCTGATCCAACACTTACAACATCTTCAACGGACGCTTCAAATAAATAACGCGTAACGGACGCTTCAAATAAAACACGCGTGAAAAATAGGGCTTTTAATGCGAGGACGTCTGTGCGACGCGTTTCAGCGGATGCGGAAAAAATGATACATAGAACGGAAAAAAGTGGAGACGCGTGTTATAAATCCAGCGTCTTTTCATGCGCCTTCTCCATCGCTCTGCCTCATCACGAGTCCTTTCCGTCGTTCTTCCTCGTCACGCTTGTTCTTTTTCGTCTCGCCGCCGTCGCGTCATCATGCCCCCACGTCGTCAGGGAAATTCGGGCTACTGCAGTGTCCACGTGCGCCCCTCCAGCGTCTTCTACGTCGAGATCCGCCCCGGTGAGACGCACCTTACCCTCGACACGTTCGACACCGCTCATGAGGCCGTCCGCGCATACGATGTGGCGGCGTGACGCCTCCGGCGTCCTTGTAGAGAGATGGATTTCCCGGGGTGGTGATGCGGGAGCGGGCGCAGGAGCTCGCGCCTCCCCCGCGGCTTGTCACCGACGAGGACCGTTGCGAGAACCGGAGGCGGGAGCGCCGCCTCGGCATCGTTGAGATGGACGAGGAGGCCATGGCGGTGTGCCACCAATGCTTCCCGAAGGACGCCATCAACGAACGCGAATTCTATGCATAAAGGAGAGCGGGGAGGAGGGCTGAGCGGACCGCGTATCACAAGGACAAGCGTATGAGGAAGAAGGCCGCGCTCTTCAACATCGAGCTCAAAGAAGTGTCGACCTCGGACAACGACGATGAACGGTGAAATGACGCCTTCATTACGACGTCGGAGTCGGAGGACACCAGCGAGTCGAAGGAGGACGACAAGGAGTAGTTTAGCCGCCGGGTTTTCTATCGTTTGTGTGAACTTGTTTGTCATGAACTTGCTTGTGGTTTAATGTTGTTTGTGTGAACTTTACATATTTTAAATGTTTGGGATCATCTTGTATGTGTTGTTTCTCCGTTGGTGACATAGCGTGTTTGATTTTACAGCGCTTGCCGAAGCGACACGCTCTCGTGTTAAAATTTGCAGCATTTGGTGAAACAACTGCTCTTCGAACACAAAAACGACCGTTGTGCGTGCTGCAAAAAAAATTTGCGCGTCGGCACGTGTTTGTTGTTGGAAATGCTCTTAGAACAATTCCAACCGATTGACCCATTTTGTCCGTTCATTCTTATTTGGATTGTAAGGACAAAAATAATTGTCCAACGCACCGATTCATTTTTATTTTATGTTCGCCTGGTGTTCGTTCGGATCCATTTTGAAACCAAATTCTGAAACCCCGGCAGGCGCGGCCAGAGCGGGGTGGGGCGAGACCGAGCGACACGCGTGGCGAGGCGGGCGACGTAGCGAGCGGGTGCAACGGCGAGGCCAGCCGAGCGGGCGACGTGGCGAGGCGAGGAGGGTGTGTGACGGGCACTTCATGCCATCGGGCACTCCACGCCGAGAGCCTCGCCGCCAGTAGCTCGCTGCCAGATGGATCTCTTGACGTCGCCATCTGATGGCGTCAAGGACGAGTGTGTGCCGGCTAGCGTGCTACTCCCTTCTTTTCGGATTCTAGGGCCTAACTCAAAATCTTCAGATTTTCAGATAACATGGCCTATCTCTTGGTATGTTCGTTTGCAGTATTGTGGTCGCTTTGATCCCCACATAGTCAATTAATTCAGTGGATGCGCGTTCTCTCGTAACAAGAGAAGGCCGTTACTCTTCTCTTCCTAGCTACATGCATGCACCACACATGTCCTTTTAAATAATCAAAGCACCCATCTCCTTCCATCCACCCTCCCCTGCTGGAGCGCGCGCATGCTAGAGCGTTAGGCTAGCCATAGTGGGGGCATCATAGCTAGTATCATAGTCTTGGGACTAACAAACATGCTGATGTGGCAAGTAATTAAAAAGAGAGAGAGGGTTAGAGGAACATAGGTAGATATTGTATCATGTTAAATGCTATGCTACTATGTGTCATGCATGTCAATAAATGAGATCACATATGATACTAGTTTATGATACTATCACTATGAAGATAGTATCATACAATAGTAACATACGCATGATACTACTATATGTTACTCCCCACTATGAGCAGCCTTAGCGCGCATGCGAGGGATGGAGTTATTGCATTTGGAGTTGAACAGCCTGAGAATAAATACGACGGCGTGCATGGTTTTTCGTGAGAGAAATCAGTAAGCTAATTGGTCATTTTTCAAACAAGCTTGATTCATCCCAGCCAATAGACATGTATCTTGGTTGATGGGATTTCAGATATAAGCCCTATAATCCGGAAAGGAGGGAGTAGCTAACTCCATGGGTTGTCATGGGCTAGCTAGCTAGCCACCGCTGGCTGACGAGTTGCCTGCCGCGCCGCGCGTTTTGGTGCTGCTAGCCCACGCCGTGCGTGTTGGTGCTGGTGCCGCTAGCCGCTATCGGCCGAGCCGTTGTGCCCCGCTGCGCGCGTTGGTGCTGGCGAGCTGGCCCGCCGAGCGTGTTGGTGTTGGTGTTGTTAGAGCATGGTTAATAGTATAGCCAAGAGCTGGTTAAAAGCCATTTTATAGCCCATCTTAGGCTGGCCATAGTGGGGAGTATCATATAGTAGTATCATGCATATGATACTATTGTATGATACTATCTCCATAATGCATAGTATCATAAAGTAGTATCATAGATGACCTCATTTATTGACATGCATGACACATACTCCCTCCGTCGCGGTTTAGAAGGCGTGCATGCAAATTATTTAGGACCTATGTGGTTATTAATTGGCTATGAAATGAGTTAAAAAATAGCATTCACACTACGCATGCATATAGAAGTAGTACAACAGAGTACTAATTAGCTGCTAGGAGTAAATGCAATGTGCCTTAATCTTTGTCTATTTTGGAAACGCACGCAAGTCTAACTGTGCCTTCTAAACCGTGACGGAGGGAGTAGTAGCAAAGCATGGCAGCTACTTCGGACTCTCAAACACCAAAGTGACAAGCCGTGGCTTTGTATAGGTGACTTCAATGAAATATTGCACTCATGGGAGAAGGAAGGGGGAGCACCAAAGCCGCAACAGCAGATGGATAGATTCAAAGAGGCACTAGAGTTTTGCGAGCTTGATGACCTAGGGTTTGTGGGTGATGTCTTTACGTGGAGAAACCATAGTCATTCAACTGACAAGTATGTGCGGGAGCGGCTGGACAGAGCGGTGGCGACGCCTAGTTGGAGGCAAAGATTTCCGACATACCAGGAGATAAATGTTGAACCACGCCATTCCGACCCCAGGCCAGTTATTGTAGACACACATGGTGGTGTGTGCAAACGGAGGGGCCCGGCTCGGGGCCAGCTGCCTAGGTTTGAGGCACGATTGCTGGAGGAGGAAGACTGTAAAAGCCTTGTGGAAAACAGTTGGCGCGGAATATATAGGTGGAAGGTGAGGGAGTGATGGGTGCGGTAAAAGGTGTACTGGGTGAGCTAACTGATTGGAGCCGGAATATTTTGGGTGTCCTCGAAAAATGAATTAGTCGAGTCAAGAAAGAGCTGGAGAAGTGGAGGGAGATGGCGATCTCCCCTGAGCAAGTGCGCAAAGAGCAGGTTCTGCGGTTTAAACTGAGCAGACTTGAAGAGCAGAAAGAAATGTCCTGGAAACAAAGGGCGCATGCTCACTGGCTGCGGGAGGGGGACCGTAACACGAAGTTCTTTCATAGCTTTGCCTCAGAAAGGAAGAAGGTTAATCGCATCACAAAACTGAGGACGGAGGATGGCGGTGTGGTGGAGGCGGAGGAGGCCATGAAAGAGGTGGCAACTAATTATTTTCCCAAACTTTTTTACGTCTTCCATAGGTACACGGATGGACGAATTATTACAACACATTGATCACCGTGTGAAGGATCAGATGAATGAGCTGCTCTGTAAACAATTCATGTCAAAGGAGGTGGTGGAGGCACTTGAGAGCATAGGTGATCTGAAGGCACTAGGGTTAGGATGGTATGAATGCAATCTTCTACAAGAAGTTCTGGGACATTGTCGGAGAAAAGGTTACGGAGGAAGTTCTTAGTGTTCTCAATGGGGGGCCCATGCCGGCTGATTGGAATGAGACATGTACTGTGCTCATTCCGAAGGTGGACAACCCGGAATGCATGAATGATCTGCGGCCAATTAGCCTGTGCAACGTGGTGTATAAACTGGTCTCAAAAATCCTTGCAAATAGGCTGAAGCAGATTTGGATGAGATAATCTCGCCTAACCAGAGTGCATTTGTGTCGGGAAGGTTGATCACGGACAATATTCTGTTGGCATATGAGTGTACACACTTTATGAAGAGCAAGAGGACGGGAAAGGAAGGATATCTTGCATTCAAGCTTGACATGAGCAAGGCTTATGACCGTGTTGAGTGGCAGTTTTTGGAGCGCATGATGAGGAAGATGGGCTTTGCGGAAAGGTGGACTGCCCTAGTCATGAAGTGTGTGACCTCGGTCAGCTATCAAGTAAAGATGAATGGTGATCTATCGGATGTGATAACCCCCCAGAGAGGTCTACGGTAGGGAGACCCTCTATCTCCATACTTATTTCTTATTTGTGCGGAGGGGTTCTCATCAGTGTTGAACAAAGCTGAAATGAGAGGGGAACTAGAAGGCATCCGGATTTGTACGGGAGCACCAAGTTTTAACCATCTATTGTTTGAAGATGACTCACAGGTACTTATTAAAGCTTCGACTGAGAGTGCCAAGTCTCTGCAAAATTTGCTACAACTTTACGAGGTTTGTTCGGGGCAAACTATAAATTTCGAGAAGTCTTCGGTGATGTTCAGCTCAAATACTAGGGTGCAAGACAAGGAAAGTGTGCTATCCGAGTTGCATATTAGAGCAGAAGCAAGAAGATAAAAATACCTTGGACTGCATGTGTATGTGGGAAGATCAAGAGCAAAAACTTTTGAGTATTTGAAGGACCGTATGTGGAAGAAAATTCAGGGGTGGAAGGAGAGACTACTCTCCAAGGCGGGGAAGGATATTCTAATAAAGGCTTGTGCCCAAGCCATCCCTACCTTTGCCATGTCATGCTTTGATCTTACCAAGACACTATGTGAACAAATGGGGACCTTGATTTGTCGGTATTGGTAGGCGCAAAATGACAAGGAGAATAAAATGCATTGGCTGAGCTGGGAGCAACTCTCAAAACCGAAGAGTGATGGTGGTTTGGGATTCCGCGACCTATATGGTTATAACCTCGCAATGCTGGCAAGGCAAGGCTGGCGAATGCTCACCAACCGAGACTCCTTGTGTGCTAGAGTTCTCAAGGCGAGGTACTTCCCAAACACATCAATACTGGAAGCTACGGCTGCACCTGGCATTTCCTATTCATGGCGGAGTATCTTGAGAGGCATTAACTGTTGGGGAGCATTGCACGGGAAACAAAAAATTTCCTACACACACGAAGACCTATCATGGTGATGTCCATCTACGAGAGGAGATTTGGATATGCGTACCCTTGTAGATCGCACAACAGGAAGCGTTAAGAAACATGGTTGATGTAGTGGAACGTCTTCACGTCCCTCGATCCACCCCAGAAACCGTCCCGCGATCCGTCCCACGATCCGTTCCGATCTAGTGCCGAACGGACGGCACCTCCGCGTTCAGCACACGTACAGCTCGACGATGATCTCGACCTTCTTGATCCACCAAGCAAGATGGAGAAGTAGATGAGTTCTCCGGCAGCGTGATGGCGCTCCGGTGGTGGTGATGATCTACTCTAGTAGGGCTCTGCCTGAGCTCCGCAGAAATCCGATCTAGAGGTGGAACTATGTGGTTTAGGGTTGAGTTGCACGTGGCAAAAGTTGTCTCAAATCAGCCCTAAAAGACCACTATATATAGGAGGGAGGGGGAGGAGGCTTGCCTTGAGGGCCAAGCCCTCAAGGGGTGCGCTCGCCAGGGAGGAGGAGGACTCCTCCTCCAATTCGGTTTGGGGAAGGAGGAGTCCTCCTCTTCCTTCCCACCTCCGCTTTTCCCTTTTTCTTTTCTTTTCTTTTTGGTATTTCTTTAAGTGGCGCCATGGGCCCCTTGGGCTAACTTCACCAGCCCACTAGGTACTTGTGGCGCCACCCTATGGCCTTGGGCTCACTCCCGGGTAGGTGGGCCCCTCCCGGTGAACTCCCGGAACCCATTCGTCACTCCCGGTATACTGCCGGAATTACCCAAAACTTTTCGGTAACCAAATGAAACCATCCTATATTTCAATCTTCATTTTCGGACCATTCTGGAAACCCACGTGACGTCCGTGGTCTCATCAGGGACTCCCAACAACATTCGGTAACCACACATATAACTCAACTATACTAAAACATCGCCGAACCTTAAGTGTGCAGACCCTACGGGTTCGAGAACTATGTAGACATGCCCCGAGGCACTCCTCGGTCAATATCCAATAGCGGGACGTGGATGCCCATATTGGATCCTACATATTCTCCAAAGATCTTATCGGTTGAACCTTAGTGTCAAGGATTCATGTAATCCCGTATGTCATTCCCTTTGTCCTTCGGTATGTTACTTGCCCGAGATTCGATCATCGGTATCCGCATACCTATTTCAATCTCGTTACCGGCAAGTCTCTTTACTCGTTCTGTAATACAAAATCCCGTGACTTACACTTAGTAACATTGCTTGCAAGGCTTGTGTGTGATGTTGTATTACCGAGTGGGCCCCAAGATACCTCTCCATCACACGGAGTGAGAAATCCCAGTCTTGATCCATACTAACTCAACAGACACCTTTGGAGATACCACTAGAGCACCTTTATAGTCACTCATTTATGTTGCGACGTTTGATACACACAAGGTATTCCTCCGGTGTCAGTGAGTTATATGATCTCATGGTCATAGGAATAAATACTTGACACGCAGAAAACAATAGCAATAAAACGACACGATCAATATGCTACATTCATAGTTTGGGTCTAGACCATCACATGATTCTCCTAATGATGTGATCCAGTTATCAAGCAACAACACTTTGCACGTAGTCAGAAAACCTTGACTATCCTTGATCAATTGGCTAGCCAACTAGAGGCTTGCTAGGGACATTGTTTTGTCTATGTATCCACACATGTATCTATGTTTTCATTCAATACAATTATAGCATGGATAATAAACGAATATCACGGACGAAGAAATATAATAATAACTAATTTATTATTGCCTCTAGGGCATATTTCCAACAGTCTCCCACTTGCACTAGAGTCAATAATCTAGTTCACATCACCATGTGATTTTAACGAATCCAACACCCTTACAGTTCTGGGGTTTGATCATGCCTTGCTTGTGAGAAAGGTTTTAGTCAACGATTTTGAATCTTTCAGATCCGTGTGTGCTTTACAAATCTTTATGTCATCTTATAGATGTTGCTACTATGTGCTATTCGGAAATACTCCAAATACCTACTCTACTATACGAATCCGTTTTACTACTCAGAGTTATTCGGATTAGTGTCAAAGCTTGCATCGACGTAACCCTTTACGACGAACTCTTTAACCACCTCCATAATCGAGAAAAATTCCTTAGTCCATTAGTTACTAAGGATAACTTTGACCGGTGTTCAGTGATTTAATCCTGTATCACTCTCTGTACCTCTTAACAGACTTGTGGCAAGGCACACACTAGGTGTGGTACACAACATGGCACACTTTAGAGTCTACGGCTAAGGCATAGGGGACGACCTTCGTCCTTTCTCTTTCTTCTGACGTGGTCAGGCTTTTGAGTCTTACTCAAATTCACACCTTACAACATAGCCGAGAACTCCTTCTTTGCTGATCTATTTTGAACTCCATCAAAAACTTGTCAAGGCATGCATTTCATTTGAAAGTTCTGTTTAGCATTTTGATCTATCTCCGTAGATTTTGATGCTCAATGTTCAAGTAGCTCTATCCAGGTCTTCCCTTGAAAAACCCCTTTCAAACAACCTTTATGCTTCACATAAATTCTACATCACTTCCGATCAACAATATGTCAACCACGTATACTTATCAGAAATTCTACAGTGCTCCCACTCACTTCTTTGGAAATACAAGTTTCTCATAAACCTTGTACAAACCCAAAAGCTTTGATCATCTCATCAAAGTGTATATTCCAACTCTGAGATGCTTGCACCAGTCCATTGAAGGATCGAGGGAGCTTGCACACTTGTTAGCATCCTTAGGATCGAAAGAACCTTCTGGTTGTATCACATACAACCTTTCCTCAAGGAAAACATCGAGGAAACAATGTTTTGACATCCTATGTGCAATATTTCATAAATAATGCAGCAACTACTAACCTAATTCCAACACACTTTTAGCATGGCTATGATTGAGAAAGTCTCATCATAGTCAACTCTTTGAACTTGTCGGAAACATATTTGCGACAAATCGAGCTTTTCTTAATAGTGACTTTTCACCATCATCGTCTGTCTTCCTTTTAAAGATCCATCTTTACTCAATAGTCTTATGATAATCAAGTAGTTCTTCCAAAGTTTACATGGATCCTCTCTCGAATTTCATGGCCTCCAGCCATTTGTCGGAATCCGGGCCCACCATCGCTTCTCCATAGCTCGTAGGTTCATTATTGTTTAACAACATGACCTCCAAGACAGGGTTAACGTACCACTCTCTAGTAGTACGCGACCTTTTCGACCTACGAGGTTTATAGTAACTTGATCCGAAGCTCAATGATCACCATCATCAGTTTCTACTTCAATTGGTGTAGGCGCCACAGGAACATCTTCCTGCACCCTGCTACACACTATTTGAAGTGACGGTTCACTAACCTCATCAAGTTGCACCACCCTCCCACTCAATTCTTTCAAGAGAAACCTTTACTCGAGAAAGGACCCGTTTCTAGAAACAAACACTTTGCTTCCGGATCTGAGATAGGAGATGTACCCAACTGTTTTGGATATCCTATGAAGATGCATTTATCCGCTTTGGGTTCGAGCTTATCAGACTGAAACTTTTTCACATAAGCGTCGCAGCCCCAAACTTTTAAGAAACAACACCTTAGGTTTCTCCAAACTTTAGTCTATACTATGTAATCTCAACGGAAATACGTGGTGCCCTATTTAAAGTGAATGCGGTTGTCTCTAATGCATAACCCATAAACGATGGTGGCAATTCAATAAGAGACATCATAGTATGTACCATATCAAATAGGGTGCGGCTATGACGTTTAGACACATCATCACACTATGGTGTTCTAGGTGGCGTGAATTGTGAAACAATTTCCACATTGTATTAACTGTGCACCAAAAACTCGCAACTCAGATATTCATCTCAATGATCATATCGTAGACAGTTTATCCTCTTGTCACGATGATCTTCACTCTGAAATAGCTTTGAACTTTTCAACATTTCAGACTTATGATTCATCAAGTAAATACTCCTGTATCTACTCAAATCGTCAGTGAAGCAAGAACATAACAATATCGATTGCGTGCCTCGGCACTCATTGGACCGCACACATCAAAAATGTATTATTTCCAACAAGTTACTTTCTTGTTTCATGTGGTATGACTTGCATGTCTCAAGTGATTCAAAATCAAGTGAGTCCAAACGATCCATCTGTATGGAGTTTCTTCATGCGTTTATACCAATAGGTATGGTTTGCATGTCTCAAACATTTCAAAAATGAGTGAATACAAAGATCCATCAGCATGGAGCTTCTTCATGCATTTTACACCAACATGACTCAAGCGGCAGTGCCACAAGTAAGTGGTACTATCATTATTACTTTGTATCTTTTGGCACCAATATTATGAACATGTGTAACACTGCGATCGAGATTCAATAAACCATTGAAGGTAATTATTCAAGCAAATAGAATAACCATTATTCTCTTTAAATGAGTAATCGTATTGCAATAGACACGATCCAATCATGTTCATGCTCAACGCAAACATCAAATAACAATTATTTAGGTTTAACAACAATCCCGATGGTAGAGGGAGCGTGCGATGTTTGATCACATCAACCTTGGAAACACTTCCAACACTTATCGTCACCTCGCCTTTAGCTAGTCTCCTTTTATTCCGTAGATTTTATTTCGAGTTACTAATCACTTAGCAATCGAACCAGTATCTAATACCCTCGTGCTACTAGGAGTACTATTAAAGTACACATCAATATCATGTATATCAAATATAGTTCTATCGACTTTGCCAGCCTTCTTATCTACCAAGTATCTAGGGTAGCTCCACCTTAGTGACCGTTCCCCTCATAACAGAAGCACTTAGTCTCGGGTTTGGGTTCAATCTTGGGTTTCTTCATTAGTGCAGCAACTGGTTTGCCGTTTCATGAAGTAACCCTTCCAGCCCTTGCCCTTCTTGAAACTAGTGGTTTTACTAAGCATCAACAATTGATGCTCCGTCTTGATTTCTACTTTCTCAGTGTCAAGCATTGCGAATCGCTCAAGGATCATCATATCTATCCTTGATATGTTATAGTTCATCACGAAGTTCTAACAGATTGGTGGCAGTGACTTTGGAGAACCATCACTATCTCATCTGGAAGATTAACTCCCACTTGATTCAAGCGATTGTTGCACTCAGACAATCTGAGCACACGCTCAACAATTGAGCTTTTCTCCTTTATTTGTAGACAAAGAATCTTGTCGGAGGTCTCTTACCTCTCAACAAGGGCACGAGCATGAAATCTCAATTTCATCGCTTAGAACATCTCTTATCTTCCGCGATGTTTCAAAACGTCTTTGGCGCCTTGCTTCTAAGCCATTAAGTATTACGCACTGAACTATCACGTAGTCATCAAAAACGTGTATGTCAGATGTTTGCAACATCTACAGATGACGCTCGAGGTGCAACACATTGGGTGGTGCATTAAGGACATAAGCCTTCTGCGCAACAATGAGGATAATCCTTAGTTTTACGGACTCAGTCCGCAAAGTTGCTACTATCAACTTTCAACTAAATTTTCTCTAGGAACATATAAAAGCAGTAGAGCTATAGCGCAAGCTACATCGTAATTCCCAAAGACCTTTTGACTATGTTCATGATAATTAGTTCAATTAATCATATTACTTAAGAACTCCCACTCAAAAAGTACATCTCTCTAGTCATTTGAGTGGTACATGATCCAAGTTCACTAACTCAAGTCCGATCATCACGTGAGTTGAGAATAGTTTCAGTGGTAAGCATCTCTATGCTAATCATATCAACTATACGATTCATGCTCGACCTTTCGATCTCATGTGTTCCGAGGCCATGTCTGCACATGCTAGGCTCGTCAAGCTTAACCCGAGTGTTCCGCGTGTGCAACTGTTTTGCACCCGTTGTATGTGAACGTTGAGTTTATCACACCCGATCATCACGTGGTGTCTCAAAATGACGAACTGTAGAAACGGTGCATAGTCGGGGAGAACACAATTTCGTCTTGAAATTTTAGTGAGAGATCACCTCATAATGCTACCGTCGTTCTAAGAAAAATAAGGTGCATAAAAGGATTAACATCACATGCAATTCATAAGTGACATGATATGGCCATCATCATGTGCTTCTTGATCTCCATCACCAAAGCACCGACACGATCTTCTTGTCACCGGCGCGACACCATGATCTCCGTCATCATGATCTCCATCAACGTGTAGCCATCGGGGTTGTCGTGCTACTTATGCTATTACTACTAAAGCTACGTCCTAGCAATATAGTAAACGCATCTGCAAACACAAACGTTAGTTTAAAGACAACCCTATGGATCCTGCCGGTTGTCGTACCATCAACGTGCAAGTCGATATTAACTATTACAACATGATCATCTCATACATCCAATATATCACATCACGTCATTGGCCATATCATATCACAAACATACCCTGCAAAAACAAGTTAGACGTCCTCTAATTTGTTGTTGCATGTTTTACGTGGCTGCTATGGGTATCTAGTATGATCGCATCTTCCTTACGCAAAAACCACAACGGAGATGTGCAAATTGCTATTTAACCTCTCCAAGGACCGCCTCGGTCAAAACCGATTCAACTAAAGTTGAAGAAACCGACACCCGCCAGTCATCTTTATGCAACGAGGTTACATGTCAATCGATGAAACCAGTCTTTCGTAAGTGTACAAATAATGTCGGTCCGGGCCGCTTCAATCCAACAATACCGCCGAATCGAGAAAAGACTAAGGAGGGCAGCAAATCGAACATCACCGTCCAAAAAACCCTTTGTGTTCTACTCGAGATAACATCTACGCATGAACCTAGCTCATGATGCCACTGTTGGGGAACGTTGCATGGGAAACAAAAAATTTCCTACGCACACGAAGACCTATCATGGTGATGTCCATCTACGAGAGGAGATTTGGATCTACGTACCCTTGTAGATCGCACAACAGGAAGCGTTAAGAAACACGGTTGATGTAGTGGAACGTATTCACGTCCCTCGATCTGCTCCACGAACCGTCCCATGAACCGTCCTGCGATCCGTCCCATGATTCGTTCCGATCTAGTGCCGAACGGACGGCACCTCCGCGTTCAGCACACGTACAGCTCAATGATGATCTCGGCCTTCTTGATCCAGCAAGCAAGACGGAGAAGTAGATGAGTTCTCCGGCAGCATGACGGTGCTCCGTTGGTGGTGATGATCTACTCCTATAGGGCTCCGCCCGAGCTCCGCAGAAATACGATCTAGAGGTGGAACTATGTGGTTTAGGGTTGAGTTGCACGTGGCGAAAGTTGTCTCAAATCAGCCCTAAAAGACCACTATATATATGAGGGAGGGGGAGGAGGCTTTCCTTGAGGGCCAAGCCCTCAAGGGGTGCGCCGACCAGGGAGGAGGAGGACTTCTCCTTCAATTCGGTTTAGGGAAGGAGGAGTCCTCCTCTTCCTTCCCACCTCCCCTTTTCCCTTTTTCTTTTCTTTTCTTTTTGGTATTTCTTTAAGTGGCGTCATGGGCCCCTTGGGCTGACTCCACCAGCCCACTAGGGACTTGTGGTGCCACCCTATGGCCTTGGGCTCACTCACGGATGGGTAGGCCCCTCCCGGTGAACTCCCGGAACGCATTCGTCACTCCCGGTACACTGCCGGAATTGCCCAAAACTTTCCGATAACTAAATGAAACCATCCTATATTTCAATCTTCGTTTCCAGACCATTCTGGAAACGCTCATGACGTCCGTGATCTCATCGGGGACTCCAAACAACATTCGGTAACCACACAT
This sequence comes from Hordeum vulgare subsp. vulgare, assembly GCF_904849725.1. NCBI lineage: Eukaryota > Viridiplantae > Streptophyta > Magnoliopsida > Poales > Poaceae > Hordeum > Hordeum vulgare. The sequence goes on along the minus strand of NC_058524.1, from coordinate 562,725,972 downwards.
ATAACTCAACTATACTAAAACATCGCCGAACCTTAAGTGTGCAGACCCTGCGGGTTCGAGAACTATGTAGACATGCCCCGAGGCAATCCTCGGTCAATATCCAATAGCCGGACCTAGATGCCCATATTGGATCCTACATATTCTCCGAAGATCTTATCGGTTGAACCTCAGTGTCAAGGATTCATATAATCTCGTATGTCATTCCCTTTGTCCTTCGGTATGTGATACGTCTCCAACGTATCTATAATTTTTTATGGTTTCATGCTATTATCTTGTCAAACTTTGGATGTTTTGCATGCCTTTTATTTATTTTTTGGGACTAACTTATTAATCCAGTGCCAAGTGCCAGTTCCTGTTTTTTCCATGTTTTTGACCCCTTCCAGAGGAGGATTCTGAACGGAGTCCAAACGGAATAAAACTTCCGAAAAGATTTTTTCCGGAACGGAAGAAGATCAAGAGACTTGAGAACCAAGGCCGGGAGTCCTCAGGGACCCCACAAGCCCTCATGGCGAGGCAAGGGGGCCCGCGCCGACCATGCTTGTGGGCTCCCTGGGCCACGTCTATCCTAGGGTTTGCGCCTATATATCCCCAAAAATTACACAAAAAACCAGGGGAGCATCGTAATCACTTTTTCGCCATCGCAAGCTTCTGTCTCCGCAAGATCCCATCTGGGGCACGTCCTGGTGCCCTGCCGGAGGGGGATTCAGACACGAAAGGCTTCTCCATCAACACCATGACCTCTCCGATGATGCGTGGGTAGTTCACCATAGACCTACGGGTCCATAGCTAGTAACTAGATGGCTTCTTAGCTCTCTTGGATCTTCAATACAAAGTTCTCCATGATCTTCATGGAGATCTATCCGATGTAATCTTCTTTTGAAGTGTGTTTGTCGAGATCCGATGAATTGTGGATTTATGATCAGATTATCTATGAATCTTATTTGAGTTTTTCTGATCTCTCTTATGTATGATTTCATATCCTTGTAATTCTCTTCGAGTTGTGGGTTTTGTTTGGCGAACTAGATCTATGATTCTTGCAATGGGAGAAGTGCTTATTTTTGGGTTCATACCGTGCGGTGACCTCACCCAGTGACAGAAGGGGTAGCGAGGCACGTATCGTGTTGTTGCCATCAAGGGTAAAAAGATGGGGTTTTCATCATTGGTTTGAGATTATCCCTCTACATCATGTCATCTTGCTTAAAGCGTTACTCTGTTCTTCATGAACTCAATACACTAGATGCATGCTGGATAGCAGTCGATGTGTGGAGTAATAGTAGTAGATGTAGAAAGTATCGGTCTACTTGTCTCGGACGTGATGCCTATATGCTAGATCATTGCCTTAGATATCGTCATGACTTTGCACGGTTCAATCTATTGCTCGATAGTAATTTGTTCACCCGCCGTGATATTTTCTATTATGAGAGAAGCCTCTAGTGAACACTATGGCCCCCAGGGTCTACTCCACACCATATTTCAGCCTTACACTTTTTACTTCGTTGCACTTTTCGCCTTCAGATCTCACTTTTGCAAACAATCTTGAAGGGATTGACAACCCCTTTGAAGCGCTGGGTGCAAGTTGTTTGTTTTTGCGCTGGTACTTTGGACTTGACGAGGCCCTCCTTTTGGTTCGATACCTTGGTTCTCAAACTGAGGGAAATACTTACTGCTCCTGTGTTGCATCACCCTTTCCTCTTCAAGGGAAAAACCGACGCAAACCAAAGAAGTAACAAGAAGAATTCCTATGCGCTAGGGAAGGACTTTTGTTTCGGCAGCAGAAGAATTTCTGGCGTCGTTGCCGGGGAGGAAGATCAAGTCAAGAACTCATCCAAGTAAGTGTCGCAAATTCATCTCTTGCATTTACTTTGTTTGCCAGTTGCCTCTCGTTTTCCTCTCCCCCACTTCACAATTTTCCTTTTTCGTTTGCCTTTTTCGTTCACCCTTTTATCTAGCTTGCCTTTCCTTTGCTTGAGTGCTATGTGCCTTCAATATTCTTGCATCTTCGCTTGCTGAAAATCTATTGATATGGATCCTCATCCAGTTGCTAATCTCTTTAAGAGATCCAATTATGCTGATCCAATTGCTAGTGAGTTGAGCGCACTTGACTATCTTTATGGAGTTTTGCTTGAGATGCGTGAATCTGAAAATTGTGACGAAGAAATTTATGAAGTGATTCACGAGGGCTCCTTGGATGAAAAGCATGATTGTAATGGTTTCACTATAAATTCTATTAGTGACAATCATGCTAAGAATATGCAAACCCCTAAGCTTGGGGATGCTAGTTTTGCTATGTCCACTACTTGTTGCAATGATCATGAGTGGGGCGATGATTTTTCTTATGATCTTGAAAATTTGTTTAAGCCTCATGATGAATATGATGTTTGCAATAAGATTGAAAGTGGGTTTGGAGAAGTCATGACTTTAGGTGATGATAATCCCACTATTTTTTAAGAGCGTCAACTTTGCATGCATGTGGATCATGAAAAGAATATCCTATGTGATAGTTACATTGTTGAATTCGAATATGATCCCACATGTAATTATTATGAGAGAGGAAAATATGGTGGTAGAAACTTTCATATCACTAAATCACCTCTCGTTATGTTGAGATTGCTATTGTCTCTTTCTTCTTCCTTGCATATGGTAACTATTGGTTGTCTTGACAACCTGTTTTCCTATAAAATGCCTATGCATAGGAAGTATGCTTGACTTAGATGTGATTTTCACATGCTTTATGATGCTCTCGTTGTGCTTCAATTCTTGTCTTTTGTGTGAGCATCATTGAATTTTCAATGCCTAGCTAAGGGCGTTAAACAATAGCGCTTGTTGGGAGGCAACCCAATGAATTTATCTTTTTCTTTCTGTTTTGTTGCGTCCACACCATCATAATTCTGTTGTGATTGTGTTTTTGTGTTTGATCCAAGCAAAACCTTTATGACTAGTCTTGGTAATGGTTGTTTGATCTTGCTGGAAAAAGACAGAAACTCTTCACTCACAAGATGATTTTTCATTTTTATTCAGAAAGAGATTTTGAGTTGATTCTTTTTTCTGTTGATTTATATGCTTTTTCCCTAGACCTTTGTAATTTTTCAGATTTTTTGAGGTACCAGAAGTATACGAAGTATACAGATTGCTACAGACTGGTCTGTTTTTGACAGATTCTGTTTTTATTGAGTTGGTTGCTTGTTTTGATGAAACTATGGTTAGTATCGGGGGGTACTAGCCATGGAAAAGTGAGAATACAGTAGATCATGATCAATATGGATGGAATTTAAGTTTTCTACAGTACCAAAAGAAGTGGTAGTTTGCTTTCTTGTACTAATGTTATAACAAGTTTCAGTTTAAGTTTTGTGTTGTGAAGTTTTCAAGTTTTGGGTGACGTTCTCATGGACAAAGAGATAAGGAGTGGAAAGAGCTAAAGCTTGGGGATGCCCAAGGCCCCCCAAGCCAAATTCAAGGACACCAAAAAGCTAAGCTTGGGGATGCCCCGGGAAGGCATCCCATCTTTCGTCTTCAATCCATCGGTAACATTACTTGGAGCTATATTTTTATTCACCACATGATATGTGTTTTGCTTGGAGCGTCTTGTATCATAGGAGTCTTTTCTTTTTGTTGTGTCACAATCATCCTTGCTACACACCTTTTTGAGAGAGAGAGACACGCACTCATCGTGATTTTGCTAGAATGCTCATAGTGCTTCACTTATATCTTTTGAGCTAGATACTTTTGCTCTAGTGCTTCACTTATATCTTTGGAGCTAGATACTTTTGCTCTAGTGCTTCACTTATATCCTTTGAGCTAGATACCTTTTGCTCTTGTGCTTCACTTATATCTTTAGAGCACGGCGGTGCGTGATTTGGTAGTTCGCTTATGCTATGAAAGTAGTCCCATGTGCTAGGTACCCAAAGAGGATGCAAAAACTTCCATCTTCATGTGCATTGAGTAGAAAGAAAAGTTTCGATTCCTCTCAATTAGTTTTGAGACATGGATTCGGGAATATTAAAAGCTATGTTAGTAGGGTGTTGTGAATCTAGAAATACTTGTGTTGAAGTTAGTGATTCCCGTAGCATGCACGTATGGTGAACCGCTATGTTAGGAAGTCGGAGCATAATTGATCTATTGATTGTCATCCTTTGTGTTGAGGTCGGGATCGTGCGATGGTTTAGACCTACCAACCCTTCCCCTCGGAGTATGCGTTTAGCACTTTGTTTCGATTACTAATAAAAACTTCCGCAACAAGTATGTGAGTTCTTTATGACTAATGTTGAGTCCATGGATTAGATGCACTTTCACCTTCCACCATTGCTAGCCTCTCTAGTGCCACGCAATTCTCGCCGGTGCACAAACCCACCAAATTCCTTCCTCAAAACAACCACCATACCTACCTACTATGGCATTTTCATAGCCATTCTGAGATATATTGCCATGCAACTACCACCGTTCCATCTCATGACTTGTGCCATCACTCTCATATTGCCATTACATGATCATACTAGATCGTTGCACATCCCAGTACACTGCCGGAGACATTTCCTATGGAGTCATCATCATTGTGATTTTTGAGCTTTGAGTAACTAAAAGTGTGATGATCATCACTATTAGAGCATTGTCCCATGTGAGGAAATAAAAAAAATGGCCAAAGAGCCCAAAAACAAAAAAAGAGGAAAGAGAAAAGAGAAAAAAAGAGGCCTAAGAGCCCAAATAAAAAAAATAAAAAAATGAGAGAAAACGAGAGAAGGGACAATGCTACTATCTTTTTCCACACTTGTGCTTCATATTAGCACCATGTTCTTCATGATTGAGAGCTTCTTGCTTTGTCACTACCATATGCTAGTGGGAACCTTTTATATAACTTGGCTTGTATATTCCAATGATGGGCTTCCTCAAAATTGCCCTAGGTCTTCATGAGCAAGCAAGTTGGATGCACACCCACTAGTTTTCCTTTTGATCTTTCACATACTTATAGCTCTAGTGCATCTCTTGTATGGCAATCCCTACTCATTCACGTTGATATCTATTAATGGGCATCTCCATAGCCAATTGATACGCCGCATCAATGTGACCATCTCCTCCTTTTTGTCTCACCACCACCACCACACTCTATTCCACCTATAGTGCTATATCCATGGCTCGCGCTCATGTATTGCGTGATAGTTATAAAAAGTTTGAGAAAGTAAGAGTGCGAAAACAATTACTTGGCCAATTCCGGGGTTGTGCATGATTTACATTAGTTGTGTGAGGATGATGGAGCATAGCCAGACTATATGATTTTGTAGGGATAACTTTCTTTGGCCTTGTTATTTTGAAAGTTCATGACTACTTTGCTAGTTTGCTTGAAGTATTACTGTTTTCATGTCAATAGCAAACTATTGTTTTGAATCTTACGGATCTGAACGTTCATGCCACGTGAAAGAAGTTGCAAAGGACAACTATGCTAGGTAGCATTCCACATCAAAAATTCATTCTTTATCACTTCCCTACTCGAGGACGAGCAGGAGTTAAGCTTGGGGATGTTCGATACGTCTCCAACGTATCTGTAATTTTTGATGGTTTCATGCTATTATCTTGTCAAACTTTGGATGTTTGCATGCCTTTTATTTATTTTCTGGGACTAACTTATTAATCCAGTGCCAAGTGTCAGTTCCTGTTTTTTTTCCATGTTTTTGACCCCTTTCAGAGGAGGATTTTGAACGGAGTCCAAACGGAATAAAACTTCCGAAAAGATTTTTTTCCGAAACGGAAGAAGATCAGGAGACTTGAGAACCAAGGCAGGGGTTCCTCAGGGACCCCACAAGACCTCATGGCGCGGCCAGGGGGGTCGCGCCGTCCAGGCTTGTGGGCTCCTTGGGCCACGTCTGCCCTAGGTTTTGCGCCTATATATCCCCAAAAATTCCACAAAAAATTGGGGGAGCATCGTAATCACTTTTCCGCCGCCGTAAGCTTCTGTCTCCGCAAGATCCCATCTGGGGCACATCCTGGTGCCCTGCCGGAGGGGGGATTCGGACACGGAAGGCTTCTCCATCAACACCATGACCTCTCCGATGATGTGTGAGTAGTTCACCATAGACCTACGGGTCCATAGCTAGTAACTAGATGGCTTCTTCTCTCTCTTGGATCTTCAATACAAAGTTCTCCATGATCTTCATGGAGATCTATCCGTTGTAATCTTCTTTTACGGTGTGTTTGTCGAGATCCCATGAATTGTGGATTTATGATCAGATTATCTATGAATCTTATTTGAGTTTCTTCTGATCTCTCTTATGCATGATTTCATATCCTTGTAATTCTCTTCGAGTTGTGGGTTTTGTTTGGCCAACTAGATCTATGATTCTTGCAATGGGAGAAGTGCTTGGTTTTGGGTTCATACCGTGCGGTGACCTCACCCAGTGACAGAAGGGGTAGCGAGGCATGTATCGTGTTGTTGCCATCAAGGGTAAAAAGATGGGGTTTTCATCATTGGTTTGAGATTATCCCTCTACATCATGTCATCTTGCTTAAAGCGTTACTCTGTTCTTTATGAACTCAATACACTAGATGCATGCTGGATAGCAGTCGATGTGTGGAGTAATAGTAGTAGATGCACAAAGTATCGGTCTACTTGTCTCGGACGTGATGCCTATATGCTAGATCATTGCCTTAGATATCGTCATGACTTTGCGCGGTGATATCAATTGCTCGACAGTAATTTGTTCACCCACCGTGATATTTGCTATTATGAGAGAAGCCTCTTGTGAACACTATGGCCCGAGGGTCTACTCCACACCATATTTTCAGCCTTACACTTTTTACTTCGTTGCACTTTTCGCCTTCAGATCTCACTTTTGTAAACAATCTTGAAGGGAATGACAACCCCTTTGAAGCGTTGGGTGCAAGTTGTTTGTTTTTGCGCAGGTACTTTGGACTTGACGAGGCCCTCCTTTTGGTTTGATACCTTGGTTCTCAAACTAAGGGAAATACTTACTGCTCCTGTGTTGCATCACCCTTTCCTCTTCAAGGGAAAAACCGACGCAAATCAGAGAAGTAACAAGAAGAATTCCTATGCACCAGGGAAGGACTTTTGTTGCCGCAATAGTATGTTACTTTCCCGAGATTGGATCCTCGGTATCCGCATACCTATTTCAATCTCGTTACCGGCAAGTCTTTTTACTCGTGCCGTAATACAAGATCCCGTGACTTACACTTAGTCACATTGCTTGCAAGGCTTATGCGTGATGTTGTATTACTGAGTGGGCCCCGAGATACCTCTCCGTCACACGGAGTGACAAATCCCAGTCTTGATCCATACTAACTCAACGGACACCTTTGGAGATACCTGTAGAGCACCTTTGTAGTCACCCAGTTACGTTGTGACGTTTGATACACACAAGGTATTCCTCCGGTGTCAGTGAGTTATATGATCTCATGGTCATAGGAATAAATACTTGACACGCAGAAAACAATAGCAATAAAACGACACGATCAATATGCTACATTCATAGTTTGGGTCTAGTCCATCACATGATTCTCCTAATGATGTGATCCAGTTATCAAGCAACAACACTTTGCACATAGTCAGAAAACCTTGACTATCCTTGATCAACTGGCTAGCCAACTAGAGGCTTGCTAGGGACATTGTTTTGTCTATGTATCCACACATGTATCTATGTTTTCATTCAATACAATTATAGCATGGATAATAAATGATTATCACGGACAAAGAAATATAATAATAACTAATTTATTATTACCTCTAGGGCATATTTCCAACATTAACCTGTTAAAGGAGGGCATCATTTGGCACATTGGAGATGGCGCATCTGTGCAGATATGGGAAGATCAATGGATTAATAGAGAGGGCTGACGAGTACCGGTTACCCCAAAAGGCCATTGCTTGCTATTGAAGGTACATGAACTTATAAACCCAGTTACGAATCAGTGGGATGAGACGCTGGTTCGAGATACATTTTGGGAAATAGATGTAGCAGTGATTCTGTCTACCCCAATCAGACGAGAGGTTGAGGATGTCCCAGCGTGGCATTTCGATAGCAAGGGAGTTTTTTCCCGGTCAAATCTGCCTACATAGTGTATGTGAGACAACGTGATAGCGAGCACGAAAATAGTACAGAAGGCTCGGATGTTAGCTCGTTTTGGAAGCAACTTTGGGATCTGCCATGCCTGCCCAAAGTAAAGCAATTCATGTGGAGATTAGCTCACAACAGCCTTCCGCTTCTAGTAAACATTCATCGCAGGGGCTTAAAATGTGACACGTTGTGTGTCTTCTGCAAGAGGCTGGATGAAGATGGTGCACACTTATTTCTAAAGTGCAAAGATGCAAGGAGAGTGTGGGAAGGCCTGGGATTGCGAGAGCTGCGTGATCGGATGTGTACATATGAGACTGCAAGTTCAGTACTGCAGGAAATCTTAAAGCTCAATGATGAGCAGAAGGCTCTAAGCTGCTGCCTGCTGTGGTGCAGCTGGCTCAGGAGAAATAAAATTAATGCAAAAGGGAAGATCATGTCATTGGAGGAATTGATGGGGGCAGGTTAGGTACTGGGCGTGCGAATCGCTGCATGCCTGTCGTCTGAAGGAGAATAGTGCAGAGCGGAAGCACCATGCAAAGTGGCAGCCACCGGGGGAAGATCTGATCAAAGTGAACCTGGATGGGGCCTACAATGCTATGTCCGGTCGCGGAGGATGGGGATTTGTTGCTCGCGACGAGGATGGGGATTTGCTGCTCGCGACGAGGATGGTGCTATCTGAGGATCGGGTCTGGGCGTCATTCCGAGAGCCGCTAGTGCTCTGCAGGTAGAAGCGACAGCATGCGGCAAAGCTTTGCAAGCTGCTGCACTCTGGGGAATGGGCCGGATAATCCTGGAGACTGATTCTCAAATTTTGGCAACGACGCTTGAAAGTACAAAGTTCAACCTGGCACCTAAAGGAATCATCTTCCGCGATCTGCGTTCTTTCATTAGGCTAAACTTCATTTCTGTTGATGTGTGCTTCGCCCCACGGGGTTGTAATAAATTAGTTCACGAGCTTGCCGCACTTGGTTTTGCCCAAGAGGCTGAACGTGTGGTTTGGTTGGACTATGTCCCGGTATCTGTAAGGTCTGTCTTGGCCAGTGAGTTCACTGCGCCTGTTTAATGGAATAATGGAGTTCCTAGTCAAAAAATAACGAAAGTTAAGGGAGGGAACTCCCCCCCTTGGCCTCTTTCTTGGAAAGGGGCTGAGATACGATGTGCTCCCGAGTTCAGACACTCGAGCCAATGAACAGATAGCAATAACCTCACCTCCTCAAACTGCAGGACACATCAGCGAGGTTGCACTTCTTTGCCAAGTTGGGTTTCTAAGTTTTCTCTTTTTACCAGGGTAAAACAAATACTTTGCTACATTATTTTTGGGAAACGTTTGCCATGAGCCGGTTGATACCATCATACCAACACTCGCGTCCATTCCCTTTTTGACCGTCGGATCTATCTTGATCGAATGGTTAGGGGAGCAACCTGGTTTTGCAACCGAGCCATTGTTGTAATTTTCCCCACCGCAACAACTAGTCTTTTGTGGGATTTGGATCTCATGCGAATTCACGATGCGCCCTTGCAACCAGAGGTTAGTGCCGGTCATTGCAGTGGTGCTTGCCGCCCGTATATGTCCGTCAGCCGCGTGTTGTGCACCCACCTCGTCGGATAGGAGGATGGCGACGATGCGACCTGGTCGACGGTTCGGCACTCGTCGGCGGCGACGAGCAGCGTCACTCATTCCTCACCATCGTTTGATGTGAGCTCGTGGCGAACAACATTGGTCTTTTTTTTGTAACATCCTCCCTGTTGCAAGAAAGAGTTTTGCAACATTTGTAATGTTGGAAAACTTTGTTCACTAACACCTGTATAAAAGTGAAAGATTTCTTTTTTGCAATATCAGCTCAAAAAATTCTTCAACAATACCTTTGTTGCAAAAGTTCCGTAACATTAACTCTTCAAGCGCAACATCATCCTTATTGCAAAGCTGACAGCTAAATCTGACCGTGTTGAATTCTATGACTCGCCAGACGGCGGGTCTTTGAGAAAGATCTATGACCGACGCGTAGCGTTGCCTTTTCTTTTTAGAAAAACTTTGCTAAGTTCAGGGTCGTTTGGGACTTTGGGTAGACTTGCTTTCAGAGTCTGTCCACCTGAAGAGAACGGGCTCGATTCCGTCGAGGGCCCAGCCCAGCCCGGCCGCAGTCGGCAGTCGGCACCTAGCAGACAGACTACCCGCTCCGCTCCGCGCCGCGCCGCCTCGCCGGTCGCTCCTCCTTCCTCCGCGCACACCCCACCGTCGGCCTCCGCCGCGCCGCTCCTTTCCTGCGCTGCGCCCGGCTCCTCGTCGCGATGGGCAAGGCCTCCAAAGACAAGCGGGTACGCGACCTCCGTTTCTTTCTTTCTCAGCCAGCTCCTCCCCCTCCCCTCCTCTCCCCCGTTTCGCTTCGCCGCCCCTCACCGTGTCTGCGACTCGCTGGTCTGCCCGTCGGTTTCCCAGGACATATACTATCGGAAGGCCAAGGAGGAGGGGTGGAGGGCTCGCAGCGCCTTCAAGCTAATGCAGATCGACCAGGAGTTCAACATCTTCCACGGTCTCGCTGGCCTTCCTGCCACCTTGCTTCCACTGACGCGCAGCATCAAATTAACCACATGGTGTTCTCATTTTGCTGTTCGTGTGTGCAGGAGTGAAGCGCGCCGTTGACCTGTGCGCTGCCCCTGGGAGCTGGAGCCAGGTACTCGCACGCCCAGTTTTCCCCCATCCATGCTTGCATCTGTTCGTTCCATTGCTTATCTCAATCGCAATTGCAGGTTTTGAGCCGCAATTTGTACCTGCCGGCAAAGCTATCATCTGACGGCAAGTGAGTAGCAGCGTCAGTGCGAACACCCGATGTTCCAACATAATTTCATTCTTTGTGCCTGATTGTTTCTGTGCTATGCTTGTACCAGAGATGGCGGCCTTCCTCTCATCGTCGCAATCGATCTGCAGCCGATGGCTCCTATAGAAGGTGTCATACAAGTGCAGGGCGACATCACCAATGCTCGAACAGCGGAAGTGGTGAGATGGACAGACCCATAGATACATTCTTTGTGATGAAACTTCTGCTTGCTGTAACAGATGTAAATATGCTGCCAGGTTATCAGGCACTTCGATGGATGCAAAGCGGACTTGGTTGTCTGTGATGGTGCCCCTGATGGTAAGATTGCATTGCTGAACAAGTGGTCCATAACCATGTTACATGTGTTTATGGTACTTCTGTTTCTTACTTCGCTTTGGATGATTGCAGTTACTGGGCTTCATGATATGGATGAGTTTGTTCAGTCCCAGCTTATATTGGCGGTTGGTATATTTTTCTCTGTCTCTGCATATGAATTTACATCAGAGACACTTTTTGGAGCAAATTGCAGTGTCCATAAGATAGTGTCCAAAAATAATGCTACCTTAACCCTGCAGTTTATGTTCGGCATTCTACCTTAAAATGTTTACTTTCAGTGCAATACCTTACTTGAATTTTTGTATTGAACAGTGGATCATTTTTATTCAACCTTTGGATAATTTGTTGCTGTTTATGTTGTAGAAAAACACGGTGTAACACTATGGTTCCATTAACTTGTTATGTTTTCCACTAGTTGCAATTTTCCTTGGCTTAGTTTTGCAGATTAAATTTGCAAGCTGCTTGCTTATTTGGCTAATTTGTGTATTTATATATGTTGCATTTAGGCACTGACAATTGTGACTCATGTACTCAAAGTTGGTGGAAAATTTGTTGCGAAGATTTTCCGGGGTAAAGATACAAGTCTCCTGTATTGCCAGGTATTGGTTGGTGCTGGTTTTCTTGTCTGGTTAGGAATTTCCATATGTACTTCAGAAACATATTGTTTGATCGAGGAAGTTAGTCATCAGCTTTCATGTGTCTTTTCTGTATATGGTTGATTACAAATAGTCTATATTGTTATCCAGTTTTTCTCTCAAGTGTACATGGTAGAGTTGTCATGATATTGCTACAATTTTACACGCTGTTCAATAGAAGTGGCATTTATAAGTTACTGATTCAGTCTAGATGTTTGCACGAGGTGCTTATGTGGAAACGGTATAGTGCTTATTGCTGTCAATGTTTTATGCAGTTAAAGTTGTTCTTCTCACAAGTTACATTTGCAAAGCCAAAAAGCAGCCGTAACTCAAGTATCGGTAAGCCTTCATCGCTTAAAAGGAGAATGAGTTGTCATGTACCTTTTTATCGCATTACTGATATTCTGTTGTTTTTGTCTTTTTAACATCAATCATATTTTCCGCTAGATGGGAAGTGTGTTTTATATGGTCTTATCTTTGTGTTTGTCAAACAGAGGCATTTGCAGTTTGCGAGAACTACTCACCTCCAGAGGGCTTCAAAGAGAAAGACTTGTATCACCTGCTGGAGAAAGTGGGAACTCCTTCTGGGGCTGATGATTTAGGTACTGAGAATGATCTGCTATACTGCTGCAATAGGCTGAACATATGATACATGGTACCAACTTCTCTATGCTATTTTCACGTGCAGATTGCCGAAGCGGATGGTTGGAGGGACCAAACAAGGTCTACATTCCGTTTCTGGCTTGCGGTGACCTCAGCGGTTATGATTCGGACCGTTCATACCCCCTCCCGAGCACAGAAGGTGGCACCTACCAGAGCCTAGATCCAGTCCAGCCTCCCATCGCGCCGCCATACAAAACTGCGTTGGAGATGAAGAAGGCGTCTAGCCACGGCGCCGGCGCAGATACTAGCAAATCATATGTCGACCCCTAAACTACATTATAGCTGCAGTTTATGCTCATCTACCTGATCACCACATGGAAACATGTGAATCGTCATGCGGCGATGTTTAGCACATGTTGTGGAGTAGATGCTGAAGTTGAAGCTGAATTTTGGTTATTCATCCTGTCTTGAAGGCAAATAGGCAATAGCATGTAGTAGAAGAGATGGTATAAACCGAGCGATATTGCAACATATGCATGCCATGGGTTAAGCAACTCTGTAATGAACTATAAGTCTGGATCATCATTGTGGTACTTTGACTTGTGGTTATTTTTTTTTCATACTGTACCGTGTGTGCTAGCATATGTTCCAGGTACTAGCATTGTAAGCAATTTGTTCTGGGTACTAGCACTTGTAAGCACGAAGATCAGGATCGTGGCAAATGGAGGTTTAAGAGAAATTCAAAAATGAAGAAAGTCTTGAATCAAATGCAGTTGATTATTAAGCAATGTGAAGGAGAGCGGCGATTTGGTGCCCAGGGGTATAAAAGCAACCCTTCTTCCTCTAGCCCAATCTTTTCCCATTTGAGGTACCTTCACCCATTGATTCCTCTGACCAATCCCAAACTTTGAGGATTCAAAGTGGATCACTCGATCTACTCTTCCATCGAAGGAATTTGTGACCCCCCTACTTTTGCTTACCAACCTTGTTACTCTACGAGTTTGGAGGCTGCTAAGCAGTGGGAGTCTCCAAAACATTTTGATATGTAAAAAAACGTGGTATCTGCTAAACCGTGGATACTAACATGCTAAAATACTGTTTTTTCAGTACTTTGTTTTACAATAATTTGCCACCAAACACACCCAAATATGTTGGCGGCAAAACATCTCTCGGTTTTTCCAACACTGCAAATTGCCAGCCCAAGTTTGTCTAATGTGTGGCCATCCACCTTCAGGGCCGGGTCGGGGCGTCGGCAGGATGTGTACTCCATGAGCTGCCCAGGTAGTTTATCCAGCAGACTTTGGAGAACCTTCTGACCTGCACATACAAGTTGTTGTCTATCAGTGATGTGTTTCAAAGTTAATTTTCAGGTCAGGAAATAGCCACGGTGCTATCAACAGCCGGGGTTAGTCGAAGGAAACATCAAACATGTGTGAAACTGTAGGTGACCTCCATGTTTCTTCATGCGAGTAAACTGTACGATGTCCTGTTGAGCTTTCGAGCCGCTTACTGAAGCCCGCTTCTCGGCTTATGACACCGAATAGCAAACTGTACGATGTTCTAGCATCTGAGAAAGCCAGGTAAATAATAGCAGGACATCATGTTGCGGTGAGAAATAAGCAGTCAGCCTTTGTTTATCAGGTAAACTACATGTTTTTTTTTGACGCACCAACGGCGGGCTTACGCCTGCCTGAACCTTTTTATATGAAAAGGTGTTACAACCTGAGACACCAGAAATATGTGGGGGGGGGGGGGGGGGGGGGGGGGGGGGGGAGGATATAGAAGAGAGAAGAGGAGAAGGAAACATCGATGGGACCATTGTCTAAGATCATCAGCCGTGGTACTAGCAATAGTGTGTAGCTCGAGGTGTAGATCTCTGAAAACCTTCGCATTTCGCCGTTTCTAATATTCCATGGAACTGCCAGCAGAACCGTTAAACGTATTTTGTTGTTGTATTCGCCGTTCCAGGCATGCAATATCCCGTGAGGGGTAGTGTGACATATACTGTCCAACTCCGCCCATAGCGAAGCGAGCTGCCGGCACTCGAAGAGTAGGTGGTCCATGGTTTCACATTGAATGCAGAAAGGGCAGGCGACTGAAGTGGTGATGCCCCGTCGGAACCGCCTCTCATTCGTGAACAAACGATCCTTCTTGGCGAGTCATAAAAGACTCTGCACTTATTGGAGGCATAGTTTCTCCAGATGGCAGGGGCGATGCTGTCAGTTGGCTGCGCCTTCCAAAGCGCATGGTATGCCAGCTTAGTGGTAAGTGGTTTGCCCGCCTCCCTCGAAATCCTCGTGTCAGCAACCTCCAAATTCACGTTTACCGGTGCCAGAACATTGCGTAATTCAGTAGGTTCGCATTCAGCCGCATGGGATAGCCGCGGGGCCAGGTCCAGGGCTAGATCGCTCGAAGCCATGACATGTGCCACAGAGGTGTTGATTCTGTTGGAGTGGGATAACAAAGCAGGAAAAAGTTGAGCCATTGTTTGGTTGGATTGAGGGAGCCAAAGGTCGAGCCAAAATGACGTAGTGGTTCCGTTACCAAGCTGAATCATGGTCGTTGAGCGAAAGAACTCCAACCCTTTGATGATATCGCGTCAAATAGGGGTATGTTGATTGTCAGGCGTGCCCACATCATGAGTGCTCGACTAGCCGTATTTCTCGCGGTTCTCTCGCGGGTAAACTACATGTGATAAGTAGAATTATTTCTGCTAGGTGCTAATGCATCTTCATTGGACGCATGGCACCGCAGATGCCGTTAAGGACTGCACGCATGAAGCCCATTCAAGACTGAACTGACAAGAAAATATTCAGTAAATGTTTACCTTAATTTCTGTAAAATCATCATCTCCTACTCCCACAATGAGAATAGACAACGGCAACTCTGATGCCCTCACAATAGATCTAATGCATAATTTTTTTACGTAGATAAAATCTGCCCGCTAACATTTGCAAGGAAAGCCAGAAACAAAACGATATTCACTGCTTAACAGAACTGGGCTCTGGAGCACTACATCCTCGTGTGTGAAACATTAGTTATTCAGTTAAATATTACCCACTCGGTTCACAAATATAAGATGCTTTGGATAGGGATTGACTATTCGTCACCCTAGATGAGAATAGTTATTCTTTATCCCCTTTTATTTTCATATCAATGCATCATAATTTTACATTTCACAAATTTTGTCTTATTTCATACATAAAAACAGACCGTAAGAAAATATATAGTCACCGTAAAAAATATTTTTTGTTATTTACATTACAAAAAAAATTAGTGTAAATTATACATAAAATGCGATTTTTTTGGTCTTATAACCTATATTTTTGTTTTCTTATGTCAAACTTTACGTAGTGAAATATTATAAATGTAACTATTTGCATTTCTAATGTAATTTATTTATGAAACGATAGTAAAATTACCTACGATGAAGAATAACTTATTCTGCACCTTGGGTGATGAATACACTTTCTAGTTGTGGATATTTCAATATAAGCTACATACGGACTGAAATGAGTAAACGTTTACATTAAAACGTGTCTATAATTCTATATACATCCGATTCATAAAAAAGTTACAACATCTTATATTTGTGAAAGGAGGGATTATTGATGAAAAACAAGTCAACAAACGAAGCACATAACGAATCTTAATTCCACACTCACCAAGTTGGAACAGCATGATAGACGGCCAGGGGCGGAGCCAAGATTTCAACATAGGGGGAGGGGGGCGAAGAACACAATGAAACACACAAAAGACATAACTTCAAAATATTTGAAGTCTTGAATATTGTAGTGTATCAAAGATGTAATAGTATTAGCTTTACAACAACAAAAAACTACATTTCTGCTAGTTTGGACGAAGATCTACGCCCCCCTAGCCGGCCGATGGAACAAATCAATAATCTCATTAACATTGAACTTTGTAGCTATTTCCTTTCCAATGTATACAACCATGTAATGTCGAAGAAAATCATCACTCATTTTACTTCGGAGACGCGTTTTGATAACCTTCATTGCTGAAAAAGCTCTCTCCGCAGTACACATAAGCTTTACCTGTTTTATGCAATGCAACGGTCAAATCAGCAAGTGATGACGAAGATTTCAGTTCTGGATGGTTGTGAACATCTAACTAATAGTGTGGAAGTTGTGACTCCAGATGGACCTGCTCTTGACTAGAAAAATCCGCTGGATAAATTTTTTCCACAAGCCTGCAAATCTTTGACATGTCAAATGACTCATGCCTTGGATCCAATGATGCGCAGAGTGTCATCAACTCTGTAGTATGAACACTAAAACGGTCATTTAGCTCCACCAATTGTTGATCGATGGCCACATTAAACACATCAGCTTTGTAGTGGTGAAGCACAGTGATGTTATTATGTTTATTCCGAGACTTAGTAACATCAACATACCTGCAAATTACAAATACAATATATGTGTTAGTAAAGCATGTGTGATTAATATATTATTCTATTATACAAATAGAGGAAAGGGACGTACTTGCGACTCATATCGGGGATCTCAACTTCGTGCTTCGTACAAAAGTTCTTAACCTCCTCTATGAGAGGTTCCCATCCTTCTTCTCTTAGATCAGCAAGGAGCGCCTTAGTGTTCGATAGTGTATCTAATGCATTCAAAAATGTCCAAAGATTTCTTCTGGAGTGTTTGGCATAAGACATCTGTGATTTTCATAATCCTCTCCATGAGGTGCAAAATGAAAACAAAATCAAAAGAAACAATTATCCTTAGGGCGCCTCCAGGATCTCCACGGGAATATTTTGTGACCCAACGATCATTCGCTATACTTCGTAGGACTGTAACTGTAGCACCAAACATCTTCCTTAAGTTCTGAATTGACTTGAAGTGTGAACTCCATCTAGTATCCGCTGGTCTATGTAAAGAGCCTATCTGGTTTGCCCCTTTTCCCGTATCAAGCTCCCCGAGTTCAATTTCACGTGCAATCTCGACGGCTTGGTTTGCTAGTAACTCATCATTGCGTTTAGGCGAAGCACTAACAACATTTATGACAAAATTGGCATGTTGAAAAAAATTATGCACTTCATGTACCTCTCAAGAAGCTGCAACAAGGGCCAATTGAAGTTGATGCGCCATACAATGAATGTAGTATGCATAAGGGGACTCTTTCAGAATTAAAGCCTTCAATCCATTCCACTCCCCTCGCATATTGCTCGCCCGTCATAAGCTTGACCTCTGATATCGTCCACATTTAAATTGTTATCTGCTAGGATAGCGCAAATTGTCTCCTTGAGAGTCAATGCAAGAGTGTCATTCACATGAATGACATCAACGAAACGCTCCTGTATAAACCCTTCAGTGTCGGGAAACCGGAGGACCAATGCCATTTGCTCTTTTTTGGATTCACCGCGAGCTTCGTCAACCATTATACAAAATTTGCTATCACCTATTTCTTCTCTAATTGTTCTTTGCACCTTCCGAGAAAGTATACTAAGAATTTCCTATTGAACAAAATGGGATGTGTACTTTGCATTTCCAGGAGCATTTTCCAAGACAACATCTTTCACCTCCTTGTTATAAGAAGCCAAAAGTTTTACCAGTTCAAGGAAATTACCCCGGTTAATGGATCCTGGCCTCTAAAAGCACAAGCCTGGAATGTTAACCACCTGCATCATATCATATAATTGTTTTGTTAGGATACTACAACATATAGAATATTTTAAATATTCTAACAAAAGATGGAAAAAAATATTGCTTACCGGATAGAGTCAATTGTAACTTTGAGCCTTAGTCTTGCATCTAAAATCGGTTTTGCGGATGCTTTCACAAACACCTTATCGATATGAGTCATGTTGTTTTTAAAATTTTCATAACAACGAACCGAGAAGTTATGGGCTGAACCAGCATTACCCACATGAGTTAAAAAAGCACACTCTTTCCCGTTATTCACCTTCTTCCACCTATCAAAGCCCAATACAGTAAATGTTTCTGAGCCGCACTTCCCTATTGGCTTTCTTGAGAAGAGGAAACAATGGAAGCAATATGCACGCTTTGTGTAAGGTCAAAACTCGAGCCATTCAAAATCCTTGAACCAACTGTACTGGAAACGCCGACGATGTTTTGGTGGATCATCACTATATGGATACTCTCTCATGTATAGCATATATCGACCTTCAGAAATATAGAATTGTCGTGCTTCATTTTGCTTCTCAAGAGGAAGTTCCCAAATCTGTTTGCGCTTTCCAGGGTCTCGCTCAAACGGCGTGCTTCCGATTCTTTGTTGTTCTAGAACTTCCACAGATGCCTCAATATTTTGCTCAGGGGGTGGCATATCAACTGAACTAAGATTGGTGGCATTATGACCAATGGGTTGATCTATGGCATCTACCATCATGGTTGCATTTGCATTTTCAACTGTAAAGTTTGTAGTAATTGGCTTGAAAAAATTACTTATGAGTGGTGTCTTCCTCTTCCTCATGATCTATGGAGTTTTCACATTAGTAAAAAATAAATACGTAAATATGTATGAACCTGTAGTGTAGACAGTAGCCATCACAATGTCAGTAAAGAAAAGTCATCCCATGATCCCAAGCAGCCAAGCTCCCAACGAGTCAACGACATCAGCCATGAGCCATCCAACTATCCAAGAGACAAAGACTCCAAGAGATCAACGACAGCAGCAGTTTCATTACATTTACCTCTGGACTGTGGCTGTCTCGCAGCGTTATCCGGCGACGGGCGGACGGCGGCGCGACGACGGAGCACCGCGGCCGGCGGCGCGACGACGGAGCACGGAGGCTGGCGGCGCGATGTTGCCTCAATGGAAGTATGGAACCCTAGGGCTAGCGGTAGCAGCTAGTGCCCCAACGCAGAGAAAAGCTACGTACGTGATTCTTGGAGGCTGGAGCGATACATGCAGCCTGGTGGCTTCCTTCCCTTGTGTTTTGGGCTTGAGAATAATTAAGCCCATATATAATATTTTAGTCATATGATTAAGCCCATAATATTAATACTAGTCCCCTCTACAATTAGTTGGGGGGGGGGGTGAACCATGGGGGGGGGGTCTGTCCCCCGCTCGCCCCCTCATTCCCTCCGACACTGTAGACGGCCTCGTATACTTGCACCAAAACCGAATGCTTGAAATTTGCTACCGTCGGCATACGGCCGCAGAACTTTGCCACCCCCTTGTATTGCTTGGTGCATCAAATGGTTCAATGAGAAGGCGTTCAGTTTCAAGAATATCTTATTAACGTCATAAAATTCCTAACCTGCGACGGGAGGGGAGATAGGTGAGGCGACCCCATCGCCGGACAGCGGATCGCCAGGATCCTCCACAACACCTTGCCGGCCCTTCACGCCGCGACCAGGGGGTAGGTTCTGGGTGCTCGCCGACGATAGAGAGGAGGAGGAGGACAGGGAGGAGACTCCATCGGTGGCTTCCTCGGCATCTTCGGATGGTGTGGACTTCATGGCTATCGGCTGTTCGTACAAGATCTCAAAGAAGGATTCTTGGAACCGACGAACGATGACAGAATTCCACGAAGCTTGACGGCGGAGGAGGACTACGGCGATGTCGGTCCGGTCGTGGCACGGACCTCTACCTAAGGTATGTCTCAAGGATTTAACAATTTCAGACTGCATTCATCCGTCGACATGGCAAATTGTTCATAAAAAGAAGAAGAAATGTCTGCCACCGGTGGAGGCCGCTCCGGCGCCGGCGATCTCTATCTAAGAGATCAAATCGCGATGTTTGAACCTGCTGCTCGGCCCAATTGGGCTGCCAAACGCTGACTCAGCCGTGGGTCTCGAAGTGGATGGGTATGAGGCCCATCACGAGTCCCAAACTGGTCACGATGGCGTGATATCATGCGTAACCGAAGGCTTGTCTGCACCGGTTCGCACTGCTCCTTCTTCCGCCTCATCTAGGGCTAGCCGTCGGAACAAGCCGGGCTACCCTAGACTGGGACGCGACAGGGCGGCTCAGATTCCGCCGTTGTTGCGGTCCGCGATGACGAGAAGAGGTGGCTCGCAGCAACCCCCGAAAGCGTCGGCAGGGCAAGGCACCTACGGTGGTCAGGGACGGGGTGATGTGCAGTCCGCTGCTCGAGGACGCAGGAGCTACGACGGAGGTCATGGCCATCACCAGACTGACGGAAGGGGCTTCGTCGGAGGCCGTTGGGGAGATGATGGTTATAATGCATACGGTAATGGGATACACTGGGGTTCGTCTCCGAACGGTGGAGGCCGTGGTGATGGCACCAACTGGGGGTTCAACGGTCCCCCTGGCCCGTTTGTCGAAGGAGCATCGGGTCTTACTAACAGGAACCGACAGACATACCGTGCCAATCACGTGGGGCGGGGTGGAGGACGTCGGCCGCGAGGGCCTAGCCCGCCTCGAGCCGATCCACCAGTACTGCCTACAGAGGAGGCGGGCCATGTGCAGGACAAGAACACTACGGATGCCACGAGCAAGGGGGCGCTTTCTGCTGCTGCACTGGAGACGGTACGTGCCGTCGCTGTGGTCGACGTGCGAGCCGCGCCGGCGGTTGCTCCTCGGGGTGCTGCGACAGATAAAGCCATCGATAAGTCAGAAGGTGAGAGAGCCACCAAGTGGGCTCGGAAGAAGGAAAAATGACATGCTACTGCTGCGGTGGGCAGGGACACTTTGTGGTAGAATGCACGGTGGAGCTGTGTGATATTTTCCGCAAGCCCAAGCATGAGAGTGGCGAGTGCCCCCTACTTTCAAAGCTGAAGCCGGTTGTTACTATGTATGGGGCATGTTGCCCGGAGCTTATGTTTTTTGAGTCACCTAAGGTAGCTACACAAGTACCGGAAAGTACCAAGACGAGAGTCGTTAAGGTTACTCGTGGTACGATGACCATTGAGAAGATTGTACAACATTTGCGTGAGCTGGTTTCTCCTTCTTTCCAATGGGATCCCATCAAACTTGACGACCAGATATTCAGAGTCGAGTTTCCTACTAAGGAGGATCTTGCCAGGTTGCTTAAGTTTGGGATGAGCCGTGTTCCAAACATCACATGTGTCCTCGAGTTTGATGCTTGGACACAGAAGGATCCTGAAGGCACTCGCTTTCGCAGATTTGGGTACGGTTTAATGGAGCACCTCGTCGGGCTATAGAGGATTTCTTGGTCACATGGAGCCTTGGATCGTTGATTGGTAAGACGGAGAAGGTAGACATGCCTTTTACTCGAGCGCAGGGAATCGCTCGCCTCCTTGTTTCTGTGATAAGCATTGAGCATATTCCTGACACAGTCAGATAGACGTATGGTAGGAGGGGTTTTGACCTTGATATTGATCTAGAGGAGAGTGAGGATTTGAATGAGCTGGGAAAGGAGGTTGACATGGACACGGACGAGGGACATGGATATGAAGGAAACTTAGACAAGGGCGCGGAGCCGAGAGATGGTGCTGATAGAAGCTCTTTATCTGCTGACAAACCAGAAGAGAATGCTAACAGGAAGCAGTCTCTTGGTTTGTCATTTACGCATCAATTGAGATTTGGATCCTTTGGGTCTTCGTAGGCGCCTTCCAAGTTGTGGGGTGCCAGGGTTGACAGTGACGATCCGGCGGAGCATGAGCTGCAGTCATTATCACCGGTGGAGTCACCTAGAGGTGGTACCACGCCTATGTCGTGCGCACAGGACACTACTGGCATACTTGGCAGTCCCGGGGTGGAGTCGCATGCACACCAGGGAGCTGCTGCTGCGGCCGGGACACCCCAGCTCACCCCGGTAGTCTCTGGAGCTGAGCTAGCTGCAGGAGCTTCGGCGGGTGCACTGCTCCCCAGCTCACTGCATGCTGACAGGGACGGCAGCAGTAGCACTCCGGGTGCTACGCTACTCAGGTGGAGTCGCATGGAGCCAGTTGCATTCACCCCGGATGCCTCTGGAGCCGTGACAGCTACAGGAGCTTCGGCGGGTGCGCTGCTCCCCAGCTCACTGCATGCTGCCAGGGACGGCAGTAGCAGCACTCCGGCTACCACCCTACTTAGCTCGGTCACCCCGCTGCAGGCGTCGGCTGGGGCTACATTGTGTGCTGCTGGAGTTATGACTCGGAGTGGGTCGGGTAAACAGACTGGCCACACTATGACAACGATTGATGGTGGCGGTTCGGATGGCCAGACTACATGTGTGACAGGCGGTCATAATATGTCGAGGCCCTCCACTGAGGAGGTGATTGAGTTTGGAGGCATCCGAGACCCGGCAACAGAGGCTAGGCGATCGAGTGCTCGCCTGCAAGCCCAACCTGATGTTGACGAGCTACAGTTGGGCCGTGCTATGCGCACGGCTAAGCTTCGCGACATCGAGACCTCTTCAGGTATGTCTATCGATACGAGCTGTTCTATTTTGCATTTTTTCTGAAGATGATACAATTAGAAACGCTACCGAACTTGGGATTTCATTGGGCAGTAATGGACAGGAGATATCTACTTCGGTGAATGACTTGCTAGACTTAGAGGCAGAGAGGGCAATTGAGATGGTGAGAAACATTGCAGCCGTCAAACAAATGAACGATCAGGAATATAAATGCATTGGGTTGGGAGCTTTAGAGCGTTTATGTGAGGATCATGTGCAATCCTCCCTTTTGCCTGAAGAACCAAATGATATCGTTGAGGAGGGGTATGAGGCCCCTTCATAAACGACTACTACCACAGAACAGCAGACCGGTCATGTGGACCGGTCGGATGTTCAGGATAGGCCAAAAAGGACCTGGAAGAGAATGGTCTATCCTGTTTCAATTGTGCGCCGTAGTGCTAGATTTAAAACGACTAAGAAATTTCATGATGAGCGATGAAAGGAATATTCTGGAATAGCAGAGGTCTAGCAGACTTGGCTAAAAGAAGATTTCTAGCTGAAACAACTATTGAGCAAAAATTAGATTTCATTGCATTGATGGAAACTGGGAGGGATAACTATACAACTCAATTTTTAAATACGCTATCTAGAGGGTCTGAATTTGACTGGCACTGTTTATCCAAGAGGAAGATCCGGTGGGATCTTGCTTGGGTTCTGGTGCGACACACTCGAAGTCCGAAATGTATTGTATGGGGACTTTGCCGTCAAATTTAGAGTTCGCTCCAAAGTGGATGGGTTCCAATGGGCCCTCGTAGTAGTGTATGGAGCGGCCCAGCCTGAGCTCAAGAGAGACTTCTTGGCTGACCTTGTATGAATTTGCAGGGACGAGAGACTGCCGATTTTAGTGGGGGTGACTTTAATATAATCCGGAGGCGAGATGAGAAAAATAATGATAACTTTGATGGCAGATGGTCATTTATGTTTAATTCTATCATCAAAAGCCTTAATTTGCGAGAGATAGAGCTATCAGGGAGAAAGTTTACTTGGGCGAACTCCTTACCTAACCCAACTTTTTAGAAGTTGGACCGGGTTCTCACGAGTGTGGAATGGGAGCAGAAATTCCCTCACTTCACAGTTCGCGCGTTACCAAGAGCTATCTCCGATCATACACCATTGTTTGAAGACTCAGGGGAAGCAACTCACGTGGGGAATAAAAACCTTTTTTCTTTCGAATTGGGATGGTTTGAAACAGAGGGGTGTGTATACCTCGTAGCCACAGAATGGGATATGGTCACGGAAGGTGATACTAATGTTGACAGGTGGCAAAATAAGATAAGGCACCTGAGGCAATTCTTACGGGGATGGGAAAAGCATGATAGTGGAATATATAAGAAAGATAAACAAAGGCTTCTCGAACTTATAAATACGCTAGACATAAAGGCCGAAGAAACGTTATTTGATGATGATGAGAGGTCATTGAAAACGGAGGCTGAACTAAAGATCAAACAACTGCTCAGAGAGGAGGAGTTGAAGTGGGCACTTAGAGCGAAAGTCCGCCACGTGATACAAGGAGATGACAACACACAATATTTCCATCTGATAGCCAATGGAAATCATAGAAAGAAAAAAATTATCCAGCTGGAGCAAGATGAGGGTACAATTGTGGGACACGAGAATCTGAAATTGTATATCTCGGAGTACTATAAAAATTTGTTCGGGGCTCCAAAGGATAATTTTGCATCCATGAATGATCATATGGTCATTGACATACCTCAGCCCGGGACAGACGAGAATGAGGTACTATCCGCGCCTTTTACAGAGAAAGAGGTGTTTGAAGCGATATCACAAATGAAAAATAATAAGGCACCAGGCCCAGATGGGTTTCCAGCTAAGTTTTACAAGAGATGTTGGCACATTATCAAAGGTGATTTGTTACCTATGTTCCAAGACTTATTCAACGGAAACCTGCATCTATTCCATCTTAATTATGGGACAGTGACACTGTTGCCAAAGAAGTAAGGAGTGGTGCGTATCGAACAGTTCAGACCTATCTGCCTTTTGAATGTGAGCTTCAAGATTTTCACTAAGGTATGTACGAATAGGTTGACGAAGATTGCACATGAGGTGGTGCAACCTAGTCAAACAACTTTCATGCCGGGCAGGAACATACTGGAGGGTGTGGTAGTCCTTCATGAAACGCTGCATGAAATTCACTCGAAGAAACTAGATGGGGTAATCTTCAAGGTGGATTTCGAGAAGGCCTATGATAAGGTCAAGTGGCCTTTCCTACAACGGGCACTACGTATGAAGGGTTTTGATGAAATATGGTGAAGACATATGGAATCCTTTGTACAAAAAGGGAGTGTTGGGATTAAAATCAATGATGACATGGTCCATTTTTTCCAAACACTCAAAGGTCTCAGGCAGGGAGATCCAATGTCACCTATCCTATTTAACATAGTTGGTGATATGTTGGCAATTCTAATAGAAAGGGCTAAACATGAAGGCCAAGTAGGTGGACTCGTGCCGCATCTGGTGGATGGTGGTGTCTCCATTCTATAGTAGGCTGATGATACTATCCTGTTCTTGGAACATGATATAGCAAAAGCCAGAAATATGAAACTCATACTTTGCCTATTTGAACAATTGTTAGGCTTGAAAATCAATTTTCATAAGAGTGAGCTGCTTTGCTTTGGGAAAGCCAAGGACGAACAAAACGCTTATAAATAATTGTTCGGATGTGAATTGGGAAGCCTACCGTTCAGTTATTTAGGCATACCCATTCACCACCAGAAACTTTCCAACAGTGAGTGGAAATGCATCGAAGTACGGTTTGAGAAAAAGTTAAGCTGATGGAAGGGAAACCTGTTATCTTATGGGGGGTGATTGATTCTGATAAACTCGGTACTCACGAGTATACTGATGTTCCTTCTATCCTTCTTTGAAATACCAGTAGGGGTACGCAAAAGGTTGGATTTTTATCGATCAAGATTCTTTTGGCAGAGTGATGAGGACATAAAGAAATACAGATTATCTAAATGGGATATTATTTGTAGGCCTAAAGACCAGGGAGGTCTGGGGATTGAGAATTTAGAGGTAAAGAATAGATGTTTGCTGAGCAAGTGGCTGTTCAGACTTTCTATAGACCCAGAGGGTATGTGGGTACAAATTTTACGTAATAAGTACCTATAATCTAAAACCTTAGCTCAGGTAAATGTCAGATCCAATGACTCACCATTCTGGAAAGGGCTGATGAAAGTAAGGTCAATCTTTTTTCAGAGGGCTAAATTTATTATCGGAAATGGTGAGGGGACGAGATTCTGGGAGGATACGTGGTTGGGGGACATGCCTCTAGCTATATAGTATCCAGCCTTATACAATATAGTGCAACGTAAGGATGCATATGTTGCCACAATTCTACAGTCAAATCCTCTAAACATCCAATTCCGTAGAGCTTTGATTGGGCACCATTGGGAGGATTGACTCCACTTGGTGAGGAGACTCATGGATGTCCAATTATCACAAGAATCTGATAGGGTGCATTGGAAGCTTACAGATAGCGGAATTTTTTCGGTCAAATCAATGTATCTCAATCTTATTGATACTACTACCATCCCCAAATCTCTGAATATTTTGAATGTCAAGGTACCCTTAAGAATCAAAGACTTCATGTGGTTTGTACACAAGAGGGTGATTCTGACTAAGGATAATTTGGCTAAACGCAATTGGGGGGGCAGTACTAAATGTAGCTTTTGGTGATAATGACGAGAACATTAAACACCTATTTCTCCAATGTCCACTAGCCAAAATCTTATGGCAGACAATTCATATAGCCTTTAACATTATGCCTCCAGATAGCATCGACACATTATTTGGAACGTGGATAGATGGAGTACACATGACGATTGCAAGACACATCTGTATAAGAGTTTGTGCACTGTTTGGGCTATATGGAAGTGCAGGAATGATGTGTTTTTAAGAGACATATCAATATACAATTTTTGTAGGTACTACACAGCGTGGCAACATTGATCCGTATGTGGTCATTACTCACTCGTGCGGAAACCAGGAAGCCTTTGGTTACTGGGTCTACCCGATGGGAGATGGTAGCGCGGGATATCTTCAACCGGTTTGGATGACAGTCCAGTAATAGGATAGATGGTTAGGCATCTAGGCCTATTTTGCCGGTTGTGGCTCTTTTTGGTTTACTCTTACATGTTTATTGTTTTATCGGAGACTATGTGGAACCGTAATTCGTTTCATTATTTGCAATAAAGGGGCCATATGCATCATGCTGATGCAAAGGCCCGAGGTAACCCTCCTTTTCTAAAAAAAATCCTAACCTGCTGGTATAAGTTTAGACTGCCAGAGGGGTCAATGTTGTGCGAAGACCATTGTGAACCAGGATTACCATTTCTTGCAGGAAACAAAAGCACAAAAAAATCATACATAAACAACAAATCATTAACATAGCTACATAAAAATCATTTAAGCTGTTAATTAAGAAACTAACCTGTAGAATGTGTGGCCACCATAAAATTGAGCTCAAACCGTAGGATATATAGTCCAAGAAAGTATATTTTACTTTTCATGGAAATTATCTAAGAACAATTTTACTTTCTTTCTTTTTAAGAGTTGTCCTTTCAAAAGAAGAAAGACTTCTTACATAAGAGGCTAATCGGAATGATTTTTTGTTAAGTATAAAAATCTAACCTTCCTTTGTCCCTTATGGCTGTATAAATCTGCTCCAGCCTTTGACTTATACAGCATTTCAAGTTCACTAACGGTAGTATGGAGAGTCCTATTTGTCAAAACAGTAAAAAAAATGGTTAAACTCGCGATCAATGGAAAAATATGCCAAACTAGACCTACCCAATAGTGTTGTGATTTCCATCGGCATCAAAACCAAAACACGCAACTAGCAGTGGGGTATCCTGAAATAAAGTCACAGGTTGAAAAACAAAAGATCAGATTAAACTTGAATTGCCTATGGGCAAAACTTGGCCGACGGAAATATTCATTTTCAAAGAATTAGGACTAACTTGGCACCCACCAAAGATATAAATGTACTTGCCTTGCTACCATATTGTTGTGATGTCAGTGCTATAGGCCTCCAAACAGGGTTTAAATTGTTACTGACCACTTCTGTTTCACAAAGAGGAATTGTAATAGGAATTTCTGACAACCTTGAGATTCTCAGGAAGGGATCCCACACAACATAAATCATCAATTACAACTGCAACTAATGTGCCACCTTATAACTACCAAGGAAGTTATACATACGCTTTTTGAGAAAGTGTCCTTGTTATACATGTTCAGGGAGTGGAATGTCATCTCAACTGCCATCCTCGACAAAACATTTCTTGAGCATGAACAACGAATGTGCTATTAAGTGGAGCTCCATAATCATTTTGGAGGTTCAATTTTAGGCTCCGATTTGACCTTGTCAATATCTGAGAAAACAACAAAGGGGCGGAAAATAAAATATAAGGAAATTGAATTTGTGTTTATTTTCCCTCTTCACTAGCATTTATCTAGAGATATTATATACTACAGCTGGATTATGCATTGGATCATGTAACTGATGTTGGAAAACCTGGGATGTGTTAAACTCATCTATAGTTGGATTATACAAGGAATGTGTGGTTGTATGATACACGCTTCCTATTACTTAGAGATAGAGTAGATAGAGTAGTTTGTTAGTATCTTTCTTATCTCTCCAAACAGAACTCTATCTCCTCTAGTCTTTCCTTGTACTCCAAGCTGTATGCCTATCAGGGAGTCGACCCCTACTATATAAACACGCAACCATCGCTGCGAGGAAAGGCACGACGCTTTCAGCCTATCACACATGGTATGAGAGCCCATCTCTTCCATCACATCTAGTTTCCAATCTCTTCCACCCCAAAGCTCGCTACCA
Source organism: Hordeum vulgare subsp. vulgare (assembly GCF_904849725.1). Taxonomy (NCBI): domain Eukaryota; kingdom Viridiplantae; phylum Streptophyta; class Magnoliopsida; order Poales; family Poaceae; genus Hordeum; species Hordeum vulgare. Next base: position 562,697,311 of record NC_058524.1, on the reverse strand, counting down.
TTGCTTCCTGAGCCGCCGTAAGCTCTGGTCTCTCCGCCCAAGTCATGGAAGGCGTCTCCCGCAACAATTACATCCTATGGCACACTCAAATCATGTCGCAACTCACAGGAGTGGGATTCTTTGGGTATGTTGATGGGACTTACCCGGAGCCGGCCAAACAAGTCTTCACCAAGGATAAAGATGGTGTTAGAGCATATTTCTCCATATGTGGTTTTGGTAATTGATGACAATCCCTATGACTAATGGCAGCCTTGAGTTATATTCGAAGGATTTGTCCATATGCACTTCTTGAAGTCCATCTGTTGGTTTCAAGGAGTTTATATGATGACCAAGGTGGTATTCAAGGTTTTATCCAAAGATTAGTCATATAGACACAAGGTTGATCAAGACTAAGTCAAAGAGTGAATCAAGTTGATCAACACACAAAGCGTAGAAGATGTACTGATACGTCTCCGACGTATTTATAATTTTTGATGGTTACATGCTATTATCTTGTCAAACTTTGGATGTTTTGTATGCCTTTTATATCTTTTTTGGGACTAACTTATTAACTCAGTGCCAAGTGTCAGTTCCTGTTTTTTCCGTGTTTTTGACCCTTTTCAGAGGAGAATATTAAACGGAGTCGAAACAGAATAAAACCTCCAAAAAGATTTTTTCCGGAACAGAAGATACGCACGGAGCGTGAGAACCAAGGCAGAGGCCACCAGGGGAGGCCACAAGCTCCCTAGGCGCGGCTAGGGGGGGCGCCTAGCAGGCTTGTGGGCCCCCTGTGGCTCGTCTGCCCTACTTCTTCCACCTATAAATCCCCGAAAAATCCAAAACCACGAGAGGGATCCACGAAAATACTTTTCCGTCGCCGCAAGCTTCTGTCTCCGCAAGATCCCATCTGGGGCATGTTCTGGTGCCCTGTTGGAGGGGGGATTCGGATACAGAGGGCTTCTTCATCAATACCATTGCCTCTCCGATGATGCGTGAGTAGTTCACCATAGCCCTTCGGGTCCATAACTAGTAGCTAGATGGCTTCTTCTCTCTCTTGGATCTATTGGAAATATGCCCTAGAGGCAATAATAAATTAGTTATTATTATATTTCTTAGTTCATGATGATCGTTTATTATCCATGCTATAATTGTATTGATTGGAAACACAATACTTGTGTGGATACATAGACAAAACACTGTCCCTAGTAAGCCTCTAGTTGACTAGCTCGTTGATCAAAGATGGTCAAGGTTTCCTAACCATAGGCAAGTGTTGTTACTTGATAACGGGATCACATCATTAGGAGAATCATGTGATGGACTAGACCCAAAACTAATAGACGTAGCATGTTGATCATGTCATTTTGTTGCTACTGTTTTCTGCGTGTCAAGTATTTGTTCCTATGACCATGAGATCATATAACTCATTGACACCGGAGGAATGCTTTGTGTGTATCAAACGTCGCAACGTAACTGGGTGACTATAAAGATGCTCTACAGGTATCTCCGAAGGTGTTCGTTGAGTTAGTATGGATCGAGATTGGGATTTGTCACTCCGTATGAGGGAGAGGTATCTTGGGGCCCACTCGGTAATACAACATCACACACAAGCCTTGCAAGCAATGTGACTTAGTGTAAGTTGCGGGATCTTGTATTACAGAACGAGTAAAGAGACTTGCCGGTAAACGAGATTGAAATAGGTATGCGAATACTGACGATCGAATCTCGGGCAAGTAACATACCGAAGGACAAAGGGAATGACATACGGGATTATATGAATCCTTGGCACTAAGGTTCAAACGATAAGATCTTTGTAGAATATGTGGGATCCAATATGGGCATCCAGGTCCCGCTATTGGATATTGACCGAGGAGTTACTCGGGTCATGTCTACATAGTTCTCGAACCCGCAGGGTCTGCACACTTAAGGTTCAACGTTGTTTTATGCGTATTTGAGTTATATGGTTGGTTACCGAATATTGTTCGGAATCCCGGATGAGATCACGGACGTCACGAGGGTTTCCGGAATGGTCCGGAAACAAAGATTGATATATAGGATGACCTCATTTGATTACCGGAAGGTTTTCGGAGTTACCGGGAATGTACCGGGAATGACGAATGGGTTCCGGGTGTTCACCGGGGGGGGGGGGGGGAACCCACCCCGGGGAAGCCCATAGGCCTTGGGGGTGGCGCACCATCCCTTGGTGGGCTGGTGGGACAGCCCAAGAAGGCCCTATGCGCCATAGATAGAAAATCAAAGAGAAAAGAAAAAAAAGAGGTGGGAAAGGAGAGAAGGACTCCACCTTCCAATCCTAGTTGGACTAGGATTGGAGGAGGACTCCTCCTCCCTTGGTGGCGCAGCCCTTGGGGCTCCTTGAGCCTCAAGGCAAGCCTCCCCTCCCCTCCTCCTATATATATGGAGCTATTAGGGCTGATTTCAGACAACTTTTGCCACGGCAGCCCGACCACATACCTCCACGGTTTTTCCTCTAGATCGCATTTCTGCGGAGCTCGGGCGGAGCCCTGCTGAGATTAGATCACCACCAACCTCTGAAGCGTTGTCACGCTGCCGGAGAACTCATCTACCTCTCCGTCTCTCTTGCTAGATCAAGAAGGCCGAGATCATCATCGAGCTGTACGTGTGCTGAACGCGGAGGTGACGTCCGTTCGGCACTAGATCGGAGCGGATAGTGGGACGGATCGCAGGACGGTTCGTGGGACGGTTCGCGGGGCGGATCGAGGGACGTGAAGACGTTCCACTACATCAACCGTGTTCACTAACGCTTCTGCTGTGCGATCTACAAGGGTACGTAGATCGGAAATCCCCTCTCGTAGATGGACATCACCATGATAGGTCTTCGTGCGCGTAGGAAATTTTTTGTTTCCCATGCGACGTTCCCCAACAGGATCTTCAATACAAAGTTCTCCATGATCTTCATGGAGATCTATCCGATGTAATCTTCTTTTGCGGTGTGTTTCTCGAGATCCGATGAATTAAGGATTTATGTTCAGATTATCTATGAATCTTATTTGAGTTTCTTCCGATCTCTTATATGCATGATTTCATATCCTTGTAATTCTCTGCGAGTTGTGGGTTTTGTTTGGCCAACTTGATCTATGATTCTTGCAATGGGAGAAGTGCTTGGTTTTGGGTTCATACTGTGCGGTGACCTCACCCAGTGACAGAATGGGTAGCGAGGCACGCATCATGTTGTTGCCATCAAGGGTTAAAATATGGGGTTTATATCTATTGCATGAATTTATCCCTCTACATCATCTTGCTTAAGGCGTTACTCTGTTCATCATGAACTCAATACACTATATGCATGCTGGATAGCGGTCGATGTGTGGAGTAATAGTATGCAGAAAGTATCGGTCTACTTGTCTCGGACGTGATGCTTATATATATGATCATTGCCTTAGATATCGTCATGACTTCGCACGGTTCTATCAATTGCTCGACAGTATTTCGTTCACCCACCGTAATATTTTCTATTTTGAGAGAAGTCTCTAGTGAACACTATGGCCCCCGGGTCTACTGCACATCATATTTTCAGCCCTACACTTTTACTTTGTTGCACTTTCCGCCTTCAGATCTCACCTTGCAATCAATCGTGAAGGGATTGCCAACCCCTTTGTAGCGTTGGGTGCAAGTTTGCTGTTTTTGCGCAGGTACATCGGTGCTTCATCTTGATACTCCTACTGGATGGTTACCTTGGTTCTCAAAACTTAGGGAAATACTTACTGGTACTGTGCTGCATCACCCTTTCCTCTTCAAGGGAAAAATCCAACGCAAGCTCAAGAGGTAGCAAGAAGAATTTCTGGCGCCGTTGCCGAGGAGCATCAAGTGAAGCTTATGCAAGTAAGTGTCGTAAACTCATCTCTTGCGTTTAGTTTTTTGCCTCTCGTTTTCCTCTCCCCCACTTCTGAAAAACAAAAATTTACAAAAATATTTGCCTTTTTCGTTCACCCTTTTCTTTCGCTTGCTTTCTGTTCGCTTGTGTGCTTGTCTTCTTGCTGAAGTCACCATGAATGAAAACACCAAACTTTGTGACTTCTCGAATACTAGTAATAATGATTTTATTAGTACTCCGATTGCTCTCGCCACTAGTGCGGAATCATATGAAATCAATGCTACTTTGCTGAATCTTGTTATGAAAGAGCAATTCTTCGGCCTTCCTAGTGAAGATGCCACATCCCATCTTAATACCTTCATTGAGCTTTGCGATATGCAAAAGAAGAAAGATGTGGATAATGATGTGATTAAATTGAATCTATTTCCTTTCTCATTGCGAGATCAAGAAAAAACTTGGTTTTCATCTTTGCCCAAAAATAGTATTGATTCTTGGAACAAGTGCAAAGATGCTTATATATCCAAGTATTTTCCACCGGCTAAGATTATCTCTCTCCGTAATGATATCATGAATTTTAAGCAACTTGATCATGAACATGTTGCACAATCTTGGGAGAGAATGAAATTGATGATTAGAAATTGTCCCGCTCATGGCTTGAGTCTTTGAATGATTATACAAATCTTCTACGCTGGTTTGAATTTTGCTTCTAGAAATATCTTGGATTCCGCCTCCGGTGGACCTTCATGGAAATCACATTAGGAGAAGCCACAAAACTCCTAGACAATATCATGACAAACTATTCTCAGTGGCACACTGAAAGGTCACCTACTAGTAAAAAGGTATAGGCTATAGAAGAAATTAACTCGTTGAGTGCTAAGATGGATGAGTTAATGAATTTTTTTGCTAGTAAAGGTGCTCCTTTAGATCCAAATGATACGTCCTTGTCTTCCTTGATTGAGAGTAGCAATGAGAGCTTGGACGTTAATTTTGTTGGTAGGAATAATTTTGGCAACAACAATGCTTTTAGAGGAAACTATATTCCTAGGCCTTTTCCTAGTAATCCCTCTAATAACTTTGGCAACTCCTACAACAATGTTCATGGAAATTACAAGAAATTACCCTCTGATCTAGAGAGTAATATCAAAGAGTATATCAACTCGCAAAAGATTTTCAATGCGTCCATAGAAGAAAAACTACTCAAAATTGATGATTTGGCTAGGTGCGTTGATAGAATGTCTATTGATATTGATGCTTTGAAAGTTAGATGTGCTCCTCCCAAGATCAATATGGATGAAACTTTGAAAGCTATGAGTGTTTCCATGAATGAGAGTAAAGAAAGAACCGCCGAAATTCGTGATAGACATGAATGGCTTAAAAAGGTGTGTTCTCGTGATGAGAATCACGAAGATCTTAAAGTGCTTGGTGTGACTCCCATTGAATCCTTGTTTTCTAGTATCAAACCTAATGATGATGGGGCTGGATATGAATCCACCTTGGTTGAAAAACACCCCAATGATTCGGAGTCTATCTATCTTGATGCTAAAAGCATTGAAAGTGGAGTAGAGAATATTAAAACTTTGAGTAGTAATGAAACTACTACTTTGGATTTCAAGGAATGCAATTATGATAGTTTCTCTTTGATTTAATGTATTTCCTTGCTGCAATCCATGCTAAACTCTCCACACGCTTATAGCAAAAACAAGGCCTTTACCGATCATATCGTCGATGCTATGATAAAGTCTCTTGAAGAGAAACTTGAATTGGAAGTTTCTATTCCTAGAAAACTTCATGATGAGTGGGAACCTACTATCAAAATCAAGATAAAAAACTGTGAATGCAATGCTTTGTGTGATTTGGGTGCTAGTGTTTCCGCGATTCCAAAGTCTTTATGTGATGTTCTAGGCTTTAATGAGATTGATGAGTGCTCTCTTAATTTGCATCTTGCGGATTCTACTGTTAAGAAACCCATGGGAAGGATCAATGATGTTCTTATTATTGCAAATAGGAACTATGTACCCGTGGATTTCATTGTGCTTGATATTGATTGCAATCCTACATGTCCTATCATTCTTGGTAGACCTTTCCTAAGGACTATTTGTGTTGTCATCTATATGAAGGAAGGGAATATTAGATTTCAATTTCCTTTAAATAAGGGCATGGAACATTTTCCTAGAAAGAAAATAAGATTGCCTTATGAATCCATGATGAGGGCTACTTATGGTTTGAGTACCAAAGACGACGATACGTGATTCTATCACCTTATGCCTAGCTAAGGGCGTTAAACAATAGCGCTTGTTGGGAGGCAACCCAATGAATTTACCTTTGATTTTTTGCTTTCTGTTTTGTTGCTTCCACACCATCATAATTCTGTTATGATTGTGTCTTTTGTGTTTCTTTTTGTGTTCGAGCCAAGTAAAACCTTTATGACTAGTTTGGTGATGGTTGTTTCATCCTGCTGGAAAAAGACAGAAACTTTTCGCTCACAAAATTATTTTTCGTTTTTATCCAGAAAGAGCTTTTGAGTTGATTCTTTTTGCTTTTGGTTGATATGACATTTTCCCAAACTATCGTAATTGTTCAGAATTTGTGAGATACCAGAAGTATACGAAGTATACAGATTGCTATAGACTAGTCTCTTTTTGACAGATTCTGTTTTTGTTGTGTTGATTGCTTATTTTGATGAAACTATGGATAGTATCGGGGGGTATTAGCCATGGAAAAGTGAGAATACAGTAATCTAACACCAACATAAATAGAAATCAAGTTTGCTACGATACCTAAAAGAGGTGGTAGTTTGTTTTCTTGTGCTAATGATATCACGAGTTTCTGTTTAAGTTTTGTGTTGTGAAGTTTTCAAGTTTTGGGTGATGTTCTCATGGACAAAGGGATAAAGAGTGGAAAGAGCTCAAGCTTGGGGATGCCCAAGGCATCCCAAGCCAAATTGAAGGACACCAAAAAGCCTAAGCTTGGGGATGCCCCGGGGAAGGCATCCCTCTTTCGTCTTCAATCCATCGGTAACATTACTTGGAGCAATATTTTTATTCACCACATGATATGTGTTTTGCTTGGAGCGTCTTGTATCGTAGGAGTCTTTCTCTTTTTGTTGTGGCACAATCATCCTTGTTGCACACCTTTTGAGAGAGACATGCACTCATCGTGAATTTGCTAGAATACTCTTTCAGCTTCGCTTATATCTTTTGAGTTAGGCAATTTAGCTCACATGATCTTCACTTATATCTTTTGAGCTAGACAACTTTTCTCTTAGTGCTTCACTTAGATCTTTTAGAGCACGGAGGTGTCATATTTTGGAGAAATAAGAACTCTTGATCTTCACTTATATCTTTTTGAGAGTGATCTCTCTGAGTAACTTATATCTTTTCCACACTTGTGCTTCATAATAGCACCATGTTCTTCATGATTGAGAGTCTCTTGTTTCGTCACCACCATATGCTAGTGGGAATCTTCGTTATATAACTTGGCTTGTATATTCCAATGATGGGCTTCCTCAAAATTGCCCTAGGTCTTCGTGAGCAAGCAAGTTGGATGCACACCCACTAGTTCTCCTTTTGAGCTATCACATACTTATAGCTCTAAGTGCATCCATTGCATGGTAATCCCTACTCTTTCACATTGATATCTATTGATGGGCATCTCCATAGCCCTTTGCTACGCCGAGTCGATGTGACCATTTCCTCCTTTTTGTCTGACAACCTCCACCACACTCTATTCCACCTATAGTGTTATATCCATGGCTCACGCTCGTGTATTGCGTGAGAGTTGAAAAAGGTTCGAGAAAGTAAGAGTGCGAAAACAATTACTTGGCCAATACCGGGTTGTGCATGATTTAAATTAGTTGTGTGGGGATGATGGAGCATAGCCAGACTATATGATTTTGTAGGGATAATTTTCTTTGGCCTTGTTATTTCGAAAGTTCATGATTACCTTGCTAGTTTGCTTGAAGTATTATTGTTTTCACGTCAATAGCAAACTATTGTTTTTAATCCTACAGATCTGAACATTCATGTCACATGAAAGAAGTTACAAAGGACAAATATGCTAGGTAGCATTCCACATCAAAAATTCAGTCTTTATCACTTCCCTACTCGAGGACGAGCAGGAGTTAAGCTTGGGGATGCTTGATATGTATCCAATGTATCTATAATTTTTGATGGTTCCATGCTATTATCTTGTCAAACTTTGGAAGTTTTGTATGCCTTTTATATATTTTTTGGGACTAACTTATTAACTCAGTGCCAAGTGCCAGTTCCTATTTTTTCCGTGTTTTTGACCCTTTTCAGAGGAGAATATTAAACGAAGTCCAAACGGAATAAAACCTCCGAAAAGATTTTTGCCGGAACAGAAGATACGCACGGAGCGTGAGAACCAAGGCAGAGGCCACCAGGGGAGGCCACAAGCCCCCTAGGCGCGGCCAGGGGGGCCCGCGCCTAGCAGGCTTGTGGCCCCCTATGGCTCGTCTGCCCTATTTCTTCCGCCTATAAATCCCCAAAAAATCCAAAACCATGAGAGAGATCCACGAAAATACTTTTCCGTCGCCACAAGCTTCGGTCTCCGCAAGATCCCATCTGGGGCACGTTCTGGTGCCCTGCCGGAGGGGGATTCGAATACGGAGGGCTTCTTCATCAACACCATTGCCTCTCCGATGATGCGTGAGTAGTTCACCATAGACCTTCGGGTCCATAGCTAGTAGCTAGATGGCTTCTTCACTCTCTTCGATCTTCAATACTAAATTCTCCATGATCTTCATGGAGATCTATCCGATGTAATCTTCTTTTGTGGTGTGCTTGTCGAGATCCGATGAATTGTGGATTTATGACCAGATTATCTATGAATCTTATTTGAGTTTCTTCTGATCTCTTATATGCATGATTTCATATCCTTGTAATTCTCTTTGAGTTGTGGGTTTTGTTTGGCCAACTTGATCTATGATTCTTGCAATGGGAGAAGTGCTTGGTTTTGGGTTCATACCGTGCGGTGACCTCACCCAGTGACAGAAGGGGTAGAGAGGCACGCATCGTGTTGTTGACATCAAGGGTAAAAAGATGGGGTTTATATCTATTGCATGAATTTGTCCCTCTACATCATGTCATCTTGCTTAAGGCGTTACTCTGTTCGTCATGAACTCAATACACTAGATGCATGCTGGATAGCGGTCGATGTGTGGAGTAATAGTAGTAGATGCAGAAAGTATCGGTCTACTTTTCTCGGATGCGATGCCTATATGTATGATCATTGCCTTAGATATCGTCATGACTTTGCGCGGTTCTATCAATTGCTCGACAGTAATTCGTTCACCCACCGTAATATTTGCTATTTTGAGAGAAGCCTCTAGTGAACATTATGGCCCCCTGGTCTACTTCACATCATATTTTCAGCCCTACACTTTTACTTTCTTGCACTTTCCGCCTTCAGATCTCACCTTGCAATCAATCGTGAAGGGATTGACAACCCCTTTGTAGCGTTGGGTGCAAGTTTGCTCTTTTTGCGCAGGTACATCGGTGCTTCATCTTGATACTCCTACTGGATTGATACCTTGGTTCTCAAAACTGAGGGAAATACTTACTGCTACTGTGCTGCATCACCCTTTCCTCTTCAATGGGAAAATCCAATGCAAGCTCAAGAGGTGTCATGTACCGAGAGGGATCAAGTGATCCTGTGGTATGGTAGGCATTGTCCTTTACGCTTTTTGTACTATCCCATGGTTTTCGTGAGAGTTCTTTGTGGGGTTAGGTGTGTTTCCATGGGCTTGCTTCAAGAGGAAGATCTCGTTCAACCCATCGAAGATTTCGGTATGCAATTTCAAGACAAGCATCATGAAGAGATCATGCTGAAGCTTGTTGTCCATTATGGCGACATTGGATTTGTGAAGATGTGCCGAAGAGTGGCTCACCCATAATGGAGTATGGGGAGCAATACATTAGTCTTCATCGAGATAACGCAATCGAGAAAGGTGGTCCATCTTGAGGAGGACAACATCATCATCATTTAGCTGAAGTGGACTATGCGCAAGGCAAAGGTTTGTCCTTGATAAGTTTTCTATTTTACCGCTCTTAGTATGTTAGTTGGGAGACCGGGTTATAAGATAGATTATCGTACTATCAAGGGAGGGGGATCTCAAGTGAGTAGCTTGATCATATCGTTTGTTGAGAGCTCAAACCATTGCGTTCTTGGCATCATCATCTTTCTTCGTTCTTGGTTGGCTTTTTCTCTATGTGGGTTATTGAGCTTATGGTCATCTTCATGGCAAGCTCAAGTTCATCGAAAACGGACTTCATGTGCATCTTCTATGATGTTTTCAATGTTGGAGTTTTTGACGGTTCTTCCTTCATAGAAGCCTAGGCAGTACAACCACACTCCCGTACCGGCCCCTCTTCTGCTTATTTCCCCTTTCGGGCATCTTGGGCGCCGTTGCCTATTTTAAGTGGAAGTACCGCTAGGGGCAGAGCGGTAGTACCACTCCGGCAGTACTGCCGCCCTCCCCTGTTGGACCCTCTTCCGCTTATTTCTCCTCTCTGGCTTCTAAGGTGTCGTTGATCTTTTTAAGCGAAAGTACCGTTGTGGTCCGGGCGGTAGTACCGCTCCACCGGAAGTACCGCTTCGCCAAGCGGTAGTACCGCTTGTGCACGAAAAGTGCACATAACGGTTGAATTTGGGGGAGCCCATTTAAGGGGGTCTTCTTCCCCAATGGTTTCCTACTCTTTGAGCTCATATTTGCCCCCCATTGTTGACCTTCTTCGAGCTTGCTAACTCTCAATCCCTTCAATGATTCTTGATAGTTCTTGTAGGAAAAGAGAGAGGAGATCTAGATCCACACTTCCACCAATCACTTTCTCCTGTATGTGAGGGGAACCCCTTGGATCTTGATCTTGGAGTTCTTTGTGAGCTCCTTGTTCTTCCTCTCATATTCCTTCATAGATTTTGTTGTTGTGGAGGAATTTGAGCATGAGGTACTTGATCACTTCGCGTGTTCTTTCCATTGCATTAGTTGCATCAATTTGAGTTCTCCACGGTGATACGTAGAAGTGACAAGTTGAGAAGCTTATTACTCTTGGGTGCTTGGTACCCTATAGCTTGTTATTCTTGGGTGCTTTGGTGTCCTAGAAGCTTGGTGGTGACTTGGAGCTTAACCATTGTGGTTTAAAGCTCCATGCAAGAGCTTGGATAGTACTTGTCGTGTGCTATACAACAAGCTTGATTTTGCTCAATTCGGAGCTCGTATGTGAAAGTTATGGTAGTTTTTGTACCAGTGCAGGTTTTCTCTCTCAAGCGAAAGTGTCGCTCGGGGCAGAGCGGTAGTACCGCCAAGGCGGTACTGCCGTCCTGCCCTGTCGGCATCTCTTCTGCTTATTTTCCCTTTCTGGCACCTTTGCGGATGTTGCCTATTTTAAGCGGAAGTACCACTGGGTTAGAGCAGTAGTACCGTTCCATCGGTTCTGTCGCCCTCCCCTGTTGGCCCCTGTTCCCCTTATTACTACTCTGTGGCTTCTGGGGTGTCGTTGCTTTTTTTAAGCCGAAGTACCACTATGGTCCGAGCGGTAGTACCGCTTCAGCGGAAGTACCACTCGCATAGGGGTAGTACCGCTTGTGCACGACCATTGCACATAACAGTGGGATTTGAGGGAACCTATTTAAGGGGGTCTTCTTCCCCAATGGTTCCCCAAACTTTGAGCTCATATTTTCCCCCATTGTTGACCTTCTTCAAGCTTACTAACTCTCAACCCCTCCAATGATTCTTGCTAGTTCTTGAGGGAAAAGAGAGAGGAGATCTAGATCCACATTTCCACCAATCACTTTCTCCTCTATTGGAGGGGAACCCCTTGGATCTTGATCTTGGAGTTCTTTGTGAGCTCCTTGTTCTTCCTCTCATATTCCTCCATAGCTTTTGTTGTTGTGAAGGGATTTGAGTGTGAGGTACTTGACCACTTCGTGTGTTCTTACCATTTAATTAGTTGCATTGGTTTGAGTTCTCCACGATGGTACGTGGAAGTGATAAGTTGAGAAGCTTATTAGTCTTGGGTGCTTGGTACCCAATAGCTTTTTATTCTTGGGCGCTTTGGTGTCCTAGAAGCTTGGTGGTGCCTTATAGCTCAATCATTGTGGTTTAAAGCTCCATGCAAGCATTTGGATAGTTCTTGTTGTATGTTACCCAACAAGTTTGAGTTTGTTGAATTCGAAGCTCGTATGCGAAAGTTCTTGTGAGGACTGGTTTCCGAATAAATAGAGTTATTGTGAGGACTGATTTGTAGAAAAATATTTCTCACTGATAGACCAATCTTGATATAGAAACCGGTAGTACTTAATATTAAACACAGTAGACCGGAGGTCGTTCTACATTTTATTACAACACGTCCATAGTCTCCTAAGGATGGACATGTTACAGTGGTCATGAGATAATTCTAGTGCTCGCAGTAAAGTGGGCATGTCACATCGGAGCGAAGTGACATGGTATAAGTACTACTACGTGCCAAGCTTCAGACGTGGCGAAAGTGGTGAAATAATACAACGACGGACTCCATGATCGCAAGACTGACTGGGACTCCTCTAGGCGTCGGACTCGCTATCGAACTCTTCATCATGAGGTCTCCTTCATCCATATCTGGCCACATCAACAAGCTAGTGAGTACTTCGAAAAGTACTCGCAAACTTTTTGCACAAAAGATAAGATGCATGCAGCAATTTTAATATGCATGGTTAAATGTCACATTTATCATGAAAAAGGAATTAATAACAGTTAGATTAGAGTATATAAGTTGGGCGGTAGTCCTCCCAAAATATTCAACCGGAAATAAAATGCACCGATCAGGTGTTTGAAGCGACGCCGTGAAATGTTAACAAGTCAAATAGATAACCACCGTCGAGCGTCTAAGCGACACCACATACATGGCATAAATAAATAAGAAGCCACAGTCGGACATCTTAACGACACCATACAAAGGGCATAAATAAATAACAAGCCACAGTCGTGCATCTTAGCAACACCATAGAAAGGGCATAAATAAATTACAAGCCACAGTCGATCATCTTAGCGACACCACAGAAAGGGCATAAATAAATAACAAGCCATAGTCGGGCATCTTAGCAACACCGTAGAAAGGGCATAAATAAATAACAAAGGATTATATGGGTGGTACAACCAACCTTCAGGATATTCCGAATAACCATGTTTCCATAAGGTTAATTTCCACATCACCGTCACATGTCCATAAACCATTATTTTTTGTAAACAAATACTCGTGCTCCATGGATCGACACTTGACCTTTCAACCAGCCGTCCTTGACCATGGACACGACTACTCGAATAGTTTTGCCTCTGTAGAGAGTGTACTCTTTACCCACGGCCTAAGGGTTCCAATAGTCACTAGGAATAATCCCGCGTACGGTGTTTTAGAAGCAAACACTCAAAACCAACACACACCCTTTTTTACCCCCGCGAAGACCGGTCTCACCCGGGCTACGCTGCCAGGTAAAATCAATAAGACGGGGAGGCTCCAACCACGACTAACATGGGATCAAATTTATACCACGCACTACAAGGGAGTGCCCTCCCTCTCGGTCCCAAACCGGAAACACCCATGCCCTGTAGCGACCCGACTCAAGACGAGTCAAGCCTCTGTGTTTCTGTGCCATCCCTGGATCAGTATGCTGGCACACACAGTACATCAATGTATATATCAAAGTGCAATCACATGTAAATAGCATAAAACTGATATATACCTTAATTATTTCAGCGGAAGCAGTCAAGGGAGTGGAGTCCCAATAAACACCAACGGCAAGTTGAGTGTAGACCGTAATCCTGAATCGTACCCTTACTCGTCGAAGAAAAATATCTGCAACATAAGACGTTGCAGCCGTGTAGGTCAGCATATTGAATATGCCGGCAAGTCACATAAGAGAGGGGTAAAGTAATAATCAACTATCTCTACATGCATATTTGGTTGGTGGAGCTAAGTTTTGCATAAAGCCAGTTTTATCCTACAACAAGAGGGGTTGAGAGCAAAATGTTACTACAATGTTTGTTGTTAACGAGATGGTTCCGCCAACCAGTTCTCGTACCCGAGTTGTCAATAATTACCCTCATCAAATATAATTAATGGTGTTGAGAAATCCAGATAACTTCAGTTCCTTTGGCTCAAGTCGTCCATGACCGTGGACACGGCTAATCGATTAGGTTTGAGTACTCTGCAGAGTTTTGCACACGTTCCCCACAAGATTTGATCTCCTCCGTGTATGTCCTCGCACCTCGGGGTGTTTGAAGACCGGATGATCAAAACATGGTCTTTCAACTTGTCCCTCTGAATCCCTGTCGGTGCCCATCCATTCCTACCGTTCGTCTACATCTGCTAGCACCGCCTATCCAGAGTCGCCGCGTTGTCCAACCAAGCCAGAGCCCATAATGACTTGTGGCTGTGCAGGTAAGCCTTGGGTCTTGAAGATATCCGTCCGTCTCTTTGAGCCTGGGTGAAGCTTTCCGCAGGATGACATGGCTTCTCCAGCATCCCGGGCATCCACTGGGTTTTCCAGGGAGCCGATCAACCGTCCTTCACCCAGTGTTGCATTGCGTCCGAGGTCTTGAAAATTGTGTCTTAGTCCAGTCTTGATTATTATATCAACCTCGCATCACTCGTGGTATACACTCAACCGATAACCCGTCTACTCAAGCATAGCATTAAGAAATTTTCGTCCCGGGGCCAAGTATCGGGGTGTTGTGTTCCTACCACATGATGCTACAACTTATACTAAAGTTTCCAAGTACCTAAGCAGCATGCAATTGGGCATAGGATGGTAGAACTACAATGCATAAAACATGGGTGATAGTATGATCAAAGTGACTTGCGTGTGATGTTGACGAAGAAGAATTTCTCGAGAAAATAACTTGATAGACTACTCGTCACTCTCCGATGAAATCTATATAACAACCTATCATCCACATAAGCACACATACTAGCAATCATTCTAGCAATCAAACAAAAGAGAGAGAGAGAGAGCAAATGAGAAACCGAAAGAAACTTCAAATAGAACTAAAGAGTCTTCTACTACGTCAACCACTAAATAGTTTTTGTCTAACAGAAAATAACAAGGAACTAAGATATGAGTTTAACTAAGATAAAATAAAATAATTTTCACAAAACTTTTTGAAAGTATTCCCAAACGGAATTTGAAACAACGGTGAAAACAATTGCACGTTACTACAGAGCTAGAATTGATTTAATGAAAACAAATAAACATAAAATAAAGACTTGTTGCAAAACTACTGTTAACTAACATAATCAAAACAATAATCTTTCTGAAATATAAAAGAAAAATAATTTAAAAACAATTTAAAGAAAAAGAAATAGCCATAATCCTAAAAGAACTAAAACAGAATCTGTTTTGGTAAAAACCCCAATTAAAAATATGTTAAAAAAATTAAAACTTAAACTACTGAAAGATATGATCAATAGGAAGCAGCAGCAAAAAGAATCAAATTAAAAGCTATTTTAAACTCCCGGAATAAGCAAAATAAGCTTTACTTCAAATCTGATCTAACTCAATTTTTAAAAATCCAAACATAGACAAATTATATATCTACAGAAACTACATAAATATTTTGATCCAACGCAAAAATAATCACCTAATTCGGAATTATAAACTAATAGATATGAATTTTCTAAGATTGCAATTTTCTGAAAAAAAACTGCAATACGGGATTTCGTGAATCTCACCATGGGTGACACAGAGGAAGAACTCCGGCGAGGTAGCTGCTCCGGCGAGGTGGGGAGGTCGCCGGCGGGGAGGGGGAACGGCGGAGGGGGTCCCGGAGGCGAGGAAGGGGGCGTCAGGGGCTCCTGGGCGTTCTTCTGTTCGGCTCCTTGCAGGAACAACAATGGTGGGGGCGTCGTGGCTACGGGTAGGGAGAAGGCGATGTGATGGGGAAAATGGAACGAGGAGAGGAGGGGCGTTCTTATAGGGGTGGTGGGAGGCTCGGGAAGGAAGTGTAGCCCGCGAATCGGGGGAGGGAAGCTTCCTAGGAAGCTTCTACCATGGCCACAGAAGGAAGCTCGTGAGGAGGAAGAAGAAGGTGGGATTGGGCCAGATTGGTTTCCTAACGTGGTCCAAGTACATTCCTAAAATAAGAGATATCTTTCCCTTTTTATTAAAGCAGGAATTAATACGATTAAAAGGAAATAGAATATCCTCGGAATATAGGGGTATAATATATTAAAATTTTCAGAAAAATAAATCCAAAAAGATGGGCATTTTTTCACTACCAAAATAAATACTTGAAAAAAAAATGTTTTTTAGGAAATCCCTAAATGCTTTATTTATTTTTGCAAATATTTTGTCAAATAAATCATGGGTTTCATAGCTCAAATATTTCAAAGAATATCCCCGGGTTTTGGAGGGTCATGTTTCTCCTCTCTTTTTCTTGCTTGACAAGATATGGTTCCGGCATTCCGTGAGTGTGGAAGAAACAAAATGCAAAGCAAAATCGAAAGGAATTTCAATGCCACCTTGATTCAAATTCTTTATAGTTGAAGAAGTCATGCTATCTCCTCTCTCTGATTTTAAAAAAAAGATGAATTTGAATTCACAGGAAAAAAGGGGAAAGTCATTTTATTCCCTCTCTTTCAAAAGTTTTGAAAAGTTTCAAATTTCACTCAAGCAAACAAACAAACAATCTTATAATTATATTAACATTCCAAAATTTATAATTTTGGGATGTTACAAACTACCACACTTAAAATGAATCTCGTCCTCAAGATTCGAAGAGGCTAGAAAGAAAAGGTTAAGGTTTGGGGGTCTTCTAACAAATCCTACTTTCGGCAAAGTGGGATGCTACCACACTTAAAATGAGTGCTACTGGTCCCTTAAGATTTTAACAAACCTTTGGGGTTTTTCGCATCTGACTCCTCACAGTCTTCATATCTTCCGCTATATTCATAACGTTTCCATTAAAACGAGGGTCCTTCTGTTGATATAAGCTTCTTCTTTTACTGGGTCTTCTTAACTGACAAGTCTCGTGACCATTCTAAATAACCTATCGATAATTCTCATGGTGGTCTACCATTTGTGGTTATCCTGCAGAGAGAAGGGTCTTGGCTTCACCCTCACCGTAAAATGTCCGACGCGTGACAACGATTGCCATGTACATGGGGCTTTCATCATACCATTCTAAGGCTTAAACAAAAGCTTCAAAGAACGTCGTCTTTCACTATGGGTAAGTCTCTCAGATTTACCATTCCGAATAGCAAGAGAATGATAATAGTAAGTCGTCATGGTGGCCAAGCCATGTCGTACTGAAATCATTACCTTGTATAAGGCTTAGTGAATCTCGTATTCTAACACTTGGACATCCTCACAAGCATTACAGAGTTTCTCTTGAACGAAGTTCGGATAAACCATTGGTTCTGCAAGCTGAACAAAACATCTATCGTTTCTTCACCACTCTCAAGTTGTCGTATGCTCCTAAGAAAACGTTTGCTGATACAAGTTTCATTCTCCAAAAAGATAGTACTTGATCCTTGTTAGTCCCGGGGTCTGTGGGTTTCAGGCATACTTGGGGTAAATGTGACACACCGCTGGGTAGTGGGTGGTTCCTTCACACAAGAAACAAGTCACCTGATTAGTTGGGCATTCCTCAGCTGGGTGATTTTCTTCACAATGAGTGCATCCATCCTTGTGTTCCTCCTGGGTGTGTCCTATTTCTCCACAGATCTTGCATGCACAAGTCTTCTTCTTCGGATTATCATAGCACTTCTGAATAAGACGGGATCTTAACAGAGTCTTCTTGAATTCGTCCCAGGTTTCTGCTCCACTAAATCTTTGTATGGCATGATGCATTTTCCACCAGATTGCAGCACTTTGTGTAAAGTACTGAAGAACGTGTTCCACTTCATACTCCCTTGAGATCAAGTTTCTCCCGAAGTGGTTCTCCATGGTTTGAATCCATATATCAGCCTCCAGCTGGGTCATTGGTCCAGAGACTACAAGTCCAGCTTCATACTCCATCTGGTAGGGTTGAGGTTTTGGGGATGAGACGGCTAAGAGAGAGGGAGATACACACAATACAAACAATATTTTTGAGAATAGGTTTTATTTTTGGCCATCGGAAAAACACACACCAATGACGGCTCACAAATCATCGTAACTAACGTGGGTATATAACAGGGGTTTGGACTTCTAATGGTCATATAAATATTCGAACGTTTCGGGGTCTTCGAGTTCTTCGGGTCTTGAGAGTCTTCAATTGGTGTAGCTTCATTTTCCATGATGAAATCCTCTTTACTTTGAAGTAGAACTCCGCTGATTCTTCATGAGGTCGAAGGGGTAAGTGTATTGTCTAACTATTGGAGGTGAGAGAGAACGTTTGATGAAATCAGAAGAGATGAGAAGTGAAAGGTGTTCTTGAAAAATAGAAATTTTTGAGAGATCCTTTCCGAAGAAATTTCCAGTTTCTAGGGGTCACGTCCTACAGTCAACATGTGCTCTGATACCATCTCTGTAGCGACCCGACTCAAGACGAGTCAAGCCTCTGTGTTTCTGTGCCATCCCTGGATCAGTATGCTGGCACACACAGTACATCAATGTATATATCAAAGTGCAATCACATGTAAATAGCGTAAAACTGATATATACCTTAATTATTTCAGCGGAAGCAGTCAAGGGAGTGGAGTCCCAGTAAACACCAACGGCAAGTTGAGTGTAGACCGTAACCCTGAATCGTACCCTTACTCGTCGAAGAAAAATATCTGCAACATAAGACGTTGCAGCCGTGTAGGTCAGCATATTGAATATGCCGGCAAGTCACATAAGAGAGGGGTAAAGTAATAATCAACTATCTCTACATGCATATTTGGTCGGTGGAGCTAAGTTTTGCATAAAGCCAGTTTTATCCTACAACAAGAGGGGTTGAGAGCAAAATGTTACTACAATGTTTGTTGTTAACGAGATGGTTCCGCCAACCAGTTCTCGTACCCGAGTTGTCAATAATTACCCTCATCAAATATAATTAATGGTGTTGAGAAATCCAGATAACTTCAGTTCCTTTGGCTCAAGTCGTCCATGACCGTGGACACGGCTAATCGATTAGGTTTGAGTACTCTGTAGAGTTTTGCACACGTTCCCCACAAGATTTGATCGCCTCCGTGTATGTCCTCGCACTTCAGGGTGTTTGAAGACCGGATGATCAAAACATGGTCTTTCAACGGGTCCCTCTGAATCCCTGTCGGTGCCCATCCATTCCTACCGTTCGTCTACATCTGCTAGCACCGCCTGTCCAGAGTCGCCGCGTTGTCCAACCAAGCCAGAGCCCATAATGACTTGTGGCTGTGCAGGTAAGCCTTGGGTCTTGAAGATATCCGTCCGTCTCTTTGAGCCTGGGTGAAGCTTTCCGCAGGATGACATGGCCTCTCCAGCATCCCGGGCATCCACTGGGTTTTCCAGGGAGCCGGTCAACCGTCCTTCACCCAGTGTTGCATTGCGTCCGAGGTCTTGAAAATCTTGTCTTAGTCCGGTCTTGATTATTATATCAACCTCGCATCACTCGTGGTATACACTCAACCGATAACCCGTCTACTCAAGCATAGCATTAAGAAATTGTCGTCCCGGGGCCAAGTATCGGGGTGTTGTGTTCCTACCACATGATGCTACAACTTATACTAAAGTTTCCAAGTACCTAAGCAGCATGCAATTGGGCATAGGATGGTAGAACTACAATGCATAAAACATGGGTGATAGTATGATCAAAGTGACTTGCGTGTGATGTTGACGAAGAAGAATTTCTCGAGAAAATAACTTGATAGACTACTCGTCACTCTCCGATGAAATCTATATAACAACCTATCATCCACATAAGCACACATACTAGCAATCATTCTAGCAATCAAACAAAAGAGAGAGAGAGCGAATGAGAAACCGAAAGAAACTTCAAATAGAACTAAAGAGTCTTCTACTACGTCAACCACTAAATAGTTTTTGTCTAACAGAAAATAACAAGGAACTAAGATATGAGTTTAACTAAGATAAAATAAAATAATTTTCACAAAACTTTTTGAAAGTATTCCCAAACGGAATTTGAAACAACGGTGAAAACAATTGCACGTTACTACGGAGCTAGAATTGATTTAATGAAAACAAATAAACATAAAATAAAGACTTGTTGCAAAACTACTGTTAACTAACATAATCAAAACAATAATCTTTCTGAAATATAAAAGAAAAATAATTTAAAAACAATTTATAGAAAAAGAAATAGCCATAATCCTAAAAGAACTAAAACATAATCTGTTTTGGTAAAAACCCCAATTAACAATATTTTAAAAAAAATTAAACTTATACTACTGAAAGATATGATCAATAGGAAGCAGCAGCAAAAAGAATCAAATTAAAAGCTATTTTTAAACTCCCGGAATAAGCAAAATAAGCTTTAATTCAAATCTGATCTAACTCAATTTTTATAAATCCAAACATAGACAAATTATATATCTGCAGAAACTACATAAAATTTTTGATCCAACGCAAAAAGAATCACCTAATTCAGAATTATAAACTAATAGATATGAATTTTCTAAGATTGCAATTTTCTGAAAAAAACTGCAATACGGGATTTCGTGAATCTCACCATGGGTGACACAGAGGAAGAACTCCGGCGAGGTAGCTGCTCCGGCGAGGTGGGGAGGTCGCCGGCGGGGAGGGGGAACGGCGGAGGGGGTCCCGGAGGCGAGGAAGGGGGCGTCAGGGGCTCCTGGGCGTTCTTCTGTTCGGCTCCTTGCAGGAACAACAATGGTGGGGGCGTCGTGGCTACGGGTAGGGAGAAGGCGAGGTGATGGGGAAAATGGAACGAGGAGAGGAGGGGCGTTCTTATAGGGGTGGTGAGAGGCTCGGGAAGGAAGTGTAGCCCGCGAATCGGGGGAGGGAAGCTTCCTAGGAAGCTTCTACCATGGCCACAGAAGGAAGCTCGTGACGAGGAAGAAGAAGGTGGGATTGGGCCAGATTGGTTTCCTAACGTGGTCCAAGTACATTCCTAAAATAAGAGATATCTTTCCCTTTTTATTAAAGCAGGAATTAATACGATTAAAAGGAAATAGAATATCCTCGGAATATAGGGGTATAATATATTAAAATTTTCAGAAAAATAAATCCAAAAAGATGGGCATTTTTTCACTACCAAAATAAATACTTGAAAAAAAATGTTTTTTAGGAAATCCCTAAATGCTTTATTTCTTTTTGCAAATATTTTGTCAAATAAATCATGGGTTTCATAGCTCAAATATTTCAAAGAATATCCCCGGGTTTTGGAGGGTCATGTTTCTCCTCTCTTTTTCTTGCTTGACAAGATATGGTTCCGGCATTCCGTGAGTGTGGAAGAAACAAAATGCAAAGCAAAATCGAAAGGAATTTCAATGCCACCTTGATTCAAATTCTTTATAGTTGAAGAAGTCATGCTATCTCCTCTCTCTGATTTTAAAAAAAAGATGAATTTGAATTCACAGGAAAAAAGGGGAAAGTCATTTTATTCCCTCTCATTCAAAAGTTTTGAAAAGTTTCAAATTTCACTCAAGCAAACAAACAAACAATCTTATAATTATATTAACATTCCAAAATTTATAATTTTGGGATGTTACAAACTACCACACTTAAAATGAATCTCGTCCTCAAGATTCGAAGAGGCTAGAAAGAAAAGGTTAAGGTTTGGGGGTCTTCTAACAAATCCTACTTTCGGCAAAGTGGGATGCTACCACACTTAAAATGAGTGCTACTGGTCCCTTAAGATTTTAACAAACCTTTGGGGTTTTTCGCATCTGACTCCTCACAGTCTTCATATCTTCCGCTATATTCATAACGTTTCCATTAAAACGAGGGTCCTTCTGTTGATATAAGCTTCTTCTTTTACTGGGTCTTCTTAACTGACAAGTCTCGTGACCATTCTAAATAACCTATCGATAATTCTCATGGTGGTCTACCATTTGTGGTTATCCTGCAGAGAGAAGGGTCTTGGCTTCACCCTCACCGTAAAATGTCCGACGCGTGACAACGATTGCCATGTACATGGGGCTTTCATCATACCATTCTAAGGCTTAAACAAAAGCTTCAAAGAACGTCGTCTTTCACTATGGGTAAGTCTCTCAGATTTACCATTCCGAATAGCAAGAGAATGATAATAGTAAGTCATCATGGTGGCCAAGCCATGTCGTACTGAAATCATTACCTTGTATAAGGCTTAGTGAATCTCGTATTCTAACACTTGGACATCCTCACAAGCATTACAGAGTTTCTCTTGAACGAAGTTCGGATAAACCATTGGTTCTGCAAGCTGAACAAAACATCTATCGTTTCTTCACCACTCTCAAGTTGTCGTATGCTCCTAAGAAAACGTTTGCTGATACAAGTTTCATTCTCCAAAAAGATAGTACTTGATCCTTGTTAGTCCCGGGGTCTGTGGGTTTCAGGCATACTTGGGGTAAATGTGACACACCGCTGGGTAGTGGGTGGTTCCTTCACACAAGAAACAAGTCACCTGATTAGTTGGGCATTCCTCAGCTGGGTGATTTTCTTCACAATGAGTGCATCCATCCTTGTGTTCCTCCTGGGTGTGTCCTATTTCTCCACAGATCTTGCATGCACAAGTCTTCTTCTTCGGATTATCATAGCACTTCTGAATAAGACGGGATCTTAACAGAGTCTTCTTGAATTCGTCCCAGGTTTCTGCTCCACTAAATCTTTGTATGGCATGATGCATTTTCCACCAGATTGCAGCACTTTGTGTAAAGTACTGAAGAACGTGTTCCACTTCATACTCCCTTGAGATCAAGTTTCTCCCGAAGTGGTTCTCCATGGTTTGAATCCATATATCAGCCTCCAGCTGGGTCATTGGTCCAGAGACTACAAGTCCAGCTTCATACTCCATCTGGTAGGGTTGAGGTTTTGGGGATGAGACGGCTAAGAGAGAGGGAGATACACACAATACAAACAATATTTTTGAGAATAGGTTTTATTTTTGGCCATCGGAAAAACACACACCAATGACGGCTCACAAATCATCGTAACTAACGTGGGTATATAACAGGGGTTTGGACTTCTAATGGTCATATAAATATTCGAACGTTTCGGGGTCTTCGAGTTCTTCGGGTCTTGAGAGTCTTCAATTGGTGTAGCTTCATTTTCCATGATGAAATCCTCTTTACTTTGAAGTAGAACTCCGCTGATTCTTCATGAGGTCGAAGGGGTAAGTGTATTGTCTAACTATTGGAGGTGAGAGAGAACGTTTGATGAAATCAGAAGAGATGAGAAGTGAAAGGTGTTCTTGAAAAATAGAAATTTTTGAGAGATCCTTTCCGAAGAAATTTCCAGTTTCTAGGGGTCACGTCCTACAGTCAACATGTGCTCTGATACCATCTCTGTAGCGACCCGACTCAAGACGAGTCAAGCCTCTGTGTTTCTGTGCCATCCCTGGATCAGTATGCTGGCACACACAGTACATCAATGTATATATCAAAGTGCAATCACATGTAAATAGCGTAAAACTGATATATACCTTAATTATTTCAGCGGAAGCAGTCAAGGGAGTGGAGTCCCAGTAAACACCAACGGCAAGTTGAGTGTAGACCGTAACCCTGAATCGTACCCTTACTCGTCGAAGAAAAATATCTGCAACATAAGACGTTGCAGCCGTGTAGGTCAGCATATTGAATATGCCGGCAAGTCACATAAGAGAGGGGTAAAGTAATAATCAACTATCTCTACATGCATATTTGGTCGGTGGAGCTAAGTTTTGCATAAAGCCAGTTTTATCCTACAACAAGAGGGGTTGAGAGCAAAATGTTACTACAATGTTTGTTGTTAACGAGATGGTTCCGCCAACCAGTTCTCGTACCCGAGTTGTCAATAATTACCCTCATCAAATATAATTAATGGTGTTGAGAAATCCAGATAACTTCAGTTCCTTTGGCTCAAGTCGTCCATGACCGTGGACACGGCTAATCGATTAGGTTTGAGTACTCTGTAGAGTTTTGCACACGTTCCCCACAAGATTTGATCGCCTCCGTGTATGTCCTCGCACTTCAGGGTGTTTGAAGACCGGATGATCAAAACATGGTCTTTCAACGGGTCCCTCTGAATCCCTGTCGGTGCCCATCCATTCCTACCGTTCGTCTACATCTGCTAGCACCGCCTGTCCAGAGTCGCCGCGTTGTCCAACCAAGCCAGAGCCCATAATGACTTGTGGCTGTGCAGGTAAGCCTTGGGTCTTGAAGATATCCGTCCGTCTCTTTGAGCCTGGGTGAAGCTTTCCGCAGGATGACATGGCCTCTCCAGCATCCCGGGCATCCACTGGGTTTTCCAGGGAGCCGATCAACCGTCCTTCACCCAGTGTTGCATTGCGTCCGAGGTCTGGAAAATCTTGTCTTAGTCCGGTCTTGATTATTATATCAACCTCGCATCACTCGTGGTATACACTCAACCGATAACCCGTCTACTCAAGCATAGCATTAAGAAATTGTCGTCCCGGGGCCAAGTATCGGGGTGTTGTGTTCCTACCACATGATGCTACAACTTATACTAAAGTTTCCAAGTACCTAAGCAGCATGCAATTGGGCATAGGATGGTAGAACTACAATGCATAAAACATGGGTGATAGTATGATCAAAGTGACTTGCGTGTGATGTTGACGAAGAAGAATTTCTCGAGAAAATAACTTGATAGACTACTCGTCACTCTCCGATGAAATCTATATAACAACCTATCATCCACATAAGCACACATACTAGCAATCATTCTAGCAATCAAACAAAAGAGAGAGAGAGCGAATGAGAAACCGAAAGAAACTTCAAATAGAACTAAAGAGTCTTCTACTACGTCAACCACTAAATAGTTTTTGTCTAACAGAAAATAACAAGGAACTAAGATATGAGTTTAACTAAGATAAAATAAAATAATTTTCACAAAACTTTTTGAAAGTATTCCCAAACGGAATTTGAAACAACGGTGAAAACAATTGCACGTTACTACGGAGCTAGAATTGATTTAATGAAAACAAATAAACATAAAATAAAGACTTGTTGCAAAACTACTGTTAACTAACATAATCAAAACAATAATCTTTCTGAAATATAAAAGAAAAATAATTTAAAAACAATTTATAGAAAAAGAAATAGCCATAATCCTAAAAGAACTAAAACAGAATCTGTTTTGGTAAAAACCCCAATTAACAATATTTTAAAAAAATTTAAACTTATACTACTGAAAGATATGATCAATAGGAAGCAGCAGCAAAAATAATCAAATTAAAAGCTATTTTTAAACTCCCGGAATAAGCAAAATAAGCTTTAATTCAAATCTGATCTAACTCAATTTTTATAAATCCAAACATAGACAAATTATATATCTGCAGAAACTACATAAAATTTTTGATCCAACGCAAAAAGAATCACTTAATTCGGAATTATAAACTAATAGATATGAATTTTCTAATATTGCAATTTTCTGAAAAAAACTGCAATACGGGATTTCGTGAATCTCACCATGGGTGACACAGAGGAAGAACTCCGGCGAGGTAGCTGCTCCGGCGAGGTGGGGAGGTCGCCGGCGGGGAGGGGGAACGGCGGAGGGGGTCCCGGAGGCGAGGAAGGGGGCGTCAGGGGCTCCTGGGCGTTCTTCTGTTCGGCTCCTTGCAGGAACAACAATGGTGGGGGCGTCGTGGCTACGGGTAGGGAGAAGGCGAGGTGATGGGGAAAATGGAACGAGGAGAGGAGGGGCGTTCTTATAGGGGTGGTGAGAGGCTCGGGAAGGAAGTGTAGCCCGCGAATCGGGGGAGGGAAGCTTCCTAGGAAGCTTCTACCATGGCCACAGAAGGAAGCTCGTGACGAGGAAGAAGAAGGTGGGATTGGGCCAGATTGGTTTCCTAACGTGGTCCAAGTACATTCCTAAAATAAGAGATATCTTTCCCTTTTTATTAAAGCAGGAATTAATACGATTAAAAGGAAATAGAATATCCTCGGAATATAGGGGTATAATATATTAAAATTTTCAGAAAAATAAATCCAAAAAGATGGGCATTTTTTCACTACCAAAATAAATACTTGAAAAAAAATGTTTTTTAGGAAATCCCTAAATGCTTTATTTCTTTTTGCAAATATTTTCTCAAATAAATCATGGGTTTCATAGCTCAAATATTTCAAAGAATATCCCCGGGTTTTGGAGGGTCATGTTTCTCCTCTCTTTTTCTTGCTTGACAAGATATGGTTCCGGCATTCCGTGAGTGTGGAAGAAACAAAATGCAAAGCAAAATCGAAAGGAATTTCAATGCCACCTTGATTCAAATTCTTTATAGTTGAAGAAGTCATGCTATCTCCTCTCTCTGATTTTAAAAAAAAGATGAATTTGAATTCACAGGAAAAAAGGGGAAAGTCATTTTATTCCCTCTCATTCAAAAGTTTTGAAAAGTTTCAAATTTCACTCAAGCAAACAAACAAACAATCTTATAATTATATTCACATTCCAAAATTTATAATTTTGGGATGTTACATGCCCCGTTACCGGATGACTCGATTTATTCCAGGGCCATGGATACCTTCATCCCACCCCTCTACTTGGTGTGTAGCTGATAATAGGTTCACGACTGACTACACCGCATTCCCTTTCAGAAAAGCTGTGGCAACACGAATTAAAAGGTGACACATTGACAAGACTTGATCTAGGTCGATACTTGAGTTATTTAATTTTATCTCACCACGATCATGCATCCGGCATGACGAGGCCACAATCTATCACGTCCCATGTGACTAGGCTATCCACGGCCTCTCATAACCACATCAGTCCTCATAATCACATATTGAGTGATATTAAGTAATATGCAATGCGTTAGTTAATGTAGTAGATGATCAATAAATTTTAATTAGCAAACACCACATCAAAAGTTCAAACACGCTTTCCTGGTTCCACGTAGTCGGATCAAACTCGGTGAAGTTGACGGCGGCGTTTCCCTCATCGAAATCTATGTCACACGTATCATATGCTATTGTAAGTGCTAGGGCTCAAATTACTGTCTCCAATTTTTTTAATATAAATATGAAAATAAACTAGACAGCAAGAGATTTTTTGCAAAAAGAAACATTGAAAAAGCATTTGTGGTTTAAAAGATATGAAGGAACTGGCACCAGGGACTAATCTGTGATAAAACAGAAACTCCCGGGGGGGCAGATTGAAAAACTGAAAATGTTTTTAGAAAGACGCGTGGGCTAGGGGGGGGGGAAGACATATTCCGTAGCAATAAGCCTTTGGAAAATGATTCAGAAAGAATAGAATTTTGACGAGGGGGTCCGACCCGCCAGGTTTGAATTTCCACCGGCGACAAAGGCTTGCGGTGGTCGTCGGCGATGATTTAAGGCAGGATGGGGGCAACCAAGGGCACAGGTGCAGTCACCGTGTTCTTTCGTGTTGGTAGCAGGTGAAACTGGTCGTCGGCGAGCACCACGTTGACGATGTCTTCTTCTCCAGCGAATGGTGGCATCGGACATCACACGATCTCGCTCGAGGGAGCTCTTACCATAAAATTGGGGCGCGAGTTGGGGGAATGGGTTCAACAGGAGGCTACTCACTAATTTTGAGGCGCTCAGATCCACTCACTTGAGAGAATTTTGCTGGGACCCGAGGCGGATCGAGGCGGCCGGAGTCGGGGAAGAAGACCTCCCCGAGGCTCTCTGCTGGCTTGAGCACGGCTCCCAGAGGAGGGGAAGTGGTGTTATGGTGCTAGGCTGCTCGGGGGCTCCTATTTATAAGGGTTCCGAGGCGGTTGCCATGACGGAGTTATCTCCGGTGCCGATTACGGCAAACGACAAGGTTAGCACGAGCTTAGGGTGGTTGGGCGGTCTACTCCACTGACAGGGGCTCCATTTCTGCACTAAACCGAGAGGCTTAAGCAGGGGTGGCTTGGCTCGATGGAACGATGGCCGGCGGGAACGGCGGCTGCAGGGAGCGCGCCCTCTGCTGCTCAGGCCATGCCGATGGCTCTGTAGCATGCACATGGTGGGGGGCGGCTACACATAGGCTTCACAGGGATTGGACGGTGTTGGTTGGCGCTCGCTCTCGATGGAGTTCTCTGACGGCTGCAGTGAGCAGCTCTGCCATTATGGAGGAGGTTGGAGACAGTGTGCGAGCTCACCACCGAAACTCACAAGAGGCAGAATGACCGCGCGACGCTGGGGATAAGGGAGAAGCACAGTGATCAAGCTACATTTGTCGATACTACAGAGATTGACACTGTTAGTTCTGTGTGAAACTCTGAAAATAGGAATTTGACTAGCAACAGTGCACACTAGGTGTTTGACTGAATGCGAGAGGTCTCAAAACAATTTCTGGCGCTGAAACTTGGAGGGCTTATCCACTGAGGCTTTACTAGAGGCCCCCTGAATTATTTCAGAATTTTTTGAAGCAAGGCAGGATGGGAACCATCAAGAAAATGGTTTCTGGTCCAATTTGCTTTTGAAAATGGTTTGAAAATTTGAACTATGGACCAGAAGGTTTTTGCATAAATTGGATGTAGGTACTAAGGTACACTAGGGGTAATTTACTCGAGGTCAGATTCAAAGGAAATCTGGTACTTCCTTTGCAAATCTTGAGACCACAAAATAAAAGGCAGAAATAGCCTTTAAAACATTTTATGAATAAGAATATATTTTCCTGGTTGGCAAAGTTTATTAAAGTAGGATTGCCTCCCTAAGTGAGAGATAGAAACTTGAGAGGAGAAGGTTTTCAAAAGTAGGGGAAGCAAAGGGTGAAAATGGTCCCCAAGTTAAATCATTTGAAACTAATTCCTCGAGGGTATTCTCACATGAAATAATGAAAATGCCAAGAAGAAATTTTTGTAGGCAAGAAACCTCAACAAAAATATTTGAAGACCAGATCCAAAGTTGTTTTCGAGTTTTTGTCAAAAAGATTTTGGAAATCCACTTTAAAATTTTAAAGATCAGAAAAATCCAAATTGAAAATTTGTGGGTGTTACACTTATGGCAGTTTTAGTACGAGGGCAGGTTTTCTCTCTCAAGCGGAAGTACAGCTCGGGGCAGAGCAGTAGTACAACCGAGGCGATACTACCATCCTCTCTTCCGCTTATGCTCCCTTTCTGGCATCTTGGGCGTCGTTTCCTATTTTAAGTGGAAGTACCACTGGGGACAGTGTAGTAGTACCGCTCCGACGGTACTACCACCCTTCCCTGCCGGATCCACTTTCATTTATTTCTCCCCTCTGGCTTATGAGGTGTCGTTTCTCTTTTAAGTCGAAGTACTGCTGTGGTCTGAGCAGTAGTACCACTCCGCCCAGCAGTAGTACCGCTTGTGCAAGACCACTGCACATAACGGTTGAATTTTGGGGAACCTATTTAAGGGGGTCTTCTTCCCCAATGGATTCCCACACTATGAGTTCATATTTGCCCCCCACCGTTGTCCTTCTTCGAGCTTACTAACTCTCAATCCTTCCAATCATTCTTGCTAGTTCTTGCGGGGAAAGGTAGAAGAGATCTAGATCCACATTTCCAGCAATAACTTTCTCCTCTATGTGAGGGGAACCCCTTGGATCTTGATCTTGGAGTTCTTTGTGAGATCCTTGTTTTTCCTCTCATATTCCTTCATAGCTTTTGTTGTTGTGGACGAATTTGAGCGTGAGGAACTTGAGCACTTCATGTGTTTTTACCATTGTATTAGTTGCATCGGTTTGAGTTCTCCACAATGATACATGGACGTGAGAAGTTGATAAGCTTATCACTCTTGGGTGCTTGGTACCCTAGAGCTTGTTCTTCTTGGGTGCTTTGGCATCCTAGAATCTTGGTGGTGCCTTGGAGCTCAATCATTGTGGTGTAAAGCTCCAGGAAAGCGTTTGGTTAGTACTTGTCGTTGCAATCCAACAAGCTTGAGTTTGCTCAATTCAGAGCTCGTATGCGAAAGTTATGCCAGTTTTAGTATGAGGGCAGTTTTTCTCTCTCAAGCGGAAGTATCGCTCGGGGTAGAATGGTAGTACCGCCTAGGCGGAACCGCCACCCTCCCATGTCGACATCTCTTCCTCTTATTTTCCCTTTCTGTCATCTTGGGCGTCGTTGCCTATTTTAAGCGGAAGTACCTCTCTCGGAAGATTGGTAGTACCGCTCCGGAGGTACTGCCGTCCTCCTCTGTCGGCCCCTCTTCCACTTATTTATCCTCTGTGGCGTCTAAGGTGTCGTTGCTCTTTTTAAGCAGAAGTACCGCTATGGTCCGAGCGGTAGTACCACTCTAGCGGAAGTACCGTCCGGCCAAGTGGTAGTACCGCTTGTTCACGACCAGTGCACATAAAGATTGGATTTGGGGGAACCTATTTAAGGGGCTCTTCTTCCCCAATGGTTCCCCTACCTATGAGATCATATTTTCCCCCCATTATTGACCTTCTTCGATCTTGGTAACACTCAATCCCTCCAATTATTCTTGCTAGTTCTTGAGGGAAAAGAAAGAGGAGACCTAGATCTACATTTCAACCAATCACTTTCTCCTCTATGTGAGGGAAACCCCTTGGATCTTGACCATGGAGTTCTTTGTGAGCTCCTTGTTCTTCCTCTCATATTCCTCCATGGCTTTTGTTGTTGTGGAGGGATTTGAGTGTGAGGGACTTGACCACTTCATGTGTTCTTGCCATTGCATTAGTTGCATCGGTTTGAGTTCTCCACGGTGATACGTTGAAGTGATAAGTTGAGAACCTTATTACTCTTGGGTGCATGGTACCCTAGAGCTTGGTCTTCTTGGGTGCTCTGGCGTCCTAGAAGCTTGGTGGTTCCTTGGAGCTCAATCATTATCGTGTAAAGATCCAACCAAGCGTTTGGATAGTACTTGTCGTGTGGTATCCAACAAGCTTGAGTTTGCTCAATTCAGAGCTTGTATGCGAAAGTTATGATAGTTTTAGTACCAGGGCAGGTTTTCTCTCTCAAGCGGAATTACCGCCGGGGATAGAGCGATAGCACAGCCTAGGCAAAACTGCCGCCCTCCCCTGCCAGCCACTCTTTCGCTTATATCCCCTTTTTGGCATATTGGGCGTCGTTGCCTATTTTAAGCGGAAGTACCACTCGGGACAGAGTGGTAGTACCGGTCCGGCGATACTACCGTCCTCCCTTGCCAGCCCCTCTTTCACTTAGTTCTCCTCTCTAGCTTCTGAGGTGTCGTTGCTCTTTTTAAGCTGAAGTACCGCTGCGGTCGGAGTTGTAGTACCGCTCCAGCGGATGTACCTCTCCGCCAAACGATAGTACCGCTTGTGCACGACCAGTGCACATAACGGTTTGATTTGGGGGAACCTATTTAAGGAGGTCTTATTCCCCAATGGTTCCCCATCCTTTGAGCTCATAATTGCCCCCCCATTCTTGACCTTCTTTGAGCTTTCTAACTCTGAATCCCTCCAATGATTCTTGCTAGTTCTTTATGGAAAAGAGAGAGGATATATAGAACCACATTTCCACCTAACACGTTCTCCTCTATATGAGGGGAAGCCCTTGGATCTTGATCTTGGAGTTCTTTGTGAGCTCCTTGTTCTTCCTCTCATATTTCTCCATAGCTTTTGTCGTTGTGGAGGTATTCGAGTGTGAGAGACTTTACACTTCTTGTGTTCTTGCCATTGCATTGGTTGCATCGGTTTGAGTTCTCCATGGTGATACATGGAAGTGAGAAGTTGAGAAGCTTATTACTCCTGAGTGCTTGGTACCCTAGCGCTTGTTCTTCTTGGGTGCTTTGGTTTCCTAGAATCTTGGTGGTGCCTTGTATCTCAATCATTGTGGTGTAAAGCTCCAGACAAGTGTTTGGATAGTACATTTCGTGTGCTATCCAACAAGCTTGAGTTTCCTCAATTCGGAGCTCGTTTGCGAAAGTTATGGCAGTTTTAGTACAAGGGTAGGTATTCTCTCTCAAGCGGAAGTACCACTGGGGGTAGAGCAGTAGTACTACCCAGGCGGTACTGCCACCCTCCCCTGTCGGCCTCTCTTTCGCTTATTCTCCCTTTCTGGCATCTTGGGAGTTGTTGCCTATTTTAAGAGGAAGTACCGTCGGGGACAGAGCGGTAGTACCACTCCGTCGGTACTGCCGCCCTCCCCTGTCGGCCCCTCTTCTGCTTATTTCTCCCCCTTCGCTTTTGAGGTGTGGTTGTTCTTTTTAAGCCGAAGTACCACTGTGGACCAAGCGATAGTACCGGTCCAACAGAAGTACTGCTGTGCCAAGTGGTAGTACCACTTGTGCATGATTAGTGCACATAACAGTTGTATTTGGGGAACCTATTTAATGGGGTCTTCTTCCCCAATGGTTCCCCACCCTTTGAGCTTAGATTTCCCCCCACTGGTGACCTTCTTCGAGCTTGCTAACTCTCAATCCCTCCGATGATTCTTGCTAGTTCTTGAGGGAAAAGAGAGAGGAGATCTAGATCAACATTTCCACCAATCACTTTCTCCTCTATGTGAAGGGAACCCCTTGGATCTTGATCTTGGAGTTCTCTGTGAGCTCCTTGTTATTTCTCTCATATTCCTCCATAGCTTTTGTTGTTGTGGAGGGGTTTGAGTGTGAGGGACTTGACCGCTTCGTGTTTTCTTGCCATTGCATTAGTTGCATCGGTTTGGGTTGTCCACGGTCATTCGTGGAAGTGAGAACTTGAGAAGCTTATCACTCTTGGGTGCTTGGTAGCCTAGAGCGTGTTCTTATTGCGTGCTTTGGCGTCCTAGAAGCTTGGTGGTGCCTTGGAGCTCAATCATTGTGGTGTAAAGCTCCAAGCAAGCGTAGGGGTCTCCAATTAGGTTATGGAGATTTCCCCGAGCAGTTGAGGTCATCTCGGAGCCACTATCCATTGTGGTGAAGCTCCGTGGTGTTGTTGGGAACCTCTGATTAAGTTGTGGAGTTTTCCCCAACCTTTTTTGTATGGTTTCGGTGACCAACCTCAAGGCTCTCTTAGTGGAATCACGACATCTTGCATTATGCGAGGGCGTGACGAGATTACAGTGGCCCTAGTGGCTTCTTTGGGAGCATTTTGCCTGCACAACGCTCCAAACAGAGATTAGCATCCGCAAGGGTGTGAACTTCGGAATACATCGTCGTCTCCGCATGCCTTAGTTATCTCTTACCCGAGCCCTTTACTTATGCACTTTACTTTGTGATAACCATATTGTTTCTTGTTATATATCTTGCTATCACTTAGTTGTTTATCTTGCTTAGCATAAGTTGTGAGTGCACATAGGCGAGCCTAGTTGTTTTAGGTTTTGTGCTTGACTAATTAAATGATTAATTTTATTCCACATTTGTTCAACCCTAAACCATAATTATTTTAAAGCACCTATTCACCCCTCCTCTAGGCGACATCCACACTTTCCATATGGGAAGGAGTGGACCATCCCCGACCCTCTCCACTCGGTCTGGATCCGAGGAGATCAACAGGTACAAGGATATCTGCTGAACAACCTCACCGAAGAATTTCTCATGCAGGTTACCTCCATCACCCATGCACATGAAATCTGGTCGGCCTTGGTGAGCATGTTCTCGTCATAATCTCTATCGAAGGTCAAAAACATCAGCATCGCCCTCACGAACGCGTATAAGGGGACACGGTCCGTGATGGCATACTTTGCGCACATGGACTCTCTGGCGAATGAGCTCGCTGCTGCAGGCAAACCTCTCCAAGACGATGGCAAGGTGATCTCCTACATCCTCCCTGGCCTGGACATGGAGTACCAGCCTCTTGTCTCCACCCTTGACGCTTGCACGCACTGGTCACCCTTGACGAGCTCTTTGGACAGATGAACAATTTTGACCAGAGGGTCGCTCTCTTCGAGGGAACACGCTCCAACAACGGCTTCAAGATGTTTGCTGATGTCATCACACGAGGTTGTGGAGGTGGCGGCGGTGGCTCGTCGTGCTACCAGGGGCCGCCACACAAGGGGAAGGCACCCAGTGGTGGGAACAACAACTCCTCCCCATGCGGCAACAACAACAACAGTGGTGGTTGGCCCTCCTACAACAACTCTAAAGGCCAGGGCCGTCGCAACAACTCCGGCAAATCCCGTTCGCTACCAGATCTATGGCAAGCCAAGACATACGGCTAGGGACTGGTTGTACCACTTCCGAGAGGAAAACGAGTCGTATTCGGATGAGAAGGTTGCTGGAGGGGCAGAGGCCTCGTACGACGTCAACACCAACTGGTATGTCGACAGTGGTGCTACAAACCACATAAACGACGAGATGGAAAAGGTGAACATGAGCGAAAAGTACCGCAACAACGATCAAGTCCATGCAGCAAAGGGAGAAGGTATGGGGATCTTCCACATTGTCCATTCAGTTATTAAAACACCTCATAGAAACATTCATATAAGAACTTTTTTGCATGTTCCTAGAGCCTCAGTGAATCACCTTTCCATTCATCGCATTGACATTGGCAATCAAGGTTTTTCTCGAACTTCACCCTTTTTTTATATTTGATCAAGGATCAAGCAAAGAAGAAAATTCTTTATCGAGTAAGATGCGTTCGAGGACTCTGTCTGTTGATCCCTAAGATTTGGAGGTTCAATAAGCAAGCATATGGTGTCACCAAGTTATATTCAACTCGGTGGCATGATAGATACTTGTGATCTGCGTTGGATTTTCTGTGAAGAGGAATGGTTATCGCAACACAATGTGGGTAAGTATTTCCCTCAGTTATGAAACCAAGGTTTATTGAACCAATAGGAATATCAACCACAGCCGTCTTCAGCGGCTCCACACAAAAGAACAAACAACTTGCATCCAACACGGGCAAGAGGGTTGTCAATCCCCTTGGTCTCGTTATTTGCAAGCAAGTGATAGATTATTGTAGATAATTATAAATTTCAAAATAAAATAAAAACAAGTAAATGACCGCAATGTATTGAAAGTTTGGCAAATATATGGTGAATAGACCCGGGGGGGCATAGTTTTCCTTAATGGCATGTCTCATGAAAACAACATACTGTGGGTAAAACAATTACTGTTGGGCAATTGATAGAAAAGCGGTTAGTTATGGGATATTCATGGCAATGATCATATGCATATAGGCATCACGTCCATACACAAATAATCCAACTCCTGCGTGCACCTATTACTATTACTCCACTCATCAACCGCTATCCATCATGCATCTATAGTATTAAGTAAAACAGAGTAATGCATGGAGAACGATGAGAGGATGTAGACAAAGTAAAGTCATGAAATATGGATAAACCCCGTCATTTTATCCTTAGTAGAAGAAACACAAAGACACATCTTGTCCCCTTCTGTCACTAGGATATAGAAATTCATCAGGTTGAACCTACTACAACACACCTATCTCACCGAAGAAATATCAATCTAGTTGGCCAAACTATTTCAATAGATCGGAGAGAATTACGAAGCTATCATAATCATGCACATAAGAATCATATTACTAGTCACAGAAGACTCAAATATTTATCATGAATAATCTTAACATAAACCCACAATTCATCGGATCCCAATAAACGCACCGCACAAAAGGAATTATATCATGTGGATCAAACAAAAGATGTGGTGATCACTGTATTGATGATCAAGAGAGATAGAGAGATTTCCATCTAGGTACTAGATATGGACCCGTAGGTGTGTGGTGAAATACTCACACATCATCATAAGGACATCAAGGTTGATGAAGAGGCCCTCCATGATCGGTCCCGCCCGGAAGGGTGCCGGAATGAAGCTCCATATGGCCTCCCATCGGAACAGAGACTAGTGGGAGCGTAAAAAGTGTTTTGGGACTTCCTCTATGATTTTTAGGATATATGAGAATTTATAAGACAGAGAAAAAGGAACCGGGAGGGCCTCGAGGGTCCCACAAGCCATCTAGGCGCCCCCCAGGCCATGTCGTGTTGGCTTGTGGGGCCTTTGGGTGGTCTCCAGCCTTCTTTTGATGCTCGTTGGTCTTCTTCTGGTCCAGAAAAGATCTTCAAAAAGTATCATGTCAATTGGACTTCGTTTGGTACGGGAAACCTGAAAATTGAAAAACATGTAGAAAACAACAATTGGGACTGTGCACTAGGTCAATAGGTTAGTGCTCAAAACTAATATAAATTGGTAAATAAGTACCCAAAAAGTATTCTAGAATGATAATATATCACCATGGAATAATAAAAAATTATATATACATTGGAGACATGTCAAGCATCCCCAAGCTTAATTCCTGCTCGTCCTCGAGTAGATAAAAGAAAAAAAAAGAATTTTTGATGTGACATGCTACCCATTATGTAACCTTATGCATGTATACTATTAAGAAATGATGAATTGACACATATTAACACAACAATACTTATAAGTATAAGCAATAAAATCATTAATGTTTCAAGTGATATGATCTTCAAGATTGTTTTACCACTATTCATCTTATTATATTAGCAAGGCATGGCTCCATCTTCATCACATTAATTCAAATGTCAAGCACCACTGTGCTCAAGTCAGGCAATTGGATCGTACTTTTTCAATATGCATCAACTTTTTATTCTTCACGTAGTACATGAGCATGAACCATTGGACATAGCATATAGGTGGAATATAATATGGTGGTTGGTATCAAATGGGTAAAAAGTGGAGAAGATAGTCTCACATCGACTAGGCGTACCAATGGGCTATGGAGATGCCCGTCGATAGATATCGATGCAAGGAGTAGTGATTGTCATGCAAATCATGTATTAGAGCTATAAGTGTATGAAAGCTCAACTCAAGCTAAGTGGGGTGTGCATCCAACTTGCTTGCTCATGAAGACCTCGGGCATTTAAGGAAGCCCGTCATCGGAATATACAATCCAAGTTTATGAAAAAGTGATTCCCACTAGCATAGGAATGATATAACATGAGACTCTCTGTATGAAGGAAGAGGTGCCACTTAGGTAAAGGATAGTAGCAAAGTCCCTTCTCTCTTTCTCTCTCATTAATTTTTTAAGGTGGGCTCATTTGGCTGCCCCCTTTTTATTTCCTCTCTGGGACAATGCTCTAATAATGATGGTCGTCACACTTTTATTTGCTTACAACTCAATATGAAAACTGATAGGACGATATGACTGTGTAGGAATGCCTCTGGCAGTGTACCAGGATGTGCAACGGTCTAGCATGACATGTATCAAAAATATGATGAACGATGGCTTTGCCACAAATACTATGTCAGCTCTGTATGATCATGCAAAGCATTATGATGATGAACGAACTAGCCATTATTGCGTTTTGATGGCCCGAGATCCTTTGTGTCGCCTACCTCGGCCACGCCCTCCTTTGGCTCCACAAAAAATCTGTCTGCCATGAAAATCTGCATCGTCGCTGAATCTGCTTCGGGATGTGGTGCACGAGGGGCGGAGGTGGTGCGTTTTTCTGTGGCTAGCCACCATGATGTGTCCGATGTGCCATCTTCTACGCCCCACACACGGATCCAAAAAGGTGTAATCCAACAAATTAATTATAGAACTAATTTTGGTTTGGCTTTCTCTATAGGTGAACCTCGTACTCTCCAAGAGGCACTCATTGATTCACGGTGGATAAAAGCTATAGACGAAGAACACATAGCTCTTTTGAAAAATAAAACATGGCACCTAGTTCCCCCACGACAAGGTAAAAACTTGATTGATTGCAAGTGAGTTTTCAGAATGGAAAGAAAATCTCATGGAAATATAAATCGCTAGAAGGCCAGACTTGTTGCAAAAGGATTTAAGCAGAGGTATGGTATTGACTATGAGGACACATTTAGGCCAGTTTTACAAGCTACCACTATTAGCCTTGTATTATCCATTGTTATTTCTAGGAGATGGAGCCTACAACAACTAGATGTAAAGAATGTATTTCTTCGTGGTGTTTTGGAAGAGGAGGTATACTTGAAGCAACCTCCTCGGTTTGAAAAAAAACTTACCTCTTCATGTGTGCAAACTTGATAAAGCCATTTATGGTGTGAATCAAGCTCCCAAAGCATGGTACTACCGTCTCAGTCATAAGTTACAAACACTTGGTTTTCTTCCTTCCAAGTTTAACACCTCATTATTCATTTACAATAAGTCAAAGATGTCAATATTTGTACTTATTTACGTTGATGATATTATTCTTAAAAGTTCATCTGATGAAGCAGTAAAAGGACTGTTAAAATATCTAAGTGCTGAGTTTGCCCACAAAGATCTAGGGGACTTGCATTTTTTTCCTAGGCACTTCATCTCTCTCAAGAGAAGTATGCAACTGATTTGGTTAAAAGAGCAAGCTTGCAGGGTTGTAAATCATCACCCACTCCATTGTCCATTTCAGAAAAATTATCTCTTGTAGAAGGAGACCTCTTGAGTCAAGAGGACAACACCAACTATATAAGTTTGGTAGGTGCACCTCAATACTTGACTCTTAAAAGAACAGATATATCTTTTGTAGTAACAAAGTATGTCAATTTCTTTATGCACATACACACTACTGGGAAATGGCTTATAGGTGAACACTAATAAGTGGTGGGTAGGGTGGGAGACTTGCCACAGCTAAGGACATTCCAGTGGTGGGAAATAGTTCATGCCCATCACAGGTAGGCACTTTCAAAATAGCCCACTATCTTGATAGTGCAGTGGCGGGAAACTCGACGGCGCCCGCCACTTGTTCTCTATTACCTATGGTGGGTGGTTTTCGTTGCCCGCCACAATCATAGATTGGCAAACCGCGCCAAACACATCCAAATTTTCTTAATAATTGCGGTTGCGGGCACACTTGTTTGCTCGCCACAGCTGTTCTCCCGCATAAATTTTTGGTTCCTCTCCCCGCGCGCTCACCGCTCACTCAGTCAATTCCTGTCCCACCTCACTCACTCAGTCTCAGTTCCTCCCCCCGATGTTGTGTGCCTTGCCCACCGCCGCCACTGTGCCTCCGACCCGCACCACCGTTGGATCTGCACGCGGGTGACCATGCGCCTTCCCTCCCCACGCGGCCACCCTTTCCCGTCCTAGCCATCCACTATCGCTATGAGCCCCCGTTACCTCACGCCGTCGTTGACCCCCTCCGTCGTTCCAAGTCCCCTCCGCCACAGGTAGCCTCAGTCCTCTACATATCTTCTGCTTTGTTTAAATTTCTAGGGTTCATATGGTAGATAGTTTATAGGTAGGAGGAAAATGGTAGCAAAAGTGGCCACTTTTGGGGGTTCATATGGTTAGATGGATGGATACATGCATTTACATGGATATTAGTACTTCATTGTGATAATATTACTATGGGAACAATTTGTGGCAGCGTAGGTCATTTTCTGAGTTCATTACTCGATATATGTAAGCTAAACGATGATGGTTCGGGTTGTCTTTCAGTTTGTTGGGGCTACTTGTGTGACTTTCAATGAGGGAGAAGACTAAATCCTGGTTATTGTCGTGGGGGTCGCGTCCGTCGTTCCCATGTTCCAAACATTTTTGTAGTCCACTTGGGAAAGAACGGATGAGCAACCATCACCAACGGTCATAATATCAATGTGAGGGTGTGTCCACTATATATATGGTCAAATACAAGTGAGGAATAATGCCAACTATTGTCATGGGGTCGTTCGTCCTCCTTTTTATTGTGATAGACCTATTGACGGAGCACGAGGAGAAGGAGACGAGCGACTATCATCGACGATCATAATATCAATGTGAGGGAGTGCCCAGCATATACACCACCTCAGATGAGAGTTTTTCATAGGAGACTCGACGGTGTGAAAGACAACCCGTGCTAAACAGTGATCAATTTTTAATCTTTTAATTATGAAAAGGATGAAGCTCTACTATAAAGCTAGTTATTTTTCCAGGTGAGACTTGATAAAGTATTTTTTTGAAATGAAAATGTGAAGTGAGTTTTTTTAATGAAAATGTGAAGCGAGTTCTTTTTTGAAATGCAAATATGAATTTGTGGGAACACCTCCGGATGGCCTATATTTTACCGGAGTGTTGATTCACTTCCGTTCCCGCAAATTTCACGCGCTCGATATGTCCTTTTTAGCAACGATCATGCCGAATTGTTTTGTGGATTTAAACATGACTTTTACTATAAAATAGGAAAAATGAAGTGCGAGTGATTTGCCCAAACATGAATTAGATGACATTTCGGCAAAAGGTAGGACATTTTTTTATGCCATTACTGCCTAAATGTAATGTTAATTGACTTATTATTTGTGTTAGCTTTGAGTCAGTTCCAGCTGCCTCATGTGACTTATGATTTTTAATTTTTGAATCATGAACACAAGAAATGTCTAATGACGAGGGGACCCCGGAGTGCTATATGTGCACCGATGACAAGGGCATATGCGACCGATATCCTCACCTAGACAACGGTACGTCCTTCACCGTCAACCTAAAGGAGGACTTTGAAATTATTACGGTATGTAAAGACGGCATGTATTTTTTTTTGTAATAAAGCATTGCGTGTGTTTTTCTCTTTAATTAACATGTAATTTTGTTTTGTACAATTCAACTAGTGTGTTCCCTACGGATCACTTGATTCCAGTTCTACCTTGAGGTGAGTTTGTCAATAAATTTGTTAGGTAGTTTATATTGATTATTGAAAAGAATTTAGTACTCACCCTGACTAAACTTATTTATTTTTAAATATCAGATTCTTTCTCTGCTCCAAAAACTACGCATCAGATAGTAGATTGGACCTACTACTGTTATGACCCCCTAGCTTACTTGGTTGAAGAAAAATTATCTGATCTCATTTATTCATGATGTTGAGCATTATAAGAACAATTACATGATTTGCAATAGTCATCATGGCTATGTTCCACTAGTGCACAAGTTAGAATCACTTCAATCTACTTTGTAAGAATTTTTTTACTATTGTGTCACCGGTACATCTTTTGCATACATTCTTCTTAAGCAAAACTAGTTTGCTAACTATGTTACGATTACTTATGTTCTTTAATGGGTACTCTCGCAAGAGACTGTGCCTAAAGTGATATTTATAAAAGGGTGTTTGCATATGGTTAGCTTGCGGCCAATCCCGATGAGTTACCCTGGTAAATACATGACATGTCAAAGTGAAGAAACCATGAAAATCAAAGGATGGAGAAATGCAATAAGAGCAGCCACGCTATCACTTGGAGACGAATACTTGCGCAACCCACAAGTTGGAGATAGGTTGATCTGTATTCTTCAGTGGGGAGATAAAACGGAACGAGTAAAGAGACTTGCCAGTAACAAGATTGAACTAGGTATGGAGATAGTGACGATCGAATCTCGGGCAAGTAACATACCACTGGACAAAGGGAACTACATATAGGATTGACTAGATCCTTGACATTGTGGTTTGGCCGATAATAATCTTCGTGGAATATGTGGGAACCAATATGGGTATCTAGGTCCTGCTATTGGTTATTGACCGGAGAGATGTCTCGGTCATGTCCACATGATTCTTGAACACATAGGGTCCGCATGCTTAACACTCGATTGACGCTAGAGTAGTATTAGGATATGTACGTTGGTGAACAAATATTGTTCGGAGTCCCGGATGAGATCCTGGACGTCACGAGGAGTTCCAGAATGGTCCGGAGCTAAAGATTTATATATGGGAAGTCCTATTTTTCCTACTGGAAAAGTTTCGGGCATTACTGGTAGTGTACAAGGGTGCCAAAAGGGTTCCGAGGGTCCACTAGGGGAGTCCACCTACCCTGTGGGCCCACATGGGATGTAGGGGTGGCGCCCTAGCCACCCTAGGGCGGCGGCACCATCCCCTAGACGCAAATTGGGCCTCGGGGTGTGACACCCTCAGCTTTTGCTACAATAATGTATGTAATCAAGCTACACTGATCCCACGCTAATGATGTCACGTCACCGTGATTTCTATCGTTGATCTTGTGTTGCTCGAAATGGAGTCAAATTCAAATCTTATAAATAAGTCGAACAAGAAAAGTTTTCGAGTGTTAAAATTAAAATGTCGGATGAGTTACAAATATTCCTTAACAATTTATAGAATTGAATCGGACATTTTTGGAATTATTTAAAACCCCTACATAGTTAAAACTGAAAATATTTATGAAAAATAAATAAATAACTAAATAAAAAAAGGAAAAAGGAAAACCCCAAAAGCCCTGGCCCAACCGGCCACACCCCCACCGGCCCACCCACCTAGGGGTATAAGACCCCCACAAGGAACCCTAGCGCTCGGTCCTCCCCTCCCCACTCCCACACGCCGCCAGAAGCAACGAGGGGACCGACACCCTCGTCAGCCCCCCATGCCACGCTCCCTCCTTTCTCTCGCCACCTACCTACGACGCCCCATCGCTCCCCAGATCCCACGAGGGGATTAGGCCTCCCCCGTCGTCCCACCCCACTGCCCTAGATTCCGTCGCGCCACTCCACGCCCCTCGATCCCGTCGCCCCACCCCTTCGTCACCACCTTGCGCCGACCCTGCCTCCCTCCCTCGGCCTCGGCCACCGGCCGGATCCGCCTCTTCCTCCACCGGCCGGCGCCACCGCCGACCTACCCGTCACCGTGCCGCCTCCACCGAACCGTCGGCCGCTCCTCCTCATCTCGTCCCCGTCATCCTCCCCAATGGCTCCATCGAGCGTCGCCGACCCCGCCCCCTACAACGTGGGTAAGAACGCCCCATCTCCCTCTCCTCCACCCTCCGGTTCCGTTCCGGCGTTC
Source organism: Hordeum vulgare subsp. vulgare (assembly GCF_904849725.1). Lineage (NCBI taxonomy): Eukaryota > Viridiplantae > Streptophyta > Magnoliopsida > Poales > Poaceae > Hordeum > Hordeum vulgare. The sequence continues at coordinate 562,654,877 of NC_058524.1, read as the reverse complement.
ACCGCCTCATCCCGGCGTTGTTTTCATCTATTGTAAATTGAGAAGAGGAGGTGGAGCTTTGTCTATTGTCTCTGTGTTGAGAGAGAGAGAGAGTTGAGCACACAGATAGCATACAAAATAGAGAATAGATGTTAGGAAAATAAAAATAAAAGAAATGGATGTATGTATATGTGTATGTATGCAAATATATGTATGGATATATGTATGAAATATGTGTGTATGTATATATGTGTTATGTATGAAATTAGTGGTATGGATGTGTGTGCGTGTAGCGTATGTTTGGACTCGTTGTCCCAATGACAGTAGGGCCCCACTACTCCCACCAAATGACAGGTGGGCTCCCTCCTAAAAATAAAAAAATAAAAATAAATATAATATATATATATATGTTTTTATTAATAAAATAAATAAATAAATAGTTAGATATATTAATTAATTAATTAAATACATAAATTATTAATCTTATAATAGATAAATAATTATCATATTAGAATATGACAAGTGGGTACCCTACTAAATTAATCCGATTAATTAATAATTAACTCTAATTAAAAATTGTGTCTATGACACATGGGACCCACTAGTTAGTTTTTGACCAGTCAACTTCTGATGTGAGCATGACATCATGCTCATATCATAATAGTATTTAATAATTAATTAAATATATTTTTAATTCCTAATTATTGAATAAAACTTTAAAAATTAATATAAAATAAACCGTAGCTCACATGAAATTATTTTCAACATGAAAGTTGATCAGCAGAACGAGACGTACTCGGGTACGCCATCCGTTCGTGTGTCACGCGTCCCTAGCATAGCAAACATGGAACTTTTCCGTCGTTTTTCATCTATCGAGTAGTAGCCACAGACCCGAGAAATATCATCTGATATTCTCCCGACCCGCCTATGACGGATTTTACTGTGTTAGCTCATGCCTAGCCTGCATATTGCCATGTCAAGCTTAGTGTTGCACCTGTTGCTGTTATTTATTGTTTCTCCCCCCTCTTCTTCCGGTAGACCCCAAGACTGACGCTGCTGCCGGGTACATCGTCGACCCTGCCGACCAAGCCTTTGTCGCACAGCAACAAGGCAAGCAAACCCCCTTGATCATCCCTATATCGCCCATGTCTTTCTTCCTCCTGCTCGCATTAGAATTTTGCTACTGTTGTAGTTAGCTCCTATATCTGATGCATAGCCTAATTTTGATAAACTGTTACTTTCAGTACTGTACTTTTAACCTGCTTAGTATAGGTGGAGCAGTCATCCCCTCCGACCCCCGTAGTCCAGTTGCCCTGCTTTGTCATCAAGTCTCGATCCCTGATCGACGAGCCAGAACCGACACATCACTTACACTCCCCTTAGTTGTACGACGCTACAAAGATACTATCGGTACCGAGGGTGACACCTCGCGAAGTACTCAGGATGATATCTCTGTAGTACAGCTTGTCAGTCGTGGTTATCGAGGGTGATTCCTCCTTCACCACTCCCGACGATGTATCTGTCATGCAAGCCCTCAAGTGTGGGACCCTCGAGGGTGATTCCTCTAAGTCCACCTTGACGGTTACATCGTTCGGGATCCAACGAGGGTGATGCCTCGGACCCCCCTGATGTTATAACCACACAGTTACTCGACCGTGTTACTGGGATCTTTGATGAATAGTTGTTAGGCGGGTGGATTCCCGTGTGGATGTGTCGATGACTTAATTAAAATGATAATGGATTTGGGTATTTGATCTGGGTTGGTCGAAAGGCCTTATTACGCACTAACCGTTTGCATGGGAAGAATTATGGGTACTCGACATCGCGGTATCAACCGAAACTCTTCAAACGTCAGCGATGGAGCGGCGTGCACCCGAGTGGTCCCGAGATGCATCGCTCTTGTATTAAGGGGTGCTAGGACTGACATCGGCCGCCCACGGATCGTGCAGGAGCGCAGAGGGCAAGTGGGCCCACGACCCCTTTGTGCTTAGGAGTTAGACTAACGGGTTGGCCTCTCTGCTGAGCTTAGGTGGGGCTGCGACGTGTCAATATTCCGAGGTCGGGCATGACCCAGAAAAGTGTGTCCGGCCAGAGTGTTATCGAGCGCGTCGGGGAATATGTTGTGCACCCCTGCAGGGAAGAACTTATCTATTCGAATAGCCGTATCCACGATTACAGGACGACTTGGAGTTGTGCCCTGATCTTATACAACTACAACTGTTACTTAACTGGAATTAGTTGTTAGTCGAGGAAGGATCTCTGGGCGTGACCTCATATTAATATTGCTGCAACAATATGACTATTAATTGTGTTACCCTGTTCTACTCTCGTCTATTGCTGCAAGACCCTTGAAAATGCTAGTCTTCGATAGGACTAGGCCTTCTCTCTCTTCTCGCATTGCTGTAGTCAGTCCACATTTAAACCCCTTCTTTGATACTGATGCATACTTAGAATAGTTCTGGTGTAAGACTTGCGAGTACTTTGGATGAGTACTCACCGTTGCTTTGCTCCCCCTTTGTCCCCTTGATCCGGTGTTGCGACCAGATGATGGAGCCCAGGAGATGGAGTATCCCACCGACGACGACTGCAACCCCGATTGTGCCTACTACTACGTGGAGGCTACTGAAGACCAGGAGTAGTTAGGAGGTTCCCAGGGAGGAGGCCTCGCCTCGTTCGATCGTTGTATCTTTTGTGCTAGGCTTCTCTAAGGCACCCCATGTTTAGTGTGTGTACTCAGATATTGTTGCTTCCGCTGACTCGTGTGTTTATCGAGCTTCCGTATTGAAAGTGCGTTATATCGACTAGAGGGGGGTGAATAGGAGATTTTTAGAATTTCATCACCGAGGAAATTCCTTTTGAGGAAATTCCTCACTGATGACTAACTTACAGTGGAAACAGTAAAGGATCAGGAGTGCAAAGTTTCACTACAGCAGTTTTTCAGGATGAAGAATGTGAAAACAGATTGCACAGTAAGGAGGCACCCAGAAAACAGATGAGGATTAACTTGCGTGAAGAATTTGGGGTTGAGGAATTTCAGAGAAAGTCTTCAGCAAATTCTTCAAACAGTGACAGTGAAAATCATCAGCACATTATCTGAGGAATATAAAGAGTTGAGGAATTAGAACCCGTTTCACAGCGAAGACAGTAGTTGATGACCCAGTTCCAACTGTTGTGACAGTTGTACATATGGTTTGGAGCGGCTTGGTATTGAAACCAAAAGACACACAGTCCCGGGACACACAGTGCCTACCGTATTCTCCTTGGGCTAAGAACACATAGTCCTCGTCCAACACTCGTGGTAAGTCTTCAGGGCAGACTTCCAAACCCTCACAAACTTGGTCACCCGGCGATCCACAATTGAATGTTGGATTTCTCTAGACCATGACGCCTAACCGTTTGGAGGATGCACAGTCCTCAAAGGTAAAAGGCTTCAGTCCCACACATGAGCAACTTCTTCAGTGCTGCTCAATCACTTGGTTCTCGGTTTGTAGTTTGGTGTTTGGGGTATTTCCTCACTGATGAATTACTCTCGAAGACTTTGAGGAATTTGGGTTACTCTTATGACAAGTGTCAGTTTCTAATGGAGCAGCCAACCAGCTAATGGTTGTGGGGGCGGCTATTTATAGCCTGGAAGCATCCCGACATGATTTCACATTAATGCCCTTCAATAATATGATCGTTGGTGTGGATAAGACCAATGATGTGGCGTGGCTATCGAAACGGCCGGGACCCTCAACTGTGAGAGTCCTCATGTCACTCATATTCCTCACTTGAGGCTTTTGGTAGGATTAGGCTTGGGTTGAGCATCATGAGGAAATTCATTCCAATGTGTTACCTCAAACCCCTTTAACAGTACGGTGTTCCTATTACTCAAGTGTGAAGAAAACAAAACATAAAGAGTAAATCTTCGTGCTTCAAAGTCTTCAGAATGATTTTCTTCAGGACACACCGAATTCCTCAATTTCAATATCTTCATGAGGAATATCAATTTCATCGCAAATTCTTCACGATTCAAATCTTCAGCTTCAGACCAATTTCTTCAACCGAAGATATACATTTTTAGGGGTCGATATTTATCGAATATTTCAAACTCCTCAGCGACTTATAGATCCTGTGTACACTCATGAACACATTAGATCACTACAAGAAATAAGCTCAATTATGACTCCCTATATTGGTCATTGATTCGTCATTGCTGTCGTTTATTAACCTTTTTTTGACCAAATTTACAACATCAACAGTTGGCCGTCAAGAATAAACAAACTTGACCTTTCTAAAATTTTGGTCATAAGTCTCTATCGACCAAAATTTTGGTTTGGTCATTACCCATTTGTGTGAGCCACGTAGGATCTGACATGGCCAAGTTGACGTGGCATTGCTAGTGACCAAATGGAATCATCATAAATTTCAGATCCCTGTTCACCAATCTAGCCTACATGGGCCTGGCCCAATACCTATTTTACTATTGGAAATGTTGGATTTGTTTGGGTTGAAGCATTTTTTTGCTAGAAGCACGCATATGTCAAGATAGGCCCATTAAAAATAAGTACAACAGAATAAAAGATTGCAATTAAAATGTATATTTCATTTCAGTAGGATATCACATCAAATACAATACATCATCCACCGACTCCATGCATTAAGGTTCAACGCCTAACAAGGGCACATCAAAATGATTTTACATGTGCACAACAAAATACTTCTGCAAGTGCAAGTGCATAGAAAAAGGACCCAACATGTGCACAATCGCTCATAAAGAGACTTCCACAAAGATTGGCTGAGAACCACAAGTTTCTTCTCATCCTTTTCCTCTGCACAATATGCTTTTTCCATTGCCGCCTGCAAGAAGAAAATGATGGTAAGGCTTTTAGACCAAAGAAACTAGTAAAATTGCATGCACGATAAACAATGATAAAATAGTAGAAAATTGTTTTCTCATTCATCTAGTTATGACTTATGAGGTCATACTCCTAGGCGTATGTACTCCCATGGTAGGTGTCACGTGTTGCTTCAACGTCCCGCCATACCACTTGAGAATTTGTTATGTTCCAATTTAAATATAAACAGGATAATATCTCTTGCAAACCTCTGTTTGAGGATTTGTTAGCATGTCCACGTAAATAGAGATTCGGACTCGTTGTATCTTGCTGAAAAACCGAGATGCACGTGTACTAGAAAAATATACCCTCTCGTAGTAGTGATATAATGATATTGTACTGTTAATTTGTACCGGTTACTGTTAATTATCCTGTTCTTCTAAAATGTCATGTTCTACCTTCTTCTGAAATACAAATGTTCATACTGCTTCTTGATTAATTAATTTTGACTTTTGTACAACATGCATATGCAGAAGTGCTCTACATGAAACAATGAATATCATTCAATCTTGTTGGATTAAGACAACATTTTAGAATAGCGGTTCATGTGAAGATTTTTATAAAAGATCTATAATGATTTGTCTTTGGATCCCCTAACTTGCAAACAATCATAAGAATTCATAGTTCACGTATCATGCGAAATAGAAGACAAACATGTTATAGCAGCAGCATGGACCAATCTAGCATGATACATGTTGTAGTTTGCATCTGTGACATTGTACATAGTGGGCATGTAATGGGCATCTAGAGGTTTATAAGAGGAACTTGTCACGTACTCACCTTCGCCTCTTGGCTCAACTTCAGCGATTTCGCTTGATCTTGTGATGTATATGAGTGATTACATTTTCTTTCTTGTGAGACCTTGGAGGGTGCCTTCAAATAGTAAATATATATATAAGATAAGACACATGTTATATAACAGCAGAGTGACGTGTGCCTTGTGTGATAAAAATTAATGATAAATGAATAGTTGTAACACCTCAATGGGAGAAGCAAAGTATATCTTTTTTTATTTTACAATTAAGAACAGAAGTATACCAGTTTCCTACTCATGTACCCCCCCCCATGTTTTTATCTAAAATTTAGGTAGAATTTTCATTGTATAAATTGGCATTAGAAAATAAAACTTCATATTCTTAGACGATGAACAAATTGGCATTATAAATTAAATTCGGAGATATTTTTGTATGAACTTGAGAACCGCCGGAGCACGCGAAAGGCAGGTGGATTTCTGTAAGGTCCTTTGAAGGGTAGGCTGATGACATGCGGCGGCATAGTGGTTTTGGGAGAGTTCTGTTTTTTAGTTTGACTTGAAGGAGAGGGGCCTGCATCAATGTTAGTAGATTTCTTTTCTTGCGGACATAGAGGAGGGGGAAGGAAGAGTCGTGACAAATAAGGAGAGGGTAGAGCTGATTTTGTATTGTTTTTGTTCACATGTGGGTCCATATATACTACTACATGTGTATCTGTACATCTAAGACAGTTTAAAAAAACCATGTAACAGCTTCAAACCAAACAGTTTAGCATGGAAGAGAAATACGTGTAGAATGCACGTCAAAAAAGAATATGTGTAGATTGGCACTTTTTTCTTTAAAGGAAGTCACGTTTGGTCTTGCTTACGTGTAGGATAGTTTTGATTTCCACAGAAAAGTAACGTTAATTGTAGGGTCAAGATAGATCGATTACACAGATCAATGGTTAAGAATTTCTTAATGATGTATTATATATACTCTTTCTAAAAAAGCTATTCTATTTTACATGCTCCACGTGTATTATATATGTTTTCTTTCATACTGCTGCTTAAAAAAATTAACTACATATTGCTATATACCCCATACTAGTAATAAGCATATGTACCCAGCGTACATACATACTCCATACTCCCATCTAGAAAAGACTATTGTTCACTAACTCTGCACAGTATAGGGATTAAGAAAACAAAAATAGCAGAAAATAGAAATTTTGTTCTAAACTTATTTGATAACAAGTTAAGTTCGGATGTGAAATTTGAGACTACAATAGTATGAAAGATAACTCTGCAATGCCGAGAATCATATCCTTTTAGAAATGTCATCAAATAAGAAAGCTAAAATGATCATCACATATACCAATATATAAGTGTATGACACTTGGTCTGGCCTACCTTAAGTCCTTATCTATGGCTACAAAGAGATGACTATAGGAGGGCACTTATACAAAGATAATGTCTTCTCCTTAAAGTGCACGATTAATGCGGACTCTGTTGCCTTCAGTTTGTCCTCGTTTTGCCATTGTCCTTCCTGCCATGCACCCCATGTGTTATTATGATATTATCCACAAGAGGTCTGACAAACGATAAACCAGCCGGACCATGAAACACGAGTACATATAATTCATCAGGAAGCTAATTTTTTGTTATTGACAAAACATTTGGTAACTGACTAAACCATGCTAACTCATCTTGTCATGCTGAACACATAGCACACAGAAAACTATTACATGTATAAGCCTACAAAACTAACACCAACCACTACTTTCTCGAGCATCTGTTGCCAAAATCATAGTTTATCTTCTAGATCATAGAAATAAATACAACTACAATATAAGGCAGTAATTTGGTTGACTGAACTACGAACTCACCGTAGTATAATATCTGTAGTACCTACCGACTCCACCTGTATGTCTGTCCCACCAACACCCACCGCACCGCACCGCAGTTCCACGGGACAATCACGGGGGATCGGTTGTCCACAAAAATCCTTTCTTCCACAACACATACACATACATAAACGAAAAGAAGAAGAATAAAATGGCAGCAAAACGCCGTCCACCATTCGTTCAGCTACCCCAGACCCAGAGCCCCCAAAAGAACCAGGACATGGTAACAAACTCAGTGCAACACCAGTAAAGACTTTGCTTCATCTAAAAACAATTAAAAAAGGGCAACACTAGTACTGGTAATCTGGTATCAGTTCCCTCTAGTAGACCCAGATCGGGCGGGTCCCTCCCCTGGCAAACATGCCCATGTGCGCTTCAGTTGACTTACCACGCAACACCTTGGCATGTTTGCACACATTTTCTGCCTCCCACAACAGGTTGCTAACCTTCTCTTCTCTTCTCACCACCAGATCGGATCCAAAGGCAGCTCAGCCGCCTCACCTAGTTCCAATTCCCAGTAAAAAACAACTTCCTTGCATCAGCACCAGCAACAGGAGCTACTATGCCATTACATACATGCTCACCACCGTCGTCTCTTGGCATTCAACACAGGAGAGGAGGTTAAAAATGTACTACTACTTACTTATATTCAGACTGTCAGAGATCACAAGCACCCAGACAAGGACCAATCTCAGGAAATGACATAGCTCGAACATTGTGTAAATAAATTAACCGACACTTATATAAACATTGGGTAAATAAATTAACCGGCACCCAGGCAAGAGATGCACAACAAATTTAGTCTGTTGTCTAACAATCTTGTGGATATATCTTGCCTTGCCTTCACAGATGACAAAATGGAAGGCACAATCACTGATAAATCGACCGGTCAAGGAGCTACGACGGGAGAATCACCCGTACCTTTCCTATCCGCAGCTTGTTGAACACGTCCTAGAGACTCTTGTAGTTCTGGATCATGTCATACTCCGTCTTGGCATCGAAATTCACCTACAGAAAACACCCCCAAAATAAGCATCGTATCCGCGGCCATGTAAACCGCACAATCGCAACGCAACACTCCGGAACGGATGAATCGGGTCAAAATAATCACATGGGAGGCCTCCTAACCTTTTGCATCGGCACCAATCCAGGGTCAACCATGTCCAGCAGCTGGCGGAGAATGGGGAGGCGGAGACGGCGGAGGTTCCGTCGATTTTGGTTTCACGCTGAGGGGAGGATCGGCCGCCATAGTTCATGGGGAGAGAGAGATGGGGATCGCCAAGAGAAATGGGGTCGTGGGATTTTTGTATTTCACTATTTTTTTCTTCTTTCTTTTCACTTTGGGCAGCCACCCTATCACATGCGAGGCCACGGATCCCTCTCCAGAAACAGATCCTGGCCATCCACTCCTTCTACATCCAACGTTTCGAAACCCTCCTCTCATCCGACACACCTCTATCACTTTTTCTCTTCTTCTTTTTTCAATCAATAGCACTTAATGACCAATTTGTGCAATAGTATCATGACCTAATGGACGCAAAAGGTTATAACGTTATGGGCTTTGGATCCTCCTAGACTTGCCATGACTAAATTCGGAATATTGGTCATGGATCAATGAGCAATTAAACCACCGTCATTTTTGGGGTCATAATTGAGCATTTTTCTTGTAGTGGATACTTAACCTATAAGTCTTCAAACCACCAAAATCACTAAGGGGCACTAGATGCACTTACAATCTCCCCCTTTTTGGTGGTTGATGACAATTAGGTTAAGTCTTCAACAGGGATAAAAATATGAAGTGTAAATACTCATTTGAGGAATTTGAAATCAAGATTCAGAGAGACACCCCCTGAAGATGTGCATATCTTGAGAATTTTTCTTTTCACAGCAAATGGACATTGATGATTTATATCATGGAGATCTCCCCCTGAGTCTTGTAAATCATGCATACATACGACATATAGTATGAAGAAATTGAGGATGCATGATGACAAATGGTATCTGACGAATTCCAGCATGCGTGCATTAAAAATTTGAGGAATAAACATGCGAAGAAAAACGTTCAAAAGCATCAGAGTACAATCGGGCTTAAGTTACAACTCATTACATAAACACTTCAGAAGAGCCAAGAGTTTGTAACTTAAATATAGTTCATAAGCCCCAAAATATCCCGCGTGAAGACTAACTCTCAAGTTTCTCCCCCTTTGTCATCAAGTGACAAAAAGGGACAAACTGAGGACTAACGCCCTTGAATACTTTCACTCCTTGGCAGTTGATGAAAACGCGTGGCAGTGTCTTCTTCCTTGGACTGGTGACAGTGGCTTGTTGTTCTTCATCAGATTCAGCAGTGCGGAATGAAGAAAAAGAACTGTCCTCAAGGTCTTGAACTGGAATTGGCCTGAATTTCTTCTTGGGTGGCCACGACCAGTCAAAGTCTCGCACAAACTCCAATTCTTCAAGTTCTGCCGGAGTCTTCAGATGAGCAAGTGTGGCCCAGGTGCGATCAAAAACCTCATGAAGATAATGATGGTTAAGCTTCACAGCATTCTGCATTTCATTGAGGGTTTTCACAATGGTGCCGAACTGGCGTTTGACCCACTTGTGATTCCGATCCACCTTCTGGTGAAGACTGAGAAGAAACTCTCTGGTATTCAGCACACGAGGAGCAACATGACTTGGAGGATGAGTCTCACTGTCATCCCATGAAGAATAAGCTTCGGGCTCTCTGAACTGGCCATCAAGGGGCCTACGGCCTTCATAAATGACAGACTTGCCTTTTCCTCCAACAGGCTCGAAAGTCTTCTTATTGACCCTTATAGGAGGCATATAACCAACATGGTTGTTGAAATCAGCGTGATAACTGATGCCTGACCTTGTTCTGATGAATCTCATTATCCATGGAGCATATATCTTGTGGTCAAAAGGACACATTGCATTGTCGGCCAAAGTCCTCAATAAGAAATCATGGATGTTGATTGGAATACCGTGTATGATGTTGAAGAGGATATTCTTCATGATGCCTACGGCATCTTCTTCATCATCATGGCCCTTGATTGGCGCAAGAACGATGCAGAGGATTCTATAAACAGTCCTTGGTTCATATTTGAGCTCATGGATGAGGAAAGTCATTTTTGGTGGTTGCCCCTTGTCCAAAGGCTTCATGAGGACTTCCATCATCTTGTTAGGCAGCTCACATTCATCATAAAGCTTCACGGCCTGCTCTGAGGGAATTGACACTGGTAGTTCACGCAGGAGCTCAATGGCAGGAGCCTTGTAGTGTGTTGTTTGCGTCATCCAGTAAAACACCCATGTGTTGATGTTTGTGGGATCTCGTGATATGTGAAGAGTTGCATAAAATTGAAGAATGAGCTCACTGTTCCAATCACAGATATCTGAGCACATTGGGAGGATTCCAGCTTCATGAAGGACGTTGAGGACTGGAGCCAGGCATGGTATTTCTTCAAGCTCAACATGAGGAATATGCCTGTGCTGGAAAATCTTGTTTCTTCCACACAGCACAGAAGCATAGTAATTGAGTTGTGTCCTCGTCCAAAACTTCAGATGCCTGATGCGAGGCTTGTCATAGGGATTTTCTCCGATGAAGAACATGCGTTCTTCAAAGAAGGACTCCTTTTGAAACTTTGGCCGCTTGGAGAACGGCTGACGCTGCATGGGCTGAAGGTTTTGCTGTTGGACCTAAGGGGAGACAACAATTGCAGACTCTGGGTTAAGGACGACGAAGGCATTGTCTGGGTCTGGTGCATTATCCTCAGCATGGTCCTCAGGGTGAGGAATTTCATCAGCTTGAGCTTCAGGCTGAGGAGCATGCTCTTGTTGTGCTTCAGGCTGAGGAATATGGTCTGGTTGCGCTTCAGGCTGAGGAATGTGGTATGGTTGAGCTTCAGGGTGAGGAATGTCTTCAACTAGAGCATCCTGTTGAAGGTTTTGCTTTGGAGGAGGAATAGATTCATCCTGAGCCTCAGCTTAAGAATTTTGCTTGGGAGGAGGAGGAGTTGGGTCAGCCTGATCCTCAGGTTGAGGATTTTGCTCAGGATCGTGACTTTCATCAGGCTGAGGATTTTCACTTTGTTCTTCCTCAGCTTGCTTGGTGACGGAGCCAGATTCATCAGCTGGTGTAGCTGATCCTTGTGCAGTTTCTTCATGAGGAATGGAAGGCTGAGGACTGTCGTTAATGCGAATCTCCTCGTCAGTATGTTCCTCAGATTCAGCATCCTTCATTTCCTCATCTGGCCCTTGCTCCTGGTCTTCGCTTGCGAAGGTAACCATTTGGTAAGAAGGAGCGCTGTTAAGAGGCACATGATCCAGTGGCGCATTTTCTTCAAGTGCTTTGAGGCGCTTGGCCTCAGTGTGTTCTTCTGCTGAAGAGGCTTTTCTCTTCTTGGCTTCCTTTTCAGCATCCCTTGTCTTTTTCACGTCTGATGTAGACGGAGTCATCTTCTTCACCTTTGAAGCTTTTGGTGAAGGTGTTTTCTCAGCAGAGACATTTTCACCAGCTGGCTTTGAGGAACCAGCTGGAGCAGAGTCATCAGCTAGCTTTGAAGCAGCAGCTGGAACAGATTCATCAGCTGGTTTTGAGGAACCAGCTGGAGCAGAGTCAGTCTCACCAGCTGTAGCAGATTCATCAGCTGGATTTTTCGTGGTGATTTCCTCAATTGCCGGTTCATCCAGACGGCTTCCTTAAGAGATTTCCTCAGCATGAGCAGTTTCATCAGTTGGTTCTTCAATCAGAGGCTGAGGAGTTGGTACTGGAGGGGCAGCTTTCTTGTTGTAGTTGTTAATAGCGTCAGTAGCAAGTTTGATGAAACTGCTTTTGAGATTTTGACGGTCAGAAAGCTTGGAGTACTTATCTGTCAATGTCTTCAACTCTGCCTGTGTTGACTCAAGGTCATCAGGCGTCAGGTTGAGGACATTCTGCCTGAGGAATTTCTCCTTCTTGAGCTTAGCAACCTTGGCATGTTTGCCTTGCTTCTCCTTCCACTTGGCCTCGTTGATAAATGTGGCCACCATGTGGCTGATGCGTGGCGGGAGTTTCAAATCATCAAGTGGAGTGTTGGGGTCCTCATACCAGATATTGATGTAGTCGAGGAGGACTTTTGGGTCCATGGTGAGAGGAATGGAGCTTCCAGAAGCTTGAGCTACCCTCTCTTGCTTGTTTCTGATCATTGCTTGCAGAGTGTCAGCATCAAATTCATCACTACCTTCTGATGCAGAAAGGACCGTGATGATTTTGCTTGGGCTGGGTCTTGTTCCTCTCCTAGCAGTCATCTTAGTCTTCAGAGGAGTTGGTGAAGACTTTGTCTCCGAGCTTGTTGCAGATGGTAGTGAGGAGCTGGAGGCAGTGGGCAGTGGCTTCACTACCGGCTTCTGTTCAGGTTTTGAAGCCTGTGGTGGTGTTGAGGATTTTGGTGATGAGGGTTTTGGCGCTGATGGTTTTGGTGCTGATGCTGGAGTTGTTTTCTCTTGAGGCTTTGAAGCCTTTGGTTTTGGTGGCACAGACTTTTGTTGAGGAATTGTCGTACCAGAAGTCTCAACAACAGAGGAAGTAGCGGCAGTTCACGCAGCAGCAAATGATTCGTTGAACTTCCTCGCAGCAGCCTCTGCCTGCTTCTTGAGCTTTGACAAGTGTTTTGCCTTTTCATCACAATAGTCATCAATTGTTTTGAGGCTTGAGGGATCTGCTTCTTGATAATCCTCAAGTGGAGACCGTTTGCCAGGAGGCTTCAGAGCGAATTTCTTCACATATTTGGGAGTAACGAATCTGTACTCCTTCCACTCCTTAGCCCATCGGCGTTCTATCTTCTGAAGCCGAATCTTTCTCTTGGGCATAGTTTCATTTTCACCAAGAGTGCAGTAATCCAGGTATATATCCTCAGGGATATCTGCGGCAGTATTCTGCTCAAGTTTCTTGCCTCCCTTTTGCTTCCTGTCATCATCCATTTTCTTCAGCTGAGGATTTTGCTGATGAGATTGAACTTTTGAGGATTCTGATGAGACTTGAAGATTTTCTTCAAGAAACGCTGCAAATGAGTTAATTTGATGTGAACCGAGAGATTCATCAGCTGACATGTGTGTACTTGTAAACAGAGTATAGTTGCGAGGAATTTGGAGAGGTCATATGCGTTCTCAGATTTGAAGAAAATGAAAAAATTTAACAGTTCAGGAATTTGACCAGTGGTTGAGGAATTTGCCTAAGCATACTGTTCTTGGGTTCCAGAGTTGTACAGATCCGAAAATTCGCACAACAGAGGAATCTCGTGAAAATCTTAGATGCTTAGTGAAGTTCATCAATACTTTGGTGATATGCAGTGTTTGAGGAAAAGTAACTGATGGATTCTTGAGGAAAAACAGATTTCACATCTCAGAGGTAAAATAGTAGATCAAACTTGCTGTAAAAATAGGGTTTTTATTTACCCTAGATGGCGTGCACGAAGAACAGAGAAGAGTAGCAGTTGAAGCTCTTCCGGTGCGTGTCCAATGCGCCCTAACTCGGCAGCAGAGGACGGCTACGGCTGCGGCGGACGATGATGGTCCGACTCCGGCGTGGTTTCGGCGACGGAAAAGTCGAGGCAGTGAAGCTCTTCTTCGCCGGCGTCGAGACTTCCAACGGTGGCGCTAGGGTTTGGAGCTTTGCTGTAGTAGGAGGGCGATGGAGCGAAGAAGATTTTACCGAGGGAGGTGGGGACATATTTATAGCCAGGCGATAACTGTTGGCGTGAGGAAATCGGACCAAATAGCCCGTGTCTCTATGTCTCCGCAGGACACGTGTAGCTCACGAGAGAAGCGGTGGAGATCATGGAGATCGTGGTTATCCGAACGAGGAAAGTGGGGTTCAGTTACTATGCATTAAAAAAACATTTTTGAAGATTTGAGGATTTTGTTACAAAATCATCAGCTGACAAGGATGCAGTGAGGATTTCGAACAAAGTTTTAAGTAGAACGCATATGAAGAATTGAATAGACTGGGTGAGAATAGCATAGAGGGAAAGTTGGGTCTGATCACATTCACTTAGATGAAATATCAAATTGAAGAAATAGCTATAAGTGAATGCTGTTGAGGACTTGAAATCACAGTCTATCTAGGTAAGTGAAAATCATCAAATGTTTTTGAAGATTTGAATGATTTTGAGGATTTTATGACAAATCGTCACTATGATGAATTTCAATTTGAAGAAAAACGATTTTGAAGAACAACTGTTTTGAAGAAAATCAACTTTTGAAGAAATGAAGCTTTGAAGAAATTCAACTTGAGGAATTTCACGTTGGGCGGTGGCGTGACCCACCATATAAGAATGTTGATTATAGGCGCCGCGTACAATTGTCGTAGGGCCATGAGAATCATTTTCTTCGTTGATTTCTTCACACTAAGAGTGATAATCTTCATTGGTTGAAGAAAATCGATTCATCGAGTGTTGCACATCTAAGACATCAATTTTGCATAAGTGTTAGGATGTGTGCATGTTTTTACAAAACATTTGAAGATTCTAAGATATTTAGCTCACACCGCAACTTGCAAAACCTTCTCTCATCCAAGGGCTTAGTGAAGATATCTGCCAGTTGATCATCAGTCTTCACATGGTCGATGAGGATATTGCCCTTCAGGACATGGTCCCGAAGAAAATGATGACGAATCTGGATGTGCTTGGTCTTCGAGTGTTGTACTGGGGTTGTGTGCAATTTTGATTGCACTCTCATTGTCGCCGTACAGAGGCACATTCTTCATGTTGATGTCGTAGTCCTTGAGGGTTTGCTTCATCCATAGCAATTGAGCACAACATGAACCAACAACAATGTACTCAGCATCGGCAGTGGAGAGTGATACACAGTTCTGCTTCTTTGAGGAACAGCAGACTAGTGATCTTCCGAGGAAATGGCATGTGCCAGAGGTTGACTTGCGATCCACATGGTCACCAGCATAGTCAGAATCAGAATACCCTACCAGATGAAGATTTGAGCCCTTGGGTACCATAATCCTAGTGTTGGTGTGTGAGCTAAGTATCGAAGAATATGCTTCATAGCCTTATGGTGTGATTCCTTCGGTTTTGCTTGAAAACGTGCACACATGCAAACACTAAGCATTATATCTGGCCTAGATGCACATAAATACAATAAAGAGCCAATCATAGAGCAATATACCTGATGATCGAATTCTTTACCATTTTCGTCAGTGCACAGGTGGCCGTTGGTAGGCATTGGAGTCTTGGCACCTTTGCATTCATGCATGTCGAATTTCCTCAGAACATCCTTGAGGTATTTCTCCTGTGATATGAAGATTCCATTGCGTTGTTGACAAATTTGAAGACCTAAGAAGAATTTCAGCTCCCCCATCATAGACATCTGATATTCTTCACTCATCATGTAAGCAAATTCATCACTGTATCGTTTGTCAGTACAGCCAAATATAATGTCATCGACATATATCTGGCACACAAATAGCTCATTATCGTAGGATTTAGTGAAAAGAGTTGGATCAAATGAACCAGGTTTGAAGCCTTTCTTCATGAGGAATTCCTTCAATGTATAATACCATGCCCGAGGGGCTTGCTTGAGACCATAGAGCGCCTTTTTGAGTCTGTAGACTTTGTCTGGATTCTTTGGATCCTCAAAACCCGGGGGTTGAGCAACATATACTTCTTCCTCAAGCTTACCATTGAGGAATGCACTTTTCACATCCATTTGATATAAGATGATGTTATGATGATTAGCATAAGCAAGTAGTATTCGAATAGCTTCAAGTCTAGCAAAAGGTGCAAAAGTTTCATCGAAATCTATTCCTTCAACCTGGGTGTAGCCTTGGGCTACAAGTCGTGCCTTATTCCTCACCACTTGACCATCCTCATCTTGCTTGTTTCGGAAAATCCACTTGGTTCTGATGATATTGTGCTTGCGAGGATCTGGTCGTTTGACTAGCTCCCATACGTCATTCAGCTTGAATAGAAGAAGTCCTTCTTGCATCGCTTGGATCCACTCTGGTTCGAGGAAAGCCTCGGCAACTTTTGAGGGTTCTGTGATAGATATAAAGGAGAAATGCCCACAAAAGTTAACTAAGTGTGAAGCTTTTGAGCGAGTGAGAGGACCTGGCACGTTGAAGTCATTGAGGATTTTGTCAAGTTCCACTTCATTTGCAATCCTCGGATGAGCTGGTTGAGGATTTTGTGTGGGCTGAGGAATTGGTTCTGGAGCAATTTCCTCAGGAGCACCTTCTTGATTTTCATCAATGATGGGGATGATTTCTTCATCAATTTCCTCAGTGGGAACAATGTCTTCAGTAGGTTTGGGCTTTATTGCTTCCTCAGGAGACAGCTTATCTGGATCAGAAGGCAATTGCTCTCTTTGCGAGCCATTAGTTGTTGAAGACTTTGTAGGTGTGCGAGTCCTTTCCATAACCGATCATAAAACCCTCATGTGCCTTAGGTGCAAATTTGAGCTATGGTCAGGATCTCTAATCCAACATTTTGCACCGAAGACTTTGAAATAACTTACATTGGGTTTCTTGTCAGTGAGGAGTTCATATGAGGTTTTCTTGAGGAATTTGTGAAGATATACCCTCTTGATGATATGGCATGCAGTGTTGATTTCTTCAGGCCAAAAGCGACGAGGAGTCTGATATTCTTCAAGCATGGTTCTTGCCATCTCAACCAGAGTCTTGTTCTTCCTTTCGACGACACCATTCTGTTGAGGAGTATAAGGAGCAGATAATTCGTGAGTAATACCAAGTTCATCAAGATAATCATCAAGACCAGTGTTTTTGAACTCTGTTCCATTATCACTCCTGATATGTTTGATCTTGATGCCGAAGTTCGCCGAGGACCTTGAAGAAAATCGTTTGAAGATTTCCTGCACTTCAGTTTTATATAAGATGATATGCACCCATGTATATCTGGAATAATCATCAACTATGACGAAGCCATATAAAGATGTTGCATTTGTTAGTGTGGCATAATGAGTAGGTCCAAATAGATCCATGTGAAGCAATTCGAATGGACGAGTAGTGGTCATGATAGTCTTTGAGGGATGCTTGGATCTGGTCATTTTCCTAGATTCACATGCACCGTAGAGATGATCCTTGAGGAATTTGACTGATTCAATGCCGATGACATGCCTCTTCTTCGCGAGCGTGTGCAAATTCCTCATGCCTGCATGACCGAGTCTTCGATGCCACAGCCACCCTGCTGAGGTTTTTGCTAGTAAGCAAGTGGCTGGTTAAGGACCTGTGGAGAAATCAAAAATGTACAAATCCCCTCTTCTCACACCTTCGAAGACTTTGGATTTGTCAGATTCCATGATGACAACACATCTATATCTACCAAAGATAACAATCATATCAAGATCACAAAGCATCGAGACTGACATGAGGTTAAAACCAAGGGATTCAACCAGCATCACTTTGTCCATTTGCCTATCCTTGGAAATAGCCACTTTGCCAAGTCCCAATACCTTGCTTTTACCTTTGTCAGCATATGTGATTTGCTTCAGAGGTGATGGAGTTAGTGGCATATTCATCAGCAAGCTTTTATCACCAGTCATGTGATGTGTGCAGCCACTATCAAGAACCCACTCATTACTCTTGGGTTTGTCATCCTGCAGATGAATTAGTATAGCTTACCATCTCATATGCTTCAGACTTGAAGAATATGATATCAATTTCATCAGATAGGAATTTCATCATAACAAAATTATAAGGACATGTGAAATATTTCAATTTCAGCAATATTAGCTTGCGTCCTATCAAGTATTTCCTCAGGTCTCCAGCAACTTCTTCAGATGATGATTTCCATCTGGAGACCTGACCTGCAGAGGTGATTAGTTCAATTTCTTCACCACCCACATCTGAAGTGGAGGTAAAGCATTCATCATCCTGCGAGCACCATATGAGAAAGGGGGCATTGAAGCTAATGCACTTCTCTTAGCAGTAGGGGGTTAAAGTGCTCATATGAACACAATGATTTGAAGAGTAACGCTCATATTCATATTCCTTGTAGTTTCCCTGCATGTTAGAAGCATTAGCACGAGTACGAGCATAATTTTGACTAGTTGAGGATTTTGGTCCTGTTGAAGACTTTGGTCCTCCTGAGGAATTTGATCTGGGGTTCGAATTCTTCATCGGTGGTGTCATGAGGACATTCACCTGAAGATTTTCAAGACAACTTTTGGGAACCTAGATTTTCCTCAAGGGAGGGCGATTCCTGCAGTTAGTTCCAACATATCTAGCAAATACTTCACCAGATTGATTTTTGAATAGTTTATAGTTGGAGTCAAATGACTCATCTGAGGAATAGGATAATTCACATGAAAAGCCAGTTAGATTGGATGGATCACAAGGAGGCCCAGTACCACCAACCCATGAGGTTTTGGGATACTGCTCAGGTTTCCAATAAGATCCATGAGCATTCAATTTCCTCTCAAAGGAAATTCCTTCTTTCCTCGGGTTCCTGTTCAAGATCAGCTTTTTGAGCACATCACAAAGGGTTTGATGTCCTTTGAGGCTTTTGTATATGCCTGTCACATACAATTCCTTCAGCCCTGCATTTTCATCAGTGACATTTGTGTTTTCCTCAAGTGAGGAATTTGACACTACAGGAGCAGTTGAACAATTTGTAGCAATTGAAGCATTTAATGATTCTGGTGAAGAATTAGCAGTTTCACGTTCAATGCATTTAAGACATGGAGGAATGAATTCAGCTTGAGCAGCGCTGATCTGTTGAGCTAGTAATGAATCATTTTCCATTCGAAGGTCATCATGAGAAATCCTCAACTTCTCTAGATCAAGCTTCCTTTGAAGAAATTCATAGGAAAGTTTCTCATGATCAGCGAGGAGTGTAACATGACGATCTTGAAGATTATCATATTTAGACTGAAGACTTTTCATGTCATCAGTGAGGATTTGGGTAAGATTCATTTCATCATTCAACAAATCATCACTTCCATCTAGCAGTTTCTAAAGTTTTTCCAAGGCAGTTTGTTGTTTAGTCGCAATGATAGCAAGTTTACCGTAACTGGGTTTTTCATAATCATCAGGTTCACGGTCACTTGAATCAGAGGAGGAAGCATCATTCGGTACCTTTGAACCTTTTTCCATGAAGCAATAGGTTGGAGCGAAGTCATCAGTATAGTCATCAGTGTGGATTGTGTTATCATCTTCTTCAAGGTTGAAGATTGACTTGCTGACGAAAGTAGTTGCAAGTGCAAGAGTGGCCTGTCCGTATTCTGAGTCTTCATCAGAACCCTCCTCTTCATCACATTCCTCTGATTCTGCTTCGGAATCCATTTCCTTGCCAATAAGTGCCCGAGCCTTTCTGAAACTAGTCTTCTTGTGCGATGAGGACTTTGAAGATTTCTTCTTCTTCTTCGAGTCATCAGAACTGTCATCCTTGTATTTCTTCTTCTTTGATTCCTTTCCCCAACGAGGACAATCAGCAATGTAGTGACCTGATTTCTTGCATTTGTGGCAGGTTCTTTTCTTGTAGTCCTCGGATGAAGATTCTGATTTTCTCATATCTCTTCTTGAAGATTTACCGAACTAGCCACGTCGTGTAAACCTCTGGAATTTCCTCACGAGCATTGCAAGCTCCTGTCCAAATTCTTCAAGATAACCAATGCTATCATCCGAGTCTTCTTCTTCAGATGAGGAAATTGCTCTAGCCTTCAGTGCACGTGGTCTAGAATAGCTTGGTCCATATAGATCTATCTTTTCTTCTTGCTGGAATTCATGAATATTGAGTCTTTCGAGTATATCAGCTGGATCAAGCATCTTGTAGTCTGGTCTTTCTTGAATCATCAGAACTAAAGTATCAAATGAAGAATCCAAAGATCTTAGAAATTTCTTCACAACTTCGTGATCAGTAATGTCTCGAGCTCCCAGTGCTTGCAGTTCATTTGATATGTCAGTGAGGCGATCAAAGGTAACATCAACACGAGAATCACGCTGGGTTGATACTCCTTCATTAACTTTGGACAGTCTTTGCCAGAGAAGTTTCGCTGAGCCCAAAGCAGTCACTCTGCCAAACTGGCCTTTGCTCAGATGGCCACAGATGATATTCTTCGCTTGAGAATCAAGTTGCTTGAATTTCTTCACATCAGCAGCAGAGATACTAGCAGAGATGATGGGGACGCCATCTTCCACAATATACCAGAGATCATTGTCAATAGCTTGTAGATGCATCTGCATCTTGGTCTTCCAGAAGGGAAAGTTCTTCCCTTCGAAAGTAGGACATGCTGCAGTAACCTTAATCATGGGTGCAGTCGACATAACTAAAACTCCAGGTGGTTAAACCAAAATCACACAAAACAAGGGAGTACCTTGCTCTGATACCAATTGAAAGTGCGTTATATCTACTAGAGGGGAGGGTGAATAGGAGATTTTTAGAATTTCATCACTGAGGAAATTCCTTTTGAGGAAATTCCTCACTGATGACTAACTTACAGCGGAAACAGTAAAGGATCAGGAGTGCAAAGTTTCACTACAGCAGTTTTTCAGGATGAAGAATGTGAAAATAGATTGCACAGTAAGTAGGCACGCAGAAAATAGATGAGGATTAACTTGCGTGAAGAATTAGGGGTTGAGGAATTTCAGAGAAAGTCTTCAGCAAATTCTTCAAACAGTGACAGTGAAAATCATCAACACATAATCTGAGGAATATAAAGAGTTGAGGAATTAGAACCCGTTTCACAGCGAAGACAGTAGTTCATGACCCAGTTCCAACTGTTGTGACAGTTATACATCTGGTTTGGAGCGGCTTGGTATTGAAACTAAAAGACACACAGTCCTGGGACACACAGTCCCTACCATATTCTCCTTGGGCTAAGAACACACGGTCCTCGCCCAACACTCGTGGTAAGTCTTCAGCGCAGACTTCCAAACCCTCACAAACTTGGTCACCCGATGATCCACAATTGACTGCTGGATTTCTCTAGACCATGACGCCTAACCGTCTGGAGGATGCACAGTCCTCAAAGGTAAAAAGGCTTCAGTCCCACACAGGAACAACTTCTTCAGTGATGCTCAATCACTTGGTTCTCGGTTTGTAGTTTGGTGTTTGGGGTATTTCCTCACTGATGAATTACTCTCGAAGACTCTGAGGAATTTGGGTTGCTCTTATACCAAGTGTCAGTTTCTAATGGAGCAGCCAACCAGCTAATGGTTGTGGGGGTGGCTATTTATACCCTAGAAGCATCCCGACATGATTTGACATTAATGCCCTTAAATAAGATGACCGTTGGTGTGGATAAGACCAATGATGTGGCGTGGCTATCGAATAGGTCGGGACCCTCAACTGTGAGAGTCCTCATGTCACTCATATTCCTCACTTGAGGCTTTTGGTAGGATTAGGCTTGGGTTGAGCATCATGAGGAAATTCATTCCAATGTGTTACCTCGACCCCCTTTAACAGTACGGTGTTCCTATTACTCAAGTGTGAAGAAAACAAAACAGAAAGAGTAAATCTTCATGCTTCAAAGTCTTCAGAATGATTTTCTTCAGGACACACCGAATTCCTCAATTTCAATATCTTCACGAGGAATATCAATTACATCGCAAATTCTTCGCGATTCAAATCTTCAGCTTTAGACCAATTTCTTCAACCGAAGATATACATTTTTAGGGGTCGATATTCATCGGATATTTCAAACTCCTCAGCGACTTATAGATCCTGTGTACACTCATGAACACATTAGATACTTAACCTATAAGTCTTCAAACCACCAAAATCACTAAGGGGCACTAGATGCACTTACACGTATTCTATCCCTCGAGGCCCCTGGCTTGTAATATGAAGCTTGTATTGTTTTATATGTGTCTAGAGTTGTGTTGTGATATCTTCCCGTTAGTCCTTGAGTTTGATGATACGCATTTGCGTGTATGATTAGTGTAGGATTAAATCGAGGGCGTCACAAGTTGGTATCAGAGCCAGGTTTTGATCATGGGACCTTTGGGTTATGGGCCCACGTCTGAGTTGGTGGTATTAGTATCTTTTACTCCTTTTCTATACTCTGGGTTCTACTCTCTCTTCTCTTTCGGGTTAAAGAATTTACTAACTCTAACATTAGGTTCTTGTAATCACATCGACCAGGAGCGCTGGACTATCTACTCTGTTCTTCTAATAATAAATTACACACACTGTCATTTGACATCGGTGAATCTTTCTTTTCAGATGCGTCCAACAAGACAACACGTGCGCGTGACACTGGGCACTGAGGCGACTGGGTTCCCGGCCATTTTGGTCGACCTCTTGACCAGGCTGGGATATCGCTGGTACCCAGAGTACACTATGTACGAGGACTTCCACGTGTACAACCAGTACCAGTACCAGGCTGAGCTTCGCATCTTCGACCAGATGGGAAACTCCACCTCGAGCATCACGTCTTCTACGGTATTGGATTGTCAATCTAGATGATCGTCCATGATGCGACCTACATCGCTATCACCCGTCTCCGTGGAGCATACCCTCACCTGCAGGACAGTGCTTTCAGATACATCCCGCATGTTCCAGCTAGGGATGAGATTGGGTCTGATCTCACTGCCTACACTGCTAGCGTTCGGGAGCGCAACGACCGGTCCTACGTCGTTGTCTACGCCCCCTATGTGACGCGTCGCTATGACACGTGGGTTCTGGTGCATTACACCGAGGCACTGGATAGTGCTTTTCGAGCTCTGACTATGGAGCTTTACACTATGCGCGCTCGTCTTTACGACGCGTTGACAGAGGTGCAGCCAGCACACCACCCGAGGGTTCCCCCTGCGCACATCCGCGAGCCGAGCAGGACAGAGCTACCATCATGGCTTGAGTGGACTAATGTTGGGGGTAGTACCCCTGCACTTGGACCTTTGCTCCCCGACTGAATGTGGTACCCTCACCAGAGTCACCATGGAACGCAGGGTCTTGTTCCTACCTTCTATCACCGCCAGCTACCAGGATTTGTTCGTCCTCTCCGACGTTGATGTAGACTTATCGCTATGTCTCGTTGTGGTGCTCTTCCACCATGTGCGTGCGTGTCGCCTAGTGAGTCCAGGTTATCGTCTAATGTGTCATGGTTATCGCCAAATTTCGAATTTGTAATTGATGGTGTGTAATTGAACTTATGTATGGGCATGTATGTCGAACTCAACTACTATGAAGTATCTATCACATTTCCCTTTCGTCATACTTGATTACTTCATGAATGCGTACAATGCCTTTGCAATTACTTTAAGCTAAACTACCCCTGTTAAATATTTAGCAAGATGGTTAGACCAGCTGGCCGCTCGCGTGGCCCCGCCAACGATGCACCAACCCCGCCTCCTGAATATATGGCGGGGATGATCCAATAGTTTGAACTGAACCACTAGTTTATGCAAGGGCTCATGGATCAGTTCTAAAGGCCGAACATGAACCAGCAGCAAGGCGTGACACTGCAAGACTTCTGCCGCCTCAACCCTACGATCTACCACAGCTCAACTCAGCCTCTTGATGCTGATGACTGGCTCCATGACATTGCTTATGAGTTGGAGTCTGCCAACGTGCCCCTGGCGAGTTATGTCAACTTTGCCGCCTACTTCCTAACGGGTCCCGATGCTCAATGGTGGGACAGTCACAGGCGCTCTCAGCCCGTTGGAACTGTCATCACTTGGACGGAGTTCAAGGCTGCCTTCCGTGCTCGCTACATTCCTCAGGGAATCATGGACCGGAAGAGGCGTGAGTTTCGCAACCTTGTCTAGGGCAACAAGACTGCGGATGCTTATCAACAGGAATTTCTGGACTTATCTCGCTATAGTGAAGAAGACATTGCAACTGATGCACGCAGACAGGAGAAGTTCTGTGAGGGCCTTCACCCTGATATCAAGCTGACGCTCCTCGTTCTGGACTATGCTGATTTCGCCACCGTGGTGAACAAGGCTATTCAGGTTGAGACTCGTCTGCAGGAATACAAGGATAGCAGCAAGCGCATACATGACATGGTCTCATCTTCGGTCTCATCTGCACAGAAGCGGAAGATCTGGATTCCCAACAACATGTACCATGCACCTGCTCCTGCTCCGAGGCCGTCCTATGCTGCACCTCGCCTACCTCCTCCACCACCCAGGCAGTCGATGCTTCCAGCTCCACCGCCTCGAGTTCCTCCTTCCCGTCCTGAGGACGGGGTGTACTTCAAGTGTGGTCGTGCAGGTCACCGTGCTAGAGACTGCAGGCAGAATCCGAATCAGCTGGCACTTCCCTCAACTGGCAGTCGCAACAACCAGAACCGCAACAACAATGCCAACCCTGCTTATGTTCGTGGTCAAGCCAACAACATTGAGATGGGTCAAGCTCAAGACCAGCCTACTACCGTGATGGGTACACTTCTCGTTAACTCAGTACCTTCTTCTGTATTGTTTACAAGAGCATCGCATTCCTTTATGTCGGAAAATTTTGCATACATGCATGACATTAGGAACGAAGAGATGAACATTCCGATAGTGGTAAACACCCCCGAGGGAGAATGCCGAACCTCTGTGATTTGCCCCCATGTTTCGCTTGAAATTGAAGGATTAGAATTCCTCGCCAACCCTATCCTACTAAAGTCATCCACCATTGATCTCATACTGGGGATGGACTGATTGAAAGCTCATACGACTTCAATCATTTGTGCCACCAAGACCGTCCACCTACTACACCCTTCAGATGAATTAATAAGCTACCATGCTCATCTCATCTGAGATGCTGAGGCACGGCTATATGCCTTGAATGCATTAAATGCGTCACCTCTTGAAGGAATTGAAAACATTCCAGTTGTCCGGGAATTCCAAGATGTCTTTCTAGAAGAATTTCCAGGGATTCCCCCTGCTCGAGCTGTCGAGTTTGTCATTGACTTGGTACCCGGTACCACTCCTATAGCCAAGCGTCCTTATAAAATGCCACCACATGAACTTCTTGAACTTAAGCAAGCAATTGACAACTCGCTTCGTCTAGGTTTCATTCGTCCGAGTTCCTCTGCTTGGGGAGCACCTTCTCTCTTTGTTAAGAAAAAGGATGGGACAAATCGATTGGTTCAAGACTATCGTCCTATCAACCAGGCCACTATTCAAAACAAATATCCTCTCCCTCACATAAATGATCTGTATGATCAACTTGCTGGTTCCACCATCTTCTCTAAGCTCGACTTGAGGTTGGGATACCACCAGATCCGTGTTCACAAAGAGGATATTCCAAAGACCGCCTTTGTTACTCGTTATGGATCATATGCGTACACCGCCATGTCCTTCGGCTTAACCAATGCACCGGCAACCTTCTCTCGATTGATGAATTATATATTCATGGACTACCTCGACAAATTCGTCGTAGTATATGTGGATGATATTCTGGTATTTTCTAAGAATAAGGAAGAGCATGTTGAACATCTTCGTCTTGTACTGGATAAGCTTCGGGAGCATAAACTCTATGCGAAGTATTCCAAATGTGAATTCTGGCTGGACGAAGTGACATACCTTTGTCATGTGATTTCCAAGGATGGTATTGCAGTCAACCCCAAACGAATTCAAGCCATTCTTGATTGGTCTCCCCCGAAGAATGTCAAGCAAGTCAGAAGTTTTCTCGGGCTCGCCCGCTATTGTCGTCGATTCGTCGAGAACTTCTCCAAGATTGTGAAACCCTTAACCAATCTGCTTCACAAAGGTGTTAAGTATGAGTGTACTGATAAATGTCAGGAAAGTTTCCATGCACTCAAGGACAAACTGACATCTGCTCCGGTACTTGCTCCTCCAGATACGAAAAGGGATTTCTTCATATATTGTGGCGCTTCTCGTCAAGGGATAGGTTGTATCCTGATGCAGGATCGCAAGCTAATTGCTTATGCCTCACGCCAGCTACGTGACCATGAAGAGAACTACCCAGTTCATGATCTCAAACTTGCCGCAGTTATTCAAGCACTGAAAGAATGGCGACAATACCTTGTCGGTAATCCCTATGAAATCTACACCGACCATCAAAGTCTGAAGTACTTGTTCACTCAACCGAAGCCGAATCTACGTCAACAAAGATGGATGGAGCATATAGCATATTTTGACTGTAGTATATCATATACCCCCGGCAAGGCTAACGTAATGGCTGATGCCTTGAGTCGCAAGTCATACTGCAACCACCTCCAGGTTCATAAGGTTCACGATCATGTGCAAGAGGAATTCCGTAAGCTGAACCTCCATATTGTTCCTCTGGGTTACCTTGTTCCCCCTCCTGAAGGGTATCGAAAGATGAATCTTCGTGTTGTTAATCAGGGTTCCCTTAGTAACCTGGTTGTTGAACCAGATCTTGTGGGAACTATCAAGAATCTGCAAGGCTTTGACGATGATGTCGACAGGATTAAAAGCTATACAGCGAAGGGTAAACCCTCCTTTTTCACAATTGCTGAAGATGGCGCCTTGTAATTCAAGGGTCACCTATTCATCCCAAATAAGAAAGAAAACCTCAAAATGACCGGAAGGGTGATGAAAGAAGCTCACGACACACCATTGTCTATTCACCCGGGTAGTACCAAGATGCACCAAGACATCCGTCAGAGACTGTGTTGGCCCAATGTGAAACAAGACATTGCATGATATGTGGCAGAATGTGATATTTGCTCGAGGATCAAAGCAGAACATCAAAAGCCCACTGACTCTGCAACCTATCTCTATTCCTAAGTGGAAATGGGACCATGTTGAAATGGACTTTGTCACTGATTTTCCCAAATCTCAAAAAGGTAATGATGCTATTCTTGTCGTCATTGACCGACTGTCCAAAGTTGCACATTTCCTGGCCGTCAAAGAAACAAATAATGCTAGCCAACTGGAAGATCTTTATATGTCAAGAATTGTTTCACTTTACGGTATTCCATTGATAATCATCTCGGTCCGTGGCAGCTTGTTCACTTCAAAATTCTAGGAAAGTTTTCAGAAGGCTATGGGGACTCATTTGTCCTTCAACACCGCTTTTCATCCTCAATCCGAGGGACAAGTTGAAAAAGTCAACCAAATTCTCGAGGACATGCTTCGAGCTTGTGTCATTCTTTCGGTAAGAAATGGGAGGAATCTCTCTCGTATGCTGAGTTCTCCTACAACAATAGCTATTAAGCTAGTCTGAAGATGGCTCCTTTTGAAGTATTGTATGGACAAAGGTGTCGAAATTCTCTGAATTGGTCAGAAACTGGGGAACGATCACTCTTTGGTCCGGGTATTATCCAACATGCTGAAGATCAAATCCGCATTATTCATGAGAATCTTAAGGCTGCTCAGTCTCGTCAAAAGAGTCAGTATGACCGTCATCAGCAAGATATCGTCTATCAACCTGGTGAAAAGGCTTATCTTCGTATCACACCAATGAGAGGTGCACACCGTTTCGGGATCAAGGGCAAGTTAACTCCTTTCTATATTGGTCCTTTCACTGTTCTCGAAAGGCGTGGAAGAGTGGCTTATCAATTGGAACTGTCGGCGAACCTTTCTCAGGTTCACGATGTCTTCCATGTGTCTCAGCTCCGCTGCTGCTTCAAGGATCCTATTCGAGCAGTGGATCATGTTATGCTTGAGCTGCAACAAGACCTCTCTTATAAAGGGCATCCGGTCCGCATTCTTGACCAGGCTGAACGTCAGACTCGTCGCAAAGTCACTAAGTTCCTTAAAGTGTAGTGGTCAAATCATTCTGAAGATGAAGCCACTTGGGAACGCGAGGATCATCACTACAAGGAATATGCTAATACACGACGCTATTTTTCCGTCGCTACATCGTCACGGTTTTTAATTTACGACGATCTCACGACGAAAAACAAAGCATCGAAAACGGAGCGTCACAAATGAACAGCAACGACGTTTTCATCAAAATCGTCGTAACTTTTACGACGATTCCTGGGTTGTCGTAACATTTACGACGATCCTAAAACGTTGTTGGCAATCAAACCCAGTCCTACGTGGCAAAATTACGACGAAATCAAAACGTCATGGTTGAAATCAGCCCAACCCATTTCAATTGATCACATGGGCTGGTTTTATTTTTTTGGGCTTTTTCTTATTGGGCTTCTTTTTGGGACTTAGCCTATTTACAACCACTTTAGTAAAAAAATCGAATTTTGGTTTGTGGCCTTTTACTTTCTACTGATTTTCTTTTTTGGCTATTTTATTTTTGTACTGGTCCCACATGTCATGCTCATCTCAAAATTAGTCCCACACGTCAGAAATTTCACGTTTTGTCAAATAAATATCATAACTTGGTCCCCTTGTCAAGTTGCAATTTCATAAGTTTTCAAATCACATTCAAAATCAATATTACAAATAGGCTAGGGAGAAAATGAAATTCGTCCAAGCCAACATTAAATTTGTTTATTACAATCTTTACACTACACCACAACCTAGATATGCCTACTACTGCCTACTATTACAACACATATGCTACTCTTTGTTCATATGCTTCATAGCTTCACACTTTGCTTCGTACTTCAACTGTGCAAAAAATAAGAATAAGGTGTACACAATACCAAACATTAGACAATGATGGATCAAATAGCTTGTAAGCAAGAATTGGCAACAAATTCCATTTACATAAACTAGTAACAATGCACGTGCGTATCTCCACCTATACAAAATTAATTAGCCTTGAGAGAGAGAAATCAACAATTTATTGATCACTTTAATTGTTATAAAGAGTGTGGCGGGTGCACCCGGGGACAACATTACAAAAAACAGAACATAACAAAAGTTCAGCTTGGTGAGCTAAGATACTAATTGATGAGGTAACCTAGTTCTGGAGGAATATATCCTAAGAACTGATTACCATCAAGGTACAAGCTAGTGAGCTTGGTCAAATTCCCTAGATTTCTTGGAATTTGGCTGGTGAGGTTGTTGTGGGAAAAATCTAAGGTGGCAAGCTTGTTTAGGTAGCCTAGTTCGCTAGGGATCGGACCGGAGAAGTGATTGGACAACAAGTTGAGCCCCACAAGGCCCTCTAGTTGTTTAATTTGGCTTGGTATTTCACCGGAAAGCTCATTCTCCTGGAGCATTAGGTGTTGTAGGTTTGGCAAGGATGATGGTAAATCAGATGGAGAGGAGCCGCTTATCTGATTGTGGGAGAGGTGGATAGTCGTCAGGGTGGCGAACGCCGTCAAGTTGAGGGCCTCCAGCTCCCCTCTCAGCTGCAACCCCTGCAGGGAGATGCCGGTGATCACCTCTTGGTGCCTAGCTGGGTGCTTAGTGCAGGTGATGCCATGCCAGGTGCACGGCCACGTATTGTTTCCCCAGGATTGCAGTAGGGTTGGGCGGCTTTGTAGTGTGGCTTTCCATGCGAGGACTTCTTCTTCCAGGAGGGACATGCACAGTGGTAGTAACAGGGTGACTGAGATGATGTTGAGGAGAAGGGGGTTCTCCATGATTAGCAGCAGCATCATGCGTACGTAGGAGTTGGTTCTTGGTGTATGCCTGTCAAATTTCATGCTCATTATATAGTACTACTCGAGCTAGACCAATTCGAGCGTATCCACATAAAATTCATGCTCATTATGTATCTTTCTGTGGCAATAAAAAGGAATCCTAGGTCTCATTCTGAAAAGGGGCAAACAGATAGCAAATCATTTGGGCAGAAGTACCACACGAAATCTACATCCTTGATTGCATTTTTTGTTGGTAGCTTACTAAGATGATCACTTGGTAAGAAATCTACATCCAGTAGTCCGTGAACATCTGAAGAAACTTGATACATGAATCTGTACACACTTGAAGCAGGCTACAGCTAACAACAAACTTTTTTTTCCTGGGGAAGCTAACAACAAACTTAATATGAAGCTCCTTGCGATGGATTAGGAAAAGGAAAAATACTGTATGCTACTATGCACAACTCCCACTGCCCAATCATGTGGACAAAGGAATACATACGAAACAGTGGCAACGAATTCTTGTCGCTTATACATATCATCAACAGAGGAACGCACACATTGTGAGCAGATGCGTTGAAGCCATGATACCTTTTCCACGCGCAGCCCTGCTACTCCTGAGTGGCCCGGCTCTACGGCCCAGTCCGGATAGGTCATCACAACCTGCGCCAATTTCGTAGAAGTTCATTTCTAACTATGTTGGATACACACACATACAGTCCAAGATTCCAGGCGAGGTGCCCCAAAAATAAATAAATCCCATAGACAAACTTAATTGGTGACTATACATACTTGTTCGAAATTGGTTGCAGGAACAGGTCCCCCGGGGTCATCTGCTGTCTGCATCTGCGCATCGGCAGCGGCTCGCTGTTCCTGATTTCAGGGATTTGGCACCTGAAAAGAAAGAAAATAAGCTGGTAAATATCGTCTCCCTTATCGTCGGCCGTTGCAAGAACAGGTTCGGCACCGTGGTGGCTGTGCGGAGAAGAGGGAGAAGGAGGGGGAAGATCGAGATCCTCGAGGGGAGACGAGACGAGAGGGATTGGCGCTGGACTTGTGTGTAGTCTGAGCAAATGCGACCTACGAGGGGACGAGCGAAGAAGTAAACGGCTGCGAGAGGGGAGGTGCGACAGCAGGCGACAAGGCCAGGCTCCCGGAGATGCGCGCCGCTCTCCGCCATGGCCATGGGTGGGGAGGCGGGTGCTGCTGCGGCGGCGAGGTGGGGACGAGTTTGGGAGGAAGTTAAAAAAGAAATTGACAAGAAATTAATCCACACACTTGCATGCAGCAGATAGTTTACCCTCTGATAAACTATGCAATTAACATGAGCACATAGTCACATTTACTATTTTTCAGGCAAAAGCAAACAAATCTCCTGAACTGGGAAAAAGCTAACTTATCACGAAATTGAGGCTTAACCAAGTGTCATAATTTGGCTGCTCAGGTTTTTGTTTCCGGAGAAGTAGAAATCTGCTCCTAAATGAACGATGCCAGCCCTGTGGCGGGTCGAAAAATAAGGCGTGTGATCAGTTTACTTCATAATTAAGCACACAATTCAACATGGCATCAAGCACATGACATAAAAGATTTGTATCTGATCTCTTTCAGTACAGCTACACTGACACTAACAGTTAGCAACAACAGCAAGGTACTTCAGCATGCATTACTCCCTTCAAACAAACCAGAACATCATAATTTACAATCACAAAGATGAATGCATGGCATAAGAGAAATAGTACGGTAATTTGGTTGGTACCTTGAAGGTGGCCCTACTCGTGACATGCTTATCCAGCGCATGGGACATGTACCTGGGAGAACCTGCCGTCCTTGTAGTCCTTCTTCCGGTTGAGGAACCAGTCCGACACCTTGAACTGGTGTGGGTTATCCACCACCATCATCAGATGATCCATCTCCTCCGAGGAAAGCTATCCGTCCCTGAACCCCCACATGACACAACACACGAAGAGGAGACTGCCATTTTAGTCTATGCAAGGGAACAAACAGTAGGGTAGTGTGTATCTATGAACTGCAAATAAGATATTTTAGGCTAATTATCTTAAGTAAAGGACAGCATCAATAGTAGCTACCAAATCATCCAAATATTATAACTGAGTAAGCACTAAACGATCTATTTGAGAATTAGGTGTGACTGTCTATTCCTATTGCTAAAATTAAGGTATTCATAAAATACAATCATAACTGCAAATGAGATTCCAAACTCTTGTTATGCAATACACCCCAAAAATTTCACAATATAAATATCTACAAGGACAATATATACATAGTAACTAGTGGAGAAACAATGCAAGAAGGATACATGGACGAGGAGTAGCAGAAGTAGTATCTATGCCTATATGACCTTGTGTCCAAATCTGGCCAGTCTCTTTCGCGAGTGTGTCCAGGAGTATTATCGACAGCGCCCAAACCTCGGCCTGCGCTCCTTCCTGGTTGAGGAACTCCGGCTGAGGGATCAGCAGCTCTGCCTATAGTAAAGATAACACAAGAACAAATCATCAATGGTGAGAATATGATGTGAGATGCCGAGACGGCAAAACTGTATGACCGACAAGAATATAATGGTGGATGGAACTTGAGCACTGAAACTATTCCATGGGTAAGGTTGAACCAAATGATGTACATATGGGCAATTGGACACGTAAAATCCCTCGCATGCCGCCGGAGTTGATGAAATCGGCCCTGGCCTTCCCGGACTGCCATATCGCGCCATCTAGATCCGACGGCAAGCAATTGAAACCACAGAGAGAGCGAGATACCACGTCAGGGGCGCACAAATATCCACCACAAGCCGGGCGATGTTTCCTTGAATCAGCAGCGTGCCTGACCTGTCGTCCTCTAGAACCACCTGACCTGTCGCGCCTTTGACCTTCGATATCGCCGGCGTGGCAGGCGCGGCCTCCGTGGGAGCGTCCACGGTGTCGAACTTGCCGAACTTGGCTTGGGCGGGGGAAGGCCCGCGGTGGACGTGCAGCCGCAGCCTGTTTGACGCCATCGAGGGGGAGGCGGCGGAGGGAGGAGGAGGGAGGAGGCGGCGAGGGTGAGGAGGGGAAGGGTGCGAGTACTGGGGCGAGAGCAGCGCCGGCGAGCTCGCCATTGCTTCGCGCGGCGGAGGGGAAAAATAGTATGTGGTGGAGCTGTGGCGGGCGACGCGGACGGAGCTGAGCGGGTGGTGGGCCTCCGTGGGGTGCTGCAGCATGGTGACCCCGACGGCGGTGTCCAGCGGGGGCCCGCGGAGGCGGCCGCAGAGGCACACACGGAGGGGCTTCGTGCATGCGCCGCACACGGGGCGGCGGCCGCGCTGGCCAGGCTCCCGGAGATGCGCGTCGCTCTCCGCCATGGCCTTGGGTGGCGAGGTGGGTGCTGCTCCGGCGGCGTGGTAGGGATGAGTTTGGGAGGAAGTGGGGAAGTGACGGGGAGGAGGTGTCGACGGTGAGGAGATGGGGACGATGGGGGGAGGGGTCGATGGGATCTAAGAGCTAGGGTTTGGGCTGCGGGTGGAAAATTTCTGTAGATACATGGATGGATGGATGTGAGATGGTGAGATAGATGGATGGATGGATGTGTGCCATGTCATCGATCTGTGGGAAGAGTTCTGATTGGTTTGAAAAATCAGTGATTTAAAATAGTTTCCAAATACTAAAAATAGAGAAATTTATTCGATCCATAGGAATATATGATCCAAAGTATTTATGAGAATTGTTCGAGAATTTTTGAAATGACAGAATAGTAGGTTGCTTCACAAACTAGGATGAGGTAGGATAGAATGGACCCACGAGTGACATGTCAACATAGTTACAACATGTCACGATATTTTTATAATCCTCGTAAAAGTTATGACGATCTCATCTTATGCGGTTACGATGTTTTTGACTCACATCGTCGTAATTTATATGTAGATTTGATCCACTCAAACGGTTTACGACAATCTCGGATGAAATCGTCATAGATTTATGACGAATTCATCAATGACGTCCTAAAAAACGTCATGTATGAGCATATTTCTTGTAGTGCATCTTCGTGATGAATACGCCGAGCTTTTTCTTCTACATATTAATTCTCGGGACGAGAATTCTCGGGACGAGAATTCTTGTTAGTAGGCAGAGATGTGACACCCTCAGCTTTTGCTACAATAATGTATGTAATTAAGCTACAGTGATCCCACGCTAATGATGTCACGTCACCGTGATTTCTATCGTTGATCTCATGTTGGTCGAAATCGAGTCAAATTCAAATTTAAAAAATAAGTCAAACGAGAAAAGTTTTTGAATGTTAAAATAAAAATGTGAGATGAGTTACAAATATTCCTTCACAATTCATAGAATTGAATTGGACATTTTTGGAATTATTTAAAACCCCTATAAAAAATAAATAAATCACTAAATGAAAAAAGGAAAAAGAAAAACCCCAAAAGCCCCGGCCCAACTGGGCCAAATGGCCCAGCCGACCACACCCACATCGGCCCATCCACCTGGGGGTATAAGACCCCCAGGGGGGAACCCTAGCGCTCGGTCCTTGCCTAACCACTCCCACGCGCCGCGAGAAGCAACGAGGGGACCGAGCCCCTCGTCAGCCCCTCACACCACGCTCCCTCCTTTCTCTTGCCACCTACCCACGATGCCCCATCGCTCCCGAGATCCCACCAGGGGATCAAGCCTCTCCCCGTCGCCCCACGCCACCGCCCCAGATCCTGTCGCCCGACCCCACGCCCCTGGATCCCGTCCCCCACCCATGCGTCACCGCCTTGCGCCGACCCTGCCTCCCTCCCTCGGCCTCGGCCACCGGCCGCCTTCATCGGCCACCGACGGCCGGCTCGCCGCTGCCCGGGCTGTCCCGCGCTGGGCCCTCGTCGCCCCTCGCCGGATCCGCCTCTCCCTCCACCGGTCGGCGCCACCGCCGGCCTACCCGTCACTGTGCCGCCTCCACCGAATCGTCGGCTGCTCCTCCTCATCTCGTCCCCGTCCTCCTCCTCAACGGCTCCATCGAGGCTCGCCGACCCCGCCCCCCTACAACGAGGGTGAGAATGCCCCCTCTCCCTCTCCTTCACCCTCAGGTTCCGTTCTGGTGTTCAACGCCTCGTCCCGACATCGTTTTCATCTACTGTAAATTGAGAAGATGAGGTGGAGCTTTGTCTACTGTCTCTCTGTTGAGAGAGAGAGAGAGAGTTGAGCAGAGAGATAGCATAGAAAATAGAGAATAGATGTTAGGAAAATAAAAACAAAAGAAATGGATGTATGTATATGTGTATGTATGCAAATATATGTATGAAATATGTGTGTATGTGTATGTAATATTTGTATATGTGTTATGTATGAAATTAGTGGTATGTATGTGTGTGCATGTAGCATATGTGTGGGCTCGCTGTTCCAATGACAGTAGGGCCCCACTGAAAGTGCAGTCATGCCCTTAATCGTGTTTTGGTGTTGCTGACAACACACATATAGATAATTAATCACTAATCCCCTTTTTTAAGCTATTGTGAATGATCATGTGTTGATAAGGACAAGCTCATGTGCTAACAAGGACAAGATCAAGATAAGCATTCCTGAGCACTACATGCTTGATCCTTGTGGATGTTCACATGGTGGACAAATGAAGATGAGTATATAAGCTAGGCTTTCCACATTGTGTATGGGAGAGCTACTTGAAGACTTCATCATGTCTTGCTTTCAACATTGAGCCAAGAAGGAACAACAACATCAAGCTCAAGTGAAAGGGCTAACTCAAAGGTATCAGTTCCTTTGAAGTTAGTGGTGCGGAGTGGTGATCAGCGAATAAAAGTATACACTCAAGTATGGATCATCGGTACCCCTTTTACAATTCTTGAGTCTTCAGGGATCCCGCACTATTAAGAGGGGATCACAGGTTTTGTGATGAACTTGCTCAAACTAGATATCCTTTGTTCGGCTCATACCACATCGCCACTGCTCTGATGTTATCAGAAAACAGGACCAGTGCCTCGGACATCCGGCTTCCTCCGGACGTCCGACCAGCTTCGGAAATCCGGAGCTTTGCACCAGAGAAACTTGAGCCATATAACTCGGACTTCCGGCTCCCTCCGGACGTCCGAGGGCCGGACGTCCGTCCACTTTCGGAAATCCGAAATCTTGCACCATAGAAGTTTGAGTCGAATATCTCGGACTTCCGGCTTTCTCCGTACGTCCGGTCCCTATTCAACTACCCAGTGGTTCCAGATATATTTACATCCCTCGAATGTCCGACTCCTTGTGGACGCCAGGACATCCGTGAACTGCCGGATGTTCGACCCCTGTGTGACTTCAAGTGTCCCCAACGGCTGTTTTACTCTCCCCATTATATATACCCCCACCCACTTCGTGAGAGGGTGCCCAACACAGCCATATCCTCATAAGAACACATTTCTACCCACATACATTTGCTCTCACCAAATCTTAGATCCCAAGAGCATTTGTGAGCCCCTTTGAGAGTTGTTGCAATCAAAAGATAGATCGTCTCCCTCTCCTTCTCTCAACCCAAGCTATTTGAGATTTGAGAAAGTTTTGAGCATTCCCCGTGATCTTGTTACTCTTGGAGGTTGGAGACTCCTAGGCGGTAGCACTACAACACGACCCCACCTATAGCAACGCATTTTTCGTATCTAGAAGCCCATATATGCGTTGCTAAGCTCTTTACCAACGGTTTGGGATGTGTTGCCTTATCCAGTGTTGCTAGCGCATAATGCAACGGTTATACTTCCGTTGGTAAAAGGGATCGTTGCAAGAGTACAACGCATACAACCGACTTTTACAACACTTGTATGCGTTGGTGATTAATGTAGAAGAATCCAAATCTCATTGCTTGGCAAAAAAGAATTAGCAATGCTTGGCAAAAATGAATTAGCAATGCTTTAGGTGTTTTACATATAGAATGTGAATAATATTTTATATATTTCCAACGGTGAACTTAGTGCTCCACATAATGGTGATAAGTATATATATAAAGTCAAAAGAAAAACATACGATGAAAAACTACATACTCACGAGAGTAAGAAATCATATATTAAAAAAATTGTTGAATTACAATAGTTGATATTACATGAGGAATATTATCCAAATGTGATGCATAATATAAATATTTCGTTGATACCCAAACTTACATCAACATCCCTACAATTTAACTAAAACTTAACCGGACAACATTATCCAACAGGAACATCTCATGCCTACAACTTAACTAAACTGAAAACTGCCATCATAACTAAAACAGAAAACAACCATCATCGTCATCATCGTGAACCAGAACATCATCATCTCTGTTGTATACTTGACACACCCATATAATCATCCATATACCTTTTGAATCTACAAAGAAAATAACAAAATAATATGTTAATACACAATGCATTGACATGATGAAAATAGTGATGGCTTGCCCAACAAACAATACTTCTTACAAACGATCATTACTTCAGAAATATTGTACGCGGCGAGATTACGACTAGTAAAAAGAAAAGTTGTAACCTGAAAGTATTCCCTTAACACTGAATATAATATTCAGGTCACAAAACAAACATAAATACACTTAGGTCACAAAACAAACATAAACATAGACACTGGTCATCAGGGGCGGAGCCAGAAAATTTGGCCATTGGGTTCGCTCATTCACTCTTTATGAGAACTTGATACTAATTTATGAAGATTAATGTCTAGCTGAAAAAAATATTACGCTCTTAAACAATACTCCCTCTGTTTTATAATGTAGTGTGTATTTTTTTAAGTCAGATTTCATCAATTTTGACTAAATTTGTAGGAAATTTTTTTAACAACTACAACACCAAATATATATACTATGAAAATATGTCACATGGTCTATCTAATGATATGTGTTTGATATTCTGAAATGCATATTTTTCTCTATAATCTTATTTAAAATTAGCATAATTTGACATTTCAGAAAATCAAAATGCATTACATTGTAGGACCTAGAGAGTACGACGAAAAGAATTATAGTATCACAAATAACATATTGTGTCACATGGAAAACTGCAACGTGGAAAACATACCTATGTTTAATGGGTGACCTCGATATGCATGTATCTTAATCTGTAACTGATGACCGAGTTCTCTTCAAATAATACCATTCCATAGCCTAGCTAGATCAATGAAAGTCAATGGAGAAAAACAAATCAAAAAACTAGCGCAAAAAAATTATACTAGACAATCAGGCTAGATAGAACATATACAAGAGAGAAAAGATTTGTCAACGTAATCTAATTACCACAATTTCTGGGATATAGTTGTAGTGGCTTTGGATCTGCAGCAGCCTGCTTGCCGTCGGCGTGCGACGACCGAGGCACCCAGGAACATGAATAGAGGAGAGTCGAGCAAGAGATATTTTTTAGGCAAAATCGGGCAAGGGAGATGAGAATTGGAAAAAAACGGATGAGAGATGAGGCGGCTGCATGCATTTTCTGTTTGGTTAATCACAATTTAGGTCTAGGCATGGGTTCATTGACATTTGCTTATGGGCTTTTGGGT
The DNA here is from genome assembly GCF_904849725.1 of Hordeum vulgare subsp. vulgare. Classification (NCBI taxonomy): domain Eukaryota; kingdom Viridiplantae; phylum Streptophyta; class Magnoliopsida; order Poales; family Poaceae; genus Hordeum; species Hordeum vulgare. The sequence continues at coordinate 562,616,515 of NC_058524.1, read as the reverse complement.
TCTTTATTTAGCTATCCACGTGAGGTCCTTTGTTTGATGGGGTCAACAACCATTTTTTACTGGGTTCACGTGAACCAAATAAATACGTAAACGCAGGTCCCTAGCAAATTTTGTTGGGTTCACTTGAGCCCAACAGTTATACGTTGGCTCTGCCGCTGCTGGTCATATGGAACAGTGCAAGCAACATAATGGGAAATTCAGCAATTTATGAACCATGATAACAAGAGTTCATGTGGGTAATTCAGCATATTATGAGATAAAGTGTTGAGAGCTAAATGGTCAGTTTAGCAATGTACGAATCAATAGGGCAAAGAGCATATAAGGAGAACAATACTTGCATTTCGGACTTCACAAACAGTTAAGATCCGGAGATCAGATACACTTACGAGAACTATGACTATGAACACTATTGTATCTTGGACCAATCTAATCGCAGCTCCAACAGTCCATTATGTTGGCCTCCATATTGATAGTGCTGGAACGGATGAATGCAACACCTTACATTAAATTAAACAAAACAATACGTACACCATTAGCGAGATAGAAGTACATAAATAGTTGAATAAGTGGAGAAAAGGAGGCTGGAAATATTTAGAGCTAATTTAGCAATAAAGGAATTAATAAATAATCACCACAATGCAATGATGTACTATGATGTGTTAGCAGCATATACAAATTTTTAAAAAAGTTGATGCTCCCTTGATATCTAATACTAATAATTACAAATTTAATAGAATAGTAATAGTGCATGAATGTAAATCAACGAAGATCGGAAGTCAGTCTGTAGGCATATGAGTGTTCGTCACTGGATTACACAAGGGCTAAAAACATTTGACGGGGATTAGCTGCAGTAGAATCAAGAGTGCATACCTAGACGTCCACACGAGAAGGGCCGGCATGGTGCATGGCGAGGAGTGCGGCCGCCTAGCGCCCAGCCCAAGAAGGGGCCCATCCGTGTGCATGTCTCTAATAGGTATATATAAGCATATTATTGGAAGAAGAAAATATAGAGAAAGTGAAATCAGCCATCATAACGTGCTAATATCCTTGATTATCGCCCTCAATTGACGTCGGATCTATGCAGCGTGAGGTGTGTGTATCTATGTAGCCAAAAATCTCATTTAGTTAGGCAATTATGTGTCGCAGCATGCAATACTCCTTCCCCTAGAATTTAAAAGCAGGCAACATTACTTCAATTAGGCCCCATGCATCCTGCAATACTCTGTTTAAGATTGAAAAAAGAATGCCCATTAATTAGGCACCATGCAACCGATGATTTTTCTCACTGTATGAATCTCGTCGTCGGAAGAAGGTTCCATCCACTACGCACCTGACACAAGATTACAGGCGATGGTCAACGGGCCCATGGCGTGTGGAGTTCAGAAGTTCGTACAAGGGCCTCGAAGATGTTGTGACATGAGAAAACAAGGCAGACGTTAGACAAAGGGAGAGGGAGAGGACGAAGCCAAGGGAGGGGATTCACTTATCGGACGAGAGGAGGACGACATGGCCACCGGCGGCGGTGACGACGCCCAAACCCTAGCCATCAGGCGAAGGTCTCGGGTGGGCTTTGGTGGCCTCGAACACCGAATCCAGTCGGATGGGAGGGCGCCGCGGTGTGAGGGGACCTTGGGCTGTGCTTCACAATGGAGGGATTTACACGACGTCGCGTGAATCAACTGACGCAGGTGGCCCAACGAGGATGTAAGTAAAGAGAGAGAGATGGGGTGTGAGAGGGATGGATGGGTCGGGAATGGGCGGATCCGGTAGCCTCCGGGACTGTGAGGTGGGATGAGGGGATTCGAGGGGAGGGGAGGGGATGGCCGGCGGCGAGGTGGGAGGAGGAGGGTAACGAGGCGGCGAGGTGGGAGGAGCAGGGTAACGAGACGGTTGGTGGCAGCGATTTGGGTGAGATGAGGGGCATCGGGGGTTCTTTTTCTCTTGCGTCCCTCTCTGTTTTTTTTCAGATGTTCACGGTAGGGCCAAGATCTGCAGTCTACAACGCATATGTGCAACCTTTAATTTGCGTATCTATTGTGATATTACAACGTATAGCCAAAATGTTGTAAAATTTGTGTTGCTTTAGATGAGGTATCCTTGTAGTGTAGGAGTTCTTCGGAGAGGAATCAATCCGTGTGATTACCCCCTAGAAAAGTTTGTGAGGGTTTGGAAGCCACCTCAAAGTCTTACCACTAGTGGTTGAGAAATGCCTTCGTGGTGTTATCTCAAAAGGAGAATAGGGTGAGCCTTCGTGGCGTTGGTGTGCCTTCGTGGTAACATCCACCTCTCTAACGGTGACTAGCTTCCCTCCAAGAAAGTGAACATCGGGATACATCTTCGTCTCAGTGACCTTGGTTATCCTTAACCCTAACTCCTTACTTGTGGTTTACTTGTCTTACTTGAGCATACATACATTGCATATTGTCTGTGCTCATTATATTGTGTTGGTTATTTCTTGTACAAGATTAATCATTCAAGCATACCCTCTATATCCACACGTTCACACTTGGAGCTTTTGATATATCGTGTGTTATAGTGTGATCTAGTATCTTGTGTCGTTCACCTACTTGTTGTGTGATATAGCTCAAGTAAGTTTGTGTAACTTACTTGTGCTTGTTAGTAACTGTATTGTGTCCATCTTGGTAGATCGTGTTGTTGATACACGTTGCAGTGCCTAGTGCATTTAGGATTTGTGCTTGACAAGTATCCTCTTAGTTTATTCCGCATTAGGTTTAAGCCAAATCCAAAGAAGTTTTTAAATAGCCTATTCACCCCCCCCCCTCTAGGCGTCATCGAGGTCTTTTCACCCACCACTCCCACCAAATGACACGTGAGGTCCCTCCTAAAAATAAAAATATATATAAAAATATAAAATATATATAGTTTTTTATTAATAATACAAACAAATAAATAACTAGATATATTATTTAACTAATTAGTTAATTAATTAAATAGATATATTACTAATCTGATAATATATATAAATAATTATCACATTAGAATATGACACATGGGTCTCCCACTAAATTAATATGATTAATTAATAATTAACTCTAATTAAAAATTGTGTCTATGACACATGGGACCCATTGGTCAGTTTGACCAGTCAATTGCTGGTGTGAGCATGACATCATGCTGATGTCATAATAGTATTTAATAATTAATTAAATCTGTTTTTAATTCTTAATTACTGAATAAAACTTTAAAAATTAATATAAAATAAACCGTAGCTCAGATGAAATTATTTTCAACATGAAAGTTTATCACTAGAACGAGATGAACCCGGATACGCCATCCGTTCGTGTGTCACGCGTCCCTAGCATAGCAAACATGGGACTTTTCCTTTGTTTTTCATCTGTTCGGTAGTAGCCACAGACCCGGGAAATATCATCTGATATTCTCCCGACCTGTCTATCACAGATGTTACTGTGTTAGCTCATGCCTAGCCTGCATATTGCCATGTCATGCTTAGTGTTGCACCTTTTGCTGTTATTTATTGTTTCTCCCCCCCCCCTCTTCTTCCGGTAGACCCCGAGACTGACGCTGCTGCCACGTACATCGTCGACCCTGCCAACCAGCCCTTTGTCGTAGAGCAACAAGGCAAGCAAACCCCCCTTGACCATCCCTATTTCGCCTATGTCTTTCTTCCTCCTGCTCGCATTAGAATTTTGCTACTGTTGTAGTTAGCTCCTATATCTGATGCATAGCCTAATTTTCATAAACTGTTACTTTCAGTACTATACTTTTAACCTGCTTAGTATAGGTGGAGCAGTCATCCCCTCCGACCCCCATAGTCCATTTGCCCTGCTTTGTCATCAAGTCTCCATCCCTGATCGATGATACGTCTCCGTCGTATCTACAATTTTTTATTGTTTCATGCCAATATTCTACAACTTTTATATACTTTTGGCAACTATTTATACTATTGTTAGGACTAACATATTGATCCAGTGCCCAGTGTCAGTTCCTGTTTGTTGCATGTTTTTTTGTTTCGCGGATTATCCATACCAAATGAAGTCCAAACGCAATAAAAAAAACCTACGGGGATTTATTTGGAATATTTATGATTTTTGGGAAGAAGAATCTACGTGAAACGATGCCCAAGGAGGTCACAAGGCTGGAAGGCTTGTGACCCATCCCTAAGGCGGTTGGGGCCCTTCTTTCGCCGCACAAAGATAATATCCGAAAGAAAATTGTGTTAAAATTTCAGCCCAATCAGAGTTACGGATCTCCGGGAATTTAAGAAACGGTGAAAGCGAGAATCTGGGAGCGCAGAAACAGAAGGACACAGAGAGAGAGATGCAACCTCGGAGGGGCTCTCGCCCCTCCGCCGCCAAGGAGACCATGGACCAGAGGGGAAACCCTTCTCCCATCTAGGGAGGAGGTCAATGAAGAAGAAGAAGAAGGGGGGCTCTCTCCCCCTCTCTCCCGGCGGCGCCGGAACGCCGCCCGGGACATCATCGTGTGACAGCGATCTACACCAACACCTTCGTCATCTTCACCAACACCTCCATCACCTTCCCCCATCTATATTCAGCGGTCCACTCTCCCGCGACCCGTTGTACCCTCTACTTGAACATGGTGCTTTATGCTTCATATTTATTATCCAATGATGTGTTGCCATCCTATGATGTCTGAGTAGATTTTCATTGTCCTATCGGTGATTGACGAATTGCTATGATTGGTTTAATTTGCTTGTGGTTATGTTGCTGTCCTTTTGTGCCCATCATATGAGCGCACGCGTGGATCACACCATAGGGTTAGTAGTATGTTGATAGGACTATGTATTGGAGGGCAAGGGTGACAGAAGCTTCAGCCTAGCATAGAAATTGATGCATACGGGATTGAAGGGGGACCAATATATCTTATTGCTATGGTTGGGTTTTACCTTAATGAACGTTAGTAGTTTCGGATGCTTGCTAATAGTTCCAATCATAAGTGCATAGAATTCCAAGTAAGGGATGACATGCTAGCAGTGGCCTCTCCCACATAAAACTTGTATCGGTCTAGTAACGTAGTCAATTGCTTAGGGACAATTCCGCAACTCCTACCACCACTTTTTCACACTCACGTAATTGCTTTTAACCATCCCCTAGTTTTTATTTACGTGTTCTTTCTTTTCTTGCAAACCTATCCTATCACACCTACAAAGTACTTATAGTTTCATACTTGTTCTAGGTAAAGCGAACGTAAAGTATGCGTAGAGTTGTATCGGTGGTCGATAGAACTTGAAGGAATATTTGTCCTACCTTTAGTTCCTCGTTGGGTTCGACACTCTTACTTGTCGATAAAGGCTACAATTGATCCCCTATACTTGTGGGTTATCAAGACCTTTTTCTGGTGCCGTTGCCGGGGAGAGATAGCGTGGGGTGAATATTCTCGTGTGTGCTTGTTTGCTTTATCACTAAGTAGATTTATTTGTTGTTCTAAGTTGTTCTCTATCTTTAGTAATGGATATGGAACACGAAATACCAAAAAAATAGGTGTACTTGCTACTCATGGAGATGGGGAACCTCCTGAAACCTTCGATGCTCGTTATGTGGAAAATATTATGCACTTCTTTAATAGTCCTTAGAAAACCCCATTAAATTATATAATGGGATACACGTTGGATCAACGTGAATACTTTAGGGATTATCGCTTGACTCAAAAAGGGAAACTATTATGGGATCAAATTCATTTGTTGAAATGGTATGCTTGGGAGCTATGCTCGAGTTATGATATTACTTGTTGCTCTAGGATGAAGGCTAAACACCTACCCTTTTCTTCCAAATTTAATGCTAATGAAACCTTGGCTTCTTATGCTAATGGTATATATTAATACTATGATGTGGAACAAATAGAAGAGCTTGTTACTTTTATGGGTGCTTATGAAATTGAAGCTCTATTTAAAGGGTATGATGATAATGATGATGCTGCTTACCGATCTGAAAATTTGGTTGTGCTTCGTTATTGTTATACTCATTATGCATATAATACCCATATTTATCGATTTATGGAGAAATTCCTCGCTGCCCAAGAAAAGACTAATATTTTGCAGGAAACTATGGAAGAAGAAAATGTTGAAACTGTGAGCTCATTAGATGAAAAAGATGATGAGGAGAGCGAAGAACAAAAGAAGGAAGAGCGGACTAGCTACCCATGCCTACCTTCTAATGAGAGTAACTCTTCAACTCATACATTGTTTAATTTTCCTTCGTTCTTACCGAAGGATGAATGCTATGTTGATTACTATGATCCCTTGGATTCGTTTGAAATATCCCTTTTTGATGAACTTGATGCTTGCTATGCTTGTGGCCATGATGCCAATATGAATGATGCTTATGAATATGAACTTGCTATAGTTCCTTATGTTAAACATGAAATTGTTGCTATCGCACCCACTTATGATAGTTCTGTTATCTTTTTGAACTCTCCCAACTACACTATATCGGAGAAGTTTGCTCTTATTAGGGATTACATAGATGGGTTGCCTTCTACTATTACACATGATGATTTTGATGAATATAATATGCATGTGCTTGCTGCTCCTACTTGCAATTATTATGAGATAGGAACTACATCTCCACCTCTCTATGTTTCCAATACGATAAAATTGCAAGAAACTGCTTATGCTATGTATTGGCCTTTACTTGATGTGCATGAATTGTTATTTTATGACATGCCAATGCATAGGAAGAGAGTTCATTGCATGATATATGTTACCTTGTGCTCACTACTAAATTACAAATCATTGTTAATTAAAATTGGCTTTGATATACCTTGGGTTCCGGGTGGATCCATTACTTGAGCACTTTATGCCTAGCTTAATGGCTTTAAAGAAAGTGCTGCCTGGGAGACAACCCGGAAGTTCTAGAGAGTCATTTATTTCTGTTGAGTGCTTTTATATAGTTTTAAAAAAAATATAGAGGGGAACTTAAAACTTTTTCAAAAAGAGAAGCGATTGAAAGGTGATGCATTGCGGAAGTGAGGGTCGACCTTGAACACTTGTGTTCATGGTCATGGAAACAATGTAGAATTTTTCATGGAAATTTCTCGCAAAAATAATTATCCCCTTGTACAATTCCATTGTATTATAAAAATAATGTGCGAAGTAAAGCCTTTATGATTAGTTTGGGTGATAGTTGTTTGATCATGCTGAAAAAGACAGAAACTTTGAACTCACAAAACCACTTCTTATTTCTAAACAGAGAGTGCTATTGAGTTGATTCTTTTTATGCTGATTGATATACAAATTGCCTTGATTATCATAATTGTTTCAGAATTTTTGGAGTATCATAAATATGGTAAATGTTCAGATTACTACAGACTGTTCTGTTTTTTACAGATTCTATTTTCTTTGCATTGTTCACTTATTTTGATGAATCTATGGGTAGTATCGGGGGTATGAACCATGGTGAAGTTGGATTACAGTAGATATAATGCTAAAATGAATTTGGAATGAGTTCACAACAGTACTTAAAGTGGTGATTTACTTTATTATACTAACGGATCTCACGAAGGTTTTGTTGAGTTTTGTGTGATTGAAGTTTTCAAGTTTTGGGTGAGACCACGATGGATGAAGGAATAAGGGGAAGCAAGAGCCTAAGCTTGGGGATGCCCGAGGCACCCCAAGGTAATATTCAAGGAAGACTCAAGCGTCTAAGATCATTGACATTTCTATCCTTTTCTTATTAGTCACAATATCTTTCATGTACTTAGCATACGGAGACATCTTGAGCATATCAGTCAAACGCATCTGTAGAAAGACAGGTCTGATCATTTCAACGAAGCGCTCAAAATCCTCATCATCCTTTTTCTTGGATGGTTTGGGAGGAAGGGCATAGGTTTATGAACCCATGGCTCCCTTTCTTTACCATGCTTCCTAGCAGTGAATTCATTCTTATCGTATCTCTTGTTCTTAGGTTGTGGGTTATCAAGATCAACACTAGGTTCAATCTCCACATCCTTTTCATTGCTAGGTTGAGCATCTTCATGAACATCACTATTGATATTATCATTAGGCTCATGTTCATCGCCATATTGTGTCTCAGCATCAAAGACAGAGGCATCGTTTGGACTCTCAGGTGTGGCAGCAACAGGGTTGCTAGCGTGCACGTTCCTATCATCTTTCTTCTTCTTTCTAGGATGACTAGGTGCATCAGTGCTAACTCCTTGAGAATCTTGTTCAATTCTCTTCGGATGACCCTGAGGATACAGAGGTTCCTGGGTCATTCTACCGCCTCTAGTAACGACTCTGAAGGAATTGTCATTCAACTCATTGAGAAAGTCATTTTGAGCTTTAAGTACTTGTTCTACTTGAGTAGTAACCATGGAGGCATGTTTACTCAGAAGTTTAAGATCATTGACATTTCTGTCCACACAAGCACTAAAATGACTAAGCATACAAGCATTCTTTTCCAATTGTCTGCTAACATAATCATTGAAGCTCTGTTGTTTGGCAACAAAGTTATCAAATTCATCCATGCATAGGCTAGCAGGTTTATCAAAAGGAATATCACTCTCATCAAACATACGCAGAGAATTTACTTCTACTACCTGTATCGGGTTATCGAGACCATGGGTCTCTTTGATAGGTGGTAGATTTTTGACATCTTCAGATTTAATGCCTTTCTCTCGCATAGATTTCTTGACTTCTTGCATATCTTTAGGACTGAGGAATAGAATACCTCTTTTCTTCGGAGTTGGCTTAGGAGGTGGTTCGGGAATAGTCCAAGAATTCTCATTGCACAAGATGTTATTCAACAGAATCTCAGCTTGTTCTACAGTTCCTTCCCTAAAAACACTACTGGCACAACTATCTAAGTGGTCTTTGGAAGCATCGATAAGTCCATTATAGAAGATATCAAGTATTTCATTCTTCTCAAGAGGGTGATCATGCAAAGCATTCAGTAGCTGGATAAGCCTCCCCAAGCTTGTGGGAGACTCTCTTCTTCAGCTTGAGCAAAGTTGTATATTTCCTGCAAGGCAGCTTGCTTCTTATGGGCAGGGAAATATTTTTCAAAGAAGTAGTAGACCATATCCTGGGGGCTACACACACAACCAGGAGCAAGAGAAGTGAACCAGGTCTTAGCATCATCCTTTAGCGAGAAAGGAAACAACTTGAGCATGTAGTAGTGGCGGATCTTTTCCTCACTAGTGAATAGGGTGGCTATATCGTGCAGTTTGGTAAGATGGGCTACAACCGTTTCAGACTCGTAACCGTGAAACGGATCAGATTCGACCAGAGTGATGAACTCAGGGTCGACAGAGAATTCATAATACTTGTCGGTCACAAAGATAGGCGAAGTGGCAAACTTCGGGTCGTATTTCATCCCAGCATTCAGAGATTTTTCTTTCCACTTGCGCAGAAGTTTCTCAACATCATAGCTATCCTTACACGCAAGAAGGTCCTCATCTATCTCTCCCTCCATAACATAGCATGTATCAGGCATAACAGGCATAGTAGCAGGTTCTACTTCAATAGTATCAGCAGTTTCAGAAGTATCATCACATCTAGCAGCAACTCTAGCAATATGTGCATCAAGGGCACCAAGTGGCAAAGTAGTATCAAGCATAGCATCATCAGGCATAGTATAAAGCATAGCATCATCAGGCATAGTATCAACCATAGCATCATCAGGCATAGTATCAAGCATAGCATCATCAGGCATAGTATCTAGCATAGCATCATCATAAGCATCATGGGCAGCAGAAGTAGCATCATCAAGCACAGGCGACATATCAAAATTTCTAGCAGGAGGTGACGTCGCAAACTTACTCAAAACTGAAGGTGAATCAAGTGCAGAGGTAGATGGCAATTCCTTACCTCTCCTCATAGTGGAAGGCAGGATTTTAGTTCTTGGATCTTTCGGATTCCTCATAGTGATCAGTAGACGTCAATCCCAAGTGACTCAGAGAATATAGTTGTGCTTCCCCGGCAACGGTGCTAGAAAAAGCCTTGATGTCCCACAAGCGTATGGGATCGCAGCAGTTTTCGAGGGTAGAGTATTCAACCCAAATTTATTGATTCGCTCACAAGGGGAAGCTAAAGAACATTCTCAAGTATTAGCAGCTGAGTTGTCAATTCAACCACACCTGAAAGATTAGTGTATGTAAGCAAAGTATCAGTAGCAAGGTAGTATGATAGAAACGACACCAGAAAAAGCTTTGGCAATTCCCAGTAATGCCGCCAGAAAAGGCCTTGTTGATGGGATGTTAGCGCCAACAAAGTCTTGCAACAAGTAATAGCGGAGTAGCAAGGAACAGTAGTAGCAGCAGCAGAGTAACAAGTAACGGCAGTAGTGACAGCAGCAAAGTGGCCCAATCCCTCTTGTAGCAAGGGACAAGCCTAGGCAAAGTAACGTAGCGGGAACCAGTAGTAAAAGACTTGTAGGCAGTGGCTCGGTGATGGATGAGTGTGACGGATGTGATTCATCAGGTAACAGCTATAACACGGAGAGATATATGACTAGCTCCCATTCATCAATCTAATGTAGGCATGTATTCCGTATGTAGTCATACGTGCTTAGGGAAAAGAACTTGCATGACATCTATTGTCCATCCTCCCATGGCAGCGGGGTCCTAATGGAAACTACGGGATATTAAGGTTCTCCTTTTAATAAAGAACCGGACCAACGCATTAACACGCGGTGAATACATGAACTCCTCATACTATGGTCATCTCCGGGAGTGCTTCCGGCTATTGTCACTCCGGGGTTGCCGAGTCATAACACATAGTAGGTGACTACAACTTGCAAGATAGGATCTAAAACACACATATATTGGCGACAACATAATAGGTTCAGATCTGAAATCATGGCACTCGGGCCCTAGTGACAAGCATTAAGCATAGCCAAATAGTAGCAACATCAATCTATAACATAGTGGATACTAGGGATCAATCCCCGTCAAGAACTAACTCGATTACATGATAGATCTCATCCAACTCATCACCGTCTAGCAAGCCTACGATGAGATTACTCACAAACGATGAAGAGCATCATGGAATTGTCGATGGAGAAAGGTTGATGATGACGATGGCGACGATTTCCCCTCTCCGGAGCCCGAAACGGACTCCAGATCTGCCCTCCAGATGAAGAACGGGATGTGGCAGCGCCTCCGTATCACAAAACGCGATGAAACCTTCTCTTTTATTTTATTTTTCAGGCGAAACGGAAGATATAGAGCTGAGTTTGGGGGCGGTGGTGCCACGTGGGCCCCACAAGCCTGCACGGCGCGACCTAGGGGGGTGGCCGCGGCATGTGGGCTTGTGGCCCACTGGCACGCCCCCTCCGGTGGATCTTTGCGCAGGTATTTTTCTTTTATTCCAGAAAAATTCTCCGTAAATTTTTAGGACATTCCGAGAACTTATATTTCTGCACAAAAACAACACCTCGCAATTCTGCTGAAAACAACGTTAGTCCGGGTTAGTTCCATTCAAATCATGCAAATTAGAGTCCAAAACAAGGGCAAAAGAGTTCGGAAAAGTAGATACGACGGAGACGTATCACGTAGCATGCACGTATGGTGAACCGTTATGTGACGAAGTCAGAGCATGATTTATTTATTGATTGTCATCCTTCGTGTGGAGGTCGGGATCGCGCGATGGTTAACTCCTACCAACCCTTCCCCTAGGAGCATGCGTGTAGTACCTTGTTTTGATGACTAATAGACTTTTGCAATAAGTATGTGAGTTCTTTATGACTAATGTTGAGTCCATGGATTATACGCACTCTCACCTTCCACCATTGCTAGCCTCTCTAGTACCGCGTAACTTTCACCGGTGCATTACACCCACCATATACCCTTCCTCAAAACAGCCACCATACCTACCTATTATGGCATTTTCATAGCCATTCCGAGATATATTGCCATGCAACTCCCACCGTTCCATCTCATGACTTGTGCCGTCACTCTCATATTTCCATTGCATGATCGTAAGATAGCTAGCGAGATGGTTCAACATCATACGCCAAGCTAGATCGTTGCACATCCTGGTACACTGCCGGAGGCATGTCCTATAGAGTCATCATCATTCTGAGCTTTGAGCTGTGAGTAAATAAAAGTGTGATGATCATCATCGTTAGAGCATTGTCCTGTGTGAGGAAATAAAAAAAAGAGGCCAAAGTTGCCCACACGCACACAAAAAAGGGAGGCCATAGAGCCCAAATAAAAAAAGAGAGAAAAAGGGACAATGCTACTATATTTTTCCACACTTGTGCTTCATAATAGCACCATGTTCTTCATGATTAAGAGCCTCTCATTTCGTCACCACCATATGCTAGTGGGAATCTTTATTATATAACTTGGCTTGTATATTCCAATGATGGGCTTCCTAAAAATTTCCCTAGGTCTTCGTGAGCAAACTAGTTGGATGCACACCCACTAGTTCTCCTTTTGAGCTTTCACATACTTATAGCTCTAGTGCATCCTTTGTACGGCAATCCCTACTCATTCACATTGATATCTATTAATGGGCATCTCCATAACCCTTTGATACGCCGAGTCAATGTGACCATCTCCTCCTTTTTTGTCTCACAACCACCACCACACTCTATTCCACCTATAGTGTTATATCCATGGCTCATGCTCATGTATCGCGTGATAATTGTAAGAGGTTTGAGAAAGTAAGAGTGCGAAAACAATTACTTGGCCAATACCGGGGCTGTGCATGATTTACATTAGTTGTGTGGGGATGATGGAGCATAGCCATACTATATGATTTTGTACGGATAACTTTATTTGGCCTTTTTATTTTGAAAGTTCATGATTACCTTGCTAGTTTGCTTGAAGTATTATTGTTTTCATGTCAATAGCAAACTATTGTTTTGAATCTTACGGATCTGAACATTCATGTCACATGAAAGAAGTTACAAAGGACAACTATGCTAGGTAGCATTCCACATCAAAAATTCAGTCTTTATCACTTCCCTACTTGAGGACGAGCAGGAGTTAAGCTTGGGGATGCTTGATACGTCTCCAACGTATCTATAATTTTTCATGGTTTCATGCTATTATCTTGTCAAACTTTGGATGTTTTGTATGCCTTTTATATCTTTTTTGGGACTAACTTATTAACTCAGTGTCAAGTGCCAGTTCCTGTTTTTTCCTTGTTTTTGACCCTTTTCAGAGGAGGATTTTAAACGGAGTCCAAACGGAATGAAACTTCCAAAAAGATTTTTTCCGAAACAGAAGACGATCGGGAGACTTGAGAACCAAGGCAGAGGGTCACCAGGGACCCCACAAGCCCCCTAGCTGTGGACAGGGGGGCTCGCGCCTCCCATACTTATGGGCTCCCTGGGCCTCCTCTACCCTAGGTCTTTCGCCTATATATTCCCTAAAATCCCAGAAAAAATCAGGAGATCCACGAAAATACTTTTCCGCCGCTGCAAGCTTCTGTCTCCGCAAGATCCCATCTGGGGCACGTTCCGGTGCCCTGCCGGAGGGGAGATTCGGATACGGAGGGCTTCTTTATCAACACCATGACCTCTCTGATGATGCGTGAGTAGTTCACCATAGACCTATGGGTCCATAGCTAGTAGCTAGATGGCTTCTTCTCGCTCTTGGATCTTCAATACAAAGTTCTCCATGATCTTCATGGAGATCTATCCGATGTGATATTCTTTTGTGGTGTGTTTGTCGATATCTGATGAATTGTGTATTTATGATCAGATTATTTATGAATCTTAATTGAGTTTCTTCTGATCTCTTATATGCATGATTTCATATCCTTGTAATTCTCTTCGAGTTGTGGGTTTTGTTTGGCCAACTTGATCCATGATTCTTGCAATGGGAGAAGTGCTTGGTTTTGGGTTCATACCGTGCGGTGACCTCACCCAGTGACAGAAGGGGTAGCGAGGCACGCATCGTGTTGTTGCCATCAAGGGTAAAAAGATGGGGTTTTCATCATTGGTTTGAGTTTATCCCTCTACATCATGTCATCTTGCTTAAGGCGTTACTCTGTTTATCATGAACTCAATACACTAGATACATGCTGGATAGCGGTCGATGTGTGGAGTAATAGTAGTAGATGCAGAAAGTATCGGTCTACTTGTATCGGACGTGATGCCTATATGTATGATCATTGCCTTAGATATCGTCATGACTTTGCGCAGTTCTATCAATTGCTCGACAGTAATTTGTTCACCCACCGTAATATTTGCTATTTTGAGAGAAGCCTCTAGTGAACACTATGGCCCCCGGGTCTACTTCACATCATATTTTTCAGCCTTACACTTTTACTTCGGTGCACTTTCTGCCTTCAGTTCTCACTTTGCAATCAATGTTGAAGGGATTGACAACCCCTTTATAGCGTTGGGTGCAAGCTCTTTTGTGTTTGTGCGGGTACTCTGGACTTGACGCGATTCTCCTACTAGGTTGATACCTTGGTTCTCAAACTGAGGGAAATACTTACTGCTCCTGTGTTGCACCGCCCTTTCCTCTTCAAGGGAAAAAACCAACGCAAGCTCAAGAGACGACAGAAGATTTCTGTCACCGTAGCAAGGGGTGATGGAACCCTCACTACTATGGAAAACCCTGGTAGTAGCGCTTGAAATATGCATAGCAGTAGTGTTGGGCCAAGCGCTACTGCTATCGCGCTACAGCTAAACCCTAGTAGTAGCGCTGGTATGGGCAGCGCTACTGGTAAGTAGTGTTAGAAGTAGCGCTTCCCTGTCCAGCGCTACTGATAACTATCTATAGTGCTTGTTCATATGGCACACTCCTGCTAAGCCGCGCTACTCGTAAGTATTTTCAAGCGCGACTGCTAATATTTATGCTTTCACAGATTTGCACCCTCTACATATTTGTGATGTATTTATACAGGCTCTATACAATAGTTTCATCACATCATATTAAACCTACACTATTCTCACATATCATAGACATAAAGTAGTCTCATCATACCATCATCATCATCATCATCATTCAACACAAATATCATCACATCATCTCGAAACTAGTGATACATAAGTGCGATCATGTCATGTCTCGAATAAGTGTAACTGCATGGTCATGGCACACCCACAAGTTTCATCATCTCTATCTACAACATGATGTAGAAGATAAGAGCGATCAGCATGAGGAAGAGAGCGACTATGTAGTACCGGCGGTCCCGCCCCTGCTCATGCTGGAGTGTCCTCCTCAAGTAACTACTTTCTGCTTCAGCTCTGGTGTCGAACCCTCTGTGGCTAGCACCCGGGTACCTGTGCACCTGGGCCTGAGCGATTGGCCAGTGGTCGTAGACTCCTGGAACCCTCCCAACGTACACGACATAGTAGTCCTTCGCCATCTCTGATCTAGGTACCTGCATCATGAGTTGTTGATTTGAACGATAATATGCAACATAATGTACATAAGAAAACAAAGAGGCATGATTAGAAAAATAAAAGCAACCAATAGTAAACATAAATGATGGAGTTCCTCATACTAAAAATAATTAACTAGAGCAATCTACGCTAGTTCAGGACCACGGTTTAGTTACATCACATAGTTTCGTCCTGCATAACTTCAAAGTTTTTCCATAGAAAGACAGTAGTGATAAGGCACGCTATTTCAGGACCATGGTTTAGTTACATCACATTGTCATTGAAAATAAGTCCTCCATGTCGGCGTTCCAATCTTCATAGTCAGGGAGGAAGCACCCGAACTTCATGAAAGGCTTTAGGTCCACACGCTGAGCGACTAGCAATGCTCGGACATCAACCCGCATGATTGGCCCATGGTAGAACATCCACGTTGGCTCGAGGACTTGCTTCATGATCACTTGGGCTAGTTCACACTGTACGTGATAAAACTCAGCTCGGATTCGATGATCCGGTGTCTTTCCTATGCTTGTGGCCCAGCTGACAATCTCGGCATCTTCGGTAGTAGCTGACATGCGAAGGCGTTGATTATCCCTTCTGTACTCCATCAGGTGATGCATGAGATAGAATCCATCAGCCATACTGTTGTGCGGTTGCTGGATGCAGCAGAAGTCGGTCTTATGGCGGAAAACCAGCCTGGTCTTCCTGTGCCTTCTCACCTTGATATATCCACCAGTCAGGCTGAAGGTTAACATGGCACAGTCGAGAACTCTCTTTACGTGCGTGTAATCATTTTTCTTGAGGTTCTTTGACGAGTCCAAGTACATAGCATGGGAGTATTCCGGGTACAGAACGATGAGGACGGCACGCCCCCGCTGCGCAAATTAAGTACACCTCAAATTAGCCTCCATAATTGCAAAGGAATGATTAACATGTACGAAAGGACATGCGCGTATGACTTACGAGGGATGATAAGGCAGGAGAATATGTGGCTATCAAGCTAGTTTCATTGAAGTAAGATTCAAATCTCATAAACCAGCACTATTATGTCATATACATGCATCATTTTGCATTGCATCATGTATCATACATACATATCATGCCGGTCTTCAAACCGGGTCAAAACATAAATTCTTGCAGGTGCAAATAAATCTTTGTAGAGCCAATTTGGCTGGATTTTCATCATGGTTTATCATAACCAGTGTTAAATATTTGGGGTTTCCAAGACAGCTCGGAAGAATTGACTATTGTCGAAGAGACGCCCTATCACATATAATGTCGGGTCATCTAATTGACCGGCTCATGGATTTTTTCAACTTGTGCTCTGTAGTAAACTACAACACTTATGGATTTCTCCGACATATGGATTTCTCAAGTATATATTTCTCGGGTTACATTACAACCACGATCAAGGATTTCTTTCATCACGAAAGGCATCATGAGAGTGGATATGATTTTATAATGGAAGGAATAGTCTCAAGTCACAGTAGGCACGCAACTCGGCACTTAGGGGCTACATTATTCAAATCAAGATTACATCAAAGTATGAAAGTCCCATGTCACCGCAAGCATGCACCATGACACTTGAGGGCTAATGCAATCCGCTTTTCAAATCATCACATCATCAATAGACCCGGCTATTTTAAGGAGATAAGCCGGCCCTGGGGGGCCACACATTGCCGCTCAAGTTTACATAGTCAGATCTACAAAGTCCCTGCTCAATATTGCATAATGACCCGGCCCTTGGGGGCTACATCATATGATGTTTTATTTTCAAAAGAGGAGAACGTGGAAGTCCCGAGTCGACGCAAGCAATCGGCCCGTCACTTGGGGGCTACACTATTCAGATAATAATTTCTAAAGTTCAAGGTTGCTCCAGGCAAGACAACCCCGGTACTTGGGGGCTACGGCACTAAGTTGTTTCTTAGATCATGAGGTTCAAATTGAAGACCCGCCCCATCACACACTGATGACCCGGCCCTTGGGGGCTACACCAGCTGAAGCTTCATAAGTACAAGATGATTACAAGTCCCAGGCTGCTGTAGGCAAGACAACCCGGCACTTGAGGGCTAGATGGTAAAATATATTATTGCAAATCTCCAAGTCATCATGAGCTACTAAACTTGGAGCTTGGGGGCTATAGGTAATATGGATATATCAAAAAATTTAAGAGCACTTTCAAGATGTCAATTATGAGCACGACCGGCTCAACATATTTTTATCTAGTTGAAGCATTGAAAGACCGCTTCAGCATTACATGGATTTCTTTATCCCCAATAGTTTGATCAAGTCAATTGGGGTTCAGTTGTTTGACGGGGCGTTACCAACAATCATGACCCACCATTATCAATCATAACCCTCCAAAGCAAGAGAAGCCGGTCCAACATTATGTGGATTTCGTATTCCCCAAATTTACATCAAGCCAAACCATTGGAGGTCGACTCAATGGCGTATATATTTTATTGCAAAGGACACGTACCTACGAAATGATTGTGAAGATGTCTCGTTAATATGCAGAAGAAACCCGGATTTTCAAAGGAGCCACTTCAGTAAATCAAGCCGGCCAGTGGAGAAAGCTGGCCCCTTCACATATTTTATTCTTATTTCAGGAACTTACCATAAATAAATTAAAGCTAACCTGGGGGCTAATGTCGGGGATATACCCTGCGGTGTAACCCGACTTGAAACATGACCCAACTGGGACTTGGCGACTCAATGGCCACTCATTAGTGACCTGGCGGGCGGTGATACGTCTCCAACGTATCTATAATTTTTGATGGTTTCATGCTATTATCTTGTCAAACTTTGCATGTTTTGCATGCCTTTTATATATTTTCTGGGACTAACTTATTAACTCAATGCCAAGTGCCAGTTCCTGTTTTTTCCATGTTTTTGACCCCTTTCAGAGGAGATTTTGAAACAGAGTCCAAACGGAAGAAAATCCCGAAAAGATTTTTTTCGTAATAGAAGAAGATCGGGAAGCTTGGGAGCCAAGGCAGGGGAGCCTCACGGGCCCCACAAGCCCCCACCCCGCGGCCAGGGGGTAGGCCGCGGCCCACAGGCTTGTTGGCCCACTGGGCGCCCTCTGACCTAGGGGTTGCGCCTATATATTCCCAAAAAAATCAGGATATCATCAAAAGTACTTTTCCGCCGCCGCAAGCTTCTGTCCCCGCAAGATCCCATCTGGGGCACGTTCTGGTGCCCTGCCGGAGGGGGGATTCAGACACGGAGGGCTTCTTCATCAACACCATGACCTCTCCGATGATGCGTGAGTAGTTCACCATAGACCTACGGGTCCATAGCTAGTAACTAGATGGCTTCTTCTCTCTCTTGGATCTTCAATACAAAGTTCTCCATGATCTTCATGGAGATCTATCCGATGTAATCTTCTTTTGCGGTGTGTTTGTCGAGATCCGATGAATTGTGGAGTTATGATCATATTATCTATGAATCTTATTTGAGTTTCTTCTGATCTCTCTTATGCATGATTTCATATCCTTGTAATTCTCTTCGAGTTGTGGGTTTTGTCTGGACAACTAGATCTATGATTCTTTCAATGGGAGAAGTGCTTGTTTTTGGATTCATACCGTGCAGTGACCTCACCTAGTGACAGAAGGGGTAGCGAGGCACGCATCATGCTGTTACCATCAAGGGTAAAAAGATGGGGTTTTCATAATTGGTTTGAGATTATCCCTCTACATCATGTCATCTTGCTTAAGGCGTTACTCTGTTCGTCATGAACTCAATACACTAGATGCATGCTGGATAGCGGTCGATGTGTGGAGTAATAGTAGTAGATGCAGAAAGTATCAGTCTACTTGTCTCGGACGTGATGCCTATATGTATGATCATTGCCTTAGATATCGTCATGACTTTGCGCGGTTCTATCAATTGCTCGACCGTAATTTGTTCACCCACCATGATATTTCCTATTTTGAGAAAAGCCTCTAGTGAACACTATGGCCCCCAGGGTCTACTCCACACCATATTTTCAGCCTTACACTTTTTAATTCATTGCACTTTCCGCCTTCGGATCTCACTTTGCAAACAATCTTGAAGGGATTGACAACCCCTTTGAAGCGTTGGGTGCAAGCTTGTTTGTGTTTGCGCAGGTACTCTGGACTTGACGAGACCCTCCTTCTGGATCGATACCTTGGTTCTCAAACTGAGGGAAATACTTACTACTCCTATGCTGCATCACCCTTCCTCTTCAAGGGAAAAATCGACGCAAACCAGAGAAGTAACAAGAAGAATTCCTAGCGCCAAGGAAGGACTTTTGTTGCCGTAGCAGAAGAATTTCTGGCACCGTTACCGGGGAGGATCAAGTCAAGAACTCATCCAAGTAAGTGTCGCAAACTCATCTCTTGCATTTACTTTGTATGCCAGTTGCCTCTCGTTTTCCTCTCCCCCCACTTCACCAATTTGCCTTTTTCGTTTGCCTTTTTCATTCGCCCTTTCTTTCGCTTGCTTTATGTTTGCATGTGTTGCCATGTGCCTTCAATATGCTTGCATCTTTGCTTGCTGAAAATCTATTGCTATGGATCCTCATCCACTTGCTAATCTCTTTAAGAGATCCAATTATGACCCAATTGCTAGTGAGTTGAGTGCACTTGACTTTCTCAATGGAGTTTTGCTTGAGATGCGTGAATCTGAAAATCGTGAAGTGATTCACGAGGGCTCCTTGAATGAGAAGCATGATTGCAATGATTTCATTATAAATTCTATTAATGAAAATCATGCTAAAAATATGCAAAACCCTAAGCTTGGGGATGCTAGTTTTGCTATGTCCACTACTTGTTGCAATAATCATGATTGGGGTGATGATTTTTCTTATGATCTTGAAAATTTGTTTAAGCCTGATGATGATTATGATTTTTGCAATAATATTGAAAGTGGGATTGGAGAAGTCGTGACTTTAGTTGATGATAATCCCACTATTTTTGAAGAGTGACAACTTTGTATGCATGTGGGTCATGAAAAGAATATCCTATGGGATAGCTATATTGTTGAATTTGAATATCATCCCACATGTAATTATTATGAGAGAGGAAAAGATTGTGGTAAAAACTTTCATGTTACTAAACCACCTCTCGTTGTGTTGAGATTGCTATTGTCTCTTTCTTCTTCCTTGCATATGGTAACTATTGGTTGTCTTGACAATCTATTTTCCTATAAAATGCCTATGCATAGGAAGTATGTTAGACTTAGATGTGATTTTCACATGCTTTATGATGCTCTCGTTGTGCTCCAATTCTTGTCTCTTGTGTGAGCATCATTGAATTATCAATGCCTAGCTAAGGGTGTTAAACAATAGCGCTTGTTGGGAGGCAACCCAATGAATTTATTTCTTTTTCTTTCTGTTTTGTTGCGTCCACACTATCATAATTCTGTTATGATTGTGTTTTTTGTGTTTCTTTTTGTGTTTGAGCCAAGCAAAACCTTTATGATTAGTCTTGGTAATGGTTGTTTGATCGTGCTGGAAAAAGACAGAAACTTTTCGCTCACGAGATGATTTTTAATTTTTATTCAGAAACATATTTTGAGTTGATTCTTTTTTCTTCTCGTTGATATGCATTTTTCCCAGGCCGTCGTAATTTTTCAGATTTTTTGAGGTACCAGAAGTATATGAAGTATACAGATTGCTACAGACTGGTCTGTTTTTGACAGATTCTGTTTTTGTTGAGTTGGTTGCTTGTTTTGATGAAACTATCGTTAGTATCGGGGGGGGGGGGTACTAGCCATGGAAAAGTGAAAATACAGTAGCCCACTACCAATATAGATATAATTCAAGTTTGCTACAGTACCAAAAGAAGTGGTAGTTTGTTTTCTTGTGTCGATGTTATCACGAGTTTCTGTTTAAGTTTTGTGTTGTGAAGTTTTCAAGTTTTGGGTGATGTTCTCATGGACAAAGGGATAAAGAGTGTAAAGAGATCAAGCTTGGGGATGCCCAATGCATCCCAAGCCAATTCAAGGACACCAAAAAGCCTAAGCTTGGGGATGCCCCGGGAAGGCATCCCCTCTTCCGTCTTCAATCCATCGGTAACATTACTTGGAGCTATATTTTTATTCACCACATGATATGTGTTTTGCTTGGAGCATCTTGTATCTTAGGAGTATTTTCCTTTTGTTGTGTCACAATCACCCTTGGTGCACACCTTTTTGAGAGAGAGATACATGCACTCATCGTGATTTTGCTAGAATGCTCATAGTGCTGCACTTATATCTTTTGAGCTAGATACTTTTTCTCTCTGTGCTTCACTTATATCTATTGACCTAGATACTTTTTCTTATAGTGCTTCACTTACATCTTTTGAGCTAGATACTTTTTCTCTTTGTGCTTCACTTATATCTTTAGAGCACGGCGGTGCGTGATTTGGTAGTTGGCTTATGCTATGAAAGTAGTCCCAAATGTGATAGCCTCCATCTTCATGTGCATTGAGTAGAACGAGAAGTTTTGATTCCTCTCAATTAGTTTTGAGACGTGGATTTGGTAATATTAAGAGCTATGTTAGTAGGGTGTTGTGAATCTAGAAATACTTGTGTTGAAGTTAGTGATTCCCGTAGCATGCACATATGGTGAACCGCTATGTTAGGAAGTCAGAGCATAATTGATCTATTGATTGTAATCCTTTGTGTTGAGGTCGGGATCGCACGATGGTTAATACCTACCAACCCTTCCCCTCAAAGTATGTGTTTAGCACTTTGTTTCGATTGCTAATAAAAACTTTCGCAACAAATATGTGAGTTCTTCATGACTAATGTGAGTCCATGGTATAGATGCACTTTCACCTTCCACCATTGCTAGCCTCTCTAGTGCCGCGCAATTCTCGTCGGTGCACAAACCCACCATATGCCTTCCTCAAAACAGCCACCATACCTACCTACTATGGCATTTTCATAGCCATTCCGAGATATATTGACATGCAACTCCCACCGTTCCGTCTCATGACTTGTGCCGTCACTCTCATATTGCCTTTGCATGATCGTAAGATAGCTAGCGAGATGTTTCAACGTCATACACCATGCTAGATCGTTGCACATCCCGGTACACTGCTGGAGGCATTTAGAGTCATCACCATTTTGAGCTGTGAGTAAATAAAAGTGTGATGATCATCATTATTAGAGCATTGTCCCATGTGAGGAAATAAAAAAAGAGCCCAAAAACAAAAAGAAAAAAAGAGAAAAAAAGGAAATAAAGAGGCCTAAGAACCCAAATGAAAAAAAAAGAGAAACGAGAGAAAAAGAGAGAAGGGACAATGCTACTATCTTTTTCCACACTTGTGCTTCATAATAGCACCATGTTCTTCATGATTGAGAGCTTCTTGCTTTGTCACTACCATATCCTAGTGGGAATCTTCATTATATAACTTGGCTTGTATATTCCAATGATGGGCTTCCTCAAAATTGCCCTAGGTCTTCGTGAGCAAGCAAGTTGGATGCACACCCACTAGTTTTCCTTTTGAGCTTTCACATACTTATAGCTCTAGTGCATCTCTTGTATGGCAATCCCTACTCATTCACATTGATATCTATTAATGGGCATCTCCATAGCCTTTTGATACGCCGAGTCAATGTGACCATCTCCTCCTTCTCGTCTCACAACCACCACCACACTCTATTCCACCTATAGTGCTATATCCATGGCTCACGCTCATGTATTGCGTGATAGTTATAAAAAGTTTGAGAACGTAAGAGTGCGAAAACAATTACTTGGCCAATTCCGGGGTTGTGCATGATTTACATTAGTTGTGTGAGGATGATAGAGCATAGCCACACTATATGATTTTGTAGGGATAACTTTCATTGGCCTTGTAATTTTGAAAGTTCATGATTACTTTGCTAGTTTGCTTGAAGTATTATTGTTTTCATGTCAATAGCAAACTATTGTTTCGAATCATACGGATCTGAACATTCATGTCATGTGAAAGAAGTTGCAAAGGACAACTATGCTAGATAGCATTCCACATCAAAAAATTCATTCTTAATCACTTCCCTACTCGAGCACGAGCAGGAGTTAAGCTTGGGGATGCTTGATACGTCTCCAACGTATCTATAATTTTTGATGGTTTCATGCTATTATCTTGTCAAATTTGGATGTTTTGCATGCCTTTTATATATATTCTGGGACTAACTTATTAACTCAGTGCCAAGTGCTAGTTCCTGTTTTTTCCATGTTTTTGACCCCTTTCAGAGGAGATTTTGAAACAGAGTCCAAACGGAAGAAAATCCCCGAAAATATTTTTTTCGTAACGGAAGAAGATCGGGAAGCTTGGGAGCCAAGGCAGGGGAGCCTCAGGGGCCCCACAAGCCCCCACCCCGTGGCCAGGGGGTAGGCCGCGGCTCACGGGCTTGTGGGGCCCCTGGGCGCCCTCTGACCTAGGGGTTGCGCCTATATATTCCCTAAAAATCCCAAAAAAAATCAGGAGATCATCGAAAGTACTTTTCCACCGCCGGAAGCTTCTGTCTCCGCAAGATCCCATCTCGGGCATGTTTTGGTACCCTGCCGGAGGGGGGATTCGGACACGGAGGGCTTCTTCATCAACACCATGACCTCTCCGATGATCCGTGAGTAATTCACCATAGACCTACGGGTCCATAGCTAGTAACTAGATGACTTCTTGTGATAGCATGGCTTATTAGGGATGATAGACTACTGATATCAGTAAGGAATTCCTTCTTTTCCGCGAGCCCATTCGAACAGAACTCCGAGGTTAAGCGTGTTCGGCTAAGCGTGCTCGGCTTGGAGTAGTTTTAGGATGGGTGACCGACCGGGAAGTTGGTCCCGGGTGCGCATGAGTGAGGACAAAGTGCACAGAAAAGACTAGTATTGATATGTGGGGCCAGTCTAGATCCCGCCAGGAGTAACGACCGTCGACGGGTGTGTCCGGAGCGTTACAAGTTTGGTATCAGAGCCGACCCTCGCGGTTACACGGATGTTTGCGGACAGGTGTGCGGTCATGTTGTTCATGACGTTTGTGACCCATCGTGGCACACGACATGGTACATGTGCTGGACTGGATGCACACACGTTTGTACCAAGAGGGAACACTCTTGTGGCCCGACGAGGACGTCGGTTCCTCTGAGTGGTGGTGTATGTGATAGCCTGGCTTATTAGGGATGATAGACTACTCATATCAATAAGGAATTCCTTCTTTTCCTGGAGCCCATTCAAACAGAACTCCCAGGTTAAGCGTGCTCGGCTTGGAGTAGTTCTAGGATGGGTGACCTACCGGGAAGTTGGTCCCGGGTGCGCATGAGTGAGGACAAAGTGCGCATAAAAGACTAGTATTGATATGTGGGGCCAGTCTAGATCCCGCCAGCAGTAACGACCGCCGGCGGGTGTGTCCGGGGCGTTACACTTCTTCTCCCTCTTGGATCTTCAATACAAAGTTCTCCATGATCTTCATGGAGATCTATCCGATGAATTATGGATTTATAATCAGATTATCTATGAATCTTATTTGAGTTTCTTCTGATCTCTCTTATGCATGATTTCATATCCTTGTAATTCTCTTCGAGTTGTGGGTTTTGTCTGGCCAACTAGATCTATGATTCTTGCAATGGGATAAGTGCTTGGTTTTGGGTTCATACCGTGCGGTGACCTCACCCACTGACAGAAGGGGTAGCGAGGCACGCATCGTGTTCTTGCCATCAAGGGTAAAAGGATGGGGTTTTCATCATTAGTTTTAGATTATCCCTCTACATCATGTCATCTTGCTTAAGGCGTTACTCTGTTCGTCATGAACTCAATACACTAGATGCATGCTGGATAGCGGTCGATGTGTGGAGTAATAGTAGTAGATGCAGAAAGTATCGATCTACTTGTCTCGGACGTGATGCATATATGTATGATCATTGCCTTAGATATCGTCATGACTTTGCATGGTTCTATCAATTGCTCGACAGTAATTTGTTCACCCACCGTGATATTTGCTATTTTGAGGGAAGCCTCTAGTGAACACTATGGCCCCGAGGGTCTACTCCACACCATATTTTCAGCCTTACACTTTTTACTTCGTTGCACTTTCCGCCTTCAGATCTCACTTTGCAAACAATCTTGAAGGGATTGCCAACCCCTTTGAACCATTGGGTGCAAGCTTGTTTGTGTTTGCGCAGGTACTCTGGACTTGACGAGACCCTCCTTCTGGATCGATACCTTGGTTCTCAAACTAAGGGAAATACTTACTGCTCCTGTGCTGCATCACCCTTTCCTCTTCAAGGAAAAAACCAACGCAAACCACAGAAGTAAGAAGAAGAATTCCTAGCGCCAAGGAAGGACTTTTGTTGCCGTAGCAGGCGGCTCATACATGACTCGGCAGGCGACTCACACAAACGACAAAGGCCCAAGGCCCGGCGTGCACCCTAGCATCAGGCGGCTCATAGAGAGTCCAAGATGCCTGCTCACAAGAGAAGGCCTAAGAAGAGGAAAGACTCCCACAAGAAGGAAACAAGACCCGAATTAGGATTCAAGAGAGACTAATCCTATTCCTACTCCTAGTAGGACTCTACATGTAAACCTACCCCTTCCACTTATATAAGGAGGGGTAAGGTGCCCCAAGAGGGACAAGATTCACAAGTAAGATTCACAACTTAGGTCTAGACAAGACAAATCATGAGATAGACAGATTAGACACCCACGATATTCGAGGTGGCGAGTCTGGACCCTTGTAATCAAGATCATCATCTGCATCAATGAAGCACAAGCAGGACGTAGGCTTTTACCTCCATCGGAGGGGCCAAACCTGGGTAAACTCGCGTCTTTCGATTCCTACCAACCCCTCTCAAGCCGCCGCATGGTTGCGATGGCCTCACACCTAAGTCCTTGCACGAGGACATATGTCGTGACAAAACCACGACTAATGCACATGGGCAAGGGGAGGTGCAGGTGAAGCACAGCGTCGTCATAGCAAGCGCTGGCGGGGTGCAAAAGATGTAGTGCTGATGATGCCCGCGCGCGGGCCATGACGCAGCAGGGGTATGAGTCCGGCTCAGATGCGGCCGTGGTTGCAGAACAAGGTGAATCTGAGTCCACGTTGTGCCCGGCTTTGGCTAAGCAAGCGGAGCCGTTGTGTAGTCCGTATTGATTTTTGTGTTCTCTCGCATGCATTGTACTCCTTTTGATGTGACGCCTTATCAGGTAGTCCTGGAGACCTCACGTGGGTGTAGCTTCTTGATCCACACATTATTTCTTATCTCCAACAACAAAAAATAGTTCCACCGGATGAGACCGCTCTCAGGCGGCGCGGACGGACGGAGGCGAAGTAATGAGCCAGCGGGGAAAGACCGAGTCCATGTTGGCGTCAATCTCCTGGAAATTGTAGCCGGCTCCCTCCATCATGGTGGATCGGCCATGGCGAGGCGAGGCCGCCTTAAGGTGAGATTGCGTCTGTTGAGGTGAGGCAAGGCCACAACAGAGGGACTTCTTAGGGCGAATCGAGGGCGGAGGCTGCTGTTGCGGTGGCAGACCGGCTGGACGAGCTACGACAACGGAGGCGGTGGAGAGCTGTTTATGCGTCCACGTTCACTTCCGGGTTGGGGCCGTACATAACCACACACGATGCACAACTCCACGCACACGTTGAAGGAAATCCGGATGTTTGAGTCGTCGAATCCGATGTGATGATGAACTCGCCACTATTGTTGATAGAAAATGACCGCACCTCCTGCGCCCATCGCATTGTGAAATTCCTCTCGTACTCTTGCTGGTTTCTGCGACATGATCCTTTGAACGATCTTGGATATGTCCTTGAGTTGAGGCAGCGGCGGTGCACACGAGTTTCCTTTGAACTGTCGATTTAGATCAACGAACGATGAGTTTCCCATCCTAGGTTGTCCTCCATGGTTATTCTGTGTCGATTCTTCTTTGTCTGTTTACTCATGAGCTTCTCGATCCCTAAGATAGATCCCTTCTAGAACACAATTCCACCGTGCGATCCGCCCCACGGTGGGCGCCAAATTCCGTGGTTTTGTCACAGCATATGTCCTCGTGCAAGGACTTAGGTGTGAGGCCATCGCAACCATGTGGCGGCTTGAGAGGGGTTGGTCAGAATCGAGAGACACGAGTTTACCCAGGTTCGGCCCCTTCAATGGAGGTAAAATCCTACGTCCTTCTTGTGTTTCATTGATGAAGATGATGATCTCGATTACAAGGGTGCAGACTCGCCACCTCTAATCTCGTGGGTATCTAATCTGTCTATCTCATGATTTGTCTTGTCTAGACCTAAGTTGTGAATCTTACTTGTGAATCTTGTCCCTCTTCGGGCGCCTTACCCCTCCTTATATAGGTGGAAGGGGTAGGTTTACATGTAGAGTCCTACTAGGAGTAGGAATATGACTAGTCTCTCTTGAATCCTAATCCGGGTCTTGTTTCCTTCTTGAGGGAGTCTCTCCTCTTCTTGGGCCTTCTCTTGTGAGCCAGCCCTCCTGGCCTCTTTATGAGTCACCTTATGCGAGAGTGTACGCCGGGCCTTGAGCCTTCATCAATTATCTGAGTCGCCTGCGGGGTTAAATATGAGTCGCCCACCAGGTCACTGCTGAGTCGCCGGTGAGTCGCCAAGTCCTTGGCGGGTCATATTTCAAGCCGGGTACACCATGGGGTATATCCCCGACAGAATCGCTTCCTTGTCCTTATTAGAAATCATGAATTCTCCGAGGTACTTGCTCGCATAGTCACGGTGCTCTTTGCAAACTGCCAAGAAGCTCTCGTGCATATAGTATGGGTCCGCGACGCAGATATATTTGATGCTCTCCATCCTGATGAAGTAGTTCAGATACAACGCATACATGCGGATGAACTGGAAATCATGTTTGGTCATGTGGAACATGTTGTAGATGTAGTCAAATCGTAGGAGGAACTGATTTGCGGACCAGGTATTGACGTACAACTTCCCACCCGGCACGTGAGCCGCGTAAAGCGGGTATCCTGGATCTTTCACAACTAGAAGGCTTTTCTCTATGGCCAGAACATCTTCATGGAGTCTCTTTAGATCATTGTTTAGTATGTGATCTAGCGCTTTGGCAGGTAGTATCGGCTCGCCGGCGACATGGAAACGGTTCTTAGCTTCGACAGGTATTTTGTCTACCACCCGGGGTTTCAGAGGCGACTGTCTGCTTGAAGCACCTATGGCGCCTTTAGGGCTTTTCCTGGCCGGTATCTTCCTTTGCTTCTTGGCGGGCGGCGGTAGTGAGCCCACCATACCTTCCCTAACCACCACCCCCAGTGTCGTCGGGCTAAACAGTGGACGGGCCTCGGGGTTGCTGGATAGAGGCGGCATCTGGAGGCGTCTCCTGTGAGGATTGCTTGAAGAGAGACTTTTTGCATTGCGCCTTAGGACGTTCCGGCTCCGGCAAATCATGCATCATCAAGTCATCATCTCCATGCTCATAGCCTGAGTCTTCGGCATCCTGAGCCATCAATCCATCATAGGTGGTATTGAAATACTTGTTCGGGTCCTCATCATCATCCTCCATGTCATCATTAACATTTTCTTCTTCGACAACGGGGGCGACATGATCTGGCACTAATGGAGGCTCTCCCTCGCTTCGTACGCTACCATCATCCGCCAGGATAGGTGCAGGTAATTTGGTAGGTGGGGTGGTGTTCATACCTTCTTGAGAAGGTGGCGTTGGCGTGATACTGGGCTCCTCGAGACGAAGAAGAGACTTCGGCCAAGGCAAGAACCAGTTCTTGCATGCGCCAATCATCTTAGGGGTCTCGTTGTCATCGACTGGAATCGGAGGAGGCAAATCCTCGAAGCCCGCTAAGACACTGGCCACGTTAACCTTGAAGACACAATCGGGCATCTCTCGGTTGTGGAACATGCGGTCCTTCGGCTTAACGATGGTTGCCTTTCCCACAGCCACCATCTGGCCCTTGATATCGTCGAGTAGGGTGCACGGGATGTCGTCGGCCTAGGAAGGAGACATGTCTGCGACATCAAACATCTGAAAGGCAACTGAAACGGAAGACTATAAACATGCTGGTGAAAAGGGTATGATGCGTAATTACCGTGAGGGCGTCGAGCTCAGCCAGCGATGTAGGCCCGCCCAGCATGCCAGAGATAGAGGTCGGGCTGCTATGAACAGGAACGGGACCTTTTGCGGTTGCTTGGGCAGGTGTTGGTGTTGTGGTGTTCGCCGAGTTGCTCCCGACAAAACTGGGAAGGGGAAAGTCCTCCGGCCGTGCATTTGGATTGCTCTTCGACCAATTGAAAATTGTCGGAATCAAGCTGGCCACCGCATCAGTGACCAACCCACTGACTACCCCGACCAACTCTTCTTTGGTCTCAGCTTTGGTCTTATTGGCCGCAATCTCGACCTTCTCGTCGATGCTCTGCTGAGTGACGACCGACCGTCTCTTCCTTCTTTCCTATGGCTCCTCAGGGTAGCACGTCTTCCATGAGGCGCCATCTCCAACTCCGTGCACACGTCCATAGGACAGCGGCTTGTCCACCGGGACCTTTTTCAGTATGTTCAGGTCCCGGTTGAATGGGGTGTCCCACTTGGGCCTCGCCGATGACTGTGACGACTCGTCGCTTTCGGCTGCATTTTGGTGCTGCTCTTTCTGCAAAAGGAACGTGGATGGTTTACTAATGTGACAAAACTTGCAGTCAAATTGATTGGGCTAATATGATAATGTGGTAATATAACAATTACCAGAAGTCTCATGAACTCCCTCGTGTTCGGGTCCGTGTAAAACATCTTTTTGACTTTGTCCCAATTGTACCGGGCCCTGATCCAGTCATGCTCCAGCGGGTCGGTGAACTCCGCCAAGGGGTCTGGGATCCCGAGACTTTCACGTTCGGCGTTCTCCTTGGCCCATATGTGCCTCTTCCCCTCGTAACCATGGATTCCGAGGCGGTGGGGAGGCGTGTTCCTGGCCTGGAGCGCCTTCATTTTCTTCGACTTTGCCTTGACTTCTTCTTTATCGCAATTCTCCTGGAATTTTGCAAAGTCCTCTGCCGTTATTCTCAGATTATAATCATGAATCTTGGACCACGGTTCATTCTTCGCAATCGCTTTTTTCACTCAAACTTTCCAGGAGGACAAGTCGTTGGTGAACATCACCATCGCCTTGTCGTTTATCTTTGTCATGGCAACGTCGTCCCACGGCTCTTTATATTTGCCTTCATCCCGGCCGGGGAACATGAACCTATTGTGCAACTTCTTTAGGAGCATGTGCTCCATATGTGGTATCTGCTTCAACTTCTCGTTGTTGATGTTGGTTGTTTCCCTGAGGATGCATCCAAGTTGATTGCCCCAGCACTTGCGCGCTTCCTTTGGCGCCGTTGGCTCTAACTTCTTGGGGTGCATCTCCATGACCACAATTTGTCCGATGCCAAGTTCGTTTGGTCTTCGTGTCCTCTTCTTCTTTGGTGCTTTACCGGCTACGATTGTTAGGGAACGTCGCATGGGCAACAAAAAATTTCCTACGCGCACGAAGACCTATCATGGTGATGTCCATCTACGAGAGGGGATTTCCGATCTATGTACCCTTGTAGATCGCACAGCAGAAGCGTTAGTGAACGCGGTTGATGTAGTGGAACGTCCTCACGTCCCTCGATCCGCCCGGCGAACCGTCCCACGAACCGTCCCGCGATCCGTCCCACGATCTAGTGCCGAACGGACGGCACCTCCGCGTTCAGCACACGTACAGCTCGACGATGATCTCGGCCTTCTTGATCCAGCAAGAGAGACGGGGAGGTAGATGAGTTCTCCGGCAGCGTGACGGAGCTCCGGAGGTTGGTGGTGATCTAATCTCAGCAGGGCTCCGCCCGAGCTCCGTAGAAACGCGATCTAGAGGAAAACCCGTGGAGGTATGTGGTCGGGCTGCCGTGGCAAAAGTTGTCTCAAATCAGCCCTAATAGCTCCATATATATAGGAGGAGGGGAGGGGAGGCTTGCCTTGAGGCTCAAGGAGCCCCAAGGGCTGCGCCACAAAGGGAGGAGGAGTCCTCCTCCAATCCTAGTCCAACTAGGATTGGAAGGTGGAGTCCTTCTCTCCTTTCCATCCTCCTTTTTTTCTTTTCTCTTTGATTTTCTATCTATGGCGCATAGGGCCTTCTTAGGCTGTCCCACCAGCCCACTAAGGGCTGGTGCGCCACCCCTAAGGACTATGGGCTTCCCCGGGGTGGGCTGCCCCCCCCCCCCCCCCGGTGAACACCCGGAACCCATTTGTCATTCCCGGTAACTCCGAAAACCTTCCGGTAATCAAATGAGGTCATCCTATATATCAATCTTCGTTTCCGGACCATTCCGGAAACCCTCGTGACGTCCGTGATCTCATCCGGGACTCCGAACAACATTCGGTAACCAACCATATAACTCAAATACGCATAAAACAACGTCGAACCTTAAGTGTGCAGACCCTACGGGTTCGAGAACTATGTAGACATGACCCGAGTGACTCCTCGGTCAATATCCCATAGCGGGACCTGGATGCCCATATTGGATCCCACATATTCTACGAAGATCTTATCGTTTGAACCTCAGTGCCAAGGATTCATATAATCACGTATGTCATTCCCTTTGTCCTTCGGTATGTTACTTGCCCGAGGTTCGATCGTCAGTATCCGCATACCTATTTCAATCTCGTTCACCGGCAAGTCTCTTTACTCGTTCCGTAATACAAGATCTCGCAACTTACACTAAGTCATATTGCTTGCAAGGCTTGTGTGTGATGTTGTATTACCGAGTGGGCCCCGAGATACCTCTCCGTCACACGGAGTGACAAATCCCAGTCTCGATCCATACTAACTCAATGAACACCTTCAGAGATACCTGTAGAGCATATTTATAGTCACCCAGTTACGTTGCGACGTTTGATACACACAAAGCATTCCTTCGGTGTCAGTGAGTTATATGATCTCATGGTCATAGGAACAAATACTTGACACGCAGAAAACAGTAGCAACAAAATGACACGATCAACATGCTACGTCTATTAGTTTGGGTCTAGTCCATCACATGATTCTCCTAATGATGTGATCCCATTATCAAGTGACAACACTTGCCTATGCTCAGGAAACCTTGACCATCTTTGATCAACGAGCTAGTCAACTAGAGGCTTACTAGGGACAGTGTTTTGTCTATGTATCCACACATGCACTGCGTTTCCAATCAATACATTTATAGCATGGATAATAAACGATTATCATGAACAAAGAAATATAATAATAACTAATTTTTTATTGCCTCTAGGGCATATTTCCAACAGTCTCCCACTTGCACTAGAGTCAATAATCTAGTTCACATCACCATGTGATTCCAACGAATCCAACACCCATATAGTTATGGGGTCTGATCACGTCTTGCTCGTGAGAGAGGTTTTAGTCAACGGTTCTGAAACTTTCAGATCCGTGTGTTCTATTAAGCGCTTTCGATCTATCTGCATAGATCTTTGATGCTCAACGTTCAAGTAGCAAAATCCAGGTACTCCTTTGAAAACTCCTTTCAAACAACCTTGTATGTTTTACAGAAATTCTACATTACTTCTGATCCACAATATGTCAACCACATATGCTTATCAGAAATTCTATAGTGCTCCCACTCACTTCTTTGGAAATATAAGTTTCTCATAAACCTTGTACAAACCCAAAATCTTTGATCATCTCATCAAAGTGTATATTCCAACTCCGAGATGCTTGCACCAGTCCATTGAAGGATCGCTGGAGCTTGCATACTTGCTAGCATCTTTAGGATCGACAAAACCTCCTGGTTGTATCACATACAATGTTTGCTCAAGGAAACCCTCGAGGAAACAATGTTTTGACATCCTATGTGCAATATTTCATAAATAATGCAGCAACTACTAACATAATTCTAACAGACTTTCAGCATCGCTATGAGTGAGAAAGTCTCATCATAGTCAATTGTTTGATCTTGTCGGAAACATCTTTGCGACAAGTCGAGCTTTTCTTAATAGTGACTTATCACCATCATCGTCTGTCTTCCTTTTATAGATCCATCTTTACTCAATAGTCCTATGACCATCAAGTAGTTCTTCCAAAGTCTACACTTTGTTTTCATACATGGATCCTCTCTCGGATTTCATGGCTTCCAGCCATTTGTCGGAATCCGGGCCCACCATTGCTTTCTCCATAACTCGTAGGTTCACTGTTGCTCAACAACATGACCTCCAAGACAGGGTTACCGTACCACTCTGCAATAGTACGCGACCTTGTCAACCTATGAGGCTTGTAGTAACTTGATCCGATGCTCGATGATCACCATCATCAGCTTTCACTTCCATTGGAGTAGGCGCCACAGGAACAACTTCTTGCGCCCTGCTACACACTGGTTGAAGTGATGGTTCAATAACCTCATCAAGTTCTACCACCCTCCTACTCAATTCTTTCGAGAGAAACCTTTCCTCGAGAAAGGATCCGTTTCTAGAAACAAACACTTTGCTTTCGGATCTGAGATAGGAGATGTACCCAACTATTTTGGATATCCCATGAAGATGCATTTATCCGCTTTGGGTTCGAGCTTATCAGACTGAAACTTTTTCACATAAGTGTCGAAGCCCCAAACTTTCAAGAAACGACAGTTTAGATTTCTCTAAACCTCAGTCTATAATGTGTCATCTCAACGGAAATATGTGGTGCCCTATTTAAAGTGAATGCAGTTGTCTCTAATGCATAACCCATAAACGATAGTGGTAATTCGATAAGAGACATCATAGCATGCACCATACCAAATAGTGCGTGGCTATGACGTTCAGACACATCATCACACTATGATGTTCCAGGTGGCATGAACTGCGAAACAATTTCCACATTGTCTTAACTGCGTACCAAAACTCGTAACTCAGATATTCATTTCTATGATCATATCGTAGACAGTTTATCCTCTTGTTACGACGAACTTCACTCCTGAAACAGAATTGAACCTTTCAATATTTCAGACTTGTGATTCATTAAGTAAATACTCTTGTATCTGCTCAAATCGTCATTGAAGTAGGAACATAATGATATCCACTGCGTGCCTCAGCACCCATTGGACTGCATACATCAAAATGTATCACTTCCAACAAGTTACTATCTTGTTTGATCTCAATGAAAACAATGCCTTGCTCATATGGTACGATTTGCATGTCACTAGTGATTCAAAATCAAGTGAGTATAAAGATCCATCAGCATGGAGCCTCTTCATGCAATTTATACCAACATGACTCAAGCGACAGTGCCACAAGTAAGTGGTACTATCATCATTACCTCGTATCTTTTGGCACCAATATCATGAACATGTGTAACACTACGATCGAGATTCAATAAACCATTGAAGGTGATTATTCAAGCAAATAGAGTAACCATTATTCTCTTTAAATGAATAATCGTATTGCAATAAACACGATCCAATCATGTTCATGCTTAACGCAAGCACCAAATAACAATTATTTAGGTTTAACACCAATCCCGATGGTAGAGGGAGTGTGTGACGTTTGATCATATCAACCTTGGAAACACTTCCAACATGTATCGTCACCTCGCCTTTAGCTAGTCTCCGTTTATGCCGTAGCTTTCATTTCGTGTTACTAAACACTTAGCAACCGAAACGGTATCCAATACCCTCGTGCTACTAGGAGTACTAGTAAAGTACACATCAACATCATGTATATTAAATATACTTCTTTCGACTTTTGCCAGCCTTCTTATCTACCAAGTATCTAGAGTTGCTCCGCCTCGGTGACCGTTCCCCTCATAACAGAAGCACTTAGTCCCGGGCTTGGGTTTAATCTGGGGTCTCTTCATTAGTACAGCAACTACTTTGCCGTTTCATGAAGTATCCCTTCTAGCCCCTGCCTTTATCGAAACTTAGTGGTTTTACTAACCATCAACTATTGATGCTCCTTCTTGATTTCTACTTTCGCAGTGTCAAACATCGCGAATCGCTCAAGGATCATTGTATCTATCCTTGATATGTTATAGTCCATCACGAAGCTCTCACAGCTTGGTGGCAGTGACTTTGGAGAACCATCACTATCTTATCTGGAAGGTCAACTCCCACTTGATTCAAGCGATTGTCGTGCTCAGATAATCTGAGCACACGCTCAACGATTGAGATTTTCTACTTTACTTCTTGGACAAAGAATCTTGTCGGAGGTCTCATACCTCTTAACAAGGGCACAAGCATGAAATCACAATTTCATCTCTTTAGAACATCTCTTATGTTCCGTGACGTTTCAAAATGTCTTCGGCGCCTTGCTTCTAAGCCATTAAGTATTTTGCACTGAACTATCGTGTAGTCATCAGAAACGTGTATGTCGGATGTTCACAACATCTACAGACGACGCTCGAGGTGCAGCACACCGAGTGGTGCATTAAGGACATAAGCCTTCTGCGTAGTAACGAGGACAATCCTCGGTTTTACAGAACGAGTCTGCAAAGATTGCTACTATCAACTTTCAACTAAATTTTCTCTAGGAACATATAAAAACAGTAGAGCTATAGCGCAAGCTACATCGTAATTCGTAAAGACCATTAGACTATGTTCATGACAATTAGTTCAATTAATCATATTACTTAAGAACTCCCACTCAAAAAGTACATCTCTCTAGTCATTTGAGTGGTACATGATCCAAATCCACTATCTCAAGTCCGATCATCACGTAAGTCGAGAATAGTTTCAGTGGTGAGCATCTCTATGCTAATCATATCAACTATATGATTCATGCTCGACCTTTCGGTCTCATGTGTTTCGAGGCCATGTCTGCACATGCTAGGCTCGTCAAGCTTAACCCGAGTGTTCCGCGTGTGCAACTGTTTTGCACTTGTTGTATGTGAACGTTGAGTCTATCACACCCGATCATCACGTGGTGTCTCGAAACAAAGAACTGTCACAACGGTGCACAGTCGGGGAGAACACAATTTTGTCTTGAAATTTTAGTGAGAGATCACCTCATAATGCTACCATCGTTCTAAGCAAGATAAGGTGCATAAAGGATTAACATCACATGCAATTCATAAGTGACATGATATGGCCATCATCATGTGCTTCTTGATCTCCATCACCAAAGCACCGGCACGATCTTCTTGTCACCGGCGTCACACCATGATCTCCATCATCATGATCTCCATCAACGTGTCGCCATCGGGGTTGTCGTGCTACTCATGCTATTACTACTAAAGCTACGTCCTAGCAATATAGTAAACGCATCTGCAAGCACAAACGTTAGTTTAAAGACAACCCTATGGCTCCTGCCGGTTGCCGTACCATCGACGTGCAAGTCGATATTAACTATTACAACATGATCATCTCATACATCCAATATATCACATCACATCATTGGCCATATCACATCACAAGCATACCCTGCAAAAACAAGTTAGACGTCCTCTAATTGTTGTTGCATGTTTTACGTGGTGACCATGGGTATCTAGTAGGATCGCATCTTACTTACGCAAACACCACAACGGAGATATATGAATTGCTATTTAACCTCATCCAAGGACCTCCTCGGTCAAATCCGATTCAACTAAAGTTGGAGAAACCGACACTCGCCGGTCATCTTTGAGCAACGGAGTTACTCGTAGCGATGAAACCAGTCTCTCGTAAGCGTACGAGTAATGTCGGTCCGAGCCGCTTCGATCCAACAATACCGCGGAATCAAGTAAAGACTAAGGAGGGCAGCAAAACGCACATCACCACCCACAAAAACTTTTGTGTTCTACTCGAGAATACATCTACGTATGAACCTAGCTCATAATGCCACTGTTAGGGAACGTCGCATGGGAAACAAAAATTTCCTACGCGCACGAAGACCTATCATGGTGATGTCCATCTACGAGAGGGGATTTCCGATCTATGTACCCTTGTAGATCGCACAGCAGAAGCGTTAGTGAACGCGGTTGATGTAGTGGAACGTCCTCACGTCCCTCGATCCGCCCCGCGAACCGTCCCACGAACCGTCCCGCGATCCATCCCACGATCTAGTGCCGAACGGACGACACCTCCGCGTTCAGCACACGTACAGCTCGACGATAATCTCGGCCTTCTTGATCCAGCAAGAGAAACAGGGAGGTAGATGAGTTCTCCGGCAGCGTGACGGCGCTCCGGAGGTTGGTGGTGATCTAATCTCAGCAGGGCTCCGCCCGAGCTCCGCAGAAACGCGATCTAGAGGAAAAACTGTGGAGGTATGTGGTCGGGCTGCCGTGGCAAAAGTTGTCTCAAATCAGCCCTAATAGCTCCATATATATAGGAGGACGGGAGGGGAGGCTTGCCTTGAGGCTCAAGGATCCCCAAGGGCTGCGCCACCAAGGGAGGAGGAGTCCTCCTCCAATCCTAGTCCAACTAGGATTGGAAGGTGGAGTCCTTCTTTCCTTTCCCACCTCCTTTTTTTCTTTTCTCTTTGATTTTCTATCTATGGCACATAGGGCCTTCTTGGGCTGTCCCACCAGCCCACCAAGGGCTGGTGCGCCACCCCCAAGGCCTATGGGCTTCCCCGGGGTGGGCTGCCCCCCCCCCCCCCGGTGAACACCCGGAACCCATTCGTCATTCCCGGTACATTCCCGGTAACTCCGAAAACCTTCCGGTAATCAAATGAGGTCATCCTATATATCAATCTTCGTTTCCGGACCATTCCGGAAACCCTCGTGACGTCCGTGATCTCATCCGGGATTCCAAACAACATTCGGTAACCAACCATATAACTCAAATACGCATAAAACAACGTCGAACCTTAAGTGTGCAGACCCTGCGGGTTCGAGAACTATGTAGACATGACCCGAGTGACTCCTCCGTCAATATCCAATAGCGGGACCTGGATGCCCATATTGGATCCCACATATTCTACGAAGATCCTATCGTTTGAACCTCAGTGCCAAGGATTCATATAATCCCGTATGTCATTCCCTTTGTCCTTCGGTATGTTACTTGCCCGAGATTCGATCGTCAGTATCCGCATACCTATTTCAATCTCGTTCACCGGCAAGTCTCTTTACTCGTTCCGTAATACAAGATCTCGCAACTTACACTAAGTCACATTGCTTGCAAGGCTTGTGTGTGATGTTGTATTACCGAGTGGGCCCCGAGATACCTCTCCGTCACACGGAGTGACAAATCCCAGTCTCGATCCATATTAACTCAATGAACACCTTCGGAGATACCTGTAGAGCATCTTTATAGTCACCCAGTTACGTTGCGACATTTGATACACACAAAGCATTCCTCCGGTGTCAGTGAGTTATATGATCTCATGGTCATAGGAACAAATACTTGACACACAGAAAACAGTAGCAACAAAATGACACGATCAACATGCTATGTCTATTAGTTTGGGTCTAGTCCATCACATGATTCTCCTAATGTTGTGATCCGGTTATCAAGTGACAACACTTGCCTATGGTCAGGAAACCTTGACCATATTTGATCAACGAGCTAGTCAACTAGAGGCTTACTAGGGACAGTGTTTTGTCTATGTATCCACACATGCACTGTGTTTCCAATCAATACAATTATAGCATGGATAATAAACGATTATCATGAACAAAGAAATATAATAATAACTAATTTATTATTGCCTCTAGGGCATATTTCCAACAACGATAGCATCGTTGCCGGCCTCGGGGGTGGTGTCGGTGCCGGTGCCAATACGGATGCCAGTGTCGGCGTTGGTGTCGGGGTTGGGACTGATGACCCACAAGTATAGGGGATCGCAACAGTTTTCGAGGGTAGAGTATTCAACCCAAATTTATTGATTCAACACAAGGGGAAGCCAAAGAATATTCTCAAGTATTGGCAGTTGAGTTGTCAATTCAACCACACCTGAAAGACTTAGTATCTGCAGAAAAGTATCAGTAGCAAAGTAGTATGATAGCAACAGTAGCAACGGTAACCAGTAGCAGCAAAGTGACAGTAGTAGCGACAGAGTAACAGTAGCAAGGACCAGTAGGAAAAACTCGTAGGCATTGGATCGGTGATGGATGATTATGCCGGGTGCTATTCATCATGCAACAGTTATAACACGGAGAGATATGTAACTAGCTCCTGTTCATTGATGTAATATAGGCATGTATTCCGTATGTAGTCATACGTGCTTAGGGAAAAGAACTTGCATGACATCTATTGTCCATCCCTCCCGTGGCAGCGGGGTCCTAATGGAAACTACGGGATATTAAGGTTCTCCTTTTAATAAAGAACTGGACCAACGCATTAACACTTGGTGAATACATGAACTCCTCATACTATGATCATCTCCGGGAGTGGTTCCGGCTATTGTCACTCCGGGGTTGTCGGGTCATAACACATAGTAGGTGACTACAACTTGCAAGATAGCATCAAGAACACACATATATTGGCGAGAACATAATAGGTTCAGATCTGAAATCATGGCACTCGGGCCCTAGTGAAAAGCATTAAGCATGGCAAAGTAGTAGCAACATCAATCTCAGAACATAGTGGATACTAGGGATCAATCCCCATCAAAACTAACTCGATTACATGATAGATCTCATCCAACCCATCACCGTCCAGCAAGCCTACGATGAGATTACTCACGAACGGTGAAGAGTATCATGGAATTGGCGATGAAGGAAGGTTGGTGATGACAATGGCGACGATCTCCCCTCTCCGGAGCCCAGAACGGACTCCAGATCTGCCCTCCAGAGGAAGAACAGGTGCTGGCGGCGCCTCCGTATCGTAAAACGCGATGAACTCTTCTCCTTGATTTTTTCGGACGAAAGGGACTAAATAGAGCTGAGATTGGAGACGTTGGAGCAACATGGGCCCCACAAGCCTGCCAGGCCCGGCCAGGGGGGCCCGCGCCTGCTGGGCTTGTGGGCTCTCAGCTCCACCCCTCCGGTTGATTCTTGCGCCAGTATTTTTTATATATTCCACAAAAAATCCCCGTAAATTTCCAGGTCATTCCGAGAACTTTTACTTCTACGCAAAAACAACACCATGGCATTTCTGCTGAAAACAGCTTTAGTCCAGGTTAGTTACATTCAAATCATGCAAATTAGAGACCAAAACAAGGGCAAAAGAGTTTGGAAAAGTAGATACGACGAAGACGTATCAGGGACCACTGTTGCCACCATGCAACCCCATCTGGTGTTCGTCCAGGTAATCGAAATAGTGATTTGCTGCCTCGATGGGGTGTGCGGGGCGAGCAGAACCACCTACGACTTCGGCGTCGGTAGACATGTTTCCTATGCAAAAATTGTAAATAAAAGATATAGTGAAGAGAAAAAAGTGGCCTATATTTGGTTGGAATGTTGATTCATTCCCCTTCCGGGAAATCCCGGGTACTCCATATGTCCTAGTTTCGAGCACAAGTCATGACGAAAATTTCGGCATGACCTTTGCTAAAAAGTGGACATATGGAGCGCCTGAAATTTGCCGGAACGGAAATGAATCAACATTCCGGCAAAACATAGGCCACTCGAATATGACATGGCAACATCATATGACAAATTAACCAAATATGAGTAGGCTATCTCAAGAGAACATGACAACATCATATGACAAATTAACCAAGTTCATATAACATATGACTGTTTTTTATAGCTAATTTATAGGGAGAGACGTTTTGGTGGTCGCGCACCATGGAGGCCGAAATATGGGTCGTGTGTAATAGCGTTCTGATGTGTGCTGTTTAGTTTTCATTTATTTATATGCACTCCATTAAATGCAAATACATCAGTGCCATGGCTCGAGTGATGTATTTATACATGGACATACAACCCGGTGGCATGTCTATTCACTTGCCTACCAACCGGGATAGTTTGAACATCGCGTAGGTAGGAGCGGGCTGGTGGGTAATTAATAATCTGTAGATAAGTTTGTATGTTCGCTGCAGATAGCTTTGCAATTACTTCGACATAGTGAGCAAGTTTCCCTGCCTCACCAGACCATTCATCACCTTGCGGCGGCAGCTGGGCGTGTGACAGTTCGCCATGGATGGGCTTGAGTTCTTAGTTGAGGAAGATGAATCGGGTTTAGTTTAACTTTTTATGTTTGGAAATCTTTCAGCCCTTGTTTCTGAATCATATTGTCATCAGATTCGTCTAAATCCATAAAATACACTAAATTGTGGTATTTCTGTGAGCAGTTGTCTCCTAGTTTAACCCTTTGTGTTTGCAAAATATTTCCACTTATTTTGGCGAATCAGGTTGTCGTTATTGTTTTTTGAATACTGTGATCTGCATTTTCTCACACAAAAACTATTGTTCGCATCTTCAGTTTGCACGCCAAATTTTTTGCCACTAATGTTGGTGTCAGTGCCAGCTTCTCCGCAATTTGGACACATGATGAACGGCAGATGACACAAGTCCCTGGATCGGACCAATTGAGAAAGACGCCATGAATGGAGCTGGGTTTGAGTTGACAATGGTTGTGGCTGTTATAGATAGGGTCTGTGGTATAAATAGAAGAACTGCCATTGGCAACGGCATGATTCTA
This sequence comes from Hordeum vulgare subsp. vulgare, assembly GCF_904849725.1. Lineage (NCBI taxonomy): Eukaryota > Viridiplantae > Streptophyta > Magnoliopsida > Poales > Poaceae > Hordeum > Hordeum vulgare. Next base: position 562,574,835 of record NC_058524.1, on the reverse strand, counting down.
CCAACGATCGACTAAAATGGCTCTCTGCTTCTCACATGTAGGAACATGACGCCTAAGTCAATCCCATGTACTTTCCCGTGACCCCTTCCCTTTAAACTGTGCGGGCCCTCCTATTCTGATTCGTCTACATGAGTTGTCATCTCGTTATTTACTGGTAATACAGGATATTAAAAAGGGTGCAATGCTGAAATACAGCAGCGGGCTGACTGCATGGCACTCATCAAGACAACGGCAGAGGGCATAGATTTCGGCCTCCATGGTGCGCGGCCACCAAACGGCATTTTCGTAATTTATATACCTACAAAAACTAATTAGCTCATGTTTTTTATAAATTGTAGCTACTGTTTTTTATACCTAAACTAAATTTCCCTAAACTAAATTGCACTAAACTAAACTTCCTAAAATAAATTGCCCTAAACAAAATCACCCTAAACTAAATTGCACTAAACTAAATTTGCTAAATGTACCTAAACTAAGTTGCCCTAAAGTAATTTGCCCTAAACAAAATCGCCCTAAACTAAATTGCACTAAACTAAATTTTCTAAATATACCTAAACTAAATTGTTCTCTCTCTGCTACATCTCCTAGCTAGGGTTCATACATCCAACACTTAGCTAGGCTAAATTAAAATTAGAGAGAGAGAGCAAAGAGAGAGAGAGAGCGGAGAGAGAGAGAGGAGGGCAGGGGAGAAGAGAAAGAGAGGCTTACGGGGCAGGCGGCGGAGAGGGGCAGCGACGTCGAGGTCGAGGGCGGCGGGCGCAGGGGCGACGGCGGGCGAGATCGAGGGCGGGCGCATGCGCGACGGTGGGCGAGGTCGAGGGCGTCGACGGCGAGCGCAGGGGCGAGGTGGAGATGGGGGCAAATGAGACTTGGTTAAATTTTGAGCCCGCGCGGCGGGGGGTTAACTCAAATAGCGGTAGCGCTGGTTTTGAACCAGCGCTACTGCTATCATTTCGAATTATTATTTTTTTAATTGTAAAATACAAGTAGCAGTAGCGCTGGTTTAGGAGCTAGCGCTCTAGTAACTTAGCTATAGCGCTGGTTTTGGTTCCCTAAACGAGCGCTACTTCTATCTTTTCCATCTTTTCTTTTTATTATTTTCCTTTTCTAGTTTTTTGTTTTCTTTTTTTTCATTATTTTTCTTTTCTTTTCTGTTTACTTTTCTTTTTCTTTCATACTGCTTTCTCCCTTTTGTTTTTGTTTTTTTGTTTTTCTCCTGACGACGGCGTCTCCCTCTCCCCCAATGCGCGAATATCACCGGAACCATGCATGTGGTGGTAACATATCATTTGACCGATAACGGTTACTTAAGTGCGTACACAAAATAGATACATATATATAAATTTAGGTTTCTGATCAGCTGCATTGACGACGTTTCACATTGAGCTTCTTCGCTTTCTTGTTCGTTTTCGAGTAATTGAGCCCCTCCTTGTGACTTTTCCGGAGCCAAGGAGATGATCTTTCTTATGTAATGTAGTCTTGATTCTTCTTTTCACATATGCTTCATCGTCATCATCATCTTCCCTCATCGGGTTGCCGTATTGGTCGTAGTATTCCTCGTTGGCGACTCCATACATTCCGACGATGCTCCTTTTGTATCTCCTCACGACAACGCGGCTGGGATTTGCCGGGTCGGTATGAAGAAGCATTGTGCCACGTGCTTAGCGTGTACCCATGACTCATTTTTGGCGATGATGTTAATGTTCACGAGAGTGCTCTTCGCGTCGGGTATAGACATGGTGGTGAAATACTTGTTTTCTCTTACGACATCCTTGGCCCATCTGACATGGAACATCGTCGCATCATGCATTCCAGCATAGTCAAGCTCCCAGATCTCTTCGACCCTTCCGTAGAATCTTTCAGTTGTATCGTTGGCGTCGGTCACACATTGAATTGTCACCCCGGAGTTCTGGTAATCAATGTCCATGTCTTTGGCCTCTGTGTAGAACGTGTACCCATTGATATCGTAGGATTGATAGGTCGCGAGTGGCGCATGGCCATGTGCTAAGGCGTGTATGAGCAATCCGTCCGAACTTCCCTCTTCCGGGGGATTTTCAAGAACTTGCTCTTTGAACCAACGCAAGAAAGTAGCGTTGTGCTCTACAGTAACTTCGTCGTCCGTCTTGAGCATCCCCTTATCACGGTACTTCTGTGCGACGCTTTCCTTGTGTCGTGCCACATAATCATCTACCACATCTAGGTGTTGTAGCACTACTAAGTTAGCCCTGTCAAAGTAGTTCCGTCGATCCGAGTAGTCCACGCGCAATTCCCTCCGGCCGTTGTTGTGACCATCTCCTTCGAGCTTCCCATCGTGCTTCTTGACGGGAAAACCAACAACAGGGTCTCCGACGCTTATATAATTCTCGCAAAAGGAGACGCACTCATGCGTCAGATATCCCTGGACGATGCTCCCTTTGGGACAGGACTTGTTACGAAAAAATCCTTTGATGACCCCATTCATCCTCTCGAACGGCATCATGCTGTGAAGGAATGTCGGCCCGAGGTCGATGATTTCGTCCACGATGTGGACACACAGATGCACTATGACGTCAAAGAACACGGGCGGGAAGTACATCTCAAGGTCACATAGTATGACAACGATCTCTTCCTGTAGCCTCCGGAGCTGCTTCACACTTATGGAGTTTCGAGAGATAACGTCGAAGAAGTTGCAGAGACCAGTAAGCGTGTCACGGACGTGCTTGTCCATTATCCCTCTAATGGCAACCGGGAGTATTTGCGTCATCATCACGTGACATTCATGAGACTTCATCCTGCTGAACCTTGGCTTATTGGGGTCTAGAAATCTGCTTATCTTCCCACAGTAGCCGAAACTGACTTGATTCCCATACGGCACTTGATGAATTGATCGACCTCCTTCGCACTTAAGGTGAAGCAAGAAGGGGGGCAATAATTCTCCTCCTTCTTGTTGACTTTTCTGCCCCTTTCCCCCTCCTCTGTATCCATCTCCGTCTCCTCCATCAACTTTTTATGGTGGAGGTATTTCCTGATCTTCAAATCTTCCAAGTCTTTCCTTGCCTTCGGCCCATCCTTGGTCTTCTCCGGCATGTTCATCAGTGTGCCAAGCAAGCTCTCGAGGACATTCTTCATGGTATGAATTTGATCAAGGCAATGAGGCGTGTCGTGATTGGGCCAGTACTCCAAGTCCCAGAAAACAGACCTCGTTTTCCATACCTTCAGCAGCGGCTCTGGCGCCTTTTTGATCTTTCCCGGCGCGGGGCATTGTTCCCAGTTTTTCAACAACTCGTCGATTTTGGCGCCACTCCTCTTACGTGGAGGTCCTCGAAGCTCAGCCAACCCATTGAATAGATCTCCACGCTTTCTCCATGGGTCATCCTTCTCGAGCCATCTATGATGCCCCATGTACATGATTTTCCCAGACCCGCCATCTTTCGTTGACGTAAACTGCTGAGACGTTGTATCATCCATGCACCTCGTGCATTCGCAGTACCCGTGGCACACCTGGCCTGAGGTGTACCCGTAACCGAGATAGTCATGCACCGTCGTCATCAGTGCAGCTATCATATGGAAATACTCTCCTTTGCTCGCTTCAAATGGCCTGAGGTGTAGATACTTCAAATGCTCATCGAGGCTTTTGTCTGTCCATTTGTTTTTGGCCTTCGTCTTTAGAAGTTCGAGCGTGAAACTCAAGAGGGCCACCTCGGGATCGCAACCTTCATACAATGGAGTCCTCGAGTCCACTTCAAGTTGAGCCAGCTTGGCCTCCTCTCTACAAGCAGCTCTCTCGCTAGCCGTACTCTTGCGAAGGAGGTCCTGAACATGAGGGTCTTGCACGACTGCACTTACTAGCGTCGAAGACTGCGGCGTGACCACCGCCTCTTCTCTGCCATGTCCAGACTCTTCTTCGTCGTGTCCGTAATCTTCTCTGCCGCCGTCATTTCGTGACTCTTCCTCGCCGCCATGTCCGACACCATCATCTTCGTGTCGATCAGTCATCTCTTCGTCTAGCCCCATGTCGTTATTCCCTACCATTTGGATGTCCTCATCATCATCATCTTCTTCACTTATCCACTGAGTATAGCCATCCATGAAACCATTCATCAGCAGGTGCGCCTTCAAAGTGCCACGATCAAAAGGGTCCAAAAGGACTCCTTCCTTGCATCTTGCACACGAACATCTAATCCTAGTCCGATTATTTGCATACATGTCCATCACCACGGATTGCATGTACCTCTCCACCTTCCATCCACTCACCTTCATGACCGACTGCATGGTATAACAAGAAAAAGGGTTATAAAATAAATAATGCATGCATGCTTCAAAGTCCTATAAAATTTTGGCATGACCTTGCCTAAAAACAGGACATATTGAGTTTGCTCGAAATTCACCGAAACGGAAATAAATCGACATTTCGGCAAAACATAAGCAACTCGAGGTCATGTCACACTCGCACAAATCTCTCCACACACACACACACACACACACACACACACACACACATATATATATATGTATATATATATATATATATATATATATGTATGTATGTATGTATGTATGTATGTATATATCCCAAACACACATATTCTCATTCACACACATATTCGCATTCTTTAAATGAACAACTTTTTTTACTCACTTATATATCTTCCGAGAGAGACCGATCGAGAGAGATGATGAGAGAGACCAATCGAAAGAGCACGCATGGATGGCTAAATAGCTAGCTAGATCTAGTTTTTGGGGAGGAGAGCTGAATCTAGCTATCTAATTAATGGAGAGGGAGTTATGGTGGAGGGGGCATTAATGGGGAGAGGAAGAGAGGTAGGACAAAGAGAGATGTGAGAGAGGCCATTGAAGGAGAGTTATGGTGGAGGGGGACATTAATGAGGAGAGAAGAGAGGTAGGAGGAAGAGAGAAGAAGAGCAACAATCGTGTGGAGAGTGGAGAGGGGAAAGGAGGGGGAGAGAGGTCAAAGTGGGGGAGAGGAGGGGGAGGGGGTAAAAAGGTGGTACCAGCCGCAACTAGCAGTAGCGCTGCTGCTATGCTATTAGTAGTAGCGCTTGTCACATGCGAGCGCTACTACAAAGTGAGGCCCACCAGCAGCAGCGGTGCTGCAAAACAAAGCGCTACCGCTAAACACTTAGCAGTAGCGCTGGATTTTGGGCAACGCTGCTACTACAACTACCGTCGATGGCATCGTCTGGTCCCACATAGTAGTAGCGCGTTTTTGATAAGCAGCGCTACTGCTAAGGTGTTAGTAGTAGCGCTTAACTGGATCAGCGCTACTGCTAATTAGCAGCAGCGTTTTCTTTTTTCAGCGCTACTACTCAGGTCCTGCCTATAAGCATTTCCCTAGTAGTGCCTAGAAGTTATTGATATGGTTAGATGTTATCTTAGCTACTCTCTTGTGTTTGGCTATACTTGCATAGAAGGTATAATTATAGTGTATGTTATTTGTTCAAGCACACCATCATAGGTTCTACCACACGATAAATTATCAAAGCAATGAATGCTAACTCGATGGATCTTAATGAAACTCTCGTGCTTCTTCGAGAACATCATGATCCTAATACGTGAAACCACTGGTTTGTCCTTGACATAGTTCAGTATTGAGCCACTTATTGCACCGTTACACTTATGTTATTATTTACTTTCTTGCAATTAATCTTGTTTCTAAACCACATAAGGCTGCTTATAGTGTGGAGTAACATATGGTAGTATCATGCATATGTTACTATTGTATGATACTACCTTCATAGTGCATAGTATCATAAACTAGTATCATAGGTGACCTCATTTATTGACATGCATGACATATAGTAGCATAGCATTTAACATGATACAGTATCTACCTATGTTACTATAACCCTCTCTCTCTTCTTTAATTACTTGCCACATCACCATGTCTGCTAGTTCTAAGACTATGTTACTAGCTATGATACCCCCATTGTGGCCAGCCTTGCTTTCAAACAAACCATTAAATAGTCTTCGCAGCCTTACAGTTAACTCTTAATAGTTTCCATCAATCAATTTATTTTATTTCTTGTTGGGTTCGAAAGGCCATGGAATGATAATTATGATAATTGTCATAAGTTAAGAGTAGAAAAAATAAAATGTTAAAATTTATAAAGACATAAGAAAATTGGCAAAAGCTAAAGCGACAAAAATAAAATTCCCCCTTTAAGTTGCCACACCGAAAGGGGCAGCCCCAAATACCGCAAAGGGAAGAAAGTCCAAGGTTGAGGTGGCCGTATCTAATTGAGACAACCGAGCTCTTGTTGAAATTGGCGGCGAGGTCCGTGACGTCTTCGAAGTATTTTAAGATTTTCGGGAGCTTATCAATATCTATTTTGATGAGTGCGTATTGTAGAATAGCTGTAGTTTTCGTAATCCGAGGTTGTGTCATGGCATACGTTATTTCTTGCGGTAATACAAATTGCGCAGCCTCTCCTCGCACAGTCACACGGTGAAGTCACGACTGTCTGAGCCTTTTATTAACACTTTATTTTTCTTTTATATAAAGTTGAGGAGCACTGGGAGTTCAAAAAAAGGGTGAGGAGGATTGGATAGATTTCTAGCCGCCCTCGCACAGTCGCAGGTAAAGAACCTCGCAACGACTCTCTGTCTGAAAATGATGGAAGCTGTTTTTCCGCCATACGCGACACTAGTTCTAACCGCACGCTAGAGCGACAGACTATTAATTAACTCACTAAACGAAAATCCAACTGAATGCACTCATGCGAGCATGAGGATCTGAGTCCCAGCAGTCGCAGTTCCATCCTCCACCTTGAGATCTACCTCGTATAAATCTGACTCGTAAAGCTCGTTTATAGTTCGTACAAAAACGGTTTTACGGACGGACGCGGACATGTACAAAAACGGTTGTACAGAGTCAGACCTCGTAAAAAGAACCTAAAAAGGATATTTGCAGAAGATGCTTTTTTACGGATCGGTTATGCGGGGTCTGCTCGGACGCCGCCGCGTCGACCCGTAAACCGAAAACCCTCAATAAACTAATTTAACAGCGATTCCGACAAATAAGTTCAAATTCAAATAATAAAACATAGTTCGCGCGTAAATAAAAGCATAGTTTTATGGGACAAACGCAAAAGGACTTCCTGCAAAAGTGACGACCACGTCGGTCATCATCTTGGTCGCTCTTCACTCCGCATCATCTAGGTCATCGTCGCACCTGAATCCATCGTCGGCACTTGTTCCAACTTCAGCACCGAAATCATCAGTGATATTGGTTCCAATTCCCGATGAGAAAACATCGCCATCACTGTAACGTGCAAGCATCCTCCTCTTCAAGATGTATCTCCTTGTTATATCATGACATTCTTTGCTGATGTCGTCCATGTCATTGCGGTTCAATGTCATGACATCTCGCCTGGGCGGAGGGAGTGGACGAAGGCGCGTGATTGCCGCTCTGCACGACAATGTTGTCATGTCGCTTGCGGGCAGGCGCATTGGTGTCTTGGGCGACGACGGGGGCGACATGGCCAGCGACGAGATCCGTCGGAGGGGATTGCGCGTGCGCGACCTCCACGTTGACGTGGGACGGGTGGGAGGCTTCCATGGTGGCGAAGAATGGCAGGGAAAGTGGACTGGAGCGCGCGGTGGCAGGGCAATGGCTACCGAAAAGGGGGGAGTGGGGAACTGTAGTGCGGAAATTTTCCTCGCGCCAAATCTCGTTGCGGATAGGGGGAAGAGCTCGGGTCAGCCTCCCACCCCACCCCGTGAATGTGAAGGCTGAGGGCGAACTTTTGTCACGGACTTCAAAAATTTTACGGATCGGACGCGTTTGCGGAGTCTGGTCGGGCAGCATTTTTCGTGTCGACCCGTATTTTAACAGTTACTTTACGAGTCGGAGCATTATACGGGATCTACTAGAGATGCTCTGAGGTTGTTCTCAATGAAGGGAGCTCGACACCACGGTCGCCCGCGCACAAATGAAGGAAGTATTCAGACACACAAATTCAACTTTCACTGTACTTTATAATACAATCATTTACTTCATAGTGATAAATTCATAAAAAAAAACTAAAAGCAATTTTGCACACAGTAACACCCAAAAAATCAAGATTTATGAACAAGAAAGTTTTGAACACAGATATAAGTTTTGAATATATAGATATAGCATTATCAATTTTGTGTACTATAATTAACAAATTATTATATTAGTTCTTGTTCAAACCTTAAATTTCGCACAACTATTACGAAGTAACCCATCAATTTAAATTTTTATCACTTATTACAGTTTTTTGTTGGTAAGAAAATATTTTACCATCATCATCCAACTGAAGGAAACCTGTTTCACAAAGTCAGAAAAAAGAGAGAAATGAACTTCAAAGAATTCAAGGGGAAAATTGATTACAGCAGCTCAAAAGAAGTCATAAGAAACAAAATCCAAATCAAATTTCAGTTCATTAGTTACCTTAAAAAATCATTTTGTTATCAACGATCCAAAGCGGATTACATATCTTCTCTTTTTAGAATAGTAGCAACTGTAGCAGAGTCGTGATGTTGCCAACCTCCATAAGACATATGAAGTTGCTGGTGCGCATTGGGAGCTTTTTGGAGCGGGCGGAGGCTGCTCTAGAAAAGTTCTCTCTTGTGTCTGATGTGTTGCATTCAACAGGCTTGCAGAGCTCTATGGTTGTTTCTCCCCTCGAGCTGTGGACAACCCGCCATCGTCGTCTACCTTGCCTATTGTGTCGTCTACCGCTGAGGGTGAGACCATTGCCGAGGTCGTGCCTCGGGTGATCCAGGTGATGCCTGAGATTGAAGTGTTATGTGCGAGTTCTAATCCGTCTCTATCAGTGGAGCGAACCATGGTGGGCATGCAGGCAATCATGTGAGGGACATGATTCAAGCTTGTCATGTGAGTCGCATGCTGTGAACTCGTGTGGGTGCTCATATGTGACTTCGGCACCCGCTCCACCGCCGCAGGTGCATAAATCTAGTTCTCTTTGCGAAAGAGCTTGTTGATTTGTTCGCCAGCGTGTAGGCTATTAGCCCTGGATCTGGAAGGGTGATTGCTTGCCTCTTGACGGGAACAACATTCAACGGCAAATGCAAGGAGGCAAGTGATTGTCCTCACGGCATAGTGAAGAAGTCACTAAGGTGTAAAGGGTAAGAAGAGTGGCATCATAGGTAAGGCGCGCACAGCTGCTTAATGAATGGCTCTCGGTTCCTCGGCTCGTCCTCACAATTTGATCGTCATTGTGGTTTTGGTGTGGTCCAGTATCTTCTGTTGTGATGTTTGTGTTGTACAAGCATCGGGAGTTATTGATGTTGTGTGGTGGGATGGTTTGGTAGGTTTCATGTGTGCTCGTGAGATCTCAGGATTTGTGACTAGTCCAATCATGGCTCAATTGTATCAGTTTTAGCTCGTTTTTTGTAAATTACTCGACTTTTTTTCTTTTTAATTAATTGATGAGGCAGTTTTTTTTTGCCTTTGTTTCAAAAAAAATGTCTAGAACGGAGTTGCCATGGAAGCGTTGATTTAAGCTAACACCAGTTATTTTGTAATTTATTCACTAATTTTGTATTAGTTATTGCTTAATTGCACAGATGACATCAGTAATGCATGGCTGACACCATAGGAATTTATTTCTAGCTTCACCCCTCATAATATTTTGGAGATTGTGGAGGCTCTGTGCAAACACAAAGTCGCCATTATGTTGCATCAATATGTTCCCCGCAAGTAGGACCCATTTTTCATTGGGTCATATGTTCTTTCTAGTATATTTACAACAATTTAGATCAAACATTGAGTATAATTCAACAAATATTATTAGAAATCATTTTGAATAAAACAAATAATTCAAATTAACAAATAATCCAAATGCATAAATAATCCGAATGAATAAATTGTCCAAGTAAACATATGAGATCTAGAAATGAGCAGGGTCCGGGACAATTGAAAATCTTGATTGAAGCATTCTAGATGCCCTTTCCATATCTTTCCTATGAGCTTGTTGCGCCTTGGAAATTTTTTTATGTTCCTGCTCTTGGGATTAGAATTTGTCTTCACAAATGTTGACTGCGATAGATAGTTGCCATCAACTACGTAGTATCCTTGGGTATAGTGGCCATTCACTGTGAAATTGCAAGGTGGAGAAGTACCAACAGCTAGCCATGCAAACATATGAGATCTCCGCAAGACATTGATGGTACTATGAGATCTAGGCAACCCAAAGTAGCAATGTAGATCCACGGATCTTCGGAGGCAACATCTTCCAAAACTAGGGTTCGATCCTTGCAACGCCCGGTTAATTGACAATGCCAAGTTGCAGGGTAATACCTACGCTCCAGTGCATACAGTCAACACTCCCTAGCACCACAAGCCAGCCTTCTGCTCCTCGCCATGTCCACCGGATTGGGTGCATGCAGATATTGCGGTCCATGAATACGCACCACATTTTAGGTGAACACTTTCTTGCACTTAATTCTTGTATCTTTGGCCATTTAGAAAGTGTCATCCCATGAATCTGCAAGAGAGCAACGTGCAATCCTCCTAAGACCGGTTGTAATGGAGAGTATCATATACTAGTATCATGCATGGTACTAGTGTATGATACTACATCCATACATAGTATCATAAGTTAGTATTATAGGATAATTCATTTATTGTCATATATGACACATAGTAACATATCATTTAATATGATATAGTATCATGATATGATACTCAATCATATATTTTTATATTTTTTTTTATGTCACCTTATTAAAATTATCTAATTGATATGTATGATACTATCATTATAACCTAAGTGTCGTGGTCATCTTCTTAAAATGGGGAGAACCTAAGAGACCACTGGCATTTAATTTCTCTGTTGTTAAAAAGAAATGTTCATTGGCGTGCATGTCGTTGCAAATTTGATGGAACGGTCGTTTGATCATGCGGAAGTGTGTCACCAGAACATGTACCATGCGAAATTACAACCCGACACAAAGTAATCAAGCATGCGCCGCTCATGCCCTTCGATTAGGCTGGTTGTAACGGGAGTATCATATACTAGTATCATGCATATGATACTAGTGTATGATACTACATTCGTAATGCATAGTATCACGTGCTAGTATCATAGAACGATTCATTTATTGTAATGCATGACATATAGTAGCACAACATTTAGGCCGTGTTTCTTTAAAAAGTCCTAGGATTTTTTTAGTCCCAACTAAAAAGTTTTTAGTTTCTATCCGTTTCTTTCCAAGGACTAAACATGGACTAGAGGTCATTAAATGACATGCAAAAAGACCATGTTACCCTTAGTAATATACTAGAAGTTATTAAATGACATGCTAAAAATAGGGGCACCGTTGAAAAAAGTGACAAAAAGTCTCTCTCATAGGGACTTCTTCCTTTAGTCCCAAATACCCTCTTTTAGTCCCTAAAAGTCCCTCATGTTTCTTTCACATGGGACTAAAAGGGAGTTTTTTTAGTCCCTACACCAAAAAGTCCCTAAAAAGAAACACCCCCTTAATATGATACGATATCATAATATGATACTCAACCCTCTCTTTCTTTATTTAATTTCATGCCACCACATCAAATATGCCTACTTGGCATGCATGATACTACTTATGATACTCCCATTACAACTACTTAAGATACTCCCATTACAACCAGCGTTACGCTCAGATGAAATATCGCACGACCAACCTAAGCTTCCGGAGGTTTTTCTTTTCTCCCGCACTATAAAAGCACTCGGCATTCTTCAGGACCCACGAGACGCGTACGGGCAGATCGGATCTCACCCCCCGCGTCGCCTCGCTCGGGCGGGATGAAACCTAGCCGCCGGAGGCTCTCCCTCCTTCCCTCTCTCCGCTGACACCGAAGGACGCCCCCGACCTATAACGCGGGGACCGACGGCGGTGGGGGGAGCCTCCTCTCTCCTGCGTCATGGGGATGGTGCGGTGCCCCATAGCATGAGGAGACGCGGTCGATCTGGCTTTGCGTCGGGCAGCGGCGTTGGTTGCATCCGGCGGTGGCTATCAGATTTACGGCGACGAGTCATTTGGGCCTGGATCGGCGACGGCGGCAATGACGGCCTGGTGGACGGGTCGGCGCCATGTATGCTAGCCTTTGGACAAATCTGATCTGGCCGATGCGGCATGCTACGCGGCGACTAAAATTGTTGGCCACACGTGTGCACGATGCTTGATGGAGATTCGTCGAGCGGATCCGGGTGAAAACCTCGTTCTCGGCTTGTTGCAAGACCAGCAATGACGACACTCTTTTATGTCGTTACCTTTTTGAAGGCATCGCCATGGAGAAGCTCCAGACCTCTATCGGCTACCTTCGGGGAAACCCTAAATTAGTAGATTGGATGACGGCGGCACTCTGGTGTCCTTTCCTCCTTGGGTGTCATTTTTGGAGGTGTACACGGACTCGGGGGACCAGTGTCCGACTTCTTTGGTGGAGCGGTGCTTCATCGTACACATTAATGACGGCGGATCTCGACAGCGTGACGCAGTGGAGACTCGACGTTCGATGCGTGGTGATGAACTTGCGTAGAAGGACGTTGTTTGGCGTCATGGTGATGTCGATGGCAGAGAGGCCTGGCAAGGACGGTGCTTTAGGTTCTTCTCTGAACATAGATTGGTGGAAGACGGCGACGATGATACATGAGATTGCTCGGACCGATTTGTACCCCAAACCCATTATGTGGCTTGGTTTGGGCCTCCGGCTTTAGAGTATAGGCTTTCATGCGATGTCTGTTTGGTATTAGGTCCGCACTATCGGCATCCCTTCATCAAGTGAACAGAAATAGTGACAATTGTTGGTAAGATGGTGGTTTCAGACTACCTGATGTACTATTTTGTAAGATCTTTATGAATAATCAATAAAATAGTTGCATGCATCGTTCATATAATCCTCCTTTTAAAAAAATTATCCAACAAGTGTCAATATCACCATGTTTTCTTAGGCATCCATGATTTCATTCTGACTTGTACATCGAGAATGCGACAATAAACCATAAAAACATAGTGCCGAAGAAAACAATACACATAATCATATAATTATACATGATTATAATGATAGTTATTATCCGACGACAATATAATTACCGTCGTACCTCTGATTGGTTCACTCGCTTGTCAACACAACTTTTGGCGGGCGCGCGACTTCATATTTGGATGTTGGGCGGGATGGCTCATCTAAATATTGACACGGGGGACATTTAAGGATGCACGCTCTTCGTCCCCCACCCACATTCTTGTGTTGTCTTTCTATCATACAACCTCCAAAGCCCGAACCCCGTGAATTGACCCATGTCACCTTAGCTAAGTCGTTTCCTGGTCCTTCTACACTTCGCCGCAGCCCCGCACCTTCTTTTCGTTGCCAGGCCCATTACACCACCCCTTTTGTTGCGCGACCTCGAACACCCGGATGTAAAAATTTCCAACATTTTCTTATAGATTCAGTTTACAGCTCATAGATTTGTGCACATGAAATATGATGCATATTTATGTGTAGATGATTCAGATGATGGAGGTTATTATACGGATCATCATCTGAGCCGATAACATGGGCCAATTGTCGCTACAAGATGTGTACAACTTGGTCAAGAAAATAACACAGTCGTACCTCTTGGCAGCTGGGTTGCTCGCCTACTGTCGGCGCCACTGTAGTTTTACCCGTCTGTTGTGGCCTTAGGCCAAGGGGCGTGGTGGATCTCGGTCCTTGCCAGTCGGGGGAGGGGGAGGGGGGCTCCAGCTTTGTTTTTAGGTGTCTTTTGTCTGTTTAGCGTTTGTGTCCTTAGAAAGGCGAGACGACGTTAGCTCCCTAAAGATGGATATTATCCCCGTCTAGCCCCTGTCTCGATGGTGTGTCTAGCCTCATTGAAGGACGTGTGAAGGTGTGTCTCCGACGGGTTTCGTGGGATTTAGTTTTGTTTTTTATGGATCCACTTAGATCGGGCATGTGTTTGTGTGTCCGCATGTTAGATCCTTTCGATGGTTGTTGTTCTGGTGTGCTGGTCTTATAGTGCCTTATCACGGCGACTTACCGACTCGTCTATTACTGTAAGGTTCGCCCGACTCTAGAGGGGCAATGATGATGGCGCTCATTCGGTTCGCTTCAGTAATTATAGTTGTCGCTATTGGAAATAACCAAGCTGTCCGTGTCCGGTTTGGACCGGAACAATCAACCGACTCGCTTTCGTATTAGGCTAGCTTTAGTTCTTTATATACTCATGTAAGCTACCCCTTGTAATCTCAGATCAAAGAAATAAAATCACAAGGCTCGATACGAGCCTTCTGGCCAACTATGCGTATTGTGTTTACAGCCACGGTAGCTAGCTTGACTCGAAATATCCATCCAGCTAGTAGCTTGGCTGCTTAGGTTTGTGACGCTGAGTATCCATCCACCAGCTTGAGTGCTTGCTTGCTCTTTGTGGCTGCGGCGTACGAGATCGTATCGACGGAAAGTACTCGTCGAGTCGGTCCTATATCAAACAATTGGTATCTAGAGCTTGGTTTATTGGCGTGATCTTCAGAAAGCAATCGAAGGATCATGTCGAACCCGGGCAAGGAGATCGTTGTGGCGGGAGCTAAAGCACCGATGCCGATGGTTGGGGGTCGCAATTCCCCCGGCTGGATCGAGAGGACTACGCACTATGGGCGATGAACATGGAGGTCGCGATGGAGGGAGCGGAATTCTGGGAAGCTGTCGATCCCGGCGGCGCCGAGTACGCGAAGGGCGCGGCAAAGTACCGGACGGATAGTCAGGCGTTAACGGCGATCTACTCCGCCATGCCGAAGGATGTGCTGCAACACCTCGTCGGAAAGAAAACGGCGAAGGAGGCATGGGAGACCATCAAGATCCTGCACCAGGGTCATGACCGTGTCAAGGAAGCACACCTTCAGTCCCTCATGAGAAGCTACGAGTGCCTGAAGATGGAGGAAAGCGAGACGGTTGATCAGTTTGCCTCCCGTCTCAAGACCCTCGTCAATGGCATACGCGGTTATGGTTCAACTCTAGAAGAAGTTGCGATCGTCTGACGATTTTTGCGCGCCGCGCCGGCACGCTACATCCAAATAGTCACGTCGATCGAGCAATGTCTTGACCTGAACACTCTCACGGTCGAGGATCTCGTCGGAAGGTTCAAGGCCCACGACGAGAGAATTCGTCTCAGCTTCGGCGATTCGAAGGAGAGTGAGCATCTCATGCTTACAATGGCGCAATGGATGGCCCTGTCGAAAGGAAAGCAAGGTGGATCCAGAAGCGGTAGTAAAGCAAAGGAGAAGCAAAGCCCGGTGAAAAAGGACCTCGCTGGACAGGAAGAAAAGGCTAGAAAACCAAGGAGAAAATTTGACATAAAAAAGTAAGGTGTCACAATTGTGGAATCCTCGGTCACTTCAAGTCTGATTGCAAGAGTCCACCGAAGGAAAAAGCTCTCATGGCCAAGGGAGGCGATGATAGCGATATGATGCTCATGGTCGAAGTATGCGAGCTTATGGACGAGGATGGTCCAGCTCCGAAGGCACCGGCTACCGAGGTTTTCACGCTCGACGAAGAGAAGGTTTACCTTCATGACAAGAAGAGGGTGAACACGGCGAGGCACGTGTGGTACCTCGACACGGGAGCAAGCAACCACATGACCGGTGACAAGGACCAGTTTTCTGAGCTAAATCTCTCGGTCGGAGGCACGGTTCGGTTCGGTGACGGGCGGACCGTTGACATCACAGGGCGAGGTATTGTCCTGTTTGCGCTGAACAATGGCGGCCACAAGGTACTCACAGATGTGTACTATATTCCCAAGCTAAAGAGCAACATCATAAGTCTTGGCCAGCTCGAGGAGCGTGGTTGCAAGATTGTGCTCGAAGATAGCTATTTATGGGGGTATGACCGTCAGAGGATGTTGATCATGAAGGTGCAGAGGTCGCCAAACAGACTCTACGTCCTCAACTTGGATCGTGTGGATCCAGTATGTCTCTTGTCAAGCATGGAGGACTCGGCATGGAAGTGGCACGCGCGCTACGGTCATCTAAATTTCCAGGCTCTTCGGCAACTTGGACAAAAGGAGATGGTACGTGGACTACCGTGCATTGATCATGTTGAGCAAGTGTGCGACGGTTGCCTTGTTGGGAAACAAAGGCGGGCCTCGTTCCCGAGAGAGGGAAACTTTAGAGCAACTAAAGCTCTTGAGTTGGTCCATGGAGACTTGTGCGGACCCATTACACCGGCTACCCCAGCTGGGAACAAATACTTCTTACTCATCGTCGACGACTTCAGCAGATACATGTGGATTGTGTTGTTGAAGACGAAGGACCAATCTTTGCAAGCCTTCAGGAAAGTAAAGATGGCGGCCGAGGTAGAATCCGAACCCAAACTGAAGGCCCTCCGCACCGATCGGGGGGGTGAGTTCAAGTCTCGTGAATTCACGGAATTTTGCGAAGCACATGGGATCAAGCGGTATCTTACGGCGCCATATTCACCGCAACAAAACGGTGTTGTGGAACGGAGGAATCAAACTGTGGTGGCGATGGCACGAAGCATGATGAAGAGCAAAGGGATTCCGGGCAAGTTTTGGGGTGAGGCGGTCAATACGGCCGTTTATTTGCTAAACCGGGCTCCAACCAAGAGTGTGGTTGGGATGACGCCGTACGAAGCATGGTACGAACATAAGCCCGCGGTTGATCATCTTCGTACTTTTGGGTGCGTGGCGCATGTGAAGACGGTGGCCGGGCATACAAGTAAGTTGGCGGATCGGAGTACTCCAATGATATTGGTTGGCTATGAAGCGGGCTCGAAGGCGTACCGTGCGTGCAACCCCTCTACCAATAAGGTGGTTGTGACGCGTGACGTGGTCTTTGAAGAAGCAAGGTCATGGAATTGGAACTCTACCGAGCCGGTATACCCGATCTCTGATGAAATCTTTCACGTTGTTTACAACGAATACGAGCATGTCGATAATCAACCGGAGACTACAACGACGCCGAGTGATTCTCCAGACAACGCAGCGCAGCCGAACGCGCCAGATAAAGCAGCGACTGAGGCGCGCCAAGGCACGCAGCAGGACGCAGCAGACGAGGCGTGCGATGGCTCGTGCAGCACACCAAGCAATGCTCGAAGCGCTCGACCAAGTGACTGCGTACCACAGGGGAGCAGCCTGGGAGCTGCGCCTGGAAGTCCATAGCCTGGACGTGGCCAGAATCTGGCTCCTACTCAAGCTAGCTGTGAGACAGGAAGGCATGCACGTGGACTTGAAGGTTCACATGTACATGCAACTAATTCTGGAGAACCTGGATCGCCAGAAAACAGGAGTTTGGCAACTCCACAAGATGAAAATTCCTCGTCTTCGACAGAACAGGAGACAAGGGAACGTCCGCCGACACCAGTTCGTCTTCGACCAGTGGTGGATTTATATCCGAAGGAAGCACTTCGTACTATTAATCCTGTCAAAGTTATAAGAAGAGGACGACAATGTTTGCTTAGCGTCGAGGAACCGACAAAATTTGAAGAAGCAAATACTGAGGAGTGTTGGCGTCGTGCTATGGATGAAGAGTTGGGATCAATACGAGACAACAAAGTATGGGAGCTCGCTGATCTTCCCAACGGTCACAAATCCATAGGGCTCAAGTGGGTGTATAAAGTCAAGAAGGATGCTGAAGGAAACTTGGTCAAGCATAAAGCTCGGCTCGTAGCTAAAGGATTCGTGCAAGAGCAAGGTGTGGACTTCGAGGAAGTGTTCGCTCCAGTCACAAGGATGGAATCGGTGAGGCTAGTTATAGCTCTCGCGGCTCAAGAATCTTGGAGGCTACAACACATGGATGTAAAATCCGCATTTTTGAACGGGGAGTTGGAAGAAGAAGTATACGTGAAGCAACCACCGGGGTACATCAAAGAAGGAGAAGAACACAAGGTGTTGAAGCTACACAAGGCATTGTACGGGCTACATCAAGCTCCTCGGGCATGGAACATCAAGCTTGACCGTACATTGATTTCTCTTGGTTTTGAGAAAAGTCCACTCGAACATGCTATGTACAAGCGAGGTAAAGGCAAGGATCGTCTCTTAGTGGGCATCTATGTTGATGATCTCTTGATAACTAGAGCAGACGAAGAGGAGATTGCAAGATTCAAGCTACAAATGAAGGAGCTATTCAAGATGAGTGATCTAGGGCTCTTGACATACTACCTTGGGATCGAGGTACAACAAAAGCCGAATGGGATCACAACATGTCAAGAGGCATATGCAAAGAAGATACTTGAAAGTTGTAGCATGGAGGATTGCAAACCAACTTATGCTCCAATGGAGCCTCGGCTTAAACTTAGCAAAAGGAGTGAAGCCCCTGCGGTTGATGCAACGGATTATAGAAGTGTGGTCGGAAGCCTAAGGTATCTTGTGAATACACGACCGGACTTGGCCTATTCCGTTGGCATAGTGAGTCGCTTCATGGAAGCACCCACGACTGAACATTGGGCAGCTGTCAAACATATACTCAGGTACATCAAAGGGACAACAAACTTCGGCTGTGTCTATTTGAGAGAGAAAAGAAGGAGATGGTGGAGCTACTTGGCTACAGTGATAGCGACCTGGCAGGAGATGTGGATGACCGTAAAAGTACCTCGGGCCTGGCATATTTCTTGGGCAGGAGCATAGTAACTTGGCTATCACAAAAGCAGAAGGTGGTCGCATTATCGTCCTGCGAAGCAGAGTATATAGCAGCTGCAACCGCAGCGGGTCAAGGTGTGTGGCTAGAAAGGCTACTCGGTGACCTCACAGATAAAGAACCAGAAAGAGTGGTGCTCAATGTTGACAACAAGTCTGCGATTGCCCTGTGTAAGAATCCAGTGCATCATGACAGGACTAAGCACATAGATATAAGGTATCACTACATACGGCAGTGCGTGGAAGAAGGCAAGATTGAAGTCAACTACGTTTGCACCGATGATCAGCTTGCAGATATCCTGACCAAGTCTTTGGGACGACAGAAATTTACAGAGATGCGGAGAAGGATCGGCATCCAAGCTGTGAAGTGAGGACATCGTGTTTAGGGGGGTGATTGTTGGAAATAACCAAGCTGTCTGTGTCCGGTTTGGACCGGAACAATCAACCGACTCGCTTTCGTATTAGGCTAGCTTTAGTTCTTTATATACTCATGCAAGCTACCCCTTGTAATCTCAGATCAAAGAAATAAAATCACAAGGCTCGATACGAGCCTTCTGGCCAACTATGAGTATTGTGTTTACAGCCATGGTAGCTAGCTTGACTCGAAATATCCATCCAGCTAGTAGCTTGGCTGCTTAGGTTTGTGACGCTGAGTATCCATCCACCAGCTTGAGTGCTTGCTTGCTCTTTGTGGCTGCGGCGTACGAGATCGTCTCGACGGAAAGTACTCGTCGAGTCGGTCCTATATCCAACAGTCGCTAGCTGATCTATTGAAATGCAATTTTTACTTCTAGTGTCCTAAATACTAAGTACCCCTATCTCTTAATACTTCACTAATAGATCGAAAGTTTCTCGAAAAAATAAAAACTTTATCAACTCAGGTTAACTATTGTTGCGTGAGTATATTGCTTACTGCACGCGGCCCATGCGTAACCGAGATTCGAGGGAACTGTCCCTTTTACGCTGCCACCTGCTCCAGGCAGCTGAAGCGAGCTCAGCCTCAGCTCAACCACCCGTAGATTCTTCCGCTGCATCTGCATTAGGAAAAGCAAAGCGAGCTCGGCTCAAGTCAGCTCTCGCTTCCCCCAGCTCCGCCGCTGGCGTCGAGCGAGCCAATTGACCAGTACCAGTACTACTACTACTTCAGTGTCGCCATCGCCAGTCAGGTGGCGTCCACTGGACGCACGCCAAGGCCTCGCCACGCACGCTCGCCGTGAAAGCTCGGTCCCTCTCTTCTTCTTCATCTGCCCGCGGCTGCCTCCGCGAAGCCATCGTCTTGGGGAGTGCTGCCTGTGATGCTGGGGATGGCCAAGCAGCTGCTGCAGCTGCAGGCCGCCGCGACGCACCGGAGGAACGGCGCCGGCCGCCGCCAGCTCCTCGCCCCCGTGCTCCCTCGCCACGCTCCCGCGGCCAGAGCCGGCAGGTTCGCCGCCTGCTTCCTCGCGTGCCTGCTCGCTCTCGCCGCCGGCGCCGTCCTCACGCTCTGCGTCACGGTCCACCGCCCGGAGCCTGATGCCGTCTCCGACGCCTCGCCCCGGTGAGTACTGGCCAGTTGCCAACCACATGGCACGCGTACGCCACCTGCTCGACTAATTACCCGCGGCCGCGGCAGCTAATGCTGAC
Source organism: Hordeum vulgare subsp. vulgare (assembly GCF_904849725.1). Classification (NCBI taxonomy): domain Eukaryota; kingdom Viridiplantae; phylum Streptophyta; class Magnoliopsida; order Poales; family Poaceae; genus Hordeum; species Hordeum vulgare. Next base: position 562,554,604 of record NC_058524.1, on the reverse strand, counting down.
CTCCTTCCTCCCTCTCAGCGGCAGCGGCTACGCCGTGGTGATCAACACGTGGAAGCGCTACGGCCTCCTCAAGAAAGCCGTCCAGCACTACTCCGGCTGCGCGGGCGTGGACGCCGTCCACGTCGTGTGGAGCGAGCCGCGGGAGCCTCCCGAGGCCCTGCGCCGGAGGGTCCTCAACTGCACCCAGGCCGCCGTGGAGGTGCGGTTCGTGATGAACAGGGGCGACGACAGCCTCAACAACAGGTTCAGGCCGATCCAGGGGCTCAGGACGGACGCCATCTTCTCCGTCGACGACGACCTCATCGTGCCGTGCTCCACGCTGCGGTTCGCCTTCGGCGTCTGGCAGAGCGCGCCCTCTGCCATGGTCGGCTTCGTGCCCCGAATGCACTGGCCTACTGACCCGGTACAAATGAATACACTACTACACTGCCAAACGAGTTGTATTTCTGTATTTTAGTGGATCACACGAAATATTCGTATGATTAGAAGGAGCTAATTCTTGGTGGGTTTTGAACTTGGCATCGATATTATTAGGAAGTACTCCCTCCGTTCCTAAATATAAGTATTTTTAGAGATTTCACTAGTGGACTACATACGGATGTATATAGACATACTTTAGAGTATAGATTCAATCATTTTGCTCCGTATGTAGACCCTTAGTGAAATTGCTTAAAAGACTTATATTTAGGAACGGAGGGAGTAGTTATGTACTTATGTTAACCTAACCGGAGCAATTCTCCCTGCAGAGAGGCAACACTAAGGAGTACAGATATGGAAGCTGGTGGTCAGTTTGGAGGACAGGGACATACAGCATGGTACTTTCCAAAGCGAGTTTTCTCCATAAGCGGTATTTGGATCTATATACCAACCACATGCTACCGTCGATTCGCGATTATGTGACAGAGAATAGGTATATATAACTCTATGTTGCTGTGGCACCATTTGTAGAAAGTTTCCTTCAGTTATGTATACATTATGCTGAAATGATGCCCTGTGTAGGATGTAGTATTAAGATTTCCACCAATGCTTGGCAGGAATTGTGAGGACATTGCTATGTCTTTTCTTGTTGCAAATGTGACCGGAGCTCCACCAATATGGGTCCAAGGTCTGTACGCATCCCTTGAGCACAAGTGAAGAACTTATATAGCCTTATTTAGTTGAGTTAGTTCACAATTAATGTGCTGCAATGATCTTTACATTTACAGTCACCTCTCAGTATATTGATAAATTCCATCTTTGGGGGATTATTAGTGATGCCCAGTTTTAATTATGGCAACAAATGACTTTAGACTGTCAATCTTGATGCGTTTTTTCTGTGCATTTTGTCATCAAATGGATTGTCAGCACAACCTACCTACAATTCAGGGGTGCTCGTGAATTGAACATATTTAGTATCTTTAGTTCGAGCATGCTAATTATGTACTGTACTTAATAGTATCTCATCCGTGGTTAATCCTCCAAATGTTTCACAATACATAGTGTCAAAAACGCTATTATTATTGTGGGACGGAGGGAGTAGTTTTTTTCTTCTTCTTTTTGAATAAAAAAGGAGGTTTATTGAGCCATAGCAGAGTTACAACCAACACGCACTGTGCCAGCGATTTCCTCAGGGCAATTCCTAAACCAATAAGCTGTGTGGCCGTCGGTGGTGAAACTTCACAACATTCTGATAACGAACAGTAAATATTTATTTACAAGATTTTTGATAGAAATTATTAATGACTTCAATTGAACCCAGTTGTTGTACAAAAGATTTCCCCCTGGTGGCCATGAGCATGGTCTAAGTTTGTTGGTATATGGTTTACAACGTCATGATCACCTGAGGCTTTCAGAACTTGAACTTGATCTAGTTAAAAATATCTTAATGCTACTGTAGCTTCATATGTAGCATTAAGTTCCGCAAAGTTCAAATTGAACGGTTACAGTAAGTCAGTAACTTACCCACCATTCCAGTCATCCCGTGTCTATTAGAATGTAGGAAAGCATTAAGTTGCTGTAGCTTGTGTGAAATCTTGTTGCTTTTCCTGCAATTAATTGTAGGATTACTTGAAGTGCCTTGCTTGAATTAGCAACAACAGTCTGGAAGCAATCAGTAACTCACCTCAACAGACCAATAGAGCCTATAGCAGTAATACCATTTTGACATGAATACAGAAAACCAAAGAGAACTAGCCACGAAAACATAGGACATGTGTATTTAGATGACTATTTCGTTATCCTGTATGTTATTGTTATGAGGAGGTCAGACTCATGCCCACATTGTTAATATTACTGCAGGAAGAATTTTTGAGATCGGATCGGCCGGCATCAGCAGTCTAAAAGGCCACGATTTGCGGAGATCTAGATGTTTGAATGCATTTGTTTCCATGTATGGCCATATGCCCCTGGTAGCGACTACAGTCAAGGCTGTTGATAGCCGAACTAGCTGGTTTTGGTGATATGGTTTTAAGTTCAGTTTGGTTTAGCGTTATTATGCCTTCTCTTAGGTGCGGCCTAGCACATATTACCAGGTTAGCATACTTCTGCATAGTTATTCAGGTCCCAAGAATACAGGTTGCAAGATTATACACATAACGTGCTGAATTCAAGATAGAGTGGCCGTTTGCAAAGCTATAGCTTTTTGTAAATTATGTGCAGGGGAGGTGAAACTATTTATGAATTGTGACACTCCTCGAGTCAAGCGCAGTACAGAGTTCTGTTTTTTACTCTAGATACTAACATTGCACATGAAACAAGGGCATGATGTATTGCCTACAAAATACCTGCAGGAGTACGTACTTTCATGGGGATCGCAAGGCACCTTCTCGAATGATACTTGACATCTGGCCCTAACCCCCCCCCCCCCCCTCCCTCCCCCCCCCCCCCCCACACACACACACTACGATTTTTTCGCCCTGGGGGCGAGCGAGTTTTCAGACGTGCCCTCAGGTTTCAGCCCCCAGACGTCAACTTTTTCAGATTTATCACTTTTTCAGATTTATCTTTCCGCTGCCGAAAAGACGGCACAAGTTCGGCGATCATCATGCCACAAGTCAGCGATCAAGAATGCCACAAGTCGATCAAGTGTGCCATAGTTTGGCGGTCAACACACCCAGTAGTTCGGTGATAAAAAAAGAAGAACACACCCAGTAGTTCGGTGATAAAAAAAGAAGGGACAGTAGACATGAAACGAATCAAACGACCAGCTCAGCGTAGTGTGGATCCTCTGCCGTGGGACTGGACAGGGTAGTCGGGCTCGTTGGCGGCGTAGTCGGGTTTGCTGTCGGGGTCGGCGCTGCAGTCGCCGCTGGCGCTGGCATCTGGTTTAAGATCAGGTCGCGCTCCACGAAGTACCACGCCTTCACCTGCTCGTCCATCGTGGACGCGTCTGCCTCCATCAAGAATGCCAGGTCGGTGTTCCTCTTCTTCGTGGCGACGTTGGTCCTGAGAAGTTCGAGCTTGACGTCCCGCTTCATCATCAGCGCCGACCATCGCGCGCTGGATTTCTCCTCCCTCCTAGCAGCGTTGCTCTTGGCGTCGGCGATGCATTGCTCGATCGAAGCTTGCAGCCGTTCAGCAGCGGGCGTCGCATCCCTCGCCGCGCTGGCTTTTTTGGTGCCATCTGGGCGCCCTTCTGTCGCAGTCGGGGCAAGCGCGTCCGGGTTGTAGGTCTCCTTGGCCTTATCGAGAGAGATTCGAACTCTTGGTCCTCGTTGTCGGCGCGATACAAGGCGAACATCCGAAACATTTGCACAACCCGCGAGCAAACACATGTCGTCAAAGTACACGGCGATGCGACGAACTGGGGCCTACGAACTATGTCCATACCTGACCCTCGACATTGGCGCCGCTTTCCGGGCGAGCAGCGACCTCCTAGATGATCCCATGCCACTTCTTGTAGGACGGCTGGATTGTTGACCAGTGGTTCGCCATGGTCCATGTGGATGTTGACGAAGTCGGGGTCGACCAGCTTGCGTTCGTCGAACGTTGTTTTGATTCTCCCCTAGTATGTGTCGGTGTTCTGATTCACGCCGGTGATTGGGTGGATGCTGACGGTCTTCCAAGGTTTGCAGTGCCCCGGTTTTGGGAACCTTCTAGATCCCCGCTAAGTTCCTCTAACGGTCGTTTCCCCCCGGCCGCACCCCCTCTCTCTCCCCCTCTCTCTCTCTCTCCACCCACACACCGCGTGCATGACCTCTCCCTCACCACCATCGCAGATCCCCGCGGCAGGCGACCCCTTGCCGGACCTCCTCCCTGCACCGGCCATCCTCCTCGTGGCCACCCCTCCCCGCCACTGGTGCCCCTGCCCGACCCAGCACCACCTTGCCGCCCCAGTGCAGCACCGTCCCGGCCTTTGCACCCTGCCGCTCCAGCACCACACTGCCCTCAGATGAGTTTTTTTCTTGTTTTTCTTCTAGTTTTTCTTCTTCTTTTGCCTTTTAGTTGTTAGATTAGACTACATATGTAGTTTACTAGGTTTAGTGCTAGACTAGATTAGATTAGTGATAGGTTTTTGTTAATTAGTCATACTTGAAAGAAGTAAGGAGAGGTGAGAGGAGATGGAGGTCGTGGAGACGATGAAGAAGGAGATTAAGGAACTCCGTGCCCAACAACCCATCAAGAAATAGATAGCAGCGGCCCAGATCGTTGTATGTGTATTACTTCTTCATCCTCTTCCTTCTTCTTTTGCCTATGTGTCTTTTGAGAGTTACCGCATGTGGCATTTTATTATCCTGAATATGTAATAGAATTATCAACCTTCCCTAGTGCGAATTTTTTGTTATATTATTTCGTTTGTAGGTACATGTATACGAGTCAAAAACTGACGAAAAGTCAAGTTCTCAGCGTGGCAGGGACAAAACAGTGGTTACATTGAGGGGGGGTAATGGGATCACAAGCAGACTAGTCCCTCCGTCCAGGTGCATTAACCGCATGATAAACAGCAAGTCGGCCGCCATTAATTCAGAAGTTGGGAGTGAGACGAGCGGGGGGTGGAGGTCAAAGTATCGCTTCTCCATGAGCCTGCACAGTAGACTGCTCTCATGCGTCCCGTCGAGCATGCATGGCGGACAGCTCTTAGAACATTTTATAAGCCGAAGAACGGAGTTGGGAGGGCCATGAGGGGGGCACAAGCTATCAGGCCCCCAGGCCACGTCCTGATAGCTTGTGGGCCCCTCGTGAGGCCTCCAGCTTTCTTCCATTGCTCGTTGGTCTTCTTTTGGTCCAGAAAAAATCATCAAAAAGTTTCAGGGCAATTGGACCTCGTTTGGTATGGAAAATTTGCAAAGTGAAAAACATGCAGAAAACAGCAACTAGGCATTGAGTCAATAGGTTAGTGCTACAAAATAATATAAAATGGTAAGTAAATACCCCAAAAGCATACCTAGAATGATAATATATCAGCATGGAACAATAAAAAATTATAGATACGTTGGAGACGTATCAAGGATCCCGAAGCTTAATTCCTGCTCGTCCTCGAGTAGGTAAATGGTAAAAACAGAATTTTTGATGTGACATGCTATCCATGATGTAACCCATGAATGTATGCTCATTGAGAAACGATGAATTAACAAACATTAACATAGCAATACTAATACGTATAAGCAGCAAATCATTAATCTTTCAAAGTATACGATCCGCAAAGATTATTTTACATTCCATCCATCTTTATTACATTAGCAAGGCATGGTTCCATCCTCACCACATTAATACAAATGTCAAGCACCACGGTGTTCAAGTCAGGCAATTGGATCGTACTTTTTCAATATGCATCAACTTTTTATTCTTCAGACAATACATGAGCGTGAACCATTGGACATAGCATAAAGGTGTAATAGAATATGATGGTAGGTTTCAAAGCGGTAAAGGTGGAGAAGATAGTCTCACATCAACTAGGTGTACCAACGAGCTATGGAGATGCCCGTCGGTAGATATCGATGCGAGGAGTAGGAATTTCCATGCAAACGATGCTCAAGAGCTATAAGTGTATGAAAGCTCCACTAAAGCTAAGTGGGTTGTGCATCCAACTTGCTTCCTCATGAAGACCTTGGGAATTTGAGGATCCCCGTCATCGTAATATACAAGCCTTATGAAAAAGTGATTCCCACAAGAATAAGAATGTTATAACATGAGACTCTCTATATGAAGAACAAGATGCCACTTTGAGGCACAAGTGTGATAAAGGATAGTAGCAAAGTCCCTTCTCTATTTTTCTATTTTTTATGGTGGGATCATTTGGCCTCCCCCATTTTTATTTCCTCACCAATACAATGCTCTAATAATGATGATCATCACACTTTTATTTACTTACAACTCATCATGAAAACTGATAGGACATATGACTGAAGAAATGCCTCTGGAAATGTACCAGGATGTGTAAAAATCTAGCGTGGCATGTATCAAAAATATGATGAATGGCGGCTTTTCCACAAATACTATGTCAGATCTATATTATCATGCAAATCATTATGATGATGAACGAACTAGTCATGTGAAGTGACGATGGCATTTGCATGGCAATTTATCTCGAAATGGCTATGAAAATGCCATGATAGATAGGTATGGTGGCTGTTTTGAGGAGGATATAAAAAGGTTAATGTGCAACAAAATGTGTCATATCACGGGGTTTGGATGCACCGGCGAAAGTTGCACCAATACTCAAGGTGAGATGCACGGTACCGAAGAGGCTAGCAAATATGAGGAGGTGAGAGTGTGTATGTCCATGGTGTCACATTAGTCATTAAGAACTCATATACTTATTGCAAAGTTTTATTAGTTTTATCACAAATCAAAGTACTACTCGCATTCCCCGAGGGAGAGGGTTGGAAGGAGTTAACCATCACACGACTCCGACACAAAACAACACACAATTTTCAACGAGGAATAGAAATGCTCACACATCATCACCATGCATTTTTAAATTTTTAGATGAATAAGAAGTTTAACATCTCTTAATATTTACACCTATCTAAATTAAAAATAATGCACTCGCACCTTTTTCATATCACCGCATCAATATCATTAACCCACAATTTCTATATATTTGCTACATGGTGGTTTTTATCATCATTCATTGGATACTCATTATTTTTTGTCTAGTTTTATGACTCATGAAAATTACCATCACTATATGTCCATCTCTCAAACAAATATAAGTGAAGAACGAGAGCATAATATTTTTATAAAACCTATACACCACCGTGCTCAACAATATATAAGTGAAGTACTAGAGCAACTCCTAAGCTCAAAAGATATAAGTGAAGCACATAGAGTATTCTAACAAATTGTGATGATGTCATCTCTCTCTCAAATAAGTGTGTCCAGAAAACAATGATTGTGGTAATCTGAAATTAAAAGCAAACAAAATCAAATGGCGCTCCAAGCAAAACTCATATCATGTGACGAATAAAAATATAGCTCCAAGTAACATACCGATGGATTGAGACAAAAAGATGGATGCCTTTTGGGGCACCCCCGAGCTTAGACGCTTGAGTCTTATTAGAATATTACCTTGGGCAGCCTTGGGCATCCCCGAGCTTAGGCTTTTGCTGCTCCTCAATCTTTTTTCCATCGGTACAATACTCAAAACTTAAAAACTTCAATCACATAAAACTCAACAAAACTTCGTGAGATCCGTTAGTATAAGCAACTTATCATATACTTTCAGGTGTTGTTACATATTGATTCTTATTTTTTAACATAGAGTACTATATCTTAACTCCTCCATGTATTATGCCCCCCGATATAATCTATAGCATCATCAAAAGAAGCAAACTATACATGCAAAAACAGAATCTGACTGAAACAGAACAGTTTGTAGTAATCTCTAATGAACATATACTTGTGTAACTCCGCAAATTCTGAAAAATATGACGATCTGAGGAATTTTTGTAGAATTCCATATAAAAAATTCAGCTAAAAAACATTCCAGTAAAATCAGAGAAATTCTGCACTCGGCATCAAAGTTTCTGTTTTGGCACCATATCAATTCTACTCATTATGCAAATCATCCCAAAGGGTTTACTTGGCACAAACACTTATTAAAACATAAAAACGCAATAACTACAGAGGCAATAATCATGTTATCACACACTAATAAAAACAAAAAGCAAAATTTGAAGATAACTATTGGGCTGCCTCCCAACAAGCGCTATTGTTTTACGCTCCTAAGTAGGCATATTGCATAGTTTCAAGTGTTGTCATCTTTGTCATCAAGCTCCTTAATAGTACAACCTTAGATAGTGGGAACAAGAAAAGACTTGCAAATACTATTCTTTATCATATCTATGAATTTGGGATGAACACTAATCGTTTTAAGATCTTGGTTTCTTTTGGTAGGAGGCGTACTCATGCTCTTAGGAACGTATATGAAGTTGGGACTTTTGTCTTGAGAAACACTAGCATTGGTTTTAGAAGGTGTAAAAGCGGAACCCACTTTGTCAATCACCTCCTCCATTTTATCAGTTCTAGTCAAACCTTATTCCGCCCTCTCATCAATAAATATGCCCTTATCCTTTAAATATTTCAAAGTCATTCCTACATGCGACCCAAGTTGGGTGATATGATTATGTAACTTTTTATCTAATTCCTCAATTGGTTCGTGAGTAACCATTTTCCTTTCAATAGCATCAAGACTTTGCATAACATGTTCCAAGATTAAATTGGTGTCATTAGTGATAATGGGTGGTGTTCCAACAAGATTTTCAATGGCATTATAGGCGTCCAAAGTGTGACACAAAAGGAAATTCCCACAGTTGATGGTGTCAAGGACAAACCTATACCAAGTTGTTACACCAACATAAAAATTATGGAGCGACATAGTAGTAGATAGCTTATTAGTTGCTTTATTTTGAGCGTAGAAAAATCCTATACCATGCATCCTTCAAACTTTCTCCTCCCCTTTGATTCAAATTGACAACATCATTATTGGGAGTAACATGAACAAAGGAAGAACTACCCATGACTTCAAACAAGTAGAAAGTAAATATAAATATTTTGTATTTTTATTTTTTATGAGACAAACTAAATATACCAGCAAATAAAAAAAGGAACGAGTGAATGAAATTTTGTGTGGAGTTACTTAGTAGTTGGTGATGATATTCCCCGGCAACGGCGCCGGAAATCCTTCCTAATACTCGTGATCTACGTTGGGTCTTCCATGAAGATGAACGGGTTATCGTAGCACAATGTGGGTAAGTATTTCCCTCTGTCATGAAACCAAGCTTTATCGAACCAATAGGAATATCAACCACAACCGTCTTCAGCGGTTGCACAGAAAAGAACAAACAACTTGCACCGCAGGCAAGAGGGTTGTCAATCCTCTTGTCTTGTTATTTGCAAGCAAGTGAGGGATAAAATAAAAACAAGTAAATAACATCAAGGTAATGATGGTTTTATTAATATGTTGTAAATAGACCCGGGGCCATAGCTTTACCTAATGGCATCGCTCATGGAAAAATAGCATACAGTGAGTAAACAAATTACTGTTGGGCAATTCACGACAATGATCATATGTATATAGGCATCACGTCCATAAACAAATAGGCACACTAAAACCTGCACCTATTACTACTACTTCACTTCAAGAGCGCTTCTATGCTTGCCTATCTACGTATTAAGTTCATGAGAGATGAAGTAATGCATGGAGTAAGACGACATGATGTAGACAAAGTAAACTCAAGCAATATGAATAAACCCCACCATTTTATCCTTAGTAGCAGCAACACAAAGACGCATATTGTCCCCTTCTGTTAGTGGGATATAGAAACTCGTCAAGTTGAACCTACCACAATGCACCTCTCTCACCGAAGAAATACTGATCTAGTTGGCCAAACTATTTCAGTAACGGAGAGAATTATGAAGTTATCATAATCATGCACATAAGAATCATATAAGTATTCAAAAGTGACTCAAATATTTATCATTAATAATCTGAACATAAACTCACAATTCATCGGATCCCAACAAACGCACTACACAAAAGGAATTACACCATATGGATCAAAGCGAAGATGCGATGATCATTATATTGAAGATCAAAGAAAGAGATTGCCATCTAGGTAATGACTATGGACCCGTAGGTCTATGGTGAACTACTGACACATCATCTTGAGGGCAGCAAGGTTGATAAAGAGGCCCTCTATGATCGATCCCCTCTCCGGCAGGGTGCCCAAACGGAGCTCCAGATGGCATCCCGTCGGAACAGAGACTTGCGGCGGAGTAAAAACTGTTTCGGGACTTGCTCTCGTATTTTTAGGGTAAATAAAAATTTATAAACCGAAGAACGGAGCCGGGAGGGCCAGAGGGGGGCACAAGTTATCAGGTCATGGCCCCAAGGTCGTGCCCTGCTAGCTTGTGGGCCCCTCCTGAGGCCTCCAGCTTTCTTCCAATGCTCGTTGGTCATCTTTTTGTCCAGAAAAAAACATCAAAAAGTTTCAGGGCAATTGGACCTCGTTTGGTATGGAAAACCTGCAAAGTGAAAAACACGCATAAAACAACAACTGGCACCGGGTATTGGGTCAATATGTAAGTGCTCAAAAATAATATAAAATGGTAAATAAATACTTCAAAAGCATACTAGAATGATAATATATCGACATGGAACAATAAAATATTATAGATACATTGGAGACATATCACACGCAACCCCGTCTTCAGCGACTGCACACAAAGAAACAAACACTTGCACCCAATGCGGGTAAGATGGTTGTCAATCCCCTTGGACTCGTTATTTGGATGCAAGTGAAGTGTGTAGATGATAGTAGATAATTGAAAATTGAAAAATAAAATAAAAAGTAAATAAGAACAACAAGAAAATTGTAGTGATTGTAAATATATAAGTGAATAGACTCGGGGACCATAGTTTTCTATAGTGGCATCTCTCATAAAATAAGCATACAATGGGTAAACAAATTTCTGTTGGGCAATGGACAAGAAAGCGTGTAGTTATGTGATTTTCACGGCAATGATCATGTGTATATAGGCATCACGTCCACAAGCAAATAGGTTGACTCCTGCCTGGACCTATTACTATTACTCCATCCATCGACAGCTATCCACCATGCATCTAGAGTATTAAGTGGCAACAATACAAAGACGTGTCTTTTCCCCTACTATGTGACTGGGATATAGAGCACCATCAGATTGAACAAACTACAACACACACCTCCCACTAAAGAAAGATTAATCTAGTTGGCCAAACCAAATCAGTATATCAAAGAGATTTATGAAGCTATAATAATCATGCAAATAATAATCAAATATAGAATTCCGAGAAGACTCTGATCTTTTATCATGAATAATCTGAACGCACCGCACAAAATAGTTACATCATATATATCAAAGAGAAGACGCGATGGTCCTTGTATTGAAGATCAATAGAGAGAGATCTAGGTACTAACTACGGATGCGTAGGTTGATGGTCAACTACTCACACATCACCATGGGAGGAGCAAGGATAATGTAGAGGCACTCTCTGATCGATCCCCCCTCCAGCATGGCACCAGAAAAGGGCTCCAAATGAGCACACGGCGGAACAGAGACTTACGACGACGGAAAAGTGTTTTGGGAGGCTCCTTAGAGTTTTTGGGATTTATTAGAATTTATAGGATGGATAGGGACGTGAGGAGGCGCCAGGAGGGCCCACCACACAATAGGGCACGACCACCCCTTGGGCGAGTCGTGATGTGTGGTGCCTCCCTCGTGTGGCCTCTCGTCTCCTCCCAAAGCTTCCAGGTCTTATTTTGGTCTAGAAAAAATCATCAAAAAGTTCTGGGGCGATTGGACTTCATTTGGTACTATAAACCTAAAAAGATAAAAACATGCAGAAAACAACAACTCGTACTGGGCACCGGGTTAATAGGTTAGTGCTAACAAAATAATAGTAATTAGTAAATAAATACCAGAAAAGTATCCTAGAATTATAATATTATAGCATGGAAAAAACAAAAAGTATAGATAATTTGGAGACGTATCACCCCTCCACCTATATGTAGAGAGGAGGGGGTGCCCCAAGAGCACAACCAAGCCCTTGGCGCCCCTCTCTCTCCCGTTACTCCGTAGCTCCTCCATCCTTATTCTAGTAGTGCTTGGTCAATCCCTGCTGAACTAGCTCCACCATGACCTCCACCAGGCCGTCATGCTGGTTGAGAACCGATCTACTACTCCGCCCTCGCTCGCTAGATCGAGGAGGTGGGGACGTTATCGAGTTGCACATGTGTTGAACGCGAAGATGTCGTCCGTTTGACGCTTGATCGGGACGTATCGCGATAGGATCACGAAGACGTATGACTACATCAACCATATTTTTAACATTTCTGCTTAACGGTCTACAAGGGTATGTACTATGTGTTGGAAATATGCCTTAGAGGCAATAACAAACTAGTTATTATTATATTTCCTTGTTCATTATAATCGTTTATTCTCTATGCTAGAATTGAATTGACTGGAAACTCAAATACATGTGTGGATATGTAGACAACACTCTGTCCCAAGTGAGCCTCTAATGGACTAGCTCATTGATCAAAGATGGTCAAGGTTTCCTAGCCATAGACAAGAGTTCTCATTTGATAACGGGATCACATCATTAGGAGAATAATGTGATGGACAAGACCCAAACTATGAACGTAGCATATGATCGTGTCAGTTTATTGCTATCATTTTCTGCATATCAAGTATCTGTTCCTATGACCATGAGATTGTGACACTCACTAACACTGGAGGAGTACCTTGTGTGTATCAAACGTCGAAATGTAACTGGGTGACTATAAAGGTGCTCTACAGGTATCTCCGAGGGTGTCTGTTGAGTTGGCATGGATCAAGATTGGGATTTGTCACTCCATGTGATAGAGAGGTATCTCAGGACCAACTCGGTAATACAACATCACGATGAGCTTGCAATCAATGTGAATAAAGAGTTAGCCATGGGATCTTGTATTACCGAACGAGTAAAGAGACTTGCCGGTAATGAGATTGAACTAGGTATGGAGATACCGATGATCGAATCTCGGGAAAGTAACATACCGATGGACAAAGGGAACAGTATACGGTATTGATTGAATCCTTGACGTGTGGTTGGACCGATAAAGATCTTCATAGAATATGTAGGAGCTAATATGGACATCCAGGTCCCACTATTGGTTGTTGACGGAGAGTGTCTCGGTCATGTCTGCATAGTTCTCGAACCCGCAGGGTCTGCACACTTAAGGTTCGGTGACGATTTGGTATTAATGAGTTATGTGTGGTGATAACCGAAAGTTGGTCCAGAGATGAAGATTGATATACAGGAAGATGGTTTTCGAGGTCCGGAAAAGTGGTGTCTCACAAAATTCAGCATGCGTGCATTAATCAATCATGAGGAATAAGCATGCAAGAAAAGCAGTTCAAAAGTGTCAGACCACCACCAGACATAAGTTTACAACTCATACAATCAAACAACTCAGAAGAACGAGAGTTGTAACTTAACAAAAACATCCCATATAGATAGACCCGCTTGAAGACTAACTCAAATTTCTCCCCCTTTGTCATCAAGTGACGAAAAGGGACGAAACTGAGGACTAACGCCCCTGAAGAATATCATCTTGATGGTGGTGGAGGAGCGCCATCGTTGTTGGGGTCGTTTGTCGATGAAGGGCCTGCAGCAGTGTCGTCAAGGTCCTTAGCTTCATCTGTCGAGCACAATGAAGAAAATGAGCTTGTTACCAGCTGAGGAACTTGAACTTTCTTGAATTTCTTCTTTGGTGGATATGACGAGTCAAAGTCGTGCTGAAATTCCATCTCTGCATGTTCTTCGGGAGTCTTGAGGTGAGACAAGATGACCCATGAGCGATCGAAGATTTCGTGGAGATAGTAATAATTCTTCCTCACAGAGTTATGCGTGAGAGTCATGCCACAAAGAATCGCACCAAACTGCCGTTTTACCCACGTGTGGTTGCGATCGACCTTCTGATGAAGACTTAGAAGAAGCTCACGATCGGTCATCACTTGTGGGGCAATTTCTCGAGGAAGTTGTGCTGAGGCTTTTGCTATAGAATCTTGAGATGTCGTGTCGTCATTGGTGGAGTAAGAAGCACCTTGACGAAATTGTCCATCCAGAGGGTCTGATCATTCATCAATAACAACTTTGCCCTTTCCTTCCATTGAGAAAAATGTCATTTTTAGGGGTCGATATTCTTCGAATATATCAAACTCCTCATCGACTTATAGGGCATGTGTACACTCACAAACATATTAGTCCCATAACCTATAAGTCTTCAATACACCAAAATCACTAAGGGTCACTAGATGCGCTTACAGTTACACATTTCCGAGTAATAAGTTCATAGTTTGAATTTCAGTTTCATATTTGCTTTCACATGCACAACCTACATTTCACTTTTTATTGGTCGTTTTACAAAACTCATATATATTTCAGTTGCACAATTTTGAAATAACGGATTTCACTCTTTTGAAATAAGCTTGTTTTATATTTCATAATTTTGAAATTGATTGGTTTCAAGTATTTCTAGTGAAATAGGTTTGTTTCGTATTTAGTGAAATATGTGCATTCCACATATGAAATTTGAAATGGTAAATTTTAAACGTGTTTGAAATGTATACAAGATTGGTCTAGTTCTAAAGGTCTTCACGCCAGGAGTTCAAATATATAAATTATTTCAGATACAACCTTATGGCTTAAAGTATATGAACGATTTAATTTAGCAAAGGTGCAATAAAAGGTTAGATTTATTGTGTGAGAGAAGACATTTTGAGCTGTCAACTTTGTGCCATGTCTGGCATGCATGCCATGTACTCCTTCCGTTTCTAAATATAAGTCTTTTAAGCGATTTCACTAAAGTACCATGCTGTATGTCCCTGTCCTCCAAACTGACCACCAGCTTCCATATCTGTACTCCTTAGTGTTGCCTCTCTGCAGGGAGAATTGCTCCGGTTAGGTTAACATAAGTACATAACTACTCCCTCCGTTCCTAAATATAAGTCTTTTAAGCAATTTCACTAAGGGTCTACATACGGAGCAAAATGATTGAATCTATACTCTAAAGTATGTCTATATACATCCGTATGTAGTCCACTAGTAAAATCTCTAAAAAGACTTATATTTAGAAACGGAGGGAGTAAAGGACAATAATGAAGTCCAAAACATTGTATTTCTTCACGTATAGCGGAAATTGCTTTCGAAGCTCGACCTCCATGATGGTTTTTAAATTTGAATTCCAAAAATTCATAAAAATTCATATTTTCTACATTTTAAAAAAAATTGATAAAAACATAGAGACAAGTGAGGGTGTAACACACATATGTGTAAATTTTCAGAGAAAATATGTTGAAATGAGGTTTGTACAAAAAAGATAAATTTAACGCTTTTTAACACATGATACTATTCATCGTCCTAGGCCATTAATTTATCTTTTTTATACAGATCGTATTTTAAGGTATTTCATCCTAAAAATTTACACACATAGACATAACATCCTTCTTTACTCGCATATTTTTCCAGATTATTTAAAATTGAGAATTTGAATTTTTTTGAAAATTTCGAGCTCCATGAAGCTCGGCCTCCAAACCTCCGTTCTCCCGGTATAGTTTTTATATAACAAAAAACTGAGAATAAAAAGTTAGCAACCACACGCATCTTAATGTCTAGATGAAGGGTAGATATGTTGCCCGTAGCTAACGTTAAACGGGCAGAACTACTTTCTGCCGCGAGAGGCCACCTACAACGCACGTACTACATGTGTCAAAGCATTGCCGTTCCATACCCACACTGGCATGGCCGACTGAGGCTAACCCGTCTGTGGCTGTGACGAGCGCGGCGAGATATAGCGAGGATAAGGGGACACTCACTTCCATTCCATTCCATTCGGCCATCTCATTCCGCATTCCGGTTTCCCCACGCGACGACGGCCACAGCTCCTCACCAACCTCCCCACTGAACCAAGCGCGCGCTCTCTCTCCGTCGATCGTATGGTGCCCATGGTCACCGAGGCGTGGACGCTCGCCGGGTGCGGCGGGGCGGCGGCGTCCAAGCCGGCCGCGGCGGCGCAGGAGGTGCCCGCGCTGCTGCATCCTGTCGCCAAGAAACCCACCTCGTTGAGAGGGGTGGCCGCGGCGAGCAGCGCAGGCCAGGACGCCGCCGTCGTCGTCGGGAGGCGCCGCGGCATCGCGTCGTCGTGCCTGCTGGCCGCGCTCGCGCTCGCCGGCGCCTCCTCCTCGGGCGACGCCGCGCGGGCCGCCATCCTGGAGGCCGACGACGACCTGGAGCTGCTGGAGCGCGTCAAGGAGGACAAGAAGAAGCGGCTCCAGAAGCAGGGGGTCATCAGCTCCTCCGCCGCCGAGACAGGTCGGTCAGCTTAAACTAGCCATGCCTTGTAGTAGTGCCTATCTGCGATGCTTTGCAAACTAGTGCTGGCAATTAATCCTTAACCACAGGGTACTTGCAGGAGCTGGTGTACAAGCTGAGCAAGGTGGGGCAGGCCATTGACAAGGACGACCTCGCCGCCGCCGGCGACGTCCTCGGCCCCGGCTCCGACGCGCCGTGGGTGCAGAACGTCAATGCAGCTTTCTCCAAGGCAAAACCCTTGTAACAAAAACACAGATACTTACACTTACACACAGAACTGTTTGACTGATTTCTATCACTGTATGTGCGCAACAGTTCAGCTCAAGCAGTGAGGAGAAGAGCGCGGTCGACAGCTTCAACTCCTCGCTGTCCTCCTTGTTCACATCAGGTATATATATACTTCATCAGTTTAGCTCTAGCACTGGAAGAATTAGGAAAAGGGGCTCTGAACAAGTGAACATCATCTCCGGTCCTTCAAAAACATTATCTTTTTCTGTTTTCATTCTTGTTGCAGTGAGCAAGAGCGACATTAACTCCTCCAAGTCGGCGTTCGTGTCGTCGGCCACGGCGCTGGAGAAATGGGTGGAGCTGGCCGGGCTCACCGGCAAGCTCAAAGGCTTCTGAATTTTCTGAGATGAGTGAATTGTTGGCTGACGAGTACATACCTACCGGAGATGGTGTTTTCCGCCTGAAATGCCTCCCTAGAGTCAAAGAGAATTGCAAGAATGCTCTGCCCATGATACTGATATACATGCGTTGATTCTATTGTAAGTTCGTAACCACGGCTTCGACGGAAGAATAATCTGTTAGAATCACAATTTCCTCTGTGCTCTGTTCCCCTTGTTGAGAAGTAAAAGACACTGTTCGTGTCAAGAAATTGTTTGCAGTGTATTAGGACATTATAATAATAAGAAAACAATGTGTATCTGTCTGTCTAGTGCTTGTTTGCAAAGATATTCATGTGAGTTCTTGCACTCACATTCCAATGTATAGCGTGAAATTCATGTATGTTCATGCTGGGTTTCTGACTACAGCATCACAAACCAAACTCTCATTTCAGCATTCACTTGAAATCAACAAGCTTCTGTTGTACATGCAAGGCAAGAACATAAGTGACGGACTCGCAAATTAAACATCACATCGACTAATGGCGGATCTTACAGCCACAACATCAATGTACAAGGCAGGCACAACTACAATACCTTCGGCAAATTAAACATCACAGCGACTAATGGCGGATCTTACAGCCACAACATCAATGTACAAGGCAGGCACAACTACAATACCTTCGGCAAGCAACCGGGGGGCAGAACTACTGCATGTTCCCATCAAGTTACAACTCATCCCATACTGTTACATTACAAGACATTGGAACTAACAAGGGAAAATGCTAACATGAAAGTTGCTCAAGTTCTCCATGAATATGTACAAAACGGTGGGTAGCTGCTCAGCCTGCAGGCACAGCATGAGACGTGATTAAGGCAAAAGTCATACACGCTCTGTGCACAAGAAAAGACTAAGTCAGACAAGTAAAAGCAAGGCAGAAGAACTTCAGTTGACAAATTAGTTCTCTCATAAGAAGTGTATAATAGCTGTAATTGCACGGTACAAACATGCACTTGTAGCATGTACGACAACTTAAATAGCACACTACTACCGTGCACGCACAAATGATCATGCACAATAGCAAGCACCAAACTAATGCAAAAGAACTGCCAGGGAGAAGAAATTACTGCGGTGGTGGTGGTGGTGGCATGTGCTAATATATCATTCACGACTGACTACGGAAAACAAGAAAACTGGACTAAATATTGACTACCTGTATGTTCTCCACCTGTAGAATCTGAGAAGTTATTTGGCTCAGATGAGAGAAATGGTGACCTGCTATAATTGTCCAATACTTCTGCAGACAACAAAATGGTAAATAAATAATGTATACAGCCAATGGACTTTAGGTGAAAAGGTGCTCAAATAAAAGAAAATCAAAGCAATGGAAGACTCTCTCCGATTAATGTACCTGTATTTTGGTTGAACCCCTCTGTTAAGTCTGAAAAACTGAAATTCCGGGGAATCTGGCTCAAGAAGCCAAATGACGATGACTCCATATCCAAAAGTGCATCATTCAGTGGTTGTCCGTTCAACTCTGAGCTGCTAAAGGAACCACCCGAGGCATCACCAATTGATTGGCATGATTCAAGGAAAGCATTCCCACAGAAAGCAAAATCAGCGTTGCTCGAATAGCTTGACTCTGTCTTTATTGTTGTACCATTATTATCTGCACCATACAGCAGAGCAGATGCATTCTGGGCTGGTAGCACGCTGGTTGAAGCATCCATACCACTACGAGGACCGTGAATGTCTTTACCACCATAAATTGACTGATCACCAGATGATGTACCATTTACTAAACCACCTGAACTTCCGTTGTGCATCGCACCATTTGGCATTGCAGACATGGGACCGGACTCTGGTAAAAAGCATGAGTTTTGCTTCACTGAAACAAGGAAAATAGCAGACCATGTTAAATCAGCAAGTCAATACAACATGGAAAGCAGAGGCAACAAACATAGCCCTCTTGAGCAGCAATACCACTTTGACAAAGTAAACATAAACTTCTTGAGTAAGTTCTCGAGACTACTTTCTACTTGTTTCTACATTACTTAAATGGTGCGAGAGAATTACATTATTACACCAGATAAAGACAAACAGACACCACAGAAAGCTCTAAAGCTGAGAGAAAAACACTGTCTTACATGTTGTTGAGTTGGAGCCATTAGTAAGAGGCATAGAAGGGATCCCTGAAGAATAGTCTTTGTTCATAAGCTGGAACTGATCCTGAAGAAGCTTGTTGAAGGCCGTTATTTGATTCTTAAGCATCAGCCTCACATAGTATGCCTTAAAAAATTCACGGTTCTCTTCCTCAAGTTTTTGCCAAACTGGAAAGAACAGAGTAAGAACAAAACATTAAGGAGAATAACAACAAAAGAAACACACATTTCTACGAAGGTGCAATATACGAGGGGGTCCTTGAAGTTGTGGGGTGGTTCGTCTAGGTCCATGTACCCCCAAAGTGCATATTTAGGTCCCCGGTGTGCCATAAATCATATGCCATTAACCCAACAATTGAGGCGATTTCATGCCAAACATGTGGAATCAAAGGTTGCACCAAGACCTTCAAAAACTACAGAAGTTTGTTTTGGTTTTTATACAACAGAACTGTGATATACAGTTACAGACCACCCATAATCATAGTATTATTGCATCCCCGTCTCATCGCCATAACAAGAATAATACCGGTGTGGTGCCTCTCAAGGCCAAGACGGTGACCCTCGCAACAAAACATGCATGTGGCGTCCGCCACAGAGGCATGGTGTCTATTTGCAATGAAAGTGGCGAGGTTGGAGTCATCTTATGCGATTTCCGATGACACGAGCAGAGTGCATGGCAAGTGGAAGCAGGGGTGGGAAGGAAATAGCAGCTAGGCGCGAGAAATAGCTAGGATGGGAGGGAATCATGCTTCTCTCTGACGAGAGAGAGAGAGAGAGAGAGAATCGGCCATTGGGCTTCACTCTGACCTTGCTGTGGCGGCCAGCACATCTCTTCCCACCATCCCCTATCCAGTTCCGCCCAGTTCCAGGTCTGTCACCTCCTCCCCATCCAGTTCCAGGAGGGAGGCGAGCATCAGCGCCACCTCCCTCCATCCCCATCCACTAATCCACAGATCGATGCAGGTGCAGCACACCTCTCCGGCCAGCTTCAGCGCCAACTCCGGCGAGGTATGCTACCCCTCCCTCCTACTCCTCCCCTCTCTTCTCCCTGCCTCTTCCTCCCCGACTCTCTTCTTCCCCTATGCTGGGATATCTCGTCCTCCTCTGCTGTGATGTGCTCTGTTTCTTTCTCTGCAAAGCTCCTCTTTTCTGTACATATAGTGCACTAGTATATATGTACAAATGTAATGTTAGTGCAGTGCATATTTTAATCTTACTGCCTTTGATTATTTAATCTTGCTCATTGCAATCCACATGTACTGCTAGTATATCTGTGGGCAGTGGCTAGTGCAGTGCATCTCCTCTGCTTATTTTATCTTGCTCATTGCTAATTGCCATGTGGAGTTGTGAACTGAACACATTTAGCAAATACTTTAGTGGTGCAAGTGGAAAGAAGACAGTGTGTGCTACATGACCAACAACAAGGTATAGTCATGTACAACCTAATTGCTGAATTAATTTAGCATATACTCCCTCCGTTCCTAAATATAAGTCTTTTAAGAGATTTCACTTGTGGTCCACATACGAAGCAAAATGAGTGAATGTACACTTTAAAGTATGTCTATATACATTCGTATGTAGTTCACTAGTGAAACCTCTAAAAAGACTTATATTTAGGAACGGAGGGAGTACAAAGTTAGGTTTTTCTATGTAGTGATTTAATTTGCTACCACACAAAGTCAGGACATGTCTATGTTGTCACTTCGTCATACGCCATAAGCGTTATAGATTTATGAACAAGGTCGGTCACCACAAGATTCACTACGCCATAAAAGCTATGCCCATAATTGGCTTGGCAAATATTTTGAAGTATTAGATTTATATGGAGCTTTGTGTCCCACACTCCCACTGCTTGCTAGTTACACATGCACTTTCAGTAACAAATCCTATTGCCAGTTCAGAATGATGCTAATATTCATATTTTATGACTTGTGTTCTACAAACAGGCTATATGTTATCAATTACTTTATGATCTATCTTTACTCAAACTGAATGTTGAATTTCCTGGTGGATGCAATTCCACTCAAACTTCCCTAGCCATTGTAACGAAAATGAACAGTGTTCAAAATATTTGCTGATAGATCAGTTGACCGGCCGATTAATCCCTGTTCAGTGGGTCACCAAGTAGCTGATTAACAGATTTATCAGCAAATTAACTAGCTGATTAGCCTACTATTCCCCTACACGCCAGCTGGCCGAGCAGTTACCGTTTAGCGATTTGCTGAACATTTTAAAGAGTGGTCCTAATAAACCGGGTGTGCTGCCTATTGGTGATTAAGGAAACAGTGTTTGATTCACTCACCTAAGCCAAACTAAAGCTCCAACACAAAATGGGGTCAAAGAGAAGGCTTTGGTGAGTTTTATGTAGGCCAGAAGGGTTTTCAGCAAGTTTGCAAAAAACATGGGCGCTATATCTTCCACCAGATGAGTCACATCAACAAAAGAAGACACAGAAGTGGCATTGGGACGGCTAATTAGCAAATTATTCCACATTAGGGGCATTGAAGTGCACTTCAAGAGTACAGGGACCCAGGTGAACTGATACCATAAGTTTGAGGACCAATCATACATTACCCATTTGAAAAGAACTTACGAGATAGAATGAGATTTAATATTTTGGAGAGATAAAAGAGAATGCCCGTGAAGTTCGGGGAATGCTATCCATGCGAGTTCCACTTAACAGGTTCAAACATTTTCACATGTATGCTACCTAGTAGGCCTGTTATCATGCTAATGAAGCTACAGTCCACTGGTAGACCTTCAGCCCAAAGCAGGTCATGCAAATCAATCTTCAAACAATTGGGATGTTGAACATGAATACATGATGTCCTGCTTGCGTTATTTGCCAACAAAGTCCACATTATGAGCCTATCAACTGAATCTTCTACATCTAGACAAGCTTTCTGCTAGTGCTTATGTTGTGTCATCAAGTTGCACAATTTCAAGGCACAAACAGGAACAAAGAAATATTTCCGTTGGCATAAATACATGAGGAGTGACAAATGAAGAGAACATATTGTGGTTTGCAGGATTTTCCATTATGTTAGAAAATTGTACTAATGGATTCTCGGAGGTCAAAAAGAGGGGAACTGAACATTTTCTGCCAGGTTTATAGTATTAAAAACAGAAGATTTATCTCCCCATCATATAACAATTCCTGACGCAGCACTTTAGATATGGTTTCTACCAAAAGCATTGATTTATTCTGTGCAAACCAGAATTTGCCGACGGTTTCAGCCATCAGGCCAATTATGTATGAACTATGATGTTGTTTACCAATCCTGGGACCTCATAGCTAAAGATATTTCTGAGTATATAAAGTAAAGACCATTACCAAGTTCAGTAAAGCTGGGTTCTATCTTGGCCTCAAGGGAGAGGGTATCAATCACCTCTTTCTGGTTCATATACAGCTGGAGACAGCGCTCGATGAGATTCTGGACCTGCATAGCAGTTACAAGCAACATGAATCATCGATACATGCAAGCAAGAACTTACTAAATTTTAATCACAACGTATATATAACATATAACGTAACAAGTGCAAGGAATCTCATCCCAAGTCAGCTCCCCAACCCACAAGCAAACATAACAAATATCAGTTGCTTGCTGCTTTGCGTTTCGACATCAGCAAGCAATAGCAGTAGCACACGCCGTGCATGATGTATTGACCTAGGCCGTGGCTAGCTTGATCGGACGGTAATCGGCAGGAAAAAAAACGAGAATGCAGCAGAGCGGAAGTAGTGTTAGTCAGTTTGTGAAATGATGATACTGACGAGCTGTATGTCCTGGCGAGAGACCTTGCGGACGTCCTCCCCCGACATGTCGCCGCCGCCGGCCGCCGGGGCTCGCTGCTGCTCCTCTGCCCGAATCCCCTCCTCGGCCCCTTCCGCTCTCCCTGAGAGGAACAAGCAACCAAAGGTTGGGGGTGAGACCACGGGCGGATCTAGACAGCGCGCCCAGAAAATCACGAAGGCCGCCCGGGGGATGGAAACGGGCTCGTACCTCAGAACCCGACGGGCAGAGGCTGGGACGGTGCGGGGAGTAGACAGCAGGAGCGAGCGCGGCGTCCCGGCGGCGGGGAAGAGCGGGACCGGCAACGGGCGTGAGAGGCGGGGGCGAGGCGTCGGCGATGAGACTGCGCGGCGGCGGCTGTAGGGCGGTGGAGTCGCAGGGGGGAGGTCCGGCTGATCGATCCGGTCTTGTTGGCTGTGCGAGGGGCTGGGAAGAAGAAAGGGGAGGAGCGACGGAGCAAGTGGTGTGGTGTGGGTGTGGAGGGGGGAGAAAGGGGGCAAAGGAGGGGGGAGGGCCCGGATTCCTAATCTGCTGCTAGTGATGAGGCTTTTCGCACGGAATCTGCTATCAAATACAGTGCCCTATGCTTTGTGTTCACTCAGACATACTCCGAAAAAGAAGGTTTCGGTGGACCGGAGATTCTCATGGATCTATGTAAATCTAGGTAATAACGGGGAAACACTATTCATTATGTTTTGGCTATCAAAAGAGTCCGTGCGTTGCACCGGAAGCATGTACAAATAAAACATCGGACCCTAGTACTCCTAGTGTGTCGGCATGTCTGGTGCTCCACCTCGTTCAAGGAAATAGTGAGCTCCTCCTCGTCCGTTGGGACATCCTCGTCGTACAGTCTCCGTGCGCTCCAACAAATTAGCAATTCTACGATGGTCAAATCAAGGTATTGAGAACACATAATGTATAGTCAACCTTGTTAATTCAAAATCAAATAAATTTGAACGTTGGTTGCACTTATAAGAATATAATACATTTAGTTAATGAATTACATGTGGCTAGCCTAGAGAGCACAATGTATTTTAGTAGTTTAAGTTTGCCAATTGAAACTTGAGTTATTCATCACAAATACAAACCGTGACTATGTTTTGTTTGAAATTTTCATTTTAGACACAACAATTTTTTAGCGATTTAAATATTACTTTTTCTGATATTAGAATACTACTTATACTCCCTCTGTCAACTAATATATTAGTATAATCCCGTAAAGCTTATGGAAGAGTAGAGGAGGAAGGGATGCTGACTCCTTTTGTCACTGACGGTCTCCTGGTCCGCCAGCCGTTGGTGCAGATCGACATCCATGTCGGCAGGATGGCACTGTGGACCACCTCGTTTCTCTAGTGCGTTCTTGATCCTAGGTAGTTCCCTAGCTCCATTATCGCTGCTTTCATCCCTTTAATGATGATTCCAACACTAACATGCAGGAACCTCTTGAACCTCATGCTGCTGGTTGTTTTCCTTGCCGCTACTACTTGCTTTACAATTCTTTTTTCCTTCCATCCCATCGAGGCATCACATGCATCTGAAATCCAGCCCCACATTTCTTTTTTAAGGTTTCCATCCTTTCATACCCTAGAGACAGGGGATAATTTCCTGTTTATCCTTTAAATGCACCTTCCCGCTATAGTTATTTAGGCCTCTTATCGATATTTCAGGAAACATGTGATCCTATATAAACTGGTCGAAATTTGTATAAAAGAGCGAGGTGAGATTATATAACATGAAAAAAGTGGTGCATGCTTGCTGCTAA
The DNA here is from genome assembly GCF_904849725.1 of Hordeum vulgare subsp. vulgare. NCBI lineage: Eukaryota > Viridiplantae > Streptophyta > Magnoliopsida > Poales > Poaceae > Hordeum > Hordeum vulgare. The sequence goes on along the minus strand of NC_058524.1, from coordinate 562,529,968 downwards.
TAAAGAGAGAAAATGTTCCTAAAAAGAGAAAAGAGGGAGAAAAAGTGTTAGAACCGGGGATCAAACCTAGTTCTCCTTGGTGGAAGAGAGGTGCTCGAGCCACTACCTTTTAAAATAAAAGACCTTTTAAAGATTACACTATGGACTACATACGGATGTATATAAACATATTTTAAAGTATAGGTTTATTCATTTTGCTTCGTATGTAGTCCATAGTAGAATTTCTAAAAGGTCTTATATTTAAGAACGGAGGAGTACATACGAAGTAAAATAATTGAATTTATACAGTAAAATATATCTATATACATTTGTATGTAGTTTGTAATGAAATATCTATAAAAGCTTATATTTAGAAATGGAGGAAGTATGTTACTACTCCCTCCGTTCCTAAATAGAGTACATTTTTTTAAGATTTCATTAGGGACCTACATACGAAACAAAATGAGTAAGAGCAACTCCAATCGGCCGACCCAAATGGACGACGGTTTTGTCCTTTTTTGTTCGTTTGGGTTGGCCGCCCGCTTTTCTTTTTGGGTCGGCTGCGCACCCAATGTGGGGGGCCCATTTTATGTCCGCACATTAGATAAAACAGCTCAGCGTGCCACCGCCCAATGGTTGGCCGTGTCATCATCCATGATCACCGGCATTCTGTCGAACAGATTACGGGCGCCGGTGAGCATGTCGGTTGGCATCTCGCATTGGTGTTTCCTCATGCCTTCGGACGATGATCCGCCTGTCACCGGCGCGGCGTTGAGGTCGATGGTCATCGGCACGGGCGTGGAAGGGGCCATGATGCTCATCTTCGGCAAGCATTCCTCGGAGAAGTGGCTGCCTTGCGGGCAGACATGGAAGCCGGGAATTGGCTGCGTGCAAGACGCGCGCGGCGACTCCGACAGCATCATCCGAGGATATGCTGGCGAGCCCATGCTGGTCGCGGCCGCGGCAACGACGGCGTTGACAAGCCCACGTTGGCTAGGGTTTACCCCTAGGTACAACAAGGCCTCCATTGTTGCCACCTTCACCCGGACATTGGTGTCTTCCTGTTGCACGGCGGCACCTGCCTCGCCCCTTGCATCCTGCGCGTGCCTCCGGTCCTTCCTCTTGGCCGACTCCATGACCCGCTCCTCGGGCGTCAACTCCTTCTTCTTCTTCTTGGGGCGGCACGACGGCCTTGCAGGGGGGCGCGGGTCTTGCCTTTGGCTTCGGCGGCGGCGACGAACGAGGCCATTGAGGCGATGGCGACAGCGGCTTCGAAGTCGTCGTCCATGACGGTGGGAGCGGGCACGGGAGCAAGCGGGGGAGCTTGGAAAAAATGGGGGAAAAGGTGGCCGCTTTGTCGCCGACTTACGGGCCAGGGACGAAAGTAGGCGCGCGTCCGCTTCGTGTCCGCGCCGACGCAAATAGACTCAAAATTGGATCGGGAATGGGTCGGCACGCGGACAAAAAGCGAACGTGTGTCCGTTTTGGTCAGCGTGTTGGGCCAACTTTTTGTCCACGCGTACCCAAACGGATGGCGGCACACGAAATGGGTCGCCCCGTTGGAGTTGTTCTAAATCTATACTTTAAAATGTGTATATATACATCCGCATGTAGTTCCTAATGAAAACTCTAAAAGGACTTATATTTAGGATACTATTGCCATGGTTAGAGCATCTCCAGCAAACCTCGTATAAAGTCGTGACCCACAAAATAACCGCGAGAATACGGGTCTCGGTGGGAAATGCGGCCCGATCAGACCTTGCAAACGCGTCCGGCCCGTAAAATTTTTGAAGGGGCGCAGCAAAATCCCCTCCCCTCCCCACAAAAACACAGGTTCCCACCTCACCTCTATGGTGCCCCGTATCTCAGGAAAGCGGTTGGCGGGAGGGACGTTTCAGCTCGTGCCCCTTTCCCCACCCCATTCCACCGCCGCACCGCCATTCGTTTCGCCCGTCCGCCGCTGGCGATTCCTGCCAAATTTGCGGGCTGAATCGCGCCGCGGGGCGCCCCTGCCATCTTCCACCGAGCCGCTACATCGGCTCCCCCGGATCGGCCAATCCATCACGGCCGGAGATCCACCGCCAGAGATGGAATTGAGCCCGTGCGAGAAGTTTTTGCTTGACTATTCATCTGATTCGGACGACTCGGATGTTGAGGCGATGCTTCTCACCTTTCGCCAGTAGACTTGGGTGATGGCCCTTGTCGTGAAGGAGCAGGAAGACGAGAATTGAAAGAGGCGACGAGGATAGACTGTTGGCCATCTTTGTATCCTCGAAATCGCCATCTCGGGAACGAGATGTTGATGCAAGACTACTTCGCCGACAATCCAACATATCCGCCGCACCTCTTCCGGAGAAGGTATCCTATGCCCCGATCCCTCTTTGTGAAAATTGTTCAAGCTTACGAGGCCATTGTGAAAGGCGTGGATGTCGCCTAGAGGGGGTGAATAGGCGCTTTAAAATAATTATGGTTTAGGCTTGAACAAATGCGGAATAAAACTAACGTTTAATTTGTCAAGCACAAAACCTACAACAACTAGGCTCACCTATGTGCACCAACAACTTATGCTAAGCAAGATAAACAACTAGGTGATAGCAAGATATATGACAATAAACAATATGGCTATCACAAAGTAAAGTGCATATGTAAAGGGTTCGGGTAAGAGATAACCGAGGCACGGGGAGATGAGGATGTATCCCGAAGTTCACACCCTTGCGGATGCTAATCTCCGTTGGAGCGGTGTGGAGGCACAATGCTCCCCAAGATGCCACTAAGGCCACCGTAATCTCCTCATGCCCTCGCACAATGCAAGATGTCGTGATTCCACTAAGGGACCCTTGAGGGCGGTCACTGAACCTGTACAAATGGCAAACCTTGGGGGCGGTCACCGAACCCGTACACGTGGCAACCCTTGGGGACGGTTACCGGTACCCGTACAAATTCCTCGGGGCAATCTCCACAACCTAATTGGAGACCCCGACGCTTGCCCGGAGCTTCACACCACAATGATTGAGCTCCGAGACACCACCAAGCTTCTAGGACGCCAAAGCATCCACGAAGAACAATATCTAGGGTACTAAGTACCAAAGGTAATAAGCTTCTCAACTTCTCACTTCCACGTATCACCGTGGAGAACTCAAACCGATGCAACTAATGCAATGGCAAGAACACATGAAGTGGTCAAGTCCCTCACACTCAAATCCCTCCACAACAACGAAAGCTATGGAGAAATATGAGAGGAAGAACAAGTAGCTCACAAAGAACTCCAAGATCTAGATCCAAGGGGTTCCCCTCACATAGAGGAGAAAGTGATTGGTGGAGATGTGGATCTAGATCTCCTCTCTCTTTTTCATCAAGAACAAGCAAGAATCATTGGAGGGATTGAGAGTTAGCAAGCTCTAAGAATGTCAACAATGGAGGTAGAACAAGAGCTCAACTGATGGATAAGACCAAGGGGGAAGAAGACCCCCTTTATATAGTGGGGGAAGGAATCAGACCGTTACCCCCCACTTACAGCCCGAGCCCAGCGGTACTACCGTTGGCTCCAGCGGTACTACCGCTGACCTTCCGGCGGTACTACCGTTGACCCTCCAGCGGTAGTACCGCTGAGCCTCCAGTGGTACTACTACCGCTGAGCCCATGGTAGCGCAAAGATACTACCGGGCCAACCACCGCCAAGAAAGTCTTCACAAAAAGTCCGACGCAGTACAACTGCAAAGATGACGGTACTAAAGTCCTGGAGCGGTACTACTGCTGACCAAAGGCGGTACTACCGCTAGGGCCAGCAGTACTACCGCTAGGTCCAGCGGTACTACCGCTCACCACTGAAACAGACATAACTTTCGCATACGAGCTCCGAATCGAGCAAACCCAAGCTTGTTGGATTCAGGACGACAAGAGCAATCCAAATAGCGAAAATCTTAAGACCATGCTGATATGAAAATGCCAATGATCTAGAGATGTGAGACCTCTATGAATGAAGAACCGGCAAAAACTCCAACATCGAAAACTGTTGGGGAACGTCGCAAGGGAAACAAAAAATTTCCTACGCGCACGAAGACCTATCATGGTGATGTCCATCTACGAGAGGGGATGAGTGATCTACGTACCCTTGTAGATCGTACAGCAGAAGCGTTAGTGAACGCGGTTGATGTAGTGGAACGTCATCACGTCCCTCGATCCGCCCCGCGAACAATCCCGCGATCAGTCCCACGATCTAGTACCGAACGGACGGCACCTCCGCGTTCAGCACACGTACAGCTCGACGATGATCTCGGCCTTCTTGATCCAGCAAGAGAGACGGAGAGGTAGAAGAGTTCTCCGGCAGCATGACGACGCTCCGGAGGTTGGTGATGACCTTGTCTCAGTAGGGCTCCGCCCGAGCTCCGCAGAAACGCGATCTAGAGGAAAAACCGTGGAGGTATGTGGTCGGGCTGCCGTGGAAAAGTCGTCTCAAATCAGCCCTAAAACCTTCGTATATATAGGTGGGAGGGAGGGGACCTTGCCTTGGGGCTCAAGGAGCCCCAAGGGGGTCGGCCGAGCCAAGGGGGGAAGGCTCCCCCCCCCCCAAACCGAGTTGGACTTGGTTTGGTGGGTGGGAGTCCTTCCTTCCCATCCCACCTCCTCTTTTTTTTTTTTCTCTTTGATTTTCTTTCCTAGGCGCATAGGGCCCTTTTGGGCTGTCCCACCACCCACTAAGGACTGGTGCGCCACCCTCAAGGCCTATGGGCTTCCCCGGGGTGGGTTGCCCCCCCCCCCCGGTGAACTCCCGGAACCCATTCGTCATTCCCGGTACATTCCCGGTGACTCCGAAAACCTTCTGGTAATCAAATGAGGTCATCCTATATATCAATCTTCGTCTCCGGACCATTTCAGAAACCCTCGTAACGTCCGTGATCTCATCCGGGAATCCGAACAACATTCGGTAACCAACCATATAACTCAAATACGCATAAAACAACGTCGAACCTTAAGTGTGCAGACCCCGCGGGTTCGAGAACTATGTAGACATGACCCGAGAGACTCCTCGGTCAATATCCAATAGCGGGACCTGGATGCCCATATTGGATCCTACATATTCTACGAAGATCTTATCGTTTGAACCTCAGTGCCAAGGATTCATATAATCCCGTATGTCATTCCCTTTGTCCTTCGGTATGTTACTTGCCCGAGATTCGATCGTTAGTATCCGCATACCTATTTCAATCTCGTTTACCGGCAAGTCTCTTTACTCGTTCCGTAATACAAGATCCCGTAACTTACACCAAGCTACATTGCTTGCAAGGCTTGTGTGTGATGTTGTATTACCGAGTGGGCCCCGAGATACCTCTCCGTCACACAGAGTGACAAATCCCAGTCTTGATCCATACTAACTCAACTAACACCTTCGGAGATACCTGTAGAGCATCTTTATAGTCACCCAGTTACGTTGCGACGTTTGATACACACAAAGCATTCCTCCGGTGTCAGTGAGTTATATGATCTCATGGTCATAGGAATAAATACTTGACACGCAGAAAACAGTAGCAACAAAATGACACGATCAACATGCTACGTCTATTAGTTTGGGTCTAGTCCATCACGTGATTCTCCTAATGACGTGATCCAGTTATCAAGCAACAACACCTTGTTCATAATCAGAAGACACTGACTATCTTTGATCAACTGGCTAGCCAACTAGAGGCTTGCTAGGGACGGTGTTTTGTCTATGTATCCACACATGTAAATGAGTCTTCATTCAATACAATTATAGCATGGATAATAAACGATTATCTTGATATAGGAATTATAATAATAACTATATTTATTATTGCCTCTAGGGCATAATTCCAACAGTCTCCCACTTGCACTAGAGTCAATAATCTAGCCCTCACATCATCATGCGAATTACATTGTAATAAATCTAACACCCATACAGTTCTGGTGTTGATCATGCTTTGGCCGTGGAAGGGGTTTAGTCAGCGGGTCTGCTACATTTAGATCCGTGTGCACTTTGCATATATTTACGTCCTCTCCCTCAACGTAGTCGCGGATGAGGTTGAAGCGTCGTTTGATGTGTGTGGTCTTCTTGTGAAACCGTGGTTCCTTTGCTAAGGCAAGGGCACCCGTGTTGTCACAGAACAAGGTTATTGGATTCAGTGCGCTTGGCACCACTCCAAGATCCGTCATGAACTGCTTCATCCAGACACCCTCCTTAGCCGCCTCCGAGGCAGCCATGTACTTCGCTTCACATGTAGAATCTGCTACGACGCTTTGCTTGGAACTGCACCAGCTTACCGCACCCCCATTAAGAATAAATACGTATCCGGTTTGCGACTTAGAGTCGTCCGGATCTGTGTCAAAGCTTGCATTGACGTAACCTTTTACGGCGAGCTCTTCGTCACCTCCATACACGAGAAACATCTCCTTAGTCCTTTTCAGGTACTTCAGGATATTCTTGACCGCTGTCCAGTGATCCACTCCTGGATTACTCTGGAACCTACCTGCCATACTTATGGCCAGGCTAACATCCGGTCTAGTGCACATCATTGCATACATGATAGAACCTATGGTTGAAGCATAGGGGACGGAGCGCATATGCTCTCTATCTTCATCAGTTGCTGGGCACTGAGTCTTACTCAATCTCGTACCTTGTAAAACTGGCAAGAACCCTTTCTTGGACTGTTCCATTCTGATCCTCTTCAAAACTTTATCAAGGTATGTGCTTTGTGAAAGTCCTATCAGGCGTTTTGATCTATCCCTATAGATCTTAATGCCTAGAATGTAAGCAGCTTCTCCTAGGTCCTTCATAGAGAAACTTTTATTCAAGTAATCCTTTATGCTCTCCAAAAACTTTACGTTGTTTCCAATCAGCAATATGTCATCCACATATAATATTAGAAGCGCCACAGAGCTCCCACTCACTTTCTTGTAAATACAAGATTCTCCAACCACTTGTATAAACCCAAATGATTTGATCACCTCATCAAAGCGCTTGTTCCAACTTCGAGATGCTTGCATCAGTCCATAAATGGACCGCTGGAGCTTGCACACCTTGTTAGCATTCTTAGGATCGACAAAACCTTCGGGTTGCATCATATACAATTCTTCCTTAAGGAAACCGTTAAGGAACGCCGTTTTGACATCCATCTGCCAGATTTCATAATCGAAAAATGCAGCTATTGCTAACATGATTCTGACGGACTTAAGCATCGCTACGGGTGAGAATGTCTCATCGTAGTCAACTCCTTGAACTTGCGAAAAACCCTTTGCCACAAGTCGAGCTTTATAAACGGTCACATTGCCGTCAGCGTCCGTCTTCCTCTTAAAGATCCATTTGTTCTAAATAGCCTTGCGGCCCTCAGGCAGTACCTCCAAAGTCCACACTTTGTTCTCATACATGGATCCTATCTCGGACTTCATGGCTTCTAGCCATTTGTTGGAATCCGGGCCCACCATTGCTTCTTCATAATTTGCAGGTTCATTTTTGTCCAGCAACATGATTGACAAGACGGGATTACCGTACCACTCTGGAGCAACACGTGGTCTCGTCGACCTGCGTGGTTCGACAGAAACTTGAACCGGAGTTTCATGATCATCATCATTAACTTCCTCCTCAACCGGCGTCGCAACGACAGAGGTTTCCCCTTGTCCTGCGCCACCATCCAGAGGGATGAGAGGTTCGACAACCTCGTCAAGTTCTATCTTCCTCCCACTCAATTCTCTCGAGAGAAACTCCTTCTCGAGAAAAGCTCCGTTTTTAGCAACAAACACTTTGCCCTCGGATTTGAGATAGAAGGTGTACCCAACTGTCTCTTTTGGGTAACCTATGAAGACGCACTTTTCCGCTTTGGGTTCCAGCTTTTCAGTCTGAAGCTTTTTGACATAAGCATCACATCCCCAAATTTTAAGAAACGACAACTTTGGCCTTTTGCCATACCACAGTTCGTATGGTGTCGTCTCGACGGATTTTGATGGTGCCCTATTTAAAGTGAATGCAGTTGTTTCTAATGCATAACCCCAAAACGATAACGGCAAATCTATAAGAGACATCATAGATCGCACCATCTCTAATAAAGTACGATTACGACGTTCGGACACACCATTACGCTGTGGTGTTCTAGGCGGTGTTAACTGTGAAACAATTCCGCATTGTCTTAAGTGAGCACCAAACTCGAAACACAGATATTCACCCCCACGATCAGACCGTAGGAATTTGATCTTCTTGTTACGATGATTTTCAACTTCACTCTGAAATTGCTTGAACTTTTCAAATGTTTCAGACTTGTGCTTCATCAAGTAGACATAACCATATCTACTCAAATCGTCAGTGAAGGTGAGAAAATAACGATATCCGCCGCGTGCCTCCACGCTCATCGGACCACACACATCGGTATGTATGATTTCCAACAAGTCACTTGCACGCTCCATTGTTCCGGAGAACGGAGTCTTAGTCATTTTGCCCATGAGGCATGGTTCGCACGTGTCAAGTGAATCAAAGTCAAGTGACTCCAAAAGTCCATCAGCATGGAGTTTCTTCATGCGCTTTACACCAATATGACCTAAGCGGCAGTGCCACAAAAATATGGCGCTATCATTGTTAACTCTAACTCTTTTGGTCTCAATGTTATGTATGTGTGTATTGCTATCAAGATTCAATATGAACAATCCTCTCACATTGGGTGCATGACCATAAAAGATGTTACTCATAGAAACAGAACAACCATTATTCTCTGACTTAAAAGAGTAACCGTCTCGCAATAAACAAGATCCAGATATAATGTTCATGCTCAACGCAGGCACTAAATAACAATGTTTTAAGTTCATCACTAATCTTGATGGTAACTGAAGTGAAACTGTGCCGACGGCGATTGCATCAACCTTGGAACCATTTCCTACGCGCATCGTCACTTCATCTTTCGCCAGCCTTCGTCTATTCCGCAGTTCCTGTTTCGAGTTGCAAATATGAGCAACAAAACCGGTATCGAATACCCAGGCACTACTACGAGAGCCGGTTAAGTACACATCAATAACTTGTATATCAAATATACGTGATTTTTCTCTGGCCGCCTTCTTATCTGCCAGATACTTGGGGCAATTCCGCTTCCAATGACCCATACCCTTGCAATAGTAACACTCCGTTCCAGGCTTAGGTCTATCTTTGGGTTTCTTCATCGGATTGGCAACAGGCTTGCCCCTCTTCTTTGAATTACCCTTCTTGCCTTTGCCGTTTCTCTTGAAACTAGTGGTCTTATTCACCATCAACACTTGATGCTCTTTACGGAGTTCAGACTCTGCGACTTTCAGCATCGCAAACAACTCACCGGGAGACTTGTTCATCCCTTGCATGTTGTAGTTCAACACAAAGCCTTTATAGCTTGGCGGCAGTGATTGAAAGATTCTGTCAGTGATAGCCTCTTGCGGGAGTTCAATCCCCAGCTCAGCTAGACGGTTTGAGCACCCAGACATTTTGAGCACATGTTCAGTGACAGACGAGTTTTCCTCCATCTTGCAAGCATAGAATTTATCGGAGGTCTCATACCTCTTGATCCGGGCGTTCTTCTGAAAGATAAACTTCAACTCCTGGAACATCTCAAATGCTCCATGACGCTCAAAGCGACGTTGAAGTCCCGGTTCTAAGCCATACAAGACTGCACATTGAACTACTGAGTAGTCCTCCTTACGTGCTAACCAAGCGTTCTTAACATCCTGAGCAGCCGTAGCGGGTGGTTCATCTCCTAGCGCAGCATTAAGGACATAATCCTTCTTCCCAGCTTGTAAGATTAGCTTAAGATTACGAGCCCAGTCTACAAAGTTGCTTTCATCATCTTTCAACTTAGCTTTCTCTAGGAATGTACTAAAATTCAGGGTGACTGTCGCGTGAGCCATGATCTACAACACAAATATATTCAAAGTGGACTTAGAATATGTTCAAGATAATTAGAGTTTAACTTTAATCAAAATTATACGCTAAACTCTCACTCAAAAAGTACATCTCTCTTAGTCATTTGAGTGGTTTATGATCCACTTACACTAGCTCAAGTCCGATCATCACGTGAGTTGAGTATAGTTTCAGTGGTAAGCATCCCTATGCTAATCATATCATCTATATGATTCATGATCGACCTTTCGGTCTCATGTGTTCCGAGGCCATGTCTGCACGTGCTAGGCTCGTCAAGCTTAACCCGAGTGTTTCGCGTGCGCAACTGTTTTGCACCCGTTGTATGTGAACGTTGAGTCTATCACACCCGATCATCACGTGGTGTCTCGAAACGACGAACTGTAGCAACGGTGCACAGTCGGGGAGAACACAATTTCGTCTTGAAATTTTAGTGAGAGATCACCTCATAATGCTACCGTCGTTCTAAGCAAAATAAGGTGCATAAAAGGATTAACATCACATGCAATTCATAAGTGACATGATATGGCCATCATCACGTGCTTCTTGATCTCCATCACCAAAGCACCGGCACGATCTTCTTGTCACCGGCGCCACGCCATGATCTCCATCAACGTGTTGCCATCGAGGTTGTCGTGCTACTCATGTTATTACTACTAAAGCTACATCCTAGCAAAATAGTAAACGCATCTGCAAGCACAAACATTAGTATAAAGACAACCCCATGGCTCCTGCCGGTTGCCGTACCATCGACGTGCAAGTCGATATTATCTATTACAACATGATCATCTCATACATCCAATATATCACATCACATCGTTGGCCATATCACATCACAAGCATACCCTGCAAAAACAAGTTAGACGTCCTCTAATTTTGCTGTTGCATGTTTTACGTGGTGACCACGGGTATCTAGTAGGATCGCATCTTACTTACGCAAACACCACAACGGAGATATATGAGTTGTTATTTAACCTCATCCAAGGACCTCCTCGGTCAAATCCGATTCAACTAAAGTTGGAGAAACTAACACTTGCGAGTCATCTTTGAGCAACGGGGTTACTCGTAGCGATGAAACCAGTCTCTTGTAAGCGTACGAGTAATGTCGGTCCAAGCCGCTTCAATCCAACAATACCGCGGAATCACGAAAAGACTAAGGAGGGCAGAAAAACGCACATCACCGACCACAAAAACTTTTGTGTTCTACTCGAGAAGACATCTACGCATGAACCTAGCTCATGATACCACTGTTGGGGAACGTCGCAAGGGAAACAAAAAATTTCCTACGCGCACGAAGACCTATCATGGTGATGTCCATCTACGAGAGGGGATGAGTGATCTACGTACCCTTGTAGATCGTACAGCAGAAGCGTTAGTGAACGCGGTTGATGTAGTGGAACGTCCTCACGTCCCTCGATCCGCCCCGCGAACAATCCCGCGATCAGTCCCACGATCTAGTACCGAACGGACGGCACCTCCGCGTTCAGCACACGTACAGCTCGACGATGATCTCGGCCTTCTTGATCCAGCAAGAGAGACGGAGAGGTAGAAGAGTTCTCCGGCAGCATGACGGCGCTCCAGAGGTTGGTGATGACCTTGTCTCAGCAGGGCTCCGCCCGAGCTCCGTAGAAACACGATCTAGAGGAAAAACCGTGGAGGTATGTGGTCGGGCTGCCGTGGAAAAGTCGTCTCAAATCAGCCCTAAAACCTCCGTATATATAGGTGGGAGGGAGGGGACCTTTCCTTGGGGCTCAAGGAGCACCAAGGGGGTCGGCCGAGCCAAGGGGGGAAGGCTCCCCCCCCAAACCGAGTTGGACTTGGTTTGGTGGGTGGGAGTCCTTCCTTCCCTTCCCACCTCCTCTTTTTTTTCTCTTTGATTTTCTTTCCTAGGCGCATAGGGCCCTTTTGGGCTGTCCCACCAGCCCACTAAGGACTGGTGCGCCACCCTCAAGGCCTATGGGCTTCCCCGGGGTGGGTTGCCCCCCCCCCCCCGGTGAACTCCCGGAACCCATTCGTCATTCCCGGTACATTCCCGGTAACTCCGAAAACCTTCCGGTAATCAAATGAGGTCATCCTATATATCAATCTTCGTTTCCGGACCATTCCGGAAACCCTCGTAACGTCCGTGATCTCATCCGGGAATCCGAACAACATTCGGTAACCAACCATATAACTCAAATACGCATAAAACAACGTCGAACCTTAAGTGTGCAGACCCTGCGGGTTCGAGAACTATGTAGACATGACCCGAGAGACTCCTCGGTCAATATCCAATAGCGGGACCTGGATGCCCATATTGGATCCTACATATTCTACGAAGATCTTATCGTTTGAACCTCAGTGCCAAGGATTCATATAATCCCGTATGTCATTCCCTTTGTCCTTCGGTATGTTACTTGCCCGAGATTCGATCGTTAGTATCCGCATACCTATTTCAATCTCGTTTACCGGCAAGTCTCTTTACTCGTTCCGTAATACAAGATCCCGTAACTTACACTAAGCTACATTGCTTGCAAGGCTTGTGTGTGATGTTGTATTACCGAGTGGGCCCCGAGATACCTCTCCGTCACACGGAGTGACAAATCCCAGTCTTGATCCATACTAACTCAACTAACACCTTCGGAGATACCTGTAGAGCATCTTTATAGTCACCCAGTTACGTTGCGACGTTTGATACACACAAAGAATTCCTCCGGTGTCAGTGAGTTATATGATCTCATGGTCATAGGAATAAATACTTGACACGCAGAAAACAGTAGCAACAAAATGACACGATCAACATGCTACGTCTATTAGTTTGGGTCTAGTCCATCACGTGATTCTCCTAATGACGTGATCCAGTTATCAAGCAACAACACCTTGTTCATAATCAGAAGACACTGACTATCTTTGATCAACTGGCTAGCCAACTAGAGGCTTGCTAGGGACGGTGTTTTGTCTATGTATCCACACATGTAAATGAGTCTTCATTTAATGCAATTATAGCATGGATAATAAACGATTATCTTGATACAGGAATTATAATAATAACTATATTTATTATTGCCTCTAGGGCATAATTCCAACAAAAACATCATAGTAGTTGCATATAGACTGCGTTTTCGATGAACTCGAGCTTGTCATGAAGATGACCATAAGCTCTAAAACTCACAAAGAGAAACACCAAATAAGAACCAAGAAGTATGATGCAAGGATGCAAATGGTTTGAGCTCTCTACGAACGATACGATCAAGCTAATCACTTGAGAGCCCCCCTTGACAGTACAACATTCTATCCTAAACAGAAAACCTATCAAGGGCAAACTTGTACCTTGCACCTCGACCTCTTGAGCTAGATGATGATGATCTTGGCTTCCTCAAGATGGACCACCTTTCTTGATTGCGTTGGCTTGATGAAGACTAGTTGATTGATCCCCCATACTCACTATGGGTGAGCCACTCTTCAGCATACCTTCACAAGTCCATTGCCACCACAATGGATGGCAAGCTTCAAGCACGATATATTCGTGCTGATCCTCTTGAACTTGCACACCGCAATCTTGATGACGATCACCACTTGACGTCATCCTTCATGGGTTGTATGAGATCTTCCTTTCGACGCAAGCCCATGGAAACACACCTAACCCACACAGAGAACTCTCACAAAGACCATGGGTTAGTACACAAACACGTAATGGACAATGCTTACCATACCATGGGATCACTTGATCCCTCTCGGTACATCTTGTACGCTTTGTGTGTTGATCATCTTGATTTACTCTTTGTCTGAGATCTTGATCAACCTTGTGTCTCTATGACCATTCTTTGGATAATACCTTGAATACCATCTTGGTCATCATATAAACTCCTTGAACCCAACAGATGGACTTCAAGAAGTGCCTATGGACAAATCCTATAAATATAACTTAAGGAAACCATTAGTCCATAGGAATTGTCATCGATTACCAAAACCACATATGGAGATATATGCTCTAACACATTGTCAATATTTTACTAAAGAAGAAATATCGCGGGCTTGAAGGGATTTAGTGCATATCAAAAAATCTCGACAGCTATGCGGGTAATTGCATACGTCATTCCGGCTGACTATGCCGATGAGTACCTTCGCATTGGTGAAGATAGTACAATTGAGTCAGTGTGTAGGTTTGCCAAAATGATCATCCGTGTCTTTGGTCCTGAATATCTCCGGTCACTGATACGCCTCCGTCGTATCTACTTTTCCGAACTCTTTTGCCCTTGTTTTGGACTCTAATTTGCATTATTTGAATGGAACTAACCCGGACTAACGCTATTTTCAGCAGAATTGCCATGATGTTGTTTTTTGCAGAAATAAAAGTTCTCGGAATGACCCGAAAATTTATGGAGATTTTTTCTGGAATTAATGAAAAATACTTGCGCAAAGATCCACCGGAGGAGGTGAGCCAGTGGGCCACAAGCCCAGGAGGCGCGGCCACCCCCCAGGCCGCACCTACCAGGCTTGTGGGACCCACGTGGCTCCACCGCCTCCAAACTCAGCTCTATTTAGTCCGTCTTGCCCGGAAAAAAATCAAGGAGAAGAGTTCATTGCGTTTTACGATACGGGGGCACCGCCACCTCCTGTTCTTCATCTGGAGGGCAGATCTGGAGTCTGTTCTGGGCTCCGGAGAGGGGAGATCGTCGCCATCGTCATCATCAACCTTCCTTCATCGCCAATTCCATGATGCTCTTCACCGTTCGTGAGTAATCTCATCGTAGGCTTGCTGGACGGTGATGAGTTGGACGAGATCTATCATGTAATCGAGTTAGTTTTGACGGGGATTGATCCCTAGTATCCACTATGTTCTGAGATTGATGTTGCTACTACTTTGCCATGCTTAATGCTTGTCACTAGGGCCTGAGTGCCATGATTTCAGATCTGAACCTGTTTTGTTGTTGCCAATATATGTGTGTTTTAGATCCTATCTTGCAAGTTGTAGTCACCTACTATGTGTTATGACCCGGCACCCCCGGAGTGACAATAGCGGGAACCACTCCCGGAGATGACTATAGTATGAGGAGTTCATGTATTCACCAAGTGTTAATGCGTTGGTCTGGTTCTTTATTAAAAGGAGAACCTTAATATCCCGTAGTTTCCATTAGGACCCCGCTGCCACGGGAGGGATGGACAATAGATGTCATGCAAGTTCTTTTCCCTAAGCACGTATGACTACATACGGAATACATGCCTACATTAGATTGACGAACGAGAGCTAGTTACTTATCTCTGTGTGTTATAGCTGTTACATGATGAATCACATCCGGCATAATCATCCATCACCGATCCAATGCCTACGAGTCTTTTACTACTGGTCCTGGCTACGTTACTTTGCTGCTGCTACTGTTACTCTGTTGCTACCACTGCTATCACCCTATTTTGCTACTGATACTTTGCTACAGACACTAAATCTTTTAGGTGTGGTTGAATTGACAACTCAGCTGCTAATACTTGAGAATATTCTTTCGCTTCCCCTTGAGTCGAATCAATAAATTTGGGTTGAATACTCTACCCTCGAAAATTGTTGCGATCCCCTATACTTGTGGGTTATCAAGACATTTTTCTCGCGCCGTTGCCGGGGAAGCACAGCTATATTCTCTGAATCACTTGGGATTTACGTTTGCTGGTCACTATGAGGAATCCGATAGATCCAAGAACAAAAATCTTGCCCTCCACTATGAGGACAGGTAAGGAACTGCCATCTAGCTCTGCACTTGATTCACCTTCAGTTATGAGTAAGTTTGCGACATCACCTCCTGCTAGAAATCTTGGTATGTCGCCTGTGCTTGATGATGCTACTTCTGCTGCCCATGATGCTTATGATGATGCTATGCTTGATACTGCTTTGCCTGATGATGCTATGCTTGATACTGCTTTGCCTGATGATGCTATGCTTGATACTGCTTTGCCACTAGGTGCATTCCTTGATGCACAAATTGCTAGAGTTGTTGCTAGATGTAATGATACTTCTGAAACTGCTGATACTATTGAAGTAGAACCTGCTATTATGCCTGAACTGCCTGTTATGCCTGAGCGTTATGTTATGGAGGGAGAGATAGCTGAGGACTTTCTTGCGTGTAAGGATAGCTATGATGTTGAGAAATTACTGCGCAAGTGGAAAGAAAAATCTCTGAACGCTAGGATGAAATACAACCCAAAGTTTGCCAGTTCGCCTATCTTTGTGACCGATAAGGATTATGAATTCTCTGTTGACCCTGAGTTAACCACTCTGGTCGAATTTGATCCTTTTCACGGTTATGAGTCTGAAACGGTTGTAGCCCATCTTACCAAACTGCACGATATAGCCACCATATTCACTAGTGAGGAAAAGATCCGCCACTACTATATCCTCAAGCTGTTTCCTTTCTCGCTAAAGGATGATGCTAAGACCTGGTTCACTTCTCTTGCTCCTAGTTGTGTGCGTAGCCCCCAGGATATGGTCTACTACTTCTCTGAAAAATATTTCCCTGCCCATAAGAAGCAAGCTGCCTTGCAGGAAATATACAACTTTGCTCAAACTGAAGAAGAGAGTCTCCCACAAGCTTGGGGGAGGCTCGTCCAGCTACTGAATGCTTTGCCTGATCACCCTCTTGAGAAAAATGAAATACTTGATATCTTCTATAATGGACTTACCGATGCTTCTAAAGACCTCCTAGATAGTTGTGCTGGTTGTTGATGACCCACATATATAGGGGATCAATCATAGTCCTTTCGATAAGTAAGAGTGTCGAACCCAACGAGGAGCAGAAGGCTCTGATAAACGGTTTTCAGCAAGGTAATAACTGCAAGCACTGAAAGTAGTGGTAACAAGTGATGGTGTAGTGAGGTGAAACGTAGCAGGTGAAAAGTAACAAGTAACAAGTAGTAGCAACGGTGAAGCAAAGTGGCCCAATCCCTTTTGTAGCAAGGGACAAGCCTGAAGAAAGTCTTAGAGGAGGAAAAACGCTCCCGAGGACACACGGGAGTTTCTGTCATGCTAGTTTCATCATGTTCATATGATTCGCGTTCGTTACTTTGATAGTTTGACATGTGGGTGGACCGGCGCTTGGGTACTATCCTTACTTGGACAAGCATCCCACTTATGATTAACCCCTCTCGCAAGCATCTGCAACTATGAAAGAAGAATTAAGACAACGTCTAACCATAGCATTAAACTAGTGGATTCAAATCAGCCCCTTACGAAGCAACGCATAGACTGGGGTTTAAGCTTCTGTCACTCTAGCAACCCATCATATACTTACTACTCCCCAATGCCTTCCTCTAGGCCCAAATAATGGTGAAGTGTTATGTAGTCGACGTTCACATAACACCACTAGAGGAAAAACAACATACAACATATCAAAATACCGAACAAATACCAAATTCACATGACTATTATTAGCATGACTTATCCCATGTCCTCAGGAACAAAAGTAACTACTCACAAAGCATAATCATAATCATGATCAGAGGAGTAATGAGTAGCATCAAGGATCTGAACATATACTCTTCCACCAAGTAATCCAACTAGCATCAACTACAAAGAGTAATCAACACTACTAGCAACCTTACAAGTACCAATCTGAGTCGCGAGACGGAGATTGGTTACAAGTGATGAACTAGGGTTTGGAGATGAGATGGTGCTGATGAAGATGTTGATGGAGACGAGTCCCCTCCGACGAGAGGAGTGTTGGTGATGACGATGGCGACGATTTCCCCCTCCGGGAGGGAAGTTATCCCGGCAGGATCGTCCTGCTCGAGCTCTAGATTGGTTCTGATCAAGTTCTGCCTCGTGGCGGCAGAGAATCCACGAAAAAGCTCTGCCTTGATTTTTTTTCCGGACGAAACCCTTCATATAGCAAAAGAGGGGGGCCAGTGGGCCACCAGGGTGCCCACAAGCCCTGTTGCCGCGACCAGGGGGGTAGGCCGTGGCCACCAGGCTTGTGGGCCCCTGGCAGCTCCCCTGTGGCACTTCTTTCGCCCAGTATTTTTTATTTTTTCCCAAAAAATTCCACGTTGATTTTCAGGGCATTTGGAGTTGCGCAGAATAGAGGACTCAGACTTGCTCCTTTTCCAGTCGAGAATTCCAGCTGCCGGTATTCTCCCTCTTCAAATAAACCTTGCAAAATAAGAGAGAAAAGGCATAAGTATGGTACCACAAAGAATAATAAAAGTCCATGAAGCGATATATATCAACATGAAAGCATGATGCAAAATGGACGTATCAGTTGTGTTTTTAGGGAACGAACCGTAGAACAAGCTGAAATTCTATTGAATAACATATTGTGCAATGAGAATGCCTGGACTATTCCCGAACCACCTCCTAAGACAACTTCGAAGAAGAGAGGTATTCTATTCCTCAGTCCCGAAGATATGCAAGAAGCTAAGAAATCTGTGAAAGAGAAAGGCATTAAATCTGAAGATGTCAAAAATCTACCACCTATCGAAGAGATCCATGGTCTTGATAACCCGATACAGGTAGTAGAAGTAAATTCTCTGCGTAGGTTTGATGAGAGTGATATTCCTTTTACTAAACCTGCTAGCTTATGCCTGGATGAATTTGATAACTTTGTTGCCAAACAACAGAGTTTCAATGATTATGTTAGCGGACAATTGGAACAAAATGCTCGTATGCTTAGTCATTTAAATGCTTGTGTGGACAGAAACGTCAATGATCTTAAACTTCTGAGTAAACATGCTCGTATGCTTAGTAATTTAAATGCTTGTGTGGACAGAAACGTCAACGATCTTAAACTTCTGAGTAAACATGCTTCTATGGTTACTACTCAGGTAGAACAAGTACTTAAAGCTCAAAATGACTTTCTCAATGAGTTGAATGGCAATTCTGTCAGAGTCGTCACTAGAGGCGGTAGAATGACCTGAGGGTCATCCGAAGAGAACTGAACAAGATTCTCAAGGAGTTAGCACTGATGCACCTAGTCATCTTAGAAAGAATAAGAAAGATGATAGGAACCTGCACGCTAGCAACCCTGTTGCTGCTACACCTGAGAGTCCAAATGATGTCTCTGTCTCTGATGCCGAAACACAATCTGGTGATGAACATGAGCCTAATGATAATATTAATAGTGATGTTCATGATGATGCTCAACCTAGCAATGATAAGGATGTGGAGATTGAACCTGTTGATCTTGATAACCCACAGCCTAAGAATAGAAGATACGATAAGAATGACTTCGCTGCTAGGAAGCATGATAAAGAAAGGGAACCGTGGGTTAAGAAACCCATGCCCTTTCCTCCCAAACCATCCAAGAAAAAGGATGATGAGGATTTTGAGCGATTTGTTGAAATGATTAGACCTGTCTTTCTGCAAATGCATTTGACAGATATGCTCAAAATTTCTCCGTATGCTAAGTACATGAAAGATATTGTGACTAATAAGAGGAGGATACCTGAGGTTGAGATTTCCACCATGCTCTCTAACTATACCTTCAAGGGTGGAACTCCTAAGAAACTAGGTGATCCCGGTGTGCTCACTATACCATGCTCTTAAAGGCAACTACGTTAGAACTGCTTTATGCGACCTTGGAGCCGGTGTTAGTGTTGGAATTATGCCCTAGAGGCAATAATAAATATAGTTATTATTATAATTCCTGTATCAAGATAATCGTTTATTATCCATGCTATAGTTGTATTGAATGAAGACTTAAATACATGTGTGGATACATAGACAAAACACTGTCCCTAGCAAGCCTCTAGTTGGCTAGCCAGTTGATCAAAGATAGTCAGTGTCTTCTGATTATGAACAAGGTGTTGTTGCTTGATAACTGGATCACGTCATTAGGAGAATCACGTGATGGACTAGACCCAAACTAATACACGTAGCATGTTGATCGTGTCATTTTGTTGCTACTGTTTTTCTGCGTGTCAAGTATTTGTTCCTATGACCATGAGATCATATAACTCACTGACACCGGAGGAATACTTTGTGTGTATCAAACGTCACAACGTAACCGGGTGACTATAAAGATGCTCTACAGGTATCTCCGAAGGTGTTCGTTGAGTTAGCATGGATCGAGACTTGGATTTGTCACTCCGTGTGACGGAGAGGTATCTCGGGGCCCACTCGGTAATACAACATCACACACAAGCCTTGCAAGCAATGTGACTTAATGTAAGTTACGGGATCTTGTATTACAGAACGAGTAAAGAGACTTGCCGGTAAACGAGATTGAAATAGGTATACGGATACTGACGATCGAATCTCGGGCAAGTAACATACCGAAGGACAAAGGGAATGACATACGGGATTATATGAATCCTTGGCACTGAGGTTCAAACGATAAGATATTCATAGAATATGTAGGATCCAATATGGGCATCCAGGTCCCGCTATTGGATATTGACCGAGGAGTCTCTCGGGTCATGTCTACATAGTTCTCGAACCCGCAAGGTCTGCACACTTAAGGTTCGACGTTGTTTTATGCGTATTTGAGTTATATGGTTGGTTACCAAATGTTGTTCGGAGTCCCGGATGAGATCACAGACGTCACGAGGGTTTCCGGAATGGTCCGGAAACGAAGATTGATATATAGGATGACCTCATTTGATTACTGGAAGGTTTTCGGAGTTACCGGGAATGTACGGGGAATAACGAATGGGTTCCGGGAGTTCACCGGGGGGGGGGCAACCCACCCCGGGGAAGCCCATAGGCCTTGGGGGTGGCACACCAGCCCTTAGTGGGCTGGTGGGACAGCCCAAGAAGGCCCTATGCGCCATAGGAAGAAAATCAAAGAGAAAAAAAAGAGGAGGTGGGAAAAGGGGGAAGGACTCCTCCTTCCAAACCTACTTGGACTCGGTTTGGAAGGGGAGGGCTGCCCCCCTTGGCTCGGACGAAACCCTTAGGGGTCCTTGGACCCCAAGGCAAGGCTCCCCCTCTTCCCCCTATATATACGGAGGTTTTAGGTCTGATTTGAGACGACTTTTCAACGGCAGCCCGACCACATACCTCCACGGTTTTTCCTCTAGATCGCGTTTCTGCGGAGTTCGGGCGGAGCCCTGCTGAGATAAGATCACCAGCAACCTCCGGAGCTCCATCACGCTGCCGAAGAACTCTTCTACCTCTCCGTCTCTCTTGCTGGATCAAGAAGGCCGAGATCATCGTCGAGTTGTACGTGTGCTGAACGCGGAGGTGCCGTCCGTTCGGCACTAGATCGTGGGACTGATCGCGGGACGGTTCGCGGGGCGGATCGAGGGACGTGAGGACGTTCCACTACATCAACCGCGTTCACTAACGCTTCTGCTGTACGATCTACAAGGGTATGTAGATCACACATCCCCTCTCGTAGATGGACATCACCATGATAGGTCTTCGTGCGCGTAGGAAATTTTTTGTTTCCCTTGCGACGTTCCCCAACAGTGGCATCATGAGCTAGGTTCATGCGTAGATGTCTTCTCGAGTAGAACACAAAAGTTTTTGTGGGCGGTGATGTGCGTTTTGCTGCCCTCCTTAGTCTTTTCTTGATTCCGCGGTATTGTTGGATCGAAGCGGCTCGGACCGACATTACTCGTACACTTACGAGAGACTGGTTTCATCGCTACGAGTAACTCCGTTGCTCAAAGATGACTGGCGGGTGTCAGTTTCTCCAACTTTAGTTGAATCGGATTTGACCGAGGAGGTCCTTGGATGAGGTTAAATAGCAACTCATATATCTCTGTTGTGGTGTTTGCGTAAGTAAGATGCGATCCTACTAGATACCCATGGTCACCACGTAAAACATGCAACAACAAAATTAGAGGACGTCTAACTTGTTTTTGCAGGGTATGCTTGCGATGTGATATGGCCAACGATGTGATGTGATATATTGGATGTATGAGATGATCATGTTGTAATAGATAATATCGACTTGCACGTCGATGGTACGTCAACCGGCAGGAGCCATAGGGTTGTCTTTATACTAACGTTTGTGCTTGCACATGCGTTTACCATTTTGCTAGGATGTAGCTTTAGTAGTAATAGCATGAGTAGCACGACAACCCCGATGGCGACACGTTGATGGAGATCATGGTGTGGCGCCGGTGACAAGAAGATCGTGCCGGTGCTTTGGTGATGGAGATCAAGGAGCACGTAATGATGGCCATATCATGTCACTTATGAATTGCATGTGATGTTAATCCTTTTATGCACCTTATTTTGCCTAGAACGACGGTAGCATTATGAGGTGATCTCTCACTAAAATTTCAAGACGAAATTGTGTTCTCCCCGACTGTGCACCGTTGCTACAGTTCGTCGTTTCGAGACACCACGTGATGATCGGGTGTGATAGACTCAACGTTCACATACAACGGGTGCAAAACAGTTGCGCACACGGAACACTCGGATTAAGCTTGACGAGCCTAGCATGTGCAGACATGGCCTCGGAACACATGAGACCGAAAGGTCGATCATGAATCACATGAAAGATATGATTAGCATGGGGATGCTTACCACTGAAACTATGCTCAACTCACGTGATGATCGGAGTTGAGCTAGTGTAAGTGGATCATGAACCACTCAAATGACTAGAGAGATGTACTTTTTGAGTGGGAGCTTAGCGAGTAATTTGATTAAGTTAAACTCTAATTATCTTGAACATAGTCTAAGTCCACTTTGAATATATTTGTGTTGTAGATCATGGCTCACGCGACAGTCACCCTGAATTTTAATACGTTCCTAGAGAAAGCTAAGTTGAAAGATGATGGAAGCAACTTTGTAGACTGGGCTCGTAATCTTAAGCTAATCTTACAAGATGGGAAGAAGGATTATGTCCTTAATGTTGCGCTAGGAGATGAACCACCCGCTACGGCTGATCAGGATGTTAAGAACGCTTGGTTAGCACGTAAGGAGGACTACTCAGTAGTTCAATGTGCAGTCTTGTATGGCTTAGAACCGGGACTTCAATGTCGCTTTGAGCGTCATGGAGCATTTGAGATGTTCCAGGAGTTGAAGTTTATATTTCAGAAGAACGTCCGGATCGAGAGGTATGAGACCTCCAATAAATTCTATGCTTGCAAGATGGAGGAGAACTCGTCTGTCAGTGAACATGTGCTCAAAATGTCTGGGTACTCAAACCGTCTAGCTGAGCTGGGGATTGAACTCCCGCAAGAGGCTATCACTGACAGAATTCTTCAATCACTGCCTCCAAGCTATAAAGGCTTTGTGTTGAACTACAACATGCAAGGGGTGAACAAGTCACCCGGCGAGTTGTTTGCGATGCTGAAAGTCGCAGAGTCTGAACTCCATAAAGAACATCAAGTGTTGATGGTGAATAAGACCACTAGTTTCAAGAGAAACGGCAAAGGCAAGAAGGGTAAATCAAAGAAGAGCGGCAAGCCTGTTGCCAATCCGACGAAGAAACCCAAAGCTGGACCAAAGCCTGAAACAGAGTGTTACTATTGCAAGGGTATGGGTCACTGGAAGCGCAATTGCCCCAAGTATGTGGCTGATAAGAAGGCGGCCAAAGAAAAATCAGGTATATTTGATATACATGTTATTGATGTGTACTTAACCGGCTCTCGTAGTAGTGCCTGGGTATTCGATACCGGTTCTGTTGCTCATATTTGCAACTCGAAACAGGAACTACGGAATAGACAAAGGCTGGCGAAAGATGAAGTGACGATGCGCGTAGGAAATGGTTCCAAGGTTGATGCAGTTGCCGTCGGAACAGTTTCACTTCAGTTACCATCAAGATTAGTTATGAACTTGAATCATTGTTATTTAGTGCCTGCGTTGAGCATGAACATTATATCTGGATCTTGTTTATTGCGAGACGGTTACTCTTTTAAGTCAGAGAATAATGGTTGTTCTATTTCTATGAGTAACATCTTTTATGGTCATGCACCCAATGTGAGAGGATTGTTCATATTGAATCTTGATAGCGATACACACAAACATAACATTGCGACCAAAAGAGTTAGAGTTAACAATGATGGCGCCATATTTTTGTGGCACTGTCGCTTAGGTCATATTGGTGTAAAGCGCATGAAGAAACTCCATGCCGATGGACTTTTGGAGTCACTTGACTTTGATTCACTTGACACGTGCGAACCATGCCTCATGGGCAAGATGACTAAAACTCCATTCTCCGGAACAATGGAGCGTGCAAGTGACTTGTTGGAAATCATACATACCGATGTGTGTGGTCCGATGAGCGTAGAGGCACGCGGCAGATATCGTTATTTTCTCACCTTCACTGACGATTTGAGTAGATATGGTTATGTCTACTTAATGAAGCACAAGTCTGAAACATTTGAAAAGTTCAAGCAATTTCAGAGTGAAGTTGAAAATCATCGTAACAAGAAGATCAAGTTCCTACGGTTTGATCATGGGGGTGAATATCTGAGTTTCGAGTTTGGTGCTCACTTAAGACAATGTGGAATTGTTTCACAGTTGACACCGCCTGGAACACCACAACGTAATGGTGTGTCCGAACGTCATAGCCGTACTTTATTAGAGATGGTGCGATCTATGATGTCTCTTACCGATTTGTCTATGATGTCTCTTACCGATTTGCCGTTATCGTTTTGGGGTTATGCATTAGAAACAGCTGCATTCACTTTAAATAGGGCACCATCAAAATCCGTTGAGATGACACCATACGAACTGTGGTATGGCAAAAGGCCAAAGTTGTCATTTCTTAAAGTTTGGGGATGTGATGCTTATGTCAAAAAGCTTCAGCCTGAAAAGCTGGAACCCAAAGCAGAAAAGTGCATCTTCATAGGTTACCCAAAAGAGACAGTTGGGTACACCTTCTATCTCAAATCTGAGGGCAAAGTGTTTGTTGCTAAAAACGGAGCTTTTCTCGAGAAGGAGTTTCTCTCGAGAAAATTGAGTGGGAGGAAGATAGAACTTGACGAGGTTGTCGAACCTCTCATCCCTCTGGATGGTGGCGCAGGACAAGGGGAAACCTCTGTCGTTGCGACGCCGGTTGAGGAGGAAGTTAATGATGATGATCATGAAACTCCGGTTCAAGTTTCTATCGAACCACGCAGGTCGACGAGACCACGTGCTGCTCCAGAGTGGTACGGTAATCCCGTCTTGTCAATCATGTTGTTGGACAACAATGAACCTGCAAATTATGAAGAAGCAATGGTGGGCCCAGATTCCAACAAATGGCTAGAAGCCATGAAGTCCGAGATAGGATCCATGTATGAGAACAAAGTGTGGACTTTGGAAGTACTTCCTGAGGGCCGTAAGGCTATTCAGAACAAATGGATCTTTAAGAGGAAGACGGACGCTGACAGCAATGTGACCATTTATAGAGCTCGACTTGTGGCAAAGGGTTTTTCACAAGTTCAAGGAGTTGACTACGATGAGACATTCTCACCCGTAGCGATGCTTAAGTCCGTCAGAATCATGTTAGCGATAGCTGCATTTTTCGATTATGAAATCTAGCAGATGGATGTCAAAACGGCGTTCCTTAATGGTTTCCTTAAGGAAGAGTTGTATATGATGCAACCCGAAGGTTTTGTCGATCCTAAGAATGCTAACATGGTGTGCAAGCTCCAGCGATCCATTTATGGACTGGTGCAAGCATCTCGGAGTTGGAACAAACGCTTCGATGAGGTGATCAAAGCATTTGGGTTTATACAAGTGGTTGGAGAATCTTGTATTTACAAGAATGTGAGTGGGAGCTCTGTGGAGTTTCTAATATTATATGTGGATGACATATTGCTGATTGGAAACAACGTAGAGTTTTTGGAGAGCATAAAGGATTACTTGAATAAAAGTTTCTCTATGAAGGACCTAGGAGAAGCTGCTTACATTCTAGGCATTAAGATCTACAGGGATAGATCGAAACGCCTGATAGGACTTTCACAAACTACATACCTTGATAAAGTTTTGAAGAGGTTCAAAATGGAACAGTCCAAGAAAGGGTTCTTGCCAGTTTTACAAGGTACGAGATTGAGTAATGCTCAATGCCCAGCAACTGATGAGGATAGAGAGCATATGAGCACCGTCCCCTATGCTTCAGCCATAGGTTCTATCATGTATGCAATGCTGTGCACTAGACCGGACGTTAGCCTGGCCATAAGTATGGCAGGTAGGTTCCAGAGTAATCTAGGAGTGGATCACTGGACGGCCGTCAAGAATATCCTGAAGTACCTGAAAAGGACTAAGGATATGTTTCTCGTGTATGGAGGTGACGAAGAGCTCGCCGTAAAAGGTTACGGCGATGCAAGCTTCGACACAGATCCGGACGACTCTAAGTCACAGTCCGGATACGTATTTATTCTTAATGGGGGTGCGGTAAGCTGGTGCAGTTCCAAGCAAAGCGTCGTAGCAGATTCTACATGTGAAGCGGAGTACATGGCTGCCTCAGAGGCGGCTAAGGAGGGTGTCTGGATGAAGCAGTTCATGACGGATCTTGGAGTGGTGCCAAGCGCACTGAATCCAATAACCTTGTTCTGTGACAACACGGGTGCCATTGCCCTAGCAAAGGAACCACGGTTTCACAAGAAGTCCAGACACATCAAACGACGCTTCAACCTCATCCGCAAGTACGTCGAAGGGGAGGACGTGAATATATGCAAAGTGCACACGGATCTGAATGTAGCAGACCCGCTGACTAAGCCTCTTCCACGGGCAAAGCATGATCAACACCAGAACTGTATGGGTGTTAGATTTATTACAATGTGATTCGCATGATGATGTGAGGGCTAGATTATTGACTCTAGTGCAAGTGGGAGACTGTTGGAATTATGCCCTAGAGGCAATAATAAATATAGTTATTATTATAATTCATGTATCAAGATAATCGTTTATTATCCATGCTATAACTGTATTGAATGAAGAGTTAAATACATGTGTGGATACATAGACAAAACACTGTCCCTAGCAAGCCTCTAGTTGGCTAGCCAGTTGATCAAAGATAGTTAGTGTCTTCTGATTATAAACAAGGTGTTGTTGCTTGATAACTGGATCACGTCATTAGGAGAATCACGTGATGGACTAGACCCAAACTACTAGACGTAGCATGTTGATCGTGTCATTTTGTTGCTACTGTTTTTCTGCGTGTCAAGTATTTGTTCCTATGACCATGAGATCATATAACTCACTGACACCGGAGGAATACTTTGTGTGTATCAAACGTCGCAACGTAACTGGGTGACTATAAAGATGCTCTACAGGTATCTCCGAAGGTGTTCGTTGAGTTAACATGGATCGAGACTCGGATTTGCCACTCCGTGTGACAGAGAGGTATCTCGGGGCCCACTCGGTAATACAACATCACACACAAGCCTTGCAAGCAATGTGACTTAATGTAAGTTGCGGGATCTTGTATTACGGAACGAGTAAAGAGACTTGCCGGTAAACGAGATTGAAATAGGTATACGGATACTGACGATCGAATCTCGGGCAAGTAACATACCGAAGGACAAACGGAATGACATACGGGATTATATGAATCCTTGGCACTGAGGTTCAAACGATAAGATCTTCGTAGAATATGTAGGATCCAATATGGGCATCCAGGTCCCGCTATTGGATATTGACCGAGGAGTCTCTCGGGTCATGTCTACATAGTTCTCGAACCCGCAGGGTCTGCACACTTAAGGTTCGACGTTGTTTTATGCGTATTTGAGTTATATGGTTGGTTACCGAATGTTGTTCGGAGTCCCGGATGAGATCACGGACGTCACTAGGGTTTCCGGAATGGTCCGGAAACGAAGATTGATATATAGGATGACCTCATTTGATTACCGGAAGGTTTTTGGAGTTACCGGGAATGTACCGGGAATGACGAATGGGTTCCGGGAGTTCACCGGGGGGGGGGGGGGGGCAACCCACCCCGGGGAAGCCCATAGGCCTTGGGGGTGGCACACCAGCCCTTAGTGGGCTGGTGGGACAGCCCAAGAAGGCCCTATGCGCCATAGGAAGAAAATCAAAGAGAAAAAAAAAGAGGAGGTGGGAAAAGGGGGAAGGACTCCTCCTTCCAAACCTAGTTGGACTCGGTTTGGAAGGGGAGGGCTGCCCCCCTTGGCTCGGCCGAAACCCTTAGGGGTCCTTGGACCCCAAGGCAAGGCTCCCCCTCTTCCCCCTATATATACGGAGGTTTTAGGGCTGATTTGAGACGACTTTTCCACGGCAGCCCGACCACATACCTCCACGGTTTTTCCTCTAAATCGCGTTTCTACGGAGCTCGGGCGGAGCCCTGCTGAGGTAAGATCACCACCAACCTACGGAGCGCCGTCACGCTGCCGGAGAACTCTTCTACCTCTCTGTCTCTCTTGCTGGATCAAGAAGGCCGAGATCATCATCGAGTTGTACGTGTGCTGAACGCGGAGGTGCCGTCCGTTCGGCACTAGATCGTGGGACTGATCGCGGGACGGTTCGCGGGGCGGATCGAGGGACGTGAGGACGTTCCACTACATCAACCGTGTTCGCTAACGCTTCTGCTGTACGGTCTACAAGGGTACGTAGATCACACATCCCCTCTCGTAGATGGACATCACCATGATAGGTCTTCGTGCGCGTAGGAAATTTTTTGTTTCCCTTGCGACGTTCCCCAACAGTTAGTGTTATGCGTGTATCTCTTTATCATAGACTTGAACTGGATAAGTTGACACCCACTAAAATCTCTGTGCAAATGGCCGACAAATCAACTGCTTTCCCTATCGACATTTGCGAGGATGTGCCTGTTGTGGTTGCTAACGTCATTATCTTAACAGACTTTGTTATTCTGGATATTCCCGAGGACGATGCCATGGCGATCATCCTCGGAAGACCCTTTTTAAACACTGCAGGGGCTGTTATAGATTGCAACAAAGGCATTGTCACTTTCGATGTCAACGGTAATGAGCATACGATGCACTTTCCGAAGAAACAATATCAAGTACATTGCATCAATGCTATCGAAAAAACTTCATCAATTCTTATTGGGAGCTTTGAATGCCCTATTACTCCTGTTAAGATGAAGTATGATTTGCTTGTGGGGGAGATACACATCCCCATTGAGGTAACCTAGTGACTATTCGAAAATTCTCCGTCTTCTTTTGCGATTCGAAAAGGTTTGTCGAGGAGACTTGATCAACCTCATTGACGGATTTCTTTCGATGACCATGAGATGGATGAATCGAGGAGTCATAAACCTCTGTTCCAAGCTTTCACCTTCGGTTGCTTAGAAGAAAAATGATAGATTTAGTTTAGTTTTCCCTGTTTTCTGTTTTAGCGTCCCGTGGAAAAGTACCCCGAAAATAAAAGTTCTCCGAACGTCCTTAAAATCAAGTATGATTTTTTCAGGATTTTTTGAAAAATACCGAGACGAAGAGCTAGTCTGGGGGCTGCACCAGTGGGCCACAAGCCCTGGAGGCGCGGGCACCCCCTTGGCCGCGCCTACCAGGCTTGTGGGGCCCACGTGCACCCCCTCCACTCACTCTAGCTCTCATCCACTTCTCCTACCTCCAGAAAAAATCGTTTCGCAGCTCAAACCCGTGTTCTTGCTCCTCTTGCTGGGATTTTCGATCTCCTTGCTCAAAGCACCATTCTCCGAACTGTTTTGGGGAAATTACTCCTTGGTAAGTGACTCCTCCATTGGTCCAATTAGTTTTTGCTCTAGTGCCTTATACTTTGCATATTTTTGCTGCCTTGGTGACCCTGTTCTTGAGCTTTGCATGCTAATTTTAGCTGGTCCCAAGTAGTTTTGATGCGTAATATGGCCTCTAGGCACTTGTGGGAGTAGTTGCTATGAGTTTACTTTAGCCTTGTTCACTTTTCCTTTGGGTCACTGAAAATTTCAGAAAAGGAAGATGTTTAGGAGAAACTTTCATGGTGGTTCCTCAAGCAAGAGAGGTCCCCGTCTTGCGATTCGGGAACCCGATCCTTACCAACCGAGGAACGCACAGGTACAACCATGTGAATGGCCTTCTGATGAATTCATGATTGAGGCAGGTTTCAAAGACGAGTTTGATACACTTGTTCACAATGTCGGACTTGAAGAATTCATCTCCGATAAATGTGAACATTATGTTGCTCTCACTGCCTCTTTTGTTCGTAGATTCAAATTTTCAGTTGGCCGTGATACATCTATACTGTTTGATCTCTATGACAAATCGTATACCATGGATTTAGAGGATTTCAATAGAATTCGCAAGATACCCATCTGGGGTAGTCTCAATGATCCTCCTAAATCTTCGGTTAGAGATTTTTTTTCTCTGGTATAACTGTCGGAGAAACTAGAGATATTACACAGGCTACCATGGGGAGCATTCATATTCCCGCCTTGCATTATTTTGCCCTCTTCATAGGCAGATGCATTAATGGCAATATTGAGCATTGTCACCTCTGCACACCCGACGTTAGTATTCTTAAGAGCGCAGTAACGGGTGATAAAAGTTTCAACATCGGAGCTATTATAGCAAGGAGGCTGAATAATAATGCTAATAAATGGGATTTCTTTGGTGGGATCTATGCTACTCGCATAGCAAATTTTCTTTGAGTACCCATCCGCAAAGGAGATCCCCCGCTTCATACAGCTTTCCTTGATCGCACCGCTTTGACACGCTATCAGTTCCTTGAGAGGGATGATGAATCCCTCCTATACCATTTGATATTTAACCGGCAGCGTGTTTTCCATATTACCCTTCCTGCTCCTGCCTTCTTTGACTTTTAGGTAAAACGGAGATATTACATAACCAGAGGAGAGGCAGAGGAGTATGAGAGGGAGGCAAAGGTTGCTCGTCTCCGTGAGGCAGCTATTCAGGTAGTGGCTGCAGCGTTCCCGTACAACCCTCATTATGATTTTGGGTATCGTCGGGACCATCCTTGGGAGTAGACCAACTTAGGCCAAAAGCCTAAGCTTGGGGGAGTACGTATTCTCACCGACTTTACATTTTTGCTTATGCTTTCACTTTGTTCGTCAGTGTTCACACTTTGCCACTGTATCATCCATGTTAGTTTATTTTCTTTTTCTCGTTTTATTTTCGTGTGTCTGTCTAGTTGAGAAAACCCAAAAAGATTTTCTTTTCTTCTTTTGCTTGTTGGGAGCTTTACCGTGTAAATATTTTTCTTTTTCTTTGGGTCAAGGTAGAAGATAATGGTTACAATGTTTAGTGGCTCTCGCATGCACACCTGTTTAGCTGTCATAGAGCCATATTACTTTGTCTTCTCCTTTGTGTTTGCCTGCAGATTCCAGCTTTAGTCCAATGCACGAGCACTCTTATTATTGTTCACATCGTTCGATCGTGCAAGTGAAAGGCAATAATGACGATATATGATGAAGTGACTGAGCCTGGAAAAGCTGGTATGAACTCGATCTATTTTGTTTTTGTAAATATGACTAGCTCACTGTTCCTAGTTCAGCTTTGTTGTGAGAGAAACATGTTTGCAATGACAACTTAGAGATCATAGTTGTTGATGCCATGCTTACTTAGCTAGGAGCTTATAATGGTTTGCCTTGGTTGCCAACATGAATGTTGAGATGACTATGATGTAGTATGATAGGATGGTATCCTCCTTTGAATGTTTCAAGTGGCTTGACTTGGCGCATGTTCATGCATGTAGTTGAAACAAAATCTACATAGCCTCTATGATATTCATGTTCATGGTGATTTATGTCCTACTCATGCTTGCACTCATTATTGGTTAATCTCAATGCATTTTGATGACTGTTGTCGCTCTCTAGTTGGTCGCTTCCCAGTCTTTTGCTAGCGTTCACTTGTACTAAGCGGGAATACTGCTTGTGCATCCACTTCTATAAACCCAAAGTTGTTCCAGATGAGTCCACCATACCTACCTATGTGCGGTATCTACCTGCCGTTCCAAGTAAATTTGCATGTGCCACTCTCTAAACCTTCAAGAAATAATCTGTTTTGCATGCCCGAACCGCTCATGTGGTGACAGGGGGCTATTAGTATCTTGCATGCTAGGCGTGTTATCCTCGATATGTGTTTATTCACTATCATTCACGAGAAAGAGGCTGCTAATTGGAATTCCCAGTTCCATGCTCAAATCGAAAAGATAATTGCAAACAAAACGCCCCCAGGATTGATGTTGGTATGGACGGTACCCGAGGATTCGGCTAGCCGTGGAGTGTGATTGATTGGTGGTGGGGGAGTCAAAACTTTACTTTTCTGTTTGGGAACCGCCGATAGCATGAGTAGCGTGGAAGATGTTGAGAACTCTTAGTCATTGCGTTGACAATGAAAGCATGCCACCCAAAATTATTATCTCTGTTTTCAAAGCTTGAGCTCTGGCACCTCTGCAAATCAATGCTTCCCTCTGCGAAGGGCCTGTCTATTTATGTTTCTGTTGAGTCATCCTCCTCTTATAAAAGCACCAATTAGAGAGCACCTCTGTCATTTTTATGCTTTGCTTTTAACTGTGTTGAGTATGACTGTGACTGGATCTTCATTGCCATGAATTACAATGTTTAGTCAGCCCTTGGTCTTTGAAGGTGCTCTGCATTTATGTTTTGCGGTCTCAGAAAGAGCTAGCGAGATACCATCTATTTGTACTGCTTCATGATTGTTTTGATTGAAGTGTTGACATTCGAGACTTATTATTATTTGCTCGCTAGTTGATTATGCCATTGATATGAGTTTACTGTGAGACCTAGATGTCATTTGCTTATGTGGTTTGCTTGTGATCTTGCTGAAACTCTGGATATGAGTTAGACATAGTTGCAACAACAAGATCAAACAGAGTTCGTCAAAGTTTTTTTTTGTCTCTTTCAGTTTGTCAACTGAATTGCTTGAGGACAAGCAAGGCTTTAAGCTTGGGGGAGTTGATACGCCTCCGTCGTATCTACTTTTCCGAACTCTTTTGCCCTTGTTTTGGACTCTAATTTGCATGATTTGAATGGAACTAACCCGGACTAACGCTGTTTTCAGCAGAATTGCCATGGTGTTGTTTTTGTGCAGAAATAAAAGTTCCCGGAATGACCCGAAAATTTACGGAGAATTTTTTTAGAATTAATGAAAAATACCTACGCAAAGATCCATCGGAGGAGGTGAGCCAGTGGGCCACAAGCCCAGGAGGCGCGGCCACCCCCCCAGGCCGCACCTACCAGGCTTGTGGGGCCCACGTGGCTCCACCGCCTCCAAACTCAGCTCTATTTAGTCCGTCTCGCCCGAAAAAAATCAAGGAGAAGAGTTCATCATGTTTTACGATACGGAGGCGCCGCCACCTCCTGTTCTTCATCTCGAGGGCAAATCTGGAGTCCGTTCTGGGCTCCGGAGAGAGGAGGTCATTGCCATCGTCATCATCAACCTTCCTTCATCGCCAATTCCATGATGCTCTTCACCATTCGTGAGTAATCTCATCGTAGGCTTGCTGGACAGTGATGAGTTGGATGAGATCTATCATGTAATCGAGTTAGTTTTGACGGGGTTTGATCCCTAGTATCCACTATGTTCTGAGATTGATGTTGCTACTACTTTGCCATGCTTAATGCTTGTCACTAGGGTCCAAGTGCCATGATTTCAGATCTGAACCTATTATGTTGTCGCCAATATATGTGTGTTTTAGATCCTATCTTGCAAGTTGTAGCCACCTACTATGTGTTATGACCCGGCAACCCCGGAGTGACAATAGCCGGAACCACTCCCGGAGATGACTATAGTATGAGGAGTTCATGTATTCACCAAGTGTTAATGCGTTGGTCCGGTTCTTTATTAAAAGGAGAACCTTAATATCCCTTAATTTCCATTAGGACCCCGCTGCCACGGGAAGGATGGACAATAGATGTCATGCAAGTTCTTTTCCCTAAGCACGTATGACTACATACGGAATACATGCCCACATTAGATTGACGAACGGGAGCTAGTTACTTATCTCTCCGTGTTATAGCTGTTACACGATGAATCACATCCGGCATAATCATCCATCATCGATCCAATGCCTACGAGTCTTTTACTACTGGTCCTTGCTACGTTACTTTGTTGCTGGTACTGTTACTCTGTTGCTACTGCTGCTATCACCCTACTTTGCTACTGATACTTTGCTGCAGACATTAAATCTTTCAGGTGTGGTTGAATTGACAACTTAGCTGCTAATACTTGAGAATATTCTTTCGCTTCTCCTTGAGTCGAATCAATAAATTTGGATTGAATACTCTACCCTCAAAAACTGCTGCGATCCCCTATACTTGTGGGTTATCAGTCACCGAACGAGGAAGACACAAAAAATTTGATGACATTTAATGATAGAAGAGGTTGGCCTAGCATGCTAGGAAGCATAGATTGTATGCATTGGACTTGAAAAAATTACCTAAACGCATGGCAGGGAATGTATTGTGACAAGTCTCGTGATGCAACAGTTGTGCTAGAGGCTGTAGCATCTCATGATTTATGAATTTGACGTTGCTTTTTTGGTATGCTGGGTACTCTCAATGATATCAATGTGTTGCAACTGTCTCATTTGTTTGCTAAGCTTGCTAATGGTGATGCTCCTGCTTGTAACATACTATCAATGGGTATGAATACATAAAGGGGTGCTATCTTGCTGATGGTATATACCCTTATTGGTGCACATTTGTCAAGAGCATCAAAGACCCCAAACTAGGAAAGAGTGTGAATTCGCAAGGGCACAAGAGGCAGCCCTAAAAGACATTGAAAGAGCATTTGGCGTTTGCAATCTAGGTTTGCCATTGTTCGTGGTCCTGCTCGATTTTGGGACAACCGATCCTTGGAAAACATCATGACATGTTGTGTTATTCTTTACAATATGATTATTTAATTTGTTTCGGTGATTTGAATAATTATTGTACTTTGAATGATTATTGTATTGTAATATTAACATTTACTTACATTGCACATTAGTAATTCTAATTTGCGGGGTTTTCAGTTTGCGGATCGACGCGGCAACGTCCGAGCAGACCCCGCACAACCGACTCGTAAAAGAGCATCTTCTAAGAATATCCTTTTTCGCACAACCGACTCGTAAAAGAGCATCTTCTAAGAATATCCTTTTTAGGGATCCGTTTTATAGGGTCTGACTCTGTCCACGCCGTCCCGCAAAACCATTTTTCCGCGAACTGTAAACGATTTTTACGGCTTTATACGGGGCTGCTAGAAATGCTCTTATACTAGAAAACTGGAATGTGTTTTCAGCAATAGGTACGACTAGAACACATGCACCTTTCTGTTTCAGTGTCAAAAACATAATTAACAGTCAAAAGCAAAATAAAATTGGTGTAGTATTTGATCAGGCAAATGCACGCTATATTCGGCTCGCGGTTATCGGTTCGACCCAATCACAACATTCAACAGAAACCAGATTGCTGGTGACGGATAAAATATATACAGAGGCGCATTATATGTTTCAGACACGGTACAGTTTTTGCAATGGACCTGCCAGCTATGCCGCCATGTACGTATCTATCTCTAATTCTTCCTCCTGAGAATTAGAGATAGATACGTACATGGTCCCCACCAGACTCAAAATCTGAAATGCTCCATCCCTTCCCTGCACTACCAAGCTCATTCAGCCTGTGCGTCAACTCAAAGCTGCAGTGACATTTTTCATTTGCTTCAGCGCCCCTATCTGAAGCACCCAATAGTTCCCTGCAGTGATCAGGCAGGCAGAGAGCTAAATCAATTTCAAAGAAAACAGATTAACAAGAGTTGAAACTCCAGACGCCAGTGAACCCAGATAGAGACAGACGGCTAAAAATGAACATATAAAAGAAAGTCAGGTTCCCGACCCTCCTAAGTCAAACATGGGAGAATTGATCAAGGTTCAGACCAATCAGTTATCTGACTGGCAGGTGACGTGTTCAGATCAGATCACTCAGATTCGAGAACCCAACTAATCCGAAATACAACTAGCATTGACCATGTTCCGACATATTAACAATTAAATAAGATCAGCAAGAAGAATAATGTGGTTCATGCGAGGATCAGATTCTTGCCAACTCAGTATGATGACAAGAAGATTCATGATATGCCGTTGGGGAAAATGGCATCTCGAGAGAGTAACCAGCTATGGCGTCGATCTGGTTTTGATCTCATGCGCTAGACTACAGAGCGCTTCTTGATTAAGCTATAGGCACTAACCTTCACTTGTTGGCTTCTTTGCCCACTTGGCATCTCTTTCATCCTTGGAGCATTTGTTTTTCTTTGTCCACAATATCGTAAAAAGAAGTTTGATAGCTGCAAAATGGTGGCTGGATGTTTCTCCCAACATCTAGAGAAGTCAGCCGGGTTTGCGGGTTAGCAACATTTGTCGACGGGTTAGCCAGCCTCGGCCCGATCCTCAGCTCTACCTTAATAATATTGATGACTAGTTCCTCCTGGGTACCACTCTTTTTTCCTTCTCCCAACATCTATCAGCATGTTTGCAGCTCTCTTTCCCAGCACATTTTCATCGTGTGCTTTGTAGCTCCATAAAAGTGAATTCCAGACCTTGGGAGAAAGGAATCCATAGGAATTCCATTTTGCCTCGCCCAGCATCAAGCATGGAATCACGGCTGTAGGTCGCCGTGGATGCGCCACCTTATTTGTCTACATTTTTTACCCTGAAATGACACAAAAAAGAAACCACCGGAATTACTGGTCAGGCCTGCTCAGTGGTCTATATGTCCCACCTAGACCATTGACTTTGGCTTAGTTACCCTTGGAGTCACCGAGCTGGCCTCTTCATTAACACGGCAACAAGTGACAGAACTGCAGTTTAGGAAAGAAGGGCAGCCATACAGATTACACGAGAAGAACATGGATAACATTCACTTCCATCAGTTCGATCTCCACCTGGACTATGTGTGTGATGAATGTTACCGTGTGAAGAGGAGCTCATTTCCAGTGAGCCAACTGGTATTCATTAGTGTGACACAACTGACCTTCTTTTCCTGATAAAGTAGCCATTGCTCTCAGAAAATGAACATGAGTAATCACTCTAATTTAAATGGCACATCAAAGAGAACAAATGATACCTTTGGCAACTTGGAATCGCGACCTGAAAGCTACTCTGAAGGTGAAATGGTATTATTTTTAGTGTTTCCTCATCCTTCAAGCTTTACACCAGGACCAGCGCCTTACAAATCGTTAATCACCAAAAATCATTGCAAGAACATACTCCACCCCTGAAGTGATGGAACCGACTACGGTCTCTAACTATGATTTCCCGGTTCCAAAGCCTTGAGATCAACTTGATTGCAGAGTGGCAGTCCTCGCAGACCCGGAGATTCTTTATGATATGAACCGGCAGGTTTGGTGCTAGACTAACGAGTCCAAATGCAATGGCCAGTTTCTCACTGTGTGCTAAAAGTGCCTGTTCTTTCTCTTCCTCATCGACATCCACTGTTATCTGCGACGTGATAGGTGAATATCCCGCTGACTTTAACCTGCGTCCAATCTCCTCCATCATTACAACAATCTCTGCTATTTGAGGATGTGATCGGTCACCAACTATAAACTTATGCACCTGCCCAGCCACAGCAATCGAGCTGTAGCCTGCAGTCTTCTTCACGCCCCTTTTTTCCATCAATCTCCTTATTTTTGATGCATCTTCCCATTGTCTAGAGTCAATGTAAATGTTATACATCTGGACATAGACAGCATCCTCAGCTGGCTCTAGCTTCAGAAGATGATGTGCAGCATTTTGAGCTAGGTCAACGTTCTTGTGGACTCTACAAGCACTCAAGATGGAGGCCCATATCACAGCATTCGGCTGCATTGGCATGGTCTGCACAAGATCCATAGCTTCATCCAGAAGTCCACTGCGACCCAGCAAATCTATCATGCAGCCATAGTGCTCAATTTGGGGGCGTATATTGTGCAACAATCTCATCTCGTCGAAGTACAGACGGCCTTCATCCAGCAGGCATGAGTGACTACAAGCAGTCAGAACAGCAATGTATGTAACTGAATTGGCATGAAAGCCATCACACTTCATCCAGAAGAAGTGCTCCAGAGCAGCCTTACCCATCCCATTGAACGCGAGACCTCCAATCATGGCGCTCCAAGTGTGAACATCTCTCACACTCATCTGTTTGAAAGCAACCATCGCCTCTTCCACCCTCCCACACTTCATGTACATGTCCAAGAGTGCAGTACCGAGGTAAACATCTCTTTCCACTAACCTTTGCTCAATGCAAGCGTGCAAGGCCCTGCCCTGTGGCAATGCACCTAAACTCGCTGAAGCAGTTAGAAGGCCCACCATGGTAAAATTATCAGCACCCAAACCATGTCTCCTCATCTTTGTGAAAAGAAGTAGCGCTTCTCTAAGCCGGCCACCATGGATGTACCCAGTGATCAACGAGTTAAATGTGATGACGTCATGGTCCTCCATCTGATCAAAAAGAGAGCGTGCAATGTCAACATGGCCTACCTTGCAGTATCCATCAATCATAGCATTCCATGGCTGGGGTCCTCGCCCCCTACCTAAAGCATCAAAAACCTCCCTTGCACGGCCAGTGTCACCACACTTGGCGTACATGTCAATGAGCGCAACTACAAGTTTGTCACTCATCAACATCCTCTTGTCCCCAACCAGCATGTGCAGCGAGCATCCAAAATTCAAATCCTTCAGCTGCCCACATGCCGAGAGCATGCCAATCACGGTAACCTCATCCGGTGCAATGCCATCAGAAAGCATGCTGTTAAAGCAATCCACAGCCTCAGCGGCCCGACCAGCACGTGAGTACCCCGAAATCAAACCAGTCCAAGTGACCACGTTCCTCACCGGAGCCCGTGCCAGAAGACGCCGCGCGTCATCGAGCAGCCCCATCTTGGCCAGCCCACTGATCACCGTCGTCCAGGCAACCACATCCTTCACAGAAGCCTCATCGAAAGC
Source organism: Hordeum vulgare subsp. vulgare (assembly GCF_904849725.1). Taxonomy (NCBI): domain Eukaryota; kingdom Viridiplantae; phylum Streptophyta; class Magnoliopsida; order Poales; family Poaceae; genus Hordeum; species Hordeum vulgare. The sequence continues at coordinate 562,491,392 of NC_058524.1, read as the reverse complement.
CCGGCGGGCATCGCCAGGGAGCCCAAGCTCAGCGTACATATGGATGATAGGGCTCGCAATGAGCGGCACAGCGGAGGGAAGCAATGTACGGAAGCATGCGGCGTGCAGCATCCGGCCCAGGAGGACGTGAGCACCGCCGCGGGCGCAGCACTTGAAGAGGAAGTGGAACGTGAAGGCGTCCGGTGGGACGTCCACACCGTGCATGCGCCGGTATAGGATTATGGGGCGGTCGGGGCCGGAGGAGGCGCGGAAGCAAGCGCGGAGCGCGGTGTCGAAGAGGAAGGTGGAGCAGGGCATTCGGTCGAACAGGCTGAGCGCGTAGCGGAGGTGGAGCGGGTCGCTGGGGGATATGCAGCTGGTGAGGGAGTTGAGGAGGTGCGCCGCGGATGGCGGGTGGAGGAGGCGTCCGGAAGTGGTGACGAGGGCGTGGAGCTCCGTGGCCTGCCGGACGGAGCCAGGGGTTGGCCATGGCGCCCGGCGCATGTCACGTCGCCGCTGCTCGCGGCGAAGAAAGACGGTCGTGTTTTTTATGAGTGGGCTCGTGTTTCTGTTAAGCTGCCTGGTTTTGTCGTTGTTTTCCACCATACCCCTGGGCCCAATTTGAATACATAGGATGCGGACGTGCAGCTCGGCCCATCTGTTCCGAAAGTCTTAGAAGAAATCATTAGTTAGCGACTATACCTTTCAACGATTACTCCTACCTTCACAGGTTACGACAAGTAGCATACTGCATGCGTGTTACTTGTCGTAACATGGAAGTTTTCCTTTTTTTTGTAGATTCATATTTTTAAAACGTTTGATCTCCTAAACCGTGCGTCCAAATGTCAAACCATTTTCACCGTTGACTTTCACGCGTCAATAACTTCAAAACTGGATCTCATGTTGATAGGTTTGAACGAATTTTTTTTCAAAAACAAAAAACCGAACAAAAAAATCATGCCTCACATGATAGAAAAAAAACAGAAAATGCATTTTTTTTGTCTTCGAGAGACACGGGTCGTGCCTCTCGCGGAAGAAAAACCATGCCTCTGGCGAAAAAAGAGAGAGCAAAAAACATGTTTTTTCTTTTCGAGAGAGGCACGGGCGTGCCTCTCGCGAAGGCAAAATCGTGCCTTTCGCGAAAGCAAAACCGTGCCTCACGCAAAAAAAAACAGAAAACGCATTTTCCCCTTTCCAAAAGGCACGGGCATGCCTCTCGTGAAGGCAAAACCGTGCCTTTCGCGGAAGCAAAATCGTGCTTGTCATAAAAAAATAGAAAACATGTTTTCCCCTTTCTAAGAGGCACGGCCGTGCCTCTCGCGAAAGCAAAACCGTGTCTCTCTAAAAAACATGTTTTTTCCTAAAAAAAAGAAAACACATTTTTTTTAGAAAAAAATTAATTTTGTTTTACAAAAATTACGAAAGACCAATGAAAAATCAGAAGACCAAAAAAATCCGGAAAATAACCACTCAAAAAAGACGAAAACGCATGCGAAAAAATATATGAAAAACAAAATCCAAAGGGAACGCTTAGAGCGCGACACGTGGCGGCGACCGAAAACGCGTCAAGTAACGGTGCATGAAAATGATCGCTGAAATGCTTGTGATGGAGTGCTCGCTAAGTAGTTGCTCTTCCAAAAGTCCTATTCTTAAGCCCTTTATTGATGACATATCCTATTTGATGCGTTACAGTGCATTTTGCAAACGGACGCCTGAAAACCTCTGAGCTGGGCCTGTCTGTTTAACTATTTTTTCTTTGCCTTTTCTTTTTTGTTTTTATTTACTTACATTTCATGAATCTTTTCCAAAATTGGTTAAGTTCTCTTTTAAAACGATGAATTTTAAAAAATGATTGAACATTTTTCAGAATTTGATGAACTTTTTACAAATTGATAAATGTCTTTTCCAAAACCAATGTTTTTTTCTCAAATTAATGAACTTTTTTAAGTTCATGAACGTTTTATTTGAATCTGTAAACTTTTTTGAATTCATGAATTGTTTTCATTTTATGATATTTCCTATTCATTATTATTTTTTTGGATTCCTGTTTATTTTCCTCAAATGTACACGTGTACATGGCCACGGTAGCACTGAAATAGGAGCTCCCATGCGAGACAGAGGAATACTCTCGTGTCGGAGAGGTCCAGATGGCCAGCCCAGACGTACTGGAGGCTACGGCCTTGTTCGTTGTATTTTTTCATTTTCATTTTTTGGATCATGCGACACTCGAATGACTAGAGGGATGTCAATTTGAATGGGAGTTATTAAGTAATTTGATTAATTGAACTCATTATCATGAACATAGTCAAAAGGTCTTTGCAAATTATGTTGTAGCTTGAGCAGTAGCTCTGTTGTTTTTGATAGGTTCATAGAGAAAATTTAGTTGAAAGATGATAGTATCAATTATGCGGACTGGGTCCGTAAACTGAGGTTTGTCCTCATTGCTGCACAGAAGGCTTATGTCCTTAATGCACCGCTCGGTGTGCTAAACCCCGAGCGTCGTTTGTAGATGTTGTGAACATCTGACATACACGTTTTTTATGACTACATGATAGTTGAGTGCATAATGCTTAACCGGCTTAGAATTGAGGCACTGAAGACGTTTCGAGCGTTGCGGGACATACGAGATGTTTCAAGAGATGAAATTAGGATTTCAGGCTCGTGCCCTTGTTCATAGGTATGAGACCTCCGACAAGATTCTTTCTCTACAAAGTAAGGGAGAAAAGTTCAATCGTTGAGTATGTGCTCAGATTGTCTGAGTGCTACAATCGCTTGAATCGAGTGGGAGTTGATCTTTCAGGTGAGATAGTGATGGTTCTCCAAAGTCACTACCACCAAGCTACTAGAGCTTAGTGAATAACTATAACATATCAAGAATAGATATGATGATCCTTGAGCTCTTCGCAATGTTTGACACCGCGAAAGTAGAAATCAAGTAGGAGCATCATTTGTTGATGGTTAGTAATACTACTAGTTTCAAGAAGGGCAAGGGCAAGAAGGGATACTTCATGAAACGGCAAACCAGTTGCTGCTCTAGTGAACAAACCCAAGGTTGAATCCAAACCCAAGACTAAGTGCTTCTGTTATGAGGTGAGCGGTCACTGAGGCGGAACTACCCTAGATACTTGGTAGATGAGAAGGCTGGCAAAGTCGACAAATGTATATTGGATATACATGATATTGATGTGTACTTTACTAGTACTCCAGTAGCACCACGGTATTAGATACCGGTTCGATTGCTAAGTGTTAGTAACTCGAAATAAAAGCTACAAAATAAACAGAGACTAGCTAAAGGCGAGGTGACGATATGTGTTGGAAGTGTTTCCAAGGTTGATGTGATCAAACATCGCATGCTCCTGTTGGGGAACGTCGCATGGGAAACAAAAAATTTCCTACACGTAGAAGAACTATCATGGTGATGTCCATCTACGAGGGGGATTTCAGGTCTACGTACCCTTGTAGATCGCACAGCAGGAAGCATTAATAAACACGGTTGATGTAGTGGAACGTCCTCACGTCCCTCGATCCGCCCCGCGAACCGTCCCGCGAACCGTCTCGCGATCCGTCCCACGATCCGCTCCGATCTAGTACCGAACGGACGGCACCTCCGCGTTCAGCACACGTACAACTCGATGATGATCTCGGCCTTCTTGATCCAGCAAGAGAGACAGAGAGGTAGATGAGTTCTCTGGCAGTGTGACGGCGCTCCGGAGGTTGGTGGTGATCTTATCTCAGCAGGGCTCCGCCCGAGCTCCGCAGAAACGCGATCTAGAGGAAAAACCGTGGAGGTATGTGGTCGGGCTGCCGTGGCAAAGTTGTCTCAAATCAGCCCTAATACCTCAGTCTATATAAGGGGGAGGGGAGGGGCCTTTCCTTGAGGCTCAAGGAGCCTCAAGGGGTTCGGCCGAAGGGGGGGAGGAGGAATCCTCCTCCAATCCTAGACCAACTAGGATTGGAAGGTGGAGTCCTTCCCTTCCTTCCCACTTTCCCTTTTTTTTCTTTCTCTTTGATTTTTCTTATCTCCTGCGCACGGGCCTTCTTGGGCTTGCCCACCAACCCACTAAGGGCTGGTGCGGCACCCCTAAGGCCTATGGGCTTCCTCGGGGTTGGCTGCCCCCCCGGTGAACATCCGGAACCCATTCGTCACTCCCGGTACATTCCCGGTAATGCCGAAAACTTTCCGGTAATCAAATGAGGTCATTCTATATATCAATCTTCATCTCTAGACCATTCCGGAAACCCTCGTGACGTCCGTGATCTCATCTGGGACTTCGAACAACATTCGGTAACCAACCATATAACTCAAATACACATAAAACAACGCCGAACCTTAAGTGTGCAGACCGTGCGGGTTCGAGAACTATGTAGACATGACCCGAGGGACTCCTCGGTCAATATCCAATAGCGGGACCTGGATACCCATATTGGATCCTACATATTCTACGAAGATCTTATCGTTTGAAACTCAGTGCCAAGGATTCATATAATCCCGTATGTCATTCCCTTTGTCCTTCGGTATGTTACTTGCCCGAGATTCGATCGTCAGTATCCGCATACCTATTTCAATCTCGTTTACCGGCAAGTCTCTTTACTCGTTCCATAATACAAGATCCCGTGACTTACAATAAGTCACATTGCTTGCAAGGCTTGTGTGTGATGTTGTATTACCGAGTGGGCCCCGAGATACCTCTCCGTCACACGGAGTGACAAATCCCAGTCTTGATCCATACTAACTCAACGGACACCTTGGGAGATACCTGTAGAGCATCTTTATAGTCACCCAGTTACGTTGTGACGTTTGATACACACAAAGCATTCCTCCGGTGTCAGTGAGTTATATGATCTCATGCTCATAGGAATAAATACGTGACACGCAGAAAACAGTAGCAACAAAATGACACGATCAACATGCCACGCCTATTAGTTTGGGTCTAGTCCATCACATGATTCACCCAATGATGTGATCCAGTTATCAAGCAACAACACCTTGTACATAGCCAGAAGACCCTGACTATCCTTGATCAACTGGCTAGCCAACTAGAGGCTTGCTAGGGACAGTGTTTTGTCTATGTATCCACACATGTATCTAAGTCTTCATTCAACAAAATTATAGCATGGATAATAAACAATTATCTTGATACAGGAATTATAATAATAACTTATTTATCATTGCCTCTAGGGCATAATTCCAAAAGTCTCCCACTTCTACTAGAGTCAATAATCTAGCCCTCAAAAAACAGTCGCGGATGAGGTTGAAGCGTCGTTTGATGTGTCAGGTCTTCTTGTGAAACCGTGGTTCCTTTCCTAAGGCAATGGCACCCGTATTGTCACAAAACAGGGTTATTGGATTCAGTGCGCTCGGCACCACTCCAAGATCCGCCATGAACTGCTTCATCCAGACACCCTCCTTAGCTGCCTCCGAGGCAGCCATGTACTCCGCTTCACATGTAGAATCAGCTACGACGCTTTGCTTGGAACTACACCAGCTTACCGCACTCCCATTAAGAATAAATACCTATCCGGTTTGCGACTTAGAGTCGTCCGGATCTGTGTCAAGGCTTGCATCAACGTAACCTTTTGCGGCGAGCTCTTCGTCACCTCCATACACGAGAAACATCTCCTTAGTCCTTTTCAGGTACTTCAGGATATTCTTGACCGCCGTCCAGTGTTCCACTCCTGGATTACTCTGGAACCTGCCTGCCATACTTATGGCCAGGCTAACGTCCGGTCTAGTGCACAGCATTGCATACATGATAGAACCTATGGCTGAAGCATAGGGGACGATGCTCATATGCTCTCTATCTTTATCAGTTGCTGGGCACTGAGTCTTACTCAATCTCGTACCTTGTAAAACTGGCAAGAACCCCTCCTTGGACTGTTCCATTTTGAACCTATTCAAAACTTTATCAAGGTATGTGCTTTGTGAAAGTCCTATCAGGCGTTTTGATCTATCCCTATAGATCTTTATGCCTAGAATGTAAGCAGCTTCTCCTAGGTCCTTCATCGAGAAACTTTTATTCAAGTAATCCTTTATGCTCTCCAAAAAACTCCACGTTGTTTCTAATCAGCAATATGTCATCCACATATAATATTAGAAATGCCACAGAGCTCCCACTCACTTTCTTGTAAATACAAGATTCTCCAACCACTTGTATAAACCCAAATGCTTTGATCACCTCATCAAAGCATTTATTCCAACTCCGAGATGCTTGCACCAGTCCATAATGGATCGCTGGAGCTTGCACACTTTGTTAGCATTGTTAGGATCGACAAAACCTTCAGGTTGCATCATATACAACTCTTCCTCAAGGAAACCGTGAAGGAACGCCGTTTTGACATCCATCTGCCAGATTTCATAATCGAAAAATGCAGCTATTGCTAACATGATTCGGACAGACTTAAGCATCGCTACAGATGGGAAAGTCTCATCGTAGTCAATTCCTTGAACTTGTGAAAAACCCTTTGCCACAAGTCGAGCTTTATAAACGGTCACATTACCGTCAGCGTCCGTCTTCTTTTTAAAGATTCATTTGTTCTGAATAGCCTTGCGGCCTTCAGGTAATACTTCCAAGGTCCACACTTTGTTTTCATACATAGATCCTATCTCGGATTTCATGGCCTCCAGCCATTTGTTGGAATCCGGGCCCACCATTGCTTCTTCATAATTCGCAGGCTCATTGTTGTCTAACAACATAATTGATAAGACGGGATTACCGTACCACTCTGGAGTAGTACGCGATCTCGTCGACCTGCGAGGTCCGATAGAAACTTGATCCGGAGTTTCATGATCATCATCATTAACTTCCTCCTCAACCGGCGTCGCAACGACAGGGGTTTCCCCTTGCCCTGCGCCACCATCCAGAGGGATGAGAGGTTCAACAACCTCATCAAGTTCTATCTTCCTCCCACTCAATTCTCTCGAGAGAAACTCCTTCTCGAGAAAATCTCCGTTCTTAGCAATAAACACTTTGCCCTCGGATTTGAGATAGAAGGTATACCCAACTGTCTCTTTCGGGTAACCTATGAAGACGCACTTTTCCGCTTTGGGTTCCAGCTTTTCAGGCTGAAGCTTTTTGACATAAGCATCACATCCCCAACCTTTAAGAAACAAGAACTTTGGTATTTTGCCATACCACATTTCGTATGGTGTCGTCTCAACGGATTTTGATGCTACCCTATTTAAAGTGAATGCAGCTGTTTCTAATGCATAACCCCAAAATGATAACGACAAATCGGTAAGAGACATCATAGATCGTACCATCTCTAATAAAGTACGATTACGACATTCGGACACACCATTACGCTGTGGTGTTCGAGGCGGTGTCAACTGTGAAACAATTCCATATTGTCTTAAGTGAGCACCAAACTCGAAACTCAGATATTCACCCCCACGATCAGACCGTAGGAACTTTATCTTCTTGTTACGATGATTTTCAACTTCACTCTGAAATTGCTTGAACTTTTCAAATGTTTCAGATTTGTGCTTCATCAAGTAGACATAACCATATCTACTCAAATCGTCAGTGAAGGTGAGAAAATAACGATATCTGCCGCGTGCCTCCACACTCATCGGACCACACACATCGGTATGTATGATTTCCAACAAGTCACTTGCACGCTCCATTGTTCCGGAAAACGGAGTTTTAGTCATCTTGCCCATGAGGCATGGTTCGCACGTGTCAAGTGAATCAAAGTCAAGTGACTCCTAAAGTCCATCGGTATGGAGTTTCTTCATGCGCTTTACACCAATATGACCTAAGCGGCACTGCCATAAAAACATGGCGCTATCATTGTTAACTCTAACTCTTTTGGTCTCAATGTTATGTATATGTGTATCATCACTATCAAGATTCAATATGAACAATCCTCTCACATTGGGTGCATGACCATAAAAGATATTACTCATAGAGATAGAACAACCATTATTCTCTGACTTAAACGAGTAACCGTCTCGCAATAAACAAGATCCAGATATAATGTTCATGCTTAACGCAGGCACTAAATAACAATTATTTAAGTTCATAACTAATCCTGATGGTAACTGAAGTGAAACTGTGCCGACGACGATTGCATCAACCTTGGAACCATTTCCCACGCGCATCGTCACTTCATCCTTTGCTAGCCTTCGCTTATTCCGCAATTCCTGTTTCGAGTTGCAAATATGAGCAACAGAACCGGTATCGAATACCCAGGCACTACTACGAGAGCTGGTTAAGTACATGTATATCGAATATACCTGATTTTTCTTTGGCCGCCTTCTTATCAGCCAGATACTTGGGGCAGTTGCGCTTCCAGTGACCCATACCCTTGCAATAATAGCACTCTGTTTCAGGCTTTGGTCCAGCTTTGGGTTTCTTCGTTGGATTGGCAACAGGCTTGCCGCTCTTCTTCGAACTACCCTTCTTTCCTTTGCCATTTCTCTTGAAACTAGTGGTCTTATTCACCATCAACACTTGATGCTCTTTATGAAGTTTTGACTCTGCGACTTTCAGCATCGCGAATAACTCGCGGGGTGACTTGTTCATCCCTTGCATGTTATAGTTCAACACGAAGCCCTTATAGCTTGGTGGCAGTGATTGAAGAATTCTGTCAGTGATAGCTTCTTGCGGGAGTTCAATCCCCAGCTTAGCTAGACGGTTTGAGTACCGAGACATTTTGAGCACATGTTCACTGACAGACGAATTCTCCTCCATCTTGCAAGCATAGAATTTATCGGAGGTCTCATACCTCTCGATCCGGGCGTTCTTCTGAAAGATAAACTTCAACTCCTGGAACATCTCATATGCTCCATGACGCTCAGAGCGACGTTGAAGTCCCGGCTCTAAGCCATACAAGACTGCACATTGAACTACTGAGTAGTCCTCCTTACGTGTTAACCAAGCGTTCTTAACATCTTGGTCAGCCGTAGCGGGTGGTTCATCTCCTAGCACAGCATTAAGGACATAATCCTTCTTCCCAGCTTGCAGGAGCAACTTAAGATTACGAGCCCAATCTACAAAGTTGCTTCCATCATCTTTGAACTTAGCTTTCTCTAGGAACGTATTAAAATTCTGGGTGACTGTCGCGTGAGCCATTGATCTACAACACAAATATATTCAAAGTGGACTTAGACTATGTTCAAGATAATTAGAGTTTAACTTAATCAAATTACTTGCTAAACTCCCACTCAAAAAGTACATCTCTCTAGTCATTTGAGTGGTTGATGATCCAATTCCACTAGCTCAAGTCCGATCATCACGTGAGTTGAGGATAGTTTCAGTGGTAAGCATCCCTATGCTAATCATATCAACTATATGATTCATGATTGACCTTTCGATCTCATGTGTTCTAAGTCCATGTCTGCACATGCTAGGCTCGTCAAGCTTAACCTGAGTGTTCCGCGTGTGCAACTGTTTTGCACCCGTTGTATGTGAACGTTGAGTCTATCACACCCGATCATCACGTGGTGTCTCGAAACGATGAATTTCATCTTGAAATTTTAGTGAGAGATCACCTCATAATGCTACCGTTGTTCTAAGCAAAATTAGCTGCATAAAAGGATTAACATCACTTGCAATTCATAAGTGACATGATATGGCCATCATCACGTGCTTCTTGATCTCCATCACCAAAGCATCGGCACGATCTTCTTGTCACCGGCGCCACACCATGATCTCCATCAACGTGTCGCCATCGGGGTTGTCGTGCTACTCATGCTATTACTACTAAAGCTACATCCTAGCAATATAGTAAACGCATCTGCAAGCACAAACATTAGTTTAAAGACAACCCTATGGCTCCTACCGGTTGCCGTACCATCGACGTGCAAGTCGATATTAACTATTACAACATGATCATCTCGTACATCCAATATATCACATCACATCGTCGGCCATATCTGTCACGCCCAAGATGCGACCCCATCCTCAATTTGACCCCATCCCCAATCTTCACAATGAATCACCGGATACGACATGGAAGAAAAGATAGCGGAAGCACAAAGAAAAGAAAACTCTTGGATGAAAATCCAATCACTAAAGGAAAGGGTGGGAGGGCGGGAAAAACAAAGACAACATGGGACAGATGAGATGAACTCCAGAATAAAATGAGAGAATGATCTGCAACAACCGGAGAAGATTGAATTCAGTTGCACAGAAGCACACCGGATGAATGGAATTGAAATGACAACTTCGGTTGACAATAATTGATAAGACGATCTGATTGAGCAAAGAATTGCGTTCACATAAAAATTATGAGAACACCTCTTGGAAAGATCTGAAATCACCACTTGACATCGAAGCAACTTGAATTCCCATATTCCAACAAAAAAAAGGGTGAGGCTTATGAAACAAGCCAGAACTAACTCATGAGAAAGATTTCGTCCGATATTTTCGTGGACAGGAATCCACTAGATGTCGAACCCCAACCTAACATCATGCATTTGTTAGAAGATTGTCCTATAAGCAACTACTAGAATTCCCACCTATGAATTCCCAAAATATCTGGTCATGCAATCTGGTACACGGATACAAGGAGTAATATCACACAAATCATATCCTAACCATTCACCTGTATCACATCCGTCAACACACGACCAAAATCTCGGACCTTCATCTACAACAGACCCTCGTGATCACAACGATACAAAGTATGGCAGTACTCCCGAACAATCTGCACCAGTACTGGGGACATTGGGGTTATCTCGCCACTACTAGTATTGAAGCAATTACGAACATCCTTCGTACTGAGATACTAAGAAATCTGAATGATAACGATGTGCTCAAGAATCCCCTGGAGCTCAACTCCACTGAAACTTAAAGCAGATAGGAGGCACCAAGACAGAACTCCGTCACATCGGCATCATATAGATTCCAAAAATATCCGCGTGATCCTAAAAAAAATTTGAGCGAGAAGAGGAGTAGAATTAAATTATTACGTCAAGATTCCTCACCAGAGCATAGAAGAGGAGAAAAAAGAATTCTACTCTCCGATATATAACTAGACTCAAAGCAGTTTTTCACTAGACTCGACTCGGCCAAGTTCGATCAATCAAGGGGGCTCCTAGGTCGGTACTGCTCTAATACCAACTTGTCACGCCCAAGATGCGGCCCCATCCTCAATTTGGCACGAAGGCCTCGTCAGGGATAGAAGCGCATCCCGTCGTGTCGCAAGAATGGATATCGTTACAAGTACATGTACTGAAAAGAAGAGATATATTTAGAATTGGCTTACACTCGCCACAAGCTACATCAGAGTCACATTAGTACATTACATAATCATCAAGAGTAAGAGCAGGGTCCGACTACGGACGAAAACAAACGATAAAAGAAGAACGACGTGCATCCTTGCTATCCCAGGCTGCCGACCTGGAACCCATCCTAGATCGGTGAAGAAGAAGAAGAAGAAGCAACTCCAAATGAACAATCAACGCGCTCGCGTCAAGTAACCTTTACCTGTAACTGCAACTGGTGTTGTAGTAATCTGTGAGCCACAAGGGACTCAGCAATCTCATTTCCAAAGGTATCAAGACTAGCAAAGCTTAATGGGTGAGACATGGTTAAGTGGTGAGGTTGCAGCAGCGACTAAGCATATATGAGGTGGCTAACTTACGAGTACAAGAAAATAAGAGGGGGAAGATCTACGCATAACGGACGTGAACTACTGATGATCAAAAGAATTATCCTGAACACCTACCTACGTCAGACATAAGCCCACTGTGTCCTCAATCGGAGTAAGTACTCTCGAAAAAGACAGTCACGGTTGCGCACACGGTTGGCAAGTTTTAATTAAGTTAACTTCAAGTTATCTAGAACCAGTGTTAAACAAAGTTTCCATGTTGCCACATAACCGCGGGCACGGCTTTCCGAAAGATTTAACCCTGCAGGGGTGCTCCAACTAGTCCATCACAAATTACCATAAGCCGCATAGAAATCCTCGATCACGACTCTCGTGATCTCGTCGGATTCCTTAGTGGAAAACCTCAACTCTGAGATCACCCAAAGCATCACCGGAATCCCGATGCACAAGATATCTCGTCAAAGGTAAAACTAATCCAGCAAGGCCGCCCGGCGTGTCGACGATCCCGATAGGAGCCGCGTATCTCGTTCTCAGGACACGATGGATGAGCGATGGTTACCACGCCAAACGCCGAGTTGCCCCGGGTAGCGTTAGTAAGCTGCTCTGTTTTGGACCAGCACCATCAGCACTGGCCCTCCCTGTATTATGTGAAATTACTCCTCGGGTTCATGACGCCCTATGCTTTCAGTATTAACAAAGTTATTATGTTGGGCAAATGTAGTACCAATGTTGGGCCTTGCCAGTCTAGCTTTAATCTAAAACGAATTATCAAGGGGGTCCCCATAACAACCCTGATCGTGTTAGGAGCGCTCATTTATGGAACATAACACTGGTAGCCGAAACTAAGGGGGCAAAGGTGGAATAAAACACCAGGCTAGAAAGGCCAAGCCTTCCACCTTTTACCAAGTGTATAGGTGCATTAAATTAAATAGCATTTAAGTATGGTGATATAACAAGGAACCCATGTTATCACATGGAAGCAACTACACCTGCAATTAGCAACGCTAACAACATGGATAAGCAAGCAGTAACATAGCCAATCAGTGGTTTGCTAGGTCGAACAGGTTGAAGGTTATCATGGCATTGTAGAGAGGCTGATATTTAACAAGTGGTAGGCAAGGAGACATAAACGATAGAAGCGATAAAAACTAGCATGGCAATGATAGTAATGGTATCTGGGGAAATGGTCATCTTGCCTGAGATCCCGCTTGGAAGAAGAACAACTCTGTGAAGTCGGCGAACCAACATAGTCGAACGGGTCCTCACATTTTGACACGCTTGCGGAACTCTATCGAGATGGAGCAAACCAGAAACAAACATCAACACAGATATTCACCACACGATGCACAACATGATGCACAACCTAATATGATGCATGATTAGTTCAATGATGCAAGGGATGGCATGGCAATTTACCTCACGCAAACACTACACATTAAGTGAAGATCGATATGCAACGGGTTGCATATCGACGGAACTCCACGTTTAATTATTAGTTCACTCCCGTTAATTTACAGACAAGATTAAATTGTTGTTTAACATGGCAAGGGGTGAAGCGGTGATTCTACATGGCATCCTAGACGCTTAACACACGAAACATAGATCGGAGCTACGACACAAGAGGCATGCAACACAAAATATCATGCCATGAATGCGTCATGCATGCGAGTTTCAAACATCACGGGCAAGAAGAGAAAGAAATAGGTGTCGCCACGGCGAGCGAAAGGGAACCAAGGCGGCAAAACGGAGACGATGCCATGGCAACGTTTCAGTCCCGATAACTCGAAGAGGTATCGGTGCCAACGAATTGTGAGCGTGTGTGTGTCATGCCAAAGGATGATGGGCTGATCCCGGTTATCGAGTTCCCATGTGCCGGAGGAATAAATATGTGGTACGTGCAACTAACATGGCATCCACGAAACAGGCAACAACGCAACACATACAACGAAGCAAGACATGAATTACCCGAGGGGTTGAGTGTGCAACAAGTGGCCTAGTAAAAAACAAGAAAAAATATTGGAGTATCCTGGATTCGAACCCAAGACCTCCCTGGTGCTAGCGCTGCTCATTGACCAACTGGCTACAAAGAGTTTGTGACAAAACCCTCACCAAGAACCTATGTAAGGAGCTAACCTGCACCAAATAATAAAACAAAAGGAAAAAATAGGGTTGTCTGGGATTCGAACCCCAGACCTCCCGGCTGGATACAAGGGCGCTAACCACTGCGCTGGTACAAGAGCTTATGTTAAACCGGGGGGGGGGGCTAATTATTCTAAGCTACTCCACTGCCAGGCCTACTCACCATCGATCCAGGATCCAGGAAGAACCTGCCACAATGGGAGGTCAACGAAAGCTGCTGCTAGTAGCGGAGGGCCGGTGGGGGAAGGCTATGGGACGACTTCCTCTGGCCGAGGCCGCCCGGATCCGGTCCTCCTAGGTCCTGCGGCCCGGGGCGAGGCGAGCTGGGATCGGCAGCTCCAGAACGACGAGAGCAACCTGCGAGGGGTCTTCAAGCTCCCCTAGCGCTGCGCCACCTGGGAGATAGGAGAGGGAAAAAGAGTTTTAGGGAGAGGGAGAGAGATTTACGGGAATAGGAGGAGGAGGAGGCAACGCGCGGCACCTCCAGCAAGGCGAGGTGGAGGAAGCGCGCTGCACCATGATTGAGGTCGGGGACGGGCAAATTCTGGCATGGCGGTGCGGATCCGTTGCCTTGGACCTCCGTCTAAAGAGGCAAGGCACGCACGACAGGTCGGCTCTGCAGCTAGCGCCATGGTTTCCTGGGTCTGGAGACAGAGAGAAAAATAGGGAAAGAGAGAGGAAGAACGGGGAGGGGACACAAGAAGGAGAGGGCCGACGGGGCTGTCTCGGAGGTGAACGACGGCGGCCGGGGCTCCTAGAGGCGGCGGGGTCGTTGAGGCGCTGGGCACGGAAAGCACGGGACGAGCCTCGGGAGCGGGGCTCTCGCTCGCCTCTGGTGCGCGAACGGCGGCGTTGTCGGGACGAGGGAGAGGGAGTCACGGGGAGGCTCTGGGCTAGGTTAGGCGGGTGCGGCCACGACTGTTAGTGGGCTTCGGGTGGCCTGGCTGTGTTCGGCTAGAAGGCCCCGCACAAAAGACGTTTTTTTCCTTTAAAAGAGAAAAAAAATCACACACAAAAGACAAAGAACTAAACGAAATAAAAAATAATTGATTTTGGGCTCCTTGAAAAAAATACCACACTATAAAAATAGATTGGGCTTTTTAAACAAATAAAAATAAAACCCTTTTGAAGAATAAAATAAAACTTCTTTTATTTAAAGAATAAAATAAAGCTTTTTAAAAGAGAAAAGAAAATGAGACGGTTTTAAAATAAAACAAAAGGAGAAAATAATTTAAGATAAAACCCAAGGGTTGCCCCCACATTTAATAAAAGGACATTTTTAAAGAAGACAATTTTTTTTGAACGGGGGCTTAATGACTGATATCTTTTACACCACCACAAAAATAGAATAAGAGAGAAGAGAAGGGGGAGCTACTATCGCACTACGACTCGGTGATCACTCGAAGCACAACACTCAAAACACCACACGTGACAGATGATGCAAGATGCCATGCATGATGCGACGATGCAAACTAAATGATGATGCAACAAATAAAACTAATCACACGACGGAAACGGAAAATAAAAGGGGAATCTTCTGGGCGTTGGTCTCGGGCTGTCACAACCCTCCTACACTACAAGAGGATCTCGCCCCGAGATCCAAGAATGAAAGGGGGAGAGGGTGAGAAAGAACACGAGGTAAAAACTTAGTCGCTTCTTTGACAAACGAGTGAAACCAACAATCCTTGAAGGTTGCAAAGAGATGAGGACTGATATGAGAAGGAAGCAAGAATTCACGGAAAATTTCGGCAGCACTTCGGTAGGAAAATGGGACAAAAAATTCGATAAGAAGAGAGAATTAGACAATATTCACAACAAACAAGTAAATAGAACAAGGGAACACCATGATCTTGATAGAACAACATGATAGACCCAAAAGAGCAACATCACAATGACTCCGGAACAATAGAATATGAACTAGCTCAAGCAGAAGAAGAGAATGAAGAAAAGAATGACAACTATCATCACCATAGGATTGAAGAGCCTCCGGACAGAGAATTGACGTAGTGGTTGGAAAGCCAACAACGAAGAACAAGACAGTAGTGGGCTTATGAAGATCATCTCAACATATATAAGGTGACAACCAACCACTAAAAGAAACAAGAATAGAAGAAAGAAAAGATATCAAAACTTCTTACACCAAGAGGGTGCACTGAGAACTAGGATTAATGACAAGCACCATGATAGCATAATCCATAGGAAAAGTTTTAGGTGAAATCCAAAGCAAAATAGCTCAATGAAGAAATCACGGGTTGCAAATATCTCATGATCATAGAATTGGTGGGTTTAATTATCTCATTCTTGAAAGGAAAGCTCTTCGAGGCTCCTACACTAACAAGAATGCTATAATACCACCACAAAGGATAACAGAAGAACAAATGCACTGAAAATGGAAGAGAAAGAATACTTGAGGTACTCCAACAGGAATGTTGAAGAACACTTGAGAATGAATCACATCCTTGAAGAACCACCATGACGAGCCTCCGTACCAAAATGAATGATGCAAAGATAAGAAGGATGACAGAATAAGATTAAGACCTAGCGAAGACTTAGATGAAGCTTCACAAGAGATACTTGATAGAACTTGGAACTCCGGAAAAGAAAAGATAATAAAAGTTGAGAAAAAGGAATTGATATCATGAGCCACTCCGGAAGAAGAATTGAAATCATTTGATGAAACAAGAATAAGCATTATGTTATGCTTATCCTTCACCAAATTAAATTGATGACAAGCAACGGATTTAGCATACAACTTATTCTTCTTGAAAGAATCTTGAAGAGACACAGAGATAAGCACCACTTGAGGCATGATTGCAGGACGCACCGGTAAGAATTCACAACTGAATGGGAATTCGAAGAATGCATGGACACACCTGAGAATGAAGAGATCATGATCCACCTGATAGAAGAAAACTTAAACAAGACACCAGAATAATTGAGAGACGAACGAAGAGACAACAATGAAGAAGAATTAGAGAACGAAAGCTACAAGCTGAGAACGAAGAAGTCTTCTGAAATGATGGCCTTCGGAGGAACGAGAAATAAAAACAACTCAGAAATGCACCGAATAGCTAGAAAGGGATTACTCATGACTGGAACAAATAAGATGACGACACCAAGCTGAAATGAAATCTTCAAGAGAACGGACCAAGATTCGAGAAAACACTCCTTCGAATAGCAAGCTGAGAATGAGGAGGAGAACACCACGAAGAATTAATGAGACACTCCGGAATAAAGAAGAATGAAATGTTGAGCCAATATGAGAATTAATTCAAATAGATCTTGACAAAGGGATATGACTGATGGAAATCATACTTACGTCATAGTTGAAAAGAATTAATGATCTTCGAGCAAGGATTAAAAGAGCCAGGAAAGATCCTGGGAAAGAACCTGTGGGTTATGGGCCCACTCAAAGAAATCACCGATAGAAAAGATTGCTTAGAAGAGAGATAATGCACCGGTATGAAGAGAACTAGATGAGGTTAGCACCTCGAAATAATTGAAAAGATTGGAAACAAAAACTTCCAAGATAGCTTCAACGCTTCGGATCGAAAAGAGAGGAATAAATAACAAGATAGGCTCATAAGAATTCCCAACATAGGAAAGAATTACACAGATGAATGGATAAGATGACACGGACAACTAAATTGAATTCACCGGAAAAATAACAAGACTGAATAAGGATGAACATGAAGCTCCTGAGAATCTTCACAATGAATCACCGGATACGACATGGAAGAAAAGATAGTGGAAGCACAAAGAAAAGAAAACTCTTGGATGAAAATCCAATCACTGAAGGAAAGGGTGGGAGGGCGGGAAAAACAAAGACAACATGGGACAAATGAGATGAACTCCGGAATAAAATGAGAGAATGATCTGCAACAACTGGACAAGATTGAATTCAGTTGTAGAGAAGCACACCGGTTGAATGGAATTGAAATGACAACTTCAGTTGACAATAATTGATAAGACGATCTGATTGAGCAAAGAATTGCATTCACATAAAAATTATGAGAACACCTCTTGGAAAGATCTGAAAGCACCACTTGACATCGAAGCAACTTGAATTACCATATTCCAACAAAACAAAGGGTGAGGCTTACGAAACAAGCCAGAACAAACTCATGAGAAAGATTTCGTCCGATATTTTCGTGGACAGGAATCCACTAGATGTCGAACCCCAACCTAACATCATGCATTTGTTAGAAGATTGTCCTATAAGAAACTACTAGAATTCCCACCTATGAATTCCCGAAATATCTGGTCATGCAATCTGGTACACGGATACAAGGAGTAATATCACACAACTCCTATACTAACCCGTCACCTGTATCACATCCGTCAACACACGACCAGAATCTCGGACCTTCATCTACAACAGACCCTCGTGATCACAACGATACAAAGTATGGCAGTACTCCCGAACAATCTGCACCAGTACTGGGGACATTGGGGTTATCTCGCCACTACTAGTATTGAAGCAATTACGAACATCCTTCGTACTGAGATACTAAGAAATCTGAATGATAACGATGTGCTGAAGAATCCCCTGGAGCTCAACTCCCCTGAAACTTAAAGCAGATAGGAGGCACCAAGACAGAACTCCGTCACATCGGCATCATATAGATTCCAAAAATATCCGCGTGATCCTAAAAAAAATTTGAGCGAGAAGAGGAGTAGAATTAAATTATTACGTCAAGATTCCTCACCAGAGCATAGAAGAGGAGAAAAAAGAATCCTACTCTCCGATATATAACTAGACTCAAAGCAGTTTTTCACTAGACTCGACTCGGCCAAGTTCGATAAATCAAGGGGACTCCTAGGTCGGTACTGCTCTGATACCAACTTGTCACGCCCAAGATGCGACCCCATCCTCAATTTGGCACGAAGGCCTCGTCAGGGATAGAAGCGCATCCCATCGTGTCGCAAGAATGGATATCGTTACAAGTACATGTACTGAAAAGAAGAGATATATTTAGAATTGGATTACACTCGCCACAAGCTACAACAGAGTCACATCAGTACATTACATAATCATCAAGAGTAAGAGCAGGGTTCGACTACGGACGAAAACAAACGAGAAAAGAAGAACGACGTCCATCCTTGCTATCCCAGGCTGCCTGCCTGGAACCCATCCTAGATCGATGATGAAGAAGAAGAAGCAACTCCAAATGAACAATCAACGCGCTCGCGTCAAGTAACCTTTACTTGTACCTGCAACTGATGTTGTAGTAATCTGTGAGCCACAGGGGACTCAACAATCTCATTTCCAAAGGTATCAAGACTAGCAAAGCTTAATGGGTGAGACATGGTTAAGTGGTGTGGTTGCAGCAGCGACTAAGCATATATGAGGTGGCTAAATTACGAGTACAAGAAAATAAGAGGGGGAAGATCTACGCATAACGGACGTGAACTACTGATGATCAAAAGAATGATCCTGAACACCTACCTACGTCAGACATAACCCCACCGTGTCCTCGATCGGAGTAACAACTCTCGAAAGAGACAGTCACGGTTACGCACACGGTTGGCAAGTTTTAATTAAGTTAACTTCAAGTTATCTAGAACCAGTGTTAAACAAAGTTTCCATGTTGCCACATAACCGCGGGCACGGCTTTCCAAAAGATTTAACCCTGCAGGGGTGCTCCAACTAGTCCATCACAAATTACCACAAGCCGCATATAAATCCTCGATCACAACTCTCGCGATCTCTTCGGATTCCTTAGTGCAAAACCTCAACTCTGAGATTACCCAAAAGCATCACCGGAATCCCGATGCACAAGATATCTCGTCGAAGGTAAAACTAATCCAGCAAGGCCGCCCGGCGTGTCGACGATCTTGATAGGAGCCGCGTATCTCGTTCTCAGGACACGATGGATGAGCGATGGTTACCACGCCAAACGCCGAGTTGCCCCGGGTAGCGTTAGTAAGCTGCTCTGTTTTGGACCAGCACCATCAGCACTGGCCCTCCCTGTATTATGTGAAATTACTCCTAGGGTTCATGACGCCCTATGCTTTCAGTATTAACAAAGTTATTATGTTGGGAAAATGTAGTACCAATGTTGGGCCTTGCCAGTCTAGCTTTAATCTAAAACGAATTATCAAGGGGGTCCCCATAACAACCCCGATCGTGTTAGGAGCGCTCATTTATGGAACATAACACCGGTAGCCTAAACTAAGGGCGCAAAGGTGGAACAAAACACCAGGCTAGAAAGGCCAAGCCTTCCACCTTTTACCAAGTGTATATGTGCATTAAATTAAATAGCATTTAAATATGGTGATATAACAAGGAACCCATGTTATCACATGGAAGCAACTACACCTGCAACTAGCAACGCTAACCACATGGATAAGCAAGCAGTGACATAGCCAATCAGTGGTTTGCTAGGTCGAATAGGTTGAAGGTTATCATGGCATTGTAGAGAGGCTGATATTTAACAGGTGGTAGGCAACGAGACATAAACGATAGAAGCGATAAAAACTAGCATGGCAATGATAGTAATGGTATCTGGGGAAATGGTCATCTTGCCTGAGATCCCGCTTGGAAGAAGAACAACTCCGTGAAGTCGGCGAACCAACGTAGTCGAACGGGTCCTCACATTCCGACACGCTTGCGGAACTCTATCGAGACGGAGGAAACTGGAAACAAACATCAACACAGATATTCACCACACGATGCACAACATGATGCACAACCTAATATGATGCATGATCAGTTCAATGATGCAAGGGATGGCATGGCAATTCACCTCACGCAAACACTACACATTAAGTGAAGCTCGATATGCAACGGTTTGCATATCGACGGAACTCCACGTTTAATTATTAGTTCACTCCCGTTAATTTACCGACAAGATTAAATTGTTGTTTAACATGGCAAGGGTTGAAGCGGTGGTTCTACATGGCATCCTAGACGCTTAACACACGAAACATAGATCGGAGCTACGATACAAGAGGCATGCAACACAAAATATCATGCCATGAATGCGTCATGCATGCGAGTTTCAAACATCACGGGCAAGAAGAGAAAGAAACAGGTGTCGCCACGGCGAGCGAAAGAGAACCAAGGCGGCAAAACAGAGACGATGCCATGGCAACGTTTCACTCCCGATAACTCGAAGAGGTATCGGTGCCAACGAATTGTGAGCGTGTGTGTGTCATGCCAAAGGATGATGGGGTGATCCCGGTTATCGGGTTCCCTTGTGCCGGAGGCATAAATATGTGGTACGTGCAACTAACATGGCATCTACGAAACGGGCAAGAACGCAACACATACAATGAAGCAAGACATGAATTACCCGAGGGGTTGAGTGTGCAACAAGTTGCCTAGTAAAAAACAAGCAAAAATATTGGAGCATCCTGGATTCGAACCCAAGACCTCCCTGGTGCTAGCGCTGCTCATTGACCAACTGGCTACAAAGAGTTTGTGACAAAACCCTCACTAAGAACCTATGTAAGGATCTAACCTGCACCAAATAATAAAACAGAAGGAAAAAAATAGGGTTGTTTGGGATTCGAACCCCAGACCTCCTGGCTGGATACAAGGGCGCTAACCACTGCGCTGGTACAAGAGCTTAGGCTAAACGGGGGGGCTAATTATTCTAAGCTACTCCACTGCCAGGTATACTCACCATCGATCCAGGATCGAGGAAGAACCTGGCCGCGACGGGAGGTCAACGACAGCTGCTGCTGGTAGCGGAGGGCCGGTGGGGGAAGGCTATGGGACCACTTCCTCTGGTCGAGGCCGCCCGGATCCGGTCCTCCTAGGTCCTGCGGCCCGGGGCGAGGCGAGCTGGGATCGGCAGCTCTAGAACGACGAGAGCAACCTGCGAGGGGTCTTCAAGCTCCCCTAGCACTGCGCCACCTGGTCGATAGGAGAGGGGAAAAGAGTTTTAGGGAGAGGGAGAGAGATGAACGGGAATAGGAGGAGGAGGAGGCAACGCGAGGCACCTCCAGGAAGGCGAGGTGGAGGAAGCGCGCTGCACCATGATTGAGGTCGGGGACGGGCAAATTCCGGCATGGCGGTGCGGATCCGTTGCCTTGGACCTCCGTTTGAAGAGGCAAGGCACGCGCGACAGGTCGGCTCTGCAGCTAGCGCCATGGTTGCCTGGGCCTGGAGACAGAGAGAAAAATAGGGAGAGAGAGAGGAAGAACAGGGAGGGGACACAAGAAGGAGAGGGCCTACGGGGCTGTCTCGGAGGTGAACGACGGCGGCCGGGGCTCCTGGAGGCGGCGGGGTCGTCGAGGCGCTGGGCACGGAAAGCACGGGACGAGCCTCGGGAGCGGGGCTCTCGCTCGCCTCTGGTGCGCGAATGGCGGCGCTGTCGGGACGAGGGGGAGGGAGTCGCGGGGAGGCTGTGGGCTAGGTTAGGCGGGCGCGGCCACGACTGTTAGTGGGCTTCGGGTGGCCTGGCTCTGTTCGGCTAAAAGGCCCCGCACAAAAGACATTTTTTCCTTTAAAACAGAAAAAAAAATCACACACAAAAGACAAAGAACTAAACGAAATAAAATAAAATAAAAATGATTTTGGGCTCCTTGAAAAAAATATACCACACTATAAAAATAGATTGGGCTTTTTAAACAAATGAAAATAAAACCCTTTTGAAGAATAAAATAAAACCTCTTTTATTTAAAGAATAAAATAAAAGCTTTTTAAAAGAGAAAAGAAAATGAAACGGTTTTGAAATAAAACAAAAGGAGAAAATAATTTAAGATAAAACCCAAGGGTTGCCCCTACATTTAATAAAAGGACATTTTAAAAGAAGACGATTTTTTTAAACGGGGGCTTAATGACTGATATCTTTAACGCCACCACAAAAATCGAATAAGAGAGGAGAGAAGGGGGAGCTACTATCGCACTACGACTCGGTGATCACTCGAAGCACAACACTCAAAACACCACATGTGACAGATGATGCAAGATGCCATGCATGATGCGACGATGCAAACTAAATGACGATGCAACAAATAAAACTAATCACACGACGGAAACGGAAAATAAAAGGGGAATCTTCTGGGCGTCGGTCTCGGGTTGTCACAATGTCACATCACAAGCATACCCTGCAAAAACAAGTTAGACGTCCTCTAATTGTTGTTGCATGTTTTACGTGGTGACCATGGGCATCTAGTAGGATCGCATCTTACTTACGCAAACACCACAATGGAGATGTGTGAATTGCTATTTAACCTCATCCAAGGACCTCCTCGGTCAAATACGATTCAACTAAAGTTGGAGAATCCGACACTCGCCAGTCATCTTTGAGCAACGGGGTTGCTCCTAGCGATGAATCCAGTCTCTCGTAAGCGTACGAGTAATGTCGGTCCGAGCCGCTTCGATCCAACAATACCGCGGAATCAAGAAAAGACTAAGGAGGGCAGCAAATCGCACATCACCGCCCACAAAAACTTTTGTGTTCTACTCGATATGACATCTATGCATGAACCTAGATCATGATGCCACTGTTGGGGAACATCACATGGGAAACAAAAAATTTCCTACGCGCACGAAGACCTATCATGGTGATGTCCATCTACGAGGGGGATTTCAAATCTACGTACCCTTGTAGATCGCACAACAGGAAGCGTTAATAAATGCGGTTGATGTAGTGGAACGTCCTCACGTCCCTTGATTCACCCCGCGAACCGTCCCACAAACCGTCCCGCGATCCGTCCCACGATCCGCTCCGATCTAGTGCCGAACGGACGGCACCTCCGTGTTCAGCACACGTACAGCTCGACGATGATCTCGGCCTTCTTGATCCAGCAAGAGAGACGAAGAGGTAGATGAGTTCTCCGATAGCGTGACGGCGCTCCGGAGGTTGGTGGTGATCTTATCTCAGCAGGGCTCCGCCTGAGCTCCGCAGAAACGCGGTCTAGAGGAAAAACCGTGGAGGTATGTGGTCGGGCTGCCGTGGCAAAGTTGTCTCAAATCAGCCCTAATACCTCAGTATATATAGGAGGGAGGGGTGGGGTCTTGCCTTGTGGCTCAAGGAGCCCCAAGGGGTTTGGCCGAAGGGGGCGAGGAGGAATCCTCCTCCAATCCTAGTCCAACTAGGATTGGAAGGTGGAGTCCTTCCCTTCCTTCCCACTTCCCCTTTTTTTCTTTATCTTTGATTTTTCTTATCTCCTGCGTAGGGGCCTTCTTGGGATTGCCCACCAGCCCACTAAGGGCTGGTGCGGCACCCCTAAGGCCTATGGGCTTCCTCGGGGTTGGCTGCCCCCCCGGTGAACATCCGGAACCCATTCGTCACTCCCGGTACATTGTCGGTAATGCCGAAAACTTTTCGGTAATCAAATGAGGTCATCCTATATATCAATATTCGTCTCCGGACCATTCCGGAAACCCTCGTGAAGTCCATGATCTCATCCGGGACTCCGAACAACATTCGGTAACCAACCATATAACTCAAATACGCATAAAACAACGTCGAACCTTAAGTGTGCAGACCCTGCGGGTTCGAGAACTATGTAGACATGACCCGAGGGACTCCTCGGTCAATATCCAATAGCGGGACATGGATGCCCATATTGGATCCTACATATTCTACGAAGATCTTATCATTTGAACCTCAGTGCCAAGGATTCATATAATCCCGTATGTCATTCCCTTTGTCCTTCGGTATGTTACTTGCCCGAGATTCGGTCGTCACTATCCGCATACCTATTTCAATCTCGTTTACTGGCAAGTCTCTTTACTCGTTCCGTAATACAAGATCCTGTGACTTACAATAAGTCACATTGCTTGCAAGACTTGTGTGTGATGTTGTATTACCGAGTGGGCCCTGAGATACCTCTCCGTCACACGGAGTGACAAATCCCAGCCTTGATCCATACTAACTCAACGGACACCTTCGGAGATACCTGTAGAGCATCTTCATAGTCACCCAGTTATGTTGTGACATTTGATACACACAAAGCATTCCTCCGATGTCAGTGAGTTATATGATCTCATGGTCATAGGAATAAATACTTGACACGCAGAAAACAGTAGCAACAAAATGACACGATCAACATGCTACGTCTATTAGTTTGGGTCTAGTCCATCACATGATTCACCCAATGATGTGATCCAGTTATCAAGCAACAACACCTTGTACATAGCCAGAAGACCCTGACTATCCTTGATCAACTGGCTAGCCAACTAGAGGCTTGCTAGGGACCGTGTTTTGTCTATGTATCCACACATGTATCTAAGTCTTCATTCAACACAATTATAGCATGGATAATAAACGATTATCTTGATACAAGAATTATAATAATAACTTATTTATCATTGCCTCTAGGGCATAATTCCAACAGCTCCCTCTACCATCGGGATTAGTGTTGAACCTAAATAAATATTATTTGGTGTTTGCGTTGAGCATGAACATGATTAGATTAAGTTTATTGCAATATGATTATTCATTTAAAGAGAATAATGGTTATTCTATTTGCTTGAATAAATACCTTCAATGGTTTATTGAATCTCGATCCTAGTGATACACATGTTCATGATATTGTAGCCAAAGGATACAAAGTAGTAATGATAGTACCACTTACTTGTGACACTATCCCTTGAGTCATATTGGTGTAAAACGCATGAAGAAGCTCCATACTGATGGATCTTTGGACTCACTCATTTTTGAATCGTTTGAGACATGCGAACGATGCCTATTGGTGTAAAGGCATGAAGAAACTCCATGCAGATGGATCGTTTGGACTCGCCTGGTTTTGAATCACTTGAGACATGCAAATCATGGGCAAGATGACTAAAGGCCTCGTTTCAGTGAGATGGAACAAGAAAGTAACTTATTGGAAATAATACATTCTCATGTATGCAGTCCAATGAGTGCTGAGGCACACGGTGGATATGGTTATGTTCTTACTTCAGAGATGATTTGAATAGATACTGGTATATTTACTTGATGAAACACAAGTCCGAATTTTTGAAAGGTTCAAGCAATTTCAGAGTGAAGTTGAAGATCGTCATGACAAAAGGATAAAATGTCTATGATATGATCTTAGAAATGAATATCTGAGTTGCGAGTTTTGGTACACATTTAAGACAATGTGGAAATTGTTTCACAACTAATGCCACCTCGAACACCATAGTGTGATGGTGTGTCCAAACGTCATAGTCGCGCCCTATTGGATATGGTGCATACTATGATGTCTCTTTTCAAATTACCACTATTGTTTTTGGGTTAGGCATTATAGACAACCGCGTTCACTCTAAATAGGCACCAAGTAATTCCATTGATATGACACCGTATGAACTATGTTTTGGATAAACCTAAGCTATCATTTCTTAAAGGTTTGGGACTACAACGCTTATGTGAAAACGTTTCAACCACATAAGCTCAAGCCCAAAGCGAATAAATGCATCTTCATAGGATACCCAAAACAGTTGGGTATACCTCCTATCTAAGATCCAAAAGCAAAGTGTTTGTTTCAGGAAACGGGTCCTTTCTCGAGAAATTGTTTCTCTCGAAAGAATTGAGTGGGAGGATGGTGGAACTTGATGAGGTTGTTGAACCATCACTTCAACCAGTGTGTAGGAGGGCGCAGGAAGTTGTTCTTGTGGCGCCTACACCAATTGAAGTGGAAGGTGATGATAGTGATCATGAAGCTTCAGATCAAGTTACTACAAACCTCGTAGGTCGACAAGGTCACGTAGTACTCCAGAGTGGTACAATAACCCTGTCTTGGAGGTCATGTTGTTGGACAATAATGAACCTACGAGTTATGAAGAAGCGATGGTGGGCCTGGATTCCGACAAATGGCTAGAGGCCATAAAATCCGAGAGAGGATCCATGTATGAAAACAAAGTGTGGACTTTGGAAGAACTACTTGATGGTCGTAAGACTGTTAAGTACAGATGGATCTTTAAAAGGAAGACAAATGCTGATGGTGAAAAGTCACCATTAAGAAAGCTCGAATTGTCATAAAAATGTTTTCCGACAAGTTCAAAGAGTTGACTATGATGAAACTTTCTCACTCGTAGCGATGCTAAAAGATGTTGGAATTATGTTAGCAGTTGTTGCATTATTTATGAAATCTTGTAGATAGGATGTCAAAACATTGTTTCCTCGACGGTTTCCTTGAGGAAAGGTTGTATGTGATACACCCAGAAGGTTTTGTTGACCATAAGGGTGCTAACAAGTATGCAAACTCCTGCGATCCTTCTATGGACTCGAGCAAGCATCTCGGAGTTGGAATATATGCTTTGATAAGATGATCAAAGTTTTTGGTTTTATACAAGGTTTATGAGAAACTTGTATTTCCAAGGAAGTGACTCGGAGCATTATAGAATTTCTGATTAGTATATGTGGTTGACATATTGTTGATCGAAAATAGTGTAGAATTTCTGGAAAGCATAAAGGGTTGTTTGAAAGGAGTTTTTTGAAACCTGGATTAAGCTACTTGAATATTGAGCATCAAGATCTATAAAGATAGGTTAAGACGCTTAATAAAACTTCCAATGAAATGCATGCCTTGACAGTGTTTTGAAGGAGTTCAAAATAGATCGACAAAGAAGGAGTTCTTGGCTGTGTTGTAAGGTGTGAATTTGAGTAAGAATCAAAAGCTCGACCACGGCAGAAGAAAGAGAAAGGACGAAGGTCGTCCCCTATGCTTTAGCCATAGGCTCTAAATTATGCTATGCTGTGTACCGCACCTGATGTGTGCCTTGCCATGAATTTGTCAAGGGGTACAAAAGTGATCCAGGAATGGATTACTAGACAGCGGTCAAAAGTTATCCTTAGGAACTAGTGGACTAAGGAATTTTTCTCGATTATGGAGGTGATAAAAGAGTTCGTCGTAAAGGGCTACGTCAATGCAAGTTTTGACACAAATCTGGATTACTCTAAGTAGTAAACCAGATTCATATAGTGGAGCAGTCATTTGGAATATATCCAAATGGCGCGTAGTAGCAACATCTATAGGATGACATAGAGGTTTGTAAAGCACACACGGATATAAAAGGTTCGGACCCGTTGACTAAAAACCTCTCTCACAAGAAAAACATGATCAAACCCGAGAGCTGTACGGGTGTTAGATTCATTACAATCACATACTGATGTGAACTAGATTATTGACTCTAGTGCAGGTGGGAGACTGTTGGAAATATGCCCTAGAGGTAATAATAAATTGGTTATTATTATATTTCCTTGTTCATGATAATCGTTTATTATCCATGCTAGAATTGTATTGATTGGAAACTCAAATACATGTGTGGATACATAGACAACACACTGTCCCTAGTGAGCCTCTAGTTTACTAGCTCATTGATCAAAGATGGTCAAGGTTTCCCAGCCATAGACAAGTGTTGTCACTGGATAACGAGATCACATCGTTAGGAGAATGATGTGATGGACAAGACCTGATGGGGTCATAGTCCTAGGGTAGGGTCATAGGCCTGCCATACAGGTCCTACCCAAGGAATACCCCACACAAAGGACAGGCCCCTAAGTCTGCCCCGACTGAATTAAGGAGTCCCCATCATCCAGTCGGTAACAGGTCCTCAATCATCCAGTCGGAGACTAGCATTCGGAGGATACCAAGCTAACCGACTGGATACACTCGGTACATCGTAACCTCTCTGGAGGGAAACGGCCGTACGTTTCCGGGTGCATTTATTAGCATTTAGAGCATACGTTACCTGTAACGTACGCATTCAATCCCCACTACTCCACCCCCGTACCGGAACCGTTGTGGAGGGCAGCGCACTCTATATAAGTCGCCCTCCCCCACTGGTAGAGGGGTTAGCAAATCATTGTATTCCATATTACACTCGACAACAAGCTCCGAGAGCACTGAGACGTAGGGCTGTTACCTCCACCGCAGAGGGGCCTGAACTCATACAACCTTGCCGTAGCTAGGACTCTGCCCATCTCATTCGTACCCTACACATCTACTGTCAGGCTTATACCCACGACAGTTGGCGCCCACCTTGGGGCAGGCGTCTAAGCGACTTCCGGCGAGTTTGCGACTACTTCTTTTCATCATGTCGTCCGGTGGAGATTCGAGCATGGGTCACCAGATCTTCTTCGGCGCACTCTCCTTCATCGTCGACGACTCGGCGTGGCTTCGGGATGCGCCCCTCGACATCGAGGAGCTTCCCCGTCGCGGGGCTACGCACTTTCGTGCCGGCGCCCGCGACATTCTTCTTCTCCAGCGGTCGGCTCCCGTGTCGACCTACACCGCCGTCACGCGCCGCGTCAAGCGGTCCCACCGTCCGCGGCTCCAGTGTTGGGTGCAACACGCCCATGCGCGCCAGAACGCATCTTCGCAAGTGGCGGTTCTTGAGTCCGTTGTGGTTACCCTGTCGGCCCAGCACTCGGACTCGGTTCCGACTGACTTTCCTTCCGAGTATGCGGGTCACGGGCCCGCAGCAGAAGTACACATGGCCAACTCCCATGAAGATCCTTGTCAGGCTGGCCGGAACGAGCACGAGATCGGCCAAGCGTCCAGCACACGTCGTCCACCTCGCCGTTCCGCTAGTCGGCACACTCGGCGGAGCAACGTGGAGCTGTTCCGCACACCCCTCCTCAACTTGGCTGCAGCTGCCAAGATAGTCGATTCCCTCCAGCCGACTGATTCAGAGGCTGGTAGAGGGATCGAGCAGATCCGAGCCCTGTTGCACACGGCGCAGCAGCAGAATACGACAGTCTCCCAGTCGCACAACCGGATCTATAACAGTTCCGTCCATGTGAATACGCATCGATCAGTTCACAACCCTGGTTCCCATCAACGCCACAGGGGAGGCAGCCGTTCCGTGATTCACGAAGATCGTCGCCGCTCACGCACCCCTCCGCGGGGTGGGCCCTATGGGTCCCGACATCATGATGATCGGCGTTCAGTCGGCGACACTTACGACCCAAGACCCGACGCAAGAGGACGTATCGCCCAGCGAAGAGTCGACAGAGGTCGAGCCCACCGCGATGGTCGCGATATCGACCGTCCGAGTGGAAGCAGGGCCACCGTGTCTGGTCCCGAGTGTTTCAGTCGAGCCATCCGTTCGGCTGACATCCCTCCCAACTTCCGATTGGCGACGGGAATTAGCAAGTTCACAGGAGAGTCCAAGCCAGAAACGTGGCTGGATGACTACCGAGTGGCAGTCCAGATCGGAGGAGGGGACGACCATGTCGCCATGAAGCACCTCCCTCTGATGCTCGACGGCTCGGCACGAGCGTGGTTGAACCAATTGGCCCCCTCAAGCATCTACAGTTGGGCAGACCTGGCCCGAGTGTTCATCAAGACCTTCGAAGGGACGTGCAAGCGCCCTGCTGGCCTTGTGGAGCTCTAGCACTGCGTCCAGAAGCAGAATGAGCCCCTGCGTGACTTCATCCAACGCTGGACAACTCTCTATCACACGGTGGAGAACGTCACCGAGCATCCAGCAGTCTGCGCCTTCAAGGCAGGCGTGCGGTACAGGGATCTGTACCTGAAGTTCGGCCGAACAGGCGACATCTCCATGAGCAAGATGATGGAGATAGCAACGCGCTACGCAAATGGTGAAGAAGAGGACCGCATCCGAAGCGGCAAGCACAAAACAGTCACTGATGGCGATGGGGGCAACACTCAGAAGCAGAAGCAGAAAGCTCCGGCCGCTCCGCAAGCAGAAGCTGCAGCCGTAACCAATGCCAAGTTCAAGGGCAAAGGGAAGGCTCAATTCACCCCCAAGAAGAAGCAGTTCAATAATCCCATCCTGGACCAGCCCTGTCCGGTTCACACGAAGATGGACGAAGAAGGCAACCCCATATATGCGAAGCATACCACTCGACAGTGTCGCCTCCTGATCCAGGGGTTCAGTGAAGGGCAACCGAGTGAGAAGGACCATGAACAGGATGAGGAGGATCCGTTCCCCCAAGTCCATGCAACCCTGATGATCTTTGCCGACGTCGAGAGCAAGAGCCGACTGAAGCTGGTGAACAGAGAGGTGAACATGGCCACCCCTTCCAACCCCAAGTTCCTCAAATGGTCCTAGACTGCGATCACCTTCGACCAGTCGGATCATCCGGCACATGTACCCACCCCGGGAAGACAGGCCCTGGTCGTCGACCCGGTGGTAGAAGGAGTCCGACTGCGCAAAGTCCTCATGGATGGCGGCAGCGGCTTGAACATCATGTACGCCGACACCCTCAAGGGGATGGGCATCCCGATGTCCAGACTAAGCGAGAGCAGCATGCAGTTCCACGGAGTCGTCCTTGGACGGAAGGCCAAATCACTCGGCCAGATCGCGTTGGACGTCGTTTTTGGCTCCGACAAGAACTTCCGCAAGGAAAAGCTGACGTTCGAAGTGGTTGACTTCCAGAGCGCTTATAACGCAATTCTGGGTCGCCCAGCGTATGCGCACTTCATGGCCCGTCCATGTTACGTGTACCTAAAGTTGAAGATGTCGGGCCCGAAAGGTGTGATCACCATCACAGGCAATCGGCAGCGGGCTGAAGAGTGTCTGCAACAGGGATCAAGGATCGCCGACCAGCAGATGGCCGTCCTCGAGCTGGACGAGTACAAGAAAACAGTCGACCCCGCCGACCTGATGCGCTCGAAGAAGCCAACTTCAGAGCCTGCATTTCAGTCGGCGGGAGAGACGAAGAATGTCAGCATCCACCCGACGGACGCCACTGCTGCCCCGACGAACATCTCCACCACCCTCGATCCTAAATAGGAAGCCGAGCTCACCCAATTCCTCCGTAAGAACTGGGACATCTTCGCATGGAAACCCTCTGACATGCCAGGTGTACCCAGGGAGTTGGCTGAGCACCGACTGCACGTGGATTCCACGGCTCGGCCTGTCCGAGAGCGCCTGCACCGGTCCGCCGGGCACAAGAGGAAGGCAATCGGGGAAGAGGTGGCCAAGCTGCTGGCAGCCAACTTCATTCGCGAGGTTCACCACTCCGAGTGGCTCGCCAATGTTGTCATGGTGCCCAAGAAGGACAAGTCGCTCCGAATGTGCATAGACTTCAAGCACCTCAATAAGGTCTGCCCGAAAGACCATTTTTCGCTCCCCCGCATAGATCAAATTGTCGATTCGACTGCGGGTTGCGAGCGTCTGTCGTTTCTCGATGCCTACTCGGGCTATCATCAGATCCGTCTGTATGGTCCCGATGAGTTAAAAACAGCCTTCATCACCCCATTCGGGTGCTTCTGCTACATCACTATGCCATTCGGTCTGAAGAATGCAGGAGCTACCTTTATGCGCATGATCCAAAAATGTCTCCTCGATCAGATTGGTCGGAATGTGGAGGCATATATGGATGATATCGTAGTCAAGTCACGCAAAGGTTCCGACCTGCTGACTAACTTGGCAGAAACATTCGCCAACCTTCGTAGGTACGATATCAAGCTCAAACCCGCCAAATGTTCGTTCGACGTTCCCAGCGGAAAGTTACTCGGTTTCTTCGTTTCCGAACGAGGGATCGATGTCAACCCCGAAAAGATCGGGACCATCGTCCGAATGGAGAGGCCGGTCAGAATACACGATGTTCAACGGCTCACAGGTTGCCTAGCGGCTTTGAGCAGGTTCATCAGTCGACTCGACGAAAAAGCACTTCCTCTGTACCGACTCATGAAGAAATCAGATACTTTCGAGTGGATAGATGAAGCCCAAGTCGCATTCGACGACCTCAAAGTCCTACTTTCCACCCAGCCGGTTCTTACTGCTCCGCTCAGTAAAGAGCCCCTTCTTCTGTATATCGCGGTTACAAATCAAGTCGTCAGTACTGTTCTTACAGTCGAACGAGAACAAGAAGGCAAAGCATACAAAGTTCAGCGGCCAGTGTACTACATCTCTGAAGTCCTGACTCCTTCCAAGCAGAGGTATCCCCACTATCAAAAACTTATCTACAGGATTTACATGACTGCGAAGAAGGTGGCTCACTATTTCCAAGACCACTCGGTGTCTGTCGTTTCTGATGCTCCATTGTCGAAAATTCTCCACAATCGAGATGCGTCAGGCCGAGTGGCGAAGTGGGCGATGGAGATGTTGTACTGTGACATCAAGTTCGAGGCCAAGAAAGCTATTAAGTCTCAAGCTCTGGCTGACTTCATAGCAGAATGGGTAGAACAACAGCAATCGACCCACATCTGCTCGGCCCATTGGACAATGTTCTTCGATGGGTCCAAGATGTTGAATGGCCCCGGCGCTGGTGTTGTGATCATATCACCGAAGGGCAACAAGCTCAAGTACGTGCTACAGATACACTTCGATTCCTCCAACAACGAGGCGGAGTATGAAGCTCTCCTCTACGGGTTGCGTATGGCCATCTCACTCGGCGTCCGTCGCCTGATGGTCTACGACGATTCAGATCTGGTGGTCAATCAAGTGATGAAAGAGTGGGACGTCAGAAACCCCACCATGACTACATACTGCAATGCAGTGAGGAAGCTTGAGAAGAAGTTTGAAGGTCTAGAACTTCACCATGTTCCAAGACTGAAGAACCAAGCAGCTGACGAGTTAGCAAAACTCGGATCCACTCGGAGACCAGTCCCGAGTGACGTCTGCCTCGAGCACCTCCACCTCCCCTCAGTCAAAGAAGATCCTTTCACAGAGGAGCCGGTACAACCCAAGAGCACAACAGATCCGACTGAAGTCGATGTACCTGCTGTGGTTGATCTGGTCAAGGAGATTCTGGCTATCATTCCCGATTGGACTGTGCCGATCATGGCATATATCTTGAGGCAAGAACTTCCAGAAGACGAAGTCCAAGCCAGGCAGATAGTCTGCAGGTCGAAGTCATTCACTGTCATCGATGGCCAATTATACAAGGAAAGCGTCTCAAGTGTTCTTCAACGATGCGTCTCTCCAGAAGAGGGGCATCTGATTCTAGAGGATATTCACTCGGGAACCTGTGGTCATCACGCTTCTTCCAGAGCAATCGTCGCCAAGGCGTTCAGAGCTGGTTTCTTCTGGCTGCAGGCAAGCGAAATGGCTAAAGATATGGTCGACCGATGTGAAGGCTGTCAGTTCTACTCCAACAAGTCCCACAAGCCGACGTCTGCGTTGAAGACGATCCCTCTTGTGTGGCCGTTTGCAGTGTGGGGATTAGATACAGTCGGCCCATTCAAGACAGGCCAAGGTGGATACACACATCTGTTGGTGGCAGTCGACAAGTTCACGAAATGGATCGAAGCGAAGCCCATCAAGAAGCTTGACGCTTCGACAACCGTCAAGTTTGTCACAGACATCATCTTCAGATTCGGCGTACCTCACAGCATAATTACGGACAACGGGACAAACTTTGACTCGGACGGATTCAAAGGTTTCTATACAAGCCAAGGCATCCGAGTGGATTTTGCTTCCGTAGCACATCCTCAGTCCAATGGACAAGCAGAGCGGGCAAACGGGCTTATTTTGCAAGGATTGAAGCCCCGACTCCTGCGAGAGATAGGACATGCTTGGGTTACCGAGCTACCTTCAGTGCTTTGGGGACTACGCACAACCCCGAACAGATCTACAGGGCGATCACCGTTCTTCCTCGTTTATGGAGCAGAAGCGGTCCTTCTGAGTGACTTGCTTCACAATGCGCCACGAGTCGAACTCTTCTCCGAAGCCGAAGCAGAACAAGCAAGGCATGACGGAGTGGATCTTCTGGAAGAGGAGCGCGAGATGGCATTAACTCGCTCGACCATTTATCAACAAAATCTGCGGCGTTTTCATGCACGCCACGTCAGAAGTCGGACGTTCCAAGCAGGCGACCTGGTGCTCCGAGTGGATCAACAAAGACCTCACAAGTTGGCTCCGGCCTGGGAAGACCCTTCATCATCTCCAAGGTGCTGAACAACGGGGCATACAGACTCTACAACATCGAGAGGGAGACAGACGAGCCGCGCGCATGGAACGGGGATCTCCTGAAGCGCTTCTACACGTGACCGTCGACTGAAGCGATGTAAAGAACAAGTATTGGCGAAATAATATAAAGCAGATTGAGTTTTTTGCAGGTTCAAAGTTCTTCTGCGGTCGCAGACTCCGGTCAAAAAAAAAACTTAGCCGCGACCCCGAATCGCCTAAGTATTAACTTTCTCCGAGTGTGCACTTAACGTCACACTCGGGGGCTTAGCTGCGATCCAGCATCGCCTAAGTATTAACTTTCTCCGAGTGCGCACTTAACGTCACACTTGGGGGCTTAGCTGCGATCCACCATCGCCTAAGTATTAACTTTCTTCGAGTGTGCACTTAACGTCACACTCGGAGGCTTAGCCGCGATCGAGCATCGCCTAAGTATTAACTTTCTCCGAGTGTGCACTTAAAGTCACACTCGGGGGCTTAGCTGCGATCCAGCATCGCCTAAGTATTAACTTTCTCCGAGTGTGCACTTAACGTCACACTCGGGGGCTTAGCTGCGACCCAGCATCGCCTAAGTATTAACTTTCTCCGAGTGTGCACTTAACGTCACACTCAGGGGCTTAGCTGCGATCCAGCATCGCCTAAGTATTAACTTTCTTCGAGTGTGCACTTAAAGGCACACTCGGGGGCTTACTGCGATCCAGCATCGCCTAAGTGTTAACTTTCTTCGAGTGTGCACTTCACGTCACACTCGGAGGCTTAGCTGCGATCCAGCATCGCCTAAGTATTAACTTTCTCCGAGTGTGCACTTAACGTCACACTCGGAGGCTTAGCTGCGATCCAGCATCGCCTAAGTATTAACTTTCTCCGAGTGTGCACTTAACGTCACACTCGGGGGCTTAGCTGCGATCCAGCATCGCCTAAGTATTAACTTTCTTCGAGTGTGCACTTAAAGTCACACTCGGGGGCTTAGCTGCGATCCAGCATCGCCTAAGTGTTAACTTTCTTCGAGTGTGCACTTCACGTCACACTCGGAGGCTTAGCTGCGATCCAGCATCGCCTAAGTATTAACTTTCTTCGAGTGTGCACTTAACGTCACACTCGGGGGCTTAGCTGCGATCCAGCATCGCCTAAGTGTTAACTTTCTTCGAGTGTGCACTTCACGTCACACTCGGAGGCTTAGCTGCAATCCAGCATCGCCTAAGTATTAACTTTCTCCGAGTGTGCACTTAACGTCACACTCGGAGGCTTAGCTGCGATCCAGCATCGCCTAAGTATTAACTTTCTCCGAGTGTGCACTTAACGTCACACTCGGGGGCTTAGCTGCGATCCAACATCGCCTAAGTATTAACTTTCTTCGAGTGTGCACTTAACGTCACACTCGGGGGGCTTACCTGGGATCCAGCATCGCCTAAGTGTTAACTTTCTTCGAGTGTGCACTTCACGTCACACTCGGGGGCTTAGCTGCGATCCAGCATCGCCTAAGTATTAAACTTCTCCGAGTGTGCACTTAACATCACACTCGGAGGCTTAGCTGCGATCGAGAGTCGCCCACGTAATAACCTTCTCCGAGTGTGCACTAAACGTCACACTCGGGGGCTTAGCTACGATCCAGCATCGCCTAAGTATTAACCTTCTCCGAGTGTGCACTTCACGTCACACTCGGGGGCTTAGCAGCGATCCAGCATCGACTGTTTGCCTTTGGCTTCACCAAGAAACGCCAAACAAAAACTCAAATCAACAATGCAACAGAAGAGCAAAAATCGGATTCCAAAATTCTCGCAAAGATAGCTAACTCGGTGCGGATCAAGCTTACCCGCACCGATTTAAAAGTGTGACGGCCAACAGAAGTGGCCAAAGTACCTTACAGATAAACACTCGGCATACCGAGGATAAAGTTTCTTACGCGTCAGCTGGGCCGGCGCCAGGACTGGAGGGCTCCACGAAAGTGTCCAAGGCGATTCCGTCGGCGATGCGGGTAGCACTCTCAAGGAACGTCTCCATGAAGTCTTCGAATCGAAGCTTCTTCGTGTTGGCGACCTTCAGCGTCTTCAGTTTTTCCTCACGCACCTCCTTGCAATGGACTCGGACCGAGGACACAACAACATCTGCACCGCAACAAGCTGCAGATTTCTTCCACGACTGCACTCTGTTGGGAATCTCCTCCAGTCGGGTCATCAGGTTCTCCATCTCCTGCCGCGACTCATCTCAAGTAACATACCGAAGGACAAAGGGAACAACACACGGGATTAACTGAATCCTTGGCATAGAGGTTCGACCGATAGAGATCTTCGTAGAATATGTAGGAACCAATATGGACATCCAGGTCCCGCTATTGTTTATTGACAGGGGAGTGTCTCGCGTCATGTGTGCATAGTTCTCGAACCCACAGGGTCTGCACACTTAAGGTTCGGTGACGTTTCAGTATAGTTGAGTTATAGGTGTTGGTGACCGAAGGTTGTTCGGAGTCCCGGATGAGATCCTGGACGTCACAAGGAGCTCTGGAATGGTCCGGAGGTAAAGATTGATATATAGAAAGTCATGTTTTGGTCACCGATAGTGTACCGGGAGTGCCGGGAGGGTACCGGGGGACCACCGGGAGGGGTGTGACGACCAAAGGGCTTGCTTCATGGGCTATGAGAGGAGGTGGACCAGCCCTTGGTGGGCTGGCCAAGGCCTCCCCTAAAGGCCCATGCGGCTAGGAGTGGAGGGATAAGGCAAGGAAGCTTAAAAGGAAAGGAGGAAGAGTCCTTCCAAGGGAGTCCACCTCCCTTGTGGGAGGAGGACTCTCCCTTAGCTTTGGCCAAACTTCTTCTCCTTGGGGGAGGGGCCAAGGCAGACTCTCCTCTCCCTCCTCCTATATATACTAGGGGTTTTGAGGGTTTTGAGACACACAAATCAGCCATGGCTGCCTCTCTCTCTAGATCTGTTACTCCTCTAGTCTAGTTGGCAGTA
Source organism: Hordeum vulgare subsp. vulgare (assembly GCF_904849725.1). Taxonomy (NCBI): domain Eukaryota; kingdom Viridiplantae; phylum Streptophyta; class Magnoliopsida; order Poales; family Poaceae; genus Hordeum; species Hordeum vulgare. Next base: position 562,453,996 of record NC_058524.1, on the reverse strand, counting down.
CTTAGGCGAAGCCCTGCTGGATTAGTTCACCACCACCAGCACACCGCCGTGCTGGAGAACTCATCTACCTCTCCGCTCCCTCTTGCTGGTTCAAGAAGGTGGGGATCGTTATCGAGCTGTACGTGTGCTGAATGTGGAGGTGCCGTCCGTTCGACACTAGATCGGGATGGATCGTGATGGGATTGCGGGACGGATCGTGATGAGATCGCGGGACGGGCTGCGATTTGGATCGCGAAGATGTTCCACTACATCAACCGCGTTATATACGCTTCCGCTTAGCGATCTACAAGGGTATGTAGATTCACTCTCCCCTCTCGTAGATGATCATATGGATAGATATTGCGGGTGTGTAGGAAAATTTTGTTTCCCATGCAACGTTCCCCAACATCAATATGTGTTGATAACTGATGCATGTGAGCCCTCGTGCTATGAGGAGGTTATGTATGATGAGAATAAGGAAGAATGGTCAGAAGCCATGCATGATGAGATGGAATCCCTGTATGAGAATGATACTTTTGAGTTGGTCAATCTGCCAAAGGGAAAGAATACACTCAATAACAAGTGGGTGTACAGAGTGTAGACTGAAAAAACATCTCACATCCAAGGTACAAGGCTGAATTGGTTGTGAAAGGTTTCAGTGAGAAAGAGGGCATTGATTATGATGAGATATTATCTTCGATGGTCAAGATGTCTTCAATCTGAGTTGTGCTTGGCATGGCAGCCACCCTGGACTTGGAAATTGAACAACTTGATGTGAAGACTGCATTCTTGGATGGTGACCTAGAGGAGGAGATATACAAGGAGCAGCCAGAATGATTCATGGTTGCAGGCAAAGAGCATTTTGCAAATTGAATAGCTTGTATGGCTTGAAGCTGGCTCCTCGGTAGTGGTACAAGAAGTTTGAGTCTTTTATGAGTGGGCTTGGTTACCATAAAGCACAATCTGATCATTGTGTCTTTATGAAAAGGTACGCCGAGGGTGACTTCATTATTCTCTTGTTGTATGTTGATGATATGTTGATTGTTGGAAATGGCACAAAGAGGATTGCTCTCCTCAAGAAGGCATTGAGAAAATCATTTGCCATGAAGGATTTAGGACCAACTAAGGAAATACTTGGCAAGAAGATCTCCCGTGGTAGATCAAAGAAGCTGCTTTGGTTCTCAGACGAAAGGTACATTGAGAAGGTACTTGAAAGGTTCAATATGAAAGATGCAAAATCTGTTATATCTCCGCTTGGAGGCCACCACAAACTGAACTAAAAGCAGTGTCCTACAAGTAAGAAGGAGAAAGAAGAAATGAGGGAAATGCCTTACCAATCTGCTGTGGGCAGTTTGATGTATGCCATAGTGTGCACTAGGCCTGATATTGCCTATTCAGCTGGATTTGTTAGTTGGTTCATGACAAATCCAGGTAAAGCTCATTGGGAAGGAGTGAAGTGGATTCTCAGATATCTCAAGGGAACTTCTACATCTTGTTTATGCTTTGGAAGTGGTAATCCTGTATTGCAGGGCTATAATAATGCAGATTATGCAAGTGAAAAGGATCGTAGGAATTCCACATTTGGATACCTGATGACCCATGCAGGGGGTAGTGTAATGGCAATCAAGGTTGTAGAAATGTGTTTCTACATCAACTATAGAAGCTGAGTACATAACATCAAGTGATGCTGACAAGGAAGTTTTGTGGATGAAGAACTTCTTGCAAGAGCTCGGTATGAAGCAAGAGAAGTATGTTCTATTTTGCGATAGTTAAAGTTTTATCCACCTTGCCAAGAATTAAAGCTATCACTCTCGAACCAAGCACATTGATGTGAGGTATCATTGGATTCAAGATGTTGTGAGTTCCAAGTTGCTGAAACTTGAAAATATCCATACCGAAGGCTAATGGTTCAGATATGATGACCATGATATTGCCACATGAGAAGCTACAAGCATGTTGCAAGGTAGCGGGCATGGCGGTGGCCCCTCTGTTGGGGAACGTTGCATGAGAAACGAAAATTTTCCTACGCACATGAAGACCTATCATGGTGATGTCCATCTACGAGAGGAGATTCGGATCTACGTACCCTTGTAGATCGTACATCAGGAAGCGTTTAAGAAACGCGGTTGATGTAGTGGAACGTCTTCACGTCCCTCGAACCGTGCCACGAACCGTCCCTCGATCCGTTCCGATCTAGTGCCGAACGGACGACACCTTCGCGTTCAGCACACGTACAGCTCCACGATGATCTCGGACTTCTTGATCCAGCAAGCAAGACAGAGAAGTAGATGAGTTCTCCGGCAGCGTGATGGCGCTCCGGTGGTGGTGATGATCTACTCCTACAGGGCTCCACCCGAGCTCCGTAGAAATCTGATCTAGAGGTAGAACTATGTGGTCTAGGGTTGAGTTGCACGTGGCAAAAGTTGTCTCAAATCAGCCCTAAATCACCACTATATATAGGAGGGAGGGGGAGGAGGCTTGCCTTGAGGGCCAAGCCCTCAAGGGGTGCGCCGGCCAGGGAGGAGGAGTTGGACTCCAACCCCTATTCGGTTTGGTGGGGAAGGAGTCCACTCCTTCCGCCCACCTCCCTCTTTCCTTTTCTTTTTCTTTTCTTTTTGGTATTTTTCTATGTGGCGCCATAGCCCTCTTGGGCTGACTCCACCAGCCCACTAAGGACTTGTGGCGCTACCCTAGGGTCTTGGGCTCACTCCCAGGTGGGTGGGCCCCTCCTGGTGAACACCCGGAACCCATTCGTCACTCCCGGTACACTGCCGGAATTGCCCGAAAATTTCTGGTGACCAAATGAAACCATCCTATATATCAATCTTCATTTCCGGACCATTCCAGAAACCCTCGTGACGTTCGTGATCTCATCCGGGACTCCGAACAACATTCGGTAACCACACATATAACTCAACTATACTAAAACATCATCGAACCTTAAGTGTGCATACCCTATGGGTTCGAGAACTATGTAGACATGCCCCGAGGCACTCCTTGGTCAATATCCAATAGCGGGACCTGGATGCCCATATTGGATCCTACATATTCTCCGAAGATCTTATCGGTTGAACCTCAGTGTCAAGGATTCATATAATCCCGTATTTCATTCCTTTTGTCCTTCGGTATGTTACTTGCCCGAGATTCGATCATCGGTATCCGCATACCTATTTCAATCTCGTTACCAGAAAGTCTCTTTACTCGTTCCGTAATACAAGATCCCGTGACTTACACTTAGTCATATTGCTTGCAAGGCTTGTGTGTGATGTTGTATTACCGAGTGGGCCCCGAGATACCTCTCCGTCACACGGAGTGACAAATCCCAGTCTTGATCCATACTAACTCAATGGACACCTTCGGAGATACCTGTAGATCACCTTTAAATTCATCCAGTTACGTTGCGACGTTTGATGCACACAAGGTATTCCTCCGGTGCCAGTGAGTTATATGATCTCATGGTCATAGGAACAAATACTTGACACGCAGAAAACAATAGCAATAAAACGACACGATCAATATGCTACATTCATAGTTTGGGTCTTGTCCATCACATGATTCTCCTAATGATGTGATCCCGTTATCAAGTGACAACACTTGTACATAGCCAGAAAACCTTGACTATCCTTGATCAACTGGCTAGCCAACTAGAGGCTTGCTAGGGACATTGTTTTGTCTATGTATCCACACATGTATCTATGTTTTCATTCAATACAATTATAGCATGGATAATAAACGATTATCATGAACAAATAAATATAATAATAACTAATTTATTATTACCTCTAGGGCATATTTCCAATAGTCTCCCACTTGCACTAGAGTCAATAATCTAGTTCACATCACCATGTGATTTTAGCTAATCTAACACCCATATAGTTCTGGGGTTTGATCACGTCTTGCTCGTGAGAGAGGTTTTAGTCAACGGTTCTGAATCTTTCAGATCCGTGTGTGATTTACAAATCTTTATGTCATCTTATAGATGCTGCTACTACGTGCTATTTGGAAATACTCCAAATATCTACTCTACTATACGAATCCGTTTTGCTACTCATAGTTATTCGGATTAGTGTCAAAGCTTGCATCGACGTAACCCTTTACGAAGAACTCTTTAACCACCTCCATAATCGAGAATAATTCCTTAGTCCATTAGTTACTAAGGATAACTTTGACCGCTGTTCAGTGATTCAATCCTGTATTACTCTCTGTACCTCTTAACAGACTTGTGGCAAGGCACACATCAGGTGCGGCACACAGCATGTCATACTTTAGAGTCTATGGCTAAGGCATAGGAGACGACCTTCGTCCTTCCTCTTTCTTCTGCCGTGGTCGGGTTTTGAGTCTTTACTCAAATTCACACCTTACAACACAGCCAAGAACTCCGTCTTTGCTGATCTATTTTGAACTCCTTCAAAAACTTGTCGAGGCATGCATTTAATTTGAAAGTTTTGTTTAGCATTTTGATCTATCTCTATAGATCTTGATGCTCAACATTCAAGTAGCTCTATCCAGGTTTTCCTTTGAAAAACTCCTTTCAAACAACCCTTTATGTCTCACAGAAATTCTACATTACTTCCGATCTACAATATGTCAACCACATATTTTATCAGAAATTCTATAGTGCTCCCACTCACTTCTTTGGAAATACAAGTTTCTCATAAACCTTGTACGAACCCAAAAGCTTTGATCATCTCATCAAAGTGTATATTCCAACTCCGAGATGCTTGCACCAGTCCATAGAAGGACCGCTTGAGCTTGCATACTTGTTAGTATCCTTAGGATCGACAAAACCTTCTGGTTGTATCACATACAACCTTTCCTCAAGGAAACCGTCGAGGAAACAATGTTTTGACATCCTATGTGCAATATTTTATAAATAATGCAGCAACTACTAACATAATTCCAACATACTTCTAGCATCGCTACGATTGAGAAAGTCTCATCATAGTCAACTCTTTGAACTTGTCAGAAACATCTTTGCGACAAATCGAGCTTTCCTTAATGGTGACTTTTCACCATCATCGTCTGTCTTCCCTTTAAAGATCCATCTTTACTTAATAGTCCTATGACCATCAAGAAGTTCTTCCAAAGTCTACACTTTGTTTTATACATGAATCCTCTCTCGGATTTCATGGCCTCCAGCCATTTGTCAGAATCCGAGCCCACCATCGCTTCTCCATAGCTCGTAGGTTCATTGTTGTTCAACAACATGACCTCCAAGACAGGGTTACCCTACCACTCTGTTAGTAGAACGCGACCACGTCGACCTACGAGGTTTGTAGTAACTTGATCCGAAGCTCAATGATCACCATCATTAGTTTCTACTTAAATTAGTGTAGGCGCCACAGGAACAACTTCATGCGCCCTGCTACACACTGGTTGAAGTGACGGTTCACTAACCTCATCAAGTTCTACCACTCTCCCACTCAATTCTTTCGAGAGAAACTTTTCCTCGAGAAAGGACCCGTTTCTAGAAACAAACACTTCGCTTCCAGATCTGAGATAGGAGATGTACCCAACTATTTTGGATATCCTATGAAGATGCATTTATCCGCTTTCGGTTCAAGCTTATCAGATTGATACTTTTTCACATAAGCATCGCAGCCCCAAACTTTTAAGAAAACGACACCTTAGGTTTCTCCAAACCATAGTCTATACCGTGTCATCTCAACGGAAATACGTGGTGCCTTATTTAAAATGAATGCGGTTGTCTCTAATGCATAACCCATAAACGATAGTGGTAACTCGATAAGAGACATCATAGTATGCACCATATCAAATAGGGTGCGGCTATGACGTCCGGACACACCATCACACTATGGTGTTCTAGGTGGCATGAACTGCGAAACAATTTCTACACTGTCTTAACTGTGTACCAAAACTCGCAACTAAAATATTCATCTCTATGATCATATCGTAGACAGTTTATCCTCCTGTCACGATGATGTTCACTCTGAAATAGATTTGAACTTTTCAATATTTCAGACTTGTGATTCATCAAGTAAAACTCGTGTATCTACTCAAATCATCGGTAAAGTAAGAACATAACGATATCCACTGCGTGCCTCATCACTCATTGGACTGCACACATCAAAAATGCATTGCATCCAACAAGTTACTTTCTTGTTCCATGTGGTATGATTTTGCATGTCTCAAGTGATTCAAAAATCAATTGAGTCCAAACGATCCATCCGCATGGAGTTTCTTCATCGTTTATACCAACAGGTATGGTTTGCATGTCTCAAACATTTCAAAAATGAGTGAGTACAAAGATCCATCAGCATGGAGCTTCTCCATGCATTTTACACCAACATGACTCAAGCGGCAGTGGCACAAGTAAGTGGTACTATCATTATTACTTTGTATCTTTTGGCACCAATATTATGAGCATGTGTAACACTACGATCGAGATTCAATAAACCATTGAGGGTAAATTTTCAAGCAAATAGAATAATATTATTCTCTTTAAATGAATAATCGTATTCAGTAAACATGATCCAATTATGTTCATGCTCAACGCAAACACCAAATAACAATTATTTAGCTTTAACACCAATCCCGATGGTACATGGAGCGTACAATGTTTGATCACATCAACCTTGGAGACACTTCCAACACATATCGTCACCTCGTCTTTAGCTAGTCTCCTTTTATTCCGTAGCTTTTATTTCGAGTTACTAATCACTTAGCAATCGAACCGGTATCCAATACCCTCGTGCTACTAGGAGTACCAGTAAAGTACACATCAATATCATGTATATCAAACATACTTCTGTTGACTTTGCCAGCCTTCTCATCTATCAAGTATCTAGGGTAGCTCCGGCTCAGTGACCGTTCCCCTCATAACAGAAGCACTTAGTCTCGGGTTTGGGTTCAATCTTGGGTTTCTTCATTAGAGCAGCAACTCGTTTGCCGTTTCATGAAGTATCCCTTCTAGCCCTTGCTCTTCTTGAACTAGTGGTTTTACTAACCATCAACAATTGACGCTCCTTCTTGATTTCTACTTTCGCAGCGTCAAACATTGCGAATCGTTCAAGGGTCATCATATCTATCCTTGATATGTTATAGTTCATCACGAAGCTCTAGCAGCTTAGTGGTAATGACTTTGGAGAACCATCAGTATCTCATCTGGAAGATTAACTCCCACTTGATTCAAGCGATAGTTGTACTCACACAATCTGAGAACATGCTCAACGATTGAGCTTTTCTCGTTTACTTTGTAGACAAAGAATCTTATCGGAGGTCTCATACCTCTCAACAAGGGCACGAGCATGAAATCTCAATTTCATCTCTCAGAACATCTCTTATGTTCCGTGACGTTTCGAAACATCTTCGGCGCCTTGCTTCTAAGCCATTAAGTATTATGCACTGAACTATCACATAGTCATCAAAAACGTGTATGTCAGATGTTCGCAACATCCACAGACGACGCTCGAGGTGCAGCACACCGAGTGGTGCATTCAGGACATAAGCCTTCTGCGCAGCAATGAGGACAATCCTCAGTTTTACGGACTCAGTCTGCAAAATTTGCTACTATCATCTTTCAACTAAATTTTCTCTAGGAACATATAGAAACAGTAGAGTTATAGCGCAAGCTACATCATAATTCGCAAAGACCTTTTGACTATGTTCACGATAATTAGAGTTTAACTAATCAAATTACATAATAAACTCCCACTCAAAAAGTACATATCTCTAGTCATTTGAGTGGTACATGATCCAAATTCACTAACTCAAGTCCGATCATCACGTGAGTTGAGAATAGTTTCAGTGGTAAGCATCCCTATGCTAATCATATCAACTATACGATCCATGCTCGACCTTTCGGTCTCATGTGTTCCGAGGCCATGTCTGCACATGCTAGGCTCGTCAAGTTTAACCCGAGTGTTTCGCGCGTGCAACTGTTTTGCACCCGTTGTATGTGAACGCTAAGTCTACCACACCTGATCATCACGTGGTGTATCGAAACGACGAACTGTCGCAACAGTGCACAGTCGGGGAGAACACAATTTCGTCTTGAAATTTTAGTGAGAGATCACCTTATAATGCTACCGTCGTTCTAAGCAAAATAAGGTGCATAAAAGGATTAACATCACATGCAATTCATAGGTGACGTGATATGGCCATCATCTTGTTCTTCTTGATCTCCATCACCAAAGCACCGACATGATCTTCTTGTCACCGGCGCCACACCATGATCTCCATCATCATGATCTCCATCAACGTGTCGCCATCGAGGTTGTCGTGCTACTTATGCTATTACTACTAAAGCTACGACCTAGCAATATAGTAAGCACATCTGCAAACACAAACATTAGTTTAAAGACAACCCTATGGCTCCTGCCAGTTGCTGTAACATCAACATGCAAGTCGATATTAACTATTACAACATGATCATCTCATACATCCAATATATCACACCACGTCATTGGCCATATCATATCACAAGCATACCGTGTAAAAACAAGTTAGACGTCCTCTAATTTGTTGTTGCATGTTTTATGTGGCTGCTATTGGTATCTAGTATGATCGCATCTTACTTACACAAAAACCACAACAGAGATGTGCAAATTGCTATTTAACCTCTCCAAGGACCGCCCGGTCAAAACCAATTCAACTAAAGTTGAAGAAACCGACACCCGCCAGTCATCATTATGCAACGAGGTTGCATGTCAATCGATGTAACGAGTCTCTCGTAAGCATATGAGTTATGTTGGTCCGGGCCGCTTCAATCCAACAATACCGCCGAATCGAGAAAAGACTAAGGAGGGCAGCAAATCGAACATCACCGTCCACAAAACCTTTTGTGTTCTTCTCGAGATAACATCTACGCATGAACCTAGCTCTGATACCACTGTTGGGGAACGTTGCATGGGAAAGAAAAAATTTCCTACGCACACGAAGACCTATCATGGTGATGTCCATCTATGAGAGGAGATTTGGATCTATGTACCCTTGTAGATCGTACAGCAGGAAGCGTTTAAGAAACGCGGTTGATGTAGTGGAACGTCTTCACGTCCCTTGAACCATCCCACGAACCGTCCCTCGATCCGTCCCATGATCTGTTCCAATCTTGTGCCGAACGGACGACACCTCCGCGTTCAGCACACGTACAACTCGACGATGATCTCGGCCTTCTTGATCAAGCAAGCAAGACAGAGAAGTAGATGAGTTCTCCGGCAGCGTGACGACACTCTGGTGGTGGTGATGATCTACTCCTGTAGGGCTCCGCCCGAGCTCCGTAGAAATCTGATCTAGAGGTAGAACTATGTGGTCTAGGGTTGAGTTGCACGTGGCAAAAGTTGTCTCAAATCAACCCTAAATCACCAGTATATATAGGAGGGAGGGGGAGGAGGATTGCCTTGAGGGCCAAGCCCTCAAGGGGTGCGCCGGCTAGGGAGGAGGAGTTGGACTCTAACCCCAATTCGGTTTGGTGGGGAAGGAGTCCACTCCTTCCTTCCCACCTCCCTCTTTCCTTTCCTTTTTCTTTTCTTTTTGGTATTTTCCTATGTGGCGCCATAGCCCTCTTGGGCTGACTCCCCCAGCCCACTAAGGACTTGTGGCGCCACCCTAGGGCCTTGGGCTCACTCCCGTGTGGGTGGCCCCCTCCCGGTGAACACCCGGAACCCATTCGTCACTCCCGGTACACTGCCGGCATTGCCGGAAACTTTCCGGTGAGCAAATGAAACCATCCTATATATCAATCTTCGTTTTCGGACCATTCCGGAAACCCTCGTGACGTCCTGGTCTCATCCGGGACTCCGAACAACATTCGGTAACCACACATATAACTCAACTATACTAAAACATCATCGAACCTTAAGTGTGCAGACCCTGCGGGTTCGAGAACTGTGTAGACATGCCCCGAGGCACTCCTCGGTCAATATCCAATAGCGGGACCTGGATGCCCATATTGGATCCTACATATTCTCCGAAGGTCTTATTGGTTGAACCTCACTGTCAAGGATTCATATAATCCCGTATTTCATTCCCTTTGTCCTTCGGTATGTTACTTACCCGAGATTCGATCATCGGTATCCGCATACCTATTTCAATCTCGTTACCGGCAAGTCTCTTTACTCGTTCCGTAATACAAGATCCCGTGACTTACACTTAGTCACATTGCTTGCAAGGCTTGTGTGTGATGTTGTATTACCGAGTGGGCCCCGAGATACCTCTCTGTCACACGGAGTGACAAATCCCAGTCTTGAACCATACTAACTCAACGGACACCTTCGGAGATACCTGTAGAGCACCTTTATAGTCACCCAGTTACGTTGCGACGTTTGATGCACACAAGGTATTCCTCCGGTGCCAGTGAGTTATATGATCTCATGGTAATAGGGACAAATACTTGACACGCAGAAAAGAATAGCAATAAAACGACACGATCAATATGCTACGTTCATAGTTTGGGTCTTGTCCATCACATGATTCTCCTAATGATGTGATTCCGTTATCAAGTGACAACACTTGTACATCACCAGAAAACCTTGATTATCCTTGATCAACTGGCTAGCCAACTAGAGGCTTGCTAGGGACATTGTTTTGTCTATGTATCCACACATGTATCTCCTAATGATGTGATCCCGTTATCAAGTGACAACACTTGTACATCGCCAGAAAACCTTGATTATCCTTGATCAACTGGCTAGCCAACTAGAGGCTTGCTAGGAACATTGTTTTGTCTATGTATCCACACATGTATCTATGTTTTCATTCAATACAATTATAGCATGGATAATAAACGATTATCATGAACAAAGAAATATAATAATAACTAATTTATTATTGCTCTAGGGCATATTTCCAATACCCTCATGAGTCGGAGGGGGAGATTTGTTGAGATATCCTCCTCATGTGGGCTGTGAGGAGATGACCATTTGAGGCCTTTTAGGCAGCCCAAAAAAGGTACAAAAGCCCACTACCCTTTAAGGTTATGACCTAGGGTCATTTTGGTCCTTGCACGTGAGTGGATGGGATGCTTTACCTTCTATCCAACATCCACCACCTAGAGTGACGAAAATCAGTTCAGCCTCAATTGAAGAAGAAGAGAGAAAACCAAGTGAGAAAGGGAAGAAGAGAAGGATTGAAGGAAGAAGCAAAGGGAGCTCCTCCCCAAGGTTGTGATGATCCAAATCCACTACCTTGTCTCCTTCAAGTTGTGGTTCCATCATCTTTGGTGAGATTGTTTCAATCCCTAGCTCTTGAGCCCCAAATCTTGTTGTTCATATCCAAGATTCAGAAATCTTGACGTATGAGATCCTCTAGTACTATCTAGAGAAGAAACTTGTTGTATCCCATATTTGATAATAGTGGAAGAGGATTTGGGTAGCTTCGTCCCGTGGTTTTCCCCCTCAGGTTAAGGGAGTTTTTCACGTAAAAAGCACGGTGGCCAACGAGGACTAAGGGGGGGGGGGGCTTTAGTCCCCATCTTTTAATCCCGGTTGATGACACTGGACTAAAGACCGTTGTCAGCCGGGACTAAAGTCACGTTCTTCACTAGTGATGGATCAGATTGCACATGATGACCGTGTGGATGTACCATCTCCCTTGATGGAAGAGTAGACGTCATAATTTGTGATAGAGGATGTGTACGTCCGCGTGGCCCCTATGAAATTTAAATTTAAATTTTGTCTTGATTTTTGTGTTACAGGACTGTTTTGCACCCATAGCACAATCAATATTTCGTTTTTGAATTCACCTTCTTCTTTTCATATTGCTGATTTTCATGCTTTGATAACTTTGCTCTGAGTTTAAGAATCACACCGTCATGCATAGCCAGAAGACCCCAAAACGATTAAATATTTTTGCACCGTGTCCGAGTGCACATGCATGGCCATGCGCGGCTAGTCGCACTGTCGCAATACGATGCACCAGACACGGCAGCATCGTTGCCCATGCTTCGCCCCCATCCGGCCCGATCGATCCTTCTTCCCATGCATTCGCTAGACGAGATGCATGCACGACACAGCCTATAAATGCTGATCGAACCCGCACTCAAACAAACGTATTACCATCTCGCTCGCTTGCCGGTCTCTGCTCCAGCATTTCAATCGCCAACACCGGCAAGGAAAGCAAGTCACCATGGGCAACAACAAGGCCGCGGCCTGCGTGCTGCTGCTCGTCCTGTGCGGCCTGCTCGCCGCGGACACGGCGGCGGCGGCGGGGTGCGACGCGGGCGGGCTGAGCCCGTGCGTGGGCGCCATCATGCTGGGCGGGGCGGTGACTCCAGGGTGCTGCGCCCGGCTGCGCGCCCAGCGGGCGTGCCTGTGCCAGTACGCGCGCGACCCGGCGTACCGCGGCTACGTCAACAGCCCCAGGGCGCAGAGCGTCGTCGCCGCGTGCGGCCTCCCAAGGCCCAAGTGCTGATTATCCGTCCCGTGAGGCCGGTGTTGTGCGCGATGCCAGACACCGGTGGACGGCGGTCTATATACGTAATGTAACGTGTGGTTAATCATACGGTCCACGACACCATCGAGCTGGTACGTACGTACGTGTCCGTGCGTGCGTGTACGGCTGAATGGTGGACGTCTAAATAAACGTGGTTTGCTCTAAGCTGCGCACGCATATATACGTGCGCGTGAGTCAGCTGGTTGTGTACGTACGTTCTCGTGTGTTTGCTACCACCTATGAATAAAGTTTCTCCTCACTCCTCAGCGTAACAGCATCTACTGCCGGGACGTGTTTCCGTCGGCAGTGCCCGGTGCATCTTATTTGTCTGCTCTTAGAGCTGCGTCCTTCGGATTCGAAACTTCAAACTCATGCAACGTTGCGTATATAAAGACGACAAACACGCTTAATTCATTTTTTATACTGCCGGATCGTAGTCCAGCGTGGGACAAAAGATCAAAGTTGATCGGCAAACAGTGCAAACTCATACTACAAACAACCTTTATCTTGCCGGCCCCTTCCCTTTGCGGTTGCCGGTGCGGTTAGGCCCCTTTCATGTAGGTGTCGGCGTGCGGCGATGTGTCGTCATTGTCGAAGCTTGACCTGGAGCCGTCCGCCACTCTCTGAAGTTGTTGGAGCACCTTTGACCCGTCAATCTCTGGAGCAAGCGATTGTGCTCCTTCACATGCTTTGGTCGTCACCTCCTTGGATGCCTTGTGCTCCAACGGCTCGAGGGTGAGCCGGAGCACCTTCACATTCTTGCGGCGAAGGCGCCGCGCATCCATCTCCATCATTGTGAGGGAACAGTGAAGGACTGACGGGAGGAGTGCATCCTCGATCGGGATCCACCGACGCTCTCGCGCGTACACGTTGTCGCTCGCGGCCGGTGCTTGCTCGCTCGTAAGAGTGGTTGGGATACCACAAGCGTAAAGATGATGTAATCTAGCAGTAAGTATTTTTCTTGGTTAGAGAATCAAGGTTATTTGAACCAAGGATACATCTAGGAACCAAAGTGAGTGTTACCTCCCAACAAAGCACAAAACACGTTTGTCTCTAACACGGCAAGAAGGTCGTCAAGCCTCTTGTCCTGCTAGTTACATGATTAAACATCAATTGATACAGATGTTGGTTGCAAAATAAAATGGTAAAAAGTAGAAATTGTGATGAATATTCCAGTAATGAAGAATAGACACAAGGGGTCATTGGTTCACTACTGGCATCTCTCCCGAACAAGCTAGTGGCATGGTGAAGAATTACAACTGGGTAGCGATTAAATTGTAATATTTATATTTATGATTATGATCATTCATGGTATAATATTATATAGTCATCACGTCCATAATAAGTACATTGTTAATCCAACTGTACCACTACTAATGATTCACTTAAAGATTGTTATCTATCATGCATCTTAAAGTATTAAGTTTATACAAAACAAAGCATAGCAATAAGCATGATGACATATATAGACAACAAAACATCAAGTAATATGAAGAGACACAATTGTTTTATCCTTAATGAAAATAGTACAATACATGTTTTGTCCCTATTCTGCGGTTGGTATATAGTTCACCGCAAGATTATACCCATTACAAAGTACCACTGCTTTTGAAGAAAAAACCCATCGAACTTGGCCAAAAAATATAGATAGATAGGAGAGTATGCAATGCTATTTAGATCAGAGAGCATGTGAAGCTACCTAACATAAACTTGATCAAATAATGTAATGTGTTCGTGGACTCAGAGTAAAAATGATTTGAGGCAATAATCTATAACTGATAACAAATAAGTAACATAAAAATGTGAAAACAAAATTACTTTTTCTTTTGATGGTTCACTGTTTTCGTGTAATACCAATCACTATTTGTATGTACCATATTCATCGGTTCCAATCACTCAATGATTTATCATATTCAAACATCCTATCATAATATTGTTGGAATTATGCCCTAGAGGCAATAATAAATATAGTTATTATTATAATTCCTGTATCAAGATAATAGTTTATTATCCATGCTATAATTGTATTGAATGAAGACTCATTTACATGTGTGGATACATAGACAAAACACCATCCCTAGCAAGCCTCTAGTTGGCTAGCCAGTTGATCAAAGATAGTCAGTGTCTTCTGATTATGAACAAGATGTTGTTGCTTGATAACTGGATCACGTCATTAGGAGAATCACGTGATGGACTAGACCCAAACTAATAGACGTAGCATGTTGATCGTGTCATTTTGTTGCTACTGTTTTCTGCGTGTCAAGTATTTATTCCTATGACCATGAGATCATATAACTCACTGACACCAGAGGAATGCTTTCTGTGTATCAAACGTCGCAACGTAACTGGGTGACTATAAAGATGCTCTACAGGTATCTCCGAAGGTGTTAGTTGAGTTAGTATGGATCAAGACTGGGATTTGTCACTCCGTGTGATGGAGAGGTATCTCGGGGCCCACTCGGTAATACAACATCACACACAAGCCTTGCAAGCAATGTAACTTAGTGTAAGTTGCGGGATCTTGTATTACGGAACGAGTAAAGAGACTTGCCGGTAAACGAGACTCAAATAGGTATGCGGATACTGACGATCGAATCTCGGGCAAGTAACATACCGAAGGACAAAGGGAATGACATACGGGATTATACGAATCCTTGGCACTGAGGTTCAAACGATAAGATCTTCGTAGAATATGTAGGATCCAATATGGGCATCCAGGTCCCGCTATTGGATATTGACCGAGGAGTCTCTCGGGTCATGTCTACATAGTTCTCGAACCCGCAGGGTCTCCACACTTAAGGTTCGACGTTGTTTTATGCGTATTTGAGTTATATGGTTGGTTACCGAATGTTGTTCGGAGTCCCGGATGAGATCACGGACGTCACGAGGGTTTCCGGAATGGTCCGGAAACGAAGATTGATATATAGGATGACCTCATTTGATTACCGGAAGGTTTTCGGAGTTACCGGGAATGTACCGGGAATGACGAATGGGTTCCGGGAGTTCACCCGGGGGGGGGGGGGGGGGTAACCCACCCCGGGGAAGCCCATAGGCCTTGGGGGAGACACACCAGCCCTTAGTGGGCTGGTGGGACAGCCCACAAGTACTCTATGCGCCAAGAGAAGAAAAATCAAGAGGAAAAGAAAAAAAAAAAGGGAGGAGGTGGGAAGGGAGGAGGACTCCCTCCCACCAAACCTAGTCCAACTCGGTTTGGGGGGGGGGGAGAGTCCTCCCCCTTGGCTCGGCCGACCCCCTTGAGGGTCCTTGGACCCCAAGGCAAGGCCCCCTCCCTCCCACCTATATGTACGGAGGTTTTAGGGCTGATTTGAGACGACTTTTCCCACAGCAGCCCGACCACATACCTCCACGGTTTTTCCTCTAGATCACGTTTCTGCGGAGCTCGGGCGGAGCCCTGCCGAGACAAGGTCATCACCAACCTCCGGAGCGCCGTCACGCTGCCGGAGAACTCTTCTACCTCTCTGTCTCTCTTGCTGGATCAAGAAGGCCGAGATCATCGTCGAGTTGTACGTGTGCTGAACGCGGAGGTGCCGTCCGTTCGGTACTAGATCGTGGGACTGATCGCGGGATTGTTCGCGGGGCGGATCGAGGGACGTGAGGACGTTCCACTACATCAACCGCGTTCTCTAACGCTTCTGCTGTACGGTCTACAAGGGTACGTAGATCACTCATCCCCTCTCGTAGATGGACATCACCATGATAGGTCTTCGTGCGCGTAGGAAATTTTTTGTTTCCCATACGACGTTCCCCAACAAATATAACCCAAAGCTTCAGTTAAATAACCTAATTCATGCTAGCACTTTTCAACTACTTAGCATGCTGCTTAATGCTCGAGCTACAAACATTGGTCTTCGCACTTAGATGGCAAATAGAATGATGATGTGGATTTTATAAGAAGGAACATCTAAGAAAGTCTCAAACCAATTCAGCTGATCGTTAGGTAATGTGGAAGCCTTACATCGATATTAGTGTGAGGAGCATGGATTGTCATACAACGGACGCACTAAAGCTATAAATGTATGATATATCTTCATACGAACTAAGTGGGGTGTATCCAACTTGCTAGTAATCCTCGAGCATTTGAGGAAGCTCATCATTGAAATATGCAAGTCCAATTCTATAATGTAGAAGATCCCACTATTATAAAAATGAAAAATATGATATGAAAACTCTCTACATGATGTGCATGGTGCTATTTTGAAGTACTCGTGTGTATAAAGGATAGTAGAGTGTCCCCTCTCTTTTTTGGGGGGCCTCTTTGGTATATTTTTCTTGGCCTTTTTTACCTCTTTCTTTTTTATCTCACGAGTAGAGGCATGCTCTAAATGACATTACACTTTTATTTATTCATAACTTAAAAATGATGACTAAAAATGAATGTCTCTCTAGCAGTGTACGAGGATGCATAATGATCTAGCATAACATGTACGACCATGCATAGCAAAAGTACTAACCAACTCAAATCATGTGAAATAACAATGAAAGTTGCATGAAAAGAAATGAATGCCTCTCACACTTTTGCAGCGATCACACCGCCGCTTCATTTTTTTCGTGCTCTTGCTATCAGTTTCTTCGTCTTCAGAAGGTCTTTCATTGGCTTGGCCATGATTTGCATGACATAACTACTAAGTTTTTCTTTTGCAAGGAAAACTTTTCATCTATTAATCAACTGTCAAGATAGTACAAAGAACACAAATAAAAAAATGCATCCAGGTCCATAATCCACCTAGCGATGACTACAAGCACTAAAGCGAGCCGAAGACGCACCGCTATCCTCGCCCCTCCGTCATAGGATCCGGGCAAACCTTTTTATAGTAGACAGTCGGGAAGTCGTCGTGTTAAGGCCTCATAGGACCAGCGCACCACAACAGCAACCGCCGTTGATGAAGAGATGAGTAGATCAGAAGTACCCACCTGTAGACACGCGAACACCGACGAATGAAGACCGGATCGACATGGATCCACCAAAGACAAACGCCGACCAAATCCCATGAGATCCGCCGGAGACAAACCTTCTAACACCCTCCGACAATGCTAGAAACACCATCAAAACGGAGACTAGGCAAGGAGGACCTTATTCCATCTGCAGAGATATGCCTCCGCCTTGCATCTCTGAGTAAGACACAAACCCTAACAAAACTTTAAAAAACATCAAAAAGTGGAGCCCTCCCCTCGATAAAGACCAGGAGCCACCACACTTCCATGGGGAGAAACCCTATCCTTTTGCTAAGATACCAGCGGCCGCCATTGTGCATATCGCTGCTTTGACAATTCCTGAACGGCTAAGAGCATCTCGAGCCGCGCCCCCAAAACGCCCCCCGGGCCCCTTTTTTTTCCGCCGACGGGCGTAATACAGTCCCGTCGCGCCCCCATGAGCCTGTGTTTCGCTGGCTCAGACCAAAATTGGCCCCGGCGGACCCAACCCGAATACATGCGCGCGGGCGCGCCCGGGGGCCCCGGGGGAAACGTTTTTGGCGTGAAAAAAGTGGGCCCGCTGAGTCAGCGACTCAGCGCGCGGTCGTTATTCTCGTCGCCTCATTTCCCGTGGGAATCAATGCGAAGGTTGCGCCGCCGGTCAGCCTTCCATTGATTCCTCACGGGTGGCGCAATGAAGGCGCGCGGCGACGCGCGTCCCGGCGACGCACATCCCGTCGGTTTCTCCCACGCATTCGCACGCCGCCGCTCCGCGTGCCCGCCCGCTCGCGACTATATAAGGCGACCTCCCCTCGTTGATGGCCGCACACCACTCCCGTCGACACTCTCTTCACTTCTTCTTCGCCACCGGCCCCTTCCCCCCTCTCCTCCCCCGAAAGAGATGACCAAACGCTACCCCGGTGACGGTGCGGCCACCAATGGCTTCGGTCGCTGACACCTTCGCGAAACGAGGCCCGCCTCCTCTGCGAGGCGGACTACTCGGCGCCGCCGGACATGATGGTGCCCGGGACCTGGAGGCTGAGCGTCGGCGGCATCCCGGTGCCACCACCGCCCACCGGAGCTGACCGGTGTGCGGAGATCGCGCGCATCTGCTTCGGCCTGCCGGAGAGCTCGTGCAACCTCCTGTGGTACTTCCCCGACAACAATGCGCTGTGGACAGGGTCGACCAGCTCGCCACCACCAACGGGGTCGAGCCCCGCGTCCGCCAGAACTCCGAGGGACGGCGCCAATGGTGGGGCGTCCCCGGCCGCACCTTGGAGGCCGTCCTCGAGCACATCGAGGGCGGCAACACGCCCATGTATGACTATCCAACGCCGCCAACCTTCTCCCGCCGTCGCTGCATATCCTCGACGCCGAGGAGGATGGAGACGGCGACATCCTTGTCGTCTTGTGGCTCCGGCTCCGGCTCCCGCTCCTTCGGATCGCCGACGTTGCTCCTCGTCAAGCCGGAGCCATAGGAGACGACACTGGGGCGGCGCACGCGCAGCACCGGCATCGTCATCAACGAGCCCGACGCTTCCTCCCGCCTCGTCAAGCCGAAGACGAAGCCAGGCTCCTGCCCGTCAAGCAGGAGCACCTCGTCATGGCCGCTGCCGATGAGACCGCCCTGAAATGGACGCGGGACGACTACGTCCGCGAGGAAATGGAGGGCCAGCGCCGCGCCCTGGAGGAGATTGCCGCCCGTCGCCGTGGCCGCGAGTAGGGTGGCGTCGTCATCCTCGGCGAGAGCGACGAGGAGGCGTCGGGGCCGTCGAATCCCGTTCGTCAGGGTGACCCAGGGCAAGGATGCAGCAAGGACAACGGTGGAACGGGGGGGGCAACGATGATGACGGCGACTACACCAACTACTACAAGCTCCCCGGCATGTAGAATGCGGCGGCCGGCGGCGCGTAGTTTAGTTATTATGTTTAAGTATGTTTTTATTTTACTTTTTGTATAAATTTTAATGAAATTATGTATTTCCTTCGAATTTGATTCGGTTTTGATCGAATTTGGATTGAGTTTATTTAAAAAAAACATTTAGGACGACCTTTAGGGGGCGACTGGACACCCGAGCTCAACAACGATTTTTTCGCCGGCGCGCGCCCCATGTGGCGTTATTTTAGACCCAGGAGGCCCCGAACGGTTGAAGATGCTGTAAGTTGCACTAATTCATATGTGTTCTAACGGAATCAGCAACAGGAAACATGTGAGAGAATATGATCTGGATGCTCTGCGAGATATTCGATTCCCAAATAGGTGGCTTGAACTGGGAGGGTGTGAGTTTTGGTAACCATGAATGCAACAGAAGGCGACATGCCAAAGAAACCAGTAAAGAAACGTTTGCATCGGTGCTGAGTCAAAACAGCTCTGTTGTAGCGTGTGCCGACCTGACCACTTATTAAGGAAACGGGATTTTGTCTGCACAATCACCATATCTAGCTAAACAGAATCACTTCATTCTCCATGGAAACTTGAAATCTTTTGTTGCATGCATGACTGGAAAAGTACGAAACGTTATTTATGGAAGGCGTTGCCCTGATCCGGCTCTGGGACCTAACCTCGTTACACTCGTCCTAGCGGCCTCGTGGTGGCACGTGTTAGTAAGGATGTAAATGGACGGTTCGCTGGACATTATAAGACTTGTCAGCCATGACCATTGCTTCTTATGAGGGACTATGTGGTGTCCAGTTATTTCTTTTATGGCGTATGTGGTGTCCAGTTATTTCTTTTATGGCCATATATTTAATTACAAAGCAAACTACTCCCTTCGTTCCTAAATATAAATCCTTTAAAAGGCTTCACTAAAAGATTACATACGGATGTATATAGATACATTTTAAAGTATAAATTTATTCATTTTGCTTCGTATGTAGTCATCTAATGAAATCTTTAAAAAGACTTATATTTAAGAACAGATGAAGTATATACAGTGCAATCAGTATATGTCTAATCAGTAACCTTCAGATCATTCAGTACGTAGCAAATAAAGTATAAACAACGGCAACTAAACCTCTAGACTCAGCTCGAAGAACATTTACAAGAAAAACATGTACGACGCTGTACATGCGCATGCACATGCGTACGATGGGCAATGAGCTGGCCATCGGCACAGCCCGTCGGCGCCGCCACGTTGTGTGTATGTACATAGCCGCCCTGACGGGTCGTGAACCAACGACATGCGGCGGCGAGACCGCGGTCGGCGCCTACACGACGTACACCAACGGCAGCCTCGCGGTCTCCGCCCGGCCCAGACCTCTGTAGGTCAGTAGGTGGCCGTCATACAGCTGCCCACCGTCGTGGCGGGCACCGTGCAGTACATGCGGCTGGAGCACGACGGCCACCTCCGGCTCTACGAGTGGCACTCTGGCTCGGGCTGGGGCCGGTATACAGCGTGCTGTGCTTCTTTTCGAACGAAGGCTGCGCGTACCCAACCGTCTGCGGCGCGTACGGCGTGTGCAGCTGCCCCGACGCGGCCAACTTCCGGAGGCCCAACCACGGCTGCGTCCCGACGAATCCATCGTCAACGTTGTGCAGCTCCTCGTCATCGCCGAGGCGGCGGGCTCAGCACCAGCTGGTGTCGCTGCTGGGCACAGCCTACTTCAACGACCATGCCACGGACATGTTGGCCCGTGGACATGGTGGGCGAGGAAGCGGGAGGTGGCGGCATGGTGCGGTGGAGATGACAATGATGGACTGATGGTGGTGCCCTATCCTACTTGTGAACTGGCGCTGGGTTTTTCTGGACTGTCCATATGTTCTGGTTAGTTTTTTTGAATGTCCAGGAATCCATTTAAAGTATTTTTTGTGGATGGTATATATGGGACTAGTGGGTCCTAACACTATTTACATCCTGACGTCTTAGATATTGAACGAAAGCCCCGTGCCTTAACGTCGACCACCATGACACCCGTGGGTTCTGCACTTTTTTTAGAGCATGGTTAATAGTATAGCCAACTGCTGGCTATAAGTAGTCTTATAGCCCATCTTATAGCTAGCTTGTATAATAGTTAGCTATAAAAGAATACTATTTTTATCATATATGACCCATCTTTCATTCTCACAAAGCACCTAGGAGCATGTGCTAGAGCTGGTTCTTCACGAAGAGCCCGCTTTCCTTCTCTCTCATCTTCTCTCTCATCCAACTCAACAAAAATATAGTATTTTAATTCTTACAGCCTGCTGGTTGTACCTTATTATACTGGCTCTAAAGACATTGAAGTGGTTTTTCTTTCCGTGCCACGGCTTCATATGATCGTACATGGAATGAGTATGAAAAAACCTGATGCTATTTCACACGTATGCTTCTCGCCTTCTTGGTCTTCAGTTGGCAACATATCGATGGGTATTTGTTGAGTAGTTCCCGAATCGTATCGACACGCTTATTAGAAAAGATAACTAAATGGGCGCATGTTACGCCGTGTGTCGTGGAAGTGGTCGCTCTCGATCATGGCGCGCCAGCTACGGCAAACACTCTTTAGCCTTGCAAAGGGTGTATGTCGACAATGCTCGTAGCACCAACAACATGGCGAAGACGATGTCCTCGTCTGGTTTCCCGGTCAGGCTGCAAGTGGGACGTTACGCGGGAGGCCCGCGTCCACATCATACATGCCACATAAACTAAGTGGATTGTCCGTCAAAGCCCACATATTATTATATGGGATATGTGGGTTTAGTCTGACACCCACATAATTAACTAATTTTACCCCTCAAAAAAATATAATTAACTAATTTTAACAAGAGTGAAATATTCCTATAAGACACAATGTTTCAGACTGTACTATTATGCAGGTTCCTCTAGATTCAGAGTGCAAGCACATAATTCTTGTACCTCGAGAAGACAAAGAATACTCGCTATAACTCTTGTCATTAGCACAACCTGGTGCTTTGGTTTTGAGGGAAGCCGTTGATGAACAAATATGAAGGATGTTATTTTCTTCTTTGCGTTCCTTAATTGCTAGTTCTACTATTTTGCAGTTTGCGCCTCAAATTGGCTTGCTAGGGGCACAGTTGACCTGATCACGCTCAAGCACGCAAGATGCAATCAGGAGCTAGCCATCAAATAATTGTCCTAGTGAACATCGACAGTTGACGGGGATAGATCTGATGATGAAATGAGTACAATTTGAAGGGGTGCAAGTGAGGTTGTCAATATGCTCTTGGGATTCAGGAAGGGCACTAGCACTATCCCCTCGCTCGTTCGACAAGAAAAGAAGTACGCGGCCAACTAGGGATCTGAGGGAAGCTGCGGCACCGGAAACGATCTTCATCGACGACCACGAGCTAGCAGCGGCACTGACGGCGCTCTCCATTAACGCCCCACGAGCTGGCACAACGAAGAAAAAGCTCTCCCCCAACGGCGCGTGACGGTAACAACATAAGAGAGGTGAGCGGGGAGACAAACTCGGAGGAGGCGGCGGGGGGGGGGGGGGGGCGTATGCAGAGCAAGCGGCGGCGCTTCGGCTGACGGATCATCCAGTGTTCGTCTGGAAGAAGATGTGGGCATACGTGGATTAAACGAAAAGACCCGCCAAGTCCCACATATAATTTGACGCGATAGGCGGGTGTCCGCAAACGCTGTTTTTGTGGGCTTGCCCGTGGGTAGGGGTGGGCACTGTCAAACCGAAAACTGAAAAACCAAACCGAACCGAACCGATTTAACCGATTTGCATGTTTATTCGGTGGATGGTTTTTTGGTTCGGTGTGTACTTTTTTTTCTATTCGGTGTTTGGTGTATAATCGATTTTCATCGGCCAGAAACCGTAATCACTGAATAAACCGTATTATTTATATTGGCCGTTCATTCGTACGTGACTCTGAGTCTCTGACTGCAATCTGCAGCCCATTTGTCATTGGGCTCAATACCTCCTTTCATTTATCTAATGTACATTAGTATATAACAATTGATACTATGTTCACATGTCTGTAATACCTAGCCATCTCCCATCTCTCCGTCCCTTCATCTAACGACGTCGTCTTCTTCCAACCCTAGGCGCACGAAACTTTAGGCGAGCCGGCTCAAGCGAGTTGGTGCTCCACACTCAGCACGGACGTAAGCCATCCACTCACAAATCTTCGCTGGCTTCTCCAAATTTTAATCTCTTAATCTGGCTAGCTCTACAAGCTCACGTACCTGAGTATGAGTACATACCGACGCGATGCATGGCGGCTGAAAAATCCATCAAGTTGCCTGTGTGCTAGCTTGTTTAGGCTAGCTATAGACTAATGCGTGTATAACTATTGGGGTGATTCGAAATAGCATGTAAAATACACATATCAAATCCCCTAGAAATTGCACTTCGGTTTTCCGGTTAACTGAATAAACCGAACCGATGTATTTTGGTTAATATGGTTCGGTTGCTAATTTCTATGTGAATATTTCGGTGGCCATTTCTTGAAAACCGAAATTATAAAAAATTGAATAAACCGAACCGATTAACCATATTAACCGAACGCCCAGCCCTATCCGTGGGCACCGTGGACAGTCCGTGCCCACGTGCAGTCTGATTTCCCGGGCTAGCTGATACTTTCCTCGTAGAGTGTGGCATGCCTTAAAACCATGAGTTTGTTAGAGACCAAGCCGCTGCCGTCCAGGAGGTTCTCCATATCGTCGGTCTCAGGGGCGTACGCGCACATCTTGAAGCTGGCTGTAGATGCCAGGCGAAAGCGTGGTTGCATGAAGAGGATGCGACGATCACTGCCGATGAAGGCAAGTGGGCTGATTCCATCCCCGGTGCGGATGAAGCTAGTGACCCTCGGCGACGACATGTCCAGGTCTATTCGAGCGTGTAGATCCCACATAGGAGGAGTACATGTTTCATGTCCGCGCAGTAGCCAGACGTGCATGTACCGATCTGGCCACCCGTTGGCGTCCACTTCCGTACCGAAGAGGCATAGGCGCTCGCCGAGCTCCGTCAAATAGTGCTTGACCCGACAGTTTCTCTCCATGTCGACCGGCAACGGGACCGTCCCAAACGTCTCCCTGCCCATATGCCCATAGAAAAGGAGACGATGATCGTTTCTTCATCTTGAGACGGGGGCCTGAGCTTGAGCTTGCGCTTGGCCAACCAATGCACGTGTCCTTGCGCAAATACGCTCGTTTCGTTCTGGTTTACCCAACCCGCCGGCTTCTCTTGGGCACCGCCGTCCGCCGGCCTCCAGAGGCCCTTGGAGTTGGAGTTGACCACACAGACCTCGCACCCAGCAGAACCGGGAAGCTTGTTGGCATCATCAGAGCCACGGTAGTAGATACGTACAAACCTTGTGCCTCCTTGTGAGCACGTCATATCCGATCCCTAAGCTGGCGTACTTGTGGTAGGTCTCGGCGGCACGGCGACAACCCGTCGCTCGCCCCTCCGGGAGGGGTGCCAGTTGGCCGGTGGACGGGTTCAGCACGTAATACACCTCTGCCGCTGTGGCTTTCAGGATAACAAGGCCGCGGCACTGCTGCGTGACGAGGCGCGGGACTTTGTTGCATGATTCAGTGATGCGCCGGTCGTCGGACCCGAGCGCCGTGGCGAGAGGCGGGCAGCGGCGGCGCGTGAGGACGTGGGGGACCTCCATGAGTGTGGTGCCGCCGGGGTGGTCCAGCGACCACGCGTGCATCTTGGGTCGTGCGTCGCCGGACCGCGAGTCCTGCAGGATGAGAATCCTTGGGCCGCCGCGGCGGTTGGCGAGGCGGAGATGGCGGTCGGCGAAGTCGTCGGTGGAGAGCGCGGCCGCCCAGGCGCGAGAGAGGCAGCGGCACCTGAGCACCGACTTCGCCGGCAACCGCGCCAAGATGTTGTCTATGACATGGTCGGGGAGCACCGGGAGTTGCTCCGCCATGGAGTCTGACCAAGCGCGCGCACGCCGGAACAAAATCGACCACGTACGTACGCGATCACGAAGGCGCTGTAACGAACGATGCGCTTTCGGCGGCATCTTCAACTGCCGCGCTATACTAGCGCCGCGCCGCAAAAAAGGCAATTATAGCGCGCACAACGCGGCGGACAGCTCCAGCGGGCGCGCAATATCCGCGCGCGCGCTAAAACGAGTTGGACGCACTGGCCATAGCCTCATCCCGCGCTGTGTATTTCGGGCGTTCACTTCCGCGCGGGGCAGACTCGAGCGCGCGCGCGAACTCACCGCTTTTCTTCCTCCTTTGCTCCCGCGCGCGCCGGCGCCAGCGCCCCTGCCACCATGGACGCGCACACCGGCACCCCGCTGACCCCGCTATACAGCCGCGACCCCCCCCCTCCGCCTCCGCCGCCGCCGAAAACCCTAGCGCGGCGAGTGTTGGCGCTGGCGCCTCCGCCGCCGCCGGAGCTCCGCCGACCGTCGGCCTCGCGCGCAGCCTCTTCATGCCGCCGCGGATGACCACGCCGACGGGTGGCGTCGCGCCGGGCCGTCCCGTGCCGCCGCCGCACCGTCAAAGCTCCCCAATGCTTCGGAGCCGAAGAAAGGAAAAACATCCGTGAAGAAGAAGGCGACGGACGGCTCCGGCAGCTCGAAGGCGAAGAAGAAGGTTGCAGGGCGGCGGACGGGCGCGACGTCTACCGAAGTGCCGGCGAGCTCACTCGTTGAGCCGGCGGCCGACGCACACCACGTGTTCGACGAAATGCCCCCAACGTGAAAAAAAATCCAACTTTTATTTTCTTGTTCTTTTTTCAATGCATCATCATATAGATAGCTTATATTTGCATTGTTCAAAAAACTTTGTAGTCTCAAAGATGATGCATACATGTCAACTATGGGTGTTGGGTCCAACAATTCGCATTGGTCTCAAACCAATGACATCCATTTGGACGACCATGAGTTTGAGGTGCACGAGGAGGGTGAGGGCATTGTCGAGGCGCCGAAAGGAAGAGCGGGCAATTACACCACCAACAATGACAAATTACTATGCAATACTTGGTTGCAAGTGTCGAGGGATCCATCCGTTGAAGGTGATCAAAGTAGAGATGCTTATTAGGGGCGATTGAAAGAACACTTTGATGCTCAGAACGTGAGTGGAATTGACCGCTCCGAGAGATCACTTCGGTCCCGATGGTCGACTATCAACTCGGATTGTCAAAAGTGGGCGGCCGCACAAAAGACAGTTGACAAGCTTAACCCAAGTGGCACAAATGAGGATGATAGAGTAAGTGGCATCTCATACATGTTCATCATACTTGTTTTTGGTGTCCGAAGTGCTAACTTGTTTTGTTTTTCTTGTAGTACAACATTGCACAAAACTTGTTCAAAGAAGAGACGAGGACAACCAAGAAGGGAAGATCAAGAAAGGAAAGATCTTTACCTTGCCTCATTGCTACGAAGTGTTGAAGGATGATGAGAAATGGAAGAAGCGTGAAGATTTGGATGATTTGCATTTGAGCAACAAACGCAAGCGCACAATTGAGTTGAATGATGATGAGGAGGAGGATGATGCATCAAGTGATGACGGCAAGAGAAGCCCCACACCCAACTCGATTTCGTACTCGAAACCAAAACGACCGGATGGGTGCAAGAAGGACAAAACCGAAAAGAAGAAGAGGAAAGGAGATGATGAGCTCACAAATGCTATGGAAGCTATTGTGAAGGCAAGAAAAGAAGCGAACGAGGTGAGGAAAATGGCAAGGAACCAAGATGCCGCGACCGAGGAGAGGAGGTTGGCGGCCGAGGAGAGTGAGGGTGGCCGCCGAGGAGAGGCAAGTGGCATTGGAGGAGAGGAAGGTGGGCATGGAGGATCGAGCTAAGTTGTTGGAATGGGAAAAGCACTTGTTCTTCTTGGACACATCTTTGTTCAATGATGCGCAAAAGGAATATGTCAACCTTGCCCGTGAAGAAGTGTTGATTCAAAAAAGAGCCATGATCCGCACAATGGGTGGCGGTGGCCTTGGCGGCTTGGGTGGCGGTGGCCTTGGCGGCATGGGTGGCGGTGGCCTCGGCGCCATGGGAGGCTTGGGTGGCTTCGGAGCCATGGGAGGCATGGGTGCACCTCCGGCCGCCATGGGAGGCATGGGTGGCTTTGGAGCACCCTCCAACGCTATGGGAGGCATGGGTGGCTTTGGAGCACCCTCCAACGCTAATGGAGGCATGGGTGGCATGAGTTTTGCTTCTCTCATGGGAGGCATGGGTGCACCTCCGTCCATGGGTGGAATGTCTTTCGATGTGCCTCACACACATACCCATGAAAATGCCGTTGAAGTTCTTGCCAAGACCGTCGGAGCTACACGTGATGCGGTGCGTGATGAGGTTAGGGAGGAAGATTCATCTTCGAAGGCGTAAGAATCGTCTTCGGAAGAAGAGGAAGAAGACGAGGAAGATGGTTGATGTGTTATATGTCTTCAACTTTTTTGGATGAACTTGTATTTTGAACTTGGTTTGCATTTTGAACTTGGTTGGATGAACTTGTGGGCATGACTTTTATTCATCAACTTGTTTGTGTTAAATTTCACATGTTCATTGCATTTTTATGAATGTTTCAAACTATTTTTTGTCCAAATGCCATATATTTGGGCGCTGCTGGAGCGGCACGCGCGCTGCATTTTTGCGCGCTGCTGCTGGAGCCAGCGCTGCGCGACGCGCCAAACCAGACGACCAGCGCGCGGCAAACATGTTTTTTAGGCGCGGCGCGAAGCGCGGCTGTTGGAGATGCTCTTAGTTCCTTCCCGATCC
Source organism: Hordeum vulgare subsp. vulgare (assembly GCF_904849725.1). Classification (NCBI taxonomy): domain Eukaryota; kingdom Viridiplantae; phylum Streptophyta; class Magnoliopsida; order Poales; family Poaceae; genus Hordeum; species Hordeum vulgare. The sequence goes on along the minus strand of NC_058524.1, from coordinate 562,426,057 downwards.
GACGTACGCGCGCGATCGACGGACTCTTACGATACGTATACAGCTCGCAATCCAACCCCTACTCGGTCCGTATTCCAAAAGAACATATTTTTTCGGGGGTAAGTGGAGTTTTATTTCATAATCATAAAACTACAGTTGAGAGGCCACAACTCCTCAATACATGATGAAACCGAGCCTAGCCACACAATAATAGCCCGCTCAGATCGGTTATACTTTGCCAACCGATCGGCAACTCTGTTTTGACACCGGCTAACTTTCTAAGAAAAAAACTCCCTAGTACCAAGTAAGGCCTTGATCTCCAAGACTAGCCGACCATACACCAAGCAAAGGAGCACGACACTTGTTGAACTGGAAAGAGCTTCAGAGGAATCCGATTGCACCACCATCGGTAGATTTGGCTGTTGTATCAACAAAGTCATACCTTGCATGATTGCGTGAAGTTTTGCCTCCAGCGGATCATTGCAATGAAAGATGTATCGATAAGCTGCCATCAGATTCTCCCCCTTCTCGTTCTTGAGCACCATACCAGCGGCAGCTGAGCCATCCTCCTTTAGGAATGAGCCATCGACCGAAAGGGCCAACTTGCCTGAATCCGGGGCTGGCCAAGGGACTGCGGAAGTATAGACAACCTGAGTTGGCAAAGCAATGGCTGAAGAGGGCATCTTTTCCTTCAGAATTTCTTTCGCTGAGAAGCGTCCAGTGAACTTAACTACCTTGTAATAGCTATCCAGGTACTCGACGGTGGCAAGAAGGAGGGAGCATCCTTCCCAAGGGTCATATGATTTCGTATTTGCCAAACCCACCAAATTAACATGATTAGCATATCACGGATAGGAGCAGAGTACTTGGACAGCAAGATCATGAACCACTCCTTCCCATCAGAAATGAGTAGGTTGTCTTCTGGAATTGGCCATCTTCACCGCATGTTGACCCACAGGATTCTCGCATGTGTACATGCAATCAATGCATGAAACGAGTCCTCCTCCTCACCACCGCATAGCGGACAGGTCGACCTAGTCGATAAGTGTCTGTGTCTTTTACATTGTTGTGTTGCCAGAGTCCCCGTCCCGCACCTCCAGGGTGTAATCTTCATCTTTTGAGGAACCGTAGTGTCACGCCCAAGATGCGACCTTATCCTCAATTTGGCACGAAGGCCTCGTCAGGGATAGAAGCGCATCTCATCATGTCGCAAGAATGGATATCGTTACAAGTACATGTACTGAAAAGAAGAGGTATATAACAGAGTTGGCTTACACTCGCCACAAGCTACATCAGAGTCACATCAGTACATTGCATAATCATCAAGAGTAAGAGCAGGGTCCGACTACGGACGAAAACAAACGAGAAAATGAAACGACGTCCATCCTTGCTATCCCAGGCTGCCAGCCTGGAACCCATCCTAGATCGATGAAGAAGAAGAAGAAGCAACTCCAAATGAACAATCAACGCGCTCACGTCAAGTAACCTTTACCTGTACCTGCAACTGGTGTTGTAGTAATCTGTGAGCCACAGGGGACTCAGCAATCTCATTTCCAAAGGTATCAAGACTAGCAAAGCTTAATGGGTGAGGCATGGTTAAGTGGTGAGGTTGCATCAGCGGCTAAGCATATATTTGGTGGCTAACTTACGAGTACCAGAAATAAGAGGGGGAAGATCTACGCATAACGGACGTGAACTACTCATAATCAAAAGAATGATCCTGAACACCTACCTACGTCAGACATAACCCCAGCGTGTCCTCGATCGGAGAAGGACTCACGAGAGACACAGTCACGGTTACGCACACAATTGGCATATTTTCATTAAATTGACTTCAAGTTATCTAGAACCAGTGTTAAACAAAGTTTCCACGTTGCCACATAACCGCGGGCACGGCTTTCCGAAAGATTTAACCCTGCAGGGGTGCTCCAACTAGTCCATCACAAATTACCACAAGCCGCATAGAAATCCTCAATCACGAAGCTCGCGATCTCGTCGGATTCCCTAGTGGAAAACCTCAACTCTGAGATTACCCAAAGCATCACCGGAATCCCGATGCACAAGATATCTCGTCAAAGGTAAAACTAATCCAGCAAGGCCGCCCGACGTGTCGACGATCCCGATAGGAGTCGCGCACCTCGTTCTCAGGACACGACGGATGAGCGATGGTTACCACGCCAAACGCCGAGTTGCCCCGGGTAGCGTTAATAAGCTGCTCTGTTTTGGACCAACACTCATGAGGAGCACTGGCCCGGGGGTTGATTAAATTATCCTCGGGGTCCGGAAAGTCCCTATGCAATTTATTAGGTGATTAGGAAAATGTAGTACCAATGTTGGGCCTTGCCAGACCAGCTTTAATCTAAAACGAATTATCAAGGGGGTCCCCATAACAACCCGGTCGTGTTAGGAGCGCTCATTTATGAAACATAACACTGGTAACCGGAAACTAAGGGGGCAAAGGTGGAACAAAACACCAGGCTAGAAAGGCCGAGCCTTCCACCTTTTACCAAGTATATAGGTGCATTAAATTAAATAGCATTTAAATATGGTGATATAACAAGGAACCCATGTTTTCACATAGAAGCAACTGCACCTGCAACTAGCAACGCTAACACAGGGTTAAGCAAGCGGTAACATAGCCAATCAGTGGTTTGCTAGGTTGAACAGGTTGAAGGTTTTCATGGCATTGTTGAGAGGCTGATATTTAACATGTGGTAGGCAACGAGACATAAACGGTATCAACGGTAAAACTAGCATGGCAATGATAGTAATGGTATCTGGGGAAATGGTCATCTTGCCTGAGATCCCGCTTGGAAGAAGAATGACTCCGTGAAGCAGACGAACCGACTAGTCGAACGGGTCCTCACATCCGACACGCTTGCGGAGCTCTATCGAGATGGAGCAAACCGGAAACACAAATCAACACACGGAATTCACCACACGATGCACAACACGAATGATGCATGAGCAGCTGAACGCATGCAAGACACGGCATGACAATTCACACAATCAAACACTACACATTAAGTGAAATTCAATATGTAACGGATTGCATATTGACGAAACTCCACCTTGATTTATTTAGTTCTATCACGAATAGGTACACGGTAATATTAAATGTGGTTAAACATGTCAAGAGGTGAAGCGCAATTAATCTACCTATCTAGGCATTTTAAATGAGGTCGGAAATGACATATAGCATCTCCGAGACGACCTCACATGTTAATTTACAATTCTGTCCAGATCTGAATTAACACATTTAATTAGTTGTTAAACAGCAAAACAAATAGGTTCACGTGATTCTACACGTCGAGACAAGCAATTTACACATAGAGATCATCTCCAAAGGAGCTACGGTTCAAAAGATACAAGCATCGCAAGATATGATGGCATGAATGCAATATGTGTGCAACGACGGTCACGAGCACTTCAAAACATACAACCAGCAAGAGAAAAATGAACTACACGAGATTCTAAACAAGTTTCATGTAGGACACGATCAAATCGGAACTACGGTTCAAAAACTACGAGCAAAACAAGAAATGACCACAATCTGCTAAAATCAGCCACATAGCATTTTCTACGCCCCACAACTACGGACTATTCAACTCAAATATAATCAACCAAGGGATGACACGAAAGAGGGTGAGAAGCACTACAACATACAACCAACAACAACTAGCATGGTAGCAAGGAACACTAGGAAAAGAAGACACAACATGGCATCCCACACACTATTTCAGACTTAGTGAAAATTACACCTCATGAAAGTACATTTTTCTATCTGAAGCTATATTGACAGCAGCAAAACCTATAACTACAATACTCCAAATGGCATGAAAATTCACAGCATGCTAGAGAAACATAAGGGCTACAGATCAAAAGATAGAAGCAAGACAAGACAACAACAAAATATAATAGATTCCAGACTTAGAAATATTTCAGCTCCTCCAAATCAGGACTATTTCTAGCAACTTGAGAGCAAGAAAACCACACCTAAACATGCATTTCTATTGCAACCAAAAATATCAGGGGCTAGACAAAACATCCAAGATCAACTCTCTAGTTGACAACTTAATCAAACGAAGCACGGAATAAATCCTACGAATTTAACAAAAGGGCATCATGGCAAAATATCGCGCGAACTAACTTACTCAAAAGCTAAAACTAATTGCACAGAAAAATCCAATGGATTTTTCTACCCCGAAAACATATAAAATATGTGGGGTTGCACAACAAAAATAATGCCACACATAAATGCGAGAAAATAACCTATACACGGAAAAATAAACTAGCGGCAATCCCTACACGCAAAAATACAAATGACTGCTCTAATATACATGGAAAAATGGTCCCTAAAACATAGGCATTTTATCTAAGGTACTCGAGCAATCCGGACCGCAAGAAAAAATAAATACGGGACGTATCCTATTAAAACAGCACGTTACTCTTGGCATACGGTGCGCTAAACGACGCCAAACAAATATGCAAGTTGTGAAATCGTGTTCTACTCGCAAAACTGCCCCAAAACCATATACAATATGTCGCGATCCGACTTACGGATTTAAAACTACGGGGGATCTAATATATGCCTATTTTCTGGAATTATAAATTCCTAAAACATCCTAAATCCCTAATGGGCCGAACAGTACACGGGCGCAGGATAACAAATGAGCACATGGGCGAAGAATAGAGGATCGGGGGGGGGGGGGGGGGTTCTCACCTTGGGCCTAGGGCGTTGGCAGGCCTGGAGAGGAGGAGGCAGGCCGAGGTGCTGGCCTGGGCCTCGCGGACGGGGCGAGCTGGGCCAGGAGGAGGCGCTGGCTGAGGCGCCTGGTGGTCCAAGTGGCCCACGGGGCGGAGCGCTCCTGGCGCTGGCGACGCGGGAGCTACAGGGCCTCCCTGCTCGTTTCCGAGCGGGAGGAAGGAGCGGCGGGGCAGGTCAACGGCGATGGCATCGGGCGTTGGCGAGCTTGCCACAGCCGGGATCGGACAGATCCGGCCAGTGTGCTCCGGATCCACACGACGGCGACACCAAACGGACACGACGACGGGAGGCTGGTGCGGCGGCGCTTCCCGGAGGTTGGGATCCTACTGCGTGCGGGATGTGGCAGGAGGCGGTCGGGGACTCGCCGGGAACGAGGGTGGCGGCGGCCATGGCCGGCGGGCAGAGCACCGCGGTGGGGCGAGGCCAGCTACGGGCGCGGGAGCGAGGGCATCGGGTGGCTTCTGCCATGGGCGGAGCTCGGGAGGAGCTCGCCATGGCATGAATCTCCTGTGGTCGCCCGGACATGTCCGATTTGACCATGGACATGTCCGGTAGGTGGGGATTTGGACGAATCTGAGCCCCATATCTTAGATCCGAAGGGTGAGAAAGGCTATGGAGCTTGGGCTGTGAAGGGTGTGGGCTAGCAGGTGGGGATTTCTAGGAGGGTTGGCTGCTAAAACGACTAGGGGGAACCCTAGTGAAGTGAGAGAGGTCTCTCTAGGGGGTGCTACTTATATAGGGTTGGTCTCCGGTGGGGTGGACCCGTCCGTCCGATCGCGATCCGATGACCACGAACGGAGGAAGTGGCTAGGTGGAACTAGTGGGCTGTGTAGAGCGGTTATCCGGAGATGAGAGGGAAACGGGCGGCACGGCAATGCAATTTTAAAACACCGACAAACGTGCGACGGTAGACCGAATACGGTGCCGCTACGGTCGACCGTTCGGGTACCAGACGAACTCCGATCGCGACGAAATTCGACAGGCGGCCTAGCTATATTAAAATAACACCGCACGTCAAATCCCAACCCGATCAGAGAAAGTTTTACGCACACTTTTAAAACAGGGTTTCGAACGATGCCGCGGGCGCGTGCGAGTGCGGTCGGGCTGAGAACGGACAACGACGTGAACCGGCAACTAACAACGGATGCAAGTTTTCGAAAACTGGCGGCAATAGGATGCCGATGCAATGCTGATGATGTGAATGATGCGATGATGATGCATCAAATAAAAATAACCACACGACAAAAATGGAATAGAAGGGGAATCTTCTGGAACGTCGGCATCGGGTTGTCACACGTAGATTTCCAAACATGATTCCATAAGGTTCGGTTCCCGTCTCGATTAGTACTAGAAGCACCAATGGCGAAGGAAGCATTGTGATCATATGTAGCCATCTTATAAGCGCTTCTCACTCTAAACATGCCACACTACTCCGGAAACCAACACAGAAAATCACTCCTCTAGCACGATGAAGTTCTAATTTTTCAGGATACGCTGAAAATCCATATGCCAAAAGAACTCATTCAGTCGATCAGCTCTCCAAGCCCCATTGTCATTCAAGAAATCGGACACCTGGTTAAAGCGATAATTTACTTTAGGAGTGATAGGCCGGAAGGAGTGAGGCCGCAGGATCCAAGGGTCCCTCCAAGTGCAGATTCCTGTACCGTTCCCAACTCGCCATATAACATCTTTCTTAACTAGCTCCGGACCATGCAAAATACCCTTCGAGACCTCAGATTCATTGCTCGAGAACACTATATCCAGGAGCTGACCAGAAGGGTGGTATTTTGCTTTCAGAAGTCGCGCACACAAGCTCTCCGTCATGTCCAGGAGCCTCCAGGCTTGTTTAGCTAACAAGGCCTGGTTAAAGGCCCTCATGTCCCTAAAACCCATTCCCCCCATGGGTTTGGGAAGCCTCAATTTGTCCCAGATCATCCAGGCCATTTTCTTCTTCCCATCCTCAACTCCCCACTAGTAATGAGGTATCATACATGTGAGCTCATCACAAACCGAGGCCAGGAGTTTGAAGACACTCATAACATAGACTGGAATCGCGTGAGCAACTCACTTAATCTGAATCTCCTTAGTCCCATATGACATATATTGCTCACTCGAGACAACGAGAATCTTCCTCAAACGTTCCTTGGTAGTTTCAAACTTCCCTTTATGCATCCTTCCCTCAGGGACCGGCAAGCCCAAGTATTTGGGTTCAAAAACTTCCTGAGTAATCTCCAAAACACTCTTAACCTCCTAAACCACATTAGGTAGACAATGAACAGAAAAAGGATGGAACACTTCGACGGGTTAATCAATTGGCCAGCCGTCGTCGCAAACATGTTCAACAAACCTTTCACCAAGATTGTGTGTTGCTCATTCTCGTGGAAAAATAGGAGCGAATCATCCGCAAACAAAAGGTGGGAAAATCTCCGGAGCACGTCTGCTTATTGTAACCCCTTTAAGACCATCTTCCCGCACAACCTTAGTAATCAGCAGGGAGAGCGCATCCGCTATAAATAATAAGAGGAAAGGGGAATATGGATCACCTTGATGGAGCCCCCTAGACGGGGAGAAGGGCTCGAGCAATTTCCCATTAAACTTCACCGAGTATTTTTACTAATGCGACACATGCCATCACACGAGAAATCCATTGCTGAGAGAAGCCCCATTTAGCGAGAGCCTTCTCCAAAAACTCCCAGTCCACACGATCGTAAGCCTTAGATAAGTCAAGCTTGTAAGCAAATAAAGTTGGAGAAATATTCTTGATCGAATATATATGGTAAATCATTCAAAGGCAATGGTTGAGTTATCAAAAATAAGCCTCCCAGGAATGAAGGCGCTCAGACTTTTAGAGATGGGCTCGGTAAGGAGGGGTCGCAGTCTCTTTAGCATACACTTTAAAACAATTTTGTATATCACATTGCACAAGCGGATTGGGCGAAAATCCTTGAGCTCCTTTGGGTGAGGGACTTTCGGAATTAACACTATCGTTGTGTCATTAACACCAGGAGGCATTACACCTGTAGAGAAGAACTCCTGGACTGCCGTCACCATTTTATCCTTTAGCAACGCCCAATTCCGTTGATAAAACCTAGCTAGAAAACCATCACAACCAGGGGCCTTCAATGGGCCAATTTGAAATAGAGCATTTGAAATCTCCTCCTCAGTACACAATTTACATAATGACACATTCATATCCAAGGTGACTTTGGACGTGATACAATCAAGGACCTCATCCGGGGAAAGGGTCGGGTCCTTAGTAAAAATCTCCTTGAAGCAGGAGTGAGTCATCCTTTCCATCTCGGTAGTAAGATTACACCACACGCCATCATTCTTTAGTAAACGCTAGATATGGTTCCTTCAAGCACGCCATACAACTTTCCTATGGAGATATTTGGTATTCCGTTTGCCCTCTTTTAGCCATGTAATACGGGAGCGTTGTAGCTACAACATATCATTACTATAGAACAACTCGTCGAGATGGTTCATGTTGCATCAAATATGGGCATGATCTGTGTAACGCCGAAGATGCGGTCATATCCTTATTTTGGCGCGAGGACCTCGACATGGATAGAAACGCATCTCGTCGTTTCGCAAGAATGGATATCGTTACAAGTACATGTACTTAAAAGATGAGTATATGGAATGGGTTTACGCTCGCCACAAGCTATATCAGAGTCACATCAATACAACAACATAATGAGTCATGAAGAAGAGCAGGGTCCAATTATGGACGAAAACAAACGATAAAATAACGACGTCCATCCTTGCTATCCCAGGCTGCCGGTCTGGAACCCATCCTAGATCGACGACGAAGAAGAAAAAACTCCAAATGAACAATCATCGCGCTCACGTCAAGTAATCCTTTGCTGTGTACCTAATCAAGAGGGAACTAAATAATTCGTCTCTCGAGTTTCGTCAATATGCAAGTCGTTTCATATTGAGCTCCACTTAATGTGTAGTGGTTGCGTGATGTGATTTTCCATGCCATGCCTTGCATATTTTAAACTGACCATGCATCATATTAGGGTGTGCATCATATCGTGCATGTGTGTGGTGAATATCGTGTGTTGATTCTTTTCTGGTTTGCTTCGTATTGTTTGAGTTCTGCAAGCGTGTCGGAATGTGAGGATCCATTTGACTACGTCGGTTCGTCTGCTTCACGGACTTGTCCTTCTTCCAAGCGAGATCTCAGGCAAGATGATCATTTCCCTAGATACCATTACTATCATTGCCATGCTAGTTGTCTTGTTTCTTTCGTTATGTCGCGCTACCTGATACGTCTCAAACGTATCTATTATTTTTGATGGTTTCATGTTGTTATCTTGTTAACTTTGGATGTTTTATATACCTTTTATATCTTTTTTGGGACTAACTTATTAATTCAGTGCCAAGTGCCAGTTCCTGTTTTTTCTGTGTTTTTGACTCTTTTCAGATCTGATTTTGGAACGGATTCCAAACGGAATAAAATCCCCGAAATAATTTTTTCCAGAACAGAAGAAGATGAGGGGACTTGAGGGCCAAGGCAGGGAGCCCACAAGCCCTGACGCTGCGGCCAGGGGGGCCCGCGGCGACTAGGCTTGTGGCCTCCCTGGCGCTCCCCTACCCTAGCTCTTTGGCCTATATATTCCCTAAAATCCCAGAAAAAATCAAGGCGTCCACGAAACCACTTTTCTGCCGCCGCAAGCTTCCGTTTCCGCGAGATCTCATCTGGAGACCTTCCCGGTGCCCTGCCGGAGGGTACTTTAGAGTTGGAGGGCTTCTATATCAACATCATCGCCTCTCCAATGACTCGTGAGTAGTCCACTTCAGACCTACGGGTCCGTAGTTAGTAGCTAGATGGCTTTTTCTCTCTCTTGGATCTTCAATACAAAGTTCTCCATGATCTTCATGGAGATCTATCCGAGGTAATCCTCTTTGGAGGTGTGTTTGTCGAGATCCGATGAATTGTGGAATAGTGATTAGATTATCTATGAATTATATTTGAGTCTTTGCTGATTTCTTATATGCATGATTTGATATCCTTGTAAGTCTCTCCGAGTCTTGGGTTTTGTTTGGCCAAGTAGATCTATCAATTGAGTCATGACTTTGCGCGGTTCTATCAATTGCTCGACAGTAATTTGTTCACCCACCGTCTACTTGCTTTCATGAGAGAAGCCACTAGTGAACACTACGGGCCCCGGGTCTATTCACAACTATCGTCTCAACTTTCACCTTTACTTTGTTTTGTTTACTTTTTTGCTTTCAGTTCTCACTTTGCAAACAATCTATAAGGGATTGACAACCCCTTCATAGTGTTGGGTGCAAGCTCTTTGTGTTTGTGCAGGTACTTGTGACTTGACATGATCCTCCTTCTGGATTGATACCTTGGTTCTCAAACTGAGGGAAATACTTACCGCCGCTGTGCTACATCACCCTTTCCTCTTCAAGGGAACACCAACGCTAGGCTCCAAGGCCGCGGGGGGAATCCTTTGCATATTTGCCAAGGAAGTCCCTATAGGCGTAGCCCGTAGCAGAAGGATTCATGGCGCCATTGCCAGGGAAGGTCTTTTGTTGCTGTAGCACTGCGTGCCACCGGTTAAATTTCAGCCTATCAACATTGTCATAAAACCTTCAACCTTTATACAACCTAGCGAACCACTGATTGGCTATGTTACCGATTGCTTAACCATTTATTAGCATTGCTAGTTGCACGAGCAGTTGCTTCCATGTGATAACATGGGTTCCTTGTTATATCACCATATTGATGTTATTTAATTTAATGCACCTATATACTTGGTAAAAGGTGGAAGGCTTGGCCTTCTAGCCTGGTGTTTTGTACCACTTTTGTTACCTTAGTTTTGGCTACCGGTGTTATGTTCCATAATTGAGCGCTCCTAACATGCTTGGGGTTGTTATGGCGACCCCTTAGATTTTTGTTTTGGTATAAAGCTCGTGTGGCAAGGCCCAACATTGGTACTATTTGCTTAATAACAACTAAAATATGCATAGGGTTTGATTGCCCCATGGATAATTAATCAACCCCCGGGCCAGTGTTCCGCATGAGTGTTGATCCACCCACCTAACAGTCGGCGGTGCCACCTCGGGGCAACTCAAGATGTTTTCTGGCTATCGTCCACTTTGCATAGACGGTTGACACCCATAGATAGAAAGCGCGCGGCTCTAGATGCGGATCTGGCTCACCGGGTGGCCTTGCTAGACTTGTTTTACTCTTCTCGAACGTCTTGTGCGAGGGATACCGAGGATACTTTGGGCTATCTCGAGGTTGATGTTTTCCAATAGGAACCCGAGGAGATCACGGGTTTCCCTCATCGAGGTCATTCCGTCCCAGTGTGCGGTAGTTTGTGATGGACTAGTTGGAGCACCCCTACAGGGTTAAATATTTCGGAAAGCCGTGCCCGCGGTTATGTGACAACGTGGAAACTTTGTTTAACACCCGGTTCTAGATAACTTGAAGTTAACTTAATTAAAAACTTGTGAACTGTGTGCGTAACCGTGACTGTCTCTTTCGTGAGCTCCTTCTCCGATCGAGGACACAATGGGGTTATGGCTGACGTAAGTGGGTGTTCACGATCATTCATTTGATTATCAGTAGTTCACGTCCGTTATGCGTAGATCACCCCCCCTCTTTTATTCTTGTACTCGTAAGTTAGCCACCTGAAATACATGCTTAGTCGCTGCTACAACCTCACCACTTAACAATACCTCACCCATTAAGCTTTGCTAGTCTTGATACCTTTGGAAATGAGATTGCTGAGTCTCCTGTGGCTCACAGGTTACTACAACACCAGTTGCACGAATAGGAAAAGGGTTACTTGACGTGAGCGCGATGATTGTTCATTTGGAGTTTTTTCTTCTTCGCCGTCGATCTAGGATGGGTTCCAGACTAATGGCCTGGGATAGCAAGGATCGACGTCGTTATTTTATCGTTTGTTTTTGTCCATAGTCGGACCCTGCTCTTCTTCATGACTGATTATGCTGTTGTATTGATGTGACTCTGATGTAGCTTGTGGCGAGCGTATGCCAATTCCATATGCTCATATTTTTAGTACATGTACTTGTAACGATATCCATTTTTGCAAAACGACGAGATGCGCTTCTATCCCTGTCGGGGCCCTCGCGCCAAAATAAGGGTAGGATCGCATCTTGGGCGTTACAATCTGAACCCGACAGCTGCAGCTCAATCAGTTGCGATTGGAGCACCTCAATTTCTTTCAGCACATCGCCAAAAAATTTACTGCTCCATTGTCTCAGTTCCTTCATCACCTCCTTCAGGGAGGTAGCCACTGAGCCCAAGCTAACAGCTGGCCTATGTTTCTCCCAAACCCCGGCTATTACGTCACGAAGACTGGGGTCACTGTGGCAGCCCGAGACCGACGCTCCAGAAAATTCCCCTTATATTCCGTTTTCGTCGTGTGACTTATTTGTCTGTCGCACTCATCATCGCATCATCTGCATTGCATCGGCACTCCGTTGTCATCAGTTTTCAAAACTTGCATACGTTATTAGTTGTCGGTTCTCTCCGTGTTCGCCGTTGTCCGTTTTGAGCCCGACCGCACTCGCACGCGCCCGCGACATCGATAAAATCTTGTTTTTAAAACTGTGTATGAAATATTATCGGAATGTGTTGAAACTTGGCGTGCAGTATTGTTTTAATATAGGTAGGTCGCGTGCCAATTTACTTCACAATCGGAGTCCGTTTGATACCCGAACGACCGACCGTAGCGGTACCGTCATTGGGTTATCGTCGGACGTTTTCGGTGTTTGAAAACTCTGTCGCCGGGTGCGTGTTTCCCTCTCATCTCCACCTCGCCCCTCTACAAAGCCCACCATACCCGTCCTAGCCAACCCCGCGATCGGAGCCGTCCGATCGAGATCGAATGCTCCGAAAACGGGCAAGATCCCCTAAACCTAGCCCATTTCCCAATTTAAACAGCCCTGCCCCTTCCTAATTTGGACCAAAACATAGTCACCTCGAAATCCATGCGTAGCTTCCTCGCTCAGCAGCCACCTCCTCTCTCCTCAGCCGTCAGGCCCGCGAGCCCAAATCTGGCCCGCCGAGGCCCGGATCACCGTTGCTACAGCCTAGTCCCCGCTCACCCTCGCCTCCCGCGGCCAAGGGGCCATCCGTCGTCGTCCCGCACCCAGCAGCCGACCGCTATCGCCCAGTCGCCGGCCACCGACCGCCGTCGCCAATCCCAGTAGCTGTCGCATCCCACCATGGCCGCCTGCATGGAGCTCAATTCAATGGGCCATGTCGGCTAGCTCGCCGCAGCCCCTCCGGTCGCCGTCTCCTGCAACAAAAAGATCCGGCGCTGGCCGGCCGGATCCGGCCATCTCCGACCACCGGCGCCACTTCTCCCGCTTCGCCCCGTACCAGCCGCCGTCGCCGGTTGCTGGCGGTCGCTCGAGAGGGAGCTGCGAGACGAAGTCCCAAATGCTTCGTTGGCCAGCGTGGTGGGCCGCGGTCTGCCAAGCCCCGAGCTGGCCCAACCACCACGCCGGTTCCGCCCCAGGCCAGCCTCGCAGCAATAGGTCGGCGAGGCCCAGCACAGCCCCTCTGCCCAGCTCCAGGGCCCAAGCCAGGCCAGCCCGAGGTGAGCACCCTTCTATCCAGCGCCCATGTGTGCGGTTTAGTTACCTAGCGCCCAGCTCGGTTTCGGCCTGGTAGAGAGATTCAACCCGTAGTATTTTATGAATTTTTTCTGCGAATTAGTATTTTCACGATAATGCTAGATTTTAAAACGCCCGCAGATGTTAATCCGTGCGTCGGATCGCAGCGAGTTATATATATAACTTGGCTAGAATTTCACGTAGATTATTATTTTACAACTTGCATGCATGTTTGAAGCGGTTTGACCTGCCATTTGCCTATATTTGCATGCTGTCCTAATAGGTTAGATATTCCGTAGCTATTTTGTGTGTAACCGGTTTGCTCGTTTCTAGTAGGAAAAATGTTCACGTTGTTTCTAACCCCTTGCTTTGTATTTTAGAAATAGTGGTCTTGCTGTTTTCATGTAGGTGACATCAATAGTTTGTTATATCGTGTTTAGGAAATACTCTCGCATATATATATGTGGCGTTAGTTTTATTTTTCAACCCCACATATTATATATGTTTTCGGGATAGAAAACCCCGTAGAATTTAGCTGTGCATTTAGTTCTGTCCTCCGAATAAGTTAGCGTGCATGATATTTTGCCATGATGCCCTTTTGTTTATTTTGTGGGATTTATTTCGTGCGTGATATGATTTATTCGTGAACTAGAGATATGCCCTTGGACATTGATGTCAGCTGTGCTTCCCTGGCAACGGCGCCAGGAATAGTCGTGTCGACGGCACCAGGAATCCTTCTGCTGCGGCTACGCCTTAAGGGACTTCCTAGGCAAATATGCAAAGGATTTCCCCCGTGGCCTTGGAGCCTTGCGTTGGTGTTCCCTCGAAGCGGAAAGGGTGATGTAGCATAGCGGTGGTAAGTATTTCTCTCAGTTTGAGAACCAAGGTATCGATCCAGTGGAGGAGTATCACAAGATCCTGCACAAACACAAAAAGCTTTCTCCCAATGCTATGAAGGGGTTGTCAATCCCTTATAGATTGTTTGCCAAGTGAGAACTGAAAGCAACAAAGTAACAATGCAAAGTAAAAGCGAAAGTGGAAACGATAGCTGCGAATAGACCCGGGGGCCATAGTGTTTACTAGTGGATTCTCTCATGAAAGCAAGTAGACGGTGGGTGAACAAATTACTCTCGAGCAATTAATAGAACCGCGCAAAGTTGTGACGTCATCTATGGCAATGATAATATCTATAGGCACCACGTCCAAAACAAGTAGACCGATACTGTCTGCATCTACTACTATTACTCCACACGTCGACCGCTATACAGCATGCATCTAGTGTATTAAGTCCAAAAGAACAGAGTAACGCGTTAAGCAAAATGACATGATGTAGATGGACAATCTCATATCAACGACAGAGCCCATGTTGTTACCCTTGACGGCAACTACTTAATGTGTGCCTTGCTGCCCCTACTGTCACTGGGAAAGGTCACCACATGGTAAGAACCCAAAACCAAGCACTTCTCCCATTGCAAGAATCATAGATCTAGTTGGCCAAACAAAACCCAAGACTCGGAGAGAGTTACAAGGATATCAAATCATGCATATAAGAAATCAACAAAGACTCAAATATATATCATAGATAATCTGATCACAAATCCACAATTCATCGGATCTCGACAAACACACCGCCAAACAAGATTACATCGGATAGATCTCCATGAAGATCATGGAGAACTTTGTATTGAAGATCCAAGAGAGAGAAGAAGCCATCTAGCTACTAACTACAAACCCGGAGGTTTGAAGTGAACTACTCACGAGTCATTGGAGGGGTGATGATGATGATGAAGAAGCCCTCCAACTCCAAAGTCCCCTCCGGCAGGGCGCCGGGAAGGGTCTCCAGATGAGATCTCGCGGAAACGGAAGCTTGCTGCGGCGGAAAAGTATTTTCGTGGATCCCCTGATTTTTTGCTGTATTTTAGGGAATATATAGGCCAAAGATCTAGGTCAGGGGGCGCTCAGGGAGGCCACAAGCCCTGCCATCGCCGCCTCCCCCCTGGTGGCGGAGTGGGGGCTTCAGGGCTCCCTGGAGCCCTCCTGGCTTGGCCCACAGGCCCCATGATCTTCTTCCGTTCGGGAAAAAAATCATTTCAGGGGTTTTATTCCGTTTGGTCTCCGTTCCAAAATCAGATCTGAAAAGAGCCAAAAACACAGAAAAAACAGGAACTGGCACTTGGCAGTGAATTAATAAGTTAGTGCCAAAAAAGATATAAAAGGTACATAAAACATCCAAAGATGACAAAATAACACCATGAAACCATCAAAAATTATAGATACGTTTGAGACGTATCAAGCATCCCCAAGCTTAACTCATGCTCGTCCTCGAGTAGGGAAGTGATAAAGAATGAATTTTTGATGCTTTCATGCTACCTAGCATAGGTGTCCTTTGTAACTCCTCTTATGTGACGTGAATGTTCAGATCCATTAGATTCAAAACAATAGTTTGCTATTGACGTGGAAACAATAATAATTCAAGAAAACTAGCAAGGTAATCATGAACTTTCAAAATAACAAGGCCAAAAGAAAGTTATCCCTACAAAAGCATATAGTCTGGCTATGCTCTATCATCGTTGCACAACGAATTTAAATCATGCACAACCCCGGTATTGGCCAAGTAATTGTTTCACACCTTTACTTTCTCAAACCTTTTCAACTCTCACGCAATACATGAGCATGAGCCATGGTTATAGCACTATAGATGGTGTGGAATGTGGTGGAGGTTGCAAGACAAAAAAGGAGAAGATAGTCACATTAACTAGGCATATCAATGAGCTGTGGAGATGCTCATCAATAGATATCAATGTGAATGAGTAGGAATTGCCATACAAATGATGCACTAGAGCTACGAGTATGTGAAAGCTCTTAAAGAAAACTAGTGGGTGCGCATCCAACTTGCTTGCTCATGAAGACCTAAGGCAATTTTGAGGAAGCCTATCATTGGAATATACAAGCCAAGTTATATAATGAAAATTTCCCACTAGCTATATGGTGGTGACAAAACGAGAGACTCTCAATCATGAAGATCATGGTGCTTAATATGAAGCATAAGTGTGGAAAGGAGATAGTAGCATTGTCCCTTCTCTCTTTTTCTCTCATTTTTTTGGTGGGCTCTTTGGTCTCTTTTTATTATTATTTTGGTGGGCTTCTTTGGCCTCTTTTATTTCCTCACATGGTACAATGCTCCATTAATGATGATCATCACACTTTCAACTCAAAACTTAGAGCAACAATGACTCTATATGGAATGCCTTCGGCAGTGTACCGTGACAATGATCTAGCATGGCATAGACATCAATGGAAACATCATGCTAGCTATCTTACGATCATGCAATGGCAATGTAGACATGGTGGCACATGTCATGGTGGTAGTTGCATGGCAATATATCTCGGAATGACTTTGAAAAAGCCATAGTAGGTAGGTATGGTGGCTGTTTTGAGGGAGGCTAATGGTGCGTTTTGTGCACCGGCGAAAGTTGCACGGCACTAAGAAGATAGTGATGGTGGAAGGTGAAAGTGCATCTAAACCATGGACTCAACATTAGTCATGAAGAACTCATATACTTGTTGCAAAAGTTTTATTAGTAATCGAAACAAAGCATTCAACGCATACTCCTAGGGGAAGGGTTGGTAGGTGTAAACCATCGCGCGATCCCGACCGCCACGCAAAGGATGACAATCAATATACTAATCATGCTCAGATTTCATCACATAGCGGTTCACCATACGTGCATTCTACGGGAATCACTAACTTCAACACAAGTATTTCTAGATCCACAACACCTTACTAGCATGACTTCAATATTACCATAACCACAACTCAAAACTAATTGAGATGAATCAAACTTCTCTAACTACTCAATGCACATGAAGGTGGAAGTTTTCGTATCCCTTTGGATAACTACCCATTTTTGAGACTACTTTCAAAGCATAGATCAACTACCAAGCCACGCACCGCTGCGCTCTAAAATATATAAGTGAAGCACATAGAGCTAAAGTATCTAGCTCAAAAGATATAAGTGAAGCACAACAAAATCACGGTGAGTGCATGTCTCTCTCTCTAGGTATGCAGCAAGGATGATTGTGACATAAAAAAATAAAAGACTCCTACGATACAAGACGCTCCAAGCAAAAACACATAACATGTGGTGAATTAAAATATAGCCCCAAGTAACGTTACCGATGGATTGAAGACGAGAGAGGGGATGCCTTCCCAGGGCATCCCCAAGCTTAGGCTTTTATGACATCCTTGAATCTCTTGGGGTGACTTGGGCATCCCCAAGCTTGAGCTCTTGCCACTCTTTATCTCTTTGTCCATAAGAACTTCACCCAAAACTTGAAAACTTCACAACACGAAACTTAAACAGAAACTCGTGATATCATTAGTATGAGAAAGCAAACCACCACTTCCTTAGGTATTGTAGCAAACTTAAATTCTACTTATGCTGATGTTGGGTTACTGTATTTTCAATCTTCCATGTCTAATACCCCCCCGATACTATCCATAGTTTTATCAAAATAAGCAACCAACACAACAAAAACAGAATCTGTTAACAACAGACCAGTGTGTAGCAATCTGTATATTTCGTATACCTCTGGTACTTCAAAAATTCTGAAAAAATACGACAATATGAAGAATTTGCGTAGCAATCAGAAGCAAAAAGACTCAACTCAAAATCTCTTACGAAAAAAGAAATTATTTTCATAAGCAGAAAGTTTATGTCTTTTCCAGCATGACCAAACGATCATCCCCAAGACTAATCATATCGGTTTTGCTTGGCACAAACGCAAAAAGAAACTCAAAAAACACAATCATAACAGAATTATGAAAGTGTGGAAAACACAAAACAGAAAGAAAAATGATAGATTCGTTGGGTTGCCTCCCAACAAGCGCTTTTGTTTAACGCCCTTAGCTAGGCAAAAAGTGATGGAATCACGTATAGTCATCTTTGGTGGTCAAACCTTAAGTAGCCCTCATCATAGATTCATAAGGCAATCTTATTTTATTTCTAGGAAAGTGCTCCATGCCCTTCTTCAAAGGAAATTGAAATCTAATATTCCCTTCCTTCATATCGATGATAGCACCAATAGTCCTTAGGAAAGGTCTACCAAGAATAATGGGACATGAAGGATTGCAATCTATGTCAAGTACAATGAAATCCACGGCTACATAGTTCTTATTTGCAACAATAAGAACATCATCGATCCTTCCCATGGGTTTCTTGACAGTAGAGTCCGCAAGATGCAAATTAAGAGAACACTCTTCAATCTCATGAAAACCAAGAATATCACATAAAGACTTTGGAATCGCGGAAACACTAGCACCCAAATCACACAAAGTATTGCACTCATAGTTTTTTATCTTGATTTTGATAGTAGGTTCCCACTCATAATGAAGTTTTCTAGGTATAGAGACTTCTAATTCGAGCTTCTCTTCAAGAGATTTCATCATAGCATCTACGATATGCGCGGTAAAGGCTTTGCTTTGGCTATAAGCATGTGGAGAGTTTGCAATGGATTGCATCAAAGAATTGCATTCAAACAAGGAGCAATTATCATAATTGAATTCCTTGAAATCCAAAGTGGGAGTTTCATTACTACCCAAAATTTTGATTTCTTCTACTCCACTCTCCACACCTTTATCATCAAGATGGGTGGACTCCGAATCATTGGGGCGTTTTTCAACCAAAGTGGATTCATATCCAGCCCCTCCATAAATAGGTTTGACATGGGAAAACAAAGATTCAATAGGATACACACCAAGCACTTTAAGATCTTCGTGATTTGTATCACTAGAACACACCCTTTTAAACCATTCATGCCTAGCGCGAATTTGGGCGTTTCAAAGTTTCATCCAAGTTGACCTTGGGAGGAGCGCATCTAACTTTCAAAGCATCAATATCACAAGGCATCCTATCAACGCTCTTAGCCAAATCGTCAATTTTGAGTTGTTTTTCCTCTATGGACGCATTGAAAATCTTTTGAGAGTTGATGAACTCTTTGATATTACTCTCTAAATCAGAGGGTAATTTGTTGTGACTTCCATAAGTGTTGTTGTAGGAATTGCCATAATTGTTAGAGGAGTTACTAGGAAAAGGCTTAGGAACATAGTTTCCTCTAAAAGCATTGTTGTTGCCAAAATTGTTCCTACCAACAAAATTCACGTCCAAACTAGCGTTGCTACTCTCAATCAAAGAAGATAGTGGCATGTCATTAGGATCTACGGTAGCGTTTCTACTAGCAACCAAATTCATCAACTCGTCCATCTTAGCACTAAGCAAGTTAATTTCTTCTATAGCGTGGACCTTTTTGCTAGGAGGCGACCTTTCAGTGTGCCACTGAGAGTAGTTGGTCATGATATTGTCTAGGAGTTTTGTAGCGTATCCTAACGTGATTTCCATGAACGTTCCAGCTGAGGCGGAGTCCAAGATATTGCGAGAAGTAAAATTCAAGCCAGCGTTAAAGATTTGTATAATCATCCACAAACTCAAGCCATGAGCGGAACAATTTCTAATCATAAGCTTCATCCTCTCCCAAGATTGTGCAACGTGTTCATGATCAAGTTGCTTGAAATTCATGATATCGTTACGTAAGGAGATGATCTTAGCCGACGGAAAATACTTGGATATGTAAGCATCTTTGCACTTATCCCAAGAATCGATACTATTTCTAGGCAAAGAAGAAAACCAAGTTTTTGCGCGATCTCGCAACGAGAAAGGAAAAGGTTTCAACTTAATCACGTCATTATCCACATCTATTTTCTTTTGCATATCACAAAGCTCAATGAAGGTATTGAGATGGGATGAGGCATCTTCACTAGGAAGGCCAGAGAATTGCTCTTTCATAACAAGATTCAGCAAAGCTACGTTGATTTCATACGATTCCGCACTAGTGGCGGGAGCAATCGGAGTACTATTAAAATCATTATTATTAGTGCTCGAGAAGTCGCAAAGTTTGGTGTTTTCAGCCATGATGACTTCAACAAACAAACAAGCACACAAGCAAGCAAGCAAACCGGCAAAGGGAAACGGCAAAGGCAAAAGAAAACGGCGAAGGAGAAAGGCAAATGAAAACGGCAAATGTGAAGTGGGGGAGAGGAAAACGAGAGGCAACTGGCAAAAAAAGTAAATGCAAGAGATGAGTTTGTGAGACCTACTTGGATAGATCTTGATCTCTCCTCCCCGGCAACGGCGCCAGAAATACTTCTGATGTCAGCTGTGCTTCCCTGGCAACGTCACCACGAATAGTTGTGCCGACGGCACCAGGAATCCTTTTGCTGCGGCTACGCCTTAAGGGACTTCCTAGGAAAATATGCAAAGGATTTCCCCCTTGGCCTTGGAGCCTTGAGTTGGTGTTCCCTCAAAGCGGAAAGGGTGATGTAGCACAGCGGTGGTAAGTATTTCCCTCAGTTTGAGAACCAAGGTATCGATCCAGTGGAGGAGTATCACAAGATCCTACACAAACACAAAAAGCTTGCTCCCAACGCTATGAAGGGGTTGTCAATCCCTTATAGATTGTTCGCCAAGTGAGAACTGAAAGCAACAAAGTAACAAAGCAAAGTAAAAGCGAAAGTGGAAATGATAAATGTGAATAGACCCGGGGGCCGTAGTGTTTACTAGTGGCTTCTAGCATCAAAGCAAGTAGACGGTGGGTGAACAAATTATTGTCGAGCAATTGATAGAACCGCGCAAAGTCGTGGCGTCATCTATGGCAATGATTATATCTATAGGCATCACGTCCAAAACAAGTAGACTGATACTGTCTGCATATACTACTTTTACTCCACACGTCGACAGCTATCCAGCATGCATCTAGTGTATTAAGTCCAAAAGAACAGAGTAACGCCTTAAGAAAGATGACATGATGTAGATGGACAATCTCATATCAACGACAGAGCCCATCTTGTTGCCCTTGATGGCAACTACTTAATGTGTGCCTTGCTACCCCTACTGTCACTCGGAAAGGTCACCACATGGTAAGAACCCAAAACCAAGCACTTCTCCCATTGCAAGAATCATAGATCTAGTTGGCCAAACAAAACCCAAGACTCGGAGAGACTTACAAGGATATCAAATCATGCATATAACAAATCAGCAAAGACTCAAATATATATATCATAGATAATCTGATCACAAATCCACAATTCATCGGATCTCGACAAACACACCGCCAAACAAGATTACATCGGATAGATCTCCATGAAGATCATGGAGAACTTTGTATTGAAGATCCAAGAGAGAGAAGAAGCCATCTAGCTACTAACTACGGACCCGTAGGTCTGAAGTGAACTACTCACGAGTCATTGGAGGGGTGATGATGATGATGAAGAAGCCCTCCAACTCCAAAGTCCCCTCCGGCAGGGCGCCGTGAAGGGTCTCCAGATGAGATCTCGTGGAAATGGAAGCTTGCGGCGGCGGAAATGTATTTTCGTGGATCCCCTGATTTTTTGCTATATTTTAGGGAATATATAGGCCAAAGATCTAGGTCAGGGGGCGCTCAGGGAGGCCACAAGCCCTGCCACCGCCGCCTCCCCCCTTGGTGGCGGAGTGGGGGCTTGTGGGCTCCCTGGAGCCCTCCTGGCTTGGCCCACAGGCCCCTTGATCTTCTTCCGTTCGGGAAAAAATCATTTTGGGGATTTTATTCCGTTTGGTCTCTGTTCCAAAATCAGATCTGAAAAGAGCCAAAAACATAGAAAAAACAGGAACTGGCACTTGGCACTGAATTAATAAGTTAGTCCCAAAAAAGATATAAAAGGTACATAAAACATCCAAAGATGACAAGATAACAGCATGAAACCATCAAAAATTATAGATACGTCTGAGACGTATCAGACATGCATGTTAGCACCTGGTAATTTTGGTTGCAATAGAAATCCATGTTTAGGTGTTTTTTTCTTGTTGCCAACATGCTAGAAAATAGTGCTATTTTGAGATGCGGAAATATTTCCAAGTCTGAGATTTGTTATATTTTGTTGATGTCTTGCCATGAGTTTTGTTAGTGATCTACAGCTCCTTTGGGGTTGGTGCAATGGAGTTGTTTGTATTGATTAAGATTCTCTAGCATATTGTAGAGTTTCATGCCATTCGGTGCCCCGTAGCATATAGTGTTACTGCTGTCAATATGCCTTCTGGTTGAAAACTGCACTGTCAAAAGTGTTATTTTCACTAAGTCTGAGACTGTGTGCTAGTTGCCATTTTGTGAGTTCTTTTCCTAGTGATCCATGCTTCCATGCTAGTTGTTTTTAGTAGGCGGTTGTTGTCCATCTTGATCACTACTGTGTCATGTCTTGTTTGAGCATTTTAGAATTATGTAGCTTGTTGTTGTAGGGTGTAGAAAATGTCATGTTGTTGTTTAGTGCAGATTATAGCTATTTCTTGTTTAGCTTGTATTCGTTGAATCGTTGCTCCGTTTTGATCGTGTCCTATATGAAACTTGCTTAGAATCTCGTGTAGGTTCATATTATCTTAGTCCTTGTATGGTTTGGAATTCTTGTGACTGCCATTGCATACATACTGCATTCATGGCATCATATCTTGCGGTGTTCATATCTTTTGAACCGTAACTCCGTTTGCAACGATCTCTATGTGTAAACCGACTAGAATGACGTGTATGATCACATGCTTCACCTCTTGCCATGTTTAACAACATTTAATATTGACGTGTAAATAAACGGGAGTAGTTTCGTCAATATGCAATTCGTAGCATATTGAGCTTCACTTAATGTGTAGTGCTTGCGTGATGTGAATTGACGTGCCATGCCTTGCATATTTGAAACTGCTCCTGCATGATATGTGAATTGCATCATGGCGTGCATGTGTCGTGGTGAATATCGTGTGTTGATGCTTGTTTCCGGTTTGCTTCGTCTCGATAGAGTTCCGTAAGCGTGTCAGAATGTGAGGACCCGTTCGATTACGTTGGTTCGACCGCTTCATGGAGTCGTATTCTTCCAAGCAGGATCTCAAGCAAGATAGTCATTTCCCTAGATATCATTACTATCATTGCCATGCTAGTTGTTTCATTTCTATTGTTATGTCTCGCTGCCTACCACCTATTAAATATCAGCCTCTCAACCTTGCCATGAAAACCTTCAACCTGTCTACAACCTAGCAAACCACTGATTGGCTACGTTAGTGCTTGCTTAACCATCGGATAGCGTTGCTAGTTGCAGGTGCAGCTGCTTCCATGTGCTAACATGGGTTCCTTGTTATATCACCATATTAATGCTATTTAATTTTAATTCACCTATATACTTGGTAAAGGTGGAAGGCTTGGCCTTTCTAGCCTGGTGTTTTGTTCCACCTTTGCCGCCTTAGTTTCGGCTATCGGTGTTATGTTCCATAAACGAGCGCTCCTAGCATGCTTGGGGTTGTTATGGGGACCCCCTAGATTCTAGTTTTGGGATAAAGCTCGTGTCGCAAGGCCCAACATTGGTACTATATTTGCCCAACATAATAATTCTCTTAATACTGAAAAAGCATAGGGAGTTAGCGCTACCCGAGGAGTAATTCAACATAATACATGGGGGCAGTGCTGATGGTGTTGGTACCAAACAAAGCAGCTTATTAACGCTACCCGAGGCAACTCGGCGTGTGGCGTGGTAACCATAGCTCATCCAGTGTGCCCTAAGAACGAGACACGAGGCTCCTATCGGAATTGTCGGCACGTCGAGCGGCCTTGCTGGACTTGGTTTACCTTTCTCGAGCGTCTTGTGCGAGGGATTCCGAGGATGCTTTGGGTTATCTCGAGGTTGAGGTTTTCCAATAGGACCCCGACGAGATCACGGGTTTCCCTGATCAAGGTCATTCCGTCGCAGCGTGTGGTAGTTTGTGATGGACTAGTTGGAGCACCCCTGCAGGGTTAAATCTTTGAGAAAGTCGTGCCCGCAGTTATGTGGCAACGTGGAAACTTTGTTTAACATCCGGTTCTAGATTACTTGAAGTAAGATTAATTAAAACTTCCCAACTGAGTGCGTAACCGTGATTGTCTCTTTCCTGAGCTCCTTCTCCGATCGAGGATATGGTGGGGTTATGTCTGACGTAAGTAGGTGTTCAGGAGCATTAATTTGATCATCAGTAGCTCACGTCCTCTATGCGTAGTTCATCCCCCTCTTTTCTTCTTGTACTCGTAAGTTAGCCACCTTAAATAAATGCTTAGTCGCTTGTTGTAGCCTCACCACTTAACCATACCTCACCCATTAAGCTTTTCTAGTCTTCATACCTTTGGAAATGAGATTGATGAGTTCCTGTGGCTCACCACTACTACAACACCAGTTGCAGGTACATGTAAAGGGTTACTTTATGCGAGTGCGTTGATTGTACATTTGGAGTTTCTTATTCTTCATCATCGATCTAGGATGGGTTCCAAGACGGCAACCTAGGATAGCAAGAATGGACGTCATTATTGTTGGGGAACGTCGCATGGGAAACACAAAATTTCCTACGCGCACGAAGACCTATCATGGTGATGTCCATCTACGAGAGGGGATGAGTGGTCTACGTACCCTTGTAGACCGTACAGCAGAAGCGTTAGAGAACGCGGTTGATGTAGTGGAACGTCCTCACGTCCCTCGATCCGCCCCGCGAACAATCCCGCGATCAGTCCCACGATCTAGTACCGAACGGACGGCACCTCCGCGTTCAGCACACGTACAACTCGACGATGATCTCGGCCTTCTTGATCTAGCAAGAGAGACGGAGAGGTAGAAGAGTTCTCCGGCAGCGTGACGGCGCTCCGGAGGTTGGTGATGATCTCGTCTCAGCAGGGCTCCGCCCGGCCTCCGCAGAAACGCGATCTAGAGGAAAACCGTGGAGGTATGTGGTCGGGCTGCCGTGGAAAAGTCGTATCAAATCAGCCCTAAAACCTCCGTATATATAGGTGGGAGAGAGGGGACCTTGCCTTGGGGCTCAAGGAGCCCCAAGGGGGTCGGCCGAGCCAAGGGGGGAAGGTCTCCCCCCCCCAAACCGAGTTGGGCTTGGTTTGGTGGGTGGGAGTCCTTCCTTCCCTTCCCACCTCCTCCTTTTTTTCTCTCTCTTTGATTTTTCTTCCAATGCGCATAGGGTCCTTTTGGGCTGTCCCACCAGCCCACTAACGGCTGGTGCGCCACCCTCAAGGCCTATGGGCTTCCCCGGGGTGGGTTGCCCCCCCCCCCCCCGGTGAACTCCGGGAACCCATTCGTCATTCCCGGTACATTCCCGGTAACTCCGAAAACCTTCCGGTAATCAAATCAGGTCATCCCATATATCAATCTTCGTTTCCGGACCATTCCGGAAACCCTCGTGACGTCCGTGATCTCATCCGGGACTCCGAACAACATTCGGTAACCAACCATATAACTCAAATACGCATAAAACAATGTCGAACCTTAAGTGTGCAGACCCTGCGGGTTCGAGAACTATGTAGACATGACCCGAGAGACTCCTCGGTCAATATCCAATAGAGGGACCTAGATGCCCATATTGGATCCTACATATTCTATGAAGAACTTATCGTTTGAACCTCAGTGTCAAGGATTCATATAATCCCGTATGTCATTCCCTTTGTCCTTCGGTATGTTACTTGCCCGAGATTCGATCGTCAGTATCCGCATACCTATTTCAATCTCGTTTACCGGCAAGTCTCTTTACTCGTTCCGTAATACAAGATCCCGCAACTTACACTAAGTTACATTGCTTGCAAGGCTTGTGTGTGATGTTGTATTACCGAGTGGGCCCCGAGATACCTCTCCGTCACACGGAGTGACAAATCCCAGTCTTGATCCATACTAACTCAACTAACACCTTCGGTGATACCTGTAGAGCATCTTTATAGTCACCCAGTTACGTTGCGACATTTGATACACACAAAGTATTCCTCCGGTGTCAGTGAGTTATATGATCTCATGGTCATAGGAACAAATACTTGACACGCAGAAAACAGTAGCAACAAAATGACACGATCAACATGCTACGTCTATTAGTTTGGGTCTAGTCCATCACGTGATTCTCCTAATGACGTGATCCAGTCATCAAGCAACAACACCTTGTTCATAATCAGAAGACACTGACTATCTTTGATCAACTGGCTAGCCAACTAGAGGCTTGCTAGGGACAGTGTTTTGTCTATGTATCCACACATGTAAATGAGTCTTCATTCAATACAATTATAGCATGGATAATAAACGATTATCTTGATACAGGAATTATAATAATAACTATATTTATTATTGCCTCTAGGGCATAATTCCAACAGTCTCCCACTTGCACTAGAGTCAATAATCAAGCCCTGACATCATCATGCGAATTACATTGTAATAAATCTAACACCCATAGAGTTCTGGTGTTGATCATGCTTTGGCCGTGGAAGAGGTTTAGTCAGCGACATATATTTACGTCCTCCCCTTCGACGTAGTCGCGGATGAGGTTGAAGCGTCGTTTGATGTGTCTGGACTTCTTGTGAAACCGTGGTTCCTTTGCTAAGGCAATGGCACCCGTGTTGTCACAGAACATGGTTATTGGATTCAGTGCACTTGGCACTACTCCAAGATCCGTCATGAACTGCTTCATCCAGACACCCTCCTTAGCCGCCTCCGAGGCAGCCATGTACTCCGCTTCACATGTAGAATCTGCTACGACGCTTTGCTTGGAACTGCACCAGCTTACCGCACCCCCATTAAGAATAAATATGTATCCGGTTTGTGACTTAGAGTCGTCCGGATCTGTGTCAAAGCTCGACGTAACCTTTTACGGCGAGCTCTTCGTCACCTCCATACATGAGAAACATCTCCTTAGTCCTTTTCAGGTACTTCCGGATATTCTTGACCGATGTCCAGTGATCCACTCCTGGATTACTCTGGAACCTACCTGCCATACTTATGGCCAGGATAACGTCCGGTCTAGTGCACAGCATTGCATACATGATAGAGCCTATGGCTGAAGCACAGGGGACGGAGCGCATATGCTCTCTACCCTCATCAGTTGCTGGGCACTGAGTCTTACTCAATCTCGTACCTTGTAAAACTGGCAAGAACCCCTTCTTGGACTGTTCCATTTTGAACCTCTTCAAAACTTTATCAAGGTATGTGCTTTGTGAAAGTCCTATCAGGCGTTTTGATCTATCCCTATAGATCTTAATGCCTAGAATGTAAGCAGCTTCTCCTAGGTCCTTCATAGAGAAACTTTTATTCAAGTAATCCTTTATGCTCTCCAAAAACTCTACGTTGTTTCCAATCAGCAATATGTCATCCACATATAATATTAGAAACGCCACAGAGCTCCCACTCACTTTCTTGTAAATACAAGATTCTCCAACCACTTGTATAAACCCAAATGCTTTGACCACCTCATCAAAGCGTGTGTTCCAACTCCGAGATGCTTGCACCAGTCCATAAATGGATCGCTGGAGCTTGCACACCTTGTTAGCATTCGTAGGATCGACAAAACCTTCGGGTTGCATCATATACAATTCTTCCTTAAGGAAACCGTTAAGGA
This sequence comes from Hordeum vulgare subsp. vulgare, assembly GCF_904849725.1. Lineage (NCBI taxonomy): Eukaryota > Viridiplantae > Streptophyta > Magnoliopsida > Poales > Poaceae > Hordeum > Hordeum vulgare. The sequence goes on along the minus strand of NC_058524.1, from coordinate 562,398,238 downwards.
ACGCTGTTTTGACATCCATCTGCCAGATTTCATAATCGAAAAATGCAGCTATTGCTAACATGATTCTGACGGACTTAAGCATCGCTACGGGTGAGAATGTCTCATCGTAGTCAACTCCTTGAACTTGTGAAAAACCCTTTGCCACAAGTCGAGCTTTATAAACGGTCACATTGCCGTCAGCGTCCGTCTTCCTCTTAAAGATCCATTTGTTCTGAATAGCCTTGCGGCCCTCAGGCAGTACCTCCAAAGTCCACACTTTGTTCTCATACATGGATCCTATCTCGGACTTCATGGCTTCTAGCCATTTGTTGGAATCTGGGCCCACCATTGCTTCTTCATAATTTGCAGGTTCATTGTTGTGCAACAACATGATTGATAAGACGGGATTGTCGTACCACTCTGGAGCAGCACGTGGTCTCGTCGACCTGCGTGGTTCGACAGAAACTTGAACCGGAGTTTCATGATCATCATCATTAACTTCCTCCTCATCCGGCGTCGCAACTACAGAGGTTTCCCCTTGCCCTGCGCCACCATCCAGAGGGATGAGAGGTTTGACAACCTCGTCAAGTTCTATCTTCCTCCCACTCAATTCTCTCGAGAGAAACTCCTTCACGAGAAAAGCTCTATTTTTAGCAACAAACACTTTGCCCTCGGATTTGAGATAGAAGGTGTACCCAACTGTCTCCTTTGGCTTACCTATGAAGACGCACTTTTCCGCTTTGGGTTCCAGCTTTTCAGGCTGAAGCTTTTGACATAAGCATCACATCCCCAAACTTTAAGAAACGACAACTTTGGCCTTTTGCCATACCATAGTTCATATGGCGTCGTCTCAACGGATTTTGATGGTGCCCTATTTAAAGTGAATGCAGCTGTTTCTAATGCATAACCCCAAAACGATAACGGCAAATCGGTAAGAGACATCATAGATCGCACCATCTCTAATAAAGTACGATTACGACGTTCGGACACACCATTACGCTGTGGTGTTCCAGGCGGTGTTAACTGTGAAACAATTCCACATTGTCTTAAGTGAGCACCAAACTCGAAACTCAGATATTCACCCCCACGATCAGACCGTAGGAACTTGATCTTCTTGTTACGATGATTTTCAACTTCACTCTGAAATTGCTTGAACTTTTCAAATGTTTCAGACTTGTGTTTCATCAAGTAGACATAACCATATCTACTCAAATCGTTAGTGAAGGTGAGAAAATAACGATATCCGCCGCGTGCCTCCACGCTCATCGGACCACACACATCGGTATGTATGATTTCCAACAAGTCACTTGCACGCTCCATTGTTCCGGAGAACGGAGTTTTAGTCATCTTGCCCATGAGGCATGGTTCGCACGTGTCAAGTGAATCAAAGTCAAGTGACTCCAAAAGTCCATCGGCATGGAGTTTCTTCATGCGCTTTACACCAATATGACCTAAGCGGCAGTGCCACAAAAATATGGCGCTATCATTGTTAACTCTAACTCTTTTGGTCTCAATGTTATGTATGTGTGTATCGCTATCAAGATTCAATATGAACAATCCTCTCACATTGGGTGCATGACCATAAAAGATGTTACTCATAGAAATAGAACAACCATTATTCTCTGACTTAAAAGAGTAACCATCTCGCAATAAACAAGATCCTGATATAATGTTCATGCTCAACGCAGGCACTAAATAACAATGATTTAAGTTCATAACTAATCCTGATGGTAACTGAAGTGAAACTGTGCCGACGGCGATTGCATCAACCTTGGAACCATTTCCTACGCGCATCGTCACTTCATCTTTCGCCAGCCTTCGTTTATTCCGCAGTTCCTGTTTCGAGTTGCAAATATGAGCAACATAACCGGTATTGAATACCCAGGCACTACTACGAGAGCCGGTTAAGTACACATCAATAACTTGTATATCAAATATACCTGATTTTTCTTTGGCCGCCTTCGTATCTGCCAGATACTTGGGGCAATTGCGCTTCCAGTGACCCATACCCTCGCAATAGTAACACTCTGTTTCAGGCTTAGGTCCAGCTTTGGGTTTCTTCGTCGGATTGGCAACAGGCTTGCCGCTCTTCTTTGAATTACCCTTCTTGCCTTTGCCGTTTCTCTTGAAACTAGTGGTCTTATTCACCATCAACACTTGATGCTCTTTACGGAGTTCAGACTCTGCGACTTTCAGCATCGCAAACAACTCGCCGGGTGACTTGTTCATCCCTTGCATGTTGTAGTTCAACACAAAGCCTTTATAGCTTGGCGGCAGTGATTGAAGGATTCTATCAGTGATAGCCTCTTGCGGGAGTTCAATCCCCAGCTCAGCTAGACGGTTTGAGTACCCAGACATTTTGAGCACATGTTCACTGACACACGAGTTTTCCTCCATCTTGCAAGCATAGAATTTATCGGAGGTCTCATACCTCTCGATCCGGGCGTTCTTCTGAAAGATAAACTTCAACTCCCGGAACATCTCAAATGCTCCATGACGCTCAAAGCGACGTTGAAGTCCCGGTTCTAAGCCATACAAGACTGCACATTGAACTACTGAGTAGTCCTCCTTACGTGCTAACTAAGCGTTCTTAACATCCTGATCAGCCGTAGCGGGTGGTTCATCTCCTAGCGCAGCATTAAGGACATAATCCTTCTTCCCAGCTTGTAAGATTAGCTTAAGATTACGAGCCCAGTCTACAAAGTTGCTTCCATCATCTTTCAACTTAGCTTTCTCTAGGAACGTATTAAAATTCAGGGTGACTGTCGTGTGAGCCATGATCTACAACACAAATATATTCAAAGTGGACTTAGACTATGTTCAAGATAATTAGAGTTTAACTTAATCAAATTATTCGCTAAACTCCCACTCAAAAAATACATCTCTCTAGTCATTTGAGTGGTTCATGATCCACTTACACTAGCTCAAGTCCGATCATCACGTGAGTTGAGTATAGTTTCAGTGGTAAGCATCCCTATGCTAATCATATCATCTATATGATTCATGATCGACCTTTCGGTCTCATGTGTTCCGAGGCCATGTCTGCACATGCTAGGCTCGTCAAGCTTAACCCGAGTGTTCCGCATGCGCAACTGTTTTGCACCCGTTGTATGTGAACGTTGAGTCTATCATACCCGATCATCACGTGGTGTCTCGAAACGACGAACTGTAGCAACGGTGCACAGTCGGGGAGAACACAATTTCGTCTTGAAATTTTAGTGAGAGATCACCTCATAATGCTACCGTCGTTCTAAGCAAAATAAGGTGCATAAAAGGATTAACATCACATGCAATTCATAAGTGACATGATATGGCCATCATCACGTGCTTCTTGATCTCCATCACCAAAACACCGGCACGATCTTCTTGTCACCGGCGCTACACCATGATCTCCATCAACGTGTCGCCATCGGGGTTGTCGTGCTACTCATGCTATTACTACTAAAGCTACATCCTAGCAAAATAGTAAACGCATCTGCAAGCACAAACATTAGTATAAAGACAACCCTATGGCTCCTGCCGGTTGCCGTACCATCGACGTGCAAGTCGATATTATCTATTACAACATGATCATCTCATACATCCAATATATCACATCACATCGTTGGCCATATCACATCACAAGCATACCCTGTAAAAACAAGTTAGACGTCCTCTAATTTTGTTGTTGCATGTTTTACGTGGTGACCATGGGTATCTAGTAGGATCGCATCTTACTTACGCAAACACCACAATGGAGATATATGAGTTGCTATTTAACCTCATCCAAGGACCTCCTCAGTCAAATCCGATTCAACTAAAGTTGGAGAAACCGACACTTGCCAGTCATCTTTGAGCAACGGGGTTACTCGTAGCGATGAAACCAGTCTCTCGTAAGCGTACGAGTAATGTCGGTCCAAGCCGCTTCAATCCAACAATACCGCGGAATCAAGAAAAGACTAAGGAGGGCAGAAAAACGCACATCACCGCCCACAAAAACTTTTGTGTTCTACTCGAGAAGACATCTACGCAGGAACCTAGCTCATGATGCCACTGTTGGGGAACGTCGCATGGGAAAGAAAAAATTTCCTACGCGCACGAAGACCTATCATGGTGATGTCCATCTACGAGAGGGGATGAGTGATCTACGTACCCTTGTAGACTGTACAGCAGAAGCGTTAGAGAACGCGGTTGATGTAGTGGAACGTCCTCACGTCCCTCGATCCGCCCCGCGAACAATCCCGCGATCAGTCCCACGATCTAGTACCGAACGGACGGCACCTCCGCGTTCAGCACACGTACAGCTCGACGATGATCTCGGCCTTCTTGATCCAGCAAGGGAGAAGGAGAGGTAGAAGAGTTCTCTAGCAGCATGACGGCGCTCCGGAGGTTGGTGATGATCTCATCTCAGCAGGGCTCCACCCGAGCTCCGCAGAAACGCGATCTAGAGGAAAAACCGTGGAGGTATGTGGTCGGGCTGCCGTGGAAAAGTCGTATCAAATCAGCCCTAAAACCTCCGTATATATAGGTGGGAGAGAGGGGACCTTGCCTTGGGGCTCAAGGAGCCCCAAGGGGGTCGGCCGAGCCAAGGGGGGAAGGTCTCCCCCCCCCAAACCGAGTTGGACTTGGTTTGGTGGGTGGGAGTCCTTCCTTCCCTTCCCACCTCCTCCTTTTTTTTCTCTCTCTTTGATTTTTCTTCCAATGCGCATAGGGCCCTTTTGGGCTGTCCCACCAGCCCACTAAGGGCTGGTGCGCCACCCTCAAGGCCTATGGGCTTCCCCGGGGTGGGTTGCCCCCCCCCCCCGGTGAACTCCCGGAACCCATTCGTCATTCCCGGTAACTCCGAAAACCTTCCGGTAATCAAATGAGGTCATACTATATATCAATCTTCGTTTCCGGACCATTCCGGAAACCCTTGTGACGTCCGTGATCTCATCCGGGACTCCGAACAACATTCGGTAACCAACCATATAACTCAAATACGCATAAAACAACGTCGAACCTTAAGTGTGCAGACCCTGCGGGTTCGAGAACTATGTAGACATGACCCGAGAGACTCCTCGGTCAATATCCAATAGCGGGACCTAGATGCCCATATTGGATCATAAATATTCTACGAAGAACTTATCGTTTGAACCTCAGTGTCAAGGATTCATATAATCCCGTATGTCATTCCCTTTGTCCTTCGGTATGTTACTTGCCCGAGATTCGATCGTCGGTATCCGCATACCTATTTCAATCTCGTTTACCGGCAAGTCTCTTTACTCGTTCCGTAATACAAGATCCCGCAACTTACACTAAGTTACATTGCTTGCAAGGCTTGTGTGTGATGTTGTATTAGCGAGTGGGCCCTGAGATACCTCTCCGTCACACGGAGTGACAAATCCCAGTCTTGATCCATACTAACTCAACTAACACCTTCGGAGATACCTGTAGAGCATCTTTATAGTCACCCAGTTACGTTGCGACGTTTGATACACACAAAGTATTCCTCCGGTGTCAGTGAGTTATATGATCTCATGGTCATAGGAACAAATACTTGACACGCAGAAAACAGTAGCAACAAAATGACACGATCAACATGCTACGTCTATTAGTTTGGGTCTAGTCCATCACGTGATTCTCCTAATGACGTGATCCAGTCATCAAGCAACAACACCTTGTTCATAATCAGAAGACACTGACTATCTTTGATCAACTGGCTAGCCAACTAGAGGCTTGCTAGGGACAGTGTTTTGTCTATGTATCCACACATGTAAATGAGTCTTCATTCAATACAATTATAGCATGGATAATAAACGATTATCTTGATACAGGAATTATAATAATAACTATATTTATTATTGCATCTAGGGCATAATTCCAACAATTATTTTATCGTTTGTTTTCATCCGTAGACGAACCCTACTCTTCTTCATGATGATTGTATGAATTGTGTTGGTGTGACTCTGATGTAGCTTGTGGCGAATGTAAGCCAACTCTTATACTCATCTTTTCAATACATGTACTTGTAACGATATCCATTCTTACCAAACGACGAGATGCATTTCTATCCCTATCAAGGCCCTCGCGCCAAAATAAGGATAGGACCGCATCTTGGGCGTTACAGTCAAGCTCCCACATTATTTCGTAACATGGGAAAGATGCTCGACGCCTTCGGTCCTGAGAGCCCTCCAGTGTAATCAAGAGGGGACAATGGTCAGAATATGAGGTGGCAAGGTGAAGGACTCTTGCCAACGGGAAAGCGTCCCGCCATGCCTCATCCGCACACGCTCGATCCAAGCGCACCTAGACATTGCGGTCATCTGCCTATCCATTATTGTATGTGAATGGAATACCACAAAAGCCGAGATCCTCTAGCTCGCAAACCTCCAAGCAGTCCCTGGATGTCGTCATCTGAACATCCGACAGCACGGTCCTTGACAGGTGCTCGTGCTGCCACACTGCCTCATTGTAGTCGCCACAAACCAACTAAGGCTCACGTGAGTTAGCCTGTAGCCTGCATAAGTTCTCCCACATGCGGTGCTTGTTCTCCACACAAGGCTCCTCGTAGACAAAGGTGCCTCTCCCAGACATACCTGAACCACCATCCACCATTCTGACATCAATAAATTAGTGAATGATTCTTGATCTGTCACAAACAATGACTCATCCCAAAAGAGTGCTAAGTCGTCGCTTCTACCATCACTGCTAACGACATGGAAGCCTTTCAGACAAGTCACCATCGCAACTTCTCAAATTTCGTAGATACTTGCCTAATCTCACACAAAAAGACTAGTTTGGGGTTATTGGCTTTTCAGAGGGACAAAACCTCACGAACTAGTCGGTGGTTCCCCCCTCCCCACCCCTGCAGTTCGAAGATAGGATATTCATTGCATCGGGCGGTCCTCCCCAAGGGAGGCCATCGATATCTCATTATGGTCACTTCCTTTTGAGAGTTTTACTCGCTTGTTTCTTGAAGAGCTGCTCGTCGGTGAGTCTGTCTCCCTCAGATCCTTCCCATTACCATCGGTGATGGCCAGTAAAGCTTTTGGGTTATTAGGGGTGTCCAAAGTTGCATCCCCAGTGTTGTCCGTACTTAGCATCTTCCTTGCATCTCTGTCCACCTCCATCCCAACCCCGGGATTCTTCAATGGGCTTGTTGTCGTATCCAAAGTTCTAGGCTCCCTATTCCTCAGCCCTGGATCCGTCGGAGCAACGGGATCCCCATTCTTCTCTGTCTGACGAGGGTCGTTTTCCCTGCTAGGGGTTGGTTCAGTTTGTCATCTATTAGGGCCATCGGCATACAACCAGTCCCCAAAGTTCAGCTTCTTTTCATCATGAATTCCCAAGCCACACTCCTTATGCTCATGACCAATTAGGCCACAAAACTTACAGAACCGAGCTAGATTTTCATAATGAATAAGATAAACCTATCTTTCTTTAGCACGAACTATACTCACAAACTTGGTAAGGGGCTATTGGATGTCATGATTCACCCTCACCCTTACATAGTCACCACGAATGTTATCATTTAGACGCATCTCCAGAATTTCGCCGGCACCTTTCAGGAGTTTCTCAACAATTTCCTTCTTGCAATAAGGGTCTGGTAGCTTGTGTATCGAGAGCCAGATAGGCATATGATCGAACATGACATCCTCTGCTCTGCTAAAACCATCATACGGGCACAGCAGCACCAACAAGTTGCGGAACAACCATGGGCCTTGCCTCATAATGCGTTCCCAATCACCCAAGCAAGATGCCTGGATGACGAATCTATTGGGGCCGACAGGTCGCAATCTCACCCCTTGTGCAGGGTTCCATGCCGCCCTCATATCCTTGTAGAAAGCAGCTTGAGAGAAGTTTTTACAGTGTGAACCCCAGCTAGCGTTAGCCACCTCACACTTTCCTTGATACCTAGATCCTCTTCGTCAATCTCCACATCATTGAACTGCTTGTCATTGAGGTCCAGTTGATCGAAGAAGTTCCCCAGATCGGGGTTCGCAACCGCCACTCATAGCAGAGTCGGCGTCCGAAGTGGAAGCCATCAGGTCTTGGACTGGATGGCTGCCAGGGTCGGCGAGGGGCGCCGAGCTGGCCGGACTCCGATGGGTAGGACTCTGGGGCGATCGGATCCCCTAATATCAAGATATATAATTTTATGATTTAATCTCCTAATATCAAGATCCCCTTTGTGAAAATCATCAAAGAGGGATTTTAAGTTATTTTTCATCAATTCCCGAAAGTGCTGATAAAATTCAGCAATAAATCCATCTCGGTGTGGAGATTTGTCACATATTCATTTTACAGTTCAATAGTAATTCCATCAATTCCCAATAGTGAATTCCTATATACATGATCATTGTTTTGAATATCACCATAATCATTTTCTCTTCTATCAATTGCCCAACAATAACTTGTCTATTGACCGGTTGCTATTTTCTCGAGAGAAGCCAATAGTGAAACCTACGGCCCGCGGATCTACTTCACATCATCTATTTGCAATCTCTACTTTGTTATTCGCGTTTCTATTTTATTTTCTCTTTTGTTTTCAGATCTATATTATCAAAAAACTCGAAAATACCTTGTTGCGTTCTATTTACTATCACTCTTATTTGCATCCATCAATATATCCTTACTTTACCCACGAGGGATTGACAACCCCTCACACGTTAGGTTGCGAGGATTTTCTATCTGTGCGCAGGTGCTGCTTAGATAGTCTTATGGATCTTCCTACTGGATTGATACCTTGGTTTCATAGCTGAGAAAAATACTTGATATCGCTGTGCTACATCACCCTTTAAGCTTGGAGGAAAACCAACGCAATCAGCGGGGAGTCACTTCCCTAACCGCCACATCTCACCTCCAAGCGCTTGCACCGTCGTCGGGATATTTCCTACTTTGCTCCGGCGACCTGTCGGTGCTTCCTCCGCCTATCCTCGCATGTCGCCGCTGCTTCCTCCACCTCCCCACTCGCCACCACCCCTCAAGTGCACCATCCTTCCGCCAAACAACCCCCGACGGCCATTTGGAGCTCGGCACCCACAAGGTGTTTGACAAAACACTTGTAAGGTATGCATACTTCAACTTTATATTTTGTAGATGAATTTGATGCATATTGTTCGTAGTTCTAAACTAGTTTAAATACAATATTGTAGATGAGTTCGTCCTATGATTCTTCCAGTGAAGAATTTTATATGCAAGAGGAGGAGGACCTCGCAATAATCGTAGCTATATGCACGTCAATAAAAAACTGAGGTACGGAGGTTCGGTTATAAGTCATCATAAATTATGGAGGGATAAGATCGATGCCCACAACAGATTGATGAGGAACTGTTTTGCGGAGGATGCCACATACCCCAAGCCCTACTTTTGACGCCGTTTCTAGATGACATCGAGTTGTTCAAACGCATTGCACATAAACTGGCATGCCATGATCGTTTTTTAGCAAAGGAGGAATGTCGTCGGAGAACTCGGGCATAGCACATTACAAAAGGTGACTGTCGCTTTGCGTATGTTGGCATACGATATTCCGACGGATCTCGTTGACGACCACTTGGCCATGGGTGAGAGTCAAGTCATCATGTGTGTCAAGCACTTCGCAATCGAATTTTGCAAGTGTTTGGTTCAAAATATTTGAGAGCTCCCAATGCTGAAGACACCGCAAGGATTTTGGAGATGAACAAAGCTTGCACGTTCCCAGGTATGCTTGGCTCAATGGATTGCATGCATTGGAGTTGTAAGAACAGTCCTAAGGCATGGCATGGTTAATTCCACGGCCAAAAAAAGGTTCCACTATAATCCTTGAAGCAGTGGCCGATCAGGAGACTTGGATTTGGCACACTTTTTTAGAATGCCTTGATCTTTGAATGGCATCAACGATTTTAATCGGTCACCACTCATGAATAAGATAGCAAATAATGAGACTACACCAATGAAGTTTGTAGCAAATGGTCATATATACAACTATGGTTACTATCTTACGGATGGCGTCTACCCAAGGTGGCAAATATTTGTGAAGCCGTTGACGGCACCGCAAGGTAAGAATTTTTTTGATTTCCACAATGCTAAGTCAGCCCTAGGAAAGATGTGGAGAAAGCTTTTGAGATCTTGCAAGCCTAATTTGCTATTGTGAGATGACTTACTAGATTTTGGGATCAAAAGATCCTTTGATACATCATGAACGCTTGCGTGGTCAATGCCTAGCATGATCATCGAGAATGAGTGTTGGCAAGATTTAGACTATTCGCAATAAGAATTGTGGGGACATCCCGTACCAGTGCGGAGTAAGGTTGCAAGGGTAGTCTGATTTATTGCCTCATATCATGATATTCGACGTGTCAAAACGTATGTTGTGCTTCAAAAAGATCTAATCGAGGAGTGGTGGGCATGGCATGACTGTCAAAATTAGTTTGATGTTGTATGTTTGATGTTGTATTGTTGAACTATTTGTTGTATTGAAAAATAAATTATTTATTTGAATTGTAATAAATAACTAAACTATTTATTATTAATTTATTTCTTCTCTTTTTGATTTTCTTGATTTTATTGTGGTGATAAATATTGTTTTACTAGACATGACGCTGTAAATTTAACGCATCTGGTGAAACTGCATCACTGTGTTTTTTTAACGTCTGCTAGAGCTGGTGTCATGTCGCAAAGTTTATTTCGATGCTGTAAAAATTTATAGCGCGCCATGCCGTTGCGTGTCGGCTGGAGTTGCTTCTTCATTGATTCTGGATTTCGGGGCTGATGCTCAGGGGCGGACCTACATTGAGGTGACTGGGGGCCTAGGCCCCCACTCAAAATTTGAATCTCTAGTAATATTTGTTTGTGCTTTTTGAAAAATATGCTAAAATTCTTTAAATTTTAAACGAATATGCCCCCATTCGAATACTTTGCCCTCAGTTAAAATACTTTCTAGGTCCGTCACTGCTGATGCTAACACCATCTCTAACAGACCCCGTAAACTGGTTAAATTTATAAAAAGCGAGGTATTTACAGTTTCAATCGGAAAAACGATACGGAGCAGATCCATAAAATTTGTTCGACCCCTAAACTTTTTGAGGGGCATGATAAATCCATCTACGAAAACCTTACATATGCGGTTTTGGAGGCAGTATACAGTTCAACCAGTAAACTAGTCAAACATTGTCGGAGCAAACGCGTCGTCGTGGAACTGGCCGGAATATACGTGAAACTCACCGGAATCCATCACCGCATGTCGGAAGAAGCCGCCGCACACGGAAATTTCTCGCCGCCGGTACGAATTGCAGCCAGCTCGACCTCTACTGCCGAGACGAGGCCGTCCACGGGCAGGATGGAGAAGACCATCGGCGGCCTAAATCAGGGTGAGGCGGCACCGAAGAAGAGCGGGGCAGGATGGGGTAGCTCGTGCGGCCACAACGGGGAACGTACTCGCGGCGACAGACAGTGTCGAGCTCAACCGGGGACAGGCAGTGCGGAGCTCAATCGGGGGCAGGTGGCGTAGGGCTCTTCCAGTACATGCGTGACGTGGAACGGGTGGCGCCAGGACGAGGCGAGGGCGAGCCGGGGCGCCAGGGCTGAAGACGGCTCGCCGGGAAGGAAGGAAAAAAGAAAAAAAACAAGCGAAAAAAACGGAAACGCTTGTGGCCGGTGCGCCGGCCGAACCGTTCGGCCGGCCGCACGCGACCGCGCGGGCGTCCGTTGACTTGACATGCAACTTTTTTCGTCTAAAATTGTTGCAACCAGCGTCATATTTCCTACAAACATTTTGTTTTGCTACATCAGTCCGCTAAAAAGATGCATCCACGATTGGTTGCAACTCCAGTTTGTCGGATTTTTGTTACAATCGGTGTTTTTTTACTTTTGCTACAACCGTGTTAAATTTTGCTACAACCGGCATCATTTTTTGCTGCAACCGTTCACTAAAAAAGTTGCATCCACGTCACGTAGATATTTGCTACAACCGGCGTTTGACTTTTGCTAACACGCACCATCAGCTTTGTTTTTTTGCTACGATCACGTAGATATTTTTTTTGCTACAAATTTTGTTTTTTATTGCAACCGTTGAAAAAATTGCTGCATCGCGCCGAAATTTGCTGCATCGAAGGAAAAAATGTTGCATGGAGATCTAACGGTGCGGACGCGCGGGGGTTGGTGGATCGTGCGGCGCACGTGCGGCCGGCCGAAAGGTCGACCGGCGCGCCGGCGCAGAGCACTGACAAAAAAAAAGCTATAATAAGATACAATTTTATTTAGGGAATCGTTTCCATACGGCGCGCGGCCGAACCGACGCACCCGTCGCCCCCTAGCACGCGCGGGCCCAAGCAACATTTTTCGCACGCGCGCGCTTCGCTGGTCCGTGGATGCAACATTTTTCGTCTAAATTTGTTGCAACCAGCGTCATATTTGCTGCAAGCGTTTTTTTACTATATTTGTCTCAGTAAAAAAGCTGCATATACGTTTGGTTGCAACTCCAGTTTGTCGGATTTTTCGTTACAATCGATGTTTTTTACTTTGCTACAACCGTGTTAATTTTTGCTACAACCGGCATCATGTTTTGATGCAACCGTTCACTAAAAAAGTTGCATACACGTTCATGTAGATATTTGTTACAACCGGCGTTTGACTTTTGCTACCACGCACCATCAGATTCGTTTTTTTGGTACGATCACGTAGATATTTTTTTTGCTACAAATTTTGTTTTTGTTGCAACCATTGAGAAAATTGCTGCATCGCGACGAATTTTGTTGCATCGAAAAAAAAATATTGCATGGAGATCTAACGGTGCGGACGCGCGGGGTTGATGGATCATGCGGCCCGCGCGCGGCCGGCCAAAAGTTTCAGCCGGTGCGCCGGCCCAGATCACTCCTCTTTTGTTTACCAATAATGCTAGACTTACGTAAAAGTCTACAAAATCTTACGTACTAACTCTTCCTTTTTCTTAATTTAATATTAACCCCTGAATTTTAAGATGGGTAGGCCTAATCTTTTACCTAATCCAATCAAACATAGCCAAATCAGTCCAGCAAGTAAACATATGTAAATCTTTATGTAAGTCTAGCATTACTCTTTATTTACGGGTCTCAGTCGGTTTTTACGGACTGTGCTAGAGATGCTCTAAGCTCGGTGATGAAACGGACAAGCCGCTCCAGCTCGGACGACGACGTCCCTAACTCCATCACATCCAGCCTCAGCTGCTGCGACATGGCTTGTGCCATCCCCCTGATCTCGTCAGACTCCATGACCTCTCTCACCGTCCTTTCCACGACACCTCTATCACAGACGTCCTTCATGTCCAGCCCCGTCCTCCACACGGCGCCCACGAAGCGGCTGTTGATCAGCTGGTCGAGGAAGAAGGGCCAGCACACCATCGGCACGCCCTCGACGGCGCACTCCAGCGTCGAGTTCCATCCGGCGTGTGTTAGGAAGCAGCCGACCGCCCGGTGACGCAACACGTCCCGCTGGGGAGCCCACTCGACGACGCGGCCCTTGCCTCCTTTTGCTGCCGCGACGGCTTCTCGGAGGAGCGCGGAGCTGGTCGTCTGGACCATGTCCGGCCGGAGCACCCAGAGGAAGGCGTACCCCGTGGCTGCTAGGCCGGAGAGGAACTCGGTGAACTGCTGGTGCGTGATCACGGCGACGCTCCCCAGGCTCACGTACACGACGGACCGGTCCTCATGGCCGTCCAGCCATGCCATGCACCCATCGTCCTCCCGCCACAGGCTCGCGCTTGCGGCAAACCTCGACCTGGCGTGCAGTGGACCTACGGCGAAGACGTCGCTTGTGCGCGACGCGATGTGGGCGAGCGCTTGCCGCTCCATGGACGCGGCGGTGTTGATAATGAGCGCACGTGCGGCGTTGCAGCTACGGGCGGTGACCTCGGCAAGCTTGAGCACCATGGGGTCTCCATCGCCTTGTTCAGCGCAGTGGAGCCCACGAGGAAGATCTCGTCGCCGGAGGAAGCCCTCCATCCCCGGAACGCCACACACCGGGTCGTCCGCGGGGAAGGCGATCTCGCCGAGCTCGACGAGTTTGGGCACAGACAAGAGCGCCAGGTAGCTGCACGCGCTGTTCCCGGCGAAGGCGAGCGCCGGGACGCCGAGGTCCTCGGCGATGTTGATGGCGAACGGCATGTTGCCGTCAGCGACAACGCATGTCACCGGCGCACTGGCTTCGGAAAGAAGCGACATGAGCAGGGCGCGGTACGCGGCGCTGCCAGTCTCGCACATGGACTCCATCAGCTGCAAGAAGCTGCGGGGGTGGTCATCGGGAAGGCCGTCGGGGAGGGAAAGCAAGCGTAGGCCCGGCGGAGGCGCCTGGGCAATACGGCGGAGGTTGTGCTCTGTATGGAGGAAGGTGACTTGGACGCCGGCTTGGACGAGGGCGGTGGCGAAATGGAGCATGGGGTTTATGTGTCCCTGCCGTGGCCAAGGGAACACGAGAACGTGTACACCGGCGTCCATCTCACCACTGTGGCAACGAAATCGGCAGGTCGTCCAACTCTCGGATTTATAGGCTCAGCGTCCCATAAGCGGCATGGAGATGCAGAAGGAAGAAACCATTTCCAATTTCCAATTAGAAGTAGTACGTCACGTTCTCTCTCCAATATCGCACCCGGTATGGTCGTTGCTTAACTGTATCTGCATTCTATAACACGTACGCCGCTGTTCACTTTTTTTTCTTTTTTTGCGGGGAGTACGCCGCTGTTCACTGCTTAACTGTATTTGGCTTCGCTATGAGGTTACACGCTATGCTGTCGCCAATGGCGACACTGTGGAACTAACAAAGTGCGGTGGATTGAATGTCCGTCCGTAAGTGACGGTTAGCGTGATTGTCGGGGCGATTCCCGAGGCGATCCGATCTGGTGCTGTCTTACCGGCCGGAGCCACGACGACCGCCGACTGATCTCAGTCCGTCCTTGTCCAGAGAGCCCTCTTCAGCCACGACTGTAGTCCTTCCCCAATCATTCCGTTTCTTCTACATAAGCCTTCCGTGCGGTTCTAGGGCACACGGTCGTAATACATCTTAAACCCTAGTTTTTATCTAACCTTCTCTGGCGAGGATCATGGAGGATGTCGAAGGGATGCTCAGGGGGTTGAAGCTGACGGCGGCGGAGAAGAAAGGCCTGAAGGTAGGGGAGGAGGAGAAGGGGAAAGCCGCGAGGTGGGAGCAGGATGATCCGCAAGCAGTGGGGAAGTTGTTCTCCGAGAAACTGGTTCATGCAGGCGTCATTGAGCATACCATGGGGAGGATCTGGTGTCCAATCAAGGGACTCCGATGCAGCGAACTTGAAGAGAACATATTCCTGTTTACGTTCAAACAAGCTTCGGGATGGCGACGTGCACTGGAGGATGGCCCATGGTGGTTTGACAAGGAGTTGCTCGTGATGGAGGCGTTTGACCCCGACAAAACGGTGGACGAATATGAATTTAGTATCATCCCAATGTGGATCAGGGTTTATGGTCTCCCACTGGGATCAATGAACAGAGCCATGGGGGAGAAGATCGTCAAAGACTTCACAGAAACACTGGATGTGGATGTGGGATATGACGGCAAAGCCATAGGGAAGTTCCTTCGAATCAAGGTGAGGCTGAATATCAATGTTCCTCTGATGAGGGGATTTGTGTTGGAGCGGGAGAGCGACAATGAGCAAATGATTGATGAGGAGAATCAGCAGGAGCACACGAAAAACAGAAAACTGAGATGGTGTCGCTTTGAGTACGAACACTTGCCGGACTTCTGCTATACCTGCGGGATAATTGGACACAGGCATAAGGAGTGTAAAATGAAGCCGGCAAAGAATGAAGCACCGAAATTTGGCCCATGGATGAGAGCTGAGGAGGAAAACAAGAAATATGCTGAGGGAGTTAGGGGGAAAGGGATGGGCAGTAGATCGAGTGAAGAAAGCATGGGGACGGTGGGCTACAGACAGAGTGGTTCGGACCGTCGTCTATACCAGCTGGGTCATGAAGGTGTGGGCAGAGGCAGTGCAGCCCTATCGTGGCGTAAAGATGGTACAACTTCATGTAGCAGTGGTCGAAACGGCCAGGAGGAGGAGAGGGAGGTGACTAGCCCACTCAAAGCTGCAACCAAGGATGATGGTAACGGATCCAGAGGAACATCGAAACAATTAAGCTTTGAAGTTAAAGAGTAGGGGGAAAGCAGGAAGGAGAACGAAGGAGCGAACGTAACAATGATTTCTAGTGTAGAGCACAAGGCCTCGCTGGACTACCAATCACTTCCCATGGGACAGGAAAGGAGGAAAAAGGAGACTACGAAGAAAGAAGTCGCTTCTGTAGGGAAGAATGGAAGGAAGTTCAAACAGAAAGTGCGTGAGCCGAGCAAGGAACGCCAGGAACATATCGGCATAGTGATAGGGAAGCGGGCTAGAGAGAAGATGGAGATGGGGACGCAACAGGACCAGAAGAAGGGGAGAGTGGTGGATGTTGCAGAGGTAGAGGCGATGAACCACAACAACCAAATGAACGCGGGGCTGCCGGAGGAGTCCTGCAATCCCCAATGAAGTTGATCGCTTGGAATTGCCGGGGGTTGGGGAACGGCTCGGCAATTCGTGGTCTTCTGGGTATCCAGAGGAAGGAGGACCCTGACATGATGTTCTTGTCAGAGACGAAGTTGGACACTAGGAGGATAGAATGGTGGAAGTGGAAGTTGGGAATGACTGGTCTGGTGGTGAAGGATTGTGAAGGCAAAGGAGGGGGTTTAGCTATGTTCTGGAAGAGTTCTCTGAAGATTAGCCCGGGCATGAAATCACGGTACCATATTGATACTGAGATCACAGAGGATGACAGATTCGTGTGGCGATTCACAGGAGTCTATGGGGAACCCAAAATGGAAGCAAGGGAAACAACATGGCGGCGGCTGCGTAATATAAAACATCACAGTGACAAACCATGGATATGTGTGGGTGATTTCAATGAGGTGCTAACGCAGGGCGAAAAGGAAGGCGGTGTGACTAGGCCTCAGATATATATGGATCGTTTCAAACAAGCCCTAGAGGACTGTCAGCTCCATGACTTGGGGTTTGTTGGGGACCCATATACCTGGAGAAACAACAACCATGATGCACAACAGTACATTCGCGAGAGACTGGACCGAGCGGTGGCGACGCCTGAATGGTGTAGGCGATTCCTAGAGTATCGTGTAGTGCACGGCAACCCTAGACACTCCGATCACCGGCCGGTTATAGTGCACCTAGATCATGAGTCCTTCAGGCAAAGGACAAGGAAACACAGGGAAGGGGGAAGCTTTAAATTCGAAGCGAGTTGGATGACGGAGGAGGCTTGTGGTGCTGTTATAGAAAATGATTGGAAGAGAGAAACGTTAGCCAGAGGGGGCACAGTGGTACAAGCATTACAAGGTGTGGCAGGTGATCTCCAGCATTGGAGCCGCACATCTCTTGGAGACATGGAGCGAAGGATCGCAAAAATAAAGAAAGAGGTGGAGATATGTCGGCAACCCGCTCTCACACAGGACACTGTGACTAGGGAAAGGATCCTGAGATACAAGCTTGAGCGTCTCGAAGGCTAGAGGGAGATGTATTATAAGCAGCGAGCACATGTTACCTGGCTGCAGCAAGGAGATCGCAACACGGCATACTTTCAGAGGTTTTCTTCGGCCAGAAGAAAGAAAAACATAATCAAAAAGTTGATGAAAGATGATGGCGGCTGTGTGGAAGAGGAGGGAGAGAAGGAAGCGGTGATCACGGAGTACTTCGGAAAGTTGTTTACCCCGACGACCACTACCAGGATGGAGGAATTGCTAGTGCATGTGACCCCAAGAATCACACCGACTATGAACGAAATGCTTACAAAAAACTATACTGCTGAGGAAGTCCAGGCTGCACTACAGAGCATCGGAGATCTCAAGGCTCCTAGTTTGGATGGTATGACGGCGATCTTTTATAAGAGGTATTGGGAGATGATTGCTGAAAAGCTAGTAGAGGAGGTTCTTAGCGTACTGCATGGGGGAGCGATGCGTGAAGCATGGAATGATACCTGTGTGGTGTTGATCCCAAAAGTCTCCAACCCAGAACGGCTGAAGGACTTACGCCCTATCAGTTTATGTAACGTGATCTACAAGCTAATCTCGAAGGTTATTGCAAACAGACTAAAACAGATCCTGCCGGAGGTAATTTCTCCAAATCAAAGTGCCTTTATCCCAGGACGTTTGATCACGGATAACATCTTGCTTGCCTATGAAGTCACCCATTTTATGCAGAATAAAAGATCTGGGGAAGTGGGGTATGCGGCTCTAAAACTCGATATGAGCAAAGCATATGATAGAGTTGAATGGAAGTTCCTTCAGGCGATGATGAACAAAATGGGCTTTGTGGATGCATGGGTACAGCTGATTATGAAGTGTTGCACCACGGTACATTACAGATTCAGATTCAATGATACTGTCACGGAGAAGCTTGTGCCGGGAAGGGGGCTACGCCAGGGGGACCCAATATCACCATACCTGTTTTTGTTCTGTGCGGAAGCCTTTTCATCCCTACTCAACAGTGCCAAACAAGAAGGGATCCTAGAGGGAGTTAAAATATGTCGAAATGCTCCGAGCTTTAATCATCTACTGTTTGCAGATGACTCGTTGATTCTTCTGAAAGCTACAGAAGATACTATACTTCATTTGCAAGATATCCTAAAATTGTATGAAGAATGCTCGGGACAAACCATAAATGTTGACAAATCTGCCATCATGTTTAGTAAGAATACCCATAGTGCTACTCGGAGAAAGCTGTTGGATCTGTTGGGGTTAACAAGAGAGACTTGGAATGAGAGATACTTGGGGTTGCCTGTGTTTGTTGACCAGTCCAAGACCAAAGTTTTCGCATATCTGAAAGACAGAATGTGGCAATGTATTCAGGGTTGGCTGGAAAAACTATTGACAAAAGCAGGGAAGGAGATCCTCATTAAAGCTTGCGCCCAAGCCATCCCAGTCTTTGCAATGTCGGTTTTTGATCTCACAAAGGGTTTATGCGAGCAGATGACGGCAATGATATGCCGGTTCTTTTGGGCACAGTAGGAGGATGACCAGAAGATCCATTGGCTATCTGCGGAGAAACTAACTAGATCAAAGAACGAGGGAGGCTTGGGTTTCAAAGACCTGCACACTTTTGACCTAGCAATGCTACCCAAGCAAGCTTGGCGCCTTCTGGACAACCCTCAGTCGCTCTGTGCACGTGTCTTGAAAGCGAGATACTACCCAACTACGGACATCCTCAACACCAAAGCCAAGGACGGGATATCATATGCATGTCGCAGCATACTGCAAGGTGTGGCGGTGCTTAAGAAGGGAATCATCAAACGGGTTGGCGACGGCACTACGGTCAAGATATGGGAGGACCCATGGATTCCACGTAACTGGGATAGACGCCCGTTCACCCCAAGGGGGCATACTATCATATCAACAGCGACAGAGCTGATGGATCCTTATACGTCGTCCTGGGATAAGCAGCTTGTCTCTTCCATTTTCTGGGCCCCTGATGCGCAACTTATCATGACGATCCCTATTAAGGAGGAGATGCAGGACTGTTGGGCTTGGCACCCTGACCATCGAGGCGCTTTCTCGGTAAAGTCGGCCTACAAATTCTGTAAGAAGATGCAGGATGTGGATGCAGGAGAGATGGGAAGCGCTGCTGATGAGGGCGAGGGTTTCAACTGGGCAGCGATATGGAGAGCACCGTGCCCTCTGAAAATACAACAGTTCCTATGGAGAATTACTACTAACAGCCTACCGGTGAGGAAAAATCTCCAAAGAAGAGGCATCGAGGTAGATACCCTATGCCCAGTCTGCCAGCGCCGAGATGAAGATGGGAGTCACTTATTCTTCCAATGCAAGGGAGCTAAACATCTTTGGCGGATCCTCGGTTTAGAAGAAGTGTGGCGGGTATGCATGATAATACATGATCCAAAGGAAGTGATGCAGGTGCTGCTCGCAGGATCCCTTGAAAAAACGACTGCTATCATTGCGCTGCTATGGACCTAGTGGAATGTGCGAAACAAATACAGAGTGGAGAGGACACAAATCAATGTCCAAGCGCTAGTATGGCAGACAAAACGCACAGCAGAGGAGTACAGGGAGTTCTTCGGTGGGGTGAAACACACACAGGACAAGGCTATCAGAGGATGGACAAAACCTGAAGATGGCATACTTCAAATAAACACCGATGGCAGTTTCAATAAAGACACTTTGACAGGGGGTTGGGGCTATATCATCAGGGATCATGAGGGGGATGTTGTGGTGTCTGCTGCGGGACGTTTAGATCATGTCAACGACGCACTACAAGCTGAAGCTGAAGCTTGCATCCAAGCTATATACAAGGCACATGAATTGGGCATTGGCAACGTGGTGGTGAAACAGATGCTACTATATTGGTCTCGGCGATTAAGACATCAAGCCATGATCTTGCTCCAAATGACACTCTGTTCCAAGAGATCAAAGCTTTTTCTTCTCTAAACTTTATTTCTTTCGACATTGTTCATTGCCCACGGGCCTGTAATAAGGTTGCAGACGCTCTTGCGATGCATGGGTCGAAGATGGTGCTTATGCCCCAAGCCGTATGGGCGGGCCTTGCTCCTACCTTTGCCCAAGGTCTTGTTGCCGCCGATTCTGGCTCGCGCGGTGATTAATGGAATGAAATGTTCCCAGTTCAAAAAAACTGTATTTGGCTTCCTGTATCCACGAGCCGGCCGGTGTAGATAGCATCTTCACTCGTTGGCCCTCCATAGTCACTTTTAAGGTCGGTTGGGTTTATACCGGCGAAAATTTTGATACGGGCGAAGAAATTTTCCAGCCATGTCCTCATTCAACATTGGAAGACAATAGAAATAAAAAAAATGAACGAGATGCATACACATAGGTGGGTCTATTAGAGGGACGGAGCCACGATTTGAACATAGGAGGGTGAAAGAGATTACAATCACAAAAATAATATGTATATCAAGTCTCATATAGAATCGCAGTATATTATGCAATAGTTATATTCATTTCCGCAACGAGTAATTCGGCACGGAGAGTGATAATTTATGTATGAAAAAATAACACCTGTTTGGCAACTTTAGGTGTAAATTTAGCTCTATAATTACTTATGTGATCATAAGATTCACAAGTTAAATTCAGATTTTAAGTGCAGAGTTTGAACTTGAAGCAAATTATCCGCCTCAAAATTCTTGTCTTAGGTTTGTTTAAAAATAGATGTATCAAAATACTAAAATATGACTAGATTAATTTATATCTAGACAAATTTAAAACAGGAATGTTGGAACGAAAGGAGTACTATTCTTCCTAAAAAATTGTGTGTGTAGAGAAATACAACTAAACAGAGATAAAAGATACAACGATCACGAACAACAATGATGGCAACAAGTGTCCGGCCGGCCACAATAATGAGAATTCGGGATCAAATCATGTGACTAGTTTTAAATGTCTCCAATTCTATAATCATAACTCGTATATGGTTTAAAAGACACAACCTAATCTAATGCTGAAAATATAAAAAAAGTTAACCTTACTTTCTCGTTTGGTAGCTCGCCTGTGCGACCGGACGGCCAGAGTGCGTTCGTTGGATATCGACACAACGAAACATTTCCGTGTCTTCACTTCTCGATGGAGAGATTTGGTAGAAGATCTAGCATGCGGCCGACGGCGGCCAGCGGCTCGATCACGGGAGCAGTTTTTTGTCAGCAGTTTTGAAACGAAGGGATTAGAGGAGATCGGAACTGCTTCGTGCCCCTTAGCTTTCATACTGGGGCTACATTTCCTATTTCCTTTTGCCCTAGGATTTGGGCCTGTAGACTGCAATCACTTGTACAAAAGCACATGGGCCTTGAGAAGGGGGGGGGGGGGGGGGGGGAGCAAGCCACGGACAGTTTCGTAACCACAAAAAATTAGTGATCAACTAATCGCTATTACGGTGCGACACGATTGTTAGGGGTCCCCCCCCCCCCAATCCGTCCCTCGTCTATTGCATCTAAGAAAGAGAGGAAAGACGGAGTGGTAGGCGGATAATTGGCATGGTGCATGCAAATAATAATGTCTATGCTTTGGGACGTCCTCCCACGTGTTTGATTCAGCCTTAACCGACGAAAAATGGCTCATAAGGGCATGGCTAGGGCATTTTTTTCAACGATGATAAAAAATCGCTTGGAAGGGGCATGTTGAAAGCGCGGCTAGAAATGTTCTTACCCCGTGCTTGGATTGTGAGTTTGCTTCTAAATACATCCATAATAAATAGAGATCTTCATTTGCCGTTTTCATTCACCAATATAATGCAGCAGCCGGTAACATAGACTTATAGATTTAATTCGAATGTAGAATTTTACACCCAATCCAAAACATGCCTTATTGAGTACTCTATGATATACTGTAAATTACCTTTAGCAGGTCATCTGGTCCTTTAATACCAAGATTATCTGACGCATCACCATATTGATTGTGAGTTATAGAAATTGTAGAAGTACAAGTCACTCGTGTCAAAAGCGAAGCTAGGCAAAATTGTTGAATTTAACCAATAGACGAAAATATTTCACAAATAGAACCGTGTTTGGAAAAAAAATATTCAACTGCTTTTTTGTGTGGCTTCTGATAATCAAATGTCACGCCGCAATGTGTGCTGTCTTTGCTTTAGGCGCTACACAATGCAGTGTGTCGTTTATGGCTTAGACGTCGAACACCATACAACATTGTATCGAACGTCACACAATATAGTATGACGTTTAAGTCAAAGATGCTAAAAAAAGTCATACAAATAAAAAAAAACGGAGATGTTTATTTTGTGAATTAGTTGTTCTTTTGGATCGAAAATTTTCATTTTGCCGCGAAGCTAGATGCTCCTCCTGCTTTGGAATATTATCTGCTCCTGGCGGCGGAGGAGAGATCCAGATGCAGCAAGCCCAAGCGGTGCTACACGCCACGTCATTTATGACAACCTGACATCAAAATTGGACATGTGCACAAGACCCACATCGCACGCACTCCGAGATCGCAGGGAAGACAATCGTGACCATGGATACAGAGGCGAGAGGGAGATGAAACGAGACCTCGGCGGGAGGGTGACCGTCGAGCAGGGCAACCGTTTGCTCTCGCTGCTCGCTGCCGGTGGCCATGGCCCGCACGTGGTGCATTCGGTGGCTGAAGACTACTCTGCTCCAATCCAATGGCTGGTCTGCCCAACGTCTTAAAGAGCATTTCTAGTGGATTCCATATACGTGATTAAGTTCGTAAAAAAAGTGCGTCTCATAATTTTGAGGGTACGGTAAAGCTACGCTCAAAATCTTTATTTTTAAAGATTGAAAGACCGATTCTAGGGAGCCGTATATCGGTCAAACCTCGTCGGAGCAAACATCGTTGCGGATTGTCGGAATCTGTGTTAAACTTATCGAAATTCATCACCGCACACCGCAAAGGATCGTTGAACGTCGCAATCGGTCGCTGCCGGTTTGAATTGGACGAACGCAACCTCATCATGGCCTCCCATGACCTCAGCCTGGCCGCCGAAATCCTCCCAGCGTGGCAGGCAAAAGGGCACGGCTCGCCCGACGCGGCTGACAACACAGCAAGTCGCTAACGACGAAGGCGCCGAGGCATGGCCGGCGGGCGACAAGGCGTGGCCGGCATGGTGATGGGGCGTGACCGACGGGGACGGGTCGCGGCCGACGGGGTTGGACACGGGCGGCGTGGCTGGCAAAGCCGGCTGAAGGAAGGGACGGAGCAAGGAGCTCTTTACCAGAATTTTATAATTTATTTTACTCTTTCTATTCGGGCATAGTTAAATAGATCCTTAAAATGCATTTTTCGATCCGTATTCTAATTTTACAGTTTGAGTTTTACAGGGTTTGCTACAGATGCTCTAAGAGCAATTCCGAAAAACTAGTTTTTAGCGCGCGTTGATCCGAGTTAGATGCTCCAACTATCGCGTAAACATCGTGCACGCTATACCTTCTACATCGCGTTGATGAAAATGGCAGCACGCGTGCTGTATTTGCTTTGCCCATTCCGTGCGCTTAGCAGTGACGACCCGCACGTGATTTTCTTCACCCGCCAAATCTGACCACCACGCATTGACACCGTCACCCGGATACTTCTCCATTTGCCCTGATGACCCGTCGACGCTTCCTTCGCTCATCCCCGCGCGTCGCCGCTGCTTCCTTCACCTCCTCTGCTCGCGGCCGTCACTCGAGTGTATCATCCTATCCAACAATGAATTTAATTATTAAGTAATGTAATATTTTATTTTATTTACATGCTTCTTCCGTTCAAAATTACTTGTTGCATAAATTGATAAAAATGAATAAATCAAAAATTAAAATGAATCTAGATACATTCATTTTTATGACAAGTATTTTCAAACGAAGATAATATGATATAACATACTTGGAATATGAAAAAACTATAAACAGAAACAAACGAATGGAGCAATGCAGCCTCTCCTGACTAGCCCGGCTCGCTGTGAGCTTCCTGAGGCCTTGGTCGATTCATTCAGATTCAAAGGAGTTTAAAGGGGATTATGACAGATTAAATCCATTATAAATCAAATTTCACCTCAATTCCTTTCAATCCCCTCATAAAAGGGATTAGCCGAACAAGCCCTGAGCTAAGACTTTCTTCCATCTTGTTACAGGAGAGACAAAGACACACCCGTATGGTGGTGTCCGCAGGCTCGTGCGTTTTTGAGAACGACTAATTAAAGAATACTTCTTTGGAAGAGGATCCAACATATTCCATTTATTCTTAAATATACCTTTTAAAGATTTTATTAAAAAACTACGTACAAAGCAAAATAAATAAATCTACACTTTAAAATATGTCTTTATACATCTGTATGTTGTTATATTAAAATATCTAAAATGTTTTATATTTAAAAATGAAAGGAATACATTTTAAGAGCAACTTCAATTGGGTGATCCATTTCATCCTCCGCCGTCCGTTTGGATCGGTACTAACACAAAAGTCGGCCCGACGCGTCGATCCAAACGAACGCACGTCCGCTTGGCGTCAGCCTGGCGATCCATTTCCGGCCCAATTTTGAGCCGAATTTGCGTCGGCGTGGATACGACACGGACGCGCGCGTGCCTACTCCTCTTCCCGGGCTCGCCAGTCGGTGGCATCCACCACGATTTCCCCCAAAAAACCTCCCGTCTGTGCGCGCTCCCGCCCCACGCCTGCCATGGACGACGTCCTCGACCTCGACGCTGTTGCCGGCCTCGCCTCCCTCGCCTCGTCCGGCAAAGGCAAGCCTCGCGCGCCCCGAAAGGCCGCCACGCCGAAGCCGAAGAAGGCGCTGACGCCCGAACAGAGGGCAAATGAGTCGGCCAAGAGGAAGGACTGGAGGCACGCGGTGGACGCGGGGGATGAAGCCATCGCGGCGGCGGTGGCCCCCGGTGTTGGAAATATGCCCTAGAGGCAATAATAAAATGGTTATTATCATATTTCCTTGTTCATGATAATCGTCTATTGTTCATGTTATAATTGTGTTAACAGGAAACAGTAATACATGTGTGAATAAATAGATCACAATGTGTCCCTAGCAAGCCTCTAGTTGGCTAGCTCGTTAGTCAATAGATGATCATGGTTTCCTGGTCATGGGCATTAAATGTCATTGATAACGGGATCACATCATTGAGAGAATGAGGTGATGGACAAGACCCAATCCTAAGCGTAGCACTAGATCATATTGTTTGTATGCTAAAGTTTTTCTAATGTCAAGTGTCTTTTCCTTCGACCGTGAGATTGTGCAACTCCCGGATACCGTAGGAGTGCTTTGGATGTATCAAACGTCACAACGTAACTGGGTGACTATAAAGGTGCACTACGGGTACCTCTGAAAGTGTCTGTTGGGTTGGTACGAATCGAGATCGGGATTTGTCACTCCGTGTGACGGAGAGGTATCTCTGGGCCCACTCGATAGAACATCATCATGAGCTCAATGTGACTAAAGGAGTTAGTCACACGATGACGTGCTACGGAACGAGTAAAGAGACTTACCGGTAATGAGATTGAACAAGGTATAGATATACCGACGATCGAATCTCGGGCAAGTTCTATACCAACAGACAAAGGGAATTGTATACGGGATTGATTCAATCCTTGACATCGTGGTTCATCCGATGAGATCATCGTGGAGCAAGTGGGAGCCACCATGGGTATCCAGACCCCGCTGATGGTTATTGGCCAGAGAGGTGTCTCGGTCATGTCTACCCGTCTCCCGAACCCGTAGGGTCTACACACTTAAGGTTCGATGACGCTAGGGTTATAGGGAATTGTTATACGAGGTTATCGAAAGTTGTTCAGAGTCCTGGATGAGATCTCGGACGTCACGAGGAGCTCCGAAATGGTCCGGAGGTAAAGATTGATATATAGGACGGATGGTTTCGGACACCGGAAGTGTTTCGGGCGTCACCGGTAACGTATCGGGACCACCGGAGGTGGCCCCGGGGGTCCACCGAAAGGGGGCAACGACCCCGGGAGGCTAGATGGGCCAAATGCGGGAGGGAACCAGCCCCTAGGTGGGCTGTTGCGCCCCCCACACTCAGCCCAAGGCGCAGGAGGTGGAGAGGGGGGGGAACCCTAGGCGTTGGTGGGCCTAAGGCCCACCTAGGGGTGCGCCACCCCTCCCCCTTGCCCTGGCCGCCGCACCTCCCATCTGGGGGGGCTACCGCACCACCTAGGGTGGGAACCCTAGGGGTGGCACCCCCTCCCCTCCACCTCTATATAGTGGGCACTTTTGGGCTTTTGGAGACACAGTTTTCCCTCTCCCTCGGCGCAACCCTGCTCTTCTTTCTCCTCCTCTGTGCCGGTGCTTGGCGAAGCCCTGCCGGGAGACCTCGTCTCTCCATCGACACCATGCCGTCGTGCTGCTGGAGATCTTCCCCAACCTCTCCCTCCTCCTTGCTGGATCAAGGTGCGGGAGACGTCACCGGGCTGCACGTGTGTTGAACGTGGAGGTGCCGTAGTTCGGCACTAGATCGGAATCGCACCGCGATCTGAATCGCCGCGTGTACGACTCCATCAACCGCGTTCTAGTAACGCTTCCGCTTAGCGATCTTCAAAGGTATGAAGATGCACTCACCCCTCTCTCGTTGCTGGTCTCTCCATAGGAAGATCTGAATATGCGTAGGAAATTTTTTGAATTTATGCTACGTTACCCAACAGTGGCATCCGAGCCAGGTTTTCTATGCGTAGATTCTATGCACGAGTAGAACACAAAAGGTTGTGGGCGATGATTTGTCAATTGCTTGCCGCTACTATTCTTATTCTTTTCCGGCGGTATTGTGGGATGAAGCGGCCCGGACCGACTTTACACGTACGCTTACGTGAGACTGGTTCCACCGACAGACATGCACACCGTGCATAAAGGTGGCTAGCGGGTGTCTGTCTCTCCTACTCTAGTCGGATTGGATTTGATGAAAAGGGTCCTTATGAAGGGTAAATAGCTTTGGCATATCATCGTTGTGGCTGTCACGTAGGTAAGAAGGCGTTCTTGCTAGAAACCCAAATCAGCCACTTAAAACTTGCAACAACAATTAGAGGACGTCTAACTTGTTTTTGCAGGGTTTGACATGTGATGTGATATGGCCAAAGTTGTGATGTTGCATGTATGATGTATGAGATGACCATGTTATTGTAATAGGTTTCACGACTTGCATGTCGATGAGTATGACAACCGGCAGGAGCCATAGGAGTTGTCTTAATTTATTGTATGAGATGCAACGCCATGTGCTTACTACTTTTACTTCATTGCTAACGGTTAGCTATAGTAGTAGTGATAGTAGTAGTTGGCCTGACGACTTCACGGAGACACGTTGATGGAGATCATGGTGTCACGCCGGTGACGATGATGATCATGCGATGCCTGAAGATGGAGATCAAAAGAGCAAAGATGATAATGGCCATATCATGTCACTATATGATTGCATTGTGATGTTTATCATGTTTTTCATCTTATTGCTTAGAACGACGGTAGCATAATAAGATGATCCCTCTTAAAATTTCGAGAACATATTCCCCTAAGTGTGCACCGTTGCGAAGGATCGTTGTCTCGAAGCACCACGTGATGATCGGGTGTGATAGATTCTAACGTTCGCATACAACGGGTGTAAGCCAGATTTACACACGCGAAACACCTAGGTTGACTCGACGAGCTTAGCATGTACAGACATGACCTCGAATACAAGAGACCGAAAGGTCGAACATGAGTCGTATGGTTTAATACGATCAGCATGAAGTTACTCACCATGGTGACTAGTCCATCTCACGTGATGATCGGACACGGGTTAGTCAACATGGATCATGTATCACTTAGATGACTAGAGGGATGTCGATTTAAGTGGGAGTTCATACTTAATTTGATTAAATGAACTTAATTGTTATGAACTTAGTCTAAAAGTTGTCTTTATAAATATTGTAGATGGCCAACGTCAACCACAATTTCAACGCATTCCTAGAGAAAAACAAGCTGAAAGATGATGGTAGCAACTATGCGGACTGGGTTCGCAACTTGAAGCTCATCCTTGAAGCAGCTAAAAAGGCTTGTGTCCTTGATGCGCCGCTAGGTGACCCTCCCGCTCCCACAGCAGCCCAGGACATTCTGTACATTTGGCAAACGCGGAGTGATGACTACTCTCTGGTTAGGTGTGGCATGTTATACAGTTTGGAAACGGGGCTCCAAAGGCGTTTTGAGCAACATGGTGCATATGAGATGTTCCAAGAGCTGAAGCTAGTTTTTCAAGCTCATGCCTGTGTCGAGAGATATGAAGTCTCCGACAAGTTCTTTAGCTGTAAAATGGAGGAGAACAGTTCTCTCAGTGAACACATACTCAAAATGTCTGGGTTACACGGTCGTCTGACTTCACTTGGAGTCAAACTTCCGGATGATGCTATAATTGACAGAATCCTCCAATCTCTCCCACCAACCTACAAAGGTTTTGTGCTGAACTACAACATGCAAGGGGTGGAGAAGACCATTCCCGAGTTGTACTCGATGCTCAAGTCCGCAGAAGTAGAAATCAAGAAAGAGCATCAAGTGTTGATGGTCAACAAGACCACTAGTTTCAAGAAGGGCAAGGATAAGAAGAACTTCAAGAAAGACGGCAAAGCCGTTGCCGTGCCCGGTAAGCCAGATGTCGGGAAGAAGAAAAAGAATGGACCCAAGCCTGAGACTGAGTGCTTCTATTGCAAGGGAAAGGGTCACTGGAAGCGGAACTGCCCCAAATACCTAGCGGACAAGAAGGCCGGCAACGTTAAAGGTATATGTGATATACATGTTATTGATGTGTACCTTACCAGCGCTCGTAGTAGCTCCTGGGTATTTGATACCGGTGTTGTTGCTCACGTTTGCAACTCAAAGCAGGACCTGCGGAATAAGCGGAGACTGGCCAAGGACGAGGTGATGATGCGCGTCGGGAATGGCTCCAAGGTCAATGTGATCGTCGTCGACACGCTACCTCTACATCTACCGTCGGGATAAGTTTTAAACCTTAATAATTGTTATTTAGTACCAGCTTTGAGCATGAATATTATATCAGGGTCTTGCTTAATGCGAGACGGCTACTCATTTAAGTCAGAGAATAATGGTTGTTCTATTTATATGAGTGATATGTTTTATGGTCATGCTCCGCCGGTGAATGGTTTATTCTTGATGAATCTCAATCGTGATGTTACACATATTCATAGTGTGAGTACCAAAAGATGTAAAGTTGATAATGATAGTCCCACATACTTGTGGCACTACCGCCTTGGTCATATTGGTGTTAAGCACATGAAGAAGCTCCATACTGATGGACTATTAGAGTCTCTTGACTTTGAATCATTTGACACATGCGAACCGTGCCTCATGGGCAAGATGACTAAGACTCCATTCTCAGGAATAATGGAGAGAGCAACCGACTTATTAGAAATAATACATACTGATGTGTGTGGTCCAATGAACGTTGAAGCTCACGGTGGCTATCGTTATGTTCTTACTCTGACCGATGATTTGAGTAGGTATGGGTATATCTACTTGATGAAGCACAAATCTGAGACGTTTGAAAAGTTCAAGGAATTTCAGAGTGAGGTCGAGAATCAACGTGATAGAAAAATTAAGTGTCTACGATCTGATTGTGGAGGAGAATATTTGAGTCACGAGTTTGGCACGCACCTAAGGAAGTGTGGAATCGTTTCACAACTGACGCCCCCTGGCACACCGCAACGCAACGGAGTGTCTGAACATCGTAATCGCACTTAATTAGATATGGTACGATCTATGATGTCTCTTACCGATTTACCGCTGTCATTTTGGGGATACGCATTAGAAACTGCATCATTCACTTTAAATAGGGCACCGTCTAAATCCGTTGAGATGACACCGTATGAACTATGGTTTGGCAAGAAACCTAAGTTGTCGTTTCTTAAAGTTTGGGGCTGCGATGCCTATGTGAAGAAACTTCAACCAGAAAAGCTCGAACCCAAATCGGAGAAATGCGTATTCATAGGATACTCTAAGGAAACTATTGGGTATACCTTCTATCTTAGATCCGAAGGTAAAACCTTTGTTGCCAAGAACAGATCTGTCTAGAGAAAGAGTTTCTCTCGAAAGAAGTAAGTGGGAGGAGGTACAACTTGATGAGGTAATTACACCCCCTCTCGAACAGGATAGTAGCGCAGCGCGGGAAGTTGTTCCTGTGGCGCCTACACCAACTGAAGAGGAAGTTAATGATAATGATCATGAAGTTTCGGATCAAGTTACTACTGAACCTCGAAGGTCCACAAGGGTACGCTCCGCACCAGAGTGGTACGGCAACCCTGTAATGGAAATCATGTTGTTAGACAAGGGTGAACCTTCGAACTATGAAGAAGCGATGGCGGGCACGGATTCCAACAAATGGCTTGAAGCTATGAAATCCGAGATAGGATCCATGTATGAGAACAAAGTATGGACTTTGGTGGACTTGCCCGATGACCGGCGAGCCATAGAAAATAAATGAATCTTCAAGAAGAAGACTGATGCAAACGGTAATGTAACCGTTTATAAAGCTCGACTAGTCGCAAAGGGTTTTCGACAAATTCAAGGGATTGACTACGAAGAGACTTTCTCTCCCGTAGCGAAGCTGAAATCAGTCCGAATCATGTTAGCAATTGCTGCCTTTTATGATTATGAAATTTGGCAAATGAACGTCAAAACAGTGTTCCTTAACGGGAACCTTAAGGAAGAGTTGTATATGATGCAACCAGAAGGTTTTGTCGACCCTAAGGGTGCTAACAAAGTGTGCAAGCTCCAGCGCTCCATCTATGGGCTGGTGCAAGCATCTCGGAGTTGGAACATTCGATTTAATGAGGTGATTAAAGCGTTTGGGTTCATACAGGTTTATGAAGAAGCCTGTCTGTACAAGAAAGTGAGTGGGAGCTCTGTAGCTTTCCTCATACTGTATGTGGATGACATATTATTGATGGGGAATAATATAGAGATGTTGGAGAGTATAAAGGCCTATTTGAACAAGAGTTTTTCAATGAAGGACCTTGGAGAAGCTACATACATATTAGGCATCAAGATCTATAGAGATAGATCGAGACGCCTCATAGGTCTTTCGCAAAGTACATACCTTGACAAGATATTGAAGAAGTTCAATATGGAAAACTCAAAGAAAGGGTTCTTGCCAGTTTTGCAAGGTATGAGATTGAGTAAGACTCAATCGCCGACCACAGCAGCAGATAAAGAGAAGATGAGTTATGTCCCGTACGCTTCAGCCGTAGGCTCTCTTATGTATGCCATGCTGTGTATCAGACCTGATATAAACCTTGCCATAAGTTTGGTAGGTGTTAGAGCATATATCTCCATATGTGGTTTTGGTAATTGATGACAATTCCTATGGACTAATGGTTGCCTTAAGTTACATTTATAGGATTTGTCCATAGACACTTCTTGAAGTCCATCTGTTGGGTTCAAGGAGTTTATATGATGACCAAGATGGTATTCAAGGTATTATCCAAAGAATGGTCATAGAGACACATGGTTGATCAAGATCTCAGACAAAGAGTAAATCAAGATGATCAACACACAAAGCGTACAAGATGTACGGAGAGGGATCAAGTGATCCCATGGTATGGTAAGCATTGTCCATTACGTGTTTGTGTACTAACCCATGGTCTTCGTGAGAGTTCTATGTGGGGGTTAGGTGTGTTTCCATGGGCTTGCGTCAAAGGAAAGATCTCATACAACCCATGAAGTATGACGTCAAGTTGTGATCGTCATCAAGATTGCGATGTGCAAGTTCAAGTGGATCAGCATGAAGATATCATGCTTGAAGCTTGCCATCCATTGTGGTGGCAATGGACTTGTGAAGATATGCTGAAGAGTGGCTCACCCATAGTGAGTATGGGGGAGCAATCAACTAGTCTTCATCAAGCCAACGCAATCAAGAAAGGTGGTCCATCTTGAGGAAGCCAAGATCATCATCATCTAGCTCAAGAGGACGAGGTGCAAGGTATAGGTTTGCCCTTGATAGGTTTTCTGTTTAGGATAGATTGTTGTACTATCAAGGGGGGCTCTCAAGTGAGTAGCTTGATCGTATCGTTTGTTCAGAGCTCAAACCATTTGAATCCTTGCATCATACTTCTTGGTTCTTGTTTGGTGTTTCTCTTTGTGAGTTTTAGAGCTTATGGTCATCTTCGTGACAAGCTCGAGTTCATCGAAAACGGAGTCCATATGCATCTACTATGATGTTTTCGACATTGGAGTTTTTGCCGGTTCTTCATTCATAGAGGACTCACATCTCTATATCATTGACATTTTCATATCCGCATGGTCTTAAGATTGCCAACAAGCTTGGGTTGGATAGCTCTTGTCGTCCTGAATCCAACAAGCTTGGGTTTGCTCGATTCGGAGCTCGTATGCGAAAGTTATGGTTGTTTCATCAGCGAGCGGTAGTACCGCTCGACCTAGCGGTAGTACCGCTGGACCTAGCGGTAGTACCACTAGTGCTGGCGGTAGTACCGCTGTCCCAGCGGTAGTACCGCCCCTAGCCAGCGGTAGTACCACTCCAAGTTTTTAGTACCGTCATCTTTGCGGTTGTACTGCGTCGGACATTTTTGCGAAGACTTTCTTGGCGGTGGTTGGCCCGGTAGTATCTTTGAGCTACCATGGGCTTAGCGGTAGTACCGCTGCAGCCAGCGGTAGTACCGCCGGAGGGTCAGCGGTAGTACCGCTGCAGCCAGCGGTAGTACCGCCGGAGGGTCAGCGGTAGTACCGCTGGGCTCGGGCTGTAAGTGGGGGTAACGGTCTGATTCCTTCCCCCACTATATAAAGGGGGTCTTCTTCCCCCTTGGCCTGATCTATCCGTTGAGCTCTTGTTCTACCTCCATTGTTGACATTCTTAGAGCTTGCTTACTCTCAATCCCTCCAATGATTCTTGCTTGTTCTTGAGGGAAAAGAGAGAGGAGATCTAGATCCACATCTCCACCAATCACTTTCTCCTCTATGTGAGGGGAACCCCTTGGATCTAGATCTTGGAGTTCTTTGTGAGCTCCTTGTTCTTCCTCTCATATTTCTCCATAGCTTTCGTTGTTGTGGAGGGATTTGAGTGTGAGGGACTTGACCACTTCGTGTGTTCTTGCCATTGCATTGGTTGCATCGGTTTGAGTTCTCCATGGTGATACGTGGAAGTGAAGTTTGAGAAGCTTATTACCGTTGGTACTTAGTACCCTAGATATTGTTCTTCATGGATGCTTTGGCGTCCTAGAAGCTTGGTGGTGTCTCGGAGCTCAATCATTGTGGTATGAAGCTCCGGGCAAGCGTCGGGGTCTCCAATTAGGTTGTGGAGATTGCCCCGAGCAATTTGTACGGGTACCGGTAACTGCCCCCAAGGGTTGCCACGTGTACGGGTTCGGTGACCGCCCCCAAGGTTTGCCATTTTTACGGGTTCGGTGACCGCCCTCAAGGGTCCCATAGTGGAATCACGGCATCTTGCATTGTGCGAGGGCGTGAGGAGATTATGGTGGCCTTAGTGGCATCTTGGGGAGCATTGTGCCTCCACACCGCTCCAACGGAGATTAGCATCTGCAAGGGTGTGAACTTCGGGATACATCATCGTCTCCCCGTGCCTCGGTTATCTCTTACCCGAATCCTTTACTCATGCACTTTACTTTGTGATAGACATATTGTTTATTGTAATATATCTTGCCATCACTTAGTTGTTTATCTTGCTTAGCATAAGTTGTTGGTGCACATAGGTGAGCCTAGTTGTTTGAGGTTTTGTGCTTGACATATTAAACGTTAGTTTTATTCCGCATTTGTTCAAGCCTAAACCTTAATTATTTTAAAGCGCTTATTCACCCCCCTCTAGGCGACATCCACGTCCTTTCAGTAGGGAGGTACCAAAGTGATCCCGGTATGGAACACTGGACATCGGTCAAGAATATCCTTAAGTACTTGAAAAGGACTAAGGAAATGTTTCTTGTTTATGGAGGTGACGAAGAGCTCGTCGTAAAGGGTTAAGTCGACGCTAGCTTTGACACAGATCCGGATGACTCTAAGTCACAGACCGGATACATATATGTTTTGAATGGTGGAGCAGTGAGCTGGTGCAGCAGCAAACAAGAAGTCGTGGTAGCATCTACATGTGAAGCGGAGTACATAGCTGCTTCAGAAGCGGCTCATGAAGGAATTTGGATGAAGGAGTCATCACCGACCTTGGAGTGGTTCCAAGCGCGTCGGGTCCAATGACACTCTTCTGTGATAACACTAGGGCCATTGCCATAGCCAAGGAGCCTAGGTTTCACCGGAAGACGAAGCACATCAAACGCCGCTACAACTCCATCCAGGACCATATCCAGAGTGGAGTAATAGAGATTTGTAAAGTACACGCGGATTTGAATGTTGCAGACCCGTTGACTAAACCTCTTCCACGAGCAAAACATGATCAACACCATAATGCTATGGGTGTTCGATACATCACAATGTAACTAGATTATTGACTCTAGTGCAAGTGGGAGACTGTTGGAAATATGCCCTAGAGGCAATAATAAAATGGTTATTATCATATTTCCGTGTTCATGATAATCGTCTATTGTTCATGCTATAATTGTGTTAACAGGAAACAGTAATACATGTGTGAATAAATAGATCACAATGTGTCCCTAGCAAGCCTCTAGTTGGCTAGCTCGTTAGTCAATAGATGATCATGGTTTCCTCGTCATGGGCATTAGATGTCATTGATAACGGTATCACATCATTGGGAGAATGATGTGATGGACAAGACCCAATCCTAAGCGTAGCACTAGATCGTATTGTTCGTATGCTAAAGCTTTTCTAATGTCAAGTGTCTTTTCCTTCGACCATGAGATTGTGCAACTCCCGGATACCGTAGAAGTTCTTTGGGTGTATCAAATGTCACAACGTAACTGGGTAACTATAAAGGTGCACTATGGTTACCTCTGAAAGTGTCTGTTGGGTTGGTACGAATCAAGATCGGGATTTGTCACTCCGTGTGACGGAGAGGTATCTCTGGGCCCACTCGGTAGAACATCATCATGAGCTCAATGTGACTAAAGGAGTTAGTTACACGATGACATGCTACGGAACGAGTAAAGAGACATACCGGTAACAAGATTGAACAAGGTATAGGTATACCGACGATCGAATCTCGGGCAAGTTCTATACCGACAGACAAAGGGAATTGTATACGGGATTGATTGAATCCTTGACATCGTGGTTCATCCGATGATATCATCGTGGAGCAAGTGGGAGCCACCATGGGTATCCAGACCCCGCTGATGGTTATTAGCCAGAGAGGTGTCTCGATCATGTCTACCTGTCTCCCGAACCCGTAGGGTCTACACACTTAGTTTCGATGACGCTAGGGTTATAGGGAATTGTTATACGAGGTTATCGAAAGTTGATCGGAGTCCCGGATGATATCCCGGACGTCACGAGGAGCTCCGGAGGTAAAGATTGATATATAGGACGGATATTTTCGGACACCGGTAACGTACCGGGACCACCGGAGGTGGCCTCGAGGGTCCATCGGAAGGGGGCAACGACCCCGGGAGGCTAGATGGGCCAAGTGCGGGAGGGAACCAGCCCCTAGGTGGGCTGGTGCGCCCCCCACACTCAGCCCAAGGCGTAGGAGGTGGAGAGGGGGGAACCCTAGGCGCTGGTGGGCCTAAGGCCCACCTAGGGGTGCGCCACCCCTCCCCCTTGCCCTGGCCGCCGCACCTCCCATCTGGGGGGGGGGGGGGCTACCGCACCACCTAGGGTGGGAACCCTAGGGGTGGCACCCCCGTCCCCTCCTCCTATATATAGTGGGCACTTTTGGGCTTTTGGAGACACAGTTTTCCCTCTCCCTCGGCGCAACCCTGCTCTTCTTTCTCCTCCTCTCTACCGGTGCTTGGCGAAGCCCTGCCGGGAGACCTCGTCTCTCCATCGACACCACGCCGTCGTGCTGCTGGAGATCTTCCCCAACCTCTCCCTCCTCCTTGTTGGATCAAGGTGCGGGAGACGTCACCGGGCTGCACGTGTGTTGAACGCGGAGGTGCCGTAGTTCGGCACTAGATCGGAAACACACCGCGATCTGAATCGCCGTGAGTACGACTCCATCAACCGCGTTCTAGGAACGCTTCCGCGTAGCGATCTTCAAAGGTATGAAGATGCACTCACCCCTCTCTCGTTGCTGGTCTCTCCATAGGAAGATCTGAATATGCGTAGGATTTTTTTTGAATTTATGCTACGTTACCCAACACCCGCCGCCGCGCAGCAGCAGGTCACCAACGTCCGCGTCGCGGCGGCAACGAGGGAAGCGAAGGACTCAAGGGAGGAGAAGCGCCGACAAGAAAGAGAAGAGAAAAATGAACGCCTTCTTGGAGATCCAAAGGAGGAGGCTTGACATGGAGGCGGAGAAGCAAGCACGGATGCTTGACATGGAGGCAGAGAAGCAATTCAAAATGCTAGAGATCGAGGCCGCCAACGCCAAGAGCAAGGCCAAAGAAGTGGCTCTCGCGAGCATGATGACCGGGGGGAGATCATGAAGGTGTATCTCAACACCGTGTCGCCAAGGAAGAGGTCGTGGTTCGAGAAGATGCAGGCCGACATGTCCAAATTCGACGACGAGCGCCATCTTTTTTGAATGCCGACGAGTGTGCTGACATGACCACGGGGGACCGTGATGACGTGATCGAACTGAAGGCACATCCTTTTTATGTGTTGACATGTGTGCCGGCCAGCTAGCGAATGCACGAGTATAAACTGTGATGTTATTTTTTAAAGTCTGGAATTGTATGCCGACGCTGACAGTGCCGACAGGACACATGGCAGCTGGTATGATCGGCCGTGTGCTACTTGGTGGACCAGCTGCCGCCACGTGTTTCAGAATATAATCGGCTTGCTCTACGTTTTTCTTGAGAAGCCAGCGGCAAGGCTTTTGCTGCGGACAGGCGCACCGTCTTGGGACATGCCACGAAGGTCATGGTGAGTACGTCTTTTTCTCTTTTCTACACGTATTTCTATTTTATTATGCTCGGTTTGTCCTATTTGTCTTTTTAGATTTACTATCAAAAATAACCGTGCGTTGTAACGAAAGAAAAACTATTAGGTTATGCAGGTGTGACAGATATAAAAAGTCTGAATTCAATGCAATAATGGCATAAGAATTTTTAAAATGTTACTTCACAAAGTATATCTGAGTGATGTCATAATGAGATAAGGCACTTTTAAAATGTAATTTTAAGAACTAAAAATATGATGCTCATCGCGGCTTGATTTGTTGAGGCGTCACAAAAAAAATATTTTTTAGCTGAGCAAACTACAAAACACGGAAACCTTTTTTTATCCGACGCGAGGGACTAAATAAAATCATAAAACGACCTCTAGAGGTTTCCTAATAAAACCTTTATGTAAGCGACAGTTAGTTTTGTTCATTATTAACATATGTGTTTTAATTTTTACAAACATTTTCTAAAAGTTGATAGACATGTTTTCTAAATTCCTGAATATGCTTTGAATATCGGATCATTTTAAAAAATCATGAACATTTTTTACTTCATGACAATTTATATGAAATCATGATTTGTTGTATAATATGTGAGCAATTTTTGAACTCATGAACGTTTTATGACTTGTTGAATATTTTGTAAATACACAAACAATTTATCGTTTTTCTAATTTTTCAAACTGACAACTTTTAATTTTTTTTGTTCTTTTCAAATATGGAATTAATTTAGAGAAGAAAAAACTAAAACATGAATAAAAAGTAAAAAAAAATTACTAAACAGGATGCCCTGAGCTGCACATGGGCCGGTCCATGAAAAAAATGGGAAAAAGTGGTGCGCCAGGGATCGAACCCAGGTCTCTGGGTTGAAGGATCGCACCTCTGACCATCGCGCTAGTCCTGTGTTACTGGTATATCTATATATCAGTACTTTATAAACACAACACAGGGCGTCGTTTTTTGAAATCCGAAAAGCGAATTGTTTTTATACTTACGGGTGGCATTGGTGGGTAATTTTTATCACCTTTAAGGGTAATTTTAATGACGGACGACCAGAAACCGAATTTGCTTTATTATTACTAGGACACATGCCCGTGCGTTGCAACGGGAGAAAAAACTTTTCACATCCTTAGCTCATGTCTCATGGAGTCCTTCATTACGGCACCATAAAAAAAGAAAAAACACTTGTTTTCATAATTCCATTTATTATTTATATATAGATGTACACACATCATAAGGGATATCTATAAATAACACTACAATTATCCATCAAGTTTGCTAAGGTGGGTTGCATGAGATTATGGTTGTTGAAGAGAATATTGGTCTAGAAATAATCCATATGCTGACATCAGCTAAATTGCAACTTAGCCGTTATCATATCAAAAGTAGATTTAATTACACGTTAGCTAAAACACATGATGAGCTATTCTAAGAGGTAATGAAATAGTTGTGATAAACTGTCGAGCTTTCCGACGCCGATCATGAATGTTTGAGGAAACTGCTCATGCTGGCGGCGATGTTGGAAAACCTTATGGACCGGACCTCAAGGTTTACAATATCATCTCCCTCTCCTATTTCGCTCGATGTGTTTGTGGTCCCTGTCTAGGCATCACCTTATTTTTCATGTTTCCTTGCTGATAAGATTGACATGTTGAGCACTTTATCTAATAAATTATCCAAATATGATCATATTAAAGGTAAGAAAACATAAAAAAGTATAAATGTACCTTTAAATGTAGGAAACCCTACAAAAGACATTCATGTGAGCATCTAGACAACTCCTGACACTTATACATATTTTCAATGCATATCTTCAGCATTGTAACTGCACACGGAAATAGGCAAAGTTTTAATTAAACTATTTATTCAATAGAAACATACAAACACGGTAGAATTGACGTTGTCTCAACATTATCTTGCCATGTGTACATACGTAGCAGGCACCGCTTATACGCACCTGAGCTGTCTTCTCGCAGCCGCGGACACACATGATAACATCGCCTTTTTCCGTCGTCACCTATGGATGCTCCATGCCACAGGCTCGTCGGCTTGCACGGTCCTCCTCTATTAACATCAAGGTTGGCTCCTTGATCATTTGAGTACATTCGTCCGCAGCCGGCGAATCAAATTGGCTGGTTCCCGTCGATAGCTGGCCGCTCCCACCACTTTTTCCGTGTTGTTCTTGTCGATATCGAGGTC
This sequence comes from Hordeum vulgare subsp. vulgare, assembly GCF_904849725.1. Taxonomy (NCBI): domain Eukaryota; kingdom Viridiplantae; phylum Streptophyta; class Magnoliopsida; order Poales; family Poaceae; genus Hordeum; species Hordeum vulgare. Next base: position 562,358,639 of record NC_058524.1, on the reverse strand, counting down.
GGCTCCTGATCATTCGTGTACATGATCCTCCCGACAATTTTTTCATGTTGTTCTTGTAGACATCGAGGTCGGTTCCTTGATCATTCGTGTACATGCTTCCACATGTGTGGACAATCGGCTCTTGCCTGGGTATTTTTAATCGGCCAAGTCTTGCATTGTCCCGGCGTAACACCGTATCTCTCGTGGAGACTTTGCTGCATCCATTCTTTTATCATATACCTAGAAATCATGAGCCAACTTCTGGATATGTGCAAGTTTTGAAGGTATTTAAATTGTTGTTATTACATGCAAGTAGTTGAGGTGGTACTATTTTAAAAGATAAAAATTTCTTTTAATAAAGAAATTCCAGCGTGCTAGCTCAACTGGAATAGTTCGGATGCACGGCAAACAGGAAATTTTGCAAAACATTGACACGTAGTTTTAGGTATTTTTACTCACTCCTGGAGTTATTAAATTCATGAAAATGTATCCAAATACTAAAACTGAACTCCAACTAAGGTTATTTTTTGCTAAAGAGAAATGATCACTATGAGTCAAACTCAACAAAATTGGATCCATTCCAAAGAGTGAGAATTAAGATTCTTGATCCCTCTCAATTATCTTTCAATTCGAGGGTCCAGAGAGGTGTTTTATAGTCATCTCCGAATATTTGCCATCTGAGAATATTTTCGATTTCATTTTTCTATGACTTGTCTTTATATATGGAAATTGGTTATTTACGATGTACGATGATCCCTGTTAAGCATCCATGACTGAATAGTTAAAGTGCCCCACTCATAATTGGTAAATTTGCGGATTCAAATCCTGCTGGATGCACACCAATGGGAACGTTCCATAAGTCTATTTGATCTAGCTCTCTACCCATGGAATTTCATCCATCATCCATACATAACGAATTGGTATGGTATAACATAAGAATAATAAGAACTCAAATTCTTATCGATACTGGAACTCAGAGCATAGGAGGGAAAGTCGATTTATGGATGGAATTAAATATGCAGTAGGATAGAAAGGGGTCCCAAGTCCCATTGGTAGAAAAGCTATACAAAGGTGCAAGGTGCAAGGTCTGGCATTATGTTTGCAAGATAACAGGAGAGCAAAACTATAACATGGGAAAAACAAAATGTTAATCAGCTAATAAGGTAGAATGCCATAGTTGATGTCAGACAGACAAAAAATATATTTTATTATTAGACTCACGAACTTCTGTGTACTATGGAGATATAAAGTCTGCAAAATAAATAGATTTTTCCATTGACGATCTGGATTTCCAATTTACTGCTTTCTTTTGTTCTATTTTGGATGAGAATAAGCATGCATCCAATTATTCTTTTGCTCTATCTTACAAATTCGACGCACATACCTTCCACCTGCAGCTCGTTCCTATCATCAGATGGAGCGACCAAATTATCAGCTGAATCTTTCTCCCCTTGTCCCATTTAACTGAGGTGGGAAATAAGTATCGTAAATAAACTGCACACAAGAGAAGGAAAAAGAAAATTAGGGCACAGTTCTTTACGTTGGAGCTTCTTCAGAAACGGCTTAAGCTTAGCTACCCCACAGATTCAGTGATGGAAAAAAGACCCTGAGAAACTGCAGTCTAGTTCATTTCGGCTTCTCTCCCCTCCGCGTACTTTATTTGTGAGTTCTCGGATGAAAAGTGTAATGCCAGATACCCTTGTACTGTAGTTGTCTAATGTTTAACTTCTTTGTAATCTTTTGCTATGTTTATTGTAGATGTGAACAACAAAACACCTTACGGAGGCACAACACATCAAGCATAGCAATAGAGGAGGCCAGATCCGGGCTGGCCATTTCGTCAAACACCTTAGATGCGTCACACCCGAGACGGCCAGCTCGGCCATAGGAGCTGACCAGCGAGCATGCAACGAAGCGATCAGCCGTAAGCCCGTGGCGGAGGCACTGCGCATGGAGGGACCTGGTGGCTGGTCCGGAGGCGGAGGCGGACCTGAGGAGGGAAGGGAATGTGTGGCCGTTGGGGCGCGCCCTGGGGGCGAGCATGGCCGAGAAAAGGCGGAGCGGGGCGCATAGCGGGGTGATTGTGGAAGCGGGGAGGCGGAGGTGGGCATGGATGAGGCAGTTGTAGGGGAAGGTGGCGGCGGCGTCGGAGGTGGAGAGCGCGCCGGAGGTGAGGAGGAGGGCATGGACCTGGAGGAGCCGGCGAGGGGCGGAGAAGTGCTTCTGGAAGAGGCGCTCGAGGACGCCGAAGGAGTACGGGGAGCCCGTCCACATATGCGTCGCGACGCTCGGCGGCGCCAGCGCCATCGGCGACGTACCGGCCTCCTACTCGGCGCCCATCGGATCCACCCCATCCCTGGACAGGTGGAGGACAGGGGCTTTTTTGAAAAAACGAAACGTTTTTTTCACTTAATGGAGGACCGCGGGTTGATTAGAAAGAATAGGGATGCGTTTTTGCAAAACTACCACGACGGATGATCAGAAACTGTATTTGCTTTACTATTAGGCCTTGTTTGGTACTAGTGTTTTTGAGGAGACTGGTGGGGATAATCCCCCAAGGGATTGGGTGAAACCCCAACCTTCACCCAAACCCTTCAAATCCTCATTTATCCCCAATACACTAGGTAGGGGTAGTGTATTGGGTATTGAGAAAAATGCACTATAATTTGGAGATTTGAGAGAAAATGTGGGAATGAAACATGTCAAATACACTAGAACCAAATGGTGTTATGAGATGTGTAGGGATTGAGGGGTTTGACCGGGATAATCCCCACAAATTTCCTAAAATACACTAGTATCAAATAAGGCCTTAGGGAGAGACGGAGAGATATATTCTTTCTCACGTGAAGCAACTTGTGCTTTCAGAAAAAATGAAAAACATACCTCTTCATATGTGAGAAGCACAAAAAGAGTTGTTGAGTTTCTTGAAATGGAAAAGGCATAATTATGCTTTTATGCTTCTTGTAGAAGCAGAATCGTATTTATTGAAGAAAAAAAGACTGCTTGTGTCTTCTGAAAAAGAATAAAAAACAGTTATGCTTTTACAAAATATGTGAAGAAAGCAGAACCATACTTTCAGTTTCAGATTTCTATATTTCATTTTTCGTAGGGTCCGTCTGCAGGCTTTCTCTCTTCTGCAGGCTCCGTCTTTATTATGAGCCGTCTTTATTATGAGCCGGCTTTCTCTCTTCTGCAGGCTCCGTCTGCAGGCTGCCTGGATAGGGCACTCGCAGTAACGCCGCCTCGAGGAATCTTTAGTAGTCTGTCTCGCGGCAGAATTGCAACAGTCTCTCTGTTTCTTAGAGCAACTTTATTACACCCCGTAAAATTTTTGGTGAGTATGCGGGTTCGACCTAATTTTTCAGTCAGAACAGAGCCTGCATACTCGTTCGATCCATAATTTTTTTCTACCGCAGCCCGCAAACCGCACGCCTTGAGCAGTATAAATTGCGGTTCCGCGACCATTTTGCAGGTCCAAACCCTATCCCTCCGCCGTCGCGAGCCACCCGATTCCTCTTCCCCCTCTCCACATTTCTCGCCGCTGGCGACCACCCGTCCCGCCTCCAGCCGCCATGTGGGGCCGAATGTGAAGCTCCGGACGTGGCTCCGGCAGCAGATCCGGCCGTGAGAGGGACCCGGAGCGCGAGCGACGCGTCCGGGCGGACGGCGCGAGGAAGCGCGGCGCCCGGAGGTGGACCAACCGCGGGATATCGCCGCCCGCGAGCTTCAACCGCCGCGAGACGGAGGAGTACGACCGCCATAGCGCATCCTTCTCCTCCACGAGATCTTCCTACGCCGGATCCTCCTCGTCCTCCGGCGCGGGCTTTCTCCCCGTGAAGAGGGAGTGGTCGGAGGAGCCGGAGGAGTTCGCATTCGTCCCGGTGAAGGAGGAGCCCGAGGAGTCTGCTCCGCTCGGCCGCCGCGGAGTGGTCGGGTCCGAGGACTACGTCGCGGACTTCGACGTCGTTGCTGCCGCCATCGCCGAGCAGAACGTGCGCGAGGAGGCGGAGCGCCGGCGCCACGCCGAGGAACTCGAAGCCCTCCAGTGGCAGCAGACGGTCGCCGCCAACGAGAAGGCTGAGGAGTGGCGCCGCATCCGCGCGTAGCAGGCGGCGAAGTACGTCGAACTGTGCAGCTCCGGCGAGGAGGATTGAGCATCCGGCTCTTCCACGACGTCGTCCATTTGCCGCGAACTCGCCGTCGTTAGATCCGACCCCTCTATTACTAGTTTAACGTAGTATGTAGTATAACTATGCTTGTAGTTTGTTGATCATGTGATGAACTATGTTTGTGCAATTTCTTCCGCGAAAGTGTTTTTTCAAATTATGCAGGTTTTGATACGGGTTCTGTTCGGCCGCGCATGTTTTCGACCCGCAAACGTGATCTTCGCGAAACCGCAAACGCGTTTTGCGGGTCGAATTTTTGCGGGGTCAGCTAAAGTTGCTCTTACGTACTTCTGTTTCGTTTGTTTTTTCTTTTATATTTTTGTACAGTTTTATTTATATCTTGAAATATTCTATAAATATTGTTATTGTTAATAAATTTCATTCTCTTGAAATCGTTTACTCTTTCTGATCATTTTTGGGGAATTACTAGAAATGTTATCTATTGCTGATTTTTTGAGGCATTTCTTCAAAAGGTTCACTATTGCTGATCTTTTTTCCAGGCATTTCTCTTTTGCTGTGCATTGTCTTGGGCAATTCATGCACCGTCCGCTGAAAAAAAAATCTCTGCCACGGTGAGCATTTGAAAAAAATAAAAAATCAGCAACCCTTCCTGTATTTGTACCTCCTGGCGCAGCTCCAGTACGCGATCAGATTTAGGCAACCAAGTCCGGCCATCATCCAGAAGAAGCGATCCAGATGACCTTCGTTCAGGTCGTCGGGGATCCACCCCGGTTTGTCGCCGGTCGCCGTCGCCCACTGCACGGCCGTCAGTAGGAAGGAGCTCAGGTAGCCACCGGCCGCTACCGCGAGGAGCCCGAGCGCCGTGCACACGGTCTTCATGGCGGCCGGCGCCTGGCTGTAGAAGAAGTCGAGCTGCCCAATGGTGGTGAGCAGCTGGCCCACGCCCACCAGCGCGTACTGCGGCGCCTGCCACAGCACGCTCGTCGAGTTTGGCGCCAGGGGCGCCGCCTTCGCCGCGCGGAGGCGCGCCGTCTCTAGAAGCGCCGCGGCGGCCATGGCGAGCACGGGCATGGCGAGGCCGGCACCGATCCTCTGCAGCTCCGAGATGCCCTTCTCTCTCCCGGTGAGCCTTCTTGCCGCCGGAACGAAGACCCGGTCGTAGAGAGGGACCAGGACGATGATGGTGATTATATCGAAGGTGGACATGGACGCGGGCGGGACGCGCACGGAGCCGACGATGGCGTCCATCGCCCTGCCTTGCTCCACGAATGTCGACGAGACCTGCACCGACACGGCATAGAAGAAGACGACGGTCGCCCAGAGCGGCAGCATCCGCACGAGAATCTTGAGCTCCTCGACCTGCGTCACGGCGCAGAGTCTCCACGGGCTGCTCCGCGCCGGCGCGGACGCCTCCTTGTCCGAAGCCACGACAATGGCGGCCTTGTCGAAGAATCTGATCAAGCAAGCAACAGATCCATCTTGAGTGGTGGTGAATTGGACCAAGCAAGCTGCAAGCAGCTACGAGGAATTGTACTGTAGTAACTGACCGGAGATCAGAGGTGTGTTCGATCCTCTGAGCACCCTTCATGGCGAGGTCGTCTTCCGGCATGTTGTAGAGCAGAGAGCTATCGGCCGGCAGCTCGACGCAGGACTTCCTCACGGCAGCAACCACGACCTGGCACACTCTGGTGAGCGGGCTGCCGCGAGTTCGTTGGAACCTGTACGTCCGTGACGCCGCGACCAGGCAAGAAAGCCCGACGGCCAGGACGACCGCCGGGACGGTGAGGCCCAGCGCCCAGCCGTAACGATCCTGCACCCACACGATGGCGGTGCCGGATATCAGCGACGCGCAGCTCATGTTGAACAGGTACCAGTTGAAGAAGGAGCCCTTGGTGGCGCGCTCCGACGGGTCGCCGTCGTCGAACTGGTCGGCGCCGAAGGACATGAGGCACGGCCGGAGTCCGCCCAACCCGACGGCAATCATGTAGAGGCCGAGAAACAAGATGAACTCCTGGACCGGCACGATGTTGGAGGAGGTGAGGCCTCTGAACGACACGCCCTTCTCGACGAGCAGCGGCAGGTACGCCGAGAACGCTGTCATGAGCATGCCCTGCCCAAAACAAAAACGGAGAGACCAAACTATTATAACCTTGCAGAATGTCATCTGAATTTTCTCAAATAGGAGCAGGCAGAATGTAGACTGCTGAGTGGTAGTTAATTGATGTGCTCCAGGAACCAGGAAGAAAATTTCTTAACTGCACCACCGGGACATGACATATAGATGCAGACTGTGGTGCAGACGGAGTGATATTATTAATTGCAGTGCAGAGTGGTTGGAGACGTACTGCGACGCCGATGAAGCAGGAGACGACCATGGTGCGGTACCTTCCGCAGTAGGAGTCGGCGACGACGGCGCCGCCGAGGGGCATGAGGAAGCAGGTGGCCTGCCAGGTGGACACGTTCCTCGCCGCGGCGACGTTGCTCTGGCCCAGGACGCCGGTGAGGTAGGTGACGAGGTTGTAGGAGATGCCGTAGAAGGCCAGGCAGTAGCAGAACTCGGTGCCTGCATGCACACCATCGTTCCAAGATCAAAACTGAATTAGTCATCACGCAAAGGATTTTATTATTGCTGCCAAGAACAGGTGACAAGAAACAAATTACCAAGAACCGCGCGGCATGCGCGCCATCCACCCGTGCGACTCCTCAGCGCCCGGTTGCCGTCGAAATCAAGGGACCCGTCGGCGGTGTACGCCTCCGCTGCCTGCGACGGCAAACCCCCACCAAAATTAACAGCGAACGTCATCCGTGTCATGGGTCACAACTCACAACAATTCTATTCAGGGAATGGGATCGAGAAAGCAATTGAGCAACAGAAACAAGGATTTACGACGAGCTGCGGAGGGGGGTGAGAATGAGACCTCGGCGAGCAGGGGCACCGTGTGCTCGCCGGCGGGGGCCATTGGCGAGAGCTTGGGAGCGCACGCCTCTCGCTCGTCCGATGCTTCAGCTTCACTTGGCGGTAGTGCAGCGGGTGGAGATTACTGTAATCTTGTAGCTGGTCTGACGGACACATCCTGAGGGCCACAGATGTGGGAGTAGCTAGGCCGCCTTAGCCTATGCGCCAGTGATTCAGCTGCTCTTCGAAAGCATTTTTCTGGTTACTCTGAGGGCGACAGGAACCGAACATGTGAAATGCGGACGGGGCAACCGCCAAAGCGACAACGAGAAGCATCAGGGCCGCAAATCGCAAATGAAACGATGATGGAAGAATATTATCCCGCGACTGTGCCTACCTATCTTTTCGTAGCGACGGAGCACCATGTTCGGTCCATGTTAATCCCTTTCTCCTCTTCTCGGATGACCCCCGTGTTTTTCTGGAACTGAGGTGGCTGAGAAATAGTAAGGTCTCAGTCACCTGACATCAGACCACGTATTAAACCTGTTTTCCCTAAGCCGGTCTGTTTTTTTTTCTTTGGTTTTTCAGTTGTGGCCTAGACGCCTAATGCTCTAGCTTCCTTTCCTTTGTATTTTTTTATTCTTTTCTACTGGGTTTGTGTGACACAGCCACGCACGGGTCAGCCGTAAGCAGTTGAATCTCATGTCTAGATAGATGAATATACCAATATGTTTTTGAATGTATGTGTCTTTAAAAAGGAGGAAAGTTCAAAAAAAACGTAGTTAACTCCTAAACACAACATTAACAAAGATTGATTTGGTTTGAACTATTGTATTTATTAAGATGAGACATAACAAATACCATACTTGCATAGTTAAGAAAAACACAGATATTATCAAAGAAAAAGGGAAAAGGCAAAACTACATGCCTCTGTTATGCCGCATACTATGTGTAATGAATGTATTTTTTAGAAAACTCATTTGGTGTGTTTGTTCAATGATTTTCTTTTAAATAGTAGACATGCAACCGCCCGACAATCCCCCATCTCCCACGAGTTGCAATCGTGTTGGGGGCGTGTAGTTGCACTCGGGTTACAAAGCTTGCAAATGCAAGTCTAGAGGTGGACATATAGCTGGTCGACAACCTAACCAAAAATGTACAGTTGCGACCCCGATTGGGAAACATGCCGTTGCGGCCTTCCCTTTAAAAACATACAGTTGCGACCCTGACTTAAAAAATATGCAGTTGCGGACTCCCTTTAAAAACACTCAATTGCGACCTTCCCTTAAAAATTTGCGGTCGCAACCCTAGTTGAAACTCGTAGTTGCGTCCCCATTTAAATTTTTTGCAGTTGTGACCCCCGTTGAAAAAGTGTAGTTGCGGCATTCCCTTTGAAAACATGCAGTTACAGCCCCCCTTTAAAAACATGCAATTGCGACCTTCCCTTAAAAAATTAGCGATCGCGATCCTAGTTGAAACTCGTAGTTGTGTCCCCATTTAAAAAACTTGCAGTTGTGACCCCCATTGAAAAAGTGTAGTTGCGGCCTTCCCTTTAAAAACATGCAGTTGCGCCCTGACTTGAAAAATATGCAATTGCGGCCTCCCTTTAGAAACATGCAACTGAGACCTTATCTTAAAAAAATTTCAGTCGCGACCCTAGTTGAAACTCGTAGTTGCGTCCCCATTTAAAAAACTTGCAGTTGTGACCCTCATTAAAAAAGTGTAGTTGCGGCCTTCCCTTTGAAAACATGCAGTTGCGACCCTGACTTGAAAAATATGCAGTTGCGGCCTCCCTTTAAAAACATGCAACTGCGACCTTATCTTAAAAAAAATTCAGTCGTGACCCTAGTTGAAACTCGTAGTTGCGTCCCCGTTTAAAAAACTTGCAGTTGTGACCCTCATTAAAAAAGTGTAGTTGCGGCCTTCCCTTTAAAAACATGCACTTGCGACCCTAATTTGAAAATATGCAATTGCGGCCTTTCTTTAAAAACATGCAACCGCGACCTTTCCTTAAAAATTTGCAGTTGCGACCCTAGTTGAAACTCATAGTTGCGTCCCCATTTAAATAACTTGCAGTCGTGACCCTCATTAAAAAAGTGTAGTTGCGGCCTTCCCTTTAAAAACATGCACTTGCGACCCTGATTTGAAAATATGCAATTGCGGCCTTCCTTTAAAAACATGCAACCGCGACCTTTCCTTAAAAATTTGCAGTTACGACCCTAGTTGAAACTCGTAGTTGCGTCCCCATTTAAATAACTTGCAGTTGTGACCCCCATTGAAAAAGTGTAGTTGCGGCCTTCCCTTTAAAAACATGCAGTTGCGACCCTTACTTGAAAAATATGCATTTGCGGCCTCTCTTTAATAACATGCAATTGCGACCTTTCCTTAAAACTTGCAGTCGCGACCCTATTTGAAACTCGTAATTGCATCCACATTTAAAAAACTTGTAGTTGTGACCCCATTGAAAAATTATAGTTGTGGTCTTCCCTTGAAAAGCGTGCAGTTGGACCTTCCCTTAAAATATTATTGTTGTGACCCCATTTGAAACTGGTAGGTGCATCCCCATTTGAATATCTTGCAGTAACGACCCTCCTTAAAAATGTCTAGTCACAACCTCTCTTTGAAACGGTGCAGTTGCGACCTTCTCTTATAAACTTGCAGTTGCGCCCCATTTAAGATTGGTAGTTGCGTCCCTATTTGAAAAACTTATGGTTGCGACCCCCTTAAAAACATACATTTGTGACTCCTTTTTGAAAAATTCCAGTTGCGAATCCATTATAAAAACTTATAATTACAACCCTTGAAAAAGCAAGCAGCTTTGATCCCGTTTTAGAAACTTTCTGTTGTGATTTCATTTTACCCTTGAAAAAGTGTAGTTGCGCCCCCCCTTGAAAAAGTGCAATTGCAACCTCCCTTCAAAAACATGAAGTTGGGACCCCATTTCAAACTTGTAGATGTAGCTCGTTTGGAAAACTTGCAGTTCTGACCCCCCCCCCCCTTGAAAACATAAAGTTACGACTAGCATTTAAACACATGGACCATTGCTATAAACTTGCAATTGTGACCTAACTAAAAAAATTACTTTCAACCCTGTTTGAAAATTTTGCAGTTGTGCCTCCGCTTCAAAAGGTATAGTGGCGACAAGCATCTGAGTTGCGACCCTTACTAAAAACTTGTAACTGCGACCCCATTTAGAAAAAATAGTTGCGACCTGTTTAAAAAAAAATTGTAGCTATGCCTTGCCTTGAAAACGTGTCGTTGCGACAAGCATTTGAACACATGCAATTGCGACCATCACTAAATATTTGGAATTGCGATCCCATTTGAATTTTTAGTTTTTGTCCCGTTTAAAAATATATCGTTGCCTGAGTTGCAATCCTCAGTAAGAGAAAATATTTCAACTGAAAAAAAGGCTTGGCATTTCATTTCATTAACATAAAAGGAAAAAAACACAATATAATATTAAAGAAAAACAAGGAAGAAAAAATATTTAAAAAGCTGAAATTAGAAAACAAAAAATATAAAAAATAAGGCAACAGTCAATACAAAACACTGAGAAAAAAACAAAGGACAAAAGGCCAATATGACCCGATACACATACACAAGGTAGCATCGCTACCCCAAAGAAAAAAAAACTAGACAGCGTCGCTACCTTTTTCTTTCTTCCATCATTGACAGGAGGACGTGATGGGCCGCAACAGGCGAACAACAATATAACAAAAGAAAAAAAACGGGCTGAGGGCAACTTGGCTTGGACACTACACGAATCGCTACGTTGCTTTTGATCCAACGATAATGCATGTGAATGAGACCATAAGTATTAGCAAACCCGTTTTCTTAAAACTTTCTATCTATTCATTTTTAATCATGATAACAAAACAAACACCATAAATAGTAAATTACATCCAGCAATAGGTAAAGAGACATGCGAAGAGCACGGAAAAGGAGGTCGGGGCAAAACACTAGTCGAAGCTCAGTGCCGGAGCTAGGGAATAATTCAAGGGGGGCCAAATAACAACAATCTTTTTAATTTATGGTCTAATTTTTTTCTGCAATAAACATGGAGCAGCTTGGGGGGGGGGGGGGGGGGGGGCAGCGGCCCCCTCAACATTGCACATAGCTCCGCCGCTATCGGAGCACTCGGTTCACGTTGGCTCATACCTGTGTTATTTCATCGTATGTAGTTGTGTTGGCTGCTCATGGGATATTCAGGCTGAAGTGTACCAACGGTATGGAATGGCAGAAGAGATCCCACGTCTCGTGACGGCAGGCGCGCCAGGTGACGCGTGACGCCTGCCGCCACGGGCAGGGACGGCTGGGCCCTGCGTCGTGCCAGCAAGCATGCATGAGCCCAGGCAAGCATGCGTGAGGTGGCTGGCCGCCTCGAGTGGTGGCGGCAGGTCACACCTGCGCGGCCGGCCGCCTCGCCTGGTGGCGGCAGGGCCCAGCCGCCTCGGCCCGTGGCGGCAGGCGTCACGTGTCACCTGGTGCGTCTGCCGCCACGAGAGGTGGGGGTCTCTTCTACCATTCCATATCACATGTGGTTTTTTTTGACAATACCATTCGGTTAGTGGTCTTTTTAGACAAAAATTCCCCACCCGCGTCCATGTCCACCTTCAACGTGCTCACCATCGTCGTCCTGATCCCGCTCTACGACCGGGCGTTCGTGCCGGCGGCCTGGCGGCTCACCGGGAGGGAGAACGGGATCTCGGGGCTGCAGAGACGGCACGCCTCCGCGCGGCAAAGGCATCGCCGTTGGCGCCAAAGGCGACAAGCGTGCTGTGGCAGGCACCGCAGTACGCGCTGGAGGGCGTTGGCCAGGTGCTCACCACCATCGGGCAGTTCAGCTTTTTCTACAGCCAGGCGCCGCCCGGCATGAAGACAGTATGCACCGCGCTCGGGCTCCTCTCGATAGCAGCCGGGGAGTACCTGAGCTCATTCCTGCTGACGGCCGTGCAGTGGGCGACGCGCCGGGGTGGATCCCCGACGACCTGGACGAGGGGCACCTGGATGGCTTCTTCTGGATGATGGCCGGACTGGGCTGCCTCAATCTGATGGCTTTTGTGAGCTGCGCCAGGAGGTATAAATCAAGGAAGGCTTAATGCCAAAGACGTTGCAGCAATTTCGTCGATAATCGTTAGCCATGTTCGCCAATATGAAGCAACTTTATGTATACAACGATTCGCATTCGTAAAGAAGATGGAAATTGGATCATCAACTTGATGTGGCGGCAATTTTGGCTAGGGTTTCCGCCTCCAGAGCCACTCGAAATTGGATAACACTACCTTTTGGGAACGAGTAATCACTTACAAATTTACATTCAAGAAACTCGAATAGCTACAAGAGGAAACTATGAAAACTACATAGCGGCCATGGTAATCCATGGTGACGAATAAGCATTGCATTGTACAGGACCTAACCTAAACAGTAGACAGCAAGTTTCGATCCGCCGTGCATGGATTAGTTCAGTTCTACTCCCTCCGTTCCTAAATATAAGACCTTTTAAAGATTGCTCTATAAACTACATACGGATGTATATAGACATATTTTAGAGTGTACATTCACTCATTTTGCTCCGTATGTAGCCTCCTAATGAAATCTCTAAAAGGTCTTATATTTTGGAACGGAGGGAGTAGTATCAAACTATTCCCACTACTTAAGCCAAAGAGATTAGTTTCAACCAGGCCCATGCATGTGTTGTGTTAACGAACATCAGGGCATTTCACCATCTCCCGTTTCATTAACAACATCCAGATTTATAGTCAGCAACCATCACTACCAAGATAAAGACAGCAGAAGCTAAAGCATCATTCATCTATTTAGAAAGAACACATACTGACATGCATCGGGAGTACTGATAGACCAATTAACAGTAGCACCACTGACCTCAACACTTCAAGCTAATCATGCTAGACCCAAGAACACTGCCCAAAACGATCGCTTGTACGAGATGTTGCAAAAGAACACTGACCAATCCAACGGACATTAAGCTTGGATGATGAAACATGTTGGTGCTTTAAACTTCACCAGCAAAAAGGGTCACGAGAAAAATCTGCTCCGGTTTTGAAGCACCATGGTCTGCCTCCTTCAGGATCTGCACTCCCATACGCCATGATCCCACAGCCTTGAGTACTGCCCCATGTCAGAGAAGTCAGATTCCCGGCTATGGAGCGCCCTTTCGCCCTTGAAATCGAAGATAAATCAGGATTGGGGAAGATGAACACCGCATGCCTCAGCACCCTTGCGTTCTGCAAGAAGTACTTGACAAAAGCGATCTCACCTTCCTCCCCTCTGAATTCACGGATAGTCATAATCTCGATGCGCAACATAATGCTCACGATAGGGCCAACCTCATCCCAAAACTTAAGCTCGAGCTTGCCAGTGGGTTCATCACATCTTTCACACTGCAAATTGGTTATGTCAGTGAACAGTTCAACTCCTGATGGATTATGCATTGTAGCAGCAACAGTAAAAAGATGATGCATAATAACTGAAAAAATGGTAGCGCTGCTAGTAACATGCTATAGCTGATAATTAGGAATGGATGTATTTAGATGTATTTTAGTTGTATATACATTCATTTCTATGCATATTTGTGACAAGTAATTCCGGACAAAGGGAGTAGCATATTTAAAGGACGGCACTATTTTGCAGTGGCACGCTGTTTTTTTTATTGTGTAGTATAATTCTAGGAGCCTATAGTATGTGGTGATGAAGATGAGTACCCTGATATGCAGACTCGACACATTAGGAAAGCACTTCAGGAAAGTGGGCACCATCTTGGCATCCTCGTGGACTCCAAAACGCACATTCAGGCTCAGCTTAGTCACGCTAGTGAACATAGTGCTTGCACTTGGCTTAACCCCATACTGGAATGGAATTTGTCCAATTCAACAAAGAAAGATCAGACATTGAATTGAACATCCTTGCCAACTGAACAAATGGAAAATTTAGGTAGGTGATCTACCATGATGATGGTGCCGCCGGCCTCAAAGGCGTGCTTTCCTGGCTCCAGGTACCCGAACGCTTTCAGGTTGGGGGCATTGGCAATGTTGATCCCGGTGCGTAGGCCACTCGCAGGGTTGAGAGATCCCCGAACCTTGTACAGGATGAGCCGCTTGAGGCGCGGGGTGTCCACCATGACGACGCTCTCCATGACGGAATCGCAGATCTGCACGCACCGGAGGCTCTGGCTGTCGAGGCGGAGACTCAGACCCTTCATGCTGCCTTGAATGTTGAGGATCTCCAGAACGGGGCTCCGGGCGACGACGGCTTCGACGTCCCCGTTCTCCAAGACGACGCTCAAGATGCCGAGCTCACGGAGGTTGGGGAAGGAGGCATCGCCGAGGGAGGCCACATCAGGGAACTTCCAGATGCCGACGTAGAGGCGGGTGAGGGTGGCGATGCGGAAGAGCGTGCCAGGGAGATGCACCTCGCGCGGGCAGGGGCGGTTGACGAGGACGAGCTCCTGGACGCCCTTGGCGGCCATGAGACGGAGCCAGCGCTTGAGCTTGGCGCGGCCCGAGTCCATGGGTGTGCAGACGAGGTGGACGCACCGGAACGGGCCGGGATGCGCGGCGAGGACACGCGACACCGCGGCGGTAACGGCCGGCGCGTCGGCGCGAGCCGGGGGGCAGTGGTCCAGGAGGTGGTTGTCGACGACCACGAGCGGCGCCGAGAGCCAGACCCGACGCCAGCGTGTGGCGAGCACGGCGGTGCGCGCGGCATCCTTGAAGGGGAGGCGGGAGACGATGTCGTGGAGGAGGGCGTCGGAGAGGCCGCTGATGTGGTCGACGCCGTGGTCGGGGGCGGCACGGCGGGCGGCGAGGCGGGCGATGTCGGAGACTGGCGGGTCGGGGAGGCAGGTGTAGATGTACGGAAGGTGCTGCTCCGCGTCCATGGCCGCCGGCTAGGGTTTCGGGCGGAGAGCGAGCGACGAGTGAGGAGCGAAGTGTGTGTGACTGATTGGCGGCGGTGGCGAGGAGATGTAGGGTTTGGTCGGTGGTGTTGTCTGCTTCGGGCGGGCCAAATGTTGGCAACTGGGTTCTCTTGGGCCCATCAACTAGTAGTATTTAATTAGCCTTATTTAATCTGATCCTAAAATAAAAGCTTTATTTATTCCGGGATCGACTGTTTAATTCACCTGATGACAGCATATTTGGCCAAAAAACTTGATTTTTTTTACAAAGGTAATATACACGAACATATCAATTACATCCGATCTCTATATCAACAAAATGTTTAAAAGCATTAAGAATACACACAATCAAAAAGAAAAATAAAAAGAAGAAAAGAAAGAAAAACAACCCCGTCACGGTGAACAATAACTAGTAGCAACAACATTCTAACCATCATCAAAGACAACACCCTAAATACAAAAAAGTTTCTTCAAAAGCAACATCTTCAATAAGAAAACAATGCACAAGCACTGTCGTTGCTCGATTGAAGATCTTCGGTTTTCACCCCGCAGAAACTCCTAATTCATCCAAAATAATGCCTTCAACAAGGTCATTGTCAGGTACAACCAATAAAGGCCAGAGCTTAGATTTTCACCCTGAGAATCGAGTACTCGAGGAGCACCACCAAAAATGCAGTCCTTCAGTGTTGTCGCCTCCGCTTGCCAAAGGTCGCTGAAAACCGAGCACCATACATCTGGCACACAATCTTCATCACATTCAATATTCCTTTTCACTCAAGCTTCAAGACCTCTAATCGTAGCCAGTGACTTTCCCCGCCACTATCAATGCCATGAGAAACTTGACGTAGACATGTCTTATGACACCAATAAAAAAAGCAAAACTTTGCGTCGAGTCCTCTTAAGGCCATGTTGGCTGAAAATACGATAGCACGCGATCGGAACCAATCTGATCTAGATATCCAAGGACAACTACGCCAATCCATATAGATTTCTGATATGAAAGACCAGAACTCGCCAGCAGCCAGATCTAAGAGTTCAACATCCAGCACATCAGGCAATGAGGTTAGTTTGCACCATTCATCACTTACATGCCTTATCAGGCAACCATCACCACCAAGATAAACCCATCAGATGGTAAAGCAGCATTCATCTACTTGAACAAAACACATGCATTGGGAGAGTACTGATTGTCTGATTCCTCATCAACAGTAGCACACCAGCACCACTACTAACTATACTAACCTCAACACTTCGCTGATGATGAATACGAACCAAAACGATACCTTGTACCATGTTGCAAACGATTAACACCAAGCGCGCACTCCCACATATACATTAAGCTTTGGACGATCAGATATGTTGGAGCTTTTTGACTTTACCACGAGAAAGGATCACGCGAAAACTCTGCCCCGGTCTTGAAGCACCATGGTCTGCCTCCTTCAGGATCTGAACTCCCATACACCATGAATACGCAGCCTTTAGTGGCCCACTTCAGAGAAGTCAGATAGCTTATTTTGGAGCATGCATAGTTCTTTGAAATTGAAGAGACGCTTGGATTGGGGAAGATGATCGCCGCATACTTCAGCGTCATCGCGTTCGTGAAGAAGTACTTTAGAAAAGCCATCTCGCCATCCCCCCCTCTGAATTCACGGATAGTCATCACCCCTATGCGCAACATGACACTCACGATGGGACCAACCTCCTCCCAGAACTTAGGTTCGAACTTGCCAGTGGGTTCATCACATTGTTCACACTGCAAATTGGTTAGATCAATGAACAGTTCAACTACTGATGGATTATGCATTGTAGCAGCAACAAAAGTGTAAAGATGTATAATGCTAGTAGGTGGTGATGAAGATCAGTACCCTGATATGCAGGCTCGATGCGTTGGGAAAGCATTTCAGGAAGGTGGCCACCATATTGGCATCATCGTGGGCTCCAAAACGAACATTCAGGCTCAGGATAGTCACGCTTGTAAACATAGTGCTTGCGGTTGGCTTCATCCCAGGCTAGAATGGAATGCAACAAATTCAGCAAAGAAAGATCAGACACTGAACTACACGTTACCACACGCCTTATCCGATAGAACAAATGGGAAAATTTAGGTACGTAGGTGATGCTGATGTACCATGATGATGGCGTCTCCGGCCTGAAGCACGTACTTTCTTGGCTCCAGGTACCCGAACACATCCAGCTTGGGGGCATTGCCAATTTTGATCCCGGTCCGCAGGACACTGGCAGGGTTGAGAGATCCCCGGACCTTGTACAGGATGAGCCGCTCGAGACGCGGGGTGTCCACCACAACAATGTTCTCTATCACGGAATCGCAGACCTGCACGCACCGGAGGCTCTGGCTGATGAGGTGGAGACCCAACCCCTTCACGCCCCCTTGAATGTTGAGGATCTCCAGAATGGGGCTCCTGGCGACGACGGCTTCGATGTCCCCGTTCTCCATGGCGACGCTGAAGATGCCGAGCTCGCGGAGGTTGGGGAAGGAGGCGTCGCCGAGGCAGGCCGCGTCTGGGAACTTCCAGACGCCGACGTAGAGGCGGGTGAGGGTGGCGATGCGGAAGAGCGTGCTGGGGAGAGGCACCTCGCGCGGGCAAGGGCGGTTAACGAGGACCAGCTCCTGGACGCCCTTGGCCGCGAGGAGACGGAGCCAGCGCTTGAGCTGGGCCTGGTACCCGTCCATGTGGCTGGAGACGAGGTAGACGCAGCGGAAGGGCCCAGGGTGCGCCGCGAGGGCACTCGACACCGCGGCGGTGACGGCCCGCGTGTCGGCGCGAGCCGGGGGCCAGTGGTCCAGGAGGTGGTTGTCGACGACCACGAGCGGGGCCGAGAGCCAGACCCGACGCCAGCGTGTGGCGAGCACGGCGGTGCGCGCGGCATCCTTGAAGGGGAGGCGGGAGACGATGTCGTGGAGGAGCGCGTCGGAGAGGCCGCTGATGTGGTCGACGCCGTGGTTGGGGGCGGCACGGCGGGTGGCGAGGCGGGCGGTGTGGTAGACTGGCGGGTCGGGGAGGCAGGTGTAGATGTACGGAAGGTGCTGCTCCGCGTCCATGGCCGGCGTCGGCGGGAGGAAGGCGGAGCACGAGGAGCCCGGCTAGGGTTTCGGGCGGAGAGGCGAGCGAGGAATGAGGAGTGCAGAGCACGAGGAGCCCGGCTAGGGTTTCGGGCGGAGAGGCGAGCGAGGAATGAGGAGTGAGGTGTGTGTGACCGACGAGTGGCGGCGCTGGTGGAGAGATTTGTAGGGTTTGGTCGGTGGTGCTGTCTGGTTTGGGTGGGCCAAATGTTGGAAACTGGTTGCTCTTGGGCCCGTCAACCAGTGTCCATTTCTGCAGATGAGTAACTCGAGGTAGTAATTACACGAGGTGGTAATTTCTGCAGATGAGTTGGTAATTAGAGTATCTAGTTTAATAAGCTTTATTTATTTGTACTCCCTCCGTTCCGATGCATAAGTCATTTTTGTAGAAAACTAAGGCCCTGTTTGAAACCACCCAGATTATATAATCTGGTTTTATAATCTATTGTATTTCCAAACAGGACAGTTTATATTGTAGATTTTATAAACTAGATGACCAGATTATTATAATCTCATAATCTGCTCTACCCCGGCTAAAATGAGATTATGGATTACAAATGACGTGTTACCCTTGTAAACTTCAAGAGAATTATGCAGTGCCACCGCCACTTTTCTATTTTTCCTTGTAAACAGAGGACAAACATGTCATTGTACAATTTAAAAGCTGGTTTACAGTTTATATAATCTGGCCTCCAAACATGCCCACCTGAATTATTTTTATAAACCAGATTATATAATCTATGTTCATAATCTAGATTATCATAATCTATTATGACTCCAAACAGGACCTAAATAATCCCAAAACACTTTAACATAAATAAAACAGTAAACCAATAAAAGACGTGGGATGTGTATTATTTTAAGAACTTAAGACTATCTAGCATAACATGAAGTGGCTACTCCCTTCGTCACATTTAGAAGGTATAGTTAAATTTACGTGTGTTTCCACAATAGACAAGGTTTAAGACGTCAACACAATTATTATTATTACTCCCTCCGTTCCTAAATATAAGACATTTTAGAGATTTCATTAAAAGACTACATACGGAGCAAAATGAATGAATCTACACTCTTAAATATGTTTATGTACATCCGTGTGTAGTTCATAGTGTAATCTTTAAAAGGTCTTATATTTAGGAACGGAGGAAGTAGTTAGTACTACTCCTGCATGAATGTCCCATGTTAATTTCTTAGCTCATTAGGCGCATGAGTATTATTGATGCTATTTTTGGCCCATCTCTCCGTCAATCGATATCTATCTAGGGTCTAGAGATCTTTCAAGCACGTCTTCTAAATAGTGACGGAGGGAGTAGTTCATTGCATTCAATTGTATTAATTAGCAAACGAATATTAAATTATCTCGTTTTCCTCTATGCCTTAGTCGCGGTGCACAATGTAAAATGACTTATAAACCGAAACAGAAGAATAAGGCGTTTTAGCTTAAAAAAATCTAAAAAAATTATATAAGTAAATAAGGATGTTATGTGCATGTGTGTAAAATTTTAAGCTGAAATCACTTAAAATGCGATATGAATAAAAAAGACAAATTCATAGACTAAGAGAATGAACAGTATCATGTGTTAAAAAGCCTTAGGTTTGTCTTTCTTGCACAACCTTTATTTCAACTTATTAGATAGATGGAATCACACTCTCTAGGATTTGAACCTACGACATCGGGTGTCCTGAAAATTTACACAGTTGTGCATTATACCTCAAATATATCTATAAATGTTTTCAGAATTGTTTGAAATGTAGAAATACAAATTTTGATGAATTTTGATTTTTTTTTTAAATCGGCCTCACAGGAGCATTGTGTTTCACTATTGAGTTCATTTGATGAAACGGGTGAGCAACATGATAGTCTCAGGTTTGTGTGTCTGATTACGATGGATAGAAAGTTGTGTTTAGTGGTAATGATGTGCAACTTGAATAAACAAGGTCGACCGTGGTTAGGGCAACCCTCAAACGGCCCGCTTAGAGCACAACCATAGTAAATATGACCCCCTAAACATCTGTAGATGCGCACGGTCAGTGATCGAACGTGTTTCTTATTTATCCGTTCGTGCAAACCACTCTTCATTTTCTTCCTTATATGTACGGCCGCCTGTACGTAATTGATAAAGCGGAAGAGAGAGAAAGAAAAAAATAAATTGAAAAGATGGCACAGATGGATTCGCGTCTTATGTGGCGAGGAGGAGGAGGTGGGGTCCCGTAGCCTCGTCGGGGGAAGTGATAAACAATCGGCTCATAACTGGTACGAAAAAGGGAAATATGATTGTTTAATTGAAACAAAGCATTGCGATAGTTCTCACGGATGCTGACACAATGTGATTTCTCGCTAGTGCTTTGAATGTTAAAGTGAAGAAATTCAATCAAGCGCGCGTAAACGACGAGATAACTATGACTCTCTTAAGGTAGCCAAATGCCTCCTCATCCAATTAGTGATGCGCATGAATGGATTAACGAGATTCCCACGGTCCCTGTCTACTATCCAGCGAAATCACAACCAAGGGAACGGGTTTGGTGGAATCAGCAGGGAAAGAAGATTTATGTTCTCGTTGAGCTCATCTTCAATTTGTAGCCCCCAAGGACCGGTACATCAGTATATGATGGGTCGGGTCTTCAATTTAGACCTTATGATCTGTTTAAACAATTGAACACTGTAACTCCCAAGTGTCGAGTTGCATGCTGCAACTTGGGACTTTTTCTGAAAATTTGTAGATCTTCAACTAAGTAGTGTAGACCCCATGTGTCGGGTGGTAAGCCTGCAGCGACTCGGGACTTATGTGTGCTTTTTCTTTGAAAAGAATAAAAACATATGATGTAGCCCCCAAGTATCGGGTCGTATGCCTACAGCGACTTGGGATTGGCAGTGCAATAATGCATTTCAAAAATTCTCTTGAATTGATATTAATCTTGCTTGAATGAATCCTTGACCGTGCTTTGCAATTCAACCTGGTAATTTAACTTTTGTATGAAATATCCTCGAATAATGCGTTTGTGCTTTAAATGAAATCTCTGCCCATGGTTGCGGTGCAACCCGACAATTGACTTCACAAGCTTGTTTTGCTTGGAATAGAAAACCATGAATCCTGGTTGTCATGCAACTTGGCCAATCATGTTGCTATAATTGTTATAACTTTAGAAATTTAGTCAAGAGACTCGTCCTTCCAAAAGATAAAGTCGACTCCTATTTGATCAACCCTGTCATATAGACTTGGTGTTGTCGATTGAAATCCCTAGCCGTGTTTGCTATGCAACCCGACAAATATATGTTTTGAGAAATATGTAGGTGTTGTAGTTTAATACAAAGCACAAGTTGAAAAAATCGAAGACCCGATCAATTAAATTAAATGACCTGGCAGTATATGTGACCTGACTGAATTTATACCCTGGGAAATTAGAAAAATATACATGCAAAGAATATGCATAGATAGACAGATATATATAGCAAAAATTTAATAAGTTGCATATTTTTAAGCCGGCTTTTGAGGCTCGTCATTAGACCGGCTTTCGAGGCTCAGGTCTTGCTTCAATGAAGCTGGAATGATAGCCTATCACTACTGGAATTTATAATTTTGTCATCTACCATGGCTGACGGCAAAGGGGGGAACCACGGATGGCAAAGGCTTTGTCGTCCATCAGCAGACGACAAAGTAGACGGCAAAAAAATCCGATGAAGAGGTTCTTTGCCGTCTGCTTTTGCCCAGCGGACGACAAAGAAACTTTGTCATGAGGGGCACACGGCAAATTAAATGGGACGTCAGATCCACCAACGGTCCCGTTAAGTGTTAACGGTAGGCCTCCCCTCTTTGCCGTCTGCCCTCCCCCCTTTGCCATGAGGGGGATGACGGCAAAGGGGGGAACCAGCCCCTCTCTCTCTCTCCCCTCTTTGCCGTCTGCCCTCCCCCCTTTGCCATGGGGGGGCTGACGGCAAAGGAGGGAACCAGCCCCTCCCTCTCCCCTCTTTGTCGTTTGCCCTCCTCCCTTTGCCATGAGGGGCTAACGGCAAAGGGGGGAACCAGCCCCTCTCTCTCCCCTTTTTGCCGTCTGCCCTCCCCCTTTGCCATGGGGGGGGGGGCTGACGGCAAAGGGGGAACCAACCCCTCTCTCTTCCCTCTTTGCCGTCTGCTCTCCACCCTTTGCCATGAGGGGGCAGACGGCAAAGGCTGAAAACAACCCCTTTTTATTTTATTTCTTATTATATTCAGCAATTTTCACAATAATCAGGATATATATATATATATATATATATGACAAAAATAAATTTGTTTTCGTACTCATAAGCATATTAAAATAAATTTCATCCATAGTACATACATATTATGCAAGTTGAATCCGTACCAAACCATATATTACACCAGTTTCATCCACATGCATACAAAGTTTCATCCACATGCATACAAAGTTTCATATATATCCATATACTACAATAGTTTCAATACAAGCTTCCGTGAAGCCATGGTACAAGAAATCATATTCAAGCATTCCATCAATATAATCCAAGCTTCCCGTGAAGTGAATGTAATCTATAAAATGACAAATAAGAAAGTTAGAAGAAGAATACTAAATGAAGAAGTATATATAGGTTATTTCGGAGAGAACTTAGCTAAGTATAGGCCATTTAATAGCTAAGTTAGGTGGAATATGTCATCTTGGAGCTACATAGCCTTATTATGTCATTTAGGAGAGAACTTAGCTAAGTATAGGTCATTCTAGAGCTAATTTGGATAAAATATGTCATTTTGGAGCCAACTATGATTATTAATCCATTTTAACCTTATTATGTCATTTTGGAGCTAAATTAGTCATTTTAATGAGCTAACCAAGGTTCTTATGATGTTTTTACCTAACAATGTTAATTATGTCATTTTGGAGGATAATTAGTTAAGTATGTCTTTGTTGGGGAAAATAACCTACGTAGAAGAATAAAGAGAAGAAGCAAGAAGAGAAGAAGCAAGAAGAGAAGAAGAAGGAGAAGAATAAGAAGAATAAGAATAAGGAGGAGGAGAAGGAGAAGGAAGAGGAGAAGAAGAAGAAAAGGAGAAGGACAAGAAGAAGGAGGAGAAGCAGGAGAAGGACTCCTTCTCCTTCTTCTCCTCCTTCTCCTTATCCTTCTCCTTCTTCTTCTATTCTTCTTCTTCTTCCTTCTTTTCATTTTTCCTCTTTCTTCTCCTCTTCTCCCCTTCTTCGGGCTAAATTAGTTAATTATGCCTTTTTGGAGCTAATTATGTCATTTTGAGGATAATTAGGTAAGTATAGGTCATGTTTTATTAAATAG
This sequence comes from Hordeum vulgare subsp. vulgare, assembly GCF_904849725.1. NCBI lineage: Eukaryota > Viridiplantae > Streptophyta > Magnoliopsida > Poales > Poaceae > Hordeum > Hordeum vulgare. The sequence goes on along the minus strand of NC_058524.1, from coordinate 562,335,356 downwards.
ACCATTTTGGAGCTAAGTAAGCTAATTATGTCATTTAGGTGGAAGCCTAGCTAACTATAGGTCATTTCGGAGCTACTTGAGTAAAATATGTCATTCCGGAGCAAACTATGCTTATTAAGCCATTTTGGATCTAGCTAAGCTAATTATAGTCCATTTAATACCTAAGTTAGGGGGAATAAGTCATCTTGGAGCTACGTAAGCCTTATTATGTCATTTACGAGAGAACTTAGCTAACTATAGGTCATTTTTTATTAAATAGGTCATTTTGGAGCTAACTAAGCTAAATATGTCATTTAGGTGGGAGCCTAGCTAACTATAGGTCGTTTCGGAGCTCACCTGGGTTAAATATGTCATTTAGGAGCTAACTATGCTTATTAAGCCATATTGGAGCTAAATTGGCTAATTATATCATTTAGGTGGAAGCCAAGGTAAGTATATAATATTCATGAGCTAACCAAGGTTCTTATGCCATTTTGAGCTTATTATTTCATTTTTAGCTAAATTGGTCATTTTAATGATCTAACCAAGGTTCTTATGATGTTTTCACCTAACTAAGCTAATTATGTCATTTTGTAGGATAATTAGCCAATTTACTCTTTGTTGGATCAGTCTAAGCTACGTAGAAGAAGAAAAAGAGAAGAAGCAAGAAGAGAAGAAGAAGTAAAAGAAGAAGGAGGAGGAGGAGGAGAAGGAGAAGGAAGAGGAGAAGAAGAAGAAAAGAAGAAGGACAATAAGAAGGAGAAGAAGGAGGAGAAGAAGGAGAAGGAGCTTCTCTCCTCCTCCTTCTTCTCCTTATACTTCCTCCTTCTCCTTCTCCTTCTTCTTCTCTTCTTCTTCTTCTCTTCTTCTTCTTCTTCTTCCTTCTTTTCATTTTTCCTCTTTCTTCTACTCTTGTCCCCTTCTTCGGGCTAAATTAGCTAATTATGCCTTTTTGGAACTAATTATGCCATTTTGAGGATAATTAGCTAAGTATAGGTCATGTTTTATTAAATAGACCATTTTGGAGCTAACTAAGCTAATTATGTCATTTAGGTGGAAGCCTAGCTAACTATAGGTCATTTCGGAGCTAACTTGGGTAAAATAGATCATTCCGGACCAAACTATGCTTATTAAGCCATTTTGGACCTAGCTAAGCTAATTATAGGCCATTTAATACCTAAGTTAAGGGGAATAGGTCATCTTGGAGCTACGTAAGCCTTATTATGTCATTTACGAGAGAACTTAGCTAACTATAGGTCATTATTTATTAAATAGGTCATTTTGGAGCTAACTAAGCTAATTATGCCATTTAGGTGGAAGCCTAGCTAACTATAGGCCGTTTCGGAGCTAACTTGGGTTAAATATGTCATTTAGGAGCTAACTATGCTTATTAAGCCATATTGGAGCTAAATTGGCTAATTATATCATTTAGGTGGAAGCCAAGCTAAGTATATAATATTCATGAGCTAACCAAGGTTCTTATGCAATTTTGAGCTTATTATTTATTTTTTAGCTAAATTTGACATTTTAATGAGCTAACCAAGGTTCTTATGATGTTTTCACCTAACTAAGCTAATTATGTCATTTTGTAGGATAATTAGCCAAATTAGTCTTTGTTGGATGAGTCTAAGCTACGTAGAAGAAGAGAAAGAGAAGTATCAAGAAGAGAAGCAGAAGTAAAAGAAGAAGGAGGAGGAGGAGAAGGAGGAGAAGGAGAAGGAAGAGGAGAAGAAGAAGAAAATAAGAAGGACAAGAAGAAGGAGAAGAAGGAGGAGAAGAAGGAGAAGGAGCTTCTCTCCTCCTTGTCCTTCTTCTCCTTCTTCTTACTCCTTCTCCTTCTCCTTCTTCTTCTCTTCTTCTTCTTCTCTTCTTCTTGTTCTTCCTTCTTTTTATTTTTCCTCTTTCTTCTCCTCTTGTCCCCTTCTTCGGGCTAAATTAGCTAATTATGCCTTTTTGGAGCTAATTATGTCATTTTGAGGATAATTAGCTAAGTATAGGTCATGTTTTATTAAATAGACCATTTTGGAGCTAACTAAGCTAATTATGTCATTTAGGTGGAAGCTTAGCTAATTATAGGTCATTTCGGAGCTAGCTTGGGTAAAATAGGTCATTCCGGAGCAAACTATGCTTATTAAGCCATTTGGGATCTAGCTAAGCTAATTATAGGCCATTTAATACCTAAGTTAGGGGGAATAGGTCATCTTGGAGCTACATAAGCCTTATTATGTCATTTACGAGAGAACTTAGCTAACTATAGGTCATTTTTTATTAAATAGGTCATTTTGGAGCTAACTAAGCTAATTATGTCATTTAGGTGGAAGCCTAGCTAACTATAGGTCGTTTCGGAGCTAACTTGGGTTAAGTATGTCATTTAGGAGCTAACTATGCTTATTAAGCCATATTGGAGCTAAATTGGCTAATTATATCATTTAGGTGGAAGCCAAGCTAAGTATATAATATTCACGAGCTAACCAAGGTTCTTATGCCATTTTGAGCTTATTATTTCATTTTTTAGCTAAATTGGTCATTTTAATGAGCTAACCAAGGTTCTTATGATGTTTTCACCTAACTAAGCTAATTATATCATTTGGTAGGATAATTAACCAATTTAGTCTCTCTTGGATGAGTCTAAGCTACGTAGAAGAAGAGAAAGAGAAGAAGCAAGAAGAGAAGAAGAAGTAAAAGAAGAAGGAGGAGGAGGAGGAGAATGAGAAGGAAAAGGAGAAGGAAGAGGAGAAGAAGAAGAAAAGAAGAAGGACAAGAAGAAGGACAAGAAGGACGAGAAGAAGGAGAAGGAAGAGGAGAATAAGAAGAAAAGAAGAAGGACAAGAAGAAGGAGAAGAAGGAGAAGAAGAAGGAGAAGGAGCTTCTCTCCTCCTTCTCCTTCTTCTTCCTCCTTCTCCTTCTCCTTTTTATCTTCTTCTTCTTCTCTTCTTCTTCTTCTTCCTTCTTTTCATTTTTCCTCTGTCTTCTCCTCTTGTCCCCTTCTTCGGGCTAAATTAGCTAATTATGTCATTTCAAGGTTAATTAGCTAAGTATAGGTCATGTTTTATTAAATAGACCATTTTGGAGCTAACTAAGCTAATTATGTCATTTAGGTGGAAGCCTAACTAACTATAGGTCATTTCGGAGCTAACTTGGGTAAAATATGTCATTCCGGGAGCAAACTATGCTTATTAAGCCATTTTGGATCTAGCTAAGCTAATTATAGGCCATTTAATACCTAAGTTAGGGGGAATAGGTCATCTTGGAGCTAAGTTAGCCTTATTATGTCATTTAGGAGAGAACTTAGCTAAGTATAGGTCATTTTGTATTAAATAGGTCATTTTTGAGTTCACTAAGCTAATTATGTCATTTAGGTGGAAGCCTAGCTAACTATATGTCGTTACGGAGCTAACTTGGGTTAAATATGTCATTTTGGAGGATAATTAGCTAAGAATGCCTTTTTGGAGCTAATTATGTTATTTCAAGGATAATTAGCTAAGGATAGGTCATGTTTTATTAAATAGACCATTTTGGAGCTAACTAAGCTAATTATGTCATTTAGGTGGAAGCCTTGCTAACTATATGTCATTTCGGAGCTAACTTGGGTAAAATATGTCATTCCGGAGCAAACTATGCTTATTAAGCCATTTTGGATCTAGCTAAGCTAATTATAGGCCATTTAATACCTAAGTTAGGGGGAATATGTCATCTTGGAGCTAAGTTAGCCTTATTATGTCATTTAGGAGAGAACTTAGCTAAGTATAGATCATTTTTTATTAAATAGGTCATTTTGGAGCTAACTAAGCTAATTATGTCATTTAGGTGGAAGCCTAGCTAACTATATGTCGTTTCGGAGCTAACTTGGGTTAAATATGTCATTTTGGAGGATAATTAGCTAAGTATATGTCATTTTGGAGCTAATTATGTCATTTCGAGGATAATTAGCTAAGTATATGTCAATTTTATTAAAACACTAGAAATAACATACCATTATCGTCATCACGACGGTGAAGCACGGTGGTTGTGGCTTGTTTCACCTGGAGAAGGCTGCCCTGGAGAAGGCTCCACTATAGAAGGGTCGTGCGATGCGTTTCGATAGATATTCTGCACCAAACATCGTTTGCAATGTGTCGTTAGCATGAGGACACTCTTAAGATCACTGCACTGAAATGAAACTCACCGTCCCCGCCATGTTAATGACTGGCATCGCCGCAGGGACTTGGCAGGTCTTCTCGCACATAGACTGTACATTTGGTTTCGACAAGTCAAACTTTTTAGTTATTAATGAAACGGACATTAAAATGCAAGATTTGAAATAATATGAAGAAGAAACTTACCATGAAGAGCTCGTATATGGCCCTGTTAGACGCATCATTCCGTGCCCTCTCCGCCTCCACCAATGCAGTCGTCCTCTCCTCCAGCTCCCTCATCTCCTTATCCTTCTCCGCCATAACCGCCTGCATTGCCTCTCTCTCTTTCAGAATAGCAGCCTGCAACACAACTCATTGTTAGCATTGTAGTCATATTGGTTCCAACGCACAACACAATGCGGAAAGATGGTTGAGTCCATTAAACTAACCTCGATGGCGAGCTCGATTGGCCGTGGATGAGGTGTTATCTCCGGACAGGAGCTCGTTGGCGTGCCTTTATCTGCCGGGGAGTGCTAGGACAACGTATAAGGCCGTCTCCAATGGCGATCGAGCCATGGGGCCTCCCGTTGCCAGCTATCATCACCAGCTCTGGATCAATAGGCCCCTCGCTCGGGTTAAAGTCCTCTCCTTTCCTCGCCTTCCCGTGATCTCTGTACTTCACGAGCTTGTGGTGGGAGGAGATGTTGGTGAAGTTTTCTGGATGCTCGAGGTCAGACTCACAGAATGCCTTGACCTTCTTGTACGAGGCAGTATGGGCCATCGCATATAGGTCGTACATCTGTGGCACCTCCTTTTTATTGTGACGCGCCTAAAAGAGAGAGAGAGAGAGAGTGGAAAATTGTATTAGTAAAGGGGTCAAGATAGCATTAAGAATGAATTGCATGAGGCATGAAGCAAACCACATACCCAGTTCTCGCCAAATTGGATTAAGTTGACGCCCCCTTGATGGTGTGGCACACCAACCATTTTGCCACGCCTCTCCTTGGCGTTGTTGTGGCTGGCCTTCCACGTTTCGGAGCACCACTAATCCACCAAGGCCTCCCAACAATCCATCTTATCCACACACCATCTCGGGGGCACCTAAGTTAATAAAGAGAAATTTGAGCGCGTAAGAACCAAATCAAGGAAACTAACTACAAAGCCTTAATAATATGTGATTACCTTCATGTAATGATCCTTCTCCATCTTAGAATCATGGCACTTCGCCTTGTCCTTCCTAATACGCCGCGTGGCATAGTAGTCTCGAACAGCCTGCACCCGAGCCTCGTTCCAAAAGTTTTGAAGTAGGCGGCGACATTCGGTTTCGATAACCTTTGTCGCGTCCTCCTCGTATCCCTCCTCACACCTATAGTAGGTCTTCAAACGAGACAACACCGATTAGTACAATAACTAGCTATGGTTGATCTATAATTGTGTGAAGGAGAAATTACCCAAAACTGTCGGATCACCATGTCGACCCTCGTGTGGCACAAAACACCGTCAATCTCCACCTCCGGCGGGGTTGGGGCACCCAAGTAGTGCTCCGAGGTCATTCCTACCTCTCGCTCACGACCGGGCAACGTAACAAACCCTCGGAAGTTTTGACGGCAAAGCACACCAAGGACGTTGTTGGGCTTGCGGACACCCTTGGCAACAATCCAACCCCTACGGTATGACAAATTAAAGCCAAAACATTAGATACTTGAGAAAACGTGAAGGCAAAAGGTTAAATAAGAGTAAATTAACTTACTTGTCCCCATTTGTCTTAATCGACCACCTCTGCTCGCGGGTCGCCGGCACGAGAGGGAGCCCCGAACTACCACGCTGGTAGACGGTAGCCCCCTCACCCAGCTCCTAGTCGCTAACATCATGGCCACTTGGCTCAACCTAGGTATCCCACTGGGTCTCTAGGGACATACCCTCATCCCTGCTTTGCTCCGTAGTCGCCTGGAACGAAGCCTCTAGGACACGAGTCTTGTGGGTCGAAGGCTCGTCGACCTGAGGCTCGTCGAGCCGAGGCTCGTCGACCTGAGGCTCGTCGACCCGAGGCTCGTGAACCGCAGACCGTGTAGCCTCCACCTCATACGAATCCACCCTAGAAGTCCTGTGCTCAGGTGAATCAGCTTGGGGTGGTGGCGAAGACCGTGTAGCCTCCACCTCAGAAGGCGTGGCAGCCACCGCCCTACCTCTCCTGCGGCCACGTGTACCTTTAGTACACCATAAATACCAACATGAGTAATAAAATGTATATAAATACCAATATGCATACAACATGAGTACAACATAAATACCAACATGAATACAACGTGTACCTTTAGTACCTCTCGGCTTCGCAGGGGGTCGACCTCCTTTCACGGGGGCGCTCCTTGCAGAGTAGAGAGCAACGCTCTCCGAAGAGGCGAGGCAGGAATGGAAGTACCCATCCCACCACCCGCCGACGAAGAAGGAGCCGCAGAGTGCTTTCGACCCTTTCCCACCATCTTTCAACACCTGTCATGACAAAGAGTAAATGAAATTAGTACAACATAAATACCAACATGAGTAATAAAATGTATATAATTTAAGTGTATCATCGTCATAAATACCAACATGACTAATACAAATTGAATACCTAACATGAACTCAAAATTTATATATAGTAATAGTTGAATGCCTGACATGAACTAATAACAATCGTGCTCGTCTATATATGCTTCGGGATCAATAAATGCATCATGATCATCACTATCGTCAATAAATGCATCATCATCATCACTATCAGGAAGAACATGTGAAAGGCCACCATTATGTAATCGGCCAAGAAGTGACAGGTCATCCGCAGTAGTAACCTCTTCTTCTTCCAGCTCTTCCTGTTCGGGCTCAGGGGTTAAGACGGATTCACTGTCACTGTCTACTTCAATGTTCTGGGGTGAAGTAGAGCGGTTCTTGAAACGTTTCTTGGACACACGTGTTTCTTGGAAGAATTCTCCTTCATATGTGTATGGGTTAATGTGAGGTTCGTAATCCTCTTCATTGAGGGTAGGTGGTCTAAAATGTGGTGGCACTTCATAAACGACATCCCAACCTTTGAGATTTGGATCAGTTTGGCAGGCCCACGGTAGATAGAAAACTTGTGTCGCCTGTTGAGCCGTAATATAGACATCGGGAACATCTAAGTGGGTGTTATGGTTGATTTCGACTAGTCCTATATGTTCATGAGTCCTTCTAGTCTCCCTCGGCTCAAACCAATAACATTTGAAGACTATGACGGTCGGTGGGTTTTCACCATAGAATAGAAGTTCATAAATTGCTTCAACTCTTCCATAATACTTGATGCCTCCTTCGCCGATAGCAGAGACAGAACAATTTGTAGTCTTTAGGTCGGGCATAGATAGATCTTTGCCAAAGGTACGAAAGTGGTACCCGTTGATGTTGTATTTGTCAAATGAACGGACCTTATAGTCAAAATCATTAGCGAGTTGTCTCAACTCGGCGTCCATAGACTCTGCATCAGCCTACAAGTTTAATATGAAAGAATGGATGCATTAGCCGCAAATTAGACCAAGAAATCAAATGGGCACTTAATGGTAATTAATTACCCTTTGTTTGAACCAAGAGATGAAACCGGGATAATCGCCTCCATGCTTTGCGAGAAGCTCATACTCTTCGATGGAATCCTTTTCGATGACCGCTCCATCCGAGAATTCAGCAACGTATCGACTATATCAAATATCCGAGAATAAGAGTAGTTCAAAGCAATTAGAAGTTGCGGAACAATAATTTAACGAGAACTTACTCAATGTATGGCCGCACTTCTGTTAGGTTGGTGAAGATATACAATGAAATGGTCCGCCATTCTTCGACATCCAACGATTTCCCTTTCGAAGCACCGGATGGTGCGAGCTTACCTTTGAATAGGCTGAGGTTGGATCGAACTTTTTTTGGATCGCCATCATTGTACCGAGGCTTCGGGTTATGCAAATGATGATTTTTGGCTTCGTAGTGTGCTGTCATGAAGTTTGCCGCCTCTTGAGTAATGAATGCCTCAGCCATCGATGCTTCAATTCTACGTTTATTTTTACACTTAGCTCGAAGCGTCTTCTGCATCCTCTCAGTTGAGTAGCACCATCGATTTTGAACGCCCCCCCCATTCTTGCCTCGGTCGGGAGATGCAAAATCAAATGTTGCATTGGATTAAAGAAGCCCGGTGGAAAGATCTTTTCTAATTTGCAGATCAACTCCGCCGCCAACTCTTCCATTTCATCTAGCACGCCAGGCGATAGTTCTTTCGCAGAAAGAGAACGGAAGAAATATCTCAGCTCTGCCAGTACTAGCCATTCATCCTCAGGGATAAAGCCACGCAACATCACCGGCATTACCCGCTCAATCCATATGTGCCAATCATGACTCTTTAGACCAAATATTTTCAATTTCTCAAGACTCGCTCCCCTCCTTAGATTCGCAGCATACCCATTGGGGAACATCAACCGCATTTTCACCCACAATAGCATTTCCCTCATAGTTGGCCTTTCAAGGTTGAACCATGCCTTTGGCTTCGCTATGCTTTGCTTTCCTTTCCGTTGTCGCAAGTTTTGCAACGGTCTATCACATAGAGCCTCCAGGTCGATTCTAGCCTTAGGATTGTCTTTTGACTTCCCCTCTATGCCGAACAATGTACCAAAAATGGTCTCCGCAATATTCTTTTCACTGTGCATCACGTCGATGTTGTGTGGGCAAAGGAGGTCTTTGAAGTAAGGCAGATCCCATAAGCATGACTTGTGAGTCCAGGCGTGTTCCGTATTATACCCTTTGAAGTATCCTGGACGCAAAGGATCACGCTCGAGAGCATTTAATTGATCAAGGGTATGTTGGCCTGTCAACGCAGCTGGTGCAGTGTTTTTGACAACTCTACTTTTGATGAAATTCTTCTTGTCTTTTCTGAACTTATGGTGAGGATCCAGGAATTGTCTATGCATGTCGAAGCAAGACAACTTGCGACCAGCCTGCAGCCAACGGAACTGAAGAGCTGCCTTGCATGTGGTGCACGAGAACCTTCCATGCACACACCAACCAGCGAATAGCGCAAACGCCGGATAATCATGCGTCGAGTACATGTACCACACATGCATTTTGAAATTTGTTTTGGTAGCCGTGTCGTAGGTCTTGATCCCATTATCCCAGGCTTCTTGCAACTCATCCTTAAGCGGCTGCATGTACACATTCATATTCTTCCCCGGATAGTTGGGCCCTGGAATTATCAACGTCAAGAAAATGTTCTTTCTTTCCATAATCTCTCCGGGTGGCAAATTGAGTGGAATGACAAATACAGGCCAACAACTGTATTGTGCTATCGTCATACCATACACATTGAACCCATCCGTGCTGATGGTAACTCTAGGTTGCCTTGGATCTTCCGATTTATCCTTATGTAATGCATCGAAGTGCCTCCACGCAAAACCATCTGAAGTGTGTACCAGCATCTCATTCCCATCCGCATCTAGTTCGGTTCTTTTGCCCAATTTGTTGTTGGAATTATGCCCTAGAGGCAATGATAAATATAGTTATTATTATAATTCCTGTATCAAGATAATCGTTTATTATCCATGCTATAATTGTATTGAATGAAGACTCGTTTACATGTGTGGATACATAGACAAAACACCGTCCCTAGCAAGCCTCTAGTTGGCTAGCCAGTTGATCAAAGATAGTCAGTGTCTTCTGATTATGAACAAGGTGTTGTTGCTTGATAACTGGATCACGTCATTAGGAGAATCACGTGATGGACTAGACCCAAACTAATAGACGTAGCATGTTGATCGTGTCATTTTGTTGCTACTGTTTTCTGCGTGTCAAGTATTTATTCCTATGACCATGAGATCATATAACTCACTGACACCGGAGGAATGCTTTGTGTGTATCAAACGTCGCAACGTAACTGGGTGACTATAAAGATGCTCTACAGGTATCTCCGAAGGTGTTAGTTGAGTTAGTATGGATCAAGACTGGGATTTGTCACTCCGTGTGAACGGAGAGGTATCTCGGGGCCCACTCGGTAATACAACATCACACACAAGCCTTGCAAGCAATGTAACTTAGTGTAAGTTGCGGGATCTTGCATTACAGAACGAGTAAAGAGACTTGCCGGTAAACGAGATTGAAATAGGTATACGGATACTAACGATCGAATCTCGGGCAAGTAACATACCGAAGGACAAAGGGAATGACATACGGGATTATTTGAATCCTTGGCACTGAGGTTCAAATGATAAGATCTTCGTAGAATATGTAGGATCCAATATGGGCATCCAGGTCCCGCTATTGGATATTGACCAAGGAGTCTCTCGGGTCATGTCTACATAGTTCTCGAACCCGCAGGGTCTGCACACTTAAGGTTCGACGTTGTTTTATGCGTATTTGAGTTATATGGTTGGTTACCGAATGTTGTTCGGAGTCCCGGATGAGATCACGGATGTCACGAGGGTTTCCGCAATGGTCCGGAAACAAAGATTGATATATAGGATGACCTCATTTGATTACCGGAAGGTTTTCGGAGTTACCGGGAATGTACCGGGAATGATGAATGGGTTCCGAGAGTTCACCGGGGGGGGCAATCCACCCCGGGGAAGCCCATAGGCCTTGAGGGTGGCACACCAGCCCTTAGTGGGCTGGTGGGACAGCCCAAAAGGGCCCTATGCGCCAAGAAGAGAAAATCAAGAGAAAAGAAAAAAAAGGGAGGAGGTGGGAAGGAAGGGGGACTCCCTCCCACCAAACCAAGTCGAACTCGGTTTGGGGGGGGGAGTCCTCCCCCCTTGGACTCGGCCGACCCCCTTGGGGCTCCTTGAGACCCAAGGCAAGGTCCCCTCCCTCCCACCTATATATACGGAGGTTTTAGAGCTGATTTGAGACGACTTTTCCACGGCAGCCCGACCACATACCTCCACGGTTTTTCCTCTAGATCGCGTTTCTGCGGAGCTCGGGCGGAGCCCTGCTGAGACAAGGTCATCACCAACCTCCAGAGCGCCGTCACGCTGCCGGAGAACTCTTCTACCTCTCCGTCTCTCTTGCTGGATCAAGAAGGCCGAGATCATCGTCGAGCTGTACGTGTGCTGAACGCGGAGGTGCCGTCCGTTCGGTACTAGATCGTGGGACTGATCGCGGGATTGTTCGCGGGGCGGATCGAGGGACGTGAGGATGTTCCACTACATCAACCGCGTTCACTAACGCTTCTGCTGTACGATCTACAAGGGTACGTAGATCACTCATCCCCTCTCGTAGATGGACATCACCATGATAGGTCTTCGTGCGCGTAGGAAAATTTTTGTTTCCCATGCGACGTTCCCCAACAGTGGCATCATGAGCTAGGTTCATGCGTAGATGTCTTCTCGAGTAGAACACAAAAGTTTTTGTGTGCGGTGATGTGCGTTTTGCTGCCCTCCTTAGTCTTTTCTTGATTCCGCGGTATTGTTGGATTGAAGCGGCTTGGACCGACATTACTCGTACGCTTACGAGAGACTGGTTTCATCGTTACGAGTAACTCCGTTGCTCAAAGATGACTGGCAAGTGTCGGTTTCTCCAACTTTAGTTGAATCGGATTTGACCGAGGAGGTCCTTGGATGAGGTTAAATAGCAACTCATATATCTCCGTTGTGGTGTTTGCGTAAGTAAGATGCGATCCTATTAGATACCCATGGTCACCACGTAAAACATGCAACAACAAAATTAGAGGACGTCTAACTTGTTTTTACAGGGTATGCTTGTGATGTGATATGGCCAATGATGTGATGTGATATATTGGATGTATGAGATGATCATGTTGTAATAGAAATATCGACTTGCACGTCGATGGTATGGCAACCGGCAGGAGCCATAGGGTTGTCTTTATACTAACGTGTGTGCTTGCAGATGCGTTTACTATTTTGCTAGGATGTAGCTTTAGTAGTAATAGCATGAGTAGCACGACAACCCCGATGGCAACACGTTGGTGGAGATCATGGTGTGGCGCCGGTGACAAGAAGATCGCGCCGGTGCTTTGGTGATGGAGATCAAGAAGCACGTGATGATGGCCATATCATGTCACTTATGAATTGCATGTGATGTTAATCCTTTTATGCACCTTATTTTGCTTAGAACAACGGTAGCATTATGAGGTGATCTCTCACTAAAATTTCAAGACGAAATTGTGTTCTCCCCGACTGTGCACCGTTGCTACAGTTCGTCATTTCGAGACACCACGTGATGATCGGGTGTGATAGACTCAACGTTCACATACAACGGGTGCAAAACAGTTGCGCACGCGGAACACTCGGGTTTAGCTTGACGAGCCTAGCATGTGCAGACATGGCCTCGGAACACATGTGCAGACATGGCCTAGCATGATATGATTAGCATAGGGATGCTTACCACTGAAACTATACTCAACTCACGTGATGATCGGACTTGAGCTAGTGTAAGTGGATCATGAACCACTCAAATGACTAGAGAGATGTACTTTTTGAGTGGGAGTTTAGCAAATAATTTGATTAAGTTAAACTCTAATTATCTTGAACATAGTCTAAGTCCACTTTGAATATATTTGTGTTGTAGATCATGGCTCACGCGACAGTCATCCTGAATTTTAATACGTTCCTAGAGAAAGCTAAGTTGAAAGATGATGGAAGCAACTTTGTAGACTGGGCTCGTAATCTTAAGCTAATCTTACAAGCTGGGAAGAAGGATTATGTCCTTAATGCTGCGTTAGGAGATGAACCACCCGCTACGGCTGATCAGGATGTTAAGAACGCTTGGTTAGCACGTAAGGAGGACTACTCAATAGTTCAATGTGCAGTCTTGTATGGCTTAGAACCGGGACTTCAACGTCGCTTTGAGCGTCATGGAGCATTTGAGATGTTCCAGGAGTTGGAGTTTATCTTTCAGAAGAACGCCCGGATCGAGAGGTATGAGACCTTCGATAAATTCTATGCTTGCAAGATGGAGGAGAACCCGTCTGTCAGTGAACATGTGCTCAAAATGTCTGGGTACTCAAACCGTCTAGCTGAGCTGGGGATTCAATCCCGCAAGAAGCTATCACTGACAAAATCCTTCAATCACTGCCGCCAAGCTATAAAGGCTTTGTGTTGAACTACAACATGCAAGGGATGAACAAGTCTCCCGGCGAGTTGTTTGCGATGCTGAAAGTCGCAGAGTCTGAACTCCGTAAAGAGCATCAAGTGTTGATGGTGAATAAGACCACTAGTTTCAAGAGAAACGGCAAAGGCAAGAAGGGCAATTCGAAGAAGAGCGGCAAGCCTGTTGCCAATCCGACGAAGAAACCCAAAGCTGGACCTAAGCCGGAAACGGAGTGTTACTATTGCAAGGGTATGGGTCACTGGAAGTGCAATTGCCCCAAGTATCTGGCAGATAAGAAGGCGGGCTAAGAAAAATCAGGTATATTTGATATACATGTTATTGATGTGTACTTAACCGGCTCCCGTAGTAGTGCCTGGGTATTCGATACCGGTTCTGTTGCTCATATTTGCAACTCGAAACAGGAACTGCGGAATAGGCAAAGGTTGGCGAAAGATGAAGTGACGATGCGCGTAGGAAATGGTTCCAAGGTTGATGCAATCGCCGTCGGCACAGTGTCACTTCAGTTACCGTCGGGATTAGTGATGAACTTAAATCATTGTTATTTAGTGCCTGCGTTGAGCATGAACATTATATCTGGATCTTGTTTATTGCGAGACGGTTACTCTTTTAAGTCAGAGAATAATGGTTGTTCTATTTCTATGAGTAACATCTTTTATGGTCATGCACCGAATGTGAGAGGATTGTTCATATTGAATCTTGATAGCGATACGCATATACATAACATTGAGACCAAAAGAGTTAGAGTTAACAATGATAGCGCCATATTTTTGTGGCACTGCCGCTTAGGTCATATTGGTGTAAAGCGCATGAAGAAACTCCATGCTGATGGACTTTTGGAGTCACTTGACTTTGATTCACTTGACACGTGCGAACCATGCCTCATGGGCAAGATGACTAAGACTCCGTTCTCAGGAACAATGGAGCGTGCAAGTGACTTGTTGGAAATCATACATACCGATGTGGGTGGTCCGATGAGCGTGGAAGCACGCGGCGGATATCGTTATTTTCTCACCTTCACTGACGATTTAAGTAGATATGGTTATGTCTACTTGATGAAGCACAAGTCTGAAACATTTGAAAAGTTCAAGCAATTTCAGAGTGAAGTGGAAAATCATCGTAACAAGAAGATCAAGTTCCCGCGGTCTGATCGTGGGGGTGAATATCTGAGTTTCGAGTTTGGTGCTCACTTAAGACAATGTGGAATTGTTTCACAGTTAACACCGCCTGGAACACCACAGCGTAATGGTGTGTCCGAACGTCGTAGTCGTACTCTATTAGAGATGGTGCGATCTATGATGTCTCTTACTGATTTGCCGTTATCATTTTGGGGCTATGCATTAGAAACAGCCGCATTCACTTTAAATAGGGCACCATCAAAATCCGTTGAGACGACACCATACGAACTGTGGTATGGCGAAAGGCCAAAGTTGTCGTTTCTTAAAGTTTGGCGATGTGATGCTTATGTCAAAAAGCTTCAGCCTGAAAAGCTGGAACCCAAAGCGGAAAAGTGCGTCTTCATAGGGTACCCAAAAGAGACAGTTGGGTACACCTTCTATCTCAAATCCGAGGGCAAAGTGTTTGTTGCTAAAAACGGAGCTTTTCTCGAGAAGGAGTTTCTCTCGAGAGAATTGAGTGGGAGGAAGATAGAACTTGACGAGGTTGTCGAACCTCTCATCCCTCTGGATGGTGGCGCAGGGCAAGGGGAAACCTCTGTCATTGCAACGCCGGTTGAGGAGGAAGTTAATGATGATGATCATGAAACTCCAGTTCAAGTTTCTGTCGAACCACGCAAGTCGACGAGACCACGTGCTGCTCTAGAGTGGTACGGTAATCCCGTCTTATCAATCATGTTGTTAGACAACAATGAACCTGCGAATTATGAAGAAGCAATGGTGGGCCCAGATTCCAACAAATGGCTGGAAGCCATGAAGTCCGAGATAGGATCCATGTATGAGAACAAAGTGTGGACTTTGGAGGTACTGCCTGAGGGCCGCAAGGCCATTCAGAACAAATGGATCTTTAAGAGGAAGACGGACGCTGACGGTAATGTGACCGTTTATAAAGCTCGACTTGTGGCAAAAGGTTTTTCACTAGTTCAAGGAGTTGACTACGATGAGACTTTCTCACCCGTAGCGATGCTTAAGTCCGTCAGAATCATGTTAGCAATAGCTGCATTTTTCGATTGTGAAATCTGGCAGATGGATGTCAAAACGGCGTTCCTTAACGGTTTCCTTAAGGAAGAGTTGTATATGATACAACCCGAAGGTTTTTTCGATCCTAAGAATGCTAACAAGGTGTGCAAGCTCCAGCGATCCATTTACGGACTGGTGCAAGCATCTCGGAGTTGGAACAAACACTTTGATGAGGTGATCAAAGCATTTGGGTTTATACAAGTGGTTGGAGAATCTTGTATTTACAAGAAAGTGAGTGGGAGCTCTGTGGCGTTTCTAATATTATATGTGGATGACATAGTACTGATTGGAAACAACGTAGAGTTTTTAGAGAGCATAAAGGATTACTTGAATAAAAGTTTCTCTATGAAGGACCTAGGAGAAGCTGCTTACATTCTAGGCATTAAGATCTATAGGGATAGATCAAAACGCCTGATAGGACTTTCACAAAGCACATACCTTGATAAAGTTTTGAAGAGGTTCAAAATGGAACAGTCCAAGAAGGGGTTCTTGCCAGTTCTACAAGGTACGAGATTGAGTAAGACTCAGTGCCCAGCAACTGATGAAGATAGAGAGCATATGCGCTCCGTCCCCTATGCTTCAGCCATAGGTTCTATCATGTATGCGATGCTGTGCACTAGACCGGATGTTAGCCTGGCCATAAGTATGGCAGGTAGGTTCGAGAGTAATCCAGGAGTGGATCACTGGATAGCGGTCAAGAATATCCTGAAGTACCTGAAAAGGACTAAGGAGATGTTTCTCGTGTATGGAGGTGACGAAGAGCTCGCCGTAAAAGGTTACGTCGATGCAAGCTTTGACACAGATCCGGACGACTCTAAGTCGCAAACCGGATACGTATTTATTCTTAATGGGGGTGCAGTAAGCTGGTGCAGTTCCAAGCAAAGCGTCGTAGCAGATTCTACATGTGAAGCGGAGTACATGGCTGCCTCGGAGGCGGCTAAGCAGGGTGTGTGGATGAAGCAGTTCATGACGGATCTTGGAGTGGTGCCAAGCGCACTGAATCCAATAACCTTGTTCTGTGACAACACTGGTGCCATTGCCTTAGCAAAGGAACCACGGTTTCACAAGAAGACCAGACACATCAAACGACGCTTCAACCTCATCCGCGACTACATCGAGGGAGAGGACGTGAATATATGCAAAGTGCACACGGATCTGAATGTAGCGGACCCGCTGACTAAACCTCTTCCACGACCAAAGCATGATCAACACCAGAACTGTATGGGTGTTAGATTTATTACAATGTAATTCACATGGTGATGTGAGGGCTAGATTATTGACTCTAGTGCAAGTGAGAGACTGTTGGAATTATGCCCTAGAGGCAATGATAAATATAGTTATTATTATAATTCCTGTATCAAGATAATCGTTTATTATCCATGCTATAATTGTATTGAATGAAGACTCGTTTACATGTGTGGATACATAGACAAAACACCGTCCCTAGCAAGCCTCTAGTTGGCTAGCCAGTTGATCAAAGATAGTCAGTGTCTTCTGATTATGAACAAGGTGTTGTTGCTTGATAACTGGATCACGTCATTAGGAGAATCACGTGATGGACTAGACCCAAACTAATAGACGTAGCATGTTGATCGTGTCATTCTGTTGCTACTGTTTTCTGCGTGTCAAGTATTTATTCCTATGACCATGAGATCATATAACTCACTGACACCGGAGGAATTCTTTGTGTGTATCAAACATCGCAACGTAACTGGGTGACTATAAAGATGCTCTACAGGTATCTCCGAAGGTGTTAGTTGAGTTAGTATGGATCAAGACTGGGATTTGTCACTCCGTGTGAACGGAGAGGTATCTCGGGGCCCACTCGGTAATACAACATCACACACAAGCCTTGCAAGCAATGTAACTTAGTTTAAGTTGCGGGATCTTGCATTACAGAACGAGTAAAGAGACTTGCCGGTAAACGAGATTGAAATAGGTATACGGATACTAACGATCGAATCTCGGGCAAGTAACATACCGAAGGACAAAGGGAATGACATACGGGATTATTTGAATCCTTGGCACTGAGGTTCAAATGATAAGATCTTCGTAGAATATGTAGGATCCAATATGGGCATCCAGGTCCCGCTATTGGATATTGACCGAGGAGTCTCTCGGGTCATGTCTACATAGTTCTCGAACCCGCAGGGTCTGCACACTTAAGGTTCGACGTTGTTTTATGCGTATTTGAGTTATATGGTTGGTTACCGAATGTTGTTCGGAGTCTTGGATGAGATCACATACGTCACGAGGGTTTCCGGAATGGTCCGGAAACAAAGATTGATATATAGGATGACCTCATTTGATTACCGGAAGGTTTTCGGAGTTACCGGGAATGTATCGGGAATGACGAATGGGTTCCGGGAGTTCACCGGGGGGGGGGGGGAACCCACCCCGGGGAAGCCCATAGGCCTTGAGGGTGGCACACCAGCCCTTAGTGGGCTGGTGGGACAGCCCAAAAGGGCCCTATGCGCCAAGAAGAGAAAATCAAGAGAAAAGAAAAAAAAAGGGAGGAGGTGGGAAGGAAGGGGGACTCCCTCCCAACAAACCAAGTCCAACTCGGTTTGGGGGGGGGGGAGTCCTCCCCCCTTGGACTCGGCCGACCCCCTTGGGGCTCCTTGAGCCCCAAGGCAAGGTCCCCTCCCTCCCACCTATATATACGGAGGTTTTAGGGCTGATTTGAGACGACTTTTCCACGGCAGCCCGACCACATACCTCCACGGTTTTTCCTCTAGATCGCGTTTCTGCGGAGCTCGGGCGGAGCCCTGCTGAGACAAGATCATCACCAACCTCCAGAGCGCCGTCACGCTGCCGGAGAACTCTTCTACCTCTCTGTCTCTCTTGCTGGATCAAGAAGGCCGAGATCATCATCGAGCTGTACGTGTGCTGAACGCGGAGGTGCCGTCCGTTCGGTACTAGATTGTGGGACTGATCGCGGGATTGTTCGCGGGGCGGATCGAGGGACGTGAGGACGTTCCACTACATCAACCGCGTTCACTAACGCTTCTACTGTATGATCTACAAGGGTACGTAGATCACTCATCCCCTCTCGTAGATGGACATCACCATGATAGGTCTTCGTGCGTGTAGGAATTTTTTTGTTTCCCATGTGACGTTCCCCAACATTTGTGCCATGTCATCTGTCTGGCCGTCTCTTCGACCATGAAAAGATGTTGAAGTCTTGGTACGATTGGCAGATACTGAAGAACACTAATGGGGATTTTGGTCTGATTCTTCTCACCCATACCGTTGTCTACCACAATATACCTGGAAGAATTGCAAATGGGGTAATAGTTCAAGGCCGCATACTCAAGCCTAAATAAGGCACATCCATTCTCACAGGCATGTATCTTCTCATAGGGCATCTTAAGTACACAGAGGATTTTCTCTGACTGGTACAGGTTTGCAGGCAGTACATGGCCTTTGGGTAGAAAGCTCCAAATATCGTCATCATCGCGTCGTAGCATTCTCTGCCTAGGTTGAATTGAGCCTTCAGAGCCATTACTTGCGCGATGGCATCCAGCTGACAAAGCTCAGTCTGCTCGTGGAGAGGATGTTTTGAAGACTCCAACATTTCATAGAAGGCCTTTGCAGATTCCTCCATCTCATCGTCCGAATCCCGAGCATCATCAAAGTCTTGCACCATGTCTTCAATCCCGGTACCATGCCCGTCGGTGCGACGACAAATCACCTCAGCTCTGGCACGTTGGTCAGACTCACCATGAAAAGTCCACACCGTATAATTAGGCGTAAAACCCCACTTCTGCAGGTGTTTACCCATTTCAAGCTCTGTCTGTTTTTTCCAGTTGTCGTAGTTGGGACAGGGGCACCATGTTTTTTGCTGGCCATTTGCAAATGCGGCTCTCACAAACCCCCTGGTTTATGTTAACCATTCATGGGTCATGTCTTTCTGACTAGGGTGACCAGTGTACATCCAAGCACGATCACTCATGTTGCCTAGCTACCTATGGGCGCACAAGAAATAAATATATAATTCATCATCTATATTCATACGCTAATCAAGTTTGTCAGTTTTATTACGTCCATGCAACCTACATGCTAATAGGTAAAGATAGGTCCTAATTCCACCCGAGTATGTGTAGATTGGGTTCGTTTTCCCATGCTCTGCTCCAGATGCGACACAGAATTTTGGCAGCACCTCCCCGCTGTTCTCCTGATACACGTCTCGGCAATAAGCAGAGAGGATGTGTAACTAGAGAACAACAGGGAGGCACTGACGAAATTCTGCATCGGATCCAGAGCACAACATACGGGACAACGAACCCAATCTACACATACTCGGGCTGTCCATGGATAATGTTGGACAATTCGAAAGGATGGCGGTTATAAATATGCAAAGAAATGCATATTTATAGATGTCGCCCTTTCGAACGGGAGACGCATACTGGTCACGCATACTCATGATTGAAGAACCCTATATTTAGCAAGTTTCATCGGCAGTAAGACCGGGACAGAGCAAATTAAGGGGGTTGGAGGAGAAGTCATTTGTGCTCACCAACAAACGCAGGGGCGGAGCTCGTCCAACGCACGTGGAGGTCGTCGAACAACTGCACATTGAAATTCACACGATCAACACAAATATGATGTTTTTATAATTAACATAATCGGAAAATATGTGACCTAACACATAATTTACAAAACTATGACCACGTGGGCCTCTAGAAGGCCGAAAAGCACCTTCTCGTTCAACAGTAAGTAGAAGAGGTGTCGGGGGTCGGGGCTTAGTGGCATCGAGGGTCGGTGGTGTCGGGTGTCGGTGGTCGGGAGTCGGGTTAAATGCGTCGATGGTCGGGGGTCAGTGTCGTCAGGGGTCGAGGGTCACTAGCGTCGGGGGTTGGGGTCTTTTCGATCAACAAGAGGCCAAAGAGGTGTCGAGGGTCCGAGGTTGGGGGTTAGTGGCGTCGGAGGTCGGGGGTAGGGGGTCGGGGGTCGAGGGTCAGTGGCGTTGGGGGTCGGGGGTCGGGGGTCAAGGGTCAGTGGCATCGGGAGTCAAGGGGCAGTGGCGTCGGGCATCGGGGGTCGGGGGTCGAAGGTGAGTGGCGTCGGGAGTCGAGGGCTAGTGGCGTCGCGCGTCGGGGGTCGAGGGTTAGTGGAGTCGGGGGTCGGGGGTCAGTGGTATCGGGCGTCGGGGGTCGGGAGTCAGTGGCGTCGGGGGTCGGGGGTCGAGGGTCGGGGGTTGGTGGCGTCGGGCGTTGGGGGTCGTGGCGGGGGGTCGGGGTCCTCTTCTTTCTTCTTCTCCTCTCTCCTCTTTTTATTCTTCTTCTTCTTCTTCTTCTTCTTCTTTATCATCTTATTACTATTATTATTATTCTTTTTTCTCCTCCTCCTCCTCCTCCTCTTCTAACAGTAACCTAATTAACACTAAACTAATAGTAACATAATTAACCTAAACTAACAATAACCTAATCAACACTAAACTAATAGTAACCTAATTAAACTAAACTAACATTAACCTAATTAACACGGGGAGGGGGTCGCCGCGGGGAGGGGTCGGGCTCGCTGTGGAGAGAGACAGTGGGGGGGGGGATCGAGAGAGAGAGACAGTGGGGGATCGAGAGAGAGCGAGGGGGAGTTGACGGCCGTTATAGGGTCGGCCCCTTTGCCGTCCGCTCCCTGACGGCAAAGGGCCCCATGGCGGACGACAAAGGCCCCCGGATGGCAAAGGTTGCCTTCCGTCGGACATGGCAGGCATGGGACCCACCCGTCCTCTTTGCCGTCTGCCCTCGGTCTCTTTGTCGTCCGCTGGCAGACGGCAAAGGGCCAACACATGGCAACTAGTATGTTTGCCATCAGTCAGCCCTTTGCCGTCTGCTTGGTGTCAACTGACGGCAAAGAGGTTCTTTGCCATCAGCCAGAAGACGGCAAAGAACTGGCTGACGGTAAAGAACTGGATTCCAGTAGTGCATGGTTTATCCTCTCTCTCTGTAAGCGGGCTCTCACGTGATTTAAGCCGGTGTTTTAACCTTGACAAGTTCAGGGTCCATATGGATTGACTTATCAAGAGTACACATGGTCACCTTTTCGGAATAGCATCAAGTATACAAGTAGGTTTAACCAAGTTTTTATAATGTCATATGCCGGGTCAAGAGGGATATTAAAGGCTAACCCGATGAGACGGGAGCCCCCAGGTGACCTATGATCACGGAAAAGCTAAGCATAGGATATACAAGAGACAATACTACTACTGCAAAACATCTGGGGTCCACATAAGACAACTTTATTCCATTGATCATAATATGATGAGCCAATAAGGCAGGATACGTATGTTTGAACATCACATCATGGCAGTGTTGGAGATATGCCCTAGAGGCAATCATGTATGATGATATTTCCTATGTGTTTATGAATAAAGTTACTCCTTGGACATTATCAATGATGTGTATTAACAAGTACATTACTTGTTTGTGAGACTATACATTGTATGGTTAGTGTCCTAAATGGTCCCTAGTTGAAAGGGTTGTGTGGACGCACAACCAATCATGCTAGCATATGGCACGATGGATGGTCCGGTCTCACTAGCCACATGTAGCATCACATGCTGGCCAGATAATATGGACTCCGAAAGATTTGGTCGGATTCGACGTAGTCGTATCTGAGTCGATATAAGGTCCAAGTTGGACAGACCCAACTATGAGACGCAACGATAGGTCATTTGTGAGTCTCTAGTTGGACATATGTTCTATGTCCTAAAAGCTAAGCTGGCGCATGTACTTGGTATAGTGATAGACTTGCTTTGGGTTAACCAAACGCTACTCTGTGACTGAGTAGTTACAAAGGTAGGTTTTGGGATTGTCTAGTCCCATGCTGCGAGACATGGTCGAGCAAGATGGCTTTTGCCCCTCCGACCAGGAGAGATATACTCTCGCTCCCTCGGGTGATCTGACCTGGATAAGCATGTCCATGCGACAAGGATTATGATATAATCCTAAGTGTTGGTCAGATTCACCGGAATGAGAAAGAGGTCGTGCTGCAACAAGGATGAACATGTCGCCTTGTGCACGACAACATATATCGTGTGGCAAAGGGAATGGAAGTATGAAGTATAGGTTCGCGTAACCAACCTCATTGGACACTTGGAGTTGGCACGCTTTGCTAGAGCCCGCTACCGACTAGCCGAGTCGGATGTGATTTGACTCGCTACCAAGTGAACGAGGACCTATGCGGTCGCGCTCTTAAGGGAAGGAACACATGGGCTTTAGGATCTGTATCGGGCCCAAGAGTTGAGCCCGCATTGGATGCCTATATATAGTGGAGGTGCGGCACACTTATTCAGTTGATCGCTTGGGCGCCATCATTAAGGCTTTGCATGTGTTGCAACTAGCCACCTCCACTCGTCGCCGCCGACCCTGTGATCTGGGCCTAGCGGTTCGCAGCATGTTGTTCCTCCTGCACGCGCGGATACCGTTAGAGGCAGTTTACTTGTGCTATTCCGGCGAACCTGTATGTGGGATCTGGCGAGCAGTTGTTCAAGGGAGATGATACGAGGAGGAGACGAACCATGCGGAGACACTGCCCCAACACTAGTTGTGCTGCGTGACACTACACGTCTATTGGCAACGATCTGTGATCCATCTCCGTAGCATGTTCTTGGATATTCTGCGCATAGGAAAATTTTAATTCGCATGCGATGCACCTACGGTAGAACCCAACAGTGGTATCACAACCTCTACTATAGGTTTTGGCTTCAGATCGAATGCATATTTGATATGTGGAAGCGGCGAATGAGATCAGTCGTTGTTCTTGAGATCGGCTATGTGCACGGTTGATGAGATCAACTGCACATCGGGATCGTCGGGGCTATGTTTTCTGTCAATTGGAATTGATGAGGTCATGACACAACCTACCCCTACCGATTGGTTTCCGTCATCAGTGTTAACAGTGAAACGTAAATCCGAATCGGGTTCGCAATTATCGATAAGATCGGTCAGATCAGAAAACTCAGCTAGCGGGACCGCCGTGTGCGTAGCACCGTGTATTTCATATGTGATCAGACAAACCGGTAGAATGTAATTCTATGCATAACTTTGTTTTGCAGGGTTGATGTGAATAGTATGGCTCATATGTATGTGATGCATGTGTGTAATTTAACATGACCCGCGTGTCATGATTGTCTGCTGGCACGTGCCAAAGTGTTGTCATTATATTGTATAACGACCCGCGTGTCGACTTGTGATTCTCTGTAAATTCATTACTAGTTGTAGTAGTTGGAGGAGAGAAATTAAGTTCGAGTATTTGGTGTCCCGGTGTGACGAACAAGTCGGAGTTCCGCCAAGGTCATCTGAGTTGGAGCCAGCCTCGAAGGACGTCCAGGAAGGTGCCATACTATTTCACATATTTATGTTTAGATGTGATTGATATCGCTTCTTGTTTCAATGCATGTTATAGCTACCTCTTGAGCTTGCGTTGGTTATCCCTTGAAGAGGAAAGGTTGATGCAGCAAAGTAGATAAGTATTTCCCTCAGTTTGTTGAGAACCAAGGTATCAATCTAGTAGGAGGAACAAGCAAGGCCCCAATCGTAGTACCTACACAAATAATCAAACTCTTGCACCCAACGCTAAAAAGGGGTTGTCAATCCCTTCAGAGTTATTTGCAAGGATGAGATCTTATAGAGATAGATATAAAAGATTGTGGAAACAAAAGTAAATTAGTTGCAACATGGTATTTTTGGTTTATAGATCTGAAAGTATAATATGGAAAATAGACCCAGGGGCCATAGGTTTCACTAGAGGCTTCTCTCATAAAGGAAAATAATACGGTGGGTGAACAAATTACTGTCGAGGAATTGATAGAAAAGGGAATCATTATGAAGATATCTAAGTCAATGATTATGCATATAGGCTTCACGTCCGTGTCAAGTAGACCGAAATGATTGTGCATCTACTACTATTACTCCACACATCGATCAACTCATGCCTGGATCAAGAGTATTGAGTTTATGAAGAACAGAGTAACACATTAAATAATATGACATGATGTAGAGGGATAAACTCAAACGATATGATGAAAATCCCATCTTTCTATCCTCAATGGCTACAATACAGTACGTGCCTCGCTAACCCTACTTTGTCACTGGGTGAGGACCCGCAAGATTGAACCCAAAACTAAACACTTCTACCATTGCAATAATTACCAATCTAGCTGGCCAAACCAAACCAATAACTCGAAGAGACTTGCTAAGATATGAAATCATGCATATAAGAATTTAGAAGAGATTCAAATAATATTCATAGATGATATGAACATAAACTCACAATTCACTGGATCTCGACAAACGCACCACAAAAGAGTATTACATCGGATAGATATCCATGAAGATAATGAAGAACATGGTATTGAGGATCAAAGAGAGAGAAGAAGCCATCTAGCTACTAGCTATGGACCCGTAGGTGTGTGGTGAACTACTCACGCATCATCGGAGGGGCAATGGAGTTGATCTAGATGCCCTCCGTGATCAATTCCCTCTCCTGCAGATTATTGGAAAAAGCTCCCATATTGTATCTCATGGGAACAGAGGCCCCCGGCGGCAAAAAAGTATTTTTATGGCTCTTTTTAGCGATGGGAGAATATTTGGGAATTTATAGGCCAAAGAATAAGGTTAGGAGGCCTGCTGGGGACACACAAGCGAGGGGGGCACGACCACCCCCTAGGGCGCGCCCTATAGGCTTGTGGCCTCCCGGCAGGTGACCTGCCCCCTACTCCAAGTCTCTTGGGTTTCTTTTGGTCCAAGAAAAATCTTTCTGGAGATTTTGTTCCGTTTGGACTCCGTTTAATATTCCTTATGTGCAATACTCAAAGACATGGAAAAACATAAACTGGCACTAGGCTCTAGATTAATAGGTTAATCTCAAAAATAATATAAAACAACATATTAATGCATATAAAACATCCAAAACATACAATATAATAGCATGGAACAATCAAAAATTATAGATACGTTGGAGACGTATCAAGCATCCCCAAGGTTAACTCCTGCTCGTCCTCGAGTAGGTAAATGATAGAAATAGAATTTTTGATGTGGAATGCTACCTAACATATTTATCCATGTAATATTATCTATAGTGGCATGAATATTCAGATACATAAGATTCAAATCAAAAGTCTAATATTGAGTTAAAAACAATAATACTTCAAGCATACTAATAAGGCAATTGCTTCCTTTCAAAATAACATGGTCTTAGAAAGTTATCCCAACAAAATCATATGTTCTGGCTATGCTCCATCTTCACCACACGAACATATCTGAATCATGCACAACCCCGATGAAAATCAAGCAATTGTTTCACACTTTTTATGTTCTCAAACCTTTTCAACTCTCACGCAATACATGAGCGTGAGCCATGGATATAGCGCTATAGGTGGAATAGAGTATGGTGGAGGTTGCAAAAAAGGGGAAGATAGTCTCTCATCAACTAGGCATATCAACGGGCTATGGAGATGCCCATCAATAGAGTCAATGTGAGTGAGTAGGGATTTCCATGCAACAAATGCGCTAGAGCTATAAGTGTATGAAAGGTCAAAAAGGAAACTAAGTGGTTGTGCAAAATATGTAATTCCACTAGTTATATGAAATTGGAAAAAATAGGAGACTCTCTATGAAGAACATGGTGCTACGTTGGAGCACAAGTGTGGAAAAATATAGTAGCATTGTACCTTCTCTCTTTCTCTCATTTTTTTTTTCTTTTTTTCTTTTTCTTCTTTTTTTGGATGGGCTTCTTTGGCCTCTTTTATTTTTTTGTGGGCTTCACTGTCCTCTTTTATTTTTGGTAAAGTCCGGAGACTCATCCCAACTTGTGAGGGAATCTTAGCTTCCATCATCCTTTTATCACACGGGACAATGCTATAATAATGCAAATCATCACAATTTGGTTTACTTACAACTCAAAAATTACAACTCGATATCTAGAACAAAATATGACTCTATAAGCAATATGGAAGTGATGGTGCGTGTCACAAAAAATGGGACGGTGGTGTTGTATGATAATATATCTCGGAATGGCTATGAAAATGCCATAATAGGTAGATTTGGTGGCTGTTTTGAGGAAAGTATATGGTGGCTGTTTTGAGGAAATTGGTTTAATGTACCGGCAAAAGTTGTGCGGTGCTAGAGAGGCTAGCAAAGGTGGAAGGGTGAGAGTGCGTATAATCCATGAATTCAACATTAGTCATAAAGAACTCACATATTTTTTGCAAAAGCCTATTAGCTAACGAAGCAAAGTACTAGACGCATGCTCCTAGGGGAAAGGTTGGTAGGAGTTAACCATCACAAGGTCCCGACCTCCACACAAAGGTTGACAATCATTAAACAAATCATGCTCCGACTTCATCACATAATGGTTCACCATACGTGCATGCTACGGGAATAACAAGCTTTAACACAAGTATTTCTTCCAATTCACAATTACTTACTAGCATGACTCTCATATTACCATCTTCATATCTCAAAACTATATGCAAGGAATCAAACTTCTCATCATGTTAAATGCACTTAATATGAAAGTTTTTATTATATCCCTCTTGGATGCCCATTATATTAGGACTAAATTCATAACCTAAAACAATTACCATGCTATTTAAAGAACTCTCAAAATAATATAAGTGAGGTACGAGAGTTTAATAATTTCCATAAAATACCACACCACCGTGCTCTAAAAGATACAAGTGAAGCACTAGAGCAACATTGCCTAGCTCAAAAGATATATGTGAAGGACAAAGAGTATTCTAATAAATTCACGATTCAGCGTGTCTCTCTCAAAAGATGTCTGCAACAAGGATGATTGTGTCAAACTTAAAAGTAAAGACTCATATCATACAAGACGCTCCAAGCAAACCACATATCATGTGGTGAATAAGAATATAGTCTCAAGTAAGTTTACTGATGGATTGAAGACGAAAGAGGGGATGCCTTCCGGGGCATCCCCAAGCTTATGCTATTTGGTATCCTTAAATATGGCTTGGGGTGACTTGGGAATCCCCAAGCATAGGCTCTTGTCACTCCTTATTTCGTAGTCCATCAAATCTTTACCCAAAACTTGAAAACTTCACAACACAAAACTCAACAGAAAACTCATGAGATCTGTTAGTATAAGAAAAATAAATCACCACTTTAGGTACTGTTGTGAACTCATTATTTATTTATATTGATGTAATATTTACTGTATTCCAACTTGTGTATGATTCATACCCCCCGATACAACCCATAGATTCATCAAAATAAGCAAACAACACAATGAAAACAGAATCTGTCAAAAACAGAACAGTCTGTAGTAATCTGTTTACTTAGAATACTTATGTAACTCCAAAAATTCTGAAAATTTAGTAAGACATGGGATATTTATAAATACATCATGTGTAGAAAATTCAGATCAAAATCACATTCAAGTGAATTTAAAATATTCGTGGACTGAGAGTGAAAGTTTTTGTTTTTCAGCAAAATCAACTTGCAAACACGTAGACCATTCCAAAGGTCTTACTTGTCTCAAGCACTAATTAAAACAAGAAAACACAATTATTACAAAGGTAATATTGTGTGCAGCACTCAAAAACAGAAGCAAAAACAAAAGCATAAAGATAAAATTGGGTTGCCTCCCAACAAGCGCTATTGTTTAACGCCCCTAGCTAGGATAATGCAATAGATCTAGGTGTTATCATAATAGTAAAGGAGATCTTCAATGCTCTTCTCATAATCTCTTCTTTAAGCATCAAGTTTCCTTTGTGGCAAGAAAAAGTAATCAAAAGGGCTAAATTTAATAGGATAAGGATCGTTAAGATCAAGTGCGGGAGGAATAGGTTCCTCCTCCGGCCCTCTATAGTGTATGATCAATTCATCATTGTAGGCTTTCCTCTGGTGGAAGGTCATAAGTCTATATATTAGTATGAACTCTAATCCATTATTTTGTATAGCAAAATAATCATTGAGTTCAGAAATCTTATCAACCAAAATCTCAATAGGAACCTTTTTTTTTCTCAAATTGTAATTATAAGCAACATAATCCGGAGACTGCAATCTCATTATTTCTTCTTGATTAAAAAGGACCTCCTCAATGGGGGGACATCCACCATTAATTTTATAATGAGAAAGAATTTCACTAGACTCTTTCATAATGAATCTAAACTCGTGAGCTATAAATATAGTGGCAGCACGCTTAACGGAAGCAAGCTGAATATTAGAGAACTCAAGAAAAATCCTTAGTATGCAAGGATGCATATGAACAAATTGTCTCTCAAGTTCAATTATTAATAGTGTTATGGCATACGCAACACTATTAGTTTTATTTAGGATAGACACTCCTAAAGTAGGTAGCGTACCCGCTGATACGTCCCAAACGTATCTATAATTTCTACTTGTTCCATGATCTTTTGGGTGACATTGTTATATGTTTTGCCACACTTTTATACCATTTTACACATATTTGGACTAACCTACTAACTCAGTGCACCCAGTGCCAGTTTCTGTCTGCTAATGTCTATTTTCAGGGGCTTTTACCCAATTTTCCGAAGACCGAAAAATTCTATAAGAAATATATAAAAAATCAGCGAAACAGAAACTTCCGGATCACCGAAGATGGGCCAAAGGGGGGCCAAGGGCTCCCAGGCAGCCTGCTGACGCGACCAAGCCCTAGGCCACACTAGGAGGTCACCTGGGTGGGTCCCACCTCCTACGGTGCCCTCCTTTGGCCTATATTTCGAGTCCCGAGAGGAAACCCTTGCAGAATTTCTAGAATCGCGAATTTCCCCATCGTTCCGCCGCCACAACGCTTCTGAGATCGGGAGCGTCATGGGACCTCTTCCCGGCACCCTGTCGGAGGGAGGATTGACCTCCGGGAGCTTCTCCACCACCATGGACGCTTCTCGGACATGCCGTGAGTAGTCCTCCTTGGACCATGATTTCATGACTAGTAGCTATGTGATTTCTTCTCTCCAATCTTGTGCTTCAATGGTTAGTCCTTGTGAGCTTCCCTACATGATCAAGGCATCTTTGTAATTCTCTTGCTATTGCTATGCTCGGTTTGTTGGGATCCGATGGATTATGAGATTATGTTCAGATTGTTATGAGTTATATATTTGATTATCCTTTTATATTATGTTTCCTAGTGATTCATGCATGTTCTCTGTTGCTATTTATTGCTTTGGCCGAGTAGTATATTGTAACTCCAAGAGGGAGCGTTATGCATGATTGTGGGTTCATGCCCCTCGATGTCTAGCTTGAGTGACAGAAACATGAGACTAAAGGATGTGCTTGTTGCCACCAGGGAGAAAACAATGGTGCTTGTGACCACGGTTGCAAGGATTGTTTACCTTAAACATAGTTCGTTAATGCAGTTGTCCGTTGCTATGAGTTTACACTTTGGGTGGGGCTCGCAACTTAATACCGGCGAGATGTTCTGGATAGATATCTCAAGGTGGATGATTAGTAAGTAGATGCTGATGAATAAATGGTCAACTTGTCTTGCCGTACTTCCCATTACTATTCAACCTCTAACTATCAAGTAGCATAATTAGCATTGCGGTGCGATCATAATTCTGTCAATTGCCCAACTGTGATTTGTTTACCCAAGCATAGTTGTTTATCGTCTTTTGTGAGAGATACATCACTAGTGAACATCATGTGACTCCGGTCCATATCACCATCATTGTTTACACCTTCATCATTTACTGCTTTCATTTACTTTTCCGTTGCACTCACTATTACCTTCCCGCTTGTGTTTTGATCCTTTGCAAACTACAAGGCCGGAGAGATTGACAACCTCTCTATACTCATTGGTAGCAAAGTTATTTGTTGTGTGTGCAGGTCCACGTCTTCTGCTAGCGCCAGGGTGGAAGACACCTACTTGTTGAGCCTAGGAGTCCTCTTGGTTCCATAAACCTTACAGTCTCAGTGTAAGGGAAATCTGCTGCTGACTACATCTCCACCTTCCACTTGGGGTAACCAATGAGGGGCAAGAAGTATATCCATCAACTTGTCATCAAGCAAATTTCTGGCGCCGTTGCCAGGGACTCCAGTCTCCAAGATCGGGGACTTTCACACTATCTTTTACCTTTGCTTTTTAGTCTTGTTAGTTTAATTTTTATGATTGGCATGACTAGTTAGGCTTATGGAAAATTGCACTCTTAGTTCTTTGCTTGGGGAAGGACGCTTTACCACACCTGTGGTAGAGAAGTCTCCTCCACCTACTGAATGTATCACATTCAAAATACCACTTGGGATAATTGAAATAATTAGGAATGATTGTTATGCAGGAGATGGAACCGTCAACCCTAGTAATCATTTTTTGAGACTTACAGAACTTTGTGAGTTGTTTAAGATTTTAGGTTTGACAAGAGATGGAGTTATGAGGAAATTATTTGCCTTGTCACTGAAAGGAAAAGCATTGGAATGGTATAGGCTACTAGATGATTCTCACCTACGGGGTTGGGAAGAGATTCAGTCTCTCTTTTACTCCAAGTTTTATCCTCTTCACGAAGTCCATGAGAATAGGAATTATGTTTTTAATTTATATTCTCATGACGGAAAGAGCATAGCTCAAGCTTGGGGGAGACTGGAAACGTTAATGCTAAAATGTCCTAACCATGGGCTCCCCAAAGATTATGCTTATGTGGAGAGTAAGAGTACCTTTTTGCATGTGGATCATGGTAACAATGCTTTATGTGATACTTATATTGTTGAGTTTATTCATGATCCCACTGATAGTTATTATGAGAAGGTAACATATGCTTATAAATATTTCTATAATATCAAGTTCCCTCTCTTTATGTTGAAGGTTTTGAAGTTGCACTTGTTTTGCCTTCCTTTGCCTATTGCTTTGTGCTTCAGTGAATTATTCTATTGCAATATTTCTATGCATA
Organism: Hordeum vulgare subsp. vulgare; assembly: GCF_904849725.1. Lineage (NCBI taxonomy): Eukaryota > Viridiplantae > Streptophyta > Magnoliopsida > Poales > Poaceae > Hordeum > Hordeum vulgare. Next base: position 562,304,097 of record NC_058524.1, on the reverse strand, counting down.
GGAAGCATGTTAGACTTAAATGTGTTTGGTATTTGCTTCTTGATGCTCTCTTTTGTTCTACAACTCTTATTCCTACAAGAGCATCATTAAAATCTTAAGCCTATCTTTATGGCTATAAAGAAAGAGCTCTAGGGAGACAACCCTTGTTATCTTTACATTGAGTTTTTACTTTCAGTTTTAGTGGTCTTGATGCTTGTTACTACTGTAGCAACGTCATTGTATCTTTATTTTTAAGCTTTGTGCCAATTTATAGCCTCAGATTGCAAGAAAGTTCAAAAATTGTGACATGCTGTCCAGAAACAGATTCTGTCTGCTTGACGAAAAAATCCGCCAAAACTCACCAGATCATCTTTTTGATCTGAATATTTTTGACAGCATGATTTATACAATTGCCTTTCTGTCATCTATTACGAGTTTTTTGATTTGAGTTTCATAAGTGCCCCGAATAAATTATTTACTACCTGTTCTTATGTTTTTCACAGATTCTGCCATGTTTTGCGTTTTCATTGTTTTGAAAATCCTAAGCTTGCTTTTTATTTGCAAAAACCTTTTGGAAATCATGAGAAGTATTAGATTTTCATGAAAATCTTTATTTCCAGCAGGTAATGAATTATTTTATTAAGGGAACTAACCACTCTAATCAGCTTATGACGAGTTTTTATGAAGGGAGTTTTCAAGTATGCGATGGGAGATGATGAAAGAAGATACAGAAGTGTCAAGCGCTCAAGCTTGGGGATGCCCCCATGCACCCCAAGAAATATTCAAAGGAGACTCAAGCGTCTAAGCTCGGGGATGCCCCCGTGCATCCCCTTCTCTATCAATAATCATCACTTTGTCCATCTCCATGCTATATTTTTATCACTTCATATGATAAGTGCTATGCTTGGAGCGTCTCGCTCTTTACTTTTTAGTTTGTTTCAGTTTTGCTTGCTGTTCATAACAAGTCAGAACCTAGCCTACCTTGTTTGGGAGAGAGACACACTCCATTCCACTCTAGAACAAAACATAGGTTTTCATGCTTATCCTTTTTGTGTGTTTTTCATCTTTTCGTAGCTACTGTCATGCTTAGCTCTTAGTTTTCATGCTTATCTTTTTAAGAGCTATTATTTAGGTTGCTTCTGGAACTCTCTTGAGTTATCATGCTTATCTTGTTTAGAGAGTTGGCTCGTTGCACTGAGTTGTGTGTCTTGCATGAGTAGGTAATTGAGGTTGCTATTTAAATATAGTAGTAACTTTCAATAGTTTTGAGGTATTGATTTGAGTAATGTTTGGACTATTGGTGCCAAGAGCTTGAGCCTATTAGTGATAGGTGTCGTATTTTGGGAAATTCGTGTGTTTTTCAAAAACTAAAAATTAGTTGAGAACTCTAGCTACTAAATTGATCGCTAACCTCTGGAGGGGTTGGAATATATAGAGTACCCTCACGTTATTGTGACTCGAGGATGCGCAAGGATAACCAAACCCCAAACACTCCTCCACGGGGTACTTGTCTCTTTGTGAATTTCCTAACTAGAAGAGAGTTACCGATAATAAGTGTATGAGTTCTTTGGACTAATGTGAGTATTCGACTGTTGGCACTTCCACCATCCATATTTTTCTAGCCTCTTCGGTACCGTGCATTACCCTTTCTCACATTGAGAGTTGGTGCAAACTCCGCCGGTGCATCCAAACCCATGACATGATACGCTTTGTCATACATAAGCCTCATTATATCTTTCCTCAAAACAGCCACCATACCTACCTACTAAGGCATTTCCATAGCCTTTCCGAGATACATTGCCATGCAACATCCACCATCTCATGACTTGATCTTCATGACATACATGCTTTTGCTTGATCGTAGAGCCGCATGCTAGTTGGGCCTTGTCCAAATTATTGCTGGATGACGTGCTAGTATCATTGCATATCCCGCTACACTGGCAGAGGCATACATTTGCATACATCATGATAGTTTTCACTTGTCTTTATGTCGAGTACTTCTTATAAAGTGTGATGCTTTTTATTTTTATTCATGTAAAAAATAGAGTGTTGCCCTTAAGTGAGGAAAATATCCCAAAGTGGACAAAACAAAAGATCCCAAAGAGGACAAATGAGAGATAAAAAGAAAGAGACAAAGAGGCCACAAAGTAAAAAAAAGAGAAGAAGAAAAATAAATAAAAAGAGAGAAGGGGGCAACACTACTATTCCTTTGAAAGATCCACACTCGTACTCCATTGCTATATTGGTACTACTTAGAGATTATCGTTCATGTAGAACTATGTGGGGACCCTAACACTATAGAACTTGGTTTGCATATTCCAATGATGAGCCTCCTGAAATGTGCTCTAGGTCTTCATGAGCAAACAAGTTGGATGCACCCCCACTAGTTCCATTGGAGAGCTTACCTTAGCTCATATGTGCATCCGTTAGATGGCAATCCCTACTCCTCACATCATATATATCATTTGTCTTTCTCTCGCCTATGGTTGTCCTCATTGATGTGAGCCTTTCACACCTTTTTGTCTTGCTTCGCCATCATTATTATATTTGCCATCCAAAGTGCCAACACATCTTGCTTACGCCCATCCATTGCATGAGTGCTCAAAGTCGAAAGGGAGAGGGTCATTTTTACTTGTGCCTGACTAGTGGTCGGGGATGAGTCAAAATAAGATCCCGAAGGAGACTAAGCGTGAGGTTTAGTAGATTGAGTTCTCAATTAAAAATATTTTATAATCTCAACCCATCTCCCACTTATGGCACGCAAAAACCATTTGGAGACATTCGAGTCACGGACAGCAAGAGGTCTTGCACCTTTATGTTCTTACTTTGCTAAACTCAATACTAGATATAGACTCTTGCTTGTTATTGTCTTGACTTTAATTGCATATCTTACTTGCTTTACTTTGAAGTTCTTATATGTGTGTTAGCATGTCACCACATAAATTATTGTGTTATCATTTATCTACTCGAGGACGAGCATAAATTAAGCTTGGGGATGTTGATACGACCCAAACGTATCTATAATTTCTGGTTGTTCCATGATCTTTTGGGTGACATTGTTATATGTTTTGCCACACTTTTATATCATTTCAACCATTTTTGGACTAACCTACTAACTCAGTGCACCCAGTACCAGTTTCTGTCTGCTGATGTCTATTTTGCAGGGGATTTTCCCCAATTTTCCGAAGCCCGAAAAATTCCAGAAAAAATATATAAAAAATCAGCAAAACAAAAGCTTCCAGATCACCGAAGATGGGCCAGAGGGGGGCCAGGGGCCTCCCAGGAGGCCTGCTGGCGCAGCCAGGCCCTAGGCCGTGCTACTACAACAAAAGACCTTCCAACGGCGCCAGAAATAGGCATGTCGACGGGAGAATACTTGGCTTGACCTTTCTGCCGCGGCTACGCCTTAAGGGACTTCCTAGGAAAGTGTGCAAAGGATTTCCCCCGTGGCCTTGGAGCCTTGCATTGGTGTTCCCTTGAAGCGGAAAGGGTGATGTAGCTTAGCGGTGGCAAGTATTTCCCTCAGTTTGAGAACCAAGGTATCAATCCAGTGGAGGAGTATCTCAAGATCCTGCACAAACACAAAAACTTGCTCCCAGTGCTATGATGGGGTTGTCAATCCCTTATAGATTGTTTGCCAAGTGAGAACCGAAAGCAACAAAGTAACAAAACAAAGTAAAAGAGGAGATGTAAACGATGGATGTGAATAGACCCACGGGCCGTAGTGTTTACTAGTGGCTTCTCTCATGAAAGCAAGTAGAAGGTGGGTGAACAAATTACTGTCGAGCAATTGATAGAACCGTGCAAAGTCGTGACGATATCTATGCAATGATTATTTCTATAGGCATCACGTCCAAAACAAGTAGACCGATATTGTCTGCATCTACTACTATTACTCCACACGTCGACTGCTATCCAGCATGCATCTAGTGTATTAAGTCCATAAGAACAGAGTAACGCCTTAAGCAAGATGACATGATGTAGAGGGATAATCTCAAACCAATGATAAAACCCCCATCTTTTTACCCTTGATGGCAACTACTTGATGTGTGCCTTGCTGCCCCTACTGTCACTGGGAAAGGTCACCACATGGCAGAACCCAAAACCAAGCACTTCTGCCATTGCAAGAATCATAGATCTAGTTAGCCAAACAAAACCCAAGACTCGGAGAGACTTACAAGGATATCAAATCATGCATATAAGAAATCAGCAAAGACTCAAATATATATCATAGATAATCTGATCACAAATCCACAATTCATCGGATCTCGACAAAAACACCGCCAAAGAAGATTACATCGGATAGATCTCCATGAAGATCATGGAGAACTTTGTATTGAAGATCCAAGAGAGAGAAGGAGCAACCTAGCTACTAACTACGGACCCGTAGGTCTGAAGTGAACTACTCATGAGTCATTGGAGGGGCGATAATGATGATGAAGAAGCGCTCCAACTCCAAAGTCCCCTCCGGCAGGGTGCCGGGAAGGGTCTCCAGATGAGATCTCGCGGAAACGGAAGCTTGCGGCGGCGGAAAAGTATTTTCGAGGCTCCCCTGATTTTTTGCGGAATATTTGGGACTTTATAGGCCAAAGATCTAGGTCAGGGGGCGGCCAGGGAGGCCACAAGCCTGCCCACCGCCGCCTCCCCCTAGTGGCGGAGTGGGGGCTTGTGGGCTCCCTGGAGCCCACCTGTCCTGGCCCAAAGGCCTCCTAATCTTCTTCCGTTCGGGAAAAAATCATTTCGGGGTTTTCTTCCATTTGAACTCCGTTCCAAAATCAGATCTATAAAGAGTCAAAAACACAGAAAAAACAGGAACTGGCACTTGGCACTGAATTAATAAGTTAGTCCCAAAATAGATATAAAAGGTACATAAAACAACCAAAGAAGACAAGGTAACAACGTGAAACCATCAAAAATTATAGATACGTTTGAGACGTATCAAACATCCCCAAGCTTAACTCCTGCTCGTCCTCGAGTGGGGAAGTGATAAGAATGATTTTTTGATGCTTTCATGCTACCTAGCATAGGTGTCCTTTGTAATTCCTCTTATGTGACGTGAATGTTCAGATCCATTAGATTCAAAACAATAGTTTGCTATTGACATGGAAACAATAATAATTCAAGCAAACTAGCAAAGTAATCATGAACTTTCAAAATAATAAGGCCAAAAGAAAGTTATCCCTACAAAAGCATATAGTCTGGATATGCTCTATTATCATTGCACAATGAATTTAAATCATGCACAACCCCGGTATTGGCCAAGTAATTGTTTCACACCTTTACTTTCTCAAACCTTTTCAACTCTCACGCAATACATGAGCGTGAGCCATGGTTATAACACTATAGATGGTGTGGAATGTAGTGGAGGTTGCAAGACAAAAAGGAGAAGATAGTCACATTAACTAGGCATATCAATGAGCTGTGGAGATGCTCATCAATAGATATCAATGTGAATGAGTAGGGATTGCCATACAATTGATGCACTAGAGCTGTGAGTATGTGAAATCTCTTAAAGAAAACTATTGGGTGTGCATCCAACTTGCTTGCTCACGAAGACCTAAGGCAATTTTGAGGAAGCCTATCATAGGAATATACAAGCCAAGTTATATAATGAAAATTTCCCACTAGCTATATGGTGGTGACAAAACAAGAGACTCTCAATCATGAAGATCATGGTGCTTAATATGCACAAGTGTGGAAAAAGTGGTAGCATTGTCCCTTCTCTCTTTTTCTCTCATTTTTTATTTTTTTATTTTGGTGGGCTCTTTGGCCTCTTTTTTTGGTGGGCTTCTTTGGCCTATTTTATTTCCTCACATGGGACAATGCTCCATTAATGATGATCATCACACTTTCAACTCAAAATTTAGAGTAACGATGACTCTATATGGAATGCCTTCGGTAGTGTACCGTGGCAATGATCTAGCATGGCATAGACATCAATGGAAACATCATGCTAGCTATCTTACGATCATGCAATGGCAATGTAGACGTGGTGGCACATGTCATGGTGGTAGTTGCATGGCAATATATCTCGGAATGACTTTGAAAAAGCCATAGTAGGTAGGTATGGTGGCTGTTTTGGGGGAGGCTAATGGTGGGTTTTGTGCACCGGAAAAAGTTGCACGGCACTAAGAAGATAGTGATGGTGGAAGGTGAAAGTGCATCTAAACCATGGATTCAACATTAGTCATGAATAACTCATATACTTGTTGCAAAAGTTTTATTAGTAATCTAAACAAAGCATTCAACGCATACTCCTAGGGGAAGGTTTGGTAGGTATAAACCATCGCGCGATCCCAACCGCCATGCAAAGGATGACAATCAATATACTAACCATGCTCAGATTTCATCACATAGCGGTTCACCATACGTGCATGCTACAGGAATCACTAACTTCAACACAAGTATTTCTAGATCCACAACACCTTACTAGCATGACTTCAATATTACCATAAACCACAACTCAAAACTAATTGAGATGAATCAAACTTCTCTAACTATTCAATGCACATGAAGGTGGAAGTTTTCGTATCCCTTTGGATAACTACGCCTTTTGAGACTACTTTCAAAGCATAGATAAACTACCAAGCCACGCACTGTTGTGCTCTAAAATATATAAGTGAAGCACATAGAGAAAAAGTATCTAGCTCAAAAGATATAAGTGAAGCACATGTGAGCTGAATTGTCTACCAAAAGATATAAGTGAAGCTCGACAAAATCACGGTGTGTGCATGTCTCTCTCTCTAGGTGTGCAGCAAGGATGATTGTGACACAACAAAAATAAAAAACTCCTACGATACAAGACGCTCCAAGCAAAAACACATAACATGTGGTGAATAAAAATATAGCCCCAAGTAACGTTACCGATGGATTGAAGACGAGAGAGGGGATGCCTTCCCGGGGCATCCCCAAGCTTAGGCTTTTACGACATCCTTGAATCTCTTGGGGTGCCTTGGGAATCCCCAAGCTTGAGCTCTTGCCACTATTTATCTCTTTGTCCATAAGAACTTCACCCAAAACTTGAAAACTTCACAACACGAAACTTAAACAGAAACTCGTGATAACATTAGTACAAGAAAGCAAACCACCACTTCCTTAGGTACTGTAGCAACCTTAAATTCTACTTGTGCTGATGTTGGGTTACTGTACTTTCAATCTTCCATGGCTAATACCCCCCGATACTATCCATAGTTTCATCAAAATAACCAACCAACATAACAAAAACAGAATCTGTTAACAGCAGACCAGTCTATAGCAATCTGTATATTCCGTATACCTCTGGTACTTCAAAAATTCTTAAAAATTACTAAAGTCTAAAGAATTTGTGTAGCAATCAGAAACAAAAAGAATCAACTCGAAATCTCTTACAGAAAAAAATGAAAATTCTTTTCGTGAGTAGGAAGTTTCTTTTTTTTTCCAGCATGACCAAACGATCATCCCCAAGACTAATCATAACGGTTTTGCTTGGCACAAACGCAAAAAGAAACACAAAAAACACAATCATAACAGAATTATGAAAGTGTGGGAAACACAAAACAGAAAGAAAAAGGATAGATTCGTTGGGTTGCCTCCCAACAAGCGCTTTTGTTTAACGCCCTTAGCTAGGCGAAAGTGATGGAATCACGTATAGTCATCTTTGGTGCTCAAACCATAGGTAGCCCTCATCATAGATTCATAAGGCAATCTTATTTTATTTCTAGGAAAGTGCTCCATGCCCTTCTTTAAAGGAAATTGAAATCTAATATTCCTTTCCTTCATATCGATGATAGCACCAATAATCCTTATGAAAGGTCTACCAAGAATAATGGGACATGAAGGATTGCAATCTATGTCAAGTACAATGAAATCCATGGGTACATAGTTCTTATTTGCAACAATAAGAACATCATCTAACCTCCCCATGGGTTTCTTGACAGTAGAATCCGCAAGATGAAAATTAAGAGAACACTCTTCAATCTCATGAAAACCAAGAATATCACATAAAGACTTTGAAATCGCGGAAACACTAGCACCCAAATCACAGAAAGCATTGCACTCATAGTTTTTGATCTTGATTTTGATAGTAGGTTCCCACTCATCATGAAGTTTTCTAGGTATAGAGACTTCTAGTTCGAGCTTCTCTTCAAGAGATTTCATCATAGCATCTACGATATGCGCGGTAAAGGCTTTGCTTTGGCTATAAGCATGTGGAGAGTTTGCAATGGATTGCATCAAAGAAATGCATTCAAACAAGGAGCAATTATCATAATTTAATTCCTTGAAATCCAAAGTGGGAGTTTCATTACTACCCAAATTTTTGACTTCTTCTACTCCACTCTCCACACCTTTATCATCAAGATAGGTGGACTGCGAATCATTGGGGCGTTTTTCAACCAAAGTGGATTCATAGCCAGCCCCTCCATAAGTAGGTTTGACACGCGAAAACAAAGATTGAAGAGGATACACACCAAGCACTTTAAGATCTTCGTGATTTGCATCAAAAATTTCAGGTTTAGCTGCCATCTTATTGACTAAGGTAGCCTGCTTGTCAGAAATTTGGCCCACCAATTTTTCAAGGTGAGCAAACTGAGAACTAAGTGCAAGGAAATCATTGGCCATATCATCAACCTCTTTATTCAAACAGACCAAAAAGGAATTTTGCTCTTTTAATTCCCTACGGAAGTAACTATTTTGGTCAAACTGAGAAGACATGAAACTTTTGACATTAGTTTCAATCTCTTCCAATTTTCTGAAATATTTTGGTTTGGCCATGAGGAAAGGTCTCTCACGAACAAATCTAAGAGCGGACGGGCGAAAGGGAATGGTGAAGGCGAAAGGTGAATGAAAACGGCAAATGTGAAGTGGGGGAGAGGAAAACGAGAGACAACTGGCAACAAAAGTAAATGCAAGAGAAGAGTTTGTGAGACCTACTTGGATAGATCTTGATTTCTCCTCCCCGGCAACGGCACCAGAAATACTTCTGCTACTGCAACATTAGACCTTCCAACGGCGCCAGAAATAGGCACGTCGACGGTGGAATACTTGGCTTGATCTTTCTGCTGCGGCTACACCTTAAGGGACTTCCTAGGCAAGTGTGCAAAGGATTTCCCCCGTGGCCTTGGAGCCTTGCGTTGGTGTTCCCTCGAAGCGGAAAGGGTGATGTAGCGTAGCGGTGGTAAGTATTTCCCTCAGTTTGAGAACCAAGGTATCAATCTAGTGGAGGAGTATCTCAAGATCCTGCACAAACACAAAATCTTGCTCCCAACGCTATGAAGGGGTTGTCAATCCCTTATAGATTGTTTGCCAAGTGAGAACTGAAAGAAACAAAGTAACAAAGCAAAGTAAAAGCAGAGATGTAAACGATGGATGTGAATAGACCCGGGGGCCGTAGTGTTTACTAGTGGCTTCTCTCATGAAAGCAAGTAGACGGTGGGTGAACAAATTACTGTCGAGCAATTGATAGAACCGCGCAAAGTTGTGACGATATCTATGCAATGATTATTTCTATAGGCATCACATCCAAAAGAAGTAGACCGATACTGTCTGCATCTACTACTATTACTCCACACGTCGACCGCTATCCAGCATGCATCTAGTGTATTAAGTCCATAAGAACAGAGTAACGCCTTAAGCAAGATGACATGATGTAGAGGGATAATCTCAAACCAATGATAAAAACCCCATCTTTTTACCCTTGATGGCAACTACTTGATGTGTGTCTTGCTGCCCCTACTGTCACTGGGAAAGGTCACCACATGGCAGGACCCAAAACCAAGCACTTCTCCCATTGCAAGAATCATAGATCTAGTTGGCCAAACAAAACCCAAGACTCGGAGAGACTTACAAGGATATCAAATCATGCATATAAGAAATCAGCAAAGACTCAAATATATATCATAGATAATCTGATCATAAATCCACAATTCATCAGATCTCGACAAACACACCGCCAAAGAAGATTACATCGGATAGATCTCCATGAATATCATGGAGAACTTTCTATTGAAGATCCAAGAGAGGGAAGAAGCCATCTAGCTACCAAATACAGACCCGTAGGTCTGAAGTGAACTACTCACGGGGTCATTGGAGGGGCGATGATGATGATGAAGAAGCCCTCCAACTCCAAAGTCCCCTCCGGCAGGGTGCCGGGAAGGGTCTCCAGATGAGATCTCGCGGAAACGGAAGCTTGCGGCGGCAAAAAAGTATTTTCGAGGCTCCCCTGATTTTTTGTGGAATATTTGGGAATTTATGGGCCAAAGATCTAGGTCAGGGGGCGGCCAGGGAGGCCACAAGCCTGCCCACCGCCGCGTCCCCCTGGTGGCAGAGTGGGGGCTTGTGGGCTCCCTGGAGCCCACCTGGCCTGGCCCAAAGGCCCCTGATCTTCTTCCGTTCGGGAAAAAATCATTTTGGGGTTTTTCTTCTGTTTGGACTCCGTTCCAAAATTAGATCTGAAAAGAGTCAAAAACACGGAAAAAATAGGAACTGGCACTTGGCACTGAATTAATAAGTTAGTCCCAAAAAAGATATAAAAGGTACATAAAACAACAAAAGAAAACAAGGTAACAACGTGAAACCATCAAAAATTATAGATACGTTTGAGACATATGAGGCCGCGCCAGGAGGTTGCCTGGGTAGGTCCCACCTGCTCCGGTGCCCTCCTTTGGCCTATATTTAGAGTCTCCAGAGGAAACCCTTGCAGACTTTCTAGAATCGCAAATTTCTCCATTGTTCCGACGCTGCAACGCTTCTGAGATCGGGAGCGTTAGGAGACCTCTTCCCGGCACCCTGCCGGAGGGAGGGTTGACCTCCGGGAGCTTCTCCACCACCATGGACGCTTCACGGACGTGCCGTGAGTAGTCCTCCTTGGACCATGAGTCCATGACCAGTAGTTATGTGATGTCTTCTCTCCAATCTTGTGCTTCAATGGTTAGTCCTTGTGAGCTGCCCTACATGATCAAGGCTTCTATGTAATTATCTTGCTATTGCTATGCTCGGTTTGTTGGGATCCGATGGATTATGAGATTATGTTCAGATTGTTATGAGTTATATATTTGATTATCCTTTTATATTATGTTCCTTAGTGATTCATGCATGTTCTCCATTGCTATTTATTGCTTTGGCCGAGTAGTAGATTGTAACTCCAAGAGGGAGCGTTATGCATGATTGTGAGTTCATGCCCCTCGATGTCTAGCTTGAGTGACGGAAACATGAGACTAGGGGATGTGCTTGTTTCCACGAGGGAGAAAACAATGGTGCTTGTGACCACGCTTGCAAGGATTGTTTACCTTACACATAGTTCGTTAATGCAATTGTCCGTTGCTTTGAGTTTACATTGTGGGTGGGGCTCGCAATTTAATACCGGTGAGATGTTCTGAATAGATATCTCAAGGTGGATGATTAGTAAGTAGATGCTGATGAATAAACGGTCTACTTCTCTTGGTGTAGTGCCCATTACTATTGAACCTCTAACTATCAAGTAGCATAATTAGCATTGTGGTGCAATCATAATTCTCTCAATTGCCCAACTGTGATTTATTTACCCGAGCATAGTTGTTTATCGTCTTTTGGGAGAGAGACATCACTAGTGAACATCATGTGACTCCGGTCCATATCACCATCATTGTTTACACCTTCATCATTTAACGCTTTCATTTACTTTTCCATTGCAATCACTATTACATTCCCACTTGTGTTTTGATCCTTTGCAAACTACAACGCCGGAGAGATTGACAACCTCTCTATACTCGTTGGGAGCAAAGTTATTTGTTGTGTGCGCAGGTCCACGTCTTCTGCTAGCGCCAGGGTGGAAGACACCTACTTGTTGAGCCTAGGAGTCCTCTTGGTTCGATAAACCTTACAGTCTTAGTGTAAGGGAAATCTTCTAATGACTACATCTCCACCTTCCACTTGGGGTAACTGATATGTCCATTTTGCATCATGCTTTTATGTTGATATTTATCGCTTTTTGGGCTGTTATTACACTTCACAATACAATACTTATGCTTTTTCTCTCTTATTCTATAAGGTTTACATGAAGAGGGAGAATGCCGACAGCTCGAATTTTGGTCTGAAAAGGGAGCAAGTTTGAGATACCTATTCTGCTCAACTCCAAAAGCCAAGAAAATAAACGGGGAATTATTTTGGATTTTATGAAAAATATTGGGCGGAAGAAGTACCAGAGGGGCGCCACCAGGAGGCCACAAGCCTGCCAGGCCCGGCCTACCCCCCTGGCCGGGCCTGGGTGGCTTGTGGGCCCCCTGTTACCCCTCTGGAGCTCATCTATTTCTATATGGAGGGTTTCGTCCCAGAAAAAATCATAAGGAAGCTTTCGGGAGGAGCCGCCGCCGCCACGAGGCGGAACTTGAGCAGAACCAATCTAGAGCTCCGGCAGGGCCGTCCTGTCGGGGAAATTTCCCTCCCGGAGGGGGCAATCGTCGCCATCCTCATCACCAACACTCCTCTCATCGAAGGGGACTCATCTACATCAACATCTTCATCATCACCATCTCATCTCCAAACCCTAGTTCATCTCTTGTAACCAACCTCCATCTCGTGACTCCGATTGGTACTTGTAAGGTTGCTAGTAGTGTTAATTACTCTTTGTAGTTGATGCTAGTTGGATTACTTGGTGGAAGATTATATGTTCAAATCTTTGATGCTATTCATTACCTCACTCCTCATGAATATAATTATGCTTTGTGAGTAGTCACTTTTGTTCATGAGGACATGGGATAAGTCTTGCTATAAGTAGTCATGTGAATTTGGTATTCGTTCGATATTTTGATGTGTTGTATGTTGTTTTTCCTCTAGTGGTGTTATGTGAACGTCGACTACATTACACTTCATCATTATTTGGGCCTAGAGGAAGGCATTGGGAAGTAATAAGTAGATGATGGGTTGCGAGAGTGACAGAAGCTTAAACCCTAGTTTATGCGTTGCTTCGTAAGGGAATGATTTGGATCCACTAGTTTAATGCTAAGGTTAGACTTGTCTTAATTCTTCTTTCGTAGTTGCGGAAGCTTGAGAGAGGTGTTAATAATAAGTGGGATGTTTGTCCAAGCAAGGGCAGCACCCAAGCACTGGTCCACCCACATATCAAACTATCAAAGTAGCGAACGCGAATCATGTGAACTTGATGAAAACTAGGTTGACAGAAACTCCCATGTGTCCTCGGGAGCGCTTTACCTCCTATAAGAGTTTGTCCAGGCTTGTCCATTGCTACAAAAGGGATTGGGCCATCTTGTTGCACCTTTGTTACTATTGTTACTTGCTACTCGCTACGAATCATCTTATCACACAACTATCTGTTACCGATAATTTCAGTGATTGCACAGAATACCTTGCTGAAAACCACTTGTCAGTTCCTTCTGCTCCTTGTTGGGTTCGACACTCTTACTTATCGAAAGGACTACGATATATCCCCCACACTTGTGGGTCATCAAGACTCTTTTCTGGCGCCATTGCCGGGGAGTGAAGCGCCTTTGGTAAGTGGAATTTGGTAAGGAAACATTTATATAGTGTGCTGAAATTTATTGTCACTTGTCGCTATGGAAACTAATCCTTTGAGGAGCTTGTTCAGGGTATCTTCACCTCGAACGGAAGCACAAGGAGTTGCTCCTCAACCTGCTGCACCTACTGAAAATATTTGTTATGAAATTCCTTCGGGTATGCTAGAGAAACTGTTGGATAATCCTTTTACAGGAGATGGAACGTCACATCCCGACTTGTATCTAATCTATGTAGATGAAGTTTGTGGTTTATTTAAGCTTGCAGGTTTGCCCGAGGATGAGGTCAAGAAGAAGGTATTTCCCTTATCTTTGGGGGATAAGGCATTGACATGGTATAGGCTATGTGTTGATACTCGATCATGGAACTACAACCGATTGAAATTGGAATTTCATCAAAAGTTTTATCCTATGCATCTAGTACATCGTGATCGGAATTATATTTATAATTTTTGGCCTCGTGACAGAGAAAGCATCGCTCAAGCTTGGGGGAGGCTTAATTCAATGTTATATTCATTCCTCAAGCATGAGCTCTCGAGAGAAATTATTATTCAGAACTTCTATGCTCGGCTTTCTCATGATAATCGCACCATGCTGGACACTTCTTGTACCGGTTCTTTTATGAAGAGAGATATTGACTTCAAATGGAATTTATTGGATAGAATTAAATTCAACTCTCAAGATTGGGAGTTTGATGAAGGTAAGGAGTCAGGTATGAATCTCAAGTTTGATTGCGTTAAATCCTTTGTTGAAACAAATACTTTTTGTGATTTTAGCGCCAAATATGGACTTGACTCTGAGATATTAGCTTCATTGTGTGAAACATTTGCTTCTCATATTGATCTCCATAAAGAGAAGTGGTTTAAATATCATCCTCCCTTAGAAGTCAATGTAGTTAAACCCAATACAGTTGAAGAGGAAGTCATTGCTTATAATGATCATGTTGTTCCTAGTGCTTACATTAAGAAACCACCTTTCCCTGTTAGAATAAAGGATCATTCTAAAGCTTCAACTGTGATACGTAGGGGCTACATTAGAACACCTACACCCCCTGAGAAAATTAGAGTTGAACCTAGCATTGCTATTATCAAAGATCTCCTGTACGACAATGTTGATGGGCATGATATTAACTTCTGTGAAGATGCTGCTAGAATTGCTAAACCTCATACTAGAGACAAACATAGGCCTGTTGTTGGCATGCCCGTTGTTTCTGTTAAGATAGGAGATCATTGTTATCACGGTTTATGTGACGTGGGTGCTAGTGTTAGTGCAATACCTCAATCTTTATATGATGAAATTAAAGACGAGATTGCACCTGTCGAGATGGAACCTATTGATGTCACTATTCAACTTGCCAATAGAGATACTATCTGCCCTTTGGGAATTGTTAGAGATGTTGAAGTCTTGTGTGGTAAAACTAAGTATCCTACTGATTTTCTCGTCCTTGCTACCACACAAGATAGCTTTTGTCCCATCATATTTGGCATACCTTTCCCCAACACTGTCGATGCTCATATTGACTGTGAGAAGCAAACTGTCACTGTTGGCTTTGAAGGTGTGTCACATGAGTTAAATTTCTCCAAGTTTGGTAGACAACCTCATGAAAAAGAGTTGTCCAGTAAGGATGAAATTATTGCTCTAGCTTCTATTGCTGTGCCTCCTACTGATCCTTTAGAGCAATACTTGCTTGAGCATGGAAATGATATGCATACGGATGTAAGAAATGAGATAGATAGAGTTATCTTTGAACAACATCCTATCCTTAAGAATAATTTGCCTGTTGAACTCCTTGGAGATCCGCCCACACCAAAGGGTGATCCTGTGTTCAAACTTAAACAGTTGCCTGATACTCTTAAGTATGCTTATCTTGATGAAAAAGAGATATATCATGTTATTATTAGTGCTAGCCTCTCAGAGCATGAAGAAAAGAAGTTACTAAAAACTCCAAGGAAGCACCGTGATGCTATTGGATATACTCTTGATGATCTTAAGGGCATTAGTCCCACGCTATGCCAGCACAAAATTTAAACCGATCCTGATTCCAAACCAGTTGCCGATCATCATAGGAGATTAAATCCTAAGATGAAAGAGGTAGTAAGAAAAGAAAGACTAAAGCTCTTGGAAGCAGGTATTATCTATCATGTTGCTCATAGTGATTGGGTAAGTCCGGTGCATTGCGTCCCTAAGAAGGGAGGTATTACCGTTGTCCCTAATGACAAAGATGAATTGATCCCACAGAGGATTATTACTGGCTATAGGATGGTAATTGATTTTAGGAAATTGAATAAGGCCACTAGGAAAGATCATTACCCTTTGACTTGTATTGACCAAATGCTAGAAAGATTGTCCAAACACATACACTTCTGCTTTCTAGACGGTTATTCTGGTTTCTCCCAAATACCTGTTGCATAATCTGATCAGGAGAAAACCACTGTTACCTGCCCTTTCGGTACCTTTGCTTACAGACGTATGCCTTTTGGCTTATGTAATGCACATGCTACCTTTCAAAGATGTATGATGGCTATATTCTTTGACTTTTGAGAAAATATTGTTGAGGTTTTCATGGATGACTTCTTCATTTACGGGTCTTCTTTTGATGATTGCCTCAGCAACCTTGATCGAGTTTTGCAGAGATGTAAAGATACCAACCTTGTCTTGAATTGGGAGAAGTGCCACTTTATGGTTAACGAAGGCATCGTCTTAGGACATAAAATTTCTGAAATAGGTATTGAAGTCGATAAGGCTAAGGTTGATGCGACCGAGAAAATGCCATGCCCTACAGACATTAAAGGTATAAGAAGTTTCCTTGGGCATGCTGGTTTCTATAGAAGGTTCATTAAAGACTTCTCTAAGATTTCTAGGCCTCTTACCAATCTCTTGCAAAAGGATATTCCTTTTGTTTTTGACGATGATTGTGAGGAAGCCTTCGAAATACTTAAGAACGCCTTGATAACCGCACCTATTGTTCAACCACCTGATTGGAATTGATCTTTTGAAATTAGGTGTGATGCTAGCGACTATGCTCTTGGTGCTGTTCTAGGACAAAGAGTTGATAAGAAGTTGAATGTTATTCACTATGCTAGTAAAACTCTAGACAGTGCCCAAAGAAACTATGCTACTACTGAAAGGCACTTTTAGCAGTCGTGTTTGCATGTGAAAAGTTCAGGTCTTACATTGTTGATTCCAAGGTGACTATTCACACTGATCATGCTGCTATTAAGTATCTTATGCAAAAGAAAGATGCTAAACGTAGACTTATCAGATGGGTTCTCTTGCTACAAGAATTTGATTTGCATGTTGTCGATAGGAAGGGTGCTGAGAACCCCGTAGCAGATAACTTGTCTAGGTTGGAGAATGTTCTTCATGACCCACAACCTATTGACGATAGCTTTTCTGATGAGCAACTGAATGTCATCAATGCTTCACGTAGTACACCGTGGTATGCTGATTATGCAAATTATATCGTTGCCAAATATATACCACCTAGTTTCACATACCAGGAAAACAAGAAATTCTTCTTTGATTTGAGACATTACTTTTTGGATGATCCTCACCTTTATAAAGCAGGAGTAGATGGTGTTATTAGATGTTGTGTACCTGAGCATGAACAGGGACAGATCCTATAGAAGTGTCACTCCGAGGCTTACGGAGGACACCATGCGAGATATAGAACTGCACACAAGGTATTGCAATCAGGTTTCTATTGGCCCACTCTCTTCATGGATGCCCGTAAGTTTGTCTTGTCTTGTGATGAATGTCAAAGAATAGGTAATATCAGTAAACGTCAGGAAATGCCTATGAATTACTCACTTGTCATTGAACCATTTGATCTTCGGGGTTTTGATTATATGGGACCTTTTCCAAAATCCAACGGGTATAGTCATATCCTAGTTGCTGTTGATTACGTTACTAAGTGCGTAGAAGCTATCCCAACTAGTAGTGTTGATCACAACACCTCTATCAGGATGCTTAAAGAAGTTATTTTCCCTAGATTTGGAGTCCTAGATATCTAATGACCGATGGTGGTTCACATTTCATTCATGGCGCTTTCCGTAAAACGCTTGCTAAGTATGATGTCAACCATAGAATTGCATCGCCCTATCATCCTCGGTCCAGTGGTCAAGTAGAGATAAGTAATAGAGAGATCAAACTAATTCTGCAAAAGACTGTTAATAGGTCTAGAAAGAATTGATCTAAGAAGCTTGATGATGCACTATGGGCTTATAGAACTACTTATAAGAATCCCATGGGCATGTCTCCGTACAAAATGGTTTACGGTAAAGCATGTCATTTACCTCTTGAACTAGAGCATAAGGCTTATTAGGGAATCAAAGAGCTCAACTTTGACTTCAAACTTGCTGGTGAGACGAGGTTATTTGACATTAGCTCACTCGATGAATGGAGAGCTCAGGCATATGAAATGCCAAGTTGTTCAAAGAAAAAGTGAAGAGGTGGCATGATAAAAGGATACAGAAACGTGAGTTCAATGGGCAGGTGATTATGTCTTGCTATACAATTCTCGTTTAAGATTTTTTGCAGGCAAGCTTCTCTCTAAATGGGAAGGTCCTTACATTGTTGAGGAAGTATATAGTTCTGGCGCCACCAAGATCAACAACACGGAAGGTAATTTTCCGAGAGTTGTAAATGGGCAAAGAATCAAGCATTATATCTTAGGTACTCCCATAAATGTTGAAAGCAGTATCATTAATACCATAACTCCGGAGGAGTACATAAGGGATATTTATCAGCCTGTTTCAGACTCCGAAAACAAAGGGGTATGTGATTCGGTAAGTAAACCGACTCCAAAACTTTTCCAGTAGAAATTTTCCTCCGTTTTGGAATTTTTAGAAAAATAGAAAAATATAAAGTAGTCCGGAGAGCACACGAGGAGGCGACAAGCCTACCAGGCCTGGTCTAACCCCCCTGGCTGGGCCTCGGTGGCTTGTGGGCACCTCGTGTGCCTCCCGGACTCCGTTTTCTTGCGGAGTACTCCTTTTTGTCGGGAAAAATTCATTATTTATTCTCCCGAAAGGTCTGACCCTCATATCACGCAAATATCCTTTGTGTTTCGTTTCGAGCCTGTTTCTTCCACAAATTTAGGGCAAGATGTCCTCTCAAGATTCAAAGGGGGAGAGCTATGTGGTCGATTACCTTGCTAACCCCAAGGTCTATGGGGACTTGGATCTTTATGGTTGGGCCACTGACGAGGAAGAAGATTATGATCCCAAGGGGAAGGAAGGAACAAGTTACGATGAAGAGGAGTCTCTGAATGGCACTCTCTGGCAATAGCTAGACGAATGCAGATTCTGTGGCAACAAACCTTCCCTTGCAACGGCACCAGAAGAATGCTACTAGCACTCCCTAGCAATGAAACTAGAAGAATGTTGTTGACGGCCCACCAGCGCGTGGGTTCGCAGCAGTTTTCGAGGGTAGAGTATTTGACCCAAATTTGTTGGTTCGCATGACACGAGGTGAGAGAATACTCTCGAGTATTAGCAGCTGAATGCGTCAGATTCAACCACACCTGAAAGATTAGTATCTGCAAGCAAAGTAGTAACAGCAAAGTAGCGAGTAACGGCAGTGGCAAGGAACAACAGTAGTGACAGCAGTAGCAAGTAGCAACTGTAGCAAGCGACAGTAGCAGCAACAGTAGTAGCATAGCAAGACAAGTAACAGCAGCAGCAACAGTAGTAACAGCACAGCAAGACAAGTAACAGCAGTAGAGAAAGACAAGTAACAACAGCAGCAACAGTGGTTGCAGTAGAGCAGGACAAGTAACAGCAGTAGTAGGACAAACTCGTAGGCATTGGGTCGGTGATTTGTTTGGATGATATTCATCATGCAACAGCTATAACACGAAGAGATATGTGGCTAGCTCCCGCTCGTCAATGTGATGTAGGCATGCATTCCGTGTGTCGTCATACGTGCTTAGGGAAAAGAACTTGCATGACATCTATTGTCCATCCCTCCCATGGCAGCGGGGTCCAAAAGGAAACTACGGATATTAAGGTTCTCCTTTTAATAAAGAACCAGACCAACGCATTAGCACTTGGTGAACACATGAACTCCTCAAACTATGGTCATCACTGGGAGTGGTTCCGGTTATTGTCACTCCGGGGTTGCCGGATCATAACACATAGTAGGTAACTACAACTTGCAAGATCGGATCTAAAACACACATATATTTGTGACAACATAATAATTTCAGATCTGAAATCATGGCACTCGGGCCCTAGTGACAAGCATTAAGCATGGCAAAGTAGTAGCAACATCAATCTCAGAACACAGTGGATACTAGGGATCAATCCCCATTAAAACTAACTCGATTACATGATAGATCTCATCCTACTCATCACCACCCAGCGAGCCTACGAATAGATTACTCACGAATGACGAAGAGCTTCATGGAATTGGTGAGGGAAGAAGGTTGATGATGACGATGGTGACGATTTCCCCTCTCCGGAGCCCAAAACGGACTCCAGATCTGCCCTCCAGATGAAGAACAGGTTGTGGCGGCGCCTCCATATCACAAACGCGACGAAATCTTCTCTTTCTATTTTTTCTGGGACGAAAGTGAACTTATAGAGCTGAGGTTGGGGACAGCAGAGCCGTTTGGGCCCCACAAGCTTGCCCACCACCACCAGGGGGGTGGCGGAGGCAGGGCTTGTGGCCCACTCGCCCACCCCCTCAGGTGGATCTTGGCGCAAGTATTTTTCATATTTTCCAAAAAAGCTCCCTGTAAATTTTCAGGACGTTTGGAGAACTTTGATTTCTGCACAAAAATAACACCAAGGCAATTCTGCTGAAAACAGCGTTAGTCCAGGTTAGTTCCATTCAAATCATGCAAATTAGAGTCCAAAACAAGGGCAAAAGATTTTGGAAAAGTAGATACGATGGACACGTATCAACTCCCCAAAGCTTAAAACCTTGCTTGTCCTCAAGCAACTCAGTTGAAAAACTGAGAGAGAAAGAAAAACTTTGATAAACTCTGTTTGATCTTGTTGTTGCAACTATGTCTAACTCATAACCAGAATTTCAGCAAGATCACAAGTTAACCACATAAGCAAATGACACAAAGGTCTCACGGTAAACTAATATCAATGGCATAATCAGCTAACGAGCAAATAATAATGAGTTTCAAATACCAACACTTCAATCAAAACAAGCATGAAGCAATATGAATAGGTGGTATCTCGCTAGTTCTTTTTGAGACCGCAAAACATAAATGCAGAGCACTTTCAAAGATCGACGACTGACTGAACATTGTAATTCATAGCAACGAAGTTCCAATCATAGTCATACTCAATATCAATCAAAAGCAAAGCATAAAAATGACAGAGGTGCTCTCTAATTGGTGCTTATAGAAGAGGAGGATGACTCAACAGGAAAATAAATAGACAGGCCCTTCGCAGAGGGAAGCATTGATTTGCATAGGTGCGAGAGCTCAAGCTTTGAAAACAGAGATAATAATTTTGGGTGACATGCTTTCATTGTCAACGCAATGACCAAGAGTTATCAATATCTTCCATGCTACTCATGCTATAGGCGGTTCCCAAACAGAAAAGTAAAGTTTTAACTCCCCCAACACCGATCAATCACACTCCACGGCTAGCCGAATCCTCGGGTACCGTCCATACTAACATCAATCCGGGGGGGGGGGGGTCTTGTTTTATAGTTATGTTTTTGATTTAAGCGTGGAACTAGGCATTCCAATTATCGGCCCCTTTCCCGTGAATGACAAGTAATAAACACATGTCGAGGATAACACTCCTAGCATGGAAGATACCAATAGCCCTCTGTCACCACATGAGCGGTTCGGGCATGCAAAACAGATTATTTCTTGAAGGTTTAGAGAGTGGCACATGCAAATTTACTTGGAACGGAAGGTAGATACCGCAAAATAGGTAGGTATGGTGGACTCTCATGGAAAAACTTTTGGGTTTATGGAAGTGGCTGCACAAGCAGTATTCCGCCTAGTACAAGTGAAGGCTAGCAAAAGACTGGGAAGCAACCAACTAGGGAGCGACAACAGTCATCAAGATGCAATGAGTTTGACTAACATTGAATGCAAGCATGAACAGGACATAAATCACCATGAACACAAACATCATAGAGGCTATGTTGATTTTGTTTCAACTACATGCATGAACATGCGCCAAGTCAAGCCACTTGAAACATTCAAAGGAGAATACCATCCTATCATACTACATCATAGTCATCTCAAAATCTATGTTGGCAATCAAGACAAACCATTATAAGCTCCTAGCTAAATAAGCATGGCATCAGAAACTATGATCTCTGAGTTGTCATTGCAAACATGGTTCTCTCACAACAAAGTTGAATCTGGGTCGACAAGCTAGTCATATTTACAAAAACAAAATAGATGGAGTTCATACCAGCTTTTCAGTCTCAGTCACTTCATCATATATCATCATTATTGCCTTTCATTTGCACGATCGAACGATGTGAACAATAATAAGAGTGCTCGTGCATTGGACTAAGCTGAATCTGCAGGCAAACACAAAGGATAAGACAAAGTAATATGGCTCTATGAAAGCTAAACACGTATGCATGCAAGAGCCACTAAACATTGTAACCAATATATTCTACCTTGACCCAAAGAAAAAGAAAACTATTTACACGGGAAAACTCCCAACAAGCAAAAGAAGAAAGGAAAATATTTTTGGGTTTTCTCAAAAGGACACAAAACAAGAAAACATGAAAACAAAAATAAACTAGCATGGATAATACAGTGGCAAAGTGTAAACATCGGCTAACAAGGTGAAAGTATAAGCATGAATGTAAAGTCGGTGAGAACACGTACTCCCCCAAGATTAGGCTTTTGGCCTAGCTTGGTCTACTCCCATGGATGGTCCTCGCGAAACCCAAAATCATAATGGGTGTTATACGGGAGTGCTGCAGCCACTGCCTGAATAGCTGTCTCGCGAAGTCGAGCAGTCGTCGCCTCCCTCTCATACTCCTCTGCCTCTCCTATGGTTATGTAGTATCTTTGTTTTACCTGAAAGTCAAAGAAAGCAGGAGCAGGAAGGGTAATATGGAAAACACGCTGCGGTTAAATATCAAGCCGTAAAGGAGGGATCCTTGATCTCTCTCAAGGAACTGGTAGCGTGTTAGAGCGACAGGATCAAGGTAGGCTGTACGGAGAGGAGGGTCTTTTGAACGGATGGATATTCCAAAAAGAAGTTCGCTAAGCGTGTAGCATAAACTCCACCAAAGAAATCCCCCTCAGTGGCATTTTTATTCAGCCTCCTTGCTATTATAGCTCCCATATTGAAGCTCATGTCACCTGTTACTGCGCTCTTAAGGATAGTAAGGTCGGAAGCGCATAGGTGATAATGTGCACCCTTGCCATTAATGCACCTACCTATGAAGAGGGCAAAATAGTGCAAGGCAGGGAAGTGGATGCTTCCTATGGTGGCTTGCGTGATATCTCTAGTTTCTCCAACAGTTATATTGGAGACAAAGTCTCCGACCGAAGATTTAGAAGGATCATTAATACTACCCCCATCGGGTATCTTGCAAATCCTATTGAAATCCTCCAAATACATGGTATAGGATTTATCATACAGATCAAATAGTATGGATGAGTCACGGCCAACTGAAAATTTAAATCTACGCACGAAAGAGGCAGTGAGCATAGCATACTGTTCACATTTATCTGAGAGGAAGAGGAATTCTTCTAACCCGGCATTGCGGACAAGTGTATCAAACTCATCCTTGAAACCTGCTTCGATCATAAACTCATCAGAAGGCCATTCACATGGTTGCACTGGTGCGACCCTTAGTTGAAAAGGTTTGGGCTCCCGAAAAGAAAGACGGGGACCCTTCTTACTTGAGGAACCACCATGAAACTTCCTCCTGAACATAATTCCCTTTTGCTGAAATTTTTGAAGTTCAAGAGAAAAGTGAATGAAGACCAACCATACCTTGTAGCAACTACTCCTACTAGTGCCTAGAGACCGTATCACGCGCTAAAACTACTTGGGACCAGCTAAAATCAACCTTTCTAGCTCATGAACAGGGTCACCAAGGTAGCAAGAATACGCGAAAGATAAAGCACTAGAGCAAAAACTAATTGGACCAATGGAGGAGTCACTTACCAAGGAGTAATTTCCCCAAAACGGTTCGGAGAATGGTGCTTTGAGCAAGGAGATCGAAAATCACAGCCAAATGAGCAAGAACACGGGTTTGAGCTGCGAAACAATTTTTTCTGGAGGTGGAAGAAGAGGCTGGGAGCTGGAATGAGTGGAGGGGGTCCCTGTGGTCCCCACAAGCTTGCCCTCCGCCACCAGGGGGTGGCGGTGGCAGGGCTTGTAACCCAGTGGTCTAGCCCCCAGGCCAGCTCTCAGGCCGAGTAATTTTCAAAAATTCCAGAAAAAACATACTAAATTTTCAGGACCATCGGAGAACTTTTATTTTCGAGGTATTTTTTTCCGGGACGCTAAAATAGAAAACAAGAAAACTAAACTAATTCCATCATTTTTCTTCTAAGCAACAGAAAATGAAAGCTCAAAACAGAGGTATGTGACTTTTTGATGCATTCATTTCATGGTCATCGAAAGAAATCCGTCAATAGGATTGATCAAGTCCTCATGACAAAACCTTCTCGAATCTCAAGAGAGAACGGAGAATTTTCGAATAGCCACTAAGTCACCTCAATGGGGATATGTATCTCCCCAACAAGCAAATCATACTTCATCTTGACACGAGGAATAGGGCATTCAAAGCTCCCAATAAGAATCGGTGAAGTCTTTTCGATAGCATTGATGCAATGTACTTGATATCGTTTCTTCGGGAAGTGAACTGTGTGCTCATTACCGTTGACATGGAAAGTGACATTGCCTTTGTTGCAATCTATAATAGCCCCTGCAGTGTTTAAAAAGGGTCTTCCGAGGATGACAGCCATGGCATCGTCTTCGGGAATATCCAAGATAACAAAGTCTGTTAAGTTAGTGGTGTTAGCAACCACAACAGGCACATCCTCGCAAATGCCGATAGGGAAAGTAGTTGATTTGTCGGCCATTTGCAGAGAAATTTCAGTGGATGTCAACTTATCCAATTCAAGTCTACGATAAAGAGAAAGGGGCATAACACTAACACCGGCTCCAAGGTCACATAAGGTAGTTCTTGCGTAGTTTCCTTTAATGGAGCAAGGTATAGTGGGCACTCCGGGATCACCAAGTTTCTTAGGAGTTCCACCCTTGAAAGTGTAGTTGGCAAGCATGGTGGAGATCTCAAGATCTGGTATCTTCCATTTATTAGTCACGATATCTTTCATGTACTTGGCATACGGAGACATCTTGAGCATATCAGTTAACCGCATGTGCAGAAAGATCGGTCTTATCATCTCAACGAAGCGCTCAAAATCCTCATCATCCTTTTTCTTGGATGGCTTAGGAGGAAAGGGCATAGATCTTTGAACCCATGGTTCCCTTTCTTTACCATGCTTCCTAGAAGTGAAGTCATTCTTATCGTATTTCTTGGGTTGTGGATTATCAGGATTAACCGTAGGTTCAATCTCCACATCCTCATCATTGCTAGGTTGAGCATTATTATGAACATCACTGTCCATATTGTCACCAGGTTCATGTTCATCACCAGATTGTGTTTCCGCATCAGACGCAGAAATATCATTAGGTTCTTCAGGTGTGACAATATTTGGTGAACTGTCATGTAGGTTTCTATCATCCTTCTTCTTCTCCTTAGGATGACTGGGTGTATCAGCATTGATTCCATGAGAATCTTGATAAATTCTCTTAGGATGACCTTCAGGATACAAAGGTTCCTGAGTCATTTTGCCTCCTCTAGTAATGACTCTGACAGAGTTGTCATTTAATTCATTGAGCAGGTCATTCTGAGCTTTAAGTACTTGTTCTACCTGAGTAGTAATCATAGAGGCATGTTTACTCAGAAGCTTCAGATCATTGACATTTCTGTCTACACAAGCACTTAAATGGCTAAGCATACGAGTACTTTGTTCCAAATGTCTGCTAACATAATCATTGAAACTCTGTTGTTTGGCAACAAAGTTGTCAAATTCATCAAGGCATAGGCTAGCAGGTTTATCAAAAGGAATATCACTCTCATCAAACCTACGCAGAAAATTCACTTCTACTACCTGTAACGGGTTATCGAGACCATGGATCTCTTCGATAGGTGGTAGATTTTTGACATCTTCAGATCTAATGCCTTTCTATTGCATAGATTTCTTGGCTTCTTGCATATCTTCGGGACTGAGGAATAGAATACCTCTTTTCTTAGGAATTGGCTTAGGAGGTGGTGTCGTGGGTATAAGTCTGACAGTAGATGTATGGGGTACGAAATGATGGGCAGAGCCTTAGCTACGGTGAGGATGTATGAGTTCAGGCCCCTCTACGGTGGAGGTAAAAGCCCTACGTCTCAGTGCTCTTGGGAGCTTTGTGTCGAGTGGATTATAGGATTACAACAAGTGCCAACCCCTGCACCAGTGGGGAAGGGCGGCTTATATAGAGTGCGCTGCCCTTCATAATGGCCCGATGGACAAGGGTGGAATAGTGGCGAATAAATGCCTATGTTACAGGTAATGTAAGCCTTAAATGCTAATAATGGTGTATGAAAACGTATGGCCGTTGCCCTCCTGGGAGGTTACGATGTATAGAGTGGATTCCAGTCGGTACGTTAAATATGCTCCGAGTGGATCGTCGCCGACTGGATGATGGGGGCGTCCTTAGTTCAGTCGGAACTGTCTAAGGGCCTTGTCTTCTATGAAGGGTAGTCCTTGGGTATGACCTATAGGGCAGGCCTATGACCCTACCCTCGGACTATAACCCCATCATTAGTCCCCGAATGGATCGGGGTTGGAACGATGAAGTGATGTCTGGCGTATGGAACCGACTGGTATGGAGGTCACTTTAGCGTTGTTAGCCTCGATCCATTTTATCCTTTCAACCAGTGATCCGAGTGAATATACCAGTGAAACGAACCGTCAGGGACCGAGTGCTTCCGTGGAATCTTTCGACATGACTGGTCAATCTGACAGCGCCGGATTTTCCGGGATCCTCAAATTTCGGTTGTCGCGCGCTCAGCGGGGATAACGACATCGCCATCGAGTAGGTTTTGCCTCCTCGATTACCGCGCCTTTATCTTCTCCACTAATCTTGCAGCGGCCGGTTGGGGGGATAAGTTCTCGGGTCCACCTGTTAGTGACCGAGTCGGTAGCCTATTTAAGCCTCCTCGGCGGGATTTCCTGTTGCGCTGCTCATCCTCCTCTCATTAATCTCGGTCCTCCCGCAGCTCTCTGCACACCTCAAGCCTCCTCCTTCCCCTCCTCCTCTGCGGATCCGTCGCCTTCGCCATGACGAAGGGGCAGACCAGCAAGCTCGAGTCACAGAAGAAGAAGGGGGCGGCCCCTACTCAGCGGCGGCAGCGGGCGCTGCTGGCGGGTTGGATCCAGGGGGATTTCCTCCCCTCCTCGG
This sequence comes from Hordeum vulgare subsp. vulgare, assembly GCF_904849725.1. Lineage (NCBI taxonomy): Eukaryota > Viridiplantae > Streptophyta > Magnoliopsida > Poales > Poaceae > Hordeum > Hordeum vulgare. Next base: position 562,277,159 of record NC_058524.1, on the reverse strand, counting down.
TGATGGAGAACAACGTGCTGGAGCTGGTGGAGCATGACATGTTCGTCAACAAGTCCTGGAGGCTGCCGGAAGGCGAGACGGAGCCGGTGCCGAAGGAGGGGGAGCGCGTTCTGCTGCTTAGCCATGTGGCCAGAGGCTTCTCCTTGCCTCCCCATCCTTTCTTCCGAGGTATCATGACTTACTTCGGGGCGCAGCTCCATCACTTTCCTCCGAACGCAATAGCTCACCTTGCTGCATTCGTCACCCTCTGCGAGTGCTTCATTGGATGTCCTCCCCACTGGGGGTTCTTTAAGTATGTCTTATCTGCTAGATCCCAAACCATCAAAAAGCTTAGCCAGTCGGACAATAAGACCCACATCCTCCAGCTCTGCGGGGGTTTAGGCTTCCAGAAGAAAACAAAGAGTAGATATCCCTCCCTCTAGCTATCCGAGTCAGTTAGGAACTGGCAATCGTCCTGGTTCTATTGCCAGGACATTGCTTGTCCGAATGCTTCGAGCGGATTGCCACCTTTCAGTTTAGACCATCTGGGCCCTCCCAGGAAGCTTGCGCTCTCTAAGGGAGAAAGGATCCAGATCCAGCCTTTGGTCGACGCTCTGATAGCCGTCGTCCGTAAGGGAGTCACCGGCACAGACCTGCTGGAGACTTTTCTGGGTCGGCGCATCCAGCCGCTGCAGGCCCGACACCACACCATGTGGCACTACACGGGGCCTTCGGATTCCACTCTGTCTCATCCACAGGACATGAGCGGGGAGAATGTGAGCGCGTGGGTCCGCGGCATCAGAGGCGCGTGTGATAACCCCGTGGGAGCCCGGCGGGTGAAGCCCTTCCGCACCAAAAATCCTCCTCCGAATGAGGTGAGTACATGTTGTCGAGTGCTTTTAATCTTCTCAGCTTTATTACTTTTCTTGTCCCGCTGACTGACGTTGCCGACTGTGTTTTGTGCAGGAGTGGACTAACTGGCATTCTGCAGTCTCGAACGGGAATCGAGTCGAGGAAGAGGAGGGTAGCCAGGAGGGCAGTGCGGATAGCGCCGAGTACGTCTCTGACAATGGGGAGACGGAGGAGGAGACGGAAGAGGAGGAGGAGGAGGATGGGGAGCAGAGCTCGCCACCCTCACCATCGGAGCACCGAACGAAGCGTCGTCATGACCCTGCTGCTCCGCCGGCTCCTCCCGCGGCCCCGAGTGCTCCGCCAGCTCCTCCCGTGGCTCCGAGTGTTTGGAGCGTGAAGAGAACCAGGGGTGCTTCTGCCGAGCCCGTGAACCAGCCGTCCAAGGTGGCCAAACCTAGTGGGCCTAAGCCTCGGAAAGCTTTGCCTCGGATGAGGATCGTTGTTCCGGTCGCCTTAGCGTAGGTGTCTTGTTCTTCTATCTTCTTTCAGTATCCGATTGAACTTCTCTTTTTGGGAACTCACGCTTATCCGTCGAGTGGATTTCATTCAACAGAGCTGCTACCTCCGCCACCTCTCTGCCGCGCCAGGCTGATGATCACATGGACATGGATAATGCCGCCACCTCCCAGCAAGGTATGTTGTCACGACTCCGAGAGCTGCATTACTGTTTCACGAGTGCTGTCTTTGATCTTGACCTTTTTCTGTAATTTTATTTTTTTCAGTCGGGCTTCCTTCGGAGGTGATCCACCTGGACGATGACGACCAAAGGAGGTCGGAGCCAGCTTTGGCGCCTGTCCCTGGGGTTATCCAACCTCCTGTTGATCCCGCCATGAATGTGCCGCCGACTGAGACGGTGGCCCTCAGGGCGGAATCGATTGGAGCGGAGCTCGGGATGCCCAGGGAGCCTTCTGCCGCGCCGGGTCCGTCGGCTATTCAATATGACGCCCGACGCCTCCCGGAGGATCAGGTAGGAGCTGCCAAGGACGCCATGGTGCAGATGGAGCTGATGGTGGGCGACGCCAAGGGAGCGTATGATTCCATCGCGTCCCTGTACAAGAAGAGCTTGGAGCTTCGGGACGACATCCGAGTAAGTGCGCTAGTAAGTGTTTACATTCCTCTTGGAACCCACTGGGTGTTACAGCGAGGTACTCGGATGCAATAGGTTGCTTTTGCAGTGGGTTCACTCCGAGTGAACCCAGTGGGTGTAGTCCCCGAGACTTCTGCCGAGTGCTTGCACCGGCAGTTGTCTTTATATGTATTTTCCGTAATCTGAACAGATCAGAGCTGATCTGCCCGAATGGTACCAGTGGGGGCATGCCGAGTGCACCCAGTAGGTGTAGTCCCCAAGAGTAGTGTTACTCGGGTCAAGAGATAGGAATCTCATAGTGTTGTTGGTTTGTTATGGAGCTCAATAGGGCCGACCTGTTCGAGCTTCATGCCAGTGGGGTCACTCTCAATGAACCCACTGGGTGTAGTCCCCGAGACTGTTGTCGATTGCTTGCATCGGCAGGGGTCTGAAGAACTTTGAGCTTTGATTGTTTTGTCATATCCGTCGAGACTTTTTCCTTGTTGAATGTGGCTGATCCTTCCTTTGTGTCTCTTTGACAGAAGACTTGTGAAATGGGATCTGCATACAATGCTCTGAAGGCTGAGAAGATTCAGCTTGCTGCGGACTTGGAGGTGGCTGTGAATGACCTGGTTGGCGTGAAGAAGGCTCTCGTTGACCGAAAGAAATCTTTGGAGGAATCCATGGAGACCAACAAGGCACTGGTGGCCGAGGTAGACAAAATGAAGAAGGAGAGATCTGACTGGATGGCTCAGCTGAAGGTGATGAACACTCAGTGCAGAGCGCAGGAGAACTATGTCAGCGACTGGGCGAGGAAGATGGTCGCACTGCTTGGCGGTAAGTTCTTGCCGAGTGCTTTTTGACTTTGGAGTTCGCTCCGTGCTTATTTTCTGCTTGTCTTTTCTTTGCATATTTTTGTCGGGACGTTTAGGCTGAAGCAGCCGAAATTGAACGGTCGCTTGTTCTGAATGTTCCACTCGGCGATGAAGCTAACCGGGACATGCTCCAAGCGCATATTCGCCTTAACAGGGTGGGCCCTTTCATTGGCCGCCTGAGAAAAGTTGTCGGCCGAATCGACAAGGAGCTGTGGCCTGAAGACGACTCCCGGAACGAAATAGATGGGTTGATGACTCGGCTGGAGGACGTCCCAAGCAGAGTGCAGGCATGGAAGAAGTCTGCTGCTTGGTGTGGTGCAGACGTGGCTCTGTCTCTGGTCCGAGTGCACTGCAAGGAAGCTCGTGAAGAAAAGCTGAAGACGTTGCAGGTTGCTAACACCAAGAAGCTTCGATTTGAAGATTTCATGGAGACCTTCCTCGACACAGCCACTCGCATTGCAGACGGAATCGACCTTGACACCTTTGTGGAGCGTGCCAATCCTGGCGACGCTTGAAAAAACTTTATGGTGAACGCACATTTACATCGGTATGCCCAGTGGTGTATGTATTAAACTTTGGCCACTGCTGTTGGCCGTCACATTCGTGGTTTGGTGTGGATAAACTTGATTCACACCGAGCCGACTGATCGTAGATCCAACTTGAATTCGAATTCGAATCAGATCTTTTGCTCTTCTTTCGCTGAGTTTTTTTTGACACGATTTTGGCTCGTGGTTTTTGTTTGGCATCTCTTGGTGAAGCCAATGGCAAACATGCAGAGCATGTAGTTGTCAGTTGTCTTCACATCCACATGAGCCTCAATGAGGGTCTGCTGAGCCTCCGAGTGCGCACTCGGAGCGAGTTTTTACTTAGGCGACTCTGGGTCGCGGCTAAGTCCCCGAGTGTGACTTTTGGTGCACACTCGGAGAGAGTTTTTACTTAGGCGACTCTGGGTCACAGCTAAGTCCCCGAGTGTGACTATTAGTGCACACTCGGAGCGAGTTGTTACTCATGTAGTTGTCAGTCGTCTTCACATCCACATGAGCCTCAATGAGGGTCTGCTAAGCCTCCGAGTGTATCTCGAGTATGCACTCAGAGGAAGCTTTTTTTACTTAGGCGACTCTGAGTCGCAGCTAAGTCCCCGAGTGTGACTTTACGTGCGCACTCGGAGTGAGTTTTTACTTAGGCGACTCTGGGTCGCAGCTAAGTCCCCGAGTGTGACTATTAGTGCGCACTCGGAGCGAGTTGTTACTCATGTAGTTGTCAGTTGTCTTCACATCCACATGAGCCTCAATGAGGGTGTGCCAAGCCTCCGAGTGGATCTCGAGGATACACTCGAAGGAAGCTTTTTACTTAGGCGATTCTGGATCGCAGCTAAGTCCCCGAGTGCGGCATCTCGTGCGCACTCGGAGTGAGTTGATACTCATGTAGTTGTTAGTTGTCTTCACATCCACATGAGCCTCAATGAGGGTCTGCTAAGCCTCCGAGCGGATCTCGAGGATTCACTCGAAGGAAGCTTTTTTACTTAGGCAATTCTGGATCGGAGCTAAGTCTCCGAGTGCGGCTTTTAGTGCGCACTCGGAGCGAGTTTTGTACTTAGGCGATTCTGAATCGCAGGTAAGTCCCCGAGTGCGGCTTTTGGTGCGCACTCGGAGCGAGTTTTGTACTTAGGCGACTCTGGGTCGCAGCTAAGTCCCCTAGTGTGACTGTTAGTGCGCACTCAGAGCGAGTTGTTACTCATGTAGTTGTCAGTTGTCTACACATCCACATGAGCCTCAATGAGGGTCTGCTAAGCCTCCGAGTGTATCTCGAGTATACACTTCGGAGGAAGCTTTTTACTTAGGCGACTTTGAGTCGCAGCTAAGTCCCCAAGTGTGAATTTTCGTGCACACTCGGAGTGAGTTGTTTACTTAGGCGACTCTGGGTCGCAGCTAAGTCTCCGAGTGTGACTGTTAGTGCGCACTCAGAGCGAGTTGTTTACTTAGGCGACTCTGGGTCGCAGCTAAGTCTCCGAGTGTGACCTTTAGTGCACACTCGGAGCGAGTTTGTACTTAGGCGACTCTGGGTCGCAGCTATGTCTCCGAGTGTGACGTTTAGTGCACACTCGGAGCGGGTTTGTACTTAGGCGACTCTGGATCGCAGCTAAGTCTCCGAGTGTGACTTTTAGTGCACACTCGGAGCGGGTTTGTACTTAGGCGACTCTGGGTCGCAGCTAAGTCTCCGAGTGTGAATTTTAGTGCACACTCAGAGCGAGTTTGTACTTAGGCAACTCTGGGTCGCAGCTAAGTCTCCGAATGTGACTTTTAGTGCACACTCAGAGCGGGTTTGTACTTAGGCGACTCTGGGTCGCAGCTAAGTCCCCGAGTGTGACTTTTAGTGCACACTCGGAGCGAGTTTGTACTTAGGCGACTCTGGGTCGCAGCTAAGTCTCCGTGTGTGAGTTTTTGTGCACACTCGGAGTGGTTTTGTACTTAGGCGACTCTGGGTCGCAGCTAAGTCCCCGAGGGTGACTTTTAGTGCACACTCGGAGCGAGTTTGTACTTAGGCGACTCTGGGTCGCAGCTAAGTCTCCGAGCGTGAATTTTAGTGCACACTCGAAGCGTGTTTGTACTTAGGCGACTCTGGGACGCAGCTAAGTCCCTGAGTGTGACTTTTAGTGCACACTCGGAGCGGGTCTTTTAGACCAGAGTCTGCAAACGCGGAAGAATTTCGAATCGGCAAGAAATCAATCTGCTTTTGTATTACTTCAATGATACTTGTTCTTTACATTGTCTCCGTCGGCGGTTATGTGTAGAAGCGCTTCAGTAGATCTCCATTCCATGCTCGCGGCTCATCCGTTTCCCTGTCGAGGTTGTAGAGTCGATATGCTCCGTTGTTCAGCACCTTAGAGATGATGAACGGTCCTTCCCAGGCGGGAGCCAACTTGTGTGGTCTCTGCTGACCCACTCGGAGCACCAGGTCGCCTAATTGGAATGTGCGGCTCCTGACGTGCTGCGCGTGAAATCGCCGCAGATCTTGTTGATAAATTGTTAAACGGATCAGTGCCATCTCACGCTCTTCTTCTAGAAGATCCACTCCGTCTTGCCTGGCTTGCTCTGCTTCAGCTTCAGAGAAGAGTTCAACTCGTGGAGAGTTCTAAAGCAAGTCACTCGGAAGGACTGCCTCTGCTCCATAAACGAGGAAGAACGGGGATCGTCCTGTCGATCTATTCGGAGTTGTGCGGAGGCCCCACAACACCGAAGGCAGCTCGGTGACCCATGCGCCGGCTGCATGTCCAACTTCTCGCAGGAGTCGAGGCTTCAACCCTTGAAGAATGAGTCCATTCGCCCGCTCTGCTTGCCCGTTTGTTTGGGGGTGCGCCACGGATGCAAAATCCACTCGGATACCTTGGCCTGTGCAAAAACCTTTGAACCTGTACGAATCAAAGTTTGTACCATTGTCGGTGATTATGCTGTGCGGAACCCCGTATCTGGCGATGATGTCTCTGATAAATTTGATGGCCGTAAGGGCGTCAAGCTTCTTGATGGGCTTGGCTTCAATCCACTTGGTAAACTTGTTGACTGCTACCAGCAGATGAGTGAATCCTCATTGGCCTGTTTTGAATGGTCCGACTGTATCTAATCCCCACACGACGAATGGCCAAGCAAGAGGAATTGTCTTCAGCGCAGACGTTGGCTTGTGGGACTTGTTTGAATAGAACTGACAGCCTTCGCAATGGTCGACCATATCTTTTGCCATTTCAATGGCCTGCAACCAGAAGAAACCAGCTCTGAATGCTTTGGCGACGATTGCCCTTGAGGAGGCATGATGTCCGCAGGTTCCCGAATGGATTTTTTCCAAGATTAACTGTCCCTCCTCAGGAGAGATACACCGCTGAAGGACGCCCGAAACACTTTTCCTGTATAACTGGTCATTAATGACGGTGAAGGACTTCGATCTACGAACAATCTGCCTAGCTTGGACTTCGTCTTCTGGTAACTCTTGCCTCATGATGTACGCAATGAACGGCACAATCCATTCGGGAATGACAGCTAGAATCTCCATGATCAAATCAACCACAGCGGGGACCTCGACTTCAGTCGGATCTGTTGAGCTCTTCGGTTTTACTGGTTCCACTGTAAAAGGATCTTCTTTCACCGAGGGGAGGTGTATGTGCTCGAGGCAGACATCACTCGGGACCGGTCTCCAAGTGGATCCAAGTTTTGCCAATTCATCTGCTGCTTGGTTTTTCAGTCGGGGAACATGGTGAAGTTCCAGACCTTCAAACTTCTTCTCGAGCTTCCTTACTACGTTGCAGTATGCAGTCATGGTGGGGTTCCTTACATCCCATTCCTTCATTACTTGATTAACCACCAGATCTGAGTCGCCATAGACCATCAGGGGACGGACGCCGAGTGTGATGGCCATGCGCAACCCGTAAAGGAGAGCTTCGTACTCTGCTTCGTTGTTGGAAGAATCAAAATGTATCTGCAACACATACTTGAGTTTATCACCTTTTGGGGATATGATCACTACGCCGACGCCGGAGCCATTCAACATCCTGGACCCATCGAAGAACATGGTCCAATGAGCCGAGTAGATGTGAGTCGGTTGCTGTTGTTCTACCCATTCTGCTATGAAGTCAGCCAGAGCTTGAGACTTCATAGCTTTCTTGGCTTCGAACTTGATGTCGCAGTATAGCATCTCCATTGCCCAGTTTGCCACTTGGCCTGATGCGTCCCGATTGTGGAGAATTTCCGACAACGGAGCATCAGATATGATAGACACCGAGTGGTCTTGGAAATAATGAGCCACCTTCTTTGCATTCATGTAGATCCCATAAATAAGCTTCTGATAATGGGGATACCTCTGCTTGGAAGGAGTTAGGACTTCGGAGACATAATATACTGGCCGCTGAACCTTGTACGCTTTGCCTTCTTCTTCGCGTTCGACTGTCAGAATGGTGCTGACGACTTGATTTGTAGCCACAATGTACAGAAGAAGGGGTTCTTTACCGAGCGGGGCAGTAAGAACCGGTTGGGTGGAAAGCAGGGCTTTGAGGTCGTCGAATGCAATTTGGGCTTCGTCTGTCCACTCGAAGGTATCTAACTTCTTCATGAGTCGGTATAGAGGTAACGCCTTCTCGCTGAGTCGAGCGATAAACCTGCTCAAAGCCGCTAGGAAACCTGTGAGCCTTTGAACATCATGTACTCTCACTAGCCACTCCATTCGTACAATGGTCCCGATCTTTTCGGGGTTGACATCGATCCCTCGTTCGGAAACGAAGAAACCGAGTAACTTCCCGCTGGGAACGCGGAATGAACACTTGGCTGGGTTGAGCTTGATATCGTACCTACGGAGGTTGGCGAATGTTTCTGCCAAGTCAGTCAGCAGGTCGGAACCTTTGCTTGACTTGACGACGATATCATCCATATATGCCTCCACATTTCGACCGATCTGATCTAGGAGGCATTTTTGGATCATGCGCATAAAAGTTGCTCCTGCATTCTTCAAACCGAATGGCATAGTGATGTAACAGAAACACCCGAATGGGGTGATGAAGGCTGTTTTTAATTCATCTGGACCATACAGACGGATCTGATGATAGCCCGAATAGGCATCAAGGAAGGACAAACGCTCGCAACCCGCAGTCGAATCAACAATTTGATCAATGCGGGGGAGCGTGAAGTGATCTTTCGGACTGACCTTATTGAGATGCTTGAAATTGATGCACATACGGATAGACTTGTCCTTCTTGGGCACCATGACAACATTAGCGAGCCACTCGGAGTGGTGTACCTCGCGAATGAAGTTGGCTGCCAAAAGTTTAGCCACCTCCTCTCCGATTGCCTTCCTCTTGTGCGCGGCGGACCGACGCAGGCGTTCTCGGACAGGTCGAGCAGCAGGATCCACATGCAGTCGGTGCTCAGCCAACTCCCTGGGTACACCTGGCATGTCAGCAGGCTTCCATGCAAAAATGTCCCAGTTCTCACGGAGGAATTGGATGAGCTTGGCTTCCTATTTTGGATCAAGGGTGGTGGAGATGTTTGTGGGGGCGGCGATGTCGTCCGTCGGATGGATGTTGACTTTCTTCGTGTCTCCCGCCGACTGGAATGCGGACTCGGAAGCTGGCTTCTTTGAACGCATCAGGTCAGCGGGGTCGGCGGTCTTGTTGTACTCATCCAGCTCGAGAATAGCCATCTGCTGATCAGCAATCCTCGACCCCTGCTGCACACACTCCTCGGCCCGCTGCCGATTGCCTGTGACCGTAATCACACCTTTGGGACCTGGCATCTTCAGCTTCAAATAGACGTAACATGGACGGGCCATGAAACGCGCATATGCCGGACGGCCCAGAATCGCATGGTATGCACTCTGGAAGTCCACCACCTCGAATGTCAGCTTCTCCTTGCGGAAGTTCTTGTCAGAGCCGAAGACGACATCCAATGCGACTTGGTCGAGTGATTTGGTCTTTCGTCCTCGGACGACTCCGTGGAACTGCATACTGCTCTCGCTAAGTTTGGACATCGGAATGCCCATTCCCTTGAGAGTGTCGGCGTACATGATGTTCATGCTGCTGCCGCCGTCCATGAGGACTTTGCGCAGTCTGACTCCTTCCACCACCGGGTCGACGACTAGAGCTTGCCTCCCTCGGGTGGGTACGTGTGCTGGATGGTCTGACTGATCAAAGGTGATCGCAGTCTGTGACCACTTGAGGAACATGGGGGTGGATGGGGTTTCCATGTTCACCTCCGTGTTAACTAGCTTCAGTCGACTTTTTCTTTCCACGTCAGCAAAAATCATCAGCGTTGCATGGACTTGGGGGAACGGATCCTCCTTGTCCTCATCATCCTCCTCGGTGTCCTTCTCACTCGGCTGCCCTTCACCGAATCCTTGGATCAGGAGGCGACACTGCCGAGTGGTATGCTTCGGCAATATGGCATTGCCTTCTTCGTCCATCTTCATGTGGATTGGACACGGTTGATCCAGGATGGAATTTCCTGACTGCCTCTTCTTGGGGGTGTACTAAGCTTTCCCCTTGCCTTTGAACTTGGCATTTGTAACGGCTGCAGCCTCTGCTTGCGGAGTGGATTGAGCCTTCTGCTTCTGCTTCCGATTGTTGTTCCCATCTCCATCGACGACTGACTTATGCTTGCCGCTACGTATGCGGTCTTCCTCTTCGCCATTTGCATAACGTGCAGCTATCTCCATCATCTTGCTCATGGAGATGTCGCCTATCCGACCGAACTTCATGTACAGATCTCTGTACCGCACGCCTGCCTTGAAGGCGCAGACTGCTTGATGCTCTGTGACGTTCTCCACCGTGTGGTAGAGGGTCGTCCAACGCTGGATGAAATCGCGCAAGGGCTCGTTCTGCTTCTGGACACAGTGCTGGAGCTCTACGAGACCAGCAGGGCGTTTGCACATACCCTCGAAGGTCCTGATGAAGACTCGGGACAGATCTGCCTAGCTGTAGATGCTTGACGGAGCTAACTGGTTTAGCCAAGCTCGCGCCGAGCCATCGAGCATCAGGGGGAGATGTTTCATGGTGACATGGTCATCTCCGCCACCGATCTGGATCGCCACTCTGTAGTCGTCCAACCAAGTTTCTGGTTTGGACTCTCCTGTGAACTTGCTGATTCCCGTCGCCAATCGGAAGTTGGGAGGGATGTCAGCTGAGGGGATGGCCCGACTGAAGCACTCGGGACCAGAGACAACGGTCCTGCTTCCACTCGGACGGTCTCTATCGTGACCATCACGGTGGGCTCGACTTCTGTCGACCTTCTTCTGGGCGATGTACCCTCTTGCGTTAGGCGTTGGATCATGCGTGTCACCGCCCGAACGACGATCATCGTGATGCCGGGGCCCGTAAGGCCCACCCCGCGGAGGGGTACGCGAACGGCGACGATCTTCTGGATGAGACCGAATGGGAAGCGGATTCCGACTCGGGTCCCTGGAACGGCTGCCTCCTCTGCACCGCTGATGAGAGTCGGGACTGAAAACCGACCGATGCGTGTTCGTGTGAACAGAACTGTTGTGGATCCTGTTGTGCGACTGGGAGACCGCCGAATTTTGCTCCTGCGCCGTATGCAACAGGGCACGGATCTGCTCGATCCCTCTACCAGCCTCTGAATCAGTCGGCTAGAGAGAATCGGCTATCCTAGCAGCCGCGACCAAGTTGAGGATGGGTGTGCGGAACACCTCGACGTTGCTCTGGCGAGTTCGTCGACTGGTAGAACGATGGTGTTGACGACGAGCGCCGGATGATTCTCCGACCTCATGCTCGTTCCGACCAGTCCGGAGGGGACTTTCATGGGAATCGGCCATGAGAACTTCGGCTGTAGGCCCGCGACCCGGATACTCGGAAGGTAGCTCAGTAGGAACTGAGTCCAAGCGCTGGGATGGCGGCGGGACCACAACCAATTCGAGCACCGCCACTTGAGAGGATGCGCTCTGTCATGCCTGGGCGTGTCGCACCCAACGCTGGAGCCGCGGACGACGGGATCGCTTGTTGCGGCGTGTGACGGGGGCGAAGATCGACACCGGGGTCGATGGCTGGAGAAGAAGAACACCGCGGGAACTGGCATGGAAGTGCGTAGCCCCGCGACTGGGAAGCGCCTCGACGTCGAGGGGCGCATCCCGAAGCCATGCCGAATCGTCGGTGATGAAGGAGAGGGCACCGAAGAGGATCTCATGACCCATGCACAGATCTCCGCCGGACGACATGATGAAAAGATGAAATCACAAACTCGTCGGAAGTCGCTTAGACGCCTGCCCCACGGTGGGCGCCAACTGTCGTGGGTATAAGTCTGACAGTAGATGTATGGGGTACGAAAGGATGGGCAGAGCATTAGCTACGGCGAGGATGTATGAGTTCAGGCCCCTCTACGGTGGAGGTAAAAGCCCTACGTCTCAGTGCTCTTGGGAGCTTTGTGTCGAGTGGATTATAGGATTACAGCAAGTGCCAACCCCTTCACCAGTGGGGAAGGGCGGCTTATATAGAGTGCGCTGCCCTACATAATGGCCCGGTGGACAAGGGTGGAATAGTGGTGAATAAATGCCTACGTTACAGTTCACGTAAGCCTTAAATGCTAAAAATGGGGTATGAAAACGTATGACCGTTGCCCTCCTCGGAGGTTACGATGTACAGAGTGGATTCCAGTCGGTACGTTAAATATGCTCCGAGTGGATCGTCGCCGACTGGATGATGGGGGCGTCCTTAGTTCAGTCGGAACTGTCTAAGGGCCTTGTCTTCTATGAAGGGTAGTCCTTGGGTAGGACCTATAGGGCATGCCTATGACCCTACCCTGGGACTATAACCCCATCAGGTGGTTCGGGAATAGTCCAAGCATTATCGTTGATCAAGATGTTATTCAGTAGGGTCTCAGCGTGTTCTACAATTCGTTCCCTAAAAACACAACCGGCACAACTATTAGGTGGTCTCTAGAGGCATCGGTAAGTCCGTTATAGAGGATATCAAGTATCCCGTTCTTCTTAAGAGGGTGATCAGGCAAAGCATTCTCTAGCTAGACGAGCCTCCCCCAAGCTTGTGGGAGACTCTCTTCTTGGAGTTGAGCAAAGTTGTATATTTACTGCAAGGCAGCTTGCTTCTTATGGGCAGGAAAATATTTCTCACAGAAGTAACAGACCATATCTTGGGGACTACTCACACATCTAGGAGCAAGAGAGGTGAACCAGGCTTTAGCGTCATCCTTTAGAGAGAAAGGAAACAACTTAAGGATATATTAGTGGCGGATCTTCTCCTCATTAGTGAAAAGGGTGGCTATATCGTGTAGTTTGGCAAGATGGGCTACGACCGTCTCAGACTCATAACCATGGAAATGATCAGATTCGACTAGAGAGATTATCTCAGGATCGACAGAGAATACATAATCCTTATCGGTGATAAAGATAGGTGAAGTGGCAAACTTCGGGTCGTATTTCATCCTAGATTTCAGAGATTTTTCCTTCCACTTGAGAAGTAATTTCTCAGCTTCATAGGCATCCTTACACGCAAGAAAATCCTCAGCTATCTCTCCCTCCATAATGTAACCCTCAGGTATATCAGGCAATTCATATCTAGGAGAGCTAGATCTAACAGGAGTAAAAGCAGGTTCTATCTCAATAGTATCGGCAGTTTCAGAAGCATCACGAGCATTGGCAGTAACTCTAGCAATATGAGCATCAAGGAATATCCCTAGTGGAACATCAGGAAAAGTAGTGTCTCTAGCAGTATCAAGCATAGCATCATCAGGCAAAATAGCATCTCTAGCATCACCAGGCAAAGCAGTATCAGGCATAGCATCTCTAGCAATATCACGCAAAGCAGTATCAGGCATAGTATCAAGCATAGCATCTCTAGCAGTAGCATCATAAGCATCATCAAGCACATGCGACATATCAATATTTCTAGCAGGAGGTGATGTCGCAAACTTACTCATAACTGAAGGTGAATCAAGTGCAGAGCTAGATGGCAATTCCTTACCTCCCCTCGTAGTTGAGGGCAAGATTTTGGTTTTTGGATCCTTCAGATTCTTCATAGTGATCAGCAGATATAAATCCCAAGTGACTCAGAGAATATAGCAATACCTCCTCGGCAACGACGCCAGAAAAATCATGACTGGCACTCTCTGGCAATATCTAGATGAATGCTGATTCTGTGACAACAAACCTTCCCTTGCAACGGCCCCAGAAGAATGCTACTAGCACTCCCCAGCAATGAAACTAGAAGAATGTTGTTGACGACCCACCAGCGCATGGATTCGTAGCAGTTTTCGAGGGTAGAGTATTCGACCCAAATTTGTTGGTTCGCACGACAGGAGGTGAGAGAATACTCTCGAGTATTAGCAGCTGAATGCGTCAGATTCAACCACACCTGAAAGATTAGTATCTGCAAGCAAAATAGTAACAACAAAGTAGCGAGTAACGGCAGTGGAAAGGAACAACAGTAGTGACAGCAGTAGCAAGTAGCAACAGTAGCAAGCGACAGTAGTAGCAACAGTAGTAGCAGAGCAAGACAAGTAACAACAGCAGCAACAATAGTAACAGCAGAGCAAGACAAGTAACAGCAGCAGAGCAAGACAAGTAACAGCAGCAGAGCAAGACAAGTAACAGCAGCAGCAACAGTAGTAGCAGTAGAGCAGGACAAGTAACAACAGTAGTAGGACAAACTCGTAGGTAATGGGTCGGTGATTTGTTTGGATGATATTCATCATGCAACAGCTATAACACAGATAGATATGTGGCTAGCTCCAGCTCGTCAATGTGATGTAGGCATGCATTCCGTGTGTCGTCATACATGCTTAGGAAAAGAACTTGCATGACATCTATTGTCCATCCCTCCCATGGCAGAGGGGTCCAAAAGGAAACTACGGGATTTTAAGGTTCTCCTTTTAATAAAGAACCGGACCAACGCATTAGCACTTGGTGAACACATGAACTCCTCAAACTATTGTCATCACCGGGAGTGGTTCCGGTTATTGTCACTCTGGGGTTGCCGGATCATAACACATAGTAGGTAAGTACAACTTGCAAGATCGGATCTAAAACACACATATATTGGTGACAACATAATAATTTCAGATATGAAATCATGGCACTCGGGCCCTAGTGACAAGCATTAAGCATGGCAAAGTAGTAGCAACTGTTGGAATTATGCCCTAGAGGCAATAATAAATATAGTTATTATAATTCCTGTATCAAGATAATCGTTTATTATCCATGCTATAATTGTATTGAATGAAGACTCATTTACATGTGTGGATACATAGACAAAACACCGTCCCTAGCAAGCCTCTAGTTGGCTAGCCAGCTGATCAAAGATAGTCAGTGTCTTCTGATTATGAACAAGGTGTTGTTGCTTGATAACTAGATCACGTCATTAGGAGAATCACGTGATGGACTAGACCCAAACTAATAGACGTAGCATGTTGATCGTGTCATTTTGTTGCTACTGTTTTCTGCGTGTCAAGTATTTATTCCTATGACCATGAGGTCATATAACTCACTGACACCGGAGGAATGCTTTGTGTGTATCAAACGTCGCAACGTAACTGGGTGACTATAAAGATGCTCTACAGGTATCTCCGAAGGTGTTAGTTGAGTTAGTATGGATCAAGACTAGGATTTGTCACTCCGTGTGACGGAGAGGTATCTCGGGGCCCACTCGGTAATACAACATCACACACAAGCCTTGCAAGCAATGTAGCTTAGTGTAAGTTACGGGATCTTGTATTACGGAACGAGTAAAGAGACTTGCTGGTAAACAAGATTGAAATAGGTATGCGGATACTAACAATCGAATCTCGGGCAAGTAACATACCGAAGGACAAAGGGAATGACCTACGGGATTATATGAATCCTTGGCACTGAGGTTCAAACGATAAAGATCTTCATAGAATATGTAGGATCCAATATGGGCATCCAGGTCCCGCTATTGGATATTGACCGAGAAGTCTCTCGGGTCATGTCTACATAGTTCTCGAACCCGCAGGGTCTCCACACTTAAGGTTCGACGTTGTTTTATGCGTATTTGAGTTATATGGTTGGTTACCGAATGTTGTTCGGAGTCCCGGATGAGATCACGGACGTCACGAGGGTTTCCGGAATGGTCCGGAAATGAAGATTGATATATAGGATGACCTCATTTGATTATCGGAAGGTTTTGGGAGTTACCGGGAATGTACCGGGAATGACGAATGGGTTCCGGGAGTTCACCGGGGGGGGGGGGCAACCCACCCCGGGGAAGCCCATAGGCCTTGAGGGTGGCGCACCAGCCCTTAGTGGGCTGGTGGGACAGCCCAAAAGGGCCCTATGCGCCTAGAAAAGAAAATCAAAGAGAAAAAAAAGAGGAGGTGGGAATGGAAGGAAGGACTCCCACCCACCAAACCAAGTCCAACTCGGTTTGGGGGGGGGGAGCCTTCCCCCCTTGGCTCGGCCGACCCCCTTGGGGCTCCTTGAGCCCCAAGGCAAGGTCCCCTCCCTCCCACCTTTATATAAGGAGGTTTTAGGGCTGATTTGAGACGACTTTTCCACGGCAGCCCGACCACATACCTTCACAGTTTTTCCTCTAGATCGCGTTTCTGCGGAGCTCGGGCGGAGCCCTGCTGAGACAAGGTCATCACCAACCTCCGGAGCGCCGTCACGCTGCCGAAGAACTATTCTACCTCTCCATATCTCTTGCTGGATCAAGAAGGCCGAGATCATCGTCGAGCTGTACGTGTGCTGAACGCGGAGATGCCGTCCGTTCGGTACTAGATCATGGGACTGATCGCGGGATTGTTCGCGGGGCGGATCGAGGGACGTGAGGACGTTCCACTACATCAACCGCGTTCACTAACGCTTCTGCTGTATGATCTACAAGGGTACGTAGATCACTCATCCCCTCTCGTAGATGGACATCACCATGATAGGTCTTCGTGCGCGTAGGAAATTTTTTGTTTCCCATGCGACGTTCCCCAATAGTGGCATCATGAGCTAGGTTCATGCGTAGATGTCTTCTCGAGTAGAACACAAAAGTTTTTGTGGGCGGTGATGTGCGTTTTGCTGCCCTCCTTAGTCTTTTCTTGATTCCGCGGTATTGTTGGATTGAAGCGGCTTGGACCGACATTACTCGTACGCTTACGAGAGACTGGTTTCATCGCTACGAGTAACCCCGTTGCTCAAAGATGACTGGCAAGTGTCAGTTTCTCCAACTTTAGTTGAATCGGATTTGACCGAGGAGGTCCTTGGATGAGGTTAAATAGCAACTCATATATCTCCGTTGTGGTGTTTGCGTAAGTAAGATGCGATCCTACTAGATACCCGTGGTCACCACGTAAAACATGCAACAACAAAATTAGAGGACGTCTAACTTGTTTTTGCAGGGTATGCTTGTGATGTGATATGGCCAATGATGTGATGTGATATATTGGATGTATGAGATGATCATGTTGTAATAGATAATATCGACTTGCACGTCGATGGTACGGCAACCGGCAGGAGCCACAGGGTTGTCTTTATACTAATGTTTGTGCTTGCAGATGCGTTTACTATTTTGCTAGGATGTAGCTTTAGTAGTAATAGCATGAGTAGCACAACAACCTCAATGGCAACACGTTGATGGAGATCATGGCGTGGCGCCGGTGACAAGAAGATCGTGCCGGTGCTTTGGTGATGGAGATCAAGAAGCACGTGATGATGGCCATATCATGTCACTTATGAATTGCATGTGATGTTAATCCTTTTATGCACCTTATTTTGCTTAGAACGACGGTAGCATTATGAGGTGATCTCTCACTAAAATTTCAAGACGAAATTGTGTTCTCCCCGACTGTGCACCGTTGCTACAGTTCGTCGTTTCGAGACACCACGTGATGATCGGGTGTGATAGACTCAACGTTCACATACAACGGGTGCAAAACAGTTGCGCACGCGGAACACTCGGGTTAAGCTTGACGAGCCTAGCATGTGCAGACATGGCCTCGGAACACATGAGACCGAAAGGTCGATCATGAATCATATAGATGATATGATTAGCATAGGGATGCTTACCACTGAAACTATACTCAACTCACGTGATGATCGGACTTGAGCTAGTGTAAAGTGGATCATGAACCACTCAAATGACTAAGAGAGATGTACTTTTTGAGTGGGAGTTTAGCGTATAATTTTGATTAAAGTTAAACTCTAATTATCTTGAACATAGTCTAAGTCCACTTTGAATATATTTGTGTTGTAGATCATCGCTCACGCGACAGTCACCCTGAATTTTAATACGTTCCTAGAGAAAGCTAAGTTGAAAGATGATGGAAGCAACTTTGTAGACTTGGCTCGTAATCTTAAGCTAATCTTACAAGCTGGGAAAAAGGATTATGTCCTTAATGCTGCGCTAGGAGATGAACCACCCGCTACGGCTGATCAGGATGTTAAGAACGCTTGGTTAGCACGTAAGGAGGACTACTCAGTAGTTCAATGTGCAGTCTTGTATGGCTTAGAACCGGGACTTCAACATCGCTTTGAGCGTCATGGAGCATTTGAGATGTTCCAGGAGTTGAAGTTTATCTTTCAGAAGAACGCCCGGATCGATAGGTATCAGAGCTCCGATAAATTCTATGCTTGCAAGATGGAGGAAAACTCGTTTGTCAGTGAACATGTGCTCAAAATGTCTGGGTACTCAAACCGTCTAGCTGAGCTGGGGATTGAACTCCCGCAAGAGGCTATCACTGACAGAATCCTTCAATCACTGCCGCCAAGCTATAAAGGCTTTGTGTTGAACTACAACATGCAAGGGATGAACAAGTCTCCCGGCGAGTTGTTTGCGATGCTGAAAGTCGCAGAGTCTGAACTCCGTAAAGAGCATCAAGTGTTGATGGTGAATAAGACCACTAGTTTCAAGAGAAACGGCAAAGGCAAGAAGGGTAATTCAAAGAAGAGCGGAAAGCCTGTTGCCAATCCGACGAAGAAACCCAAAGCTGGACCTAAGCCTGAAACGGAGTGTTACTATTGCAAGGGTATGGGTCACTGGAAGCGCAATTGCCCCAAGTATCTGGCAGATAAGAAGGCGGCCAAAGAAAAATCAGGTATATTTGATATACAAGTTATTGATGTGTACTTAACCGGCTCTCGTAGTAGTGCCTGGGTATTCGATACCGGTTCTGTTGCTCATATTTGCAACTCGAAATAGGAACTGCGGAATAGACGAAGGCTGGCGAAAGATGAAGTGACGATGCGCGTAGGAAATGGTTCCAAGGTTGATGCAATCGCCGTCGGCACAGTTTCACTTCAGTTACCATCAGGATTAGTGATGAACTTAAAACATTGTTATTTAGTGCCTGCGTTGAGCATGAACATTATATATGGATCTTGTTTATTGCGAGACGGTTACTCTTTTAAGTCAGAGAATAATGGTTGTTCTATTTCTATGAGTAACATCTTTTATGGTCATGCACCCAATGTGAGAGGATTGTTCATATTGAATCTTGATAGCAATACACACATACATAACATTGAGACCAAAGGGTTAGAGTTAACAATGATAGCGCCATATTTTTGTGGCACTGCCGCTTAGGTCATATTGGTGTAAAGCGCATGAAGAAACTCCATGCTGATGGACTTTTGGAGTCACTTGACTTTGATTCACTTGACACGTGCGAACCATGCCTCATGGGCAAGATGACTAAGACTCCGTTCTCCGGAACAATGGAGCGTGCAAGTGACTTGTTGGAAATCATACATACCGATGTGTGTGGTCCGATGAGCGTGGAGGCACGCGGTGGATATCGTTATTTTGTCACCTTCACTGACGATTTGAGTAGATATGGTTATGTCTACTTGATGAAGCACAAGTCTGAAACATTTGAAAAGTTCAAGCAATTTCAGAGTGAAGTTGAAAATCATCGTAACAAGAAGATCAAATTCCTACTGTCTAATCGTGGGGGTGAATATCTGTGTTTTGAGTTTGGTGCTCACTTAAGACAATGTGGAATTGTTTCACAGTTAACACCGCCTGGAACACCACAGCGTAATGGTGTGTCCGAACATCGTAATCGTACTTTATTAGAGATGGTGCGATCTATGATGTCTCTTACCGATTTGCCGTTATCGTTTTGGGGTTATGCATTAGAAACAGCTGCATTCACTTTAAATAGGGCACCATCAAAATCCGTTGAGACGACACCCTACGAACTGTGGTATGGCAAAAGGCCAAAGTTATCGTTTCTTAAAGTTTGGGGATGTGATGCTTATGTCAAAAAGCTTCAGCCTGAAAAGCTGGAACCCAAAGCGGAAAAGTGCGTCTTCATAGGTTACCCAAAAGAGACAGTTGGGTACACCTTCTATCTCAAATCCGAGGGCAAAGTGTTTGTTGCTAAAACGGAGCGTTTCTCGAGAAGGAGTTTCTCTCGAGAGAATTGAGTGGGAGGAAGATAGAACTTGACGAGGTTGTCGAACCTCTCATCCCTCTGGATGGTGGCGCATGACAAGGGGAAACCTCTGTCGTTGCGACGCCGGTTGAGGAGGAAGTTAATGATGATGATCATGAAACTCCGGTTCAAGTTTCTGTCGAACCACGCACGTCGACGAGACCACGTGCTGCTCCAGAGTGGTACGATAATCCCGTCTTGTCGATCATGTTGTTGGACAACAATGAACCTGCAAATTATGAAGAAGCAATGGTGGGCCCGGATTCCAACAAATGGCTAGATGCCATGAAGTCCGAGATAGGATCCATGTATGAGAACAAAGTGTGGACTTTGGAGGTACTGCCTGAGGGTCGCAAGGCTATTCAGAACAAATGGATCTTTAAGAGGAAGACGGAAGCTGACGGCAATGTGACCGTTTATAAAGCTCGACTTGTGGCAAAGGGTTTTTCGCAAGTTCAAGGAGTTGACTACGATGAGACATTCTCACCCGTAGCGATGCTTAAGTCCGTCAAAATCATGTTAGCAATAGCTGCATTTTTCGATTATGAAATCTGGCAGATGGATGTCAAAACGGCGTTCCTTAACGGTTTCCTTAAGGAAGAATTGTATATGATGCAACCCGAAGGTTTTGTCGATCCTAAGAATGCTAACAAGGTGTGCAGGCTCCAGCGATCCATTTATGGACTTGTGCAAGCATGTCGGAGTTGGAACAAACGCTTCGATGAAGTGATCAAAGCATTTGGGTTTATACAAGTGGTTGGAGAATCTTGTATTTACAAGAAAGTGAGTGGGAGCTCTGTGGCGTTTCTAATATTATATGTGGATGACATATTGCAGATTGGAAACAACGTAGAGTTTTTGGAGAGCATAAAGGTTTACTTGAATAAAAGTTTCTCTATGAAGGACCTAGGAGAAGCTGCTTACATTCTAGGCATTAAGATCTATAGGGATAGATCAAAACGCCTGATAGGACTTTCACAAAGCACATACCTTGATAAAGTTTTGAAGAGGTTCAAAATGGAACAGTCCAAGAAAGGGTTCTTGCCAGTTTTACAAGGTACGAGATTGAGTAAGACTCAGTGCCCAGCAACTGATGAAGATACAGAGCATATGCGCTCCGTCCCCTATGCTTCAGCCATAGGTTCTATCATGTATGCAATGCTGTGCACTAGACCGGATGTTAGCTTGGCCATAAGTATGGCAGGTAGATTCCAGAGTAATCCAGGAGTGGATCACTGGACATCGGTCAAGAATATCCTGAAGTACCTGAAAAGGACTAAGGAGATGTTTCTCGTGTTTGGAGGTGACGAAGAGCTCGTCGTAAAAGGTTACATCGATGCAAGCTTTGACACAGATCCGGATGAGTCTAAGTCGCAAACCGGATACGTATTTATTCTTAATGGGGGTGCGGTAAGCTGGTGCAGTTCCAAGCAAAGTGTCATAGCAGATTCTACATGTGAAGCGGAGTACATGGCTACCTCGGAGGCGGCTAAGGAGGGTGTCTGGATGAAGCAGTTCATGACGGATCTTGGAGTGGTGCCAAGCGCACTGAATCCAATAACCTTGTTCTGTGACAACACGGGTGCCATTGCCTTAGCAAAGGAACCACGGTTTCACAAAAAGACCAGACACATCAAACGACGCTTCAACCTCATCCGCGACTACGTCGAGGGAGAGGACGTAAATATATGCAAAGTGCACACGGATCTGAATGTAGCAGACCCGCTGACTAAACCTCTTCCACGGCCAAAGCATGATCAACACCAGAACTGTATGGGTGTTAGATTTATTACAATGTAATTCGCATGATGATGTGCGGGCTAGATTATTGACTCTAGTGCAAGTGGGAGACTGTTGGAATTATGCCCTAGAGGCAATAATAAATATAGTTATTATTATAATTCCTGTATCAAGATAATCGTTTATTATCCATGCTATAATTGTATTGAATGAAGACTCATTTACATGTGTGGATACATAGACAAAACACCGTCCCTAGCAAGCCTCTAGTTGGCTAGCCAGTTGATCAAAGATAGTCAGTGTCTTCTGATTATGAACAAGGTGTTGTTGCTTGATAACTGGATCACGTCATTAGGAGAATCACGTGATGGACTAGACCCAAACTAATAGACGTAGCATGTTGATCGTGTCATTTTCTTGCTACTGTTTTCTGCGTGTCAAGTATTTATTCCTATGACCATGAGATCATATAACTCACTGACACCGGAGGAATGCTTTGTGTGTATCAAACGTCGCAACGTAACTGGGTGACTATAAAGATGCTCTACAGGTATCTCCGAAGGTGTTAGTTGAGTTAGTATGGATCAAGACTGGGATTTGTCACTCCGTGTGACGGAGAGGTATCTCGGGGCCCACTCGGTAATACAACATCAGACACAAGCCTTGCAAGCAATGTAGCTTAGTGTAAGTTACAGGATCTTGTATTACAGAACGAGTAAAGAGACTTGCTGGTAAACGAGATTGAAATAGGTATGCGGATACTAACGATCGAATATCGGGCAAGTAACATACCGAAGGACAAAGGGAATGACATACGGGATTATATGAATCCTTGGCACTTAGGTTCAAACGATAAAGATCTTCGTAGAATATGTAGGATCCAATATGGGCATCCAGGTCCCGCTATTGGATATTGACCGAGAATTCTCTCGGGTCATGTCTACATAGTTCTCGAACCCGCAGGGTCTGCACACTTAAGGTTCGACGTTGTTTTATGCGTATTTGAGTTATATGGTTGGTTACCGAATGTTGTTCGGAGTCCCGGATGAGATCACGGACGTCACGATGGTTTCCGGAATGGTCCGGAAACGAAGATTGATATATAGGATGACCTCATTTGATTACCGGAAGGTTTTCGGAGTTACCGGGAATGTATCGGGAATGACGAATGGGTTCCGGGAGTTCACCGGGGGGGGGGGGGCAACCCACCCCGGGGAAGCCCATAGGCCTTGAGGGTGGCGCACCAGCCCTTAGTGGGCTGGTGGGACAGCCCAAAAGGGCCCTATGCGCCTAGAAAAGAAAATCAAAGAGAAAAGAAAAAAAAAGAGGAGGTGGGAAGGGAAGGAAGGACTCCCACCCACCAAACCAAGTCCAACTCGGTTTGGGGGGGAGCCTTCCCCCCTTGGCTCGGCCGACCCCCTTGGGGCTCCTTGAGCCCCAAGGCAAGGTCCCATCCCTCCCACCTATATATACTGAGGTTTTAGGGCTGATTTGAGACGACTTTTCCACGGCAGCCCGACCACATACCTCCACGGTTTTTCCTCTAGATCGCGTTTCTGCGGAGCTCGGGCGGAGCCCTGCTGAGACAAGGTCATCACCAACCTCCGGAGCGCCGTCACGCTGCCGGAGAACTCTTCTACCTCTCCGTCTCTCTTGCTGGATCAAGAAGGCCGAGATCATCGTCGAGCTGTACGTGTGCTGAACACGGAGGTGCCGTCCGTTCGGTACTAGATCGTGGGACTGATCGCGGGATTGTTCGCGGGGCGGATCGAGGGACGTGTGGACGTTCCACTACATCAACCGCGTTCACTAACGCTTCTGCTGTACGATCTACAAGGGTACGTAGATCACTCATCCCCTCTCGTAGATGGACATCACCATGATAGGTCTTCGTGCGCGTAGGAAATTTTTTGTTTCCCATGCGACGTTCCTCAATAGCAACATCAATCTCAGAACATAGTGGATACTAGGGATCAATCCCCATCAAAACTAACTCGATTACATGATAGATCTCATCCTACTCATCACCGCCCAGCGAGCCTACGAATAGATTACTCACGAACGACGAAGAGCTTCATGGAATTGGAGAGGGAAGAAGGTTGATGATGAAGATGGCGACGATTTCCCCTCTCCGGAGCCCAAAACGGACTCCAGATCTGCCCTCCAGATGAAGAACAGGTTGTGGCGGCGCCTCCGTATCGCAAACGCGACGAAATCTTCTCTTCTTATTTTTTCTGGGACGAAAGTGAACTTATAGAGCTGAGGTTGGGGGCGGCAGAGCTGTGTAAGCCCCACAAGGTTGCCCACCGCCACCAGGGGGAGGGGGTGGCGGAGGCAGGGCTTGTGGCCTACTGGCCCACCCCCCCAGGTGGATCTTGGTGCAAATATTTTTCATATTTTCCAAAAATGCTCCCCGTAAATTTTCAGGACGTTTGGAGCACTTTGATTTCTGCACAAAAATAACACCAAGGCAATTCTGCTGAAAACAGCGTCAGTCCAGGTTAGTTCCATTCAAATCATGCAAATTAGAGTCCAAAACAAGGGCAAAAGAGTTTGGAAAACTAGATACGATGGAGACGTATCAGGCTCCTCTACCGCAACCTGAAGGCACACATGTGGAGTTCAAGAAGTCGAGCCTCCCCGACTCAAGGAAGAAACCTAAGATTTTGTTTATCCCTTCTCATCTTTTGCAGGAGGGTAAGCAAGAATTATGCCAAAGGGTGTTGAGGCTTTAAGAGGAAATTAACGATCTGAAGGAGCAGAATTTTGTGCTCAAGAGGAAATTAAACAAGTTCAAGACCCCTGCAACAACTCCACCACCATCACCTTCGAAGGAAGACAACTGAGCACGGGTATGGGCAATCCCCTTGGATTGTGCCAAGCTTGGGGGAGTTGCCCCGGTATCGTATCACCTTCACATCTTTTGCTTTTACCTTTTTCTTAGTTCGATCCTTTTTGTTTTTATATTTTTCTAGTAGAATAAAAGCTCTTAGTATGTTCTAGGCTTGAGTTTTGCTTTGTGTCACCTCCAATGTATTCGAGCTTGTGAGTCATATAATAAAGAGTGTTTTAGTTAAGGGCCTTGCCTCATGCCATGATATGAAGAAAAGAATAATAAAAGAACAATAGCATGAAAGATCATGTAATGATCTTATGGGAAGTGATGACTTCACATATAAGAAGAATGTTGATTGAAACTTGTTGCGGGTGGACAATCGTAGACCTTGGTCATTGTTGCAATTAATAGGAAGTAATAAAGAAGGAGAGGTTCACATAGAAAATATCATCTTGGGCACCATCTATGATTGTGAACACTCATTAAACTATTACATGCATAGAAGTAGATGTTGGACAAGGAAGACAACATAATGAATTATATTTGCTTGGTTCCGAACAATGTTATATGACTAGAGATCCCTTAGCATGTGATGCTTGCTTCCACCTCATATCAGCCAAAACTTCCGCACTAAGTAGAGATACTACTTGTGCATCCATAAACCTTCAACCCAGTTTTGCCATGAGAGTCCACCATACCTACGTATGGATTGAAGAAAATCCTTCAAGTAAGTTGTCACCGGTGCAAGCAATAAAAATTGCTCCCTAAATATGTATGATCTATCAGTGTGTAGAAAATAAGCGTTGTACGAACCTGTGATGAGGAAGACATAAAAGCGACAGACTGCATAATAAAGTTCTTTATCACAGGAGGCAATATAAAGTGACTTTCCTTCGCACTAAGAGGTCACACATCCAAACCTCAAAACCACATGACAACCTCTGCTTCCGTCTGCGAAGGGCCTATCTCGTACCTTTACTTTTTGTCCTTAAAAGAGTCGTAGTGATCAACACCAATTCCTTATTCTGCCTTTATCTTGGCTAACGTCATATGCTAGGGAAAGATCTATATTCATATGTCAACTTGGAAGTAAGTACCCCTCAATTATTATTGTTGACATTATCCTTGAGGTAAGTCGTTGGGAGGCGAAACTATAAGCCCCTATCTTTCTCTGTGTCCAACTGAAACTTTGATCTCATGAGTACCACGTGAGTTTTAGCAATTGTAGAAGACGAAAGGATGATTGAGTATGTGGATTTGCTTTACAAGCTCTTATTTGACTCCTTCCGATGTTATGATAAATTGCAATCGCTTCAATGATTAAAGGCTATTGCTTGTTAATTCTCAGTAAGGTTCTTGATCCATACTTTACTTTGTGAAGGAATTGTCACTTTAGCATAAGAGATTATATGACGATATTGTTGTTCTAATTATGATCATGATGCCTGCATGTACGTACTTTGTTTTGTCGACACCTCTATCTCCAAACATGTGGGCATATTCGTTGATCTCGGCTTCCGCTTGAGGACAAGCGAGGTGTAAGCTTGGGGCAGTTGATACGTCCATTTTGCATCATGTTCTTATGTTAATATTTGTCGCTTTTTGGGCTGTTATTACACTTCACGATACAATACTTATGCCTTTTCTCTCTTATTCTATATGGTTTACATGAAGAGGGAGAATGCCGGCAGCTGGAATTCTGGTCTGAAAAGGGAGCAAGTTTGATATACCTATTATGCGCAACTCCAAAAGCCGTGAAAATCAACGGGGAATTATTTTGGATATTATGAAAAATACTAGGCAAAAAAAGTACCAGAGGGGCGCCACCAGGAGGCCACAAGCCTGCCAGGCCCGGCCTACCCCCCTGGTCGGGCCTGGGTGGCTTGTGGGCCCCCTTTTGCCCCTCCGATGCTTATCTTTTGCTATATGGAGGGTTTCATCCCAGAAAAATCATAAGGAAGCTTTCGGGAGGAGCCGCCGCCACGAGGCAGAACTTGAGCAGAACCAATCTAGAGCTCCGCCAGGGCCGCCCTGCCTGGGAAATTTCCCTCCTAGAGCGGGAAATCGTCGCCATCGTCATCATGAACACTCCTCTCGTCGGAGGGGACTCATCTCCATCAATATCTTCATCAGCACCATCCCATCTCCAAACCCTAGTTCATCTCTTGTAACCAACCTCCGTCTCGCGACTCCGATTGGTACTTGTAAGGTTGCTAGTAGTGTGAATTACTCTTTGTAGTTTATGCTAGTTGGATTACTTGGTGGAAGATTATATGTTCAGATATTTGATTCTATTCATTACCTCTCTGGTCATGAATATAATTATGCTTTGTGAGTAGTCACTTTTGTTCCTGAGGACATGGGATAATTCTTGCTATAAGTAGTCATGTAAATTTGGTATTCGTTCGATATTTTGATGTGTTGTATGTTCTTTTTCCTCTAGTGGCGTTTTGTGAACGTCGACTACATAACACTTCACCATTATTTGGGCCTAGAGGAAGGCATTGGGAAGTAATAAGTAGATGATGGGTTGCTCGAGTGACAAAAGCTTAAACCCTAGTTTATGTGTTGCTTCGTAAGGTGCTGATTTGGATCCACTAGTTTAATGCTATGGTTAGACTTGTCTTAATTCTTCTTTCGTAGTTGCGGATGCTTGCGAGAGGGGTTAATCATAAGTGGGATGTTTGTCCAAGTAAGGGCAGCACCCAAGCACTGGTCCACCCACATATCAAACTATCAAAGTAGCGAACGCGAATCATGTGAACTTGATGAAAACTGATAACCCACAAGTGTAGGGGATCGCAACAGTTTTCGAGGGTAGAGTATTCAACCCAAATTTATTGATTCGACACAAGGGGAAGCGAAAGAATATTCTCAAGTATTAGCAGCTGAGTTTGTCAGTTTCAACTACACCTGAAAGATTAGTGTCTGCAAGCAAAGTATCAGTAGCAAAGTGGTATGATAGCAACGGTGCCAGAAAAAGATCTCTTCACGGCAGACTATTCCTAACTTGCTGTATCAATGGCGCTAGTAAATAGCACATGGACGGGGAACTATTCTTCCCTGGCAACGGCTCCAGAAATGTCTTGCAACAAGTAACAACAAAGAAGCAAGTAACAACAGTAGTGACAGCAGTAGCGACAAAGTAACATAGCAAGGACGAGTAGTAAAAGACTCGTAGGTAGTGGATCGGTGATGGAAGAGTATGCCGGATGTGATTTGTCATGTAACAGCTATAACACGGAGAGATAAGTAACTAGCTCCCGTTCGTCAATGTAATGTAGGCATGTATTCCGTATGTAGTCATACGTGCTTAGGGAAAAGAACTTGCATGACATCTATTGTCCATCCCTCCCGTGGCAGCGGGGTCCTAATGGAAGCTACGGGATATTAAGCTTCTCCTTTTAATAAAGAACCGGACCAACGCATTAACACTTGGTGAATACATGAACTCCTCATACTATGATCATCTCCGGCAGTGGTTTCGGCTATTTTCACTCCAGGGTTGCCAGGTCATAACACATAGTAGGTGACTACAACTTGCAAGATAGGATCTAAAACACACATATATTAGCGACAACATAATAAGTTCAGATCTGAAATCATGGCACTCGGGCCCTAGTGACAAGCATTAAGCTTGGCAAAGTAGTAGAAACATCAATCTCAGAACATAGTGGATACTAGGGATCAATCCCCGTCAAAACTAACTCGATTACAAGATTGATCTCATCCAACTCATCACCATCCAGCAAGCCTACGATGAGATTACTCACAAACGATGAAGAACATCATGGAATTGTCGATGGAGGAAGGTTGATGATGACGATTTCCCCTCTCCGGAGCCCAAAACGGACTCCAGATCTGCGCTCCAGATGAAGAACAGGGGGTGGCGGTGCCTCCATATTGTAAAACACGATGAATCCTTCTCTCTGATTTTTTCCGCGCGAGACAGAATAAATAGAGCTGAGTTTGGAGTTGGTGGTGCCACGTGGGCCCCACAAGCCCTCACGGCGCGGCCAGGGGGGTGGCCGCTGCCCATGGGCTTGTGGACCACTGGCACACTCGCTCCGGTGGATCTTTGCGTAGGTATTTTTCATTAATTCCAGAAAAATTCTCCATAAATTTTCAGGACATTCCGTGAATTTTAATTTTTGCACAAAAACAACACCATGGCAATTCTGCTGAAAACAACGTCAGTCCGGGTTAGTTCCATTCAAATCATGCAAATTAGAGTCCAAAACAAGGGCAAAAGAGTTCGGAAAAGTAGATACGACAGAGACGTATCAACTCCCCCAAGCTTAAAGCCTTGCTTGTCCTCAAGCAATTCAGTTGACAAACTAAAAGAGACAAAAGAAAAACTTTGACGAACTCTATTTGATCTTGTTGTTACAACTATGTCTAACTCATATCCAGAGTTTCAGCAAGATCACAAGCAAACGGTCTCACGGTAAACTCATATCAATGGCATAATCAACTAGCGAGCAAATAATAATAAGTCCCAAACGTCAACACTTCAATCAAAACAACATGAAGCAGTACGAATAGATGGTATCTCGCTAGCTCTTTCTAAGACCGCAAAACATAAATGCAGAGCACCTTCAAAGACTAAGGGCTGACTAAACATTGTAATTCAAGGCAATGAAGATCCAGTCACAGTCATACTCAACACAGTTAAAAGCAAATCATAAAAATGACATAGGTGCTCTCTAATTGGTGCTTTTGTAAGAGGAGGATGACTCAACAGGAACATAAATAGATAGGGCCTTCGCAGAGGGAAGCATTGATTTGCAGAGGTGCCAAAGCTCAAGCTTTGAAAACAGAGATAATACTTTTGGGTGGCAGGCTTTCATTGTCAACGCAATGACTAAGAGTTCTCAACATCTTCCACGCTACACATGCTATAGGCGGTTCCCAAACAGAAAAGTAAAGTTTTGACTCCCCCACCACCAATCAATCACACTCCACGGCTAGCCGAATCCTCGGGTATCGTCCATACCAACATTAATCCTGGGGGAGTTTTGTTTGCAATTATCTTTTCAATTTGAGCATGGAACTGGGAATTCCAATTACCGGGCCCTTTCTCGTGAATGATGGTGAATAAACACATATCGAGGATAACACGCCTAGCATGGAAGATACCAATAGCCCCCTGTCACCACATGAGCGGTTCGGGCATGCAAAACAGATTATTTCTTGGAGATTTAGAGAGTGGCACATGCAAATTTACTTGGAACGGTAGGTAGATACCGCACATAGGTAGGTATGGTGGAATCATATGGAACAACTTTGGGTTTATGGAAGTGGATGCACAAGCAGTATTCCCGCTTAGTACAAGTGAAGGCTAGCAAAAGACTAGGAAGCGACCAACTAGAGAGCGACAAAAGTCATCAAAATGCATTGAGATTAACTAACATTGAGTGCAAGCATGAGTAGGACATAAATCCCATGAACATGAATATCATAGAGGCTATGTTGATTTTGTTTCAACTACATGCGTGAACATGCGCCAAGTCAAGCCGCTTGAAACATTCAAAGGAGGATACCATCCTATCATACTACATCATAGTCATCTCAACATTCATGTTGGCAACCAATGCAAACCATTATAAGCTCCTAGCTAAGTAAGCATGGCATAAGCAACTATGATCTCTAAGTTGTCATTGCAAACAAGTTTCTCTCACAACAAAGCTGAACTAGGAACTGTGAGCTAGTCATATTTATAAAAACAAAATAGATCAAGTTCATACCATCTTTTTTAGGCTCAGTCACTTCATCATATATCGTCATTATTGCCTTTCACTTGCACGACCGAATGATGTGAACAATAATAAGAGTGCTCGTGCATTGGACTAAAGCTGGAATCACAAAGGAGAAGACAAAGTAATATGGCTCTTTGAAAGCTAAACAGGTATGCATGCAAGAGCCACTAAACATTGTAACCATGGTCTTCTACCTTGACCCAAAGAAAAAGAAAACTATTTACATGGGAAAGCTCCCAACAAGCAAAAGAAGAAAAAGAAAATCTTTTTGATTTTTCTCAAACTAGAGAGACACACGAAAAGAAAAACGAGAAAAAGAAAATAAACTAGCATGGATGATACAGTGGCAAAGTGTGAACACCGGCTAACAAAGTGAAAGCATAAGCAAGAATGTAAAGTCGGTGAGAACATGTACTCCCCCAAGCTTAGGCTTTTGGCCTAAGTTGGTCTATTCCCAAGGATGGTCCTGGCGAAACCCAAAATCATAATGGGGGTTATACGGGAGCGTTGCAACCACTGCCTGAATAGCTGCCTCATGGAGACGAACAACCTTTGACTCCCTCTCATACTCCTCTGCCTCTCCTTTGGTTATGTAATATATCCGTTTTACCTGAAAGTCAAAGAAGGCAGGAGCAGGAAGGGTAATATGGAAAACACGCTGCCGGTTAAATATCAAACAGTATAGGAGGGATTCATCATCCCTCTCAAGGAACTGGTAGCGTGTCAAAGCGACGCGGTCAAGGAAAGTTGTATGGAGCGGGGGATCTCCTTCGCAGATGGGTACTCCAAGAAAATTTGCTATGCGAGTGGCATAGATCCCACCAAAGAAATCCCCTTCATTAGCATTCTTATTCAGCCTCCTTGCTATTATAGCTCCCATGTTGAAGCTTTTGTCACCCGTCACTGCGCTCTTAAGGATACTAAGGTCGGGTGCGCAGAGGTGACAATGCTCAATCTTGCCATTAATGCAT
This sequence comes from Hordeum vulgare subsp. vulgare, assembly GCF_904849725.1. Taxonomy (NCBI): domain Eukaryota; kingdom Viridiplantae; phylum Streptophyta; class Magnoliopsida; order Poales; family Poaceae; genus Hordeum; species Hordeum vulgare. The sequence continues at coordinate 562,246,144 of NC_058524.1, read as the reverse complement.
CTGCCTATGAAGAGGGCAAAGTAATGCAAGGCAGGAAAATGAATACTCCCCATGGTAGCTTGTGTAATGCCTCTAGTTTCTCCAACATTAATACGAGAGAAAAAATCTCTAACCGAAGATTTAGGAGGATCATTGTGGCTGCCCCAAATAGGTATTTTGCAAATTCTATTAAAATCCTCTAAATCCATGGTATACGATTTATCATAGAGATCAAACAGTACCGATGTATTACGACCAGCTGAAAATTTGAATCTACGAACAAAAGAGGCAGTGAGAGCAAAATACTATTCACATTTATCGGAGATGAATTCTTTGAGTCCGATGTTGTGAACAAGTGCATCAAACTCATCTTTGAAACCTGCCTCAGTCATAAATTCATCATAAGGCCATTCACATGGTTGTACCTACGCGTCCCTTGGTTGGTAAGGAACAGGCTCCCGAATCACAAGACGGGGACCTCTCTTGCTTGAGGAGCCACCATGAAAGTTTCTCCTAAACATCTTCCTTTTCTAAAATTTTCAGTGACCCAAAGGAAAGGTGAACAAGGTTCAACTAAACTTGTAGCAACTACTCCCACAAGTGCCTAGAGGCCATATTACGCATCAAAACTACTTGGGACCAGCTAAAATTAGCATGCAAAGCTCAAGAACATGGTCACCAAGGCAACCAAAATATGCGAAGTATAAGGCACTAGAGCAAAAACTAATTGGACCAATGGAGGAGTCACTTACCAAAGAGTAATTTCCGCAAAACAGTTCGGAGAATGGTGCTTTGAGCAAAGAGATCGAAAATCCCAGCAAGAGGAGCAAGAACACGGGTTTGAGCTATGAAATGATTTTTTCTGGAGGTAGGAGAACCATTGGAGAGCAAGAATGAGTGGAGGGGGTGCCTGTGGGCCCCCACAAGCCTGGGTGGCGCGGCCAGGGGGGTGCCCGCGCCGTCAGGGATTGTGGCCCACTGGTGCAGCCCCCAGACAAGCTCTTTGTCTCAGAATTTTTCAAAAATTCCAGAAAAAATCATACTTGATTTTCACGGCGTTCGTAGAACTTTTATTTTCGGGGTACTTTTCTACCGGACGCTAAAACAGAAAACAGGGAAAACTAAACTAAATCTATCATTTTTCTTCTAAGCAACCTAAAGTGAAAGCTTGGAACAGAGGTTTGTGACTCCTTGATTCATCCATCTCATGGTCATCGAAAGAAATCCGTCAATGAGGTTGATCAAGTCTCTTTGACAAAACTTTTTGAATGGCAAAAGAAAACGGGGAATTTTTGAATAGTCACTAGGTCACCTCAATGGGGATGTGTATCTCCCCAACAAGCAAAACATACTTCATCTTGACACGAGGAATAGGGCATTCAAAGCTCCTAATAAGAATCGATGAAGTTTTTTCGATAGCATTGATGCAATGTACTCGATATTGTTTCTTTGGAAAGTGCACCGTATGCTCATTACCGTTGACATGGAAAGTGACACTGCCTTTGTTGCAATCTATAACAGCCCCTGCAGTGTTTAAAAAGGGTCTTCCGAGGATGACAGCCATGGCATCGTCCTCGGGAATATCCAAGATAAAAAAGTCTGTTAAGATAGTGACGTTAGCAACCACAACAGGCACATCCTCGCAAATGCCGATAGGGAAAGCAGTTGATTTGTCGGCCATTTGTAGAGAGATTTCAGTGGGTGTCAACTTATCCAGTTCAAGTCTACAATAAAGAGAGAGAGGCATAACACTAACACCAGCTCCAAGGTCGCACAAAGCAGTTCTAACGTAGTTTCCTTTAACAGAGCAAGGTATAGTGGGCACACCGGGATCACCTAGTTTCTTAGGAGTTCCACCCTTGAAGGTATCGCCAGCATGGTGGAAATCTTAACCTCAGGGATCCTCCTCTTATTAGTCACAATATCTTTCATGTACTTAGCATACAGAGACATTTTGAGCACATCTGTCAAACGCATTTGCAGAAAGACAGGTCTGATCATTTCAACGAATCGCTCAAAATCCTCATCATCCTTTTTCTTGGATGGTTTGGGAGGAAAGGGCATGGGTTTCTGAACCCTTGGTTCCCTTTCTTTACCATGCTTCCTAGCAGCAAAGTCATTCTTATCGTATCTTCTATTCTTAGGTTGTGGGTTATCAAGATCAGGTTCAATCTCCACATCCTTTTCATTGCTAGGTTGAGCATCTTCATGAACATCACTATTGATATTATCATTAGGCTCATGTTCACCACCAGATTGTGTTTCAGCATGAAAGATAGAGACATCGTTTGGACTCTCAGGTCTAGCAGCAACAGGGTTGCTAACGTGCAGGTTCCTATCATCTTTCTTCTTCTTTCTAGGATGACTAGGTGCATCAGTGCTAACTCCTTGAGAATCTTGTTAATCTCTTTTGGGATGACCCTCGGGACACAAAGGTTCCTGGGTCATTCTACCGCCTCTAGTAACGACTCTGACAGAATTGTCATTCAACTCGTTAAGCAAGTCATTCTGAGCTTTAAGTACTTGTAATACCTGAGTAGTAACCATAGAGGCATGCTTACTCAGAAGCTTAAGATCATTGACATTCCTGTCCACACAAGCACTTAAATGACTAAGCATACGCGCATTCTGTTCCAATTGTCTGCTAACATGATCATTGAAACTTTGTTATTTCGCAACAAATTTATCAAATTCATCCAGGCATAAGCTAGCAGGTTTATCAAAAGGAATATCACTCTCATCAAACCTAGGCAGAGAATTTACTTCTACTACCTGTATCGGGCTATCAAGACCATGGATCTCTTCGATAGGTGGTAGATTTTTGACATCTCCAGATTCAATGCCTTTCTCTCGCATAGATTTCTTAGCTTCTTGCATATCTTCAGGACTGAGGAATAGAATACCTCTTTTCTTTGGAGTTGGCTCAGGAGGTGGTTTGGGAATAGTCCAAGCATTCTCATTGCACAAGATGTTATTCAGTAGAATCTCAGCTTGTTCTACGGTTCGTTCCCTAAAAACACAACAGGCACAACTATCTAGGTGGTCTTTGGAAGCATCGGTAAGTTCATTATAGAAGGTATCAAGTATTTCATTCTTCTCAAGAGGGTGATCAGGCAAAGCATTCAGTAGCTGGATGAGCCTCCCCCAAGCTTGTGGGAGACTCTCTTCCTCAGCTTAAGCAAAGTTGTATATTTCCTGCAAGGCAGCTTGCTTCTTATGGGCTGGGAAATATTTTTCAGAGAAGTAGTAGACCATATCCTGGGGGCTACGCACACAACCAGTAGCAAGAGAAGTGAACCAGTCTTAGCATCATCCTTTAGCGAGAAAGGAAACAGCTTGAGGATAGTAGTGGCGGATCTTTTCCTCACTAGTGAATAGGGTGGCTATATCGTGCAGTTTGGTAAGATGGGCTACAACCATTTCAGACTCATAACCGTGAAAAGGATCAGATTCGACTAGAGTGATTAACTCAGGGTCGACAAAGAATTCATAATCCTTATCGGTCACAAAGATAGGCGAAGTAGCAAACTTCGGGTCGTATTTCATCCTAGCGTTCAGAGATTTTTCTTTCCACTTGCACATTAATTTCTCAACATCATAGCTATCCTTACACGCAAGAAAATCCTCAGCTATCTCTCCCTCCATAACATAACCCTCACGCATATCAAGCAATTCATGTCTAGGAAAATAGCAGGTTCTACTTCAATGGCATCAGCAGTTTCAGAAGTATCATCACGTCTAGCAGCAACTCTAGCAATTTGTGCATCAAGGAATGCGCCTAGTGGCAAAGCAGTATCAAGCATAGCATCATCAGGCATAGTATCAAGCATAGCATCATCAGACCTAGTAGTATCAAGCATAGCATCATCATGCACAGGCGACATATCAAGATTTCTAGCAAGAGGCGATGTCGCAAACTTACTCATAACTGAAGATGAATCAAGTGCATAGCTAGATGGCAGTTCCTTACCTGTCCTCTTAGTGGAAGGCAAGACTTTAGTTCTTGGATCTATCGGATTCCTCATAGTGATCAGCAGACGTCAATTCCAAGTGGAAGATTACCTGTACTCTTTGTAGTTGATGCTAGTTGGATTACTTGGTGGAAGATTATATGTTCAGATCTTTGATGCTATTCATTACCTCTCTGGTCATGAATATAATTTTCCTCTAGTGGTGTTATGCGAACGTCGACTACATAACACTTCACCATTATTTGGGCCTAGAGGAAGGCATTGGGAAGTAATAAGTAGATGATGGGTTGCTAGAGTGACAGAAGCTTAAACCCTAGTTTATGCGTTGCTTCGTAAGGGGCTGATTTGGATCCACTAGTTTAATGCCATGGTTAGACTTGTCTTAATTCTTCTTTCGTAGTTGCGAATGCTTGCGAGAGGGGTTAATCATAAGTGGGATGTTTGTCCAAGTAAGGGCAGCACCCAAGCACAGGTCCACCCACATATCAAACTATCAAAGTAGCGAACGCGAATCATGTGAACTTGATGAAAACTGATAACCCACAAGTGTAGGGGATCGCAACAGTTTTCGAGGGTAGAGTATTCAACCCAAATTTATTGATTCGACACAAGGGGAAGCGAAAGAATATTCTCAAGTATTAGCAACTGAGTTTATCAGTTTCAACCGCACCTGAAAGATTAGTGTCTGCAAGCAAAGTATCAGTAGCAAAGTGGTATGATAGCAATGGTGCCAAAAAAAGATCTGTTGACGGCAGACTATTCCTAACTTGTTGTATCAATGGCGCCAGTAAATAGCACGTGGACATGAAACTATTCTTTCTTGGCAATGGCTCCAGAAAAGTCTTGCAACAAGTAACAACAAAGTAGCAAGTAATAGCAGTAGTGACAACAATAGCGACAAAGTAATATAGCAAGGACCAGTAGTAAAAGATTAGTGTCTGCAAGCAAAGTTTGTCAGTTTCAACTACACCTCAAAGATTAGTGTCTGCAAGCAAAGTATCAGTAGCAAAGTGGTATGATAGCAACGGTGCCAGAAAAAGATCTGTTGACGGCAAACTATTCCTAACTTGTTGTATCAATGGCGCTAGTAAATAGCACGTGGACGGGGAACTACTCTTCCCTGGCAATGGCTCCAGAAAATTATTGCAACAAGTAACAACAAAGTAGCAAGTAACAACAGTAGTGACAACAGTAGTGACAAAGTAACATAGGAAGGACGAGTAGTAAAAGACTCGTAGGCAGTGGATTGGTGATGGATGAGTATGCCGGATGTGATGCATCATGTAACAGCTATAACATGGAGAGATAAGTAACTAGCTCCCGTTCGTCAATCTAATGTAGGCATGTACTCCATATGTAGTCATACATGCTTACGGAAATGAACTTGCATGACATCTATTGTCCATCCCTCTCGTGGCAGCGGGGTCCTAATGGAAACTACGTGATATTAAGGTTCTCCTTTTAATAAAGAACCGGACCAACGCATTAACACTTTGTGAATTCATGAACTCCTCATAGTATGGTCATCTCCGGGAGTAGTTCTGGATATTGTCACTCCGGGGTTGTCGGGTCATAACACACAGTAGGTGACTACAACTTGCAAGATAGGATCTAAAACACACATATATTGGCGACAACATAATAGGTTCAGATCTGAAATCATGGCACTCGGGCCCTAGTGACAAGCATTAAGCATGGCAAAGTAGTAGCAACATCAATATCAGAACATAGTGGATACTAGGGATCAATCCCCGTCAAAACTAACTCGATTACATGATAGATCTCATCCAACTCATCACCGTCCAGCAAGCCTACGATGAGATTACTCACGAACGATGAAGAGCATCATGGAATTGTCGATGGAGGAAGGTTGATGATGACGATGGCGACGATTTCCCCTCTCCGGAGCCCAAAACGGACTCCAAATCTGCCCTCCACATGAAGAACAGGGGGTGGCGGCGCCTCCATATCGTAAAACGCGATGAATCCTTCTGTCTGATTTTTTCGGGCGAGACGGAATAAATAGAGCTGAGTTTGGAGGCGGTGGTGCCACGTGGGCCCCACAATCCCTCATGGTTTATGTTCAGGTACACAACGTATAATAACACCATCTACTCCTTCCTTATAAAGGTGAGGATCATCCCAAAAGTAATGTCTCAAGTCAAAGAAGAATTTCTTCTTTTGTTGGTATGTGAAACTAGGTGGTATATATTTGGCAACGATATAGTTTGCATAATCAGCATACCACGGTGCACTGCGTGAAGTATTGATGACATTCAGTTGCACATCGAGAAAGCTATCATCAATAGGTTGTGGGTCATCAAGAACGTTCTCTATCCTAGACAAGTTATCTGCTACTGGGTTATCAGCACCCTTCGTGTCGACAACGTGCAAATCCAGTTCTTGTAGCAAGAGAACCCATTTGATAAGTCTAGGTTTAGCGTCTTTCTTCTCCATGAGGTACTTAATATCAGTGTGATCAGTGTGAATAGTGACTTTGGAATCAACTATGTAAGACCTGAACTTTTCACATGCAAACACGACTGCTAAAAATTCCTTTTCCGTAGTAGCATAGTTTCTTTGGGCACTGTCTAGAGTTTTACTAGCATAGTGAATAACATTCAACTTATTATCAACTCTTTGCCCTAGGACAGCACCAACAACATAATCACTAGCATCATACATGATTTCAAAAGGTAAGTTCCAATCAGGTGGCTGAACAATAGGTGCAGTTATCAAAGCCTTCTTATGTATTCCGAAGGCTTCCTCACAATCATCGTCAAAAACAAAAGGAATATCCTTTTGCAAGAGATTGGTAAGAGGCCTAGAAATCTTAGAGAAGTCTTTAATGAACCTCCTATAGAAACCAGCATGACCAAGGTAACTTCTTATACCTTTGATATCTGTGGGGTATGGCATTTTCTCGATTGCATCAACCTTAGCCTTATCGACTTCAATACCTCTTTCAGAAATTTTATGTCCTAAGACGATGCCTTCATTAACCATAAAGTGGCACTTCTCCCAATTCAAGACAAGGTTGGTGTCTTTACATCTCTGCAAGACTCGATTGAGGTTGCTGAGGCAATCATCAAAGGAAGACCCATAAACGGAGAAGTCATACATGAAAACCTCAACAATCTTTTCACAAAAGTCAGAGAATATAGCCATCATACATCTTTGAAAGGTGACAGGTGCATTACATAAGCCAAAAGGCATATGTCTATAAGCAAAGGTACCGAAAGGGTAGGTGAAATTGGTTTTCTCCTGATCATATTGTGCAACTGGTATTTGGGAGAAACTAGAATAACCGTCTAGAAAGCAGAAGTGTGTGTGTTTAGACAGTCTTTCTAGCATTTGATCGATAAAAGGCAAAGGGTAATGATCTTTCCTAGTGGCTTTATTCAATTTCCTAAAATTGATCACCATCCTATAGCCAGTAATAATCCTCCGTGGGATCAATTCATCCTGATCATTAGGGACAACGGTAATGCCTCCCTTCTTAGGGACGCAATGCACCGGACTCACCCAATCACTATGAGCAACATGATAGATAATACCTGCTTCCAGGAGCTTTAGTATTTCTTTTCTACTACCTCTTTCATCTTAGGATTTAATCTCCTTTGATGATCAGCAACTGGCTTGGAATAACGATCAGTTTTAATCTTGTGCTGGCATAGAGTGGAACTAATGCCCTTAAGATCATCAAGAGTATATCCAATAGCACCACGGTGCTTCCTCAGAGTTTTTAGTAACTTCTTTTCTTCATGTTCTGAGAGGCCAGCACTAATAATAACAGGATGTATCTCCTTTTCATCAAGATAGGCATACTTAAGAGTATCACGCAACTATTTAAGCTCGAACACAGGATCACCCTTAGGTGGGGGTGGATCCCCAAGCAGTTCAACAGGCAAGTTATTCTTAAGGATAGGATATTGTTCTAAGACAACTCTACCTATTTCATCCCTTTCATCCATATGCATATCATTTTCATGCTCAAGCAAGTATTGCTCTAAGGGATCAGTAGGAGGCACGTCAATAGAAGCTAAGGCATTAGTTTCATCCTTACTAGGAAACTCTTTTTCATGAGGTTGTCTACCAAACTTGGAGAAATTGAGCTCATGTGACACACCTTCAAAGCCAACAGTGACAGTTTGCTTCTCACAGTCAATATGAGCATTGACGGTATTGAGAAAAGGTCTGCCAAATATTATGGGAAAAAGCTATCTTGTGCGGTAGCAAGAACGAGGAAATCAGCAGGATACTTCGTTCTACCACACAAGACTTCAACATCCCTAACAATTCCCACAGGGCAGATAGTATCTCTATTGGCAAGCTGAATAGTGACATCAATAGGTTCTATCTCAACAGGTGCAATCTCGTCTTTGATTTCATCATATAAGGATTGAGGTATTGCACTAACACTAGCACCCACGTTACATAAACCATGATAACAATGATCTCCTATCTTAACAGAAACAACAGGCGTGCCAACAACAGGCCTATGTTTGTCTCTAGCGTGAGGGTTAGCAATTCTAGCAGCATCTTCACACAAGTGAATATTATGTCCCTCAACATCGTCGGACATAAGATCTTTGATAATAGCAATGCTAGGGTCAACTCTAATTTTCTCAGGGGGTGTAGGTGTTCTAATGTAGCCTCTACGTATGACAGTTGAAGCTTTAGAATGATCCTTTATCCTAAGAGGGAAAGGTGGTTTCTCAATGTAAGCACTGGGAACAATAGGATCATTATAGGCAATGACTTTCTCTTCAACTCGATTGGGTTTAACTACATTGACTTCTAAAGGAGGATAAAATTTAAACCACTTGTCTTTGGGGAGATCAATATGAGCAGCAAATGATTCACACAATGAAGCTACTATCTCAGAGTCAAGTCCATACTTAGCGCTAAAATCACAAATGGTATTTGTTTCAACAAAGGATTTAACGCAATCAAACTTGAAATTCATACCTGACTCCTTACCTTCTTCAAGCTCCCAATCTTCAGAGTTGCGTTTAATTCTCTCCAATAAATTCCATTTGAAGTCAATATCTCTCTTCATAAAAGAACCAGTACAAGAAGTGTCAAGCATGGTGCGATCATAATGAGAAAGCCAAGCATAGAAGTTCTGAATGATAATTTCTCTCGAGAGATCATGGTTGGGGCATGAATATAACATTCATTTAAGCCTCCCCCAAGCTTGAGCGATGTTTTCTCTTTCACGAGGCCAAAAAGTAGAAATATAATTCCGATCACGATGTACTAAATGCATCGGATAAAACTTCTGATGAAATTCCAATTTCAACCGATTGTAGTTCCATGATCCAGTATCATCACATAGCCTATATCATGTCAACGCCTTATCCTTCAAAGATAAAGGAAATACCTTCTTCTTGACCTCATCCTCGGGCAAACCTGCAAGCTTAAATGAACCACAAACTTCATCTACATAGATTAGATGCAAGTCTGGATGTGATGTTCCATCTCTTGTAAAAGGATTAGCCAGCAGTTTCTCAAGCATACCCGAAGGAAATTCAAAGCAAATATTTTCAGTAGGTGCAGCAGGTTGAGGAGCAACCCTTTGTGCTTCCGTTCGAGGTGAAGATACCCCGAACAAGCCCCTCAAAGGATTAGTTTCCATATTGACAAGTGACAATAAATTTCAGCACACTAAATAAATGTTTCCTTACCAAGTTCCACTTACCAAAGGCGCTTCACTCCCCGGCAACGGCGCCAGAAAAGAGTCTTGATGACCCACAAGTATACGGGATCTATCATACTCCTTTCGATAAGTATGAGTGTCGAACCCAACGAGGAGCAGAAGGATATGACAAGTGGTTTTCAGCAAGGTAATATCTGCAAGCACTGAAATTATCGGTAACAAGTGGTTGTGTGGTGAGATGATTCGTGGCAAGCAACAAGTAACAAAAGTAGCAACAGTGCAGCAAAGTGGCCCAATCCCTTTTGTAGCAAGGGACAAGCCTGGACAAAGTCTTATAGGAGGAAAAGCGCTCCCGAGTACACACGGGAATTTCTGTCATGCTAGTGTTCATCATGTTCATATGATTCGCGTTCGTTACTTTGATAGTTTGATATGTGGGTGGACCGGCGCTTGGGTACTGCCCTTACTTGGACAAGCATCCCACTTATGATTAACCCCTCTTGCAAGAATCCGCAACTATGAAAGAAGAATTAAGACGAAGTCTAACCATAGCATTAAACTAGTGGATCCAAATCAGCCACTTACGAAGCAACGCATAAACTAGGGTTTAAGCTTCTGTCACTCTACCAACCCATCCTCTACTTACTACTTCCCAATGCCTTCCTCTAGGCCCAAATAATGGTGAAGTGTTATGTAGTCGACGTTCACATAACACCACTAGAGGAAAAACAACATACAACACATCAAAATATCGAACGAATACCAAATTCACATGACTATTATTAGCATGACTTATCCCATGTACTCAGGAACAAAAGTAACTACTCACAAAGCATAATCATATTCATGACCAGAGAGGTAATGAGTAGCATCAAGGATCTGAACATGAACTCTTCCGCCAAGTAATCCAACTAGCATCAACTACAAAGAGTAATTAACACTACTAGCAACCTTACAAGTACTAATCGGAGTCGCGAGACGAGGATTGGTTACAAGTGATGAACTAGGGTTTGGAGATGAGATGGTGCTGATGAAGATGTTGATGGTGATGAGTCCTCTCCGATGAGAGGAGTGTTGGTGATGACGATGGCGACGATTTCCCCCTCCAGGAGGGAAGTTTCCCCGACATGATCGTCCTGCGGAGCTCTAGATTGGTTCTGCTCAAGTTCCGCCTCGTGGCGGCGGCGAATCCTCGAAAAAGCCTCCTCTTGATTTTTTCCAGACGAAACCCTTCTTATAGCATAAGAGGGGAGCCAGAGGGCCAGCTGGGTGCCCACAAGCCCCCTAGGCGTGGCCAGGGGGTGGTCGCGCCTAGCAGGCTTGTGGCCACCTGCTGGCGCCCCTATGGCACTTCTTTGGCTCAGTATTTTTTATAAATACCGAAAAAAATCGTCGTTGATTTTTACCGCATTTGGAGTTGCGTAGAATAGGTATCTCAACTTTGCTCCATTTTCAGGCTAGAATTCCAGCTGCCGACATTCTCCCTCTTCAGGTAAACCTTGCAAAATAAGAGAGAAAAGGCATAAGTATTGTACCGTGAAGTGAAATAACAGCCCAAAAAGCGATAAATAACAACATGAAAGCATGATGCAAAATGGACGTATCAAGGAGGACAAGCACATCCGTCGCTACATGGAGGCGTTGGACGTCACGTTCTCCGATACCCGGCAGGTTCTTCAAGGATTGCACTCGAGCTATGATCTTGTGATGGTTCCTTCTCTTTGATTGTCCACCGCCAGCGCCTCAGTACATCGGCAGCTCTTTGCGTGATCAGTTTGATAATATTCGACAGATCTGTTAGTGATAATACTCGAGATGTATTCAAGATTATATTCGATAATATTTGATGATGCACTAAGTGGATTATTCGATGTATTAGTGATGTTATATATATGATGATCTTGCTAGCTAAAGTAAATACTAAATTGTTTTATCTTTCTTCTTGATTAGTTAAGATATGGACGGTAGAGACAGAGACCATGATCAAGAGTATGTCTTGTTCGACATAATACGTTGCGGAAACGAAGATAATGAAGAAGCAGATGATGGCTCACAATATCTTAACCCATCCAGTGAGGGTATTGAGGAAGAACAACCAAGAGACGACGGGGAACCAAACAATGACGACGAAGAATTTTTTCCCAAATTAACAAAGTCCGGCGAGATATATATTTGGCCTCTCGTGATCATTAGATGTATTAATTGATTGTATATATGTATTAATGAATCTCTTCTTTAAGCCCTCCGTATCGAACAACTCTTCTACAAGCAGGGCAGTACGAGGCCCGACCAAAAAGTTGCCCGAAGGCAAAAGGTACAACATCGACGAGATAACATTAGGTGGCGAATGAAATGCTCCCAAAAAGAATGTATCCAAATTTGTATGTCAATGCGGAGTTATTGTGATGGACAAAATCCCGATCTCCATTCAAGTATGGCATAGGCCAAAGGAAGATCGAGAAGTTAGTTTTGTGGACGAAAGAGCAAAAAATCTGCTTTGGGATATGCTCATGACACATTTCATCCTACGAGAGCATTTCTCAAATGCATAACGGGAGAAAGTCAAAAAAATTGGCTCTTAAGAAGTTGGCCACACAATTATGCAATTGGAAGAAAAGGTTATGGTGTGAATTTAGCAAACAAGACAAGACTCCAGAATTCACTAGACAATACGAGAAGTTAAAAGATCAGTGGGACTTATTTGTGGAGTTCAAGCAATCAAAAGCAGCTAAGGAATATGCGAGGATAAACAAGAAAAATGCTCAGAAAAATAGTGGCACCATTCTGTGGGGCCAGGTGGCTACAAGAGTGGCATGCCTAAGTGGGACGAATGTGAGCAAAAGATGATTGATGCATGAGTCACTCCAAAAACATTGGTTTGGCCTGAAAGGTGCAGGAATTGGTTTTATGGGCATGGAGGAAAGTTGGACCCAAAGACATGGGAGATTTTGGAGCAGGCAAGACTTAAAAATTCCTTTGACGCTATACTTCCTACAATAGAACATGCTCGAACGGGGGTGTTCCTGCCCGACATAGAGAACGACGAGCTTACACGTGCCCTCAAGAATCCTGAACACCCGGGACAAACACGAGGCAAATGCGTTGCGCCATGGGTTGAGGGGTTTAAGGACTGGGGCGACTGTTACAAAATTCATTCGAGAAATAAGAATCAGGAGGCAACCAAGAAGAAGCAGGATGCTGATCGGCTTGAGGAGTTGGAACACAAATACTTGCGGCAGCAGGAGCAGATCGACACACTTAGCCAACAAAGGACGTCTCAGCGGTTGGAGCAACCAGATCCAGCATTGGATAGTAACATCCCATCGATGCCGAAAAGCAGCTTGGATTCCATAGGGGTCCTTACCGACAATGCAATGCTGGCTCGCTACCCCGTGGATGAAATTAGAGGGGCGAAAAGTTGTGAGTTACACATGAAACTCAAGAACATATCCATGAAGGTAGCGGTTGGCTATGTTTTAACAAATCCCCCTGATGAACCTTCCATTGCAATCCGCTTCTTGCTGGCTATGCTCGTGTCGGGGTGGAAGAAGTGATGTCGGGATATGAGTCACTAGAGCTCGACATTCCTGGAGGTGAAGGGCACCAGACACTTCAAGAAGTCTTACATGGTCTCTACTTATGGAGAAAGAACTGCATCGTCTTTCCAAGGCCACCAACTCCTCCTCCAAGTCCGCCACGTCATCTACTACTTCTTGATCTTGCGTTGGTTTTCCCTTCAAGAAGAAAGGGTGATGCATCAAAGTAGATAAGTATTTCCCTTAGTTTGTTGAGAACCAAGGTATCAATCCAGTAGGAAGAACAAGCAAGGCCCCAATCTTAGCACCTACACAAACAATCGATCACTTCGCCCAACGCTAAAAAGGGGTTGCCAATCCCTTCACGGTTATTTGCAAGGATGAGATCTGATAGAGATAGATATAAAAGATTGCAAGAACTAAAAGTAAAACAAAAGTAAATAAATGGCAGCAATATATTTTTGGTATTTTTTGGTTTATAGATATGAAAGAATAATATGGAAAATAGACCCGGGGGGCATAGGTTTCACTAGAGGCTTCTCTCATGAAGGAAAATAATACGATGGGTGAACAAATAACTGTCGAGCAATTGATAGAAAAGCAAATATTTATGAAGATATCCAAGGCAATGATTATGCATATAGGCGTCACGTCCGTGTCAAGTAGACCGAAACGATTTTGCATCTACTACTATTACTCCACACAACGATCGTCTCCTGCCTGCATCTAAAGTATTAAGTTCATGAAGAACAGAGTAACGCATTAGGTAAGATGACATGATGTAGAGGGATAAACTCAAGCAATATGATGAAAACCCCATCTTTTTATCCTTGATGGAAACAATGCAATACGTGCCTCGCTACTCCTACTTTGTCACTGTGTGAGGACACCGCAAGATTGAACCCAAAACTAGGCACTTCTCCCATTGCAAGAATTACAAATCTAGTTGGCCAAACCAAACCAATAACTCGAAGAGACTTGCTAAGATATGAAATCATGCAGATAGGAATTCACACATAATTTGAACATAAACCCACAATTCATCGGATCTCAACAAACACACCGCAAAAGAGTATTACATGTGATAGATATCCATGAAGATCATGAAGAACATGGTATTGAAGAACAAAGAGATACAAGAAGCCATCTAGCTACTAGCTATGGACCCGTAGGTCTGTGGTGAACTACTCACGCATCATCGGAGAGGCAATGGAGTTGATGTAGATGCTCTGCTGATTGATTCCCCCTCCGACAGATTACCGGAAAAGGCTCCCACATTGGATCTCACGGGAACAGAGCCTCCCGACGGCGGAAAAATATTTTTTTTGTCGTTCTAGTAATGGGGGAATATTTGGGAATTTATAGGACGAAGATTAGGGTGAGGAGGCCTGCAGGGGGGCCACAAGCTAGGAGGCGCGTCTTGCAGGCTTGTCATCTCCCGGCAGGTCTCCTGCCCCTTCTCCAAGTCTGGGAGGTTTCTTCTGGTCCAGGAAAAATCATTCCGAAGATTTGATTCTGTTATGACTCCGTTTAATATTCCTTATCTGCAATACTCAAAAACATGTAAAAAACAGAAATTGTCACTAGGCTCTACGTTAATAGCTTAGTCCCAAAAATAATATAAAATAGCATATTAATGCATATAAAACATCCAAAACAGATAATATAATAGCATGGAATAATAAAAAATTATAGATACGTTGGAGATGTATCAAGCATCCCCAGGCTTAATTCCTGCTCGTCCTCGAGTAGGTAAATGATAAAAACAGAATTTTTTGATGTGGAATGCTACCTAACATATTTACCCATGTAATATTCTTTATTGTGGCATAAATATTCAGATCCATAAGATTCAAAACAAAATTCTAACATTGACATAAAAACAATAATACTTCAAGCATACTAACAAGGCAATTTTGTCGTTTCGAAATAACATGGCCTTAGAAAGTTATCCCTAAAACATAATATGGTTTGGCTGTGCTCCATCTTCCCCACACAAATTATCTAAATCATGCACAACCCCGCTGAAAGTCAAACAATTGTTTCACACTTTTTATGTTCTCAAACCTTTTCAACTCTCACGCAATACATGAGTGTGAGCCATGGATATAACACCATAGGTGAAATAGAATATGGTGGAGGTTGCAAGAAAAGAAGGAGAAGATAGTCTCACAACAACTAGGTGTATCAACGGGCTATGGAGATGCCCATCAATAGATATCAATGTGAGTGAGTAGGTATTGCCATGCAACAAATGCAATAGAGCTATAAGTGTATGAAATCTCAAAAAGAAAACTAAGTGGTTGTGCAAAAGATAAAATTCCACTAGTTATATGAAAGTGACAAAATAGGAGACTCTCTATGAAGAACATGGTGCTACTTTGAAGCACAAGTGTGGAAAAACATAGTATCATTGTCCCTTCTCTCTTTCTCTCATTTTTTCTTTTTTATGGGCTTCGCTGGCCTCTTTTATTTTTTGTAAAGTCCGGAGCCTCATCCCAACTTGTGAGGGAATCATAGCTTCCATCATCCTTTTCTCACACTGGACAATGCTTTAATAATGCAAATCATCACACTTCTATTTACTTACAACTCAAAGATTACAACTCGATATCTAGAACAAAATATGACGCTATAAGCAATATGGAAGTGATGGTGCGTGTCATAAAAAAACGGGACGGTGGTGCTGCATGGCAATATATCTCGGAATGGCTATGAGAATGCCATAATAGGTAGATATGGTGGCTATTTTGAGGAAAGTATATGGTGGCTCTTTTGAGGAAGGTGGGTTTAATGTACGGGCGAAAGTTGTGCGGTACTAGAGAGGCTAGCAAAGGTGGAAGGGTGAGAGTGTGTATAATCCATGAACTCAACATTAGTCATAAAGAACTCACATACTTATTGCAAAAGCCTATTAGTTATCGAAGCAAAGTATTAGCGCATGCTCCTTGGGTAATAGTTGGTAGGAGTTAACCATCGCGCGATCCCGTCCTCCACACAAAGGTTGACAATCATTACACAAATCATGCTCCGAATTCATCACATAACGGTTCACCATATGTGCATGCTACGGGAATCACAAGCTTTAACACAAGTATTTCTTCCAATTCACAATTACTTACTAGCATGACTCTCAGATTACCATCTTCATATCACAAACCTATATGCAAGGAATCAAACTTCTCATCATATTCAATGCACTTAATATGAAAGTTTTTATTATATTCCTCTTGGATGCCCATTATATTAGGACTAAATTCATAACCTAAACCAATTACCATTCTGTTTAAAAGACTCCCAAAATAATATAAGTGAGGTACGAGAGTTTAATAATTTCCTTAAAATAAAACACCACCGTGCTCTAAAAGATATAAGTGAAGCACTAGGGCAACATTGCCTAGCTCAAAAGATATAAGTGAAGCACACAAAGTATTCTCCTAAATTCACGATTCAATGTGTCTGTCTCAAAAGATGTGTGCAACAAGGATTATTGTGGCAAACTAAAAAGTAAAGAATCATATCATACAAGACGCTCCAAGCAAAACACATATCATGTGGTGAATAAAAATATAGCCTCAAGTAAATTTGTCGATGTATTGAAGACAAAAGAGGGGATGCCTTCCAGGGCATCTCCAATCTTAGGCTCTTTGGTATCCTTGAATATTTCTTGGGGTGCCTTGGGCATCCCCAAGCTTAGGCTCTTGCCACTCCTTATTCCATAGTCCATCAAATCTTTACCCAAAACTTGAAAACTTCACAACACAAAACTCAATAGAAAACTCATGACATCCCTTAGTATAAGAAAAATAAATCACCAGTTTAGGTACTGTTGTGAACTCATTCTTTATTTATATTGGTGTAATATTTACTGTATTCCAACTTCTCCATGGTTCATACCTGATACATCTCCGTCGTATCTACTGTTTCGAACTCTTTTGCCCTTGTTTTGGACTCTAATTTACATGATTTGAATGGAACTAACCTGGCCTGACGCTGTTTTCAGCAGAATTGCCATGGTGTTGTTTTTGTGCAGAAATAAAAGTTCTCGGAATGTCCTCAAAATTTACGGAGATTTTTTCTGGAATAAAAGAAAAATACCTGCGCAAAGATCCACCGGAGGAGGTGGACCAGTGGGCCACAAGCCCACAGGCCGCGACCACCCCCCTGGCCGCGCCATGAGGGCTTGTGGGGCCCACGTGGCTCCACCGCCCCCAAACTCAGCTCTATATCTTCCTTTCGCCCGGAAAAAAAATCAGAGAGAAGGTTTCATCGCGTTTTGCGATACAGAGGCGCCACCACATCCTGTTCTTCATCTGGAGGGCAGATCTGGAGTCCGTTTCAGGCTTCATAGAGGGGAAATCGCCGCCATCGTCATCATCAACCTTTCTCCATCGATAATTCCAGGATGCTCTTCATCGTTCATGAGTAATCTCATCGTAGGCTTGCTAGACGGTGATGAGTTGGATGAGATCTATCATGTAATCGAGTTTGTTCTTGATGGGGATTGATCCCTAGTATCCACTATGTTCTAGATTGGTGTTGCTACTACTTGGCTATGCTTAATGCTTGTCACTAGGGCCCGAGTGCCATGATTTCAGATCTGAACCTATTATGTTGTCGCCAATATATGTGTGTTTTAGATCCTATTTTGCAAGTTATAGTCACCTACTATGTGTTATGACCCGGCAACCCCGGAGTGATAATAGTCGGAACCACTCCCGGAGATGACCATAGTATGAGGAGTTCATGTATTCACCGCGTTTTAATGTGTTGGTCTGGTTCTGTATTAAAAGGAGAACCTTAATATCCCGTAGTTTCCATTAGAACCCCGCTGCCACGGGAGGGATGGACAATAGATGTCATGCAAGTTCTTTTCCCTAAGCACGTATGTATACATACGGAATACATGCCTACATTAGATTGACGAACGGGAGCTAGTCACTTATCTCTCCGTGTTATAGCTATTACATGATGAATCACATCCGTCATACTCATCCATCACCGATCCACTGCCTACGAGTCTTTTACTACTGGTCCTCGCTACGTTACTTTGTCTAGGCTTGTCCCTTGCTACAAAAGGGATTGGGCCATCTTGTTGCTACTGATGTTACTCTGTTGCTGCTGCTACTGCTGTTCCTTGGTACTTCTATGTTACTTGTTGCAAGATCTTTTCCGACACTGTTGTCGGGGAAGAATAGTTACTCGCCCACGTGCAACACTAGCACCATTGATACAACAGTTAGGAATAGTCTGCCGTCAACAGATCGTTTCTGGCATTGTTGCTATCATACTACTTTGCTACTGATACTTTGCTTGCAGACACTAATCTTTCAGGTGTGGTTGAATCTGACAAACTCAGCTGCTAATACTTGAGAATATTCTTTTGCTTCTTCTTTGGCGAACCAACAAATTTGGGTTGAATACTCCACCCTCGAAAACTGTTGCGATCCCCTACACCTGTGGGTTTTCAAGGCTTTTTCTGGCGCCGTTGCCGGGGAAGCACAACTATATTCTCTAAGTCACTTGGGATTGACGTCTGCTGATCACTATGAGGAATCCGAAAGATCCAAGAACTAAAATCCTACCTTCCACTAAGAGGAGAGGTAAGGAACTGCCATCTAGCTCTGCACTTGATTCACCTTCAGTTTTGAGTAAGTTAGCGACTTCGCCTCTTGCTAGAAATCTTGATATGTCGCTTATGCCTGATGATGCTATGCATGATACTATGCCTGATGATGTTATGCTTGATACTATGCATGTTATGCCTAATACTGCTTTGCCACTTGGTGCATTCCTTGATGCACATATTGCTAGAGCTGCTGCTAGATGTGATGATACTTCTGAAACTGCTGATACTATTGAAGTAGAACCTGCTACTATGGCGGAATTGCCTGTTATGCCTGATACGCACTATGTTATGGAGGGAGAGATAGCTGAGGAATTTCTTCCGTGTAAGGATAGCTATGATGTTGAGAAACTTCTGCGCAAGTGGAAAGAAAAATCTCTGAACGCTAGGATGAAATACGACCCGAAGTTTGCTACTTTGCCTATCTTTGTGGCCGATAAGGATTATGAATTCCGTGTCGACCCTGAGTTAATTACTCTAGTCGAATCTGATCCTTTTCACGGTTATGAGTGTGAAATAGTTGTAGCCCATCTTACCAAACTGCACGATATATCCACCCTATTCACTAGTGAGGAAAAGACCCGCCACTACTATATGCTCAAGTTGTTTCCTTTCTCGCTAAAGGATGATGCTAAGACCTGCTTCACTTATCTTGCTCCTGGTTGTGTGTGTAGCCCCCAAGATATGGTCTACTACTTCTCTGAAAAATATTTCCTTGCCCATAAGAAGCAAGTTGCCTTGCAGGAAATATACAACTTTGCTCAAGCTGAAGAAGAGAGTCTCCCACAAGCTTGGGGGAGGCTCATCCAGCTACTGAATGCTTTTCCTGATCACCCTCTTGAGAAGAATGAAATACTTGATATATTCTATAATAGACTTACCGATGCTTCCAAAGACCACCTAGGTAATTGTGCCGGTAGTGTTTTTAGGGAACGAACGATAGAACAAGCTGAGATTCTATTGAATAACATCTTGTGCAATGAGAATGCTTGGACTATTCCTGAACCACCTCCTAAGCCAACTCCGAAGAAAAGAGGTATTCTATTCCTCACTCCTGAAGATATGCAAGAAGCAAAGAAATCTATGCGAGAGAAAGGCATTAAATCTGAAGATGTCAAAAATCTACCACCTATCGAAGAGATCCATGGTCTCGATAACCCGATACAGGTAGTAGAAGTAAATTCTCTGCGTAGGTTTGATGAGAGTGATATTCCTTTTGATAAACCAGCTAGCTTATGCATGGATGAATTTGATAACTTCGTTGCCAAACAACAAAGTTTCAATGATTATGTTAGCAGACAATTGGAAAAGAATGCTCGTATGCTTAGTAATTTAAGTGCTTGTGTGGACAGAAATGTCAATGATCTTAAGCTTGTGAGTAAACATGCCTCTATGGTTACTACTCAGGTATAACAAGTACTTAAAGCTCAAAATGACTTGCTCAATTAGTTGAATGAAAATTCTGTCAGAGTCGTTACTAGAGGCGGTAGAATGACCCAGGAACCTTTGTATCCTGAGGGTCATCCGAAGAGAATTGAACAAGATTCTCAAGGAGTTAGCACTGATGCACCTAGTCATCCTAGAAAGAAGAAGAAAGATGATAGGAACCTGCACGCTAGCAACCCTGTTGCTGCTACACCTGAGAGTCCAAACGATGCTTCTGTCTCTGATGCTGAAACACAATCTGGTGATGAACATGAGCCTAATGATAATATCAATAGTGATGTTCATGAAGATGCTCAACCTAGCAATGATAAGGATGTGGAGATTGAACCTGTTGATCTTGATAACCCATAGTCTAAGAATAGAAGATACGATAAGAATGACTTCACTGCTAGGAAGCATGGTAAAGAAAGAGAGCCATGGGTTCAAAAACCTATGCCCTTTCCTCCCAAACCATCCAAGAAAAAGGATGATGAGGATTTTGAGCGCTTCGTTGAAATGATCAGACTTGTCTTTCTGCAAATGTGTTTCTCAGATATGCTCAAAATGTCTCTGTATGCTAAGTACATGAAGGATATTGTGACTAATAAGAGGAGGATACCTGAGGTTGAGATTTCCACCATGCTTGCCAATTATACCTTCAAGGCTGGAACTCCTAAGAAACTAGGTGATCCCGGTGTTCCCACTATACCTTTCTCCATTAAAGGTAACTACGTTAGAACTACTTTATGCGACCTTGGAGCCGGTGTTAGTGTTATGCCTCTCTCTCTCTTTACCGGAGACTTGAACTAGAAAAGTTGACACCCACTGAAATCTCTCTGCAAATGGCCGACAAATCAACTACTTTCCCTATCGGCATTTGCGAGGATGTGCCTGTTGTGGTTGCTAATGTCACTATCTTAATAGACTTTGTTATCTTGGATATTCCTGAGGACGTTGCCATGGCGGTCATCCTCGGAAGACCCTTTTTAAACACTGTAGGGGTTGTTATAGATTGCAAAAAAGGCAATGTCACTTTCCATGTCAATGGTAATGATCATACGGTGCACTTTCCGAAGAAACAATATCGAGTACATTGCATCAATGCTATCGAAAAAACTTCATCGATTCTTATTGGGAGCTTTAATGCCCTATTTCTCGTGTCAAGATGAAGTATGATGTGCTTGTTGGGGAGATTCACATCCCCATTGAGGTGACCTAGTGACTATTCGAAAATTCTCCGTCTTCTTTTGCGATTCGAAAAGGTTTGTCGAGGAGACTTGATCAACCTCATTGACGGATTTCTTTCGATGACCATGAGATGGATGAATCGAGGAGTCACAAACCTCTGTTCCAAGCTTTCACCTTTGGTTGCTTAGAATAAAAATGATAGATTTAGTTAGTTTTCCCTGTTTTCTGTCTTAGCGTCCGGTAGAAAAGTACCCCGAAAATAAAAGTTCTCCGAACGCCATGAAAATGAAGTATGATTTTTTCTGGATTTTTTGAAAAATTCTGAGACGAAGAGTTTTTCTGGGGGCCACACCAGTGGGCCACAAGCCCTAGGGGCGCGGGCACCCCCCCTGGCCGTGCCACCCAGGCTTGTGGGGCCCACAGGCACCCCCTCCACTCATTCTTGCTCTCATCTGGTTCTCCTATCTCCAGAAAAAATCGTTTCACAGCTCAAACCCGTGTTCTTGCTCCTCTTGCTGGGATTTTCGATCTCTTTGCTCAAACCACCGTTCTTCGAACTGTTTTGGGGAAATTACTCCTTGGTAAGTGACTCCTCCATTGGTCCAATTAGTTTTTGCTCTAATGCCTTATACTCCGCGCATTTTTGCTGCCTTGGTGACCATGTTCTTGAGCTTTGCATGCTAATTCTATCTCGTCCCAAGTAGTTTTGATGTGTAATATGACCTCTAGGCACTTGTTGGAGTAGTTGCTATGAGTTTTGTTGAGCCTTGTTCACTTTTGATTAGAATCACTAAAAATTTCAGAAATTTTTAGAGATAGAAAAGGGAAAAGATGAGGAGGTTCTTAAGAGGCTCTTCAAGCCGTGACCCCAAGGATGATGGGAGTGAGAAGAAGCACAAGTATCTGGTCCCTCGAGTTGCAGAAGTTCGAGCGTGCGAGTGGCCAAGCGACGTGTTCTTACGCGCCACTGGAATTTATGAGGACTTTTATCACTTGGTGGAAAACACAGGCCTTACCGCCTTCGTTGAATATAAGTGTCCGCAATACCTCCTCCTCACTAATATCTTCGTACAAAGCTTTAACTTCTATCCGAGGAAGAATCCTCCTATGGTTGAGTTCAAACTTTATGATATCCCCCAGCGCATGTCACTCCAGGATTTTTGCAATGTTTGCAAATTGCCTTACGTTGGGGATATTCATGAACCTCGTCCATGGGACTTGGAAGCTTTCATCGGTACAATTGTTGTAGGAGAGGAGAGAGGAGTGTCTTGCGCTAGAGCTGCTAGCATAAGTTTTCCCGTGATTCGGTACTTCTCACTTTTTGTGGGAAAATATTTGATTGGCCGTGGGAAAGCTGGGAAGCTTTCATCGGTACAATTCTCCATGACTTTTTTGATAGAGATATAAATAGAAGGATGATTTATAACCTGGTATTTAGTCAGGGTACTCGTGAGACTATTACTTTGCCTGCTCCTTCTTTGTTCAATCTTTGTGGAGGCAGGTACACTATTATGCCCTCGGACATTTACGCATATTGGGGCTTAGCCCAACCACAGGTGCCCGTGCCCGAGCCGCCAGTCGAGTACCATACACCAGTTTATCAGTGGGAGCCGGAGGAGCTCACACAGCAGTGGCATCCTGAGTCCACTCCGGAGTACCCCGGAGCTGGTTATTTCCCTCCTTGGGAGTAGACCAAGTTAGGCCAAAAGCCTAAGCTTGGGGGAGTACGTGTTCTCACCGACTTTACATTCTTGCTTATGCTTTCACTTTGTTAGCCGGTGTTCACACTTTGCCACTGTATCATCCATGCTAGTTTATTTTCTTTTTCTCGTTTTCTTTTCGTGTGTCTGTCTAGTTTGAGGAAACCCAAAAAGATTTTCTTTTCTTATTTTGCTTGTTGGAAGCTTTCCCGTGTAGATAGTTTTCTTTTTATTTGGGTCGAGGTAGAAGATATTGGTTACAATGTTTAGTGGCTCTTGCATGCATACCTGTTTAGCTTTCATAGAGCCATATTACTTTGTCTTCTCCCTTGTGTTTGCCTGCAGATTCCAGCGTAGTCCAATGCACGAGCACACTTATTATTGTTCACATCGTTCGGTCGTGCAAGAGAAAGGCAATAATAACGATATATGATGAAGTGACTGAGCCTGGAAAAGCTGGTATGAACTCGGTCTATTTTGTTTTTGTAAATATGACTAGCTCATCATGCCTGATTCAGCTTTGTTGTGAGAGAAATATGTTTGCAATGACAACTTAGAGATCATAGTTGCTTATTCCATGCTTACTTAGCTAGGAGCTTATAATGGTTTGTCTTGGTTGCCCACATGAATGTTGAGATGACTATGATGTAGTATGATAGGATGCTATCATCCTTTGAATGATTCAAGTGGCTTGACTTGGCGCATGTTCACGCATGTAGTTGAAACAAAATCAACATAGTCTCTATAATGTTCATGTTCATGGTGATTTATGTCCTACTCATACTTGCACTCAATGTTAGTTAATCTCAATGCATTTTGATGACTGTTGTCGCTCTCTAGTTGGTCGCTTCCCAATCTTTTGCTAGCCTTCACATGTACTAAGCGGGAATACTGCTTGTGCATCCACTCCCATAAACCCAAAGTTGTGCCATATGAGTCCACCATACCTACCTATATGCGGTATTTACCTGCCGTTCCAAGTAAATCTGCATGTGCCACTCTCTAAACCTTCAAGAAATAATCTGTTTTGCATGCCCGAACCGCTCATGTGGTGACATGGGGCTATCAGTATCTTCCATGCTAGGCGTGTTATCCTCGATATGTGTTTATTCACTATCATTCACGAGAAAGGGGCCGGTAATTGGAATTTCCAGTTCCATGCTCAAATCGAAAAGATAATTGCAAACAAAACTCCCCCAGGATTGATGTTGGTATGGACGGTACCCGAGGATTCGACTAGCCATGGAGTGTGATTGATTGGTGGTGGGGGAGTCAAAACTTTACTTTTCTATTTTGGAACCGCCTATAGCATGTGTAGCGTGGAAGATGTTGAGAACTCTTAGTCATTGCGTTGACAATGAAAGCATGCCACCCAAAATTATTCTCTTTGTTTTCAAAGCTTGAGCTCTGGCACCTCTGCAAATCAATGCTTCCCTCTGCGAAGGGCCTGTCTATTTATGTTCCTGTTGAGTCATGCTCCTCTTACAAAAGCACCAATTAGAGAGCACCTCTGTCATTTTTATGCTTTGCTTTTAACTGTGTTGAGTATGATTGTGGCAAGATCTTCATTGCCTTGAATTACAATGTTTAGTCAGCCCTTGGTCTTTGAAGGTGCTCTGCATTTTTGTTTTGCGGTCTCAGAAAGAGCTAGCGAGATACCATCTATTCGTACTGCTTCATGTTGTTTTGATTGAAGTGTTGACGTTTGAGACTAATTATTATTTGCTCGCTAGTTGATTATGCCATTGATATGAGTTTACTGTGAGACCTAGATGTCATTTGCTTATGTGGTATGCTTGTGATCTTGCTGAAATTCTGGTTATGAGTTAGACATAGTTGCAACAACAAGATCAAACAGAGTTCGTCCAAGTTTTTCTTTTGTCTCTCTCAGTTTGTCAACTGAGTTGCTTGAGGACAATCAAGGCTTTAAGCTTGGGGGAGTTGATACGTCTCCGTTGTATCTACTTTTCCAAACTCTTTTGCCCTTGTTTTGGACTCTAATTTGCACGACTTGAATGGAACTAACCCGGACTGACGCTGTTTTCAGCAGAATTGCCATGGTCTTGTTTTTGCGCAGAAATAAAAGTTCTCGGAATGTCCTGAAAATTTATGGAGATATTTTCTGGAATAAAAGAAAAATACCTGCACAAAGATCCACCGGAGGAGGTTGAACAGGGGGCCACAAGCCCACAGGCCGCGGCCACCCCCCTGGTCGCGCCATGAGGGCTTGTGGGGCCCACGTGGCTCCACCGCCCCCAAACTCAGCTCTATATCTTCCGTTTCGCCAGAAAAAATATCAAAGAGAAGGTTTCATCGCGTTTTGCGATACAGAGGCGCTGCCACATCCTGTTCTTCATCTGGAGGGCAGATCTGGAGTCCCTTTCGGGCTCTGGACAGGGGAAATCGTCTTCATCGTCATCATCAACCTTTCTCCATCGACAATTCCATGATGCTCTTCATCGTTCGTGAGTAATCTCGTCATAGGCTTGCTAGATGGTGATGAGTTGGATGAGATCTATCATGTAATCGAGTTAGTTCTTGACGGGGATTGATCCCTAGTATCCACTATGTTCTAGATTGATGTTGCTACTACTTGGCTATGCTTAATGCTTGTCACTAGGGCCCGAGTGCCATGATTTCAGATCTGAACCTATTATGTTGTCGCCAATATATGTGTGTTTTAGATCCTATCTTGCAAGTTGTAGTCACCTACTATGTGTTATGACCCGGCAACCCCGGAGTGACAATAGCCGGAACCACTCCCCGAAATGACCATAGTATGAGGAGTTCATGTATTCACCGCTTGTTAATGCGTTGGTCCGGTTCTTTATTAAAAGGAGAACCTTAATATCCCGTAGTTTCCATTAGGACTCCGCTGCCACGGGAGGGATGGACAATAGATGTCATGCAAGTTCTTCTCCCTAAGCACGTATGACTACATACGAAATACATGCCTACATTAGATTGACGAACGGGAGCTAGTCACTTATCTCTCCGTGTTATAGCTATTACATGATGAATCACATCCGTAATACTCATCCATCACCGATCCACTGTATTTTACTACTGGTCCTCGCTACGTTAATTTGTCTAGGCTTGTCCCTTGCTACAAAAGGGATTGGGCCACCTTGTTGCTACTGTTGCTACTGTTGTTACTCTGCTGCTGCTGCTACTGTTGTTCCTTGCTACTTCGTTGTTACTTGTTGCAAGATCTTTTCCGACACTGTTGTCGGGGAAGAATAGTTACTCGCCACGTGCAACACTAGTGCCATTGATACAACAGTTAGGAATAGTCTTCCGTCAACAGATCGTTTCTGGCACCGTTGCTATCATACTACTTTGCTACTGATACCTTGCTTGCAGACACTAATCTTTCAGGTGTGGTTGAATCTGACAAACTCAGTTGCTAACGCTTGAGAATATTCTTTCGCTTCTTCTTTGGCGAACCAACAAATTTGGGTTGAATACTCTACCCTCAAAAACTGTTGCGATCCCCTACACCTGTGGGTTATCAATACCCGGTGATACAACTCATAGATTCATCAAAATAGGCAAACAACACATAGAAAACAAAGCTCTCAAAAACATAACAATCTATAAACTTTGAATACTTCTGAAATTTAAAAAATTCTTGAAAAATAGGAAAATCAGGGAAATTTGTATGTCAATCGTGTGTAAAAAGTTTAGATCAAAATCATGTTCGAGTGAATTTACAAAATTCTTGGACTGAGAGCAAAAGTTTCTGTTTTTCAGCAAAATCAGCTTGCAAACACCGTAGACCATCCCAAAGGTCTTACTTGGATCAAACACTAATTGAAACAATAAAACACAATTATTACAAAGGTAATAATGTGTGTAGCACTCAAAAACAGAAGCAAAAACTAAAGCATAAAAATAAAATTGGGTTTCCTCCCAACAAGCGCTATTGTTCAACGCCCCTAGCTAGGCATAATGCAATAGACCTAGGTATTGTCATCTTTGGTATGCAATCCATAAGTAGCTCTCATAATAGATTCATAAGGCAATTTTATTTTCTTTCTAGAAAAGTGCTCCATGCCTTTCCTTAATGGAAATTGGAATCTAATACCTCCTTCTTTCATATCAATAATTGCACCAACCGTTCTAAGGAAAGGTCTACCAAGAATAATAGGACATGTAGGATTGCAATCTATATCAAGAACAATGAAATCTACGGGCACATAATACCTATTTTCAACAATAAGAACATCATTAATCCTTCCCGTAGGTTTCTTAATTGTAGAATCTGCTAGATGCAAATTTAAAGAGCAATCATCAAATTCACGGAATCCTATCACATCACATAAAGTTTTTGGCATCATGGAAACGCTAGCACCCAAATCACACAAAGCATGGCACTCATGATATTTAATTTGAATCTTGATAGTAGGTTACCCCTTATCATAAAGCTTTCTAGGTATAGAAACTTCCAACTCAAGTTTTTCTTCAAAAGATTTCATCATAGCATCCACAATATGTTTAGTAAAAGCTTTATTTTGATTATAAGCATGCGGAGAATTCAACATGCATTGCAAAAAGAAACACAATCAATCAAAGAACAACTATCATAACTAAAGTCCCTGAAATCCAAAAGAGTGGGTTCATTGCTATTTAAAGTTTTGACCTCTTCAATCCCACTTTTATCAATCTTAGCATTAAGATCTATAAACTCCGAATCAATGGGACGCCTTTGAAATAAAGTTGACTTATCTCCAGTCCCATCTTTTTCAAGATTTGTACTAGAAAACAAAGATTCAATAGGAGTCACATCAACCACTTTAAGATCTTCATCAATATTATCACGAGAAAACACCTTTTCAAGCCATTCACGCTTAGCATGTATTCTAGCGGTTCTTTCCTTACACTCATCAATAGAAATTATCACAGATTTTAAAGACTCGCTAATATCATGCCTGAGTGGAATAGATATAATTTTCAAAGAATCAATCTCAAGAGAAATTCTATCAACGTTCCTAGCGAAATCATCAATCTTTAGCAATGTTTCTTCAATCAGAGCATTGAAACCTTTTTGCGAGCTAATGAATTCTTTAATATTATTCTCAAGATCAAAGGGCATATTATTATAATTTCCATAATAACTGTTGTAGGAATTACCATAATTGTTAGAGAAATTACTAGGAAATTGCCTAGGATTGAAATTACCTCTATGCGCGTTATTGCCAAAATTGTTCCTACCAACAAAATTCACATCCATAGATTCATTATTATTTCCAATCAAAGAAGACAAAGGGATATCACTGGGATCCCTAGGAGCACTCTTACTAGCAAACAATTTCATCAATTCATCCATCTTTTCACTCAAAGTATTTATTTCTTCAATAGCGTGCAATTTTTTACTAGTAGGAGATCTTACGGTATGCCGTTGAGAGCAATTTGCCATATTAATATCTAGGAGTTTAGTAGATTCTCCTAATGTGATTTCCATAAAAGTACCACCCACAGCAAAATCTAAAAGATTTCTAGAAGGAAAATTCAATCCCGCATAAAAAAATTGTATAATCATCCATAAACTCAAACCATGCGTGGGGCAATTCCTAATCATTAGTTTCATCCTCTCCCAAGATTGTGCAACATGATCATGATCAATTTGCTTAAAATTCATTATATCGTTCCTAAGGGAGATAGTCTTAGCCGGCATAAAGTACTTGGAAATAAAATCATCTTTACACTTATTCCACGAATCAATACTATTTTTAGGTAAAGATGAAAACCAAGTTTTACCACGATCTTGTAGTGAGAAAGGAAATAGCTTCAATTTAACAATTTCATAATCCACATATTTCTTCTTTTGCATATCACAAAACTCAACAAAATTAGTTAGATGGGATGCGGCATCTTCACTAGGAAGGCCAGAAAATTGTTCTTTCATAACAAGATTGAGCAAAGCAGCATTAAATTCATAAGATTCCGCACTAGTGGCGGAAGCAATCGGAGTACTAATAAAATTATTAGTAGTAGTAGTGGAAAAATCACATAACTTGGTATTCTCTTGAATCATTGTGACAACGCAAACAATCTAGCACACAAGCAATCAAACGAAAAGATGAACGGAAGAAGGGCGAATAAAAATGCAAATATTTTTGGTATTTTCTGAAAATCGTTTTAGAAGTGGGGGAGAGGAAAACGTGAGGCAAATGGAAAATAAAGTAAATGCAAGGGATGAGTTTGTGATGGGTACTTGGTAGGCTTGTCTTGCTATGTATCCTCCCGGCAACGGCGTCACGAATCCTTCTTGCAACTTCTTGAGCTTGTGTTGGTTTTCCCTTGAAGAGGAAAGGGTGATGCAACAAAGTAGATAAGTATTTCCCTCAGTTTGTTCAGAACCAAGGTATCAATCCAGTAGGAGGAACAAGCAAGTCCCCAATCTTAGCACCTACACAAACAATTAAATATTTGCACCCAACGCTAAAAATGGGTTGTCAATCCCTTCACGGTTATTTGCAAGGATGAGATCTGATAGAGATAGATATAAAAGATTGCTAGAATTAAAAGTAAAACAGAAGTAAATAAATGGGAGAAATATATGTTTGGTATTTTTGGTTTACAGATCTCAAAGTATAATATGGAAAACAGACCTGGGAGGCATAGGTTTCACTAGAGACTTCTCTCATGAAGGAAAATAATATGGTGGGTGAACAAATTACTGTCGAGCAATTGATAGAAAAGCGAATAATTATGAAGATATCCAAGGCAATGATTATGCATACAGGGATCATGTCCGTGTCAAGTAGACCGAAACGATTCTGCATCTACTACTATTACTCCACACATCGACCGAATCCTGCCTACATCTAGAGTATTAATTTCATGAAGAACAGAGTAATGCATTAGGTAAGATGACATGATGTAGAGGGATAAACTCAAGCAATATGATGAAAAGCCCATCTTTTTATCCTCGATGGCAACAATGCAATACGTGCCCCGCTACCCCTACTTTGTCACTCGCTCAGGACATTGCAAGATTGAACGCAAAACTAAGCACTTCTCCTATTGCAATAATTACCAATCTAGTTGGCCAAACCAAACCAATAACACCAAGAGACTTGCTAAGATATGAAATTATGCTTTTAAGAATTCAGACAAGATTCAAATAATATTCATAGATAATCTGAACATAAACCCACAATTCATTGGATCTCGACAAACACACCGCAAAAGAGTATTACATCGGATAGATCTCCATGAAGATCATGAAGAACATGAAGAACAAAGAGAGAGAAGAAGCCATCTAGCTACTAGTTATGGACCCGTAGGTCTGTGGTGAACTACTCACGCATCATCGGAGAGAAAATGGAGTTGATGTAGATGCTCTTCGTGATTGATTCCCCCTCCGGCAGATCACCGGAAAAGGCTCCCAAATTGGATCTCACGGGAACAGAGGCTCCCGGTGGCGGAAAAGTAATTTTTTTGTTGTCATTCTGGTATTGGGAGAATATTTGGGTATTTATAGGATGAAGATTAGGGTTAGGAGGCTTGTAGGGGTCCCACAAGCGAGGGGAGCGCCCCCCTAGGGCGCTGTGCAGGCTTGTCGTCTCCCGGTAGGTCTCCTGCCCCCTTCTCCAAGTCTGGCAGGTTTCTTCTGGTCCAATGAAAATTATGCCGGAGATTTTATTCCGTTTGGACTCCGTTTAATATTCCTTATCTACAATACTCAAAAACATGGAAAAACATAAATTGGCACTAGGCTCTTGGTGAATAGGTTAGTCCCAAAAACAATATAAAATAGCATATTAATGCATACAAAACATCCAAAAGAGATAATATAATAGCATGGAACAATAAAAAATTATAGATACGTTGGAGACGTATCATCAGCTGACTCTACCTCATCCCGACACAAGGAGTGCAGCGCTAGTCTGCCACCACATCAGCCGACTCCACCCCGACAAGGAGTGCAGCGCTAGTCTGCCACTACGTGAGTCTACTCCAGCCCGCCACCCCGAGATGGACCCTAGCGTGAGTCTGCGGTCATTTCTTTTTCTGATGAGGAACCAGACTCCAAAGCGGAAGAGAGTACCAAGCAAGAAACCCCCTCCTGCCAAAAAGAAGTTGGCTTACGAGATGTCCGAGGAGGAACTCAAGGCCCAAACGGATTTCAAAATGCAGGCACATTTTGGACCGAAACTGCCCCCACCGCCAAAGGAGATAGTACCTTTGGAAACCGTACAACGAGTTCTGGCCAATCTTGCTAAATCGCCTCCGGAGAAACGTCGATCAGACTACAAATGCTCTATTAGCTAGTCATATCATAAACAACGAAAGAAAGACTCGAGCAGTAGTAAGAAAAGCAGGAAATCTGTTCCCAGCTGGGAGAACAGGCAGTGCAATTGATCCTTCCACTCAAGGTGAGTACCGAGGGAATCAACGCTGCTGCTATTAGAGAGATGGATAGAGAGGCCGGTTTAACTTTTGAACGACTCCTAGGCGACGAGGAAATGCCCAGGGTGTAAGAGGATAAACTAGCATGGAAATATGTCCCCTGGCAACCTCTGGTCAAGCATGAGGAGGTCCGGCAGCTATCAACTCAAATGTACAAATTGCATACCTCGTAGATGAGGGAAGTAAAAGTCGCGTGAGAGAGCCTCATGGTGAAAGTCAAATGAAAGCATTTCTTCAATGCGAAAGATTCGTGGATTGAAAATCCAGAGATGTTTCAGTTATATAATCAAGACGCACTCAACAAATCTCTCGTCAGTTGTTATTGTCTGTAAGTGATTTGTTTTTGTAATTTAAGTCTCTAGCTCATCAACTCGTTCATTTGACTCTAATTATCGTCACTATATTTTTGTGTGTGGTGTTATGCACAATGAAGATGTTTGAAATGAAAAGAGATGGAGTCTTTGGCATTGGCTTCATTGACTCAAATACAATTTTTGATAAGACAGTAATACATCACAAAGTTGAAATAGAGGAGAACTTGTATATCTTTTTGAAGATACTAAATACCCATCCAGAAATAGTATTTCCTTACAACTTCAGGTGAGTGTTAATGTCTTGTACTATAAATTCTATTTTGCTTACTCTATGTTAAGTATATGTAGTGCTTGATGAGTTATGCATGCCCGCTTATACAACGCAGTTTCCACTGGATCCTGCTAATCATTAATGTTGATGAGGAAAAAGTTCAAGTATGAGACTCACTAAAAAAGACACTAAAGAGTACATGAACCTGAAGTTGATGCTCGTCAGGTAATTTCAATTATTATCGCACTATATCGGCCTCTTTAGTTCATTTCCTCATATCAAGTAAGCAATGACTCCTTTATTTTTATTTTCTTTGTCGGGCCGTGTTTGGACACGGTTCAACAAGGATATTAGCGGTGAATGGAAACCAAAGATGACATGGACACGACCCAAGGTAATTAAGTAGTACTAGCTACATTTGTGCATCTCTTTAGTTCTAGTTTCAATACCATTATCATGCTTGATTATTATCTGACTGAATTCTATTCTCGTAAAGTGGTGCATGCACCAGCCATGGGGGACTAATCTATGTGCATAATATGTTTTCCAAAGCATTTGCTTTATGACCGAACGACTCAAAGATGCAAGAACTCTTTGGGTACATAAACACTAATCACATTTTTATCATGATCTAATATATGTATATATACACACAAATAATATATTATATATACACACACAACTAATATATTCATATTGGTTTCCTTCTTTAAAGATGTCGGAGATGCGGGAGAAGCTCCTACCAAAGGACCGCATACAAGCACTTCAAGGGGAAATGGCGGGATTTTGGCTTGAGCACGTCATAACTCACGACGGAGAATACCACTACACCTAATGCGTGCATGTAATGATCTGCAAGTTGTAGGAGAAATTTTATATATATATATATATATATATATATATATATATATATATATATATATATCTGTGTGTGTGTGTGTGTGTATGCATATATATGGAAATACGAGAAATTCTATGATATATGATATATGGTATGATTGGTCCTACAAGAAATTCAATGATATATGCATAACGTGTAAAGTATGTAGTAGCATACAATATGTTTGAAATGAAAAAGAATTAAATGGAAAACAGAAAAAGAAAATCAAAAATAAACAATAAACCCCCAAAACCCCAAAACCCCAATCCCAAAGCCATTAGTCCCGGTTGGTGTTACCAACCGGGACTAAAGGTCCCCGCCCCCCACGCGTGCTGCGAGCCATGGGGAAGGGCATTAGTCCCGGGTCGTGGCCAACCGGGACTAAAGGGGGAGGGGCTTTAGTCCCAAGTTATTAGTCCCGGTTGGTGACCCGGGACTAAAGGCCCTTACCAACCGGAGCTAAAGCCCTGTTTTCTACTAGTGATGGTTCGATCGATGATGAGCAAATCGGATTTACCCTTATCATTCTGGAGATACGGTCCAGAAAATGTATCTTTCACACTTAACATGGTACCATCATAATCTGTCACAAGACACCACATGAGATGTGGACTCGGAAGAGTCCTAGTTATCTTTTCCAAAGATTTGG
This sequence comes from Hordeum vulgare subsp. vulgare, assembly GCF_904849725.1. NCBI lineage: Eukaryota > Viridiplantae > Streptophyta > Magnoliopsida > Poales > Poaceae > Hordeum > Hordeum vulgare. Next base: position 562,212,525 of record NC_058524.1, on the reverse strand, counting down.
GGTTGTGAAGCATTTGTCAAGCGATTCATGTTGAACAAGCTTACACCAAGTTGGATAAATGCATATTCGTGGGATATCCAAGGGAGACCTTGGGATACATATTCTACAACCGACAAGAGAACAAAGTGTTTGTTGCTCGGAACGGGGTTTTCCTAGAGAAAGAGTTTCTTAGTCGGGAAGCTAGTTGGAGAGTAGTGTGACTCGAATAATTTCGAGATCCACTCGGGGACGAATCGGCTGGTAATGAGATCATACCAGAGTCGGTTAGAGAACCCGTAGTGGAGATAGCACCGGAGCCACAAAGGTCAGAAAGATTGCGCAGGGTGCGTGATGTATTGTTGCTAGAAAGCGACGAGACGACCACATACGCTGAAGCGATGGTGAGGCCAGATTCTGAGGTATGGCCGGAGGCCATGAGATCCGAGTTAAACTCCATGGATGACAATCAAGTATGGGACTTGGTTGATCCGCCTCCTGGCATAGTAGCCATTGTTTGTAAATGGGTCTTTTAGAAGAAAACTGACGTGGATGGAAATGTTCATATCCACAAAGCTCGACTTGTCGCTAAAACTTATGGACAAGTTCAAGGAATTGACTACGACGAGACCTACTCATCGGTAGCGATGCTAAAGTAGGTAACGATCATACTAGTTATAGTTGCATATTTTGATTATGAGATATGGCACATGGATGTCAAAACGGATTTCCTTCATGGAAATTTAAAAGAGGATGTATAGATGATACAACTCAAAGGTTTTGTCGATCAAACTAACACTGGTAAAATATGCAAGGTCATGAGATCCATTTATGGATTGAGGCATAGCTCGGAGTTGGAATATTCGTTTTGATGAAGTCACTATTGACCTTGGTTTCATCAAGAACAAAGAGGACTATTGTTTATACAATAAGTCTAGTGGGAGCTTGGTTGTATTTTTTGATATTGTATGTGGATGACATACTGCTGATCAAAAATGATGTGTCGATGCCGAACTCGGTAAAGGAATCATTGAATGGCAAGTTTTCGATGAAAGACCTTGGAGATGCAATGTATAATTATAGAGATAGATCAAGGAGGCTGATCGGCTTAAGCGAGAGCACATACATAGACAAAGTGTTGAAGTGGTTCAACATGAGTGAGGCCAAGAAAGGATTCTTGCCCATCTCACATGGTATAAGGCTAAGCAAGACTCGGACTCCTTCGACTTCTGGTGAGCAAAACTGGATGAGTAGGATTCGGTATGCTTCGGCAATAGGATCCATTATGTATGACACGTTATGTACTTGGCCTGATGTTGCCTATGCAATAAGCTTAACTAGCAGATACCAGGCTAACCGAGGCGAGAGTCACTTGGCAGCGGTGAAAACTATCTTGAAGTACCTGAAAAGGACTAAAGAGATGCTCCTAGTTTATGGAGGTGAGGAGAAGCTCAGCGTAAAGGGCTACAATGATGCTAATTTCCAAACCGACATGGATGATTTTCGATCGCAAACTCGATTCGTGTATGTCAAGAAGGGAGGAGCAGTGAGTTGGACGTGTTCCAAGCAAGATACGGTGGCCGACTCCACAATAGAGGCCGAATACATTGCGGTTTGTAAAGCTGCAAAGGACGGTGTTTGGATTCAGATGTTCCTGGAGGATCTTGGTGTGTTCCCAGGCTAGTCAAAACCGCTGGACATTTATTGCAATAATTCAGGTGCCATCACACAGGCCAATGAGCCGAGACAACACCACAAGACGAGGCACATTGATCGAAAATATCACTTGATACGAAAGCTCGTACAGAATGGTGATATTAATATATGCAAGATCCACACAGATGCAACTGTTGCACACTCGTTGACTAAGCCACTTCCACAACCCAAGCATGAGGGGCACGTTAGAGCTATGGGCATTCGATGTCTATTTGATTGACTCTAGTTCAAGTGGGAGACTGTTGGAGATATGCCCTAGAGGTAATCATGTGTGATGATATTTCCTATGTGTTTATGAATAAATTTGTCCTTGGACATTATCAATGATCTGTATTAACAAGTACGTGCCTTGTTTGTGAGACTATACATTGTATGGTTAGTGTCCTAAATGGTCCCTAGTCGAAACGGTTGTGTGGACACGCAACCAATCAGAATAGCATATGGCATGGTGGATGGTTCGGTCTCACTAGCCATGTAGCATTGGATGCCAGCCAGATAATATGGACTCAGAAAGATCTGGTCGGATTCGATGTAGTCGAATCCGAGTAGAGATAAGGTCTAAGTTGGACAGACCCAACTATGAGACGCACCGATAGGTCATCTGTGAGTCTCTAGTACAACATACATTCTATTTCATAAGAACTAAGCTGGCGCATGTACTCAGGATGGTGAAAGACTTGCTTTGGGCCGACCAAATGCTACTCCGTGCCTGGGTAGTTACGGTTGGAAATATGCCCTAAAGGAAATGATAAAATAGTTATTATTATATTTCCTGTTTCAAGATAATCATTTATTATCCATGCTATAATTGTATTGAATGAAAGCATAGATACATGTGTGGATATATAGACAAAACAATCTCCCTAGTAAGCCTCTAATTGGCTAGCCAGTTGATCAAGGATGGTTAAGGTTTTCTGACCATATGCAAGTGTTGTCACTTGATAACTGGATCACATCATTAGGAGAATGATGTGATGGACGAGACCCAAACTATGAACGTAGCATGTGTGATCGTGTCATTTTGTTGCTACTGTTTTCTACGTGTCAAGTATTCATTCCTATGACCATGAGATCATGTAACTCACTGACACCAGAGGAATACCTTGTGTGTATCAAATGTCACAACGTTATTGGGTGACTATAAAGATGCTCTACAGGTATCTCCGAAGGTGCCCCTTGAGTTGGCGTGGATCAAGACTGGGATTTTTCACTCTGTGTGACGGAGAGGTATCTCGGGGCTCACTCGGTAATACAACATCACATACAAGCCTTGCAAGCAATGTGACTCAAGTGTAAGTCACGGGATCTTGTATTATGGAACGAGTAAAGAGACTTGCCGGTAACGAGATTGAAATAGGTATAGAGATACCGACGATCAAATCTCGGGCAAGTAACATACCGAAGGACAAAGGGAATGTTATCTGGGATTATATGAATCCTTGGCACAGAGGCTCAACCGATAAGATCTTCATAGAATATGTAGGATCCAATATGGTCATCCAGGTCCCGCTATTGGATATTTACCGAGGAGTGTCTCGGGTCATGTCTGCATAGTTCTCGAACCCGCAGAGTCTGCACATTTAAGGTTCAGTAACGTTTTAGTATAGTTGAGTTATATGTGTTGGTGACCGAAGGTGGTTTGGAGTCCCGCATGAGATCACGAACGTCACGAGGGTTTCTGGAATAGTCCGGAAACAAAGATTGATATATAGGATGGTTTCATTTGGTCACCGGAAAGATTTCGGGCACTACCGGTAGTGTACCAGGAGTGACGAATGGGTTTCGGGTATTCACCAGGAGGGGCCCACCCACCCGGGAGTGAGCCCAACAGCACTAGGGTGGCACACCAGCCCTTAGTGGGCTGGTGAGGCCAGCCCAAGTGGGCTATGGCGCCACAACAAGAAAAACCAAAGGAAAGAAAAAAAGAGGAAAGAGGGAGGTGGGAAGGAAGGAGTGGACTCCTTCCCCCAAACCGAATTGGGGTGTGTAACGACTAAGATGCGGTCCTTTCCGATATGGGGATCGAGGCCCCGAATTGGAAAGAAGCGCATCTAAGCGTTTCGCAAACATGGTAACATAGCACATACATAATATCAACAGAATGACAATAAGGGATTCAATTGCCATCTCATAAATATATCAGAGTACATCACCAATACAAACAAGGTAGTTCCGCTACAGACTACAAAACAAGAGAAATGACTATGCTACCCTGCCTGCTGGCCCAAGATCACGACCACGCCTCAATCTTCTGGATAGTTCACGTATAGGCGGTCGCTCTCCTCGTCGTACTGCCACACCAGCTCCGTGCCGTCGGGATCACCTGCCTCGGGGGTACCTGAACCTGTTGGTGTTGTGAAGGAATTTGTGAGCCACGGGGACTCAGCAATCTATGACCTTGGTGCCAGAACTAGTCAAGTTATTAGGTTGGAAAGGTGGAGTATTTAGGTTGCAGCATCCTAAGCTTTATATGGTGGCTATCTTACGAGAACATATATGAAGGTGGTCTATTCTAGCGGTCGATAATAGATGATCACTAAGTGATCCTGAACACCTACCTACGTCAATCATAACCCCACCGTGTTCCCGATCGAAGATAGATCTTCGAGGGGGACAGTCAGGGTTACGCACACAGTTGGCAATTTTATTAGCTTATGTTTAAGTTATCTATTACCGGATGTTAACAAAGTATTCCAAGTTGCCACATAACCGCGGGCACGGCTTTCCGAAAGATTAAACCCTGCAGGGGTGCTCCAACTAGTCCATCACAAACATACACGGGCCGCAAAGTAATCCTCTATCACGAATCTCGTGATCTCGTCAGATTCCTTAGAGGAAAACCTCAACTCTGGGGAGAACCAAAGCTTCACCGGGATTCCTATACGCAAGATATATCGCTAAGGTAAGAGAAGACTAGCAGGACCTCCCGACGTGTCGACGACCCTGATAAGAGCCGCGTATCTCAGTCTCAGGACACGCCAGATGAGCACAGCATACAGTGGCCTGATAGACATCTCCCGAGTTGCCCCGGGTTGGCCCCGCACACGACTCTAGTTTGGACCAACACTCATGAGGAGCACTGGCCCGGGTTGTTGATTAAAGATCCTCGGGGTGATCATTCCCTATGCATATTATTATTAAGTGATTAGCAAATTAACACCAAAGTTGGGTCCTGCCGGACAAGTCTTAACACTACGCGATTTATTGAGGGGGTCCCCATAACAACCCCGAACGTGTTAGGAGCGATCAATATGGAATCAAACACCGGTAGCCGGTATAAGGCGGCAATAACGGAACAAAGCACCCGGCAAAAGGCTAGGCCTTCCGTTATTTACCAAGTATATAGGTGCATTAATTAAATAACAGATATAACATAATGATATCAAACTCATGTTATCACATGAGACAATTGCACCTGCAACTAGCAACGCTAACATTAGTAGCTGAGCAAAGCCTACTTAGCCATTCAAGATTTGCTAGGAAGGGATAAGTGTTTGGGTTTCATGGAAAATCAGGAGGCAATTATTTTAGTGGAAGGCAACGAGCATATGATGGAAGAAACGTAATCTAGCATAACAAGTCTAGAGATGGAATCAAGGTCATATCATCTTGCATGTGATATCCTCAGCTTGGAACGGTTCTTGATCGTCCTGCACGTACTCTCCCGAATCCACGTACTCGTTCTCCGATCCCGGTGCTACCCAACATAAGAATAACATCCAATGAACAACAGCACCTCAATATGCAACAAGCACATGATGCATGAGATGAATATGAGCATGCATCACTATTCTACTCACTAGCACAAGCATGAGAAGTAAATACATGTTCCTGGACAGAACTGCATCCTAAGCTATCTTTACATGCATGATAATGACATGAACAGATGTGTCACGTGAAAACGATGCAAAACCATATAAAGAACATTACAAACGGAGCTACGGATCAACGGGAAACAACGAAACAAAATATGAAGCCCTACGTGTCAAATTCATCACCACACACTCCAATGGCTCAACTCTGGTATATCCAGGTAGCCAAGACATAAAACAATCCAACATGTATGGGGTGGAGCTAAGAAGAACACCACATCATCAACTAAGCACTCACAAACATCAAAATGACAAAACTACACAATCTGCCATAAACTGCATCTTAGCACTTTGTGAGCTACATGCAAAGCACCTACAGCCACCTAAACATGCCAAATAAGATATGTGGTTGTATCTATCCAAGATTACTACAAGCACAAGCAAGAATATCACACAAAGGAGTTAAACACAGAAAGTTACACAGCCGCAAACTTGCCCAAAAATATCAGATTTCACGGACTTAGTGAAAATTCCAGATTCTCACACTACTAGGAAAAGGCCTGCTAGTGGCGCACCTGTTTTGGCTACTAATGGCACACTACAGGTGCGCCACTAGCATCATGCCATTAGAATTTTTTACTAATGGCGCACCAGTCAGTGCCCCATTAGTATAGCCCATGGTGCGCCATTAGTATGCCTCCCAGTGCGCCATTAGTATAGCTCATGGTGTGCCATTAGTATCTGGCTTACTAATGGCGCACTAGTTGACGATGTGCCACTAGTGTGCTTTTTGCAGTGCGCCACTAAAGTGCTGAGTGGTGCGCCACTAGTATGAATATTAGGTATTATTTTTATTTTTCTTTTCTGATATTTACACAGGTTACAAAACATATTACTCCACAGAATATAGAGAGCACAACATATAAACAGCAAATTTATCGAATACAATAGAAGATTAGTCTCCGAATACAATTCATCATATTAGTCTCCGAATTTAAAATACCGAACAAAGTTAGAACATTACAAGTCTCGAGACCACGAGTAGCGAGTTTGCCTTCACATTACAAGTCGATATCGATCATCTAAACTACCATCACATAGAAACTGGTCTTCATCTGGTTCCTCCAACGCTCCCTCCTCTCTCCCGCTAGATAGCGCGCGTATCTAACTTCCGCCTCCCCCCTAGTGATATACCCTTTGTAACTATTACCGCTGAAACGGTGAACCTGTCATCTGTGCGTGCGCTGCCATCATCAATGAAGCACCTTGAGAGACCAAAATCGGCAATTTTCGGGATCATTTTATCATCCAACAATATATTTGTAGGCTCAAGATCTAAGTGGACAATACGTCGCTCAACATGGAGATAATGTAAGCCTTCATAGATTTCTTTGATGATCCGATAGCGCTCTGTCCATTCAAGCACACAAGATACTCCTATAATGGGGCGAGAAGAAAGAGGGGTCCAATATCAGAGATACTTTGGTAGGTAGTGCACAACACAAAACATGATTAGTTATATCCCTTCTATAATTCTACAATGTTTTTTAGCCACATCGTGCTATAATTGTGGAATGCTTGAACCATATAATATTTAATCAATGATAAATAACATGAAGAAGAAGTTGAGAGTGGGGGCTGAAACACATGATACGTGCCAGATGACCTTACCAGTGATATACTTATCAAGACTCCCTCTAGGTAGATACTCGAAGCAAAGCAACATTTGTCGTACATCTGCCATTATAGACCCTCCCTCATGTTCTACAATTACGCCAGGGAACTGATGTGTAAAACTTCTCAGATTTGCGGAATCCGTTTTCCCTATATTTGAATGAACATAAATACAAACAATCAAAAGGAAAGAAAATGCAATACAATCTTTAGTAAAACAATAGGGAAAACTCTTTGGGCAAAGCCAATGATTCAAGTATAACAATTTACTAGTTGGATACATGCTTTGACAGTAACAAGATATCAAGTATTAGTTTCCCTGCCATTTATGCCCTCCGTTCACAAATATAAGATGTTTTGGATATTTCAATATGGACTACATACGGACTAACAAATATAGCAGTCGAGTAAGATGAGAAAGTGCAGTTCGCCGATAGAGAATATGATAACCATCCTGCTCGCTAGCAAAGGAAAGCATCGAGGCGGACTGGCTCCATCATGGAAGCCTGTCCCTGACAGCATAAGTGTAGCAGAGGGTCGGCAATGCCACCTTGCTACTCTGTGCATAGTACAAGAAGGAAAGCAGGTCTCCATTGTCGATGCCCGAGCAAGAGCTGCATACTTGCTTGGCTTGGTCAATTCATCAAACACCTCGCAGGTGCTGGAGCATGGCGACCTGGAACTCTTGTCCTGAGAGCAAAAAATCATCCCGAGCAATATAAAGATAGAAGGACCTTGCACACCAGGTTAGCGTGCTGAGTTGCTTTGCCCTCAACATGAACTGCAATATAAAGTTTACATAGTGTTAGCAAGTAGAAAGATTCTGTTTTCATAATCTGGATTAAAAAAATACAAGGTCATGACAACATTTGTTTCAATGGACTATTATCATCAAAGCTACAAGAACCACAGAAACAGTACAAGCCACAAGGAAAAATAAGCTACAGAGAACAGGACATGAATATTATCAAGTGAATGCCGAAAGCTTGCCATTTCTTGTCTGTGATACAATCGTGACCGTTAACCAATAAGCCAAAGTCTAAAGCATATTTACAAGTTCCACCATAGTTTTTTTAATACTAGTGATATAAAAGAATCAGACTGCACCGCACAATGAATGTTGGCATGCAGTACACTGCATAATGACTGAGTAATGTAGCTATTAAGTTCAGGAATTACATCTAGCCTTGCTTGTTACGATTAATTTAGCAAGATTTGTTTTCCCTGCAGTTCGCCCAAATTGAATATACAAAACACCATATTATGGTGCTCCATTTTAGCTATTGAGAACTCACTAATATCAACAAAATGCACTAAGGTTATTTTAGCAATGTAATTGCCACCCAGTTGCATTTCCGAAGACCCTTCTCATTCAAATGATAAGCATAACAGCATACAGTTGGATAGACAACAAGGTGGTGTTTAACTAGAAAAGGTTTCAAGCCAGATATGGTGCATAAATGGGCTACAAGCTTAATGTGATTTCTTGACTCATTTCATGTGCTCATCTAGTCATATCTTCTGTCTTTTAAGAACATGAGAGAATGATAGTATGTATTGTGAAGGATATAATTTAATACTCCCTCCGTCCCAAAATAAGTGTCACAAAACAAGCATGCGTAAATGTAGGTTAGGGAGGGGGAAGGGACTTACTGGTTAATAAATTAATCAACGAATTTCAAGAATGCGTATATATGTGGACTTCTACCCACCAAGTGGAGGGTGGACTCCTTCTGGATGTTGTAGTCAGCCAGAGTGCGCCCATCCATCGTCAAGCTGCTTGCCAGCGAAGATGAGACGCTGCTGGTCCGGTGGGATGCCCTCCTTGTCCTGGATCTTGGCCTTGACATTTTTCAATGGTGTCAGAGGACTCGACCTCGAGGGTGATGGTCTTGCCGGTGAGGGTCTTCACAAAGATATGCATCTGTAAATAAATACAAACATACCATACAAGGGTAAGGCACGATAAAGGGAAATCTGCAGTTCATCAAACGATACACAAATCAGATTGCACAACAGGGATGTAATTGTAACTCAGAATCCCCTAGCGAAAACTGATGACAGTGTTAAATTTTGGAACAACTCCTAGCAGGCTAGCACAATCGGGAGTATATATGATCTAGTTGTACCAAACAAGCTGGTTAAGCCATCGAGGATAATATCTTCAAACCCAGATGAATTTAAGAGTAGAATCGAAAGGCTACACTCACAAGCAGCTATAAGACCAACCACAAGAGGGTCTAATATGTATCTTAGAGAATATAATATGATCGGTCTACAAAGAGAACTATACTTAAATTTAATTCAGAATTATCATACAAATAAACACAATCCTGAGAAAACAACCAAAACATACTTGAGGGGTACAAAAGCAGAAATTCACGAGAATACTAGAAGATTTATCAACAACCGAGGAGAATCGGATAAGTAAAACTGATGGACCGAACAACCAGAAATCGCATCGCCGTCGGTAGATCTGCTCGAAAATCCAAGCATAATGGAGAGAGATTCCCCTACAACCGAGCCTACTCAACCTAGACTAAACGAACGAGCAGCAATCGACAATCAACAATAGCGCGTCGACCCACGGATCTAGTTCCGTCCATCCAAACTACTAACAACAATCGAGAGGAACGAACAATAATCTACAGGGCCTGATAATAATCTATGAAGAGGAGGCAAAGGCGGAGGGATGGGTCGGAGGCTCGCATGCATACCTTGAGGAGGGGGAGGAGAGAGCCTTCGCTTTTGATCGGTGGGAGGAGATTTTCTCGCGATATCGGATGGGAATGGGAAGGGGAGGGGGAGGTGGGGGGATCTTACGGAAGAGGATGAGGCCCCCGAATGCGCCGGCGAGGGAGGAGTAGGCGACGCGGCGGATGGAGAGGTCGAGGCAGGCGTCCCACTTGGCGTCCAGGTTGTACCGCGGCGGGATCCCGGAGCTAGCGGGCGGGGACGTCTACGGCGCCGGTGACGGGACCGTGGCCGGGGCGGGGGCGGCAGGTGGCGCGGGCGCCGCGGCGGCATTCTCAGACGACTCCGCCATGAGAGGGAGGATAGGAAGGGACGAGGGTTTCTCGTGACACGGGCGAGGAGGAGAGGGGGTGGGGTGGGGTGAGACGCGAATGGGGGAGAGAAAGGCGGAGGATGGGTGGGGGGTGGAGAGAAGCGACGCGAATGCTTGCCGCTGCGGTCGGTCCCCAAAAGTACTAATGGCGCATCACCTACAAATGCGCCATTAGTAACCCTGGTTACTAATGGCGCACCACCTGGTGGTGCGCCATTAGTAGTTTTGCAAAAAATGAAAATTATAGTAGTGGCACACTGGGTGAGTGGTGCGTCATTACTAGTTAAACTAGTATGGCGCACTCTGCCCCGGTGCGCCATTAGTATTTTTGGAAAAAAAAAGAAAAAAAATTATTAGTAGTGGTGCACCGTGTGTGGGGTGCGCCATTAGTGTCCATCACACTAACGGCGCACCTGCACATGGTGCACCACTGCTTTATAGTAGTGGCGCACCACTTGTCTGGTGCGCCATTAGTGTCTATATTATCTATAGCCATTTTCCTAGTAGTGTCACTATCTGCTTATGCTCTGAAGCATTTTGACAGCAGCCAAAACAAAATCTACAGGACTCCAAATGGAATGAAAATTTACAGGGAGCTAGACAAACATATCAGCTGCAACTTTCCAGTTGAAAGCTAAGGCTAAATCACAACACATTTACCTGCACAACCTCATCAACAGGAGAAGAAAATATAAACAGATTCTCAGACTTTGTGAAAATCTCAGATTTTCACTAATCTGGAATTTCAGCCACATGCCTATTTTGAATGGGCACAACTTGCACATAGGGATTCCTAAACATGAAATGAAACCAACATGTGGTAGAGGGGGCCACCCTCTACTACCACAACCAAGAAACAAACTCTTGTGCTCAACACAACACATGGAACCAAGCTCTAAACATGGAACAAATCTGAAATAAGTCATCTCCAGAAAATGTTCCAATGGCAAAAATGATTTCAACAATGGATTCCTGGGATGAATCTACTCCAAAAGCATATAAAATACTTATGCACTTGCTTGGAACAAGTGGTCACAAACTAGGAAATAAAAACTACATAGAATCCTATATAGTGAATAGTGCCACATCACATGTGAAAAATCACTAGAGCAAACCCACACAAGCTCTTGCACATGATCACAACATCAATGGGGGTACATGAGGGGTAGACCTCATGCCTTTGTGCCTAGGCACATCACAGCACCATCACAAGCAACAAGCACAACATAAAGAAAACACCTACACATGAAATCTTGCACATAAGCCTATCAAGGCATAACTTGTCATGATGTGGGTGTGGACATACTCACATGAGCACCCACACACACATTTACAAGCCTCACAACTAGCATGTTCATGATCACCTACACAAACACAAGGTGGTTGAGGGGGTAAACCCACACACACACATCAACTATTTACACCACATCATCTACACATGCAAATAAAACTACAAGCACAACATAACCCACACTAAAGCTCATAAGATGTAGCTACACATGCTCCCCTAGTGCAAGCTCACACAACCGCATGCACACAATCTTACAAGTTAACAAAACAACCTACACATGCTCCTACTAAGTGTATCTACACACACACACAAGTGCACCATCATGGGTTTCACAAAGCTAGCAAAACACCACTCCCATGCTGGTTGAGAGGAGGGGAAAAATATACTCCCATGTGCAAAGCACACCACAATGCAACAATGGTCAGGGGTTGCAGTAAAATAAATCTGCAAAAGAAAAATAAAAGAAAAACAAAGAGAAAGAAAAGGGGGAGGCACTGGGTTCGAACCCTGTACCCCCTGGAACAATACAATGCAGCCAACCAGCCTGCTATCAAACTTGTGCTCGACAGAACAGGGGCATAGAGCAGGGTAAGCTCCCCTGCTGCGCTACACCATTGCCAGAAAAATATAATGCAAAAAGGGGGGAGTGCATCCCCTGGGTCTCGAACCCACGAGATCATGAGATTACACCATCACTGTTACCACTGCGCTACGAAACGTTGCCTGACAGAGGGAAGGACTAAAATAGGATAAAATGGCCCGAGCACCTGGTGCTCTGCTTGGCACGCAGAGGTCGCCGGCGATAGGAAGGATGTCGGGGGTGGTCTACTTCTGCTGCTACGCTACGAGGGGCTACACCCTACTGCTACTGCACGACTGCTACGCCACGCTATGCTATGCTACTGCTACTACACAGCACCCTCACGCAACTTACACGCACACACAACCTCTACTGCATCTTGGGACAAGGTCGCGCATCTACCTCGTCTAGCTGGATCCATCGAGGAAGAAGGGAGGAGGAGATGACCGGCTCACCTAGGGAGAAAGAGGGGGCGCTGATCGGAGGAAGGGGCGCCCTGGAGTCGAGCCGAAGGGGTAGAAGCGGAGGTGAGGAAGATCCTGCTGCAGACCGAGGAAGAAGACAGAGTTCACCGGAGCCGAGGCATTGACGAGCTCCAGTCCGTTGTTGAGGTCGCTCCTCGACCTCAGCGATGGCGGGAATGGAGCGCGGGGAGCATCGCCTCGCTCCTGGACATGGCGGTGGTGCGGGACGTCGACGAGAGCGGGGGTAGATGCCGGCGGGTGCTGCTCTCTCTCTCTCTCTCTGCTACCCTAATTACAGAGACTTACCGGGAGGGGAGAAGAGAGATGGGGAAGGAGATGGTGGCGGCGCGAGATGGGGGGAGAGGGGAACCCTAGGACGAGGGAGGCACGGACACCCACTTATATGGCGGGGACCTCGACGGTTGTGCCCCCACGATGGCAGCTCTCTCTCTCTCTGTCTCTGCAAGTTGACGGAAAGAAGGCACGCGGGGCTGAAGACGGCGTCACAGGAGGAAGGAGGGACGCGGGAATGGGCTTGGCACGGGGAGAGGAGGAGAAGTGGGCCGGCCTGTGGGAGTAAGCCCACACGTGGCGCAACATAGAGGAAAACAGATCCCTGGAACTTTTCTATTTTAGAAAATACCAGAGAAGAAAATAAAGCAAGGAAAAAAATCTACTGGGGATAAAACAAAACAAAAAATACCCCTGGTCATGATAATTCATGGCCTAATTGAATAAATTGCAAAAGAAATATTTGGGGCCAAAGAATATTTACAAAACAGCAATTGTCATAGGCTGTTTTGGAATATTTGCACCTGTTGAAAACCCCTTTTAAAACAGCAACTCCACATATCAAAATCACCACAAATTCTGCTAACCCAAGAGCATTTTTAAATCGGGGAAGAGGCAAGCAAATATATGGGCTTGAAATAAATAGGAGGGAGATAGTTTTGAACCCTTATGCCACCACAAGTACTATTCCTATAACACATGGAAACTACAAGAGTTACACCACACCACACATTCCACAAAGGCACATCTCACACAAGATCACACATCAACTCATATGACCACAAGCAACAACACATGACACATGGCACGATATGGTATGCATGCATGCAAGAAAGAAAATAACAAGGTGTCACATGAAATCACATGCATTGATAGCTCTCAAGACAATGACATTTGGACCCACATGTAGAAGGTTCCAAAAGGGAAGATTACACACTTGGGGCATTACCGGGTGGGAGTCCACCTCCTCCTCTCGGACGGCACCCTTCCCCTCCTCCTATATATATTGGTGGTTTTAGGGTTTTTGAGACACAACTTTGCCACTTGCAACTCAAACCTATACCATGTAGTTCTTCCTCTAGATCGGATTTCTGCGGAACTCGGCCGGAGCCCTGCAGGAATAGATCATCACCATCACCGGCACGCCGCCACGCTGCCGGAGAACTCATCTACTTCCCCATCTCTCTTGCTGGATAAAGAAGGCGGAGATCGCCATCGAGATGTATGTGTGCTGAGGTGCCGTCATTTCGGTGCTAGATCGGGACGGATCGTGGGACGACGGTGATTTGAATCATGAAGTTGTACCACTACATCAACCGCATTTCTTAACGCTTCCCTCTTAGTGATCTACAAGGGTATGTGGATCCGATCTCTCTCTCGTAGATGAACATCACCATGATAGGTCTTCGTGTGCGTAGGAAATTTTTTGTTTCCCATGCAACATTCCCCAATAGTGGCATCATGAGCTAGGTTCATGCGTAGATGTAATCTCGAGTAGAACTCGAAAGTTTTTGTGGCTGTTGAGATGTTCGATTTGCTGCCCTCCTTAGTATTTTCTCGATTCGGCAGTATTGTTGGATTGAAGCGGCCTGGACCGACATTACTCGCACGCTTACAAGAGACTGGTTTCAACGACCAACATGGGACTCGTTGCATAAAGATGACTGGCGGGTGTCGGTTTCTTCAACTTTAGTTGAATTGGATTTGACCGAGGAGGTCCTTGGAGAGAGGTTAAATAGCAATTTGCACATCTTCGTTGTGGTTTTTGCGTAAGTAAGATGCGATCATGCTAGATACCATAGTAGCCACGTAAAACATGGACAACAAATTAGAGGACGTCTAACTTGTTTTTGCAGGGTATGATTGTGATGTGATATGGCCACAAACATGATGTGATATATTGGATGTGTGAGATGATCATGTTGTAATAGTTAATGTTGACTTGCACGTCGAGGCTACGGCAACCGGCAAGAGCCATAGGGTTGTCTTTAAACTAACGTTTGTGTTTGCAGATGCGTTTACTATATTGCTAGGTTGTAGCATTAGTAGTAATAGCATAAGTAGCACGACAACCTCGATGGCGGCACGATGATCGAGATCATGGTGTGGCACCGGTGACAAGACGATCATGCCGGTGCTTTGGTGATGGAGATGAAGAAGCACAAAATCATGGCCATATCATGTCACTTATGAATTGCATGTGATGTTAATCCTTTTATGCACCTTATCTTTCTTAGAACGAAGGTAGCATTATAAAGGTGATCCCTCACTAAAATTTCAAGATAAAATTGTGTTCTCCCGACTGTGCCCCGTTGTGACAGTTCGTCGTTTCGAGACACCACGTGATGATCGGGTGTGATAGACTCAACGTTCACATACAACGGGTGCAAAACAGTTGCACACACGGAACACTCGGGTTAAACTTGACGAGCCTAGCATGTGCAGACATGGCCTTGGAACACAAGAGACCGAAAGGTCGAGCATGAATCGTATAGTTGATATGATTAGCATAGAGATGTTTACCACTGAAACTATACTCAACTCACGTGATGATCGGACTTGAGTTAGTGAATTCGGATCATGCCACACTCAAGTAACTAGAGGGATGTCTATTTGAGTGGGAGATTATTAGTAATTTGATTAGTTAAACTCTAATTGTCTTGAACATAGTCTAAGTCCACTTTGCAATATTTTATGTTGTAGATCAATGGCTCACGCAGTAGCAACCCTGAATTTCAGTACGTTCCTAGAGAAAGCTAAGTTGAAAGATGATGGTAGCAACTTTGTAGACTGGGCTCGTAATCTTAGGCTCATTCTACAAGCTGGGAAAAAGAATTATGTCCTTGATGTTGCGCTAGGAGATGAACCACCCGCTACGTCTGACCAAGATGTTTTGAACGCTTGGCAATCACGTAAGGAGGACTACTCAGTAGTTCAGTGTGCAGTCTTGTATGGCTTCGAACCGGGACTTCAACGACGTTTTGAGCATCATGGATCATATGAGATGTTCCAGGAGTTGAAGTTTATCTTTCAGAAGAATGCCCAGATCGAGAGGTATGAGACCTCCGATAAATTCTATGCTTGCAAGATGAAGGAGAATATGTCTGTCAGTGAGCATGTGCTCAAAATGTCTCGGTACTCAAACCGTCTAGCTGAGCTGGGGATTGAACTCCCGCAAGTGGCTATCACTGATAGAATTCTTCAATCACTGCCACCTAGCTATAAGAGCTTTGTGTTGAACTATAACATGCAAGGGGTGAACAAGTCACGCGGCGAGTTATTCGCGATGCTGAAAGTCATAGAGTCAGATCTCCGGAAAGAGCATCAAGTGTTGATGGTTAATAAGACCACTAGTTCCAAGAGAAACGGGAAAGGCAAGAAGGTAACTCCAAGAAGAGCACCAAAACTATTGCCAATCCGACGAAGAAACCCAAGGCTGGACCTAAGCCGAAAATAGAGTGCTATTATTGCAAGGGAATGGGTCACTGGAAGCGCAACTTCCCCAAGTATTTGGCTGATAAGAAGGCGGCCAAAGAAAAATCAGGTATATGTGATATACATGCTATTGATGTGTACTTTACCAACTTTGTAGTACTGCCTAGGTATTTGATACTAGTTCTGTTGCTCATATTTGGAACTCGAAGCAGGAACTGCGGAATAACCGAAGGCTGGCGAAGGATGAAGTGACGATGCGCGTGGGAAATGGTTCCAAGGTTGATGCAATCACCGTCGGCACAATCTCACTTCAATTACCATCAGGATTAGTTATGAACTTAAATAATTGTCATTTAGTGCCTGCGTTAAGCATGAACATTATATCTGGATCTTGTTTATTGCGAGGCGGTTACTCATTTAAGTCAGAGAATAATGGTTGTTCTATTTTTATGAGTAATATCTTTTATGGTCATGCACTCAATGTGAGGTGTTTGTTCATATTAAATCATGATTGTGATGACACACATATACATAACATTGAGACCAAAAGATGTACAGTTAACAATGATAGCGCCATGTTTTGTGGCAGTGTCACTTAGGTCATATTGGAGTAAAGCGCATGAAGAAACTCCATACCGATGGGATTTTGGAGTCACTTGATTTTGAATCACTTGGCACGTGCGAACCATGCCTCATGGGCAAGATGACTAAGACTCCGTTCTCCGGAACCAAGGAGCGTACAAGTGACTTGTTGGAGATCATACATACTGATGTGTGCGGTCCAATGAGTGTGGAGGCACGCGGCGGATATCATTATTTTATCACCTTCATTGATGATTTGAATAGGCATGGATATATCTACTTGATGAACCACAAGTCTGAAACGTTTGAGAAGTTCAAGCAATTTCAGAGTGAAGTCGAAAATCATCGTAACAAGAAGATCAAGTTCCTGCGTTCTGATCGAGGGGGCGAATATCTGAGTTTTCAGTTTGGTGCTCACTTAAGACAATGTGGAATCGTTTCACAATTGACACCGCCTGGAACACCACAGCGTAATGGTGTGTCCGAACGTCGTAATTGTACTTTGTTAGATATGGTGCAATCTATGATGTATCTTACCAATTTGCCGTTATCATTTTGGGTTATGCATTAGAGACAGCTTCATTCGCTTTAAATAGGGCACCGTCAAAATCCGTTGAGACAACACAATATGATCTATGGTATGGCAAGAGGCCAAAGTTGTCGTTTCTTAAAGTTTGGAGATGTGATGCTTATGTCAAAAAGCTTCAGCCTGAAAAGCTGGAACCCAAAGCGGAAAAGTGCATCTTCATAGGTTACCCAAAGGAGACAGTTGGGTACACCTTCTATCTCACATCCGAGGGCAAAGTGTTTGTTGCTAAGAACGGAGCTTTTCTTGAGAAGGAGTTTCTCTCGAAAAAATTGAGTGGGATGAAGATAGAACTGGATGAGGTTGTAGAACCTCTACTCCCTCTAGATGGTGGCGCAGGGCAGGGGGAAACCTCTGTCGAAGCGACGCCGGTTGAGGAGGAAGCTAATGATCATGATCATGAAGCTTCAGATCAAGTTACTATCGGACCTCGCAGGTCGACAAGATCACGTACTGCTCCTGATTGGTACAGTAATCCTGTCTTATCTATCATGTTGTTAGACAACAATGAACCTACGAATTATGAAGAAGCAATGGTGGGCCCGGATCCCAACAAATGGCTGGAGGCCATGAAGTCCGAGATAGGATCTATGTATGAAAACAAAGTGTGGACTTTGGAAGTATTACCTGAAGGTCGCAAGGCTATTCAGAACAAATGGATCTTTAAGAAGAAGACGGACGCGGACGGTAATGTGACCGTTTATAAGCTCGACTTGTGGCAGAGGGTTTTTCACAGGTTCAAGGAGTTGACTACGATGAGATGTTCTTACCGATAGCGATGCTTAAGTCTGTCCGAATCATGTTAGCAATAGCTGCATTTTTTTATTATGAAATCTGGCAGATGGATGTCAAAATGGCGTTCCTTAACGGTTTTCTTAAGGATGAGTTCTATATGATGCAACCCAAAGGTTTTGTCGATCCAAAGAATGCTAACAGAGTGTGCAAGCTCCAGCGATCCATTTATGGACTGGTGCAAGCATCTCGGAGTTGGAATAAGCGCTTTGATGAGGTGATCAAAGCATTTGGTTTTATACAAGTTGTTGGAGAATCTTGTACTTACAAGAAAGTGAGTGGGAGATCTGTGGCGTTTCTAATATTATATGTGGATGACATATTGCTGATTGGAAATAATGTGGAGTTTTTAGAGAGCGTAAAAGATTACTTGAACAAATGTTTTTCAATGAAGGACCTAGGAGAAGCTGCTTACATACTAGGCATTAAGATCTATAGGGATAGATCGAGACGCCTAATAGGACTTTCACAAAGCAAATACCTTGATAAAGTTTTGAAGAAATTCAAAATGGAGCAGTCCAAGAAGGGGTTCTTGCGAGTATTACAAGGTATAAAGTTGAGACAGACTCGGTGCCGAGTAATTGCGGAAGATAGAGAAAAGATGAGTACAGTCCCCTATGTTTCAGCCATAGGGTCAATCATGTATGCAATGTTGTGCACTAGACCGGACGTCAGCCTGGCCATGAGTATGGCAGGCAGGTTTCAAAGTAATCCAAGAGTGGATCACTGGACGGCGGTCAAGAATAATCTGAAGTACCTGAAAAGGACTAAGGAAATGTTTCTCATTTATGGAGGTGATGAAGAGCTCGTCGTAAAGGGTTGCGTCGATGCAAGCTTTGACACTGATCTGGACGACTCTAAGTCTCTAACCGGATACGTATTTATTCTCAATGGGGGTGCGGTAAGCTGGTGCAGTTCCAAGCAAAGCATCGTAGCAGATTCTACATGTGAAGCGGAGTACATGGCTGCATCGGAGGCATATAAGGAGGGTGTCTGGATGAAGCAGTTCATGACAGATCTTGGAGTTGTGCCAAGCGCACTAAATCCAATAACTCTGTTCTGTGACAACACTGGTGCCATTGCTTTAGCAAAGGAACCAAGGTTTCACAAGAAGACCAGACACATCAAACGACGCTTCAACCTCATCCGCGACTACGTCGAAGGAGAGGACGTAAATATTTGCAAAGTGCACACGGATCTGAATGTAGCAGATCCGCTGACTAAACCTCTTCCACGAGCGAAGCATGATCAACAACAGAACTGTATGTGTGTTAGATTCATTCCAATGTAAATCGCATAGCGATTTGAGACTAGATTATTGACTCTAGTGCAAGTGGAAGATTCTTGGAAATATGACCTAGAGGCAATGATAAAAATAGTTATTATTATATTTCCTGTTTCAAGATAATCGTTTATTATCCATTCTATAATTGTATTGAATGAAAGCATAGATACATGTGTGGATATATAGACAAAACAATGTCCCTAGGAAGCCTCTAGTTGGCTAGCCAGTTGATCAAGGATGGTTAAGGTTTTCTGACCATATGCAAGTGTTGTCACTTGATAACTGGATCACATCATTAGGAGAATGATGTGATGGACGAGACCCAAACTATGAACGTAGCATGTGATCGAGTCATTTTCTTGCTATTGTTTTCTACGTGTCAAGTATTCATTCCTATGACCATGAGATCGTGTAACTCAGTGACATCGGAGGAATACCTTGTTTGTATCAAACATCACAACGTTACTGGGTGACTATAAATATGCTCTACAGGTATCTCCGAAGGTGCCCGTTGAGTTAGCATGGATCAAGACTAGGATTTGTCACTCCGTGTTACGAAGAGGTATCTCGGGGCCCACTCGGTAATACAACATCACATAGAAGCCTTGCAAGCAATGTGACTCAAGTGTAAGTCACGAGATCTTGTATTACGGAACGAGTAAAGAGAGTTGCCGGTAACGAGATTGAAATAGGTATAGAGATACCGACGATCAAATCTCGGGGAACTAACATACCGAACGACAAAGGGAATGTTATACGGGATTATATGAATCCTTGGCATAGAGGTTCAACCGATAAGATCTTCGTAGAATATGCAGGATCCAATATAACCATCCAGTTCCCGCTATTGTATATTGACCAAGGAATGTCTCGTGTCATGTTTGCATAGTTCTCGAACCCGCAGGGTCTGCACACTTAAGGTTCGGTGACGTTTTAATATAGTTGAGTTATATGTGTTGGTGACCGAAGGTAGTTCAGAGTCCCAGATGAGATCATGGACGTCACGAGGGTTTCTGGAATTGTTCGGAAACAAAGATTGATATATAGGATGGTTTCATTGGTCACCGGAAAGATTTCGGGCATTACCAGCACTGTACCGGGAGTGACGAATGGGTTCCGGGTATTCACCAGGAGGGGCCCAAACCACCCGGGAGTGAGCCCAATAGCACTAGGGTGGCGCACCAGCCCTTAGTGGGCTGGTGAGGCCAGCCCAAGTGGGCAATGGCGACACAAGAAGAAAAACCAAAGGAAAGAAATAAAGGAAAGAGGGAAGTGGGAAGGAAGACTCCTTCCCTCAAACCGAATTGGGGTGGGAGTCCACCTCCTCCTCTCGGCCGGCGCCCTTGGGGCTCCCTTCAGCCCCAAGGCTAGCCCCTCCCCTCCTCCTATATATATTGGTGGTTTTAGGGTTTTTGAGACACAACTTTGCCACGTGCAACTCAAACCTATACCACGTAGTTCTTCCTCTAGATCGGATTTCTGCGGAGCTCGAGCGGAGCCCTGTAGGAATAGATCATCACCATCACTAGTGCGTCATCACGCTATCGAGAACTCATCTACTTCCCCGTCTCTCTTGCTCGATCAAGAAGGCGAAGATCGTCATCGAGCTGTACGTGTGCTGAACGCGAAGGTGCCCTCCATTCGGTGCTAGACCGGGACGGATCGTGGGACGGATCATGGGACGACGGTGATTTGAATCACGAAGTTGTACCACTACATCAACTGCGTTTCTTAACGTTTCCCGCTTAGCGATCTACAAGGGTATGTGGATCCGATCTCCCTCTCGTAGATGAACATCACCATGATAGGTCTTCGTGTGCGTTGGAATTTTTTTGTTTCCCATGCAACGTTCTCTAACAGTTACAAAGGTAGGTTTCGGACTTGTCCAGACCTATGCTGCAAGACAGGGTCGAGCAAGATGAGAATTGCCCCTCCGATCAGGAGAGATATACTATGGGCCCCTCGGGTGATCAAACGTGGATAAGCATTGCCATGCGACAAGGATTATGAGATAATCTAAAGTGTTGGTCAGATTCATCGGAACGAGAAAGAGGTTGTGCTGCAACAAGAATGAACATGTCGCCTTGTGCACGACAACATATATCGTGTGGCAAAGGGAACAGAAGTATGAAGTACAGGTTCGCCTAACCAGCCTCATCGAACACTTGGAGTTGGCATGCTTTGCTATAGCTCGCTACCGACTAGCCGAGTCAGATGTGATCTGACTTGCGACCAAGTGAACGAGAACCTAAGGGGCCGCACGCTTAAGGGAAGCAATACATGGGCTTTAGGATCCGTGTGGGGCCCAAGAGTTGAGCCCGCATCGGATATCTATATGTAGTGGATGTGCGACACACTTATTCAGTTGATCGCTTGAGCGTTGTCATTAGGGTTTTGCATGTATTGCAACTAGCCACCTCCACCCGTCACCGCCGAGTGTGTGATCTGGACCTAGCAGTAAGCCGTACAGTGTTCCTCCTGCACGAGCAGATATCGTGAGAGGCGGTGCACTTGTGCCGTTCCAGCAAATCTGTACGTGGGATCCGACGATCGGCTGTTGAAAGGAGATCGAACGAGGAGGAGACGGACCACTCGGACACGGTGCCCCAACTCTACTTTCGCTGCACGGCACTGCGCGACTAGTGGTAACGATTTGTGATCCATCTCCGTAGCATGTTCGTACGTAGGAAAATTTTAATTCGCATACGATGCATCTATGGTAGAACCCAACACGCAACTTGTCATATTTGGCAACCTTTTTTCGCCAATAATGCAGGAAACTCATGTTTGAACTATGCATCGTGGCATCTAGTCCTCTTTGGCATCCTTTTAATTTTTCGCCAATAAGGTACGGCACCCATGTTTGAACTATGAATCGTGGCATCTAGTCGTCTTTGGCAACTTTTTAATTTTTTGCCAAGGCAGTCACCCAAAGACTGGGTTGTCTTTCTTGCAATGACCCGGAATTCTTTGTATTTGTTGAAACCGGCTAAATCTGCCGAGTCATGTGTGTATAGCCCCTAAGTTTTAAGTCGACTCAAGGAGTCGGCTTGAGATTCTTCA
Organism: Hordeum vulgare subsp. vulgare; assembly: GCF_904849725.1. Classification (NCBI taxonomy): domain Eukaryota; kingdom Viridiplantae; phylum Streptophyta; class Magnoliopsida; order Poales; family Poaceae; genus Hordeum; species Hordeum vulgare. Next base: position 562,189,911 of record NC_058524.1, on the reverse strand, counting down.
TACTTGGATGTGGCATAAGCCATTGTAGAGTTGACGACTGAAAGATGAAATTTATTTAAGCTAGAGGCGATGTGGCAAGTTGAGGATCTTCACGATGCTTGCCGTATGTCCTCAGCGTATCTCATTCAACAAAAACAGTTTTGCCCAAATTGAGTTCATATGCCTTAGGACCCAATCCTTGCTATTCTTTCTTGGTCCGGCTTTCCTGGCTCCTCTGGGGCCCTTTTTTTGTCAATGGCTTCGAATTTGCCGGCTCTGCTGTGGCTGACTCTCTTTTCTCTTCCCGGGGCGTTTCCTTCATGAAAAGCTCTCGTTTTTTATACGTTGAATTAGACCGAACCGCGGGGATAACAAGCCAATACACCTACCCATTGGGCAACCCTGTGCGTTTGGAGGCTCGCGTGGGCTTCTGCGACGTTGTGTAAGACATGATTCTAAATGTCACTTTTTTTCTTTGCTCCAATATTGTTGGAAGAGACCGGACCGCGGGGACGCCGGCTTGCGCACATCCGTAGGATGGCTTAAGCGAGCAGACACGGCCCTGGCGTGTTGATGTAGACAGGACCACATGACGGCAGCTTGTACGGGCGATTCTAGCCCCGACGTGATGTAGACGTAAGAGCTGGTCGGTAACTTGGCGCGGACGTGGGAGTCGACCACTATGTTTGTAAGCTGGCATGGACGCCAGAGTCAGCGCGGGGACGTTGTAAGCCGGCGCGAACACGGGAGTCGGTTGTAGCGTTGTAAGCCGACGCGGATGCAAGAGTCGGCCACGGCGTTGTGATGTAGACTAAACCGCACAAGAGGCGGCCTACACGCGTACCCATCGGGCAGTACGGCGTGGATAAACGCTGGCGCATGATGACATTGGTGTGAGCTTTGTATTTGTGGTCTAACACCATGCTACTTTTATAACAAACAATTGTCTTTGATATTGTACTGGTGGATGAAGCAATCAGCAAGATAACAGATGTGTTTGACGAGGAAATCAACAAACGGATTGTAAGAGCATGTAGTACTATTGTTTCATGGACTCCACATATGGCCATCTAGTAGGCCTAAGTGTTTGTCAAATGCAAACCAATTCATGGTTAGATGATTAAGAGGACTGTGGTATCCCCTGTTCACGAGCAGGCCCGGGCCCACAGTGGTGTCACATGTACAGCCCGCACATGATCCATGATTTTGGGGTCCCTAAAAATATATATAAAAGCATATAGTTGTATTAAAAAGTCGTGGGCGCGTCGATCGATATGGGCACCGCGCCCTGGGCGCCTCGAGCGAGCTGGGCGCCATGGGCCAGTGGGCCTCTAGGCCAGTTGCCTCGAGCGACATGGGCCAGTGGGCCTGTAGGCGCAAGTCATCGATCGCGATCGGCTCTGGTGCTGAGTGATCGATTGATCGAATCGATCAGGCGATGTAAGAAAAAAAATGGGATCGCTATTCCCTAAACGCCGACTCCGTCTGCAGGATGTGCTCGCAATTGCCAAAAAATGGGATCGCTATTGATCGCGATCGGCTATTGATTACTTCACCAATCGCTATCTCCGTCTACAGGTTGTGCTCGCGTCCCGCCAAAAAACGGGATCGCCATTGATTACTTCATCAGATCGATCATCTCGTCGGCTCGCGGCTCTCCGTTTGCGGACTGATTACTTCGTCTGTTGATCAGATCGATCCCGCGATCTGATTCAGGCAGCCGCCGAGACTCGTCGTCTCGTCGGATCGATCCGAGTTCATTCGTGCAAGACCCAAAACTAGGTGAGATAGGGCCTCATTTTTTCGTTCCGCGCAGGGTCCCGGATTTTACCGGCCCGGCCCTATTCACGAGAATTCAAGTTTCAGACTTGATGTTGGTGCTTGCATTTTTTTGAATTTATTTCAGGTCTTTCGACGATGTGCTTTCGGTGAAAGAAGACGTTTTCGTGCGTTTATAGGGATGAGTGTACGCTCGTGTATGTAAACGACTTCGATTGTACTATGTTAAAAAAAGTGTTTGTCAAATCTTGAGACTTGTGCCAATAAACAATGTGGTGGTGCACGTTTGCCTTTTTTATGTTAGCACGAGCAGGCTATTCTCTTTTTTCTAATTATAAGTGGTGGTGTGCCATGGCTATGCAAAAGCATGCTAGCATCCGATTTTTTAGTCTTCACGTGGAGCATCTAGCTGGCCCTGAATCCTTTTTTTCTTTTTTTCCTGTCCGACTCTGGTCATCCTGTCGGTAATTTTGCTTTTCCTTGGAACTTGAACCTTTTGCTTTTCTTTACATCTTGATCTTGAGAAAAACCGTCAAATTAAGGCATCTTCAATAGTTGTATGATCATTGTAGGTAAAATTGTCACATAGATGATTTTGATGACATGACGCATAATAAAAGAAAAGAGAGAATGAAATCATATGAACTTGAAGCAACGGTTCACGCACAAACTTCAAGGCAAGCATGGTTATTTCTTCCATGTTTAGTGGACCCGCTTAGTTATTTTACATACGATTAACATACACTTTATTAAAGAGCTGGTATGATGTGTTGTTGGTTGTTGATGTGGACACTTATACCAACGATTGAACATACGGACTGTTGAAGATGCTCTTAACCGTTTGGATGCATGCTACAACACGGCATTTTTATCCGATAGATTGCTTGAGATGACGAGCGTGCCACCGCCGATTTTCCTCTTTGCTCGACAGTGGCAAATCTTTGGATGATTTGATGCATCACCTACGGACGCGGTATGCATCTTCTAGGGTTCATCGGATTTCGTCGGGTAGACACTTGTGGTCCAAAAATGCTTGTGGTCACCGTCGTCAATGAACTCAAAGTCGGTGTAGATCCTTCCATGTTGTCCTTTGTTTATCTCGCAAACCGCGAGCTTCTCGATCCTTAGAAGAGCTTCCTTCAATAACACAATACCATCATGTGTTGGATCCATGATGGACGCTAATCGTCGTGGTATTGTTATGGCAGATGTCTTCATAAAAGAAATTAGATATGAGGCCGTTGTAACTTGGTAATGGCTTGAACGAGGTTGGTTGAAATCGAGAGACGTGAGTTATACCCAGGTTCGGCCTCTCCGGTGAAGGTAAAAGCATACATCTTGCTTGATTGACGATTATGACGATGATGATTTTGATTACAAGGGTATTATTTCGCTACCTCTAGTCTCGAGAGGTTCTAGTTTGATCTTGTCTATGACCTATCTGTTTGTACTGACTTTACTTGTACCTCTTGGAGTGCCTTGCCCCTCCTTATATAAATTGAAGGGGCAAGCCTTATATGTAGAGTCCTAGTAGGACTGCAACTAGTCTCTTATCTATCACAAGACGGATACTAGTCCTCGTCTTACTTCCCTTAATTGAAATCCTACTGTAAATTTTGTAGGTCTTCTTTGTCTTCCAAGTTGAGAATTCCTCTTGAGTATTCTCCATGAGTCGGCCCTTCGGGGTCCCTCCATGAGCCGACAATGGTCAGGTCTCATCCGGGCCTTTTGTCCTTCTCTGTGAGTCGGCATATTGGGCTCTTGTCAAGCCGGCCTCTCGTCGGGTCTCGTCATTGAGCTCTGGATTCCGCCTTGTCATCTTATCTTAAGCCCAAAAATAGGGCGACCCATAGAGCTTTCAAGCTCTAGGTTGGGTTAAACCTTTAGCTAGGTTTAACCATGGGGAATATCGCCAACAGATGGTTATTAGGAGTATAATGGTATCCCTTATCCACTAGTGTTCATGTACGATATTGGTGCTCGCATTTTGCTCGATTAATTGTAAGCCTTTTAGCGATGTACGTTTCGTGGGAGGAGATATTCTCATAGACTATGAAGGTGTCTATGACGACTTTGTTAATCTCAAGATTATGTGCCGCCTCGGTGTCTCGAAGGTGATCATAGAGATAGGGGTTGTACATGCATGTTTTCACAAATTATTGAAGATGATGTGTTAACACAGTTTCTTGAAGATGGTGTGTCCATTCAGTGTCTAGGATGAGGTCTAGTATTCTATGATGAAATCATTTTTTTGAAGTGAGTGAAATATATTTTTTTAAATGGGCACACCTATTTTTTGAAGATGGATGAAATATGTTATTTTGAGTTGAGAGAAATATGGTATTTGGAATAGGTGAAATAAAATTAGTTAAAATATATCAAATTAATTTCAAGGTCATGTCGTGAGTAATTCATATATAAAAATAATATAAGCAATTGGTTTTATTGTTTACAAGATATCACTCTTCAGAATTTTGGCTATGAAATTTAATAATAGTATTCTAAAAATTTGAATTTCTCAATATACACTACATACACACTAAAATGATGGAACACACAACTAAACATGCTTACATAAAACTATGCTTTCTATCTTATAAAAACAAACCGCCCGCACCTCTCGGTTGCCCCTACCGAGGGCGACTCCTCTACCTGTAACCACCATCTTTCTTCCTCTCTCCTCACCTGTATGATGACGAGACTCAGCAAGCGGTGGTCGATTGGAGGTCAAGGATCGTCTCATGGTAGCGATGTTCGGCCAGATCAGGGAGATTTCATGCTTGCAGCCATGACCAGGAAGGTTTCGCTGGCCTCGATTAGATCTGGCCATGGATGGTGCCAGAATGTGTCCATGATATCTGGTGGCTCGCTACGGCCATGGTCACTGGGTTTCGGACGACACGATGGTGGGTGCGGCATGTCGGCAAATGGGCGGATATTGAATGGTTCTTCTGATCACGTCGGGATTCAACCCTTGTATGGTCCATGACAGCGGGGGAAACTCCATGGGAAACCCTAGATCTCCTTGGGATCGAGCAAGGGCTCTGCTTTTGCATCATAATCCCTCTTGAGGGCATCGATTCTGGAGTTTTTTCTAGTTAAAGGGACCAACGGCGCACGACTTGTTGGCAAGACTACCGATGAAAATCACGTCGACTATGGTCATGGAGGTCTATGGCGGCTCTTCGATGTCGTTTCCTTGTCAAGGCATTGTAGTTGCAGTTTACATCATCATGCTCGGAATGCTCCGTAGGAAACCCTAGATTTGGGTCTCCCAGATCAGACGATAACGACACTTTCAGTGTCGCTCTCCCTCCCGGTGCATCGTTTGTGAGCTAGTGATGGTTGGAGGGGGAAAGAGGTGGAGCGGTGCTGCATCGATCTTCGGCATCAGCGGCATCGGGTCTCGGCTGCATGGCGCACTGGGGTCTTAGTGTTGGATTCGTGTTGATGGGCATGCAGGAGGATGACGTTGCCTGGCACCATGGTGACGTCAACAGCAGAAGGGCGTCACAAGTTTTTTCATTGATCACTCGCGAAAATGGAACGTAGGAAGATGCAGGTGGCTGATTTTTAAGTGCGCGCATGCGGTGCATGCTGAGAGTATGCTAAACCGGTTGGTGCTCCCGGCTAGCCAGCTGGCGGCTTAGCGAGGCCACTGGATTTCGAGGTGTGTATTGGTAGCGAGACCACGTCACATCATCAACTTTGTGGGTATGGCGATAATGATCGTCCGAAAGGTGATTTTGGGTTGGTCCATGTACTCCCTCCTTTTCGGTTTATAGGGCTCAAATCTGAAATCTCATAAACCAAGGTGAATTGTGAGTGGATGGCACTAGTTTTAACTAGTCAATAAAATATTTCTCACATATTCAATTTCCAAGGCAATAAATGTAGTATCCTCTTTCTCATTGGACTTGCATGGTGGATGTAAAAAAACGATGCATGCATAGCCACTCATCTCCTTTCTCTAAACTCTGTGAATTAAATATGATGTGAAACTCAAAGCACTTTAACTCAATTAGACTCAAAATGAGCCTAACATAATGGAAATCTGAAAATTTTGAGATGAACCCTATAAACCAGAAAGAAGGAAGTACTAATTTTGTAAGGCTTTATGAAATAAATTAATAAAGATGATGTGTACATGGACCGATGCAGAGGTCAGGGGTTATCTTTCTTTTCGAAGAAAAGAACAGGTTTACTTAGATCTATTTCAATAAACATAGGTTGTAAAACATACGAGAAGTGGAAGTAGTAAACTGGTCAGTTTACGCCCTAAATTGGAATTGAGGCCTCTAAATATACTTTTTTGAGAGACTAGCAAAATAGTCCGTGCGTTGCAACGGGAGAAAAAAAATACCACACGCTTTTAATCTTTTTATAATTATTTTGATTTATTAAAATAATAAGCTAACAAACTAATATAGTTATTCCTATCCTATTTTGTTGAAAAATCAATCCGTCCATTGTTAATTCCACCATAATGAGAAATTGAAGCGCGGGTTGAATAACAAAAATTACAGGTTTTTTTTATAAAAATGACGTGGTGGGTTTTACGACGGAAGCAATAGCCGCTTTATTATTAGGTATAGATGAATTACAAGACTAAAGCAAATAAAATTTTAAGGATGTGTATAGGACACATCTAGATGTGTCATGATTATTGCATATTTAAATGATTAAATCAAACATAAAAAACACACAAATCTTTACGTAGGATCAATGATATAAAACTTAGATGTACAATACTTATCTCACATCTAGATGTGTTTTAATAAAACCAAAATTTTAATAAACAAAGGTAGATTTTTGTAGATGTTAAAATACGAAAGTGGATTTTCTTCATGAAAATTACTCAAAGGATGCGTCCAAAGTATACGTTTGTGATCTTCAAAGAAAATGAAATGACTATTAGGTCCTTCAGTACCCCCACTATCTATGCTCACGCCTTTGGGTTGGGGGGGGGGGGGTCCTGAAACATGTTTTTCTCACCAATCAGCACATGTGTAATTGATGCCAAATGTCATCAATGACGTCGCCGACCTGATTGAATGAGCAGATATTCAAAACTAGAAGGTGCATCGTAGCTCGAGTTCTATTCCACAAAGACATGTGCATAGATGTTACTGTAGGTTAGTCTGGAGGGTTCTTGTGGTATATTACTCCTTCATCACGCTTGTGGGACGCTGAGCAACGCCGGCCCGAGCTTCCACTAAATCTGCGCGTTGGACGACCTGCCGATTTGCCGCGGTGATGGATGATGCCGCGGTGCACGTTCTCGTCTTCCCTTGGCCGCGGCAGGGACACATCAACCCGATGCTCCATTTCGCCACCGCCCTCGTCGACGCCGGCGTCCAAGTCAGCTTCCTCCACACCGAGCGCAACCTCCGTCGTCTTGCTCATGCGCCTCCGGTGGGCCTCCGTTTGCTGTCCATCCCCGACGGCCAACCCGACGATCACCCTCCTGGCTTCTTGGAGCTCCAAGAGTCAATGTCCACGACCGGCAGCGCGGCGTACCGCGCCCTGCTCTCTGCCGCCGGCGCCGATTCAACGGTGACATGCGTTGTCGCCGATAGCACCATTCCGTTCGCCTTCGATATTGCCGACGAGCTCGGCATCCCATCGCTCGCCTTCGTCACGCACAGCGCGTGCAGTTACCTGGCGCTCCTGTCTATGCCCAAGCTCGTCGAGCTAGGCGAGACCGCCTTCCCTGCAGACGACCTGGTGCGTGGCGTTCCGGGGATGGAGGGCTTCCTCCGGCGACGAGATCTCCCTCGAGGACTCTGCTGCGCTGAAAAATGCGGCGAAGACCCCTTGGTGCTCAAGCTTGCCGAGGTCACCGCTCGTAGCAGCAAGGCACGTGCACTCATAGTCAACACCGCCGCGTCCATGGAGCGATCGGCGCTCGCCCACATCGCTTCGTGCACAGCCGACGTCTTCGCCGTAGGCCCACTACACGCGAAGTCTAGGTTCGCCGCAAGCACGAGCCTGTGGCGGGAGGACGACGGGTGCATGGCGTGGCTGGACGGCCACGAGGACCGGTCCGTCGTGTATGTGAGCCTGGGGAGCCTCGCCGTGATCACGCACGAGCAGTTCACCGAGTTCCTCGCCGGCCTAGCAGCCACCGGGTACGCCTTCCTCTGGGTGCTCCGGCCGGACATGGTCCAAATGGCCAGCTCCGCGCTCCTCCGAGAAGCCGTCGGGGCAGCTGAAGGCGGCAGAGGGCGCGTCGTCCAGTGGGCTCCTCAGCGCGACGTGCTGCGGCACCGGGCGGTGGGCTGCTTCCTGACACACGCAGGATGGAACTCGACGCTGGAGTGCGCCGTCGAGGGCGTGCCGATGGTGTGCTGGCCCTTCTTCGTCGACCAGCAGACCAATAGCCGCTTCGTGGATGCCGTGTGGAGGACGGGGCTGGACATGAAGGACATCTCCGACAGAGGTGTCGTGGAAAGGACGGTGAGGGAGGTGATGAAGTCCGACGAGATCAGGGGGATGGCCCAAGCTATGGCGCAACAGTTGAGGCGTGATGTCGCGGAGCCGGGGTTATCCTCCTCCGAGTTCGAGCGGCTCGTCCGCTTCATCGAGGAGCTGAAGCACTGTATGAAGCACAGGCTGAACAATGCAGTTCCCCACAGTACCTAGTAGGCGCATATGGATGGAGCACATGTTACCAAGCTGCTATCAATGCATTGTCTCTTAGCACATAATCATATACATAACAAAATATACTCCCTCCGTTCCGAAATATCTCTCGAGGGGACACGATTTTGAACTGGAATACAATTTCGTAATTACACCCTTTAGATTAAAAAAAAGTGATGCAGCCCCTGCCATGATCTCCGCTCAAGCGATCGTCTTGCAATCCCCGCGATCCCCAGCAATCTCCGCTCATGCCGCGATCTCCGCTCCTGTCGTGATCCCCCAGCGATCACCCCTCCTGCTCGCGGTTCCCCTCACAAGCTCCTTCTCCAGCCACCTTCTTGCTAGTCGCCGGCCGCCGGAGCTCCCGCTCCAGGCCTTCCGCCGCCGACTGCCGGAGCTCCTGCCCCTGGTCGTCGGGCCCCCCTCCGTCCATCCGATCTCCAGTCGCATCATCTCAACATGATTATTTTCTCTGCGAAGACATGATCTACAGGACTAGTGTCTGACCGAGCTGCAGTGCCTCCCGCAACACCTCACCAAGCTTCTCGTCCGGCGTGTCGCGGCCTCCTCGTCTAGAAGAACCAGAAAAACAAAAGGCATGCTTAAATTCAATTCTGAAATGAGGAAACCAATGTTTGAAATGCGCCCCTTTCATATCATCAAAAGGCATGCTTAAATTCAATTCTGAAATGAGAAAACCACTGTCTGAAATGCTGAGATGCTTACACAATCTTTGGGCTTAGCCAGCCTAGGTATTGCTGGTGTAGCACCAGCGGGAGGTCATAGTGGTAGAGGTTTGCATACGAGGTGATGCCTAATCCACCATCACATGGTTTAATTAGCTCAGAAGTTCATACCCTGATGCTGAGAGCTGCTTGCCTAGGTGTAGAAAATTCAATTACCTTGCCAGAGCATGTAATCTATGAGCCTATTGTAGTAGTCCACTCCTTCCTGGTTCACCTTCCCAATGCCATCTACGGTTTTATCATACACAACTCAACATCTCAAACTACCTTTGATCCACGAAAAAAATATTGGATCGAAAATTAGCAAGCTGTTGTGGTTTGAGGAGGGATCAAGCCTCACACATACCTGGGAAAAATATTGGTCCTGCTAGTAAAAGGAAATTGAGCATAATTACATTGGAAAAAATATGCATATTCAGGAACACAACATAAACCATAGGATATTTTCACATCCCAGCGATGAAAGGAATAGGCTCGCAAGCTGTTGAGTACATCTCTTATATCCTCATATGAGAGAAAGGTCTCCCAGCCATCATTTGCGGCATAATCACGCCTGACAAGCTCTACTTCATCAGGCCTGATATTGTGATGGATATCCTATGTGGAGATGCACAACAAGAACAATTAGGACACGTACTTCATCGATTATAAGCACATGGTAGTGACTTCACAAAACCCCATATTTACCTGAATTCCAGCCTCACGGGTTCTGACATCTCTGCATTTCAAGCCCAGGTCTTCCATTCGAGCCAAAGCAAGCTCACGCAGGTTACCTTTCACGACACCAGACGTAACAAGAGGCATAGGGATATCTCTCTGGACCCGATAGACTCGTGTCCATGGCGGTACCATCGACAGAATCCTCGCTACAATATCTACTAGCAGCTCTGGTGGGTAGTTTCTATACCTGCAACACAACAAATGTCACAAGCATATAGGTTCTCAATTCTCACTCTAAAACTTTAGAGAACCAAAAGACTGATCATAATATCATGCAGGAAATAACATATCAAGCGCTGGATAAATGTAGTACCTTCCAGTTTTCCATAGCTCATAAAGGCCAGTTCCACGAATCAGAGTTGGATAGATCTTCACACCATCTGCTCGGAATGCTGGATTTTCAAAAAATTCTCTGAAACTTTCCATATCTCTCTCAACTCCAACATTAGGTAAATCTGGCATCATGTGGGCAACCACCTATCATGTAATTCATCATGTATTAGGACAACTGCGCAAGTCATAACCCAAGCTAGAATGCACCTCATTTTCTTCAATGAAGCTACCATTCAAGCAACAGGGAACTTAATTGAACAACAAGACTTAGAGGACCGGTGAGCAATAACCTTAAAACCAGCATCTTTTGCTAATGAAAAACAATCAGCAGAAAAACTGAGCAATTAGACCACCGGATAAAGTGGAAAAATGAATGGTCGATCAGTTGCTGCCGATGCTCTTGGTGCAGCAACGCCGCCAAGCCTCGGCACGGGCCCCTAGCTCTTCGGTCAAGGCCGCTGGCACGCCGTGGTTGGCCGCCCTGAAGAAGCCCACGCGGCGGCACGCGGCCGCCACGGCCGCCCCCGCATCTGGCGTCGACAGGTCGACGTTCGGCAGTGCGGCCACCTCCGTCCAGCCACCGCAACCCCCAATTAGTGGTTGTTGTCCAGATCCGTCTAGCTGACGCCCGATCCGGTGATTCGCCGCCCGCTTGGAACAAAAGGTTCCATTTTTGGTGGAACACAGAAGCGAACCAAGGTCGTGGCGCCAAGGCGAGCCGGTGTGGCGGAGAGGCAAGGGGAGAGGCAAGATCTGAGAGGAGGACGCCGGCCGACGATGGAGAGGTGAGGGGAGAGATGATAGCTGAGAGGAGCCCGGCAGCCGGTGACGGCGACGGCGAGGCGATAGCTGAAAGGGGTGAGGAGAGTGAGTGCGGGGAGGAGAGTGATAGAGACGAGTAGGGAGTGCGGGTTGAATACGGAAAAAAGCGAGGTTGTTTCTGCAAAATGACCAGATGCGATAGATATTTCGGGACGTAGGGAGTAAGAAACAACTAATTATGTAATCCCTCGGTCACTGTTTATAAGGCATGTATATGTGTCGGACTTTAAACTGGGACGGAGGGAGTATCTTAGATAAGATACAACCTCGCTATCTTTCTTCATTAAATGCAATGCCACATAAGCAAAATACCTATGAAATCGTGCTAAAAGACTTGCATTGACACATGCCATGGTTAATAGTACAACCATGCGGCTATATCATATTGACACGTTATCTATAACCAAGTTTATAGTCAACAAGTATAATATGTAAATGTAAGTAAGTACTACTTTATTGATATAAGGCCCATCATACTTTCTCATAAAGTGTCTAGAGCACGTGTTACAGTCGGTTGTTAGTTTGTAGCCCGCTTCTTATGTCTCTCTTCTCTTTTCTCTTCCAACTCATTACAAATATATTATTTTAAATCTTAAAGTCCGTCTACATCATATTATTGTACTTGCTCTAATAAAAAATCACAATAAATGAATGAAGCATTTGTAGTCTTCTCGTTCAGTTTGTGGCAAATGCGTGAAGAAGTAGATCATTTCAACTCCCATCCTCAGATTTTCTTCTGCAGACATAAATGCATGAAGCGACTCTCCAACACGACCTTTTCTAAGTGCGTATGTAGTATAGTCGTGTATATATAGTAATACTATTCATCATTCAGATTACAGATAAATTATTTTTCATCCAAAGTAATTTTATGATTGTTTCTTCAATAAATTACATTTGATATATAAATTGTTACATTTATATTGATTCACGAGATAAAATTTGACATAAGAAAACAAAATTATAGGTCACAACACCAAGGAAAATGCTTTCTATGTACATTTTACACTACTATTTTACGTTCGTAACTTTACGTAACATAAAATATTTTTACGGTGATTATCTATTTTATTACGTTCTCTATTTATGTGTAAATTAAGATAAAATTTATAAAACGTAAAAATACGGTGCATTGATATTAAAACAGGGAAGTGAAGAATAACTATTCCTCACTCATGGTGACGAATAGCGTGATCTTAGGGATTGACTATTTGTCATCCTGGGTGAAGAATAACTATTTATTCTTCACCCCCTCTATTTTTACATCAAGGCACCGTTATTTTATATTTCAATATTTTCTTATTTCATACGTAAAAAGAGACCGTAAAAAAATATAGTCACCACAAAAAATATTTTATGTCACATAAATTACGAACATAAAAACATAGTGTAAAATATACATGAAATGCGATTTTATATTTCTAATTTTTTACACCAAAATTTTACGTATGAATCAATATTAATGTAACTGTTAGTATTCCAAAATTTAATTTATTTGTGAAACGGTCGTAAGATTACCTGGGTGAAGAATAACTTATTTTCCATCTTGGGTGACGAATACACTTTCTATATATAGTCTAAAATAGTTCATGTTCAAATGCACCATATATGGTTCTAATTTAAATATTAGACTCCAACATTATTGTTCCCTTTAACCATTCACATATACTCAATCAAATATTTTTCCAGTTGCTTGATGTCGAATTTATTGATACATTTAAACAAACTCTCTAAATAAGACCGAATTCTGGTGTGAAAGTTCGATAGGATCACTCATGTTCGCAAATTCAAGAGTTGCGGCACTATCCTCATCCCCATTCTCCACGGTCATGTTGTGCATGATCACACAACAGGTCATGGAAATCCAACCCATAGTAAAACATCAAACCCCTCACGAAGGGGTGGAGGGGGAAGCAGAGGCCCCAGAGGAAGTGAGGGATGAATAACACCCTCTGACCTTCTTTCGGTGTGGGGATGACCTGGCCCTTTATAACGTCCAAGATGCACTCCTATCTTTATTTTGACGCGAGGGCCTCGACAGGGATAAAAACACATCAGGTCGTTTCGCAAGAATGGATATCGTTACAAGTACATGTATTGAAAAGATGAGTAAAAGGAATTGGCTTACACTCACCACAAGCTACATCAGAGTCACATCAGTACATTACATACAATCATCAAGAAGAAGTGCAGGGTCCGTCCGGCGCATGGTTTAAAAGATACACGTGTTTTAAAAATCATGCATTTTTCTGAAATTAAAAGTACTTGTTAAATGGGAAAATTCGCACACACTAAAAAAATCATTACGGGCCCAAACTGCACTCGACCGAAACCGGGCATGGGCGCAAGATAACATGGTAGCACCTAGGGCGGGGATTGGTTGGATGGGCGCTTACCTGATGGGCCAAGGCCCGCCAAAGCTCGGCTAGCGCGGAGTGGGGTGCTCGGGAAGATGGGTCGACGAGCATCGTGGTCAACGAAGGCAACGGCATGGGCCTCGAGGCGCGGCCCGCGAGCTGACGCTGGGGCGGCCGACACGGTCGGGTGGAAGGCGACGTGGGTGCCCCCGGTGGCGTTTGCAGGGCAATGGTGGGGCTCCGACGAGCATGGCAGAGGACGGGGCGACGGGTTTTGGGGTGAGACCGCCCGAATGTGATCATGGGGAGGCCTTGGATGGTCGGCGGCTTGCCGGAGGTGCGTCGAGGTTGCGGAAGACGACGAGGGTTGGTGCGGGGAGGCGCTCTCGCATGCTGCAAGCGGCGGAGGCCGACAGATCTGGGCGGCCTGCATAAGAGAGCTTCAGCTAGCGGGGTTACCACGAGCGACGGTGGCGCACGTTTCGGCGACATTCCCTGGGTAGGTGACGGGTCGCAGGGGAGGAGTTCGGCTCTTGGAAGCGCGCGAGGTTGAGGGTGGCTGACAGCGCAGGTTTCGTGACCGGGCGGGCCAGCTCGAGGTGGGAGGCGATCTGGGCAGGTGGTGACGGCTGGTGGCTGGTGGGGCGCGGCAAACAAGGAGAAGGGCTAGTGTTTTGCCCAAAACAGGCAGGGGCTGTTTAAATAGGGAAAGGGGCTAGGGTTAGGGGATTTTCGCACCGTTTTCGACCATGCGATCGCGGTCGGACGACCTCGGTCACGGGTAGGGCTAGGCTGGGCTAGTGGGCTGTGTAGAGTGGTGTGTTGGAATTATGCCCTAGAGGCAATAATAAATATAGTTATTATTATAATTCCTATATCAAGATAATCGTTTATTATCCATGCTATAATTGTATTGAATGAAGACTCATTTTCATGTGTGGATACATAGACAAAACACCGTCCCTAGCAAGCCTCTAGTTGACTAGCCAGTTGATCAAAGATAGTCAGTGTCTTCTGATTATGAACAAGGTGTTGTTGCTTGATAACTAGATCACGTCATTAGGAGAATCACATGATGGACTAGACCCAAACTAATAGACGTAGCATGTTGATCGTGTCATTTTGTTGCTACTGTTTTCTGCGTGTCAAGTATTTATTCCTATGACCATGAGATCATATAACTCACTGACACCGGAAGAATGCTTTGTGTGTATCAAACGTCGCAACGTAACTGGGTGACTATAAAGATGCTCTACAGGTATCTCCGAAGGTTTTAGTTGAGTTAGTATGGATCAAGACTGGGATTTGTCACTCCGTGTGAACGGAGAGGTATCTCGGGGCCCACTCGGTAATACAACATCACACACAAGCCTTGCAAGCAATGTAACTTAGTGTAAGTTGCGGGATCTTGTATTACGGAACGAGTAAAGACACTTGCCGGTAAACGAGATTGAAATAGGTATACGGATACTGACGATCGAATCTCGGGCAAGTAACATACCGAAGGACAAAGGAATGACATACGGGATTATATGAATCCTTGGCACTGAGGTTCAAACGATAAGATCTTCGTAGAATATGTAGGATCCAATATGGGCATCCAGGTCCCGCTATTGGATATTGACCGAGGAGTCTCTCGGGTCATGTCTACATAGTTCTCGAACCTGCAGGGTCTGCACACTTAAGGTTCGACGTTGTTTTATGCGTATTTGAGTTATATGGTTGGTTAACGAATGTTGTTAGGAGTCCCGGATGAGATCACGGACGTCACGAGGGTTTCCGGAATAGTCCGGAAACGAAGATTGATATATAGGATGACCTCATTTGATTACCGGAAGGTTTTCGGAGTTACCGGGAATGTACCGGGAATGACGAATGGGTTCCGGGAGTTCACCGGGGGGGCAACCCACCCCGGGGAAGCCCATAGGCCTTGAGGGTGGCACACCAGCCCTTAGTGGGCTGGTGGGACAGCCCAAAAAGGGCTCTATGCGCCAAGAAGAGAAAATCAAGAGAAAAGGAAAAAAAAAGGGAGGAGGTGGGAAGGAAGGGGGACTCCCTCCCACCAAACCAAGTCCAACTCGGTTTGGGGGGGGGGAGTCCTCCCCCCTTGGACTCGGCCGACCCCCTTGGGGATCCTTGAGCCCCAAGGCAAGGTCCCCTCCCTCCCACCTATATATACGGAGGTTTTAGGGCTGATTTGAGACGACTTTTCCACGGCAGCCCGACCACATACCTCCACGGTTTTTCCTCTAGATCGCGTTTCTGCGGAGCTCGGGCGGAGCCCTGCTGAGACAAGGTCATCACCAACCTCCGGAGCGCCGTCACGCTGCCGGAGAACTCTTCTACCTCTCCGTCTCTCTTGTTGGATCAAGAAGGCCGAGATCATCATCGAGCTGTACGTGTGCTGAACGCGGAGGTGTCGTCCGTTCGGTACTAGATCGTGGGACTGATCGCGGGATTGTTCGCGGGGCGGATCGAGGGACGTGAGGACGTTCCACCACATCAACCGCGTTCACTAACGCTTCTGCTGTACGTAGATCACTCATCCCCTCTCGTAGATGGACATCACCATGATAGGTCTTCGTGCGCGTAGGAAAATTTGTGTTTCCCATGCGACGTTCCCCACAGTGGCATCATGAGCTAGGTTCATGCGTAGATGTCTTCTCGAGTAGAACACAATAGTTTTTGTGGGCGGTGATGTGCGTTTTGCTGCCCTCCTTAGTCTTTTTTTGATTCCGCGGTATTGTTGGATTGAAGCGGCTTGGACCGACATTACTCGTACGCTTACGAGAGACTGGTTTCATCGTTACGAGTAACTCCGTTGCTCAAAGATGACTGGCAAGTGTCGGTTTCTCCAACTTTAGTTGAATCGAATTTTACCGAGGAGGTCCTTGGATGAGTTTAAATAGCAACTCATATATCTCCGTTTTGGTGTTTGCGTAAGTAAGATGCGATCCTACTAGATTCCCTTGGTCACCACGTAAAACATGCAACAACAAAATTAGAGGACGTCTAACTTGTTTTTGCCGGGTATGCTTGTGATGTGATATGGCCAATGATGTGATGTGATATATTGGATGTATGAGATGATCATGTTGTAATAGAAATATCAACTTGCGCGTCGATGGTACGGCAACCGGCAGGAGCCATAGGGTTGTCTTTATACTAACGTGTGTGCTTGCAGATGCGTTTACCATTTTGCTAGGATGTAGCTTTAGTAGTAATAGCATGAGTAGCACGACAACCCCGATGACAACACGTTGATGGAGATCGTGGTGTGGCGCCGGTGACAAGAAGATCGTGCCGGTGCTTTGGTTATGGAGATCTAGAAGCACGTGATGATGGCCATATCATGTCACTTATGAATTGCATGTGATGTTAATCCTTTTATGCACCTTGTTTTGCTTAGAACGACAGTAGCATTATGAGGTGATCTCTCACTAAAATTTCAAGACGAAATTGTGTTCTCCCCGACTATGCACCATTGCTACAGTTCGTCGTTTTGAGACACCACGTGATGATCGGGTGTGATAGACTCAACGTTCACATACAACGGGTGCAAAACAGTTGCGCACGCGGAACACTCGGGTTAAGCTTGACGAGCCTAGCATGTGCAGACATGGCCTCGGAACACATGAGACCGAAAGGTCGATCATGAATCATATAGATGATATGATTAGCATAGGGATGCTTACCACTGAAACTATACTCAACTCACGTGATGATCGGACTTGAGCTAGTGTAAGTGGATCATGAACCACTCAAATGACTAGAGAGATGTACTTTTTGAGTGGGAGTTTAGCGAATAATTTGATTAAGTTAAACTCTAATTATCTTGAACATAGTCTAAGTCCACTTTGAATATATTTGTGTTGTAGATCATGGCTCACGCGACAGTGATCCTCAATTTTAATACGTTCCTAGAGAAAGCTAAGTTGAAAGATGATGGAAGCAACTTTGTAGACTGGGCTCGTAATCTTAAGCTAATCTTACAAGCTGGGAAGAAGGATTATGTCCTTAATGCTGCGTTAGGAGATGAACCACCCGCTACGGCTGATCAGGATGTTAAGAACGCTTGGTTAGCACGTAAGGAGGACTACTCAATAGTTCAATGTGCAGTCTTGTATGGCTTAGAACCGGGACTTCAACGTCGCTTTGAGCATCATGGAGCATTTGAGATGTTCCAGGAGTTGGAGTTTATCTTTCAGAAGAACGCCCGGATCGAGAGGTATGAGACCTCCGATAAATTCTATGCTTGCAAGATGGAGGAAAACTCATCTGTCAGTGAACATGTGCTCAAAATGTCTGGGTACTCAAACCGTCTAGCTGAGCTGGGGATTGAACTCCCGCAAGAAGCTATCACTGACAGAATCCTTCAATCACTGCCGCCAAGCTATAAAGGCTTTGTGTTGAAGTACAACATGCAAGGGATGAACAAGTCTCCCGGCGAGTTGTTTGCGATGCTGAAAGTTGCAGAGTCTGAACTCCGTAAAGAGCATCAAGTGTTGATGGTGAATAAGACCACTAGTTTCAAGAGAAACGGCAAAGGCAAGAAGGGCAATTCGAAGAAGAGCGGCAAGCCTGTTGCCAATCCAACGAAGAAACCCAAAGCTGGACCTAAGCCGGAAACGGAGTGTTACTATTGCAAGGGTATGGGTCACTGGAAGCGCAATTGCCCCAAGTATGTGGCAGATAAGAAGGCGGGCAAAGAAAAATCAGGTATATTTGATATACATGTTATTGATGTGTACTTAACCGGCTCTCGTAGTAGTGCCTGGGTATTCGATACCGGTTCTGTTGCTCATATTTGCAACTCGAAACAGGAACTGCGGAATAGGCGAAGGCTGGCGAAAGATGAAGTGACGATGCGCGTAGGAAATGGTTCCAAGGTTGATGCAATCGCCGTCGGCACAGTGTCACTTCAGTTACCGTCAGGATTAGTGATGAACTTAAATCATTGTTATTTAGTGCCTGCGTTGAGCATGAACATTATATCTGGATCTTGTTTATTGCGAGACGGTTACTCTTTTAAGTCAGAGAATAATGGTTGTTCTATTTCTATGAGTAACATCTTTTATGGTCATGCACCGAATGTAAGGGGATTGTTCATATTGAATCTTGATAGCGATACGCATATACATAACATTGAGACCAAAAGAGTTAGAGTTAACAATGATAGCGCCATATTTTTGTGGCACCGCCGCTTAGGTCATATTGGTGTAAAGCGCATGAAGAAACTCCATGCTGATGGACTTTTGGAGTCACTTGACTTTGATTCACTTGACACGTGCGAACCATGCCTCATGGGCAAGATGACTAGGACTCCGTTCTCAGGAACAATGGAGCGTGCAAGTGACTTGTTGGAAATCATACATATCGATGTGTGTGGTCCGATGAGCGTGGAGGCACGCGGCGGATATCGTTATTTTCTCACCTTCACTGACGATTTAAGTAGATATGGTTATGTCTACATGATGAAGCACAAGTCTGAAACATTTGAAAAGTTCAAGCAATTTCAGAGTGAAGTGGAAAATCATCGTAACAAGAAGATCAAGTTCCTGTGGTCTGATCGTGGGGGTGAATATCTGAGTTTCAAGTTTGGTGCTCACTTGAGACAATGTGGAATTGTTTCACAGTTAACACCGCCTGGAACACCACAGCGTAATGGTGTGTCCGAACGTCGTAATCGTACTCTATTAGAGATGGTGCGATCTATGATGTCTCTTACTGATTTGCCGTTATCATTTTGGGGCTATGCATTAGAAACAGCTGCATTCACTTTAAATAGGGCACCATCAAAATCCGTTGAGACGACACCATACGAACTGTGGTATGGAAAAAGGCCAAAGTTGTCGTTTCTTAAAAGTTTGGGGATGTGATGCTTATGTCAAAAAGCTTCAGCCTGAAAAGCTGGAACCCAAAGCGGAAAAGTGCGTCTTCATAGGTTACCCAAAAGAGACAGTTGGGTACACCTTCTATCTCAAATCCGAGGGCAAAGTGTTTGTTGCTAAAAACGGAGCTTTTCTCGAGAAGGAGTTTCTCTCGAGAGAATTGAGTGGGAGGAAGATAGAACTTGACGAGGTTTTCGAACCTCTCATCCCTCTGGATGGTGGCGCAGGGCAAGGGGAAACCTCTGTCATTGCGACGCCGGTTGAGGAGGAAGTTAATGATGATGATCATGAAACTCCGGTTCAAGTTTCTGTTGAACCACGCAGGTCGACGAGACCACGTGCTGCTCTAGAGTGGTACGGTAATCCCGTCTTATCAATCATGATGTTAGACAACAATGAACCTGCGAATTATGAAGAAGCAATGGTGGGCCCAGATTCCAACAAATGGCTGGAAGCCATGAAGTCCGAGATAGGATCCATGTATGAGAACAAAGTGTGGACTTTGGAGGTACTACCTGAGGGCCGCAAGGCCATTCAGAACAAATGGATCTTTAAGAGGAAGACGGACGCTGACGGTAATGTGACCGTTTATAAAGCTCGACTTGTGGCAAAGGGTTTTTCACAAGTTCAAGGAGTTGACTATGATGAGACTTTCTCACCCGTAGCGATGCTTAAGTCCGTCAGAATCATGTTAGCAATAGCTGCATTTTTCGATTATGAAATCTGGCAGATGGATGTCAAAACGGCGTTCCTTAATGGTTTCCTTAAGGAAGAGTTGTATATGATACAACCCGAAGGTTTTGTCGATCCTAAGAATGCTAACAAGGTGTGCAAGCTCCAGCGATCCATTTATGGGCTGGTGCAAGCATCTCGGAGTTGGAACAAACGCTTTGATGAGGTGATCAAAGCATTTGGGTTTATACAAGTGGTTGGAGAATCTTGTATTTACAAGAAAGTGAGTGGGAGCTCTGTGGCGTTTCTAATATTATATGTGGATGACATATTACTGATTGGAAACAAAGTAGAGTTTTTAGAGAGCATAAAGGATTACTTGAATAAAAGTTTCTCTATGAAGGACCTAGGAGAAGCTGCTTACATTCTAGGCATTAAGATCTATAGGGATAGATCAAAACGCCTGATAGGACTTTCACAAAGCTCATACCTTGATAAAGTTTTGAAGAGGTTCAAAATGGAACAGTCCAAGAAAGGGTTCTTGCCAGTTCTACAAGGTACGAGATTGAGTAAGACTCAGTGCCCAGCAACTGATGAAGATAGAGAGCATATGCGCTCCGTCCCCTATGCTTGAGCCATAGGTTCTATCATGTATGCGATGCTGTGCACTAGACCGGATGTTAGCCTGGCCATAAGTATGGCAGGTAGGTTCCAGAGTAATCCAGGAGTGGATCACTGGACAGCGGTCAAGAATATCCTGAAGTACCTGAAAAGGACTAAGGAGATGTTTCTCGTGTATGGAGGTGACGAAGAGCTCGCCGTAAAAGGTTACGTCGATGCAAGCTTTGACACAGATCCGGACGACTCTAAGTCGCAAACCGGATACGTATTTATTCTTAATGGGGGTGCAGTAAGCTGGTGCAGTTCCAAGCAAAGCGTCGTAGCAGATTCTACATGTGAAGCGGAGTACATGGCTGCCTCGGAGGCGGCTAAGGAGGGTGTCTGGATGAAGCAGTTCATGAGGATCTTGGAGTGGTGCCAAGCGCACTGAATCCAATAACCTTGTTCTGTGACAACACTGGTGCCATTGCCTTAGCAAAGGAACCACGGTTTCACAAGAAGACCAGACACATCAAACGACGCTTCAACCTCATCCGCGACTACGTCGAGGGAGAGGACGTGAATATATGCAAAGTGCACACGGATCTGAATGTAGCGGACCCGCTGACTAAACCTCTTCCACGGCCAAAGCATGATCAACACCAGAACTGTATGGGTGTTAGATTTATTACAATGTAATTCACATGGTGATGTGAGGGCTAGATTATTGACTCTAGTGCAAGTGGGAGACTGTTGGAATTATGCCCTAGAGGCAATAATAAATATAGTTATTATTATAATTCCTGTATCAAGATAATCGTTTATTATCCATGCTATAATTGTATTGAATGAAGACTCATTTTCATGTGTGGATACATAGACAAAACACCGTCCCTAGCAAGCCTCTAGTTGGCTAGCGAGTTGATCAAAGATAGTCAGTGTCTTCTGATTATGAACAAGGTGTTGTTGCTTGATAACTGGATCACGTCATTAGGAGAATCACGTGATGGACTAGACCCAAACTAATAGACGTAGCATGTTGATCGTGTCATTTTGTTGCTACTGTTTTCTGCGTGTCAAGTATTTATTGCTATGACCATGAGATCATATAACTCACTGACACCGGAGGAATGCTTTGTGTCTATCAAACGTCGCAACGTAACTGGGTGACTATAAAGATGCTCTACAGGTATCTCCGAAGGTGTTAGTTGAGTTAGTATGGATCAAGACTGGGATTTGTCACTCCGTGTGAACGGAGAGGTATCTCGGGGCCCACTCGGTAATACAACATCACACACAAGCCTTGCAAGCAATGTAACTTAGTGTAAGTTGCGGGATCTTGTATTACGGAACGAGTAAAGAGACTTGCCGGTAAACGAGATTGAAATAGGTATACGGATACTGACGATCGAATCTCGGGCAAGTAACATATCGAAGGACAAAGGGAATGACATACGGGATTATATGAATCCTTGGCACTGAGGTTCAAACGATAAGATCTTCGTAGAATATGTAGGATCCAATATGGGCATCCAGGTCCCGCTATTGGATATTGACCGAGGAGTCTCTCGGGTCATGTCTACATAGTTCTCGAACCCGCAGGGTCTGCACACTTAAGGTTCGACGTTGTTTTATGCGTATTTGAGTTATATGGTTGGTTACCGAATGTTGTTCGGAGTCCCGGATGAGATCACGGACGTCACGAGGGTTTCCAGAATAGTCCGGAAACGAAGATTGATATATAGGATGACCTCATTTGATTACCGGAAGGTTTTCGGAGTTACCGGGAATGTACCGGGAATGACGAATGGGTTCCGGGAGTTCACCGGGGGGGCAACCCACCCCGGAGAAGCCCATAGGCCTTGAGGGTGGCACACCAGCCCTTAGTGGGTTGGTGGGACAGCCCAAAAAGGGCTCTATGCGCCAAGAAGAGAAAATCAAGAGAAAATGAAAAAAAAGGGAGGAGGTGGGAAGGAAGGGGGACTCCCTCCCACCAAACCAAGTCCAACTCGGTTTGGGGGGGGGGGATTCCTCCCCCCTTGGACTCGGCCGACCCCCTTGGGGCTCCTTGAGCCCCAAGGCAAGGTCCCCTCCCTCCCACCTATATATACGGAGGTTTTAGGGCTGATTTGAGACAACTTTTCCACGGCAGCCCGACCACATACCTCCACGGTTTTTCCTCTAGATCGCGTTTCTGCGGAGCTCGGGCGGAGCCCTGCTGAGACAAGGTCATCACCAACCTCCGGAGAGCCGTCACGCTGCCGGAGAACTCTTCTACCTCTCCGTCTCTCTTGCTGGATCAAGAAGGCCGAGATCATCGTCGAGCTGTACGTGTGCTGAACGCGGAGGTGCCGTCCGTTCGGTACTAGATCGTGGGACTGATCGCGGGATTGTTCGCGGGGAGGATCGAGGGACGTGAGGAAGATCTACCACATCAACCGCGTTCACTAACGCTTCTGCTGTACGATCTACAAGGGTACGTAGATCACTCATCCCCTCTCGTAGATGGACATCACCATGATAGGTCTTCGTGCGCGTAGGAAAAATTTTGTTTCCCATGCGACGTTCCCCAACATGGTGGTGGGCTAAGAAGAGAGGGAAGTTTGCAGCCCGGCATAACATTTTAAAACACCGAAAACGTTCGACGATAACCCGATGACGGTGACGCTACGGTCGACCTTTCGGGTATCAAACGAACTCCAATTGCGATGAAATTTGGTAGGCGGCCTACCTATATGAAAAGAAGACAGCACGCCAAGTTTCAACCCAATCCTAGAATATTTTACACACACCTTTAAAACAATATTTTATCGATGTCGCGGGCGCGTGCGTGTGTGGTTGGACTCGAAACGGTCAACGACGAAAACAAAGAGAACCGACAACTAATAACGGATGCAAGTTTTGAAAAGTGGTGGCAACTGAGTGCTGATGCAATGTTGATGTTGCAAATGTTGCGATGATGAAGGCGACAAAAAAATCACAGGGCGGCAACGGAATAAAAGGGGAATCTTCTGGGGCGTCGGTCTCGGGCTGTTACAACTCTTGTGCACTAACAAGAGATCTCGCCCCGAGATCTAAGAACGAAAAGGGGAAGAGGAAGAGAAAGAGCAAACGTTAAATCGTAGTTTCTTCTTGACAAACGAGTGAAACCAACGATCCTTGAAGGTTGCAAAGAGATGAAGAATGATATGAGAAACAAGCAAGAATTCGCACAAAAAATTGGGAGCACTTCGGTAGGAAATTGAGGAATTTATTTGATAAGATGGAAAGATCTTGACAATATTCACAACAAACCAACTAATTGATAAGCAAGGGAAAACATGAAATAAGACACAACACCCCGGATAAATGAATAAAAAAGGAAAGAACATGATCTTGACAAAACTAGATAATGGATAAAAGAGAGCGACATCACAACAACTCCGGAACAAGAGTGTCGAAACTAGATCATTGGGAAGAAAGAATGAAGAAGAGAATGATAACTACTATCATAATTAAATTTGACAAGCAGCCTTGCAAGAAGGATAGAACAGAGTTGTTGGAAAACCAACAACGAAAAGAACAAGCTTGTAGTGGACTTATGAAAACCATCCCAAGATAATGAGGTGACAACCAACCACTAACAGAAACAAGGATTGATTGGATGCAACAAGAAAGGCAAAACTTCTTAGACCAAGCAGATATATTGAGAACTTGGATCAACGATAATCACCATAATAGCAACAATCCTTAGGAAAAGCTTTAGGTGAAATCTAAACCAAGATAGCTCAATAAAGAAACCATGGGTGGAAAATATCTCATGATCATCGAATCGGTGGGTTTAAATATCTCATTCTTGAAACAACTTCTCTTCGACACTCCTCCACTAAAAAGAATGCTATAATACCACCACAAGGATAAAGGAGCAAGACTTGCTCTTTGAAATGCAAGAGAAGGAATACTTGAGATACTCCAACAAGAATCTTGAAGAACACTTGAGAATGAATTAAATTCTTGAATAACCACCATGAAAACCACTTGAAGAACACCGGAATCAAAGGATGAAAGAATAAGATTAAAGGCCTTTCCATGATTTAGATGAAGCTTCGGGAAGAGATGCTTGAGAAAACTTGGAACTCCGGAAAAGAAGATGAACAACATAGAATAGAGAATTGATACCATGAGCCACTCCGGAAGAAGAATTGAAATCAGTTTGACGAACTAAGAATAAGAATTATGTTATGCCTATTGATACGCCCATTTTGCATCATGCTTTCATGTTGATATTTATTGCTTTATGGGCTGTTATATTACTTTGTGGTACCATATTTATGCCTTTTCTCTCTTATTTTGCAAGGTTTATTTGAAGAGGGAGAATTTAGGCAGCTCGAATTCTGGACTGGAAAAGGAGCAAATCTTAGTCCACTATTCTGCACAACTCCAAATGCCCTGAAAATTTACGTGGAATTTTTTGGGATTATATAAAAAATCTTAGGCGAAAGAAGTACCGGAGGGGAGCTACCAGGGCGCCACAAGCCCTGCCACCGCCACCCCCTGGTGGCGGCTAGCAAGCTTGTGGGCTCCCTGACGGCCCACTAGCCCCCGCTTTTGCTATATGAAGGGTTTCGTTCCAGACAAAATCAATCGGGAGCTTTTTCGTGGTTTCGCTGCCACCACGAGGCGGAACTTGAGCAGATCCAATCTAGAGCTCCGGCAGGACGATCCTGCCGGGAAAACTTCCCTCCCGGCGGGGGAAATCGTCGCCATCGTCATCACCAACACTCCTCTCGTCGGAGGGGAGGCATCTTCATCAACATCTTCATCACCACCATCTCCTCTCCAATCCCTAGTTCATCTCTTGTAACCAATCTCCGTCTCGCGACTCCGATTGGTACTTGCAAGGTTACTAGTAGTGTTGATTACTCTTTGTAGTTGATTCTAGTTGGATTACTTGGTGGACGAGTTTATGTTCAGATCCTTGATGCTATTCATTACACTCTGATCATGATTATGATTATGCTTTGTGAGTAGTTACTTTTGTTCCTGAGGACACGGGATAAGTCATGCTGATAATAGTCATGTGAATTTGATATTCGTTCGGTATTTTGATATGATGTATGTTGTCTTTTCCTCTAGTGGTGTTATGTGAACATCGACTACATAACACTTCACCATATTTGGGCCTAGAGGGAGGCATTGAGGAGTAGTAAGTAGATGATGGGTTGCTGGAGTGACAGAAGCTTAAACCCCAGTCTATGCGTTGCTTCGTAAGGGGATGATTTCGATCCACTAGTTTAATGCTATGGTTAGACGTTGTCTTAATTCTTCTTTCGTAGTTGCGGATGCTTATGAGAGGGGTTAATCATAAGTGGGATTCTTGTCCAAGTAAGGGCAGTACCCAAGCGCCGGTCCACCCACATATCAAACTATCAAAGTAACGAACGCGAATCATATGAACATGATGAAACTGGCATGACAGAAATTCCCGTGTGTCCTCGGGAGCGTTTTTCCTCCTATAAGACTTTGTTCAGGCTTGTCCCTTGCTACAAAAGGGATTGGTCCACTTGCTGCACCATTGCTACTACTTGTTACTTTTTGCTTGCTACGTTTCACCTCACTACACCATCACTTGTTACCGCTACTTTCAGTGCTTGCAGTTATTACCTTGCTGAAAACCGTTTATCAGAGCCTTCTGCTCCTCGTTGGGTTCGACACTCTTACTTACCGAAAGGACTACCATTGATCCCCTATACTTGTGGGTCATCAAGACTCTTTTCTGGCTCCGTTGCCGGGGAGTGAAGCGCCTTTGGTAAGTGGAAATTGGTAAGGAAACATTTTTATACTGTGCTGAAATTTATTGTCACTTGTCACTATGGAAATTGTTCCTTTGAGGAGTTTCTTCGGGGTATCTTCACCACGAACAGAAGCATGAGGAGTTGTTCCTCAACCTGATGTATCTACTAAAAATATCTTTTATGAAATTCCTTCGGGTATGCTTGAGAAACTGCTGGCTAATCCTTTTACAGGAGATGGATCTTCACATCCAGACTTGCATCTGATCTATGTTGATGAAGTTTGTGGTTTATTTAAGCTTGCAGGTTTGCCCGAGGATGAGCTAAAGAAGAAAGTCTTTCCTTTATCTTTGAAGGATAAGGCGTTGACATGGTATAGGCTATGTGATGATACTGGATCATGGGACTACAATCGGTTGAAATTGGAATTTCATCAAAAGTTTTATCCTATGCATTTTGTACATCGTGATCGGAATTTTATTTATAACTTTTGGCCTCGTGACAGGGAAAGCATAGCTCAAGCTTGGGGAGGCTTAAATCAGTGCTATATTCATGCCCCAATCATGAGCTCTCGAGAGAAATCATCACTCAAAACTTTTATGCTCGGCTTTCTCATGAAGATCGTACCATGCTTGACACTTCTTGTACCGGTTCTTTTATGAAGAAGGATATTGACCACAAGTGGAATTTATTGGAAAGAATCAAACGTAACTCTGAAGATTGGGAGCTGGAGGAAGGTAAGGAGTCAGGTATGAATTTCCAGTTTGATTGCGTTAAATCTTTTGTTGAGACAAACACTTCTAGAGATTTTAGCGCTAAGCATGGACTTGACTCTGAGATAGTAGCTTCTCTATGTGAATCTTTTGTTGCTCATGTTGATCTTCCCAAAGAGAAGTGGTTTAAGTATCATCCTCCTGTAGAAAGCAACATAGTAAAAACCAATCTAGTTGAGGAGAAAGTCATTGCTTTTAGTGATCCTGTTGTTCCTTGTGCCTACGCTGAGAAACCACCATACCCTGCTAGGATAAAGGATTATTCTAAAGCTCCAACTATGATACGTAGGGGTTACATTAGACCACTTGCACCCCCTGGGGAGATTAGAGTTGAACCTAGTGTTTCTATTATCAAAGATCTCTTAACCGAAGACGTAGACGGGCATGCTATCAAATTCTGTGAGGACTCTGCTAGAATTGCTAAACCTCACGTGAAAGACAAATACAGACCTGTAGTTGGCCTGGCCGTTGTTTCTGTCAAGATAGGAGATCACTATTACCATGGTTTATGTGATATGGGAGCTAGTGTTAGTGCAATACCCCGTTCCTTATATGATGAAATCAAAGATGAGATTGCACCTGTTGAGCTAGAACCCATTGATGTCACCATTACGCTAGCTAATAGAGACACTATCTGCCCTCTGGGAATTGTGAGAGACGTAGAAGTCCTGTGTGGTAAGACGAAGTATCCTACTGATTTCCTCGTCCTTGGTACTGCACAAGATAGCTTTTGTCCCATCATATTTGGTAGACCCTTTCTCAACACTGTCAATGCTCACATTGATTGCATTAAGCAGACCGTCACTGTTAGTTTCGAGGGTGTGTCTCATGAATTTAACTTCTCCAAGTTTGGAAGACAACCCCATGAAAAAGAGTCGTCTGGTAGGGATGAAATCATTGCTCTTGCCTCTATTGTCGTACCTCCTATGGATCCTTTAGAGAAATATCTGCTTGAGCATGAAAATGATATGCATACGGAGGAAAGAGATGAGATAGATAAAATTGTCTTAGAACAATATCCTATTCTCAAGAATAATCTGCCTGTTGAACTGCTTGGGGATCCGCCCCCACCAAAGGGTGATCCTGTGTTCGAGCTTAAACAGTTGCCTGATACTCTTAAGTATGCCTATCTTGATGAGAAGGAGATATATCCTCTTATTATTAGTGCTCTCCTCTCAGAGCACGAAGAGAAGAAGTTACTAAAAACTCTGAGGAAGCACCGTGCTGCTATTGGATATACTCTTGATGATCTTAAGGGTATTAGTCCCACTCTATGTCAGCACAAGATTAAAACCGATCCTGATTCTAAACCAGTTGCTGATCATCAAATGAGATTAAATCCTAAGATGAAAGAGGTCGTTAGAAAAGAAATATTAAAGCTTCTGGAAGCAGGAATCATTGATCATGTTGCTCATAGTGATTGGGTAAGTCCAGTACATTGCGTACTTGACAAGGTAGGTATCACTGTCGTTCCTAATGATAAGGACAAACTAATCCCACAAAGGATTATTATTGGCTATAGGATGGTGATAGACTTCCGAAAACTAAACAAGGCAACCAGGAAAGATCATTATCCTTTGTCGTTTATCGACCAAATGCTAGAAAGGCTATCAAAACACACACACTTCTGCTTTCTAGATGGTTATTCAGGTTTCTCGCAAATACCTGTTGCACAATCTGATCAGGAGAAAACCACTTTCACCTGCCCCTTCGGTACCTTTGCTTATAGACGTATGCCTTTTGGCTTATGCAATGCACCTGCCACCTTTCAAAGATGTATGATGGCTCTATTCTCTGACTTTTGTGAAAAGATTGTCAAGGTTTTCATGGATGACTTCTCCGTTTACGGGTCTTCCTTTGATGATTGCCTCAGCAACCTTGATCGAGTCTTACAGAGATGCGAAGATACCAACCTCGTCTTGAATTGGGAGAAGTGCGACTTTATGGTTAACGAAGGTATCGTCTTAGGACACAAAATTTCTGAAAGAGGCATTAAAGTTGATAAGGCTAAGGTTGATGCGATTGAGAAAATGCCTTGCCCCACAGATATCAGAGGTATACGAAGTTTTCTAGGTCATGCTGGTTTCTATAGAAGGTTCATTAAAGACTTCTCTAAGATTTCTAGGCCTCTTACCAACCTCTTGCAGAAGGATGTTCCTTTTGTTTTTGATGAGGATTGTGAGGAAGCTTTCAAAATACTTAAGAAGGCTTTGATAACCGCACCTATTGTTCAACCACCTGACTGGAACTTTCCCTTTGAAATCATGTGTGACGCTAGTGATTATGTTGTTGGTGTTGTTCTAGGACAAAGAGTTGACAAGAAGTTGAATGTTATTCACTACGCTAGTAAAACTCTAGACAGTGCCCAAAGAAACTATGCCACTACGGAGAAGGAATTTTTAGCAGTCGTGTTTGCATGTGAAAAGTTCAGATCTTATATAGTTGACTCCAAAGTCACTATTCACTCTGATCATGCTGCTATTAAGTACCTTATGGAGAAGAAGGACGCTAAGCCTAGGCTGATGAGATGGGTTCTCCTGCTACAGGAATTTGATTTGCATGTCGTTGACCGAAAGGGTGCTGATAACCTTGTAGCAGATAACTTGTCTAGGCTAGAGAATGTCCTTGATGACCCACGACCTATTGATGACATCTTTCCTGATGAGCAATTAAATGTCATCCGCACTTCACATAGTGCATCGTGGTATGCTGATTACGCAAACTATATCGTAGCCAAATACATACCACCTAGTTTCACCTACCAGCAAAAGAAGAAATTCTTCTTCGATTTGAGACACTACTTTTGGGATGATACTCACCTTTATAAGGAAGGAGTAGATGGTGTTATTAGATGTTGTGTGCCTGAACATGAACAGGGACAGATCCTGCAGAAGTGTCATTCCGAAGCCTACGGAGGACACCACGCTGGAGATAGAACTGCCCATAAGGTATTGCAATCAGGTTTCTATTGGCCCACTCTCTTCAAGGATGCCCGTAAGTTTGTCTTGTCTTGTGGCGAATGCCAAATAATAGGGAATATCAGTAAGCGTCAGGAAATGCCTATGAACTATTCACTTGTCATTGAACCATTTGATGTCTGGGGCTTTGATTTTATGGGACCCTTCCCGAGTTCCAATGGGTACACTCACATCTTAGTTGTTGTGGATTACGTCACTAAGTGGGTAGAAGCTATCCCCACTAAAAATGCTGATCATCACACCTCTATTAAGATGCTCAAAGAAGTCATTTTCCCAAGATTTGGAGTCCCTAGATATTTGATGACTGATGGCGGTTCACACTTCATTCATGGTATTTTCCGCAAGATGCTCGCTAAGTATGATGTCAACCATAGAGTTGCATCTCCTTATCATCCTCAGTCTAGTGGTCAAGTGGAGTTGAGTAATAGGGAGATCAAATTGATCCTACAAGAGACCGTCAATAGATATCAAAAGAATTGGTCTAGCGAACTTGACGATGCACTATGGGCTTATAGGACTGCTTATAAGAACCCCATGGACATGTCGCCGTATAAAATGGTTTACGGTAAGGCATGTCATTTACCTCTTGAGCTGGAACACAAAGCTTATTGGGCAATCAAAGAGCTCAACTTTGATTTCAAACTTGCCGGTGAGAAGCGGTTGTTTGATATCAGCTCGTTAGATGAATGGAGGGCCCAGGCATATGAGAATGCCAAGTTGTTCAAGGAAAAGATTAAGAGATGGCACGATAAACGAATACATAAACGAGAGTTCAATGTAGGTGATTATGTCCTGCTATACAATTCTCGTTTAAGATTCCTGGCAGGCAAGCTTCTCTCTAAATGGGAAGGTCCTTATGTTATCGAGGAAGTATATCGTTCCGGTGCCATCAAAATCAATAACACGGAAGGAAATTTTCCTAGAGTGGTAAATGGGCAAAGAATCAAGCATTACATCTCTGGTACTCCCATAAATGTTGAGACCTATATCATCAATGTCATAACTCCAGAGGAGTACATAAGGGATGTTTATCAGCCTGTTTCAGACCCTGAAAACGAAGAGATATCTGTTTCGGTAAGAAATTGGACTCCGATGCTTTTCCAATAGGAAATTTCCTCCGTTTTGAAATTTTGGAAAATTAGAAAAATAAAAAGCAGTCCGGAGAGCGCACGAGGCGACCACAAGCTTGGAAGCCGCCACCTACCCCCCTGGTGGCGGATGGAGGGCTTGTGGGCACCTCGTGTGCCTCCCGGACTCTGTTTCCTTGCGGAGCACTCCTTCTGGTCCAGAAAAAATCAATATATATTCGCCCGAAGGTTTTGATCTCCGTATCGTGCAATCTTCCTCTGTTTTCGTTTCGAGCCTGTTTCTATGGCAGATCTAGATCATCATGACTTCCCCAAACGCTCCTAAGGACAAGATCTTCGAGAAGGTCATCAATCCCTACCTCACGGAAGTGCTGAAACACCCTCAATCTATCAAGATGAGCGAGGGGATGTTGCACATCCGTGATGTTGAGGGGCCTAAGAAGACCGGAAGTGTGGAGACGAGGCTCGAAGCAATGGAGCAACAAGTCTTCAAGTTCCAAGGGATGGTGGAGCATGGACTCAAGGCCAACCACATGATGATCACGGAGTTCACTAGCAATCACAAGATGGATGCCATTGACATTGGGAAACATCTCTCCAGGCTCTATGATAGGGTTGATCAACTTCAGGGCCAGATCTATGACCTGCAGAACCAAAACTATGAGTATGAGTACAGATTTAAATCAATAAGGTTGGCTGCAGATTTGAGGATTCCGGCAACTCGTTCATCCTGCCATGATGGAGCACCTATGCCTTGGAAGACGGAGGATCAGACTACTTCAACAACTCCACCACCTTCACCACCAAAGAAAGACAACTAAGCATTGGTATGGGCAATCCCCTTGGCTTCTGCCAAGCTTGGGGAGTTGCCCTGGCATCGTATCACCTTTATATCTTTTGCTTTTACCTTTGTTTTAGTTATTTCCTTTTCAATTTTTTATCTTCTTCTCTTAGAGGAATAAGTCTTTAGTGTTTAGTTTGAGTCTTTTGCCTTGTGTCTCCCCCGATGTATTCGAGCTTATGAGCTATATAATAAAGAGTATCTTATTCATGGGCTTTGCTTTGTGCCATGATCAAAAGTATGAAAAGAACGATAGCATGAAAGATCATGAGATGATCTTATGGGAAGTGATAACTTCACATATGACACGTATGATGATTGAAATTTGTTGAGAATAAATCAACATAGACCTCAGTCATTGTTGCAATTAATAAGAAGTAATAAGGAAAGAGAGGTTCACATATAAATATATCATCTTAGACACTTTTTACAATTGTGAGCACTCACCAAACTATTACATGCTTAGAGTAGATGTTGGACAAGGAAGACAACATAATGAATTGCGTTTGCTTGGTTCCATACAATGTTATATGATTAGAGATCCCTTAGCATGTGACGATTGCTTCCACCTCATATTAGCCAAAACTCCCGCACCAAGTAGAGATACTACTTGTGCATCCATAAACCTTCAACCCAGTTTTTCCATGAGAGTCCATCATACCTGCCTATGGATTGAATAAGATCCTTCAAGTAAGTAGTCATCGGTGCAAGCCATAAAAATTGCTCTCTAATATGTATGATTTATTAGTGTGTGGAAAATAAGCTTTGTACGAACCTGTGATGAGGAAGACATAAAAGAGACAGACTGCATAATAAAGTTCTTTATCACAGGAGGCAATATAAAGTGACGTTCCTCTGCACTAAGAGGACACGCATTCAAACCTCAAAAGCGCTTGAAAACCTCTACTTCCCTCTGCGAAGGGCCTATCTTGTACCTTTACTTTTTGCCCTTGTAAGAGTCATGGTGATCTTCACCAATTCCCTATTTTTGCCTTTGTCTTGGCTACCGTCACATGCTTGGGAAAGATCTATATTCATATATCAACTTGGAGTTGAGTACTTATGCTTTATTGTTGTTGACTTTACCCTTGAGGTAAATAGTTAGGAGGCAAAACTATAAGCCCCTATCTTCCTCTGTGTCCAGCTGAAACTTTGACACCATAAGTACCACGTGAGTTGTAACAATTGTGGAAAACAAAAGAGATGATTGAGTATGTGGGTTTTCCTTACAAGCTCTTATTCGACTCTTTCTGATGTTGTGATAAATTGCAATTGCCTCAATGACTTTGGACTGTTGTTGGTTACTTCTCGGTAAGGTTTTTGCTTCATGCTTTGCTTTGTGAAGGAATTGTTACTTTCCCATAAGAATCTTTATGATGTATTAATGTTCTATGTGTGATCATGATGCCCTCATGTCCGTATTATGTTTTATCGACACCTTCGCCCCTAAACATGTGGACATGTTTATGGAACTTGGTTTTCGCTTGAGGACAAGCGAGGTCTAAGTTTGGGGGAGTTGATACGTCCATTTTGCATCATGCTTTCATGTTGATATTTATTGCTTTATGGGTTGTTATATTACTTTTTGGTACCATATTTATGCCTTTTCTCTCTTATTTTGCAAGGTTTATTTGAAGAGGGAGAATTTAGGCAGCTGGAATTCTGGACTAGAAAAGGAGCAAATCTTAGTCCACTATTCTGCACAACTCCAAATGCCCTGAAAATTTACGTGGAATTTTTTGGGATTATATAAAAAATACTGTGCGAAAGAAGTACCGGAGGGGAGCTACCAGGGCGCCACAAGCCCTGCCACCGCCACCCCCTAGTGGCGGCTAGCAAGCTTGTGGGCTCCCTAACGGCCCACCAACCCCCGCTTTTGCTATATGAAGGGTTTCGTTCCAGAAAAAATCAATCATGATCTTTTTCATGGTTTCGCCGCCGCCACGAGGCGGAACTTGAGCAGATCCAATCTAGAGCTCCGGCAGGACGATCCTGCCGGGGAAACTTCCCTCCCGGAGGGGGAAATCGTCGCCATCGTCATCACCAACACTCCTCTCGTCGGAGGGGAGGCATCTTCATCAACATCTTCATCAGCACCATCTCCTCTCCAATCCCTAGTTCATCTCTTGTAACCAATCTCCGTCTCGCGACTCCGATTGGTAATTGTAAGGTTACTCGTAGTGTTGATTACTCTTTGTAGTTGATGCTAGTTGGATTACTTGGTGGAAGAGTTTATGTTCAGATCCTTGATGCTATTCATTACACCTCTGATCATGACTATGATTATGCTTTGTGAGTAGTTACTTTTGTTCCTGAGGACATGGGATAAGTCATGCTGATAATAGTCATGTGAATTTGATATTCGTTCGGTATTTTTATATGTTGTATGTTGTCTTTTCCTCTAGTGGTGTTATGTGAACGTCGACTACATATCACTTCACCATATTTGGGCCTAGAGGAACGCATTGGGGAGTAGTAAGTAGATGATGGGTTGCTGGAGTGACAGAAGCTTAAACCCCAGTCTATGCGTTGCTTCGTAAGGGGCTGATTTGGATCCACTAGTTTAATGCTATGGTTAGATGTTGTCTTAATTCTTCTTTCGTAGTTGCGGATGCTTGCGAGAGGGGTTAATCATAAGTGGGATGTTTGTACAAGTAAGGGCAGTACCCAAGCGCCGGTCCACCCACATATCAAATTATCAAAGTAACGAACGTGAATCATATGAACATGATGAAACTCGCATGACAGAAATTCCCGTGTGTCCTCGGGAGCGTTTTTCCTCCTATAAGACTTTGTTCAGGCTTGTCCCTTGCTACAAAAGGGATTGGGCCACTTGCTGCACCATTGCTACTACTTGTTACTTTTTACTTTTCGCTTGCTACGTTTCACCTCACTACACCATCACTTGTTACCACTACTTTCAGTGCTTGCAGTTATTACCTTGCTGAAAACCGTTTATCACAGCCTTCTGCTCCTCGTTGGGTTCGACACTCTTACTTATCGAAAGGACTACCATTGATCCCCTATACTTGTGGGTCATCACCTATCCTTCATCAAGATAAATTGATGACAAGCAACGTATTTAGCATATCACTTATTCTCCATGAAAAGATTGAAGAGAGATATATAGCACAAACTAGAAGAAATCTTGAACGAACCACCGACAAGAATTGAAAATGAATGCGATACCAAGAATGAATGGAGATATATGAGAGTGAAGAGACCATGATCCACTTAGGAGAAAACTTGAACAAGGCATCGGAATAATTGAGACACGAACGAAGAGACAACAATTGAGAAGAATTTGAGAACGAAAGATGAAAGCTGAGAATGAAGAAATCTTCTGAAATGATGGCCTTCGGAGGGTAGATAACCGGGAGCGAACTAAATAATTAACGTGGAGTTTCGTCAATATGCAACTCGTGCATATTGAACTTCACTTAATGTGTAGGGTGATTGTGTGATTTGTCATGCCGTGACTTGCATGTATTCAGTAGCTCATGCATCATATGTGTTGTGCATCGTGTGGTGTATATCGTGTGTTGATTGTGTTTCCGGTTTGCTTCGTCTCGATAGAGTTCCGCAGCGTGCCGGATTGTGAGGACCCGTTCGACTACGTCGGTTCGTCTGCTTCACGGAGGCATTCTTCTTCCAAGCGGGATCTCAGGCAAGATGATCATTTCCCCAGATACCATTACTATCATTGCCATGCTAGCTTTACCGTTGCTACCGTTTATGTCTCGTTGCCTACCACCTGTTAAATATCAGCCTCTCAACAATGCCATGATAACCTTCAACCTGTTCGACCTAGCAAACCACTGATTGGCTATGTTACCGCTTGCGTATCCATGTGTTAGCATTGCTAGTTGCAGGTGCAGTTGCTCCCATGTGATAACATGGGTTCCTTGTTATATCACCTTATTAAATGCTATCTAATTTAATGCACCTATATACTTGGTAAAAGGTGGAAGGCTCGGCCTTTCTAGCCTGGTGTTTTGTTCCACCTTTGCCCCCTTTTAGTTACCGGCTACCGGTGTTATGTTCCATAAATGAGCGCTCCTAACACGATCGGGGTTGTTATGGGGACCCCCTTGATAATTCGTTTTAGATTAAAGCTGGTCTGGCAAGGCCCAACTTTGGTACTACATTTGCCTAATCACCTAATAAAATTGCATAGGGACTTTCCGGACCCCGAGGATAATTTAATCAACCCCCGGGCCAGTGCTCCTCATGAGTGTTGGTCCCACCTGAGCGATGTCCGGCGCCCCTCTGGTCACCCGGAGGTTTAGCGATCCCGACGTCTAGCTCATCCGCCGTGTCCTGAGAACGAGGTACGCGACTCCTATCGGGATCGTCGACACGTCGGGCGGCCTTGCTGGATTAGTTTTACCTTTGACGAGATATCTTGTGCATCGGGATTCCGGTGATGCTTTGGGTAATCTCAGAGTTGAGGTTTTCCACTAGGGAATCCGACGAGATCGCGAGCTTCGTGATTGAGGATTTCTATGCGGCTTGTGGTAATTTGTGATGGACTAGTTGGAGCACCCCTGCAGGGTTAAATCTTTCGGAAAGCCGTGCCCGCGGTTATGTGGCAACGTGGATACTTTGTTTAACACTGGTTCTAGATAACTTGAAGTTAACTTAA
Source organism: Hordeum vulgare subsp. vulgare (assembly GCF_904849725.1). Taxonomy (NCBI): domain Eukaryota; kingdom Viridiplantae; phylum Streptophyta; class Magnoliopsida; order Poales; family Poaceae; genus Hordeum; species Hordeum vulgare. Next base: position 562,153,271 of record NC_058524.1, on the reverse strand, counting down.
TTAAAACATGCCAACTGTGTGCGTAACCGTGACTGTCTCTTTCGTGAGTTCCTTCTCCGATCGAGGACACGGTGGGGTTATGTCTGACGTAGGTAGGTGTTCAGGGTCATTCTTTTGATCATCTGTAGTGACGTCCGTTATGCGTAGATCTTCCCCCCTCTTATTTCTGGTACTCGTGAGTTAGCCACCATATATATGCTTAGCCGCTGCTGCAACCTCACCACTTAACCATACCTCACCCATTAAGCTTTGCTAGTCTTGATACCTTTGGAAATGAGATTGCTGAGTCCCCCCTGTGGCTCACAGATTACTACAACACCAGTTGCAGGTACACGTAAAGGTTACTTGACGCGAGCGCGTTGATTGTTCATTTGGAGTTGCCTCTTCTTCTCTTCTTCATCGATCTAGGAAGGGTTCCAGGCCGGCAGCCTGGGATAGCAAGGATGGACGTCGTTCTTCTTTTGTCGTTTATCTTCGTCCGTAGTCGGACCCTGCTCTTACTCTTGATGATTATGTAATGTACTGATGTGACTCTGATGTAGCTTGTGGCGAGTGTAAGCCAATTCTATATAACTCTTCTTTTCAGTACATGTACTTGTAACGATATCCATTCTTGCGACACGACGAGATGCGCTTCTATCCCTGACGAGGCCCTCGTGCCAAATTGAGGATAGGGTAGCATCTTGGGCGTGACAAGTTGGTATCAGAGCAAGGACCGACCTAGGAGCCCCCTTGATTGATCGAACTTGGCTGAGTCGAGTCTAGTGAAAAAAATATTTGAGTCTTAGTTATATATCGGAGAGTAGGATTCTTTTTTCTCCTCTTCTATGCTCTGGTGAGGAATCTTGACGTAATAATTTATTCTACTCCTCTTCTCACTCAAAATTTTCTAGGATCACGCGGATATTCTTGAGATCTATATGATGCCGATGTGACGGAGTTCTGTCTTGGTGCCTCCTGTCTGACTTGATCTTCTTCCGGGGAGTCGAGCTCCAGGGGATTCTTGAGCACATCGTTATCATTCAGATTTCTTAATGTCTCAGAACGAAGGATGTTCGTAATTGCTTCAATACTAGTAGTGGCGAGATAACCCCGATGTCCCCAGTACTGGTGCAGATTGTTCGGGGGTACTGCCATGCTTTGTATCGTTGTGATCACGAGGGTCTGTTGTAGATGAAGATCCGAGATTCTGGTCGTGTGTTGAAGGATGTGATACAAGTGATGGTTTAGTATAGGAGTTGTGTGATATTACTCCTTGTATCCGTGTACCAGATTGCATGACCAGATATTTCGGGAATTCATAGGTGGGAATTCTAGTAGTTGCTTATAGGACAATCTTCCAACAAATGCATGATGTTAGGTTGGGGTTCGACATCTAGTGGATTCGTTTGTTCACGGTCGACTTACAGCGGTACGCGTTGTGTCTTAAAGAGTCCTTGTAGCTTGCTACGACTCGGGGACGCTTCGTATGTCAGGTGCACTGCCTTGCACTTGGTGACTACTGTAAATCGTGCCCGTGCGATCCTGTCCACGAAAATATCGAACGGAAATCTTTCTCATGAGTTTGTTCTGGCTAGTTTCATAAGCTTCATCCTTTGTTTTGTTGGATATGGTAATTCAGTTGCTTCGATGTCAAGTGGTGATTTCAGATCCTTCCTAATTTGTGTTCTCATATTTTTATGTGAGCGCTAATTCGTTTGTTCAATCAGTTGTCTTATCAATTCTTGTCAACCCGAGTCATCGTATCAATTCTTTCCAACCGGTGTGATTCTCTAGTGAATTCTATCCTCTCCAATTGTTGCAGATCATTCTCAATTCTTTCCGGAGTTCTCTCATCCGTCCCAAGTTGTCTTTGTTTTTCCCCGCCCTCCCGCCCTTTTTCTTCGGTGATTGGATTTCTTCCAAGCGCATTCATTTCATTGTGCTTCCGCTTTCTCTCCTTCCTTTCGAGCCGGTGATTCATTGTGATGATTCTCAGGAGCGTCGTGTTCATCTTTGTTCTTTCTTTTCATCTTTTCCGGTGAATTTAATTCAGTTGTCCGTGTTCATCATATCCTTTTCATCCTTGTAATTCTTTCCTAGGTTGGAAATTTTTATTAGTCCATCTTCTTGTTGTCGTTTCTCTCTATTCTATCCGGAGCGTTGAAGTTATCTCAGAGTTCTTGTTCCCAATTCTTTAATTATTTCGAGGTGCTCAACCTCATCTAGTTCTCTTCACACCGGTGCTATATCAATCTTTCTAGCAATCTTTTCTAACGGTGATTTTCTTTGAGTGGGCCCATAACCCACAGGTTCTTTCCCAGGATCTCACCTGACTCTTTCAATCATTTCCGGAGATCTTTAAATTCTTTTCAACTATGACGTAAGTATGATTTTCATCAGTCATATTCCTTTGTCAAGACATATTTGAATTATTCCTCATTTCTCTCAACCTTGCATATTCTTATCCAGGAGTGTCTAATTCTTCATGATGTTGTTCTCGTCATCGTTCTCAGCGTGCAAATTCGAAGGAGTGTTTCTCTCAGTCTTGTTCCATTCTTGGGAAGTTTGTCATCTCAGCTTGTGTTATCCTTTCAATTGTTCCCATTCATGAGAATCTGTTTCTTGCTATCCGGTGCTTCTCTGAGTTGTTTTATTTTTCGTTCCTCCGAAGGCCATCATTTCAGAAGATTCTTCGTTCTCAGCTTTCAGCTTTCATACTCAATTCTTCTTAATTGTTGCCCCTTCGTTCGTCTCTCGATTACCCGGTGCTTCCTTCAATTTTTGCCTCAAGTGGTGCTTATCTCTCTATATCTCTTCTTAATCATTTCAAGAAGAATAAGTGATATGCTAAATTCGCTACTTGTCATCAATTAAACTTGATGAAGGATAAGCATAACATAATTCTCATTCTTGTTCATAAGTAATCTGAATTCTTCTTCCGGAGTGGCTCATGATATCGATTCTTTTCTCAGGTGCTTATCTTTTCTTTTCCGGAGTTCCAAGTTTTCTCAAGTGTCTCATCATGAAGCTTCATCGAACCCTTCACAAGGCTTCAATCTTATTCTTTTCTACCTTCATATTTTTGCATCATTCATTTGTATACGGTGGTCCTTCATGGTGGTTCATCAAGATTTCATTCTTTCTTAAGTGGTCTTCAAGATTCTTGTTGGAGTACCTCAAATATCCTTTCTCTTGCATTTGTATGTGCAATTGTTCTTCCTTTATCCTTGGAGGTGGTATTATAGCCTTCTTGTTAGTGTAGGAGACTCGAAGAGTTTTCTTTTCAAGAATGATAAACCCACCAATTCTATGATCATGAGATATTTTCAACCCATGATTTCTTCATTGAGCTATCTTGGTTTGGACTTCACCTAAAACTTTTCCTATGGATTGTGCTATCATGGTGCTTGTCATTAATCCAAGTTCTCAATGTATCCTCTTGGTGTAAGATTGTTCATATCTTGTTTCTCCCAATCTATCCCTGGTTCTTGTAGTGGTTGGTTGTCACCTCATATTTGTTGAGATGATTTTCATAAGCCCACTACTATCTCGTTCTTTTCGTTGTTGGTTTTCTAACCACTACGTCAATTCTATGACCGGAGGCCCTTCTATTCTTTTGTGTTGATAGTTGTCATTTGTTTCTTCATTCTCTCTTCCGCTTGAGCTAGTTCATATTCTATTGTTCCGGAGCCATTGTGATGTTGCTCTTTTCGGTCGATTATGCTGTTCTATCAAGATCATGGTGTTCCTTAGTTGTTTGTTGTGCATATTGTCTATTTCTTCTACCTTTTCGAATTTTCTGTCCCATTTTCCTACCAAAGTGCTGCCGAAATTTTCCGTGAATTCTTGCTTCTTTCTCATATCAATCCCCGTCTCTTTGCAACCTTCAAGGATCGTTGGTTTCACTCGTTGTCAAAGAAGCGACTAAATTTTACCTCTTGTTCTTTCTCATCCTCTCCCCCTTTCATTCTTAGATCTCGGGGCGAGATCCTCTTGTAGTGTAGGAGTGTTGTCACAGCCCGGTGCCGACGTTCTAGAAGCTTCCCCTCTCTTTCCGTTTTCGTCGTGTGGCTTATTTTAATTGTCGTGTCATTATCGCATCATGCGCATCATCTGCATTGCATCGGCATCTCCGTTGCCGCCAGTTTTCAAAACTTGCATTCGTTGTTAGTTGCCGCTTCTCTTCGCGTTCGTCGTTGTTCGTTCCGAGCCTGACCGCACACGCACGCGCCCGCGGCACCGTCGAAACCCTGTTTTTAATGTGCGTTTAAAACTCTTTCTGATCGAGGTGAAACTTGGCACGCGGTCGTGATTAGTTATAGCTAGGCCGCCTGTCGAATTTCGTCGCGATCGGAGACCGTCTGGTACCCGAACGGTCGCCCGTAGCGGCACTGTCTTCGGTTATTCGTCGGACGTCTGTCGGTGTTTTTAAATTCGTGCCGCGTCGCCCGCTCTCCCTCTCGTCTCCGGATGCCTACACAACACGGCCACGTAGCTCGTCCCGCGTTTGGAATCGTCCGAATCCGACCCCGCGGTTGGATCCGGATCGCGATTCCGGTTAACCGAGCCCCCCATTTGTCTATATATACCCCCCTCCTCCTTAATTTTCGGGCAACCTCTCTCTCTCTTCCTCGTTTTCCGCGCAAACCCTAGCCGCCGCCCCACCTCTCTCTCCTGCCGCGCCGCCGGGCCCGCGAAGCCCATCCGGGGCCCGCCCGAGCCCGAGCCGCCGCCGCCGTGGCCCGAGCTCCTGCCCAAGCGCGAACGGGGCCTCCTGCGCTCGCGAGCCCGAGCCGCCTCGAGCCGCCGCCTTCGCCGACGACTGCCTGCTGGGCGCTCGCCGGAGCTAGCGCCGCCGCCCGCCAGCCGGAGTTCCCTCGCGTCGTTCCCCGCAATCCTCGTCGGCCGGTGCGCCCCCTCGCCGCTGCCGCCATGCACGTCGCCTCTCCTGCCGCCGCCTCTCCCGCCGCCGTCCGGGGTGGCATCGCCGCCGCTCCTTGCGCCGTCCCGCCGCCGCCTCGGACCCCCCTCCCGATCCGGCCGGCCCCGTCGTGGCCCTGTGCCCGCGCCGACGCCGGGCAGCGCTGCCTCTGCTGCTCCTCCCCGCGATCCCGATCTGGATCGGGGACGGGAGCGAGCCAGCGTCGCGCGCCTGGGCCGCCTTGCCGTCCGTGGGCCGCGCCAGCGCCCGAGGCCCAGTCGCCCAGCCTCCTTCGGGCCACCTCCACGCGAGGCCCAGCGCCTCCAGGCCCAAGGTGAGGAGCACCCCGAGCCCCTCTATTTTCCTTGCAGGGCACAGTTTAGTTAAATCGTGCCACGCCTCCGTTTCGGGTCTGGTTGCAAATCGGCCCGTTAGAATGTAGGATTTTCCGAATTTAGTTATCTTTTCAGGATATAGACGTATTTGTATAAACCCCCGCATCTTTTTACCCGTAAGTCGGATCGAGGTGATTTTGATATCGTTTTGGGGTAGCTTCGCGAGTAGAACACGAATATCTGACTTGCATATTTATTTGAGCTAGTTTAACGCGCCAAATGCCTCGTTTTACGTGCTGTTTAACTAGGTTCCGATCCGTAGTTATTTTTCGCGCGTGTCCGGACTGCCCGTATGCCATAGATTTAATGTCCATGTTTTAGGGACCATATTTCTACGTATTTTAGAGCGGTCACTCGTATTTTTCCGTGTAGGGTTTTGTCGGTAGTTTATTTTCCCGTTTAGAGGTATTAACTCGCATTATTGGGTGGCGATATTTTGTGTTACAAACCCCACATTTTATATATGTTTTCGGGGTAGAAAAATCCCATGGATTTTTCTGTGCAATTAGTTTTAGCTTTTGAGGAAGTTAGTTCGCGAGATATTTTGTCGTGTTGCCCTTTTGTTTAACCCGTAGGTTTTATTCCGGGCCTCGTTTGAATTAGTTGTCAACTAGAGAGTTGATCTCGGATGTTTTGTTTAGCCCCTGATATTTTTGGTTGCAATAGAAATGCATGTTTAGGTGTTGTTTGACTGCCCTCAAGTTGCTTGAATAGTGCTGTTTCAGAGGAGCTGAAATATTTCTAAGTCTGGAATCTGTTATTATTTTGTTGCTGTCTTGTCTTGCTTGCATCTTGTGATCTGTAGCTCTTTTGAGGTTGGTCCAATGGAGTTAGTTGTTCCCCTTATGTTTCTCTAGCATGCTGTTAAGTTTCATGCCATTTCGACTCCTGTAGCTATAGGTTTTGCTGCTGTCAATATTGCTTCAGGCTGAAAAGTGCACTTTCAGGAGGTGTTATTTTCACTAAGTCTGAAATAGTGCGTGAGGTGCCATTTTGTGTCTTCTTTTCCTAGTGCTCCGTGCTGCCATGCTAGATGTTGTTAGTTGATTGTAGTTGTGCTTTTTGCCCTCTTCTGTGCCGTGCTTTGCTTGAGCTTATCGGAGTTGTGTAGCCGAAGTTGTGAGACGTAGAAGTTGATATGTGGCTGTTTTGGGCAGATTGTGATGTTTTCTTGTTTTGCTCGTAGTTTTCGAACCGTAGCTCCGATTTGATCGCGTCCTACATGAAACTTGCTTAGAATCTCGTGTAGTTTCATTTGCTCTTGCTGTTTCCATGTTTTGAAGTGCTCGTAGCCGTCGTTGCACACATATCGCATTCATGCCATCATATCTTGCGGTGCTTGTATCTTCTGATCCGTAGCTCCGTTGGAGATGTTCTTTACGTGTAGGTTGCTTGCCTTGACGCGTAGAATCACGTGAACCTATTTGTTTTGCTGTTTAACAACCAATTAAATGCATTAGATCAGATCTGGACAGAATTGTAAATTAACATGTGAGGTCGTTTCGGAGGTGCTATATGTCATTTCCGACCTCATTTAAAATGCCTAGATAGGTAGTTTAATTTCCGCTTCACCTCTTGCATGTTTGACAACATTAATATTGCCGTGTAGATAACCGGGAGTGAACTAAATAATTAACGTGGAGTTTCGTCAATATGCAACTCGTGCATATTGAACTTCACTTAATGTGTAGGGTGATTGTGTGATTTGTCATGCCGTGACTTGCATGTATTCAGTAGCTCATGCATCATATGTGTTGTGCATCGTGTGGTGTATATCGTGTGTTGATTGTGTTTCCGGTTTGCTTCGTCTCGATAGAGTTCCGCAGCGTGCCGGATTGTGAGGACCCGTTCGACTACGTCGGTTCGTCTGCTTCACGGAGGCATTCTTCTTCCAAGCGGGATCTCAGGCAAGATGATCATTTCCCCAGATACCATTACTATCATTGCCATGCTAGCTTTACCGTTGCTACCGTTTATGTCTCGTTGCCTACCACCTGTTAAATATCAGCCTCTCAACAATGCCATGATAACCTTCAACCTGTTCGACCTAGCAAACCACTGATTGGCTATGTTACCGCTTGCGTATCCATGTGTTAGCATTGCTAGTTGCAGGTGCAGTTGCTCCCATGTGATAACATGGGTTCCTTGTTATATCACCTTATTAAATGCTATCTAATTTAATGCACCTATATACTTGGTAAAAGGTGGAAGGCTCGGCCTTTCTAGCCTGGTGTTTTGTTCCACCTTTGCCCCCTTTTAGTTACCGGCTACCGGTGTTATGTTCCATAAATGAGCGCTCCTAACACGATCGGGGTTGTTATGGGGACCCCCTTGATAATTCGTTTTAGATTAAAGCTGGTCTGGCAAGGCCCAACTTTGGTACTACATTTGCCTAATCACCTAATAAAATTGCATAGGGACTTTCCGGACCCCGAGGATAATTTAATCAACCCCCGGGCCAGTGCTCCTCATGAGTGTTGGTCCCACCTGAGCGATGTCCGGCGCCCCTCTGGTCACCCGGAGGTTTAGCGATCCCGACGTCTAGCTCATCCGCCGTGTCCTGAGAACGAGGTACGCGACTCCTATCGGGATCGTCGACACGTCGGGCGGCCTTGCTGGATTAGTTTTACCTTTGACGAGATATCTTGTGCATCGGGATTCCGGTGATGCTTTGGGTAATCTCAGAGTTGAGGTTTTCCACTAGGGAATCCGACGAGATCGCGAGCTTCGTGATTGAGGATTTCTATGCGGCTTGTGGTAATTTGTGATGGACTAGTTGGAGCACCCCTGCAGGGTTAAATCTTTCGGAAAGCCGTGCCCGCGGTTATGTGGCAACGTGGATACTTTGTTTAACACTGGTTCTAGATAACTTGAAGTTAACTTAATTAAAACATGCCAACTGTGTGCGTAACCGTGACTGTCTCTTTCGTGAGTTCCTTCTCCGATCGAGGACACGGTGGGGTTATGTCTGACGTAGGTAGGTGTTCAGGGTCATTCTTTTGATCATCTGTAGTGACGTCCGTTATGCGTAGATCTTCCCCCCTCTTATTTCTGGTACTCGTGAGTTAGCCACCATATATATGCTTAGCCGCTGCTGCAACCTCACCACTTAACCATACCTCACCCATTAAGCTTTGCTAGTCTTGATACCTTTGGAAATGAGATTGCTGAGTCCCCCCTGTGGCTCACAGATTACTACAACACCAGTTGCAGGTACACGTAAAGGTTACTTGACGCGAGCGCGTTGATTGTTCATTTGGAGTTGCCTCTTCTTCTCTTCTTCATCGATCTAGGAAGGGTTCCAGGCCGGCAGCCTGGGATAGCAAGGATGGACGTCGTTCTTCTTTTGTCGTTTATCTTCGTCCGTAGTCGGACCCTGCTCTTACTCTTGATGATTATGTAATGTACTGATGTGACTCTGATGTAGCTTGTGGCGAGTGTAAGCCAATTCTATATAACTCTTCTTTTCAGTACATGTACTTGTAACGATATCCATTCTTGCGACACGACGAGATGCGCTTCTATCCCTGACGAGGCCCTCGTGCCAAATTGAGGATAGGGTAGCATCTTGGGCGTGACAAGTTGGTATCAGAGCAAGGACCGACCTAGGAGCCCCCTTGATTGATCGAACTTGGCTGAGTCGAGTCTAGTGAAAAAAATATTTGAGTCTTAGTTATATATCGGAGAGTAGGATTCTTTTTTCTCCTCTTCTATGCTCTGGTGAGGAATCTTGACGTAATAATTTATTCTACTCCTCTTCTCACTCAAAATTTTCTAGGATCACGCGGATATTCTTGAGATCTATATGATGCCGATGTGACGGAGTTCTGTCTTGGTGCCTCCTGTCTGACTTGATCTTCTTCCGGGGAGTCGAGCTCCAGGGGATTCTTGAGCACATCGTTATCATTCAGATTTCTTAATGTCTCAGAACGAAGGATGTTCGTAATTGCTTCAATACTAGTAGTGGCGAGATAACCCCGATGTCCCCAGTACTGGTGCAGATTGTTCGGGGGTACTGCCATGCTTTGTATCGTTGTGATCACGAGGGTCTGTTGTAGATGAAGATCCGAGATTCTGGTCGTGTGTTGAAGGATGTGATACAAGTGATGGTTTAGTATAGGAGTTGTGTGATATTACTCCTTGTATCCGTGTACCAGATTGCATGACCAGATATTTCGGGAATTCATAGGTGGGAATTCTAGTAGTTGCTTATAGGACAATCTTCCAACAAATGCATGATGTTAGGTTGGGGTTCGACATCTAGTGGATTCGTTTGTTCACGGTCGACTTACAGCGGTACGCGTTGTGTCTTAAAGAGTCCTTGTAGCTTGCTACGACTCGGGGACGCTTCGTATGTCAGGTGCACTGCCTTGCACTTGGTGACTACTGTAAATCGTGCCCGTGCGATCCTGTCCACGAAAATATCGAACGGAAATCTTTCTCATGAGTTTGTTCTGGCTAGTTTCATAAGCTTCATCCTTTGTTTTGTTGGATATGGTAATTCAGTTGCTTCGATGTCAAGTGGTGATTTCAGATCCTTCCTAATTTGTGTTCTCATATTTTTATGTGAGCGCTAATTCGTTTGTTCAATCAGTTGTCTTATCAATTCTTGTCAACCCGAGTCATCGTATCAATTCTTTCCAACCGGTGTGATTCTCTAGTGAATTCTATCCTCTCCAATTGTTGCAGATCATTCTCAATTCTTTCCGGAGTTCTCTCATCCGTCCCAAGTTGTCTTTGTTTTTCCCCGCCCTCCCGCCCTTTTTCTTCGGTGATTGGATTTCTTCCAAGCGCATTCATTTCATTGTGCTTCCGCTTTCTCTCCTTCCTTTCGAGCCGGTGATTCATTGTGATGATTCTCAGGAGCGTCGTGTTCATCTTTGTTCTTTCTTTTCATCTTTTCCGGTGAATTTAATTCAGTTGTCCGTGTTCATCATATCCTTTTCATCCTTGTAATTCTTTCCTAGGTTGGAAATTTTTATTAGTCCATCTTCTTGTTGTCGTTTCTCTCTATTCTATCCGGAGCGTTGAAGTTATCTCAGAGTTCTTGTTCCCAATTCTTTAATTATTTCGAGGTGCTCAACCTCATCTAGTTCTCTTCACACCGGTGCTATATCAATCTTTCTAGCAATCTTTTCTAACGGTGATTTTCTTTGAGTGGGCCCATAACCCACAGGTTCTTTCCCAGGATCTCACCTGACTCTTTCAATCATTTCCGGAGATCTTTAAATTCTTTTCAACTATGACGTAAGTATGATTTTCATCAGTCATATTCCTTTGTCAAGACATATTTGAATTATTCCTCATTTCTCTCAACCTTGCATATTCTTATCCAGGAGTGTCTAATTCTTCATGATGTTGTTCTCGTCATCGTTCTCAGCGTGCAAATTCGAAGGAGTGTTTCTCTCAGTCTTGTTCCATTCTTGGGAAGTTTGTCATCTCAGCTTGTGTTATCCTTTCAATTGTTCCCATTCATGAGAATCTGTTTCTTGCTATCCGGTGCTTCTCTGAGTTGTTTTATTTTTCGTTCCTCCGAAGGCCATCATTTCAGAAGATTCTTCGTTCTCAGCTTTCAGCTTTCATACTCAATTCTTCTTAATTGTTGCCCCTTCGTTCGTCTCTCGATTATCCGGTGCTTCCTTCAATTTTTGCCTCAAGTGGTGCTTATCTCTCTATATCTCTTCTTAATCATTTCAAGAAGAATAAGTGATATGCTAAATTCGCTGCTTGTCATCAATTAAACTTGATGAAGGATAAGCATAACATAATTCTCATTCTTGTTCATAAGTAATCTGAATTCTTCTTCCGGAGTGGCTCATGATATCGATTCTTTTCTCAGGTGCTTATCTTTTCTTTTCCGGAGTTCCAAGTTTTCTCAAGTGTCTCATCATGAAGCTTCATCGAACCCTTCACAAGGCTTCAATCTTATTCTTTTCTACCTTCATATTTTTGCATCATTCATTTGTATACGGTGGTCCTTCATGGTGGTTCATCAAGATTTCATTCTTTCTTAAGTGGTCTTCAAGATTCTTGTTGGAGTACCTCAAATATCCTTTCTCTTGCATTTGTATGTGCAATTGTTCTTCCTTTATCCTTGGAGGTGGTATTATAGCCTTCTTGTTAGTGTAGGAGACTCGAAGAGTTTTCTTTTCAAGAATGATAAACCCACCAATTCTATGATCATGAGATATTTTCAACCCATGATTTCTTCATTGAGCTATCTTGGTTTGGACTTCACCTAAAACTTTTCCTATGGATTGTGCTATCATGGTGCTTGTCATTAATCCAAGTTCTCAATGTATCCTCTTGGTGTAAGATTGTTCATATCTTGTTTCTCCCAATCTATCCCTGGTTCTTGTAGTGGTTGGTTGTCACCTCATATTTGTTGAGATGATTTTCATAAGCCCACTACTATCTCGTTCTTTTCGTTGTTGGTTTTCTAACCACTACGTCAATTCTATGACCGGAGGCCCTTCTATTCTTTTGTGTTGATAGTTGTCATTTGTTTCTTCATTCTCTCTTCCGCTTGAGCTAGTTCATATTCTATTGTTCCGGAGCCATTGTGATGTTGCTCTTTTCGGTCGATTATGCTGTTCTATCAAGATCATGGTGTTCCTTAGTTGTTTGTTGTGCATATTGTCTATTTCTTCTACCTTTTCGAATTTTCTGTCCCATTTTCCTACCAAAGTGCTGCCGAAATTTTCCGTGAATTCTTGCTTCTTTCTCATATCAATCCCCGTCTCTTTGCAACCTTCAAGGATCGTTGGTTTCACTCGTTGTCAAAGAAGCGACTAAATTTTACCTCTTGTTCTTTCTCATCCTCTCCCCCTTTCATTCTTGGATCTCGGGGCGAGATCCTCTTGTAGTGTAGGAGTGTTGTCACAGCCCGGTGCCGACGTTCTAGAAGCTTCCCCTCTCTTTCCGTTTTCGTCGTGTGGCTTATTTTAATTGTCGTGTCATTATCGCATCATGCGCATCATCTGCATTGCATCGGCATCTCCGTTGCCGCCAGTTTTCAAAACTTGCATTCGTTGTTAGTTGCCGCTTCTCTTCGCGTTCGTCGTTGTTCGTTCCGAGCCTGACCGCACACGCACGCGCCCGCGGCACCGTCGAAACCCTGTTTTTAATGTGCGTTTAAAACTCTTTCTGATCGAGGTGAAACTTGGCACGCGGTCGTGATTAGTTATAGCTAGGCCGCCTGTCGAATTTCGTCGCGATCGGAGACCGTCTGGTACCCGAACGGTCGCCCGTAGCGGCACTGTCTTCGGTTATTCGTCGGACGTCTGTCGGTGTTTTTAAATTCGTGCCGCGTCGCCCGCTCTCCCTCTCGTCTCCGGATGCCTACACAACACGGCCACGTAGCTCGTCCCGCGTTTGGAATCGTCCGAATCCGACCCCGCGGTTGGATCCGGATCGCGATTCCGGTTAACCGAGCCCCCCATTTGTCTATATATACCCCCCTCCTCCTTAATTTTCGGGCAACCTCTCTCTCTCTTCCTCGTTTTCCACGCAAACCCTAGCCGCCGCCCCACCTCTCTCTCCTGCCGCGCCGCCGGGCCCGCGAAGCCCATCCGGGGCCCGCCCGAGCCCGAGCCGCCGCCGCCGTGGCCCGAGCTCCTGCCCGAGCGCGACCGGGGCCTCCTGCGCTCGCGAGCCCGAGCCGCCTCGAGCCGCCGCCTTCGCCGACGACTGCCTGCTGGGCCCTCGCCGGAGCTAGCGCCGCCGCCCGCCAGCCGGAGTTCCCTCGCGTCGTTCCCCGCAATCCTCGTCGGCCGGTACGCCCCCTCGCCGCTGCCGCCATGCACGTCGCCTCTCCTGCCGCCGCCTCTCCCGCCGCCGTCCGGGGTGGCATCGCCGCCGCTCCTTGCGCCGTCCCGCCGCCGCCTCGGACCCCCCCCCCCCGATCCGGCCGGCCCCGTCGTGGCCCTGTGCCCGCGCCGACGCCGGGCAGCGCTGCCTCTGCTGCTCCTCCCCGCGATCCCGATCTGGATCGGGGACGGGAGCGAGCCAGCGTCGCGCGCCTGGGCCGCCTTGCCGTCCGTGGGCCGCGCCAGCGCCCGAGGCCCAGTCGCCCAGCCTCCTTCGGGCCACCTCCACGCGAGGCCCAGCGCCTCCAGGCCCAAGGTGAGGAGCACCCCGAGCCCCTCTATTTTCCTTGCAGGGCACAGTTTAGTTAAATCGTGCCACGCCTCCGTTTCGGGTCTGGTTGCAAATCGGCCCGTTAGAATGTAGGATTTTCCGAATTTAGTTATCTTTTCAGGATATAGACGTATTTGTATAAACCCCCGCATCTTTTTACCCGTAAGTCGGATCGAGGTGATTTTGATATCGTTTTGGGGTAGCTTCGCGAGTAGAACACGAATATCCGACTTGCATATTTATTTGAGCTAGTTTAACGCGCCAAATGCCTCGTTTTACGTGCTGTTTAACTAGGTTCCGATCCGTAGTTATTTTTCGTGCGTGTCCGGACTGCCCGTATGCCATAGATTTAATGTCCATGTTTTAGGGACCATATTTCTACGTATTTTAGAGCGGTCACTCGTATTTTTCCGTGTAGGGTTTTGTCGGTAGTTTATTTTCCCGTTTAGTGGTATTAACTCGCATTATTGGGTGGCGATATTTTGTGTTACAAACCCCACATTTTATATATGTTTTCGGGGTAGAAAAATCCCATGGATTTTTCTGTGCAATTAGTTTTAGCTTTTGAGGAAGTTAGTTCGCGAGATATTTTGTCGTGTTGCCCTTTTGTTTAACCCGTAGGTTTTATTCCGGGCCTCGTTTGAATTAGTTGTCAACTAGAGAGTTGATCTCGGATGTTTTGTTTAGCCCCTGATATTTTTGGTTGCAATAGAAATGCATGTTTAGGTGTTGTTTGACTGCCCTCAAGTTGCTTGAATAGTGCTGTTTCAGAGGAGCTGAAATATTTCTAAGTCTGGAATCTGTTATTATTTTGTTGCTGTCTTGTCTTGCTTGCATCTTGTGATCTGTAGCTCTTTTGAGGTTGGTCCAATGGAGTTAGTTGTTCCCCTTATGTTTCTCTAGCATGCTGTTAAGTTTCATGCCATTTCGACTCCTGTAGCTATAGGTTTTGCTGCTGTCAATATTGCTTCAGGCTGAAAAGTGCACTTTCAGGAGGTGTTATTTTCACTAAGTCTGAAATAGTGCGTGAGGTGCCATTTTGTGTCTTCTTTTCCTAGTGCTCCGTGCTGCCATGCTAGATGTTGTTAGTTGATTGTAGTTGTGCTTTTTGCCCTCTTCTGTGCCGTGCTTTGCTTGAGCTTATCGGAGTTGTGTAGCCGAAGTTGTGAGACGTAGAAGTTGATATGTGGCTGTTTTGGGCAGATTGTGATGTTTTCTTGTTTTGCTCGTAGTTTTCGAACCGTAGCTCCGATTTGATCGCGTCCTACATGAAACTTGCTTAGAATCTCGTGTAGTTTCATTTGCTCTTGCTGTTTGCATGTTTTGAAGTGCTCGTAGCCGTCGTTGCACACATATCGCATTCATGCCATCATATCTTGTGGTGCTTGTATCTTCTGATCCGTAGCTCCGTTGGAGATGTTCTTTACGTGTAGGTTGCTTGCCTTGACGCGTAGAATCACGTGAACCTATTTGTTTTTCTGTTTAACAACCAATTAAATGCATTAGATCAGATCTGGACAGAATTGTAAATTAACATGTGAGGTCGTTTCAGAGGTGCTATATGTCATTTCCGACCTCATTTAAAATGCCTAGATAGGTAGTTTAATTTCCGCTTCACCTCTTGCATGTTTGACAACATTAATATTGCCGTGTAGATAACCGGGAGTGAACTAAATAATTAACGTGGAGTTTCGTCAATATGCAACTCGTGCATATTGAACTTCACTTAATGTGTAGGGTGATTGTGTGATTTGTCATGCCGTGACTTGCATGTATTCAGTAGCTCATGCATCATATGTGTTGTGCATCGTGTGGTGTATATCGTGTGTTGATTGTGTTTCCGGTTTGCTTCGTCTCGATAGAGTTCCGCAGCGTGCCGGATTGTGAGGACCCGTTCGACTACGTCGGTTCGTCTGCTTCACGGAGGCATTCTTCTTCCAAGCGGGATCTCAGGCAAGATGATCATTTCCCCAGATACCATTACTATCATTGCCATGCTAGCTTTACCGTTGCTACCGTTTATGTCTCGTTGCCTACCACCTGTTAAATATCAGCCTCTCAACAATGCCATGATAACCTTCAACCTGTTCGACCTAGCAAACCACTGATTGGCTGTGTTACCGCTTGCGTATCCATGTGTTAGCATTGCTAGTTGCAGGTGCAGTTGCTCCCATGTGATAACATGGGTTCCTTGTTATATCACCTTATTAAATGCTATCTAATTTAATGCACCTATATACTTGGTAAAAGGTGGAAGGCTCGGCCTTTCTAGCCTGGTGTTTTGTTCCACCTTTGCCCCCTTTTAGTTACCGGCTACCGGTGTTATGTTCCATAAATGAGCGCTCCTAACACGATCGGGGTTGTTATGGGGACCCCCTTGATAATTCGTTTTAGATTAAAGCTGGTCTGGCAAGGCCCAACTTTGGTACTACATTTGCCTAATCACCTAATAAAATTGCATAGGGACTTTCCGGACCCCGAGGATAATTTAATCAACCCCCGGGCCAGTGCTCCTCATGAGTGTTGGTCCCACCTGAGCGATGTTCGGCGCCCCTCTGGTCACCCGGAGGTTTAGCGATCCCGACGTCTAGCTCATCCGCCGTGTCCTGAGAACGAGGTACGCGACTCCTATCGGGATCGTCGACACGTCGGGCGGCCTTGCTGGATTAGTTTTACCTTTGACGAGATATCTTGTGCATCGGGATTCCGGTGATGCTTTGGGTAATCTCAGAGTTGAGGTTTTCCACTAGGGAATCCGACGAGATCGCGAGCTTCGTGATTGAGGATTTCTATGCGGCTTGTGGTAATTTGTGATGGACTAGTTGGAGCACCCCTGCAGGGTTAAATCTTTCGGAAAGCCGTGCCCGCGGTTATGTGGCAACGTGGATACTTTGTTTAACACTGGTTCTAGATAACTTGAAGTTAACTTAATTAAAACATGCCAACTGTGTGCGTAACCGTGACTGTCTCTTTCGTGAGTTCCTTCTCCGATCGAGGACACGGTGGGGTTATGTCTGACGTAGGTAGGTGTTCAGGGTCATTCTTTTGATCATCTGTAGTGACGTCCGTTATGCGTAGATCTTCCCCCCTCTTATTTCTGGTACTCGTGAGTTAGCCACCATATATATGCTTAGCCGCTGCTGCAACCTCACCACTTAACCATACCTCACCCATTAAGCTTTGCTAGTCTTGATACCTTTGGAAATGAGATTGCTGAGTCCCCCCTGTGGCTCACAGATTACTACAACACCAGTTGCAGGTACACGTAAAGGTTACTTGACGCGAGCGCGTTGATTGTTCATTTGGAGTTGCCTCTTCTTCTCTTCTTCATCGATCTAGGAAGGGTTCCAGGCCGGCAGCCTGGGATAGCAAGGATGGACGTCGTTCTTCTTTTGTCGTTTATCTTCGTCCGTAGTCGGACCCTGCTCTTACTCTTGATGATTATGTAATGTACTGATGTGACTCTGATGTAGCTTGTGGCGAGTGTAAGCCAATTCTATATAACTCTTCTTTTCAGTACATGTACTTGTAACGATATCCATTCTTGCGACACGACGAGATGCGCTTCTATCCCTGACGAGGCCCTCGTGCCAAATTGAGGATAGGGTAGCATCTTGGGCGTGACATGATAGGCAGCGAGACATAACGATAGAAACGAAACAACTAGCATGTCAATGATAGTAATGATATTTGGGGAAATGATCATCTTGCCGGAGATCCCGCTTGGAAGAAGAACGGCTCCGTGAAGCAGAAGGACCGACGTAGTTGAACGGATCCTCACATTCTGACACGCTTGCAGAACTCTATCGAGACGAATCAAACCGGAAACAAGAATCAACACACGATATTCACCACATCACATGCACGACATGATGCACACCCTAATATGATACATGTCGAGTTTAAATTATGCAAGGCATGTCATGGCAATTCACAGCAATCAAACACTACACGTTAAGTGATGCTCAATATGCAACGAGTTGCATATTGACGAAACTCTACGTTTAATTATTTAGTTCATTCTCGTTTATTTCCAAGGCAATATTAAATGTTGTTAAACATGGCAAGGGGTGAAGCACAAATTAAACAACCTATCTAGGCATTTTCAATGAGGCCGGAAATGACATATAGCATCTCCGAAACGACCCCACGCGTTAACTTTGTAATCTTTCCAGATCTGTCCTCATAGCATTTTATGTTTGTTAAACGATAAAATAAAGTGGTTCATGTGATTCTACTCATTGTTCTAGTCCATTTATTATTATGGCTCATGTCCAACGGAGCTGCGGTTAAATAACTACAAACTAAACCATTTCTATCATGTCGACACGCAAATCGACACAGACAGCATGCCAAGAAGTTTTAATTATGCATGATAGTTGGAAAATATTATTCTATGCGAAATTCTACATGTTTTACATATATAACTTATCGTGATCCGACGCGTGGTTTAAAAGATAGGCGGGTTTTAACAATCATGCATTTTTCTGAAATTAAAAGTACTCGTTAAATGGGAAAATTCACACACACTAAAAAATCACTACGGGCCGAAACTGCACTGGGCCAAAACCGGGCATGGGCGCAAGATAACATGGCAACGCCTAGGGCATGGATTGGTTGGTTGTGCGCTTACCTGATGGGTCAAGGCCCGCCAAAGCTCGACTAGCACGAAGTGGGCTGTTGGGGAAGATGGGCCAGCGAGCGCCGCGGTCAATGAAGGCAGTGGCATGGGCCTCGAGGTGCGGCCCACCAGCTGACGCTGGGGCGTCCGACGCGGTCGGGTGGAAGGCGACGAAGGTGCCCCGACGGCGGCTTCAGGGCCATGGCGGGGCTCCGGCGAGCATGACAGACGATGGGGCGACGGGTTTTGGGGCGGGACTGCCCGGATCTGATCATGAGGAGGCCTTGGATGGTCGGCGGCTTGCCGAAGGTGGGTCGAGGCGGTGGAAGACGGCGAGGGTTGGTGCGGCAAGGCGCTCTCGCATGCTGCAGGCGGCGGAGGCCGACGGATCTGGGGCGGCCTGCACATGAGAGCTCCAGCTGGTGGGGTTACGGGCGACGGTGGCGCAGGCTTCAGCGACTTGCCATGGGTAGGCCACGGGTCGCACGGGAGGAGCTCGACTCCTGGAAGCGCGCGAGGTTGAGGGCGGCTGTCAGCGCAGGTTTCGGGCCCGGGCGGGCCCGCTCGAGGTGGAAGGCGATCTGGGCATGTGGTGGCGGCTGGTGGCTTGTGGGGCACGGAAAACAAGGAGAAGGGCTAGGGTTTGTCCACAACAGGCATGGGGGATGTTCAAATACGGAAAGGGGCTACGGTTAGGGGATTTTTGCACCGTTTTCGACCACGGATCGCGATCGGATGGCCTCGGCCGCGAGTAGGGCTAGGCTGGGCTAGTGGGCTATGTACAGTGGTGGTGGGCTAAGAAGAGAGGGAAGTTTAAGGCCCAACACGACATTTTAAAACATAAATAAACGTGTGACGATAACCCGATGACGGTGCCGCTACGATCGACCGTTCGGGTATCAAACAAACTCCGATTGCGATCAAATTTGCCAGGCAGCCTACCTACATGAAAATAAGACTGCACACCCAGTTTAAACCCAATCAGAGAATATTTTCCAGACACCTTTAAAACAATATTTTATCGATGGCGCGGGCGCGTGCGTGTGTGGTTGGACTCGAAACGGTCAACGACGAAAACAGAGAGAACCGGCAACTAATAACGGATGCAAGTTTTGAAAAGTGGCGGCAACGGAGTGCCAATGCAATGCTGATGATGTGAATGATGCGATGATGAATGCCACAAACAAATAATCACAGGGCGGCAACGGAATAAAAGAGGAATCTTCTGGGGCGTCGCTCTCGGGTTGTTACACCCTTCTCCGGAGCGCTATGAACAATGTTCGCCGACAAATAGGCGGCGCGCTTCAACTCCAAATTGTCGTTGTTGGTGACACAGGAGGCTTTCAACTTCCCTTTTGAACCCAAGCCGGCCGTGGACAAATTGGGGAAAGGGTTCGAAGATATTGGGAATGAAGCTTGAAAGCTTGGAGCTCAGAGGATTAGGGAAGGCCATGTCGATGTGAGATCTGAGAAGAGTGTGGAGGCTATGGTAGCAGTTTCCTTTTTATAAACCATTGTAAAAGAGCCCTTGTGTCGCGACACATATCTCGCCACTTCCCGATATATCGTGCAATTTTGCGTGCATGGGATAGCCCAAATCGTAAACCATATCCCCTAAAAAGTGGGTCACGATCTCCCTATTGATGGAACATGCCAATGAAATGACTGCCTCAAACCGCAAATCAAGTTTTTGTAACCGGTGAGTGGTTATGACCGGTCGTGACCTTTCGCTAAAAAGTTGTCGGATAGGAGTGTTTTTCACACTTGAACGGTTGGCTTCGAGGCTAAGTCACATAAATTATTTGAAAAAGGGAAGTCATCGGTGACAGAACTATTACCGACCGAGTATAAGTGAGGGGAGGAACTCGCCCCGCAAGCCGAAGACCTTGAATGCAAGGAGCTGTCGGGAATCAAGACTACGGCATTGGAGGCCAGTTCGGGGGCTGCGGAGGGAGTCTGGGACTAAGAGGTCCTTGGGCCGCTGACCTATTTTCATGGGCCGGACTCACGGGCCACCCTACAATTATCATTGAGAACCGAATTACAAGACGACGCCGTATTTAGGACGGATTCTTTCAAAGCCTTGGTGTACGCTCCAAGTCAAGATGATAATATCGACATGTTTACTCTTTGATGGAACCGACATTGTGTAATCCCAGTACCCCTCGTACCTATTTAAACCAGAGGGTTGTAGTCCATATGCCAAATTAAGATCATTATTCCTAGGGTTTAGACCATAACATATGATCTCGAGATAGATCAACTCTCTATTTGATACTCCATCATCAATATAAACAAGAGGAGGACGTATGGTTTTACCTCCATCGAGAGTGCGTGAATCTGGGTAAATATCGTCTCCTTTGTCTCGTCTTACCTATCGATCCAAGATTCACATTTCGGGACCCCCTACCCGAGATTCATTGGTTTTGACACCGATAGGCACGATACATCGCCTAGCACATGTAGCATATCGAATCCGATATTTCTATTCGTCTTAGTACCCGATATCATGAATGTACTGGACATTTTAATTCTTCCAAACTTGTCATTTCCTTGTTCATACCTGCAGTTTTGAAATATATCAACAATTGAAAATTCGTTATATGTGATAGTACCTACCTATATTTGAAGATTTCCATAAAAAAATCTAGAATTTCGCAATTTATTGAATTTTTGAAGTATTTATGAATATATTTTCATTTGTAATCTTGGAACATATATTTATCAAATACAAAATGACTATATCTAGTAGTAGCTACCTGGTATATTATATATGGAAATTGATTAAAATCAGCCGGCTGATTACAACGCGGCATAAGCCTCCTCACACGCGCGTCACGTGTCCCGGTGGGGACCCGCACGCCGCTTCTCCACCCGTTCTTATCCGCACGTGGGGCGCCTCATCCACTCGTCGTTGACCCAACAGCTCCCGTGGCTCCATAATCCATCTCTTTCCTGCAGACGTTGTTCCACTAGCTCCTGCCCCATATCTTTCTCTCATGAGTAAAATCAGAAGGCCCGTGTAAGCCACTCGTCTGCAGTTGTGGCCAGTTCGAAAAGCTATAGCAGCCACCACACCTAGCATGTCCGCCACAGCGGCTGCGTCGTGTCGTTCGTCACGTGCTTCATCGAAGCAACCCCGTCGTCGTCGCAGCGCCAGACGGTGTCGCCGTGTGCGCGTGGCGGTGTTGCAGTGGAGTGCTTTGCCGCCGACTCCAGGTGCTACGATGTAGCACTCGCGCGGCGACCCAAAGCAAGGTGCTGCAAGGAAGCTTTTCATGGAAGCTTCACCGATGGCGGCCGGAGCACCCCGTCGTTTGTCGCAGCCGCATGCGCACGATGGTGATTTGGTGGAGCGGTCATTGGCAGCTCCTGGTGCTGCGATGTAGCGCTTGCGCGACGACCTAGAGAGCTCGATGCTGCAACAATGCGTTACCAGTTGCGTCAAGGGCAGTGATACAACGCTCGCAGCTACAATGAAGCTTCACCGGTGCGGCAATGGCGCTTCACCGGTGAGCCCGGTGCTGCACTGTAACGGGTGCTGCTGCATTGAAGCTTCACCGATGAGCCGGACCTGCACCGCATCGGGTGGTGCTACATTAGAGCTTCACCGACGACTCTATTGAAGCTTCACTGGCACCCTTGAGCTGTGATGCAGCCGGGTAGGCACTAAGTGCACCATCGTGTGCGCGGTCGGCGAAGTGTCTTTGCGTTGTCGGCAAGGGGGACGCGGCTCCTGCTGCGAGCACGAGGCCCTACGTGGCTACGACAATGCGGCTGTTTTCATTGACTCAATCCAACGACTTTGGCAGGATGCATGGAACGGATGATGATCCGACTAATTTTTCACGAAATCAATCTGTTGATCTGTAGTAGCTGCCATTATATATTATGTATTTTTCACGCCAGGTGTCAAAGTCTTGCACGATGGTGCCCTCCTCCCGAAGTCTTGGTAGTTTTGCTCTTGGCGCAGCGACGTTCAATGGCAATGTCCTCTCGGCCGTTGTTCGTTGCCTTTGAGCTGCTTTACCAAGCACTTCGAATCTTTAATTCTGCTTTTCTTTTTTCTCTTTCTATTGCTATCCTTTAATCCTGACCGATTAAAACCGGGCTTTTTTGAGCCTTCGTTCTAAAAACATCATGATTTCACGATGTGATTCACTGAATTTTCATAATTTCAGGTTTCGCGCTGTTTCGCGCCAAAGTGTTTCCCCCCGTGCTTCCGGGCGCCCTTCAGCGCGTTGGGTTCGGTTTGGAACCGTCAGGACAGTTTTTATCCTTACGGGTGAAAAACGGGTTTCTAAAAATGCGAATGGATCTTTTTTTTAACGTCAACGATAAAAAATAGCCTTTGAAGGGCTTGTAGAGGACGCAACTGAAGATGCTCTTGATAGTTTTGCTCGCATTGGCGTAGCGGCGTTCAATGGGCAATGGCAGTGTGTGATGTCGGCCGTAGTTTGTTGCCTTTCAGTTGCACTACTAAGCACTTTGTATCTTTAATTCTGTTTTTCTTTTTTCTCTCTCTATATTGCTATCCTTTAATCCTGACCAATTGAAGACTTTATTATTTTCAAACCTGATTTTTTTAGCCATCCTTCTAAAACATCATGGTTTCACAATGTGATTCACTGAATTTTCATAATTTCAGAAAGCACTGCACGTTTGGATCAAATATTCACTTAAACTTCCGCGTTCGTCCTCCACGTCCACTGTGCGACGCCTCGGACGTCGCCCCGCCCGTCCTAATAGTCGCCCTGCTTGTCCTGGCCGGATTCGACGTCAGCGACGGAAGCTAACTAGTGAGTTCCTGGCTCCTGGATGAATTCGGGACGGGAGCTAGCTAGCTAGCTCGTGGATGGATTCCACGACCGGAGCTAGCTAGCTAGCTCCTGAATGGATTCGGGACGGGAGCTAGCTAGCTAGCTCGTGGATGGATCCGTGGACGAAGGAGCTAGCTAACTAGCTAGCTTGTGGATGGATTCGTGGACCGGCGACACCGTATTTAGCCGTTTCATACGCTCTCCGCCGACTTTTAGGAACAAATTTAATTGACCATGGATACAGGCGAGAGGAAGAAAAAGATGTGGGAAAAAATGTAAGCAAAAATTCGATTTACATTTTAAGTTTAAGGGGTCTGTTCGGCCGTAGCTCATACCGACCCGTAAAAGAGCATCTTCTACGAATATGTTTTTTACGGGTCCATTTTACAGGGTCTGATTTTGCCATCGCTCGCGGCGGCCTGTGAAGCCGATTTTCCACGAAGTGTAAACGTATTTTACATGTCAACGTTATATGGGGTCTGCTAAAGATGCTCTTAATACCGATATCATGAATGTATTGAACATTTTAATTCTTTCAAAGTTGTCATTTCCTTCTTTGTACCCGTAGTTTTGAAATATATCAACAATTGAAAATTCGTTATATCTGGTAGTACCTACCTATATTTGAAGGTTTCCATAAAAATATCTGGAATTTCGCTATTTATTGAATTCGTGAAGTATGTATGAATATATTTTATTTGTAATCTTGGAACATACATTTATTTAGTTATCGAATACAAAATGACTGTATCTAGTAGTAGCTACCTAGTATATTATATATTGCTAAAAAGCAAAGCAGCCAAATCAATAATTGACTCATTTGATCAGCAGTGATGTCATCAGTTGCAAATTAGAATGCCAATAGAAAAACAGGATTGAACTGCCTACCAAGCACGTGCGGACAGGTTTGCTCCGAATTGGTCTTCGTTTGATCTCCAGTCTTTACTATTTTTACGCCAGGTGTCAAAGTGTGCTACCTATAACAATATTTGATTGTAACATCTACTCCTTCTGTTTTAAAATAAATATTTTAATTTTATATTAGTTCTCGTATAAAAAGTTCAAGACATTTATTTTGAAACAAAGTGAATACATATTTGAATTTCGACGTAGCGTGTAGCACCACTTGGACTTGGGAGCATCTCGATCTCTACTCCGCTTCTCAAACTGATTGAGTCAGCAGTTAGCATCGATATCTTCGCCCTCGTAGATGGTACTTCCTTAGTAACTTAACGTAAGACGTTTTTTGACAGTCCTGCACTCAAAAAATCCTTACAAAAAGGGAGTACGGTACCAAAATATTGGAGAGAAGAAGAAGATTGCATCGTAAATAGGGACATGAAGATTGTCTCCTAGCCACCCCACCCGAAGACCCTGTTTGTTTAAAAAAGTTCTACGACTTTTTTTAGTCCCAATTAAAAAGTCTTTAGTCCCTACTTGTTTCTTTTTAAGGACTAAACAGGGACTAGAAGTCATTAAATGACATGTAAAAAGACAATGTTACCTTTAAGTAGTAGAAGTTATTATATGACATGCTAAAAGTAGGGGCACGGTTGGAAAACGTGTCAAAAAAAGTCCCTTCATAGGGACTTCTTCCTTTAGTTCCAGATACCCTCTTTTAGGGCATCTCCAATGATCGTATGATCATTGTTGGTAAATTTGCCACATATATGATTTTGATGACATGACACGTAATAAAAGAAGAGAGAGAATAAAACCGTATTAACTTGAAGCAACGGTTCATGCACAAGCTCCGAGGCAAACATGGTTATTTCTTCAATATTTAATGGACCCACTTAGTTATTTTACATACGGTTAACATACACTCTATTGAAGAGCTTGTATGATGTGCTGTTGGTTGATGATGTGGACACTTATAACAACGATTGAACATACGGATTGTTAGTCCCTAAAAGTTTCTTCTGTTTCTTTCACACGAGACTAAAAGAAACTTTTTGTAATCTCTACAGCAAAAAGTCCCCGTAAAGAAATACCCCCTTCCTCCATCCGTCATTGCCAACGGGTGCGCGTGAGGAGAGCCTCGGATTTCAGGGCAGCTGCGCGTGGCCTGGCCTATGCGACGGGCGTCACCGACGGGTGCAGGTAGACTACTTCCCGGGTCGTGCGTGCGGCGTGAAGATCTGTCCCCTGACAGGTCGGGCAGTTTGCCATGGAGAAGATCTGTCCTCAATCTCGGTCTGCTCTGATTGGTGTTGGATCTGGTCCCTAGTGGCTGCAGTCGCCATCTTTCGAGCGTTGGTTATGCGAATCGGGTGGTTGGGAACTGATCTGAGGGGAATCCCTGACCGGCACGGCGGCCACACCGAAGTCGTCACCTTTGGTTCTCATTCCCTTGCTCGAGGCTTCGGTGGGGGTTACCTTTCCTTCCACCCGGATACAAATGTTTCATGATAAAAAATAGCTTGAGACATTTATATTGATTTTTTCTCTTCAATACAAGCTATCATAAGGGTGCATTATCAAAGAATAAAAAATAAAGACTCTAATACGCATCTCTACTTTCCATTCTAACATTTTCAGTTTTTTACACCGAACCACACATTTTCTCTTCAAGCACCCGCCTCTTGTATAGGATCCTGCTTTCTTATCCGAACCTACTTTTTCTGATATCCGATCCTACATGGCATATGGGGCATCACCCTGAGGCTATGCATTGTACATGCCCTAAGTTGAGGTGAAAGCCTCATGTCCCTTCTTCGGGGCATTGACAACATCTTGATGGCGTGATCCTTCCTGAAGGAGTTGTCCATGGGAGTTGGTGGTGGTTCAATGATGACGTGTGTTGCTTTGATCTCATCTTCGGCAGCAATGCTCGGGTCCAGGTTTGGAGGGTCCCTGCTGCTGGTGTGAGGCGATCGGGGCCCCTTCCCTTGTGCCGGCGATATGCCTTGGGCTTCGGCGATTCCAATCCTCGACTGTCGCATGGTGTTGCCCACATTTCGCCTTCGGTGTGGTTTCAGCGTCTTCGTTTCATAGCTCTCGTCCGGTATTGTGCCTTACTGTTGCCGGCGATGGAGCTTGGGTGGTCCGTTTTCTGTATCATGTGCATTTGCTCTTGGTTTATCACCTTCAGTATCTTGGGCACTTTAATTTGGGTTCTAGGGTGAATTTCTCTGTCAGCTGCTGGTGCGGCATCCATCGAGTCCGGGTGAAAGGTTAGTGTCCCTTTGCGGTGGCGGAGATCATTCGTTGCCCCTATTTTGATCCTTTGGTGGTAGTTCGACGACATAATACATCCATGGTGGTGCCTTCCACTCGAAGTCTTAGAGCATCTCCAGCCGTTCGGCCCCCCAGGGGCTTGAAATAGCGTCGTCTGGGGGTGCGCCGGCAAAAAAATCGGCATGGGGGTGTTGGGGCTCGGGTTCCCAATCGCCCCTTCCTCCCAAAGGTCGCCCCTAACTGGTTTTTTAAAACAAAGTCGGCCTAAATTTGGTCAAAAACGACTCAAATTTGAAGGAAATTCATAGTTTGCACTCATGTTTGTACAAATTGAAATAACAATATAATCTAAAAAGAAATTGAACGCCGCCGCCGCCTTCTACATGCCGAGAAGCTTGTAGAAGTTGGTGTAGTCATCGCCATCGTCGCCGTCGTCGTCCTCCGCTCTGATGCCGTCCTTGGTACACCCCTTTCATGGATCGCCGTGGCGAACGGGGTTGGAAGGCTTGGGCGCTTCCTTGTCGCTGTCGTCGAGGATGACAACGCCGTCCTCCTCGCGGCCGCGACGTCGGGCGGCAATCTCCTCTAGGGCACGACGCTGATGCTCCATCTCCTCCCGGACATAGTCGTCCCACGCCCATTTGAGGGCGGTCTCGTCGTTGGTGTCCATGGCCAGGTGCTCCTTCTTGAATGGGAGGAGTGTCGGCTCCGTCTTCGGCTTGACGAGGCATGAGGAGACGCCGCGCTCGTTGATGACGATGGCACCGCTGCACGTGCGCCACCCTAGCGGCTTCTCCTACGACTCCGGTTTGATGGGGAGGAGCGGCGACCCGGAGGAGCGGGAGCGGGAGCCGGATGAGGAGGAAGACGTCGTCTCCATCCGCCTCGGTGTTCAAGAACTGCCGCGACGGCGGGAGAAGGCGGGTGGCGGCGGGTACTCGTACCGCAGCGAGTTGCCGCCCTCGATGTCCTCGAGGACGGCCTCCAGCGTGTGGTCGGGGACGCCGGGGACGCCCCACCATAAGCGGCGTCCCTCGGAGTTGTAGCTGCCATGGGGTTCGACTCCATTGGTGGCGGCGAGCTGGTCGGCGTGACAGCGTTCGAAGTACGCCGTCCAGAGCGTGTTGTTGTCGGGGGTGTACCTCGGCAGGTTCCGCGAGCCCTCCGGCAGCGATGACCGGATGCGCGAGATCTCCGCACGCCGGTCAACTCCAGAGGGCGGCGATGGCACTGGGACTCTGTCGGCGCTCGGCCTCCAAGAATCCCCGGCACCCGCATGTCCGGTGGCATCAGATAGTCCGCCTCGTAGAGGATGCGGGCCTTAGACTCGGGCAGGTGGCGGCGGCCGAAGCCATTGGCCACCGCTCCGTCGCCGACGTAGCGGTCGGCCATTGGAGAGAGGAAGAGAAGGCATTGGTGACAAAATGGGCAAAAGAGGAGAGGATGTCGGTGGCGAGGGGAGAGGCGAGAGAGGTGTGTGGCCACCTGCTAGAGGAGTGGCTGCATATATAGCCACGGACGGGCGGCATGCAGGCGGCAACGTGTGAACGCGTGGCCGGAGTGGACATGACGTGCGTCGCCGGAACGCACATTGTCGCGCCGCCCGTTAAGAATCAATGAAAGGTTGACCGGCGGCATGACCGTCGCATTGATCCCCGCGGAAAACGAGGCGATGAGGACGACGAATGCGCCTAGCCCCTAACTCGGCGGGTCCACACCCGTTTCGTGCGTTTCGCGCCAAAAGTGTTTCCATCGGTGCTCGCGGGCGCCCTTCAGCGTGCTGGGTTCAATCTGAAACCGTCGGGACCAATTTCAACCCTCATTGACGAAAACATGCTCCTAGGGACGCGAATGGACCGTTTTATTAGCGTTAGCGGCAAAAAAAAACCTTTGAAGCCTGTTAGGGACGCGGTTGAAGATGCTGGTAGTAGGTTTGCTGGTATTTGGGTAGCGGTGTTCAATTGCAATGGCACTATGCGCTGTCGGTCGTAGTTCGTTGCTTTTCAGTTACACTACTAAGCACTTTGTATCTTTAATTCTGCTTTTTCTTTTTTCTCTGTATATATAGATATCCTCCAATCCTTACCGAATTGAAGACTTTATTGTTTTAAAACGAGGTTCTTTTTAAGCCATCGTTCTAACAACATCATGGTTTCACGATGTGATTCACTGAATTTTCATAATTTGAGGAGGCACTGCTCGTTTGGATCAAATATTCTAGCCATTTCAATAGTATAAAAATAAAAAATATTCTAGCCAATTCAATAGTACACAAATGTTTTTTCTTTCAAATATACCAAATATTTGTAAAAATAATCAAGTAGTAAATCTTTGGGTCTTTTGGATGAAATAAAATCAGCGATTCAGTGGATTTCAGCACTTTCGGTACAGTTGTGAAATTTTTCGAGACCTGAATTTTCTTTCCATGGTAAAAATACAGTTAACGTTCTTGCCGTGCCGGTACAACCAACGAACAGCGACATGTCCGGCCGCATGCTATTAGAGATCACCTATGGGACACTGAGAACGCGCCGGAGCGAGTTGCCCTTAAATTTGAGGGATGGACGATCGACCTGCCATTTGCCGCAGCGATGGATGCCGAGGTGCACGTTCTCGTGTTCCCTTGGCCACGGCAGGGACACATCAATCCCATGCTTCAGTTCGCCACCGCCCTCGTCGACGCCGGCGTCCAAGTCACGTTCCTCCACACCGAGCACAACCTCCGCCGTCTTGCCCAGGCGTCTCCGCCGCACCTACGCTTGCTTTCCATCCCCGACGGCCTCCCCGACGACCACCCGCGCGGCTTCTTGGACTTCATGGAGGCCATGTGCACGACGGGAAGCACCGCGTACCATGCCCTGCTCTTGTCGCTTGTCTCTGCCTCTGATGCGCCAGTGACATGCGTTGTCGCCGATGGCACCATGCCGTTCGCCATCGAAATCCCCCAGGAGCTCGGCATTCCCGCGCTCTCCTTCGTCACGCACAGCGCGTGCAGCTACCTGGCGCTCCTGTCTATGCCCAAGCTCGTCGAGCTCGGCGAGACCCCCTTCACTGCGGACGACCTGGTGTCTAGCGTTCCGGGGATGGAGGGCTTCCTCCGGCGACGAGATCTTCCTCGTGGGCTCTACTGCACAGACCAAGGCGACGGAGATCCCTTGGTACTCAAGTTTGCCGAGGTCATCGGTCGTACCAGCAAGGCATGTGCGCTCATCTTCAACACCGCGGCGTCCATGGAGCGGCCAGTGCTCGCCCACCTCGCGTCGGGCACAAGCGACGTCTTCGCTGTAGGCCCTCTGCACGCCAGGTCGAGTTCCGCGGCCAGCGCAAGCCTGTGGCGGGAGGACGATGGGTGCATGGCGTGGCTGGACGGCCACGAGGACCGGTCCGTCGTGTACGTGAGCATGGGGAGCCTCGCCGTGATCACGCACGAACAGTTCACGGAGTTCCTCTCCGGCCTGGCAGCCACCGGGTACGCCTTCCTCTGGGTGCTCCGGCCGGGCATGGTCCAGTTGGCCAGCTCCGCGCTCCTCCGAGAAGCCGTCGGGGCAGCCGAAGGCGGCAAGGGGCGCGTCGTCGAGTGGGCTCCTCAGAGGGACGTGTTGCGGCACCGGGCGGTGGGCTGCTTCCTAACACACGCCGGATGGAACTCGACGCTGGAGTGCGCTGTCGAGGGCATGCCGATGGTGTGCTGGCCCTTCTTCGTCGACCAACAGACCAACAGCCGCTTCGTGGGCGCCGTGTGGAAGACGGGGCTGGACATGAAGGACGTCTGCGAGAGAGGCGTCGTGGAGAGGACGGTGAGGGAGGTCATGGCATCCGACGAGATCAAGGCAGCGGCCCAAGCCATGGCGCAGCAGTTGAAGCACGATGTTGCGGAGGCGGGGTCATCGTCGTCGGAGTTGGAGCGTCTCGTCCGCTTCATAAGGGAGCTCAGCATCAGGCCACCAAGCGCAGAATTAATGGAAACTAGAGCACAGGCTGCAGTGACAGTGAGTGGTCTGTAATTTACATCTTACTATCAATTTACCAGACACCTGGTCCTGTAAAACACTCGCATTGTTTAGTGGGATCTCGAAATCTTGAGTTATGTAGACCGATCATGTTTATTGTTAAGCAAAATGGATTTGCACCTGCACGTCGTACCGTCTAAGCAGATGCTTCATCCAAGAGGAATTTGGCATCCATTCTTCCTCAGGCCAACTTCAACATACGATCCTAAATCGTCTGGCTGTATCCGTTTAAGCAGATGCTTCATCCAAGAGTAAATGGACACAAACCATGGCCCAACACGCGGAGCAAACGGATAAATGTTTGATTTTCGATCCGTTTTCGATCCATTTTCGGTTCAAGTTTGGGCCGCGTTTGCGGTCAAACGGACAGCGCGCGGACGGGCGCAGCGCTTGCTCTTGTCCTTTCCTCGCCCGTTCGTCGGGGACACAACCCTGTTTCTTCCTCCCTTTCCTCGCCCCGCCCTCCGCCCCTCGTCGTCGCCGCCGCCACGCACGTCATCCACCTTGCTTTGCCCGTCGGTGAAACAACCCTTTTTTTCCTTTCATGTCGTCGTTTCGTCCTCTGCTCGCGGTCGTCCACCTTGCTGCCTGCGAAGGGGCTCAACGTGCCCTTTCCGGTCACATGTCCATCACGACCGCAAGGTGTACGATGCTTTGCTCGCAAGATACCATGGATAACGGAGATGAGTATTTCTTTCACAACTTCATTTGTTCATCGGATGATTCGTCCTCGAACGATGAGGACATAGTGGTGGCAGCATTGGTCGTCCATGACCACATCAATAGGATGCGGCCTCGGTTTAGGGGATCAATCCCCAACCATGCTCCGGCCTTGAACCGCAATAGGGAGAAAGGGCATGACCTCCTCTATTCCGATTACTTTGGGAGAACCACACTCTATAAACCACATCAATTTCCTCGCCGCTTCCGAATGAGGAGGTATGTGTACGGTCATATTTGGGAGGGATTGGTTGCATATGACTCATAGTTGAGTGCAAAGAGGATGCCCTTGGCAAGCTTGGCTTCTCTTCTTACCAGAAACGCACTACGCCTATTCGCATGCTTGCATATAGAATTCCTAGTGATCTTGTGGATGAGTATATTTGTATGAGTGAGTCCACGCGTCTCCAATCAATGCACAATTTCTGCAATGTCGTGGTGGCTATGTTTGGCCCTGGATACCTGAGAGAGCCAAATGCCGCTGATACAGAGAGGTTGTTGACGATCAATGTCAGGAGGGGCTTTCAGGGCATGCTTGCTAGTATCAATTGTATGCACTGGAAGTGAAAGAATTGTTCATTTGCTTGGTAGGGGCAGTACAAGGGGCATGTGAAAGATGTCACTGTCATACTTGAAGCTCTGGCTTCACAAGATTTGTGGATATGGCATTCTTTCTTCGGCATAGCTGGTTCTCACAGTGATATTAATTAACGTTCTTCTGCATTCTCCAACGTTTACAAGGCTTGCAGAAGGCCACTCCTCGGAGGTCAGCTTTGAGAACAATGGCCATCATTACAAAAAGGGATATTACCTAGAGCTGATGGTATCTATCCGACTGGTCCACTCTTGTGAAGACCATACCCGATCCGCTACACTCCGATAACAATACCAGACTCCGATAACAATACCAGACTCTATACAATATTAAAGGTCACAAGGTTGATACTATCGCCACAGTTATAGAATTCTCTCCACCAAATGTGACGTTCAAAAGAGATTTCATTGGCACCAGACTTGAATCGTGGAACATTCTATTACAAAGACTGTCCACCATACAACTGTCACAAGGAGCCGATAAATTTCGTTGGAACCTACACTTGAGTGGTAAACTCATGGTGGACTCTATGTATAGAGCTTTGATACATTTAGATGTGCGAGTTGATAATAATAAAAAGTTTTGAAAGATGAAGATACCATTTAGGAATAAAATCTTTGCATGGTATCTTCATGAAAGGATCATTCTTATCAAAGATAATTTTATTAAGAGAAATTGGCAAGGAAGTACGCAGTGTGTTTTTTGTCATCACGACGAAACAATAAAACACTTGTTTTTCTGATGCAAATTAGCTCGTTCTATATGGTCACTCATCCAAGTAGTTTCTAGCTTGTATCATCAATGTAGTGTTGCTAATATATTTGGCAACTGGTTACATGTAATTGATCACAAGTGTAAAATTCTTCTCACGATGGGAGCGCTTGCCGTTATTGGTCGCTTTGGCTGTGTAGAAATGATAAGGTTTTTAACGATAAAAACACTTCTCTTATGCAGGTTATCTACATATGTACAGGTACGCTCTGTTTATGATCGTCTCTACAACGGGTGAAGAATCGAGACATGTTTACGGAGATGTGTACACGATTGGAAAACACGGCAAGGGATACTTTTAACTGATATGGATGGCACCATGATCTTCGGATTGATCCTCCCATGGATTAGGCGTCATTAAGTATTCTACTTGTATTTCATCTTTTTATTTCTGAGCTCAGATTTATTTATGGATTTGGTTTGATTGTGTGCGTCTTAGTTATGCATAGGCCGGATGTAATACTTAAACCTTTTAAGTAGTAAAGCATCCCTTATCAAGAAAATACCAGAAATAAAATACTTCTTTAGCAAAACTGATAAAATATGGCCCCGAACTTAACCCGCCTGTTCAACCCGCAGAAATCATGGCAAAACAGAATTGGAAACAGGTGACATGCTTTCCTTCAAGTTGCATTCCTAAGGAAGGGATTATGTGATAACTTTTGAATCACTATAGAAGTAAACATGCAAAATCGATGGAGTGCTGTCTTTTCGACGAAGGAAATATATCAATAATATGGACATATCAACTACACCTAGCCTATGCAATAACAGAATATTATAAATATACTACGGAAGCACAAAAGCAAAAGATAAAAAAAAAGATAAAAATTAAGGCCGCACATTGGTTTATCATCCTAAAAAATAAGACTCTATATTCCATTTGTGTTGCCGGCCTCACTTGTCGATGCTACTACTACGAGTCACGAATCACCGACGTTACGCAGACCTCAACGGCCATGGCATTCTCCTTTCTTGTCTCCATCACGGAAATCGAATACAGACGTGTCTCATAATGTCAACAGATGTCGAGCTTCACGTCACACTTACCTGAAGCCACTCTGGCTGAAACAGGGGCGCACACGACCGAATCCCATCCGATCCAGCAATCTAGATGCGTCAAGCATCCAATGAAGATCTCCAGCAGAGCATTCCGAAACTCGTCAATAGCCAGATCCATGAGGGTCGGCAACCGAAGAACCCAACGACCGGCCGCCATCTGGATCTGGTTAATCACCGCTGAAAGAGCCACGGGAGCCGAACCCCACCGCCATCGTCGGTCGCGCGGGCGAGCCCAGCAACGCCGACCAGCAGCGGCAAAGGAAGGGCGCACCGGGACACTGCTGGAAGAAGCGGATCTAGCCGTCGCCCATGAAGTGATGGCTCTAGAAATGCAACGAAGATGGTTGCATGTTGCCGCCACTGATGTGACATGCCTCCGATCGCCTCCATCATTCCAACACGCGTTGTCGTCGGCGTAGCCACAACTCATAGAGCGGTGTGGAATCACCGGGAGCCTGTTGCGCCATGCATGAAGGAGGCCGCCGCGACCCAAATCAGGCAGCAGCAGGCCGAGAGCTGACGACCCGGTCTCCACACCCACCAGCCTATGCGAGATCTAGACGCGATGGCCACCTATGCTCGCGAGAAGAAGGCCCTGCCACCACTGCCAGGCTTTGCCCGTCGACATGCGCCGACGGCGGCCAGGAAGGGATGAAGAGGTGAGGTTGGTGGCGGCAACTACGACGGCGTGGGGATCCACCTGAGTCGCCTCTTGGAAGATGACGCGAGGTCCTCTTCCTGTTTGGTCAAAACCCATCCTCTAAAAATGGAAGAGTTTTTTACTTTCGGGCCTCTACACTAACTAATGATGCATACACCTATTTTAATATAAGTATTAAGATAGACATGGTTTTCATAATTTTTTGAATTAGTATCATGATATTTCTTGATGAATGGTTTCATCACACATCAAACTTTATCTTTAATAAAGGAGAAAAGACCTTTGTGCATTACTTCTCTATTTTAGAAAAAGAACTGGAGTCACTAGATTACATAACTGTATGCTCAACCTCTCTCCACAACCGCACGTCCCATAATAAATAGAGTGCCTGCTACGAGGTCTTTATTTTCAAGGGCCTGCTACGAGGTCTTCCTAGAAGGAAGTAAACTTTTCTCCGGATGATTATCTCAACTGATACCGTGTCAGAATGCCCGATTCAGTTAAATGTATTCAGCAGCCAGTGTACCGATTCTGCGGCTTATGAAGATTCTACGGTCCACAGCAATAACAAGGAACGGACGGCCAGGATTAGTCCTGAAGTTACTGTTTCAATCCTATTCTCAGCTAGTTACTAGCTATGTTCTTGCAACCCCCTATATATGAATATTAAATACATAAAAATATCTAGAAATCTGAAGAAAAAAAGAACACAGAATTTTGAGATATTAAACCTGGGTGTCCACTCTACTCCCGTGCTTGCGTCAAGAAATGACGTGTATGGTATTCGTGGCGAAGAAAATAAAGTTCAACCTATGATCCAAACAAATATGGGCATAAATTTTTAAAAAACTGTCAATCTAAAAAGTGTGTGAAAATTTTAATATGTTAACAAAATTTCAAAATCCTCACTGATATAGAAAATGTTAATGAATTTTAAAGTGGGGTGATGCGCATCGGCTGTCGGATTTTTAAAAAGATTTGTCGCCTCAGCAACCGTTAGATCTAGTGACATCCAACGGGTCCTCACCATGCAATAGAGGTGGTGTGGCAGAACCCTTTGCAACAAAGCTCACATTGTATATATTTTTTGCAATCTAGGTGACATTGTAGATTACTTTTTCGCCTTCACTTTTTACAACAATTTCTGCAATGGGAGCATTGTTACGCTCAATCTTCTGGAACAAAAGCCTTGTTGCATTCGGTGCAACAAGAGCCTTGTTGGTGATCATTTATTGACTGTTTTCCCCTCATATCACCGATGGATGTGCGGGGCTGCACATTCATGAGAGGGAGAGAGATCGAAAGGAACGGCTAGAGATAGTGGTGGGTGGACCCGAGACACGCGTTGCTGCACGTAGGAGGCGGATGCTCACATTTGATCCGTCAAATGAAATGAAGTGGTTCTGATTTTGAAATATGAAAAATGAAAACAAGAAAGTGAACCATAAGGAAAACAACGGTGATATGAAAAATGAAAACAAGAAAGTGAACCATAAGGAAAATGAAAAAATCTAGAAGCTTCCTAAAAATGGTGAAAGGGGAATAAAAAATATAAAAATGATCCAGGAGCTCACGAGAATGGGCCGACCTATTTATGCTCGTTTTAGAAAAGAAAACTATTTTGGAGTTGGGAGGGGAGATTTCATCCACATTGGGGCGGCTATGGGACCTCTTATGGGGCGCCTTAGGCACTCGTTGAGTCAATGTTGACTTGATAAAAACTAAAAAAAAAAGCAAAATAAAATAAAATATGGAATAAAAAATGTTTAGGATTTTTGTAAAAACGTTCACAAACTTCAAAAAAGTTCACAATTTTTTTAAAAAAACATTGATTTTGAGAAAAGGTCATTGAACACAAACTTAACCAACCAAGTTGCATTCGATCTCTCTCAGTTGCAACTGGGTCGGGGGTGGCGTGTCAAGGCCAGTGACTTGAAACTCAACCAACCCAGCTGCATGTCCACCCTTGACAAGCAAGTCTCCTGTACATGTTCAACCTTTATTCCAATCTCAACCGACCTAGTTGCATGTCTAGCCCTGACACGCAACTCCCTCCAACCCAATTACAGTCCACCCTTGACCCGCAACTCAACAAACCAGTTGCATTCTCACCTTGACATGCAACTCGCCCTGGCGATCAAGGTACATGCATAGTTTAAAACATCGGGCTAGTGGTCGGAACGGCGAAAACTAGAACTGGCGGCCTCAATGATTTTTTAAAATTAATAAGACAGTTCCGTAATTGGACCGGAGAAAACTGATCAAACCAGACGATTTTTTGGGAAACTTGTGAATAATCCGGGCCTTTGAGCCGAAAAAGACGTGATTAACGCAAGATTTGAAAGAAGTGGAAAAGCAGGACGCGTGGTGTAGGAATCGCGTCTTCACAGCCCAATAACCAACTGGGTCATGCTACTTTGTTGTCTATCCTAAGAAAGTAATTTTATTTACCCATTGTTTAACACTATATTATCATATATAAATATTACTAAGCATATATTATGTTATGTAAAAATGGGACAATGAATCGATGAACCGACAGTCCAACCGGTAAAAATGTGAACCGACGGGCTTATAGGTTCGATCTCCGATTTGGTTTTTTTAAACTAGGGGTGCATGTTAACCCTTGACCCAAAAATCAACAGACCTAGTTGGACACACAAATTTGATCATTTGAACTTTTTCCTTATTAATTTTCTCTCCACCACCGCAAGTATTAAAATGTTCATCGCATTCAAAAATCATCACGTGTTTATAAAATGTTCAATGTGTATTTTATAAAATAATATTCACTTCATTCATAAAAAACATTAATTTTTAAATTTAATCATGTATTTTGCAAAAAATTATTCATCTATGTTAAAAACCTATTTATTTCTAACAAATCACTAAAATTATTCAAATTTGTAATTTAAAAACATGAATATTTCTTAAAATCTTGAACATATTCTATATTCGTGAAGATATTTTTAATTCAGAACATTTTATGGTTTCTCAAATACTTTTCAAATTCATGAAAATTGTATATATCCTGAATAGTTTTTCATGTTCGTGCCCGTTTAATTTGTGTATACTTTCTAAATTCATGAATGTTATTTCAATTGACAAACTTTTCTAAAAAGTCCGCAAACTTTTTCAAGGTCTTGAATATTTTTTCCAAAATATATTTTAAAAATTCATGAAACATTCTAAATTTGTGAAGAAAACTTTCCGAAACTCACAAACATTTCCTTTTACAAGATGTCATTTTACCGCAAATAAACTATTGCCTTCTAAAAGGGAAAAGTCGTTTTGCATTACATGTCCATCCGCAAAGTCACACTCACAGCTTTGTAGCTCCCTCTTGTCCATTTGGATGACGAGAAGCAAGTAACAGTGATGTATCTTTTTGAGTATGTTTTTTTTTTGTTCTTTGCAGCACCAACAACAACATGCACCTAGGCCGTGATGATTCAGTGGGTTTTCGGTGGAAGAGGTTTTAGTGGAGTGTATAGGGAAACGCATGGAAAAATACAAAGATAAAACAGCAAACAACAGGCAGAGACAACCAAAGGGGGTACAATGCGGATATTAATGGCAACTCAGATGTGAAATAATTATATGACTGAAATATACAGCTAATGTCGGATTCTTAGACATGGAAAACCAAACATTTTTTACAAATTATATTTATTGATGATGGCAAGTTCTGGTTGACGAACATGGCAAATCCATCTTCATTCTTCTTTTGCCACGAAATTGCCTTGCCCGCCTACTAATGTTGTCATCCTCACCAAGGCTTTCCATAAAAAAAATTTAGCATTTCCATAATTATATAACATCTAGATGAGCCTTAGACAGACCCTATTTTCAATTCTTTCCCTAATAATAAAGGAGCTATGGCTTCTGCCGTACGTCATAATATTTATTCCTGAAGTTGCTAATAATTACCCACCATGCCACCCGCAAGTGAGAAAAACGGTTCGTTTGTTCACACCGGCTGTTTGGGTTGGTTAAGAGGAGGCAATCCTGAAGATTATCACTACTACAAAGGTGTCCTGCTGGTTGGACTCTTGCGCCTCTAGCGTGGCAGCCTGGGTTTGAATCCCATCCATGTTTTTTTATTTTGCCCTCTTTTCTCTTCGATTTTTTATTTCTGTCCTCTTTTCTCTTTGATTTTTTGATGGGTGTAGGAGCAGATTCAAAATGTTTTAGCTTTTTTATTTTTGCCCTCTTTTCTCTTTGATTTTTTGATGGGTGTAGGAGCAGATTCAAAATGTTTTTCGAAATATTCATATCATTTAAACCAGGAATTCAAATCTAACATATTTTTATAATTATGTTTTGGTTGCAACCTTAATTAATATTTTAATACCTTCTTTATATGTGGTATTTTGAAAATGTCTATTGTTTATGTTTCATACTCATTTAAATGCAGTAAATATGATTATTTGATGCTCTCATAATAGCAATTATTGGCATTATATGGGATGTTCATTCCTATCGGATACTATACCTTCTTTATATGTTATATATGAAATTTGATTAAAAATGTATAGAATCTAAATAGGATGTTTATTTTTAACTGTTGAATACTTCTTAAATATTATTTTTGATGCAAACTTAATTTGTAGTGTACGGTCTTTTTTTTCTCTATTCCCGACGACGATACGAATTGCAATAAACATCCATTAAATTAAAACCAAATTGAGAGGAAAGAAAACATCGTTAACCACACATGCACATCTTTGAAAAACGTCGTGGGGAGAAACAACATATTTCTCATCTTATTTCGAGTGACTGTATATTCATACGCGTTTTCGTTGTGTGAACACTAAGTCCATCGTCGGCTAGACAAATGTGATGCCATGTGAAAATATATTACGTTCAGAGCGTGTGTTATTTTCTTTTCCGCTGCAACGCACGGGCTCTTTTGCTAGTAAAATTTAAGTTATCTCATACATTTTAGTTTAGCTTCACCCTGCTTGAAGTTCAGAAATTTAGATTAGCCTTACTCATTCCAAATTTGAAGCAGGGCTCAAAAGCATACCCGCGCGCCCGCTAACTGCTGGGAAGAACAGAATTTAGGAAATGGACTCTACTACTCTAGAACTCGGAAGATATATAGAACAACCAACGCCGAGAACCAGCAAGTCGGGCGATACATCTTCACAAGTTAGCCATAGGCGAATCCATCTGAACCACGCGCCAGCGTCGCAGCCTTCTGCAGTAGATGTACGTCATTCGCAAAGAAAATCACATACTCCGTACGTACGTTACAGAGCCATTCGACTTCGATCAAAACACGGAAGTTCGTAGGTGTAGCAGTTTTGCGTGCACACAGCATATACAGCTACATATACATCCATGCATCTTGAAAACCAACAGGCACACGATTAATTAACAGGGACGTACGTTCACCTATATCTCATCTCTAATAATAAAACACGCAGTGTTTCTGTCGTAAGTCCTTGGCTATTTTGTAAAAAAGTCAATGTGTTTCATGGTATTCAACCCGAAGTCCTCTGACAAGTCAACCGACGAATCGTTATGGGCAAGAGAAAAGAAAAAAAAAAAGACCTTGCCTTGCATCTCCACCTCCGGTGCATCTCCACCACCGGCCCCCGCCGCAGTCCCCATCCCCCGCCATGCGCTGCCGCAGACGGCGCATGCCGCGTGCTGCTGCGCGCCTCCCCCGCCCGCTGCAGCCGGCACCCGTCGCGGCCCCGCCAACGCCCCTCCGTCGTGCGCCTTCCCCACCCTTGCAGATCGAGCGGTGGTTGACGCGCTGAGGGAGACGGAGGCGGCGGCGCAGCGGAAGCGGAAGCGGAGCGGCACGGGGCTGCAGCTGCTGGACATCACGGGGAGGGGAGAGAAAGACATCCGCCGCGTGCGCGGCAATCCCCGAAACACGAACACCAATGCCAGTGTCGGCGTTGCCGCGTGGCGTCCAGGCGGTGCTGGTGACCTCCGGCCAGCTCCGCAACCTCGACCCGCAGCTCCAGGCGCCGCCACTCCTCCTCGCCAACACCCTCATCGCCGCCTTCTCCCGCGCCGCCCTTGCGCGCCTCGCCATCCCGCTCCTCCGCCACATCCTGGTAGCTGTCAAGCTCCGACAATAGTTGACTGCTTGTCTGTGCAGTAAGATGATGATCCCAATCTTTCAATGAATCAGATTTTTGTAGGATTCAAATCCTTTGGGAATCTTCCGAATGATTTGCCTTTGATCCAAAGAATTGGTGGCACTAGCACCTAAATTCCTATGGAATGGATCCCTATGCCTCAGTTTCATAAAAATTTAAACATCCACTCCAACTTCTTTTCATCAAGACCTATTAATCGCAGAGGATGGGGGCACCTTTTCTGTGTTCCATCCAAACAACTACGGAATACTTTAGTAGTGATCTTATAATTGTTTACAGAGGGAGTATTTGCGTAGTTTTTCTATATTTTGCAATCCTCGTTTTGCGCTGTCGACCAGTTAGATTAGTAGTGATCTTATAATTGTTTACAGAGGGAATATTTGTGTAGTTTTTCTATATTTTGCAATACTCTGTTTTGCGCTGTCGACGAGTTAGATTCCGGTGTTATTCCTGTTTCACAATTCTGTGATCCAGCCATACAATAGGATTTTAGACGTGCAGAGCAAAAGAACCTCCTTCCTACTGGAAGGCCCTGGGTAATCTTATATTTTGCCAGTAAAGGCAGCTGAATTTCTGGATCACACTACCTGATCATCCTAAGGATGATACCTTCAGATGGTACGAATAGCAAGGATGAAGTTCCTTTTGATGGCTCGAATAGCAAGGATCAACTTCCTCCGGATGACATGCACCATTGAAAATGAAAAAAAAACAGTCAGCAGTTTGTCCTGAAATGGACGACATTAGATTCTTGCAATGCCATCACATGATTCGAATGTACATACATCATGCGCTGCAACTTCCCCTAACAACCATACTGCCTGCATACACCAACACATGCCCTAGCTTCACACACGGCGATGTTCCAGCATTCTACCGCTGTCGCATTGCAGACCGCAGACAGCAGACCTCTCAGTTTCAATGCCTTTTTTTCACTCCTCCACTTCCTCCCAAGGCAGTTCATCCTTGCTACTCAGCCATCCGAAGGAAGTTCATTCGAGCCATCGAATCTGAAGTTAGTTCATCCGCGGTCTTGACACTGCCCGTTTATGACAAATCGCCTCTGGCGAACATCACCTGGGCCTTCCTTTGATGCTTTCTGCTCATGCAGTGATTCTCAAATTGAGCCTTAAGAGTTACATTTGGCCTGGCATGTAGCGCAATCCCATTCTGAGGATGGTATTTGGTCCCTGGCAATCTCTGGTGGAATGTTTATATCTTGGTTAGGTTTTTCAAAAAGGGCCCGATCATCCATCAGCTGGGGACTCTCGTCTCCGAGTCTAGGGTAGCTCTCCCCATGGGATAGGCCCAGCAACGAGCCGGCCCGGCTTACCAGTCGTGGCCCAGTACCTCTCTCAGCCCAGCAGCCTGCCTGCTCCACCTCGCCAGCACCTGGGCCAGGCCCACGAGGTGAGCCCCTGCAAGCCCTAACCCCGCTCAGGCGCAGCTTAGTTATGTATCGCGTTTGCCTCTGTTTAGGCCTAGCAGATTCGCCCTATATTTATGTTGTTTTTAATGGTAGTTTATTTCACCTGTCTAAGCCTATATTTATTTTTTTACATCCGGTGCAATGCACAGTTCCTTTTGCTAGTTAGAGGTACAAGAGTCGATCTCATCATGCATTGTGTTACTAGCTAACAGGCGAACGAACTATCGACTTTTGGATTACACGATTAGTAGCTAGGCTGTTCTCGGGCGGGCAGTCTATACATTATTAGAGTTGCTACGAACGCATTGGTCAACACTACTAGTGACCAGGAGCAGCCTGGCTAACACAGGAGCTAGACGCAGCACGACGACACTAGCTACTTGGCGGCCTCTCCATGGTGGAGGCCCGCGAAGTAGCCCTGGGGGTTTGCCTCGAAGCCGGAGCGGGCGATGTAGCCGTCGGCGCCGGGGGCCCTCATCATGC
The DNA here is from genome assembly GCF_904849725.1 of Hordeum vulgare subsp. vulgare. NCBI lineage: Eukaryota > Viridiplantae > Streptophyta > Magnoliopsida > Poales > Poaceae > Hordeum > Hordeum vulgare. The sequence goes on along the minus strand of NC_058524.1, from coordinate 562,111,360 downwards.
CGTCTCCCCCGCCGCCGGCCGACTTACCCATCCCACCGTGCCCGCCTCCGCCGCCGGACTTGGCAGATGCTCCACCGGTCCCACCACCTTTCCCGCCGCCTCCTCCCCCGCCACCGCTCCTCGCCCCTCCACCTCCCCCTCCGCCCTTGCCACCGCTGCCCCCGCCTCCGCCCTTCCCGCCACCTCCTCCTCCTCCCTTCCCACCGCCACCACCTCCGCCACCTTTACCACCCATAGCTAAGCGCCTAATTAAGCTGGCTCCCGCCTCGATCAGTCTCAGGAGATGAAGTAGCTGCTCCTCTTGCGTGAATGAATATATGCTGCGTGGTGCAGTGCTCTTTTATAGTGGAAACGTCGATGTTTACCGTGGACGTGGGAGGCGGCGGGCAAACAGTGAAACCGCATGCACGGCGACGCATGGCGGGACACGTTCGTTCGAGCGCTGCATGCCCGTCCGTGGAGAGATATGCCTGACTTCCACTGACTCCGGCCAGCCAAGCTCCGGAGAGCTCACCTAGAAATCTGTGAGTATGCATATCCGTGTGATCTTTAGCTCGGCTTTACGTTATACTCGTTTTTTTTTTTTTGAGAGAGAGAGGAAGCTCGACTTTAAGTTAACCGTTGCTCTCTTGTCAAGAAATCCCAGCGCGGTCCAGAATGCCGCTACGTGAGCCTTTCTCGTTGCCCAGCCCGCTCGCAAAAGGCAAACGTTTCTCGCTGGTGCGCCGGCAGAACCTAATTTGTCATGCAACCTTTTTCGTCTAAATTTATTACAGTCAGCGTTCATATTTACTATAATCATTTTTTATTTGCTATTTTGTCCAGCAAAAATGATGTATATACGTTTGGTTGCAACTTCATCTCGTCGGATTTTTCGTTACAATTGGTGTTTTTTACTTTTGCTACAACCGTGTTAATTTTTGCTATAACCAGCATCATTTTTTGCTGCAACCGTTCAGTAAAAATTAAATTGCATCCACGTTCGTGAGAGTTGCAACCCGAGTTCATCGAATTGCTTTGCTACAACCCTTTTTTTGTTTTGTTACCACGCATCATCAACGTCGTTTTTTTTCTACGATCATGTTGATATTTTTCTACTACAACCATATTCTTGTTGCAACCATATAAAAATTTACCACATCATAGTTAAAATTTGCTGCATTGAAAAATATTTATTACATGCATAGATCTAACGATGTAGGCGCGCGACGGCTGACGGAACGGACGGCCCGCGCGCGGCGGACCGAAATATTCGGCCAACGCGCCGGCGCAAAGCACTGCCCCTCGCAAAAGGTGCGGCTGGGAACGCCCAATCCAACTACTGCAGTCTTATTTGAGTGGGAATACTTGTTCAATTTTTTTTTTGATTGGCAGTATGCCGGGGCTGTGACTACTGCGGCACACTGTTTTTTCTCCCAAATCCAAAAAATATATCTTACTAATTTATACTTCTTCCTTTTCAAAATAAATGTCTTAATTTTATATTAATTTTAATATAAAGTTATGCTAAGATTAATACATTTATTTTGGGATGAAGGAAGTATATAATTATTTAGAAGTACAAAGAGCAAAACAAAGTACTTCTAAAAAATATTCCTGCTATTCATGTGCTTCTAAAATCACACATGTATCTTTTTAAAGTATTCATATATTATTTCAGGATGTTAATTTTTTTAAAGCATTCATGTATTTAAAAAACATTTATGCACTTAAAAAATTATATTTTTTTGTCTTTGAGAAAATTTGCATAATTAATAAAGGTATTTCACAGTTCATTAATATATGTTCATGTACTTTAAGTCTTCGGTACATTTCTTAAAAGTTAATGTAATTAGAAGTGGTCATTTATTAAAATTATCTCCTGTAATTTAAAAATGTTCAGCCATTTTTAGAAAATGTTCATGTAATTTCTGAAAAAAATGTTCAATGCATTTTAGAAAGATGTTCATATAATTAGAAAATGGTAGTCAAGCCATGGACAACTTCGTTGATGTACATGTTGAAAGAAGAAACCCCACTATCTCTGAGACGAAACTACGTTTCCTGAAGTTCTACATACCAAATTCAATTTATTAAACAAGGATATGCTGTAAGAATGAAAGAGTCCGTTTATCATAGTCAAGATGCTCACTCTACCACAAAGGAGGAACTGGCAAAATATATATGGTAATATATTAAAACAAATGTTCATGTAATGTAAAAAATATTCAATGCATTTTACATAAAATACGCATGTAATAAAAAAAAGTGTATGGTTTATTTTTTTAAACCTCATGTAATTACAGAATTGTTCGAAACACCTTTCTAAAATGTTTGTGTAGTTCAAAGTAGTGTTTGACGCATTTTAAAGTGTCGATCTGACAAAAAGTGTTCAATGCATTTTAAAAAAATAATGCACATAAAAAAGTGTTTGATGCACATTTACAAATGCCCATGTGAGTTTAAAAAATTACATGCATTTAAACATAATGTTCATGTAACGTTAAAGAAGTAATTTTATAATTGATTGTTTGTTGTTAAAATGACATTTAGATACTCTATAGAAAAATGAATAGGAATGAAAAGGGAAAAAAAATGTTCTATTCATTTTTAAATGTAATTTAAAATAGAATAAGAAAGAAACAAAAGCAAAAAAATAACAACAAAAAAGGAAAAAACACACAGAAAAAGTCACTAAAACTGAAGTACCACATGAAAACCGGATTAAACACTCGAAACGCACGGAAACTAGATAAGACAACAATGCAAAAAAACCAGATAAAAAACCACTCCCTGTCACTCCCAATCTAGAAGCCTCACCAATGCTGGAACGGTTGTAGACTATATTTCCAAATAAGTGAAATAAAGTATATGTTTTTTTCTGTTAGTGCACTAAAATTAAACCCATTGAAAGAGTGTCATCCGTCTGGTCACGCCGATCTACGCCACCCTTCCGTCCAGCCACATCGCGTGCCATTAATATCGGTTGTTGCGCTTCTAGGCGGGCATAAATGTGTGGCACGTTCGTTGAAGTGATAGCACAAAAGATGGTTTTTGGCGGGACCTAGGTGTCGAATGCTTACGTGGAAGTAGTATGTATGCTCGCAAAGTCTCATCCCTCGGTTGCTTCCCGTTTGCAGGAAAACGGACATTCGGACTAGTCCATGCAAGGATGGGGTACCAATTTGGGTGGCAAAATGAGTCCGGGCTGCTCGGTTCGGACTGACGCGGACGCTTTGTAGGTCAGCATTGGAGATGCTCGTACGTGAGAAAGAATGGGTGATAGAGGCGAAGTTGTACCTGTCTTTCAACGAGATGGTGACTATCGTTTTTGATGGAGTAGACTTTGACGATCCGACTACGGAAGTGTGAAGACGTCGCGCCCAAGCAATCGCTAAACCAACTTCGAGAGGTTATTGACCAAGCCGGAGCACAATCAATCTGACCACGAGGGTCTGTTTTCTACACGCAAACGAACAACAAGCAAGAAAAAAATTGCAATCTAGATACTGTGAATATAAGAGGAAAACTTTATTGATGAAAGTGAGGTTCTGTTACGTCTTGGTCTGGTCGCAGAACACAAATAAAGAACGCGATGTTGCAACTATTGCGAACTTGTAATATAAACAAAACCCAAGTCCAAACGGTGACCTAAGTGTTGTATATATATGACGGAATAGAGAGGGATTTTTGTGACCCTTGGAGGAGGGTTCTGAAAACGACCCTAAACTCGGTTTCCCGCACATACGCATTCTAAAAATATCCTATGTGGTAGTATTTAGAAATTGCATGGGCCTAGCCCAAAAATAAGGTGACGCAACACCTATAATAGCTTATGGACGAAATTTATGAAGTGGCATCTTGTATATTTCATCCAAACCTTCATGTTTTCCTTATGGTGGCTTTAAAGTTTGAAAATCACCACTCGTAGCTTCCTTGTTCTTTCCCACGTGTGCACCTTCCCCTCCATGCTTGATCCCGTTCCGATTGCCATCCTCCTTGCCCATGCTAGGTCCTTCATTCATAAGCAAAACAAAAGTATCTGATTTAGGTAGCATCATATGTTCATGAACATTAGAAGGATTTTCAAGAAACGGAAGTACCTGGTAATTCAATTGCGTGCATGAGCTCTAGTAACTGGTCCAGTAGGTATAGCAGGTGTAACAATGGTATTGATGTCCTCATCATCCTTCCCTTATTGAATTGAAGTCGTCCTTGACGGAAGCTCATCTTCCTCACCCAAATAAGGCTTCAAATCTGCAACGTTAAAGGTGGGACTAACCCCAAACTCTGCAGGTAGCTCAAGTTTATATACATTATCATTTATTTTCTATAACACCTTAAAAGGACCATCAACACGTGGCATTAGCATTGACTTTCATGAATCAGGAAATCTATCCTTATGCAAATGCAAGCGAACAAGATCTCGAGGTGCAAAGACAACATGTTTTCTACCCTTATCCCCAGCAAGTTTGTATTTAGCATGCATACGCTCAATGTTTTCCTTAGTTACCTCATGCATTTTTAATATCAATTCAGCACATAGTTTACGATTAAAATTAACCTTTTCCGAAGATGGAAGAGGCAACAACTCAATAGGTGCATGAGGTATGAAACCATACAAAATTTTAAAAGGGCACATCTTAGTAGTAGAATGCAATGAATGATTATAAGCAAATTCAATATGAGGCAAGAATTCTTCCCACATTTTCAAGTTATTCTTCAAAACAACCCTAAGCATAGTAGACAATGATCTATTGACTACTTCGGTTTGTGCATCAGTTTGGGGGTGACATGTAGTACTAAAAAGAAATTTAGTCCCCAAATTAGCCCATAAACATCTCCAAAAGTGGCTAAGAAACTTAACATCACGATATGAAACAATTGTATTTGGCACACCATGCAAGCGAATAATTTCATAAAAAACAAATCAGCAACATTAGCAGCATCATCACTTTTATGACATGGTATAAAGTGTGTCATTTTTAAAAATCTATCCACGACAACAAATATGTTCCCCTTCTTTTTTCGAGGTAAACCTAAAACAAAGTCCATAGGTATATCCTTCCAAGGAACACTAGGTACAGGCAAAGGCATATATAAACCATGAGGATTGAGTCGTGACTTAGCTTTTTGACATGTAGTGTAGCGAGCAACAAAATGCTCAACATCCCATCTCATCTTTGGCCAAAAGAAATGTGTAGCAAGTACATCCTCTGTCTTCTTCACGCCAAAGTGTCGCATTAATCCTCCTCCATGCGCCTCCTACAACAATAAAAGACGAACGGAACTAGCTGGAATGCATAGCTTGTTAGCACAGAACACAAATCCATCATTAATGATAAACTTGTTCCATGTTCTCCCTTGTTTAAAATTCTGCAACACATCTATAAATTCACATCATGCACATATTGATCTTTGATGGTCTCCAAGCCAAATATTTTAAAGTCAAGTTGTGAAAGCATAGTATAACAACGAGATAATGCATCGGTAATAACATTTCTTTACCCTTCTTGTGTTTAATGACATAAGGAATTTTTTTAATGAATTCAACACATTTAGCATGTCGACGGTTCAGTTTTGCTTGATTTTTATTATGTTTCAAAGATTCATGATCAGAATGTATACCAAATTCTTTGGGTCATAAATAATGTTGCCATGTTCCCAAAGTCCGAACAAGAGCATATAATTACTTATCATAAGTAGAATAATTCAGACTAGGCCCACTCATTTTTTCAGAAAAGTATGCAACATGTTTACCGTCTTGTAATAACACACCTCCTAATTAAATTCCACTAGCATCACATTCAAGCTCGAAAGTCTTATTAAAATCAAGAAGTTGGAGTAATGGAGGATGTGTTAACTTATCTTTCAATACCATGAAGGCTTTTTCCTATGCGGTACCCTAAGCAAAAGGCACACCCTTCTTTGTAAGCTCATTAAGAGGTGCAATAGTGGTGCTAAAATCTCTCACAAAACGCATATAGAAACCAGCGAGGCCAAGAAACTCCTCACTTGTGTGACCGTTTTGGGCTGCGGCCAACTCCCAATAGCTTCAGTCTTGGCTTTATCAACTTCAATTTCCTGTGGAGTAACAACATAGCCAAGAAAAGATACTCGGTCAATGCAAAAGGTGCACTTCCCAAGGTTACCAAACAAACATGCATCACGCAGAGCAAGAAAAATAACACACAAATGTTCCAAGTGTTCCTCCAAGGATCTACCATAAATCAGTATATCATAAAAATAGACTACCAGAAATCGTCAAATGAAAGCACATAAAACTTCGTTCATTAATCTCATGAAAGTGCTAGGTGCATTAGTTAACCCAAAAGGCATGACTAACCACTCATATAATCCAAACTTTTTTTAAAATGTTGTTTTCCATTCATCTCCTAATTTCATACGAATTTGATGATATCCACTACGCAAATCAACTTTGGAGAAAATTGTAGAGCCACTTAATTCATAAAGCATATTATCTATCCTAGGAATAGGATGACGATAACGAATAGTAATAATATTAATACCTCTACAATCAACACACATATGAGATGTACATCCTTTTCGACACTAGGACAATAGGAACATCACAAGGACTAAGGGATTTGCGTATATAACCTTTGTTGAGTAGCTCCTATACTTGACGCATAACCTCCTTCGTCTCCTCTGGATTGGTACGGTATGGAGCACGGTTGGGTAGCCATGCACAGGGAATTAGGTCAATCAGATGCTCAATCCCTCTAATAGGTGGTAATCCCGGTGGCACGTCTTGTGGAAAGACGTTAGCGAACTCCTGCAAAATGTTAGTGACAGCAGGAGGCAAAGAGTGAGGCACATCCTCGAAAGAAAATAATACCTATTTGCACACAAAAGCATAGCGAACAGATGTTGTAAAATCCAGATCAGTAATATCAGATTTAGTAGCAAGTAAACATCCACTCTTGAATTTTATTTCACATGCAACTTTAGATGATGGTTTATTAGGCTTATTGTGTTTCTCAAATCCCTTTGCCACAATCTGATTTTCTCTCTTATTTAGCTCTTGTTTTTCTTTACTAGCTCTAGCAACGTCATCTTTCATAATATGTTCAGGAGAGATAAGAAACAAGGTTATATTGTGATCCTTATGAACAAGAGTATATTGATTTCTCCTACCATGGTGTACAATTTTTTTATCAAAATGCCATGACCTACCAAGTAAAATAGAGCATGCTTGCATGGGTACCACATCACAATCAACATAATAAGAATATGTAGCAATGCTAAAATGCACACGAACAATACGTGTTACCTTAACCTTGACACTACTCTTGAACCATTGGATGTAATAAGGATAAGGATGTGGTGTGGTGGTGACAGACAGCTTCTCCACCATCTCTATGCTAGCCAAGTTCCTGCAACTCCCTCCATCGATGATGACGTGAACAGAACGTTCCTTCACAATTCCCTTCATATGGAACAAACTGGGTCACTGATTTGTTGGAATTATGCCCTAGAGGCAATAATAAATAAGGTTATTATTATAATTCCTGTATCAAGATAATAGTTTATTATCCATGCTATAATTGTATTGAATGAAGACTCATTTACATGTGTGGATACATAGACAAAACACCGTCCCTAGCATGCCTCTAGTTGGCTAGCCAGTTGATCAATGATAGTCAGTGTCTTCTGATTATGAACAAGGTGTTGTTGCTTGATAACTGGATCACGCCATTGGGAGAATCACGTGATGGACTAGACCCAAACTAATAGACGTAGCATGTTGATCGTGTCATTTTGTTGCTACTGTTTTCTGCGTGTCAAGTATTTATTCCTATGACCATGAGATCATATAACTCACTGACACCGGAGGAATGCTTTGTGTGTATCAAACGTTGCAACGTAAATGGGTGACTATAAAGATGCTCTACAGGTATCTCCGAAAGTGTTAGTTGAGTTAGTATGGATCAAGACTGGGATTTGTCACTCCGTGTGACGGAGAGGTATCTCGGGGCCCACTCGGTAATACAACATCACACACAAGCCTTGCAAGCAATGTAACTTAGTATAAGTTGCGGGATCTTGTATTACGGAACGAGTAAAGAGACTTGCCGGTAAACGAGATTGAAATAGGTATGCGGATACTGACGATCGAATCTCGGGCAAGTAACATACCGAAGGACAAAGGGAATGAAATACGGGATTATACGAATCCTTGGCACTGAGGTTCAAATGATAAGATCTTCATAGAATATGTAGGACCAATATGGGCATCCAGGTCCCTCTATTGGATATTGACCGAGGAGTCTCTCGGGTCATGTCTACATAGTTCTCGAACCCGCAGGGTCTGCACACTTAAGGTTCGACGTTGTTTTATGCGTATTTGAGTTATATGGTTGGTTACCGAATGTTGTTCGGAGTCCCGGATGAGATCACGGACGTCACGAGGGTTTCCGGAATGGTCCGGAAACGAAGATTGATATACAGGATGACCTCCTTTGATTACCGGAAGGTTTTCAAAGTTACCGGGAATGTACCGGGAATGACGAATGGGTTCCGGGAGTTCACCGGGGGGGGGGCAACCCACCCCGGGGAAGCCCATAGGCCATAAGGGTGGCGCACCAGCCCTTAGTGGGCTGGTGGGACAGCCCAAAAGGGCCCTATGCGCCAAGGATAAGAAATCAAAGGAAAAAGAAAAAAAAAGGAGGAGGTGGGAAGGGAGGGGGACTCTCTCCCACCAAACCTAGTCCAACTCGGTTTGGGGGGGGAGAGTCCTCCCCCTTGGCTCGGCCGACCCCCTTGAGGGTCCTTGGACCCCAAGGCAAGGCCCCCTCCCTCCCACCTATATATACGGAGGTTTTAGGGCTGATTTGAGACGACTTTTCCACGGCAGCCCGACCACATACCTCCACAGTTTTTCCTCTAGATCGCGTTTCTGCGGAGCTCGGGCGGAGCCCTGCTGAGACAAGGTCATCACCAACCTCCGGAGCGCCATCACGCTGCCGGAGAACTCTTCTACCTCTCCGTCTCTCTTGCTGGATCAAGAAGGCCGAGATCATCGTCGAGCTGTACGTGTGCTGAACGCGGAGGTGCCGTCCGTTCGGTACTAGATCGTGGGACTGATCGCGGGATTGTTCGCGGGGCGGATCGAGGGACGTGAGGACGTTCCACTACATCAACCACGTTCTCTAACGCTTCTGCTGTACGGTCTACAAGGGTATGTAGATCACTCATCCCCTCTCGTAGATGGACATCACCATGATAGGTCTTCGTGCGCGTAGGAAAACTTTTGTTTCCAATGCGACCATTCCCCTACATGATTTTTCTCAACTTGTGTTACCTGTACACTCAAAACACGCTGAGCAACTAAACTTCCATACCTGTCGGCGTAGTCGGCGGCCATGTATTGTGTTTTCTGTTCAGTATCGTCGACACGTTGTTCGTCACTGGCAAGAAGAGCCAAAGTCTCCTCATCATAATCACTAGCGGAGTCATATCCATCATCCTCAGTAACAATCATCACATGCTTGGATGGAAGGTCCCTCACATAGTGACCTCCACCCTGTCCGCGGTGACATATAACCTCATGTGTTCGCCCTGTGGATGCAACGGATGAAGACGCGCTCTGTGGAGGCCCGAAAGGTGTGCTCTTGGCGGAAGGTGGGGCACATGCATGTTTCCTTGCAACGGATGAAGACGCGCTCTGTGGAGGCCCGAAAGGTGTGCTCTTGGCGGAAGGTGGGGCACATGCATGTTTCCTTCTATCTCGGCTGGAGTTAGTGGCTGAAATAGGTGGTGCCGCAGCACAACGTGTGGAAGCAGATGAAGTTCGTGGCATCCATGATGAAGTGTGACCTGTAGAAAAATTAGTTCTGGCCAATGCATGTCGATCCTGCACTTCACGTTCAGCTTTTCCACGGCAGCCCGACCACATACCTCCACGGTTTTTCCTCTAGATCATGTTTCTACGGAGTTCGGGCGGAGCCCTGCTGAGACAAGGTCATCACCAACCTCCGGAGCGCCGTCACGCTGCCGGAGAACTGTTCTACCTCTCCGTCTCTCTTGCTGGATCAAGAAGGCCGAGATCATCGTCGAGCTGTACGTGTGCTGAACGCGGAGGTGCCGTCCGTTCGGTACTAGATCGTGGGACTGATCGCGGGATTGTTCGCGGGGCGGACCGAGGGACGTGAGGACGTTCCACTACATCAACCGCGTTCTCTAACGCTTCTGCTGTACGGTCTACAAGGGTATGTAGATCACTCATCCCCTCTCGTAGATGGACATCACCATGATAGGTCTTCGTGCGCGTAGGAAAACTTTTGTTTCCCATGCGACGTTCCCCTACAGTGGCATCATGAGCCAAGTTCATGCGTAGATGTCTTCTCGAGTAGAACACAAAATTTTTTGTGGGCGGTGATGTGCGTTTTGCTGCCCTCCTTAGTCTTTTCTTGATTCCGCGGTATTGTTGGATTGAAGCGGCTTGGACCGACATTACTCGTACGCTTACGAGAGACTGGTTTCATCGTTACGAGTAACCCCCTTTGCTCAAAGATGACTGGCAAGTGTCGGTTTCTCCAACTTTAGTTGAATCGGATTTGACCGAGGAGGTCCTTGGATGAGGTTAAATAGCAACTCATATATCTCCGTTGTGGTGTTTGCGTAAGTAAGATGCGATCCTACTAGATACCCTTGGTCACCACGCAAAACATGCAACAACAAAATTAGAGGACGTCTAACTTGTTTTTGCAGGGTATGATTGTGATGTGATATGGCCAACGATGTGATGTGATATATTGGATGTATGAGATGATCATGTTGTAATAGAAATATCGACTTGCACGTCGATGGTACGACAACCGGCAGGAGCCATAGGGTTGTCTTTATACTAACGTTTGTGCTTGCATATGCGTTTACTATTTTGCTAGGATGTAGCTTTAGTAGTAATAGCATAAGTAGCACGACAACCCCGATGGCAACACGTTGATGGATGATCATGGTGTGGCGCCGGTGACAAGAAGATCGTGCCGGTGCTTTGGTGATGGAGATCAAGAAGCACGTGATGATGGCCATATCATGTCACTTATGAATTGCATGTGATGTTAATCCTTTTATGCACCTTATTTTGCTTAGAATGACGGTAGAATTATGAGGTGATCTCTCACTAAAATTTCAAGACGAAATTGTGTTCTCCCCGACTGTGCACCGTTGCTACAGTTCGTCGTTTCGAGACACCACGTGATGATCGGGTGTGATAGACTCAACGTTCACATACAACGGGTGCAAAACAGTTGCACACGCGGAACACTCGGGTTAAGCTTGACGAGCCTAGCATGTGCAGACATGGCCTTGGAACACATGAGACCGAAAGGTCGATCATGAATCATATAGTTGATATGATTAGCATAGGGATGCTTACCACTGAAACTATACTCAACTCACGTGATGATCGGACTTGGGATAGTGTAAGTGGATCATGAACCACTCAAATGACTAGAGAGATGTACTTTTTGAGTGGGAGTTTAGCATATAATTTGATTAAGTTGAACTCTAATTATCTTGAACATAGTCTAAGTCCACTTTGAATATATTTGTGTTGTAGATCATGGCTCACGCGACAGTCATCCTGAATTTTAATACGTTCCTAGAGAAAGCTAAGTTGAAAGATGATGGAAGCAACTTTCTAGACTGGGCTCGTAATCTTAAGCTAATCTTACAAGCTGGGAAGAAGGATTATGTCCTTAATGCTGCGCTAGGAGATGAACCACCCGCTACGGCTGATCAGGATGTTAAGAACGCTTGGTTAGCACGTAAGGAGGACTACTCAATAGTTCAATGTGCAGTCTTGTATGGCTTAGAACCGGGACTTCAACGTCGCTTTGAGCGTCATGGAGCATTTGAGATGTTCCAGGAGTTGGAGTTTATCTTTCAGAAGAACGCCCGGATCGAGAGGTATGAGACCTCCGATAAATTCTATGCTTGCAAGATGGAGGAAAACTCGTCTGTCAGTGAACATGTGCTCAAAATGTCTGGGTACTCAAACCGTCTAGCTGAGCTGGGGATTGAACTCCCGCAAGAAGCTATCACTGACAGAATCCTTCAATAACTGTCGCCAAGCTATAAAGGCTTTGTGTTGAACTACAACATGCAAGGGATGAACAAGTCTCCCGGCGAGTTGTTTGCGATGCTGAAAGTCGCAGAGTCTGAACTCCGTAAAGAGCATCAAGTGTTGATGGTGAGCAAGACCACTAGTTTCAAGAGAAACGACAAAGGCAAGAAGGGAAATTCGAAGAAGAGCGGCAAGCCTGTTACCAATCCGCCGAAGAAACCCAAGGCTGGACCTAAGCCTGAAACAGAGTGCTTCTATTGCAAGGGTATGGGTCACTGGAAGCGCAATTGCCCCAAGTATCTGGCAGATAAGAAGGCGGGCAAAGAAAAATCAAGTATATTTGATATACATGTTATTGATGTGTACTTAACCGGCTCTCGTAGTAGTGCCTGGGTATTCGATACCGGTTCTGTTGCTCACATTTGCAACTCGAAGCAGGAACTGCGGAATATACGAAGGCTGGCGAAAGACGAAGTGACGATGCGCGTAGGAAATGGTTCCAAGGTTGATGCAATCGCCGTCGGCACAGTGTCACTTCAGCTACCATCAGGATTAGTGATGAACTTAAATCGTTGTTATTTAGTGCCTGCGTTGAGCATGAACATTATCTCTGGATCTTGTTTATTGCGAGACGGTTACTCTTTTAAGTCTGAGAATAATGGTTGTTCTATTTCTATGAGTAACATCTTTTATGGTCATGCACCGAATGTGAGAGGATTGTTCATATTGAATCTTGATAGCGATACGCATATACATAACATTGAGACCAAAAGAGTTAGAGTAAACAATGATAGCGCCATATTTTTGTGGCACTGCCGCTTGGGTCATATTGGTGTAAAGCGCATGAAGAAACTCCATGCTGATGGACTTTTGGAGTCACTTGACTTTGATTCACTTGACACGTGCGAACCATGCCTCATGGGCAAGATGACTAAGACTCCGTTCTCCGGAACAATGGAGCGTGCAAGTGACTTGTTGAAAATCATACATACTGATGTGTGTGGTCCAATGAGCGTAGAGGCACGCGGCGGATATCGTTATTTTCTCACCTTCACTGACGATTTAAGTAGATATGGTTATGTCTACTTGATGCAGCACAAGTCTGAAACATTTGAAAAGTTCAAGAAATTTCAGAGTGAAGTGGAAAATCATCGTAACAAGAAGATCAAGTTAGTACGGTCTGATCGTGGGGGTGAATATCTAAGTTTCGAGTTTGGTGCTCACTTAAGACAATGTGGAATTGTTTCGCAGTTAACACCGCCTGGAACACCACAGCGTAATGGTGTGTCCGAACGTCGTAATCGTACTTTGTTAGAGATGGTGCGATCTATGATGTCTCTTACTGATTTGCCGTTATCATTTTGGGGTTATGCATTAGAAACAGCTGCATTCACTTTAAATAGGGCACCATCAAAATCCGTTGAGATGACACCATACGAACTGTGGTATGGCAAGAGGCCAAAGTTGTCGTTTCTTAAAGTTTGGGGTTGTGATGCTTATGTCAAAAAGCTTCAGCCTGAAAAGCTGGAACCCAAAGCGGAAAAATGCGTCTTCATAGGTTACCCAAAAGAGACAGTTGGGTACACCTTCTATCTCAAATCCGAGGGCAAAGTGTTTGTTGCTAAGAACGGAACTTTTCTCGAGAAGGAGTTTCTCTCGAGAGAATTGAGTGGGAGGAAGATAGAACTTGACGAGGTTGTCGAACCTCTCATCCCTCTGGATGGTGGCGCAGGGCAGGGGGAAACCTCTGTCGTTGCGACGCCGGTTGAGGAGGAAGTTAATGATGATGATCATGAAACTCCAGTTCAAGTTTCTGTTGAACCACGCAGGTCGACGAGATCACGTGCTGCTCCAGAGTGGTACGGTAATCCCGTGTTATCAATCATGTTGTTAGACAACAATGAACCTACAAATTATGAAGAAGCAATGGTGGGCCCAGATTCCAACAAATGGCTAGAAGCCATGAAATCCGAGATAGGATCCATGTATGAGAACAAAGTGTGGATTTTGAAGATACTACCTGAGGGCCGCAAGGCTATTCAGAACAAATGGATCTTTAAGAAGAAGACGGACGCTGACGGTAATGTGACCGTTTATAAAGCTCGACTTGTGGCAAAGGGTTTTTCACAAGTTCCAGGAGTTGACTACGATGAGACTTTCTCACCCGTAGCGATGCTTAAGTCCGTCAGAATCATGTTAGCAATAGCTGCATTTTTCGATTATGAAATCTGGCAGATGGATGTCAAAACGGCGTTCCTTAACGGTTTCCTTAAGGAAGAGTTGTATATGATGCAACCCGAAGGTTTTGTCGATCCTAAAAATGCTGACAAGGTGTGCAAGCTCCAGCGATCCATTTATGGACTGGTGCAAGCATCTCGGAGTTGGAACAAACGCTTTGATGAGGTGATCAAAGCATTTGGGTTTATACAAGTGGTTGGAGAATCTTGTATTTACAAGAAAGTGAGTGGGAGCTCTGTGGCGTTTCTAATATTATATGTGGATGACATATTACTGATTGGAAACAACGTAGAGCTTTTGGAGAGCATAAAGTTTACTTGAATAAAAGTTTCTCTATCAAGGACCTAGGAGAAGCTGCTTACATTCTAGGCATTAAGATCTATAGGGATAGATCAAAACGCCTGGTAGGACTTTCACAAAGCACATACCTTGATAAAGTTTTGAAGAGGTTCAAAATGGAATAGTCCAAGAAAGGGTTCTTGCCATTTTTACAAGGTACGAGATTGAGTAAGACTCAGTGCCCAGCAACTGATGAAGATAAAGAGCATATGCGCTCCGTCCCCTATGCTTCAGCCATAGGTTCTATCATGTATGCGATGCTGTGCACTAGACCGGATGTTAGCCCGGCCATAAGTATGGCAGGTAGGTTCTAGAGTAATCCAGGAGTGGATCACTGGACAGCGGTCAAGAATATCCTGAAGTACCTGAAAAGGACTAAGGATATGTTTCTCGTGTATGGAGGTGACGAAGAGCTCGCCGTAAAAGGTTACGTCGATGCAAGCTTTGACACAGATCCGGACGACTCTAAGTCGCAAACCGGATACGTATTTATTCTTAATGGGGGTGCAGTAAGCTGGTGCAGTTCCAAGCAAAGCGTCATAGCAGATTCTACATGTGAAGCGGAGTACATGGCTGCCTCGGAGGCGGCTAAGGAGGGTGTCTGGATGAAGCAGTTCATGACGGATCTTGGAGTGGTGCCAAGCGCACTGAATCCAATAACCTTGTTCTGTGACAACACTGGTGCCATTGCCTTAGCAAAGGAACCACGGTTTCACAAGAAGACCAGACACATCAAACGACGCTTCAACCTCATCCGCGACTACGTCGAGGAAGAGGACGTAAATATATGCAAAGTGCACACGGATCTGAATGTAGCAGACCCGCTGACTAAACCTCTTCCACGGCCAAAACATGATCGACACCAGAACTGTATGGGTGTTAGATTTATTACAATGTAATTCACATGGTGATGTGAGGGCTAGATTATTGACTCTAGTGCAAGTGGGAGACTGTTGGAATTATGCCCTAGAGGCAATAATAAATATGGTTATTATTATAATTCCTGTATCAAGATAATAGTTTATTATCCATGCTATAATTGTATTGAATGAAGATTCATTTACATGTGTGGATACATAGACAAAACACCGTCCCTAGCATGCCTCTAGTTGGCTAGCCAGTTGATCAATGATAGTCAGTGTCTTCTGATTATGAACAAGGTGTTGTTGCTTGATAACTGGATCACGTCATTGGGAGAATCACGTGATGGACTAGACCCAAACTAATAGACGTAGCATGTTGATCGTGTCATTTTGTTGCTACTGTTTTCTGCGTGTCAAGTATTTATTCCTATGACCATGAGATCATATAACTCACTGACACCGGAGGAATGCTTTGTGTGTATCAAACGTCGCAACGTAACTGGGTGACTATAAAGATGCTCTACAGGTATCTCCGAAGGTGTTAGTTGAGTTAGTATGGATCAAGACTGGGATTTGTCACTCCGTGTGACGGAGAGGTATCTCGGGGCCCACTCGGTAATACAACATCACACACAAGCCTTGCAAGCAATGTAACTTAGTGTAAGTTGCGGGATCTTGTATTACGGAACGAGTAAATAGACTTGCCGGTAAACAAGATTGAAATAGATATGCGGATACTGACGATCGATTCTCGGGCAAGTAACATACCGAAGGACAAAGGGAATGAAATACGGGATTATACGAATCCTTGGCACTGAGGTTCAAACGATAAGATCTTCGTAGAATATGTAGGACCAATATGGGCATCCAGGTCCCGCTATTGGATATTGACCGAGGAGTCTCTCGGGTCATGTCTACATAGTTCTCGAACCCGCAGGGTCTGCACACTTAAGGTTCGACGTTGTTTTATGCGTATTTGAGTTATATGGTTGGTTACCGAATGTTGTTCGGAGTCCCAGATGAGATCACGGACGTCACGAGGGTTTCCGGAATGGTCCGGAAACGAAGATTGATATATAGGATGACCTCATTTGATTACCGGAAGGTTTTCGGAGTTACCGGGAATGTACCGGGAATGACGAATGGGTTCCGGGAGTTCACCGGGGGGGGGGGGGGCAACCCACCCCGGGGAAGCCCATAGGCCATAAGGGTGGCGCACCAGCCCTTAGTGGGCTGGTGGGACAGCCCAAAAGGGCCCTATGCGCCAAGGATAAGAAATCAAAGGAAAAAAGAAAAAAAAGGAGGAGGTGGGAAGGGAGGGGGACTCTCTCCCACCAAACCTAGTCCAACTCGGTTTGGGGGGGGGGGGAGAGTCCTCCCCCTTGGCTCGGTCGACCCCCTTGAGGGTCCTTGGACCCCAAGGCAAGGCCCCCTCCCTCCCACCTATATATACGGAGGTTTTAGGGCTGATTTGAGACGACTTTTCCACGGCAGCCCGACCACATACCTCCACAGTTTTTCCTCTAGATCGCGTTTCTGCGGAGCTCGGGCGGAGCCCTGCTGAGACAAGGTCATCACCAACCTCCGGAGCGCCGTCACGCTGCCGGAGAACTCTTCTACCTCTCCGTCTCTCTTGCTGGATCAAGAAGGCCGAGATCATCGTCGAGCTGTACGTGTGCTGAACGCGGAGGTGCCGTCCGTTCGGTACTAGATCGTGGGACTGATCGCGGGATTGTTCGCGGGGCGGATCGAGGGACGTGAGGACGTTCCACTACATCAACCACGTTCTCTAACGCTTCTGCTGTACGGTCTACAAGGGTATGTAGATCACTCATCCCCTCTCGTAGATGGACATCACCATGATAGGTCTTCGTGCGCGTAGGAAAACTTTTGTTTCCAATGCGACCATTCCCCTACATGATTTTTCTCAACTTGTGTTACCTGTACACTCAAAACACGCTGAGCAACTAAACTTCCATACCTGTCGGCGTAGTCGGCGGCCATGTATTGTGTTTTCTGTTCAGTATCGTCGACACGTTGTTCGTCACTGGCAAGAAGAGCCAAAGTCTCCTCATCATAATCACTAGCGGAGTCATATCCATCATCCTCAGTAACAATCATCACATGCTTGGATGGAAGGTCCCTCACATAGTGACCTCCACCCTGTCCGCGGTGACATATAACCTCATGTGTTCGCCCTGTGGATGCAACGGATGAAGACGCGCTCTGTGGAGGCCCGAAAGGTGTGCTCTTGGCGGAAGGTGGGGCACATGCATGTTTCCTTGCAACGGATGAAGACGCGCTCTATGGAGGCCCGAAAGGTGTGCTCTTGGCGGAAGGTGGGGCACATGCATGTTTCCTTCTATCTCGGCTGGAGTTAGTGGCTGAAATAGGTGGTGCCGCAGCACAACGTGTGGAAGCAGATGAAGTTCGTGGCATCCATGATGAAGTGTGACCTGTAGAAAAATTAGTTCTGGCCAATGCATGTCGATCCTGCACTTCACTTTCAGCTTTGCAAGCAAGATGGAATAAACGAGTTATAGTATTATACTCCTTATACTATAAAATAGTCGGAATATCTCTATTTAATCCACCCATAAAACGTGCAAGCATAACTTCATTGTGCTCAACAATACCACATCTAATCATGCCAGTTTGCAATTCCTCGTAATATTCTTCTATAGAATTTTTTCCTTGTCTTAAACGCTGCAATTTTTGAAGTAATTTACGTTGATAATATGGTGGAACCCACCGAGTACGCATAACAGTTTTTAAAGCAACCCAATTAGTTGGAATATTAGCATGATGTATTCTACAATGTTCAGACCACCAAACACAAGCAAAACTAGTGAATGAACAAACAGCAGCTGCAACAAGTCTATCCTCGGGAAATTGTAAGCATGTAAAACGTTCCTCTATTTCTAACTCTCAAGTAAGATATATATCAGGAACATATCTACCATCAAATGTAGGAATATTCAATTTAAATTTAGGGAGATGGTCATGATCTCGTACCTGAGGGGATGGTGCAGCCCTACCATTGCGATTGTATCCATATGGACGACCCGGTGCTTGTGGTGGTGGTTGTTCTCCCTGGTGCTGATTTGGAGCAACCTTTCCCTCATCATTGTAATCACCATCATAATCCTCATTCTGCTCAGCCATAGAAACCTATGTAGTAGCAGCAGGAGCAAGAACACCAGAATTCTATGTTTGGCCGGAAGGCACACGTCGCGCTCGTCCCACAAAATCTGGGCCTCGTTGATGTTGTTGTTGTTGTTGTTGTTGTTGTTGGAGAGGGGCGGAAGATGCAGCCTGTGGTGGTAGACGGGCAAGCACCTCATTGAACTTGACGTCCATCTTGGTGTCGAATGTCTTCTCCAAACCGCCTAGCTTCTCCATGGGCTCTCCAAGGCTGGTCATGAAGTCTTGTACCTAGTCAGCTATCATTTGCTGAAATTTATCGTCAGGCTCTCCGAGTCGATCTCATGAGCTTGTGATCCTAGCTTGGTTAACAGCAATCGGAACACAGAATAATATGAACCTAGAGACTACTAGGAAGTGGTGGTGGTGGTTGTGGTGGTGTCATAAATCCGTCGAGCAAATCTGAAATTCTTACCAGTTTTTACCCAGCAGCAGGTGGTGATCGGCAACTGGTGTAGTCAAAAATCTCAAAGTTTGGATAGAAAGATTGCGAGATGGTATCAAACACATGATGTAGATGTATGTGGATCTAGGAAGGCTTATAATATGGTAGCAAAAAAGATCAGCAATAATCATTTCAGAGATGCAAAGTTGAAAGGACGCTCAACGAACGGTACCGTGTTGGTCCTAGGCTAGAGTGTACTAGAGACACGTGCCTAGAACACCAACAAAACCACGACGCTACACATAATCAAGGGAAGAGCCACTCTGATTTTTTTGCGCTCTTTTTTTCTTCAGAAAATCACTATAACGACGAGTGTCTCAATACTCTTCCGAAGGACTAAAAACAGGATAGGCATGAATTTTTTTTACTATTTTTTTGGGAGTGATTCGGTGTCGCGACGACCAAAAATTGCGACAAAAAATCGCTATGATGGCGAGTGTCTCAAAACGCTCTGGACAACTTAAAAATAGGATAGGGTAAAAATATTTTCACCCGCTGAAATTTTGGCCTAAAGACTGCTCTAAAAACTTTGCCAAACTTTTTTTTCTTAAACCTACTTAGGCAAGGAAACGCGAAACTGAAAACAAAGGAATCTCCAAACGACACCTAATATGTAAAGGACTTGGATTGGTGGCGGATATGTGGTGGGATTGATGGTAATGATGACGATAATAATGGGTGATGCTATATGGCAGTGGCGATGATACTGGTTGGCGGCAGCGAGATTGAAGATGGGGCAGCGGCGACGTGACAACTTGTGAATAGAACTGAAAACTCTAAAGGACTAGATTCTAAGACCAGCAACTTGACACCACGATGCAACCGCAAGTTCAACAAAGCAAAATAACGAACAAAAAATTGTAAAAGGCTCAGATTGGTTCGGATAGGATGAACTAACCCTAATTTTTCTGCGCGGACTATAGGTATGAAGAACAGATGAGGTCTAAACTACGAAAAACTAGTAAAATATCACCGAGCAACCTGGAAATATCATACCACTTGATAGAGGCAAAGTTGTCCTTGTCTTTCGGTGAGATGGTGACTATTGTTTTTGGTGGAGTGGACTTTGATTATCCGACTATGAACGTGCAAAGACGTAGCGCCTTAGCAATCGCTAAACCAACTCCGAGAGGTTATTGACCACGTCAGAGCACAATCAACCTGACCAGGAGGGTATGTTTCATGCATGCGTGAAGAACAAGCAAGAAACTAAAATTGCAATATACATATTGCGAATATAAGAGGAAAGCTCTATTGATGAAAGTGGGGTTTTATGACGCCTTGGTCTGGTCGTAGAACACAAACGAAGAATGCGAAGTGGAAGCTATGGCGAACTTGTAATTTAAACAAAACACAAGTCTAAACAGTGCCCTAAGCGATGTATATATGAGTAAATAGAGAGGGATTTTCGCGACCCTTGGAGGAGGGGGCCCGAAAACGACCCTAAACGTGGTTTCCCCACACATACTCACTCTAAAAAAGCCTATGTGGTAGTATTTAGAAATTACATGGGCCTCGCCCAAAAATAAGGTGACGCATCACTTATAATAGCCTATGGGCAAAATTTATGAAGTGGCATATTGTATATTTCGTCCAAGACTTCATGCTTTTCTTATGGTGGCTTCAAAGCCCGAAAATCACCACTCGAAGCTCCCTTGTTCTTTCCCGCGGGTGCACCTTCCACTTCATGCTTGATCCCGCTCCAATGGCCATCCTCCTTGTCCATGCTAGGTCCTTCATTCATAAGCAAAACAAAAGTATCTAATTTAGGCAGCATCATATGTTCATGAACATTATAAGAATTCCCAAGAAACGAAAGTACTTGGTAATTCAATTGGCGTGCGCGAGCTCTAGTAACTAGTCTAGTATGTATATTCCAATAGGTATAGCACGTGTAACAATGATATCAATGTGCTCATCAAAGGGGGGTTGTGGGATATGTCAAGTGGCAGCCGGTAGTTGGATAAGGTGAGATTTTTTTTAGATGGTTGTGATGTTTCCTCTTTGGCTACATGTGTGTGTACCTATAGGATGTGCTTGACTTGACAACATGCATATCTTCTAGGTTGATAATACCAGATTTGTTTGGCTCATGTAATCTTTGACATGCTCTCTCGATCGTCTTCATATTTGTTTTTCAAATGCCTTCAAGGATACTACATACTCTCTCTCTCTCTCTCTTTCGGTTTACATGGCTTATCCCAAAAACATAGTTTCCCATTTTATAACTCTTAATTTTATTGCTCTTCATCACATGTTCTTTTTTTCTCGAAATAGGCTTTTGCGCTGCTTTATATATAAAGCAATAAGCGAACAGAGTACATGGCTGAATGATACAAGGTGATGAGGTTGCCCCCTTACAAAGTTGATCCTAGGCAAACAGGTCACGAAGACCGTAAGGGACTACGCTACTGAAAGATAACACAGGAAGATCTGAATACAACAACACACAATGCATTAGGCCCCTTGCACACCTAACTTCCACGACAACGCCCTCAAGAGGGAAAACGATGTAAACGGTCACCTCTATCGAGTCCACAAAGGACAAAGGTTTTCACCCGGAACCAGAGAGAAGCACCACGACGATGTATTCAAGAAGAAAGCAGCACCCGTGAGTGTCGCCGTCATCGGCAACAAAATGCAAAGCTTTCGCTTGGTCGCTTCCCTAGGCCACCTCGACTTGAGGTCTCCAGAACAAGCGCGTCGAGAATAGATCTCGAGATCCGTATTGGGGCATCGCCAGTGCCAGAAACAGAGAGCATGACTGAGCCATCCACCGCTCCACCTCCCGATGTCCACACAACTAAGAGGGACGCCATCACTGCCGCCATAGCACCCGCCGGAGAGCTCACCATGCAGACCGCCACCTAGGACCGCCGCCCCGACATCCATGTTCGAGACAGCACTAACCGGCTACATCACGATGCAACCACCATAGTAGGAGGAGTAAAAGGAATCTCCTTTCGCTCCTAGCCTGGTATCAGCCACAAAGTTTGGGTCAATGCCTCCGTCGTAGGGGTGTCCACACCGGCACCTCCAGCCAGACCGAGTGGACCTGGGGAGACCCTGTTGGAAATATGCCCTAGAGGCAATAATAAATTAGTTATTATTATATTTCTTAGTTCATGATAATCGTTTATTATCCATGCTATAATTGTATTGATTGGAAACACAATACTTGTGTGGATACATAGACAAAACACTGTCCCTAGTAAGCCTCTAGTTGACTAGCTCGTTGATCAAAGATGGTCAAGGTTTCCTGGCCATAGGCAAGTGTTGTCACTTGATAACGGGATCACATCATTAGGAGAATCATGTGATGGACTAGACCCAAACTAATAGACGTAGCATGTTGATCGTGTCATTTTGTTGCTACTGTTTTCTGCGTGTCAAGTATTTGTTCCTATGACCATGAGATCATATAACTCACGGACACCGGAGGAATGCTTTGTGTGTATCAAACGTCGCAACGTAACTGGGTGACTATAAAGATGCTCTACAGGTATCTCCGAAGGTGTTCGTTGAGTTAGTATGGATCAAGACTGGGATTTGTCACTCCGTATGACGGGGAGGTATCTCGGGGCCCACTCGGTAATACAACATCACACACAAGCCTTGCAAGCAATGTAACTTAGTGTAAGTTGCGGGATCTTGTATTACGGAACGAGTAAAGAGACTTGCCAGTAAACGAGATTGAAATAGGTATGCGGATACTAACGATCGAATCTCGGGCAAGTAACATACCGAAGGACAAAGGGAATGACATACGGGAATATATGAATCCTTGGCACTGAGATTCAAACGATAAGATCTTCGTAGAATATGTAGGATCCAATATGGGCATCCAGGTCCCGCTATTGGATATTGACCGAGGAGTCTCTCGGGTCATGTCTACATAGTTCTCGAACCCGCAGGGTCTGCACACTTAAGGTTCGACGTTGTTTTATGCGTATTTGAGTTATATGGTTGGTTACCGAATGTTGTTCGGAGTCCCGGATGAGATCACGGACGTCACGAGGGTTTCCGGAATGGTCCGGAAACGAAGATTGATATATAGGATGACCTCATTTGGTTACCGGAAGGTTTTCGTGCATTACCGGAAAAGTTTCGGGCTCATCGGTAGTGTACCGGGAGTGCCGGGAGGGGTGCCGGGGACCATCGGGAGGGGTGTCACGCCCCAAGGGGTCTCATGGGCTATGGGAAGAGATAAACCAGCCCCTAGTGGGCTGGAATAAGTTCCCACTAAGGCCCATAAGGTTTGAGAAGGAAAAAACACAAGGTGGAAAGAGTTTCCAAGTGGGAAGGTGGAATCCTACTCCAAGTAGGATTGGAGTAGGACTCCTCCACCTCCAATTTCGGCCAAACCTTTAGGTTTTGAGGCTGCCTCCTCCCCTCCCTCCCACCTATATATACGGAGGTTTTAGGGCTGATTTGAGACGACTTTTCTCACGGCTGCCCGACCACATACCTCCATAGTTTTTCCTCTAGATCGCGTTTCTGCGGAGCTCGGGCGGAGCCCTGCTGAGACAAGATCATCACCAACCTCCGGAGCGCCGTCACGCTGCCGGAGAACTCTTCTACCTCTCCGTCTCTCTTGCTGGATCAAGAAGGCCGAGATCATCGTCGAGCTGTACGTGTGCTGAACGCGGAGGTGCCGTCCGTTCGGTACTAGATCGTGGGACTGATCGCGGGATTGTTCGCGGGGCGGATCGAGGGACGTGAGGACGTTCCACTACATCAACCGCGTTCTCTAACGCTTCTGCTGTACGATCTACAAGGATACGTAGATCACTCATCCCCTCTCGTAGATGGACATCACCATGATAGGTCTTCGTGCGCGTAGGAAAATTTTTGTTTCCCATGCGACGTTCCCCAACAGTGGCATCATGAGCTAGGTTCATGCGTAGATGTCTTCTCGAGTAGAACACAAAAGGTTTTGTGGGCGGTGATGTGTGTTTTGCTGCCCTCCTTAGTCTTTTCTTGATTCCGCGGTATTGTTGGATTGAAGCGGCTTGGACCGACATTACTCGTACGCTTACGAGAGACTGGTTTCATCGTTACGAGTAACCCCCTTTGCTCAAAGATGACTGGCAAGTGTCGGTTTCTCCAACTTTAGTTGAATCGGATTTGACCGAGGAGGTCCTTGGATGAGGTTAAATAGCAACTCATATATCTCCGTTGTGGTGTTTGCGTAAGTAAGATGCGATCCTACTAGATACCCTTGGTCACCACGTAAAACATGCAACAACAAAATTAGAGGACGTCTAACTTGTTTTTGCAGGGTATGATTGTGATATGATGTGGCCAACGATGTGATGTGATATATTGGATGTATGAGATGATCATGTTGTAATAGAAATATCGACTTGCACGTCGATGGTACGGCAACCGGCAGGAGCCATAGGGTTGTTTTTATACTAACATATGTGCTTGCAGATGCGTTTACTATTTTGCTAGGCTGTAGCTTTAGTAGTGATAGCATAAGTAGCACGACAACCACGATGGCAACACGTTGATGGATGATCATGGTGTGGCGCCGGTGACAAGAAGATCGTGCCGGTGCTTTGGTGATGGACATCAAGAAGCACGTGATGATGGCCATATCATGTCACTTATGAATTGCATGTGATGTTAATCCTTTTATGCACCTTATTTTGCTTAGAACGACGGTAGCATTATGAGGTGATCTCTCACTAAAATTTCAAGACGAAATTGTGTTCTCCCCGACTATGCACCGTTGCGACAGTTCTTCGTTTCGAGACACCACGTGATGATCGGGTGTGATAGACTCAACGTTCACATACAACGGGTGCAAAACAGTTGCACACGCGGAACACTCGGGTTAAGCTTGACGAGCCTAGCATGTGCAGACATGGCCTCGGAACACATGAGACCGAAAGGTCGAGCATGAATCGTATAGTTGATATGATTAGCATAGGGATGCTTACCACTGAAACTATTCTCGACTCACGTGATGATCGGACTTGAGATAGCGGATTTGGATCATGTACCACTCAAATGACTAGAGAGATGTACTTTTTGAGTGGGAGTTCTTAAGTAATATGATTAATTGAACTAATTGTCATGAACATAGTCTAATGGTCTTGGCGAATTACGATGTAACTTGCGCTATAGCTCTACTGTTTTTATATGTTCCTAGAGAAAATTTAGTTGAAAATTGATAGCAGCAACCTTTGCAGACTGAGTCTGTAAAACCGAGGATTGTCCTCGTTGCTACGCAGAAGGCTTATGTCCTTAATGCACCACTCGGTGTGCTGCACCTCGAGCGTCGTCTGTGGATGCTATGAACATCCTACATACACATTACTGA
The DNA here is from genome assembly GCF_904849725.1 of Hordeum vulgare subsp. vulgare. NCBI lineage: Eukaryota > Viridiplantae > Streptophyta > Magnoliopsida > Poales > Poaceae > Hordeum > Hordeum vulgare. The sequence goes on along the minus strand of NC_058524.1, from coordinate 562,085,870 downwards.
TGACTACACGATAGTTCAGTGCAAGATACTTGATGGCTTAGAAGCAAGGCGCCGAAAACGTTGTAAAACGTCACGGAACATAAGTGATGTTCCGAAGAGATGCAATTGTGATTTCATGCTTGTGCCCTTGTTAAGAGGTACTAGACCTCCAACAAGATTCTTTGACCACAAAGTAAAGGAGAAAAGCTCAATCGTTGAGCATGTGCTCAGATTGTCTGAGTACGACAATCACTTGAATCAAGTGGGAGCTAATCTTCCAGATGAGATAGTGATGGTTCTCCAAAAGTCACTGCCACCAAGCTTTGAGAGCTTCGTGATGAACTATGACATATCAAGGATAGATACAATGATCCTTGAGCGATTCGCGACGTTTGACACTGCGAAAGTAGAAATCAAGAAGGAGCATCAATAGTTGATGGTTTGGAAAACCACTAAGTTTCAAGAAAGGCGAGGGCTAGAAGGGATACTTCGTGAAACGGCAAAACAGTTGCTGCGCTAATGAAGAGACCCAAGATTAAACCCAAACCCGAGACTAAGTGCTTCTGTAATAAGGGGAACAGTCACTGAGGCGGAGCAACTCTAGATACTTGGTAGATAAGAAGGCTGGCAAAAGTCGAAAGAAGTATATTTGATATACATAATGTTGATGTGTACTTTACTAGTACTCCTAGTAGCATGAGGGTATTGGATACCGGTTCGGTTGCTAAATGATTAGTAACGCGAAATGAAAGCTACGACATAAACGGAGACTAGCTAAAGGCAAGGTGACGATACGTGTTGGAAGTGTTTCCAAGGTTGATATGATCAAACGTCGCACGCTCCCTCTACCATCGGGATTGGTGTTGAACCTAAATAATTGTTATTTGGTGCTTGCGTTAGGCATGAACATGATTGGATCGTGTTTATTGCAATACGATTATTCATTCAAAGAGAATAATGGTTACTCTATTTGCTTGAATAATCACCTTCAATGGTTTATTGAATCTCGATTGTAGTGTTACACATTGGTGCCAAAAGATACGAGTTAAATGATGATAGTACCACTTACTTGTGGCACTGCCGCTTGAGTCATATTAGTATGAATTGCATGAAGAGGCTCCATGCTGATGGATCTTTACTCACCTGATTTCGAATCACTAGTGACATGCAAATCATACCACATGAGCAAGGCCTTGTTTTCATTGAGATGAAACAAGATAGTAACTTGTTGGAAGTGATACATTTTGATGTATGCAGTCCAGTGAGTGCTGAGGCACGCAGTGGATATCATTATGTTCTTACTTCACTGACGACTTGAGTAGATACAGGAGTATTTACTTAATGAATCACAAGTCTGAAATATTGAAAAGTTCAATTCTGTTTCAGAGTGAAGTTCGTCGTAACAAGAGGATGAACTGTCTACGATATGATCATAGAAATGAATATCTGAGTTACGAGTTTTTGGTACACAGTTAAGACAATGTGGAAATTGTTTCACAGTTCATGCCACCTGGAACATCATGGTGTGATGATGTGTCTGAACGTCATACCACGCACTATTTAGTATGGTGCATGATGTGATGTATCTTATCGAATTACCACTATCGTTTATGGGTTATGCATTAGAGACAACCACATTCACTTTAAATAGGGCACCGCGTATTTCCGTTGAGATGACACAGTATAGACTGAGGTTTAGAGAAATCTAAACTGTCGTTTCTTGAAAGTTTGGGGCTTGGAAACTTATGTGAAAAAGGTTTTAGTCTGATAAGCTCGAACCCAAAGCGGATAAATGCATCTTCATAGGATATCCAAAACAGTTGGGTACATCTCCTATCTCAGATCCGAAAGCAAAGTGTTTGTTTCTAGAAAAGGATCCTTTCTCGAGAAAAGGTTTATCTCGAAAGAATTGAGTGGGAGGGTAGTAGAACTTGATGAGGTTATTGAACCATCACTTCAACCAGTGTGTAGCAGGGCGTAGGAAGTTGTTCCTGTGGCGCCTACACCAATTGAAGTGGAAGCTGATGATGGTGATCATTGAGCTTCGAATCAAGTTACTACAAACCTCGTAGGTCGACAAGGTCGCGTACTGCTGCAGAGTAGTACGGTAACCCTGTCTTGGAGGTCATGTTGTTGAGCAACAGTGAACCTACGAGTTATGGAGAAAGCGATGGTGGGCCCAGATTCCGACAAATGGCTGGAAGCCATGAAATCCGAGAGAGGATCCATGTGTGAAACCAAAGTGTAGACTTTGGTAGAACTACTTGATGGTCATGGGACTATTGGGTAAAATGGATCTTTAAAAGAAGACAGACGATGATGGTGATAAGTCACTATTAAGAAAAGCTCGACTTGTCGCAAAGATGTTTTCGACAAGATCAAACAGTTGACTATGATGAGACTTTCTCACTCGTAGCGATGCTAAAGGTCTGTTAGAATTATGTTAGTTGTTGATGCATTATTTATGAAATATTGCACGTAGGATGTCAAAACATTGTTTTCTCGACGGTTTCCTTGAGCAAACATTGTATGTGATACAACGAGAAGGTTTTGTCGATCCTAAAGATACTAGCAAGTATGCAAGCTCCAGTGATCCTTCAATGGACTGGTGCAAGCATCTCGGAGTTGGAATATACACTTTGATGAGATGATCAAAGATTTTGGGTGTGTACAAGGTTTATGAGAAACTTGTATTTCCAAAGAAGTGAGTAGGAGCACTATAGAATTTCTGATAGGTATATGTGGTTGACATATTGTGGATCAGAAGTAACGTAGAATTTCTGTAAAGCATACAAGATTGTTTGAAAGAAGTTTTCAAAGGAGTACCTGGATTACGCTACTTGAACATTGAGCATCAAAGATCTATGGAGATAGATCGAAAACGCTTAATAGAAGTTTCAACAAGATGCATGCCTTGACAAGTTTTTGAAAGAGTTCAAAATAGATCAGCAAAGAAGGAGTTCTTGGTTGCGTTGTGAGGTGTGAATTTGAGTAAGACTCAAAACCCGACCACGGCAGAATAAAGAGAATAGACGAAGGTCGTCTTCTATGCCTTAGCCGTAGAATCTAAAGTATGCCATGCTGTGTACCGCACCTAATGTGTGCCTTGACTCAAACTCTGTTGAGGGTACAGAGAGTGATCCATGATTGAATCACTAGCAGCGGTCAAAAATTTATCCTTAGTAACTAATGGACTAAGGAATTTTTCTTGATTATGGAGGTGGTTGAAGAGTTCGTCGTAAAGGGTTACGTCGATGTAAGCTTTGACACTAATCCGAATAACTATGAGTAGTGAAACGGATTCGTATAGTAGAGTAGATATTTGGAGCATTTCCGAATAGCATGTAGTAGCAGCATCTATAAGATGACATAAAGATTTGTAAAGAACGCACGGATCTGAAAGTTTCAGAACCGTTGACTAAAACCTCTCTCACGAGCAAGACGTGATCAGACCCCATAACTATATGGGTGTTGGATTCGTTGGAATCACATGGTGATGTGAACTAGATTATTGACTCTAGTGCAAGTGGGAGACTGTTGGAAATATGCCCTAGAGGCAATAATAAATTAGTTATTATTATATTTCTTAGTTCATGATAATCGTTTATTATCCATGCTATAATTGTATTGATTGGAAACACAATACTTGTGTGGATACATAGACAAAACATTGTCCCTAGTAAGCCTCTAGTTGACTAGCTCGTTGATCAAAGATGGTCAAGGTTTCCTGGCCATAGGCAAGTGTTGTCACTTGATAACGGGATCACATCATTAGGAGAATCATGTGATGGACTAGACCCAAACTAATAGACGTAGCATGTTGATCGTGTCATTTTGTTGCTACTGTTTTCTGCGTGTCAAGTATTTGTTCCTATGACCATGAGATCATATAACTCACGGACACCGGAGGAATGCTTTGTGTGTATCAAACGTCGCAACGTAACTGGGTGACTATAAAGATGCTCTACAGGTATCTCCGAAGGTGTTCGTTGAGTTAGTATGGATCAAGACTGGGATTTGTCACTCCGTATGACGGGGAGGTATCTCGGGGCCCACTCGGTAATACAACATCACACACAAGCCTTGCAAGCAATGTAACTTAGTGTAAGTTGCGGGATCTTGTATTACGGAACGAGTAAAGAGACTTGCCAGTAAACGAGATTGAAATAGGTATGCGGATACTAACGATCGAATCTCGGGCAAGTAACATACCGAAGGACAAAGGGAATGACATACGGGAATATATGAATCCTTGGCACTGAGGTTCAAACGATAAGATCTTCGTAGAATATGTAGGATCCAATATGGGCATCCAGGTCCCGCTATTGGATATTGACCGAGGAGTCTCTCGGGTCATGTCTACATAGTTCTCGAACCCGCAGGGTCTGCACACTTAAGGTTCGACGTTGTTTTATGCGTATTTGAGTTATATGGTTGGTTACCGAATGTTGTTCGGAGTCCCGGATGAGATCACGGACGTCACGAGGGTTTCCGGAATGGTCCGGAAACGAAGATTGATATATAGGATGACCTCATTTGGTTACCGGAAGGTTTTCGTGCATTACCGGAAAAGTTTCGGGCTCATCGGTAGTGTACCGGGAGTGCCGGGAGGGGTGCCGGGGACCATCGGGAGGGGTGTCACGCCCCAAGGGGTCTCATGGGCTATGGGAAGAGATAAACCAGCCCCTAGTGGGCTGGAATAAGTTCCCACTAAGGCCCATAAGGTTTGAGAAGGAAAAAACACAAGGTGGAAAGAGTTTCCAAGTGGGAAGGTGGAATCCTACTCCAAGTAGGATTGGAGTAGGACTCCTCCACCTCCAATTTCGGCCAAACCTTTAGGTTTTGAGGCTGCCTCCTCCCCTCCCTCCCACCTATATATACGGAGGTTTTAGGGCTGATTTGAGACGACTTTTCTCACGGCTGCCCGACCACATACCTCCATAGTTTTTCCTCTAGATCGCGTTTCTGCGGAGCTCGGGCGGAGCCCTGCTAAGACAAGATCATCACCAACCTCCGGAGCGCTGTCACGCTGCCGGAGAACTCTTCTACCTCTCCGTCTCTCTTGCTGGATCAAGAAGGCCGAGATCATCGTCGAGCTGTACGTGTGCTGAACGCGGAGGTGCCGTCCGTTCGGTACTAGATCGTGGGACTGATCGCGGGATTGTTCGCGGGGCGGATCGAGGGACGTGAGGACGTTCCACTACATCAACCGCGTTCTCTAACGCTTCTGCTGTACGATCTACAAGGGTACGTAGATCACTCATCCCCTCTCGTAGATGGACATCACCATGATAGGTCTTCGTGCGCGTAGGAAAATTTTTGTTTCCCATGCGACGTTCCCCAACAGACCCAACCTCGTTACTACCAACGATCGTTGTTGCGCATGCTCGGACAACGCCATGTCTGCGGTCTCCGACACCGATCTGCCCGACGGAATAGCAATGTCCCAACTACCACCGCACCCGTGAGAAGAGTGACCTCGTCGCTCACGGGCACCACCCTGCCCGTGCCCACTGTCGCTTACCCGGAGCGGGAACCCCGATCCGCCTAGGGCCCAAACCTGATCTGCCCAAGCACGAGTCCCAACTCCTGGCCATCCCGTCGCCCTAGACCCGGAAGAAGGGAGGCGCCACCATCACCCACACCATGCCATCGACTGTCAACCGTCATGCCACGATGACGCTGATGGCATGTGCGACCACCATGAGCTCCCACCATCGCGCCACCCAACCCAAAGCCACGGAGAGCCCTAATCGGAGCTTGAACGTGTACCCGGCGGGGGTCCCTTGCCAGGATCACACACCATCGTGGGAGAAGAGTCGCACGCCATCGAGGAGTAGGCAGCCCCACCTGGCCGCCCTGGACACGCCCCGCATGGCCCACCATGCTGCATCCAGGCACAGCTGCGGGCATGTAGCACGCACGTGCTGTTGGGGAACGTCGCACGGGAAACAAAAATTTTCCTACGCGCACGAAGACCTATCATGGTGATGTCCATCTACGAGAGGGGATGAGTGATCTACGTACCCTTGTAGACCGTACAGCAGAAGCGTTAGAGAACGCGGTTGATGTAGTCGAACGTCCTCACGTCCCTCGATCCGCCCCGTGAACAATCCCGCGATCAGTCCCACAATCTAGTACCGAACGGACGGCACCTCCGCGTTCAGCACACGTACAGCTCGACGATGATCTCGGCCTTCTTGATCCAGCAAGAGAGACGGAGAGGTAGAAGAGTTCTCCGGCAGCGTGACGACGCTCCGGAGGTTGGTGATGACCTTGTCTCAGCAGGGCTCCGCCCGAGCTCCGCAGAAACGCGACCTAGAGGAAAAACCGTGGAGGTATGTGGTCGGGCTGCCGTGGAAAAGTCGTCTCAAATCAGCCCTTAAACCTCCGTATATATAGGTGGGAGGGAGGGGGCCTTGCCTTGGGGTCCGAGGACCCTCAAGGGGGTCGGCCGAGCCAAGGGGGAGGACTCTCCCCCCCCAAACCGAGTTGGACTAGGTTTGGTGGGAGGGAGTCCTCCTCCCTTCCCACCTCCTCCTTTTTTTTCTTTTCCTCTTGATTTTTCTTCTCTTGGCGCATAGACCACCTGTGGGCTGTCCCACCAGCCCACTAAGGGCTGGTGTGTCTCCCCCAAGGCCTATGGGCTTCCCCGGGGTGGGTTGCCCCCCCCCCCCCCGGTGAACTCCCGGAACCCATTCGTCATTCCCGGTACATTCCCGGTAACTCCGAAAACCTTCCGGTAATCAAACGAGGTCATCCTATATATCAATCTTCGTTTCCGGACCATTCCGGAAACCCTCGTGACGTCCGTGATCTCATCCGGGACTCCGAACAACATTCGGTAACCAACCATATAACTCAAATACGCATAAAACAACGTCGAACCTTAAGTGTGCAGACCCTGCGGGTTCGAGAACTATGTAGACATGACCCGCGAGACTCCTCGGTCAATATCCAATAGCGGGACCTGGATGCCCATATTGGATCCTACATATTCTACGAAGATCTTATCGTTTGAACCTCAGTGCCAAGGATTCGTATAATCCCGTATGTCATTCCCTTTGTCCTTCGGTATGTTACTTGCCCGAGATTCGATCGTCAGTATCCGCATACCTATTTCAATCTCGTTTACCGGCAAGTCTCTTTACTCGTTCCGTAATACAAGATCCCGCAACTTACACCAAGTTACATTGCTTGCAAGGCTTGTGTGTGATGTTGTATTACCGAGTGGGCCCCGAGATACCTCTCCGTCACACGGAGTGACAAATCCCAGTCTTGATCCATACTAACTCAACTAACACCTTCGGAGATACCTGTAGAGCATCTTTATAGTCACCCAGTTACGTTGCGACGTTTGATACACACAAAGCATTCCTCCGGTGTCAGTGAGTTATATGATCTCATGGTCATAGGAATAAATACTTGACACGCAGAAAACAGTAGCAACAAAATGACACGATCAACATGCTACGTCTATTAGTTTGGGTCTAGTCCATCACGTGATTCTCCCAATGACGTGATCCAGTTATCAAGCAACAACACCTTGTTCATAATCAGAAGACACTGACTATCATTGATCAACTGGCTAGCCAACTAGAGGCAAGCTAGGGACGGTGTTTTGTCTATGTATCCACACATGTAAATGAGTCTTTATTCAATACAATTATAGCATGGATAATAAACTATTATATTGATACAGGAATTATAATAATAACTATACATTTATTATTGCCTCTAGGGCATAATTCCAACACGTGCCCCCGTCGCCAACGCCTTTTGCCGCACCGGCACGCCCCGCCACCAGCTAAAGAACGCCTACTCACTCTAGCCTCTAACAGCTAAGGGGAAAGGAGACCCCGTCGCCGCCAATGCCAACCAGGCTTTGCCCGGCACATGTCCCGACGGTGGCGAGGGAGGAGGTGGAAGGAGGGGTCGTTGCCGGCGGCGCTAGGGATGCCTTCCGGTCACCCGCGGGAGCGACTCGGGAGGGAAGCCACACGACTTTTGTTCTCTCTATCCACATGTTCAGATTTTAAGGTACATTAAATCGTTTCATGCAAAGATTAAGAAAAGTCGTCAATACACATAGAACTTCTTTTCTGAGAAAGGCTTTATTTTGTTTTTTTTAAGATGGAAGTGAGTCTTTCTTTCTTTTCGAGATGGATGTAAGGTCCACGTGTCATATGATGGTTGGCTGAGCTGAGAAAGATTTTTTCTTTCTTATTTTGTGAGACAGAGGTCAGGAAAACAAGCACACAATTTCTTTTCAGCGGCGTGCAATGATGCACCCAACCTCTTGTTTTTCAGGGTGCGCCCAAACTTTTTTTTACTAACAAATTTATTTCAATGTAGTGTAGCAAATGGCCAAGGTGGTGTCGTTGCGCTTGCGGTCCATTTATTTCACTGTTTTTTTACTGACAAAATTACAAATTTATTGCCATAAAAGGGGGAAATAATTTTCCTAGATCTAAAAAGCGGCCGCCCACTTAATGGAGAGAACGGGCGGCCGGCTGGGAACCGCATGCACGTGTGCTTTCCCACTCCAGGTGCCACCTTCACATGCATTTATTTCAGTTTTTCAAATTTTTAAAAAGTCATATCTTTCAAACCGCGCGTCGGAATTCAGATCCGTCTTCACTATTGAATTCTTCACGACGAGATTTTTATGCCAAGTTTTGGTGTTATATGGTAAAACTTCAGTACTGCATTGTGCAACTTTAGTACTATAAGGTGTTATTTTTTTCAAAACTAGTTGTTGACACATGAGCTGAGGTTGCAACCTAACAACCATGGAAACTTGATATGCAACTAGTCTATTGTCCCGGCCAACTATGTAGTAGTCAATGTGCAACCCTTGTCCCTACTTGTGGATGTGTAGTTCCTTTTACGGTTGACAAACCCTGTCCCACCTTTCCTACCAATGATATGTGTAACTTAGTCTGTTGTTTGAGCCAACTTTCTATTACTTGATGTGCAACTTCTTTCCCTTCCTACTTGCGGATATGTAGTTTTAGCTGGCGGGGGCAACAACGGAGTTGCACAATGTCTGTTAGGCTGTTGGCCAGACCAACATATAAAGTTGCACATCTCACATTCATGGGGGTAGTAAAAAGTTACATATTCATGAGGATAGTAAAGTTGCATATAAAACGGGGACGCTAAAGTTGCGCATCCCACTAGAGGGGGTGGTTCGGAGTGCTACTAGGGAAATTACATATCCATAAGACATGAGGGATAGTTGCACATCATTGATAGACAGTTGGCGGTGACAGTATCTGAAGTTGCACATCCACTGCTAGACAGTTGGCCGATGCAGAAAACAGTGAAAGCACAACCAGAGACGGGTGAGAAGTTGCACATGAACTACTAGACAGTTGGCCTGAGCAAAACACGAATTTAAACATCTCACTAGGAGGAGGTAATTTGGGGTGGATGTGTCATTAGTGAAAACTACACTTTCACGGGGTAGACAGAAAGTTGTGCATCCACTGTCATGTAGTTGTACATACACTGCTAGCAGTTGCACAAAACGGAGGCTAAATTGCATAGAGAAATTTCATTAAAACACATCTATGGGGGATCTTATTTTGAAAATCTCATCGCGAAGAATCCAACGGTGAAGACAGATCTGAATTCCAAAGCGCGATTTGAAAGATATAGGTTTTTCAAAATTCAGAAAAGCCATAATTAATGCACAACAAACCAACATGCGAAATATTAATGCAGCGGCATGGAGTCATCCATCACGTGAGAAGAGACCACATAGGGTGATTAATTAACAGTGTCCTTTTTAACACTTTTGAATTATAGTAATTTTTTCCTTTTTAATATACGATAGGGACAAACACTTTCCAAGTAAGTAGGCCACTTTAGACTGTTAGAGAGTAACCGGCCGCTTCCTAGACGTGTCCACAATTTTTTAATAAAAAACCATTGTTAACCATTTTAAAAGTATAAACCGTTATGTTACAAAATCCAAGAAGGTATTGTGTGTATGAAATGTTTGTCACCTTTCAGAAAAAAAGGTCACACGCGTTTAAAAAATATTCTTTTGAAAAAATCCATCCAGTTATAAAGTCATATATACAAGTAAAAGAGTAAAATGCATGGAAGAAACAAATAGAGAAGGGGGGACAAAGACACGAAATAAAAAGTCTGCTCATGGAGGTTTTTTTTTGTTGTTGCTAAGACTCTGCTCATGGAGTTGGCGGAGTACAGAGGCCTTGGTGAAATAAATTACAGTCACGTATATTACTTTATTTGCTCCAAATACATTTCCCAAACCCATCTACCATCACTAATTCGTGTACACTACATGCGCGTATATGACCTTATTTCTCCAAATACACTTCATAGTAAATCCAATCTCCGATCACTAACCTTGTACACACTACATGCGCGATTTCGGCTTGCTGAGGAACGGGTAGTCGGTGTAACCCACGACGGGGTCAGGGGTGTAGAACGTCTTCCTCACGTACTTGGTGAGGCCGGCGTTGAGCCTGAGCCGCTCGACCAGGTCCGGGTTGGAAATGAACAGCCGCCCGAACGACACCAGGTCGGCGTCGCCGCTCTCCACCGCCTCCAGCCCGAGCTCCCGCGTGTAGCCGCCGCTGCACATGAACGTGCCCTGGTACGCGCCCCGCAAGGTGCGCATCAGCCGGCTCTCCTCCTCGGCGCTGCCGTGCGGGCCCGACTCCGTCTGCCCGTAGGCTGCGTACCTCGGCTGCGTCACATGGAGGTATGCGAGCTGCCCGGATTCCTGCTGGAGGGCGTTGAGCCGCTCGACGACGGCCATGCCGAGCTGCATGGGGTTCGAGTCATAGGCATCAAGGTGGTCGATGGCCGGTGACACCCTCACCGCAGTTCGTTCTGCTCCGATGGCGGACACCACGGCTCGGGTCACCTCGATTAAAAACCTGCAACGGTTGGGGAGCGATCCACCATACTCATCGGTGCGGTCGTTGATGCCGTCCTTGAGGAACTGATCGATGATGTAGCCATGAGCGCCGTGGATCTCGATGCCATCAAAGCCTGGGAACACAGTTCATCTCCATATTAGCTTATAATATACATGGGGCGTTTCCCTCGTGTAGGTTTTATATGGTTGGATGCAAAGGTTTGTGAGTTTAAGTGTGTCGTTACCTGCTTCGATGGCGTTTATGGCAGCTTGGCGATATTGCTCCACTATGTCCGGTACTTCCGATGTCGCAAGGCGCCTTGGCGTGGGATACGTTCCGTATGAACCATCAGGCAACAATATCTTCCACCTTGCTGATATTGGCTTATCAGTTGAGGATATCGGAGCAGCGCCGTCTGGCTGGTATACTGGTGTATGGAAGAACATTAGTCAACATTGGGGACAACAGATGGTACATTTACATGCAGAAGATCTAGCAATTCAGATTTCCAACATAAAGTCAGAGTCATGAATTTTTCAAGAACACAGGAGTTATGATGTTTGAGGTCTTCTATGTTACAATTTCGATATGTATTAATCCAGATAGAGAAACCATGAATCAATCACGTCCCGGAGTCTCAAGAAAAAATAGAAGTGGATGCAAAGATATATCCTCAAGGACAACTGATAATCTAGGGCAATTGCGTATAGTAAACCTGTTACGGATTTCAAAGAAACTGGCTTTCATTACACACATAAATACATACCTTGGTGAGAAGCTCTGCCTACGTGCCATAATTGGCAGAAAAAGATGCCTCCCTTGGCATGAACAGCATCCACCACCTTTTTCCATCCATCTATCTGCTCTTGATTGTATATTCCAGGGACATGAGGAAACCTATCCAACAATGTTTTATTAGTTTATCTTCTGAATTGGCAGTAAAAAAAACTAACATAAACTTGCTATATGTCCATCAGGTGTGAGAATCAGAAGAACCTCTACTAGAGATAAATTACAGTAAATATGTCAAGAAAAGGGCAGATTGTTTGAAAAGAGAAAAAATCATGTGTGGAAGTTTAAAAATTTACGCGGAAACCACAAGATCGAATTTAATTTTGTACAAAAAAAAATCCTTGTATGTTGCAAATAGCACTGAGTTTGATGTAAGAATCCGTTTATACATCAGGTAAATGCAGTCGAGGACTTCCAGATATTTTCCTCAACAGAATGTGCATGGCTTTAGAATTAGTTCTCCCCTATAGTGTTTTTTGAAGAGCACATGATTTTCATGGAATCTAGGATCCAGCTCATTCTTACAGAAGATGTATCTCTCCAGTTTCCAAATATCGATAGCATGATCATACATAATACTCCGTAGATATGAAGCATTTGCTTAAGGGAACCTGACTACTAGTCCCTTTTATTTTTGTTACTTATTAGCTTGAGCAGCTGACAGGACACCCTTTGTTTTTCATGATTGCAAAAACTGAAGTACTTGAGCTATCTAGAAAAAATACTAAAACTATTTTTAAATCCAGTGCATCTCTCTCAAGACAAATCATACTGTAGGTGTTGCCTTCTATGATCGTGTCCCTATTCATACTCTGCAACTCCACCTGAAAAGGGCATGGAGTCAGGAAAAGGCTACGGGTTTCTGATGGATAGTCAGTCTCATGGTCAGACTGTGGGTACATTAGGGTCAAAGTGCCACAGGATAATTAGTTGCTAATTAAATACGGCCTGAACCTCAATTGACACACTTATAGTACAAGTTCAGGGACCTAAATCACAAGCCGAACATATGTCACGCTTTACATATGTCACGCTTTACTCCTTAAACTACAAAGCAAGATAGGTTCGCTGTGCTCGTCACTCAACCACCACCTACCAATAGAAATATAGAAATCAAAGCTAGCACTCTAACAAACATCCAACGACAAATTAGCCTAACAACCACATTTTGGAGAATCATTCTGCCAGATACTCAGATCTAGCAAGCAGGAATATTTATCAGAGCAATGTGCACGCAGCGCTACTATACTAAACAAATCCAGGACCGAGCAAACGACAGTATGACGAGCGCGGATTCTGAAACAGGAACAGTAAACTAGTCCGAACAGGAGCATCGACCCATGTGCGGACCATGAGGCGGAGCGAGGGAGAGGTATGGAGTGACGAGATTACCCCGGCCCCGCCGGCGAGACGACGGTGCCCTCGGAGATGAGCAGGCCTCCCTGGGTGGCCCGCTGCGCGTAGTACTCCGCTAGCGCCGGCCCCGGCAGCCCGCCGATGGCCCTGCACCTCGTCATCGGCGCCAGCACCACCCTGCACGCAGAAATGCTCGCCAGGGTCAAAGGAGTGAGCGAAGACCGGAGACGGCCGAATTTCCGGCGCGGATTGAAGGGGCCGGCCGGCTCACCGGTGGGCGAGGCTGAAGCGGCGCATCTGGTACGGCGAGAAGAGCGTCGGCCGCTGGTCCGGCGCCGGCCGATCCATCTGGAGCTCTCGCGCTGGATCGAGGGGCGCAGTGGGCGAGGCGGGGGAGGGGACGGGACGGGAAAGGAAGGCGCGGCGAGAGAGGGATGGCAATTGTGGGAGGCAAAGAAAGAAAGAATTGGGTGGGAATGGTAATGGGTTGGTGGGCTTCGAAAGCGAGAGCGAATTAAAGCGCACGGGTGTTAAAAGGCGGGCGTTAGAGTAGCGGAGGTCTTTTTCGGCATGTGGTTTGCGTGTTGAGACTTGGATGCAATGATATGAATCTGGAAGCAGGGCGCCGATCTGTGCCTCGTCGAGTGACTAGATTTCGACATACAAATAAATTTAATTGAAATGGTCTCAGATGAACACGTGCTCAATTATAAAAATTCTTAGTCTTGTTAAGATGAACAATTTCTGTTTTTGATCGTCTCTCAATTCATAGTCTTAGGGCAACTCCAACGGACCGACTCAAACGGATGGCGAATTTGTGAGCTTTTGTTTGTTTGGGTCGGCCCAGCGGACACGGATGTTCGTTTTAGCATTTGGGTCGACGCATGCGTCCAACACTAACCGGATCCATTTTATCGACGCGTGAAAAAATAATAATCAAGCATATTCATTAAAAGCCAGCCACGAAAACCGGCCGCGAAAGCAGGTTACATTATAAATGAAAAAGAAAAAAACCTAGGGGTCCTCGTCGACGGCGGCGAGGTCGGGCTGTGCCGGCTCGGGCATTGCTGGTGTTGACGGTGGCGCAGCACGGACGCGTTTGTCCGCGAGGCGCAGCGCCATCTTAGCATGGAGGTAAGCGGCCTCCTCCGGGAGCAGCGCGCGGGGGTAGACGACAAGGGTGCTCTGGGCGAAGCCGGGCGTAGCATGGGCGCGCCCGTGCGCATGGCGCATCGTCCTCTTAGCCTGCAGGTAGGCGACCTCCTCCTGGGAGCATCGTGCATGCATAGACAACGAGGTTGTCACCGTTGTCCATGGATGTTGGATCGTCGACGAGGAAACAGAGGGTGGCGAGATGGGGACGGGGGGAGGTTTCTGGAAGCAGATGGCCGGACCCCACCGCACGCTCGGATTAAAAAAGGTCGACCGCGGTCGCTGACGCGTGGCCCCGAGGAGGACGGCCGTCATAAATGATGTTGACCGCGGTGGTTAGGCAGACACCGAGAAGGCGCTTCACGTCCGCGCCAACGCATTTCAGTTCCAATTTTGGCCAGAAATGGATCGGCGCGGACGCAGAACAGACGTGTTTTGAAAATGGGTCAGCGCGTTGGGCCATTCGTTTTGTCTGCACCGACCTAAACGGAGGGCGACGGACGAAATAGGTCGCCCCATTGGAGTTGCTCTTATGCAACTTATAAAGCTATAAAGCAGGAAGAAGGTTAGTGACAGAGGGTTACGAAAATCAGGTCGGATTTCAACCCATATCCGACCCTTAAGAGCAACCTCAAGCTGTTCATCCATTTTGTTTGTGCCTGTCTGTTTGGGTTAAAACGGATAAAAAGTTGACCCAACACATAGAACCAAATGGATGCGCGTTCGTTTTTTGTTGGTGAGACGACCTATTTCAGGACCCAAATAAAAGGATGCATTCCTCGCTCAGATAACCCTCGAAGGGTCCGATTTTTCCACATATCTTTTGGTCCGAATAAGAGTACGATTCTTTATTTGTTACACGAGATTTTAGTCATTCACTTGTACGGGAGGTCTATTTGCCTCAGATAGTGATGGTAGGTGATGATCGGTTGAACAAACAATTGTCAATTACATCTACCTGTTTGTCTCTTCGTCGTTTTTGATCCCTCATTCTCCATCATTTTTCGTATTGGAGAGCAGTGAATTCCAAGGATTTATCGAAAAAGCTTTCGCCTCACTTTATATATAAAGCAACGATCAGATGTACATATTGGGATACAACACGCCACCAACACACACACCACGCCCACCCAAGGTAAGATACAAGGGTGTCGACGTACCGCCACACTACCCAATCAACCACCATGCACACTATAGATGAGCCAAAAATAACCTCTTGAAGTCGACGAGGACCTCCCGAGAACTAGCCACCAAGAAAAGTGAAGCCGGACACTGACAAAGCATGGAATCCAATGCGGGGCCTTCAACAAGGGCACGACATGAAATTGTCGCCACCGCCCGATCCCGAAGATCGAGTTTTCACCCGGAGCAACATGAAGGAAAGGGAACACCATGACGGAGCCTTCATGAAGGAAACGGCGTTCGAGGTCGCCACCACTGCTGTCGGTGTGAAAACCAGCGGATCTCGGGTAGGGGGTCCCGAGTTATGGATCTTGGATCAATGGGGAATGGGGAACATAGGGACAATATTTACCCAGGTCCGGGCCCTCTCAAAGAGGTAAAACCCTACGTCCTGCTGTCGGTGTCAAAACTAGCGGATCTTGGGTAGGGGGTCCCGAGTTATGGATCTTGGATCAATGGGGAACGGGGAACATAGGGACAGTATTTACCCAGGTTCGGGCCCTCTCAAAGAGGTAAAACCCTACGTCCTTCTTGATTATATTGATGTGTTTATGACAATTACAGAGTTGATCTACCACGAGAGCAGATGAACTAAACCCTAGATGAGTAGGATGCTGGTTCTCCCCCTCTACGAACTATACCATCTAGTTTATATAGACACGAGAGGTACCTAGGGTTACACATGGTCTGTTGCCATCAGGGAATAAACATGTCGATTCCACGGTCTTGACTTAGAGGACACACCAAGGCTTCAGAAGTTTCCTGACTGAACATGGAGTTGCCTTATAGCTCGGTCTTCCAGTAATAGTCACACAGCGGCCCATCTATCCGGCCCATAAGAGATAGACCAACGGTCCGAGGTCCCCTTAGTCCCGGACTCCCTCTGTAGTCCATGATCCCTAGTACCCTTAAGCGCCCAAGGTCTCCGGTTTGCGGGGCAAGTTCTTCTATCCTTCAATATTCGGCTAACACTAGTTCGGCCACCGACGAGTTCCTACTTGTCAAAGCATTGCAGGGCCCACAGTATTAACTTTCCTGCTTAAGGTTAATAACATCCCTCGATCCTCGGGCATTGATGGGAGGTAGGTGATCGAGTAGTCTTTTACAGAAATGCCACTCGCGGGTCAAAGGAAAAAATGCCTATTAAATAGGTTGGGCGTGCCATCAGCAACACATCATATTCCCCAACCATCGAGGAACAAAAAACCAAGGAGCTAGAAGACATGACAAGCGTCCCTGGCTCCTTCTCACGTCCTCATGGACCCCTCCCAGGCGACTAGGCAAGTTGTTCAGCCTCCCGTCTTCAATTGATTGACCTTGAAGTGCATTGTATCTTCCTGCTTCACATCTAGCGTCCACCCACCCCGGGTTAACTTCCGCGAACAGCGAGGCCTTTGCAGAGAACTTCCCTGCTCCACGCAAGGAAGAAAGGGTATGCTTCGTGCCCTTCCTCTTACGAGGCTTGGCCTTCCCCTTTCACCCCTTCCTGAGGGGTTTGCTAGAGTTTCGCAGGATCCAACTCCATCATCTTACCCCTGGATCCATACCGAATATCTCGGGCTCTGTCACACTTTGCGAGATGTTTTTGGGCTGCGAGGCCCATTTTGAATTATGGAGAAAGTATTTGTGCCTCGTCCCCGCACCCGAGAAGGGACAATCTTTGAAATTGACGGAGCCAACGTATGGCGCATAGCCGGGATGGGGTACCCTATTGGGACCCCAAAGAAGGATTCCGAAGAGTGGACATCAGAATGGTTTTATATTGAACATGTCCCCTTATTTGATCAAACTCGGAGGGGTCTACCCGAATACTCAGGCGCTCCTTTAAAGAAAAGGTTTAACTGGCGACCGGAAAGCCCTTCCCAAGAGGAGAGCACCAAAGTAAAGAGGCTGGCTACTCACGTGAGGTTGTTAGCTCACAGTAAGTTAACCATCATTAACGTGATGGCCGCTGCTATTACTCGATGTGTCCAACCTCTTCAACATAGGACACACCCCTTATGGCGTTACAATGGGACAAACGAAACTACCCACTACAAACGGAAAGGGCCTTCTAACCAGGCAGCAATGGCAGCCATACTAACCAATCTCTTTGAAGGAGAAAAGGAAGAGCTCGCCCCTTTAGGACCATGGAAAACTACTCGAGTTATAATCACATTAAGTGGGTAAGTTCAGCTATATTTTCACAGTACGGATGTTATATCCATTTTTGTTTATCACATCTTTTAACTTTTTGAATAGAACTGGAGACGCTGGATCGAGACAGTCCACTACCCTCCTCCTCAACCGGAGAGTTACTCCCGTGACGATGACCCAGGATTCCATGATGATCCAGAGATGTCACTCGATTTTGAGGATGGGTCTTTTACCAGGAGAGTCTTAACGGCTCTAAGGTATACCTTTTGTCCAATCACCCTGGGACACTCCCTTCCTCCTGTGTAAGTAACAAGAAGGCCTCTTCTCGAAAAGAGCATTGGCCTCACATCATTCCGAGTATGCTGACTTCTACTCCCAAGGACGTGTCCGCACCAAATGACATAGAGCTTCCAGGCGTGTGGCAGCCATGGGAACTACCTCAACCGCGCCCCAACCAAGAGGTAATATATTGAAGTCATAGTTCGACCATTGTTATAACCATTGTGAGCACTTGCAATCTTTGCCAAGATCTGCAGGAGATGGGTACAACCACCTTTGTCCGAAGACATCAAAGAAGCGCGAGGTGGTTGTCCTGAACCGAGGTCTTCGGCAAGCGCCGAGGTGAGTGTGGAGATCCCTGCCGCATACGAGCTTCCAAAGGATTTTGAGGATATTTCGGTTACCAATTCTCAAGTCAAAAGTGTGATGAATCACTGACATCGGAAGGAGTCACTATGTCACTCTGTGTTTTCTGAATAGGAGTTTAGTTCTCTTAATTCGGTGGACGCATATCACGGAACCGCCCGAGCAGGAGTTGAGGGAGCCGCCAACCTTATGTCGACTGATACATCCACTTTGCATCATGTTTTCTACTGTTATTTATGTTGTTTTATTGTATAATAATGCTTTTTGGAGTAATTCTAATGCTTTTTGTCTCATAATATGCAAGTTATACAGAAAGGGGGAGAATTATGGCAGCTGGAAATCTGGACCTGAAAAAGTTACGTCAGGCCACCTATTCTGCAAAACTCCAAATGAGTTGAAACTTTACGAGGAATTTTTATGGAATATTTGAGAAATATTGGATTAAATAAGTACTAGAGGGGGCCCACCAGGTGGGCACAACCCACCTAGGCAAGCCCTGGAGCCCAAGCGCGCCCGGTGGATTGTGCTCACCCAGGCCCACCTCTGGTGCCCCTCTTCTGATATATACGTCATTTTGACCTAGAAAAAAGGAGGATAGGACTTTCGAGACGAAGCGCCGCCGTCTCGAGGCGAAACTTGGGCAGGAGCACTTTTGCCCTCCGGCGGAGCGATTCCGCCAGGGGAACTCGCCCCCCCCCCCCGGAGGGGGAAATCATCGTCATCGTCATCCCCAACAACTCTCCCATCTTAGGGAGGGCTATCTTCATCAACATCTTCAACAACACCAACTCTTCTCAAACCCTAGTTCATCTATTGTTTTCAATCTTTGTATCGAAACTATAGATTGGTGCTTGTGGGTGACTAGTAGTGTTGATTACATCTTGTAGTTGATTACTATATGGTTTATTTGGTGGAAGATTATATGTTCAGATCCATTATGCTATTTAATACCCCTCTAATATTGAGCATGATTATCATTTGTGAGTAGTTACTTTTGTTCTTGACGTCACGGGAGAAATCATGTTGCAAGTAATCATGTGAACTTGATATGTGTTCGATATTTTGGTCATATGTATGTTGTGATTTCCTTAGTGGTGTCATGTGAACGTCGACTACATGACACTTCACCATATTTGGTCCTAAGGAATGCATTGTGGAGTAGTTATTAGATGATGGGTTGTGAGAGTGACAGAAGCTTAAACCCTAGTTTATCCGTTATTCCGTAGGGGACCGATTGGATCCAATATTTAATGCTATAGTTAGAATTTATTCTTAATACTTTTCTCGTAGTTGCGGATGCTTGCGAGAGGGTTAATCATAAGTAGGAGGTTTGTTCAAGTAATAACAACACCTAAGCACCGGTCCACCCACATACCAAATTATCAAAGTATCGAACACGAATTAAGCCAACATGATGAAAGTGACTAGATGAAATTCCCGTGTACCCTCAAGAATACTTTGCTTATCATAAGAGATCGTTTTGGCTTGTCCTTTGCACCAAAAGGATTGGGCTACCTTGCTGCACTTTTGTTACTACTATCGTTACTTGCTCGTTACAAATTATATTGCTATCAAACTACTCCGCCACTTACAATTTAAAACTTGCACACATTACCTTGCTAAAAACCACTTGTCATTTCCTTCTGCTCCTCGTTGGGTTCGACACTCTTACTTATTGAAAAGGATACATTGACCCCATATACTTGTGGGTCATCAAGGCTATTTTCTGGTGCCATTATCGGGGAGTGAAGCGCTCTTTGTAAGGGGAAATTGGTAAGGAAACATTATTACTACATGCTGAAATTTATTGTCACTTGGTACTATGGAAAACAATCCTTTGAGGGGTTTGTTCGGGGTATCTTCACCTCGATCGGAACCACAATTAGTTGCCCCTCAACCTACTGTTGGGGAACATCGCATGAGAAACAAAAAATTTCCTACGCGCACAAAGACCTATCATGGTGATGTCCATCTACGAGAGGAGATTTGCATCTACGTACCCTTGTAGATCGCACAGCAGGAAGCGTTAAGAAACACAGTTAATGTAGTGGAACGTCTTCACGTCCCTCGAACCGCCCCACGAACCGTCCCACGATCCATCCCACGATCCGTCCCATGAACCGTCTCGCGATCTGTTGCACGAGCCCGTCCCACGAACCGTCTTGCGATCCGTCTCATGATCCGTTCCCATCTAGTGCCGAACGGACGACACCTCCGCGTTCAGCACACGTACAGCCTGATGACGATCTCCACCTTCTTGATCCAGCAAGAGGGGGCAGAGAGGTAGAAGAGTTCTCCGGCAGCGTGACGGCGCACCGATGGTGGTGATGATCTACTCCGGCAGGGCTTCGCCTAAGCTCCGCAGAAATACGATCTAGAGGAAAAACTGCATGGTATAGGGTCGAGCAGCACGCGGCAAAGTTGTGTCTCAAAAACCCTCAATACCTCTAGTATATATAAGAGGGAGGGAGGGGAGGAGGCAGCCTCAAACCCTCAAGGTTTGGCCGAAATTGGTGGTGGAGGAGTCCTACTCCAATCCTAATTGGAGTAGGATTCCACCTTCCCACTTGGAAACTCTTTCCACCTTGTGTTTTTTCCTTCTCAAACCTTATGGGACTTAGTGGGAACTTATTCCAGCCCACTAGGGGTTGGTTTATCTCTTCCCATAGCCCATGAGACCCCTTGGGGCGTGACACCCCTCCTGATGGTCCACGGCACCCCTCCCGGCACTACCGGTACACTACCGATGAGCCTGAAACTTTTCCGATGACCAAAACAGGACTTCCTATATATCAATATTTACCTCTGGACCATTCCAGAGCTCCTCGTGATGTCCTGGATCTCATCCGGGACTCCGAACAACTTTCGGTTACCAACACCTATAACTCAACTATACCGAAAACGTCACCGAACCTTAAGTGTGCAGACCCTGCGGGTTCGAGAACTATGTAGACATGACCCGAGACACTCCTCGGTCAATATCCAATAGCGGGACCTGGATGCCCATATTGGATCCTACATATTCCGAAGATCTTTATCGGTTGAACCTCAGTGTCAAGGATTCATATAATCCCGTATGTCATTCCCTTTGTCCTTCGGTATGTTACTTGCCCGAGATTCGATCGTGGGTATCCGCATACCTATTTCAATCTCGTTGCCGGCAAGTCTCTTTACTCGTTCTGTAATACAAGATCCCGTGACTTACACTTAGTCGCATTGCTTGCACGGCTTGTGTGTGATGTTGTATTACCGAGTGGGCCCAGAGATACCTCTTCGTCATAGGGAGTGACAAATCCCAATCTTGATCCATACTAACTCAACGGACACCTTCGGAGATACCTGTAGAGCACCTTTATAGTCATCTAGTTACATTGTGACGTTTGATACACACAAGGTATTCCTCCGGTGCCAGTGAGTTATATGATCTCATGGCCATAGGAACAAATATTTGGCACACAGAAAACATTAGCAACAAAATGACACGATCACATGCTTCGTTCATGGTTTGGGTCTAGTCCATCACATGATTCTCCTAATGATGTGATCCCGTTATCAAGTAACAGCACTTGCCTATGGTCAGGAAACCTTGACCATCTTTGATCAACGAGCTAGTCAACTAAAGGCTTACTAGGGACAGTGTTTTGTCTATGTATCCACACAAGTATTGTGTTTCCAATCAATACAATTGTAGCATGGATAATAAACGATTATCATGAACAAAGAAATATAATAACAAATAATTTATTATTGCCTCTAGGGCATATTTCCAACAGTCTCCCACTTGCACTAGAGTCAATAATCTAGCCCACATCACTATGTGATTTCTAACGAATCTAACACCCTTATAGTTCTGGGGTTTGATCACGTCTTGCTCGTGAGAGAGGTTTTAGTCAACGGTTCTGAACCTTTCAGATCCGAGTGAGATTTACAAATCTTTATGTCATCTTATAGATGCTGCTACTACGTGCTATTCGGAAATATTCCAAATATCTACTCTACTATACGAATCCGTTTTACTGCTCATAGTTATTCGGATTAGTGTCAAAGCTTGCGTCGACATAACCCTTTATGATGAACTATTTAACCACCTCCATAATCGAGAAAAATTCCATAGTCTATTAGTTACTAAGGATAACTTTGACCGCTGCTCAGTGATTCAATCCTGGATTACTCTCTGTACCTCTTAACAGACTTGTGGCAAGGCACGCATCAGGTGCGATACTCAGCATGGCATACTTTAGAGTCTACGACTAAGGCATAGAAGACGAACTTCGTCTATTCTCTTTATTATGCCGTGGTCGGGTTTTGAGTCTTACTCAAATTCACACCTTACAACACAACCAAGAACTCCTTCTTTGCTGATCTATTTTGAACTCCTTCAAAAACTTGTCAAGGCATGCATTTTGTTGAAACTTCTATTAAGCGTTTTGATCTATCTCCATAGATCTTGATGCTCAACGTTCAAGTTGCTCAATCCAGGTATTCCTTTGAAAAACTCCTTTCAAACAACCTTTTATGCTTCACAGAAATTCTACATTACTTCTGATCAACAATATGTCAACCACATATATTTATCAGAAATTCTATAGTTCTCCCACTCACTTCTTTGGAAATACAAGTTTCTCATAAACCTTGTATAAACCCATAAGCTTTGAACAACCTATCAAAGCATATATTCCAACTCCGAGATGCTTGCACCAGTCCATAGAAGGATCGCTGGAGCTTGCATACTTGTTAGCATCCTTAGGATTGACAAAACTTTCCGGTTGTATCACATACAACCTTTCCGTCGAGGAAAACAATGTTTTGACATCCTATGTGCAATATTTCATAAATAATGAAGCAACTGCTAACATATTTCCAATAGACCTTTTGTATCGCTATGAGTGAAAAAGTCTCATCACAGTCAACTTCTTGAACTTGTCGGAAAACATCCTTGCGACAAGTCGAGCTTTTCTTAATGGTGATGATTCACCATCATCGTCTGTCTTCCTTATAAAGATCCATCTTTACTTAATAGTCCTACGACCATCAAGTAGTTCTTCCAAAGTCTATACTTTGTTCTCACATATGGATTCTCTCTCGGATTTCATGGCCTCCAGCCATTTGTCGGAATCCGGGCCCACCATTGATTCTCCATAACTCGTAGGTTCATTGTTGTTTCAAAAACATGACCTCCAAGACAGAGTTACCGCACCACTCTGTAGTAGTATGCGACCTTGTTGACCTACGAGGTTTGTAGTAACTTGATCCAATGCTTAATGATCACCATCATCAGCTTCCACTTCAATTGGTGTAGGCGCCACATGAACAACTTCCTGCGCCCTGCTACACACTGGTTGAAGTGATGGTTCAGTAACCTCATCAAGTTCTACTACCCTCCCACTCAATTCTTTCGAGAGAAATCTTTCCTCGAGAAAGGACCCGTTTTCTAGAAATAAACACTTTGCTTCCAGATCTGAGATAGGAGATGCACCCAACTGTTTTGGATATCCTATGAAGATGCAGTTATCCGCTTTCGGTTCGAGCTTATCAGACTGAAACTTTTTCACATAAGTGTCGCAACCCCAAACTTTCAAGAAACGACAGCTTAGATTTCTCTAAACCTCAGTCTATAGTGTGTCATCTCAACGGAATTACGCGGTGCCCAATTTACAGTGAATGCAGTTGTCTCTAATGCATAACCCATAAATGATACTAGTAACTCCATAAGAGACATCATAGTATGCACCATATCAAATAGGTCGCGGCTATGACGTTCGGACACACCATCACATATGGTGTTCCTGGTGGCATGAATTAAGAAACAACTTCCACATTGTCTTAACTGTGTACCAAAACTCGCAACTCAGATATTCATCTCTATGATCATATCGTAGACAGTTTATCCTCTTGTTACGACGAACTTTACTCTAAAACAGAATTGAACTTTTCAATATTTCAGACTTGTGATTTATTAAGTAAACACTCCTGTATCTACTCAAATCGTCATTGAAGTAAGAACATAATGATATCCACTGCATGCCTCAGCACTCATTGGACGACATACATCAAAATGTATTACTTCCAACAAGTTACTATCTTGTTTCATCTCAATGAAAACAAGGCCTTGCTCATGTGGTATGATTTGCATGTCACAAGTGATTCAAAATCAAGTGAGTATAAAGATCCATCAGCATGGAGCCTCTTCATGCAATTTATACCAACATGACTCAAGCGGCGGTGCCACAAGTAAGTGGTACTATCATCATTACCTTGTATCTTTTGGCACCAATATCATGAACATGTGTAACACTACGATCGAGATTCAATAAACCATTGAAGGTGATTATTCAATCAAATAGAGTAACCATTATTCTCTTTAAATGAATAATCGTATTGCAATAAACACGATCCAATCATGTTCATGCTTAACGCAAGCACCAAATAACAATTATTTAGGTTTAACACCAATTGTGATGGTAGAGGGAGCGTGCGACGTTTGATCATATCAACCTTGGAAACACTTCCAACACGTATCGTCACCTCGCCTTTAGCTAATCTCCGTTTATGCCGTAGCTTTCATTTCGTGTTACTAATTACTTAGCAACCGAACCGGTATCCAATACCCTCGTGCTACTAGGAGTACTAGTAAAGTACACATCAACATCATGTATATCAAATATACTTCTTTCGACTTTTGCCAGCCTTCTTATCTACCAAGCATCTAGGTTAGTTCCACCTCAGTGACCGTTCTCCTCATAACAGAAGCACTTAGTCTCGGGTTTGGGTTTAATCTTGGGTCTCTTCATTAGTATAGCAACTATTTTGCCGTTTCACGAAGTATCCCTTCTAGCACATGCCTTTCTTGAAACTTAGTGGTTTTACTAACAATCAACTATTGATGCTCCTTCTTGATTTCTACTTTTGCAGTGTCAAACATCGCGAATCGCTCAAGGATCATTGTATCTATCCTTGATATGTTATAGTTCATCATGAAGCTCTCACAGCTTGGTGGCAGTGACTTAGGAGAACCATCACTATCTCATCTGGAAGATTAACTCCCACTTGATTCAAGCGATTGTCGTACTCAGACAATTTGAGCATATGCTCAATGATTGAGATTTTCTCCTTTACTTTGTAGACAAAGAATCTTGTCGGAGGTCTCATACCTCTTAACAAGGGCACGAGCATGAAATCAAAATTTCATCTCTTTAGAACATCTCTTATGTTCTGTGATGTTTCAAAACGTCTTCGGCGCCTTGCTTCTAAGCATTAAGTATTTTGCATTGAACTATTGCGTAGTCATCAGAAACGTGTATGTCGGATGTTCACAACATCCACAGACGACGCTCGAGGTGCAGCACACCGAGTGGTGCATTAAGGACATAAGCCTTCTGCGCAGCAACGAGGACAATCCTCAGTTTTACAGACTCAGTCCGCAAAGTAGCTACTATCAAATTTCAACTAAATTTTCTCTAGGAACATATAAAAACTGTAGAGCTATAGCGCAAGCTACATCGTAATTTGCAAAGACCATTAGACTATGTTCATGATAGTTAGTTCAATTAATCATATTACTTAAGAACTCCCACTCAAAAAGTACATGTCTCTAGTCATTTGAGTGGTACATGATCCAAATCCACTATCTCAAGTCCGATCATCACGTGAGTCGAGAATAGTTTCAGTGGTAAGCATCTCTATGCTAATCATATCAACTATACGATTCATGCTCGACCTTTCGATCTCTTGTGTTCCCAAGCCATGTCTGCACATGCTAGGCTCGTCAAGTTTAACCCGAGTGTTCTGCGTGTGCAACTGTTTTGCACCCATTGTATGTGAACGTTGAGTCTATCACACTCGATCATCACGTGGTGTCTCGAAACGATGAACTGTCGTAACGGTGCACAGTCGGGGAGAACACAATTTGAGCTTGAAATTTTAGTGAGAGATCACCTCATAATGCTACCGTCGTTCTAAGCAAGATAAGGTGCATAACATTAACATCACATGCAATTCATAAGTGACATGATATGGCCATCATCAAGTGCTCCTTGATCTCCATCATCAAAGCACCGGTATGATCTTCTTGTCACTGGCGCCACACCATGATCCCCATCATCATGATCTCCATCATCGTGCTGCCATCGAGGTTGTCGTGTATGCTATGCTATTACCACTAAAGCTACGTCCTAGCAATATAGTAAACGCATCTGCAAACACAAACGTTAGTTTAAAGACAACCCTATGGCTCCTGCCGGTTCCTGTAGCATCGACGTGCAAGTCGATATTAACTATTACAACATGATCATCTCATACATCCAATATATCACATCACGTCATTGGCCATATCACATCACAAGCATACCCTGCAAAAACAAGTTAGACGTCCTCTAATTGTTGTTGCATGTTTTACGTGGTTGCCATGGGTATCTAGTAGGATCGCATCTTACTTACGCAAACACCACAACGGAGATGTATGAATTGCTATTTAACCTCTCTCCAAGGACCTCCTCGGTAAAATCCGATTCAACTAAAGTTGGAGAAACCGACACTCGCCAGTCATCTTTGAGCAACGGGGTTGCTCGTAGCAATGAAACCAGTCTCTCCTAAGCGTACGAGTAATGTCCGTCCGAGCCGCTTCGATCCAACAATACCGCGGAATCAAGAAAAGACTAAGGAGGGAAGAAAATCGCACATAACCGCCCACAAAACTTTTGTGTCCTACTCGAGATAACATCTACGCATGAAACAAGCTCATGATGCCACTGTTGGGAAACGTCGCATGGGAAACAAATTTTTTCCTACGCGCACGAATACCTATCATGGTGATGTCCATCTACGAGAGGAGATTTGGATCTACGTACCCTTGTAGATCGCACACCAGGAAGCGTTAAGAAACGTGGTTGATGTAGTGGAACGTCTTCACGTCCATCGAACCGCCCCACGAACCGTCCCGCGATACGTCCCACGAACCGTATTGCGACCCGTTGCACGAACCGTCCCGCGATCTGTCCCACGAACCGTCTCGCGATCCGTTGCACCAACCGTCTTGCGATCCGTCTCATGATCCGTTCCGATCTAGTGCCGAACGGACGACACCTCCACGTTCAGCACACGTACAGCTCGATGACGATCTCCACCTTCTTGATCCAGCAAGAGGGGCAAAGAGGTAGAAGAGTTCTCCGCAGCGTGACGGCGCACCGGTGGTGGTTATGATTTACTCCGGCAGGGCTTCGCCTAAGCTCCGCAGAAATACGATCTAGAGGAAAAACTGCGTGGTATAGGGTCGAGCAACACGTGGCAAAGTTGTGTCTCAAAAACCCTCAATACCTCTAGTATATATAGGAGGGAGGGAGGGGAGGAGGCATCCTCAAACCCTCAAGGTTTGGCCGAAATTGGAGGTGGAGGAGTCCTACTCCAATCCTAATTGGAGTAGGATTCCACCTTCCCACTTGGAAACCCTTTCCACCTTGTGTTTTTTCCTTCTCAAACCTTATGGGCCTTAGTGGGAACTTATTCTAGCCCACTAGGGGTTTGTTTATCTCTTCCCATAGCCCATGAGACCCCTTGGGGCGTGACACCCCTCCCGATGGTCCCCGAAACCCCTCCCGGCACTCCCGTACACTACCGATGAGCCCGAAACTTTTCCGATGACCAAAACAGGACTTCCTATATATCAATCTTTACCTCCGGACCATTCCGGAGCTCCTCGTGACGTCCTGGATCTCATCCGGGACTCCGAACAGCTTTCGGTTACCAACACCTATAACTCAACTATACCGAAAACGTCACCGAACCTTAAGTGTGCAGACCGTGCGGGTTCGAGAACTGGGTAGACATGACCCGAGACACTCCTCGGTCAATATCCAATAGCGGGACCTGGATGCCCATATTGGATCCTACATATTCCGAAGATCTTTATCGGTTGAACCTCAGTGTCAACGACCTGGATGCCCATATTGTATTACCGAGTGGGCCCCGAGATACCTCTCCGTCATACGGAGTGACAAATCCCAGTCTTGATCCATACTAACTCAACGGACACCTTCAGAGATACCTGTAGAGCACCTTTATAGTCACCTAGTTACGTTGTGACGTTTGATACACACGAGGTATTCCTCCGGTGCCAGTGAGTTATATGATCTCATGGTCATAGGAACAAATACTTGACACGCAGAAAACAATAGCAACAAAATGACACGATCACATGCTACGTTCATAGTTTGGGTCTAGTCCATCACATGATTCTCCTAATGATGTGATCCCGTTATCAAGTAACAACACTTGCCTATGGTAAGGAAACCTTGACCATCTTTGATCAACGAGCTAGTCAAATAGAGGCTTACTAGGGACAGTGTTTTGTCTATGTATCCACACAAGTATTGTGTTTCCAATCAATACAATTGTAGCATGGATAATAAACGATTATCATGAATAAAGAAATATAATAATAAATAATTTATTATTGCCTCTTGGGCATATTTCCAACACCTACTGCACCTACTGAAAATATTGAATATGAAATTCCTTCAGGTATGGTAGAACAACTGCTAGCTAATCCTTATGCAGGAGATGGAACCGAACATCCTGATATGCACTTGATATATGTGGATGATATTTGTGGATTGTTTAAGCTTGCAGGTTTACTCAGATATATAGCTAAGAATAAGGTTTTCCCTTTATCTTTGAAGGGAAAAGCATAGACCTGGTATAGGCTATGCGATGATATTGGATCTTGGAACTGGAATCGGTTGAAATTGGAATTCCATGAAATAATTTATCATATGCATCTAGTTCATCGTGATCGGAATTATATATATAATTTTTTGCCTCGTGAAGGAGAAAGTATCGCTCTAGCTTGGGGAAGGCTTAAGTCAATGTTATATTCATGCCCCAATCATGAGCTCTCAAGAGAAATTATTATTCAGAATTTTTATGCTCGACTTTCTCGTAATGATCAATCCATGCTCGATACTTCTTGTAGTGGTTCTTTTATGAAGAAGATTATTGAATCCCAGTGGGATCTTTTAGAAAGAATTAAACGCAACTGTGAATATTGGGAACTCGATGAAGGTAAAGATTCAATATTGAACCTAAGTTTGATTGTGTTAAATCTTTTATGAATATCGATGCTTTTCAAAAGTTTAGCACTAAATATGGACTTGCCTCTGAGATAGTGGTTTCCTTTTGCGAATCTTTTGCTACTCATGTTGATATCCCTAAGGAGAAGTGGTTTAAATATCACCCACCTATTAAAGAAGAAATTAAAGAACCAATAAAAGCTAAAGAAGAAACTATCATTTACAATGTTGATCCAGTTGTTCCCACTGCTTATATTGAAAAACAACCTTTCCATGTTAGGACGAAGGAACATTCTAAAGTTTCAACTATGGTTAACAAGAGTTATGTTAGAACACCCAAACCATCTGAAAAAATCAGAGTTGAACCTAGTGTTGCTATGATTAAAGATCTCTTGGTTCATAATATCGATGGGCATGTTATTTACTTCTGTGATGAAGCTTCTAGAATTGCCAAACCAGAAAAAATATAAACATAGACCAGTTGTTGGCATGCATGTTGTCTCAGTTAAGATAGGAGATCACTGTTATCATGGGTTATGTGACCTAGGTGCTAGTGTGAGTGTTATTCCTTTTTCCTTATATGATGAAATTAAGAATGAAATATCACCTGCTGAAATAGAAGACATAGATGTTACTATTAAACTTACCAATAGAGATACTATATCACCAATTGGGATTCTCAGAGATGTTGAAGTCTTGTGTGGGCAGATAAAATACCCTATTGATTTTCTTGTTTCTTCGCTCCCAACAAGATGACTTTTGTCCCATTATCTTTGGTAGACCTTTCTTGAACACCGTGAATGCCAAAAAAATCATAAGGAACAAACTGTCGGTGTTAGCTTTGGTCATGAATCTCATGAATTTAAATTTTTGAAGTTTAGTAGACAACCGCATAAGAAAGATTTGCCTAGTAAGGATGAAATTATTTGTCTTGCTTCTATTGTTCTACCTCCTACTGATCCTTTAGAACAATATTTGCTAGACCATGAAAATGATTTGAATATGCGTGAAAGAAATGAAATAGATATAATCTTTTTCGAACAACAACCTCTTCTTAAACACAATTTTCCTATTGAAACTCTAGGAGGTCCCCCTCCACCTAAAGGTGATCCTGTGTTTGAACTAAAACAATTGCCACACACTTTCAAATATGCTTATTGTAACATCCCAAATTTTGGTATGTTATAATATTTACTAGATTGATTGATGGTTTGAATGATTATTTGAAATTGAGTGAAATTTGAAAATTTTGAAACTTTAAAAGTGAGAGGGAATAAAATGACTTTCCCATTTTCTTTTGAATTTCAAATGTATCCAATCCAAACCACTGAGAGAAGATAACATGACTTCTTCATAATAAAGGATTTGAATGTTTTGGATTTGAAAATTACTGAAAATTTTCCTTTTGGAATTTATTTCATTTGGATCTATTTTAAAAAGTTTAAATGAATTCAAATATTAAAAATATGAGAGGAGGAACATGACCCTCCAAACCAGGGGCTTTTTGAGAAATATTTGAACCCTAAAATCTTAGGGGTCATTTGAAAAATATTTGTAAAGGAAACAAATCATTTAGGAAATGTTCTGAAATTAATTTTCTTTATGAAGTATTTATTTTGGCCGTGAATTTTTTTTCATCTTATTGGAATTAATTTTTTGATAGTTTTGATATATAGTACTCCGATATTCAGGGTATATTTTATTTCCTTTCTTTGTTTTTCTTACTCGTTTTTAAATAAAGGGAAAATGTTCCTTTATTTGGAAAAGCCGCCATGGCCGAGCTTGGAAAGAATCGGGCCCAAAATCCCTTCGCCAGATCCAGATCGCCCGACCTCCCCTTTACCTTCTCTCTCTCCCTCGCTGACAGTGTGTCCGACCCAAGCTTCCGCCGGTCTCCTCCTTCCTTCCCGCTTCACCGGAGCCATGGATCCGTGCCGGATCTCCCTCCTCCTTCCTTCTCCGAGCACCCCCGAGCCCCTCTAAGAACCCCCTCGAGCCCCTCTCTCCGTTTCCCCCTAGACCCCGAGAGCCCTCGTATCGACGCCGTCGCGCCACCTCGCCGGAGCCCTGCCTCCACTCGAAGATCGAGGAGCTCGCCCCGACCTCCCCTTTCCCCATCGAGGACGCCAACCTTCGGAGGACCTCCGCCGCCATCGCCTGGTAGGCTCTGTTGCCGTTCCCGACCCCTGGAACGTCGCCCCGACCACCACCGAGCCGCCGCCGACGCAGGAACCTCGCCAGAGCGCCACCAACCCCGTGTAAGCCCCCTCTCTCTCATCTCGCCGTCTGATCTGAAATATACGGTGTAGATTAGAAGGAGCGTACCGCTTCGGTTCTTTTAAAAATAACCGTCTAGTTTTAGTTTAGCAGAAGTTTTGTTTTATTATTTTGTGCATGTTCACCCATTATTCCTAGCAGCGCAAACTCTCAGCCACTCACAACACGCCACGTAGCCCTCGTGCGCTAGTTAGCTTTATGTTTTTTTTTCTGTTTTTAATTCTTTAACAGAAATAGTTCTGTTTTGGTTTTCTTTATATATTTTATATTTTAAATTATTTTTTAGTGAAACTTTTTTGCATCATGTCACAAATTTTATGTAGTTTCTGTGGATATAAAATTTTGACCATGTTTGAATATTTTAAATTTGAATTCAAACAAATTTGATTCAAATCTTGTTTTGTGATTACCTGGAGTTTAAAAATAGGTTTTGAGTTGATTCTTTTTTCTACTGGTCACTTGTGATCTTATTTATCAGTAGCTAAAATTTCAGTATTTTCAGAATAATTTAAATTAGGGTTTTCAGCAAAACAGATTCTGTTTTAGCTCTTTTTAGCTTTCTTGCTATTTCTTTTGTATTAATTGTTTTTAATTTGTTTTATTTTGTAATTGTGACAATTTATATTTTGTTTCTGTTATTTAACAATAAATTTTCAATAGGTGTAGCGCTGGGCGAAGTGCTACTGCTATCGCGCTACAACTAAACCCTAGTAGTAGCATTGATATGGGCAGCGCTGCTGGTAAGTAGTGTTAGGAGTAGCGCTTCCCTGTCGAGCGCTACTGATAACTATAGTAGTAGCGCTTGTTCATATGGCGCGCTGCTGCTAAGCCGCGCTATTGGTAAGTATTTGTTGGGTAACGTAGTAATTTCAAAAATTTCCTACGCCAATCAAGGATCTATCTATGGAGAAACGAGCAACGAGTAATGGGGTAGAGAATCTTCATACCTTTGAAGATCGCTAAGCAGAAGCGTTATTAGAACGCGGTCGATGGAGTCGTACTCGCGGCGATTCAGATCGCGGTCGGTTCCGATCTCTATGTCGAATCACGGCACCTCCGCGTTCAACACACGTACATCCCGGTGACGTCTCCCGCACCTTGATCCAGCAAGGAGGAGGGAGAGGTTGAGGGAGAGCTCTAGGAGCACGACGGCGTGGTGGCGGTGGAGCTACGAGGTATTCCGACAAGGCTTCGCCATGCACCGCGGAAGAGGAGGAGCAGGGCTGCGCCGAGAGAGAGATTTCGTGTGTCTCAAATCAACCAAAAGCTCCATTATATCTATAGGGGAAGAGGGAGGGGGCACCCCTTAGGGTTCCCACCCCCAAGGGGTGCGGCAACCCCATCTGGCGTGGGAGGCGGCGGCCAGGGCAAGGGAGAAGGGGGTGGCGCACTCCAGATGGGCCTTAGGCCCATCTGCACTAGGGTTACCCCCCTTCCCTCCCTTGTTGCGCCTTGGGCCCAGGTGGGAGGCGCACCGGCCCACTCTAGGCTGGTTCCCTTCCACCATTTGGCCCATGCTTGCCTTTGGGACTGGTGGACCCCCGGAACCCTTCCGGTGGTCCCGGTACGTTACCGGTGATGCCCGAAACATTTCCGGTGTCCAAAACCCCTCATCCTATATATCAATCTTTACCTCCGGACCATTCCAGAGCTCCTTGTGACGTCCGGGATCTCATCCGGGACTCCGAACAACCTTCAGTAACTACGTACACTATTTCCTTATAACCCTGGTGTCATCGAACCTTAAGTGTGTAGACCCTACGGGTTTGGGAGACGTGCAGACATGACCGAGACATCTCTCCGGCCAATAACCAACAACAGGGTATGGATATCCATGTTGGTTCCCACATGTTCCACGATGATCTCATCGGATGAACCACGATGTAAAGGATTCAATCAATCCCGTATGAAATTCCCTTTGTCGATCGATATGATACTTGCCCGAGATTCGATCGTCGGTATCCCTATACCTTGTTCAATCTCATTACCGGCAAGTCTCTTTACTCGTTCCGTAACACATCATCCCGTGGCTAACTCCTTAGTCACACTCTCCATCACACGGAGTGACAAATCCCGGTCTCGATTCGTACAACTCAACATACACTTTCGGAGATACCCGTAGAGCACCTTTATAATCACCCAGTTACGTTGTGACGTTTGGTACACCCAAAGCACTCCTACGGTATCCGGGAGTTGCACAATCTCACAGTCTAAGGAAATAATACTTGACATTAGAAAAGCTTTAGCAGACGAACAACACGATCTAGTGCTATGCTTATGATTGGGTCTTGTCCATCACATCATTCCCCAATGATGTGATCCTGTTATCAGTGACATCCAATGACCATGATCGAGAAACCATGATCATCTATTGATCAATGAGCTAGCCAACTAGAGGCTTACTAGGGACACATTGTGATCTATATATTCACACATGTATTACGGTTTCTGGTTAATACAATTATAGCATGAATAATAGACAATTATCATGAACTAGGAAATATAATAATAACCAATTTATTATTGCCTCTAGGGCATATTTTCAACAGCATTTTCAAGCGCTACTGGTAAGTATTTCTGCTTTCACAGATTTGCACCCTTTACGTATTTGTGATGTATTTATACATGCTCTATACAATAGTTCTATCACATCATATTAAACATACACTATTCTCACATATCATAGACATACAGTAGTCTCGTCATACCATCATCATCATCATCATTCAACACAAATATCATCACATCATCTCGAAAATAGTGATACATAAGTGTGATCATGTCATGTCTCGAATAAGTGCAACTGCATGGTCATGGCACACCCACAAGTTTCATCATCTCTATCTACAACATGATGTAGAAGAGAAGAGCGATCAACATGAGGAAGAGCACGACTATGTAATACCGGCGGTCCCACCCCTGCTCATGCTGGAGTGTCCACCTCAAGTAACTACTTTCCGCTTCGGCTCTGGTGTTGAACCCTCTGTGGCTAGCACCCGGGTACCTGTGCACCAGCGCTTGAGCGGCTGGCCAGTGTGTTGGAATTATGCCCTAGAGGCAATAATAAATATAGTTATTATTATAATTCCTGTATCAAGATAATAGTTTATTATCCATGCTATAATTGTATTGAATGAAGACTCATTTACATGTGTGGATACATAGACAAAACACCATCCCTAGCATGCCTCTAGTTGGCTAGCCAGTTGATCGATGATAGTCAGTGTCTTCTGATTATGAACAAGGTGTTGTTGCTTGATAACTGGATCACGTCATTGGGAGAATCACGTGATGGACTAGACCCAAACTAATAGACGTAGCATGTTGATCGTGTCATTTTGTTGCTACTGTTTTCTGCGTGTCAAGCATTTATTCCTATGACCATGAGATCATATAACTCACTGACACCGGAGGAATGCTTTTTGTGTATCAAACGTCGCAACGTAACTGGGTGACTATAAAGATGCTCTACAGGTATCTCCGAAGGTGTTAGTTGAGTTAGTATGGATCAAGACTGGGATTTGTCACTCCATGTGACGGAGAGGTATCTCGGGGCCCACTCGGTAATACAACATCACACACAAGCCTTGCAAGCAATGTAACTTAGTGTAAGTTGCGGGATCTTGTATTACGGAACGAGTAAAGAGACTTGCCGGTAAACGAGATTGAAATAGGTATGCGGATACTGACGATCGAATCTCGGGCAAGTAACATACCGAAGGACAAAGGGAATGACATACGGGATTATACGAATCCTTGGCACTGAGGTTCAAACGATAAGATCTTCGTAGAATATGTAGGATCCAATATGGGCATCCAGGTCCGCTATTGCATATTGACCGAGGAGTCTCTCGGGTCATGTCTACATAGTTCTCGAACCCGCAGGGTCTACACACTTAAGGTTCGACGTTGTTTTATGCGTATTTGAGTTATATGGTTGGTTACCGAATGTTGTTCGGAGTCCCGGATGAGATCACAGACGTCACGAGGGTTTCCGGAATGGTCCGGAAACGAAGATTGATATATAGGATGACCTCATTTGATTACCGGAAGGTTTTCGGAGTTACCGGGAATGTACCGGGAATGACGAATGGGTTCCGGGAGTTCACCGGGGGGGGGGGGGGGGCAACCCACCCCGGGGAAGCCCATAGGCCTTGGGGGAGACACACCAGCCCTTAGTGGGCTGGTGGGACAGCCCACAAGTGCCCTATGCGCCAAGGAGAAGAAAATCAAGAGAGAAAGAAAAAAAAAGGAGGTGGGAAGGAAGGGGGACTCCCTCCCACCAAACCTAGTCCAACTCGGTTTGGGGGGGAGAGTCCTCCCCGTTGGACTCGGCCGACCCCCTTGGGGCTCCTTGAGCCCCAAGGCAAGGCCCCCTCCCTCCCACCTATATATACGGAGGTTTTAGGGCTGATTTGAGACGACTTTTCCACGGCAGCCCGACCACATACCTCCACGGTTTTTCCTCTAGATCGCGTTTCTGCGGAGCTCGGGCGGAGCCCTGCTGAGACAAGGACATCACCATGATAGGTCTTCGTGCGCGTAGGAAATTTTTTGTTTCCCATGCGACGTTCCCCTACAATGGCATCATGAGCTAGGTTCATGCGTAGATGTCTTCTCGAGTAGAACACAAAAGTTTTTGTGGGCGGTGATGTGCGTTTTGCTGCCCTCCTTAGTCTTTTCTTGATTCCGCGGTATTGTTGGATTGAAGCAGCTTGGACCGACATTACTCGTACGCTTACGAGAGACTGGTTTCATCGTTACGAGTAACCCCCTTTGCTGAAAGATGACTGGCAAGTGACGGTTTCTCCAACTTTAGTTGAATCGGATTTGACCGAGGAGGTCCTTGGATGAGGTTAAATAGCAACTCATATATCTCCGTTGTGGTGTTTGCATAAGTAAGATGCGATCCTACTAGATGCCCTTGGTCACCACGTAAAACATGCAACAACAAAATTAGAGAACGTCTAACTTGTTTTTGCAGGGTATGCTTGTGATGTGATATGGCCAACGATGTGATGTGATATATTGGATGTATGAGATGATCATGTTGTAATAGAAATATCGACTTGCACGTCGATGGTACGACAACCGGCAGGAGCCATAGGGTTGTCTTTATACTAACGTTTGTGCTTGCAGATGCGTTTACTATTTTGCTAGGATGTAGCTTTAGTAGTAATAGCATGAGTAGCACGACAACCCCGATGGCAACACGTTGATGGATGATCATGGTGTGGCGCCGGTGACAAGAAGATCGTGTCGGTGCTTTGGTGATGGAGATCAAGAAGCACGTGATGATGGCCATATCATGTCACTTATGAATTGCATGTGATGTTAATCCTTTTCTGCACCTTATTTTGCTTAGAACGGCGGTAGCATTATGAGGTGATCTCTCACTAAAATTTCAAGACGAAATTGTGTTCTCCCCGACTGTGCACCGTTGCTACAGTTCATCGTTTCGAGACACCACGTGATGATCGGGTGTGATAGACTCAACGTTCACATACAACGGGTGCAAAACAGTTGCGCACGCGGAACACTCGGGTTAAGCTTGAAGAGCCTAGCATGTGCAGACATGGCCTCGGAATACATGAGACCGAAAGGTCGATCATGAATCATATAGTTGATATGATTAGCATAGGGATGCTTACCACTGAAACTATTCTCAACTCACGTGATGATCGGACTTGGGATAGTGTAAGTGGATCATGAACCACTCAAATGACTAGAGAGATGTACTTTTTGAGTGGGAGTTTTGCATATAATTTGATTAAGTTAAACTCTAATTATCTTGAACATAGTCTAAGTCCACTTTGAATATATTTGTGTTGTAGATCATGGCTCACGCGACAGTCATCCTGAATTTTAATACGTTCCTAGAGAAAGCTAAGTTGAAAGATGATGGAAGCAACTTTGTAGACTGGGCTCGTAATCTTAAGCTAATCTTACAAGCTGGGAAAGAAGGATTATGTCCTTAATGCTGCGCTAGGAGATGAACCACCCGCTACGGCTGATCAGGATGTTAAGAACGCTTGGTTAGCACGTAAGGAGGACTACTCAATAGTTCAATGTGCAGTATTGTATGGCTTAGAACTGGGACTTCAACGTCGCTTTGAGCGTCATGGAGCATTTGAGATGTTCCAGGAGTTGGAGTTTATCTTTCAGAAGAACGCCCGGATCGAGAGGTATGAGACCTCCGATAAATTCTATGCTTGCAAGATGGAGGAAAACTCGTCTGTCAGTGAACATGTGCTCAAAAAGTCTGGGTACTCAAACCGTCTAGCTGAGCTGGGGATTGAACTCCCGCAAGAAGCTATCACTGACATAATCCTTCAATCACTGCCGCCAAGCTACAAAGGCTTTGTGTTGAACTACAACATGCAAGGGATGAACAAATCTCCCGGCGAGTTGTTTGCGATGTTGAAAGTCGCAGAGTCTGAACTCCGTAAAGAGCATCAAGTGTTGATGGTGAATAACACCACTAGTTTCAAGAGAAACGACAAAGGCAAGAAGGGCAATTCGAAGAAGAGCGGCAAGCCTGTTGCCAATCCGCCGAAGAAACCCAAGGCTGGACCTAAGCCTGAAATGGAGTGCTACTATTGCATGGGTATGGGTCACTGGAAGCGCAATTGCCCCAAGTATCTGGCAGATAAGAAGGCGGGCAAAGAGAAATCAGGTATATTTGATATACATGTTATTGATGTGTACTTAACCAGCTCTCGTAGTAGTGCCTGGGTATTCGATACCGGTTCTGTTGCTCATATTTGCAACTCGAAACAGGAACTGCGGAATAGACGAAGACTGGCGAAAGATGAAGTGACGATGCGCGTAGGAAATGGTTCCAAGGTTGATGCAATCGCCGTCGGCACAGTGTCACTTCAACTACCATCAGGATTAGTGATGAACTTAAATCATTGTTATTTAGTGCCTGCGTTGAGCATGAACATTATATCTGGATCTTGTTTATTGCGAGACGGTTACTCTTTTAAGTCAGAGAATAATGGTTGTTCTATTTCTATGAGTAACAT
Organism: Hordeum vulgare subsp. vulgare; assembly: GCF_904849725.1. Lineage (NCBI taxonomy): Eukaryota > Viridiplantae > Streptophyta > Magnoliopsida > Poales > Poaceae > Hordeum > Hordeum vulgare. The sequence continues at coordinate 562,047,359 of NC_058524.1, read as the reverse complement.
CTTTTATGGTCATGCACCGAATGTGACAGGATTGTTCATATTGAATCTTGATAGCAATACGTATATACATAACATTGAGACCAAGAGAGTTAGAGTTAACAATGATAGCGCCAAATTTTTGTGGCACTGCCGCTTAGGTCATATTGGTGTAAAACGCATGAAGAAACTCCATGCTGATGGACTTTTGGAGTCACTTGACTTTGATTCACTTTACACGTGCGAACCATGCCTCATGGGCAAGATGACTAAGACTCCGTTCTCCGGAACAATGGAGCGTGCAAGTGACTTGTTGGAAATCATACATACCGATGTGTGTGGTCCAATGAGCGTGGAGGCACGCGGCGGATATCGTTATTTTCTCACCTTCACTGACGATTTAAGTAGATATGGTTATGTCTACTTGATGAAGCACAAAACTGAAACATACCTTGATAAAGTTTTGAAAAGGTTCAAGATGGAACAGTCCAAGAAAGGGTTCTTGCCAGTTTTACAAGGTACAAGATTGAGTAAGACTCAGTGCCCAGCAACTGATGAAGATAGAGAGCATATGCGCTCTGTCCCTTATGCTTCAGCCATAGGTTCTATCATGTATGCGATGCTGTGCACTAGACCGGATGTTAGCCTGGCCATAAGTATGGCAGGTAGGTTCCAGAGTAATCCAGGAGTGGATCACTGGACAACGGTCAAGAATATCCTGAAGTACCTGAAAAGGACTAAGGAGATGTTTCTCGTGTATGGAGGTGACGAAGAGCTCGCCGTAAAAGGTTACGTCGATGCAAGCTTTGACACAGATCCGGACGACTCTAAGTTGCAAACCGGATACATATTTATTCTTAATGGGGGTGCAGTAAGCTGGTGCAGTTCCAAGCAAAGCGTCGTAGCAGATTCTACATGTGAAGCGGAGTACATGGCTGCCTCGGAGGCGGCCAAGGAGGGTGTCTGGATGAAGCAGTTCATGACGGATCTTGGAGTGGTGCCAAGCGCACTGAATCCAATAACCTTGTTCTGTGACAACACGGGTGCCATTGCCTTAGCAAAGGAACCACGGTTTCACAAGAAGACCAGACACATCAAACGACACTTCAACCTCATCCGCGACTACGTCGAGGAAGAGGACGTAAATATATGCAAAGTGCACACGGATCGGAATGTAGCAGACCCACTGACTAAACCTCTTCCACGGCCAAAACATGATCGACACCAGAACTGTATGGGTGTTAGATTTATTACAATATAATTCACATGGTGATGTGAGGGCTAGATTATTGACTCTAGTGCAAGTGGGAGACTGTTGGAATTATGCCTTAGAGGCAATAATAAATATAGTTATTATTATAATTCCTGTATCAAGATAATAGTTTATTATCCATGCTATAATTGTATTGAATGAAGACTCATTTATATGTGTGGATACATAGACAAAACACCATCCCTAGCATGCCTCTAGTTGGCTAGCCAGTTGATCGATGATAGTCAGTGTCTTCTGATTATGAACAAGGTGTTGTTGCTTGATAACTGGATCACGTCATTGGGAGAATCACGTGATGGACTAGACCCAAACTAATAGACGTAGCATGTTGATCGTGTCATTTTGTTGCTACTGTTTTCTGCGTGTCAAGTATTTATTCCTATGACCATGAGATCATATAACTCACTGACACCGGAGGAATGCTTTGTGTGTATCAAACGTCGCAACGTAACTGGGTGACTATAAAGATGCTCTACAGGTATCTCCGAAGGTGTTAGTTGAGTTAGTATGGATCAAGACTGGGATTTGTCACTCCGTGTGACGGAGAGGTATCTCGGGGCCCACTCGGTAATACAACATCACACACAAGCCTTGCAAGCAATGTAACTTAGTGTAAGTTGCGGGATCTTGTATTACGGAACGAGTAAAGAGACTTGCTGGTAAACGAGATTGAAATAGGTATGCGGATACTGACGATCGAATCTCGGGCAAGTAACATACCGAAGGACAAAGGGAATGACATACGGGATTATACGAATCCTTGGCACTGAGGTTCAAACGATAAGATCTTCGTCGAATATGTAGGATCCAATATGGGCATCCAGGTCCCGCTATTGGATATTGACCGAGGAGTCTCTCGGGTCATGTCTACATAGTTCTCGAACCCGCAGGGTCTGCACACTTAAGGTTCGACGTTGTTTTATGCGTATTTGAGTTATATGGTTGGTTACCGAATGTTGTTCGGATTCCCGGATGAGATCACAGACGTCACGAGGGTTTCCGGAATGGTCCGGAAACGAAGATTGATATATAGGATGACCTCATTTGATTACCGGAAGGTTTTCGGAGTTACCGGGAATGTACCGGGAATGACGAATGGGTTCCGGGAGTTCACCGGGGGGGGGGGGAAACCCACCCCGGGGAAGCCCATAGGCCTTGGGGGAGACACACCAGCCCTTAGTGGGCTGGTGGGACAGCCCACAAGTGCCCTATGCGCCAAGGAGAAGAAAATCAAGAGAGAAAGAAAAAAAAGGAGGTGGGAAGGAAGGGGGACTCCCTCCCACCAAACCTAGTCCAACTCGGTTTGGGGGGGGGGAGAGTCCTCCCCCTTGGACTCAGCCGACCCCCTTGGGGCTCCTTGAGCCCCAAGGCAAGCCCCCCTCCCTCCCACCTATATATACGGAGGTTTTAGGGCTGATTTGAGACGACTTTTCCACGGCAGCCCGACCACATACCTCCACGGTTTTTCCTCTAGATCGCGTTTCTGTGGAGCTCGGGAGGAGCCCTGCTGAGACAAGGACATCACCATGATAGGTCTTCGTGCGCGTAGGAAAATTTTTGTTTCCCATGCGATGTTCCCCTACACAGTGGTCGTAGACTCCTGGAACCCTCCCAACGTACACGGTGTAGTAGTCCTTCGCCATCTCTGAACTAGGTACCTGCATCATGAGTTGTTGATTTGAACGATAATATGCAACATAATGTACTTAAGAAAACAAAGAGGCATGATTAGCAAAATAAAAGCAACCAATAGTAAACATAAATGATGAAGTTCCTCATACCCAAACTAATTAACTAGAGCGATCTACGCTAGTTTAGGACCACTGTTTAGTTACATCACATAGTTTCGCCGTGCATAATTTCAAAGTTTTGCCATAGAAAGACAGTAGTGATAAGGCACGCTAGTTCAGGACCACGGTTTAGTTACATCACATTGTCATTGACAATCAGTCCTCCAGGCCGGCGTTCCAATCTTCATAGTCAGGGAGGATGCACCCGAGCTTCATGAAAGGCTTCAGGTCCAGACGCTGAGCGACTAGCAGTGCTCGGACATCAACCCGTGTGATTGGACCATGGTAGAACATACCCATTGGTTCGAGGACTTGCTTCATGATCACTTGGGCTAGTTCACACTGTAAGTGATAAAACTCAGCTGGGATTCGATGATCCGGTGTCTTTCCTATGCTTGTGTCCCAGCTGACAATCTCGGCATCTTCGGTAGTAGCTGACATGCGAAGGCGTTGATTATCCCTTCTGTACTCTATCAGGTGATGCATGAGGTAGAATCTATCATCCGTACTGTTGTGCGGTTGTTGGATGCAGTAGAAGTCGGTCTTATGGCTGAAAGCCGGTGCTTTATTCTTATACTTTTCACCTTGATATATCCACCAGTCAGGCTGAAGGTTAACACGACACAGTCGAGAACACTCTTTACGTGCGTGTAATCCTTTTTCTTGAGGTTCTTCGACGAGTCCAAGTACATAGCATGGGAGTATTCCGGGTATAGAACGATGAGGATGGCGCCGCCCCCGCTGCGCAAATTAAGTACACCTCAAATTAGCCTCCATGCTTGCAAAGGAATGATTAACATGTACGAAAGGATATGCGCGGATGAATTATGAGGGATGATAAGGCAGGAGAATCGCTTCCTTGTCCTTATTAGCGATCATGAATTCACCGAGGTACTTGCTCGCATAGTCACACTGCTCTTTGCAAACTGCAAAGAAGCTCTCGTGCATATAGTATGGGTCCGCGACGTAGATATATTTGATGCTCTCCATCGTGATGAAGTAGTTGAGATACAACACATACATGCGGATGAACTGGAAATCCAGCTTGGTCATGTGGAACATGTTGTAGATGTAGTCAAATCGCAGAAGGAACTGATTCACGGGCCAGGTATCGACGTACAACTTCCCACCCGACACCTGAGCCACGTAAAGAGGGTATCCTGGATCTTTCGTGCCCAGAAGGCTTTTCTCTCTAGCCAACATATCTTCATGGAGTCTCTTTAGATCATTGTTCAGTATGTGATCTAGCGCTTTGGCAGGTAGGATCGGCTCGCCGGCGACATGGAAACGCGGTTTACCTTCGACAGGTATTCTGTCTACCACCAGGGGTTTCAGAGGCGGCTGGCTGATTGCAATATCTGGCGTTAGCTAGACGAATGCTGATGACAACAATCCTTCTCCTGCAACAGCAGCAGAAGAATGCTGCTAGCACTCCCCGACAATGAAACTAGAAGAATGTTGTTGATGGCCCACCAGCGCGTGGGTTCGCAGTAGTTTTCGAGGGTAGAGTATTTAACCCAAATTTGTTGATTGCCTAAAGGAGGTGAGAGAATACTCTCGAGTATTAGCAGCTGAATTTGTCAGATTCAACCACACCTGAAAGATTAGTATCTGCAAGCACAGTAGTAACAGCAAAGTAATATGATAACAATAGTGTCAGAAACAATCTGTTGACGGCAGACTATTCCTAACAATTGTATCAATGGCGCCTCTGTTGCCGCGTTGACGGAAGGTGTCAGTTCCCGTCAACGACCAGCGAACCAATAGTGTAACAGGTAGCAGCAGTGTCACGAGCAATAGAAGTGGCAAAGAACAACAGTAGTGACAGTAGTAACAAGTAGCCACAGTAGCAAGCGACAGTAGTAGCAACAGTAGCAGTAGAGCAAAACAAGTAACAACAGTAGCAACAGTAGTAGTAGCAGCAGCAGAGCAAGACAAGTAACAACAGTAGCAACAGTAGTAGCAGCAGTAGGACAAACTCGAAGGCAATGGGTCGGTGATTTGTTTGGATGATATTCATCATGCAACAGCTATAACACGGAGAGATATGTGGCTAGCTCCCGTTCGTTAATGTGATGTAGGCATGCATTCTGTGTGTCGTCATACGTGCTTAGGGAAAAGAACTTGCATGACATCTATTGTCCATCCCTCCCGTGGCAGCGGGGTCCAAAAGGAAACTACGGGATATTAAGGTTCTCCTTTTAAAAAAGAACCGGACCAACGCATTAGCACTTGGTGAACACATGAACTCCTCAAACTATGGTAATCACCGGGAGTGGTTCCGGTTATTGTCACTCCGGGGTTGCCGGATCATAACACATAGTAGGTAACTACAACTTGCAAGATCGGATCTAATACACACATATATTGGTGACAACTTAATAATTTCAGATCTGAAATCATGGCACTCGGGCCCTAGTGACAAGCATTAAGCATGGCAAAGTAGTAGCAACATCAATCTCAGAACATAGTGAATACTAGGGATCAATCCCCATCAAAACTAACTCGATTACATGATAGATCTCATCCTACTCATCACCGCCCAGCGGGCCTACGAATAGATTACTCACGAACGACGAAGAGCTTCATGGAATTAGAGAGGGAAGAAGGTTGATGATGACGATGGCGATGATTTCCCCTCTCCGGAGCCCAAGACGGACTCCAGATCTGCCCTCCAGATGAAGAACAGGTGGTGGCGGCGCCTCCGTATCGAAAACGCGACGAAAACTTCTCTTTTTTATTTTTTCTGGGACGAAAGGGATCTTATAGACCTGAGATTGGGGGCGGCAGAGCCATGTGGGCCCCACAAGCCTGCACCACGCCACCAGGGGGGTGGTGGCGGAGCAAGGGCTTGTGGCCCAGTGGCCCACCCCCTGAGGTGGAACTTGGCGCAGATATTTTTGATATTTTCCAAAATTGCTCCCCGTAGATTTTCAGGACGTTTGGAGAACTTTGATTTCTGCACAAAAATAACACCAAGGCAATTCTGCTGAAAACAGCGTCAGTCCAGGTTAGTTCCATTCAAATCATGCAAATTAGAATCCAAAACAAGGGCAAAAGAGTTTGGAAAAGTAGATACGATGGAGACGTATCATTGGCTACTTGAAGAACCTATGGCGCCTTTAGGGCCTTTCCTTGCTGGTCTCTTCCTTTGCTTCTTGGCGGGTGGCGGTAGTGATCCCACCATACCTTCCCTAACCACCACCCCAGTGTCCTCGGGCTAAACAGTGGACGAACCTTGGGGGGTTGCTGGGTAGAGGCGGCATCTGGAGGCGTATCCTGCGAGGATGTCTTGAAGAGAGACTTTTTGCATTCCGCCTTAGGATGTTCCGGCTCCGGCAAATCAGGCAGCATCAAGTCATCATCTCCATGGTCATAGCCTGAGTATTCGACGTCCTCAACCATCAATCCATCATAGGCGGTATTGAAATACTTGTTCGGGTCCTCATCATCATCCTCCATGTCATCATCAACATTTGTTTCTTCGACAACGGGGGCGACATGATCTGGCACTAATGGAGGCTCTCCCTCGCGTCGTACGCTACCATCATCCGCCACGACATGTGCATGTAATTTGGTAGGTGGGGTGGTGTTCATACCTTCTTGAGAAGGTGGCGTTGGCGTGATACTAGGCTCCTCGAGACGAAGAAGAGACTTCGGCCAAGGCAAGAACCAGTTGTTGCATGCGCGAATCGTCTTAGGGGTCTCGTCGTCACCGACTGGTATCGGAGGAGGCAAATCCTCGAAGCCTGCTAAGACACTGGCCACGTTAACCTTGAAGATGACATCGGGCATCTCTCGGTTGTGGAACATGTGGTCCTTCGTCTTCATGATGGTTGCCTTTCCCACAACCACCTTCTGGCCCTTGATGTCGTAGAGTAGGGTGCATGGGGTGTCGTCGGCCTACGAAGGATATATGTCTGCGACATCAAATATCTGAAAGGCAACTGAAACGGAAGACTATAGACATGCTGGTGAAAAGGGTATGACGCGTAATTACCTTGAGGGCGTTGAGCTCAGCCAGCAAGGAAGGCCCGCCGAGCATGCCAGAGACGGAGGTCGGGCTATTATGAACAGGAACGAGAACTTTTGCGGTTGCTTGGGCAGGTGTTTGTGCTGTGGTGTTCGCCGAGTTGCTCCCGACAAAGCTGGGAAGGGGAAAATCCTTCGGTCGTGCATTTGGATTGCTCTTCGACCAACTGAAAATTGCCGGAATCAAGCTGGCCACCACGTCAGTGAGCAACCCACTGACTACCCTGACCAACTCTTCTTTGGTCTCAGCTTTGGTCTTATTGACCGCAATCGCGACCTTCTCGTCGATGCTCTCTGAGTGACGACCAACCGTCTCTTCCTTCTTTCCTCTGGCTCCTTGGGGTAGCACGTCTTCCATGAGGCGCCATCTCCGACACCGTGCACACGTCCATAGGACATCGGCTTGTCCACCGGGACCTTTTTGAGTATGTTCAGGGCCCGATTGAATGGGGTGTCCCACTTGGGCCTCGCCGACGACTGTGATGACTCGTCGCTTTCGACTGCCTTTTGGTGCTGCTCTTTCTGCAAAAGGAACGTGGATGGTTTACTAATGTGACAAAACTTGCAGTCAAATTGATTGGAAGATAATATGATAATGTGGTAATATGACAATTACCAGAAGTCTCATGAACTCCCTCGTGTTCGGGTTCGTGTAAAAGATCTTTCTGACTTTGTCCCACTTGTACTGGTCCCTGATCCAGTCATGCTCCAGCGGGTCGATGAAGTCCGCCAAGGGGTCTGGGATCCCGAGACTTTCACGTTCGGCGTCCTCCTTGCCTCTTCCCATCGTAACCACGGCTTCCAAGGCGGTGGGGAGGCGTGTTCCTGGCATGGAGCGGCTTCATTTTCTCTGACTTTGCCTTGACTTCTTCTTTATCGCAATTCTCCTGGAATTTTTCGAAGTCCTCTGTCGTTATTGTCCGATTATCAGCATGAATCTTGGACCACGGTTCATTCTTCACAATCGTTTTTTCACCCGAACTTTCCAGGAGGACAAGTCGTTGGTGAACGTCACCATCGCCTTCTCATTTATCTTTGTCATAGCGGGGTCGTCCCACGGCTCTTTATATTCCTTTTCATTCCGGCCGGGGAACATGAACCTAGTGTGCAACTTCTTTAGGAGCATGTGCTCCATATGTGGTATCCGCTTCAACTTCTCGTCGTTGATGTTGGCGGTTTCCCGGAGGATGCATCCAAGTTGATTGCCCCGGCACTTGCGCGCTTCCTCTGGCGTCGTTGGCTCTAACTTCTTGGGGTGAATCTCCGTGACCACAATTTGTCCGATGCCAAGCTCGTTTGGTCTTTGTGTCCTCTTCTTCTTCGGTGCTTTACCGGCTACGACAACATCGTTGCCGGTCTCGAGGGTGGTGTCGGTGCCGGTGCCAGTGCTGGTGCCGGTGTTGGCGCCGGGGTCGGGGTTGGGACCACTGCCGCCACCATGCAAACCCATCTGGTGTTCGTCCAGGTAATCAAAATATTGATTTGCTGCCTCCATGGTGCCTACGGGGCGAGCAGAACCACCCACGACTTCGGCGTCGGTAGACATGTTTCCTATGCAACAATTGTAAATAAAAGATATAATGAAGAGAAAAAAGGGCTTATATTTAGTGGAAATAAGTAATTGACCTTTTGAATCTGAGTCAAATTAGTCTGGCCGTCAGCACGAGAGGAGGCACGAGAGGTTCTCAGTCATAGATAAGTTTATAACGAAGTCTAACCCCGAATGCAGCCACAGTGCGATGCGAGGGGGTGCTACGATCATACACAACCAACTTATGACTAACTTTATTTTGCGAACGTCTACAATGAAAGAGGCCTCCCTGTCCGCGGAAGTGGCTAAAATATTAATGGGTACTAGATCGTGAAAGGCGCGCGTTGCTGCGCCCGTCTATTATGAATTTAGGATGAAATTAGTATTGATATATTTGTAGTACAAAATTTATTTTCTTGTGGTTTGCAATGTTTATGTGGAAGCATTTTATTTGTTTTATTATGAAAAACATTTGGGTTGTTATGGGCCACATAATAGTAGTTTTATTATTTGTGTCCATTATTTAACTTGGGCTAATATGGGTCTGTTGAGGTCTTAATTATTTTGTAGAAGCAGTTTTTCTGCATTGATGTGGATGTAGAACGTTTTTAGTGAGGCCTTAATTCTGAAGATTTATGTAGGATCAGAACCGCTATAAGTTTATATTAGCATTTGTAACTTTGTTGACCCTTGTATTTATGAACAGTGGAATTGAGTAGAGGTACGTTAGTACCTTACTTCCTTTATATATACTAGTTGAATGCCCGTACGTTGTTACGGGAATATATTACAATATGGCTTTTGTTTAATTGTTTTGTTTCATCCTTCTCTGCTGGTTTTATTTTTTGTTCACACATATCCTATTTCTCATACCGGACTAACAAGATAAAAGTTATTCTTCCTTCTCTTTTTATCTAAGTGCATACTTAGCTTATTTATTTACAAACATTGATTGAACTTTCCTACCATGCATTGAACTAATACATCTTTCCTTAAAATTTTAAAAACTTGTTCACAAACTCCGATGTCTTTTTCCTTCCGGAGTGATCACCATGTTTGTTTCTCCACACCTAAGTCCCACCCAAAAGACAAAAAGATAAAGCATGAGAGTGATCTTCCTCATCATTAGCTATTTCTTTTTCTGGTTGGTCTTCATTTGTGCCTCCGACTTCCGTGTATTGTTGTTTCCTACAAAAAGTGGTTACACATATAGCACACACATTAATATAAACAATCAAGAAACTTCAAAAAATAGATAATCAAGGACATATAACAATTACAACATGTTGTAACCAACACTTCACAATGTGAACTAATGTGCAAACAAATTTTCCTCACACTTCACATCAAGAATTCTTAGGTGGGCTAAAGGGGCTGGAATAAGTAAATTTAATAATGTAAACATAACATATACAATGATACGCAATAACATGCAAATCTCTACAAACACAACTCAGAAAACAAAACATATTAATCACCCTATGAATTTTGGGCTTTGAATTTGCCATATTAGCTTAGCTCTATGAATTTGCCACATCAATTTCATGAGCTCATATTTTTTATACCGATGATACTCCATGTATCACTCATCGGCACATCCCCATGATTGTTTTATTGTTTGAGAAAAAGAGTAAGGAATGAAGGGGTACAAAAAGCAAAGCTTATATTAATAGTTCCAGCTTCACACAGAAAGATCTCAGGTATCTGTATATATTAAAACAACATGCCATCATATGTGGGAATGTACAAAAATTATTAATGACTTCGAGTCTCAAGTATGTGTTAGAAGGTCTCTCTTTCCCTCTCTCTAGTTCTAAATATGTACACGAGACATAAAACATCACGTAAATACCCATTCTCCTCATATTTACAGATCTCAAAACTCATGTATGTGTATATTCCTATGAATGAATATATTTTCCATCATCATTCCGTACTAAGTTTGCAAACAAATGACAGTTTGCCAAGAGAAATGTAATTTTCTTCTGTAAATCAAGTCGACGAACGTAAGACAACTATTAGCTTAAAATAATTCATATTATGTTCCATTATACACCATGAATAATCCAAACTTTACATGCATGCAAAATTTTACTTGAGTGGAATAAAGCTACTTCTGTTTGTACACTATTGACAAAAACAACACCAACCTAGAATTAAAATAATAAACAATGATTTAAGAAATGTGTTATGCAAAAGATGTGTACCTCCAAACAAACCAAACATAATTAAACACCAAGAAGAAAAATCAGGCATCGGCAAGCACATGTGAGGAACTGAGGATACTTACATCGATCTGCAGATAAGCAGACAACTTCTTGGGTCATATTGGTAGATATGCGTGCACGTACCAAATAGAAAGAAACTCCACAATCATCTCTTCTTTGTTCAAGTAGGACGGAAAAATCCCTCTTCCACCGGCGGCAACGCAGGCAAGCGTCTGCCCAACACCATCCAATCTCAACGCTGGAGGGGAAACAATGGCAGCGCAACCATGTAGGCCTATAGGGCCGCCGTGGCCAACCGAGTCTGTGGGCATCTCCTTCTACGGCGATGGGGTGTACGGGTGCTGAGGCGGCCATGAGGGCTATGTAGGAGATGCGCTGGGCGCCGGGCGACAGAGTGGAAGATGAAACAGATTCCCCTCTCGACCGACTGGGGAGAAGCGAGGGGAGATTGTGGATGCGCCATGACTCATGAGTTGGAGGGGGTCGGGATAGAGGAGGTTGGGAGAAGTAAGCTTAGTAGCCTTTTTTTAGCGAAAATGCCAAATTTCCAATACAGATGGTACTGATAAAAAGTGAGAAAAACAAATAGAAATGGAAGTTGAGCTCTATTAATTAGTGCATCTGACTCTGACCCATCTCTTTTTAAATAAACACACTGCAAATTAGCAATCTGGGACATGATGAGTGAGAGAGCAGAATGACATACCGCTGCAATAGATGGAGATGCATCTTCTCCACTAGCTGGGTGGGTAGCCTCACGATCCAAAAACTATCGTGGGCACATCTGTCAGAAGGGGTATCCTCTTGTACAAAGCATCTTCAAGTACCGTATTCCGACCTCCGACCTAATCACAGAACAGCATTCATCTCAGCATTCTCTGGTCCTGATTGTCAAGCATCTAGCAATTTGTTCATACCTTCACATTGATCTTCAAAGAAAGATTTTCAAGGTATTGTTTCCCACCCTTCTGAACATTTTTGGGTAAGCAGCACTGAGTTATTACTCCAAGCTCGGTTTCACAGAGCCGTTTTATCTTCCCTGCATTGTATGACAGAACCTTGGAATTAAAACTGGTTTTATTTTAAAATAGACAGATATTGGCTCAGATTCAATTTAAAGAAACATACCATAAGAACCACTAACATTAGGTAATATGATGATCAATAATTCAAGTTGCTTCCCTTTTATTCCTTGCTCAGCAAGCACTTGTGCAGAATGCCCATATATGTTTCTGATTGCGGACTCCACAGTGTCCTGACTGCGCGCTTGAGTGATATTCACGCATGGATCCATGTTCATTTCCTAGGTAGGAAGATTTATTCAATAAGTTTATGCGCTAGCAGAAGAAGTTCATTCCAGAAGAAGAAGTTACCATGCCAATGCTATTGCACATGCGAGTCAGATCATGGCAAAACATGCCAATGTCGTTTGGGTTAAGGCGATATGCGAACGTTAGCCATGCCCTATAGTTGATTGATCCTCCATTGACCATTCTCTTTTTGGGAAGCAAGAATGCGATTTCTATTGCATCTGTGTGAAGAAGACAAGACGAAACAATACATTAAGTCCTTAACTCGAACCCACGAAATGGATAAACAGACAAAAATGGCAAGTAGTGCTCTGAATTTGTGTTGGTCAAAGCCTACATAGAGGGCATGATAACTTTAGATGTTTAAGAGCATGATTAGTACAATCCTGTTATTATTAGGAGAAAGCGATGCATACACAACCTGTGTACTAAGCCTGAAGGGGTCCTGCTGTAGAAAAGTCTGCTGCCTTTCAAGTTGCACATGTTAAAGGTGATGTTGAGCAATTGGGATGGGAATTCCTATTTGATTTTTCTTCCCCAAGGGTGATGTGATCCATGCAAAGATTGTTACTACTCTTCTTCTTATCAACTAATATTTGTATGTGTGAAATGTAAGGCTTTTGTTATTCCACATCAGTGACAAACTGACAACGATGGCCACTGTGAATGACAAAGCCCTTACATCTGAAATCAATACGTCAAACACAACTGCAGTAAAGTACTAGAGTAGCAAAACCCAACACAAGTAGAAATAAAATATTGAGAAGTATTTCTGTTTGCAGGTTGATGCACTCTGAATGGTCCAGTATCATGTTCTGTGTATATCTTGTGCTTGACAGTAGAAGGTTCTAACTCTTGCTGTGTGAGTGTTTTTTCTTCTGGTCAAAGCTAGGCATTAACTTTCAGATTGCAACTTACAGCAACTAGCATCTCATGGACTGTTTGATGTATACGTGAAGGCGACGGGTGACACACACATTGATGATCATCACTCAAATGAGGATATTGCTTTAGCAATTGGAACGATGATTTTATTTTCTTTTCTACTGTTATTTTCTAACTTGGCATAAGTACTTTTAGAAACAGTTATATGGATCATTGTTTACCAGAAGTTGGGATATTCATTTTGACCTCACTGCTAAATTCACACGCTATATTTCTGCTCTTTACCTGATTCTGGACTATCCTAAGTATCATTGTTTATAAGGCGGTAAGGCGACCTAAGGCGAGCACCACCCGCCTTAGCGCCTAGGCGCTAGGCGACACCTAAGCGCCTAAGGCGGGCATATTTGTAAGGCGCTGCCAGGGCGTCTTATCGCCTAAGCGTCTAAGGCAGGATGCCTTAAAAACAATGCTAAGTATAATGTTCTGCTATCTTAAGGCAGAAATTTATTGTGGTGACTTATTTTGGAATTTTCTTTTAGGCGTTACTTCAAGCACTTGGTGACCGAAAAGGAATTAACCGGTTTGCGCATTTTACAGCACCACTTGATGAGGCAGCAGTTGAGGTTATACTGGTATGCAGGACCATCTTCTGCATTTAGATACTATGCCTGCAACCTCCATTCAGGAGGGTGCATGTCTATGTTGGCATTTATGAGCTTATAAACCTCTTCCCCTTTCCTAACACATAACTAAATTACAACTTCCATCTATCTGGTTCTTAACTTGGATAATGACCAGGCATTAAACTAATATTATTCTCTTATTTCATGAGCATCTCATGCTATATGGAATTACAAATAGATGGAACGAAAACAGTTGGATTAGCTTTTGACATCAACATGTGTTTGGTCCTATATATCTTTTGATCCAGATCCACTTGATGATGGTTCAAAATACAACTTATGACGAATTCAATCCACTTGATGATGCATCTCGATCGAAAAAATGCACAGATTATTTACGACAATGGAACGAAAAGCATGCAGCGTAGCGGGTTCAAAGATAATCTTACGACAATGGTTGGCGCGGACGCGGCACCTCCTCCCGATGGTCCCAAACCCCGACCTCGCCGGGAACTTCTCCGCCTTGCTTGACACCGGCGGCAGATTCCCCGGCACCGCCAGCACCCGTTGCTCCATGACCCTCTGCTGCTGCTCCTCGGCTGCCACCGGAGCGGAGGACGACGAGGGCCGCTCACCACCTGCGGCCTTAGCGAGCACCATCTTCCGCTCCACCTCGGCACCCAGGGGCTCCCCCGTCGGGGTCGAGGCCGCCGCTTGCAGGCTGGCCCGGCCAGGACGCGTATTTGGCGCGGACGCCGCCACCAGCGCCGCCGAGTCCTGCGAGAAGGCGTTGGACGCGCGGCGCTCGCTGGCGCAGTCGTCCCGGTCGCCGGTGACGGCGAGGAGGTGCCATCGCGATGGGTCCGGCGTCCCTGCCGAGGCCAACGCGAGAGGGGGGCATGGCGGCTGGGCAAGGGAGTTGGGGGGAGATGGGGACGTGGGAGGTGCGTGAGTGGGTTGTGGTGTTGGATGAATCTGGTACGTCGTTGAGATACAATTAGGTTTTTTTTAATGAAGCGGTTCTTTTCTTTATTTAATCGCCTGGTTTACGGAGGGATGGAAAAAAAATCGGTGGAAGTGCCAGCGGGAGGAGATGGGGAGCGAACGAGAGGTCGAACCATCTCGCTGGTTGAACCATCACGACGGCACATCCCCCTTTAATAGTAGAGATATCATCCTTTGTCTTGCCATCTTGGTATATTCACTTTTTAGTTCGTGAGCTGAACCTTCTTCTTTTTCAGTTACGTTGGCTGTAGGTACGATTATATATCTTAAACTTTATCGTCTTTAATTCTTCAATTTTTTGAATAATGAGAAATAGATGTTTGTTAATTTTGTTGCATTGTATTGTGTATTGTAGGTTTTTTTGCTCAAATAAAGTTAACGTGAATGGCTGGTGCTGAAACAGGTATATATTTTAATCTGTTAATTTATGTACTTTTCATTTTATTTTTCAGTTGCATATATTATATAGTAAATATATGTCTTTCATGATTGTTTTCGATGTTGTAGATAATCTTTCAGTCATTCGCATTCCACGGAAGATTGTGTTAGATGAAGCTATTAAAAAACTTGGTGGGAGAAAAGCAGAGTACAGTATTTTTTTCACGTAGAAGAATGCATGGATGCAGTGTAAGGATTGTTATCATGAAAAATGAAAAAAGACTGACTAAGAATAATACCCCAGCGCAAAACATGGAAGCGAATACTAACCGAAGTGAAGAATTAGTGAGTATTACATACAACAAAATAAGGCACATGGGTATATTTTTATTTTATTTTACACTTGACTTCTATCACATCATTATCGAAAATGAAAATACATTTTGAATAGGAAAAACGATCCTCCTGATAAAAGTACACTTTTCTAGAAATTACATGCGCAATTAATGATGGCAGCATCTATAGCTGGCACGGTTCTATAGGCAGTAGAACGAATAGCGGCATGGAAACATCGAGCATTTTCAACAACTTCAAAATTCACATTGCATGTGCCATGTGAGCAAACCAGATCCAATTTTTAGAGTTTATTGCATCTGCTCCTGCAGAAAATCAATGCCCCAACTATCATATGTATACACAAGACTACCATCATCTAGCATTGATTGCTTGCATACCCATCATCTAGCAATTGCTGCCACCCTTATCACAAGGGAAGAATATTAAATGAATAGAATAGGCGACTTATACAAACCACATCGAAGTTTCTTGTTCTGATTTATCCCAAATAACACAAATTTTATGAGTGACCTAAAATGTGTGCATAGGTGCGGATACCATGGGTGCCATCCCCTTTATAATCCTCAAGAAATGACAAAAAAATCGAATAGAAGTGCGAAGAGCAGTCACACCATATTAGTACGACAATAATGCAATTTAATCACGTCAAGAGTGATTTAGGTGCTCACCTTGAATTATTAGTAAATGTGGACATGAATCAATTTATGGCTCAGGTTTGTGTTTAAAGTGTCCTACCAGATGTGTAAAACTCACGTTCTAAATCACATGCCCACGCATCGGATATTTTCAGTCAGAATACTAAATGTATACACAAGACTACCATCATATGCATACACAAGACTACCATCATATAGCATTGATTGCTTGCTTACCTATCTTCTAGCAATTGCTGCCACCCTTATCATAAGGGCAGAATACTAAATGAATAGAATAGGCCACTTTTACAAACCATATCAAAGTTTCTTGTTATGATTTATCCCAAATAACACAAATTTTATGAGTGACCTAAAATGTGTGCATAGGTGCGGATACCATGGGTGCCATCTCCTTTATAATTCTCAAGAAATGACAACAATTTCAAATAGAAGTGCGAAGAGCAGTCAGAACATATCAGTACGGCAATAGTGCAATTTAATCACGTCAAGAGTGATTTAGGTGCTCACCTTGAATTATTAGTAAATGTGGCCATGAATCAACTTATGGCTCGGGTTTGTGTTCAAAGTTTCCTACCCGATGTGTAAAACTCACGTTCTAAATCTCATGTCCACGCATCGGATATTTTCAGTCAGGAGCAGCTTGATGCGCTGGACCTCACGGATGAAACCGTACACACCATGACTTCTTTCTGAAAGAGCATGATTTTTCACAAATTAGTGAGTGTTAAAGGAACCGGTTAAAGAATAGGTAACGAAAAATGCAGAAGTACTAAACTAAAACTATGTTAATAAAACTAATTTGACAAACATAGGAGTTCTTGGCATCAACTGATGGACCAACTGGTACTTTTTTTGGCTCTTAATGATGAATGAAGCACATAATTCTAATCACATCCTATTGCCGCGCCCGTCATTTTGGCAATAGACTTAAGGGAATTACTATGTTTATCTATCACATCAACAATTAGTTGGAGCTTGGATTTGACTTGTGTGTATGAGAAGTGTGATAGTCAGATAACTCTTTATTTTCATTCATCTAAGACAACGCCTAGCTTAGACATCCTTCGACATGTCGTTGATATATTGAAACCTTTATCAAATAAAGATTATTGTGTTCTCACATATCTGCAATAATGAGATAGATATATAATGCATCTATATTACCACAGAATTGCGCATTTCACAATAACTTTGTTGCCTTAGAATACACCCAAATATCACCCTCATATAGATGCAG
Source organism: Hordeum vulgare subsp. vulgare (assembly GCF_904849725.1). Lineage (NCBI taxonomy): Eukaryota > Viridiplantae > Streptophyta > Magnoliopsida > Poales > Poaceae > Hordeum > Hordeum vulgare. The sequence goes on along the minus strand of NC_058524.1, from coordinate 562,030,078 downwards.
CAAGACAATTTGACTACATATCTGCAATAGGCTAGAAATCAAATCATTGATATATACGACTCTCATTTTAGTACTCAATCTTGGGAGCATTGTTCAAAATATTTCTGTTTTGGAAAATCATACCTAGGTATGATATTCATCTCAATTGAGAACATACGAATTAGCAACTTATGTGCTTATCCCGTTAACTCTTGCTACAACCTATTGCTACTGCACCAGGAAACAACAAGTCCTCCAAAACATTGTTTGGCAAAAACTACTGGAAGGGCTTATTCCCACCGTTGACTGTTGAGAACCTACCGAAAAAGATTTCCTACTGTGGCTATTGGTTCTACATTCAGAAACGGGAAATGTTTGAATGAGAGAATTTACTGAAATTCTATCCTGTCATGTATGCAATGACGAACATGTCAAAACACTGAAACAGTATGTGCATTGAAACATTCTATATTGTGTTAAACTCAAACGTGGCATGCCTGGAAATAAGTTCTCTCGTAAAGCAAACCTTTGAGGGGTAATATATTAAGAATCCGACCACTCGATAAGCGACATAAACTGAAACACATACACACTATTATACAAGAACTTCTTGCTAAACAGACATTCAAAGTGTCAAAGGATCAAAATAATAACCCTGCAACCCAATCAATCAGATGGCTTTGTTCATGTAAAGTATATTCATGGGTTGAACACGAACTGAACGGTTCCCTTCCATGTGCCCATAAGGTGGCGTTGTACAGGTATATATGCATTAAGAAATTCAAGAGAGAATGATGGATGATATGATACACCAGATCTTAATTTACTGCATGTTATATTTCTATCACAATACCAGAGGATACATCGGCAATTGGCATCGATAGAGTAGAACTGAGAGCCATTGCGATTCGTCAGTTCAAAAAAATCCCCAAACCAATATACCAGAACCAGCACCGAGCACTTGGATTGAGGACCTGCAACCAACATAGTGAAAATCACTTCAAAGAAAATGAACAAAGTTGAACCATGTAGAGAAGGGATTGTGTGGTGGGGAGAGAAAAAAACTGGGGTGAGATTGTAGATGGAGGGGCAACCTGGTGGATAGGAGACGAATGGCCGCTAGCCTGCTAGAGTGGGGAAGCTCCATGGCGTCGCTGGCGTGGAGCAGGCAGACGTATCCTTAGGCGTTCGAGGTGAGGTCTTGTCCCTGCCTGCTGTGCTGACCGGTGGCGGCCAAGCTCGGAGCCTTGGCGAGGTGGCTGCGGCCATGGCGGATCTGTCCGCCGCCTTACCTATTCGATCTCCCTCTTCTTTTCTCTTCTGATGATATCAAGAGGAGACAGTGGGAGACGAGGTGGATGGCTTTGGGGGATTGGATCGAGGCGGAGGCCGGCGGCGAGGTGGCGTGAGGCAGATGAGGTGGTTGGCGGCGGCGATGCGTGAGGGGAGGGGAGGGGAGGGTAGCGGTGCATGGTGGGGAGTAGGTCGTTGGATTGGATCGGGAGGATTAGCGAACAGATGGTCTCCAGAGGTCGGGTTTGCGAAGCCCAGCAGCGGGACTCCTTCGAATGGGCTGCTGTAAGGCCCAATGCACCAGAGGCCTTGGTTTTGGTTCCTCGAGTAGCAGCCCACAGGACAGACAGGGTAAATAAAAAAGACTACGCGGATCAGTTTCATGAGGGACATAATCTAACGACCAGAAACTCATTATTAGCAAAATCGAACGGCCAGAAATGTCTAATCGCTGAGAGGGCAGGGATTAGGTGCAGTTTTACTGTCCTTAATGTTCGTCCGGTACACTGCCAACTCTAACTCTACAGGCTTGTAGCTCCACCTGTTATTTTGGCTGCACCGGTAGTCTTACACTCCTACTACTGTCCACTGATACGAGTAAACGACGCAGATGACGCTAGCTACCACACACCGAGGCAAAGACCACTGGCAGCAGCAGCATAAACGAGTAGAGAGAAAAGGGACGGCAGGCTGGAACACACACACTCAGCTTTAGCAATTTTAATTAGCCAAAAAATATTATTATTTTCATTAATTAATCTCCAAATTTAATCTCCCATGGTTGTTCTAAATAAATGAAGCTTTGCATCAGAGTTGAGGGATGTCCCCTCAATGAAATCGAGGGCATTTTGAAAGGGAAAAAAAATCCTGCTCCAATTTCAAGAACTTTTTCTACACAAAAGTTGTTCTACTTTTGCTTTTTCCAATCCTCTTTTTGAATAGGAGGCAAGGGAAGAAAAGAAGTAGCGCCATACCTTGCAGTTGCAGGGAGAGCTCGAATCAACGGTGTCGACGGCGGGCTGAGGACGAGGGCGCGCCGCCTTCTCCTCTGGTTCGCGCGTTGCGCTTCCCTTCCCTTGTCATCCGCGACGGTGGGGAACCCTAGCAGCGGCGGCGGCGACGACACGTGAGGGCGACGACGACAATAGGTGAGGGCGGCGGTGACGACAGGTGAGGGCGGTGGTGACCAGTAGGGCAGCGGCGGCGACGGTGGGGAACCCTAGCAGCTCTGCGAGAGGTGAGGTCGCGAGAGAAAGGTGGGCGTGGGAAGCTGTGCGGCGGGGGTTAACTCAAAATAGCGGTAGCGCTGGTTTTGAACATGCGCTATAGCTAACTTAGCTATAGCGCTTGTTTACAAACGAGCGTTACTCCAATCATTTTTATTTTTTAAATTATAAATACAAATAGCAGTAGCGCTGGTTTAGGAGCCATTGCTATAGCTAACTTAGCTATAGCGCTGGTTACCTAAACCAGCGCTACTGCTATCTTTTCTTTTTATTATTTTCCTTTTCTAGTTTTTTTTCTTTTTTTTCATTATTTTCCTTTTGTTTTCTGTTTACTTTTCCTTTTCTTTTGTACTGCTTTCTCCCTTTTGTTTTTGTTTTTTTGTTTTTCTCCCGACGACGGCGTCTCCCTCTCCCGCAATGCGCGAATATCACCGGAACCATGCATGTGGTGGTAACATATCAGTTGACCGCTAACGGTTACTTAAGTGCATACACAAAATAGATACATATATATATAAATGTTTGTTTCTATTGATATAAACCCACTTTCTCGCTCCTGCTCTCTTTTACTGCATTAGGACAATCACGATTCAACTGAACCTGTTATCGGTAGTTGAACCCATTCCTGTGCATGACCTGATTTTTGTCACAGTAAATAGTTGAAACCACTTAGCATGAGTAGCAACTGCTTGAGCCTTGTTGTGCTTACTCATCCATGCTTGCTTACAAAGCCTACTATGCTTAGAGTCGTGCCGGGTCTGATCCATCTGGATGATGAATCGAAATGGTTGTGTTGATGTCCTACAGTGTGAGAGTAAAGATGTGAATCCGATTTGGTAAAGGTAGCGATGAGAGGCCATGTAGGAGTACATGGTGGGTTGTCTCATTGGGACCGTCCTTAAGAACTGAGTTCTGTGTATGTTATCCAAGACAAGATACTACCATGCATTGGGCCCTGAAATATGAACCCGCTCGGCTTATTAATTGCCTAGATCTCTGTTCAGGAGTTGCAATTAGTTTCTGGTGTTTGTAGGAAAAGTGTTGGTGGCCGTGTTTAGCTCTGCCCGACGGGATAGGCTTCTCTGCGGTAGATACACAGTAGCACAGTATACCAAGTGGCACCCGGATGGTGGGCTTGGGAACCCTGCGCACATCGTTTGGGGCCGTAGAGGAAACCTCGGCCGGACTTTCTTGCGGGTTCAGTCTCAAATAGGCGATAAACCTGGACTAGGGTCTTGTGTGGTTAACGGTCGTGGCCGACACCCACGCCAGTGCTTCCGCTTGAAGGTTGCCGAGATGCATGACGTGCATATGGTGCTAAGTGGTGAGAGCATGTGTGAAGAAGTATACCACTGCAGGGTGAATCAATCTGTTCGAATAGCCGCGTCCTCGGATATAGACTACTTGGAAACATTACGTGGTACATAGACAACTTAAATGGATACTCTAAAACATGCAAGATAAGTGTGAGTGCTATGGAAGGCTTTCTCGTAGGGAGACGAGAGTGAATCCATAGTGGTGTATTGATTGGTGAATATGTGGACTCGTGTGTGCTATCCCACCTCAAAGAAAGAACTTGTAGTCGTAGTACAGGTTAGCCAAGAGTCAAAGCTGGCTTGCTGCAATCAAACCACACAATCCTTCCATTGAAACATGATGCATATGTAGATAGGTCTGATGTAAGTCTTGCTGAGTACCTTTGTACTCACGGTTGCTTTATTTATGTTTTTGCAGAGAAGATTTAGACTCAATAAAAGGTTCTACGCGATGTGTTCGATGTTGACCGGAATAGCTTGGGAATCCCAGACAAAGTTCTGGCTCCTTTGGTAGGGTCGTGGTAGCTTTTCAGGCTCTTCCAGTCACTTTTAGTACATGTCTGTGATGGGTAACGTAGCATAAATTCAAAATTTTCCTACGCATATTCAGATCTTCCTATGGAGAGACCAGCAACTAGAGAGGGGTAAGAGCATCTTCATACCTTTGAAGATCGCTAAGCGAAAGCATTGCTAGAACACGGTTGATGGAGTCGTACTCGCAGCGATTCAGATTGCGGTGTGATTCCGATCTAGTGCCGAACTACGGCACCTCCGCGTTCAACACACGTGCAGCCCGTTGACGTCTCCCGCACCTTGATCCAGCAAGGAGGAGGGATAGGTTGGGGAAGAACTCCAGCAGCACGACTGCGTGGTGTCGATGGAGAGACGAGGTCTCCCGGCAGGGCTTCGCCAAGCACCGGCAGAGAGGAGGAGAAGGAAGGGCAGGGCTGCGCCGAGGGAGAGGCAAAAGTCTATCTCCCAATGGCCAAAAGTGCCCGGTATATATAGGGGAAGGGACGGGCTGCGCCCCCTTGAGGGTTTCCCCCTCCTGGGGCGGTAGCCCTAGATGGGGCTGGTGCGGTGGCCAAGGGAGAAAGGAGGGGTGTGGCGCACCCCTAGTGGGCCTTAGGCCCACCTGGCTTAGGGCTTGCCCCCCTTTTCCCTCCCTTGCGCATTGGGCTGAGTGGGGAGGCGCACCAGCCCACCTAGGGGCTGGTTCCCTCCTCCACTTGGCCCATCTTACCTCTCGGGATCGTTGCCCCCCTTCGGTGGACCCCCAGGGCCACCTCCGGTGGTCCCGGTGGTCCCGGTACGTTACCGGTGATGCCCGAAACACTTCCGGTGTCCGAAACCATCCGTCCTATATATCAATCTTTACCTCCAGACCATTCCGGAGCTCCCCGTGACGTCCGGGATCTCATCCGGACTCCGAACAACTTTTGGTAACCTCGTATAACAATTCCCTATAACCCTAGCGTCACCGAACCTTAAGTGTGTAGACCCTACGGGTTCGGGAGACAGGCAGACATGACCAAGACACCTCTCTGGGCAATAACCATCAGCGGGGTCTGGATACCCATGGTGGCTCCAATTGCTCCACGATAATCTCATCGGATGAAGCACGATGTCAAGGATTCAATCAATCCCGTATACAATTCCCTTTGTCTGTCGGTATAGAACTTGCCCGAGATTCGATCGTCGGTATACCAATACCTTGTTCAATCTCGTTACCGGTAAGTCTCTTTACTCGTTCTGTAGCACGTCATCGTGTGACTAACTCCTTAGTCACATTGAGCTCATGATGATGTTCTACCGAGTGGGCCCAGAGATACCTCTCCGTCACACGGAGTGACAAATCCCGATCTGAATTCGTACCAACCCAACAGACACTTTCAGAGATACCCGTAGTGCACCTTTATAGTCACCCAATTACGTTGTGACGATTGATACACCCGAAGCACTCCTACGGTATCCGGGAGTTGCACAATCTCATGGTCGAAGGAAAAGATACTTGACATTAGAAAAGCTTTAGCATACGAACAATATGATCTAGTGCTATGCTTAGGATTGGGTCTTGTCCATCACATCATTCTCCTAATGATGTCATCCCGTTATCAATGACATCTAATGCCCATGATCAGGAAACCATGATCATCTATTGACTAACGAGCTAGACAACTAGAGGCTTGCTAGGGACACTTTGTGATCTATTTATTCACACATGTATTACTGTTTCCTGTTAATACAATTATAGCATGAACAATAGACGATTATCATGAACAAGGAAATATGATAATAACCATTTTATTATTACCTCTAGGGCATATTTCCAACAGTCTCCCACTTGCACTAGAGTCAATAATCTAGTAACATTGTGATGTATCGAACACCCATAGCATTATGGTGTTGATCATGTTTTGCTCGTGGAAGAGGTTTAGTCAACGGGTCTGCAACATTGAGATCCGTGTGTACTTTACAAATATCTATCACTCCACTCTGGACATGGTCCTGGATGGAGTTGTAGCGGCGTTTGATGTGCTTCGTCTTCCGGTGAACCTGGGTTCCTTGGCTATGGCAATGGCCCCAGTGTTATCACAGAGAAGTGTCATTGGACCCGACGCGCTTGGAACCACTCCAAGGTCGGTGATGAGCTCCTTCATCCAAATTCCTTCATGAGCTGCTTCTGAAGCAGCCATGTACTCCGCTTCACATGTAGATGCTGCCACGACTTCTTGCTTGCTGCTGCACCAGCTCACTGCCCCACCATTCAACACATATGCGTATTCGGTCTGTGACTTAGAGTCATCCGGATCTGTGTCGAAGCTAGCGTCGACGTAACCCTTTACGACGAGCTCTTCGTCACCTCCATAAACGAGAAACATTTCCTTAGTCCTTTTCAGGTACTTAAGGATATTCTTGACCGCTGTCCAGTGTTCCATACCGGGATCACTTTGGTACCTCCCTACCAAACTTATGGAAAGGTTTATATCAGGTCTGATACACAACATGGCATACATAAGAGAGCCTACGGCTGAAGCGTAGGGGACATAACTCATCTTCTCTCTATCTGCTGCCGTGGTCGGCGACTGAGTCTTACTCAATCTCATACCTTGCAAGACTGGCAAAAACCCTTTCTTTGAGTTTTCCATATTGAACTTCTTCAATATCTTGTCAAGGTATGTGCTTTGCGAAAGACCTACGAGGCGTCTCGTTCTATCTCTGTAGATCTTGATGCCTAATATGTATGCAGCTTCTCCAAGGCCCTTCATTGAAAAACTCTTGTTCAAATAGGCGTTTATGCTCTCCAACATCTCTATATTATTCCCCATCGATAATATGTCATCCACATACAGTATGAGGAAAGGTACAGAGCTCCCATTCACTTTCTTGTACAGACAGGCTTCTCCGTAAACATGTATGAACCCAAACGCTTTAATCACCTCTTTAAAGCGAATGTTCCAACTCCGAGATGTTTGCACCAGCCCATAGATGGAGCGCTGGAGCTTGCACACTTTGTTAGCACCCTTAGGGTCGACAAAACCTTCTGGTTGCATCATATACAACTCTTCCTTAAGGTTCCCGTTAAGGAACGCTGTTTTGACGTCCATTTGCCAAATTTCATAATCATAAAAGGCGACAATTGCTAACATGATTCAGACTGATTTCAGCTTCGCTACGGGAGAGAAAGTCTCTTCGTAGTCAACTCCTTGAATTTGTCGAAAACCCTTTGCAACAAGTCGAGCTTTATAAACGGTTACATTACCGTTTGCATCAGTCTTCTTCTTGAAGATCCATTTATTTTCTATGGCTCGCCGGTCATCGGGTAAGTCCACCAAAGTCCATACTTTGTTCTCATACATGGATCCTATCTCGGATTTCATAGCTTCAAGCCATTTGTTGGAATCCGGGCCCGCCATCGCTTCTTCATAGTTCGAAGGTTCACCGTTGTCTAACAACATGATTTCCATCACTGGGTTGCCGTACCACTCTGGTGAGGAGCATGCCCTCGTGGACCTTCGCGGTTCAGTAGTAACTTGATCCGAAGCTTCATGATCATTATCAATAACTTCCTCTTCAGTTGGTGTAGGCGCCACAGGAACAACTTCCCGCGCTGTGCTACTATCCTGTTCGAGAGGGGGTGTAATTACCTCATCAAGTTCTACCTTCCTCCCACTTACTTCTTTCGAGAGAAACTCTTTCTCTAGAAAGGATCCGTTCTTGGCAACAAAGATTTTACCTTCGGATCTAAGATAGAAGGTATACCCAATAGTTTCCTTAGGGTATCCTATGAATACACATTTCTCCGCTTTGGGTTCAAGCTTTTCTGGTTGAAGTTTCTTCACATAAGCATCGCAGCCCCAAACTTTAAGAAACGACAACTTAGGTTTCTTGCCAAACCATTGTTCATACGGTGTCGTCTCAACGGATTTAGACGGTGCCCTATTTAAATTGAATGCTGCAGTTTCTAATGCGTATCCCCAAAATGATAGCGGTAAGTCGGTAAGAGACATCATAGATCGTACCATATCTAATAAAGTGCGATTACGACGTTCAGACACTCCTTTGCGTTGCGGTGTGCCAGGCGGCGTCAGTTGTGAAACGATTCCACACTTCCTTAGGTGTGTGCCAAACTCGTGACTCAAATATTCTCCTCCACGATCAGATCGTAGACACTTGATTTTCCTGTCACGTTGATTCTCGACCTCACTCTGAAATTCCTTGAACTTTTCAAATGTCTCAGATTTGTGCTTCATCAAGTAGATATACCCATACCTACTCAAATCATCGGTGAGAGTGAGAACATAACGATAGCCACCGCGAGCTTCAACGTTCATTGGACCACACACATCAGTATGTATTATTTCCAATAAGTCGGTTGCTCTCTCCATTATTCCTGAGAATGGAGCTTAGTCATCTTGCCCATGAGGCACGGTTCGCATGTGTCAAATGATTCAAAGTCAAGAGACTCTAATAGTCCATCAGTATGGAGCTTCTTCATGCGCTTAACGTCGATATGACCAAGGCGGCAGTGCCACAAGTATGTGGGACTATCATTATCAACTTTACATCTTTTGGTACTCACACTATGAATATGTGTAACATCACGATCGAGATTCATCAAGAATAAACGATTCACCAGCGGAGCATGACCATAAAACATATCACTCATATAAATAGAACAACCATTATTCTCTGACTTAAATGAGTAGCCGTCTCGCATTAAGCAAGACCCTGATACAATGTTCATGGTTAAAGCTGGTACTAAATAACAATTATTAAGGTTTAAGACTAATCCCGACGGTAGATGTAGAGGTAGCGTGCCGACGGCGATCACATCGACCTTTGAACCATTCCCGACGCGCATCGTCACCTCGTCCTTGGCCAGTCTCCGCTTATTCCGCAGTTCCTGCTTTGAGTTGCAAATGTGAGCAACAGCACCGGTATCAAATACCCAGGAGCTACTACGGGCACTGGTAAGGTACACGTCAATAACATGTATATCACATATACCTTTAACATTGCCGGCCTTCTTGTCCGCTAAGTATTTGGGGCAGTTTCGCTTCCAGTGACCCTTTCCCTTGCAATAGAAGCACTCAATCTCAGGCTTGGGTCCATTCTTTTTCTTCTTCCCGACATCTGGCTTACCGGGCGCGGCAACAACTATGCCGTCTTTCTTGAAGTTCTTCTTACCCTTGCCCTTCTTGAAACTAGTGGTCTTGTTGACCATCAACACTTGATGCTCTTTCTTGATTTCTACTTCTGCAGACTTGAGCATCGAGTACAACTCGGGAAGGGTCTTCTCCATCCCTTGCATGTTGTAGTTAAGCACAAAACCTTTGTAGCTTGGTGGGAGAGACTAGAGGATTCTGTCAATTATAGCATCATCCGGAAGTTCGACTCCAAGTGAAGTCAGACGACCGTGTAACCCAGACATTTTGAGTATGTGCTCACTGACAGAACTGTTCTCCTCCATCTTACAGCTAAAGAACTTGTCGGAGACTTCATATCTCTCGACACGGGCATGAGCTTGAAAAACTAGCTTCAACTCTTGGAACATCTCATATGCTTCGTGTTGCTCAAAACGCCTTTGGAGCCCCGTTTCTAAACTGTATAACATGCCACACCTAACCAGAGAGTAGTCATCACTCCGCGTTTGCCAGACGTTCAGAATGTCCTGAGCTGCTGCGTGAGCGGGAGGGTCACCTAGCGGCGCATCAAGGACATAAGCCTTTTTAGCTGCTTCAAGGATGAGCTTCAAGTTGCGAACCCAGTCCGCATAGTTGCTACCATCATCTTTCAGCTTGTTTTTCTCTAGGAATGCGTTGACATTGAGGTTGACGTTGGCCATCTACAATATTATAAAGACAAACCTTTTAGACTAATTTCATGACAATTAAGTTCATCTAATCATATTAAGTATGAAATCCCACTTAAATCGACATCCCTCTAGTCATCTAAGTGATACATGATCCATGTTGACTAACCCGTGTCCGATCATCACGTGAGACGGACTAGCCACCATGGTGAGCAACTTCATGCTGATCGTATTCAACCATACGACTCATGTTCAACCTTTCAGTCTATTGTATTCGAGGTCATGTCTGTACATGCTAAGCTCGTCGAGTCAACCTAGGTGTTTCACGTGTGTAATTCTGGCTTACACCCGTTGTATGCGAATGTTAGAATCTATCACACCCGATCATCACATGGTGCTTCGAGACAACGAACCTTCGCAATGGTGCACACTTAGGGGAATACGTTCTCGAAATTTTAAGAGGGATCATCTTATTATGCTACCGTCGTTCTAAGCAATAAGATGAAAAACATGATAAACATCACAATGCAATCATATAGTGACATGATATGGCCATTATCATCTTCGCCCTTTCGATCTCCATCTTCAGGCATCGCATGATCATCATCGTCACCGACGTGACACCATGATCTCCATCATCATGATCTCCATCATCGTATCTCCATGAAGTCGTCACGCCAACTACTACTATCACTACTACTATGGCTAACCATTAGCAATGAAGTAAAAGTAGTAAGCACATGACGTTGCATCTCATACAATAAATTAAGACAACTCCTATGGCTCCTGCCGGTTGTCATACTCATCGACATGCAAGTCGTGAAACCTATTACAATAACATGATCATCTCATACATCACACATGCAACATCACAACTTTGGCCATATCACATCACATGTCAAACCCTGCAAAAACAAGTTAGACGTCCTCTAATTGTTGTTGCAAGTTTTACGTGGCTGATTTGGGTTTCTAGCAAGAACGCCTTCTTACCTACGTGACAGCCACAACGATGATATGCCAAATCTATTTACCCTTCATAAGGACCCTTTTCATCAAATCCAATCCGACTAGAGTAGGAGAGACAAACACCCGCTAGCCACCTTTATGCACGGTGTCCATGTCTGTCGGTGGAACCAGTCTCACGTAAGCGTACGTGTAAAGTCGGTCTAGGCCGCTTCATCCCACAATACCGCCGAAAAAGAAAAAGACTAGTAGCAGCAAGCAAATTGACAAATCACCGCCCACAACTTTTGTGTTCTACTCGTGCATAGAATCTACGCATAGAAAACCTCGCTCGGATGCCAGTGATGGGTAACTTAGCATAAATTCAAAATTTTCCTACGCATATTCAGATCTTCCTATGGAGAGACCAGCAACGAGAGAGGGGTAAGAGCATCTTCATACCTTTGAAGATCTCTAAGCGAAAGCGTTGCTAGAACGCGGTTGATGGAGTCGTACTCGCAGCGATTCAGATCGCGGTGTGATTCCGATCCAGTGCCGAACTACGGCACCTCCGCGTTCAACACACGTGCAGCCCGGTGACGTCTCCCGCACCTTGATCCAGCAAGGAGGAGGGAGAGGTTGGGGAAGAACTCCAGCAGCACGACGGCGTGGTGTCGATGGAGAGACGAGGTCTCCTGGCAGGGCTTCACCAAGCACCGGCAGAGAGGAGGAGAAAGAAGGGCAGGGCTGCACCGAGGGAGAGGCAAAAGTCTATCTCCCAATGGCCAAAAGTGTCGGGTATATATAGGGGAAGGGAGGGGCTGCACCCCCTTGAGGGCTTCCCCCTCCTGGGGGGCAGCCCTAGATGGGGCTGGTGCAGCGGCCAAGTGGGAAAGGAGGGGTGTGGCGCACCCCTAGTGGGCCTTAGGCCCACCTGGCTTAGGGTTTGCCCCCCCCTTTTCTCTCCCCTGCGCATTGGGCTGAGTGGGGAGGCGCACCAGCCCACCTAGGGGCTGGTTCCCTCCCCCACTTGGCCCATCTTACCTCCCGGGGTCGTTGCCCCCCTTCGGTGGACCCCCCGGGCCACCTCCGGTGGTCCCGGTGGTCCCGGTACGTTACCGGTGATGCCCGAAACACTTCCGGTGTCCGAAACCATCCGTCCTATATATCAATCTTTACCTCCGGACCATTCCGGAGCTCCTCGTGACGTCCGAGATCTCATCCGGGACTCCGAACAACTTTCGGTAACCTCGTATAACAATTCCTTATAACCCTAGCGTCATCGAACCTTAAGTGTGTAGACCCTACGGGTTCGGGAGACTGGCAGACATGACCGAGACACCTCTCTGGCCAATAACCATCAGTGGGGTCTGGATACCCATGGTGGCTCCCACTTGCTCCACGATGATCTCATCGGATGAACCACGATGTCAAGGATTCAATCAATCCCGTATACAATTCCCTTTGTCTGTCGGTATAGAACTTGCCCGAGATTCGATCGTCGGTATACCAATACCTTGTTCAATCTCGTTATCGATAAGTCTCTTTACTCGTTCCGTAGCACGTCATCATGGGACTAACTCCTTAGTCACATTGATCTCATGATGATGTTATACCGAGTGGGCCCAGAGATACCTCTCCGTCACACGGAGTGACAAATCCCGATCTCGATTCGTACCAACCCAACAGACACTTTCAGAGATACCCGTAGTGCACCTTTATAGTCACCCAGTTACGTTGTGACGTTTGATACACGCAAAGCACTCCTACGGTATCCGGGAGTTGCACAATCTCACGGTTGAAGGAAAAGATACTTGACATTAGAAAAGCTTTAGCATACGAACAATATGATCTAGTGCTATGCTTAGGATTGGGTCTTGTCCATCACATCATTCTCCTAATGATGTCATCCCGTTATCAATGACATCTAATGCCCATGATCATCTATTGACTAACGAGCTAGCCAACTAGAGGCTTGCTAGGGAAACTTTGTGATCTATTTATTCACACATGTATTACTATTTCCTGTTAATACAATTATAGCATGAACAATAGACGATTATCATGAACAAGGAAATATGATAATAACCATTTTATTATTTCCTCTAGGGCATATTTCCAACAGTCTGTACCCAGACATGTTTTGCTTCCGCTTGTTGTTGGTCTGACTTGAGCGTCGGGCCACGCGACCCCTGTTTGTAATATCATGCTATGTTGATTCTTATGAGTCCTTAAAAAAAGCTTGAGTCATAGAGTTATATTGTGATGCCATGTTGTATCTACACATATCGTGCATATTGTGTGTATGTTATGAAATGCATTGTATGTGTGGGATTCGACACCTAGTTGTGTGCCTTTAGTAGTACTCTTTACGGGGAAATGCCTCTTTGTGCTTCTGTCGAGCCTTGGTAGCCTACTACTGCTCTAGACACATTGATTGACCGGCACGTATCCTTCTTTGCTGCTGTGTCTGTCCCCTCGGGGAAATGTCACGCGGTGTAATGGAGTCCTTGTAGCTTGCTACGACTTGTCTATACACGTTGTTGATCAACACCTTCCTTGCTGGGTTATGTATGCATGTCCCTGTACGGATGTACCGCTTGGGTTTATAACCAGTCATGTCGACCCGGGTTCCTTGTCGTTTGAACGCTAGCAACATATTCATATACGTGAGTCAAAAGACGCAAACAGTCCTGGCCAAGGTAAGGTGGCAGCCGTGGAGTTTAACGTGCGTGAGGCCGCAAAGTGACGTGATGTGTTACAGGCTGGGTTCTTATGACTCAGGATCGGGGTCCCGACAGCTTTGGTATCAGAGCTTGAGTGCCTCTAGGATAACCAAGCCAAACTGGTGATGTTGAGTCTAGCAACTCTTTAGTTATATAAGGGAATTGTTTGTGGAAGGGAACGTAAGGCTCTTTTTACTCCTTTCCTTGTGTCATTCTTATTCTGAGTCATCCTCTTCTTTATTCTACGGGGTTTAAGAATTAGGCTTTCTCATCTAATCATTAGGATGATGAGTTATTATGCTGGAGACCTATAGGAAAATTGTTGTCTTCCTAGATCAGTTTCTCCATAAGAATTCAATGTTATGTTGTTAGTTTTCTTGCAGGCTGCCTCATATTTCATGCCCGTATAGCCGTTATGATGTCTGAGTTTTCCAAGGTTTCTAAATAATCTGGTGCAATTGCAAATCCTCTCATCTCGAGTTAATGCCTTTTGGCCAGACCAAGCACACTAATCATCGTGATGAGGTACTCTATTACCTCGACCTATTGTTGATGTATTAGGAAACCATGTCACCTCGAAAACCACCCAATAGTCTAGATGTGCTTTATGTTTCCAGTGTGATAGTTCTGGCCATCATTTTCGAAAAACATCTCGTGATGTTAATTAGTTTGTAGGTATTTTATTTCTAGGGTTCTTGAATCCAAGGATCATTCTGTTGGAAATATGCCCTAGAGGCAATAATAAATTAGTTATTATTATATTTCTTTGTTCATGATAATCGTTTATTATCCATGCTATAATTGTATTGATTGGAAACACAATACTTGTGTGGATACATAGACAAAACACTGTCCCTAGTAAGCCTCTAGTTGACTAGCTCGTTGATCAAAGATGGCCAAGGTTTCCTGGCCATAGGCAAGTGTTGTTACTTGATAACAGGATCACATCATTAGGAGAATCATGTGATGGACTAGACCCAAACTAATAGACGTAGCATGTTGATCGCGTCATTTTGTTGCTACTGTTTTCTGCATGTCAAGTATTCGTTCCTATGACCATGAGATCATATAACTCACTGACACCGGAGGAATGCTTTGTGTGTATCAAACGTCGCAACGTAACTGGGTGACTATAAAGATGCTCTACAGGTATCTCTGAAGGTGTTCGTTGAGTTAGTATGGATCGAGACTGGGATTTGTCACTCCGTGTGACGGAGAGGTATCTCGGGGCCCACTCGGTAATACAACATCACACACAAGCCTTGCAAGAAATGTGACTTAGTGTAAGTTGCGGGATCTTGTATTACGGAACGAGTAAAGAGACTTGCCGGTAAACGAGATTGAAATAGGTATGCGGATACTGACGATCGAATCTCAGGCAAGTAACATACCGAAGGACAAAGGGAATGACATACGGGATTAAATGAATCCTTGGCACTGAGGTTCAAACGATAAGATCTTCGTAGAATATGTAGGATCCAATATGGGCATCTAGGTCCCGCTATTGGATATTGACCGAGGAGTCTCTCGGGTCATGTGTACATAGTTCTCGAACCCGCAGGGTCTGCACACTTAAGGTTCGACGTTGTTTTATGTATTTGAGTTATATGGTTGGTTACCGAATGTTGTTCGGATTCCCGGATGAGATCACGGACGTCACGAGGGTTTCCGGAATGGTCCTGAAACGAAGATTAATATATAGGATGACCTCATTTGATTACCGGAAGGTTTTCGGAGTTACCGGGAATGTACCGGGAATGACGAATGGGTTCCGGATGTTCACCGGGGGGGGGGGGGACCCACCTCGGGAAGCCCATAGGCCTTGGGGGTGGCGCACCAGCCCTTAGTGGGCTGGTGGGACAACCCAAGAAGGCCCTATGTGCCATAGGAAGAAAATCAAAGAGAAAAGAAAAAAAGGAGAAGGTGGGAAAGGGAAGAAGGACTCCACCTTCTAAACCAAGTTGGATTCGGTTTGGGAGGGGAGACCTTCCCCCCTTTGGTTCGGCCGACCCCCTTGGGGCTCCTTGAGCCCCAAGGCAGGGCCCCCCCTCTCCCACCTATATATACGGAGGTTTAGGGCTGATTAGAGACAACTTTGCCACGGCTGCCCGACCACATATCTCCACGGTTTTACCTCTAGATCGCGTTTCTGCGGAGATCGGGCGGAGCCCTGCTGAGATTAGATCACCACCAACCTCCGGAGCGCCGTCACGCTGCCGGAGAACTCATCTACCTCTCCGTCTCTCTTGCTGGATCAAGAAGGCCGAGATCATCGTCGAGCTGTACGTGTGCTGAACGCGGAGGTGCCGTCCGTTCGGCACTAGATCGTGGGACTGATCGCGGGACGGTTCGCGGGGCGGATCGAGGGACGTGAGGACGTTCCACTACATCAACCGCGTTCACTAACGCTTCTGCTGTGCGGTCTACAAGGGTACATAGATCGAATATCCCCTCTCGTAGTTGGACATCACCATGATAGGTCTTCATGCGCGTAGGAAATTTTTTGTTTCCCATGCGACGTTCCCGAACAGTGGTATCAGAGCTAGGTTCATGCGTAGATCTCTTCTCGAGTAGAACACAAAAGTTTTTGTGGGCGGTGATGTGCGTTTTGCTGCCCTCCTTACTCTTTTCTTGATTCCGCGGTATTGTTGGATCGAAGCGGCTCGGACCGACATTACTCGTACGCTTACGAGAGACTGGTTTCATCGCTACGAGTAACTCCGTTGCTCAAAGATGACTGGCGGGTGTCAGTTTCTCCAACTTTAGTTGAATCGGAATTGACCGAGGAGGTCCTTGGATGAGGTTAAATAGCAATTCATATATCTCCGTTGTGGTGTTTACGTAAGTAAGATGCGATCCTACTAGATACCCATGGTCACCACGTAAAACATGCAACAACAAAATTAGAGGACGTCTAACTTGTTTTTGCAGGGTATGCTTGTGATGAGATATGGCCAATGATGTGATGTGATATATTGGATGTATGAGATGATCATGTTGTAATAGTTAATATCGACTTGCACGTCGATGGTACGGCAACCGGCAGGAGCCATAGGGTTGTCTTTAAACTAACGTTTGTGCTTGTAGATGCGTTTACTATATTGCTAGGACGTAGCTTTAGTAGTAATAGCATGAGTAGCACGACAACCCCGATGGCAACACGTTGATGGAGATCATGATGATGGAGATCATGGTGTGATGCCGGTGACAAGAAGATCGTGCCGGTGCTTTGGTGATGGAGATCAAGAAGCGCATGATGATGGCCATATCATGTCACTTATGAATTGCATGTGATGTTAATCCTTTTTGCACCTTATCTTGCTTAGAACGACGGTAGCATTATGAGGTGATCTCTCACTAAAATTTCAAGACGAAATTGTGTTCTCCCCGACTGTGCACCGTTGCGACAGTTCTTCGTTTCGAGACACCACGTGATGATCGGGTGTGATAGACTCAACGTTCACATACAACGGGTGCAAAACACGTTGCACACGCAGAACACTCGGGTTAAGCTTGACGAGCCTAGCATGTGCATACATGGCCTCGGAACACATGAGACCGAAAGGTCGAGCATGAATTGTATAGTTGATATGATTAGCATAGAGATGCTTACCACTGAAACTATTCTCGACTCACGTGATGATCGGACTTGAGATAGTGGATTTGGATCATGTACCACTCAAATGACTAGAGAGATGTACGTTTTGAGTGGGAGTTCTTAAGTAATATGATTAATTGAACTAATTGTCATGAACATAGTCTAATGGTCTTTGCGAATTACGATGTAGCTTGCGCTATAGCTCTACTGTTTTATATGTTCCTAGAGAAAATTTAGTTGAAAGTTGATAGTAGCAAACTTTGAAGAGGATTTTCCTCGTTGCTGCACAGAAAGCTTATGTCCTTAATGCACCACTCGGTGTGCTGCACCTCGAGCATCGTCTGTGGATACTGTGAACATCCGACATACACGTTTCTGATGACTACACGATAGTTCGGTGCAAAATACTTAATGGCTTAGAAGCAAGGCACCGAAGACGTTTCGAAACGTCACGGAACATAAGTGATGTTCTAAAGAGATGAAATTGTGATTTCATGCTCGTGCCCTTGTTAAGAGGTATGAGACCTCTGACAAGATTCTTTGTCCACAAAGTAAAGGAGAAAAGCTCAATAGTTGAGCGTGTGCTCAGATTGTCTGAGTACGACAATCACTTGAATCAAGTGGGAGTTAATCTTCCAGATGAGATAGTGATGGTTCTCCAAAGTCACTGCCACCAAGCCGTGAGAGCTTCGTGATGAACTATAACGTATCAAGGATAGATACAATGATCCTTGAGCGATTCGCGATGTTTGACACTGCGAAAGTAGAAATCAAGAAGGAGCATCAATAGTTGATGGTTTGTAAAACCACTAAGTTTCAAGAAAGGCAAGGGCTAGAAGGGATACTTCGTGAAATGGCAAAACAGTTGCTGCACTAATGAAGAGACCCAAGATTAAACCCAAACACGAGACTAAGTGCTTCTGTAATGAGGGGAACAGTCACTGAGGCGGAGCAACTCTAGATACTTGGTAGATAAGAAGGCTGGCAAAAGTCGAAAGAAGTATATTTGATATACATGATGTTGATGTGTACTTTACTAGTACTCCTAGTAGCATGATGGTATTGGATACCGGTTCGGTTGCTAAGTGATTAGTAACACGAAATGAAAGCTACGGCATAAACAGAGACTAGCTAAAGGCAAGGTGACGATAGGTGTTGGAAGTGTTTCCAAGGTTGATATGATCAAACGTCGCACGCTCCCTCTACCATCGGGATTGGTGTTAAACCTAAATAATTGTTATTTGGTGCTTGCGTTAAGCATGAACATGATTGGATCGTGTTTATTGCAATACGATTATTCATTTAAAGAGAATAATGGTTACTCTATTTTCTTGAATAATCACCTTCAATGGTTTATTGAATCTCGATCGTAGTGTTACACATGTTCATGATATTGGTGCCAAAAGATACGAGGTAATGATGATAGTACCACTTACTTGTGGCACTGCCGCTTGAGTCATGTTGGTGTAAATTGCATGAAGAGGCTCCATGCTGATGGATCTTTATACTCACTTGATTTTGAATCACTAGTGACATGCAAATCATACCACATGAGCAATGCCTTGTTTTCATTGAGATGAAATAAGATAGTAACTTGTTGGAAGTGATACATTTTGATGTATGCAGTCCAATGGGTGCTGAGGCACGCAGTGGATATCATTATGTTCTTACTTCAATGACGATTTGAGTAGATACTAGAGTATTTGCTTAATGAATCACAAGTCTGAAATATTGAAGAGTTCAATTCTGTTTCGGAGTGAAGTTCGTCGTAACAAGAGGATAAACTGTCTACGATATGATCATAGAAATGAATATCTGAGTTACGAGTTTTGGTACGTAGTTAAGACAATGTGGAAATTGTTTCGCAGTTCATGCCACCTAGAACATCATAGTGTGATGATGTGTCTGAACGTCATAGCCACACACTATTTGGTATGGTGCATGCTATGATGTCTCTTATCGAATTACCACTATCGTTTATGGGTTAAGCATTAGAGACAACCGCATTCACTTTAAATAGGGCACCACATATTTCCGTTGAGATGACACAGTATAGACTGAGGTTTAGAGAAATCTAAACTGTCGTTTCTTGAAAGTTTGGGGTTTCGACACTTATGTGAAAAAGTTTCAGTCTGATAAGCTCGAACCCAAAGCGGATAAATGCATCTTCATAGGATATCCAAAACAGTTGGGTACATCTCCTATCTCAGATCCGAGAGCAAAGTGTTTGTTTCTAGAAACGGATCCTTTCTCGAGAAAAAGTTTCTCTCGAAAGAATTGAGTGGGAGGGTGGTAGAACTTGATGAGGTTATTGAACCATCACTTCGACCAGTGTGTAGCAGGGCGCAGGAAGTTGTCCCTGTGGCGCCTACACCAATTGAAGTGAAAGCTGATGATGGTGATCATCGAGCATCGGATCAAGTTACTGCAAGCCTCGTAGGTTGACAAGGTCGCGTACTACTACAGAGTGGTACGGTAACCCTGTTTTGGAGGTCATGTTGTTGAGCAACAGTGAACCTACGAGTTATGGAGAAAGCAATGGTGGGCCCAGATTCCGACAAATGGCTGGAAGCCATGAAATCCGAGAGAGGATCCATGTATGAAAACAAAGTATAGACTTTGGAAGAACTACTTGATGGTCATAAGACTATTGAGTAAAGATGGATCTTTGAAAGGAAGACAGACGATGATAGTGATAAGTCACTATTAAGAAAAGCTCGACTTGTCGCAAAGATGTTTCCGACAAGATCAAACAGTTGACTATGATGAGACTTTCTCACTCGTAGCGATGCTAAAAGTCTGTTAGAATTATGTTAGTAGTTGCTGCATTATTTATGAAATATTGCATGTAGGATGTCAAAACATTGTTTCCTCGACGGTTTCCCTGAGCAAACATTGTATGAGATACAACCATGAGGTTTTGTCGATCCTAAAATACTAGCAAGTATGCAAGCTCCAGCGATCCTTAAATGGACTGGTGCAAGCATCTCGGAGTTGGAATATACACTTTGATGAGATGATCAAGGATTTTGGGTTTGTACAAGGTTTATGAGAAACTTGTATTTCCAAAGAAGTGAGTGGGAGCACTATAGAATTCCTGATAAGTATATGTGGTTGACATATTGTGGGTCAGAAGTAATGTAGAATTTCTGTAAAGCATACAAGGTTGTTTGAAAGGAGTTTTCAAAGGAATACCTGGATTGAGCTACTCGAACGTTGAGCATCAAAGATCTATGGAGATAGAACGAAAGCGCTTAATGGAAGTTTCAACAAGATGCATGCCTTGACAAGTTTTGAAGGAGTTCAAAATAGATCAGCAAAGAAGGAGTTCTTGGTTGCATTGTAAGGTGTGAATTTGAGTAAGACTCAAAACCCGACCAGGGCAGAATAAAGAGAATAGACGAAAGTCGTCTTCTATGCCTTAGCCGTAGACTCTAAAGTATGCCATGCTAAGTACCGCACCAGATGTGTGCCTTGCAGCAAGTCTGTTGAGAGGTACAGAGAGTGATCCATGATTGAATCACTAGCAGCGGTCAAAATTTATCCTTAGTAAGTGATGGACTCAGGAATTATTCTCGATTATGGAGGTGGTTAAAGAGTTCGTCGTAAAGGGTTACGTCGATGTAAGCTTTGACACTAATCCGAATAACTATGAGTAGTGAAACGGATTCGTATAGTAGAGTAGATATTTGGAGTATTTCCGAATAGCACATAGTAGCAGCATCTATGAGATGACATAAAGATTTGTAAAGAACACACGGATCTGAAAATTTCGGAACCGTTGACTAAAACCTCTCTCATGAGCAAGACGTGATCAGACCCCATAACTATATGGGTGTTGGATTCGTTGGAATCACATGGTGATGTGAACTAGATTATTGACTCTAGTGCAAGTGGGAGACTGTTGGAAATATGCCCTAGAGGCAATAATAAATTAGTTATTATTATATTTCTTTGTTCATGATAATCGTTTATTATCCATGCTATAATTGTATTGATTGGAAACACAATACTTGTGTGGATACATAGACAAAACACTGTCCCTAGTAAGCCTCTAGTTGCCAAGGTTTCCTGGCCATAGGCAAGTGTTGTTACTTGATAACGGGATCACATCATTAGGAGAATCATGTGATGGACTAGACCCAAACTAATAGACGTAGCATGTTGATCGTGTCATTTTGTTGCTACTGTTTTTTGCATGTCAAGTATTTGTTCCTATGACCATGAGATCATATAACTCACTGACACCGGAGGAATGCTTTGTGTGTATCAAACGTCGCAACGTAACTGGGTGACTATAAAGATGCTCTACAGGTATCTCCGAAGGTGTTAGTTGAGTTAGTATGGATCGAGACTGGGATTTGTCACTCCTTGTGACGGAGAGGTATCTCGGGGCCCACTCGGTAATACAACATCACACACAAGCCTTGCAAGCAATGTGACTTAGTGTAAGTTGCGGGATCTTGTATTACGGAACGAGTAAAGAGACTTGCCGGTAAACGAGATTGAAATAGGTATGCGGATACTGACGATCGAATCTCGGGCAAGTAACATACCGAAGGACAAAGGGAATGACATACGGGATTAAATGAATCCTTGGCACTGAGGTTCAAACGATAAGATCTTCGTAGAATATGTAGGATCCAATATGGGCATCCAGGTCCCGCTATTGGATATTGACCGAGGAGTCTCTCGGGTCATGTCTACATAGTTCTCGAACCCGCAGGGTCTGCACACTTAAGGTTCGACGTTGTTTTATGCGTATTTGAGTTATATGGTTGGTTACCGAATGTTGTTCGGAGTCCCGGATGAGATCACGGACGTCACGAGGGTTTCCGGAATGGTCCGAAAACGAAGATTGATATATAGGATGACCTCATTTGATTACCGGAAGGTTTTTGGAGTTACCGGGAATGTACCGGGAATGACGAATGGGTTCCGGATGTTCACCGGGGGGGGGGGAACCCACCTCGGGGAAGCCCATAGGCCTTGGGGGTGGCGCTGTTGGGGAACGTCGCATGGGAAACAAAAATTTTCCTACGCGCACGAAGACCTATCATGGTGATGTCCATCTACGAGAGGGGATGAGTGATCTACATACCCTTGTAGATCGTACATCAGAAGCGTTAGAGAACGCGGTTCATGTAGTGGAACGTCCTCACGTCCCTCGATCCGCCCCGCGAACAATCCCGCGATCAGTCCCACGATCTAGTACCGAACGGACGGCACCTCCGCGTTCAGCACACGTACAGCTCGACGATGATCTCGGCCTTCTTGATCCAGCAAGAGAGACGGAGAGGTAGAAGAGTTCTCCGGCAGCGTGACGGCGCTCCGGAGGTTGGTGATGATCTTGTCTCAGCAGGGCTCCGCCCGAGCTCCGCAGAAACGCGATCTAGAGGAAAATCTATGGAGATATGTGGTCGGGCAACCGTGAGAAAGTCGTCTCAAATCTGCCCTAAAAGCTCCATATATATAGGAGGAGGGAGGGGGACCTTGCCTTGGGGTCCAAGGGACCCTCAAGGGGTCGGCCGAGCCAAGGGGGGGAGGACTCCCCCCCCAAACCGAGTTGGACTTGGTTTGGTGGGAGGAGTCCCCCTCCCTTCCCACTTCCTCCCTCTCTTTTTTTTTCTTTTCCTTTGATTTCCTTCTCTTGGCGCATAGGCCCCTTTGGGGCTGTCCCACCAGACCACTAAGGGCTGGTGTGTCTCCCCAAAGCCTATGGGCTTCCCCGGGGTGGGTTGCCCCCCCGGTGAACTCCCGGAACCCATTCGTCATTCCCGGTACATTCCCGGTAACTCCGAAAACCTTCCGGTAATCAAATGAGGTCATCCTATATATCAATCTTCGTTTCCGGACCATTCCGGAAACCCTCGTGACGTCCGTGATCTCATCCGGGACTCCGAACAACATTCGGTAACCAACCATATAACTCAAATACGCATAAAACAACGTCGAACCTTAAGTGTGCAGACCCTGCGGGTTCGAGAACTATGTAGACATGACCCGAGAGACTCCTCGGTCAATATCCAATAGCGGGACCTGGATGCCCATATTGGATCCTACATATTCTACGAAGATCTTATTGTTTGAACCTCAGTGCCAAGGATTCGCATAATCCCGTATGTCATTCCTTTGTCCTTCGGTATGTTACTTGCCCGAGATTCGATCGTCAGTATCCGCATACCTATTTCAATCTCGTTTACCGGCAAGTCTCTTTACTCGTTCCGTAATACAAGATCCCGCAACTTACACTAAGTTACATTGCCTGCAAGGCTTGTGTGTGATGTTGTATTACCGAGTGGGCCCCGAGATACCTCTCCGTCACACGGAGTGACAAATCCCAGTCTTGATCCATACTAACTCAACTAACACCTTCGGAGATACCTGTAGAGCATCTTTATAGTCACCCAGTTACGTTGCGACGTTTGATACACACAAAGCATTCCTCCGGTGTCAGTGAGTTATATGATCTCATGGTCATAGGAATAAATACTTGACACGCAGAAAACAGTAGCAACAAAATGACACGATCAACATGCTACGTCTATTAGTTTGGGTCTAATCCATCACGTGATTCTCCCAATGACGTGATCCAGTTATCAAGCAACAACACCTTGTTCATAATCAGAAGACACTGACTATCATCGATCAACTGGCTAGCCAACTAGAGGCATGCTAGGGACGGTGTTTTGTCTATGTATCCACACATGTAAATGAGTCTTCATTCAATACAATCATAGCATGGATAATAAACTATTATCTTGATACAGGAATTATAGTAATAACTATACATTTATTATTGCCTCTAGGGCATAATTCCAACAGTCTCCCACTTGCACTAGAGTCAATAATCTAGCCCTCACATCACCATGTGAATTACATTGTAATAGATCTAACACCCATACAGTTCTGGTGTCAATCATGTTTTGGCCGTGGAAGAGGTTTAGTCAGCGGGTCTGCTACATTCAGATCCGTGTGCACTTTGCATATATTTACGTCCTCCTCCTCGACGTAGTCGCGGATGAGGTTGAAGCGTCGTTTGATGTGTCTGGTCTTCTTGTGAAACCTTGGTTCCTTTGCTAAGGCAATGGCACCAGTGTTGTCACAGAACAAGGTTATCGGATCCAGTGCACTTGGCACCACTCCAAGATCCGTCATGAACTGCTTCATCCAGACACCCTCCTTAGCCGCCTCCGAGGCAGCCATGTACTCCGCTTCACATGTAGAATCTGCTACGACGCTTTGCTTGGAACTGCACCAGCTTACTGCACCCCCATTAAGAATAAATACGTATCCGGTTTGCGACTTAGAGTCGTCCGGATCTGTGTCAAAGCTTGCATCGACGTAACCTTTTACGGCGAGCTCTTCGTCACCTCCATACACGAGAAACATCTCCTTAGTCCTTTTCAGGTACTTCAGGATATTCTTGACCGCTGTCCAGTGATCCACTCCTGGATTACTCTGGAACCTACCTGCCATACTTATGGCTAGGCTAACATCCGGTCTAGTGCACAGCATCGCATACATGATAGAACCTATGGCTGAAGCATAGGGGACGGAGCGCATATGCTCTCTATCTTCATCAGTTGCTGGGCACTGAGTCTTACTCAATCTCGTACCTTGTAAAACTGGCAAGAACCCTTTCTTGGACTGTTCCATTTTGAACCTCTTCAAAACTTTATCAAGGTATGTGCTTTGTGAAAGTCCTATCAAGCGTTTCGATCTATCCCTATAGATCTTAATGCCTAGAATGTAAGAAGCTTCTCCTAGGTCCTTCATAGAGAAACTTTTATTCAAGTAACCTTTTATGCTCTCCAAAAGCTCCACGTTGTTTCCAATCAGTAATATGTCATCCACATATAATATTAGAAACGCCACAGAGCTCCCACTCACTTTCTTGTAAATACAAGATTCTCCAACCACTTGTATAAACCCAAATGCTTTGATCACCTCATCAAAGCGTTTGTTCCAACTCCGAGATGCTTGCACCAGTCCATAAATGGATCGCTGGAGCTTGCACACCCTGTCAGCATTTTTAGGATCCACAAAACCTTCGGGTTGCATCATATACAACTCTTCCTTAAGGAAACCGTTAAGGAACGCCGTTTTGACATCCATCTGCCAGATTTCATAATCGGAAAATGCAGCTATTGCTAACATGATTCTGACGGACTTAAGCATCGCTACGGGTGAGAAGGTCTCATCGTAGTCAACTCCTGGAACTTGTGAAAAACCCTTTGCCACAAGTCGAGCTTTATAAACGGTCACATTACCGTCAGCGTCCGTCTTCTTCTTAATGATCCATTTGTTCTGAATAGCCTTGCGGCCCTCAGGTAGTATCTCCAAAGTCCACACTTTGTTCTCATACATGGATCCTATCTCGGATTTCATGGCTTCTAGCCATTTGTTGGAATCTGGGCCCACCATTGCTTCTTCATAATTTGCAGGTTCATTGTTGTCTAACAACATGATTGATAAGACGGGATTACCGTACCACTCTGGAGCAGCGCGTGATCTCGTCGACCTGCGTGGTTCAACAGAAACTTGAACTGGAGTTTCATGATCATCATCATTAACTTCCTCCTCAACCGGCGTCGCAATGACAGAGGATTCCCCTTGCCCTGCGCCACCATCCAGAGGGATGAGAGGTTCGACAACCTCGTCAAGTTCTATCTTCCTCCCACTCAATTCTCTCGAGAGAAACTCCTTCTCGAGAAAAGTTTTGTTCTTAGCAACAAACACTTTGCCCTCGGATTTGAGATAGAAGGTGTACCCAACTGTCTCTTTTGGGTAACCTATGAAGACGCATTTTTCCGCTTTGAGTTCCAGCTTTTCAGGCTGAAGCTTTTTGACATAAGCATCACATCCCCAAACTTTAAGAAACGACAACTTTGGTCTTTTGCCATAACACAGTTCGTATGGTGTCGTCTCAACGGATTTTGATGGTGCCCTATTTAAAGTGAATGCAGCTGTTTCTAATGCATAACCCCAAAAATGATAACGGCAAATCAGTAAGAGACATCATAGATCGCACCATCTCTAACAAAGTACGATTACGACGTTCGGACACACCATTACGCTGTGGTTTTCCAGGCGGTGTTAACTGCGAAACAATTCCACATTGTCTTAAGTGAGCACCAAACTCGAAACTCAGATATTCACCCCCACGATCAGACCGCAGGAACTTGATCTTCTTGTTATGATGATTTTCCACTTCACTCTGAAATTGCTTGAACTTTTCAAATGTTTCAGACTTGTGCTTCATCAAGTAGACATAACCATATCTACTTAAATCGTCAGTGAAGGTGAGAAAATAACGATATCCGCCGCGTGCCTCCACGCTCATTGGACCACACACATCGGTATGTATGATTTCCAACAAGTCACTTGCACGCTCCATTGTTCCGGAGAACGGAGTCTTAGTCATCTTGCCCATGAGGCATGGTTCGCACGTGTCAAGTGAATCAAAGTCAAGTGACTCCAAAAGTCCATCAGCATGGAGTTTCTTCATGCGCTTTACACCAATATGACCCAAGCGGCAGTGCCACAAAAATATGGCACTATCATTGTTTACTCTAACTCTTTTGGTCTCAATGTTATGTATATGTGTATCGCTATCAAGATTCAATATGAACAATCCTCTCACATTCGGTGCATGACCATAAAAGATGTTACTCATAGAAATAGAACAACCATTATTCTCAGACTTAAAAGAGTAACCGTCTCGCAATAAACAAGATCCAGATATAATGTTCATGCTCAACGCAGGCACTAAATAACAATGATTTAAGTTCATCACTAATCCCGATGGTAGTTGAAGTGACACTGTGCCGACGGCGATTGCATCAACCTTGGAACCGTTTCCTACGCGCATCGTCACTTCGTCTTTCGCCAGCCTTCGTCTATTCCGAGTTCCTGCTTCGAGTTGCAAATGTGAGCAACAGAACCGGTATCGAATACCCAGGCACTACTACGAGATCCGGTTAAGTACACATCAATAACATGTATATCAAATATACCTGATTTTTCTTTGCCCGCCTTCTTATCTGCCAGATACTTGGGGCAATTGCGCTTCCAGTGACCCATACCCTTGCAATAGAAGCACTCTGTTTCAGGCTTAGGTCCAGCTTTGGGCTTCTTCGGCGGATTGGCAACAGGCTTGCCGCTCTTCTTCGAATTGCCCCTTTCCTTTGCCGTTTCTCTTGAAACTAGTGGTCTTGCTTACCATCAACACTTGATGCTCTTTACGGAGTTCAGACTCTGCGACTTTCAGCATCGCAAACAACTCGCCGGGAGACTTGTTCATCCCTTGCATGTTGTAGTTCAACACAAAGCCTTTATACCTTGGCGGCTGTGATTGAAGGATTCTGTCAGTGATAGCTTCTTGCGGGAGTTCAATCCCCAGTTCAGCTAGACGGTTTGAGTACCCAGACATTTTGAGCACATGTTCACTGACAGACGAGTTTTCCTCCATCTTGCAAGCATAGAATTTATCGGAGGTCTCATACCTCTCGATCCGGGCGTTCTTCTGAAAGATAAACTTCAACTCCTGGAACATCTCAAATGCTCCATGACGCTCAAAGCAACGTTGAAGTCCCGGTTCTAAGCCATACAAGACTGCACATTGAACAATTGAGTAGTCCTCCTTACGCGCCAACCAAGCGTTCTTAACATCCTGATCAGCCGTAGCGGGTGGTTCATCTCCTAGCGCAGCATTAAGGACATAATCCTTCTTTCCAGCTTGTAAGATTAGCTTAAGATTACGAGCCCAGTCTACAAAGTTGCTTCCATCATCTTTCAACTTAGCTTTCTCTAGGAACGTATTAAAATTCAGGATGACACTTGCGTGAGCCATGATCTACAACACAAATATATTCAAAGTGGACTTAGAATATGTTCAAGATAATTAGAGTTCAACTTAATCAAATTATATGCTAAACTCCCACTCAAAAAGTACATCTCTCTAGTCATTTGAGTGGTTCATGATCCACTTACACTATCCCAAGTCCGATCATCACGTGAGTTGAGTATAGTTTCAGTGGTAAACATCCCTATGCTAATCATATCAACTATATGATTCATGATCGACCTTTCGGTCTCATGTGTTCTGAGGCCATGTCTGCACATGCTAGGCTCGTCAAGCTTAACCCGAGTGTTCCGCGTGCGCAACTGTTTTGCACCCGTTGTATGTGAACGTTGAGTCTATCACACCCGATCATCACGTGGTGTCTCGAAACGACGAACTGTAGCAACGGTGCACAGTCGGGGAGAACACAATTTCGTCTTGAAATTTTAGTGAGAGATCACCTCATAATGCTACCGTCGTTCTAAGCAAAATAAGGTGCATAAAAGGATTAACATCACATGTAATTCATAAGTGACATGATATGGCCATCATCACGTGCTTCTTGATCTCCATCACCAAAGCACCGGCACGATCTTCTTGTCACCGGCGCCACACCATGATCATCCATCAACGTGTTCCCATCGGGGTTGTCGTGCTACTTATTATATTACTACTAAAGCTACATCCTAGCAAAATAGTAAACGCATCTGCAAGCACATATGTTAGTATAAAGACAACCCTATGGCTCCTGCCGGTTGCCGTACCATCGACGTGCAAGTCGATATTTCTATTACAACATGATCATCTCATACATCCAATATATCACATCACATCGTTAGCCATATCACATCACAATCATACCCTGCAAAAACAAATTAGACGTCCTCTAATTTTGTTGTTGCATGTTTTACGTGGTGACCAAGGGTATCTAGTAGGATCGCATCTTACTTACGCAAACACCACAACGGAGATATATGAGTTGCTATTTAACCTCATCCAAGGACCTCCTCGGTCAAATCCGATTCAACTAAAGTTGGAGAAACCGTCACTTGCCAGTCATCTTTGAGCAAAGGGGGTTACTCGTAACGATGAAACCAGTCTCTCGTAAGCGTACGAGTAATGTCGGTCCAAGCCGCTTCAATCCAACAATACCGCAGAATCAAGAAAAGACTAAGGAGGGCAGCAAAACGCACATCACCGCCCACAAAACCTTTTGTGTTCTACTCGAGAAGACATCTACGCATGAACCTAGCTCATGATGCCACTGTTGGGGAACGTCGCATGGGAAACAAAAATTTTCCTACGCGCACGAAGACCTATCATGGTGATGTCCATCTACGAGAGGGGATGAGTGATCTACATACCCTTGTAGATCGTACAGCAGAAGCGTTAGAGAACGCGGTTGATGTAGTGGAACGTCCTCACGTCCCTCGATCCGCCCCGCGAACAATCCCGCGATCAGTCCCACGATCTAGTACCGAACGGACGGCACCTCCGCGTTCAGCACACGTATAGCTCGACAATGATCTCGGCCTTCTTGATCCAGCAAGAGAGACGGAGAGGTAGAAGAGTTCTCCGGCAGCGTGACGGCGCTCCGGAGGTTGGTGATGATCTTGTCTCAGCAGGGCTCCGCCCGAGCTGCGTAGAAACGCGATCTAGAGGAAAAACTATGGAGATATGTGGTCGGGCAACCGTGAGAAAGTCATCTCAAATCTGCCCTAAAAGCTCCATATATATAGGAGGAGGGACGGGGACCTTGCCTTGGGGTCCAAGGGACCCTCAAGGGGTCGGCCGAACCAAGGGGGGGGGGAGGACTCCCCCCCCCCAAACCGAGTTGGACTTGGTTTGGTGGGAGGAGTCCCCCTCCCTTCCCACTTCCTCCCTCTTTTTTTTTCTTTTCCTTTGATTTCCTTCTCTTGGCGCATAGGCCCCTTTGGGGCTGTCCCACCAGCCCACTAAGGGCTGGTGTGTCTCCCCAAAGCCTATGGGCTTCCCCGGGGTGGGTTGCCCCCCCCGGTGAACTCCCGGAACCCATTCGTCATTCCCGGTACATTCCCGGTAACTCCGAAAACCTTCCGGTAATCAAATGAGGTCATCCTATATATCAATCTTCGTTTCCGGACCATTCCGGAAACCCTTGTGACGTCCGTGATCTCATCCGGGACTCCGAACAACATTCGGTAACCAACCATATAACTCAAATACGCATATAACAACGTCGAACCTTAAGTGTGCAGACCCTGCGGGTTCGAGAACTATGTAGACATGACCCGAGAGACTCCTCGGTCAATATCCAATAGCGGGACCTGGATGCCCATATTGGATCCTACATATTCTACGAAGATCTTATCGTTTGAACCTCAGTGCCAAGGATTCGCATAATCCCGTATGTCATTCCCTTTGTCCTTCGGTATGTTACTTGCCCGAGAGTCGATCGTCAGTATCCGCATACCTATTTCAATCTCGTTTACCGGCAAGTCTCTTTACTCGTTCCGTAATACAAGATCCCGCAACTTACACTAAGTTACATTGCCTGCAAGGCTTGTGTGTGATGTTGTATTACCGAGTGGGCCCCGAGATACCTCTCCGTCACACGGAGTGACAAATCCCAGTCTTGATCCATACTAACTCAACTAACACCTTCGGAGATACCTGTAGAGCATCTTTATAGTCACCCAGTTACGTTGCGACGTTTGATACACACAAAGCATTCCTCCGGTGTCAGTGAGTTATATGATATCATGGTCATAGGAATAAATACTTGACACGCAGAAAACAGTAGCAACAAAATGACACGATCAACATGCTACGTCTATTAGTTTGGGTCTAATCCATCACGTGATTCTCCCAATGACGTGATCCAGTTATCAAGCAACAACACCTTGTTCATAATCAGAAGACACTGACTATCATCGATCAACTGGCTAGCCAACTAGAGGCATGCTAGGGACGGTGTTTTGTCTATGTATCCACACATGTAAATGAGTCTTCATTCAATACAATTATAGCATGGATAATAAACTATTATCTTGATACAGGAATTATAATAATAACTATACATTTATTATTGCCTCTAGGGCATAATTCCAACAGGCGCACCAGCCCTTAGTGGGCTGGTGGGACAGCCCAAGAAGGCCCTATGCGCCGTAGGAAGAAAATCAAAGAGAAAAAAAAGGAGGAGGTGGGAAAGGGAAGAAGGACTCCAGCTTCCAAACCAAGTTGGATTCGGTTTGGGAGGGGATACCTTCCTCCCTTTGATTCGGCCGACCCCCTTGGGGCTCCTTGAGACCCAAGGCAGCCCCCCCCTCTCCCACCTATATATACGGAGGTTTTAGGGCTAATTAGAGACAACTTTGCCACGGCAGCCCGACCACATATCTCCACGGTTTTACCTCTAGATTGCGTTTCTGCGGAGCTCGGGCGGAGCCGTGCTGAGATTAGATCACCACCAACCTCCAGAGCGCCGTCACGCTGCCGAAGAACTCATCTACCTCTCCGTCTCTCTTGCTGGATCAAGAAGGCCGAGATCATCGTCGAGCTGTACGTGTGCTGAACGCGGAGGTGCCGTCCGTTCGGCACTAGATCGTGGGACTGATCGCGGGACGGTTCGCGGGGCGGATCGAGGGATGTGAGGACGTTCCACTACATCAACGGTGTTCACTAACGCTTCTGCTGTGCGGTCTACAAGGGTACGTAGATCGAATATCCCCTCTCGTAGATGGACATCACCATGATAGGTCTTCGTGCGCGTAGGAATTTTTTTGTTTCCGATGCGACGATCCCCAACACATTCTGCTCACTTCTGTTGATAGTGTTGCTAGTTCCTTTAGAATGATTAGTAACCTTGTTGTAGTTTCCAAGGTTCATGGTATATCATTCTTTCAACACCATGGATCATTTTTGGCAGAAGTTCTCCGTGAACTAAAGATCATAACAAGAGTGCTCATGATGAGTTCTCTAGTCCATATTGTGATTCTGCCAACTCCGTCCTTCTGCATGGGTTATCTGGAAGAATTATGTTGAACTCGTTCGACATGCTAATCTATGCATCCACAACTCAATAAATCATGTGCTCTTGAGTTGGCCCTATCTAGTTGTATTTTGACCTTCATCATTGAGAGGTTAGTCAAGAGTAGTTGTGCATTCGTGTATCGATGTCTTTTATTCCTGTAGTTTGTCAAGTTGTGCTATTTCCAATTGACTGGGAGAAGTAAACTCCAGTACCTCATCCATTTCTTGGATTGGGTCAAAGTAGTTGTAATCCGCAGATCAAAATGCCAATCTGGGTTTTGTTCTGTTCCATCTTGGAGTATTATCTTCTTTTGTCAAGAATATTATGAGAATTGCACCATCTCTTATGAACTCTTGATACAGTGGTACTTCTCAACATCATTATTCATCCCTCGGTTTCCGTGTTGGTTGTAACTGGAATATCGACAAGTGAACCATGATGTGTGAAATCAATACTTCTAGCAATGTTATTGCTTGGTAGCTAATGGACAATAAATTCACTCTTATGGTGATGATGATTGAATCGTCATCCTAAGATTGACCGTGCTACCTAGTCCATGTTTCATGGTGCACTTTTCGATCGATGGCTTAGGATTGTGTCAATCCCTCGCTCTATTGATCACATCATCTTGCCCTGAAAAGCGAGATTGTTCCCGAGCTTAATAATATTGCAGTGGTTCGTGATTTTCCGAATATCTTCTCAGAAGTATTACCACGTTGTTTCCTTACTGTTATGATAGAGCTCGTGATCAAGTTGGTTTATTTATAAGCCATCTTCTCCAAGAATCTGTGTTGGATACCCCGAGCTAGTTGGTTAAGCTAAACAACAACTTGGAGAGTTGGAAGATAAACGCTTCGCCTAAACTTAGTTCATTTTAATAGGGATATCTTTCCTGTTGTGAGAGTCTTGAAGAAAGATGATATTGTCATTGGTTGATCCGTGTGATCAATTGTTGCATATATTATCTTGTCCAATCTTGATTTGAGTGTGGGCTATTGTCAAATCAAACTCAGAACCAAAGATTTTCGTAACGGTGTCTTACTCAGGGTTTTCCTTGAGCCTACACTATTGTATTCTTCGATCTGACCAATATAATGCTATTATCTTGCTCACATAGTTGTGGAAATCCATTTATATGGGTATCTTGATGAATTGTTGTTGAGCCCATCGGCAACATTCTCATCTGTTCCATGATCTATGTTGGACATTAAGCTAGTGGTGGAAACTTTGTAGACATTGTCTTCGTGTCTCGAGCATGAGGTATATGTTAGGTGTAAGAAGTGACTTCCTCTAATTCATGTGCATCTGATGCAAGTTGCCGCCGTGAATTCGAGAAAAGTTAATTCCTTTCTTCAGAATCATCCCAAGTCAATCATGCAAGTGCGAAGTATTCTATGGTTTGATAGACTCATCATCTTCACTCCATATGTATCTCCTAGAACACCAAGCCACTGATTGATTTGTTCAAGGAAAAGAAGTTAGGTGTTATTCCCGAAGGGCCCAAACGGACTTGCACATAGCTTCGATATTCGCAATGATGGTTCCCAAACCAGAATGCGGTAGTGTTTGTTGTAAGACTTTTCATGTGCTCATCATTGTCTTGGGCAGTGTGTTCACGTGGGTGTTGCAATCCAGCTCATGTTTTGGAGTTGTCCTCCGTAGTTCATTTCCTGAGAATCTTGCAATGTTATCCCGTCGATTTGTCTTGCAAACTTTCTTTTCGGACATGCTGAGTCTAAACAATCGTGTCACCAACCGGAGCTGAATCTCAGGCATTTATAATGGTTGGAACTTTCCCCAAGAATTATAATATTGGTCTCTATGTAACCCGGTAAAGTGATGTAATGGCTAACACACCTAGCCGGAAGACTTGATATTATAATATCTTGCATCAGCAATCTTAGTCATCTTCCGTGAAGTTTTTGTATGACTTATTCTGGAAGTTGTTCCTCATGGATCCCCTTTGAGCCGGAAGTCCGACCTATACTTGATGTGCTAGATATCAAGCATGACCTATAATTGGGTTGTGCTAGTACATCAAGGAGAACATTAGAACCGGAGTGCTAAATGTCTCTCGGTTGATTAACTAGATTTTGTTTCCTTGGCATAGCTAAGGTGAAAGCCGAGCAAGTGTTGTCTTCCTTTGCATCTGCATCCTCCATCACTGTTCATCATAGTAGTAAGATGTGACACCAAGATCTTGGCACGGATGTTGGTAACCTTTGATGAATATGGAAATGCTCAAGTTCTTGAGAGCACGCTCAGACACTAGGTTATATCCTTGATAGTAATTGGAATGTGCCTTCCGTTTGCCGAGTTATTCTTTAACCCTAGTTTCTTTTCAACCTGAGTATGCCATTCTTTCAAATTCCTTCAAACAATCATTTGTGAATTGCCTTACCCTGGTATGAAGAGTTTCAATGATCTCTGTATCAAAAGTATTCTTTTTGCCACTTAAGGGAATAACTCTACGAGTCACCCTCCTAAGGTGCCCCGTTATGGCATGAAGGGCAATTTAACTCCTCGCTACTTTGAAAAACCTTGTCTCCATCTATTTTAAGCGTGTAATTGTTGCCTACCAATTAAACCTTTGTCATATGCCTCATTTCCTCATCCCTGTTATGTGTATAGTGTCTCAGCTCAAGGGACGTTTCCACATCTCATTCTAAAAATTGATCTTGAGTTGCTCGATCTTGAGGAGATAGAATCTTGTAGAGTCTTCCTATTCTTTTGTCGTCAAGCTAGATGAAGACCTCAAATACAAAGATGCCAAGATCAACCTGATGTAGTGAATCAACACCTTCAAGAATGGTAATTGGATCGTGAAGATTTCGATAGTTTAGCATCCCCTCTTCCTCTTTTCGACTACGCCTGAATCTCGGGACGAGATTCTTGTTTAGTGGGGGTGAGTTGTCACAACCCTAGCATAGCTCTGTTTGCCAAGCATTCATACATGCATTCAAATCAACTCATTGGAATGGGGATGATCTACAAAAGGGAAGTGATCAAGCCCAAATGAATTGAAATTTGACAAAAGGGCAATAAAAATATTACCTTAAAAGGGACGAGGAAAATGTTCCAAATAATTGGGAAAATAGTGACAGGGAATAAATTTGTCAAACCAAAATTTGAAGTCACAGAAACATTTTGAAATGGATTTCTGATTTGATCAAATAACTGTTTGGAATGGAGTTATTTTGTTTTCTTTTAAAATAAAAGTTTCAAAAATGTTGAAACTATTTTGCTGCATTGATTATTTTATCTCTGTCACATACCACTATTTTAGGGTTTTATAAAATAGTCAAACATTTTATTTAAAACCTAAATCTGAATGCGAGAAAGAAATAAAAATAGAAAAAGGAAAAGAGAGAGAGAGATTTACCTGTCGCTTACCTCCAGGCCCAGCCCACCAGGGGGGTCCCCTGTCGTCTCCCTCCTCCTGCCAGAAGGCAGGGGAGAAGATGAGCACGACACCGTGGCCAGGGGCGCCACCTTCTCCTTGCCTGCTTGGCCCTCCTAGCCAGCGCGACGCCTCGCCCCTGTGCCTCTCTTCTCTTCCTCCCCCGGACCCCTCTGCCTTATCTTCTTCCTTCCTCTCTCCCTCTCTTTTTCCCCTCTGCCTCTCGCTGCCAGGGGATGTTGCCGCTGTCGATTCACTACCTCCGGCATGTCTCCGAGCTTGCCACCAGCGCCAGAAGGTTCGCATTGAGGCTCTCGATCGATTTTCCTCTCCCCATCGCGTTTTCCCATCCTCTAACCCCTTCTAGCCGCGGATCCCGTGAGGTCCTCGCCGCCGGCCATGGCCGCCGTGGCCAGGGCCTCCCTCGCCCTGCTGTGCACTCTGGCGTGCTCGGTGAGCTCGCGTGGAGCCGCAACCGGCCTCATCTCCTCCTCCCGCGCCTCCTAGCATTAGCCCCACCATGGCCAACTCCGGCCGCCGCCCGAGGTCGTCGCCGGCCTCGTTCCGGCCACCTCCAGGCCTGTGGCTGGTCGGGACGGATACAGTCCAACCTGGGCTTCACGTAGATGGTTTCGGCCGTCCAAATGGTCGCCGGATGGCGAAGTTCGATGAGCTCCGCTGCGTCTGGAGTCGCCGGCGTTGAGCCACCGGTGGTTCTGGCCCCTTGACCATGGGTTTGACCTCCCAAGGTCACAGACAGGTGGGGCCTGGCCCTGTTAAGTTTTTTAATCATGAAAATTAACTAATTAAGTTTAGCTAACCTAATGACTCACTGACAGACGGGCCCCACTTCTAACTAATTCATTAGTTAGTTAATAAAACCCTGTTAGCTAAACTCCATCACTGACGTGTGGACCCCACACGTCAGGTTTGACTCTGACCTGGGTCAGCTGACCTGATGACGCAGTGCTGACGCAATAAAAGTATTTTCTAGTATAAAAGAAATTCTAGAAAATGCCTAAAACTTCTAAAAATCATAGAAAATAATATGTAAGTCCAATGAAAATAATTTATATATGTAAAAGGATCAGAAAAATCCAAAGAATCTGATTATGACATTTTCATTCTGGTTTGAGAAAGTTAACAACACCAAATAGGTAAAATGATGAACATGGTAAATTTAATAAATAGTTTGGAGTTGGAATTTGATTCCTATTTGAATTCCACTTCAATTACTATGTTCAAACACTGAGCTAGCAAAACCAGTACCTCAAATTGCCATCTTCATGCATGTTAAAAACAAGTTATACCTGAGCATCAGGTCGAATCAATTAAAAGGGTATCCGGAAAATACCTTGCTTGAAGTGGTATTTGAATCCTGATTCAAATCCAGCTTCAACCTAAGAAATGGTAGCTATATTGGCCGTGTCACATTTCATCTCCATTTCTTGATTATGCATCATAGTGTTGCATTTCCGTGAAGTAATTGTTGTTCCTTTCTTGTTTGCCGTTGTTGTTCCCTCCCGGTAGACGATGGTTCCGACGATGTGACCGTTGACATTGATGAAGACTCATTGCTATATTCAGACGTGTCAGGCAAGCAAACCCCCTTGAGCATATTGATATAAAACCACTCTCTCGCTCATGTTCTCTTTTACTGCACTAGGACAATCACGATTCAACTGTACCTGTTATCGGTAGTTGAACCCATTCCTCTGCATGACCTGATTTTTGTCACAGTAAATAGTTGAAACCACTTTGCATGAGTTGCAACTGCTTGAGCCTTGTTGTGCTTACTCATCCATGCTTGCTTACAATGCCTGCTATGCTTAGAGTCGTGCCGGGTCTGATCCATCTGGATGATGAATCGAAATGGTTGTGTTCATGTCCTATAGTGTGAGAGTAAAGATGTGAATCTGATTTGGTAAAGGTAGCGATGAGAGGCCATGTAGGAGTACATGGTGGGTTGTCTCATTGGGACCGTCCTTAACAACTGAGTCCTTTGTATTTTATCCAAGACAAGATACTACCATGCATTGGGCCCTGAAATATGACCCCGCTCGGCTTATTAATTGCCTAGATCTCTGTCCAGGAGTTGCAATTAGTTTCTGGTGTTTGTAGGAAAAGTGTTGGTGGTCGTGTTTAGCTCTGCCCGACGGGGTAGGCTTCTCTGCGGTAGATACACAGTGGCATGGTGTACTAAGTGGCACCCGGATGGTGGGCTTGGGAACCCTACGCACATCGTTTGGGGTCGTAGGGGAAACCTCGGCCGGACTTTCTTGCGGGTTCAGTCTCAAATAGGCGATAAACCTGGACTAGGGTCTTGTGTGGTTAACGGTCATGGCCGACACCCAAGACAGTGCTTCCGCTTGAAGGTTGCCGAGATGCATGGCGTGCATATGGTGCTAAGTGGTGAGAGCATGTGTGAAGAAGTATACCCCTGCAGGGTGAATCAATCTGTTCGAATAGCCGCGTCCTCGTATATGGACTACTTGGAAACATTACGTGGTACATAGACAACTTAAATGGATACTCTAAAACATGCAAGATAAGTGTGAGTGCTATGGAAGGCTTTCTCGTAGGGAGACGAGAGTGAATCCATAGTGGTGTATTGATTGGTGAATATGCAGACTCGTGTGCGCTATCCCGCCTCAAAGAAAGAACTTGTAGTCGTAGTACAGGTTAGCCAAGAGTCAAAGCTGGCTTGCTGCAATCAAACCACACAATCCTTTCATTGAAACATGATGCATATGTAGATAGTTCTCATGTAAGTCTTGCTGAGTACCTTTGTACTCACGATTGCTTTATTTATGTTTTTGCACAGAAGATTTAGACTCATTAAAAGGTTCTAGGCGATGTGTTCGATGTTGACCGGAATAGCTTGGGAATCCCAGACAAAGGTCTGGCTCCTTTGGTAGGGTCGTGGTAGCTTTTCAGGATCTTCCAGCCACTTTTAGTAGATGTCTGTACCCAGACATGTTTTGCTTCCGCTTGTTGTTGGTATGACTTGAGCGTCGGGTCACGGGGCCCCTGTTTGTAATATCATGCTATGTTGATTCTTATGAGTCCTTAATAAAAGCTTGAGTCATAGAGTTATGTTGTGATGCCATGTTGTATCTACACATATCGTGCATATTGTGTGTACATTATGAAATGCATTATATGTGTGGGATTCGACACCTAGTTGTGTGCCTTTAGTAGTACTCTTTACGGGGAAATGCCTCCTTGTGCTTCTATCGAGCCTTGGTAGCCTGCTACTGCTCTAGACACATTGATTGACCGGCTTGTATCCTTCTTTGCTGCTATGTCTGTCCCCTCGGAGAAATGTCACGCGGT
This sequence comes from Hordeum vulgare subsp. vulgare, assembly GCF_904849725.1. Taxonomy (NCBI): domain Eukaryota; kingdom Viridiplantae; phylum Streptophyta; class Magnoliopsida; order Poales; family Poaceae; genus Hordeum; species Hordeum vulgare. The sequence goes on along the minus strand of NC_058524.1, from coordinate 561,991,088 downwards.
GTAATGGAGTCCTTGTAGCTTGCTACGACTCGTCTACACACAATGTTGATCGACACCTGCCTTGCTGGGTTATGTATGCATGTCCCTGTACGGATGTACCGCTTGGGTTTATAACTAGTCATGTCGACCCGGGTTCTTTGTCGTTTGAACGCTAGCAACATATTCATATACGTGAGCCAAAAGACGCAAACGGTCCCGGCCAAGGTAAGGTGGCAGCCGTGGAGTTTACCGTGCGTGAAGCCGCAAAGTGATGTGATGTGTTACAGGCTAGATTCTTATGACTCAGGATCGGGGTCCCGACAAACATCATACTCTCAATGTTATTTTAGGATCATCATTGCACTCAAGAATATCCTAAGATGCAAAAACTGTGATCACTAACAACACTTTAGCTAGTCTGAGAGGCGATACTAGAAATCTTATTTTACTGTTCACCATTTCACACGTGCATATAAGTTCTCCACTGAATCGCATATACAAGGATCGTAGCAGTTATAGCATAAAATATAAACTCTTAGTTATGAATATGTAAATATAATAATATAATATTATTACCTCTAGGGTATATTTCTAATATGTCTCCAACGTATCAATAATTTCTTATTATTCCATGTTACTCCCTCCATTCCTAAATATAGGGTGTATAGTTTTTGGGCACGGAAATTACAGAACGCACGTAGAGGGACAATTTCACAAGTTTTGGGTGATATTATACCTTGTGAATTGACATCACAAAATAGAGGAGCTTGCCTAATATAAGGAAATGTAATAAAATCACTAAAACAAATATCCAAACGAGTGGTGCAACGCAATACACCTTATATTTCGGATTTTTTCTCAAATATCTATACACCTTATATCAAGGAACGGAGGGAGTATTGTATTATCATTCTACGATGCTTTTTGGGTGTTTATTTGCCAATTAATATTACTTTCAAGCGCTCAGCTATTAACCCAATGCCCACTTCTAGTTGTTGTTTTCTGCATGTTTTTTTTCTTTTTTAGGTTTACACTACCAAACGAAGTCCAATTGCCATGAAACTTTTACATGATTTTTTTCTGGACCAAAATAAGACCTAGAAGCTTCGGGAGGAGACAAGAGGCCTCATGAGGGAGGCACAACCCAACAGGGCGCGTCCAGGGGGGTTGGTTGCGCCCTGATGGGTTGTGCTCCTCTCGGTTGCCTTCTCGTGCCCCTTTATGTCCTATTAATTCACATATATTTGAAAAACCCTACAGAGCCTCCCAATTTTTTTCTGCCACCGCAAACTTCTGTTCTGCCGTGTGCCCATCTGGAGCCTTGTTTTGGTGCCCTTTCGGAGGGGGATCGATCACAGAGGGCCTCTACATCATCATTTGTGCCGCCATGGTGATGTGTGAGTAGTTCACCACAGACCTACGGGTCTGTAGTTAGTACCTAGATGTCTCTCTCTCTCTCTCTTTCTCTCTCTCTCTCTTGATCTTCAATACAATGATCATCGCATCTTCGCTTTGATCCATCCGATGTAATCCTTCTTTGTGGTGCATTTATTGGGATCCGATGAATTGTGGGTACATGTTCAGATTATTCATGAAAAATATTTGAGTCTTCTCTGAAATCTACTATGTTTCTTATGTGCATGATGATTACAGCTTCGTAATTCTCTCTGATGTATTGAAATAGTTTGGCCAACTAGATTAATATTTCTTCAATGAGAGACGTGCATTGTGGTGGGTTGAATCTAGCGGTGCTCTGTATCCCAATGATAGAAAGGGACAAGACATGTCTTTGTATTGTTGCCACTAAAGATAAAATGATGGGGCTAGTTCATATTAATTGAATTCTGTTTGTTTACATCGTGTCATTGTTCTCCATGCATTACTCTATTTTACTTAATACTCTAGATGCATACTCGATAGTGGTCGATGGGTGGAGTAATAGTAATAGGTGCAGTCAGGAGTCAGCTTATTTGCTCGTGGACATGATGCGTAGATACACATGACCATTGTCATGAATGTAACATAACTATGCGCTTTTCTATCAATTGCCCAATAGTAATTTGTTTACCCACTGCATCCTTACTTTCATGAGAGATGCCACTAGGGAAAACTATGTCCCGCGGGTCTATTCACTTATAAGTTTACAAATGCTACTATACCTTGTTGTTCTTATTTAATTTGTATTTTATTTTTTGAATTATAATTATCAACTACCAACCACACTACTAATAAGCTTGCAAATAACGAGTCCAAGGAGATTGACAACCCTCTTGCCCACATTGTGTACAAGTGATTGCTTCTTTGTGTGTAGCCATCGAAGATGGGGGTTGGTTGTTACTCCTATTGGTTCGATAAACCTTGGTTCTCTACCGAGGGAAATACTTTCCTTTATTGTGTTGCATCACCCGTTCCTCTTCACGAAAAACCCAACACGGATCACAAGTATTAGGAAGGATTTCTAGCGTTGTTCCCAGGGAGTATGATCAACCTACTATCAAGTAACTTCACACAAATTATCATTCACTTGTTTTTATTTTTATTTGTTATTATATTTTGCTTCCTTCGTAAAAATCAAAAATACAAAAAATATTATCTTTCCTAATTGCTAGTTTACTTGTCTTACCTGTTTGAGTTGCTTGAAAGTTGCTATCATGTCTGATTTTGAAACCAGTGATATTCCCGCCTCTAGTGAGGAGGCATTAGAACATTCAACTTCACTTATTAATGAAAATTCTAAAAGGAATTTTGATGAAGATGATAAGGGAAAACTTGATAATCTTGTGGATGATGATTCTTCAAAAGAAGAACATATTATGCAAACTAAGAAACTTTGCATTGGTAGTGGTAATATTATTGGAAAAAGTGTGATCCAAGACTTTTTCACTTGTGTTGGCTCATTACCATTGATAGGAGGATCTATTGTTGCGAGAACTACTAGTTATGTGGATGCTATATCTTTGCTGATCATTTAAATGGAAAGATAATTTTTTCATATGCATCCCTCCATACAATGGTTGTTTCCAGAATTCTCTAATATTGAGGATGCTCCTACTAAACAGTTAGCAACAATATTTCTTGTTCATGAATTTAATCATATTATGCAGCAAGCAAGAGAAATATTTTGTCATTATAGGGTGAGTGGTGAGTGCCCACCAATAGAGAGAATCCTTTATGATATGGAAAAATAAGGAGATTAAGATCAACTCACTATGTTGTTTACAATAAAAACCTTAGAAAGAAGGTCCCACCTAATGTCTAAATAGATAAAATCTCCAAATACAATGATCAAATTATTTTCCCAATTCTTGGATTGGATTATTGTTGGGAAACGTCGCATGGGAAACAAAATTTTTCCTACGCGCACGAAGACCTATCATGGTGATGTCCATCTACGAGAGGGGATTTCCGATCTACGTACCCTTGTAGATCGCACAGCAGAAGCGTTAGTGAACGCGGTTGATGTAGTGGAACGTCCTCACGTCCCTCGATCCGCCCCGCGAACCGTCCCACGAACCGTCCCGCGATCCGTCCCACGATCTAGTGTCGAACGGACGGCACCTCTGCGTTCAGCACACGTACAACTCGACGATGATCTCGGCCTTCTTGATCCATCAAGAGAGACGGAGAGGTAGATGAGTTCTCCGTCAGCGTGATGGCACTCCGGAGGTTGGTGATGATCTAATCTCGGTAGGGCTCCGCCCGAGCTCCGCAGAGACGCGATCTAGAGGTAAAACCGTGGAGGTATGTGGTCGGGCTGCCTTGAAAAAGTTGTCTCAAATCAGCCCTAATTGCTCCATATATATAGGAGGAGGGAGGGGAGGCTTGCCTTGAGTCTCAAGGAGCCCCAAGGGATGCACCACCAAGGGGAGGAGGAGTCCTCCTCCAATCCTAGTCCAACTAGGATTGGCAGGTGGAGTCCTTCTCTCTTTTCCCACCTCCCTTTTTTTTCCTTTCTCTTCTTTTGGTTTTTTCTTTCTCTTGCGCAAGACAGCCTTGGGCTGACCCCACCTACTTGGTGCGCCACCCCCAAGGTCCTTGGGCCCTCCCGGGTGGGTGGTCCCCCCTCCCGGTGAAGATCCGGAACCCATTCGTCATTCCCGGTACATTACCGGTAATGCCCGAAAACCTTCCGGTAACCAAATGAAGTCATCTTATATATCAATCTTCGTTTTCGGACCATTCCGGAAACCCTCGTGACGTCCGTGATCTCATCCGGGACTCCGAACAACATTCGGTAACTAACCATATAACTCAAATACGCATAAAACAACGTCGAACCTTAAGTGTGCAGACCCTGCGGGTTCGAGAACTATGTATACATGACCCGAGTGACTCCTCGGTCAATATCCAATAGCGGGACCTGGATGCCCATATTGGATCCTACATATTCTACGAAGATCTTATCGTTTGAACCTCAGTGCCAAGGATTCATATAATCCCGTATGTCATTCTCTTTGTCCTTCGGTATGTTACTTGCCCGAGATTCGATTGTCAGTATCCGCATACCTATTTCAATCTCGTTTACCGGCAAGTCTCTTTACTCGTTCCATAATACAAGATCCCGCAACTTACACTAAGTCACATTGCTTGCAAGGCTTGTGTGTGATGTTGTATTACCGAGTGGGCCCTGAGATACCTCTTCGTCACACGGAGTGACAAATCCCAGTCTCGATCCATACTAACTCAACGAACACCCTCGGAGATACATGTAGAGCATCTTTATAGTCACCCAGTTACGTTGCGACGTTTGATACACACAAAGCATTCCTCCGGTGTCAGTGAGTTATATGATCTCATGGTCATAGGAACAAATACTTGACACGCAGAAAACAGTAGCAACAAAATGACACGATCAACATGCTACGTCTATTAGTTTGGGTCTAGTCCATCACATGATTCTCCTAATGATGTGATCCCGTTATCAAGTGACAACACTTCCCTATGGTCACGAAACCTTGACCATCTTTGATCAACGAGCTAGTCAACTAGAGGCTTACTAGGGAAAATGTTTTGTCTATGTATCCACACATGCACTGTGTTTCCAATCAATACAATTATAGCATGGATAATAAACGATTATCATGAACAAAGAAATGTAATAATAACTAATTTATTATTGCCTCTAGGGAATATTTCCAACAATTATGAGCTTGAAATAAAATTAAGAAAGTATCTTTACAGGAACCTATACAATGAAGATTGTACTACTCCCTCCATCTAGTAATACAAGGCCACTTCATATTTTTATGTCTATCTTTGACCATTAATTTTGCCAACAAAATGTGAGTCATATGTCATAAAAAGTGTGCCATTGGATGCACATTTGAAAGAACTTTTCAATAGTCTATTTTTTATGAATTATATCCCTTATTTTCTTGATGAAAATTACAAGTCGAAGCTTGACACGAAAAATGAAGTGGCCTTGTATATAAAAATTGAGGGAGTATCACTTATGAGAGAAGTGAGGAGGAACCTCCTTCTTGTCCTCTAGAGATAGATCTTACGGATCCTTGTGTTGTGAAGTTTAGTCCCTTACATTACTTCTGCTTACCTATTAGAAAACTTGTCGCTGAGAGGAGGTAATATGATTATAACAAGATGAATTGCTCTCATGATTATTACAACACCTGAATCATATGCATTATGCCTAGCTAGGGGCGTAAAACAATAGCGCTAGTTGGGAGGCAACCCAATAGTTATCTTTAATTTTGCTTTTGTACTTTCTGGTTTTGTGTCATAATATGATTGTTGCCTCTGTATTGATTGTGTTTTTATGTTTAAATTAGTGTTTGTGCCAATTAAATCCTTTGGGATGATTTGAACGATAATTAGAATTGATCCACTTCAAAAAAGAAACTTTGATGTCCACTACAAAATTTCTCTGATTTTACTACAACATCTTTTTAATCTGATTTTTTTACATAGTATCTCTATACAAATTTTGCACCTCGTCCTAATGTTTCACACGATTTGGAGTTACAAAAGTATGGTACATAACTATATCTTTACATACTGTTCTACTTTAGATAGATTCTGTTTTCGCTTGCATAGTTTGCTTGTTTTGATGATGCTATGTATTATATCAGGGGTATAAGTCATGGAGTATTTATAGCACAGTACCTTACGCAATACTAAAATATGAATCAATGTATAAAAGGACCTAAAGTATTGGATATGTTTATTACATTAACGGATCTCACGAAGTTTCTGTTGAGTTTTGTGTGCTGAAGTTTTAAGTTTTGGGTGTTATCTCGATGGACGAAAGAATAAGGAGCGACAAGAGCCTAAGCTTGGGCATTCCCAAGGCACCCCAAGGTAATATTCTAGGAAGACTCGAGCATCTAAGCTTGGGTATGCCATGGAAGGCATCCCCTCTTGCGTCTCAATCCATCAGTATGTCACTTGGAGCTATATTTTTATTCATCACATGCTATAGTTTTGCTTGGTGTGTTGTTTGGTTTAGTTTGTTGTTCGTTTTAGTTTCTTGCAATCATTGTTCTCTGAATACACCTACTTAACAGAGACACACTATCACCATGATTTGTTAGAATACTCTTTGTGTTTCACTTATATCTTTTGAGCTTGTTAGTTGCTCTAGTACTCCACTTATATCTTTTAGAGCATGGTGGTGTATAGATTTTATAGAAATAATTGCACTCTCGTTCTTTACTTATATTTGTTTGGGAGTTCACAAATAGGGACGATAATTTTCATGGGTTGTAAGACTAGTCTAAAAATCATAGGCATTCAATGAGTGCATAATCAAAACCACATGTAGCACATAATATAGAAATCATGGTTAATGATATTAATGTGGTAATGTGAAAGAGCATGAGTGCATGATCATTGGTTAATAAAATTATCATGAATTATAGGTTGTTAACTTGTTGTTCATCCAAATTTTTTTATGGCATGGTGACGATGTGTGAGCATACTTATTCCTCGTTGAAATCCTAGTGATGTTTAAGTCGGGGGCGCACAATGGTTAACTCCTACCAACCTCCTCCCTAGGGGCATGTGGGTAGTGCTTTGCTTCGAGAGAGCTAATAAAATCTTGCAATCACTATGTAACTTCTACATGACTAATGTGAATCCATGGACATGCGCACTCTCACCTCCACATATTTGCTAGCCTCTTCGATACCGTGCGCTGCCCATTATCACCTTGAGGATCGGTGCAACTTTCGTTGGTGCATCCAAATCCCATGACATGATACTCTCTGTTGCACACAAGCCTTATTATATGTTCCTCAAAACAGCCACCATACCTACCTATCATGGCATTTCCATAGCCATTCTGAGATATATTGCCATGCAACTTCCGCCGTCACATCATATGACTTATACTTGCAATATAATATTGCTTTGCATGATCGTAAGATAGCTATCATAATACTTACATGGCTTGTCCATTTTTGATATATTTTTCTATGCTAGATCATTGCACATCCTGGTACATTGCTAGAGGCATTCATATAGAGTCATATCATCCTATCAGTTCTTCATATCGAGTTGTAAGTAAATAAAAGTGTGATGATCATCATTATTTAGGGCACTGTCTGAGTGAGGAAAGGATGATGGAGTCAATGATTCCACGACAAGTTTGGAAGAGACTCCCAACGAAAAATAAAAGGAAAAAGGAGCAAAAAAGAAAGAGAAAAAGAAAAAGGGAAAGAGATAAGAGAAACAAGGGACAATGCTACTATGTCTTATTCCACACTTATGCCTCAATGTGGCACCATCTTCTTCATATAGAGAGTCTCTTGTGTTTGTCACTTTCATATGCTAGTGGGAGTTTTTCATTATAGAACTTGGCTTGTATATTTTGTTGATGGGCTACCTCAAAGGCCCGAGGTCTTCATGAGCTAGCAAGTTAGATGCACACCCACTTTGTTTCAATTGAGCTTTCATGCACTTATAGCTCTAGTGCATATGTAGCCCATTGATATGCCTAGTTGATGGGAGACTTTATTCTCCACTTTCAACCCTTTAAAACCTACCACCATATTCTATTCCACCTTTATTTTATATCCATGGTTCATGCTCATATATTGCGCAAGTAATAAAAAGCTGAAGCGCATTAAGAATTATGATCCAATTGCCTGAGTTGACACCATGGTGCTTAACATTTGTATTTATGTGGTGAGGATGGGGCCATGCTATATTTATAGGTGGTGAACATTCTTTAAGGATTGTATGCTTTGAGACTTGATAATTATGTTGTTATGTTTACAAGCATTATTTAGTTGATGTTTATTAATTCATTGTTTATCAATGATCACACCTGCAATAGATTACATGTTGGGTAGCAGGTCACATCAAAAATTCTGTTTTTATCATTTACCTACTCAAGGACGGACAGGAATTAAGTTTGCAGATGTTGATACATCTCCAATGTATCTATATTTGTTTTAATTTTTCGATGCAATTATTATCATTCTAGGATGCTTTTTGGGTGTTTATTTACCAATTAATATTATTTTTGAGAACTAACCTATTAACCCAGTGCCTAGTGTCGGTTGCTATTTTCTACATGTTTTTTGCTTTTTAAGTCTACAGTACCAAACGATGTCCAATTGCCACAAAACCTTTACATGTTTTTTTGACCAAAAGAAGACCTAGAAGCTTGAGGAGGAGATGAGAGGCCTCTCAAGGGAGGTATGACCCAACAAGGCATGCCTAGGGGGTTGGCCGCGGCATGATGGATCGTGCTCCCGTCGGTTTCCTTCTGATACCCCTCCCTATCCTATAAATTTACATATATTCCAAAAGCATTACACAGCCTTCCGAAACATTTTTTCCACCGTCGCAAGCTTCCGTTCCGTCGTGTGCCCATCTGGAGCTCTGTTCTAGTGCCATACCAGAGGGGGGATCAATCATCGAGGGCCTCTACATCATCATTTATGCTCCCATGGTTATGTGTGAGTAGTTCACCACAAACCTATGGGTCCGTAGTTAGTACCTAAATGGCTATCTCTCTCTCTCTCTTGATCTTCAATATGATCATCACATCTTTGCTTTGATGTATATGATGTAATACTTTTGCGTGGTGTGTTCGTTGGGATTCGATGAATTATGGGTTTATGTTCAGATTACTCATGAAAAATATCTGAGTCTTCTTTGTAATCTACTATGATTCTGATGTGCATGATCATTATAGATTTGTAATTATCTCCAATCTATTTAAATAGTTTGGCCAACTAGATTGATATTTCTTCAGCGAGAGAGGTGCGTTGTGGTGGGTTCAATCTGGCGGTGCTCTACATCCAAGTGAGAGAAAGGGATAAGACACGTCTTTGTATTGTTGGCATTAAGGATAAAACTATGTGGTTCATTCATATTAATCAAATTCTCTTTTTCTATATCATGTCATTGTCCTCCAAGCATTACTTTCTTTTACTTAATACTCTAGATGCATGTTGGATAGCGGTCGATGGGTGGAGTAATAGTAATAGGTGCAGGCAGGAGTTAGCCTATTTGACTAAGGATGTGATGTCTATATACACATGATCATTACCGTGAATATCACATAACTTTGCACTTTTCTATCAATTTTCCAACAGTAATTTGTCTACCCACCGTATGTTTACATTTATGTGAGATGCCACTAGGGAAAACTTTGGCCCCAGGGTCTATTCACTTATAAGTTTACGAATGCTACAATACCTTGTTGTTGTTATTTACTTTTTATTTTATTTAGAAATTTATAATTACCTTCTACCAACCACACTACTTACAAGCTTGCAAATAATGAGTCCAAGGGGATTGGCAACCCTCTTGCCCGTGTTGGGTGCAAGTGTTTGCTTCTTTGTGTGTAGCCACTAAAGACGGGGGTTGGCTGTTACTCCTATTGGTTCAATAAATCTTGGTTCACTACTAAGGGAAATACTCACCAATATTGAGTTGCATCACACGCTCCTCTTCACGGAAATCCTAATGCAAATCATAAGTATCAATTTCGAACACACTCCCACTTGCACTAGAGTCAATAGTATAATTAGCACATTTTACTTTTACACCAATCGCAATCCGATGTGACTCCATGCTTTCTTTTTGGTATAGAATTTGTCCTATCTAATCTGACAACTTCACTTCCATGTGTATCGGTTGCATTTCAATGTATCTACCATGTTTTCATAAGAATTCATAACTTTGTGAAACTGGCCTTGTATATGTTGAATCATAGGCAGAACCTTTGATTTATTAGACTTAGGTATTGAAGAACCATTTAGAACAATGTTCCATTGGCACAATCATTTGGAAATCTTACCAAGTTCATAAATGAACTTTTGATTCATTATCTTTCATTGTTGCTTCTCAAGTGACAATATACTCAGCCTTTTGTTATAGAATTCACCACAGTAACTTTCTTGCACCAATTCCAACATAATCGACCACCATAAATCATTTAACTGAAATCAACAACAGCTTGGAGCATCGATCAAGATTTTGTCGGTGTACTACTGACATCAGGATGTATTAATGTAATTCCTTACACAATCTCTTCATTTTCTCATTATGCGAGAATCATGTCGTTGGTACTTAACAACATTTTTATTGTTGTCCCGTGATCAACAATTTTACCATTCTTGTAACTTTACTCACAAGTTACTTGGAATCCTGGACATATTTGTTTATTTACATACCATGGAATATAATTAACACAAGTGTAATTTAAATCATGTATTTCACTTAACAGTATTTCACGATACCGTTTCTTGCTTAAAAGTCCTTCCATGTGACTTCGACAAGAAACACTTCTTGGCGTATTTTTCATACTAAATTTCTTTAGTATCTTGTTAATGGGTATTTTGGATAAGCCCAATTATACATTATTATCTCTATAGATTATTATCCAAATACCAAGGTTCTATTACCTAAGTTCTTTACTAAAAAATAGTTTCAATAAAGTATTAATTTATGTCAAGAAATTTATATAGTTTCCAATCATCAATCTGTTATGCACACACAATGTTTAAAAATGTTATCATGCTCCCACTTACTTTCTTGTAAATACAAGTATATTTGATTTCCTAGATGAAATTAAATCATTGGACCATTTCATCAGAACAAAGATTCCAACTCCATTATGCTTTCCTCAGTCCATTTATAGGATCTCTTAAAGTTTGCACGCTTACTAGCATCCTCTGGATTGACAAAATAACTTTGGACCGTATCATATATAGAAGTCTGGTTCTATTTCCATCTCTTGGGAATCCTTTTGACATCTAGCTCATAACTAAAATGTGTAGTAATTGATATTTTAATCGAACTGACTTTAAGTAGTGCTATGACGAGATGATCCTATTATAGTCAACTCCTTGATCTTGTCATAAACTATTTGCAACAAGTCAAGATTTATAAAACAGTTCTATCTTTTTCAGTTTATAGATCCATTACTATACATTAGACTCTAAGTCTTTCGTACGGTTCATCAAGATCCAAACTTGATTCAAGTATATGGATACTATCTGACATTACTTTGCCATATAGCCATTTTTGGAGTGAGGGCCCATCAATACTTCTCTGTGTAACATAGATTCATTGTTTACTTCAATAGCATTTCGTGTGCGTACCACGAAGGTTTGCACGAATTTCCTCAACCTATGTAGTTCAACCGCAAGTTCAACCTAAGTATCTATATCTTATGTAAACGCTTTTGTATGAGTCATTGATGGAAATTCTAGAACCACTTTTAGCATTTCTTTTCTGTGACATGGTTACGAAGAGTCTATAATTTTGTTGAGTTTCATTGTCCTCCCACTCACTCTTTTGTAGAAAATACTTTCTTCAAACATTTCTACACTCTCTTGCAAAACACTTTGCCTCGACGTAGTGATAGAGGAGTACCCAACCATTTGACATAACAAACAAAGTAGCACTTATCATTTCAAATTTTATATGGTGTCACTTCAACAATTTTTATGGCATGCTTTTTAGTGTAAATGATATAGTCTCTAATGCATCACGTGAGAAGTATACTCACAAATCTATTAATGTCCACTTTGATCTCACCATGTCATACATAGCTTCATTACATCTACGCAAAACAGTCAACTCTTAGTAGTGTTATGGAAGGTGAAACCTATAAAATTCTTTTCATGGCTCATCAGACATTTACTAAACTTGTAACTCAAATATTTTTTTACAATCAAATCATAGAAACATAGTTTTCTTGTTACACTAATTACTACTTCATTTTGATAAGATTTTTGAAACATTTAAAGGATCCATATTTCTGTATTAATTAATTGGACTCATCTTTGAAGATAAATAAATTCACCGCTTGCGAGAATACACATGTCTCCAATTTATTTTTTTGCTCGTTCATTATGGCATGTGAACGGTATTTTAGCTTACTTCACTATTTGAATGGACGCTGCAAGTGTGAGACGATTCATAATTAGATGACTTCAGAATCCATCACTATGAAATTTCTTCATGCGGGTTTCTCCAATGTGACTAAATGCAGTGCTATATATATGTGGTATTATTTTAGTCCTACGACATTTAGTGTCGGTGGTATGGATCTTTAATTTTATTATCAGTATTCATAACATATGTCCTATTCATGATAGAGGTATGAGGTTTTGTTCATAATATTAAACAATTATTGTTCTATCACGAACAACTCCCTTGCAATTTCTATGCAATGAGCTAGAGTGTATAGGACTCTAAAATGAATTATGACAATAAATCACATAGGTACTATGTTGATGGGAAGTATTGTAATTTCTACAAAATTTCCATCAGATATCTTAACCTGATTGTTTGTTGATCATTTAGGTCATAGTATTTCTTGCATCGATTCGCAATATCATATAATTGAGTTGGCATCCTTGTGATCAATTATCAACCACAATACCGTAGTATTTCTTGCATCTATTGATCATTTGGAACAAGGCATGACTAACCTGCTCGCCCATATCGAGAGAAGCACTCGACTCTAGCGTGAGGCTAATAGGATGGCCTAATAAAATATATCGCACGAATGGTTTTAGAAAGGTTATATATGTTTTAACTTATGCAGGTTTTTCCCTCTCTTTTTTCTTTGTGTTTTCTTATCGTTTTTCATGTTTTTTGGTATTTTTAGTACATGTCTACTTTTATCAATACACGTGAAACAATAAACTAAATATCTTTTGTGACACACATTGAACATTTTTCTAATACATGTAAAATATGAAATGGTACGAACAAGTTCAATTGCGCTAATATATTTATTACGTTGTATAAATATATTTGCAAGTACATGCTTGAACATATTCTCAAATATATGTAAAAGCATCTATCAAATACACGTTGAACATTTTCTAGAATGATATGATTTTTTTAAACTACGTGAACACATTTTTACATTGGTTAAACATTTTTAATCATAAAACCTTTTTTCATTGCCTTAAATGTTATGAAAATATCTTTGAACCAAGTGAATATTTTTCTAAGCATAAAACATTTTTTAAGGGAATGAAATATATTTTCTAAGGTACTTAAACATTTCTTACAAAATATCACAACTATTATTTTGAAACACATGAACTTTTTTTAGTGGTGCAAATATTTTAATGAATTTTTCATATTTTTTTAAAACTGCACAATCAATTATTTTTTGTTGCAAAACATTTTAAAATTTGCGGTGAACATTTTCGAAAAGATGTAACTAAACTATGATTTGGAATGTATGTATAATACTTGATAATATAGAAAAGAAAAATGAAGGGAAAACGAATGAAACTAGAGCGTTCGAACGTGCAACTGTTGTGTTGGAAGTACACGGATCTAATACTATTGGGTTGGGCTCAATACGGTGGACGCTGCGAGCTGGGAGGACATATCGCCGGAGAATACTATTTCACGCTTAGGTTGCTACGAAACGACCTAGCGCGTATCACCTCGTGCGCGTGTTCCTCTTCCGGACTCGACGGAGGATTCATTGTCTCTTTTTCCAGTTTATCTCTAGTCTTAAAGGGGCAATCTGCAACCGTGATGATAGGTTTGGCAGTCGTTATTCATCGATTTATTTTTGTCTTTCCTCCCACGTTCGTCTGGTTTATTTTCGTCTCTCCTCCCACCACCCCTCTCATCCTAGTTCATCGGTTTGTTTTTTCTCTTCACTCTTTTATTACAAATCGGCAATTTCCAAACATATAACAAATCACTAATCTGATTTTTTTAAATTATCCAAATTAATGGATCCCTATCATTAGTGCAATTTGATTAAGGAAACAAATAACATATTTCCACGAAACAAATAACATATTTCCACGAAACAAATAACATATTTTAATCTAACTTTCCTAACTTATTCAAATAAACCGATCCTCTTATTAGTGCAATTTGTTTAGGAAACAAATAACAGATTTTAATCTAACTTTCCTAACTTATCATCGGTTTATTTTTGTCTCTACTCCCTCGTTCGTCTGGTTTATATTTGTTTCACCCACCACCCCATGCCATAATGGTTCATTGGTTTATTTTCCTCTTCACTCTTTCATTACAAATCGACAATTCCCTAACATATAACAAATCACTGATCTAACTTTATTAAATTATCCAAATCAATGAATCCCTATAATTAGTGCAATTTGTTTTAGGAAACAAATAATATATTTTAATCTAACTTTCCTAACTTATCAAATCAATCTATCTTCTCATTAGTGCAGTTTGTTTAGGAAATAAATAACAGATTTTAATCTAACTTTCCTAACTTTTCCAAATTAATGGATTCCTCTCGTTAATGCAATTTGTTTTAGGTAACAACTAAGAGATTTTGGGGAAACAAATAACATATTTGAAGGATATCTCTACTCCTAAAGGAGGAATTGGTAGCCTCGTATGCGGGTTTAGTTTCGTCCCAATCCCACCTCCGTAACACTCGTTTTATTTCGTCCCACCTCCCATCACCTTTGTAACATAAGGAAAAAAAACCATTCGCCAATCCACTTGTCCCGATCGAGACCCCAAGTCACTGTTCCTCCTCTGCCGGACGAGAGGCAGCGATCTCTGCTGATCACCACCACCAAGACGTCGCGAATACGTGCATCACCACCACGGATCACCGGCGACCACCACAAATCGATCTTTGTGTCACTTCCCTATGATATGCTGGTTTGGTCCTCCGTCGCAGCCAAATTGCGGTTCAGACTTGGGATAAGTTAGTCAGGATGAGCGAACTGAGGCTTCTACTCCTTATCAATCGCATGCGCAACCCGGAGTGGGAGTCGTGCTCTTCCCCAAGGGCGTCCATTGGGTGTGCGGTGTCATGCAACACTGTAGTTGGGGTAGCCACCGGGATCCCTCCCTTGTCGCGCACCTCCTTGCCGGAGAGAGAGAGAGGGGGGAGGGGGCGCCCGTGTGGAACTCTGGTGGGCACCCAACTGACTTCCCCATCGTCTCTGGCATATGACAGCGGCGGCAGTGTCACCTAAAAAGTGGTCGGCGACGAACCTGTCTGCTCACCTCAGCCTCGCCGACCAACAGTCGTCGCCTTGTGCATGCTGCTTGATCTGTGGTCATCGTCCACTTAGTCACCGATCACACAGGCGCGATGGCTCCGTCCTGTCGTGGTATATCTCTCTTCCCCTCCCTGCCAAATCTCACTTCTTTGTTTGTGTTTGCGTTGTGTGCGTGTGTGCTATGCATGATTAATGTGATGGGGGTGTCGTGTTGTGTGTGTAGCTTTCTAGCTTGTGCGAGTAAGTGATCTCCATAGATTGATGCTTGTATGAACTCATCATGTGTGTGTGCGTGATGCTTGCTGGGTGTCGATGGATGCTTGTTGTGTGTGTGTGTCTATGTGTGGTGTTTGGTGGATCAAGCAGTAACGATGCATGTTGTTTTGTGATTTTGCTGCCTAAACATATATGGTTTATATGGATGTATATAAATAAGTAACCTGAAGAGAGAAAAATACATATTATTATGCAATATTTAATTTCCTGATCTTGTAACTAATTACACACAATTTTAATCCATTGCTTTGTCATGTGCTTCCTTTTCCCTTGGTTGATTATGGACTACATCGTTAACTTATAAATTACAAACTAGATGCCATCTTCAACATAATCTCCCATGTTCAAATTTGTACTTGGTTCATTTTTTGATCAACCGTTCTATCGGTAACTAGCATTTTTTATGGAATATTTTATGATCTCCAATATGTTTTACCTACAGGCTTGGTTGAGTACCACTTTATTTCTTAGAAGCTAAAGTATCGATAATGAAGTGTACTCCTCTTTTTATTAGCAGCATAATTTTGTGTCCAACATGTTTTGCAATAAATTAGCAAGCAATTTGATGGTGGAAGAATTGGCTACGCACGTAGTGACTCCAACGTAATGGTGGTCATGGTGGACGCCGCCATGTGACCTTCAGCTCATCACGTTGTAGCATGGAGTGGTTTCCTTCGCACTTTAGGCCGTGCAGATTTAATAGGTCATGAGCATTAGAACTAATAGTAATCCTGCAAATTTTAAAAGGTAACTAGAAGTAATATCTTGACTAAATAGGTCATGCCGATTAGTAACTAATGTTGACAAACGCAACCATGCTATGATATTTACCAATAATCTACTAACTAAATATGCATTCTCATAAGTAAAAAACATTGAGCAAAGCAGTCCTATTATTAGCTATTTGGAATTGCAATTCATATGATGCCCTTTTTATATGGTTTCTGGGACGAGATTACATGTGCAGGTGTAGTTGAGTAATTTTGAGTGTAACGACCCTTATCAAACAACCAAATTTTTCGCAAATCAAAAGGAAGAGCTAGAGAAAACACAACCAATAATTTAGTTTCTGTACTAGTTTATTTAGATCCTCCCATGATGAAGACGAATCTGTTGGGGAACGTCGCATGGGAAACAAAAAATTTCCTACGCGCACGAAGACCTATCATGGTGATGTCCATCTACGAGAGGGGATGTGTGATCTACGTACCCTTGTAGACCGTACAGCAAAAGCGTTAGTGAACGCGGTTGATGTAGTGGAACGTCCTCACGTCCCTCGATCCGCCCCCCGAACCGTCCCGCGATCAGTCCCACGATCTAGTGCCGAACGGACGGCACCTCCGCGTTCAGCACACGTACAGCACGACGATGATCTCGGCCTTCTTGATCTAGCAAGAGAGACGGAGAGGTAGAAGAGTTCTCCGGCAGCGTGACGGCGCTCCGGAGGTTGGTGATGATATTCTCTCAGCAGGGCTCCGCCCGAGCTCCGCAGAAACGCGATCTAGAGGAAAAACCGTGGAGGTATGTGGTCGGGCTGCCGTGGAAAAGTCGTCTCAAATCAGCCCTAAAACCTCCGTATATATAGGTGGGAGAGGGGGAGCCTTGCCTTGGGGCTCAAGGAGCCCCAAGGGGGTCGTCCGAGCCAAGGGGGGAAGGTCTCCCCCCCAAACCGAGTCCTACTTGGTTTGGTGGGTGGAGTCCTTCTTTCCTTTCCCACCTCCTCCTTTTTTCTCTATGATTTTCTTCCTATGGCGCATAGGGCCTTCTTGGGCTGTCCCACCAGCCCACTAAGGGCTGGTGTGCCACCCCCAAGGCCTATGGGCTTCCCCGGGGTGGGTTGCCCCCCCCCCCCCCGGTGAACTCCCGGAACCCATTCGTCATTCCCGGTACATTCCCGGTACATTCCCGGTAACTCCGAAAAACCTTCCGGTAATCAAATGAGGTCATACTATATATCAATCTTCATTTCCGGACCATTCCGAAAAACCTCGTGACGTCCGTGATCTCATCCGGGACTCCGAACAACATTTGGTAACCAACCATATAACTCAAATACGCATAAAACAACATCGAACCTTAAGTGTGCAGACCCTGCGAGTTCGAGAACTATGTAGACATGACCCGAGAGACTCCTCGGTCAATATCCAATAGCGGGACCTGGATGCCCATATTGGATCCTACATATTCTACGAAGATCTTATCGTTTGAACCTCAGTGCCAAGGATTCATATAATCCCGTATGTCATTCCCTTTGTCCTTCGGTATGTTACTTGCCCGAGATTCGATCGTCAGTATCCGCATACCTATTTCAATCTCGTTTACCGGCAAGTCTCTTTACTAGTTCCGTAATACAAGATCCCGCAACTTACACTAAGTCACATTTCTTGCAAGGCTTGTGTGTGATGTTGTATTACCGAGTGGGCCCCGGATACCTCTCCGTCACACGGAGTGACAAATCCCAGTCTTGATCCATACTAACTCAACGAACACCTTTGGAGATACCTGTAGAGCATCTTTATAGTCACCCAGTTACGTTGCAACGTTTGATACACACAAAGTATTCCTCCGGTGTTAGTGAGTTATATGATCTCATGGTCATAGGAACAAATACTTGACACGCATAAAAACAGTAGCAACAAACTGACACGATCAACATGCTACGTCTATTAGTTTGGGTCTAGTCCATCACGTGATTCTCCTAATGACGTGATCCAGTTATCAAGTAACAACACCTTGTTCACAATCAGAAGACACTGACTATCTTTGATCAACTGGCTAGCCAACTAGAGGCTTGCTAGGGACAGTGTTTTGTCTATGTATCCACACATGTAAATGAGTCTTCATTCAATACAATTATAGCATGGATAATAAACGATTATCTGGATACAGGAATTATAATAATAACTATATTTATTATTGCCTCTAGGGCATAATTCCAACACTCTCCCACTTGCACTAGAGTCAATAATCTAGACCTCACATCATCATGCGAATTACATTGTAATAAATCTAACACTCATACAGTTCTGGTGTTGATCATGCTTTGGCCGTGGAAGAGGTTTAGTTAGCGGGTCTGCTACATTCAGATCCGTGTGCACTTTGCATATATTTACGTCCTCTCCTTCGACGTAGTTGCGGATGAGGTTGAAGCGTCGTTTGATGTGTCTGGACTTGTTGTGAAACCGTGGTTCCTTTGCTAAGGCAATGGCACCCGTGTTGTCACAGAACAAGGTTATTGGATTCAGTGTGCTTGGCACCACTCCAAGATCCGTCATGAATTGCTTCATCCAGACACCCTCCTTAGCCGCCTCCGAGGTAGCCATGTACTCCGCTTCACATGTAGAATCTGCTACGACGCTTTGCTTGGAACTGCACCAGCTTACCGCACCCCCATTAAGAATAAATAAGTATCCGGTTTGCGACTTAGAGTCGTCCGGATCTGTGTCAAAGCTTGCATCGACGTAACCTTTTACGGCGAGCTCTTCGTCACCTCCATACACGAGAAACATCTCCTTAGTCCTTTTCAGGTACTTCAGGATATTCTTGACGGCCGTCCAGTGATCCACTCCTGGATTACTCTAGAACCTACCTGCCATACTTATGGCCAGGTAACGTCCGGTCTAGTGCACAGCATTGCATACATGATAGAACCTATGGCTGAAGCATAGGGGACAGTGCGCATATGCTCTCTATCCTCATCAGTTGCTGGGCACAGAGTCTTACTCAATCTCGTACCTTGTAAAACTGGCAAGAACCCTTTCTTGGACTGTTCCATTTTGAACCTCTTCAAAACTTTATCAAGGTATGTGCATTGTGAAAGTCCTATCAGGCGTTTTGATCTATCCCTGTAGATCTTAATGCCTAGAATGTAAGCAGCTTCTCCTAGGTCCTTCATAGAGAAACTTTTATTCAAGTAATCCTTTATGCTCTCCAAAAACTCTACGTTGTTTCCAATCAGCAATATGTCATCCACATATAATATTAGAAACGCCACAGAGCTCCCACTCACTTTCTTGTAAATACAAGATTCTCCAACCACTTGTATAAACCCAAATGCTTTGATCACCTCATCAAAGCGTTTGTTCCAACTCCGAGATGCTTGCACCAGTCCATAAATGGATCGCTGGAGCTTGCACACCTTGTTAGCATTCTTAGGATCGACAAAACCTTCGGGTTGCATCATATACAATTCTTCCTTAAGGAAACCGTTAAGGAACGCCGTTTTGACATCCATCTGCCAGATTTCATAATCGAAAAATGCAGCTATTGCTAACATGATTCTGACGGACTTAAGCATTGCTACGGGTGAGAATGTCTCATCGTAGTCAACTCCTTGAACTTGTGAAAAACCCTTTGCCACAAGTCGAGCTTTATAAACGGTCACATTGCCGTCAGCGTCCGTCTTCCTCTTAAAGATCCATTTGTTCTCAATAGCCTTGCGGCCCTCAGGCAGTACCTCCAAAGTCCACACTTTGTTCTCATACATGGATCCTATCTCGGACTTCATGGCTTCTAGCCATTTGTTGGAATCTGGGCCCACCATTGCTTCTTCATAATTTGTAGGTTCATTGTTGTCCAACAACATGATTGATAAGACGGGATTACCGTACCACTCTGGAGCAGCACGTGGTCTCGTCGACCTGCGTGGTTCGACAGAAACTTGAACCGGAGTTTCATGATCATTATCATTAACTTCCTCCTCAACCGGCGTCGCAACGACAGAGGTTTCCCCTTGCCCTGCGCCACCATCCAGAGGGATGAGAGGTTCGACAACCTCGTCAAGTTCTATCTTCCTCCCACTCAATTCTCTCGAGAGAAACTCCTTCTCGAGAAAAGCTCCATTTTTAGAAACAAACACTTTGCCCTCGGATTTGAGATAGAAGGTGTACCCAACTGTCTCTTTTGGGTAACCTATGAAGACACACTTTTCCGCTTTGGGTTCCAGCTTTTCAGGCTGAAGCTTTTTGACATAAGCATCACATCCCCAAACTTTAAGAAACGACAACTTTGGCCTTTTGCCATACCACAGTTCGTATGGTGTCGTCTCAACGGATTTTGATGGTGCCCTATTTAAAGTGAATGCAGCTGTTTCTAATGCATAACCCCAAAACGATAACGACAAATCAGTAAGAGACATCATAGATCGCACCATCTCTAATAAAGTACGATTACGACGTTCGAACACACCATTACGCTGTGGTGTTCCAGGCGGTGTCAACTGTGAAACAATTCCACATTGTCTTAAGTGAGCACCAAACTCGAAACTCAGATATTCACCCCCACGATCAGACCGTAGGAACTTGATCTTCTTGTTACGATGATTTTCAACTTCACTCTGAAATTGCTTGAACTTTTCAAATGTTTCAGACTTGTGCTTCATTAAGTAGACATAACCATATCTACTCAAACCGTCAGTGAAGGTGAGAAAATAACGATATCCGCCGCGTGCCTCCACGCTCATCGGACCACACACATCGGTATGTATGATTTCCAACAAGTCACTTGCACGCTCCATTGTTCCGGAGAACGGAGTTTTAGTCATCTTGCCCATGAGGCATGGTTCACACGTGTCAAGTGAATCAAAGTCAAGTGACTCCAAAAGTCCATCGGCATGGAGTTTCTCCATGCGCTCTACACCAATATGACCTAAGCGGTAGTGCCACAAAAATATGGCGCTATCATTGTTAACTCTAACTCTTTTGGTCTCAATGTTATGTATGTGTGTATCGCTATCAAGATTCAATATGAACAATCCTCTCTCATTGGGTGCATGACCATAAAAGATGTTACTCATAGAAATAGAACAACCATTATTCCGTGACTTAAAA
This sequence comes from Hordeum vulgare subsp. vulgare, assembly GCF_904849725.1. NCBI lineage: Eukaryota > Viridiplantae > Streptophyta > Magnoliopsida > Poales > Poaceae > Hordeum > Hordeum vulgare. Next base: position 561,969,550 of record NC_058524.1, on the reverse strand, counting down.
GAGTAACCGTCTCGCAATAAACAAGATCTAGATATAATGTTCATGCTCAACGCAGGCACTAAATAACAATGATTCAAGTTCATAACTAATCCTGATGGTAACTGAAGTGAAACTGTGCCGACGGCGATTGTATCAACCTTGGAACCATTTTCTACGCGCATCGTCACTTCATCTTTCGCCAGCCTTCGTCTATTCCGTAGTTCCTGTTTCGAGTTGCAAATATGAGCAACAGAACCGGTATCGAATACCCAGGCACTACTACGAGAGCCGGTTAAGTACACATCAATAACATGTATATCAAATATACCTGATTTTTCTTTGGCCGCCTTCTTATCTGCCAGATACTTGGGGCAATTGCGCTTCCAATGTCCCATACCCTTGCAATAGTAACACTCTGTTTCAGGCTTAGGTCCAGCTATGGGTTTCTTCATCGGATTGGCAACAGGCTTGCCGCTCTGCTTTGAATTACCCTTCTTGCCTTTGTCGTTTCTCTTGAAACTAGTGGTCTTATTCACCATCAACACTTGATGCTCTTTACGGAGTTCAGACTCTACGACTTTCAGCATCGCAAACAACTCGCCGGGAGACTTGTTCATCCCTTGCATGTTGTAGTTCAACACAAAGCCTTTATAGCTTGGCAGCAGTGATTGAAGGATTCTGTCAGTGATAGCCTCTTGCAGGAGTTCAATCCCCAGCTCAGCTAGACGGTTTGAGTACCCAGACATTTTGAGCACATGTTCACTGACAGACGAGTTCTCCTCCATCTTGCAAGCATAGAATTTATCGGAGGTCTCATACCTCTCGATCCGTGCATTCTTCTAAAAGATAAACTTCAATTCCTAGAACATCTCAAATGCTCCATGACGCTCAAAGCGACGTTGAAGTCCCGGTTCTAAGCCATACAAGACTGCACATTGAACTAGTGAGTAGTCCTCCTTACGTGCTAACCAAGCGTTCTTAACATCCTGATCAGCCGTAGCGGGTGGTTCATCTCCTAGCGCAGCATTAAGGACATAATCCTTCTTCCCAGCTTGTAAAATTAGCTTAAGATTACGAGCCCAGTCTACAAAGTTGCTTCCATCATCTTTCAACTTAGCTTTCTCTAGGAACGTATTAAAATTCAGGGTGACTGTCGCGTGAGCCATGATCTACAACACAAATATATTCAAAGTGGACTTAGACTATGTTCAAGATAATTAGAGTTTAACTTAATCAAATTATTCGCTAAACTCCCACTCAAAAAGTACGTCTCTCTAGTTATTTGAGTGGTTCATGATCCACTTACACTAGCTCAAGTCCGATCATCACGTGAGTTGAGCATAGTTTCAGTGGTAAGCATCCCTATGCTAATCATATCATCTATATGATTCATGATCGACCTTTCGGTCTCATGTGTTCTGAGTCCATGTGTGCACATGCTAGGCTCGTCAAGCTTAACCCGAGCATAGTTTCAGTGGTAAGCATCCCTATGCTAATCATATCATCTATATGATTCATGATCGACCTTTCGGTCTCATGTGTTCCGAGGCCATGTCTGCACATGCTAGGCTCGTCAAGCCTAACCCGAGTGTTCCGCGTGTGCAACTGTTTTGCACCCGTTGTATGTGAACGTTGAGTCTATCACACCCGATCATCACGTGGTGTCTTGAAATGACGAACTGTAGCAACGGTGCACAGTTGGGGAGAACACAATTTCGTCTTGAAATTTTAGTGAGAGATCACCTCATAATGCTACCGTCGTTCTAAGAAAAATAAGGTGCATAAAAGGATTAACATCACATGCAATTCATAAGTGACATGATATGGCCATCATCACGTGCTCCTTGATCTCCATCACCAAAGCACCGGCACGATCTACTTGTCAGCGGCGCCACACCATGGTCTCCATCAACGTGTCGCCATCGGGGTTGTCGTGCTACTCATGCTATTACTACTAAAGCTACATCCTAGCAAAATAGTAAACGCATCTGCAAGCACAAACGTTAGTATAAAGACAACCCTATGGCTCCTGCCAGTTGCCGTACCATCGACGTGCAAGTCGATATTATCTATTACAACATGATCATCTCATACATCCAATATATCACATCACAAGCATACCCTGCAAAAACAAGTTAGACGTCCTCTAATTTTGTTGTTGCATGTTTTACGTGGTGACCATGGGTATCTAGTAGGATCGCATCTTACTTACGCAAACACCACAACGGAGATATATGAGTTGCTATTTAACCTCATCCAAGGACCTCCTCGGTCAAATCCGATTCAACTAAAGTTGGAGAAACGGACACTTGCCAGTCATCTTTGAGCAATGGGGTTACTCGTAGCGATGAAACCAGTCTCTCGTAAGCATACGAGTAATGTCGGTCCAAGCCGCTTCAATCCAACAATACCGTGGAATCAAGAAAAGACTAAGGAGGGCAGCAAAACACACATCACCGCCCACAAAAACTTTTGTGTTCTACTCGAGAAGACATCTACGCATGAACCTGGCTCATGATGCCACTGTTGGGGAACGTCGCATGGGAAACAAAAAATTTCGTACGCGCACGAAGACCTATCATGGTGATGTCCATCTACGAGAGGGGATGTGTGATCTACGTACCCTTGTAGACCGTACAGCAAAAGCGTTAGTGAACGCGGTTGATGTAGTGGAACGTCCTCACGTCCCTCGATCCGCCCCCCGAACCGTCCCGCGATCAGTCCCACGATCTAGTGCCGAACGGACGGCACCTCCGCGTTCAGCACACGTACAGCACGACGATGATCTCGGCCTTCTTGATCTAGCAAGAGAGACGGAGAGGTAGAAGAGTTCTCCGGCAGCGTGACGGCGCTCCGGAGGTTGGTGATGATATTCTCTCAGCAGGGCTCCGCCCGAGCTCCGCCCGAGCTCCGCAGAAACGCGATCTAGAGGAAAAACCGTGGAGGTATGTGGTCGGGCTGCCGTGGAAAAGTCGTCTCAAATCAGCCCTAAAACCTCCGTATATATAGGTGGGAGAGGGGGAGCCTTGCCTTGGGGCTCAAGGAGCCCCAAGGGGGTCGGCCGAGCCAAGGGGGGAAGGTCTCCCCCCCCAAACCGAGTCCTACTTGGTTTGGTGGGTGGAGTCCTTCTTTCCTTTCCCACCTCCTCCTTTTTTTCTCTATGATTTTCTTCCTATGGTGCATAGGGCCTTCTTGGGCTGTCCCACCAGCCCACTAAGGGCTGGTGTGCCACCCCCAAGGCCTATGGGCTTCCCCGGGGTGGGTTGCCCCCCCCCCCGGTGAACTCCCGGAACCCATTCGTCATTCCCGGTACATTCCCGGTAACTCCGAAAAACCTTCCGGTAATCAAATGAGGTCATACTATATATCAATCTTGATTTCCGGACCATTCGGAAAACCCTCGTGACGTCCGTGATCTCATCTGGGACTCCGAACAACATTCGGTAACCAACCATATAACTCAAATACGCATAAAACAACATCGAACCTTAAGTGTGCAGACCCTGCGGGTTCGAGAACTATGTAGACATGACCCGAGAGACTCCTCGGTCAATATCCAATAGCGGGACCTGGATGCCCATATTGGATCCTACATATTCTACGAAGATATTATCGTTTGAACCTCAGTGCCAAGGATTCATATAATCCCGTATGTCATTCCCTTTGTCCTTCGGTATGTTACTTGCCCGAGATTCGATCGTCAGTATCCGCATACCTATTTCAATCTCGTTTACCAGCAAGTCTCTTTACTCGTTCCGTAATACAAGATCTCGCAACTTACACTAAGTCACATTGCTTGCAAGGCTTGTGTGTGATGTTGTATTACCGAGTGGGCCCCGAGATACCTCTCCGTCACACGGAGTGACAAATCCCAGTCTTGATCCATACTAACTGAATGAACACCTTTGGAGATACCTGTAGAGCATCTTTATAGTCACCCAGTTACGTTGCGACGTTTGATACACACAAAGTATTCCTCCGGTGTTAGTGAGTTATATGATCTCATGGTCATAGGAACAAATACTTGACACGCATAAAAACAGTAGCAACAAAATGACACGATCAACATGCTACATCTATTAGTTTGGGTCTAGTCCATCACGTGATTCTCCTAATGACGTGATCCAGTTATCAAGCAACAACACCTTGTTCATAATCAGAAGACACTGACTATCTTTGATCAACTGGCTAGCCAACTAGAGGCTTGCTAGGGACAGTGTTTTGTCTATGTATCCACACATGTAAATGAGTCTTCATTCAATACAATTATAGCATGGATAATAAACGATTATCTTGATACAAGAATTATAATAATAACTATATTTATTATTGCCTCTAGGGCATAATTCCAACAGAATCCCCCAATGATTGTGGTGCCATTGAAACATTCCCAAAGAGTGTGAGGTCTTCCTGCATAGAGTAGATGGGCATCTCATTTCGCTTGTTCATTGATCCCTTCATTCTGTTGGCTGTGATTCTTGATGCTCCGCTGTCGGTGGATTTTGAACAATAAGATCCCTATTTATGCTTAATAGTTTCTATAACTGAATTATGTCCATTGTTTATTGTAGACAACAATTCTTAGTACTACTTGTTATATGTATGCAAATAGATGAAGCCGGAGGTTCTTTTTCTAAATGGTTATATATGTGAGAGAATGACGAATTATGTTGTCCAGGTTTAATTTCTGATATGTGTCCTTGAGGAAATCATTTTTTCTTCTTGTTTTTATAGTAACGAACAGCTGATTGCATCTGTGCCTATTGCATGGATAATGTATGTACTGCTAAAGTGACGTCTAAACCGCAAATGCTGATGCCGACATCCGCACACCTATGGGCCTCTTGCTATCACGTCGCTTGGGTCGGGGAGCATATGATGCGACACATGAAGACAATGGCAATGGTTGTTCCCTCTCCCATCGGGTGCCTCTGATTGTCGCACATGGTACAGAAATCAAGACCAATCATCTCACCATGCTCATTCACCTGTAAATACCCAAGATACTCCCCTCTTTGCTTCATTGAATGCACATTCTTGGCTTAGGATTCCATGTTTTTAGGGTTTCACTTTCTCAAGGTGAAGCAATCACTAACATGATGGAAGATGAGGAATACGTGTCTTTGCACGTGACATATTTCATGAAACAGTGCGTGTACTATGTTCTCGTGCGTTTGGTTCTCCATATTGTATCTTTTTTTGTATGAGGCATTTGTAGTATTGCTATATCACCTATATTGGAGTCGTTTTACTTATTTTATTTGTATGCTACCGGCAGTGAATTAAGGTCCCGTACATTATCGAGCTTTTCCATTGCTCGGGTGTGAAATTGGACCCAATAGCGACTACAATGATTTCTTCTCCAAAATAATTATCTAGATCACACTTCTGTCGGTCCAATCAACACCACCACATTCACCATATCCATTCCATTTGATACCTCATTGAAAGTCTAAGTTCTCTCTTGTATTTAGTTGGGCTTCCATTTCATGTACCTAATATGGTAGGTTTTTGTATCATGGGAGCGTATTATATAGGATGAGAAAATCGAGACCACAATTTTCATATGGAGGAAATACTTGACCTAATTGTTAAGTTTTAAATTGATAGTTTTCTGTGGCTTGCAAAACTCACCATAGGTTCTTGTTGTAATCTATCGATTGTACCAAAGGTGAACTTCTAATTTTTAATTTGAGTTGGTGTTGCTTTTGTTTACACACCTGGTTAGCTTTCTATTACAAAGTTGAAATATGTCATCATTATAGATTTAGTAGTAGCTATCCAAAATTAAAAAAACATGATCAGTGTACACACATCATTACCTTCCTGTTATGGGATATTTTAATTGTGTTTGATCATTCGCGTTAGAGAGTTTTGCAGGTCCTTGAGAGTACGTCATCTAGTCAGTTTTGACTTGAAATGGTGTGAGGTGATATTGGTCATGGTCCATGAAATGAAAGGTGCCCGATTGTGGCGGCTAATCATAAGAAGATGAATGATTGAAAGTGGATTGATCACCCCTCTGATTTATGATCTTTTAAAAGATAGAAAAAGACTTATCTCATACTTCAAGCTCATATTGGGGAAATCAAGAAAGTTGCATAAGTGAATATATAACCCACAAAAAAGTGAGTTAATCCAACCAATCTTGAGTGCACAATGGAAAGAGCCACGGGCGTGGCCTTTATTTTTTGATGTCATAGTTTTCAGAGTTTCAGTGCTAATACGCTCACTGTCAAATTTCAGTTCATTTGCATGTACTCAAGTCATTGGCCTTCTTGAGAGATGGCATTTGAGCAACCAAAATATGGTTTTTTTTAGCTGCACTTGTTGTTGTTGAGTTGGGGCAGCAGTATTGAAGGACTCCATGTTTTTACTATCTCCCTTTACCAGCAAGCTTACTGTTGGAAATCATTTTTGGATTTCATCACCTTCGGTTTTCATTAGGAATAACTAAGACTATTGTCAAGCCTTATCTTTGTCGTGGTCTAAGATAGGAAGAAATAAACATTGGCACTACAATACATGCATCTTTAACTTCATCATTATTTATAAAAACAATAATTTAGTGCACTCAGAGAATACTCTCGAGTATTAGCAGCTGAATGTGTCAGATTCAACCACACCTGAAAGATTAGTATCTGCAAGCAAAGTAGTAACAACAAATTAGCGAGTAACAGCAGTGGCAAGGAACATCAGTAGTGACAGCAGTAGCAAGTAGCAACAGTAGCAAGCGACAGTAGTAACAGCAGTAGCAGCAGAGCAAGACAAGTAACAGCAGCAGTAGGACAAACTCGTAGGCAATGGTCGGTGATTTGTTTGGATGATATTCATCATGCAAAAGTTATAACACGGAGAGATATGTGGCTAGCTCCCGTTCGTCAATGTGATGTAGGCATGCATTCCGTGTGTCATCATACGTGCTAAGGGAAAAGAACTTGCATGACATCTATTGTCGTCCCTCCCGTGGCAGCGGGGTCGAAAAGGAAACTACGGGATATTAAGGTTCTCCTTTTAATAAAGAACCGGACCAAAGCATTAGCACTTGGTGAACACATGAACTCCTCAAACTATGGTCATCACCGGGAGTGGTTCCGGTTATTGTCACTCCGGGGTTGCCGGATCATAACACATAGTAGGTAACTACAACTTGCAAGATCAGATCTGAAACACACATATATTGGTGACAACATAATAATTTCAGATCTGAAATCATGTCACTCGGGCCCTAGTGACAAGCATTACGCATGGCAAAGTAGTAGCAACATCAATCTCAGAACATAGTGGATACTAGGGATCAATCCCCATCAAAACTAACTCGATTACATGATAGATCTCATCCTACTCATCACCGCCCAGCGAGCCTACCAATAGATTACTCACGACCGACGAAGAGCTTCATGGAATTGGAGAGGGAAGAAGGTTGATGATGACGATGGCGACGATTTCCCCTCTCCGAAGCCCAAAACGGACTCCAGATCTGCCCTCCAGATGAAGAACAGGTTGTGGCAGCGCCTCCGTATCGTAAATGCGACGAAATCTTCTCTTTTTATTTTTTCTAGGACGAAAGTGAACTTATAGAGCTGAGATTGGGGGTGGCAGAGCCGTGTGGGCCCCACAAGCTTGCCCACCGCCACCAGGGGGTGGCGGAGGCAGGGCTTGTGGCCCACTGGCCCACCCCCTCAGGTGGATCTTGGCGCAGATATTTTTTATATTTTCCAAAAATGTTCCTCGAAAATTTTCAGGACGTTTGGAGAACTTTGATTTCTGCACAAAAACAACACCAAGGCAATTCTGCTGAAAACAGCGTCAGTCCAGGTTAGTTCCATTCAAATCATGCAAATTAGAGTCCAAAACAAGGGCAAAAGAGTTTAGAAAATTAGATAAGATGGAGACGTATCAACTCCCCCAAGCTTAAAACCTTGCTTGTCCTCAAGCAACTCAGTTGACAAACTGAGAGAGAAAGAAAAACTTTGACAAACTCTGTTTTATCTTGTTGTTGCAACTATGTCTAACTCATAACCAGAATTTCAGAAAGATCACAAGTTAACCATATAAGCAAGTGACACAAAGGTCTCACGGTAAACTAATATCAATGGCATAATCAGATAACGAGCAAATAATAATGAGTTTCAAATACCAACACTTCAATCAAAACAAGCATGAAGCAATATGAATAGGTGGTATCTCGCTAGCTCTTTCTAAGACCGCAAAACATAAATGCACAACACTTTCAAAGATCAAGGGCTGACTAAACATTGTAATTCATAGCAATGAAGATCCAGTCATAGTCATACTCAATATCAATCAAAAGAAAAGCATAAAAAGGACAGAGGTGCTCTCTAATTGGTGCTTGTGAAAGAAGAGGATGACTCAACAGGAAAATAAATAGACAGACCCTTCACAGAGGGAAGCATTGATTTGCAGAAGTGCCAGAGCTCAAGCTTTGAAAATAGAGATAATAATTTTGGGTGGCATGCTTTCATTGTCAACGCAATGACCAAGAGTTCTCAATATCTTCCATGCTACTCAAGCTATAGGCGGTTCCCAAACAGAAAAGTAAAGTTTTAACTCCCCCACCACCAATCAATCACACTCCACGGCTCGCCGAATCCTCGGGTACCGTCCATACTAACATCAATCCGGGGGTAGTCTTGTTTTACAGTTATGTTTTCGATTTAAGTGTGGAACTGGGCATTCCAATTACCGGCCCCTTTCTCGTGAATGACAGTGAATAATCACATGTCGAGGATAACACTCCTAGCATGGAAGATACCAATAGCCCCCTGTCACCACATGAGCGGTTCGGGCATGCAAAACAGATTATTTCTTGAAGGTTTAGAGAGTGGCACATGCAAATTGACTTGGAACGGCAGGTAGATACCGCAAATAGGTAGGTATGGTGGAATCTCATGGAAAAACTTTTGGGTTTATGGAAGTGGATGCACAAGCAGTATTCCGCTTAGTACAAGTGAAGGCTAGCAAAAGACTGGGAAGCGACCAACTAGAGAGCGACAACGGTCATCAAGATGCAATGAGTTTGACTAACATTGAATGCAAGCATGAACAGGATACAAATCACCATGAACACGAACATCATAGAGGCTATGTTGATTTTGTTTCAACTACATGCATGGACATGTGCCAAGTCAAGCCACTTGAAACATTCAAAGGAGAATACCATCCTATCATACTATATCATAGTCATCTCAAAATCTATGTTGGCATTCAAGACAAACCATTATAAGCTCTCAGCTAATTAAACATGGCATCAGAAACTATGATCTCTAAGTTGTCATCGCAAACATGGTTCTCCCACAATAAAGCTGAATCTGGGATGACAAGCTAATCATATTTACAAAAACAAAATAGATAGAGTTCATACCAGCTTTTCAGTCTCAGTCACTTCATCATATATCATCATTATTGCCTTTCACTTGCACGATCGAACGATGTGAACAACAATAAGAGTGCTCGTGCATTGGACTAAGCTGAATCTACACGCAAACACAAAAGAGAAGACAAAATAATATGGCTCTTTGAAAGCTAAACAGGTAAGCATGCAAGAACCACTAAACATTGAAACCAATATCTTCTACCTTGACCCAAAGAAAAAGAAAACTATTTACACGAGAAAGCTCCCAACAAGAAAAAGAAGAAAGGAAAATCTTTTTGGGTTTTCTCAAAAGGACACAAAACAAGAAAACGAAAATAAACTAGCATGGATAATACAATGGCAAAGTGTGAACACCGGCTAACAAAGTGAAAGCATAAGCATGAATGTAAAGTCGGTGAGAACACGTACACCCCCAAGCTTAGGCTTTTGGCCTAGCTTGGTCTACTCCCACGGTGGGAAATCACGAGCTCCAGGATACTCCGGAGCAGACTGTGGATGCCACTGCTGTGTGAGCTCCTCTGGCTCCCACTGATAAACTGGCGTCTGGTACTCGACTGGCGGCTCGGGCACGGGCGCCTGTGGTTGGGCCAAGCCCCGATATGCGTAGATGTTCGAGGGCATAATAGTGTACCTGCCTGCATGAAGATCGAACAAAGAAGGAGCAGGCAAAGTGATAGTCTCTCGAGTACCCTGACTAAATACCATGTTATAAATCATCCGTCTACTAGCATCTCTATCCAGAAAATCATGGCGAACCATGCTGTCATAATCCAGATATTTCCTAGGGAGAAGCATCTCTCCTTCCTCTCCCAGTCTAATGGGTATCTCAAAGTGTCTGGCAAGACGGGTACCGTAGATACCTCCATAGACGACACCCTTGGAATGGTTGATGTTCAACCGCTGGGCCACTATAGCACATAGGTTGTAAGTCTTATCGTTATAAAGGCCTCCGCGCAAAACCGCAAGGTCTCGAGAACTAAGTTATCCAGCCTCCCCATGGCCAATCAAACATTTTCCCACAAATAATGAGAAGTACCGAAGCACAGGAAAATGTATGCTAGCAATTCTAGCGCGAGACACTCCTCTCTCCTCTCCAACAGCAATAGTACCAATGAAATCCTCCAAGTCCCGTGGACGAGGGTCACTGATATCCCCAACATAAGGTAATTTGCATACATTGCAAAAATCCTGTAGTGTCATGCACTGGGGAACATCGTATATCATGAACTCAACCATGGGAGGATTCTTCCTCGGATAAAAGTTGAAGCTTTGAACGAAAATATTGGCGAGGATGAGATATTGTGAGCACTTATCTTCAACGAACGCAGTAAGACCTGCGTTCTCCACCAAGTAATAAAAGTCTTCATAAAGCCTAACGGCGTGCAAAAAATCATCACTTGGCCACTCGCACGCTCGAACTTCTGTGACTCGAGGGACTACGTACTCGGGGTGGTTCTTCTCATCCTCCTTGGGGTTACGGCTTGAAGAGCCTCTCAAGAACCTCCTCATCTTTTCCTTTTTCTAGCTCTGAAAAATTCTGAAATTTTTAGAGACTTCGAAAGAAAAGTGAATAAAGATTAACCCAACTTGTAGCAACTACTCCTACTAGTGCCTAGACACCGTATCACGCGCTAAAACTACTTGGGACCAGCTAAAATCAACCTTTCTAGCTCAAGATCAGGGTCACCAAGGTAGCAAGAATATGCGAAGGATAAAGCACTAGAGCAAAAAACTAATTGGACCAATGGAGGAGTCACTTACCAAGGAGTAATTTCCCCAAAACGGTTCGGAGAATGGTGCTTTGAGCAAGGAGATCGAAAATCACAGCCAAATGAGCAAGAACACGGGTTTGAGGTGCGAAACAATTTTTTCTGGAGGTGGAAGAAGAGGCTGGGAGCTGGAATGAGTGGAGGGGGTCCCAGTGGGCCCCACAAGCTTGCCATCTGCCACCAGGGGGGTGGCGGTGGCAGGGCTTGTGGCCCACTAGTCTGGCCCCCAGGCCAGCTCTCAGGCCTAGTAATTTTCAAAAATTCCAGAAAAAATCATACTAAATTTTCAGGACCATCGGAGAACTTTTATTTTCGAGGTAGTTTTCTCCGGGACGCTAAAACATAAAACACGAAAAACTAAACTAATTCCATCATTTTTCTTCTAAGCAACAGAAAATGAAAGCTCAAAACAGAGGTATGTGACTCTTTGATTCATCCATTTCATGGTCATCGAAAGAAATTCGTCAATGGGGTTGATCAAGTCCTCATGACAAAACCTTCTCGAATCGCAAGAGAGAACGGATAATTTTCAAATAGCCAGTAAGTCACCTCAATGGGGATATGTATCTCCCCAACAAGAAAATCATACTTCATCTTGACAGGAGGAATAGGGCCTTCAAAGCTCCCAATAAGAATCGATGAAGTCTTTTCGATAGCATTGATGCAATGTACTTGGTATCGTTTCTTCGGAAAGTGCAGTGTGTGCTCATTACCGTTGACATGGAAAGTGACATTGCCTTTGTTGCAATCTATAACAGCCCCTGCAGTGTTTTAAAAGGGTCTTCCGAGGATGACATCCATGGCATCATCCTCGGGAATATCCAAGATAACAAAGTCTGTTAAGATAGTGGTGTTAGCAACCACAACAGGCACATCCTCGCCAATGCCGGTAGGGAAAGCAGTTGATTTGTCGGCCATTTGCAGAGAAATTTCAGTGGGTGTGAACTTATCCAATTCAAGTCTACGATAAAGAGAGAGCGGCATAACATTAACACCGGCTCCAAGGTCACATAAGGCAGTTCTTACGTAGTTTCCTTTAATGGAGCAAGGTATAGTGGGCACTCCGGGATCACCAAGTTTCTTAGGAGTTCCACCTTTAAAAGTGTAGTTGGCAAGCATGGTGGAGATCTCAAGATCTGGTATCTTCCGTTTATTAGTCACGATATCTTTCATGTACTTGGCATACGGAGACATCTTGAGCATATCAGTTAACTGCATCTGCAGAAAGATGGGTCTTATCATCTCAACGAAACGCTCAAAATCCTCATCATCCTTTTTCTTGGATGGCTTAGGAGGAAAGGGTATAGATCTCTGAACCCATGGTTCCCTTTCTTTACCATGCTTCCTAGCAGTAAAGTCATTCTTATCGTATCTCTTAGGTTGTGGGTTATCAGGATTAACCGTAGGTTCAATCTCCACATCCTCATCATTGCTAGGTTGAACATCATTATGAACATCACTGTCCATATTGTCACCAGGTTCATGTTCATCACCAGATTGTGTTTCTGCATCAGACGCAGAAATATCATTAGGTTCTTCAGGTGTGAAAGTATTTGGTGAACTAACATGCAGGTTTCTATCATCCTTCTTCTTCTCCTTAGGATGACTAGGTGTATCAGCATTGATTCCTTGAGAATCTTGATCAATTCTCTTAGGATGACCTTTAGGATACAAAGGTTCCTGAGTCATTTTGCCTCCTCTAGTAATGACTCTAACAGAGTTGTCATTTAATTCATTGAGCAGGTCATTCTGAGCTTTAAGTACTTGTTCTACCTGAGTAGTAATCATAGAGGCATGTTTACTCAGAAGCTTCAGATCATTGACATTTCTGTGTACACAAGCACTTAAATGGCTAAGCATACGAGTACTTTGTTCCAAATGTCTGCTAACATAATCATTGAAACTCTGTTGTTTGGAAACAAATTTGTCAAATTCATCAAAGCATAGGCTAGCAGGTTTGTCAAAGGGAATATCACTCTCATCAAACCTACGCAGAGAATTTACTTCTACTACCTCTATCGGGTTATCGAGACCATGGATCTCTTCGATAGGTGGTAGATTTTTGACATCTTCAGATCTAATGCCTTTCTCTTGCATAGATTTCTTGGCTTCTTGCATATCTTCGGGACTAAGGAATAGAATACCTCTTTTCTTCGGAGTTGGCTTAGGAGGTGGTTCGGGAATAGTCCAAGCATTATCGTTGATCAAGATGTTATTCAGTAGGGTCTCGGCTTGTTCTACAGTCCGTTCCCTAAAAACACAACCGGCACAACTATCTAGGTGGTCTCTAGAAGCATCGGTAAGTCCGTTATGGAGGATATCAAGTATCTCGTTCTTCTTAAGAGGGTGATCCGACAAAGCATTTTGTAGCTGGACGAGCCTCCCGCAAGCTTCTGGGAGACTCTCTTCTTGGAGTTGAGCAAAGTTGTATATTTCCTGCAAGGCAGCTTGCTTCTTATGGGCAGGGAAATATTTCTCATAGAAGTAATAGACCATATCCTGGGGACTACTCACACATCCAGGAGCAAGAGAAGTGAACCACGCTTTAGCGTCATCCTTTAGAGAGAAAGGAAACAACTTAAGGATATAGTAGTGGCGGATCTTCTCCTCATTAGTGAAAAGGGTGGCTATATCATGTAGTTTGGCAAGATGGGCTACGACCGTCTCAGACTCATAACCGTGAAAAGGATTAGATTCGACTAGAGAGATTATCTCAGGATCGACAGAGAATTCATAATCCTTATCGGTGATAAAGATAGGTGAAGTGGCAAACTTTGGGTCGTATTTCATCCTAGCTTTCACAGACTTTTCCTTCCACTTGAGAAGTAATTTCTCAGCGTCATAGGCATCCTTACACACAAGAAAATCCTAAGCTATCTCTCCCTCCATAACCTAACCCTCAGGTATATCAGGCAATTCATATCTAGGAGAGCTAGATCTAGCAGGAGCAAAAGCAGGTTCTATCTCAATAGTATCGGCAGTTTCAGAAGCATCACGAGCATTGGTAGTAACTCTAGCAATATGAGGATCAAGGAATACCCCTAGTGGAACATCACGCAAAGTAGTATCTCTAGCAGTATCAAGCATAGCATCATCAGGAAAAATAGCATCTCTAGCATCATCAGGCAAAGCAGTATCAAGCATAGCATCTCTAGCAATATCAGGCAAAGCAGTATCAGGCATAGTATCAAGCATAGCATCTCTAGCAGTATCAAGCAGAGTATCAAGCATAGCATCTCTAGCAGTAGCATCATAAGCATCATCAAGCACAGGCGACATATCAAGATTTCTAGGAGGAGGTGATGTCGCAAATTTACTCATAACTGAAGGTGAATCAAGTGCCGAGCTAGATGGCAGTTCCATACCTCCCCTCGTAGTTGAGGGCAAGACTTTGGTTTTCGGATCCTTCAGAATCTTCATAGTGATCAGCAGATATAAATCCCAAGTAACTCAGAGAATATAGCAATACCTCCCCGGAAATGGCGCCAGAAAAATGTTGACTCCGTAACTGCAGACCTTCCCTTGCAACGGCACCAGAAGAATGCAGCTACCACTCTCCGACAATCGAAACTAGAAGAATGTTGTTGACGGCCCACCAGCGTGTGGGATCGTAGCAGTTTTCCAGGGTAGAGTATTCGACCCAAATTTGTTGATCGCCAAATAGGAGGTGAGAGAATACTCTCGAGTATTAGCAGCTGAATGTGTCAGATTCAACCACACGTGAAAGATTAGTATCTGCAAGCAAAGTAGTAACAGCAAAGTAGCGAGTAACGAAAGTGGCAAGGAACAGCAGTAGTGACAGCAGTAGCAAGTAGCAACAGTAGCAAGCGACAGTAGTAACAGCAGTAGCAGTAGATCAAGACAAGTAACAACAGCAGTAGGAAAAACTCGTCGGCAATGGGTCGGTGATTTGTTTGGATGATATTCATCATGCAAAAGTTATAACACGGAGAGATATGTGGCTAGCTCCCGTTCATCAATGTGATGTAGGCATGCATTCCGTGTGTCGTCATACGTGCTTAGGGAAAAGAACTTGCATGACATCTATTGTCCATCCCTCCCGTGGCAGTGGGGTCCAAAAGGAACCTACGGGATATTAAGGTTCTCCTTTTAATAAAGAACCGGACCAACGCATTAGCACTTGGTGAACACATGAACTCCTCAAACTATGGTCATCACCGGGAGTGGTTCCGGTTATTGTCACTCCGGGGTTGCCGGATCATAACACATAGTAGGTAACTACAACTTGCAAGATCGGATCTAAAACACACAATATTGGTGACAACATAATAATTTCAGATCTGAAATCATGTCACTCGGGCCCTAGTGACAAGCATTAAGCATGGCAAAGTAGTAGCAACATCAATCTCAGAACATAGTGGATACTAGGGATCAATCCCCATCAAAACTAACTCGATTACATGATAATTCTCATCCTACTCATCATCGCCCAGCGAGCCTAAGAATAGATTACTCACAAACGACGAAGAGCTTCATGGAATTGGAGAGGGAATAAGGTTGATGATGACGATGGCGACGATTTCCCCTCTCCGTAGCCCAAAACAGACTCCAGATCTGCCCTCGAGATGAAGAACAGGTTGTGGCGGCGCCTCCGTATCGTAAACGCGACGAAATCTTCTCTTTTTATTTTTTTCTGGGATGAAAGTGAACCTATAGAGTTGAGATTGGGGGCGGCAGAGCCATGTGGGCCCCACAAGCTTGCCCACCGCCACGAGTGGGTGGCCGAGGCAGGGCTTGTGGCCCACTGGCCCACCCCCTCAGGTGGATCTTGGCGCAGATATTTTTTATATTTTCCAAAAATGTTCCCCGTAAATTTTCAGGACGTTTGGAGAACTTTGATTTCTGCACAAAAACAACACCAAGGCAATTCTGCTGAAAACAGCGTTAGTCCAGGTTAGTTCCATTCAAATCATGCAAATTAGAGTCCAAAACAAGGGCAAAAGAGTTTGAAAAAGTAGATACGATGGAGACGTATCATGCACCATCCCCTCTTGGGATAGCTGGGAATTGTTTTACATGTCGATCAAACATAGAATAGGATACCATCCATCCCTAGGCCCGCGAAGAGTGGCAAGCGGGGTGGCTGCCCCGGGCCTCTAGGTGCTAAGGGCCACTAGTAAAAAATGGGTCTTTCGGCCGGAGCGAAAAACCACATTAGCCCCGGTTCAAACTAAAACCGGACCAATGCCAAGCATTGGTCCCGGTTCGGTTTGCCAGGGCATTGGTACCGGTTCGTTTCACCTCATTAGTCCCGGTTCGGGGAAAACCGGGACTAAAGATCCAGCGACTGCCACGTGGCGTGTCGCGGAGCATTAGTCCCGGTTTGTGGCAAGAACCGGGACTAAAGGTTAGGCTATTAGTCCTGGGTTTAGACAAAAACCGGAACTAAAGTGTTGCCTTTATAAACCCTCACCCCTGCCCACCCTCTCCTCAGTTTTTTGGCTATTGAGGTGTGTCCATGCCATGCTCTTGCCACTCTAGTTCATGCACATGAGGTGTTCGATGAAATGCCCGAGCCACACTACTTAAGCTTTCTCCTCTCCAAGCTCGACCTCCAAGCTCCATTTTCCTCAATATTTGTCTAGGTTTGGTTGTGCACCAATTGTACAAGTGTTTTAAAAGGTTAGCTACTTCATCCTTTCATATGTCACTGCTAGTTTAGCTTATTTCAAATGCTCAAATTAACTTCTTAGAGTCTGCACATGTGTAGGGTGTCGTCCCGTGCCCGTCCTCACCATTGTCGATTGCCCGCGCCGATCTCGTCGCGAGCACCACCGTGGTGAGCCTCTTGTTCTTATCTCTTTTTAAAAGAAATAAAAATTTCTTACTTGTATGATTTAGATACATACTTGTATAAATTACTTACTTTCATTATTTTTTGTTATTATATAGTGCGATGGTTTTGGTATCCGCCTCCGTCGGCCCTCGTCTTGTCTATGATTCGAATGTGGTATATATTATATTTTATAACTATTTGTTTTATTTAGTGTTTATGACAATTTTGACGACCAACGTGATATATATTTTTTAATCTAGGAGGTATGTGAACCGGAAATTCCAACCCACATAGAAATTCTTGTCGAGAAGTTAAATTTGGTTGAAAAAGAAAACAAATACTTGAAGGAAATAATTGAAAATAATTGAGGAGAAGAATATGGAACTCGAGTTGCATGTCGCCGATGTCATCGATGATCGCAAGATGAAGATCGATGCGATGCGGTTGAAGATGGATGCAATGCGCTTGAAGATGGATGAAATGCGCTTGAAGATTAGGAATATTAGAAAATATGCCATTGATAAAGAGGCTTGGTATCATTATGATGTTGGGTCAATTGTTACCTTAGTTGCGGTTTTGATCGCATTTGTCATTGCATTTAAATGTTTTACATAGTTGTAGGCTGTTTTATGAGAGAACTTTATGTATTTATTTTTTGCAATAATAACATTTGATCACTACTATGCTTTGGTTTTAATGTGATGATGAACTTGTATTAATTTGGTCATTTCTCTATTCATGATGTTCTCCAATGGTTTTTTGATATACTCAATTTCATAATAGAGATGAACCGCCAATGGATGTACCGTGACCGACGCATTTCGGAGTACATTACGAACCGGGACTAATGCCCGAGTCACACTATAGTTCACACAAAATGGTATCCTCGACCGAGGTTAGCAACCTTATCCTTTTCATTTGTAATTGATACAAAAATATTGCATGTGTCAATGTACGGTGGTCATTTCACTATTCATGTATGATGCCAGATCGATGCACGGAAGCGATGGATGTACGGCGAACGATGCGGTTTCGGATTTATAAAAGGCCTGCATAAATTTATCGATGTGGCTGAGGCAAACAAAGTGGATAATTTTATGCCTTGTCCATGTGTTGGTTGTCGAAATGTGAAGGAGTACTCTAGCTCGAAAACCATTCATCTCCACTTGCTTCAGAGAGGTTTCATGCCCACATATTATTGTTGGACCATGCACGGAGAAAGATGGGTTAGGATGGAAGACAATGAATAAGAATATGATGATGACGACTATCCTATGTTCACTGAAGAATACAGTGGTACTACAATGGAAGACAATGAAGAAGAAGGAGGTGAAGAACAAACGACATCAGATGATCCCGCTGATGGTCTTGGTCGGGTCATTTCTGATGCAAAGAGAGAATTTGATACAGAAAAGAAGAAGCTGAAGTTGGAGTCCATGCTAAAGGATCATAAAAAGTTGGTGTATCCAAATTGCGAAGATGGCAGCACAAAGCTCGGTACCACACTGGAACTGTTGAAATGGAAGGCAGAAACTGGTTTATCTGATAAGGGATTTGAGAAGTTACTGAAAATATTGAAGTCGAAGCTTCCAAAGGATAACGAATTGCCCGAGAATACGTACGAAGCAAAGAAGGCTATCTGCACTCTTGGATTAGATGTGCAGAAGATACATGCATACATTAATGACTGCATCCTGTACCGCGGTGAGAAGTACGAGAATATGGATAAATGCCCAGTATGCACTGCATGTCAGTACAAGATCAGACAGGATGACCCTGGTGATGTTGAGGGCGATGACGAGCCCCCCAGGAAGAAGGTTCCTGCTAAGGTTATGTGGTATGCTCCTATAATACCACGGTTGAAACGTCTATTCAGAAACAATGAGCATGCCAAGTTTATGCGATGGCACAAAGACGAGCGTATTAAAGACGGGAAAAAGTTGAGACACCTCGCAGATGGGTCACAGTGGAGGAAAATCGAGAGGGAGTGGCCGGACTTTGCAGATGACCCAAGGAACTTATGGCTTGGTCTAAGTACAGATGGCATGAATCCTTTTGGGGAGCAGAGCTGCAGTCACAGCACCTAGACCGTGACTCTATGTATCTACAACCTTCCACCTTGGTTGTGCATGAAGCGAAAGTTCATTATGATGCGAGTGCTCATCCAAGGACCGAAGCAACCCGGCAACGACATTGATGTGTACCTAAGGCCATTAGTTGATGAACTTTTGCAGTTGTGGGCCAAACCAGGTGTACATGTGTGGGATGAGCACAAACAGCAAGAATTTGACCTACGAGCATTGTTGTTCATAACCATCAATGATTGACATGCTCTTAGTAACATTTTAGGACAGTCAAACAAGGGATACAATGCATGCATGCACTGTTTAGATAAGACTAAAGGTAGATATTTGGAAAGTCTAAGAAGGTTGTCTACTTGGGGTGTCGTCAATTTCTTCCGACTAATCATCCCGTAAGAAAGAAAGGCAAGCATTTCAACGGTGAGGCAGATCATCGGAAGAAGCCTAACCTCCCTACTCGTGATGAGTTATTGGCTATGGTCAAGGATTTGGATCAAATAGTAATATTTGGAAAGGGTCCTGGCGGTCAATCTGTTCCGAAAGACGACGTTACCGGACATGTGCCCATGTGGAAAAAGGAATCTTTATTTTGGGAGCTACCCTATTGGAAACACCTAGAGGTCTGATCTTCAATCGACGTGATGCACGTGACGAAGAATCTTTGCATGAACCTGCTAGGCTTCCTGGGAGTGTATCGAAATACAAGAGATACAACAAAAGCACGGGAGGAGCAGCAACGTATGAAAGACCCATACGACAAGAAGACTGATAAAGTGCAACAATACTTAAGCAGCTAAGCTCTTACCAAAGCAGAGAAGGAAATCTTTTTTGAATGCATGAGCAGTATGAAGGTCCCCGCTGGCTTCTGTCTAATATAAAGGGAATAATAAATATGGCAGAGAAAAAATTCCAGAACCTGAAGTCTCATGATTGCCACGTGATTATGACGCAGTTGCTTCCGGTTGCATTGAGGGGGATTCTATCGGAAAATGTTCGATTACCCATTGTGAAGATTTGTGCATTCCTCAATGCAATATCTTAGAAGTTAATCAATCAAGAACGTGTGGAAAGGCTACAGAAGGATGTGGTCCAATGTCTTGTCATTTTTGAGTTGGTGTTCCCCCGTCCTTCTTCAATATTATGACGCATCTCATGGTTCACCTAGTCGACGAGATTTCCATTCTCGGTCGTGTATTTATACACAATATGTTCCCCTTTGAGAGTTTCATGGGAGTCTTAAAGAAATATGTTCATAACCATGCTAGGCCAGAAGGAAGCATCTCCAAGGGCTATTGAACACAGGAGGTCATTGGGTTCTGTGTAGACTTTCTTCCTGGCCTTAAGCCGATTGGTGTTCCTGAATCGCGGCATGAGGGGAGACTGAGTGGAAAAGGCACACTAGGAAAGAAAGCAGTGATCTGTAGGGACGGGCATTCTTTCACTCAAGCACACTACAGAGTTCTAAAAAGTTCCACCTTCGTGGCTTCGTATATCGAGGAGCATAAGAATTTTGTACGCTCTGAGTTCCCGGGGAAGGCTATCTCCTGGATTGAAGAAAAACACATGGATACTTTCGGCAGTTGGTTGCGAGCACGTCTCATGAATGACAACACTGTTGGAGATCAACTCTACTTGTTGGCCGCGTCACCTTCTTCGATTCTATTACATTTCCAAGGGTACGAGATA
Source organism: Hordeum vulgare subsp. vulgare (assembly GCF_904849725.1). NCBI lineage: Eukaryota > Viridiplantae > Streptophyta > Magnoliopsida > Poales > Poaceae > Hordeum > Hordeum vulgare. Next base: position 561,948,841 of record NC_058524.1, on the reverse strand, counting down.
AACGGGAATACATTTTACACGACCGCCCAAGATAAAAAGAGCACCAACCAAATCAGTGGTGTCCGCTATGATGCGACAGACGAGAATGGGAAAAAGGACACATACTATGGTTACATAGAGGAGATATGGAACTTGACTACGGACCTACTTTTAAGGTCCCTTTGTTTCGATTTAGTTGGGTGAACATGAATGGAGAAGGGGTAAAGGTAGACCAGTTGTACGGAATGACAACAGTTGATCTCAAGAATCTTGGTCACAGAGACGAGCCATTCGTCCTAGCCAATGATGTGCTCAGGTTTTCTACCTGAAAGACATGTCCTCCAGACCGAAAAAAGAAAAAAAAGCAAATGAATACATCGTACGATGAGCCAAAGCGTCACATAGTTCTTTCATGGAAAAAGAAACATCGTGGGGATCGAGAACAAGACAGACATGTAAGCAGATTATAATAAGTTTGATGAAATTCCGGCCTTCATAGTGAGAATTGACCCAAGCATCCCATTAAATAATGAAGATGCTCCATGGTTACGGCCAAAGCTATCATATGCAAGGGATCAAAATATAAATCTTTGTAATGTATTAAACTTTATGTGATGTGTACTAATGTATTAAACTTTATATGATGTGTACTAATGATACTTTGTGATGTGCCTTTGAATGGTGCATTTTGAACACACAAAAATTATGGAGTTCAAATAAGTTCAAACAATGAAATCCATTTGTAACAGATGGGTTCTCGTTTGAAACTCTCATAAGTCGAGAGAGATTGTCCGTTTTCTACACGAAGTGCATCCAATTTTTTTTTTGTAACCCTCTCAACTTTTTATCACATGCTATGTGGGTGAAATTATGATACCATGCCAACTTTAAACATTTTCAGAGTTCATTTCTAGTGATTTTCAATTGTAGGGTCAACTAGCTCAAAAAAATAAGTAAATGCACGAAAAATATCAAATGAAGTCAGAATTTGTTGAAAATTTGTGTTGTGCCTTTGAATGGTGCATTTTAAACACACAAAAAGTATGGAGTTCAAATAAGTTCAAAAAATGAAATCCCTTTTGTAACAGATGAGTTCTCGTTCGAAACTGTGATACTTCGAGAGAGATTGTCCGTTTTGTACACGAAGTGCATCCAGTTTTTGTCGTAACCCTATCAGCTTTTTAGCACATGCTATGTGGGTGAAATGATGATACCATGCCAACTTTCAACATTTTCAGAGTTCATTTGTAGTGCTTTTCAATTTCGGGGTCAACTAGCTCAAAAAAAAGTAAATGCACGAAAAATATCAAATGAAGTCAGAAATTGTTGAAAATGTGTGATGTACCTTTGAATGGTGTATTTTGAACACACAAAAAGTATGGAGTTCAAAGAAGTTCAAAACAAGGAAATCCCTTTTGTAACAGATGAGTTCTCGTTCGAAACCCTCATACTTCGAGAAAGATTGTCCGTTTTGTACACGGAGTGCATCCAGTTTTTGTCGTAACCCTCTCAACTTTTTAGGACATGCTATGTGGGTGAAATGATGATACCATGCCAACTTTCAACATTTCCACACTTCATTTGTATTGCTTTTCAATTTCAGGGTCAACTAGCTAAAAAAATAAGTAAATGCACGAAAAATATCAAATGAAGTCAGAAATTGTTGAAAATTTATGATGTGCCTTTGAATGGTGCATTTTGAACACACAAAAAGTATGGAATTCAAATAAGTTCAAAAAAATGAAATCCTTTTGTAACAGATGAGTTCTCGTTCGAAACCCTAATACTTCGGGAGGGATTGTCCCTTTTGTACACGAAGTGCATCCAATTTTTTCGTAACCCTCTCAACTTTTTAGCACATGCTATGTGGATGAAATGATGATACCATGCCAACTGTCAACATTTTCAGAGTTCATTTGTAGTGCTTTTCAATTTCAGGGTCAACTAGCTCAAAACAATTAAGTAAATGCACGCAAAATACCAAAAGTCAGAAATTTCACAAAGTTTTTTTGTTAAAATATTTAATAGAAAACAAAAAAAAGAGTCAACTAAAATAATCAATTAAAACATTAACTAAAATGAATGAATTAAAAATAATCAACTAAAATTATCAAAGTGCTTATTTGTTAAAAAGAATCAAGTAAAACATTACCTAAAAAGAAACAAAAAAATCAACTCAAAAGAATTTTCACAAAGTTTTTTGGTTAAAATCTTTAATAGAAAACTAAAATAAAATAGAAGAAAAAGATCTTTAGTAGCAAAAAATGAAAGTAAAGTTATTCACAAATTTCAAAGAATTCAAATTTGAAAACTAAATATTTAGGTGTAAGTATTTAGCTGTAAGTAGAAAAAAACAAAATAAATAAAGCAAAGAACAAAACAAAAATAATGGAATTTATTTGAAAATAGATGAGAATTTATAGAGAAAATTCAACCCAAATTCAGAGTGAGCCCACTTTGAATTTAGGTTGAATTTTGTCTTTAAATTCACATATATTTTCATTTTTTAAATTTAGGCACACAGAGTGCGTTTATGCCTGTAAGACTGCTTTAGAGAGGAATTCGAAAGAGCACGCGCAACAGTGCTTATAAAGCACTCCGAGAGCCCCTCGCTCGGCGAGGTGGGACTAAACAATGTGTGTCCTGCGCCGGAGCCAGCCCAGGTCTTTAGTCCCGGGTCGTGTCTCGAACCGGACCTAAAGACCCCCTTTAGTCCCAGGTCGAGCCACGACCCGGGACTAAAGGCCCTCGCTCCCCACCCCTCTGCCTGCCGAAAAGGGGTCTTTAGTACCGGGCCGTGGCTCGACCCGGGACTAAAGGGGGTCTTTAGTCCCGGTTCGAGCCACGACCCGGAAATAAAGCTCCGCCTATATAAGAGGGAGTTGGAAATTTGGAACCCAAATCGCCGGATCTTTCTCTTCCGCCTCTCGTGCTCGGACGAACTGCTCGATGCCAACGCCGTCGTCGTAGCCCTGCCGTCCTCCTCGCCGTCGCCGTCACCGTCGCGTCGTTGCCCTGCCACTCCTCGTCATCGCCGTCGCACCGCCGCCCTACCTCCTCGCTGTCGCGTCGTCACCCTGCCGTCCTTCTCCTCGTCGTCGTCGTCGCACCGTCGCCCTACCACTCCTCACCGTCGTCGTCGCCCTGTCACTCCTCGCCGTCGTCGTCGCCCCGCCGGTGAGTCTCTCTCCTCTCCTCTCTCGATCGAGCGTCGATCATGCATGTAATTTACTACATACGTACGTGTAGATGCTTAATTAGTAGATTAATTAGGTTATTTGTAGATTAAGTAGATGTTTAATTAGTAGATTAGGTTATTTGTGTTATTTTTGTGTTATGTAAATTTGTGTTATTAGGGTTAGGTAGTTAATTAGTGTTAACTAATAGGTTAGTGCTAGCTAGTTTAGGGTTATGTAAATTTAAGTAAGTTAGTTTAGGGCCTTTTAGTTTAGGTCACAGTTAGTGTTTAAGCATATACAAATTAATCTACAATCTACAAATATCACTTAAATCACTACAAAAATCACTTAAGCATAGAAATGCTTAAGTGATATTTGTAGTGATTTAAGTGATATTTGTAAATTGTAGAATATTTGTAGATTATAGATTGTACATGTTTAAGTGAATTTTCTGTTAGGTGTAGGTTAAGCTAGAGAAAACAACATTGTTAGCTAGTGTCAATAATGGATTTATCAAGACTGCCACATTATGTATGTGCACAAGTTGATTCAATTTTTTTGATCTCATCTATGTAACCTAGCTACCTAGATTCTATATGTCACGTTGTGTGTCAAAGTATTGAATAAATGCATGGCTTCATCATTATCTGGTAGTAACAAACGCATGGAGCTATCAAGCTCTCGAAAGTTGTTTTGGAACGGAGTTCCTGATAGAATAATTCGCTTTTTGGTACGAAGTTCAGCAAAGTCCTTTCAAATAGCGATATTCGGATGGCTCTTTTTGAACTGCTACCAAAAATCTAATTATCCTATTCGGAATTCCGTTACAAAACAAATTTGTAAAGCTTCATAGCATCATGCGCCTCTCACTACTAGGTAATGATGAAGTCATGGTCCATGGCTTCATCATTACTTGGTAGTAACAGACGCATGCGCTATCAAGCTTTAGAAAGTTGTTCTGGAACGGAGTTCCTGATAGAATAATTCGCTTTTTGGTACGAAGTTCAACAAAGTCCTTCCAAATAGCGATATTCGGATGGCTCTTTTTGAACTGCGTACCAAAAAGATAATTATCCTATTCGGAATTCCGTTACAAAACAACTTTGTAAAGCTTCATAGTATCATGCGCCTATTACTACTATGTAATGATGAAGTCATGGTTTTCTTCAATCCTTTGACAGTAGACAATGTGATATATAGAAGAAGGGTAGATGAGATCAGGAAAAATATGGATCATTTTCTAAACATCCAGAATGTCGCCATTTTGTTAAATCCCTTAAAGGTTAAGAGAATCCGTTAGACATATTTTAGAGTATAGATTCACACATTTTTGCTATGTATGTAGTTTTCTGATAAAATGTTTAAAAGGTCTTATATTTTGGAATGGAGGGAGTACAAGTTTATTAAATAGTAGGAATTTAAATAGTAGGACATACGATGCCCGGCCCGCATCCTCGTCGTCGACTCGATGGCGACCACCTACTTGATAGACGCCAGCATGTGCGGGACTAGGCTCCACCGTGCTAGCACTCGGAGGAGTTACCTTCCGGGGCACGCAACTTGGTGAGGAACCAGGCTCCCATCGTCAAGTAAGTGGTACTATCATTACTACCTTGTATCTTTTGGCATCAATATTATGAACATGTGTATCACTACGATCGAGATTCAATAAACCATTCATTTGAGGTGCATGACCATTGAAGGTATTATTCAAGTAAACAGAGTAACCATTATTCTCTTTAAATGAATAACCATATTGCAATAAACACGATCTAATCATGTCTATGCTCAACGCAAGCACCAAATAACAATTATTTAGGTTCAACACTAATCCCGATGGTAGAGGGAGAGTGTGATGTTTGATCACATCAACCTTGGAATTACTTCCAACACACATCGTCAACTCACCCTTACTAGTATCCATTTATTCCATATCTATAGCTTCCAGTTACTAACACTTAGCAACTGAATCGGTATCTAATACCCCGGTGCTACTAGGAGTACTAGTAAGTACACATCAATATCACGTATATCCAATATACTTTTGTCGACTTTGCCAGCCTGCTCATCTACCAAGTATCTAGGGTAGTGCTGCTTCAGTGATCGCTCCCCTCATATTAGAAGCACTTAGTCTCGAGTTTGGGTTCAACCTTGGGTTTCTTCTTTTAGATAAGCAACTGGTTTGCCATTTCATGAAGTATCCCTTTTCCTGCCCTTTCCCTTCTCGAAACTAGTGGTTTTACTTACCATCAATACTTGGTGCTCCTACTTGATTTCTACTTTCGCGGTGTCAAATATCGCAAACAATTCACTGATCATCTAGTTCATCACTGATATACTATAGTTCATCGTGAAGCTCTAGTAGCCTGGTGGCAGTGACTTTCGAGAACTATGTCAATCACTATCTTATCTAGAAGATCAACTCCCACTCGATTCAAGCAATTGTAGCACCAAGAAAATCTGAGCACATGCTCAACGTTTGACCTTTTCTCCCTTAATTTGTAGGCAAATAATAATGTCGGAGGTCTCATACCTCTCAACACGGGCACAAGACTGAAATCCTAATTTCGGGTCTGGAACATCTCATATGTCTCGTGACGTTCAAAACGTCTTGGGTGCCTCAATTCCAAGCCGTAAAGCATGACGCAGTGAACTATCACATAGTCATCAAAACTTGTATGTCAGATGTTCGCAACATCCATACATGACACTCGGGGGGTAGCACATCGAGCGGTGCATTAAGGACATAAGCCTTGTGTGCAGCAATGAGGACAATCCTCAGTTTACGGACCCAGTCCGTATAATTGCTACTATCATCTTTCAACTTAGTTTTCTTTAGGATCGTATCACAAACAGGGGAGCTACACCGCAAGATAATCATCTACAACATAATTTGCAAAGACATTTTGACTATGTTCATGATAATGAGTTCAATTAATCATATTACTTAAGACCTCCCACTCAAATTGACATCTCTTTGGTCATTCGAGTGGTACATGATCCAAATCCACCAACCCATGTCTGATCATCACGTGAGATGAGTTGGCTTCAATGGTGTACATATCTATGTTGATCATATCTACTATATGACTCATGTTCGACCTTTCGGTCTCTTGTGTTCCGAGGCCATGTTTGTACATGATAGGCTCGTCAAGTTTACCCGAGTGCTCCGCGTGTGCAAAACTGTCTTGCACTCGTTGTATGTGAACGTAGAGTCTACCACACCAGATCATCACGTGGAGCCTCAAAACGACGAACTTTCAGAATGGCGCACACTCGGGAAGAACACAATTTTTATCTTGAAATTTTAGTGAGGGATCACCTTATAATGCTACTGTTGTCCTGAGCAAAACAAGGTGCATAAAAAGGATTAACATCACATGCAAATAATAAGTGACATGATATGGCCATGATCTTGTGCTTCTTGATCTCCATCAGCAAAGCACCGGCATGATCTCCATCGTCACCGGCACAACTATTGGAAATATGCCCTAGAGGCAATAATAAAATGGTTATTATCATATTTCCTTGTTCATGATAATCGTCTGTTGTTCATGCTATAATTGTATTAACAGGAAACAGTAATACATGTGTGAATAAATAGATCACAATGTGTCCCTAGCAAGCCTCTAGTTGGCTCGCTCGTTAGTCAATAGATGATCATGGTTTCCTGATCATGGGCATTGGATGTCATTGATAACGGGATCACATCATTGGGAGAATGATGTGATGGACAAGACCCAATCCTAAGCACAGCACTAGATCGTGTTGTTCGTATGCTAAAGCTTTTCTAATGTCAAGTATTTTTTTCCTTCGACTGTGAGATTGTGCAACTCCCGGATACCGTAGGAGTGCTTTGGGTGTATCAAACGTCACAACGTAACTGGGTGACTATAAAGGTGCACTACGGGTATCTCTGAAAGTGTCTGTTGGGTTGGTATGAATCGAGATCGGGATTTGTCACTCCGTGTGACGGAGAGGTATCGCTGGGCCCACTCGGTAGAACATCATCATGAGCTCAATGTGACTAAGGAGTTAGTCGCACGATGATGTGCTACGGAATGAGTAAAGAGACTTACCGGTAACGAGATTGAACAAGGTATAGGTATACCGATGATCGAATCTCGGGCAAGTTCTATACCGACAGACAAAGGGAATCGTATACGAGATTGATTGAATCCTTGACATTGTGGTTCATCCGATGAGATCATCGTGGAGCAAGTGGGAGCCACCATGGGTATCCAGACCCCGCTGATGGTTATTGGCCGGAGAGGTGTCTCGGTCATGTGTGCGTGTCTCCCGAACCCGTAGGGTCTACACACTTAAGGTTCGATGACGCTAGGGTTATAGGGAATTGTTATACGAGGTTACTGAAAGTTGTTCGGAGTCCCAGATGAGATCCCAGACGTCACGAGGAGCTCCGGAATGGTCTGGAGGTAAAGATTGATATATAGGATGGATGGGTTTGGACCCGAAAGTGTTTCGGGCATCACCGGTAACGTACCGGGACCATCGGGACCACCGGAGGTGGCCCCGGGGTCCACCGAAGGGGGGCAATGACCCCAAGAGGCTAGATGGGCCAAGTGCAGGAGGGAACCATCCCTAGGTGGGCTGGTGCGCCTCCCACACCCAGCCCAATGCGCAAGTGGTGGGGAGAGGGGCAACCCTAGGCGCAGGTGGGCCTTAGGCCCACCAGGTGGTGCGCCACCCCCTCCCACCCTAGCCACCGCCCCCCTTTCCCATCTGGTGGCTGCCGCACCACCTAGGGGGGAACCCTAGGGGTGGCGCACCCCCTTCCCCTCCTCCTATAAATAGAGAGGGGTTTTGGCCCTTGGGAGACAGACTTCTCCCTCTCCCTCGACGCAGCCCTGCCCTTCTTTCTCCTCCTCTCTGCCGGTGCTTGGCGAAGCCCTGCCGGGAGACCTCATCTCTCCATCGACACCACGCCGTCGTGCTGCTGGAGTTCTTCCCCAACCTCTCCCTCCTCCTTGCTGGATCAAGGTGCGGGAGACGTCACCGGGCTGCACGTGTGTTGAACGCCGAGGTGCCGTAGTTCGACACTAGATTGGAATCACACCGCGATCTGAATCGCTGCGAGTACGACTCCATCAACCGCGTTCTAGTAACGCTTCCGCTTAGCGATCTTCAAAGGTATGAAGATGCTCTTACCCCTCTCTCGTTGCTGGTCTCTCCATAGGAATATCTGAATATGGCGTAGGAAAATTTTGAATTTATGCTACATTTCCCAACGGTGGCATCCGAGCCAGGTTTTCTATGCATAGATTCTATGCACGAGTAGAACACAAAAGTTGTGGGCGATGATTTGTCAATTTGCTTGCCGCTACTAGTCTTATTCTTTTCCAGCGGTATTGTGGGATGAAGCGGCCCGGTCCGACTTTACACGTACGCTTACGTGAGACTGGTTCCACCGACAGACATGCACACCGTGCATAAAGGTGGCTAGCGGGTGTCTGTCTCTCCTACTCTAGTCAGATTGGATTTGATGAAAAGGGTCCATATGTAGGGTAAATAGCTTTGCCATATCATCGTTGTGGCTGTCACGTAGGTAAGAAGGCGTTCTTGCTAGAAACCCAAATCAGCCACGTAAAACTTACAACAACAATTAGAGGACGTCTAACTTGTTTTTGCAGGGTTTGACATGTGATGTGATATGGCCAAAGTTGTGATGTTGCATGTATGATGTATGAGATGATCATGTTATTGTAATAGGTTTCATGACTTGCATGTCGATGAGTATGACAACCGGCAGGAGCCATAGGAGTTGTCTTAATTTATTGTATGAGATGCAACACCATGTGCTTACTACTTTTACTTCATTGCTAACGGTTAGCTATAGTAGTAGTGATAGTAGTAGTTGGCGTGACGACTTCACGGAGACACGATGATGGGGATCATGATGATGGAGATCATGGTGTCACACCGGTGATGATGATGATCATGCGATGCCTGAAGATCGAGATCGAAAGGGCAAAGATGATAATGGCCATATCATGTCACTATATGATTGCATTGTGATGTTTATCATGTTTTTCATCTTATTGCTTAGAACTACGGTAGCATAATAAGATGATCCCTCTTGAAATTTCGAGAACGTATTCCCCTAAGTGTGCACTGTTGCGAAGGTTCGTTGTCTCGAAGCACCACGTGATGATCGGGTGTGATAGATTCTAACGTTCGCATACAACGGGTGTAAGCCAGATTTACACACGCGAAACACCTAGGTTGACTCGACGAGCTTAGCATGTACAGACATGACCTCGAATACAAGAGACCGAAAGGTCGACCATGAATCGTATGGTTGAATACGATCAGCATGAAGTTGCTCACCATGGTGACTAGTCCGTCTCACGTGATGATCGGACACGGGTTAGTCAACATGGATCATGTATCACTTAGATGACTAGAGGGATGTCGATTTAAGAGGGAGTTCATACTTAATATGATTAAATGAACTTAATTGTCATGAACTTAGTCTAAAAGTTGTCTTCATAAATATTGTACATGGCCAACGTCAACCTCAATTTCAACGCATTCCTAGAGAAAAACAAGCTGAAAGATGATGGTAGCAACTATGCGGACTGGGTTCGCAACTTGAAGCTCATCCTTGAAGGAGCTAAAAAGGCGTATGTCCTTGATGCGCCGCTAGGTGACCCTCCCGCTCCCGCAGCAGCCCAGGACATTCTGAACGTCTGGCAAACTCGGAGTGATGACTACTCTCTGGTTAGGTGTGGCATGTTATACAGTTTAGAAACGGGGCTCCAAAGGCGCTTTGAGCAACACGGAGCATATGAGATGTTTCAAGAGGTGAAGCTAGTTTTTAAAGCTCATGCCCGTGTCGAGAGATATGAAGTCTCCAACAAGTTCTTTAGCTGTAAGATGGAGGAGAACAGTTCTGTCAGTGAGCACATACTCAAAATGTCTGGGTTACACGGTCGTCTGACTTCACTTGGAGTCGAACTTCCGGATGATGCTATAATTGACAGAATCCTCCAGTCTCTCCCACCAAGCTACAAAGGTTTTGTGCTTAACTACAACATGCAAGGGATGGAGAAGACCATTCCCGAGTTGTACTCGATGCTCAAGTCTGTAGAAGTAGAAATCAAGAAAGAGCATCAAGTGTTGATGGTCAACAAGACCACTAGTTTCAAGAAGGGCAAGGGTAAGAAGAACTTCAAGAAAGACGGCAAAGATGTTGCCGCGCCCGGTAAGCCAGATGCCGGGAAGAAGAAAAAGAATGGACCCAAGCCTGAGACTGAATGCTTCTATTGCAAGGGAAAAGGTCACTGGAAGCGGAACTGCCCCAAATACTTAGTGGAGAAGAAGGCCGGCAACGTTAAAGGTATATGTGATATACATGTTATTGATGTGTACCTTACCAGCGCTCGTAGTAGCTCTTGGGTATTTGATACCGGTGTTGTTGCTCACATTTGCAACTCAAAGCAGGAACTGCGGAATAAGCGGAGAATGGCCAAGGACGAGGTGACGATGTGCGTGGGGAATGGTTCCAAAGTCGATGTGATCGCCGTCGGCACGCTACCTCTACATCTACCATCGGGATTAGTTTTAAATCTTAATAATTTTTATTTAGTACCAGCTTTGAGCATGAATATTGTATCAGGGTCTTGCTTAATGCGAGACGGCTACTCATTTAAGTCAGAGAATAATGGTTGTTCTATTTATATGAGTGATATGTTTTATGTTCATGCTCCGCTGGTGAATGGTTTATTCTTGATGAATCTCGATCGTGATGTTACACATATTCATAGTGCGAGTACCAAAAGATGTAAAGTTGATAATGATAGTCCCACATACCTGTGGCACTGCCGCCTTGGTCATATCGGCGTTAAGCGCATGAAGAAGCTCCATACTGATGGACTATTAGAGTCTCTTGACTTTGAATCATTTGACACATGCGAACCGTGCCTCATGGGCAAGATGACTAAGACTCCATTCTCAGGAATAATGGAGAGAGCAACTGACTTATTGGAAATAATACATACTGACGTGTGTGGTCCAATGGACGTTGAAGCTCGCGGAGGCTATCGTTATGTTCTCACTCTCACCGATGATTTGAGTAGGTATGGGTATATCTACTTGATGAAGCACAAATCTGAGACATTTGAAAAGTTCAAGGAATTTCAGAGTGAAGTCGAGAATCAACGTGACAGAAAAATTAAGTGTCTACGATCTGATCGTGGAGGAGAATATTTGAGTCACGAGTTTGGCACACACCTAAGGAAGTGTGGAATCGTTTCACAACTGACGCCGCCTAGCACACCGCAACGCAACGGAGTGTCTGAATGTCGTAATCGCACTTTATTAGATATGGTACGATCTATGATGTCTCTTACTGACCTACCGCTATCATTTTGGGGATACGCATTAGAAACTGCAGCATTCACTTTAAATAGGGCACCGTCTAAATCCGTTGAGATGACACCGTATGAACTATGGTTTGGCAAGAAACCTAAGTTGTCGTTTCTTAAAGTTTGGGGCTGCGATGCTTATGTGAAGAAACTTCAATCAGAAAAGCTCGAACCCAAAGCGGAGAAATGTGTATTCATAGGATACCCTAAAGAAACTATTGGGTATACCTTCTATCTTAGATCCGAAGGTAAAACCTTTGTTGCCAAGAACGGATCCTTTCTAGAGAAAGAGTTTCTCTCGAAAGAAGTAAGTGGGAGGAAGGTAGAACTTGATGAGGTAATTACACCCCCTCTCGAACAGGATAGTAGCGCAACGCGGGAAGTCGTTCCTGTGGCGCCTACACCAACTGAACAGGAAGTTAATGATGATGATCATGAAGCTTCGGATCAAGTTACTACTGAACCGTGAAGGTTCACAAGGGCACGCTCCGCACCAGAGTGGTACAGCAACCCTGTGATGGAAATCATGTTGTTGGACAACGGTGAACCTTCGAACTATGAAGAAGCGATGGCGGGCCCGGATTCCAACAAATGGCTTGAAGCTATGAAATCCGAGATAGGATCCATGTATGAGAACAAAGTATGGACTTTGGTGGACTTGCCCGATGACCGGCGAGCCATAGAAAATAAATGGATCTTCAAGAAGAAGACTGATGCAAACGGTAATGTGACCGTTTATAAAGCTCGACTTGTCGCAAAGGGTTTTCGACAAATTCAAGGAATTTACTACGAAGAGACTTTCTCTCCCGTAGCGAAGCTGAAATCAGTCCGAATCATGTTAGCAATTGCCGTCTTTTATGATTATGAAATTTGGCAAATGGACGTCAAAACAGCGTTCCTTAACGGGAACCTTAAGGAAGAGTTGTATATGATGCAACCAGAAGGTTTTGTCGACCCTAAGGGTGCTAACAAAGTGTGCAAGCTCCATCGCTCCATCTATGGGCTGGTGCAAGCATCTCGGAGTTGGAACATTCGCTTTAATGAGGTGATTAAAGCGTTTGGGTTCATACAGGTTTACGGAGAAGCCTGTCTGTACAAGAAAGTGAGTGGGAGCTCTGTAGCTTTCCTCATACTGTATGTGGATGACATATTATTGATGGGGAATAATATAGAGATGTTGGAGAGCATAAAGGCCTATTTGAACAAGAGTTTTTCAATGAAGGACCTTGGAGAAGCTGCATACATATTAGGCATCAAGATCTATAGAGATAGATCAAGACGCCTCATAGGTCTTTCGCAAAGTACATACCTTGACAAGATATTGAAGAAGTTAAATATGGAAAACTCAAAGAAAGGGTTCTTACCAGTTTTGCAAGGTATGAGATTGAGTAAGACTCAGTCGCTGACCACGGCAGCAGATAGAGAGAAGATGAGTTATGTCCCCTACGCTTCAGCCGTAGGCTCTCTTATGTATGCCATGCTGTGTACCAGACTTGATATAAACCTTGCCATAAGTTTGGTAGGGAGGTACCAAAGTGATCCCGGTATGGAACACTGGACAGCGGTCAAGAATATCCTTAAGTACCTGAAAAGGACTAAGGAAATGTTTCTCGTTTATGGAGGTGACGAAGATCTCGTCGTAAAGGGTTACGTCGACGCCAGCTTCGACACAGATCCGGATGACTCTAAGTCACAGACCGGATACGTATATGTTTTGAATGGTGGGGCAGTGAGCTGGTGCAGCAGCAAGCAAGAAGTCGTGGCAGCATCTACATGTGAAGCGGAGTACATAGCTGCTTCAGAAGCGGCTCATGAAGGAATTTGGATGAAGGAGCTCATCACCGACCTTGGAGTTGTTCCAAGCGCGTCGGGTCCAATGACACTCTTCTTTGATAACACCGGGGCCATTTCCATAGCCAAGGAGCCCAGGTTTCACCGGAAGACGAAGCACATCAAACGCCGCTACAACTCCATCCAGGACCATGTCCAGAGTGGAGTGATAGATATTTGTAAAGTACACACAGATCTGAATATTGCAGACCCGTTGACTAAACCTCTTCCACGAGCAAAACATTATCAACACCATAATGCTATGGGTGTTCGATACATCACAATGTAACTAGATTATTGACTCTAGTGCAAGTGGGAGACTGTTGGAAATATGCCCTAGAGGCAATAATAAAATGGTTATTATCATATTTCCTTGTTCATGATAATCGTCTGTTGTTCATGCTATAATTGTATTAACAGGAAACAGTAATACATGTGTAAATAAATAGATCACAATGCGTCCCTAGCAAGCCTCTAGTTGGCTGGCTCGTTAGTCAATAGATGATCATGGTTTCCTGATCATGGGCATTGGATGTCATTGATAACGGGATCATATCATTGGGAGAATGATGTGATGGACAAGACCCAATCCTAAGCATAGCACTAGATCGTGTTGTTCGTATGCTAAAGCTTTTCTAATGTCAAGTATCTTTTCCTTTGATCGTGAGATTGTGCAACTCCCGGATACCGTAGGAGTGCTTTGGGTGTATCAAACGTCAGAACGTAACTGGGTGACTATAAAGGTGCACTACGGGTATCTCTGAAAGTGTCTGTTGGGTTGGTATGAATCGAGATCGGGATTTGTCACTCCGTGTGACGGAGAGGTATCTCTGGGCCCACTCGGCAGAACATCATCATGAGCTCAATGTGACTAAGGAGTTAGTCACACGATGACGTGCTACGGAACGAGTAAAGACACTTACCGGTAACGAGATTGAACAAGGTATAGCTATACCGACGATCGAATCTCGGGCAAGTTCTATACCCACAGACAAAGGGAATCATATACGGGATTGATTGAATCCTTGACATCGTGGTTCATCCGATGAGATCATCGTGGAGCAAGTGGGAGCCACCATGGCTATCCAGACCCCGCTGATGGTTATTGGCAGGAGAGGTGTCTCGGTCATGTCTGCCTGTCTCCCGATGCAACGACCAAGATGTGGTTCTTTCCGATCTGGGGGTCGAGGCCCCGAATAGGAAAGAAGCGCATCTAAGCGTTTCGCAAGCAAGTAACATAGCACAAATAATAATAAAATTAGACAATTCGGGTTTCAACTGTCTTTTCATTAATAACTTAGAGTACATCGCAGATACAAACAAGGTAGTTCCGCTACGGACTACAAAACATGGAAATGCTATGCTACCCAGCGTGCAGGCCCACGATCACAACCACGTCTCAGTCCTCTGGATAGTTCACGTAGAGGCGATCTGTCTCCTCGTCGTACTGCCACGCTAGCTGAGTGCCGTTGGGATCATCTGTCTCTGGGGTACGTGTACCTGTTGGGAGTTTCGGAGGAATCCGTGAGCCACGGGGACTCAGCAATCTAAGACCTTGGTGCCAGAACTAGTCATGTTAATAGGTAGGGTAAGGGTGAATTGTATAAGGCTGCAGCATCCTAAGCTTGGTTTAGTGGCTAACTTACGTAAAGCAATTGTGGAGGTGGTCTACACTAGCGGTCGTGATTACTTGATCACTAAGTGATCCTGAACACCTACCTACGGCATTTATAACCCCACCGTGTTCCTGATCGAAGAGAGATCTTCGAGGGAGACAGTCACGGTTACGCACACAGTTGGCAATTTTATTAGCTTATGTTTAAGTTCTCTAATACCAGATGTTAACAAAATATTCCAAGTTGCCACATAACCGCGGGCACGGCTTTCCGAAAGATTAAACCCTGCACGGGTGCTCCAACTAGTCCATCACAAACGAACACAGGCCGCAAAGGCATCCTCTATCACGAATCTCGTGATCTCGTCGGATTCCTTAGAGGAAAACCTCAACTCTGGGGGAAACCAAAGCTTCACTGGGATTCCTATACGCAAGATATACCGCTAAGGTAAGGCTAGGCTAGCAGGACCTCCCGACGTGTTGACGACCCCGATAAGAACTGCGTATCTTAGTCTCAGGACACGCCGGATGAGCACAGCGTACAGTGGCCTGATAGACATCTCCCGGGTTGCCCCGGGTTGGCCCCGCACATGACTCTAGTTTGGACCAACACTCATGAGGAGCACTGGCCCGGGTTGTTGATTAAAATCCTCGGGGTAGCTATTCCCTATGCAGTTTATTATTAAGTGATTAGCAAATTAACACCAATGTTGGGTCTTGCCGGACAAGCCTTAGCACTACGCGATTTATCGAGGGGGTCCCCATAACAACCCCGAACGTGTTAGGAGCGATCATTATGGAATCAAACACTGGTAACTAAGGTGGCAATAACGGAACAAAGCACCCGGCAAAAGGCTAGGCCTTCCGTCATTTACCAAGTATATAGGTGCATTAATTAAATAATAGAATTTTAAGATAATGATATCAAGCTCATGTTATCACATGAGTCAAAGCACCTGCATCTAGCAACGCTAACATTAGTAGCTGAGCAAGCCTACTTAGCCAATCAAGTTTGCTAGGAAGGGATCAGTGTTTGGGTTCATAGCATATCAAGAGGCAATTTAATTCAGTGGTAGGCAGCGAGCAATATGACATGGAAACGCAAACTAGCATAACAAGACTAGAGATGGAATCAAGGTCATATCATCTTGCCTGTGATATCCTCAGCTTGGAATGGTTCTGGTTCGTCCTGCACGTACTCTCCTGACTCCACGTATTCGTTCTCCGATCCCGGTGCTACCCAACATAATAATAACAACCAATGAACAGTAGCACCACAAGATGCAACAAGCACATGATGCATGAGATGAAAAATGAGCATGCATCACTATTTCTATCACTAGCACAAGCAAAAGAAGCTACTATAAGTTTCTGGACAGAACTATACACTAAGCTATTTTCACATGCATGAGGATGACATGATCAGATGCTTCTCGTGAAAACAATGCAGAACCATATAAAGAACATTACAATCGGAGATACGGATCAACGGGAATCAACGAAACAAGATATGAAGCCCTACGTGGAAGAATCAACACCACACACTCAATTGGCACAAATCTGGTATTCCCAGGTTGCCAAGACATATAACAACCCAACATGAATGGATTGGAGCAAGGAATAACACCACAACATCAACTAATCACCCACAATCATCAAAATAACTATACTACACAATCTGCCCCAATCTGCATCTTAGCTCTTTGTGAGCTACATGCAACATAGCTACAGCCCTCAAAATATGACGAATAATATATGTGGCTGTAGCCAACCAAGAACAATACAAGCACCAGCAATAATCACACCAAAAGGAATTAAACTCTAGAAGATACAAGGCCAAAAACTTTCACAAAACCATCAGATCTCAAGGACTTAGTGAAAATTCCTGCACCTGACTTTCTGTCTTAGTTCTGAAGCTTTTTGACAGCAAGAAAAACATAACCTACAGGACTCCAAATGAGATGCAATTTGACAGGGAGCTTCACAAACATATCAGGTCCAAAATCCTAGCAATGAACTAAGGCTAGTTCCCAACACAATGACCAGCACAAGCTCATCTATAGGAGAAGAAAATGTTTCCAGATTCTCAGACTTAGTGAATTCCAGATTTCACTAAGCTGGACTTTTTCAGCCACATGCCCACTTTGTCTAGGCATAGCTTACACACAAATAACACCAAGTGATAAATGACACCACTATGGTGCAGAGCAAAACCCCTACTACTATCACACAAAAGCTCATGCCCTTGGGCTCGACCTATTCCATGGAAACAAAGAGCAAACTTGCATCAAATCTGAATATGTCAACTCCATGAAGTATCCCAATGGCCAAACTAACTTCACCACAGAATTCCTTGGGAGATCCTACCCCAAAATCATATATAATATGTGGGCACTTACTTGGAACAAGTGACCACATATTAGGGAAGAGGAAACCACTTCAAATCATGCCTAGTGAATAGGGCATCATTTCATGTAGTTCCACTATATCAACAACTACAAAGGTTGAGCTCATGTGCACAATGACAAAGTAACATGGGGGTTTGAACCCCCATGTTTGTGTCATGCACGTAAACTTCACAACCACTACTACTAAGCTTCCCACACAAACAACGTACCATGCCCTCTCACATATGATCATGTGGAGGTGCAAGGCTTGCTTGCCAAGGTGGGATGCTACTCACACACACACCTAGTCCACATCACTCTAAAGCACATCATGCTCAATACCAACTCCACACACTTTCACATGTAATCAAAGCAACCATTACTAGAACAAGATCTACTATACTTATGCACACACAACCTAGTACAAACATCAAGTGCTAGCATCTACAACAAAGAAGTGCCTACACATGCTATATCTACACTGGCTATCATATCTCTAGGATCAACTAATAAGCAGCACCATCATGCACACAATCTAGTGCAACTAACCCCATGTGTATGCCCACACACACACATGCACCTCTCACAAGCACATCCACACACCTCAACAACTAACACAAATATAACATCAAAGGAAAAATTAAAAGAATGCCATTGCCACCTATGCTTTTGTCACAAGAACAGCAACAGAAAAGAGGAAGTAAAATTGCAGCAAAGAGAGAAAAACAAAAGGAGGGCTCCCTGGGATTCGAGCCCAAAACCCTCTAGTGCAACAAATCTACCCTTACCACTCTCCTACTGTCAACTTATCGAC
The DNA here is from genome assembly GCF_904849725.1 of Hordeum vulgare subsp. vulgare. Classification (NCBI taxonomy): domain Eukaryota; kingdom Viridiplantae; phylum Streptophyta; class Magnoliopsida; order Poales; family Poaceae; genus Hordeum; species Hordeum vulgare. The sequence continues at coordinate 561,930,650 of NC_058524.1, read as the reverse complement.
AGAACAGAGGGTTCTGGCAAGGTAAGCCTCTCTGCAGAATATTGTGCTGAGAAAATACAATACGAAAAAGGTGCCGAGGGGGGGGGATCGAACCCAGCACCTCACAACAGGCACAACAGAACACATACCACTGGGCTACGCTATGAAGTCTGAACTAACACGCGCAACGAATCAACTGAAGGAGGTTCCCTCTGCTGATCTACTACCGGCGGCAGACCGGAACACGGGAGGACCCTTGCCGGCGACATGGTACAAATCGAGCAACGGCTCGTGGAGGAGAGGAAGCCCACACGCGCACGAGCTCATTTCATATGCTAACTACACCCGAGGGGCTCTTCAACGGCGTGACGACGGCGAGTGGCGGCTCTGGCCACAGAGAGCATGCGCGCATCAAACCTACTGCTGCTGCACCTGATCTGGGACAAGGAGGAGGGAGGAGGAGCACTACCTCGCGTACGAGTCAAGGAAGGAGCGGCTCGTAGAGGAACTAGAGGAAGAAGGCCGTCGGGGAAGATTCTCGTCGGAGGGGAAGCGCCGCCGGGAAGCAGTGGACGCAGCGCGGGGTAGGTCGATCTTGCGTCGGGAACGGGCTCCTGGAGGCGTCCTCGAGCTGCTGGTGCTGTCGTAGAGGAGGTAGGGGAAGTAGATCGACGGCGGCGACGAACTCCTACCCGTCGGCCATGGCGATCCCGTGCTCTCCTTACCTTGCTGCGACGAGAGAGAGGGGGGGTTCGAGATCTGGACGGTGTGGCGGCGGGGAGGAACCCTAGCGCGACTGCACGGACGCCAAGGGATTAAATAGCTGGAGAGGAGGATCGCGAGGGCGTGCCGTCGGCCATGTGCTTCCGCTCCTCTCGGTGGAGCAGAGGGGAGGGAAAGAGAGGATGACAGGTGGGGCCGCCTGCCTCGCTGGAAAGGGAGGAGGACAACACGCCGCGCGCGTGAGCTAGCGAGGAGATGGGATGGGTCGTGCGGAGCTGCGCTACTGGCGGCAGATAGAGGAGGGGGCCCTGAGAGGAGTTTTGTTTATTTAAAACAAACACCGAAAAGGATTTAAAACCACTGGCAATTCTGTTGGGGTAAAAATCAAAACAAAAATGCCCCTGGCCATAAGGAATTATGACCTATTTGAATAAAATAGAAAATAAATATTTGGAGCAATTTAAATAATTCCAGAACAACAATTTGTTTACTGTTTTGGATTTATTTGCACCCTTAAAACTAAGATACAAAACAGCAAAAACACATCTTGGCATCCTCCACAAAATACACTAATACATGGGCATTTTTAAAAGAGGGAAGGGAGAAGAGAATCTTGACATAGGAGAAATAGAGAGGAGGGGTGGAGATGGTTTTGAAACCCAAGCTTATACTAACACATGCACACCCCAATTAAACTATACATCGCATGCACATCATCACAAGGCATCACAAGGTGCAACCACAAGATCACCACCACAACATGAAATGCTAAGATCATATGGCCACAACACAGGACAAGGGCATGCAATGATATGCTATGCATGCATGCATGGGAAGGAAGGAAAATACAAGGGACACCACATGAGGTCATGGCACAATTGCTATCATCAAAACACTGACAAGGTGGACCCACATGCAATAGGTTCCAAATATGGTAAGGTTTACATCTGGGGCACTACAAACTCTCCCACACTACAAAGAAGATCCCGCCCTCGAGATCTAAGACTGAAAGAAATCGGGAAATTCGGACCGGAGGTGATCCTCGCGTTCCCACGTAGCCTCTTTATCGGAATGGTGAGACCACTGCACTTTGAGAAATTTGACAGTCTTGTTACGGGTCTTGCGCTCATTCGCCTCGAGAACCGCAACTGGGTGCTCACGATAAGAAAGGTCAGGCTGAAGGTCGATATCTTGAAGATGCACAGTGCGCTCGGGGGTCTTGAAACACATCTGAAGCTGAGAATCATGGAACACATCATGGACATTTGCAAAGGTTGACGGAAGCTCGAGCTGGTACGCAAGGTCGCCCCTCTTGCCAACCACTCTGAACGGACCAACGAAACGAGGCGCCAGCTTTCCTTTGATGCCAAAGCACTGCATACCCTTCATAGGCGACACCTTGAGATAGACAAAGTCATCAAGCTCATAAGACATGTCACGGTGCTTGCTATCGTGATAGCTCTTCTAACGGGACTGAGCTGCTCTGAGGTTGTCGCGAATGATCCGACACATCTCCTGAGCTTCTTCTATCATATCATTCCCAAGGATCTGACGCTCGCCGGTCTCAAGCGAGTTAAGCGGAGTAGGACACTTCCTGCCATAGAGAATTTCAAACGGAGCCTTGCCAGAACTAGCTTGATAACTGTTGTCATACGAGAACTCCGCGAAAGGCACACAATCTTCCCACTTCATGCCAAAAAAGATAACACAGGCTCTCAGCATATCCTCAAGAACTTGATTCACTCTCTCCACTTGACCACTAGTCTGAGGATGGAACACTGTGCTGAAGCGGATCTTCGTGCCCATAGCAGACTGAAAGGAGTCCCAGAATTTGGAAGTGAAGATACTTCCGCGATCTGAAGAGATCATCATAGGTATACCGTGCAAAGAGACAATCCTGGAGGTGTACAACTCTGCCAGCTGAGCTGCTGAAATGGACTCCTTGACTGGAAGGAAATGAGCCACTTTACTCAATTTGTCGATGACGACGAAGATAGCATCATTCCCTTCTTGGACTTCGGAAACCCGGTGACGAAATCCATCTCAATGTGATCAAACTTCCACTCGGGAATCGGCAAAGGCTGCAAGAGGCCTGCTGGGCGTTGATGTTCTGCTTTCACTCTTCGACATACATCACACTCGTTTACGAACTGAGCAATTTCACATTTCATACGAGTCCACCAGAAAGTCTGCTTCAAGTCATGGTACATTTTGGAGCTTCCCGGATGAATAGAGAGCAGAGAGTTATGAGCTTCTTCCATGATCACCTTCGTGAGATCACCTTTCGGGACAACAAGGCGATCCTCGAAAAACAACGTGTCTCTAGCATCAACAGTGAAACACTTATACTTGGGGAGACTCTTTCCCACGCCAATCTTGACCTTCTTCACCATAGCGTCAAGAAGCTGAGCTGCTCTGACCTGATCTTCCAAGGTAGGAGAGATCTGAAGGTTCGCAAGAAAACCCTGAGGTACTAGCTGAAGATTGAGCTTCCTGAAAGACTCAGAAAGACCCGGCTGGAGAGGTTGCAGAATCAGACTGTTGCAATATGCCTTCCTGCTCAATGCATCTGCCACAACATTTGCCTTGCCTGGCGTATACTCAACACTCGGATTAAAATCCTGGAGCATTTCCACCCAGCGTGTTTGCCGAAGATTCAAGTTAGGCTGAGTGAAGATATACTTGAGACTCTTGTGATCGGTGAAAACTTCAACCTTACGTTCCAACAAGAGATGTCTCCAAGTCATCAAGGCGTGCACAACAGCTGCTAGCTCGAGATCGTGCACATGATAGTTCTTCTCCGCAGGCTTCAACTGCCTGGAGGTATAAGCAACCACCTTCCTATCTTGCATCAAGACTGCACCAAGACCCTGGAGAGAAGCATCGCAAAAGACCTGGTACGGCTTAGAATCATCCGGAGGGGCCAAGACCGGAGTGGAGATAAGCTTCTCTTTGAGTGTATCGAAAGCCAGTTGACACTCTGGAGACCAAACATACTTAACACCCTTCTGAAGAAGACTAGAGAGTGGCTTGGCGATTTTGGAGAAGTTCTCAACGAACCTTCTGCAATATCCAGCAAGCCCGAGAAAGCTCCGAAGCTGCTTCACATTCTGCGGAGGTTCCCATTCAACAATGGCTTGAACCTTGGACGGGTCAACCTTAATGCCCTCGGCAAAGATAATATGCCCAAGATAAACCACTTCTTTCAGCCAGAACTCGCACTTGGAAAACATGGCATACAGCTTGTACTCTCTCAGTTTATCAAGCACCAATCTAAGATGTTTCTCATGTTCTTCCTCAGTCTCAGAAAAAACCAGAATGTCGTCGAGATAGAGCAAGACAAATTCACTCTTGTATGGGGAGAAAATATAGTTCATCAATCGACAAAATATCAGAGGAGCATTAGCCAGACCAAAAGACATGACCGTATACTCATACGAGCCAAAACTAGTCCTGAATGCCATCTTCAGAATGTCTTTCTCGCGAATGTGAATCTGATGATAGCCCATTCTGAGATCAAGCTTGGAGAATACTTTAGCACCTTTCAACTGTTCGAAGAACTCAGTTATGTTCGGAAGTGGATATTTGTTCTTGATTGTCTTCTCGTTCAATGGGTGGTAATCAACACATAGCCGGTCCGAACCATCCTTCTTCTTGACAAATAGAACACCACATCCCCACGGAGACGAGCTTGGTCTGATCAAACCCAAACGCTCCTGCTCATCGAGTTGCCTCTTGAGTTCCTTCAATTCTTCTGGACCCAGCTTGTACGACCATTTGCACACTGGCTCTGTGCCTGGCTCAAGATCAATGACAAACTCAACTTCACGGTGCGGAGGCATGCCTGGCAGCTCTTCAGGAAACACATCTTGATATTCACAGACTACTGGGACTTGCTCAATAGGATTGATCTCACCCTTTTCATTCAAGGAGAACAGACGGATTGTATCATCGCGCGCCGCGAATATAATCACATCCTCCGAAGAGTGGGTAAGCTTGACTTCTTTGGCTTCACAATCAATTGACGCCTTGTTCATGGCCAACCAGTCCATACCAAGAATCAAGTCGATGTTGGAATTTCCCAAGACAATAGGAGATGCCAGAAAAGCATAAGCACCCATCTTAACAGAAACTTCCGGAACCAGACAATTGGAATTCATCAATCTACCAGGAGACACTATTGACATAGGCTTAACCAAATCTTGACAAACAAACTCATGCTTTGCAAAGAAAGGACGGGACATGAAGCAGTGTGATGCACCAGAATCAAATAACACTTTAGCAGGAATATCATTGACGAGGAGGTTACCCATGATCACATCAGAGGAGTTGTCTGCTTCAGCTGAGTTCACCATGTTGACTCGAGCTGATCTGGGGTAGAATTTGACAAGAGCGTTGCTTGGAGATTTGCCTGGAGGAGGAGGCGGCAGACGGAGCTGAGAAGTACATTTGTTGGCATAGTGACCCTTCTGCCCACATTTGTGACAAGTGACATCTGCTGGCTGCCGGAACTGAGTATGAGGAGGCCCTTGCTTCTGATGCTGGTATCTGTGCTGGAAGCCAGGGTTGGGTAGGTGGGAAGAACCACGTCCACCTGAGTGCTTCAGCTGCTGTGAGTGCCGAGGAGGAGGAGGAGAAACCCAAAACCTCTGTTGCTTCTGAACCACCTGAGTCGAGGAAGAGATGGAATCTCTGAATCGCTTCTTGGAATTTTCCACCCTGAGCAAGGCTGCCTCTGCTCTGAGAACTAGGTTGTAGAACTTGTCAAACTCCTCAGGATCGTGCAACGCAAGAGCTAACTGCAAGTCTTCCTTCAAGCCACCCCTGAACTGGTAGATCTTGCTCTTCTGATCCGGGACATCCTGCAGCGCGTAACGGGCCAGCTCGTGGAACTCGACATTGTACTTGTACACATAATTGTTGCCCTGCTTCAAACGCCTGAACTTCTCACGCATCTCCTCCACAAAACTGGAAGGGATGTAGTGGGACCTGAAGTCATGACAAAACTCGTCCCAAGACATCACCATGTCGCCTCTGGAGTCCTTGAGCTGCTACCACCATATAGAAGCATGTCCCTTCAACTGAAACGTTGCAAACTTGACATAGTCCTCCAGACGCACATTGCTACACTCAAAATGCTTGTTCATATCACGGATCCAATCTTCTGCATCAAAAGGCTGGTCGCAAGAAGTGAACGTCTTAGGCTGGTTTGACAGGAACTGACTCAGGTTGGCGAAGTGATTGCCACCCTGCTGGAAATTGCCCTGCTGATGATTGGCTCTCTCCTGGATCAACTGTAACAGCATCTGAGTGTTTGCATTAGTAGCTGCCATCATCGCCTGCCAGGCCTCTACGGGAGGAGGCGGCGGCGGTGGAGGAGGAGGTGGTGGAGGCGGCATATACTCACGCCCTGGGGTCTGACGAGTCGGTGGAGCCATCCTGAAGACGGACAGCATATTAGTCCACAGAATAATTGAAGATATTGCTGAATCAAAAGACAGAATATCTGAACAGAATTTAGCAATGCACTCGAACAACATAGCAAGAATGCATCCTCAAAGTGACGGACGACAAAATTCCGATAAGGACCACTGCAAACAAGTGTGAGCTAGAACTGCTGGGAATAAACATATGACCGAGATTTCCCAAACCTCAATCAAGCGTCTGTAGGAAGATAGTCCTATAAGATACTACTAGATATCCCACCTATGAATTCCTAAAATAACTGGTCATGCAATCTGGTACACGGATACAAGGAGTATTTCACACAACTCCTAAACTAACCCGTCACCTGTATCACATCCTTCAACACACAACCAGCATCTCGGACCTTCATCTACAACAGATCATCGTGATCACAACGATACCAAGTGTGGTAGTACCCCCGAACAATCTACACCAGTATTGGGGACATCGGGGTTATCTCACCACTACCAGTATTGAAGTAATAACGAACACCCTCCATTCTTAGATACTCGGAAATCTGAATGATGGCGATGTGCGCAAGAATCCCCCGGAGCTCGACTCCCCTGATACTTAGAGCAGATAGGAGGCACCAGGACAGGATTCCGTCACATCGAAATCATATAGATTTCACAAATACCCGCGTGATCCTAAAAAAAATTTGAGCGAGAAAAGGAGTAGAGTTAAAGATTTCCTAAGACGGGAACCTCACCAGAGCATAGAAGAGGAGAAAAAAGAATCCTACTCTCCGATATAACTAAGACTCAAAACATTTTCTAGACTCGACTCGGCCAAGTACGATCACACAAAGGCTCCTATGGTCGTAAGGCTCTGATTACCAACTTGCAACGACCAAGATGCGGTTCTTTCCGATCTGGGGGTCGAGGCCCCGAATAGGAAAGAAGCGCATCTAAGCGTTTCGCAAGCAAGTAACATAGCACATATAATAATAAAAGTAGACAATTCGTGTTTCAACTGTCTTCTCATTAATAACTCAGAGTACATCACAGATACAAACAAGGTAGTTCCGCTACGGACTACAAAACATGGAAATGCTATGCTACCCTGCGTCCAGGCCCACGATCACGACCACATCTCAGTCCTCTGGATAGTTCACATAGAGGCGGTCTGTCTCCTCGTCGTACTGCCACGCCAGCTGAGTGCCGTCGGGATGATCTGTCTCTGCGGTACCTGTACCTGTTGGGAGTTTCGAAGGAATCCGTGAGCCACGGGGACTCAGCAATCTAAGACCTTGGTGCCAGAACTAGTCATGTTAATAGGTAGGGTAAGGGTGAATTGTATAAGGCTGCAGCATCCTAAGCTTGGTTTAGTGGCTAACTTAAGTAAAGCAATTGTGGAGGTGGTCTACACTAGCGGTCGTGATTACTTGATCACTAAGTGATCCTGAACACCTACCTACGGCATTTATAACCCCACCGTGTTCCCGATCGAAGAGAGATCTTCGAGGGAGACAGTCACGGTTACGCACACAGTTGGCAATTTTATTAGCTTATGTTTAAGTTCTCTAATACCGGATGTTAACAAAATATTCCAAGTTGCCACATAACCGTGGGCACGGCTTTCCGAAAGATTAAACCCTGCAGGGGTGCTCCAACTAGTCCATCACAAACGAACACAGGCCACAAAGGCATCCTCTATCACGAATCTCGTGATCTCATCGGATTCCTTAGAGGAAAACCTCAACTCTGGGGGAAACCAAAGCTTCACTGGGATTCCTATACGCAAGATATACCACTAAGGTAAGGCTAGGCTAGCAGGACCTCCAGACGTGTCGACGACCCCGATAAGAGCCGCGTATCTCAGTCTCAGGACACGCCGGATGAGCACAGCGTACAGTGGCCTGATAGACATCTCCCGGGTTGCCCCGGGTTGGCCCCGCACACGACTCTAGTTTGGACCAACACTCATGAGGAGCACTGCCCCGGGTTGTTGATTAAAATCCTCGGGGTAGCTATTCCCTATGCAGTTTATTATTAAGTGATTAGCAAATTAACACCAATGTTGGGTCTTGCCGGACAAGCCTTAGCACTACGCGATTTATCGAGGGGGTCCCCATAACAACCCCGAACGTGTTAGGAGCGATCATTATGGAATCAAACACCGGTAACCGGTAATTAAGGCGGCAATAACGGAACAAAGCACCCGGCAAAAGGCTAGGCCTTCCGTCATTTACCAAGTATATAGGTGCATTAATTAAATAACAGAATTTTAAGATAATGATATCAAGCTCATGTTATCACATGAGTCAAAGCACCTGCATCTAGCAACGCTAACATTAGTAGCTGAGCAAGCCTACTTAGCCAATCAAGTTTGCTAGGAAGGGATCAGTGTTTGGGTTCATGGCATATCAAGAGGCAATTTAATTCAGTGGTAGGAAGCAAGCAATATGACATGGAAACGCAAACTAGCATAACAAGTCTAGAGATGGAATCAAGGTCATATCATCTTGCCTGTGATATCCTCAGCTTGGAATGGTTCTGGTTCGTCCTGCGCGTACTCTCCTGACTTCACGTATTCGTTCTCCAATCCCGGTGCTACCCAACATAAGAATAACAACCAATGAACAGCAGCACCACAAGATGCAACAAGCACATGATGCATGAGATGAAAAATGAGCATGCATCACTATTTCTATCACTAGCACAAGCAAAAGAAGCTACTATAAGTTTCTGGACGTAACTGTACACTAAGCTATTTTGACATGCTTGAGGATGACATTATCAGATGCGTCTCGTGAAAACAATGCAAAACCATATAAAGAACATTACAATCGGAGCTACGGATCAACGGGTATCAACGAAACAAGATATGAAGCCCTACGTGGAAGAATCAACACCACACACTCAATTGGCAAAAATATGGTATTCCCAAGTTTCCAAGACATATAACAACCCAACATGAATGGATTGGAGCAAGGAAGAACACCACAACATCAACTAATCACCCACAGTCATCAAAATGACTATACTACACAATCTGCCCCAATCTGCATCTTAGCTCTTTGTGGGCTACATGCAACATAGCTACTGCCCTCAAAATATGACGAATAATATTTGTGGCTGTAGCCAACCAAGAACACCACATGCACCATCAAGAATCACACCAAAAGGAATTAAACTCTAGAAGATACAAGGCCACAAACTTTCACAAAACCATCAGATCTCAGGGACTTAGTAAAAATTCCTGCACGTGACTTTCTGTCTTAGTTCTGAAGCTTTTTTACAGCAAGAAAAACATAACCTACAGGATTCCAAATGATATCAAATTTTACAGGGAGCTTCGAAAACATATCAGGTCCAAAATCCTAGCACTGAACTAAGGCTAGGTCCCAACACAATGACCAGCACAACTTCATCTATAGGAGAAGAAAATGTTTCCAGATTCTCAGACTTAGTGAAATTCCAGATTTCACTAAGCTAGACTTTTTCAGCCACATGCCCACTTTGTCTAGGCATAGCTTGCACACAAATAACACCAAGTGATAAATGACACCACTATGGTGTAGAGCAAAACCCCTACTACTATCACACAAAAGCTCATGCCCTTGGGCTCCACCTATTCCATGGAAACAAAGAGCAAACTTGCATCAAATCTGAATATGTCAACTCCATGAAGTATCCCAATGGCCAAACTAACTTCACCACAGAATTCCTTGGGAGATCCTACCCCAAAATCATATATAATATGTGGGCACTTACTTGGAACAAGTGACCACATATTAGGGAAGAGGAAACCACTTCAAATCATGCCTAGTGAATAGGGCATCATTTCATGTAGTTCCACTATATCAACAACTACAAAGGTTGAGCTCATGTGCACAATGACAAAGTGACATGGGGGTTTGAACCCCATGTTTGTGTCATGCACATCAACTTCACAACCACTACTACTAAGCTTCCCACACAAACAACATACCATGCCCTCTCACATATGGTCATGTGGAGGTGCAAGGCTTGCTTGCCAAGGTGGGATGCTACTCACACACACACCTAGTCCACATCACTCTCAAGCACATCATGCTCAAGACCAACTCCACACACTTTCACATGTAATCAAAGCAACCATCACTAGAACAAGATCTACTATACTTATGCACACAGAACCTAGTACAAACATCAAGTGCTAGCATCTACAAGAAAGAAGTACCTACACTGGCTATCATATCCCTAGGATCAACTAATAAGCAGCACCATCATACACACAATTTAGTGCAACTAACCCCATGTGTATGCCCACACACACACATGCACCTCTCACAAGCACATCCACACACCTCAACAACTAACACAAATATAACAGCAAAGGAAAAATTAAAAGAATGCCATTGCCACATGTGCTTTTGTCACAAGAACATCAACAGTAAAGAGGAAGTAAAATTGCAGCAAAAAGAGAAAAACAAAAGGAGGGCTCCCTGGGATTCGAACCCAGAACCCTCTAGTGCAACAAATCTACCCTTACCACTCTACTACTGTCAACTTATCGACAGAACAGAGGGGTCAGGCAAGGTAAGCCTCTCTGCAGAATATTGTGCCGAGAAAATCCAATACTAAAAATGTGCCGAGGGGGGGATCGAACCCAACACCTCACAACAGGCACAACGGAACACATACCACTGGGCTACGCTACGAAGTCTCAACTAACACACGCAACGAATCAACTGAACGAGGTTCCCTTTGCTGATCTACTATCGGCGGCAGACCGGAACAGGGGAGGACCCTTGCCGGCGACATGGTACAAATCGAGCAATGGCTCGTGGAGGGGAGGAAGGTCACACGCGCGCGAGCTCATTTCATATGCTAACTACACCCGAGGGGCTCTTCAACGGCGTGACGACGGCGAGCGGCGGCTCCGGCGACACAGAGCATGCACGCATCGAACCTACTGCTAATGCACCCGATCTGGGACAGGGAGGAGGAGCACTACCTCGCGTACGAGTCGAGGAAGGAGCGGCTCATAGAGGAAGTAGAGGAAGAAGGCCGTCGGGGAAGCTTCTCGTCGGAGGGGAAGCGCCGCCGGGAAGTAGTGGACGCAGCGCGGGGGAGGTCGATCTTGCGCCAGGAACGGGCTCGTGGTGGCGTCCTCGAGCTGCTGGTGCCGTCGTAGAGGAGGTAGGGGAAGTAGATCGACGGCGGCGACGAACTCCTACCCGTCGGCCATGGCGATCCCGTGCTCTACTTACCTTGCTGCGACGAGAGAGAGGGGGGGGTTCGAGATCTGGACGGTGCGGCGGCAGGGAGGAACCCTAGCGCGACTGCACAGACGCCAAGGGATTAAATAGCTGGAGAGGAGGATCGCGAGGGCGTGCCGTTGGCCATGTGCTGCCGCTCCTCTCGGTGGAGCAGAGGGGAGGGAAAGAGAGGATGACAGGTGGGGCCGCCTGCCTCGCTGGAAAGGGAGGAGGACGACGCGCCGCGCGCTTGAGCTAGCGAGGAGATGGGCTGGGCCGTGCGAAGGCTGCGCTACTGGCGACAGATAGAGGAGGGGGCCCTAAGAGGGGTTTTGTTTATTTACAACAAACACCGAAAAGGATTTAAAACCACTGGCAATTCTGTTGGGGTAAAAATCAAAACAAAAATGCCCCTGGCCATAAGGAATTATGACCTATTTGAATAAAATAGAAAAGAAATATTCGGAGCAATTTAAATAAATGCAAAACAGCAATTTGTTTACTGTTTTGAATTTATTTGCACCCTTAAAACTAAGATACAAAACAGCAAAAACACATCTTGGCATCCTCCACAAAATACACTAATACATGGGCATTTTTAAAAGAGGGAAGGGAGAAGAGAATCTTGACATAGGAGAAATAGAGAGAAGGGGTGGAGATGGTTTTGAAACCCAAGCTTATACTACCACATGCACACCCCAATTAAACTATACATCACATGCACATCATCACAAGGCATCACAAGGTGCAACCACAAGATCACCACCACCACATGAAATGCTAAGATCATATGGCCACAACACACGACAAGGGCATGCAATGATATGCTATGCATGCATGCATGGGAAGGAAGGAACATACAAGGGACACCACATGAGGTCATGTCACAATTGCTATCATCAAAACACTAACAAGGTGGACCCACATGCAATAGGTTCCAAATATGGCAAGGTTTACATCCGGGGCACTACACCCGAACCCGTAGGGTCTACACACTTAAGGTTCGATGACTCTAGGGTTATAGGGAATTGTTATACGAGGTTACCGAAAGTTGTTCGGAGGCCCGGATGAGATCCCGGACGTCACGAGGAGCTACGGAATGGTCCGTAGGTAAAGATTGATATATAGGATGGATGGGTTTGGACGCCGGAAGTGTTTCGGGCGTCACCGGTAACGTACCGGGACCACCGGGACCACCGGATGTGGCCCCGGGGGTCCACCGAAGGGGGGCAACGACCCCAAGAGGCTAGATGGGCCAAGTGCGGGAGGGAACCAGCCCCTAGGTGGGCTGGTGCGCCTCCCACACCCAGCCCAATGCACAAGTGGTGGGGAGAGGGGGCAACCCTAGGCGCAGGTGACGGGCCTTAGGCCCACCAGGTGGTGCGCCACCCCCTCCCACCCTAGCCGCCGCCCCCCTTTCCCATCTGGTTGCTGCCGCACCACCTAGGGGGGAACCCTAGGGGTGGCGCACCCCCTTCCCCTCCTCCTATAAATAGATAGGGGTTTTGGCCCTTGGGAGACAGACTTCTCCCTCTCCATCGGCGCAGCCCTGCCCTTCTTTCTCCTCCTCTCCGCCGGTGCTTGGCGAAGCCCTGCCGGGAGACCTCGTCTCTCCATCGACACCACGTCGTCGTGCTGCTGGAGTTCTTCCCCAACCTCTCCCTCCTCCTTGCTGGATCAAGGTGCGGGAGATGTCACCGGGCTGCACGTGTGTTGAACGCGGAGGTGCCGTAGTTCAGCACTAGATCGGAATCACACCGTGATCTGAATCGCTGCGAGTACGACTCCATCAACTGCGTTTTAGTAACGCTTCCGCTTAGCGATCTTCAAAGGTTTGAAGTTGCTCGTACCCCTCTCTCGTTGCTGGTCTCTCCATAGGAAGATCTAAATATGGCATAGGAAAATTTTGAATTTATGCTATGTTTCCCAACAACAACACCATGATCTCCATCATCGTGCTTCCATTGAGGTTGTCGCGCCAACTATGCTTGTACTACTATTGCTACCTCTTAGCGATAATGTAAATCATCACCAAACGCAAAATAATTAAAGACAACCCTATGGCTCCTACCGGTTGTCGTAGCATCAACATGCAAGTCCATATTTAACTATTACAACATGATCATATCGTACATCAAATATATAACATCATGTACTTGGCCATATCATATCACATCATACCCTGCAAAAACAAGTTAGACGTCCTCTAACTTGTTGTTGCATGTTTTACGTGGCTGTTATGGGTTTCTAGCAAGAACGATTCTTACCTACGCAAAACCACAACGGTGATATACAAGTTGCTATTAAACCTTCTCCAAGGACCGCCTTTGTCAAATCTAATTCTACTAAAGTAGGAGAAACAGACACCCGCCAGCCATCTTTATGCAACAAGTTGCATGTCAGTCGATGGAACCGGTCTCTCGTAAGCGTACGAGTAAGGTTGGTCTGGGCCGCTTCATCCAACAATACTGTCGAATCAAGAAAAGACTAAGGAGGGCAGCAATCTGAATATCAACGCCCACAAACTCCTTTGTGTTCTACTCACATCATGTACTTGGCCATATCATATCACATCGTACCCTGCAAAAACAAGTTAGACGTCCTCTAATTTGTTGTTGCGTGTTTTACGTGGCTGCTATGGGCATCTAGCAAGAACAATTCTTACCTAAGCAAAACGACTACGGTGATATACATGTTGCTATTAAACCTTCTCCAAGGACCGCCTTTGTCAAATCTGATTCAACTAAAGTAGGAGAAACAGATACCCGTCAGTCGATGGAAGCGGTCTCTCGTAAGCGTACGAGTAAGGTTGGTCTGGGCCGCTTCATCCAACAATACCGTCGAATCAAGAAAAGACTAAGGAGGGCAGCAATCTGAATATCAACGCCCACAAACTCATTTGTGTTCTACTCGAGATGTCATCTACACATAGACCTAGCTCTGATACCACTCTTGGGGAACGTCGCATGGGAAACAAAAAATTTCCTACGCACATACAAGATCTATCCATGGTGATGACCATCTATGAAAGGAGAGATTGTATATACATACCATTGTAGATCGCTAAGCGGAAGCATTAATGAACATGGTTGATATAGTGGTACGTCTTCACGATCCAATAATGATTCGTCCCACGAACTACCGATCGAGCGCCGAACGGACGGCACTTCCGCGTTCAGCACACGTACAGCTCGATGACGTCTCCACCTCCTTGATCCAGTGAGCGAGGGAGTAGTAGTAGATGAGTTCTCTGGCAACACGTGGCGTGGTGGCGATGGAGGTGGTGCTATCCCGACAGGGCTATGCCTAGCGCTACCGAAACCGCGAATGGAGGAGAAAATGATCTAGGGAGAGAGAGGGGTGCCAAGGGCTTTGTGTGTGCTCTTGGGGCTCTCCCTCCTCTCTATATATAGGTGGAGGGGCGTGCGGAACAGCCCCTCCAAGTGCTAGGGCGTAGCCAAGGGGGGAGGAGGTGGAATCCTAGTCCCCTTCCTTCCCTTCCATACAAAGGTGGACTTTCCACCTTTCCCAACTGCATAGGCCTTGAGGGACTTGTGCGCTTGGCCCAATAAGGCCATGATGTCTCCCCTCAGCCCATGCAAACCCTTGGGATGTGGTGGAATCCTTGGTGGACTTCTGGACTCCTCTGGAAGTTTCCAGAACCTTCTAGAAGATTCCCGATACAATACCGGAAAAACCCGAAACTTTTCCGGTAGCCAAAATATGACTTCCCATATATAAATCTTTACCTCCGGACCATTCCGAAGCTCCTTGTGATGTTCGTGATATCATCCAGCACTCCGAACAACTTTCGGCTACTACCACACATAAATCATTAATACCAAATCGTCACCAAACCTTAAGTGTGCAGATCGTGCGGGTTCGAGAACTATGCAGACATGACCGAGACACTCTCCGGCCAATAACCAATAGAGGGACCTGGATGTCCATATTGGCTCCTACATATTCTTCAAAGATCTTTATCGATCGAACCACGATGTCAAGGATTCAATCAATCATGTATACTATTCCCTTTGTCTATCGGTATGTTACTTGCCCGAGATTCGATCGTCGATATCTTTATACCTAGTTCAATCTCTTTACCGTCAAGTCTCTTTACTCGTTCTGTAATACAAGATCTCAAGACTAACTCCTTAGTAACATTGCTTGCAAGCTTCTTGTGATGTTGTATTACCGAGTGGTCCCTAGAGATACCTCTCTGTCATACGGATTGACAAATCCCAATCTCGATTCACGCCAACCCAACAGACACCCTCGGAGATACCTGTAGAGCACCTTTATAGTCACCCAGTTACGTTGTGACGTTTGATACACACAAGGCATTCCTCCCATGTCCGGGAGTTGCATGATCTCATGGTCATAGGAACAGATTCTTGACATGCAGAAAACAATAGCAATAAACTGAGACGATCACATGCTAAGTTCATAGTTTGGGTATTGTCCATCACATCATTTTTCTAATGATGTGATCCTGTTATCAAACGACATCTCATGTCTATGGTCACGAAACGTTGACCATCTTTGATCAACGAGCTAGTCCTTCAGAGGCTCACTAGGGACTGTGTGTTGTCTATATATCCACACATGTATTTGAGTTTCCAATCAATACAATTCTAGCATGGATAATAAACGATTGTCATGAACAAGGCAATATAATAATAACCAATTTATTATTGCATGTAGGGCATATTTCAACAGCCCCCCTACGGTGGTTCTTCGCTCCAATAATTTTTTATATCCATAAAAAATCTTTAAAAAGTTTCGTCCAATTTCGAGAACTTTTATTTTCTGCATAAAAACAACACTATGGTAATTTTGCTGAAAACAACGTCCGACCATCTTAGTTCCATTAAGTTATCAAAAAGTGGATCAAAGCCATACAAAAATATTGTAAACATGGATAAATATGTCATGAATATTTCATAAATTATAGATACGTTGAAGACGTATCACCTCACGGTCCAGGAACGGTTACGGAAGAGAATTTGTGTGTCAACTATGGAGATGTCCTTACGGATATAACCACTTTTCTCTATAAACTTGAAGAGCAACGGTTCGTAGGCTCATTTGCGCCCGTGCCTAAGAAAAGTTTAAGACAAATATAAGAAAATTTCAAAAAGTTCTAACTTTCTTTTGCAATGTATATAATTTTGTGTGTGAGGTACGCTTGAAATTTCAGATCATATGGACGGCAAAAAGACAAATTTTGGGTATGTAAAAAAGGTTTTTTGTTCATGTACTGTTCTCACCAAATTTGTCTTTTTTTCTGAGACCTACTCATATGTCCAAATAACCTGAGATTTGGAGCGCACCTCATGCACAAAATTGTCTACCATGCGATTTATTTTGGAGTTTTATTTATTTTGTACTTTTTATGATTGTTTTCTTAACCGGAAACAGATGACTCCAACATCAGAAATGAATATTCGATAAACTTGATCAAAATTTATAAAAAAAATTCTGTACACACTACATACGAAACGGCTAGAGTGTATGCTAGAAATGCTCAGTAGCCATAGTGATCGCAGCAAATCGCATGCCATGAGCCCATGACTACCAATAAATAACAGACTGATTTGCCTCATTTGTCAATGGAAATTGACTCTGGTACCGCTTAAAGAAAAATGTTGACTTTGGTAGGCGGTTGGCCGCTCAACCACTGGAAGCCTGAAGCTGGAAGATGATGATGTAGTGCCTGTGATCTGCCAGCCGCTGCAGAGTCTGTAGCAAGTAGTCAGAATACAGAAGTTGCAGCTTGGTGGGTTTGCAACTTGTTAGCGATCAAAGAATGGGCACCGCTGCACAAAGATCGCTCGGTTTGACCGAAAAAAGATCGGCAGCAGATCTTGTAGCTAGCACGCTGCACGTGCTGAAACCACTTGACAAGTGACAGAGTCTAGAAGTTGACTATTTTGAAACCACGACCCACGAGGTTCAGTGCATACAAACATCCCTACGTATTACTCCCTCCGTTTCTAAATATAAGTCTTTCTAGAGATTTTAATAGTAGACTATATACGGATGTATATAGACATATTTTAGAGTGTAGATTCAATCATTTTGCTCCGTATGTAGACCTCTAGTGAAATCGCTTAAAAGACTTATATTTAAAAACGGAGGGAGTAGTAGTTTTGAAGTCTAACTTTATAAAATTTGATCAAGTATATAGAAAAAGTTATCAATGTTTAAAGTACCAAATAAATATCATAGATTCATCATAAAATATATTTTTATTTAATTAGTAATACAAATGTTAATATTTTCTTGTAAACTTTGTAAAATCTTGACACGCAGCATGCACTATGTTTTGACATGGAGGAAGTACTTGTAATATGCAATAGAGTGTACAATTTTGGTCGAGTCCTTCACACTTTCAAGAGATTTTTTGTTCTTTCCTTTTCTGCGAAAAGACTTTCAAGAGAAAATAAAGGGCGATGTTCATGATTGAAGGGAGCAGAACGTGTCGGTCACTCGGTCTGTACTTTCATGGCCTATGACTAAAATATGATACGTTTGGAAGATCTGGACAAAGACAACCTTCCGACAAGCAAATACATTAACAACCCAACCTAATATCACTACAAGTCAAGAGAATAAATGCTTAGAATCTGGGCACACTTGCTTTGACTTCTGAGTTGTGAACTTCTGAACTGCTCTCCCAACCCCATGGCGTAAGGTGCATTGACGGATAATACCGACACGGTAATACTAAAATGATTTACAGTATTTTTTAAGAATCATCCTCTATGAAAAGTGAACCATAACTTGTTATTATCGTAGCTTATGTACTCCTAAGGCGCTGCTCTTTTGAAGAATCATCCTTTTAAGTACTAAAATTATATTAAGTCGACGACACTTATTTCGGATGATGGTATCTTCAGTGGCGCTCAATGACAGTACAAAAAACTAGACATTTTCATATGTACTGTCTGACTGTGAGTTCGTTTTTCGTGTGTCAATCTTTCAGTTCCTGCCTTTCGGTTTGCGGCTAAAGCGAACTATGGGAGGCACAAAGTACAAAAGTCTGAGTTGCAGACATCAACAAAAAGGACAGGGATTCTGACTTGTGAGTGGTGCACAATCCAAAAGAATACGACGCCTGTCAAATCAAGGAGCCTTCTTCAAATTTGCTACTGTGAAAGGCATTGGGGAAGAGAAAGCAAGTCAACTGAACCCTTGCATCGTGCACGGTTGGTGTGAATATGATCTAGAGCATAATTGTCTGTTTGGCTTAAGATGGTCACAATCAGGGATGCAAGTGGGATATATACTTGTATGCGTGAAAGAGGATGAGAATGGGAGTATGAAGTTATAGTGCAAAATAAGTGTTTTTTTAATACAGGACAGATGCAAAAACGTACATACACTCATTTCTATAAAAACACACAGGCATCCCCTATCCTTAGGAGCACGCCTCATAGTCCATGAAAACGTCTCCTTTCATTGAATGCGCATTGTCGGAAAATCAGAAATAAATTCACGAATAATGCGAGCACCAGGAATTGAACCCTCGTGGGCTGGGATATCACTGTTCCTCTAACCATTCAATCACAAATTGGTTCACGTGCAAAATAGGTGTTTGTGAAGTGAGATATATAGTTGTTTATGAACTCCAAAATACGAAATACATTAAAAGAAATGAAAAGGAAACAGAAAACCCTTTGCAAAAAAAAAATCAATATGCCATGACATGTAGAAAGAATTTTCTATTGTCCACACGGAGAGAGAGATCATAAAACTGCCAGCAAGTGTTTTGCTGCTGATTTGGGATTGCTCGAGCCTCTCCTTCCTTCTCAGATGGAAGTGTTCCATTCTGAGATGCGAGCTTTGACCTTGTCTTGTTTGGAGGAGGTGGTCCAGCCTCTTCGCGACATGATGAGTGCTTTTTAAGGATGGACGACTTTGCTTGGATTTTTGGAGCGGTTGGAGATTGTTGCTGGTCAGTTGGGCCACTTGCGAGAGTTCCCTCTTGCGTCAGCTCCTATAGAGTACCTGTTCTTGGCTTCGTGGATGGGGTGGGTGTGGAGCTCTTTGGTAGCTTCTCGCCTCGTGCGGGGTCCAGTTCGATGCCTCCTGTGTTGCTGGATTTCAAGGACGAGGCCTCCGCCGAGGTTGTGTCTCCGGTGCTGAAGATCATGCGTGAGCTGCAAGTTATTTGTGGGGAACCTGTTTCGTCTCAGTCGATGGAGCAACTCATGTTGGGCTCTCTCCAGGCTTTAGAGGTGGCTTTGATGCCCTTACCACCCCCCCCCCCCGAGGAGCCTTGTCGGGCATCTGACTGCCTGCATCTCGGTGTCGTAGAGCATGGAGTTTTAGATGTTGATGCCCCTCCCTCGCTTGTGGCCTCAGTGACGTAACCATTGAGCGAGGTCTGATGTAGCCTACTCCTGTTCCAGTTGATCCCTTCGCGAAGGAGCTGTGTGACTTACTTGCCCGCGTGGAGGTTGCTAGACCTAGTTTGGGCAGGTCAATTGCTTGCCTCGTGACAGGGACGAAAATAAGGGTCAAATGCGAGAAGGTGGGAAAATGCAAAAAGAGTGGCGCAATATGGACGATGTATGCGGCTGCTTGATCTTCGGTCTCTCGGCCTGTCCTCTTGGATTGGGTTGTCGTTGTAGTTTGGGGGTACCCGATGTCTTGTGTCGGGATCACTTTGCGTGATGATCGTGTTGGTGAGTTGCTCGTATGTAGTCAGTTTGTATCGGTTTTCGCCCGGTTTTCCGTGAATTAACTCGGCAATTCTCTTCTTCTTAATTAATCGATGAGGCAAATCTTTTGCCTCCGCTTCGAAAAAATGTGTTCATAAGGATCGGATAAAAAATGCCTTAAAATGAAACTTGCAATGACTTCAAATACAAACAACCAACTTGTTGGATGTATGTTTGAACATAAGTTTGCCATACATCAAAACTTAGAATTATGAAGCTTGAGAAATTAAATCTGCCATACCTTCAAAACAAACAAGAAAAGTTAACGATTATTTTTGAACCTAAGTTGACATGCTTTCATAAGATGATGGCAAAAAAAAGTTATGAAATGGTCTGGTGAAAAGAAAATTGCCATGGGTTGCTCAATTGTTTTTGCTATGCTATGGAAAATGAATTTACATGGTTTGTTCAACGAATGTGTGCAAAAAAGGAATTTACCATGGTTTGTTTGACAAATTTGCCATGTTCCAAAAAGTAATTGACCATGCTCAAATATTTATTGACCATGGTGCAACCAATAAATTTATCATGCTAGAATACTTGCCATGGTTCAAATATAAATTTGCGATGGTCCAAATATAAAATTTGCCAAGGTCCGAAAATAAATTTGTCTAAAAACAATATACCATGGATTGTAAAGTAAATGACCTATGATAAAAACATTGCCATGGCCCATAAACTTAACTAGTAGGGTTGTGTGCGCTTTGCTGCCCCGCTGAATTTGTTGGGATTCTTAAATTTCTTTACTCGCTCCATTTCAAAATATATGATGTATTTTTTTTTAAAAAGTCAAACCTCTTTAACTTTGACCAAATCAATAGAGAAATATATCAAAATTCATAATATCAAATTAGTCTTATTAGATTCATCATGAAATGAATTTTCATATTTTTTTTGTTTGATATTTTTGGCTATGAACTTGGTCAAAATTAAATAAATTTAACTTTCCAAAAAACTAATAACCTTTATATTTTGAAACTGATGAAGTATTTAGTTTGGTCGGTGGGGGAGACGATGGAGTGTGTTTTACATTTATTTATAATGCGTTTATTTGGTGGGTCTTTCACGGTGTGATTCTATGTTATCCGCTAATCAGCCCATATTTATGTGGGGATATTTTTCTGCATTTGTTGCATGTACTATATTCGTGCTATAGTATCACATGATGACGCTTTTTTATGGGTTATAGGAGTCTGCGAGGTGTTGATATGTTTGTATAGGCCAGTTGGTACGATCAAAATCATATACCAAATCCAAAATTGAATAACTGAATCGGATGAAAAAGCTTTAAAATCACGGAGCATAGAGAATTCAAATAATTAAATAGGGAGCTCCTTGAGAAATTGTTGACCCTGTCAAAATCGGGTGACCAAAGTCTAAATTAAAGCCTCAATTAATTGTGAATATTTAAAAATTAGAAAGCATAGTGTATTGTATAAAAGAAATTAAATGAAAGGGTTTGATAAATTGTTGATCCGATCAAAATCGAATGATCAAATTCCAATTGGAGATCTCAATTGATTGTGAGGCCTTCAATCCTAGAAAGATTAGTGATATAGTATATTAGCATGGTCCAAAGAAAATAAATTTGTCACGGTCCAAAAGCTCATGGCAAAATACCTTTGTTCGTCATGGCAAATGGTTATAAAAAGTTGCATGTATCGGCACAACTATACATATCACGGCTAATGTACTTCATATAATCAATGCAAAATGTTGTATTGTATAGGTTAGATAAAAAAACATGGTATTTGATAAAAAGAAATTTGCCATGGTCCATAAAGTAAGTTTGTCATGGTCCATCAAGATTTGTTTTAGCAATTTGCAATGTGTATGAAGTGATTCTTGTTAGAAAGATGCAAAAAAATATGCCATGTGAGAAAGTACGGAAGAATTTTACATATTGGAAAAAATATAAAAGAATTTTGTTTCTTTCGAAAAATATGGCAAACTTAGAAAGAACAAAAAAGGAAGGAACTACCGAATGGAGCACAATGCTCATACGGCAAGATTGGTCGGCGATCATATCTCTCATATATGTTCCTCCCAATGGTTCGTTATTTGCGTAAATCCATTTCCATAATAGCCGGATATGCCTATGGTATTCTAATGAATAATGCTACACCTACATTATTTTAACTAGATGATGCCCCGCGCGTTGCTGCGGGAAACATGATAACCATATGTATAAATAGGTGTTGAAAAAAAAACTATTGCTAAAAAATATTAGGATTCCTCTCATTTTATATTTTAAGAACAATAACTCATATGAAGTATAACACGATCTACATATATTTGCTCTAAAGTAGATACCGCTTATGCCCATAACAAAAAACAGTGAAACAATGTGTACATTAATCCACCCACATTACAACTTATGACCACATGCATGACTTGATGATGTGGCATGGTTACATAAGGAAAAATAAATACTTATAACTAAATACATGACTTAATGATGTGGCATGGTTGCATGAGAAGAAAAAAATAGATGATGGGTTGCAACTATTTAAGAATAGAAGATTACAAGGTCAATGTAAAGAGCAACGTGGAGGGCATTGATTGGAGATAGAGGGGGGCAAGGGCCCATGCATCCTCGTTAAATTAGGGAGGGAGAGGGTTAACTAGGAAGTCTACGCACATGCTTCCTAACTGCATGTGGTTGTACGATTTTCGTATCTTACATTCTTAAAAAGTTAGTCTCATTTCTTGCAATATTTAAAGTGTCCATCTCAAGGTTTCACTAAGTAATGCATTTAAATATTCTCTCTCACTAAGTCATGCAAAATCTGTCCCATAAACGATTCGTGCATTTAAGTTATAAATTACAAATGTTTTGCATTAGTCTACTTACAAAATATAATTGTTTTTGCATTAGTCTATGCATGTAACGTTGTCACATCATATACTCGTACTATATCCTATGTCAATACAATAAAAAGCAAGAGGTAGGATATTATTTCTTTGAGAGAGTCCGAATCTAGGTAAAATCTTGTGTCCATGTTACTATCGCTTCAAATCACATAGCTTAGAACCCTACCTCGAGATATGCCGGATTTAGCACCGACAACGGGCAACACCATGAAGCAACCTCGATCGAGCTATCTGGCGCGCCTTCTCCCTTAGTGTCAGGCAACTCAACACGGCCAAGCATGCACACGTCCAACATCTCTTACTGTTTCTCTACCATTCATCATCAATATAATTTCGATCCTCTACACAAGCAGGCCACTGCGTTGCGTCACCGCCGCTAGGATACCTAGTTGGCCTCCACCTGCACGCTCCACCTACTCCTCACAGCATATGTTGATTCAACCGCAACACATCCAGTTGTTGTAAAGGGGAGAAACAACGTTCGAAATATAGCTTTTAAGTTTTAAATCTCATGCTTCTTTATACTGTTTCTAGCATAAACTGCTACGATGTCTATTTTACGATCTAGATGCTATACATACATATACATATAGCACTATGTAAGTTCAGCGGAATCACATACCCGAGATAGGTTAGCATTGGGAGTTCATTCAAGGTGCAAACATGTAATTTGTATTGCATTATTAGTTGCTACTTTTTTTATTAGCAACACATCGGCATTGTCTTCTTTCCACTAAGATGATCAAAGGTAAGATCCTCTACAAATTTGGTTGGAGAACTAGTCATACTAAGTAAGTTGATTTGAGAATTACACATTAAATCCAAGCCATCTTCTGCTACAAAGCATTTATTATTTTTATTTTATTACTCCTTTTTTCTTAACATGTGTCCCTCTCTTTCAAATTGTTTATTACACTACAATCCTCTAGTTCTAATAGTATGATAACTCCCGCTTGCCTCCAATTTACTACTCCCTCCGTCCCAAAATAACTGTCCCAAGCTTAGTATAAATTTATACTAGAGCTAGTACAAAGTTGAGACACTTATTTTGGGACGGAGGGAGTATATAATAATGAAAATCACATGGTACTAATGAGAGCAAACAAAGAGTCATCATAGTGCCAGCTTCATATTTACCCCGCAATTAGAACCCACGTGTCATGGGGTCATAGGATCTTCCCTAAAGATCGAAGGTCCACAAGAAAACAAGTTGTAAAGTTTGAACATCTTGAAATGTACATGTAGTGAAAGAAAATGGATGCCATCGAGCTCCTAAATAAGAGCATCATTAGGCGCGTCGGCGATGGGCAGAACATCTGCATCAGGTGTGATTATTGGGTGCCTATGGAGCCATCGCGCCAACCCATCACACAAAAAGGTACATGCCGACTGAGGAGGGTGGCACAGCTCTCGGACGGAGAGGGAACTTGGTGCACCGACCTCTACGATGTTGCTTCCTAGGGAGAACGTCGACACGATCACCAACATTCGTACGTCCCCCTTATCAACAACGACATCATCGCTTGTGTGCCGAAGAAGAACGTTATCTTCACCCTTCTCTCCGCCTACCATCTTGACATGGACGAGCGTGAACGTCCATTGGCTAGTGCCATGAGCAGGGCACCAGATGGTCATCGCGCCATCTGGGAGATCATATGACGGTGTCGTGTTCCCCCTAAGAAATGTGTGTTTGCATGGATAGTTGTGTCCCACTCGCTTGCTACTTGGGCCAAACAAATTTGCACGCCACCTCGAGCTTACTGACATATGTCCCCTCTGTGGCATGGAATGAGAGGACGAATTCCATGCGCTTTGCAGGTGTCCACTTGCTAGAGAGCTATGGTATGTCATGACGTTGGATTGGCCAATTCTGAAGGTGGAGTTAGTATGTAACTCTGGCCCAGAATGGCTATTCACATAGCTGGAACCCCTGGATGAGACGACACGACTGGTTGTGCTCATGACCCTTTGAAGAAGTTGGTATGTGTGCAACGAGATTACACATGAGAAGGCGCCTCCCCTAGCTAAAGCTTCCCACTGTTTCCTGCATGGGTATATTAATTCGGTGTTGTGCATTCAACAATACCCTAATAGTGATCTAGATCGAGAAATGGAACATGGTGCCGAGTGCTTCATCACCGGACACAAATGCGAGCTTAGTCCCCAAGTTGGTGCCGCGCTGGACACCAGCTCGACCAGGTTGGACTAAGCTCAATATGGATGGAAGCTACATCACATCTACGGGCGTGTCCATGGGAGGTATGACCCTCCGAGATGATAGAGGTGTGATCATTTATAGTGCATGCACGAAGCTCCGTAGATGTGATAGTGGCTTGGAGGCGGAACTAGCAGCTTGTAGAGAAGGGTTGGACTTGGCCCTGCACTCGATGTACTTACCCATTATGGTTGAGCTAGCTAACACTGGATGTACTTACCCATTATGGTTGAGCTAGCTAGCGTGGAAGCGTTGCTGATGCTCACAACACACTTGACGGATCGATGACAACATCTTTTGAGGAATGGGCCAGATCCAGCCATTTCTCAAGAACACTAGCTAACGGTCCTGATACTACCACTTGGACGTGTAACATACATGCTGATGTTCACGATTTTGATAGTCATACTGATGATTTGAAGGAGAATTATTTTATTGGCTAATTCGAATTTGTCTGCACAATTCGTAAAATTCTTTCTTATTGTTGAAGTCCAAAATTCAAGGCTCTTGGCTCTTTTCACGCCTTCTCACAAACAAATTAAAGAATATATTTTTATTTTTGAAGTTTGGATAAACCATTGCTTCCTTTGGTGTCTACAATACATATGACTCATATAGTACTAATTTTAATTTTTACTAGATCGAAATAAATTATGTCGAAAAGAAAAAATTATAGATCCAATGTCACATTCCGTGCCTTTTCTATAGTAACCATCCCAACCATGATTTTTTATTCCATTCCGTTAAGTTATTTCCATACGAAATAACAAATTCATTCTAATAATACTAAAAAAATAGATGGTTCCATCTTTTGTATGGTTCCCTTTTAAATGGTGATGCCCTCTCTATACACTGGAGCCTTTCTTTTATCCTGGGGGGTTTAGTTACCATTGCTTAGCTTTAAACCTGCCTGTCATATTAAATGTGAATAACTCGTCATCCTTTCTTTAAAACAAGAGGTTCTTCTGATTATGTGCGTTATTTTCATTTTTCCTCTTAAAAGATAGACTTTGAGATAGGAGTCTTGGAATAATGCTAAATTCAAAGGTTTATTTCTATAGTATAAGAAAAACAAATTGAATCAAATGCATGGATTTACCACGGCGAAAAAAATAGGAATTTTCTCTCTTCGAGACCATTGAAAAAGAATTCTTTCCCAACAGACGGATACTTTTTTTTCCTGTAAATACCACATATTTGATTTCATCCATAAATCGACCCTCCCTCCTATGCTATGAGTTTCAGTACCAATAGGAATTCGAGCACACCCATTGAGGAGGTCAGTAGATTAGCAGCAGCGATGCTAAGAAGATTTTTTTACTCACTATAATCGCTCGCAGAATAACGCCAGTCACGAGATGGCCGCGTATGACCGTAGTTCCCCTTGCACTACAATGTGGTTCCATTCGGAAATGGAATTTGTTTCAAACTTGGTTATGACGAAGAAATCTCCTTGAGTAATGAGAATCGAATCCACTTTCCCTCTCAAAAAAAGAAAAGAAAATGGAGACCGGCCTGGCTTCATGACTGAGCAAGTAGATCAACCTTCTGTGCTCGCCGATTACTGCATTCAGCATCACGAGTGATAGTACCAGATCTGTTCAGAAACCAACGGAGGCCAGTTGTGCACTTTCTGAAGTTGCATCCGGAGAAGATATTGCTGCCGGGCTCGCATGGGTTGATCCAACTCACACTTTCCAACAGCAATTATATATTCCGCAAGTCGGCAATACACAATTGCATCTACTAAAAGGTAAGACACGGGCAACTATCCACCGAGTGTGCTCATCTGATCGTTGACCAAACCTCCCTATCCCTTTTATGGCCTCACTTTCGCAACCACGACATTGCTGGTCATGGACATTGCACTAACAGATAAATATTCCCGGCGCTTGTCTTCTCCTGCTCCAGCCCAATCTCAAATTCTCATTGGCTTCTTCTTCTATGCTTCCATACAGCTCTGCTCTGTGCTCTTCACTCTGTCTACTTCCATTTCCAAGAATCCATACTCGGATCCTGAGTCTCTGAGCAGAAGTACCACTGGAGGGAGCTCACTAGCTAGCTAGCCGGACGACGGCGATGGCAGGCGAGCTTACTGTGATGATATGCATGGCGGCTGCGGCGCTGCTGATTTCTTTGACCGGCGGCGCGGGCGTGGCGGCGGCCTCAGCCAAGGAGCTACGGCGAGGCTTCTCGGCCACCCACGACACGTCCTACTCGCACTTCCAGCCGGTGCTCACCGACCCCACCGGCGCCTTCGCCTTCGGCTTCCTCCGCGTCAACTCCACCACGCTCGACCTCGCCGTCCTCCACCTCCCTTCCGCTTTCCCCCTCTGGCGAGCCATGCCGGACCGCCCCGCGCCGTGGTCCGCGGCCGCGTCCCTCTCCTTCAACGGCAACCTGGTGCTCACTGACGCCGCCACCAACCAAGTGCTCTGGTCCACCGCCGCGGCGGCCGGCGACCGCGCCGTTCTCCTCAACACGTCCAACCTTCAGATTCGGAGCAGCAGCTCGCCCGTTGCCGTGTGGCAGAGCTTCGACCACCCTTCGGACACCATCGTCCAGGGCCAGAACCTCACCTCGTCGGCGGCGCTTCACTCCATCGACCAGCGGTTCGCCATGCGGCTCGGGAGCAACTACTTCGCGCTCTACGTCGAGCCGCCACCGCTGTCTTCGGGCAGCGTCGCCGCCGCCATGTACTCCAGGCACACGGCTCTGGAGGCCAAGGCCCAGATAGTGGCCGGCGGAGGGCCGATATACGTGCGCGTGGAGGCTGACGGCTACCTCGGCATGTACCAGAAGGAGGGCGCCCCCGCCGACGTCATGTCCTTCGACACCTTCAACCACGGCGTCCGCGCCCTCCGCCGCATGACTCTCGAGCCCGACGGCAACCTCCGCGCCTACTACTGGGACGGGTCCCGGTGGGTGCTGGACTACACCACCATCACCGACTCGTGCGAGCTGCCCACCACCTGCGGCGCCTACAGCGTGTGCGTCCAGCCCAGCGGCCGGTGCGCGTGCCTGGCCAACGCCACCGACGGTCCGGGCTGCGCCGCCCCGTCCGTCGGGAGCGGCCTGTGCGGCACCACGGGCGGCGAGGTTGGCGGGCTGTACTCGGAGGTGCGGAGACACGGCGTGGAGCCGGCGAACAAGGAGCTGCTGGGATTCGAGCACGCGCCGTCCGCGGGGGACTGCGAGGCGCTGTGCGCGCGCAACTGCAGCTGCTGGGGCGCGGTGTACAGCAACGGGACGGGCTACTGCTACCTGATGGACTACCCGGCGCAGCTGATGGTGGCCGCCGACAAGAGGAAGGTGGGCTACTTCAAGGTGAGGAGCATGGAAGAGGCTGCTGCGCGCGGCGGGAGGGCGGGCGGTGTCAAGGCGGCGCTGCTCGCGGTCGGTGTCGCGGTGGTGGCTGCCGCCGCTGCGTTCGGGGCGTACAGGGTGTGGGACAGGAGGCGCCGTGCGGCAGCGGAGACGCGGCAGCAGCTGGGCGCCGACGGCGACGGGCTCTCGCCGGGTCCTTACAAGAATCTTGGATCCTTCAGCTCTGTCGAGCTCTCCAGCAGCTTCAACTCCTCCCGGAGGTAGCCAGCCAAGTGAAAGATCTGCGACGCCTGAGGATGGCGAGTGAGATTCAGTAACCAGGTCGGTTTCTCGAGATCGGCACGAGGGGAAAGGTACACGGCAGCACGGGTGCGGGAAGTAGGCGCCACGGCGCCCGCTGATCGGTGAAGAAAGCTAATCCGACACGATCGGTGGTGTTTGGGCGAGAAAAGAAAGGGAAACGTTTTCCGACGGACGAGGACTGTCGCCCCTAGCTCGCTAGCCTATGTACACGGAAGCGAGCTGCGTTGAGTGGGTCTTCCGACGATGTGTTTTTAATTGGAGGAGATGTTTCTGTTTACAACGAAGGTGTTACTAGAGATTTTGTTAATTTTAAGATGATGTGTCGGTTTAATTTTTTAAAGATGCTCATAAAAATAGGATGTGGGTGCGTTTATAGAGTTGAGTGTACGTTCGTGTATGTGAGCGACTTTGATAGTACTCTCTTTAAAAAATGTTGCGTGCATCGATTATGTTTATATTTTTTGCTTCGTTGTACAAACTAGTGTCGTGAATTTTTGCTATAATTGATGTCATGCCATTCTACAATCAGTCTTTTCAAATTGCTGCATAAGCTAGGATTGATTTGGGTTGAGGACGGACGACGACTGTTATGTGTTCTGCTGTATTAGTTTTTTTCTGGAATCAGCAACATTTTACTACAACCGTGTTGTTTTTTGTTGTAATCATGCTAGCTTTTGCTATAACCGGCATAACAATTTGCTGGAACCGACGTCTCGTTCTGTTACAAGACCTAGCCGGCGTCGATTTTTTGCTACAACCATGCTAGCATTTGTTACAATTGGTATTTTGTTTTGCTACAACCCACCATCGACGTCGACAGTTCGAGGATGACGACGCTGCTCCGACCAGCACTTTCCTACTATAAGCACCGTCTGTGATGCTACAATATG
Source organism: Hordeum vulgare subsp. vulgare (assembly GCF_904849725.1). Classification (NCBI taxonomy): domain Eukaryota; kingdom Viridiplantae; phylum Streptophyta; class Magnoliopsida; order Poales; family Poaceae; genus Hordeum; species Hordeum vulgare. Next base: position 561,900,959 of record NC_058524.1, on the reverse strand, counting down.
TATCTCATTTTGCTACAACCACGCCGGGTTTTGGTTACAATGCATTGTCGATGTTGATTTTTTTTGCCGCAACGGCGTCCTTTTTTGCTACGATCCATATTTTGTTTTGTTATCATGCATCATTAGTGTCATTATTTTGCTACAACTACGTTAATATTTTGCTACAACTATGTTTTTACTGCATCTGTAACCGAATTTTGCTATAACCGCGGCTTGGTTTTGCTACCATCGACGATTTTTTGCTACATGATTCATTCTGATGGTCTAATATGGTTTTATTTGGAGGCTCGTGGGTGACCGGCCGAAAATTTCGACCGGCGCGCCGGCGCCTAGCACTCTCAAAAAAATGCCAAGTGCTAAGCGGACAAAGAGTTACATGTAATTATACACAGATCAAGATTTATTTTTTTCTAACTAATCATTTTCCCTAATTTTTAAGGGCAATATAATGTTAAACGTATAAAAAGTTACATAAATTTTTCTAACTAATCTCTTCATAAAAAATGCTAAACATACATGCTTCTTACACATGTTTTAAAGCATCTCTAGCAAACCCCGTAAAAGGGCCGAAGCCGCAAAATAACCGTCAAATTAAAGGTCGGGCGGAAAACCCTGTCAAACCAGACCTCGTAACCGTGTTCAAACCGTAATTTTTTTGCGGGGCACGACAAAATGCCCACCCCAACCCATGAAAATGCAAGTTCTCTCCCCCCTACCCGTCGGTGCCCTGTATATATCTAGAAGCGGTTGGTTGGTAGGACATTTCACCCATGCTTTCCCCCACCCACCGTCGTCGGCCGTCGCCTTCAATTCCGGCCACACCAGCCGCCGGGATCGCGCTGGTGGGCCGCCGCAAGCCCTAGATCGACCTCCCCCATGTCCTCGTGGCACGACTCACCGAAAAGCTACAGATCGACGGTTGTTTTGTCGCGACCGCCAGATTTGGCTTTTCCGGCCACCAGCGGCTGCGCCACAGCCATGGATTAGTCGGGGGCACCCCGCACTGCCCCGGCAAAGCTCCAGCACCGCATGCAGGTACTGGTTCATCTTCTAGTCGCTGGCGTCGGTTTGCTCGCAAGGACTCTTCCGGCCGTCGCCCCGGCTCGGTGGCCGCGCAGCGGCTCGTCGGCTTGCAGAATATCCTTTTATACGGGTCCGTTTTGCAGGGTGTGCTCGACCGCCGCCCACGCCGGCCCGCAAAAGCGTTTTTCCGCAACCTCCAAACGACTTTTGCGGGACGGCTTTATATGGGGTCTGCTAGAGATACTCTTACATGTCGTTTCTTAATAACCTCTCGAGCCCTCCTGATTTTCATCGGGGTGGGGCCTCTCCCTCCCCCCTTAATCCAATCACAACGTGGCCAATCAATATCATCCTGTAAAACATCTGTAACCTTTCGTTGATGTAGCTTTAACCTTCATCCTGATTCTCAAGGAGGTGAGCCCCTCAACCCCTTAATCTCTAATCAAAATTCACTAGTCTGTAAATCTTCCGTAACTTTCTGTTGCTCTAGCATTACTCCTCACGAGATGGCCCCCTTCTTCTCCTTAATCTTCAATCAAAATCCACCTGGCTGTAAAAACACTATAAATCGAAAACCGAGGCTCATGAGCTTAAGATTCGAACACGCATGTATGTTACTCACATCATAGATATGAGAAATACGAAATTTTGTTACTCAGAGCATCTATAACCGCCCAAATCCGTCTCAAACGTCCGGATGGATGGATCGTAAAAAAGAACGATTCTTAGGGCCTTGTCAAACGGGTCTGAAACTTCGGGTTGATCGGCACCCTTCGTATTCAGCACAAATCTAGGACGGATATAGGGCACCCATGCGCGTTTGCAATGTCGAATCTGATTGTCCTACTCTACCAGAAATTGCATCAAATTCATCAAACCCTTACTCTTTCTCTTGCCTTCCTTATACATTTCCCATGTTTGAGTTGTCGCTGTCTGTCACCCTTATTCCACATCCTCATCGCCGGTCCCGATTCGTCGCCCTAGATGTCGTCCAACCCGTTCACAGCCGCCGCGGCAGATATTGTGTCCGCCTTGTTTATCTGCATCCCGTCCTCGGCTTTGGGGTAATGAAATATACCTTAATGTTTATGGGGGCTATCCTTACAAAGATATAAAACTACACAAGAGTCATTGGCGAATTGGCATCATCTTTCTCTTGCATTCGCCAACGCCATGCCTTGACGTTGGAAGTGGACATCCAAAACATCATATCTATTATCGCCATGCCTTGACGTTGGAAGTGGACATCCATGACAACATTATCGACGCAACACTCAAGAAGTTGTCAATTTGCCACCAGCGTGGCGATGAGTATCTCTTCTTGAAGTGTAGTGTTACGATGGAGAAATGGAGACACTAGCGTGGCGATGAGTATCCCTTGAAGTAGTGTTGCAGAAGAAGTCTATTTAGTCATGTGCGCTAAATTCACATCTTGTAATGAGTTTGTCATATGCTACCTTCATCCCAAAATAAATGACTCAAAAAGACTCAACTTTATATTAAAGTTAGTATAAAGTTGAATCATTTTTGAGTCACTTATTTTGAAACGGAAAGTGTAATTGTTTAAGTCGTGTATTCTACTTCGTAAGTTCACGAATAGGTATACGTTTGACATTTAAAATTTATCAATAAAAATATAGTTTTGTCTCTCAAAATCATTTTAAAATAAAAATAATACACTTTTATTATACGTAACCAAGACCAATAACATTTCTCTCCTCACTTTCTAGTACGTGAGCACCAGGCACAAAGTATTTTCATCATATAAAATGCCTTCTGAGCAAGCGTAAATTATATATACTGTACCATTAATATACGGAGTAATATCATTGACTTCGTTGTCTGGAAATGGGATGCATCCAAAATCGATTAAGTAAGCAGCGATAAATTGATCGATCGCACTTCCGCATCTGAAAAGAAAGATCGGTCACGAACCCACCATATGGCAGTGAGTACGAAAAGGCCACCATATGGCAGTGAGTACGAAAAGGCCACCACAGGATCAATCAAACACGAACAGTGGATGACTTAATTTCCACGATCATTGTTTGCATGGTTCATCAATACTTCCATTACAATCAAGCGAGCGACATGAACTTGCACTAGTATTAGCATGCAGGCTGCTTTCACAGGGTTACATTATTTAGAAGCCAATGCTTAAACATGCATGGCTGAATTAAGTCGCTGACGACAGACGAGGAGCTTGACTGGCTGACTGACTGAGGGAAGTGCGCTCCAAGTCTCCGGCTACTTGCCTCCGGCGCCGTGGAGACCCTGGAAGAAGCCCTGCGGGTTGGACTCGAACCCTGGGCGGGAGATATAGGCGCCGTCGCCTCCGGGCGCCTTCATCATGCCGCCGCCGCCACCACCAGTGCCGGAGGACTTCCCCGCGCCTCCGCTGCCGCCTGAGCCCTTCGCTCCGCCTCCGCCTCCCTGCGCTCCTCCTCCCCCTCCGCCGCTCCTGCCGCCTCCTCCGCCACCTCCACCTCCACCGCCCTTTCCCCCGCCGCCGCCGCCGCCTCCTCCCCCTTTGCCGCCACCTCCACCGCCGCCCTTGCCACCCATGTCTCGCCTGGAACGGTCTAAGGAGAAGCTTCTCTTTCCTGGAGTAGACTGTGGTGCTGCGTAGAGAAGACGAGTACCGTGGTGCTCTTTTATAGAGGCTTTTAGAGGTGAGAGCTCGCCGGGAAGCGGGAACAGTCAAAGCCTGCAGCGAGCGTGCGCATGCACGGCGCCGCCGCTCGCGCCGCCCGTTGGATCCCTGCATGCCAATGAATGTACTCCGGCCAAACTCCGATGAGCTCTCACCTAGCAATCTGCGCGCAATTGTATCCATGAGCTTTTAAGCGCGAGTTTGACGCTCTTTCTTCCCTCTTCAGAATCCGCTTGTCTTTCTTGACCGTGGAGGAGTACTTTGAACGGGGTCCAGGCCAGGCAAGGCTAAACGAACCCAGCAGGCAGCACATGACATGTGTGTGTCTCGTTTGCGTCAAAAGAAAAAAGTTATGCCTCTAGTGCAAGCAAATTTGTGTCTCTCACAAAAATATGAATTTTTATGTCTTTTTACGGGACATCAAATATATTTGATTTATTTTATGTGATTGAAGAGTCCAAATGAGCTAACACTACAATAGCATTCCAGTAGTATATTAAGAACTTAAAGGAAAATACACTTTGGTTCCTGATTCTATATGCATTTTATATGATGATTTTTTTATAATTAATAAAAAAAATCAAAATAGTTCCAATGTATTTTTAGATTAAACTTGACTTTGCTTTGCACCAGTATATAAATTTTCAAGAAAAAAGAGCTAACATTGACTGCTGGGTAAAAAAAAAATCTATTATAGATCACCATTCACATTATTTTGACCGAAAAATTCTCTTTTTTGAAAAGAAGTCAAAGTGCAATTTTCTTTTTATGGAATTTTTTTCACTAGTACAATGAAAGGTCAAGTTTGTTTCAAAAATATTTTTAGATTTTTTTTTACTTTTTATTGAATTGCTATTTTTTGCATATAAGGTATATACATATCCAGGTTCCAAAAGTTTCCGTATGTATGTAACGACATTTTCGGTAGTTAGCCATTTATCAGTTAAGCAGGCAGGTTCATGCATACAAGTCTTTTAAAGTTGGTCATAGGAGGGAGAATCAAATACTATTATCATGCATATTTATATCTAATAATGCAAGGCATATTGTTTCTGACGGCATGTTGCGGAAATTATCCCCACAATTACAAAATATTACGTACCAATGCCAAAGATAAGTGATAAACAAACACTTCACACAATGTAATCGACTGCTGGACCGGTCCCATGCAGTAAGGACCTCTTATACTCTCATCTGCGGCATTTCCTATTTGGCTACGGTGCCAGTTAACATGCATTTAACTGGCGCCGGGAGCATACTTAAATGGGCCGGCCCATCTAAACGCCGGGTGGTGAACTTGTTCTTGAAAATTCTATGAACATTTTTGTATATACGAACTTTATAAAAAAATTGATGAACTTTTCTCTAAGAATAAGTGAACCTTTTCGAAAATAATAAACTCCTATGAACTTTTTTTATTACTAATGAACCTTTTTTCAAATTAATGAACATATTTTTGAAAATGGATGAGTTGTTTTCAAAATTGATGATTTTTAATATACAATTTTCAATTTCAATACAACTTTTTTTCAATTTCAATAAACAATTTTGCAAATTGATGAACTCTTTTCAAAATTGATGAGCTTTTTTAAAGATATTGTTTTTCAATTGAATTAACCTTTTTTCTTTAAATCTGTACAACATTTTTGATTTCATATTTTATTTTCGTAAGAAGTAGAAAATCTGGACGTTTTTTTCCAATTGGATCGATAGAAAAAAACTGAGCTACGTGCTACTGGGCCTACCCATGCTGCAGGCGCCGGATCGTTAAGGGGCGCCTGCAGCGCTGACTAGGCGCTCCCATAACCATATTCCGGAGGACTGCTTTATCTTTTTTCATTTTTTCTTTTCCTTTTTATTTTATTACTTAAAATAATTGGAGATGTCAAGAAAGTTCCTAAAAAAAATTGAAATAAAATATTTAATAAATCTTAAAATATATGTGGATTCTAAAAAACATCACAATTTTGTAAAAATGTTTATTTATTCATAAAATGTTCATCAATTAAAAAACTGATCATGCAATGGTCATAAATTCAAAACAATTTCTTGATTTTAGAAAATGTTCAAAAATTGTATAAGTGTACATAAATTTGCAAAATGTTCTTGATATCAAATATGTATATGTGCACGAGTTTAGAGAAATGTTCAGATTGCAAAAGTTATTCATGATTTCATGAAATAAAGAGTGATAGTGTATCTCCGTGATGCAGCAAAATTTGGTCGTGGCCATTAGGGTTTATGATTTTTGTTCTACCGTTATAACGCGTGGATACTAGTGTATAATACTACATCTATAATGTATAGTAACAAATGTTGGTATTCTTTTTGTTTTTATTTACTTCGCGTATTATGTTTGTCTAAAGTCAAACCTTATATATTTTCAACAAGTTTGTACAGAAAATATTAATATATATACCACCACATCTATACCATTAGATTTATCGTTGCATATATTTTGATATCATGTAAATATGTTACTATAAATGTTTATATTGTCATCTACAAACTTGGTCAAACTTCATAAATTTTGATTTGAGTCAAAGCTAATATACAGAGTAAATAAAAAAAAGTGGGTATCATAGAGGGCTTCATTTATTATCATGCATTAAATATAACAGAACAAAAAATTATTTAATTCTATGCCACCTCATCAAAATTGTCTAGTTGACATGTATGATACTAGTGATGTCTATTACGTATCTTTATTCTTATAGACTTTGTTAGGCCTCCAATTGCAGAGTTTTGTAGGACAGTAGATTTTTTTCCTCAAATGGATAACCTAAGAGTTATCAATTCATGAGAGGTGTACGAAGAAGATGATCTCTCATACAAGTCTACAATCAAATACAAGTAATCCCTTGTGTCTTCAACACACCTAATACAATGATAAAATATATAGATGTACTAATTTGATGAAGAAAAGATGATACAAATATAGTATGCATAGCACATATATGTTTTTGGTATGCACTAAATCGAGGTAAACCGGTGGAATACCTCCGGTGAGTAAAGAAAAAACAATTTTGCTTGCAAGATTCGACAATGCAAAAAAGAGATACACATCCAATAACGTCTAAGAAAGAGGTGAACTAGATAGTTCGGTACCTCGAAAAAGTACTCCTTCATGAGCTTATTGTGACCAAGAGATCGATTGCGCGGAATGCAAAGACGGCCAACCGTCGATCCTCAACGATTTTTCTTCTTGTTAGCTTCAAATTCATAGACGAGATGCAACAAGACGAGGTTATCGATATCGTCGCCAAGAAGCATCTCCTCTATGTCGGAATCTCCAACTCCGACGATGATGAGGAACTCCAATCATCCATCTAGAAAAATAAATTCGCGAGTTTTTCACAAATCGTGTGTCGACAAGAGATGAAATCACAAGGGGAGCTCGTTATATTACCTTTGGCCGATAGTAAATTCATGGGAAGCAAAGTCGCCTCCTCTAACTTATCCACCGATGGACAAATACAATTTTTTTGCCACTTCGGACCCCTACCCGCGGTTTCGGCATGCACAAACGACTATGCATCTCAAGTGTTGCCCACGCAGCTGGATCCGCTCGCAGCGAGCCCCCCACGATGTTGTGGGACGAATCCATAGTACTGGTGACTGCTGGCCGCAGCAAAGATTGGCCACCCCTAAGTTCCAAACTTGGTGAGAAGACGCGGACGTGGGCAGACGACGTAGTCCACGAAAAATCATTGGAGAATTACGACAGGGAGGCTAGGGTGACGGGGAACGGTATGCGGAAGCTGAAATTACCCTCGTGCCAAGTCGCACGAGTGATAGAGGGAACGACAAAAAGGAGGGGGAAAGAAAACATATGGAGGAAGCGGGCCAATTTTTAATCCCCCCCTTCAAAATAAATTATGGGACACCGTTTTACAGGACCTGGTGGGGACAGATTTTCATTCTCGTCCCATAAAAAACTGGTTATTTCATTGGGCGAGGTGGTATGCGGGATTTGCTAGGGTTGCTCTAAACATGGGATATCGTTTCGAAGATCTCACAATAAGTATTGCAATAGTGAATACGGTTCGAGATTTGAAGCAACGGTTCAATAGATAATTTTTTTTTAATAACAAACTTGTGAAAAAAGGAAAAAAAATCATATGTTGTCATTTATCAGCCCATGAGGAGATGAGAGTGACATTTCCAAATGGGTACTCCTTAACTAGATATTTCGATATGTATGCACTCGGAGATGCGAAACGCAAACCCCCGCTGCCCCTTTCGGCCGGTCAATGTGTGGGGTGGGACTCCCCCTACCTTTTCATTTTTAGGCCCTTTGTTTTATTTTATTTTCGTTTCCAAGATAATACAAGATTACAAAAATGTTTAATATTTCAAAGACTGGAAATTTTCAACAAACAAAATCATGAAATGTTCTTGAATTAAAAAAACATCATCATTTCGAAAGAATGATTAGGGAATCATACAATGTTAACGGATTGGAAATATGTTTGTGATTTATAAATGTTCACGATGTTAAAAATAAATGTTCATGAAACAAAACAAATTATGATTTTTGAAAATTTCCACGTATTCAATAAATGATCGTGGATTTGCACAAATGTTCATGAATTTCTACAAAATGTCCGCAAATTTGAAAAACAATTTATTATAATAAAATATAAATTAAAAAAATTATTCATTGATTCAGAAAACAAGATGTTTAAATAAAGTTTCAAAAAGAAAACAAAATACTGCATTTCAGAAAATATTTGGCAAAACAAAAAATGTACATTGATCTGAAACAATTGTGTACAAATGTGAAAAAATGTTCTTCTATTCAAAATATGTCTACTGTTTCAAGAAAATTTTCATGATTTTTAAAATTTGGCTCAAAATTCCAAATTTTGTTTCTGAATTTGTAGACACCGTGCACGAATTCAAAATATTGTTCACGGGTTCAAGAACAGTTCACTAATTCAATAAAAATGATCATGAATTTGAAACATTCCATGATTTAACTGTTCACTATTTCAAAACAAATCAAGAATTTTATAGGTGTGTGCAAAACTAAAAATAAAATGGAAACAAATTAAGGCTGAAAAAGAAAGGGAAAAGAAAAATGTAAAATAAGAAGAAAAGAAGAGATGAACAAGAAAAGAAGAAAAAAATATCAAAAATAAATAAACGAAAATGCAAACTGAAAGGAAAGACGAAAATTTAAAAAAAGCAAAGAAAAGAAAAACTAATATGTGAAGGTTCTAGCAACTTCTCAAAACCAATCCTAAAAAAACTTCTCAAAACCGAAAAAGAGCTATTTGGACCCGCCAAGTGTACGCACCAGAGGCGGGCGATGCATGTATGTCTCCTAAGAGCATTTACAGCCGGACATAGCAAATATGACCCCTAAACGTCCATCGACTCGCCCAAACAATGATCGAACATATCTCCTATTTGTCCGTTCGCGCAACCACACTTCTTATTTTCTTTCCTAATACGTCTAGTCACATGCACGTGGTTAATGGAGAGGAAGAGAAACAAAGAATAAAGAAAGAAAGAGAAAAAATGGTTCAGGATGGGGTTGCGACATATATGACGGACTAACCGGATGCGGCCGGCGTCCGTAAATCCTCATATCCTTTCAATATTTAAGAGGAATATAAGGGTTCGCGAACAACCTAAACGCATAAGAATGATATGAGAAGTCCGGTTGAGCCATATATTTCTTTTTCTCTCCTCTTCTTATGCGTATATGAGGTTGTTTGAGACGTCCGGTTATATATACTCTAACGCCTAAACTACGTGCCAAATATGAATTGTTGTGGTGAATACCATGAAAACGGGGAGCTCCTATGCAGCGTTGCCTACAGTGTTGCTGGCATAGGCAGGCCCACTAGTGTGCTGCCCAGTTTTTTTATCTGATTTTTTCTTTTTATCTAGTAAAAAAAACGCCTTGATATCCATTTGAAAAAATAATATCTTTAAAAAAGGTTCATCAATTTTGAAAATAGTTCTTAAATTTTAAAAAAAGTTAATTGAAATTGAAAACAATTGACCCAATTTGGAAAAGTTCCTAGAAATTCAAAAATAGTTCATGTATTTTTGAAAAACAAATATTGAACTGAAAAATAGTACGTAAAACTTAAAAAAGTTCATCAACTTAGATAAAGATTCATCCGTTTTCAAAAATATGTTCATCAAACTTTGGAAAAGTTCGTCATATTCAAAATAGTTCATAGAATTTTAATATTTTAGAAAAGGTTGATCGGTTTTCAAAGAAAAGTTCATTAATTTTAAAAAATATTTGCAGAAAATTTAAAAGTTCATTGATATTTAAAAAAATCATTGAATTTTCAAAATAAAATCATCAACCAGCGCCTAGACGGGCCGGTCCAGTTACGAAGGCCACAGGCGCCAGTCATAAAAATTGCATTTTAACTGACGCCTGTGGCGCCAAATAAGAAATGTCATGGAAACGTGCACATTGTGCGCACTTGCGCCGTATGGGCTGTCCCATGCACTTGCACATCGTGTCTTTATCCCAACGGTACCTGAACCGTTTTTTTCTTGTCTCTTTGTTTTGATCTGTTTTCCTTTTGTTTTTGTTTTCATTTTAGTTTTTGCTTTTACTTTTTTAATAATTCGCTAATATTCCTTTAGTTTAGAAAAACAATTTTCCGTGAACATTTGATAAAATATAGAAGTTTTTCAAAATTCATGAACTTTTTCAATGCAAAAAGTTTTTTGCATCCATGAAAACTTCTTGAATTAAAAAATTGAATTAATTATTTTTTTCTAAATTTCTAAATATTTTTTGAATTCATTGGCATTTTAAATTCAAGAGGTGATGCACAAGGTTTGAAGGAAAATCCATATTTTGTGCATCGTTTAACCTTGGGCCATGGACAACCCGTCCCGGACAGCCCGACCCGACCCTGCGTGAAAATCCTAGGTCGGGCCGGGCCTAAACATGTCATAGAGCTTGGCTCGGGCCTGGAAAATGAGCCCAACGAATGGTCGGGCTGTGTCGGGCTTTCTCACACCCTATTATTAGGCTCGGGCTTTTTCTGGCCTGGCCTGATGCCCGGTCCGGAGTGAGATATGCCTACATATATGCCCGGTCCGGCGTGAGATATGCCTACATATACACCTGACATGCGCCCCTTAACGTTGGCAGACGCGTGCCCGGACAAGCGATGTGGTAATGATGTGTTTGCATAGGCTTGTTGACATGATCGAGATTGCACGACTGAGCGCACGAAACGCTGATATCTCCTTTTTATTGATTCGGTATTGGAACAAGAAAGGGTAACCTGCACCTATTTTCTCAGAGGTGACTATGGGTATCGAACCCACGAGAGGAAGATTCCCTTGAAGCAATTGTCTCTAGCAAGATTTTTCCAAAGTGTCAAATCCAGCTTTTGTCTGGATCAACAAGCAAATTTGTGATTCAAACACTTATAATAAAAAGAAGGTACAAGAATGAGGTCTTAATGCTTCCAATCATGTATTGGTGTTGGGATAAAAATTGATATTAGTTTGTGCTGGGGAAGTGACCCATCAAGAGGTGCTTGCTTCGTATCGGAGCGGGGGATGTGTCCAAATAACATAATGACCGGCTTGAGTCATGCATCAAGAATCAACTATCCTACCGAAGGCCCTATCCATATGGCGGGGTTGCCTCGATAATTAAGATAATAATATTAAACAAAGCATTGGGTGTTTAGTGACTACACCTCATGAATCCCTAGGGGTATGATCCATGTTACCCTTCTAAACTTACTGTCACCGGTGTTCGTTATAACACTTGATGGCACCCTTGATCCTAGCCTCACTGATGCTCAACCTCAATGATACTAGGTACGTGTAGGGATGAAGATCACGTACAAGACAGGAGAAACTTCACGAAACAATTTTATTTCACACATACGAGACGTTGTGTCACAGACTTCCATTGATCCCTTCACCAGATACCTCGGGTTGCAAGACTCATGCCTCACCCCATGCCTTACGAACTACTCACATATGGACATCAGATAACGAGAAGAAAACATTCAAGAACGCATCTTGGGATTGATTGATTACAGTGTGTCTTACAATGAATGCCTTGTGCGATGCATGATTACAATATGAACTAGATGAAAGAGCACTATGGTGGTGGAGATGGCAATGGAGATGAAAATGGAGGCAACTAGGGTTTTTGGATGAATATGATGATGAAGAGGTTTTGGCTTTGCTCGACGCTCCCTTTTATGTTTACATTTCAACAGGTTTCCCTTTATAAAAACTGTTCATGTGAATGAGTTGCCTCGATTTCCATGCCAAACGACCACTCATGCGAGTGCATGTGGTCTCATGGAACGCTGTCTTTGACTCTGGTGGCCTTTTGCGCCTCTTGGTGACTTTTTCTTCTCCATTTTCATTCCTTTCCTTTCTCCCATGTGATTTCTTCCCTTTTTAGCCCATTTACCGAGGGAAAACATAAAAGAGAGGATTTGTGGTATCCTTTGCATTCATTAGTAATTAGTGGCAATATCGGAGCAAATGTCTCTCTCTTAATGAAATATCTCAGTTTAAACAAGGTTGAAATGAACGTAAAAATATCATTCATCAACTCCCCCAAAATAAAACTTGATAGTCCTCGAGTTACTGTGACGCCCTCGATTTAACCGTACGCTAAACATACACGCAAATGCATACGATCAAACTCAAGGACCCACGTGAAGATATCACAACACAACTAAAGACACAAATAAAACATACAAGCTTCATATTACAAGCCAGGGGCCTCGAGGGCTAGAATACGGAAGCTCGATAAACACACGAGTCAGCGGAAGCAACAATATCTGAGTACAAACATTAAACATGGGGTGCCTTGGAGAAGGCTAGCATAGAAGATACAATGATCGAACGAGGCGAGGCCTCCTCCCTGGGAACCTCCTAACTACTCCTGGTCTTTAGCAGCCTCCACGTAGTAGGAGGCACCGTCGGGGTAGCAGTCGTCGACGGCGGGATACTCCATCTCTTGGGCTCCATCATCTGGTCGCAACAACGGATCAAGGGGCAAAGGGGGAGCAAAGCAATAGTGAGTACTCATCCAAAGTACTCGCAAGACTTATATCAGAACTATGCTAAGTATGCATCAGTATCAAAGAAGGGGTTTATATGTGGACTGAATACAACAATGCAAGAATACAGAGAGAAGGCCTAGTCGTATCAAAGACTAGCATCTTCAGGGTCTTGCAGCAATAGAAGAGAGTAGAACAAGGGAACACAAATAATAGTCATATTGTTGCAGCAAAATTAATATGAGGTCACGCCCACGGATCCTCCCTCGACTCCGTGCGAGGAAGCAATCACGGGGCAAATAATTCCAGTTAAGTAAGAGTTGTGGTTGTATAAGATCAGGGCACAACTCCAAGTCGTTGTGTAACCGTGGACACGTCTATTCAAATAGATAAGTTCTTCCCTGCAAGGGTGCACAACATATTCCCCGCCACGCTCGATAACACTCGTGCCGGACACACTTTTCTGGGTCATGCCCGGCCTCGAAATATTGACACGTCGCAGCTCCACCTAAGCTCAACAGAGAGGCCAGCCCGCCGGTCTAACTCATAAGCACAAACGGGTCGTGGGCCCACTTGCCCTCTGCGCTCCTGCACGATGCAAGGGCGACCGATGTCAGTCCTAGCACCCCTTATAACAAGCACGATGCATCTCGGGACCACTCAGGCGCGTGCCTCTCCATTGCTAACATCTGAAGAGCTTCGACTGATACCATGACGTCGAGTACCCATAATTCTTCCCACGCACACGGTTAGTGCGTAATAAGGCCTTCCGACCAACCCAGATCAAATACTCAAATCCATTATCATTTTTATTAAGTCATCGACACATCCACGCGGGAATCCACCTGCCTAACATCTATTCATCAAAGATCCCAGTAACAAGGTCAAGTAACTGTGTGGTTGTAACATTAGGGGGAATCTGAGGTATCACCCTCGTTGGATTCCGAACGATGTATCCGTCAAGGTGGACTTAGAGGAATCACCCTCGAGGGTCCCACACTTGAGGGGTTGCACGACAGAGACATCGTCGGGAGTGGTGAAGGAGGAATCACTCTCGATAACCACGACCGACTAGCTACACTACGGAGGTATCATCACGAGTACTTTGGGAGGTGTCACCCTCGGTACCCGATAGTAGCTCTGTAGTGCCGCACAACTAAGGGGTTGTGTGAGTGCTGTGTCGGATCTGGCTCATGATCAGGGATCAAGACTTGCTGACAAAGCGGGGCAACTAGACTAAGGAGGTCAGAGGGGATGACTGCTCCACCTATACTAAACAGTTTTAAAGTACGGTACTGAAAGTAGCAATTCATCAAAAATTAGGCTATGCATCAGATATAGGAGCTAACTATAACAGTAGCAAAATTCTAATGCAAGCATGAGGAAGAAAGAATAGGCGATATAGGAATGATCAAGGGGGGTTTGCTTGCCTTGTTGCTCTCCGGCAAAGGGTTGGTCGTCGGGAGGGTAGATGTACCCGTCAGCAACGTCAGTCTCGGGGTCTATCGGTAAGAAGAGGGGGGGGGAGAAATAATAAATAACAGCAACACGTGCAACACTAAGCATGACATGGCAATATGCAGGCTAAGCATGAGCTAACGCAGTAACATCCGTCATAGACGGATCGGGAAAAATATCAGACGATATTTCCCGGTTGTGTGGCTACTACCGGTTAGATGAAAAACGATGGAAAAGTTCCACGTTTTGCTATGTTAGGGACGCGTGACAAACGAATGGACCGCGTATCCTGGTTCGTCTCGTTCTGCTGATCAACTTTCATGTTGAAAATATTTTCATCTGAGCTACGGTTTATTTTATATTAATTTCAAAGTTTTATTAATATTAGGAATTAAAAACATATTTAATTAATTTAATTAAATGCTATTATGACATCAGCATGATGTCATGCTCACATCAACAATTGACTGGTCAAACTAACTAGTGGGTCCTACGTGTCATTGACAGTGGGGGGACCCAAGTGTCATACCCTAACCGGATAATTTAATTATATAATTAATAGATTACTAACTTATCTATTTAATTAATTAACTAAATAATCAAACAATATATCTATCTATCTATTTATTTATTTAGTTTTAATAAAACATATATATTTTTTATCTATGTTTTCCCTTTTTTTTATTAACAGTTTTAGAAGGGGGGGTGTTCTTGGGCCTTCGTCATACACACAAAAACAAGAGGGGTTAGTGGGGGGTTAATCCCACACTAACCCCAACCGGCCACGAGGTCGAGCACGCACGGCGGCCACATGGGTGAAATGGGACGAGGCCGGAGCAGGGGGTAGGAGAGGGAGAGGGAGGTGCCTGGGGCCCACATTGAGCCTGCAGATGTGCGAAAATGGGTTCGGGGGAGGCTCGACGGGGCGGCGATGGTGCACGGGCACCGGGGCGGTGGTGCAACGGCGTGGTGGATCCGGCGCGGGGTTGTGGACGAGGGAGGAAACCAGCGGCTCTTGGGGTGGATCCGGTGACCGGGGGAGTCAGGGTCGAGGCGATGGTGCAGTTCCGACGAGGTAGGCAGAGGAGCTCCGGGACACGGAGGCGACTCGATGGCGGGGAAGCTCCGGGAGAGACCGGTGCAGGCCGGCAGTGGGGCAATCCTGGCGGCGGCGAGCCGGCCGCCGGTGGCCGGCGGAGGCGGCCGGTGGCTATGTCTGGCTGGGTGAAAGCGCCGCCCGGCTACTGGGGAAAAATAGGGAGGGGGCTTTGGTCCACGGAGCCACGAGGGGAAGGGAGATCGAGGGAGATTGGTGCTCGCGATGGCAAGCGGGAGGCTTCGGTCTCGGGGAGGAGCCACGCGGGCTGGGGGCGATGGGATTTGGGGCGTGGGGTACGGGGCGAGGGGTGAGGCGGAGGGAGTGACGAGGGGAGGAGGCCGGCGCTCGAGGGGAGTGGGGCTCGAGCGGGATCTGGCGAGAGAGAGGGAGACGAGGGGGGGTGCTCCCCTCGTCGTTTCTGGCGGCGGGGCAGGGAGGAAATGGGAGGGGCTCGGTTAGGGTTAGGTTTCCTTGGGAGTCTTATATCCCCGCGCGAGTTAGGGTGTGGAGGGGTTTGGCCGGCTGGGCCATTTAGCCCAGTTGGGCCAGGGCCTTTTTTAGTTATTTTTTTATATATTCTGTTTTAAATATATAGGGGTTTCAAATAATTTCAAAAATGCCCGATTCAACTTTATAAATTATTAGGGATTTTTTGTAACTCATCCGACATTTTTATTTTAACATTCGAAAACTTTTATCGTTCGGCTTATTTTTAAATTTTGAATTTGACCCGGTTTCGACTAACACGAGATCAACGATAGAAATCACGGTGACATGGCATCATTAGCGTGGGATCACTGTAGCTTAATTACATTCAACACTGTATCAAAAGGTGAGGATGTCACAACTCTCCCCTACTAACAAGAATTTTCGTCCCGAGAATTAAGAGGTAGAAGGAAAGAGCTCGGGGTATTCATTACGAAGATGATCCTCGTGTTCCCAAGTGGCTTTATCTTCAGAATAATTTGACCACTGCACTTTAAGGAACTTGGTGACTTTGCAACGAGTGTGATGTTCAGCCTGGTCGAGAATGCGAACCGGATGCTCTTTATAAGAGAGGTCTTGTTGTAGCTCAAGCATATCATGATCCACTGCTCGAATAGGATCCTTGAAGCAACGACGGAGCTGAGACACATGGAAGACATCGTGAACCTGATAAAGGTTCGCCGACAGTTCCAATTGATAAGCCACTCTTCCACGCCTTTCGAGAACAGTGAAAGGACCAATATAGCGAGGAGCCAACTTGCCCTTGATCCCAAAACGGTGTGTACCTCTCATTGGTGTGACACGAAGATAAGCCTTTTCGCCATGTTGATAGACCATATCTTGATGATGACGGTCATACCGACTCTTCTGACGAGACTGAGCAGCCTTCAGATTCTCATGAATAATGCGTACTTGATCTTCGGCATGTTGGATAATATCTGGACCGAAGAGTGACCGTTCCCCAGTTTCTGACCAATTCAGAGGAGTTCAACACCTTCGTCCATACAATACTTTGAAAGGGACCATCTTTAGACTAGCTTGATAGCTATTGTTGTAGGAGAACTCAGCATATGGGAGAGATTCCTCCCATTTCTTACCGAAAAAAATGACACAAGCTCGAAGCATGTCCTCGAGAATTTGGTTGACTCGTTCAACTTGTCCCGGGGATTGAGGATGAAAAGGGTGTTGAAGGACAGATGAGTCCCCATAGCCTTCTGAAAACTTTTCCAGAATTTTGAAGTGAACAAGCTGCCACGGTCCGAGCTGATTACCAATGGAATACCGTGAAGTGAAACAATCCTTGACATATAAAGATCTGCCAGTTAACTAGCATTAATTGTTTCTCTGACGGCCAAAAAATGTGCAACTTTGGATAGTCGGTCAATGACGACAAGAATAACATCATTACCTTTCTGACATTTGGGAAAACCAGTGACAAAGTTCATTTCAACATGGTCCCGTTTCCACTCAGGACTAGAGATAGGTTGCAGAGTTCCAGCACGCTTTTGATGTTCTGCTTTGATCCGCCGGCAAATATCACATTCTACCACATATCGTGCAATATTCTTGTTACATATTGGGCCACCAGAATCTTTGACGGATGTCTTGGTACATCTTGGTGTTGGAGAACGTCGCATGGGAAAAACAAAAAATTTCCTACGCGCACGAAGACCTACCATGGCGACGTCCATCTATGAGAGGAGATTTGGATCTATGTACCCTTGTAGATCGCACAGCAGGAAGCGTTAAGAAATGTGGTTGATGTAGTGGAACGTTCCGCGATTCAGATCGCCTTAGTCGTACTATCTCATCACGATCCGTCCCGCAAACTTCATCATGATCCATCCTGCGAACTTCATCATGATCCATCCCGCGAACTTCATCACGATCCGTCCCGCGAACTTCATCATGATCCGTCACGCGAACTTCATCACGATCCTTCCCAATCTAGTGCCGAACGGACGACACCTCCGCGTTCAGCACACGTACAGCTCGATGACGATCTCCACCTTCTTGATCCAACAAGAGGGGGCGGAGAGGTAGAAGAGTTCTCCGGCAGCGTGACGGTGCGCCAGTGGTGGCGATGATCTATTCCGACAGGGCTTCGCCTAAGCTCCGCAGAAATAGGTTCTAGAGGAAAAACTGCTTGGTATAGGGTCGAGCAGCACATGGCAAAGTTGTGTCTCAAAAACCCTCAATACCTCTAGTATATATAGGAGGGAGGGAGGGGAGGAGGCAGCCTCAAACCCTCAAGGTTTGGCCGAAATTGGAGGTGGAGGAGTCCTACTCCAATCCTACTTGGAATAGGATTCCACCTTCCCACTTGGAAACTCATTCCACCTTGTGTTTTTCCTTCTCAGACCTTATGGGCCTTGGTGGTAACTTATTCCAGTGCACCAGGGGCTGGTTTATTTCTTCCCATAGACCATGAGACCCTTTGGGGCGTGACACCCCTCCCGATGGTCCCCGGCACCCCTCCCGGCACTCCCGGTACACTACGGATGAGCCCGAAACTTTTCCAGTGACCAAAACAGGACTTCCTATATATCAACATTTACCTCTGGACCATTCCGGAGCTCCTCGTGACATCCTGGATCTCATCTGGGACTCCGAACAACTTTTGGTTACCAACACCTATAACTCAACTATACCGAAACGTCACCGAACCTTAAGTGTGCACACCCTGCGGGTTCGAGAACTACGTAGACATGACCCGAGGTACTCCTCGGTCAATATCCAATAGCGCCATATTGGATCCAACATATTCTCCGAAGATCTTATCGGTTGAACCTTAGTGTCAAGGATTTATATAATCCCGTTGTCATTCCCTTTGTCCTTCGGTATGTTACTTGCCCGAGATTCGATCGTCGGTATCCGCATACCTATTTCAATCTCGTTACCAGCAAGTCTCTTTACTCGTTCCTTAATACAATATCTCATGACTTACACTTAGTCACACTGCTTGCAAGGCTTGTGTGTGATGTTGTATTACCGAGTGGGCCCCGAGATACCTCTCCGTCACACGGAGTGACAAATCCCAGTCGTGATCCATACTAACTCAACGGACACCTTCGGAGATACCTGTAGAACACCTTTATAGTCACCCAGTTACGTTGTGATGTTTGACGCACACAAGGTATTCCTCCGGTGCCAGTGAGTTATATGATCTCATGGTCATAGGAACAAATACTTGACACGTGGAAAACTATAACAATAAAATGACACGATCAATATGCTACGTTCATAGTTTGGGTCTTGTCCATCACATGATTCTCCTAATGTTTTGATCCCGTTATCAATTGACAACACTTGTCTATGGTTTGGAAACCTTGAACATCTTTGATCAACGAGCTAGTCAACTAGAGGCTTACTAGGGACAATATTTTGTCTATGTATCCACACATGTACTCCCTCCGTCCCAAAATAAGTGTCTCAAGCTTAGTACAACTTTGTACTAGAGCTAGTACAAAGTTAAGACAGTTATTTTGGGACGGAGGTAGTATTTAAGTTTCCAACCAATACAATTCTAGCATGGATAATAAAATATTATTATGAACAAGGAAATATAATAATAACTAGTTTATTATTGCCTCTAGGGCATAATTCCAACAGTCTTCCACTTGCACTAGAGTCAATAATCTAGTTCATATCACCATGTGATTTCAACGAATCCAACACCCATATAGTTCTGGGGTGTGATCACGTCTTGCTCGTAAGAGGGGTTTTAGTCAACGGTTCTGAAACTTTCAGATCCGTGTGTTCTTTACAAATCTTTATGTCATCTTATAGATGCTGCTACTATGTGCTATTCGGAAATACTCCAAATATCTGCTGTACTATACGAATCTGTTTCACTACTCATAGTTATTCGAATTAGTGTCAAAGCTTGCATCGACGTAACACTTTACGACGAACTCTTTAACCACCTCCATAATTGAGAAAAATTCCTTAGTCCATTAGTTACTAAGGATAACTTTGACCGCTATTCAGTGATTCAATCCTGGATCACTCTCTGTACCTCTTAACAGACTTTTGGTAAGGCACATATCAGGTGCGGTACACAACATGGCATACTGTAGAGTCTACAGCTAAGGCATAGGGGACGGCCTTCGTCCTTTCTCTTTCTTTTGCTGTGGTCGGGCTTTTGAGTCTTAATCATATCCGCACCTTACCATACGGCCAAGAACTCCTTCATTGCTGATCTATTTTGAACTCCTTCAAAAACTTGTCAAGGTATGCATTTCATTTGAAAGTTCTGTTTCAGCATTTTGATCTATCTCCATAGATCTTGATGCTTAAGTTTTAAGTAGCTCTATCCAGGTCTTCCTTTGAAAAACCCCTTTCAAACAACCTTTATGCTTTACAGAAATTCTACATTACTTCTGATCAACAATATGTCAACCACATATACTTTATCAGAAAAACTATAGTGCTCCCACTCACTTCTTTGGAAATACAAGTTTCTCATAAACCTTGTACAAACCCAAAAGCTTTGATCATCTCATCAAAGCGTATATTCCAACTCCGAGATGCTTGTACCAGTCCATAAAAGGATCGCTGGAGCTTCCATACTTGTTAGTATCCTTAGGATCGACAAAACCTTCTGATTGTATCACATACAATCTTTCCTCAAGGAAACCGTCGAGGAAACAATGTTTTGTGTTCCTATGTGCAATATTTCACAAATAATGCAACAACTACTAACATAATTCCAACAGACTTTTAGCATCGCTACGAGTGACAAAGTCACATCATAGTCAACTCTTTGATCTTGTCGAAAACATCTTTGCGACAACTCAAGCTTTTCTTAATAGTGACTTATCATCATCATCGTCTGTCTTCCTTTTAAAGATCCATCTTTACTTAATAGTCTTACTACCATCAAGTAGTTCTTCCAAAGTCTACACTTTGTTTTATACATGGATCCTCTCTCGGATTTCATGGCCTCCAGCCATTTGTCGGAATCTGGGCCCACCATTGCTTCTCCATAACTCGTAGGTTCATTGTTGCTCAACAACATGACCTCCAAGACAGGGTTACTGTACCACTCTATAGTAGTACGCGACCTTTGTCGACCTACGAGGTTTGTAGTAACTTGATTCGAAGCTCTAATGATCACTATCATCAGCTTCCACTTCAATTGGTGTAGGCGCCACATGAACAACTTCCTGCGCCCTGCTACACACTGGTTGAAGTGACGGTTCAATAACCTCATCAAGTTCCACCACTCTCCCACTCAATTATTTTGAGAGAAACCTTTCCTCGAGAAAGGATCCGTTTCTAGAAACAAACACTTTGCTTCCGGATCTGAGATAGGAGATGTATCCAACTGTTTTGGATATCGTATGAAGATGCATTTATCCGCTTGGGCTTCGAGCTTATCAGACTGAAACCTTTTCACATAAGCATCGCAGCCCCAAACTTTCAAGAAATGACAGCTTAGGTTTCTCTAAACCATAATCTATACTGTGTCATCTCAACGGAAATATGCGGTGCCCTATTTAAAGTGAATGCGGTTGTCTCTAATGCATAACCCATAAACGATAGTGGTAATTCGAAAAGAGACATCATAGTATGCACCATATCAAAATAGGGCGTAGCTATGACGTTTGGGCACACCATCACACTATGGTGTTCAAGGTGGCATGAATCGCGAAACAATTTCCACATTGTCTTTAACTATGTACCAAAACTCGCAACTCAGATATTCATCTCTATGATCATATCGTAGACAGTTTATTCTCTTGTCACGACGATCTTCACTCTGAAATAGCATTGAACTTTTCAATATTTCAAACTTGTGATTCATCAAGTAAATACTCCCGTATCTACTCAAATCCTCAGTGAATTAAGAACATAACAATATCCACTGCGTTCCTTAGCACTCATTGGACTGCACACATCAAAAATGTATTACTCCCAACAAGTTACTCTATTGTTTCATGTGGCATGATTTGCATGTCTCAAGTGATTCAAAATCAAGTGAGTCCAAACGATCCATCTCTATGGAGCTTCTTCATGCATTTATAACAACAGGTATGGTTTGCATGTCTCAAACGTTTCAAAAATGAGTGAGTACAAAGATTCATCGACATGGAGCTTCTTCATGCATTTTACACCAACATGACTCAAGTGGCAGTGCCGCAACTAAGTGGTACTATCATTATTACTTTATATATTTTGGCACCAATAATATGAACATGTGTAACACTACGATCGAGATTCAATAAACCATTGATGGTAATTATTCAAGCAAATAGAATAACTATTATTCTCTTTAAATGAATAATCGTATTGCAATAAACATGATCCAATCATGTTCATGCTCAACGCAAACAACAAATAACAATTATTTAGGTTTTACAACCAATCCCGATGATAGAGGGAGCGTGCGATGTTTGATCACATCAACCTTGAAAACACTTCCAACACATACCATCACCTCGCCTTTAGCCAGTCTCCGTTTATACCGTAGCTTTCATTTCGAGTTACTAATTACTTAGCAACCGAACCGGTATCCAATACCCTCGTGCTACTAGGAGTACCAGTAAAGCACATATCAATATCATGTATATCACATATACTTCTGTCGACTTTTGCCAGCCTTCTTTTCTACCAAGTATCTAGGGTAGCTCCACCTCAGTGACCGTTCCCCTCATAACATAAGCACTTAGTCTCGGGTTTGGGTTCAATCTTTGGGTTTCTTCATCAGAGCAACAACTGGTTTGCCGTTCCATGAAGTATCCCTTTTTAGCCCTTGCCCTTCTTGAAACTAGTGGTTCTACTAACCATCAATAATTGATGCTCCTTCTTGGTTTCTACTTTCGCAATGTCAAACATTGCGAATCACTCAAGGATCATCATATCTATCCTTGATATGTTATAGTTCATCATGAAGCTCTAGAAGCTTAGTGGCAGTGACTTTGGAGAACCATCACTATCTCATCTGGAAGATTAACTCCCACTTGATTCAAGTGATTGTTGTAGTCAGACAATCTGAGAACATGCTCAATGATTTGAGATTTTCTCCTTTACTTTGTAGGCAAAGAATCTTGTCGGAGGTCTTATACCTCTCAATAAGGGCACGAGCATGAAATCTCAATTTCATCTCTTTGAACATATCTTATGTGCTGCGACGTTTTCAAAACGTCTTCGACGCCTTGCTTCTAAGCCATTAAGTATTGCGCACTGAACTATCATGTAGTCATCAAAGACGTGTATGTCAGATGTTCGCAACATCCACAGCCGACGCCGGAGGTGCAGCACACCGAGTGATGCATTAAGGACATAAGCCTTCTGCGCAGCAATGAGGACAATCCTTAGTTTTGTGAACTCAGTCCGCAAAGTTGCTACTATCAACTTTCAACTAAATTTTCTCTAGGAACATATAAAAACAGTAGAGCTATAGCGCAAGCTGCATCGTAATTCGCAAAGACCATTAGACTATGTTCATGATAATTAGTTCAATTAATCATATTATTTAAGAAATCCCACTCAAAAAGTACATCTCTCTAGTCATTTGAGTGGTACATGATCCAAATCCACTATCTCAAGTCCGATCATCACGTGAGTCGAGAATAGTTTCAGTGGTAAGCATCTCTATGCTAATCATATCAACTATATGATTCATGCTCGACCTTTCGGTCTCTTGTGTTCCGAGGCCATGTCTGCACATGCTAGGCTCGTCAAGTTTAACCCGAGTGTTCCGCGTGTGCAACTGTTTTGCACCCGTTGTATGTGAACGTTGAGTCTATCACACCCGATCATCATGTGGTGTCTTGAAACGACGAACTGTAGCAACGGTCCACAGTCAGGGAGAACACAATTTCGTCTTGAAATTTTAGTGAGAGATCACCTCATAATGCTACCGTCGTTCTAAGAAAAATAAGGTGCATAAAAGGATTAACATCACATGCAATTCATAAGTGGCATGATATGGCCATCATCACGTGCTTCTTGATCTCCATCACCAAAGCACCGACACGATCTTCTTGTCACCGGGGCCACACCATGATCTCCATCATCATGATCGCCATCAACGTGTCGCCATCGGGGTTGTCGTGCTACTTATGCTATTACTACTAAAGCTATGTCCTAGCAATATAGTAAACGCATCTGCAAACACAAACGTTAGTTTGAAGACAACCCTATGGCTCCTGCCGGTTGCCGTACCATCGACGTGCAAGTCGATATTAACTATTACAACATGATCATCTCATACATCCAATATATCACATCACGTCATTGGCCATATCATATCACAAGCATACCCTGCAAAAACAAGTTAGACGTCCTCTAATTGTTGTTGCATGTTTTACGTGGCTGCTATGGGTATCTAGTAGATCGCATCTTACTTACGCAAAAACCACAAGGAGATGTGCAAATTGCTATTTAACCTCTCCAAGGACCGCCTCGGTCAAAAACAATTCAACTAAAGTTGAAGAAACCGACACCTGCCAGTCATCTTTATGCAACGAGGTTGCATGTCAATCGATGAGACTAGTCTTTCGTAAGCGTATGAATAATGTCGGTCTGGGCCGCTTCAATCCAACAATACCGTCGAATTGAGAAAGGACTAATGAGGGCAGCAAATCGAACATCACCGTCCACAAAACCCTTTGTGTTCTACTCGAGATTACATCTACGCATGAACCTAGCTCTGATACCACTGTTGGAGAACGTCGCATGGGAAACAAAAAATTTCCTACGCGCACGAAGACCTATCATGGTGATGTGCATCTATAAGAGGAGATTTGGGTCTAAGTACCCTTGTAGATCGCACAGCAGGAAGCGTTAAGAAACGCGATTGATGTAGTGGAACGTTCCGCGATTCAGATCGCCGTAGTCGTACTACCTCATCACGACCCGTCCCGCGAACTTTATCATGATCCGTCTCGCGAACTTCATCACGATCCGTCATGCGAACTTCATCACGATCCGTCCCGCGAACTTCATCATGATCCTTCCCGATCTAGTGCCGAACGGACGACACCTCCGCGTTCAACACACATACAGCTCGATGACGATCTCCACCTTCTTGATCCAGCAAGAGGGGGCGGAGAGGTAGAAGAGTTCTCCGACAGCGTGACGGTGCGCCGGTGGTGGTGATGATCTATTCCGGCAGGGCTTCGCCTAAGCTCCACAGAAATATGATCTAGAGTAAAAACTGCGTGGTATAGGGTCGAGCAACACGTGGCAAAGTTTTGTCTCAAAAACCCTCAATACCTCTAGTATATATAGGAGGGAGGGAGGGGAGGAGGCAGCCTCAAACCCTCAAGGTTTGGCCGAAATTGGAGGTGGAGGAGTCCTACTCCAATCCTACTTGGAATAGGATTCCACCTTCCCACTTGGAAACTCTTTCCACCTTGTGTTTTTTCCTTCTCAAACCTTATGGGCCTTGGTGGGAACTTAATCCAGCCCACCAGGGGCTGGTTTATCTCTTCCCATAGCCCATGAGACCCCTTGGGGCGTGACATCCCTCCCGATGGTCCCCGGCACCCCTCCCGGCATTCCCGGTACACTACCGATGAGCCCGAAACTTTTCCGGTGACCAGAACAGGACTTCCTATATATCAATCTTTACCTCCGGGACATTCCGGAGCTCCTCGTGACATCCTGGATCTCATCTAGGACTCCGAACAACTTTCAGTTACCAACACCTATAACTCAACTATACCGAAACGTCACCGAACCTTAAGTGTGCAGACCCTGCGGGTTCGAGAACTATGTAGACATGACCCGAGGTACTCCTCGGTCAATATACAATAGCGGGACCTGGATGCCCATATTGGATCCTACATATTCTCTGAAGATCTTATCGGTTGAACCTCAGTGTCAAGGATTCATATAATCCCGTATGTCATTCCCTTTGTCCTTCGGTATGTTACTTGCCCGAGATTCGATCGTCGGTATCCGCATACCTATTTCAATCTCGTTACGAGAAAGTCTCTTTATTCGTTCCTTAATACAAGATCTCATGACTTACACTTAGTCACATTGCTTGCAAGGCTTGTGTGTGATGTTGTATTACCGAGTGGGCCCCGAGATACCTCTCCGTCACACGGAGTGACAAATCTCAGTCTTGATCCATACTAACTCAATGGACACCTTCGGAGATACCTGTAGAACACCTTTATAGTCACCCAGTTACGTTGTGACGTTTGATGCACACAAGGTATTCCTCCGGTGCCAGTGAGTTATATGATCTCATGGTCATAGGAACAAATACTTGACACGCAGAAAACTATAGCAATAAAACGACACAATCAATATGTTACGTTAATAGTTTGGGTCTTGTCCATCACATGATTCTCCTAATGATGTGATCCCGTTATCAAGTGACAACACTTGTCTATGGTTAGGAAACCTTGAACATCTTTGATTAACGAGCTAGTCAACTAGAGGCTTACTAGGGACAGTGTGTTTTCTATGTATCTACACATGTATTTGAGTTTCCAATCAATACAATTCTAGCATGGATAATAAACGATTATTATGAACAAGGAAATATAATAATAACTAGTTTATTATTGCCTCTAGGGCATATTTCCAACACTTGGTACTACCCGGGTGAATAGACAATGGTGTGTCGTGAGCTTCTTTCATCACCCTTCCGGTCATTCTGAGATTTTCCTTCTTATTTGGGACGAATAGGCGACCCTTGAAGTACAAGGCACCATCTTCAGCAACAATGAAAAAGGAGGGTTTACCATTCACAAGATAGCTTTTAATCCGGTCGACATCATCGTCAAAGCCTTGCAGATTCTTGATGGTGCCCACAAGATCTGGTTCAACAACCAGGTTACTGTGGGAACCCTGATTAACAACACGATGGTTCATTTTTCGATACTCTTCACGAGGGGTAACGAGATAACCCTGAGGAACAATATGGAGGTTGAGCTTGCGGAATTCCTCTTGCAAGCGATCGTGAACCTTATGAACCTGGAGGTGGTTGCAGTATGACTTGCAACTCAAGGCATGAGCTATTATGTTAGCCTTGCCGGGGGTATATGATATACTACAGTCAAAATCTGCCATACGCTCCATCCATCTTTGTTGACGTAGATTCAGCTCCGATTGAGTGAACAAGTACTTCAGACTTTGATGGTAGGTGTAGATTTCACAGCGATTATCGACAAGGTATTGTCGCCATTCTTTTAGTGCATATTAACTGCGGCAAGTTCGAGATCATGAACTGGGTAGTTCTCTTCATGAGCATGTAGTTGACGTGAGGCATAAGCAATCACCTTGCGATCCTTCATAAGGATAGAGCCTAATCCTTGACGAGAAGCGTCACAATATATGACAAAACCCCTTTTTGTATCCGGAGGAGCAAGTACCGGAGCGGACGTCAGTTTGTCCTTGAGTGCCTGGAATCTTTCCTGACATTTATCAGTCCACTCATACTTAACACCTTTGTGAAGCATATTGGTTAAGGGCTTCGCAATATTGGATAAGTTCTCGACGAAACGACGGCAATAGCTGGCGAGTCCGAGAAAACTTCTAACTTGCTTGACATTCTTCGGGGGAGTCCAGTCAAGAATAGCTTGAATTCATTCGGGGTTGACTGCAATACCATCCATGGAAATCACATGACCAAAATATGTCACTTCGTCCAGCTAGAATTCACATTTAGAATACTTCACTTAGAGTTTATGCTCCCGAAGCTTATCCAGTACAAGACGAAGGTGTTTGACATGTTCTTCTTTATTCTTTGAAAATACCAAAATATCATCCAGATATACCACGACGAATTTTTCGAGGTAGTCCATGAATATATAATTCATCAAGCGAGAGAAGGTTGCCGGTGCATTGGTTAAGCCGAAGGACATGACGATGTAATCGTATATTCCATAACGAGTAACAAAGGCGGTCTTTGGGATATCCTCTTTGCGAACACGGATCTGGTGGTATCCCAACCTCAAGTCGAGTTTAGAAAAGACTGTGAAACCAGCATGTTGATCATACAGATCATTTATCCGAGGGAGAGGATATTTGTTTTAACTAGTGGCCTGGTTGATAGGACGGTAATCTTGAACCAATCGATTTGTCCCATCCTTCTTCTTAACAAAGAGAGAAGGTGCTCCCCAAGCATAGGAACTCGGGCGAATGAAACCCAGACGAAGCGAATTGTCAATTTCTTGCTTAAGTTCAGGAAGTTCATGTGGTGGCATTTTATAAGGACGCTTGGCGATAGGAGTGGTACCGGGTACCAAGTCAATGACAAACTTGACAGCTCGAGCAGAGGGAATCCCCGGAAGTTCTTCTTGAAAGACATCTTGAAATTCCCGGACCACTCGAATGTCTTTGATCCCTTCAAGAGGCGACACATTTAATGCATTCAAGGCATATAGCCGTGCGTCAACATCTCGGACGAGATGAGCATGGTAGCTTATTAATTCATCTGAAGGGTGTAGGAGGTGGACGGTCTTTGTGACACAAATGATTGAAGCCGTATGAGCTTTCAACCACTCCATTCCCAGTATGAGATCAATGTTGGAAGAACTCAATAACATCGGAGCGGCAAGGAATTCCAATCCTTCAATTTCAACGGGGACATTGGGGCAGACCATGGAGGGTCGACATTGGCCCGCGGGGGTGTTTACCCCTATTGGGACGTTCATCTCTTCGTACTTAATGCAATGCATGAATGCAAGTTTTTCTGACATGAAGGAATGCGATGCTCCTATATCAAACAATACAGAAGGAGGTACTGAGTTAACGAGAAGTGTACCAATCACGGTAGCATACTCGTCTTGAGCTTGACCCATATCAATGTTGTTGGCCTGACCACGAACATAAGCACGCTTGGCATTGTTGTTGCGGTTCTGATTATTGCCACTTCTAGTTGAGGGAAATGAGAGCTGATTCGGATTCTGCCTGCAGTCTCTAGCATGGTGACCTGCACGGCCACACTTGAAGCACAACGCGTCCTCAGGATGGGAAGGAGGAACTCGAGGCGGTGGAGCTAGAAGCCTTGGTTGCCTAGGTGGTGGAGGAGGCAGGCGAGGTGCAGCATAGGACGGCCTCAGAGTAGGAGCAAGTGCATGGTACATGTTGTTGAGAATCCATATCTTCCGTTTTTGTGCAGATGAGTCCATGTCACGGTTACGCTTGCTGCTATCCTTGTAGTCCTGCACAGGGCCGGCCCTGTGTTTCGGAAGGCCCTAGGCGAACTCGATAAATGGCCATGTGTTCTAATATCATATATACGTATGCATGTGCATGATACATAAACATGTATAAACTCCTATATATATATATATATATGTATCTATATATATATATTATAAATTTTATCTATCACCGGGGTAGTTACCATCACTTGCGTTTTGTATGTTGTATGTAGTATTTATCAAATCGGAGAGTCTGTACGCGTAGTATGTAGTATGTAATAATGTTTAAGTAGTATATATATATACTATTGTTTGGTCCTATGTATCATATTTTGTGTATGTACTTTTTTACGTACCAAAATATATATATTTCACAAATATAATAAAAACTAGGGGCTAACTTGTAATTTTTTTATATAACTCACTTTAAAAAATCTTATATATAATATATAAACATAATTAAAATAATAAATTAATATATATAGTACCATGATAGTATATGGAACACGTGGGATAACTATATATATATATATATATATATATATATATATATATATATATATATATAACTCTATTCATCACCGAGGGTGCATAATAGTTTATTCTTCACCTGAGATAATTTTACAATCAATTTACAAATAAATTACATTTAAAATACAAATAGTTACATTTGTATTAAATCACTACGTAAAATTTGACAAAAGAAAAACAAAAATATAGGTCACAAGACAAAAAAAATGAATTTATTGTAATTTTTGCACTATTTTTGTATGTTCATAATTTTACGTGACATAAAATATTTTTACATTAATTATATTTTTTACGGTCTCTTTTTACATATAAAATAAGAAAAAAGATTACGTTTCTAAGATAAATTTTTAACCACACATCTTTAGTTTAAAATTTAATTATAATAATTTGATCGACTTCATCAACAATAATAATAATCAAATTCGAACTGACTTCATGACAACAATAACTAAATTAGAAAATTATACATTAAAATAGATGAATACATATTATAAAAGATTATTTATTAAAATTTTAAAACTTTGTGTACACTTAAATTGGAAAAAGATCATGGATGAATAGTTCAATACGTACATACTTTCTGTGTCTCATAATGTAACTGCGTTTTTGCATTAGTGTAGTATCAAAAATGCTTTTATATTATGTGACATAGGGAGTACTAAATAAGAAAAAAAATAAACTAGTGAAATTATTAAATTTGGATTTGAGTTAATGAATCAAAAACATGGATGCATGCGTAGTGACTATTATGGTGCTCGGTTGCACACTTGCCGGATGCATACCGTATATGTACTGCCGCCTTGACGGATGCCACATGGACGGGCTACCGGACTGCACGTAGAGGCGGCGGCGGCCGAGGTTGCCAGGAACCCAGCAACCACAAGCAAGCCGACGTTTCGCGATCGACGAGAGGAGGCAGATGATTAGACGAACCGACGAGATGAAGAAAAACGAGGAGCCGTTCCTTGTATGTCGCGCGAGTCACGTCGTGTGACGCTTAGCTGCCTTGCATCTCGTTTCCTTTCCTTTGGAAATTCTTTTTTACTCATATATTTGCTCGGCTATGTATATATATACACTACATCATGGCCCTCCCGCTCGCCTAGGCCCTAGGCCGTCGCCCCTCGGGCCATACACTAGGGCCGGCCCTGTTCCTGCACACCAGTCTCAACTTAAATAGACTTGTTCACCAGGGTGGCGAAATCAGCATAGTCCTGAACGAGGAGCGTCAGCTTGATGTCAGGGTGAAGGCCCTCACGGAATTTCTCCTACCTACGTGCATCAGTTGCAATGTCTTCTTCATCATAGCGAGATAAGTCCAGAAATTCCCGCTGATAAGCATCCACAATCTTGTTGCCCTGGACAAGGTTGCAGAACTCATGCTTCTTCCGGTCCATGATTACCCGAGGAATGTAACAAGCACGGAAAGCAGCCTTGAACTCCGTCCAAGCGATGAAAGTTCCAACGGGCTGAGAGCGCCTTTGACTGTCCCACCATTGAGCAGCGGGACCCTTCAGGAAGTAGGTGGCAAAGTTGACATAACTCGCTAGGGGCACATTGGCAGACTCCAGCTCATAAGCAATGTCACGGAGCCAGTCATCAGCATCAAGAGGCTGAGTTGAGCTACCGTAGATCGCAGGGTTGAGGCGGCAGAAGTCTTGCAGTGTCACGCCTTGCTGCTAGTTCATGTTCGGCCTTTGGAACTGATCCATGAGCCCTTGCATAAACTGCCGGCTCAGTTCAAACTGTTGGATCAGCCCCGCCATATATTCAGTAGGCGGGGGTGGTGCATCATTGGCGGGGCCACGCGGGCGGCCAGCTGGTCTAACCATCTTGTTAAATATTTAACATGGGTAGTTTAGTTTAAAGTAATCGCAAAGGCATCGTACGCATTCATGAAGCAATCAAGCATGACGAAAGGGAAATGCGATAGATACTTCATAGTGGTTGAGTTCGACATACAAACCCATACATAAGTTCGATTTCAGACCGCCGATTACAAATTCAAAATTTGGTGATAACTGGATCACGTCATTAGGAGAATCACGTGATGGACTAGACCCAAACTAATAGACGTAGCATGTTGATCGTGTCATTTTGTTGCTACTGTTTTCTGCGTGTCAAGTATTTATTCCTATGACCATGAGATCATATAACTCACTGACACCAGAGGAATGCTTTGTGTGTATCAAACGTCGCAACGTAACTGGGTGACTATAAAGATGCTCTACAGGTATCTCCGAAGGTGTTAGTTGAGTTAGTATGGATCAAGACTGGGATTTGTCACTCCGTGTGAACGGAGAGGTATCTCGGGGCCCACTCGGTAATACAACATCACACACAAGCCTTGCAAGCAATGTAACTTAGTGTAAGTTGCGGGATCTTGTATTACGGAACGAGTAAAGAGACTTGCCGATAAACGAGATTGAAATAGGTATACGGATACTAACGATCGAATCTCGGGCAAGTAACATACCGAAGGACAAAGGGAATGACATACGGGATTATATGAATCCTTGGCACCGAGGTTCAAACGATAAGATCTTCGTAGAATATGTAGGATCCAATATGGGCATCCAGGTCCCGCTATTGGATATTGACCGAGGAGTCTCTCGGGTCATGTCTACATAGTTCTCGAACCCGCAGGGCTGCACACTTAAGGTTCGACGTTGTTTTATGCGTATTTGAGTTATATGGTTGGTTACCGAATGTTGTTCGGAGTCCCGGATGAGATCACGGACGTCACGAGGGTTTCCGGAATAGTCCGGAAACGAAGATTGATATATAGGATGACCTCATTTGATTACCGGAAGGTTTTCGGAGTTACCGGGAATGTACCGGGAATGACGAATGGGTTCCGGGAGTTCACCGGGGGGGGGGGGCAACCCACCCCGGGGAAGCCCATAGGCCTTGAGGGTGGCACACCAGCCCTTAGTGGGCTGGTGGGACAGCCCAAAAGGGCTCTATGCGCCAAGAAGAGAAAATCAAGAGAAAAGGAAAAAAAAGGAGGAGGTGGGAAGGAAGGGGGACTCCCTCCCACCAAACCAAGTCCAACTCGGTTTGGGGAGGGAGTCCTCCCCCCTTGGACTCGGCCGACCCCCTTGGGGCTCCTTGAGCCCCAAGGCAAGGTCCCCTCCGTCCCACCTATATATACGGAGGTTTTAGGGCTGATTTGAGACGACTTTTCCACGGCAGCCCGACCACATACCTCCACGGTTTTTCCTCTAGATCGCGTTTCTGCGGAGCTCGGGCGGAACCCTGCTGAGACAAGGTCATCACCAACCTCCGGAGCGTCGTCACGCTGCCGGAGAACTCTTCTACCTCTCCGTCTCTCATCCTAGGTCAAGAAGGCCGAGATCATCGTCGAGCTGTACGTGTGCTGAACGCGGAGGTGCCGTTCGTTCGGTACTAGATCGTGGGACTGATCGCGGGATTGTTCGCGGGGCGGATCGAGGGACGTGAGGACGTTCCACTACATCAACCGCGTTCACTAACGCTTTTGCTGTACGATCTACAAGGGTACGTAGATCACTCATCCCCTCTCGTAGATGGACATTACCATGATAGGTCTTCGTGCGCGTAGGAAAATTTTTGTTTCCCATGCGACGTTCCCCAACAGTGGCATCATGAGCTAGGTTCATGCGTAGATGTCTTCTCGAGTAGAACACAAAAGTTTTTGTGGGCGGTGATGTGCGTTTTTGCTGCCCTCCTTAGTCTTTTCTTGATTCCGCGGTATTGTTGGATTGAAGCGGCTTGGACCGACATTACTCGTACGCTTACGAGAGACTGGTTTCATCGTTACGAGTAACTCCGTTGCTCAAAGATGACTGGCAAGTGTCGGTTTCTCCAACTTTAGTTGAATCGGATTTGACCGAGGAGGTCCTTGGATGAGGTTAAATAACAACTCATATATCTCCGTTGTGGTGTTTGCGTAAGTAAGATGCGATCCTACTAGATACCCATGGTCACCATGTAAAACATGCAACAACAAAATTAGAGGACGTCTAACTTGTTTTTGCAGGGTATGCTTGTGATGTGATATGGCCAATGATGTGATGTGATATATTGGATGTATGAGATGATCATGTTGTAATAGAAATATCGACTTGCACGTCGATGGTACGGCAACCGGCAGGAGCCATAGGGTTGTCTTTATACTAACGTGTGTGCTTGCAGATGCGTTTACTATTTTGCTAGGATGTAGCTTTAGTAGTAATAGCATGAGTAGCACGACAACCCCGATGGCAACACGTTGATGGAGATCATGGTGTGGCGCCGGTGACAAGAAGATCGTGCCGGTGCTTTGGTGATGGAGATCAAGAAGTACGTGATGATGGCCATATCATGTCACTTATGAATTGCATGTGATGTTAATCCTTTATGCACCTTATTTTGCTTAGAACGATGGTAGCATTATGAGGTGATCTCTCACTAAAAATTTCAAGACGAAATTGTGTTCTCCCCGACTGTGCACCGCTGCTACAGTTCATCGTTTCGAGACACCACGTGATGATCGGGTGTGATAGACTCAACGTTCTCATACAACGGGTGCAAAACAGTTGCGCACGCGGAACACTCGGGTTAAGCTTGACGAGCCTAGCATGTGCAGACATGGCCTCGGAACACATGAGACCGAAAGGTCGATCATGAATCATATAGATGATATGATTAGCATAGGGATGCTTACCACTGAAACTATACTCAACTCACGTGATGATCGGACTTGAGCTAGTGTAAGTGGATCATGAACCACTCAAATGACTAGAGAGATGTACTTTTTGAGTGGGAGTTTAGCGAATAATTTGATTAAGTTAAACTCTAATTATCTTGAACATAGTCTAAGTCCACTTTGAATATATTTGTGTTGTAGATCATGGCTCACGCGACAGTCATCCTGAATTTTAATACGTTCCTAGAGAAAGCTAAGTTGAAAGATGATGGAAGCAACTTTGTAGACTGGGCTCGTAATCTTAAACTAATCTTACAAGCTGGGAAGAAGGATTATGTCCTTAATGCTGCGTTAGGAGATGAACCACCCGCTACGGCTGATCAGGATGTTAAGAACGCTTGGTTAGCACGTAAGGAGGACTACTTAATAGTTCAATGTGCAGTCTTGTATGGCTTAGAACCGGGACTTCAACGTCGCTTTGAGCGTCATGGAGCATTTGAGATGTTCTAGGAGTTGGAGTTTATCTTTCAGAAGAACGCCCGGATCGAGAGGTATGAGACCTCCGATAAATTCTATGCTTGCAAGATGGAGGAAAACTCATCTGTCAGTGAACATGTGCTCAAAATGTCTGGGTACTCAAACCGTCTAGCTGAGCTGGGGATTGAACTCCCGCAAGAAGCTATCACTGACAGAATCCTTCAATCACTGTCGCCAAGCTATAAAGGCTTTGTGTTGAACTACAACATGCAAGGGATGAACAAGTCTCCCGGCGAGTTGTTTGCGATGCTGAAAGTCGCAGAGTCTGAACTCCGTAAAGAGCATCAAGTGTTGATGGTGAATAAGACCACTAGTTTCAAGAGAAACGGCAAAGGCAAGAAGGGCAATTCGAAGAAGAGCGGCAAGCCTGTTGCCAATCTGACGAAGAAACCCAAAGCTGGACCTAAGCCGGAAAGGGAGTGTTACTATTGCAAGGGTATGGGTCACTGGAAGCGCAATTGCCCCAAGTACCTGGCAGATAAGAAGGCGGGCAAAGAAAAATCAGGTATATTTGATATACATGTTATTGATGTGTACTTAACCGGCTCTCGTAGTAGTGCCTGGGTATTCGATACCGGTTCTGTTGCTCATATTTGCAACTCGAAACAGGAACTGCGGAATAGGCGAAGGCTGGCGAAAGATGAAGTGACGATGCGCGTAGGAAATGGTTCCAAGGTTGATGCAATCACCGTCGGCACAGTGTCACTTCAGTTACCGTCAGGATTAGTGATGAACTTAAATCATTGTTATTTAGTGCCTGCGTTGAGCATGAACATTATATCTGGATCTTGTTTATTGCGAGACGGTTACTCTTTTAAGTCAGAGAATAATGGTTGTTCTGTTTCTATGAGTAACATCTTTTATGGTCATGCACCGAATGTGAGAGGATTATTCATATTGAATCTTGATAGCGATACGCATATACATAACATTGAGACCAAAAGAGTTAGAGTTAACAATGATAGCGCCATATTTTTGTGGCACTGTCGCTTAGGTCATATTGGTGTAAAGCGCATGAAGAAACTCCATGCTGATGGACTTTTGGAGTCACTTGACTTTGATTCACTTGACACGTGCGAACCATGCCTCATGGGCAAGATGACTAAGACTCCGTTCTTAGGAACAATGGAGCGTGCAAGTGACTTGTTGGAAATCATACATACCGATGTGTGTGGTCCGATGAGCGTGGAGGCACGCGGCGGATATCGTTATTTTCTCACCTTCACTGACGATTTAAGTAGATATGGTTATGTCTACTTGATGAAGCACAAGTCTGAAACATTTGAAAAGTTCAAGCAATTTCAGAGTGAAGTGGAAAATCATCGTAACAAGAAGATCAAGTTCCTACGGTCTGATCGTGGGGGTGAATATCTGAGTTTCGAGTTTGGTGCTCACTTAAGACAATGTGGAATTGTTTCACAGTTAACACCGCCTGGAACACCACAGCGTAATGGTGTGTCCAAACGTCGTAATCGTACTCTATTAGAGATGGTGCGATCTATGATGTCTCTTACTGATTTGCCGTTATCATTTTGGGGCTATGCATTAGAAACAGCTGCATTCACTTTAAATAGGGCACCATCAAAATCCGTTGAGACGACACCATACGAACTGTGGTATGGCAAAAGGCCAAAGTTGTCGTTTCTTAAAGTTTGGGGATGTGATGCTTATGTCAAAAAGCTTCAGCCTGAAAAGCTGGAACCCAAAGCGGAAAAGTGCGTCTTCATAGGTTACCCAAAAGAGACAGTTGGGTACACCTTCTATCTCAAATCCGAGGGCAAAGTGTTTGTTGCTAAAAACGGAGCTTTTCTCGAGAAGGAGTTTCTCCCGAGAGAATTGAGTGGGAGGAAGATAGAACTTGACGAGGTTGTCGAACCTCTCATCCCTCTGGATGGTGGCGCAGGGCAAGGGGAAACCTCTGTCATTGCGACGCCGGTTGAGGAGGAAGTTAATGATGATGATCATGAAACTCCAGTTCAAGTTTCTGTCGAACCACGCAGGTCGACGAGACCACGTGCTGCTCCAGAGTGGTACGGTAATCCCGTCTTATCAATCATGTTGTTAGACAACAATGAACCTGCGAATTATGAAGAAGCAATGGTGGGCCCAGATTCCAACAAATGGCTGGAAGCCATGAAGTCCGAGATAGGATCCATGTATGAGAACAAAGTGTGGACTTTGGAGGTACTGCCTGAGGGCCGCAAGGCCATTCAGAACAAATGTATCTTTAAGAGGAAGACGGACGCTGACGGTAATGTGACCGTTTATAAAGCTCGACTTGTGGCAAAGGGTTTTTCACAAGTTCAAGGAGTTGACTACGATGAGACTTTCTCACCCGTAGCGATGCTTAAGTCCGTCAGAATCATGTTAGCAATAGCTGCATTTTTCGATTATGAAATCTGGCAGATGGATGTCAAAACGGCGTTCCTTAACGGTTTCCTTAAGGAAGAGTTGTATATGATACAATCCGAAGGTTTTGTCGATCCTAAGAATGCTAACAAGGTGTGCAAGCTCCAGCGATCCATTTATGGACTGGTGCAAGCATCTCGGAGTTGGAAAAAATGCTTTGATGAGGTGATCAAAGCATTTGGGTTTATACAAATGGTTGGAGAATCTTGTATTTACAAGAAAGTGGTCTGTGGCGTTTCTAATATTATATGTGTATGACATATTACTGATTGGAAACAACGTAGATTTTTTAGAGAGCATAAAGGATTACTTGAATAAAAGTTTCTCTATGAAGGACCTAGGAGAAGCTGCTTACATTCTAGGCATTAAGATCTATAGGGATAGATCAAAACGCCTGATAGGACTTTCACAAAGCACATACCTTGATAAAGTTTTGAAGAGGTTCAAAATGGAACAGTCCAAGAAAGGGTTCTTACCAGTTTTACAAGGTACGAGATTGAGTAAGACTCAGTGCCCAGCAACTGATGAAGATAGAGAGCATATGCGCTCCGTCCCCTATGCTTCAGCCATATGTTCTATCATGTATGCGATGCTGTGCACTAGACCGGATGTTAGCCTGGCCATAAGTATGGCAGGTAGGTTCCAGAGTAATCCAGGAGTGGATCACTGGACAGCGGTCAAGAATATCCTGAAGTACCTGAAAAGGACTAAGGAGATGTTTCTCGTGTATGGAGGTGACGAAGAGCTCGCCGTAAAAGGTTACGTCGATGCAAGCTTTGACACATATCCGGACGACTCTAAGTCGCAAACCGGATACATATTTATTCTTAATGGGGGTGCAGTAAGCTGGTGCAGTTCCAAGCAAAGCGTCGTAGCAGATTCTACATGTGAAGCGGAGTACATGGCTGCCTCGGAGGCGGCTAAGGAGGGTGTCTGGATGAAGCAGTTCATGACGGATCTTGGAGTGGTGCCAAGCGCACTGAATCCAATAACCTTGTTCTGTGACAACACTGGTGCCATTGCCTTAGCAAAGGAACCACGGTTTCACAAGAAGACCAGACACATCAAACGACGCTTCAACCTCATCCGTGACTACGTCGAGGGAGAGGACGTGAATATATGCAAAGTGCACACGGATCTGAATGTAGCAGACCCGCTGACTAAACCTCTTCCACGACCAAAACATGATCAACACCAGAACTGTATGGGTGTTAGATTTATTACAATGTAATTCACATGGTGATGTGAGGGCTAGATTATTGACTCTAGTGCAAGTGGGAGACTGTTGGAATTATGCCCTAGAGGCAATAATAAATATAGTTATTATTATAATTCCTGTATCAAGATAATCGTTTATTATCCATGCTATAATTGTATTGAATGAAGACTCATTTACATGTGTGGATACATAGACAAAACACCGTCCCTAGCAAGCCTCTAGTTGGCTAGCCAGTTGATCAAAGATAGTCAGTGTCTTCTGATTATGAACAAGGTGTTGTTACTTGATAACTGGATCACGTCATTAGGAGAATCACGTGATGGACTAGACCCAAACTAATAGACGTAGCATGTTGATCGTGTCATTTTGTTGCTACTGTTTTCTGCGTGTCAAGTATTTATTCCTATGACCATGAGATC
The DNA here is from genome assembly GCF_904849725.1 of Hordeum vulgare subsp. vulgare. Classification (NCBI taxonomy): domain Eukaryota; kingdom Viridiplantae; phylum Streptophyta; class Magnoliopsida; order Poales; family Poaceae; genus Hordeum; species Hordeum vulgare. Next base: position 561,862,312 of record NC_058524.1, on the reverse strand, counting down.
ATATAACTCACTGACACCAGAGGAATGCTTTGTGTGTATCAAACGTCGCAACGTAATTGGGTGACTATAAAGATGCTCTACAGGTATCTCCGAAGGTGTTAGTTGAGTTAGTATGGATCAAGACTGGGATTTGTCACTCCGTGTGAACGGAGAGGTATCTCGGGGCCCACTCGGTAATACAACATCACACACAAGCCTTGCAAGCAATGTAACTTAGTGTAAGTTGCGGGATCTTGTATTACGGAATGAGTAAAGAGACTTGCCGGTAAACGAGATTGAAATAGGTATACGGATACTGACGATCGAATCTCGGGCAAGTAACATACCGAAGGACAAAGGGAATGACATACGGGATTATATGAATCCTTGGCACTGAGGTTCAAACAATAAGATCTTCGTAGAATATGTAGGATCCAATATGGGCATCCAGGTCCCGCTATTGGATATTGACTGAGGAGTCTCTCGGGTCATGTCTCATAGTTCTCGAACCCGCAGGGTCTGCACACTTAAGGTTCGACGTTGTTTTATGCGTATTTGAGTTATATGGTTGGTTACCGAATGTTGTTCGGAGTCCCGGATGAGATCACGGACGTCACGAGGGTTTCCAGAATAGTCCGGAAACGAAGATTGATATATAGGATGACCTCATTTGATTACCGGAAGGTTTTCGGAGTTACCGGGAATGACGAATGGGTTCCGGGAGTTCACCAGGGGGGGGGGCAACCCACCCCGGGGAAGCCCATAGGCCTTGAGGGTGGCACACCAGCCCTTAGTGGGCTGGTGGGACAGCCCAAAAGGGCTCTATGCGCCAAGAAGAGAAAATCAAGAGAAAAGGAAAAAAAAGGAGGAGGTGGGAAGGAAGGGGGACTCCCTCCCACCAAACCAAGTCCAACTCGGTTTGGGGGGGGGAGTCCTCCCCCCTTGGACTCGGCCGACCCCCTTGGGGCTCCTTGAGCCCCAAGGCAAGGTCCCCTCCCTCCCACCTATATATACGGAGGTTTTAGGGCTGATTTGAGACGACTTTTCCACGGCAGCCCGATCACATACCTCCACGGTTTTTCCTCTAGATCGCGTTTCTGCGGATCTCGGGCGGAGCCCTGCTGAGACAAGGTCGTCACCAACCTCCGGAGCGCCGTCACGCTGCCGGAGAACTCTTCTACCTCTCCGTCTCTCTTGCTGGATCAAGAAGGCCGAGATCATCGTCGAGCTGTACGTGTGCTGAACGCGGAGGTGCCGTCCGTTCGGTACTAGATTGTGGGACTGATCGCGGGATTGTTCGCGGGGCGGATCGAGGGACGTGAGGACGTTCCACTACATCAACCGCATTCACTAACGCTTCTGCTGTACGATCTACAAGGGTACGTAGATCACTCATCCCCTCTCGTAGATGGACATCACCATGATAGGTCTTCGTGCGCGTAGGAAAATTTTTGTTTCCCATGCGACGTTCCCCAACACAGAGGTCCAAGTGCAGGGGTACTACTTCCAACATCAGTCCACTCAAGACCTGATGATAGCTCTGTCCTGCTCGGTTCGCGGATGTGCGCAGGGGGAACCCTCGGGTGGTGTGTTGGCTGCATCTCTGTCAACGCGTCGTAAAGACGAGCACGTGTAGCATACAACTCCACAGTCAGAGCTCGAAAAGGATGATCCAGTGCCTCGGTGTAGTGCACCAGAACCCGTGCATCGTAGCGACCCTCACGTAGGGGGCGCACACAACGACGTATGACCGGTCGTTGCGCTCCCGAACGCTAGTAGTGTACGCAGTGAGATCAGACCAAGTCTCATCCCCAGCAGGAACATACGGGATGTATCTAAAAGCACTCTCCTCCAGGTGAGAGTACGCTCCACAGAGACGGGTGATAGCGATATGGGCCGCATCATGGACGGCCATCTCGATCGACAATCCAACACCGCAGAAGACATGGGGCACATGGATGGAGTTGCCCGTCTGGTCGAAGATGCAAACCTCGGCCTGGTACTGGTACTGGTTGAACTCGCGGAAGTCCTCGTACACAGTGTACTCAGGGAACCAGCGATATCCCAGCCTGGTCAAGAGGTTGACCAAAATGTCCGGGAACCCAGTCGTCTTAGTGGCCAGTGTCAGACGCACGTGCTGTCTTGCGGGACGCATCTGAAAAGAAAGATTCACGGATGTCAAATGTCAGTGTGTGTAATTGATTATCAGAAGAACAAGAGTAGATAGTCCAGCCCTCCGGGTCGATGTGATTACGAGAACCTAATGTTAGAGTTAGCAAAATCTTTAACCCGAAAGAGAAGAGATAGAGTAGAGCCCAGAGCATAGGAAAGGAGTAAAAGATACTAATACCACCCAATTGAGATGTGTGCCCGTAAGCCACAAAATTAGTGTTAGTAAAGTTTTTCAAACACTAGACTCAACTTCGGCCAAGGAGTTGGAAAGGGGGCTACTTACAGGCAGTCGTCTTTGATACCAACTTGTGACGCCCTCGATTTAACCATAAACTAAACATAAACGCAAATGCGTATGATCAAACTCAAGGACTCACGGGAAGATATCACAACACAACTAAAGACACAAATAAAACATACAAGCATCATATTACAAGCCAGGGGCCTCGAGGGCTAGAATACGGAAGCTCGATAAACACACGAGTCAGCGGAAGCAAGAATATCTGAGTACATTCATTAAAAATGGGGTGCCTTAGAGAAGGCTAGCACAAAATAAACTACGATCGAACGAGGCGAGGGCTCCTGCCTGGGAACCTCCTAACTACTCCTGGTCTTCAGCGGACTCCATGTAGTAGGAGCCACCGTCGGGGTAGCTGTCGTCGTTGGCGGGATACTACATCTCCTGGGCTCCATCATCTGGTCACAGCAACGGATCAAGGGGCAAAGAGGGAGCAAAGCAACGGTGAGTACTCATCCAAAGTACTCGCAAGACTTATATCAGAACTATGATAAGTATGCATCAGTATCAAAGAAGGGGTTTATATGTGGACTGACTGCAACAATGCGAGAATAGAGAGAGAGAAGGCCTAGTCCTATCGAAGACTAGCATCTTCAGTGTCTTGCAACAATAGATGCGAGTAGAACAAGGGAACACAAATAATAGTCATATTGTCGCAGCAAAATTAATATGAGGTCACGCCCAGAGATCCTCCCTCGACTCCGTGCGAGGAAGCAATCCTCGGGCAACTAATTTCAGTTAAGTAACAGTTGTAGTTGTATAAGATCAGGGCTCAACTCCAAGTCATCGTGTAACCGTGGACACGACTATTCGAATAGATAAGTTCTTCCTTGCAGGGGTGCACAACATATTCCCCGTCACGCTCGATAACACTCTGGTCGGACACATTTTCTCGGTCATGCTCGGCCTCGGAATATCGACACGTCGCAGCCCCACCTAAGCTCAACACAGAGGCCAGCCCACCGGTCTAACTCCTAAGCACAAAGGGGTCATGAGCCCACTTGCTCTCTACGCTCCTGCACGATGAAAGGGCGGCCGATGTCAGTCCTAGCACCACTTATAACAAGCACGATGCTTCTCGGGACCACTCGGGCGCGCGCCGCTCCATTGTTGACGTCTGAAGAGCTTCGGCTGATACCACGATGTCGAGTACCCATAATTCTTCCCACGCAGACGGTTAGTGCGTAATAAGGCCTTCCGACCAACCCAGATCAGATACCCAAATCCATTATCATTTTAATTAAGTCATCATCACATCCACGCGGGAATCCACCCGCCTAACATCTATTCATCAAAGATCCTAGTAACAAGGTCAAGTAACTATGTGGTTGTAACATCAGTGAGAATCCAAGGTATCACCCTCGTTGGATTCTGAACAATGTATCCGTCAAGGTGGGCTTAGAGGAATCACCCTCGAGGGTCCCACACTTGAGGGTTTGCATGACAGAGACATCGTCGGGAGTGGTGAAGGAGGAATCACCCTCGATAACCACGACCGACTAGCTACACTACAGAGGTATCATCATGAGTACTTCGCGAGGTGTCACCCTCGGTACCCGATAGTAGCTCTGTAGTGCCGCACAACTAAGGGGGTGTGAGTGTTGTGTCGGATATGGCTCGTCGATCAAGGATCGAGACTTGATGACAAAGCGGGGCAACTAGACTAAGGGGGTCAGAGGGGATGACTGCTCCACCTATACTAAATAGTTTTAGTGTACAGTACTGAAAGTAGCAGTTCATCAAAAATTAGGCTATGCATCAGATATAGGAGCTAACTATAACAGTAGCAAAATTCTAATGCAAGCATGAGGAAGAAAGAATAGGCGATATAGGAATGATCAAGGGTGGTTTGCTTGCCTTGTTGCTCTACGGCAAAGGGCTGGTCGTCGGGAGGGTAGATGTACCCGACAGCAGCGTCAGTCTCGGGGTCTACCGGTAAGAAGAGGGGGGAGAAACAATAAATAATAGCAACAGGTGCAACACTAAGCATGGCATGGCAATATGCAGGCTAGGCATGATCTAACATAGTAACATCCGTCATAGACGGATCGGGAAAATATCAGACGATATTTCCCGGGTCTCTCGCTACTACCGGTCAGATGAAAACGATGGAAAAGTTCCACGTTTGCTATGCTAGGCACGCGTGACACACTAATGGACCGCGTATCCGGGTTCGTCTCGTTGTGTTGATCAACTTTCATGTTGAAAATATTTTCATCTGAGCTATGGTTTATTTTATATTAATTTTCAAAGTTTTATTAATATTAGGAATTAAAAACATATTTAATTAATTTAATTAAATGCTATTATGCCATCAGCATGATATCATGCTAACATCAGCAGTTGACTGGTCAAACTGACTAGTGGGTCCTACGTGTCATTGACACACTTTATTAATTAAGGTTTCGATAATTAATAAATAGATTAATTTAGTGGGGGGCCCACGTGTCATACCCTAACAGGATAATTTAATTATCTAATTAATAGATAACTAATTTATCTATTTAATTAATTAACTAATTAATCAAACAATATATCTATTTATTTATTTACTTTTAATAAAACATATATATATTTATCTATGTTTTCCCTTTTTTTATTAACAGTTTTAGAGGGGGGGGGGTGTTCCCGGGGCCCCCCGTCATACACAGAAAAACAAGAGGGGTTAGTGGGGGGGGGGGGGTTAACCCTCCAGTAACCCCAACCGGCGAGGAGGTCCAGCACGCACGGCGGCCATAGGGGCGAAACGGGACGAGGCCGGAGCAGGGGTTAGGAAAGGGAGAGGGAGGTTCCCTGGGCCCACATTGAGCCTGCAGATGTGCGAAAATGGGTTCGGGGGAGGCTCGACGGAGCGGCAATGGTGCACGGGAGCCGGGGTGGTGGTGCAACGGCGTGGTGGATCCGGCACAGGGCTGTGGACGTGGGACGAAACCGGCGGCCGTCGGGGTGGATCCGGTGACCGGGGGAGTCGGGGTCGAGGCGATGGCGCGGTTCCGGCGAGGTAGGCGGAGGAGCTCCGGGGCGCGGAGGTGACTCGGTGGCGGGGAAGCTTCGGGAGTGGCCGGTGGAGGACGGCAATGGGGCAGTCTTGGCGGCGGCGAGCCGGCCGCCGGTGGCCGGCGGTGACGGCAGGTGGCTGTGGCCAGTCGGGTGAAAGCGCCGCCCGGCTGCTGGGAAAAAGAGGGAGGGGGCTTCGGTCCTGGGAGCCACGAGGGGAAGGGAGATCGAGGGAGACTGGGGCTCGCGATGGGAAGCGGGAGGCTTCGGTCTCGGGGAGGAGCCACACAGGTTGGGGGCGATGGGATTTGTGGTGTGGGGTACGGGGCGAGGGGTGAGGCGGAGGGACTAGCGAGGGGAGGAGGCTGGTGCTCGAGGGGAGTGGGGCTCGAGCGGGATATGGCGAGAGAGAGGGAGACGAGGGGGATTTCCCCCTCGTCGTTTCTGGCGGTGGGGCAGGGAGGAAATGGGAGGGGCTCGATTAGGGTTAGGTTTCCTTGGGGGTCTTATACCCCCACGCGAGTTGGGCTGTGGAGGGGTTTGGCCAGCTAGGCCATTTGGCCCAGTTGGACCGGCGCCTTTTTTTAGTTATTGCGTTTTTTTATAGTTTCTGTTTTAAATATATAGGGGTTTTAAATAATTTCAAAAATGCCCAATTCAACTTTATAAATTATTAGGGAATTTTTTAACTCATCCGACATTTTTATTTTAACATTCGAAAACTTTTCTCGTTCGACTTATTTTTAAATTTTGAATTTGACTCGGTTTCGACTAACACGAGATCAACGATAGAAATCACGGTGACGTGGCATCATTAGTGTGGGATCGCTGTAGCTTAATTACATTCAACACTGTAGCAAAAGGTGAGGATGTCACAGTAACATAGATAGAAATCCGAAGCCTAAGGAACTAAGTTGTTTAAACCGAAATAATGAGATTGTTTTGGTTCACTTACAATTGGTATGCCTAGATATCCCTCCGCTTCGTGACCTAAAAACTTATATGTAAGTGCATCTAGTGCCCCTTAGTGATTTTGGTTGATTGAAGACTTATAGATTAAGATACTGATATGTTTGTGAGTGTACACAGACCCTATAAGTCAATGAGGAGTTTGATCTATTCGAAGAATATCGACCCCTATAAATGTATGTCTTCGGGTGAAGACTTTGGTCATTCCTTGAAGACTTTGATAGCGAAGAAATTGCTATTCCTCATGAAGACTTTGATAGCGAAGAAATCACTATTCCTCATGAAGACTTTGAATATGAGGAATTCGGTGTGTCCCGAAGAAAATATTCTGAAGACTTTGAAGGTTGAAGATTTACTATTTCTGTTTCATTTTCTTCTTTCTTGAGTCATTGGAACACCGTACTGTTAAAGGGGGTTGATGTAATACTAAGGAAAGATTTCCTCATGATGCTCAACTCAAAGCCTAAAATATAAAATCCTCAAAGTGAAGCCTTTGAAATCTCTCGCAGATTAGTCAAAGTCTTCAGTGACACAGACTAAGTTCTTCTCGTCGCTGAAGAAATTGCACTAACTGAGGAGTTAGGAATTTGCTAGTGCGAACTGCCTATCAGTGAGGAACATGAGAGACATGATGACTTTCAAAGTTGAAAGGTACGAACGTTGCCGTGTGTGGGCACCCCGATGTTGGGGTATAGTTTATGCCTAAGTAATTTTGGTGATTGATGACAGTACCGTACAGGAATAACCGTGTGTGTTAAGGTTTCAGATAACACACGTCAACGGCACAAGACGACACGTCTCCTCTTTCATGGAACGGAAGCACGACGCTCTCTACGATTCTCTTTATTTGAGTCATAGGAAAGCCATACTATTAAGAGGGGATCCGTAGTGGAAAGGTTTGGGTGGAATCTATCTTTGCACACGCACACTTCACATTCTCCCTTTCCTTTATCTTTGGAGCGGCCCTCGCCACTGTGTTTTTCGCATCTTTGCAAAATGGTCCACAGCGGTAGTACCGCTGGACTGCTAGCGGTAGTACCACTGCAGCCAGCGGTAGTACCGCTAGCTGGCGGTAGTACCGCCCCTGGCCAGCGGTAGTACCGCTCCAGGTGCTTTGGTCCACCTGCCTAGCGGTAGTTCGTGGACGGACCTTTTTGCGAAGACTTTCTTGGCGGTAGTAGTGCTTTTGCACTACCAAGGGGCCAGCGGTAGTACCGCTGGTGTCAGCGGTAGTACCGCTGGAGTCCCAGCGGTAGTACCGCTGCATCCAGCGGTAGTACCGCCAGGCGGCGGTAGTACCGCTCCTGTTCAGCGGTAGTACCGCTGGAGTGCCAGCGGTAGTACCGCTGCAGGCAGCGGTAGTACCGCTGGAGCTCGGGCAAAGAGTGGGAAAACGGTCTGATTCCCCCCCCCCCCACTATATAAAGGGTTCTTCTAGCTGAGGAACCCTATCTCTTACCTCTCTAAGCTCCATTGTTGCACCCCAAGCTCAAAAGTGCCCGATCTCTCTCCCTAGCCAATCAAACTTGTTGATTCTTTAGGGATTGGTTGAGAAGGCCTAGATCCACACTTCCACGAAGAGAAAAGTTGATTCCCCCACCAATCCCTTGCGGATCTTGTTACTCTTGGGTGTTTGAGCATCCTAGACGGTTGAGGTCACCTCGAAGCCATATTCCATTATGGTGAAGCTTCGTGGTTTAGTTGGGAGCCTCCAAGCTTTGTGTGGAGTTGCCCCAACCTTGTTTGTAAAGGTTCGATCGCCGCCTTCAAGGGCATCTATAGTGGAATCACGGTACCTTGCATCGTGCGAGGGCGTGAGGAGAATACGGTGGCCTTAGTGGCTTTTTGGGGAGCATTGTGCCTCCACACCGCTCCAACGGAGACGTACTTCCTGTCAAAGGGAAGGAACTTCGGTAACACATCCTCGTCTCCATCGGTTCCACTTGTGGTTATCTCTATCCTTTACTTTGTATTTGCTTATGCTTGTGACTATATCTTACTTGTCTTAATAGCTCTCGTTGTTAGCTTCTATAGGGTTCACTTCATTGTTGTATTATTTGTGAACCCGTATGGTGTTTACCTTAACTTGCTAAGATTAATTAAAAAGTGGTCGTTGTCTATTCACCCCCCCTCTAGCCAACCATATCGATCCTTTCAATTGGTATCAGAGCCACGTCTCTTTATTAAGGGTTTAACCACCCGAAGAGTATGGAAGGCGGAGAGGAAGTTAACCATGGGCAACCCGAGGACATGGACTTGACTTCGGTCACAAGGGACGACTTGAATACGGCTATGGCAGCCCTCAAGACGTCCTTGACGAGCGAAGTCAAGACCATGCTTAAAGAATTAATTGAGGGCCTTAAAGGTTCACCCGAACCGGCTTTAGTAGTTAAACCCACCATCCCCGATTCGGAGGCCAACTCCTCTAAGGAAGCGGCTAAAGATATGCGACCTGCTTTATCTCACGAAATGGATGGGACTGGAACATATGCCTCAGTTCCACCCCCATGGTCTATGGAGGATCCGTTCCCGCACCTCGTCTTAATCCTGTTGGTCCTCCTCCTAAGCTTGTGAAAGGTGACTTTGCTAACTGGGTATTTTCTATTAAGTCTCATTTGAATCACAACTCAACCAACTTGTGGAGAATTATCGAGCAAGTATATTATCCTCATGACCCAAGCAACCTCACTCCAAGAGAAGATGCAGACAACCAATATAATCACTCTGCGTTGTTTATTCTTCAGTCTGCTATGCCACCTGAAGATCTTCCCCACTTACGTCCCTTCACATTGGCCAAGGACCGTTGGGAGCATATTATGGTGTTGTACAAGGGAATCTCAAGCATTCAACGATCCAACTATGAAGTGATACTTGATAAGGCCGATGAGTTTGTGATGAAGGAAGACGAGGACCCTTGTGATCTTTATCGGAGGGTGACTGCTATTGCTGTGGCACTAAAAGATCATGGGAGTAAGGATGTGGATGATACATGGGTCAAGCGCAAGTTCCTCAAAGCCATCATGCCTTTCAAGAAAGCCATGTCATCTGTCATTTGTCAGTGGCCAGACTTCCACTCCTTGTCTTCCAGTGAGGTGTTGGATGAGTTCATTGCAATGTCAATCATGAACGAAATAGCCGACAATGCACTTGCTCGTGTTCGACCAAAGACAAATTCACCCAACCTTGCGTTGAAAGCAAGAGCAATGTTTGAAGAAGAAGAAGAAGATGAGGAAGAGGAGAGCTGCCCCGAAGACACAAAGTATGCCTATCATGAGCACATGGCTCTTGCATCAAGGCAATTCTGGGGCAATAAAAGGAACTCAAGACCCACCTTCACCAAGAATAACTCGAGTGGATTCAAACCCAAACAACGAGTAAGGACATGTTATAACTGTGGCAACGTGAGTCACTTCGTGGCAGAATGTCCCTATGAGGAAAGGGAAGACAACGGAGGCAAGCTCATTCGCAAAGACAAAACCAAATCATTTCCAATCAAGAACAACTTTGTGAAGAAACCTCACCCAAAAGGGATGGTGGCCCTGGAAGAGTATCCTTCCGATGATGATGGTGATGATGATGATACAGTGGCAACGGCAACTGTTGCTATTGCCACTACCTCTCCCCAGAAGGTGTCTCTCTTCAACGCCCCCAACGAGAACCACATCACCAAGTGCCTCATGGCAAAAGGTATCAATCAGGTAACTCCCATCATTAAGACCAACATTGCTTCTGCTCCTTCATTGTTAAATTGTGTTGAAGATAGTGATGTTGGGGAACTTAATGAGCATGATCTTGATAAGTTTCTGTGCACTATTAAGGGAGAACCCAAGAAGCATTTTGTTGCTCTCTTGGAACAACTGGGTGAGGCCACTGACCTCATTGAGTCTCATGAGGAGACCATCTCCGAGCTCCAAGGACGTAGTCGTGACTATGCCGATGAAATTGCCGAATTATCTAGTGCACTAGAGGAAGAGCGCACTCTTCGTTTGGCTCTTGAGGAGTCATATAACGATGACTGCGCTAAAATGCAAAAGAAACTAGATCATGATGTTGTTCTTACTCGTATGCTTAAATCTGAAAAGTATGCTCTTGAGGTTGGCCGTGACAGACTCAAAGAGGAGTTTGACATACTTGACAAGGCCCACAAAGCCTTGAAAGGTGCTCATTTCTCTCTAAAAGAGTCTCATGATCAACTCCAAGCAAAGCTTACCAAGGAGATCTCTACTTGTCCTCCCTTTGTGTTAATTGATAATACTTGTGCAACTAACCCCTGTTGTGAGCATGTTCATCTTGTGGAGGAAAATGCCAAGTTAAATGAGAAACTTGAGAAGGGCCTTGTGGCATGCAGACAAGGTGAGAATAGTCTGAACAATCTCTTGAGCACTCAAAAGGGTGTTGTAGGAAAGGAAGGACTTGGACTTACCTCCAAGTCAAAAGGTAAAAGGAAGAACAAGAACAAACGATCTCCCACCCTCATGGACATCTTTGTCAAAGAGGGTGAGGGGACTCAGAAGGTGAACAGGAACAAGGTGGACTATGGGAACCCCAAGAAGGGCAAAACCGTTCCTACTAACACAGCCGGCAAACTCAATTCTTCTTATGTTTTATGTTGTGCTAGTGATGGGCATGTTTATGCCAGATTTGTTGGTTCCTACGATGAAGATATTGAATGGGCTATCTGGGTTCCTAAGACCCTTGTCTCTAACATGAAAGGACCCATTAAAAAATGGGTACCTAAAACCAAGCCTTGATCTATTGCAGGAGTTTGCTTCCGGTGGGGTGTCATGGTTGCTCGATAGTGGAGCAACAAATCATATGACCGGAAGCAAGGACTTAGTGGTGGATGTGCATCCTTCTCCATCTATGCCCACCCATGTCCAATTCGCCGATGCATCCTCATCAAAGGTATTGGGATTTGGTAAGGTGGTCGTCTCTCAAGATTTATCTATTGAGAAGGTCATGCTTGTTGAGTCACTTGCCTACAATTTACTTTCGGTTCGTCAACTTGCAATTATGGGTTTTTCCACATTCTTTAATATTGACACTGTGGTCCTCCTAAGGAGCAAGACTCTTAAAGTAGCCTATGTTGGACATGTCGAAAATGGTCTTTATGTGGTGAACTTCTCAAAGCGACCCACTAAGACTGCGACATGTTTAATGGCTAAAGTTGACGTGGGCTGGCTTTGGCATCGCTGTTTAGCTCATGTCAATATGAGATCTTTGCAAAGTCTTCTGACAGGGGACCATGTTCGTGGACTAACAAATGTGAGCTTTGCTAAAGATCGTGTTTGCAGTGCTTGCATAGAAGGAAAGATTCATGAAACTGCTCATCGTCCAACGACTCTTATCTACACTAAGAGGCCATTGGAACTTCTCCATATGGATCTGTTTGGTCCTCCAACATTTGATAGTCTTGGAGGCAGAAAATATTGCTTAGTGATTGTTGACGACTACTCAAGATATACCTGGGTATATTTCTTTAAAAGGAAGAGTGAAACTCAACAAACGGTCATCAACTTTGCTAATGAAGCGCAACGTCAACATGAAGCAAAGATCTTGATGATTAGGAGTGACAACGGCACCGAGTGCAAGAACTACACCCTAGATGAGTTTCTAGGTGATGAGGGAATAAAGAACCAATATTCTGCACCATATACTCCTCAGCAAAACGGCATGGCAGAAAGGAAAAACCGGACCTTGATAGACGCTGCAAGAACAATGATGGCAGAATTCAAATCTCCATATAACTTCTGGGCAGAGGCCATCAACACAGCATGTCATGCATCCAATCGGCTCTACATCCGCAAAGGCTTGAACAAGACTCCGTATGAGATTCTAACTGGAAACAAACCCAATCTCAAGTACTTCCGGGTATTCGGTTGTAAGTGTTTCATTCTCAAAAAGGGAGCACGGTTAGCTAAATTTGATTCTAGAGCACATGAGGGTATCTTTGTTGGTTATGCTACAAACTCTCATGCTTATCGTGTCCTCAACAAGTCCACCGGACTAATTGAGGAGACGTGTAACGTAGAGTTTGATGAAAATAATGGCTCCCAAGTGGAGCAAAGTGGTCTTTGTGATATAGGTGATGAAATTCCTCCCGAAGCCATAAGAAGAATGGGGATTGGTCAAATACTCCCCATTGAGGAACCCCTTGTGGCCGAAGGAGAAGGACAATGCTCTACTCAAGTGGAGCCATCACCCCCACAAGCCCCACACGCTTCCGATGAACAAAGAAAAGACTCTCAACATATTGTACAAGCTCAAGGTCAAGATCAATTGCCCAACAATGGTGATGTGTCCCATGATACTCAAGCACTACCCCAAGACTCCGAACCGGCTCATGATCAAGATCAAGGGCAACCCCAGATTCAGACCAAGTAGAAGCACAAGATCAAGATCAAGAGCAACCACTAATACAAGAACAAACTAGTGAACCTGCTCAAGTCGAAGGACAAGATGATCAGGAGACTGTCTCACAATTCCCGTCTGGAGCTCCAACAACCGGCTCAAGAAGCAAGGGCAAGCAAAAGAAACAAGTCAATGCTCCCCCGTTATCTAATGAAGATCTCTTGGAGCGTCGAGCAACCAAGAATGCGAACAAGCTGAGAGTCAAGTCACATCTTATGAAGAATGTACTTGGCAGTTTAAAAAGGGGAGTATCCACCCGTCAACAGCTTTGGAATTATTGTGAGCATCACGCGTTTGTCTCGTATTGTGAACCTCAATAGGTACAGGAAGCGCTCGATGATGAGGATTGGCTTATGGCCATGCACGAAGAACTTAACAACTTCGAGCACAACCAAGTCTGGGATTTAGTGCCTCGGCCAACGAAGGAACATAATGTCATCGGGACCAAATGGATATTCAAGAACAAGCAAGATGCCAATGGAATTGTGATTCGAAACAAGGCAAGATTGGTGGCTCAAGGCTACTCCCAAGTCGAGGGTATCGACTACGGTGAAACCTTTGCCCATGTTGCTCGTCTAGAATCTATTCGCATGTTACTTGCATTTGCTTCTCATCATAACTTCAAATTACAGCAAATGGATGTGAAAAGTGCTTTTCTTAATGGTCCTTTGAATGAGTTGGTCTATGTCAAACAACCCCCGGGATTCGAACATCCCAAGCTCCCCAATCATGTGTACAAACTTAATAAGGCACTCTATGGCCTTAAACAAGCCCCACGCGCGTGGTATGAGTATCTTACTGAGTTGTTACAAGATCGTGGGTTTGAAATTGGGAAGATAGATCCCACTCTTTTTACTAAGAGGGTTAAAGGGGATTTGCTCATATGCCAACTATATGTTGATGATATTATCTTTGGCTCTCCTAACGTTTCATTCAATGAAGAATTTGCTGCACTAATGACTGAGAAGTTTGAGATGTCCATGATGGGAGAGTTGAAGTTCTTCCTCGGATTCGAGATTAGACAAGGTCTAGAAGGGACATTCATCAAACAAGCCAAGTACACTCAAGACATGCTCAAACGGTTCGAGCTCGAAGATGTCAAACCGGTCAAGTTCCCCATGCCAACAAGATGCAAGCTTGACAGTGATCCCAATGGTAAAGCAGTGGATCAAAAGGTATACCGCTTCATGATTGGATCCCTCCTTTACCTTTGTGCATCTAGACCGGATATTATGTTGAGTGTAGGGATATGTGCACGGTTTCAATCCGCACCAAAAGAGAGTCATTACATGGCTGTTAAGGGAATCTTTCGATATTTGGCTCATACCCCAAACTTTGGCCTCTGGTATCCCAAAGGAGCAAACTTCAATCTAGTTGGCTATTCTGACTCAGATTGGGCAGGAGATTGTGTGGAGAGGAAGTCAACGTCTGGAGGATGCCAATTACTTGGCCGCTCTTTGGTAAGTTGGTCTTCAAAGAAGTAGAATTGCGTCTCCTTATCATCCACCGAAGCTGAGTATGTGGCAGCTGCAAGTTGCTGTGCACAATTGCTATGGATGAGGCAGACTTTAAAGGATTATGGTGTCACTTGTGATAAAGTGCCTCTTCTGTGTGACAATCAAAGCGCTATCAAGATTTCCCTAAACCCAGTGCAACATAGCAAAACCAAACATATTGATATTCGTCATCACTTCATTCATGAGCATATCAAGCTAGGTGACATTGAGGTTCACTTCATCCACACTGAAGAGCAACTTGCAGATATTTTCACTAAGCCTCTAGATGAAGCAAGGTTCCGGGAGTTAAGGCATGAGCTAAATATCATTGATTCAAGTAATGTGGATTGAAACTAGGCATATTGCACCTCACTTTGCATTCCATCTTGGTCTAAATGTAGGCATGGACATAGGGGGAGTGTTGTTCTCTTAATGAACTTTCCCTCCCCCCATTATGCATAAATCAATCTAGTCTTTCACTTTAGCCATTGTCAAATGGCACTTGTGCTTCAAAGACGAGCATTGGTCATGAACCCAAGGATAATTCTTCGCGGTGTCATACCATTGTCTCAAACATAGGTGGCCTCGGCCACCGCCCCTCCATCCTTTCTTGCGTATAGAAGAAAGGATATACAATGACAAGTCAGTACTTTTTCTTGGATGCCATCTGTTTTTACTCACTTGTCATGTGCCCAAGTTCATCTCTTTTCCTTAGTCGAGTTGCGACATTTACAGCGGTACTACCGCCAGGTTAGCGGTACTACCGCCAGGACCCCAGCGGTACTACCGCCAGGACCCCAGCGGTACTACCGCCAGGGGTAGTGGTACTACCGCCAGGTATGGCGGTAGTACCGCTCCCCCTTGAAACCCTAAAAAAATTTCCTAGCCGGTCGTGTTAGATGGGAATACTAGCGGTAGTACCGCCAGGGGGAGCGGTACTACCGCCAGGACCCTAGCGGTACTACCGCTGCATCTGGCGGTACTACCGCCAGCTAGCGGTACTACCGCTGGGTCCACAGCGGTACTACCGCTGGCCCGTACCCCTTGGGCTATATAAAGGAGGGGGAGCCCGTTTTTCTCAGCCTGTTTCTTCTTCCTCGCGGCTCCTCCCTCCCCTAGCCCGAAAACTCCCTGGTTGGATCTCGCTTCGTGGAGCTCCTTCTCCCCGTTGGTTTGGAAGGGTTGCTCCACCTCTTCTTCCTCCTCCAAGAGACATGAATCCCGGTAAAGCTCCTCCCTTCTTCTATTGGGTTGATGTTCGTGTTCTAGGTTAGGAGCATTGGGGATTGGATCCATATCTTTGATCTTATGGCTAGTTCTTGGATGGCATGAAGGAGATATTTGAGGGGAGTATAGGTCCTATGGTTTGTTGTTGATTTTGTTGCCATGCCCTAGGATTTACTCGTTTTAGATCTAGCACTTGAACTATGTTTGGATTAGATCTAAAACTTGCTCTCTCTTGCCTAGGCATGTACTTATTTCGGTGTTACTAGTGTTCCTCATGTAAGTAGGGCTGGGGTGTAGGTCTTAGTGTTCATATACAGCCCATGCCCTCGTAACGATTTTTTATCTGTCAGATCTGAAAGTCAAACCCCCAGCGGTACTACCGCCAGGGGTAGCGGTGCTACCGCTATGACCCCCAGCGGTACTACCGCCAGGGGTAGCGGTGCTACCGCTATGACCCCCAGCGGTACTACCGCCAGGGGTAGCGGTACTACCGCTAGGCCCCAGCAGTACTACCGCCAGGAGCATTCACTGTGTATTTTTGTGTGTGTTTTGTGCTTAGCAATGAGTGTTTACTTGTTCTGCGTTTTCAAGATTCATTGCCTTGACTCTTCTTGTCGCCTCTTTTTCGCTGTGTGTTCTGTGTCACAGGTGGCTCTTCTCGCCGTTCGAACCCCCCACGGGACACGCATTCCAAACAGTATCGCAACCAAGAGGCGCCCGAGGGGTCTGCCACCTCAGGTCCGCAACCCAAGAAGCAGTCCTTGAAGAAGGTCGCACACAAGGATAAGAGGGTCAATGTCCGAACTATGTCCCCCAAGGACTTTCTGCAGTTTCGCACTCAGAACCACTATCTCAACGAGAGGGCTGTGATCAAGGATGTTGACCATGTCTCGGCAAGGGACCAGTGCAGGATCTACCGTGATGTTGTCGCACATTTCAAGAAAAACTATGTCTGTGTTCAGTGGATTGACCTGGCACATCTTCAGAGGAACATGGACTATTTTGGTGATGCCCTCTCTCTGATTGACAAACTGGGGATCAAGGACATCATCACTTACAAGACAGATTTTGATCCCACTGCTGTTGCTCAGTTCTATGTCACGGTCCACTTCTCTCCTGATGCAGAGCGCTCCATGGTGTGGATGACTGGGTCAAAGAAAATGACCGGTACCTGGCATGAGTTCATGCAATTCCGCCACATTGACTTCCAGGGTGCTCACACTCCTCTTGCGCTGCGTCCTCATGCTGCAGCCCCCATCGATAGGGCCCCCGCAAAGGACAGACTGCAGAAACTTTATCTGAGGAAGGGGGGTGCTTCCCAAGCACCTGGACATCATGCATCGGATCTTTCGCAACACTCTCTTCCCTCGCAGTGGTAACTTCGACGAGGTTCATGGATCCCTGGCTGAGATGCTGCTGCTTTGTGAGGAGGCTATGTCTCAGGAGTCTGCCCAGCTGGATATTTCTGATGTGATGTTCACAGAGCTCTGGAACTGCATCATCATGCGTAAGGTTCCCATCTACGGGCCGTATCTGTTCGCATACATTCGCCATAAGTGGCAAGAGGCTTTTCCGGAGGAGCTTCTCTACGCTCAGTCTGACTACATTGTGCACGACCCAATCAGGCTTCACGTCAAGGACAAATGGGCCAACCCATCTACTTCCTCTCAGCACATGGATACTGATACAGAGACTGCTGCTGACAGAGGAACCGCCTCTCAGTCCCGCTCGTCTGCCATGCCATCTTGGGCTATCAAACTGCAGGACAAGATGAAGACTCTTTTCTGTATGCAGGCCAAGGGTCAGTACCAGACGCACGTGGCTCAGAAGGAGAGCCGCCAGAGGCATAAGCGTGTTCTCAGGACCCTGGATGTGGACATCTCCAGCGGCTCAGAGGACGACATCACTCCTGAGGCTACTTGGATGCAGGCTCAAGGATACCAGTGGTCTGGCGATGAGGCGGAAGAGGAGGAGCAGACCGATCAGGAGGGGACAGATGAGTCGGGTGATGCTGAAGATGAGGAGTAGCTACGTGTGGCATTAGGTGTGCCCTTTTTGGTGTCTTGTGCCAAAGGGGGGAGAGAGAGAGTCTAGGATTTGCTTTCATATTCAAACTTTGCGTTGCTTTGCTTTATTTCGTGTGGTTTGTTCGAACTTGGTTTGCTTCTAGTTTGCTATCTTTTGTGAGACATGAACTTATGTGAGATTTATTTCCATCATATGCTGTGAGTCATATGCCCCGTATTGTCATATATCTCTATCTTTTTGTTCTCATATTATTCTCTGTACAAATCCGGTATTGTCATCAATCCACCAAAAAGGGGGAGATTGTTGTTGGAAATATGCCCTAGAGGCAATAATAAATTAGTTATTATTATATTTCTTAGTTCATGATAATCGTTTATTATCCATGCTATAATTGTATTGATTGGAAACACAATACTTGTGTGGATACATAGACAAAACACTGTCCCTAGTAAGCCTCTAGTTGACTAGCTCGTTGATCAAAGATGGTCAAGGTTTCCTGGCCATAGGCAAGTGTTGTCACTTGATAACGGGATCACATCATTAGGAGAATCATGTGATGGACTAGACCCAAACTAATAGACGTAGCATGTTGATCGTGTCATTTTGTTGCTACTGTTTTCTGCGTGTCAAGTATTTGTTCCTATGACCATGAGATCATATAACTCACGGACACCGGAGGAATGCTTTGTGTGTATCAAACGTCACAACGTAACTGGGTGACTATAAAGATGCTCTACAGGTATCTCCGAAGGTGTTCGTTGAGTTAGTATAGATCGAGACTGGGATTTGTCACTCCGTGTGACGGAGAGGTATCTCGGGGCCCACTCGGTAATACAACATCACACACAAGCCTTGCAAGCAATGTAACTTAATGTAAGTTGCGGGATCTTGTATTACGGAACGAGTAAAGAGACTTGCCGGTAAACGAGATTGAAATAGGTATGCGGATACTAACGATCGAATCTCGGGCAAGTAACATACCGAAGGACAAAGGGAATGACATACGGGATTATATGAATCCTTGGCACTGAGGTTCAAACGATAAGATCTTCGTAGAATATGTAGGATCCAATATGGGCATCCAGGTCCCGCTATTGGATATTGACCGAGGAGTCTCTCGGGTCATGTCTACATAGTTCTCGAACCCGCAGGGTCTGCACACTTAAGGTTCGACGTTGTTTTATGCGTATTTGAGTTATATGGTTGGTTACCGAATGTTGTTCGGAGTCCCGAATGAGATCACGGACGTCACGAGGGTTTCCGGAATGGTCCGGAAACGAAGATTGATATATAGGATGACCTCATTTGGTTACCGGAAGGTTTTCGTGCATTACCGGAAAAGTTTCGGGCTTATCGGTAGTGTACCGGGAGTGCCGGGAGGGGTGCCGGGGACCATCGGGAGGGGTGTCACGCCCCAAGGGGTCTCATGGGCTATGGGAAGAGATAAACCAGCCCCTAGTGGGCTGGAATAAGTTCCCACTAAGGCCCATAAGGTTTGAGAAGGAAAAAACACAAGGTGGAAAGAGTTTCCAAGTGGGAAGGTGGAATCCTACTCCAAGTAGGATTGGAGTAGGACTCCTCCACCTCCAATTTCGGCCAAACCTTTAGGTTTTGAGGCTGCCTCCTCCCCTCCCTCCCACCTATATATACGGAGGTTTTAGGGCTGATTTGAGACGATTTTCTCACGGCTGCCCGACCACATACCTCCATAGTTTTTCCTCTAGATCGCATTTCTGCGGAGCTCGGGCGGAGCCCTGCTGAGACGAGATCATCACCAACCTCCGGAGCGCCGTCACGCTGCCGGAGAACTCTTCTACCTCTCCGTCTCTCTTGCTGGATCAAGAAGGCCGAGATCATCGTCGAGCTGTACGTGTGCTGAACGCGGAAGTGCCGTCCGTTCGGTACTAGATCGTGGGACTGATCGCGGGATTGTTCGCGGGGCGGATCGAGGGACGTGAGGACGTTCCACTACATCAACCGCGTTCTCTAACGCTTCTGCTGTGCGATCTACAAGGGTACGTAGATCACTCATCCCCTCTCGTAGATGGACATCACCATGATAGGTCTTCGTGCGCGTAGGAAAATTTTTGTTTCCCATGCGACGTTCCCCAACAGTGGTATCAGAGCTAGGTTCATGCGTAGATGTCTTCTCGAGTAGAACACAAAAGGTTTTGTGGGCGGTGATGTGCGTTTTGCTGCCCTCCTTAGTCTTTTCTTGATTCCGTGGTATTGTTGGATTGAAGCGGCTTGGACCGACATTACTCGTACGCTTACGAGAGACTGGTTTCATCGTTACGAGTAACCCCCTTTGCTCAAAGATGACTGGCAAGTGACGGTTTCTCCAACTCTAGTTGAATCGGATTTGACCGAGGAGGTCCTTGGATGAGGTTAAATAGCAATTCATATATCTCCGTTGTGGTGTTTGCGTAAGTAAGATGCGATCCTACTAGATACCCTTGGTCACCACGTAAAACATGCAACAACAAAATTAGAGGACATCTAACTTGTTTTTGCAGGGTATGATTGTGATGTGATATGGCCAATGATGTGATGTGATATATTGGATGTATGAGATGATCATGTTGTAATAGAAATATCGACTTGCACGTCGATGGTACGGCAACCGGCAGGAGCCATAGGGTTGTCTTTATACTAACATATGTGCTTGCAGATGCGTTTACTATTTTGCTAGGATGTAGCTTTAGTAGTAATAGCATAAGTAGCACGACAACCCCGATGGCAACACGTTGATGGATGATCATGGTGTGGTGCCGGTGACAAGAAGATCGTGCCGGTGCTTTGGTGATGGAGATCAAGAAGCACGTGATGATGGCCATATCATGTCACTTATGAATTGCATGTGATGTTAATCCTTTTATGCACCTTATTTTGCTTAGAACGACGGTAGCATTATGAGGTGATCTCTCACTAAAATTTCAAGACGAAATTGTGTTCTCCCCGACTGTGCACCGTTGCGACAGTTCTTCGTTTCGAGACACCACGTGATGATCGGGTGTGATAGACTCAACGTTCACATACAACGGGTGCAAAACAGTTGCACACGCGGAACACTCGGGTTAAGCTTGACGAGCCTAGCATGTGCAGACATGGCCTCGGAACACATGAGACCGAAAGGTCGAGCATGAATCGTATAGTTGATATGATTAGCATAGGGATGCTTACCACTGAAACTATTCTCGACTCACGTGATGATCGGACTTGAGATAGCGAATTTGGATCATGTACCACTCAAATGACTAGAGAGATGTACTTTTTGAGTGGGAGTTCTTAAGTAATATGATTAATTGAACTAATTGTCATGAACATAGTCTAATGGTCTTTGCGAATTACGATGTAGCTTGCGCTATAGCTCTACTGTTTTTATATGTTCCTAGAGAAAATTTAGTTGAAAATTGATAGTAGCAACCTTTGCAGACTGAGTCTGTAAAACCGAGGATTGTCCTTGTTGCTGCACAGAAGGCTTATGTCCTTAATGCACCACTCGGTGTGCTGCACCTCGAGCGTCGTCTGTGGATGCTGTGAACATCCGACATACACGTTTCTGATGACTACACGATAGTTCAGTACAAAATACTTAATGGCTTAGAAGCAAGGCGCCGAAAACGTTGTAAAAACGTCACGGAACATAAGTGATGTTCCAAAGAGATGAAATTGTGATTTCATGCTTGTGCCCTTGTTAAGAGGTATGAGACCTCCAACAAGATTCTTTGTCCACAAAGTAAAGGAGAAAAGCTCAATCGTTGAGCGTGTGCTCAGATTGTCTGAGTACAACAATCACTTGAATCAAGTGGGAGTTAATCTTCCAGATGAGAAAGTGATGGTTCTCCAAAGTCACTGCCACCAAGCTGTGAGAGCTTCGTGATGAACTATAACATATCAAGGATAGATACAATGATCCTTGAGAGATTCGTGATGTTCTGACACTTCGAAAGTAGAAATCAAAAAGGAGCATCAATAGTTGATGGTTAGTAAAACCACTAAGTTTCAAGAAAGGCGAGGGCTAGAAGGGATACTTCGTGAAACGGCAAAACAGTTGCTGCGCTAATGAAGAGACCCAAGACTAAACCCAAACCCGAGACTAAGTGCTTCTGTAATGAGGGGAACAGTCACTGAGGCGGAGCAACTCTAGATACTTGGTAGATAAGAAGGCTGGCAAAAGTCGAGAGAAATATATTTGATATACATAATGTTGATGTGTACTTTACTAGTACTCCTAGTAGCATGAGGGTATTGGATACCGGTTCGGTTGCTAAGTGATTAGTAACACGAAATGAAAGCTACGGCATAAACGGAGACTAGCTAAAGGCGAGGTGACGATACGTGTTGGAAGTGTTTCCAAGGTTGATATGATCAAACGTCGCACGCTCCCTCTACCATCGGGATTGGTGTTAAACCTAAATAATTGTTATTTGGTGCTTGCGTTAAGCATGAACATGATTGGATCGTGTTTATTGCAATACGATTATTCATTTAAAGAGAATAATGGTTACTCTATTTTCTTGAATAATCACCTTCAATGGTTTATTGAATCTCGATCGTAGTGTTACACATGTTCATGATATTGGTGCCAAAAGATACGAGTTGATGATGATAGTACCACTTACTTTTGGCACTGCCGCTTGAGTCATGTTAGTATAAATTGCATGAAGAGGCTCCATGCTGATGGATCTTTGTACTCACTTGATTTCGAATCACTAGTGACATGC
The DNA here is from genome assembly GCF_904849725.1 of Hordeum vulgare subsp. vulgare. Classification (NCBI taxonomy): domain Eukaryota; kingdom Viridiplantae; phylum Streptophyta; class Magnoliopsida; order Poales; family Poaceae; genus Hordeum; species Hordeum vulgare. Next base: position 561,840,008 of record NC_058524.1, on the reverse strand, counting down.
GAATCATACCACATGAGCAAGGCCTTGTTTTCATTGAGATGAAATAAGATAGTAACTTGTTGGAAGTGATACATTTTGATGTATGCAGTCCAATGGGTGCTGAGGCACGCAGTGGATATCATTATGTTCTTACTTCACTGACGATTTGAGTAGATACAGGAGTATTTACTTAATGAATCACAAGTCTAAAATGTTGAAAAGTTCAATTCCGTTTCAGAGAGAAGTTCGTCGTAACAAGAGGATAAATTGTCTACGATATGATCATGGAAATGAATATCTGAGTTACGAGTTTTGGTACACAGTTGAGACAATGTGGAAATTGTTTCGCAGTTCATGCCACCTGGAACATCATAGTGTGATGATGTGTCTGAACGTCGTAGCCACGCACTATTTGGTATGGTGCATACTATGATGTCTCTTATCGAATTACCACTATCGTTTATGGGTTATGCATTAGAGACAACCGCACTCACTTTAAATAGGGCACCGCGTATTTCCGTTGAGATGACACAGTATAGACTGAGGTTTAGAGAAATCTAAACTGTCGTTTCTTGAAAGTTTGGGGTTTCGACACTTATGTGAAAAAGTTTCAGTCTGATAAGCTCGAACCCAAAGCGAATAAATGCATCTTCATAGGATATCCAAAACAGTTGGGTACATCTCCTATCTCAGATCCGAAAGCAAAGTGTTTGTTTCTAGAAACGGATCCTTTCTCGAGGAAAGGTTTCTCTCGAAAGAATTGAGTGGGAGGGTAGTAGAACTTGATGAGGTTATTGAACCATCACTTCAACCAGCGTGTAGCAGGGCGCAGGAAGTTGTTCATGTGGCGCCTACACCAATTGAAGTGGAAGCTGATGATGATGATGATCATTGAGCTTCGAATCAAGTTACTACAAACCTCGTAGGTCGACAAGGTCGCGTACTGCTACAGAGTAGTACGGTAACCCTGTCTTGGAGGTCATGTTGTTGAGCAACAGTGAACCTACGAGTTATGGAGAAAGCGATGGTGGGCCCAAATTCCGACAAATGGTTGGAAGCCATGAAATCCGAGAGAGGATCCATGTGTGAAAACAAAGTGTAGACTTTGGAAGAACTACTTGATGGTCATAGGACTATTGAGTAAAAAAATGGATCTTTAAAAGAACACAGACGATGATGGTGATAAGTCACTATTAAGAAAAGCTCGACTTGTCGCAAAGATGTTTTCGATAAGATCAAACAGTTGACTATGATGAGACTTTCTCACTCGTAGCGATGCTAAAAGTCTATTAGAATTATGTTAGTTGTTGATGCATTATTTATGAAATATTGCACGTAGGATGTCAAAACATTGTTTTCTCGACGGTTTCCTTGAGCAAACATTGTATGTGATACAACCAGAAGGTTTTGTCGATCCTAAAGATACTAGCAAGTATGCAAGCTCCAGTGATCCTTCAATGGACTGGTGCAAGCATCTCGGAGTTGGAATATACACTTTGATGAGATGATCAAAGATTTTGGGTTTGTACAAGGTTTATGAGAAACTTGTATTTCCAAAGAAGTGAGTGGGAGCACTATAGAATTTCTGATAAGTATATGTGGTTGACATATTGTGGATCAGAAGTAATGTAGAATTTCTGTAAAACATACAAGGTTGTTTGAAAGGAGTTTTCAAAGGAATACCTGGATTAAGCTACTTGAACGTTGAGCATCAAAGATCTATGGAGATAGATCGAAAAGCGCTTAATGGAAGTTTCAACAAGATGCATGCCTTGACAAGTTTTTGAAGGAGTTCAAAATAGATCAGCAAAGAAGGAGTTCTTGGTTGCGTTGTGAGGTGTGAATTTGAGTAAGACTCAAAACACGACCCCGGCAGAATAAAGAGAATAGACGAAGGTCGTCTTCTATGCCTTAGCCGTAGAATCTAAAGTATGCCATGCTGTGTACCGCACCTGATGTGTGCCTTGACTCAAAGTATGTTGAGAGGTACAGAGAGTGATCCATGATTGAATCACTAGCAGCGGTCAAAATTTATCCTTAGTAACTAATGGGCTAAGGAATTTTTCTCAATTATGGAGGTGGTTAAAGAGTTCGTCGTAAAGGGTTACGTCGATGCAAGCTTTGACACTAATCCGAATAACTATGAGTAGTGAAACGGATTCGTATAGTAGAGTAGATATTCTGAGTATTTCCGAATAGCACATAGTAGCAGCATCTATAAGATGACATAAAGATTTGTAAAGAACACACGGATCTGAAAGTTTCAGAACCGTTGACTAAAACCTCTCTCACGAGCAAGACGTGATCAGACCCCAGAACTATATGGGTGTTGGATTCGTTGAAATCACATGGTGATGTGAACTAGATTATTGACTCTAGTGCAAGTGGGAGACTGTTGGAAATATGCCCTAGAGGCAATAATAAATTAGTTATTATTATATTTCTTAGTTCATGATAATCGTTTATTATCCATGCTATAATTGTATTGATTGGAAACACAATACTTGTGTGGATACATAGACAAAACACTGTCCCTAGTAAGCCTCTAGTTGACTAGCTCGTTGATCAAAGATGGTCAAGGTTTCCTGGCCATAGGCAAGTGTTGTCACTTGATAACGGGATCACATCATTAGGAGAATCATGTGATGGACTAGACCCAAACTAATAGACGTAGCATGTTGATCGTGTCATTTTGTTGCTACTGTTTTCTGCGTGTCAAGTATTTGTTCCTATGACCATGAGATCATATAACTCACGGACGCCGGAGGAATGCTTTGTGTGTATGAAACGTCACAACGTAACTGGGTGACTATAAAGATGCTCTACAGGTATCTCCGAAGGTGTTCGTTGAGTTAGTATAGATCGAGACTGGGATTTGTCACTCCGTGTGACGGAGAGGTATCTCGGGGCCCACTCGGTAATACAACATCACACACAAGCCTTGCAAGCAATGTAACTTAATGTAAGTTGCGGGATCTTGTATTACGGAACGAGTAAAGAGACTTGCCGGTAAACGAGATTGAAATAGGTATGCGGATACTAACGATCGAATCTCGGGCAAGTAACATACCGAAGGACAAAGGGAATGACATACGGGATTATATGAATCCTTGGCACTGAGGTTCAAACGATAAGATCTTCGTAGAATATGTAGGATCCAATATGGGCATCCAGGTCCCGCTATTGGATATTGACCGAGGAGTCTCTCGGGTCATGTCTACATAGTTCTCGAACCCGCAGGGTCTGCACACTTAAGGTTCGACGTTGTTTTATGCGTATTTGAGTTATATGGTTGGTTACCGAATGTTGTTCGGAGTCCCGGATGAGATCACGGACGTCACGAGGGTTTCCGGAATGGTCCGGAAACGAAGATTGATATATAGGATGACCTCATTTGGTTACCGGAAGGTTTTCGTGCATTACCGGAAAAGTTTCGGGCTTATCGGTAGTGTACCGGGAGTGCCGGGAGGGGTGCCGGGGACCATCGGGAGGGGTGTCACGCCCCAAGGGGTCTCATGGGCTATGGGAAGAGATAAACCAGCCCCTAGTGGGCTGGAATAAGTTCCCACTAAGGCCCATAAGGTTTGAGAAGGAAAAAACACAAGGTGGAAAGAGTTTCCAAGTGGGAAGGTGGAATCCTACTCCAAGTAGGATTGGAGTAGGACTCCTCCACCTCCAATTTCGGCCAAACCTTTAGGTTTTGAGGCTGCCTCCTCCCCTCCCTCCCACCTATATATACGGAGGTTTTAGGGCTGATTTGAGACGATTTTCTCACGGCTGCCCGACCACATACCTCCATAGTTTTTCCTCTAGATCGCATTTCTGCGGAGCTCGGGCGGAGCCCTGCTGAGACGAGATCATCACCAACCTCCGGAGCGCCGTCACGCTGCCGGAGAACTCTTCTACCTCTCCGTCTCTCTTGCTGGATCAAGAAGGCCGAGATCATCGTCGAGCTGTACGTGTGCTGAACGCGGAAGTGCCGTCCGTTCGGTACTAGATCGTGGGACTGATCGCGGGATTGTTCGCGGGGCGGATCGAGGGACGTGAGGACGTTCCACTACATCAACCGCGTTCTCTAACGCTTCTGCTGTGCGATCTACAAGGGTACGTAGATCACTCATCCCCTCTCGTAGATGGACATCACCATGATAGGTCTTCGTGCGCGTAGGAAAATTTTTGTTTCCCATGCGACGTTCCCCAACAATTGTTGGGGCATAGTTTATGCCTAAGTAATTTTGGTGATTGATGACAGTACCGTACAGGACTAACCGTGTGTGTTAAGGTTTTAGATAACACACGTCAACGGCACAAGACGACACGTCTCCTCTTTCATGGAACGGAAGCACGGCGCTCTCTACGATTCTCTTTATTTGACTCATAGGAAAGCCGTACTATTAAGAGGGGATCCGTCGTGGAAAGGTTTGGGTGGAAACTATCTTTGCATATGCACACTTCACATTCTCCCTTTCCTTTATCTTTGGAGCGGCCCTCGCCACTATGTTTTTCGCATCTTTGCAAAATGGTCCCCAGCGGTAGTACCGCTGGTTCTAGCGGTAGTACCGCTGCAGCCAGCGGTAGTACCGCTAGCTGGCGATAGTACCGCCCCTGGCCAGCGGTAGTACCGCTCCAGGTGCTTTGGTCCACCTGCCTAGTGGTAGTTCGTGGACGGACCTTTTTGCGAAGACTTTCTTGACGGTAGTAGTGCTGTTGCACTACCAAGGGGCCAGCGGTAGTACCGCTGGAATCAGCGGTAGTACCGCTGGAGTCCCAGCGGTAGTACCGCTGGAGTCCCAGCGGTAGTACCGCTGCATCCAGCGGTAGTACCGCCAGGCGGCGGTAGTACCGCTCCTGTTCAGCGGTAGTACCGCTGCAGGCAGCGGTTGTACCGCTGGAGCTCGGGCAGAGAGTGGGAAAACGGTCTGATTTCCCCCCCCCCCACTATATAAAGGGTTCTTCTAGCTGAGGAACCCTATCTCTTACCTCTCTAAGCTCCATTGTTGCGCCCCAAGCTCAAAAGTGCCCGATCTCTCTCCCTAGCCAATCAAACTTGTTGATTCTTTAGGGATTGGTTGAGAAGGCCTAGATCCACACTTCCACCAAGAGAAAAGTTGATTCCCCCACCAATCCCTTGCGGATCTTGTTACTCTTGGGTGTTTGAGCATCCTAGACGGTTGAGGTCACCTCGAAGCCATATTCCATTGTGGTGAAGCTTCGTGGTTTAGTTGGGATCCTCCAAGCTTTGTGTGGAGTTGCCCCAACCTTGTTTGTAAAGGTTCGATCGCCGCCTTCAAGGGCACCTATAGTGGAATCACGGTACCTTGCATCATGCGAGGGCGTGAGGAGAATACGGTGGCCTTAGTGGCTTTTTGGGGAGCATTGTGCCTCCACACCGCTCCAACGGAGACGTACTTCCTGTCAAAGGGAAGGAACTTCGGTAACACATCCTCGTCTCCATCGGTTCCACTTGTGGTTATCTCTATCCTTTACTTTGTATTTGCTTATGCTTGTGACTATATCTTACTTGTCTTAATAGCTCTCGTTGTTAGCTTCTATAGGGTTCACTTCATTGTCGTATTATTTGTGAACCCGTATGGTGTTTACCTTAACTTGCTAAGATTAATTAAAAAGTGGTCGTTGTCTATTCACCCCCCCTCTAGCCAACCATATCGATCCTTTCACCTGACTTATGAGTCGAGATCGCCGAATGTACGTGCTCATTGATCCCAGAGATCAGTGCTCACCGAACACACACAGAAACTGAATAACAAGAGTCTTACATCCATACATACCATTTGATACAAGTAATGACCATCGTGGTCAAGTCTTACATATATAGGGCCGTGATGGCCAACACACCAAACTTGTCCAATAGCAGAAATGTTGGTCGAAAGCATGAACACATGCCATCAGCCTTAACCTAAAGGCATTCTGATTGAGAAGCGTCCTAGCTCCCACGAATGTCACCATGATACTCTTCACCATCTCCTGCTCTCTTACCTGGTCAATGAAATAACCATTGGCAAGCCAATGACTAATTTTAATGTACTCGCGAACAGCCCATGATGCGGATTATGTAATTGAGTGCAATACGAAGTATAATGCAGCCTTTGCGGAAAACAGGTTTTATAAATGTATAAACATGGTCATGTATTTAGATAGTCATGCATCAATAAGTAACTAGTAACCATAAGAACATGTTACATATATCAACATAAGTATTCCGAGGACTGAACAACTCATGTTCATCCTTCATGTCAAGTCACCAAACTTGACCAAGTAATTACTTTCTCAGGTAACACCTTTATACACATGCATACTTGGTTTATGCGGAAACGACTAGACGTAGTTTAAGCATCACCACCAAACTGTCCTTGACTGTGGACATGGCTATTCGAATAGTTTGACACTCTGCACAAGTTGTATGTTGTACCCACGAGATCCGGGAAACTTCCGTGTCATCCACGACTCGCGGTATATAACATACCAGAGGTAAGTACCCGATCAATGCCTTTCCCCCAACGACACTAGACAAAGAGTCCACTCGATTGGTACCTAGTACACATGATGTATGTCTTACGATCACCAACTCTAGACCGTATCATCCATGCAGGGACCAACGATGTGCCCGAAACACGTAAAAACGGCATAGTCGTCCTACCTGGCACAACCCCATCACGAGAGTGACCATATCACTCCCGCCACTAGTAATGCAAGATCTTGGCTAGCACGACCAGAATAATCAACAGAGCCCTGTCCCATAAAGGGTATCGTGGTCGCACATGTAAGGTTGGGACGGTCGACAAATCTTAAATCTGACCTCATTTCCGAAACCACTCACACAAAACCTTTTCAGTGCACCACTTCTTTCTCAAGTGGTCATCTAGCTCAACACCATCACCCTCGGGCATTAGTGGCACCCGACGGGGTTTTCAAAAAAACCTTAGATATCACCTTTGTGTTACCTTCACCATGCATATGCTCATCCTATGCGTAGCACTACTAACTACTTGTCAACTTTATCTGCAAGACCCTCATAGATGGTAAGGTCATGCTCAAATGCAAGTGCTCCATATAGCCATCGGTAACACCATACCGGGGTGTACCGATTAATCATGACTATATGCATCGGAATAAGTAACCAACATGTCATGCATAAAACATTTTCTCAGTCATGGTAAAAGGGCTTCTTGCCTTTCTCTAATAGGTCTATGGGGTCTTCAAGGTCTTCTGGTCCAACTCCGAGTACTCCGTCTATTTCACCAACTATCGTCGGAAACAACCACAGTAAGCCACACAACAAGCAGAAGCAAAAGTGTTCTATAAATAGGAGTTTTATTTTTCTTGGACCTCTCTGGTCATAAGAAAAATACCTGAAGCTTGCTCTAGGAGATTTGGATCATCAAAGATTTTTGAATGGAGGAAAGGAAGAATAGGTGATCCTTTAATAAGTCTAAAGAAAACATTCTGCTAAAAATGAATGGAGGCACTCATTTAACAAAGCATGAATTTAGAAACATTTAGGAAGTGGTTTCACTCAATTTGGAGTTGATATGAATATTCTAGGGGTTTTACAATATGGCATAATTAGGAATAGGTGTTATTTATTAGATGCAACTGAAATAAGGCAGATAAAATGTTAGCTATAATTGGAAAAATAGAGAATGATTTTTAGAGCACCGCAAAGTTGTAATCACTCCATTTGAAGTTGATTTGGACCCTCTAGGATTTTTACAAGGTCGGATTGAAATATTCAAATTTGAATTTGAATGTAATCACTACAAGGAAGTTACTTGGAAAAATGTGCAATGCACCTCTTTGGATAGATCTGGATTTTAGGAACCTACAAAATTTTCAATCACCAAATTTGGGCTTCAAAATATTTTTCTATGGATTTTTGAGTCTCGTCAGAAAAAGATAAAGGAAGAAAACAAACTAAATTACCCAAGAGTTAAACGACGCTTAGGGCACAGAATGGCCACTGGGCTGACCCAGCTGCGTGGGGTGCTGAGACGCCGCCCGCGTACTTCCGAAAGTGCCCCTCTCCAGCACGAAGGTGGAAGGGACGGGAGTGCGCCTCCACTTAACAGGAGGGGGCCCGGGCGGCTACAGCTGACGGGCGGGGCCCTCCCGTCAGGTCCATCCTCAACCTCTTGCTCAGGCATAGGATGACCAAGGGCGCAGCGCACGCTCGACGGTGCCGTTCTGGCAGCTCCGACCTCGCTCGGCGATGCGTGGGCCACCGGACTATTCGGGGGAGAGCCCCGCACCCAACCAGGGGTGAGCCCCCGCACAGGAGCACCGGGGAGAGGGGGCCCCTGGCCGTGGTGGAGACCGACGACGGTGGCCCTAGGAATGGCGCTTCGGCCACCGGGAGAAGGAGGAGATGGGAGGGAGAAGGTGGCAGAGGTGTTGGGGACCCGGAATGGACTGGGGAGGGAAGGGACGCCCAGCATGCTCGGATTTGGAGGAAGGGGCTGCGACAAGCATCGGCCATGGGAGGCGGATGGGGAGCTCATGGCTTCCTTGGGCTGGTCTGGGAGGTTCAGGGAAGAGAGGGGGTAGGAGGGAGACAACAGGGGCTCGAGGGAGGCCCTAAATGGATTGGGGGCAAAGAGGAGAGGCTCGGGAGCGCCTCTGGTGCTCTGAGCACGGCGAGAGCACGCACGTCAGAGGGTATTTGACGGCTTGCAGGCATCAGGAAGAGCTTGGACGGCCAAAGGGAAGCTCTATGGCGCTCTGGGACACGCTGCCCTCGCTGGACCCGATCTGCAGCAAGAGGTCAAGGTGCAGAGCACCGTTTTTGCATGCCATTGGTGTGGTCACCACGGCCACGCATGCCTACAGTGGCCTTACGACCAGTTAAGGATGTCTCGCACCTAAGGCATGCATGCAGGGGGTCGATGGTGGAGTTTGGAAGTATGTGAAGATGGTTAGGCTGGGTTTTCACTGTGGTTTAGTTTGCAACAACAAACTTAGGGCTAGTAGTGAGGGCACTTACTCGAGGGCTTGTGAAACAAAACCTTGTCTAGTAGTATTTGGTATGGAAGGACTACACTACTACAAAGCTTCAGATCAAGGAGAGGTGCCTAGCTAGCAGTTGCAGTTCAAAGCTATATTTCAGCTAGAATTCAAGTTTCAGACGGGTTTCTCATATTTCCCACATGAGCATGACATATTTTGGTTTGGAATGATGCATTATCATGCTAGAGGCTCTCTAGAAAGAGGTGGGGGCATTAGGTTAAGCAGAAGTATAGCAAGAGGGGTCAAATACTGCTGCCAAGGTAAAAATGAGAGCTAGATACATGGAGTCACCCTCAAATAATTGACCATTGGCCATGGAAAGGTTACTGGAGGTAAAAGGGGACTATACATAGGTGTGGTAAAATTCTAAGCTCAAGGAGATTAGTGGAAGGGGCCAAAGTAGCAATTTTGGTAATTGGGCAGAAGGTGTTTGATGGATGCTAGGGCTAGCAAATGGACTCCATTTGCTATTAAAATTAACAGGACTACACAATAGGTGAAAATAGGCTTGGAAAGAAAATTTGGGATTTGGTGGAGAAAGTTTCCAATGTAGACTTGAAAAACCCATGAAATGGACAGGAAAGGATTTCTGCATATAAAACCATGCAAATAAATCCCCACAAATCCACAACTTGGTTTGGTGGCATGATTTGAGCATTAGATCATGTCCAAAAAGTTTGGGATCAATTAGATAAACTTTACAATGTAAAGTTTCCCAAGGTTAGAAAATCAACACAGAAGGTTTTGAGGAGTTTGGGACAAGTTCTTCTATTCTCCTTGACGCACCACTTGGTTTGGGTGCATTATTGGAGTATCAAAACATGTCCACCAAATTTTAGCACAATTTCAAACACTTGGCAATGTAGAGTTGCTCAAATTTGGATCTGGACACATAGGGTTTTGGGATATTTAGGTGAATCAAATTAACTTGGATTGATATGAAACTTTTCAATATCATCACATATGACATGTGTGACATTCTAGAAGTTTACTAGGATTTATTGGGAATATTTATTATATAAATATTTCAAAAGCTTGAAATAGGCTGGAAGGGTTTTGAAGGATTCTCCCTAATATTTTGAATATGACCATGTGTTGAAACTCTTATATATGGAGTATATATGTCCACTGAATTTCCCTAAATTTTCTCAAATATTTTGTAAGCAATAAAAATAACTTACCTTCATAAGGGACCATTTCTGGCCTGAGAGAAAGGCATTTAAATAAAATATTAAAATAAATTTTAAAATAATAATCTTGTTGTTTTGGAAAGTATTTTGGATAATGGGATTTAAATAAAATATTTGGTGCAAAACAACTTTCCTAATTTGAGGACTTGTATTACAAATCCCAACTGAGGGTTTTTTGAAAGCTTAAATTAAATAAAAGTTTTTTGGTCAAAATAGTATTTGGTAAAAATAGTTTCTGGTCCTACACACATGGCATGATCATTAGGCAAGGGTTTGGGTCAAGGAGGTGAGTCTGGTGAGTAGCACGAACATTGTGATTCAAACACACGCATACTAGCAAGCAAGCAAATAAACAACAATCACATCAAGCATCACAAGCTCTCATAAAGTTTGAATTGGCCCTGATTTTTAGATAAGTTAATTTAGTTAGGAGAGTTAAAACACAGGGTATTATAGACCTTACCCCCTTAAAAAATCTCGTCCTCGAGATTTCGAGGCTTGGCGTTGGAGAGATACTGAATTTTAAGTTGGAGGCAGTCTTCACGTCCCCATGTTGGTTCTTTATCGATGTGGTCGCTCTTGTGGCCTTGAAGTGCTTGCTGATACATCTTCAAATGCTTCGCTCGTCCCTGCCTAATCTTGAGCGGGGTTCTAGCAATAAGTTAGGCTTGACTGAGGGTCAAGGGCTTGGTGCACTAAGTTCTCGCAAGGTCCTCGCTTGCACGTGTATTCCAAGGTCGAAATGTGTGGCAAGGTAGCGTGTATCGTGCTGGTCTCGGGGTTGCGCAAATTGGTTAGTGACACCTGGATGTCTCAGGTTAAAATAGAATGGTTTGTCGTGGGCTTTCTCTGAGTTCTTCTGCTTGAGTAAGCTGCCCGTGCATGTACCTCATTCCCCTCCGGCCATTTGTCGTTGTCGTCATGGACACATGCTTCTAGTGTCTTCAGATGTCTAGCCTCCTAGCCTATTCGTAGCTCCTCGTGAAAGGGTCTGGGTTGGATCTCATCCAAGAGTCTAAGCTCAAAGACTCATCGCTTAGAACGGGTTCTATCACCTAGGGAGGTTCGTGAGGGGTTCTGGATGAGCTGGCTACCCAAGAGTACATATCAGTCATCCACTCCCTAATGTGTGTGGCTGATAACCCACAAGTATAAGGGATCGCAACCGTTTTCGAGGGTAGAGTATTCAACCCAAATTTGTTGATTCGACACAAGGGGAAGCCAAAGAATATTCTCAAGTATTAGCAGTTGAGTTGTCAATTCAACCACACCAGAAAGACTTAGTTTCTACAGAAAAGTATGAGTAGCAGAATAGTGATAGCAACAGTAGCAACAGTAACCAGTAGCAACAGTGACAACAGTAACGACAGAGTAACAGTAGCAGCAGTGACAACAGTAGCAGCAAAGTAATGTAGCAAGGACCAGTAGGAAAAACTCGTAGGCATTGGATCGGTGATGAATGATTATGCCGGATGTTATTCATCATGCAACAATTATAACATAGAGAGATATGTAACTAGCTCCAGTTTGTCAATGTAATGTAGGCATGTATTCCGTATGTAGTCATACGTGCTTAGGGAAAAGAACATGCATGACATCTATTGTCCATCCCTCCCGTGGCAGCGGGGTCCTAATGGAAACTACGGGATATTAAGGTTCTCCTTTTAATAAAGAACCGGACCAACGCATTAACACTTAGTGAATACATGAACTCCTCATACTATGGTCATCTCCGGGAGTGGTTCCGACTATTGTCACTCCGGGGTTGCCGAGTCATAACACATAGTAGGTGACTACAACTTGCAAGATAGGATCAAGAACACACATATATTGGCGACAACATAATAGGTTCAGATCTGAAATCATGGCACTCGGGCCCTAGTGACAAGCATTAAGCATGGCAAAGTAGTAGCAACGTCAATCTCAGAACATAGTGGATACTAGGGACCAATCCCCGTCAAAACTAACTCAATTACATGATAGATCTCATCCAACCCATCACCTTCCAGCAAGCCTACGATGAGATTACTCACGAATGGTGAAGAGCATCATGGAATTGGCGATGAAGGAAGGTTGGTGATGACGATGGCGACGATCTCCCCTCTCCGGAGCCCAGAACAGACTCCAGATCTGCCCTCTAGAGGAAGAACAGGAGGTGGCGGTGCCCCCGTATCGTAAAACGCGATGAACTCATCTCCTTGATTTTTGTCCAGACGAAAGGGACTAAATAGAGCTAAGATTGGAGGCGGTGGAGCATCGTGGGCCCCACAAGCCTGCCAGGCGCGGCCAGGGGGGGCACGCCTGGTGGGCTTGTGGGCTCTCAGCTCCACCCCTCCAGTTGATTCTTGCACCAGTATTTTTTATATATTCCACAAAAAATCCCCGTAAATTTCCATGTCATTCCGAGAACTTTTATTTCTGCGCAAAAACAACACCATGGCAATTCTGCTGAAAACAACGTTATTCCGGGTTAGTTCCATTCAAATCATGCAAATTACAGTCCAAAATAAGGGCAAAAGAGTTTGGAAAAGTAGATACGATGGAGACGTATCAACTCTCCCAAGCTTAAAACCTTACTTGTCCTCAAGTAATTCAGTTGACTTTTACGAACTCTGTTTGATCTTGTTGTTGCAACTATGTCTAACTCATATCCAGAATTTCAGCAAGATCACAAGCTAACCACATAAGAAAATGACATCTAGGTTTCACGGTAAACTCATATCAATGGCATAATCAACTAGCAAGCAATAATGATAAGTTTCCAATGTCAGCACTTCAATCAAAACAACCATGAATCAGTACGAACAGGTGGTATCTCGCTAGCTCTTTCTGAGATCGCAAAATATAAATGCAGAGCACCTTCAAAGACCAAGGGCTGACTAAACATTGTAATTCATGGCAAAGAAGATCCAGTCACAGTCATACTCAATAACAGTCAAAAGCAAAGCATAAAAATAACAGAGGTGCTCTCTAATTGGTGCTTTTATAAGAAGAGGATGACTTAACAGAAACATAAGTAGACAGACCCTTCGTAGAGGGAAGCACTGATTTGCAGGGGTGCCAGAGCTCAAGCTTTTAAAACAGAGATAATAATTTTGGGTGGCATGCTTTCATTGTCAATGCGATGACCAAGAGTTCTCACCATCTTCCACGCTACACATGCTATAGGCGGTCCCCAAACAGAAAAGTAAAGTTTTGACCCCCCCCCCCACCGATCAATCACACTCCACGACTAGCCGAATACTCGGGTGCCGTCCATACCAACATCAATCCAGGGGGAGTTTTGTTTGCAATTATCTTTTAGATTTGAGCATGGAACTGGGGATGCCAATTACCGGCCCCTTTCTCGTGAATGATAGTTAATAAACACATATCGAGGATAACACGTCTAGCATGGAAGATACGGATAGCCCCCTGTCACTACATGAGCGGTTCGGGCATGCAAAACAGATTATTTCTTGAAGATTTAGAGAGTGGCACATGCAAATTTACTTGGAACGGCAGGTAGATACCGCATATAGGTAGGTATGGTGGACTCATATGGAACAACTTTGGGTTTATGGAAGTGGATGCACAAGCAGTATTCTCGCTTAGTGCAAGTGAAGGCTAGCAAAAGACTGGGAAGCGACCAACTAGAGAGCGACAACAGTCATCAAAATGCATTGAGATTAACTAACATTGAGTGCAAGCATGAGTAGGACATAAATCACCATGAACATGAATATCATAGAGGCTATGTTGATTTTGTTTCAACTACATGCCTGAACATGCACCAAGTCAAGCCACTTGAATCATTCAAAGGAGGATACCATCCTATCATACAACATCATAGTCATCTCAAAATTCAAGTTGGCATCCAAGACAAACCATTATAAGCTCCTAGTTAATTAAGCATGGCATCAGAAACTATGATCTCTAAGTTGTCATTGCAAACATGTTTCTCTCACAACAAAGCTGAATTAGGAAAGATGAGCTAGTCATATTTACAAAAACAAAATAGATTGAGTTCATACCAGCTTTTCCAGGCTCAGTCACTTCATCATATATCGTCATTATTGCCTTTCACTTGCACGACCGAATGATGTGAACAATAATAAGAGTGATCATGCATCGGACTAAGCTGGAATCTGCAAGCAAACACAAAGGAGAATACAAAGTAATATGGCTCTTTAACAGATAAACAGATATGCATGCGAGAGCCACTAAGCATTGTAACCATGGTCTTCTACCTTGACCCCAAGAAAAAGAAAACTATTTACACGGGAAAGCTCCCAACAAGCAAAAGAAGAACAAGAAAATCTTTTTGGGTTTTCTCAAACTGACAAACACACGAGAAGAAAACGAGAAAAAGAAATAAACTAGCATGGATGATACAGTGGGAAAGTGTGAACACCGACTAACAAAGTGAAAGCGTAAGCAAGAATATAAAGTCGGTGAGAAACACGTACTCCCCCAAGCTTAGGCTTTTGTCCTAAGTTGGTCTACTCCCATGGATGGTCCGGGTGATACCCAAAATCATAATGGAGGTTATACGGGAGCGCTGCAGCCACTGCCTGAATAGCTGCCTCACAGAGACGAGCAGCCTTTGCCTCCCTCTCATACTCCTCTTCCTCTCCTCTGGTTATGTAATATCTCCGTTTTACCTGAAAGTCAAAGAAGGCAGGAGCAGGAAGGGTAATATGGAAAACACGCTGCCGATTAAATATTAAACGGTATAGGAGGGATTCATCATCCCTCTCAAGGAACTGATAGCGTGTCAAAGCGGCGCGATCAAGGAAAGCTGTATGGAGTGGGGGATCTCCTTCGCGGATGGGTACTCCAAGAAAATTTGCTATGCGAGTGGCATAGATCCCACCAAATAAATCCCCTTCATTAGCATTATTATTCAGCCTCCTTGCTATTATAGCTCCCATGTTGAAACTTCTATCACCCGTTACTGCGCTCTTAAGAATACTAAGGTCGGGTGCGTAGAGGTGACAATGCTCAATCTTGCCATTAATGCATCTACCTATTAAGAGGGCAAAGTAATGCAAGGCAGGAAAATGAATGCTCCCCATGGTAGCTGATACGTCTCCAACGTACTTATGAAGAGGGCGAGTGTCATAGACCCCACAAGCCCCTAGCCCCGGCCAGGGGGGAGGCTGGGCCTCCCTGGCTTGTGGCCCCCTGGACCTCCTCTGCCCTAGGTTTTTCACCTATATATTCCCTAAAATCCCAGAAAAAATCAGGAGATCATCGAAAGTACTTTTCCGCCGCCGCAAGCTTCTGTCTCCGCAAGATCCCATCTGGGGCACGTTCTGGTGCCCTGCCGGAGGGGGATTCGAATACGGAGGGCTTCTTCATCAACACCATGACCTCTCCGATGATGCGTGAGTAGTTCACCATAGACCTACGGGTCCATAGCTAGTAGCTAGATGGCTTATTCTCTCTCTTGGATCTTCAATACAAAGTTCTCCATGATCTTCATGGAGATCTATCCGATGTAATCTTCTTTTGCGGTGTGTTTGTCGAGATCCGATGAATTGTGGATTTATGATCAGATTATCTATGAATCTTATTTGAGTTTCTTGTGATCTCTCTTATGCATGATTTCATATCCTTGTAATTCTCTTCGAGTTGTGGGTTTTGTTTGGCCAACTAGATCTATGATTCTTGCAATGGTAGAAGTGCTTGGTTTTGGGTTCATACCGTGCGGTGACCTCACCCAGTGACAGAAGGGGTAGCGAGGCACACATCGTGTTGTTGCCATCAAGGGTAAAAAGATGGGGTTTTCATCATTGGTTTGAGATTATCCCTCGACATCATGTCATCTTGTTTAAGGCGTTACTCTGTTCGTCATGAACTCAATACACTAGATGCATGCTGGATAGCGGTCGATGTGTGGAGTAATAGTAGTAGATGTAGAAAGTATCGGTCTACTTGTCTCGGACGTGATGCCTATATGTGTGATCATTGCCTTAGATATCGTCATGACTTTGCGCGGTTCTATCAATTGCTCGACAGTAATTTGTTCACCCACCGTAATATTTGCTATTTTGAGAGAAGCCTCTAGTGGACACTATGGCCCCCGGGTCTACTCCACACTATATTTTCAGCCTTACTCTTTTTCTTCGTTGCACTTTCCGCCTTCAGATCTCACTTTGCAATCAATCTTGAAGGGATTGAGAACCGCTTTATAGCGTTGGGTGCAAGCTCGTTTGTGTTTGCGCAGGTACTCTGGACTTGACGAGATTGTCCTACTGGATTGATAACTTGGTTCTCAAACTAAGGGAAATACTTACTGCTCCTGTGCTGCATCACCCTTTCCTCTTCAAGGGAAAAACTAACGCAAGCAATTCTCCGTCAACGTGTCATTTTCTGGCGCTGTTGTTTGAGAAGTAGCAGAAGGATTTCTGGCGCCCTTGCTGGGGAGGATCAAGTCAAGAACTCATCCAAGTGTCACAAACACATATCTTGCATTTACTTTTTTTGCCTCTCGTTTTCCTCTCCCCCACTTCTGAAAAAACAAAAAATTACAAAAAAACTTTGCATTTTTCTTTGTCTTTTTCGTTCGCCTTTTCGTTTGCCCTTTTCTCTCGCTTGCTTTTTGTTCGTCTGTGTGGGATACTCTACCTGTCCTCATGGCTAGATCGACCACTTTGAATGATACTCCCGAGAGCGAAGTTCTCAATTTCAAACAAATTGAGGAAGAAAACTTAAAGGACGCTTGGTACAGGATTTGCAATGCTCAGAGTAGATCTACTCATAAGCAATCCACTACCGTCCTGCTTCACAGTTTTTATGTGGGTGTTTCTCCTTGGAATAGGTATATTCTTGACACCATCGTAGGTGGAAATTTCTTGGGTATCCATACCGTTGATTCTTACGGAGCTGTAATAAATTTGGTAGGCTCACCCCCACTCATGGTTAATGGAACTACCTTAACTCTGGAACATGTGATGCGTAGGCTGGATGTCATTGAAAATAAAGTTGCTACAATCGAACTTATTGAGAATTTGGATAAAAAGATCCACAATCAAATCACTCAGTACGGATCCAAGGTGGGAATGGTTTTGAAATTTTTTAAGGAGAAGGAACCCACAGTTAACAAAAAACTAGGTCATGATTCCGCTAGGATTGGCAAACTAGAGGATGTTATAACCAACTTGGGTTCCGCTTTTGCCGTTGTGCAGAATACTCCAAAATTTGCCCACATTAAGGCCACCAAGTCTATTTTTGTTCCTAAGAATAGTGGTGAATAATCTAGTAAGAAAGATGAAGACCTTAAGATGATGAGTGATCATGCCACTTATGGTTGAGCACCAAAGACGACGATACGTGATTCTATCGCCTTATGCCTAGCTAAGGGCGTTAAACAATAGCGCTTGTTGGGAGGCAACCCAATGAATTTATCTTTTAATTTCTGTTTTTTTGCGTCCACACCATCATAATTTTGTTGTGATTGTGTTTTTTGCGTTTCTTTTTGTGTTTGAGCCAAGCAAAACCTTTATGACTAGTCTTGGTGATGGTTGTTGGATCCTGCTGGAAAAAGACAGAAATGTTTCGCTCACGAGATGATTTTTCATTTTTATTCAGAAAGAGATTTTGAGTTGATTCTTTTTGCTGCTGGTTGATATGCCTTTTTCCCAGGCAGTCGTAAGTTTTCAGAATTTTTGAGGTACCAGAAGTATACGAAGTATACAGATTGCTACAGACTAGTCTGTTTTTGACAGATTCTGTTTTTGTTGAGTTGGTTGCTTGTTTTGATGAAACTACGGATAGTATCGGGGGTACTAGCCATGGAAAAGTGAGAATACAGTAGCCCAACACCAATATAAATATAAATCAAGATTGCTACAGTACCTAAAGTGGTGGTAGTTTGTTTTCTTGTGCTAATGTTATCACGAGTTTCTGTTTAAATTTTGTGTTGTGAAGTTTTCAAGTTTTGGGTGATGTTCTCATGGACAAAGAGATAAGGAGTGGAAAGAGCTCAAGGTTGGGGATGCCCAAGGCATCCCCAGCCAAATTCAAGGACACCAAAAATCCTAAGCTTGGGGATGCCCCGGGAAGGCATCCCCTCTTTCGTCTTCAATCCATCGGTAACATTACTTGGAGCTATATTTTTATTCACCACATGATATGTGTTTTGCTTGGAGCGTCTTGTATCGTAGGAGTCTTTTCTTTTTGTTGTGTCACAATCATCCTTGCTGCACACCTTTAGAGAGAGACATGCACTCATCGTGATTTTGCTAGAATGCTCACCGTGCTTCACTTATATCTTTTGAGCTAGATAATTTTGCTCTATGTGCTTCACTTACATCTTTTAGAGCACGACGGTGCGTGACTTGGTAGTTGGCTTATGCTATGAAAGTAGTCCCAAAGGTGATAGGTACCCAAAGAGGACACAAAAACCTCCATCTTCATGTGCATTGAGTAGAAAGAGAAGTCTTGATTCCTCTCAATCAGTTTTGAGACGTGGATTTGGTAATATTAAGAGTTATGTTAGTAGGGTGTTGTGAATCTAGAAATACTTGTGTTGAAGCTAGTGATTCCCGTAGCATGCACGTATGGTGAACCTCTATGTTAGGAAGTCGGAGCATAATTGATCTATTGATTGTGATCCTTTGTGTTGAGGTCGGGATCACGCGATGGTTAACACCTACCAACCCTTCCCCTAGGAGTATGCGTTTAGCACTTTGTTTTGATTACTAATAAAAAATTTCGCAAAAAGTATGTGAGTTCTTCATGACTAATCTGAGTCCATGGTATAGATGCACTTTCACCTTCCACCATTGCTAGCCTCTCTAGTGCCGCGCAATTCTCGCCGGTACACAAACCCACCATATGCCTTCCTCAAAACAACCACCATACCTACCTACTATGGCATTTTCATAGCCATTCCAAGATATATTGCCATGCAACTCCCACCGTTCGGTCTCATGACTTGTGCCGTCACTCTCATATTGCCATTGCATGATCGTAAGATAGCTAGCGAGATGTTCCAATGTCATATGCCAAGCTAGGTCGTTGTACATCCCGGTACACTGTCGGAGGCATTTCCTATAGAGTCATCATCATTTTGAGCTTTTAGCTGTGAGTAAATAAAAGTGTGATGATCATCATTATTAGAGCATTGTCCCGTGTGAGGAAATAAAAAAAAGAGAGGCCAAAGAGCCCAAATAAAAAAAAGGAGAGGCCAAGAGCCCAAAAAAAGAGAGAAAAGGAGAGAAGGGACAATGCTACTATCTTTTTCCATACTTGTGCTTCATAATAGCACCATGTTCTTCATGATTGAGAGCTTCTTGCTTTGTCACTACCATATGCTAGTGGGAATCTTCATTATATAACTTGGCTTGTATATTCCAATGATGGGCTTCCTCAAATTGCCCTAGGTCTTCGTGAGCAAGCAAGTTGGATGCACACCCACTAGTTCTCCTTTTGAGCTTTCACATACTTATAGCTCTAGTGCATCCCTTGTATGGCAATCCCTACTCATTCACATTGATATCTATTAACGGGCATCTCCATAGCCTTTTGATACGCTGAGTCAATGTGATCATCTCCTCCTTTTTGTCTCACAACCACCACCACACTCTATTGCACCTATAGTGTTATATCCATGGCTCACACTAATGTATTACGTGATAGTTCTAAAAAGTTTGAGAAAGTAAGAGTGCGAAAACAATTACTTGGCCAATACTGGGGTTGTGCGTGATTTACATTAGTTGTCTGAGGATGATGGAGCATAGCCAGACTATATGATTTTGTAGGGATAACTTTCTTTGGCCTCGTTATTTTGAAAGTTCATGATTACCTTGCTAGTTTCCTTGAAGTATTACTGTTTTCATGTCAATAGCAAACTATTGTTTTGAATCTTACGGATCTGAATATTCATGTCACATGAAAGAAGGTGCAAAGGACAACTATGCTAGGTAGCATTCCACATCAAAAATTCAGTCTTTATCACTTCCCTACTCGAGGACGAGTAGGAGTTAAGCTTGGGGATGCTTGATACGTCTCCAATGTATCTATACTTTTTGATGGTTTCATGCTATTATCTTGTCAAACTTTGGATGTTTTATATGCCTTTTATATCTTTTTTGGGACCAACTTATTAACTCAGTGCCAAGTGCCAGTTCCTGTTTTTTCCGTGTTTTCGACCCTTTTCAGAGGAAGATTTGAAACAGAGTCCAAACGGAATAAAGTCCCCGAAAAGATTTTTTCCGAAACAGAAGAAGATCGGGAGACTTGAGAACCAAGGCAGGGGGTCCACAGGGACCCCACAAGCCCCTAGCCCCGGCCAGGGGGAGGCCGGGCCTCCCTGGCTTGTTGTCCCCCTGGACCTCCTCTGCCCTAGGTTTTTCGCCTATGTATTCCCTAAAATCCCAGAAAAAATCAGGTGATCATCGAAAGTACTTTTCTGCTGCCGCAAGCTTCTGTCTCCGCAAGATCCCATCTGGGGCACATTCTGGTGCCCTACCGAGGGGGGATTTGGATACGCAGGGCTTCTTCATCAACAGCATGACCTCTCCGATGATGCGTGAGTAGTTCACCATAGACCTAAGGGTCCATAGCTAGTAGCTAGATGGCTTCTTCTCTCTCTTGGATCTTCAATACAAAGTTCTCCATGATCTTCATGGAGATCTATACAATGTAATCTTATTTTGCGGTGTGTTTGTCGAGATCCGATGAATTGTGGATTTATGATCAGATTATCTATGAATCTTATTTGAGTTTCTTCTGATCTCTCTTATGCATGATTTCATATCCTTGTAATTCTCTTCGAGTTGTTGGTTTTGTTTGGCCAGCTAGATCTATGATTCTTGCAATGGGAGAAGTGCTTGGTTTTGGGTTCATACCGTGCGGTGACCTCACCCAGTTACAGAAGGGGTAGCGAGGCACACATCATGTTGTTGCCATCAAGGGTAAAAAGATGGGGTTTTCATCATTGGTTTGAGATTATCCCTCTACATCATGTCATCTTGCTTAAGGCGTTACTCTGTTCGTCATGAACTCAATACACTAGATGCATGCTGGATAGCGGTCGATGTGTGGAGTAATAGTAGTAGATGCAGAAAGTATCGATCTACTTGTCTCAGACGTGATGCCTATATGTATGATCTTTGCCTTAGATATCGTCATGACTTTGCGTGGTTCTATCAATTGCTCGACAGTAATTTGTTCACCCACCGTAATATTTGCTATTTTGAGAGAAGCCTCTAGTGAACACTATGGCCCCCGGGTCTACTCCACACTATATTTTCAGCCTTACTCTTTTTCTTCGCTGCACTTTCCGCCTTCAGCTCTCACTTTGTAATCAATCTTGAAGGGATTGACAACCCCTTTATAGCGTTGGGTGCAAGCTCGTTTGTGTTTGCGTAGGTACTCTGGACTTGATGAGATTGTCCTACTGGATTGATACCTTGATTGTCAAACTGAGGGAAATACTTACTGCTCATGTGCTGTATCACCCTTTCCTCTTCAAGGGAAAAACAAACGCAAGCAAGTCTCCACCAACGTGTCAATTTCTGGCGCTGTTGTTTGAGAAGTAGCAGTAGCCTGTGTAATATCTCTAGTTTCTCCGACAGTTATACGAGAGAAAAAATCTCTATCCGCAGATTTAGGAGGATCATTGAGACTACCCCAAACAGGTATCTTGCAAATTCTATTGAAATCCTCTAAATCCATGGTATACGATTTGTCATAGAGATCAAACAGTACAAATGTATCACGGCCAGCTGAAAATTTGAATCTACGAACAAAAGAGGCAGTGAGAGTAACATACTGTTCACATTTATTAGAGATGAATTCTTCGAGTCCGACGTTGTGAACAAGTGTATCAAACTCGTCTTTGAAACCTGCCTCAATCATGAATTCATTAGAAGGCCATTCACATTGTTGTACCTGTGCGTTCCTTGGTTGGTAAGGATCAGGCTCCCAAATCGCGAGACGGGGACCTCTCTTGCTTGAGGAACCACCATGATAGTTTCTCCTGAACATCTCCCTTTTCTGAAATTTTCAGTGACTCAAAGGAAAAGTGAACAAGGCTCAACTAAACTCGTAGCAACTACTCCCACAAGTGCCTAGAAGCCATATCACGCATCAAAACTACTTGGGACCAGCTAAAATTATCATGCAAAGCCCAAGAACAGGGTCACCAAGGCAACAAAAATACGCGACGTATAAGGCACTAGAGCAAAAACTAATTGGACCAATGGAGGAGTCACATACCAAGGAGCAATTTCCCCAAAACAGCTTGGTGAATGGTGCTTTGCACAAGGAGATCGAAAATCCCAGCAAGAAGAGCAAGAACACAGGTTTGAGCTGCGAAACGATTTTTTCTGGAGGTAGGAGAAGAAGATGGGAGCTAGAATGAGTGGAGGGGGTACATGTGGGCCCCACAAGCCTGGTAGGCGCGGCCAGGGGGGTGCTCGTGCCTCCAGGGCTTGTGGCCCACTGGTGCAGCCCCCTGACTAGCTCTTCGTCTCATTAATATTCAAAAATTCCAGAAAAAATCATACTTGATTTTCAGGACAGTCGGAGAACTTTTATTTTCGTGGTACTTTTCTACAGGACGCAAAAGCAGAAAACAGAGAAAACTAAACTAAATCTATCATTTTTCTTCTAAGCAACCGAAGGTGAAAGCTTGGAACAGAGGTTTGTGACTCCTCGGTTCATCCATCTCATGGTCATCGAAAGAAATCCGTCAATGAGGTTGATCAAGTCTCATTGACAAACTTTTTCAAATCGCAAAAGGAAATGGAGAATTTTCGAATAGTCACTAGGTTACCTCAATGGGGATGTGCATCTCCCCAACAAGCAAATCATACTTCATCTTGACAGTAGGTATAGGGCATTCAAAGCTCCCAATAAGAATCGATGAAGTTTTTTCGATAGCATTGATGCAATGTACTCGGTATTGTTTCTTTGGAAAGTGTGCTGTATGCTCATTACCATTGACATGGAAAGTGACATTGCCTTTGTTGCAATCTATAACAGCCCCTGCAGTGTTTAGAAAGGGCTTCCAAGGATCACCGCCATGGCATCATCCTCGGGAATATCCAGGATAACAAAGTCCATCAAGATAGTAACGTTAGCAACCACAACAGGCACATCCTCGCAAATGCCGATAGGGAAAGCAGTTGATTTGTCGGCCATTTGCACAGAGATTTCAGTGGGTGTCAACTTATCGAGTTCAAGTCTATGATAAAGAGAGAGAGGCATAACACTTACAGCGGCTCCAAGATCGCATAAGGGAGTTCTAACGTAGTTGCCTTTAATGGAGCAAGGTATAGTGGGCACTCCGGGATCACCTAGTTTCTTAGGAGTTACACCCTTGAAGGTATAGTTAGCGAGCATGGTGGAAATCTCAACCTCAGGTATCCTCCTCTTATTAGTCACAATATCCTTCATGTACTTAGCATACAGAGACATTTTGAGTATATCTGTCAAACACATTTGCAGAAAGACAGGTCTAATCATCTCAACAAATCGCTCAAAATCCTCATCATCCTTTTTCTTGGATGGTTTGGGAGGAAAGGGCATGGGTTTCTGAACCCATGGTTCCCTTTCTTTACCATGCTTCCTAGAAGTGAAGTCATTCTTATCGTATCTCCTATTCTTAGGTTGTGGGTTATCAAGATCAAAAGGTTCAATCTCCACATCCTTATCATTGCTAGGTTGAGCATCAACATGAACATCACTATCAATATTAGCATTAGGCTCATGTTCATCCCCAGATTGCGTTTCTGCATCAGAAACAAAGACATCATTTGGACTCTCGGGTGTAACAGGGTTGCTAGCGTGCAGGTTCCTATCATCTTTCTTCTTCTTTCTAGGATGACTAGATGCATTAGTGCTAACTCCTTGAGAATCTTGTTCAATTCTCTTAGGATGACCCTCAGGATACAAAGGTTCCTGAGTCATTCTACCGCCTCTAGTGACGACTCTGACAGAATTGTCATTCAACTCATTGAGCAAGTCAATTTGAGCCTTAAGTACTTGTTCTACCTGAGTAGTAACCATAGAGGCATGTTTACTCAAGAGCTTAAGATCATTGACGTTTCTGTCCACACAAGCACTTAAATGACTAAGCATATGAGCATTCTGTTCTAGTTGTCTGCTAACATAATCATTGAAACTCTGTTGTTTGGCAACAAAGTTATCAAATTCATCCAGGCATAAGCTAGCAGGTTTATCAAAAGGAATATCACTCTCATTGAATCGATGAAGAGAATTTACTTCTACTACCTGTATCGGGTTATCAAGACCATGGATCTCTTTGATAGGTGGTAGATTTTTGACATCTTTAGATTTAATGCCTTTCTCTTTCATAGATTTCTTAGCTTCTTGCATATCTTCAGGACCGAGGAATAGAATACCTCTTTTCTTTGGAGTTGGCTTCGGAGGTGGTTCGGTAATAGTCCAAGCATTCTCACTGCACACGATATATTCAATAGGATCTCAGCTTGTTCTACGGTTCGTTCCCTAAAAACACAACCAACACAACTTCTAGGTGGTCTCTAGAAGCATCGGTTAGTCCATTATAGAAGATATCAAGTATTTCATTCTTCTCAAGAGGGTGATCAGGCAAAGCATTCATCAGCTGGACGAGCCTCCCCCAAGCTTGTGGGAGACTCTCTTCTTCAACTTGCGCAAAGTTGTATATTTCCTGCAAGGTAGCTTGCTTCTTATGGGCAGGGAAATATTTTTCAGAGAAGTAATAGATCATATCCTGGGGGCTACACACACAACCAGGAGCAAGAGAAGTGAACCAGGTCTTAGCATCATCCTTTAGCGAGAAAGGAAACAACTTGAGGATATAGTAGTGGCGGATCTTTTCCTCACTCGTGAATAGGGTGGCTATATCGTGCAGTTTGGTAAGATGGGTTACAACCGTTTCAGACTCATAACCGTGAGAATGATCAGATTCGACCAGAGTGATTAACTCAGGGTCGACAGAGAATTCATAATCCTTATCGGTCACAAAGATAGGCGAAGTAGCAAACTCTGGGTCGTATTTCATCCTAGCATTCAGAGATTTTTCTTTCCATTTGAGCAGTAATTTCTCAACATCATAGCTATCCTTACAAGCAATAAAGTCCTCAGCTATCTCTCCCTCCATAACATAACCCTCACGCATATCAGGCAATTCATATCTAGGAGAGCTAGTTCTAGCAGGCAAAATAGCAGGTTCTACTTCAATAGTATCAGCAGTTTCAGAAGTATCATCACATCTAGCAGCAACTCTAGCAATTTATGCATCAAGGAATGCACCTAGTGGCAAAGCAGTATCAAGCATAGCATCATCATAAGCATCATGGGCAGCAGAAGTAGCATCATCAAGCACATGCGACATATCAAGATTTCTAGCACGAGCTGGTGTCGCAAACTTACTCATAACTGAAGGTGAATCAAGTGCACAGCTAGATGGCAGTTCGTTACCTGTCCTCGTAGTTGAGGGCAATACTTTAGTTCTTGAATCTTTCGGATTCCCCATAATGACGAGCACACGTAAATCCCAAGTGACTCAGAGAATATAGCTGTGCTTCCCCGGCAACGGCGCCAGAAAATAGCACGTTGACGGGAGACTATTCTTGACTTTGGCTTCCCTGGCAACGGCGCGAGAAAATAGTCTTGATAACCCACAAGTATAGGAGATCGCAATAGTTTTCGAGGGTAGATTATTCAACCCACCCGGCAGTGACAACAGTAACGACAGAGTAACAGTAGCAGCAGTGACAGCAGTAGCAGCAAAGTATCGTAGCAAGGACTAGTAGGAAAAACTCGTAGGCATTGGATCAGTGATGGATGATTATGCCGGATGTTATTCATCATGCAACAGTAATAACACAGAGAGATATGTAACTAGCTCGAGCTCGTCAATGTAATGTAGGCATGTATTCCGTATGTAGTCATACGTTCTTAGGGAAAAGAACTTGCATGACATCCCTTGTCCATCCCTCCCGTGGCAGTGGGTCCTAATGGAAACTACGGGATATTAAGGTTCTCCTTTTAATAAAGAATGGACCAACACATTAACACTTAGTGAATACATGAACTCCTCATACTATGGTCATCTCCGGGAGTGGTTCCGGCTATTGTCACTCCGGGGTTGCTGGGTCATAACACATAGTAGGTGACTACAACTTGCAAGATAGGATCAAGAACACACATATATTGGCGACAGCATAATAGGTTCAGATCTGAAATCATGGCACTCAGGCCCTAGTAACAAGCATTAAGCATGGCAAAGTAGTAGCAACATCAATCTCAAAACATAGTGGATACTAGGGATCAATCCCCGTCAAAACTAACTCGATTACATGATAGATCTCATCCAACCCATCACCGTCCAGCAAGCCTATGATGAGATTACTCACGAACGGTGAAGAGCATCATGGAATTGGCGATTAAGGAAGGTTGGTGATGACGATGCCAACGATCTCCCCTCTCCGGATCCCAGAACGGACTCCAGATGTGCCCTCCAGAGGAAGAACAGGAGGTGGTGGCGCCTCCGTATCGTAAAACGCGATGAACTCTTCTCCTTGATTGTTTTCGAACGAAAGGGACTAAATAGAGCTGAGATTGGAGGCGGTGGAGCTTCGTGGGCCCCACAAGCTTGCCAGGCGCGGCCAGGGGGGCCCGCGCCTGGTGGGCTTGTGGGCTCTGAGCTCCACCCCTCCGGTTGATTCTTGCGCCAGTATTTTTTATATATTCCACAAAAATCCCCGTAAATTTGTCATTCTGAGAACTTTTATTTCTGCGCAAAAACAACACCATGGCAATTCTCATGAAAACAACGTTAGTCCGGGTTAGTTCCAGTCAAATCATGCAAATTAGAGTCCAAAACAAGGGCAAAAGAGTTTGGAAAAGTAGATACGATGGAGACGTATCAGTGGCTTGGCAAGCAGGTGAATGACCTTTGGAAGGTTTCCACCATGATTCAATTAGGACTCTTGTCCTTGTTTTGGACCAAAGAGAGGCTCTCTCATTTCTCTCGCTGTCCAAAGGCTTCATCGGCTCGGTCGCCGATGCCTCTTGGCATAGTTGATGTAGCCGGCACAGGAGCGATGGTTGGCTCCTACTGCTTCTTCTCCGTCATCATGGTTTACCAACCATTGCGGTTCTTCGCCTTGCTTCAGAAGGATTGGCTTCTACTGCTTGGGGAGTGTGTCGAGGAGCCCATCCTCTTGAGATAACACCTTACTCTCGGGAGGCATGGCGATCGACATTCTTGGGGCTTGTCCCAAACAGGACTACAGTGCTCCTCCTCTTGTCGGGTGAATTAGCATGTCATCCAGGAGGACAAAAACATACTTCGCCAAGCACCACATAAGCATAGTTCTCATGAGATAGGTGAGGGGAGCGGGGACTCGCTAGGGGTGGTCACTGGCCGAGGGTTTTTGGTCCGACATGATCTGGTACCTCATGCCCATGTTTGCCATAGACATGATGGGTGGTGGTCAGGGCGGAGTATTGGCCATATTCCAACGACTTAGAGCCATTTCCTATGGTCATAATCCGACCATCTTATGGCTCGGTGAAGCTTTGGGGTTTCAAGGAACTTAGGATGTGAGTGAACATCTATCATCTTATCTCTAAGCACATTCCTTAGATGCCAATAGTCTAACCTCTATCTCCAGGCAATATCACCCTATATCATCGAAGGTACCATCTCACACAAGTTAACTCCACCTCACTCATGCTAGTCAACTCGAGGGTTTGAGGGAAGTACCTTAACCTAAATCTCATAGGTATACTATAACTAAGTTACACATGCATCCCTATGTGAAAAATCCTCACGAGATCATACAAGCTTCTAAGCTTGAATTAAGACACCACAAATCCAAGTGCTCAGCTAGATCATCCAATGGACAAGGTACTGCATTCCTATATTAAGGAAACACGTAGTATACCAAACCAAGGTCTTGTTTCCTTCCTACAAATCCAATCACGTGGTCCACCAATCCTATCGATCATCACGAGACCCATCACTCCTAAAATCCAATATCGATGGGGTTCTACATGATCACTTAGAGTCCTCATAATTCACATATTGTTGCAAGGACTACATGAGAGTGTATCCACCAACTTCCATTATCATGGAGAACTATTCTCCAAGGTCGAGCTTATATAGATTCGTAATTCAATTTGATAACTCCAAGTACTTCTACTTGTTACCCACCGAGAAACATGGTATCATGGTCGAGATCATCGGGCTAATTCCAATTCACTCTGAACCATGTGGCCTCATTCATCATCGATACTGCAAGTCATCATGGCAATATCATCAAACCATGTCAACTATTTGATAAAGTCAATTTATTATACCACCAAGAATTTTAGATCATGATCATAATCATCCTACTGAATCCAAGCTTACTCTAGGAATATGTAGGTTATGTTGCTATATCAACTTGTTCAACCAAGTCCACCTACCTTCACACGGGCCTTATGATCCACCAAGATAATCTAGCTATATCCTCGAGTCACCCATTATCATCACAACAACTCATAGCCTACAAATCATTTATCCAGAACAATCCTTCCTATGGCATCCAAGTTTTGGTGCTAGCTTTAAGAATGAAGGGTACTTGTTCACTGTAATCACTTGTTCCGTAAAGAACCCAGTACTAAGCAGGGGTTACTGGTGCTCAATGGGTGCTCTGGCAAATCCGCGTATTAGAAACGTGACCAGAGTTTGAGCTGGGAAGCTTGTCAGGTTTAGGTTGGTCTAGGAAGGGTTTTCTAATCTTGAGGGAAAGCATAACTTCTATGGGTCACGTCTGGTGGAGTACGCCATAGTTAGCGTCTTCAGTGTCAGTTGCTCGTCAAAGTGGATCCTTGGTGCATCTTGTCATGCTGGTCCCTAGTTGTCGAGAAAGGTGGGGGAAAGGAAGTAACATAGAGGGGAGTGCCTAAGGAGGGTGCTATGGTGCAAGTGCAATCAAACAAGTGCCGAAAGGCCAACTCAACATCAAGATGAGCCAGACGATACAACCACGTACTTGTTGCCTGGGGCAAAACACGACTTATATCAAAGCACAAACAACAATAACAAGCAATCACACATCATGGTTCCATCTGAACCTTTTCACGGACTCGACTTCGTATAGGGGATTCACGACTCTTCCTACCCTAGGGGTTCTTGGACTCAACAGTCGTGCTTTCTTCGTGTCTCCAAGAGGGTCCGCTCAGTCTTCTGGGTCTACTCATGGTGTTTCCATGTGTCTTGTTGTTGTTTGCCGAAACAACTCGGGTTAAGATGAAAAGAATTCTTGACAACTTCTCATCTGGTGAGCTGCCGATGAGGGTGGCTCCTCATGTGTGTCTTTGACAGGGTCTTCTGTTGTCTTTATAATCTTCCCATTGTCTTCTTGTCTTCCAAGGCATCAAGAGTTCCAAGTGGACACCTTTTATGCAACGACATCAGCAAAGCATGATAGAGTTTCGACCTGTCAGTCACGTTGAGCACAATATCGACACCTAGAGCGGGGGATGAAGAGAACCATTTTCCTGCTCACTAAGGTGAGGCGGACCAAATGGCGAGGTTCTCATCCACCGGTGGTGGTCGACACAACCTTGATATTGACAAGGTCGCTCTATTAGTGATACAGATAATGGTCTTGCACATATTATGTCCTAATCATCGTAGGTGAAGGTGGCATCACTCCGGAACAGTGTCGAGGCTGTCACCATCTTCTGGGTCTCGATGTCCTTGTTCCTCATGGAGGTACTTCTGCTGGTGTCGTCTGGTCGTAGCGTTGCCATCCTTGTCCTCCAAGTACGTGGATCGTTGCTTGGAAAGGTTGCTTCCTTCCAAGATACCCACGAGGATTTTTAGTAATCCTGTGGTCAGAGGGCATAAGGGTGCTAGGGACCAATTGCAACTTTTGAAAAAAGCACACGAGGAGTGTCAAGAGAATATGGGTGCAAGTGTTAAGGCAAAAACGTTTGCTTCTTTTGAAAATTTAGGAGAGGTGAGAAAGATACATATTTTGTAAGTACTTTTGAAGGACATGAAATCATCTTTGTCCTAACTAACGTCCGTGCTAACTAAGGGCTTCCTACAATCGGGATGGCTCTGATACCAGCTCTGTGGGCACCCCGACTTACGAGTCGAGATCGCCGAATGTATGTGCTCAGTGATCCCAAAGATCAATGCTCACCAAACACACAGAAATTGAACAACAAGAGTCTTACATCCGTACATACGGTGTGGTACAAGTAATGACCATTGCGGTCAACTCTTACATATAGAGGACCGTGAAGGCCAACACACCAAATTGGACCAATAGCGGAAATGTTGGTCGAAAGCGTGAACCCATGCCATCAGCCTTAACCTATAGGCATTCTGATTGGGAAGCGTCCTAGCTCGCAGGAACTTCACCATGGTACTCTTCACCATCGCTTGCTCTTTTACCTCGTCAATGGAATAACCAGTGGCAAGCCAACGAGTACTTTGAATGTACTCGCAAACAGCCCATGATGCAAATTATGTAATTGAGTGCAATACGAAGTATAATGCAGCCTTTGTGGAAAGCAAGTTTTATAAATGTATAAACATGGTCGTGTATTTAGATAGTCATGCATCAATAAGTACCTAGTAACCATAAGAAGAGGTTACAAATATCAACATAAGTATTCCGAGGACTGAACACCTCATGCTCATCCTTCATGTCAAGTCACCAAACTTGACCAAGTAATTACTTTCTCAGGTAACACCTTTATACACACGCACACTTGGTTTATGCGAAAATGACTAGACGTAGTTTAAGCAGCACCACCCAACTATCCTTGACCGTGGACACGGCTATTCGAATAGTTTTACACTCTACGGAGGTTGTATGTTGTACCCATGGGATCCGGGAAACTTCCTTGTCATCCACGACTCGTGCTATATAACATACCCTAGGTAAGTACCCGATCAATGCCTTTCCCCTAACGACACTAGACAAAGAGTCCACTCAATTGGTACCCATCCCACATGATGTACGTCTTACGAGCACCAACTCTAGACCGTATCACCCATGCACGGACCAACGGTGTGCCTGGAAAACGTAAAAACGGCATAGTCATCCTACCTGACACGACCTCATCATGAGGGTGACAGTATCACTCCGACCACTAGTAATGTAGGCTCTTTGCTAGCACGACCAGAGTAATCAACAAAACCCCGTCCCATAAAAGGGTATATGGTCGTACATGTAAGGTTGGGACGGTCGACAAATCTTAAATCTAATCCCATTTCCAAAACCACTCACACAAAACCTTTCCGGTGCACCACTTCTTTCTCACGTGGTCATCCAGCTCAACACCATCACCCTCGGGCATTAGTGCCACCCGACGGGGTTTTCGAAAAAAACTTAGATATCACCTTTGTGTTACCATCACCATGCATATATCATCTATGTGTAGCACTTCTAATTACTTGTCAACTTTATCTGCATGACTCTCATAGATGGTAAGTTCATGCTCAAATGCAAGTGCTCCAGAGGAGCCATCGGTGACACCATACCGGGGTGTACCTATTAATCATGACTATATGCATCGGAATAAATAACCAACATGTCATGCATAAAACATTTTCTCAGTCATTGTCAAAGGGCTGCTTGCCTTGCTCTAATAGGTCGCCGGGGTCTTCGAGGTCTTCCGGTCCAACTCAGATTACTCTGTCTATTTTGCCAACTATCGTCGGAAACAACCACAGTAATCCACACAGCAAGCAGAAACAAAAGTGTTCTATAAATAGGAGTTTTACTTTTCTCGGACCTATCTGGTCATAAGAAAAATACCTGAAGCTTTCTCTAGGAGATTTGGATCATCAGAGATATTTGAATTGAGGAAAGGAGGAATAGGTGATACTTTAAGAAGTCTACAGAAAACATTCAGCTAAAAATGAGTGGATGCACTCATTTAACACAACATGAATTTAGAAACATTTAGGAAGTGGTTTCACTGGATTTGGTGTTGATATGAATATTCTAGGGGTTTTACAATATGGGATAATTAGGAGTAGGTGTTATTTATTAGATGCAACAGAAATAAGGCAGATATTTTTTTCACTATCATTGGAAAAATAGAGAATGATTTATAGAGCACCGCGAAGTTGTAATCACTCCATTTGGAGTTGATTTGGACCCTCTAGGATTTTTACAAGGTCGGATTGAAATATTCAAATTTGAATTTGAATGTAATCACTACAAGGAAGTTATTTGGAAAATGTGCAATGCACCTCTTTGGATAGATCTGGATTTTAGGAACCTACAAAATTTTGAATCACCAAATGTGGGCTTCAAAAGATTTTTCTATGGATTTTTGAGTGTCATGAGAAAAAGATAAAGGAAGAAAACAAAAGGAAATTACCTAAGGGTTAAACAGCGCGCATGGCGCAGAATGGCCACTAGGCCGGCCCACCTGCGCGGGGCGCTGAGACGCTGCTGCCGTACTTCCAAAAGTGCGCCTCTCTAGTAGGAAGGTCGAAGGGACGACATTGCGCCTCCACTTAACAGGAGGGGGCCCGGTCGGCTGTCGCTGACGAGCGGGGCCCACCCGTCAGGTCCATCCTCAACCTCCCGCTCGGGCAGAGGATGACCAGGGGTGCGGCGTACACTCGACGGTGCCATTCTGGAAGCTACGGCCTCACTCGGCGATGCCGTTCTGGCAGCTACGGCCTCACTCGGCGATGCCCGAGCCATTGGACTGCTTGGGGAAGAGCCCCGCACCCAACCAGGGGTCAACCCCTGCAGTGGAGCGCCGGGGAGAGGGGGCCCCTGGCCACGGTGGAGACCGATGACGCTGGCCCTAGGAATGGTGCTCCGACCATCCGGAGAAGGAGGAAAGGGGAGGGAGAAGGCGACGGAAGTGCTGGGGACCCGGAATGGACCGGAGAGGGAAGGGACTCCCAGCATGCCCGAATTTGGAGCGACGGGCCGCGACAAGCTTCAGCCATGGGAGGCGGATGGGGAGCTCATGGCTGCCTTGGGCTGGTCTGGGAGGTTCAGGGAAGAGATGGGTAGGAGGGAGAAAGCAGGGGCTCGAGGGAGGCCCTAAATGGAGGGGGCATAGAGGATAGGCTTTGGAGCTCCTCGGGTGCTTAGAGCACGGCGAGAGCACGCGCATCAGAGGGTATTTGGCGATTTCCAGGTATCGGGAAGGGCTTGGACGGTCAAAGGGAAGCTCTATGGCACTCTCGGTTACGTTGCCCTCGTTGGACCCGAGCTTATGCAAGCGGCCAAGGTGCAGAGCATCATTTCTACATGCCAGTGGTGTGGTCACCACGACCACTCATGCCCATAGTGGCCATACGACCAGGTAAGGATGTCTAGCACCCAAGGCATGCATGCAGGGGGAAGATTGTGGAGTTTGGAAGTGTGTGAAGATGGTTAGGCTGGGTTTTGACTGGGGTTTAGTTTGCACCAGCAAACTTAGGGCTGGTAGTGAGGGCACTTACTGGAGGTCTTGTGAAATAAAACCTTGTCTAGTAGTATTTGGTATGGAAGGACTACACTACTACAAAGCTTTAGATCAAGGAGAGGTGTCTAGCTAGTAGTTGCAGTTCAAAGGTATATTTCAGCTAGAATTCAAGTTTCAGATGGGCTGCTCATATTTCCCACATGAGCATGCCATATTTTGGTTTGGAATGATGCATTAGCATGCTAGAGGCTCTCTATAAAGAGGTGGGGGCATTAGCTTAAGCAGAAGTATAGCAAGAGGGGTCAAATACTGCTGCCAAGGTAAAAATGAGAGGTAGATATATGGAGTCACCCTCAAATAACTGACCAGTGGCCATGTCAACGTTACTGGAGGTAAAAGGGGACTAGAGAGAGCTGTGGTAAAATTCTAAGCTCAATGATATTAGTGGAAGGGGCCAAAGTAGCAATTTTGGTAATTGGGGAGAAAGGTGTTTGATGGATGCTAGGGCTAGCAAATGGACTCCATTTTCTATGAAACTTAACAGGATCACACAACAGGTGAAAATAGGCTTGGACACCAAATTTGGGATTTGGTGGAGAAAGTTTCCAATGTAGACTTGATAAACCCATGAAATGGGCAAAAAATACTTTCTGCATATAAAACCATGCAAATCAATCCCCACAAATTCACAACTTGGTTTGGTGGCATTATTTGAGCATTAGATCATGCCCAAAAAGTGTGGGATCAATTAGAGAAATTTTACAATGTAAAGTTTCCCAAGGTTAGAAATCAATAGAGAAGGTTTTGAGGAGTTTGGGACAAGTTCTTCTATTCTCCTTGATGCACCACTTAGAGTGGCTGCATTATTGGAGTATCAGAACATGTCCAATAAATTTGAGCACAATTGGAGACACTTGGTAATGTAGAGTTGCTCAAATTTTGATCTGGACAAATAGGGTTTTGAGATATTTAGCTGAATCAAATTAACTTGGATTGAGTTGAGACTTGGCAAGATCATCACATATAACATGTGTGACATGCTAGAATTTTACTCGGATTTTATGATAATATTTCTTATAGAAATATTTCAAAAGCTTGAAATAGGCAGGAAGGGTTTTGAAGGGTTCTGCCTAATATTTTGAACACGACCATGTGTTGAAACTCTTATATATGGAATATATATGTCCACTGAGTTTCCCTAAATTTTTCTCAAATATTTTGTAAGCAATAAAAATAACTTACCTTCATAAGGGACCATTTCTGGCCTCAGAGAAAGGCATTTAAATAGAATATTAAAATAACTTTTAAAATAATAATATTGTGGTTTTGGGAAGTCTTTTTGATAATGGGATTTAAATAAAATATTTGGTGC
Source organism: Hordeum vulgare subsp. vulgare (assembly GCF_904849725.1). Lineage (NCBI taxonomy): Eukaryota > Viridiplantae > Streptophyta > Magnoliopsida > Poales > Poaceae > Hordeum > Hordeum vulgare. The sequence goes on along the minus strand of NC_058524.1, from coordinate 561,805,049 downwards.
AAAACAACTTTCCTAATTTGAGGACTTGTAGTACAAATCCCAACTGAGAGGGTTTTGAAAGCTTAAATTAAATAAAAGCTCTTTGGTCAAAATAATACTGCCTCCATCCCAAAATAAGTGACTCAAAAGTGACTCAACTTTGTACTAAACTGAGTGCAAAGTTGAGTCATTTTTTAGTCACTTATTTTGGGAAGGAGGGAGTATTTGGTAAAAATAGTTTCTAGTCCTATACACATGGCATGATCATTAGGCAAGGGTTTGGGTCAAGGAGGTGAGTCTCGAGAGTAGCAGGAACATTGTGATTCAAACACATGCATACTAGCAAGCAAGCAAACAAACAACAATCACACCAAGCATCACAAGCTCTCATAAAAATTTCAATTGGCCATGGTTTTTGAGATAAGTTAATTTAGTGAGGAGAGTTAAAGCACAGGGTGTTACACCGCGCCGCGCGCCACCTCTCCCCAATCTTATCCACATAACGGTCATGTTATTAAGGGCATTAATGTCAAATCATGTCGGGATGCTCCCACGCTATAAATATCCGGCCCCGCACAACCACTAGATGGTTGGCTGCTCCAAGAGAAACTAACACTTGTTATTTAGAGAAACCCATTTCTCTAGGACTTTGAGCGAAAATAATCAAGTGAGGAAAACCCCAAACACCCAAACCAAAACCAAAACCCAAAGTGATTGAGCATCACTAAAGAGATTGTTCATGTGTGGAACTGACGCTTGTTACCTTTGAGGACTCTGCATGCTCGAGACGGTTAGGCATCAATGGTCTAGAGCATCCAGCAGTGAATTGTGGATCGTCGGGTGATCGGTTTTGTGAGGGTTTCGGAGTCTGCCCTGAAGACTTACCACGAGTGTTGGGTGAGGACTGTATGTCCTTAGCTCAAGGATAATAAAGTAGGGACTGTGTGTCCTTTGGTTTGAATACCAAGCTGCTCCAAACCAGATGTACAATTGTCACAACAGTAGGAACTGGGTCATCAAACCAGTGTCTTCATCGAGCTACTGGTTCTATTTCCTCAATTGCATGCTGATGACTTTGATCTGCATTGTCTGAAGAATTCGACTGAAGCTTTTCTGTGAAATCCTCACCTCAAATTCTTCACTTGAGTTATTCATCACCCGCTTATCCTGTTCACGCGACCTGTGCAAACCGAACACTACAACTCACTTTGAGGACTAAGCTATAGCCGCGTTTGCACGACAGTTTGAGTACTTATTCAGCTGCACTCAGTTCATGACTAAGGACTTTCCTCACTAGGAATTTCCTCGGCGATGAATTTGTAAAAATCGCCTATTCACCCCCCTCTAGTCGGTATAACACACTTTCAATTGGTATCAGAGCAAGTTACTCCCTTCTTCTGTGTGATTTTGGTTTAACAACCTGGAGTTTTAGTTATGCTGGCCGTAGGTATGATGAAGGTTATTGCGGGATGTCCTACCTTTGAAGGAAAGGATTTCCGCTTCTGGAAAAACAAGTTCCGCATCCACCTTGAAGCAATTGACAACAATCTCTGGTACATTGTGGAAAATGGTGTTCCCTCTGTCGCTTCAACTATCACTCCTTCTGATGTGAAGAGATTCAAGCAACTCGAGTCTCAAGCGAAGAATATCATCTGTGGCCATCTGAGCAAAGGTCAGTATGACAGAGTGAGTGATTTGGGTTCTGCGAAGCTTATCTGGGAAAGGCTATTGAAAGTAAATGAAGGTGTGTGCACACAACGTGACTCTCGTGTTGATGTTCTTCGTAATCTATTCAACCGCTTCAAGAGACTTCATAATGAAAACTATCAAGACACCTTTGATCGCCTCACTAATATCTCCAATAAGCTTCAGGCTCTTGGGGCCACTGATAACCCACAAGTATCGTGGATCGCAACAGTTTTCGAGGGTAGAGTATTCAACCCAAATTTGTTGATTCGACACAAGGGGAAGCCAAAGAATATTCTCGAGTATTAGCAGTTGAGTTGTCAATTCAACCACACCTAAAATACTTAGTATCTGCAGCAAAGTTTCAGTAGCAAAGTAGTGTGATAGTAATGGTAGCAACGGTAACAGTAACAGTAGTGACAACAATAGTGGTAACAATAGCAGCAGTGACAGCAGTAGCGGTAACAGCAGCAGTGACAGCAGTAGCGGTAAAGTAACATAGCAAGGACCAGTAGGAAAAGCTCATAGGCATTGGATCGGTGATGGATAATTATGTCGGATGGCATTCATCATGTAACACTTATAACATGGGGAGATATGTAACTAGCTCCAGTTCATCAATGTAACGTAGGCATGTATTCCGTATATAGTCATACATGCTTATGGAAAAGAACTTGCATGACATTTATTGTCCATCCCTCCCGTGGCAGCGGGGTCCTAATGGAAACTAAGGGATATTGAGGTCTCCTTTTAATAGAGAACCGGAACAAAGCATTAGCACTTAGTGAATACATGAACTCCTCATACTATGGTCATCTCCGGGAGTGGTTCCGGCTATTGTCACTCCGGGGTTGCCGGGTCATAACACATAGTAGTTGACTACAACTTGCAAGATAGGATCAAGAACACACATATATTGATGAAAACATAATAGGTTCATATCTGAAATCATGGCACTTGGGCCCTAGTGACAAGCATTAAGCATAGCAAAGTAGTAGCAACATCAATCTCAGAACATAGTGGATAGTAGGATCAAACCCCATCAAAAGTGACTCGATTACATGATAGATCTCATCCAACCCATCACCGTCCTGCAAGCCTATGATGAGATTACTCACGAACGGTGAAGAGCATCATGGAATTGGCGATGAAGGATGGTTGGTGATGAGGACAACGTCGATTTCCCCTCTCCGGAGCCCAGAACAGACTCCAAATCTGCCCTCCAGAGGAAGAATAGGTGGTGGCGGCGGCTCCGTGTCGTAAAACGCGATGAACTCTTCTCTCTTAATTTTTTTTGGGCGAGAGAGACTATATAGAGCTGTAGTTGGAGGCGGCGGAGCCACGAGGGCCTCACAAGCCTGCTAGGCGCGACCAGGGGGGCCCGCACCTCCTGGGCTTGTGGGCTCCTGGTTTTGTCCCTCCATGTATTTCTTGCACCAGTATTTTTTATATATTCCACAAAAAATCCTCGTAAATTTCTAGGTCATTCCGAGAACTTTTATTTCTCGCAAAAACAACACCATGGCAATTCTGCTGAAAACAGCGTCAGTCCGGGTTAGTTCCATTCAAATCATGCAAATTAGAGTCCAAAACAAGGGCAAAAGAGTTTGGAAAAGTAGATACGATGGAGACGTATCAACTCCCCCAAGATTAAAGCCATGCTTGTCCTCAAGCAATTCAGTTGACAAACTGAAAGAGACAAAAGAGAAACTTTTACGAACTCTGTTTGATCTTGTTGTTGTAATTATGTCTAACTCATATTCAGATTTTCAGCAAGATCATAAGCTAACCACATAAGCAATGACATTTAGGTCTCATGATGTACTCATATCAATGGCATAATCAACTAGCGAGCAATAATAATAAGCTTCAAACTTCAACACTTCAATCAAAACAATCATGAAGCAATATGAGCAGATGGTATCTCGCTAGCTTTTTCTGAGACCGCAAAACATAAATGCAGAGCACCTTCAAAGACCAAGGGCTGACTAAACATTGTCATTCATGGCAAAGAAGATCCAGTCACAGTCATACTCAATAACAATTAATAGCAAAGCATAAAAATAACGGAGGTGCTCTCTAATTGGTGCCTTTATAAGGAGAGGATGACTCAACAGAAATATAAATCGATAGGCCCTTCGCAGAGGGAAGCATTGATTTGCAGAGGTGCCAGAGCTCAAGATTTTAAAAAGAGACAAATAATTTTGAGTGGTATGCTCTCATTGTCAACGCAATGACCAAGAGTTTTCACCATATTCCATGCTACACATATTATAGGCGGTTCCCAAACATAAAAGTAAAGTTTTGACTCCCCCACCACCAAGCAATCACACTCCACGACTAGCCGAATCCTCGGGTGCCGTCCATACCAACAACAATCCAGGGGGAGTTTTGTTTGCAATTATCTTTTTGATTTGAGCATGGAACTGGGCATTCCGATTACCGGCCCCTTTCTCGTGAGTGATAGTGAATAAACACGTATCGAGGATAACACGCCTAGCATGGAAGATACTGACCGCCCCTTGTCACCACATGAGCGGTTAGGGCATACAAAGCAGATAATTACTTGAAGGTTTAGAGAGTGGCACATGCAAATTTACTTGGAACGACAGGTAGATACCGCATATAGGTAGGTAAGGTGGACTCATATGGAACAACTTTGGGTTTATGGAAGTGGATGCACAAGCAGTATTCCTGCTTAGTACAGGTGAAGGCTAGCAAAAGAATGTGAAGCGACCAACTAGAGAGCGACAACAGTCATCAATATGCATTGAAATTAACCAACATTGAGTGCAAGCATGAGTAGGACATAAATCACCATAAACATGAATATCATAGAGGCTATGTTGATTTTGTTTCAACTACATGCGAAAACATGCGCCATGTCAAGCCACTTGAATAATTCAGAGGATACCATCCAATCATACTACATCATAATCATCTTGAAATTCATGTTGGCATCCAAGACAAACCATTATAAGCTCCTAGCTAATTAAGCATGGCATCAGAAACTATGATCTCTAAGTTGTCATTGCAAACATGTTTCTCTCATAACAATGCTGAATTAGGAACGGTGAGCTAGTCATATTTACAAAAACAAAATAGATCGAGGTCATACCAGCTTTTCTAGGCTCAGTCACTTCATCATATATCGTCATTATTGCCTTTCACTTGCACGACCAAATGATGTGAATAATAATGAGAGTGTTCGTGCATTGGACTAAGCTGGAATCTGCAAGCAAACACAGAGGAGAAGAAAAAGTAATACGACTCTTTGACGGAAAAACAGATATGCATGTGAGAGTCACTAAATATTTTAACCATGGTCTTCTACCTTGAACCAAAGAAAAAGAAAACTATTTACACGGGAAATATCCCAACAACAAAAGAAGAATGGGAAACCTTTTTGGGTTTTCTTTTTAAAAACCACTAAGCAAGCTAGAAAGTAAACTTACAACTAATTTTTTTTCTTTTCTCAAACTAGACAAACACACGAGAAGAAAGCGAGAAAAAGAAATAAACTAGCATGGATGATACAGTGGAAAGGTGTGAACACCGACTATCAAAGTGAAAGCGTAAGCATGAATATAAAGTCGGTGAGAAACACGTACTCCCCCAAGCTTAGGCTTTTGGCCTAAGTTGGTCTACTCCCATGGCTGGTCCGGGCGATAACCAAAATCATAATGGGGGTTGTACGGGAACGCGGCAGCTACCACCTGAATAGCTTCCTCATAGAGGCGAGCAACCTTTGCCTCCCTCTCATACCCCTCTGCCTCTCCTCTGGTTATGTAATATCTCTGTTTTACCTGAAAGTCAAAGAAGGAAGGAGCAGGAAGGGTAATATGGAAAACACGCTGTCGGTTAAATATTACCCGGTATAGGAAGGATTCATTATCCCTCTCAAGGAACTGATAACGTGTCATTGCGGTGTGATCAAGGAAAGCTGTATGGAGCGGGGGATCTCCTTCGCGGATGGGTACTCCAAGAAAATTTGCTATTCGAGTGGCATAGATCCCACCAAAGAAATCCCCTTCATTAGCATTATTATTTAGCCTCCTCGCGATTATAGCTCCCATGTTGAAACTTCTATCACCCGTTACTGCACTCTTAAGAATACTAAGGTCAGGTGCGCAGAGGTGACAATCCTCAATCTTGCCATTAATGCATCTACCTATGAAGAGGGCAAAGTAATGTAAGGCAGGAAAATAAATGCTCCCCATGGTAGCGTGCATAATATCTATAGTTTCTCCAACAGTTATACTAGAGATAAAATCTCTAACCGAGGACTTAGGAGGATCATTGAGACTACCCCAATCAGGTATCTTGCAAATTCTATTAAAATCCTCTAAATCCATGGTATACGATTTGTCATAAAGATCAAACAGTATGGATGTGTCACGGCCAACTGAAAATTTGAATCTACGAACAAAAGAGGCAGTGAGTGTAGTATATTGTTCGCATTTGTTAGAGATGAATTCTTCGAGCCCCGCATTGTGAACAAATGTATCAAACTCGTCCTTGAAACCTGCATCAATCATGAATTCATCGGAAGGCCATTCACATGGTTGTACATGTGCGTTCCTCGGCTGATAAGGATCAGGCTCCCGAATCGAGAGATGGGTTCCCCTTTTGCTTGAGGAACCACCATGATAGTTTCTCGTGAACATCTTCCTTTTCTGAAATTTTTAGTGACACAAAAGAAAAGTGAACAAGGCTCAACAAAACTCATAGCAACTACTCCTACAAGTGCCTAGAGGCCATATCATGCATCAAAACTACTTGGGACCAACTAAAATTAGCATGCAAAGCCCAAGAACAGGATCACCAAGGCATCAAAAATATGCAACGAATAAAGCACTAGAGCAAAAACTAATTGGACCAATGGAGGAGTCACATACCAAGGAATAATTCCCCCAAAACAGTTTGGTGAATGGGGCTTTGCACAAGGAGATTGAAAAATGCAGCAAGAAGAGCAAGAACACGAGTTTGAGCTGTGGAATGATTTTTTTTCTGGAGGTAGAAGAAGGAGATGGGAGCTGGAATAAGTGGAGGGGGGCTACGTGGGGCCCACAAGCCTGCCACGCGCGACCAGGGGGGTGCCCGCGCCTCCTGGGCTTGTGGCCCACTCGTGCATCCCCCTGACTAGCTCTCTATCTCGGATTCTTTCAAAAATTCCAGAAAAATCATACTTGAATTTCAGGGCCTTTGAAGAACTTTTATTTTCGGGACACTTTTCTAAGGGATGGAAAAAGCAGAAAACAGGAAAAATAAAGCTAAATTTATCATCTTTCTTCTAAACAACAGAAAGTAAAAGTTCGAAACAGAAGGTTGTGACTCCTAGATTCATCCATCTCATGGTCATCAAAAGAAATCTGTCAATGAGGTTGATCAAGTCGCCTTGACAAACTTTTTTCGAATAATCACTAGGTTACCTCAACGGGGATGTGCATATTCCCAACAAGTAAATCATACTTCATCTTGACAGTAGGTATAGGGCATTCAAAGCTCCTAATAAGAATTGATGAAGTTCTTTCAATAGCATTGATGCAATGTACTCGATATTGTTTCTTCGGAAAGTGCACCGTATGCTCATTACCATTAACATGGAAAGTGACATTGCCTTTGTTGCAATCAATAACAACCCCTGTAGTGTTTAAAAAGGGTCTTCCAAGGATGACCGCCATGGCATCATCCTCAGGAATATCCAGAATAACAAAGTCCATTAAGATAGTAATGTTAGCAACCACAACAGGCACATCCTCGCAAATGCCGATAGGAAAAGCAGTTGATTTGTCGGCCATTTGCAAAGACATTTCAGTAGGCGTCAACTTATCCAATTCAAGTCTACGATAAAGAGAGAGAGAGGCATAACACTAACACCAGCTCCAAGATCGCATAAAGCAGTTCTAACACAATTTTCTTTAATGGAGCAAGGTATAGTGGGCACTCCGGGATCACCTAGTTTCTTAGGAGTTCCACCATTGAAGGTGTAATTAGCAAGCATGGTGGAAATCTCAACCTCAGGTATCTTCCTTTTATTAGTCACAATATCTTTCATGTACTTAGCATAAGGAGACATTTTGAGCATATCTGTCAAACGCATTTGAAGACAGACAGGTCTAATCATTTCAACAAAGCGCTCAAATTCCGCATCATCCTTTTTCTTGGATGGTTTGGGAGGAAAGGGCATGGGTTTCGGAACCCATGGTTCTCTTTCTTTACCATGCTTTCTAGCAATGAAGTCGTTCTCATCGTATCTCTTGTTCTTAGGTTGTGGGTTATCAAGATCAACAGCAGGTTCAATCTCCACATCCTTATCATTACTAGGTTGAGCATCATCATGAACACCACTATAAATATTATCACTAGGCTCATGTTCATCACCAGATTGTGTTTCGGCATCAGAAACAGAGATATCATTTGGATTCTCAGGTGTAATAGCAGCAGGTTTGCTAGCATGCAAGTTCCTATCATCTTTCTTTTTCTTCTTATTACTAGGATGACTAGGTGCATCAGTGCTAACTCCTTGAGAATGTTGTTCAATTCTCTTAGGATGGCCTTCAGGATACAAAGGTTCCTGAGTCATTCTACCACCTCTAGTGATGACACTAACAGAATTGTCATTCAACTCATTGAGCAAGTCATTTTGAGCCTTAAGTACTTGTTCTACTTGAGTAGTGACCATAGAGGCATGTTTACTCAAAAGCTTAAGATCATTGACATTTCTATCCACACAAGCACTTATATGATTAATCATGCGAGCATTTTGTTCCAATTGTCTGCTAACATAATCATTGAAACTTTGTTGTTTGGCAACAAAGTTATCAAATTCATCTAAACATAAGCTAGCAGGTTTATCGTAAGGAATATCACTCTCATTGAATCTACGAAGATAATTTACCTCTACTACCTGTGTCGGGTTATCAAGACCATGTATTTCTTCGATAGGTGGTAGATTCTTAACATCTTCAGATTTAATAACTTTCTCTTGCATAGATTTCTTGGCTTCTTGCATATCTTCAGGACTGAGGAATAGAATACCTCTTTTCTTCAGAGTTGGCTTCGGAGGTGGTTCGGGAATAGTCCAAGCAGTATCATTGCTCAAGATATTATTCAATAGAATTTCAGCTTGTTCCAAAGTTCGTTCCATGAGAACACAACCAACACAACTATCTAGGTGGTCCCTAGAAGCATCGGTTAGTCCATTATAAAAGATATCAAGTATTTCATTTTTCTCAAGAGGGTGATCAGGCAAAGCATTCAGTAACTGGACAAGCCTCCCCCAAGCTTGTGGGAGACTCTCTTCTTCAACTTGCACAAAGTTATATATATCCTGCAAGACAGCTTGTTTCTTATGGGCAAGAAAATATTTCTCAGAGAAGTAGTAGATCATATCCTAGGGACTACGCACACAACCAGGAGCAAGAGAAGTAAACCAAGTCTTAGCATCACCCTTTAGCGAGAAAGGAAACAACTTAAGGATATAGTAATGGTGAATTTTTTCCTCACTCGTGAATAGGGTGGCTATATCATTTAGCTTAGTAAGATGAGCTACAACCGTTTTATACTCATAACCATGAAAAGGATCAGATTCAACCAAAGTGATCAACTCAGGATCAATAGAGAATTCATAATCCTTATCAGTCACAAAGATGGGCGAAGTAGCAAACTTATGATCGTATTTCATTCTAGCATTCAGAGATTTTTCTTTCCACTTGCACAATAAATTCTCAAGATCATAGCTATCCTTACAAGCAAGAAATTCCTCAACTACCTCTCCCTCCATAACATAACCTTCAGGTATATCAGGCAATTCATATCTAGGAGAGCTAGTTCTAACAGGTGAAACAACACGTTCTACTTCAATAATTTCAGTAGTTTCAGAAGTATCATCACATTCAGCAACAACTCTAGTAATTTTTGCAACAAGGAATGCACCTAGTGGCAAAGCAGTATCAAGCAAAGCATCATCATAAGCATCATGGATAGAAGAAGTAGCATCATCAAGCAAAGGCGACACATCCGAATTTCTAGTAGGTGGTGGTGTCGCAAACTTACTCATAACTGAAGGTGAATCAAATGCAGAGCTAGATGGCAGTTCCTTACCTGTCCTTGTAGTTGAGGGCAAGACTTTAGTTTTTGTATATCTCGGATTCCTCATAGTGATAAACAGACGTAAATCCCAAGTGACTCAGAGAATAGAGCTAGGCCTCGCCGACAATGCTGCCAGAAAATAGTCTTGATAACCCACAAGTATAGGGGACCGCAACAGTTTTCGAGGGTAGAGTATTCAACCCAAATTTGTTGATTCGACACAAGGGGAAGCCAAAGAATATTCTCGATTATTAGCAGTTGAGTTGTCAATTCAACCACACCCGAAAGACTTAGTATCTGCAGCAAAGTTTCAGTAGAAAAGTAGTGTGATAGCAATGGTAGCAACGGTAACAGAAGCAGTAGTGACAACATTAGCGGTAACAGTAGCAGCAGTGACATCAGTAGCGGTAACAGCAGCGGTGACAGCAGTAGCGGTAAAGTAACATAGCAAGGACCAGTAGGAAAAGCTCGTAGGCATTGGATCGGTGATGGATAATTATGTCGGATGACATTCATCATGTAACACTTATAACATGGGGAGATATGTAACTAGCTCCAGTTCGTCAATGTAATGTAGGCATGTATTCCTTATATAGTCATACATGCTTATGGAAAATAACTTGCATGACATCTATTATCCATCCCTCCCATGGCAACAGGGTCCTAATGAAAACTAAGGGATATTAAGGTCTCCTTTTAATACAGAACCGGAACAAAGCATTAGCACTTAGTGAATACATGAACTCCTCATACTATGGTCATCTCCGGGAGTGGTTCCGGCTATTGTCACTCCGGGGTTGCCGGGTCATAACACATAGTAGGTGACTACAACTTGCAAGATAGGATCAAGAACACACATATATTGATGAAAACATAATAGGTTTAGATCTGAAATCATGGCACTCGGGCCCTAGTGACAAGCATTAAGCATAGCATAGTAGTAGCAACATCAATCTCAGAACATAGTGGGTACTAGGGATCAAACCCCATCAAAACTAACTCGATTACATGATAAATCTCATCAACCCATCACCGTCCAGCAAGTCTACGATGAGATTACTCACGAACGGGGAAGAGCATCATGGAATTGGCGATGAAGGATGGTTGGTGATGACGACGATATCGATTTCCCCTCTCCGGAGCCCAGAACGGACTCCAGATCTGCCCTCCAGAGGAAGAACGGGTGGTGGCAGCGGCTCCGTGTCGTAAAATGCGATGAACTCTTCTCTCTTAATTTTTTCTGGGAGAGAGAGACTATATAGAGCTGGAGTTGGAGGCGGTGGAGCCACGAGGGCCTCACAAGCCTGCGAGGCGCGACCGAGGGGGGGGCTCCTAGGCTTGTGGGCTCCTAGCTCCGTCCCTCCAGGTAATTCTTGCACCAATATTTTTTATATATTCCACAAACAATCCTCGTAAATTTCCAGGTCATTTCGAGAACTTTTATTTCTGCGCAAAAACAACACCATGGCAATTCTGCTGAAAACAGCGTCAGTACGGGTTAGTTCCATTCAAATCATGCAAATTAGAGTCCAAAACAAGGGCAAAAGAGTTTGGAAAAGTAGATACGATGGAGACGTATCAGCCACAGACATCACTGACCATGAAGTTGTGAAGAAACTGCTACTATATCTTGATCCTTCATTTGATACAGTAGTACTGATGATTCAAGAACGAAGAGACTACAAGCTACTTGATCCTGCTGATATCCTTGAGAGACTCAATACTCATGAATTCCAACAACAAGAGAAGAGAGATCTTTATGAACCAAGCTATTCAAGACCTCGTGCGCTGAAGGCAAAGGCCGTTTCCTCATTAGAAGAAGAAGACTCTAATTCCAGTCTTAGTGACCCTGAAGAACTTTGTCAGGAACTTGCTATGCTCGTGAGGAAATTCCAAAAGTTCTCAAGGCGTGGCTAGTTTGGAAAGTCTTCAAGGAAAGATATGAGGAAATCAGGATCTTCATCTGAGGACTACAAGAAAAGAACCTTCCATAAATGCAAGAAATCTAGTCACCACACTTCGGAATGTCCTAGTTGAGTAAAAGAATCAAATAAGAAGAAGTATAAGGATTACAGTTCTGATGACTCAAAGAAAAAGAAGTAGTCTTCAAAGTCCTCATCTTTAAAGTCCTCATCGCATAAGAAGACCAAATTCAGAAAGGCTCGAGCACTTATTGGCAAGGAAATGGATTGTGAAGAAGAATCCGAGGAATGTGATGAGGAGGAAGGTTCTGAAGAGGAGTTAGAGTCTGGGGTAGCAAGCTTAGCCCTTGTTACCACATTCTTCAACAAGTCCATCTTCGACCTTGAAGAAAATGACAACGTCAACAACACCGATGACTATGATGACGACTTTGCTCCCACCTATTGCTTCATGGCAAAAGGTTCTAAGGTACAAAGTCACACTTCCTCCTCTGTCTCTAGTGACTGTGAACCTGATGATTATCAAAAACCCAGTTACTGTAAACTTGCTAATATTGCCATGAAGCAACAAACTGCTATTGAAAAGCGTCAGAAACTACTAGACAAAAGTGCTGACCTGTTGAGTGATGAAATAAATCGGACTCAAATCCGCACTGAAGATGTTGAAAGTCTTCAGTCTAGGTTTGATAGTCTTCAAGAACGTTAGGGCACACTCTTGGTTGATCATGAGAAACTTTCCTATGAATTTATTCAAAGAAAGCTAGATCTTGAGAAGCTAAGAATGTCTCATGATGATCTTCAACTCAAAAACGATTCTTTGATTGCCGAACGGATCAGTATCACTCAGGAAGAATTCATTCCACCTTGTCTAAAATGCATCGAATGTGAAACTGCAAATTCTTTGCCTGAAACTTCAAATGCTTATATTGCTACAAAGTCTTCAACTGTTTCTATGGTAACAAATTCCTCACTTGAGGAAACCACAAGTGTTACTAACGAAAATGCAGGGTTGAAGGAATTGTATGTGACAAGAAAATACAAAATCCTGAAATGGCATTAAACCCTTTGCGGTGTGCTCAAAAAGCAGATTCTGAATAGGAACCCGAGAAAAGAGGCCATTGCCTTTGAGAGAAAACTGAATGTTGAGGGCTCATACTGGAAACCTTAGAAGTATCCCAAAAGCTCATGAGTTGCTGCAAAAGGACCTTGTGTTGATCCATCCACTCTAACAGGCTTTACTTATGAAATGTCATATTCCTCTAATGAGTCACTTGAGTCAAACTATAAACTATTCAAAAATCTGGCTGGTCAAGTATTTGCATGATATGTTGGAACTAACTGCAGGAATGGACCACCCTTGAGGAAAATCTAGGTTCCCAAAAGCATCCTGGAAAGTCTTGAGGTGTATGTCCTCATGACACCACCAGTGAAGAACAGAAACCCCAGATCAAATTCCTTAGGTGGACCAAAGTCTTTAAAGATTAAAATCCTCATATGGTCAAAACTATGCTCGTACTCGCACTAATGCTTCTGATATGCAGGGAAACTATAAGGGACATGAATATGTGCATCATTCTTCACATCACTATGTTCATAAGTCCTCAAACAATTTATCTACCTTTTCATTTGAGTACTCCAATCCCCCTCTTGTGAAACAAAGTGTATTAGCCTCAATGCTTCAATTCTCCTATGGTGCTCACAGGATGATGAAATCTTTACCACCCCTTCAGATGTGGGTGGTGAAGAAATCGAACTAATCACTTTTGCAGGTCAGGTCTCCAGATGAAAGTCATCATCTGAAGAATTTGCTGGAGACCTGAAGAAATTGCTTGAAAGGACTCAAGCTAATCATGATGAAATGATCCTCATTTCACAACTCCTCATATTGTTCTAAATTATACTTTAGGTGATGAAATTCAAGTGTGGTGAATTTGATATCATATTCTTCACACCGAATCATATGAGATGGTAAGCAATACTAATTCATCTGCAGGATGAACAATCCAAAACCACAGAGTGGATTCTTGATAGTGGGTGTACAAATCACATGACTCGTGACAAAAGCCTACTGATGAATATACCACTTACTCCATCACCACTGAAGCATATCACATATGCTGAAAAAGGTAAAAGAAAGGTATTGGGACTTGGTAAAGTGGCTATCTCCAAGGATCAACATATGGACAAAGTCATGCTTGCCGAATCCCTTGGGTTTAACCTCATGTTAGTCTCAATGCTTTGTGATCTTGATATGATTGGCATCTTCGGAAAATATATATGCGTAGTCATCATGGAATCTGAAAAATCCAAAGTCTTCGAAGGCTTTAGGAGAGGAGACTTGTATATTGTTGATTTCTCTGCAGGTTCTCAATCAGCCAAGTGCCTTCTTGCAAAAGCCTCATAAGGTTGGTTATGGCATCGACGACTAGGTCTTGCACGCATGAGGAATTTGCACAAAGTGGCGAAGAAGAAGCATGTCATTGGCATCGAAACCGTCAAATTCCTCAAGGACCATCTCCGCGGGGCTTGTGAGTCTGGGAAGATGACCAGATCCAAGCACCCATCAAAGACTATCATGACTACTACTCGGCCTTTTGAATTACTTCACATGGATCTCTTTGGACCTACTAATTATGCCACTCTAACCAATGCAACATCTCTATATGGCTTTGTCATCGTTGATGAGTATTCTCGTTATACTTGGGTGCATATCATTCTTTACAAAACTGAAATGCAGGAAGTCTTCAAATGATTTTCCTCAAGGGCCTCGACAAACTTCGGCGTCAAGATCAAACACACGAGGAGTGACAATGGGACATAATTCAAGAATACATGCCTTTATGATTATCTTGATGAACTTGGTACTACTCACGAATTGTCTGCTCCTTATACTCCTCAACAGAATGGCATCGTCGAGCGCGAGAACAGGAATGTGGTTGTAATGGCATGGACTATGCTTGAAGAATATCAGACTCTTCGTCGCTTCTGGCTTGAGGCAATCAACACTGCCCGCCACATTATCAACACGGTATATCTTCACAAATTCCTCAAGAAAACTTGATACGAACTCCTCACTAACAAAAAACCCAATGTAAGTTATTTCAAAGTCTTCGGTGCAAGATGCTAGATTAGAGATCCTCACCATAGTTCTAAATTTGCACCGAAAGCACATGAGGGTTTTATGCTCTATGGAAAGGATTCGCACACCTACATAGTCTTCAATAACTATCACAACAAGATTGTTGAAACTGTAGATGTGCGGTTTGATGAAACTAATGGCTCGCAAAGAGAGCAACTGCCTTCTGTGACAGATAAATTAACTCCTGAGGAAGCTAAAGCTCAAAGCTACTGAAGATATCATTCCTACTGAGGAACAACCTCCTATTGAAGAAGTCGTCCCCAACAATGATGAGACTCAAGAGGGTGCACCTGAGGAAATTGCTCGAGATCAAATTCCTCAATCCGATCAAAATCCTCAACCTGCTCATCCAAGGATTGCAAATGAAGCGGCAAATGACAAAATCCTCGATGACATCAATGCGCCAGGTCCCCTCACTCGCTCAAAATCTTCACATTTGATTAACTTTTGTGGGCATTTCTCCTTTGTGTCTATCACAGAACCCTCAAAAGTTGATGAAGCCTTCATGGAACCTGAATGGATTCAAGCCATGCAAGATGAACTTCTTCAATTCAAGATAAACCATGTTAGGGAACTCGTCAAACGGCCAGATCCTCACAAGCACAATATCATCGGTACCAAGTGGATTTATCGAAACAAGCAAGATGAGGATGGTCAAGTAGTGAGGAACAAGGCATGACTTGTAGCCCAAGTCTACACACACGTTGAAGGAATTGACTTTGATGAGACTTTTGCACATGTTGCTAGACTTGAAGCTATTCGTATATTTCTTGCTTATGCTAACCATCACAATATAACTCTATATCAAATGGATGTGAAAAGTGCATTCCTCAATGGTAAGCTTGAGGAAGAAGTATATGTTGCTCAACCCCTAGGTTTTGAATATCCAAAGCATCTTGACAAAGTCTCCAGACTCAAAAAGGCACTCTATGGCCTCAAGCAAGCCCCTCGGGCGTGGTATGACACATTGAAGGAATTCCTCATGAAGAAAGGCTTCAAACCCGGTTCACTCGATCCCACTCTTTTCACAAAATCCTATGATAATGAACTATTTGTATGTCAAATATATGTGGACGATATCATCTTTGGTTGTACTGACAAACGATACAGTGATGAATTTGCTTACATGATGGGTGAAGAATATGAAATGTCTATGATGGAGGAGCTGAAATTCTTCCTAGGGCCTCAAATTCGTCAACAAATCAATGGCACCTTCATTTCTCAAGAGAAATACCTCAAGGATGTGCTTAAGAAATTCGGCATGAATGAATGCAAAGGCGTCAAAATTCCCATGCCAACTAACGACCACCTCTGCACTGACAAAAATGGTAAAGATTTCGATCAGCAGATATATCGCTCTATGATTGTTTCTTTGTTGTACCTATGTGCATCTAGGCCAGACATAATGCTTAGTGTTTACATGTGTGCTCGTTTCCAAGCAAAACCGAAGGAATCACACCATAAGGTTCTGAACCATATCCTTCGATATCTAGCTCACACACCAACACTTGGATTATGGCATCCCAAGGGCTCAAATCTTCACCTCATTGGATACTCTGATTCTGATTATGCTGGTGACCGTGTGGACCACAAGTCAACTTCTGGCACCTGTCATTTCCTCGGATGATCCTTAGTATGTTGGTCCTCAAAGAAGCAGAACTATGTATCACTTTCCACTGCCGAAGCTAAGTACATTGCTTCTGGCTCTTGATGTGCTCAACTACTATGGCTGAAGCAAACCCTCAAGGACTACGACATCAACATGAACAATGTGCCCCTCTACTAAGACGACGAGAGTGCAATCAAGATTGCATACAACCTAGTACAACACTCAAGACTAAGCATATCCAGATTCGTCGTCATTTTCTTCGTGATCATGTACTCAAGGGAAACATAGTCATCGACCACATGAAGACCGAAGGACAGCTAGCGGATATCTTCACTAAGCCCCTGGATGAGAAGAGATTCTGCAAGTTGAGGTGTGAGCTAAATATCTTAGAATCTTCGAATGTGCTATGAAAAAGGCACACATCCTAACACTTATGCAAAATTGATGACTTAGATGTGCAACACACAAAGTAACCTTTTTCGTCAATCAATGAAGAAAAACACTCTAAGTGTGAAGAAATTAATGAAGAATTTGATTCTCAGGGCCCTATGACAATTGTACGCAGTGCGTGAAATCATCATTCTTATACGATGGGTCACGCCACCACCCAAGTTAAAATTCTTCAAAAGTGAGACCTTTTGAAAAATCACCAAAATTACAAAATCCTCAAATATTTACAATTCTTCAAAAAATTATATGAAGTAATGAGCTTTCAATGTCCTCAACAACATTCACTTATTGCTAAGTCTTTAAGTTGGTTTTTCTTCTAAGTGAATGTGATCGGACCCGTCTCCCCTCTATGCTAATCTCAACCCAAACTTTTCGCAAATCTTCATATGCGTTCTATTTGACACTTGTTCAAAGTCTTCACTGGATCCTTTTCAGGTGAAGACTTTGCTAACAAAATCGTCAAAACTTCAAATTATTTGGGCGTTACCGCTCTAACCGCACCCACTACCCAGGATAGGATAAACACAATCTCACTAAATCCACCCCTTCGTACGTGAGTGACGCGTGTCAACCGAAGAGGAAGAGTGAGGGGTGTTTCTGTCCGATTTTTTTGCTTCGAATCACTTCCACATGAGCTATAAATAGCTCCCTCACCCCTTCAGTAAAAACTCTTCTCTCTCTCATCTTCTCTAGTCGAGCTCCAACCTAGCGCCGCTGCTATAAATATTCGTCGCCGGTGAGGAACAACTTCACGGCCTCGACCTCGCCGTCGCGAGACTCACGTCGACTGTGGATCATATTCATTCGCTGCCGCCATAGCTGTCTCCAGTCGTCAAGTTGGGGCACTGGAGATCTGAACCAACGAGCTTCAGTTCTACACTTCTCAGTTCATTGTGTTCTTCACACAAGGTAATTAAAATCTAATTTTATTGCCCCTATTGATCTTCATTTTTACCTTAGAACGGTGAAATTTTTTATTCCTCAGAAAACTCTTTAGATGAACACATCCATGCCTAGAACACTTGATGAATTTCCGTAAGTCACTACATTCTTCACGAGATTCCTCAATTGTGTAAATTTTTGAATCTGCACAACTCTGGAACCCAGGATCAGATTGCTTAGCGAAATTATTCAAACACGGTATTGGTCAAATTCCTCAACTTGAGTCATTTTTAAAATTCCTTATCTCTGATTACGCACATGACCTCTCCAAAATTTTTGCACCTAAACTCTGTTCATAGGTACAAAATGTCAGCTGATGAATCACTAGGTTCTCATAAACTTAACTCATTTGCAGCATTTCTTAAAGAAAATCTGCCCTTGTCATCAGATTCATCAAGAGTTCAAATTCCTCAGCAAATTCCTCAAACGAAGAAAATGTCTGAGAAACAGAACAAAGGTGGCAAGAAGCTAGAGACCAACACTACTTTCGAGATACCTGAAGAAATATACGCTGAATATTGCACCCCTGATGAGGCAATTCATGGCAAAGAAACCAAAGAGAAGTGCAAGATTAGGCTTCAAAGAATTGAATGCTGATGGGAAAAGGAGTGGAAGGCATACAAATACGTCACTCCTAAGTATGCCAGGAAGTTTGCCTTCAAGGCTCCTTGCAACAGACCCCCACTCGGAGAACAACAAAGTGCTCATCCCTCAAGCATGGCCACAATTGAAGATTATCCTGAGTACAAAGCCAAGTATTTGGCAAAACTGAGTTAAGTCTCAAAGCAGGCAACAACGACCTCACATGAAGAAACTTCAGCTGTTGTTGCGTCCTCCTCTGCTGATGAGGCTTCTACCAGTGAACCTGCTCCACAAAAGGCTCACATGAAGAAATATGAGGAGTCAAAGTCCTCAAAACAGCAGAATCCTCAACCTGCACCAAGTGTTGCAGGAAAATCCTCAACTACTGTGAAATCGTCAACCACACCAAAGTCTCCACCACCAACGCAATCCCAGTCAAGTCAGCAACCAACAGGGACCACAATTCCATCAAAACTATGTGCCTGTGGTTTTGCACACAATTCCTTAGGTGCGATTCAGAAGATAAAGAAGACCGCATGTAGAGGAACAAGGCCGAGCCCAAAGAAAGTGGTCCTCAACGTTCCTTTTGCATCAGAAGATGAAGAATATGATGATGATGCACTTGAATCCATCATCAAAAACAAACAAGAAAGGGTTGCACAAGCAAAAGGTACCACCATTCCCCCTCGCACTAGACCCAAAGGTGGTACTGGATTTCATTGACCTCTCGTTTGAAGATCCAAACACACCAATTGATTACTTGAAGCATCCACCTGGACCTAGTCACATGGTGGCCGCTTTCATCAATGAAGAAAACTGGAAGGCGCAACAAGCCAAACAAGCAAAAAGAGCAAATGCTCAAAAGGAGAAGTACTTGCAACAAAATCTGCTGAACATGTTGCCAGAGGAACATGTCTCCACTCAAGCTAAGATCAAATTACTTAGTGAGAAATTCACAAGCTACAATGCTGACACGAAGGGAGCCAAGATGTGATTCGTCACGCAAGCTACTAAAGTCATAGGAGGTTACAATGAAAGGGTTGCAGTTCCACCGCAACCATCAATTCCTCAAACCAGCACGGCTGAAATGCCTCAGGACTGTACTATTGAGCCTGCTGATGATGAACCTACCGGGCCAGCTAACACATATGCTATGCCTGAGGAAAATTCTCCTTCACCAAAGTCTTCAAAGGTGAAGAAAATCAATCTTCCTTTTGCATCAGAAGTGAATAAAACAAAAGCTCCTGAAAAGGAAGCTAAAAAGAGAAAGGCATCAACTGCTTCAGAGTCCTCAGAAGCAAAACATGTGAGGACTTTGGAGAGTTCCTCAAGAGCTCCAATTGATGCGACACCAATCATCACTGTACCATCATATGTGATTCTGCCATATGGCGAGGAATATACTATCCCAGAAGGGGGTGAAGAAAAGGAAGAAAACAATTCTGCTGTCTCAACACCCATGGATGACGAAATTCAAGCTGATCAAATTCCTCAAGATCAACTCCTCCACCTCAGAACACAGAGGTGCCTGCTGAAGAAAAAGATGCAGATGTGGACATTGGCTTCACCACACCGATGATGCATCATGAATTTTTGGCAAAAGCTCACCCAAATTCACCACTCTCCACTCCAATTACTCAAACTCATGTATCACCAGCAACCACTGAAGTTCTGACTGGATCTGAAGCACAAAGCACTTCGGCGAAGTCTGTCGCAGCTCAAGCATTAGCTGCATCAGGTGATCAACCTAAAAAAGAATGAAGAAACTGTTGTGCCAGAAACCAATACATCAGCACAACATATTCCTCAAACTGAAGAACATGTGCCACAAGAGACTGCACCTATTCATAATGAAGAAACTATTGAAGAAGTGGTTGTTGAAAATCCTGTAATAGCAGTCGTGGTGGCTAAAATTCCTCCAGCTGATGAAATTCCTCAGCTAAATCTTCAACCAAAGCCTTGCCATCCTTACTCAAAGAGACAAAGTTTCTCAAGGCAGATTTATATGATGAACATCATTTCTTCGTTGGTGAAAATACATATGACAAACTTCGAATCGGGCACAAGAAGTTAAGGACCCGCACACAACTCAACTACTATGTTGCTGGGCTAGTAGAAAAGAAGAAATTCTTCCAGCACACGCATATTCCTCATGGTGACATGGAATAAATTCCTTGCTTTACCCCGATTCTGAGTGTTCTTCAAGATGCAGGGCTATTACAATTCTGCATTGATATCTGTGACTGTAATACTGAGATTATTCTTCAGCTCTATGCCACTCTGCAAATCTCTTGTGACCCCAAAAACATCAGCTCTTGGGTCTTGGACTGGATGAATGGCAATACTCACTATACTGATCGAGCCACTGAACTACTTCGAGCTCTACCAATACCAATTCCTTCAGATGAAGCAATATGTCTATATGATGAAAAAGAGGTGCCAAATCATCTGATGGAAGTCCTCATGAAGAATTTAGCTCTGGGTAAGCCTCCAAGGACTAAATTTCTGGTGAAGGAATTGAAATATGTGTCTAGAACAGTCTATAAGATCTTGGCCTATTCCTTGGCTCCTATCAAAGGCCATGACAATGAATTAGATGTTGACGGGATCATGAAGAACATGTAGTTTAACATCATTCATGGAATCAACAAGAATCTTCACGACTTCTTCTTGAGGACTTTGGCCAACAATGCCTTGTCACCATTTGAGCTGAAGATATATGAGCCTTGGATTATGAGATTCATCAGAACCAAATCCTCAATTCACTATCAGGCTGATTTCCAGAATCACCTCAGTTACCTGCCTCCTCTTCAAGTCATCAAGAAATATTTTGAACCAGTTGAGGGCAAAGGCAAATATGTGATTAATGAAGGAAATCGACCACTGGATGGTCAATTTTGCAAGGCCACATCCTACTCTACCTATGATGATACTGCCTCCCAAGAATCTGATGGCAAAGTGATACGTCTCCAACGTATCTATAATTTTTGATGGTTCCATGCTAGTATGTTATCAACTTTGGATGTTTTATATGCATAAATATGCTATTTTTGGGACTAAACTATTAACTCAGTGCCAAGTGCCAGTTTCTGTTTTTTCCGTGTTATTGACCTTTTTCACAGAAGAATATTAAACGGAGTCCAAACGGAATAAAACCTGTGGGATGATTTTTTTCCATAACATAAGATACGCACGGGACTTGAGAACCAAGGCAGGAGACCTTGTGGGAGGTCACAAGCCCCCTAGCCGTGGCCTAGGGGGGTCGTCGCGCCTCGCAGGCTTGTGGGCCCCACGTGGCTCCTTTGCCCTACCTCTTTCGTCTATAAATTCTCTAAAATCCCGAAACCAAAGAGGAGAGCCACAAAAATACTTTTCCGCCGCCGCAAGCTTCTGTCTCTGCAAGATCCCATCTGGGGACCATTCTGGTGCCCTGCCGAAGGGGGATTCGGACACGGAGGGCTTCTTCATCAACATCATTGCCTCTCCGATAATGCGTGAGTAGTTCACCACAGACCTTTGGGTCCATAGCTAGTAGCTAGATGTCTTCTTCTCTCTCTTGGATCTTCAATACAAAGTTCTCCATGATCTTCATGGAGATCTATCCGATGTAACTTTCTTTTGCGGTGTGTTCGTCGAGATCCGATGAATTGTGGATTTATGATCAGATTATCTATGAATATTATTTGAGTCTCCTCTGATCTCTTATATGCATGATTTCGTATCCTTGTAATTCTCTTCGAGTTATGGGTTTCGTTTGGCCAACTTGGTCTATAATTCTTGCAATGGGAGAAGTTCTTGGTTTTGGGTTCATACCATGCGGTGTCCTCACCCAGTGACAGAAAGGGTAGCGAGGCACGCATTGTGTTGTTGCCATCAAGGGTAAAAAGATGGGGTTTATATCATATTGCATGAATCTATCCCTCTACATCATGTCATCTTTCTTAAGGCGTTACTCTGTTTGTTATGAACTCAGTACACTAGATGCATGCTGGATAGCGGTCGATGTGTGGAGTAATAGTAGTAGATGCAGAAAGTATCGGTCTACTTGTCTCGGACGTGGTGCCTATATGTATGATCATTGCCTTATATGTCGTCATGACTTTGCGCTATTCTATCAATTGCTTGACAGTAATTCGTTCACCCACCATAATACTTGCTATTATGAGAGAAGCCTCTAGTTAACACTATGGCCCCTGGGTCTACTTCACATCCTATATTCAGATCAACAAAATTACTTTGTTGCACTTTTCACCTTCAGATCTCACCTTGCAAATAATCGTGAAGGGATTGAAAACCCCTTTTTCGCGTTGGGTGCAAGTTTGTTTGTTTTTGTGCAGGTACATTGGTGCCTCATCTTGATACTCCTACTGGATTGATACCTTGGTTCTCAAACTAAGGGAAATACTTATCGCTACTTTGCTGCATCACCCTTTCCTCTTCAAGGGAAAAACCAACGCAAGCTCAAGAGGTAGTAAGAAGGATTTCTGGTGCCGTTGCCGGGGAGTATTCAAGTGAAGCATACCAAGTAACTATCGCAAACTCATCTCTTGCATTTACATTATTTGCCTTTTGCCTCTCGTTTTCCTCTCCCCCACTTCTAAAACAAAATTTACAATTTTTTTGCCTTTTTCGCTTGCCTTTCCTTGCTTGTGTGCTATGTGCCTTCAATATGCTTACATCTTTGCTTGCTAAGTATCTATTGATATGGATCCTCATCCACTAGCTAATCTTTTCGAAAGACCAAATTATGATGAACAATTTGCTAGTGAGTTGAGTGCACTTGACTATCTCTATGGAGTTTTGCTTGAGATGCGTGAATCTGAAAATTGTGATGAAGAAATTTATGAAGTGATTCACGAGGGATCCTTGAATGGAAAGCATGATTGCAATGGTTTCACTAGAAATTCTATTAATGTCAATCATGCTAAAAATATGCAAAACCCTAAGCTTGGGGATGCTAGTTTTGCTATGCCCACTACTTGTTGCAATGATCATGATTGGGGTGATGATTTTTCTTATGATCTTGAAAATTTGTTTAAACCTCATGATGAATATGATATTGATAATAATGTTTGCAATAATATTGAAAGTGGGTCTGGAGAAGTCATGACTTTAGTTGATGATAATCCCACTATTTTTGAAGAGCGCCAACTTTGCATGCATGTGGATCATGAAAATAATATCCTATGTGATAGTTAAATTGTTGAATTTGAATATGATCCCACATGTAATTATTACGAGAGAGGAAAATATGGTTGTAGAAATTTTCATATCACTAATTCACCTCTCGTTATGTTGAGATTGCTATTGTCTCTTTCTTCTTCCTTGCATATGGTAGCTATTGGTTGTCTTGATAATTTGTTTTCCTATATAATTCCTATGCATAGGAAGTATGCTAGACTTAGATATGTTTGTCACATGTTTCATAATGCTCTCTTCGTGTCCGATTGCTATCTTTTATGTGAGCATCATTGAATTATCAATGCCTAGCTAAAAGGCTTTAAAGAAAAGCGCTTATTGGGAGGCAACCCAATGAATACATTTATTTTTGCTTTTTACTTTATGTTTTGTTGAGTCCACACCATCGTGATTCTGTTATGATTGTGTTTTTTATGTTTTAGTTAGTGTTTGTGCCAAGTAGAACCTTTATGATTAGTTTTGGTGATAGTTGTTTAATCATGCTGAAAAAGACAGAAATTGTGTGCTCACGAAATTATTTTTAATCCCTATCCAGAAAGAGCTTTTGAGTTGATTCTTTTTTCTGCTGATTGATATGCAAATTTACCTAATTTTCATAATTTTTCAGAATTTTTGGGATACCACACGTATACGAAGTATAAATATTTCTACAGACTTGTCTGTTTTTGACAGATTCTGTTTTTGTTGTGTTGATTGCTTATTTTGCTGAAACTATGGTTAGTATCGGGTGGTACGAGCCATGGAAAAGTGAGAATACAGTAATATAACATCAATCTAAATGGAAATAAAGTTTACTATAGTACCTAAAGAGTTGGTGGTTTGTTTTCTTATGCTAATGATATCACGAGTTTCTGTTTAAGTTTTGTGTTGTGAAGTTTTCAAGTTTTGGGTGATGTCCTCATGGACAATGGAATAAAGAGTGGAAATATCTTAAGCTTGGGGATGCCCAAGAGATCCCAAGCCAAATTCAAGGACACCAAAAAGCCTAAGCTTGGGTATGCCCCGGGAAGGCATCCCCTCTTTCGTCTTCAATCCATCGGTAACGTTACTTGGAGCTATATTTTTATTCACCACATGATATGTGTTTTTCTTGGAGCTTCGTGTATTATAGGAGTCTTTGCTTTTTGTTTTGTCACAGTCATCCTTTCTGCACACCTTTTTGAGAGGGACATGCACTCATCGTGAATTTGCTAGAATACTCAATGTGCTTCACTTATATCTTTTGAGTTAGGCAATTTAGCTCGCATGTGCTTCACTTATATCTTTTGAGCTAGATAATTTTGCTCTAGTGCTTCACTTAAATCTTTTTAGAGCACGTCGGTGTCATATTTTGTAGAAATAAAAACTCTCGATCTTCACTTATATCTTTTTGAGAGTGCTCTCTCTAAGTAACTTGGTAATTGGCGTGTGCTATGAAATTAGTCCCAAATATGATAGGCATCCAAAGAGGATATAATAAAAACTTCCATATTCAAGTGCATTGATTAGTAAGAGAAGTTTGATTCCTCACAATTAGTTTTGAGATATGGATATGGTAATATTTGAGTTATGTTAGTAGGGTGTTGTGAATTTATAAATACTTGTGTTGAAGTTAGTGATTCCCGTAGCATGCACGTATGGTGAACCACTATGTTAGGAAGTCGGAGCATACTTGATTTATTGATTGTCATCCTTTCTGTGGCTGTCAGGATCGCGCGATGGTTAACACCTACCAACCCTTCCCCTAGGAGTATGTGTTTAGCACTTTGTTTCGATTACTAATAAAACTTTCGCAATAAGTATATGAGTTCTTCATGACTAATGTGAGTCCATGGATTATACGCACTCTCACCCTTCCACCATTGCTAGCCTCTCTAGTGCCACACAACTTTCGCCGGTGCACAAACCCACCATATACCTTCCTCAAAACAGCCACCATACCTACCTATTATGGCATTTTCATAGCCATTCCGAGATATATTGCCATGCAACTTCCACCGTTCCGTCTCATGACATGTGTCGTCACTTTCATATTGGCATTGCATGATTGTAAGATAGCTAGCGAGATGTTTCAATGTCATATGCTAAGCTAGATCGTTGCACATCCCGGTATTCTGCCGAAGGCATTTCATATAGAGTCATCATTGTTCTAAGTATTGAGTTGTAAGTAAATAAAAGTGTGATGATGATCATTATTAGAGCATTGTCCCATGCGAGGAAAAAAAAGAGGCCAAAGATGCCCACCAAAAAAATGAAAAAAAAAGAGGTCAAAGAGCCCAAACAAAAAAAATGAGAGAAAAAGAGAGAAGGAACAATGCTACTATATTTTTCCACACTTGTGCTTCAAAATAGCACCATGTTCTTCATGATAGAGAGTCTCTTGTTTTGTCTACTAGTGGGAATTTTCATTATATAACTTGGCTTGTATATTCCAATGATGGGCTTCCTCAAAATTGTCCTAGGTCTTCGTGAGCAAGCAAGTTGGGTGCACACCCACTAGATTTCTTTTTGAGCTTTCACACACTTATAGCTCTAGTGCATCCGTTTCATGGCAATCCCTACTCATTCTCATTGATATATATTGATGGGCATCTCCATAGCCCATTGATACGCCGAGTCAATGTGACCATCTCTTCCTTTTTGCCTCACAACCTCCACCACACTCTATTCCACCTATAGTGCTATATGCATGGCTCACGCTCATGTATTGCGTGAGAGTTGAAAAAGTTTGAGAAAGTAAGAGTGCGAAAACAATTACTTGGCCAATACCGGAGTTGTGCATGATTTAAATTCGTTGTGTGGGGATGATGGAGCATAGCCAGACTATATGATTTTGTAGGGATAACTTTCTTTGGCCTTGTTATTTCAAAAGTTCATGATTACTTTGCTAGTATGCTTGAAGTATTATTGTTTTCATGTCAATAGTAAACTATTGTTTTGAATCTAATGGATCTGAACATTCATGCCACAAGAAAGAAGTTACAAAGAACAAATATGTTAGGTAGCATTACACATCAAAAATTCGGTCTTTATCACTTCCCTACTCGAGGACGAGCAGGAGTTAAGCTTGGGGATGCTTGATACGTCTCCAATGTATCTATAATTTTTGATGGTTCCATGCTATTATGTTATCAACTTTGGATGTTTTATATGCATAAATATGCTATTTTTGGGACTAACCTATTAACTCAGTGCCAAGTGCGAGTTTCTGTTTTTCCGTGTTTTTGACCTTTTTCAGAGAGGAATATTAAACGGAGTCCAAACGGAATAAAACCTATGGGATGATTTTGTCCATAACATAAGATACGCAGGGGACTTGAGAACCAAGGCAGGAGACCTTGTGGGAGATCACAAGCCCCCTAGCCGTGTCTTAGGGGGTGGCCGCGCCTGGCAGGCTTGTGGTCCCACGTGGCTCCTTTGCCCTACCTCTTTCGCCTATAAATTCTCTAAAATCCCAAAACCGAAGAGGAGAGCCACGAAAATACTTTTCCGTGGCCGCAAGCTTCTGTCTCCGCAAGATCCCATCTAGGACCATTCTGGTGCCCTACCGAAGGGGGATTCGGACACGGAGGGCTTCTTCATCAACACCATTGCCTCTCCGATAATGCATGAGTAGTTCACCACAGACCTCCGGGTCCATAGCTAGTAGCTAGATGGCTTCTTCTCTCTCTTGGATCTTCAATACAAAATTATCCATGATCATCATGGAGATCTATCCGATGTAACTTTTGTTTGCGGTGTGTTTGTGATACGTCTCCAACGTATCTATAATTTTTTAAGGTTCCATGCTATTATCTTGTCAAACTTTGGATGTTTTGTATGCCTTTTATATCTTTTTTGGGACTAACTTATTAACTCAGTGCCAAGTGTCAGTTCCTGTTTTTTCCGTGTTTTTGACCCTTTTCAAAGGAGGATTTTATACGGTGTCCAAACAGAATAAAACTTCTGAAAAGATTTTTTCCGGAACAGAAGATACACAGGGGACCTGAGAACTAAGGAAGAGGCCACCAAGGGAGGCCACAAGCCCCCTAGACGCGGCCAAGGGGGCCGCGCCTAGCAGGCTTGTGGGCCCCGTGTGGTTCGTCTGCCCTACCTCTTCCACTTATAAATTCCCAAAAAATCCAAAACTGCCAGAGACATCCACGAATATACTTTTCCGTAGCCGCAAGCTTTTGACTCCGCAAGATCTCATCTGGGGAACGTTCTGGTGCCCTGTTGGAGGGGGGCTTCGGATACGGAGGGCTTCTTCATCAACACCATGGCCTCTCCGATGATGCGTGAGTAGTTCACCATAGACCTTCGGGTCCATAGCTAGTAGCTAGATGGCTTCTTCTCTCTCTTGGATCTTCAATACAAAGTTCTCCATGATCTTCATGGAGATCTATCCGATGTAATCTTTTTTTGCGGTGTATTTGTCGAGATCCCATGAATTGTGGATTTATGATCAGATTATCTATGAATCTTATTTGAGTTTCTTTTGATCTCTTATATGCATGATTTCATATCCTTGTAATTCTCTTCGAGTTGTGGGTTTTGTTTGGCCAACTTGATCTATGATTCTTGCAATGGGAGAAGTGCTTGGTTTTGGGTTCATACCGTGCGGTGACATCTCCCAGTGACAGAAGGGGCAGTGAGGCACGCATCGTGTTGTTGCCATCAAGGGTAAAAAGATGGGGTTTACATCATTGGTTTGAGTTTATCCCTCTACATCATGTCATCTTGCTTAAGGCGTTACTCTGTTCGTCATGAACTCAATACACTAGATGCATGCTGGATAGCGGTCGATGTGTGCAGTAATAGTAGTAGACGCAGAAAGTATCGGTCTACTTGTCCCGTACGTGATGCCTATATGTCTGATCATTTCCTTAGATATCGTCATGACTTTGCGCGGTTCTATCAATTGCTCGACAGTAATTTGTTCACCCACAGTAATATTTGCTATTTTGAGAGAAGCCTCTAGTGAACACTATGGCCCGCGGGTCTACTTCACATCATATTTTCAGCCTTACACTTTTACTTCGTTGCACTTTCCGCCTTCAGATCTCACTTTGCAATCAATCTTGAAGGGATTGATAACCCCTTTATAGCGTTGGGTGCAAGCTTGTTTGTGTTTGCGCAGGTACTCTGGACACTTGGGTTGATTCTCCTACTAGATTGATACCTTGGTTCTCAAACTAAGGGAAATACTTACTGCTCCTGTGTTGCATCACCCTTTCCTCTTCAAGGGAAAACCAACGCATGCCAAGAGGCAGCAGAAGGATTTCTGGCGCCGTTGCCGGGGAGGATCAAGTCAAAAAATAGTTTCCCATCAACGTGTCAATCTCTCGCACCGGGGATTATTCTAGGTGAAGCTCATCCAAGTAAGTGTCACAAACTCATCTCTTGCATTTACTTTTTTGCCTCTCGTTTTCCTCTCCCCCACTTCTGAAAAACAAAAATTTACAAAAATATTTGCCTTTTTCGTTCGCCCTTTTCTCTCGCTTGCTTTATGTTCGCTTGTTTGCCTGCTAAGACTTGTATGGCCCAACCAAGGGATTTTGATGTTTACTATGCGAGGTTGGAAGAGATTGAAACCGGTGTTAAAGGCTTCATGTCTACACAGTTTGATTATAACAGTTATTTCCGTAGGGAATTGAAGGAGCAAAATTATTTTTTGGCTATTATGAATAAAGAAGTTGATGATATGGCCAAAGAATTCCTTGCGCTAAATTCTCAGTTTGCTCGTCTTGAAAAATTGGTAGGCCAGATTTCTGATAAACAAGCTACCTTAGTCAATAAAATGGCTGCTAAACCTGAAATTTGTGATGAGAATCACGAAGATCTTAAAGTGCTTGGTGTGACTCCCATTGAATCCTTGTTTTCTAGTGTCAAACCTAATGATGATGGGGCTGGATATGAATCCACTTTGGTTGAAAAACGCCCCAATGATTCGGAGTCCATCTATCTTGATGCTAAAATCATTGAAAGTGGAGTAGAAGATATCAAAACTTTGAGTAGTAATGAAACTACTACTTTGGATTTCAAGGAATTCAATTATGATAGCTGCTCCTTGATTAAATGCATTTCGTTGATGCAATCCATGCTAAATTCTCCACACGCTTATAGCCAAAACAAGGCCTTTACAGATCATATCGTCGATGCTATGATAAAATCTCTTGAAGAGAAACTTGAGTTGGAAGTTTCTATTCCTAGAAAGCTTCATGATGAGTGGGAACCTACTATCAAAATCAAAATCAAAAACTATGAATGCAATGATTTGTGTGATTTAGGTGCTAGTGTTTCCGCGATTCCGAAGTCTTTATGTGATGTTCTAGGCTTTAATGAGATTGAGGAGTGCTCTCTTAATTTGCATCTTGCGGATTCTACTGTCAAGAAACCCGTGGGGAGGATCAATGATGTTCTTATTATTGCAAATAGGAACTATGTACCCGTGGATTTCATTGTGCTTGATATTGATTGCAATCCTACATGCCCTATCATTCTTGGTACACCTTTCCTAAGGACTATTGGTGCTATCATCGATATGAAGGAAGGGAATATTAGGTTTCAATTTCCTTTAAATAAGGGCATGGAGAATTTTCCTAGAAAGAAAATAAGATTGCCTTATGAATCCATGATGAGGGCTACTTATGGTTTGAGTACCAAAGACGAGGATACGTGATTCTATCGCCTTATACCTAGCTAAGGGCGTTAAACAATAACGCTTGTTGGGAGGCAACCCAATGAATTTATCTTTTTCTTTCTGTTTCGTTGCGTCCACACCATCATAATTCTATTATGATTGTGTTTTTTGTGTTTCTTTTTGTGTTTGATCCAAGCAAAACCTTTATGATTAGTTTGGTGATGGTTGTTTGATCCTGCTGGAAAAAAGACAGAAACTTTTCGGTCACGAAATTATTTTTCATTTTTATTCAGAAAGAGCTTTTGATTTGATTCTTTTTGCTTCTGGTTGATATGCCTTTTACCAAGGCTGTCGTAAGTTTTCCGAATTTTTGAGGTACCAGAAGTATACGAAGTATACAGATTGCTACAGACTGGTCTGTTTTTTACAATTTCTGTTTTTGTTGTGTTGGTTGCTTGTTTTGATGACACTATGGATAGTATCGGGGGGTACTAGCCATGGAAAACTGAGAATATAGTAACCTAATACCAATATAAATAGAAACCAAGATTGCTACAGTACCTAAAGAGGTGGTAGTTTGTTTTCTTGTGCTAATGATATCACGAGTTTCTATTTAAGTTTTGTGTTGTGAAGTTTTCAAGTTTTGGGTGATGTTCTCATGGACAAAATGTTGGAAATATGCCCTAGAGGCAATAATAAAATGGTTATTATCATATTTCCTTGTTCATGATAATCGTCTATTGTTCATGCTATAATTGTATTAACAGGAAACAGTAATACATGTGTGAATAAATAGATCACAATGTGTCCCTAGCAAGCCTCTAGTTGGCTAGCTCGTTAGTCAATAGATGATCATGGTTTCCTGATCATGGGCATTGGATTTCATTGATAATGGGATCACATCACTGGGAGAATGATGTGATGGACAAGACCCAATCCTAAGCATAGCACTAGATCGTATTGTTCGTATGCTAAAGCTTTTCTAATGTCAAGTGTCTTTTCCTTGGACCTTGAGATTGTGCAACTCCCGGATACCGTAGGAATGCTTTGGGTGTATCAAACGTCACAACGTAACTGGGTGACTATAAAGGTGCACTACGGGTACCTTCGAAAGTGTCTGTTGGGTTGGTACGTATCGAGATCGGGATTTGTCACTCCGTGTGACGGAGAGGTATCTCTGGGCCCACTCGGTAGAACATCATCATGAGCTCAATGTGACTAAGGAGTTAGTCACACGATGACGTGCTATGGAATGAGTAAAGAGCCTTAGCGGTAACGAGATTGAACAAGGTATAGGTATACCGACGATCGAATCTCGGGCAAGTTCTATACCGACACACAAAGGGAATTGTATACGGGATTGATTGAATCCTTGACATCGTGGTTCATCCGATGAGATCACCGGGGAGCAAGTGGGAGCCACCATGGGTATCCAGACCCCGCTGATGGTTATTGGCCGGAGAGGTGTCTCGGTCATGTCTGCCTGTCTCCCGAACCCGTAGGGTCTACACACTTAAGGTTCGATGACGCTAGGGTTATAGGGAATTGTTATACAAGTTTATCGAAAGTTGTTCGGAGTCCCGGATGAGATCCCGGACGTCACGAGGAGATTCAGAATGGTCCGGAGGTAAAGATTGATATATAGGACGGATGGTTTCGGACACCAGAAGTGTTTTCGGGCATCACTGGTAACGTACCGGGACCACCGGAGGTGACCCCGGGGGTCCACCGAAGGGGGGCAACGACCCCGGGAGGCTAGATGGGCTAAGTGGGGAAGGGAACCAGCCCCTAGGTGGGCTAGTGCGCCCCCCCTACCCAGCCGATGCACACCAGAGAAGGGGAAGGGGGAGACCCTAGGCGCAGGGGAGGCCCAAGGCCCACCTAGGGCGCGCCCCCCTTTCCCTGCCCTGGCCACCGCCCCTCCCATCTGGTGGCTGCTGCACCACCTAGGGGGAAACCCTAGGGGTGGCGCACCCCCCTCTCCCTCCTCCTATAAATAGAGAGGGGTTTTGTCCCTTGGGATATAGACTTCTCCCTCTCCCTCGGCGCAACCCTGCCCTTCTTCCTCCTCCTCTCTGCCGGTGCTTGGCAAAGCCCTGCCGGGAGACCTCGTCTCTCCATCGACACCACGCCGTCGTGCTGCTGGAGATCTTCCCCAACCTCTCCCTCCTCCTTGCTGGATCAAGGTGTGGGAGACATCATCGGGCTGCACGTGTGTTGAACGCGGAGGTGTCGTAGTTCGGCACTAGATCAGAATCACACCGCGATATGAATCGCCGCGAGTACGACTCCATCAACCGCGTTCTAGTAACCTTCCGCTTATCGATCTTCAAAGGTATGAATATGCTCTTACCCCTCTCTCGTTTCTGGTCTCTCCATAGGAAGATCTGAATATGTGTAGGAAATGTTTTGAATTTATGCTACGTTACCCAACAGTGGCATCCGAGCCAGGTTTTCTATGCGTAGATTCTATGCACGAATAGAACACAAAAGTTGTGGGCGATGATTTGTCAATTTGCTTGCCGCTACTAGTCTTATTCTTTTCCGGCGGTATTGTGGGATGAAGCGGCCCGGACCGACTTTACACGTACGCTTACGTGAGACTGGTTCCACCGACAGACATGCACACCTTTCATAAAGGTGGCTAGTGGGTGTCTATCTCTCCTACTCTAGTCGGATTGGATTTGATGAAAAGGGTCCTTATGAAGGGTAAATAGCTTTGGCATATCATCGTTGTGGCTGTCACGTCGGTAAGAAGGCGTTCTTGCTAGAAACCCAAATCAGCCACGTAAAACTTGCAACAACAATTAGAGGACGTCTAACTTGTTTTTGCAGGGTTTGACATGTGATGTGATATGGCCAAAGTTGTGATGTTGCATGTATGATGTATGATATGATCATGTTATTGTAATAGGTTTCACGACTTGCATGTCGATGAGTATGACAACCGACAGGAGCCATATGAGTTGTCTTAATTTATTGTATGAGATGCAACGCCATGTGCTTACTACTTTTACTTCATTGCTAACGGTTAGCTGTAGTAGTAGTGATAGTAGTAGTTGGCGTGACGACTTCACTGAGACACGATGATGGAGATCATGAAGATGGAGATCATGGTGTCACGCCGGTGACGATGATGACCATGCGATGCCTGAAGATGGAGATCGAAAGAGCAAAGATGATAATGGCCATATCATGTCACTATATGATTGCATTGTGATGTTTATCATGTTTTTCATCTTATTGCTTAGAATGACGGTAGCATAATAAGATGATCCCTCTTAAAATTTCGAGAACGTATTCCCCTAAGTGTGCACCGTTGCGAAGGTTCGTTGTCTCTAAGCACCACGTGATGATCGGATGTGATAGATTCTAACGTTCGCATACAACGGGTGTAAGACAGATTTACACACGCGAAACACCTAGGTTGACTTGACGAGCTTAGCATGTACAGACATGACCTCGAATACAAGAGACCGAAAGGTCGAACATGAGTCGTATGGTTGAATACGATCAGCATGAAGTTGCTCACCATGGTGACTAGTCCGTCTCACGTGATGATCGAACACGGGTTAGTCAACATGGATCATGTATCACTTAGATGACTAGAGGGATGTCGATTTAAGTGGGAGTTCATAATTAATATGATTAAATGAACTTAATTGTCATAAACTTAGTCTAAAAGGTTGTCTTTATAAATATTGTAGATGGCCAACGTCAACCTCAATTTCAACGCATTCCTAGAGAAAAACAAGCTGAAAGATGATGGTAGCAACTATGCGGACTGGGTTCGCAACTTGAAGCTCATCCTTGAAGCAGCTAAAAAGGTTTATGTCCATGATGCGCCGCTGGGTGACCCTCCCGCTCCCGCAGCAGCCTAGGACATTCTGAACGTCTGGCAAACGCGGAGTGACGACTACTCTCTGGTTAGGTGTGGCATGTTATACAGTTTAGAAACAGGGCTCCAAAGGCGTTTTGAGCAACATGGAGCATATGAGATGTTCCAGGAGCTGAAGCTAGTTTTTCAAGCTCATGCCTGTGTCGAGAGATATGAAGTCTTCGACAAGTTCTTTAGCTGTAAGATGGAGGAGAATAGTTCTGTCAGTGAGCACATACTCAAAATGTCTGGGTTACACGGTCGTCTGACTTCACTTGGAGTCGAACTTCGGATGACGCTATAATTGACAGAATCCTCCAGTCTCTCCCACCAAGCTACAAAGGCTTTGTGCTTAACTACAACATGCAAGGGATGGAGAAGACCATTCCCGAGTTGTACTCGATGCTCAAGTCTGCAGAAGTAGAAATCAAGAAAGAGCATCAAGTGTTGATGGTCAACAAGACCACTAGTTTCAAGAAAGGCAAGGGTAAGAAGAACTTCAAGAAAGACGGCAAAGTTGTTGCCGTGCCCGGTAAGCTAGATGCCAGGAAGCAGAAAAAGAATGGACCCAAGCCTGAGACTGAGTGCTTCAATTTTAAGGGAAAAGGTCACTGGAAGTGGAACTGCCCCAAATACTTAGCGGACAAGAAGGCCGGCAACGTTAAAGGTATATGTGATATACATGTTATTGATGTGTGCCTTACTAGCGCCCGTAGTAGCTCCTGGGTATTTGATACCGGTGTTGTTGCTCACATTTGCAACTCAAAGCAGGAACTGCGGAATAAGCGGAGACTGGCCAAGGACAAGGTGACGATGCGCGTCGGGAATGGTTCCAAGGTCGATGTGATCGCCGTCGGCACGCTACCTCTACATCTACCGTCGGGATTAGTTTTAAACCTTAATAATTGTTATTTAGTACCAGCTTTAAGCATGAACATTGTATCAGGGTCTTGCTTAATGCGAGACGGCTACTCATTTAAGTCACAGAATAATGGTTGTTCTATTTATATGAGTGATATGTTTTATGGTCATGCTCCGCTGGTGAATGGTTTATTCTTGATGAATCTCGATCGTGATGTTACGCATATTCATAGTGTGAGTACCAAAAGGTGTAAAGTTGATAATGATAGTCCCACATACTTGTGGCACTGCCGCCTTGGTCATATCGGCGTTAAGCGCATGAAGAAGCTCCATACTGATGGACTATTAGAGTCTCTTGACTTTGAATCATTTGACACATGCGAACCGTGCCTCATGGGCAAGATGACTAAGACTCCATTCTCAGGAATAATGGAGAGAGCAACCGACTTATTGGAAATAATACATACTGATGTGTGTGGTCTAATGAACGTTGAAGCTCGCAGTGGCTATCGTTATGTTCTCACTCTCACCGATGATTTGAGTAGGTATGGGTATATCTACTTGACGAAGCACAAATCTGAGACGTTTGAAAAGTTCAAGGAATTTCAGAGTGAGGTTGAGAATCAACGTGATAGAAAAATTAAACGTCTATGATCTGATCGTGGAGGAGAATATTTGAGTCACGAGTTTGGCACACACCTAAGGAAGTTTGGAATCGTTTCACAACTCATGCCGCCTGGCACACCACAACACAACGGAGTGTCTGAACGTCGTAATCGCACTTTATTAGATACTAGCAAAAGGGCCCGTGCGTTCCAAAGGGAGAAAAAAATACCACACGCTTTTAATCTTTTTATAATCATTTTGATTTATTAAAATAATAGCAAAAGGACCCGTGCGTTGCAACGGAAAAAAACCACACGCTTTTAATCTTTTTATAATCATTTTGATTTATTAAAAGAATAAGCTAACTAACTAATGTAGTCAGTCCTATCCTATTTTATTGAGAAATCAACCCGTCCGTTGTTAATTCCACCATGATGAAAAATTGAGCGGGAAAAGCAAAGCAAAACAAAGAGGCTACGTGAATTGATCAATGGACTGTTATCTTATTTCACTCATGGGGTAGAGAATGTGGGATCAGATGACAAACTGAAGGTGGTATTCCATTCTCTGTCTCTACGACAATACAATCTTACATTCAATACATTCATTCATCAGCAAACAAATCCCCACAAAACAAAATTTCTTGCCGGTGCTTGGCACACGGTTGGAAGCATGGGGAGGGGATCTCACCAGATGATGAGTTCCTGTCGGAGGAGGGGATACGATGAGGGGAGCAAGGGTTAGGCGCCTCTATATGGCCATAAGGAGTCGCCGTTGCCGCGCCATAACCTCAGAGTTCCCCGTGTGAGTCATGGAGGCCCGCCTCCACCTGCAAGTACTTTGCTCCTGTTAGAAATATGCCCTAGAGGCAATAATAAATTAGTTATTATTATATTTCTTAGTTCATGATAATCGTTTATTATCCATGCTATAATTGTATTGATTGGAAACACAATACTTGTGTGGATACATAGACAAAACACTGTCCCTAGTAAGCCTCTAGTTGACTAGCTCGTTGATCAAAGATGGTCAAGGTTTCCTGGCCATAGGCAAGTGTTGTCACTTGATAACGGGATCACATCATTAGGAGAATCATGTGATGGACTAGACCCAAACTAATAGACGTAGCATGTTGATCGTGTCATTTTGTTGCTACTGTTTTCTGCGTGTCAAGTATTTGTTCCTATGACCATGAGATCATATAACTCACGGACACCGGAGGCATGCTTTGTGTGTATCAAACGTCGCAACGTAACTGGGTGACTATAAAGATGCTCTACAGGTATCTCCGAAGGTGTTCGTTGAGTTAGTATAGATCGAGACTGGGATTTGTCACTCTGTGTGACGGAGAGGTATCTCGGGGCCCACTCGGTAATACAACATCACACACAAGCCTTGCAAGCAATGTAACTCAATGTAAGTTGCGGGATCTTGTATTACGGAACGAGTAAAGAGACTTGCCGGTAAACAAGATTGAAATAGGTATGCGGATACTAACGATCGGATCTCGGGCAAGTAACATACCGAAGGACAAAGGGAATGACATACGGGATTATATGAATGCTTGGCACTGAGGTTCAAACGATAAGATCTTCGTAGAATATGTAGGATCCAATATGGGCATCCAGGTCCCGCTATTGGATATTGACCGAGGAGTCTCTCAGGTCATGTCTACATAGTTCTCGAACCCGCGGGGTCTGCACACTTAAGGTTCGACGTTGTTTTATGCGTATTTGAGTTATATGGTTGGTTACCGAATGTTGTTCGGAGTCCCGGATGAGATCACGGACGTCACGAGGGTTTCCGGAATGGTCCGGAAACGAAGATTGATATATAGGATGACCTCATTTGGTTACCGGAAGGTTTTCGTGTATTACCGGAAAAGTTTCGGGCTCATCGGTAGTGTACCGGGAGTGCCGGGAGGGGTGCCGGGGACCATCGGGAGGGGTGTTACGCCCCAAGGGGTCTCATGGGCTATGGGAAGAGATAAACCAGCCCCTAGTGGGCTGGAATAAGTTCCCACTAAGGCCCATAAGGTTTGAGAAGGAAAAAACACAAGGTGGAAAGAGTTTCCAAGTGGGAAGGTGGAATCCTACTCCAAGTAGGATTGGAGTAGGACTCCTCCACCTCCAATTTCGGCCAAACCTTTAGGTTTTGAGGCTGCCTCCTCCCCTCCCTCCCACCTATATATACGGAGGTTTTAGGGCTGATTTGAGACGACTTTTCCACGGCAGCCCGACCACATACCTCCACGGTTTTTCCTCTAGATCGCGTTTCTGCGGAGCTCGGGCGGAGCCCTGCTGAGACAAGGTCATCACCAACCTCCGGAGCGCCGTCACGCTGCCGAAGAACTCTTCTACCTCTCCGTCTCTCTTGCTGGATCAAGAAGGCCGAGATCATCGTCGAGCTGTACGTGTGCTGAACGCGGAGGTGCCGTCCGTTCGGTACTAGATCGTGGGACTGATCGCGGGATTGTTCGCCGGGCGGATCGAGGGACGTAAGGATGTTCCACTACATCAACCGCGTTCACTAACGCTTCTGCTGTACGATCTACAAGGGTACGTAGATCACTCATCCCCTCTCGTAGATGGACATCACCATGATAGGTCTTCGTGCGCGTAGGAAATTTTTTGTTTCCCATGCGAGGTTCCCCAACAGTGGCATCATGAGCTAGGTTCATGCGTAGATGTCTTCTCGAGTAGAACACAAAAGTTTTTGTGGGCGGTGATGTGCGTTTTGCTGCCCTCCTTAGTCTTTTCTTGATTCCGCGGTATTGTTGGATTGAAGCGGCTTGGACCGACATTACTCGTATGCTTACGAGAGACTGGTTTCATCGCTACGAGTAACCCCGTTGCTCAAAGATGACTGGCAGGTGTCGGTTTCTCCAACTTTAGTTGAATCGGATTTGACCGAGGAGGTCCTTGGATGAGGTTAAATAGCTACTCATATATCTCCGTTGTGGTGTTTGCGTAAGTAAGATGTGATCCTACTAGATACCCATGGTCACCACGTAAAACATGCAACAACAAAATTAGAGGACGTCTAACTTGTTTTTGCAGGGTATGCTTGTGATGTGATATGGCCAACGATGTGATGTGATATATTGGATGTATGAGATGATCATGTTGTAATAGATAATATCGATTTGCACGTCGATGGTACGGCAACCGGCAGGAGCCATAGGGTTGTCTTTATAACTAACGTTTGTGCTTGCAGATGCGTTTACTATTTTGCTAGGACGTAGCTTTAGTAGTAATAGCATGAGTAGCACGACAACCCCTATGGCGACACGTTGATGGAGATCATGATGATGGAGATCATGGTGTGACGCCGGTGACAAGAAGATCGTGCCGGTGCTTTGGTGATGGAGATCAAGAAGCACGTGATGATGGCCATATCATGTCACTTATAAATTGCATGTGATGTTAATCCTTTTATGCACCTTATTTTGCTTAGAACGACGGTAGCATTATGAGGTGATCTCTCACTAAAATTTCAAGACGAAATTGTGTTCTCCCCGACTGTGCACCGTTGCTACAGTTCGTCGTTTCGAGACACCACGTGATGATCGGGTGTGATAGACTCAACGTTCACATACAACGGGTGCAAAACAGTTGCGCACGCGGAACACTCGGGTTAAGCTTGACAAGCCTAGCATGTGCAGACATGGCCTCGGAACACATGAGACCGAAAGGTCGAGCATGAATCGTATAGTTGATATGATTAGCATAGAGATGCTTACCACTGAAACTATTCTCGACTCACGTGATGATCGGACTTGAGATAGTGGATTTGGATCACGTACCACTCAAATTACTAGAGAGATGTACTTTTTGAGTGGGAGTTCTTAAGTAATATGATTAATTGAACTAATTGTCATGAACATAGTCTAATGGTATTTGCGAATTACGATGTAGCTTGCGCTATAGCTCTACTGCTTTATATGTTCCTAGAGAAAATTTAGTTGAAAGTTGATAGTAGCAAACTTTGCAGACTGAGTCTGTAAAACCGAGGATTGTCCTCGTTGCTGCACAGAAGGCTTATGTCCTTAATGCACCACTCGGTGTGCTGCACCTCGAGCGTCGTCTGTGGATGCTGTGAACATCTGACATACACATTTCTGATGACTACATGATAGTTCAGTACAAAAATACTTAATGGCTTAGAAGCAAGGCGCCGAAAACGTTGTAAAACATCACGGAACATAAGTGATGTTCTAAAGAGATGAAATTGTGATTTCATGCTTGTGCCCTTGTTAAGAGGTACGAGACCTCCGAAAAGATTCTTTGTCCACAAAGCACAGGAGAAAAGGCTCAATCGTTGAGCATGTGCTCAGATTGTCTGAGTACGACAATCGCTTGAATCAAGTGGGAGTTAATCTTCCAGATGAGATAGTGATAGTTCTCCAAAGTCACTGCCACCAAGCTGTGAGAGCTTCATGATGAACTATAACATATCAAGGATACATACAATGATCCTTGAGCGATTCGCGATGTTTGACACTGCGAAAGTAGAAATCAAGAAGGAGCATCAATAGTTGATGGTTTGTAAAACCACTAAGTTTCAAGAAAGGCAAGGGCTAGAAGGGATACTTCATGAAACGGCAAAACAGTTGCTGCACTAATGAAGAGACCCAAGATTAAACCCAAACCCGAGACTAAGTGCTTCTGTAATGAGGGGAACAACCACTAAGGCGGAGCAACTCAAGATACTTGGTAGATAAGAAGGCTGGCAAAAGTCGAAAGAAGTGTATTTGATATACATGATGT
Organism: Hordeum vulgare subsp. vulgare; assembly: GCF_904849725.1. Lineage (NCBI taxonomy): Eukaryota > Viridiplantae > Streptophyta > Magnoliopsida > Poales > Poaceae > Hordeum > Hordeum vulgare. The sequence continues at coordinate 561,764,733 of NC_058524.1, read as the reverse complement.
TGATGTGTACTTTACTAGTACTCCTAGTAGCACGAGGGTATTGGATACCGGTTCGGTTGCTAAGTGATTAGTGACGCGAAATGAAAGCTACGGCATAAACGGAGACTAGCTAAAGGCGAGGTGACGATACGTGTTGGAAGTGTTTCCAAGATTGATACGATCAAACGTCGCACGCTCCCTCTACCATCGGGATTGGTGTTAAACCTAAATAATTGTTATTTGGTGCTTGCGTTAAGCATGAACATGATTGGATCGTGTTTATTGCAATACGATTATTCATTTAAAGAGAATAATTGTTACTCTATTTTCTTGAATAATCACCTTCAATGGTTTATTGAATCTCGATCGTAGTGTTACACATGTTCATGATATTGGTGCCAAAAGATACGAGTTGATGATGATAGTACCACTTACTTGTGGCACTGCCGCTTGAGTCATGTTAGTATAAATTGCATGAAGAGGCTCCATGCTGATGGATCTTTGTACTCACCTGATTTCGAATCACTAATGACATGCGAATCATACCACATGAGCAAGGCCTTGTTTTCATTGAGATGAAATAAGATAGTAACTTGTTGGAAGTGATACATTTTGATGTATGCAGTCCAATGGGTGCTGAGGCACGCAGTGGATATCATTATGTTCTTACTTCACTGATGATTTGAGTAGATACAGGATTATTTACTTAATGAATCACAAGTCTAAAATGTTGAAAAGTTCAATTCCATTTCAGAGTGAAGTTCGTCGTAACAAGAGGATAAACTGTCTACGATATGATCATGGAAATGAATATCTGAGTTACGAGTTTTGGTACACAGTTAAGACAATGTGGAAATTGTTTCGCAGTTCATGCCACCTGGAACATCATAGTGTGATGATGTGTCTGAACGTCATAGCCACGCACTATTTGGTATGGTGCATACTATGATGTCTCTTATCGAATTACCACTATCGTTTATGGGTTATGCATTAGAGACAACCGCACTCACTTTAAATAGGGCACCGCATATTTCCGTTGAGATGACACAGTATAGACTGAGGTTTAGACAAATCTAAACTGTCGTTTCTTGAAAGTTTGGGGTTTCGACACTTATGTGAAAAAGTTTCAGTCTGATAAGCTCGAACCCAAAGCGGATAAATGCATCTTCATAGGATATCCAAAACAGTTGGGTACATCTCCTACCTCAGATCCGAAAGCAGAGTGTTTGTTTCTAGAAATGGATCCTTTCTCGAGGAAAGGTTTCTCTCGAAAGAATTGAGTGGGAGGGTAGTAGAACTTGATGAGGTTATTGAACCATCACTTCAACCAGTGTGTAGCAGGGCGCAGGAAGTTGTTCATGTGGCGCCTACACCAATTGAAGTGGAAGCTGATGATGATGATCATTGAGCTTCGAATCAAGTTACTACAAACCTCGTAGGTCGACAAGGTCGCGTACTGCTGCAGAGTAGTACGGTAACCCTGTCTTGGAGGTCATGTTGTTGAGCAACAGTGAACCTACGAGTTATGGAGAAAGCGATGGTGGGCCCAGATTCCGACAAATGGCTGGAAGCCATGAAATCCGAGAGAGGATCCATGTGTGAAAACAAAGTGTAGACTTTGGTAGAACTACTTGATGGTCATAGGACTATTGAGTAAAAATGGATATTTAGAAGAAGACATACGATGATGGTGATAAGTCACTATTAAGAAAAGCTCGACTTGTCGCAAAGATGTTTTCGATAAGATCAAACAGTTGACTATGATGAGACTTTCTCACTCGTAGCGATGCTAAAAGTCTGTTAGAATTATGTTAGTTGTTGATGCATTATTTATGAAATATTGCACGTAGGATGTCAAAACATTGTTTTCTCGACGGTTTCCTTGAGCAAACATTGTATGTGATACAACCAGAAGGTTTTGTCGATCCTAAAGATACTAGCAAGTATGCTTGCTCCAGTGATCCTTCAATGGACTCGTGCAAGCATCTCGGAGTTGGAATATACACTTTGATGAGATGATCAAAGATTTTGGGTTTGTACAAGGTTTATGAGAAACTTGTATTTCCAAAGAAGTGAGTGGGAGCACTATAGAATTTCTGATAGGTATATGTGGTTGACATATTGTGGATCAGAAGTAATGTAGAATTTCTGTAAAGCATACAAGGTTGTTTGAAAGAAGTTTTCAAAGGAGTACCTGGATTACGCTACTTGAACGTTGAGCATCAAAGATCTATGGAGATAGATCGAAAGCGCTTAATAGAAGTTTCAACAAGATGCATGCCTTGACAAGTTTTTGAAAGAGTTCAAAATAGACCAGCAAAGAAGGAGTTCTTGGTTGCGTTGTGAGGTGTGAATTTGAGTAAGACTCAAAACCCGACCACGGCAGAATAAAGAGAATAGACGAAGGTCGTCTTCTATGCTTTAGCCATAGAATCTAAAGTATGCCATGCTGTGTACCGCACCTGAAGTGTGCCTTGACTCAAAGTATGTTGAGAGGTACAGAGAGTGAACCATGATTGAATCACTAGCACCGGTCGAAATTTATCCTTAGTAACTAATGGACTAAGGAATTTTTCTCGATTATGGAGGTGGTTAAAGAGTTTGGCATAAAGGGTTAAGTCAATGCAAGCTTTGACACTAATCCGGATAACTATGAGTAGTGAAACGGATTCGTATAGTAGAGCAGATATTTGGAGCATTTCCGAATAGCACGTAGTAGCAGCATCTATAAGATGACATAAAGATTTGTAAAGAACGCACGAATCTGAAAGTTTCAGAACCGTTGACTAAAACCTCTCTCACGAGCAAGACGTGATCACACCCCATAACTATATGGGTGTTGGATTCGTTGGAATCACATGGTGATGTGAACTAGATTATTGACTCTAGTGCAAGTGGGAGACTGTTGGAAATATGCCCTAGAGGCAATAATAAATTAGTTATTATTATATTTCTTAGTTCATGATAATCGTTTATTATCCATGCTATAATTGTATTGATTGGAAACACAATACTTGTGTGGATACATAGACAAAACACTGTCCCTAGTAAGCCTCTAGTTGACTAGCTCGTTGATCAAAGATGGTCAAGGTTTCCTGGCCATAGGCAAGTGTTGTCACTTGATAACGGGATCACATCATTAGGAGAATCATGTGATGGACTAGACCCAAACTAATAGACGTAGCATGTTGATCGTGTCATTTTGTTGCTACTGTTTTCTGCGTGTCAAGTATTTGTTCCTATGACCATGAGATCATATAACTCACGGACACCGGAGGAATGCTTTGTGTGTATCAAACGTCGCAACGTAACTGGGTGACTATAAAGATGCTCTACAGGTATCTCCGAAGGTGTTCGTTGAGTTAGTATAGATCGAGACTGGGATTTGTCACTCTGTGTGACGGAGAGGTATCTTGGGGCCCACTCGGTAATACAACATCACACACAAGCCTTGCAAGCAATGTAACTTAATGTAAGTTGCGGGATCTTGTATTACGGAACGAGTAAAGAGACTTGCCGGTAAACGAGATTGAAATAGGTATGCGGATACTAACGATCGAATCTCGGGCAAGTAACATACCGAAGGACAAAGGGAATGACATACGGGATTATATGAATCCTTGGCACTGAGGTTCAAACGATAAGATCTTCGTAGAATATGTAGGATCCAATATGGGCATCCAGGTCCCGCTATTGGATATTGACCGAGGAGTCTCTCGGGTCATGTCTACATAGTTCTCGAACCCGCAGGGTCTGCACACTTAAGGTTCGACGTTGTTTTATGCGTATTTGAGTTATATGGTTGGTTACCGAATGTTGTTCGGAGTCCCGGATGAGATCACGGACGTCACGAGGGTTTCCGGAATGGTCCGGAAACGAAGATTGATATATAGGATGACCTCATTTGGTTACCGGAAGGTTTTCGTGTATTACCGGAAAAGTTTCGGGCTCATCGGTAGTGTACCGGGAGTGCCGGGAGGGGTGCCGGGGACCATCGGGAGGGGTGTCACGCCCCAAGGGGTCTCATGGGCTATGGGAAGAGATAAACCAGCCCCTAGTGGGCTGGAATAAGTTCCCACTAAGGCCCATAAGGTTTGAGAAGGAAAAAACACAAGGTGGAAAGAGTTTCCAAGTGGGAAGGTGGAATCCTACTCCAAGTAGGATTGGAGTAGGACTCCTCCACCTCCAATTTCGGCCAAACCTTTAGGTTTTGAGGCTGCCTCCTCCCCTCCCTCCCACCTATATATACGGAGGTTTTAGGGCTGATTTGAGACGACTTTTCCACGGCAGCCCGACCACATACCTCCACGGTTTTTCCTCTAGATCGCGTTTCTGCGGAGCTCGGGCGGAGCCCTGCTGAGACAAGGTCATCACCAACCTCCGGAGCGCCGTCACGCTGCCGGAGAACTCTTCTACCTCTCCGTCTCTCTTGCTGGATCAAGAAGGCCGAGATCATCGTCGAGCTGTACGTGTGCTGAACGCGGAGGTGTCGTCCGTTCGGTACTAGATCGTGGGACTGATCGCGGGATTGTTCGCGGAGCGGATCGAGGGACGTAAGGACGTTCCACTACATCAACCGCGTTCACTAACGCTTCTGCTGTACGATCTACAAGGGTACGTAGATCACTCATCCCCTCTCGTAGATGGACATCACCATGATAGGTCTTCGTGCGCGTAGGAAATTTTTTGTTTCCCATGCGACGTTCCCCAACAGCTCCCCCGCGCCTTATCCGCGCACTGCCGTCATTCTGCATCGAGCAGACGCATCATCCCCAGTCACTGTAGCTGTCGTGTTGATTTGATCCAGAAGCTGTGCTCGAGCGCCAAAATGGGGGCAGCAAGCGGGCAGAGGTACGACCGCGGAGGCGGGTGGGTTGAGATCGACAACAGTGGTGGTTGAGGTCGGCCGCGACGTCGAGTGGTGTGGCAGCGGCCTGGGCATAGGCCAGGGTGGACCAGGGTCGATGCGATGCGCTCGAGCGCCGCAACGGGGGCAGTGAGCGGGGAGAGGTACGGCCGTGGAGGCGGGTGGGTTGAGATCGGCAGCGGTGGTAGTTGAGGTTGGCCGCGGCGGCGAGTGGTGTGGCGGCACCCTGGGCACATGCCAGGGTGGTCCATGGTCGACGGGAGGAGGCGATGCGTACGGGTATAATTTTTGCAGCGAATCATTTTTTCCTTTTGCTTTGCAGATAAATGATGGAGCGCGGGTTGAATAACAAAAATTACAGGGTTTTTTTATAAAAATGTCGCGGTGGGTTTTCCGACGGAAGCAATAGCCGCTTTATTATGAGGTATAGATAAGCAAAATAACTAATGTAGTCAGTCCTATCCTATTTTGTTGAGAAATCAACCCGTCCATTGTTAATTCCACCATGATGAGAAATTGAGCGGGACAAGCAAAGCAAAACAAGGAGGCTACGTGAATTGATCAATGGACTATTATCTTATTTCACTCATGGGGTAGAGAATGTGGGATCAGATGACAAACTGAGGTGGTGTTCCATTCTCTGTTTCTACAACAATACAATCTTACATTTAATACATTTATTCATCAGCAAACAAATCCCCACAAAACAAAATTTCTTGCCGGTGCTTGGCACACGGTTGGAGGCATGGGGAGGGGATCTCACTAGATGATGAGTTCCTGCCGGAGGAGGGGATACGATGAGGGGAGCAAGGGTTAGGCGCCTCTATCTGGCCATAGGATTCGCCGTTGCCGCGTCATAACCTCGGAGTTCCCCGTGTGAGCCATGGAGGCCTGCCTCCACCTGCAAGTACTTCGCTCCGCCGCGCCTTATCCGCGCGCCGCCGTCGTTCTGCATCGAGCAGACGCGTCATCCCTAGTCACTGTAGATGTCGCGTTGATTTGATCCAGAAGCTGTGCTCGAGCGCCGAAACGGGGGCATCAAGCGGGCAGAGGTACGGCCGCGGAGGCGGGTGGGTTGAGATCGACAACAGTGGTGGTTGAGGTCGGCCGCGGCGGCGAGTGGTGTGACAGCGGCCTGGGCACAGGCCAGGGTGGACCAGGATCGACGCGATGCGCTCGAGCGCCGCAACGGGGGCAGTGAGCAGGGAGAGGTACGGCCGCGGAGGCGGGTGGGTTGAGATCGGCAGCGGTGGCGATTGAGGTCGGCCGCGGCGGCGAGTGGTGTGGCGACGGCCTGGGCACAGGCCATGGTGGCCCAGGGTCGACGGGAGGAGACGATGCGTACGGGTATAATTTTTGCAGCGAATCATTTTTTTCCTTTTGCGTTGTAGATAAATGATGGAGCACGGGTTGAATAACAAAAATTATAGGGTTTTTTTATAAAAATGTTACGGTGGGTTTTCAAACGGAAGCAATAGCCGCTTTATTATTAGGTATAGATGGTACGATCTATGATGTCTCTTACCGACTTACCGCTATCATTTTGGGGATACGCATTAGAAACTGCAGCATTCACTTTAAATAGGGCACAGTCTAAATCCGTTGAGACGACACCGTATGAAGTATGGTTTGGCAAGAAACCTAAGTTGTCGTTTCTTAAAGTTTGGGGCTGCGATGCTTATGTGAAGAAACTTCAACCAGAAAAGCTCGAACCCAAAGTGGAGAAATGCGTATTCATAGGATACCCTAAGGAAACTATTGGGTATACCTTCTATCTTAGATCCGAAGGTAAAACCTTTGTTGCCAAGAACGGATCCTTTCTAGAGAAAGAGTTTCTCTCGAAAGAAGTAAGTGGGAGGAAGGTAGAACTTGATGAGGTAATTACACCCCCTCTCTAACAGGATAGTAGCACGGCGCGGGAAGTTGTTCCTGTGGCACCTACACCAACTGAAGAGGAAGTTAACGATGATGACCATGAAGCTTCGGATCAAGTTAGTACTGAACCGCGAAGGTCCACAAGGGCACGCTCCGCACTAGAGTGGTACGGCAACCCTGTGATGGAAATCATGTTGTTAGACAACCGTGAACCTTCGAACTATGAAGAAGCGATGGCGGGCCCGGATTCCAACAAATGGCTTGAAGCTATGAAATCCGAGATAGGATCCATGTATGAGAACAAAGTATGGACTTTGGTGGACTTGCCCGATGACCGGTGAGCCATAGAAAATAAATGGATCTTCAAGAAGAAGACTGATGCAAACGGTAATGTAACCATTTACAAAGCTCGACTTGTCGCAAAGGGTTTTCGACAAATTCAAGGAATTGACTACGAAGAGACTTTCTCTCCCGTAGCGAAGCTGAAATCAGTCTAAATCATGTTAGCGATTGCCGCCTTTTGTGATTATGAAATTTGGCAAATGGACGTCAAAACAGCATTCCTTAATGGGAACCTTAAGGAAGAGTTGTATATGATACAACCAGAAGGTTTTGTCGACCCTAAGGGTGCTAACAAAGTGTGCAAGCTCCAGCGCTCCATCTATGGGCTGGTGCAAGCATCTCGGAGTTGGAACATTCGCTTTAATGAGGTGATTAAAGCGTTTGGGTTCATACAGGTTTACGGAGAAGCCTGTCTGTACAAGAAAGTGAGTGGGAGCTCTATAGTTTTCCTCATACTGTATGTGGATGACATATTATTGATGGGGAACAATACAGAAATGTTGGAGAGCATAAAGGCCTATTTGAACAAGAGTTTTTCAATGAAGGACCTTGGAGAAGCTGCATACATATTAGGCATCAAGATCTATAGAGATAGATCGAGACGCCTCATAGGTCTTTCACAAAGTACATACCTTGACAAGATATTGAAGAAGTTCAATATGGAAAACTCAAAGAAAGGGTTCTTGCCAGTTTTGCAAGGTATGAGATTGAGTAAGACTCTGTCGCTGACCACGGCAGCAGATAGAGAGAAGATGAGTTCTGTCCCCTATGCTTCAGCCGTGGGCTCTCTAATGTATGCCATGCTGTGTACCAGACCTGATATAAACCTTGCCATAAGTTTGGTAGGGAGGTACCAGAGTGATCCCGGTATGGAACACTGGACAGCGGTCAAGAATATCCTTAAGTACCTGAAAAGGACTAAGGAAATGTTTCTCGTTTATGGAGGTGACAAAGAGCTCGTCGTAAAGGGTTATGTCGACGCTAGCTTCGACACAGATCCGGATGACTCTAAGTCACAGACCGGATACGTATATGTGTTGAATGGTGGGGAAGTGAGCTGGTGTAGCAGCAAGCAAGAAGTCGTGACAACATCTACATGTGAAGCGGAGTATATAGCTGCTTCAGAAGCGGCTCATGAAGGAATTTAGATGAAGGAGCTCATCACCGACCTTGGAGTGGTTCCAAGCGCGTCGGGTCCAATGACACTCTTCTGTGATAACACTGGGGCCATTTCCATAGCCAAGGAGCCCAGGTTTCACCGGAATACGAAGCACATCAAACTCCGCTACAACTCCATCCAGGACCATGTCCAGAGTGGAGTGATAGATATTTGTAAAGTACACAGAGATCTGAATATTGCAGACCCGTTGACTAAACCTCTTCCACGAGCAAAACATGATCAACACCATAATGCTATGGGTGTTCGATACATCAGAATGTAACTAGATTATTGACTCTAGTGCAAGTGGGAGACTGTTGGAAATATGCCCTAGAGGCAATAATAAAATGGTTATTATCATATTTCCTTGTTCATGATAATCGTCTATTGTTCATGCTATAATTGTATTAACAGGAAACAGTAATACATGTGTGAATAGATAAATCACAATGTGTCCCTAGCAAGCCTCTAGTTGGCTAGCTCGTTAGTCAATAGATGATCATGGTTTCCTGATCATGGGCATTGGATGTCATTGATAACGGGATCACATCATTGGGAGAATGATGTGATGGACAAGACCCAATCCTAAGCATAGCACTAGATCGTATTGTTCGTATGCTAAAGCTTTTCTAATGTCAAGTGTCTTTTCCTTGGACCGTGAGATTGTGCAGCTCCCGGATACTGTAGGAGTGCTTTGGGTGTATCAAACGTCACAACGTAACTGGGTGACTATAAAGGTGCACTACGGGTACCTCTGAAAGTGTCTGTTGGGTTGGTACGAATCGAGATCGGGATTTGTCACTCCGTGTGACGGAGAGGTATCTCTGGGCCCACTCGGTAGAACATCATCATGAGATCAATGTGACTAAGGAGTTAGTCACACGATGACGTGCTACGGAACGAGTAAAGAGACTTACTGGTAACGAGATTGAACAAGGTATAGGTATACCGACGATCGAATCTCGGGCAAGTTCTATACCGACAGACAAAGGGAATTGTATACGGGATTGATTGAATCCTTGACATCGTGGTTCATCCGATGAGATCACCGGGGAGCAAGTGGGAGCCACCATGGGTATCCAGACCCCGCTGATGGTTATTGGCCGGAGAGGTGTCTCGGTCATGTCTGCCTGTCTCCCGAACCCGTAGGGTCTACACACTTAAGGTTCGATGATGCTAGGGTTATAGGGAATTGTTATACGAGGTTACCGAAAGTTGTTCGGAGTCCTGGATGAGTTCCCGGACGTCACGAGGAGCTCCGGAATGGTCCGAAGGTAAAGATTGATATATAGGACAGATGGTTTCGGACACCGGAAGTCTTTTCGGGCATCACCGATAACGTATCGGGACCACTGGAGGTGGCCCCGGGGGTCCACCGAAGGGGGGCAACGACCCCGGGAGGCTAGATGGGCTAAGTGGGGAAGGGAACCAGCCCCTAGGTGGGCTGGTGCGCCCCCACCCAGCCCATGCGCACCAGAGAAGGGGGGAGGGGGAACCCTAGGCGCAGGGGAGGCCCAAGGCCCACCTAGAGCGCGCCCCCCCTTTCCCTGCCCTGGCCGCCGCCCCCTCCCATCTGGTGGCTGCCGACCACCTAGGGGGAAACCCTAGGGGTGGCGTACCCCCTCCCCCTCCTCCTATAAATTGAGAGGGGTTTTGGCCCTTGGGAGATAGACTTCTGCCTCTCCCTCGGCGCAGCCCTGCCCTTCTTCCTCCTCCTCTCTGCCGGTGCTTGGCGAAGCCCTGCCGGGAGACCTCGTCTCTCCATCGACACCACGCCGTCGTGCTGCTGGAGATCTTCCCCAACCTCTCCCTCCTCCTTGCTGGATCAAGGTGCGGGAGACGTCACCGGGCTGCACGTGTGTTGAATGCGGAGGTGCCGTAGTTCGGCACTAGATCGGAATCACAACGCGATCTGAATCGCCGCGAGTACGACTCCATCAACCGCGTTCTAGTAACGCTTCCGCTTAGCGATCTTCAAAGGTATGATGATGCTCTTACCCCTCTCTCGTTTCTGGTCTCTCCATAGGAAGATCTGAATATGCGTAGGAATTTTTTTGAATTTATGCTACGTTACCCAACACAAAGGGATAAAGAGTGGAAAGAGCTCAAGCTTGGGGATGACCAAGGCATCCCAAGCCAAATTCAAGGACACCAAAAAGCCTAAGCTTGGGGATGCCCCGGGAAGGCATCCCCTCTTTCGTCTTCAATCCATCGGTAACATTACTTGGAGCTACATTTTTATTCACCACATGATATGTGTTTTGCTTGGAGCATCTTGTATCGTAGGAGTCTTTTCTTTTTGTTGTGTCACAATCATCCTTGCTGCACACCTTTTGAGAGAGACACGCACTCATCATGAATTTGCTAGAATACTCATTGTGTTTCACTTATATCTTTTGAGCTAGGCAATTTTGCTCTATGTGCTTCACTTAGATCTTTTAGAGCAAGGCGGTGCGTAACTTGGTAGTTGGCTTGTGCTATGAAAGTAGTCCCAAAGGTGATAGGTACCCAAAGAGGATACAATAAAAATTCCATCTTCGTGTGCGTTGAGTAGAAAGAGAAGTTTGATTCCTCTCAATTAGTTTTGAGACGTGGATTTGGTAATATTAAGAGTTATATTAGTAGGGTGTTGTGAATCTAGAAATACTTGTGTTGAAGATAGTGATTCCCGTAACATGCACGTATGATGAACCGCTATGTTAGGAAGCCGGAGCATAATTGATATATTGATTGTCATCCTTTGTATTGTGGTCGGGATCGCGCGATGGTTAACACCTACCAACCCTTCCCCTAGGAGTATGTGTTTAGCACTTTGTTTCGATTACTAATAAAAAATTTCGCAACAAGTATGTGAGTTCTTCATGACTAATGTGAGTCCATGGTATAGATGCACTTTCACCTTCCACCTTTGCTAGCCTCTCTAGTGCCGTGCAATTTTCGCCGGTGCACAAACCCACCATATGCCTTCCTCAAAACAGCCACCATACCTACCTACTATGGCATTTTCATAGCCATTCTGAGATATATTGCCATGCAACTCCCACTGTTCCATCTCATGACTTGCGCCGTCACTCTCATATTGCCATTGCATGATCGTAAGATAGCTAGGGAGATGTTTCAACATCATACGCCAAGCTAGATCGTTGCACATCCCGGTACACTGTCGGAGGCATTTCCTATAGAGTCATCATAGTTCTAAGCTTTGAGCTGGGAGTAAATAAAAGTGTGACGATCATCATTATTAGAGCATTGTCCCATGTGAGGAAATAAAAGAAAAGGAGGCCAAAGTTTCCCACAAAAAAAGAGATATGGAAAGAGGCCAAAGAGCCCAAAAAAAGAGAAAAAGAGAGAAGGGACAATGCTACTATCTCTTTCTACACTTGTGCTTCAAAATAGCACCATGTTCTTCATGATTGAGAGTCTCTTGTTTTGTCACCACCATATGCTAGTGGGAATCTTCATTATATAACTTGGCTTGTATATTCTAATGGTGGGCTTCCTCAAAATTGCCCTAGGTCTTCGTGAGCAAGCAAGTTGGATGAACACCCACTAGTTCTCCTTTTGAGCTTTCACATACTTATAGCTCTAGTGCATCTGTTGTATGGAAATCCCTACTCATTCACATTGATATCTATTAATGGGCATCTCCATAATCCTTTGATACGCCGAGTCAATGTGACCATCTCCTCCTTTTTGTCTCACAACCTCCACCACACTCTATTCCACCATAGTGCTATATCCATGGCTCACGCTCATATATTGCGTGAGAGTTGAAAAAGGTTTGAGAAAGTAAGAGTGCGAAAACAATTACTTGGCCAATACCGCGGTTGTGCATGATTTAAATTAGTTGTGTGGGGATGATGGGGCATAGCCAGACTATATGATTTTGTAGGGATAACTTTCTTTGGCCTTGTTATTTCAAAAGTTCATGATTACCTTGCTAGTTTGCTTGAAGTATTATTGTTTTCATGTCAATAAAAACTATTGTTTTGAATCTTACGGATCTGAACATTCATGTCACATGAAAGAAGTTACAAAGGACAACTATGCCAGGTAGCATTCCACATCAAAAATTCAGTCTTTATCACTTCCCTACTCGAGGATGAGCAGGAGTTAAGCTTGGGGATGCTTGATACATCTCCAACGTATCTATAATTTTTTATGGTTCCATGCTATTATCTTGTCAAACTTTGGATGTTTTGTATGCCTTTTATATGTTTATTGCGACTAACTTATTAACTCAGTGCCAAGTGCCAGTTCCTATTTTTTCCGTGTTTTTGACCCTTTTCAGAGGAGGATTTTAAACGATGTCCAAACGGAATAAAACTTCCGAAAAGATTTTTACCGGAATAGAAGATACGCAGGAGACGTGAGAACCCATGCAAAGGCTACCAGGGGAGGCCACAAGCCCCCTAGGCGCGGCCAGGGGGCTCGCGCCTAGCAGGCTTGTGGGCCCCCTGTGGCTCGTCTCCCCTACCTCTTCCGCCTATAAATTCCCGAAAAATCCAAAACTGCCATAGACATCTACGAAAATACTTTTCCGTCGCCGCAAGCTTCTGTCTCCGCAAGATCCCATCTGGGGCACGTTCTGGTGCCCTGCCGGAGGGGGGATTCGGATATGGAGGGCTTCTTCATCAACACCATGGCCTCTCCGATGATGCATGAGTAGTTCACCATAGACCTTCGGATTCATAGCTAGTAGCTAGATGGCTTCTTCTCTCTCTTGGATCTTCAATACAAAGTTCTCCATGATCTTCATGGAGATCTATCCGATGTAATCTTCTTTTGCGGTGTGTTTGTCGAGATCCGATGAATTGTGGATTTATGATCAGATTATCTATGAAGGTTATTTGAGTTTCTTCTGATCTCTTATATGCATGATTTCGTATCCTTGTAATTCTCTTCGAGTTGTGGGTTTTGTTTGGTCAACTTGATCTATGATTCTTGCAATGGGAGAAGTGCTTGGTTTTGGGTTCATACTGTGCGGTGACCTCTCCTAGTGACAGAAGGGGCAGCGAGGCACGCATCATGTTGTTGCCATCAAGGATAAAAAGATGGGGTTTACATCATTGGTTTGAGTTTATCCCTCTACATCATATCATCTTGCTTAAGGCGTTACTCTGTTCGTCATGAACTCAATACACTAGATGCCTGCTGGATAGCGGTCGATGTGTGGAGTAATAGTAGTAGATGCAGAAAGTATCGGTCTACTTGTCTCGGACGTGCTGCCTATATGTATGAGCATTGCCTTAGATATCGTCATGACTTTGCGCGGTTCTATCAATTGCTCGACATTAATTTGTTCATCCACCGTAATATTTGCTATTCTGAGAGAAGCCTCTAGTGAACACTATGGCCCCCAGGTCTACCTCACATCATATTATCAGCCTTACACTTTTACTTCGTTGCACTTTCCGCCTTCAGATCTCACTTTGCAATCAATCTTGAAGGGATTGGCAACCCCTTTATAGCGTTGGGTGCAAGCTCGTTTGTGTTTGCGCAGGTACTCTGGACACTTGGCTTGATTCTCCTACTGAATTGATACCTTGGTTCTCAAACTGAGGGAAATACTTACTGCTCGTGTGCTGGATCACCCTTTCCTCTTCAAGGGAAAACCAACGCAAGCTCAAGAGGCAGCAGTTTGTCGAGATCCGATGAATTGTGGATTTATGATCAGATTATATATGAATATTATTTGAGTCTCCTATGATCTCTTATATGCATGATGTCGTATCCTTGTAATTCTCTTCGAGTTATTGGTTTCGTTTGGCCAACTTGGTCTATAATTCTTGCAATGGGAGAAGTGCTTGGTTTTGGGTTCATACCGTGCGGTGTCCTCACCCAGTGACAGAAAGAGTAGCGAGGCACGCATCGTGTTGTTTCCATCAAGGGTAAAAAGATGGGGTTTATATCATATTGCATGAATCTATCCCTCTACATCATGTTATCTTGCTTAAGGCGTTACTCTGTTTGTTATGAACTCAATACACTAGACGCATGCTGGATAGCGGTCAATGTGTGGAGTAATAGTAGTAGATGCAGAAAGTATCGGTCTACTTGTCTCGGACGTGATGCCTATATGTACGATCGTTGCCTTAGATATCGTCATGACTTTGCGCTATTCTATCAATTGCTCGACAGTAATTCGTTCACCCACCATAATACTTGCTATTATGAGAGAAGCCTCTAGTGAACACTATGGCCCCCGGGTCTACTTCACATCCTATATTCAGATCTACAAAATTACTTTGTTGCACTTTTCACCTTCTGATCTCACCTTGCAAATAATCGTGAAGGGATTGACAACCCCTTTTTCGCGTTGGGTGCAAGTTTGTTTGTTTTTGCATAGGTACATTGGTGCCTCATCTTGATACTCCTACTGGATTGATACCTTGGTTCTCAAACAGAGGGAAATACTTATCGCTACTTTGTTGCATCATCCTTTCCTCTTTAAGGGAAAAACCAACGCAAGGTCAAGAAGTAGCACAAAGTAGGACCTCCGAGCCCAACTATCCCACGGGTGATGACTAACCGAGAGCTTCTCCTCAGTCTTCATCAGAAAATTAATCGAAACCATAAGTGGGCTAAGCGTCAGTTTGGCTGTATTGTCAAAACCCTCAACGATACTCAGAATTTTGTGAAGAAATACCACTACTATCTTCATGAGGTATTTGGTTGCACTTGGGATATACTGTCACACCTCAAGAATCCCGAGGAACTGGAGGAAATGGAATTCACTGAAGACTTCGACTGGTCATGGCCACCAAAGAAGAAATTCAAGAAGACCCTCGTTCTTGACTTGGTGGACAGTTTATATTCCTCATTCCGCTCTGCTGATGAAGATGAAGAACCCGCTAACACTTCAACACGCTCAACCAGGCAGAATGACCCAAATAATGCTGGCGCTCCTCCTCCAACGAAGAAGTGATATTCTTCACGGGCGTTAGTCCTCAGTTTCGTCCCTTTTCATCACTTGATGACAAAGGGGGAGAAATCTGATTTTGTATTCAAGAGGGTCTATGTTATTTATGGGCTTATAAAATTTATTAAGTTACAAACTCTCGTTCTTCTGAAATTTTTGTTGTAATGAGTTGTAACTTAAGCATGATGGTGGTCTAACACTTTTGAACATTTTTCCTTGCATGCTTATTCCTCAAGATAAGTAAATGCATGCATGCTGAAATGCGTCCCACACCATTTTTCATCATGCATTTCATATTCCTCATACGATATGTCAAATGCATGCATGAATTGTAAGATATAGGGGGAGATCTCCATGGTACAAATCCTCAATGTGCATTTTCAGTCCAAAGCAAATTCTTAAAATATGCACATCTTCAGGGGGAGTTTCTCTATATCTTGTTTTCAAATTCCTCAAACTCTGTACTTGCACTTCATATTTTTATTCCCATTGAAAACTTAACCTATTTGTCATCAACCACCAAAAAGGGTGAGATTGTAAGTGCATCTAGTGCCCCTTAGTGATATTGGTCGATTGAAGACTTATAGATTAAGAGACTGATATGTTTGTGAGTTTACACACACCCTATAAGTCACTGAGGAGTTTGAGCTATTCGAAGAATATTGACCCCTAAAAATGTATGTCTTCGGGTGAAGACTTTGGTCATTCCTTGAAGACTTTGATAGCAAAGAAATCGCTATTCCTCATGAAGACTTTGATAGCGAAGAAATCACTATTCCTCATGAATACTTTGAATATGAGGAATTCGGTGTGTCCCGAAGAAAATATTCTGAAGACTTTGAAGCTTGAAGATTTACTCTTTCGTTTTCATTTTCTTCTATCTTGAGTCATAGGAACAATAAATTGTTAAAGGGGGTTGAGGTAATACTAAGGAAATATTTCCTCATGATGCTCAACTCAAAGCCTACAATATAAAATCCTCAGAGTGAAGCCTTTGAAAATCTCTCGCAGATTAGTCAAATTCTTCAGTGACACAGACGAAGTTCTTCTGGTCGCTGAAGAAATTGTACTAACTAAGGAGTTAGGATTTCGCCAGTGCGAACTGCCTATCACTGAGGAACATGCGAAAGATCCGACCGTTTCTGCGCCGGACGCCACCTATCCCCAATCTTATCCACGCAACGGTCATGTCATTAAGGGCATTAATGTCAAATCATCTCGGGATGCTCCTATGCTATAAATAGCCTCCCCCCACAACCACTAGTGGGTTGGCTACTCCGAGAGAAACTAACACTTGTCATTTGGAGCAACCCATTCCTCGACGACTTTGAGCGAAAATAATCAAGTGAGGAAAAACCCCAAATACCCAAACCAAAACCAACACCCAAAGTGATTGAGCATCACTGAAGATATTGTTCCTGTGTGGAACTGACGCTTGTTACCTTTGAGGACTGTGCATCCTCCAAACGGTTAGGCGTCATTGGTCTAGAGCATCTAGTAGTCAATTGTGGATCGCCGAGTGACTGAGTTTTTGAGGGTTTGGAAGTCTCACCTGAAGACTTACCACGAGTGTTGGGCGATGACTGTGTGTCCTTAGCTCAAGGACAATACAGTAGGGACTGTGTGTCCCGGGAGTGTGTGTCCTTTGGTTTGAATACCAATATGCTCTAAACTAGATGTACAACTGTCACATCAGCTGGAACTGGGTCATCAAACCACTATCTTCATGGAGCTACGGATTCTATTTCCTCAAATCTTTCATTTCCTCAATTGCATGTTGATGACTTTGGTCGGCACTGTCTGAAGAATTTGGCTGAAGCTTTTTTCTGAAATCCTCACCTCAAATTCTTCACTTGAGTTATTCATCACCTGCTTATCCTGTTCATGTGACTTATGCAAACCGAACGCTACAACTCACTCTGAGGACTAAGTTATAACCGCGTTTGCACCACAGTTTGAGTACTTATTCCGTCGCACTCGGTTCATGACTAAGGACTTTCCTCACTACGAATTTCCTTAGTGATGAATTTGTGAAAATTGCCTATTCACCCCCCTCTAGTCAATATAATGCACTTTCATTATCATAGATATAGCGGTGGCAAAGTTATAGTGCAAGTGTTAATGAAGCGAAATTAATCAACACAAAGTTTCTGATCTACTAGATAAAACAACTTTGCAACAATTTATTTCATTGAATCTAGAGAACACTTGCTTGCCAGGAATGCACGTAAGATATTCTTAAGATAGAGCCATGAAAACATAAGTTAAGGAGTAGAAAGGATGTAGTAAAACATGATGCTCAAGTGCTCCTGAGCACACCCACAATTGTCTCCTCCTGTAGGCTCTTAAACACTTTATTTCAATCAATGTTTGCTGGAACTTTGATTGTCATGTCAAGGAGATTATGCCAAATAAGTGAGCATGCATAGGTTTTTGCAATGCCTTAATGTTTGCAAACTATGGACCTTAAGCAATGATGTCTCTTTACTTCTCCTTTGATCAGTCCCCTTTATTTACCACATACACACCCACTCAAGAGAAAGCCGAATAATATTCGTTTATAGTGTTGCCACTACGTACGATACAAAATCCATAGCCGAAATTCGAGTTGCCTCTCTTGTGGATGGTTCATTGGTCAGCGGAGTCCTCAGCATAACATCATAAGGGTGATGAAGAAACATTTACACACGTAAACGCGTATATAGTAGCAAAGGCCATGGCACCAGCCGGAGGCTATAACACCATGTTGAGATATAGAACATAGATTGTTTGGCAGAATCTCACCCACTTTTCAACTAAGTTCGTCTAGGCAATTTAATCCACAAGTGCTATCAAGTCTATTAAAATTAACAACATGGGGATGAGCATGTTAAGCGTCACTTCAACTACAATTTCTCAACTCCCAGGTCTTAAAAGACTTTCTCTTGTGAAAACTTATAATTGGTTGATTTCATTTCATTCAAAACTATCCCACAACAAGTCTTAGTTGTCTAAACTAAATAAATCAAAGGCTATAAAATAATTTCAGGTACAAGAGCAAAACATTTGTATCAACTATCAAGACTCACTCCCATCTACACATATCACATATACAATTACTACATCTACTTTAAGTATCCAAGTACAAAATATGGGGGTCATAGGACATACCTTCACGGTTGCGAATTTACACACTTCTTTTCCTTACTCTTGCATTCCTCGTTGTCCTGGCATACATCAATCCCTCTGGAAAAAATTGCAAACAAACTCCAAGGGGCTAAATGAAGAATAAGAGCAAATCAAAGCTTATTCTATTTTTTGGTTTTGGGGTTTCTGAAAACTAACTTGCAAACAAATTGCAAAGGCAAAAATAAAAAGCGAAAGCAAATAAAAAAGCAAAGTGGTGGAACAAACCACCACGAGTGTTCAATGAAATTTCAAATGGATTGGATTACGTCACACATGATTGTGTGAAAGAAACCATTTAGTGATCAATATGACATACGTTTGCAAAATTGGACACACGTGTAATGTTGTCAGGTATCGCACACTTATTTTTGCCATTGCCCATGACTGATATAATCAACTACCACTGGTGTAGTGATGTCCTATACAAACGGTTTTAACCCTTTCAATGATGTAGTTTCAAATCATCACCTTACATGTGTGTGCGATAGAGGGGTCCATCGCACACACTACAAAAACTGTTTATGATTGGGGGTATATCCCACACAATTCAACATAAAAACTATGTGCAATTTGGATTAGCATCACACACGATTATCTCGTGAAAATTGTATGTAATGCGCGAGTCATTGCACATGATTAAAACTAAAAACTATATGTGATGCAAATGCCATCACATACAACTGGATCCAGAAAGTGTGTGCAATCTGAGGGGTCATTGCTTACATTTGTACTACCCAAAAGTGTGTGAAATGTGTGATCTTAACAACACATTAACTAGTCCTAAAATGAGCTAGACGATAATTAATTTACTATGATAAACATTTCACAAACAAACATAACACAAAACATGCACATTCAAAATCCACTATACGATTTCTTTCCACACAAAACATAACACGAAACATGCACATTCAAAATCCACGATAATTAATTCAACACAAAACTTTGTCATACAACATAAACAAGTACAAACGTACTATCTCACATCACACAACATCCAACAAAAGTACAAACGTATGACTACACAGAGCAGTGATTCGGTGACCACACTCATTTGCATCTACAATGCATTAAAAATCAAAACAAATACTAAAAAACATTTTTTTTGCTTGGTATAGAATTTGGAAGTGCGCTCCGAATATCAGATCATTTGGACATTTGAGTATCCCTCGAAAAAAATATGGGGTTTGTAAAAAGTTTAGTATTCATGTATTGATCTGACCCGATTTGTCTTTTTTGCTCATAACTACTCATATTTCCAAATAAGCTAAAATTTCGAGCGTACCTCACACACTAAATTATCTACCATGCAAAAAAGTAGATTTTTTCTATTTGTTATGAATTTATTATATGACATACTCAATTATCCTACTTGAAATTAGTTCTTACACTAATTATGCATTTGTTTTCTCAAAAAATATTGGAAAAGAAAGTTTGATGCCTTAGGGAATCTCTATGGATGAGGATAATCAAGAATAAATTAGATGGCTAGAGACATCCTACTTAGACATACAAAAACCAAATTAGATTAATACTATTCAACAAGCTAGCTAGCAGCTAGCTTGGTGGATGGATTCCTGGAAGCATAGGAAACTAGCTTACATGGACACGAACTGCGCCTCCATGACCCTCCATACCGGGATGCAGAACCTGTTGAAGCAGTTGTGTCGCTGGAAAGAGCTCCCGAAGCTGGACAATCGCTTCATGCTGGTCCTCACATCTACGCCGGACGATGAGCCTCATGGTGTCCAGGGCACCCGCTTCACGCACGACCACCCAGTGTTGATCCCTTCCCGCCACGCTGCATCCTGCTCCCAGTCGTAGTGTGGAGCAGGCGTCATTCGCCCCGCCGTCCATGGCATGGAAGAAGTGTGTGTCATGTCTGTGTTTCTATAGGAGGTTGGATTGATGCTAGCTAGATATATGTGTGGATGTGGTAGAGTACATGGAGAAGAGATAAGTATTGAGATAAGGTTAGGCATTTTTCTTGGGTGTAGAGTGTGGACGGATGGATTCATGCCATGTCACATATGCTTCCTTGTAGGTTTTGAAAATTCATGACAACATACATTATGTCTTAAACTAATGGTTCTACCTAGCTTATTTTAGATTGAGTCCAAAGATTGAAGTGGCTAGGAATTGTGAGGAGGATCCCCAAGAAGGAAAGGATAGGATTGGAAAAGCTTCAAGCTTCAAGATTACATTTTATATTTATGTGAGAAATCACAATTGAATCCATATGAAAGCCAATACTGAAAGTGCGTTATATAGACTGGAGGGGGGGTGAATAGATGATTTTTATGAATTCGTCACCGAGGAATTTCCCTATGAGGACATTGCTAAGTCATGAACAACTTATAGCCGAATAAGTACTCAAGCGTAAGCGTAACATGAAAAAACTATGGTTATTATGATGAAATGAAACTAAAACTTAGATCGAGTAGTGTGATGAGGATAAGCAGGTGGAGAACAAGTGATGTGAAGAATTTGAGACGAGGAAATTCAACATGTCTTCAGTCAAATTCTTCAAATAATAACGATCAATTTCATTAACACGTAAATGAGGAAATAGAAGGGTTGAGGAAACAGAACCAGGTATTCGGTGAAGACAGTGATTCAATGACACAGTTCCAACTGCTGTGAAAGTCGTACGCCTGGTTTGGAGTGGCTTGGTATTTAAACCAAAGTACACACGGTCCTAGGACACTAAGTCCTTACCGTATTCTCCTTGAGATAAGGACATGCAGTCCTCGCCCAACACTACTCGTGGTAAGTCTTCACGGCAGGCTTCCAAAACCTCACAAACTCAGTCACCCAACAATCCACAATTTAGTGTTGGATGCTCTACACCAGTGACGCTTAACCATATGGAACATGCATAGTCTTAAAGATAACAAGAATCGGTTCCACACAGGAACAATCTCTTAAGTGATGCTCAATCACTTTGGGTTTTTGGGTTTTGGTATGGGTGTTTGGGTTTTTCCTCACTGATGATTTTCTCTCAAAGTCTTCAGAGTATGGGATCCTCTCAAATGACAAGTGTCAAATTCTCTCTCGGAGCAGCCAACTAGCTAGTGGTTATGGGGGGCAGCTATTTATAGCGTGGGAGCAATCCTGACATGATTTGACATAAACGCCCAAATGATATGACTGTTATGTGGATAATGCTTGGGGACAGCTCGCATGCGATGCAACAACGGTTAGAACTTTCAAGATGTGAAAGTCCTCATGTCTCTCATATTCCTCATTTGTAGGTAATTCGCACTGGTAAAATCCTAACTTCTCAGTTAGAGCAATTTCCTCAGAGACCAGAAGATCTTCATCTCTCTCACTGAAGAAATTTACTAAACTGTAAAAGATTTCCAAAGGCTTCACTCGAAGGATTGAGTATGTGTAGGTTATAAGATGAGCATCACTTGGACATTTTCCCTTAGTCTTACCTCGACCCCCTTTAATGTTACGGTGTTCCTATGACTCAAAAGAAAGGAAATGAAACTAAAAACAAAAGTCGTCATGCTTCAAAGTCCTCGCATTAACACCTTCAAGGACACACCAATTTCCCCACTTTCAAAATCTTCAGAAAAGTATCGAAGTCTTCAGTTGAAGACATTCAGTTTTAGGGGTCGATATTCTTCAAATAACTCAAACTCCTCAGCGACTTACAAAACCTTTGTACACTCACAAACACATTAGTCTCTTAACCTATAAGTCTTCAATACACCAAAATCACTAAGGGGCACTAGATGCACTTACACTATCCCCCTTTTTGGTGATTGATGACAAATAGGTTATGTTTTCAACATGGATAAATATATGAAGTGCAAATACAGAGTTTGAGGAATTTGATTGCAAGATATAGAGAAAGTCCCCTTGAAAATGTGCATATTTGAAGAATATGCTTCAAAATGTAAATGCACATTGTAGATCTATACCATGGAGATCTCCCCCTATATCTTGTAATCCATGCATGCATTTAACATATATCAGGAGGAAATTGAAATGCGTGATGGAAAGTGGTGTCTGATGAATTTGAGCATGCGTGCATTAACCAACATGAGGAATAAGCATGTGAAAAAAACGGTTCAAAAGTGTCAAACCACCACGGGACTTAAGTTTACAACTCATACAACCAAACACTTCAGTGGAACGAGAGCTGCAACTTTAACAAAAATATAGCCCATAAGGTAGACCCGCTTAAAGACTAACTCAGATTTCTCCCCCTTTGTCATCAAGTGACGAAAAGGGACGACGCCCTGAAGAATTTCATCTTGTTGGTGGAGGATGAGCGCAAGCATTGTCGGGGTCGTTTTTCATGGAAGGACAGGCAGCAGTGTTGTCAAGATGCTCAACTTTATCAGTTGAAGATGATGAAGAAGATGAGCTAGTCACCAGTAGAGGAACTTTAACCTTTGTTAATTTCTTCTTGGGCGGCCACGACCAGTCAAAGTCCTGCTAAAATTCCATCTCCTTGAGTTCTTCAAGAGTCTTGAGGTGAGCCAGAGTGGCACATGCACGATCGAAGATTTCATGAAGATAGTAGTGATTCTTCCGCACAATAGTATGTGTCATAGTCAGATCACGCACAATTGCACCAAACTGACGCTTACTCACTTGTGGTTGTGATTGACCTTGTGATGAAGACTTAGTAGAAGTTCATGGCCAGTCATCACGCGCGGGGCAGTCTCACGAGGAATTTGAGGTGAGGCTTTTGCATCAAAGTCTTGTGAAGCAGTGTCATAATTTGTGGATTAGGATGTTGCTTTGCGAAATTGTCCATCAAGGGGACAAGATCCTTCATCAATAATAGTTTTGCCCTTGCCTTCAATATGCTCCTAGGTTTTCTTGGGGACTTCAAATGGGGGTAGGTAACTGAAATGATTCTGAAAATTAGCTTTGTAAGGAATTGAGGATCGGGTCGTGATGTATTTCACAATCCACTGCGCATAGGGCTTCACTTCAAAAGATGACATAGCAATATTAGCCGAAGTCCTGATACGTACATTTTGCATCATGCTTTCATTTTGATATTTATCGCTTTATGGGCTGTTATATTACTTTGTGGTACCATATTTATGCCTTTTCTCTCTTATTTTGCAAGGTTTATTTGAAGAGGGAGAATTCAGGCAGCTGAAATTCTAGACTGGAAAAGGAGCAAATCTGAGTCCTCTATTCTGCACAACTCCAAATGCCCTGAAAATTTACGTGGAATTTTTTGGGAATATATAAAAAATACTGGGCGAAAGAAGTACCAGAGGGGAGCTACCACGGCCCCACAATCCTGGTAGCCGCCACCCCCTGGTGGCGGCTACACGGCTTGTGGGCTCCCTGACGGCCCACTGGTCCCCCTCTTTTGCTATATGAAGGGTTTCATTCCAGAAAAAAAATCAATAGGGAGCTTTTTCGTGGTTTCGCCGCCGCCACGAGGCGGAACTTGAGCAGGTCCAATCTGGAGCTCCGGCAGGACGATCCTGCTGGGGAAACTTCCCTCCCAGAGGGGAAATCGTCGCCATCGTCATCACCAACACTGCTCTCGTCGGAGGGGAGGCATCTTCATCAACATCTTCATCAGCACCGTCTCCTCTCCAATCCCTAGTTCATCTCTTGTAACCAATCTCCGTCTCGCGACTCCGATTGGTACTTGTAAGGTTGCTAGTAGTGTTCATTACTCTTTGTAGTTGATGCTAGTTGGATTACTTGGTGGAAGAGTTTATGTTCAGATCCTTGATGCTATTCATTACACCTTTTATCATGATTATGATTATGCTTTGTGAGTAGTTACTTTTGTTCCTGAGGACATGGGATAAGTCATGCTAATAATAGTCATGTGAATTTGGTATTTGTTCGGTATTTTGATATGATGTATGTTGTCTTTTCCTCTAGTGGTGTTATGTGAACATCGACTACATAAAACTTCACCATACTTGGGCCTAGAGGAAGGCATTGGGGAGTAGTAAGTAGATGATGGGTTGCTGGAGTGACAGAAGCTTAAACCCTAGTCTATGCGTTGCTTCGTAAGGGGCTGATTTGGATCCACTAGTTTAATGCTATGGTTAGACATTGTCTTAATTCTTCTTTCGTAGTTGCGGATGCTTGCGAGATGGGTTAATCATAAGTGGGATGATTGTCCAAGTAAGGGAAGTACCCAAGGGCCGGTCCACCCACATATCAAACTATCAAAGTAATGAACGTGAATCACATGAACATGATGAAACTAGCATGACAGAAATTCCCGTGTGTCCTCAAGAGCGTTTTTCCTCCTATAAGACTTTGTTCAGGCTTGTCCCTTGCTACAAAAGGGATTGGGACACTTGCTGCACCATTGCTACTATTTGTTACTTGTTACTTTTCACTTGCTACGTTCCACCTGCTACATCATCACTTGTTACCACTACTTTCAGTGCTTGCAGTTATTACCTTGCTGAAAACCGTTTATGAGAGCCCTCCGCTCCTCGTTGGGTTCGACACTCTTACTTATCAAAAGGACTATGATTGATCCCCTATACTTGTGGGTCATCAAGTCCTCATGAAGAAATTGTGAAGATTTATGGGAATCCCGTGAATGACGTTGAATACAAATTCTTCATGATTCCTGCCACGTCTTCTTCTTCAGAGTTGTGACCCTTTATGGGACTGAGGGTTTTGGTCAAGATGCGGTACACTGTCCTTGGCACATACAATAGGTCCTTGATGAGAAATGTGGTTCTTGGTGGCTTGCGAGGAGCCAAAGGCTCCATCAACACCTGCATCAGGTGATTGGGCAGCTCACGTTCATCATAGATGCATCGGGCTCCTTCTGAGGGGATTCTAACTGAGACAACACGAAGAAATTTCATTGTAGGAGCAGCGTAATGTGTTTCTTCGGTCATCCAGCCAAGAACCCAAGTATTTATGTCTTGTGCTTCACCAGAAATATGCAAAGTGGCATGGAACTGAAGAATTATCTCTTCATTCCAATCGCATATATCCATGCAGGAGGTCAATAGGCCAGTATCACGGAGAACACTAAGGACTGGCATGAAACAAGGAATGAATTCCATGCGTGCATGAGGAATTTGGCGGTGCTGGGAAAGCTTGTTCTTCCCAAAGAGCACAACGCTATAGAAGTTCATTTGCGTGGCAGTCTAGAACCTCTTGCGCCTTATGCTCGGAGAGTCATATGGATTTGCACCGATGAAGAAATGATGTTCATAAAAAAATTCTCCTTGAGGTAATTGGGTCTATTTGTTCCTCTGAATGGATGAAGTGTCTTGGATTGAAGATTTGCCTTATCTCTTCCCATAAGTCCTCGGAGCTCTTCTTAAGTCCGAGGAGCTTGAGGCACAACAACTATTGAAAGAGGATTTTGCACATGAGGCACATCAGTAGTAACCTCAATTTGAGGAGCAGTTTCTTCAGCCGTAGTTTCTTCACTATGAGGAATATGCTTTGCAGATTCATCAACGACAGGTGCAGCAATATCCTCAGTGGCGGTTTGATCTACAGTTTCTTCAACTGATGCAACGTGTTCTTCCTCCAGAATTGATTTCATCGGAGTGTGTTGGTCATCAGACCTTGTATGAATTTCCTCAGTAACAGCAGGGGACTGAGGATTTTGAGGAAGTGGAGTGGCCAACTTTGAATTGGGATGAGCTGCTTCCCAATATTCATCATTGATGATTCGTGTGTGGCAGCCAATATCCACATCTTCTTCCATTTATTCAATTCTCACCTCTTCAGCAGACGACTGAGGCGGGGGTGATGATGCTTGATGGATTGCAGTATTTGGTTCCACTTCAATTTCTTCATCGATCGGCTCTATGGAAGAAGCACATCGATTATCTTCAATTTCTTCATCCACTTCGGGGATGGCATGTTCTTCACCAAATGGCACCATCTCATAAGAGGGTACCATACTGATAGGAGTGGCATTAATTGGTGCACTTGAGGAACTTGTTAAAGTCCTCAAGCGTTTGGCTTCTAAGGAATATGTGCTTGGTGACGCTTTCCGCTTATTATTGGCTTCCTTTTCAGCAACCTTGATTTTCTTCATGTCTGATGCAGAAGGAAGTGTCAGGTTCTTTACTCTTGAAGATTTTGTGGTTGGAGCAGGTTCTTCACGCACGACTGATGCAGTCGTCTTGACTAGAGCATTTTCTTCAGACGTAGGAGTTTCTTTAGCTGGCCTGGCATGTTCTTCACGTGCAATATCTTCACGCGCTTGAATTTCTCCAGGCCTCACAATTTCTTCACCAGGCTATGCGGAGGAGCTAGACAGAGGAATTTGTGGTTGCGTTGGAGCTGCAATCCTGGCATTATGATCCGTGGTGGCCTTGGTCGCCACATTGACGAATCTGACCTTTGCACCTTTCTAGTCCTCATGATACCAACTGTATTCTTCACTAAGGCTTTTGATCTCAGTCTGAGTAGAAACAAGTTGTTCAGGGGTAAGAGTGAGGAGGTTGTTCTTCAGAAACCTTCCCTTCTCAGTTTGTTCCTTTCTAGCCCTCTTGGCCTTCTCAACTTTCCATTTCTGTTGAGCGATAAACGCTGCTAACACATGGATTGGCCCACGTGGAAGCTGCAAATCATCAATCGGAGTCTAAGGATTTTGATACCAGAGGTCGATGATGTCTAACACCACCCTAGGATCCATCATGAGGGTAATATTAGTGCCTTTGGCCTGAGCAACCCCCTTTTCTTTGTTTCTGATTATCTGAGCTAATTCTTCATCATCAGCCTCATCTTCCTCAGATCTAGAGGGAGACCACCTTGTTAGGGCTTGGTCTTTTTCCTCGCCCAACAGTCATCTTTTTCTTCATGGTTGTACTTGAAGAAGTGTGTTTAGAGCCAGATGCAGAGGGTCCTGAGGGAATTGCAGTTCCCATTGTTCCCTGACTTGTTTCCAGTTGCACTCGTATTGAGAACTTTGCGGCAGTCACTGAGGAAGTTGCAGCCATAGTTGGAGGTGGATGAGGATTTTGCTGTGAGGATTGTGAAGTTGAAGATTTTGTCTTCACAACCAATTTCTTCACCAGAGCTCACTTTGAATCTCTTGTGCTTCTAAAGATAGTCTCCTCAACACAAAATCACTCACTCATAGAATAGGCATGGGTAGGAGAGATTGATTTGGTGGAAAGCAACTTAGGGAGGCTAGAGATCAAGTTTCAAATGATTGGAATGAAATATCTTAGTCTCAACACATGAGTAGGTGGCTCTCTCTTAGAAAAATGGATCTGACAATGAAGTGTGTGTTGTGAGTGCTTCTCCCATGAATGAGAGGTGGGTGAAGGGGTATATATAGGCAGTACACAAAATCCAACCGTTACACCTAAAGTGGCAAACTCGATGACACCAAAGTCGTAAAATCGGTGGTACCGACTTGTACTAAAGGCAACAACTTTTGAATCTTGATGGAACCGATATACGAAACTCGGTGGCACCGAAAACGTGGCTAATGATCAGATGACCAAACTCGGTGACACCGTCAAACTCAGAAATTCCGATTTTGTGTACCGAGGCAACATGATGTTGGTCACCCAAACTCGGTAGCACCGACATGGTTTCGGTTGCACCGATTTGGTGATAATGTCTAGGGTTCTGTCTAAGATCAAATTTGGTGAGGCTAAAATGGGAAAGTTGGTGGCACCGATTTTGAGTGTGTGGTTTAGGACAGAATGGTTATGTGGAAAAATGACTAAGTATTTAGGTGGCTAACTTAGAGCACTTGAGAAACCAGTTCATTTTAATACCTCACCCCCTTTTAATAGTATTGGCTTTCCTATGGACTCAAATGTATTTTCTCATAAATATAAAATGAAGAGTCTTCTAGCTTGAAGCTTGGGCCAATCCTATTCCTTCCTTGCATCAAGGGGCATCTCCACATAAGCCTTTAGCCAAAGCATCTTTTGAACTTTTCTGAAATATACTTGGATAAACATATTAGTCCAACGATCGATGCATATGTTGTGATCAATTATCAAAACCACCCTAGGGAGCAATTGTGCTTTCAAACACGTTTTTCAATTGACCAAATGATATTTCTTTTTGTCTTCATTTTCCTGCCACACAAGCCTTGCCCTGAAGAAATTTTCTTTAGTTCCTACCCCTACAAGTAAACGGTAGTAAGACATCATAAACATAGGTATGTTGGTCAAGCAAGACTGTTTAAGAGTGACCCTGCCAACCATATTTAGCAGCCTCTCTTGCAAACAAGCACATATTTTTCTATTTTTCAGTAACTACCTTACAAAACTTATTACTCAACCTAACATCTCACACATGTAAGCCTAGTTATTTCATAGGTGTTTTACCTACTTCACATGTAAAAAATTCCTCGTACATGTGAGCTTTTGTGATTGCCTATCCAAAAATAAACATTTCACTTTTGTGGAAGTTAATAGTCAAACCTAACATTTTTTCAAAAGCACCAAGAATAAATTTAAATTCCTTGCAATTTCTTCATCATCTTGTATGAGAAAAATAGTGTCATATGCATACTGCAGCATGTTAACTTCATTATTCTCAAATTCTGATAATACCCCTTTAACAAATCCATTCTCTTTGGCATTTTCCATAATAATTGCTAAAGCATCAGCAACTAGATCAAAGAGTAATTGAGATACAGAGCATCCCCCGTGTCTTAGACCTTTATACGCTTTGAAATAGGGCCCAATTGTATCATTTACCTTAACCCCTACATGCCCCTAATCATGGTGTGCATCACCCAATTACACCACTTGTGAGGGAAGTTCTTTATTTTTAGCATTTTATAAACAACATGCCATTTTATCTTATCTCAGGCTTTCTCAAAGTCTACTTTGAATAGGAGAGCATTTTGTTTCTTGTGATGAAAGGTATTGAGGGCCTCATAAAGCACCACCACTCCCTCCATTGTATGTCTACCTTTTATAAAAGCAGTATTTGTAGGGGAAATGATGGGTCTTATCACCGCAGTCAACCTATTCATCAACAGTTTGGTGATAATTTTGAAACTCACATTCAGTAGGCATATGTGTATGAACTTCTTAATTTGTTTAGCATCTTGGACTTTTAGAATGAGAGTAATATTCCCATAGTTAAATGTAGAGATATCTAAATGTCCTGACTCAAATTCGTCTAGCAATTTCCTAAGATCCCACTTGACCAGATCCCAAAAGTGCTCATAGAAGTAAGCGGGGAGGCCATCAAGGCCAAAGCTCTTCTTTTTTCCATATTAAAGACCACACCATGTATTTCTTCCATTGTAAAAGGCAGTTTTAACCTCATGGCTTCCTCGTGAGATATTCCGAGAGCATTTTGGATGTTAAGATTAACATGAGAAGGATCAACATGCGCAAATAAAATTTTATAGTATTCTGCAATGTATTTAGTCAGATTTTCTTCTCCCCTCAATTACACCTTCTTCTTGATTGAGAGAGAAAATAATATGTTTCCTCTTCCTCCCATTTGCCTTAGCATGATAATACCTAGTATTATTTTCTCCATCTTTTATCTCTTTTTCTTTATATCTTGTAAGCCATTTCATCTCTTCGTGCTTCAACAATCTATTTATTTGTTCCCTAAGGGCTTTCTGTTCATTTTTGTAATGTATGTTCAGTCCAAACAACTCAGCTTTTTTATCAATATTATCTAATTTAGAGATGATCTCTTTCTTCAGTTTTCTATACCAAGCACTAGAATTTAAAATCCACCCTCTAATTTTCTGTCTTAGCATCCTCATCCTCTGCTGTCACTGCTTAATGGCACTCCCATTAATTTGTGTTGTTCAAATTTTATTCACAAATTCACAAAATCATTCTTTCATCATCTAACAGTTCTCAGATCTGAATATAGGGTTGTGGTCAACTTTATCCCCGGTGGTTAACACAAAGGGGGTGTGATCACACAACTCCCTCTGTAAAGCTTGCACTATTGCGAGAGGATAATTTTTCTCCCAATTTGAGCAAATTAAATTCTATCAAACTTTTCATATGTGGGATTATTTTGATTATTTGACGAGGTGAACTTCCTTCCATTAAGTAGAAGTTCCCTAGTCCAACATGATCAATTCTGGCATTAAAAATAAAATTCCAATGGACAGTAGCATTAGGCTTGTTTTTATGAAAGCTCTTCCTAATAGTGTTAAAATCGCCCCCTACCACACATGGGAGAGCGTCATTGTCTTGGTAAACTCTCGTCAGCTCTGCTAAATAAGCAACTTTACCATCTGTGTGTGCATCACCATAAACTGTGATTATTCATTCAAACTTACCCTTTTTGTCATATAAAAGAATCCTAATATAGTAGATTCTAATCTCATCATTAATAATATTAGAACTAACATTTTTAATGCCTACTACTCCCTCCATTTTTATATACAAAGCCATAATCCCACATTACAAGTACCAAGGCAAACGTTAATGCCTTCTAAGTCAATGTTATAAGACATCTTGTTTCCTTGTTTACCGTATAAATTAATGTGTATTTTTCTCTCTAATGCATATCAAGCCAATGATCTCACTTCTGTATGCATGCAAGAGATAATTAATGTCCTTCTTTACTAGTACCCCCTTCATTTCTTTTTAATCCGCATATAAGATTTGGTCAAAGTCAAACTTCGTAAACTTTGACTAAATGTATTGAACAAAATATCAACATTTATAATATGAAATCAATATTAGTAGATGCATCATGATATTAATTTTCATAGCTAGGTTTCGTATTATAGATGTTGATATCTTTTGATATATATTTGATCAAACTTTGTATCACTTGACTTTGACCAAATCTTATATGCAGACTAAAAAGAAACGGAGGAAGCACTACGAGGCAAATACCATTAATATTGCATCAATTAGTGTTAGTGGCTTTGTATATATGCAAATTGTAATTTTAATAGTGACCTTGTATATAAAAATAGAAGGAGTAGTATCCTTCCCGATCTGCCTCGAGGCAAATACCATTAATTCATTTCTAGGGAAGTCGGGTTTTATAGATTCGAGAATCCCAACAAAATCCATTTTCCTGCTACAGATGTTGTCTTTGATAAAGAAAAACTTGAAATTAGACCCGATCCCCCTCGCATGCCAAAACATCCCTATCATTTTTTCTCTTTATTTTTCCTTTGCGTTTGGAACCACCAATCTGAACACCAGTGTCCTTTCCCACACGTGATACCTGGAGAGCCAGTGTCTTTTTTTCTTGCCACTAAAAAAGATACATTTGAAATGAGCAAAACAATCCATCTCTAATTCGGCATGAGAATGATCTTCATCAGAGCATAGCCGTGTTCTTGTTTCCAGTCTTCTGTCTTACTCATCTTCTCATATATGTATACTGTTGCTGTTTAAGTTAATAATCACCAAGTCGGATCGATGCTGGCCGCAAAGAAGAGATCCATCGCCGTCGTGGAAGAAAGGTCACCGTCGGCCCTGCGCGGCGTATGCAGGCACGTCCGTCCGGTAGGTAGCTCCAGCATTTCTCGCCGACCAACATAACACCTGTGGAATCTTTTTGGCGCGGCCCGATTGGGGCACGAGGCTTGATGCCTCATTCCCCCACCCTCGCCGTGTCGGTCCGCCGATAGAAAAACATTTGATGCCTCACATGATGTTGTTTTCTTCCTGTTGTTGTTGGGGGGGCTTAGCTGCCTTGCCAGCCACGTACGCTCGTCACGGCCGCGAGAAAATGACGAGACCACAATCATCAACCATACAAAAAACACAGCGTCGCCACGCTGTTGGCCAAAAAACTAGAATCAATTGTGTACAGCTTTGATCTTCATTCCGAGAAAGAACAAGAAGAAGAAGAAAAGGTTTGATCTGATTAACATGATGTATGTATGTGTCGTCGTTGTCACGGCCGGCGCCGGCGCCGGCGTGTGTGGTGTCAGTGTGTGTGTGTGTGTGTGTGTGTGTGTCAGCGGAGGAGGTGGAGCGCCTTGCGGAGCACGGGCCGGAAGCGGGCCATGTCGAGGCGGACGTCCTGCTTGCCGAGGTAGATGTCCTTTACGAGCGACCAGCTCTGCTTGTGGATGGGGCCGGGGTCGAGGAACACCGGGTGGCCGCGGGGATAGAGCTCCGACAGCGTGCTCTCCTCCGCCGTGATGTTGTACTGGATGTAGCGCATGTTCATGTCCCGCGGCGGCACGCCGTACTCGTCCATGGCCAGGCCCTCCATCCGCCCCAGCGGCACCACCTGCACCACCACCGCGTTCATCGGCAGGAACACCAGGTTCGTCAGCCCGGACCCGTGCACGGCCACCATCACGTCGAACGCGTTCACCGTCGCCGACGCGTCCGCCATCCGCGCCTGCCCGCCGTCGCCCACCACGGCCGCCTCGCCGCCTTGCTTCTTGGCCGGCGACATCAGGTCCGACGCCGTCACCTCGAACCCGACCTCCTCCGCCGCGGCCACGATCTCCTCCAGGTTCATGAACCGCCGCCGCGACCGCCGCGTGATGATCAGCAGCCGCGGCCTCCGCCCGCCGCCCGCCACCTCGTCGTCCGTCCGGATCGCGTGCTCCCGGGGCAGCGCGTACCGCCACATGAGGAAGCGCTTGAAGTCCACCATGGACACGTTGTTGGGCGCCCGCCGCGGGTCGATGCTCAGGTCCTTGTGGCTGCGCAGCCCAACGAATGCCCGCCGGTAGCAGTGCACGCGCGCGTCGCCGTCGAGGTCCAGCGCCTCGTGCCTCGTCAGCCCGCCCACGATCTCGCCGTACTTGCCGAACCACCACGCCTGCTTCTGCTTCACCAGCAGCTGCACCTCGCCGCCCAGGTGGCGCGTGGTGATGAAGAGCGGGATGATGTTGTCGTTGAAGTCGTGGTAGTAGTTGCCGCAGTAGCCGCCGTTGGAGTACACCACGGCCGGCACGTCGTGCATCACCTCGCACGCCGGGGCCTCGTCGGCGTCCGCAAGCCGCACCGTCACCGCCGTGATGCCGTTCATGATGCGCGCCTCCCCCTTGCGCGTGTACGGCTGCATCTTCCAGCTCGTGGCGTTGGCGGCGATCCACGTCGCGTTGTCGCCCACGACGTCCCCCGCGGTGGTGCCGCGGCGAGGGGTCATGACGAACACCTCCGACGTGCTCCCGCGGATGCGGATGGCGCCGGTCATCTCGCAGTAGTCGGATCTCGTGTCGTTGAAGTCGCAGCTCACCTGTGGCTCCGGGATGAACTCCTCCTCTGCATTGCACAAACGTGAAAAATGCCACATTGCAACGAATTTTAATCAAGAGATTCTTTCCCCGGACGAAGCAAGCAACCAATCAACCA
This sequence comes from Hordeum vulgare subsp. vulgare, assembly GCF_904849725.1. Taxonomy (NCBI): domain Eukaryota; kingdom Viridiplantae; phylum Streptophyta; class Magnoliopsida; order Poales; family Poaceae; genus Hordeum; species Hordeum vulgare. The sequence goes on along the minus strand of NC_058524.1, from coordinate 561,731,188 downwards.
CATAGACACATTGTAGCAGAGGATTATTGACAGGATGCTGATGATGCCTACCTGCGAGATTGAAGAAGGCCCTCCTGCTGCTATCCATCAAGAGCGACGGAAAAGGCTTGCCTGCAGATTGAAACAAATCTCCATTTCAGCCACAAGAACCGACGAACAAGCATTCAACCGATGAGTTGATGAATCAAACAGCAACAGAAGAAGCATTTCTCTGACAAAACAAAACAATGCAATGCAAATATGCAATGCAATGCATGGAAGAAGAAGACATACCGATCACCAAGAACTGGACCGCCCCGATGAGCAGCAGCAGGGGGAGGCTGCATGAGGCTCCCCTGCTCTTCTTGAAGCTCTTGCTCCTCAGAGGGAGAGGCGCCTTCATCTCCGCACCAGCGCTACAACCTCACGAAGCAGGGAGAGGGCCGCGGAGCTGCTACAAGTATCCGCAATCGCAACGCATTCCTCAAGTAGAAGGATTAATGGTGATTAGTTAAGTCGGGGGGAGGGAGGGAAGGAATTAAGAAATGGATCCGATCGATAATGGACAAATAGATAGGCGCGGCCACGGCCACGGGCACAGCGCGGCAGTAGTGGCCGGGGAGAAGGATACAACTTAGTACCACTAACTAGACGATGATTTGGAAAGCGATCGCCATTAGTTTATTCGAGCGAGCTCCGGTGGTCGGTAGAAGGATTACAACTACAACTATTCGGCTGGGCTCGCTGGCACTTCATGGAAACCACGTTTCCTCGCGCCTCGCTTTCCCTTTTCCTTTGGGTTCACGAGAACGAACGCCGCTTGCTTGCTTGCTCCGCGCGCCTTTGGACTTTCTGAAGCTTATTATTCCGGGTTCTTTCACGAGCACGAGCATCTCGGCCAGAGCTTCTGATCTTCTACGTCGCTGTTGCGATCGCGATCGCGGCGAGCCCGGATCGAGCTGCAAATCCGATACATTTATGTTGGTAGGTCAATGGATGCCAGGCGACATTTTAATGGCGTTCGACCACTTGAAAGCCGGGCTAAGAGGGTGTGCTAGATACTGCAAAAACTGCAAAGTTCCCGTGAGTTTACGAATCGGGTCCAGTTTGCTGCGCAGAGCAGACTACGCATCTGCAGTCCGTCCCGCAAACATTTTTCGTGAATCCGTAAATGTAAGCAGGGTAGGCATAAAAGATGTTTGGGCTCCCATTTGCGGGGCCAAACCCTCATCTCCGTCGTCGAATTCGTCACCGTCGTTCCCCTCCCTTCCCTAGCTCCAGCCGTTAGATTCGCTCGTCATGGACGTCCTTCCGCCGCATCTGCAGCAGGAGCGGCGCAGGTGCGTCGCCGCCGACGCCGCGCGGAAACGGTCGTCGCATAAGTGGACGGGGAGGGGCTCCCCGCGCCGGCGCCACTGCTGCGGCGGGAGATCGAGGAGTTCGACAACGGTCACGGTCTTGTGCTAGCCCCCGCGCCCTCCCGTCGCACCCGCGCCTCTTGATTCGCCACCACCGGAGTTCGAGGAGAGCTCCTCCGGCACCTCGACCCTCTCCACCACGGCGTCGTCGCCGTACAGTCCGGCTCGCGAGGTCGCCGTCGACAAGGACGGCTTCGAGATCTACGATCCGGCCGCCTTCGAGGGCTCGGTGACCCGCGAGGACTTCGTCCTCGAGGAGGTCCTCTCCACGGTGACCGGCGCGGTCGCGACGCGCTCCGCGGAGGACGTCGAACACGCTGCCAAGCGCCGCCGTCGTGAGGTCGACATCGATCAGCTCTTGCTCGAGCAGGGCCTCGAGAAGGACCACCTCCACCGCGAGCAGGAGGCTGGCAAGGCGCGCAAGAAGGGGAAATCCGTTGTCATCTACGTCGACTCCGACTCCGACGAGGAGTGAATGCACTCCGACGACGGCGCGGCCGCACCCTGCGAGCTCCGGTGAGCTAATTTTGATTTGTTTAGGGTTAGGGCTCCGTCTTCTAGTGCATTTTGCCCATCTGTGGAAACGTTTAACCCCCTCGGTGATGTAAACCTTAACGAACAACGGTTGAACTAGTATTGAATGAACTAATCTCCAGCATAGTTTGAATGTTTAAATTTACAGTTTCGTTTGCCGTGTCTGTTCTGCGCAACACGTTTTTGAAACTGCAATCCAGTTTACACTTTTGCGGTTTCAAAAACTACGGGGTATGCTGAAGATGCTCTAACTCAGAGGCCAGATCGGTTTATTACATGCCTTGCAGCTGCAACGAAGGGAGCGTGGCAGCGGTAGTACGTGCGTACGTGCGTGCTGCCGCTGCTGGTGCCGGTCAGATCTACGGGTTTGGCATTTCGTGCCGCTCCAGCAAACGGAATTGTTTGGGCCACATCACATGGGAGGAATCGCAGCGCGAACGAACGCAACAGCAGAATGGCTTGGCAGGGGAGATTGTCCAGTCCAGGTTGCACTTACTACTTTATTATTACTACTCTTTTTCTTTTCTGCTTCTGAAGGCTGGAACTACGCACTTTTCTTGTAATTAAAAATGATAACGAAAGTTGGGTACTGGTGGACGGACTGCTCGTCCTGAATCACGGGTAATCTAACCACGAACCATCGTGCCCGCTGCAGCTCTGTGATCGATTCTGCGTCATCGTTCGTCGGCATTATTTTCATTTCCCCGAGAAAGATCATCTTGGGCAAGATAATGACCGAGAGCTTTGCGTCTCTGGCTCCATATACAATGACTCGATGCCTCATCTTTTCGCTGTCCCGGCATCGCAAAAAAAAATCAACGGAAAACGACGTTAAATTAACCTGAAAAAACTGCAAGCTGGGGCAAGAAGACATGGGGCGTCGGTGCCCCAAAAGAAGAAGAAAAACATGGAGGACCAAGCCGGGAGGCAGATTTTTTTAAATTGTGATGATAGACATGCCTGTCATAAAATTTGTGTCACATGGTTGACCAACCTTCGGAATATTATGAGTGGGTACCCTTTTGACCAGCATCTTGTGTGTGTGTGTGTGTGTGTGTGTGTGTCAGTTTGATACATCGTGCATGATTCCATGGCCATTTCTCCCATTAGCCTGCCAGCTGCGAATCACTCTGACCTTGCTGCAACTTGCGTCGCGTGCGTGCATTCCCGCCGCCGAATACGGCGATGAGTACGTATGTGGTACGCGGAGAAGGCTACAAGAGAGCACTGCTGGCCACGTCGGTCTCAAGTGGACGTGTGATGGCGTTATGTACGCTGGGAGCATTCCTCCCTGGTCCCGGATCCCAGAAACGAACGTGTAAATCCATTGCCCGCTGGTAGTATAATGCAGACGTGTGGGAGCTGGGAATGTGTAGCCACACGTATTATTGGACGACCATCTGTATGATGTAGCGTAGGAAGCTGCTGGGATATCTTCCGGCCACCGACCGCCGGCACGGCACCGGCCGATGGACGGACGGGAGCGAAGCTGTGATCGGATATTGGGAGGAGATGCGGTTGTTGTTTTATGAGTGCTGCTGTGTGTGCCTGTACGCACGGCATTTTGGTTGGCAAGTTTGTTTGTACGGGCGTACGACTCTTCATCCTCACGCCGAAGGAAGTCACCGGCGAAGGGCACACGCACCACACGGCGCCGGTACTGATCCTCACAAGAGTTGAGAAGATTGTTTCCTCCTCTCTGTTAATTCAGCTGCATGTTACAGAATACCCGAGAGAGTAGGCACGCAGGTCATCAGGGCGAAGTGATCCTGAAATATAGGATTGGTACAACAGTGGTGACAACCTATACAATGTACATATGTTAACACCCTCCTCAGCCGGAACCTCGTTGGGAAGGATGTTGAGGCTTGACAGAAATTCTGTGAAGACCTGCGAAGGCAATCCTTTGATGCATACATCCCCATATTGGGAGCTAGATGGAACATGAAGAACCCGCACTTCACCGAGTAACACACGACCACGAACGGAACGCAAATCAATGCCAATATGTTTGGTGCATTGATGTTGAACCGGATTGGTCGCCAGATAGGATGCACTTATGTTATCACAATACACCACCGTGGCATGTTTGGGAGGGACATGTAGCTCGTGGATGAGTTGCCGCAACCAACACGACTCGGCTACACAATATGCAACACCACGATATTCGGCCTTTGCACTGGATCGTGAAACGGTGGGCTGCCTCTTGGGTGACCATGAAACAAGATTGGATCCAAGAAACAGACAAAAGCCTGAGGTGGACTTGCGAGTAAGCCTGAGGTGGACTTGCGAGTGTCCGGACATCCAACCCAATCCGCATCAGTGTATGCTATAAGATCCTTAGAAGGTGATCGAAAAATCTGTAGACCAAAATGAGAGGTGTCTTGCAAGTACCGGAGGATGCTTTTCACAAGTTGCATATGATATGAATATGACGGAGTGCATGCATGAACAAGCAATCTTGTTGAACCGCGTAGGTAATTTCTGGATGGGTGAGTTAGAGGTATTGTAGGGCACCGGTCAAGCTATGGTAATGAGTAGGATTGGAGAGAAGGTGGCCGGCATGAGAGGACAATTTGGAGGTGGTGTCAACGGGCGTAGGGACCGGCTTACAATTGAGCATTTTGGCGTGCTCAAGGAGCTCCAGGGTGTACTGTTGTTAGCACAGAAAGAGGCCGGATGGATTGGGTGTGGCATTGATGCCCAAAAAACGATGTAAAACACCAAGATCAGACATAGCAAATTCCTTCTTGAGAGCGTGGATGATGTGGGTAAGTGTTTGTGAATAACTTCCGGTGAGAATGATGACATCCACGTAGACCAATAAATATGCAAGAGAGGTACGACGATGCAATATGAAGAGGGAAGTGTCACTTTTAGAAGCACGGAACCCAAGTGACGACAAGAAGGCTTGAAAGCGAAAAACCATGTCCGAGGTGCTTATTTAAAGCTATAGAGGGACTTACGTAGAAGACATACGTGATCCGGCTAGGTGGAGTCCACAAACCCAAATTGTTGGGAGGAGTACATGGTCTCATTGAGTTCACCATGGAGAAAATCATTCTTGACATCAAGTTGGTGAATTGGCCATGAGTGGGAGGTGGCAAGGCTAAACACAACACGAATAGTTGCCGGTTTGACCACCAGACTGAATGCCTCATAATAATGCACACCCTCTTGTTGTGTAAAGCCACACACAACCCATCATGCTTTGTATTGTGCCAAGGACCCATCTGTGTTGAATTTGTGACGAAAAATCCATTTCCCTATTGAGGGAGTCCGGACTATGGGGTCCTCGGATCGCCTATCTACTCTCATGGGCCAAATTCCAGGGCCTTTTCGCTCATCATTAGAAGTATCGGAATCAAGATGGACTCTTCTCAAGGCTTGGCGTGCAATCCAAGGCGACATAGTAATCGGCATATTCCTTCCCTATTGTAACCAACTTTGTGTAACCCTAGCATCCCTCGTATCTATATAAACCAGAGGGCCATAGTTTGTAGGACACATTAAGCTCATCACGATTAGGGTTTTAGACCACAACGTCCGATCTCAAGATAGATCAACTCTGTACTCTGTATTGCTCCATCAATACCAACAAGAGCAGGACGTCGGGTTTTACCTCCATCAAGAGGACTCGAACCTGGGTAAAACATCGTCTCCTTCGTCTCTTGTTACCCATCGATCCAAGAACCACATTTCGGACCCCTTACTAAAGATCAGTCGGTTTTGACATCAACATTGGTGCTTTCATTGAGAGATTCGCTGTAGGATCGCAAGAAGGATCGATCGCTCGCCTCATCAAGGATGACGACATCCGCACCGGGGACGACTTCGTCCCTGGGCAGATCTTCGCGTTCGGCAGCGTGGTGCTGCATTCCGATCCTACCGGTCGCTTAGACCGGGTCGGAAGCCCCGCCCCGATCAAGAGATGAGGTTCGGGAACTTAGAGTTCGCCACTGATCCCCGGGGAGACCTTATTGTGACAATGATGACCCACAAGTATAGGGGATCAATTGTAGTCCTTTCGATAAGTAAGAGTGTCGAACCCAACGAGGAGCAGAAGGCTCTGATAAATGGATTTCAGCAAGGTAATAACTGCAAGCACTGAAAGTAGCGGTAACAAGTGATTGTGTAGCGAGGTGAAACGTAGCGAGCAAAAGGTAACAAGTTACAAGTAGTAGCAACGGTGCAGCAAGTGGCCCAATCCCTTTTGTAGCAAGGGACAAGCCTGAACAAAGTCTTATAGGAGGAAAAACGCTCCCCAGGACACACGGGAATTTCTGTCATGCTAGTTTCATCATGTTCATATGATTCACGTTCGTTACTTTGATAGTTTGATATGTGGGTGGACCGACGCTTGGGTACTGCCCTTAGTTGGACAAGCATCCCACTTATGATTAACCTTTCCCGCAAGCATCCGCAACTACAAAATAAGAATTAAGAAAAAGTCTAACCATAGCATTAAACTAGTGGATCCAAATCACCCCCTCACGAAGCAACACATAGACTGGGGTTTAAGCTTTTGTCACTCCAGCAACCCATCATCTACTTACTACTTCCCAATGCCTTCCTCTAGGCCCAAATATGGTGAAATGTTATGTAGTCGACGTTCACATAACACCACTAGAGGAAAAACAACATACAACATATCAAACTACCGAACGAATATCAAATTCAGATGACTATTATTAACATGACTTATCCCATGTCCTCAGGAACAAAAGTAACTACTCACAAGACATAATCATAATCATGACTAGAGGTGTAATGAATAGCATCAAGGATCTGAACATAAACTCTTCCACCAAGTAATCCAACAAGCATCAACTACAAAGAGTAATCAACACTACTAGCAACCTTACAAGTACCAATCGGAGTCGCGAGACGAAGATTGATTACAAGAGATGAACTAGGGATTGGAGAGGAGATGGTGCTGATGAAGATGTTGATGAAGATGCCTCCCCTCCGATGAGAGGAGTGTTGGTGATGACGATGGCGACGATTCCCCCCTCCGGGAGGGAAATTTCCCCGGCAGGATCGTCCTGCCGGAGCTCTAGATTGGATCTGCTCAAGTTCCGCCTCGTGGCGGCGGCGAAACCACGAAAAAGCTCCCGATTGATTTTTTTTCCAGACCAGGACGCTTCATATAGCAAAATAGGGGGGCTATTGGCCTTCAGGCAGCCCACAAGCTTGCCCAACGCCACCAGGGGGTGGTGGCGGTGTGGGGGCTTGTGGGGCCCTGGTGGCCCCCCTCCGGTAGTTCTTTCGCCCAGTATTTTTAATATATTCCAGAAAAAATCACCATAACTTTTCAGGGAATTTGGAGATGTGCAGAATTGTGGACTAGGATTTCCTCCTTTTCCAGTCCAGAATTCCAGCTGCGTGAATTCTCCCTCTTCAAATAAACCTTGCAAAATAAGAGAGAAAAGGCATAAATATGGTACCACAAGTAATATAACAGCCCAAGAAGCAATAAATATCAACATGAAAGCATGATGCAAAATGGACGTATCAGACAACACCCCTCACTTTTGATGCATCGTCATTAGAGGCGGTGGATCTTGTCCCCGAGATGGATGTGACTAGACTATCGTCTCGAACCCTGAGTCGGGCGCATTGTGCGAATCTCGAGCGGATGAACGCAGCTCGGGCATGACTCATAATATTCCAAAGACTGCGACGCCTCTGGTTGATCCCATGGACTCTGGACATAGGGGCGCCTCGAATGTTAATTAGACGAGCTACTTGGCCAAATTCAGGCCATGTGAGTATCTCACGACCAACCGTCGATCTACGACCAAATCGGGATCAGATCCAACGATAGGGAAATCTATATCCCACCTATTACTCACCTGATCGCCACGATTGAGAAACCAATGGGAGGTTCGCCCTCCCGGCCACCGGAACTCAAAACCATCTGTGTCCCGGTATCCGATAACCCAGACTCTCCACGTCATCCAGCAATCGAGTTATGCCGCGAACTCAATTCGGAACTCAAGATGTCGTGTCCAGCCAACTGTAAGGGCTTCGAACTCGGCGCTCCAAACACCCCCAATGGTATCTTATATAATTAGTGATACTAGAGGCACGTGTTTTGTCAAAACACCAATTTTTCTCACCTATTGATATGTCTCCAATGTACCTATAAGTTTTGCTTGTTCCATGCTATTATATTATCATTCTTGGATGTTTTACAATTATTTTACTACAACTTTATATTATTTTTTGGGACTAACATATTAATGGTTGCAAAATTGCACAACTTTTTTTCACACTTTGATTTGTAGGAATTAATTAGAAATTGTCGAAAAAAACGCAAAAGGAGCCTTGTTGGAGGAGGACTCGCACTCTTGTGAAATCTGTCCACAAACAATTTTTAGATATTTTCAGTTTTGTCCCCGAAGACGGCGTCAGATGGAAAAGGCTGAAACTAGGAAAGTATGGGTAATTTTATGTCAATGATTCTGGACCACAAATTCGTCCAAAACGGAGTTCGTATGTGATCTGGAGACCCGGTTTACTGAAGGAAAATATCTGATTACGGGATCACGAGAATTGTTGACGTGATTGAGTCCAACTCTTAACATATCTGATATATTCAGCCAAGCCATGACTTTGCAGACTCATGAGGGCTGTGAGGAGCCCCTAGGAAGGTTCTAAAGGTGCCCAGGAGCCATTGGATCAAGGGTCCATCCATCGGAGGGCCATAAAGCACCACAGAGGCACATATAAGGAGAGAAAACCCCTAATTTTGGAAGAGCCACCAAGAGCCACGAATTTGCCTCTCCCTTGACATCCGCCAAGAAGGGAGAGGCTCCTCCATTGCAACACCAAGACCAAGGAAGAAGGAGGGGCAAGGGGCCGCCGCCCATCACCACCGTCGTCGCCCGTCGCCGGTGTTGTGGCCGCCATCGCCTCCATCACTTCGGGGCTGCACCTCTCCATCAACAAATCTCTCTTTCTCACCATGATAATGTGTGAGTAATCCTCCTCGGGGCTGAGGGTATGTACTAGTAGCTATGTGTTCAATCTCTCTCTCTCTCTCGTGTTCTTGAGATGGCACGATCTTGATGTATCACGAGCTTTATTAATATAGATGAATCATCTGGCGTTTTCCCCTCTCTATCTTCTTGTGATGAATTGAGTTTTCCCTTTGAAGTTTTCTTATAGGATTGAGTCTTTAAGGATTTGAGAACATTTGATGTATGTCTTGCGATGATATATCTGTGGTGACAATGGGATGTTCTATTGATCCACTTGATGTATGTCTTGGTGATCAACTTGCGGGTTCCGTGACCTTAGGAATCTATGCATAGGGGTTAGCTCATGTTTTCGTCTTGACTTTCCGGTAGAAACTTTGGGGCACTCTTTGAAGTTCTTTGTGTTGGATTGAACATGATGAATCTGAAATTATGTGATGCATATCGTATAATCATGCCCATGGGTACTTGTGGTGACATTGGATTATCTAGGTTAGATTAGGGTTTTGGTTGATGTTTATCTTAAGGTGTTATTTTAGTACGAACTCTAGAGTTGTTCGTGACACTTATAGGGATAGCTCATAAGATTGATCAGAAAAGATAACTTTGAGGTGGTTTCGTACCCAACAATAATTTCTTCGTTTGTTCTCCGCTATTTGTGACATTGGAGTGAACTCTTTGTTACACGTGAGGGATTTACATATGATTCAACTATGTTAGTATTGTTGGGAGAACTTGCACTAGTGAAAGTATGGACCCTAGGCCTTGTTTCCAAGCATTTATACAACATTTTTCTCATTGTTTACTATTTGTTACCTTGCTGTTTTTATATTTTCATATTGAAAAAAACCTATATCTACCATCCATATTGCACTTGTATCACCATCTCTTCACCGAACTAGTGCACCTATACAATTTACCATTGTATTGGGTGTGTTGGGGACACAAGAAACTATTTGTTATTTGATTGCAGGGTTGCTTGAGAGAGACCATCTTCATACTACGCCCCCCACGGATTGATAAACCTTAGGTCATTCACTTGAGGGAAACTTGCTATTGTCCTACAAAACTCTGTGCTTGCAGGCCTATGATACGTCTCAAACGTATCTATAATTTTTGATGATTTCACGTTGTTATCTTGCCTTCTTTGTATGTTTTATGTACCTTTTTATATCTTTTTGGGACTAACTTATTAATTCAGTGCCAAGTGCCAGTTCCTGTTTTTTCCGTGTTTTTGACTCTTTCCAGATCTGATTTTGGAACGGAGTCCAAATGGAAGAAAAACCCCGAAATGATTTTTTCCTGAATGAAAGAAGTCTAGGGGGCTTTTGGGCCAAGCCAGTTGGGCTCCACGGGAGCCCACAAGCCCCCACTCCGCCACTAGGGGGGAGGCGGCGGTGGGCAGGCTTGTGGCCTCCATCGCCGCCCCCTGACCTAGGACTTTGGCCTATAAATTCCCAAATATTCCGCAAAAAATCAGGGGAGCCTCGAAAATACTTTTCCGCCGCCGCAAGCTTCCGTTTCTGCGAGATCTCATCTGGAGACCCTTCCCGGCACCCTGCCGGAGGGGACTTTGGAGTTGGAGGGATTCTTCATCATCATCATCGCCCCTCCAATGACTCGTGAGTAGTTCACTTCAGACCTACGGGTCCGTAGTTAGTAGCTAGATGGCTTCTTCTCTCTCTTGGATCTTCAATACAAAGTTCTCCATGATCTTCATGGAGATCTATCCGATGTAATCTTCTTTGGCGGTGTGTTTGTCGAGATCCGATGAATTGTGGACTTGTGATCAGATTATCTATGATATATATTTGAGTCTTTGCTGATTTCTTATATGCATGATTTGATATCCTTGTAAGTCTCTCCGAGTCTTGGGTTTTTGTTTGGCCAACTAGATATCTGATTCTTGCAATGGGAGAAGTGCTTGGTTTTGGGTTCTGCCATGTGGTGACCTTTCCCAGTGACAGTAGGGGCAGCAAGGCACACATCAAGCAGTTGCCATGAAGGGTAAAAAGATGGGGGTTTTATCATTGGTTTGAGATTATCCCTCTACATCATGTCATGTTGCTTAAGGCGTTACTCTGTTCTTATGGACTTAATACACTATATGCATGCTGGATAGCGGTCGACGTGTGGAGTAATAGTAGTAGATGCAGAAAGTATCGGTCTACTTGTTTCGGACGTGATGCCTATAGAAATAATCATTGCATAGATATCGTCATGACTCTACACAGTTCTATCAATTGCTCGACGGTAATTTGTTCACCCACCGTCTACTTGCTTTCATGAGAGAAGCCACTAGTAAACACTACGACCCCCGGGTCTATTCACATCCATCGTTTACAACTCCGCTTTTACTTTGCTTTGTTACTTCGTTGCTTTCAGTTCTCACTTGGCAAACAATCTATAAGGGATTTACAACCCCTTCATAGCGTTGGGTGCAAGTTTTTGTGTTTGTGCAGGATCTTGAGATACTCCTCCGCCAGATTGATACCTTGGTTCTCAAACTGAGGGAAGTACTTACCTCCGCTGTGCTACATCATCGTCTCCGCTTCGAGGGAACACCAATGCATAAGGATTCCTGGTGTCGTCAAAGTGCCCATTTCTGGCGCCACAGGAAGGTCTTTTGTGCAGTAGCATAACGGACATCAGCCCAACACGAGTCTACAAGAAGAAGATTGTGTAGTAGACATCAAGCTCTTTTCTCGCGCCTTTGTCAGGGAGGTGAGTGCTTGAAGGTATATCTTTTGATATTGCAATCAAATCTTTTAGTTTCTTGTTTTTCACTAGTTTGGTTTTGTAATATAAAACTACAAAAAATGGAACTGAGGTTGCCTCATATGCTTCATCTTTTTAGTTTCTTTCGTGAAAATAATGGAAGGGAAAATTCTGCTCAAGTGTTAGAAGAAGAAGTTATTGAAATGTTTGGCACTAAATATTTGAGTGATGAGCATAATATAAATATTGTTAGTATGAATTCTTTGAATATTCATGATGCTAATGATATGCAAAGCCACAAGCTTGGGGATGCTATGCTTGATGAATATGATATTTTTAGTCCCCCAAGTTTTGATGAGCAAAACTATTATGATGATAGCATGTCTCCTATGTATGATGATTATTGTGATGACATGTATGCTATAAAGAGTGATTTTAACCGTGAAACTTTTTATCATGATTTTAATATTCAAAGTGGTTATGTCAATCAAATACCTCATGATAGTTATTTCATTGATTTTGCTCCCACTATTATGAATGAAAAGAAGTTTGCTTATGTGGAGAGTGATAAATTTTCTATGCTTGTAGATCATGAAAATAATTCTTTATGTGCTGGTTATATTTTGAAGTTCCTTCATGATGCTACTAAAAATTATTATGAGGGATGAACATATGCTTGTAGGAATTGCAATAATATCAAGTTTCCTCTCTATGTGTTCAAAGTTTTGAAGTTATGCTTGTTTTTCCTTCCTATGCTAGTTGATTCTTGCTCCCATAAATTGTTTGTTCACAAAATCCCTATGCATAGGAAGTGGGTTAGACTTAAATGTGCTTGTCATGAGATTCATGATGCTCTTTTGCATGTTATAATTATTATTCCTATGTGAGCATCATTGAAATCATCATGCCTAGCTAAAAGGCTTTAAAGAAACACGCTTGTTGGGAGACGGCCCAACACTTTTACTTTCTATTTTTTGGTTTTCACATGATTAAGCTACTGAAGCAATCAGTTTTATGCCTTTTATTCCAATAAAGTGCCAAGTAAAGCCTTTGGGATAGTGTGGATGATAGTTGACTTGATTCTGTGCAAAAATAGAAACATTTGCTCTTAGTCCAGGAATTTTGTAAATTAACTGGAACGTGATCTTGATCTTAATTTTTTACACATGATCAATATACAAATTGCCTTGATTTTCCTAATTGTTCAGAATTTTTAGAGACAGTGAAGTATGGTTACACTACAGATCTTCACAGACTGTTCTGTTTTTGACAAATTGTGTTTTGCATGCATAGTTTGCTTGTTTTAGTGTTCCCATAGCTTATATTCAGTGATATAAATTATGGGAATAGTATAATAAATTAGGTATCATGTGGTAACAATTATGAATCTTGTCTTGACAATGGATAAGTGAATGTTCATTATTTATTATACTAATTCATCTCACGAAGTTCCGTTAAGTTTTGTGTGCTTGAAGTTTTCAAGTTTTGGATGAGACACCGATATGAGGAGAATAAGCAGTGACAAGAACCTAATATTGGGGATGCCCAAGGCACCCCAAGGAAATATCCAAGGAAGACTGAAGCGCCTAAGCTTGGGGATGCCCCGGAAGGCATCCCCTCTTTCGTCTTCAACATTATCGGTATATCTTACTTGTAGTTATATTTTTATTCGTCACATAATTTAAGTTTTGCTTGGAGCGTCATCTTATTTGTTGTTCTCTGTTAGGTGTTACTTATAATCTTGTTTTTCAGTAAAAAGTTCCAAGAATTGCATTAGGATGCTTGCATTGCATGCTTAGATTGGTGTTGTGTAAAAACAGAAACTGTTGTTGTAGTGTTTGAATTTTCATATTTTACTGGAACACGGAAAGTTTCTGAAATATTTACACAGGGTTGTCATATAAATTTTATAGCATGTCCTAAATTTTCATAATTTGTTGAGTTACAGAAGTACACTGTTTTCATAAATTTCTATAGACTCTTCTGTTTGGACAGATTGTTGTCATAGTTTTGTCATCTACTTATCCTATAGTTTCCATAGCCTATATTGATAGATATAAATTGTGGAAATGATAGTAAACAATAGATGATGTTTGTAATTATTATGCAACTTGTCTTGGCAGTACATAAAGAGTTGATTTATTATTATGTGCACTAACCTATCTTACGAGTTCTTTTCAAGTTTTGTGTGGATGAGTTTTTGAGAATAGGTGAAACCAGGATACAAGAGGATTGAAAAAGATACAAAAGCTCAAGCTTGGGGATGGCCAAGGTGTTGGAAATATACCCTACATGCAATAATAAATTGGTTATTATTATATTTCATTGTTCATTATAATCGTTTATTATCCATGCTAGAATTGTATTGATTGGAAACTCAAATACATGTGTGGATACATAGACAACACACAGTCCCTAGTGAGCCTCTAGTTGACTAGCTCGTTGATCAAAGATGGTCAAGGTTTCTTGGCCACAGACAAGTGTTGTCACTTGGTAACGGGATCACATCATTAGGAGAAGTATGTGATGGACAAGACCCAAATTATGAACGTAGCATATGATTGTATCAGTTTATTGCTACTGTTTTCTGCATGTCAATATATTTGTTCCTATGACCATGAGATCATGCAACTCCCGGACATCTGAGGAATACCTTGTGTGTATCAAACGTCACAACATAATTGGGTGACTATAAAGGTGTTCTACAGGTATCTCCGAAGGTGTCTGTTGGGTTGGAGTGAATCGAGACTGGGATTTGTCACTCCGTATGACGGAGAGGTATCTCGAGGCCCTCTCGGTAATAGAACATCACAATAAGCCTTGCAAGCAATGTGATTAAGGAGTTGGTCACGGGATCTTATATTACGGAATGAGTAAAGAGACTTGCCGGTAACGAGATTGAACTAGGTATGGCGATACCGACGATCGAATCTCGGGCAAGTAACACACCGAAGGACAAAAGGAACATCATATGGGATTAACTGAATCCTTGACATAGAGGTTCAACCGATAAAGATATTCATAGAAAATATAGGAGACAATATGTGCATCCAGGTCCCGTTATTGGTTATTGACCGGAGAATGTCTAAAACCCGCAGGGTCTGCACACTTAAGGTTCAGTGACATTTCAGTATTACTGAGTTATGTGTGTTGGTAACCGAAAGTTGTTCGGAGTCCCAGATGAGATCCCGTACGCCACGAGGAGTTCCAAAATGGTCTGGAGGTAAAGATTGATATAAAGGAAGTCCTGTATTGGTCACCAGAAAAGTTTGGGGTACTTCGGTAGTGTAGCGGGAGTGCCGGGAGGGTACCGGGGACCATTGGGAGGGGTGTCACGCCCCGAGGGGCCTCATGGGTACTTGTGGTGACATTGGAGTATCTAGGTGACATTAGGGTTTTGGTTGATGTTTATCTTAAGGTGTTATTTTAGTACGAACTCTAGAGCTGTTCATGACACTTATAGGGATAGCTCATAAGATTGATGAGAAAAGATAACTTTGAGGTGGTTTCGTACCCTACAATAGTTTCTCCGTTTTATCTCCGCTATTTGTGACTTTGGAGTGAACTCTTTGTCGCACGTGAGGGATTTATATATGATTCAAATATGTTAGTATTGTTGGAAGAGCTTGCACTAGTGAAAGTATGGACCCTAGGCCTTGTTTCCAAGCATTTATACAACGTTTTGCTCGCTGTTTACTATTTGTTACCTTGTTGTTTTTATATTTTCATATTAAAAAAACCTATATATACCATCCATGTTACACTTGTATCACCATCTTTTCTCCGAACTAGTGCAGATATACAATTTACCATTGTATTGGGTGTGTTGGGGACACAAGAAACTCTTTGTTATTTGATTGCAGATTTGCTTGAGAGAGATCATCTTCATCCTACGCCTTCCACGGATTGATAAACCTTAGGTCATCCACTTGAGGGAAACTTGCTATTGTCCTACAAAACTCTGCGCTTGGAGGCCCAACACGAGTCTACAGGAAGAAGGTTGTGTAGTAGACATCACCCACCTCCCAGACCAGGAATCATCTAAACATCTCACAAAGGCCTAGCATGCGGTACCTCCACCGCGTGACGGGGATACAACCCTAGGGTAGGGTCATAGGCCTGACCTATATGTCCTTCCCAAGGACACCTCATTATTAGGACTACAAGGGAAATCATGGCTGGATCGCGACAACATCTAATCCATTCGATACGGATCCACTTGGACAAATACATTCCATCCACTCGGCTGACAGTCAACCACTCGGCCGTATGACTCACTCGGGTATGCAAATACCAACAGTCGGCAAGGCAGACGAAGCATAGAGGAGGTTCTGTAGTGGGCTGACTTTATGGCATCAATGCCCCATCTTGTAACATAAGAGGTGAGGGGGTGGCGCACTCTATATAAGCCACCCCCTCCACATAGCTAAGGACCAGCTTCTTCTCCCCCCATGGGCTCATTCTTTCCCTGGAGCTCTGGGTCCCTCTATACCATGTAACTCATGTCCATGACAGATAGAACAAAGCCTCTCTGGAGCACGAGACGTAGAGTTGTTATCTCCACTGTGAGAGGTGATGTCAGTTGTGCTTCCCCGGCAACGGCGCCAGAAATACTTCTGCTACTGCAACAAAAGACCTTCCAATGGCGCCAGGAATAGTCGTGTCGACGGCACCAGGAATCCTTCAACTGCGGCTATGCCTTAAGGGACTTCCTAGGCAAGTATGCAAAGGATTTCCCCCGTGGCCTTGGAGCCTTACGTTGGTGTTCCCTCGAAGCGGAAAGGGTGATGTAGCACAGCGGTGGTAAGTATTTCCCTCAGTTTGAGAACCAAGGTATCAATCCAGTGGAGGAGTATCTCAAGATCCTGCACAAACACAAAAGCTTGCTCCCAACGCTATGAAGGGGTTGTCAATCCCTTATAGATTGTTTGCCAAGTGAGTACTGAAAGCAACAAAGTAACAAAGCAAAGTAAAAGCGGAGGTGTAAACAATGGATGTGAATAGACCCAGGGGCCGTAGTGTTTACTAGTGGCTTCTCTCATGAAAGCACGTAGCCGGCGGATGAACAAATTATTGTCGAGCAATTGATAGAACCGCGCAAAGTCGTGATGATATCTATGCAATGATTATATCTATAGGCATCACGTCCAAAACAAGTAGACCGATACTTTCTGCATCTACTACTATTACTCCACACGTAGACCGCTGTCCAGCATGCATCTAGTGTATTAAGTCCATAAGAATAGAGTAACGCCTTAAGCAAGATGACATGATGTAGAGGGATAATCTCAAACCAATGATAAAAAACCCATCTTTTTACCCTTGATGGTAACTACTTGATGTGTGCCTTGCTGCCCCTACTGTCACTGGGAAAGGACACCACATGGTAGAACCCAAAACCAAGCACGTCTACTATTGCAAGAATCATAGATCTAGTTGGTCAAACAAAACCCAAGACTCGGAGAGACTTACAAGTATATCAAATCATGCATATAAGAAATCAGGAAAGACTCAAATATATATCATAGATAATCTGATCACAAATCCACAATTCATCGGATCTCGACAAACACACCGCCAAAGAAGATTACATCGGATAGATCTCCATGAAGATCATGGAGAACTTTGTATTGAAGATCCAAGAGAGAGAAGAAGCCATCTAGCTACTAAATACGGACCCGTAGGTCTGAAGTGAACTACTCACGAGTCATTGGAGGGGCGATGATGATGATGAAGAAGCCCTCCAACTCCAATGTCCCCTCCGGCAGGGCGCCGGGAAGGGTCTCCAAATGAGATCTCACGGAAACGGAAGCTTGCGGCGGCGGAAAAGTATTTTCGAGGCTCCCCTGGTTTTTTGTTGAATCTTTGGGAATATATAGGCCAAGGATCTAGGTCAGGGGGCGGCCAGGGAGGCCACAAGCCCTTACACCGCCGCCTCCCCCTGGTGGCGGAGTGGGAGCTTGTGGGCTCCCTGGAGCCCACTTGGCTTGGCCCAGAGGCCACCTGATCTTCTTCCGTTCGGGAAAAAATCATTTCGGGGTTTTTATTCCGTTTGGACTCCGTTCCAAAATCAGATCTTAACAGAGTCAAAAACACAGAAAAAAACAGGAACTGGCACTTGGCACTGAATTAATAAGTTAGTCTCAAAAAAGATATAAAAGGTACATAAAACATCCAAAGAAGCCAAGATAATAGCATGAAACCATCAAATATTATAGATACGTTTGAGACGTATCAAGCATCCCCAAGCTTAACTCCTGCTCGTCCTCGAGTTGGGAAGTGATAAAGAATGAATTTTTGATGCTTTCATGCTACCTAGCATAGGTGTCCTTTGTAATTCCTCTTATGTGACGTGGATGTTCAGATCCATTAGATTCAAAACAATAGTTTGCTATTGACGTGGAAACAATAATAATTCAAGCACACTAGCAAGGTAATTATCAACTTTCAAAATAACAAGGCCAAAAGAAAGTTATCCCTACAAAAGCATATAGTCTGGCTATGCTCTATGATCATTGCACAACGAATTTAAATCATGCACAACCCCGGTATTGGCCAAGTAATTGTTTCACACCTTTACTTTCTCAAACCTTTTCAACTCTCACGCAATACATGAGCGTGAGCCATGGTTATAGCACTATAGATGGTGTGGAATGTGGTGGAGGTTGCAAGACAAAAAAGGAGAAGGTAGTAACATTAACTAGGCATATCAATGAGCTTTGGAGATGCTCATCAATAGATATCAATGTGAATGAGTAGGGATTGCCATACAAATGATGCACTAGAGCTACGAGTATGTGAAAGCTCTTAAAGAAAACTAGTGGGTGTGCATCCAACTTGCTTGCTCACGAAGACCTAAGGCAATTTTGAGGAAGCCTATCATTGGAATATACAAGCCAAGTTATATAATGAAAATTTCCCACTAGCTATATGGTGGTGACAAAACGAGAGACTTTCAATCATGAAGATCATGGTGCTTAATATGCACAAGTGTGGAAAAAGTGGTAGCATTGTCCCTTCTCTCTTTTTCTCTCATATTTATTTATTTATTTATTTTTGTGGGTTCTTTAGCCTCTTTTTTTGGTGGGCTTCTTTGGCCTATTTTATTTCCTCACATGGGACAATGCTCCATTAATGATGATCATCACACTTTCAACTCAAAACTTAGAGTAACGATGACTCTATATGGAATGCCTTCGATAGTGTACCGTGGCAATGATCTAGCATGGCATAGACATCAATGGAAACATCATGCAAAGGCAATGTAGACGTGGTGTCACATGTCATGGTGGTAGTTGCATGGCAATATATCTCGGAATGACTTTGAAAAATCCATAGTAGGTAGGTATGGTGGCTGTTTTGAGGGAGGCTAATGGTGGGTTTTGTGCACCGGCGAAAGTTGCACGACACTAAGAAGATAGTGATGGTGGTAGGTGAAAGTGCATCTAAACCATGGCTCAACATTAGTCATGAAGAACTCATATACTTGTTGCAAAAGTTTTATTAGTAATCGAAACAAAGCATTCAACGCATACTCCTAGGGGAAGGGTTGGTAGGTATAAACCATCGCGCGATCCCGACCGCCACACAAAGGATGACAATCAATATACTAATCATGCTCAGATTTCATCACATAGCGGTTCACCATACGTGCATGCTACGAGAATCACTAACTTCAACACAAGTGTTTCTAGATTCACAACACCTTACTAGCATGACTTCAATATTACCATAACCACAACTCAAAACTAATTGAGATGAATCAAAATTCTCTAACTATTCAATGCACATGAAGGTGGAAGTTTTCGTATCCCTTTGGATAACTACCCCTTTTGAGAATACTTTCAAAGCATATATCAACTACCAAGCCACGCACCGCTGTGCTCTAAAAGATATAAGTGAAGCACACAGAGCAAAAGTATCTAGCTCAAAAGATATAAGTGAAGCACATGTGAGCTGAATTGTCTACCAAAAGATATAAGTGAAGCTCAACAAAATCACGGTGAGTGCATGTCTCTCTCTCTAGGTGTGCAGCAAGGATGATTGTGACACAACAAAAATAAAAGACTCCTACGACACAAGACGCTCCAAGGAAAAACACATAACATGTGGTGAATAAAAATATAGCCCCAAGTAACGTTACCGATGAATTGAAGACGAGAGAGGGGATGCCTTCCCGGGGCATCCCCAAGCTTAGGCTTTTATGGCATCCTTGAATCTCTTGGGGTGCCTTGGGCATCCCCAATCTTGAGCTCTTGCCACTCTTTATCTCTTTGTCCATCAGAACTTCACCCAAAACTTGAAAACTTCACAACACGAAACTTAAACAGAAACTCGTGATAACATTAGTACAAGAAAGCAAATCACCACTTCCTTAGGTACTCTAGAAACCTTAAATTCTACTTGTGCTGATGTTGGGTTACTGTACTTTCAATCTTCCATGGCTAATACCCCCCGATACTATCCATAGTTTCATCAAAATAAGCAACCAACACAACAAAAAACAGAATCTGTTAACAGCAGACTAGTCTGTAGCAATCTGTATATTTCGTATACCTCTTGTACTTCAAAAATTCCTAAAAATTACGGAAGTCTGAATAATTTTCGTAGAAATCAGAAGCAAAAAGAATCAACTCAAAATCTCTTACAGAAAAAAAATGAAAATTCTTTTCGTGAGCAGAAAGTTTCTGTCTTTTCCAGCATGACCAAACGTCATCCCCAAGACTAATCATAACGGTTTTGCTTGGCACAAACGCAAAAAGAAACACAAAAAACACAATCATAACAGAATTATGAAAGTGTGGAAAACACAAAACAGAAAGAAAAAAGGATAGATTCGTTGGGTTGCCTCCCAACAAGCGCTTTTGTTTAACGCCCTTAGCTAGGCATTCAATGATGCTCTCACAAAAGGCAAGAATTGAAGCACAACGAGAGCATCATAAAGCATGTGAAAATCACATCTAATTCTAACATACTTCCTATGCATAGGCATTTTATAGGAAAACAGATTGTGAAGACAACCAATAGTTGCCATATGCAAGGAAGAAGAAAGAGGCAATAGTAGTCTCAACATAACGAGAGGTAATTTGGTAACATGAAAGTTTCTACCACAATATTTTCCTCTCTCATAGCAATTACATGTGCGATCATATTCAAATTCAACGATATAGCTATCCCATAGGATATTCTTTTCATGATCCACATGCATGCAAAGTTGACGCTCTTCAAAAATAGTGGGATTATCATCAAATAAAGTCATGACTTCTCCAATCCCACTTTCAACATTGTTGCAAATATCATATTCATCATGAGGCTTGAACGAATTTTCAAGATCATAAGAAAGATCATCACCCCAATCATGATTATTGCAACAAGTAGGGGACATAGCAAAACTAGCATCCCCAAGCTTAGGGTTTTGCATATTCTTAGCATGATTGTCACTAATAGGATTTATAGTGAAACCATTGCAATCATGCTTTTCATCCAAGGAGACCTCGTGAACCACTTCATATATTACTCCCTCGCAATTTTCAGATTCACGCATCTCACGCAAAACTCCATAACGATAGTCAAGTGCCCTCAACTCACTAGCAATTCGTTCCACATAAGTGGGTCTCTTAAAGAGATTAACAAACGAAGATGCAAGCATATTGAAGGCACATGGCACACAAGCGAACAGAAAGCAAGCAAAAGAAGGGCGTACGGAAAAAGGCAAATGAAAACGGCAAATGTGAAGTGGGGGAGAGGAAAATGAGAGGCAAC
Organism: Hordeum vulgare subsp. vulgare; assembly: GCF_904849725.1. Lineage (NCBI taxonomy): Eukaryota > Viridiplantae > Streptophyta > Magnoliopsida > Poales > Poaceae > Hordeum > Hordeum vulgare. The sequence goes on along the minus strand of NC_058524.1, from coordinate 561,709,794 downwards.
TCGCAACAAAAGTAAATGCAAGAGATGAGTTTGTGAGACCTACTTGGATAGATCTTGATTTCTCCTCCCCGGCAACGGCGCCAGAAATACTTCTGATGTCAGTTGTGCTTCCCCGACAACGGCGCCAGAAATACTTCTGCTACTGCAACAGAAGACCTTCCAATGGCGCCAGGAATAGTCGCGTCGACGGCACCAGGAATCCTTCAGCTGCGGCTACGCCTTAAGGGACTTCCTAGGCATGTATGCAAAGGATTTCCCCCGTGGCCTTGGAGCCTTGCGTTGGTGTTCCCTCGAAGCGGAAAGGGTGATGTAGCACAGCGGTGGTAAGTATTTCCCTCAGTTTGAGAACCAAGGTATCAATCGAGTTGAGGAGTATCTCAAGATCCTGCACAAACACAAAAGCTTGCTCCCAACGCTATGAAGGGGTTGTCAATCCCTTATAGATTGTTTTCCAAGTGAGAACTGAAAGCAACAAAGTAACAAAGCAAAGTAAAAGCGAGGTGTAAATGATGGATGTGAATAGACCCGGGGGCCGTAGTGTTTACTAGTGGCTTCTCTCATGAAAGTAGGTAGACGGTGGGTGAACAAATTACTGTCGAGCAATTGATAGAACCGCGGAAAGTCGTGACGATATCTATGCAATAGGCATCACGTCCAAAACAAGTAGACCGATACTTTCTGCATCTACTACTATTACTCCACACGTCGACCGCTATCCAGCATGCATCTAGTGTATTAAGTCCATAAGAATAGAGTAACACCTTAAGCAAGATGACATGATGTAGAGGGATAATCTCAAACCAATGATAAAAACCCCATCCTTTTACCCTTGATGGCAACTACTTGATGTGTGCCTTGCTGCCCTTACTATCACTGGGAAAGGTCACCACATGGTAGAACCCAAAACCAAGCACTTCTCCCATTGCAAGAATCATAGATCTAGTTGGCCAAACAAAACCCAAGACTCGGAGAGACTTACAAGGATATCAAATCATGCATATAAGAAATCAGCAAAGACTCAAATATATATCTTAGATAATCTGATCACAAATCCACAGTTCATCGGATCTCGACAAACACACCACCAAAGAAGATTACATCGGATAGATCTCCATGAAGATCATGGAGAACTTTGTATTGAAGATCCAATAGAGAGAAGAACCCATCTAGCTACTAACTACGGACCCGTATGTCTGAAGTGAACTACTCACGAGTCATTGGAGGGGCGGTGATGATGATGAAGAAGCCCTCCAACTCCAAAGCCCCCTCCGGCATGGCGCCGGGAAGGGTCTCCAGATGAGATCTCGCGGAAACGGAAGCTTGCGGCGGCGGAAAAGTATTTTCGAGGCTCCCCTGGTTTTTGCTGAATATTTGGGAATATATAGGCCAATGATCTAGGTCAGGGGGCGGCCAGGGAGGCCACAAGCCCTGACACCGCCGCGTCCCCCCTGGTGGCGGAGTGGGAGCTTGTGGGCTCCCTGGAGCCCACCTGGCTTGGCCTAGAGGCCCCCAGATCTTCTTCCGTTCGGGAAAAATCATTTCGGGGTTTTTATTCCGTTTGGACTCCGTTCCAAAATCAGATCTGAAGAGAGTCAAAAACACAGAAAAAACAGGAACTGGCACTTGGCACTGAATTAATAAGTTAGTCCCAAAAAAGATATAAAAGGTACATAAAACATCCAAAGAAGACAAGATAACAGCACGAAACCATAAAAAATTATAGATACATTTTAGACGTTCAAGAGGCCCGAACTCGCTAAAACCACCGTGTCACCCATGTGCATCTCGATAGATCATGCTCCGTTATCCTACCCCCTTTCTTTGTCGGAATCGTTACCACGACACTGCGTCCGACAGAATCTAGGGGAAACAGTCCAACACTTCGAGGCTAGATTCGTGCGGACCATAAACCAGATACCAGATTGCAACGACCAGGATATTACAAACATATTCCGGCATAACTGCCACGAGGAGGGAATCTTAAATTGTTGGGAAACGTCGCATGGGAAACAAAAAATTTCCTACGCGCACGAAGACCTATCATGGTGATGTCCATCTACGAGAGGGGATTTCCGATCTACGTACCCTTGTAGATCGCACAGCAGAAGCGTTAAGCAACGCGGTTGATGTAGCGGAACGTCCTCACGTCCCTCGATCCGCCCCGCGAACCATCCCACGAACCGTCCCGCGATCCGTCCCACGATCCGCTCCGATCTAGTGCCGAACGGACGGCACCTCCGCGTTCAGCACGCGTACAGCTCGACGATGATCTCGGCCTTCTTGATCCAGCAAGAGAGACGGAGAGGTAGATGAGTTCTCCGGCAGCATGACGGTGCTCCGGAGGTTGGTGGTGATCTAATCTCAGCAGGGCTCCGCCCGAGCTCCGCAGAAACGCGATCTAGAGGAAAAACCGTGGAGGTATGTGGTCGGGCTGCCGTGGCAAAAGTTGTCTCAAATCAGCCCTAATACCTCAGTATATATAGGAGGGAGGGAGGGGAGGAGGCAGCCTCAAACCCTCAAGGTTTGGCCGAAATTTGAGGTGGAGGAGTCCTACTCCAATCCTACTTGGAGTAGGATTCCACCTTCCCACTTGGAAACTCTTTCCACCTTGTGTTGTTTCCTTCTCAAACCTTATGGGCCTTAGTGGGAACTTATTCCAGCCCACTAGGGGCTGGTTTATCTCTTCCCATAGCCCATGAGACCCCTTGGGGTATGGGACCCCTCTCGATGGTCCCCGTCACCCCTCCCGGCACTTCCGGTACACTACCGATGAGCCCGAAACTTTTCCGGTGATGCCCGGAAACTTTCCGGTAACCAAATGAGGTCATCCTATATATCAATCTTCGTCTCCGGACCATTCCGGAAACCCTCTGACGTCCGTGATCCCATCCGGGACTCCGAACAACATTCGGTAACCAACCATATAACTCAAATACGCATAAAACATCGTCGAACCTTAAGTGTGCAGACCCTGCGGGTTCGAGAACTATGTAGACATGACCCGAGAGACTCCTCGGTCAATATCCAATAGCGGGACCTGGATGCCCATATTGGATCCTACATATTCTACGAAGATCTTATCGTTTGAACCTCAGTGCCAAGGATTCATATAATCCCGTATGTCATTCCCTTTGTCCTTCGGTATGTTACTTGCCCGAGATTCGATCGTCAGTATCCGCATACCTATTTCAATCTCGTTTACCGGCAAGTCTCTTTACTCGTTCCGTAATACAAGATCCCGCAACTTACACTAAGTCACATTGCTTGCAAGGCTTGTGTGTGATGTTGTAGTACCGAGTGGGCCCCGAGATACCTCTCCGTCACACGGAGTGACAAATCCCAGTCTCGATCCATACTAACTCAACTAACACCTTCGGAGATACCTGTAGAGCATCTTTATAGTCACCCAGTTACGTTGCGACGTTTGATACACACAAAGCATTCCTCCGGTGTCAGTGAGTTATATGATCTCATGGTCATAGGAACAAATACTTGACACGCAGAAAACAGTAGCAACAAAATGACACGATCAACATGCTACGTCTATTAGTTTGGGTCTAGTCCATCACATGATTCTCCTAATGATGTGATCCCGTTATCAAGTAACAACACTTGCCTATGGCCAGGAAACCTTGGCCATCTTTGATCAACGAGCTAGTCAACTAGAGGCTTACTAGGGACAGTGTTTTGTCTATGTATCCACACAAGTATTGTGTTTCCAATCAATACAATTATAGCATGGATAATAAACGATTATCATGAACAAAGAAATATAATAATAACTAATTTATTATTGCCTCTAGGGCATATTTCCAACAGTCTCCCACTTGCACTAGAGTCAATAATCTAGTTCACATCACCATGTGATTCCAACGAATCCAACACCCATATAGTTATGGGGTCTGATCACGTCTTGCTCATGAGAGAGGTTTTAGTCAACGGTTATGAAATTTTCAGATCTGTGTGTTCTTTACAAATCTTTATGTCATCTTATAGATGCTGCTACTATGTGCTATTCGGAAATACTCCAAATATCTACTCTACTATACGAATCCGTTTCACTACTCATAGTTATTCAGATTAGTGTCAAAGCTTACATCGACGTAACCCTTTACGACGAACTCTTTAACCACCTCCATAATCGAGAAAAATTCCTTAGTCCATCAGTTACTAAGGATAAATTTTGACCGCTGCTAGTGATTCAATCATGGATCACTCTCTGTACCTCTCAACAGACTTGCTGCAAGGCACATATCAGGTGCGGTACTCAGCATGGCATACTTTAGAGTCTACGGCTAAGGCATAGAAGACGACCTTCGTTTATTCTCTTTATTCTGCCGTGGTCGGGTTTTGAGTCTTACTCAAATTCACACCTTACAACGCAACCAAGAACTCCTTCTTTGCTGATCTATTTTGAACTCCTTCAAAACTTGTCAAGGCATGCATCTTGTTGAAACTTCCATTAAGCGCTTTCGATCTATCTCCATAGATCTTTGGTGCTCAACGTTCAAGTAGCTCAATCCAGGTATTCCTTTGAAAACTCCTTTCAAACAACCTTTTATGCTTCACGGAAATTCTACATTACTTCTGATCAACAATATGTCAACCACATATACTTATCAGAAATTCTATAGTGCTCCCACTCACTTCTTTGGAAATACAAGTTTCTCATAAACCTTGTACAAACCCAAAATCTTTGATCATCTCATCAAAGTGTATATTCCAACTCCGAGATGCTTGCACCAGTCCATTGAAGGATCGCTGGAGCTTGGATACTTGTTAGTATCTTTAGGATCGACAAAACCTTCTGGTTGTATCACATACAATGTTTGCTCAAGGAAACCGTCGAGGAAACAATGTTTTGACATCCTATGAGCAATATTTCAAAAATAATGCAACAACTACTAACATAATTCTAACAGACTTTTAGCATCGCTACAAGTGAGAAAGTCTCACCATAGTCAACTGTTTTATCATGTCGGAAACATCTTTGCGACAAATCAAGCTTTTCTTAATAGTGACTTATCACCATCGTCGTCTGTCTTCCTTTTAACGATCCATCTTTACTCAATAGTCCTATGACCATCAAGTAGTTCTTCCAAAGTCTACACTTTGTTTTCATACATGGATCCTCTCTCGGATTTCATGGCCTCCAGCCATTTGTCGGAATCCGGGCCCACCATTGCTTTCTCCATAACTCGTAGGTTCACTGTTGCTCAACAACATGACCTCCAAGACAGGGTTACCGTACCACTCTACAGTAGTACGCGACCTTGTCAACCTACGAGGTTTGTAGTAACTTGATCCGATGCTCGATGATCACCATCATCAGCTTTCACTTCAATTGGTGTAGGCGCCACAAGAACAACTTCCTGCGCCCTGCTACACACTGGTCAAAGTGATGGTTCAGTAACCTCATCAAGTTCTACCACCCTCCCACTTAATTCTTTCGAGAGAAACCTTTCCTCGAGAAAGGATCCGTTTCTAGAAACAAACACTTTGCTTTCGGATCTGAGATAGGAGATGTACCCAACTGTTTTGGATATCCTATGAAGATGCATTTATCCGCTTTGGGTTCGAGCTTATCAGACTGAAACTTTTTCACATAAGTTTCGAAGCCCCAAACTTTCAAGAAACGATAGTTTAGATTTATCTAAACCTCAGTCTATACTGTGTCATCTCAACGGAAACACGCGGTGCCCTATTTAAAGTGAATGCGGTTGTCTCTAATGCATAACCCATAAACGATAGTGGTAATTCGATAAGAGACATCATAGCATGCACCATACCAAATAGTGTGTGGCTATGACGTTCAGACACATCATCACACTATGATGTTCCAGGTGGCATGAACTGCGAAACAATTTCCACATTGTCTTAACTGCGTACCAAAACTCGTAACTCAGATATTCATCTCTATGATCATATCGTAGATTGTTTATCCTCTTGTCACGACGATCTTCACTCTAAAATAGCTTTGAACTTTTCAACATTTCAGACTTGTGATGCATCAAGTAAATACTCTTGTATCTACTCAAATCGTCAGTGAAGTAAGAACATAATGATATCCACTGCGTGCCTTAGCACTTATTGGACTGCACACATCAAAAATGCATTACTCCCAACAAGTTACTCTACTTGTTTCATGTGGCATGTTTTGCATGTCTCAAGTGATTCAAAATCAAGTGAGTCCAAACGATCCATCAGCATGGAGCTTCTTCATGCATTTTACACCAACATGACTCAAGTGGCAGTGCCACAACTAAGTGGTACTATCATTATTACTTTTTATCTTTTGGCACTAATATTATGAACATGTGTAACACTACGATCGAGATTCAATAAACCATTGAGGGTAATTATTCAAGCAAATAGAATAACTATTATTCTTTTAAATGAATAATCGTATTGCAACAAACACAATCCAATCATGTTCATGCTCAACGCAAACACCAAATAACAATTATTTAGGTTTAACACCAATCCCGATGGTAGAGGGAGCGTGCGACGTTTGATCATATCAACCTTGGAAACACTTCCAACACGTATCGTCACCTCGCCTTTAGCTAGTCTCCGTTTATGCCGTAGCTTTCATTTCGTGTTACTAATCACTTAGCGACTGAACTGGTATCCAATACCCTCGTGCTACTAGGAGTACTAGTAAAGTACACATCAACATCATGTATATCAAATATACTTCTTTCGACTTTTGCCAACCTTCTTATCTACCAAGTATCTAGAGTTGCTCCGCCTCAGTGACCGTTCCCCTCATAACAGAAGCACTTAATCCCGGGCTTGGGTTTAATCTGGGGTCTCTTCATTACTGCAGCAACTGCTTTGCCGTTTCACGAAGTATCCCTTCTAGCCCTTGCCTTTCTCGAAACTTAGTGGTTTTACTAACCATCAACTATTGATGCTCCTTCTTGATTTCTACTTTCGCAGTGTCAAACATCGCGAATGGCTCAAGGATCATTGTATCTATCCTTGATATGTTATAGTTCATCACGAAGCTCTCACAGCTTGGTGGCAGTGACTTTGGAGAACCATCACTATCTTATCTGGAAGATCAACTCCCACTTGATTCAAGCGATTGTCGTACTCAGATAATCTGAGCACACGCTCAACGATTGAGCTTTTCTCCTTTACTTCGTGGCCAAAGAATCTTGTCGGAGGTCTCATACCTCTTAACAAGGGCACAAGCATGAAATCACAATTTCATCTCTTTAGAACATCTCTTATGTTCCGTGACGTTTCAAAACGTCTTCGGCGCCTTGCTTCTAAGCCATTAAGTATTTTGTACTGAACTATCGTGTAGTCATCAGAAACGTGTATGTCGGATGTTCACAACATCTACAGACGACGCTCGAGGTGCAGCACACCGTGTGGTGCATTAAGGACATAAGCCTTCCGCGCAGCAAGGAGGACAATCCTCAGTTCTACAGACTCAGTCTGCAAAGTTTGCTACTATCAAGTTTCAACTAAATTTTCTCTAGGAGCATATAAAAACAGTAGAGCTATAGCGCAAGCTACATCGTAATTCGCAAAGACCATTAGACTATGTTCATGACAATTAGTTCAATTAATCATATTACTTAAGAACTCCCACTCAAAAAGTACATCTCTCTAGTCATTTGAGTGGTACATGATCCAAATCCACTATCTCAAGTCCGATCATCACGTGAGTCGAGAATAGTTTCAGTGGTAAGCATCTCTCACTACTGAAATTCAGAAATTTGCCGTCTGCCAAGGCGGACGGCAAAGGTGGCTACCACGGACGGCAAAGGCTTTGCCGTCGGTCAGCAGACGGCAAAGTAGACGGTAAAAAAAAATCCGGTGAAGAGGCTCTTTGCCGTCCGCTTTCACAAAGCGGACGGCAAAGAATCTTTGCCATGAGGGGGCGGACGGCAAAATAAGTGGGACGGCATATATTGCAACGTCCCCGTTAAGTGTTAACGGAGGCCTCCCCCCTTTGCCGTCTGCCTCCCCCCCTTTGCCATGTGGTGGCGGACGGCAAAGAGGGGAGAGAGGGGGGCAGATTCCCCCCTTTGCCGTCTGCCTCCCCCCCCTTTGCCATGTGGAGGCAGACGGCAAAGAGGGGAGAGAGGGGGGGGCAGATTCCCCCCTTTGCCGTCTGCCTCCCGCCCTTTGCCATGTGGAGGCAGACGGCAAAGAGGGGAGAGAGGGGGGGCAGATTCCCCCCTTTGCCGTCTGCCTCCCCCCCTTTGCCATGTGGTGGCAGACGGCAAAGAGGGGAACCAGCCCCTTTTTTATTTGTTTTTTGTTATATCCAGCATTTTTAACAATAATCAGGATATATATATATTTGACATAAATAAATATCTTTCCGTACTCATAACCATATTAAAATAACTCTCATCCATAGTGCATACATATTATGGAAGTTACATCCGTACCAAACCATATATTACACTAGTTTCATCCACGTGCATACAAAGTTTCATATATTCATATACTACAATAGTTTCAATACAACACATGGTACAAGAAATCGTCTTCAAGCATTCCATCAACCAAGCTTCCCATGAAGTGAAGGTAATCTGCAAAATGACAAATAAGAAAGTTAGAAAAATAATACTAGATGAAGTAGTGTATATATAGGTTATTTCGGAGAGAAATTAGCTAAGTATTTAGGAGCTAACTAAGCTAATTATGTCATTTAGGTGGAACCCTAGCTAACTATAGGAGAAGAGAAAGAGAAGAAGAAGTAAAAGAAGGAGGAGGAGGAGGAAGAGGAGAAGAAGAAGAAAAAGGAGGAGGAGGAGGAGGAGGAGAAGGAGAAGGAAGAGGAGAAGGAGAAGAAGGAGAAGAAGGAGAAGAAGAAGGAGAAGAAGAAGGAGAAGGAGCGGGAGCTCCTTCTCCTTCTCCTTCTCCTTCTTCTCCTTCTTCTTCTTATCCTTTTGTCCCCTTCTTCTTCTCCTCCTCCCTCTCCTCCTTCTTCTTTTCCTTTTTCCTCTTCCTTGCTTCCATTTTCCTCTTTTTCTATTCTTGTCCCCTTCTTCGGGCTAAATTGGCTAAGAATGCCTTTTTGGAGCTAATTATGTCATTTCGAGGATAATTAGCTAAGTATAGGTCATTTATTATTAAATAGGCCATTTTGGAGCTAACTAAGCTAATTATGTCATTTAGGTGGAACCCTAGCTAACTATAGGAGAAGAGAAAGAGAAGAAGAAGTAAAAGAAGGAGGAGGAGGAGGAAGAGGAGAAGAAGAAGAAAAAGGAGGAGGAGGAGGAGGAGGAGAAGGAGAAGGAAGAGGAGAAGGAGAAGAAGGAGAAGAAGAAGGAGAAGGAGAAGGAGAAGGAGCGGGAGCTCCTTCTCCTTCTCCTTCTCCTTCTTCTCCTTCTTCTTCTTATCCTTTTGTCCCCTTCTTCTTCTCCTCCTCCCTCTCCTCCTTCTTCTTTTCCTTTTGCCTCTTCCTTGCTTTCATTTTCCTCTTTTTCTATTCTTGTCCCCTTCTTCGGGCTAAATTGGCTAAGAATGCCTTTTTGGAGCTAATTAGGTCATTTCGAGGATAATTAGCTAAGTATAGGTCATTTATTATTAAATAGGCCATTTTGGAGCTAACTAAGCTAATTATGTCATTTAGGTGGAACCCTAGCTAACTATAGGAGAAGAGAAAGAGAAGAAGAAATAAAAGAAGGAGGAGGAGGAGGAAGAGGAGAAGAAGAAGAAAAAGGAGGAGGAGGAGGAGGAGGAGAAGGAGAAGGAAGAGGAGAAGGAGAAGAAGGAGAAGAAGAAGGAGAAGGAGAAGGAGAAGGAGCGGGAGCACCTTCTCCTTCTCCTTCTCCTTCTTCTCCTTCTCCTTCTCCTTCTTCTCCTTCTTCTTCTTATCCTTTTGTCCCCTTCTTCTTTTCCTCCTCCCTCTCCTCCTTCTTCTTCTCCTTTTTCCTCTTCCTTGCTTTCATTTTCCTCTTTTTCTATTCTTGTCCCCTTCTTCGGGCTAAATTGGCTAAGAATGCCTTTTTGGAGCTAATTAGGTCATTTCGAGGATAATTAGCTAAGTATAGGTCATTTATTATTAAATAGGCCATTTAGGAGCTAACTAAGCTAATTATGTCATTTAGGTGGAACCCTAGCTAACTATAGGAGAAGAGAAAGAGAAGAAGAAATAAAAGAAGGAGGAGGAGGAGGAAGAGGAGAAGAAGAAGAAAAAGGAGGAGGAGGAGGAGGAGGAGAAGGAGAAGGAAGAGGAGCAGGAGAAGAAGGAGAAGAAGAAGGAGAAGGAGAAGGAGAAGGAGCGGGAGCTCCTTCTCCTTCTCCTTCTCCTTCTTCTCCTTCTTCTTCTTATCCTTTTGTCCCCTTCTTCTTCTCCTCCTCCCTCTCCTCCTTCTTCTTCTCCTTTTTCCTCTTCCTTGCTTTCATTTTCCTCTTTTTCTATTCTTGTCCCCTTCTTCGGGCTAAATTGGCTAAGAATGCCTTTTTGGAGCTAATTAGGTCATTTCGAGGATAATTAGCTAAGTATAGGTCATTTTTTATTAAATAGGCCATTTTGGAGCTAACTAAGCTAATTATGTCATTTAGGTGGAACCCTATCTAACTATAGGAGAAGAGAAAGAGAAGAAGAACTAAAAGAAGGAGGAGGAGGAGGAAGAGGAGAAGAAGAAGAAAAAGGAGGAGGAGGAGGAGGAGGAGAAGGAGAAGGAAGAGGAGAAGGAGAAGAAGGAGAAGAAGAAGGAGAAGGAGAAGGAGAAGGAGCGGGAGCTCCTTCTCCTTCTCCTTCTCCTTCTTCTCCTTCTTCTTCTTATCCTTTTGTCCCCTTCTTCTTCTCCTCCTCCCTCTCCTCCTTCTTCTTCTCCTTTTTCCTCTTCCTTGCTTTCATTTTCCTCTTTTTCTATTCTTGTCCCCTTCTTCGGGCTAAATTGGCTAAGAATGCCTTTTTGGAGCTAATTAGGTCATTTCGAGGATAATTAGCTAAGTATAGGTCATTTATTATTAAATAGGCCATTTTGGAGCTAACTAAGCTAATTATGTCATTTAGGTGGAACCCTAGCTAACTATAGGAGAAGAGAAAGAGAAGAAGAAGTAAAAGAAGGAGGAGGAGGAGGAAGAGGAGAAGAAGAAGAAAAAGGAGGAGGAGGAGGAGGAGGAGAAGGAGAAGGAAGAGGAGAAGGAGAAGAAGGAGAAGAAGAAGGAGAAGGAGAAGGAGAAGGAGCGGGAGCTCCTTCTCCTTCTCCTTCTCCTTCTTCTCCTTCTTCTTCTTATCCTTTTGTCCCCTTCTTCTTCTCCTCCTCCCTCTCCTCCTTCTTCTTCTCCTTTTTCCTCTTCCTTGCTTTCATTTTCCTCTTTTTCTATTCTTGTCCCCTTCTTCGGGCTAAATTGGCTAAGAATGCCTTTTTGGAGCTAATTAGGTCATTTCGAGGATAATTAGCTAAGTATAGGTCATTTATTATTAAATAGGCCATTTAGGAGCTAACTAAGCTAATTATGTCATTTAGGTGGAACCCTAGCTAACTATAGGAGAAGAGAAAGAGAAGAAGAAGTAAAAGAAGGAGGAGGAGGAGGAAGAGGAGAAGAAGAAGAAAAAGGAGGAGGAGGAGGAGGAGGAGAAGGAGAAGGAAGAGGAGAAGGAGAAGAAGGAGAAGAAGAAGGAGAAGGAGAAGGAGAAGGAGCGGGAGCTCCTTCTCCTTCTCCTTCTCCTTCTTCTCCTTCTTCTTCTTATCCTTTTGTCCCCTTCTTCTTCTCCTCCTCCCTCTCCTCCTTCTTCTTCTCCTTTTTCCTCTTCCTTGCTTTCATTTTCCTCTTTTTCTATTCTTGTCCCCTTCTTCGGGCTAAATTGGCTAAGAATGCCTTTTTGGAGCTAATTAGGTCATTTCGAGGATAATTAGCTAAGTATAGGTCATTTATTATTAAATAGGCCATTTAGGAGCTAACTAAGCTAATTATGTCATTTAGGTGGAACCCTAGCTAACTATAGGAGAAGAGAAAGAGAAGAAGAAATAAAAGAAGGAGGAGGAGGAGGAAGAGGAGAAGAAGAAGAAAAAGGAGGAGGAGGAGGAGGAGGAGAAGGAGAAGGAAGAGGAGAAGGAGAAGAAGGAGAAGAAGAAGGAGAAGGAGAAGGAGAAGGAGCGGGAGCTCCTTCTCCTTCTCCTTCTCCTTCTTCTCCTTCTTCTTCTTATCCTTTTGTCCCCTTCTTCTTCTCCTCCTCCCTCTCCTCCTTCTTCTTCTCCTTTTTCCTCTTCCTTGCTTTCATTTTCCTCTTTTTCTATTCTTGTCCCCTTCTTCGGGCTAAATTGGCTAAGAATGCCTTTTTGGAGCTAATTAGGTCATTTCGAGGATAATTAGCTAAGTATAGGTCATTTATTATTAAATAGGCCATTTTGGAGCTAACTAAGCTAATTATGTCATTTAGGTGGAACCCTAGCTAACTATAGGAGAAGAGAAAGAGAAGAAGAAGTAAAAGAAGGAGGAGGAGGAGGAAGAGGAGAAGAAGAAGAAAAAGGAGGAGGAGGAGGAGGAGGAGAAGGAGAAGGAAGAGGAGAAGGAGAAGAAGGAGAAGAAGAAGGAGAAGGAGAAGGAGAAGGAGCGGGAGCTCCTTCTCCTTCTCCTTCTCCTTCTTCTCCTTCTTCTTCTTATCCTTTTGTCCCCTTCTTCTTCTCCTCCTCCCTCTCCTCCTTCTTCTTCTCCTTTTTCCTCTTCCTTGCTTTCATTTTCCTCTTTTTCTATTCTTGTCCCCTTCTTCGGGCTAAATTGGCTAAGAATGCCTTTTTGGAGCTAATTAGGTCATTTCGAGGATAATTAGCTAAGTATAGGTCATTTATTATTAAATAGGCCATTTTGGAGCTAACTAAGCTAATTATGTCATTTAGGTGGAACCCTAGCTAACTATAGGAGAAGAGAAAGAGAAGAAGAAGTAAAAGAAGGAGGAGGAGGAGGAAGAGGAGAAGAAGAAGAAAAAGGAGGAGGAGGAGGAGGAGGAGGAGAAGGAGAAGGAAGAGGAGAAGGAGAAGAAGGAGAAGAAGAAGGAGAAGGAGAAGGAGAAGGAGCGGGAGCTCCTTCTCCTTCTCCTTCTACTTCTTCTCCTTCTTCTTCTTATCCTTTTGTCCCCTTCTTCTTCTCCTCCTCCCTCTCCTCCTTCTTCTTCTCCTTTTTCCTCTTCCTTGCTTTCATTTTCCTCCTTTTCTATTCTTGTCCCCTTCTTCGGGCTAAATTGGCTAAGAATGCCTTTTTGGAGCTAATTAGGTCATTTCGAGGATAATTAGCTAAGTATAGGTCATTTATTATTAAATAGGCCATTTTGGAGCTAACTAAGCTAATTATGTCATTTAGGTGGAACCCTAGCTAACTATAGGAGAAGAGAAAGAGAAGAAGAAGTAAAAGAAGGAGGAGGAGGAGGAAGAGGAGAAGAAGAAGAAAAAGGAGGAGGAGGAGGAGGAGGAGAAGGAGAAGGAAGAGGAGAAGGAGAAGAAGGAGAAGAAGAAGGAGAAGGAGAAGGAGAAGGAGCGGGAGCTCCTTCTCCTTCTCCTTCTCCTTCTTCTCCTTCTTCTTCTTATCCTTTTGTCCCCTTCTTCTTCTCCTCCTCCCTCTCCTCCTTCTTCTTCTCCTTTTTCCTCTTCCTTGCTTTCATTTTCCTCTTTTTCTATTCTTGTCCCCTTCTTCGGGCTAAATTGGCTAAGAATGCCTTTTTGGAGCTAATTAGGTCATTTCGAGGATAATTAGCTAAGTATAGGTCATTTATTATTAAATAGGCCATTTTGGAGCTAACTAAGCTAATTATGTCATTTAGGTGGAACCCTAGCTAACTATAGGAGAAGAGAAAGAGAAGAAGAAATAAAAGAAGGAGGAGGAGGAGGAAGAGGAGAAGAAGAAGAAAAAGGAGGAGGAGGAGGAGGAGGAGAAGGAGAAGGAAGAGGAGAAGGAGAAGAAGGAGAAGAAGAAGGAGAAGGAGAAGGAGAAGGAGCGGGAGCTCCTTCTCCTTCTCCTTCTCCTTCTTCTCCTTCTTCTTCTTATCCTTTTGTCCCCTTCTTCTTCTCCTCCTCCCTCTCCTCCTTCTTCTTCTCCTTTTTCCTCTTCCTTGCTTTCATTTTCCTCTTTTTCTATTCTTGTCCCCTTCTTCGGGCTAAATTGGCTAAGAATGCCTTTTTGGAGCTAATTAGGTCATTTCGAGGATAATTAACTAAGTATAGGTCATTTATTACTAAATAGGCCATTTTGGAGCTAACTAAGCTAATTATGTCATTTAGGTGGAACCCTAGCTAACTATAGGAGAAGAGAAAGAGAAGAAGAAGTAAAAGAAGGAGGAGGAGGAGGAAGAGGAGAAGAAGAAGAAAAAGGAGGAGGAGGAGGAGGAGAAGGAGAAGGAAGAGGAGAAGGAGAAGAAGGAGAAGAAGAAGGAGAAGGAGAAGGAGAAGGAGCGGGAGCTCCTTCTCCTTCTTCTTCTCCTTCTTCTTATCCTTTTGTCCCCTTCTTCTTCTCCTCCTCCCTCTCCTCCTTCTTCTCCTTCTTCTTCTTATCCTTTTGTCCCCTTCTTCTTCTCCTCCTCCCTCTCCTCCTTCTTGGAGCTAACTAAGCTAATTATGTCATTAGATGGAAGTCTAGCTATTTTGCAGCTAACTAAGCTAATTATGTCATTAGATGGAAGTCTAGCTATTTTTTATTAAAACACTAGAAATAACATACCTAAGTTAGGGTGAAGCACGGTGGCTCTGGCTTGTTTCACCTGGAGAAGGCCGCCCTGGAGAAGGCTCGACTGTAGAAGGGTCGTGCGATGCGTTTCGGGACATATTCTGCACCAAACATCGTTTGCAATGTGTAGTTAGGATGAGGACACTCTTAAGATCACTCCACTGAAATGAAACTCACCGTCCCCGCCACGTTAATGACTGGCATCGGCGGAGGGACTTGGCCGTTCTTCTCGCACATAGACTGTACATTTGGTTTCGACAAGTCAAACTTTTTATTTATTAATGAAACGGACATTCAAATGCAAGATTTGAAATAACATGAAGAAGAAACTTACCACGAAGAGCTCGTATATGGCCCTGGTAGACGCTTCATTCCGTGCCCTCTCCGCCTCCACCAATGCAGTCGTCCTCTCCTCCAGCTCCCTAATTTCCTTATCCTTCTCCGCCATAGCCGCCTGCATTGCCGCTCTCTCTTTCTGAATAGCAGCCTGCAACACAACTCATTGTTAGCAATGTAATCATATTGGTTCCAACGCACAACATAATGCGGAAAGATAGTTGAGTCCATTAAACTAACCTCGATGGCGAGCTCGACTGGCCGTGGACGACGTGTTATCTCCGGACAAGAGCTCGTTTGGCGTGCCTTTATCTGCCGGAGAGTGCTAGGACAACGTATAAGGCCGTCTCCAATGGCGAGCGAGCCATGGGGCCTCCCATTGCCAGCTATCATCACCAGCTCTGGATCAATAGGCCCCTCGCTCGGGTTAAAGTCCTCCCCTTTCCTCGCCTTCCCGTGATCTCTGTACTTCACGAGCTTGTCGTGGGAGGAGATGTTGGTGAAGTTTTCTGGATGCTCGAGGTCAGACTGAGAGAATGCCTTGACCTTCTTGTACGAGGCAGTATGGGCCATCGCATAAAGGTCGTACATCTGTGGCGCCTCCATCTTATTGTGACGCGCCTAAAAGAGAGAGAGCAGAAAATTGTATTGGTAAAGGGCTCAAGATAGCATTAAGAATGAATTGCATGAGGCATGAAGCAAACCACATACCCAGTTCTCGCCAAATTGGATTAAGTTGACGCTCCCTTGATGGTGTGGCACGCCAACCATTTTGCCACGCCTCTCCTTGGCGTTGTTGTGGCTGGTCTCCCACGTTTCGGAGCACCACTGGTCCACCAAGGCCTCCCAACAATCCATCTTATCCACACACCATCTCGGGGGCACCTAAGTTAATAAAGAGAAAATTGAGTGCGTAAGAACCAAATCAAGGAAACTAACTACAAAGCCTTAATAATATGTAATTACCTTCATGTAATGCTCCTTCTCCATCTTAGCATCACGGCACTTCGCCTTATCAATCCTAATACGCCGCGTGGCATAGTAGTCTCGAACAGCCTGCACCCGAGCCTCGTGCCGAAAGTTTTGAAGTAGGCGGCGACATTCGGTTTCGATAACCTTTGCCGCGTCGTCCTCGTATCCCTCCTCACACCTGTAGAAGGTCTGCAAACGAGACAACACCGATTAGTACAATAAATAGCTATGGTTAATTTATAATTGTGTGAAAGAGAAATTACCCAAAACTTTCGGATCACCATGTCCGCCCTCGTGTCACACAAAATACCGTCGATCTCCACCTCCGGCGGGGCCGGGGCACCCAAGTAGTGCTCCCAGGTCATCCCTACCTCTCGCTCCCGACCGGGCAACGTAACAAACCCTGGGAAGTTTTGACGGCAAAGAACACCGAGGACGCTGTTGGGCTTGCGGACACCCTTGGCAACAATCCAACCCCTACAGTATGACAAATTGAAGCCAAAACGTTAGATATTTGAGAAAACGCGAAGGCAAAAGGTTAAATAAGAGTAAATTAACTTACTTGTCCCCATTTGGCCTAATCGACCACCTCTGGTCGGGGGTCGCTGGCACGAGCGGGAGCCCCGAACTACCACGCTGGTAGACGGTATCCCACTGGGTATCCCCCTCACCCAGCTCCTCGTCGCTACCAGCATGGCCAGTTGGCTCAGGCCAGGTATCCCACTGGGTCTCTTGGGACGTACCCTCATCCCTACTGTGCTCCGCAGTCGTGTGGAAGGAAGCCTCTGGGACACGAGTCTCGTGGGCCAAAGGCTCGTCGACCTGAGGCTCGTCGACCCGAGGCTCGTGAACCGGAGACCGTGTAGCCTCCACCTCAGACGAATCCACCCTAGAAGTCCTCCTGTGCTCAGGTGAATCAGCTTGGGGTGGTGGCGGAGACCGTGTAGCCCTACCTCTCCCGCGGCCACGTGTACCTTTAGTACAACATAAATACCAACATGAGTAATAAAATACCAATATGCATACAACATGAGTACAACATAAATACCAACATGAATACAACGTGTACCTTTAGTGCCTCTCGGCTTCGCGGGTGGTCGACCTCCTCTCACGGGGGCCGCTCCTTGCATAGTAGAGAGCAACACTCTCCGAAGAGGCGAGGCAGGAATGGAAGTACCCATCCCATCACCCGCCGACGAAGAAGCAGCCGCGGCATGCTTTCGACCCTTTCCCACCATCTTTCAACACCTGTCATGACAAAGAGTAAATGAAATTAGTACAACATAAATACCAACATGACTAATAAAAATTGAATACCTAACATGAACTCAAAATTTATATATAGTATAATAGTTGAATACCTGACATGAACTAATAACAATCGTCCTCGTCTATATATGCTCCGGGGTCAATAAATGCATCATGATCATCACTATCATCAATAAATGCATCATCATCATCACTATCTAGAAGAACATGTGGAAGGCCACCATTATGTAATCGGTCAAGAAGTGACAGGTCATCCGCAGCAGTAACCTCTTCTTCTTCCAGCTCTTCCTGTTCGGGCTCAGGGGTTAAGACGGATTCACTGTCGCTGTCTACTTCAATGTTCTGGGGTGAAGTAGAGCGGTTCTTGAAACGTTTCTTGGACATACGTGTTTCTTGGAAGAATTCTCCTTCATATGTGTCTGGGTTAATGTGAGGTTCGTAATCCTCTTCATTGAGGGTAGGTGGTCTAAAATGTGGTGGCACTTCATAAACGACATCCCAACCTTTGAGATTTGGATCAGTTTGGCAGGCCCACGGTAGATAGAAAACTTGTGTCGCCTGTTGAGCCGTAATATAGACATCGGGAACATCTAAGTGGGTGTTTTGGTTGATTTCGACTAGTCCTATATGTTCATGAGTCCTTCTAGTCTCCCTCGGCTCAAACCAATAACATTTGAATACTACGACGGTCGGTGGGTTTTCACAATAGAATAGAAGTTCATAAATTGCTTCAACCCTTCCATAATACTCGGTGTCTCCTTCGCCGATAGCAGAGACAGAACAATTTGTAGTCTTTAGGTCGGGCATAGATAGCTCTTTGCCAAAGGTACGAAAGTGATACCCGTTGATGTTGTATTTGTCAAATGAACGGACCTTATAGTCAAAACCATTAGCGACTTGTCTCAACTCGGCGTCCATAGACTCTGCATCAGCCTACAAGTTTAATACGAAAGAATGGATGCATTAGCTGCAAATTAGACCAATAAGTCAAATGGGCCCTTAATGGTAATTAATTACCCTTTGTTTGAACCAAGAGATGAAACCAGGATAGTCGCCTCCATGCTTTGCGAGAAGCTCATACTCTTCGACGGAATCCTTTTCGATGACCGCTCCATCCGAGAATTCGGCGACGTATCGACTATATCAAATATCCGGGAATAAGAGTGGTTCAAAGCAATTAGAAGTTGCGGAACAATAAATTACCGAGAACTTACTCGATGTACGGCAGCACTTCTGTTAGGTTGGTGAAGATATACAATGAAATGGTCCGCCATTCTTCGACATCCAACGATTTCCCTTTCGAAGCACCGGATGGTGCGAGCTTACCTTTGAATAGGCTGAGGTTGGATCGAACTTTTTCTTGATCGCCATCATTGTACCGAGGCTTCGGGTTATGCAAATGATAATTTTTGGCTTCGTAGTGTGCTGTCACGAAGTTTGCCGCCTCCTCAGTAATGAATGCCTCGGCCATCGATGCTTCAATTCTACGTTTATTTTTACACTTAGCTCGAAGCGTCTTCTGCATCCTCTCAGTTGAGTAGCACCATCGATTTTGAACGGGCCCCCCCATTCTTGCCTCGGTCGGGAGATGCAAAATCAAATGTTGCATTGGATTAAAGAAGCCCGGTGGAAAGATCTTTTCTAATTTGCAGACCAACTCCGGCGCCAACTCTTCCATTTCATCTAGCACGCCAGGCGATAGTTCTTTCGCACAAAGAGAACGGAAGAAATAGCTCAGCTCTGCCAGTACTATCCATTCATCCTCAGGGATAAAGCCACGCAACATCACCGGCATTACCCGCTCAATCCATATGTGCCAATCATGACTCTTGAGCCCAAATATTTTCAATTTCTCAAGACTCGCTCCCCTCTTTAGATTCGCAGCATACCCATCGGGGAACATCAACCGCATTTTCACCCACAATAGCATTTCCCTCATAGCTGGCCTTTCAAGATTGAACCATGCCTTTGGCTTCGCTATGCTTTGCTTTCCTTTCCGTTGTCGCAAGTTTTGCAACGGTCTATCACATAGAGCCTCCAGGTTGATTCTAGCCTTAGGATTATCTTTTGACTTCCCCTCTATGCCGAACAATGTACCAAAAATGGCCTCCGCAATATTCTTTTCAGTGTGCATCACGTCAATGTTGTGTGGGCAAAGGAGGTCTTTGAAGTAAGGGAGATCCCATAAGCATGACTTGTGAGTCCAGGCGTGTTCCGTATTATACCCTTTGAAGTATCCTGGACGCAAAGGATCGGGCTCGAGAGCGTTTAACTGATCAAGGGTCTGTTGGCCTGTCAACGCAGCTGGTGCAGTGTTTTTGACAACTCTACCTTTGATGAAATTCTTCTTGTCTTTTCTGAACTTATGGTCAGGATCCAGGAATTGTCTATGCATGTCGAAGCAAGAATACTTGCGACCAGCCTGCAGCCAACGGAACTGAAGAGCTGCCTTGCATGTGGTGCACGGGAACCTTCCATGCACACACCAGCCAGCGAATAGCGCAAACGCCGGATAATCATGCGTCGAGTACATGTACCACACATGCATTTTGAAATTTGTTTTGGTAGCCGCGTCGTAGGTCTTGATCCCATTATCCCAGGCTTCTTGCAACTCATCCTTAAGCGGCTGCATGTACACATTCATATTCTTCCCCGGATAGTTGGGCCCTGGAATTATCAACGTCAGGAAAATGTTCTTTCTTTTCATAATCTCTCCGGGTGGCAAATTTAGTGGAATGACAAATACAGGCCAACAACTGTATTGTGCTGCCGTCATACCATACACATTGAACCCATCCGTGCTGATGGCAACTCTAGGTTGCCTTGGATCTTCCGATTTATCCTTATGTAATGCATCGAAGTGCCTCCACGCAAAACCATCTGAAGTGTGTACCAGCATCTTGTTCCCATCCGCATCTAGTTCGGTTCTTTTTCCCAATTTGTGCCATGTCATCTGTCTGGCCGTCTCTTCGACCATAAAAAGACGTTGAAGTCTTGGTACGATTGGCAGATATCGAAGAACACTAATGGGGATTTTGGTCTGATTCTTCTCACCCATGCCGTTGTCTACCACAATATACCTGGAAGAATTGCAAATGGGGCAATAGTTCAAGGCCGCATACTCAAGCCTAAATAAGGCACATCCATTCTCACAGGCATGTATCTTCTCATAGGGCATCTTTAGTACATGGAGGATTTTCTCTGACTGGTACAGGTTTGCAGGCAGTACATGGCCTTTGGGTAGAAAGCGTCCAAATATCGTCATCATCGCGTCGTAGCATTCTCTGCCTAGGTTGAATTGAGCCTTCAGAGCCATTACTTGCGCGATGGCATCCAGCTGACAGAGCTCAGTCTGCTCGTGGAGAGGACGTTTTGAAGACTCCAGCATTTCATAGAAGGCCTTTGCAGATTCCTCCATCTCATCGTCCGAATCCCGAGCATCATCAAAGTCTTGCACCATGTCTTCAATCCCGGTACCATGCTCGTCGGTGCGACGACGAATCACCTCAGCTCTGGCACGTTGGTCAGACTCACCATGAAAAGTCCACACCGTATAATTAGGCGTAAAACCCCACTTCTGCAAGTGTTTACCCATTTCAAACTCTGTCTGCTTTTTCCAGTTGTCGCAGTTGGGACAGGGGCACCATGTTTTTTGCTGGCCATTTGCAAATGCGGCTCTCACAAACCCCCTGGTTTTTGTTAACCATTCATGGGTCATGTCTTTCTGACTAGGGTGACCAGTGTACATCCAAGCACGATCACTCATGTTGCCTAGCTACCTATGGGGGCACAAGAAATAAATACATAATTCATCATCTATATTCATACGCTAATCAAGTTTGTCAGTTTTATTACGTCCATGCAACCTACACGCTAATAGGTAAAGATAGGTCCTAATCCCACCCGAGTATGTGTAGACTGGGTTCGTTTTCCCATGCTCTGCTCCAGATGCGACGCACAATTTCGGCAGCACCTCCCCGCTGTTCTCCTGATACACGTCTCGGCAATAAGCAGAGAGGATGTGTACCCGGAGAACAACAGGGGAGGCACTGACGAAATTCCGCATCGGATCCGGAGCACAGCATACGGGAAAACAAACCAAATCTACACATACTCGGGCTGTCCATGGATAATGTTGGACAATTCGAAAGGATGGCGGTTATAAATATGCAAAGAAATGCATATTTATAGATGTCGCCCTTTCGAACGGGAGACGCATACTGGTCACGCATACTCATGATTGAAGAAACCTATAGATAGCAAGTTTCATCGGCACGAAGACCGGGACAGAGCAAATTAAGGGGGTAGGAGGAGAAGTCATTTGTGCTCACCAACAAACGTCCAACGCACGTGGAGGTCGTCGAACAACTGCACATTGAAATTCACCCGATCAACACAAATACGATGTTTTTATAATTAACATGATCGGAAAATATGTGACCTAACTCATAATTTTCAAAACTATGACCCCGTGGGCCTCTGGAAGGCCGAAAAGCACCTTCTCGTTCAAAAGAAGGCAGAAGAGGTGTCGGGGGTCGGGGCTTAGTGGCGTCGGGAGTCAGTGCCGTCGAGGGTCGGTGGCATCGGTGGTCGGGGGTCAGTGGCGTCGGGGGTCCAGGGTTAGTGGCGTCGGGGGTCCAGGGTTAGTGGCGTCGGGGGTCCAGGGTCAGTGACGTCGGGTGTCAGTGGCCTCGGGGGTCGGGGGTTGGTGGCGTCGAGCGTCGGGGGTCGGGAGTCGTGGGCCGAGGGGCTGGGTCGGGGGCAGTGGCGTCGGGGGTCGAGGGTTAGTGGCGTCGGGGGTCAGTGGCGTCGGGGGTCGGGGGTCGGGGGTCAGTGGCGTCGGAGGTCGATGGTCGGGGGTCAGTGGCGTCGGGCGTCAGGGGTCGGGGGTCGAGGGTCAGTTTCGGGGTGCCGGGGTTCCCTTTTCCTCTTCTTTCTTCTTCTCCTCTCTCCTCTTTTTCTTCTTCTTCTTCTTCTTCTTCTTCTTCTTCTTCTTCTTCTTCTTTTTTCTCCTCCTACTCCCCCTCCTCTTTTTCTCCTTCTATTCTTTTTCTTCTTCTTCTTCTTCTTCTTCTTTTTCTTCTTCTTCTTCTTTCTCCTCCTCTTTCTCCTCCTCCTCCTCTCCTCTTCTTCTTCTTCTTCTTCTTCTTCTTCTTCTTCTTCTTCTTCTTCTTCTTCTTCTTTTTTCTCCTCCTCCTCCTCCTCCTCTTCTTCTTCTTCTTCTTCTTCTTCTTCTCCTGCTTTTTTTCCTTCTGCTTTTTTTCTTCTAACCTAACTAACTAACCTAATTAGCCTAACTAACTAACTAACTAACTAAATTACCCTATATATAATAAAAAACTAACCTAATAAACTAACTAAAGTAATTAACTTTTTTAAAAAGAAAAACAAAAAAAACTCACCGACAGGGGGCGGCGGCAGGGGGCGGCGGCGGCACGGGGGCGCGCGGCTGGGGGCTCGCCGCAGGGGGCGTCGGCGGCAGGGGGCGGCGGCAGGGGGCGGCAGCGGCAGGGGGCGGCGGCAGGGGGCGGCGGCGGCAGGGGGCGGCGGCAGGGGGCGGCGGCGGCAGGGGGCGGCGCGCGGCAGGGGGCGGCGGCAGGGGGCGGCGCGCGACAGGGGGCGGCGGCAGGGGGCGGCGCGCGGCAGGGGGCGGCGGCGGCAGGGGGCGGGGGTGGGTCGCCGCGGGAAGTGGGTCGCCGGGGGGGTGGGCTCGCCGGGGGGTAGGCTCGCCGCGGGGAGGGGATCTCGCCGGCAGGGGTGAGAGTGGTCGGGGTGAGAGAGAGAGAGAGAGAGAGACAGTGAGCGAGGTGGGGGGTAACGGCCGTCATAGGGAGGCCCCTTTGCCGTCCGCCCCCCGACGGCAAAGGGACGTAAGGCAGACGGCAAAGGGCCTTACGGCTGACGGCAAAGGCCCGCGGACGGCAAAGGGCCCGGATTTCGGACGCGGCAGGCATGGGGCCCACGCGTCCCCTTTGCCGTCTGCACTGGTGCTCTTTGCCGTCCGCTGGCAGACGGCAAAGGACCCACACATGGCAAATAGTATTTTTGCCATGTGTCAGTTCTTTGCCGTCTGTATTGTGTCAACTGATGGCAAAGAGGTTCTTTGCCGTCAGCCAGCAGACGGTAAAGAACTGGCTGACGGCAAATTTCTGGATTCCAGTAGTGTCTATGCTAAACATATCAACTATACGATTCATGCTCAACCTTTCGGTCTCATGTGTTCCGAGGCCATGTCTGCACATGCTAGGCTCGTCAAGCTTAACCCGAGTGTTCCGCGTGTGCAACTGTTTTGCACCCGTTGTATGTGAACGTTGAGTCTATCACACCCGATCATCACGTGGTGTCTCGAAACGAAGAATTGTCGCAACGGTGCACAGTCGGGGAGAACACAATTTCGTCTTGAAATTTTAGTAAGAGATCACCTCATAATGCTACCATCGTTCTAAGCAAGATAAGGTGCAAAAAGGATTAACATCACATGCAATTCATAAGTGACATGATATGGCCATCATCATGCGCTTCTTGATCTCCATCACCAAAGCACCGGCACGATCTTCTTGTCACCGGCGTCACACCATGATCTCCATCATCATGATCTCCATCAACGTGTCGCCATCGGGGTTGTCGTGCTACTCATGCTATTACTACTAAAGCTACGTCCTAGCAATATAGTAAACGCATCTGCAAGCACAAACGTTAGTTTAAAGACAACCCTATGGCTCCTGCCGGTTGCCGTACCATCGACGTGCAAGTCATTATTAACTATTACAACATGATCATCTCATACATCCAATATATCACATCACATCGTTGGCCATATCACATCACAAGCATACCCTGCAAAAACAAGTTAGACGTCCTCTAATTTTGTTGTTGCATGTTTTACGTGGTGACCATGGGTATCTAGTAGGATCGCATCTTACTAACGCAAACACCACAACGGAGATATATGAATTGCTATTTAACCTCATCCAAGGACCTCCTCGGTCAATTCCGATTCAACTAAAGTTGGAGAAACTGACACCGGCCAGTCATCTTCGAGCAACGGAGTTACTCGTAGCGATGAAACCAGTCTCTCGTAAGCGTACGAGTAATGTCGGTCCGAGCCGCTTCGATCCAACAATACCACAGAATCAAGAAAAGACTAAGGAGGGCAGCAAAACGCACATCACCGCCCACAAAAACTTTTGTGTTCTACTCGAGAAGACATCTACGCATGAACCCAGCTCATGATGCCACTGTTGGGGAACGTCGCATGGTAAACAAAAAATTTCCTACGCGCACGAAGACCTATCATGGTGATGTCCATCTACGAGAGGGGATTTCCGATCTACGTACCCTTGTAGATCGCATAGCAGAAGCGTTAAGAAACGCGGTTGATGTAGTGGAACGTCCTCACGTCCCTCGATCCGCCCCGTGAACCGTCCCACGAACCGTCCCGCGATCCGTCCCACGATCCGCTCCGATATCAGTGCCGAACGGACGGCACCTCCGCGTTCAGCACACGTACAGCTCGACGATGATCTCGGCCTTCTTGATCCAGCAAGAGAGACATAGAGGTAGATGAGTTCTCCGGCAGCATGACGGTGCTCCGGAGGTTGGTGGTGATCTAATCTCAGCAGGGCTCCGCCCGAGCTCCGCAGAAACGCGATCTAGAGGAAAAACCGTGGAGGTATGTGGTCGGGCTGCCGTGGCAAAAGTTGTCTCAAATCAGCCCTAATACCTCAGTATATATAGGAGGGAGGGAGGGGAGGAGGCAGCCTCAAACCCTCAAGGTTTGGCCGAAATTTGAGGTGGAGGAGTCCTACTCCAATCCTACTTGGAGTAGGATTCCACCTTCCCACTTGGAAACTCTTTCCACCTTGTGTTGTTTCCTTCTCAAACCTTATGGGCCTTAGTGGGAACTTATTCCAGCCCACTAGGGGCTGGTTTATCACTTCCCATAGCCCATGAGACCCCTTGGGGCGTGACACCCCTCTCGATGGTCCCCGTCACCCCTCCCGGCACTCCCGGTACACTACCGATGAGCCCGAAACTTTTCCGGTAATGCCCGGAAACTTTCCGGTAACCAAATGAGGTCATCCTATATATCAATCTTCGTCTCCGGACCATTCCGGAAACCCTCGTGACGTCCGTGATCCCATCCGGGACTCCGAACAACATTCGGTAACCAACCATATAACTCAAATACGCATAAAACATCGTCGAACCTTAAGTGTGCAGACCCTGCGGGTTCGAGAACTATGTAGACATGACCCGAGAGACTCCTCGGTCAATATCCAATAGCGGGACCTGGATGCCCATATTGGATCCTACATATTCTATGAAGGTCTTATCGTTTGAACCTCAGTGCCAAGGATTCATATAATCCCGTATGTCATTCCCTTTGTCCTTCGGTATGTTACTTGCCCGAGATTCGATCGTCGGTATCCGCATACCTATTTCAATCTCGTTTACCGGAAAGTCTCTTTACTCGTTCCGTAATACAAGATCCCGCAACTTACACTAAGTCACATTGCTTGCAAGGCTTGTGTGTGATGTTGTATTACCGAGTGGGCCCCGAGATACCTCTCTGTCACACGGAGTGACAAATCCGAGTCTCGATCCATACTAACTCAACTAACACCTTCGGAGATACCTGTAGAGCATCTTTATAGTCACCCAGTTACGTTGCGACGTTTGATACACACAAAGCATTCCTCCGGTGTCAGTGAGTTATATGATCTCATGGTCATAGGAACAAATACTTGACACGCAGAAAATAGTAGCAACAAAATGACACGATCAACATGCTACGTCTATTAGTTTGGGTCTAGTCTATCACATGATTCTCCTAATGATGTGATCCCGTTATCAAATAACAACACTTGCCTATGGCCAGGAAACCTTGGCCATCTTTGATCAACGAGCTAGTCAACTAGAGGCTTACTAGGGACAGTGTTTTGTCTATGTATCCACACAAGTATTGTGTTTCCAATCAATACAATTATAGCATGGATAATAAACGATTATCATGAACAAAGAAATATAATAATAACTAATTTATTATTGCCTCTAGGGCATATTTCCAACATAAATGCCCTCGCCTGTCTCCACATACAAAGCCTTACTGAGCTTTCTGCATTGAGACATAAATATTGTTCCATGGAAAGCACGTGGCAGTCTTAGCAACTGCAGGTGGAACAATCCATACCCAGGAGCCCATAGAAGCTTGGAGGAAGCGCATACCCCAACAATGACAAATCGAGTGCGGGCCCTCAAAGAAAAAAGAACAAGCCCCTTGACGGATCCCAAACCGTAATTGACAAGCTACTAGACAGCCCATGTCCCTTACACTTCGCATTACCCAACATTGTTTTGACTCACATGCCTCGAGCCTATTGGGTCATTAGGCGGGTGGCTAAAAGTGGAGAGGCTATCCTTAGGAGCCAACCACCGCAAGGAAATTCATTCAAACTGCCCCACAACACTATCGACGTACTCACAATTTACGAGACTTTCTCCTCAAATAACAAAAGGAAAAGGGCTCTCTGAGAAACCGACCATGTATTCATGGTGGCAACAACAAATCCTTGGACAAGCACACCTATAACCTTTATGTAGGAAGACCAGCCTCGATTACATTCTAACCAAACACCCGAGACACTAGTGTTGGGGAACGTTGCATGGGAAATAAAAAAATTCCTACGCACACGATGACCTATCATGGTGATGTTCATCTATGAGAGGGAGATCGGATCCACATACCCTTATAGATCACTAAGCGGAAGCATTATTAAACGCGATTGATGTAGTGGTACGTCTTCATGATCCGTCCCACGAACTGTCTTGTGATCCGTCCCGATCAAGTGCCGAACGGACGGCACCTCCGCGTCCTTCACACGTACAGCTCGACGATGATCTTTGCCTTCTTGATCCAGCAAGAGGGATGGGGAAGTAGAAGAGTTCTCCTGCAGCATGACGGCGCGCCGGTGATGGTGATGATCTATTCCTGTAGGGCTCCGCCCGAGCTCCGTAGAAAACCGATCTAGAGGAGGAACTACGATCTAGAGGAGAGGACAACACGTGGCAAAATTGTGTCTCAAAAGCCCTAAACCTATAGTATATATAGGAGGAGGGGGGAGGCAGCCTTGGTGCACCAAGGAAGGCCTCCTTGGGTCGGCCAAAGTGGGGAAGGGAGGAGTCCTCCTCCAATCCCACTTGGATTAGGACTCCTTCCTTATTTTCCCACCTCTTTTGGATTTTCCACTTTTTCCTCATGGGCTTTCCTTGGATGACTTTGTCAGCCCATTATACCTTATTGCGCATCCAATAAACCCACGTGGACCCCTTGGGGCGTGGTGGGCCCACCCACTGGGCCCCCGGAACCCATTCGACACTCCTCGTACACTTCTGGCAATGCCCGAAAACCTTCTGGAATCCAAACACCAACTTCCTATATATCAATCTTTGTTTCTGGACCATTACGGAACTCCTCGTGACGTCCAGGATCTCATCCGGGACTCCAAACAAAACTTCGATCACCAACACATATAACTCAACTATATGGAAACGTCACCGAACCTTAAGTGTGCAGACCCTGTGGGTTCGAGAACTATGCAGACATGACCCGAGACACTCTCCGGCCAATAACCAACAGCGGGACCTGGATGTCCATATTGGCTCCTACATATTCTACGAAGATATCTGTCGGTTGAACCTCTATGTCAAGGATTCATATAATCATGTATACTATTCCCTTTGTCCTTCAGTATGTTACTTGCCCGAGATTCGATCGTCGGTATCACCATACTTAGTTCAATCTCATTACCGACAAGTCTCTTTACTCGTTCCATAATACAAGATCCCGTAACTAACTCCTTAGTCACATTGCTTGCAAGGCTTGTTGTGATGTTGTATTACCGAGTGGGCCCCGAGATACCTCTCCGTCACACGGAGTGACAAATCCCAGTCTTGATGCATGCCAACCCAACAGACACCTTTGGAGATACCTATAGAGCACCTTTATAGTCACCCAATTACGATGTGACATTTGATAACCCACAAGGTATTCCTCCGGTGTCCGAGACTTGCATGATCTCATGGTCATAGGAACAGATACATTGACATGTAGAAAACAGTAACAATAAACTGACACGATCATATGCTACGTTTATAGTTTGGGTCTTGTCCATCAGATCATTCTCCCAATGACGTGATCCTGTTATCAAGTGACAACACTTGCCTATGGCCAGGAAACCTTGACCATCTTTGATCAACGAGCTATCAACTAGAGGCTTACTAGGGACAGTGTTTTGTCTATGTATCCACACATGTATTTGTGTTTCCAATCAATACAATTATAGCATGGATAATAAACGATCATCATGAATAAAGAAATATAATAATAACTAATTTATTATTGCCTCTAGGGCATATTACCAACAGTCTCCCACTTGCACTAGAGTCAATAATCTAGTTCACATAACTATGTGATTGTAATGAATCTAACACCCATACAATTCTGGGGCTCGATCATGTCTTGCTTGTGAGAGAGGTTTTTAGTCAACGGTTCTGAACCTTTCAGGTCCGTGTGTACTTTTACAAATCTTTATGTTATCCTATAGATGTTGCTACTATGGGCTATTTGGAAATATTCCAAATGACTGCTCCACTATACGAATCCGGTTTACTACTCAGACTTATTCGGATTAGAGCCAAAGCTTGCATCGACGTAACCCTTTATGACGAACTCTTTAATCACCTCCATAATCGAGAAAAAAATCCTTAGTCCATTAGTTACTAAGGATAACTTTGACCGCTGTTCAGTGATTCAATCTTGGATCACTCTTTGTACCCCTTGACAGACTCATGGCAAGGCACACATGACGTGCGGTACACAGCATGACATACTTTAGAGTCTACGGCTAAAGCATAGGGGACGACCTTCATCCTTTCTCTTTCTTCTGCTGTGGTCGGGCTTTGAGTCTTACTCAAATTCACACCTTACAACACAGCCAAGAACTCCTTCTTTGATGATCTATTTTGAACTCCTTCAAAAACATGTGAAGGCATGCATTTAATTGAAAGTTCTATTTAGCTTTTGATCTATCTCTATAGATCTTGATGCTCAATGTTCAAGTAGCTCTATCCAGGTCTTCCTTTGAAAAACTCCTTTCAAACAACCCTTTATGATTTTCGGAAATTCTATATTATTTCCGATCAACAATATGTTAACTACATATTCTTATCAGAAATTCCATAGTGCTCACGCTCACTTCTTTGGAAATACAAGTTTCTCATAAACCTTGTATAATCCCAAAAGCTTTGATCATCTCATCAAAACGTATATTCCAACTCCGAGATGCTTGCACCAGTCCATAGAAGGATCGCTGGAGCTTGCATACTTGTTAGCATCCTTAGGATTGACAAAACCTTCTAGTTGTATCACATACAACCTTTCCTCAAGGAAACCGTCGAGGAAACAATGTTTTGACATCCTATGTGCAATATTTCATAAATAATGCAGCAACTGCTAACATAATTCCAACACACTTTTAGCATCGCTACGAGTGAGAAAGTCTCATCATAGTCAACTATTTGAACTTGTCGGAAACATCTTTGCGATAAGTCGAGCTTTTCTTAATGGTGACTTTTCACCATCATCGTGTGTCTTCCTTTTAAAGATCCATCCTTACTTAATAGTCTTACGACCATCAAGTAGTTCTTCCAAAGTCTACACTTTCTTTTCATACATGGATCCTCTCTCGGATTTCATGGCCTCCAGCCATTTGCCGGAATCCGGGCCCACCATCGCTTCTCCATACCTCGTAGGTTCATTGTTGTTTAATAACATGACCTCCAAGACAGGGTTACCGTACCACTCTGTAGTAGTACTGACCTTGTCGACCTACGAGGTTTGTAGTAACTTGATCCCAAGCTTAATGATCACCATCATGAGTTTCCACTTCAATTGGTGTAGGCGCCACAGGAACAGCTTCCTGCGCCGTGCTACACACTGGTTGAAGTGACAGTTCAATAACCTCATCAAGTTACACCATCCTCCCTTTCAATTATTTCGAGAGAAACCTTTCCTCGAGAAAGGACCCGTTTCTAGAAACAAACACTTTGCTTCTGGATCTGAGATAGGAGATGTACCCAACTGTTTTGGATATCCTATGAAGATGCATTTATCCGCTTTGGGTTCGAGCTTATCAGACTGAAACTTTTTCACATAAGCGTCGTAACCCCAAACTTTCAAGAGACGACAGCTCAGGTTTCTCAAAACCATAGTTCATACTGTGTCATCTCAACGGAAATACGCGGTGCCCTATTTAAAGTGAATGCGGTTGTCTCTAATGCAGAACCCATAAACGATAGTGGTAATTCGATAGGAGACATCATAGTATGCACCATATCAAATAGGGCACGACTATGACATTCAGACACACCATCACACTATGGTGTTCTAGGTGGCATGAATTGCGAAACAATTTCCACATTGTCTTAACTGTGTACCAAAACTCGCAACTCACATATTTATCTCTATGATCATATCATAGACAGTTTATCCTCTTGTCACGACGATCTTCACTCTGAAATAGATTTGAACTTTTCAATATTTCAGACTTGTGATTCATCAAGTAAATACTTCTGTATCTACTCAAATTGTCAGTGAAGTAAAAACATAACGATATCCGCTGCATGCCTTAGCACTCATTGGACTGCACACATCAAAAATTTATTACTTCCAACAAGTTACTTTCTTGTTCCATCTCACTGGAAAACGAGGCCTTCAGTCATCTTGCCCATGTGGTATGATTTGCATGTCTCAAGTGATTCAAAATCAAGTGAGTCCAAACGATCCATCTGCATGGAGTTTCTTCATGCGTTAATACCAATAGGTATGGTTTGCATGTTTCAAACGTTTCAAAAATGAGTGAGTACAAAGATCCATCACTATGGAGCTTCTTCATGCATTTTATAGTGACATGACTCAAGCGGCAGTGCCACAAGTAAGTGGTACTATCATTACTACTTTGTATCTTTTGGCATCAATATTATGAACATGTGTATCACTACGATTGAGATTCAATAAACCATTGAAGGTAATTATTCAAGCAAATAGAATAACCATTATTGTCTTTAAATGAATTATCGTATTGCAATAAACATGATCCAATCATGTTCATGCTCAACGCAAAACACCAAATGACAATTATTTAGGTTTAACACCAATCCCGATGGTAGAGGGAGCATGCGATGTTTGATCACATCAACATTAGAATTACTTCCAACACACATCGTCACCTCACCCTTGCTAGTAACCTTTTAATCCATAGCTATAACTTCGAGTTACTAACACTTAGCAACTAAACCGGTATCTAATACCCTGGTGCTACTAGGAATACTAGTAAGGTACACATCAATATCAGGTATATCCAATATACTTTTGTCGACTTCTCCAGCCTTCTCATCTACAAAGTATCTAGGGTAGCTCCGGCTTAGTGATCGTTCCCCTCATAACAGAAGCACTTAGTCTCGGGTTTGGGTTCAACCTTGGGTTTCTTCATTAGAGCAGCAACTATTTTGCCGTTTCCTGAAGTATCCCTTCTAGCCCTTTCCCTTCTTGAAACTAGTGGTTTTACTAACCATCAACAATTGATGCTCCTACTTGATTTCTACTTTCGCAGTGTCAAACATTGCGAATCGCTCAAGGATCATCATATCTATCCTTGATATGTTATAGTTCATCACGAAGCTCTAGCAGCTTGGTGGCAGTGACTTTGAAGAACCATCACTATCTCATCTGGAAGATTAACTCCCACTTGATTCAAGCGACTGTTGCACTCAGACAATCTGAGCACATGCTCAACGATTGAGCTTTTCTCCCTTACTTTGTAGACAAAGAATCTTGTCGGAGGTCTCATACCTCTTAACAAGGGCACGAGCAAGAAATCCCAATTTCATCTCTTGGAACATCTCATATGTTCCGTGACGTTTCAAAACATCTTCGACGCCCCAATTCTAAGTCGTTAAGCATTACGCACTGAACTATCACGTAGTCATCAAAAACGTGTATGTCACATGTTCGCAACATCCACAAACGACGCTTGAGGTTCCGCACACCGATCAGTGCATTAAGGACATAAGCCTTCTTCGCAGCAATGAGGACAATCCTCAGTTTACGGACTCAGTCCGCAAAATTGCTACTATCATCTTTCAACTAAATTTTCTCTAGGAACATATAAAAACAGTAGAGCTACATCGCAAGCTACAACATAATTTGCAAAGACCTTTTGACTATGTTCATGCTAATTAGTTTAATTAATCATATTACTTAAGAACTCCCACTCAAATAGACATCCCTCTAGTCATTCGAGTGGCGCATGATCCAAATCCACTAACTCAAGTCCGACCATCACGTGAGTTGAGTATAGTTTCAGTGGTGAACATCTCCATGTTGATCATATCAACTATATGATTCATGCTCGACCTTTCAGTCTCTAGTGTTCCGAGGCCATGTTTGTACATGGTAGGCTCGTCAAGTTTAACTTGAGTGTTCCGTGTGTGCAACTGTTTTGCACCCGTTGTATGTGAACGTTGAGTATATCACACCCGATCATCACGTGGTGTCTCGAAACGACGAACTGTCGGAACGGTGCACAGTCGGGGAGAACACAATTTTATCTTGAGATTTTAGTGAGGGATCACCTTATAATGCTACCGTTGTTCTAAGAAAAATAAGGTGCATAAAAAGGATTAACATCACATGCAATTCATAAGTGACATGATATGGCCATGATCTTGTGCTTCTTGATCTCCATCACCAAAGCACCGGCATGATCTTCATCGTCACCGGCGCCACACCATGATCTCCATCACCGTGCCGCCATCGAGGTTGTCGTACCATCTATGCTACTACTACTAAATCTACAACCTAGCAATATATTAAACACATCTGCAAGCACAAACGTTAGTTTAAAAACAACCTTATGGCCCCTGCCGGTTGTCGTAGCATCGACGTGCAAGTCGATATTTAACTATTACAACATGATCATCTCATACATCCAATATATCACATCATATCTTTGGCCATATCACTCACATGCATACTCTCCAAAAACAAGTTAGACGTCCTCTAATTTGTTGTTGCATGTTTTACGTGGCTTCTCTGGGTATCTAGTACTCCCTCCGTTTCTTTTTAGTGTGCATATAAGGTTTGGTCAAAGTCAAGCTTTGTATAGTTTGACTAACTTTATATTAAAAAATATCAACATTCACAACATGAAATCAATATTATCAGATGCACCACGAGATTTATTTTCATACTATATAATTTTAATATAGTATATAGTTATATTTTTTGATATAAATTTGGTCAAACTTTATGTTGTTTGAATTTGACCAAATCTTATACGCGGAGTCAAAAGAAACGGAGGGAGTATGATCGCATATTACTTACGCAAAACCACAACGCTGATGTGCAAATTGCTATTTAACCTCTCTCCAAGGACCGCCTCGGTCAAATCCAATTCAATTAAAGTTGAAGAAACAGACACCCGCCAGTCATCTTTATGCAACAAGTTGCATGTTCGTCGATGAAACCGATCTCTCGTAAGCGTACGGGTAAGTTTGGTCTGGGCCGCTTCAATCCAACAATACCGCCGAATAGAGAAAAGACTAAGGGGGGCAGCAAATCGAACATCAACGCCCACAAAAACTTTTGTGTTCTACTCGAGATTACATCTATGCATGAACCTAGCTCATGATGCCACTGTTGGGGAACGTTGCATGGGAAACAAAAAATTTCCTACGCACACGAAGACCTATCATGGTGATGTTCATCTATGAGAGGGAGATCGGATCCACATACCCTTGTAGATCGCTAAGCGGAAGCGTTATTAAACGCGGTTGATGTAGTGGTACATCTTCACGATCCGTCCCGCGAACCATCTTGTGATCCATCCCGATCAAGTGTCGAACGGACGGCACCTCCGCGTCCCGCACACGTATAGCTCGATGACGATCTCCGCCTTCTTGATCCAGCAAGAGGGGTGGGGAAGTAGATGACTTCTCCGGCAGTGTGACGGCGCGCCGGTGATGGTGATGATCTATTCCTGCAGGGCTCCGCCCGAGCTCCGCAGAAAATCGATCTAGAGGAGGAACTACGATCTAGAGGAGAGGGCAGCACGTGGCAAAGTTGTGTCTCAAAAACCCTAAACCTCTAGTATATATAGGAGGAGGGGGGAAGCAGCCTTGGTGCGCCAAGGAAGGCCTCCTTGGGTCGGCCGAAGTGGGGAAGGGAGGAGTCCTCATCCAATCCCACTTGGATTAGGACTCCTTCCTTATTTTCCCACCTCTTTTGGATTTTCCACTTTTTCCTCATGGGCTTTCCTTGGATGACTTTGTCAGCCCATTATACCTTATTGTGCATCCAATAAACCCACGTGGACCCCTTGGGGTGTGGTGGGCCCACCTAGTGGGCCCCCGGAACCCATTCGTCACTCCCGGTACACTTCCGGCAATGCCCGAAAACCTTCCGGAATCCAAACACCAACTTCCTATATATCAATCTTCGTTTCTGGACCATTCTGGAACTCCTCGTGACGTCCGGGATCTCATCCGGGACTTCGAACAAAACTTCGGTCACCAACACATATAACTCAACTATACTGAAACGTCACCGAACCTTAAGTGTGCAGACCCTGCGGGTTCGAGAACTATGCAGACATGACTTGAGACATTCTCCGATCAATAAAAAACAACGGGACCTGGATGCCCATATTGGCTCCTACATATTCTACGAAGATCTCTATCGGTTGAACCCCTATGTCAAGGATTCATATAATCCTGTATACTATTCCCTTTGTCCTTCGGTATGTTACTTGCGCGAGATTCGATCGTCGGTATCACCATACCTAGTTCAATCTCGTTACCAGCAAGTCTCTTTACTCGTTCCGTAATACAAGATCCCGTAACTAATTCCTTACTCACATTTCTTGCAAGGCTTGTTGTGATGTTGTATTACCGAGTGGGCCCCGAGATACCTCTCCGTCACACAGAGTGACAAATCTCAGTCTTGATACATGCCAACCCAACAGACACCTTTGGAGATACCTATAGAGCACCTTTATAGTCACATCCCAGTCTTGATACAATAACCCACAAGGTATTCCTCCGGTGTCCGGGAGTTGCATGATCTCATGGTCATGGAACAGATACATTAACATGCAGAAAACAGTAACAATAAACTGACATGATCATATGCTACGTTTATAGTTTGTGTCTTGTCCATCACATCATTCTCCTAATGATGTGATACCGTTATCAAGTGACAACACTTGCCAATGGCCAGGAAACCTTGACCATCTTTGATCAACGAGCTAGTCAACTAGAGGCTTACTAGGGATTGTTTTGTCTATGTATCCACACATGTATTTGTGTTTCCAATCAATACAATTATATCATGGATAATAAACGATTATCATGAATAAATAAATATAATAATAACTAATTTATTATTGCCACTAGGGTATATTTCGAACAACTAGTCCTTAATCCCATTATAGATGGTTTCAAACTATTCAAAGTGCTAATAGATGGCGGTAGTGGCTTAAACCTCATTTATGAGGGTATCTTATATAAAATACAGTTCGAAAGATCCCCCATTGAATGCAGTAGCACGACCTTTCGAGGAATCATTCCCAGAAGAGATGCGCGATGCACAAGACGAGTCTCCCTCGATGTAGTATTCGACACCTACGAGAATTACAGGTCCGAAGAACTCACCTTTCATATCGTACCCTTCAAAAGCAGCTATCACGCTCTTCTTGGACAAGAGGCCTTCACCAGATTACATGCCATACCACATTATGGGTACATGAAACTAAAAATGCACAGAAATAACGGTGTCATTACCCTCATAAGCAACCCGGATAGAGCTCTACAGGCTAAGAATAAAACTGCAATGCTCGCCCTCGAGGCACTTTCAAAGGCCCTTGTGGCTGAACAACTCACCGAACTAAGATCGGTGGTCGCCAAGGATGATGTAACTCTTAGCAAGAGACCCAAGTCCACATCCTTCAAGCACACCGACGAAATAGTCAAATTCCAAGTGCACCAGACGGACCCTGCTAAAACAGCATCCATCGAAGCACAATTCGACCCTGCGGTCGATGAAGCATTGTGCACATTCTTGCGAGAAAATTGGGATATATTTGTCTGACACCCTTCAGACATGCCAGGAATCCCACGAAGATTGGCCGAGCATATCTTGAACATAAGCGATGGCTTCAAACCCGTCAAACAAACACTATGTCGCTTCTCCGAACCTAAGTGTCAATCCATGGGCACCGAACTAGCAAAGTTTCTCGAAGTCGGATTCATTCGAGATATCAAACATCCCGATTGGTTGGGAAATCTGGTCATGGTCCCAAAAAGGACAAATCATGGCAATTATGCGTCGATTTCAAAAACCTCAGTAAAGACTACCATAAGGATCCATTCCCTTTACCTCACATATACCAAATCATTGATGCCACCGCGGGACACAACTCACTATGTTTCCTCGATGCTTACTCCGGATACCATAAAATAAAGATGAAGGAATCTGATCAGGCCGCAATTGCTTTCATCACTTCCTATGAATCATTCTGCTTCAACACAATGCCCTATGGGTTAAAGAAAGCAGGCGCCATGTATCAACGTATGATTCAAACATGCCTAGAAAAACAAATCAGCAAGACAGTTGAGGCATACCTGGATGATGTGGTCATGAAGACATAACATGTTAGCCAGCTCGTGGACGACCCCCGACAAACCTTCAACAATCTTCGGCAATATGACATATGACTCAATCGAGAGAAATGTGTCTTCGGTGTCCCCACAGGTAAACTGTTCAGTTTCATCGCTCCCATAGGGGAATAGAGATCAATCCGGCAAAATTCAAGCTCTATCCCGGCTCGTGATCCCAACGAAGCTGAAACATGTTAAAAATGGCGGGTTGTGTGGCGGTGTTAAGCCGTTTTATCTCTCGTCTCGGCCAAAAGGCACTACTGCTCTATCGACTGCTCAAGCGAACCAAAAACTTCCGGTGGACCGAAGAAGCAACAACAGTCCTAGAGGAAATGAAAACATTGCTAGCCAGCAACCCAATATTGACAGCACATACAAGAGGAGAACCAATGCTATTGTACATAGTGGCCACAAATGAGGTTTTCAGCGCAATAATCGTGGTTGAACGAGAGGAGGCGGCCCACAAACTACAGATACATAAACCAGTTTACTATGTGTCTGAAGTCCTCACCCCATGCAGCACTTGTTATCGTCACTACCAAAAGATAGCCTATACAGTCTTCATGGCATCTCGCAAGCTCCGACGCTACTTTCAAGAGTGTTCGGTAACGGTGGCATCTAAGGTACCCTTGAATGATATAATCAATAATAAGGACGCCATAGGACACATAGCTATATGGGCTATAGAAATCTTACCCTTTGAAATCACTTACAAGCCATGCCAAGCTGTTAAATCTCAGGTGTCTGCTGACTTTCTAGCCGAATGGACGGAAGCCGAACTCCCAAAAGAGTATAGTACATATTCCCATTGGACTATGTACTTTGATGGCTCCAAGATGCTTACTGGCCTGGGGGATGGTGTCATACTTACATCCCCCACCGACGATAATATTCGGTACGTGTTGTGAATCAGGTATACTAATTCTAATAACGCGGCCGAATACGAAGCTCTGCTACATGGCTTAAGCATGGAAACTTCGATGGGCGTATAAAGGCTAGAATTACTGGGGGACTCGAACCTCGCTATCTATCAAAACAATGGCAAATTTGATGCCAAAAATCCGAATATGACATCTTATAGGAACACCTTCCTCAAAATATCAGCTTGGGTCGAAGGCCTTGAGTTTCACCATGCCTCTAGAGAAAATAATCAGGTTGCCGATATCCTCGCTCCTATGGGCGCCAAGCGCGACCCCGTTCCTAAAAATACCTTC
Source organism: Hordeum vulgare subsp. vulgare (assembly GCF_904849725.1). NCBI lineage: Eukaryota > Viridiplantae > Streptophyta > Magnoliopsida > Poales > Poaceae > Hordeum > Hordeum vulgare. The sequence continues at coordinate 561,671,587 of NC_058524.1, read as the reverse complement.
CTGGAATGACTTTTCAAGCCTTTTGTTGTATTGCAGGACGAGAACGAGGGCACTGGAGACACAGGAAAGGAACACATTACTCCCCTTATAGTTGAGCCAGAAGATCAAATCATCGACGGCTCCGCATTAGCGGAACCACTCCGGGCTTTCGAAATTATGACCGTAATCGCGCCATGGACCAAACCCTCCTTGGCTTATCTTCTTCGTCAGGAACTCCTTGATGACCAATCAGAAGCAAGACGGATAGTTCGACGATCTAAGTCTTACAAAGTTCATGAAGGGGAACTCTATAGAAAAAGTACTACCGGCGTCCTCCAACGATGCATATACGAAGAAGAAGGTAAACAAATTTTGACTGAAATACACGCAGGTATTGGCGGCCACCACACGACTATATCTCTGGTAAGTAAAGCGTCCCGAGCTGGCTTCTTTCGGCCAACAGCTCGAGTAGAAGCTCATTCTCTTGTCCACCATTGCATTGGATGTCAACTCTTCGCTCAAGTTCATGCACCAAAGTGAACATTAGTGGAAAGTTGAGGCACCACTAGTGTAATTACCTCTTTACAAAACAATATGAGCACACAATACACAAACTGAGACGAATCAACCTATGGCTGAATGATTACGAGGACGATGGTATTCACAATCCACGTATGTAAGTCGTGGACTTGACACCAATGGTCATATTTTCTTGGATTTATTTCAGACCTTTCGATAATGTGTGTTACGTGTTCATAACATTGAGTATACACGCATATATGTGAGTATTTGCATTTGTACTGTGTTTAAAAAACACCAACATACATACATAAAAATCACTCCGATAAAGAGTAAAGTCATACAAACCCGAAATTGTTCCTAGGTGGAGGGGAAAACCCCAAACAACCAAGGTAGCGATCAACAAACTACAACAACAACTATCCACACCAACCATCTGATGACATCACAAGGAAAATGATAAAGTTTCTCCAGCCGAAACACCTTCACAAAGGGAATGACGCTCAAGCATCGTTGTCACCGGATACGACCACCAAAGGGCAGGCCCCGGTTTTTCATCCGCGGCTTGAGACCAGCTACATGAGAAGCACCACAGAAGCAAAGTCATCATCTGTTTCCGCCACCATTTTCACAATCCTAGCAGCTACATGTGTATCACCGTCTTGACATAAGATGCCATACAAGTGAAGATCATGTCTGCAGAAGCAGCCGGTCAAGTCTCACCAAGTGATGATCGCCACCAAAGGCTCAAAATGACGAAGGTCACACGTGATGAAGATTGCACGAGGGAGGAAGGTGATACGTTCCAAACGTATCTATAATTTCTGCTTGTTGCATGATCTTTTGGGTGACATTGTTATATGTTTTGCTACAATTTTATATCATTTTACACATATTTGGACTAACCTACTAACTCAGTGCACCCAGTGCTAGTTTCTGTCTGCTGATGTCTATTTTGCACGGGCTTTTACCCAATTTTCCGAAGCCTGAAAAAATCCAGAAATATATATATATATATATATATATATATAAATCAGCGAAAGAGAAGTTTCTGGATTACTGAAGGATGGCCAGAGGGGGCTAGGGGCCTCCCAGGCGGCCTGCTGGTGCGGCCAGGCCCTAGGCCGCGCTAGGAGTTTGCCTCGGTGGGTCCCACCTCCTCCGGTGCCCTCCTTTGGCCTATATTTAGAGTCCCGAGAGGAAACCCTCGCAGACTTTCTGGAATCGTGAATTTCTCCATTGTTTTGCCGCCGCAGCGCTTCCAAGACCGGGAGCGTCAGGAGACCTCTTCCCGACACCCTGCCGAGGGAGGATTGACCTTCGGGAGTTTCTCCACCGCCATGGACGCTTCCCGGACGTGCAGTGAGTAGTCCTCCTTGGACCATGAGTCCATGACCAATAGCTATGTGATGTCTTCTCTCCAATCCTGTGCTTCAATGGTTAGTCCTTGTGAGCCGCCCTACATGATCAAGGCATCTATGTAATTCTCTTCCTATTGCTATGCTCGGTTTATTGGGATCCGATGGATTATGAGATTATGTTCAGATTGTTATGAGTTATATATTTCATTATCCTTTTATATTATGTTCCTTAGTGATTCATGCATGTTCTCCGTTGCTTTTTATTGCTTTGGCCAAGTAGTAGATTGTAACTCCAGGAGGGAGCGTTACGCATGATTGTGGGTTCATGCCCCTCGATATCTAGCTTGAGTGACAGAGACATGAGAGTAGGGGATGTGCTTGTTGCCATCAGGTAGAAAACAACGGTGCTTGTGACCACGGTTGCAAGGATTGTTTACCTTATGCATAATTCGTTAATGCAGTTGTCCGTTGCTTTGAGTTTACACTTTGGGTGGGGATCACAACTTAATATCGGAGAGATGTTCTGGATAGATATCTCAAGGTGGATGATTAGTAAGTAGATGCTGATGAATAAAGAGTCTACTTCTCTTGGCGTACTGCCCATTACTATTGTACCTCTAACTATCAAGGAGCATAATTAGCATTGCGGTGCGATCATAATTCTGTCAATTGCCCAACTGTGATTTGTTTACCCAAGCATAGTTATTTTCGTCTTTTGGGAGAGAGACACCACTAGTGAAAATCATGTGACTCCGGTCCATATCACCATCATTATTTACACCTCCATCATTTACGATTTTCATTTAATTTTCCGTTGCAATCACTATTACCTTCCCGCTTGTGTTTTGATCCTTCACTAACTACAAGTTCGGAGAGATTCACAACCTCTCTGTATTCGTTGGGAGGAAAGTTATTTGTTGTGTGTGCAGGTCCACGTCTTCTGCTGACTAGGATGGAAGACACCTAATTGTTGATCCTAGGAGTACTCCTGGTTCGATAAACCTTACAGTCTCCGTATATGGGAAATTTGTTGCTGACTACATCTCCACCTTCCACTTGGGGTATCCAACGAGGGGCGAGAAGTATATCCATCAACTCGTCATCAAGCGAATTTGTGACGCTGTTGCCGGGGACTCCCGTCTTGAAGATAGGGGAGTTGCACACTATCTTTTACCTTTGCTTTTTAGTCTTGTTAGTTTGATTTTTAGTTTTTGCTTTAGAGTATTATACCGAAAACCACAAAAAAATAGTTGCTTTGCTCTTGCTTGTTGCCGCTACTATGGGTTCCACTGAAAACACCAAGTTGTGTGACTTCGCTAGTCACAACAACAATGACTTTATCTACACTCCTATTGCTGCTCCCGCCACTGGAGCCATGTCCTATGAGATTAAACCTGCTTTATTGAACCTAGTAATGAAAGATCAATTCTCCGGTACTGGAGATGATGATGCCTTGCACTTGAACAATTTTGTTGAGCTCTGTGATATGCAAAAATATAAATAAGTAGATGGTGATATTGTTAAACTTAAGATTTTTCCTTTCTCCTTGAGAGGAGGAGCTAAAGTGTGGCTTCAATCTTTGCCTAGGAATAGCATAGATTCTTGGGATAAGTGCAAAGATGCTTTTATTGGGAAGTATTACCCGCCTGCTAAGATTATCGAGTTGAGGAGTAACATTATGAATTTTAGGCAATTGGAAAATGAACATGTTGATCAAGATTGGGAACGTATGAAATCTCTTGTTAAGAATTGCCCTACACATGGTTTGACTACTTGGATGGTTATCCATACTTTCTATGTAGGATTGAACTTTACCTTGCGGAATCTGTTAGACTCGGCTGCGGGAGGAACCTTTATGTCAACTACACTTGGTGCTACCACAAACCTATTTGATGAGATGATGAAAAATTATTCTCAATGGCACACCGAGAGAGCTCCAATAGGTAGGAAGGTAAACTTTGTTGAGGAGATCTCCTTCCTTAATGATAAGGTTGACATGATCATGACTCTACTTACTAAGCAAGCTCCTATTGATCCTCATGATGTTCCTTTAAATTCTTTGGTTTCTCAAGAAAGAGAGCAAGTGGATGTTAATTTTATCTCTAGGAACAACTTCAATAACAATGCTTATAGGAGTAATTTTGGTAGCAATCCTAGATCGTTCCCATCCAACAACTACGGGAACAACAACAATTATCCTAGCACCAAAAACTCCACTACTGAATTAGAGAGCATGCTTAAAGATTTTATCACTTCTCAAAAATCCTTCAACAAGAGTGTAGAGGATAAACTAGAAAAATTAGATAGTCTCTCTTTGAAGGTGGACAACATAGCTCATGATGTAGAGATGCTTAAAATTAGAACTTCCCCACTTGAGGAAAGGAACACCACACACATGAATGATATCCAAGTCCAAATTTATGAGAACATAAGAATGCTAGCCATACTTAAAGAGAGATGGGCTAGAGAAAAGGAAGAGGAAGAGAGAATTAAGAGCCTTCCTACACACACTACCATTGGTACTATACAAGTTGTTGAGGATTTCAAAACTTTTAAAACCCATCGCACTCCTAGTCCTAATGGACCTATTAATGGTGATGCTAATACCTCTACTATAGGACAAGAAGGTCCTTTGAATTTAGAGACTACTAAAAGAATGAGCTTAGATGGCATCACTACCACTTTAATTAATGGTAGTAACCTTTATTTTGACAAATGTAGTCTCTCCGAAGTTATCACCTTTTTGCAAAGAATGGCTAAAGACCCCCACACTAGTACACTCAATATTGCCTTCACCGAGCATATTACCAATCCTCTTATCAAAGCTAGGGAGGAGAAGCTCAAGCTAGAGACTTCTATTCCTAGAAAACTATAAGATGGTTGGGATCCTACGGTCAAAATAAAATTGAATAATATCTCTTGCTTTGCTTTGTGTGATGTTGGAGCTAGTGCTTCCATTATGCCCAAAAGAATGTATGATATGCTTGCTTGGAAACCTTATGATCCATGTTCTTTTGGTGTTAGTCTTGTTGATTCTTCCATAAATAAACCATTAGGGAGAATTGATGATGTTCTTATTATTGTCAATGATAATTATGTGCCCGTTGATTTTCTTATTATGGACATTGAATGTGATCCTTCATGTCCAATTATTTTGGGACGTCCTTTTCTCCACACCATTGGTGCTATCATTGACATGAAAGAGGGAATTATTAAATTCCAATTTCCTCTTAAAAAGGGAATGGAACACTTCCCTAGAAATAATATTAATTTACCTTATGAGTCAATTACACGGGCAAGTTATTCTTTTGGAGTTGATAACACTTGATCTGCTTGCATTATGCCTAGCTCAAAGGCATAAGAGAAAGCGCTTGTTGGGAGGCAACCCAATTTGTTTTTACTTTATGTTTTAGTGGTCTTGATGCTTGTTACTACTGTATAAACATCATTGTATCTTTATTTTTAAGCTTTGTGCCAAGATATAGTCTCTGATTGCAAGAAAGTTCAAAAATTGTGACAATGCTGTCCAGAAACAGATTATGTCTGCTTGACGGAAAAATTCGCCAAAAATCACCAGATCATCTTTTTGATCTGAATGTTTTTATAGCATGCTCTATATAATTGCCTTTCTGGCATCTGTTCTGAGTTTTTTTATTTGAGTTGGAGAAGTGCCCCGAATAAATTATTTACTACATGTTGTTCTGTTTTTCACAGATTCTGCCATGTTTTGTGTTTCCATTGTTTTGCAAATCCTAAGCTTAATTTTTATTTGCAAAAACCTTTTGGAAATCATGATAAGCAGTAGATTTTCATGAAAATCTTTATTTCCATCAGGTAATGAATTCTTTTATTAAGGGTACTAACCACTCTAATCAGCTTATGATGAGTTTCGTATGAAGGGAGTTTTCAAGTATGTGATGGGAGAGATGATGAAAGAAGATAAAGGAGTGTCAAACGCTCAATCTTGGGGATGCACCCATGCATCCCAATAAATATTCAAGGAGAATCAAGCATCTAATCTTGGGGATGCCCCCGTGCATCCCCTTCTCTATCAACAATCATCAGTTCGTCCATCTCCATGTTATATTTTTATCACTTCATATGATATGTGCTATGCTTGGAGCATCTCGCTCTTTACTTTTTAGTTTGTTTTAGTTTTGCTTGCTGTTCATAACAAGTTGGAACCTAGCCTACCTTGTTTGGGAGAGAGACATGCTTCATTCCACTCTAGAACACAACATAGGTTTTCATGCTTATTTTTCGTGTGTTCTTCATCTTTTCGTAGAGACTGTCATGCTTAGCTCTTAGTTTTCATGCTTATCTTTTTAAGAGCTTTTATTTAGGTAGATTTTGGGACTCTCTTGAGTTATCATGCTTATATTGTTTAGAGAGTTGGCTCGTTGCACTGAGTTGTGTGTCTTGCATGAGTAGGTAATTGAGATTGCTATTTAAGTATAGTAGTAACTTGCAATAGTTTTGAGGTATTGATTTGAGTAATGTTTGGACTATCGGTGCCAAGAGCTTGAGCCTATTAGTGATAGGTGTCGTATTTTGGGAAATCCGTGTGTTTTTCAAAAACTAAAATTAGTTGATAACTCTAGCTACTAAATTGATCGCTAACCTCTGGAGGGGTTGGAATATATAGAGTACCCTCACGTTATCATGAGTCGAGGATGCGCAAGGATAACCAAAACCCCAAAGACTCCTCATCGGGGTACTTGTCTCTTTGTGAATATCCTAACTAGATAGAGAGTTACCGATAATAAGTGTACGAGTTCTTCAGACCAATGTGAGTATTCGATTGTTGGCACTTCCACCATCCATATTTTGCTAGCCTCTTTGGTACCGTGCATTGCCCTTTCTCGCATTGAGGGTTGGTGCAAACTCCGCCGGTGCATCCAAATCCATGACATGGTACGCTCTGTCATACATAAGCCTCATTATATCTTTCCTCAAAATAGCCACCGTACCTACCTATTAAGGCATTTCCATAGCCTTACCGAGATACATTGCCATGCAACATCCACCATCTCATGACTTGATCTTCATGTCATACATGCTTTTGCTTGATCGTAGAGCCGCATGATAGTTGGGCCTTTCCCACATTACTGCTACATGACGCGCTAGTATCATTGCATATCCCGCTACACTGACAGAGGGATACATTTGCATACACCATGATAGTTTTCACTTGTCTTTATGTTGAGTACTTCTTATAAGTGTGATGATTTTTCTTTTTCATGTAAAACATAGAGTGTTGCCCTTAAGTGAGGAAAATATCCCAAAGTGGACAAAACAAAAGATCCCAAAGTGGACAAATGAGAGATAAAAGAAAGAGCCAAAGAGGCCACAAAAAATAAAAAAAAAGAGAAAAATAAAAAGAAAAAGAAATAAAAATAGAGAAGGGGGCAACACTACTATTCCTTTTGAAAGATCCACACTCGTACTCATTGTTATATTGGTACTACATAGAGATTATCATTCATGCATAACTATGTGGGGACCCTTACACTATAGAACTTGGTTTGCATATTCCAATGATGAACCTCCTCAAATGAGCTCTAGGTCTTCATGAGAAAACAAGTTGGATGCACCCCCACTAGTTCCATTGGAGAGCTTACCTTAGCTCATATGTGCATCCGTTACATGGCAATCCCTACTCCTCACATCATATCTATCATTTGGCTTTCTCTAGCCTATGGTTGTCCTCATTGATGTGAGCCTTTCACACATTTTTGTATTCCTTCCCCATCATTGTTCTATTTGCCATCCTAGGTGCCAACATATCTTCTTACGCTCATCCATGGCATGAGTGCTCAAAATCGAAAGGGAGAGGATCATTTTGACTTGTGTCTGACTAGTGGTCTGGGGATGAGTCAAATAAGATTCCGAAGGAGACTAAGTGTGAGGTTTAGTAGATCTAGTTCTCAATTAAAAAAATATAATCTCAACCCATCTCCCACTTCTTGCACGCAAACACCATTTGGAGACATTTGAGTCACAGACAGCGAGAGCTCTTGCACCTTTATGTTCTTACTTTGCTAAATTCAATACTAGATATAGACTCTTGCTTGTTATTGTCTTGACTTGAATTGCATATCTCACTTGCTTTACTTTGAAGTTCTTATATGTGTGTTAGCATGTCACCACCGAAATTATTGTGTTATCATTTATCTACTCGAGGACGAGCAGAAATTAAGCTTGGGGATGTTGATACGTCCCAAACGTATCTATAATATCTGCTTGTTCCATGATCTTTTGGGTGACATTGTTATATGTTTTGCTACACTTTCATATCATTTTACACATATTTGGACTAACCTACTAACCCAGTGCACCCAGTTCCAGTTTCTGTCTGCTGATGTCTATTTTGCAGGGACTTTTACCCAATTTTCCGAAGCCCGAAAAAATCTAGAAAAAATATATAAAAAATAAGCAAAACAGAAGCTTCTGGATCACCGAAGGAGGGCCAGAGGGGGGCTAGGGGCCTCCCAGGCGGCCTGCTGGTGCGGCCAGGCCATAGGCCGCGCCAGGAGGTCGCCTGGGTGGGTCCCACCTCCTCCGGTGCCCTCCTTTGGCCTATATTTAGAGTCCCGAGAGGAAACCCTCGCAGACATTCTGGAATCGCGAATTTTTCCATCGTTCCGCCGCCGCAGCGCTTCCAAGATCGGGAACGTTAGGAGACCTCTTCCCGGCACCTTGCCGGAGGGAGGATTAACCTCCGGGAGCTTCTCCACCGTCATGGACGCTTCCCGGACGTGCCGTGAGTAGTCCTCCTTGGACCATGAGTCCATGACCAGTAGCTATGTGATGTCTTCTCTCCAATATGGTGCTTCAATGGTTAGTCCTTGTGAGTTGCCCTACATGATCAAGGCATCTATGTAATTCTCTTGCTATTACTATGCCCGGTTTATTGGGATCCGATGGATTATGAGATTATGTTCAGATTTTTATGAGTTAGATATTTGATTATCCTTTTATATAATGTTCCTTAGTGATTCATGCATGTTCTGCGTTGCTTTTTATTGCTTTGGCCAAGTAGTAGATTGTAACTCCAAGAGGGAGTGTTATGCATGATTGTGGGTTCATGCCCCTCGATGTCTAGCTTGAGTGATAGAAACATGAGACTAGGGGATATGCTTGTTGCCACCAGGTAGAAAACAACGGTGCTTGTGACCATGGTCGCAAGGATTGTTTACCTTACGCATAGGTCGTTAATGCAGTTGTCTGTTGCTTTGAGTTTACACTTTGGGTGGGGCTCGCAACTTAATACCGGAGAGATGTTCTGGATAGATATCTCAAGGTGGATGATTAGTAAGTAGATGCTGATGAATAAACGGTCTACTTGTCTTGGCGTACTGCCCATTACTATTGAACCTCTAACTATCAAGGAGCATAATTAGCATTGTGGTGCGATCATAACTCTGTCAATTGCCCAACCGTGATTTGTTTACCCAAGCATAGTTGTTTATCGTCTTTTGGGAGAGAGACGTCACTAGTGAAAATCATGTGACTTCGGTCCATATCACCATAATTTTTTACATCTCCATCATTTACCACTTTCATTTACTTTTCCGTTGCAATCGCTATTACCTTCCCGCTTGTGTTTTGATCCTTCGCAAACTACAAGGCCGGAGAGATTGACAACCTCTCTGTACTCGTTGGGAGCAAAGTTATTTGTTGTGTTTGCAGGTTCACGTCTTCTGCTGACCAGGACGAAAGACACCTACTTGTTGATCCTAGGAGTCCTCCTGGTTCGATAAACCTTACAGTCTCCGTGTAAGGGAAATTTGTTGCTGACTACATCTCCACCTTTCACTTGGGGTATCCAACGAGGGGCGAGAAGTATATCCATCAACCCGTCATCAGAAGGTCACATAAACTGCCAAAATTCCAATTCCTGACACGTTGTTAGTCTGGCACAATCCTCATGCTCTGCTATCCTTGTTGGTGGCAGCAAAATTGGTCAACAAAACATACTCATCATTGTGGACGGATCTCAAGGTCCATGGCCATCCACCTAGATCTGACAACCGTCTAGCAACGGAGGACAACGACGCCATCCACGCGCTTGAGCGAAGGACCTCCTGGTTTGGACAAAGAAGTTCATCATCGCAGACTGCGTACCTAAAGATGGGATCGCAACCACCAATGCCTAACTTGTCGGAAAGGCCACTGCTCTACTACACAACCATACCATGTGCCTCAAGTCATTGCTTGTAGATCCCATGTCATCGTTGAAGTCTGCCGGAGCAAAGACCTCCCCACTGTCGTCTTCATTGATCAACGTTGGGACTTAGCCCAATTTTTGGTCTCTAGCGGCGGCGAGGGAAAGGGGAGGACATGAAGGTAAGAGGTGGCTGTGGAGAAGGGAGGAAGCAACGGTTGCATACAAAACAAGCCTTCCCTCCATAAGTCTTTCTTCTGGAAGGAATATTTTGTTGCCTACTTTTTTTATACTTTATAAATTTGGGGTATCCACATGTACTATGTTCAAGTTTTTATTTTTCCAAAAGGTCATCATGCATTTAGATGTTGGTGCTCGGAAGTTACTTTAGCATAAAGTGATGATGCCAGCTTTTCCAAAATGCAATTCTAGAAGTTTGAAAAATTGATGCTTTCTTTCGGAGTCTCTGAGCCAAAATTTCCCTATGTCTTGATAAAATCTTTGAAATGAGACCCTCATAGGATACATTTTGATTCTTTTTTACCGCTCCTCCTCAGCCTTTTCCGTAGAGGAATTTTGACAGCTTTATTCAAGTAAAGGCATTTGCTGAACAATCATCCAACGAGATGTTTATCAGGAAATCAGGAGTTTCATCGATCCAGCTCTCAATCACATCAATTGTGCAAGCATGCTTGACACATATATGACTTTGACTACTAGCCAATCTGACTACATGTTGGACAACAGAGGAATTAAAACTTCTAGCAAGATCTCCTATTTCTACAAAAAAATGGGTGCCACGACTGAATAAGACTCATGGCAAGTGGTCTAGAGGTTCACCACCTCAAGGAAATATCTCTCTAGAATGACATTTGCAAATCCCCTAAGCTCGGCAAAGATTACACTGTGTCGTATTCCCATCAACTTCGCAATGAGAGAATTAGTTACTCCATGATATTTGCCCCTAGAAACGAACATGATGATCGAGCGACCCCCCGCCCCCCGCGTCTTCTCGCTTGATTGCAATGTCGGTGTTAATATTTAGAAAAAACAGGTTTGGAGGACGCCAACCACGGGCGAGCATCACTAGAGCATGAAATCATGGAATGTCCAAAAGTGCATGAGGCTCCCTGATGAGATGAATTGTGTTTGTTAGGTCAATCCCTTCCACATCAAGAACCAATCTATTCTCAGATGCCAAACTAACCACCTAACACATACCATTACGAAACGCTTCATGTCAGTGAACGCTGGTGGATGAAGCCTTGGCATATGGAAATCAAACAACTTATGCGTATCATCCCAGAAGCGTTTTGCATATGAACACTTCAGTATTGCATGGTCGAGATCTTCATCCATAGCCATATAGATTTGGCAAAGGCCAATCTGACTTGTATGGCGATGCTTGAGGGTACATTCATCTCGAAGAATTCCCCTAAGAGCTCACCATGAGAATACTCTCACCTTTGGACTTGGGCTCTTTTTGCTTGCATGAAGTCTGAGTCCAGTATCTGACTTTAAGCACCCTGTCACATAGGGTATTAGGATTCAACAACAAAAAACACCCTCTAATAAAACTATGCATTTCTTTTTGAAGCGTGCTACGCGTCGATCGATGGACTTTTTAAAAGATTTGTTGCCTCGTGAGCCGTCAAATTTGGCGCAAATTCTGGCACCTCATGCTTCACTTTTGTAATATAGGTTGTATTGTAGATTTTTTTTGCAACAAGCTCTATTGCAGAAGACATTTGTAACAAATTGCTTGCATCGCACAACTACAAGATTCCTCATGTTTGAGAAAGATGGACGATGTTGCAAAATCTGAGACTTGCGACGTGCGGGACTGGTTCAGCATGTGGTTGGCTCTCTACATAGTGGATGCGAGGCAAATCGTCCAAATGATTCTAATCATTTTCCTTTCTTTTTCGAGGAAGGAAAACTGTATATTTGTTTTTTTAAAACAACCCACTTTATTCATCTCATAATGTTTTGGGGAATACATAGGTTATCAGGAGGACAATCAAACCAAAGATGATGGCCTAGACCTAGGGTAGTAGCCATCCTTGCAAGTTTATGTACCTCACTATTAATATCACGATGTTCATGAACAAAATCACAACTGATAAAACTCAATTTTCTCTCCTGAATGTCATTCAAGATCATGCAATATTCTCCACGGTGCACTTAGCTCTTCAGATCATTAACGACTCTCAGACAGTCAGATGCTATGCGCACTTTGGTGATCATCCAATCTTCCGCCAGGGCTATTGCTTCTCTACATGCATGGGCCTCGATCACTGCCGGCTCTATCACTCCATGTAAAACTGTCGCTGAAGCCCCAAGAAACACTCCCTGTGCACTGCGACATATGACTCCAACCGCCATGATATTTGATGACTTGGCCACAGCTCCATCCACATTCAGCTTCGTCTATCCTATAGCAGGTGGAATCCATCGTGGGGCTGGTGTGTTTGCCATCCTCCTGGTGTTATGCTTCTTATCTGGTAATCTTCTTAATTCTTGTAGATAGCGCTCAATGAACATATGTGCTGACAGCGGGCTTTGGAATTCCTGCTCGTGAATCGCCTTTCACCGTGTGCACCAAATTGCCCAAAGCGTAGTAAGAACAGCCACAAACCGATCTTTGCTTAGTGTATTACATAGTCCATGTAGCCATAGCCTCGGGTCGGTCGTATCATCGCCATACACCGGCAGCAAAGAGTCATCATCATCATCGCACATGGACCATACACTTCTAGCCATGTTACAGTCTAGCAATGCATGTCTCCAACTATCAATCGTTGCATGGCATATCGGGCATGATGCGTCTTCTGTCATATGGCGTCTCTCCCTCTCCTGCCCCATCGGCAAGGACGCACGGGCAAGGCGCCATGCAAAGATCCAAAGCTTGGCCGGGACCTGAACCCCCCATAGCTTCTTCCAATTGCTCTCCTCCTGGGCAAGATTTGATGGTTCCGCTTCTCCATTGAGCCATCTCTCTCGTCTAAGCTTCGTCGCCATAACCATCATGTAGCACGAGTGCACCGAGAACACGCCTGATCGCTCGTAATGCCAAGCGTAGAAGTCATCTTGAGGAGTATGACTGAGTGGGATTTGGCGCACTATATCTGCATCCATCGGGAGCAGATGTTCTGCCAGAGCCTGTTCATCCCAGCATCGATCCACATGTGATATAAAATCAGCAACTCTCCCCGGGAGGTTTGAAGATACCACACTAAGAGGGCGCATACAATGATCTCGTGGTAACCAGTTGTCATTCCAGATGTTCGTATTCTCGCCATTTCCAATCCGCTTGATCAGTCCAGTGTACAAAATATCCCTTCCTTCACATAGAGCACGCCAAATCTGTTATGGTCGTGAACCCAGTTGGGAAGATAGGATATCGGAGGTTGGAAAATACACTGCCTTGAGTATCCTCGCGCTCATGGTATTGGGTTCAGAAAGAATTCTCCTAACCTGCTTGGCGAGCAGTGCCAAGTTGAAGATCTCCATATCTCGGAAGCCTAGTCCCCCCTTATACTTCGGCATGCACATGGTCTCCCACGATACCCATGCAGTTTTTCTCTCCCCCGCCTTGCAGCCCCACCAGAATTTACGAATCATAGAAGTTATATGCTGGCTTAAACCCCGTGGTAGTTTGAAGAGAGCCATGGAGTAAGTTGGTATAGCCTGCACCACCGACTTGATCAGCACCTCCTTGCCGCTACCCGCTAAACACTTCTCCATCCAGCCCTGAATGTTCTTCCATACCCTATCCTTTAGGTATGAGAAAACACCATTCTTCGCTTGTCCCACATCCGATGGTAGCCCCAGGTATCTCTCACATATGGTTTCCTTCTGGATTTGAAGAATTCCCTTTATCATTTCTCGTTGCGAAACCGGGCATCCCTTCACAAAATAAATGGAGGATTTATCATTATTTATACGCTGCCTAGATGCTTGGCAGTACATGGTTAGGATATCCTTTAATTTCAAGGCGTTCTCGGGGGTAGTTTTGCTGAATAGCGAGCAGTCATCCGCGAACAGTAGATGGTTTACCTTAGATGCCGTAGGAGCAATATGAATCCCCTCAAAGGCCCCTTCATTGCTTGCTTGATTTAGCATACAGGAAAGGCCCTCGGCCGCTAATAAGAACAAATAGGGAGAGATAGGATCCCCCTGTCTGATGCCTCTGGATGGCTTGAACTCACTAGTCAGAATTCTGTTAAATAGAAGAGAGAACGAAACCGAAGTAACCCCTCTCATGATCTGACGCACAAACATGTCACAAAAACCCAGCTTCTTCATGATGGCCTCCAGATATACCCATTCGACACGATCATAAGCTTTCATCATGTCAATCTTGACAACACAATGCCCATTCTTCTTGCTCCTATTCTTCTTCATAAAATGAAGGCATTCATATGCCGTAATGACATTATCAGTAATTAGGCGACCAGGCACAAACGTCGATTGTTCTTCAGAGATAATTTCCGAGAGAATCTGCTTCAGTCGGTTAGCAAGTACTTTGGATGCAATTTTAAAAATCACATTGCACAAGTTAATGGGTCGGAACTGAGACAGCAGTGTGGGGTTTTGTACCTTAGGAATAATAACAATGAACGTCCTATTGATCTCCTCAGGGGAGTCTTCTCCTTTCAACACTCGAATCACAACCTTGGTCACTTCATCGCCGCACAAATGCTAGTATTTCTGGAAGAAGTGAGCTGGGAAACCAACAGGTCCAGGGGCCTTGGTGGGATACATTTGAAATAAAGCGCATTTCACCTCTCCTTCGGTTATGTCTTTTGATAACATATCATTCATGGGGCTTGTTACTTTACAAGGTACACAAGACAGCACCTCTTCCATTCCAATAACCCCTTCAGATGCATACAGATTCTCATATAAATCGACCGCCATTTGCTGAAGTTCCGTCGGATCATTGCATATAGTCCCATTAGGGCGCGTCAGCTTCACAATATGGTTCTTCTTTCGCCTACTCGACGCCTTCTGATGAAAAAAATTCGTGTTCTGATCCCCTTCTAGCAGCCACTGGATCCGTGCGCGTTGACGCCACATAACCTCTTCTCTGAACCGCAGCTCGATGATCCTGTCCTCCACTTTAATTTCCTCGCGTGAGGCTGCTATCCGATATGGGTTCTCTCGCAGTTCACCAAGCCTGACTCACAACTTATTTAGTTTTGTGCGGACAGAGCAAAACATGGTGGATCCCGAGCCGCTCAGAGTCGCCGCCGTTAACTACAGCTTTTCTCCTATTTCCCGTGCTGATTTGGCTGTCGAGGCCGTCCATGCTTCCTCTACCATTGCCTGAAAATCATTGTGCCTTCCCACATAAGCTCATATTGGAACGGCCTTCCCTTGCCAATTCACTGGTTGTGCGCCTCCATGTTGTTAAGAAGGAGAATAGGGGAATGATCCGATTTGACTGCATGAAGGTGAAGGACAGAAGCCAAAGGAAACAATGAACTCTACTCCACCGTCGCCATAGCTCTATCAAGTCTCACTCTGCAAGTGGCCCCATTCTGCACTCTCCTTTCGAAGGTCCAATTGAGTCCCGTATACCCCAAGTCGCCAAACTGGCATACATCCACCGCCTCTCTGAAGGCATTAATCTGTCCCATATCTCGTTCGTTTGGTCCAAACTGCTCTTCCCTTCTCAGGACCTCGTTAAAATCCCCAATGCACAGCCACGGAAGTTCACTATCTGCCTTCAAAAAGCGCATCATGTCCCATGTTTTATATTGCATGCTCATGTTCGCCTCCCCATACCAACAAGTTAAACTCCATGGGTCTCTCTCATCCTCTGTTACCTCCATGTCGATGTTATATCGAGAAAAATTTCATAGCTGCAGCATAAGAGGCTTCATCCAATACATGCACAGCCCGCCGCTTCTCCCCGAGCGGCCTACTCCATAAGCGTGATCATACCCCAAAGTTCTTGCCAATCCCTCCATGCGGTTCTTTGCTATTTGTGTCTCCACAACACGTAGGATTGCCGGCGCACACTCCCGCGCAAGATCGCGGAGCTCATTGACTATCGCGGGGTCGCCCAACCCGCGACAGTTCCAACATAGGATCGACATTAGGCGCGGCGGTCCTCCTCGAGGGAGGCCGCTGATACGTCCATTTTGCATCATGCTTTCATGTTGATATTTATCGCTTTATGGGCTGTTATATTACCTTGTGGTACCATACTTATGCCTTTTCTCTCTTATTTTTCAAGGTTTATTTGAAGAGGGGGAATACCGGCAGCTGGAATTCTGGACTGGAAAAGGAACAAGTGTGAGTCCTCTATTCTGCACAACTCCAAATGCCCTAAAAATCAACGTGAAATTTTTTGGGAATATATAACAAATACTGGGCGAAAGAAGTACGAGAGGGGAGCTACCAGGGCCCCACAAGCCTGGTAGCCGCCACCCCCTGGTGGCGGCTACAGGGCTTGTGGGCTCCCTGACGGCCCACTGGCCCCCCTCTTTTGCTATATGAAGGGTTTCGTTCTAGCAAAAATCAAGGAGGAGCTTTTTCGTGGTTTTGCCGCCGCCACGAGACGGAACTTGAGGAGATCCAATCTAGAGCTCCGGCAGGACGATCCTGCCGGGGAAACTTTCCTCCCAGAGGGGGAAATCGTCGCCATCGTCATCACCAACACTCCTCTCGTCGGAGGGGATTCATCTCCATCAACATCTTCATCAGCACCATCTCCTCTTCAATCCCTAGTTCATCTCTTGTAACCAATCTCCATCTCGCGACTCCGATTGGTACTTGTAAGGTTGCTAGTAGTGTTGATTACTCTTTGTAGTTGATGCAAGTTGGATTACTTTGTGGAAGAGTTTATGTTCAGATCCTTGATGCTATTCATTACACCTCTGATCATGATTATGATTATGCTTTGTGAGTAGTTACTTTTGTTCCTGAGGACATGGATAAGTCATGCTAATAATAGTCATGTGAATTTGGTATTCGTTCGGTATTTTGATATGTTGTATGTTGTCTTTTCCTCTAGTGGTGTTATGTGAACGTCGACTACATAACATTTCACCATGTTTGGGCCTAGAGGAAGGCATTGGGGAGTATTAAGTAGATGATGGGTTGCTAGAGTGACAGAAGCTTAAATCTCAGTCTATGCGTTGCTTCGTAAGGGGCTGATTTGGATCCACTAGTTTAATGCTATGGTTAGACGTTGTCTTAATTCTTCTTTCGTAGTTGCGGATGCTTGCGAGAGGGGTTAATCATAAGTGGGATTCTTGTCCACGTAAGGGCAGTACCCAAGCGCCGGTCCACCCACATATCAAACTATCAAAGTAACAAACGTGAATCACATGAACATGATGAAACTAGCATGACAGAAATTCCCGTGTGTCCTCGGGGGCGTTTTTTCTCTTATAAGACTTTGTTTAGGCTTGCCCCTTGCTACAAAAGGGATTCGGCCACTTGCTGCACCGTTGCTACTACTTGTTACTTGTTACTTTTCGCTTGCTACGTTTCACCTTGCTACAGCATCACTTGTTACCGCTACTTTCAGTGCTTGCAGTTATTACCTTGCTGAAAACTGTTTATCAGAGCCTTCTGCTCCTCGTTGGGTTCGACACTCTTACTTATCGAAAGGACTACAATTGATCCCCTATACTTGTGGGTCATCAAGACTCTTTTCTGGCGCCGTTGCCGGGGAGTGAAGCGCCTTTGGTAAGTGGAATTTGGTAAGGAAACATTTATATACTGTGCTGGAATTTATTGTCACTTGTCACTATGGAAACTGTTCCTTTGAG
Organism: Hordeum vulgare subsp. vulgare; assembly: GCF_904849725.1. NCBI lineage: Eukaryota > Viridiplantae > Streptophyta > Magnoliopsida > Poales > Poaceae > Hordeum > Hordeum vulgare. The sequence goes on along the minus strand of NC_058524.1, from coordinate 561,653,771 downwards.
GAGTTTGTTCGGGGTATCTTCACCACGAACGGAAGCACGAGGAGTTGTTCGTCAACCTGAGGTACCTACTTAAAATATCTTTTATGAAATTCCTTCGGGTATGCTTGAGAAACTGCTGGCTAATCCTTTTACAGGAGATGGATCTTCACATCCAGACTTGCATCTGATCTATGTAGATGAAGTTTGTGGTTTATTTAAGCTTGCAGGTTTGCCCGAGGATGAGGTAAAGCAGAAAGTTTTTCCTTTATCTTTGAAGGATAAGGCGTTGACATGGTATAGGCTATGTGATGATACTGGGTCATGGGACTACAATCGGTTGAAATTGGAATTTCATCAAAAGTTCTATCCTATGCATTTAGTACATCATGAAAGGAATTATATTTATAACTTTTGGCCTCGTGACAGGGAAAGCATAGCTCAAGCTTGGGGGAGGCTTAAATCAATGTTATATTCATGCCCCAATCATGAGCTCTCGAGAGAAATTATCACTCAAAACTTTTATGCTCGGCTTTCTCATGAAGATCGTACCATGCTTGACACTTCTTGTACTGGTTCCTTTATGAAGAAGGATATTGACCACAAGTGGAATTTATTGGAAAGAATCAAACGTAACTCTGAAGATTGGGAGCTGGAAGTAGGTAAGGAGTTAGGTATGAATTTCCAGTTTGATTGCGTTAAATCTTTTGTTGAAACAAACACTTCTAGAGATTTTAGCGCTAAGTATGGACTTGACTCTGAGATAGTAGCTTCTCTATGTGAATCTTTTGCTGCTCATGTTGATCTTCCCAAAGAGAAGTGGTTTAAATATCACCCCCCTGTAGAAGTCAACATAGCTAAACCCAATCTAGTTGAGGAGAAAGTCATTGCTTTTAGTGATCCTGTTGTTCCTTGTGCCTACACTAAGAAACCACCTTATCCTACTAGGAAAAAGGATTATTCTAAAGCTCCAACTGTGATACGTAGGGGTTACATTAGACCACTTGCACCCCCTAAGGAAATTAGAGTTGAACCTAGTGTTGCTATTATCAAAGATCTCTTAGCCGAAGACATAGACGGGCATGTTATCAAATTCTATGAGGACTCTGCTAGAATTGCTAAACCTCACGCGAAAGACAAATACGGACCTGTAGTTGGCCTGCCCGTTGTTTCTGTCAAGATAGGAGATCACTGTTACCATGGTTTATGTGATATGGGTGCTAGTGTTAGTGCAATACCCCGTTCCCTATATGATGAAATCAAAGATGAGATTGCACCTGCTGAGTTAGAACCCATTGATGTAACTATTACGCTAGCTAATAGAGACACTATCTGCCCTCTGGGAATTGTGAGAGACGTAGAAGTCATGTGTGGTAAGACCAAGTATCCTACTGATTTCCTCGTCCTTGCCACTGCACAAGATAGATTTTGTCCCATCATATTCGGTAGACCCTTTCTCAATACTGTCAATGCTCACATTGATTGCATTAACCAGACTCTGACTGTTAGTTTCGAAGGTGTGTCTCATGAATTTAACTTCTCCAAGTTTGGAAGACAACCCCATGAAAAAGAGTCGTTTGGTAGGGATGAAATCATTGCTCTTGCCTCTATTATCGCACCTCCTACGGATCCTTTAGAGCAATATCTGCTTGAGCATGAAAATGATATGCATATGGATGAAAGAGATGAGATAGATAAAATTGTCTTAGAGCAATATCCTATTCTCAATAATAATCTTCCTGCTGAACTGCTTGGGGATCCTCCCCCACCGAAGGGTGATCCTGTGTTCGAGCTTAAACAGTTGCCTGATACTCTCAAGTATGCCTATCTTGATGAGAAGGAGATATATCCTGTTATTATTAGTGCTCTCCTCTCGAATCACGAAGAGAAGAAGTTACTAAAAACTTTGAGGAAGCACCGTGCGGCTATTGGATATACTCTTGATGATCTTAAGGGTATTAGTCCCACTCTATGTCAGCACAAGATTAAAACTGACCCTGACTTCAAACCAGTTGTTGATCATCAAAGGAGATAAAATCCTAAAATCAAAGGGGAATCAATTATCCTATTGCTCATAGTGATTGGGTAAGTCCAGTACATTGCGTACCTAAGAAGGGACGTATCACCGTCGTTCCTAATGATAAGACCGAATTAATCCCACAAAGGATTATCACTGGCTATAGGATGGTGATAGACTTCCGGAAACTGAACAAGGCAACCAGGAAAGATCATTATCCTTTGTCGTTTGTCGACCAAATGCTAGAAAGGCTATCCAAACACACACACGTCTGCTTTCTAGACGGTTATTCAGGTTTCTCGCAAATACCTGTTGCACAATCTGATCAGGAGAAAACCACTTTCACATGCCCCTTTGGTACCTTTGCTTATAGACGTATGCCTTTTGGCTTATGCAATGCACCTGCCACCTTTCAAAGATGTATGATGGCTTTATTCTCTAACTTTTGTGAAAAGATTGTCGAGGTTTTCATGGATGACTTCTCCGTTTACGTGTCTTCCTTTGATGATTGCCTCAGCAACCTTGATCGAGTCTTACAGAGATGCAAAGATACCAACCTCGTCTTGAATTGGGAGAAGTGCCACTTTATGGTTAATGAAGGCATCGTCTTAGGACACAAAATTTCCGAAAGAGGCATTGAAGTTGATAAGGCTAAGGTTGATGCAATTGAGAAAATGCCTTGCCCCACAGATATCAGAGGTATACGAAGTTTCCTAGGTCATGCTGGTTTCTATAGAAGGTTCATTAAAGACTTCTCTAAGATTTCTAGGCCTCTTACCAACCTCTTACAGAAGGATGTTCCTTTTGTTTTTTATGAGGATTGTGAGGAAGCTTTCGAAATACTTAAGAAGGCCTTGATAACCGCACCTATTGTTCAACCACCTGACTGGAACTTGCCCTTTGAAATCATGTGCGACGCTAGTGATTATGCTGTTGGTGCTGTTCTAGGACAAAGAGTTGACAAGAAGTTGAATGTTATTCACTATGCTAGTAAAACTCTAGACAGTGCCCAAAGAAACTATGCCACTACGGAAAAGGAGTTTTTAGCAGTCGTGTTTGCATGTGAAAAGTTCAGATCTTATATAGTTGACTCCAAAGTCACTATACACTCTGATCATGCAGCTATTAAGTACTTTATGGAGAAGAAGGATGCTAAGCCTAGGCTAATCAGATGGGTTCTCCTGCTACAGGAATTTGATTTGCACGTTCTTGACCGAAAGGGTGTTGATAACCCTGTAGCAGATAACTTGTCCAGGCTAGATAATGTCCTTGATGACCCACGACCTATTGATGACAGCTTTCCTGATGAGCAATTAAATTTCATCCGCACTTCACATAGTGCATCGTGGTATGCTGATTACGCAAATTATATCGTAGCCAAATACATACCACCGAGTTTCACCTACCAGCAAAAGAAGAAATTCTTCTTTGATTTGATACATTACTTTTGGGACGATCCTCACCTTTATAATGAAGGAGTAGATGGTGTTATTAGACGTTGTGTGCCTGAACATGAATAGGGACAGATCCTGCAGAAGTGTCATTCCGAAGCCTATAGAGGACACCATGCTGGACATAGAACTGCTCATAAGGTATTGCAATCAGGTTTCTATTGGCCCACTCTCTTCAAGGATGATCGTAAGTTTGTCTTGTCTTGTGACGAATGCCAAAGAATAGGGAACATCAGTAAGCGTCAGGAATTGCCTATGAACTATTCACTTGTCATTGAACCGTTTGATGTCTGGGGCTTTGATTATATGGGACCCTTCCCGAGTTCCAATGGGTACACTCACATCTTAGTTGCTGTGGATTATGTCACTAAGTGGGTAGAAGCTATCCCCACTAGAAATGTTGATCACCACACCTCTATTAAGATGCTTAAAGAAGTCATTTTCCCAAGATTTGGAGTCCCTAGATATCTGATGACTGATGGCGGTTCACACTTCATTCATGGTGTTTTCCGCAAGATGCTCGCTAAGTATGATGTCAACCATAGAGTTGCATCTCCTTATCATCCTCAGTCTAGTGGTCAAGTGGAGTTGAGTAATAGGGAGATCAAATTGATCTTACAAAAGACCGTCAATAGATCTCGAAAGAATTGGTCTAGCAAACTTGACGATGCACTATGGGCTTATAGGACTGCTTATAAGAATCCCATGGGAATGTCGCCGTATAAAATGGTTTACGGTAAGGCCTGTCATTTACCTCTTGAGGTGGAACACAAAGCTTATTGGGCAATCAAAGAGCTCAACTTTGATTTCAAACTTGCCGGTGAGAAGCAGTTGTTTGATATCAGCTCATTAGATGAATGGAGGGCCCAGGCATATGAGGATGCCAAGTTGTTCAAGGAAAAGGTTAAGAGATGGCATTATAAAAGAATATAGAAACGAGAGTTCAATGTAGGCGATTATGTCCTGCTATACAATTCTCGTTTAAGATTCTTCGCAGGCAAGCTTCCCTCTAAATGGGAAGGTCCTTACGTTATCGAGGAAGTATATCGTTCCGGTGCCATCAAAATCAATAACACGGAAGGAAATTTTCCTAGAGTGGTAAATGGGCAAAGAATCAAGCATTATATCTCCGGTACTCCCATAAATGCTGAGACCAATATCATCAATATCATAACTCCAGAGAAGTACATAAGGGATGTTTATCAGCCTGTTTCAGACCCTGAAAACGAAGAGGTATCTGTTTCGGTAAGTAATTGGACTCCGAAGCTTTTCCAATAGGAAATTTCCTCCGTTTTGGAATTTTTGGAAAATTAGAAAAATAAAAAGCAGTCCGGAGAGCGCACGAGGCGGCCACAAGCTTGGTAGCCGCCACCCCCCTGGCGGCGGCTACAGGGCTTGTGGGCACCTCGTGTGCCTCCCGGACTCCGTTTTCTTGCGGAGCAATCCTCCTGGTCCAGAAAAAATCATTATATATACGCCCGAGGGTTTTGATCTCCGTATCGCGCACTTTTCCTATTTTTTTGTTTCGAGCCTGTACTGTTGTAGATCTAGATCGTCATGACTTCCCCAAACGCTCCTAAGGACAAGATCTTCGAGAAGGTCATCAATCCCTATCTCACGGAAGTGCTGAAACACCCTCAATCTATCAAGATGAGCGAGGGGATATTGCACATCCATGATGTTGAGGGGCCTAAGAAGACCGAAAGCATGGAGACGAGGCTCGAAGCAATGGAGCAACAAGTCTTCAAGTGCCAAGGGATGGTGGAGCGTGGACTCAACGCCAACCACATGATGATCATGGAGTTCACCAGCAATCACAAGATGGATGCCATTGACATTGGGAAGCACCTCTCCAGGCTCTATGACAGGGTTGATCAACTTCAGGGCCAGAACTATGACCTGCAGGACCAAAACTGTGAGTATGAGTATAGATTTAAATCAATAAGGTTGGCTTTATATTTGAGGATTCCGACGACTCGTTCATCCTGCCATGATGGAGTTCCTATGCCTTGGAAGACGGGGGATCAAACTACTCCAGAAATTCCACCACCATCACCACCAAAGGAAGACAACTAAGCATTGGTATGGGCAATCCCCTTGGCTTTTGCCAAGCTTGGGGGAGTTGCCCTCGTATCGTATCACCTTTATATCTTTTGCTTTTACCTTTGTTTAAGTTCTTTCCTTTTCAGTTTTTTATTTCTTCTCTTAGTGGAATAAGTCTTTAGTGTTTAGTTTGAGTCTTTTGCCTTGTGTCTCTCCCCCGATGTATTCGAGCTTGCGAGCTATATAATAAAGAGTATCTTAGTAAAGGGCTTTGTTTTGTGCCGTGATCAAAAGCATGAAAAGAACAATAGCATGAAAGATCATGAGATGGTCTTATGGAAAGTGATAGCTTCACATATGACAAGTATGATGATTGAAACTTGTTGAGAATAGACCAACATGGACCTCAGTCATTGTTGCAATTAATAAGAAGTAATAAGGAAAGAGAGCTTCACATATAAATATATCATCTTAGACACTTTCTATAATTGTGAGCACTCACCAAACTATTACATGCTTAGAAGCAGATGTTGGACAAGGAAGACAACATAACGAAGTAATCCAACTAGCACCAACTACAAAGAGTAATCAACACTACTAGCAACCTTACAAGTACCAATCGTAGTCGTGAGACGAAGACTGGTTACAAGAGATGAACTAGGGATTGGAGAGGAGATGGTGCTGATGAAGATGTTGATGAAGATGCCTCCCCTCCGACGAGAGGAGTGTTGGTGATGACGATGGCGACAATTTCCCCCTCCGGGAGGGAAGTTTCCCCGGCAGGATCGTCCTGCCGGAGCTCTAGATTGGATCTGCTCAAGTTCCGCCTCGTTGCGGCGGCGAAACCACGAAAAAGCTCCCGTCTAATTTTTTCTGGACCAAGACCCTTCATATAGCAAAAGAGGGGGGCTAGTGGGCCGTCAGGGAGCCCACAAGCCCCCACTTCGCCACCAGGGGGTGGTGGCGGTGGCAGGGCTTGTGGTGCCCTGGCAGCCCCCCTCCGGTAATTCTTTCGCCCAGTATTTTTTATATAATCCCAAAAAAATCCACGTAACTTTTCAGGGCATTTGGAGATGTGCAGAATAGTGGACTAAGATTTGCTCCTTTTCCAGTCCAGAATTCCAGCTGCCTGAATTCTCCCTCTTCAAATAAACCTTGCAAAATAAGAGAGAAAAGGCATAAATATGGTACCACAAGTAATATAACAGCCCAAAAAGCAATAAATAACAACATGAAAGCATGATGCAAAATGGACGTATCAACTCCCCCAAGCTTATACCTCGCTTGTCCTCAAGCGAAAACCAAGTTCCATAAACATGTCCACATGTTGAGGGACGAAGGTGTCGATAAAACATAATACGGACATGAGGGCATCATGATCACACATAGAACAGCAATACATCGTAAAGATTCTTATGGGAAAGTAACAATTCCTTCACAAAGCAAAGTATGAAGCAAAAACCTTACCAAGAAGTAACCAACAATAGTCCATAGTCATTGAAGCAATTGCAATTTATCACAACTTCAGAAAGAGTCAAATAAGAGCTTGTAAGGCAAACCCACATACTCAATCATCTCTTTTGTTTTCCACAATTGTTACAACTCACGTGGTACTCATGGTGTCAAAGTTTCAGTTGGACACAGAGGAAGATAGGGGGTTATAGTTTTGCCTCGCAACGGTTTACCTCAAGGGTAAAGTCAACAATAATAAAGCATGAATACTCAACTCCAAGTTGATATATGAATATAGATCTTTCCCAAGCATGTGACGGTAGACAAGACAAAGGCAAAATAGGGAATTGGTGAAGATCACCATGACTCTTACAAGGGCAAAAAGTAAAGGTACAAGATAGACCCTTCGCAGAGGGAAGCAGAGGTTGTCATGCGCTTTTGAGGTTTGGATGCGTGTCCTCTTAGTGCGGAGGAACGTCACTTTATATTGCCTCCTGTGATAAAGAACTTTATTATGCAGTCAGTCGCTTTTATGTCTTCTTCATCACAGGTTCGTACAAAGCTTATTTTCCACACACTAATAGATCATACATATTAGAGAGCAATTCTTATTTCTTGCACCGATGACAACTTACTTGAAGGATCTTATTCAATCCATAGGTAGGTATGGTGTACTCTCATGGCAAAACTGGGTTGGAGGTTTATGGATGCACAAGTAGTATCTCTACTTGGTGCGGGAGTTTTGGCTAATATGAGGTGGAAGCAATCGTCACATGCTAAGGGATCTCTAATCATATAACATTGTTTGGAACCAAGCAAACACAATTCATTATGTTGTCTTCCTTGTCCAACATCTACTCCTAAGCATGTAATAGTTTGGTGAGTGCTCACAATTGTAAAAATTGTCTAAGATGATATATTTATATGTGAACCTCTCTTTCCTTATTACTTATTATTAATTGCAACAATAACTGAGGTCTATGTTGATTTATTCTCAACAAGTTTCAATCATCATACGTGTCATAAGTGAAGTTATCACTTTCCATAAGATCGTCTCATGATCTTTGATGTTATCGTTCTTTTCATACTTTTGATCATGGCACAAAGCAAACCCCTTGACTAAGACACTCTTTATTATATAGCTCGTAAGCTCGAATACATCGGGGGTGAAATAAAAGCAAAAGACTCAAACTAAAAACTAAAGAGTTATTCCTCTAAGAGAAGAAATAAAAACTGAAAAGGAAAGAACTAAAACAAAGGTAAAAGCAAAAGATATAAAGGTGATACGATACTAGGGAAACTCCCCCAAGCTTGGAAGAAGCCAAGGGGATTGCCCATACCAATGCTTAGTTGTCTTCCTTCGGTGGTGATGGTGGTGTTGTTGCCACCTTTGATTCCAAGAGAGCTATCAATCTTTGATTTATACCTTTGAGATCTGTGACATGGTGTTCCAGCAAAAGAACTTCACGAGAAAGATAAATATTGCGAGCATGAGTTGTTTCGCAAAACCTCAAGAGTTCAATCAAGGATGGAGACAGCACGTGGAGGAAGGGTTGGAGAAAATCTACTCCTTCAACGTCTTCAATGTTGAACATAGGTTGAACTTCCTCCCTAGCTTGGGTTTTCTCCTTAGCTTGGTCCCTGGCTTCCGTGACTTCTACTCTTTTCAGATCAGCATCTACTTCCTCATGAAGTTGGTGAAGATCATTCTCCCCAACAGATTCCTGAGACATCTTTGCTTTAAATCTGCGGCAGAAAACTAGGTCGAAACGAAAACAGAGGAAAACTGCGCGTTACGGAGATCAAAACCTTCGGGCGAGTATATATTGATTTTTCTGGGCCAGAAGGAGTCCTCCGCAAGAAAATGGAGTCCGGGAGGCACACGAGGTGCCCACAAGCTTGCCCTGCGCCACCACGGGGGTAGGGGGCGGTGGCAGGGCTTGTGGCCGCCTTGTTCGCTCTCCGGACTGCTTTTTATTTTTCTAATTTTCCAAAAATTCCAAAACGGAAGAAATTTCCTATTGGAAAAGCATCGGAGTCCAATTTCTTACCGAAACAGATACCTCTTCGTTTTCATGGTCTGAAACAGGCTGATAAACATCCCTTATGTACTCCTTTGGAGTTATGACATTGATGATATTGGTCTCAACATTTATGGGAGTACTAGAGATGTAATGCTTGATTCTTTCCCCATTTACCACTCTAGGAAAATTTCCTTCCGTGTTATTGATTTTGATGGCACCGGAACGATATACTTCCTCGATAACATAGGGACCTTCCCATTTAGAGAGAAGCTTTCCTGCAAAGAATCTCAAACGAGAATTGTATAGCAGGACATAATCACCTACATTGAACTCTCGTTTCTGTATTCATTTGTCGTGCCATCTCTTAACCTTTTCCTTGAACAACCTGGCATTCTCATATGCCTGGGCTCTCCATTCATCTAACAAGCTGATATCAAACAACCGCTTCTCATCGGCAAGTTTGAAATCAAAGTTGAGCTCTTTGATTGCCCAATAAGCTTTGTGTTCCAGCTCAAGAGGTAAATGACAGGCCTTACCGTAAACCATTTTATGCGGTGACTTGCCCATGGGATTCTTATAAGCAGTCCTATAATCCCATAGTGCATCGTCAAGTTTGCTAGACCAGTTCTTTCGAGATATATTGACGGTCTTTTGTAAGATCAACTTGATCTCCCTATTACTCAACTTCACTTGACCACTAGACTGAGGATGATAAGGAGATGCAACTCTATGGTTGACATCATACTTAGCTAGCATCTTGCGGAAAACACCATGAATGAAGTGTGAACTGCCATCAGTCATCAAGTATCTAGGGACTCCAAATCTTGGGAATATGACTTCTTTAAGCATCTTAATAGAAGTGTGGTGATCAGCATTTTTAGTGGGGATAGCTTCTACCCACTTAGTAACGTAATCCACAACAACTAAGATGTGAGTGTACCCATTGGAACTCGGGAAGGGTCCCATATAATCAAAGCCCCAGACATCAAATGGTTCAATGACAAGCGAATAGTTCATAGGCATTTCCTGACGCTTACTGATGTTCCCTATTCTTTGGCATTCGTCACAAGACAAGACAAACTTACGGGCATCCTTGAAGAGAGTGGGCCAATTGATGGGGTTATAGTCCTAGGGTAGGGTCATAGGCCTGCCCTGTAGGTCCTACCCAAGGACTACCCCTCATAAGGGACAAGGCCCTTAGTCAGTTCCGACTGAACTAAGGAGTTCCCATCATTCAGTCGGTAACAGATCCTCGAACATCCAGTCGGAGACGAGCATTCGGAGAATATCAAACTAACCGACTGGATTCCACTCTGTGCATCGTAACCCCCTTGGAGGGAAACGGTCATACGTTTCCATGTGCCTTTATTAGCATTTAAGACATACGTTACCTGTAACGTAGGCATTTATTCGCCACTACTCCACCCCTGTGCACCGAACCGTTGTGGAGGGCAGCACACTCTATATAAGCCACCCTCCCCCACTGGTGCAGGGGTTAGCAAAACACTGTATTCTATATTCCACTCGACAACAAGCTCCCAGAGCACTGAGACGTAGGGCTATTACCTCCACCGCAGAGGGGCCTGAACTCATACAACCTCGTCGTAGCTAAGGCTCTGCCCATCCTTTCGTACCCTACACATCTACTGTCAAACTTATACCCACGAAAGTTGGCGCCCACCGTGGGGCAGGCGTCTAAGCGACTTCCGGCGAGTTTGCGACTACATCGTTTCATCATGTCCTCCAGTGGAGATTCGAGCATGGGTCACGAGATCCTCTTCGGCGCTCTCTCCTTCATCGTCGACGATTCGGCATGGCTTTGGGACGCCCCTCTCGATGTCGAGGCGCTTCCCCGCCGCGGGGCTACGCACTTCCGTGCCGGCGCCCTCGGCATTCTTCTTCTCCAGCAGTCGGCCCCGGTGTCGACCTACACCGCCGTCACGTGCCGCAACAAGCGGTCCCGCCGTCCGCGGCTCCACCGTTGGGTGCAACACGCCCAGGCGCGCCAGAATGCGTCTTCACAAGTGGCGGTCCTAGAGTCGGTTGTGGTTGCCCCGCCGTCCCAGCGCTCGGACTCGGTTCCGACTGAGTTACCTTCCGAGTACGTGGGTCGTGGGCCTGCAACAGAAGTACACATGGCCAACTCCCATGAAGGTCCCCGTCAAGCTGGCCGGAACGAGCACGAGATCGGCGAAACATCCGGCGCTCGCCGTCCACCTCGCCGTTCTGCCAGTCGGCACACTGGGCGGAGCAACGTGGAGTTGTTCCGCACACCCATCCTCAACTTGGCTGCGGCTGACAAGATAGCCGATTCCCTTTAGCCGACTGATTCAGAGGCTGGCAGGGGGATCGAGCAAATCCACGCCCTGTTGCACACGGCGCAGCAGCAAAATTCGGTGGTCTCCCAGTCGCACAACAGGATCCACAATAGTTTTGTTTATGCGAATACGCATCGGTCAGTTCACAGCCCTGGTTCTCATTAGCGACACAGGGGAGGCAGCCGTTCCATAAATCCTGAAGATCGTCGCCGTTCACGCACCCCTCCGCGGGGTGGGCCCTACGGGCCCCGACATCATCATGATCGGCGTTCAGTCGGTGACACTTACGACCCAAGGCCCGACGCGAGAGGGCATATCACCCAGCGGAGGGTCGACAGGGGCCGAGCCCACCGCGATTGTTACGATATTGACCGTCCGAGTGGAAGCAGGACCATCGTTTCTGGTCCCGAGTGTTTCAGTCGAGCAATCCGTTCGGCTGACATCCCTCCCAACTTCTGATTGGCGACGGGGATCAGCAAGTTTACAGGAGAGTCCAAGCCAGAAACGTGGTTGGATGATTACCGAGTGGCAGTCCAGATCGGAGGGGGGGACGACCACGTCGCCATGAAGCACCTTCCTCTGATGCTCGACGGCTCGGCGCGAGCGTGGCTGAACCAGTTGGCCCCCTCAAGCATCTACAGCTGGGCAAATCTGGCCCGAGTGTTCATCGGGACCTTCGAGGGGACGTGCAAGCGCCCTGCTGGCCTTGTGGAGCTCCAGCACTGTGTCTAGAAGCAGAATGAGCCCCTGTGCGATTTCATTCAGCGTTGGACGACCCTCTACCACACGGTGGAAAACGTCACAGAACACCAAGCAGTCTGCGCCTTCAAGGCAGGCGTGCGGTACAGGGATCTGTACCTGAAGTTCGGCCGAACAGGCGACATCTCCATGAGCAAGATGATGGAGATAGCGGCACGTTATGCAAATGGTTAAGAAGAGGACCGCATCCGAAGCGGCAAGCACAAAACAGTCGCCGATGGAGATGGGAGCAACACTCGGAAGCAGAAGCAGAAAGCTCCGTCCACTCCACAGGCAGAAGCCGCAGCTGTAACCAATGCCAAGTTCAAGGGCAAAGGGAAAGCTCAGTTCACCCCCAAGAAGAAGCAGTTCAATAATCCCATCCTGGACCAGCCATGTCCGATTCATACGAAGATGGATGAAGAGGGCAACCCCATATATCCGAAGCATACCACTCGGCAATGTCGCCTCCTGATCCAGGGGTTCGGCGAAGGGCAACCGAGTGAAAAGGATAATGAACAGGATGAGGAGGATAAGGAGGATCCGTTCCCCCAAGTCCATGCAACACTGATGATTTTTGCTGACGTTGAGAGCAAGAGTCGACTGAAGCTGGTGAATAGGGAGGTGAACATGGCCACCCCTACCAACCCCAAGTTCCTCAAATGGTCTCAGACTGCGATCACCTTTGACCAGTCGGATCATCCAGCACACGTACCCACCCAGGGAGACAGGCTCTGGTCGTCGACCCGGTGGTAGAAGGAGTCCGACTGCGCAAAGTCCTCATGGACGGCGGCAGTGGCTTGAACATCATGTACGCCGACACTCTCAAGGGGATGGGCATTCCGATGTCCAAACTCAGCGAGAGCAGCATGCAGTTCCATGGAGTCGTCCCTGGACGAAAGGCCAAGTCACTCGGCCAGATCATGTTGGACGTCGTTTTCGGCTCCGACAAGAACTTCCGCAAGGAAAAGCTGACGTTTGAGGTGGTGGACTTCCAGAGCGCTTACCATGCAATTCTGGGCCGCCCGGCGTATGCGCGTTTCATGGCCCGTCCATGTTACGTATACCTGAAGCTGAAGATGCCAGGCCCGAAAGGTGTGATCACCATCACAGGCAATCGACAGCGGGCTGGGGAGTGTCTGCAGCAGGGATCAAGAATTGTCGACCAGCAGATGGCCGTCCTCGAGCTTGACGAGTACAAGAAAACAGTCGACCCCGCTTACTTGATGCGTTCGAAGAAGCCAGCTTCAGAGTCCGCATTCCAGTCGGCGGGAGAGACGAAGAAGGTCAGCATCCACCCGACGGACGACACTGCTGCCCCGACGAACATTTCCACCACCCTCGATCCTAAATAGGAAGCCGAGCTCACCCAATTCCTCCGTGAGAACTGGGACATCTTCGCATGGAAACCCTCTGACATGCCAGGTGTACCCAGGAAATTGGCTGAGCACCGACTGCATGTGGATCCCACCGCTCGGCCTGTTCGAGAACGCCTGCGTCGGTCCGCCGCGCACAAGAGGAAGGCAATCGGGGAAGAGGTGGACAAGCTTTTGGCAGCCAACTTCATTCGCGAGGTTCACCACTCCGAGTGGCTCGCTAATGTTGTCATGGTGCCCAAGAAGGAGAAGTCGCTCCGAATGTGCATCGACTTCAAGCATCTCAATAAGGTCTGCCCGAAAGACCATTTTCCGCTCCCCCGCATCGATCAAATTGTCGATTCGACTGCGGGTTGCGAGCGTTTGTCATTTCTTGATGCCTACTCGGGCTATCATCAGATCCGTCTGTATGGCCCCGATGAATTAAAAACAGCCTTCATCACCCCATTCGGGTGCTTCTGCTACATCACTATGCCATTTGGTTTGAAGAATGCAGGAGCAACCTCTATGCGCATGATCCAAAAATGCCTTCTCGACCAGATCGGTCGGAATGTGGAGGCATATATGGATGATATCGTAGTCAAGTCACGCAAAGGTTCCGACCTGCTGACTGACTTGGCAAAAACATTCGCCAACCTTCGTAGGTACGATATCAAGCTCAACCCCGCCAAGTGTCCGTTCGGCGTTCCCAGCGGAAAGTTACTCGGTTTCTTCGTTTCCGAACGAGGGATCGATGTCAACCCCGAAAAGATCGGGACCATCATCCGAATGGAGAGGCCGGTCAGAATACACGATGTTCAACGGCTCATAGGTTGCCTAGCGGCTTTGAGCAGTTTTATCAGTCGACTCAGCGAGAAAGCACTTCCTCTGTACCGACTCATGAAGAAATCAGATACTTTCGAGTGGACAGATGAAGCCCAAGTTGCATTCGACGACCTCAAAGTCCTACTTTCCACCCAGCCGGTTCTTACTGCTCCGCTCAGTAAAGAGCCCCTTCTTCTGTATATCGCGGCTACAAATCAAGTCGTCAGCACTGTTCTTACAGTTGAACGAGAAGAAGAAGGCAAAGCATACAAAGTTCAGCGACCAGTGTATTACGTCTCCGAAGTCCTGACTCCTTCCAAGCAGAGGTATCCCCACTATCAAAAACTTATCTACGGGATTTACATGACTGCGAAGAAGGTGGCTCATTATTTCCAAGACCACTCGGTGTCTGTCGTTTCTGATGCTCCGTTGTCGGAAATCCTTCACAATCGGGATGCATCGGGCCGAGTGGCGAAGTGGGCAATGGAGATGTTGTACTTCGATATCAAGTTCGAGGCCAAGAAAGCTATAAAGTCTCAAGCTCTGGCTGACTTCATAGAAGAATGGGTAGAACAACAGCAACCGACCCACATCTACTCGGCTCATTGGACAATGTTCTTCGATGGGTCCAAGATGTTGAATGGCTCCGGCGCTGGTGTTGTGATCGTATCACCAAAGGGCGACAAACTCAAGTATGTGCTGCAAATACACTTTGATTCCTCCAACAATGAGGGAGAGTATGAAGCTCTCCTTTATGGACTGCGCATGGCCATCACACTCGGCGTCCGTCGCCTGATGGTCTATGGCGATTCGGATTTGGTGGTTAATCAAGTGATGAAAGAGTGGGACGTCAGGAACCCCACCATGACCACATACTGCAATGCAGTGAGGAAGCTCGAGAAGAAGTTTGAAGGTCTAGAACTCCACCACGTTCCGCGACTGAAGAACCAAGCAGCTGATGAGTTGGCAAAACGTGGATCCACTCGGAGACCAGTCCCGAGTGACGTCTGCCTCGAGCACCTCCACCTTCCCTCGGTTAAAGAAGATCCTTTCACGGAACCAGTACAACCAAAGAGCTTGACAGATCCGACTGAAGTCGACGTACCTGCTGTGGTTGATCTGATCATGGAGATTCTTGTTGTCATCCCCGATTGGACTGTGCCGATCATCGCATATATCCTGAGGCAGGAGTTACCAGAAGATGAAGTCCAGGCCAGGCAGATAGTCCGCAGGTCGAAGTCGTTCACTGTCATTGATGGCCAGTTGTACAAGGAAAGCGTTTCAGGTGTTCTTCAACGATGCATCTCCCCAGAGGAGGGACAGTTGATCCTGGAAGAAATTCACCCGAGAACCTGCAGTCATCACGCCTCTTCAAGAGCAATCGTCGCCAAAGCATTCAGAGTTGGCTTATTCTGGCTACAGGCAAACGAAATGGCTAAAGATATGGACGACCGATGTGAAGGCTGTCAGTTCTACTCCAACAAGTCCCACAAGCCAACATCTGCATTGAAGACAATCCCTCTTGTGTGGTCGTTTGTAGTATGGGGATTAGATACAGTCGGTCCATTCAGGACAGGCCAAGGAGGATACACACATCTGTTGGTGGCAGTCGACAAGTTCACAAAATGGATTGAAGCCAAGCCCATCAAGAAGCTCGACGCCCTAACAGCCATCAAGTTTGTCAGGGACATCATCTCCAGATTCGGGGTACCTCACAGCATAATCACGGACAACGGGACAAACTTTGACTCGGACAGATTCAAAGGTTTCTGTGCAAGCCAAGGTATCCGAGTGGATTTTGCATCTGTGGCGCATCCTCAAACAAACGGACAAGCAGAGCAGGCGAATGGACTTATTCTGGAAGGTTTGAAGCCCCGACTCCTGCGAGAGGTGGGACATGCCGCTGGCGCATGGGTCACCGAGCTATCTTCAGTGCTTTGGGGTCTCCGCACAACCCCGAATAGATCTACAGGGTGATCACCGTTCTTCCTCGTTTACGGAGCAGAAGCGGTCCTTCCGAGTGACTTGCTCCACAATGCTCCACGAGTCGAACTCTTCTCCGAAGCTGAAGCAGAACAAGCAAGGCAAGATGGAGAGGACCTTCTAGAGGAGGAGCGGGAGATGGCACTGACTCGCTCAACCATTTATCAGCAAGATCTGCGGCGTTTTCACGCGCGACACGTCAGGAGTCGTACATTCCAAGCAGGCGACCTGGTGCTCCGAGTGGATCAGCAAAGACCTCACAAGTTGGCTCCCGCCTGGGAAGGACCCTTCATCATCTCCAAGGTGCTGAACAATGGAGCATACAGACTCTACAACATCTACAGGGAAACAGATGAGCTGCGAGCATGGAACGGAGATCTCCTAAAGCGCTTCTACACGTGACCGTCGACTGAAGCTATGTAAAGAACAAGTATTGGTGAAATAATACAAAGCAGATTTTTTTTGCAGATCCAAAATTCTTCCGCGATGGCACACTCCGGTCTCAAAAAAAACTTAGCTGCGATCAAGAATCGCCTAAGTACTGACTTTCTACGAGTGTGCACTAAAAGTCGCACTCGGGGACTTAGCTGCGATCAAGAATCGCCTAAGTACTGACTTCCTCCGAGTGTGCACTAAACGTCGCACTCGGGGACTTAGCTGCAATCAAGAATCGCCTAAGTATTGACTTTCTCCGAGTGTGCACTAAACATCGCACTCGGGGACTTAGCTACGATCAAGAATCGCCTAAGTACTAACTTTCTCCGAGTGTGCACTAAACGTCGCACTCGGGGACTTAGTTGCGATCAAGAATCGCCTAAGTACTGACTTTCTCCGAGTGTGCACTAAACGTCGCACTCGGGGACTTAGCTGCGATCCAGAATCGCCTAAGTACAAACTTTCTCCGACTGTGCACTAAACGTCGCACTCGGGGACTTAGCTACGATCAAGAATCGCCTAAGTACTGACTTTCTCCGAGTGTGCACTAAACGTCGCACTCGGGAACTTAGCTGCGATCAAGAATCGCCTAAGTACTAACTTTCTCCGAGTGTGCACTAAACGTCGCACTCGGGGACTTAGCTGCGATCAAGAATCACCTAAGTACTAACTTTCTCCGAGTGTGCACTAAACGTCGCACTCGGGGACTTAGCTGCGATCAAGAATCGCCTAAGTACTAACTTTCTCCGAGTGTGCACTAAACGTTGCACTCGGAGACTTAGCTGCGATCAAGAATCTCCTAAGTACAAATTTTCTACGAGCGTGCACTAACCGTCGCACTCGAGGACTTAACTGCGATCAAGAATCGCTTAAATAAGAAAGCTTCCTTCGACTGTATCCTATAGATACACTCAGGGACTCAGCAAACCCTCATTGAGGCTCATGTGGATGTCAAGACCACTGACAATTACATGAGCAGCAGACCCTCATTGAGGCTCATGTGGATGTCAAGACAACTGACAATTACATGAGTAGCAGAACCTCATTGAGGCTCATGTAGATGTCAAGACCACTGACAATTACATGAGTAACAGCCCGTTCCGAGTACGACCTTACAGCCGCACTCGAAGACTTAGCCGCGATCACGAATCGCCTAAGTACTCTATTGCCTTCGAGTGTATCCTGAAGGTTCACTCGGGAACTCAGCAGACCCTCAGTGAGGCTCATGCAGATGTCAAGACAACTGACAATTACATGCTCCGCATGTTTGCCATTGGCTTCACCAAGAAACGCCAAACAAAAACACGAGCCAAATTCGTATCAGCAACTCTTTGGCAAAAGAAGAGCAAACAGTTCGATTCAAATTCAAAGTTCACCTAAGGATAGTTGGCTCGGTGTCGATCAAGCTTATCCACACCGAGACAAGAATGTGACGGCCAACAGCAGTGGCCAAAGTTTATTACAATCAACACTCGGCATACCGAGGTAAAAGTTTTCTCAAGCGTCGTCAGGATTGGTGATGGGACTGGCGGGCTCTACGAACGTATCGAGGTCGATCCCGTCGGCGATGCGGGTGGCGCTCTCAAGGAAGGTCTCCATGAAGTCTTCGAATCGGAGCTTTTTCGTGTTCGCGACCTGCAACACCTTCAGCTTCTCTTTGCGCACCTCCTTGCAATGCACTCGGACCAGAGACAGAGCGACGTCCGCACCACAGCGAGCCGCAGACTTCTTCCATGACTGCACTCGGTTCGGGACCTTCTCCAGCCGACTCATCAAGCCTTCCATCTCGTGCCGAGACTCGTCTTTAGGACAAAGCTCCTTGTCGATTCGGCCGACGACTTCTCTCAGTCGACCGATGAAAGGTCCAACTTTGCCCAGCCGAATGTGCGCTCGGAGCAGATCTCGATTGGCGTCCTCACCGAGTGGAATGTTCTCAAGCATCGACCGTTCAACGTCAGTTGTTTCAACCTCAGCGTCCATGCAAAAATCTGCAAAGACAGGACGACCAAACAGTCAGCGCAGAATGAAATGCACGGTCCACAAGCACTCGGAAAAACAAGACTTACCACCCAGAAGCGCTATCATTTTCCGGGCCCAATCACTGACGTAATTTTCCTGTGCTATGCACCGCCTGTTCAGCTTCTTCATCTGCCCCATCAGCTCCGTCCTTTGTTTCCCCATTTTCTCCACCTCGGCAGTCAAAGCCTTGTTCGCCTCACGAGCCTGCTCCAACGACTTTTCTCGTTCCGCCAGAACATCCTTCATACCAGCCATTGCAACCAATGTCGCATCCAGTTCACCAGCAAACTGAACCTTTTCAGCCCTAACAGTCTCGTACGCTGTCCCCATCTCGCAAGTTTTCTGCCAGTCAGCACCAAGAGACGGTCAGACAAATTAAACAATAAAAAATCTAAGTTCTTCAGACCCCTGCCGACGCAAGCAGTCGACAGCGGTCTCGGGGACTACACCCAGTGGGTTCACTAAGAGTGACCCCACTGGCATGAAACTCAAACAGGTCCGCCCTATTAAGCTACATGACAACACCTAAGCCTATGAGGCTACTACTACCCGACCTGAGCAAAATTACTCTCGGGGACTCATTCAGTAGGTGCACTCCGAGTGCCCCAACTATCAGCATTCGAACAGATTAATTTTTGATCTGCTCAAGTCAAAGAAAATGTGTATAAAGACAACTGCCGGTGCAAGCACTCGACAGAAGTCTCGGGGACTACACCCACTGGGTTCACTAAGAGTGAACCCATTGCAAAAATCTTACGATATCCGAGCACACCCAGTGGGTTACAAGAGAAAAGTAAGTACTTACTAGCCCACTTACTCGGATATCGTCTCGCAGTTCCAAACTTCGCTGGTACAGGGACGCGATGGAGTCGTACGCCTTCTTGGCCTCTCCCGCCATCAGCTCCGCCTACACCATGGCCCCCTTGGCCGCTCCCACCTGATCCTCCGGGAGGCGCTGGACGTTGTACTCGACAGTCGACGGTCCTGGGCCTGGCATCGTTGGAGCCTCCTTGGGCATCCCAAGGCCCGCTCCAGTCGATTCAGCAGCAACCAGCGCCGTTTCAGTCGACGGCATCGCCTCAGTCGGCGGCACGTTCGCGGCGAGAGAAATAACTGGCGGAACAGCCTCAAGGACAAGCACCGCAGCTTGCTCAGACCTCCCCTGGTCACCCTCATCCACATAAATCGCCCCTGAGGGAGACCCGACCGAATGGCGTGAGATCACAGGAAAAAAGGCAAGACCGAAGACAGAATTCGCGATGCAATAATGTAAACTTTCGGTTTCGCTACGACGCACCTGGCTGGGACAAGACAACATTATCCATGTCCATGGGATCATCCCCCCTGTGTGCCGGAGAGGTGGCAGAGGTAGCAACTCTGTCGAGTGAAATTCATTCGACCAATAAACAGGAGTTCAATCGAATATCGGAAGAAGTTAGAAGAACAATGCACTTACGTTGAGGTGACGGGAACAATGACCCTCATCCGCGGCAAAGCCTTCCGAGGTTTAGATCCGCTCGGTTTGGCCACCTTGGAAGGCTGACCCGCAGGCTCAGCAGCAGCGTCCCTGGTCCTCTTGATGCTCCGAGCACTCGGAACCACGGGAAAGTTGGCGGGGCGCTCGGAACAGTAGGAGCGGTTGGCGGAGCACTCGAGGATGCTAGAGGGGCCGAGGGAGCCGCAGGTTCATGTCGGCGTTTGGTTCAAGCTCTGGTGGCGGAGGTGGCGAGCTCTGCTCTTCGTCTTCCTCCTCCTCTTCCCCAGACTCCTCCTCCGTCTCCCCACTGTCGGAGACGTACTCGACGCTCTCCACGCTGCCCTCCTGGCTGCCCTCCTCCTCCTCCTCGCCCGGGTTCCCGTTCGAGACAGGAGAGAACCAATTGGTCCACTTCTGCATAAAATACAGTCGGCGACATCAGACATCAGACAGTGATTCAAGAAAGCGATAAATCTAAGAAGTTATGTGCACTCGACAAGTTGTACTCACCTCGTTCGGAGGAGGGTTGTTCGCGCAGAAAGCCCTCACTCGCCGGGACCCTCTAGGGTTCTCGCAGGCGCCTGTGATCTGAAGCACCCACGACGCCACCGTCTCCCCGGTCACGCACTCGACGTTGGTACGAGTGGAGTCTTCGGGCCCCGTGTAGTGCCACATGGCGTGGTCTCGGGCCTGCAGTGGTTCGATGCGCCGGTCGAGGAAAACTTCCAGCAAATCTATGCCGGTGACTCCCCTTCTGACGACTTCTACGAGTGCGTCGACCAGAGGCTGGATATGGATCTTCTCCGCCTTCGTGAGCGCGAGCTGCTTAGGCGGAGCTGGTCGATCTAAGCTAAAAGGAGGCAACCCTGTCGTGGCATTCGGGCAAGCAACGTCCTGGCAGTAGAACCATGTCGACTGCCAGTTCCTAACTGATTCACTCAGCTGAAGAGCGGGATAACTACTTTTGCTCTTCTTTTGGAAGCCTAAGCCTCCGCAGAGCTGCAGAAGGTGGGTCTTATCATCCGACTGATTAAGTCGTTTGATAGTTTGGGATCTAGCAGAGAATATATGTTTGAAAAGCCCCCAATGGGGAGGACAGCCGATGAAGCACTCGCACAAGACTACGAAAGCAGAGAGATGAGCTATAGCATTCGGGGGAAAGTGGTGGAGCTGCACCCCGAAGTGGTTCATTATGCCTTTGAAGAAAGGATGCGGGGGCAGGGAGAAACCTCGATGCACGTGGCTGAGCAGCAGGACGCGCTCTCCCTCCCGGGGCGCCGGCTCGGTCTCACCCTCCGCCGGCAACCTCCACGACTTGTGCGCGATCATCCCGTGCTCCACCAGCTCCAGCAGGTCCTCCTCCGTCGCCGTGGAGGGGAGGAAGTCCCCCTGGGTCCACCCCGTCGGTAGCGTTCGCTGCCTCCGCTGAGCAGGAGCCTCCGCCTTCCCCCTCTTCTTCCGCGCCTCTAGCTTGCTAGTCTGCCCCTTTGTCATGGCGGAAGCTGCGGATTCGCGAGGGAGAAGGAGAAGGAAGAAGCTTGGCGTGCGCGGAGAATGGCGAGGGAGGCGGAGCAAAGGCAAGATATCCGGCGAGCGTAACGAAAAAACCCTCGCCGCTGAGGTTTAAGTAAGGTTCCGACTGGGTCGCTGGCAAGTGGCCCCGAAATCTTACCCCCCGACCGGTCGCGGCGATATCAGTGGAGAAGATGAAGGTGCGGGATTCGAGGCGTCAGGCACTACTCGAGCGCGGTGCCGTCATCCCCGATGAGCGCGCGGTAACCGAAATTTGAGGATCTCGGAAAATCCGCCGCTGTCAGTTGACTGGTCACGTCAGAAGATACCACGGAAGCACTCGGTTTTCGACAGTTTGTTTCACAAATACTTCCACTCGGATCGTTGGTCAGAAAAGATAAAATGGATCGAGGAGAGCAACGCCAAAGTCACATCTGTACCAGTCGGATCCAAACTTCAAGCATGGCTTCGTCGTTCCAACCCCAATCCACTCGGGGACTAATGATGGGGTTGTAGTCCTAGGGTAGGGTCATAGGCCTGCCCTGTAGGTCCTACCCAAGGACTACCCCTCATAAGGGACAAGGCCCTTAGTCAGTTCCGACTGAACTAAGGAGTTACCATCATTCAGTCGGTAACAGATCCTCGACCATCCAGTCGGAGACGAGCATTCGGAGAATATCAAACTAACTGACTGGATTCCACTCTGTGCATCGTAACCCCCTTGGAGGGAAACGGTCATACGTTTCCATGTGCCTTTATTAGCATTTAAGACATACGTTACCTGTAACGTAGGCATTTATTCGCCACTACTCCACCCCTGTGCACCGAACCGTTGTGGAGGGCAGCGCACTCTATATAAGCCACCCTCCCCCACTGGTGCAGGGGTTAGCAAAACACTGCATTCTATATTCCACTCGACAACAAGCTCCCAGAGCACTGAGACGTAGAGCTATTACCTCCACCGCAGAGGGGCCTGAACTCATACAACCTCGTCGTAGCTAAGGCTCTGCCCATCCTTTCGTACCCTACACATCTACTGTCAGACTTATACCCACGACACCAATAGAAACCTGATTGCAATACCTTATGGGCAGTTCTATCTCTAGCATGGTGTCCTCCATAGGCTTCGGAATGACACTTCTGCAAGATCTGTCCCTATTCATGTTCAGGCACACGACGTCTAATAACATCATCTACTCCTTCCTTATAAAGGTGAGGATCATCCCAAAAGTAGTGTCTCAAATCAAAGAAGAATTTCTTCTTTTGCTGATAGGTGAAACTTGGTGGTATGTATTTGGCTACGATATAGTTTGCATAATCGGCATACCATGATGCACTATGTGAAGTGCGGATGACATTTAATTGCTCATCCAGAAAGCTATCATCAATAGGTAGTGGGTCATCAAGGACATTCTCTAGCCTAGACAAGTTATCTGCTACAGGGTTAACGGCACCCTTTCGGTCAACGACGTGCAAATCAAATTCCTGTAGCACGAGAACCCATCTGATTAGCCTAGGCTTAGCGTCCTTCTTCTCCATAAGGTACTTAATAGCAGCATGATCAGAGTGAATAGTGACTTTGGAGTCAACTATGTAAGATCTGAACTTTTCACATGCAAACACGACTGCTAAAAACTCCTTTTCCGTAGTGGCATAGTTTCTTTGGGCACTGTCTAGAGTTTTACTAGCATAGTGAATAACATTCAACTTCTTGTCAACTCTTTGTCCTAGAACAGCACCAACAACATAATCACTAGCGTCACACATGATTTCAAAGGGCAAATTCCAGTCAGGTGGTTGAACAATAGGTGCGGTTATCGAAGCCTTCTTAAGTATTTCGAAAGCTTCCTCACAATCCTCATCAAAAACAAAAGGAAAATCCTTCTGCAAGAGGTTGGTAAGAGGCCTAGAAATCTTAGAGAAGTCTTTAATGAACCTTCTATAGAAACCAGCATGACCTAGGAAACTTCATATACCTCTGATATTTGTGGGGCAAGGCATTTTCTCAATTGCATCAACCTTAGCCTTATCAACTTCAATGCCTCTCTCAGAAATTTTGTGTCCTAAGACGATACCTTCATTAACCATAAAGTGGCACTTCTCCCAATTCAAGACGAGGTTGGTTTCCTCGCATCTCTGTAAGACTCGATCAAGGTTGTTGAGGAAATCATCAAAGGAAGACCCGTAAACGGAGAAGTCATCCATCAAAACCTCAACAATCTTTTCACAAAAGTCAGAGAATATAGCCATCATACATCTTTCAAAGGTGGCAGGTGCATTGCATAAGCCAAAAGGCATACGTCTGTAAGCAAAGGTACCGAAGGGGCAGGTGAAAGTGGTTTTCTCCTGATCAGATTGCACAACAGGTATTTGAGAGAAACCTGAATAATCGTATAGAAAGCAGAAGTGTGTGTGTTTTGATAGCCTTTCTAGCATTTCGTCGATGAACGACAAAGGATAATGATCTTTCCTGGTTGCCTTGTTCTGTTTCCGGAAGTCTATCACCATTCTATAGCCGATAATAATCCTTTGTGGGATTAGTTCATCCTTATCATTAGGAACGACGGTGATACCTCCCTTCTTAGGTACGCAATGTACTGGACTTACCCAATCACTATGAGCAACAGGATAAATGATTCTTGCTTCCAGAAGAATTAATATTTCTTTTCTAACGACCTCTTTCATCTTAGGATATAATCTCCTTTGATGATCAGCAACTGGTTTGAAGTCAGGATCAGTTTTAATCTTGTGCTGACATAGAGTAGGACTAATACCCTTAAGATCATCAAGAGTATATCCAATAGCAGCACGGTGCTTCCTCGGAGTTTTTAGTAACTTCTTCTCTTCGTGCTCTGAGAGGAGAGCACTAATAATAACAGGATATATCTCCTTCTCATCAAGATAGGCATACTTAAGAGTATCAGGCAACTATTTAAGCTCGAACAGAGGATCACCCTTTGGTGGGGGAGGATCCCCAAGCAGTTCAACAGACAGATTATTCTTGAGAATAGGATATTGTTCTAAGACAATTTTATCTATCTCATCTATATCCTTCATATGCATATCATTTTCATGCTCAAGAAGATATTGCTCTTAAGGATCCGTAGGAGGTACGACAATAGAGGCAAGAGCAATGATTTCATCCCTACCAGACGACTCTCTTTCATGGGGTTGTCTTCCAAACTTGGAGAAGTTAAATTCATGAGACACACCCTCGAAACTAATTGTGACGGTCTGCTTAGTGCAATCAATGTGAGCATTGACAGTGTTGAGAAAGGGTCTACCAAATATGATGGGACAAAAGCTATCTTGTGCAGTACCAAGGACGAGGAAATCAGTAGGATACTTCGTCTTACCACACAGGACTTCTACGTCTCTCACAATTCCCAGAGAGCAGATAGTGTCTCTATTAGCTAGCGTAATAGTGACATCAATGGGTTCTAACTCAGCAGGTGCAATCTCATCTTTGATTTCATCATATAGAGAAAGGGGTGTTGCACTAACACTAGCTTCCATATCACTTAAACCATGGTAACTGTGATCTCCTATCTTAACAGAAACAACGGGCAAGCCAACTACAGGTCTGTATTTGTCTTTCGCGTGAGGTTTAGCAATTCTAGCGGAGTCCTCACAGAATTTGATAACATGCCCATCTATGTCTTCGGCTAAGAGATCTTTGATAATAGCAACACTAGGTTCAACTCTAATCTCCTAAGGGGGTGCAAGTGGTCTAATGTAACCCCTACGTATCACAGTTGGAGCTTTAGAATAATCCTTTATCCTAGCAGGGTATGGTGGTTTCTCAGTGTAAGCACAAGGAACAACAGGATCACTAAAAGCAATGATTTTCTCCTCAACTAGATTGGTTTTGGCTATGTTGCTTTCTACAGGAGGATGATATTTAAACCACTTATTTTTGGGAAGATCAACATGAGCAGCAAAAGATTCACATAGAGAAGCTACTATCTCAGAGTCAAGTCCATACTTAGCGCTAAAATCTCTAGAGGTGTTTGTCTCAACAAAAGATTTAACGCAATCAAACTGGAAATTCATACCTGCCTCCTTACCTTCCTCCAGCTCCCAATCTTCAGAGTTGCGTTGATTCTCTCCAATAAATTCCACCTGTGATCAATATCCTTCTTCATAAAAGAACCGGTACAAGAAGTGTCAAGCATGGTACGATCTTCATGAGAAAGCCGAGCATAAATTTTTTTAGTGATGATTTCTCTCGAGAGCTCATGATTGGGGCATGAATATAGCATTGATTTAAGCCTCCCCCAAGCTTGAGCTATCCTTTCCCTATCACGAGGCCAAAATTTATAAATAAAGTTCCGATCACGATGTACTAAATGCATAGGATAGAACTTTTGAAGAAATTCCAATTTCAACCGATTGTAGCCCATGATCCAGTATCGTCACATAGCCTATACCATGTCAACGCCTTATCCTTCAAAGTTAAAGGAAAGACTTTCTTCTTTACCTCATCCTCGGGCAAACCTGCAAGCTTAAATAAACCACAAACTTCATCTACATAGATCAGATGCAAGTCTGAATGTGAAGATCCATCTCATGTGAAAAGATTAGCCAGCAGTTTCTCAAGCATACCCGAAGGAATTTCATAAAAGATATTTTCAGTAGATACCTCAGGTTGAGGAACAACTCCTCGTGCTTCCGTTTGTGGTGAAGACACCCCGAACAAACTCTCAAAGGAACGGTTTCCATAGTGACAAGTGACAAAAAAAATCAGCACAGTATAAAAATGTTTCCTTACCAATTTCCACTTACGAGAGGCGCTTCACTCCCCGGCAACGGCGCCAGAAAAGAGTCTTGATGGCCCACAAGTATAGGGGATCAATCGTAGTCCTTTCGATAAGTAAGAGTGTCGAACCCAACGAGGAGCAGAAGGCTCTGATAAACGGTTTTCAGCAAGGTAATAACTCCAAGCACTGAAAGTAGCGGTAACAAGTGATGGTGTAGTGAGGTGAAACGTAGCAAGTGAAAAGTAACAAGTAGTAGCAATGGTGCATCAAGTGGCCCAATCCCTTTTGTAGCAAGGTACAAGCCTGAACAAAGTCTTATAGGAGGAAAAACGCCCCCGATGACACACGGGAATTTCTGTCATGCTAGTTTCATCATGTTCATATGATTCGCGTTCGTTACTTTCATAGTTTGATATGTTGGTGGACCGGCGCTTGGGTATTGCCCTTACTTGGACAAGCAACCCACTTATGATTAACCTCTCTCTCAAGCATCCGCAACTACAAAAGAAGAATTAAGACAAAGTCTAACCATAGCATTAAACTAGTGGATCCAAATCAGCCCCTCACGAAGCAACGCATAGACTGGGGTTTAAGCTTCTGTCACTCCAGCAACCCATCATCTACTTACTACTTCCCAATGCCTTCCTCTAGGCCCAAATATGGTGAAGTTTTATGTAGTCGACGTTCACATAACACCACTAGAGGAAAAGACAACATACATCATATCAAAATACCGAACGAATATCAAATTCACATGACTATTATTAACATGACTTATCCCATGTCCTCGGGAACAAAAGTAACTACTCACAAAGCATAATCATAATCATGATCAGCGGTGTAATGAATAGAATCAAGGATCTGAACATAAACTCTTCCACCAAGTAATCCAACTAGCATCAACTACAAAGAGTAATCAACACTACTAGCAACCTTACAAGTACCAGTCGGAGTCGTGAGACAAAGATTGGTTACAAGAGATGAACTAGGGATTGGAGAGGAGATGGTGTTGATGAAGATGTTGATGAAGATGCCTCCCCTCCGACGAGAGGAGTGTTGGTGATGACGATGGCGACGATTTCCCCCTCCGGGAGGGAAGTTTCCCCGGCAGGATCGTCCTGCCGGAGCTATAGATAGGATCTGCTCAAGTTCCGCCTCGTGGCGGCAGCGAAACCACGAAAAAGCTTACATCTGATTTTTTTCTGGACCAAGACCCTTCATATAGCAAAAGAGGGGGGCTAGTGGGCCGTCAGGGAGCCCACAAGCCCCCACTCCGCCACTAGGGGGTGGTGGCGGTGGCAGGGCTTGTGGTGCCCTCGCAACCCCCCTCCAGTAATTCTTTCGCCCAATATTTTTTATATAATCCCAAAAAAATCCACGTAACTATTCACGGCATTTGGAGATGTGCAGAATAGTGGACTAAGATTTGCTCCTTTTCTAGTCTAGAATTCCAGCTACCTGAATTCTCCCTCTTCAAATAAACCTTGCAAAATAAGAGGGAAAAGGCATAAATATGGTACCACAAGTAATATAACAGCCCAAAAAGCAATAAATAACAACTTGAAAGCATGATGCAAAATGGACGTATTAGATACTACTTGTGCATCCATAAACCTCCAACCCAGTTTTGCCATGAGAGTACACCATACCTACCTATGGATTGAATAAGATCCCTCAAGTAAGTTGTCATCGGTGTAAGCAATAAAAATTGCTCTCTAATATGTATGATCTATTAGTGTGTGGAAAATAAGCTTTATATGAACCTGTGATGAGGAAGACATAAAAGCGACAAACTGCATAATAAAGTTCTTTATCACAGGAGGCAATATAAAGTGACGTTCCTCCGCACTAAGAGGACACGCATCCAAACCTCAAAAGCGCATGACAACCCCTGCTTCCCTCTACGAAGGGCCTATCTTGTACCTTGACCTTTTTGCCCTTGAAAGAGTCATGGTGATCTTCACAAATTCCCCATTTTGCCTTTGTCTTGGCTACCACCACATGCTTGGGAAAGATCTATATTCATATATCAACTTGGAGATGAGTACTTATGCTTTATCATTGTTGACTTTACCCTTGAGGTAAATGGTTGGGAGGCAAAACTATAAGCCCCTATCTTCCTCTGTGTCCAGCTGAAACTTTGATCCCATGAGTACCACGTGAGTTGTAACAATTGTGGAAAACAAAAGAGATGATTGAGTATGTGGGTTTGCTTTACAAACTCTTATTTGACTCTTTCTGATGTTATGATAAATTGCAATTGCTTCAATGACTATGGACTGTTGTTGGCTACTTCTCGGTAAGGTTTTTGCTTCATACTTTGCTTTGTGAAGGAATTGTTACTTTCCCATAAGAATCTTTATGATGTATTACTGTTCTATGTGTGATCATGATGCCCTCATGTCCGTATTATGTTTTATCGACACCTTCATCCCTAAACATGTGAACATGTTTATGGAACTTGGTTTTCGCTTGAGGACAAGCGAGGTCTAAGCTTGGGGGAGTTGATACGTCCATTCTGCATCATGCTTTCATGTTGATATTTATCGCTTTATGGGTTGTTATATTACCTTGTGGTACCATACTTATGCCTTTTCTCTCTTATTTTGCAAGGTTTATTTGAAGAGGGAGAATACCGGCAGCTAGAATTCTGGACTGGAAAAGGAGCAAGTCTGAGTCCTCTATTCTGCACAACTCCAAATGCCCTGAAAATCAACATGGAATTTTTTGGGAATATATAAAAAATACTGGGCGAAAGAAGTACCAGAGGGGAGCTACCAGGGGGCCACAAGCCTGGTAGCCGCCACCCCCTGGTGGCGGCTACAGGGCTTGTGGGCTCCCTGACGGCCCACTGGCCCCCTCTTTTGCTATATGAAGGGTTTCGTTCCAGAAAAAAATCGAGGAGGAGTATTTTCGTGGTTTCGCCGCTGCCACGAGGCGGAACTTGAGCAGATCCAATCTAGAGCTCCGGCACGACGATCCTGACGGGGAAACTTCCCTCCCGGAGGGGGAAATCGTCGCCATCGTCATCACCAACACTCCTCTCGTTAGAGGGGAGTCGTCTCCATCAACATCTTCATCAGCACCATCTCCTCTCCAATCCCTAGTTCATCTCTTGTAACCAATCTCCGTCTCGCGACTCCGATTGGTACTTGTAAGGTTCCTAGTAGTGTTGATTATGTTGGAATTATGCCCTAGAGGCAATAATAAATATATTTATTATTATAATTCCTGTATCAAGATAATCGTTTATTATCCATGCTATAATTGTATTGAATGAAGACTCATTTACATGTGTGGATACATAGACAAAACACCGTCCCTAGCAAGCCTCTAGTTGGCTAGCAAGTTGATCAAAGATAGTCAGTGTCTTCTGATTATGAACAAGGTATTGTTGCTTGATAACTGGATCACGTCATTAGGAGAATCACGTGATGGACTAGACCCAAACTAATAGACGTAGCATGTTGATCGTGTCATTTTGTTGCTACTGTTTTCTGCGTGTCAAGTATTTATTCCTATGACCATGAGATCATATAACTCACTGACACCGGAGGAATACTTTGTGTGTATCAAACATCGCAACGTAAGTGGGTGACTATAAAGATGCTCTACAGGTATCTCCGAAGGTGTTAGTTGAATTAGTATGGATCAAGACTAGGATTTGTCACTCCGTGTGACGGAGAGGTATCTCGGGGCCCACTCGGTAATACAACATCACACACAAGCCTTGCAAGCAATGTAACTTAGTGTAAGTTGCGGGATCTTGTATTACGAAACGAGTAAAGAGACTTACCGGTAAACGAGATTGAAATAGGTATACGGATACTGACGATCGAATCTCGGGCAAGTAACATACCGAAGGACAAAGGGAATGACATACGGGATTATATGAATCCTTGGCACTGAGGTTCAAACGATAAGATCTTCGTAGAATATGTAGGATCCAATATGGGCATCCAGGTCCCGCTATTGGATATTGACCGAGGAGTCTCTCGGGTCATGTCTACATAGTTCTCGAACCCGCAGGGTCTGCACACTTAAGGTTCGACGTTGTTTTATGTGTATTTGAGTTATATGGTTGGTTACCGAATGTTGTTCGGAGTCCCGGATGGGATCACGGACGTCACGAGAGTTTCCGGAATGGTCCGGAAACAAAGATTGATATATAGGATGACCTCATTTGATTACCGGAAGGTTTTCGGAGTTACCGGGAAAGTGCCGGGAATGACGAATGGGTTCCGGGAGTTCACCGGGGGGGGCAACCCACCCACCCCGGGGAAGCCCATAGGCCTTGAGGGTGGCGCACCAGCCCTTAGTGGGCTGGTGGGACAGCCCAAAAGGGCTCTATGCGCCAAGAAGAGAAAATCAAGAGAAAAGAAAAAAAAAGAGGAGGTGGGAAGGAAGGGAAGGACTCCCTCCCACCAAACCAAGTCCAACTCGGTTTGGGGGGGAGTCTTCCCCCCTTGGCTCGGCCGACCCCCTTGGGGCTCCTTGAGCCCCAAGGAAAGGTCCCCTCCCTCCCACCTATATATACGGAGGTTTTAGGGCTGATTTGAGACAACTTTTCCACGGCAGCCCGACCACATACCTCCACGGTTTTTCCTCTAGATCGCGTTTCTGCGGAGCTCGGGCGGAGCCCTGCTGAGACAAGGTCATCACCAACCTTTGGAGCACCGTCACGCTGCCGGAGAACTCTTCTACCTCTCCATCTCTCTTGTTGGATCAAGAAGGCCGAGATCATCGTCGAGCTGTACGTGTGCTGAACGCGGAGGTGCCGTCCGTTCGGTACTAGATCGTGGGACTGATCGCGGGATTGTTCGCGGGGCGGATCGAGGGACGTGAGGACGTTCCACTACATCAACCGCGTTCACTAACGCTTCTGCTGTACGATCTACAAGGGTACGTAGATCACTCATCCCCTCTCGTAGATGGACATCACCATGATAGGTCTTCGTGCGCGTAGGAAAATTTTTGTTTCCCATGCGACGTTCCCCAACAGTGGCATCATGAGCTAGGTTCATGCGTAGATGTCTTCTCGAGTAGAACACAAAGTTTTTTGTGGGCGGTGATGTGCGTTTTGCTGCCCTCCTTAGTCTTTTCTTGATTCCGCAGTATTGTTGGATTGAAGCAGCTTGGACCGACATTACTCGTACGCTTACGAGAGACTGGTTTCATCGTTACGAGCTACCCCGTTGCTCAAAGATGACTGGCAAGTGTCGGTTTCTCCAACTTTAGTTGAATCGGATTTGACCGAGGAGGTCCTTGGATGAGGTTAAATAGCAACTCATATATCTCCATTGTGGTGTTTGCGTAAGTAAGATGCGATCCTACTAGATACCCTTGGTCACCACGTAAAACATGCAACAACAAAATTAGAGGACGTCTAACTTGTTTTTGCAGGGTATGCTTGTGATGTGATATGGCCAACGATGTGATGTGATATATTGGATGTATGAGATGATCATGTTGTAATAGAAAATATCGACTTGCACGTCGATGGTACGGCAACCGGCAGGAGCCATAGGGTTGTCTTTATACTAACGTTTGTGCTTGCAGATGCGTTTACTATTTTGCTAGGATGTAGCTTTAGTAGTAATAGCATGAGTAGCACGACAACCCCGATGGCAACACGTTGATGGATGATCATGGTGTGGCGCCGGTGACAAGAAGGTCGTGCCGGTGCTTTGGTGATGGAGATCAAGAAGCACGTGATGATGGCCATATCATGTCACTTATGAATTGCATGTGATGTTAATCCTTTTATGCACCTTATTTTGCTTAGAACGACGGTAGCATTATGAGGTGATCTCTCACTAATATTTCAAGACGAAATTGTGCCCTCCCCGACTGTGCACCGTTGCTACAGTTCGTCGTTTCGAGACACCACGTGATGATCGGGTGTGATAGACTCAACGTTCACATACAACGGGTGCAAAACAGTTGCGCACGCGGAACACTCGGGTTAAGCTTGACGAGCCTAGCATGTGCAGACATGGCCTCGGAACACATGAGACCGAAAGGTCGATCATGAATCATATAGATGATATGGTTAGCATAGGGATGCTTACCACTGAAACTATACTCAACTCACGTGATGATCGGACTTGAGATAGTGTAGGTGGATCATGAACCACTCAAATGACTAGAGAGATGTACTTTTTGAGTGGGAGTTTAGCAAATAATTTGATTAAGTTGAACTCTAATTATCTTGAACATAGTCTAAGTCCACTTTGAATATATTTGTGTTGTAGATCATGGCTCACGCGACAGTCATCCTGAATTTTAATACGTTCCTAGAGAAAGCTAAGTTGAAAGATGATGGAAGCAACTTTGTAGACTGGGCTCGTAATCTTAAGCTAATCTTACAAGCTGGGAAGAAGGACTATGTCCTTAATGTTGCGCTAGGAGATGAACCACCCGCTACGGCTGATCAGGATGTTAAGAACGCTTGGTTAGCACGTAAGGAGGACTACTCAATAGTTCAATGTGCAGTCTTGTATGGCTTAGAACCGGGACTTCAACGTCGCTTTGAGCGTCATGGAGCATTTGAGATGTTCCAGGAGTTGAAGTTTTATCTTTCAGAAGAACGCCCGGATCGAGAGGTATGAGACCTCCGATAAATTCTATGCTTGCAAGATGGAGGAAAACTCGTCTGTCAGTGAACATGTGCTCAAAATGTCTGGGTACTCAAACCGTCTAGCTGAGCTGGGGATTGAACTCCCGCAAGAGGCTATCACTGACAGAATCCTTCAATCACTGCCGCCAAGCTATAAAGGCTTTGTGTTGAACTACAACATGCAAGGGATGAACAAGTCACCCGGCGAGTTGTTTGCGATGTTGAAAGTCGCAGAGTCTGAACTCCGTAAAGAACATCAAGTGTTGATGGTGAATAAGACCACTAGTTTCAAGATAAACGACAAAGGCAAGAAGGGTAATTCGAAGAAGAGCGGCAAGCCTATTGCCAATCCGCCGAAGAAACCCAAAGCTGGACCTAAGCCTGAAACGGAGTGTTACTATTGCAAGGGTATGGGTCACTGGAAGCCCAATTGCCCCAAGTATCTGGCAGATAAGAAGGCGGCCAAAGAAAAATCAGGTATATTTGATATACATGTTATTGATGTGTACTTAACCGGCTCTCGTAGTAGTGCGTGGGTATTCGATACCGGTTCTGTTGCTCATATTTGCAACTCGAAACAGGAACTGCGGAATAGACGAAGGCTGGCGAAAGATGAAGTGATGATGCGCGTAGGAAATGGTTCCAAGGTTGATGCAATCGCCGTCGGCACAGTGTCACTTCAGTTACCGTCAGGATTAGTGATGAACTTAAATCATTGTTATTTAGTGCCTGCGTTGAGCATGAACATTATATCTGGATCTTGTTTATTGCGAGACGGTTACTCTTTTAAGTCAGAGAATAATGGTTGTTCTATTTCTATGAGTAACATCTTTTATGGTCATGCACCGAATGTGAGAAGATTGTTCATATTGAATCTTGATAGCGATACGCATATACATAACATTGAGACCAAAAGAGTTAGAGTTAACAATGATAGCGCCATATTTTTGTGGCACTGCCGCTTAGGTCATATTGGTGTAAAGCGCATGAAGAAACTCCATGCTGATGGACTTTTGGAGTCACTTGACTTTGATTCACTTAACAAGTGCGAACCATGCCTCATGGGCAAGATGACTAAGACTCCGTTCTCCGGAACAATGGAGCGTGCAAGTGACTTGTTGGAAATCATACATACCGATGTGTGTGGTCTGATGAGCGTGGAGGCACGCGGCGGATATCGTTATTTTCTCACCTTCACTGACGATTTAAGTAGATATGGTTATGTCTACTTGATGAAGCACAAGTCTGAAACATTTGAAAATTTCAAGCAATTTCAGAGTGAAGTGGAAAATCATCGTAACAAGAAGATCAAGTTCCTACAGTCTGATCGTGGGGGTGAATATCTGAGTTTCGAGTTTGGTACTCACTTAAAACTATATGGAATTGTTTCACAGTTAACACCGCCTGGAACACCACAGCGTAATGGTGTGTCCGAACGTCGTAATCGTACTCTATTAGAGATGGTGCGATCTATGATGTCTCTTACTGATTTGCCGTTATCGTTTTGGGGTTATGCATTAGAAACAGCTGCATTCACTTTAAATAGGGCACCATCAAAATCCGTTGAGACGACACCATACGAACTGTGGTATGGCAAAAGGCCAAAGTTGTCGTTTCTTAAAGTTTGGGGGTGTGATGCTTATGTCAAAAAGCTTCAGCCTGAAAAGCTGGAACCCAAAGCGGAAAAGTGCGTCTTCATAGGTTACCCGAAAGAGACAGTTGGGTACACCTTCTATCTCAAATCCGAGGGCAAAGTGTTTGTTGCTAAAAATGGAGCTTTTCTCGAGAAGGAGTTTCTCTCGAGAGAATTGAGTGGGAGGAAGATAGAAATTGACGAGGTTGTCAAACCTCTCATCCCTCTGGATGGTGGCGCGGGGCAAGGGGAAACCTCTGTCGTTGCGACGCCGGTTGAGGAGGAAGTTAATGATGATGATCATGAAACTGCAGTTCAAGTTTCTGTCGAACCACGCAGGTCGACGAGATCACGTGCTGCTGCAGAGTGGTACGGTGATCCCGTCTTATCAATCATGTTGTTAGACAACAATGAACCTGCAAATTATGAAGAAGCAATGGTGGGCCCAGATTCCAACAAATGGCTAGGAGCCATGAAATCCGAGATAGGATCTATGTATGAGAACAAAGTGTGGACTTTGGAGGTACTACCTGAGGGTCGCAAGACTATTCAGAACAAATGGATCTTTAAGAGGAAGACGGACGCTGACGGCAATGTGACCGTTTATAAAGCTCGACTTGTGGCAAAGGGTTTTTCACAAGTTCAAGGAATTGACTACGATGAGACATTCTCACCCGTAGCGATGCTTAAGTCCGTCAGAATCATGTTAGCAATAGCTGCATTTTTCGATTATGAAATCTGGCAGATGGATGTCAAAACGGCGTTCCTTAACGGTTTCCTTAAGGAAGAGTTGTATATGATACAACCCGAAGGTTTTGTCGATCCTGAGAATACTAACAAGGTGTGCAAGCTCCAGCGATCCATTTATGGACTGGTGCAAGCATCTCGGAGTTGGAACAAACGCTTTGATGAGGTGATCAAAGCATTTGGGTTTATACAAGTGGTTGGAGAATCTTGTATTTACAAGAAAGTGAGTGGGAGCTCTGTGGCGTTTCTAATATTATATGTGGATGACATATTACTGATTGGAAACAACGTAGAGTTTTTGGAGAGCATAAAAGGTTACTTGAATAAAAGTTTCTCTATGAAGGACCTAGGAGAAGCTGCTTACATTCTAGGCATTAAGATCTATAGGGATAGATCAAAACGCCTGATAGGACTTTCACAAAGCACATACCTTGATAAAGTTTTGAAGAGGTTCAAAATGGAACAGTCCAAGAAAGGGTTCTTGCCAGTTCTACAAGGTACGAGATTGAGTAAGACTCAGTGCCCAGCAACTGATGAAGATAGAGAGCATATGCGCTCCGTCCCCTATGCTTCAGCCATAGGTTCTATCATGTATGCGATGTTGTGCACTAGGCCGGATGTTAGCCTGGCCATAAGTATGGCAGGTAGGTTCCAGAGTAATCCAGGAGTGGATCACTGGACAGCGGTCAAGAATATCCTGAAGTACCTGAAAAGGACTAAGGATATGTTTCTCGTGTATGGAGGTGACGAAGAGCTCGCCGTAAAAGGTTACGTCGATGCAAGCTTTGACACAGATCCGGACGACTCTAAGTCGCAAACCGGATACGTATTTATTCTTAATGGGGGTGTGATAAGCTGGTGCAGTTCCAAGCAAAGCGTCGTAGCAGATTCTACATGTGAAGCGGAGTACATGGCTACCTCGGAGGCGGCTAAGGAGGGTGTCTGGATGAAGCAGTTCATGACGGATCTTGGAGTGGTGCCAAGCGCACTCAATCCAATAACCTTGTTCTGTGATAACACGGGTGCCATTGCCTTAGCAAAGGAACCACAGTTTCACAAGAAGACCAGACACATCAAACGACGCTTCAACCTCATCCGCGACTACGTCGAGGGAGAGGACGTAAATATATGCAAGGTGCACACGGATCTGAATGTAGCAGACCCGCTGACTAAACCTCTTCCACGGCCAAAGCATGATCAACACCAGAACTGTATGGGTGTTAGATTTATTACAATGTAATTCACATGATGATGTGAGGGCTAGATTATTGACTCTAGTGCAAGTGGGAGACTGTTGGAATTATGCCCTAGAGGCAATAATAAATATAGTTATTATTATAATTCCTGTATCAAGATAATCGTTTATTATCCATGCTATAATTGTATTGAATGAAGACTCATTTACATGTGTGGATACATAGACAAAACACCGTCCCTAGCAAGCCTCTAGTTGGCTAGCAAGTTGATCAAAGATAGTCAGTGTCTTCTGATTATGAACAAGGTATTGTTGCTTGATAACTGGATCACGTCATTAGGAGAATCACGTGATGGACTAGACCCAAACTAATAGACGTAGCATGTTGATCGTGTCATTTTGTTGCTACTGTTTTCTGCGTGTCAAGTATTTATTCCTATGACCATGAGATCATATAACTCACTGACACCGGAGGAATACTTTGTGTGTATTAAACATCGCAACGTAAGTGGGTGACTATAAAGATGCTCTACAGGTATCTCCGAAGGTGTTAGTTGAATTAGTATGGATCAAGACTAGGATTTGTCACTCCGTGTGACGGAGAGGTATCTCGGGGCCCACTCGGTAATACAACATCACACACAAGCCTTGCAAGCAATGTAACTTAGTGTAAGTTGCGGGATCTTGTATTACGGAACGAGTAAAGAGACTTACCGGTAAACGAGATTGAAATAGGTATACGGATACTGACGATCGAATCTCGGGCAAGTAACATACCGAAGGACAAAGGGAATGACATACGGGATTATATGAATCCTTGGCACTGAGGTTCAAACGATAAGATCTTCGTAGAATATGTAGGATCCAATATGGGCATCCAGGTCCCGCTATTGGATATTGACCGAGGAGTCTCTCGGGTCATGTCTACATAGTTCTCGAACCCGCAGGGTCTGCACACTTAAGGTTCGACGTTGTTTTATGTGTATTTGAGTTATATGGTTGGTTACCGAATGTTGTTCGGAGTCCCGGATGGGATCACGGACGTCACGAGAGTTTCCGGAATGGTCCGGAAACAAAGATTGATATATAGGATGACCTCATTTGATTACCGGAAGGTTTTCGGAGTTACCGGGAAAGTGCCGGGAATGACGAATGGGTTCCGGGAGTTCACCGGGGGGGCAACCCACCCCGGGGAAGCCCATAGGCCTTGAGGGTGGCGCACCAGCCCTTAGTGGGCTGGTGGGACAGCCCAAAAGGGCTCTATGCGCCAAGAAGAGAAAATCAAGAGAAAAGAAAAAAAAAGAGGAGGTGGGAAGGAAGGGAAGGACTCCCTCCCACCAAACCAAGTCCAACTCGGTTTGGGGGGGAGTCTTCCCCCCTTGGCTCGGCCGACCCCCTTGGGGCTCCTTGAGCCCCAAGGCAAGGTCCCCTCCCTCCCACCTATATATACGGAGGTTTTAGGGTTGATTTGAGACGACTTTTCCACGGCAGCCCGACCACATACCTCCACGGTTTTTCCTCTAGATCGCGTTTCTGCGGAGCTCGGGCGGAGCCCTGCTGAGACAAGGTCATCACCAACCTCCGGAGCGCCGTCACGCTACCGGAGAACTCTTCTACCTCTCCGTCTCTCTTGCTGGATCAAGAAGGCCGAGATCATCGTCGAGCTGTACGTGTGCTGAACGCGGAGGTGCCGTCCGTTCGGTACTAGATCGTGGGACTGATCGCGGGATTGTTCGCGGGGCGGATCGAGGACGTGAGGACATTCCACTACATCATCCGCGTTCACTAACGCTTCTGCTGTACGATCTACAAGGGTACGTAGATCACTCATCCCCTCTCGTAGATGGACATCACCATGATAGGTCTTCGTGCGCGTAGGAAAATTTTTGTTTCCCATGCGACGTTCCCCAACAGATTACTCTTTGTAGTTGATGCTAGTTGGGTTACTTGGTGGAAGAGTTTATGTTCAGATCCTTGATGCTATTCATTACACCTCTGATCATGATTATGATTATGCTTTGTGAGTAGTTACTTTTGTTCCTGAGGACATGGGATAAGTCATGCTAATAATAGTCATGTGAATTTGGTATTCGTTCGGTATTTTGATATGATGTATGTTGTCTTTTCCTCTAGTGGTGTTATGTCAACGTCGACTACATAATACTTCACCATATTTGGGCCTAGAGGAAGGCATTGGGGAGTAGTAAGTAGATGATGGGTTGCTAGAGTGACAGAAGCTTAAATCTCAGTCTATGCATTGCTTCGTAAGGGGTTGGTTTGGATCCACTAGTTTAATGCTATGGTTAGACGTTGTCTTAATTCTTCTTTCGTAGTTGCGGATGCTTGCGAGAGGGGTTAATTATAAGTGGGATGCTTGTCCAAGTAAGGGCAGTACCCAAGCGCCGGTCCACCCACATATCAAACTATCAAAGTAACGAACGCGAATCACATGAACATGATGCAACTAGCATGACAGAAATTCCCGTGTGTCCTCGGGAGCGTTTTTCCTCTTATAAGACTTTGTTCATGCTTGTCCCTTGCTACAAAAGGGATTGGGCACTTGCTGCACCGTTGCTACTACTTGTTACTTGTTACTTTTCGCTTGCTACGTTTCACCTTGCTACACCATCACTTGTTACCGCTACTTTCAGTGCTTGCAGTTATTACCTTGCTGAAAACTGTTTATCAGAGCCTTCTGCTCCTCGCTGGGTTCGACACTCTTACTTATCGAAAGGACTATGATTGATCCCCTATACTTGTGGGTCACCAGCCGCCGCTATTGCCAAAGCTTTGTCTGATGTTCTTGATACCCCCAAATTGCTAGACTTGACCGGCGAGGTTGTTTTCTTTGCTTTCTTTAACTCTCGTGGGGAGATGTACGCAGGTGGTGGCGGTGGTGTGTCAGAAATCTGAAAGTTTGCATCTGCCCCAGCCCCTATTGCATGCTCCTTTGCCCGATCAAGGCTTAAAGTGCTGCTGGATGCCGCCTGTGCCACAAGGTTTTGATTATGCTGGCTAGCTGATAGAGCTAAATTCAGACTTCGACGGGTGTCGGTTCAGTCTCCGGCCCTTCCCCGTCCGACCTAGTTGTTTTCAGAGGGCTCGTCACATCTTCCTCCTCGCCTTGTCCCTCATCCATACCAGCCTCCTGGGAAGATCGCTTACGTAGGGGTGATTTCTGGTGGGTATTAGGATCGCCCCGACCCCTGCCACCTGCTCTTCCACGACCCCTCGATCGACCTCCTCGTGTTGCATGGTCTTCCTCTTTCATCCCCGGCGCTACCTCCTTACGCTGTGCCAGCATCCAGCTTCCCCATTGCTTCTGCTTCGCCTCCCAAACACCATCTCCGCACTCCTCATGGTTATGACCCATGAGTCCACAAACTTGACAGAAGTATGGTATTTTTTTCATACTTAACAGGGAACATGTGTCGTCCCTCTCCCATGACTGACAGCGCCGTAACACTGGTGAGAGGCTTGCTCACGAGTACACGCGCTCAAACTCGTACATAGTCACC
This sequence comes from Hordeum vulgare subsp. vulgare, assembly GCF_904849725.1. NCBI lineage: Eukaryota > Viridiplantae > Streptophyta > Magnoliopsida > Poales > Poaceae > Hordeum > Hordeum vulgare. Next base: position 561,613,674 of record NC_058524.1, on the reverse strand, counting down.
TTCATAGAACAACCTTGGAGAAAGCTGGGTTTCTTTGACCCTGCCAATACGCCTAGCAAGTTGATCCACAATGCCTGTACTCCGATACATGTCAGGGATCTCGTGAATCTGAGCCCAGATGTGTAGACCATCAAGGACCACCGAAGCAGGATTACTCTTCCCATCATAATCTTCTACTATGAGTCCCATGCCTCGGAACAGCCACAGACCACCATGGACAACTTTCTTCCAGTCCCCTAGATAGAACATGTGGAACACAAAGAGATTATCCCCTGCTTCTCTGTACTTTGGGGGTTTAGCCAATCCCCATACGGATTTTAGGGTTTCGAACATTGCCGATGAGGAGAAGGGGCGTGATGTGTGCAGCCTTCCAATCGCAAGCCACCTAGCATCCGCCTCGAGTTTCTTAACCTCCGCTTCGCCCACAACCACATCATCTAGCTCTTCATCCTTCAAATCCAAGTGCTGCAGCATATCTTTCAAGTTCTTCCCGGTCCATCCAGAGGAAGAGGATGACCCGTCATCCCCCGCCATTGGCCCAGAGAAACTCCTTGCACCCCCACCGAAGTCGGCCAAGTGCCTCACCGGAGCGGGGAAACAGCCGGTGGATGATACTCGCGGCGGCGATCGGATCGCCGTCAGAGGTCTTAAACCCTAAATGAGAGGGTATCCAAGCCTGGGTAACTGTATATTTGTTTTGTCTTAACTAGCAAAATGGCACGTGCGTTGCCACGGAAGAAAAAAACATAATCTCCAATGATGATGACCACATTATGTTCACATATCATCGCTTGATTTATAAATTTTTGTGCACAAATGCAAGAAAATGTTTTTTCTTTTAAATTTATTCACAAGTTGAAGCAATCTTTACATTTTCAAAAAATATATATCATGGTTGTCAAAAATCTTGGTAACTCAAAGATTTATTCTGAATTTCAAGATTTTTTTTAGAAAACATACAATAATAATCCGATTCATCCAACAGTTAATTCTTCAAAATTCACACAGGTATATTGTCACATAGACTTAGAAACATTAATGTTTAACTACATACATTAGATCTTTCGTGAACAATTTTACAAATATGGGAACAATTTTAAAATCAAAAACATTTTTTACAATTTACAAACATTTACTAAAAATCGTGAATATTTTTTATATTTCGAACGGGTTTAAATATTTCCTTTTGAATTGGCGACCAATTCAAGAAAAGACGAACATAACTTTTAATGTTGGAGGATTTTATTTTAAATTCACAAACATTTTTTGAAACGCGTGAAGTTTTCTGAATGAACAAATATTTTTATAAATCAGTAATATATTTATTAAATTCATGGACATTGTTTTGGAATTTTCAAAAAAAATATAAAAATGCGGCGCTTTTTTTGAATCCTATTTTTAATTCAAAATAAAAATTCGTCAGCATTTTAATTCAAAATTCCTATTTTTTAGTATGCAAAAGTTTTTGTAATTCTAAATTATTTAAATTATAAATAAACAAAAATGGAACGCAAAATTGTTTAAAAAAAAGAAACTATCAAAACAGGCATTAGCTATTTTTAAAATTGTAGGACATTTTTTAAATGCATTAACATATTTTGAATTAGAAAGCATTTTTTTAAATGCCTTTAATAATTTTTAATACATGGAATTGTATTTTAGATCATGGACTTTTCTTATTGTACAAACATTTTTCTAAAATAGCAAACATTTTATTGTATATGCGAGCATTTTTTATAAAACTCCGAGCAGTTTTTGAAGTCACAAACATTTTAATTTTTTAAACATGTTGATTTATAATTTTCATTTTATTAAAATTTTAAAGATTATTTGAAGTTCTAAATAATATAAAATAAAAAAATAAAACGGAACTGAAAATAAAAAAATAAACGAAACTAAAAGCAGGCGCCTGTGCATGGGCCGGCCCTTACGGTGTGTTGGATATTCTCCCAGCATGCAGAGCGTAATATATGACGTTTTTACATGGGCCGGCCCAGTTCAAGATTTTTCGCTTTGTGAAACGTTTTCTATTACTTACCTGTGGCATGGTGGGTAATTTATGCAAACTTTAGGGGTAATTTTCAAGACGGACGACCAGAAACCGTATTTGCTTTATTATTATTAGTACAAATGCCCGTGCGTTGCACCGGGCGAAGAAAAAGGCACAACCAGCTTTATATTGCATTGTGTACCATTTTAATAGACATCAATAATAAGGTAAAACTGATTATTGCTTTTTGTATAATCAAGTTTGGATGTGAAGAAGCCAACTTAGCATTCTTCATCAGATGCAAGAGCAGTTTTGCATGGAATAGTTTGTCAATAAAAAAAATTTAGGCTTTTCTGGTAAACATGAAAATTTCCTTATTGCTAATAAAAGTTCAGGTTTACATAAAAATTGGAACACTTCTTTAAGAATCTTAAATGTTTATGAAAATTAGAACATTTCTCTAAAAAACACATCCTTTGACTGATTTTTTTCTTTAAAGAATGTTTTGATTTTTTTTGTACATTTCGAAATGAATTTTCTAGTAAAAATAGATTGTTTTTTTAGAATCCTTACGATTTTAAAACAAGTGCAAACATGATTTTTTTTAAACAAAAATAGTGTAAACATGTGTAAACCTGTGAAATTTCTTGAACTAATTTCTTAGTAAACAAATTACACTGGCCACATGCAAGGTCGGGTCATATGCTCTAAATATAGTTATAAATCCAAAGAATATTGAGCTTAAGATTACTAAGTAAAACCAAGTGTATATATATATATATATGACAAATTTTATCTATCACCGGTGGTAGTTACCACCACTTACGTTTTGTATGTTATATGGAGTATGTATCAAATTGAAGAGTATGTATGCATAGTATGTAGTATATAATCATGTTTAGGTAGTATATATACTGTTTTTTTGATAGTATATATCATATTTTGTGTATGCTCTTTTTTACATACAAATATATATGTATTTCACAAATATAATAAAAACTATGGGTCAACTTGTAATTTTTTCATGTAACTCACTTTAAAAAATCTTGTATATAGTATATGAACATAATTAAAATGATAAATTAGTATATATAATCCTGCATGGTAGTATATTGAACAAGTGGGGTAACTACCCCTGGGTGGTAGGATGTATTTTTCATATATATATATATATATATATATATATATATATATATATATATATATATATATATATATCTTGTCTGTATTTTGGAGTTTGACAGCAAGGGGAGTTATTGATCACCCTGTGCTGGTGTGAATTAATGCTTTCCCTTTGACATCTTACATGTAGACACGGGTTGCCTTTTCAATACCGATCATAATTGTAGTCATACTTTGATTAATTTTTCTGGATAGGATGAATTATGCAACCGTTCAGTCAACATATATGTTTTACTATTCATATTACTGGACAAATTCCATTTGTTAATACAATTTTGAAAGCCATGCGTTAATACCTGATGTAGTTGTTTCTGGTTGAGCTTCTTTTCCAAATTTTATTTTGTTTGTTTTTGTTTCCCCTGTTATAACATTGTGTAATTAGTAGTCGAAGTTGCTGACCTTGTTCTTGTTTCTCTCTCAGTTGAAACCACTTGCATACAGGAGTATGGATTTTGAAGAATTCTGCGCCGCAGCTATCAGCCCTTACCAGCTCGAGGCTCTGGACAAATGGGAGGAGATTGCTGGAACAGCTTTTTTCAGCACTTTGAACAGGAGGGCAACCGAGTCATATCAGTCGAGGAGTTGGCACAGGTATGTAGGGTGACAGTAATTTAAACAGCATTTGTCTTAGCCGGGCTTGGGAGCGTAGGATAGAGCTTTTGGGCCTCCTCCCCGTTTGTACGCAGGAACTAAATCTTGCTCCGACTCATTATTCCATCGTGCAAGATTGGATGAGAAAAACAGATGGCAAGCTAAACTTTCTTGGGTTTACCAAATTTTTACATGGTGTTACAATACGGGGTGCAAACACAAGACGGCATTAAGTAACCGTGGACCAAAAAAATATGTATCTGGTTCTAATTTTACCGCTGCTCATTATATGGCTCCCCTGATTTTGTTGTTGCCCCCTCACCCCTGCTTCTTCTGTCTTGTGGTTAATGATCATTCTTCTTCCTTTTTGTGATGTTGTCAGTTGTTGTCATCATAGCTCTTGTAGAGAGAATACATGTAAAAATCTTTTGTAATGAAAGCGATCGGATGGTTTGTTCGAGAAATATAGTGTTCAAATGTTTTCCCAAGCCCCCATAACTCATCGCTTGGTATCAATGGAGAGCTACAGCTGATCGTAGCGCTCAGCTTAATAACATCTTAAGTACCTGTAATCCCTAGAAATGCAGCGCTCCTCCAGAAGAATGTGGGGTCTGCATTTTTCAGGCTCTGCTCGTTCCCGCTGCATCATCCAGAAGCTTTTGAACCTCTATTTTCTCTCTGAAGTTACGTTGTGTGGATGAACTGGTGGAGGTCAGTTCCGTATGCTGCACGTCGCGTCATCATTGACCATGGGCACCACTCGAAGCTGCAAATTTTTCGTGCTCTCTCGCCATCTCGCTGCAGTTCCATGAGGGAAGAAAATTCGTTGTCGTTGCCAATTGTCAGCCGATCATGAATTCATGATGCGGCGCTGTTGCTGAAACCGACCGGAATTGATCGTTTTTTGCAGCTGGAATTGCAGAAGAGGTCAGCGACTTGCACGTGCAAACGGGGGGGGGGGGTTATCTGTGATCCCCGTTACGGGCCTGTACTTGTCCCTATAATGGCCCTGTTTCATTGGTTGATTTCACTGTCATGACAAGGAGATGGCATTTAGAATGTGGCTTTCAGCCCATGCCAGAGAGACAGAGAGAGAGATAGTGACGATGAAAGGGAAAACCGCCGGTAACAGCAAGCAAGAGATCATTCTTTTCCCGTTCCTCCAAGTTGCTCCACCCTCGGCCATGACGGTGATGGGCCGGCGGCTGATTGATTCCATCGTCAACGCGCTCACACAAAGACGGAGTGTCCCGAAGCTGTGCAGTGTGCTGCTCGTCCATTGGATTGCCACAAATACTAACTAAGTTGCTGGTCTTCTTCTCTGGCCCTTCTCCTCCGCTCCCGTTGCCTTCCTCGCCGCTCTAGCCCTCCTCTTCCTCGTCGGCTCCGTCTCGCTCCCCATCGGAACCATGGCTAGCCACGTCCTCGGCGGCAAGAGCGACAACCCCGCTGCAGCCAACAGCCTCAAGACCGACGGCCTCGCCGCTTCGCCGTCGACGAAAGACAACAAGCGCGAGGTGACGCGATTTGACTACCCATCCTCTGCGTTTCCCCCCTCCTCGGATGGTCTGCTATTTTTGCTGCTGTGATGAACTCGTGCAGTCGATTCCTGTCGCCGCACCCGTGGGCAGCGCCAGCTCCCCGCCTATTTGAGGACGCGTCCGTGGGCAGCGCCGGCTCCCCGTCATGGCCTCCTCGCCAAGCCTGTCTTCCTCGCGGCCGGCAGCTGCAGCTGCTGTCGGAACTTGTTGTTGATGAAGTCGTCCGCCCTCTCGTCCACGCACGCGGCCTCCGGCGGTCCCACGTCCGGCCGCCTCGCCTTCGTCAGCACCGCGGGAGCCCTCGGCGCGTGCTGCACCAGCCGAGCCGGCGCCGGCACCGGGCGCGCTCCAGCCTCCTCACCTCGGTCGTGACCACTGAGACCTTATCTTAACAGAAGGATCTCGGGTGGAATACTCCAAAACACGAGGTACTTTTTGTAAGAACGAAACGTTTTCCTGGTTAGTCACTTAAAGAGGGACGGCGGGTTAATTACTTGAAAATACAAGGACTTTTTTGTAAAATATCCACGACGTACGGTGCTTTATTATTAGGGGAGATTAGGAGATTAGGAAGAGATAAAAGTTGCACACAATCTGTATTTCCGGATCTGCGTTCTTAAAGCCTATCAGGCTCACAATCTGTATTTCCGGATCTGCGTTAATCGGCCATGCAGTGTCCTTAAAGCCTATCGGTCTCACCATCGCTTTGGGCAGAACGAAACCCAGTCCTAACCGGACCAGCCCAAGACCCCCCCAAATTGGGCTATCAAATTCTGGTGTGGCCCATAATTCTTGTCCCCCTTCATCGCCTACGCCGCCGCGCGTCATTGCCGCGACAGCGACCAGTGCGCCCCGTCAGCGTCTTCCCCTCCCTTCAGCTCGCCAAAGCTCAAAGGCCAGCCTGGGTGGAATGGGCGGACGAGGCGAGGCGAGCTCGGCAGCCATGACGGCCTCCTCAGCGCCTCTCCTCCTCCCCCGCGCCCCGGCGCCGGCGGCGCGGGACGAGGTGCGGCGGCAGGTGGGGCTCGCGGCGCCGCTGGTGGCGTGCAGCCTGCTGCAGTACAGCCTGCAGGTGGTCTCCGTCATGTTCGCCGGCCACCTCGGCGAGCTTCCCCTCTCCTCCGCCTCCGTCGCGGCCTCCTTCGCCAACGTCACCGGCTTCAGCGTCCTGGTAATCCGTGTCGTTAGTTCGTTACCAAACCAAGCCTCGTGTTGCTACTTGTGAAGCATGACAAAAATTGTTTCCAGAGCTGAAATTGTTTCCGAAGTTGAAAGGAAGAGCGAGTTGATATGGAATGCAGAGCGAGCACCTAGGAGCTACTAGTTTTTAGTGCGTCGTGAGCAAAATTATCGGAAAATTAGTATGCTTATTATGTGACCAGCAGGCACAAAATTTTCTTCTAACACTACCAGATGATGCCTGCTTTCAGTTGCAATTTGGTTTGATGGAAATTTTTCACATGTTCAGCTGGGAATGGGAAGCGCGCTCGATACACTGTGTGGGCAATCGTACGGTGCAAAACAGTATGATATGCTGGGGACGCATGCTCAGAGGGCTATCTTCGTTCTTATGCTTTCAAGCGTTCCGCTGGCCTTTGTATTGGCTTTCGCTGGCCAAATTCTTACTGCTCTTGGTCAAAATCCTGAGATATCATATGGAGCCGGAACCTATGCCAGGTTGTTGATTCCTGGGCTTTTCGCATACGGCTTGCTTCAGTGCCTTACCAAGTTCCTGCAGGCCCAAAATATTGTCCACCCACTGGTAGTTTGTTCGGGGGTGACATTGATATTCCACATTCTGCTGTGCTGGTTCCTTGTTCAGAATTCCGGTCTTGGCTACAGAGGAGCAGCTTTCGCAACCTCGGTATCTTATTGGTTTAATGTGATTCTGCTAGCGCTGTATGTTAAATTCTCTGAAGCTGGCAGAAGGAGTTGGCATGGATGGTCAAGGGCAGTGTTAAAGGATGTTAACTTGTTTTTAAGTCTGGCCATTCCATCTACATTTATGACCTGGTAAGCCTGATATGAGCAACCGCCAAAAACAATGTCTTACTAATGAGTATCTCGACAATAGAATGTCTTTACAACTGGGTGAAAAGTAGTGATACGTGGTTTACTCTTCTTTCTTCTTCATGGAACATATGTTGTTTGACTTGAAACATAGTTCAGCTTGGAGTACTGGGCATTCGAGATGGTGGTTCTTCTTGCAGGTTTTCTTCCAAATCCAAAACTGGAAACTTCAATTTTATCCATCAGGTAAGGAAACAGGACTTGAAACACTTTCTTGCATTAAATTACTGAGAATTTCTAACAAGCAGACGATTTTTGGTAGATTCAACAGTGCTGTTATATAACAAGACTATTTACCTGCCTGGTAGACTCAAATCACATGGCGGTAGGCCGGTAGCAGGGTGTTACATACCTTCCCTTCCATTTTTTGTGATAACCGCGAAGTACGATGTTAGCTAGTTTGACATTATGCTTTCAGATACTTGATTATGCCACTAACTTTGGTTCATTTTTCTAGCCTAAACACAATGTGGATGGTTTATACAATTCCAAGTGGCCTCAGCAGTGCAATAAGGTCAGGGGAGCACAATATCAGAAGTCCACTCCGTTCCTTTCATTTTGTGAGAATTAACATCTCAAAATTGTACTTAACCAGTTTGAATCCATGATTAATGTTTGTATGCAGTATTAGAGTGTCCAATGAATTAGGTTCCGGGAATCCACAAGCAGCACGTCTATCAGTTCTTATTTCAGGAATTATGTGCCTAACAGAAGGCCTTCTTGTACTTATCATCACAGTTTCTGTACGAGATGTGTGGGGTTATTTGTACAGCAATGAAGAAGAGATAGTAAAGTATGTATCCATAATGATGCCGATTCTCGCCACTTCTAACTTCATGGATGGCATACAATGCACACTATCAGGTATGGCCTAAATATGCATCCTAATATTAATTTTATATGTCTAGAATACAGCAGTTCCTCCCTTCTGAAGAAGACTTATGTGCAAACAGAATAACATATTGCATAGTCCACTGAACCATTTCTGCCAATATTAATGCTGTTTCGTTTGCCTCAAGCATGTTACCTTCGAATAGTAGCCATCAGATTGAACTTCAATCATTAACAGATATTGAACATAAATTGCTAACAAATGCTTAGAAACAGGATAATTTTGAGGATGGGTGGATTTTTTTTACTTGCATGTCTATTTCAGAAACAATCTCAGAATGTTTTCATATATACACTGACTGTACAAGAAAGCATCAATTTCTCTGCAAGAAATTGCAGTTGATATTCCTAGTTTTGCTCAAACTCTCACAAACCAACCATTTATTTTGTTTTTTTTTTCCTTTTCTTTCTATGCTAATTTTCCTAATTGTCCTAATTTTCTATGCTAATGTATTGAATTGCAAATTCCCTGCACGATCTGACAAAAATATAAACATTTATGAAGTATTCCTAAACTTAAGACCTGTTCGGTAACCCTCTACGGAGCGGAGCAGGCGGAGCGCCCTTTCAGCCACTCCCCAAATTTGAACTGAATGCTGCTCCGCTCCGGAGCGGAGTTAGAGAGCGGAGACAGTCCGAACAGGTGCTTAATGTCCACACCACACTAACTAAACAGGCAACTGTATTCATGCTTGCTTGGAGATCTCTTTGATCACCAAAACTCTAGCTCTATGGATTGTAGCAAGGCACAGGCCCACATGCTCTTCTAGCTCCATGGCCAATCTCCTAGAGCTAGAACAACTCCTCCTCAGCTCCATCACCATCTCCTGCACTGGATACTTCTCATCCACCATCTCCATGCAATATGTTGCCATTGCATTCTCCCGCTCAATACCGTCAGAGAGGCGCACAGCAAGGTGACTCACCGTGTCGAAGTCCCTGCCAAGAACATATGTGCCCTTTGCGGCAGTATCGAGTTGCTCCTGCAACTGCTGCAAAGACTCTGTCTTGGAACGTTTCAGCCTTGTGACCCTCCTCTTGAGCGCAATAGGGCAGAGCCCCATGAGCGCAGACCCAACCAGAAGGCTAAAGACCAGCAGGTGTGCTGCAATCCCGATGGCAACCGCACCACCAGCAATGACAAGGCAACTCCTTGAGAGCTTCTTGATGATTTTCACTATCTTGAGCTTCTTTGCCACTTTCTTGTGACTTGATTTGATGGTCTGGAGCACGGAGGAGTACCTGTCATGAATCTGTCTGAAATTGCTTCTTGTGGTGGTGCTGAAAGGGTTGCTTCTAACAGGGAATGTTTCCAGTGCAAGGGAGGTGCTACTAGTGGCAGTAGTACTACAGCCTATGCTTGCAAGGAAGCTGTCCATTGATTGGTAGTTGCTTTGGGTGTTCTTGATGTTCATCAGCAGCTGCTTGCAGATCTCGGAGGCCTCAGCACTGGCATCAAAGTAACCAGCCATTGCGAGCTCAATGTCGGCAGATTTTTTCCGCCTCATATTGTGAAGCATCGGGAGGATGAGCTCTTGCTGAGGTTGAAGAAGGGCTTCCATCCCTTCCTTGTTTGATAGGAAGCGCATGTTAGACTGCGTGCGCATGGTGTTGACATACTCTTGCTCTATGTTCAGGCCGTCTTGCGCGCCCGCCAGCAGCTCCATACCTTTCTACAGAACACACAGATTTTCAGTTTGCAAACTCTAAATTCAACAGAACTGCATGCCGTCGAAATTGCTTTTGGGAAGAGAAAACAGAAAACAAGAACATGAAGAGAAGCTCGGCGATGTTCACCTGGATGCACACGTCGATTCTTCGAGGCCCTCAACTCCTTCAAGTTCTTGATCCTTGGAGGTCGGTCGCTGCTTGCCTCTTATCCAGGTGCACCAATTGGCACCGCGCCTGCCTTGGCTTTAAATGTACCTCTCCTCAGGCTTCATATACAAGCACCTGAGCCGATAAAAATCTCGTGCTTTGTCTTGTATTGCGCCCCAAAAGCTTGTGCACTGCGGCTTAAGGCTTAAGTTTGCCACTCCCTGACCCTCCTGGATACCAGGGCGGGGCCCATATCTCCTGATCCCGAGGCTGTGGCGGTTCCACGGCGTATTCTTTTATGACCAACTCGTGCACTCCACACCACTGTAGCAGTCCAACGGTGTACATCTTCATCATCTCTGTCCTTTACCAGCCGCCATACATGCTGGGGGCGTTTAGATTGTGTGCAAGATTTCCTGGTGGTTGCCGCTCTAATAAGCCGTAGGGACACTAGCGGCTATTTAGCTATACTTCAGGTGCTCAAGTTGCCTGAAGTAGCTCCCTTTCTTATGGCTACTTGCCTGCGCCAAGACACGTCATTTTCTTTGATATGTGTATCCAACATCTTCCACAGTCTGCCATGAAGTAAAAAGCTTATGAACAATTGGGTGCATTATGGGCATGCCATCACATTTTAGAACATGCACTTGTGCAAAGAAACAAACTGGTGGTTTAGAAGTTCAGAACATGTTAACAGATCAAATGGTAACAACTTGCTTAAACTATTGCGAGAAAAAACATAAATAGGATGGAAAAACTACTGGTTGATTTGCTTGCTGCAACCAATTAGATTCCAGTCTAGTTTCTGATTCATTTCCTGCATTTCGGTTGGCACTTTGCCACAGAAGTGCGTTGCTCTTGCTTGCACAGGAGGACATCTGTGTCTGATCACATCACCGAACACGCTATCCCGAATAGAAAGCTTGTGGATGTGGTGACATCATACAGTATGTGTATACATCATACGCGGCAGCTCCAACATGAGCCTTTTTGGCACATGTAGAACCTGAATTAAAATTGGTCCTCGTCAGGTAGTAGGATCCCACGTGCGCAGTGCCACTGCCAACACGGGATCATATACAATCCCATTTGGGCAGTGCCATATGGGCTCATTCCTCTTAAATGTTGGGCTTAAACAGTACCGACGTGGGCCATGGTCCCCGTGTTAGCTCTGTCCACTTAAACATTAGTAGGTTTGTCTTTTATTTAATAAGATGCTTCAAATGGTCACCCCTTTAATATTTTCCTTTTATGGGAAAAATGACCTTATTCCTGAAGCTCGTTGGAAACATTAGTAGGTTTGGGGTTATTTTTTTGTTGAATGTGCTTCAAATGCCCACCCCTTTATATTAGGTTTGCCCTCATATGAGAATAATCTACCCTGTGTAGCTTTTTGGAAACATTAGCACTTATCTTGGATAACATTTGCTGAATTTATCTGTTTATGGCTCTGAAGGTGCGGCTAGAGGGTGTGGCTCGCAGAAAGTATGCTCCTTCATCAACCTGTGTGCTTACTATGCTTTTGGTATCCCTTCAGCTGTTATTTTTGCATTTGTTCTGAAGATCGGTGGTAAGGTAAGTTGTACCATGTTTTATCCAATTCTGGGAGGATATATATTCTATGGGTTCTGCCTGAATTCTTGCATGGGTCTCTTTTCTATGGCAGGGGCTTTGGCTGGGAATCATATGTGCTATGGTAGTGCAAATAATAGCTCTGCTTGTGATGATGCTTCATACCAACTGGGATAAAGAGGTAGGTCCGTGCTCTCTGTTGATAAAATTGGATGGTACGTATTATCTAAAATTAAGCTTCACAAGAGTGCTGCTCGTGGAGAGGTGATGACGACGACATTGCAGGCAACCTCGACGTTGCGTGTGGTCTTGCGGGTGCCAAGCCGTCCAGTGTGCCATTTTCTGTGGGCGTGTTTTATCGGTTTTCACTCGTGTTTCTATTAGTTAACCGGATAACTCTCTTCTTCTTAATCAATGAAAATGGTAAATCTTTTGCCTCGTTTAAAAAAAGTTCTGCTGTGAAGGACCAGCTTAGACAGCAGGGCGGGACATAGCCGTAGCACTGTGGGGCCAACGGCAAAGGTGCTCTAATTTTTTTTTTTTTGCAGCGCCATTCCAGCAGGCGCTGCCACTCCTGCAGGCGCTGCAAATTTAAAACGCCTGCACCGTGCACAATGCACCGTGCACAAACACAACTTTTACTTTTTGAAGAACAAAAGCACAATAATAAGTGAACAGTAAAAAGTTCATATCATTGTTAAAATAGTTCAAGTCCAAATGATACCAATGGAAACGATAAACTATATAGATAAACTAGATAAGCTATTACTCCTCATTGCTTTCTTCGATGGTGTAGTCTGACGTGAGGAAGGCGAGGAAGGGAGAGGCGGGGGCAAGGGAGAAGGGCGCCGGCGACGAGGAAGAAGTGCGCGGGGGGCGGCGGTGGCGCAGCGGAGGCGAGAAAGAATGCAACGGAGGTGGCGGTTTGCAGGCGTCCACGTGCGGTTTATAAAGAAAGCGATGTACGCGGCACACGAGAACCCACTTTTTCACGCGCGTGCCGTTTTATTTAGCGTGCGTTTTTTCCGCGCCTGCTTGAGCGCGCCAAACACCCGCACGCGTGCAAAAGGCGCATTTTCTCTCGCGCGCATCATATTTTCCGCGTCTGTTGGATATGCTCTTAGTAGTCTTTGTGAATTACTGTCTTCCATGCTCTGTGACAAGAAAATAGATTGCACTTCTTGTTTCTCCTCATATTTTCCGCGCCTGTTGGATATGCTCTTAGTAGTCTTTGTAAATTACTGCCTTTCATGCTCTGTGACAAGAAAATAGATTGCACTTCTTGTTTCTCCTGAACTTACTTTACACGGACAAATCCATATCGATCATTAGCCTTTCAGATGGCTTGGTAAAGTTGGTATGATAACGAAGTCTGGTATGATTCAATCTGTCTGCATCGCCATCACCATACAGGGCTTGCTTACCTCACCAGCTCGTCATGCTGTGCTGGGATGATGTGTATGCTCTTATTTTACTATGTTGACTACGATGATTACTCACTTTTTGTTTTATTTTTCTTGTAGGCTGAAAGAGCCCGGGCTAGGACTAGAATTCCAGAATCAGATGACACCGTAACATTTGCTTGACTATCATCATTTCTGATGTTCATAGAGAAGGCCTATGGTCCGGCTTTTCATCCAAAGCTTTTTCGGGGTTTGATGTACAGTTGAAAAGGAAACAAAAGCAATGGGTGGCCTGGTAACCATGTTACTAGTACAGGTCTACAACCAAGGATAAACCATGTCATCATTTCTGATTGTTCCGCCATTAAGGTAGATGCTCCATTGTACATAGTTCAAACTTGATACCATCTTGATTCTTGAATGTCATCATTTCTCGCTATACCACCAATAGGTAGATGCTCTATTTTACCACGCAGTTCATTCAAATTCATACCGCAGAGAGTGATACTCCCTCCGTTTCATAATATATGTCTTTTTAGAGATTTCACTAAAGGACTACATACAGATGTATATAGACATATTTTAAAGTATAGATTCACTCACTTTGTTCCGTATGTAGTCCTCTAATGAGATCGTTTAAAAGACTTATATTTAGGAACGGAGGGAGTACATGCTTAATGTATATTTTATTTTGTTTTATGAGGCAAATGTATATCTGTTAATGAAATACTGTCTGTGCACATTCACCTGCACAGTTTCCATTCCTATCATCGCTCCAGTGAGTAGTAGGCGACACTAAACCATCCGAAACGCAAATGGTGGTAGGCATACCGGTAGGTAGGCGAAAGCTGCAAGAGACCCATATTGTAATAGTTGGTATGCAAAAGCTGTGGCTGAGCTTTGCCGGTTGAGACGTGTCAGCTGTGCAGTTTTGCCGGTCACGTCCACCTACCGCCTTCACCTTGAACCCCATGCATGCATACATGAACACTCGAGCGCCTGCACTGCATGCATATCGAACAGAACAATGCATCTCGTCGCCATGGATGTCCCTCTCCCGTTGCTCCTCTCCACCTTGGCCGTTGCCGTGGGCATATGCTATGCGCTCTTCTCCTTCCGCGCCGACAAGGGGCGCGCGCCGCTGCCGCCGGGGCCGAGGGGCTGGCCGGTGCTGGGGAACCTCCCGCAGCTCGGCGGCAAGACGCACCAGACATTGCACGAGATGTCCAAGGTGTACGGTCCCGTGCTCCGGCTCCGGTTCGGCAGCTCCGTCGTGGTGGTGGCCGGGTCGGCCGCCGCGGCCGAGCAGTTCCTCCGCATACATGACGCCAAGTTCAGCAGCCGGCCGCCCAACTCCGGCGGCGAGCACATGGCGTACAACTACCAGGACGTGGTGTTCGCGCCCTACGGCCCCCGGTGGCGCGCGATGAGGAAGGTGTGCGCCGTGAACCTCTTCTCGGCCCGCGCGCTCGACGACCTCCGCGGGTTCCGCGAGCGGGAGGCCGCGCTCATGGTGAGGTCCCTTGTTGATGCTGCCTCCGGCGGCGGGGTGGTGGCCGTCGGCAAGGCGGCGAACGTGTGCACGACCAACGCCCTCTCGCGGGCGGCGGTGGGACTGCGGGTGTTCGCCGCGGCCGGCACCGAGCTTGGCGCCCAGGAGTTCAAAGAGATCGTGCTGGAGGTGATGGAGGTTGGGGGCGTGCTTAACGTCGGGGACTTCGTGCCGGCGCTGCGGTGGCTCGACCCGCAGGGGGTCGTTGCCAGGCTGAAGAAACTGCACCGCCGGTTCGACGACATGATGAACGGGATCATCGCCGAGAGAAGGGCCGGAGGTAGCACGGCCGGCGACGAGAAGGAAGGTAAGGACCTGCTCGGCCTGCTTCTCGCAATGGTGCAGGAAGACAAGTCCCTCACCGGCGGCGAGGAGGACAAGATCACCGACACAGACGTCAAGGCGCTCATACTGGTAACAATCTAGCACTTCGTTGCCGTGGCTGCGACGTGTGATCCACAACCGCAGTCATATAATGTGCTTGATTAATTAACCCTCCCTGCATGCATGCATGCATGCACGCACGCAGAACTTGTTCGTGGCCGGCACGGAGACGACGTCGACGATAGTGGAGTGGGCAGTGGCGGAGCTGATCCGGCACCCGGACATGCTGAAGCGGGCGCAGGAGGAGCTGGACGCCGTCGTGGGCCGGGACAAGCTCGTCGCGGAGTCGGACCTGCCGCGCCTCGCCTTCCTCGGCGCGGTCATCAAGGAGACGTTCCGGCTGCACCCGTCGACGCCGCTGTCGCTGCCGCGGATGGCCTCCGAGGAGTGCGAGGTCGCCGGCTACCGCATCCCCAAGGGCACGGAGCTGCTGGTCAACGTGTGGGGCATCGCCCGCGACCCGGCCCTGTGGCCCGACCCGCTCGAGTTCCGGCCCGCCAGGTTCCTCCCGGGAGGGACGCACGCCGACGTCGACGTCAAGGGCGGCGACTTCGGGCTGATCCCGTTCGGGGCCGGCCGGAGGATCTGCGCGGGCCTCAGCTGGGGCCTGCGGGTGGTCACCGTGACGACGGCCACGCTGGTGCACTCGTTCGACTGGGAGCTGCCGGCGGGCCAGACGCCCGGCAAGCTCAACATGGAGGAGGCCTTCTCTCTGCTGCTGCAGCGGGCCGTGCCGCTCATGGTCCACCCCGTGCCCAGGCTGCTCCCGTCGGCATACCAAATTGCGTAGAAACGAACAAGACAGAGGACAAAGTATGCTGCTTTTTTTTTTCTTTTTTCTGAGGGGACAAACTATATATGCTGCTGATTATCGTGATGAGCTATGGAGGACAAACTCCAGTTGTGCCATGTAACTGTTGTAGATGGGCGTGCCTCACCGTTTTCGACTAAAATAATTCCACCTACTTGTGTATTGCTTTGCACTCATTAGTAACAATGGAAAATAACATTTTATGTACCAAGAAATATGGGAGCGCCTGGACCTCAGCTGACTGAGATTTAATTTGGTTTCAGTCAGCTGACGTCAGGTACCTGTGGACCAGCTGTTGTTGCTTTTTTTTTCTTTATGCGTTGTGGGTTGTCGTGGCAACTTGGGCTGATATAGGGCTGCTGTGTGGGTACTGCCATGTATTCGTTTTTTCTTTCTTTTTTTGTATATTTTAATATTTGTGACTAAATAGGCCTTTAACTATGTAGGTGTTAGGGTTGGTACATGATTTAGTGTCAGGCTGAAATATTAGACGTCATTCTATTTTTTGTATTTATATTTCATTAGCAAAGATGGCTGTGTATTTGTGTTCTTGGACAGAGAAAATGAGAAAAAAGATAAAATAAAATAAATAAAATGAGAATGAAGTACATTTGTCTATGGCATGCACAAATTGTGACTAGTAGGAAAAAAAAATAAACAGGGCCAACACCAGTTGTGTGAGTGTCCATTACAATTGTGTATGGGTGTATCACATGCAACATGCGCACATACAACTTGTAAGGCGACATAAAAAGATGAAAAATAAAAAATGGACTATAAATACTTGCAATTGCGCATCGATTATAAATACTTGCAATTGCGCACCGACTATAAAATACTTGCAGTTGTGCACCGACTATGAATACTTGCAATTGCGACTTGACTTTGAATACTTGCAGTTGCGATTAGACTTTGAATACTTCCAATTGCGACCCGACTTTGAATACTTGCAGTTGCGATTAGACTTTGAATACTTCCAATTGCGACCCGACTTTGAATACTTGCAGTTGCGGCCCGACTTCGAATACTTGCAATTGCGACCTGACTTCGAATATTTGCAGTTGTGATTAGACTTTGAATACTTGCAATTGCGACCCGACTTTGAATACTTGCAGTTGTGGTCCGACTTCAAATACATGCAGTTATCATCCAATTTTGAATACTTGTAGTTGTGACCCGACTTCAAATATTTACAGTTGCGACCCGAGTTCTAATATTTGCAGTTGCGACCGACTTCAAATATTTACAGTTACGACCCGACTTCAAATACTTGCAGTTGCGGCCACATTTTAAATCTTGCAGTTGCGACCCGACTTTAAATATTAATGTCGTTAATATAAAAAATGAATCACTAAAAATATATAAAAAATGTTAATAATAAGTGCGAGCATGTCCTCGCGCGCGCAAGTATATGGATAATAATATGAATAAACGAAAAAACAAATGAAAATAGAAATGAGAGAAATAAATAAATAGTAACAAAAAATAAAATGATAAAAATATTAAAAATTAACCAAATTTCATCTTATTAGAAATCAGTTAGAAGAGTGTCTACATATACTCTCCCCTCAAAAAAACAAAAACAGAAAACAGTGAACATATAAATTAAAAAAAAAGAACTTTAGAAAGTGTAAAAAGGATAATAGAAAAAATAGAGAAAAAAATAAAAACAACAAAGGCACAAAGAAAAAAGGGTCACCTCTTGCAATTATCTATCACATGCACCCCAGTAACCATGGAAAAAAAGGAACATGTGAAGCATTGCAAACAAGCCCAACAAACAAGAACCCACAACATGAGTTCTTCCTCAGCGTGAGATAGAAAAGCACTGTACAAGCACGAATCTTAGCACATTAATCAAACGGCTATGCTCGTGAGTGAGACCAAACTAAATCTCAGCTAGCTGAGTTTTAGCAATCCCGAAGAAATATTGTTTCATGTCACAAATTAGAGACCAATAGTCGCCAATCCATGCATTCGAGTTATTCAATATTACATTATAATCTATGTACCATAAAGGTATGTCTTGTGTATATTTACATTAGGACTTGCCATATACTCCCTCTGTAAACTAATGTAAAGGAGTTTAAAAAATTCTGAAAAAAATATGCATGTATGTAAGGATGTAACCCACATGTGTGTAAAAATTCATGATGAAATACCTTGAGTTGCGACCTGTATAAAAAAGACAAATTCGTGGCCTCGGAGGATGAATAGTATCATGTGTTAAACAGCCCCAGATTTATCTTTTTTGCATAGCCCTCATTTCAATGTATTTTGAACTAAAATTTTACACACGTGTGTGTTATATCTTCATATATATCTGTATTTTTTCAGAATTTTTTAAAATGTAAAAATATGAATTTTGATAAAATTTCAAATTTGAATTTGGAGGCCTCACTGGAGGCCGAGCTCCAAAAGGGATTTCCGGACGAGATTGCCCAATATGACATGTTGTTGGACTATGCAAATGAGCTTAGGAGATCAAATCCTGGTAGTACATCTTTTGTAGAACTTGCAAATGTCGGCCAGTTTCAGAAATGTTATTTCTCTTTTGATGCTTGCAAGAGAGGTTTTCTATTTGCCTGTAGGCCCGTTATTTTCCTATATGGATGTCACTTGAAAACACAATTTGGAGGCATTCTACTTAGTGCAGTAGGAATGGATCCGAATGACTGTATTTTTCTTGTTGCACATGCAGTGGTTCAGAGGGAAGATACAAAAGCCTGAAGGTGGTTCTTGACAGCTCTAAAGCAAGACCTTGGCATTAGAAACACTTCTCCTTGGACAATCATGTATGACAAGAAAAAAGTGAGTATTTCACATAAGAAAATACATATATAATTAATTGTACTACTGCATTTCTAATTATATTATGTTTTCTTACTAGGGTTTAATTAAGGCGGTTAGAGAGCTGTTCAGTGACTCCTCACATAGATTCTGTGTCACACATTTATGGCAGAATTTCAACAAAAACTTCAAAGATGAGGCCTTGAAAAACCAACTGTGGAAATGTGCTAGAAGTAGCACAGAAGGACAATTTGGACAAAGTATGAATGAGATGTTAGTTCATAATAAGGAGGCCCATGATTGGCTAGAGGAGTTGGCACCTGAAACATGGGTAAGGGCATATCAAAATGATTTCCCTAAATGTGATGTTATGTTGAACAATACTTGTGAGGTCTTCAACAGATACATATTAGATGCAAGGGAAATGCCCATTATAAGCATGTGCCAAAGGATTAAAGGGCAGTGTATGGGGAGAATTTATACCAAGCAACGGGAGCCTGTTAAGTGGCATGGTACAATATGTCCAAAGATAAGGAAAAAGTTGGATAGGAATATTGAATCAGCAAGAACTTGTCTTGCTTCACCTGCTAGAAAGGGTGTGTTTGTAGTAAATAATAGAGGTGTGGATTTTAGTGTTGACATTGTATGCCCACTTGCTGCTTTAGGTTGGTCTGAGTACTGTACAAACTGCATTTCACATACATGTGATACAAAGGATAGATCAAGACACCACTTCCTGACATTAACATAGTTCTCATACATAGCTGGTATTACATTTCGTAATTAATAAAAAAGGCACATACTGTTGCGAGTAAGCATCGTTCACGGAATAGTTGTCGATGCCCATGCTGAGGAAAAGTGGGGATTAGAGTTAGGGATTTGGGGAGGGAATAGGTGCCACGAACAAGTTAATCGGTTGGCCCTGGGCCCTATACTGACGTGGCAGGTGTGGCGTACACCACATGTATGTGTTGTAGTAGCACAAGACTGGTTTGCCTAGATTAAGGACTGTACTCAGTCCGTATTTACAAGTTCCAGGATTGTACTCAATCAGTTTGTGAGTTTGTGGACCATTGTAGACATGGCCAGCAATTTGAAGGACCAAAGATGCATTTTACTCTTGAAGAGTGAGAGAGTGATGCGTGAGAGATTGAGAGAGATCTTGTAGATATATTTTTTTTTTATTGGAGGGATACATGAGAGATTGGGAGAGAAGTATATTTTTTAGCTGGAGATACGTGAGAGATTGAGAGGCTTGTATTGCGGGAAGTAATTTGAGAGTTTTTTTTCTTGTTGGAGATTGTTTTACGTGCTAGTTTTTTTCTAGATGGAAATACATGAGAGATTCAGAGACTTACGTTGTGGGAGGTATATGTGAGTTTTTTTCTTGCTGGAAAGAAACGTGAGATTGGATTACGTGTTAGTTTTTTTCTAGATGGAGATACATGAGAGATTGAGAAGCTTACGTCGTGGGAGATATATGTGAGTTTTTTTTTCTTGTTGGAGAGATACGCGAGATTTGATTATGTGCTAATTTTTTATGTATGTTTTTGCCCATGATTTTTTCTAGATGGAGATACATGAGAGGTTGAGAGGCCTACGTTGTGGGAGAGATATGTGAGGTTTTTTTCCTGTTGGAGAGATACGTGAGATTTGATTACATGGTATTTTTTTATGATTACGTGCTAGTTTCTTTTAATGTATTTTCTAGATGGAGATACATGAGAGGTTGAGAGATATGTGAAGTTTTTTTCTCTGTTGGAGAGATACGTGTACGTTGTGGAAGAGATATGTGAGGTTTTTTTCTTGTTGGAGAGATACGTGAGATTTGATTACATGCTAGTTTTTTTAATGTATTTTTTTGCCCATGATTTTTTTTCTAGATTGAGATACATGAGAGGTTGAGAGGCCTACGTTTTGGGAGAGATATGTGAAGTTTTTTTCCCTACTAGAGAGATACATGAGATTTGATTACCTGCTAGTCTTTTTTATGTATTTTCTGTTAATCTACACCGTTATAACTCGGTCCTACCAGATTAACGGTCCCTAATTTATGATTAACGTGAAATTTTTTAGAGAGTCCATAATTAGTATAGGTATAGATTTCACGTAAAAGAGGAGTGGGCAATGCAATAAGTTTATAAAAAATCATACACCATGTACATTGTTATGTTACTACTATGTTATCTGTGACTAAATAGTCCTATTTTCTCTTTGGTTCCTTGATGTATATACATCCTATATGCGAAAACAATATAGCAATTCAACAAAAAGTTAAAAATATATATTTGAAATAAATTTGACCTTCCTTTGTTCTTGTAAGAAAAAATCCATAAAAAATATATTACATGTTGACGACTTTTCAAAAAAGACATTTTTTCGATTAAAATAGTGTGAATAGTGACCTATAATACTACCTTCCTTCGAAATTACTTGTCACATAAATGGATAAAAATGAAAGTATCTAGAACTAAAATACATCTAGATACATTCATTCCTATGACAAGTATTTTCGGACGGAGGGAGTAGCAAATAAATTTTGTCTTTTTTGTCCAGAAGTCAATGTTGGGTTTCTTTTCATGAATTTTTTGATACGAGTGCAAAACAAAGTCAACTCGAATACAAAAATATTTTTGAACTATTTTGACTTTTTTATTTAATTATTAAAGAAAAGTTTCCATATGAGATGCATATACAACCAGAACCAAAATGTATTTTCCTATTTTCTCTCTCTTTGTATGTTGAAATAACCCAGGCCTATGGCATTATAAGGGCGAATATCCAGATCTGAGCCCGGGCTCACCTGCACCCAGTGACCAGTAAATAAAAATAACTAGAAAAAAATAAAAAATATGATTATTTTTTCCACGTAAGATATTTGAATGCGTGAGGTGTGTGCCAAATTCCAAAAAAATTGGACATATGAGTAGCTCTCAACAACAACAAAATAATCAGGTCCAAAAAAATTTGTCTTTGTTTTGCTGAGAGCTACTTAGACATCCATATGTTCTCAAATTTGGCATGTACACACTCACTCGGGCATCTTTCTCCACATAAAAATTCAGTTTTTTTTTAATTTAATTAATATTTAACGATCTTTTTATTTACTCCTGGTCTCATATGAGTCCGGGGGGCCAAAACACCTCGCTCATTATAAGGGCGCGTATATTGATTAATAAAAGAGTCTTATCTTAATATATTTTTTGATAAATAAGAGATTACAATTACAAAAGTATGTACAATGGTTTTTTATTTGTATTATCTTCAATCAATAACTAGTCATTTCTAAATATGTGGCAAGACATTCTGTGCTAAGGTATCATCTCTTAATGAAGAGAAGGCATGCCTTTTTTTTCAGATTTCTCTTTTCTCCACCTCTGTATTTATCCTACTTGTCACTTCTAAGGTAAAACCATTGTACACGTCCTAACATTTTTCCGAATGCCACCATTCCTCGTTACGGTACCTGTTGCAAGAAGGACACCTTTTTGGTGATCATGCTCACAAGCAGCATAAGAGAAACCCTAGCAAAGTCAACCATACCATTCCGATCGCTATAATAACCGTCATTATAGTGATTTTAGTCGAAAAGGCCACTCTAGTAGAGTTGCCATCTCGCTCTCAACCGCCTTAATTTTCTGAGGGCGCTCCAAAGCTAGCCCGCGAGCCTCCATATTTGGAGCTTGGGCGAGGCAATGTAGCGCACCTCCATCTATCCAAATATTGGCACCATGCACATTTCAGGGCGTGTGCTCCCTTATGTCACCGTCAACATCGTCGCCCTGCCTTCCTTTGTGGACACCCCCAAAGCCTGTGACTTGGCCCATGTCGTTTCCACTGAGCCATTTCGGAAGCTTCAAAGATCGCTGGTTGGTTGTACGACATTTGACTAGAACAAAATCCTAGGCCACAAGCGGTTAATGCCCGAGTACTTTATCCTCAATTCTATGCGGTACCCTTGAATAGTTGCTCCCATATGTCACGCTTTGCATCATAATGCCGACAAAACAAAAATGTTTGCTTGACTAGGCCGGCTCATTAGCTTTCAATGTTATAGCATGTTGTTCCTTTTTCAAGGTTTTATGTTGATTTAAAACCTTGCTTTTTTTAAAAAGTGATCCTTTTTAAAATTGACCTCTTTCGAAAAAGACGATCACTTTTTTAAAAAAACACAAAAATAATTAAAATATATATTTGAAGTTCCATTTTTTTCCAAAAAACCCTGAAAAAGAAAATAAACATTAAAGAAACAAGAAAAAAAACATGTCTAAAACCTTGAAAAACAATGTCCCACTCTAGCACTTCTAGATGGAGAGGCTCAGTCACTCGTTCACTTGATGAGACTATGTGATTATCCCACAAAGGAAGTCTTCATGGTCCACACCAACAACGAAAGAGGCTTCGTGACTAACACCACCGACACCATAACAAATGGTGTGGATGATGGCGAGGAGACAAACAATCCTAACCATGCATATCACCGGTGCCATCCGTATAGAGAACAACTCAGGAGGAGAGAAGAGTCATGAGGAGGCCAGACTCTATGCCTTGGGTAAAAAATGTCTGGCAAAGGAAAAGGCGGATTTCGAGCTCAAGGCAGCCCGAGAACGTGACTATGCTGAGACCATGGCGCACCAGCGACGCCTACCTCTTACTCGGGCATCCGATTGCATGGTTCTAAGGGGGTTGCGAGGCTATTTAGAATCTGAAGATAAAACACGTCCCTATTTTTAGAATTCTCGCCCAAAACCTCATCACAAGCACTGTTTTGGTTGACACCACTCAGGCACTGATGCAGAAGGCAACCCCTATTTAGCGCTGCAGGTGCCGGTTATAGTTGTTTTTGGCAAACCGGCACGTGCACCCGGGCTAGCTGGGCTTGGCCCATCTTGTATTTTTCTTCTGTTATAAAAATACGCAGCCTACAGAATTCAATCCTAGGATCTCATGGTCATTCTAACGATACAATAACCACTACACCATCCAACATAAGTTGTTTAACAACCGCTTCTACCTTAAATTCTACCGATACGTCTTTTTCGTTTTTCTATATCTTTTTTCTAAAAAAATTGTCTTTCTTTCTTTCTTTTGGGAGGGTTTTGTTCTGTTTTTTACTATTGTTCTTTTTTGTTTTTTCTTTTCTATTTGCAAGTTTTTTTTTTGGTTTTTTATTCCTTTTCTGTTTTTCTTTTTCAAATTTGATGGATTCCTTTTCAAAATCGACACTCTTTTCAAGATCGATGAACTCTTTTTCAAAATTGATGAACACTTTTCAAAATCGACGAACTCATTTTCAAATTGATGAACTCTTTTCATAATCGATGAACTTAATTAAAAATCGATGAACTCTTTTCATAATCTATGAACTTAATTCAAAATTGATGAACTCTTTTCATATTCAATGAACTGAATTAAAATCGATGAACCTTTTTGTAAAATCGATGAACTCTTTTCAAAATTGATGAACTTTTTTGTAAAATCAATGAACTTTTCTCATAATCAATGTTTTTTCTATTTTTCTATTTTTCCTGTTTTCAAATTTGATTTCTATGAATTTTTTTCAAAAATGTTAACTCTTCTTCAAAACCGCTAATTTTTTAAAAAATTTATGAACATTTTTTTAAATTTGATGAACTTTTTTTTAAGTTGATGAACTTTTGTTTGAAATCCGCTGAACTTTTTTCAAATCAATGAACTTTTTCTAATTATGATGAACTTTTCTCAAAGTTCATGAACTGTTTTTAAAATTGATGAACTTTTTTCTGAAATCCTCTGAACTCTTTTCAAATCGGTGAACCTTTTTTAGATTCGATGATATTTTCTTAAATTCCATGAACTTTTCTCAGATTTTATGATCCTTTTTCAAATTATGATGAACTTCACTGAAATACGATGAGTTTTTTTTTCAGATTAGCTGTACTGTCTTCAAACTTGATGAACTTAAAAAAACAATGAATTTTTTTCAAATTTGAAAATTTGCATGCACTTAAATAAATGATAATTTTTTTTACAAAAATGCACATATTTTTTAGTAAAAAGGCACACATTCAGAAAAATAGGAAAGAAAAAAGATGAACAAAACCGTTACATAAAAAGAGAAAAAAGATGAACAAAACCGTTACAGAAAAAGAGAAAAAAGAAAAAAAAAGTTTGGGAAGCTTCCCATGTCGGGGGCTTTGCTAGCTAGTAAAATAATGAAATAGAGCTGACTATAGCAAGTTGTCCGTTGGCGTAGTGGTTGGTACTTTGTCACGTGAACAATAAGGTTCCAAGGTCGATTCCTCCTCTCCTCATATAACTTTTGCAGTTTCTGAAATAAAGAAAAAGGTAAATGGGCCGGTCCGCTAATACGGTGCTGCGGGCGCCAGCATCTCTAATCGGCGCTCACAGCGCCGACTAGGAGCTCCCGATGCAGAACGCCTCCACATGGCGCAAGTCATGATGATGAAGGTAGTATAGTCTACAGGTCCTTGACAAATGATCAAAGATCCAAGGCTATCCTTGAAAAAAAGGAGGTGAGAGAGTAGATCTAGGTAATCTTGGGTCCATGAGTCTATGGGCTTCTAAATGGGCTAGGACGGGGGTTGTGGACATGAAAGAGATTCCCTCCATATGGAGGCCTTCTTACTTGGATTGAGATTCTTTGCTCATTCGCCTCAAACTTTTACTTGTTTTTTTCCGGGCTCTTCTTATTTTAAATTGTTGATCGTGAAAATTTGGTTGAACTTTGGTTAACTGGGTTGGCTTACTAGGACCCAACCCAAGGTGGTTTGCTTGTTATTGACCTATTGACGTCCGTATGAGAAATTAGAACAAGTAAGAACACTAGATGAGCAAGTCAATCTTAGAAATCCGTGGTGAGTTATAATATGTAACTGCAAGTACATGTATACAAAAACACCAGTACATGTACTCAGGATTTTTGCACTCATGCCTTGCTTTCGCTTTTGTTTTTTGCGCTCATGCTTTAATTTTGCTTTGACAAGTGAAGTGCAAATTAAAGGACAACCCATTGTCAGGTCTACCTCCCACACATTCCCATATTGATAACACGTATCGTCATAAGCGACCACACATACTATATGATATGCACTTAGACAATTTTGACATTTATTTGAATATGTAACAGTCAAAAAGGAAAATATGACGTCATACTATCAAAACTACATCATCTGTTACTAAATGTAAGACATTTTTGCAGTTCAACAAAGGTAGTATCAGATCAGACTGAAAGCACCAATACCCACTGGTGC
Source organism: Hordeum vulgare subsp. vulgare (assembly GCF_904849725.1). NCBI lineage: Eukaryota > Viridiplantae > Streptophyta > Magnoliopsida > Poales > Poaceae > Hordeum > Hordeum vulgare. Next base: position 561,587,826 of record NC_058524.1, on the reverse strand, counting down.
CTTTCCATCTAGTTTATCTTATGCAACAGGCAAAGAAATACTCTCAAGTAATAAAAGGTAGTTTTGTATTTTTTCCGTCCCAAAATAAGTATCGCTGCTTTAATATAAAATGTAGACTAACTTAATATTAAATTTATGTTATTTATTTTAAAACAGATGAAGTACTTTTGTAGAAGACTCTCCATGGTCATGATCCGTACAAACGTTTCATAACTCAACAAGTGTACTAGTATTTTGCTCACAATGCGTGATATTTTTATTTATTGATACAGATGTTGTCCTTGCTATTTTGTACTGATATAACTGTTCTTCTGCAGAAAATGACGCGACTTGGGCTCAAAGGACCACTCACAGTTCGGCTAAGAGCAACTTCAACAAACACATAAAAATTTCACGCGCTAAAATAAATTTACTGCATCACTGTAGCATTTTTAGCGTACCAAAGCTAACATTGATTTAGCAGATGTTTAAAAACGCGTGTCCAAAAAACATATAGTATTAATTATGAAGCACGCCTAATTCAGCGCTTAAAATATGTTGCGCATGATAGCCCTTTTTAGCGCATGTCTAAAAGCTTTTATACGCACGCACAATTTTATAACATTTATTGGAGCTCTCCGACATTTAAAAAATAAATATTTTAACGGAGCAGTTTTGAATGCCTGTTAAAGATGCTGCAAACGACATCACAGAAGGCCAAAGATCACATCGTATCACCTTCTGATCATACATTCCTTTCTTGTAGTCACTAACAAAACGAAAAGAGACGAGATAGCCAATTTCATTGGAATGCTACGCATCCTGCGTATTCGCGGAAAAAGAGAACGAATTTCAGCATTTTTCACGTTACAGCCTGCTAGTGGTCTCAAAATGTTGTACCCCTAGGCAACAGTTGCCCCCAAAAAATCTAGTAGGTCATAGCTGGCAAATCTTGAAGGAGCATCAGGGAATCTATGCGCCACCACATGTGCTCCTTGCGGTGGCCTTTGCTTTTACACCACCCCCAACAGAAACATTAGTGATGCCAAGTCCTATCGTAAGAGGAATTCCTAAGCGTCGACCTATTTCGTCTACGCATATTTGTTTGGATCACGGCAAATAAAAAAATCGATTCAACGCGTCGATCTGAACGGATGCGTGTCCGCTTTTCCTTCGTCTGTCGATCCAATTCCGACCCATTTTTAAGCTTGATTTATGTCGGTGCTGGCACGAGACGAACGCGCGTGGCGCCCACCTATTTCTCCCCTGGTCTGCTAGTCGGTGGCACATTGATCATCCTCTCTCACCCATATCGACAATAAGCCCTCGCCCGCCTCCGCGGCATCGTCGCTGCCGCCCATTTGTCGATGCCGACGCACCTCCCCCAACATCGCCACCTTACCACCACCATGGTCTCGCCGCCGGGACTTCTCCAGGCCAACCACCTGGTCCAAGGGAGGCGCGCATCTCTTTGCCGCCCAGCTCCTTCGACGCCGCCCACAAGCTATTCGACAGTTTGCCAAGGTACAAAATGGACTCCGTCAATGAGGTCTTTTTCCACAATTTCCTTTGCGACTCCGACGATTCCTCGTTCGATGATGAGGAGGAGATCTTGGCTGCCGTTTTGGTCCATCACCACCTTAATAGCCAGCGACCGTTGTTCTGTGGCTCGATCTTGAGACACTTTCGACGTTGAATCGTACCCGAGAGAGCGGTCATTTCCTTCTTGAAAGGACTACTTTGACACAACCAATCCGCTATTTAAACATCTGAAATTCCGGCGGCGTTTCCGCATGGCTAGACATGTTTTTAACCGTATTAAAGAGGGGAGGGGGTCGAATACGATAACTATTTCGAGTGTAAGGAGGACGCACTTGCAAAGATTGGTTCTCATCTTATGAGAATTGCACTACAACCATCCAAATGCTTGCATAGGGAGTGCCCAATGATCTCATTGATGAGTACGTTCGTATGAGCGAGTCTACATGCCTAGAATCCATGCACATGTTTTGCAAGGTTGTGATCGTTGTGTTTGGGCCTGAGTAATTGAGAGAGCCGACTCCTCAAGATACAACCCGTTTGTTGGCGATGAATTCCAGGAGGAGCTTCCCAGGTATGCTTGGCAGCATAGACTGCATGCACTCAGAGTGGAAGAACTGCCATACCGCTTGGCAAGGGCAGTATAAGAGCAATGTCAGGGCTTGCACTATCATACTTGAGGCCGTTGCCTCACAAGATCTTTGGATGTGGCATTCTTTTTCGGCATGATCGGATCACATAATGATATCAACATGATTCAACGCTCGTTGGTGTTTGCAAGGCTTGCGGAAGACAACAACCCACCAGTGAATGTTATCATCAACGACCACAACTACGACAAAGGATACTATCTGGGTGACGGTATCTATCGTCAGTAGATCACTATTGTGAAGACAATCTCCGATCCCGTCGGAGAGAAGAGGAAAAGATTTGCCCAAGAGCAAGAGAGTGTTAGGAAGGACGTCGAGCGTGCCTTTGGTGTTTTGTAATCTCGATGGGGCATCGTTGGGTACCTTGCCGGGACTTGGAGCACCAAGAAGCTATGAGAGATGATGACGACTTTGTAATTATGCACAATATGATCGTAGAATATGAGCGTCCGAAATGTATCTACGATCAAGGGTTTTAATTTCACGGTGAGAATACCGTGCCTCAGCATGGAGGAGCGACAACGTTTGAACAGTTCGTTTAATTTCATTATGAAATGCGTGATTGAAAAACTCACATGCACCTCCAAAATGATTTGGTTTAACATATGTGGGCACGTGTTGGCAACCAATAGATGTATCTTTTTCTTATGTATTTAAGATAATCTAATTTTTAGTCGATTTATAAAACTATACTTATTTATTTAAAAACTATGCTTTATTTGGTTGTAAAACTGTGCTATTCTTTTATGCGCCTGCTTGTTAAATAATGTAAAACGTGTGCACATTTATTGAAAAAGACAACCAGTCGGCCAGACCGATAAATATGGATCGAGGTGGTGGACACACCATCGACTCAAATCTTAAACAATGGACGCCGAACGGACAATCGACCCAAACGAATAAAAAGCGGACAAAAACACCGTTCATTTGAGTCGGCGCGTTAGAGTTGCTCTAACGAACCCTGTCAAAAATAAAAATGTAGCACCGTAACAAAAGCATTTGATATTGTTGCATGTTTTGGGAGTGGTGCTGCTAACCAGCAAGATTATCGGAAAGTACTAATCCTGATTTTGTGAGATATCAAAAGGGGCGAGAAAGGCACAGCACAGAGCACCTCCACCTCCCCAATAGAGTATCTGTCAGAGAGAACAAAGCTGAATTGGTCCCGTGCTAACGTGCACTTAACTTGTGGAGTAGCCATCTCCAGCAGTTAAAAGACGAGCCTCCACACACACTTCACATCTTAGTTTCTCTGTTGGCATCCAAGTCCATCCCGAGATGAAGAAAGGTGCTCTCGCTCTCTTCCTCATCCTCCTCACCTTTGTTTCCCATGGCGTATGGTGTCAAGCAGCCCGGAGAGGAACCATGGCTGAGGCAGCTCATCGTCATCTGAAGCCTCATCTCCAGGCGCGGGGATTGCATGGTCAGTAGTTTGTGTACATCACCCCCTATATTTGCTCTCAACTTTCTTGATATTTAAAGTAAACCCTTGCCATGAAGCCAATCTCTTACGAAAGTATTTCTGGAATTGCCGCTTACTTTCCAGAAACTCAAGGCAGGAGGCTCCTGGGGGAGCTCGAGCACATGGCAGGTGGCGGTGGCCCCGGCGGTGGAGCCAGTGGCGGCGGGAGGAACACCGGTGGCGGTGCGGTGAACACGAGGCCGCATAATACCAAGAACGGCGGCGCTGTAGCGCTGCCGGACCCTGTGACCTCCGTTCTGGCACTGGTTTTCAGCACTACCATCCTTCTCTCGGTCCTCATCAGCTTCTAAAGTACTGACTGATCTTGTTCCGGGTGGTACTGCTAGTATCTGTGTAGTGTTGCAGTTTCAGAAATTGTTTGCCCAACGTTTATCGGTATCAGACTGATATTGTTTACGCCTACTGCGTGCTTCGTAAGTTCTCGAATTACCAAGCTATGTTTAGTCGGCAAGTACCAAATTATCCTGCTACACCGGAAAATACATGTTTGTACACCAAGCAATCGACAGTATGCGTGGATAAAATGGAATTCAGACATTGCATACACTAAAATGCCGTATGTTACTGGTATCCATGTATTTCATCTTTTTTTTTCCGGGTGAAACGAGAATGTATCAATTAAGGAATGGTGTTACGCTCGTTTTGACAAATATGACAAAGATCATCAGGCCCGGAGCCTAGCCATACCATCGTACGTGTTAGCTTAAACTTCAGTTCAGTCTTACAGTCTAGGTGTCGAAAAATTCAGTTTCGACAGGTTCGTCAGTCCTAGAAATTCAGTTTCGCTAGAATAACCCGAGCTGCCTCTCGGTTCAGTTCGAGTTTTCTACGGCGCCTTGATGCGATCGTGGGATGACACGAGTGCACGGTCAAGGCGCCATGACAGGCGACCCCCGGGGGACACTGAGATGGCGGCGTCCACTACTCGATCATGGCATGTTTTCGCAAAAAGGCAGGAAAGCTACAGTAGTTTACAGCGCAAAATATCTTTGGTCTCACTCGTTTTCCCTCTTCTCTTCCCCTTCGGCGATCGCCGGAGTTAGTCGTGGGTGGGGCCGTCTAACAATTGGCATCAGAGTTGAGTTGCCTGATTGACCTATGAAGATGATGGGACTCGGCAGCCTGAAGAAGAATAACCCGACGGAGGCGGAGAACGGCGGCGGCGCCATGATTGTATACCAGAGGGTCGTCCGCGACACCAGCAGGGCATGGGCCATGCTGACACGCACGAACTACGGCGACTGGGCGCTCCTGATGCAGGTGATGTTCGAGGTGCGTCAGCTCTGGGTCGCCATGAGTGAAGGGACGACGGAGCACGAGACAGATCACACGGCAATGGAGTGTCTGCTGTGGTCTGTGCCGTCGGAGATGGTGTCCACGCTCGCCGTGAGGGACACGGCGAAGGATGCTTGGGACACAATCAAGACGACACGACTGGGCATGAGCCGCGTACGTGAGGCCAAGGCGACGACGCTCCATCGTCAGTACGAGGCGATCAAGTTCAACGACGGCAAGAGCATCGACGATTTCGGTTTGCGCCTGTCTTCTCTTGTCACACAACTCGAGCTGCTAGGTGATAAGATCGGCGAGCATGCCGTCGTTCGAAAGTTCCTCTCGGTCTTCCCCAATGCGTACTCGCAGATGGCGTGCACGGTTGAGACCCTGGTCGACCTCAACACTCTGGCGCTCGAGGAATTATCTGGCGGCTGAAGGCCGCCAAGGAGAGATTTGAGCTCAACGCGGCGCCTGGCGCCGGCGCCGGCAATGGCAGGCTGTTCCTCATTGAGGAGGAGTGGTTTGTGTGCTTGAAGCTGCGGGAGGGCGGCGACTCCTCAGGGAGCAACGCCCGTGGCCGTGGACGCGACAAAGGGCGCGGACGTGGGCGCGACGGTCGTGGCCAGGGCAGTGGCCCGGCACAATCAGCGGGGACAAGTCCAAGGACATCCGCCGCTACTGCAAGAAGAAGGGGCACTGGGCCCGCAAGTGCAGGACCCGGATCAAGGAGCAGGCGAATCTCGTCGAGGCCGGTGGCGAGGACGAGGAGCAGAGCCTGCTGATGGCCCAAGCCTGCGGGCTCTTCCACCACAACTCTGAAGGCGTGGACGACACCACAGTTCACCTTGTCGAGGACTCCGCTCAGGTCCATATTGGGAACGAGGGAAGCTGCAGCGGCGGCGACGGTGTGTGGTACCTGGACACGGGCGCCTCCAATCACATGACGAGCGGTCTTCGCCGAGCTCGACACGATCGTCAGTGGCACTGTCAAGTTTGGTGAGAACTCTGTTGTCAACATCTGCGGCCGAGGGACAACCCTTCTGACATGCAAGACCGTCGAGCACCGCGCGATCACCGGAGTGTACTACATCCCACGGATGCGCTCTCACATCATCAACCTGGGACAACTCGAGGAGAGCGGCTGCCAGGTGCTGATCCAGGACGGTGTGCTGCGCGTGCACGACCGGCAGCGACGTCTCCTCTCCAAGGTAAAGAGAGCCTCAAATCGCATGTACTTTGTTGTACTTCGGATCGGGAAACCTGTGTGTCTCGCTGCGCACGGTGGCTGTCAGCGTCAAAATCGGCGAATCTCAGGTAGGGGGTTCCGAACAGTAGACCTAGAATGAATGGGTTGCAGAAGAGAAGGGGAGACAATGTTTACCCAGGTTCGGGCCCTCTTGAGGAGGTAAAACCATACGTCCTGCTTGATTATATTGATGGGGGACGATGGTTACAGATTTGATCTACCTCGAGATCATATGAGCTAAACCCTAGATGAGATATCCTGCCTCTACGCATAAGAACCTCTCGTTTATATAGACACCAGGGCTCCTAGGGTTACATGTTACCGACCTTAGTCGGGGATAGATAGGCTGAACTGTTCCTCCTAACTTGGAGTGCACCCATAGTCTTCGGAGCTTTACATCTTGATTGCGAAGCTGTCAGATAATCCAGTCTTCAGTGATGCAGCCCATATGCCGGCCCATAAGGGATAACCCGACTCCCCGAGGACCCCTTAATCCGGAACTCCCTTAGTATCCCCCGAACTGGCCTTCAACACCGATGTGTACGGTCTTCGGAAGCCGGACTTAGACTAATCGGCTTGCACAACGAGTTTTTCTTATATTTGGCTGATATCGGTTTAGTCTCTCCAATGATATCGCATTCTCAAAACGGGCGTTAATAAATGTCAAGGTTTTAAAGGCCCAAAAGTGAACAGTCCCTTATGTGACCATTCTTCTGATGAAAATTCGTGATAACAAATAATGAGAAAAACTCGAATCACGGCTCGAGGCCACTTTCCCCGGGGCACGTTCTATCAACAAAAGAGACCGTGTCCCACATTTAGGGGGATTCAAATTAAAGACCCGGGCCAACCCACACATGCTCAACGGCGCGGTCGTTTCGGGAAGTGGTGGAGCTGGTGGCGTGGTAAGCGGAAACCCCAAGCTTCACGACCTCCCTTAAAAGGGGAAAAAGATCCAAAGCCCACCACAGGCATTCCAAACTCCACTCCCTCTCCTTCCAAGCTCGAGCGCCCAGACCCATACCATCTCCCGCCCTTTCGAGCCGTCCTTCACCAATGGCTGGCTTAGGATCTCAGGGCAAGTGGGAGATCTCTTGTGTCTTCGAAGGGGATATCCAGGAGCTGAAGTGTTGTGGTTATATACTAGCCGACATCGCCCATCGAGCACCCAAAAAAGGCCAGGTGGTACCTACAACAAAGCCCGGTGAGCGGGTAATGTTACGTTGGGTGGTTCGTCCCGTATGAGCTAGACAATGTGCAACATTGTTGGATGATCTCCGGACGTGGGCAAAACTATGCCTCCGGATGCCATGGATGCCCTCTTCGTCTCCTCCAGGAGGATCTATTGACGCTCCTATCCATCAGGGTATCCACTCCCGCCTTGCAATCCAGCTCAGTGATAAGGGGCTTCTCCGTTCGTTGCAGCGCCAGGGACGTGCCCTCGAGACACCCTGCCATTTCCGTCTCCATCGGGGAGCGACAGGATCGAAGAAAGCGACACGAAGAGAAGATGATGGCTCCCATGTCATCCCTTAGTACCATGCGTGTACCCTGTGTATTCTGGCCATGGACATAAGATCCATTCATGTTTAGCTTCGCCGATCCTGCCGGAGGTTTCTCCCAAGTTGTGTCAGCTAGCGTACCTTTTGATGATGCTACTGTTTGTTTGACCACATGCAGTATACTCTGAACTACCATCTTGCCTTTCAAGAAATCTCCTTGTAGATGCCGCTTGATGCACAACAGGGACTCGACATAGCTCTTCAGGAACCTCCGCGAACTCTTGATAGGTGGCGCCGACTTATAATGTGTGACCTCGCTCCTACAATGCCACGCTCGCCAAAAGGTCATGAGGATGATGAGCCGTTGCATCTCGGTGGAGCTATCCACGAGATGAAGTATCCATTCTTTGCCGGTGCTTGTGACCGTCGCCAGGTCCAGGAGTGGCCACGACTCCCTCATGGCCTCCCATAGAGCACACGCCATAGGGCACCTGCAAATAGCGTGGAAGGTTTCCTCCCACTCAACGCCACATAGGACACATACATCAGATTTTTCCAAGGTTCTCTTATGCTTATTCTCCATCGTAGCTAATGAGTTGGTTGCGACCCGCCAACCAAAGATATGTACCTTAGGTGGAGCAGGGCACCTCCACAATACCTTCTAGATGGCACGTTTGCCATCCGGTGCCCTACTTGTCGCGCACGAAGATGTGCGACGTTTATCTTCCATTCCAATGTTGTAGGACGACTTAACGGAGAAGATGCCTTTCGGATCCTTCCCCCAAGCTAGGACGTTCTGCATCCTAGGCGACGGGTGCAGCTTGAGTATCTCGTCGACATCCAGCTGCATGAAATGATGTTGTAGCATCTCCCTCTTCCATGTACCACGCTCATCAATCAGCTCTGCCACACATCAAAGACGACACCTTCCAGCCAGAGATATTGGTCAATATGGCATCGACCGGTCCAGCCAAGGGTCATGCCAAATACGAACAGATTGTCCGGTACCAATCCGCCATATTAGACGTTTTTTGAGAAGATCCAAGCCATAAGTAATGGCCTGCCACGTCGTTCAAGCGTTACATGCAAAAATAGAATCCTCAAGTCCCCCACTAGGATAATACTCCCTCCGTCCCAAAATAAGTGTCTCAAGCTTAGTACAACTTTGTATTGAAGCTAGTATAAAGTTGAGACACTTATTTTAGGACGGAGGGAGTACTTAGTTTCAAAACTCTTGCCACAAGCTTTCCGGGTTGATCAATCGTCACGCGTGTCATGTCAGAAGCGCCTGGTTAAACAATTTGTAATCCTGGAACTCGAGGCCACCCATCGCTTTGGGTTTAATGATCCGATCCCAAGTCATCCAGTGAGTTTTTAGTTTCCCTTTCTTTGCATCCTGCCGGTAATTCTGGACCATCGCAGAATGGCTCGCTCGCTCCCCCACTCGAGCGACAAGGAGGGCGACTCCGCGGCCGGCGCCCGCTCGGCCGATGCCGTCGCTGGACTCCTCCCATCTGCTGCCCCGGCGAGGCCATTGCCGTCGTCTCCGGCGGCTGCCCCCCCCCCCCCCCCCCCCGGCGACTCGCTGCCCCTCATGGCCCCCTCGGCGTCCCTCCCGTGGCCCGACATTGCCACCGTGACGTGCCCACGCTGGGACGACCTGGCCACAGAAGAGGACCTCGCGGAGGCGGCCGCGGCGGCGACCGGCGAGCCGCGGTCTCCCCGTCGCTTCGGGGACCGGCTTGCGGCGGCCCTTGCCCCGTTCCTTCTGTCGCTCCACGCTGACGCCTATCCGACGCTGCCCCTCGCTTCTCCATCCTTGGCTCACCCCTCCCGGTCACTACCTTCCCCGTCGCCTGCTGTGGCCGGCCCTCCCGTTGGCAGCCGCGGGCGCGGGGCCCAAGCTCGCTCTTGGGGTGGTTGCCAGGCGGCCACGTCGTGGCGGAGCGGCGCCCTTCCGCCGGTGGCTTCACCAATGCAGCCACCTATGATAGCGCTCGACGCCGGGCAGGCGCCAGTGTCATCGGGTTGGAAGCTCGGCGGGCCTCGGTTCCAGTCAATCCGTCCCTCCAGCGCCCCAATAATGCCGACGCCCATGGCCATCGCCGTTTTCACCGATCAGGCGAGCCGCCGCCACCCCCGGTCGTACAGGGAAACCCCTTTTGTTGTGATTTTGTCAGGACAAATGTCCTCGTGAAAGCACTCAGTGGTGAAGCCGTCGCAACTATGTGGCCACTCAAAGGGGTTGATCGGGAACGGAAGACGAGTTTACCCAGGTTCGGCCCCTCGGATTGAGGTAAAAGCCTACGTCCTGCTTTGTGTATATTGCTGTGGGAATCGATTACAAGGATGCGGAATCGCCTGACCTAGCTCTCGGTTGATGTTAACTTAACCCTTTCTACCCCAGAGACTCGCCTTTATATACAGGTCAAGGCTCTAGGTTTACAAGAGTCCAACTCTCTTGACAATTTGTAAGCCGGTCTATCTCTAACTCGCCTTGTTTCCCACACAAGGAAGCTTATGGTGTCTATTTCCTTACATGGGCTGCAAGTCGCCTTCGCTCAGTCTTGGGCCAACTGTCTCATTCAGTGCCTTCCGCTTCTTAGAGTACGACCCATCTTGTTCATAGAGGTAGAGCCGCCATTATCCTGACCCGGCCTCATAGGGCGGGTCTTATAACGGGATAATATCCCCAACATTAGGCCCCAGATTGACTTGAATTTATTCACGTCAATAGACTTTATTTTAACCTTTGGCGGCTCAATTGAAACGTTATCTTATTCCCAACGGAAAAATTGCCGGCTTGTGAATTTTCTCTGATTTTCCGCCACGTAGAGTAATGACGTCACTTACTCCGAAATTCCAGGAATCTTCATGACATCACCCAATTGCTCCTTTTGATCTTATCTGTTCATTCCGAAAATCGAGGCGCCATCAATTCCGTATTTACAACGCCTCCTAGTTTCCTTCGCCTGCCGTTTTCATTTCCCCACTCCGGTCTTTAAATACTGAGAGGGAATCTTTTTTACTTCTTACCCTAGCTCGTCTTCTTCCTCCTTGAGCTGTTCAACCCTCGATGCGCCGCCACTGCATCTTTTCCGGCGAACCTCTCTGGAGCACGGATTCTGCCTCCGTTCATCTCTTGCGCCAAGCCTCGGTCTTCTTCCTACGTCAGTCGACGCTGTTAGGTACGCCTTCATCTCCTTGCAATAGATTTGCTCAGGTCGCATGCTATAGTTCACCGGAGTTTTTCCAGGGTTCGTCGCACCACCATTAGCGGCGCGGGTTGGTGCACTCCTTTCAACGCAACAAAACTCCCTTAATAGGTAGCGGAATGATGCGAGATGAATCTTGCATGAACTTTACTGATATCTTTTGTATAAAAATCCATCGCCATTTAGTTGTTGTTGCCTCTGTTCTTCGCTGTTTATTTCGGCCATTAATTTTTCTTTTTTGCACCGCTGGTAGATCCATCATGTTCTATAGTTTTGATAAAAACTGTACTTCCGACACTTAGCAAAATTCAATCTTTCCTGGTCCTTCGTGACCTAGTGGCGGCTTATTATGAAACCGGCTTAGTCTTTTTTGTGACTCGCCATCATCATGCGCCCTCTCATTCTTAGGCGACTTAAAACATTACGATGTTCCTTCTTGCTAGTCGTTAGAATAACCCGTTATTTGTATCCATGCAGCTGACCTCTTTCTGGCTTGGGACATTATGTCAAAGCCATCGAAATGTGACTGGTTACCTTGCGATATTGACGAAGCCACCTTACAACATTTTGTGTCAATTGGAATCTTGCCTCCTAAAGAGGTGATTGAATGGAGAGCTCCTGCGAGAGAAGTACGACCTCAACCCGCCAAAGGGGAAGTCCATTTAGAGCGAGGCTTCTCTCCTCTTGGCTCAAAATTGTTTTGAGATGCCCTCAGCTTTTTCAATCTCCACCCCCAAGATTTGGGTCCCAATTCAATCAGTAACTTGTGCCAATTCCAGGTTTATTGTGAAGTATACTTAGAAATAGAACCCACCGTTTCCCTGTTTAGGGAATTTTTCTATCTAAACCGCCAAACGGAATGTGTTGATGGTCCTTGTCGGTGTTTACTGACAACATAAGCCATGGGTAGGCTAAAGATGGTGGGAATCGAAGTGGCACTGGAGGACGCTGGGAACGAGGATGGTACAAGCATGGAACACATGATGTACCCAGGTTCAGGGCTCTCCGTAGAGATAATACCCCTAATCCTGCCGGAGTGTATGATGTATGAATGGGATTACAAAGTGCTCCCGGAGCTGTATTATGGAGGAGGAAGAAGGAGCCGCCGACTCGCGTCTGCCTCTCCTATGTGGGGTGTGTGTATGCTGAGTTGACCGACCCTCTGCATGGAGGGGAGCCGAGGGGTTTTATAGACGAACCCACCGACCTACAATATGGATAAAAGTACAAGAGTGGCCCCACGGGGGTCTTGTCTTGTCGCTGGAGGGCCCCGCCGGCTGCGAGGTCCCGTCTAGATGTGGGACCCGCCGGCTAGCCAGTAAGGATCTCGCGTAAGGTTGACGCAGAACACGTGTGGTACGTCCGACATCGTCCAGCGAGAATCGTCATGGGCAGACATTACGACCGTCTCCAGTTCCCATGCCGAGTGTAGTAATGGAGTGGGAGTTTGATGGGCCGACATTGTGCAGGGTGATGGATCGGAGCCGAAGGAGGTCAGCGGCGTAGCCGCCGACGCTGTACCTACCGTGCACCCCGCTCCAGTACCTTTGCTGATGCCTAGCTTCCTTTAACCATAGGGTCTCGTTATGACCTACGTCCTGATGTTACTTGAGCTCCCTAGCCGGCTAGTCGCTTGACTAGTCGGCCTGGGCACGACCGCCTCGCCTCTAGCCGGCCGGCTTGGCCTATACGGCCAGAGGGAGGTAGCCGTCTCGCCTCTAGCCGGCAGGTGCTTCCTGGCCGGCCAGAGAGTATGCCGTTTTGCCCCTAGTCGGTAGGTGATTCCTAGCCGGCCGAGGGGACTTGGGCTTTGTAGAATGATTCTTGCTATTCCTTCCTGGTTGAAGGCAAAGGAGTAGGCTTGATGAGCCTATCCCGGGGTTATCCCCGTGACAGTAGTCCCCGAAGCTCGGGGGGCCCGCTGCCTTGGAGCGGGTGGCCTCTCCGGCTTAAGTTGTTGGCTGTTGAATTCCTACCGCCGCTTGCAGCAGGAGACGCTGGCTCGGAAGCCGGCTGGCTTCCGAGCGACGCCTCGACTTCGTCATAGGTCGCGCAAATTGCGCAACATGCCATGCCCGGCCTGACGTGATGATGGATTGTTTAGATGACGGGACTGGGCCTGAGCCCTGGGTCCCGCCACGACGCCCCCTCGGCCCCCGCGTGGAGGATCCTCTGTGGATTTACTCCGCGACGGTTGGGTTTGGGGAGTCGTAATGCCTCCGTAATAATCGGAGATGATGGGACCGGCGCGCACCGGATCCCCTCCCCACGATCCATCGTGGGATTTAAATGGGGTGCGGGGGTACCGAGGAGGCCATTCGCCCCCTTGTCGCCCCGCAGTTGTTCCCCCTCCTTCCCTGAGCCCAGAGAAAGAGAGAGCCTCGTCTTCTTCTTCATCTTCGCCGTCGCGCAGATCGTCGCCGCCTCCCCTTCGAGCTCCCGCCACTCGCCGCCATGTCGAGTAGCTCTTCCAAGAAGGGCCAGCACAACAGTGCCTGGCTCGACAACGAGATCTGCACTGACCACATCGACGCGCTCTGTCATTGCCGAATGCTGCCTCCGGCCTCCCTCGTGGCCATGCGGATTCCTGGAGCCGAGACCGCCCCGACGCCGCAGGAGGGAGAAGTAGTCGTATTCGATGAACACTTCTACAGAGGTTTCGGGCTCCCGGCGAGGACCTTCTTCTCCAACTTCCTCACATTCTCCGGCTTGCAGCCGCACCATCTGGCGCCAAACGCCATTCTTTAGCTCGCCTCGTTCGTCGTCCGATGCGAGGGCTCCTTGGGGATCGAGCCCCGTCTCGACCTCTGGCAGAGCCTATTCTTCTTCAAGCATCAGTCCATTAAGATGGACAAGGCCGATATAGAGAAGATCGGTGGCCCTCGCCCGATGACCCCGTGCGGCGCGGCACTGGTGCATCATCGGACGAAGTGCGACTTCCCCCAGATGCCGCTCCAGGACTCCATCAAGCAGTGTCAGAGGGGATTCTTCTGTGTGAAGAACGTCAGCTCCACCCACGACGCCATCAACATGCCCCCTTCGCCATCGAGCCTCCGATGGCGAAGAACAACTCGCAAGCCACGTACCCGAAGCCAATTGCCGAGGTAGCACAGATAGGCGTCTACCTCGAAAGCTTGAAGGCTTGCGGCCTCCTGGGCCGCGACCTACTCACCACCATGATGGCCCGCCGGATTCTGCCTGTGTAGAAGACGGCCTCATCTGATACGCCAGATGAGCGGCCGACACGATCCCTGCCGGCTCTCCACCAAAAACTTTCATGCTGGCGCGGTGGCGAAGAACGTGAACAAGATCTCCTCCGCCAACATGAATGAAGGAGGAGACTTGGAATGGGGGCTGATCCCTTATGACAGAGCCCATCCTCCCCCAATGGTGAGTATCTTCTCAGATCTTGTTGTTCTTGGTTTTTGGAAACTGTTGTTTCCTCTTTTGAGCCAGCTACAAGCTTTATTGCCATAGTTGTTTGAGAACCTACAAGGGCTCAACCCGCCGGCTCCCAACGTAGAGACGTCAGACCCCTCGGAAATCGAGGACGAGGGGATGATCCAGCTGCGGGACGCCATCTTGGAGGAGGCGCTGGAGTCGGAGGGCTCCGAGCCGTCTGGTGAGCACCTGAGGACTTTCCTTGTTGACTGAACGAATGATGACGAGACGCCGCCTTCTTCATATGATGCAGCCTTCGAGGAAGACGCCAAGGAGGTGGAGAAAGTCACCAGCCCTCCCCTCACACGAGGCCGCCACCATGCTAGCGAGACGGCCGTGTCTGGCGAGGCGGCCAGGAACAAGGGCAAGGGTGCCACGACCTCCAACACGGCCCCTGCTGCGGCAACAAAAGTCCTTCCCTGGCGCTTAGGAATTCTTCTTGTTACTTCTCTGGTTTGCGTCGGTTTTTCCTTTGAAGAGAAAAGGGTGATGCAGCACAGGAGTAGTAAGTATTTCCCTCAGTTTGAGAACCAAGGTATCGATCTAGAAGGAGGGCCTCGTCAAGTCCAAAGTACCTGCGCAAACACAAACAAGCTTGCACCCAACGCTTCAAAGGGGTTGTCAATCCCTTCAAGATTGTTTGCAAAGTGAGATCTGAAGGCAGAAAGTGCAACGAATTAAAAAGTGTAAGGCTGAAAATATGGTGTGGAGTAGACCCTCGGGGCCATAGTGTTCACTAGAGGCTTCTCTCATAATAGCAAATATCATGGTGGGTGAATAAATTACTGTCGAGCAATTGATAGAACCGCGCAAAGTCATGACGATATCTAAGGCAATGATCATACATATAGGCATCACGTCCGAGACAAGTAGATTGATACTTTCTGCATCTACTACTATTACTCCACACATCGATCGCTATCCAGCATGCATCTAGTGTATTGAGTTCATGACGAACAGAGTAACGCCTTAAGCAAGATGACATGATGTAGAGGGATAATCTCAAACCAATGATGAAAACCCCATCTTTTTAACCTTGATGGCAACAACATGATGCGTGCCTCGCTACCCCTTCTGTCATTGGGTGAGGTCACCGCACGGTATGAACCCAAAACCAAGCACTTCTCCCATTGCAAGAATCATAGATCTAGTTGGCCAGACAAAACCCACAACTCGAAGAGAATTACAAGGATATGAAATCATGCATAAGAGAGATCAGAAGAAACTCAAATAAGATTCATAGATAATCTGATCGTAAATCCACAATTCATCGGATCTCGACAAACACACTGCAAAAGAAGATTTCATCGGATAGATCTCCATGAAGATCATGGAGAACTTTGTATTGAAGATCCAAGAGAGAGAAGAAGCCATATAGTTACTAGCTATGGACCCGTAGGTCTATGGTGAACTACTCACGCATCATCAGAGAGGTCATGGTGTTGATGAAGAAGCCCTCCGTGTCTGAATCTCCCCTCCGACAGGGCACCCGAACGTGCCCCAGATGGGATCTTACAGAGACATAAGCTTGCGGTGGCGGAAAAGTAATTGCAATGATCTCTTGATTTTTTTGGGATTTTTAGGGAATTTATTGCGCAACCCCTAGGCCAGGGGACGCTCAGGGGGCCCACAAGCCTGGATGGTGCGGCCTCCCCCCTGGCCAGAGGGTGGGGGCTTGTGGGGGCCCCTGGGGCTCCCCTGCCTTGGCTGCCAAGCTCCCCGATCTTCTTCCGTTCCAGAAAAAAATCTTTTCGGGGATTTTCTTGCGTTTGGACTCCGTTTCAAAATCTCCTCTAAAAGGGGTAAAAAACATGGAAAAAACAGGAACTTACACTTGGCACTGAGTTAATAAGTTAGTTCCAAAAAATATATAAAAGGCATGCAAAACATCCAAAGTTTGACAAGATAATAGCATGAAACCATCAAAAATTGTAGATACGTTGGAGACGTATCAGCCCCCAAACGCACTGCGCGAGGACCTCCAGCCGGAGGACGAGCAGACGGCCCCAAGAAGCGTTGCACCGGCGCCAGCAGGAAGCAGGTGCCCATCATGGCGGGGTAAGCGTCCCTCGCTGTCTCTTTTTAATTTTGTCGTGTGAGGATGGGATCCTCAAATTGTGCCTGGCAGGGAGGCAGAAGACATGGAGGAAGAAACCGCCTCCGTCGCCGAGTGAGCCGGCTGGGTAGCCACTGACGCTGCCTAGAAGGCTCTGGAGGACAAATCTGCCCTTCGCTGGGAAGTGGCAGCGAGGAAGATGGCTGCAGGCCAATCTCAGCCCAGCCGAGCTGAGACGCCCAAGGAGAAGTGCTCGAAGGCTAGACATGACCCCTCCAAGCGAACTCGCATGAAGGAGCCAACTAGCAAGGAGGCTCCGAGGCGCACCCAAGGAACCGAGGCGGCCAAGCCTCCCGAGTCGACCATATCCACACCTGCGGACCTCGAGGTGATCCTCGACGCGCCAGAGGCCGAAGTAGGCGACGCGCCGGAGTTGAACCTGGAGGCGCTGGAGGTGACCATGGATGCATCGGAGGCGGCCGATCCACCCCCAGCTGCAGAGACGGTGCCGACCGGAACATCCATGGAGCCAGCCACCAACCAGCCACCTCGAGCCGGCGCCATCATCGTGACCAACCGCGGCCCAGCCGCTCCAGGAGCAGGCTCCAGCTCGGGGAGCCGGCTCATGAAGACTTGGCGCGTGGCCAACGCCGAGCGCCTAACGATGACCCCAGGCGCCGAGCTCAGCGGTGTCCCGAAACTGGTGGCGATGTTTACCAGTAACCTGGACAGGGTAAAGCAAGCGGCGAGGGTGGCCCACAACAATCTGGAACGCCTGGAGGAACGCGCCAGGGTGAGCCATTCATCCTCTGCGTCTTCATCGCCTTGGTTTGGGTTTTTTCTGTTCTTGAATCAGTGGGGGCGCGCCAGCGCATCCAATGGGTGTAGCCCCCAAGAATCGGGCCATCCAAGCGTTGGCCGGGCCGAATCTCCTTGTGCTATACTTTGCCTTTGCTTTTTTAGTGGGGGCGCGCCAGCGCACCCACTGGGTGTAGCCCTCGAGAATCGAACCGGCCAAGCGTTGGCCAGACCGAATCTCCTTGTGCTATACTTTGCCTTTGCAATTTTAGCGAGGGCGCACTAGCGCACCCACTGGGTGTAGCCCCCGAGAATCGGGCGGGCTACGAATTAGCCGGGCCGAATCTTACTTATTGCTTCTTTTGCTTTGCTCGTAGGAGCTTCATGATGCCCAAGTGCAGGCGTACAACACGCTGCAGGCCCAGACCCAGGCGGCTGACGACCAAGTTGCTGATCTTCAGGGCCGACTGGGCGTGTCCGTCTCGGAGCGAGACGCCTTGCGCGAGGCGGACTAGCGGCTCCAGTAGCAGCTGACTCTTCTCCACACGGAGAAGAAGGATCGCGAGGCGGCCCTTCAGGCCGAACTGGGGCAGCTGCGCACCACCCTTGAGGAGAAGGACACCTCCTATGCTGTCGACATGGAGCGTCTTAAGACGGCTCATCTCGAGGAGATGAAGCTTAAGGACGCCACCGTGAAGGAGAAGGAGGAGGCCCTGATCCAAAAGCAGGCGCATCTGGCCAAGGCGATGGAGACGGCCGCGGCCCTCCTGGAAGAGCTCTCCCGTGCAGCCCAAGCGAGCACGGTGCGGGAGCGCGAGGCCCTGGAGGAGGCCTGCGAGAGAGACATCCATTTCAACTGTAAGCCCTTCTTCCATTTTGTCTTGAAATTTTTCTTCTTTGTTGCTCTCCCCTCTTATTCTTCTTCGCACCCCTTCCCCTTCCCCATGAATCTTCCCTGAGTCACGGGAAGCGGCTGAAACGACTGTTGAGACCAGCCGCGAGGAGCGTCGCGCTGCTGGTGAGGAGGTGGATGCCGACGCCGGCTGGACTATGGAGGAAATTACCATGGGCATCAGAGCCCGCCTGCTTGTCCTGGCCGAATCCATGGAGCGGCTCCAGAGTGCCAGCGCGTCGATGATAAAGGCTCTGTG
Source organism: Hordeum vulgare subsp. vulgare (assembly GCF_904849725.1). NCBI lineage: Eukaryota > Viridiplantae > Streptophyta > Magnoliopsida > Poales > Poaceae > Hordeum > Hordeum vulgare. Next base: position 561,569,491 of record NC_058524.1, on the reverse strand, counting down.
GCCCGAAGCCGTGGAGCCGGCATCGATGAGTCGGCTATCCAGCTGGCTTGCTGCTGGTGGCGATCGTCTTGACGCCTGGTGCGCCTCAGCCGCACGTGCTGGTGCATACATGGCGCTGCGCTTGGCCAAGTCATTGTATCGGAACCTGGACTTGGCTAAGCTCGTTGCACAGTGCGACGACTCGGAGGGGGAGCTGCAGGCCGTGGAGGAGCAGCTATGGATGAGGGCCAACGACATCACCTCCTACGCCGCGTGGGACGAGCTCAACTTGGAGCGCGACGAAGATGGAAACGTGATCCCTGAGGATTTTTTCCATCTTCACCCGTATGATGCCGATGGCAGCTCCGACGAGGCGGCTGCGGAGGAGGCTGCCGACTCCAGCAGCGAGGCTTATGCCGACTCCGCCAGGGACAGAGCCGAAAGCTCTCGTGGTGGAGACGGTGCAACCGCCTCGGGAGTAGCCGACGATGGCGAAGCCACCACTTCAGAAGCTGCAGCTGGGGCAACAGACGAGGCCGTCGCCCCTTAGCTGGTCCTGTTTTTGTTTTTGTTGTCTGCAATGTATTGTTAGTCCAACAGTTCTACCCACTGGGGGGTGTTAATGAACTTCGCCCGTGGGCCAAATGCTTTTGAATGTATATATTCTGCATTAAATTCATAATACCATGCTTGTTGCCTTGTATTTTCATCTTTTGATTCCTGCTTGACTTCTTTTTCTCCAACTCCTTTATGCCCTCTAACATCCACCTCGCCAGCCCGACAGCCGGGAGCCGGTTTATGACTGGGTCGAGGCTTCTGCCTTTGAAAATATTGGACTTGGATTTTTCGAAGCCATCAAGACTTAAAGACTCAAATACAAGCCAGCAGAGGCCAGCTAGAATAATAAGATTGAAAGATGATCAAACCAACCCGAGCCGGCAACCCTTTTTGTAGTAAAACTTTTCATGCAGCCAGCCTTACCTGGCGCCGCCTCGTCAGCCGGACAGCCATGAGCCAGTCTGTAGCTGTTAGGAGAAGGCCAGGGTTCGACCCGACGTACACTATATGTTCTTCTACAACTAAGGAAATTGTTCGGGCCGGCTCGTGAGCCCCTGAGCCCGTCAGAGCCGGACCAAAGGACTCACAAAATGAGTGAAGACTCTGTTTATGAATCCAAAAGAGGCGTGTCCCAAGCCTCGGCTTGAAACACCCATTGCATTCATTGGAAATCCCGAAGAGGGAGAAAGATACATACGTACATGCTCTTTCCATTTTTCTTACTTGCATTTTGCAATAGAACGGGCAAAGCAACGTCACGTTCCATGGACGTTCCGTCTCCTGGCCGGAGTCGTCTCTCTTGCGCTTCCTTGGCTTCTGGGCATCGATCAGGTAGTATGCATTGTTATGCAATGCCCGACTGATGATGAAGGGCCCCTCCCATGGGGATGAGAGCTTGTGCTGGCCGACTGTTCGCTGGATTCTTTTGAGCACCAAGTCCCCCACCCTGAAGGAGAGAGACTTGATCTTCTTGCTGTGGTAGTATCTCAGCTTCTGCTGATAAATAGCCATCCGGCTCAAGGCTACGCCGTCTTCTCTTGCCTCCTTCACTTCTGTCTCTGTGTATAAGGTGACCCAAGGCGAGTCGAACTCGACATCCGTGGGGATGATTGCCTCGGACATGTATACCAGAAAGAATGCGGTGAAGCCGGTTGACCGGTTCGGCGTGGTGCAGAGGCTCCACAACACTGACAGCAACTCTTCAATCCAGTAGCCGGTTGACCTGACGAGTGGCGCCACCAACCTTGGCTTGATGACGGCCTGGATCAGGCCGTTAGCCCTCTCCACCTGGCCATTGGATTGTGTGTGTGCCACCGACGCATGGTCGAGCCGAATGCCTTCCTTGGAGCAGTAGATTGCCAAAGCACCCTTGGAGAAGTTGGTGCCGTTGTCGGTGATGATGCTGTGAGGGACGCCATAGCGGACATCAATGTCCTTGATGAATCTGATGGCCGTGGGGCCGTCAAGCTTCTTGATGGGCCTAGCCTCAATCCACTTGGTAAATTTATCGATGGCTACCAAGAGATGCTTCATGCCGCCTTGAGCGGTCTTGAATGGCCCCACCATGTCCAACCCCCAGACGGCGAATGACCATGACAGGGGGATGGTTTTGAGGGCTGAAGGTGGCATGTGGCTTTGCACGCCAAAGCGTTGGCAGCCCTCGCATTTGTTGACCATGTCCACGACCTCCTCGAGGGCCGTGGGCCAGTAGAATCCGTGGCGGAACGCCTTGGCCGCCAGGGTTCTAGAGGCGGCATGATGCCCAAACTCCCCCTGGTGTATGTCTCTGAGGATTTCCTGCCCCTTTTCCGATTCGACGCAGCGCTGGAACACGCCAGTCATGTTACGCCGAACCAGCTCGTGATTTATGATGGCGTAGGCTGCTGATCTGTGTTGAATCTGCCTTGCCTCTGTCTCATCTTGAGGAAGCTCGCCGCGAAGAAGGAAGGCCAAGATGGGTTGAGCCCATGACGGAGCCGACACAAGGGCTGGCTCCGTCTCGACCTGAGTATCAGGGGCTTCTACAGCCCTGCTACGACAGCAAACAACAGCGCCAGAGATTGACACGTTGATGGAGACTGGGCTTGCGTTGGTGTTTCCCTTGAAGAGGAAAGGGTGATGCAGCACAGGAGTAGTAAGTATTTCCCTCTGTTTGAGAACAAAGGTATCAATCATGTAGGAGAATCTCGTCAAGTCCAGAGTACCTGCGCAAACACAAACGAGCTTGCACCCAACGCTATAAAGGGGTTGTCAATCCCTTCAAGATTGTATGCAAAGTGAGATCTGAAGGCGGAAAGTGCAACGAAGTAAAAGAGTAAGGCTGAAAATATGGTCTCGAGTAGACCCGGGGGCCATAGTGTTCACTAGAGTCTTCTCTCAAAATAGCAAATATCACGGTGGGTGAACAAATTACTGTCGAGCAATTGATAGAACCGCGCAAAGTCATGACGATATCTAAGGCAATGATCATACATACATGCATCACGTCCGAGACAAGTAGACCGATACTTTCTGCATCTACTACTATTACTCCACACATCGACCGCTATCCAGCATGCATCTAGTGTATTGAGTTCATGACAAACAGAGTAACGCCTTAAGCAAGATGACATTATTTAGAGGGATAATCTCAAACCAATGATGAAAACTCCATCCTTTTACCCTTGATGGCAACAACATGATGCGTGCCTTGCTACCCCTTCTGTCACTGGGTGAGGTCATCGCACGATATGAACCCAAAACCAAGCACTTCTCCCATTGCAAGAATCATAGATCTAGTTGGCCAAACAAAACCCACAACTCGAAGAGAATAACAAGGATATGAAATCATGCATAAGAGAGATCAGAAGAAACTCAAATAAGATTCATAGATAATCTGATCATAAATCCACAATTCATCGGATCTCGACAAACACACCGCAAAAGAAGATTACATCGGATAGATCTCCATGAAGATCATGGAGAATTTTGTATTGAAGATCCAAGAGAGAGAAGAAGCCATCTAGCTACTAGCTATGGACCCGTAGGTCTATCGTGAACTACTCACGCATCATTGGAGAGGTCATGGTGTTGATGAAGAAGCCCTCCGTATCCGAATATCCCTCCGGCAGGGCACCAGAACGTGCCCCAGATGGGATCTTGCGGAGACAGAAGCTTGCGGCGGCGGAAAAGTACTTTCGATGATGTCCTAATTTTTCTGGGATTTTAGGGAATATATAGGCGCAAAACTTAGGGCAGAGGAGGCTCAGGGAGCCCACAAGCCAGGGAGGCACGGGTCCCCTGGCCGCGCCATGAGGGCTTGTGGGGTCCCTGCAGGCCCCCTGCCCTGATTCTCCGGCTTCCCGATCTTTTTCTGTTTCGGAAAAAAATCTTTTTGGCAGTTTCATTCTGTTTGGACTTCATTCAAAATCCTCCTCTCAAAGGGGTCAAAAACATGGAAAAAACAGGAACTGACACTTGGCACTGAGTTAATAAGTTAGTCCCAAAATATATATAAAAGGCATACAAAACATCCAAAGTTTGACAAGATAACAACATGAACCATAAAAAATTATAGATACGTTGGAGACGTATCAAGCCCCCGAGCTTGATGAAGCAGTAGCAGGCTCGAGACTTTCTGTCTCTGATGCCATTGTGGCAGCCGGCTCGCCGTCTACCTCCATGACATCCACCCACTAGTTGTCAATACGACATGATTCGAGGCTTGGCGAAGCCGGGTTTGTTGTTGTAGCCGGCGAAGTCGTCGTAGCCGGCAAAGTAGTTGTAGCCGGCACAACAATTGGAGTGGGCAAAGCCAGTGTAGCTGGCACAGGAGCTATAGCCGGCACAACTGGCGTAGCCGACGGCGCTTGTACTGAGGGATCTGCCGGCACAAAAATTGACGCCGACTCTGGAGACGACTTGATGGACGGCTTGTGCAGCTGTTCGAGGGAGACGCCGACTGGAATTTCTTGTCTTGTAGAGTCGATCTTGGCCAATGTATCAGCCGCCTCGTTGTCCGCCCTGGGAACATGGTGAAACTCACAACCCTCGAAAGGGCCGTTGAGCTGCTGGATGAGGAAGCGATAGCTCGCCATGTTGGTGTCCCTGGCGTCCCATTCGCCAGAGACTTGCTGCACCACGAGGTCCGAGTCGCCGAAGCAAAGGAGCCGCCGGATGCCAATCTCCCTCGCCAGCCGGAGGCCATGAGCGAGCGCTTCGTACTCGGCGACGTTGTTAGAGGCGACGAAGTGGATCTGGAGAGCATACTTGAGTTGGTCCCCTTTCGGAGACGTCAAGACAATGCCGGCTCCCAGACCAGTTCGCATCTTCGAGCTGTCGAAGTGCATCCCCCAATGAGTGGAGTCTGGAGGTGGCGGCTCGAATTGGGTTTCGGCCCAATCGACAAGGAAGTCGGCCACCACCTGAGACTTGATAGCAGTGCGGGGCTCGCAGCAGATGTCGTGGTCAGCCATGGAGATGGACCATTTGGCAATCCGGCCAGTTGCATCACGGTTGCCCATGATTTCTGAAAGAGGAGCAGTGCTCACCACAGTGATGGCATGCTCTTGGAAGTATTGCTTCAACTTCTTGGCGGCAAGGTAAACACCATAACAAAGTTTCTGGTAGTGGGGGTAGTTCTGCTTGGAGGCGGACAAGACTTCACTGAGGTAATAGATAGGGTGTTGCATTAACAGTACCTTGCCCTCCTCCTTGCGCTCTACTACCAACACTACACTAACCACGCGAGTGGTCGCTGCAATGTATATGAGAATGGGTTCCCTTTTAGCCGGTGCTGCCAAGATTGGCAGGCTTGAGATGACCCGCTTGAGGTCACGGAAGGCTTCGTCCGCCTGGTCGTTCCAATCAAACTTGGTTGTTTTCTTCATGAGTTGGTAGAGTGGAAGCGCCTTCTCGCCGAGCCGGCTGACGAACCAGCTAAGGGACGCCAGGCAGCCGGCGAACTTTGGTACGTCCAGGATTCGAGCCGGCTTCACCATCCGCTCGATGGTTCCGATCTTCTCAGGGTTCGCTTCGATGCCACGAGCGGACACAAAGAACCCCAAGTGCTTGCCGCCTGGAACTCCAAAGACGCACTTCTCCGGATTGAGCCGAATCTTGTATTCGTGCAGGTTGGCGAACGTCTCCCGCAAGTCGGCAAGGAGACTGAAGTGTTGCTTGGTCTTGACGATGATGTCATCCACATAGACGTGGATGTTTCTGCCAATCTACGACAGGAGGCACTACTGCATGCAGCGTTGGAATGTCGCATCAGCGTTCTTCAGACCGAATGTCATGGTGGTGTAGCAGTAGGCCCCGAAGGGCGTGATGAAGGAGGTCTTCAGGCGATCAGCTGGATCCAGCTTGATTTGATGGTAGCCTGAATATGCGTCCAGAAACGACAGCAGTTCGTAGCCGGCTGTGGAGTCGATCACTTGATCTATCCTGGGCAAGGCGAAAGAGTCTTTCGGGCACGCCTTATTCAGGCTCGTGTAGTCGATACACATTCGCCTTGTGTTGTTCTTCTTCAGCACTAGGACTGGATTAGCCAACCAGTCCGGGTGGAAACCTCCATGATGAAGCCGAATGCAAGGAGCCGGGCAATCTCTTCTCCAATCGTGCACCGCTTCCCCTCGGTGAAGCGGCGCAAAGGTTGTTTCACCGGCTTTGCATCCGGTCGCATGTGAAGTTTGTGCTCGGCGTACTTCCTCGGAACTCCTGGCATGTCTTTTGGAGACCATGCGAAGATGTCCCGATTCTGACAGAGGAAGTCGACGAGCTCGCCTTCCTATTTGGGGCTGAGGTTAGCCCCGATGGTGACGCACTGCTTGGGGTTCGCAGGGTCGATTGGCACCTGCTTGGTTTCTTTGGCCGACTTGAAGGAGCCTTTGCCGGTCGACTGGGATGGTGGAGTAGGGATCGCCGGCTGCTCGGTAGCCTGAGCCATGAGCTGGTCGATCTATCTTTTCTCCTCAGCAATCACCATGGCGTCGGCCAAACGCCTGCTGTCCTATGCACACTCGAGCGACTTCTTGTAGTCGCCAACGATGGTGATGATGCCCTTTGGACCTGGCATCTTCATCTTGAGGTAGGCATAATGGGGGATGGCCATGAATTTGGCCAGAGCCGGCCTGCCCAGCAGCGCGTGATACGGGCTGCTGAGATCCACCACCTCAAACCATATGGACTCTCGGCGGAAGTGAGCCTTGTCACCAAAAATGACGTCCAGCTGGATTTTACCGATCGGTGAGCAGGACTGTCCAGGCACGATGCCGTGGAAGACAGTGCTGGTCGGCTGGAGGTCCTTCTCCTTGAGCCCGAGCTTGAGCAAGGTGTGGAACAGGGGGGGCCGTGGCATTCACCTCGCACCGGCGCTGGTGCTGGCTGTGCTTGTCGTTATCCTCACTGGTGAAGACAACGAATGCTCCGTCTTGATGGGGGTAGTCGTCGTGGAGATGGCCGTCTTTGTGAGGCGGCGGCGGAGCCGGAGCTGGACCAGGAGCAGGAGCATGAGGCGCTGCAGCTGCACCTGGGGCGGGCGACGGGCCCTCCCCTTGCGACAGTCGTCGTGCAAAGCTGCACTATCGAAGGGTATGGGTAGAGGGCTTCGCCCCAGAGTGCATCTTGCAGGGTGCGTCAAGCATTTGCTCAAAGATGAGCTTGGGCTGCCAGTCGAACTTGCCGTTCCGCCTCCGTTGAGAGATGACTTGAGTAGCCGGTGCCTCTCCCTCCATGTTGGCTACTAGCTTGTTGTTGGAGCGCGAATTGAGTTGATCCGTGTTGCGCTTGTTGTTGTTCTGACCGCCTCGATTGTCGTCAGCCGGCTTGGGAGTAGTCGACATGGAAACAACTTTGTCCGAGGCGGTCACCTTGACCCGCATCGTGGAGTCGGCCGTGGCGTACTTGTCTGCCTTGGCCATGAGCACCGCCAGAGAAGTGGGATCGGAGCACATGAGCTTGTGCTTGAGGAGAGTGCCGTCTCGGCAGCCGTCAATGAAGTACTGGATGGCCTGTACCTCATGCACTCCTACGCAGGAGTTGCGTAGCTCCGTCCAACGTGTGACGTAGTCGCGAAGGGGTTCGTCGGGCCTCTGGACGCAGATGGCTAGTGATACGTCTCCAACGTATCTATAATTTTTGATGGTTACATGCTATTATCTTGTCAAACTTTGGATGTTTTGCATGCCTTTTACACATTTTTTTGGGACTAACTTATTAACTCAGTGCGAAGTAACAGTTCCTGTTTTTCCATGTTTTTGACCCCTTTCAGAGGAGATTTTGAAACAGAGTCCAAACGGAAGAAAATCCCCGAAAAGATTTTTTCTGTAACGAAGAAGATCGGAAAACTTGAGAGCCAAGGTAGGGGAGCCTCAGGGGCCCCACAAGCCCCCACCCTACGGCCAGGGGGGAGGCCGTGGCCCACAGGCTTGTGGACCCCCTGGGCGCCCTATGACCTAGGGGTTGCGCCTATATATTACCTAAAAATCCCAAAAAAATCAGGAGATCATCGAAATCACTTTTCCGCCGCCGCAAGCTTCTGTCTCCGCAAGATCCCATCTCGGGCACGTTCTGGTGCCCTGCTGGCGGGGGGATTCAGACACGTTGGGCTTCTTCATCAACAACATGACCTCTCCGATGATGCCTGAGTAGTTCACCATAGACCTACGGGTCCATAGCTAGTAACTAGATGGCTTTTTCTCTCTCTTGGATCTTCAATACAAAGTTCTCCATGATCTTCATGGAGATCTATCCGATGTAATCTTATTTTGCGGTGTGTTTGTCGAGATCCGATGAATTGTGGATTTATGATCAGATTATCTATGAATCTTATTTGAGTTTCTTCTGATCTCTCTTATGCATGATTTAATATCCTTGTAATTCTGTTCGAGTTGTGGGTTTTGTCTGGCCAACTAGATCTATGATTCTTGCAATGGGAGAAGTGCTTGGTTTTGGGTTCATACCGTGCGGTGACCTCACCCAGTGAGAGAAGGGGTAGCGAGGCACGCTTTGTGTTGTTGCCATCAAGGGTAAAAAGATGGGGTTTTCATCATTGGTTTGAGATTATCCCTCTACATCATGTCATCTTGCTTAAGGCTTTACTCTGTTCGTCATGAACTCAATACACTAGATGCATGCTGGATAGCGGACGATGTGTAAAGTAATAGTAGTAGATGCAGAAAGTATCAGTCTACTTGTCTCGGACGTGACGCCTATATGTATGACCATTGCCTTAGATATCATCATGACTTTGCGCGGTTCTATCAATTGCTCACCCACCGTGATATTTGCTATTTTGTTCACCTACCGTGATATTTGCTATTTTGAGAGAAGCCTCTAGCGAACACTATGGCCCCCGGGTCGACTCCACACTATATTTTTAGCCTTACACTTTTTTACTTCGTTGCACTTTCCGCCTTCAGATCTCACTTTTGCAAACAATCTTGAAGGGATTGACAACCCCTTTGAAGCGTTGGGTGCAAGTTTGTTTGTGTTTGCGCAGGTACTCTGGACTTGACGAGATCCTCCTTCTGGATTGATACCTTGGTTCTCAAACTGAGGGAAATACTTACTGCTCTAGTGCTGCATCACCCTTTCCTCTTCAAGGGAAAAACCAACGCATGCCCAATCTCCGTCAACGTGTCAATTTCTGGCGCTGTTGTTTGGGAAGTAGCAGTCAGCCCGCGAGGCCGACCAGGGACCTTGTAGGTGCTAGTGAAGTTGTTGACGAACGCCTCCTCGAAGTCAACCCAAGAGTTGATGCTGCCGGCTGGAAGGCTGTTAAGCTAAGTCCTGGCCGAGCCGGCCAGCATGAGTGGCACGTAGCGGATGGCTACGCGCTTGTTGCCCCTAGCGGTGCCAACGGTAGTGGTGTAGTCGATCAGCCAGTCTTCTGGCTTGGCAGTGCCGTTGTACTTGGGGGTGTCCCGAGGAAGAGTGAAGCCTCGGGGAAACGGCTCCCCTCGGATCCAGGGGCTAAAGCACGCCGGACCGATGGGTCTGTCCTCTTCCAGGAGAGCTGATTGTGCCAGGGTATTGAGGCGCTTGCAAGCGTCGTTGTCTCCATGTGGGACGCGAGCACCGATCCGATCTGTGATCAGAAGGGTGCCTTGTGAGCCGGAGGCATGGGTCCTCCCCGGACGAGGAATCTCATACACCGAGTCACTCTCATCATCTCCGCGACGCCGGCTCGAAGTCGGCTCGCTCTGGCGCTGAGAACGCTTGTCGAGGCTGCCCTCGCCCTTCTGGCCGAAAGTGCGATGCGAGGATGATCCCTCGGTTTGTCGATGACCATTGGGGTATGGTGCGCTCCGGGATTGGGTCCCGGAGACTCCGACTGTGCTTGACCAGGGTCAAGCCGTGTCTCCTATTCGTTGGCGGCGTCAAGGAGATCCTTGACCCGCTTCTCCTGAAGGGCGCCCTCCTCGCCCTCCAAGTCTGGCATCTCTGCCATGGCGTCCTGTGCAGCTCGCAAGTTGGCCGCAGGAGTCTCGTAGATGGGCAGTTTGCCGCCTAGTTTCTCGACAATGACCCGACCGCGTCGGCGAATCGAGCCAAGCCGGCTAGGACCCTCGGAAACCGGAGTGAGACCATAAGCGGAGTTGTACTCGCGCTGCGTGGACTCCATCTGGCGTTTAGCCGCGGCCATGGTAATGCCCTCCTCCAAGATCTGTCTGCGAGCCTCCTCCAGCGAGGCCCGCGCGTCGGTGGGGTTTGTGGAGGCGGTGATGGGTGTCTTCAAGCCGTCAAGGGTGGCATGAAGCGTATTGGCGGCGACAGCAGCAGGCTCACGAGTGTCAACCGACGCCTTGCCATGAGCCTTGCTGGTGCCGGCGCCAATGAACATCACCTCCACAACGTTGGAGACGACGGCAACATGATACGGGGCAAGGCGCCCCGCAGATGATGGTGGACCGTCAAAGACAAGCACGTCACTAGGGTACGTGTCGAATGCAGGCGTATCCGCGAGGGAGAGCCTACTGACGCATGTGCACAACGCCTCGATGTCGAAGTCCTCGCCATGGTAGCCAGGGCCATCGTTGAGATGTAGGTCGCTGAAGAGAATGTTGAGGTTCTCAACAGCCGCGATCACGATGATGGGGAGCGAATCATCGTCAGACTCCCCATCGGAATCCGAATGACGGACTAGGACGTCGATCAACATCGGCGAAGCCTCATCAATGGCAGGCTCCACGGGCATGCCGATCGGTCCGGACGCGATGCATCCGGCGGTGTAAGCGCATGGCCCCCCCAGCGTGTAAACCGGCCGATGCCGCGGATGGCCCCACGGTGGGCGCCAAATGTCGGTGTCTACTCACAACATAAGCCATGGGTAGGCTAAAGATGGTGGGAACCGAAGTTGCACCGGAGGGTGCTGGGAACGAGGATGGTACAAGCATGGAACACATGATGTACCCAGGTTCAGGGCTCTCCGTAGTGATAATACCCCTAATCCCGCTGGTGTGTATGATGTATGAATGGGACTACAAAGTGCTCCTGGAGCTGTATTGCGTAGGAGGAAGAAGGAGCTGCCGGCTCGTGTCTGCCTCTCCTATGTGGGGTGTCTGTATGCTGAGTTGACCGACCCTCCGCATGGAGGGGGGGTTGGGGGTTTTATAGACGAACCCACCGACCTACAATATGGATAAAAATACAAGAGTGGGACCCGCCTGGCAGCCTCGCTGGCTGGCTAGGGGGCCCACGGGGGTCTTGTCTTGTCGCTGGAGGGGCCCGTCGGCTGTGAGCTCCTGTCTGGATGTGGGACCCGCCGGCTAGCTGCTACTGGGTCAACAGACCTTCTCTGGCAACGGCGCCAGGAATCCTTCTGCTACGGGCTACGCCTATAGGGACTTCCTTGGGAAATATGCAAAGGATTTCCCCGCGGCCTTGGAGCCTTGCGTTGGTGTTCCCTCGAAGAGGAAAGGGTGATGTAGCACAGCAGCGGTAAGTATTTCCCTCAGTTTGAGAACCAAGGTATCGACCCAGTGGGAGGATTGATGGGTTACGTAGCATAAATTCAAAATTTTCCTACGCATGTTCAGATCTTCCTATGGAGATACCAGCAACGAGAGAGGGGTAAGAGCATATTCGTACCTTTGAAGATCGCTAAGCGGAAGCGTTACTAGAACGCGGTTGATGGAGTCGTACTCGCGGCGATTCCGATCTAGTGCCGAACAACGGCACCTCCGCGTTCAACACACGTGCAGCCCGATGACGTCTCCCGCACCTTGATCTAGCAAGGAGGAGGGAGAGGTTCGGGAAGAAGTCCAGCAACACGATGGCGTGGTGTCGGTGGAGAGACGAGGTCTCCCGGCAGGGCTTCGCCAAGAGCTGGCAGAGAGGAGGAGGCAGAGGAGCAGGGCTGCGCCGAGAGAGAGATGAAACCGTGTCTCCAACAGCCCCGAGTCCTCATCTATATATAGGGGAGGGGGAGGGGGCGCAGCCCTTAGGGTTCCCATCCCCAAGGGGTGCGGCAGCCCTAGATGGGAAAGGGGGCGGCGGCCAGGGCAGGGAGGAGGGGTGGCGCACCCCTCTGGTGGGCCTTAGGCCCACCTATGCTAGGGTTCCCCCTTTCCCCCTTTCTCTGTAGCGCATGGGCTGGGTGGGGGGCGCACCAGCCCACCTAGGGGCTGGTTCCCTTCCCCACTTAGCCCATCTAGCCTCCCGGGGTCGTTGTCCCCCTTCGCTGGTCCCCCGGGACCACCTCCGGTGTTCCCGGTGGTCCCGATACGTTACCGGTGACGCCCGAAACACTTCTAGTGTCCAAAACCATCCGTCCTATATATCAATCTTTACCTCCGGACCATTCCGGAGCTCCTCGTGACGTCCGGGATCTCGTCCGGGACTCCAAACAACTTTCGGTAACCTCGTACAACAATTTCCTATAACCCTAGCGTCATCGGACCTTAAGTGTGTAGACCCTACGGGTTCGGGAGACACGCATACATGACCGAGACACCTCTCTGGCCAATAACCATCAGCGGGGTCTGGATACCCATGGTGGCTCCCACTTACTCCACGATGATCTCATCGGATGAACCACGATGTCAAGGATTCAATCAATCCCGTATACGATTCCCTTTGTCTGTCGGTATAGAACTTGCCCGAGATTCGATCGTCGGTATACCTATACCTTGTTCAATCTCGTTACCGGTAAGTCTCTTTACTCGTTCTGTAGCACGTCATCGTGTGACTAACTCCTTAGTCACATTGAGCTCATGATGATGTTCTACCGAGTGGGCCCAGAGATACCTCTCCGTCACACGGAGTGACAAATCCCGATCTCGATTCGTGCCAACCCAAGAGACACTTTCGGAGGTACCCGTAGTGCACCTTTATAGTCACCCAGTTACGTTGTGACGTTTGATACACCCAAAGCACACCTACGGTATCCGGGAGTTGCACAATCTCACGGTCGAAGGAAAAGATACTTGACATTAGAAAAACATTAGCATACGAACAATACGATCTAGTGCTAGGCTTAGGATTGGGTCTGTCCATCACATCATTCTCCCAATGATGTGATCCCGTTATCAATGACATCTAATGCCCATGATCAGGAAACCATGATCATCTATTGACTAACGAGCTAGCCAACTAGAGGCTTGCTAGGGACACATTGTGATCTATTCATTCACACATGTATTACTGTTTCCTGTTAATACAATTATAGCATGAACAATAGACGATTATCATGAATAGGGAAATATGATAATAACCATTTTATTATTGCCTCTAGGGCATATTTCCAACAGTCTCCCACTTGCACTAGAGTCAATAATCTAGTTACATTGTGATGTATCGAACACCCATAGCATTATGGTGTTGATCATGTTTTGCTCGTGGAAGAGGTTTAGTCAACGGGTCTGCAATATTCAGATCCGTGTGTACTTTACAAATATCTATCACTCCACTCTGCACATGGTCCTGGATGGAGTTGTAGCGGCGCTTGATGTGCTTCGTCTTCCGGTGAAACATGGGCTCCTTGGCTATGGCAATGGCTCCAGTGTTATCACAGAAGAGTGTCATAGGATCCGACGCGCTTGGAACCACTCCAAGGTCGGTGATGAGCTCCTTCATCAAAATTCCTTCATGAGCCGCTTCTGAAGCAGCTATGTACTCCGCTTCACATGTAGATGCTGGCACGACTTCTTGCTTGCTGCTGCACCAGCTCAGTGCCCCACCATTCAACACATATACGTATCCGGTCTGAGACTTAGAGTCATCCAGATCTGTGTCGAAGCTAGCGTCGACGTAACCCTTTACGACGAGCTCTTCGTCACCTCCATAAACGAGAAACATTTCCTTAGTCCTTTTCAGGTACTTAAGGATATTCTTGACCACTGTCCAGTGTTCCGTACCGGGATCACTTTGGTACCTCCCTACCAAACTTATGGCAAGGTTTATATCAGGTCTGGTACACAGCATGGCATACATTAGAGAGCCCACGGCTGAAGCGTAGGGGACATAACTCATCTTCTCTCTATGTGCTGCCGTGGTTGGCGACTGAGTGTTACTCAATCTCATTCCTTGCAAAACTGGTAAGAACCCTTTCTTTGAGTTTTCCATATTGAACTTCTTCAATATCTTGTCAAGGTATGTACTTTGCGAAAGACCTATGAGGCGTCTCGATCTATCTCTATAGATCTTGATGCCTAATATGTATGCAACTTCTCCAAGGTCCTTCATTGAAAAACTCTTGTTCAAATAGGCCTTTATGCTCTCCAACATCTCTATATTATTCCCCATCAATAATATGTCATCTACATATAGTACGAGGAAAGCTATAGAGCTCCCACTCACTTTCTTGTACAGATAGGCTTCTCCGTAAACCTGTATGAACCCAAACGCTTTAATCACCTCATTAAAGCAAATGTTCCAACTCCGAGATGCTTGCACCAGCCCATAGATGGAGCGCTGGAGCTTGCACACTTTGTTAGCACCCTTAGGGTCGACAAAACCTTCTGGTTGCATCATATACAACTCTTCCTTAAGGTTCCTGTTAAGGAACGCTGTTTTGACGTCCATTTGCCAAATTTCATAATCATAAAAGGCGGCAATTGCTAACATGATTCAGACTGATTTCAGCTTCGCTATGGGAGAGAAAGTCTCTTCGTAGTCAACTCCTTGAATTTGTCGAAAACCCTTTGCGACAAGTCGAGCTTTGTAAACGGTTACATTACCGTTTGCATCAGTCTTCTTCTTGAAGATCCATTTATTTTCTATGGCTCGCCGGTCATCGGGCAAGTCCACCAAAGTCCATACTTTGTTCTCATACATGGATCCTATCTAGGATTTCATGGCCTCAAGCCATTTGTTGGAATCCGGGCCCGCCATCGCTTCTTCATAGTTCGAAGGTTCACCGTTGTCTAACAACATGATTTCCATCACAGGGTTGCCGTACCACTCTGGTGCGGAGCGTACCCTTGTGGACCTTCGAGGTTCAGTAGTAACTTGATCCGAAGCCTCATGATCATCATCATTAACTTCCTCTTCAGTCGGTGTAGGCGCCACAGGAACAACTTCCTGCGCTGCGCTACTTTCCTGTTCGAGAGGGGGTGTAATTACCTCATCAAGTTCTACCTTCCTCCCACTTACTTCTTTCGAGAGAAACTCTTTCTCTAGAAAGGATCCGTTCTTGGCAACAAAGGTTTTACCTTCGGATCTAAGATAGAAGGTATACCCAATAGTTTCCTTAGGGTATCCTATGAATACGCATTTCTCCGCTTTGGGTTCGAGCTTTTCTGGTTGAAGTTTCTTCACATAAGCATCGCAGCCCCAAACATTAAGAAACGACAACTTAGGTTTCTTACCAAACCATAGTTCATACGGTGTCGTCTCAACAGATTTAGACGGTGCCCTATTTAAAGTGAATGCTGCAGTTTCTAATGCGTATCCCCAAAATGATAGCGGTAAGTCGGTGAGAGACATCATAGATCGCACCATATCTAATAAAGTGCGATTACGACGTTCAGACACTCGTTGCGCTGCGGTGTGCCAGGCGGCGTCAGTTGTGAAACGATTCCACACTTTCTTAGGTGTGTGCCAAACTCGTGACTCAAATATTCTCCTCCACGATCAGATCGTAGACATTTAATTTTTCTGTCACGTTGATTCTCAACCTCACTCTGAAATTCCTTGAACTTTTCAAACGTCTCAGATTTGTGCTTCATCAAGTAGATATACCCATACCTACTCAAATCATCGGTGAGAGTGAGAACATAACGATAACCACCGCGAGCTTCAACATTCATTGGACCACACACATCAGTATGTATTATTTCCAATAAGTCGGTTGCTCTCTCCATTATTCCTGAGAATGGAGTCTTAGTCATGTTTCCCATGAGGCACGGTTCGCATGTGTCAAATGATTCAAAGTCAAGAGACTCTAACAGTCCATCAGTATGGAGCTTCTTCATGCGCTTAACGCCGATATGACCAAGGCGGCAGTGCCACAAGTATGTGGGACTATCATTATCAACTTTGCATCTTTTGGTACTCACACTATGAATATGTGTAACATCACGATCGAGATTCATCAAGAATAAACCATTCACCAGCGGAGCATGACCATAAAACATATCACTCATATAAATAGAACAACCATTATTCTCTGACTTAAATGAGTAGCCGTCTCGCATTAAGCAAGACCCTGATACAATGTTCATGCTTAAATCTGGTACTAAATAACAATTATTAAGGTTTAAAACTAATCCTGACGGTAGATGTAGAGGCAGCGTGCCAACGGCGATCACATCGACCTTTGAACCATTCCCGACGCGCATCGTCACCTCGTCCTTGGCCAGTCTCCGCTTATTCCGCAGTTCCTGCTTTGAGTTGCAAATGTGAGCAACAACACTGGTATCAAATACCCAGGAGCTACTACGAGCGCTGGTAAGGTACACATCAATAACATGTATATCACATATACCTTTGACGTTGCCGGCCTTCTTGTCCGCTAAGTATTTGGGGCAGTTCCGCTTCCAGTGACATTTTCCCTTGCAATAGAAGCACTCAGTCTCAGGCTTGGGTCCGTTCTTTTTCTTCTTCCCGGCATCTGGCTTACCAGGCGCGGCAACAACTTTGCCGTCTTTCTTGAAGTTCTTCTTACCCCTGCCTTTCTTGAAACTAGTGGTCTTGTCGACCATCAACACTTGATGCTCCTTCTTGATTTCTACTTCTGCAGACTTGAGCATCGAGTACAACTCGGGAATGGTCTTCTCCATCCCTTGCATGTTGTAGTTAAGCACAAAGCCTTTGTAGCTTGGTGGGAGAGACTGGAGGATTCTGTCAATTATAGCATCATCCGGAAGTTCGACTCCAAGTGAAGTCAGACGACCGTGCAACCCAGACATTTTGAGTATGTGCTCACTGACAGAACTGTTCTCCTCCATCTTACAGCTGAAGAACTTGTCGGAGACTTCATATCTCTTGACACGGGCATGAGCTTGAAAAACTAGCTTCAGCTCCTGGAACATCTCATATGCCCCGTGTTGCTCAAAACGCCTTTGGAGCCCCGTTTCTAAACTGTATAACATGCCACACCTGACCAGAGAGTAGTCATCACTCCGCGCTTGCCAGATGTTCAGAATGTCCTGGGCTGCTGCGGGAGAGGGAGGGTCACCTAGCGGCGCATTAAGGACATAAGCCTTTTTAGCTGCTTCAA
Source organism: Hordeum vulgare subsp. vulgare (assembly GCF_904849725.1). Taxonomy (NCBI): domain Eukaryota; kingdom Viridiplantae; phylum Streptophyta; class Magnoliopsida; order Poales; family Poaceae; genus Hordeum; species Hordeum vulgare. The sequence goes on along the minus strand of NC_058524.1, from coordinate 561,552,312 downwards.
GGATGAGCTTCAGGTTGCGAACCCAGTCCGCATAGTTGCTACCATCATCTTTCAGCTTGTTTTTCTCTAGGAATGCGTTGAAGTTGAGGTTGACGTTGGACATCTACAATATTTATAAAGAAAACTTTTAGACTAAGTTCATGACAATTAAGTTCATTTAATCAAATTAAGTATGAACTCTGACTTAAATCGACATCCCTCTAGTCATCTAAGTGATACATGATCCATGTTGACTAACCCGTGTCCGATCATCACGTGAGACGGACTAGTCACCATGGTGAGCAACTTCATGCTGATCGTATCAACCATACGACTCATGTTCGACCTTTCGGTCTCTTGTATTCGAGGTCATGTCTGTACATGCTAAGCTCGTCGAGTCAACCTAGGTGTTTCGCGTGTGTAAATCTGGCTTACACCCGTTGTATGCGAACGTTAGAATCTATCACACCCGATCATCACGTGGTGCTTCGAGACAACGAACCTTCGCAACGGTGCACACTTAGGGGAATACGTTCTCGAAATTTTAAGAGGGATCATCTTATTATGCTACCGTCATTTTAAGCAATAAGATGTAAAACATGATAAACATCACAATGCAATCATATAGTGACATGATATGGCCATTATCATCTTTGCTCTTTCGATCTCCATCTTCAGGCATCGAATGATCATCATCGTCACCGGCATGACACCATGATCTCCATCATCATGATCTCCATCATCGTGTCTCCGTGAAGTCGGCACGCCAACTACTACTATCACTACTACTATAGCTAACCGTTAGCAATGAAGTAAAACAGTAAGCACATGGCGTTGCATCTCATACAATAAATTAAGACAACTCCTATGGCTCCTGCCGGTTGTCATACTCATCGACATGCAAGTCATGAAACCTATTACAATAACATGATCATCTCATAGATCATACATGCAACATCACAACTTTGGCCATATCACATCACATGTCAAACCCTGCAAAAACAAGTTAGACGTCCTCTAATTGTTGTTGCAAGTTTTACGTGGCTGATTTAGGTTTCTAGCAAGAACGCCTTCTTACCTACGTGACAGCCACAACGATGATAAGCCAAAGCTATTTACCCATCATAAGGACCCTTTTCATCAAATCCAATCCGACTAGAGTAGGAGAGACAAACACCCGCTAGCCACCTTTATGCACGATGTGCATGTCTGTCGGTGGAACCATTCTCACGTAAGCGTACGTGTAAGGTCGGTCCGGGCCGCTTCATCCCACAATACCGCCGGAAAAGAATAAGACTAGTAACGGCAAGCAAATTGACAAATCATCGCCCACAACTTTTGTGTTCTACTCGTGCATAGAATCTACGCATAGAAAACCTGGCTCGGATGCCACTGATGGGTTACGTAGCATAAATTCAAAATTTTCCTACGCATGTTCAGATCTTCCTATGGAGATACCAGCAACGAGAGAGTGGTAAGAGCATGTTCATACCTTTGAAGATCGCTAAGCGGAAGCGTTACTAGAACGCGGTTGATGGAGTCGTACTCGCGGCGATTCCGATCTAGTGCCGAACAACGGCACCTCCGCGTTCAACACACGTGCATCCCGGTGACGTCTCCCGCACCTTGATCCAGCAAGGAGGAGGGAGAGGTTGGGGAACAAGTCCAGCAACACGACGGCGTGGTGTCGGTGGAGAGACGAGGTCTCCCGGCAGGGCTTCGCCAAGCGCCGGCAGAGAGGAGGAGGGAGAGGAGCAGGGCTGCGCCGAGAGAGAGATGAAACCGTGTCTCCAACAGCCCCGAGTCCTCATATATATATAGGGGAGGGGGAGGGGGCGCATCCCTTAGGGTTCCCACCCCCAAGGGGTGCGGCAGCCCCAGATGGGAGAGGGGGCGGCGGCTAGGGCAGGGAGGAGGGGTGGCGCACCCCTCTGGTGGGCCTTAGGCCCACCTATGCTAGGGTTCCCCCTTTCCCCCTTTCTCTGGTGCGCATGGGCTGGGTGGGGGGGGGGGGGGCGCACCAGCCCACCTAGGGGCTGGTTCCCTTTCCCACTTAGCCCATCTAGCCTCCCGGGGTCGTTGCCCCCCTTCGGTGGTCCCCCGGGACCACCTCCGGTGGTCCCGGTACGTTACCAGTGACGCCCCAAACACTTCCGGTGTCCAAAACCATCCGTCCTATATATATCAATCTTTACCTCTGGAACATTCCAGAGCTCCTCGTGACGTCCGGGATCTCATCCGGGACTCCGAACAACTTTCGGTAACCTCGTACAACAATTCCCTATAACCCTAGCGTCATCGAACCTTAAGTGTGTAGACCCTACGGGTTCGGGAGACAGGCAGACATGACAGAGACACCTCTCTGGCCAATAACCATCAGCGGGGTCTGGATACCCATGGTGGCTCCCACTTACTCCACGATGATCTCATCGGATGAACCACGATGTCAAGCATTCAATCAATCCCGTATACGATTCCCTTTGTCTGTCGGTATAGAACTTGCCCGAGATTCGATCGTCGGTATACCTATACCTTGTTCAATCTCGTTACCGGTAAGTCTCTTTACTCGTTCTGTAGCACGTCATCGTGTGACTAACTCCTTAGTCACATTGAGCTCATGATGATGTTCTACCGAGTGGGCCCAGAGATACCTCTCCGTCACACGGAGTGACAAATCCCGATCTCGATTCGTGCCAACCCAACAGACACTTTCGGAGGTACCCATAGTGCACCTTTATAGTCACCCAGTTATGTTGTGACGTTTGATACACCCAAAGCACCCCTACGGTATCCGGGAGTTGCACAATCTCACGGTCGAAGGAAAAGATACTTGACATTAGAAAAGCATTAGCATACGAACAATACGATCTAGTGCTAGGCTTAGGATTGGGTCTGTCCATCACATCATTCTCCCAATAATGTGATCCCGTTATCAATGACATCTAATGCCCATGATCAGGAAACCATGATCATCTATTGACTAACGAGCTAGCCAACTAGAGGCTTGCTAGGGACACATTGTGATCTATTCATTCACACATGTATTACTGTTTCCTGTTAATACAATTATAGCATGAACAATAGACGATTATCATGAATAGGGAAATATGATAATAACCATTTTATTATTGCCTCTAGGGCATATTTCCAACAAGGATCGCGTCACGTCACAAGTACCTGCACAAACCCAAAGAGCTTGCACCCAACGCTATGAAGGGGTTGTCAATCCCTTATAGATTGTTTGCAAAGTGAGAACTGAAAGCAAAAAGGAAACAAAGCAAAGTAAAAGTAAAAGTGGAGACGATAGTTTTGAATAGACCCGGGGGCCGTAGTGTTCACTAGTGGCTTCTCTCGTGACAGCAAGTAGACGGTGGGTGAACGAATTACTGTCGAGCAATTGATAGAACCGCGCAAAGTCGTGTCGTTATCTATGGCAATGATTATATCTATAGGTATCACGTCCAAAACAAGTAGACCGATACTTTTTTGCATCTACTACTATTACTCCACACGTCGACCGCTATCCAGCATGCATCTAGTGTATTAAGTTCAAAAGAAGAGAGTAACGCCTTAAGCAAGATGACATGATGTAGATGGAAAATCTCAAATCTATGATGAAAGCCCATCTTGTTACCCTTGATGGCAACAACACACTGCGTGCCTTGCTGCCCCTTCTATCACTGGGAAAGGTCACCACACGGTATGAACCCAAAACCAAGCACTTATCCCATTGCAAGAATCATAGATCTAGTTGGCCAAAAAAAACCAAGACTCGAGAGACTTACAAGGATATCAAATCATGCAAATAAGAAATCAGCAAAGACTCAAATCTAATTCATAGATAATCTGATCACAAATCCACAATTCATCGGATCTCGACAAACACACCACCAAAGAGGATTACATCGGATAGATCTCCATGAAGATCATGGAGAACTTTGTATTGAAGATCCAAGAGAGAGAAGAAGCCATCTAGCTACTAACTATGGACCCGTAGGTCTGAAGTGGACTACTCACGAGTCATTGGAGAGGCGATGATGTTGATGTAGAAGCCCTCCAACTCCAAAGTCCCCTCCGTCAGGGCACCGGGAAGGGTCTCCACATGAGATATCGTGGAAATGGATGCTTGCGGCGGTGGAAAAGTGATTTCGTGGATGCCCTGATTTTTTCTGGGATTTTAGGGAATATATAGGCGAAAGAGCTAGGGCAGGGGAGCTCCAGGGGGGCCACAAGCCTGGTAGCCGCCGCCCCCTGGTGGCGGCTACAGGGCTTGTGGCCCCCGTGTGGTTCTCTTGCCTTGGCCCTCAAGTCCCCCGATCTTCTTCTGTTCTGGAAAAAATTATTTCGGGGATCTTATTCCGTTTGGACTCCGTTCCAAAATCAGATCTGAAAAGAGTCAAAAACATGGGAAAAACAGGAACTGGCACTTGACACTGAATTAATAAGTTAGTCCCAAAAAAGATATAAAAGGTACATAAAACATCCAAAGTTGACAAGATAACAACATGAAACCATAAAAAATTATAGATACGTTTGAGACGTATCAAGCATCCCCAAGCTTAACTCCTGCTCGTCCTTGAGTAGGGAAGTGATAAAGAATGAATTTTTGATGCTTTCATGCTACCTAGCATAGATGTGCTTTGTAACTCCTCTTATGTGACGTGAATGTTCAGATCCATTAGATTCAAAACAATAGTTTGCTATCGACGTGGAGACAATAATACTTCAAGCAAACTAGCAAGGTAATCATGAACTTTCAAAATAACAAGGACAAAATAAAGTTATCCCTAGAAAATCATATAGTCTGGCTATGCTCTATCATCCTTGCACAACGAATTTAAATCATGCACAACCTCGGTATTGGCCAAGTAATTGTTTTCACACCTTTACTTTCTCAAACCTTTTCAACTCTCACGCAATACATGAGCGTGAGCCATGGTTTTAGCACTATAAGTGGAATGGAGTGTGGTGGAAGTTGCAAGGCAAACAAGGAGAAGATGGTCACATTGACTAGGCATATCAACGAGCTATGGAGATGCTCATTAATAGATATCAATGTGAATGAGTAGGGATCGCCATACAAATGATGCACTAGAGCTAAGAGTATGTGAAAGCTCTTAAAGAAAACTAGTGGGTGTGCATCCAACTTGCTTGCTCACGAAGACCTAAGGCAATTTTGAGGAAGCCTATCATTGGAATATACAAGCCAAGTTATATAATGAAAATTTCCCACTAGCTATATGGTGGTGACAAAACGAGAGACTCTCAATCATGAAGATCATGGTGCTTAATAAGCACAAGTGTGGAAAGGTAGTAGCATTGTCCCTTCTCTCTTTTTCTCTCATTTTTTTGGTGGGCTCTTTGGCCTCTTTTAAAAAAAATAAATTTGTGGGCATCTTTGGCCTCTTTTTGTAAATGGGCTTCGCTGTCCTCTTTTATTTCCTCACATGGGACAATGCTCCATCAATGATGATCATCACACTTACAACTCAAAACTTAGAGCAATGATGACTCTATATGGAATGTCTTCGGTAGTGTACCGTGACAACGATCTAGCATGGCATAGACATCAATGGAAACATCATGCTAGCTATCTTATGATCATGCAATGGCAATGTAGAAGTGGTGGCACATGTCATGGTGGTAGTTGCATGGCAATATATCTCGGAATGGCTTTGAAAAAGCCATAGTAGGAAGGTATGGTGGCTGTTTTGAAGGAGGCTAATGGTGGGTTTTGTACACCGGTGAAAGTTGCACGACACTAAAGAAGATAGTGATGGTGGAAGGTGAAAGTGCGTCTAAACCATGGATTCAACATTAGTCATGAAGAACTCATATACTTGTTGCAAAAGTTTTAGTAGTAATCGAAACAAAGCATTCAACGCATACTCCTAGGGGAAGGGTTGGTAGGTATAAACCATCGCGCGATACCGACCGCCACACAAAGGATGACAATCAAAAGACTAATCATGCTCAGACTTCATCACATAGCGGTTCACCATACATGCATGCTACGGGAATCACTAACTTTCACACAAGTATTTCTCGATCCACAACACCAAACTAGTATAACTTCAATATTACCACAACCAGAACTCAAAACTAATTGAGATGAATCAAACTTCTCTAACTACTCAATGCACATGAAGGTGGAAGTTTTCATACCCCTTTGGATAACTTCCCCTTTTGAGACTACTTTCATAGCATAGATCAACTACCAAGCCACGCGCTTCCGTGCTCTAAAAGATATAAGTGAAGCACACAAAGAAAAATCAACTAGCTCAAAAGATATAAGTGAAGCACATGTGAGCTGAATTGTCTAACCAAAGGATATAAGTGAAGCTCGACAAAATCACGGTGAGTGCATATCTCTCTTTCTAGGTGTGCAGCAAGGAAGACTGCGACACAACAAAAATAAAAGACTCCTACGATACAAGACGCTCTAAGCAAAACACATAACATGTGGGGAATAAAAATATAGCCCCAAGTAACGTTACCGATGGATTGAAGACGAAAAGAGGGGATGCCTTCCCGGGGCATCCCCAAGCTTAGGATTTTTCGGCATCCTTGAATCAACTTGGGGTGCCTTGGGCATCCCCAAGCTTGAGCTCTTGCCACTCTTTATCTCTTTGTTCATAAGAACTTCACCCAAAACTTGAAAACTTCACAACACGAAACTTAAACAGAAACTCGTGATAACATTAGTATAAGAAAGCAAATCACCACTTCCTTAGGTACTTTAGCAAACTTAAATTCTACTTATGTTGATGTTGGGTTACTGTATTTTTAATCTTCCATGGCTAATACCCCCGATACTATCCATAGTTTCATCAAAATAAGCAACCAACTCAACAAAAACAAAATCTGTTAACAGCAGACCAGTCTGTAGCAATCTATATACTTCGTATACTTCTGTTACTTCAAAAATTCTGGAAAATTACGACAGTCTCAAGAATTTGTGGAGCAATCAGCAGCATAAAGAATCAACTCAAAATCTCTTACAGAAAAAAAACGAAAATTCTTTTCGTGTGCAGAAATTTGTGTCTTTTCCAGCATGACCAAACGATCATCCCCAAGACTAATCATAACGGTTTTACTTGACACAAACGCAAAAGAAACACAAAAAACACAATCATAACAGAATTATGAAAGTGTTGAAAACATAAATAGAAAGAAAAAGGATAGATTCGTTGGGTTGCCTCCCAACAAGCGCTATTGTTTAACGCCCTTAGCTAGGCATGCAAGTGAAAATCACATCTAAGTCTAACATACTTCCTATGCATAGGCATTTTATAGGAAAACAAATTGTCAAGACAACCAATAGTTGCCATATGCAAGGAACAAGAAAGAGACAATAGCAATCTCCACATAACGAGAGGTAATTTGGTAACATGAAAGTTTCTACCACTATATTTTCCCCTCTCATAGCAATTACATGTGGGATCATAATCAAATTCAACAAAATAGCTATCCCAAAGGATATTCTTTTCATGATCCACATGCATGCAAAGTTGACGCTCTTCAAAAATAGTGGGATTATCATCAAATAAAGTCATGACTTCTCCAATACCACTTTCAATATTGTTGCAAATATCATATTCATCATGAGGTTTGAACAAATTTTCAAGATCATAAGAAAGATCATCACCCCAATCATGATTATTGCAACAAGTAGTGGACAAAGCAAAACTAGCATCCCCAAGCTTAGGGTTTTGCATATTTCTAGCATGATTTACACTAATAGGATTTATAGTGAAACCATTGCAATCATGCGTTTCATTAAATGAGCCCTCGTGAATCACTTCATGAATTTCTTCATCACGATTTTCAGATTCACGCATCTCAAGCGAAACTCCATAAAGATAGTCAAGTGCACTCAACTCACTAGCAATTGGATCAACATAATTGGATCCCTTAAAGAGATTAGCAAGTGGATGAGGATCCATATCACTAGATTTTCATCAAGCAAAGAGGCAAGCATATTGAAGGAACATGGCACACAAGTGAACAGAAAGCAAGCGAGAGAAAAGGGCGAACGAAAAAAGGCAAACGAAAAAGGAAAATTGGTGAAGTGGGGGAGAGGAAAACGAGAGGCAACTGGAAAACAAAAGTAAATGCAAGAGATGAGTTTGTGACACCTACTTGGATAGATCTTGACTTGATCACTCCTCGGCAACGACGCCAGAAATAGGCGTGTTGACGGGAGATTATTCTTGTCTTGATACTCCTCGGCAAGCGATCATCCTCCCCGGCAACGGCGCCAGAAATCCTTCTGCTACTGCATCAGCAGACCTTCCCTGGCAACGGCGCCAGGAATCCTTCTCCTACAGGCTACGCCTATAGGGACTTCCTTGGCAAATATGCAAAGGATTTCCCCGCGGCCTTGGAGCCTTGCGTTGGTGTTCCCTTGAAGAGGAAAGGGTGATGTAGCACAGCAGCAGTAAGTATTTCCCTCAGTTTGAGAACCAAGGTATCGATCCAGTGGGAGGATCGCGTCACGTCACAAGTACCTGCACAAACACAAAGAGCTTGCCCCCAACGCTATGAAGGGGTTGTCAATCCCTTATAGATTGTTTACAAAGTGAGAACTGAAAGAAAAAAGGAAACAAAGCAAAGGAAAAGTAAAAGTGGAGACGATAGTTGTGAATAGACCCGGGGGCCATAGTGTTCACTAGTGGCTTCTCTCGTGAAAGCAAGTAGACGGTGGGTTAACAAATTACTGTCGAGCAATTGATAGAACCGCGCAAAGTCGTGACATTATCTATGGCAATGATTATATCTATAGGCATCACGTCCAAAACAAGTAGTTGATACTTTCTGCATCTACTACTATTACTCCACACGTCGACCGCTATCCAGCATGCATCTAGTGTATTAAGTTCAAAATAACAGAGTAACGCCTTAAGCAAGATGACATGATGTAGATGGACAATCTCAAATCTATGATGAAAGCCCATCTTGTTACCCTTGATGGCAACAACACGATGCGTGCCTTGCTGTCCCTTCTGTCACTAGGAAAGGTCACCACACAGTATTAACCCAAAACCAAGCATTTCTCCCATTGCAAGAATCATAGATGTAGTTGGCCAAACAAAACCCAAGACTCAGAGAGACTTACAAGGATATCAAATCATGCATATAAGAAATCAGCAAAAACTCAAATATAATTCATAGATAATCCGATCACAAATCCACAATTCATCGGATCTCGATAAACACACCGCCAAAGAGGATTACATCGGATAGATCACCATGAAGATCATGGAGAACTTTGTATTGAAGACCCAAGAGAGAGAAGAAGCCATCTAGCTACTAACTACGAACCCGTAGGTCTGTGGTGGACTATTCACGAGTCATTGGAGAGGCGATGATGTTGATGTAGAAGCCCTCCAACTCCAAAGTCCCCTCCGACAGGGCACTGTGAAGGGTCTCCAGATGAGATCTCGCGGAAACGGAAGCTTGCGGCGGCGGAAAAGTGTTTTCGTCGATGCCCTGATTTTTTCTGAGATTTTAGGGAATATATAGGCGAAAGAGCTAGGGAAGGGGAGCTCCAGGGGGGCCACAAGCCTGGTAGCCGCCGACCCCCCTGGTGGCGGCTACAGGGCTTGTGGGCCCCCAGTGGCTCTCCTGCCTTGGCCCTCAAGTCCCCCGATCTTCTTCTGTTCGGGAAAAATTTATTTCGGGGATTTTATTCCGTTTGGACTCCGTTCCAAAATCAGATCTGAAAAGAGTCAAAAACACAGAAAAAACAGGAACTGGCACTTGGTACTGAATTAATAAGTTAGTCCTAAAAAAGATATAAAAGGTACATAAGACATCTAAAGTTGACAAGATAACAGCATGAAACCATCAAAAATTATAGATACGTTTGAGACGTATCACTAGCGAGTAAGGATCTCGCGTAAGGTTGACACAGGACACGTGTGGTACGTCCGGCGTCGTCCAACGAGAATCATCATGGGCAGACAGTACAGCCGTCTCCACTGTTCCCACACCGAGTGCAATAATGGAGTGGGAGTTTGACAGACCGACACTGTGCAGGGTGATGGATCGGAGCCGAAGGAGGTCAACAACGTGGCCGCCGACGCTGTACCTGCCGTGCACCACGATCCAGTACCATTGTTGACGTGTAGCTTCCTTTAACCGTAGGGTCTCGTCATGACCTACGGCCTAATGTGACTTGAGCTCCCGAGCCGGCTAGTCGCTTGACTAGCCGGCCTGGGCACGGTCGCCTCGCCTCTAGCCGGCCGCCTTGGCCTAGACGGCCAGAGGGAGGTAGCCATCTCGCCTCTAGCCGGCAGGTGCTTCCTGGCCGGCCAAAGAGTATGCCGTTTCGCCCCTAGCCGGTAGGTGCTTCCTAGCCAGCCGAGGGGACTTGGGCTTTGTAGAATGATTCTTGCTATTCCTTCTTGGTTGAAGGCAAAGGAGTAGGATCGATGAGCCTACCCCGGGGTTATCCCCCCGACGGTCCTAGCTTGGAACTTGGCGGAGTCACCATCCAGAGGCGGCATGGAACTGGCTTCCCTGCTTCCGCCTTGCCCAGCCATCCCAAAGGTTGGGGGAAAACCTGGTTTTACTGCAAAAAGACTGCTCCGGATCATGAAAATCCCCTGCCAGGTTACAGAGAAAATCGCCTTCCAATGGACTTTCAACTCCCCGAGCCTCTGACTCCAGAAGAATAAGCCACCCACAAATCTATTTGGCCCCTGCTGAGGGCTTTGAATGCCAATAGTTTGACTGGCGCCGACTTGATCCGATGCTGGATTGAATTGCGGATCATGCCACTGAGCCACCGTGAGGGTCTGATGTGTCAGTACGATGGCAACTTGAACAATGCTCAGCGTTTCACGAATGTCATGCTTGACAGTGAAGAAATGAACATTCTCGTGAAGAAGCTATGTGGTGAAACCAAAGAGGCTTGTTCCAAAATTGGTCTGAAACCATTCGGTCTTGCCAATCCTGCTCCTGAGGTAGATAAATTTACCTCCCATATGTTTAATTTGGTGCCTTCTTATGCTCTTTGGTAGAACTAACTTCCCCTTTTGCAGAAAAATGCACCCTTCTGGAAACGTAGGATTGTAAAGCCGCCTGTAAAAAGAGTGAAGACCCTTGCCAAGAAGAAGAAAAGCAAACCCTGGCTGTCGAGTCAACCGTTGTGGGCGGGTCACCACACCCTGAAGACGTGTCTGAGGTAAATACCTGGACCGTCCCCTTAATGCATCATAGATTTGTTCTAACCATTTATTTAATTTCTAGGGAGATGACGGGGAAAGTGATGCTGAAGAGGCTAAGGTAATTTCCATATCTTCTCACTCAAGTATTTCCTTGGAAAAACCTCAGAGGTGGGTTTGTAGGAAAGTCCCTATGAATCACCCAGATGCTCACTTGGATCCCAACTTCCTTTTGAATAAGGCTTCAAATACTCCAAAACGCCAGACTCGTAGCTCTTCGGGTGATCCTATGGCGAGTTTACCTAAAAAAAACACCCGGCCGCAATCGTCCGTGACAGCCCGAGACCGACGTTCCAAAAGATTCCCCTTCAATTCCGTTTTTGTCGTGTGTCTATTTATATTTTTCGCATCATCATCGCATCATGTGCATCATCAGCATTGCATCGGCATCCCGTTGCCGCTAGTTTTTCAAAACTTGCATACGTTGTTAGTTGCCGGTTCGCGTCGTTGTCCGTTCTGAGCCCGACCGCACACGCACGCGCCCGCGGCATCGTCAAACCTGTTTTTAGAAGTGTGTGTAAAATATTATCTGATTGAGTTGAAACTTGGCGTGCGGTCTTAATTAGTTATAGGTAGGCTGCTTGTCAAATTCGTCGCAATCGGAGTCCGTTTGGTACCCGAACGGTTGACCGTAGCGACACCGTATTCGGTCTATCGTCGGACGTTTTTCGGTGTGTTAAAAACTCATTGCCACGCGGCACCATTTTCCTCTCATTCCCACCTAGACACTCTACACAGCCCCAATGCAATTCTTCCCCTTCCCGTAATATTTCCTGGTATGGCAACATTGTATTGGTAATGAGTTCGTGGTTGAGCCCATTTGTGTCTTCTTTTGTGTGGATCATGGCATCTTGCATCATCTTCTGCCTGGTGTGTGGTTTGAATTGTGAGTGCTTCAAGTGCTTTAAAATATCTAGTGCATAGGAAAACTCTTCTCTCCTCTCCTAATTCGTTTGAGGCAATCCTAGTTTCTGGTTTTGCCTAAACAAAAAAGTTCCTCCTCTTTTAAAATATTCTTATTATTTATGGGGCAAACCTCGGGTTTTTACTTTGTTTTCTCCTTTTGTTTTATTTCAAAACAGAGTCTCATTTTATACAAAAGAGTTTTATTTTATTCTTCAAAAAAATGCCCAATCTATTTTTATAAATCGAGCATGTTTTAAGGAGCCCAAAAGTTTTTTATTTTTATTTTTTTGTTTATTTCCTTTTCTTTTTCCTCTCACGTTATTTCTAAATCAGCTTTAGTTTTATTTATCGTGAAGCCTTTCCTTTTTTATAAGAGAGAGAGAGAGAGTCAGACCAACCCAGCCGGCCCAAGGCCCAACCGAGCTCCCTCCTAACGCTAGCGCCACGGAGAGCGTTCGCTCGATCCCATCTCCCTCTCCTCCCGACAATGCCGCCTTCCTCCCCAACTCCCACGCACATGCAGCCACTCCCTAGCCCGATTCCCTCCTCTCGATCCCTCCTCCTGATCCCCACCTCGGGACCCCAAGTCCCGAGTCCCCGTCTCCCCTCTCCCTCTCCACCTCGCTCGCGACCCAGGGAGGAGCTTCCTTGCCCGAGCCGACTGTCGTTCCCGCCAGCGTCCTCGACCCGGTTGCTGCCCCTCCCCATGCGTCTCCTTCCTGTCATCCCTGAGGCCTCCTCTGCCCCCTTCGCGTCGTGGCACGCAACCACTAGTTGTAGTTTCCGCAAGCCCGCGCCGTGAGCCTCCCATGTAGCCCCGTGACCATCGAAGACCCCATCACTCCCGCGGAGCGTCCTGCTGCTTTCTGCCGCCAGTTCGCCCCGCTCGCCTGAGCCGCCGAGCACCGACATCCCTCGCGTTCAGCGCTGTTGTTCCTCGCCAGCCAAACCCACGACCACCTCCTGCTGTTTTTCGCACCAGGCCATGTTGTGCCACCCACGCTGGTGCCTTCGGTCATTCTGTTGTTGTGTCTCAGGTGGCTGGCTGCATAGTGTCTCGCTGCTGTTGCCTGCTGTTGCGTCTGCTGTGTGCACTTGTTGCCGTCGACAGTTGCCATGCCTCCTTGCTGCCTTGAGATGCTGCTGGTTGGGGTTGGCCATTTGGATGCGTAGGTCGTCGTATTTTGTGCCAATTAGTTTTGGATCACGCAAGTGCAAGATGACCATGTGCCTCTGCTACCGTCAACCCCCGTAGATCGTGGATTTGCCAAGTTCCTCTCCAATCCGTGTATGACTACCGACGCCGAAGACCCGTGTACCACTACTCTCACGACGTCCATGATGACCCATGTTCACCTACACCGCAACGACCCGATCCGCCCGAACGCACGCTTCAAAGGTATAACCGTTGGAACGATGCCGTGGACCGAATGCTTGTGATGAATGAATGAACCATATGCTTGCACCATATATGTGGATCATTGCACGTTGTCCCTCTTTTTCCATGCCCTGACACACGGGAACCCGGTAACCGGGATCACCCCATCGTTCTTTGGCATGACACGCACACTGCTACGTCGACAGAAACCTTCTGTCGTCTCTTGAGCTTGCGTTGGTTTTCCCTTGAAGAGGAAAGGGTGATGCAGCACATGAGTAGTAAGTATTTCCCTCAGTTTGAGAACCAAGGTATCAATCCAGTAGGAGAATCTCGTCAAGTCCATAGTACCTGCACAAACACAAAAGAGCTTGCACCCAACGCTATAAAGGGGTTGTCAATCCCTTCAAGATTGATTGCAAAATGGGATCTGAAGGCGGAAAGTGCAACGAAGAAAAGGTGTAAGGCTGAAAATATGGTGTGGAGTAGACCCCGGGGCCATAGTGTTCACTAGAGGCTTCTCTCAAAATAGCAAATATTACGGTGGGTGAACAAATTACTGTCGAGCAATTGATAGAACCGCGCAAAGTCATGACGTATCTAAGGCAATGATCATACATATAGGCATCACGTCCGAGACAAGTAGACCGATACTTTCTGCATCTACTACTATTATTCCACACATCGACCGCTATCCAGCATGCATCTAGTGTATTGAGTTCATGACAAACAGAGTAACGCCTTAAGCAAGATGACATGATGTAGAGGGATAATCTCAAACCAATGATGAAAACCCCATCTTTTTACCCTTGATGGCAACAACATGATGCGTGCCTCGCTACCCCTTCTGTCACTGGGTGAGGTCACCGCACGGTATGAACCCAAAACCATGCACTTCTCCCATTGCGAGAATCATAGATCAAGTTGGCCAAACAAAACCCACAACTCGAAGAGAATTACAAGGATATGAAATCATGCATAAGAGAGATCAGAAGAAACTCAAATAAGATTCATAGATAATCTGATCATAAATCCACAATTCATCAGATCTCGACAAACACACCGCAAAGGAAGATTACATCGGATAGATCTCCATGAAGATCATGGAGAACTTTGTATTGAAGATCCAAGAGAGAGAAGAAGCCATCTAGCTACTAGCTATGGACCCGTAGGTCTATTGTGAACTTCTCACGCATCATCGGAGAGGTCATGGTGTTGATGAAGAAGCCCTTCGTATCCGAATCCCCCCTCTGGCAAGGCACCAGAACGTGCCCCAGATGGGATCTTGCGGAGACAGAAGCTTGCGGCGGCGGGAAAGTACTTTCGATGATCTCCTGATTTTTTCTGGGATTTTAGGGAATTTATAGGCGAAAGACCTAGGGCAGAGGTGGCCCAGGGAGCCCACAAGCATGGGAGGCGCGGGCCCCCCTGGCCGCGGCTAGGGGGCTGGTGGGGTCCCTGGTGGCCCCTGCCCCGATTCTGAGGCTTCCCGATCTTCTTTTGTTTCAGAAAAAAAATCTTTTTGGCAGTTTCGTTCCGTTTGGACTCCGTTTAAAATACTCCTCTCAAAGGGGTCAAAAACATGGAAAAAACAGGAACTGTCACTTGGCACTGAGTTAATAAGTTAGTCTAAAAAAGATATAAAAGGCATACAAAACATCCAAAGCTTGACAAGATAGTAGCATGAAACCATAAAAAATTATAGATACGTTGGAGACGTATCAAGCATCCCCAAGCTTAACTCCTACTCGTCCTCGAGTAGGGAAGTGATAAAGACTGAATTTTTGATGTGGAATGCTACCTAGCATAGTTGTCCTTTGCAACTTCTTTCGTGTGACAAGAATGTTCAGATCCGTAAGATTCAAGACAATAGTTTGGTATTGACATGAAAACAATAATACTTCAAGGAAACTAGCAAGTTAATCATGAACTTTCAAAATAACAAGGCGCAGGAAAGTTATCCCTACAAAATCATATAGTCTGGCTATGCTCCATCATCCTCACACAACTAATGTAAATCATGCACAACCCCGGTATTGGCCAAGTAATTGTTTTCGTACTCTTACTTTCTCAAACTTTTTATAACTATCACGCAATACATGAGCGTGAGCCATGGATATAGCACTATAGGTGGAATAGAGTGTGGTGGTGGTTGTGAGACAAAAAGGAGGAGATGGTCACATTGACTCGGCGTATCAAAGGGCTATGGAGATGCCCATTAATAGATATCAATGTGAATGAGTAGGGATTTCCATACAAAGGATGCTCTAGAGCTATAAGTATGTCAAAGCTCAAAAGGAGAACTAGTGGGTGTGCATCCAACTTGTTGCTCACGAAGACCTAGGGAAATTTGAGGAAGCCCATCATTGGAATATACAAGCCAAGTTATATAATGAAGATTCCCACTAGCATATGGTAGTGACGAAACGAGAGGCTCTCAAACATCAAGAACATGGTGCTATTACGAAGCACAAGTGTGGAAAAAGATAGTAGCATTGTCCCTTCTCTCTTTTTCTCTCTCTTTTTCTCTCTCTTTTTTTATTTGGGCTCTTGGGCCTCTTTTTTTTATTTGGGCTCTTTGGGCTCTTTGTTTTCCTCACATGGGACAATGCTCTAATAATGATGATCATCACACTTTTATTTACTCACAGCTCAAAGCTTAGAAAGATGATGACTCTATAGGAAATGCCTCCAGCAGTGTATCGGGATGTGCAACGATCTAGCTTGGCGTATGATGTTGAAACATCTCGCTAGCTATCTTACGATGATGCAATGGCAATATGAGAGTGACGGCACAAGTCATGAGACGGAACGGTGGGAGTTGCATGGCAATATATCTTGGAATGGCTATGAAAACCCCATCTTTTTACCCTTGATGGCAACAACATGATGCGTGCCTCACTACCCCTTCTGTCACTGGGTGAGGTCATGCACGGTATGAACCCAAAACCAAGCACTTCTCCCATTGCAAGAATCATAGATCTAGTTGGCCAAACAAAACCCACAACTCGAAGAGAATTAGAAGGATATGAAATCATGCATAAGAGAGATCAGAAGAAATTCAAATAAGATTCATAGATAATCTGATCATAAATCCACAATTCATCGTATCTCGACAAACACACCATAAAAGAAGATTACATTGGATAGATCTCCATGAAGATCATGGAGAACTTTGTATTGAAGATCCAAGAGAGAGAAGAAGCCATCTAGCTACTAGCTATAGACCTATAGGTCTATGGTGAACTACTCACGCATCATCGGTTGATGAAGAATCCCTCCGTATCCGAATCCCCCCGCCGGCAGGGCACCAGAACGTGCCCCAGATGGGATCTTGCGGAGACAGAAGCTTGCGGCGGCGGAAAAGTACTTTCGATGATCTCTTGATTTTTTCTGGGATTTTAGGGAATTTATAGGCGAAAGACCTAGGGCAGAGGTGGCCCAGGGAGCCCACAAGCCTCGGAGGCGCGGGCCCCCCTGGTCGCCGCTAGGGGGCTTGTGGGGTCCCTGGTGGCCCTGCCCTGATTCTCAGGCTTCCCGATCTTCTTCTGTTTCAGAAAAATCTTTTTGGCAGTTTCCTTTCGTTTGGACTCCGTTTAAAATCCTCCTCTGAAAGGGGTCAAAAACATGGAAGAAACATGAACTGGCACTTGGCACTGAGTTAATAAGTTAGTCTCAAAAAATATATAAAAGGCATACAAAACATCCAAAGTTTGACAAGATAATAGCATGAAACCATCAAAAATTATAGATACGTTGGAGACGTATCACACACGTGCGCAATTCGTTAGCATCGGTATCTCATCGAGTCATCGGAACCGGCACGTTGCCATGGCATCGTTTCCGTTTTTCCGCTATGATTTCCCGTTCGTTCGCCATGGCAACACATTCTTCTTTTTCTTCTTGCCAGTGTTGTTGTAAACTTGCATGCATGACGCATGCATGGCATAATATCTTGTGTTGCATGTTTCTTGTAACCGTAGCGACATTCAAAGTCCCATGTGTTAAGCGACTAGGAGGACGTGTAGAATCACATGCTTCATCTCTTGCCATGTTTAATAACATTTGATATTGCCGAGTACCTAATCGGGATAGAACTAAATAATTCGTATGTGGAGTTTCATCAATATGCAACTCGTTGCATATTGAACTTCACTTATTGTGCAGTGTTTGATGTTGTGAATTGCCATGCCATGTCTTGCATATTCTCCGTTCATGCATCATATGTGTTGTGCATCGTGTGGTGAATATCGTGTGTTGATTCTTGTTTCCGGTTTCCTTCGTCTCGATAGAGTTCCGCAAGCGTGTCGGAAAGTGAGGACCCGTTCGACTACATCGGTTCGTCTGCTTCACGGAGTCATTCTTCTTCCAAGCGGGATCTCAGGCAAGATGACCATTTCCCCAGATACCATTACTATCATTGCCATGCTAGTATTACCGTTTCTACCGATTATGTCTCATTGCCTACCACATGTTAAATATCAGCCTTCCAAACATTGCCATGAAAACCTTCAACCTGTTCTCAACCTAGCAAACCACTGATTGGCTATGTTACCACTTGCTTAACCATGTGTTAGCGTTGCTAGATGCAGGTGCAGTTGCTTTCATGTGATAAAATGGGTTCCTTGTTATATCACCATATTAATGCTATTTAATTTAATGCACCTATATACTTGGTAAAAGTTGGAAGGCTCGGCCTTTCTAGCCTGGTGTTTTTGTTCCACCTTTGCCCCCTTAGTTTCGGCTACCGGTGTTATGTTCCATATTTGAGCGCTCCTAACACAATCGGGGTTGTTATGGGGATCCCCTTGATAATTCGTTTTAGATTGAAGCTAGTCTGGCAATGCCCAACTTTGGTTTTACATCTGCCTAATAACTAAAGAACCGCATAGGGAGTCATTAACCCGAGGACATTTAATCAACCCCCGGGCCAGTGCTCCGCATGAGTGTTGTTCCACCCACCTAGAAGTCGGCGGTGCCACCTCAGGGCAACTCAAGCGTTTGGCTACCGTCCACTATGCATAGACGGTGTGTCCTGAGAACGAGATACACGGCTCCTATCAGGTTCATCGACACACCGGGCGGCCTTGCTGGATTAGTTTTACCTTTGACGAGATATCTTGTGCATCGGGATTCCGGTGATGCTTTGGGTAATCTTAGAGTTGAGGTTTTCCACTAAGGAGTCCGACGAGATCGCGAGTTTTGTGATGGAGGATTTCTATGCGGCTTTCGGTAATTTGTGATGGACTAGTTGGAGCACCCCTGCAGGGTTAAATATTTCGGAAAGTCGTGCCCGCGGTTATGTGGCAACGTGTAAACTTTGTTTAACACTAATTAAAATATGCCAACTGAGTACGTAACCGTGACTGTCACTTTCGTGAGTTCCTTCTCCGATCGAGGACATGGTGGGGTTATGTCTGACATAAGTAGGTGTTCAGGATCATTCATTTGATCATTAGTAGTTCACCTCCGTTATGCGTAGATCTTGCCCCTCTTTATTCTTGTACTCGTAAGTTAGCCACCTCATAGTATGCTTAGTCGCTTGCTGCAGCCTCACCACTTACCCATACCTCACCCATTAAGCTTTGCTAGTCTTGATACCTTTGGAAATGAGATTGCTGAGTCCCTTGTGGCTCACAGATTGCTACAACACCAGTTGCAGGTACAAGTAAAGGTTACTTGACGCAAGCGCGTTGATTGTTCATTTGGAGTTGCTTCTTCTTCTTCATCGATCTAGGATGGGTTCCAGGCCGGCAGCCTGGGATAGCAAGGATTGACGTCGTTCTTCTTTTCTCGTTTGTTTTCGTCCGTAGTCGGACCCTGCTCTTCTTCATGATGATTATGTATTGTACTGATGTGACTCTGATGTAGCTTGTGGCGAGTGTAAGCCAATTCTATATATCTCTTCTTTTCAGTACATGTACTTGTAACGACATCCATTCTTGCGAAACGACGAGATGTGCTTCTATCCGTGACGAGGCCCTCGTGCCAAATTGAGGATAGGATCGCATCTTGGGCGTTACAGGTTGGTATCAGAGAAGTACCGATCTAGGAGCCCCCTTGATTGATCGAACTTGGCCGAGTCGAGTCTAGTGAAAAACTACTTTGAGTCTAGTTATATATCGGAGAGTAGGATTCTTTTTTCTCCTCTTCTATTGTCTGGTGAGGAATCTTGACGTAATAATTTATTCTACTCCTCTTCTCACTCAATTTTTTTAGGATCACGCGGATATTTTTGGAATCTATATGATGCCGATGTGACGGAGTTCTGTCTTGGTGCCTCCTGTCTGACTTGATTTCTTCCAGGGAGTTGAGCTCTAGGGGATTCTTGAGCACATCGCTATCATTCAAATTTCTTAGTATCTCAGAACAAAGGATGTTCGTAATTGCTTCAATACTAGTAGTGGCGAGATAACCCTGATGTCCCCAGTACTGGTGCAGATTGTTCGGGAATACTGCCATACTTTGTATCGTTGTGATCACGAGTGTCTGAGGTAGATGAAGTTCCGAGATTCTGGTTATGTGTTGACGGATGTGATACACTCGACGGGTTAGTATAGGAGTTGAGTGATATATTACTCCTTGTATCCCTGGACGAGATTGCATGACCAGAAATTTCGGGAGTTGTTAGGTGGGAATTCAAGTAGTTACTTATAGGACAATCTTCCAACAAATGCATGATGTTAGGTTGGGGTTCGACATCTAGTGGATTCGTTTGTTCACGGTCGACTTACAACAATTCTCGTTTTGTCTTAAAGAGTCCTTGTAGCTTGCTACGACTCGGGGACGCTTCGTATGTCGTGTGCACTGCCTTGCACAGGATGGCTACTGTAAGGATCGAGCCCGTGCGATCCTGTCCACGAAAATATCAAACGAAATCTCTCTCATGAGTTTGTTCTGGCTTGTTTCGTAAGCCACACCCTTTGTTTTGTTGGAATATGGTAATTCGAGTTGCTTCAATGTCAAGTGGCAAATTCATAACTTTTCCAAGAAGTGTTCTCATATTTTTATGTGAATGCAAATTCTTTTGCTCAATCAATTGACATATCAATTCCTTTTCAACCGGAGCCGTTTTGTCAATTCTCTTCCAACCGGTGTGCTTCTGTTTAGTGAATTCAATCCTCTCTAATTTTGCAAGATCATTCTCTCATTTCATCCAGAGTTCATCTCATCTGTCCAAAGTTGTCTTTGTTTTCTCGCCCTCCCACCCTTTTCTTCAGTGATTCTATTTTCATCCAAGTGTCTTCTTTTAAGTGATGCTTCCACTATCTTTTAATCTGTGTCCTATCCGGTGATTCGTTGTGAAGATTCTCAGGAACTTCATGTTCATCTTTATTAATTCTTGTGGTCTTTTCCGGTGAATTCAGTTCAAGCTATCCGTGGGCATCATATCCTTTTCATTCATTAAATTCTTTCCCATGTTGGAAATTCTTATCAGCCTATCTTGTTTATTAATTCCTCTCTCTTTCTATCCGGAGTGTTAAAGATATTTCAGAAGTTCTAGTTTTCAATCCTTCAGTTATTTCGAGGTTCTCAACCTCATCATGTTTTCTTTATACCGGTGCAATATCTATCCTTCTAAGCAACCTTTTCAACGGTGGTTTCTTTGAGTGGGCCCATAACCCACAAGTTCTTTCCCAGGATCTTATCTGGCTCTTGTTATCTTTTTCCGGTGCTCTCTAATTCTTTTTGAATGTGACGTAAGAATGATTTCCATCAGTCATTTTTACTTCTTCAAGATCTATTCGATTTAATTATCATATTTGGATCAACCTTTCTTTCTTCATTATTCCGGAGTGTCTCAGTTATTCTTGGTGGTGTTCTCCTCATCATTTCAGCTCTGAAGACAAAAGGAGTGTTTCTCTCAAATCTTGGTCCATTCTCTTGGAGATTCGTCATTTCAGCTTTGTGCCATCATATTAATTGTTGTCAATCATGAGTATCCCTTTCTTGCTATCCGGTGCATTTCTGAGTTGTTTCATTCTCGATCCTCCGAAGGCCATCATTTCAGAAGATTCCTCGTTCTCAGCTTTCAGCTTTCATCCTCAGTTCTTCCCAATTGTTGTCTCTTCGTTCGTCTCTCAATTATTCTGATGCCTTGTTCTAGTTTTCTCTCAGGTGGCTCATGATCTCTTCATTCTCATGTATCTCCAGTCATTAATGGTTGCCTCATTCATTTCAATTCTCATCGGTGTTCTTGCAACATTTCTTCTAGTTTGTGCTCATATCTCTCCTCAATCGTTTCTAGAAGAATAAGGGGTATGCTAAATCCGTTGCTTGTCATCAATCAAACTTGATGAAGGATAAGCATAACATAATTCTTATTCTTGCTTCATCAAATGGTTTCAATTCTTCTTTTGGAGTGGCTCATGATATCAATTCTTTCCGCAAGTGCATATCTTTCTTTTCCGAAGTTCCAAGTTCTATCAAGTATCTCTTTGAGCAGGCCTTTAATCCTATTCTTTCATCATTTCATTCCGGTGTTCCCCAAGAGGTTCGTAATGGTGGTGCATCAAGGTTTCAGTTCCTTATCTCAAGGTGTCCTTCTAGATTCTTGTGGTAGTACTTCTCATTTTTTCTTCTACGTTCCATCTTTCCAAGATATAGTTTATATTCTCTTGGTCCAGAGTTGTTGTGTTGTTACTCTTTTGGGTCAATCTTGTTGTTCTATCAAGATCATGGTGTTCCCTTGTTCTATTTAGTTGTTGGTTATGATTCTTGTCTATTTTTCCCATCTTATCGAATTTTTGTCCCCTTTTCCTACCGAAGTGCTGCCTAAATTTTCCGTGAATTCTTGCTTGTTTCTCATATCATTCTTCATCTCGTTGCAACCTTCAAGGTTCATTCGTTTCACTCATTTCTCAAAGAATAAATTAAGTTTTACCTCTTACTTTCTCATCCTCTTCCCCGCTCATTCTTGGATCTCGGGTCGAGATCCTCTTGTAGTATAGGAGAGCTGTGACAGCCCGAGACCGACGTTCCAGAAGATTCCCCTTCTATTCCATTTTCGTCGTGTGTCTATTTATATTTGTTGCATCATCATCGCATCATGTGCATCATCAGCATTGCATCGGCATCCCGTTGCCGCCAGTTTTCGAAACGTGCATTCGTTGTTAGTTGCCGGTTCTCGTCGTTGTCCGTTCTGAGCCTGACGGCACACGCACGGGCCCGCGGCATCGTCAAACCTGTTTTTAAAAGTGTGTGTAAAATATTCTCTGATTAAGTTGAAACTTGGCGTGCGGTCTTAATTAGTTATAGGTAGGCCCCGTGTCAAATTTCGTCGCAATCGGAGTCCGTGTGGTACCCGAATGGTCGATCGTAGCGGCACCGTATTCAGTCTATCGTCGGACGTTTTTCGATGTGTTAAAAAGTCGTTGCCGTGCCGCACCATTTTCCTCTCATTCCCACCTAGCCACTCTACACAGCCCCAATGCAATTCTTCCCCTTCCCGTAATCTTTCCTGGTATGGCAACATTGTATTGCTAATGAGTTCGTGGTTGAGCCCATTTGTGTCTTCTTTTGTGTGCATCATGGCATCTTGCATCATCTTCTGCCTGGTGTGTGGTTTGAATTGTGAGTGCTTCAAGTGCTTTAAAATCTCTAGTGGATAGGAAAACTCTTCTCTCCTCTCCTAATTTGTTTGAGGCAATCCTAGTTTCTGGTTTTGTCTAAACAAAAATGTTCCTCCTCTTTTAAAATATTGTTATTATTTATGGGGCAAACCTCGGGTTTTTACTTTGTTTTCTCCTTTTGTTTTATTTCAAAACGGAGTCTCATTTTATATAAAAGAGTTTATTTTATTCTTCAAAAAAAATGCTCAATCTATTTTTATAAATCGAGCATGTTTTAAGGAGCCCAAAAGTATTTTATTTTGTTTATTTCCTTTTCTTTTTTCCTTTCGTGTTATTTCTAAATCAGCTTTAGTTTTATTTCTCGCGAAGCCTTTCCTTTTTTTATAAGAGAGAGAGAGAGAGTGAGACCAACCCAGCCGGCCCAAGGCCGAACCGAGCTCCCTCCTAACCCTAGCGCCACGGAGAGCGTTCGCTCGACCCCATCTCCCTCTCCTCCCGACAGCGCCGCCTTCCTCCCCAACTCCCACGCGCATGCACCAATCCCTAGCCCGATTCCCTCCTCTCGATCCCTCCTCCCGATCCCCTCCTCGGGACCCCAAGTCCCGACTTCCCATCTCCCCTCTACCTCTCCACCTCGCTCGCGACCCAGAGAGGAGCTTCCCTTCCCGAGCCGATCGTTGTTCCCGCCAGCGACCTCGACCCAGTCGCTGCCCTGCCCCAAGCGTCTCATTCCTGTCGTCCGTGAGGCCTCCTCCTCCCCCTTCGCGTCGTGGCGTGATACTTCTCCAACGTATCTATAATTTTTGTTGGTTTCATGCTATTATCTTGTCAAACTTAGGATGTTTTGCATGCCTTTTATATATTTTTTGGGACTAACTTATGAACTCAGTGCCAAGTGCCAGTTCCTGTTTTTTCCATGTTTTGGACCCCTTTCAGAGGAGACTTTGAAACGGAGTCCAAACGGAAGAAAATCCCCGAAAATATTTTTTCTGGAACGGAAGAAGATCGGGGAGCTTGGGAGCCAAGGCAGGGGAGCCCCCACATGGCGGCCAGGGGGAGGCCGCGCCATCCAGGCTTGTGGCCCCCCTGAGCATCCCCTGACCTACGGGTTGCGCCTATAAATTCCCTAAAAATCCCAACAAAAATCAGGAGATCATCACAATCACTTTTCCGCCGCTGCAAGCTTCTGTCTCCGCAAGATCCCATCTGGGACATGTTCTGGTGCCTTGCCGGAGGGGAGATTCGGACACGGAGGGCTTCTTCATATACACCATGACCTCTCCGATGATGTGTGAGTAATTCACCATAGACCTACGGGTCCATAGCTAGTAACTAGATGGCTTCTTCTCTCTCTTGGATATTCAATACAAAATTCTCCATGATCTTCATGGAGATCTATCCGATGTAATCTTCTTTTATGGTGTGTTTGTCGAGATCCGATGAATTGTGGATTTATGATCAGACTATCTATGAATCTTATTTGAGTTTCTTCTGATCTCTCTTATCATTGATTTCATATCCTTGTAATTCTCTTCGAGTTGTGGGTTTTGTCTGGCAAACTAGATCTATGATTCTTGCAATGGGAGAAGTTCTTGGTTTTGGGTTCATACCGTGCCAGTGACCTCACCCAGTGACAGAAGGGGTAGCGAGGCACGCATCATGTTGTTGCCATCAAGGGTAAAAAGATGGGGTTTTCATCATTGGTTTGATATTATCCCTCTACATCATGTCATCTTGCTTAAGGCATTACTCTGTTCGTCATGAACTCAATACACTAGATGTATGCTGGATAGCGGTTGATGTGTGGAGTAATAGTAGTAGATGCAAAAAGTATCGGTCTACTTGTCTCAGACGTGATGCCTATATGTATGATCATTGCCTTAGATATCGTCATGACTTTTACGCGGTTCTATCAATTGCTCGACAGTAATTTGTTCACCCACCGTGATAATTGCTATTATGAGAGAAGCCTCTAGTGAACACTATGGCCCCAGGGTCTACTCCACACCATATTTTCAGCCTTATACTTTTTACTTCGTTGCACTTTCCGCCTTCAGATCTCACTTTGCAAACAATCTTGAAGGGATTGACAACCCCTTTGAAGCGTTGGGTGCAAGCTTGTTTGTGTTTGCGCATGTACTTTGGACTTGACGAGGCCCTCCTTCTGGATCGATACCTTGGTTCTCAAACTGAGGAAAATACTTACTGCTCCTGTGCTACATCACCCTTTCCTCTTCAAGGGAAAAACCAACGCAAACCAGTGAAGTAACAAGAAGAATTCCTAAGCGCCAGGGAAGGACTTTTGTTGCCGCAGCAGAAGAATTTCTGGCGCCGTTGCCAGGGAAGATCAAGTCGAGAATAGTCTCCCATCAACGTGCCAATTTCTGGCGCTTGTTCCGGGGAGGAGGATCAAGTCAAGAACTCATCCAAGTAAGTGTCACAAACTCATCTCTTGCATTTACTTTGTTTGCCAGTTGCCTCTCGTTTTCCTTTCCCCCACTTCACCAATTTGCCTTTTTCGTTTGGCCTTTTCTCTTGCTTGCTTTCTGTTCGCTTGTGTGCTATGTCCCTTCAATATTCTTGCATCTTCGCTTGCTGAAAATCTAGTGATATGGATCCTCACCCACTTGCTAATCTCTTTAAGAGATCCAATTATGTTGATCCAATTGCTAGTGAGTTGAGTGCACTTGACTTTCTCTATGGAGTTTTGCTTGAGATGCGTGAATCTGAAAATCATGATGAAGAAATTTATGAAGTGATTCACAGGGCTCCTTGAATGAAAAGCATGATTGCAATGGTTTCACTCTAAATCCTATTAGTGTCAATCATGCTAAAAATATGCAAAACCCTAAGCTTGGGGATGCTAGTTTTGCTATGTCCCCTACTTGTTGCAATGATCATGATTGGGGTGATGATTTTTCTTATGATCTTGAAAATTTGTTTAAGCCTCATGATGAGTATGATATTTGCAACAATATTGAAAGTGGGATTGGAGAAGTCATGACTTTATTTGATGATAATCCCACTATTTTTGAAGAGCGTCAACTTTGCATGCATGTGGATCATGAAAAGGATATCCTATGTGATAGTTACATTGCTAAATTCGAATATGACCCCACATGTAATTGCTATGAGAGAGGAAAATATTGTGGTAGAAACTTTCATGTTACCAAATTACCTCTCGTTATGTTGAGATTGCTATTGCCTCTTTCTTCTTCCTTGCATATGGTAACTATTGGTTGTCTTGACAATCTGTTTTCCTATAAAATGCCTATGCATAGGAAGTATGTTAGACTTAGATGTGATTTTCACATGCTTTATGATGCTCTCTTGTACTTCAATTCTTGTCTTTTGTGTGAGCATCATTGAATTATCAATGCCTAGCTAAGGGCGTTAAAAAATAGCTCTTGTTGGGAGGCAACCCAATAAATTTATCTTTTTCTTTCTGTTTGTTGCGTCCACACTTTCATAATTCTGTTGCGATTATGTTTTTGTGTTTGAGCCAAGCAAAACCTTTATGACTAGTCTTGGTAATGGTTGTTTGATCCTGCTGGAAAAAGACAGAAACTTTTCGCTCACGAGATGATTATTTTTATTCACAAAGAGATTTTGAGTTGATTCTTTTTGATTATGATTGATATGGTTTTTTTCCCAGGCCATCGTAACGTTTCAGATTTGTTGAGGTACCAGAAGTATACGGAGTATACAGATTGCTACAGACTGGTCTGTTTTTGATAGTTTCTGTTTTTGTTGAGTTGGTTGCTTGTTTTGATGAAACTATGGTTAGTATCAGGGGGTACTAGCCATAGAAAAGTGAGAATACAGTAACCCAACACCAATATAGATGGAATTCAAGTTTTCTACAGTACCAAAAGAAGTGGTAGTTTGTTTTCTTGTGCTAATGTTATCACGAGTTTGTGTTTAAGTTTTGTGTTGTGAAGTTTTCAAGTTTTGGGTGATGTTCTCATGGACGATGAGATAAGGAGTGGAAAGAGCTCAAGCTTGGGGATGCCCAAGGCATCCCAAGCCAAATTCAACGACACCAAAAAGCCTAAGCTTGGGGATGCCCCGGGAAGACATCCCCTCTTTCGTCTTCAATCCATCGGTAACATTACTTGGAGCTATATTTTTATTGACCACATGATATGTGTTTTGATTGGAGCGTCTTGTATCATAGGAGTCTTTTCCTTTTGTTATGTCACAATCATCCTTGCTGCACACCTTTTTGAGAGAGAGAGACATGCACTCATCGTGATTTTTGCCAGAATGCTCATAGTGCTTCATTTATATCTTTTGAGCTAGATACTTTTGCCCTATGTGCTTCACTTATATCTTTTAAAGCACGGCGGTGTGAGATTTGGTAGTTGGCTTATGCTATGAAAGTAGTCCCAAATGTGATAGGTACCCAAAGAGGATGCAAAAAACCTCCATCTTCATGTGCATTGAGTAGAAAGAGAAGTTTCGATTCCTCTCAATTAGTTTTGAGACGTGGATTAAGTAATATTGAGAGTTATGTTAGTAGGGTGTTGTGAATCTAGAAATACTTGTGTTGAAGTTAGTGATTCCCATAGCATGCACGTATGGTGAACCGCTATGTTAGGAAGTCGGAGCATAATTGATCTATTGATTCTCATCCGTTGTGTTGAGGTCGGGATCGCGGGATGGTTTACACCTACCAACCCATCCTCTCGGAGTATGCGTTTAGCACTTTGTTTCGATTACTAATAAAAACTTACGCAACAAGTATGTGAGTTCTTCATGACTAATGTGAGCCCATGGTATAGATGCACTTTCACCTTCCACCATTGCTAGCCTCTCTAGTACCGCGCAATTCTCGTCGGTACACAAACCCACCAATTTCCTTCCTCAAAACAGCCACCATATCTACCTACTATGGCATTTTCATAGCCATTCCGAGATATATTGCCATGCAACTTCCACCGTTCCATCTCATGACTTGTGTCGTCACTCTCATATTGTCATTGCATGATCGTAAGATAGCTAGCGAGATGTTTCAACGTGATACGCCATGCTAGATCGTTGCACATCCCGGTACACTGCTGGAGGCATTTCCTATGGAGTCATCATTGTGATCTTTGAGCTGTGAGTAAATAAAAGTGTGATGATCATCATTATTAGAGCATTGTCCCATGTGAGGAAATAAAAAAAAGGCCAAAGAGCCCAAAAAAGAGGAAAGAAAAAAAGAGAGGGCTAAGAGCCCAAATGAAAAAAGGAGAGAAAAAGAGAGAAGGGACAATGCTACTATCTTTTTCCACACTTGTGCTTCATGATAGCACCATGTTCTTCATGATTGAGACCTTCTTGCTTTGTCACTACCATATGCTAGTGGGAATCTTCATTATATAACTTGGCTTGTATATTCCAATGATGGGCTTCCTCAAAATTGCCCTAGGTCTTCGTGAGCAAGCAAGTTGGATGCACACCCACTAGTTTTCCTTTTGAGCTTTCTCATACTTATAGCTCTAGTGCATCTCTTCTATGGCAATCCCTACTCATTCACATTGATATCTATTAATGGGCATCTCCATAGCTTATTGATACGCCGAGTTAGTGTGACCATCTCCTCCTTTTTGTCTCACAACCACCACCACACTCTATTCCACCTATAGTGCTATATCCATGGCTCGCGCTCATGTATTGCGTGATAGTTATAAAAAGTTTGAGAAAGTAAGAGTGCGAAAACAACTATGCTAGGTAGCATTCCACATCAAAAATTCATTCTTTATCACTTCCCTACTCGAGGACGAGCAGGAGTTAAGCTTGGGGATGCTTGATACGTCTCCAACGTATCTATAATTTTTCTTGGTTTCATGCTATTATCTTGTCAAACTTTGGATGTTTTGCATGCCTTTTATATATTTTTGGGGACTAACTTATTGACTCAGTGCCAGTTTCTGTTTTTTCCATGTTTTTGACCCCTTTCAGAGGAGATTTTGAAACGGAGTCCAAACAGAAGTAAATCCCCAAAAAGATTTTTTCTGGAACGGAAGAAGATCGGGGAGCTTGGGAGCCAAGGCAGGGGAGCCCCAGGGGCCCCACAAGCCCCCACCCCGCGGCCAGGGGGGAGGCCGCGCCATCCAGGCTTGTGGGCCCCCTGAGCGTCCCCTGACCTAGGGGTTGCGCCTATAAATTCCCTAAAGATCCAAAAAAAAAAATCAGGAGATCATCGCAATCACTTTTCCGCCACCGCAAGCTTCTGTCTCCGCAATATCCCACCTGGGACACATTCTGGTGCCCTTCCGGAGGGGAGATTTGGACACGGAGGTCTTCTTCATCAACACCATGACCTCTTCGATGATGCGTGAGTAGTTCACCATAGACCTACGGGTCCATAGCCAGTAACTAGATGGCTTCTTCTCTCTCTTGGATCTTCAATACAAATTTCTCCATGATCTTCATGGATTTCTATCCGATGTAATCTTCTTTTGCTGTGTGTTTGTCGAGATCCGATGAATTGTGGATTTATGATCAGATTATCTATGAATCTTATTTGAGATTCTTCTGATCTCTCTTATGCATGATTTCATATCCTTGTATTTCTCTTCGAGTTGTGGGTTGTGTCTGGCCAACTAGATCTATGATTCTTGCAATGGGAGAAGTGCTTGGTTTTGGGTTCATACCGTGTGGTGACCTCACCCAGTGACAGAAGGGTTAGTGAGGCACGCATCGTGTTGTTGCCATCAAGGGTAAAAATATGGGGTTTTCATCATTGGTTTGAGATTATCCCTCTACATCATGTCATCTTGCTTAAGGCGTTACTCTGTTCATCATGAACTCAATACACTAGATGCATGTTGGATAGCGGTCGATGTGTGGAGTAATAGTAGTAGATGCAGAAAGTATCGGTCTACTTGTCTGAGACGTGATGCCTATATGTATGATCATTGCCTTAGATATCGTCATGACTTTGCTCGGTTCTATCAATTGCTCGATAGTAATTTGTTCACCCACCGTGATATTTGCTATAATGAGAGAAGCCTCTAGTGAACAATATGGCCCCTAGGGTCTACTCCACACCATATTTTCAGCCTTACACTTTTTACTTCGTTGCACTTTTCGCCGTCTGATCTCACTTTGCAAACAATCTTGAAGGGATTGACAACCCCTTTGAAGCGTTCGGTGCAAGCTTGTTTGTGTTTGCGCAGGTACTTTGGACTTGACGAGGCCCTCCTTCTGGATCGATACCTTGGTTCTCAAACTGTGGGAAATACTTACTGCTCCTGTGCTGCATCACCCTTTCCTCTTCAAGAGAAAAACCGACAAAAACTAGAGAAGTAACAAGAAGAATTCCTAAGCGCCTGGGAAGGACTTTTGTTGCCGCAGCATGGCGCGCAGCCACTAGTTGCAGCTTCGGCGAGCTCGCGCCGTGAGCTTCCCATGTAGCCCCGTGACCATCGGAGACCCCATCACTCACGCGGAGCGTCCTGCTGCTTTCTGCCGCCAGTTCGCCCCGCTCGTCTAAGCCGCCGAGCGCCGACATCCCTCGTCTTCAGCGCTGTTGTTCCTTGCCAGCCAAACCCACGACCACCTCCTGCTGCTTTTCGCGCCACCCCATGTTGTGCCGCTCATGCTTCTGCCTTTGGCCATTCTGTTGTTGTGTCTCAGGTGGCTGGCTGCGTAGTGTCTCGCTGTTGTTGCCTATTGTTGCATCCGCTATGTGCAGTTGTTGCCCTCGACACTTGCCATGCCTGCTTGCTTCCTTGAGATGTTGCTGGTTGGGGTTGGCCATTTGGATGCGTAGGTTGTGGTATTTTGTGCCAATTAGTTTTGGATCACGCAAGTGCAAGATGACCATGTGCCTCTGCTACCATCGACCCCCGTAGATCGTGGATTCGCGAAGTTCCTCTCCAACCCGTGTACGACTACCGACGCCGAAGACCCGTGTACCACTACTTCCACGACGTCCATGACAACCCATGTTCACCTACACCGCAACGACCCGATCCGCCCGAACGCACGCTTCAAAGGTATAACCGTTGGAACGATGCCGTGGACCGAATGCTTGTGATGAATGAATGAACCGTATGCTTGCACTATATATGTGGCTCATTGCACGTTGTCCCTCTTTTTCCATGCCCCGACACATGGGAACCCGGTAACCAGGATCACCCCGTCGTTCTTTGGCATGACACGCACACGCGCGCAATTCGTTGGCACTGGTATCTCATCGAGTCATCGGAACCGGAACATTGCCGTGGCATCGTTTCCGTTTTTCCGCTATGGTTTCCGATTCGTTCGCCATGGCAACACATGCTTCTTTTTCTTCTTGCCAGTGTTGTTGTAAACTTGCATGCATGACGCTTGCATGTCATAATATATTGTGTTGCATGTTTCTTGTAACCGTAGCGACATTCAAAGTCCCGTGTGTTAAGCGACTAGGAGGACGTGTAGAATCACATGCTTCATCTCTTGCCATGTTTAATAACATTTGATATTGCCGAGTACCTAATCGGGATAGAACTAAATAATTCATATGTGGAGTTTCGTCAATATGCAACTCATTGCATATTGAACTTCACTTAATGTGTAGTGTTTGATGTCGTGAATTGCCATGCCATGTCTTGCATATTCTCCGTTCATGCATCATATGTGTTGTGCATCGGGTGGTGAATATCGTGTGTTGATTCTTGTTTCCGGTTTCCTTCGTCTTGATAGAGTTCCGCAACCGTGTCAGAAAGTGAGGACCCGTTCGACTACATCGGTTCGTCTGCTTCACGAAGTCATTCTTCTTCCAAGCGGGATCTCAGGCAAGATGACCATTTCCCTAGATACCCTTACTATCATTGCCATGCTAGTATTACCATTTCTACCGATTATGTCTCGTTGCCTACCACATGTTAAATATCAGCCTTCCAAACATTGCCATGAAAACCTTCAACCTGTTCTCAACCTAGCAAACCACTGATTGACTATGTTACCGCTTGCTTAACCATGTGTTAGCGTTGCTAGATGCAGGTGCAGTTGTTTCCATCTGATAACATGGGTTCCTTGTTATATCACCATATTAATGCTATTTAATTTAATGCACCTATATACTTGGTAAAAGGTGGAAGACTCGGCCTTTCTAGCCTGGTGTTTTGTTCCACCTTTGCCCCCTTAGTTTCGGCTACCGGTGTTATGTTCCATATTTGAGCGCTCCTAACACGATCGGGGTTGTTATGGGGACCCCCTTGATAATTCGTTTTAGATTAAAGCTGGTCCGGCAAGGCCCAACTTTGGTTTTACATTTGCCTAATAACTAATGAACCACATAGGGAGTAATTAACTCGAGGAAATTTAATCAACCCCCGGGCCAGTGCTCCGCATGAGTGTTGGTCCACCCACCTAGCAGTCGGCGGTGCCACCTCGGGGCAACTTGAGCATTTGGCTACCGTCCACTATGCATAGACGGTGTGTCCTAAGAACGAGATACGCGGCTCCTATCGGGTTCGTCGACACACCGGGTGTCCTTGCTGGATTAGTTTTACCTTTGACGAGATATCTTGTGCATCGGGAGTCCGATGATGCTTTGGGTAATCTCAGAGTTGAGGTTTTCCACTAAGGAGTCCGACGAGATCGCGAGTTTCGTGATCGAGGATTTCTATGCGGCTTGTGGTAATTTGTGATGGACTAGTTGGAGCACCCCCCGCAGGTTTAAATCTTTCGGAAAGCCGTGCCCGCGGTTATGTGGCAACGTGGAAACTTTGTTTTTAACACTGGTTCTAGACAATCTGAAGTTAACTTAATTAAAATATGCCAACTGAGTGTGTAACCATGACTGTCTCTTTCGTGAGTTCCTTCTCTGATTGAGGACACGACGGGGTTATGTCTGACGTAAGTAGGTGTTCAGGATCATTCATTTGATCATCAGCACTTCACGTCCGTTATGCGTAGATCTTCCCCCTCTTTATTCTTGTACTCGTAAGTTAGCCACCTCATAGTATGCTTAGTCGCTTGCTACAGCCTCACCACTTAACCATACCTCACCCATTAAGCTTTGCTAGTCTTGATACCTTTGGAAATGAGATTGCTGCGTCCCCTGTGGCTCACAGATTGCTACAACACCAGTTGCAGGTACAGATAAAGGTTACTTGACGCGAGCGCATTGATTGTTCATTTGGAGTTGCTTCTTCTTCTTCATCGATCTAGGATGGGTTCCAGGCCGACAGCTTGGGATAGCAAGGATGGACGTCATTCATCTTTTCTCGTTTGTTTTCGTCCATAGTCGGACCCTGCTCTTCTTCATGATGATTATGTATTGTACTGATGTGACTCTGATGTAGCTTGTGGCGAGTGTAAGCCAATTCTATATATCTCTTCTTTTCAGTACATGTACTTGTAACGATATCCATTCTTGCGAAACGTCGAGATGCGCTTCTATCCCTGAGGAGGCCCTCGTGCCAAATTGAGGATAGGATCGCATCTTGGGTGTTACATCATCGTATTGAGGTACCTTCTCATTTATTATCAAGTTTTATTGACAACCTTGCGTGTCTTGATCAAACTCTGTAACTATAACATGTGTCTCCTCCTTCATTTGGCGACTCAGCGTCCTCCAAATTACCACCCCTTGTTCGTCTCCCAGGGTATGACATCAATTGTTGTACGCACTCTTTGTCATGATATTCAATTTAAGTATGTCCTGATCTTTCATCTTTGTAGAGCTCAAGCTAAGAAACGGAAAACGGTCGGGTCAACTATGAATGTTGGCAAGCCTGTAATCACTGAAACGGATGCTCCTGCCGTTGATATTCCACATGAAGATATTTGGGCTTACGCTGATCCTCCAGAAGGCGCCCCACGAGTAACATCCCTGATGCCCAAGCTACTCCATCAAGAACTGGTGACATGGCGGTGGAGCCGAGTCACAAAGAGAAACTCAAGTCGCCAAGTCCCACGAAGTCAACAAAAGGCGCTCTACCCGAAGATGATGCTGTCGTTATTACTGGGACGGGTCATACGACTCCTGTCCGAAATGTGTTGGCAATGTTGGAAATATGCCCTAGAGGCAATGATAAATAGTTATTATTATATTTCCTGTTTAAAGATAATCGTTTATTATCCATGCTTTAATTGTATTGAATGAAAACATAGATGTATGTGTGGATACATAGACAAAACAATGTCCCTAGCTAGCCTCTAGTTGGCTAGCTAGTTGATCAATGATAGTCAAGGTTTTCTGGCTATATGCAAGTGTTGTCACTTGATAACTGGATCACATCATTAGGAGAATCATGTGATGGACTAGACCCAAACAATGAACGTAGCATATTGATCGTGTCGTTTTATTTTTATTGTTTTCTGCGTGTCAAGTATTTATTCCTATGACCATGAGGTCATATAACTCACTGGCACCGGAGGAATACCTTGTGTGCATCAAACGTCGCAACGTAACTGGGTGACTATAAAGGTGCTCTACAGGTATCTCCGAAGGTGTCCGTTGAGTTAGTATGGATCAAGACTGGGATTTGTCACTCCGTGTGACGGAGAGGTATCTCGGGGCCCACTCGGTAATACAACATCACACACAAGCCTTGCAAGCAATGTGACTAAGTGTAAGTCACAGGATCTTGTATTATGAAACAAGTAAAAAGACTTGCCGGTAACGAGATTGAAATAGGTATGCGGATATCGACGATCGAATCTCGGACAAGTAACATACCGAAGGACAAAGGGAATGACATACGGGATTATATGAATCCTTGACACTAAGGTTCAACCGATAAGATCTTCACAGAATATGTAGGATCCAATATGGGCATCCAGGTCCCGCTATTGGATATTGACCGAGGAGTGCCTCGGGTCATGTCTACATAGTTCTCGAACCCGCAGGGTCTGCACACTTATGGTTCGATGATGTTTTACTATAGTTGAGTTATATGTGTGGTTACCGAATTTTGGTCGGAGTCCCGTATGAGATCACGGATGTCACGAGGGTTTCCAGAATGGTCCGGAAACGAAGATTGATATATAGGATAGTTTCATTTGGTCACCAGAAAGTTTCGGGCAATTCCGACAGTGTACCGGGAGTGACGAATGGGTTCCAGGTGTTCACCGGGAGGGGCCCACCCAGCCGGGAGTGAGCCCAAGGCCCTAGGGTGGCGCCACAAGTCCTTAGTGGTCTGGTGGAGTCAGCCCAAGAGGGCTATGGCGCCACATAAGAAAATACCAAAAGAAAAGAAAAAAGAAAAGGAAAGAGGGAGGTGGGAAGGAAGAGGAGGACTCCTCCTTCCCAAACCGAATTGGAGGAGGAGTCCTCCTCCTCATGGCGGCTGGCGCACCTTGAGGGACTTGTACCTCAAGGCTAGCCCCTCCCCCTCCCTCCTATATACAGTGGTGGTTTAGGGCTTTTTGAGACACAACTTTGCCACGTGCAACTCTATCTTATACCACATAGTTTTACCTCTAGATCAGATTTTTGCGGAGCTCGGGCGGAGCCCTGCAGGAGTAGGTCATCACCACCACCGGAGTTCCGTCACACTGCCGGAGAACTCATCTACTTCTCCGTCTTGCTTGCTGGATCAAGAAGGCCGAGATCATCATCGAGCTGTACGTGTGTTGAACGTGGAGGTGTCGTCCGTTCGGCGCTAGATCGGAACGGATCGTGGGACAGATCGCGGGACGGTTCGTGGGACGGTTCGAGGAATGTGAAGACGTTCCACTACATCAACCGTGTTTCGTAACGCTTCCTGCTGTGCGATCTACAAGGGCACGTAGATCTAATCTCCACTCATAGATGGACATCACCATGATAGGTCTTCATGTGCGTAGGAAATTTTTTGTTTCCCATGCAACGTTCCCCAACAGGCAAAGCATAATGCCGGGGACGTCTCCACCAAGATGACAAAAGAAAAATCTGACTTGACCACCCAAATATCGAGAAGTTAAACTTTGAAGAACTTCACACAGGATATTTGAACCGCCTCGCATCGAGTCGGGATTTTGAAGCCGACTTAGTAAATATGATGAAGAGAAGATACGTGGTATTTACGGAACAAACTGCCTTATATTTCCTCCTGTAGCCCCTAAGGGTCGGGTCATCTTCTTGAAGATGAGTCAGGTCTTGTGTAGTTGTCTTTGAAAAGCTTCAACCTATAGCCTGGTACGTCTCAAACGTATCTATAATTTTTGATGGTTTCACGATGTTATCTTGCCTTCTTTGTATGTTTATGTACCATTTTATATCTTTTTGGGAGTAACTTATTAATTCAGTGCCAAGTGCCAGTTTCTGTTTTTTCCGTGTTTTTGACTCTTTTCAGATCTGATTTTGGAACGGAGTCCAAATGGAAGAAAAACCCCGAAATGATTTTTTCCCGAACGGAGGAAGTCCAGGGGGCTTTTGGGCCAAGCCAGGTGGGCTCCAGGGAGCCCACAAGCCCCCACTCCGCCACCAGGGCGGAGGCGGCGGTGGGCAGGCTTGTGGCCTCCCTAGCCGCCCCCTTACCTAGGACTTTGGCCTATAAATTCCCAAATATTCCACAAAATATGAGGGGAGCCTAGAAAATACTTTTCGGCCGTCGCAAGCTTCCGTTTCCGCGAGATCTCATCTGGAGACCCTTCCCGGCACCCTGCCGGAGGGGACTTTGGAGGTGGAGGGCTTCTTCATCATCATCATCATCGCTCGTCCAATGACTCGTGAGTAGTTCACTTCAGACCTACGGGTTCGTAGTTAGTAGCTAGATGGCTTCTTCTCTCTCTTGGATCTTCAATACAAAGTTCTCCATGATCTTCATGGAGATCTATCCGATGTAATCTTCTTTGGCGGTGTGTTTGTCGAGATCCGATGAATTGTGGATTTGTGATCAGATTATCTATGATTTATATTTGAGTCTTTGCTGATTTCTTATATGCATGATTTGATATCCTTGCAAGTCTCTCCGAGTCTTGGGTTTTGTTTGGCCAACGAGATCTATGATTCTTGCAATGGGAGAAGTGCTTGGTTTTGGGTTCTGCCATGTGGTGACCTTTCCGAGTGACACTAGGGGCAGCAAGGCACACATCAAGTAGTTGCCATCAAGGGTAAAAAGATGGGGTTTTTATCATTGGTTTGAGATTATCCCTCTACATCATGTCATCTTGCTTAAGGCGTTACTCTGTTCTTATGGACTTAATACACTAGATGCATGCTGGATAGCGGTCGACGTGTGGAGTAATAGTAGTAGATGCAGAAAGTATCGGTCTACTTGTTTCGGACGTGATGCCTATAGAAGTAATCATTGCATAGATATCGTCACGACTCTGCACAGTTCTATCAATTGCTCGACAGTAATTTGTTCACCCACCGTCTACTTGCTTTCATGAGAGAAGCCACTAGTAAACACTACAGCCCCAGGGTCTATTCACATCCATCGTTTACATCTCTGCTTTTACTTTGCTTTGTTACTTTGTTGCTTTCAGTTCTCACTTGGCATACAATCTATAAGGGATTGACAACCCCTTCATAGCGTTGGGTGCAAGCTTTTGTGTTTGTGCAGGATATTGAGATACTCTTCCGCCGGATTGATACCTTGGTTCTCAAACTGAGGGAAATACTTACCGTCGCTGTGCTACATCACCCTTTCCGCTTCGAGGGAACACCAACGCAAGGCTCCAAGGCCACGGGGGAAATCCTTTGCATACTTGCCTAGGAAGTCCCTTAAGGCGTAGCCGTAGCTGAAGGATTCCTGGTGCCGTCGACACAACTATTTCTGGCGCCATTGCAAGGGATACACAGCAAACATCATAGCCCCCAAGGGCCGGGTCATCTTCTTGAAGATGAGTCGGGTCTTGTGTAGTTGTCTTTGAAAAGCTTCAACCTGTAGCCCCACGAGCCGGGTCATCTTCTTGAAGATGAGCCGAGTCTTGTTTGATAAACTAAAAAGCTTCAAACTATAGCCCCCAAAGGGCCGGGTCATCTTTTTGAAGATGAGCCAGGTCTTGCTTAATAAACTGAAAAGCTTCAAGACCCCAAGGGCCAGGTCATCTTTTTGAAGATGAGCCAGGTCTGGCTTAATAAATCGAAAAGCTTCAACCTGTAGCCCCCAAGGGCTGGGTCATCTTTTTGAAGATGAACCGGGTCTTGCTTAATAAACTGAAAAGCTTCAACCAGTAGCCCCCAAGAGCCAGGTCATCTTCTTAAAGATGAGCCGGGTCTTTTATAGTTGTCTTTGAAAGGCTTCAACCTATAGTGCCCAAGGGTCGGGTCATCTTCTTGAAGATGATCCATGTCTTGTTGATAAACTAAAAAGATTGAACCTATAGCCCCCAAGGGTCGGGTCATCTTTTTGAAGATGAGCCGGGTCTTGCTTAATAAACTGAAAAGCTTCAACCTGTAGCCCCCAAGGGTCGGGTCATATTTTTGAAGATGAGCCGGGTCTTGCTTAATAAACTGAAAAGCTTCAACCTGTAGCCCCCAAGGGTCGGGTCATCTTTTTGAAGATGAACCGGGTCTTTCTTAATAAACTGAAAGCTTCAACCTGTAGCCCCCAAGGGTCGGGTCATCTTTTTGAAGATGAGATGGGTCTTGTTTAATAAAGTGAAAAGCGTCAACTTGTAGCCCCCAAGAGCCGGGTCATCTTTTTGAAAATGAGCCGGGTCTTCCTTAATAAACTGAAACTTGCCCTTCCTTTGGAAAAGAAAATACATTAGTGTCGGGGGGATAACCCCTTGGTAGGCTCAACGAGCGTGCTCCTTTATCTCCGGCCCCAAAAGAAATGACCAGAAACCATTCTGCAAGGCCCAAGTCCTCTGGCCGTCTAGGCCACACCTACCAGCTAGGGGGTGAGACGGCTAACTCTCTGGCTGGCCAGGCAACACCTGTCGGCTAGAGGCAATACGGCTACCACTTCCTGACCACCTAGGCCAAGCCAGCCGGCTAGGAACGAGGCGGCCATGCCCAAGCCGGCTAGCCAAGCAGGCTAGCCAGCCGGGGATCTTAAGTCAAATCAGATCTTAGGTCATGACGAGACCCTACGATCAAAGGTGGCTACGCGTCAGCAAAGGTACTGGATCGGAGTGCACGACAGGTACTAGCGTCGGCGGCCACGCCGCTGACCTACCCCAGCTCTGATCCATCACCCAACATAGTGTCGGCCGTCAAACTCCCACTCCATTACTACACTCGGCGTGGGAACAATGGAGGCTGCCGTACCGTCTTCCCATGACGAATCTCGCTGGACGACGCCGGACGTACCGCGTGTGCCATCCGTCAACCTTATGCGAGAGCTCCATTGGCTAGCCGGCGGGTCCCACAGCGAGACGGGACCTCGCAGCCGGCGGGCCCCTCAAGCGACAAGACAAGACCCTCGTGGCCCCCCTCGCCAGTCAACGAGGCTGCCAACCGGGTCCCACTCTGTACCTTTTATCCATATTGTAGGCCGGCGGGTTCGTCTATAAAACCCCCCGGTCCCCCTCCATGCAGAGGGTCGGTCAAGAGATTGCAGACACACTCACCAACCACATAGGAGAGACAGAGACGAGCCGGCTGCTCCCTGATACGTCTCCATCGTATCTAATTTTCCAAACTCTTTTGCCCTTGTTTTGGACTCTAATTTGCATGATTTGAATGGAACTAACCCGGACTAACACTGTTTTGAGCAGAATTGGCATGGTGTTATTTTTGCGCAGAAATAAGAGTTCTCGGAATGACCTAGAAATTTACGATGATTTTTTGTGGAATATATAAAAATACTGGTGCAAGAATCAACCGAAGAAGTGGAGCATGGAGCCCACAAGCCCACCACGCGCGGGCCCCCTGGCCGCGCCTAGCAGGCTTGTGGGGCCCACGGAGCTTCACCACCTCCAATTCCAGCTCTATTTAGTCCCTTTCGTCCGGAAAAAAATCAAGGAGAAGAGTTCATCACGTTTTATGATATGGAGGCACAGCCACCTCCTGTTCTTCCTCTGGAGGGCAGATCTGGAGTCTGTTCTGGGCTCCGGAGAGGGGAGATCGTCGCCATCGTCATCACCAACCTTCCTTCATCGCCAATTCCATGATGCTCTTCATCGTTCATGATTAATCTCATCGTAGGCTTGCTAGACGGTGATGGGTTGGATGATATCTATCATGTAATCGAGTTAGTTTTGATGGGGATTGATCCCTAGTATCCACTATGTTCTGAGATTGATGTTGCTACTACTTTGCCATGCTTAATGCTTGTCACTAGGGCCCGAGTGCCATGATTTCAGATTTGAACCTATTATGTTCTCGTCAATATATGTGTGTTCTTGATCCTATCTTGCAAGTTGTAGTCACCTAGTATGTGTTATGACCCGGCAATCCCGGAGTGACAATAGCTGGAACCACTCCCGGAGATGACCATAGTATGAGGAGTTCATGTATTCACTAAGTGTTAATGCGTTGGTCCGGTTCTGTATTAGAAAGAGAACCTTAATATCCCGTAGTTTCCATTAGGACCCCGCTACCACGGGAGGGATGGACAATAGATGTCATGCATGTTTTTTCCCTAAGCACGTATGACTACATACAGAATACATGCCTACATTACATTGACGAACTGGAGCTAGTTACATATGTCTCCGTGTTATAACTGTTGCATGATGAATAAAATCCGTCATAATCATCCATCACCGATCCAATGCCTACGAGGTTTTCCTACTGGTCCTTGTTACTGTTACTTTGCCGCTATTGCTGTCACTGCTGCTACTGTTACTCTCTCGCTACTGCTGTCACTGCTGCTACTGTTACCGTTGCTACTATTGCTATCACACTACTCTGCTACTTATACTTTTCTACAGATACTAAGTCTTTGAGGTGTGGTTGAATTGACAACTCAACTGCTAATACTTGAGAATATTCTTTGGCTTCCCCTTGTGTCGAATCAACAAATTTGGGTTGAATACTCTACCCTCGAAAAATGTTGTGATCCCCTATACTTGTGGGTTATCAAGGCCTTTTTCTGGCGCCATTGCCGG
Organism: Hordeum vulgare subsp. vulgare; assembly: GCF_904849725.1. Taxonomy (NCBI): domain Eukaryota; kingdom Viridiplantae; phylum Streptophyta; class Magnoliopsida; order Poales; family Poaceae; genus Hordeum; species Hordeum vulgare. The sequence goes on along the minus strand of NC_058524.1, from coordinate 561,511,336 downwards.
GGAGGCATAGCTATATTCTCTGAGTCACTTGGGATTTACGTCTGCTGATCACTATGAGGAATCCAAAAGATCCAAGAACTAAAGTCTTGCCCTCAACTACGAGGACAGGTAAGGAACTGCCATCTTGCTCTGCACTTGATTCACCTTCAGTTATGAGTAAGTTCGCGACACCACCTCCTGCTAGAAATTTTGATGTGTCGCCTGTGCTTGATGATGCTACTTTTGCTGTCACTGCTGCTACTATTACTCTGTCTCTACTACTGTCACTGCTGCTACTGTTACCGTTGCTACTATTGTTATCGCACTACTCTGCTACTGATACTTTTCTACAGATACTAAGTCTTTCAGGTGTGGTTGAATGGACAACTCAACTGCTAATACTTGAGAATATTCTTTGGCTTTCCCTTGTGTCGAATCAACAAATTTGGGTTGAATACTCTACCCTCGAAAACTGTTGTGATCCCCTATACTTGTGGGTTATCACTCCCCTCTTCCTCCTCCACAACACAGCTCCAGGAGCAACCTTGTAATCCATCCATATACATCATACACTCCAGCAGGACTAGAGGTATTATCTCTACGGAGAGCCCTGAACATGGGTACATCGTGCGTTCCATGCTTGTACCAACCTCGCCCCCAGCGCCCTCCATTTCCACTTTGGTTCTCACCGACTTTAGCCTACCTACGACATATGTTGTGAGTATTCACCGACATTTGGCGCTCACCGTGGGGCCGATCGCGGCATCGGCTGGCTTTACGTGCTGGGCCGGGCCCCGCACCTACACCACCGGATACATCGCGTTCGGATCGATCTGCATGCCCGTGGAGCCCTCCTTCGATGAGGCAACGCTGATGATGATCGACGTCCCGGTCCGCCATGCGGATTCGGATGAAGATTCAGATGACCACGCGCCTCCCAGCATCGTCGTCGCTGCTATGGAGAACCTCAGCATTCTCTTTAGTGACATGCGTCTCAACGATGGTCCTCGCTACTTCGGCGAGGACTTTGATGTCGAGGCGCTATGCGCCAACTTTAGTAGGCTCTCTATTGCTGAGACGCCTGCACATGACGTGTACCCCAGCAATGTACTCGTCTTCGACGGCCCTCCACCATGGGTGGGGTTCTTCACCCCATACCATGTCGCCACTGTCTCCAACGTCGTGGAGGTGATGGTCATTGGCGCTGGCACCAACACGGCTCATGGCAAGGCCTTAGCAGACGCTGGTGAGCCTGCTGCTGTCACCGCTGACACTCTTCAGGATGCATTTGCCGGCCTGAAGACGCCCATCGCCGCCTCCACGAACCCTAACGTCGGCCGAGCCTTGATGGAGGAGGCTCACAAGCAGATCTTGGAGGAGGGCATTGCCGTCGCCTCGGCAAAGCGCCGGATGGAGGCCACGCAACGCGAGTATAACTCCACATACGGCCTCACTCCAATTTCCGAGGCTCCTAGCCGGCTTGGATCGGTCCGCGGTCGCGGCGGGTTCATTGCCGAGATCCTAGGCGGCAACCAACCCATCTACGAGACCCCTGCAGCCAACTTGCGGGCGGCGCAGGCGGCCATGGAAGAAATGCCAAGCTTGGAGGGTGAGGAGCGCGCCTTCTAGGAGAAGCGGGTCAAGGATCTCCTTGATGCCGCCAACGAGGAGCAGACACGGCTTGACCCTGGTCAAGCCCAGTGAGAGTCTCCGGGACCCAACCCCGGAGCATGCCACAACTCTAGCGGTCATCACCATGCGGAGGGATATTCCTCGCATCGCACCTCCGTCCGGAGGGGCGAGGAAAGTCAAGACAGGCACTCCTAGCGCCAGAGCAAGCATACTTCAAGCAGGCATTGTGGAGGCGACGAGAGCGACTCGGTGTATGAGGTTCCTCGTCCGGGGAGGACCCATGCCACCGGTTTGCAAGGTGCACTTCCGATCGCAGCTCGGATCGGCGCTCGCGTTCTGCAGGGCGACCAGGACGCCCGCAGGCGTCTCAACGCCCTAGCCCAGTCAGCCCTCCTGGAGGAGGACGGTCCCATCGGTCCGGCCTACTTCGGCCCCCGGATCCGAGGGCAGACGTTTCCCCGAGGCTTCACCTTGCCTATGGACATTCCCAAGTACAACGACACCGCCAAGCTAGAGGACTGGCTGATCGACTACACCACCGCCGTTGGCATTGCCAGGGGCAACAAGCGCGTAGCAGTCCGCTACGTGCCACTCATGTTGGCCGGCTCGGCTCGTACTTGGCTCAATTGCCTTCCAGCCGGCAACGTTAACTCGTGGGTGGACTTCGAGGAGGCGTTTGTCCGCAACTTCACCGGCACCTACAAACGCCATGGCCGGCCTCGCGAGCTGGCCATACGAACCCCTTCGCGACTACGTCACTCGCTGGACGGAGCTTCGCAACTCCTGCGAGCGAGTGCATGAGGTACAGGCCATCCAGTACTTCATCGATGGTTGCCGAGATGGCACTCTCCTCAAGCACAAGATCATGTTCTCCGAGCCCACCTCTCTGGCGGTGCTCATGGCCAAGGCGGACAAGTACACCACGACCGACTCTGCGATGCAGGTCAAGGTGACCGCCTCGGATAAGGCTGTCCCCACGCCGGCTACTCCCAAGCCGGCTGGAGATAGTCGAGGCGGCGAGAACAACAACAAGCGCAAGGCAGATCAGCTAGATTCGCGCTCCAACAACAAGTTGGTAGCCAGCATGAAGGGTGAGGCGTCGGCTTCTCAAGCCGGCCCTCAACGGAAGCGGCCCAACAGGGGCAACACAAACTGGTTGCCCAAGCAGACCTTCGAGCAGCTGCTTGACGCTCCCTGCAAGATACATTCTCGGGCACATCCTTCTACCCACACCCTTCGACAGTGCAGCTTCGCACGACGGCTGTCGCAAGGGGAGGGCCTGCCGGCTGCCCTAGGTGCACAGGCTGCGCCTCAGTTCCCGGCTCCTGGTCCTGCACTGGCTCCACCGCTGCCGCCTTTTGACGACGGCCGCCTCCACGACGACTACCCCCATCAAGACGAAGCATTCATCGTCTTCAGCGGTGAAGGCGATGACAAGCATAGCCTGCGCCAGAGACGGCGTGAGGTGAATGCCACGGTTCCCCCGGTTCCCCAATACATGCATTGGTCCGACAGACAAATCACATGGAGCCGGGTAGACCATCCTGCGGTGATGCCCAACCCGGACTCATAAGCGCTCCAAGAGGCTCACCTACCGGTTCTCCCGGGTGCTGGTCGATGGCGACAGCAGCATCAACATCCTCTACCTCGACACTCTCTGCAAGCTCGGGCTCAAGGAGACGGACGTCCTGCCGACCAGCACTGTCTTCCACGGCATCGTGCCTGGGTAGTCCTGCTTGCCTATCGGCAAAATCCAGCTGGACGTCCTCTTAGGCGACAAGGCTCACTTCCGCCGCGAGTCCATATGGTTCGAGGTAGTGGACCTCAGCAGCCCGTATCATGCGCTGCTGGGCAGACCGGCTCTGGCCAAGTTCATGGCTCTCCCGCACTACGCCTACCTGAAGATGAAGATGCCGGGTCCGAAGGGCATCATCACTATTGTTGGCGAGTACAAGAAGTCGCTCGAGTGCGCACAAGACAGCAGCCGCCTGGCCGACCCCATGGTGATTGCTGAGGAGAAGAGACAGATCGACCGGCTCATGGCCCAGGCTACCGAGCAGCCGGCGATCCCTTCTCCTCCATCCCAGTCGGCCAGCGAAGGCTCCTTCAAGCCGGCCAAAGAGACCAAGCAGGTGCCACTCGACCCTACAAACCCCAAGCAGTGCGTCACCATCGGGGATAGCCCCAGCCCCAAATAGGAAGGCGAGCTCGTCGCCTTCCTCCTTGAGAATCGGGACATCTTCGCATGGTCCCCCAAAGACATGCCGGGTGTTCCGAGGAAGTACGCAGAGCACAAGCTTAACGTGCGACCGGATGCAAAGCCGGTAAAACAACCTTTGCGCTGCTTCGCCGAGGGGAAGCGGCGCACAATTGGAGAAGAGATTACCCGGCTCCTTGCAGCCGGCTTCATCGTGGAGGTTTTCCAGTCGGACTGGTTGGACAATCCAGTCTTGGTGCTGATGAAGAACAATACCTGGCGAATGTGTATCGACTACACTAGCTTGAATAAGGCCTGTCCAAAAGACCCTTTCGCGTTGCCTAGGATAGATCAAGTGATCGACTCCACTGCAGGCTGCGAAATGCTGTCATTTCTGGATGCTTATTCACGCCACCATCAAATCAAGCTGGATCCAGCTGATCGTCTGAAGACCTCCTTCATCACACCCTTCGGGGCCTACTACTACTCCACCATGACGTTCGGTGTGAAGAACGCTGGTGCGACGTTCCAACGCTGCATGCAGCAGTGCCTACTGCCACAGATCGAAAGAAACATCCACGTCTATGTGGATGACATCGTCGTCAAGGCGAAGCAACACTTCAGCCTCCTTGACGACTTGTGGGAGATGTTCGCCAATCTGCCTGAATACAAGATCCGACTCAATCCGGAAAAGTGCGTCTTTGGGGTTCCAGGCGGCAAACTCTTGGGGTTCTTCGTGTCCGCTCGTGGCATCGAGGCGAACCCCGAGAATATCGGCACCATCGAACGGATGGTGAGGACGGCTCGGATCCTAGACGTCCAGAAGTTCGCCGACTGCCTGGCGTCCCTTAGTCGGTTCGTCAGCCGGCTCAGCAAGAAGGCCCTTCCACTCTACCAGCTCATGAAGAAGACGACGAAGTTCGAGTGGAACGACCATGCGGACCAAGCCTTCCGCAACCTCAAGCTAGTCATATCGATCCTGCCAATCTTGGCAGCGCCGGCTGAAAGGGAACCCATACTCGTATACATTGCAGCGACCACTCGCGTGGTTAGTGTAGTGCTGGTAGTTCAACGCAAGGAGGGCAAGGTACTGTTAGTACAACGCCTTGTCTACTACCTCAGCGAGGTCTTGTCCGCCTCCAAGCAGAACTATCCCCACTAACAAAAAATGTGTTATGGTGTTTACCTTGCTGCAAAGAAGTTGAAGCAATACTTCCAAGAGCATGCTATCACTGTGGTGAGCAGTGCTCTGCTTTCAGAAATCATGGGCAACCGTGATGCAACTGGCAGGATCGCCAAGTGGTCCATCGCCATGGCGGACCATGATATCCGCTACGAGCCTGGCACCGCCATCAAATCTCAGGTGGTGGGCGACTTCTTGGTCGACTGGGCCGAAACCCAGTTCGAGCCACCACCTCCAGACTCTACGCATTGGCGGATGCACTTCGACGACTCAAAGATGCGGACTAGTCTGGGAGTCGGCATCGTCTTGACGTCTCCGAAAGGAGACCAGCTCAAGTATGCTCTCCAGATCCACTTCGCTGCCTCCAACAATGTCGCCGAGTACGAAGCGCTCGCTCATGGCCTCCGGCTCGCCAAGGAGAATGGCATCCGGCGACTCATCTGCTTCGGCGACTCAGACCTGGTGGTGCAGCAAGTCTCTGGCGAATGGGACGCCAGGGACGCCAACATGGCAAGCTACTGCTTCCTCATCCAGCAGCTTAGCAGCCCCTTGATACATCTCCATCGTATCTACTTTTCCGAACTCTTCTTCCCTTGTTTTGGACTCTAATTTGCATGATTTGAATGGAACTAACCCGGACTAATGGTGTATTCAGCAGAATTGCCATGGTGTTGTTTTTGCGCAGAAATAAAAGTTCTCCGAATGACCTGGAAATTTACGGGGATTTTTTTTGGAATATATAAAAAATACTGGTGCAAGCATCCACTGGAGGGGTGGAGCTGAGAGCCCACAAGCCCACCAGGCGCGCCCCCCCCTCGCCGTGCCTGGCAGGCTTGTGGGGCCCACGAAGCTCCACCGCCTCCATCTCAGCTCCATTTAGTCCCTTTCATCCGAAAAAAAATCAAGAAGAAGAGTTCATCATGTTTTACGATACGGAGGCGCCTCCACCTCCTGTTCTTCCTCTGGAAGGCAGATCCGGAGTCTGCTCAGGGCTCCGGAGAGGCGAGATCGTCGCCATCGTCATCAGCAACCTTCCTTCATCGCCAATTCCATGATGCTCTTCACGTTTGTGAGTAATCTCATCGTAGGCTGGCTGGACGGTGATGGGTTGGATGAGATCTATCATGTAATCGAGTTAGTTTTGACGGGGATTGATCCCTAGTATCCACTATGTTCTGAGATTGATGTTGCTACTACTTTGTCATGTTTAATGCTTGTCACTAGGGTCCGAGTGCCATGGTTTCAGATCTGAACCTATTATGTTGTCCCCAATATATGTGTGTTCTTGATCCTATCTTGCAAGTTGTAGTCACCTACTATGTGTTATGACCCGGCAACCCCGGAGTGACAATAGCCGGAACCACTCCCGGAGATGACCATAGTATGAGGAGTTCATGTATTCACTAAGTGTTAATGCGTTGGTCCGGATCCTTATTAAAAGGAGAACCTTAATATCCCATAGTTTCCATTAGGACCCCGCTGCCATGGGAGGGATGGACAATAGATGTCATGGAAGTTCTTTTCCCTAAGCACGTATGACTACATACGGAATACATGCCTACATTACATTGACGAACTGGAGCTAATTACATATCTCTTCGTGTTATAACTGTTGCATGATGAATAACATCCGGCATAATCATCCATCACCGATCCAATGCCTACGAGTCTTTTACTACTGGTCCGTGCTACGTTACTTTGCTGCTACTGTTACTCTGTTGCTACTGCTGTTACTCTGTCACTACTGCTGTCATTTTGCTTCTACTGGTTACTTTTGCTACTGTTTCTATCACACTACCTTGCTACTGATACTTTGCTGCAGATACTAAATCTTTGAGGTGTGGTTGAATTGACAACTGAACTGCTAATACTTGAGAATATTCTTTGGCTTCCCCTTGTGTCGAATCAATAAATTTGGGTTATATACTCTACCCCCGAAAACTATTGCGATCCCCTATACTTGTGGGTTATCTAGACCATTTTTTGTCGCCGTTGCCGGGGAAGTCAAAGTCAAGAATAGTCTCCCGTCAACGTACCTTTTTCTGGCACCGTTGCCGGAGAAGCATAGCTATATTCTCTGAGTCACTTGGGATTTACGTCTGCTGATCACTATGAGGAATCCGAAAGATCCAAGAACTAAAGTCTTGCCCTCAACTACGAGGACAGGTAAGGAACTGCCATCTAGGTCTGCACTTGATTCACCTTCAGTTATGAGTAAGTTTGCTACACCACCTCCTGCAAGAAATTTTGATGTGTTGCCTGTGCTTGATGATGCTACTGCTGCTGCCCATGATGCTTATGATGATGCTATGCTTGATACTGCTTTGCCACTAGGTGCATTCCTTGATGCACAAATTGCTAGAGTTGCTGCTAGATGTGATGATACTTCTGAAACTGCTGATACTATTGAAGTAGAACCTGCTATTTTGCCTGTTAGAACTAGCTCTCCTAGATATTAATTGCCTGATATGCCTGAGGGTTATGTTATGAAGGGAGAGATAGCTGAGGACTTTCTTGCTTGTAACGATAGCTATGATGTTGAGAAATTACTGCGCAAGTGGAAAGAAAAATCTTTGAATGCTAGGATGAAATACGACCCAAAGTTTGCTACTTCGCCTATCTTTGTGACCGATAAGGATTATGAATTCTCTATCGACCCTGAGTTGATAACTCTCGTCGAATCTGATCCTTTTCATGGTTATGAGTCTGAAACGGTTGTAGCCCATCTTACCAAACTGCACGATATAGCCACCCTATTCACTAGTGAGGAAAAGATCTGCCACTACTATATCCTTAAGTTGTTTCCTTTCTCTCTAAAGGATGATGCTAAGACTTGGATCACTTCTCTTGCTCCTGGTTGTGTGCGTATCCCCCAGGGTATGATCTACTACTTCTCTGAGAAATATTTCCCTGCCCATAAGAAGCAAGCTACCTTGCAGGAAATATACATCTTTGCGCAAGTTGAAGAAGAGAGTCTCCCACAAGCTTGGGGGAGGCTCGTCCAGCTACTGAATGCTTTGCCTGATCACCCTCTTGAGAAGAATGAAATACTTGATATCTTATATAATGGAATTACCGATACTTCTACACACCACCTAGATAGTTGTAATGGTTGTGTTTTTAGGGAACGAACTGTAGAACAAGCTGAGATCCTATTGAATAATATCTTGTGCAATGAGAATGCTTGGACTATTCCTGAACCACCTCCTAAGCAAACTCCGAAGAAAAGAGGTATTCTATTCCTCAGTCCTGAAGATATGCAAGAAGCTAAGAAATCTATGAAAGAGAAAGGCATTAAATCCGAAGATGTCAAAAATCTGCCACCTATCGAAGAGATCTATGGTCTTGATAACCCAATACAGGTAGTAGAGGTAAATTCTCTTTGTAGATTCGATGAGAGTGATATTCCTGTTGATAAACGTGCTAGCTTATGCCTGGATTAATTTGATAACTTTGTTGCCAAACAACAGAGTTTCAATGATTATGTTAGCAGACAATTGGAACAGAATGCTCGTATGCTTAGTCATTTAAGTTCTTGTGTGGACAGAAACGTCAATGATCTTAAGCTCTTGAGTAAACATGCCTCTATGGTTACTACTCAGGTAGAACAAGTACTTAAGGCTCAGAATGACTTGCTCAATGAGTTGAATGACAATTCTGTTAGAGTCGTCACTGGAGGCGGTAGAATGACCCAGGAACCTTTGTATCCTAAGGGCCATCCTAAGAGAATTGAACAAGATTCTCAAGGAGTTAGCACTGATGCACCTAGTCATCCTAGGAAGAAGAAGAAAGATGATAGGAACTTGCACGCTAGCAACCCTGTTGCTGTTACACCCGAGAATCCAAGCGATGTCTCTGTTTCTGATGCTGAAACACAATCTGGTGATGAACATGAGCCTAGTGATAATATTGATAGTGATGTTCATGATGATGCTCAACCTAGCAATGATAAGGATGTGGAGATTGAACCTGTTGATCTTGATAACCCACAGCCTAAGAAAAAGAGATACGATAAGAATGACTTCACTGCTAGGAAGCATGGTAAAGAAAGGGAACCATGGGTTCAGAAACCCATGCCCTTTCCTCCCAAACCATCCAAGAAAAAGGATGATGTGGATTTTGAGCGATTCGTTGAAATGATTAGACCTGTCTTTCTACAAATGCGTTTGACAAATATGCTCAAAATGTCTCTGTATGCTAAGTACATGAAGGATATTGTGACTAATAAGAGGAGGATACCCGAGGTTGAGATTTCCACCATGCTCGCCAATTACACCTTCAAGGGTGGAACTCCCAAGAAACTAGGTGATCCCGGAGTGCCCACTATACCTTGCTCCATTAAAGGAAACTACGTTAGATCTGCTTTATGTGACCTTGGAGCCGATGTTAGTGTTATGCCTCTCTCTCTCTTTATCGTAGACTTGAACTGGACAACTTGACACCCAGTGAAATCTCTTTGCAAATGGCCGACAAATCAACTGCTTTTCCTATCGGCATTTGCGAGGATGTGCCTGTTGTGGTTGCTAACGTCACTATCTTAACAGACTTTGTTATTCTGGATATTCCCGAGGATGATGCCATGGTGGTCATCCTTGGAAGACCCTTTTTACACACTGCATGGGCTGTTATAGATTGCAACAAAGGCAATGTCACTTTCCATGTCAACGGTAATGAGCATACGATGCACTTTCTGAACAAACAATATCGAGTACATTGCATCAATGCTATCGAAAAAACTTCATCGATTCTTATTGGGAGCTTTGAATGCCTTATACCTCCTGTCAAGATGAAGCATGATTTGCTTGTTGGGGATATGCACATCCCCATCGAGGTAACCTAGTGACTATTCGAAAATTCTCTGTTTCCTTTTGCGATTCAAAAAAGTTTGTCAAGGAGACTTGATCAACCTCATTGACAGATTTCTTTCGATGACCATGGGATGGATGAATCGAGGAGCCACAAACCTCTATTCCAAGCTTTCACCTTCGGTTGCTTAGAAGAAAAATGATAGATTTAGTTTAGTTTTTCCTGTTTTCTACTTTAGCATCCCGTAGAAAAGTACCCCAAAAATAAAAGTTCTCCCAACGTCCTGAAAATCAAGTATGATTTTTTCTGGAATTTTTGAAAAATACTGAGACAAAGAGCTAGTCAGGGGCTGCACCAGTGGGCCACAAGCCCTGGAGGAGCGGGCACCCCCCTGGCCGCGCCTCGCAGGCTTGTGGGGCCCACGTGCACCCCCTCCACTTATCCTAGCTCCCATCTGCTTCTCCTACCTCCAGAAAAAATCATTTCGCAGCTCAAACCCGTGTTCTTGCTCTTCTTGCTGGGATTTTCGATCTCCTTGTGCAAAGCACCACTCACCAAACTGTTTTGGGGGAAATTACACTACTAGGGATTAAGCCAATAACGACCAACAACTAACATGTCTTGGTTGTTATTAGTACGAATAGCTAGTCCCACGTTCAAACTAACCCCACGCAACCTCCCCAACAACAATGGATATGCCCGTCGTTAGTTTGGCGGTCGTTGTTAATGAACTACATGTATTTTTAGAGTTATTAGCATCCTTAAACGAGGGAGAAAAAATAAAGATAAATAACAATCACGTCCAAGTATTCCTGTAGTCTCGCGTCCTGGTAAATCACGGTGTCGTATCCCCTCCCAGATCGAGTCGCTCCCCACAGGATGCCGCCGCCACCGACATGAACGCCGCATGCCCCCGTCGTCTCCTCCCCTCCATGTTGCAGGTCGTCGACCCAGATGCGCTCGCTGTCGAGTTCATCCGATTGGAGTAGAAGGCTTCATCCCATGGTCGGGTGCTCGACGAGCAGCACAACGGGTCAGTAGGATCAACACCGAGGTTAGTTCTTCTACCGCATCCATCGGATCTAGTTCAATGACGAAATAAATACTACTACGGTGTTGGTCGGATCTAGCTTGGTGATGAGGTTAGTGCTGCTACCGCATCGGCCATATCTCGTAGTGGTTGGTGTATTTTGAGGGGATTGCTAATGGTTTCTTCAGCCGTTCTTGGTTCACGTCGTTCGATGGGTGGGGAAGGCCACAGCTGATACAATGCGGGAGTCATGTAGGCAGGAGAAAGAGTGCAGCTCCTGCTCAATTTTAAAAACAGAGGTTGAATTCGGGTTGTAGTCTCTGGCATGCCAAGAACAGGACAGATATTGGGGATGATCATTGTCGGGATGTGCAAAGGCTGCCATGTAGCAGGTAATTATCTATTAGGGACGGATAGTGTGGACGAGCATGCAGGGATGTGCAAATTCTTCACTCCCATTTTTGTTTGAGATTTTTCAATTTGAAAGTGAAGGTATGAACATGGATGCATGTTTGTGGAGGTTAATTACGGCGTCAGTCTTGTGAAGGGATGTTTGTAGATGCATGTGGCATTGATCTAGGCACGTGCGTACACTTTTCAGCACAAAGACATTTTTTGACTTGCCTGGTCTGAAAGTGAGGACGATGTGTTTGGCTGTTGATTATTGTTAACCTGTACATGATTGATAATTTCTGGTTGTGTGAGCTGAAAAGAAGAGTCAACGAGTTGGAGTTTCAGAATGACCACGTCCATGGATGGCCTATTGACTCCGACATCTCGAGATCTTTCCATGTAAGCATTGCCTAATTATTGAGCAACAATGTGTGAATATATATCTTGTGCAATATATAGTCATGTATTCCTGGATGTATAATTTTTTTTCTCTTTTCATTTAATTCGGCAGAATCCCGAAGAGCAGATTGCCATCGTAGATGAGCAATACATGGTCCATCGATTAGTTCCCATGCTCTAGGGTGAGGCAATTGGAAGTTTTACTTTTAAGCAGAATGGTAGTTTCTTTAAAGAAGAATGGTAGTTTTCAAGCAGATGAGAATAATGTTCGATGTTAATTTGTTGGGTATATGCGTTAAAAATTTAGTTGGATATATAACAACAACCAAAAATGTTCATTTTTTCTTGAGAAATAAAATAACTCATTTTTTTCTCAAATTAGACAAGAAATATTCCTGTTAATCTTTGCTTGAAATAGTTTGTCTTTGTCCCATAATGATAAGGATTATAGAAGAATTCAAGTGTAAACTTGTTCCTTTATGATAGTATCCTATATTCTAGCTCCTTTATATGTACTCACTTATAAATCATTAATATATTTTCTCTAGAACGGATGGTCCACCTTAAAAGAAATATCACGAGGCATTGTAGTCATTGGTGAAGGATGATAAAGACTTGTGATGGTGTCTGACAAGTAAATAGAAAATATTTACTGGTTGTTACTTATTTTTTTGGGTACATTTGAACAATTATATTGGTTGTTCTAGAGAGTGTTTTTGGTTAGTAATTTGCCAATGGTATTTTATCTCCAGATATATATGTGGGAATAAGAGAATAAAATTTGCGAGGACCAACATTATGTAAGGCTGAATTGGTTTCTAAACAACGAGCTCGTGAGCAAGCGAGACAAGTGCTCGAAGAAAAGTTCAATGGCATGGTGTAAGAAGTGTCAGAAATTAAGCGTATTGCGTTTGGTAGATCAGTAAGTGATAGTTCTTAGACAAGCCAACTTATCGAGTAAGTTTTTCTTACATTTGAGTATACTTTGTGGAAATTTATTTACATGGACTGACTTTCATAAAATACTCAACATTTTGTAGGACTAATGGTCCGTCTTGGTACATAGAAGAATTAGGAATCAGCCCAGCGTAGTACATCGAAGCATCATGAGGCATTGTAATTGCTGATCGAAAATGATATCCATTCACACAAAGAAGGTGTACCTTGACTGAAGATTAATATATATGATGTTTTATAGTTGTCTTGGTTTCTAGATAGGTATGATGAAGGCGTTGGTCATATAAGGAGTGCTTTTGACTCAAATCTTTAATTTCAGAATTGTATGTTAGAATATTGGTATTTCTATTAATAAAAGAGGCCATGATCCTTTCAATTGATATTATTTTGTTTCTATAATAATGTGGGTGTTAATATTGAAATGTTGGATGATGCATAAAGTGATCGCTGAACGGAAAGTTATACTAAATATAAGTGGTTCTGAAGGATATCGAAGTGTGAAGAGAGTGGTCAGTAATGATACATTGGTCAGCATGATGACATTATTAGCGATGACAAATGTGGTTGTCAATACTACAATTGTGGTCGTTGTTTCCGTGGGATTGACGACCGCACACCATCCCGTCGTTACAAGAATAAAGACCACCAAAGATATGTGGTCGTTATACTTTTAACGACGGAGCCTACTACGACCAGCAAATTGTGGTCGTTAATGACTTTTAGCGACCATAATTCAACCTTTAACGACCACATATACCGTCGTTAAAAATGGTTTTCCTAGTAGTGTTACTCCTTTCTATGTGACTCCTCCATTGGTCCAATTAGTTTTTTTCTAGTGCCTTATTCGTTGCGTATTTTCGCTGCCTTGGTGACCCTGTTCTTGAGCTTTGCATGCTAATTTTAGCTGGTCCCAAGTAGTTTTGATGCGTGATATGGCCTCTAGGCACTTGAAGGAGTAGTTGCTACGAGTTTCGTTGGGCCTTGTTCACTTTTCCTTAGAGTCACTAAAATTTCTGAAAATTTCAGAGAAAGAAAAAGGAAAAGATGAGGAGGTTCTTAAGAGGCTCTTCAAGCCGTGACCCCAAGGATGATGGAAGTGAGAAGAAGAAACCCAAGTATCTGGTCCCTCGAGTTGCAGAAGTTCGAGCGTGCGTGTGGCCAAGCGATGTGTTCTTACGCACCACCGGACTTTATGAGGACTTCTACTACTTCGTGGAGAACGCAGGCCGTACTGCCTTCGTTGAAGATAAGTGTCCGCAATACCTCCTCCTCACTAATATTTTCGTGCAAAGCTTTAACTTCTATCCAAGGAAGAATCCTCCTATGGTTGAGTTCAAATTATATGATATCCCCCAGCGCATGTCACTCCAGGATTTTTGCAATGTTTGCAAATTACCTTATGTTGGGGATATTCATGAACCTCGTCCACGGGACTTGGAGGCTTTCATAGATACTATTGTTGTAGGAGAAGAGAGAGGAGTGTCTTGCGCTAGAGCTGCTAGCATACATTTTCCCAAGCTTCGGTACTTCTCATTATTCATGGGAAAATGTTTGATTGGCCGTGGGAAAGTTGGAGCTCTTAGCTCCCCAGATCTTGTGGTTTTGTGCGAAGCCCTTTATAATGATAAAACTTATAGCTTGGGCGCTATAGTAGCTCAACAGTTGAACACAAACCATTCTAAAGGCGTTGTCTATGGAGGTATCTATGCTACTCGTCTTGCTAGACATTTTGAGATACCTATTAGACTGGACGAGGAAGAAGAGATTCTTCTTCCTGAGAGATATCTAGATTATGATAGCATGGTTTGCCATGACTTTCTTGATAGAGATATAAATAGAAGGATGATTTATAACCTGGTATTTAGTCAGGGTACTCATGAGACTATTACTTTGCCTGCTCCTTCTTTGTTCAATCTTCATACATGCAGGTATGTTATTATGCCCTCGGACATCTACGCATATTGGGGCATAGCCCAACCACAGGCGCCTGTGCCCGAGCTACCAGTCGAGTACCAGACGCCAGTTTATCAGTGGGAGCCAGAGGAGCTCACACAGCAGTGGCATCCTCAGTACACTCCGGAGTACCCCGGAGCTGGTTATTTCCCTCCTTGTGAGTAGACCAACTTAGGCCAAAAGCCTAAGCTTGGGGGAGTACGTGTTTCTCACCGACCTTATATTCTTGCTTACGCTTTCACTTTGATAGACGGTGTTCACACTTTGCCACTGTATCATCCATGCTAGTTTATTTCTTTCTCTCGTTTTCTTTTCGTGTGTTTGTCTAGTTTGAGAAAACCCAAAAAGATTTTCTTGTTCTTCTTTTGCTTGTTGGGAGCTTTCCCGTGTAAATAGTTTTCTTTTTCTTTGGGTCAAGGTAGAAGACCATGGTTACAATGTTTAGTGGCTCTCGCATGCATATCTGTTTATCTGTCAAAGAGCCATATTCTTTGTCTTCTCCTTTGTGTTTGCTTGCAGATTTCAGCGTAGTCCAATGCACGAACACTCTTATTATTGTTCACATCGTTCGGTCATGCAAGTGAAAGGCAACAATGACGATATATTATGAAGTGACTGAGCCTGGAAAAGCTGGTATGAACTCGATCTATTTTGTTTTTGTAAATATGACTAGCTCATTGTTCCTGATTCAACTTTGTTGTGAGAGAAACATGTCTGCAATGACAACTTAGAGATCATAGTTTCTGATGCCATTCTTAATTAGCTAGGAGCTTATAATGGTTTGTCTTGGATGCCAACATGAATTTTGAGATGACTATGATGTAGTATGATAGGATGGTATCCTCCTTTGAATGATTCAAGTGGCTTGACTTGGCGCATGCTTACGCATGTAGTTGAAACAAAATCAACATAGCCTCTATGATATTCATGTTCATGGTGATTTAGGTCCTACTCATGCTTGCACTCGATGTTGGTTAATCTCAAGGCATTTTGATGACTGTTGTCGCTCTCTAGTTGGTCGCTTCCCACTCTTTTGCTAGCCTTCACTTGTACTAAGCAGGAATACTACTTGTGCATCCACTTCCATAAACCCAAAGTTGTTCCATATGAGTCCACCATACCTACCTATATGCGGTATCCATCTGCCGTTCCAAGTAAATTTGCATGTGCCACTCTCTAAACCTTCAAGAAATAATCTGTTTTGCATGCCCGAACCGCTCATGTGGTGACAGGGGGCTATCAGTATCTTCCATGCTAGGCGTGTTATCCTCGATATGTGTTTATTCACTATCATTCACGAAAAAGGGGCCGGTAATTGGAATGCCTAGTTCCATGCTCAAATCGAAAATATAATTGCAAACAAAACTCCCCCTGGATTGTTGTAGGTATGGACGACACCCGAGTATTCGGCTAGTCGTGGAGTGTGATTGATCGGTGGTGGGGGAGTCAAAACTTTACTTTTCTGTTTGGGAACCGCCTATAGCATGTGTAGCGTGGAAGATGGTGAAAACTCTTAGTCATTGCGTTGACAATGAAAGCACTCCACCCAAAATTATTATCTCTATTTTCAAAGCTTGAGCTCTGGCACCTCTGCAAATCAATGCTTCCATGTGCGAAGGGCCTATCTATTTATGTTCCCGTTGAGTCATCCTCTTCTTATAAAAGCACCAATTAGAGAGCACCTCTGTCATTTTTATGCTTTGCTTTTAACTGTGATTGAGTATGACTGTGACTGGATCTTCTTTGCCATGAATTACAATGTTTAGTCAGCCCTTGGTCTTTGAAGGTGCTCCGGATTTATGTTTTGCGGTCTCAAAAAGAGCTAGCGAGATACCATCTGTTCGTACTACTTCATGATTGTTTTGATTGAAGTGTTGACGTTTGAAACTTATTATTATTTTCTCGCTAGTTGATTATGCCATTGATATGAGTTTACCGTGAGGCCTAGATGTCATTTGCTTATGTGGTTAGCTTGTGATCTTGCTGAAATTCTGGTTATGAGTTAGACATAGTTGCAACAACAAGATCAAACATAGTTCATAAAAGTTTTTCTTTTGTCTCTTTCAGTTTGTCAACTGAATTGCTTGAGGACAAGCAAGGTTTTCAGCTTGGGGGAGTTGATAGGTCTCCGTCGTATCTACTTGTCCAAACTCTTTTTCCCTTGTTTTGAACTCTAGTTTGCATGATTTGAATGGAACTAACCCGGACTAACGCTGTTTTCAGCAGAATTGCCATGGTGTTTTTTTTGCGCAGAAATAAAAGTTCTCAGAATGACCACAGGAGGGGTGGAGCTGAGAGCCCACAAGCCCACCAGGAGCGGCCCCCCTGGCCGCGCCTGGCAGGCTTGAGGGGCCCACGAAGCTCCACCGCCTCCAATCTCAGCTCTATTTAGTCCCTTTCGTCCGGGAAAAAATCAAGGAGAAGAGTTCATTGCGTTTTACGATACGGAGGCGCCGCCACCTCATGTTCTTCCTCTGGAGGGCAGATCTGGAGTCCGTTCTGGGCTCCCGAGAGGGGAGATCGTCGCCATCGTCATCACCAACCTTCCTTCATCGCCAATTCCATGATGCTCTTCACCGTTCCTGAGTAATCTCATTGTAGGCTTGCTGGACGGTAATGGGTTGGATGAGATCAATAATGTAATCGAGTTAGTTTTGACGGGGATTGATCCCTAGTGTCCACTATGTTCCGAGATTGATGTTGCTACTACTTTGCCATGCTTAATGCTTGTCACTAGGGCCCGAATGCCATGATTTCAGATCTGAACCTATTATGTTGTCGCCAATATATGTGTGTTCTTGATCTTATCTTGCAAGTTGTAGTCACCTACTATGTGTTATGACCCGGCAACCCCAGAGTGACAATAGTCGGAACCACTCCCGGAGATGACCATAATATGAGGAGTTCATGTATTCACTAAGTGTTAATGCATTGGTCCGGTTCTTTATTAAAAGGAGAACCTTAATATCTCGTAGTTTCCATTAGAACCCCGCTGCCACGGGAGGGATGGACAATAGACGTCATGCACGTTCTTTTCCCTAAGCATGTATGACTACATACAGAATACATGCCTACATTACATTGACGAACTGGAGCTAGTTGCATATCTCCCCGTGTTATAACTGTTGCATGATGAATAACATCCGGCATAATCATCCATCACCGATCCAATGCCTACGAGTATTTTACTACTGGTCCTTGCTACATTACTTTGCTGCTACTGCTGTCACTGCTGCTACTGTTACTTTGTTGCTACTGCTGTTACGCTGTCACTACTGCTGTCACTTTGCTGCTACTGGTTACTGTTGCTACTGTTGCTATTACACTACCTTCCTACTGATACTTTGCTGCAGATACTAAATCTTTCAGGTGCGGTTGAATTGACAACTCAACTGCTAATACTTGAGAATATTCTTTGGCTTCCCCTTGTGTCGAATCAATAAATTTGGGTTGAATACTCTAGCCTTGAAAACTGTTGTGATCCCCTATACTTGTGGGTTATCAAGACCCCTTCGAGGCTTGCGAGTTCCACCATGTTCCGAGAGCAGACAACGAGGCGACTGATACATTGGCCAAGATTGGATCCATGAGACAGGCTATCCCAGCCGGCGTCTCCCTCGAGCAGCTCCACAAGCCGTCTATCAGTCCATTCCAGAGTCGGCATGAATCTTCGTGTCGGTTGATTCTTCGATGCAAGCGCCGTCGGCTCCGCCAGCTACACCGGCTACAACTCCTATGTCGGCTATGCTCGCTCTGCCGACTCCAATTGCGGTACCGGCAGATCTTCGATGCAAGCGCCGTCGGCTCCACCAGCTACACCGGCTACGCTGGCCCTGCCGACTCCAATTGGGGCACCGGCTACAATAACAACTCCGGCTCCGCCCTGCCTCGAATCCTGTCGTCTCGACACCCAACTGGTGGACGTCATGGAGGTAGATGGCGAAACGGCTGCCACGACGGCATCAGAGACACCTTGTCTCGAGCCCACGACTACTGCTTCATCAAGCGCGGGGGCTACAAAAGTCCCTGAAACTCAGGTCGAGATGGAGCCAGCCCTTGTGTCGGCTCCGTCATGGACTCAACCCATCCTCGCCTTCCTCCTTCGCGGCGAGCTTCCCCAAGACGAGGCGGAGGCGAGGCAGATCCAGCGCAGATCTGCAGCCTACGCCATCATCAATCGCGAGCTGGTTCGGCGTAGCGTGAGTGGCGTGTTCTAGCGCTGCATCGAATCAGAAAAGGGACATGAGATTCTCACAGACATTCACCAGGGGGAGTGCGGGAACCATGCCGCCTCTAGAAACCTGGTGGCCAAGGCGTTCCGCCATGGATTCTACTAGCCCACGGCCCTCGAGGAGGCTGTGGATCTGGTCAACAAATGCGAGGGCTGCCAATTCTTTGGCACACAGAGCCACATGCCGCCTTCGGCCCTCAAAACCATCCCCTTGTCATGGCCTTTCACCGTTTGGGGACTGGGCATGGTGGGGCCTTTCAAGACGGCTCGTGGTGGCATGACTCACCTCTTGGTAGCCATCGACAAATTCACCAAGTGGATCGAGGCTAGACCCATCAAGAAGTTTGATGGCCCACGACTGTCAAGTTCATCACGGACATCTCTGTTTGATATGGCGTCCCCCACAGCATCATCACCGACAACGGCACTAACTTCGCCAAGGGCGCTCCTGCGCTCTACTGCTCCAAGGTAGGCATCCGGCTCGACTTTGCATCAGTGGCACATCCCCAGTCCAATGGCCAGGTGGAAAGGGCCAATGGCCTGATCCTGGCCGGCATCAAGGCAAGACTGGTGGCACCACTTCTCAGGTCAGCCGGCTGCTGGATCGAAGAACTACCGGCTGTACTTTGGAGTCTCCGCACCACGCCCAACCGGTCAACTGGCTTCACTCCATTCTTTCTTGTATACGGGTCCGAGGCCATCATCCCTACGGATATCGAGTTCGACTCGCCTCGGGTCACCTTGTACATGGAAACGGAGGCAAAGGAGGCAAGAGAAGACAATGTTGATCTCCTCGAGGAGGCAAGGGACTTGGCCTTGAGCCGGACGACCATTTATCAACAGAAACTGAGATACTACCACATCAAGAAGATCAAGCCTCTCTCTTTCAGAGAGGGAGACTTGGTGCTCAGAACAATCCAGTGCGCCGCCAGCCAGCACAAGCTCTCATCCCCATGGGAGGGACCCTTCATCATCAGTAGGGCATTGCACAACAACGCATACTACGTGATTGATGCCCAGAAGCCAAGGAAGCGCAAGAGGGACGACTCCGGCGAGGAGACGGAACGCCCATGGAACGCGGCGTTGCTTCGCCCGTTCTATTGCTAAAAGGCAAGTATCAAACATGGAAAGAGCATGCACATATGTATCTTTCTCCCTCTTCAGGAATTTCTAATGAATGCAATGAAAAGAGCATGCCTTTGCTTCTTTTGAAGTTCATATCTAGAGTGCTCACTCTGCGAAGCCCCTTGCTGGCTCTAATAAGCTCGGGGGCTCGCTAGCCGCCCGGACGCCTTCCTTATGTTGTAGAAAACACATAGTGTACGCCGGACCGATCCCTGGTCACCTCGTAACAGCTACAGACCGGCTCCCAGCTGTCCGGCTAGCGAGGCGACGCTAGGTAAGGCCGGATGCATGCAAAGTTTGACTACAAAAAGGTTGTCGGCTCGGGTTGGCTTGATCTATTTTACGATCTCATTCTAGCCGGCCTCTGCTGGTTTATGTCTCAATCTTTAAGTCTTGATGGCTTCGAAAAACCTAAGTCTTATATTCTCGAAGTCAGAAACCTCGACCCAGTCACGGACCGGCTCCCGGCTGTCGGGCTGGCGGGGTGGAAACTTGGGGGGTACAGGAGTTGGAGAAAAAGAAGTCAAACAGGAATCAAAATATAAAGATATAAAACAACACACATGGCAATACAGATATAATGCTGAATCCATACATTCAAAATGCATTGGACCACGGCCGAAGTTAATTACACCCCCAGTGGGTGGAACTGTTGGACTGACAACACAATTGCGGACAACAAAAAGAAAAAACAGGATCGGCTAAGGGGCTGCGGCCTCATCGGTCGCCCCGGCTGCTGCTCCTGAAGTGGTCGCTTCACCATCGTCGGCTGCTCCCGAGGCGGTGGCGCCGTCTCCTCCACGAGGGCTCCCGGCTCCGTCCGCACCGGAGTCGGCATACGTCGCGCCGTTGGAGGCGGCAGCATTCTCCACCTCATGGGCCACCTCGTCGGAGGTTCCATCGGCATCATAGAGCTGAAGGCCATGCAGATCTTCAGGGATCACATTGCCGCCTTCGCTCCGCTCCAAGTTGAGATCATCCCAGGCGGCGTACGAGGCGATGTCGCTGGCCCTCACGCGCAACGCCTCCTCCACGGCCTGCAGCGACACCTCCGAGCCATCGCGCTGAGCGACAAGCTTGCCCAAGTCCAGGTTTTGGTTCTAGGACTTGGCCAAGCGCAGGGCCATGTAGGCTCCATCACGCAGAGCCGAAGCGCGCTAGGCGTCAAGACGGTCCTCGCCAACCGCAAGCCAGCAGGAGAGCCGGCTCATGGACGTCGGCTCCGCGCCATCAGGCCACAAGGCTGCCACGATCGACGAACCTGCGATCTAGAGCCGAGCCACGGACTCTCCCAAGACGCGCAGGCGGGCCCTTAGGCCCACTCCGATCTCGTCCATGCTCCAGCCGGAGGTAGCGTCTACCTCCTGCCCGGCCGCGCGGCGCTCCGCACGGCTCACCTCGAAGGCCGTGTCGGCCGCGTCCTGTGTCTTAGGAAGAGGCCTGAGATAGGGGAGGGGGCGCAAAAAAGAGTAAGAAGAGGAGACAGCAAAGAAAGTTCAAGACAAAACAAAAGAAGACTCACGATTGAAGTCGCTATCAGTCTCATGGGCGCTCTCCAGGGCCTCGAGCTCCCGCACCTTGCTCGCTTGAGTGAGGTTGGCGACTTCGTCCTGGAGGGCCGCCGCCGAGTCCAGGGCCTTGGCCAGCTGCATCTGCTTCTGGACCAGGGCGTCCTGCTTCTCCTTTAAGGCAGCGTCCTTGAGCTTCATCTCCCCGAGATGAAGCGTCTCAAGACGTTCCACGTCGACAGTATGGAGGCGTCCTTCTCGTGCAGATAGGCGCGCACCTGCTCCAGCTCAGCCCGGCTGGCTGCCTCGAGCTCCTTCTTCTTCGTCTGGAGAAGAGTCAGCTGCTCCTAGAGGCGACCGTCCGCGTCACGCAGGGCGTCCCGCTCCACGACAACCTCGCCCAGCCGGGTTTGTTGCTCGGCAACCTGGCCATCAGCTGCCTGGTTCTGAGCCCACAGCGTGTTGTGGGCCTGTACCTGGGCATCATAAAGATCCTACAAAGCAAGGAAAAAGCAGAAGTAAGATTCGGTCTGGTTAAGTCATAACCAGCCCGATTCTCAGGGGCTACACCCAGTGGGAGTGCTAGAGTGGCCCCACTAAAGAAGCAAAGCAAGAAAAGAAGCTCAAAGAGATTCGGCCTGGCCAATGCTCGGCCGGCCCGACTCTCGGGGGCTACACCCAGTGGGTGCGCTGGTTCTCCCCCATTGATTCAAGAAGAAGAAAAGAAAAAACCGAAGACAGAGATGAGGCACTTACCCTGGTGCGCTCCTCCAAGCGCTCCAGATCGCTGCTCACCACGCGGGCCACCAGGTCCACCTTGAACCGGCTGCTAGCAAACATCAACACCAGCTCCGGGACGCCGTGGAGCGCGGTGCCTGAGGGCAGCTTCGAGCGCTCCAGGTTAGCCGCTCGCAAGGCCTTCATGGGTCGGCTCCCGACTCTGGGACCGGCTCGTGGAGCAGCCGGACCGCGGTTGGAGACGACGATGGTGCCGTCTCCAAGCGCTGGCATGGCGGCCGGCTACGCCGAAGTCCCAGTCGGTGCCACCTCCTTAGCAGGAGGTGCATGGGCCGCGTGCGGCGCATCCATGTTCACCCCTGGTGCATCTGGAGCCGTGTCTGGTGCGTCCAGGATTAGTTTCGGCGCGTTGGGCGGCGCTTCGGCCCTAGGTGAATCAGGGATCACCTTAAGATCCACCGGCGCAGAGGCGTCCGGCTCGGAGGGATGGGCCTCCTTGGTCCTCGGGGCGCGCCTCGAGGCCGCCACGCTAGCTGGCTCCTCCACGCGAGCACGCGTGGAGGGGTCATGTCTAGCCTTCGTACGCTTCTCCGCCGGCTTCTCGGCCCGGCTGGGGCGAGACTGGCCCTCGGCCGTCTTCCCCGCGGCCGCATCCCACCGGCGGGTGGACTTCACCTCGAGCTCCTTCTGGCAGCGTCAGCCGCTGTCCAGCCGGCTCGTTCTACTGCGGAGGCGGTGTCTTCCTCCACGTCTTCCGCCTCCATGTCGGGCGACGTTTTGAGGAATGAAGCTTCACACAAGACAAAATAAAAAGAGGGGAGGGGAACCCTTACCCCGCAATGATGGGCACCTGCCTCCTGCCACCACCACAGCGCTTCTTTGCGCCGCCCTGCTCGTGATCCGGCTAGGGGACCCATTGCCGGGCGCTTAGGGGCTGGCTTGGAAGCTGTGGCACCCTTGCCCTTATTCCTGGACGCCTCGTCAGGTCCGGCTGCCTCGGCCCTATGACGCCGTCCGCGCGTCAGAGGCGCGCTGGTGACCTCCTCCACATCGTCGGAGTCTTCCTCAAAGGCTACATCAGACAGGGAGGAAGGAGTCTCGTCATCGTCCGTCCAATCTATGATGGAGGGCCGCATATGCTCACCAGATGGCTCCGTCCCTTCCGACCCCAGCGCATTCTCCGAGCCTTCGGAGGAGGTAGAGCGAGACTCGATCATGCCCTCGTCCTCGATCTTTGAGGCGTCAGACGTCGCCACGTCAGGGGCAGGCGGGTTGAGTGCTGCCTGCAGCTTCTCGAACATCTGCGCGAAGGAGTTAATGGAGGACTCAGCAAGGCGGCCGGTCGCGAGACAAATAGCAAGAACAATGAAGCGTGCTTACCACCGGAGGCGGATGGGACCTGCAGTAAGGGGTCATCCCCCACGACCAGTTCCCACTGTCGTCCATGCGGGTGGTGGAAATCTGGTTTACCCCCCGCGCCACCGCACTGGGGGTGAATATCTTAGGGGATGTCCGGCAGGGGTCGTGCCGGCCGCTCATCTGGCAGACCAGATGGGGCCGCCTCTGCAGCGGCAGAGTCCTACGGGTAACCATGGTGGTAAGCAAGTCACGGCCAAGGAGGCCGCATTTCTCCAAAATGTCGAGGTGGGGGCCGATCTGCGCCACCTCGGGAATCGGCTTCGGGAACTTCGCCCCCAGTTCAACTTCGTCGGAGGGTTAATGTTGAACGGGGGTATGTTGAGGGCGTCGTGGGCAGGGTCGGTATTATTCACGTAGAAGAATCCCTTCTGCCAGTTCTTGATGGACTCCTGCAGCGGCATCTGGGGGAAGCCGGAGTTCAAACGATGATGCACCACTGCGGCTCCGCACGGCGTCATCGGGCGCGGCCTGGCGAGCTTCTCCAGCTCGGCCTTGTCCATCACAATGGACTGCTAGTTGAAGAAAAACAAGCTTCGCCACAGATCGAGGCGGGCTCGATCCCTAGGAAGCCCTCGCACAAAACTACGAAGGCCGATAGTTGCAAAATGGCGTTCGGTGCCAGGTGGTGCGGCTGCACGCCGAAGAAGTGGAGCCATTCAGAGAAGAAGGGGCTCGTCGGGAGCCCGAAGACCCTGTAGAAGTGCTCGTCGAAAATGACGATCTCTCCCTCTGCCGGTGTTGGGGCGGTCTCGGCGCCAGGGATACGCACCAGCACCTGGGAGGCCGGGGGCAATAGCCGGCAATGGCGGAGCGCCTCGATGTGGCCTTCGCAGATCTCACTGCTAAGCCAAGCTCCCTGCGACGAGGTCTTCTTCGAGGAGGAACCGCCGCCATGACTGCGGGCGGCAGAAGCTCAGGAAGGCTGGTGGCTCGACGGCGACGAAGAAGAAGAAGACGAAGAGGACGGGCTCTTTCTCTCTAGGCTCAGGGAGGAAGAGGGCGTCGATGCGGGGCGAGAAGGGGGCGAGTGGTCTCCTTGGAACCCCCGCATCCCATTTAAACCCCACGAAGCATCATGGGGAGGGGATCCGGTGCGCGCGGAACCCAACTAACCCCGTGTATTACGGGCGGTAACGCTTCCCGAAGCCCAACCATCGCGGAGTAAATCCGCAGAGGATCTTCCACGCGGAGGCCGAGGGGGCGTCATGGCGGGACCCAGGGCCTAGGCCCGGTCCCATCACCAGTAATAACCATCCTTATGTCAGGCCGGGCCTGGCATGTGGCGCGATATGTGCAGCCTACGACGAAGCCAAGGCGTCGCTTCGAAGCTAACAGGCTTCAGAGCCCGCGTTCCCTGCCGCAGATGGCGGCAGGAATACAAAGACAAAAAATCAAGCCGGTGAGGCCACCCGCCAGCATGTGGCGGGCCTCTCCAGCTTCGGGGACTACTGTCGGGGGGATAACCCCGGGGTAGGCTCAACGAGCCTGCTCCTTTATCTCCGGCCCCAAATGAATGACCAGAAACCATTCTGCAAGGCCCAAGTCCTCTGGCCGGCTAGGCCACACCTACCGGCTAGTGGCAAGACAACTAACTCTCTGGCCGGCCAGGCAACACCTGTCGGCTAGAGGCAAGACGGCTACCTCTTCCTGACCGCCTAGGCCAAGCCAGCCGGCTAGGAACGAGGAGGCCGTGCCCAAGCCGGCTAGCCAAGCAGGCTAGCCGGCCGGGGATCTCAAGTCACATCAGATCATAGGTCATGACGAGACCCTACGATCAAAGGTGGCTACACGTCAGCAAAGGTACTAGATCAGAGTGCACGGTAGGTACTAGCGTCGGCGGCCACGCCACTGACCTACCCCGGCTCTAATCCATCAGACAGCATAGTGTCGGCCATCAAACTCCCACTCCATTACTACACTCGGTGTGGGAACAGTGGAGGCGGCCATACCGTATGCCCATGACGAATCTCACTGGACGATGCCGGACGTACTGCGTGTGCCCTGCGTCAACCTTACGCGAGAGCTCCATTGGCTAGCCGACGGGTCCCACAGCCAGACGGGACCTCGCAGCCGGCGGGCCCCTCAAGAGACAAGACAAGACCCTCGTGGGCCCCCCTGGCCAGCCGGCGAGGCTGCCAGCCGGGTCGCACTCTTGTACCCTTTATCCATATTGTAGGCCAGCGGGTTCGTCTATAAAACCCCCCGGCCCCCTCCATGCAGAGGGTTGGTCAACAGATTGCACACACACTCACCAACCACATAGGAGAGGCAGAGACGAGCCGGCTGCTCCCCTCTTCCTCCTCCACAACACAGCTCCACGAGCAACCTTGTAATCCATCCATATACATCATACACTCAGGCAGAACTAAGGGTATTATCTCTACGGAGATCCCTGAACCTGGGTACATCGTGCGTTCCATGCTTGTACCAACCTCGCCCCCAGCGCCCTCCATTGCCACTTCAGTTCTCACCGACTTTAGCCTACCTATGGCATATGTTGTGAGTATTCACCAACAATTAGCCCCCAAGTGTCGAGTGTATTGCTTGCAATATGCTTGAGACTTGACTGTCCGCGTTCCAACGCAACCAAATAACATTAAGGTCACTGATCCTTCTTGCTTGATTTTGTAGGAGACTATCAGTCAAGCTGACATATCCCTAAGTGGGATGAGAAAAAGCCTGGGATGCCAGCCAGCCGCCGGGGCCATAGTAGAAGAAAAACTCCGGGCTACGACGACAGAACTTGGAGAGGTCAGGGTTGACTATCTTAGCTTTAAGGAGTCAACCGCAGCGGAACAATCCGCCCTTATAAAACGAGTAGAGAAAGCTGAGGGTCAACTGGCAGAAGGCACAACAGAATTTACTGCTGTGCATCAACAAATCTCCCAAATGACCAATGCTATCTTTGGTAAGTCCTTCATAAAATATGTTATTACTTCTTGCAAAGGACACAAGGTGCTCGACGACTTATGCTTCACTTGTTTCTTTATAGGCCCTCGATCCACCAATCTTCAAGATGATCCGGTTCTGAAGCTAAAGGCCATATACACTCTGATGGAGCAACTTTACGCTGCCGGCTTGCTGACCATTAAGGCCATCTGGGGAAACAAAGACCCGGTGAAGTACATCAAGGATATGATGCGGTGGCTCTCAACCATTCCTCATCACATAGCTGAAATAAGGAAATCATACACGCGAAAGGGCGTAACGGTAGCCATGAGCCGGGCAATAGCTTAAGCCCCCGAACTTAAGCCGACTGAAATAGCCGGCGGCTTCCCTAAATACAAGGATGACGACTCAAAATTCATGCAGGAAGACTACGCACAATGCTTAAAGGACGTGCGTCCAGCGGCGAGTCGCCTTCTTGAAGACCTTGATCTGCTGAAGTATCAAGCGGCTTACGATGACGATAGGAAGCGTGTGGCGATTCTCAGTTTTGCATCTTTGGACTTAGCGCCTCAACCCCGTAATCCTCTTTTTGCCTCTGATGCTTACCCGTCAACCATCATGACGGAAGAAGCCGAATTTCATGCCCTAATCAATCGCACGTGGGATGTGGACAACTTCCAAATCCAAGACCCCGAAACCTCAGCACAGGGTGAGCCGGAGGCGATTTAGGCGTGGTGGCCCTTTTGAAGCTTTAGCCCGCAGAGGAGATTAAACCCGAAGACATCTTACTGTCGGGTTAGCATAGAAAATTTCTGGCCTCAATGAGCCATGTAATCAGAGAAGTTTTCATGACATTACCTTGCAATAGAAGTCATTTTGGTTTGGCGATTTGAAGAAGTATTGTACCCCTTGTGAATGAATTAATCATTTCTGTTGAATCTTCTGCTTGAAAGCATAATCACCATATAAGGTGGAAAATAAGCCGGCTGTGTGAGTCACGGCGGGTAGATGGGCTTGCAAGGCTCTAATCATACCCTAAGAGGTTTTTGCAAAAACCTTTATGTGTTTAGACTGGCTGATCAGGCTCAAGTCAAGCTTCGGTGAAGCAGGTTCAGTGAACCCATGGTTTGTCTATTTTCCATATGCTGGCTCTCGCAAGTACGTAAATATTTTAATCTTGGGAGTTCAGGGTCCAATACTTGGATTGACTCGCCAAGAGTACATGGGCCTTAAGGGCGTGTCGCAAAACATACAATCCAGTATAACCATTTAGTAATGCGTTAATTTTTCGCTGTCCAAGAGGGTATTAAGGCGGGACTCAATGAGTGAGAAGCCCCCAAATGACCAATGATCAAGGAAAAACGGGCATAGGATAGCAGAAGACAATGCTATTACTGCTAAACGACTTGGGAACTAGTAGCACCCAAGTAAGCCGATTTTTATCGTTCATGATCATACATAGGTGCCTATGTTTGAACTGTGCATCATGGCACTTGATACTCTTTGGCTTTACTGGTACCTATGTTTGAGTGGTCACATCAAGGCGACTTACTCTCTTTGATACCAGTAGCGTCCATGTTTGAATAGCCTCCCCAATGGCGACTTATCCTCTTGGGCAACTTAATTTAATCAATAAAGACTCATGCTGAGATGTGGGATGAAACGGCAGAGACCCCAAATTTCATAGGCGCCGGCTTTATTGATGTAATGTAAAGAGTACACAATGATCTAAGTATGTACATAGATAAGGAGCCAATGACTCTAAGTATAGTAGGGCCGCAGATGAGCAATGTCCTAGGGGCGGGTTGTTTCTTCCTCCGTGGTTGGCTTGTCGGGGCGTAGATCAATGAGGTAATACGAGCCGTTGCGGAGGTTCCTGCTAACGACAAAAGGCCCCTCCCAAGGGGGTGAAAGCTTTGCATACCCGTATGATCTTTAATCAACCGAAGCACCAAGTCGCCCTCCTGAAAGACCCAACTGTTGACACGTCGACTATGGTAACGACGTAGGTCTTGCTCGTAAATCTCCAATCGTGAAGCAGCCAAATCACGCTTCTCCTCCATGCATCCAAAGAATCCTGACGTGCTTGCTCATTATCAGCTTCAACATATGCGGCAACTCTGGGGGAATCGTGCTTCATATCGCTTGGAAGAACCGCCTCTGCCCCATAGATGAGGAAGAAAGGAGTGTAACTAGTAGACCTGTTAGGTGTTGTTCTGATACTCCAAAGTACAGAGGGGAGTTCTTCAACCCAACAACCCGGAGTGCGCTGTAAAGGAACCATGAGCCGGGGCTTGATCCCATGCAATATCTCCTGGTTAGCCTGCTCAGCTTGACCATTAGATTGTGGATGAGCTACTGCAGATACATCAAGCCGGATATGCTCTCGCTGGCAAAAATCCTTCATTGCCCCCTTAGACAAATTAGTACCGTTATCGGTAATGATGCTATGAGGGTAACCAAAATGAAAGATCAACTTCTTGAGGAACTTAACCGCCATTTCTGCTTCACAGTTACTGACCGGCTCTACTTCAACCCACTTGGTAAATTTATCAACTGCAACCAACAGATGTGTCTTTTTCTCCGAAGTTCTTTTTAAAGGACCAACGATGTCAAGCCCCCAAAATGCAAAAGGCCATGTAATGGGGATCATGCGCAACTCCTGAGCCGGCACGTGGGCGTGACGTTCGAATTTCTGACATCCATCACATCGACGCACTATGTGTTTAGCATCGGCATGAGCCGTCAACCAGTAAAAACCATGACGAAAAGCCTTTGACACCAAAGATCGTGACCCGACGTGATGTCCACAGTCGCCCGCATGTATCTCATTGAGAATCTCTCTCCCCTCTTTTGGTGAAACACAATGTTGGAAAATCCCACAAGTGCTTTGTTTGTGCAACCCGCCTTTATGTATAACCATGGATTTGCATCGTCGCACGATCTGCCTGGCAAAAACTTCATCAGATGGTAACTCGCCTCGAGCCAGATAAGACAAGTAGGGCATCATCCAATCAGGAATTGCTCTGAGGGTCGCCGCCAATTGTGACTCCGGGTCACGAATTGCTATGTCTTCTTCAGAGAGCAATTTCACGGAAGGATTATGTAAAACATCCAAGAATACATTAGGAGGGACAGACTTACGTTGTGTCCCGAGTCGGGAAAGGGCATCAGCCACCTTGTTCTATCGACAATCAATATGATCAACTTCATAGCCATGGAAATAACCCGCCACCTCGGTTACTGCTCCTCTGTAAGCCGCCATCAATGGATCCTTGGAATCCCAGGTTCCTGACACTTGCTGAGCCACTAAATCTGAGTCGCCCAAGCACCTGACTCGACTCAAATTCATTTCCTCGGCTATCCTGAGCCCATGGAGTAGAGCTTCATACTCAGTTGCATTCTTTGTGGAAGGAAACATGAGCTGCAGAACATAGCAAAACTTGTCCCCTTTTAGAGACGTCAACACCACTCCGTCTCCTGAACCTTCCACTTGTCTAGAGCCGTCAAAATAAATTGTCCAGTAGGTGTTATCTGGCCTGTGTTCTGGAACTTGTAACTCGGTACAATCATTGATAAAGTCGACCAACGCCTGAGACTTGATGGCAGTACGTGGTGCATGTTTCACATGATGGGGACCAAGCTCTGTCGCCCATTTAGCAATCCGCCCTGTAGCCTCTTGGTTATGTATGATGTCCCCGATGGGAGCGGAACTGACCACAGTGATGGGGTGCTCCAAAAATAGTGCTTCAACTTTCGGCTTGCCATGAAGATCCCAAAAACCAACTTCTGCCAATGTGGGTACCACTGGTTGGACATGGTTAATACCCCACTAACAAAATACATCGGCCATTGGACTGGGTATTATTTGCCTTATTCCTTGCGCTCAACAACCACTGCCACGCTCACCACTTTAGAATTAGTGGCATTGTACAAGAGCATGGGCTCCTTGTCAGCCGGGGCTGCCAGCAGGGGTGGCTCAAAATGTTGTTTTTGAGGGCCTCAAACGCCTCATTAGCCGCATCAGTCCTCACGAAGTGATCTGTCTTCTTGAGCAACTGATAGAGCGGGATAGCCTTCTCACCCAGGCGACTTATGAAACGACTAAGGGCCGCGATGCGACCCGCCATATTGCTTGGCTTCCCGAGTGAGGTAATCGCCTTAATCTTGTCCGGGTTAGCTTCTATGCCACGCTCGGACCCTAAAAACCCAAGCAATTTTCCAACAGGAACCCCAAACACGCATTTCGTGGGGTTAAACTTCATTTGATAGACCTGGAGATTGTCGAATGTCTCCTTGAGATCTACTAGAAGCGTTTCCTTCTTCTGTGATTTGACCACAATGTCATCAACATATGCATGGACGTTGCGTCCAATCTGACTATGCAGATAGTTCTGGGTGCAGCGCTGATAAGTCGCCCCTGCACTCTTGAGCCCGAAAGGCATGGAGACATAGAAAAAGGCACCAAAGGGGGCATGAAGGACGTTTTCTCCTGATCCTCCTTGGCCATCCTGATCTGATGATACCCTGAATACGCATCCAGAAAGAATAGCTGCTCGCAACCCGCCGTAGAGTCAATGGTTTGATCTATATGGGGTAACGCAAAGGGACCCTTGGGACAAGCTTTGTTAAGGTCCGTATAGTCAATGCACATGAGGAAAGTACCGTTCTTCTTGAGAACCAGGACCGGGTTAGCCAACGATTCAGGCTGAAAAACTTCAACGATGAAGCGAGCAGCAAAAAGTCGGGCGACTTCTTCTCCAATCTCCTTGCGCCTTTCCTCGTTAAAACGACCAAGGTATTGACGAACCGGCTTCATCTTCGGATCCATGTTGAGATGATGCTCAGCGAATTCTCTCGGAACACCTGGCATGTCATAAGGTTTCCATGCAAAGATGTCCCGATTCTGACGGATGAATTGGATGAGCGCGCTTTCCTATTTGGGATCCAAGCCAGTCCCAATGGTGAACTGCTTTGAAGAGTCACCAGGGACAAAGTCCACATGCTTGGTATCATCCGCCGGTTTAAACTTAAGGGGCAGTTCAGAATCAACCGTGGGTCTCTTCAATGGGCTCATGTCAGCTGGATCCACATTGGCTTTATGGAACTTCAGCTCTTCGGCAACACATGCTGACTCTACGTAAGCAACGTCCCCTTCTTCACACTCCTGGGCTATCTTTATGTTTCCATCAACCGTAATGGTGCCCTTGAGACCCGCCATTCTAAGCTTGAGGTATACATAGCATGGTCGGGCCATGAAACGGGCATAAGCTGCCCGCCCAAACAAAGCATGATAAGGGCTCTTGATCTTGACGACCTCGAACGTTAACGACTCGCTTATATAAGTGGACTCATCACCAAAGGCCACATTTAACTTAATCTGCCCAATGGGGTACGCCGACTTACCCGGGACGATGCCGTGAAAGACTGTGGTTAAGGGCATTAAGTTCTGTTCAGTGAAATTCATCTGCTGGAAGGTGTCATAGTATAAAATATCGATGCTACTACCTCCATCCATAAGGACCTTAGAAAGCTTATACCCTACAACCTGAGGCGCCACCACTAATGTTAACTCGCCAGGGTTATCCGTTTCAGCTGGTTGATCAGTTCTGCTCCACGTCACAGCCTGCTCAGACAATTTTAAGTGTCTGGGAACCGCCGGCTCAGTCATACTGATAGTCCTTTGCCTCACCTTCTTGTCTCTCCCGCAAGTGCTCGTGGTAAAGACATGGTACTGTCCACTAGTCAACTGCTTAGGGTTGCTCTGAAACCCGCCCTGGTTGTTTTGCCGCTGGAACTCACCTCGGTCGATATAGTGCTGTCCACCTGGGCCTGACGGCTGTCCACCATTGTGGTGCGAGTTGCCTCACCCTTGAGCCCCCGGGTTAGGAAAATCGCCGTACGAGGAGTCACGTGACCCGCTGATACGTCTCCAACGTATCTAATTTTTGATGGTTTCATGCTATTATGTTGTCAAACTTTGGATGTTTTGCATGCCTTTTATATATTTTTTTCGAACTAACTTATTAACTCAGTGCCAGTTCCTATTTTTTCCATGTTTTTGACCCCTTTCAGAGGAGATTTTGAAACGGAGTCCAAACGGAAGAAAATCCCCGAAAAGATTTTTTCTGGAACGGAAGAAGATCGGGGAGCTTGGGAGCCAAGGCAGGGGAGCCCCAGGGCCCCACAAGCCCCCACCTTGCGGACAGGCGGGAGGCCGCGCCATCCAGGCTTGTGGGCCCCTTGAGCGTTGATACGTCTCCAACGTATCTATAATTTTTTATGGTTTCATGCTATTATCTTGTCAAACTTTGGATGTTTTGAATGCCTTTTATTTATTTTTGGGGACTAACTTATTAATTCAGTGCCAAGTGCTAGTTCCTGTTTTTCCATGTTTTTGACCCCTTTCAGAGGAGATTTTGAAACAGAGTCCAAACGGAAGAAAATCCCCAAAAAGATTTTTTCTAGAACGAAAGAAGATCGGGGGACTTGGGAGCCACGCCAGAAGATCCCCAAGGGCCCCACAAGCCCCCCACCCCAAGGCCAGGGGGGCGCACCATGAAGGCTTGCGGGCCCCCCTGGAGGTCCCCTGACCTAGATCTTCGGCCTATAAATTCCCAAATATTCTCCAAAAAAATCAGTGGAGCATCGTAATCACTTTTCCGCCGCCGCAAGCTTCTGTCTCCGCAAGATCCCATCTGGGGCACGTCCTGGTGCCCTGCCGGAGGGGGGATTCGGACACGAAAGGCTTCTCCATCAACACCATGACCTCTCCGATGATGCATGAGTAGTTCACCATAGACCTACGGGTCCATAGCTAGTAACTAGATGGCTTCTTCTCTCTCTTGCATCTTCAATACAAAGTTCTCCATGATCTTCATGGAGATCTATCCGATGTAATCTTCTTTTGCGGTGTGTTTGTAGAGATCCGATGAATTCTGGATTTATGATCAGATTATCTATGAATCTTATTTGAGTTTCTTCTGATCTCTCTTATGCATGATTTCATATCCTTGTAATTCTCTTCGAGTTGTGCGTTTTTTTGGCCAACTAGATCTATGATTCTTGCAGTTGGAGAAGTGCTTGGTTTTGGGTTCATACCGTGCGGTGACCTCACCCAGAGACAGAAGGGGTAGCGAGGCACGTATCGTGTTGTTTCCATCAAGGGTAAAAAGATGGGGTTTTCATCATTGGTTTGAGATTATCCCTCTACATCATGTCATCTTGCTTAAAGCGTTACTCTGTTCGTCATGAACTCAATACACTAGATGCATGCTGGATAGCGGTCGATGTGTGGAGTAATAGTAGTAGATGCAGAAAGTATCAGTCTACTTGTCTCGGACGTGATGCCTATATGCTAGATCATTGCCTTAGATATCATCATGACTTTGCGCGGTTCTATCAATTGCTCGACAGTAATTTGTTCACCCACCGTGATATTTGCTATTTTGAGAGAAGCCTCTAGTGAACACTATGGGCCCCAGGGTCTACTCCACACCGTATTTTTAGCCTTACACCTTTTTACTTCGTTGCACTTTCCGCCTTCAGATCTCACTTTTGCAAACAATCTTGAAGGGATTGACAACCCCTTTGAAGCGTTGGGTGCAAGTTTGTTTGTGTTTGCGCAGGTACTCTGGATTTGACGAGATCCTCCTTCTGGATTGATACCTTGGTTCTCAAACTGAGGGAAATACTTACTGCTCCTGTGCTGCATCACCCTTTCCTCTTCGAGGGAAAAACCAACGCAAGCCCATTCTCCGTCAACGTGTCAATTTCTGGCGCTGTTGTTTGAGAAGTAGCAGAAGGATTTTTGGCGCCGTTGCCGGGGAGGAAGATCAAGTCAAGAACTCATCCAAGTAAGTGTGGCAAACTCATCTCTTGCATTTAATTTGTTTGCTAGTTGCCTCTGGTTTTCCTCTCCCCCACTTCACCAATTTGGCTTTTTCGTTCGCCCTTTTTCTCGCCCGCTTTTGGTTTGCTTGTGTGCTTGCTTGCCTACTAAAGCCCGAATGGCCCCACTAAGGGATTTTGATGCTCGCTTTGCGAAGTTAGAAGAGATTGACTAGTGTTAAAGGCTTCATGTCTACACTGTTTGAATATAATAGTTACTTCCGTAGAGAGCTGAAGGAGCAAAATTCTTTTCTAGCTTTTATGAGTAGAGAAGTTGATGATATGGCTAAAGAATTCCTTGCGCTGAATTCCCAGTTTGCTCGTCTTGAAAAGCTAGTGGGCCAGATTTCTGATAAGCAAGCTACTTTAGCCAATAAAATGGCTGCTAAACCCAAAACCCGTGAAGAGAATCACGAAGATCTTAAAGTGCTTGGTGTGACTCCCATTGAATCTTTGTTTTCTTGTGTCAAACCTAATGATTATGGGGCTGGATATGAATCCACTTTGGTTGAAAAGTGCCCCAATGATTCGGAGTCCATCTATCATGATGCTAAAAGCATTAAAAGTGGAGTAGAAGACGTTCAAACTTTGAGTAGTAATGAAATTACTAACGTGGATTTAAAGGAATTCAATTATGATAGTTGCTCCTTGATTGAATGCATTTCTTTGATGCAATCCATGTTGAACACTCCACACGCTTATAGCCAAAACAAAGCCTTTACCGATCATATCGTCGAAGCTATGATAAAAGCTCTTGAAGAGAAACTTGAATTGGAAGTCTCTATCCGTAGAAAGCTTCATGATGAGTGGGAACCTACCATCAAAATCAAAATCAAAAACTATGAGTGCAATGCTTTGTGTGATTTGGGTGCTAGTGTTTATGCGATTCCAGAGTCTTTATGTGATGTTCTGGGTTTTAATGAGATTGAAGATTGTTCCCTTAATTTGCATCTTGCTGATTCTACTGTCAAGAAACCCATGGGAAGTATCAATGATGTTCTTATTATTGCAAATAGGAACTATGTACCCGTGGATTTCATTGTGCTTGACATTGATTGCAATCCTACATGCCCTATTATTCTTGGTAGACCTTTCCTAAGGACTATCGGTGCTATCATCGACATGAAGGAAGGGAATATTAGATTTCAATATCCTTTAAGTAAGGGCATGGAACACTTTCCTAGAAAGAAAATAAGATTGCTGTCACATCCCTAACCCCTAAGCAAGTTAGTCTTGTGCTCATGTCTTCTTTGCATTTGCATCTAAGAATTTTCAACAAGAACAAGAAAGTGGCAAAGGAAAAACTCAAAACCCTAGCCACTACTTTAAATAAAGGAAATCCCAAAGTAGTCAAAATCAATGAACCCAAAATGGCCTCAAGAAATGTTCAAACTTTCTGATAAATCATGAAAGTAAATGAGCATTGGAGAAAACTATTTTCTTGACACTTTAAGCATATTAAATAAATGCAAAAGGCTACTGGTTTCAAGTTTTAAATTTGAAATGAGAAACTATAAATTTTCAAAAATGTTGAAAACTTTGGAAATGTTTGGGAATATTATAACAATATTTCAGGAGGTCTAAAATAGTTTTTACTTTTTGTTTTGGAGCTGAAATAATTAGCAAAACAATAGTTAGCAAAACAGAAAAACAAAAATAGAAAAAAATGGGAAACCCTTACCTGTCGCCTAGCCTGGCCCGGCCCATCTCCCTCGCTCCTCCCCTCCCTCGCGCCAGTAGGCAATAGGAGGTGGCCGCCGCCTCCTCCGGCGCGGCCACGCACCTGTGCGCCTGCCTGGCCGCCGCCTCGCGCTGGCAAGGCCGGGGATAAGCCCCCCGAGGCCTCCCCTATCCATTCCCCAGCACCGTTCTTCCTCACCTCTCGGATCTTGCCCTCCCTCCTGTCGCCGCCATTGGAGCCGAGCTCGAGCTCGAGCCGCAGCACCTCTAGCCATGGGAGCCCGCCTCCGAGTAGTCTGTTAGCTCCGTCTCGTCGCCCTGGTCATCTCTGCAGAAGCCGAAGCTTCCCCAAGCTCTGCATCGCCCCCAACGCCATCGTCTTCCACCTCCGGCCGCCGGACCTCTCCCGTCGATTCGCTCCCTCCGGCGCATCCCCGAGCCCCTCTTCAGCACCATCGGAACCGCCAGGAGCTCGTCGTCGTTTCCCCTCTCGCCCCACGCTCTCCCGTGCATCGTAGCCTAGTTCCCCACCAAGGCCGAGAGCTCCTCGCCGCTGGCCATGTCGTCGCCGTCGCTGTGGTGTCCGATCCACACGCTAGAGCTAGGATTCGAGCTCCTGGAGCCTCGAGGAGCGTGTCGAGCCCTCCAGCTGCCCTCCCCGTGCCCTAGAGCCGTCTCTCATAGGAGGCCGAGCTTCGGCCGCCGCTCCGGCTCGTCGCCGGCGCCTCTTCCGGCGACCCTAGCCTCCCCTGATGCCCCTGCCAGATCGGCCACTTCGCCAGCGTGCCGTAGCTGCAAACCGCGTGCGTTTTGGTGCTGCGCAACGCCGTTTAGGTCGCCTCCGGCGAGCCCTCCGCCGCGGGCCTGGTCGCCGGCGACCACCCTCCGGTGGGGGTCGACGTGGCAATGCTACCCAACATCTCAGGGCTTAATCACTCGCTGACAAGTGGGCCCAAGGCCAAGTCAAACCTCAATTAGGGCTGGTCAGCGCGGGATTAGTCCCAGAGAGGCTGACCAGTGGGTCCCCCCTGTCAGGTTTGACCTGAACAGGTCGGCTGACCTGCTGACGTCACTCTGATGCAATAAATAGAATTTCCAGTATAAAACTAATTCAGGAAATTGCTAAAACTTGTAAAAATCATAGAAATTAATCTGTAACTCCAATGAAAATAATTTATATATGAAAAAGTATCAGAAAAATTCAAGGATTCTGATTATACTATTTTCAACTATGTTTGAAAAAGTTACAGAACCCTAAATTGTGGAATAAGGAATAATTCAATTCTTATAATCACTTTTTAAATGGAATTTGGAAAATTATTCAAATTTCATTATGAATACAATGATCACCACTGTCCTAATTACAAATCAGTACCATAACATGACATTTCATGCATGTTAACATCAAGTTGATCTGAGCATCAGGTCGAATCAATTAAACCGGTATCCGAGAATACCCCGTTGGAATTGCTATTCGAATGTGATTCAAATCAAATCTAAACCTAATACATGTTGAAAATAGTAACTTATCACTTTGCATTCTCATGCCATGCTCATGCATCATTTTGATTGCATATGATTGTTATTGAATGTTTTCATTCATTTCGGTAGGCTCTGCACCCCCCGGATTCCACCGAATATCCGTCTGACGGATATCGTTCCTCCTCTGAGCAACAAGGCAAGCAACCCTTTTGATCATCCCGATAAATCCCATGTTCTTGCTCCTGCACTTATTTATTGCATTAGGATCAAATGCTTCAACTGCTTTTGCCACGTTAGTTGAACCCACTTCCTTTGCATGACCTAACCTTGTCACAGTAAATAGCCGAACCTTGCAACCTAGCATACCTGGTAGTTGCTTGAGCTATGATGTGCCTTATCCTGCTATGCATGCTATGCTTAGAGTTGTGTATGGCCTGTCATCTGGGAGATGAACAGAAATGTGGAATGTGTTCGGTGAGCAAAGGTTGTGTGTTGAACTTGATTTGGTAAAGGTACCGGTGAAAGGCTGTGTAGGAGTACATGGCGGGTTGTTTCATTGGAACCGTCCTTAGGAACTGAGTTCCGTGTATGTAATCCAAGACTAGATACTACCACATGGTGGGCCCTGAAATATGACCCCGCTCGGCCTATTAATCGCTTAGTACTCGGTCCAGGAGTTCTAAGTAGTTTCTGGTGTTTATAGTAATGCTGGAGGCCGTGCATGGAGCTCACCTGAGAGGTGGACCGTGATGCGGTAGGCAGTGGCACGGTGTACCAAGTGGCACCCGGATGGTGGGCTTGGGAACCCTGCACACATTGTTTGAGGCCGTGGCGGAAACCTCGGCCGGACTTCCGTACGGGTTACTCTCAGATAGGCGATAAACCTGAACTAGGTACTAGTGTGGTTAACGGTCGTGGCCGACTCCCTCGCTGGGCTTCCGCTTGAAGGTTGCCGAGGTGCATGACGTGCACATGGCGATAAGTGGCGAGAGCGTGTGTGACGAAGTACACCCCTGCAGGGTTATGATCTATTCGAATAGTCGCGTCCGCGGATATGGACTACTTGGAGACATATGTTGTTCATAGATAACTTCAATGGCTACTCATAAAATTGCCAAGATAAGCGTGAGTGTCGTGGACGGCATTTCCGTACGGAGACGGAATGATTCCACGATAGTGTATTGTTGTGGTGTTAGTGGACTCGTGTGCGAGAAATCAAGTTGTCAAAACTAATTTCAAAATGCAAGTTGTCTAGCCACGAGTCAAATGTTGGCTTTCCGCATGAAACCCCACAATACCTTTTGATACCTTGCATGAGTAGTTAGTCATCCTAAAGTCTTGCTGAGTACCTTCGTACTCATGTTTGCTTAATAAATGTTGCAGAGGTTGCTAATGACCCTAATGGAGGGTTCTTCGTAGACATCGATGACGACGAGTAGCTGGTGTCCCAGCTACGATCTGGCCCTACGTCGGCTCTGTAGTATAGTCAGGCCATGTGCCTTCTAGTTGCCCTGTCTGTACCCAGACAGTTTATAACTCTTCCACAGGCTTGTATTGGTATGACTGCTATTATGGGTCGTGAGACCCTTAATGTGTAATATTATGTGTGTGGCTCTTCCGAGCCTCTTAAATAAAGGTTGTATGTTTATGGTTATGTTGTGATGCCATCGATGTATCTATACATATCGGTATGCCATGCGTACGTGTGTCGTACTTGATATGTATGGGGTTCGATTACCTAGTCGTGAACTTTAGTAGCACTCCTTACAAGGAAATGCCCCTTGTGATCCAACGAGCCTTGGTAGTTCGCTACTG
Organism: Hordeum vulgare subsp. vulgare; assembly: GCF_904849725.1. Taxonomy (NCBI): domain Eukaryota; kingdom Viridiplantae; phylum Streptophyta; class Magnoliopsida; order Poales; family Poaceae; genus Hordeum; species Hordeum vulgare. The sequence continues at coordinate 561,472,030 of NC_058524.1, read as the reverse complement.
CTCCGGACACATTGGTTGACCGGCATGTGTCCTTCTTAGCTGCTGTGTCTGTCCCCTTTGGGGAAATGTCACGTGACGTAATGGAGTCCTTGTAGCTTGCTACGACTCGTCTACGTCCGCTGATGACCGACACCTGCTTTGTTGGGTCATGTATGCCTGTCCTTGTGCGGTACTGCCACTTTGGTTTATGACTAGACATGTCGATCCGGGTTCTTTGACATTGGATTGCTAGCGACACTATCGCATACGTGAGACAAAAGACGCAAACGGTCCGCGCTAAGGTAAGGCTGCAGCCGTGGGGTTAACCGTGCGTGAGACCACAAAGGGATGCGATGTGTTACAGGCTGGATTCCTATGGCTTAGGATCGGGGTCCCGACAGCGTTGGTATCAGAGCCTGACTGACTGTAGGATTACTAAGCCAAACTGGTCGAAGTTGAGTCTAGAATTGCTTTAGTTATATATAAGGGAATGGTTTGTGGAAGGGAACGTAAGACTCTTGTTCTCTTCTCAAGTTATTCTATTCTGGTCATCCTCGTCTTTTGTGCGGGAATTAAGGACTAGGTTACTCATCTTCTTCTAGGCTCGTGTTCTGAGCGGTAGATTATAGGACTACGGGTCAAGAGACATTGGGTTTCTGTCATTTCCTAGGAAAAGGGAAGTAAGTTTGATGATCAGAGAGTTGAACTTGATAGTTGAGTGGTTACGCTATTCCATTTTGGGTTGTCTCAAAATTTGTTTTTGAGCATTTACAGCCGTTATGCTGCCCAATTTTTCATCCAGAGCTCTAATGCTTTTGCATTACTCTCTATTTACAGATGCCTGGCCGTCCTTCTCGTCAGGTGGTACGTCTGACCAGGTGCATTGATGTACCGGGTCATACGGCCATGCTGGTCAGGGTGATGTCGGTGTGCGGTTACCGCTGGTACCCCGAGTACACATTGGAGGAACAGTACCGAGACTTCAACCAGAGCGAGTACATCTGCACTGTTAGGGTATTTCCAGACTACCCTGGAGCGGAGAAGCCAATCCATTGGTCCTATGGGTTGGGGGTCACTGTTGACATGGCAATACAGGATGCTGCCTATTCAATGCTGACTATTATGAGAGCGAGACATGCACTGCTGCAGAATTCAGAGTTCTGCTATGTTCCGGCCTCTCAGCCTGGTGAAGAGGGATACCTCAGTGGAGTCTATTTTGATTCTTCTATGGAGGATCCACTACTGCAGTCCACTGTTGAGATGCTAGAGAACAGAGACAGGGATGCTCGTGCTCTCCGCATGGAGCTTTATGCTACCCGTGCCCATCTGTGGACAGCTTTGACGCAGCTCGCACCGGTAGTCCAGACAGGGTATGGAGAGATGGAGATGCTGAACCCTGTTAGGACCCATCTTCTGGCCCACGTTGACTGGCCAGCTATAGGAGGAGTCACACCTCTTCGGGGACCCCTCTTACCACCAGTCAGGGGACCAAGGCCACATCCGTGTCCTTATGGATCCCAGGGATCTCAGGCTAGAGTGTTTCCTGATCCGCAGGTTGAGCTTCCAGGCCATGGAGGTAATCTCTATGAGATGTTCTATGCGGATGCCTGAGCTGTGAGCGGAAGGATAGTATGGTAGTAGCCGTACGTTCACAGTCCTGCGTGATTTGTGAAGTATGGTTGTAATGTGAAATGAATTCCGGAGGCCTAGATAAATAATGTATAGGCAGCTTGTAAGCCTCTGATGACTAGTTTCACAATTTCAGTAGTTTGCTCTTCGGTTAAGGGTGTGCTGAACTATGTAAGGGTGTGTATGAACCATGGTGTATATATAGCAGTTGCTTGTTACCATGCTGTTCGGATATTCATTTCCGCATTCCGTGTGTTCAGTACATTCTTAATCCATAGCTAGTATTGATATGATGTTGGTCTAAGCTATGAGTTTGTTTGTCAGGATGGTGTTCACCAGGTTGAACCGTGCCCCTGCTCATGAGCAAGGTGAGGGTAGTCAAGCGTCGCAGGAAGACCTGCCTCACCCGCCTTCTCTGGTGGAAGTGATGCTTGAGGCAGAAAGAAACAAAAGGGAGACCAATCGACTGCTAGAGCGTATTGAGCAGAATACGGCTCGACAGCCTAGGAATGCTGCAGTGTCCCTCAATGACTTTGTGAAGCTGAATCCTCCAAAGTTTCATCATTCTGTCGATCCCCTCGACGCTGATGACTGGCTGTGCAGCATCTCACGCAAGATTCGCTCTGCGAATGTGTCTGAGGCCGACAAGGTGACCTTTGCGGCGTATTTCCTGGAGGGACCCGCCAATCTGTGGTGGGAGAATTTTGAAGCTATGCGTCCCGCTGAACCAGTGGACACATGGGCAGACTTCAGTGCAGCTTTCCGTCTGCACCATATTCCAGAGGGCCTGATGGACAGAAAGAGAGAGGAGTTCTGTGCCTTCACTCAGGGCAAGTTGTATGTGGATGCCTATAGCCGCGAGTTCGGTAATCTCGCCCACTATGCAACAGAGGAGGTGTCTACTGACGCCAAGAAGCAAGCAAGATTCCGTAAGGGTCTGAGCCTTGAGCTCCGTCGTGACCTGCGCCTCCATGAGTGTGCAAGTTTTCAAGCCCTAGTCAACAAAGCGATCAGTGCCGAGACTGGTCATACTGACTTCGAAGCCACAAGGAAGCACTCCCGTGACTTCGGCTCGTCTTCTGGTTCCGCGTTTCCAAAACGCAGGTTGTGGGTTCCAAACAGTTCTCTGCCGCCAAGATACCCTCCGAGGCCATCCTACGTGGCGCCTCAGACGAATCAGGCCAACCCTCCAGCAAAAGCTTATGGTGGTCCAGCTAGCAATGCTGCACCACGTGCCAACCAGGTGATATGCTACAAGTGTGGAGGACCAGGGCATTATTCCCGTGAGTGTCCTCAGAATGTGGGTTCCAAGCAACCCGGAAAGTCCGTCGGGCAAGCCAAGTCGGGTAAAGCTTTTTATGTGAAGCCAACTCCTGCACGTGGCCATGTGAACTATGTGTCAGCAGAAGAAGCTGCAGAGGATCCCGACGTCATGCTAGGTACGCTTCTTGTTAATCATCACCCAGCGTCCGTTCTCTTTGACACTGGGTCTTCTCATTCCTTCATTTCAGAAAGTTATGCACAGTTGCATAACATGTCTTTTTGTGATATGCCAATCCCATTGGTTGTCCAAACCCCTGGTAGTAAATGGCAAACCTCTAGGATAACCTATGACAATGAAATTCTAGTAGACAGGCTAGTTTTTCTAGCCTCATTGATAGCTTTGAAATCTTCGGATATTAATATCATCTTGGGCATGGACTGGATGTCAGCTCACTATGCCAAGATTGATACTCACTCTAGAAATGTCCAGCTTACCCATCCCTCGGGTGAGATAGTAAATGTTTCTACTCGAGTCGCCAAATGCCAACTCTATTCCCTAAATGCCAACCCTCTTCCGGAACTTGAAGACATTTCGGTAGTCCGTGACTTTTCGGATGTTTTCCCAGAGGAACTGCCAGGAATTCCACCTGACAGAGATGTAGAGTTTGTGATAGATCTTGTTCCGGGAACTGTCCCAATAGCCAGGAGACCTTATAAGATGGCACCCCTGGAGCTAGCCGAACTTAAGAAGCAACTAGATGAGGCCTTGAACAAGGGTTTCATTCGTCCTAGCTCGTCTCCTTGGGCTTGTCCCATCCTCTTCGTCAAGAAGAAAGACGGAACGGATCGGATGGTTGTAGATTACCGACCAGTTAATCTGGTCACCATAAAGAACAAGTATCCGCTCCCCAGGATCAACGATCTGTACGATCAGCTCGCTGGATCCTCAGTCTTCTCCAAAATGGATTTGAGGTTGGGATACCATCAAATCAAGATTAAGAACGGGGACATTCCAAAAACGGCTTTTGTTACTCGTTATGGCCAATATGAGTAGACCGTTATGTCCTTCGGTTTAACCAATGCCCCAGCCACCTTCTCTCGACTGATGAATTCAATCTTCATGGAGTATTTAGATAAATTCGTCGTGGTATACCTCGATGATATTCTCATCTACTCGAAGAATGAACAAGAACATGCCGAGCATCTAAGGCTGGTATTGATGAAACTTCGAGAGCATCGCCTTTATGCCAAGTTTTCAAAATGTGAATTCTGGTTACCAGAAGTGACCTATCTAGGCCACGTAATCTCTGGTAAGGGTATTGCTGTCAATCCCGAGAGAGTTCAAGATGTCCTTGATTGGACTCAACCTGAATCGGTTAAGCAAGTTAGGAGTTTTCTTGCTCTAGCGAGCTATTGTCGCCGCTTTGTCGAGAATTTCTCCAAGGTTGCAAAGCCTCTAACTGAACTCCTCAAGAAGGATAAAAAGTTCGAGTGGACACCACAGTGTGAGCATAGTTTTCAGGAACTGAAAAGACGCCTGACTTCCGCACCTGTGTTGCTACCACCAGATTTTTCTAAGGACTTTCTTATCTATTGCGACGCCTCGCGACAAGGATTAGGTTGCATTCTCATGCAAGATCATCATGTGATTGCATATGCATCTCGACAGTTGCGTCCACATGAGGATAATTATCCCACACATGACCTTGAGCTTGCAGCTGTGGTCCATGCACTAAAAACCTGGCGACATTACCTTCTGGGTAATCGTTGCGAAATATTCACTGATCACCAAAGTCTGAAATATATTTTCACCCAGCCGGATTTGAATCTCAGGCAAATACGGTGGGTTGAGTTGATCTCGGATTACGACTTAGAGATAACTTACACCCCGGGGAATGCCAATGTTATGGCCGATGCGCTAAGTCGTAAGTCTTATTGTAACAATTTGATGCTACAACAAGGTCAACCACATCTCCATGAGGACTTTCGGAAGTTAAATCTTCGTATTGTTCCTCAAGGATTCCTATCTAACCTGGTGGCGAAGCCTACTCTTAAGGATCAAATTATAGCTGGCCAAAAGCGTGACAAGGGTATATCACGGATCAAGGAGAATATTTTTAGCGGAAACGTAAAGAATTTTCCATGAACGATCAAGGTGTTGTGTTCTTCCAGAATCGTTTAGTGGTTCCTAAGAACCCACATCTAAGGCAGTTAATCCTTAAGGAGGCTCATGATTCTCCTCTCACCATTCATCCTGGTAGTACTAAGATGTATCAGGACCTACGCCAGAGGTTCTGGTGGACTAGGATGAAGAGAGAAATTGCTGAGTTCGTTGCTAACTGCGACGTTTGTCGTCGAGTTAAGGCAGAACATCAAAGGCCTGCTGGCACCCTTCAGCCTCTAGCTATTCCTGAATGGAAATGGGATAAAGTTAGCATGGATTTCATTACCGGATTTCCCAAGACCAAGAAAGGAAATAATGCTATCTTTGTGGTCATTGACCGTCTTTCCAAAGTGGCTCATTTTCTTCCTGTTCGTGAGAGTATAACAGCTAGCCAGCTAGCAGAGTTATATATCTCTCGAATAGTGTCTCTTCATGGTGTTCCCCTGGAAATTAACTCGGACCGTGGGAGTATCTTTACTTCTCGCTTCTGGGAAAGTTTTCAGAATGCCATGGGGACTCACCTATCTTTTAGCACTGCTTTCCATCCCCAATCAAGTGGTCAAGTAGAAAGAGTGAATCAAATCCTAGAAGATATGCTCCGAGCTTGTGTTATTTCGTTCGCCGAATTCGCTTATAACAATAGTTATCAATCAAGCTTGGGCAAAGCCCCTTTTGAAGTTCTCTATGGACGAAGATGTCGAACACCTCTTAATTGGTCAGAAACCGGAGAGAGGCAACTCTTTGGTCCGGATATGATCCAGGATGCAGAAGAGCAGGTTCGCATTATTCGTGAAAAGTTGAAAACAGCTCAGTCTCGTCAAAAGAGCCAATATGATCGTCATCATAAGGCTGTGACCTTTGAAGTTGACGAGAAGGCTTACCTTCGGGTTACACCTTTGAAGGGTACCCATCGTTTCGGTATCAAGGGCAAGTTGGCTCCTCGTTACATTGGTCCTTTTCGCATACTTGCCAAACGAGGAGAAGTTGCCTACCAGTTGGAACTTCCTCCGCATCTTTCCAAGGTTCATGATGTTTTCCCCATCTCGCAACTCAGGCGTTGCTTTTCGGATCCTATCCGTGAAGTGGACCACGAAACGCTTGATCTCCAAGATAACCTTTCATACCGAGAATACCCCGTGCGTATTCTTGATCAAGCTGAGCATACCACTCGACGTCGAAACTTTAAGTTTCTTAAAGTTCAATGGTCAAATCATTCTGAAAAGGAGGCAACTTGGGAAAGAGAGGATCGTCTCCGACTTGAGTATCCTGCGTTATTCCCGACGACTTCTAAATCTCGGGACGAGATTCTTTTGAGTGGGGGTGAGTTTCCACATCCCTAACCCCTAAGCAAGTTAGTCTTGTGCTCATGTCTTCTTTGCATTTGCATCTAAGAATTTTCAACAAGAACAAGAAAGTGGCAAAGGAAAAACTCAAAACCCTAGCCACTACTTTAAATAAAGGAAATCCCAAAGTAGTCAAAATCAATGAACCCAAAATGGCCTCAAGAAATGTTCAAACTTTCTGATAAATCATGAAAGTAAATGAGCATTGGAGAAAACTATTTTCTTGACACTTTAAGCATATTAAATAAATGCAAAAGGCTACTGGTTTCAAGTTTTAAATTTGAAATCAGAAACTATAAATTTTCAAAAATGTTGAAAACTTTGGAAATGGTTGGGAATAATATAACAATATTTTAGGAGGTCTAAAATAGTTTTTACTTTTTGTTTTGGAGCTGAAATAATTAGCAAAACAATAGTTAGAAAAACAGAAAAACAAAAACAGAAAAAAATGGGAAACCCTTACCTGTCGCCTAGCCTGGCCCGGCCCATCTCCCTCGCTCGTCCCCTCCCTCGCGCCAGTAGGCAGCAGGAGGTGGCCGCCGCCTCCTCCGGCGCGGCCACGCACTTGTGCGCCTGCCTGGCCGCCGCCTCGCGCTGGAAAGGCTGGGGATAAGCCCCCGAGGCCTCCCCTATCCATTCCCCAGCACCGTTCTTCCTCACCTCTCGGATCTTGCCCTCCCTCCTGTCGCCGCCATTGGAGCCGAGCTCGAGCTCGAGCCGCAGCACCTCTAGCCATGGGAGCCCGCCTCCGAAGAGTCTGTTAGCTCCGCCTCGTCGCCCTGGTCATCTCTGCAGAAGCCGAAGCTTCCCCAAGCTCTGCATCGCCCCCAACACCGTCGTCTTCCACCTCCGGCCGCCGGACCTCTCCCGTCGATTCGCTCCCTCCGGCGCATCCCCGAGCCCCTCTTCAGCACCACCGGAACCGCCAGGAGCTCGTCGTCGTTTCCCCTCTCGCCCCACGCTCTCCCGTGCATCGTAGCCTAGTTCCCCACCAAGGCCGAGAGCTCCTCGCCGCCGGCCATGTCGTCGCCGTCGCTGTGATGTCCGATCCACGCGCTAGAGCTAGGATTCGAGCTCCTGGAGCCTCCAGGAGCGTGTCGAGCCCTCCAGCTGCCCTCCCCGTGCCCTAGAGCCGTCTCTCATAGGAGGCCGAGCTTCGGCCGCCGCTCCGGCTCGTCGCCGGCGCCTCTTCCGGCGACCCTAGCCTCCCCTGATGCCCCTGCCAGATCGGCCACTTCGCCAGCGTGCCGTAGCTGCAAACCGCGTGCGTTTTGGTGCTGCGCAGCGCCGTTTAGGTCGCCTCCGGCGAGCCCTCCGCCGCGGGCCTGGTCGCCGGCGACCACCCTCCGGTGGGGGTCGACGTGGCAATGCTACCCAACATCTCAGGGCTTAATCACTCGCTGACAAGTGGGCCCAAGGCCAAGTCAAACCTCAATTAGGGCTGGTCAGCGCGGGATTAGTCCCAGAGAGGCTGACTAGTGGGTCCCCCCTGTCAGGTTTGACCTGAACAGGTCGGCTGACCTGCTGACGTCAGTCTGATGCAATAAATAGAATTTCCAGTATAAAACTAATTCACGAAATTGCTAAAACTTGTAAAAATCATAGAAATTAATCTGTAACTCCAATGAAAATAATTTATATATGAAAAAGTATCAGAAAAATTCAAGGATTCTGATTATACTATTTTCAACTATGTTTGAAAAAGTTACAGAACCCTAAATTGTGGAATAAGGAATAATTCAATTCTTATAATCACTTTTTAAATGGAATTTGGAAAATTATTCAAATTTCATTATGAATACAATGATCACCACTGTCCTAATTACAAATCAGTACCATAACATGACATTTCATGCATGTTAACATCAAGTTGATCTGAGCATCAGGTCGAATCAATTAAACCGGTATCCGAGAATACCCCGTTTGAATTGCTATTCGAATGTGATTCAAATCAACTCTAAACCTAATACATGTTGAAAATAGTAACTTATCACTTTGCATTCTCATGCCATGCTCATGCATCATTTTGATTGCATATGATTGTTATTGAATGTTGTCATTCATTTCGGTAGGCTCCGCACCCCCGGATTCCACCGAATATCCGTCTGACGGATATCGTTCCTCCTCTGAGCAACAAGGCAAGCAACCCTTTTGATCATCCCGATAAATCCCATGTTCTTGCTCCTGCACTTATTTATTGCATTAGGATCAAATGCTTCAACTGCTTTTGCCACGTTAGTTGAACCCACTTCCTCTGCATGACCTAACCTTGTCACAGTAAATAGCCGAACCTTGCAACCTAGCATACCTGGTAGTCGCTTGAGCTATGATGTGCCTTATCCTGGTATGCATGCTATGCTTAGAGTTGTGTATGGTCTGTCATCTGGGAGATGAACAGAAATGTGGAATGTGTTCGGTGAGCAAAGGTTGTGTGTTGAACTTGATTTGGTAAAGGTACCGGTGAAAGGATGTGTAGGAGTACATGGCGGGTTGTTTCATTGGAACCGTCCTTAGGAACTGAGTTTCGTGTATGTAATCCAAGACTAGATACTACCACATGCTGGGCCCTGAAATATGACCCCGCTCGGCCTATTAATCGCTTAGTACTCGGTCCAGGAGTCGCAAGTAGTTTCTGGTGTTTATAGTAATGCTGGAGGCCGTGCATGGTGCTCACCTGAGAGGTGGACCGTGATGCGGTAGGCAGTGGCACGGTGTACCAAGTGGCACCCGGATGGTGGGCTTGGGAACCCTGCGCACATCGTTTGAGGCCGTGGCGGAAACCTCGGCCGAACTTCCGTATGGGTTACTCTCAGATAGGCGATAAACCTGGACTAGGTACTAGTGTGGTTAACGGTTGTGGCCGACTCCCTCGCTGGGCTTCCGCTTGAAGGTTACCGAGGTGCATGACGTGCACATGGCGATAAGTGGCGAGAGCGTGTGTGACGAAGTACACCCCTACAGGGTTATGATCTATTCGACTAGCCGCGTCCGCGGATATGGACTACTTGGAGACATATGTTGTTCATAGATAACTTCAATGGCTACTCATAAAATTTCCAAGATAAGCGTGAGTGTCGTGGACGGCATTTCCGTACGGAGACATAATGATTCCACGATAGTGTATTGTTGTGGTGTTAGTGGACTCGTGTGCGAGAAATCAAGTTGTCAAAACTAATTTCAAAATGCAAGTTGTCTAGCCACGAGTCAAATGCTGGCTTTCCGCATGAAACCCCACACTACCTTTTGATAGCTTGCATGAGTAGTTAGTCATCCTAAAGTCTTGCTGAGTACCTTCGTACTCATGTTTGCTTAATAAATGTTGCAGAGGTTGCTAATGACCCTAATGGAGGGTTCTTCGTAGACATCGACGACGACGAGTAGCTGGTGTCCCAGCTACGATCTGGCCCTACGTCGGCTCTGTAGTATAGTCAGGCCATGTGCCTTCTAGTTGCCCTTTCTGTACCCAAACAGTTTATAACTCTTCCGCTGGCTTGTACTGGTATGACTGCTATTATGGGTCGTGAGACCCTTAATGTGTAATATTATGTGTGTGGCTCTTCCGAGCCTCTTAAATAAAGGTTGTATGTTTATGGTTATGTTGTGATGCCATCGATGTATCTATACATATCGGTATGCCATGCGTACGTGTGTCGTACTTGATATGTATGAGGTTCGATTACCTAGTCGTGAACTTTAGTAGCACTCCTTACAAGGAAATGCCCCTTGTGATCCAACGAGCCTTGGTAGTTCGCTACTGCTCCGGACACATTGGTTGACCGGCACGTGTCCTTCTTAGCTGCTGTGTCTGTCCCCTTTGGGGAAATGTCACGCGACGTAATGGAGTCCTTGTAGCTTGCTACGACTCGTCTACGTCCGCTGATGACCGACACCTGCTTTGTTGGGTCATGTATGCCTGTCCTTGTGCGGTACTGCCACTTTGGTTTATGACTAGACATGTCGATCCGGGTTCTTTGACATTGGATTGCTAGCGACACTATCACATACGTGAGTCAAAAGACGCAAACGGTCCCGGCTAAGGTAAGGCTGCAGCCGCGGGGTTAACCGTGCGTGAGACCACAAAGGGATGCGATGTGTTACAAGCTGGATTCCTATGGCTTAGGATCGGGGTCCCGACAATTGCCTTATGAATCCATGATGAGGGCTACTTATGGTTTGAGCACCAAAGACGACGATACGTGATTCTATCGCTTCTATGCCTAGCTAAGGGCGTTAAACAATAGCGCTTGTTGGGAGGCAACCCAATGAATTTATCTTTTTCTTTCTGTTTTGTTGCGTCCACACTTTCATAATTCTGTTGTGATTGTGTTTTTGTGTTTCTTTTTTTTAGCCAAGCAAAGCCTTTATGACTAGTCTTGGTAATGGTTGTTTGATCTTGCTGGAAAAAGACACAAACTTTTTTCTCATGAGATGATTTTTCATTTTTATTCATACAGAGCTTTTGAGTTGATTCTTTTTTCTGCTGATTGATATGCTTTTTCCCTAGACCTTCGTAAGTTTTCAGATTTTGTGAGGTACCAGAAGTATACGAAGTATACAGATTGCTGCAGACTGGTCTGTTTTTGACAGATTCTGTTTTTGTTGAGTTGGTTGCTGGTTTTGATGAAACTATGGTTAGTATCGGGGGGTACTAGCCATGGGAAAGTGAGAATACAGTAGCCCATCATCAATATAGATGGAATTCAAGTTTTCTACAGTACCAAAAGAAGTGGTAGTTTGTTTTCTCGTACTAATGTTATCACAAGTTTCTGTTTAAGTTTTGTGTTGTGAAGTTTTCATGTTTTGGGTGACGTTCTCATGGACAAAGAGATAAATAGTGGAAAGAGCTCAAGGTTGGGGATGCCCAAGGCATCCCAAGCCAAATTCAAGGAAATTAAAAGCCTAAGCTTGGGGATGCCCCGGGAAGGCATCCCCTCTTTCGTCTTCAATCCATCGGTAACATTACTTGGAGCTATATTTTTATTCACCACATGATATGTGTTTTGCTTGGAGCGTCTTGTATCTTAGGAGTCTTTTCTTTTTGTTGTGTCACAATCATCTTTGCTGCACACCTTTTTCGCCGCCGCAAGCTTCCGTTTCTGCGAGATCTCATCTGGAGACCCTTCCCGGTGCCCTGCCGGAGGGGACTTTGGAGTTGTAGGGCTTCTTCATCATCATCATCGCCCCTCCAATGACTCGTGAGTTGTTCACATCAGACCTATGGGTTCGTAGTTAGTAGCTAGATGGCTTCTTCTTTCTCTTGGATCTTCAATGCAAAGTTCTCCATGATCTTCATGGAGATATATCCGATGTAATCTTCTTTGGCGGTGTGTTTGTCGAGATCCGACGAATTGTGAATTTGTGATCAGATTATTGAGTCTTTGCTGATTTCTTATATGCATGATTTGATATCCTTGTAAGTATCTCCGAGTCTTGAGTTTTGTTTGGCCAACTAGATCTATGATTCTTGCAATGGGAGAAGTGCTTGGTTTTGGGTTCTTACCGTGTGGTGACCTTTCCCAGTGACAGTAGGTGCAGCAAGGCACACATCGTGTAGTTGCCATCAAGGGTAACAAGGTGGCCTGTGTCATAGATATGAGATTGTCCATCTACATCATGTCATCTTGCTTAAGGTGTTACTCTATTCTTTTGGACTTAATACACTAGATGCATGCTGGATAGCGGTCGACGTGTGGAGTAATAGTAGTAGATGCAGAAAGTATCAGTCTACTTGTTTTGGACGTGATGCCTATAGATATAATCATTTCCATAGATGACGTCACGACTTTGCGTGGTTCTATCAATTGCTCGACAGTAATTTGTTCACCCACCGTCTACTTGCTTTCATGAGAGAAGCCACTAGTAAATGCTACGGCCCCCGGGTCTATTCACACCTATCGTTCCACTTTTGCTTTTACTTTGCTTTGTTACTTTGTTGCTTTCAGTTCTCACTTGGCGAACAATATATAAGGGATTGACAACCCCTTCATAGCGTTGGGAGCAAGATTTTTGTGTTTGTGCATGCTATTGTGATACTCCTTCACTGGATTGATACCTTGGTTCTCAAACTGAGGGAAATACTTACCACCGCTGTGCTACAACACCCTTTCCGCTTCGAGGGAACACCAACGCAAGGTTCCATGGAACGGGGTGAATCCTTTGCATATTTGCCTAGGAAGTACTTTAAGGCGTAGCCATAGCAGAAGGATTCCTGGTGCCGTCAACACACCTATTTCTGGCGCTGTTGGAAGGTCTTTTGTTGCAGTAGCAGAAGTATTTTTGGCGCCGTTGCCGGGGAAGGAGAGATCTATCCAAGTAGGTCTCACAAACTCATCTCTTGCGTTTACTTTTTTCCAGTTGCCTCTCGTTTTCCTCTCCCCCACTTCCCGTTTGCCGTTTTCTTTTGCCTTTGCCATTTTCCTTTGCCGGTTTTCATGCTTGCGTGTGTGCTTGTTTGTTTGTTGAAGTCATCATGGCTGAAAAAACCAAACTTTGCAAGTTCTTGAGTACCAATAATAATGATTGTATTAGTACTCCGATTGCTCCCGCCACTAGTGCGGAATCGTATGAAATTAACGCAGCTTTGCTGAATCTTGTTATGAAAAAGCAATTCTCTGGCCTTCCTAGTGAAGATGCCGCATCCCATCTCAATACCTTCATTGAGCTTTGCGGTATGCAAAAGAAAAGAGATGTGGATAATGACGTGATTAAGCTGAAACTTTTTCCTTTCTCGCTGCGAGATCGCGCAAAAACTTGGTTTTCTTCTTTGCCTAAAAATAGTATCGATTCTTGGGATAAGTGCAAAGATGCTTACATATCCAAGTATTTTCCGCCGGCTAAGATCATCTCCTTATGTTACGATATCATGAATTTCAAGCAACTTGATCATGAACACGTTGCACAATCTTGGGAGAGGATGAAGCTTATGATTAGAAATTGTTCCGCTCATGGCTTGAGTTTGTGGATGATTATACAAATGTTTTACGCTCGCTTGAATTTCGCTTCTCGCAATATCTTGGACTCCGCCTCAGGTGGAACGTTCATGCAAATCACGTTAGGAGATGCTAAAAAACTTCTAGACAATGTCATGACCAACTACTCTCAGTGGCACACTCAAAGGTCACCTACTAGCAAAAAGGTACACACTATAGAAGATATTAACTCGCTTAGTGCTAAGATGGACGAGTTGATGAATTTGGTTGCTAGTAGAAACGCTACTGTAGATCCTAATGACATGCCACTATCTTCCTTGATTGAGAGTAGCAACGCTAGTTTGGACGTGAATTTTGTTGGTAGGAGCAATTTTGGCAACAACAATGCTTTTAGAGGAAACTATGTTCCTAGGCCTTTTCCTAGTAACTCCTCTAACAATTCTGGCAATTCCTACAACAACACTTATGGAAATCACAACAAATTACCCTCTGATTTAGAGAGTAATATCAAAGAGTTCATAAACTCTCAAAATATTTTCAATGCGTCCATAGAGGAAAAACTACGCAAAATAGACGATTTGGCTAAGAGCGTTGATAGGATGTCTTGTGATATTGACGCTTTGAAAGTTAGATGTGCTCCTCCCAAGGTCAACTTGGATGAAACTTTGAAAGCTATGTGTGTCTCCATGAATGAGAGCAAATAAAGAACCGCCCAAATTCGCGCTAGGCATGAATGGTTTAAAAGGGTGCGTTCTAGTGATGCAAATCACGAAGATCTTAAAGTGCTTGGTGTGTCTCCTCTTGAATCTTTGTTTTCGCGTGTCAAACCTATTTTTGGAGGGGCTGGACATGAATCCACTTTGGTTGAAAAACGGCCCAATGATTCGGAGTCCACCCATCTTGATGATAAAGGTGTGGAGAGTGGAGTAGAAGAAATCAAAATTTTGGGTAGTAATGAAACTCACACTTTGGATTTCAAGGAATTCAATTATGATAATTGCTCCTTGTTTGAATGCATTTCTTTGATGCAATCCATTGCAAACTCTCCACATGCTTATAGCCAAAGCAAAGCCTTTACCGCGCATATCGTAGATGCTATGATGAAATCTCTTGAAGAGAAGCTCGAACTAGAAGTCTCTATACCTAGAAAACTTCATGATGAGTGGGAACCTACTATCAAAATCAAGATCAAAAACTATGAGTGCAATGCTTTGTGTGATTTGGGTGCTAGTGTTTCCGCGATTCCAAAGTCTTTATGTGATATTCTTGGTTTTCATGAAATTGAAGAGTGTTCTATTAATTTGCATCTTGCGGATCTACTGTCAAGAAACCCATGGGAAGGATCGATGATGTTCTTATTGTTGCAAATAAGAACTATGTACCCGTGGATTTCATTGTACTTGAGATAGATTGCAATCCTTCATGTCCCATTATTCTTGGTAGACCTTTCCTAAGTATTGTTGGTGCTATCATCGATATGAAGGAAGGGAATATTAGATTTCAATTTCCTTTAAAAAAGGCATGGAGTACTTTCCTAGAAAGAAAATAAGATTGCCTTATGAATCTATGATGAGGGCTACTTATGGTTTGAGCACCAAAGATGACTATACGTGATTCCATCACCTTTTGCCTAGCTAAGGGCGTTAAACAAAAGCGCTTGTTGGGAGGCAACCCAACGAATCTATCATTTTTCTTTATGTTTTGTGTTTTCCACACTTTCGTAATTCTGTTATTACTGTGTTTTTTGTGTTTCTTGTTGCGTTTGTGCCAAGCAAAACCGTTATGATTAGTCTTGGGGATGATCGTTTGGTCATGCTGGAAAAGACATAAACATTCTGCTCACGAAAAGAATTTTCGTTTTTGTTCTGTAAGAGATTTGGAGTTGATTCTTTTTGGTGCTTCTTTCTACGCAAATTCTTCAGACTGTCGTAATTTTTCAGAATTTTTGAAGTGACAGAAGTATACGAAATATACAGATTGCTACAGACTGGTCTGCTTTTAACAGATTCCGTTTTTGTTGTGTTGGTTGCTTATTTTGATGAAACTATGGATAGTATCGGGGGGCATTAGCCATGGAAGATTGAAAATACAGTAACCCAACATCATCATAAGTAGAATTTAAGTTTGCGACAGTACCTAAGGAAGTGGTGGTCTGCTTTCTCATACTAATGTTATCACGAGTTTCTGTTTAAGTTTCGTGTTTTGAAGTTTTCAAGTTTTGGATGAAGTTCTTATGGACAAAGAGATAAAGAGTGGCAAGAGCTCAAGCTTGGGGATGCCCAAGGCACCCCAAGAGATTCAAGGATGCCGTAAAAGCCTAAGCTTGGGGATGCCCCGGGAAGGCATCCCTTCTCTCGTCTTCAATCCATCGGTAACGTTACTTGGGGCTATATTTTTATTCACCACATGTTATGTGTTTTTGCTTGGAGCGTCTTTTATCGTAAGAGTCTTTTATTTTTGTTGTGTCACAATCATCCTTTCTGCACACCTAGACAGAGAGACATGCACTCACCGTGATTTTGTCGAGCTTCACTTATATCTTTTGGTAGACAATTCAGCTCACATGTGCTTCACTTATATCTTTTGAGCTATATACTTTTGCTCTATGTGCTTCACTTATATCTTTTAGAGCACAGCAGTGCATGGCTTGGTAGTTGATCTATGCTTTGAAAGTAATCTCAAAAGGGGTAGTTATCCAAAGGGATACAAAAACTTCCACCTTCATGTGCATTGAATAGTTAGAGAAGTTTGATTCATCTCAATTAGTTTTGAGTTGTGGTTATGGTAATATTGAAGTTATGCTAGTAAGGTGTTGTGGATCTAGAAATACTTGTGTTGAAGTTAGTGATTCCCGTAGCATGCACATATGGTGAACCGCTATGTGATGAAATCTGAGCATGATTAGTCTATTGATTGGCATCCTTTGCGTGGCGGTCGGGATCGCGCGATGGTTTATACCTACCAACCCTTCCCCTAGGAGTATGCGTTGAATGCTTCGTTTTGATTACTAATAAAACTTTTACAACAAGTATATGAGTTCTTCATGACTAATGTTGAGCCCATGGTTTAGATGCACTTTCACCTATCACCATCACTATCTTCTTAGTGCCGTGCAACTTTCGCCGGTGCACAAAACCCACCATTAGCCTCCCTCAAAACAGCCACCATACCTACCTACTATGGCTTTTTCAAAGTCATTCTGAGATATATTGCCATGCAACTACCACCATGATATGTGCCATCACGTCTACATTGCCATTGCATGATCATAAGATAGCTAGCATGATGTTTCCATTAATGTCTATGCCATGCTAGATCATTGTCACGGTACACTACCGAAGGCATTCCATATAGAGTCATCGTTGCTCTAAGTTTTGAGTTGAAAGTGTGATGATCATCATTGATGGAGCATTGTCCCATGTTTGGAAATAAAAGAGGCCAAAGAAGCCCACCAAAAAAAAAGAGAGGCCAAAGAGCCCACCAAAAAATAAAATAAAAATGAGAGAAAAAGAGAGAAGGGACAATGTTACCACTTTTCCACACTTGTGCATATTAAGCACCATGATCTTCATGATTGAGAGTCTCTCGTTTTGTCACCACCATATGTAGCTAGTGGGAAATTTTCATTATGTAACTTGGCTTGTATATTTCAATGATAGGCTTCCTCAAAATTGCCTTAGGTCTTCGTGAGCAAGTGAGTTGGATGCACACCCACTAGTTTTCTTTAAGAGATTTCACATACTCTTAGCTCTAGTGCATCATTTATATGGCAATCCCTACTCATTCGACTTGATATCAATTGATGAGCATCTCCACAGCTCATTGATATGCCTAGTTAATGTGACCATCTTCTCCTTGTTTTGTCTTGCAACCTCCACCACACTCCACATCATCTATAGTGCTAAAACCATGGCTCACGCTCATGTATTGCATGAGAGTTGAAAAGGTTTGAGAAAGTAAAGGTGCGAAACAATTACTTGGCCACTACCGGGGTTGTGCATGATTTAAATTTGTTGTGCAATGATGATAGAGCATAGCCAGACTATATGCCTTTGTAGGGATAACTTTCTTTTGGCCTTGTTATTTTGAAAGTTCATGATTACCTTGCTAGTTTGCTTGAATTATTATTGTTTCCACATCAATAGCAAACTATTGTTTTGAATCTAATGGATCTGAACATTCACGTCACATAAGAGGAGTTACAAAGGACATCTATGCTAGGTAGCATGAAAGCATCAAAAATTCATTCTTTATCACTTCCCTACTCAAGGACGAGCAGGAGTTAAGCTTGGGGATGCTTGATACGTCTCAAACGTCTCTATAATTTTTGATGGTTTCACGCTGTTATCTTGTCATCTTTGGATGTTTTATGTACCTTTTATATATTTTTTGGGACTAACTTATTAATTCAGTGCCAAGTGCCAGTTCCTGTTTTTTCTATGTTTTGGCTCTTTTCAGATCTGATTTTGGAACGGAGTCCAAACGGAATAAAATCCCCGAAATGATTTTTTCCCAAAAGGAAGAAGATTAGGGGGCTTGTGGGCCAAGCCAGGAGGGCTACAGGGAGCCCACAAGCCCCCACTCCGCCACCAGGGGGGCAGCGGTGGGCAGGCTTGTGGCCTCCCTGGCGCCCCCTGACCTAGATCTTGCGCCTATATATTCCCTAAAAATTAGAAAAAAATCAAGGGATCCACGAAAATACTTTTCTGCCGCCGCAAGCTTCCGTTTCCGCGAGATCTCATCTAGAGACCCTTCCCGGTGCCTTGCCGGAGGGGACTTTGGAGTTGGAGGGCTTCTTCATCATCATCATCACCCCTCCAATGACTCATGAGTAGTTCACTTCAGACCTACTAGTCCGTAGTTTGTAGCTAGATGACTTCTTCTCTCTCTTGGATCTTCAATACAAAGTTCTCCATAATCTTCATGGAGATCTATCCGATGTAATCTTCTTTTGCGGTGTGTTTGCCGAGATCCAATGAATTGTGGATTTGTGATCAGATTATCTGTGATATATATTTGAGTCTTTGCTGATTTCTTATATGCATGATTTGATATCCTTGTAAGTTTCTCCGAGTCTTGGGTTTTGTTTGGCCAACTGGATCTATGATTCTTGCAATGGGAGAAGTGCTTGGTTTTGGGTTCTTACCGTCTGGTGACCTTTCCTAGTGACAGTAGGGGCAGCAAGGCACACATCGTGTAGTTGCCATCAAGGGTAACAAGGTGGGATCTATCGTAGATATGAGATTGTCCATCTACATCATGTCATCTTGCTTAAGGCGTTACTGGGTTCTTTTGGACTTAATACACTAGATGCATGCTGGATAGCGGTCGACGTGTGGAGTAATAGTAGTAGATGCAGAAAGTATCGGTCTATTTGTTTTAGACATGATACCTATAGATAGAATCATTGCCATAGATGACATCACGACTTTGCGCGGTTCTATCAATTGCTCGACAGTAAGTTTTTCACCCACCGTCTACTTGCTTTCATGAGAGAAGCCACTAGTAAACGCTACGGCCCCCGGGTCTATTCACACCTATTGTTTTCACTTTCGCTTTTACCTTGCTTTGTTACTTTGTTGCTTTCAGTTCTCACTTGGTGAACAATCTATAAAGGATTGACAACCCCTTCATAGCGTTCGGAGCAAGCTTTTTGTGTTTGTGCATGCTCTTGTGATACTCCTGTTGGGGAACGTCGTATGGGAAACAAAAAAATTCCAACGCGCACGAAGTCCTGTCATGGTGATGTCCATCTACGAGAGGGGATTTCCGATCTACGTACCCTTGTAGATCGCACAGCAGAAGCGTTAAGAAACGCGGTTGATGTAGTGGAACGTCCTCACGTCCCTCGATCCGCCCCGCGAACCGTCCCACGAACCGTCCCGCGATCCGTCCCACGATCCGCTCCGATCTAGTGCCGAACGGACGTGACCTCCGCATTCAGCACACGTACAGCTCGACGATGATCTCGGCCTTCTTGATCCAGCAAGAGAGACGGAGAGGTAGATGAGTTCTCCGGCAGTGTGACGGCGCTCCGGAGGTTGGTGGTGATCTAATCTCAGCAGGGCTCCGCCCGTGCTCCGCAGAAACGCGATCTAGAGGAAAAACCGTGGAGGTATGTGGTCGGGCTGCCGTGGCAAAAGTTGTCTCAAATCATCCCTAATACCTCAGTATATATAGGAGGGAGGGGGAGGGAAGAGGCAGCCTCAAACCCTCAAGGTTTGGCCGAAATTGGAGGTGGAGGAGTCCTACTCCAATCCTACTTGGAGTAGGATTCCACCTTCCCACTTGGAAACTCTTTCCACCTTGTGTTTTTTCTTCTCAAACCTTATGGGCCTTAGTGGGAACTTATTCCAGTCCACTAGGGGCTGGTTTATCTTTTCCCATAGCCCATGAGATCCCTTGGGGCGTGACACCCCTCCCGATGGTCCCCGGCACCCCTCCCGGCACTCCCGGTACACTACCGATGAGCCCGAAACTTTTTCGGGGACCAAAACAGGACTTCCTATATATCAATCTTTACCTCCGGACCATTCCGGAGCTCCTCGTGACGTCCTGGATCTCATCCGGGACTCCGAACAACATTCGGTAACCAACCATATAACTCAAATACGCATAAAACGACGTCGAACCTTAAGTGTGCAGACCCTGCGGGTTCGAGAACTATGTAGACATGACCCGAGTGACTCCTCGGTCAATATCCAATAGCGGGACCTGGATGCCCATATTGGATCCTACATATTCTCCGAAGATCTTATCGGTTGAACCTCAGTCTCAAGGATTCATATAATCCCGTATGTCATTCCCTTTGTCCTTCGGTATGTTACTTGCCCGAGATTCGATCTACAGAATCCGCATACCTATTTCAATCTCATTTACCGGCAAGTCTCTTTACTCGTTCCGTAATACAAGATCCCGTGACTTACACTAAGTCACATTGCTTGCAAGGCTTGTGTGTGATGTTGTATTACCGAGTGGGCCCCAAGATACCTCTCCGTCACACGGAGTGACAAATCCGAGTCTTGATCCATACTAACTCAACGAACACCTTCGGAGATACCTGTAGAGCATCTTTATAGTCACCCAGTTATGTTGCAACGTTTGATACTCACAAAGCATTCCTCCGGTGTTAGTGAGTTATATGATCTCATGGTCATAGGAACAAATACTTGACACGCAGAAAACAGTAGCAACAAAATGACACGATCAACATGCTACGTCTAATAGTTTGGGTCTAGTCCATCACATGATTCTTCTAATGATGTGATCCCGTTATCAAGTGACAACACTTGCGTATGGTCAGGAAACCTTGACCATCTTTGATCAACGAGCTAGTCAACTAGAGGCTTACTAGGGACAGTGTTTTGTCTATGTATCCACACATGCACTGTGTTTCCAATCAATACAATTATAGCATGGATAATAAACGATTATCATGAACTAAGAAATATAATAATAACTAATTTATTATTGCCTCTAGGGCATATTTCCAACAGTCTCCCACTTGCACTAGAGTCAATAATCTAGTTCACATCACCATGTGATTTCAACGAATCCAACACCCATATAGTTCTGGGGTCTGGTCACGTCTTGCTCGTGAGAGTGGTTTTAGTCAACGGTTCAGAAACTTTCAGATCCGTGCGTTCTTTACAAATCTTTATGTCATCTTATAGATGCTGCTACTACGTGCTATTTGGAAATGCTCCAAATATCTACTCTACTATACGAATCCGTTTCACTACTCATAGTTATTCGGATTAGTGTCAAAGCTTGCATCGACGTAACCCTTTACAACGAACTCTTTAACCACCTCCATAATCGAGAAAAATTCCTTAGTCTATTTTGTTACTAAGGATAACTTTGACCACTGATCAGTGATTCAATCCTGGATCACTCTGTGTATATACTTGCTGCAAGGCACACATCAGGTGCGGTACTCAGCATGGCATACTTTAGAGTCTACGGATAAGGCATAGAAGACGACCTTCGTCTATTCTCTTTATTCTGCCGTGGTCGTGTTTTGAGTCTTACTCAAATTCACACCTTACAACGCAACCAATAACTCCTTCTTTGCTGATCTATTTTGAACTCCTTCAAAAACTTGTCAAGGCATGCATCTTGTTGAAACTTCCATTAAGCGCTTTCGATCTATCTCCATAGACCTTTGATGCTCAACGTTAAAGTAGCTCAATCCAGGTATTCCTTTGAAAACTCCTTTCAAACAACCTTGTATGCTTTACAGAAATTCTACATTACTTCTGATCCACAGTATGTCAACCACATAAACTTATCAGAAATTCTATAGTGCTCCCACTCACTTCTTTGGAAATACAAGTTTCTCATAAACCTTGTACAAACCCAAAATCTTTGATCATCTCATCAAAGTGTATATTCCAACGCCGAGATGTTTGCACCAGTCCATTGAAGGATCACTGGAGCTTGCATACTTGCTACTATCTTTAGGATCGACAAAACCTCCTGGTTGTATCACACACAATGTTTGCTCAAGGAAACCGTCGAGGAAACAATGTTTTGACATCCTACGTGCAATATTTCATAAATAATGCAGCAACTACTAACATAATTCTAACAGACTTTTAGCATCGCTACGAGTGAGAAAGTCTCATCATAGTCAACTGTTTGATCTTGTCGGAAACATCTTTGCGACAAGTCGAGCTTTTCTTAATAGTGACTTATCACCATCATCATCTGTCTTCCTTTTAAAGATCCATCTTTACTCAATAGTCCTCTGACCATCAAGTAGTTCTTCCAAAATCTACACTTTGTTTTCATACATGGATCCTCTCTCGGATTTCATGGCTTCCAGCCATTTGTCGGAATCCGGGCCCACCATTGCTTTCTTCATAACTCGTAAGTTCATTGTTGCTCAACAACATGACCTCCAAGACAGGGTTACCATACCACTCTGCAGTAGTACGCGACCTTGTCAACCTACGAGGCTTGTAGTAACTTGATCCGATGCTCGATGATCACCATCATCAGCTTCCACTTCAATTGGTGTAGGCGCCACAGGAACAACTTCCTCCGCCCTGCTACACACTGGTTGAAGTGATGGTTCAATAACCTCATCAAGTTCTACTACCCTCCCACTCAATTCTTTCGAGATGAACCTTTCCTCGAGAAAGGATCCGTTTCTAGAAACAAACACTTTGCTTTCGGATCTTAGATAGGAGATGTACCCAACTGTTTTGGATATCCTATGAAGATGCATTCATCCGCTTTGGGTTCGAGCTTATCAGACTGAAACTTTTTCACATAAGTGTCAAAGCCCCAAACTTTCAAGAAACTACAGTTTAGATTTCTCTAAACTTGAGTCTATACTGTGTCATCTCAACGGATATACGCGGTGCCCTATTTAAAGTGAATGCGGTTGTCTCTAATGCATAACCCATAAACAATAGTGGTAATTCGATAAGAGACATCATAGCATGCACCATACCAAATAGTGCATGGCTATGACGTTCAGACACATCATCACACTATGATGTTCCAGGTGGCATGAACTGCGAAACAATTTCCACATTGTCTTAACTGTGTACCAAAACTCGTAACTCAGATATTCATTTCTATGATCATATCGTAGACAGTTTATCCTCTTGCTACGACGAACTTCACTCTGAAACAGAATTGAACTTTTCAATATTTCAGACTTGTGATTCATTAAGTAAATACTCTTGTATCTACTCAAATCGTCATAGAAGTAAGAACATAATGATATCCACTGCGTGCCTCAGCACTCATTGGACTGCATACATCAAAATGTATCACTTCCAACAAGTTACTATCTTGTTTCATCTCAATGAAAACAAGGCCTTGCTCATGTAGTATGATTTGCATGTCACTAGTGATTCAAAATCAAGTGAGCATAAAGATCCATCAGCATGGAGCCTCTTCATGCAATTTATACCAACATGACTCAAGCGGCAGTGCCACAAGTAAGTGGTACTATCATCATTATCTCGTATCGTTTGGCACCAGTATCATGAACATGGGTAACACTACGATCGAGATTCAATAAACCATTGAAGGTGATTATTCAAGCAAATAGAGTAACCATTATTCTCTTTAAATGAATAATCGTATTGCAATAAACACGATCCAATCATGTTCATGCTTAACGCAAGCACCAAATAACAATTATTTAGGTTTAACACCAATCCCGATGGTAGAGGGAGCGTGCGACGTTTGATCATATAAACCTTGGAAACACTTCCAACACGTATCATCACCTTGCCTTTAGCTAGTCTCCGTTTATGTCGTAGCTTTCATTTCGTGTTACTAATCACTTAGCAACTGAACCGGTATCCAATACCCCCATGCTACTAGGAGTACTAGTAAAGTACACATCAACATCATGTATATCAAATATACTTCTTTCGACTTTTGCCAGCCTTCTTATCTACCAAGTATCTAGAGTTGCTCTGCCTTAGTGACTGTTCCCCTCATTACAGAAGCACTTAGTGTCGGGTTTGGGTTTAATCTTGGGTCTCTTCATTAGTGCAGCAACGGTTTTGCCGTTTCACGAAGTATCCCTTCTAGCCCTTGCCTTTTCTTGAAACTTAGTGGTTTTACTAACCATCAACTATTGATGCTCCTTCTTGATTTCTACTTTCGCAGTGTCAAACATCGCGAATCACTCAAGGATCATTGTATCTATCCTTGATATGTTATAGTTCATCACGAAGTTCTCACAGCTTGGTGGCAGTGACTTTGGAGAACCATCACTATCTCATCTGGAAGATTAACTCCCACTTGATTCAAGCGATTGTCGTACTCAGACAATCTGAGCACACGCTCAACGATTGAGCTTTTCTCCTTTACTTTGTGGACAAAGAATCTTGTTGGAGGTCTCGTACCTCTTAACAAGGGCACAAGCATGAAATCACAATTTCATCTCTTTAGAACATCACTTATGTTCCGTGATGTTTCAAAACATTTCCGATGCCTTGCTTCTAAGCCAATAAGTATTTTGCACTGAACTATCGTGTAGTCATCAGAAACGTGTATGTCGGATGTTCACAGCATCCACAGACGACGCTCAAGGTGCAGCACACCGAGTGGTGCAATAAGGACATAAGCCTTCTGTGCAGCAACGAGGACAATCCTCGGTTTTACAGACTTAGTCTGCAAAGTTTGCTACTATCAACTTTCAACTAAATTTTCTCTAGGAACATATAAAAAACAGTAGAGCTATAGCGCAAGCTACATCGTAATTCGCAAAGACCATTAGACTATGTTCTTGACAATTAGTTCAATTAATCATATTACTTAAGAACTCCCACTCAAAAAGTACATCTCTCTAGTCATTTGAGTGGTACATGATCCAAATCCACTATCTCAAGTCCGATCATCACGCGAGTCGAGAATAGTTTCAGTGGTAAGCATCTCTATGCTAATCATATCAACTATACGATTCATGCTCGACCTTTCGGTCTCATGTGTTCCGAGGCCATGTCTGCACATGCTAGGCTCGTCAAGCTTAACCCGAGTGTTCCGCGTGTGCAACTGTCTTGCACCCGTTGTATGTGAACGTTGAGTCTATCACACCCGATCATCACGTGGTGTCTCGAAATGAAGAACTGTCACAACGGTGCACAGTCGGGGAGAACACAATTTCGTCTTGAAATTTTAGTGAGAGATCACCTCATAATGCTACCGTATTCTAAGCAAGATAAGGTGCATAAAAGGATTAACATCACATGCAATTCATAAGTGACATGATATGGCCATCATCATGTGCTTCTTGATCTCCATCACCAAAGCACCGGCACGATCTTCTTGTCACCGGCGCCACACCATGATCTCCATCACCGTCTCGCCATCGGGGTTGTCGTGCTACACATGCTATTACTACTAAAGCTACATCCTAGCAAAATAGTAAACGCATCTGCAAGCACAAACGTTAGTTTAAAGACAACCCTATGGCTCCTGCCGGTTGTCGTACCATCGACGTGCAAGTCGATATTATCTATTACAACATGATGATCTCATACATCCAATATATCACATCACATCGTTGGCCATATCACATCACAAGCATACCGTGCAAAAACAAGTTAGACGTCCTCTAATTTTGTTGTTGCATGTTTTACGTGGTGACCATGGGTATCTAGTAGGATCGCGTCTTACTTACGCAAACACCACAACGGAGATATATGAGTTGCTATTTAACCTCATCCAAGGACCTCCTCGATCAAATCCGATTCAACTAAAGTTGGAGAAACTGACACCCGCCAGTCATCTTTGAGCAACGGAGTTACTCGTAGCGATCAAACCAGTCTCTCGTAAGCGTACGAGTAATGTCGGTCCGAGCCGCTTCGATCCAACAATACTGCGGAATCAAGAAAAGACTAAGGAGGGCAGCAAAACGCACATCACCGCCCACAAAAACTTTTGTGTTCTACTCGAGAAGACATCTACGCATGAACCTAGCTCATGATGCCACTGTTGGGGAACGTCCCATGGGAATCAAAAATTTTCCTATGCACACGAAGTCCTATCATGGTGATGTCCATCTACGAGAGGGGATTTCCGATCTACGTACCCTTGTAGATCGCACAGCAAAAGCGTTAAGAAACGCGGTTGATGTAGTGGAACGTCCTCACGTCCCTCGATCCGCCCCGCGAACCATCCCACGAACCGTCCCGCGATCCGTCCCACGATCCGCTCCGATCTAGCGCCGAACGGACGGCACCTCCGCGTTCAGCACACGTACAGCTCGACGATGATCTCGGCCTTCTTGATCCAGCAAGAGAGACAGAGAGGTAGATGAGTTCTCCGGCAGTGTGACGACGCTCCGGAGGTTGGTGGTGATCTAATCTCAGCAGGGCTCTGCCCGAGCTCCGCAGAAACGCGATCTAGAGGAAAAACCGTGGAGGTATGTGGTCGGGCTGCCATGGCAAAAGTTGTCTCAAATCATCCCTAATACCTCAGTATATATAGGAGGGAGGGGGAGGGAATAGGCAGCCTCAAACCCTCAAGGTTTGGCCGAAATTGGAGGTGGAGGAGTCCTACTCCAATCCTACTTGGAGTAGGATTCCACCTTCCCACTTGGAAACTCTTTCCACCTTGTGTTTTTTCTTCTCAAACCTTATGGGCCTTAGTGGGAACTTATTCCAGCCCACTAGGGGCTGGTTTATCTCTTCTCATAGCCCATGAGATCCCTTGGGGCGTGACACCCCTCCCGATGGTCCCCGGCGCCCCTCCCGGCACTCCCGGTACACTACCGATGAGCCCGAAACTTTTCCGGTGACCAAAACAGGACTTCCTATATATCAATCTTTACCTTCGGACCATTCCGGAGCTCCTCGTGACGTCCTGGATCTCATCCGAGACTCCGAACAACATTGGGTAACCAACCATATAACTCAAATACGCATAAAACGACGTCGAACCTTAAGTGTGCAGACCCTGCGGGTTCGAGAACTATGTAGACATGACCCGAGTGACTCCTCGGTCAATATCCAATAGAGGGACCTGGATGCCCATATTGGATCCTACATATTCTCCGAAGATCTTATCGGTTGAACCTCAGTGTCAAGGATTCATATAATCCCGTATGTCATTCCCTTTGTCCTTCGATATGTTACTTGCCCAAGATTCGATCGTCAGAATCCGCATACCTATTTCAATCTCGTTTACCGGCAAGTCTCTTTACTCGTTCCGTAATACAAGATCCCGTGACTTACACTAAGTCACATTGCTTGCATGGCTTGTGTATGATGTTGTATTACCGAGTGGGCCCCGAGATACCTCTCCGTCACACGGAGTGACAAATCCCAGTCTTGATCCATACTAACTCAACGAACACCTTCGGAGATACCTGTAGAGCATATTTATAGTCACCCAGTTACGTTGTGACATTTGATACACACGAAGCATTCCTCCGGTGTTAGTGAGTTATATGATCTCATGGTCATAGGAACAAATACTTGACACGCAGAAAACAGTAGCAACAAAATGACACGATCAACATGCTACGTCTATTAGTTTGGGTCTAGTCCATCACATGATTCTTCTAATGATGTGATCCCGTTATCAAGTGACAACACTTGCGTATGGTCAGGAAACCTTGACCATCTTTGATCAACGAGCTAGTCAACTAGAGGCTTACTAGGGACAGTGTTTTGTCTATGTATCCACACATGCACTGTGTTTCCAATCAATACAATTATAGCATGGATAATAAATGATTATCATGAAATAAGAAATATAATAATAACTAATTTATTATTACCTCTAGGGCATATTTCCAACAACTCCTTCACTGGATCGATACCTTGGTTCTGAAACTGAGGGAAATACTTAGCACCGCTGCGCTACATCACCCTTTCCGCTTCGAGGGAACACCAACGCAAGGCTCCAAGTCCACGGGGGAAATCCTTTGCATATTTGCCTAGGAAGTCCTTTAAGGCGTAGCCGTAGCAGAAGGATTCCTGGTGCCGTCAACACACCTATTTCTGGCGCCGTTGGAAGGTCTTTTGTTGCAGTTGCAATCATTGCCTTAGATATCGTCATGACTTTGCGCGGTTCTATCAATTGCTCGACAGTAATTTGTTCACCCAGCATGATATTTGCTATTTTGAGAGAATCCACTAGTGAACACTATGGCCCCCAGGGTCTGCTCCACACCATATTTTCAGCCTTACACATTTTACTTCGTTGAACTTTCCGCCTTCAAATCTCACTTTGCAAACAATCTTGAAGGGATTGACAACCCCTTTGAAGCGTTGGGTGCAAGCTTGTTTGTATTTGCACAGGTACTTTGGACTTGACGAGGCCCTCCTTATGGATCGATACCTTGGTTCTCAAACTGAGGGAAATACTTACTGCTCCTGTGCTGCATCACCCTTTCCTCTTCAAGGGAAAAACCGACGCAAACCTGAGAAGTAACAAGAAGAATGCCTAAGCGCCAGGAAAGGACTTTTGTTGCTGCAACAGAAGAATTTCTGGCGCCGTTGCCGGGGAGGAGGATCAAGTCAAGAATAGTCGCCCATCAACGTGCCAATTTCTCGCGCCGTTGCCGGGGAGGAAGATCAAGTCAAGGACTCATCAAAGTAGGTGTCGCAAACTCATCTCTTGCATTTACTTTGTTTGCCAGTTGCCTCTCGTTTTCCTCTCCCCCACTTCACCAATTTGCCTTTTTCGTTTGCCTTTTTCCTTCGCCCTTTTTCTCGCCTGCTCTTTGTTTGCTTGTGTGCTTGCTTGCTTTCTGAAGTCACCATGAACGAAAACACCAAACTTTGTGACTTCTCGAATACTAATAATAATGATTTTATTAGTACTCCGATTGCTCCCGCCACTAGTGCGGAGTCATACGAAATCAATGCCGCTTTGCTGAATCTTGTTATGAAAGAGCAGTTCTCTGGCATCCCATCTCAATACCTTCATTGAGCTTTGTGATATGCAAAAGAAAAAAGATGTGGATAATGACGTGATTAAATTGAAGCTTTTTCCTTTCTCGTTGCGAGATCGCGCAAAAACTTGGTTTTCTTCTTTGCCCAAAAATAGTATCGATTCTTGGGATAAGTGCAAATATGCTTATATATCCAAGTATTTTCCGCCGGCTAAGATCATCTCTCTCCGTAATGATATCATGAACATGTTGCACAAGCTTGGGAGAGAATGAAATTAATGATTAGAAATTGTCCCGCTCATGGCTTGAGTCTTTGGATGATTATTCAAATCTTTTACGCTGGCTTGAATTTCGCTTCTAGAAATATCTTGGACTCCACCTCAGGTGGAACGTTCATGGAAATCATGTTAGGGTAAGCCACAAAGCTCTTACGCAACATCATGACAAACTACTCTCAGTGGCACACTGAAAGGTCACCTACTAGTAAGAAGGTACACGCTATAGAAGAAATTAACTCGTTAAGTGCTAAGATGGACGAGTTAATGAATTTGGTTGCTAGTAGAAGTGATTCTTTGGATCCTAATGATATGCCCTTGTCTTCTTTGATTGAGAGTAGCAACGCTATCTTGGACGTTAACTTTGTTGGTAGGAATAACTTTGGCAACAACAATGCTTTTAGAGGAAACTATGTTCCTAGGCCTTTTCCTAGTAACTCCTCTAATAACTCTGGCAACTCCTACAACAATACTCATGGAAATTACAGTAGATTACCCTCTGATCTAGAGAGTAATATCAAAGAGTTCATCAACTCTCAAAAGATTTTCAAGGCGTCCATAGAGGAAAAACTACTCAAAATTGACGATTTGGCTAAGAGCATTGATAAAATTTCTTGTGATGTTGATGCTTTGAAAGTAAGATGTGCTCCTCCCAAAATCAACATGGATGAAACTTTAAAAGCTACGCGTGTTTCCATGATTGAGAGCCAAGAAAGAACCGCCCAAATTCGTGCTAGACATGAATGGCTTAAAAAGGTGTGTTCTCATGGTGAGAATAACGGAGATCTTAAATTGCTTGGTGTGACTCCCATTGAATCTTTGTTTTTTTGTGTCAAACCTAATGATTATGGGGCTGGATATGAATCCACTTTGGTTGAAAAGTGTCCCAATGATTCAGAGTCCATCTATCTTGATGCTAAAAGCATTAAAAGTGGAGTAGAAGATGTTAAAACTTTGAGTAGTAATGAAATTACTACCGTGGATTTCAAGGAATTCAATTATGATAGTTGCTCCTTGATTGAATGCATTTCTTTGATGCAATCCATGTTGAACTCTCCACACGCTTATAGCCAAAACAAGGCCTTTACTGATCATATCGTCGAAGCTATGATAAAATCTCTTGAAGAGAAACTTGAATTGGAAGTCTCTATCCCTAGAAAGCTTCATGATGAGTGGGAACCTACCATGAAAATCAAAATCAAAAACTATGAGTGCAATGCTTTGTGTGATTTGGGTGCTAGTGTTTCTGCGATTCCAAAGTCTTTATGTGATGTTCTGGGTTTTAATGAGATTGAAGAGTGTTCTCTTAATTTGCATCTTGCTGATTCTACAGTCAAGAAACCCACGGGAAGGATCAATGATGTTCTTATTATTGCAAATAGGAACTATGTACCCGTGGATTTCATCGTGCTTGACATTGATTGCAATCCTACATGCCCCATTATTCTTGGTAGACCTTTCCTAACGACTATCGGTGCTATGATCGATATGAAGGAAGGGAATATTAGATTTCAATTTCCTATAAGGAAGGCCATGGAACACTTTACTAGAAAGAAAATAAGATTGCCTTATGAATCCATGATGAGGGCCACTTATGGTTTGAGCACCAAAGACGACGATACGTGATTCTATCGCTTCTATGCCTACCTAAGGGCGTTAAACAATAGCGCTTGTTGGGAGGCAACCGAATGAATTTATCTTTTTCTTTCTGTTTTGTTGCGTCTACACCATCACAATTTTGTTGTGATTGTGTTTTTTGTGTTTCTTTTTGTGTTTGAGCCAAGCAAAACCTTTATGACTAGTCTTGGTAATGGTTGTTTGATCCTGCTGGAAAAAGACAGAAACTTTTCGCTCACGAGATGATGTTTCATTTTTATTCAGAAAGAGTTTTTCAGTTGATTCTTTTTGCTGATAATTTATATGCTTTTTTCCCAGGCCTTCGTAATTGTTCAGATTTTTTGAGGTAACAGAAGTATACGAGGTATATGGATTGCTAGAGACAGGTCTGTTTTTGACAGATTCTGTTTTTCTTGAGTTGGTTGCTTGTTTTGATGAAACTATGGTTAGTATCGGAGGTACTAGCCATGGAAAAGTGATAATACAGTAGCCCATCATCAATATAGATAGAATTCAAGTTTGCTACAGTACCAAAAGAAGTGGTAGTTTGTTTTCTTGTACTAATGTTATCACAAATTTCTGTTGAAGTTTTGTGTTGTGAAGTTTTCAAGTTTTGGGTGATGTTCTCATGGACACAGAGATAAGGAGTGGAAAGAGCTCAAGCTTGGGGATGAACAAGGCATCCCAAGCCAAATTCAAGGACACCAAAAAGCCTAAGCTTGGGTATGCCCCGGGAAGGCATCCCCTCTTTCGTCTTCAATCCATCAGTAACATTACTTGGAGCTATATTTTTATTCACCACATGATATGTGTTTTGCTTGGAGCGTCTTGTATTTTAGGAGTCTTTTCTTTTTGTTGTGTCACAATCATCCTTTCTACACACCTTTTTGAGAGAGATATACATGCACTCATCCTGATTTTTGCTAGAATGCTCATAGTGCTTCACTTATATCTTTTCAGCTAGATACTTTTGCTCTATGTGCTTCACTTATATCTTTTAGAGCATGGCGGTGTGTGATTTCGTAGTTGGCTTATGCTATGAAAGTAGTCCCAAATGTGATAGGTACCCAAAGAGGATGCAAAAACCTCCATCTTCATGTGCATTGAGTAGAAATAGAAGTTTCGATTCCTCTCAATTAGTTTTGAGACGTGGATTCGGTAATATTGAGAGTTATGTTAGTAGGGTGTTGTGAATCTAGAGATACTTGTGTTGGATTTAGTTATTCCCATAGCATGCACGTATGGTGAACCGCTATGTTAGGAAGTCGGAGTATAATTGATCTATTGATTGTCATCCCTTGTGTTGAGGTCGGGATCGCGCGTTGGTTTACACCTACCAACCCTTCCCCTCGGAGTATGCGTTTAGCACTTTTTTCAATTACTAATAAAAACTTTCACAACAAGTATGTGAGTTCTTCATGACTAATGTGAGCCCATGGTATAGATGCACTTTCACCTTCCACCATTGCTAGCCTCTCTAGTGCCTCGCAATTCTCGCCGGTATACAAACCAAACAAATTCCTTCCTCAAAACAGCCACCATATGTACCTACTATGGTATTTTCATAGCCATTCCGAGATATATTGCCATGCAACTCCCACAGTTCCGTCTGATGACTTGTGCTATCACTCTCATATTGCCATTGCATGATCGCAAGATAGCTAGCGAGATGTTTCAATGTCATATGCCATGCTAGATTGTCGCACATCCCGGTACACTGCCGGAGGAATTTCCTATGGATTCATCATCATTGTGATCTTTGAGCTTTGAGTAAATAAAAGTGTGATGATCATCATTATTAGAGCATTGTCCCATGTGAGGAAATTAAAAAAAAGTGGCCAAAGAGCCCAAAAAAAAAAGAGAAAACAAAAGAAAAGAGAAAAAAAGAGGCCTAATAGCCCAAATGAAAAAAGGAGAGAAAAAGAGAGAAGGGACAATGCTACTATCTTTTTCCACACTTGTGCTTCATGATAGCACCATGTTCTTCATGATTGAGAGCTTCTTGCTTTGTCACTACCATATGCTAGTGGGAATCTTCATTATATAACTTGGCTTGTATATTCCAATGATGGGCTTCCTCAAAATTGCCCTAGGTCTTCGTGAGCAAGCAAGTTGGATGCACACCCACTAGTTTTCCTTTTGAGCTTTCACATACTTATAGCTCTAGTGCATCTCTTGTATGGCAATCCCTACTCATTCACATTGATATCTATTAATGGGCTTCTCCATAGCCTATTGGTACGCCGAGTTAGTGTGACCATCTCCTTCTTTTTGTCTCACAACCACCACCACACTCTATTCCACCTATAGTGCTATATCCATGGCTCGCGCTCATGTATTGCGTGATAGTTATAAAAAGTTTGAGAAAATAAGAGTGCGAAAACAATTACTTGGCCAATACCGGGGTTGTGCATGATTTACATTAGTTGTATGAGGATGATGGACCATAGCCAGACCATAGGATTTTGTAAGGATAACTTTCTTTGGCCTTGTTATTTTGAAAGTTCATGATTACTTTGCTAGTTTTCTTGAAGTATTACTGTTTTCATGTCATAGAAAACTATTGTTTTGAATCTTACAGATCTGAACATTCATGCCATGTGAAAGAAGTTGCAAAGGAAAACTATGCTAGGTAGCATTCCACATCAAAAATTCATTCTTTATCACTTCCCTACTCGAGGACGAGCAGGAGTTAAGCTTGGGGATGCTTGATACGTCTCCAACGTATCTATAATTTTTTATGGTTTCATGCTATTATCTTGTCAAACTTTGGATGTTTTGCATGCCTTATATATATATTTTTGGAACTAACTTATTAACTCAGTGCAAAGTGCCAGTTCCTGTTTTTCCATGTTTTTGACCCCTTTCAGAGGAGATTTTGAAACGGAGTCCAAACGAAAGAAAATCCCCGAAAAGATTTTTTTGGAACGGAAGAAGATCGGGGAACTTGGGAGCCAAGGCAGGGGAGCCCCACGGCCCCCACAAGCCCCCACCCCGCGGCCAGGGGGCGCGCCATCCAGGCTTGTGGGCCCCCTGGACGTCCCCTGGCCTAGGTCTTTCGCCTATATATTCCCATAAAATCCAGAAAAAATTAGGAGATCATCACAATCGCTTTTCTGCTGCCGCAAGCTTCTGTCTCTGCAAGATCCCATCTCGGGCACGTCCTGGTGCCCTGCCGGAGGGAGGATTCGGACACGGAGGGCTTCTTCATCAACACCATGACCTCTCCGATGATGCGTGAGTACTTCACCATAGACCTACGGGTCCATAGCTAGTAACTAGATGGCTTCTTCTCTCTCTTGGATCTTCAATACAAAGTTCTCCATGATATTCATGGAGATCTTGTTGGGGAACGTCGCATGGGAAACAAAAATTTTCCTACGCGCACGAAGACCTATCATGGTGATGTCCATCTACGAGAGGGGATGAGTGATCTACGTACCCTTGTAGATCATACAGCAGAAGCGTTAGTGAAGCGGTTGATGTAGTGGAACGTCCTCACGTCCCTCGATCCCCCCCGCGAACAATCCCGCGATCAGTCCCACGATCTAGTATCGAACGGACGGCACCTCCGCGTTCAGCACACGTACAGCTCGACGATGATCCCGGCCTTCTTGATCCAGCAAGAGAGATGGAGAGGTAGAATAGTTCTCCGGCAGCGCGACGGCGCTCCGGAGGTTGGTGATGACCTTGTCTCAGCAGGGCTCCGCCCGAGCTCCGCAGAAACGCGATCTAGAGGAAAAACCGTGGAGGTATGTGGTCGGGCTGCTGTGGAAAAGTCGTCTCAAATCAGCCCCAATACCTCCGTATATATAGGTGGGAGGGAGGGGACCTTGCCTTGGGGCTCAAGGAGCCCCAAGGGGGTCGGCCGAGTCCAAGGGGGGAAGGCTCCCCCCCAAACCGAGTTGGACTTGGTTTGGTGGGTGGGAGTCCTTCCCTTCCTTCCCACCTCCCTTTTTTTTTCTTTCTCTTTGATTTTCCTTTGTATGGCGCATAGGGCCCTTTTGGGCTGTCCCACCAGCCCACTAAGGGCTGGTGCGCCACCCTTATGGCCTATGGGCTTCCCCGGGGTGGGTTGCCCACCCCCCCCCCCCCCCGGTGAACTCCCGGAACCCATTCGTCAATCCCGGTACATTCCCGGTAACTCCGAAAACCTTCCGGTAATCAAATGAGGTCATCCTATATATCAGTCTTCGTTTCCGGACCATTCCGGAAACCCTTGTGACGTCCGTGATCTCATACGGGACTCCGAACAACATTCGGTAACCAACCATATAACTCAAATACGCATAAAACAACGTCGAACCTTAAGTGTGCAGACCCCGCGGGTTCGAGAACTATGTAGACATGACCCGAAAGACTCCTCGGTCAATATCCAATAGCGGGACCTGGATGCCCATATTGGATCCAACATATTCTACGAAGATCTTATCGTTTGAACCTCAGTGCCAAGGATTCATATAATCCCGTATATCATTCCCTTTGTCCTTCAGTATGTTACTTGCCCGAGATTCGATCGTCAGTATCCGCATACCTATTTCAATCTCGTTTACCGGCAAGTCTCTTTACTCGTTCCGTAATACAAGATCCCGCAACTTACACTAAGTCACATTGCTTGCAAGGCTTGTGTGTGATGTTGTATTACCGAGTGGGCCCCAAGATACCTCTCCGTCACACGGAGTGACAAATCCCAGTCTTGATCCATACTAACTCAACTAACACCTTCGGAGATACCTGTAGAGCATCTTTATAGTCACTCAGTTACGTTGCGACGTTTGATACACACAAAGTATTCCTCTGGTGTCAGTGAGTTATATGATCTCATGGTCATAGGAATAAATACTTGACACGCAGAAAACAGTAGCAATAAAATGACACGATCAACATTCTACGTCTATTAGTTTGGGTCTGGTCCATCACGTGATTCTCCTAATGACGTGATCCAGTTATCAAGCAACAACACCTTGTTCATAATCAGAAGACACTGACTATCTTCGATCAACTGGCTAGCCAACTAGAGGCTTGCTAGGGACGGTGTTTTGTCTATGTATCCACACATGTAAATGAATCTTCATTCAATACAATTATAGCATGGATAATAAACGATTATCTTGATACAGGAATTATAATAATAACTATATTTATTATTGCCTCTAGGGCATAATTCCAACACATCTATCTGATGTAATCTTCTTTTGCGGTGTGTTTGTCGAGATCCGATGAATTGTGGATTTATAATCATATTATCTATGAATCTTATTTGAGTTTTTCTGATATCTCTTATGCATGATTTCATATCCTTGTAATTCTCTTCGAGTAGTGGGTTTTGTCTGGCCAACTAGCTCTATGATTCTTACAATGGGAGAAGTGCTTGGTTTTGGGTTCATACCGTGCGGTGACCTCACCCAGTGACAGAAAGGGTAGCGAGGCACGCATCATGTTGTTGCCATCAAGGGTAAAAAGATGGGGTTTTCATCATTGGTTTGAGATTATCCCTCTACATTACGTCATCTTGCTTAAGGCGTTACTCTGTTCGTCATGAACTCAATACACTAGATGCATGCTGGATAGTGGTCGATGTGTCGAGTAATAGTACTACATGCAGAAAGTATCGGTCTACTTTTCTCGGATGTGATGCCTATATGTATGATCATTGCCTTAGATATCGTCATGACTTTGCGCGGTTCTATCAATTGCTTGACAGTAATTTGTTCACCCACCGTGATATTTGCTATTATGAGAGAAGCCTCTAGTGAACACTACGGCCCCTAGGGTCTACTCCACACCATATTTTCAGCCTTACACTTTTTACTTCGTTGCACTTTTTGCCTTCAGATCTCACTTTGCAAACAATCTTGAAGGATTGACAACCCCTTTGAAGCGTTGGGTGCAAGCTTGTTTGTGTTTGCGCAGGTACTTTGGACTTACAAGGCCCTCCTTCTGGATCGATACCTTGGTTCTCAAACTGAGGGAAATACTTACTGCTCCTGTGCTGCATCACCCTTTCCTCTTCAAGGAAAAAACCGACGCAAACCAGAGAAGTAACAAGAAGAATTCCTAAGTGCCACGGAAGGACTTTTGTTGCCGCAGCACCCGCCAGGGCCAAACTGATCCTGTTGGGCGCCTTCGCCACCTCCCTGATGACCCCGGGACGCCTGAAGGCGAAACTCCTGCATCACAAAGCAATTTTCCCAAGAATGAGTAGACGGGGCACCTGGGTACTGTGGTGGGGGCAAGGTCCCTTGAGAATATCCTCATAATTATGTGGCTTCCTCCGAGTGAAGCCTCGGTCTTGGAAACCGCCCTAATTCATGTTCCGTCATTGATTTCGTGGCCCGACATTGGTGTTAGTAACGAAATCGGAGAGACCATCCTGCTGCCTCCTCTTTCCGTGACCTCCTTGGTCATTATTGCGCCCAGAGTGTTGGTGGTGGCCCTTGCCTCCTTCACCTCTTTTAGCTTCATTGACCTTCTCATCATTAGTGCCGGCGTCCATCGTCCCCTCCGACTCAGCATACCTGGTGAGGGTGTCCATCAACTCGCCCATATCATGCACCTTTTGCTTGAGGCGGCCAAGCTTCAACACCACGGGTTCGAAATGACAGTTCTTCTCCAAAATCAATATGTCCTGAGCCGCCGAGATATCGTCCGAGGAGTGGATGATTTCCGTGACCTGCCGGGTCCAATGATGCACGGATTCATCTGTCCGCTGAACACAGTGTTGGAGATCTACAATAGTCATCGGACGCTTGCAAGTCCCACGAAAGTTCTTGACAAAACGCTCCTTGAGTTCTGCCCAGGTGTTGATGGAGTTTTGCGGCAGGTTTTTCAACCACATATGAGCTGGCCCTTCCAACATCATGGTGAAGTACTTGGCGCAGACTACATCACTCGCATCGAGCATGTTCATGGCCAGCTCATAGCATTCTACCCACGCCCCCGACTCAAGATCAGGAGTGTAGTTGGGCACCTTACGAGGACCTTTGAAGTCTTTGGGCATGCGTTCATTGCACAGAGCGAAAGATAGGCAAGGGCCCCGACATTCCTGGCTTTCCCACCATGTCCCGAGGCTGGTGGGGCATGACCCGGAACTCCTTGACCCATCATGGCTACCGCCGCTTCCACCTCGGCCTGTCGGGCGGCTCGGGCAGCTTTGTCAAGCGCCTGAGCATTGGGTGTTGGCGTCTCTAGTAGATTGGCATGAGGTTGGTGTCGACGAGCATCGCTGGAAACCGTCAAAGGGTCATTTGGGTGACTCTTCATGCGGCTCGCTTGTCGCGTGGAATGCAGACGATCACGACTGTATGAGAACTAAGCCTGCTGGACTACCTCAATTTTTAACATCACTATGGAGTTTCGTGCCTCCACCTCTAAGACTGTGTTCCCATGAATGGGGAGAGACTCCAATGCCCAGTCGCTGCCAGCACGTTATCCACCGGATTGGAGAAGTAACCCTCAGGTGTTTGGAAGGGTTGACCTGCCTGCGGGTTCAACAGAGGTTGCATCAGCTGTTGGATGATCTCCCCATGTAGATCGCCTTGACCTGTCAGATTGCGATCCGCACCGGGCGTTTGCGGGCTGCTGAACAGGTGGGTTGGATTAAGGTTGAGCGGAACACGACTCTGGCGTCTCCTCTCCTAGACGGCTTCTGAAGCAACCCGCCGACGCTCAAGTCGCCATGCCTCCAATTTCAGACGCTCCTCCTCTTCGTCGATCTGAGCTTGTCGATCTGTCATCTGGGTCTTTTCTGCATCGATCGGGCGCTGTATCTGGGCCATCTCTTCATGAAGTTTAGCTAATTCGGCGTTAACTTCCACCTGGTTGTCAGCCGTCACAACTACCTCCATGCGTTTTGACATCTCTGCCATCAGATCTGACATGGCGTGGGTGGAGTTTTCCCTGACCCGCTGGCCCCGATGGCGGTTGCCGCGTTTGGCTGATCCTGAGCCGCCGTAGCCCCTGCCATATAGATGGCGATTTGATGGGGGTGTTCCTGTGGTTCTTTGGAGATCGCCGCCTCACGAAAACCACCCAACCTTCCCTCGTGGAGAGGGCAAATTGAGTCGGTGTCTCCAATCGATGACTCGCCATCGGAGTTGACAGGGATGTCTCCGCCAGCTTCTGGCTCCTCTGGTAGGGCGACTCCTTGCGTGAACCCGACAAAGGCGCGACATCGTCTGAGCTGACGCGTGGCGGGTTGGGTGAGGCGAGCCGGCTCGACGATGTCGGTGCAGATGTCCGGCCTGGGAACTGTCGTTCCGATCTTGCCGATGAAGACGTGGATCTTGCTGAAGGGGACCTGGTACCCGGATTCGATTGATCCGGCCTCGGGACCCCAGCTTGAATTGTCGATGTAGTATTTACCGCGGGGGCTCTTCATCATAAGGCCGACCGCATAGCTCCCGAACCCTGGAAGGGCTCCCTTTGAGAACTCAACTCCACCGTGCGCTTGCCCCACGGTGGGCACATGGTTTTGTCACGATAGATGTCCTCGTGAAAGGACTTAGTGGTGAAGCCATCGCAACTATGTGGCAACTCAAAGGGGTTGATCCTGAATCGGGAGACGAGTTTACCCATGTTCGGCCCTCAGATTGCGGTAAAAGCCTATGTCCTGCTTTGTATATATTGCTGTGGGAATCGATTACAAGGGTGCGGAATCACGTGACCTAGCTCTCGATTGATGTTAACTTAACCCTTTCTACCCTAGAGGCTCGCCTTTATATACAGGTCGAGGCTCTAGGTTTACAAGAGTCCAACTCTCCTTATAATTTGTGAGCTGGTCTATCTCTAACTCACCTTGTCTGCCATGCAAGGAAGCTTCTGGTGTCTCTTTCCTTACATGGGCTGCAAGTCGCCTTCGCTGAGTCTTGGGCCAACTGTCTCATCCGGTGCCTTTCGCTTCTTAGAGTACGGCCCATCTTGTTCATAGAGGTAGAGCCGCCATTATCCTAACCCAGCCTCATAGGGCAGGTCTTATAACGGGATAACATCCCCAACGCCTTCCCACCCCTACTCGCTCGGTTGGAGTGGGCTGGGCCAGCAGAGGCCGGTTGGGCCGCTGGCACTGGACGGGTTCCCCCTGGCGAGCGAGGCCCGACACGATCTAGTGGAAGGAAGGCGGAGTGGGCCGCAAACTGGGCTACGGACTGGCCCATATTTTGAATGGCCCATCTGGTGCGACTCGGTCCTAGTCGGACGCGGACTTAGGGTTCCTCACTAGCCCAACGCCTCCTGTTTTCCCACCCCGTGCGCCACCGGTCCCCCCAGCATCCCCCGATTATGCGGTCTGCCGAGGATCCTGCGTCGCCTTCCACTTCTCCGACCCCCCTCCTCCCTCCCGCCGCTGGACATGGCCCGCATGGCCCGCAAAGCGGGTGATGGGGCCCCGTGCCCGAAGCACCGCTCGGACTGCCGCAAGTCAGCGCGTTCACCTGCGTGGCGTTCCTGTTCGCCCGTGCGTCGATCCCGCTCTCCGACGCGTTCGGGTCGCTCGGATGGCCCATGGCACCTACCCCAGATGCTAAGTGCCAGGAGGCCGAGCTCCGGCGAGCTGCGCTCAAGGGCAAGGGTGTAGCATCGTCTGATGAGGGAGTGCCTCGGCGGGAGGACCGACCGAGGGATGCCTCCCCTGAGCAGTGGCGCGGACGCGAGCGTGACCGTGACTGTCGATCCCGCTATCCTGCTCGGTCTGGGTGCAATGGACAGTCCCCCACGCACTATTGCAACCAGCCACACCGCCAAGTGCAACTCCCCCATCCGACAACAACAACCGGAACAACCGTGGTGCTTTTGCCAAGAAAAGGTAGAAGAAGGGTGGGCAGCGCAATGGGGCTGGTGTCGGGCAGTCCTCCTCGGTCACTCATCTAGTTCTGGCCCCCTGCTCCGACCGCAACTGCAGGTCCTTCGGTTTCTGGGGAGGTGGTCTGCTTAAACTGTGGGGTGGCAGGACACTGTCAGGTGGCGTGCAAGCAGCCACCAGCTTGCTTCTGGTGCAAGCATGCGGACCACCCAACGGTTCTCCGCCCGTACGCTGCGGAGGAGGGGGAGCTCAGCCTCTATGGCTACGCACTTGACGACCTGGGCTTCTTCGAGATGGACCTGGAAGAACCTGAGGCCCCTCTGTCAATGCTCGCCTCATCTCGATACTAGGTGGAAAGATGGCTTCCCCTGCGATCATCACTGATGAGCTCCGTCACCTCTTCCGGGCGGACTAGGATTGGGAGGTGATACGTCTCAAATGTATCTATAATTTTTGATGGTTTCACGCTGTTATCTTGCCTTCTTTGTATGCTTTATGTACCTTTTAATATCTTTTTGGGACTAACTTATTAATTCAGTGCCAAGTGCCAGTTCCTGTTTTTTCCGTGTTTTTGACTCTTTTCATATCTGATTTTGGAATGGAGTCCAAACGGAAGAAAAACCCCGAAATTATTTTTTCCCGAACGGAAGAAGTCTAGGGGGCTTTTGGGCCAATCCAGGTGGGTTCCAGGGAGCCCACAAGCCCCCACTCCGCCACCAGGGGGAGGCGGCGGTGGGCAGGCTTGTGGCCTCCCTGGCCGCCCCTGGCCTAGGTCTTTGGCCTATAAATTCCCAAATATTCCGCAAAAAATCAGGGGAGCCTCGAAAATACTTTTCCGCTGCCGCAAGCTTCCGTTTCCGCGAGATCTCATCTAGAGACCCTACCCAGCACCCTGCCGGAGGGGACTTTGGAGGTGGAGGGCTTCTTCATCATCATCATCGCCCCTCCAATGACTCGTGAGTAGTTCACTTCAGACCTACGGGTCCGTAGTTAGTAGCTAGATGGCTTCTTCTCTCTTGGATCTTCAATACAAAGTTCTCCATGATCTTCATGGAGATCTATCCGATGTAATCTTCTTTGGCGGTGTGTTTGTCGATATCCGATGAATTGTGGACTTGTGATCAGATTATCTATGATATATATTTGAGTCTTTGCTGATATCTTATATGCATGATTTGATATCCTTGTAAGTCTCTCCGAGTCTTGGGTTTTGTTTGGCCAACTAGATATATGATTCTTGCAATGGGAGAAGTGCTTGGTTTTGGGTTCTGCCATGTGGTGACCTTTTCCAGTGACAGTAGGGGCAGCAAGGCACACATCAAGCAGTTGCCATCAAGGGTAAAAAGATGGGGTTTTTATCATTGGTTTGAGATTATCTCTCTACATCATGTCATCTTGCTTAAGGCGTTACTCTGTTCTTATGGACTTAATACACTAGATGCATGGTGGATAGCGGTCGACGTGTGGAGTAATAGTAGTAGATGCAGAAAGTATCGGTGTACTTGTTTCGGACGTGATGCCTATAGAAATCATCATTGCATAGATATCGTCATGACTCTGCACAGTTCTATCAATTGCTCGACAGTAATTTGTTCACCCACCGTCTACTTGCTTTCATGAGAGAAGCCACTAGTAAAGACTACGGCCCCCGGGTCTATTCACATCCATCATTTACATCTCCGCTTTTACTTTGCTTTGTTACTTTGTTGCTTTCCGTTCTCACTTGGCAAACAATCTATAAGGGATTGACAACCCCTTCATAGCATTGGGTGCAAGCTTTTGTGTTTG
Organism: Hordeum vulgare subsp. vulgare; assembly: GCF_904849725.1. Classification (NCBI taxonomy): domain Eukaryota; kingdom Viridiplantae; phylum Streptophyta; class Magnoliopsida; order Poales; family Poaceae; genus Hordeum; species Hordeum vulgare. The sequence continues at coordinate 561,429,868 of NC_058524.1, read as the reverse complement.
TGCAGGATCTTGAGATACTCTTCTGCCGGATTGATATCTTGGTTCTCAAACTGAGGGAAATACTTACCGTCGCTGTGCTACATCACCCTTTCCTCTTCGTGGGAACACCAAGGCAAGGCTCCAAGGCCACGGGGAAATCCTTTGCATACTTGCCTAGGAAGTCTCTTAAGGCGTAGCCGTAGCTGAAGGATTCCTGGTGCCGTCGACACAACTATTTCTGGCGCCATTCCAAGGGATACACAGCAAACATCAAAAGTATTTCTGGCGCCTTGCCGGGGAGGAGAAATCAAGATCTATCCAAGTAGGTCTCACAAACTCTTCTCTTGCATTTACTTTTGTTGCTAGTTGCCTCTCGTTTTCCTCTCCCCCACTTCACATTTGCCGTTTTCATTCGCCTTTCTCCTTTGCCGTTTTCTTTTGCCCGTGCCGTTTTCCTTTGCCGGTTTCTTGCTTGCTTGTGTGCTTGTTTGTTTGTTGAATACATCATGTCTGAAAACACCAAACTTTGCGACTTCTCGAGCACTAATAATAATGATTTTATTAGTACTCTAGTTGCTCCCGCCACTAGTGCGGAATCGTATGAAATCAACGCAGCTCTGCTGAATCTTGTTATGAAAGAGCAATTCCCTGGCCTTCCTAGTGAACATACCGCATCCCATCTCAATACCTTCATCGAGCTTTGTGATATGCAAAAGAAAAGAGATGTGGATAATGACGTGATTAAGTTGAAACTTTTTCCTTTCTCGTTGCAAGATCGTGCAAAAACTTGGTTTTCTTCTTTGCCTAAAAATAGTATTGACTCTTGGGATAGGTGCAAAGATGCTTACATATCCAAGTATTTTACGCTGGCTAAGATCATCTCCTTACGTAACGATATCATGAATTTCAAGCAACTTGATCATGAACACGTTGCACAATCTTGGGAGAGGATGAAGCTTATGATTAGAAATTGTCCTGCTCATGGCTTGAGTTTGTGGATGATTATACAAATATTTTACGCTGGCTTGAATTTCGCTTCTCGCAATATCTTGGACTTCGCCTCGGGTGGAACGTTCATGGAAATCACATTAGGAGACGCTAAAAAACTCCTAGACAATATCATGACCAACTACTCTCAGTGGCACACTGAAAGGTCGCATGCAAGCAAAAAGGTGCACGCTATAGAAGAGATTAACTTGCTTAGTGCTAAGATGGACGAGTTGATGAATTTGGTTTCTAGTAGAAATGCTACCATAGATCCTAATGACATGCCATTATCTTCTTTGATTGAGAGTAGCAACGCTAGTTTGCACGTGAAATATGTTGGTAGGAACAATTTTGGCAACAACAATGCTTTTAGAGGACACTATGTTCCTAGGCCTTTTCCTAGTAACTCCCCTAACAATTATGGCAATTCCTACGGCAACACTTATGGAAATCATAACAAATTACCCTCTCATCTAGAGAGTAATATCAAAGAGTTCATCAACTCTCAAAAGATTTTCAATGCGTCCACAGAGGAAAAACTACTCAAAATAGACGATTTGGCTAAGAGCGTTGATAGGATGTCTTGTGATATTGATGCTTTTAAAGTTAGATGCGCTCCTCCCAAGATCAACTTGGATGAAATTTTGAAAGCTATGCGTATCTCCATGAATGAGAGCAAAGAAAGAACCGCCCAAATTCGCGCTAGACATGAATGGTTTAAAAGGGTGCGTTCTAGTGATGCAAATCACGAAGATCTTAAAGTGATTGGTGTGTCTCCTCTTGAATCTTTGTTTTCGCATGTCAAACCTACTTATGGAGGGGCTGGATATTAATCCACTTTGGTTGAAAACGCCCCAATGATTCGGAGTCCACCTATCTTGATGATAAAGGTGTGGAGAGTGGAGTAGAAGAAGTGAAAATTTTGGGTAGTAATGAAACTCCCACTTTGGATTTCAAGGAATTCAATTATGATAATTGCTCCTTGTTTGAATGCATTTCTTTGATGCAATCCATTGCAAACTCTCCACATGCCTATAGACAAAGCAAAGCCTTTACCACGCATATCGTAGATGCTATGATGAAATATCTTGAAGAGAAGCTCGAGCTAGAAGTCTCGATACCTAGAAAACTTCATGATGAGTGGGAACCTACTATCAAAATCAAGATCAAAAACTATGATTGCAATGCTTTGTGTGATTTGGGTGCTAGTGTTTCCGCGATTCCAAAGTCTTTATGTGATATTCTTGGTTTTCATCAAATTGAAGAGTGTTCTCTTAATTTGCCTCTTGCGGATTCTACTGTCAAGAATCCCATCGGGAGGATCGATGATGTTCTTATTGTTGCAAATAAGAACTATGTACCCGTGGATTTCATTGTACTTGACATAGATTGCAATCCTTCATGCCCCATTATTCTTGGTAGACCTTTCCTAAGGACTATTGGTGCTATCATCAATATGAAGGAAGGGAACATTAGATTTCAATTTCCCTTAAAGAAGGGCATGGAGTACTTTCCTAGAAAGAAAATAAGATTTCCTTACGAATCTATGATGAGGGCTACATATGGTTTGAGCACCAAAGATGAATATACGTGATTCCATCACTTTCGCCTAGCTAAGGGCGTTACACAAAAGCGCTTGTTGGGAGGCAACCCAACGAATCTATCCTTTTTCTTTCTGTTTTTTTGTTTTCCACACTTTCATAATTCTGTTATGATTGTGTTTTTTGTGTTTCTTTTTGCGTTTGTGCCAAGAAAAACTGTTATGATTAGTCTTGGCGATGATCGTTTGGTCATGCTGGAAAAGACAGAAACTTGGTGCTCACGAAAAGAATTTCATTTTTTTTCTATAAGAGCTTTTGAGTTGATTCTTTCTGCTGTGATTGCTACGCAAATTCTTCAGACGGTCGACGTGTGGAGTAATAGTAGTAGATGCAGAAAGTATCGGTCTACTTGTTTAGGACGTGATGCCTATAGAAATAATCATTGCATAGATATCGTCACGACTCTGCACAGTTCTATCAATTGTTCGACAGTAATTTGTTCACCCACCGTCTACTTGATTTCATGAGAGAAGACAGTAGTAAACACTACGGCCCCCGAGTCTATTCACATCCATCGTTTAAATCTCTGCTTTTACTTTTCTTTGTTACTTTGTTGCTTTCAGTTCTCACTTGGCAAACAATCTATAAGGTATTGACAACCCCTTCATAGCGTTGGGTGCAAGCTTTTGTGTTTGTGTAAGATCTTGAGATACTCTTGCGCCGGATTGATACCTTGGTTCTCAAACTCAGGAAACACCAATGCAAGGCTCCAAGGCCACGGGGGAAATCCTTTGCATACTTGCCTAGGAAGTCTCTTAAGGCGTAGCCGTAGCTGAAGGATTCCTGGTGCCGTCGACACAACTATTTCTGGCGCCATTGCAAGGGATACACATCAAACATCAGGAGGTGACCTCGATCTCGGCCCACGAGTTCATGACCGTCTTCCCCGACCTCGATAGTCTCCGTACGTTACTCATAGCGCCGAGCTCACTCTCTCCCTCAACAAGCTCTGGGTTAACATCTCGGTGCCCACGGTAGACCCCATGGTTGTAGCCGTTCTAGCACCCGTCTAGATTCAGATCCGGGGGATTCCTTCTATTGCCAGGAAGGAGAGGGTCATTCACAGCATGTCCCGGCTCCTTGGCAAGATCATGGAGGTTGATGCGGCTTCCCTCCTCCATGACTAGGCAATTCGTGCTACGGTCAAGTGCCCCGACTCGTCCAAGCTCCAGACCATGTTGCGCTTCTACTTCAACGATGCTTGTTACGATCTCCACATCTCGGTCGAGGAGGCCCCCCTACTACCATGCCTGCTCCAACTGAGCGGGGGATACTGACCCCGACCGAGATGGTGATGCTGGTGACGATGTTGACCACCACCGCCGCGAGGCTCACAGCCGCAACTGCCCTCCCAGCTCAACGGAGGGTGAGGACTCCCCGACCAGGGGGCCTCCCCGTCTCGTCCCTCGACTGCGGCGGGCTACGGGGCTGCTGGTCATGATGCGATCCTGGAGGCTGGGGTGGACCTGCCGGCCACTGTGGCCATCCTGGAGGCTGCGTCCACCATCCACCCTGACGCCTCTCCAGCGCTGCTCCTCGCCTCTCCAGTCGTCTCGTCTAGCGACGAGGGGGACAACGAGGTGAACTCGGTGGGATTGGATGTCTGCTCGCCATCGTCCCCGCGCTCGGCCTCTCTGACCATCCTCTCTGCCGCAAACCATGCTGCTCCGTCCCTGACGCGTGCTCCACCTATGGGGTCCACGTCCCCAGACCCGATCCCCATGATGGTTCCCCCCGCGGCCTTAACCCCCCGTTCCTCGGGTCAGACACGGTCGGCATCTTTGCCAGCTTCGTCCATGTGGAAGAGCTCCCGCTTGGGCTCTGCCTCGCCTACGGGCGAGCCTATGCCCAATGCGATAGAGAAGGCCCTTCGTCGAGCGGCGGTGCACAACCTCGATGCAGGTCCATCATCCAGCTATGTCCCCTCTTCTGATGTTGACGATCCATGTGATGATTCCTTTTCGGCGCTAGCGGGTGTCCCATTAGGACATTTGGCTAAGATGGAGACTGACTACGATTGTCTTTTGCGGGGTAAAGGGTCCTGCCTTAGAGCAGATTTCTTCCCTACAGGCTAGGGGGATTCTCGAGGGCTGCCTTGCGGCTGTTCGCGCCCGTGCGGCTGCCACTTCCGAGGGAGCTGAGACCCAGTCTATGCATCCCTCGGGCCACCGGGAGCTCCCAGAATTAGCTCTGGGAGAGATTAGAGGATGAACCCAGTCTCGTACCGCCCATCTCCATCAGGCACTGAGTACCTCCAGCCATGTAGGGTCCAGAGTGGACCCAGTAAATGTGTAGATGCGTTCGCTCTTCTAGAACCTACGCGGCTTTGGTCATGCAGGTCGTCGCAGGCAGCTCATAGAAAACATCTGCGATGAAGCCGTTAACATTGTGGCTATTCAGGAGACGATGCATACCGAGTTCCCTGTGTCAGAACACGAAGGCCTTAGTCGACAGTTGTTTGTATGGCACTCGTTGCCATCTAGTGGAGTGGAAGGTCACTCCGGTGGTAACCTGCTAGGTGTGAAAGATACCACCTTGGAGGTCGTGTCTATGGATCAGGGTGAGTTCTTCGTTAGCATGGAAATCCGGGAACGGGCGGCCAACTTCAAATGGGAGGTGATCGTGGTTTACGGTCCCGCCGACCATCGTCATTCCCCGACTTTCCTAGAAGAACTCCACCTCAAGATTAGTTCGGCCACTCTCCTGGTGGTGGTTGGTGGAGATTTTAATCTCCTCCGGTCTTCGGCGGATAAGAATAACGCTCGAGTCGACATACAAAGCATCCAACGCTTCAATGACTGCGTCACGGATTTGGGTCTTCATGAACTCGATCGGGTTGGGGCGAGGTTTACTTGGACTAATAGACAAGTGTCTCCCACCCAGAGTGTTCTTGACAGGGTTTTTATGTCCCTGGATTGGGACCTTTGGTTCCCTTTGGCCACCCTCTAGGCGATCACTAACATTGGGTCCGACCATGTACCCTACACTAGTGGAAAACGGGCCTTTGGCCGGGACCATTTAGTCCCGACCTGCCTCTGGGCCGGGACTAAAGGCCCGGCTACGTCGCCCCAATTCTCAATGCCTCCCTCGAGGCTTTAGTCATGGCCCGTAAGGAGCCTTTAGTCCCGGTTCGTGTCCCAAACCGGGACTAAAGGGATACATGGCGGGCAGTGGTGGTGGCAACCGTTGGTATACCTCTTTAGTCCCGGTTGGTGGCTCCACCCGGGACTAAAGGACTAACACGTGGCCTGCCGTAGTGGTGGCGACCGTTGGTATACATCTTTAGTCCCGGTTGGTGGCTCAACCCGGGACTAAAGACCCAAACGGTTTGCATCCCGCGTCGTTTCGGGCGATGAAAAGCACAAACCGAAGCACAGTCGCCATTTCTCTGTTTCTTTTTCTCTCTCGCTCTCCCTCTCTGTTCTTCTCCTCTCTTCTTCCCTTCTCTTCTTCCACCATGCCAACTAGCTTTCATAAGGTGCTCGCACATGGCAGGACCATGCTCGATGTCGTGTACACGAACCTGAGCAGGGAGGTGCCGTTTTTTCTTCAACAGTTGAAGGAAAAATGGTTTGACAACGCAGTGGATCATGAGAAGTTCTTGGGGCTTGATCTGGAGTACACGGCCGATCAACGCGGTGTTGCCGTCATACAACTATGCTTCGCACGCCATGTCTTAATCTTCCAATGGGCGAGGTAAGTTTTGAGGCTTTCTTTGATCCAAGATAATGACATTGTAAGTTTATTTGTTTCAATCATAGTTGGTTCCCTTCAAATAGTTGTAGTGAAATTTTTTTGATTAGTTGAAGGGGAACACAATCTAATTGGAATAGTGTTCCATAATCTGAAAAATCGTATTAGAATCAACTAGTGTTTAATATGTTCCATTGGAATCATAGTTGGTTCCCTTCAAATAGTTGTAGTGAAACAATTTTGATTAGTTGAAGGGGAACACAATCTGATTGGAATAGTGTTCCATCATCTGAAAAATCGTATTGGAATCAACTAGTGTTTAATATGTTCCATTGGAATCATAGTTGGTTCGCTTCAAATAGTTGTAGTGAAACAATTTTGATTAGTTGAAGGGAACACAATCTGATTGGAATAGTGTTCCACAATCTGAAAAATCTGATTGGTTCAATATGTTCCATTGAAATCATAGTTGTAGTGATACAATTTTATGTGGTGTTCTTTGATCCAAGGTTATGAAAATTGAATATAGCTAGTGATCTCTCTAGGTTCCATTGGATAGCAATATGATATGTCATAGTCATGAAAATTGCATATAGCTAGTGATCTCTCTAGATTCCATTGGATAGCTATAGTGATCTCTCTAGGTTCCATTGCATATGTTCTATTTGAATCCTAAAGATAATTTTCTCTTTAGTTGTAGTGAAACATGTTTCCTTATTGCTGCAGTATGTAACATTTGTTCCATTTTAATTTGTTTCTGTTGCAGGAGTGACAAGCATTGTCCGGAACTCATGGACTTCCTTCGCAGCGGCATCACTTTTGCTAGCGTTGACATAAGGAATGACAAGCTGAAGATGAGGCACAACTTCAGTACTGAGATACCAGCTGCTTGCCTCGTTGATCTCCAAACGGTATTCAGGCTTCGACATGACAGGACTTCGATGGCTCATATGGCAGTTGCCTTGATCGACGAGGGATATGGTGATATGAAGACCAGTTTCCCAAAGTCTCAGCACAAACTTTGGGAGAAGGGCGCACTTGATCCTATCAACATGGAGTATGCAGCAAAAGATGCATACGTTTCATACAAGTTGTACCGCAAGATTCGAGTCGTCAACTATGGCCAGCGTCACCTCGAGGAAGGTGGACATTCTGATTCAGACGAGTAGTGTTCTCAACGTCGAACACTTGTATATATATCTATGGTAGCTATTAATGTGTACTGTTTGGACTAGTATCATGTACTTCTTGGACCAATTTATATATGTCTAGTTTCTGTTTGTGCCATTATAGTTTCCAAATTAGAATGGTTTAGCCCTTTCTAACTTCATTTGCTACTTTTGAATGGTTTAGCCCTTTCTAACTTCATGGTATCATGCATTTCGACCACATATATATATATAAAAAGTCTTCAGTTCAAATAAGTTCAAAAAATGAAATCCCTTTTGTAACATATCTTTTTTTGATTAAAACAATCATTTAAAAATGAAAGACCATTAGTCCCACGTGGCGTGCAGCGGAACCACGTGGCGTGCAGCGGAACCACTTTTGTTGTGGGGGTCTCTTCTCCTTCTTCTCCTTGTGCTAGATATTGGTTATGCACTAGGGGAAGTAGGAGTAGCGACCATCATCGACGGTTGAAAAATCAGGTGAGCTAGTGTCCACCATATATGAGAGAAGAAGAATGCCGTCTCTTATTGTGGGGGTCGCTTCTACTTCGAGAGAGATTGTTCGTTTTGTGATGTGCCTTAGAATGGTGCATTTTGAACACACAAAAAGTATGGAGTTCAAATAAGTTCAAAAAATGAAATCCCTTTGTAAGAGATGAGTTCTCGTTCGAAACCCTGCTACTTCGAGAGAGATTGTCCGTTTTGTACACGAAGTGCATCCAGTTTTTGTCGTAGCCCACTCAACTTTTTAACACATGCTATGTGGGTGAAATGATGATAGCATGCCAACTTTCAACATTTTCAGAGTACATTTGTAGTGCTTTTCAATTTCAGGGTCAACTAGCTCAAAAAAATAAGTAAATGCACGAAGAATACCAAATGAAGTGAGAAATTGTTGAAATTTTGTGATGTGCCTTAGAATGGTGCATTTTGAACACACAAAATGTATGGAGTTCAAATAAGTTCAAAAAAATGAAATCCCTTTGTAAGAGATGAGTTCTCGTTCGAAACCCTGCTACTTCGAGAGAGATTGTCCGTTTTGTACACGAAGTGCATCCAGTTTTTGTCGTAGCCCTCTCAACCTTTTAACACATGCTATGTGGGTGAAATAATGATAGCATGCCAACTTTCAACATTTTCAGAGTTCATTTGTAATGCTTTTCAATTTCAGGGTCAACTAGCTCAAAAAAAATAAGTAAATGCACGAAGAATACCAAATGAAGTGAGATATTGTTGAAAATAACAAATATGCAAAAAGAATTTTTAATAAACATAGTTTTTTATTGAAAATAACAAAATAGCTAATAGTTTGGATAGTTAAAATTATTAATTATGAAAATAGAAAATAGTTTTGCATTATTTATTCAATTTCAAACACTTTTCATTATCATAGTTTTGTCAAATTCTCAAATATGTAAAAAGAATTTTTAATAAACATAGTTTTTAATTGAAAATAACAAAATAGATAATAGTTTGGATAGTCAAAATTATTAATTATGAAAATAAAAAATAGTTTTGCATTATTTATTCAATTTCAAACACTTTTCATTATCATAGTTTTGTCCAAATTCTCAAATATGCAAAAAGAATTTTTAATAAACATAGTTTTTAATTGAAAATAACAAAATAGATAATAGTTTGGATAGTCAAAATTATTAATTATGAAAATAGAAAGAAATTGAAACTATATTCGAAATCATAGAGAAAATTCAATCTAAATCCTTATTTGAATTTAGATTGAATTTTCTCTATAATTCCGAATATAGTTTCAATTTTCAATGAGTTTAGGCCCGTAAGCCTGCTTTAAGAGGAGCTCGATGGAGAAGCTGCGACGAGGCTTATAAACAAGTGTTAGTCCCCCTCGCTGGGCGAGGTGGTACTAAACTTATCGTGCAGCCGAGGAGGGGCTTTAGTCCCGGGTGGAGCCACGCCCCGGGACTACAGACCACCTTTAGTCCCGGTTGGAGCCACGCCCCGGGACTAAAGACCCCTTTTCGGCAGGCGAGGAGGCGGGAGACGACGGCCTTTAGTCCCGGGTCGTGGCTCCACCCGGGACTAAAGGGGGTCTTTAGTCCCGGTTCGAGCCACGCACCGGGACTAAAGATCCACCTATATAAGCGGGACTTCGAAAAATTCCAACCCAAATCGTCCATTTCTCTTCTTCTTCCTCTCGTTCTCTGCCCGGCGTGGCACAGCGACGAACTCGACGACGTCGTCAGGCTGCCCGACGTCCTGCTCGCCGCTGCCTGCCGTCCTCCTCGCCGTCGCCGTCGTCCTCCTCGCCGCCGGCGTCCTCCTCGCCGCGCGCCGCCCTCCTCGCCGCACGCCGCGCCGTCCTCCAACCTCGCCGCGTGCCGTCGACACCTTCGGCCGGTAAGCCCCCCGCCCCCTCCTCCCCAACACTCCGACCAGTAGAAGAAAAGAAGAAAAAGGAGAAGAAAAGAAGAAAAAGGAGAAGAAAAGGAGAAGAAAAGAAGAGGACGAGAGGAGAATAAGAGGAAAAATAGAAGAAGAAAAGAATAAAAAGGAGAAGAAAAGAAGAAAAAGGAGAAGAAAAGAAGAAAAAGAAAAAGCTTTTTTTTGTCATTTAATTCCTATTGTTATTATGTTTGTGCTAGATTATTAGGGTTAGTAATATTTAGAATTAGGTTAGGGTTACAAGAAGAAGAAATATGAACAAAAATAAGAAAATAAGATTAGGAAAAATGAAAATAAGAAGAGGAGGAGAAGAAAAGAAGAAAAAGGAGAATAAGAAGAGGAGGAGAGGAGAAGAAGAGGAGAAATAGAAGAAGAGGAGAAGTAGAAGAAGAGAAAAAAATAGAAGAGGAGGAGAGGAGAAGTAGAAGAAGAGAAGAGAATAAGTACTACAAGAAGAGGAGAAGTAGAAGTAGAAGAAGAGGAGACATATTGTATAGTGTCATTTAATTTTGCTATTGTATAGTGTATATGCTTAATTTTGCTATTGTATAGTGTATATGCTTAAGTGTTAATAGTGTTTCTTAGATTATTGCTTAATTTTTCTATTGTATAAGCTTAAGTGTTAATAGTTTAATTTTGCTATTGTATATGCTTAAGTGTTAATAGTTTATTTTTAGCAAGAAAATTAATAGAACTAGTTAATTTTTTTAGTTCATTTTACGATGCCTATCCCGCATCCTCGTCGTCGACTCGGCGGAGGACACCTGCTTGATCAGAGGGGCCCTGTCTGGGACTGGGCTCTGCCCGGCTGGTATTGGGAGGTGCTACCTTCCGGGGGCGTAGGTTGGTGAGGAGCCAGCCCGTCGTTGACCCGATCCTTGTTTGGTGGCGGTCGCGTGGGCCAGTGAGGGTGCCGAGGCTTCCGGACACCGCGGAGGTGGTACGTCACCGTGTCAGCGAGGAGGATGAGCACGTTCGTCGCTACATGGTTGCGTTGGAGGGCAGGTTCGAGCATACCTGGCAGGTTCTTCGGGGATCTCACTGGAGCTATGATCCTGTGATGGTTCCTTCCCTTTGGGTGTCCACCGCCCGCGCCGATACCCGTCGGGCGCTACGGTTCTAGATGTATCAGTGATGCTATATGTATGATAGTATTCGAGGAGTATTAGTGATAATATTCGACGATGTACGAACAAAAGTGATGATGTATTAGCTTATAATTGAATGCATGCTAATTTGAATACTACTTTATTTACGATTTGGTTTTGCTTATTGAATGCTGAAATTGGAAAAGTACTCCTACTTTGAATACTATGCAGAAATCTAGGAGTCCCGGGTGGAGCCACGACCCGGGACTTAAGTTGTTTTGGAACGGAGTTCCTGATAGAATAATTCTTTTTTGGTACAAAGGTTAAGAGAATCCCTTTTTTGCAGAACTATGGATCCACATATCAGGAACCTCGAAGAGGAAGAACTTCTCGAAGATATAATCAAAGACGGCCCCGACGTTGAACCAGCTGAATCTCCGTCGTCATATCTAAACCAGGAAGTTGGAATGGAAGTCGAGCGACACGAAGATGAAGCCGATGGGGCAGGAGATAGGTCCAATGACGGAGAAGGTGATAGCTCCACTGATGGAGAAGCCGGTGAATAAATAATAAAGTCCAGCGAGGTATACATATGAAGTTCGACAATCACTTGTAATATGTGAAAAATATTGGAGATAACTCTATATTGTATACATATACATTCATTTGACGAATGTTTCTCCCTCTTAGGCCTCCACATCGAGCAAAACTATGAAACGAGGCCCGACTAGAAAGTTGGATGCACGGACGCATTACACCTTTGAGGTGATATTTCCTACGGGAGAACCCAAGCTTCCTAAGACTGTTGCTGACACATTCAAGAAGCAATGCGGAGTTCTCGTTAGGGATCACGTCCCGATCAGCGTTCGGGAGTGGAACAAGCGCAAAGGGGCAGCCGATAGTGACTATGTCGCCAAAAGGTACAAAGATAATCTTCGGAATGATCTCATGTCACATTTCAACCTGCCAGAATGTGAGAATGAAGACGCCGCAGACAAACTGAAGGCCAAAGTCAAGCAGTGGACTCTGAAGAAGATGGCCGAACTGTTCCGTAGCTGGAAGAAGAAGCTATGGAAAAACTATCTAAAGACAAAGAAAGTGCCAGTATTCGAGGGGTATCTAGCCAAGCAAGCGAATCACTGGAAGGCATTTCAAGAGTACAAGGAGTCAGAAGATGCCCAGGCATTATCAGAAAAGAACAAGATAAATGCCGACAAGAAGAAATATCACCACAAGCTGGGGCCAGGGGGCTATGAGACTGCCATCCCAAAGTGGGATAAGAAAGAGCAAGATCTGCTAGATAAAGGCATCGTACCTGAACCACTCCGTGATGAGTGGGATTTGAGAGCAAGAAATTGGTTCCTTGCGCATGGTGGTTCGTACGACGAAGACACAGGGGACCTCATCTATAGTGACGGTCTTAGGATACCCATGGAGAATTGGAAAATGATAGTGAAAGAAATTAAGGAGGGAAAAAGAAAGTTCACTGCAGATAGAGATAAAGATTTGCTCACACTGGTCCTCGGCAATGACGAACATGGAGGACGAACGCGAGGCTTCAGTCCTTCTTACCCGTGGTGGCTTGGGTTTGCCAGAGACCAAGACACTTACAGAAGCCGAGAGAGAGCAAAGAAGCGGCAGCAGGATGAGGAGAATGACAAGTTCAACCAGTTGCTTGCCAGGATTAACGAGCAACAGAAGCAGATTGATGAGCCTAGAGGAGTACCGTGCCAGGAAGATCCTGCACTTGATATTACCGGCGCCCCATCTAAGCGGAAAAGCAGCATGGCTGAATCTGAGGCCCCGCCCGACGATGCATGAAGAATGATAGAGGGCGGTCCCGGCTACGCCGTGGATGGAATCAAGGAGTCAACATCATGTGAACTCCATCAGAAATTCAAGAACATATCCATGAAGGTGGACGTCGGACAAGCTTTACCTTCTGGCCCTGATGCACGCTGGCATGGCCGTGAGATTCCAGCTGGCTTTGCTAAAGTCGGGGTGGATGAAATCATGACGGGGTTTAATGATATGGAGCTCGACATAGCTGGACCCGAAGATGAGAGGACACTCGGAGAGGTACTGGGTGGAGTCATCCTATGGGACAAGAACTACATCAAGCTTCCAGGCTCGGCCCCAAGGACAACACCGCCTCCGAGTCGTCGCAGATCACCTACACCTCAATTACCTCCAAGCCCTCCACATGACGTCGGCCAGCACAACACGAGTCCATCTCGATCACCGCCGCCGGACTTGAGTCGTCCGTCTCCACCGCCACACGCACAGGATACTAAGCGGCAACGTGCCAGCAAGAACGCTCCGTCGATGATTTCTAAGCGACGGAGCTCCCCAAAGCGCAAACTGTCGCCCCTCCCAAAGGTACCTCATGCTAATCTTCCTATCAGACCTTATGATCGTACCCCCGAGGAAAACGCCAGGATAGCAAAGGAACAACATGATGCGCAGATGAAAAAGAAGGAACCCGAGCCCCGCCCAGAATACACCGAGAAGCAAATAGCATGGGCAAAAGACTTCATAACCCTTCCATCACAGTATGACTTACACTATAAGCCTGATGACTATACACGCACCATTGCAGAAGGAAATGAAAAAGAGCAGCTCGCGTGCAAGTGCAAGTGGGAGCAAATCAAGTTCAACTACAAGCAAGAAAAAATCAGACGTTCCTCAGCTTGGACAACAGGCCAAACAGTCGATCCCACCCCTCAAGGTGTTAACCGAGAATGTTCCCCCTCCGGTGCAGGGGCAAGCTTTTGAAAGAGCAAAGGAGTTGGCGGCTGAATGTGGTATCTCGGTTGAAGATTTGCTGGCTTCCCAAGACGACAGGATACCCAAGGCTGTGGTAGCCCCTAAGCCACAGTTTGTCATGGGAGAGCCTTTGGTCAGCAAAGATGATCTCCCGACAAATATGCGTTACTTGCATAAATGGTACTTAAGTGAATCAAAGAATGGGAGAACGATGATCGTGTTGAGTGTCCCACAGGACTACTACGGCCACTCCGAAGAAATCCATATCGACTTTGATGAACTCTTCCAGATGTACAATGACGACGCCCTCGACAAATCGCTTATGAGTTGCTATTGTCTGTAAGTTTTTCAATTCGTTGTCTACATATAACTTGTTTAGTTATTTCAATTCATTGTCTATATATAACTTGTACTCTATTATGCAGAATAAAGATTCTGGATTGTAAAAGTAAGAGCATCCTAAATATTGGGTTTATTGACCCAGATAAAATACATATAGCGACGCTAACTGATAAACCCAAGGAGACGGAGGAAAACCTTCTAAGGTTTCTAATAGATCAAAATTTCTGTGACCACATACTGTTTCCATACAACTTCAGGTGAGGGTCTTTACTCTGTTGTGTCCATTCACTTATAAGTGTAATTGATAAGTTACTGACACACACATATATATATATACATGTGCAGCTTCCATTGGATTCTGTTGGACATTCAAATTGATAAGGGAAGAGTTGATGCCTTCGACCCATTATCGAGACCCTTGGAACAGTTCCAAAGCCTGCAGGACATGCTCCAAGGGTAATTTTAATGATTCTTGCGCTCTATCGGTCTCTTTCGATGATTTTCTGATATATCAATTAATGAAAAACTTAGCAAATCATTATCCTTGTCGGGCAGGGTTTGGAAGCGGTTCAAGTGCGTGACTCCCGGTAACTTTCCTGAGAAGCTGACCTTTAGAGCGGCTCACGTAAGTAGTAGTATGATATACTTCTATTAATTTTCAATACATTTATGATGCTAGATTATTATTTTCATTATATATATTCTATTCTTGTAAAGTGCGACGAGCAGCCACGGGGAATGCATCTATGAGGATACTATGTTTGCGAGACCATTCGCACGTTTACCTCTGAGCTCAAGGATCACAGATTCAACGTAAGCAATGAACATTCACACCTCTATTTTTACCCGTCATTCTTTGTTATCATGATTGATATTCATATTCATCTCCTCTTTTTATATAGCACACGGCCATGAGGACGAAGGTCCTACCAGAGCAACGCGCGATTGCTGTTGCAGAGGAGCTTGCGGGATTTCTGAGGACGGAAGCTATAGAAGACAAAGGGCGATTTAGTGTAGCTAAGGGCCATTACTTTGATTGAACTCTTAAGGTTTTGCGAAACAACTCGTGCTCGCAATATTTCCCTTTCTCGTGAAGTTGTTTTGCTGGAAAACCATGTCGCAGATATAAAGGTATAAATCAAAGATTGATAGCTCTCTTGGAATCAAAGGCAACAACTCCACCACCATCACCACCAGAGGAAGACAACTAAGCATTGGTATGGGAAATCCCCGTGGCTTTTGCAAAGCTTGGGGGAGTTGCCTTGGTATCGTATCACCTTTATATCTTTTGCTTTTACCTTTGTTTTAGTTCTTTCCTTTTCAGTTCTTATTTCTTCTCTTAGAGGAATAAGTCTTTAGTGTTTAATTTGAGTCTTTTGCCTTGTGTCTCCCCCGATGTATTCGAGCTTGCGAGCTATATAATAAAGAGTATCTTAGTCAAGGGCTTTGTTTTGTGTCGTGATCAAAAGTATGAAAAGAACGATAGCATGAAAGATCATGAGATGATCTTATGGAAATTGATAGCTTCACATATAACAAGTATGATGATTGAAACTTGTTGAGAATAAACCAACATAGACCTCAGTCGTTGTTGCAATTAATAAGAAGTAATAAGGAAAGAGAGGTTCACATATAAATATATCATCTTAGACACTTTTTACAATTGTGAGCACTCACCAAACTATTACATGCTTAGGAGTAGATGTTGGACAAGGAAGACAACATAATAAATTGTGTTTGCTTGGTTCCAAACAATGTTATATGATTAGAGATCCCTTAGCATGTGAAGATTGCTTCCACCTCATATTAGCCAAAACTCCCGCACCAAGTAGAGATACTACTTGTGCATCCATAAACCTTCAACCCAGTTTTTCCATGAGAGTCCACCATACCTACCTATGGATTGAATAAGATCCTTCAAGTAAGTTGTCATCGGTGCAAGCAATGAAAATTGCTCTCTAATATGATCTATTAGTGTATGGAAAATAAGCTTTGTACGAACCTGTGATGAGGACGACATAAAAGCGACACACTGCATAATAAAGTTCTTTATCATAGGAGGCAATATAAAGTGACGTTCCTCCGCACTAAGAGGACACGCATTCAAACCTCAAAAGCGCATGACAACCTCTTCTTCCCTCTGCGAAGGGCCTATCTTGTACCTTTACTTTTTGCCCTTGTAAGAGTCATGGTGATCTTCACCAATTCCCGATTTTTGCCTTTGTCTTGGCTACCGTCACATGCTTGGGAAAGATCTATATTCATATATCAACTTGGAGTTGAGTACCTATGCTTTATTATTGTTGACTTTACCCTTGAGGTAAATAGTTAGGAGGCAAAACTATAAACCCTATCTTCCTCTGTGTCCAGCTGAAACTTTGACACCATGAGTACCACGTGAGTTGTAACAATTGTGGAAAATAAAAGAGATGATTGAGTATGTGGGTTTGCCTTACAAGCTCTTATTTGACTCTTTCTGATGTTATGATAAATTGCAATTGCTTCAATGACTTTGGACTGTTGTTGGTTACTTCTCGGTAAGGTTTTTGCTTCTTACTTTGCTTTGTGAAGGAATTGTTACTTTACCATAAGAATCTTTATGATGTATTGTTGTTGTATGTGTGATCATGATGCCCTCATGTCCATATTATGTTTTATCGACACCTTCGTCCCTAAACATGTGGACATGTTTATGGAACTTGGTTTTCGCTTCAGGACAAGTGAGGTCTAAGCTTGGGGGAGTTGATACGTCCATTTTGCATCATGCTTTCATGTTGATATTTATTTCTTTATGGGATGTATATTACTTTGTGGTACCATATTTATGCCTTTTCTCTCTTATTTTGCAAGGTTTATTTGAAGAGGGAGAATTCAGGCAGCTGGAATTCTGGACTGGAAAAGGAGCAAATCTAAGTCCTCTATTCTGCACAACTCCAAATGCCCTGAAAATTACGTGGAATTTTTTGGGAATATATAAAAAATACTGGGCAAAAGAAGTATCAGAGGGGAGCTACCAGGGCGCCACAAGCCTCGTAGCCGCCACCCCTGGTGGCGGCTACAGGGCTTGTGGGCTCTCTGACGACCCACTGGCCCCCCCTCTTTTGCTATATGAAGGGTTTCGTTCCAAAAAAACCAGGAGGGAGCTTTTTCGTTGTTTCGTCGCCGCCACGAGGCGGAACTTGAGCAGATCAAATCTAGAGCTCCGGCAGGACGATCCTGTTGGGGAAACTTCCCTCCCGGAGGGGGAAATCGTCGCCATCGTCATCACCAACACTCCTCTCGTCGGAGGGGAGGCATCTTCATGAACATCTTCATCAGCACCATCTCCTCTCCAATCCCTAGTTCATCTCTTGTAACCAATCTCCGTCTCGCGACTCCGATTGGTACTTGTAAGGTTGCTAGTAGTGTTGATTACTCTTTGTAGTTGATGCTAGTTGGATTACTTTGTGGAAGAGTTTATGTTCAGATCCTTGATGCTATTCATTACACCTATGATCATGATTATGCTTTGTGAGTAGTTACTTTTGTTCCTGAGGACATGGGATAAGTCATGCTAATAATAGTCATGTGAATTTGGTATTCGTTCGATATTTTGATATGATGTATGTTGTCTTTTCCTCTAGTGGTGTTATGTGAACGTCGACTACATAACACTTCACCATACTTGGGCCTAGAGGAAGGCATTGGGGAGTAGTAAGTAGATGATGGGTTGCTGGAGTGACAGAAGCTTAAACCCCAGTCTATGTGTTGCTTCGTAAGGGGCTGATTTGGATCCACCAGTTTAATGCTATTGTTAGACGCTGTCTTAATTCTTGTTTCGTAGTTGCGGATGCTTGCGAGAGGGGTTAATCATAAGTGGGATGCTTGTCCAAGTAAGGGCGGTACCCAAGTGCCGGACCACCCACATATCAAAGTATCAAAGTAACGAACGTGAATCATATGAACATGATGAAACTAGCATGACAGAAATTCCCGTGTGTCCTCAGGAGCGTTTTTCCTCCTATAAGACTTTGTTCAGGCTTGTCCCTTGCTACAAAAGGGATTGGGCCACTTGCTGCACCATTTCTACTACTTGTTACTTGTTACTTTTCGCTTGCTACATTTCACCTCACTACACCATCACTTGTTACCGCTATTTTCAGTGCTTGCAGTTATTACCTTGCTGAAAACCGTTTATCAGAGCCTTATGCTCCTCGTTGGGTTTGACACTCTTACTTATCGAAAGGACTAGGATTGATCCCCTATACTTGTGGGTCATCAATGACATCTGGGTCGGGGACCAACTTATCTCTCCACAAGAGAATGATGAGTTATTGGCCCCATTCGAGGACACTTAGATAGAGGCCTTCATCAAATCCATGAACCCGACTTCGTCCCGTGGGCCGGATGGGCTGGCAGTCCGCTTCCTCCAGGTATTTTGGCAGTCCATCAAGCGGGATGTCATTGCTCTGTTCCACAACTTTTCTCGTGGAACTTTGGACATGTCTGCCTAAACTACGTGATCGTCTCGCTCATTCTGAAGGTCCAGGTGGCTCTCTCCCAGAAAAGTGAATTTGGCAATGAAGTGTGTGTTATGAGTGCTTCCTCTACGAATGAGAGGTAGGTGGTGGGGTATATATAGGCAACAGAGAAAATCCAACCCATTACACCATAATTGACCAACTCGGTGACACCAAAGTTACAAACTCGATGGTACCGATTTTCTCAAAAGGTAGCAACTTTGAATCTCGGTGGAACTGATATGCACAACTCGGTGACACCGAAAAGGTGACTAACAGTCACATCACACAACTCGGTGACACCTATACTCAAACTCGGAAATTCCTATTTTGAGTACCGAGGCAATGGAAAGTTGGTCACCTAAACTCGGTAGCACCGATGTTGTTTCGGTTGCCCCGAAGTGGTAGGGTTTGGCTGAGATCTGTCTAAGTCTGAAATCGGTAGGGCCGAGTGGAACTTGTTGGTGGCACCAATTTTGGATATTTGGCTTGGGACAGATATATGTTGTGGAAGAGTGGCTGAGTATTTTTAGTGGCTAAGTCTAAGCACTTGAGCATCCAATCCATCATAACACCTCATCCCCTTTTAATTGTATTGGCTTTCCTATGGATTCAAATGTGATTTCTCACAAAGTGTAAAATGAAGAGTCTTCTTGCTTGAAGCTTTAGCTAATCGTATTCCTTCCTTCAGCAAGGGGCATCTCCTCACAATCCTATATGCGAAGGCTCTCTGTGAACTAAACCTGAAATATACTGGGTAAAAGTGTTAGTCCAAGAGACAATGTATGTTGTTATGAATTATCAAAACCACCAATGGAGCATATGTGCTTTCAATCTCCCCCTTTTTGGTAATTGATGACAATATATAATCAAAGCTTCAAATAAAGATAGACATGATGATATGATAGCTTTGAAAGAAAACATGACTATTACAAGCTCCCCCTAAATGTGTGCAATCCCTTTTAAATGATAGTTGCTTTGGAATGCATGGGCACACACAAGGTACAAGGACAAGACAAGTCATATATCTTGGCTATACGCATCAAACATATGTGAATGAAGAGCTTCCATGTTCAAGACTGCTCACTCTTGCAAACAATATGTGCAAGAGACAAGCGATCATAATGAACAAGGATATGATGCATATACTTACCTTGAGCTTCTTGAGCGTCTTAGCAGTAGGAGAACACTTGGGAAAACAAACGTTAGATAACACAAGAGTACTCTATTGTAAAGACGCAAAGAGCTTCAAAAGTACCAAGATATTGAAGACATATTGAAAATAGGATTTGATGATAGATATGTGTCCAAGAGAATTTAGAACTTTCTCCCCTAAGGATGAATATGTAAGAACTTCCTCTCCCCCTGAATCATAGCATGTAGATATTGGGAGTAGGTAGGGCAAGACAAGTTCAATCCAATAGCAAAGATAACTCAAACAATTTTATCTCTCCCCCCTTAATATGTATGGTTCGATACATCTCCCCTTAGGTAGATTTCCCCTGAGGTAAACCTTCCTTTAGGAACATATATCTCCCCCTATTGATATTTCTCCCCCTTTTTTGTAAGCTTATTGGTGATATTTCTCCCTATATATAGGTTTATTGGAAGCTTTGATATTCCCCCCTTTGGCATTAATTGCCAAAAAGGTCACAGGGTAAGGGCTCACAGAGAGAAAGGGATCCTTGAGTCTTCTCTTTTTGATAAGGGTTCCTTGAATTTAACTTTTCTCCCCCTTAGATGGTAGATAAGGGTTCATTGAATGTTATCCCCCTTTAGTATGAATAAGAGTTCCTTGAACTATCTCCCCCTATGTTTGGGATCCGAGATGACTCTCCCTCGTATATTGTATGGGATCAGTGAGGTTTCTCCTCCTCGAAAAAATATGCTAAAAATGATTTTGTTTCTCAAAAATTTCCATAAGAGATGAGAAAATAATGAAAACTGGATCATTCATAATATTCCTCACCCTAAGGCAAAAGTCTAGAAAATATCTGAAAATCAAACGCAGTGATAATATCTGAGTCACCGAGGCAAAGTGGTTCGGTAGAACCGAGAATGAAAATCAGGCCTCTAGGAGAAATCGGTTGGACCGGGTTTCCCAGATTGGTGAAACCGAGTTGCAATGAAAATCAACTCCATAAGTGAAAATAGGTAGATAATAATCTAAAGATTGTTATAAGATACCAATAGTGAAAGAAAACATAAAATAGGAACAATTTTTTTGTTTTTAGAAATTTATATACATACAAATAGATGAGAATTGAATGTTTCCAAGAGAGTATGTGATGACTAATGTGAACCATAAAAGAATCTCCATCCAAATGTGGGGCGGTGACTAGGTCACCTATATTAGAGTATTTGACTTGAGAAGTCAAGCAAGAATGCTTGATCATAGGTCATACTAATCATTAAGCACAAAAATGGGGTTAGCATTTTTTGATTAAGCATTTTAATCTCTTCATATCACTTGAGTTTCTTTGCCTCTTGATTTGGTGCAAAGCTTTATCAAGAATATGAGTTCATAACTTCGAATAATGTTGTTGACGTGGCATGTAGGTGAACTTGTCGTGGATGCTCAAAGTTGATGTAGATCATCTTGAGTTGGGGGCTATCCATATCGTTTTGGTTCACTTTTCACCTACAATGGTTAGTTATGCAAGGAAGAACATAATATATCCAAATGACATGAGTGAATTTCATCATCATATAATTGTCAAGGATATGATTTTGTTGTCTTCTTCCTCCATCTATGAAGAAGGGGCTATTGATACTTGGCCAAGTCAAGATTGCTTTTGATGTGAGTTGATGGCAATCTTGTGAAGTGTATTTCTTCCAAGTACCTACAAAAGGTTAGATGCAATACAAGGGAGCTTAGTTTTCCAACATATATAAAATAGTGTCAAAACAATAGCATCATGGAATAGACAATCAAGCTCATGCCCTTGCATGCACCCGAGTGAATCTAGCTCAAGTTTGAAGCATCAATGATGTTCAACTCACTCCTAAAATGACAAAATACTTTCTCATCAAGTGCTTTGGTAAATATATCACCTAATTGTTTCTCAGTACGAACATGCTTAAGATCTATATCTGCTTTACCAACATGATCACGTATGAAATGATGTCGCACTTGAATATGTTTTGTTCTAGAATGTTTCACAAGATTATAGGAAATTTTAATAGCACTTCCATTATCACACAATAATGGAACATTTCTAACATGAATGGCATAATACTTAAGGGTTTGAGTCATCCATAGTAATTGCGCACATCATGATCCGGTGGCTATATATTCAGCTTCATACCGAGTTTTGTTTCTTGGATGACAAAGACATAAGAGATCTCCCAAGAAATTTACATTTGCCCGAGGTGGATTTTCTATCACCCTTGTCACCGATATAGTCTGAGTCGGAATAGCCAACAATATTAAAAGAAGATCCCTTATGATACCATATGCCAAATTTTGGTGTTTGTATTAGGTATCTCACGATTCTTTTAACAGCCAATAGATGACACTCTGTAGGTGCCGCTTGGTATCGGGCACACATGCAAACACTCAACATGATGTTAGGACAGGAGGCACATAGATATAGCAATGAACCAATCATTGATCGATAAACTCTTTGATAAATCAGTTTGTCCTCCTTAGTGAGTTCAATATGTCCACTAGTAGGCATGGGGCTTCTCATACCTTTACACTCTTGCATATTGAACTTCCTGATTAAGTCCTTGGTGTACTTGGTTTGAGAGATAAACATACCTTCACTCGATTGTTTGATTTGCAATCCTAGCAAGAATTTCAACTCGCACATCATTGACATCTCATATTTCTTTGACATCAACTTTCCAAACTTTTCACTAAAATGTGCATCAGTAGAACCAAAGATAATATCATCCACATATATTTGGCATACAAATAGTTCACCATTAACTCTTTTAGTGCATAAGGTTGCGTCAATTTTACCAATTTCAAAACCCTTTTCAATGAGAAACTTCTTTAGACATTTGTACCAAGCTCTAGGGGCTTGTTTAAGACCATATAAAAGCTTTACAATGTTTATAAACATGATTAGCTTTCTTAGGGTTCACAAATCCGGGAGGTTGTTTGACATAAACCTCCTCCTCAATTTCACCATTTAGAAAAGCACTTTTGATATCCATTTGGCAAAGAGTAATATCATGGTGATTTGCATAAGCGAGAAGAATGTGAATAGCTTCAAGTGTAGCAATGGGGGCATCAGTCTCACCATAGTCCATACCTTCGACTTGCGTGTATCATTGGGCTACGAGACACGCCGTGTTGCGTACAACTTGTCCATCTTCATCTTGCTTGTTTTGAAACACCCATCTTGTACCAATGATGTTTTGCTCCCCTTCGGGCTTTTCAACAAGTGTCCACACTTGATTCCTCTCGAAGTTGTGTAGCTCTACGTGAATGAAATTCACCGAATCCAGGTCTTGAAGGGCTTCTTCTACCTTCAAAGGCTCAATGCTAGAGATGAAAGAATAATCCTCACAAAATTTAGCTAAATGATATTTAGAGCGAGTAATTCTCCCGGTTTGTATGTCACCGAAGATTTGATTCAGCAGATGATCTTTGTCCACTCTTGCTCGAACTCATGACATCTTCTTCCTATTGGACGGTGGAGCTTCTTCTTCATCATCATCTTGCATGTTATCATTGACGGTGTCAAATCCTTGAGGTGGTGGTGAGGAAGGCTTAGGTGGATCATCACAATGTACTTCTTCTTCTTTTTCATCATGTCGTGTACCGCTTGTGGATGCCTCCATGTCCTTCTGTGGTTCGCCTTGACGCGAAATAGGAGATTCCAATTGAATTGATGAAGTACTTTACTTCAACTCATGGGACGAATCTTGCCGATACATAGATCTTTGATGGCTTCCGAAGGCTCCTAATTTGCCACATCACTTGGCAATTGTTCGACTTGCGAACTGTTAGATTCATCAAACTTCACCTTTACCGTCTCTTCAACTTTTCGAGTGAATATGTTGTAGAGACGGTAAGTGTGAGAGTTTGATCCGTAACCGAGTAGGAAACCTTCATGAGACTTAGGAGAAAATTTAGTACGACGATGCTTATCAAGAATATAGCACTTAGAGCCGTATACTCAAAAGTATCCAACTTGGGGTTTTTTACTGGTGAGTAGCTCGTATGCCATTTTAACGAGAAGCTTGTGTAAGTAGAGTCGGTTAATGGCATGGCAAGCTATTTCCAGGGCTTCTGCCCAAAAGTGTCTAGGCGTCTTCTATTCGTCAAGCATCGTTCTGGCCATCTCTTTGAGAGTCCGGTTCTTCCTCTCTGCAACTCCATTTTGTTGAGGTGTGTATGTCACCGAGAGTTCACGTGAGATACCTTCTTCGTTAAGAAAAGTATCCACATAAGTGTTCTTGAACTCTATTCCGTTGTCGCTCCGAACTTTCTTGATCTTCACTTCAAATTGATTTTGATCTTTCCAATCGAAGTTCTTGAAGATCTGCTGTACATGTGACTTATCATCAAGAAAAAATACCCACATAAATTTGGAAAACTCATCAAAAATTACTAGATCATAAGAATTTCCATGGAGGCTCTTGTAAGCATTGTGACCAAAAAGATCCATGTGAAGCAGCTCGAGTGGCCTTCTTATAGTCATGATGTTCTTCACAGGATGACTTCCACCAACTTGCTTTCGTGCTTGACAAGCACTACAAAGTCTATATTTTTCAAAGATAACATCTCTAACACCAAGAATATGATCACCTTTGATAAGCTTGTCAAGTATATGCATACCTACATGTCCTAACCTTCTACTCCATAACCAACCTTTAGAAGATTTTGCAATAAGACATGTACGGGGTTTGGATTTTTTAGTGAGAGCAACAATGTATAGATCACCTCTACAGAAACCAATAAATACCATGCTATAATTGTCAGTACGAAACACTTGACAGTCAATTTTCGTAAATAACACATTGAAACCAAAGTCTACTAGTCTAGATACGGAAAGCAGATTGTAGCCAAGTGATTCGACAAGCATGACATTTTGAATGGAACTACCATGAGATATGTCCACCTTACCAAGACCAAGTACCATACCCTTGGAGTTGTCTCCAAAGGTCACATACCTTCGAGGTACACGGTTTGGTGTGATCTCATGGAACATGTCTTTATCACCGGTCATGTGATCAGTGCATCCACTGTCGAGAACCGACTCCTTTCCTCCGTCCATGTAGCCTCTAAGGTTCGCCATATGACTAAGGTTCCTCATGGTCTTGTCATACTCGATGTCAAACTCTTCATCTTCATCGTAGTAGCCATGCTTCACATTGTCAGCGTCGGACGAAATATCCTCGTCATAAGAAACAAGAATTTTATCACAATTTTGACTATGACAATGTTCATATTTATGCATTTGAATCGCTTTAAAAATGACATTGTTAATGGTAATGATATCTCCTTTAGCACGCATGAGGTCACGAAGCTCAGAAAGGCATTTATCAAAATTAGGATTGGTTGGCTTCATTTTGTGAAAAGCAATGCATTTATGGAAAATGATCTCAAGATTTTTCAGTGAATAATTGGGATATCTTTTCTCTAAGTCTTTCCACAAAGTGTGAGCACACTCAAAATTTTGCAATTGATTAAGCACATTACTTGGCATTCCTCTAATGATTAGATTTACAGTTTTAAGATTACCAAGCATATCAAGTTCTTCATCATGAGAAGGATGCAAATGATCAATGGGAGGCTCATAGGGATATTTAGCATACTTGCGCAAATGGAATTCATCAAATACATCAAGCATTTCATATTTCAATTGTCTAAAATATTCCACATCAAGAATAGGCACTCTACAACTAATATTCCCTAAAGTAGGCACATTCATCATCCTCCAATGGTGTTTAAATCAAGGTTTTGGAGACCTTGCTCTGATACCAATTGTGAGATCGACACAAGAGTAGTCTAGAGGGGGGTGAATAGAATACTTGCATAAGTAAAATCCTAGCCTTTTCCCTATTTAATGGTTGGCGGGTTCTCGCGATTCTAACTAGTCTAATGCACCCTACACATTCTAGTCAACAAATATGGCAGCGGAAAATAAAAAAATTGCACATGTAGAGTAGAGTTTAGGAAGATCAAACGCGAAGAAGTTGACACGACGATTTTTGGCATGGTTCCGATAGGTGGCGCTATCGTACGTCCATGTTAGTGGAGAATTCAACCCACGAAGGGTAACGGCTGCGAGAGTCCACGGAGGGATCCACCCACAAGGGGTCCACGAAGAAGTGGCCTTGTCTATTCCACCACGTCTTCCGTCCACACATGACTAGCCTCAGTCACGGTAAATCTTCATGAAGTAGGCGATCTCCGTGCCCTTACAAATATCTTGGTTCAACTCCACAACACGAAATAGAAGGCTCCCAAGCGACACCTAACCAATCTAGGAGGCACCACCCTCCAAAAGGTAATAGATGTGGTACAACGATGAACTCCTTGCTCGTGTTCTTCTAAAGATAGTCTCCTCAGCACTCAAGCACTCTCTCAGATTTGGTAGGGATAGGAGAGATTGATCTTGTGGAAAGCAACTTGGGGAGGCTAGAAATCAAGGTTCAAATGGTAGGAATGGAATCTCTTGATCTCAACACATGAGTAGGTGGCTCTCTCTCAAAAAAGTGAATCTCGCAATGAAGTGTGTGTTCTGAGTGATTCCTCTACGAATGAGAGGTAGGTGGAGGGGTATATATAGACAACAAACGAAATCCAGCCGTTACACCATAGTTGACCAACTCGATGACACCAAAGTTACAAACTCGGTGGTACCGATTTGCTCAAAAGTTAGCAACTTTGAATCTCGATGGAACCGATATACACAACTCGGTGCCACCGAAAAGGTGACTAACAGTCAGAAGACACAACTTGGTTACACCGATACTCAAACTCAGAAATTCTGATTTTGTGTACTAAGGCAACACAAAGTTGGTCCCCTAAACTCGGTAGCACTGATGGAATTTCAGTTTCACCTAAGTGGTAGGGTTTGGATGGGATTTGCCAAAATATGAAATCGGTAGGGCCGAGTGGAACTTGTTGGTGGCACCGATTTTTGATATTTGGCTTGGAACAGATATAATTTGTGGAAGACTGGCTGAGTATTTTTGGTGGCTAACTCTAAGGACTTGAGCAACCAATTCATCATAACACCTCATCGCTTTAAATAGTATTGACTTTCTGCTGCGGCAACAAAAGTCCTTCCTTGGCGCTAGGAATTCTTCTTGTTACTTCTCTGGTTTGTGTCGGTTTTTCCCTTGAAGAGCAAAGGGTGATGCAGCACAGGAGCAGTAAGTATTTACCTCGGTTCGAGAACCAAGGTATCGATCCAGAAGGAGGGCCTCATCAAGTCGAGAGTACCTGCGCAAACACAAACAAGCTTGCACCCAACGCTTCAAAGGAGTTGTTAATCCCTTCAAGATTGTTTGCAAAGTGAGATCTGAAGGCAGAAAATGCAATGAAGTAAAAAGTGTAGGGCTGAAAATATGGTGTCGAGTAGACCCTGGGGGCCATAGTGTTCACTAGAGGCTTCTCTCATAATAGCAAATATCATGGTGGGTGAACAAATTACTGTCAAGCAATTCATAGAACCGCGCAAAGTCATGACGATATCTAAGCCAATGATCATACATATAGGCATCACGTCCGAGACAAGTAGACCGATACTTTCTGCATCTACTACTATTACTCCACACATCGACGGCTATCTAGCATGCATCTAGTGTATTGAGTTCATGACGAACAGAGTAACGCCTTAAGCAAGATGACATGATGTAGAGGGATAATCTCAAACCAATGATGAAAACCCCATCTTTTCACCCTTCATGGCAACAACACGATGCTTGCCTCGCTACCCCTTCTGTCACTGGGTGAGGTCACTGCACGGTATGAACCCAAAACCAAGCACTTCTCCCATTGCAAGAATCATAGATCTAGTTGGCCAGACAAAACCCACAACTCGAAGAGAATTACAAGGAGTTGAAATCATGCATAAGAGAGATCAGAAGAAACTCAAATAAGATTCATAGATAATCTGATCATAAATCCACAATTCATCGGATCTCGACAAACACACTGCAAAAGAAGATTACATCGGATAGATCTCCATGAAGATCATGGAGAACTTTGTATTGAAGCTCCAAGAGAGTGAAGAAGCCATCTAGCTACTAGCTATGGACCCGTAGGTCTATGGTGAACTACTCACGCATCATTGGAGAGGTCATGGTGTTGATGAAGAAGCCCTCCATGTCTGAATCCCCCCTCCGGCTGGGCACCAGAATGTGCCCCAGGTGGGATCTTGCGGAGACAGAAGCTTGCGGCGGCGGAAAAGTGATTTCAATGATCTCCTGATTTTTTGGGGATTTTTAGGGAATTTATAGGCACAACCCCTAGTTCAGGGGGCGCTCAGGGGGGGCACAAGCTTGGGTGGCGCGGCCTACCCCCCTGGCCGTGGGGTGGGGGCTTGTGGGGACCCTGAGGCTCCCCTGCCTTGGCTCCCAAGCTTCCCGATCTTCTTCCGTTCGAGAAAAAATCTTTTTGGGGATTTTCTTCCGTTTGGACTCCGTTTCAAAATCTCCTCTGAAAGGGGTCAAAAACATGGAAAAAACATGAACTGGCACTTGGCACTGAGTTAATAAGTTAGTCCCAAAAAATATATAGAAGGCATGCAAAACATCCAAAGTTTGACAAGATAATAGCATGAAACCATCAAAAATTATAGATACGTTGGAGACGTATCAAGCATCCCCAAGCTTAACTCCTGCTCGTCCTCGAGTAGGTGATACGTCTCCAATGTATCTATGATTTTTGATGGTTTCATGCTATTATCTTGTCAAACTTTGGATGTTTTGCATGCCTTTTGTATATTTTTTCGCGACTAACTTATTAACTCAATGAAAATTGCCAGTTCCTATTTTTTCCATGTTTTTGAACCCTTTCAGAGGAGATTTTCAAACGGAGTCCAAACGGAAGGAAATCCCCGAAATGATTTTTTTGGAATGGAAGAAGATCGGGGAACTTGGGAGCCAAGGCAGGGGAGCCCCGGGGGCCCCACAAGCCCACACCCCGTGGCCAGGGGGCGCGCCATCCAGGCTTGTGGGCCCCCTCTATGTCCCCTGACCTAGGTCTTTCGCATATATATTCCCATAAAATCTAGAACAAATCAGGAGATCATCGCAATCGCTTTTCCGCCGCCGCAACCTTCTGTCTCCGCAAGATCCCATCTGGGGCACGTCCTGGTGCCCTGTCGGAGGGGGGATTTGGACATGGAGGGCTTGTTCATCAACACCATGACCTCTCCGATGATGCGTGTGTAGTTCACCATAGACCTACGGGTCCATAGCTAGTAGCTAGATGGCTTCTTCTCTCTCTTGGATCTTCAATACAAAGTTCTCCATGATCTTCATGGAGATCTATCCGATGTAATCTTCTTTTGCGGTGTGTTTGTCGAGATCCGATGAATTCTGGATTTATGATCAGATTATCTATGAATCTTATTTGAGTTTCTTCTGATCTCTCTTATGCATGATTTCATATCCTTGTAATTCTCTTTGAGTTGTTGGTTTTGTCTCGCCAACTAGATCTATGATTCTTGCAATGGGAGAAGTGATTTGTTTTGGGTTCATACCGTGTGGTGACCTCACCAAGTGATAGAAGGGGTAGCGAGGCACGCATCATGTTGTTGCCATCAAGGGTAAAAAGATGGGGTTTTCATCATTGGTTTGAGATTATCCCTCTACATCATGTCATCTTGCTTAAAGCGTTACTCTGTTCGTCATGAACTCAATACACTAGATGCATGCTGGATAGCGGTCGATGTGTGGAATAATAGTAGTAGTTGCACAAAGTATCGGTCTACTTGCCTTGGACGTGATGCCTATATGCATAATCATTGCCTTACATATCGTCATGACTTTGCGTGGTTCTATCAATTGCTAGACAGTAATTTGTTCAACCACCATGATATTTTCTATTTTGAGAGAAGCCTCTACTGAACACTATGGCCCCTAGGGTCTAGTCCACACCATATTTTCAGCCTTACACTTTTTACTTCGTTGCACTTTCCGCCTTCAGATCTCACTTTGCAAACAATCTTGAAGGGATTGACAACCCCTTTGAAGCATTGGGTGCAAGCTTGTTTGTGTTTGCGCAGGTACTCTGGACTTGACGAGACCCTCCTTCTGGATCAATACCTTAGTTCTCAAACTGAGGGAAAAACTTACTGCTCATGTGCTGCATCACCCTTTCCTCTTCAAGGGAAGAACCAACGCAAGCCCAACCTATGTCAACGTATCAATTTCTGGCACTGTTGCCTGTGGGATAGCAGAAAAATTTCTGGCGCCGTTGCCTGGGAGGAAGATCAAGTCAAGAACTCATCCAAGTAGGTGTCACAAACTCATCTCTTCCATTTACTTTGTTTGCCAGTTGCTTCTCGTTTTCCTCTCCCCCACTTCACAAATTTGCCTTTTTATTCGCCTTTTCGTTCGCCCTTTCGTTCGCCCTTTTTCTCGCTTGCTCTTTGTTTGCTCGCGTGCTTGCTTGCTTGTTGAAGTCACCATGAATGAAAACACCAAACTTTGTGACTTCTCGAATACTAATAATAATGATTTTATTAGTACTCTGATTGCTCCCGCCACTAGTGCGGAGTCATACGAAATCAATGCCGCTTTGTTGAATCTTGTTATGAAAGAGAAATTCTCTAGCCTTCCTAGTGAAGATGCCGCATCCCATATCAATACCTTAATTGAGCTTTGCGATATGCAAAATAAAAAAGATGTGGATAATGACGTGATTAAATTAAAGCTTTTTCCTTTCTTGTTGCGAGATCGCGCAAAAACTTGGTTTTCTTCTTTGCCCAAAAATAGTATCGATTCTTGGGATAAGTGCAAAGATGCTTATATATCCCAGTATTTTCCGCCGGCTAAGATCATCTCTCTCCGTAATGATATCATGAATTTCAAGCAACTTGATCATGAACATGTTGCACAAGCTTGGGAGAGAATGAAATTGATGATTAGAAATTGTCCGGCTCATGGGTTGAGTCTTTGGATGATTACTCAAATCTTTTACGCTGGCTTGAATTTCGCTTCTAGAAATATCTTGGACTCCGCCTCAGGTGGAACGTTCATGGAAATCATGTTAGGGGAAGCCACAAAGCTCTTAGACAACATCATGACGAAATACTCTCAGTGGCACACTAAAAGGTTACCTACTAGTAAGAAGGTACACGCTATAGAAGAAATTAACTCGTTGAGTGCTAAGATGGATGAGTTAATGAATTTGGTTGCTAGTAGAAGTGCTCCTTTGGAGCCTAATGATATGCCTTTGTCTTCTTTGATTGAGAGTAGCAACGCTAGCTTGGACGTTAATTTTGTTGGTAGGAATAACTTTGGCAACAACAACGCTTTTAGAGGAAACTATGTTCCTAGGCCTTTTCCTAGTAACTCCTCTAATAACTTTGGCAACTCCTACAACAATACTCATGGAAATTACAATAGATTACCCTCTGATCTTAAGAGTAATATCAAAGAGTTCATCAACTCTCAAAATATTTTCAATGCGTCCATAGGGGAAAAACTACTCAAAATTAACGATTTGGCTAAGAGCGTGGATAGGATTTCTTGTGATGTTGATGCTTTGAAAGTTAGATGTGCTCCTCCCAAAATCAACATGGATGAAACTTTGAAAGCTATGTGTGTTTCCATGATTGAGAGCCAAGAAAGAACCGCCCAAATTTGTGCTAGACATGAATGGCTTAATAAGGCGTGTTCTCATGATGAGAATCACGAAGATCTTAAAGTGCTTGGTGTGACTCCCATTGAATCTTTGTTTTCTTGTTTCAAACCTAATGATTATGGGGCTGGATGTGAATCCACTTTGGTTGAAAAGTGCCCCAATGATTCGGAGTCCATCTATCTTGATGCTAGAAGCATTAAAAGTGGAGTAGAAGACATTAAAACTTTGAGTAGTAATGAAATTACTACCGTGGATTTCAAGGAATTCAATTATGATAGTTGCTCCTTGATTGAATGCATTTCTTTGATGCAATCCATGTTAAACTCTCCACACGCTTATAGCCAAAACAAAGCCTTTACCGATCATATCATCGAAGCTATGATAAAATCTCTTGAAGAGAAACTTGAATTGGAAGTCTCCATCCCTAGAAAACTTCATGATGAGTGGGAACCTACCATCAAAATCAAAATCAAAAACTATGGGTGCAATGCTTTGTGTGATTTGGGTGCTAGCATTTCTGCGATTCCAAAGTCTTTATGTGATGTTCTGGGTTTTAATGAGATTGAAGAGTGTTCTCTTAATTTGCATCTTGCTGATTCTACTATCAAGAAACCCATGGGAAGGATCAATGATGTTCTTATTATTGCAAATAGGAACTATGTACCCGTGGATTTCATGGTGCTTGACATTGATTACAATCCTACATGCCCTATTATTCTTGGTAGACCTTTCCTAAGGACTATCGTTGCTATCATCGATATGAAGGAAGGGAATATTAGATTTCAATTTCCTTCAAGGAAGGGCATGGAACACTTTCCTAGAAATAAAATAAGATTGCCTTATTAATCCATGATGAGGGCCACTTATGGTTTGAGCACCAAAGACGACGATACGTGATTCTATCGCTTCTATGCCTAGCTAAGGGCGTTAAACAATAGCGCTTGTTGGGAGGCAACACAATCAATTTATCTTTTTCTTTCTGTTTTGTTGCGTCCACACTTTCATAATTCTGTTGTGATTGTGTTTTTTTGTTTCTTTTTGTGTTTGAGCCAAGTAAAGCCTTTATGACTAGTCTTGGTAATGGTTGCTTGATCTTGCTGGAAAAAGACAGAACATTTTCTCTCACGAGATGATTTTTCATTTTTACTCAGAATGAGAATTTTATTTGATTCTTTTTGCTGCTGATTGATATTCTTTTTTCCTAGGCCGTACTAATTTTTCAGATTTTTTGAGGTACCATAAGTATACGAAGTGTACAGATTGCTACAGACTGGTCTGTTTTTGACAGATTCTGTTTTTTTAGTTGGTTGCTTGTTTTCATGAAACTATGGTTACTATCGGGGGGGTACTAGCCATGGTAAAGTGAGAATACAGTAGCCGATCATCAATATAGATGGAATTCAAGTTTGCTACAGTACCAAAAGAAGTGGTAGTTTGTTTTCTTGTACTAATGTTATCACAAGTTTCTGTTTAAGTTTTGTGTTGTGAAGTTTTCAAGTTTTGGGTGATGTTCTCATGGACAAAGAGATAAGGAGTGGAAAGTGCTCAAGCTTGGGGATTCCCAAGGCATCCCAAGCCAAATTCAAGGACACCAAAAAGCCTAAGCTTGGGGATGCCCCGGGAAGGCATCCCCTCTTTCGTCTTCAATCCATCGGTAACATTACTTGGAGCTATATATTTATTCACCACATGATATGTCTTTTGCTTGGAGCATCTTGTATCTTAGGAGTCTTTTCTTTTTTTGTGTCACAAACATCCTTTCTGCACACCTTTTTTAGAGAGAGACATGCACTCATCGTGATTTTGCTAGAATGCTCATAGTGCTTCACTTATATCTTTTGAGCTAGATACTTTTGCTCTTGTGCTTCACTTATATCTTTAGAGCACGGCAGTGCATGACTTGGTAGTTGGCTTATGCTATGAAAGAAGTCCCAAATGTGCTAGGTACCCAAAGAGGATGCAAAAACCTCCATATTCATTTGCATTGAGTAGAAAGAGAAGTTTCGATTCCTCTCAGTTAGTTTTGAGACGTGGATTCGGTAATATTGAGAGTTATGTTAGTAGGGTGTTGTCAATCTAGAGATACTTGTGTTGAAGTTAGTGATTCCCGTAGCATGCACGTATGGTGAACCGCTATGTTAGGAAGTCGGAGCATAATTGATCTATTGATTTTCATCCTTTGTGTTGAGGTTGGGGTCGCGCGATGGTTTACACCTACCAACCCTTCCCCTCAGAGTATGCGTTTAGCACTTTGTTTCGATTACTAATAAAAACTTTCGCAACAAGTATGTGAATTCTTCATGACTAATGTGAGCCCATGGTATATATGCACTTTCACCTTCCACCATTGCTAGCCTCTCTAGTGCTGCACAATTCTCGCCGGTGCACAAACCCACCAAATTCTTTCCTCAAAACAGCCACCATATCTACCTACTATGGCATTTTCATAGCCATTCTGAGATATGTTGCCATGCAACTCCCACCATTCCGTCTCATGACTTGTGCCATCACTCTCATATTTCCATTGCATGATCATAAGATAGCTAGCGAGATGTTTCAACGTCATACGCCATGCTAGATCGTTGCACATCCCGGTACACTGACGGAGGCATTTCCTATGGAGTCATCATCATTGTGATCTTTGAGCTGTGAGTAAATAAAAGTGTGATGATCATCATTATTAGAGCATTGTCCCATGTGAGGAAATAAAAAAAAGAGGCCAAAGAGCCCAAAAACAAAAAAAAAGAACAGAAAAGAAAAAAAGAGGCCTAAGAGCCCAAATGAAAAAAAGAGAAAAAGAGAGAAGGGACAATGTTACTATCTTTTTCCACACTTGTGCTTCATGTTAGCACAATGTTCTTCATGATTGAGAGCTTCTTGCTTTGTCACTTCCATATGCTAGTGAGAATCTTCGTTTTATAACTTGGTTGTATATTCCAATGATGGGCTTCCTCAAAATTGCCCTAGGTCTTCGTGAGCAAGCAAGTTGGATGCACACCCACTAGTTTTCCTCTTGAGCTTTCACATACTTATAGCTCTAGTGCATCCTTTGTATGGCAATCCCTACTCATTCACATTGATATCTCTTAATGGGCATCTCCATAGCCTATTGATACGCCGAGTCAATGTGACCATCTCCTCCTTTTTGTATCACAACCACCACCACACTCTATCCCACCTATAGTGCTATATCCATGGCTCGCGCTCATGTATTGCATGATAGTTATAAAAGGTTTGAGAAAGTAAGAGTGTGAAAACAATTACTTGGCCAATTCCGAGGTTGTGCATGATTTACATTAGTTGTGTGAGGATGAAGGAGCATGGCCAAACTATATGATTTTGTAGGGATAACTTTCTTTGTCCTTGTTATTTTGAAAGTTCATGATTAGTTTGCTAGTTTGCTTGAAGTATTATTGTTTTCATGTCAATAGAAAAATATTGTTTTGAATCTTACGGATCTCAACATTCATGTCACGTGAAAGAAGTTGCAAAGGACAACTAAGCTAGGTAGCATTCCACATCAAAAATTCATTCTTTATCACTTCCCTACTCGAGGACGAGTAGGAGTTAAGCTTGGGGATGCTTGATACATTTCCAACGTATCTATAATTTTTGATGGTTTCATGCTATTATCTTGTCAAACTTTGGATGTTTTGCATGCCTTTTATATAATTTTTTTGGGACTAACTTATTAACTGAGTGCCAAGTGCGAGTTCCTGTTTTTTTCCATGTTTTTGACCCCTTTCAGAGGAGATTTTGAAACGGAGTCCAAATGGAAGAAAATCCCCGAAATTTTTTTTTTTGGAACGGAAGAAGATCGGGGAACTTGGGAGCCAAGGCAGGGGATCCCCAGGGGCCCCACAAGCCCCCACCCCGTGGCGAGGGGGCCGCGCCATCCAGGCTTGTGCGCCCCCTGGACGTCCCCTAACCTAGGTCTTTCGCCTATATATTCATAACATCCAGAAAAAATCAGGAGATCATCGCAATCACTTTTCCGCCGCCTCAAGCTTGTGTCTCCGCAAGATCCCATCTAGGGCACGTCCTGGTGCCCTGCCAGAGGGGGGATTCGGACGCGGAGGGCTTCTTCATCAACACCATGACCTCTCTGATGATGCGTGAGTAGTTCACCATAGACCTACGGGTCCATAGCTAGTAACTAGATAGCTTCTTCTCTCTCTTGGATCTTCAATACAAAGTTCTCCATGATCTTCATGGAGATCTATCCGATGTAATCTTCTTTTGTTGTGTGTTTGTCGAGATCTGATGAATTGTGGATTTATGATCAGATTATCTGTGAATCTTATTTGAGTTTCTTCTGATCTCTCTAATGCATGATTTCATATCCTTGTAATTCTCTTCGAGTTGTGGGTTTTGTCTGGCCAACTAGATCTATGATTCTGGCAATGGGAGAAGTTCTTGGTTTTGGGTTCATACCGTGCGGTGACCTCACCCAGTGACAGAAGGGGTAGCGAGGCACGCATCGTGTTGTTGCCATCAAGGGTAAAAAGATAGGGTTTTCATCATTGGTTTGAAATTATCCCTCTACATCATGTCATCTTTCTTAAAGCGTTACTATGTTCGTCATGAACTCAATACACTAGATGTATGCTGGATAGCGGTCAATGTGTGGAGTAATAGTAGTAGATGCAGAAAGTATCGGTCTACTTGTCTCGGACGTGATGCCTATATGCCTAATCATTGCCTTAAATATCGTCATGACTTTGCGCAGTTCTATCAATTGCTCAATAGTAATTTGTTCACCACCGTGATATTTGCTATTTTGAGAGAAGCCTCTAGTGAACACTATGGCTCCCAGGGTCTACTCCACACCATATTTTCAGCCTTGCACTTTTTACTTCGTTGCACTTTCCGCCTTCAGATCTCACTTTGCAAACAATCTTGAAGGGATTGACAACCCCTTTGAAGCGTTGGGTGCAAGCTTGTTTGTGTTTGCGCAGGTACTCTAAACTTGACGAGACCCTCCTTCTGGATCGATACCTTGGTTCTCAAACTGAGGGAAATACTTACTGCTCCTGTGCTGCATCACCCTTTCCTCTTCAAGGGAAGAACCAACGCAAGCCCAGCCTCTGTTGTTTGTGGGATAGCAGTAGGGAAGTGATAAAGAATGAAGTTTTGATGTGGAATGCTACCTAGCATAGTTGTCCTTTGCAACTTCTTTCACGTGACATGAATGTTCAGAATACAGTAATACTTCAAGCAAACTAGCAAAGTAATCATGAACTTTCAAAATAACAAGGCCAAAGAAAGTTATCCCTAGAAAATCATATAGTCTGGCTATGCTCCATCATCCTCACACAACAAATGTAAATCATGCACAACCCCGGTATTGGCCAAGTAATTGTTTTCGCACCCCTACTTTCTCAAACTTTTTAATACTATCACGCAATACATGAGCGCGAGCCATGGATATACCACTATGGGTGGAATAGAGTGTGGTGGTGGTTGTGAGACAAAAAAGAGGAGATGGTCACATTGACTCGGCGTATCAAAGGGCTATGGAGATGCCCATTAATAGATATCAATGTGAATGAGTAGGGATTGCCATACAAAAGATGCACTAGAGCTATAAGTATGTGAAAGCTCAAAAGGAGAACTAGTGGGTGTGCGTCCAACTTGCTTGCTCACAAATACC
Organism: Hordeum vulgare subsp. vulgare; assembly: GCF_904849725.1. NCBI lineage: Eukaryota > Viridiplantae > Streptophyta > Magnoliopsida > Poales > Poaceae > Hordeum > Hordeum vulgare. The sequence continues at coordinate 561,392,889 of NC_058524.1, read as the reverse complement.
TAGGGCAATTTTGAGGAAGCCCATCATTGGAATATACAAGCCAAGTTATATAATGAAGATTCCCACTAGCATATGGTGGTGACAAAGCAAGAAGCTTGCAATCATGAAGAACATGGTGCTAGCATGAAGCACAAGTGTGGAAAAAGATAGTAGCATTGTCCCTTCTCTCATTTTCTCTCGTTTTTTCATTTGGGCTCTTACGCCTCTTTTTTTCTTTTATTTTTTGGGCTCTTTGGCCTCTTTTTTTATTTCCTCACATGGGACAATGCTCTAGTAATGATGATCAGCACACTTTTATTTACTCACAGCTCAAAGATCACAATGATGATGACTCCATAGGAAATGCCTCTGGCAGTGTACCGGGATGTGCAACGATCTAGCATGGCGTATGACGTTGAAACATCTCGCTAGCTATCTTACGATCATGCGATGGAAATATGAGAGTGACGGCACAAGTCATGAGACGGAACGGTGGGAGTTGATTGGCAATATACCTCGGAATGGCTATGAAAATGCCATAGTAGGTAGATATGGTGGCTGTTTTGAGGAAGGAATTTGGTGGGTCTGTGCACCGGTGAGAATTGCGCGGCACAAGAGAGGCTAGCAATGGTGGAAGGTGAAAGTGCATCTATACCATGGGCTCACATTAGTCATGAATAACTCACATACTTGTTGCGAAAGTTTTTATTAGTAATCGAAACAAAGTGCTAAACGCATACTCCGAGGGGAAGGGCTGGTAGGTGTAAACCATCGCGCGATCCCGACCTCAGCACAAAGGATGACAATCAATAGATCAATTATGCTCCGACTTCCTAACATAGCAGTTCACCATACGTGCATGCTACGGGAATCACTAACTTCAACACAAGTATCTCTAGATTCACAACACCCTACTAACATAGCTATCAATATTACCGAATCCACGTCTCAAAACTAATTGAGAGGAATCGAAACTTCTCTTTCTACTCAATGCACATGAAGATGGAGGTTTTTGTATCCTCTTTGGGTATCTATCACTTTTGGGGCTACTTTCATAGCATAAGCCAACTACCAAATCACGCACCGCTGTGCTCTAAAAGATATAAGTGAAGCACTAGAGCAAAAGTATTTAGCTCAAAACATATAAGTGAAGCACACAGAGCAAAAGTGTCTAGCTCAAAAGATATAAGTGAAGCACTATGAGCATTCTAGCAAAATCATGATGAGTACATGTCTCTCTCTCTCTCAAAAAGGTGTGCAGCAAGGATGATTGTGACACAACAAAAGGAAAGGACTCCTACAAGACGCTCCAAGCAAAACACATATCATGTGGTGAATAAAAATATAGCTCCAAGTAATGTTACCGATGGATTGAAGACGAAAGAGGGGATGCCTTCCCGGGGCATTGATGTTTGCTGTGTATCCCTTGCAATTGCGCCAGAAATAGTTGTGTCGACGGCACCAGGAATCCTTCAGCTACGGCTACGCCTTAAGAGTCTTCCTAGGAAAGTATGCAAAGGATTTCCCCCGTGGCCTTGGAGCCTTGCCTTGGTATTCCCTCGAAGCGGATAGGGTGATGTAGCACAACAACAGTAAGTATTTCCTCAGTTTAAGAGCCAAGGTATCAATCCGGCGGAAGAGTATCTCAAGATCCTGCACACACACAAAAGCTTGCACCCAACGCTATGAAGGGGTTGTCAATCCCTTATAGATTGTTTGCCAAATGACAACTGAAAGCAACAAAGTAACAAAGCAAAGTAAAAGCAGAGATGTAAACGATGGATGTTAATAGACCCGGGGGCCGTAGAGTTTACTAGTGGCTTCTCTCTTGAAAGCAAGTAGACGGTGGGTGAAAAAATTACTGTCGAGCAATTGGTATAACTATGCAGAGTCGTGACTATATCTATGCAATGATTATTTCTATAGGCATCACGTCCGAAACAAGTAGACCGATACTTTCTGCATCTACTACTATTACTCCACATGTCGACCGCTATCCAGCATACATCTAGTGTATTAAGTCCATAAGAACAGAGCAACGCCTTAAGAAAGATGATATGATGTAGAGGGATAATCTCAAACCAATGATAAAAACCCCATCTTTTTACCCTTGATGGCAACTGCTTGATGTGTGCCTTGTTGCCCTAGTGTCACTGGGAAAGGTCACCACATGGCAGAACCCAAAACCAAGCACTTCTCCCATTGCAAGAATCATATATCTAGTTGGCCAAACAAAACCCAAGACTCGAAGAGACTTACAAGGATATCAAATCATGCATATAAGAAATTAGCAAAGACTCAAATATATATCATAGATAATCTGATCACAAGTCCACAATTCATCGGATCTCGACAAACACACCGCCAAAGAAGATTACATCGGATAGATCTCCTTGAAGATCATGGAGAACTTTGTATTGAAGATCCAAGAGAGAGAAGAAGCCATCTAGCTACTAACTATGGACCCGTAGGTCTGAAGTGAACTACTCACGAATCATTGGAGGGGCGATGATGATGATGAAGAAGCCCTCCACCTCCAAAGTCCCCACCGGCAGGTTGCCGGGAAGGCTCTCCAGATGAGATCTCGCGGAAATGGAAGCTTGCGGCGGCGGAAAAGTATTTTCGAGGCTCCCCAATTTTTTGCGGAATATTTGGGAATTTATAGGCCAAAGACCTAGGTCAGGGGGCGGCCAGGGAGGCCACAAGCCTGTCCACCGCCGCCTCCCCCCTGGTGGCGGAGTGGGGGATTGAGGGCTCCCTGGAGCCCACCTGGCTTGGCCCAAAAGCCCCCTGGACTTCTTCCGTTCGGGAAAAAATCATTTCGCGGTTTTTCTTCCGTTTGGACTCCGTTCCAAAATCAGATCTGAAAAGAGTCAAAAACACGGAAAAACAGGAGCTGGCACTTGGCACTGAATTAATAAGTTAGTACCAAAAAGACATAAAAAGGTACATAAAACATACAAAGAAGGCAAGATAACAGCGTGAAACCATCAAAAATTATAGATGCGTTTGAGACGTATCAAGCATCCCCAAGCTTAACTCCTGCTCGTCCTCGAGTAGGGAAGTGATAAGAATGAATTTTTGATGCTTTCGTGCTACCTAGCATAGGTGTCCTTTGTAATTCCTCTTATGTGACATGAATGTTCAGATCCATTAGATTCACAACAATAGTTTGCTATTGACGTGGAAACAATAATAATTCAAGCAAACTAGCAAAGTAATCATGAACTTCCAAAATAACAAGGCCAAAAGAAAGTTATCCCTACAAAAGCATATAGTCTGGCTATGCTCTATCATCATTGCACAATGAATTTAAATCATGCACAACCCCGGTATTGGCCAAGTAATTGTTTCACACCTTTACTTTCTCAAACATTTTCAACTCTCACGCAATACATGAGCGTGAGCCATGGTTATAGCACTATAGATGGTGTGGAATGTGGTGGGGGTTGCAAGACAAAAAGGAGAAGATAGTCACATTAACTAGGCATATCAATGAGCTGTGGAGATGCTCATCAATAGATATCAATGTGAATGAGTAGGGATTGCCATACAAATGATGCACTAGAGCTACAAGTATGTGAAAGCTCTTAAAGAAAACTAGTGGGTGTGCATCCAACTTGCTTGCTCACGAAGACCTAAGGCAATTTTGAGGAAGCCTATCATTGGAATATACAAGCCAAGTTATATAATGAGAATTTCCCACTAGCTATATGGTGGTGACAAAACGAGAGACTCTCAATATGAAGATCATGGTGCTCAAAATGCACAAGTGTGGAAAAAGTGGTAGCATTGTCCCTTGTCTCTTTTTCTCTCATTTTTTTATTATTTTGGTGGGCTCTTTGGCCTCTTTTTTATGGGCTTCTTTGGCCTCTTTTATTTCCTCACATGGGACAATGCTCCAGTAATGATGATCATCACACTTTCAACTAAAAACTTAGAGCAACTATGACTCTATATGGAATGCCTTCGGTAGTGTACCGTGGCAATGATCTAGCATGGCATAGACATCAATGGAAACATCATGCTAGCTATCTTACGATCGTGCAAAGGCAATGTAGACGTGGTGGCACATATCATGGTGGTAATTGCATGGCAATATATCTCGGAATGACTTTGAAAAAGCCATAGTAGGTAGGTATGGTGGCTGTTTTGAGGAAGGTTAATGGTGGGTTTTGTGCACCGGCGAAAGTTGCACGGCACTAAGAGGATAGTGATAGTAGAAGGTGAAAGTGCATCTAAACCATGGACTCAACATTAGTCATGAAGAACTCATATACTTGTTGCAAAAGTTTTATTAGTAATTTAAACAAAGCATTCAACGCATACTCCTAGGGGAAGGGTTGGTAGGTATAAACCATCGCGCGATCCCGACCGCCACGCAAAGGATGACAATCAATAGACTAATCATGCTCAGATTTCATCACATAGCGGTTCACCATACGTGCATGCTACGGGAATCACTAACTTCAACACAAGTATTTCTAGATCCACAACACCTTACTAGCATGACTTCAATATTACCATAACCACAACTCAAAACTAATTGGGATGAATCAAACTTCTCTAACTATTCAATGCACATGAAGGTGGAAGTTTTCGTATCCCTTTGGATAACTACCCCTTTTGAGACTACTTTCAAAGCATAGATCCACTACCAAGCCACGCACCGTTGTGCTCTAAAAGATATAAGTGAAGCACATAGAGCAAAATTATCTAGCTCAAAAGATATAAATGAAGCACATGTGAGCTGAATTGTCTACCAAAAGATGTAAGTGAAGCTCGACAAAATCACGGTGTGTGCATGACTCTCTCTCTAGGTTATCATCAAGGATGATTGTGACACAACAAAATAAAAGACTCCTACGATACAAGACGCTCCAAGCAAAAACACATAACATGTGGTGAATAAAAATATAGCCCCAAGTAACGTTACTGATGGATTGAAGACGAGAGAAGGGATGCCTTCCCGGGGCATCCCCAAGCTTAGGCTTTTACGACATCCTTGAATCTCTTGGGGTGCCTTGGGCATCCCCAAGCTTGAGCTCTTGCCACTCTTTATTTCTTTGTCCATAAGAACTTCACCCAAAACTTGAAAACTTCACAACACGAAACTTAAACAGAAACTCGTGATAACATTAGTACAAGAAAGCAAACCACCACTTCCTTAGGTACTGTAGCAAACTTAAATTCTACTTGTGCTGATGTTGGGTTACTGTACTTTCAATCATCCATGGCTAATACCCCCCGATACTATCCATAGTTTCATCAAAATAAGCAACCAACACAACAAAAAACAGAATCTGTTAACACCAGACTAGTCTGTAGCAATCTGTATGTTTCGTATACCTCCGGTACTTCACAAATTCTGAAAAATTACGACAGTCTGAAGAATTTGCGTAGCAATCAGAAGCAAAAGTAATCAACTCAAAAGCTCTTACAGAAAAAAATGAAAATGCTTTTCGTGAGCAAAAAGTTTCTGTCTTTTCCAGCGTGACCAAACGATCATCCCCAAGACTAATCATAACGGTTTTGCTTGGCACAAACGCAAAAATAAACACAAAACACACAATCATAACATAATTATGAAAGTGTGGAAAACACAAAACAGAAAGAAAAAGGATAGATTCGTTGGGTTGCCTCCCAACAAGCGCTTTTGTTTAACGCCCTTAGCTAGGCGAAAGTGATGGAATCACGTATAGTCATCTTTGGTGCTCAAACCATAGGTAGAGTGATCATTTATCATCTTAAGATTTTCATCTTTATTAGATGACTCACCACTAGCTCTAGGAACAAAAACAGGCTTGACGGTCTTTTTGAGAGTAAGATTTGGAGTATTTTGTACAGCGGCAAAAGCGGAACCCAAGTTGGTTATGACATCTTCTAATTTGCCAATTCTAGAAGAATCATTAACTATAAGTTCCTGCTCCTTTAAAATTTTCAAAAAGTTTCCCACTTTGGATCTGTACTGATTAATTTGATTGTGGATCTTTTTATCCAAACCGTCAATAAGTTCAACTGTGGCAATTTTGTTTTCATTAGCGTCAAGCCTTTGCATCACATGTTCCAAGGTCAAGATAGTTCCATTAACCATGAGCGGGGGTGAGCCTACCAGATTAATGATAGCTCTATAGGAGTCAACAGTATGGCTCCCCAAAAAGTTCCCGCCTACAATGGTATCAAGGATATACCTATTCCAAGGAGAAATTCCAACATAGAAACTGCGAAGGAGGACGGTAGTGGATTCCTTACGAGTAGATCTACTTTGAGCATTGCAAATCCTGTACCATGCGTCCTTCAAATTTTCTTCCTCATTCTGCCTGAAATTGAGAACTTCATTTTCAGGGGTGTCGTTTGGAGTGGTGGGTCTAGCCATTGATGGACTATCTCACGCACAAACGAGCGGGAAGAGAGAATGAAATGGGCAAAAGGAAACGGCGAAGGAGAAAGGAGAATGGAAATGGAAAATGTGAAGTGGGGGAGAGGAAAACGAGAGGCAACTGGCAACAAAAGTAAATGCAAGAGAAGAGTTTGTGAGACCTACTTGGATAGATCTTGATTTCTCCTCCCCGGCAACGGCGCCAGATATAGTTCTGATGTTTGTTGTGTATCCCTTGCAATGGCACCAGAAATAGTTGTGTCGAGGACGCCAGGAATTCTTCAGCTATGGCTACGCCTTAAGAGACTTCCTAGGCAAGTATGCAAAGGATTTCCCCCGTGGCCTTGGAGCCTTGCATTGGTGTTACCTCGAAGCGGAAAGGGTGATGTAGCACAGCGACGGTAAGTATTTCCCTTAGTTTGAGAACCAAGGTATCAATCCGGCGGAAGAGTATCTCAAGATCCTGCACAAACACAAAAGCTTGCACCCAACGCTATGAAGGGGTTGTCAATCCCTTATAGATTGTTTACCAAGTGAGAACTGAAAGGAACAAAGTAACAAAGAAAAGTAAAAGCGGAGATGTAAACGATGGATGTGAATAGACCCGGGGGCCGTAGTGTTTACTAGTGGCTTCTCTCATGAAAGCAAGTAAACGGTGGGTGAAAAAATTACTGTCGAGCAATTGATAGAACTGTGCAGAGTCATGACGATATCTATGCAATGATTGTTTCTATAGGCATCACGTCCGAAACAAGTAGACCGATACTTTCTGCATCTACTACTATTACTCCACACGTCGACCGCTATCCAACATGCATCTAGTGTATTAAGTCCATAAGAACAGAGTAATGCCTTAAGCAAGATGACATGTTGTAAAGGGATAATCTCAAACCAATGATAAAAACCCCATCCTTTTACCCTTGATGGAAATTGCTTGATGTGTGCCTTGCTGCCCCTACTGTCACTGGGAAAGGTCACCACATGGCAGAACCCAAAACCAAGCACTTCTCCCATTGCCAGAATCATAGATCTAGTTGGTCAAACAAAACCCAAGACTCGGAGAGACTTACAAGGATATCAAATCATGCATATAAGAAATCAGCAAAGACTCAAATATATATCATAGATAATCTGATCACAAGTCCACAATTCATCGGATCTCGACAAACACACCGCCAAAGAAGATTACATCGGATAGATCTCCATGAAGATCATGGAGAACTTTGTATTGAAGATCAAAGAGAGAGAAGAAGCCATCTAGCTACTAACTACGGACGCGTAGGTCTGAAGTGAACTACTCACGAATCATTGTAGGGGCGATGATGATGATGAAGAAGCCCTCCACCTCCAAAGTCCCCTCTGGCAGGGTGCCGGGAAGGGTCTCCAGATGAGATCTCGCGGAAACGGAAGCTTGCGGCGGCGGAAAAGTATTTTCGAGGCTCCCCGATTTTTTGCGGAATATTTGGGAATTTATAGGCCAAAGACCTAGGTCAGGGAGGCCACAAGCCTGCCCACCGCCGCCTCCACCCTAGTGGCGGAGTGGGGGCTTGTGGGCTCCATGGAGCCCACCTGGCTTGGCCCAAAAGCCCCCTGGACTTCTTCCGTTTGGGAAAAAATCATTTCGGGGTTTTTATTCCGTTTGGACTCCGTTCCAAAATCAGATCTAAAAAGAGTCAAAAACACGGAAAAAACAGGAACTGGCACTTGGCACTGAATTAATAAGTTAGTCCCAAAAAGATATAAAAAAGGTACATACAACATACAAAGAAGGCAAGATAACAGCGTGAAACCATCAAAAATTATAGATGCGTTTGAGACGTATCAGGCATCCCCAAGCTTAGGCTTTTTGGTGTCCTTGAATTTGGCTTGGGATGCCTTGGGCATCCCTAATCTTGAGATGTTTCCACTCCTTATCTCATCGTCCATGAGAACATCACCCAAAACTTGAAATCTTCACAACACAAAACTTAAACAGAAACTCGTGATAACGTTAGTACAAGAAAACAAACTACCACTTCTTTTGGTACTGTAGCAAACTTGAATTCCATATATATTGGTGTTGAGATACTGTATTCTCACTTTTCCATGGCTAGTACCCCCCGATACTAACCATAGTTTCATCAAAACAAGCAACCAACTCAACAAAAACAGAATCTATCAAAAACAGACCAGTGTGTAGCAATCTGTCTACTTCGTATACTTCTGGTACCTCAAAAAATCTGAAATACTACGAAGGCCTGGGAAAAAGGCCTATCAACCAGCAGCAAAAAGAATCAACTCAAAAGCTCTTTCTGAATAAAAATTAAAAATCATCTCGTGAGCGAACATTTCTGCCTTTTTCCAGCAGGATCAAACAACCATTACCAAGACTAGTCATAAAGGCTTTGCTTGGCTCAAACACAAAAAGAAACACAAAAAATACAATCACAAAAGAATTATGAAAGTGTGGACGCAACAAAACAGAAAGAAAAAAAAAGATAAATTCATTGGGTTGCCTCCCAACAAGCGCTATTGTTTAACGCCCTTAGCTAGGCATAAAAGCGATAGAATCACGTATCGTCGTCTTTGGTGCTCGAACCATAAGTGGCCCTCATCATGGATTCATAAGGCAATCTTATTTTCTTTCTAGAAAAGTGTTCCATGCCATTCCTTAAAGGAAATTGAAATCTAATATTCCCTTCCTTCATATCGATGATAGCACCGATAGTCCTTAGGAAAGGTCTACCAAGAATAATAGGGCATGTAGGATTGCAATCAATGTCAAGCACAATGAAATCCACGGGTACATAGTTCCTATTTGCAACAATAAGAAAATCATTGATCCTTCCCATGGGTTTCTTGACAGTAGAATCAGCAAGATGCAAATTAAGAGAACACTCTTCAATCTCATTAAAACCCAGAACATCACATAAAGACTTTGGAATTGTAGAAACACTAGCACCCAAATCACACAAAGCATTGCACTCATAGTTTTTTATTTTGATTTTGATGGTAGGTTCCCACTCATCAGGAAGCTTTCTAGGGATAGAGACTTCCAATTCAAGTTTCTCTTCAAGACATTTCATCATACCTTCGACGATATGATCGGTAAAGGCCTTGTTTTGGCTATAAGCGTGTGGAGAGTTCAACATGGATTGCATCAAGGAAATGCATTAAATCAAGGAGCAACTATCATAATTGAATTCCTTGAAATCCACGATAGTGATTTCATTACTACTCAAAGTTTTAACATCTTCTACTCCACTTTTAATGCTTTTAGCATCAAGATTGATGGACTCTGAATCATTGGGGCACTTTTCAACCAAAGTGCATTCATATCTTGCCCCATAATCATTAGGTTTGACACAAGAAAACAAAGATTCAATGGGAGTCACACCAAGCACTTTAAGATCTTCGTGATTCTCATCACGAGAACACGCCTTTTTAAGCCATTCATGTCTAGCACGAATTTGGGCGGTTCTTTCTTGGCTCTCAATCATGGAAACATGCATAGCTTTCATAGTTTCATCCATGTTGATTTTGGGAGGAGCACATCTAACTTTCAAAGCATCAACATCACTAGAAATTATATCAACGCTCTTAGCCAAATCGTCAATTTTGAGTAGTTTTTCCTCTATGGACGCATTGAAAATCTTTTGAGAGTTGATGAACTCTTTGATATTACTCTCTAGATCAGAGGGTAATCTATTGTAATTTCCATGAGTATTGTTCTAGGAATTGCCAAATTTATTAGAGGAGTTACTAGGAAAAGACCTAGGAACATAGTTTCCTCTAAAAGCATTCTTGTTGCCAAAGTTATTCCTACCAACAAAATTAACGTCCAAGCTAGCGTTGCTACTCTCAATCAAAGAAGACAAAGGCATATCATTGGGATCCAAACGAGCACTTCTACTAGCAACCAAATTCATTAACTCGTCCATCTTAGCACTCAACGAGTTAATTTCCTCTATAGTGTGTACCTTCTTACTAGTAGGTGACCTTTTAGTGTGCCACTGAGAGTAGTTCGTCATGATGTTGTCTAAGAGCATTGTGTCTTCTCCTAACGTGATTTTCATGAACGTTCCACCTGAGGCGGAGTCCAAGATATTTCTAGAAGCGAAATTCAAGCCAGCGTAAAAGATTTGAATAATCATCCAAAGACTCAAGCCATGAGCGGGACAATTTCTAATCATCAACTTCATTCTCTCCCAAGATTGTGCAACATGTTCATGATCAAGTTGCTTGAAATTCATGATATCATTACGGAGAGAGATGATCTTAGCCGCGGAAAATACTTGGATATATAAGCATCTTTGCACTTATCCCAAGAATCGACACTATTTTTGGGCAAAGAAGAAAACCAAGTTTTTGTGCGATCTCGCAACGAGAAAGGAAAAAAGGTTCAATTTAATCACATCATTATCCATATCTTTTTTCTTTTGCATATCACAAAGCTCAATGAAGGTATTGAGATGGGATACGACATCTTCACTAGGAAGGACAGAGAATTGCTCTTTCATAACAATATTCAGCAAAGCGGCATTGATTTCGTATGACTCTGCACTAGTGGCGGAAGCAATCGGAGTACTAATAAAATAATTATTATTAGTATTCGATAAGTCACAAAGTTTGGTGTTTTCGTTCATGGTGACTTCAGCAAGCAAGCAAGCACACAAGCAAAAAAGAGCAGGCGAGAAAAAGGGTGAACGAAAAGGCGAACGAAAAAGCTAAATTGGTAAAGTGGGGGAGAGGACAACGGCGACACCTACTTGGATGAGTTCTTGACTTGATCTTCCTCCCCAGCAAGGGTGCCAGAAATTCTTCTGCTACGACAACAAAAGTCCTTCCTTGGCGCTAGGAATTATTCTTGTTACTTCTCTGGTTTGCGTCGGCTTTGCCCTTGAAGAGGAAAGGGTGATGCAGCAGAGGAGTAGTAAGTATTTCCCTCAGTTTGAGAACCAAGGTATCGATCCAGAAGGAGGGCCTCTTCAAGTCCAGAGTACCTACGCAAACACAAACAAGCTTGCACCCAACGCTTCAAAGGGGTTGTCAATCCCTTCAAGATTATTTGCAAAGTGAGATCTGAAGGCGGAAAGTGCAATGAAGTAAAAAGTGTAAGGCTGAAATTACGGTGTGGAGTAGACCCTGGAGGCCATAGTGTTGACTAGAGGCTTCTCTCATAATAGCAAATATCACGGTGGGTGAAAAAATTACTGTCGAGAAATTGATAGAACCGCGCAAAGTCATGACGATATCTAAGGCCATGATCATACATATTGGCATCACGTCCGAGACAAGTAGACCGATACTTTCTGCATCTACTACTATTACTCCACACATCGACCGCTATCCAGCATGCATCTAGTGTATTGAGTTCATGTCGAACAGAGTAACGCCTTAAGCAAGATGACATGATGTAGAGGGATAATCTCAAACCAATGATGAAAACCCCATCTTTTTACCCTTGATGGAAACAACACGATGCGTGCCTCGCTACCCCTTCTGTCACTGGGTGAGGTCACCGCACGGTATGAACCCAAAACCAAGCACTTCTCCCATTGCAAGAATCATAGATCTAGTTGGCCAGACAAAACCCACAACTCGAAGAGAATTACAAGGATATGAAATCATGCATAAGAGAGATCATAAAAACTCAAATAAGATTCATAGATAATCTAATCATAAATCCACAATTCATCGGATCTCGACAAACACACCAAAAAAGAAGATTAAATCGGATATATCTCCATGAAGATCATGGAGAACTTTGTATTGAAGGTCTATGGTGAACTACTCACGCATCATCGGAGAGGTCATGGTGTTGATGAAAAAGCCCTCCATGTTCGAATCCCCCCTCCGGCAGGGCACCAGAACGTGCCCCAGATGGGATCTTACGGAGACAGAAGCTTGCAGCGGCGGAAAAGTGATTTCGATGATCTCCCAGTTTTTTGGGATTTTTCGGGAATTTATAGGTGCAACCCCTAGGTCAGGGGGCACTCAGGGGGCCCACAAGCCTGGGTGGCGCGGCCTACCCCCCTGGCCACGGGGTGGGGGCTTGTGGGGCCCCTGAGGCTCCCCTGCCTTGGCTCCCAAGCTTCCTGGTCTTCTTCCATTCCGGAAAAAATCATTTCGGGGATTTTCTTCCGTTTGGACTCCGTTTCAAAATCTCCTTTGAAAGGGGTCAAAAACATGGAAAAACAGGAACTCGCACTTGGCACTGAGTTAATAAGTTAGTCCCAAAAAATATATAAAAGGCATGCAAAACATCCAAAGTTTGACAAGATAATAGCATGAAACAATCAAAAATTATAGATACGTTGGAGACGTATCACTTTCCTATGGACTCAAATGCGATTTCTCACAAAGTGTAAAATGAAGAGTCTTCTTGCTTGAAGCTTTAGCCAATCCTATTCCTTCCTTCATCAAGGGGCATCTCCTCACAATCCTATATGCCAAGGCTGTGTGTGAAGTAAACCTGAAATATAGTAGGTAAAAGTGTTAGTACAAGAGACAATGTATGTTGTCATGAATTATCAAAACCACAAAGGGAGCATATGTGCTTTCAGAATGTCGCCAATGCCTCTGAGGGCTTCTTCTTTCTATTGATCCAAGCAATCCCCTCATGGACACTGAGTTCGGGCTATCTTATGTGCGCCAACCTTAGTGACGGGTCATGTCAAATATGTCATGTGATGGGTGAAGTGTCCCGGGATGGTACTCACAAGGGGTGCTCAGCCAACCCACTACGCCGGGAGGCAACATGGTGAGAGGCCGCTAAGCTCAGACACCGACAAGTACTAATTTAGAATGTTTCTTACCTCATGCTACCAAAATAATAGACCCCCTGAGCCATCTATCTTAACAATAACCTATTTGCAAGGACCTATATAAATTATAGGGTATATTAAAGGTAAAATGGATTATTTGCATATCCAATTTAGAAGGCTTAAAATAGAAAGAAATGCGGAATGGCTTGTTCTCCTAACCCTTATTCTATTCAGACTACCCCGCCCTACCCCCTATATATACAAATGTCAAAATTTCTTCCCAGGTTCCCCCCCCCATTCTATCATGCCGCCACACCACATCGTCTTCTACCTCGTGGCCTAGTATCAAGGAGCCCCCCCCCCAGGTCAAGATCTTACACCCCCCCAGGTCAAGATCTTACACCCATATTTTTGTGTTTTCCTAGTTTGAGCGAAATAACATGGATTTTCTAACACGCGAAATTACTATTTTAGATCTAGAGGAAGGTTTTCGGGTGTTGTGGTATTAGATCTAATCTATTCGACTGAAAGGTGCAGGATTTCATGGATCTGAACAGAACTATCTGGCAATTTGAAGGTGATGATGCGCCTTTGGTACAGGTAGAACATAAGGCTAATACAACCACGGATCTTCCCGTTGGTAATAGTGTGGGCATAGAAGAGGGGAAATCCATTATGGTCGGGAGTGGATTGGGTGAGCGTGTATGTTCCATCAATTGCATACAAATTCCAGGAAACACCAAAGTAATAGATGTGGACACAGGAGGGGTAGACAAGAAAGATGATTTGATGGTTCATTCTCAAGATAAGACGTCTTTCGTGTCTCTGCATAATAAGGGTTTTACTTACTCTAGAAGAGATAAATATACAAGTACGGAAGTTCAAAAATTAGAGAACAAAGATATAAACTCAAAATTGGAGAGTGAAGATGGTATCTCATTAGAGGAGCGAAGTAATATTTTTTGTGATATGAAGAAGGATATGAATGATGAAAATCATCTTCAACCTGCACTGGTTAGGAAAGATGAGGGGCAAAGTGCATTGTTAAAGATCTCAAACAATTCATTGATGTTTGGCAACACCCATAGTGATGAGGACTCCGGTACTGAGGAGGAACAGGATAATTTCTTCAATGAACTTGAGAAGTTCCACAAGGATAATTCAATCGAATTCAGGCCCCCAAAGTTCTATGGCAAAGGGTTGAATTACCTTAAGTTAGTGCTACACAATTTTCCATTTCTTAATGATAAAATGTCCTATGAGCATACTGAACCTATGAACTGATATTGACTATATTTGTGTAGGTTGTGGAGAAAGGTGAAAAAATTGGGTGGTTATTCCAAGGTGATCATTCTATGGTGTTTACATCCCTCTGTATAACATGAACTACGGATTTGATTCCCTTTATAGCTTTGCACTTACATCTAGATATGTTTTTTTACATTAGCGCATCTGAATTATTGGACATGCATTATATCCCAAGGAAATGAATATATCTCATAAAGTGTGAAACACCATTTTTTCACATTTTGTCCCATTTCATTTTCATCATATTGCACACAACCCACAAATATGTCTCTATTAATTATTTATTTAAGTGTGTTGTATGTTTAGTTAGTTCATCCGCCATATTTCTGACTAGTGTTAAACCATCATAACATCTTTTTGGTTTCTTCAAGTATTTAACTTTTTAGAATGAAATCAAATTCTACCACAAAAGGTAAAGAGAGGTAAATTCACAATCAAATGTACTACAATTATATTATAACTTTTTTTATCAAGAATCTATTTTCATGAATCCTCAATTGTTTTGGACGAAGTTCTATATCTTCCCAGAAATGATATAGTCATTCATCATTCATTGGACCTCCTTAGAAGCTTTTTGTATTTTAGTAAATTATTGATATTGTGGTAATGCACTACTCTTGATGGTAATAATTGTTTGGGAAACCATAATTACTAACGAGTTCTAGGAAAAAATAAATTAACCTCGTATTTCGTACCCAAAAATGGTCATGAGGAGAACACCAAATTAAGATGGAGAAGGTGTCTAACCAAAATATGTCCATCAATATTTATATACATACATATATTAGTGTACAACTAGAAAAGTGATGACATGCTCACATTCTCTGAAAAAAGGACACGAATTAGGACTCTTCAACACACCAAAATAAATATGATATACAATCCAGTTTTGTATGTATTAGACAATGTGATTCTCTATATTTTAATATAAATCTATTTTGCAATATTTATCCAATGTCCATCACATTCTAAATTACTTACCTATTGCATCAACAGGTATCATCAAAAAGAATGTGGCGTCAAGTGGGCGAGTCTTTTAAACCTCCAAAGTACAAATTCCACTTCTCCTCGAAGCATTTTGATGGCCTTCTCATTTATGAACCACATAATAAATTGTGAAATGACATAAGCTAGAATAAATTGGCTTGGTTTCATGTTTTTGACAATCATGTTTTTGTAGGACATGCACAACTGTTTCGTGGTCCTTCCGTAATTTCTATGAGAAGGTGCTTATTATATTTTGCTTGTCCTTTTATATTTCTTTGGTTGTGGTGTTATTATGGTTGATTCATGTAATGGTTAATGACCTGTTGGGTACCAAGCTAATCAGTGGAATGGAAGACATACTAAAAATATTATATATGTCAACTAAAATGAACCTTAACTAAATACAATAAATTCAACTTTTCTGAAGTTTCACGAATTTGTCAACATGACATTCTGGCCTGTATTTTAGCTTGTATAAGAAATATATGATCTGAGCATAAGTTTAGAATAATATTTAGATATATATTTGGTCGTAACATGTGTATTGGATCATGAACATCCAAGAAAAGAAGGTGGTGTCTCATGGTTAAAGAAATTGAAGTAGAATATATTTTAAATTATATCATGAGACCATCAAGATTAGTTGATTATTCTTGCAACTAACCCCCATTAAATACATTTATTTTTACCCATGTAGGTACTCCTTAAATATGAGAAGCCAAACAATGAAACATGTAGGTTCAAGGACATTCCATCTACCTTGACAAAACAAAACGCTTCAAGAAAAGAGGTACGAATTTATGAAGCGTAACATCGGCTATTACATATCAAAATCAAATAAATATGTATCGATTGTGTAGCTAATTGAATAAAATGTTCAAATTAACTTTAAATTAAGTTTCCATTTGAAATCCTGAAATCTATTGAACATGGTGTTGGTAGGATGCTAATGTATACATCTTGTATACAAAAGACATACACTTTCAAATGTGGCACCAGATCCTGAATGCTGACTCTAATTTTCATTTACAGATGAGTGAGACAAGTGTTCTTGGAAGAGTTAAAAGAGAGTCTGCAACTCTTGCTATGCAAAGATGGAGTCCTCAAAAATCGATGCGAAATGGTAAGTTTTATGGTTAATGGGGTACTTTACTTGAAGAAAGATGAAACTGCTAAGGGAATTGTATCTTTTGTGAATTTATTGATTACCCTCCATTTATGTTATTGTCTATTTTCGATTGGTCTTTTGTAGTTTCACAAAAGAGGAAAACGGTGCCAACCATTGAAGATGATAAAGATGTACAACGCGGAGTTGATAATACACAGTAAAGATCTTCTTTTAAACATATCCATAAACCATTAAACATAACCTTGTCAAATTTTGGTTTTGATTATTAGCCACATTTAGCTACTAGTAAATTCCATTTATGCACTTTTTACTCGCATAAAATTTATATTTTTGTTTCTTCATAAATACTCAAGAAAAGAATAAGACAACATCTAAATAAAAAATGTATTTCAGCTATTTATATCATATTAGTATAAGTTGTGCTATACAAACTAACGGATACACGATTAGAAGTTTTAAGAAATCACAAGTTTTGCATACCATTTTGTAGTGTATATTAGATTAAAACATATCATTTTTTATAAGTGAAAAGTTATTTTAGTAATTATTTTTTGGCGTACCTT
Source organism: Hordeum vulgare subsp. vulgare (assembly GCF_904849725.1). Classification (NCBI taxonomy): domain Eukaryota; kingdom Viridiplantae; phylum Streptophyta; class Magnoliopsida; order Poales; family Poaceae; genus Hordeum; species Hordeum vulgare. The sequence continues at coordinate 561,375,798 of NC_058524.1, read as the reverse complement.
ATGCAATTTAAGTATTTTTTTCACACACTTTATTATAAGTTAGTTATTATTGTAGTCGAGTGAATAGATAGAAAAGTGGGTCGCCGAAACTATGGCATACACCCTTCGCTGAAGAATGACTTACCAAAATGTTAAACGAAAAACACACCAAACTATTACAACAATAGGAATGTTGTTTTAATAATAATATCATATGCTTTCTCTGTCTTGATTCTTCCATTTTAGCGGATGTGGTTGGCTAAAAATGATTGTTATTTGCAGAAGTAAACCAACAATCATCGATATGGGATCTCGAGCTGATTGGGTGAAGATAAATGTTTTTATAACGGTGAGCGCCACGTGTTAATCTATACTTCTCATTGAGTGATCTCAACTATGCCAATGATTTTATTACATTATGTGAAACAATTTCTATATCTCATATAGATACTACAAGATGTGGATGTTTAAGTAACATAAGTTGATCAGAAAAATGTTGAAAGTGTGTGTGTTCTATGGGCATTTGTTAAAATAATTACAATCTTTTGTTGCAGAAATATCACTTTCAAGTATATGCATTAGTTCCTGGCCTTCTACATGAAGAGGTATAGAAATTAAATAAATGCACAATAGGGGTGTAGTTATGCATTAGTTCTTTAGTTACTCACCATCTTTTTCATTTTTCATATATTTTTCTCATGCTTGTTGAAAAATATGGAGTAGTGAGTTTGCTTATAGATTTTTACAAATTCATATTTTTGTAGCTACTGGTTCTTTCTGATCCCATCGGTCGTTTAATAATTAATGGAGATCCTAGACAACTAGACAATCCATGGGGTCTTACTCGCTTCCATAAGGTATATCAAATACTTGAACTGCACCATGACGTGCCTACTATTTTATATTAGATTAGCTAAATGTGTTTTCCCTTTTATAGGTAATTCAATTGCCCTCTCGCATTAACCCGGAGAAAACCTTGACAAAGCTTAGCGAATATGGGAAGTTATATGTTTGTGGTGAATTTGAGAAGTCATCATCATAATGCACTCAAAGATAAAACCACTATGATATAGGTACATCCTAATTTTTTATAAACACAATGCAAATATCAAATAATAGTGTACATTGTACTCATTTAAGCTATTATTTTGGAGCAGTTAGAACACTTTAATATTTTTATTTTTAGATAACACTATAAAATATTGTGTTGGATCCATAGTAAAGAAAAATAGTGACTTCATATGTTAGGGGGTGTTTAACTACTATTAGCCTAACTCTCAACTCAACTTGTTAGATGCGGGCAAAAAATTTATAAATTTATGGGTTCTTGGTTCTAATTCAACTTCTTCAATTATGTTGAATTAAAGACAACATTTTTAAATGCTAAGTCAATTATCAGGATGCGTTATTTTATGGAGGGATGAGCATGACGACCCATGTCATACATGTAGTCTGGTGTTCTTACGTTCATGTTGAACAAACAACTATATAGTTCTTCTCATTTAGTCCCTTCAATATCCATATTCTTCCATGTATATAAACCAAGGATAAAGGTACTGAGTTAAACATGGAAAGAGCGATGTTTTCTTCCACATTAAAAATATCAAGTGACCTAGAGGGGGGAAACATCGCACGAAAAATCAACATTGGCAGAAGTGACATTGCACAAGTAGTTCCTTGTCTTAAAAAGGGACAAAACATATTGGAAGGGAAAGGTGTCATTAATGTGCTCCCAAAGTTGAACGATGGAGGGCGTAAAATGTAATTTTAGAATTTTCTATATATCTCTATCTTGGGTTAATTTACATGGTTGACATTGACATTTTTGCCCTTGTATCATCTTAACTTCACAACTGTCATGGTACAAAAATAACAAAGTATCACATGTATGAGTGCACGCAAAGAAAATGAAATTATTTTATTTTTTGGTTGATATTTAATATGCGTGTACTAGATTATTTTGAACTTCATTTATGATTGGATTATCATGCATTTGTATAACTAAGGTGCATAAATATGTATGTTACATGAGTCGATATGGTTAATACAAAAGGTCATTTATCAATATTATTGGGCAAGTAAGCTGTAGTAGATGTAAGCTCTTCCATTTCTAAAAATGTTGAACAAACCACATGTTTTCAAAGTGGCTAACTTGACAAACATCTTATGTCTTGCAGAATCCTCCTCTGAATTTGGATTTGGATCATATGATTGTGAATTGGGATGAAACATTTTGCGCCTCATCGTTGTTATACATTATGTAAACTAGTTTCTTGTGGTTTTATTATATGGATCATATATATTATCTAAAGCATGTTGCGTGTGGTTTTAGAAGTGTGTACGTTTATATGTTCAGAGAGACTAGCTCTATATTTGTGGCACAATATCGATTGAGATTCAAACATAAATTCAAGTTTTCAGCTAGTAGGTAAATATGCCTATAGCATGCTGCTATTGTCGTTGTTGTTATTGTTCACTATTTACCTTATCTGTTTACATTCAACAACATGAATAGAAGATTTGTAGAATATAGCTAGATTTTCTTATTATGTCGGTTATTTTCTATTTGGAACAGATAAATTCTTGAAACATGTATATTTCACTATGCGTTGTTGTTATTACTGATTAGTGGACCAACATAACCAAATGCTTTTATATCACCCCTCTAAACAATTATTTAGCTAGGGTTTTAGTTTTACTTTTGTGGGGATAGCTACTATTTTAGTTATAGCCACTTGTTTGGTATAGATAATCGATTATAGTAACCATGGTAAACATAAATATTATGATGTGTGATATCTACTAGTAATTTTTCTCTCGAGATAAACATGCATGCAAACATAGTTTACATGTGTGACATGCTTTATACCAAGTGAATGTCACATTTATCTCATTAGTACGGAATCAGAGACAAAATTAAATGGTCCATTCTATTCAGTGATTTTTGAACAAAAACATACCTTTAGGGATGCTGATACCATTTTAAGTCGCACAAGGAATATGGTCCAAGGTAGGTTTAGCCAAGGGATTTTCCATCATATCGGGGAAGTGACAGTCTAGGTTAAAAAGAGTGAATATGTTAACCATGGAGGAACATCACACTGGCCATAGATGAAATATTCTAGGCTAAAAAAGTGAGAGTCTTGGTTAAAGAAAGTGAGAGTCAAAAATTGAATGAAAAAATGTCCCGTCAAGGACCATAAAACTAACCATACACGTTAAAAATAGTGGATTTATTTAACAAGTACCTAGCCCACTCCTTTACCATTTCAAGGATAAAATATTTCATACATAATCAAAATAACCCATGATTTAATTCATGAGCAATGAGCATGATTATTAAGTAAACGTGAGGGACACAATAGTCAATAGAAACCTTAGTATGACCAAAATATTAAACCTAACAAATGTAAACATGATTTATTCCATTTTTCTCATGATAAAATCATTGCATAATTATCAATACAAAATTTCATTAGTAATTGGTGTAGAAGATCCAAACCAATGGTCTAATGGATGGGGTTATGTTGATGATCCCAATTTTCATCTTCATGGACATGGGTCTCGAGTTTATCGCCAAAATGTAACTGGACGTAATATTGAAGATATGGACCTAGATAGATAAAAATAGAAGATATATTAAGGGATTGATTTTCCATCCATTACTCATTATTATTTTTGAATGAAGATGCCGCTCACTCTTACTAGTTCCTCAAATTCACTCACTTGTTTGTAAGCATCAAGACTTCACCAAATTATAATTTATCACCCCCTTTGTAGCATGGTCATACACACACGTCCAGTAGGGGAATGAGATCTACATAGGATCTTATGTACTAATAGTCACCCAACGAAGCCATTAATCAAGCCTTCGCTATTAGGGAGAAATAGTCTCAATAGGTTGGAAGATTAAAATATGTATATTTTTCATATTTCATATGAAACAATGAGAACATGTAGTAGTTTCACTTGGTTATTAGGGTATGTAAGGGATGACACATTTTCGCAGTTAGTTTTTGGTTATACAATATATAGTGATATTTAACAATTAAGAGGGTGGTTTAATAAACGACTGGACTTCAAAAAATCTGAAGATTTAGTAATAATCTATGTACCGGTATTCTGGTTGTTATGTGTATCATGGAGAACCAGTTAAAGTAGGATATTATAAAAATGTATTCAATAGTTTGCATCTAAGAACCATGCTTAGCATGATCGGTAATTGGCGTAGATGATTTTAGCAAATCCGTCGGTAGGGGATCCCGACATAGTGATTAGGTCAGAGAGGAATCAAGCAGGCGAGTTTACCCAGGTTCATGCCTTCTCATAGAGGTAAAACCCTTCTCCTCCTATGTGTGTATTTTGATCGAGGTATACAAAGTACAACTATGAACCAAGGGACTGCATGATGTCTATAGACTAGCTCAGCCCCGACTTACATGGCATACCGGGTTCATAGGGTAACACAACTAGTCGGCTACATTGTTGGATGGGAGTCCTTCACGACTCCATCTTCCTTGATTAGCATGGAAAGGATTCTAGGGTCGTCATTATGGAGAGGCAGAGGCCGCCATGATAGCTGAACTGGCTTAGGGGTCCTCGGGCTGGCCCGCATGTCTAGCAACCACCAATGTTACACACCCATGGGTTGTGACACCGTCACTAGCCCCTAAACATATCTTCAAGCCTGGTTGCAGCTTGACCAACACTAAACTGCACATTAGCTTCACTATGCCAACCTTGAAACTGAGTTCTTCCCTAATAGCATCTACTCATAGTTGGCATCTAATTTGCCTGAATTACTACAAAATTGGAAGAACCACTCTCATCCTTAATAGTTGATGAAGATTGCTAACCAACGCCATGAAAGTTTCCCGCCCAACTGATGCATGTGGGATAAATTCCCATGATGTGTACTCCCTCCGTTCCTAAATATAAGTCTTTTAAGCGATTTCACTAAGAGTCTACATACGGAGCAAAATGATTGAATCTATACTCTAAAGTATGTCGATATACATCCGTATATGGTCCACTAGTGAAATCTCTACAAAGACTTATATTTAGGAACGGATGGAGTATATGAAATTCAATCTCTACAGTCTCATGAGTCAGACTAGACTGGTCTCGGTTGCTAGTCAAGATGGACCACATGTGGGACATGAGTCATCGGTCAACATGATGTGGGGCAGTGGGTGTGGGCCGCATGAAGGCCATGCCCCATATAGAGGTGGTCTGCGCCATGATACCCACCACAATAATGGAAACTCATTGATCCTCACGCACAATAAACAGAAGTAGTGGGATATGAAGGGATAGCCTTCCACGCAACTAAGATTGCTTGCCACCGCCACAACCCCCTTTTGTCCATAAATATGAACGGACAGATGTGGCGACGGGGGGGTTACGCTCTCAGCTTCTCTGCCCCTTGTTCTTCCTTGTGCCATTGATTTCTCCATTGTTCCACCCTGCTGCTTTGTTGTTTCACTGTGCCATTGCCCCACCACTCCGGCGCACCACTGCACCACAGTGATCATCAAGGAAGGCACAACCCATACTGTCTAGGGCCATTCGGCCTTGCTTCCAAAGCCAGATGATAGCCCTTTCATGCCGGGGACAATGAGCTTGACACGTAGGATGGCTGCCTCATCATGCTCCACTGCACATGTGTTGGATTGTAGAAATAAGAATATATCGAGTAGAGGGGGTGGATGGGGTATTTAAAATTTATTTCAGAAACTTGAAATCTTCCAGTACATAGCATCGAAACATAAACTAAGTAGTTACTTAACTACGAAAGGAAACTACACTGAGAGGACAGAAAAAGTATCAAAATAAAAAAATGTGATAACTGAAGATAAATCACATGTCTAAAATATTGCGGAAGATAAACTACTAAAGGTATGGCACGGATAAAACCAGTGGTTCTTGATGGCGACAAGGTGTTCCGTAGACCAGTTAAATCTTCTATAAAAGAGCTACGTTGTGTTGGAGGGACTGCTGATTTAACATCGAAGATAAATTATCTTCGTCTTGTTCTCCTTCACAACAAGTTTGTCAACTTGCGAAGATTACTTGAGGTAGATAATTTAGGCAATCTCCAAAACCTTCAATGACTCCGTGAACTGTAGTGACTCTTGGTTGTTGAAGACTTTGACGCTTAACCGTCTTGACAGTTAGCCGCTCTCAAGAGTAATTTGACAAGTGTACTAAACTTAGATCTCTGTGATGCTCAAACACTATCTACTTTTTCGGCTCTAGGTTTTCTCTTGGTGGATTAACTCAAATCCTTCAGAGTGAGGGTGTTCATACAAACTATCAGAATAACAGGGAGCAATCAACCATCTCGGTTGGAATGGGGTGGCTCTTTATAGCCGGGGGAGGCCCGAGGGGGGAATGACCATTCAGGACATGACGTCCAACCAATGGGCGAACAACACGTTTCAAATGGTCTGATTTTAGACGCACCTGGAAACTTTACTTGAGCAACAAGTAAGGCTTACTCCCCTGCTAAAATATTTTTCTCGCACTCTTGAAAAATCAACGTCTTTCACTGACAAGTAAATGTTTCAAATAAAAAAAGATTTTTGTCACGTATTATGGACTTACAAAAGTATGATTTTAGTGATGATCACTACAGACTATTCTGCTTCGACACATTCTGTTTTTGTTTGCATAGGTTGCTTATTTTGATTATGCTATGGATTATATTGGGGAGAATAAGTCGTGGAGAAGTTAGATTATAGTACCTTATGCAATAATTGTTGGGGAACATTGCATGGAAAACAAAAAAATTCCTACACTCATGAAGATCATTCTAGGAGATGCACATCTATGAGAGGAGAGATTGTATCTACATACCATTGTGGATTGCTTAGCGGAAGCGTTAAGAAACACGGTTGATGTAGTTGAACGTCTTTGCGATCCTATCACGATCCATCCCGCGAACTCCCGATCAAGTGTCGAATGGACGGCACCTCTGTGTTCGGCACACATACAACTCGATTACGTCTCCTGCAAGGTAGATGAGTTCTCCTGCAGCATGACACCATGGAGACGGTGGTGGTGGAGCTGATCCGACAAGGCTTCGCCAAGCACTACAGAAACCTATCTAGTGGAGAAAACTGATCTAGAGGAAGAAGTAGGGATGCGTCGTGGCCTTGGCTGCGACAGCCCTCTCTCCTCTCCATTATATATAGGGGGAAAGAAGGAGGGGTTGCCCCCTAGGGTTCCCCCCTAGGGGGAGGCACCCAAGAGGAGGAGGGGCGGTGGCCCTAGGGGTGGCTTGCCAACCAAGTTAGGGTGGCGCCACCTCCTAGGGTTGTCCCTCCACCAGCCCAACCGCATGAACCTGGATAGGGAGGTGTGCCCAGCCCACCAGGGGCTGGTGCGCATACCTCATAGCCCATGTGGCCCCTCCGGGGCAGGTGGCCCCTTCCGGCACTCCCAGTACGCTACCGGTGACGCCGAAACTTTTTTCGGTGACCAACACAGAACTTCCCATGTATTAATCTTTACCTCCAGACCATTTCAGAGCTACTTGTGATGTCTAGGATCTCACCCTGGGCTCCGAACAACTTTCGGTTATCACCACACATAACTTGTTAGTACCAAATCGTCATCGAACCTTAAGCATGCAGCTCTTGCGTGTTCGAGAACTATGCAGACATGATAGAGACACTCTCCGGTCAATAACCAATACCGAGACATGGATGCCCATATTGGCTCTAAACGTGAGAATGGTTATTAAAAAACCGGGTGTAACGGTTCGGTTTTTTACTTTGGGTTTGATTGGTTCAGGTTTTATTGGGTTGAGATTTTTTTAGTTTGGTTTTGGTTGGGGTATGTGGAGAAACCGGTTTGGGTATAGTTGGTTATGGGTTTAAACGGTTTGGTTATTAGCGGTTTTGAATTATGGGTCCAAACCGGTTTCTATGCATTGGTTATATGCAATAATCAACGACGACCGAGAACGAGTATCTTTGATCTGTGTGCATGCTGTAATGCACTATGTAATTATGTATTATGGGGAAACAATAGATGAAAATCGGAAGTGTTTTCTTGTGCTTTCGCTAAGCAATTTGGTTTTAATACACTTGTTAGTGAGCTTTTCAATCATGGGCATGTTCTTTTTGCCTCTTACTCCGTGTTGACTGTATCTCAAGGATTACTTTATTTCTAAACCGTTGGAGATGCACTTATGCCTTTTCTATCTCATTTGTTTCTTAACATGTCAATTTGTGTAATCATATGTACATTAAAGGAAACCCATGGGTACTGGGTTTAAACCCACGGTTATGTTTTGGGTTTAAATTGGTTTGGGTGGAAAAAATAGTGGGTTTGGTTTTGGTTGGGCTAAAAATGACACTAAATGGGTATGGTTTAAGTATGGTTTTCAGAGATAAATGAATGGTTATGGTTCAAGTATGAAACCATTCTCAAGTTTAATTGGCTCTCACATATTCTACGAAGGTCTTCGTCGGTTGAATCACGATGTCAAGGATTCAATCAATCCCGTATACTATTCCCTTTGTCCATCAGTATGTTGCTTTCCCGAGATCCGATCGTCGGTGTCTCTATACCTAGTTCAATCTCGTTATCGGCAAGTCTCTTTACTCGTTATGTAATACAAGATCCCCTTGCAAGCTTCTTTTGATGTTGTATTACCGAGTGGGCCTAGAGATTCCTCTCCATTATGTGGAGTGACAAATCCTAGTCTGGATTCACGCCAACCCAACGGACACCCTCCGAGATAACTGTAGAGCACCATTATAGTGACCCAGTTACATTGTGACATTTGATACACACAAGGCATTCCCCCTATGTCCAGGAATTGCATGATCTCATGGTCATAGGAGCAGACACTTGACATGCAGAAAACATTAGCAATAAACTCACACGATCATATGCTACATTCATAGTTTGGGTCTTGTCCATTACATCATTCTCCTAATGATCTGATCCTGTTATCAAATGACAACTCATGTCTATGTCTAGCTTACCTTAGCCATCCTTGATCAATGAGCTAGTCTAGTATAGGCTCACTAGGGACACAGTGTTGTCCATGTATCCACACATGTATTTGAGTTTCCAATCAATACAATTCTAGCATGAATAATAGACGATTATCATAAACAAAAAAATATAATAATAACCATTTTATTATTGCCTCTAGGGCATATTTCCAACAGTATCCCACTTGTAATATAGTCAATAATCTAGCTCACATTACTATGTGATTTACATTGTAACAAATCTAACACCCATACAGTTTTGGTATTGATCGTGCTTCGTTCGTGGAAGAGGCTTAGTCAATGGGTCTACAACCTTCAGATCCATGTGCACTTTGTAAATATTTATGTCCTCCTCCTTGATATAATCGCGATTGGAATTGAAGCATTGCTTTGTGTCTGGTCCTCTCATGAAACTTTGATTCCTTGGCTAGAGCAATGGCACCAGTCTTATCACACAACATAGTCATGGATCCAGTGCACTGGGCACAACTCCAAGATCTATCATGAACTCCTTCATCCAGGCACCTTCTTTAGCCACCTCCGAGGTAGCTATGTACTCCGCTTCGCATGTAGAATCAACTACCATGCTTTGCTTGGAACTGCACCAGCTTACCGCAACCCCATTGAGAATATATACATATCCTATTTGCGACTTAGAGTCATCGAGATCAATGTCACAGCTTGCATCGACGTAACCCTTTATGATGAGCTCTTCATCACCTCCATACACGAGAAACAGTTCCTTAGTCCTTTTCAGGTACTTCAGAATATTCTTGACCGTTGTCCAGTGTTCCATTCATGGATAACTGCTGAACCTTTCTACCATACTTATGGCAAGGCTGACATCAGGTCTTGTGCACAACATTGCATACAGATAGAGCCTATATTTGGCCGAAGCATAGGGGACGACACTCATCTTTCCTCTATCTTCTGCAGTTACTGGGAATTTACTCTTACTCAACTTCACACCTTACAATACAGGAAAGAACCCTTTCTTGGACTGATCTATTTTGAACTTCTTCATAACTTTGTTGAGGTATGTGCTCTTCGAAAGTCCTATTAAGCGTCTCAATCTATCTCTATAGATCTTGATGCCTAATATGAAAGCAGCTTCTCCTAGGTCCTTCATTCAAAAACTCTTATTCAAATATTCTTTTACACTTGCTAGAAATTCTATATTGTTTCCAATCAGGAATATGTCATCCACATATAATATTAGAAACGCTATAGAGCTCCCATTCACCTTTTTGTAAATACAAGCTTTTCCATAAACTTATATAAACCCAAACACCATGATCACCTCATCAAAGCGTTGATTCCAACTCCGAAATGCTTGCACAAGTCCATAAATGGATCGCTGGAGCTTGCATACTTTGTTAGCATTCTCTGGATCGACAAAACCTTCTGGTTGCATCATATACAACTCTTCCTAAAGGAAACTATTAAGGAATGTTGTTTTGATATCCATCTAACAAATTTCATAATCGATAAATGCAGCTATTGCTAACATGATTTTGATGGACTTGAGCATCGCTAAGGGTGAGAAAGTCTCATCGTAGTCAACTCCTTGAACTTGTGAAAACTTGTTTCCAACAAGTCGAGCTTTATAGATGGTGATATTACCATCCGCGTCTGTCTTCTTCTTAAAGATCCATTTATTCTAAATGGCCTTTCTCCCTTCAGGTAATACTTCCAAAGTCCATACTTTTTTTATACATGGATCCTATCTCGGATTTCAAGGCCTCTAATCTTTTGTTGGAATCCGAACCCACCATCGTTTCTCCATAGGTCGTAGCTTCATTGTTTCTCAACAACATGACTATTAAGACATGGTTAACGTACCAGTGAGGAGGAGTGCGTGCCCTTGTAGACCTACAAGGTTAGATAGAAACTTGATCTGAAGCTCCATGATCATCATCATTAGCTTCCTCTTCAATTGATGTAGGCTCCACACAAACATATTTGTGCGTTGGCTACTTTATGGTTGAAGTAAAGGTTCAACAACGTCATCAAGTTCTATCTTCCTCCCACTCAATTCTTTCGAGTGAAACTCTTTCTCAAGAAATGTTCCGTTCTTAGCGACAAGCACTTTGGCTTCGGATCATAGATAGAAGGTGTACCCAACTTTCCCTTTTGGGTATCCTATGAAGACGCATTTCTTCGCTTCCAGTTCCATCTTATCTGGCTGAAGCTTTTTGACATAAGCATCACATCCCCAAACTTTAAGAAACGATAACTTTGGTTTCTTGCCAAACCACAGTTCATATGGTGTTGTCTCAACGGATTTTGCTGGTGCCCTATTTAAAGTGAATGCAGTTGTCTCTAATGCATAACTCAAAAATGATAACGACAAATCGGCAAGAGACATCATAGAACGAACCATATCCAATAAGGTATGATTACCACATTCAAACACACCATTACGCTGTGGTGTTCCAGGCGGTGTCAACTGTGAAACAATTCCACATTGTCTTAAGTGAGTGCCAAAATCATAACTCAGATATTCTCCTCCTCGGTCAGATCATAGGATTTTAATCTTCTTGTTACGATGATTCTCAACTCCACTCTGAAATTGCTTGAACTTTTCAAATGTTTCAGATCGGAGGTTTTATTTAGTAAATATATCCATATCTACTTAATTCATCAGTGAAAGTGAGAAAATAACAATATCCACCACGTGCCTCAATGGTCATTGGACCGCACACATCAGTATGTAGGGATGGCAGTTTTGCCCATGGGTATGGGTACCCGCGGGTAACCTACCAGTAAAATAATGGGTATGGGAAAGACTTAGAGATATTTTCTATCCATGGGTAACGGGTATACATACCCGCCAAATATATGGGTAGGGTATGGGTACGAAGTTACACCCATGGGTAACCGAGTGGATACCGAGAAAAGGTAAATAAATGAAAATAACTCCAATGACATGTGGGATCAACATCCAACTCCTATGGCACACCCTAAGTCTCGATTTCTTAAACCATCCATAGATCATAGGCCCATAATCACCTGATTGCCATTTCTCTTATGGCCTATGTGACTCTTCAAAAAGATGAAATCTCCACTCTTTCCTATTAGACCCTTGTCCAACTCTCGACCCAGCGACCCCTCATTCACACCACCAGCTCCCATTGCGTTGAGCTTTCACCAACCTTCACTCATACTCCCTTGATGCATCCAAGAGGCCACCATCATAGAAGGTTATGTCAGTGCTATAATACTCGCCCACTGAATTTGAAAGCCATTTCTCTACCTTTGAAAAAAGTAAATGCTATATATTGTAAACGTTGGATACCCATTTGTTGGAAATATGCCCTAGAGGCAATAATAAATTAGTTATTATTATATTTCTTAGTTCATGATAATCGTTTATTATCCATGCTATAATTGTATTGAATGAAGACTTATATACATGTGTGGATACATAGACAAAACACTGTCCCTAGCAAGCCTCTAGTTGGCTAGCCAGTTGATCAAAGATAGTCAGGGTCTTCTGATTATGAACAAGGTGTTGTTGCTTGATAACTGGATCACATCATTAGGAGAATCATGTGATGGACTAGACCCAAACTAATAGACGTAGCATGTTGATCGTGTCATTTTGTTGCTACTGTTTTCTGCGTGTCAAGTATTTGTTCCTATGACCATGAGATCATATAACTCACTGACACCGGAGGAATGCTTTGTGTGTATCAAACGTCGCAACGTAACTGGGTGACTATAAACATGCTCTACAGGTATCTCCGAAGGTGTTCGTTGAGTTAGTATGGATCAAGACTGGGATTTGTCACTCCGTATGACGGAGAGGTATCTCGGGGCCCACTCGGTAATACAACATCACACACAAGCCTTGCAAGCAATTTGACTTAGTGTAGTTGCGGGATCTTGTATTACAGAACGAGTAAAGAGACTTGCGGGTAAACAAGATTGAAATAGGTATGCGGATACTGACGATCGAATCTCGCGCAAGTAACATGCCGAAGGACAAAGGGAATGACATACGGGATTATATGAATCCTTGGCACTGAGATTCAAAGGATAAGATCTTCGTAGAATATGTAGGATCCAATATGTGCATCCAGGTCCCGCTATTGGATATTGACCGAGGAGTCTCTCGGGTCATGTCTACATAGTTCTCGAACCCGCAGGGTCTGCACACTTAAGGTTCGACGTTGTTTTATGCGTATTTGAGTTATATGGTTGGTTACCGAATGTTGTTCGGAGTCCCGGATGAGATCACGGACATCATGAGGGTTTCCGGAATGGTCCGGAAACGAAGATTGATATATAGGATGACCTCATTTGGTTACCGAAAGGTTTTCGTGCATTACCGGAAAATTTCGGGCTCATCGGTAGTGTACTCGGAATGCCGGGAGGGGTGCCGGGGACCATCAGGAGGGGTGTCACGCCCCAAGGGTCTCATGGGCTATGGGAAGAGATAAACCAACCCCTAATGGGCTGGAATAAGTTCCCACTAAGGCCCGTAAGGTTTGAGAAGGAAAAAACACAAGGTGGAAAGAGTTTCCAAGTGGGAAGGTGGAATCCTACTCCAAGTAGGATTGGAGTAGGACTCCTCCACCTCCAATTTCGGACAAACCTTTAGGTTTTGAGGATGCCTCCTCCCCTCCCTCCCTCCTATATATAGTGGGGTTTTAGGGCTGATTTGAGATAACTTTGCCACGGCAGCCCGACCACATAACTCCACGGTTTTACCTCTAGATCGCGTTTCTACGGAGCTCCGGCGGAGCCCTGCTGAGATTAGATCACCACCAACCACCGGAGCGTCGTCACGCTGCCGGACAACTCATCTACCTCTCCGTCTCTCTTGCTGGATCAAGAAGTCCAAGATCATCGTCGAGCTGTACGTGTGCTGAACGCGGAGGTGCCGTCCGTTCGGCACTAGATCGTGGGACTGATCGCGGGACGGTTCGCGGGGCGGATCGAGGGACGTGAGGACGTTCCACTACATCAACCGCGTTCACTAACGCTTCTGCTGTGCGATCTACAAGGGTACGTAGATCGGAAATCCCCTCTCGTAGATGGACATCACCATGATAGGTCTTCGTGCACGTAGGAAAATTTTTGTTTCCCATGCGATGTTCCCCAACAGTGGCATCATGAGCTAGGTTCATGCGTAGATGTCTTCTCGAGTAGAACACAAAAGTTTTTGTGGGCGGTGATGTGCGTTTTGCTGCCCTCCTTAGTCTTTTCTTGATTTCGCGGTATTGTTGGACCGAAGCGGCTCGGACCGACATTACTCGTACGCTTACGAGAGACTGGTTTCATCGCTACGAGTAACTCCGTTGCTCAAAGATGACTGGCGGGTGTCAGTTTCTCCAACTTTAGTTGAATCGGAATTGACCGAGGAGGTCCTTGGATGAGGTTAAATAGCAATTCATATATCTCCGTTGTGGTGTTTGCGTAAGTAAGATGCGATCCTACTAGATACCCATGGTCACCACGTAAAACATGCAACAACAAAATTAGAGGACGTCTAACTTGTTTTTGCAGGGTATGCTTGTGATGTGATATGGCCAACGATGTGATGTGATATATTCTCGACTCACGTGATGATCGGACTTGAGATAGTGGATTTGGATCATGTACCACTCAAATGACTAGAGAGATGTACTTTTTGAGTGGGAGTTCTTAAGTAATATGATTAATTAAACTAATTGTCATGAACATAGTCTAATGGTCTTTGCGAATTACGATGTAGCTTGTGCTATAGCTCTACTATTTTTTATATGTTCCTAGAGAAAATTTAGTTGAAAGTTGATAGTAGCAAACTTTGTAGACTAAGTCTGTAAAACCGAGGATTGTCCTCGTTGTTGCGCAGAAGGCTTATGTCCTTAATGCACCACTCAGTGTGCTGCACCTCGAGCGTCATCTGTGGATGCTGTGAACATCCGACAGACACGTTTCTGATGACTACACGATAGTTCAGTGCAAAATACTTAATGGCTTAGAAGCAAGGCGCCGAAAACGTTTTAAAACGTCACGGAACATAAGTGATGTCCTAAAGAGATAAAATTGTGATTTCATGCTTGTGCCCTTGTTAAGAGGTACGAGACCTCCAACAAGATTCTTTGTCCACAAAGTAAAGGAGAAAAGCTCAATCGTTGAGCGTGTGCTCAGATTGTCTGAGTACGACAATCACTTGAATCAAGTGGGAGTTAATCTTCCAGATGAGATAGTGATGGTTCTCCAAAGTCATTGCCACCAAGCTGTGAGAGCTTCGTGATGAACTATAACATATCAAGGATAGATACAATGATCCTTGAGCGATTCGCGGTGTTTGACACTCCGAAAGTAGAAATCAAGAAGGAGCATCAATAGTTGATGGTTTGTAAAACCACTAAGTTTCAAGAAAGGCAAGGGCTAGAAGGGATACTTCGTGAAACGGAAAAACAGTTCCTGCACTAATGAAGAGACCCAAGATTAAACCCAAACCCGAGACTAAGTGCTTCTGTAATGAGGGGAACAGTCACTGAGGCGGAGCAACTCTAGATACTTGGTAGATAAGAAGGGTGGAAAAAGTCGAAAGAAGTATATTTGATATACATGATGTTGATGTGTACTTTACTAGTACTCCTAGTAGCATGAGGGTATTGGATACTGGTTCGGTTGCTAAGTGATTAGTAACACGAAATGAAAGCTACGGCATAAACGGAGACTAGCTAAAGGCGAGCTGACGATACGTGTTGGAAGTGTTTCCAAGGTTGATATGATCAAACGTCGCACGCTCCCTCTACCATCGGGATTGGTGTTAAACCTAAATAATTGTTATTTGGTGCTTGCGTTAAGCATGAACATGATTGGATCATGTTTATTGCAATACGATTATTCATTTGAAGAGAATAATGGTTACTCTATTTTCTTGAATAATCACCTTCAATGGTTTATTGAATCTCGATCGTAGTGTTACACATGTTCATGATATTGGTGCCAAAAGATACGAGGTAATGATGATAGTACCACTTACTTGTGGCACTGCCGCTTGAGTCATGTTGGTATAAATTGCATGAAGAGGCTCCATGCTGATGGATCTTTATACTCACTTGATTTTGAATCACTAGTGACATGCAAATCATACCACATGAGCAAGGCCTTGTTTTCATTGAGATGAAATAAGATAGTAACTTGTTGGAAGTGATATATTTTGATGTATGCAGTCCAATGGGTGCTGAGGCACGCAGTGGATATCATTATGTTCTTACTTCAGTGACGATTTGAGTAGATACTAGAGTATTTACTTAATGAATCACAAGTCTGAAATATTGAAAAGTTCAATTCTGTTTCGGAGTGAAGTTCGTCGTAACAAGAGGATAAACTATCTACGATATGATCATAGAAATGAATATCTGAGTTACGAGTTTTGGTACGCAGTTAAGACAATGTGGAAATTGTTTCGCAGTTCATGCCACCTAGAACATCATAGTGTGATGATGTGTCTGAACGTCGTAGCCACACACTATTTGGTATGGTGCATGCTATGATGTCTCTTATCGAATTACCACTATCGTTTATAGGTTAAGCATTAGAAACAACCGCATTCACTTTAAATAGGGCACCACGTATTTCCGTTGAGATGACACAGTATAGACTGAGGTTTAGAGAAATCTAAACTGTCGTTTCTTGAAAGTTTGGGGCTTCGACACTTATGTGAAAATGTTTCAGTCTCATAAGCTCGAACCCAAAGCGGATAAATGCATCTTCATAGGATATCCAAAACAGTTGGGTACATCTCCTATCTCAGATCCAAAAGCAAAGTGTTTGTTTCTAGAAATGGATCCTTTCTCGAGGAAAGGTTTCTCTCGAAAGAATTGAGTGGGAGGGTGGTAGAACTTGATGAGGTTATTGAACCATCACTTCGACCAGTGTGTAGCAGGGCGCAGGAAGTTGTTCCTGTGGTGCCTACACCAATTGAAGTGAAAGCTGATGATGGTGATCATCGAGCATCGGATCAAGTTACTACAAGCCTCGTAGGTTGACAAGGTCGCGCACTACTACAGATTGGTATGGTAACCCTGTCTTGGAGGTCATGTTGTTGAGCAACAGTGAACCTATGAGTTATGGAGAAACCAATGGTGGGCCCAGATTCCGACAAATGGCTGGAAGCCATGAAATCCGAGAGAGGATCCATGTATGAAAACAAAGTGTAGACTTTGGAAGAACTACTTGATGGTCGTAGGACTATTAAGTAAAGATGGATCTTTAAAAGGAAGATAGACGATGATAGTGATAAGTCACTATTAAGAAAAGCTCGAATTGTCGCAAAGATGTTTCCGACAAGATCAAGCAGTTGACTATGATGAGACTTTCTCACTCATAGCGATGTTAAAAGTCTGTTAGAATTATGTTAGTAGTTGCTGCATTATTTATGAAATATTGCACATAGGATGTCAAAACATTGTTTCCTTGACAGTTTTCTTGAGCAAACATTGTATGTGATACAACCATGAGGTTTTGTCGATCCTAAAGATACTAGCAAGTATACAAGCTCGAGCGATCCTTAAATGGGCTGGTGCAAGCATCTCAGAGTTGGAATATACACTTTGATGAGATGATCAAAGATTTTGGGTTTGTACAAGGTTTATGAGAAATTTGTCTTTCCAAAGAAGTGAGTGGGAGCACTATAGAATTTCTGATAAGTATATGTGGTTGACATATTGTGGATCAGAAGTAATGTAGAATTTTTGTAAAGCATACAAGGTTGTTTGAAAGGAGTTTTCAAAGGAATACCTGGATTGAGCTACTTGAACGTTGAGCATCAAAGATCTATGGAGATAGATCGAAAGCGCTTAATGGAAGTTTCAACAAGATGCATGCCTTGACAAGTTTTTGAAGGAGTTCAAAATAGATCAGCAAAGAAGGAGTTATTGGTTGCGTTGTAAGGTGTGAATTTGAGTAAGACTCAAAACTCGACCACGGCAGAATAAAGAGAATAGACGAAGGTCGTCTTCTATGCCTTAGCCGTAGACTCTAAAGTATGCCATGCTGAGTACCGCACCTGATGTGTGTATTGCAGCAAGTCTGTTAAGAGGTACACAGAGTGATCCAGGATTGAATCACTGATCAGCGGTCAAAGTTATCCTTAGTAACTAAATAGACTAAGGAATTTTTCTCGATTATGGAGGTGGTTAAAGAGTTCATCGTAAAGGGTTACGTTGATGCAAGCTTTGACACTAATCCGAATAACTATGAGTAGTGAAATGGATTCGTATAGTAGAGTAGATATTTGGAGCATTTCCGAATAGCACATAGTAGCAGCATCTATAAGATGACATAAAGTTTGTAAAGAACACACGGATCTGAAAGTTTCAGAACCGTTGACTAAAACCTCTCTCATGAGCAAGACGTGATCAGATCCCAGAACTATATGGGTGTTGGATTCGTTGAAATCACATGGTGATGTGAACTAGATTATTGACTCTAGTGCAAGTGGGAGACTGTTGGAAATATGCCCTAGAGGCAATAATAAATTAGTTATTATTATATTTCTTAGTTCATGATAATCGTTTATTATCCATGCTATAATTGTATTGAATGAAGACTTATATACATGTGTGGATACATAGACAAAACACTGTCCCTAGCAAGCCTCTAGTTGGCTAGCCAGTTGATCAAAGATAGTCAGGGTCTTCTGATTATGAACAAGGTGTTGTTGCTTGATAACTGGATCACATCATTAGGAGAATCATGTGATGGACTAGACCCAAACTAATAGACGTAGCATGTTGATCGTGTCATTTTGTTGCTACTGTTTTCTGCGTGTCAAGTATTTGTTCCTATGACCATGAGATCATATAACTCACTGACACCGGAGGAATGCTTTGTGTGTATCAAACGTCGCAACGTAACTGGGTGACTATAAACATGCTCTACAGGTATCTCCGAAGGTGTTCGTTGAGTTAGTATGGATCAAGACTGGGATTTGTCACTCCGTATGACGGAGAGGTATCTCGGGGCCCACTCGGTAATACAACATCACACACAAGCCTTGCAAACAATGTGACTTAGTGTAAGTTGCGGGATCTTGTATTACAGAACGAGTAAAGAGACTTGCCGGTAAACGAGATTGAAATAGGTATGCGGATACTGACGATCGAATCTCAGGCAAGTAACATACCGAAGGACAAAGGGAATGACATACGGGATTATATGAATCCTTGGCACTGAGGTTCAAAGGATAAGATCTTCATAGAATATGTAGGATCCAATATGGGCATCCAGGTCCCGCTATTGGATATTGACCGAGGAGTCTCTCGGGTCATGTCTACATAGTTCTCAAACCCGCAGGGTCTGCACACTTAAGGTTCGACGTTGTTTTATGCGTATTTGAGTTATATGGTTGGTTACCGAATGTTGTTCGGAGTCCCGGATGAGATCACGTACATCACGAGGGTTTCCGGAATGGTCCGGAAACAAAGATTGATATATAGGATGACCTCATTTGGTTACCGGAAGGTTTTCGTGCATTACCGAAAAAGTTTCGGGCTCATCGGTAGTGTACTGGGAGTGCCGGGAGGGGTGCCGGGGACCATCAGGAGGGGTGTTACGCTCCAAGGGGTCTCATGGGCTATGGGAAGAGATAAACCAGCCCCTAGTGGGCTGGAATAAGTTCCCACTAAGGCCCATAAGGTTTGAGAAGGAAAAAAACACAAGGTGGAAAGAGTTTCCAAGTGGGAAGGTGGAATCCTACTCCAAGTAGGATTGGAGTAGGACCCCTCCACCTCCAATTTCGGCCAAACCTTTAGGTTTTGAGGCTGCCTCCTCCCCTCCCTCCCTCCTATATATAGTGGGGTTTTAGGGCTGATTTGAGATAACTTTGCCATGGCAGCCCGACCACATATCTCCACGGTTTTACCTCTAGATCGTGTTTCTGCGGAGCTCGGGCGGAGCCCTGCTGAGATTAGATCACCACCAACCTCCGGAGCACCGTCACGCTGCCGGAAAACTCATCTACCTCTCCGTCTCTCTTGTTGGATCAAGAAGGCCGAGATCATCGTTGAGCTGTATGTGTGCTGAACGCGGAGGTGCCGTCCGTTCGGCACTAGATCGTGGGACTGATCGCGGGACGGTTTGCGGGGCGGATCGAGGGACGTGAGGACGTTCCACTACATCAACCGCGTTCACTAATGCTTCTGCTGTGCGATCTACAAGGGTATGTAGATCGGAAATTCCCTCTCGTAGATGGACATCACCATGATAGGTCTTCGTGCGCGTAGGAAAATTTTTGTTTCCCATGCGATGTTCCCCAACACCATTGGGTATAGGATACCCGATGGATATGGGCAAGGGTGCCAATTTATGCCCACGGGTTTTGAAACGCGTGGGCAAAATAAGTTTCTATGGGTATGGGTTTGTGAAGGAGAAGGTTGTGCCCACCCATACCCTACCCATTGCCATTCCTATCAGTATGTATGATTTCCAACAAGTCACTTGCCCGCTCCAATTTTTTGGAAAACGGGGTCTTAGTCATCTTGCCAATGAGGCATGGTTCACATGTGTCAAGAGATTAAAATAAAGTGACTACAAAAGTCCAGCAGCATGGAGCTTCTTCATACGTTTTACACCAATATGACCTAAGCACAGTGTCACAATTAAGTGGTACTATCATTATTAACTTTACATATTTTGGCATCAATGGTATAAACATGTGTGCTATCACTATCGAGATTCAGTAAGAATAAACCCCTCACAATGGGTGCATGACGATAAAAGAAATTACTCATATAAATAGAACAACCATTATTCTATGCATCTCGCAATAAACAAGGTCCATATATAATGTTCATGCTTAACGCACACACTAAATAACAATTATTCAGGTTCATCACTAATACCAATGGTAATTGAAGAGAGAGTGTGCCGATGACGATCGCATCAACCTTGGAACCATTTCCCACGTTCATCGTCACTTCATCCTTTGCCAACCTCCATCTATTCCGTAGTTCCTGTTTTGAGTTGCAAATGTGAGCAACCGAACCAGTATCAAATACGCAGGCACTACAACGAGAGTTGGTAAGGTACACATCAGTAACATGTATATCATATATACCTTGTTTGGTGTTGGCCGCCTTCTTGTCGGCCAGATACTTGGGACAGTTCCACTTCCATTAACCAGTCCCGTTGCAATGAAAGCACTCAGTTTTTGGCTTGGGGCCAGGCTTGGGTTTCTTCCCAGGAGGAGCAACTGCTTTGCTACTCTTCTTGGAGTTACCCTGCTTGCCCTTGCCATTTTCTTCAAACTAGTGGTTTTATTGACCATCAACACTTGATGCTCCTTCTGAATTTCTGACTCGGCGACTTTTAGCATCACAAACAGCTCGGTGACTGAGTTTTTCATCCATTGCATGTTATAGTTCTTTACAAAGCTTTTGTAGCTAGGTGTCCGTGATTGAAAAACTTTGTCAATGATTGCATCTCACTAGTAGAATAGAGGGCTTTGGTCTAGGTCCTGAAATCCTATTAGTCCCGGTTCACATACGAACCGGGACCTATGGTGACATTGGTCCTGATTTGTGAGGCTAGGGCGCCGGCCGGGCATCATGGGCCATTGGTCCCAGTTCGTCTCACCCCTTTTGTCTCGGTTCTAGTCAAGAACCGGGACTAATAGGTCGGCAACCGTTCATAGCCCCTTTAGTCCCGGCTGGTGGATCAAACCGGGACTAAGGTGTGGTGGCGGGCGTTCGTACAACCGTTCGTATCCTCCTTTAGTCCTGGTTGGTGGATCAAATCATGGTGGCGGCCCTTCGAATCACCCCTTTAGTGCCGGTTTGTCGTCCAACCGAGGACTAAAGGTCCAAACGGTTCACCCTCCGCTTCGTTTCCAGTGATGAAAACTGCAACCGAAGGAGAGTCTCTCACCATTCTCTGTTCTTATCCTCTCCTCTGTTCTTCTTCTTCCTCTCTTCTTCCCCTCTCTTCTTCCATTCTTCTTCCAACATGACATATCTAGTCGAAGAGGTGCGCGCACAAGGCACGACCTGGCTCACGTGCGGGTACACGAACGAGAGAAGGGTGGTGCCAAATTTTCTGTCACGGTTCCGGGAGTGGGTTGATGCCGCGCCAGAGCATGAGGCGTTCTTGGGGCTTGATCTCGAGTTCACGCCCAACCATAAAGGTGTTGCCGTCATCGAGCTGTGTTTCAAACAGCATGTCTTGATCTTCCAATGGGCGAGGTAAGTTTTGTGTCTTGCTTTGATCCAAGGTTATGAAAATTGCATGTATTGATCTTCTCTAGCTTCTGATAGCAATATGGAGTTTATTTATATGTTCCATTTGATAGCAATATGAAAATTGCATAGGATAGCAATATGTGCTAACAACATTGGATATATTGATCTCCCTAGGTTCCATTGGATAGCATATGTTGATCTCCCTAGGTTCCATTGGATATATTACAACATAGGCTTTCTTTGATCCAAGGTTATGAAAATTGCATGTATTGATCTTCTCTAGGTTCCATTTGATAGCAATATGGAGTTTCTTTATATGTTCCATTTGTTAGAAATATGAAAATTGCATAGGATAGCAATATGTGTTACAACATTGAATATATTGATCTCCCTAGGTTCCATTAGATATATTACAACATAGGCTTTCTTTGATCCAAGGATATGAAAATTGCATGTATTGATCTTCTCTAGGTTCCATTTGATAGCAATATGGAGTTTCTTTATATGTTCCATTTGATAGCAATACGAAAATTGCATAGGATAGCAATATGTGTTACAACATTGGATATATTGATCTCCCTAGGTTCCATTGGATAGCATATATTGATCTCCCTAGGTTCCATTGGATATATTACAACATAGGCTTTCTTTGATCCAAGGTTATGAAAATTCATATATTGATCTCCCTTGGTTCCATTGGATAGCAATATGCAGTTTCTATATATGTTCCATTTGATATATAGTTAATTGAGGTTTTTTTGATGAATTCATAGGATATGAAAATTGCATAGGATAGCAATACGTTACAATATTGGAATCCTATAAAGATTAATTTCTCTTTAGTTGTAGCAAAACAATTTTGCATTGGTAAGTTTTGAGGCTTCGTTTGATCCAAAGGTTATGAAAATTGCATATAGTGATCTCTCTAGGTTCCATTGGATAGCAATATGCAGTTTCTTTATACGTTCCATTAGATAGTTAGTTGAGGGTTTCTTGATCAATTCATAGGATATGAAAATTGCATCGGATAGCAATATGTTACAATATTGAAATCCTACAAAGATCAATTCATAGGATATGAAAATTGCATAGAATAGCAATATGTTCAATTTGAATTGTTATGATAAATTTCTCTTTAGTTGTATTGAAACATTTTTCCTTGTTGCAGCAGTATGTAACATTTGTTTCATTTTAATTTGTTGATGTTGTAGTGGTGACAAGCATTTTCCAGAACACATGGACTTCCTTTGCAGCGGCATACGTTTCACTAGCGTTGACATAACGAACGACACGACGAATATGAGGCGCAGCTTTGGTATTGAGATACCAGCTGCGTGCCACATTGATCTCCAAGGCCTATTCCAGCTTGATTATCCGAGGACTTCGATGGCTGATATGACAGTCGCCTTGATCGACGAGGAGTACCATGATATGAAGAAGGCTTTCTCGAAGGCTCAGCACAAGAAGTGGGGGAAGACCCCACTTGACCCTATCAACCTTGAGTATGCAGCAAAAGTGCATACGTTGCATACGAGTTGTGCC
This sequence comes from Hordeum vulgare subsp. vulgare, assembly GCF_904849725.1. Classification (NCBI taxonomy): domain Eukaryota; kingdom Viridiplantae; phylum Streptophyta; class Magnoliopsida; order Poales; family Poaceae; genus Hordeum; species Hordeum vulgare. The sequence goes on along the minus strand of NC_058524.1, from coordinate 561,352,079 downwards.
GCAAGATTACACCGTGAGATATGGCCAGCGTCACCTCGAAGAACTAGCTTTGGGATAGTGTGATTCAGATTCAGACGAGTGGTGTTCAGAACGGCGAACACTTGTATATATATGTATGCTAGCTATTATTATGTACTGCTTGCATGTATTATTATGTAGTGCTTTGACCACTTTATATATATCTAGTTTTTGTTTGTGCCATTATATAGAGTTTCCAAATTTGAATGGTTATTTAGCCCTTTGCTTTATTCATCACCACTTTAGGTATTGTTGTAAACTAATTCTTTATTCATATTGGTGTAATATTTATTGTATTCAAACTTCTCCATGGTTCATACCCCCCGATACAACCCATAGATACATCGATATAAGCAAACAACACAAAGAAAACAGAATCTGTCAAAAACAGAATAGTCAGAAGTTATCTGTATAATTCGAATACTTATATAACTCCAAAAATTATGAAAAATAAAGACAAACTGGGTAAATTGTATATGAATCTTGTGCAAAAAAATTAGATCAAAAGCACATTTCGGTGAATTTAAAAAATTCCTGGACTAAGGTCGAAAGTTTCTGTTTTTTTAGCAAAATTAGTTTGCAAACACCATAGACCATCCAAAAGGTCTTACTTGGCGCAAACACAAAATGCTATATGGGTGAAATGATGATACCATGCCAACTTTCAACCTATTTACAGTTCATTTGTAGTGTCTTTCAATTTCTGGGTTATTTAGCTAAAAAATCAGTAAATGCATCAAAAATACCAAATAAAGTCATAAATAGTTGAAAATTGATGATGTGGCCTTTGAATGGTGCATTTTGAACACACAAAAGGTCTGGAGTTCAAATAATTCCAAAAAATGAAATCCCTTTTGTAACAGATGAGTTTTCGTATGAAACCCTGATACTTCGAAAGAGATTGTCCGATTTGTACACGAAGTGCGTCCAGTTTTTGCCGCAACCCTCTCAACATTTTAGTACATGCTATGTGGGTGAAATGATGATACCATGCCAACTTTTAACATTTTTAGAGTTCATTTGTAGTGCTTTTCAATTTCTGGGTCATTTAGCTCAAAAAATCAATAATTGAATGAAAAATACCAAATAAAGTCAGAAATAGTTGAAAATTGATGATGTGGATTTGAATGGTGCATTTTGAACACACAAAAGGTCTCGAGTTCAAATAATTCCAAAAAATGAAATCCCTTTTGTAACAGATGAGTTTTTGTATGAAACCCTGACACTTCGAAAGAGATTGTCCGATTTGTACACGAAGTGCGTCCAGTTTTTGCCGCAACCCTCTCAACTTTTTAGCACATGCTATGTGGGTGAAATGATGATACCATGCCAACTTTCAACCTATTTATAGTTCATTTGTAGTGCTTTTCAATTTCTTGGTCATTTAGCTCAAAAAATCAATAAATACATGAAAAATACCAAACGAAGTCAGAAATAGTTAAAAAATGATGGTGTGGCTTTGAGTGGTGCATTTTGAACACACAAAAGGTCTGGAGTTCAAATAATTCGAAAAAATGAAATCCCTTTTGTAACAGATGAGTTTTCGTATCAAACCCTGATACTTCGAAAAAGATTGTCCGATTTGTACACGAAGTGTGTCCAGTTTTTGCCGCAACCCTCTCAACTGTATAGCACATGCTATGTGGGTGAAATGATGATACCATGCCAACTTTCAACATTTTCAGAGTTCATTTGTAGTGCTTTTCAGTTTCTGGGTCATTTAGCTCAGAAATATTTAATAAGTGCATGAAAAATACCAAATGAAGTCAGAAAGAGTTGAAAATTGATAATGTGGATTTGAATGGTGCATTTCGAACACACAAAAGGTCCGAAGTTCAAATAATTCCAAAAAATGAAATCCCTTTTGTAATAGATGAGTTTTCATATGAAACCCTAATACTTCAAAAGAGATTGTTCGATTTGTACACGAAGTGTGTCCAATTTTTGTCGCAACCCTCTCAACTTTTTAGCACATGCTATGTGGGTGAAATGATGATACCATGCCAACTTTCAACATTTTCACACTTCATTTGTAGTGCTTTTCAATTTCTGGGTCATTTAGCTCAAAAAATAAATAAATGCATGAAAAATACCAAATGAAGTCAGAAATAGTTGAAAATTGATGATGTGGCTTTGAATGGTGCATTTTGAAGACACAAAAGGTCTGGAGTTCAAATAATTCCAAAAAATGAACATTTTGTAACACATGAGTTTTCGTATGAAACCCTAATACTTCGGAAGAGATTGTCCGATTTGTACACGAAGTGCGTCCAGTTTTTGCCGCAACCCTCTCAACTTTTTAGCACATGCTATGTGGGTGAAATGATGATACCATGCCAACTTTCAACATTTTCAGAGTTCATTTGTAGTGCTTTTCTATTTTTGGGCCATTTAGCTCAAAAAATTAATAAATGCATGAAAAATACCAAATGAAGTGAGAAATAGTTGAAAATTGGTGATGTGGCTTTGAATGGTGCATTTCAAACACACAAAAGGTCTGGAGTTCAAATAATTCCAAAAAATGAAATATCTTTTGTAACACATGAGTTTTCGTATGAAACTATGATACTTCGAAAGAGATTGTCCCATTTGTACACGAAGTGCGTCCAGTTTTTTGCCGCAACCCTCTGAACTTTTTAGCACATGCTATGTGGGTGAAATGATGATACCATGCCAACTTTGAGCATTTTCAGACTTAATTTGTAATGGTTTTCAATTTCTGGGCCATTTAGCTCAAAAAATAATAAATGCATGAAAAATACCAAATGAAGTCAGAAATAGTTGGAAATTGATGATGTGGCTTTGAATGGTGCATTTTGAAGAAACAAAAGGTCTGGAGTTCAAATAATTCCAAAAATGAAAGAATCACTGAAAACAGTAAGTAGAAACAAAAAACTATATTATTTAAAAAATGTCAACTAATGGGCCACCACGGCCTGAATATGACTAGAAACCCAACTAGACAATTGGGCCAGGATTCGGGCCCGCAGAAAGCCCAATATCTAGTGACAGTTTAGGCCCGGAATCCTGCATATGAGAGGAGCTCGAGACAGTGTGCGCACAAGCGCTTATAAACCACCAAACTTCACGCTCGGCTAGCAAGGTGGGACTAAATATCTAACCGCACCGCGGCTGTGCCAGGCACAGGCCTTTCGTGTCGGTTTGTGGCACAAACCAGGACCACAAAAGGACTTTAGTGTCGGTTGGTGGAACAAACCGGGACAAATGGCACCATTTCGTCCCAGCTGGTTCCACAAACCGGGACTAAAGGTATCTTCTTCCCCACCATTTGGCAACTGAAAATTGATCTTTAGTCCCAGTTTGCGGAGTCAACCAGGACGAAAGGGTGGTATTGGTGCCAGTTCTGGCCACCAACCGGGACAAAAGGTTTTCGCATATAGGCGGGAGTTGTCTAAATTTCCCCCAAAACTCTCCCATTGCTCACCGCCGCCCCCCGAGCCATTCCTCGTCGTCGCTGCCCCCGATCCAGTCCTCCTCGTCGTCGCCATCGTCCCCGAGCTCGTCGCCGTCGCCCCGAGCACGTCGCCGTCGCCATCGCCGCCACCCCCGATCCAGTCCTCCTCGCTGTCATCGAAGACCCGAGCACATCGTCGTCGCCACCCCCGAGCCCGTCGTTGTCGCCCCGAGCCCGTCGTCATCGCCGCCCCGAGCCCGTCGCCGTCGCCGCCCCGAGCCTGTCGGCCCCGGTGAGCTCCTCCTCTACGTGTGCTCTGCTTGTCGCCGCCGCCGCCCGTGCATATTGTTGTTCATACAAATTTTGTTCATGTATAGATTACACTAGAGATGTATTCGAGATAAAATTCGAGATGTATTAAGTTGATTATTGGTTCTAACTGAAAGAAAACCTTTTTTGCCTCTTGAGATCTATTGCATTATATATCACCAGTAAGCATGCCCGTCAATTGCAACGGGAGAGGAGAACAATAATCATATCTTGTAACGTGCAACTGTAGCGAAGTATAAAGCATGATTCGTCGGTTCGACAAAAGTTCCCAATGGTGCAGCATCCACACAGTGTCGTCCGGCGCCAGGGAGGCACATGACAAAGTATAGGAAAAATACATATCAAATGGCTTTTTTGTAGGTGAAAGAGAAAAAGTTATCTATTGTAGTCATGTAGCACTAAAGAGATAATGTAAGAAAGATACAAATTATCTATTTTAATGTAGCTCGCCAGATCGACCGGTGTTGTTTTATATATGTATGTTGCTAGCTTTGAAATATTTGAGGTACATGAGATTTAACAAAATCCTAATATATAAAATTTCATTATACTGATAAAAAGTTGTTCGGGAGATAATGCTCGGCGATTATTTCCAGAAACTATATGGATCAAAGAGAAAAATTGTTGGGGGAGATAATTGTCGGTGACTATTTGTCGTATATCAACGACACCGATGGTCTGGAAGGAGAGTATGACGGCTCGGATGATCGAACAATGGAGGAGGAAGGACATGATCATGATGGCTCCGGTGATCGAAGGCCGGAGGAAGAAGGAGATCATGATGATGACTCCGGTGAACGAACGGAGGAGGGAGATGTTGCAAAGTCTCGCGAGGTATATATATTAATTAAGCCCGAAGGTATGTACATATATTAACACTTCATTCTTTCTTATTTTATAGCCCTCTGGATCGAGCCAATCTTTGGTAAAGAGACGAGGCCCGAAGAGAAGCTTGCGCATGGATTAAAAGTTCACAATCACAACAATCACGGCCGATGGCCTACCGATTGAACCCAAGCTGACCAAGGACGCATTTTCTGCTTAGTGCAGAGCTATTGTTAGGGACAACATCCCGATAAGCATCAAGAAATGGAAAAAGCCTAAGGGCGACGACGTCCCTGAAGATGATTATGTCACCGATAGGCAGAAAGATGATCTTTGGACCGCGCTGAAGGCAAATTTCACCCTACCGCTAGAGGAAGATCTGAATAAGCTAGTTATAGAGCCACTTGTCAAGGCGTGTGCTCTTAAGAAGATGGCACATCTATTCGGGAAGTGGAAGAATGATTTGAAATCAATGTTTGTCGACAAAGCGAAAACTCCAGAATTCGTCGGCCGATTTGAGAAGATAAGAGATCACTGGCCCGCATTTGTGGCCTACAAGTCATCGAAGAAGAGTAAGAAAATGTCACAGACAAACAGGAACAGTGCCGCGAAGAAGCAGTATCACCATCACACGGGGTCAGGTGGCTACCTCAAAGCCCGGCCGTTCTGGGACAAAGCTGAGAATGACCTGATTGCTAAAGGGGTCCAGCCACAGACATTGAACTGGCCAGAGCGTTCAAGGCCTTGGTTCTTCAGGGTTGGAGGAACTTTGGGCGAGCAACTTGCAATACCCATGATCAAGCTTCATAAGTGTATCGCCGCAGCACAGGAAGGGACGTTCATTCCAGACAGAGAGAATGACGAGCTGACTGAGGCCCTAGGGAATGCTGAGCACCGTGGACGAACACGAGGCACACCAAGCTCCGTTTCGTGGAAGTTTGGGTTTCCTAACGCAAGCGGTTGCAGAAGCCGAGAGAGAAAGAAGAAAGCGGAGTTGAGCGACATGCAGCGGATCAAGGCAAGACTGCAAAAGCTAGAGGAACTTGAGAGCCAGTGAGTTGTCGGCGAACCATCTCAGCGGCACGAAACTATCCTAGAAGGTACCCCACCATCTCAGCGGAGAAGCAGCGTGGCTTCCACGGAGCCCGTTCATCATGACTTCATGGCTCCTATTTACCCCATGGATACTATCACGAAGGCTCAACGTTGCGAGCTTATGATGAAATGTCGGAACCTCACTTTCATGGTGGCTATCAGCTCTGTTGAACCTCCTCAACCCAACGGAACTTTTCACTGCCTTCCGATTCCACATGGCTATGCTGTTGTGATGGTGGATCAAGTAATGGAGAATTTTGAGCAGCTCGAGCTTGACCACTCCGCCAGCCCAGTCATGCTCCTCTCAGAAGGTCGTCACCGCACGCTCGGCCCGTGCCTGTGTCTCCGGAAAGTAGGCTGCCCCGCAGAAGGAAGTAAGGCAGGATTCAAAGTAAACATGCAGCCGGCTGAGGAGTAAAAAGCTTACCAGGAAAGACGGTGTCCACCCCCTTGACAAGGCCGACGGCGCTGTCCGCCCGCCTGTCAGTCGTGTGCTTGAGCTCGCCGAGCCGAGGCACCTCGTCCCGGAGCGCCGTGGCCGCCTCTTCGCTCTTGGTCGCCGACTGCAGTGCCGTCGCCTTCTCCGCCTCGGCAGCCTGCAAGGCACTGTCGAGTCGCGCCACCTCAGCCAGCCGGTCGCGCTCGTGGGCGATCTCGTCACGCTTGCCCGAAACCTCCTCGAGGGACTTGCGCAATGACTCCAGCTCGGCGGCGGAAGCTGCCGCTGCTGGACAGCAAACGTACAACAGATTCAGCAAATGAAAAATGAATAAAGATTTGGCCTGGCTACCACGAAGCCACGCGGCCGGCCCGAATCTCGAGGACTACACCTAGTGGGTGCGCTCGCGCGCACCCACCAACAGTGGAAGAGAAGTTACCTTTTGCCACCTCCATCTCGGCTTTGGCGGCCGTATGAGCCATAATCTCCTCCCGAGCCTGGCGGTAGCTATCCATGGCGAAGCGGCCGACATCGATCGCATCCCGGAAGATGGTGTTGCGTTGCGTCCGCTCGAGCTGAAAGAAGACACGGAGAGAATAAGATTTGTCCTGGCACCCACGAAGCCGCGCAGCCGGCCCAAATCTCGGGGACTACACCGAGTGGGAACCTCACACCCACCAGCAAACATAAAAGGTTCAAACGGAGAAACTTACCTCAAGCGCCTGGTCCAAGGCCTTGAGGTCGGCCGTTGTGGACTTGGCGAAGTCGACCATGCCCTTCTGGCATTGAAGGAGCGCGCCGACCACTTGCACGGGCGCTGAGGGTACCGCTCCGGCCACGGGAAAGGCGTGGAGTAGCTGCGCCCAGGCGTTGTCACCGTCAACGGTGACCGTGCCCGGCTACCGCCAGCTGACATGCTCGTCGTTGTCGTCGCCCCCATCACGACGATGGTTCGGTCGCCATTCCCCGGGGCCTCAGGGGTCGCTCCAGCTCGCGGCCATTGGTCGAACGCGGCACGGTGTGCCTCGTCAGCGGCCGGAATGGCCGTCTCCATGATGACCGGCTCAACAGCCGGCGGAGGCGTCACCGTTGGTAACGGCTCGGTGTGTGTGCCAGCCGACGCAGGCGGGGGCCTCGTCAAAGGGGTCGTAGGCGGCACCGGTGTCGTGACGTCTTCCACCGCCTCGCCCAAGGGGCCACTAGTGTCGGCTCTCCCACCCGAGGCGACCATCCTCGCGCGGTGCTCTCGCTCGAGCCGTGTCGTCTGCGTGTACTCGGTGGCCAAGGGACCCGCGCGGCGGCTTCAAGGAGCGACTCCTCCGTGTAGGGAAGCTCAAGAGCAGCCCTACGGAGAAACAGAAAAAGGGACATGAGCTCGGAGGCCAGAAGGCCACCAGGAAGAAAAATACGAAGGCACGAGCCTCAAAGGAATACTTACCCGTCTATGAGGGGAAGTTGGCGGCCTCCGGGTTTCAACCGCCTGCGCACTGGCGGGTTGGCACTCAGCGGCAGGACAGACGATCGCACCTTCTTCGCCATCGGGCTGTCGGCCGAGCCGCCAGCCGGTCGGTTGTCTCGACGGCGTTCCTTCGTTGTCTGGCGACGGCCCGGTTGGCTAATCGTCAGCCGGCTCCCAGTTGGTGCATCCCCTCCCCTCACACGGCGACGTCCCAGGGGAGCCACCATGGAGGGCATATCCTCATCCAGTGTCACCAGTTCATCATCGTCGTCATCGTCCGTCCAGTCCTTGAGCCCCTCGGGTTGCGGAGGGCCGACTGCGCCTCGTCGGTAGGATTACTAGCCGACTCCTCCTCCTTGTCTTCGCCTCCGTGGCCCCCCCATGGCCGTTGGCACCCCTGAGTTCTCGGGGGCGACGGGTCCCCCGCTATCCAACTCGTAGTCGGCGATGTCAGACTCCGAGCGGTCCGGGCGGAACACCTGCGGGAGTGGGCCATCTGGGGTGTTCTGCAGGGTGAAGAGCCGAGGATAGATGCGGCCTCACGTCAGAAATTTTGTATCACAGAAGAAAAACAGCAGCAAGCGGACGGCAAGCTCACCTTCGATGCCGAGTTGTTGCGGTCGTACGGCACCACGCCGAACTGCCAGCTGTCTTCATTCAGCTGGAAGTTGGTGATGTTGTTCACACGCATGGCCACCTTGCGCATTGGCAGCACCACCTTCGACAACCGACATAGGTCTTTGTGGCCTCCCATGTCGTAGATCCGGTGTGCCCGCGCCTTCAGATGCGCCACCCAGCACGCGATGAAGGCGACCATCACGTATGTGCCTGTCTGGCCGGCCACGATGAAGTTGTCCAGCCGGCTAATCATTGCCGGCAACTCATGCTGTTGGGCTCGATCTTCCAGTTCGGCTCAGTTGACGGCTGATCGGCGAAGCGTTGGAGGCCGACCCAGTCGCGCTTCTCGTCGAGGCTGCGGACGTAGAAGAATGTCTGCTTCCACTTCTTGCAGGAATCTTTGAAGGTTAACCTCGAGAACGAAGACCGTTTCATCGATAAACCACCACCCCACCGCAGGAGTAGGGCGAGCCATCGTTCTTGTGCTTTTGGGCGCGGAAATAAAAGAAGTACATGAAGAAGGAGGAGAAGCGGCGAAAGCCCAGGTACCTGATACGTCTCCAACTTATCTACTTTTCCAAACTCTTTTGCCCTTGTTTTGGACTATAATTTGCATGAGTTGAATGGAACTAACCTGGACTAATGCTGTTTTCAGCAGAATTGCCTTGGTGTTATTTTTGTGCAGAAATCAAAGTTCTCCAAACGTCCTGAAAATTTACGGGGAGCAGTTTTGGAAAATATCAAAAATACCTGCGCCAAGTTCCACCTCAGGGGGTGGGCCAGTGGGCCACAAGCCCCTTCTCCGCCACCACCCCCCTGGTGGCGGTGGGCAGGCTTGTGGGGCCCACAGGCACCTGCTGCCCCCAACTCCAGCTCTATAAGTTGTCTTTCCTCCCAGAAAAAATAAAAAGAGAAGTTTTCGTCGCGTTTGTGATATGGAGGCGCCGCCACAACCTGTTCTTCATCTGGAGGGCAGATCTGGAGTCTGTCTTGGGCTCCGGAGAGGGGAAATCATCGCCATCGTCATCATCAACCTTCTTCCCTCTCCAATTCCATGAAGCTCTTCGTCGTTCGTGAGTAATCTATTCGTAGGCTCGCTGGGCGGTGATTAATAGGATGAGATCTATCATGTAATCGAGTTAGTTTTAATGGGGATTGATCCCTAGTATCCACTATGTTCTGAGATTGATGTTGCTACTACTTTGCCATGCTTAATGCTTGTCACTAGGGCCCGAGTGCCATGATTTCAGATCTGAAATTATTATGTTGTCACCAATATATGTGTGTTTTAGATCCGATCTTGCAAGTTGTAGTTACCTACTATGTGTTATGATCCGGCAACCCCGGAGTGACAATAACCGAAACCACTCCCGGTGATGACCATAGTTTGAGGAGTTCATGTGTTCACCAAGTGCTAATGTGTTGGTCCGGTTCTTTATTAAAAGGAGATCCTTAATATCTTGTAGTTTCCTTTTGGACCCCGCTGCCACAGGAGGGATGGACAATAGATGCCATGCAAGTTCTTTTCCCTAAGCACGTATGACGACACACGGAATGCATGCCTACATCACATTGACGAACGGGAGCTAGACACATATTGTCACGCCCAAGATGCGACCCTATCCACAATTTGGCACGAAGGCCTCGTCAGGGATAGAACCGCATCTCGTCGTGTCGCAAGAATGGATATCGTTACAAGTACATGTACTGAAAAGAAGAGATATATATACAGAGTTGGCTTACACTCGCCACAAGCTACATTAGAATCACATCAGTACATTACATAATCATCAAGAGTAAGAGCAGGGTCCGACTACGGACGATAACAAACGAGAAAAATAAGAACGACATCCATCCTTGCTATCCCAGGCTGCCGGCCTGTAACCCATCCTAGATCGAAGAAGAAGAAGAAGAAGCAACTCCAAATGAACAATCCACGCGTTCGCGTCAAATAACCTTTACCTGTACCTGCAACTGGTGTTGTAGTAATCTGTGAGCCACAGGGGACTCAGCAATCTCATTTCCAAAGGTATCAAGACTAGCAAAGCTTAATGGGTGGGGTAAGGTTAAGTGGTGACGTTGCAGCAGCGGCTAAGCATATATATATGGTGGCTAACTTACGAGTACAAGAAATAAGAGGGGGACGATCTACGCATAACGGACGTGAACTACTGATGATCAAAAGAATGATCCTGAACACATACCTACGTCGGACATAACCCCACCGTGTCCTCGATCGGAGAAGGAACTCACGAAAGAGACAGTCACGGTTACGCACACAGTTGGCATGTTTTAATTAAGTTAAATTCAAGTTATCTAGAACCAGTGTTAAACAAAGTTTCCATGTTGCCACATAATCGCGGGCACGGCTTTCCGAAAGATTTAACCCTGCAGGGGTGCTCCAACTAGTCCATCACAAATTACCACAAACCGCATAGAAATCCTCAATCACGAAGCTCGCGATCTCGTCGGATTCCCTAGTGGAAAACCTCAACTCTGAGATTAACCAAAGCATCACCAGAATCCCGATGCACAAGATAACTCGTCAAAGGTAAAGCTAATCCAGCAAGGCCATCCGACGTGTCGACGATCCCGATAGGAGTCGCGTACCTCGTTCTCAGGACACGGCGGATGAGCTAGACGTCGGGATCGCTAAACCTCCGGGTGACCAGATGGGCCCCGGACATCGCTCAGGTGGGGCCAACACTCATGAGGAGCACTGGCCCGGGGGTTGATTAAATTATCCTCGGGGTCCGGAATGTCCCTATGCAATTTTATTAGGTGTTTAGGCAAATGTAGTACCAAAGTTGGGCCTTGCCAGACCAGCTTTAATCTAAAACGAATTATCAAGGGGGTCCCCATAACAACCCCGATCGTGTTAGGAGCGCTCATTTATGGAACATAACACCGGTAGCCGAATCTAAGGGGGCAAAGGTGGAACAAAACACCAGGCTAGAAAGGCCGAGCCTTCCACCTTTTACCAAGTATATAGGTGCATTAAATTAAATAGCATTTAATATGGTGATATAACAAGGAACCCATGTTAACACATGGAAGCAACTGAACCTGCAACTAGCAACGCGATCAACAGGGTTAAACAAGCAGTAACATAGCCAATCAGTGGTTTGCTAGGTTGAACAAGTTGAAGGTTATCATGGCATTGTTGAGAGGCTGATATTTAACATGTGGTAGGCAACGAGACATAATCGGTAGAAACGGTAAAACTAGCATGGCAATGATAGTAGTGGTATCTGGGGAAATGATCATCTTGCCTGAGATCTCGCTTGGAAGAAGAATGCCTCCGTGAAGCTGACGAACCGATGTGGTCGAACGGGTCCTCACATCCGACACGCTTGCGGAACTCTATCGAGACGGGGAAACCAGGAACAAGCATCAACACACGATATTCACCACACGATGCACAACACATATGATGCATGAGCTACTGAATACATGCAAGTCACGGCATGACAAATCACACAATCAAACACTACACACTAAGTGAAGTTCAATATGCACGAGTTGCATATTGACGAAACTCCACGTTAATTATTTAGTTCACTCCCGGTTATTTACACGGCAATATTAATGTTGTTAAACATGAAAGAGGTGAAGCGGAAATTAAACTACCTATCTAGACATTTTAAATGAGGTCGGAAATGACATATAGCACCTCCGAAACGACCTCACATGTTAATTTACAATTCTGTCCAGATCTGAATTAACACCTTTAATTAGTTGTTAAACAGCAAAGAAAATAGGTTCACGTGATTCTACGCATCAAGGCAAGCAATCTACACATAAAGAACATCTCCAACGGAGCTACGGATCAAAAGATACAAGCACCGCAAGATATGATGGCATGAATGCAAATTGTGTGCAACGGCGGCTACGAGCACTTCAAAACATTCAAACAGAAAGAGAAAATGAAACTACACGAGATTCTAAGCAAGTTTCATGTAGGACACGATCAAAACGGAGCTACGGTTCGAAAACTATGGGCAAAACAAGAAATCACTACAATCTGCCAAAATCAGCCACATAGCATATTCTACGCCTCACAACTTCGTCTACACAACTCCGATAAACTCAAGCAAGGCATGGCACGGAAGAGGGCAAGAAGCACTACTACAAACATCTAACAACAACTAGCATGGCAGCAAGGAGCACTAGGAAAAGACGACACAAAATGGCATCTCACACACTATTTCAGACTTAGTGAAAATAACACCTCATGAAAGTACGGTTTTCAGCCTGAAGCAATATTGACAGCTGCAAAACCTATATCTACAGGACTCCAAACGGCATGAAACTTTACAGCATGCTAGAGAAACACAAGGGGTTCAACTAACTCCATTGGACCAACCTCAAAAGAGCTACAGATCACAAGATGCAAGCAAGACAAGACAGCAACAAAATATAGCAGGTTTCAGACTTAGCAATATTTCAGCTCCCCTAAAACAGCACTATTTCTAGCAACTTGAGAGCAAGCAAACAACACCTAAAAATGCATTTCTATTGCAACCAAAAATACCAGGGGCTAAACAAAACATCCAAAATCAACTCCCTAGTTGACAACTAATTCAAACGAGGCACGGGATAAATTCTACGAATTAAACAAAAGGGCAACATAGCAAAATATCTCGCGAACGAACTCACTCAAAAGCTAAAACTAATTGCACAGAAAAATCCATGGGATTTTTCTACCCCGGAAACATATAAAATATGTGGGGTTTGCAACACAAAATAAAGCCACACAATAATGCGGGAGAATAACCTATATACGGGAAAATAAACTAGAGGCAATTCCCTACATGCAAAAAATACAAATGACCGCTCTTAAATACCTAGAATAAAGGTCCCTAAAACATAGGCATTTTATCTAAGGTATACGGGTAATCCGGGCACGCGCGAAAAATAATACGGGCACTATTCTAAGGGAACAGCACGTTACTCTAGGCAAACAGTGGGTCATACCTCATCAAACATTTATGCAAGTTGCAAAAACGGATACTACGCGAAATTCTACCCCAAAACCATATCTAAAACATCGCGATCCGACTTACGAATAAATAACTACGGGCGTTCTAATATACGTATCTCTGGAATTTAAATAAATCACCAAAAAAATACTAAATCTAAATGGGTCGAAACTGCTAAGCGCAACAGGAAAAAAAACAGGGTGAAGAATAGACCTCACCTCGGGGTGGGCCTCTTGGCCGGATCTGGACGAGAGGAGGCAGCCGGCGTGGTCGGCTCGGGCCGGCTTGGGGGCGATGGGATCTGGGCCTCGGCCTAGAATGCGGAGAAGGGTGCCGGCCTGGTGCGCAGCGGCCAGCTGGGCCTGGCTCGGGCCCAGGCGGGGGAAGGAGGCGACCGCTGGCGCTGGGCCTCGCGCGGGCGATCGCTGCGGCGGGGCGACGGGATCGAGCGCTCCCGCTCGATCTGGCAGCGGCGGCGGTTGCAATCCACGGGAGTTGGTGGCGGTTGACCTGGGGAAGACCGTCGGGTCAGCGAGGTGGAGAACCGAGCGCTGCGGGAGGAAGGCTGCCTCGGGACCCGATCTGGATCCCCAGATCGAGGGGAGGGCGGCGCTGGCGCTCGCTGCAGGCGCGGGGAGGCCTGACCTTGGTCAACGTGGGGAAAGAAAAAAAACGAGCGAGGCTGTCGGCTGATCTGCTCGAGCAGACAAAGGGAAGGGGTTGCGCGCGATTGGGACGGCGGGGAAAACGAGGAAGGGAGACGCGACGATGGGAGGATGGAACAGATTTGATAGGGTTTGCCTGCTTAAATATTTAGGTGGGTTTGGATAGGGTTGATCTGGACCCTCCGATTCGAACGGACGGATGAGAAAAAAAAATAGGTTCGGGAGTGCAATGGACAAAGCGATGACTGTTTGCGGTAAAACGGGGTTGATCCGGACCCAACGGTCACGAGCACCCGGTTTGGGTTCCGGGAGGTTTTCGGACTAGGCTGCGCGTAGGGTCGATGCACTGTGCAGAGGGGCTAGGTGGAGATGAGAGGGAAAACGGGCACCCGACAACATATTTTAAAAACACCGACAACTGTCCGACGGTAGACCGAATACGGTGCCGCTACGGTCGACCGTTCGGGTACCAGACGGTCTCCGATCGCGACGAAATTCGACAGGCGGCCTGGCTAAAACTAATTACGACCGCATGCCAAGTTTCACCCCGATCAGAGAAAGTTTTACGCACACTTTTAAAACAGGGTTTCGACGGTGCCGTGGGCGCGTGCGAGTGCGGTCGGGCTCGGAACGGACAACGACGAGAACCGGCAACTACTAACGAATGCAAGTTTTTAAAATTGGCGGCAACGGAGATGCCGATGCAATGCAGATGATGTGCATGATGCGATGATGATGCGACAAATAAAATAAATCACACGACGAAAACGGAAATAACAGGGGAATCTTCTGGAACATCGGCATCGGGCTGTCACACATATCTCTCCGTGTTGTAGGTGTTGCATGATGAATATCATCCAAACAAATCACCGACCCATTGCCTACGAGTTTGTCCTACTACTTGCTACTTTTGTCACTACTGCTGTTCCTTGACACTGTTATTCTCGTTACACTGCTGCTACCTGTTACACTCTTGGTTCACCTACCGTTGACGGGAATTGACAACTTCCGTCAACGCGGCAATGAAGGCGCCATTGATACAATCGTTAGGAATAGTCTGTCGTCAACAGATCGTTTCTGACATCGTTGTTATCATACTACTTTGTTGTTACTATTGTGCTTGCAGATACTAATGTTTCAGGTGTCGCTGAATCCGACAAATTCAGCTATTAATACTCGAGAGTATTCTCTCACCTCCTTTAGGCGATCTACAAATTTGGGTTGAATACTCTACCCTCGAAAACTGCTGCGAACCCACGCGTTGGTGGGCCATCAACAACATTCTTCCAGTTTCATTGCCGGGGAGTGCTAGCCGCATTCTTCTGGTGCCGTTGCAGGAGAAGGTTCGTTGTCATAAGAATTCGTCTAGCTAACACTAGAGATTGCAGGATCAGCACTTTTCTGGCGCCACTGCCAGGGAAGCACAGCTGGCGTCAGTACCCGTCACACAACGCGGCGAAGCAGGAGATGTACAGAACGAAATTAACCCCCAGATGATGCATCTGGAGGCCGTAGAAAGCCAGGAAGTTGCGGAAGAAGGCGCTCACTGGCAACCCGAAGCCGATGATGAAGTGCGCCCCAAACACCATGCGCTCGCCGTCGCGTGGCTGCGGCGAGGCCTCGCCTTCTGGTACGCGGGCCTCGACCAAGTCCTCCGCAGGAAGCCTCCGCGTCCGGCGGAGGTAATCGATGTGGTCCTGGGTGATGAGCGAGCCCTCCCACGAGCCGGAGGGCAGGTCCGGCATCTCGACGGCACCAGCAACGGGCCTGAGCAGCAGAGGAGGACGAGCGATGCGGGCGCGCGGAGGGAGGTTGGAGACGGGGAAGCGCTTCGGGCGCGAGGAGGAAGGAGGAGAGTTCGAGGGATATCGGGGAGCGGTCGAGGCAATGGCCGCAACTGCCCCCCTCACCCCCTTTTTAAAGACTAAGGGAGACCGGGGCAAGTGGATTGACTGCGCCACGATCTCCTCCACTCCCCCCACAATCTATGTGCAATAAATACGCACACGACCCCAACAGACAAAAACGGCCGCAATAAATCAGCGCGTCGGCCGAGGCACGTCTGGCTTGGCGTGGGAAGCTATCCCGTCGCGCGGGTAGTGGCGGGCCTGCCCCTCATCTCCGGCCGCCACATGGCCCGACTGGCCCGCGCAGCAGCCGAGGCGTCTAGGTCGGCTGCGTCCTGGGCGGCTGCGGCTCCGGCCGGCTACCTCGCGGGCAGGCGTCGCCCGGGCCGAGCGAAGGTCCGAGGACAACTGCGCGGTGCGGCCGGCTACTTGAAAAGTTCTTTCAGGTCAGGGGATGAAACCGCTCGCCCCCCTCACCTGAAACCTCGCGACCCCAACGGTTTCGGGGGCTACTGTCGGGGATACTACCCTGGGGTGTACCAAAGGCAGAGATTATCCTTCTCCAAGACAATTAGGGGGGCCGCCTGCCCCCCATGCCGGCTGGCGATAGCTGGCTCTCCTGCATGGTCTGCTGGTGGTAGCCGGTCCCATCGAGCCATGCGCACGGCCAGCTAGCGGTAGCCGGCCCTTCCCTCCAGCACCTCTCCAACGGTCGGATACGGTACGGACGACCGGCTGGCCGTTTGCCAGACAGACGGACTACCCCGTCCCATCAGGTCGTACAGTGGTACGCAGACAAGACAAAGCAGTGCCCCTGGCATAGGCTAGGGCCATAGCAAGATGATGGCGCCGTCAGCATGCCTACACGGGGCCTAGACGACACCAACGTCGGCTAGACGACCTGGCCCTGTAGCACTCGTTCCTCCCACACACGCATCCTAGCGGCCCGGCGCATAAAACGCTGGTTGCACACGCCGGCGGGCCCCATGACAAGACCCGGCAGCCAGTGGGCCCCCAGGCCGGTCAGAGGCTGACGGTCGGGTCCCACCGGCGATCTTATCTCCAATGCTATATAACTTGGGTTGCACTATAAAGCCTCCCCCAAGCCCCTCGAGAGAGGGGTTGGCTCCCTTCGCATTAGGACACACCTACACCACACCGATACAGCTCCAGAAGCACCATTGTACTGTGATTCCATATAGTCACACTGGCAGGACGTAGGGGTATTACCTCGCCGGAGGGCCCTGAACCTGGATACACCGGCGTCATGTGTCTTACGCCGAAAACTGTTCCCAGACGTCGCCGGCGACCATCGGCCCCAATCCATGAGTTAAGCCACCCTATGGCATCTGTCCTGGAAATACCACGACAATCATCAACGC
Organism: Hordeum vulgare subsp. vulgare; assembly: GCF_904849725.1. Lineage (NCBI taxonomy): Eukaryota > Viridiplantae > Streptophyta > Magnoliopsida > Poales > Poaceae > Hordeum > Hordeum vulgare. Next base: position 561,335,004 of record NC_058524.1, on the reverse strand, counting down.
CGCCTCAATCCTAAAATGAAAGAGGTGGTAAGAACTGAAATACTAAAACTTCTGGAAGCACGTATAATTTACCCTATTGCTGATAGTAGATGCGTAATTCGTGTTCATTGTGTTCCTAAGAAAGGTGGTATAACTGTTGTTCCCAACGATAAAAATGAACTCATTCCACAAAGGATAGTAGTACCTTGTTATAGGATGGTGATTGATTTTAGGAAATTTAGTAAAGCTACTAAGAAAGATCACTACCCTTTACCTTCTACTGATCAAATGTTAGAAAGATTATCTACGCACACATACTTTTGCTTTCTTGATGGTTACTTGATACGTCTCAAACGTATCTATAATTTTTGATGATTTCACGCTGTTATCTTGCCTTCTTTGTATGTTTTATGTACCTTTTTTTATCTTTTTGGGACTAACTTATTAATTCAGTGCCAAGTGCTAGTTCTTGTTTTTTCCGTGTTTTTGACTCTTTTCAGATCTGATTTCGGAACGGAGTCCAAACGGAAGAAAAAACCCGAAATGATTTTTTCCCGAACGGAAGAAGTCCAGGGGGCTTTTGGGCCAAGCCAGGTGGGCTCGAGGCAGCCCACAAGCCCCCACTCCGCCACCGGGGGGGAGGCGGCGGTGGGCAGGCTTGTGGCCTCCCTGGCCGCCCCCTGACCTAGGTCTTTGGCCTATAAATTCCCAAATATTCTGCAAAAAATCAGGAGAGCCTCGAAAATACTTTTCCGCCGCTGCAAGCTTCCGTTTCCGCGAGATCTCATCTGGAGACCCTTCCCGACGCCTTGCCAGAGGGGACTTCGGAGTTGGAGGGCTTCTCCATCATCATCATCGTCCCTCCAATGACTCGTGAGTAGTTCATTTCAGACCTACGGGTCCGTAGTTAGTAGCTAGATGGCTTGTTCTCTCTCTTGGATATTCAATACAAAGTTCTCCATGATCTTCATGGAGATCTATCCGATGTAATCTTCTTTGGCGGTGTGTTTGTCGAGATCCGATGAATTGTGGACTTGTGATCAGACTATCTATGATATATATTTGAGTCTTTGTTGATTTCTTATATGCATGATTTGATATCCTTGTAAGTCTCTCCGAGTCTTGGGTTTTGTTTGGCCAACTATATCTATGATTCTTGCAATGGGAGAAGTGCTTGGTTTTGGGTTCTGCCATGTGGTGACCTTTCCCAGTGACAGTAGGGGCAGCAAGGCACACATCAAGCAGTTTCCATCAAGGGTAAAAAGATGGGGCTTTTATCATTGGTTTGAGATAATCCCTCTACATCATGTCATCTTGCTTAAGGCGTTACTCTGTTCTTATGGACTTAATACACTAGATGCAAGCTCGATAGCGGTCGACGTGTGGTGTAATAGTAGTAGATGCAGAAAGTATCGGTCTACTTGTTTCGGACGTGATGCCTATAGAAATAATCATTGCATAGATATCGTCACGACTCTACACAGTTCTATCAATTGCTCGACAGTAATTTGTTCACCCACCATCTACTTGCTTTCATGAGAGAAGCCACTAGTAAACACTACGGCCCCCGGGTCTATTCACATCCATCGTTTACAACTCCACTTTTACTTTGCTTTGTTACTTTGTTGCTTTCAGTTCTCACTTGGCAAACAATCTATAAGGGATTGACAACCCCTTCATAGCGTTGGGTGCAAGTTTTTGTGTTTGTGCAGGATCTTGAGATACTCCTCCGCCAGATTGATACCTTGGTTCTCAAACTGAGGGAAATACTTACCTCCGCTGTGCTACATCATCCTCTCCGCTTCGAGGGAACACCAACGCAGAAGGATTCCTCGTGTCGTCAACGTGCCATTTCTGGCACCACTGGAAGGTCTTTTGTGCAGTAGCATAACGGACATCAGAAGCATTTCTGGCGCCATTGCCGGGGAGGATAAAACAAGATCTATCCAAGTAGGTCTCACAAACTCTTCTCTTGCATTTACTTTTGTTGTCAGTTGCCTCTCGTTTTCCTCTCCCCCACTCCACGTTTGCCGTTTTCATTTTCCTTTTTCTGTTCACCCTTTTCTCTCGCTTGCTTTTTGTTCTCTTGTGTGCCATGTGCCCTCAATATGCGTGCATCTTTGCTTGCTGAAAATATAGTGATATGGATCCTCATCCACTTGCTAGTCTCTTTAAGAGACCCACTCGTGTGGAACAAATCGCTATTGAGTTGAGGGCAATTGACTATTTCTTTGGAGTTTTGAGTAAGCTGCATGAATCTGAAAATTGTGAGGAAGAAATTCATGAAGTGATTCACGAGGGCCCCTTGGATGAAAAGCATGATTGCAATGATTTCACTATAAATCCTATTAGTGACAATCATGCTAAAAATATGCAAAACCCTCAGCTTGGGGATGCTAGTTTTGCTATGTTCCCTACTTGTCGCAATAATCATGATTGGGGTGATGATCTTTCTTATGATCTTGAAAATTTGTTTAAGCCTCATGATGAATATGATATTTGCAATAAGATTGAAAGTGGGTTTGGAGAAGTCGTGACTTTAGATGATAATCCCACTATTTTTGAAGAGCGTCAACTTTGCATGCATGTGGATCATGAAAAGAATATCTATTACCTCTCGTTATGTGGAGATAATTGCTATGAGAGAGGAAAATATTTTGGTAGAAACTTTCATGTTACCAAATTACCTCTCGTTATGTGGAGATTGCTATTGTCTCTTTCTTCTTCCTTGCATTTGGCAACTATTGGTTCTCTTGACAATCTGTTTTCCTATAAAATGCCTATGCATAGGAAGTATGTTAGACTTAGATGTGATTTTCACATGCTTTAGGATGCTCTCGTTGTGCTTCAATTCTTATCTTTTGTGAGAGCATCATTGAATGCCTAGCTAAGGGCGTTAAACAAAAGCGCTTGTTGGGAGGCAACCCAATGAATCTAACCTTTTTATTTCTGTTTTGTGTTTTCCACACTTTCATAATTCTGTTATGATTGTGTTTTTTGTGTTTCTTTTTGCGTTTGTGCCAAGCAAAACCGTTATGATTAGTCTTGAGGATGATCGTTTGGTCACGCTGCAAAAGACAGAAACTTTGTGCTCACGAAAAGAATTTTCATTGTTTTTCTGTAAGAGATTTTGAGTTGATTATTTTTGCTTCTGATTGCTATGCAAATTCTGCAGACTGTCGTAATTTTGCAGAATTTTAGAAGTACCAGAGGTATACGAAACATACAGATTTCTACAGACTGGTCTGCTGTTAACAGATTCTGTTTTTGTTGTGTTGGTTGCTTATTTCGATGAAACTATGGATAGTATCGGAGGGTATTAGCCATGGAAGAATGAAAGTACAGTAACCCAACATCATCACAAGTAGAATTTAAGTTTGCTACAGTACCTAAGGAAGTGGTGGTTTGCTTTCTTGTACTAATGTTATCACGAGTTTCTGTTTAAGTTTCGTGTTGTGAAGTTTTCAAGTTTTGGGTGAAGTTCTTATGGACAAAAAGATAAAGAGTGGCAAGATCTCAAGCTTGGGGATGCACAAGGCACCCCAATATATTCAAGGATGCCGTAAAAGCTTAAGCTTGGGGATGCCCCGGGAAGGCATCCCCTGTCTCGTCTTCAATCCATCGGTAACGTTACTTGGGGCTATATTTTTATTTCCCACATGTTATGTGTTTTTTATTGGAGCGTCTTGTATCGTATGAGTCTTTTATTTTTTTTGTCACAATCATCCTTGCTGCACACCTAGAGAGAGATACATGCACACACTGTGATTTTGTCGAGCTTCACTTATATCTTTTGGTAGACAATTCAGCTCACATGTGCTTCACTTATATCTTTTGAGCTAGATACTTTTTCTCTATGTGCTTCACTTATATATTTTAGAGCGCAGCAGTGCGTGGCTTGGTAGTTGATCTATGCTTTGAAAGTAGTCTAAAAAGGGGTAGTTATCCAAAGGGATGCGAAAACTTCCACCTTCATGTGCATTCAATAGTAGAGAAGTTTGATTCATCTCAATTAGTTTTGAGTTGTGGTTATGGTAATATTGAAGTCATGCTAGTAAGGTGTTGTGGATCTAGAAATACTTGTGTTGAAGTTAGTGATTCCCGTAGCATGCACGTATGGTGAACCGCTATGTGATGAAGTCTGAGCATGACAAGTATATTGATTGTCATCCTTTGCGTGGCGGTCGGGATCGCGCGATGGTTTATACCTACCAACCCTTCCCCTAGGAGTATGCGTTGAATGCCTTGTTTCGATTACTAATAAAACTTTTGCAACAAGTATATGAGTTCTTCATGACTAATGTTGAGTCCATGGTTTAGATGCACTTTCACCTTCCACCATCACTATCTTCTTAGTGCCGTGCAACTTTCGCCGGTGCACAAAACCCACCATTAGCCTCCCTCAAAACAGCCACCATACCTACCTACTATGGCTTTTTCAAAAGTCATTCCGAGATATATTGCCATGCAACTACCACCATGACATGTGCCACCACGTCAACTTTGCCTTTGCATGATTGTAAGATAGCTAGCATGATGTTTCCATTGATGTCTACGCCATGCTAGATCATTGCCACGGTACACTACCGAAGGCATTCCATATAGAGTCATAATTGCTCTAAGTTTTGAGTTGAAAGTGTGATGATCATCATTATTGGAGCATTGTCCCATGTGAGGAAATAAAAGAGGCCAAAGAAGCCCATAAAAAAGAGGCCAAAGATCCCACCAAAATAAAAAAATGAGAGAAAAAGACAGAAGGGACAATGCTACCACTTTTTCCACACTTGTGCATATTGAGCACCATCATCTTCATGGTTGAGAGTCTCTCGTTTTGTCACCACCATATAGCTAGTGGGAAATTTTCATTATATAACTTGGCTTGCATATTCCAATGATATGCTTCCTCAAAATTTCCTTAGGTCTTCGTGAGCAAGCAAGTTGGATGCACACCCACTAGTTTACTTTAAGAGCTTTCACATACTTGTAGCTCTAGTGCATCATTTGCATGGCAATCCCTACTCATTCACATTGATATCTATTGATGAGCATCTCCACAGCTCATCGATATGCCTAGTTAATGTGACTATCTTCTCCTTTTTGTCTTGATACCTCCACCACATTCCACACCATCTATAGTGCTATAACCATGGCTCACGCTCATGTATTGCGTGAGAGTTGAAAATGTTTGAGAAAGTAAAGGTGTGAAACTGTTACTTGGCCAATACCGGGGTTGTGCATGATTTAAATTCGTTGTGCAATGATGATACAGCATAGCCAGACTATATGCTTTTGTAGGGACAACTTTCTTTTAGCCTTGTTATTTTGAAAGTTCATGATTACTTTGCAAGTTTGCCTGAATTTTTATTGTTTCCATGTCAATAGCAAACTATTGTTCTGAATCTAATGGATCTGAACAATCACGTCACATAAGAGTAATTACAAGGGACACCTATGCTAGGTAGCATGAAAGCATCAAAAATTCATTCTTATCACTTCCCTACTCGAGGACGAGCAGGAGTTAAGCTTGGGGATACTTGATACGTCTCAAACGTATCTATAACTTTTGATGATCTCACGTTGTTATCTTGCCTTCTTTGTATGTTTAATGTACCTTTTATATCTTTTTGGGACTAACTTATTAATTCAGTGCCAAGTGTGAGTTCCTGTTCTTTCCGTGTTTTTGACTCTTTTCAGATCTGATTTTGGAACGGAGTCCAAATGGAAGAAAACCCCGAAATGATTTTTTCCCGAACGGAAGAAGTCCAGGGGGCCTTTGGGCCAAGCCAGGTGGGCTCCAGGGAGCCCACAAGCCCCACTCCGCCACCAGGGGGAGTCGGCGGTGGGCAGGCTTGTGGCCTCCCTGGCCGCCCCTTGACCTAGGTCTTTGGCCTATAAATTCCCAAATATTCCGCAAAAAAACAGGAGAGCCTCAAAAATACTTTTCCGCCGCCGCAAGCTTCCGTTTCCGCGAGATCTCATCTGGAGACCCTTCCCGGCGCCCTGCCGGAGGGGACTTTGGAGTTGGAGGGCTTCTTCATCATCATCATCGTCCCTCCAATGAATCGTGAGTAGTTCACTTCAGACCTACGGGTCCGTAGTTAGTAGCTAGACTGCTTCTTCTCTCTCTTGGATCTTCAATACAAAGTTATCCATGATCTTCATGGAGATCTATCCGATGTAATCTTCTTTGGCAGTGTGTTTGCGAGATCCAATGAATTGTGGACTTGTGATCAGATTATCTATGATATATATTTGAGTCTTTGCTGATTTCTTATATGCATGATTTGATATCCTTGTAAGTCTCTCCAAGTCTTGGGTTTTGTTTGGCCAACTAGATATATGATTCTTGCAATGGGAGAAGTGCTTGGTTTTGGGTTCTGCCATGTGGTGACCTTTCCCAGTGACAGTAGGGGCAGCAAGGCACACATCAAGCAGTTTCCATCAAGGGTAAAAAGATGGGGCTTTTATCATTGGTTTGAGATTATCCCTCTACATCATGTCATCTTGCTTAAGGCGTTACTCTGTTCTTATGGACTTAATACACTAGATGCATGTTGGATAGCGGTCGACGTGTAGAGTAATAGTAGTAGATGCAGAAAGTATCGGTCTACTTGTTTCGGACGTGATGCCTATAGAAATAATCATTGCATAGATATCGTCACGACTCTACACAGTTCTATCAATTGCTCGACAGTAATTTGTTCACCCACCGTCTACTTGCTTTCATGAGAGAAGCTACTAGTAAACACTACGGCCCCGGGGTCTATTCACATCCATCGTTTACAACTCCGCTTTTAGTTTGCTTTGTTACTTTGTTGCTTTCAGTTCTCACTTGCCAAACAATCTATAAGGGATTGACAACCCCTTCATAGCGTTGGGTGCAAGTTTTTTGGTTTGTGCAGAATCTTGAGATACTCCTCCGCCGGATTGATACCTTGGATCTCAAACTGAGGGAAATACTTACCTCCGCTGTGCTACATCATCCTCTCCGCTTCGAGGGAACACCAACGCAGAAGGATTCCTGGTGTCGTCAACGTGCCCATTTCTGGAGCCACTGGAAGGTCTTTTGTGCAGTAGCATAACGGACATCATTACTCTGTATTTTCTCAAATACATGTGTCAAGAGAGGACCAAGATAAAACTACCTTTACATGCCCTTTTGGAACTTATGCTTATACGTGTATGCCTTTTGGTCTATGTAATGCACGTGTTACCTTTTAAATATGTATGACTGCTATATTCTCTGACTTTTGTGAAAAGATCATTGAGGTCTTCATGGATGATTTTTTCGTTTATGGGACTTCCTTTGATGATTGCTTGAACAACCTTGATCGATTTTTGCACAGATGTGAATAAACTAATTTTGTCTTGAATTGGGAGAAGTGCCACTTTATGGTGAATGAAGGTATAGTGCTTGGGCGTAAAATCTTTGAACAAGGTATTGAGGTAGATAAAGCCAAAGTTGATGCAATAGAGAAAATGCCTTGCCCAAAATATATCAAAGGTATAAGAAGTTTCATTGGTCATGTTGGTTTCTATAGGCGCTTCATTAAAGATTTACCAAAGATTTCTAGGCCATTAACTAATCTTATCCAAAAAGATGTTCATTTTATTTTTGATAATGATTATCTAGAAGCCTTTGGAATACTTAAGGATGCCTTAATTTTTGCACCTATTGTTCGACCACCTGATTGGAACCTACCCTTTGAAATTATTAGTGATGCTAGTGATTACGTTGTTGGTGTTGTTCTAGAGCAAATAGTAGACAAGAAATTGAATGTTGTTCATTATGCTAGTAAGACCCTAGACACCGCTCAAATGAATTATGTGCGACAGCCCGATGCCGATGTTCCAGAAGATTCCCCTTCTATTCCATTTTCGTCCTGTGTTTGTTTTTATTTGTCACATCATCATCGCATCATGCGCATCATCAGCATTGCATCGGCACCCCGTTGCCGCCAGTTTTCAAAAGTTGCATCCGTTGTTAGTTGCCGGTTCTCGTCGTTGTCCGTTCTGAGCCCGACCGCACACGCACGCGCCCGCGGCATCGTCAAAACCCTGTTTTAAAAGTGTGTTGGAACTTTCTCTGATCGAGGTGAAACTTGGCATGGGGTCGTGATTAGTTATAGCTAGGCCGCCTGTCGAGTTTCGTCGCAATCGGAGTCCGTCTGGTACCCGAACGGTCAACCGTAGCGACACCGTATTTGGTATATCGTCGGACGTCTGTCGGTGTTTTTAAATACGTTGCCAGGTCGCCCGTTTTCCCTCTCATCTGCGCCTAGCCCCTCTGCACAGTGCGTCGACCCTGCTCGCAACCTAGTCCGGGAACTTCCCCCGGACCAGAACTCGGCGGTCGTGACCGTTGGATCCGGATCAACCCCGTTTTACCGCAAACCGTCTTCAGTTTGTCCATTGATCATCCTAACATTTTTTTCTGACCGTCCGATTAAAATCGGAGGGTCGAGATGAACCTAAGGCTAGCCTACTAGCTATATATTTGGACTATAGTCTAAATCAATCCAAAACCTAATTTCTAGGGATCCTCCCCCTGTCCCAACCGCCGCCACCCCCCCTTGACCCATCTCCTTCCTCGGGATCTCTCCTGATCCATCCACCTAGCCCCACCTTGTTTTCCCCATCCGACCAATCCGCAACCGCAGCCACCCGGTTCCCTCGTGCCCAAGCTTGCGCAGCCGAAGTCCCTAGTCTCCCCTGCACCCTGACGCATCTATCTGAGTCCATGCGCGTAGGAGGTCGAGCCACCGGAGCTCTGCAACAGCTTCCGTCGAATCCGTTCGAGCCCCTCGTCAGATCATGCACCACTCGGAGAGGAGCTCCCAGTCCTCCACCACGACGTGCTTCCTTGAGACCCTTCCAAGGTCGTCGTACCCTGCACCCCTCCCCTCTGCTCTCCATCCCTTCTCTTTTTCCTGCGTCTCTGCCTCTCTTTCTCTCTCTCTCTCATGCCCTGCTCTCTCTCCCTCCCGTGTCAGGTTCAACCATGGCTCTCCTCCACCGAAGCTCGTCGCGTTCGTCCTCGTCTTTCACGTCAAGATGCAACGCTGCTGCATGGAATTGTCGCCGGCAAGCTGCCTCCGGCCGGACTTGCACGACCCCGCCTCTTCCTCGAGCTTGGCCGTGCAAGCACCCATGGAGGAGGCGCCCCTGTGTATCCTCTCTCTCGTAGGAGCTTCCGAGCCATGGATGCATGGTTGCCGTAGATGAGAAGCGCGTCAGGTCCGGCCTCTTGCCGCCGGCCACCGGATCTGCAGACTGCCTCGCGGGCGCCAAGGACGGCTCCCATGCAGGACCTCGCCCCCCGGTTCCATCCATCCCGTCGGTGCCCCGCTGGAGCCATACGGCTTCCCGCTGAAGCGAGCAGCTGCAGCCCCGCCTTGGCAACCACAGGCTGTGTCTTTGTTCTTCAGTTTCGTCAGGTTGCGCAGGTATATTTCATAGACAGTAGAACCCATGTCTTGTCACAATTCTCTCGTAGTACGACTGGTCAACGCCTTGGTGAGAAACTAGGAGATCAAGGGTTCGAATCCCCGTTGTTGCATTATTTTTTTAGGCTTTCTTTTCCTTCTCTCGCGATTTAGCTTCTGTATTTGCCTTAGTTAATTCGAGCCCTGTTTGTTCACACTCCAGTCCATAGCCCAGCTGGTTAGCACTCTGGATTCAGTCCAACAGGTATTGGGTTCGATACCTAATGCCCCAATATTTTTTCTTTTGCTAACCTTCTTCACCCACGCACACAGCCACTCGGGTCCAAACCTCCTGGCCCACTGCATTCGGCCCATGCATTGTTTTTCCGTCTTGCGATTTAGCTAATTACCAAGGATTTTGAGAAAAATCTACATATTTTCAAATGCCCATAGTTTCTAATCCGTGCTTCGGATTGCGTTGAGTTATATATGTAACTTGTCTAGAATTTTACGTAGAGTAATATTTTCCAACTCCCATGCATAATTAGAATTGTTTAGTGTCCTGTTTGTATTGGTTTGTGTGTCGACGTGTTGAAACGGTTTAGCCCGTAGTTTTTAAACCGTAGCTCCGTTGGAGATGTGCCATATATGTAAATGGGCTAGAACGACGTGTAGAATCACATGCTCCACTTTGTTTTGATGTTTAACAAACTTAAAATGTGATTAAGACAAATCTGGACAGAATTAGAATTTAACGCGTGGGGTCATCTCGGAGATGCTATAAGTTGTTTCCGGCCTCATTTAAAATGCCTAGATAGGTAGTTGAGCTTGTGCTTCACCCCATGCCATGTTAACAACATTTAATATTGTCGTGTTCCTAAATGGGAGTGAACTAAACAATTAAACGTGTAGTTTCGTCAATATGCAACTCGTTGCATATTGAACTTCACTTAATGTGTAGTGTTTGATTGTGTGAATTGTCATGCCGTGACTTGCATGTTTCAGCTGCTCATGCATCATATGTGTTGTGCATCGTGTGGTGTATATCGTGTGTTAATTTGTGTTCCCGGTTTGCTTCGTCTCGATAGAGTTCCGCAGCGTGCCGGATTGTGAGGACCCGTTCGACTACGTCGGATTGTCTGCTTCACGGAGTCATTCTTCTTCCAAGTGGGATCTCAGGCAAGATGACCATTTCCCCAGATACCATTACTATCATTACCATGCTAGTTTATCGCTTCTATCGTTTATGTCTTGTTGCCTACCACCTGTTAAATATCAGCCTCTCAACAATGCCATGATTACCTTCAACATGTTCGACCTAGCAAACCACTGATTGGCTATGTTACTGCTTGCTTAACCCTGTTGATAGCTTTGCTAGTTGCAGGTGCAGTTGCTTCCATTTGAAAACATGGATTCCTTGTTATATCACCTTATTAATGTTATTTAATTTAATGCACCTATATGAAGGTTCGGCCTTTCTAGCCTGGTGTTTTGTTCCACCTTTGCCCCCTTAGTTTTCGGCTACCGGTGTTATGTTCCATAATTGAGCGCTCCTAACACGATTGGGGTTGTTATGGGGACCCCCTTGATAATTCATTTTAGATTAAAGCTGGTCTGGCAAGGCCCAACTTTGGTACTACATTTGCCTAATAACATAATAATAATGCATAGGGACCCGCCGGCACCCGAGGAAAATTTAATCAACCCCCGGGCCAGTGCTCCTCATGAGTGTTGGTCCAAACTGGCAGACTACGGAGTCACCGCGGGGCAACCCGAGGTTTGGTACTCCTAGTGTAACCCATCCGTCATGTCCTGAGAACGAGATATCGACACGTCGGGCGGCCTTGCTGGATTAGTTTTACCTTTGACGAAATATCTTGTGCATCGGGATTCCGGTGATGCTTTGGGTAATCTTAGAGTTGAGGTTTTCCACTAGGGAATCCGACGAGGTCGTGAGCTTCGTGATTGAGGATTTCTATGCGGCTTGTGGTAATTTGTGATGGACTAGTTGGAGCACCCCTGCAGGGTTAAATCTTTTCGGAAAGCCGTGCCCGCGGTTATGTGGCAACGTGGAAGCTTTGTTTAACACTGGTTCTAGATAACTTGATGTTAACTAAATTAAAACTTTCCAACTGTGTGCATAACCGTGATCGTCTCTTTCGTGAGTTCCTTCTCCGATCGAGGACACGGTGGGGTTATGTCTGACGTAGGTAGGTGTTCAGGATCATTCTTTTGATCATGAGTAGTTCACGTCCGTTATGCGTAGACCTTCCCCCTCTTATTTCTGGTACTCATAAGTTAGCAACCAAATATACGCTTAGCCGTTGCTGCAACCTCACCACTTAACCATGCCTCACCCATTAAGTTTTGCTAGTCTTGATATGGAAATGAGATTGCTGAGTCCCCTGTGGCTCACAGATTACTACAACACCAGTTGCAGGTAGAGGTAAAGGTTACTTGACGCGAGCGGGATGATTGTTCATTTGGAGTTGCTTCTTCTTCTTCTTCTTCATCGATCTAGGATGGGTTCCAGGCCGGCAGCCTGGGATAGCAAGGATGGACATTGTTATTCTTTTCTCGTTTGTTTTCGTCCGTAGTCGGACCCTGCTCTTTCTCTTGATGATTATGTAATGTACTGCTGTGACTCTCATGTAGCTTGTGGCGAGTGTAAGCCAATTCTATTTGTATATCTCTTCTTTTCAGTACATGTACTTGTAGCGATATCCATTCTTGCGACACGACGAGATGTGCTTCTATCCCTGACGATGCCCTCGTGCCAAATTGAGGATAGGGTCGCATCTTGGGCGTGACAAGTTGGTATCAGAGCAGTACCAACCTAGGAGCCCCCTTGATTGATCGAACTTGGCCGAGTCGAGTCTAGTGAAAAACTGCTTTCAGTCTAGTTATATATCGGAGAGTAGGATTCTTTTTTCTCCTCTTCTATGCTCTGGTGAGGAATCTTGACGTAATAATTTAATTCTACTCCTCTTCTCACTCAAAAAAAATTAGGATCACGCGGATATTTTTGGAATCTATATGATGCCGATGTGACGGAGTTCTGTCTTGGTGCCTCCTATCTGCTTTGAGTTTCACGGGAGTTGAGCTCCAAGGGATTCTTGAGCACATCGTTATCATTCAGATTTCTTAGTATCTCAGAACGAAGGATGTTCGTAATTGCTTCAATACTAGTAGTGGCGAGATAACCCCGATGTCCCCAGTACTGGTGCAGATTGTTCTGGAGTACTGCCATACTTTGTATCGTTGTGATCTCGAGGGTATGTTGTAGATGAAGGTCCGAGATTCTGGTTGTGTGTTGACGGATGTGATACAGGTGACGGGTTAGTATAGGAGTTGTGTGATATTACTCCTTGTATCCGTCTACCAGATTGCATGACCAGATATTTCGGGAATTCTTAGGTGGGAATTCAAGTAGTTGCTTATAGGAAAATCTTCCAACAAATGTATGATGTTAGGTTGGGGTTCGACATCTAGTGGATTCCTGTCCATGAAAATATCGGACGAAATCTTTCTCATGAGTTTGTTCTGGCTAATTGTAAGTCGCATCCTTTGTTGTGTTGAATATGGTAATTCGAGTTGCTTCGATGTCAAGTGGTGATTTCAGATCTTTCCTAAGAGGTGTTCTCATATTTTTATGTGAGAATGCAAATTCTTTTGTTCGTTCAATTGTCATATCAATTTTTGTCAACCGGAGTCATCTTATCAAATCCATTCAACCGGTGTGTTTCTCTCCAAGTGGATTCAATCCTCTCCAATTTTGCAAGATCAATCTCTCTTGTCTTCCGGTGTTTGTCTCATCTGTTCCAAGTTGTCTTTGTTTTTTTCCCACCCTCCCGCCCTTTTTCTCAGTGAGTCAATTTTCATCCAAGAGTTTTCTTTTCATTGTGCTTCCGCTGTGTGTTCTTTTCTCTCTTACCCGGTGAATTTAATTCAGCTATCCGTGTTCATTATATCCTATTCTTCCTTGTAATTCTTTCTCATGTTGGAGATTCTTATCAGCCTATGTTGTTATCTTTTCTCTCTATTCTATCCGGAGCGTTGAAGATATCTCTGAGTTTCTTGTTTTCAGATCTTTCGTTATTTCGAGGTTCTCAACCTCATCGAGTTCTCTTCATACCGATGCAATATCTCTCTTCTAAGAAATCCTTTCAATGGTGGTTTCTTTGAGTGGGCCCATAACCCACAGGTTTTTCCCAGGATCTTTCCTGGCTCTTTTAATCTTTTCCCGGAGATAATTAATTCTTCTCAGCTATGATGTAAGTATGAATTTCATCATTCATATCCCTTCTTCAAGATCTATTCGAATTAGTTCTCATATTTGGCTCAACCTTGCATTCTCCATTATTCCGGAGTGTCTCAGTTATTCTTGGTGTTGTTCTCGTCATCATTCTCAGCTTGCAATTCGAAGGAGTGTTTCTCTCAAATCTTGATTCATTCGCTTGGAGATTCATCACTTTAGCTTTGTGTTATCATCTTCAATTGTTTTCAATCATGAGTAATCCCTTTCGTGCTATCCGGTGCTTCTCTGAGTTGTTTTTATTTCTCGTCCTCTGAAGGCCATCATTTTAGAAGAATCTTCGTTCTCATCTTTCAGCTTTCATCCTCAATTCTTCTCAATTGTTGTCTCTTCGTTCGTCTCTCGTTTACCCGTTGCTTTGTTCAAGTTTTCTTTCAGGTGGATCATGATCTCTTCATTCTCATGTATCTCCATTAATTCTTGGTATCCCCATTCAATTGTGAATTCTTACCGGTGCTTCCTTAATTTTACTTCAAGTGGTGTTTATCTCTCTATCTCTTCAAGATCATTTCAAGAAGAATAAGTGGTATGCTAAATCCGTTGTTTGTCATCGATTAAACTTGATGAAGGATAAGCATAACATAATTCTTATTCTTGTTCTTCCTTCTTCCAAGAGATTTGAATTCTTCTTCCGGAGTGGCTCATGATATCAATTCTTTTCTCGTGTGCTTATCTTTCTTTTCATGAGTTCCAAGTTCTTTTAACTATCTCTTTGTGAAGCTTCATCTAAATCTTGGTAAGGTCATAATCTTATTATTTCTACCTTCATGTCTTTGCATCATTCATTTGTATACGGTGGTCCTTCATGGTGGTTCTTCAAGGATGTCATTCATTCTCATGTGTTCTTCAAGATTATTGTTGGAATACCTCAAGTATTCTTTCTCTTCCATTTTCAGTGCATTTGTTCTTCCGTTATCCTTTGAGGTGGTATTATAACATTCTTATTAGTGTAGGAGCCTCGAAGAGTTTTCTTTCAAGAATGAGATAATTAAACCCACCAATTCTATGGTCATGAGATATTTCAACCCATGATTTCTTCGTTGAGCTATCTTGGTTTGGATTTCACCTAAAGCTTTTCCTATGGATTGTTGCTATCATGGTGTTTATCATTTATCCAAGTTCTCAATGTATCCTCTTGGTGTAAGAAATTGTTCATATCTTGTTTCTCCCAATCAACCCTTGTTTCTGTTAGTGGCTGGTTGTCACTTCATTAGTTTGAAAGGTTTCCATAAGCCCACTACTATCTTGTTCTTTTCGTTGTTGTTTTTCCAACAACTCCGTCCAATTCTTCTTGCAAGGATGCTTGCCAAGTTCATTGGAGTTAGTAGTTGTCATTCTCTCTTCATTCTCTTCTTCCGTATGAGCTAGTTCCTATTCTATTGTTCCGGAGGCATTGTGTTGTTGCTCTTTTGGGTCAATCTTGTTGGTCTATCAAGATCTTGGTGTTCCCTTGTTCTATTTACTTCTTTGTTGTGAATATTGTCTATTTCTTCCACCTTTTCGAATTTTTCGTCCCATTTTCCTACCGAAGTGCTGCCGAAATTTTCCGTGAATTCTTGCTTCTTTCTCATATCATTCCTCATCGCTTTGCAACCTTCAAGGATCATTGGTTTCACTCGTTTGTCAAAGAAGCGACTAAGTTTTCTACCTCTTGTTCCTTCTCATCCTCTCCCCCTTTCATTCTTGGATCTCGGGGCGAGATCCTCTTGTAGTGTAGGAGAGTTGTGACAGCCCGATGCCGATGTTCTAGAAGATTCCCCTTCTACTCCGTTTTCGTCCTGTGTTTGTTTTTATTTGTCACATCATCATCGCATCATGCGCATCATCAGCATTGCATCGGCACCCCGTTGCCGCCAGTTTTCAAAAGTTGCATCCGTTGTTAGTTACCGGTTCTCGTCGTTGTCCGTTTTGAGCCCGGCCGCACACGCACGCGCCCGCGGCATCGACAAAACCCTGTTTTAAAAGTGTGTTGAAACTTTCTATGATCGAGGTGAAACTTGGCATGCGGTCGTGATTAGTTATAGCTAGGCCGCCTGTCTAGTTTCGTCGCAATCGGAGTTCGTATGGTACCCGAACGGTCGACCGTACCGGCACCGTATTCGGTATATCGTCGGACGTCTGTCGGTGTTTTTAAATACGTTGTCGGGTCGCCCGTTTTCCCTCTCATCTGCGCCTAGCCCCTCTACACAGTGCGTCGACCCTGCTCGCAACCTAGTCCGGGAACTTCCCCCGGACCCGAACTCGGCGGTCGTGACCGTTGGATCCGGATCAACCCCGTTTTACCGCAAACCGTCTTCGGTTTGTCCATTGATCATCCTAACCTTTTTTTCTGACCGTCCGATTAAAATCAGAGGGACGAGATGAACCTAAGGCTAGCCTACTAGCTATATATTTGGATTGTAGTCTAAATCAATCCAAAACCTAATTTCTAGGGATCCTCCCCCTGTCCCAACCGCCGCCGCCACACCCCCTTGACCCATCTCCTTCCTCGGGATCTCTCCTGATCCATCCACCTAGCCCCACCTTGTTTTCCCCATACGACCAATCCGCAACTGTAGCCACCCGGTTCCCTCGTGCCCAAGCTTGCACAGCCGAAGTCCCTAGTCTCCCCTGCACCCTGACGCATCTGTCTGAGTCCACGTGTGTAGGAGGTCGAGCCACCGGAGCTCTGCAACAGCTTCCGTCGAATCCGTTCGAGCCCCTCGTCAGATCATGCACCACTCGGAGAGGAGCTCCCAGTCCTCCACCACGACGTGCTTCCTCGAGACCCTTCCAAGGTCGTCGTACCCTGCACCCCTCCCCTCTGCTCTCCAGCCCTTCTCTTTTTCCTGCATCTCTGCCTCTCCTTCTCTCTCTCTCTCTCATGCCCTTCTCTCTCTCCCTCCCGTGTCAGGTTTAGCCATGGCTCTCCTCCGCCGAAGCTCGTCGCGTTCGTCCTCGTCTTTCACGTCAAGACGCAACGCTGCTGCACGGAATTATCGCCGGCAAGCCGCCTCCGGCCGGACTTGCAGGACCCCGCCTCTTCCTCGAGCTTGGCCATGCAAGCACCCATGGAGGAAGCGCCCCTGTGTCTCCTCTCTCTCGTAGGAGCTTCCGAGCCATGGATGCATGGTCGCCGTAGATGAGAAGCGCGACAGGTCCGGCCTCTTGCCGCCGGCCACCGGATCTGCAGGCTGCCTCGCGGGCGCCAAGGACGGCTCCCATGCAGGACCTCGCCCCCCGGTTCCATCCATCCCGTCGGCGCCCCGCTGGAGCCATACGGCTTCCCGCTGACGCGAGGAGTTGCAGCCCCGCCTTGGCAACCGCAGGTTGTGTCTTTGTTCTTCAGTTTTGTCAGGTTGCGCAGGTATATTTCATAGACAGTAGAACCCATGTCTTGTCACAATTCTCTCGTAGTGCGACTAGTCAACGCCTTGGTGAGAAACTAGGAGATCAAGGGTTCGAATCCCCGTTGTTGCATTATATTTTTAGGCTTTCTTTTGCTTCTCTCACAATTTAGCTTCTGTCTTTGCCTTAGTTATATCGAGCCCTGTTTGTTCACACTCCAGTCGATAGCCCAGTTGGTTATCACTCTGGATTCAATCCAATAGGTACTGGGTTCGATACATAGAGCCCCAGTATTTTTTTATTTTGCTAACCTTCTTCATCCACGCACACGGCCACTCGGGTCCACACCTCCTGGGCCACTGCATTCGGCCCATGCATTGTTTTTCCGTCTTGCGATTTAGCTAATTACCAGGGATTTTCAGAAAAATCTACATATTTTCAAATGCCCGTAGTTTCTAATCCGTGCTTCGGATTGCGTTGAGTTATATATGTAACTTGGCTAGAATTTTACGTAGAGTAATATTTTCCAACTCCCATGCATAATTAGAATTGTTTAGTGTGCTATTTGTATTGGTTTGCGTGTCGACGTGTTGAAACGGTTTAGCCCGTAGTTTTAAAACTGTAGCTCCGTTCGATATGTGCCATATATGTAAATGGGCTAGAACGACGTGTAGAATCACGTGCTCCACTTTGTTTTGATGTTTAACAAACTTAAAATGTGATTAGGAGAAATCTGGACAGAATTAGAATTTAACGCGTGGGGTCATCTCGGAGATGCTATAAGTTGTTTCCGGCCTCATTTAAAATGCCTAGATAGGTAGTTGAGCTTGTGCTTCACCCCATGCCATGTTAACAACATTTAATATTGTCGTGTTCCTAAATGGGAGTGAACTAAACAATTAAACGTGGAGTTTCGTCAATATGCAACTCGTTGCATATTGAACTTCACTTAATGTGTAGTGTTTGATTGTGTGAATTGTCATGTCGTGACTTGCATGTTTCATCTGCTCATGCATCATATGTGTTGTGCATCATGTGGTGTATATCGTGTGTTGATTTGTGTTCCCGGTTTGCTTCGTCTCGATAGAGTTCGGCAGCGTGCCGGATTGTGAGGATCCGTTCGACTACGTCGGATCGTCTGCTTCATGGAGTCATTCTTCTTCCAAGCGGGATCTCGGGCAAGATGACCATTTCCCCAGATACCATTACCATCATTGCCATGCTAGTTTATCGCTTCTATCATTTATGTCTCATTGCCTACCACCTGTTAAATATCAGCCTCTCAACAATGCCATGATTACCTTCAACCTGTTCGACCTAGCAAACCACTGATTGGCTATGTTACTACTTGCTTAACCCTGTTGATAGCGTTGCTAGTTGCAGGTGCAGTTGCTTCCATGTGAAAACATGGGTTCCTTGTTATATCACCTTATTAATGCTATTTAATTTAATGCACCTATATACTTGGTAAAAGGTGGAAGGTTCGGCCTTTCTAGCCTGGTGTTTTGTTCCACCTTTGCCCCCTTAGTTTTCGGCTACCCGTGTTATGTTCCATAATTGAGCGCTCCTAACACAATCGGGGTTGTTATGGGGACCCCCTTGATAATTCATTTTAGATTAAAGCTGGTCTGGCAAGGCCCAACTTTGGTACTACATTTGCCTAATAACATAATAATAATGCATAGGGACCCGCCGGCACCCGAGGAAAATTTAATCAACCCCCGGGCCAGTGCTCCTCATGAGTGTTGGTCCAAACTGGCACACTACGGGTCCACGCGGGGCAACCCGAGGTTTGGTACTCCTAGTGTGACCCATTCGTCGTGTCCTGAGAACAAGATATGCGGATGCTATCGGGTTCGTCGACACGTTGGGCGGCCTTGCTGGATTAGTTTTACCTTTGATGAAATAACTTGTGCATCGGGATTCCGCTGATGCTTTGGGTAACCTCAGAGTTGAGGTTTTCCACTAGCGAATCCGACGAGGTCGCGAGCTTCGTGATTGAGGATTTCTATGCGGCTTGTGGTAATTTGTGATGGACTAGTTGGAGCACCCATGCACGGTTAAATCTTTTCAGAAAGCCGTGCCCGTGGTTATATGGCAACGTGGAAGCGTTGTTTAACACTGGTTCTAGATAACTTGAAGTTAACTTAATTAAAACTTGCCAACTGTGTGCGTAACCGTGACCGTCTCTTTCGTGAGTTCCTTCTCCGATTGAGGACACGATGGGGTTATGTCTGACGTAGGTAGGTGTTCAGGATCATTCTTTTGATCATGAGTAGTTCACGTCCGTTATGCGTAGATCTTCGCCCTCTTATTTATGGTACTCATAAGTTAGCCACCAAATATATGCTTAGCCGCTGCTGCAACCTCACCACTTAACCATGCCTCACCCATTAAGCTTTGCTAGTCTTGATACCTTTGGAAATGAGATTGTTGAGTCCCCTGTGGCTCACAGATTACTACAACACCAGTTGCAGGTACAGGTAAAGGTTACTTGACGCGAGCGCGTTGATTGTTCATTTGGATTTGCTTCTTCTTCTTCTTCATCGATCTAAGATGGGTTCCAGGCCGGTAGCCTGGGATAGCAAGGATGGACGTCGTTATTCTTTTCTCGTTTGTTTTCGTTCGTAGTCGGACCCTGCTCTTCCTCTTGATGATTATGTAATGTACTGATGTGACTCTGATGTAGCTTGTGGCGAGTGTAAGCCAATTCTATTTATATATCTCTTATTTTCAGTACATGTACTTGTAACGATATCCATTCTTGCGACATGACGAGATGCCCTTCTATCCCTGACGACGCCCTCGTGCCAAATTGAGGATAGGGTCGCATCTTGGGCGTGACATTATGCTACTACTGAAAAGGAATTTTTAGCAATTGTGTTTGCATGTGATAATTTTAGACCTTACATTGTTGATTCTAATGTAACTATTCACACCAATCATGCTGCTATTAAGTACCTTATGGAAAAGAAGGATGCTACACCTAGACTCATTAGATGGGTGTTACTACTCCAACAATTTGATTTGCATATCATTGATAGAAAGGGAGCTCATAACCATGTAGCAGATAACTTGTCTAGCATGGAAAATGTTCTTGATGACCCACTATCGATTGATGATAATTTCCCTCATGAGCAACTTTCCATCATAAACACTTCACGTAGTACTCCTTGGTATGCAGATTATCCTAATTATATTGTTGCTAAATATATTCCGCCTAGTTTCACCTATCAACAAAAGAAAAAATATTCTATGATTTATGGCATTACTTTTGGAATGACCCACATCTCTATAAAGTAGTATGTGGTGTTATTAGATACTGTATACCTGAGCATGAAGAGGAACAAATCCTAAGGAAATGGCATTCTGAAGCTTATGGGGGACATCACGCTCGTGACACAACAACACACGAGGTATTACAATCCGGTTTTTATTGGCCTACTGTTTTTAAAGATGATCGTAAGTTGCTCCTTTCTTGTGATGAATGCCAAAGAATTGGTAATATAAGTAAACGTCAGGAAATGCCCATGAATTATTCACTAGCTATTTAACCATTTGATGTATGGGTTTTGACTTTATGGCACTTTTTCCTTCTTCGAATGGATATACTCATATTCTAGTTTATGTTGATTATGTTACTAAATGGTAGAAGCTATCCCGACTAGAAGTGTTGATCATAAGAATTCTATTAAAATACATAAATACATTATCTTTCCTAGGTTTGGTGTCCCTGGATACTTAATAACTGATGGTGGTGTTGGGAAACGTTGCATGGGAAACAAAAAATTTCCTACGCACACGAAGACCTATCATGGTGATGTCCATCTACGAGAGGAGATTAGATCTACGTACCCTTGTAGATCGCTCAGCAGGAAGCGTTAAGAAACATGGTTGATGTAGTGGTACAGCTTCGTGATTCAAATCACCGTCGTCCCATGGTCCGTCCCACGAACGGTTCCGATCTAGCGCCGAACGGACGGCACCTCTGCATTCAGCACACGTACAGCTCGATGATGATCTCGACCTTCTTGATCCAGCAAGCAAGGCGGAGAAGTAGATGAGTTCTCCGGCAGCGTGACGGCACTCCGGTGGTGGTGATGATTTACAACTGCAGGGCTCCGCCCGAGCTCCGCAGAAATCCGATCTAGAGGTAAAACTATGTGGAATAGGCTAGAGTTGCACGTGGCAAAGTTGTGTCTCAAAAATCCCTAAACCACCAATATATATAGGAGGAGGGGAGGGGCTAGCCTTGGGGCACAAGGGCCCCAAGGGTGCGCCGGCCGCAAGGGTGTAGGAGGACTCCTCCTCCAATTCGGTTTGGGAAAGAGGAGTCCTCCTCCTCCTTCCCACCTCCCTCTTTCCTTTTTTTTCTTTTCCTTTGGTATTTTTACATGTGGCGCCATAGCCCTCTTGGGCTAGCTCCACCAGCCCACAAATGACTTGGTGCGCTACCCTAGGGCATTGGGCTCACTCCCGGGTGGGTGGGCCCCTCCCGGTAAACACCCGGAACCCATTCGTCACTCCCGGTACACTCCCGGTAATGCCCGAAACTTTCCGGTGACTAAATGAAACCATCCTATATATCAATCTTCATTTCCGGACCATTCCATAAACCCTCGTGACGTCCGTGATCTCATCCGGGACTCCGAACAACATTCGGTAACCACACATATAACTCAACTATACTAAAACAGACTCTATGGGTTCGAGAACTATGTAGACATGACCCAAGACACTCCTCGGTCAATATCCAATAGCGGGACCTGGATGCCCATATTGGATCCTACATATTCTCCGAAGATCTTATCGGTTGAACCTTAGTGCCAAGGATTCATATAATCCCGTATGTCATTCCCTTTGTCCTTCGGTATGTTACTTGCCCGAGATTTGATCGTCGGTATCCGCGTACCTATTTCAATCTCGTTACCGGCAAGTCTCTTTACTCGTTATGTAATACAAGATCCCATGACTTACACTTAGTCACATTGGTTGCAAGGCTTTGTGTGTGATGTTGTATTACCGAGTGGGCCCCGAGATACCTCTTCGTCACACGGAGTGACAAATCCCAGTCTTGATCCATACTAACTCAACAGGCACCTTCGGAGATACCTGTAGAGCACCTTTACAGTTACCCAGTTACGTTGCGATGTTTGATACACACAAGGTATTCCTCCGGTGACAGTGATTTATATGATCTCATGATCATAGGAATAAATACTTGACACGCAGAAAATAATAGAAACAAAATGATACGATCAATATGCTATGTTCATAGTTTGGGTCTAGTCCATCACAATATTCTCCTAATGATGTGATCCAGTTATCAAGTGACAACACTTGCATATAGTCAGAAAACCTTGACTATCATTGATCAACTGGCTAGCCAACTAGAGGCTTGCTAGGGACATTGTTTTGTCTATGTATCCACACATGTATCTATGTTTTCATTCAATACAATTATAGCATGGATAATAAACGATTATCTTGTAACAGGAAATATAATAATAACTATTTTATCATTGCCTCCAGGGCATATTTCCAACAGTCTCCCACTTGCACTAGAGTCAATAATCTAGTCCTCACATCGCCATGCGATTTACACTGTAATAAATCTAACACCCATACAGTTCTGGTGTTGATCATGTTTTTCTCGTGGAAGAGGTTTAGTCAGCGGGTCTGCTACATTCAGATCCGTATGCACTTTGCAAATATTCACGTCCTCTCCTTCGATGTAGTAGCGGATGAGGTTGAAGTGTCGTTTGATATGTCTGGTCTTCTTGTGAAACCTTGGTTCCTTTGCTAAGGCAATAGCACCAGTGTTGTCATAGAACAGAGTTATTGGGTTTAGTGCGCTCGGCACAACTCCAAGATCCGTCATGAACTGCTTCATCCAGACACCCTCCTTAGCTACTTCCGAGGCAGCCATGTACTCCGCTTCACATGTAGAATCTGCTACGACGCTTTGCTTGGAACTGTACCAGCTTACCGCACCCCCATTAAGAATAAATATGTATCCGGTTTGAGACTTAGAGTCATCTGGATCGGCATCAAAGCTTGCATCGACGTAACCCTTTACGACGAGCTCTTCATCACCTACATAAACAAGATACATTTCCTTAGTCCTTTTCATGTACTTCAGAATATTCTTGACCGCCGTCCGGTGATCCACTCCTGGATTACTTTGAAACCTGCCTGCCATACTTATGGCCAAGCTGACGTCTGGTCTAGTGCACAACATTGCATACATGATAGAACCTATGGTTGAAGCATAGGGGACGGAACTCATTTGTTCTCTATCTTCCGCAGTTGCCGGGCACTGAGTCTTACTCAATTTTATACCTTGTAACACTAGCAAGAACCCTTTCTTGGACTGTTCCATTTTGAACTTCTTCAAAACTTTATGAAGGTATGTGCTTTGTGAAAGTCCTATCACACGTCTTGATCTATCCCTATAGATCTTAATGCCTAGAATGTAAGCAGCTTCTCCTAGGTCCTTCATAGAGAAAACTTTATTCAAGTAATCCTTTACGCTCTCCAAAAACTCCACGTTGTTTCCAATCAACAATATGGCATCCACATATAATATTAGAAATGCCACAGATCTCCTACTCACTTTCTTGTAAATACAAGATTCTCCAACCACTTGTATAAACCCAAATGCTTTGATCACCTCATCAAAGCGCTTATTCCAACTCCGAGATGCTTGCACCAGTCCATAAATGGATCGCTGGAGCTTGCATACTTTGTTAGCATTCTTTGGATCGACAAAACCTTCGGGTTGCATCATATACAACTCTTCCTTAAGAAAACCATGAAGGAACGCAGTTTTGACATCCATCTACCAGATTTCATAATCGAAAAATGCAGCTATTGATAACATGATTCGGACGGACTTAAGCATCGCTACCGATGAGAATATCTCATCATAGTCAACTCCTTCAACTTGTGAAAAACCCTTTGCCACAAGTCGAGCTTTATAAACGGTCACATTACCATCTGCGTCTGTCTTCTTCTTAAAGATCCATTTGTTCTGAATAGCCTTGCGGCCTTCAGGTAATACTTCCAATGTCCATACTTTGTTTTCATACATAGATCCTATCTCGGACTTCATGGCCTCCAGCCATTTGTTGGAATCTGGGCCCATCATCGCTTCTTCATAACTCGCAGGTTCATTGTTGTCTAACAACATGATTGATAAGACAGGATTACCGTGCCACTCAGGAGTAGTACGTGATCTTGTCGACCTGCGAGGTCCGATAGGAACTTGATCTGAAGTTTCATCATCATCATCATCATTAATTTCCTCCTCATCCGGGGTTGCTTCGACAGGGGTTTCCCCTTGCCCTACGCTACCATCTAGAGGGACTAGAGGTTTGACAACCTCATCAAGTTTTATCTTCCTCGCACTCAATTCTTTCGAGAGAAACTCCTTCTCAAGAAAAGCTTTGTTCTTAGCAACAAACACTTTGCCCTCAGATTTGAGATAGAAGGTGTACCCAACTGTCTCTTTTGGGTAACCTATGAAGACGCACCTTTCCGCTTTGGTTCCAGCTTTTCAGGCTGAAGCTTTTTGACATAAGCATCACATCCCCAAACTTTAAGAAACGACAATTTCGGTCTTTTGCCATACCACGGTTCGTATGGTCTCGTATCAACGGATTTTGATGGTGCCCTATTTAAAGTGAATGCAGTTGTCTCTAATGCATAACCCTAAAACGAGAACGGCAAATCGGTAAGAGACATCATAGATCGCACCATTTCTAACAAAGTACGATTACGACATTCAGACAAACCATTACGCTTTGGTGTTCCAGGTGGTGTCAACTATGAAACAATTCCACATTGTCTTAAGTGAGCACCAAACTCAGATATTTACCCCCACGGTCAGACCGTAGGAACTTGATCTTCTTCTTACGATGATTTTCAACTTCACTCTGAAATTGCTTGAACTTCTCAAACGTTTCAGACTTGGGCTTCATCAAGTAGATATATCCATACCTACACAAATCGTCGGTGAAGGTGAGAAAATAACGATATCTGCCGCGTGCCTCCACACTCATCGGACCGCACACATCGGTATGTATGATATCCAACAAGTCACTTGCACGCTCCATTGTTCCGGAGAACGGAGTCTTAGTCATCTTGCCCATGAGGCATGGTTTGCACGTGTCAAGTGATTCAAAATCAAGTGACTCCAAAAGCCCATCGGAATGGAGTTTCTTCATGCGCTTTACACCAATATGACCTAAGCGGCAATGCCATAAAAACACGGCGCTATCATTGTTAACTCTACATATTTTGGTCTCAATGTTATGTATATGTGTATCATCACTATCAAGATTCAATATGAACAATCCTCTCACATTGGGTGCATGACCATAAAAGATATTACTCATAAAAATAGAAGAACCATTATTCTCTCACTTAAACGAGTAACCGCCTCGCAATAAACAAGATCCATATATAATGTTCATGCTTAACGCGGGCACTAAATAAAAATTATTTAAGTTCATAACTAATCCTGATGGTAACTAAAGTGAAACTGTGCCGACGGCGATTGCATCAACCTTGGAACCATTTCCCACACGCATCGTCACTTCATCTTTTGCCAGCCTTCGTTTATTCCGAGTTCCTGCTTCGAGTTGCAAATATGAGCAATAGAACCGGTATCGAATACCCAGGCACTACTACGAGAGTTGGTTAAGTACATGATGTTTGTTGTGTATCCCTTGCAATGGCGCCAGAAATAGTTGTGTCGACGGCACCAGGAATCCTTCAGCTACGGCTACGCCTTAAGAGACTTCCTAGGCAAGTATGCAAAGGATTTCCCCTGTGGACTTGGAGCCTTGCGTTGGTGTTCCCTCAAAGTGGAAAGGGTGATGTAGCACAGCGACGGTAAGTGTTTCCCTCAGTTTGAGAACCAAGGTATCAATCCGGCGGAAGAGTATCTCAAGATCCTACACAAACACAAAAGCTTGCACCCAACGCTATGAAGGGGTTGTCAATCCCTTATAGATTGTTTACCAAGTGAGAACTGAAAGCAACAAAGTAACAAAGCAAAGTAAAAGCGGAGATGTAAACGATGGATGTGAATAGACCCGGGGGCCGTAGTGTTTACTAGTGGCTTCTCTCATGAAAGCAAGTAGACGGTGGGTGAACAAATTACTGTCGAGCAATTGATAGAACTGTGCAGAGTCGTGACGATATCTATGCAATGATTATTTCTATAGGCATCACGTTCGAAACAAGTAGACTGATACTTTCTGCATCTACTACTATTACTCCACACGTCGACCGCTATCCAGCATGCAACTAGTGTATTAAGTCCATAAGAACAGAGTAACGCCTTAAGCAAGATGACATGATGTAGAGGGATAATCTCAAACCAATGATAAAAACCCCATCTTTTTACCCTTGATGGCAACTGCTTGATGTGTGCCTTGCTGCCCCTACTGTCACTGGGAAAGGTCACCACATGGCAGAACCCAAAACCAAGCACTTCTCCCATTGCAAGAATCATAGATCTAGGTATCCAAACAAAACCCAAGACTCGGAGAGACTTACAAGGATATCAAATCATGCATATAAGAAATCAGCAAAGACTCAAATATATATCATAGATAATCTGATCAGAAGTCCACAATTCATCGGATCTCGACAAACACATCGCCAAAGAAGATTACATGGGATAGATCTCCATGAAGATCATGGAGAACTTTGTATTGAAGATCCAAGAGAGAGAAGAAGCCATCTAGCTACTAACTACAGACCCGTAGGTCTGAAGTAAACTACTAACGAGTCATTGGAGGGGCGATGATGATGATGAAGAAGCCCTCCACCTCCAAAGTCCCCTCCGGCAGGGTGCCGGGAAGGGTCTCCAGATGAGATCTCGTGGAAACGGAAGCTTGCGGCGGCGGAAAAGTATTTTCGAGGCTCCCCTGATTTTTTGCGAAATATTTGGGAATTTAGAGGCCAAAGACCTAGGTCAGGGGGCAGCCAGGGAGGCCACAAGCCTGCCCACCGCCGCCTCCCCCGTGGTGGCGGAGTAGGGGCTTGTGGGCTCCCTGGAGCCCACCTAGCTTGGCCCAAAAGCCCACTGGACTTCTTCCGTTCGGGAAAAATCATTTCGGGGTTTTTCTTCCGTTTGGACTCCCTTCCAAAATCAGATCTGAAAAGAGTCAAAAACACGGAAAAAACTGGAACTCGCACTTGGCACTGAATTAATAAGTTAGTCCCAAAAAGATATAAAAAGGTACATAAAACATACAAAGAAGGCAAGATAACAGCGTGAAACCATCAAAAATTATAGATACGTTTGAGACGTATCAGTACACATCAATAACATGTATATCGAATATACTTGATTTTTCCTTGGCCGCCTTCTTATCAGCCAAATACTTGGGGCAGTTGCGCTTCCAGTGACCCAGTCCCTTGCAATAATAACACTCTGTTTCAGGCTTAGGCCCAGCCTTGGGTTTCTTCGTCGGATTGGCAACAGGCTTGCCGCTCTTCTTGGAGTTACCCTTCTTGCCTTTGCCGTTTCTCTTGAAAATAGTGGTCTTATTGACCATCAACACTTGATGCTCTTTCCGGAGTTCTGACTTTACGACTTTCAGCATCGCGAATAACTCGTCGGGTGACTTGTTCATCCCTTGCATGTTATAGTTCAACACAAATCTCTTATAGCTAGCTGGCAGTGATTGAAGAATTATGTCAGTGATAGCTTCTTGCGGGAGTTCAATACCCAGCTCAGCTAGACGGTTTGAGTACCGAGACATTTTGAGCACATGTTCACTGACAGACGAATCCTCCATCTTGCAAGCATAGAATTTATCGGAGGTCTCATACCTCTCGATCCGGACGTTCTTCTGAAAGATAAACTTCAACTCCTGGAACATCTCAAATGCTCCATGACGCTCAAAGCGACATTGAAGTCCCAGCTCTAAGCCATACAAGACTGCACATTGAACTACTGAGTAGTCCTCCTTACGTGTTAACCAGGCGTTCTTAACATCTTGGTCAGCCGAAGCGGTTGGTTCATCTCCTAGCGCAGCATTAAGGACATAATCCTTCTTCCCAGCTTGCAGGACCAACTTAAGATTACGAGCCCAATCTACAAAGTTGCTTCCATCATCTTTCAATTTAGCTTTCTCTAGGAACGTATTAAAATTCAGGGTGACTGTCGCGTGAGCCATTCATCTAAAACACAAATTTTACAAAGTGGACTTACACTATGTTTAAGATAATTAGAGTTTAACTAATCAAATTACTGATAAACTCCCACTCAAAAAGTACATCTCTATAGTCATTTGAGTGGTACATGATCCAAATTCACTAACTCAAGTCCGATCATCACGTGAGTTGAGAATAGTTTCAGTGGTAAGCATATCTATGCTAATCATATCAACTATACGATTCATGCTCGACCTTTCGGTCTCATGTGTTCCGAGGCCATGTCTGCACATGCTAGGCTCGTCAAGTTTAACCCGAGTGTTCCACGTGTGCAACTGTTTTGCACCCGTTGTATGTGAATGTTGAGTCTATCACACCCGATCATCACATGGTGTCTCGAAATGGTGAACTGTCGCAACGGTGCACAGTCGGGGAGAACACAATTTCATCTTGAAATTTTAGTGAGAGATCACCTTATGATGCTACTGTCGCTCTAACCAACATAAGGTGCATAAAAGGATTAACATCACATGCAATTCATAAGTGACATGATATGGCCATCATCTTGTGCTTCTTGATCTCCATCACCAAAGCACCGGCATGACCTTCTTGTCACCGGCGCCACATCATTATCTCCATCATCATGATCTCCATCAACGTGTCGCCATCGAGGTTGTCGTGCTATCTATGCTATTACTACTAAAGCTACGACCTAGCAATATAGTAAACGCATCTACAAACAGAAACGTTAGTTTAAAGACAACCCTATGGCTCTTGTCGGTTGTCGTAGCATCGACGTGAAAGTCAATATTAACTATTACAACATGATCATCTCATACATCCAATATATCACATCAGGTCATTGGCCATATCATATCACAAGCATACCGTGCAAAAACAAGTTAGACGTCCTCTAATTTGTTGTTGCATCTTTTACGTGGCTGCTATGGGTATCTAGTATGATCGCATCTTACTTACGCAAAAACCACAACAGAGATGTGCAGCTTGCTATTTAACCTCTCTGAGGACCACCTCGGTCAAAACCAATTCAAACTAAAGTC
Organism: Hordeum vulgare subsp. vulgare; assembly: GCF_904849725.1. NCBI lineage: Eukaryota > Viridiplantae > Streptophyta > Magnoliopsida > Poales > Poaceae > Hordeum > Hordeum vulgare. Next base: position 561,305,722 of record NC_058524.1, on the reverse strand, counting down.
GAAGAAACACGCACCCGCCAGTCATCTTTATGCAACGAGGTTGCATTTCAGTCGATGAAACCAGTCTCTCGTAAGCGTACGAGTTATGTCGGTTTGGGCCACTTCAATCCAACAATACCGCAAAATTGAGAAAAGACTAAGGAGAGCAGCAAATCGAACATCACCGTCCACAAAACCTTTTGTGTTCTACTCGAGATAACATCTACGCATGAACCTAGCTCTGATACCACTGTTGGGGAACGTTGCATGGGAAATAAAAAAATTCCTACGCACACGAAGACCTATCATGGTGATGTCCATCTACCAGAGGAGATTAGATCTACGTACCCTTGTAGTTCACTCAGCGGGAAGCGATAAGAAACGTGGTTGATGTAGTGGTACAGCTTTGTGATTCAAATCACCGTCTTCCCACGATCCGTCCCACGAACGGTTCCGATCTAGCGCCGAAAAGACGGCACCTCCGCGTCCAGCACACGTACAGCTCGATGACGATCTCGGCCTTCTTGATCCAGCAAGCAAGACGGAGAAGTAGCTGAGTTCTCCAGCAGCAACGGCGCTCCAGTGGTGGTGATGATCTACTCCTGCAGGGCTCCGCCCGAGCTCAGCAGAAATCCGATCTAGAGGTAAAACTATGTGGAATAGGCTAGAGTTGCACGTGGCAAAGTTCTGTCTCAAAAAGCCCTAAATCACCAATATATATAGGAGGAGGGGAGGGGCTAGCCTTGGAGCACAAGGGCCCCAAGGGTGCGCCGGCCGCAAGGGTGGAGGAGGACTCCTCCTCCAATTCGGTTTGGGAAGGAGGAGTCATCCTCTTCCTTCCCACCTCCCTCTTTCCTTTTTTCTTCTTCTTTTCCTTTGGTATTTTTACATGTGGCGCCATAGCCCTCTTGAGTTGACTCCACCAGCCCACTAAGGACTTGGTGTGCCACCCTAGGGCCTTGGGCTCACTCCCGGGTGGGTGGGCCCCTCCCGGTAAACACCCGGAACCCATTTGTCACTCCCGGTGCAGTGTCGGTAATGCCCGAAACTTTCCGGTGACCAAATGAAACCATCCTATATATCAATCTTCGTTTCCGGACCATTCCAAAAACCCTCGTGATGTTCACGATCTCATCCGGGACTCCGAACAACATTCGGTAACCACACATATAACTCAACTATACTAAAACATCATCGAACCTTAAGTGTGCAGACCCTGCGGGTTCGAGAACTATGTAGACATGACCCGGGACACTCCTCGGTCAATATCCAATAGCAGGACCTGGATGCCCATATTGGATCCTACTTATTCTCCGAAGATCTTATCGGTTGAACCTCAGTGCGAAGGATTCATATAATCCCGTATGTCATTCCCTTTATCCTTCGGTATGTTACTTGCCCGAGATTCGACCGTTTGTATCCGCATACCTATTTCAATCTCGTTACCGACAAGTCTCTTTACTCGTTCCGTAATTCAAGATCCCGTGACTTACACGTAGTCACATTGCTTGCAACGCTTTGTGTGTGATGTTGTATTACCGAGTGGGCCCCGAGATACCTCTCCGTCACACGGAGTGACAAATCTCAGTCTTGATCCATACTAACTCAACGGGCACCTTCGGAGATACCTGTAGAGCACCTTTATAGTTACCTAGTTATGTTGCGACGTTTGATACACACAAGGTATTCCTTCGGTGCGAGTGAGTTATATGATCTCATGGTCATACGTATAAATACTTGACACGCAGAAAACAATAGCAAGAAAATGACACGATCAATATGCTACGTTCATAGTTTGGGTCTAGTCCATCACATGATTCTCCTAATGATGTGATCCAGTTATCAAGTGACAACACTTGCATATAGTCAGAAAACCTTGACTGTCATTGATCAACTGGCTAGCCAACTAGAGGCTTGCTAGGTACATTGTTTTGTCTATGTATCCACACATGTATCTATGTTTTCAGTCAATACAATTATAGCATGGATAAACGATTATCTTGTAACAGGAAATATAATAATAACTATTTTATCATTGCCTCTAGGGCATATTTCCAAAAGGTGGTTCACATTTTATCCATCGTGCTATCCGTAAACTCCTAGCTAAATATGATGTTAACCACAGAATTGCATCACCTTATAATCCTGAGTCTAGTGGACAAGTTGAACTGAGGAATCATGAAATAAAATTAATCTTGCAAAAGACTATCAATAGGTCCAGAAAGAATTGGTCTAAGAAACTTGATGATGCTTCGTGGGCTTATAGGACTACTTATAAGAATCCCATGGTGATATCCCCATGTAAAATGGTCTATGAAAAAGCTTGTCATTTACCTTTGGAGCTAGAACATAAAGCCTATTGGGAAATTAAAGAACTTAATTATGATTTCAAACTTGCTGGTGAAAAAAAGGTTGTTTGATATTAGCTCATTAGATAAATGAAGAATGCAAGCTTATGAAAATGATAAGTTATTTAAAGAGAAAGTTAAAAGATGGCATGACAAGAGAATTCAAAAATGAGAATTTAATGTAGGAGACCTGGTGCTTTTGTAGAATTCTCGTTTCAGATTTTTGCAGGTAGACTTCTTTCCAAATGGGAAGGACCCTATGTTGTCAAGGAGGTTTATCGCTCCGGTGCCATAAAAATGAATAACTTCGAAGGTAAAAACCCAAGAGTGGTGAATGGACAAAGAATCAAACATTATATTTCAGGTGCACCCATTAATGGGGAGACTAATATTATCCAAGTCATAACACGGAGGAGAACATAAAGGAAGTCTCCTCGAGCACTCTAGAAACCTGAAAAAGGGGTAGGTACGTGATACTGTAAGTAAACCGACTCCAAAAATTCCAAAAAAATAATTTTTGTAAGTTTTCTATTTTATAAAAAATACAAAAATAAAAAGGAGTCTAGGGGACCCACGAGGGAGGCACAACCCAACAGCCCCCCCCCCTCCCCGCTCCCTGATGGCTTGTGGGGCCCTCGTGTGCCTCCGAGGCTCCGACTTCTTTCCGAGCACGTATTCTAGTCCAGCAAATCAGTATATATACTCCCAGTTCTTTTGACTTTCGCATCGCGACATTTTCCTTTGTTCTTGTTTCGGTCTGTTTTTCTAACAGATGTAGATCGCCATGACTTCACCAAGCCCTTCCAGGGACAAGTTCTTCGAGAAGGTCATCAATCCCTACCTGTCGGAGGTGATGAGGTACCCTAAGCCATTGAGATGCATGAGAGGGTGCTTCGAATCCGGGATGTTCAAGGTCCCAAGGAGGAGGGAAGCGAGAGGGCCAGGCTTACCGCGGTGGAACAGGATATCTTCAAGTGCCAAAGCATTAATGAACGTGGCTTGAGTGCTAACCACTCCATGATCACGAACTTCATCCGGGAGAACAAGCCCGACACCTAAAAAGTGAGGGAGGTTCTTTTTAAACTTCAACAGCGGGTCAATCACCTCCAAGATCAAGTCTATGAACTCCAAAGCCAAAAGTGTGAGTATGAATCTAGGTGTCACAAGATGAGCTTTGCTGTCAGTTTGAAGCCTCTCGAGACAACATTCTCTTACTAGGGAGTACTCCTTTCAAAGATCACTCCCACCTCTCGAGGTTGCGACAAGTGGTGCACTCCATCGTGTCACTTGTCGCAACATGAGAGTTTTCCATTTTTTCGTAGATTCGTATTTTCAAAATGTTTTATCTCCTAAACCGTGTGTCCAAATCTCCAAACGTTTCCACCATTGGATTTCTCGCGTCAAGATCTTCAAAACTAGATCTCATGTTAATAGGTTTTGATGAACTTTTTTTTCGTGAAAAAATCGAACCAAAAAATCGTGCCTCTCGCGATAGGAAAAAAACAGAAAACGTGTTTTTTTCGTGTTTTTTCCTTTCCGAGAGGCACGGCCGTGCCTCTCATGAAGGCAAACCGTGTCTCTCGTAGAAAAGACAAGTTATTTTTTCCTTTTCAAGAGGCACGGGACGTGCCTCTCACGAAGGCAAAACAGTGCCTCTCATGAAAACAAAATCGTGCATCTTGCAAAAAATCGCGTTATTTTTCCCTTTTCGAGAGGCACGGGTGTGCCTCTCACGAAGGTAAAATCATGCCTCTCGCGGAAGCAAAACCGTGTCTCCCGTAAAAAAAATAGAAAATGCGTTTTTTTCGTTTCCAAGAGGCACGGTCGTGCCTCTCGTGAAGGCAAAATTGTGCCTCTCGTGAAAAAACGCAGAAAACGCATATTTTTGCGCAAAAAATAATTTAAATTTTTTTCATCAAAAAGGTGAAGAAGACCGATGAAAAACCGAAAAAAACAAAAAAAAATCAAAAATAACAATCTAAAAACCAAAAACGCGTGCGAAAAAAACGAAATCCGAAGAAAGCGTTCAGAACACGACACGTGACAACGGTTGAGAACGCATCAAATGCCAACGCGTGAGAGTACTTGCTGCGAGGCTTTCGAAGAAGCGCTCGCTAACTAGTGGCTCCCATTCACGGAGCAACACTCTCCGGGCGATAAAATGATCAAACGTGTAGCCGCTCGAGTTATGAGCTCCCACTATGTGCATTTTCCGCTGGCCTATGGGCGGCTCGGTGCCCCTTTTTCATCTGTTTTATTTTTAATTATTTTGATTTTTGTCTTTTACTTCAAGGGATGTTTAGGGATCTCAAATTTGATATTTTTTATGATTGCAAAATTAGTTCGTGAGTTCGAAAAATGTTCCGAATTTCAGAAATGTTAACGATTTGGAAAGAATATTCAGGATTTCACAAATTGTTCGTGAGTATAAAAAATGCTTTTCATTCAATAATACACGAATAGAACAAAAATGTTCACGAATAAGAAAAATTCTCAGAAAATAAAACATGTCACCATCATAAAAATTGCGCAGAACTTCAGTTCACAATTAATAAAAATGTTTGGCGAATAAAAAAAATTGCCCACTAATTCAAAAAAGTTCATGAATAAAAAAATGTTTGAGAATTAATAAAAATATTTGAGTAAATATAGACCGACACATGCATGCATTCCCCCCCCCCCCCCCCCCCGCTTCCCATCAAAATGGTATGCATTTTATTTCATTCTTTTATTTTGAATGACTGTTATCTTTTAAACAAAATGTCCATTTTCCAAAAAAAAATTACATTTAAAATCTGGTAAAAACGCCTTTAGAACAAGATCAATCCTGGATATATTTTAACCACATTTTATTTTATATAATTTAATTATTTGCGAAATAACTTTCATAAAACATAAAATTGTTTAGCTATATCGTAAAAATAAGTTTGACACAATAGTTTCAAGTAAATTACTTCACTAGTAGAAAACTATTTTTATGCCTTTTTAAACATTAGTTTCAATTTTTTTAAACACATATTTCCTTATTTATAAAAACGAATTCACTAATTTCAGTCATTAAAAAACATATTTCACTCATTTCTAATCATTGGTTTCCCTTATTTTGAACACACAATTCACTCATTTTCAAAACAATTTTAATAATTTCATAAACTAATTTTACTCATGATAACTAATATCACTCATTTAAAACAATGGTTCACTTACTTTAAAACACATATTTCAAGCAATTTTTAAAACAATTCCACCCATTTCAAAACTCATGTTTTGCATGTTTTGAAAAGAGATTTCAGTAATTTTGAAAACCCGATTTCCACTCATTTTGAATTAAAAAGACATATTTCAATTCTCTGAAATAATTAAAATATATGAAATGATTGAAATTAGATTTTTTAAGTATGTGAAATCTATGCTACGAGTTATGTTTTGGAAATGTGTGAAACACATTATTCTTAAATCTAGCTGACAAATGAACTGAAATATGTATCATATATTTGGAAAATACAACTTTCATATACTTGAAATAACCAAATTCACTCATTGAAACAATCAATTTCATATTTTTTGAAATAACGTGTTCCATATTTTTTTATAACATGTTTCATATATATTTAGAGACTGGAATAAGCAACTTGAACGAAGCAATATATGTTCCGTAAATGAAACATACTTGTTTAATATATTTGAAAATAATCTATTTCGCACAATGAAACAGAAAAATCACATATTTCAAATAATATGCATCACATATTGGCACATACTGGAATAAGCAACTTGACAAACACACTGATTGTGTGAAATAAGTGGATTGGAACGTTGAAATATAAATGTGTTTTAAATTTATCCAATATTGCTCTTGTTCAAAATGTCTTAGCATCAGGAGTTTAAATGCATTTAAAGTTGCAAAAATGAAATTATAGTTTAGAAGGTATGGCCGATTGAAATTTCCAAATGAAAGATAAAATACAGAGATTTGTCGAGATGGAAAGGAGAAAGTATGGTTTTTTTTAGGTAGACTATCTAGTGATGACTACAAGCACTGGAGCAAATCGAAGGCGTACCATCGCCATCACCCCTCCTTCACCGAAACAGGGCAAACTTGTCGTAGTAGACAGTGGAATTATTATTAAGATTTATTTAGAGTTCCGTTCATGTACATTTTCACACAGTAAACACTTGGTCTACGAATGAAATAGTAAAGCACATTTCGCTTGACAGTTATTGATGGTGGCAGAAGTAGGCGACACAAAACCATCAGGACCTTAAACTGAAGCCGCAAAAGCACAGAAACGCTACGATGATAGCTCGACACTATTGTTTAGGGTTCCCCACCTTCACCAGATCGGACTGTTGCAGTTCAGAACGAAGAGGACACTAATCATTTAATAACCATAACATGCACTGCCATTGCTCTACCAAATCCGTTGTCCTCTAGCTTAGCTACTCAAAGCTACTGTAGCGTACATCTTGACTAAAGCCTTTGTCTAGCATCCGATGTTCACACCCCAACGTTCCTCAGTTGGTTGTTGGATACGGCCCCCTCGGCTACGTTTTATAATACAAGACACAGTCTCCTCACCTGTATAAATTTACAACATGTGTACTGAGAACAGAGAATCACCTCTTGTTTAATTGACAGTGAAATAAGTGTGGCAACGCCAGGCAGTGCAAACATTTTCCTTGTTCTTCAGGTAGAGAAAGGAGTACAGAGACTCTGAAACGACAGGTTTGGAAACAAGCCTGAAAGTTGTTTCACCGAAGTTCAGATCGATTCACTGTCCAACATGCATGCCCCTCAGAGGATTATCAAGAACTCAACATGGTATCGCTGGCCCCATACGTGTGTGATGTGTCGCCCTCTTGCTGGAACAGAAGTCTCCGGCACGTAAAGCACCAGTAGTAATGTAAAGCAGCGGGCAGCTAACCCGGCCGGATAAGGAGCAGAGCTTCTGGATGCACACATGCTAATACCATCGATCCACCACGGCATCATTGCTTGGCCTTTTTGCCAAGCCTAACGCACAGGACCAGGCGCACTTAATCGGCACCACAACGTGCTCCGAGGTCAAGGCACCTAACACACTGATGGCATCGTAAAGCTACATTTGCGCTGCCGCCTGCCGGTTTAGGCACGGCCCGTGGCTGTGATCAAGGTCAGAGGGCTGAGCCGGACAAAAGCAGAGACAAGACAGAGGCCTCTGACCGCTTGAAGAAACCAGCCGCTGCTCATTTTTCAAAGACTGCGTGCGTGTTCCCTGTTCTTTGTTGCTGCTGTTGTCCTCGTCAAACCGCCGCGCCCGCCCTGTTGAAAATAAACAGCGAGAACAACCCACAGTGCGTGCAAGCATGATGAAACGATGAAGCTCCAGCCTTGGAATCCACCAGATCGGCGGTACGCAGAGACTGTAGCCGCACTGCAGCCGAGACCAAACCGGTTTCAGACCCGTAGACGGTCCCCCGTTCTTGCGTGGACGCGCAGCAGACGGACGGCAGGACTGAGCCATCATCCAGATACACACACACATACATACTGTATACTGTACTGCAAAACAGAAGAAGAAGTTGCCAAACACTTTGCTTGCGTTACGGGGGATGGACCGTATGGCTTAATAATCTACTAGCCGAACGCTCAGCGTGCGTGGACGGCGAGGAGCCAACAGAAATCTGGTGGCGGAGATCGATCCGGATCCGGATCCGATCGATCGTCGTGGAAGCCGCCGAGCTGTTTCCACCACCTAGCTGATAACCGCGTAGGGTTAAACGGTTCTTATCTGATTGATACCGCTGATGATCGTCGGTTGTACCGGCGTTTTCCCGGGCCGATGGAGTATATTGGCATCTAATCATCACGTTTTATGCAGGTAACTTGACTCGCAACAATAATTAATCCAAGAAGAAGAAGAGGAAAAGGGACCGATGACTGATTAACTTTAGGTTGGTGCTCTGTCGTGGCCACTGCGTAGACAGTCTTTTCCCGTGTGGAGAACAGAGGGACAACCACTGCTGGGTTCCTCGTGGTGGCTTGCCTTGGCTTCTAGTTTAAGACCTTTTTCCCCTACCTCCGGACTCCGGTGTGTGCATGCGTGGGTGCGTGCGTGACCTAGCTAGCACAAGGCCGGTGCGTCCTTTAAGTTATTTATTTTATTTTGAGGGGGCCCTTTTAGTTTTAGAAGGTGTTTATTCTTCTCTTTTTTCTTCAGATAAAACCATGGGGCTAAAGGACTTGGATATATCACAGCAGTACTGCATATGATTAAGCTACTCTAATCGCATTTTAGTTTTAGAAAGGTGTTTATTCTTCTTCTTTTTTCTTCAGATAAAACTATGGGGCTAAAGGACTTGGATATATCACAGCAGTACTGCATATGATTAAGCTACTCTAATCTAACATTGCAAACAATTAAGCTACTCTAACGACATGATGCTAGCGAGTAGTAGTACGTACCATTTATATGACTATAGGTGCTTCGAGCTAAGGTCCAAGCCTCCTCAACTGCTCCGAAAACTAAGCCCAAGCCTCCTCAGCTGCTCCGAAAACTATAGCCAAGACCCAATCAAGCTTGTCTGAAATATAAAGCAGACGCTCCTAATTAAGCTTGTCTGAAGTATATAAAGCTGAAGTACCTTAAGATGCTCATGAATACAAAGCCGAGGCCTCTGAAATTTGTCCGATTTTTTTTTCTTCAGAGGCAGAAACTGGTCCGAAATGAAAGCATTTTGTCTGAAATGTTGCAAGTGCCTTCAGATAACCTCGGGTGTGGAGAGCGACAGTGTTTCTGTTCTGTAGTACAGTACCGCTCTAGGCCACAAGCTACTCCAACGACCGCTCGCGTACAAGTCCTCCTCAACTATCGTACACCCCCTACTCAACTGGTCCAAAAGTATGAACAAAGTTGAAGCCTCCGAAACTGGTCAGAATTTAAAGCATAATATGTTGTTGACAATGGGTGGGGCATGGCATGCATGATGAATCCAGTTTGGGACCAGAAAAGCATCACACTCAAACTCAATTGTTCACATGCCCTGTCTCTGAAGGTGTAGTAGCAAAGAGATCGATCACTCAGTCCCCATGTGGGCAAATAATTACATTTTTCTCTGCATGTGTGTGCTGGCTGCTGGGACAATCAATCGAATTTACAGAGTGTAAATTAACCTTTGGGCTATGCTTGACACGAACTTGTTCGTCTCCTCCTTTACCAATAAAAAAGAAAAGAAAAGAAATGAATCTTTGCCACCACCACAACAACAACAACAAATCAGAAGAGGGAAGTGAACCAAACATGGGAGAGAAGAAGAGGGCCTAATCTATCATGGAGAAACCGAACTTGCAGGGTGATGCAAGCAGAGCTCACTGTCAGTGCGAGGATGAGGAGGGCAGTAGGCTGCGCGCGTGCTCGAGCGTGCGCGTCAGCTTGGCGAGGTCGAGCCGGACGCTCTGCTTGTCGAGGTAGACGGTCTTAATGGCGTTCCATCCCTTCTTGTGCACGTCGTAGGGGTGCTGCAGGTAGAAATGGTCCTTGGGGTAGAGGTTCTTGAGCGAGCTCTCCTCCAGCGACACGTTGTATTCCATGTAGGTCACGTCGAAGTCCTTGGCCGGGTCCTTGAAGGTCACCCGGGACAGCCACTCCAGCCCTCCGAACGGCACCACCTGCAGCAGCACGGCCCGGCTCGGGAGGAACACCATGTTGGTCAGCCCGGCGCCGTGCACCCCCATCATCACGTCCGCCGAGTTCACCAGCCGCGCGAAGTTTGGCATGTCCGTGTGGTTGTCCGGCTCCGCGATGCGCACGTCGAACTGCGCCAGCGCGGCGGCGTGCGCCATGGCGCGCTCGTTGAGGAACCGGCGGGACGACTTGCGGGAGATGATGAGGAGCCGCGGCTTGCCGAGGCTGGCCGACCCGTCGTGGGATGCCACCACGCGGTCGAGCCGGAAGGCGCGGCGGAGCAGGCGCTTGAAGTCGGCCACGGTCTCGCCGCCCGGGGAGCGGGTGCCGTCGATGCCCATGGGGCGGTGGAAGGTGGAGCCGATGACGATGCGCGGGAAGCAGTGCACCTCCTGGTCGTTGTCGACGTCGATGACGTCGTAGTTGGAGAGCTGGCGGAAGAGCGGCGTGAACTTGTCGAGCCACCAGTCCTTGATGTCGGTGAGCAGGAACTGCACCTCGCCGCCGAAGTGGTGGGTGCTGGTGAAGAGCGGGACGAGCACGTCCGTGTAGTCGTGGTACAGGTTGCCCGCGAACCCGCCGCTGGAGAAGAGGAAGGCCGGGACGGAGTGGTTCCTGGTGCAGAGCGGCGGCACGGCGCTGTCGTTGCCGCCGCCGAAGGGGAGGAGCGCGAACTCGCGGACGTCGTCCATGGCGACGGCGTCGTGCCTGCGCGCGTACGGCTTGGTCCGCCACACCCTGTCCAGCGGGCTGATGTAGATTTTGGAGTGGTTGCCGTCGACCCGGATGTCGCCGACCGCCGCGCACCGCTCGGAGCGCTTGCTGGTGTTGTAGCAGGTGGGGCGGCTGGGGTCGAACTCCTCCTCCCCGATGGGGCCGGAGATCTTGTACCGGCTGCTGTCGTAGTCCTCGTCGATCCCCGCCTCCAGGTCCAGCAGCGGCGCCGGCTTGTTGGCTGCACGTACAGCAGCGACGGAGCAGTCGAGGTCAGCGGAGCGGCCTCGCCATCATTCAGCAAGCATCCCTTGTTGGGAAGCGCGCGGAGGGATCGAGGATCAAGGGGATGGAGGGAGGAATGGGGATGGACGTACGGTACGGGGTGGAGCAGTAGCGGGCCTTGATGAAGGTGAGGACGCAGAGGGAGAGCAGCATGGTGACGACCATGGCGGAGTTGCCCATCCGGCGCGGCTCCTGCCGCGACCTCGGCTGCTTCATGGCGCCCGCCGGTGGTGGAGGAGGTGGCCTGGCACGCCGGAGATGGAGTGGGAGCGGCAGCGCAGCGCGGGCGGGGGAGCTGTGCGGCGTAAGGGTATTAAAGGCGTGGTTGGTGGAGGCGATGGCGATGGAGCGCGCGGAGGAGGTTCAGACTTCAGACTTGAGAGGTTGGTTGGTGGGTGTGGCTCGGCCTCACCTGACCTGAGGGACCCGGCACGGCAACCACTCCGGTGACGCTGGACCCGCCGGCCGTTGCGTTGCCCCCTCGCCGCCGATTGGCCGGGGATGGCTGCACTCGGATAAAGCCTCCTGTCCTGGCTACTTCTCGTCTGCACTTCACGTCAGTACATTTCACGTTGGCTCTCCGAGACAACCTGGCAACTTCCAAGGCCGCGTTGATGCCTGTCTGAAACTGAAGCACATCTTCCTCCTTTACCTACGATCACGACACGGCCCATGCTGTCACTCACTTGCAAGAGGCAACCGTCGGTGCGAAGAGAAGAGAATGGCGTGCTGTGGCCCATGAGGAGGACGCTGGCCGGGTTAGCGCGTCCATGCACGCGGTTTTCCACGGCGGCGGCGAGTTCGGCTGGCGTCCGCCGAACTAGGACGACAAGCGTGTTCGTCCGTGTCAGCCAGGCGTCCGCCAAACCAAGAAATGCTGGCATGGCAGATGGCACGCAGGTCGTGGCGCGTTGGTTGTGTGATTGCGGCGTCCGTGCGAGCACGTGCTGTGTCCTCCTCCGGCAACTGCAAGGGCTCTCCTTGGTTTGGCGCTGCCTTGCGATTGCCGGAACCTGCCCAACCGCCCGCGACCAGACGGGATTGACTTCGCCGGGTTCATTCATCTTCGTCAGTGAAGCCTCGCGTGATCATGCAAATCACGGTCACATAATGCTGGCGCATCTTTGACATCCCTGGGCCCGTACGGACCCCCGGCGACAGAACCACGCCATCTGGTGTATCATGCATATCAACATGGCTGCACCGAAGTAGTACTAGTAGCTGTGATAATGCAACGGGAAAGAAGTAAGTAGAGGAGGAGGAGGAGGAGGCGTTCCTTGTCAGCTTGAGACCGGAGAAAAAGCAGGCTAGGACGTACTACTACATGTCTCGGCTACACGCCTGATCCATCCAGTGGATGTCCCGTCGCTCTTGCTGCTCTTTACCTAATCTTGAAGGCGAGAGGAAGCATGCCATACCACTTACTTACCAGCTGTATGATCCGGACAGACGGTGCTCGTCACAAGCAACGGGGTGCACGTTTCGTGTCCTGTAAAACACACAACCCCGATCCCATCGGCTAGCTGCCGCCCATCCATGACATCCCGTCCAATAGACAAACTAGAAAACCAGCATCGTTCGCAACGAGCTACTGTGGCTAGTGAGATGAGATGAGATGAGATCCCCAGCCACGCACGCACGCACTTGCTCGGATCCGGATCAATTCGTTCGCTTCCACTGACCCGAGGCCCTGGTCCCCGAAGCCTAAGCACAACATAGCATTGGATCCAAGACAGACAGCGCAGCTCCATCAATCACTGTTGCTTCAGTGGGGGGGGGGGGGGGGGGGGGAGATCAAAGCGCTTTCGCGTGCCGGCCGGCCATATATAAGCAAGCCCACCGGCGCAAAAGTGGAGGGATGGAGTGGACCAGGCTGCGGGCGGCGGCTGGATGCTAGACTCGCGCTCGACGGACCTTCCTCCCTCCATGCTGCTTTCGCTCGTTGTTGCTCGAGGGGTCACTGTTAAATACAGTTACCGTGAATGGATCCTTTCGTTTTTATTTACTTCGTATATTAGCTTTAAATAAATAAATCAAGCTTTATAAAGTTTGATCAAGTTTGTAGAAAGCAATATGAACATTTACGGTAACACTTTTATATGAGGTGAAAATATATGCAATGATGAATCCAATGTTGTAAATCTACTGGTGTATATGTTAATATAGTTCCTACAAGCTTGTTAATAATATATAAATTTTGACTTTAAACAAAACGAAGTAAATAAAAACAAAGGTAGTACTGTATTTGCTTGTGATGCAAACTCGATGGTGTTGGTGTACGGTCAGAGTGCGTGCTTATGGTATTGTAGTGGCCGGAGTCGGAAGTTGGCGGTGCTGAAAAAAGAATCACATACAAAAACACTCCTACGTACTCCCCTCTTTCATAAATATAGTACTTTCTTCGTCCTGAATTACCTGTCACATACTTCCTCCGTTTCGGATTATAAGTCGTTAAAGTCTCTTAATACAAATCACGTAACACTACGACATTTCTGTCCTTTCCAAAAATGCCCTCCGTCGCCACGCACTCGCCCACTCGCTCACTGTCTCATCCCCTCTCGCTCTCATCCTTCTCGTTCTCCTCTCCCTCGTTCGTCGCCGACCTCTCCCCACCACCTTGGTTCGTATAGCCGGCCTCTCCTCACCACTCCTCCGTCAAAAGCTCGAGTCTTTTTGCCGACGACGAACTTGTATGCGTCGGAGGCTGGATCCGCGTGTGCCGACACTGGATCTAGGGCGACGCTGGATAAGGAGTTGCGGAGCCGCTGAATGCGCCTCACCACCAGCAAAGGAGCAGGTGGGCCGAGCTGTAGAGCACGACGCCGAATCCCCTCCCTCGACCCGATCCCCTCCTCCTCTCTTTTCCCTTCTCAGCCCCGACTCGCGGTGGAGCAAGGGAGCAGCGTGGGTGGCCATGGAGCAGGGGAGCGGCGGCCATGGAGTACTACCTAGTTTTCGGTGGGTTGTCGGCGGTGGTGGCTGGGCTGGAGCCACTACAACAAATGTGATAATCTGTGACGCACATTCTGTGACGATTCAGTGAAAAAACGTCAGGGAATCATCTTAATTTCACAAACTGTGACGTTTTTTCATTAAATTGTCACGGAATGACCGTCATAAATTATCACTTTTTTGTAGTGAGCTGGGCAAGAGCGGCAAGGACCGCGACGATGGTGGCTGGGCTGGAACTTGGCAAGAGCGGCAAGGATTGCGACGGTGGTGGCGGGGCTGGAGCGGCAAGAGCGATGGTGTTCGACAAGGGCGACATCGGCCACCTCTTCTTGCTTCGGATACTCCTTAAATTGACGCGGGGTAACCTGGTTTTTTGTTGCTTTTTCACCTGGTCGGGAAAAGACCCCAATGACCTACATTTCGGAATGAAGGGAGTACATGATCAATTATAAAAAAAACTACTACGTATTTTATAATAAATTCGAAAAATGTATGTATTTTTTTAAATGTCAAAACTAGCCCCGAGTCAGCCTCTGGTGGGCCGACGGGGGACCTGTCGGCCTGTGAGAGGCCGAAGTAGGCATGTCGGCCTGCGGTTGGCCGAACAAGACCCGTCGGCCTTCAAGAGGACGAAGAGTGTCAGTGCCACAAAACATGATTAAGACGGCTCAAATGAAAAAGTTATCAACATGAAAAATCTTCGCCTCGTCGAAACGGATGACTTTGATATGAAAATCGTCTTAATCTGAGGTCGTATGTGACATGTAGAGTCAAAACAAAATCAGGAACAGAAGCTCTATAGTTACTTCGGACAGACCGAATGGATGTCAGAACATTTGTCATGGGGCACCCGATGCACTCGGTGAGGCCGTGTGGAATACAAAAGAGTACACAAGTTTGGTCACGTTCACTCAATGAGACCGAGTGAACGTGACCAAACTCTCCGAGTGACTGCATAAATCTTGTTAACCCCATTTTAAAATATGCTTCCACCATACAGAAATTATATTAAAATTACATAAATATGATGCATCCAATTTTCATGATTCATTTGTATCATAATTTTGCTTCTTTACGATGCACAACTTGCTTCATACGCATCATAGTTATGCTTCTTCATTTCATGTGCTTTACTTTAATTGCTTCACACTCGTGCTTCGTGTTCAGTTTGCTTCATTGCATGCTTCATATTGTTTCTTAGGCATCATCTTTATATCCAAATCAAACTAATCATGCTTCCTAAACTTCTGCAAGGCTAGCAAGAGTGGAAGATCATGCTTTCCCGGCGGTGGGCATGTCATGGTCATCGATGGTGGGCATGGAGTGTAACATGAGATCGAGCATCTCGAGTGCCCAATGTTTTGTCATCATTTTGGAAACAAACTAGCAACACAAACACTAGGTTGTTCAAGTTCAAGGGCTTCGTTCCCTCGTTGGTGATAGTGTCGCTGCTCTCCACGGGACTCTTGGGGCTCATAATGTAGACACCAACAAACATGTAACTATATATTATTGTTTCTCACATATGTTATTATGGCAATGAACTTTTGCTTGAGCCGCCGCTAGAGTATGTTTCAACCAACATTAAAGTATGCTTTAAACAATGTTGTGTTGCTTATCTTGGTAAATTGTATTGACATTTTGATTCTTTTGGAGAATTTTATTTTTTGACCTATGTTGGTGTGTGCTTCATTGCATCTCTTCTCATGGGTGCTTTCATTATACATACATTTTGCTGCACTGTTTCTAGACGTGCTTGTTAGTTTATCATACAATCAGGATGATGTTACTATGAATATGAGTGGTGGCTAAATTGTTGATGATGGACTGGACGAGACACAAAAGTGAAACATACTATCTTAATATTATTGTTCACATCGGCTGAAATTTGTTTCCATGCTTCGTCTTCTCTTTGTGCTCCGAGTGAACGTGATCAAACTTGTGTACTCTTCTGTGTTTTACACGGTCTCACCGAATGCACCGCGTGCCCCGTGACAAAATTTGTGACATCCATTCGGTTTGTCCGAAGTAACTCTACAACTTATTTCCCTGACCTTGTTTTGGTTCTACAGGTCGCATACGACCTCGGATTAAGACAATTGTTATATCAAAATCAACCACTTCGACGAGAGGAAGATTTTTCATGTTAATAATTTTTTTCATTTGAGGCCATCTTAATCACGTTTTGTGCCACTGACACTCTTCGGCCTCCTCGAGGCCGACGGCCCTCTTCGGCCAACCGCAGGCCGACAAGTGGCTCTTCGGCCACCTGCAGGCCGACAGGTCTACTTCGGCCTTCCACAGGTCGACATGTCCCCCGTCGTCCCACCAAAGGCTGATAGGGTGCTAGTTTTGACATTTTTGTATAATTGATCATACATGATGATCTCTACTGTAATACATGGTCCCGAATTACCTGTCACGTACATGATCAATTATACAAAAATAGTTCAACATTTATTTAAAAAATCGTAATATATTAATACAATGTTTACCATGTATTACAATAGAGTTCATCATGTATTATATTTTTCATCATATATTATGGAAATGCTCAATGTGTAATTTAAAAGTATTAAGCGTATATTACAAAAAAATCACTATATTAAAAAATGGTTCACCCTACGTACATGAAAAATGTTCATCATATATTATCCAAATGTTTATAGTATAGAAAACTATTAGAAAGAAAAGGTAGAAAAATAAAGAAAACAAGAAGAAAAAATAAAGAAAGACATAAAACTGGTTTGTTATAGTGAGGCGGCTGCTACAGTACGAAATATACCTCAGTAATCTGGCTTGCATCAGCACCATTGGTTTTCTGGACGGTTTTTAGTCAGTATTTTTCCTTTTGATATTTTTCCCCAAAATCGATGAACCTATTCCAATTTTATGAACTTTTTGGTCGTGCTTAAGGACGCACAAATTCATCACTAGTAAAACAAATAAACGTTGGTTTGTTCAGTTTGTTTTAGCCTCTTGGGTTCGCCCATCCCATTTTAATCTATGTGTATCATTTGAGCATATCCGAAGTTCGCCCAAATATCTGATCTCAGTACAGATAAGTGACTGGCCACTCGAATCAGAAGCGAGCCCTGCTGTTCTCCAAGACGGAACGGCAGGCGCACCGCGCACGCGGTCTTTGAGAATGCGTGCCAGGACGACCAGGGAAGCAGCTGCCTGGTTTCAACTGGTCAGAGGCCTCTGTCTCGTCTCTGCTTTTCTCCGGCTCTCCCCTTTGACCTTGATCACAGGCACACCCGCAGGCAGAGCAAATGCAGCTTTACGATGCCATCAGTTAGGTGCTTTGAGCTCTGAGCACGTTGTGCTGCTCTAAGTCTAAGTGCGTCTGGTCCTGCCTGTAAGTTAGGGTTGGCAGAAAAGCGAAGCCATGATGCCAAGTTTTGATAGATGTGTGCACCCAGAAGATCAAATCTGTAAAAAAAAGAGGTGTTTACAGTTTCATTGGAAAACCGACGCAAAACAGATCACGTAAAACTTGTTCGACCCGTAAACTTTTTAACGGACACGGTAATTCATCTATGAAAATTTTATATATGCAGTTTTAAAGGCAGTATATAGTTCAACCGTAAACTGATCTGATCACGTGGGAGCAAACGCGCCGCCGCAGAACTAGCTGGAATCTACCTGAAACTCACCGGAATACGTCGCCGCATGTCAAAAGAAGCCGACGCACGCCGAAATTTGCCGCCGCCGGTCCGAATTGCGTCCAACTCGACCTCCATTGCCGAGACGAAGTCGTCCATGGGCAGGATGGAGTAGGCCACCGGCGCCTGAATCAGGGCGGGGCGGCACGGAAAAAGAGCGGGGCAGGGTGGGGGAGCTCGCACGGCCACGACAGGAAATGTACGCGCGGCGGCGGGCAGTCTCGAGCTCAATCGGGGACGGACAGTGCCGTGCTTAATCGGGGGTGGGCGGTACGGAGCCCCTCCATTGCATGCATGGCCGGGAACGGACGGAGCCAGGACGAGTCGGGGGCGGGCGGTGCAGAGCCCCTCCATTGCATGCATGGTCGGGAACGGATGAAGCCAGGACGAGTCGGGGCCGAGGTGGGTGGCACCGGGGCGAGCCGGGGCACCAGGGCGAGGCATATCGTGGACGGAGATGACTCGACGAGATGGAAGGAAAAATAAATAATGAAATACAGTTTCATTTACGGGGTTTGTTCTTTGGAGGCAATTTCGCATCGTAAAAACGGTTTACAATGCCTTGTATTTGCGTTTTTAGGATTGATTTTTACAGGGTCGGCTGCTGCTGCTTTACATTATTACTAGTAGTACTCGTACTAGCTAGTAGTGCTTTACGTGCTCCAGGCTTCTGGTCCAGCATGAGAGCGACACATCACACGCGTATGGAGCCAGTGATACCATATCGATTATCAGCCAGCCGAGGGAGGGAAACGCATTGTTAACACTGAACCAATCTGAATCTCAACGTAGGAAGTTTCAGACCTACGTACTTCCAAAGGCACTGCATTCCGTTGTCTCGTTTAAGAGCTGATTATTTGGTCTAGGTGAAATCTACAGGAGAGAAGAACATGTATGCAGTACAGTATTATAATTTTATACAGCACAGCGACAGGGGCGCCGTATACAGCAACCGAAGCACGTTGGGGTGTAAACATCGGATACTGGAAAGGGTTTTCTTTCTTGTTAAGACGTAAGTAGTACTACGCTGCACTGGCTTTGAGTAGCTCAGACACGAGGACAATGGATTTGGTAGAGAAGTAGCAGTGCATCGTATGATAATTGAATGATAATTGGTCGGGCTCCTCTTGACCCGTAACAGTCCGATCTGGTGCTAGCATACTAGTGGCAAAAGTCGACACATGCTTTTGTGGCTTCAATTTAAGTTCCTGATGATGGTTTTGTGTCGCCTGCTGACACCAGCAATAACTGCCATGGTTTGACTGTTGGAAATATAAACAATTTATCATAAAATTTTATTAAAAGAAAAGCTAGAGAAACATGACTATCATAAAATAGATGAAACAAGACATGGAATATAAGAATATAAAGATGGGACGATGAAAGACATGTGTACATATGATCTAAAATACTCCCTCTGTTCCTAAATATTTGTCTTTTTAGATATTTCACTACGGGCTACATACGGACGTATATAGACATAATTTAGAGTATAAGTTCATTTATTTTGCTCCGTATGTAGTTTGTAGTTGAATCTCTAAAAAGACAAATATTTAGGAACGGAGGGAGTAGAACATATGTAGAGCCGTACTATATACACAAGGCATCATATGGAGTGATGAGCAGAAATGGAACATATCTAGAAGTGAAACTATACCAAAAAGTTGTGGTAGGAACTCAATGAAAAATAACATTAGTACGTACTGTGTTGCAGTAGCAGTAGGGTTGGTGTTGGCGTTGTCGTTGGCCATGTTACTGAAGAGGCGGTCGACGTCGGGGAAGTAGTCGTCGTCCGGAAAGAGATCGTCGGTGTCCGTGATGGAAGCGAGTAGTCGCGCTGAGCGCTCCCCAAAAACCTTATCGCTCTTCTCCCGTACATGACTCGAAGAGAAGTAGTTTCGGAGGCCTACTGTCCCGACCTACGGTGCACGCCGCAAGACGGGATGGGGAAGAATGTAGCAGCAACACAGAGAAAGGAACCGGTGGCGCGAGGGAAGTTCTGATGCGTCTTCTCTGGAGAGGAGCACTACAACAAAAATATGTTCAGCTTCTCCGAGTGATCTTTCGTATACCAGTCGTTCGTGGCAAAAATTTAGTTCGGTTCGGCTCATTCCCGCAACCCGCGTCGGGACGAGGCGGGCGGCGGAGGAGGAGGAGCGCGCGTGTATGTCTCTCTTGTTCTCAAACTCATACATGTGTGCAAACATCCTCCCTTATAAAGAGGTCCAACTCCCACTAAACTAGCAATGTGGGACTAAACATTTCCACCCCTTGCCTTGCACAAATGAGTTGCGTGGGCCTCTAGAATTTATTAGGAATTTTCTGAAATTATATATTGGGCTGACCCATAACTAGACAAAATTCCAGCAATCCCGCACCACATCTGAGAGGCACACAAAATTTGCCTTTGGTTTCAAAACACTGTTTTATATACCGATACTGCAGTGAAGACTTTTAAGTTGAACTTCCACCTAGAACTCTATGCTACACTAGTAAGCAACTTGAACAGTGGATTATGCCTTGAATTGCAAGTTTTCTGCGAATCTAGCTTCACACAGATCCTTGACCGATACTAGGCTACCGTGGGACTTCCCCGCGGATGGAGCTTATGCGTCGTACTCCGAGACCTTTCGTGAGTATACTAGAGAGCACCCTACTCTCATAGATTGCGACGTTTAACAATCTGACTCATATAGGTATGTTCTTCAAAAGATGTTCTGCAGGACAACATCTCTGCTTCCGTAAGCCACTTAGAACATATTAAGATGTATATCAACATGCCATGCAGTTTAGGAAAGTATTGCATCTTCATGGAGTGGTATTATTAATTATAAGGATACTTTCCTCTCATTTGACCAACAACTTGTCTTCCACATCTAATTCATGGGATCTCCGATCACAAAGAATAGGTTACCACTATGAACAAATCAAATTGTGGGTCTCATACCCATCTCCCTCGATGCATTATCTATCACATTACGTGATAGACCCTTAGTAAAAGGATCTGCCAGATTTTTAGATGTTTGGATATAATCCAATGCAATAACTCCGGAGTTTCTCATTTTCCTGACAAATTTTAACCTTCTCTGAATGTGTCTTGATGACTTCATGTTATCCTTTGAGCTGCTCACTTTCGTGATCACAGTTTGATTGTCGCAGTTCATAAGGATACCCGGTACAGGTTTTCGACAACCGGCAAGTCACTCAAGAGCCGGCGAAGCCAATCTGCTTCGACCGTAGTTGTATCTAGTGTTGTGAGTTATGCTTCCATTGTTGCCCTTGTTAAGATCGTTTGCTTGCAAGGCTTCCAAGAAACAACGCCACCTCCATGAGTGATTACATATCCGCTCGTGGCCTTTATCTCATCAACATCAGAAATCCAGTTTGAATCACTATACCCTTCAAGCACCTTTGGGTGTCCAGTATAGTGAATTCCATAATTTGCAGTGCCTTTCAAATAACGCAAAACTCTCTCTAGAGCTTTCCAATGCACATCACTTGGTTTTTAGACAAACCGACTCAGTTTGCTAACAACAAAAGGGATGTCAGGTCTTGTAGCACTGGCTAAGTACATAAGCGAGCCAATAATCTGGGAATATTTCAATTGGTCTCTAGCAATTCTTCGATTCTTTCGAAGCAGCACACTCGCATCATATGGTGTGGGAGAGGACTTGCGGTCACTATACCCAAAGCGACTCAAGATCTTTTCCACATAATGAGATTGAAGCAACGTAATCCTACCATCTTCGTCTCTCAACAACTTGATGTTCAGAATGACATCAGCCAGTCCTAAATCCTTCATCTCAGAACAGTGAGATAGGAAATCCTTGATCTCTTTAATAACATTCAGATTTGTTCCTAAAATTAGTATGTCATCAACATACAAGCAAAGGATAACTCCCTCGCCCCCACCATGGCGATAGTACACACATTTATCAACTTCGTTTACTACAAAGCCTCCAGTTGTTAGAGTTCTTTCAAAGTTCTCATGCCACTACTCGGGTGCTTGCTTAAGTCCATATAAAGACTTCTGCAACTTGCATACTTTCCCTTCCTGACCATCTACTACAAACCCATCTGGTTGTTCCATGTAAATTTCCTCATCCAACTCTCCATTTAGGAAAGCAATCTTAACATCCATTTGATGAACGAGAAGACCATGTGAGGAGGCTAGTGAAAGTAGTACTCGAATAGTGGTCAGTCGAGCCACGGGTGAGTAAGTATCAGAGAAGTCTTCACCTTCCTTTTGGGTATAACCCTTAGCCACGAGCCATGCCTTGTACTTTTCGATAGTACGATCAGGCCTACGCTTCTTCTTGAATACCCATTTGCATCCTATAGGTTTGCACCCATAAGGACGATCAGTGATGTCCCAAGTTTCATTTGCCAAGATGGAATCCATCTCACTACGGACTGCTTCCTTCCAGTAGTTAGCATCTTCATACGCATAGGCCTCTGAAATAGAACTGGGAGTGTCATCTATGAGATACACAAGAAAATCATCACCAAAGGACTTTGCAGTCCTCTGTCTCTTGCTCCTGGTAGGAACTTCATTATTCTCCTCCACAATATTTTTAAAGTGTTCCATCGAAATGATAGGTTCAGTAATTGTGACTAATTCATGGTTTGATGAATTAGGCATCTCCTGATTAGATGAGGTAGCTATATCCTTCATGGGAAATATATCTTCGAAGAAAGTCGCATCATTCGACTCCATGATTGTACCGACATGCATGTCAGATACCTCTCATTTTACAACCAAGAATCTATATCCAATGCTATGAAAAGTGATACGTCTCCGTCGTATCTACTTTTCCGAACTCTTTTGCCCCTTGTTTTGGACTCTAATTTGCATGATTTGAATGGAACTAACCCGGAGTAACACTGTTTTCAGCAGAATTGCCATGGTGTTGTTTTTGTGCAGAAATAAAAGTTCTCGGAACGTCCTGAAAATTTACGGAGATTTTTTCTGGAATAAAAGAAAAATACCTGCGCAAGATCCACGTGAGGGGGCGTGCCAGTGGGCCACAAGCCCAAAGGCCGCGGCCACCCCCTATGGCCGCGCCGTGCAGGCTTGTGGGGCCCACGTGGCACCACTGCCCCCAATCTCAGCTCTATATCTTCCGTTTCGCCTGGAAAAAAAATCAGAGAGAAGGTTTCATCGCGTTTTGCGATACGGAGGCGCCGCCACATCATGTTCTTCATCTGGAAGGCAGATTTGGAGTCCGTTTCGGGCTCCGGAGAGGGGAAATCGTCGCCATCGTCATCATCAACCTTTCTCCATCGACAATTCCATGATGCTCTTCATCGTTCGTGAGTAATCTCATCGTAGGCTTGCTGGACGGTGATGAGTTGGATGAGATCTATCATGTAATCGAGTTAGTTTTTTACGGGGATTGATCCCTAGTATCCACTATGTTCTAGATTGATGTTGCTACTACTTGGCTATGCTTAATGCTTGTCACTATGGCCCGAGTGCCATGATTTCAGATCTGAACCTATTATGTTGTCGCCAATATATGTGTTTTTTAGATCCTATCTTGCAAGTTGTAGTCACCTACTATGTGTTATGACCCGGCAACCCCGGAGTGACAATAGCCGGAACCACTCCCGGAGATGACCATAGTATGAGGAGTTCATGTATTCACCGCATGTTAATGTGTTGGTCCGGTTCTTTATTAAAAGGAGAACCTTAATATCCCGTAGTTTCCATTAGGACCCTGCTGTCACGGGAGGGATGGACAATAGATGTCATGCAAGTTCTTTTCCCTAAGCACGTATGACTACATACGGAATACATGCCTACATTAGATTGATGAACGGGAGCTAGTTACATATCTCTCTGTGTTATAACTGTTACATGATGAATCACATCCGTCACACTCATCCATCACCGATCCACTGCCTACGAGTCTTTTACTACTGGTCCTCGCTACGTTACTTTGTCTAGACTTGTGCCTTGCTACAAAAGGGATTGGGCCACTTTGCTGCTACTGTTGCTACTGCTGTCGCTTTGCTACTGCTGTCACTACTGCTGTTACTCGTTACTTTGCTGCTGCTACTACTACTGTTCCTTGCTATTCCGGTGTTACTTGTTGCAAGACTTTGTTGGCGCTAACATCCCGTCAACAAGGCTTTTTCTAGCGTCGTTGCCGGGGATTGTCAAAGCTTTTTCTGGTGCCGTTGCTATCATACTACCTTGCTACTGATACTTTGCTTGCAGACACTAATCTTTCAGGTGTGGTTGAATTGACAACTCAGCTGCTAATACTTGAGAATATTCTTTAGCTTCCCCTTGTGAGCGAATCAATAAATTTGGGCTGAATACTCTACCCTCGAAAACTGTTGCGATCCCATACGCTTGTGCGACATCAAGGTTTTTTCTGGCGCCGTTGCCGGAGAGACACAACTATATTCTCTGAATCAGTTGGGATTGACGTCTAGTGATCACTATGAGGAATCCGAAAGATCCAAGAACTAAAATCTTGCCTTCCACTACAAGGAGAGGTAAGGAATTGCCATCTAGCTCTGCACTTGATTCACCTCCAGTTATGAGTAAGTTTGCGACTTCGCCTCCTGCTAGAAATCTTGATATGTCGCGTGTGCTTGATGATGCTACTTCTGCTGCCCGTGATGCTTATGATGCTATGCTTGATACTATGCCTGATGATGCTATGCTTGATACTATGCCTGATGATGCTATGCTTGATACTATGCCTGATGATGCTATGCTTGATACTATGCCTGCTATGCCTGATACTGCTTTGCCACTTGGTGCTCTTGATGCACATATTGCTAGAGTTGCTGCTAGACATGATGATACTTCTGAGACTGCTGATACTATTGAAGTAGAACCTGCTACTATGCCTGAATTGCCTATTATGCCTGATACGCGCTATGTTATGGAGGGAGAGATAGCTGACTTTCTTGCGTGTAAGGATAGCTATGATGTTGAGAAACTTCTGCGCAAGTGGAAAGAAAAATCTCTGAACGCTAGGATGAAATACGGCCCGAAGTTTGCCACTTCGCCTATCTTTGTGACCGATAAGGATTATCAATTCTCTGTCGACCCTGAGTTAATCACTCTGGTCAAATCTGATCCTTTTCACGGTTATGAGTCTGAAACGGTTGTAGCCCATCTTACCAAACTGCATGATATAGCCACCCTATTCACTAGTGAGGAAAAGATCCGTCACTACTATATGCTCAAGTTGTTTCCTTTCTCGCTAAAGGATGATGCTAAGACCTGGTTCACTTCTCTTGCTCCTGGTTGTGTGCGTAGCCCCCAGGATATGGTCTACTACTTCTCTGAAAAATATTTCCCTGCCCATAAGAAGCAAGCTGCCTTGCAAGAAATATACAACTTTGCTCAAGCTGAAGAAGAGAGTCTCCCACAAGCTTGGGGGAGGCTTATCCAGCTACTGAATGCTTTGCCTGATCACCCTCCTGAGAAGAACGAAATACTTGATATCTTCTATAATGGACTTACCGATGCTTCCAAAGACCACCTAGATAGTTGTGCCGGTAGTGTTTTTAGGGAACGAACCATAGAACAAGCTGAGATTCTACTGAATAACATCTTGTGCAATGAGAATGCTTGGACTATTCCCGAACCACCTCCTAAGCCAACTGCGAAGAAAAGAGGTATTCTATTCCTCAGTCCCGAAGATATGCAAGAAGCCAAGAAATCTATGCGAGAGAAAGGCATTAAATATGAAGATGTCAAAAATCTAAAACCTATCGAAGAGATCCATGGTCTCGATAACCCGATACAGGTAGTAGAAGTAAATTCTCTGCGTAGGTTTGATGAGAGTGATATTCCTTTTGATAAACCTGCTAGCCTATGCATGGATGAATTTGACAACTTTGTTTCCAAACAACAGAGTTTCAATGATTATGTTAGCAGACAATTGGAAAAGAATGCTCGTATGCTTAGTCATTTAAGTGCTTGTGTGGACAGAAACGTCAACGATCTTAAACTTCTGAGTAAACATGCTTCTACGGCTACTACTCAGGTAGAACAAGTACTTAAAACTCAAAATGACTTGCTCAATGAGTTGAATGACAATTCCCTCAGAGTCGTTACTAGAGGCGGTAGAATGACCCAGGAACCTTTGTATCTTGAGGGTCATCCGAAGAGAACTGAACAAGATTCTCAAGGAGTTAGCACTGATGCACCTAGTCATCCTAGAAAGAAGAAGAAAGATGATAGGGATGTGCACGCTAGCAACCCTGTTGCTGCTACACCTGAGAGTCCAAACGATGCCTCTATCTCTGATGCTGAAACACAATCTGGTGATGAACATGAGCCTACTGATAATATCAATAGTGATGTTCATGAAGATGCTCAACCTAGCAATGATAAGGATGTGGAGATTGAACCTAGTGTTGATCTTGATAACCCACAACCTAAGACTAGAAGATACGATAAGAATGACTTCACTGCTAGGAAGCACGGTAAAGAAAGGGAACCATGGGTTCAGAAACCTATGCCCTTTCCACCCAAACCATCCAAGAAAAAGGATGATGAAGATTTTGAGAGCTTCATTGAGATGACCAGACCTGTCTTTCTGCAGATGTGTTTGACTGATATGCTCAAGATGTCTCCGTATGCTAAGTACATGAAAGATATTGTGACTAATAAGAGGAGGATACCTGATCTTGAGATCTCCGCCATGCTTGCCAATTACACTTTCAAGGGTGGAACTCCGAAGAAACTAGGTGATCCCGGTGTGCCCACTATACCTTGTTCCATTAAAGGCAACTACATTAGAACTGCGTTATGCGACCTTGGAGCCGGTGTTAGTGTTATGCCTATCTCTCTTTATCGTAGACTTGAACTGGATAAGTTGACACCCAGTGAAATCTCTGTGCAAATGGCTGACAAATCAACTTCTTTCTCTATCGGCATTTGCGAGGATGTGCCTGTTGTGGTTGCTAACACCACTATCTTAACAGACTTTGTTATCTTGGATATTCCCGAGGACGATGCCATGGCT
Organism: Hordeum vulgare subsp. vulgare; assembly: GCF_904849725.1. NCBI lineage: Eukaryota > Viridiplantae > Streptophyta > Magnoliopsida > Poales > Poaceae > Hordeum > Hordeum vulgare. Next base: position 561,279,113 of record NC_058524.1, on the reverse strand, counting down.
GTCATCCTCAGAAGACCCTTTTTAAACACCGCAGGGGCTGTTATAGATTGCAACAAAGGCAATGTGACTTTCCATGTCAACGGTAATGAGCATACGGTGCACTTTCCAAAGAAACAATATCGAGTACATTGCGTCAATGCTATCGAAAAACTTCATCGATTCTTATTGGGAGCTTTGAATGCCATATTACTCGTGTCAAGATGAAGTATGATTTGCTGGTTGGGGAGATACACATTGCTTGCTAGCAGTCCACGGCAACGACACTAGAAGAATGTTGTTGACGTGTGCCTGACTTGATGCCTCCGCGGCAACAGAGCCAGAACTGCTCCCAGTTGCTCAACAATTAGTAATTGTCTTGCAATGGCCCACCAGCGTGTGGGTTCGCGGCAGTTTTCGAGGGTAGAGTATTCGACCCAAATGTGTTGGTTCACCAGACGGGAAGTGAAAGGATACTCTCAAGTATTGGTAGCTGAATATGTCAGATTCAACCGCACCTGAAAGATTAGTATCTGCAAGCAAAGTATCAGTAGCAAAGTAGTATGATAGCAACGGTGCTAGAAACGATCTGTTGACAAGGCAGACTACTTCTATAGGTTGTATCAATGGCGCCAGGAAAGTATTGTAGCAGGTAGCAGCAGTGTAATGAGTAAAAGCAGTGGCAAGGAACAACAGTAGTGACATCAGTAGCAAGTAGCAACAGTAGTAACAGCAGCAGCAAGTAGCAACAGTAGTAGCAGCAACAACAAGTAGCAACAGTAGTAACAGCAGTAGCAAGGCAAAACAATAGTAGTAGCAGTAGCAAGGCAAAACAATAGTAGCAGCAGTAGCAAGGCAAAACAAGTAACAACAGCAGTGGGACAAACTCGTAGGCAATGGGTCGGTGATTCGTTTGGGTGACATTCATCATGCAACAGTTATAACACGGAGAGATATGTGGCTAGCTCTCGTTCGTCAATATGATGTAGGCATGCATTCCGTGTGTAGTCATACGTGCTTAGGGAAAAGAACTTGCATGACATCTATTGTCCATCCCTCCCGTGGCAGCGGGGTCCAAAAGGATACTACAGGATATGAAGGTTCTCCTTTTAATAAAGAACCGGAACAACGCATTAGCACTTGGTGAACACATGAACTCCTCAAACTATGGTCATCACCGGGAGTGGTTCCGGTTATTGTCACTCCGGGGTTGACGGGTCATAACACATAGTAGGTAACTACAACTTGCAAGATCGGATCTAAAACACACATATATTGGTGACAACATAATAATTTCAGATCTGAAATCATGGCACTCGGGCCCTAGTGACAAGCATTAAGCATGGCAAAGTAGTAGCAACATCAATCTCAGAACATAGTGGATACTAGGGATCAATCCCCATCAAAACTAGCTCGATTACATGATAGATCTCATCCTACTCATCACCGCCCAGCGAGCCTACGAATATATTACTCATGAACGATGAAGAGGTTCATGGAATTGGAGAGGGAAGAAGGTTGATGATGACGATGGCGACGATTTCCCTTCTCCGGAGCCCAAAACGGACTCCAGATCTGCCCTCCAGATGAAGAACAGGATGTGGCGGGGCCTCCGTATCGCAAACGCAACGAAATCTTCTCTTCTAATTTTTTTCTGGGCGAAAGTGAATTTATAGAGCTGAGTTTGAGGGCGGCAGAGCCACGTGGGCCCCACAAGCTTGGTTGCCGCGGCCAGGGGGGTCGCGGCAACACGGCTTGGGCCCACTGGCCCATCCCCTCCGGTGGATCTTTGCGCATGTATTTTTCATATTTTCCAAAAATATTCTCCGTAAATTTTCAAGACGTTCCGTCAACTTTCATTTCTGCACAAAAACAACACCATGGCAATTCTGTTGAAAACACCGTCAGTCCGGGTTAGTTCCATTCAAATCATGCAAATTAGAGTCCAAAACAAGGGCAAAAGAGTTTGGAAAAGTAGATACGATGGAGACGTATCAACTCCCCCAAGCTTAAAAGAGTTTGATCTTGTTGTTGCAACTATGTCTAACTCGTAACCAGAATTTCAGCAAGATCACAAGTTAACCACATAAGCAAGTGACACAAAGATCTCACGGTAAACTAATATCAATGGCATAATCAGCTAGTGAGCAAATAATAATGAGTTTCAGATACAAACAATTCAATCAAAACAGGCATGAAGCAATATGAATAGGTGGTATCTCGCTAGCTCTTTCAGAGACCGCAAAACATAAATGCAGAGCACTTTCAAAGATCAAGGGCTGACTAAACATTGTAATTCATAGCAACGAAGATCTAGTCATAGTCATACTCAATATCAATCAAAAGCAAAGCATAAAAATGACAGAGGTGCTCTCTAATTGGTGCTTATATAAGAAGAGGATGATTCAACAGGAAAATAAATAGACAGGCCCTTCGCAGAGGGAAGCATTGATTTGCAGAGGTGCCAGAGCTCAAGCTTTGAAAACAGAGATAATAATTTTGGGTGGCATGCTTTTATTGTCAACGCAATGACCAAGAGTTCTCAATATCTTCCACGCTACTCATGCTATAGGCGGTTCCCAAACAGAAAAGTAAAGTTTTAACTCCCCACCACCAATCAATCACACTCCACGGCTAGCCGAATCCTCGGGTACCGTCCATACTAACATAAATCCGGGGGGAGTCTTGTTTTACAGTTGTGTTTTCGATTTAAGCGTGGAACTAGGCATTCCAATTACCGACCCCTTTCTCGTGAATGACAGTGAATAAACACATGTCGAGGATAACTCGCCTAACATGGAAGATACCAATAGCCCCTTGTCACCACATGAGCGGTTCGGGCATGCAGAACAGATTATTTCTTGAAGGTTTAGAGAATGGCACATGCAAATTTACTTGGAACGGCAGGTAGATACCGCAAATAGGTAGGTATGGTGGACTCTCATGGAAAAACTTTTGGGTTTATGGAAGTGGATGCACAAGCAGTATTCCGCTTAGTACAAGTGAAGGCTAGCAAAAGACTGGGAAGCGACCAACTAGAGAGCGACAACAGTCATCAAGATGCAATGAGTTTGACTAACATGGAGTGCAAGCATGAACAGGATATAAATCACCATGAGCACGAACATCATAGAGGCTATGTTGATTTTGTTTCAACTACATGCATGAACATGCACCAAGTACCGCCACTTGAATCATTCAAAGGAGAATACCATCCTATCATACTACATCATTGTCATCTCAAAATCTATGTTCGCATTCAAGACAAACCATTATAAGCTCCTAGCTAAATAAGCATGGCATCAGAAACTATGATCTCTAAGTTGTCATTGCAAACATGGTTCTCTCACAACAAAGCTGAATCTAGGACGACAAGCTAGTCATATTTACAAAAACAAAATAGATAGAGTTCATACCAGCTTTTCCAGTCTCAGTCACTTCATCATATATCATCATTATTGCCTTTCACTTGCACGATCGAACGATGTGAACACAAATAAGAGTGCTCATGCATTGGACTAAGCTGAATCTACAGGCAAACACAAAGGAGAAGACAAAGTAATATGGCTGTTTGAAAGCTAAACAGGTATGCATACAAGAGCTAATAAACATTGTAACCAATATCTTCTACCTTGACCCAAAGAAAAAGAAAACTATTTACACGAGAAAGCTCCCAACAAGCAAAAAGAAGAAAGGAAAATCTTTTTGGGTTTTCTCAAAAGGACACAAAACAAGAAAACAAGAAAACGAAAATAAACTAGCATGGATAATACAGTGGCAAACTGTAAACACCGGCTAACAAGGTGAAAGCATAAGCATGAATGTAAGGTCGGTGAGAACACATACTCCCCCAAGCTTAAGGTTTTGGCCTAGCTTGGTCTACTCCCAAGGCGGGAAATAACCAGCTCTGGGATACTCCGAAGCGGACTGTGGATGCCACTCTGTGTGAGCTCCTCTGGCTCCCACTGATAAACTGGCGTTTGGTACTCGACTGGCGGCTCGGGCACGGGCACCTGTGGTTGGACCAAGCCCCAATATGCGTAGATGTTCGAGGGCATAATAGTGTACCTTCCTGCATGAAGATCGAACAGAGAAGGAGCAGGCAAAGTAATAGTCTCTCGAGTACCCTGACTAAATACCAAGTTACATATCATCCGTCTACTAGCATCTCTATCCAGAAAATCATGGCGAACCATGTTGTCATAATCCAGATATTTCTCAGGAAGAAGCATCTCTTCTTCCTCGCGAAGTCTAATAGGTATCTCAAAGTGTCTAGAAAGACGAGTAGCATAGATACCTCCATAGATGACACCTTTGGAACGGTATGTGTTCAACCGCTGAGCTACTATAGCACCTAGGCTGTAAGTCTTAGTGCTATAAAGGCCTTCGCGCAAAACCGCAAGGTCTGGAGAGCTAAGTGATCCAGCCTTCCCACGGCCAATCATACATTTTCCCACAAATAATGAGAAGTACCGAAGCACAGGAAAATGTATGCTAGCAATTCTAGAGCGAGACACTCCTCTCTCCTCTCCAACAGCAATAGTACCTATGAAATCCTCCAAGTCCCATGGACGAGGATCATGAATATCCCCAACATAAGGTAATTTGCATGCGTTGCAAAAGTCCTGCAGTGTCATGCACTGGGGGATATCGTACAACATGAACTCAACCATGGGAGGATTCTTCCTCGGATAAAAGTTGAAGCTTTGAACAAAAATATTGGTGAGGAGGAGGTATTGTGAGCACTTATCTTCAACGAACGCGGTAAGACCTGCGCTCTCCACCAAGTAATAAAAGTCTTCATAAAGCCCGGCGGCGTGCAAAAATTCATCACTTGGCCCCTCGCACGCTCGAACTTCTGTGACTCGAGGAACCACGTACTTGGGGTGGTTCTTCTCATCCTCCTTGGGGTTACGGCTTGAAGAGCCTCTCAAGAACCTCCTCATCTTTTTTCCTTTTCTAGCTATGAAAATTTCTAAAAATTTTAGAGACTTCGAAAGAAAAGTGAATAGAGATTAACCCAACTCATAGCAACTACTCCTACTAGCACCTAGAGACCGTATCACGCGCTAAAACTACTTGGGACCAGCTAAAATCAACATTTCAAGTTCAAGATCAGGGTCACCAAGGTAGCAAGAATACACGAAGGATAAAGCACTAGAGCAAAAACTAATTGGACCAATGGAGGAGTCACTTACCAAGGAGTAATTTCCACCAAACGGTTCGGAGAATGATGCTTTGAGCAAGGAGATCGAAAATCACAGCCAAATGAGCAAGAACACGGGTTTGAGCTGCGAAACAATTTTTTCTGGAGGTAGAGGAAGAGGATGGGAGCTGGAATGAGTGGAGGGGGCCCCTGTGGGCCCCACAAGCTTGCTTGCCGCGGCCAGGGGGTGGCCGCGGTGACAGGGCTTGTGGCCCACTAGTGTGGCCCCCAGGCCAGCTCTCAGTCCCAGTATTTTTCAAATATTCCAGAAAAAATCATAGTAGATTTTCAGGACCATCGGAGAACTTTTATTTTCGGGGTATTTTTCTCCGGGACGCTAAAACAGGAAACATGAAAAACTAAAATAAACCTATCAGTTTTCTTCTAAGCAAAAGAAAGTGAAAGCTTAAAACAGAGGTATGTGACTCTTTGATTCATCCATTTCATGGTCATCGAAAGAAATCCGTCAATGGGGTTGATCAAATCCTCATGACAAAACTCTTTTGAATCGCAAAAGAGAACGGAGAATTTTCGAATAGCCACTAAGTCACCTCAATGGGGATATGTATCTCCCCAACAAGCAAATCATAATTCATCTTGACACAAGGAATAGGGCATTCAAAGTTCCCAATAAGAATCGATGAAGTTTTTTCGATAGCATTGATGCAATGTACTTGATATCGTTTCTTTGGAAAGTGCACGGTATGCTCATTACCGTTGACACGGAAAGTGACATTGCCTTTGTTGCAATCTATAACAGCCCCTGCAGTGTTTAAAAAGGGTCTTCCAAGGATGACAGCCATGGCATCGTCCTCGGGAATATCCAAGATAACAAAGTCTGTTAAGATGGTGGTGTTAGCAACAACAACAGGCACATCCTCGCAAATGCCGACACGGAAAGCAGTTGATTTGTCGGCCATTTGCAGAGAGATTTCAGTGGGTGTCAACTTATCCAGTTCAAGTCTACGATAAAGAGAGAGAGGCATAACACTAACTCCGGCTCCAAGGTCACATAAGGCAGTTCTTACGTAATTTCCTTTAATGGAGCAAGGTATAGTGGGCACTATGGGCTCACCAAGTTTCTTTGTAGTTCCACCCTTGAATGTGTAATTGGAAAGCATGGTGGAGATCTCAAGATCTGGTATCTTCCGTTTATTGGTCACGATATCTTTCATATACTTTGCATATGGAGACATTTTGAGCATATCAACTAACCGCATCTGCAGAAAGACGGGTCTTATCATTTCAATAAAGCGCTCAAAATCCTCCTCATCCTATGTCTTGGATGGCTTAGGAGGAAAGGGCATAGGTCTCTGAACCCATGGCTCCCTTTCTTTACCATGCTTCCTAGAAGTGAAGTCATTCTTATCGTATCTCTTAGGTTGTGGGTTAACAGGATTAACCGTAGGTTCAATCTCCACATCCTCATCATTGCTAGGTTGAGCATTATTATGAACATCGATGTCCATATTGTCACGAGGTTCATGTTCATCACCAGATTGTGTTTCTGCATCAGACGCAGAAATATCATTTGGTTCTTCAGGTGTGACAGTATTTGGTGAACTAACATGCAGGTTTCTATCATCCTTCTTCTTCTCCTTAGGATGACTCGGTGTATCAGCACTAATTCCTTGCGAATCTTGATCAATTCTCTTAGGATGACCTTCAGGATACAAAGGTTCCTGAGTCATTTTGCCTCCTCTAGTAATGACTCTGACAGAGTTGTCATTTAATTCGTTGAGCAAGTCATACTGAGCTTTAAGTACTTGTTCTACCTGAGTAGTAATCATAGAGGCATGTTTACTCAGAAGCTTCAGATCATTGACATTTCTGTCTACACAAGCACTTAAATGACTAAGCATACGAGTACTTTGTTCCAAATGTCTGCTAACATAATCATTGAAACTCTGTTGTTTGGCAACAAAGTTGTCAAAATCATCAAAGCACAGGCTAGCAGGTTTATCAAATGGAATATCACTCTCATCAAACCTACGCAGAGAATTTACTTCCACTACCTGTATCGGGTTATCGAGACCATGGATCTCTTCGATAGGTGGTAGATTTTTGACATCTTCAGATCTAATGCCTTTCTCTTGCATAGATTTTTGACATCTTCAGATCTAATGCCTTTCTCTTCGATAGCAGTATCAAGCATAGTATCATCAGGCATAACATCTCTAGCAGTATCAGGCATAGCATCTCTAGCAGTATCAGGCATAGCATCTCTAGTAGTATCAGGCATAGCATCTCTAGCAGTATCAGGCATAGCATTATCAAGCACAGACGACATATCATGATTTCTAGCAGGAGGTGATGTCGCAAACTTACTCATAACTGAAGGTGAATCAAGTGCAGAGCTAGATGGAAATTCCTTACCTCCCCTCGTAGTTGAGGGCAACACTTTGGTTTTTGGATCTTTCAGATTCTTCATAGTGACCAGCAGATATAAATCCCAAATGACTCAGAGAATATAGCTATCCTTCCCCGGCAACGGCGCCAGAAAGAGCTGCTTGCTAGCTGTCCACGACAACGACACTAGAAGAATGTTGTTGACGTGTGCCTGACTTGACGCCTTCGCGGCAACAGAGCTAGAACTGCTCCCAGTTGCTCAACAATTAGTAATTGTCTTGCAATGGACCACCAATGTGTGGGTTCGCGGCAGTTTTCGAGGGTAGAGTATTCGACCCAAATTTGTTGGTTCGCCAGACGGGAAGTGAAAGGATACTCTCAAGTATTAGCAGTTGAATATGTCAGATTCAACCGCACCTAAAAGATTAGTATCTGCAAGCAAAGTATCAGTAGCAAAGTAGTATGATAGCAACGGTGCCAGAAACGATCTGTTGACAAGGAAGACTACTTCTAACGGTTGTATCAATGGCGCCAGGAAAGTATTGTAGCAGGTAGCAGCAGTGTAACGAGTAACATCAGTGGCAAGGAACAACAGTAGTGACAACAGTAGCAAGTAGCAACAGTAGTAACAGCAGCAGCAAGTAGCAACAGTAGTAGCAGCAGCAGCAAGTAGCAACAGTAGTATCATCAGTAGCAAGGCAAAACAATAGTAGCAATAGTAGCAAGGCAAAACAATAGTAGCAGCAGTAGCAAGGCAAAACAAGTAACATCAGAAGTGGGACAAACTCGTAGGCAATGGGTCGGTGATTCGTTTGGATGACATTCATCATGCAACAGTTATAACACGGAGAGGTATGTGGCTAGCTCCCGTTTGTCAATATGATGTAGGCATGCATTCCGTGTGTAGTCATACGTGCTTAGGGAAAAGAACTTGCATGGCATCTATTGTCCATCCCTCCCGTGGCAGCGGGGTCCAAAAGGATACTACAGGATATTAAGGTTCTCCTTTTAATAAAGAACCGGAGCAACGCATTAGCACTAGGTGAACACATGAACTCCTCAAACTATGGTCATCACCGGGAGTGGTTTCAGTTATTGTCACTCCGGGGTTGACGGGTCATAACACATAGTAGGTAACTACAACTTGCAAGATCGGATCTAAAACACACATATATTGTTGACAACATAATAATTTCAGATCTGAAATCATGGCACTCGGGCCCTAGTGACAAGCATTAAGCATGGCAAAGTAGTAGCAACATCAATCTCAGAACATAGTGGATACTAGGGATCAATCCCCATCAAAACTATCTCGATTACATGATAGATCTCATCCTACTCATCACCGCCCAGCGAGCCTACGAATAGATTACTCACGAACGATGAAGAGCTTCATGGAATTGGAGAGGGAAGAAGGTTGATGATGACGATGGCGACGATTTCCCTTCTCCGGAGCCCAAAACGGACTCCAGATCTGCCCTCTAGATGAAGAACAGGATGTGGCGGCGCCTCCGTATCGCAAACGCGACGAAATCTTCTCTTCTGATTTTTTTTCTGGGCGAAAGTGAATTTATAGAGCTGAGTTTGGGGGCAGCAGAGCCACGTGGGCCCCACAAGCTTGGTTGTCGCGGCCAGGGGGGCCACGGCAACAGGGCTTGTGGCCCACTGGCTCATCCCCTCTGGTGGATCTTTGCGCAGGTATTTTTCATATTTTCCAAAAATATTCTCCGTAAATTTTCAGGACGTTCCGAGAACTTTCATTTCTGCACAAAAACAACACCATGGGAATTCTGCTGAAAACAGTGTCAGTCCGGGTTAGTTCCATTCAAATCATGCAAATTAGAGTCCAAAACAAGGGCAAAAGAGTTTGGACAAGTAGATACGATGGAGAGGTATCACACATCCCCATTGAGGTGACCTAGCGACTATTCGGAAATTCTCCGTCTTCTTTTGCGATCCGAGAAAGTTTTGTCGAGGGGATTTGATCAACCCCATTGACAGATTTCTTTCGATGACCATGAGATGGATGAATCGAGGAGTCACAAACCTGTGTTCCAAGCTTTCACCTTCCGTTTCTTAGAAGAAAAATGATAGATTTAGTTTAGTTTTCCCTGTTTTCTGTTTTTTGCGTCCGGTAGAAAATTACCCCGAAAATCGAAGTTCTAAGAACGCTGTGAAAATCAAGTATGATTTTTTCTGGATTTTTTGAAAAATACTGGGACAAAGAGTCTGTCTAGGGGTCACACCAATGGGCCACAAGCCCTAGGGGCGCGGGCACCCCCTGGCCGCGCCACCCAGGCTTGTGGGGCCCACAGGCACCCCCTCCACTCTTTCTTGCTCCCATCCAGTTCTCCTACCTCCAGAAAAAATTGTTTCGCAACTCAAACCCGTGTTCTTGCTCCTCTTGCTGGGATTTTCGATCTCTTTGCTCAAATCACCGTTCTCCAAACTGTTTTGGGGAAATTACTCCTTGGTAAGTGACTCCTCCATTGGTCCAATTAGTTTTTGCTCTAGTGCCTTATACTCCGCGTATTTTTTGCTGCCTTGGCGACCATGTTCTTGAGATTTTATGCTGATTCTAGCTGGTCCCAAGTAGTTTCTATGCGTAATATGGTCTCTAGGCACTTGTTGGAGTAGTTGCTACAAGTTTAGTTGAACCTTGTTCACCTTCCCTTTGGGTCACTGAAAATTTCAGAAAAGGAAGATGTTCAGGAGAAAATTTCATGGTGGTTCCTCAAGCAAGAGAGGTCCCCGTCTTACGATTCGGGAGCCTGATCCTTACCAACCTAGAGACGCGCAGGTGCAACCATGTGAATAGCCTTCTGATGAATTTATGATTGAGGCAGGATTCAAAGATGAGTTTGATGCACTTGTTCACAACGTCGGACTCGAAGAATTCATCTCCGATAAATGTGAACAGTATTACTGCCTCTTTTGTTCGTAGATTAAAATTTTCAGCTCGCCGTGAGCCATCAGTACTGTTTGATCTCTATGATAAATCGTATACCATGGATCTAGAGGATTTCTGTAGAATTTGCAAAATACCTATTTGGGGTAACCTCAATGATCCTCCTAAATCTTCGGTTAGAGATTTTTGCGCTGGTATTACGGTTGGACAAACTAGAGACATTACGCAAGCTACCATGGGGAGTATTCATTTTCCTTCCTTGCATTACTTTGCCCTCTTCATAGGCAGATGCATTAATGGCAAGATTGAGCATTGTCACCTCTGCGCACCCGACCTTAGTATCCTTAAGAGCGCAGTGACGGGTGACAAAAGCTTCAACATGGGAGCTATTATAGCAAGGAGGCTGAATAAGAATGTTGTTGAAGGGGATTTCTTTGGTGGGATCTATGCCACTCGAATAGCAAATTTTCTTAGAGTACCCATCCGCGAAGGAGATCCCACGCTCCATACAGCTTTCCTTGACCGCGTCGCTTTGACACGCTACCAATTCCTTGAGAGGGATGATGAATCCCTCCTATACCGTTTGATATTTAACCGGCAGCGTGTTTTCCATATTACCCTTCCTGCTCCTGCTTTCTTTGACTTTCAGGTAAAACAGAGATATTACATAACCAGAGGAGAGGCAGAGGAGTATGAGAGGGAGGCGAAGGCTGCTCGTCTCCGTGACGCAGCTATTCAGGCAGTGGCTGCAGCGTTCCCGTATAACCCTCATTATGATTTTGGGTTTCGACAGGACCATCCTTGGGAGTAGACCAAGTTAGGCCAAAAGCCTAAGCTTGGGGGAGTATGTGTTCTCACCGACTTTACTTTCTTGCTTATGCTTTCACTTTGTTCGTCGGTGTTCACACTCTGCCACTGTATCATCGATGCTATTTTATTTTTCTTTTTCTCGTTTTCTTTTCGTGTGTCTGTCTAGTTTGACAAAAAACCAAAAAGATTTTCTTTTTCTTCTTTTGCTTGTTGGGAGATTTCCCATGTAGATAGTTTTCTTTTTCTTTGGGTCAAGGTAGAAGATATTGGTTACAATGTTTAGTGGCTCTTGCATGCATACCTGTTTAGCTGTCAAGATCCATATTACTTTGTCTTCTCCTTTGTGTTTGCCTGCAGATTCCAGCTTTAGTCCAATGCACGAGCGCTCTTATTATTGTTCACATCATTCGGTCGTTCAAGTGAAAGGCAATAATGACGATATATGATGAAGTCTGAGCCTGAAAAAGCTGGTATGAACTCGATCTATTTTGTTTTTGTAAATATGACTAGCTCATCATGCCTGATTCAGCTTTGTGTGAGAGAAACATGTTTGCAACGACAACTTAGAGATCATAGTTGCTTATGACATGCTTACTTAGCTAGGAGCTTATAATGGTTTGTCTTGGTTGCCAACATGAATGTTGAGATGACTATGATGTAGTATGATAGGATGGTATCCTCCTTTGAATGATTCAAGTGGCTTGACTTGGCGCATGTTCACGCATGTAGTTGAAACAAAATCAACATAGCCTCTATGATGTTCATGTTCATGGTGATTTATGTCCTACTCATGCTTGCACTCAATGTTAGTTACTCTCAATGCATTTTGATGACTGTTGTCGCTCTCTAGTTGGTCGCTTCCCAGTCTTTTGCTAGCCTTCACTTGTACTAAGCGGGAATACTTCTTGTGCATCCACCTCCATAAACCCAAAGTTGTGCCATATGAGTCCACCATACCTACCTATGTGCGGTATCTACCTGCCGTTCCAAGTAAATTTGCATGTGCCGCTCTCTAAATCTTCAAGAAATAATCTGTTTTGCATGCCCGAACCGCTCATGTGGTGACAGCGGGCTATTGGTATCTTCCATGCTAGCCGTGTTATCCTCGATATGTGTTTATTCACTATCATTCACGAGAAAGGGGATGGTAATTGGAATTCCCAGTTCCATGCTCAAATCGAAAAGATAATTACAAACAAAACTCCCCCAGGATTGTTGTTGGTATGGACGGTACCCGAGGATTCTGCTAGCCGTGGAGTGTGATTGATTGGTGGTGGGGGAGTCAAAACTTTACTTTTCTGTTTGGGAACCGCCTATAGCATGTGTAGCATGGAAGATGTTGAGAACTCTTAGTCATTGCATTGACAATGAAAGCATGCCACCCAAAATTATTATCTCTGTTTTCAAAGCTTGAGCTCTGGCACCTCTGCAAATCAATGCTTCCCTCTGCGAAGGGCCTGTCTATTTATGTTCCTGTTGAGTCATCCTCCTCTTACAAAAGCACCAATTATAGAGCACCTGTGTCATTTTTATGCTTTGCTTTTAACTGTGTTGAGTATGAGTATGACTGGATCTTCATTGCCTTGAATTACAATGTTTAGTCAACCCTTGGTCTTTGAAGGTGCTCTGCATTTTTGTTTTGCGGTCTCAGAAAGAGCTAGCGAGATACCATATATTCGTACTGCTCCATGTTGCTTTGATTGAAGTGTTGACATTTGAGGCTTATTATTATTTGCTCGCTAGTTGATTATGCCATTGATATGAGTTTACCGTGAGACCTAGATATCATTTGCTTATGTGGCTTGCTTGTGATGTTGCTAAAATTCTGGTTATGAGTTAGACATAGTTGCAACAACAAGATCAAATAGAGTTCGTCAAAGTTTTTTTCTTTTGTCTCTCTTAGTTTGTCAACTGAGTTGCTTGAGGACAAGCAAGGCTTTAAGCTTGGGGGAGTTGATATGTCTCCGTCGTATCTACTTTTCCGAACTCTTTTGCCCTTGTTTTGGACTCTAATTTGCATGATTTGAATGGAACTAACCCGGACTAACGCTGTTTTCAGCAGAATTGCCATGGTGTTGTTTTTGTGCAGAAATAAAAGTTCTCGGAACGTCCTGAAAATTTACGGAGATTTTTTCTGGAATAAAAGGAAAATACCTGCGCAAAGATCCACGTGAGGGGGCGTGCGAGTGGGCCACAAGCCCACAGGCTGCGGCCACCCCCTATGGCCGCGCCGTGCAGGCTTGTGGGGCCCACGTGGCACCACCGCCCCCAATATCAGCTCTATATCTTCCGTTTCGCCTGGAAAAAAAAATCAGAGAGAAGGTTTCATCGCGTTTTGCGATACGGAGGCGCCGCCACATCCTGTTCTTCATCTGGAGGGCAGATCTGGAGTCCGTTTCGGGCTTCGAAGAGGGGAAATCATCGCCATCGTCATCATCAACCTTTCTCCATCAACAATTCCATGATTCTCTTCATCGTTCGTGAGTAATCTCATCATAGGCTTGCTGGACGGTGATGAGTTGTATGAGATCTATCATGTAATCGAGTTAGTTTTTGACGGGGATTGATCCCTTGTATCCACTATGTTCTAGATTGATGTTGCTACTACTTGGCTATGCTTAATGCTTGTCACTAGGGCCCGAGTGCCATGATTTCAGATGTGAACCTATTATGTTGTCGCCAATATATGTGTGATTTAGATCCTATCTTGCAAGTTGTAGTCACCTACTATGTGTTATGACCCAGCAACCCCGGAGTGACAATAGCCGGAACCACTCCCGGAGATGACCATAGTATGAGGAGTTCATGTATTCACCGCGTGTTAATGCGTTGGTCCGGTTCTTTATTAAAAGGAGAACCGTAATATCCCGTAGTTTCCATTAGGACCCTGCTGCCACGGGAGGGATGGACAATAAATGTCATGCAAGTTCTTTTCCCTAAGCACGTATGACTACATACGGAATACATGCCTACATTAGATTGATGAACGGGAGCTAGTTACATATCTCTCCGTGTTATAGCTGTTACATGGTGAATCACATCCGTCACACTCATCCATCACCGATCCACTGCCTACGAGTCTTTTACTACTGGTCCTCGCTACGTTACTTTGTCTAGGCTTCTCCCTTGCTACAAAAGGGATTGGGCCACTTTGCTGCTACTGTTGCTACTGCTGTCACTACCGCCGTTACTCGTTACTTTGCTGCTGCTACTACTACTGTTCCTTGCTACTCCGCTGTTACTTGTTGCAAGACTTTGTTGGCGCTAACATCCCGTCAACAAGGCTTTTTCTAGCGCCGTTGCCGGGGATTGTCAAAGCTTTTTCTGGTGCCGTTGCTATCATACTACCTTGCTACTGATACTTTGCTTGCAGACACTAATCTTTCAGGTGTGGTTGAATTGACAACTCAGCTGCTAATACTTGAGAATATTATTTAGCTTCCCCTTGTGAGCGAATCAATAAATTTGGGCTGAATACTCTACCCTCGGAAACTGCTGCGATCCCATACACTTGTGGGACATCAAAAAGCATATCCCAGAAAAACACAATCCACATTTTTCGTCCTAGCTTGCGCTTCTTTGGGATTGGCACATTGACTTTCGCCAAACAACCCCAGGTTCGTAGATAAGAGAATTTTAACATTTTCTTTTCCCATTTCTCGAATGGAGTTATCTCTTTGTGATTTGTGGGACATGACATGCAGTCAATATCGCCTCCCCCCACCATGCCTTGGAGAGACCCGATGTGTCTAACATGGCGTTAACCAAATCAGTTAGAGTACGGTTCTTTCTTTCGGCTATCCAATTTGATTGAGGTGAATAGGGAGTCATCCTCTCATGGATTATACCATGTTCCGCACAGAAAGAATCAAATTAATTTGAGAAATACTCTCCACCACGATCGGACCTAAGCCTCTTGATCTTTCGATCAAGTTGGTTTTCTGCTTCAGCTTTATAGATCTTGAAAAAGTTCAAAGCCTCATCCTTAGATTTCAGAAGATACACTCAGCAGTATCTAGTGGAGTCATCAATTAGTGTCATGAAATATTTCTTTCCACCTTTTGTCAAAATGCCATTCATTTTACATAGATCTGAATGTATGAGCTCTAGTGGTGCAAGATTTCTCGTTTCGGCAGTCGTATGAGACTTACGAGGTTGTTTGGCTTGCACACAAACTTGGCACTTAGATCCCTTGACAGTGGTAAAGCTAGGGATTAAGTTCAATTTGAGTAGTCGCGACATGCAACCAAAATTAACATGACATAGACGTGAATGCCATACATTTGATTCACTATTGTTGTAAACATGATTAACAACTTTATTGCAAATGTCTGCCAAGGATAAACGAAACACGCCTCCTGACTCGTAGCCTTTACCAACAAAAGTTCCATACTTGGATATTACAAAATTTATTAGACTCAAAGACAATCTTGTAGCCATCTCTACACAAAAGAGATCCGCTAACAAGATTTTTATTCACGGAGGGGACATAAGGCACGTTCTTCAGCCGCACGACCTTCCCCGAAGTAAACTTTAGATCGACCGTGCCAACACCATGAACAGAAGGACTTGAACCGTTGCCCATCGGCATGGTGGAAGTCCCTGCGGACTGATAAGATGAAAACATGGAAATATCACCGCATACATGCACATTAGCACCCGTGTCAATCAACCAATTGGGAAAAATACATACTGAAAGGATAGTGGGAAATATACCATACCCAGCATCCTCCATGTCAGTGTCACCAATGACAGCATTAGCGGACTAGCCTTTCCCATGTTGACGATTGTCATAACGATTAGGGCAGTTATGTGCCTAATGATCAGGATCTCCGCACACATGACAAAACCCTTTCTTCTTGTCATTCTTCTTCTTGAAGTTGGTGTGCTGTACAGCCTTGTTCTTCCCATCAAACTTTGCTTTACCATCAAACTTTCCCTTGTTCTTGAAATTGTGGGGCTGGAAGTTTTTCTTCTGTACCAGATTGGCACAAGAACCTCCCTCAAAGCCTCGAGCACGTGTGTCTTTTGCTCTCGCCTTTTCTTCCATATCAAGAGTACCTATGAGATCCGGAACGGAAAACTCGTGTCTCTTATGCTTCAGTAAGGTAGCAAAGTTCATCCACGAAGGAGGAAGTTTAGTGATGATGCCTCCGGCAACAAACTTGTCCGGTAGCATGCAATTGAAGTGCTCAAGTTCTCTTGCAAATGACTGTATTTCGTGAGCTTGCTCAACCACGGAGCGCTCTTCAGTCATCGTGTAGTCATAGAATTGTTCCATGATGTACAGCTTAGTGCCAGCATCCGAGACCCCAAACTTGGCCTCGAGTGCATCCCACATATCTTTTCCATTATCAATTGACGCATAAGCATCAACTATGTTCTCACCAAGAACGCTCAAGAGAGCAGCCTTAAACAAGGTATCCATTTTCTGGAAAGCTAGCTCTTGTTGAGCACCATGATCTCCTTCAGGTTTCCCAAGAGTGGCGTCATAGCAGCTCAAGGTTTGAAACCACAAAACAGATCTCACGCGCCACCTCTTATAGTGGACACCCTCAAACAAAGGAGGTCTCATGGAAGCAGCAAAACCACTCGGGGTAAATTGCCTATAATAAGGTTTTTGGACTGTTGGAAATATGAGCAATTTACCATAGGATTTTATTAAAAGAAAAGCTAGAGAAAACATGACTATCATAAAATAGATGAAACAAGACATGGAATATAAAGATGCGACGACGAAAGACATGTGCACATATGATCTAGAAGAGAACATATGTAGAGTCGTACTATATACACAAGGCATCATATGGAGTGATGAGCAGAAACGGAACATATCTAGAAGTGAAACTATAGCAAAAGGTTGTGGTAGGAACTCAACGAAAAAGAACATTAGTACGCACTATGTTGCAGCAGCAGTAGGGTTGGTGTTGGCGTTGTCGTTGGCCATGTTACCCAAGAGGTGGTCGACGTCGGGGAAGTAGTCGTCGTCCGGAAAGAGATCATCGGTGTCCGTGATGGAAGCCAGTAGTCGTGCTGAGCGCTCCCCAAAAACCTTATCGCCCTTCTCCCGTACAGGACTCGAAGAGACGTAGTTTCAGAGGCCTACTGTCCCGACCTATGGTGCACACCGCAAGACGGGATGGGGAAGAACGTAGCAGCAGCACAGAGAATGGAACCGGTGGCGAGAGGGAAGTTCTGATGCGTCTTCTCTCGAGAGGAGCGACCTCTCTTTTATAGGTGCAGGAGAAGGAGGCGACAGACCAGCGACGGGAGCCGAAGAGAGCGAGGGATACGAAATGAACGGACGGCAGTGTTCGCTTTCAATATCCACTACAGCAAAAATATGTTCAGCTTCTCCAAATGATCTTTCGTATACCACTCGTGCGTGGCAAAAATTTAGTTCGGCTCGGCTCATTCCCGCAACCCGCGCCGCGTCGCGTCGGGACGAGGCGGGCAGAGGAGGAGGAGCAGGCGTGTATGTCTCTCTTGTTCTCAAGCTCATACATGTGTGGAAACATCCTCCCTTATAAGGAGGTCCAACTCCCACTAAACTAGCAATGTGGGACTAAACATTTCCACCTCTTGCCTTGCACAAATGGGTTGCATGGGATCTAGGATTTATTAGGAATTTTCTGAAATTATATATTGGGCTCGCCCATATGTAGACAAAACTCCAGCAATCCCCCACCAGACCCGAGAGGCACACAAAATTTGCCTTTGGTTCCAAAACACTGTTTTATATACCGATATTGCACTGGAGTATGTTAAGTTGAACTTCCACCTAAAACTCTATGCTACACTAGTAAGCAATTTGAATAGTGGACTAGGCCTTGAACTGCAAGTTTTGTGCGAATCTAGCTTCACATAGATCCTTGACCGATACTTGGCTACCGTGGGACTTCCCCGCAGATGGAGCTTATGCGCCATACTCCGACACCTTTCGTGAGTATACTAGAGAGCACCCTACTCTCATAGATTGCGACGTTTAACAATCTGACTCATATAGGTATGTTCTTTAAAAGATGTTCTGCAGGACAACATCTCTGCTTCAGTAAGCCACTTAGAACATATTAAGATGTATATCAACCTGCCATGTAGTTTAGGAAAGTATTGCATCTTCATGGAGTGGTATTATTAATTATAAGGATACTTTCCTCTCAGTTGACCAACAACTTGTCTTCCGCATCTAATTCACGGGATCTACGATCACAAAGAATTGGTTACCACTGTGAACAACTCAAATTGTGGGTCTCATACCCATCTCCCTCGATGCATTATCTATCACATTACGTGATAGACCCTTAGTAAAAGGATCTGCCAGATTTTTAGATGTTTGGATATAATCCAATGCAATAACTCCGGAGTTTCTCATTTTCCTGGAAGATTTTAACCTTCTCTGAATGTGTCTTGATGACTTCATGTTATCCTTTGAGCTTCTCACTTTCGTGATCACAGTTTGATTGTCGCAGTTCATAAGGATACCCAGTACATGTTTCTCAACAACCGGCAAGTCACTCAAGAGCCGGCGAAGCCAATCTACTTCGGCCGTAGCTGTATATAGTGATGTGAGTTCTGCTTCCATTGTTGACCTTGTTAAGATTGTTTGCTTGCAAGACTTCCAAGAAACAACGCCACCTCCATGAGTGAATACATATCCGCTCATGGCCTTTATCTCATCAACATCCGAGATCCAGTTTGAATCACTATACCCTTTCAAGCACCTTTGGGTGTCCAGTATAGTGAATTCCATAATTTGCAGTGCCTTTCAAATAACGCAAAACTCTCTCTAGAGCTTTCCAATGCACATTTCCTGGTTTTGAGACAAACCGACTCAGTTTGCTAACAACAAAAGAGATGTCAGGTCTTGTAGCACTGGCTAAGTACATAAGAGAGCCAATAAACTGAGAATATTTCAATTGGTCTCTAGCAATTCTTCGATTCTTTTGAAGCAGCACGCTCGCATCATATGGAGTGATGAGCAGAAACGGAATATATCTAGAAGTGAAACTATAGCAAAAAGTTGTGGTAGGAACTCAACGAAAAAGAACATTACTACGTACTGTGTTGCAGCAACAGTAGGGTTGGTGTTGGCGTTGTCGTTGGTCATGTTACCAAAGAGGTGGTCGACGTCGGGGAAGTTGTCTTCGTCCGGAAAGAGATCGTCGGTGTCCGTGATGGAAGCAAGTAGTCGCGCTGAGCGCTCCCCAAAAACCTTATCGCCCTTCTCTCGTACAGGACTCGAAGAGACGTAGTTTAGGAGGCCTACTGTCCCGACCTACGGTGCACGTCGCAAGACGGGATGGTGAAGAACGTAGCAGCAACACAGAGAAAGGAACCGGTGGGAAGAGGGAAGTTCTGATGCGTCTTCTCTGGAGAGGAGCGACCTCTCTTTTATAGGCGCAGGAGAAGGAGGCGAGAGACGAGCGACGGGAGCCGAAGAGAGCGAGGGATACGAAACGAATGGACAACAATGTTCGCGTGATCTTTCGTATACCAGTCGTGTGTGGCAAAAATTTAGCTCGGGTCTTTCCCGCAACCCACGTCGTGACGAGGCGGGCGGCGGCGGAGGAGGAGTGCGCGTGTACGTCTCTCTTGTTCTCAAGCTCATACATGTGTGGAAACATCCTCCCTTATAAGAAGGTCCAACTTCCATTAAACTAGCAATATGGGACTAAATATTTCCACCTCTTGTCTTGCACAAATGGGCTGCGTGGGCCTCTACGATTTATTAGGAATTTTCTGAAATTATATATTGGGCTGGCTCATAGGTAGACAAAATTCCAGCATTGATAACTCAGTTCATTTTGGAGAATATCATGGTATTTGTTTTTTAGAAATGCAGGTTTTTAATATTTCGATGGGTTTGCCGTCAACAAATACAATGGTTTTATGAATTGTGGTATTTTTATTGCCCTGTTTATTTTCATACTTGAAAAAGCCCGACCTGTTATTTCTAAGAAAAAAACTATTGAGCTAATGATCCCTTAGGCCTTGTTTGGTACTAGTGTTTTTGAGGAGATTGGTGGGGATAATCCCCCAAGGGATTGGGTGAAACCCCAACCTTCACCCAATCCCTTCAAATCCCCATTTATCCCCAATACACTAGATAGGGATAGTGTATTGGGTATTGAGAAAAATGCACTATAATTTGGGGATTTGAGGGGAAATGTGGGGATGAAACATGTCAAATACACTAGAACCAAATGGTGTTATGGGATATGTGGGGATTGAGGGGTTTGACCGGGATAATCCCAACAAATTCCCTAAAATACACTGGTACCAAACAAGGCCTTAGAGTAGTTTTTCTAGGGAATGCTCTCTGCTACGCTTAAAGCAACACCCGTGGCAATCCATGCTCGCTCTCATGCACCCATTGAAACTCCTTTGAAGGGGACGACGCAAAAATGCTCGCTTCCATACACCATCGAGACGAAACGACTCTATGATGTAGGATCACAGTTACTTAGAAGCATGTATGGCAATTCTTCTATGTAGCATGTCAATTCAGAATGTTGCAGCATGACAAATTCCCAAACATGTGGGAAAATTTCCCCTTTTCTTGTAGCATGACAATTCTCTATGATGTATCCTGGCAAATCTCTGAAAAAAATTACAAAGCCTGATGCATCATGACAAATTCTTACCAATTCTTTGTGCTAGCATGGCTATAGTTTCTTTTCAACATGGTAAATAACAGCATGACAAATATATTTGTTTTAGTATGGAAATTCATGAGCGGCCGCTTGGAGTTATGAGGAAACCCTCTTTCGCTCAGACAAGCCTTCTATAGGGAAGGTTTGTTTGCTGGGGTGCCTTGGTGATAGAACGTCAACTCAATATGACTGTTCTTTCTCTAAACCTATTACAAAAAATATGATTTTTAGAAACCGAAGTATTCTTCATGTGACACTGGAATACGAAGACTTTAAACTACCACAATTTTTGACAAATCTATGCTACCAAAATTGTCCTTGGTATTTCATTCGTAGATCAAGTATTTACAACGTGAAAGTATACATGAAAAAAAGCATAAGGTCTAAGTAAAATCTAATCATTGGACCGTGCCAAATGTACAATAAACACTTACCTACCAGATGCTTGACAGCGCCTTGTAGTCCGAACTAAGCCTAGCTCACATGGTTGGATTCTTCATTGTGGAATCAACCCATCATTGTTCAAATTTCAGATTTCGCACTCATGTTTGCATTTTTCTTGATTTATTTTAGACTTTCTTGCTCATTCAGCGGGGAGACCTTCGCGTAGACTAGAGAAGCGGCTATGATGACTTCATAAATGTTAAGATGATTTGCTAGCTCGGTCTCTTGAATATGCTCATATGAAATGGTGTGCGTGCGTGCGTTTATTAGAATGAGTGTATGGACAAATGAAAGTAATATAAGTGTCTACGTGTATTCTTAAAAAAGATATGCCTGGTAGTATAACAGGATAATCATGAATGCTAAAAAGACTTGTTTAGGGATAATTGTTTTCTACCACTTAGTGGTAGTTACCCTTATATAAGTTTAGTATGTTGTATACATTATTTATCAAAACAAAAAAATATGTAAGTGTAGAATATAATATATAAGAATATTTGAGTAGTATATATATCCTATTTTTAGGTAGTACTCCTATGTACTATTTTTAGAATATTGTTTATACGTATAATTTTTTTTTTATTGACAACCCACTTTATTTAACATATAATGTCTTGGGGAATATATAAGTTGTCAGGAGGACGCTGGAGCCAAAGATGACGCCCTAAACCTAGGGTTGTAGCCATCCTTGCTAATTTATGCGCCTCACTATTACTATCACGACGTTCAAAAACAAAAGTGCAACTATTGAAACTAGCTTTACTCTTTTGAATATCCTGGAGGATCATGCAATACTCGCCCCTTTGATCTTGAATTTGAAGATCATTTATGACTCTCAGACAGTCCGATGCAATCCGAATGTTTGGGATCATCAAATCTTCCGCCAAAGCTATTGCCTCCCTACATGCATGTGCCTCAACCACCGCCGGATCAATCACTCCCATCAGCACTATCGCCGAAGCTCCCATGAAATTTCCCTGTGCATCACGACGTATAAATATGAAGGTATATTCAAAATATACAAAAAACTATGAACTCACATGCAATTTCCTTGGGTCAGCCCATGTACGAGATTGTACAGCCTTGGTTTTTTCCTGTGTTTTTTAATAATTCGGGATATCAAAAATTCTAAACTTTTAAAAAGATGAAGATTTTGTAAAAATAGTTCAGTAATACATAAAAATGTTCATGATTTTAAAAAATGTTTGAGAATTCATAAAATGTTCACGGTTTAAGAGGATCAGCACGAATTTGTAAAAACAATGTTCATGAATTTTAAGAAGTATCCATGATCTCTAAAAATGTTCACGAATTCTAAAAATGATCACGATTTACGATAATGTTCTCGAATTTGTAAAAATATATACATAAAAAAATTGTACGTGAATTTGAAAAATGTTCACGATTTCAAAATAATGTTTAAAAATTCAAAAAATGTTCACTATTTGAGAGAATGTTCTCAAAATTGTAATATGTTTTGATTTTAAGAAACGTTCATAATTTCAAAATATAAAATATGTTGGAAAATTGAAAAAGGAATAAAATAAAAATAAATAAAGGAAAAAATAAAAAAATAAAAGGAAAAAACCTGGAAATGGACCGGCCCAGACAAACACCCATCACGTGAGGGGTATGATCCACGTCGCTCGCGGGCAACATGTGCTCCAAATAGGAGGCGCGAGGGCCAACACCAATTTTACAATGCTTGGGATGATGATATTGTGCTATGCTTTATGGAGGTAGGCAACGTTGACATTTTTTCAGGCCCATATCAAAATATGGGCATCATAGAAGATATTGCTCTTTCATGTCACTTGAAGCGTTGGCGTGTAGGGAAGCCCTCTGTCTCGCGCATGATATGGTACTACAAAATCTTCATATTGCATTTGACTGCAAACATGTGATCCATATTCAAGACGGAGCATGAGGAAATTGTGCGGGCATTGTTATAGAAATCATAGAAACTTCTAAGCTTTTTACAAATTGTAATTTCTGTCATGAACTTTTTGAATAATGAAGCTCACACGATACTAGATATGATGTATCCCTTCCACTTGCTAGATATATGTGGCTAGGCAGTCCACATGACCTGAATGTAATTCCTCAGGTGATCAGTAAAAGCTTATCTTCGTTGCGAGAAAAAGATATTGTTTTTGTTGGAACACGCGGTATGCTGCACTATCGCCAAATATATTTTGTTATCGCTCATCCTAGAACATGCTACTAGAAATAGATCATGGGACCGGGTTTACCACTAGACGCGCAATAATAGCAGCACAAGTAAAGTTAGTGATGCGTGTAGTTGATCGGCCGAGTCATCTCCTCCTCGTGTAGCTAATCTCCCACTAACAGTGATCTCACGTGAACATCTCCTTGCTGATCCCTTGAACGGCTCATTGCGGTTCCCTCGAATGGTTTGTCCAAGCACCGTAGATGCGATGCCTCCAAGGTATCCACACGTACGGGGAGCAGTGTCGGGCAGTAGACTGCTTGGTTCGGTCGCGCGATATGGGGGTGTGGGTTGTGGCGGCGGATGTAGAGGGAGGAAATGATCAAACCTAAATGATGCACCCACTTTCCTTTATACAGACCTCCAAGGTGGGCTCAACACTTGAGCACACTAGGAGTCTACACACATTTTCCGCTCGGATCCAACCCGAATGGACTGCAGCCCCTTAAGTGTGCGACCCTATAGGTTCGCATACACATTTTCATGACACAAATCAAAAGTTGTTAGTGACTCCTAGCAGAACGTGCCAACTCCCATGTGTTTGTAAAGTCGTTTGGAGAACCTCGACAATGTGTCATATGTAACTTTCCTTTTGCCTCACGATTAATGTTATCGACCTCAAGGTGAGTACTTGTCACCCTTGTGGTAGCTCAACCTCTCTTCTCAGAAACGTGATACAAATTCCCGAACCAGGTTAGTACTTAACCAAAGTCGCATGGCCATGCTTTTCTAATCTAATCACTCAAGAAGGGCCCAGATAATATCTCTCTTATAGGAGGGACAAATCCCATATTGATCAACCATGTCTCGTGGCATGTCTCATGATTCACCCAAAAGTTACTTTTATAACTATCCAGTTCCGAAGCAGCATTTGATAGACCATAAGTGAGTCGATACTCATCCTGGGAACATGCGAGGACCTCAGATCTAGGACATGGCATATACATTGTACTTGACACTAACAGACAACATCATCTTATTATGTCTCAAAGTGGGTATGTCCGACTCAGTGATCTTCATCCCCGAGTCTATACAATCGGTTTAGCATCTCTAAGCCCATGACTTGTGAAACATAGTCATCGAACTAATCATATACTAGTAAAAGGGTATGTGTCTTCATAACCTTATCAACTAGGGACTATTAAAACGATCATCATACAATATATAGTTTCACAAAAAAGTCACTATTTTGTTGATACATATCAGTGATGATATTTAAGGACAATACAAAAGGCTCATTAAGAAATAGAGAAATATCATCATGATATGATTGCCTCTAGGGCATATCTCCAAAAGCTTTGCCTCCTCTTTCTCACATGAAATGGTTAAAAAAACATTCACATTTATTAACAAAATGAGCAGCACAAACATCTTTAAAAGTATATTGTGGTCCCTGTAGCTGACCTTCTTCTTCATTTCGAATGGACCGATAGCATGCAGCCGCATGACCCACCATTGTCGAAGCCAACTTGTCGTTCTTGATCACAGACATGAAATCATCAAGGACGCAATCTTATCAGGCCAACACCCCGAAGAAGAACCCATCACAACTGAAGAGTTATAGATCTAAGCGTCAGATCTACATTACTTCCCACATGCCTCACGCCGACACCACAGGATCGACCGATGTGACCACGGTTGATAATTCGTTCATGTTTCATTTGTCCTACATAACCACACACTAGAAGGGTTGGGCGCGCTTTGCTGCATTGTTGATGTTTTTGAATCTTCATATTTTTTATACTCAAACTATCTTAAAATAGAAGATTGATTAGTTTTTCAAAAATTCAAAGCTCTTTAAATGTGACCACATATATGAATAACCACGATATCAAATCGGATTCTTAGATTCATCAGGAAATAAATTTTCATATTTTATTATTTAGTATTGTTAGTGTCGATTATTTTGCCTTCGAACTTGGTCAAAGTTAAAAAACATTGAATTTTCAATAAAGTAATACACCTTAGATTTTAAAACAGAGAGAGTATTAGGTTTCGTTAGTGGAGAAGATGGTGGAGTGTCTTTTCTTTTTTATTCATATAATGTGGTGTTCTGGTGGGCTTTCGTGATTTGAGTTTTTATCTGCTAATGAATTCATATTTTTGTAAGAAAATTTCCGCATCGGTGGTTGCTTGTACTATATTGTTACGATAATATCACATGTTGATCCTATTTTTCTTTAGGTGATAAGAGGGTGCCTAGGATTGATAGTTTTCATAGGTCCGTTGCTTTCAATTGATTTGAAGAATTGTTGACCCAGTTAAAATCATGAACTAAATCAATATTTAATTTTTTAATGAAATAAGAGAGCATAATGAAGTAAAGTAATTAAATAAGAGATTATTGATCCGTTCAAAATCGGTGACCCAATTTCAAATAATGACCTTAATTAAACGAAAGGCCTTCAATTCTAAAAAGTTTAGTGATATGTGTATATTTTTATCAAAATTCATTAACATGGGTTTACACATTTTTCTTACTCTTTTTTTTTAGGAAAATCTAACTACAAGCGCCGTAGAGCGGGCTTTCCGTGCGGTGGGTGGGCACACGGCCTCGCGCGTGCTATACTTTTGCATGCGTCACTATCATGCTATAGTACTTTTACTAAGCATTATAAAAGTCATGCAAGCACATGCGCCCAGTGTGGTATAGTGGTCAAATAGGACATGCGACGGCAAATCTTTAATCTCTACCACGCATGCATGCAATGATGTAATCAAGATTCCCTTCAATGTTTGAAATTTTAAAAATATTATCTATAAAACAATTAATTTGATTAATGACCTGTTCTCATCATTATCTTTGTCACGATAAGATCTTCAAAACTAGATTTACAATATTTACCATATTGTTGCACTTATTTATCATATTTGTAAACACTTACTTGCCTGATAAAATATAACTAAATTACCATGTTTTACAATTGCATGTAAAAAATGACAAGTTGAGGTAATAAATGTGACAACCGTAAAACACGCAATTTAGTTATATCTATTCAAGCAATTTAGTGTTTACAAATATGACAAGTAAGTGCAACAATGTGGTAAATAAGCAACTTAGTGTTTACAAATATTACCATTGTGGAATCTAGTTTCGAAGACCTCATTGCGACAAAGACAATTGTGAAAATAGATCACCGATCAAATTAATCGTTTTAGAGATAAAACCTTTTGAATTTTAAACATTGAAGGGAATCTTGATGGTGTCATTGCATGTATGGCTGGTAGACAGAAGGGAATTTGTTGCCGCATGTCCAAGCTATTTGAAGTAATGCGAGTATGTGATTAGAAGGACACATTAATTTTGCATGCATATTAATGTTGCATTAGCTGGACCGCCGCACGGGAAGACCAAAGTGCAAGTATGTGATTAGAGGGACACACTAATTTTTTATTCTTCAGTTTCATTTTTCGATTACCCTTTACCTTTTGATTATATTTTATTTTTTTATTTCTATAGTCCTCTTCTCCTTTTATTTTTCTTTCTAAAATATTTACTTCACCCGTCTTAAAATAAGTGTCGCACATTTAACATTAAATTAATACAAATTTTATATACTAGAACAACGACACTTATTTTGGGACGGAAGGAGTACTTCTTAATTATTTTTATAATAAAAGATATTTTTTCAAAATAAATTATACTTTTTTGAAAATGACAATATTAATATCTATTTATTTATGAACATTTTGTTTCAAAATGCATGGACATTTTTTTGTAAAATAAGTAAACAATTTTTAGCTGTATGAGCATGTCTTAAATGTGTGAAAACTTTTTAAATTATGTATTTTTCTTTTAAATTATCGATTTTTCAGATAAAATAAGATTTTTTCATAATTTTTAAATTGATTGTATGTTTCATAATTTTTAAATTGAATGTACGTTTCATAATTTTTAAATTGAATGTATGTTTCTCAATAAAAATTAATATTTTTTATATTGCAGGAATATATTTTCAAAATGTTTGTTCAATATTTTAAATCACACAGATATTTTTCAGAAATACATGGACACTTTCTGAATATTTGTAGATATTTTTGTAACACACAAATAGTTTTATCTTTTTACTACTAAACTAATCATATAAAAGCTACTTAGAACAAAATGAGTTTTTATTTTGAATTGACTTTTCAATGGGTGTTGGAATTGTTTATCTGCATTCTAGCTAGCTGTATTATGATTAAATTGACTCTGAAAAGATATATTAGGATTAAACCCCATAAGGAAAAAAATCATAAACCTTATGCGTTGGTAGCTTTTTGATAAATGATATTTCATTGAATTAATATATCATGGTGATACAACCGTGTCGAAAGAATGCCCCGTCCCTACATAGCGAGAAGCACACAGCCAACAAGTCCAACAGACCCAAAAATAAACATCATTTTACAATAAAATAAATCAATCCACACTAAGGCGCGGGAGTTCCTATCCGAAGATTACATCGCCATCCATGCATGGGAAAAACCTTTTTGATTTATGCTCCAGCTGTGTAGACGTCATCATAAAAAGGTCTCTGTCCTCCAGCCTCCGCATGATACACCAAGTACGAAGTTATCGCGAACATGTATGAATAACCTACACAAGAAATAAAGCACATTTATTGTGAAAACCGCATCATTCCTGCTAAGGCACAATGGCTATCGCAAGGAAGTCGTCCCTACAAGAATATATGTAGAAAATTGTTTATGAATAACCTGCAACTCATTGACGAACATGTTACACACACTGAAAGGATGTGGATGTCGCCTAGAGAGGGAGGGGGGGGGGTGAATAGGCGCTTTAAAATAATTACGGTTTAGGCTTGAACAAATGCGGAATAAAATTAACGTTTAATTTATCAAGCACAAAACCTACAACAACTAGGCTCACCTATGTGCACCAACAACTTATGCTAAGCAAGATAAACAACTAAGTGATAGCAAGATATATGATAATAAACAATATGACTATCACAAAATAAAGTGCATAAGTAAAGGGTTCGGGTAAGAGATAACCAAGGCACACGGAGACAATGATGTATCCCGAAGTTCACACCCCTGCGGATGCTAATCTTTGTTGGAGAGGTGTGGAGGCACAATGCTCCCCAAGATGCCACTAAGGCCACTGTAATCTCCTCACGCCCTCGCAAAATGCAAGATGCCGTGATTCCACTAAGGGACCCTTGAGGGCGGTCACCGAACCCGTACAAATGGCAAGCCTTGGGGGCGGTCACCGGTACCCGTACAAATTGCTCGAGGCAATCTCCACAACCTAATTAGAGACCCCGACGCTTGCCCGGAGCTTTACACCACAATGATTGAGCTCCGAGACACCACCAAGCTTCTAGGACGCCAAAGCATCCACGAAGAACAATATCTAGGGTACTAAGTACCAAAGGTAATAAGCTTCTTAAACTTCACTTCCACGTATCACCGTGGAGAAGTCAAACCGATGCAACTAATGCAATGGCAAGAACACACGAAGTGGCAAGTCCCTCACACTGAAATCCCTCCACAACAACAAAAGCTATGGAGAAATATGAGAGGAAGAACAAGGAGCTCGCAAAGAACTCCAAGATCTAGATCCAAGGGGTTCCCCTCACATAGAGGAGAAAGTGATTGGTGGAGATGTGGATCAAGATCTCCTCTCTCTTTTCTCTCAAGAACAAGCAAGAATCATTGGAGGGATTGAGAGTTAGCAAGCTCTAAGAAGGTCAACAATGGAGGTAGAACATGAGCTCAACGGATGGATCAAGGCAAGGGGGAAGAAGACCCCCTTTATATAGTGGGGGAAGGAATCAGATCGTTACCCCCACTTACAGCCCGAGCCCAGCGGTACTACCGCTGGCTGCAATGGTACTACCGCTGACCCTCCAACAGTATTACCGCTGGTAGTGCAAAGATACTACCGGGCCAACCACCGCCAAGAAAGTCTTCGCAAAAAGTCCGACGTAGTACAGCCGCACAGATGACGGTACTAAAGTCCTGGAGTGGTACTACCGCTGACCAGGGGCGGTACTACCGCTGGGACAGCGGTACTACCGCCAGCTCTAGCGGTACTACCGCTAGGGCCAGCGGTACTACCGTCAGCTCTAGCGGTACTACCGCTAGGTCCAGCGGTACTACCGCTCGCCACTGAAACAGCCATAACTTTCGCATACGAGCTCCGAATGGAGCAAACCCAAGCTTGTTGGATTCAAGGCGACAAGAGCTATACAAAAAGCCAATGAAAATGCCAATGATATAGATATGTGAGACCTCTATGAATGAAGAACCAGAAAAAACTCCAACATCGAAAACATCATAGTAGATGCATATGGACTCCGTTTTCGATGAACTCGAGCTTGTCATGAAGATGACCATAAGCTCTAAAACTCACAAAGAGAAACATCAAATAAGAGCCAAGAAGTATGATGCAAGGATGCAAATGGTTTGAGCTCTCAACGAACGATACGATCAAGCTACTCACTTGAGAGCCCCCCTTGAGAGTACAACATTCTATCCTAAAACAGAAAACCTATCAAGGGCAAACGTATACCTTGCACCTCGACCTCTTGAGCTAGATGATGATGATCTTGGCTTCCTCAAGATGGACCACCTTTCTTGATTGCGTTGGCTTGACGAAGACTAGTTGATTGCTCCCCATACTCACTATGGGTGAGACACTCTTCAGCATATCTTCACAAGTCCATTGCCACCACAATGGACCACAAGTTTTAAGCATGATATATTCGTGCTGATCCATTTGAACTTGCACACCGCAATCTTGATGACGATCACCACTTGACGTCATCCTTCATGGGTTGTATGAGATCTTCCTTTTGACGCAAGCCCATGGAAACACACCTAACCCCCACATAGAACTCTCACGAAGACCATGGGTTAGTACACAAACACGTAATGGACAATGCTTACCATACCATGGGATCACTTGATCCCTCTCGGTACATCTTGTACGCTTTGTGTGTTGATCATCTTGATTTACTCTTTGTCTGAGATCTTGATCAACCTTGTGTCTCTATGACCATTCTTTGGATAATACCTTGAATACCATCTTGGTCATCATATAAACTCCTTGAACCCAAGAGATGGACTAAGAAGTGCCTATGGACAAATCCTATAAATATAACTTAAGGCAACCATTAGTCCATAGGAATTGTCATCAATTACCAAAACCACATATGGAGATATATGCTCTAACACACACTACATGGGGATTATAGATTGGAAGCTACTTGAACTAGGGTCCACACTGCACAAGCGAATTTAGACTTAGAAAAGTGTTTAATTGACTCGTCATGTTGGCATAAAACACATGTGTTGCTACCTTGCCAATTACGCCGTGTCAGGTTATCTCTAGTAAAGATGACCCCCCCTGTTTAGCAATCGAAGGAAAATCTTCACTCTTAGAGGAATTTTGAGCTTACACAATTTCTTGTTATCAACGGGAACATCACAATGAACCATTGCATCGTACAAGGATTTGACTGAGAACCTACCATTCTGATGCAAATTTCATCAAAATTTATGGTTCGCCTCACAACTGAATGGCCTCCAGACGAAGGAATAATTCGTTCCATTTTGGCAAGAGAGGCCCTAAAAGTTCCTTCTCGAAATAAATATTAAGGTTTCTTGTCCCAAAACTTGTTTGACCATGACGAATTTATGTGTGACAATCCTGTCCAAGCTAGGTTGTTGCACCTTAAGTGGGCTGGCACCAACCAAGTGACTTCCCATAATTGAACTTGAGAACCATCCGTCAGTGAGGAAGTGTTAAATTGGAAAAGGAATTCCTTGGCCTTCATCACGCCACACCATAAATTTGAATCACGCGGTTGCAATGAGCTTTAGAAATGTCTTTGGACCCCACGTACTTGCTATGAATGATTTCCTACCATACTGCATTCTCGATGAGTAGTTTGTAAATCCATTCACTCAGAAGAGCAATGTTTTTATTCTCAAGGTCTTGAATCCCAATGCCCATTTGACTTTTATGTCGGCATAATACACACCACCTAGCCAGCCGAAATTTCTTGGATTCATTATCATACTACCAAAATATAGATTTAAATTAATTGAGACGCTGAAGAACCACTTTCGGTAAGTGAAACAATGACAACATGTATAAAACCATATTGCTGAGGATGGAATTAATAATTTGGCCTTCCAAGTCGTATGCTAAGAATTTGGTCATCCAACTGGCTAGATATTTCTCAAGTCTCACTTCCACATGCTTTCACTCAGCGATAGTTAAACTCTCATATTGTATCGGAGTACCCAGATATCAAAGTGGGAACTGCCCAAGCTGTGAGCAAAAATCTTAGCATACTAAGATACAGACTCTATAACACCGCCGAAGCAGAAAAGCTCACCCCTGTGGAAATTAATTTCGAATCCCGTGAGTTCCTCAAATGCACATAAAAGCAACTTGAGGCTTCTTGCTTTACCTATGTCATGATCCATACAAAGTATAGTGTCATATGTATATTATAGAATAGAAAGACCGTCTTCTACCAAATGAGGAATGACATTGGTAATATGACCGACCACCTTAGCCCACTCAGCAAGGATAGCTAACATATCGGACAAAATCTTAAACACAATAGGGGATATGGGATCCCCTTAGCGAAGCCCCTTCCTAGTCCGAAAGTAGTTGCCAATATCATCATTGACTTTGATAGCCACACTACCTCTAGAAACAAAACTCTCTATCCATCTACACCATTTTGGAGAAAACCCCTTCATGCGTAAAGTTTGCAAAAAAGCCCTATTTGACTTTATCATAAGCTTTTTTGAAGTCCATTTTAAATATGACTCCACTCAACTTTTCATGGTGAAGCTCATGAACAGTTTCATGCAGTACAATAACTGCATCTAGTATGTTGCGTCCTTGCATAAACGTTGTTTGAGTGGGTTTGACCACATGGTCAGCCAACCTGTTGAACCAATTGATTGCAACATTTGTAAAGATTTTGAAGGTGACATTTAGAAGAAAAATCGGTCGGTATTGTTGAATACTACTAGCCTCCTTAGTCTTGGGCAGCAGAATAATTTCCCTAAAGTTTAAACCGGCACTATCAAAGTTTTCAGCATGCACTTGGTTAAACAAATGAACCAAGTCTGCCTTCAAAAAATATTGATAAACCTCGCTGGAAAACCATAGGTCCCGGAGTCTTGTTGTGTTTCATTTGAAACACCGCGGTCCGAATTTCCTCCTCAGAAAACGGAGAGGTTAAAAACTCATTTTTCTCCACCGAAAACCTCATGTGTTGCTAGCTAGTTTTTGCATTTGAAATTTCTTCAAATATTATATTCAACAGAGTCTGAACCGCTGTAGTGTTGTGCGGATTTTATTTTGGTATCTACGTTGTGTCAAACTAATAAGGAACACAATTTGTCTGAGATAATCACTTCCCTTGTTTCACACAACAATTTTCAGTTCCAATTATCAGTCCATGAGGATTCTTTTTCTAATGACTTAATATGCTATTTGGTGTGTTTTAAAGACATGTATTTTTTTGACAAACTGTTTTAAAGGCATGTAAACTCATCACTAGCAAAACTAATCATGTGGAGTGTGTTACAATTTGTTTTAGTCTCTCGATTTGCCCATTAGCATGTGTGTACCCACTGAGCATATTCTAACTTAAGTTAGCTCCCATGACCTCAGTATGTACCCATATCGTATCTCTATCAGGTTTCATCTCCAAATTGACCTGGAAAATCTGAGATAAGTTGGTAATACTGCTAACATCCAGATTTCATAACTGGCAGGCTTGATGCTGACAAGACAGTGTTCAGTTTTGGTTCCATATGGCATCACTATAACTCAAACATTTTTGTCCTTTTGCGTGCAAATGTCAAATACTTACATGCTTGTAGTATAATGTAAATGGTCTGCGCCAATTAATTAGGACAGGAGGGAGTATCTTATTTAAATCAGAATCACTCAACATATGAAATACATGGATACCTGGATATGTCATTTCAGTATATGCAATGTCTGAATTCCAATTGATCTGTACATTACATACTGTCGATTGTTTGGTGTACATACTTGTATTGACTGTTACAGGAGGATAATCTGGTTCCATCTGACTAAACATAGCTTGGTAATTCAAGAACTTACACAGCACACTGACATGATAAGTACTGTACTAGACAATAAACAACACATTAGTCCAATATATCGACGAACATTAGGCAAACAATTTCTGAAACTGCGCACTACACAGGTACTAGCACTACCACCCGCAACAGGATCAGTACTTTAGAAGCTGAGGGCCGAGAGAAGAATGGCAGTGGTGAAAACCAGTGCCAGAACGGAGGTCACCAGAGCCGGAAGCGCCACAGCGCCACCGTTCTTGGTGTTGTGCGGCCTCGTGTTTGCCGCGCCACCACCGGTACCGGTGTGCCTCCCGCCACCGCTCGCTCCACCGCCGGGGCCACCTCCTCCCATGTGCCCAAGCTTCCTGGGAGTCACTATCTCCAGGAGCCTCTTGCCTTGGATTTCTGGAAAGTAAGCAGCAGTTCCAGGAATAATTTCGTAAGAGACTAGCTTCATGGCAAGACTGAACCTGAAGAAATATGAAGAAAGTAGAGAGCAAAGAGGAGACCGATGAACACAGAATACCAACCATGCAGTCCCTGCATCTGGAGACGAGGCCTCAGACGACGATAAGATTCATCAGCCATGGCGCCATGGGAAGCGAAGGCGAGCAGGAGGAGGAGAGCGAGGGCACCTTTCCTCATCTTGAGATGGACTCGGTGCCCAACAGAGCAACTCCGATGCGGAGTGTATGTGTGGAGACTCGTCTTTTAACTCCTGGATGCTGGAGAGCAGTTAAGATAAGACCACTCCACAAGCTATCGTGCATGGTGGCAACAGTTCAGCTTTGTTCTTTCTGTGGCAGACACTGTGCCTTGAGCTGGAGAGGTGCCTTGTGCTGTGCCTTTCTCACAAAATCAGGATTTGTACTCTCCCATAATACTATTGTGTGGTGCGCCTTCCTCGCTCTAAGCTTGTTAGCTCACAAAATCAGGGTTAGTACTCTCCCATAATCTTGCTGATAAGCACCACCCCCAAAACAAGCAACAGTCCCAAGAACTTTTGTTTCGGTGCTGCCTGGCATCACTGATGTTTCCGCTGGGGGCAAGAGGGGACAAAGCGAACTGCAAAAGCCACCCAAAGAGCATATTTTGTTCCTTTTTTTCTGTGTGCATGTCGTTGGTGCAGAGATTCCATGATGCTCCACCACATGTGCTCTTTGCCAGCTCCGAGAGCTACAGGATTTTGTGACCACAGGCAGGCTGTAATGTAAGATTGGTTTTCTCGTGTCCTCATGGAAGGTCCGTCCGATCAGCAGGGGATACGATGTGATCTTTGCCTTTTGAGATGTGGTTTTCGCCGGTATGTGAATGGCCTTTTCAGCCCGAGTTTCAGACGTGGCATTTTTTATATGAAGAACAGTTCCATCAGTAGAAAACAGAGAGGACAACTGATGTGAAGCTTATACAGATCATGAGACCGGGTTTATGAAAGATGAAACCATATAGTGTGTTTTTTCTCTTCGGAAAATAAAATTAGATAAATCAGTTGGACCCTGGAAAGAATGATGTTACCATTGAGTAGGAAGGTAGTGCGTCCTCTTTTCAGAGCAGGTTTCAGACAGAAAGGCACTCATGGAAGTGGGTGGATTTTGTTTCTATGCTACAAAACCATCTTCTATTACTTGGAAGTACTCCCTCCGTACCAAAATAAGTGTCTTAAGCTTAGTACAGTTTTGTACTAGAGCTAGTATAAAGTTGAGACACTTATTTTATTTTAGGACAGTGGGAGTAGTATTTTTTGCATAAGATTTACTAGAAGGAAAGGCACGCCTAGCTGCTCTCCTCTCGGTATTGGAGTTGTTCATGATTTGTCTGATGTCATGTTTTTCTTTTCTAATGTTATATACCAAATAAATATCAAAACTGTTGAAATGCATATATCATGCAGTATGTGTGGTTAGTCATGACGATAGGTGTTTTCAATATGCGATTCTCAAAATAGGGGATTCCAAATGAAACCCTATGTTTCGCTCATGTAAGAGCATCTAAAACCCGAACTTGCAAATCCGATCCCTCAAACATCCGCGGACGCGTCCGGACGCGGACGCTAACCGATCACGTCTTAACTAATGCATTCTTCAACTCGACAACTTAAATATGATATCTCAAATTCATACAAACCAATGCAACTACTACGTCGATGCATTACACACATCGTTCGCCATTCCATAACTACAACATGCCATTGGACTATCACAATTTGACACGTTTGACTACGGTGTACATCATCCACGGCTGCCCTTGATGTCCTTCTTGTGGAAGTACCCGTCGAAAACGCAGAACATATCGAGCCGGACCTGCTCGACATCAGAGTTGTCCTCGCTGTCGCTGACCTCCTTCTCCACCTTCGGTAGCAGTCCAGCCATTTCACGGACCTCCCGATTCTGCACTCGGGTGAGGACGCGCGCGTTCCTTCGTTGTCGTTTCTTCAAAATACGGGTGTGGATGGCTTCCTCCTTCGCGGCCGACAGCATTGTTGCAACAGCCGCCTTAGCCGCCACCATTTCCTCCACAATACGGGCCAGGACAGCCAATATCCTCTCCTTTCCATGGCGGGCAGCCCGTTCCCGGTGGGACTCACTGTCAGCCGGACTGGTGATGGGGAAGGAGAGATTTTCCGGCCGTCGGGACCACGATGATCCAAGCCTGAAGGACACGAGCGCCCGTTGAGCCGATGCAATGGAGTCGCGGCTGACAGATCCTGTCGTCGGCTAGGCACTGTCCTCACGTGAGTGACGGGGTGCAATGCAGAGCGTCATTTCATCCTCCAACCCGCAGGGGATGACACCCTCTTCAACAAATCTATCTAGAGTGAAGTTGCTAGGGTTTGGTTTGGCAAGCGGTGAGGACAAATATATGTGGGGTCGATGCGGGCCAGCGCGGGCCAAGCCGACGTGGCGGGCATGCCTGGGCGCGCCCGGGTGCCCCCATATACACCTCATATTTGGGCTGGATATGAGGGATGTCGGTCAGCTGTAGGATCCGAAGTATGCCTAAAGGGGGGGGGGTGATTAGACTACTTGCCCAAATAAAAACTTAGGCTTTTCCCAATTTTAGTTGTGGGCCAGTTTTAGCAGTTGTATCAAGTCAAGCACACCCTACACATGCATATCTAAGAGTATTGCAGCGGAAAGTAATGACATGCAAATGTAAGTAGAGGGAAGGGATAAGAAGATAAACGCAAAGGTTGACATGCGATTTTTGGCGTGGTTCCGATAGGTGGTGCTATCGTACGTCCACAATAGTGGAGACTTCAACCCACGGAGGGCTTCACTCACAAGGGGTCCACGAAGAAGCGGTCTTGTCTATGCCGCCATGGCTTACGTCCACACAGGACTAGCCTCGCTCGGGGTATATCTTCACGAAGTAGGCGATCTCCTTGCCCTTACAAACTTCTTGGTTCAACTCCATAACACGAAGTAGGAGCCTCCCAAGCGACACCTAACCAATCTATGAGGCACCACCCTCCAAAAGGTAATAGATGCGGTAGAACGATGAACTCCTTGCTCTTGTGCTTCAAAAGATAGTATCCTCAACACTCAATCACTCTCTCACAGATTTGGAATGGGTGGAAGAGATTGATTTGGTGAAAAGCAACTTGGGGAGGCTAGAGATCTAGTCTAATGGATGGACTGGAATATCTTGATTTCAACTCATGAGTAGGTGTCTCTCTCTCAGAAAAATAGATACGACAAGTGTGTGTGTGTGTTCTGAGTGCTTCCTCTACGAATGAGAGGTGGTGGAAGGGTATATATAGGGATCTCCTACAATTCAACCGTTACAACATTATTGCCCAACTCGATGAAACCGAAATGATCTCGGTGTTGGGGAACGTCGCATGGGAAACAAAATTTTTCCTACGCGCACGAAGACCTATCATGGTGATGTCCATCTACGAGAGGGCTTTTCCGATCTATGTACCCTTGTAGATCGCACAACAGAAGCGTTAAGAAACGCGGTTGATGTAGTGGAACGTCCTCACGTCCCTCGATCCGCCCCGCGAACCGTCCCACGAACCGTCCCGCGATCCGTCCCACGATCCGCTCCGATCTAGTGCCGAACGGATGGCACCTCCGCGTTCAGCACACGTACAACTCGACGATGATCTCGGCCTTCTTGATCCAGCAAGAGAGACGGAGAGGTAGATGAGTTCTCCGGCAGCGTGACGGCGCTCCGGAGGTTGGTGGTGATCTAATCTCAGCAGGGCTCCGCCCGAGCTCCGCAGAAACGCGATCTAGAGGAAAAACCGTGGAGGTACGTGGTCGGGCTGCCGTGGCAAAAGTTGTCTCAAATCAGCCCTAAAACCCCACTATATATAGGAGGGAGGGAGGGGAGGAGGCAGCCTCAAACCCTCAAGGTTTGGCCGAAATTTGAGGTGGAGGAGTCCTACTCCAATCCTACTTGGAGTAGGATTCCACCTTCCCACTTGGAAACTCTTTCCACCTTGTGTTTTTCCCTTCTCAAATCTTATGGGCCTTAGTGGGAACTTATTCCAGCCCACTAGGGGCTGGTTTATCTCTTCCCATAGCCCATGAGACCCCTTGGGGCGTGACACCCCTCTCGATGGTCCCCGTCACCCCTCCCAGCACTCCCGGTACACTACCGATGAGCCCGAAACTTTTCCGGTAATGCCCGAAAACTTTCGGTAACCAAATGAGGTCATCCTATATATGAATCTTCATCTCCGGACCATTCCGGAAACCCTCGTGACGTCCGTGATCCCATCCGGGACTCCGAACAACATTCGGTAACCAACCATATAACTCAAATACGCATAAAACATCGTCGAACCTTAAGTGTGCAGACCCTGCGGGTTCGAGAACTATGTAGACATGACCCGAGGGACTCCTCGGTCAATATCCAATAGCGGGACCTGGATGCCCATATTGGATCCTACATATTCCGAAGATCTTTATCGGTTGAACCTCAGTGTCAAGGATTCATATAATCCCGTATGTCATTCCCTTTGTCCTTCGGTATGTTACTTGCCTGAGATTCGATCGTCAGTATCCGCATACCTATTTCAATCTCGTTTACCGGCAAGTCTCTTTACTCGTTCCGTAAGACAAGACCCCGCAACTTACACTAAGTCACATTGCTTGCAAGGCTTGTGTGTGATGTTGTATTACCGAGTGGGCCTCGAGATACCTCTCCGTCATACGGAGTGACAAATCCCAGTCTTGATCCATACTAACTCAACGAACACCTTCGGAGATACCTGTAGAGCATCTTTATAGCCACCCAGTTACGTTGCGACGTTTGATACACACAAAGCATTCCTCCGGTGTCAGTGAGTTATATGATCTCATGGTCATAGGAACAAATACTTGACACGCAGAAAACAGTAGCAACAAAATGACACGATCAACATGCTACGTCTATTAGTTTGGGTCTAGTCCATCACATGATTCTCCTAATGATGTGATCCCGTTATCAAGTGACAACACTTGCCTATGGTCAGGAAACCTTGACCATCTTTGATCAACGAGCTAGTCAACTAGAGGCTTACTAGGGACAGTGTTTTGTCTATGTATCCACACATGCACTGTGTTTCCAAGCAATACAATTATAGCATGGATAATAAACGATTATGATGAACAAAGAAATATAATAATAACTAATTTATTATTTCCTCTAGGGCATATTTCCAACAGTCTCCCACTTGCACTAGAGTCAATAATCTAGTTCACATCACCATGTGATTCCAACGAATCCAACACCCATATAGTTATGGGGTCTGATCACGTCTTGCTCGTGAGAGAGGTTTTAGTCAACGGTTCTCAAACTTTCAGATCCATGTGTTCTTTACAAATCTTTATGTCATCTTATAGATGATGCTACTATGTGCTATTCAGAAATACTCCAAATATCTACTCTACTATACGAATCCGTTTCACTACTCATAGTTATTCGGATTAGTGTCAAAGCTTCGACGTAACCCTTTACGGCGAACTCTTTAACCACCTCCATAATCGAGAGAAATTCCTTAGTCCATCAGTTACTAAGGATAAATTTTGACCGCTGCTAGTGATTCAATCATGGATCACTCTCTGTACCTCTCAAAAGACTTTGAGTCAAGGCACACATCAGGTGCAGTACCCAGCATGGCATACTTCAGATTCTATGACCAAGGCATAGAAGACGACCTTCGTCTATTCTCTTTATTCTGTCGGGGTCAGGTTTTTGAGTCATACTCAAATTCACACCTTACAACACAACCAAGAACTCCTTCTTTGCTGATCTATTTTGAACTCCTTCAAAAACTTGTCAAGGCATGCATCTTGTTGAAACTTCTATCAAGCGCTTTCGATCTATCTCCATAGATCTTTGATGCTCAACGTTCAAGTAGCGCAATCCAGGTATTCCTTTGAAAACTCCTTTCAAACAACCTTGTATGCTTTACAGAAATTCTACATTACTTCTGATCCACAATATGTCAACCACATATACTTATCAGAAATTCTATAGTGCTCCCACTCACTTCTTTGGAAATACAAGTTTCTCATAAACCTTGTACAACCCCAAAATTCTTTGATCATCTCATCAAAGTGTATATTCCAACTCCGAGATGCTTGCACGAGTCCATTGAAGGATCGCTGGAGCTTGCATACTTGCTAGTATCTTTAGGATCGACAAAACCTCCTGGTTGTATCACATACAATGTTTGCTCAAGGAAACCGTCGAGGAAACAATGTTTTGACATCCTATGTGCAATATTTCATAAATAATGCATCAACTATGAACAATATTCTAACAGACTTTTAGCATCGCTACGAGTGAGAAAGTCTCATCATAGTCAACTGTTTGATCTTGTCGGAAACATCTTTGCGACAAGTCGAGATTTTCTTAATAGTGACTTATCACCATCATCGCCTGTCTTCCTTTTAAAGATCCATCTTTACTCAATAGTCCTATGACCATCAAGTAGTTCTTCCAAAGTCTACACTTTGTTTTCATACATGGATCCTCTCTCGGATTTCATGGCTTCCAGCCATTTGTCGGAATCCAGGCCCACCATCGCTTCTCCACAGCTCGTAGGTTCATTATTGTTCAACAACATGACCTCCAAGACAGGGTTACTATACCACTCTGTAGTAGTACGCGACCTTGTCGACCTACGAGGTTTGTAGTAACTTGATCCGAAGCTCAATGATCACCATCATCAGCTTCCACTTCAATTGGTGTAGGCGCCACAGGAACAACTTCCTGTGCCCTGCTACACACTAGTCGAAGTGATGGTTCAATAACCTCATCAAGTTCTATCACCCTCCCACTCAATTCTTTCGAGAGAAACCTTTCCTCAAGAAAGAACCCATTTCTAGAAACAAACACTTTGCTTCCGGATCTGAGATAGGAGATGTATCCAACTGTTCTGGATATCTTATGAAGATGCATTTATCCGCTTTGGGTTCGAGCTTATGAGACTGAAACTTTTTCACGTAAGCATCGCAGCTCCAAACTTTCAAGAAACGACAGCTTAGATTTCTCTAAACCTTAATCTATATCGTGTCATCTCAACGGAAATACGCGGTGCCCTATTTAAAGTGAATGCGGTTGTCTCTAATGCATAACCCATAAACGATAGTGGTAATTCGATAAGAGACATCATAGCATGCACCATACCAAATAATGTGTGTCTATGACGTTCAGACACATCATCACACTATGATGTTCCAGGTGGCATGAACTGCGAAAACAATTTCCACATTGTCTTAACTGCGTACCAAAACTCGTAACTCATATATTCATTTCTATGATCATATCGTAGACTGTTTATCCTCTTGTCACGACGATCTTCACTCTAAAATAACTTTGAACTTTTCAACATTTCAGACTGGTGATTCATCAAGTAAATACTCTTGTATCTACTCAAATCGTCAGTGAAGTAAGAACATAATGATATCCACTGCGTGCCTTAGCACTTATTGGACTGCACACATAAAAAATGCATTACTGCCAACAAGTTACTCTACTTGTTTCATGTGGCATGTTTTGCATGTCTCAAGTGATTCAAAATCAAGTGAGTCCAAACGATCCATCAGCATGGAGCTTCTTCATACATTTTACACCAACATGACTCAAGTGGCAGTGCCACAACTAAGTGGTACTATCATTATTACTTTTTATCTTTTGGCGCTAATATTATGAACATG
This sequence comes from Hordeum vulgare subsp. vulgare, assembly GCF_904849725.1. NCBI lineage: Eukaryota > Viridiplantae > Streptophyta > Magnoliopsida > Poales > Poaceae > Hordeum > Hordeum vulgare. Next base: position 561,237,292 of record NC_058524.1, on the reverse strand, counting down.
TGTAACACTACGATCGAGATTCAATAAACCATTGAGGGTAATTATTCAAGCAAATAGAATAACTATTATTCTTTTAAATGAATAATCGTATTCCAACAAACACGATCCAATCATGTTCATGCTCAACGCAAACACCAAATAACAATTATTTAGGTTTAACACCAATCCCGATGGTAGAGGGAGCATGCGACGTTTGATCATATCAACCTTGGAAACACTTCCAACACGTATCGTCACCTTGCCTTTAGCTAGTCTCCGTTTATGCCGTAACTTTCATTTCGTGTTACTAATCACTTAGCAACCGCACCAGTATCCAATACCCTCGTGCTACTAGGAGTACTAGTAAAGTACACATCAACATCATGTATATCAAATATACTTCTTTCGACTTTTGCCAACCTTCTTATCTACCAAGTATCTAGAGTTGCTCCGCCTCAGTGACCGTTCCCCTCATAACAGAAGCACTTAGTCCCGGGCTTGGATTTAATCTGGGGTCTCTTCATTAGTGCAGCAACTGCTTTGCCATTTCACGAAGTATCCCTTCTAGCCCTTGCCTTTCTCGAAACTTAGTGGTTTTACTAACCATCAACTATTGATGCTCCTTCTTGATTTCTATTTTCGCAGTGTCAAACATCGCGAATCGCTCAAGGATCATTGTATCTATCCTTGATATGTTATAGTTCATCACGAAGCTCTCACAGCTTGGTGGCAGTGACTTTGGAGAACCATCACTATCTCATCTGGAAGATTAACTCCCACTTGATTCAAGTGATTGTCGTACTCAGACAATCTGAGCACACGCTCAACGATTGAGTTTTTTCCTTTACTTGATGGACAAAGAATCTTATCGGAGGTCTCATACCTCTTAACAAGGGCACAAGCATGAAATCACAACTTCATCTCTTTAGAACATCACTCATGTTCTGTGACGTTTCAAAACGTCTTCGGCGCCACGCTTCTAAGACATTAAGTATTTTGCACCAAACTATCGCGTAGTCATCAGAAACGTGTATGTCGGATGTTCACAACATCCATAGACGACGCTCGAGGTGCAACACACTGAGTGGTGCATTAAGGACATAAGCCTTCTGTGCAGCAACGAGGACAATCCTCGGCTTTACAGACTCAGTCTGCAAAGTTTGCTACTATCAACTTTCAACTAAATTTTCTCTAGTAACATATAAAAACAGTAGAGCTATAGCGCAAGCTACATCGTAATTCGCAAAGACCATTAGACTATATTCATGACAATTAGTTCAATTAATCATATTACTTAAGAACTCCCACTCAAAAAGTACATCTCTCTAGTCATTTGAGTGGTACATGATCCAAATCCACTATCTCAAGTCCGATCATCACGTGAGTCGAGAATAGTTTCAGTGGTAAGTATCTCTATGCTAATCATATCAACTATACGATTCATGCTCGATCTTTCGGTCTCATGTGTTCCGAGGCCATGTCTGCACATGCTAGGCTCGTCAAGCTTAACCCGAGTGTTCCACGTGTGCAACTGTTTTGCACCCTTTGTATGTGAACGTTGAGTCTATCACACCCGATCATCACGTGGTGTCTCGAAATGAAGAATTGTCGCAACGGTGCACAGTCGGGGAGAACACAATTTCGTCTTGAAATTTTAGTGAGAGATCACCTCATAATGCTACCGTCGTTCTAAGAAAGATAAGGTGCATAAAGGATTAACATCACATGCAATTCATAAGTGACATGATATGGCCATCATCATGTGCTTATTGATCTCCATCACCAAAGCACCGACACGATCTTCTTGTCACCGTCGTCACACCATGATCTCCATCATCATGATCTCCATCAACGTGTCGCCATCGGGGTTGTCGTGCTACTCATGCAATTACTACTAAAGCTACGTCCTAGCAATATAGTAAACACATCTGCAAGCACAAACGTTAGTTTAAAGATAACCCTATGGCTCCTGCCGGTTGCCGTACCATCGACGTGCAAGTCGATATTAACTATTACAACATGATCATCTCATACATCCAATATATCACATCACATCGTTGGCCATATCACATCACAAGCATACCCTGCAAAAACAAGTTAGACGCCCTCTAATTGTTGTTGCATATTTTACGTGGTGACCATGGGTATCTAGTAGGATCGCATCTTACTTACGCAAACACCACAACGGAGATATATGAATTGCTATTTAACCTCATCCAAGGACCTCCTCGGTCAAATCTGATTCAACTAAAGTTGGAGAAACTGACACTCGCCGGTCATCTTCGAGCAACGGAGTTACTCATAGCGATGAAACCAGTCTCTCGTAAGCGTACGAGTAATGTCAGTCCGAGCCGCTTCGATCCAACAATACCGCGGAATCAAGAAAAGACTAATGAGGGAAGAAAAACGCACACCACCGCCCACAAAAACTTTTGTGTTCTACTCGACATTACATCTACGCATGAACCTAGCTCATGATGCCACTGTTGGGGAACGTCGCATGGGAAACAAAAATTTTCCTACGCGCACGAAGACCTATCATGGTGATGTCCATCTACGAGAGGGGATTTCCGATCTACGTACCCTTGTAGATCGCACAACAGAAGCGTTAAGAAACGCGGTTGATGTAGTGGAACGTCCTCACGTCCCTCGATCCGCCCCGCGAACCGTCCCACGAACCGTCCCGTGATCCGTCCCACGATCCGCTCCGATCTAGTGCCGAACGGACGGCACCTCCGCGTTCAGCACACGTACAGCTCGACGATGATCTCGGCCTTCTTGATCCAGCAAGAGAGACGGAGAGGTAGATGAGTTCTCCGGCAGCGTGACGGCGCTCCGGAGGTTGGTGGTGATCTAATCTCAGCAGGGCTCCGCCCGAGCTCCGCAGAAACGCGATCTAGAGGAAAAACCGTGGAGGTACGTGGTCGGGCTGCCGTGGCAAAAGTTGTCTCAAATCAGCCCTAAAACCCCACTATATATAGGAGGGAGGGAGGGGAGGAGGCAGCCTCAAACCCTCAAGGTTTGGCCTAAATTTGAGGTGGAGGAGTCCTACTCCAATCCTACTTGGAGTAGGATTCCACCTTCCCACTTGGAAACTCTTTCCACCTTGTGTTTTTCCCTTCTAAAACCTTATGGACCTTAGTGGGAACTTATTACAGCCCACTAGGGGCTGGTTTATATCTTCCCATAGCCCATGAGACCCCTTGGGGGCGTGACACCCCTCTCGATGGTCCCCGTCACCCCTCCCAGCACTCCCGGTACACTACCAATGAGCCCGAAACTTTTCCGGTAATGCCCGGAAACTTTCCGGTAACCAAATGAGGTCATTCTATATATCAATCTTCGTCTCTGGACCATTCCGGAAACCCTTGTGACATCCGTGATCCCATCCAGGACTCCGAACAACATTCGGTAACCAACCATATAACTCAAATACGCATAAAACATCGTCGAACCTTAAGTGTCCAGACCCTGCGGGTTCGAGAACTATGTAGACATGACCCGAGGGACTCCTCGGTCAATATCCAATAGCTGGACCTGGATGCCCATATTGAATCCTACATATTCCGAAGATCTTTATCGGTTGAACCTCAGTGCCAAGGATTCATATAATCCCGTATGTCATTCCCTTTGTCCTTCGGTATGTTACTTGCGTGAGATTCGATCGTCAGTATCCGCATACCTATTTCAATCTCGTTTACCGGCAAGTCTCTTTACTCGTTCCGTAATACAAGATCCTGCAACTTACACTAAGTCACATTGCTTGCAAGGCTTGTGTGTGATGTTGTATTACTGAGTGGGCCCCGAGATACCTCTCCGTCATACGGAGTGACAAATCCGAGTCTTGATCGATACTAACTCAACGAACACCTTCAGAGATACCTGTAGAGCATCTTTTTTGCCACCCAGTTACGTTGCGACGTTTGATACACACAAAGCATTCCTCCGGTGTCAGTGAGTTATATGATCTCATGGTCATAGGAACAAATACTTGACACGCAGAAAACAGTAGCAACAAAATGACACGATCAACATGCTACGTCTATTAGTTTGGGTCTAGTCCATCACATGATTCTCCTAATGATGTGATCCCGTTATCAAGTGACAACACTTGCCTATGGTCAGGAAACTTTGACCATCTTTGATTAACGAGCTAGTCAACTAGAGGCTTACTAGGGACAGTGTTTTGTCTATGTATTCACACATGCACTATGTTTCCAAGCAATACAATTATAGCATGGATAATAAACGATTATCATGAACAAAAAAATATAATAATAACTAATTTATTATTGCCTCTAGGGCATATTTCCAACACTCGGTGGCACTGAGTTGCACTAAATGTGGCAACTTTTGAATTCTCAGTGAGGCCGTTACAAGAATCTCAGTGGTACCGATATCATGACCTAGGGCAGTTTCGAAATCTCGGTGAGACCGATTTCAAAACTCAGAAATTTTGATTCTTGAAACCGACACACTAGAAATATGCTCACTGATTTTGGGTGGCACCAATGTGGAAGTTGGTGGTACTAAGAATCTAGGGTTTGGCATAGGTTCTGTCTTTGGAAAAATTGGTAGGGCCGAGTGGAAATTATTGGTGGCACCGATTTTGATGTTAGGCTTTGGGCAGGGAATATTGTGGGAGAATGGTTGAGTATTTTCGGTGGCTATCTGTAAGCACTTGAGCAACCAATTCATCATAGATACATGTCCCCTTTTTCATAGTATTGACTTTCCTATGGACTCAAATGCGATTGCTCACAAATAAAATGTAGAGTCTTGTATCTTGAAGCTTGACCAATCCTATTCCTTTCCTTGCATGAAGGGGTTTCTCCCTACAATCCTTTAGCCAATGCATCTTTGACCTTTTCCTAAATATACTTAGATAGAATCTTTAGTTCAATGACACATATGTTGCTATTAATTACCAAAACCACCTTAAGGTGCAATTGTTCTTTCAATCTCCCTCTTTTTGGTAATTGATGGCAACATATAGATCAAAGCTTTGACAAAAGATATAATCAATGATTAGCATAGTCGTTTTGAGATGTATGTGAAAAGAAAGAGCTCTCCGTAAATTTGTGCATTATTTTAAATTTGTGTTTGAATGCAAATGCACAATCGATTAGGGTCATGGGTCACTCTTCCAAATACATCTTGGTGGTGCGCATAAATGACATGAGTGAATAGTAATGCACATAACACCAAAGGAGTGAATGATCATCATGTATATAACTCAAACATATAACGTAGTAGCATCAACAATCAAAGCGTATGATCCAACACAACAAAGTTTAAGGCATCCGAAAGACCAAATGTTTGGAAAAACCAAAGGAGAGCAATGAAAGGCAAGACTCTCTCGCTCTCTCTTTCTCTCTCTCTCTCTCAAAGCCCTAATGATCTAGAAACTTTTCCCCGTTTGGCAACAAGTTACCAAAAGGTTCAAAGGTCTAGAGCTAAGCATCGCTCTAGGTCCGATCTCCTCTAGTAGCAGTTGATGGAGTCGACAGGTGAGCGTCGGTGAAGGCTTCAGCGAATGTCCTCTCAGGTGAAGGTGTTGACAGTGGAGGTGCAGGAGCTAGTGGAGCTGAAGGAGCTGAAGGTGCTAATGTTTCGGCTGATGAAGATGGTCTTGCTTCCGGAACTAGCATAGCTGCACACCTAGTGTGAGTCGTGAACTGAGTAGTTGTAGGAAAAGACGTATCATCATCATCACTGCTGGAGCGAGGTGTGTGCACTGCATCAACTTCAAGCTTTATTTTATGAACGGTGGTAGCCAACTCCGTTACTTTGATATCCAGGTCATGGAATTTAGTCTCGACGATCCTCTCAAGGCTCTTCTGGTTCAGCAAAACCTCAAAAATACTCTTCTCCATCCGCTGGATGGTGCTGACAAGAAATAACATTTGTTCCTCTCTAGATCTCAGCTATGGTGCTCGGTCTACTCTGGCTACCTCTGCCTATGTTGTTGCCTCTTCTTGCTGACGAGCTGTAGATGAGCTGGGATGGCTGGGGTCCATCACTACCTCATTGTCTTCGAACTCTGGTGAAGTGGCAGGTGTGGACAATCAAGTTGATACGCATGCTTCCCAATCTTGGCATTGATGAGCATGTGAATGTATGAAGCATATCCACATGATTTCTTGTGATCAGCAACTGTCCTCCTGACTGTCTCAACTATCAGATCCATCACTCTTATTCTTGTATGAGTGTTGACGTGGTGCAACATATTGATGGAATACCCTCTAATCATCTTCTCATCTCCTAACTTAGGCATCAGGGTGTACCTCATAATGGTGTTTGTAGTGGGTATCGGTGCTTGCAGAAAGTAGATAGAGCCAAGCTTGTGAGTTTTGAAATACTGGTGAGCCACTGGATTGTACATATTATCCATAGTGTTGTGATTCATTTTTGGCTCAGAGTACACATCTGTGACATCCCCGGGTTAAGCTACAGTAACCAATGTAGTTAGGCTACAGTAATCACACACTAATGATGCCATGTCATCAAGATTAACTAAGCCAAATTGCAACTTGATAAAAGGCAAAACTAAATTCAATTTTAAAATAAAGTCAAATAAATTATTTCTTCAAACTATAAAATAAAAATCATGATTGGGTTGAAAATATTCCCTAAGTAATTTTCAATGTGAAACCAACATTTTTCCAAGTATTTAAATGCCCTAAATTATTGGAAACAAAGGCCAAAACTATTATTTAAATTGCTTTTGCTTTATGAGAGTTTCAAACATTTTCAAATGAACCTCAACTTTATATGGCTTTGCCAAATATTACAACATTAATATTTGACTAGGTGGCACTTTTTACAAAAGTGATAAGGTACTAAAATTAAATAAAACAGTGAGTATAAAAGGGAAACAAAAAAAGAAATAAAAAGAAGAAGCTACTCGGCACTCTAGCCCAAGTGCTACAGGTTGGCCCGGCCCAATCCAACCGGCCTTCCCCTTCCTCCCGCTGGCCAGAAGCCATGGCGCTGGCCGCGTGCGCGTGCGCCGTCCATACAGTGCATGCCGCGCTGTCTACCATCCCGTGGCTCCTCGGAGATAAGAACGATCTCGTGGACCCACCCCTTCTTCCCCGTGAATCCTAGCTCACCAGAACTCCTCTCGTTCCCTCCATCGCTCTACATCGAGCTTGCTCGAAAGCTCCCATCGCCGCCGCCGTCGATCTGCACTCTCCATACCCCATTTGCCTCTCCGACATGTCCAGCGTCACCGTCAACCTCGACTACGCCACCTATGCTAACTAGCCGAAGACGGGAGCCACCGCAACACCCTCATCGAGCTCTTCTTCAACCACCGGACACGGCGGGGTTCGACGTCGATTCACCGCACCCCTGCACTCCCGTGCCCTCGATGGGCCTCCTTGTGCCCCTAGGTGAGCTGCACATCATCTCCCCTCCTCTAGCTAGCCGCGGCGCCCACTAGCTCCAATCCTCGTCGAGGTCGTGGTCGCCGACACCGCATACCTCACCCTCGTGGCCTCTGCTGCCGCAGCTTGCGTCTGAGCTCGCTACCGAGCTCCTGGAGCTCGCAGTAGCCGAACACGCGCAAGCACACAACCCCCCGACACCACTAGCTAGGCTTTCGCCTGGACCCGTACTCCGGTCGCCGCCCACGAGCTCGCCGCTGACGAACCCGACCACCCTAGATCGGTAGACCTACACCGTTCAACGCAGCTCGCTCCGCTCGTTTGGACGAGCCCAACCGCGCGCCAAATGAATCGCCGTAGTGATTTTTCCAGCCAAGTCCGGCGAGCCCCTGATACATCTCCAACGTATCTATAATTTTTGTTGGTCCCATGCTATTATCTTGTCAAACTTCGGATGTTTTGTATGCATTTTATATCTTTTTTGGGACTAACTTATTAACTCAGTGCCAAGTGCCAGTTCCTGTTTTTTCCGTGTTTTTGACCTTTTTCAAAGGAGAATATTAAACGGATTCCAAACGGAATAAAACCTCCGAAAAGATTTTTTCTGGAACAGAAGATACGCAGGGAGCTTGGGAACCAAGGCAAAGGGCACCAGGGGAGGCCACAAGCCCCCTAGCCGCGGCCTCGGGCGCGCCTAGCAGGCTTGTGGACCCCCTGTGGCTCCTTTGCCCTACTTCCGCCTATAAAAATCCGAAAAATCTGAAACCATGGGAGAGAGCCACGAAAATACTTTTCCGCCGCCGCAAGCTTCTGTCTCCGCAAGATCCCATCTGGGGCACGTTCTGGTGCCCTGCCGGAGGGGGATTCGGACATGGAGGGCTTCTTCAACAACACCATTGCCTCTCCGATGATGCGTGAGTAGTTCACCATAGACCTTCGGGTCCATAGCTAGTAGCTAGATGGCTTCTTCTCTCTCTTGGATCTTTAATACAAAGTTCTCCATGTTCTTCATGGAGATCTATCTGATGTAATCTTCTTTTGCGGTGTGTTTGTCGAGATCTGATGAACTGTGGATTTATGATCAGATTATCTACGAATCTTACTTGAGTTTCTTCCGATCTCTTATATGCATGATTTCATATCCTTGTAATTCTCTTCGAGTTGTGGGTTTCGTTTGGCCAACTTGATCTACAGTTCTTGCAATGGGAGAAGTGTTTGGTTTTGGGTTCATACCGTGCGGTGACCTCACCCAGTGACAGAAGGGGTAGCGAGGCACGCATCGTGTTGTTGCCATCAAGGGTAAAAATATGGGGTTTATATCTATTGCATGAATTTATCCCTCTACATCATGTCATCTTGCTTAAGGCGTTACTCTGTTCGTTATGAACTCAATACACTAGATGCATGCTGGATAGTGGTCGATGTGTGGAGTAATAGTAGTAGATGCAGAAAGTATCGGTCTACTTGTCTCGGACGTGATGCCTATATGTATGATCATTGCCTTAGATATCGTCATGACTTTGCGCTGTTCTATCAATTGCTCGACAGTAATTCGTTCACCCACCGTAATATTTGCTATCATGAGAGAAGCCTCTAGTGAACACTATGGCCCCCGGGTCTACTCCACATCATATTTTCATCCCTACACTTTTACTTTGTTGCACTTTCCGCCTTCAGATCTCACCTTGCAATCAATCGTGGAGGGACTGACAACCCCTTTGTAGCGTTGGGTGCAAGTTTGCTGTTTTTGCGCAGGTACTTTGGAGACTTGGCTTGGTACTCCTACTGGATTGATACCTTGGTTATCAAACTGAGGGAAATACTTACTGCTACTGTGCTGCATCACCCTTTCCTCTTCAAGGGAAAAACCCTAAAAAAAAATTACAAAAATATTTGCCTTTTTCGTTCGCCCTTTTCTTTCGCTTGCTTTCTGTTCGCTTGTGTGCTTGTCTGCTTGCTGAAGTCACCATGACTAAAAACACCAAACTTTGTGACTTCTCGAATACTAATAATAATGATTTTATTAGTACTCCGATTGCTCCCGCCACTAGTGTGGAATCATATGAAATCAATGCTGCTTTGCTGAATCTTGTTATGAAAGAGCAATTCACCGGCCTTCCTAGTGAAGATGTCGCATCCCATCTTAATACCTTCATTGAGTTATGCGATATGCAAAAGAAGAAAGATGTGGATAATGATGTGATTAAATTGAAGTTATTTCCGTTCTCATTGCGAGATTGAGCAAACACTTGGTTTTCATCTTTGCCCAAAAATAGTATTGATTCTTGGAACAAGTGCAAAGATGCTTATATATCCAAGTATTTTCCACCGGCTAAGATTATCTCTCTCCGTAATGATATCATGAATTTTAAGCAACTAGATCATGAACATGTTGCACAATCTTGGGAGAGAATGAAATTGATGATTAGAAATTGTCCCGCTCATGGCTTGAGTCTTTGGATGATTATACAAATCTTCTATGCTGGTTTGAATTTTGCTTCTAAAAATATCTTGGACTCCGCCTCCGGTGGAACTTTCATGGAAATCACATTAGGAGAAGCCACAAAACTCCTAGACAATATGATGACAAACTATTCTCAGTGGCACACTGAAAGGTCACCTACTAGTACAAAAGTGCATGCTATAGAAGAAATTAACTCTTTGAGTGCTAAGATGGATGAGCTAATGAAATTGTTTGCTAGTAAAGGTGCTCCTTTAGATCCAAATGATATGCCCTTGTCTTCCTTGATTGAGAGTAGCAATGAGAGCTTGGATGTTAATTTTGTTGGTAGGAATAATTTTGGCAATAATAATGCTTTTAGAGGAAACTATATTCCTAGGCCTTTTCCTAGTAATCCCTCTAATAACTTTGGCAATTCCTACAACAATGCTCATGGAAATTACAATAAATTACTCTCTGACCTAGAGAGTAATACTAAAGAGTTTATCAACTCAATAAAGATTTTCAATGCATCCATAGAAGAAAAACTACTCAAAATTGATGATTTGGCTAGGAGCGTTGATAGAATGTCTCTTGATATTGATGCTTTGAAAGTGAGATGTGCTCCTCCCAAGATCAATATTGATGAAACTTTGAAAGCTATGCGTGTTTCCATGAATGAGAGTAAAGAAAGAACCGCCCAAATTCGTGCTAGACATGAATGGCTTAAAAAGGCGTGTTCTCGTGATGAGAAAAGTGCTTGGTGTGACTCCCATTGAATCCTTGTTTTCTAGTGTCAAACCTAATGATGATGGTGCTGGATATGAATCCACTTTGGTTGAAAAACGCCCCAATGATTCGGAGTCTATCTATCTTGATGCTAAAAGCACTGAAAGTGGAGTAGAGGATATCAAAACTTTGAGTAGTAATGAAACTACTACTTTGGATTTCAAGGAATTCAATTATGATAGTTGATCTTTGATTGAATGTATTTCCTTGATGCAATCCATGCTAAACTCTCCACATGCTTATAGCCAAAACAAGGCCTTTACCGACCGTATCGTCGATGCTATGATGAAACCCCTTGAAGAGAAACTTTAATTGGAAGTTTCTGTTCCTAGAAAACTTCATGATGAGTGGGAACCTACTATCAAAATCAAGATCAAAAACTATGAATGCAATGCTTTGTGTGATTTGGGTGCTAGTGTTTCCGCGATTCCAAAGTCTTTATGTGATGTTCTAGGCTTCAATGAGATTGATGGGTGCTCTCTTAATTTGCATCTTGCGGATTCTACTGTTAAGAAACCTATGGGAAGGATCAATGATGTTCTTATTATTGCAAATAGGAACTATTTACCCGTAGATTTCATTGTGCTTGATATTGATTGCAATCCGACATGTCCTATCATTCTTGGTAGACCTTTCCTAAGGGCTATTGGTGCTGTCATCGATATGAAGGAAGGGAATATTAGATTTCAATTTCCATTAAAGAAGGGCATGGAACATTTTTATAGAAAGAAAATAAGATTTCCTTATGAATCCATGATGAGGGCTACTTATGGTTTGAGTACCAAAGACGACGATACGTGATTCTATCGTCTTATGCCTAGCTAAGGGCGTTAAACAATAGCGCTTGTTGGGAGGCAACCCAATGAATTTATCTTTGATTTTTTGCTTTATGTTTTGTTGCGTCCACACCATCATAAATCTGTTGTGATCGTGTTTTTTGTGTTTGTTTTTGTGTTTGAGCCAAGTTAAACCTTTATGACTAGTTTTGGTGATGGTTGTTTGATCTTGCTGAAAAAGACAGAAACTTTTCGCTATCGAAATTATTTTTCATTTTTATCCAGAAAGAGGTTTTGAGTTGATTCTTTTTGCTGCTGGTTGATATGACAATTGCCCAAATTTTAGTAATTGTTCAGAATTTTGTAGATACCATAAGTATACGAAGTATACAGATTGCTACAGACTGGTCAGTTTTTGACAGATTCTGTTTTTGTTGTGTTGATTGCTTATTTTGATGAAACTATGGATAGTATCGGGGGGTACTAGCCATGGAAAAGTGAGAATACAGTAATCTAACACCAATATAAATAGAAATCAAGCTTGCTACAGTACCTAAAGAGGTGGTAGTTTGTTTTCTTGTGCTAATGATATCACGAGTTTCTGTTTAAGTTTTGTGTTGTGAAGTTTTCAAGTTTCGGGTGATGTTCTCATGGACAATGGGATAGATAGTGGAAAGAGCTCTAGCTTGGGGATGCCCAAGGCATCCCAAGCCAAATTCAAGGACACCAAAAAGCCTAAGCTTGGGGATGCCCCGGGAAGGCATCCCCTCTTTCGTCTTCAATCCATCGGTAACATTACTTGGAGCTATATTTTTATTCACCACATGATATGTGTTTTGCTTGGAGCGTCGTGTATTATGGGAGTCTTTTTTTATTGTGTCACAATCATCCTTTATGCACACCTTTTGAGAGATACATGCACTCATCGTGAATTTGCTAGAATACTCATTGAGCTTCGCTTATATCTTTTGAGTTAGGCAATTTAGCTCACATGTGCTTCACTTATATCTTTTGAGCTAGATAACTTTGCTCTGAGTGCTTCACTTAGATTGTTTAGAGCACGGCGGTGTCATATTTTGGAGAAATAAGAACTCTCGATCTTCACTTATATCTTTTTGAGAGTGCTCTGTGTGAGTAACTTGGTAGTTGGCTTGTGCTATGAAAGTAGTCCTAAAGATGATAGGCATCCAAAGAGGATACAATAAAACTTCCATAATCTTGTGCATTGATTAGAAAGAGAAGTTTGATTCCTCTCAATTAGTTTTGAGACATGGATTTGGAAATACTAGAGTCATGTTAGTAGGGTGTTGTGAATCTATAAAAACTTGTGTTGAAGTTAGTGATTCCTGTAACATGCACGTATGGTGAACCGCTATGTTAGAAAGTCGGAGCATAATCGAATTATTGATTGTCATCCTTTGTGTTGTGGTCGGGATCGCGCGATGGTTAACACCTACCAACCCTTCCCCTAGGAGTATGCGTTTAGCACTTTGTTTCGATTACTAATAAAAACTTTCACAATAAGTATGTGAGTTCTTCATGACTAATGCGAGTCCATGGTATAGATGCACTTTCACCTTCCACCAATGCTAGCCTCTCTAGTGCCGTGCAACTTTCGCCGGTACACAAAACCACCATAGACCTTCCTCAAAACAACCACCATAGCTACCTATGATGGCCTTTTCATAGCCATTCCGAGATATATTGCCATGCAACTCCCACCGTTTCGTCTCATGACATGTGCCGTCACTTTAATATTGCCATTGCATGATCGTAAGATAGCTAGCGAGTCATACGCTAAGCTAGATTGTTGCACATCCCGGTACACTGCCGGAGGCATTTCCTATAGAGTCATCATTGTTCTAAGCATTGAGCTCTGAGTAATTAAAAGTGTGATGATCATCATTATTAGAGCATTGTCCCATGTGAGGAACTAAAAAAAAGGCCAAATATGCCCACAAAAAAATATGGAAAGAGGCCAAAGAGCCCAAACAAAAAAGAGAGAGAGAAAAAGAGAGAAGGGACAATGCTACTATCTTTTTCCACACTTGTGCTTCACAATAGCACCATGTTCTTCATGATTGAGAGTCTCTTGTTTTGTCACCACCATATACTAGTGGGAATCTTCATTATATAACTTGGCTTGTATATTCCAATGATGGGCTTCCTCAAAATTGCCCTAGGTCTTCGTGAGCAAGCAATTTGGATGCACACCCACTAGTTCTCCTTTTGAGCTTTCACACACTTATAGCTCTAAGTGCATCCATTGCATGGTAATCCCTACTCTTGCACATTTATATCTATTGATGGGCATCTCCATAGCCCTTTGATACGCCTTGTCAATGTGACCATCTCGTCCTTTTTGCCTCACAACCTCCACCACACTCTATTCCATCTATAGTGCTATATCCATGGCTCACGCTCATGTATTGCGTGAGAGTTGAAAAAGATTTGAGAAAGTAAGAGTGTGAAAACAATTACTTGGCCAATACCGGGGTTGTGCATGATTTAAATTAGTTGTGTGGGGATGATGGAGCATAGCCAGACTATATGATTTTGTAGGGATAATTTTCTTTGGCCTTGTTATTTCGAAAGTTCATGATTACCTTGCTAGTTTGCTTGAAGTATTATTGTTTTCATGTCAATAGAAAACTATTGTTTTGAATCTTATGGATCTGAACATTCATGTCACATGAAAGAAGTTACAAAGGACAAATATGTTAGGTAGCATTCCACATCAAAAATTCAGTCTTTATCACTTCCCTACTCGAGGACGAGCAGGAGCTAAGCTTGGGGATGCTTGATACGTCTCCAACGTATCTATAATTTTTGATGGTTCCATGCTATTATCTTGTCAAACTTTGGATGTTTTGTATGCCTTTTATATCTTTTTTGGGACTAACTTATTAACTCAGTGCCAAGTGCCAGCTCGTGTTTTACCCGTGTTTTTTATCCTTTTCAGAGGAGACAATTAAACGGAGTCCATACGGAATAAAACCTCCGAAAAGATTTTTTTCTGGAACAGAAGATATGCAGGGAGCTTGAGAACCAAGGAAGAGGGCGCCAGGGGAAGCCACAAGCCCCCTAGCCACGGCTTGGGGGCGCGCCTAGCAGGCCTGTGGGCCCCATGTGTCTCCTCTGCCCTACTTCTTCCGGCTATAAATCCCCGAAAAATCCAAAACCATGGGAGAGATCTGATACGTCTCCGTCGTATCTACTTTTCCGAACTCTTTTGCCCTTGTTTTGGACTCTAATTTGCATGATTTGAATGGAACTAGCCCAGAGTGACGCTGTTTTCAGCAGAATTGCCATGGTGTTGTTTTTGCGCAGAAATAAAAGTTCTCGGAATGACCGGGAAATCTACGAGGATTGTTTGTGGAATATATAAAAAATACTGGCGCAAGAATCAACTGGAGGGATGGAGCGAGGAGCTCACAAGCCCACCAGGCCCGCCCCCCCTGGCCGGGCCTGGCAGGCTTGTGAGCCCCTCGGGACTCCGCCGCCCCCAATTCTTGCTCTATATATCCTCTTTCGTCCGGAAAAAAAATCAAGGAGAATAGTTTATCGCGTTTTATGATACGGAGGCGCCGCAACCTCCTGTTCTTCCTCTGGAGGGCAGATCTGGAGTCCGTTCTGGGCTCCGGAGAGGGGAGATCGTCGCCATTGTTATCATCAACCTTCCTTCATCGCCAATTACATGATGCTCTTCACCGTTCGTGAGTAATCTCATCGTAGGCTTGCTGGACGGTGATGGGTTGGATGAGATCTATCATGTAATCGTGTTAGCTTTGACGGGGATTGATCCCTAGTATCCACTATGTTCTGAGATTAATGTTGCTACTACTTTACCATGCTTAATGCTTGTCACTAGGGCCCGAGTGCCATGATTTCAGATCTGAACCTATAATTTTGTCGCCAATATATGTGTGTTTTAGATCCTATTTTGCAAGTTGTAGTCGCCAATATATGTGTGTTTTAGATCCTATCTTGCAAGCACGTATGACTACATACGGAATACATGCCTACATTAGATTGACGAGCTGGAGCTAGTTACTTACCTCTCCGTGTTATAACTGTTGCATGATGAATAGCATCCGACATAATCGTCCATCACCGATCCAATGCCTATGAGTCTTTCCTACTGGTCCTTGCTACGTTACTTTGCCGCTACTGCTGTCACTGCTGCTACTGTTACTCTGTTGCTACTGCTGTCACTTTGCTGCTACTGGTTATTGTTGCTACTGCTGCTATCATACTACTTTTCTACTAATACTTTGCTGCAGATACTAAATCTTTCAGGTGTGGTTGAATTGACAACTCAACTGCTAATACTTGAGAATATTCTTTGGCTTCCCCTTGAGTCGAATCAATAAATTTGGGATGAATACTCTACCCTCGAAAACTATTGCGATCCCCTATACTTGTGGGTTATCAAGACCTTTTTCTGGCGCCGTTGCCGGGGAAGCACAACTATATTCTCTGAGTCACTTGTGATTTACATTTGCTGGTCACTATGAGGAATCCGATAGATCCAAGAACTAAAGTCTTGACCTCCACTACGAGGACGGGTAAGGAACTGCCATCTAGGTCTGCACTTGATTCACCTTCAATTATGAGTAAGTTTGTGACACCACCTCCTGCTAGAAATCTTGATATGTCGCATGTGCTTGATGATGCTACTTCTGCTGCCCATGATGCTTATGATGATGCTATGCTTGATACTGCTTTGCCTAATGATGCTATGCTTGATACTGCTTTACCACTAGGTTCATTCCTTGATGCACAAATTGCTAGAGTTGCTGCAAGATGTGGTGATACTTCTGAAACTGCTGATACTATTGAAGTAGAACCTGCTATTTTGCCTGCTAGAACTAGCTCTCCTAGACATGAATTGTGTGATACGCCTGAGTGTTATTTTATGGAGGGAGAGATAACTGAGGATTTTCTTGCGTGTAAGGATAGCTATGATGTTGAGAAACAACTGCTCAAGTGGAAACAAAAATCTTTGAACGCTAGGATGAAATACGACCCGAAGTTTGCTACTTCGCCTATCTTTGTGACCATTAAGGATTATGAATTCTCTGTCGACCCTGAGTTAATCACTCTGGTCGAATCTGATCCTTTTCACGGTCATGAGTCTGAAACGGTTGTACCCATCTTACCAAACTTCATGATATAGCCACCCTATTCACTAGTGAGGAAAAGATCCGCCACTACTATATCCTCAAGTTGTTTCCTTTCTCACCTAAGGATGATGCTAAGACATGGTTCACTTCTCTTGCTCCTAGTTGTGTGCGTAGCCCCTAGGATATGGTCTGCTACTTCTCTGAAAAATATTTCCCTGCCCATAAGAAGCAAGTTGCCTTGCAAGAAATATACAACTTCGCTCAAGCTGAAAGTCTCCCACTAGCTTGGGGGAGGCTCGTCCAGCTACTGAATGCTTTGCCTGAACACCCTCTCGAGAAGAATGAAATACTTGATATCTTCTATAATGGACTTATCGATGCTTCTAGAGACCACCTAGATAGTTGTGCCGGTTGTGTTTTTAGGGAACGAATTGTAAAACCAGCTGAGATTCTGTTGAATAACATCTTGTGCAATGTGAATGCTTGGACTATTCGCGAACCACCTCCTAAGCCAACTCCAAAGAAAAGAGGTATTCTATTTCTCAGTCCTGAAGATATGCAAGAATCTAAGAAATCTATGAAATAGAAAGGCATTAAATCTGAAGATGTCAAAAATCTACCACCTATCGAAGAGATCCATGGTCTTGATAACCCGATACAGGTAGTAGAAGTAAATTCTTTGCGTAGGTTTGATGAGAGTGATATTCCTTTTGATAAACCTGCTAGCCTATGCCTGGATGAATTTGATAACTTTGTTGCCAAACAACAGAGTTTCAATGATTATGTTAGCAGACAATTGGAACAGAATGCTCGTATGCTTAGTCATTTAAGTGCTTGTGTAGACAGAAATGTCAATGATCTTAAGCTTCTGAGTAAACATGCCTCTATGGTTATTACTCAGGTAGAACAAGTACTTCAAGCTCAATATGACTTGCTCAATGAGTTGAATGACAATTCTGTCAGAGTTTGCCAAACAACAGAGTTTCAATGACTCAGGAGCCTTTGTATCCTGAAGGTCATCCTAAGAGAATTGATCAAGATTCTCAAGGAATCAATGCTGATACACCTACTCATCCTAAGGAGAAGACGAAGGATGATAGAAGCCTACACGCCAGTTCACCAAATACTGTCACACCGGAAGAACCTAATGATATTTCTGCGTCTGATGTGGAAACACAATCTGGTGATGAACATGAACCTGGTGACAATATGGACAGTGATGTTCATAATAATGCTCAACCTAGCAATGATGAGGATGTGGAGATTGAACCTTCGGTTAATCCTGATAAGCCACAACCTAAGAAGTACGATAAGAATGAACTCACTGCTAGGAAGCATGGTAAAGAAAGAGAGCCATGGGTTCAGAGACCTATGCCCTTTCCTCCTAAGCCATCCAAGAAAAAGGATGATGAGGATTTTGAGCGCTTCGTTGAGATAATAAGACCCGTCTTTCTGCAGATGCGGTTAACTGATATGCTCAAGATGTCTCCGTATGCCAAGTACATGAAAGATATCGTGACTAATAAATGGAAGATACCAGATCTTGAGATCTCCACCATGCTTGCCAATTACACTTTTAAGGGTGGAACTCCTAAGAAACTTGGTGATCCCGGAGTGCCCACTATACCTTGCTCCATTAAAGGAAACTACGTAAGAACTGCCTTATGTGACCTTGGAGCCGGTGTTAGTGTTATGCCGCTCTCTCTTTATCGTAGACTTGAGTTGGATAAGTTGACACCCACTGAAATTTCTCTGCAAGTGGCCGACAAATCAACTGCTTTCCCTATCGGCATTTGCGAGGATGTGCTTGTTGTGGTTGCTAACACCACTATCTTAACAAACTTTGTTATCTTGGATATTCCTGAGGACGATGCCATGGCTGTCATCCTCGGAAGACCCTTTTTAAACACGGCAGGGGCTGTTATAGATTGCAACAAAGGCAATGTCACTTTCCACGTCAACGGTAATGAGCACACCGTGCACTTTCCGAAGAAACGATATCCAGTACATTGCATCAATCCTATTGAAAAGACTTCATCGATTCTCATTGGGAGCTTTGAATGCCCTATTCCTCGTGTCAAGATGAAGTATGATTTGCTTGTTGGGGAGATACATATCCCCATTGAGGTGACTTAGTGGCTATTAGAAAATTCTCCGTTCTCTCTTGCAATTCGAGAAGGTTTTGTCATAAGGACTTGATCAATCCCATTGAAGGATTTCTTTCGATGACCATGAAACGGATGAATCAAAGAGTCACATACCTATGTTTGGAGCTTTCATTTTCTTTTGCTTAGAAGAAAAATGATAGAATTAGTTAGCTTTTCCTGTTTTCAGTTTTAGCGTGCCGGAGAAAAATACCTCGAAAATAAAAGTTCTCCGATGGTCCTGAAAATTTAGTATGATTTTTTCTGGAATTTTTGAAATTTTTAGGGCCTGAGAGCTGGCTTGGGGGCCTGACCAGTGGGCCACAAGCCCTGCCACCGCCACTTACTCCCCTGGTGGCGGGGTGCAAGCTTGTGGGGCCCACAGGCACCCCCTCCACTCATTCCAGCTCTCAACCTCTTCTTCCACCTCCAGAAAAAAATGATTCGCAGCTCAAACCCGTGTTCTTGCTCATTTGGCTGTGATTTTCGATCTCCTTGCTCAAAGCACCATTCTCCGAACCGTTTTGGGGAAATTACCCCTTGGTAAGTGACTCCTCCATTGGTCCAATTAGTTTTTGCTCTAGTGCTTTATCCTTCGTGAGTTCTTGCTACCTTGGTGACCATGTTCTTGAGCTAGAAATGTTGATTTTAGCTGGTTCCAAGTAGTTTTAGCGTGTGATACGGTCTCTAGGCACTAGTAGGAGTAGTTGCTACAAGGTGTGGTGGGTCTTCATTCACTTTTCTCTTGAACTTTAAAAATTTCAGCAAAAGGAAATTATGTTCAGGAGGAAGTTTCATGGTGGTTCCTCAAGTAAGAAGGGTCCTCATCTCTATTTTCGGGAGCCCGAACCTTTTCAACTAAGGGACGCACCGGTACAACCATGTGAATGGCCTTCCGATGAGTTCATGATCGAAGAAGGTTTCAAAGATGAGTTTGATGCACTTGTCCGCAATGCCGGGTTAGAAGAATTCCTCTCAGATAAATGTGAACAGTATGCTATGCTCACTGCCTCTTTCGTGCGTAGATTTAAATTTTTAGCTGGCAGTGACTCATCCATACTGTTTGATCTGTACGATAAATCCTATACCGTGGATCTGGAGGATTTCAATAGGATTTGCAAGATACCCGATGGGGGTAGTGTTAATGACCCTTCTAAGTCTTCGGTCAGATACTTTGTCTCCAATATAACTGTTGGAGAAACCAGAGATATCACGCAAGCCACCATAGGAAGCATCCATTTCCCTGCCTTGCACTACCTTGCCCTCTTCATAGGTAGGTGCATTAACGACAAGGGTGCACATTGTCACATATGTGCTTCCGACCTTAGTATCCTTAAGAGCGCAGTAACAGGTGACAGGAGCTTTAATATGGAAGCTATAATAGCAAGGAGGCTGAATAAAAATGCCAGTGAGGGGGATTTCTTTGGTGGAGTTTATGCTACACGCTTAGCAAATTTTCTTGGAGTATCCATCCGTCCAGAAGACCCTCCTCTCCGTACAGCCTACCTTGATCATGTCGCTCTAACACGCTACCAGTTCCTTGAGAGAGATCATGGATCCCTCCTATACCGCTTGATATTTAACCGACAGCGTGTTTTCCATATTACCCTTCCTCCTCCTGCTTTCTTTGACTTTCAGGTGAAACGAAGATACTACATAACCATAAGAGAGGCAGAGGAGTATGAGAGGGAGGCGACGGCTGCTCGACTTCGTGAGGCAGCTATTCAGGCAGTAGCTGCAGCACTCCCGTATAACACCCATTATGACTTTTGGTTTCACCAGGACCATCCATGGGAGTAGACCAAGCTAGGCCAAAAGCCTAAGCTTGGGGGAGTACGTGTTCTCACCGACTTTACATTCATGCTTATGCTTTCACTTTGTTAGCCGGTGTTTACACTTTGCCACTGTATTACCCATGCTAGTTTATTTTCGTTTTCTTGTTTTCTTGTTTTGTGTCCTTTTGAGAAAACCCAAAAAGATTTTTCTTTCTTCTTTTGCTTGTTGGGAGCTTTCCCGTGTAAATAGCTTTCTTTTTCTTTGTGTCAAGGTAGAAGATATTGGTTACAATGCTTATTGGTTCTTGCATGACTACCTGTTTAGCTTTCAAAGACCATATTACTTTGTCTTCTCCTTTGTGTTTGCCTGCAGATTCAGCTTAGTCCAATGCGCTTATTATTGTTCACGTCGTTTGATCGTGCAAATGAAAGGCAACAATGATGATATATGATGAAGTGACTGAGACTGAAAAGCTGGTATGGACTCTATCTATTTTGTTTTTGTAAATATGACTAGCTTGTCGACCCAGATTTAGCTTTGTTGTGAGAAAACCATGTTTGCAATGACAACTTAGAGATCATAGTTTTTGATGCCATGCTTATTTAGTGAGAGCTTATAATGGTTTGTCTTGAATGCCAACATAGATTTTGAGATGACTATGATGTAGTATGATAGGATGGTATTCTCCTTTGAATGTTTCAAGTGGATTGACTTGGCGCATGTTCATGCATGTAGTTGAAACAAAATCAACATAGCCTCGGTGATGTTCGTGTTCATGGTGATTTATATCCTGTTCATGCTTGCATTCAATGTTAGTCAAACTCATTGCATCTTGATGGCTGTTGTCGCTCTCTAGTTGGTCGCTTCCCAGTCTTTTGCTAGCCTTCACTTCTACTAAGCGGAATACTGCTTGTGCATCCACTTCCATAAACCCAAAAGTTTTTCCATGAGAGTCCACCATACCTACCTATTTGCGGTATCTACCTACCGTTCCAAGTAATTTTGCATGTGCTATTCTCTAAACCTTCAAGAAATAATCTGTTTTGCATGCCCGAACCGCTCATGTGGTGACAGGGGGCTATTGGTATCTTCCATGCTAGGAGTGTTATCCTCGACATGTGTTTATTCACAGTCATTCATGAGAAAGGGGTCGGTAATTGGAATGCCCAGTTCCACGCTTAAATCAAAAACGTAACTATAAAACAAGACTCCTCCCGAATTGATGTTAGTATGGACGGTACCCGAGGATTCGGCTAGCCGTGGAGTGTGATTGATTGGTGGTGGGGGAGTTTAAACTTTACTTTTCTGTTTGGGAACCGCCTATAGCATGAGTAGCATGGAAGATATTGAGAACTCTTGGTCATTGCATTGACAATGAAAGCATGCCACCCAAAATTATTATCTCTGTTTTCAAAGCTTGAGCTCTGGCACCAATTAGAGAGCACCTCTGTCATTTTTATGCTTTTCTTTTGATTGATATTGAGAATGACTATGAGTGGATCTTCATTGCTATGAATTACAATGTTTAGTCAGCCCTTGATCTTTGAAAGTGCTCTGCATTTATGTTTTGCGGTCTCAGAAAGAGCTAGCGAGATACCACCTATTCATATTGCTTCATGCTTGTTTTGATTGAAGTGTTGGTATTTGAAACTCATTATTATTTGCTCGTTAGCTGATTATGCCGTTGATATTAGTTTACCGTGAGACCTTTGTGTCATTTGCTTATGTGGTTAACTTGTGATCTTGCTGAAATTCTGGTTATGAGTTAGACATAGTTGCAACAACAAGATCAAACAAAGTTTGTCAAAGTTTTTCTTTCTCTCTCAGTTTGTCAACTTAGTTGGTTGAGGACAAGCAAGGTTTTAAGCTTGGGGGAGTTGATACGTCTCCATCGTATCTACTTTTACAAACTCTTTTGCCCTTGTTTTGGACCCTAATTTGCATGATTTGAATGGAACTAACCTGGATTGACGCTGTTTTCAGCAGAATTGCCTTGGTGTTATTTTTGTGCAGAAATCAAAGTTCTCCAAACGTCCTGAAAATTTACGGGGAGAAGTTTTGGAAAATATCAAAAATATCTGCGCCAAATTCCACCTGAGGGGGTGGGCCAGTGGGCCACAAGCCCTGGCTCCGCCACCACCCCCTGGTGGCGGTGGGCAGACTTGTGGGGACCACACGACTCTGCTGCCCCCAATCTCAGGTCTATAAGATCCCTTTCGTCCCAGAAAAAATAAAAAGAGAAGTTTTCGTCGCGTTTGCGATACGGAGGCACCGCCACCACCTGTTCTTCATCTGGAGGGCAGATCCAGAGTCCGTTTGGGGCTCCGAAGAGGAGAAATTGTCGCCATCGTCATCATCAACCTTCTTCTCTCTCCAATTCCATGAAGCTCTTCGTCGTTCATGAGTAATCTATTCGTAGGCTCGCTGGGCGGTGATGAGTACTATGAGATCTATCATGTAATAGAGTTAGTTTTGATGGGGATTGATCCCTAGTATCCACTATGTTCTGACATTGATGTTGCTACTACTTTGCCATGCTTAATGCTTGTCATTAGGGCCCGAGTGCCATGATTTCAGATATGAACCTATTATGTTGTCGCCAATATATATGTGTTTTAGATCCGATCTTGCAAGGTGTAGTTGCCTACTATGTGTTATGATCCGGCAACCCCGGAGTGACAATAACCGGAACCACTCCCGGTGATGACCATAGTTTGAGGAGTTCAGGTGTTCACCAAGTGCTAATGCGTTGGTCCAATTCTTTATTAAAAGGAGAACCTTAATATCCCGTAGTTTTCTTTTGGACCCCGCTGCCACGGGAGGGATGGACAATAGATGTCATGCAAGTTCTTTTCCCTAAGCACGTATGACGACACACAGAATGCATGCCTACATCACATTGACGAACGGGAGCAAGCCACATATCTCTCATCCAAACAAATCACCGACCCATTGTGTAGCGACCCGACTCAAAACGAGTCAAGCCTCTGCGTATCTGTGCCATCCCTGGATCAGTATGCTGGCACACATAGTACATCAATGTATATATCAAAGTGGAATCACATGGAAATAGCGTGAAACTGATATATACCTTAAATATCTCAGCGGAAACAGTCAAAAGAGTGGAGTCCCAATAACACCAACGGCAAGTTGAGTGTAGACCGTAACCCTGAATCATACTCTTACTCGTCGAAGAAAAATATCTGCAACATAAGACATTGCAGCCGTGTAGGTCAGCATATTGAATATGCCGGCAAGTCACATATGAGAGGGGGTAAAATATCATCTATACTATATGCATATATGGCAGGTGGGGTTGTAAGTTTTAGCGTAAAGCAAATTTTCCCCTACAACAAGAGGGGCTAAAAGAAAAATATTACTACGCTGTTGGTTGTTAATGAGATGGTTCCGCCAACCAATTCTCGTACCCAAGTTATCAATATTACCCTCATCAAGTATTTATAATGGTGTTGAGAATTCCCGATAACTTCAGTTCCTTTGGCTCAAGTTCTCCATGACCGTGGACACGGCTAATCAATTAGGTTTGAGTACTCTACAGAGTTTTGCACACGTTCCCCACAAGATTTGATCGCCTCCATGTATGTCCTCGCACTTCAGGGTGTTTGAAGACCGGATGATCAAAACATGGTCTTTCAACGGGTCCCTCTGAATCCCTGTCGGTGCCCATCCAAATCCTACCGTTCTTCTACATCTGTTGGCAGCGCCTGTCCATAGTCGCCGCGTTGTCCAACCAAGCTAGAGCCCATAATGACTTGTGGCTGTGCAGTTAAGCCTTGGGTCTTGAAAATATCCGTCCGTCTCTTTGAGCCTGGGTGAAGCTTTCCGCAAGATGTCATGGCACGTCTCCAGCATCCCGGGTCATCCACTGGTTTCTCCAGGGAGCCGATCAACCGTCCTTCACCCAGAGTTGCATTGCATCACGAGGTCGTGAAAAGTCTTGAGTTAACCGGTCTTGGTTATTAAATTATTCTCGCATCACTCGTGATAAACTCTCAACCAGAATCCTGTCTACTCAAGCATAGCAATACGAAATTTGTCGTCCCGGGCCAAGTAACGGGGTTGTTGGGTGCGTACCACATGATACTACAATATGTAACCATAATTTCCAAGTACCTACTCAGCATGCAATTGGGCATAGGATGGTAGAACTATGATGCATAAAACATAGGTGATACATGATCAAATGACTTGCCTGGTGAGGTTGATGAAGAAGAATTATCGTTCTCGAGAAATAACTTGATAGACTCTTCGTCACTCTCCGATGAAATCTATATGACAAACATATCATTCACATAAGCACTCATACTAGCAATCATTCTAGAAATCAAAAGAAAAGAGAGAGCGAATAATAATCCGAAAGAAACTTCAACTAAAACTAGGAGTCTTCTACTACATCAAACACTAAATAGTTTTCTTGTTCTAACTAAAAATAAAACATTAAATAATAGAGAACTAAGATATAAATTTAACCAAGATAAAATAAAGTATTTTACATAAAACTATTTTGAAAGTATTTTCAAATGGGAGTTAAAACAGTAGAGAAATCAATTGCAAGTTATTAGAGAACTAGAATTGATTTCATGATAACAAATAAAAATAAAAATTTGTTGAAAACCTACTGTTAACTAATAGAAACAAAATATAAACTTTCTGAAATATAAAAGAAAATAATTTAAAAACAATTATAGAAAAAGAAATAGCCATAATCCTAAAAGAACTAAAACATAATCTGTTTTGGTAAAAACCCCAAGTAAAATTATTTAAAAAAATTGAAACTTAAACTACTGAAAGATATGATCACTAGGAAACAGCAGCAAAAAGAGGGAGTACGTGAGGAGAAGAAGGTCCTATTGGGCCAGATTTGGAAAGGCTTTAATGGGCCAGGGCAAAGTTTCCAATAAATTGCGATTTCTTTCCTATTTTCAAAAATTGTAAATTAAACGATAAAAGGGAAACTAAATAAATTCGGAATATAGAGTTTCTATATACTACAATTATCAGAAAAATAAAATCTAAATGATAGGCATTTTTCCACGGCCAAAATAAAAACTTAAAAAAAATGTTTTTCCAGAAAATCCCTAAAAGCATTATTTCTTTTTGCAATTATTTTCTCAAATTAAATTTTGGTTTTTTCTTGGCTCAAAAAATTTCAATGAATGCCCATGGTTTTTGGAGGGTCATGTTCCTCCTCTCTTTCTTGCCTGGCAAGAATTTATTCCTAGCATTTCTTGAGTGGAGAAGCAAAACAAAAATCGAAAGAAATTCAAATGCCACCTTCATTCAAAGTCTTTATAGTTGAAGAAGTCATGCTATCTCCTCTCATTGATTTTAAATGGATGAATTTGAATTCACCGGAAAAAGGGGAAAGTCACTTTATTCCCTCTCATTCAAAAGTTTTTGAAAAGTTTCAAATTTCACTCAAGTTTCAATCACTCAAACAAACAAACAATCAATCTAATAATTTTATTAACATTCCAAAATTTGGGATGTTACACATTGCCTACGAGTTTGTCCTACTACTGTTGTTACTTGTCTTGCTTTGCTGCTGCTACTACTGTTGCTACTGCTGTTACTTGTCTTGATCTGCTGCTGCTGCTACTACTGTTGCTACTGCTGTTACTTGTCTTGCTCTGCTGCTACTGTTGCTACTACTGTCTCTTGCTACTGTTGCTGCTTGCTACTGCTGTCACTACTGCTTTTCCTTGCCGCTGCTATTGCTCGTTACACCGCTGTTACTCGCTACTTTGCTGTTACTACTCTGCTTGCATATACTAATCTTTCACGTGTGGTTGAATCTGAAAATTCAACTGCTAATACTTGAGAGTATTCTCTCACCTCCCGTCGTGCGAATCAACAAATTTGGGTCGAATACTCTACCCTGGAAAACTGTTGCGATCGCATGCGCTTGTGGATCGTCAACAACATTCTTCTAGTTTCTATTGCCGGAGAGTGCTAGCAGCATTCTTCTGGTGCCGTTGCAAAGGGGAAGAACAGTTGGCATCAGTGACCATGTTCTTGAGCTTTGCATGCTAATTCTAGCTGGTCCCAAGTTGTTTTGATGCGTAATATGGCCTCTAGGAACTTGTGGGGGTAGTTGCTATGAGTTTTGTTGAGCCTTGTTCACTTTTCCTTAGAATGCTAAAAAATTCAGAAATTTTCAGAGATAGAAAAGGGAAAAGATGAGGAGGTTCTTAAGAGGCTCTTCAAGCCGTGACCCCAAGGATGATGGAAGTGAGAAGAAGCCCAAGTATCCGGTCCCTCGAGTTGCAGAAGTTTGAGCGTGCGAGTGGCCAAGCGATGTGTTCTTACGCGACGCCGGACTTTATGAGGACTTTTATCACTTGGTGGAGAAAGCATGCCTTACCGCCTTCTTTGAAGATAAGTGTCTGCAATACCTCCTCCTCACTAATATCTTCGTACAAAGCTTTAACTTCTACCGAGGAAGAATCCTCCTATGGTTGAGTTCAAACTCTACGATATCCCCCAGCGCATGTCACTCCAGGATTTTTGCAATGTTTGCTAATTACCTTACGTTGGGGATATTCATGAACCTCGTCCACGGGACTTGGAGGCTTTCATAGACACTATTGCTGTAGGAGAGGAGAGAGGAGTGTCTTGCGCTAGAGCAGCTAGCATTCATTTTCCCGTACTTCGGTACTTCTCACTATTTGTGGGAAAATGTTTGATTGGCCGTGGGAAAGCTGGGTCCCTTAGCTCCCAAGATCTTGCGGTCTTGCGCGAAGCCCTTTATAACGATAAAACTTATAGCTTGCGCGCTATAGTAGCTCAACGGTTGAACATGAACCGTTCTAAAGGTGTTGTCTATGGAGGTATCTATGCTAGCCGTCTTGCCAGACACTTTGAGATACCTATTAGACTGGACGAGGAAGAAGAGATTCTTCTTCCCGAGAGATATCTAGATTATGATAGCATGGTTTGCCATGAATTTCTTGATAGAGATATAAATAGAAGGATGATTTATAACCTTGTATTTAGTCAGGGTACTCGTGAGACTATTACTTTGCCTGCTCCTTCTTTGTTAAATCTTCATGCAGGCAGGTACATTATCATGCCCTCGGACATCTACGCATATTGGGGCTTAGCCCAACCACACGTGCCTGTGCCCGAGCCACCAGTCGAGTACCAGACGCCAGTTTATCAGTGGGAGCCAGAGGAGCTCACACAACAGTGGCATCCTCAGTCCACTCTGGAGTACCCCGGAGCTGGTTATTTTCCTCCTTGGGAGTAGACCAACTTAGGCCAAAAGCCTAAGCTTGGGGGAGTACGTGTTTCTCGCTGACTTTACATTCTTGCTTATGCTTTCACTTTGTTAGTCGGTGTTCACACTTTGCCACTGTATCATCCATGCTAGTTTATTTTCTTTTTCTCGTTTTCTTTTCGTGTGTTTGTCTAGTATGAGAAAACCCAAAAATATTTCCTTTTTCTTCTTTTGCTTGTTGGGAGTTTTCCCATGTAAATAGTTTTCTTTTTCTTTGGGTCAAGGTAGAAGACCATGGTTACAATGTTTGGTGGCTCTCGCATGTATATCTGCTTATCTATTAAAGAGCCATATTACTTTGTCTTCTCCTTTGTGTTTGCCTGTAGATTCCAACTTAGTCCAATGCACGAGCACACATATTATTGTTCACATCATTCGGTCGTGCAAGTGAAAGGCAATAATGACGATATATGATGAAGTGACTGAGCCTGGAAAAGCTGGTATGAACTCGATCTATTTTGTTTTTGTAAATATGACTAGCTCATCATGCCTGATTCAGCTTTTTTGTGAGAGAAACATGTTTGCAATGACAACTTAGAGATCATAGTTTCTGATGCCATGCTTAATTAGCTAGGAGCTTATAATGGTTTGTCTTGGATGCCCACATGAATGTTGAGATGACTATGATGTAGTATGATAGGATGGTATCCTCCTTTGAATGATTCAAGTGGCTTGACTTGGCGCATGTTTACGCATGTAGTTGAAACAAAATCAACATAGCCTCTATTATATTCATGTTCATGGTGATTTATGTCCTACTCATGCTTGCACTCAATGTTAGTTAATCTCAGTGCATTTTAATGACTGTTGTCGCTCTCTAGTTGGTCGCTTCCCAGTCTTTTGCTAGACTTCGCTTGTACTAAGCGGGAATACTGCTTGTGCATCCACTTCCATAAACCCATAGTTGTTGGATATGAGTCCACCATACCTACCTATATGCGGTATCTACCTGCCGTTCCAAGTAAATTTGCATGTGCCATTCTCTAAACCTTCAAGAAATAATCAGTTTTGCATGCCCGAACCGCTCATGTGGTGATAGGGGGCTATTAGTATCTTCCATGCTAGGCGTGTTATCCTCGATATGTGTTTATTCACTATCATTCATGAGAAAGGGGCCGGTAATTGGAATGCCCAGTTCCATGCTCAAATCGAAAAGATAATTGCAAACAAAACTCCCCCTGGATTGATGTTGGTGTGGACGGCACCCGAGTATTCGTCTAGTCGTGGAGTGTGATTAATTGGTGGTGGGGGAGTCAAAACTTTACTTCTCTGTTTGGGAACCGCCTATAGCATGTGTAGCGTGGAGGATGGTAAGAACTCTTACTCATTGCGTTGACAATGAAAGCATGCCACCCAAAATTATTATCTCTGTTTTCAAAGCTTGAGCTCTGGCACCTCTGCAAATCAATGCTTCCCTCTGCGAAGGGCCTATCTATTTATGTTCCTGTTGAGTCATCCTCCTCTTATAAAAGCACCAATTAGAGAGCACCTCTGTCATTTTTATGCTTTGCTTTTAACTGTGTTGAGTATGACTGTGACTGGATCTTCTTTGCCATGAATTACAATGTTTAGTCAGCCCTTGGTCCTTGAAGGTGCTCTGCATTTATGTTTTGCGGTCTCAGAAAGAGCTAGCGAGATACCATCTATTTGTACTGCTTCATGATTCTTCTGATTGAAGTGTTGACGTTTGAAACTTATTATTACTTGCTCGCTAGTTGATTATGCCATTGATATGAGTTTACTGTGAGACCTAGATGTCATTTGCTTTTGTGGTTTGCTTATGATCTTGCTGAAATTCTGGTTATGAGTTAGCCGTAATTGCAACAACAAGATCAAACAGAGTTCGTAAAAGTTTTTATTTTGTCTCTTTCAGTTTGTCAACTCAATTTCTCGAGGACAAGCAAGGCTTTAAGCTTGGGGGAGTTGATACGTCTCCGTCGTATCTACTTTTACGAACTCTTTTGCCCTTGTTTTGGACTCTAATTTGCATGGTTTGAATGGAACTAACCCGGACTGACGCTGTTTTCAGCAAAATTGCCATGCTGTTGTTCTTGCGCAAAAATAAAAGTTCTTAGAATGACCGGAAACCTACGAGGATATTTTGTGGAATATATAAAAAATACTGGCGCAAGAATCAACTGGAGGGGCGGAGCCAGGAGCTCACAAGCCCACCAGCCCCCCCTGGCCGGGCCTGGCAGGCTTGTGAGCCCCTCGGGACTCCGCCGCCCCCAATTCCAGCTCTATATATCCTCTTTCATCCGAAAAAAATCAAGGAGAAGAGTTCATCGTGTTTTACGATACGGAGGCGCTACCACCTCCTGTTCTTCCTTTGGAGGGCAGATCTGGAGTCTGTTCTGGGCTCCGGAGAGGGGAGATCGTCGCCATCATCATCATCAACCTTCCTTCATCGCCAATTCCATGATTCTCTTCACCGTTCGTGAGTAATCTCATCGTAGGCTTGCTGGACGGTGATGGGTTGGATGAGATCTATCAAGTAATCGAGTTAGTTTTGACGGGGATTGATCCCTAGTATCCACTATGTTCTGAGATTGATGTTGCTGCTACTTTGCCATGCTTAATGCTTGTCACTAGGGCCCGAGTGCCATGATTTCAGATCTGAACCTATTATGTTGTCGCCAATATATGTGTGTTTTAGATCCTATCTTGCAAGTTGTAGTCAACTACTATGTGTTATGACCTGGCAACCCCGGAGTGACAATAGCCGGAACCACTCCCGGAGATGACCATAGTATGACGAGTTCGTGTATTTACCAAGTGTTAATGCGTTGGTCCAGTTCTTTATTAAAAGGAGAACCTTAATATCCCGTAGTTTCCATTAGGACCCCGCTGCCATGGGGGGGATGAATAATAGATGTAATGCAAGTTCTTTTCCCTAAGCACGTATGACTACATACAGAATACATGCCTACATTAGATTGACGAAATGGAGCTAGTTACTTATCTCTCCGTGTTATAACTGTTGCATGATGAATAGCATCCGGCATAATCATCCATCACCGATCCAATGCCTATGAGTCTTTCCTACTGGTCCTTGCTACGTTACTTGGTCGCTACTCTGTCACTGCTGCTACTGTTACTCTGTTGCTACTGCTGTCACTTTGCTGCTACTGGTTACTATTTCTACTGCTGCTATCATACTACTTTGCTACTGATACTTTGCTGCAGATACTAAATCTTTCAGGTGTGGTTGAATTGACAACTCAACTGCTAATACTTGAGAATATTCTTTGGCTTCCCCTTGAGTCGAATCAATAAATTTGGGTTGAATACTCTACCCTTGAAAACTATTGCGATCCCCTATACTTGTGGGTTATCAAGACCTTTTTCTGGCGCCGTTGCCGGGGAAGCACAACTATATTCTCTGAGTCACTTGGGATTTACGTCTACTGGTCACTATGAGGAATCCGATAGATCCAAGAACTAAAGTCTTGCCCTCCACTACGAGGACAGGTAAGGAACTGCCATCTAGCTCTGCACTTGATTCACCTTCAGTTATGAGTAAGTTTGCGACACCACCTCCTGCTAGAAATCTTGATATGTCGCCTGTGCTTGATGGTGCTACTTCTGCTGCCCATGATGCTTATGATGATGCTATGCTTGATACTGTTTTGCCTGATGATGCTATGCTTGATACTGCTTTGCCACTAGGTGCATTCCTTGATGGATAAATTGCTAGAGTTGCTGCTAGATGTGATGATACTTCTAAAACTCCTGATACTATTGAAGTAGAACCTGCTATTTTGCCTGCTAGAACTAGCTCTCCTAGACATGAATTGCTTGATACGCCTGTGTGTTATGTTATGGAGGGAGAGATAGCTGAGGATTTTCTTGCGTGTAAGGATAGCTATGATGTTGAGAAACTACTTCTCAAGTGGAAAGAAAAATCTTTGAACGCTAGGATGAAATACGACCCGAAGTTTGCTACTTCGCCTATATTTGTGACCGATAAGGATTATGAATTCTCTGTCGACCCTGAGTTAAGGGACAAGATTGGTTTTTTGTGGATCTGGACATTGCGGCGGCGGAACTCCTGATCTAGGTTTCTTTTCAGGGTTTCTGCATTTATAAGAATATTTGGCGTAGGAATCACATCACGGGAGTTCTCGAGGGGCCCACAAGCTAGGGGTGCGCCCTGGTGGCTTGTGGCTGCCTCGGGGCTCCTCTCCGTTATCTTTTTGCTCCATTATTTTTTTGTATTTTCCAAAAATATTGTTCGTAAATTTTCAGCCCATTCCGAGAACTTTTAATTTTGCACAAAAACAACACCACGAGAACTCTGCTGAAAACAACGTCAATTAGGGTTAGTTCTAATAAAATCATACCAAAATCATATAGAATCATTGTAAACATGGCATGAATACTTCATAAATTATAGATACGTTGGAGACGTATCAACGTTTGACTACATCAACCGCGTTTCTTAATGTTTCCCGCTTAGCGATCTACAAGGGTATGTGGATCCGATCTCTCCTCTCATAGATGGTCATCACCATGGATAGATCTTGTATGTGCGTAGGACATTTTTTGTTTCCCATGCGACGTTCCCCAACAATGGCATCATGAGCTAGGTCTATGCGTAGATGACATCTTGAGTAGAACACAAAGGACTTTGTGGAAGTTGATATTCAAATTGCTTCCCTCCTTAGTCTTTTCTTGATTCAGCGGTATTGTGAGATGAAACGGCCCGGATCAACCTTACTCGGCCATGTACGAGAGACCGGTTCCATCGACTAACATGAAACTTGTTGCATAATGACGACTGGTGGGTGTTTGTCTCTCCTACTTTAGTTGAATCGGATTCGATAGAGGCGGTCCTTGTAGAAGGTTAAATAGCAACTTGCAAATCACCGTTGTAGTTTTTGCATAGGGTAAGAAGCGTTCTTGCTAGATACCCATAGCAGCCAAGTAAAACATGCAACAACAAATTAGAGGCTGACTAACTTGTTTTTGCAGAGTATGTTGTGATATGATATGGCAAAATACATGATGATATATATTTGATGTATGAGATGATCATGTTGTAATAGTTAATATCGACTTGCATGTCGATGCTACGACAACCAAAACGAGCCATAGGGTTGTCTTTAGATATTGTATGACCTACATGTCACTCATTAACCGCTATGTAATGCTTTACTTTATCAATAAACAGTAGCAATAGTAGTACAAGCATGGTTGGTGCGACAAGCTCGATGGAAACACAATGATGAAGATCATGGTGTTGTGTCGATGACGATGAAGATCATGCCGGTGCTTTGGAGATGGAGATCAAAAGCACAAGTTCATGACCATATCATGTTACTTATGATTTGCATGTGATCTTAATCCTTTTTATGCACCTTGTTTTTCTTAGGACAACGGTAGCAGTATAAGGTGATCCCTCACTAAAATTTCGAGATAAAATTGTGTTCTCCCCGAGTGTGCACCATTGCAAAAGTTCGTCGTTTCGAGACACCACGTGATGATCGGGTGTGATAGACTCTACGTTCACATATAACGGATGCAAGACAGTTTTGCACATGCGGAACACCCGGGTTAAACTTGACGAGCTTAGCATGTACAGACATGGCCTCGAAACACAAGAGACCGAAAGGCCGAACATGAGTCATATAGTAGATATGATCAACATGAAGATGTTCACCATCGAAACCTGCTCATCTCACGTGATGATCGGACTTGGGTTGGTGGATTTGGATCATGTATAACTCGAATGACTATAGGGATGTCAATTTGAGTGGGATTTTTTAGTAATATGATTAACTAAACTCATTATCTTGAACAGTAGTCTAAGTAATGTTTGCAAATTTATGTTGTATATCAATGGCTCGCGCACTAGCACCCCTGAATTTTAATGCGTTCATAGAGAAAGCCAAGTTGAAAGATGATGGGAGCAACTTTGTAGACTGGGCCTATAATTTGAGGCTTGTCCTCATGGTTTCCCCAAAGAGTTATGTCCTTGATGCACCGCTTGGTGATGCGGCCCCCTTCCCAGCGGCTCAAGACATTATGAACGTCTGGCAGCCGCATCTGGATGACTACTCAGTAGTTCATCGTGCAATTTTGTATGGCTTAGAACCAGGACTTCAAAGACGTTTTGAATGTCATGGAGCATATGAGATGTTCCGGAATTGAAGTTTATCTTTGAGAAGAATGCCCAGATCGAGAGGTATGAGACTTCCAATAAGTTCTATGCTTGCAATATGGAGGAGAACGGGTGTGTGATTGAGCACGCACTCAGAATGTCTGGGTTTTCCAACCGTTTGGCTGAGTTGGGAATCGTTCTCCCGCTAGAGGAAATCATTGACACAGTTCTTGAATCACTGCCACCTAGCTACAAAAGCTTTGTGATGAACTACAACATGC
The DNA here is from genome assembly GCF_904849725.1 of Hordeum vulgare subsp. vulgare. Taxonomy (NCBI): domain Eukaryota; kingdom Viridiplantae; phylum Streptophyta; class Magnoliopsida; order Poales; family Poaceae; genus Hordeum; species Hordeum vulgare. The sequence continues at coordinate 561,203,187 of NC_058524.1, read as the reverse complement.
AAGGGATGAATAAATCAGTCGTCGAGCTCTTTGCGATGCTAAAGTCGCTGAGTCAGAAATTGAGAAGGAACATCAATTGTTGATGCTCAATAAAACCACCAGTTTCAAGAAAAATGGCAAGGGCAAGAAAGGTAACTTCAAGAAGAGTGGAAAAGCTATTGCCCCTCCCGTGAAGAAACCCAAGGCTGAACCCATGCCAGAAACTGAGTGCTATCATTGCAAGGGGACTGGTCATTGGAAGCGGAACTGCCCCAAGTATTTGGCTGATGATACGTCTCCAATGTATCTATAATTCTTGATGGTTCCATGCTATTATCTTGTCAACTTTGGATGTTTTATATGCATGAATATGCTATTTTATATCTTTTTTGGGACTAACCTATTAACTCAGTGCCAAGTGCCAGTTTCTATTTTTTCCATGTTTTTGACCCTTTTTCACACGAAGTCCAAATGAAATAAAACTTTCGCGATGATTTTTTTGGACCAAAAGAGACCCCCGAAGCTTTGGAAGAAGGCCAGAAGAGCCACGAGGGAGTCACAAGCCCAGGAGGCGCCCCCACCCCCCTAGGTCGCACCTACCAGGCTTGTGACCTCCTCGTGGGCCCAACCGACGTAATTCCACTGCCATAAATTACTATAAATTCATAAACCCCCAAAAAGAAACCTAGATCGGGAGTTTCGTCGCCGCAAGCCTCTTTAGCCACCAAAAACCAATCTGGATCCCGTTTCGGCACCTTGTCGGAGGGGGAATCCATCTTCGGTGGCCATCTTCATCATCCCGGCGATCTCCATGACGAGGAAGGAATAGTTCTCCCTCGAGGCTGAGGGTATGTACCAGTAGCTATGTGTTTGATCTCTCTCTCTCGTGTTCTTGAGATGTCTTGATCTCGATGTACCACGGGCTTTGCTACTATAGTTGGATCTTATGATGTTCTTCCCCCTCTCCCTTCTTGTAAAGAATTGAGTTTTCCCTTAGGAGTTATCTTATCGGATTGAGTCTTTAAGAACACTTGATGTATGTCTTGCTCGTGTGTATCTGGTGACAATGGGATATTCATGTGAGTACTTGATGTATGTTTTGGTGATCAACTTGTGGGTTTCGTGACATCGGGAACCTATGCATATGGGTTGGCACACGTTTTGACTCTCTGGTAGAAACTTCAGGGCACTCTTTGAAGTTCTATGTGTTGGTTGAATAGATGATTCGGAGATTGTGTGATGCATATCGTATAATCATGCCCACGGATACTTGAGGTGACAATGGAGTATCTAGGTGACATTAGGGTCTTGGTTGATGTGTTTCTTAAGGTGTTATTCTAGTACGAACTCTATGATGGATCGAACGGAAAGAATAGCTTCGTGTTATTTTACTACGGACTCTTGAATAGATTGATCACAAAGAATAACTTTGTGGTGGTTTCGTACCCGACAATAATCTCTTCGTTTGTTCTCCGCTATTAGTGACTTTCGAGTGACTCTTTGTTGCATGTTGAGGGCTAGTTATATGATCCAATTATGTTATCATTGTTGAGAGAACTTCACTAGTGAAAGTATGAACCCTAGGCCTTGATTCCACGCATTGCAATACCATTCATGATCGCTTTTACTATTAGTTACCTTGGTGTTTTTGTAGTTTCAGATTACAAAAACCTATGTCTACTATCCATATTGCACTTGTATCACCATCTCTTTGCCGAACTAGTGCACCTATACAACTTACCATTGTATTGGGTGTGTTGGGGACACAAGAGACTCTTTGTTATTTGGTTGCAGGGTTCTTGAGAGAGACCATCTTCATCCTACGCCTCCCGCGGATTGATAAACCTTAGGTCACTCACTTGAGGGAAAATTGCTACTGTCCTACAAACCTTTGCACTTGGAGGCCCAACAACGTCTACAAGGAGAAGGTTGCGTAGTAGACATCAGCCGACAAGAAGGCGGCCAACACCAAACAAGGTATATATGATATACATGTTATTGGTGTGTACCTCACCAGCTCTTGTTGTAGTGCCTGGGTATTTGATACCGGTTCGCTTGCTCACTTTGGAACTCAAAGTAGGAACTATGGAATAGAAGGAGGTTGGCGAAGGATGAAGTGATGATGTGTGTGGGAAATGGTTCCAAGGTTGATGTGATCGCCGTCGGCATGCTCTCACTTCAATTGCCATCGGGATTAGTGATGAACCTGAATAATTGTTATTTAGTGCGTGTGTTAAGCATGAACATTATATCTGGATCTTGTTTATTGCGAGATGGTTACTCATTTAAACCACAGAATAATGGTTGTAATATTTATATGAGTAATATCTCTTATGGTCATGCACCCAATGTGAGGGGTTTATTATTATTGAATCTTGATGCCAAAAGATCGAGGAGGAGAATATATGAGTTGTGAGTTTGGCACCCACTTAAGACAATGTGGAATTGTTTCAAAATTAACACCGCTTGGAACACCACAGCGTAATGGTGTGTCCAAACATCGTAATCATACTTTATTGGATATGGTGCGTTCTATTATGTCTCTTGCCGATTTGTCGTTATCATTTTGGGGTTATGCATTAGAGACAGCTGGATTCACTTTAAGTATGGCACCTTCAAACTCCATAGAGACGGCGCCATATGAACTGTGGTTTGCCAAGAAACCAAAGTTGTCATTTCTTAAAGTTTGGGGATGTAATGCTTATGTCAAAAGGCTTCACCCAGAAAATCTCGAACCCAAAGCGGGAAATGTGTCTTCATAGGATACCCAAAAGGGGCAGTTGGGTACATCTTTGATACGTCTCCGACGTATCTATAATTTTTGATGGTGTCATGCTATTATCTTGTCAAACTTTGGATGTTTTGTATGCCTTTTATATATTTTTGGGGACTAACTTATTAACTCAGTGCCAAGTGCCAGTTCCTTTTTTTTTCCATGTTTTTGACCCCTTCCAAAGGAGGATTATAAATGGAGTCCAAACGGAACGAAACTGCCAAAAAGATTTTTTCTGAAACAGAAAAAGATCGGGAAGCGTGAGAATCAGGGCAGGGGCCACCAGGGACCCCACAAGCACCCTAGCCGCGGCTAGGGGGGCCCGCGCCTCCCAGGCGTGTGGGCTCCCTTTGTCTCCTCTGCCCTAGGTCTAACGCTTATAAATTCCCTAAAATCCCAGAAAAAATGAGGAGATCATCGAAAGTACTTTTCTGCCGCCGCAAGCTTCTGTCTCCGCATGATCCCATTTGGGGCACGTTCTGGTGCCCTGCCGGAGGGGGGATTCGGATACTGAGGGCTTCTTCATCAACACCATGACCTCTCCGATGATGCGTGAGTAGTTGAACATAAACCTACGGGTCCATAGCTAGTAGCTAGATGGCTTCTTCTCTCTCTTGGATCTTCAATACAAAGTTCTCCATGAGCTTCATGGAGATCTATCCGATGTAATCTTCTTTTGCGGTGTGTTTGTCGAGATCCGATGAATTGTGGATTTATGATCAGATTATCTATGAATCTTATTTGAGTTTCTTCTGATCTCTCTTATGCATGATTTCATATCCTTGTAATTCTCTTTGAGTTGTGGGTTTTGTTTGGCCAACTAGATCTATGATTCTTGCAATGGGAGAAGTGCTTTGGTTTTGGGTTCATACTGTGCGGTGACCTCACCCAGTGACAGAAGGGGTAGCGAGGCACGCATCGTGTTGTTGCCATCAAGGGTAAAAAGATGAGGTTTTCATCATTGGTTTGAGATTATCCCTCTACATCATGTCATCTTGCTTAAGGCGTTACTCTCTTCGTCATGAACTCAATACACTAGATGCATGCTGGATAGCGGTCGATGTGTGGAGTAATAGTAGTAGATGCAGAAAGTATCGGTCTACTTGTCTCGGACGTGATGCCTATATGTATGATCATTGCCTTAAAAATTGTCATGACTTTGCGCGGTTCTATCAATTGCTCGACAGTAATTTGTTCACCCACCGTAATATTTGCTATTTTGAGAGAAGCCTCTAGTGAACACTATGGCCCCCGGGTCTACTCCACACCATATTTTCAGCCTTACACTTTTTCTTCGTTTCACTTTCCGCCTTCCGATCTCACTTTGCCATCAATCTTGAAGGGATTGACAACCCCTTTATAGTGTTGGGTGCAAGCTCTTTGTGTTTGTGCAGGTACTCTGGACTTGACGAGATTCTCCTAATGGATTGATACCTTGGTTCTCAAACTGAGGGAAATACTTACTGCTTCTGTGCTGCATCACCCTTTCCTCTTCAAGGGAAAACCAACACAAGCTCAAGTGACGACAGAAGGTTTCTGTCGACGTAGCAGAAGGATTTCTGGCGCCGTTGCCGGGGATAGCAGAAGGATTTCTCGCGCCGTTCCCGGGGATAGCAGAAGGATTTCTGGCGCCGTTGTCGGGGAGGATCAAGTCAAGAACTCATCCAAGTAAGTGTCGCAAACTCATCTCTTGCATTTACTTTGTTTGCAAGTTGCCTCTCGTTTTCCTCTCCCCCACTTCACCAATTTGCCTTTTTCGTTTGCCTTTTTCGTTCACTCTGTTCTCTCGCTTGCTCTTTGTTTGCTTGTGTGCTTGCTTGCTTGCCGAAGTCACCATGACTGAAAACACCAAACTTTGTGACTTCTCGAATACTAATAATAAAGATTTTATTAGTACTCCGATTGCTCCCGCCACTAGTGCGGAGTCATACGAAATCAATGCCGCTTTGCTGAATCTTGTTATGAAAGAGCAATTTTCCGGCCTTCCTAGTGAAGATGTTGCATCCCATCTTAATACCTTCATAGAGCTTTGTGATATGCAAAATAAGAAAGATGTGGATAATGATATGATTAAATTGAAGCTTTTTCCTTTCTCGTTGCGAGATCGAGCAAAAACTTGGTTTTCGTCTTTGCCAAAAAATAGTATCGATTCTTGGGATAAGTGCAAAGATGCTTATATATCCAAGTATTTTCCGCCGGCTAAGATTATCTCTCTCCGTAATGATATCATGAATTTTAAGCAAGTTGATCATGAACACGTTGCACAATCTTGGGAGAGAATGAAATTGATGATTAGAAATTGTCCCGCTCATGGCTTGAGTCTTTGGATGATTATACAAATCTTCTACGCTGGCTTGAATTTCACTTCTAGAAACATCTTGGACTCTGCCTTCGGTGGAACGTTCATGGAAATCACGTTAGGGGAAGCCACGAAACTCCTAGACAATATCATGACGAACTACTCTCAGTGGCACACTGAAAGGTCACCTACTAGTAAAAAGGTACACGCTATAGAAGAAATTAACTCGTTGAGTGCTAAGATGGATGAGTTAATGAATTTGGTTGCTAGTAGAAGTGCTCCTTTAGATCCTAATGATATGCCCTTGTCTTCCTTGATTGAGAGTAGCGACGCTAATTTGGACGTTAATTTTGTTGGTAGGAATAATTTTGGCAACAACAATGCTTTTAGAGGAAACTATGTTCCTAGGCCTTTTCCTAGTAACTCCTCTAATAACTTTGGCAACTCCTACAACAATACTCATGGAAATTACAACATATTACCCTTTTATCTAGAGAGTAATATCAAAGAGTTTATCAACTCGCAAAAAAATTTCAATGCGTCCAAAGAGGAAAAACTACTCAAAATTGACGATTTGGCTAAGAGCGTTGATAGAGTGTCTAGTGATATTGATGCTTTGAAAGTTAGATGTGTTCCTCCCAAGATCAATATGGATGGAACTTTGAAAGCTATGCGTGTTTCCATGATTGAGAGCAAAGAAAGAACCGCCCAAATTCGTGCTAGACATGAATGGCTTAAAAAGACGTGTTCTCGTGATAAGAATCACGAAGATCTTAAAGTGCTTGGTGTGACTCCCATTGAATCTTTGTTTTCTCGTGTCAAACCCAATGATGATGGGGCTGGATATGAATCCACTTTGGTTGAAAACGCCCCAATGATTCGGAGTCCATCTATCTTGATGCTAAAAGCATTGAAAGTGGAGTAGAAGATATTAAAACTTTGAGTAGTAATGAAATTAATACTTTGGATTTCAAGGAATTCAATTATGATAGTTGCTCCATGATTGAATGCATTTCCTTGATGCAATCCATGCTAAACTCTCCACACACTTATAGCCAAAACAAGGCCTTTACCGATCATATCGTCGAAGCTATGATAGAATCTCTTGAAGAGAAACTTGAATTGGAAGTCTCTATCCCTAGAAAGCTTCATGATGAGTGGGAACCTACTATCAAAATCAAAATCAAAAACTATGAATGCAATGCTTTGTGTGATTTGGGTGCTACTGTTTCCGCGATTCCAAAGTCTTTATGTGATGTTCTGGGTTTTAATGAGATTGAAGAGTGTTCTCTTAATTTGCATGTTGCGGAATCTACTGTGAAGAAACCCATGGGAAGGATCAATGATGTTCTTATTATTGCAAATAGGAACTATGTACCCGTGGGTTTCATTGTGCTTGACATTGATAGCAATCCTACATGCCCTAATATTCTTGGTAGACCTTTCCTAAGGACTATCGGTGCTATCATCGATATGAAGGAAGGGAATATTAGATTTCAATTTCCTTTAAAGAAGAGCATGGAGCACTTTCCTTGAAAGAAAATAAGATTGCCTTATGAATCCATGATGAGGGCCACTTATGGTTTGAGCACCAAAGACGACGATACGTGATTCTATCACCTTATGCCTAGCTAAGGGCGTTAAACAATAGAGCTTGTTGGGAGGCAACCCAATGAATCTATTTCTTTTTCTTTCTATTTTGTTGCGCCCACACCATCATAATTCTGTTATGATTGTGTATTTTGTGTTTATTTTTGTGTTTGATCCAAGGAAAACCTTTATGACTAGTCTTGGTGATGGTTGTTTGATCCTGCTGGAAAAAGACAGAAACTTTTTGCTCACGAGCTGATTTTTCATTTTTATTCAGAAAGAGATTTTGAGTTGATTCTTTTTGCTGCTGGTTGATATGCCTGTTGCCCAGGCAGTCGTAGTGTTTTAGAATTTTTGAAGTACTAGAAGTATACGAAGTATACAGATTGCTACAGACTGGTCTGTTTTTGACAGATTCTGTTTTTGTTGAGTTGGTTGCTTGTTTTGATGAAACTATGGATAGTATCGGGGGGTACTAGCCATGGAAAAGTGAGAATACAGTAGCCCAACACCAACGCAAATAGAAATCAAGATTTTTACAATACCTAAAGAGGTGGTAATTTATTTTCTTGTGCTAATGTTATCACGAGTTTCTGTTTAAGTTTTGTGTTGTGAAGTTTTCAAGTTTTGGTTGATGTTCTCATGGACAAAGAGATAGTTGTAGAAAGATCTCAATCTTGGGGATGACCAAGGCATCCGAAGCCAAATTCAAGGACACCAAAAAGCCTAAGCTTGGGGATGCCCCGGGAAGGCATCCCCTTTCGTCTTCAATCCATCGGTAACATTACTTGGAGCTATATTTTTATTCACCACATGATATGTGTTTTGGTTGGAGCGTCTTTGTGATAGCCTGGCTTATTAGGGATAATAGACTGCTCATATCAATAAGGAATTCCTTCTTTTCTGGGAGCCCATTCGAACAGAACTTCCAGGTTAAGCGTGCTCGGCTTGGAGTAGTTCTAGGATGCGCATGAGTGAGGACAAAGTGCGCAGAAAAGACTAGTATTGATATGTGGGGCCGGTCTAGATCCCGCCAGGAGTAACGACCATCGGCAGGTGTGTCCGGGGCGTTACAAGTTTGGTATCAGAGCTGACCCTCGCGGTTACACGGATGTTTGCGGACAGGTGTGCGGTCATGTTGTTCATGACGTTTGTGACTTGTCGTGGCACACGGCATGGTACATGACTGGACTGGATGCACATACGTTTGTACCTAGAGGGAACGCTCCTGTGGCCCGACGAGGACGTCGGTTCCTCTGAGTGGTGGTGTATGTGATAGCCTGGCTTATTAGGGATGATAGACTACTCATATCAGTAGGAATTCCTTCTTTTCCGGGAGCCCATTCAAGCAGAACTCCTACGTTAAGCGTGTTCGGCTTGGAGTAGTTCTAGGATGGGTGACCGACCGGGAAGTTCATCCCGGGTGCGCATGAGTGAGGACAAAGTGCGCAGAAAATACTAGTATTGATATGTGGGGCAAGTCTAGATCCCGCCAGGAGTAACGACCATCGGCGGGTGTGTCCCGGGTGTTACAGTCTTGTATCTTAGGAGTCTTTTCTATTTGTTGTGTCACAATCATCCTTGTCGCACACCTTTAGAGAAAGACATGCACTCATCGTGATTTTGCTAGAATGCTCATAGTGCTCCACTTATATCTTTTGAGCTAGATAAATTTGCTCTTTGTGCTTGACTTATATCTTTTAGAGCACGGCGGTGCGTGACTTGGTAGTTGGCTTATGCTATGAAAGTAGTCCCAAAGGTGATAGGTACCCAAAGAGGATACAAAAACCTCCATCTTCATGTGCATTGAGTAGAAAGAGAAGTTTAGATTCCTCTCAATTAGTTTTGAGACGTGGATTTGGTAATATTAAGAGTTATGTTAGTAGGGTGTTGTGAATCTAGAAATACTTGTGTTGAAGTTAGTGATTCTCGTAGCATGCACGTATGCTGAACCGCTATGTTAGGAAGTTGGAGCATAATTGATGTATTGATTGTCATCCTTTGTGTTGAGGTCGGGATCGCGCGATGGTTAACACCTACCAACCCTTCCTCTCGGAGTATGCGTTTAGCACTTTGTTTAGATTACTAATAAAAACTTTCGCAACAAGTATGTGAGTTCTTCATGACTAATGTGAGTCCATGGTATAGATGCACTTTCACCTTCCACCATTGCTAGCCTCTCTAGTCTCGCGCAATTCTCGCCGGTGCACAAAACCATCATATGCCTTCCTCAAAACAGCCACCATATCTACCTACTATGGCATTTTCATAGCCATTCCGAGATATATTGCCATGCAACTCCCACCGTTCTGTCTCATGACTTGTGCAGTCACTCTCATATTGCCATTGCATGATCGTAAGATAGCTAGCGAGATGTTTCAACGTCATACGCCAAGCTAGATCGTTGCACATCCCGGTACATGATGTGTACTACGCAACCTTCTCCTTGTAGACGTTGTTGGGCCTCCAAGTGCAGAGGTTTATAGGACAGTAGCAATTTTCCCTCAAGTGGGTGACCTAAGGTTTATCAATCCGCGGGAGGCGTAGGATGAAGATGGTCTCTCTCAAGCAACCCTGCAACCAAATAACAAAGAGTCTCTTGTGTCCCCAACACACCTAATACAATGGTAAGTTGTATAGGTGCACTAGTTCGGCGAAGAGATGGTGATACAAGTGCAATATGGATGGTAGATATAGGTTTTTGTAATCTGAAATTACAAAAACAGCAAGGTAACAAGTGGTAAAAGTGAGCACGAACGGTATTTCAATGCGTGGAAACAAGGCCTAGGGTTCATACTTTCACTAGTGAAGTTCTCTCAACAATGATAACATAATTGGATCATATAACTAGCCCTCAACATGCAACAAAGAGTCACTCGAAAGTCACTAATAGCGGGGAACAAATGAAGAGATTATTGTCGGGTACTAAACCACCACAAAGTTATTCTTTCTGATCGATCTATTCAAGAGTCCGTAGTAAAATAAGACGAAGCTATTCTTTCCGTTCGATCCATCATAGAGTTCGTACTAGAATAACACCTTAAGATACATATCAACCAACACCCTAATGTCACCTAGATACTCCATTGTCACCTCAAGTATCCGTGGGCATGATTATACGATATAAATCACATAATCTCAGAATCATCTATTCAACCAACACATAGAACTTCAAAGAGTTCCCCAAAGTTTCTACCAGAGAGTCAAAACGTGTGCCAACCCTTGTGCATAGGTTCCCAATGTCACGAACCCGCAAGTTGATCACCAAAACATACATCAAGTACTCACATGAATCCACGTGTGCCAACCCATATGCATAGGTTCCCAATTGTCGCAAACCCGCAAGTTGATCACAGCATATTGATCACAGCATATAGACACGTGCAAGACATACATCAAGTGTTCTCAAAGACTCAATCCGATAAGATAACTCCAAAGGGGAAACTCAATTTATTACAAGAGGGAGAGGGGGAAGAACATCAGAAGATCCAACTATAGTAGCAAAGCCCATGGTACATCGAGATCAAGACATCTCAAGAACACGAGAGAGAGAGAGATCAAACACATAGCTACTGGTACATACCCTCAGCCCCGAGGGAGAACTACTCCCTCCTCGTCATGGAGATCGCCGGGATGATGAAGATGGCCACCGGAGATGGATTCCCCCTCCGGCAGGGTGCCAGAACGGGCCCCAGATTGGTTTTTGGTGGCTACAGAGGCTTGCGGCGGCGGAACTCCCGATCTAGGTTTCTTTTTGGGGGTTTCTTAATTTATAGGAATTTATGGCGTTGGAATTACGTCGGTTGGGCCCACGAGGAGGTCACAAGCCTGCCCTGCGCCACCTAAGGGGGTGGTGGCGGCGTCAGGGCTTGTGACTCCCTCGTGGCTCTTCTGGCCTTCTTCCAAAGCTTCAGGGGTCTCTTTTGGTCCAAAAAAAATCACCGTAAAGTTTCATTCCATTTGGACTCCGTCTGAAAATGGGCCAAAAACACGGAAAAAACAGAAACAGGCACTTGGCACTGAGTTAATAGGTTAGTCCCAAAAAAGATATAAAATACCATATTCATGCATATAAAACATCCAAAGTTGACAAGACAATAGCATGGAACCATCAGAAATTATAGATACGTTGGAGACGTATCAGTACACTATCGGAGGCATTTCCTATAGAGTCATTTCTAAGCTTTGAGCTGTGAGTAAATAAAAGTGTTATGATCATCATTATTAAAGCATTGTCCCATGTGAGGAAAAAAAAGAGGCCAAAGAGCCCAAATAAATAAAAATAAAAAAGAGGCTTGATACGTCTCCGACGTATCTATATTTTTTGATGGTTTCATGCTATTATCTTGTCAAACTTTTGATGTTTTGCATGCCTTTTATATATTTTTTGGGACTAACTTATTAAATCAGTGCCAAGAGCCAATTCCTGTTTTTTCCATGTTTTTACCCCTTTCAGAGGAGGATTTTGAACAGAGTCCAAACGGAATGAAACTGCCAAAAAGATTTTTTCCGGAACAGAAAAAGATCGGGAAGCCGGAGAATCAGGGCAGGGGGCCACCAGGGACCCCACAAGCCCTCATGGCGCGGCCAGGGGGCCCGCGGACCCCTGGCTTGTGGGCTCCCTCAGGCACCTTTGCCCTAGGTTTTGCGCCTATATATTCCCTAAAATTCCATAAAAAATGAGGAGATCATCGAAAGTACTTTTCCGCCGCCGCAAGCTTGTGTCTCCGCAAGATCCCATCTGGGGCACGTTTTGGTGCCCTGTCGGAGGGGGATTCGGATACAAGGGCTTCTTCATCAACACCATGACCTCTCCGATGATGCGTGAGTAGTTCACCATAGACCTACGGGTCCATAGCTAGTACCTAGATGGCTTCTTCTCTCTCTTGGATCTTCAATACAAAGTTCTCCATGATCTTCACGGAGATCTATACGATGTAATCTTCTTGTGCGGTGTGTTTGTCATGATCCGATGAATTTTGGATTTATGATCAGATTATCTATGAATCTTATTTGAGTTTCTTATAATCTCTCTTATGCATGATTTCATATCCTTGTAATTCTCTTCGAGTTGTGGGTTTTGTTTGGCCAACTAGATCTATGATTCTTGTAATGGGAGAAGTGCTTGGTTTTGAGTTCATACCCTGCGGTGACCTTAACCAGTGACAGAAGGGCTAGCGAGGCACGCATCATGTTGTTGCCATCAAGGGTAAAAATATGGGGTTTTCATCATTGGTTTGAGATTATCCCTCTACATCATGTCATCTTGCTTAAGGCCTTACTCTGTTCGTCATGAACTCAATACACTAGATGCATGCTGGATAGCAGTCGATGTGTGGAGTAATGGTAGTAGATGCAGAAAGTATCGGTCTACTTGTCTCGGACGTGATGCCTATATGTATGATCATTGCCTTAGATATCGTCATGACTTTGCGCGGTTCTATCAATTGCTCGACAGTAATTTGTTCACCAACCGTGATATTTTCTATTTTGAGAGAAGCCTCTAGTGAACACTAAGGCCCCCGGGTCTACTCCACACCATATTTTTAGCCTTACTCTTTTTACTTCGTTGCACTTTCCGCCTTCAGATATCACTTTGCAATCAATCTTGAAGGGATTGACAACCCCTTTATAGCGTTGGGTGCAATCTCTTTTGTGTTTGCGCAGGTACTCTGGTGTCGGGACCCCGATCCTAAGCCATAGGAATCCAGCCTGTAACACAACACATCCCTTTGTGGTCTCACGCACGGTTAACTCCACGGCTGCAGCCTTACCTTAGCCGGGACCGTTTGCGTCTTTTGACTCACGTATGCGATAGTGTCGCTAGCAGTCCAATGTCAAAGAACCCGGATCGACATGTCTAGTCATAAACCAAAGTGGCAGTTCCGCACAAGGACGGGCATACATGACCCAACAAAGCAGGTGTCGGTCACCAACGAACGTAGACGAGTCGTAGCAAGCTACAAGGACTCCATTACGTCGCGTGACATTTCCCCAAAGGGGACAGACACAGCAGCTAAGAAAGACACATGCCGGTCAACCAATGTGTCCGGAGCAGTAGCGAACTACCAAGGCTCGTTGGATCACAAAGGGGCATTTCCTTGTAAGGAGTGCTACTAAAGTTCACGACTAGGTATTCGAACCCCATACATATCAAGTAAGACACACGTACGCATGGCATACCGATATGTATAGATACATCGATGGCATCACAACATAACCATAACCATACAAGCTTTATTTAAGAGGCTCGGAAGAGCCACACACATAATATTACACATTAAGGGTCTCTCGACCCATAATAGCAGTCATACAATTACAAGCCAGCGGAAGAGTTATAAACTGTCTGGGTACAGACAGAGCAACTAGAAGGCACATGGCCTGACTATACTACAGAGCCGGTGTAGGGCCAGATCGTAGCTGGGACACCAGCTACTCGTCGTCGTCGATGTCTACGAAGAACCCTCCATTAGGGTCATTAGCAACCTCTGCAACATTTATTAAGCAAACATGAGTACGAAGGTACTCAGCAAGACTTTAGGATGACTAACTACTCATGCAAGGTATCAAGAAGGTATTGTGGGGTTTCATGCAGAAAGCCAGCATTTGACTCGTGGCTAGACAACTTGCTTTTTGAAATTAGTTTTGACAACTTGATTTCTCGCACACGAGTCCACTAACACCACAACAATACACTATCGTGGAATCATTCCGTCTCCATACGGAAATGCCGTCCACGACACTCACGCTTATCTTGACAATTTTATGAGTAGCCATTGAAGTTATCTATGAACAACATATGTCTCCAAGTAGTCCATATCCGCGGACGCGGCTATTCGAATAGATCATAACCCTGCAGGGCAGTTATGGTACTGATTTACCCCTAGGGCAGTGTGTGATCATTGTATTTATAATGAAATTTGGATATTTTTGCAAATTCCATTTATAAAGTGATTAAAAGAATTGAATTATTCCTTATTTCACAATTTAGAGTTCTGTAACTTTTTCAAACATAGTTGAAAATAGCATAATCAGAATCCTTGAATTTTTCTGATACTTTTTCATATATAAATTATTTTCATTGGAGTTACAGATTAATTTCTATGATTTTTGTAATTTTTAGCAATTTCCTGAATTATTTTTATACTGGAAATTCCATTTATTGCATCATGCTGACGTCAGCAGGTCAGCCGACCTGTGCAGGTCAAACCTGACAGGGGGGCCCCACTGGTCAGCCTCTCTGGGACTAATCCCGCGCTGACCAGCCCCTAATTGGGGTTTGACCAGGCGTGGGGCCCTCTGGCAGCGACTCAGGGGAGGGCGATTAGGCCCTAATGGTCGGCCACGTCGACGGCCACCGGAGGGTGGTCGCCGGCGACCAAACCCGCGGCGGAGAGTTCGCCGGAGGCGACCTAGACAGCGCTGCATAGCACGAAAACGCACGCGGTTGGCAGCTACAGCAAGCCCGCGAAGTGGCCGATCTGGCAGGACCATCTGGGGAGGCTAGGGTCGCCGGAAGAGGCGTCGGCGACGAGCCGGAGCGGCGGCCGAAGCTCGGGCGTCGTCGGGGGCTTTGAATCAGAGGGATCCACGCTTAGTTCTTAGCTTCTACGGCATCTACGCGTCGTCCTGGAGCTGCTGGTGCTCTCGGGAGGACGAGCTGGACATCGGAGGGCTACCGGCGACGAGCGGCAGCGGCGGTGCTCGTCGGGCTCCGGTGAAACTAGGGCTAGAGGAGGGGATCGACGGGGAAAACTTAGGGAAAACCACCGCATGCTCACAGGGAGTGCAGAGAAGAGCTCAGACGGCTCGGGGAAGGCCTGGGGGCGACGAATCAACGGGAGAGGTCCGGCGGCCGGAGGAAGAAGACGACGGCGTTGCGGGCGTTGCAGGGCGCAAGGAAGCTTCGGCTTCTGCAGGAATGACCAGGGCGACGAGGCGGAGCTAATGGCGTGCTCGCGGAGGGGATCCTATGGCCAGGGGCACGGCCAGCTCGAGCTCGAGCTCGGCTCTAATGGCGGCAGCAGGGAGAAGGAGGGGATCCGGGCGGAGGAGGAGAACCGAGGCGGGGAATGGATAGGGGAGGCTCTGGGGAGCTTATCCCCGTCGTCGCCAGCGCGAACCGGCGGCCAGGCAGGCACGCAGGTGCGTGGCCGCGCCGGAGGAGGCGGCGGCCACCTCCTGCTGCCTACTGGCGCGGGGAAGGGGACGAGCGGCGAGATGGGCTGGGCCTGGCTTGGGCGTCAGGTAAGCTTTTTCCCATTTTCTCTTTTTTGGTTTTTCTGTTTTGCTATTTATTGCTTTGCTAATTATTTCAGCTCCAAAACAAAAGGTAAAAACTAATTTTGACCTCCTGAAATATTTTTTATAATATCCCCACTCATTTCCAAGACTTTCAACATTTTTGGAAAATTATAGTTTCTGATTTCAAATTTTTAAATTTGAAACCAGTGGCTTTTGCATTTATTTAAAATGCTTAAAGTGTCAAGAAAATAGTTTTCTCCAATGCTCATTTACTTTCATGATTTGTCAGAAAGTTTGAACATTTCTTGAGGCCATTTTGGGTTCATTGATTTTGAACTAGTTGAAATTTCCTTTAATTGAAATGGTGGCTAGGGTTTTGAGTTTTTCCTTTGCCACTTTGTTGTTTTTGTTGAAACTTCTTAGATGCAAATGCAAAGAAGACATGAGCACAATGCTATCTTGGTTAAGGGTTAGGGATGTGACAAATCACCCCCACTCAAAAGAATCTCGTCCCGAGATTTAGAAGTCGTCGGGAATAATGCAGGATATTCGAGTCGGAGACGATCCTCTCTTTCCCAAGTTGCCTCCTTTTCAGAATGATTTGAGCATTGAACTTTAAGAAACTTGAGGTTTCGACGTCGAGTGGTACGCTCAGCTTGATCAAGAATACGCACGGGGTATTCTCGGTAAGAAAGGTTATCTTGGAGATCAAGCGTTTCGTGGTCCACTTCACGGATAGGATCCGAAAAGCAACGCCTGAGTTGCGATACGTGGAAAACATCATGAACCTTGGAAAGATGCGGAGGAAGTTCCAACTGGTAGGTAACTTCTCCTCGTTTGGCAAGAATGCGGAAAGGTCCAATGTAACGAGGAGCCAACTTGCCCTTGATACCGAAACGATGGGTACTCTTCAAAGGTGTAACCCGAAGGTAAGCCTTCTCGTCAACTTCAAAGGTCACAGCCTTATGATGACGATCATATTGGCTCTTTTGACGAGACTGGGCTGTTTTCAACTTTTCACGAATAATGCGAACCTGCTCTTCTGCATCCTGGATCATGTCCGGGCCAAAGAGTTGCCTCTCTCCGGTTTCTGACCAATTAAGAGGTGTTCGACATCTTCGTCCATAGAGAACTTCAAAAGGGGCTTTGCCCAAGCTTGATTGATAACTATTGTTATAAGCGAATTCGGTGAATGAAGGCACTTCTCCCAATTCATACCGAACGAAATAACACAAGCTCAGAGCATATCTTCTAGGATTTGATTCACTCTTTCTACTTGACCACTTGATTGGGGATGGAAAGCAGTGCTAAAAGATAAGTGAGTCCCCATGGCGTTCTGAAAACTTTCCCAGAAACGAGAAGTAAAGATACTTCCACGGTCCGAGTTAATTTCCAGGGGAACACCATGAAGAGACACTATTCGAGAGATATATAACTCTGCTAGCTGGCTAGCTATTATACTCTCACGAACAGGAAGAAAATGAGCCACTTTGGAAAGACGGTCAATGACCACAAAGATAGCATTATTTCCTTTCTTGGTCTTGGGAAATCCGGTAATGAAATCCATGCTAACTTTATCCCATTTCCATTCAGGAATAGCTAAAGGTTGAAGGGTGCCAGCAGGCCTTTGATGTTCTGCCTTAACTCGACGACAAACATCGCAGTTAGCAACGAACTCAGCAATTTCTCTCTTCATCCTAGTCCACCAGAACCTCTGGCGTAGGTCCTGATACATCTAAGTACTACCAGGATGAATGGTGAGAGGGGAATCATGAGCCTCCTTAAGGATTAACTTCCTTAGATGTGGGTTCTTAGGAACCACTAAACGATTCTGGAAGAATACCACACCTTGATCATTTATGGAAAATTCTTTAGCGTTTCCGCTAAAAATATTCTCCTTGATCCGTGATATACCCTTGTCACGCTTTTGGCCAGCTATAATTTGATCCTTAAGAGTAGGCTTCGCCACCAGGGTAGAAAGGAATCCTTGAGGAACAATATGAAGATTCAACTTCCGAAAGTCCTCATGGAGAAGTGGTTGACCTTGTTGTAGCATCAGATTGTTACAATAAGATTTACGACTTAGTGCATCGGCCATAACATTGGCCTTCCCCGGGGTGTAAGTTATCCCTAAGTCGTAATCCGAGATCAACTCAACCCACCGTCTTTGCCTGAGATTCAAATCCGGCTGGGTGAAGATATATTTCAGACTTTGGTGATCAGTGAATATTTTGCAACGATTACCCAAAAGGTAATGTCGCCAGGTTTTTAGTGTACGGACCACATCTGCAAGCTCAAGGTCATGTGTGGGATAATTATCCTCATGTGGACGCAACTGTCGAGATGCGTATGCGATCACATGACGATCTTGCATGAGAATGCAACCTAATCCTTGTCGCGAGGCGTCGCAATAGATAACAAAGTCCTTAGAAAAATCTGGTGGTAGCAACACAAGTGCGGAAGTCAGGCGTCTTTTCAGTTCCTGAAAACTATGCTCACACTGTGGTGTCCACTCGAACTTTTTATCCTTCTTGAGGAGTTCAGTTAGAGGCTTTGCAACCTTGGAAAAATTCTCGATGAAGCGGCGACAATAGCTCGCTAGACCAAGAAAACTCCTAACTTGCTTAACCGATTCAGATTGAGTCCAATCAAGGACAGCTTGAACTCTCTCGGGATTGACAGCAATACCCTTACCAGAGATTACGTGGCCTAGATAGGTCACTTCTGGTAACCAGAATTCACATTTTGAAAATTTGGCATAAAGGCGATGCTCTCGAAGTTTCATCAATACCAGCCTTAGATGCTCGGCATGTTCTTGTTCATTCTTGGAGTAGATGAGAATATCATCGAGGTATACTACGACGAATTTATCCAAATACTCCATAAAGATTGAATTCATCAGTCGAGAGAAGGTGGCTGGGGCATTGGTTAAACCGAAGGACATAACGGTGTACTCATATTGGCCATAACGAGTAACAAAGGCCGTTTTTGGAATGTCCCCGTTCTTAATCTTGATTTGATGGTATCCCAACCTCAAATCCATTTTGGAGAAGACTGAGGATCCAGCGAGCTGATCGTACAGATCATTGATCCTCGGGAGCGGATACTTGTTCTTTATGGTGACCAGGTTAACTGGTCGGTAATCTACAACCATCCGATCCGTTCCGTCTTTCTTCTTGACGAAGAGGACGGGACAAGCCCAAGGAGAAGAGCTAGGACGAATGAAGCCCTTGTTCAAGGCCTCATCTAATTGCTTTTTAAGTTCGGCTAGCTCCAGGGGTGCCATCTTATAAGGTCTTCTCGCTATTGGAACAGTTCCCGGAACAAGATCTATCACAAACTCTACATCTCTGTCAGGTGGAATTCCTGGCAGTTCCTGTGGAAAAACATCCGGGAAATCACGGACTACCGGAATGTCTTCAAGTTCCGGAAGAGGCTTGGCATTTAGGGAATAGAGTTGGCATTTGGCAACTCGAGTAGAGACATTTACTATCTCACCCGAGGGATGGGTAAGCTGGACATTTCTAGAGTGAGTATCAATCTTGGCATAGTGAGCTGACATCCAGTCCATGCCCAAGATGATATTAATATCCGAAGATTTCAATGCTATCAATGAGGCTAGAAAAACTAGCTTGTCTACTAGAATTTCATTGTCATAGGTTATCCTAGAGGTTTGCCATTTACTACCAGGGGTTTGGACAACCAATGGGATTGGCATATCACAAAATGACATGTTATGCAACTGTGCATAACTTTCTGAAATGAAGGAATGAGAAGACCCAGTGTCAAAGAGAACGGACGCTGGGTGATGATTAACAAGAAGCGTACCCAGCATGACGTCGGGATCCTCTGCAGCTTCTTCTGCTGACACATAGTTCACACGGCCACGTGCAGGAGTTGGCTTCACATAAAACGCTTTGCCCGACTTGGCCTGCCCGACGGACTTTCCGGGTTGCTTGGCACCCACATTCTGAGGACACTCACGGGAATAATGCCCTGGTTCTCCACACTTGTAGCATATCACCTGGTTGGCACGTGGTGCAGCATTGCTAGCTGGACCACCATAAGCTTTTGCTGGAGGGTTGGCCTGATTCGTCTGAGGCGCCACGTAGGATGGCCTCGGAGTGTATCTTGGCGGCAAAGAACTGTTTGGAACCCACAGCCTGCGTTTTGGAAATGCGGAACCAGAAGACGAGCCAAAGTCACGGGAGTGCTTCCTTGTGGCTTCGAAGTCAGTATGACCAGTCTCCGCACTGATCGCTTTGTTGACCAGGGCTTGAAAGCTTGCACACTCATGGAGGCGCAGGTCTCGACGGAGCTCAGGGATCAGACCCTTACGGAATCTTGCTTGCTTCCTGGCGTCAGTAGACACCTCCTCTGTTGCATAGCGGGCGAGGTTACCGAACTCGCGGCTATAGGCATCCACAGACAACTTGCCCTGAGTGAAGGCACATAACTCCTCTCTCTTTCTGTCCATCAGGCCCTCTGGAATATGGTGCAGACAAAAAGCTGCACTGAAGTCTGCCCATGTGGCCACTGGTTCAGCGGGACGCATAGCTTCAAAATTCTCCCACCATAGATCGGCAGGTCCCTCTAGGAAATACGC
Source organism: Hordeum vulgare subsp. vulgare (assembly GCF_904849725.1). NCBI lineage: Eukaryota > Viridiplantae > Streptophyta > Magnoliopsida > Poales > Poaceae > Hordeum > Hordeum vulgare. The sequence continues at coordinate 561,183,696 of NC_058524.1, read as the reverse complement.
CGCAAAGGTCACCTTGTCAGCCTCAGACACATTCGCAGAGCGAATCTTGCGTGAAATGCTGCACAGCCAGTCATCAGCGTCGAGGGGATCGACGGAATGATGAAACTTTGGAGGGTTCAGCTTCACAAAGTCGTTGAGGGACACTACAGCATTCCTAGGCTGTCGAGCCGTATTCTGCTCAATACGCTCTAGCAGTCGGTTGGTCTCCCTTTTGTTTCTTTCTGCCTCAAGCATCACTTCTACCAGAGAAGGTGGGTGAGGCAGGTCTTCCTGCGACGCTTGACTACCCTCACCTTGCTCATGAGCAGGGGCACGGTTCAACCTGGTGAACACCATCCTGACAAACAAACTCATAGCTTGGACCAATATCATATCAATACTAACTATGGATTAAGAATGTACTGAACACACGGAATGCGGAAATGAATATCCGAACAACATGGTAACAAGCAACTGCTATATATACACCATGGTTCATACACACCCTTACATAGTTCAGTACAAACTTACTCGAAGAGCAAACTACTGAAATGGTGGAACTACTCATCAGAGGCTTATAAGCTTCCTATACATTATTTATCTAGGCCTCCGGAATTCGTTTGACATTACTACCATACTATCCTTCCGCTCATAGCTCAGGCATTCGCATAGAACATCTCATAGAGGTTACCTCCATGACCCGGAAGCTCAACCTGCGGATCAGGAAACACTCCAGCCTGAGATCCCTCGGATCCATAAGGACACAGATGTGGCCTTGGTCCCCTGACTGGTGGTAAGAGGGGTCCCCGAAGAGGTGTGACTCCTCCTATAGCTGGCCAGTCAACGTGGGCCGGAAGATGGGTCCTAACAGGGTTCAGCATCTCCATCTCTCCATACCCTGTCTGGACTACCGGTGCCAGCTGCGTCAAAGCTGTCCACAGACGGGCACGGGTAGCGTAAAGCTCCATGCGGAGAGCACGAGCATCCTTGTCTCTGTTCTCTAGCATCTCAATAGTGGACTGCAGAAGTGGGTCCTCCATAGAGGAATCAAAATAGACTCCACTGAGGTATCCCTCTTCACCAGGCTGAGAGGCCGGAACATAGCAGAACTCTGAATTCTGCAGCAGTGCATGTCTCGCTCTCATAATGGTCAGCATTGAGTAGGCAGCATCTTGTACTGCCATGTCAATAGTGACTCCCAACCCATAGGACCAATGGATTGGCTCCTCAGCTCCAGGGTAATCTGGAAATACCCTAACAGTGCAGATGTACTGGCTCTGGTTGAAGTCTCGGTACTGTTACTCTACCGTGTACTCGGGGTACCAGCGGTAACCGCACACCGACATCACCCTGACCAGCATGGCCGTATGACCCGGTACATCAATGCACCAGGTCAAACATACCACCTGACGAGAAGGACGGCCAGGCATCTGTAAATAGAGAGTAATGCAAAAAGCATTAGAGCTCTGAATGAAAAATTGGGCAGCAGCATAACGGCTGTAAATGCTCAAAACAAATTTTGAGACAACCCAAAATGAAATAGCGTCACCACTCAACTATCAAGTTCAACTCTCTGATCATCAGACTTACTTCCTGCTTCCCAGGAATAAAAGAAACCCAATATCTCTCGACCCGTAGTCCTATAATCTACCGATCAAAAATCCGAGCCTAGGAGAAGATGAGTAACCTAGTCCTTAATTCCCGCAGAAAAGACAAGGATGACCAGAATAGAATATCTTGAGAAGAGAACAAGAGTGTTACGTTCCCTTCCACAAACAATTCCCTTATATATAACTAAAGCCATTCTAGACTCAACTTCGACCAGTTTGGCTTAGTAATCCTACAGTCAGTCAGGCTCTGATACCAACACTGTCGGGAACCCGATCCTAAGCCATAGGAATCCAGCCTGTAACACAACGCATCCCTTTGTGGTCTCACGCATGGTTAACTCCACGGCTGCAGCCTTACCTTAGCCGGGACCGTTTGCGTCTTTTGACTCACGTATGCGATAGTGTCGCTAGCAGTCCAATGTCAAAGAACCCGGATCGACATGTCTAGTCATAAACCAAAGTGGCAGTTCCGCACAAGGACAGGCATACATGACCCAACAAAGCAGGTGTCGGTCACCAACGAACGTAGACGAGTCGTAGCAAGCTACAAGGACTCCATTACGTCGCGTGACATTTCCCCAAAGGGGACAGACACAGCAGCTAAGAAAGACACATGCCGGTCAACCAATGTGTCCGGAGCAGTAGCGAACTACCAAGGCTCGTTGGATCACAAAGGGGCATTTCCTTGTAAGGAGTGCTACTAAAGTTCACGACTAGGTATTCGAACCCCATACATATCAAGTAAGACACACGTACGCATGGCATACCGATATGTATAGATACATCGATGGCATCACAACATAACCATAACCATACAAGCTTTATTTAAGAGGCTCGGAAGAGCCACACACATAATATTACACATTAAGGGTCTCTCGACCCATAATAGCAGTCATACAATTACAAGCCAGCGGAAGAGTTATAAACTGTCTGGGTACAGACAGAGCAACTAGAAGGCACATGGCCTGACTATACTACAGAGCCGACGTAGGGCCAGATCGTAGCTGGGACACCAGCTACTCGTCGTCGTCGATGTCTACGAAGAACCCTCCATTAGGGTCTAGCAACCTCTGCAACATTTATTAAGCAAACATGAGTACGAAGGTACTCAGCAAGACTTTAGGATGACTAACTACTCATGCAAGGTATCAAGAAGGTATTGTGGGGTTTCATGCGGAAAGCCAACATTTGACTCGTGGCTAGACAACTTGCTTTTTGAAATTAGTTTTGACAACTTGATTTCTCGCACACGAGTCCACTAACACCACAACAATACACTATCGTGGAATCATTCCGTCTCCATACGTAAATGCCGTCCACGACACTCACGCTTATCTTGACAATTTTATGAGTAGCCATTGAAGTTATCTATGAACAACATATGTCTCCAAGTAGTACATATCCGCGGACGCGGCTATTCGAATAGATCATAACCCTGCAGGGGTGTACTTCGTCACACACGCTCCCGCCACTTATTGCCATGTGCACGTCATGCACCTCGGCAACCTTCAAGCGGAAGCCCAGCGAGGGAGTCGGCCACGACCGTTAATCACACTAGTACCTAGTCCAGGTTTATCGCCTATCTGAGAGTAACCCGTACGGAAGTCCGGCCGAGGTTTCCGCCACGGCCTCAAACGATGTGCGCAGGGTTCCCAAGCCCACCATCCGGGTGCCACTTGGTACACCGTGCCACTGCCTACCGCATCACAGTCCACCTCTCAGGTCAGCACCATGCACGGCCTCCAGCATTACTATAAACACCAGAAACTACTTGCAACTCCTGGACCGAGTACTAAGCGATTAATAGGCCGAGCGGGGTCATATTTCAGGGCCCAGCATGTGGTAGTATCTAGTCTTGGATTACATACACGGAACTCAGTTCCTAAGGACGGTTCCAATGAAACAACCCGCCATGTACTCCTACACAGCCTTTCACCGGTACCTTTACCAAATCAAGTTCAACTCACGACCTTTGCTCACCGAACACATTCCACATTTCTGTTCATCTCCTAGATGACAGACCATACACAAAACTAAGCATAGCATGCATAGCAGGATAAGGCACATCATGGCTCAAGCAACTACCAGGTATGCTAGGTTGCAAGGTTCGGCTATTTACTGTGACAAGGTTAAGTCATGCAAAGGAAGTGGGTCCAACTATCGTGGCAAAAGCAGTTGAAGCATTTGATCCTAATGCAATAAATAGGTGCAGGAGCAAGAACATAGGTGTTATCGGGATGATCAAAAGGGTTGCTTGCCTTGTTGCTCAGAGGAGGAACGATATCCGTCGGACGGATATTCGGTGGAATCCGGGGGTGCGGAGCCTACCGAAATGAATGGCAACATTCAATAACAATCATATGCAATCAAAATGATGCATGAGCATGGCATGAGAATGCAAATGATAGGTTATTATAATCAAGATGTTTTAGGTTTAGCGTTGATTTGAATCACCTTCGAATAGCAATTCAAACGGGTATTCCCGGATACCGGTTTAATTGATTCGACCTGATGCTCAGATCAACCTAATGTTAACATGCATGAAATGCCATGTTATGGTACTGATTTACCCCTAGGGCAGTGTGTGATCATTGTATTTATAATGAAATTTGGATATTTTTGCAAATTCCATTTATAAAGTGATTAAAAGAATTGAATTATTCCTTATTTCACAATTTAGGGTTCTGTAACTTTTTCAAACATAGTTGAAAATAGCATAATCAGAATCCTTAAATTTTTCTGATACTTTTTCATATATAAATTATTTTCATTGGAGTTACAGATTAATTTCTATGATTTTTGCAATTTTTAGCAATTTCCTGAATTATTTTTATACTGGAAATTCCATTTATTGCATCAGGCTGACGTCAGCAGGTCAGCCGACCTGTGCAGGTCAAACCTGACAGGGGGGCCCCACTGGTCAGCCTCTCTGGGACTAATCCCGCGCTGACCAGCCCCTAATTGGGGTTTGACCAGGCGTGGGGCCCTCTGGCAGCGACTCAGGGGAGGGCGATTAGGCCCTAATGGTCGGCCACGTCGACGGCCACCGGAGGGTGGTCGCCGGCGACCAAACCCGCGGCGGAGAGTTCGCCGGAGGCGACCTAGACGGCGCTGCACAGCACGAAAACGCACGCGGTTGGCAGCTACAGCAAGCCCGCGAAGTGGCCGATCTGGCAGGACCATCTGGGGAGGCTAGGGTCGCCGGAAGAGGCGTCGGCGACGAGCCGGAGCGGCGGCCGAAGCTCGGGCATCGTCGGGGGCTTTGAATCAGAGGGATCCACGCTTAGTTATTAGCTGCTACGGCATCTACGCGTCGTCCTGGAGCTGCTGTTGCTCTCGGGAGGACGAGCTGGACATCGGAGGGCTACCGGCGACGAGCGGCAGCGGCGGTGCTCGTCGGGCTCCGGTGAAACTAGGGCTAGAGGAGGGGATCGACGGGGAAAACTTAGGGAAAACCATCGCATGCTCACAGGGAGTGCAGAGAAGAGCTCAGACGGCTCGGGGAAGGCCTGGGGGCGACGAATCGACGGGAGAGGTCCGGCGGCCGGAGGAAGAAGACGACGGCGTTGCAGGGCGCGAGGAAGCTTCGGCTTCTGCAGGAATGACCAGGGCGACGAGGCGGAGCTAATGGCGTGCTCGCGGAGGGGATCCTATGGCCAGGGGCACGGCCAGCTCGAGCTCGAGCTCGGCTCTAATGGCGGCAGCAGGGAGAAGGAGGGGATCCAGGCGGAGGAGGAGAACCGAGGCGGGGAATGGATAGGGGAGGCTGTGGGGAGCTTATCCCCGTCGTCGCCAGCGCGAACCGGCGGCCAGGCAGGCACGCAGGTGCGTGGCCGCGCCGGAGGAGGCGGCGGCCACCTCCTGCTGCCTACTGGCGCGGGGAAGGGGACGAGCGGCGAGATGGGCTAGGCCTGGCTTGGGCGTCAGGTAAGCTTTTTCCCATTTTCTCTTTTTTGGTTTTTCTGTTTTGCTATTTATTGCTTTTCTAATTATTTCAGCTCAAAAACAAAAGGTAAAAACTAATTTTGACCTCCTGAAATATTTGTTATAATATCCCCACTCATTTCCAAGACTTTCAAGATTTTTGGAAAATTATAGTTTCTGATTTCAAATTTTTAAATTTGAAACCAGTGTCTTTTGCATTTATTTAAAATGCTTAAAGTGTCAAGAAAATAGTTTTCTCCAATGCTCATTTACTTTCATGATTTATCAGAAAGTTTGAACATTTCTTGAGGCCATTTTGGGTTCATTGATTTTGAACTAGTTGAAATTTCCTTTAATTGAAATGGTGGCTAGGGTTTTGAGTTTCTCCTTTGCCACTTTGTTGTTTTTGTTGAAACTTCTTAGATGCAAATGCAAAGAAGACATGAGCACAATGCTATCTTGGTTAAGGGTTAGGGATGTGACATCTGGACTTGACGAGATTCTCCTACAGGATTGATACCTTGGTTCTCAAACTGAGGGAAATACTTACTGGTCCTGTGCTGCATCACCCTTTCCACTTCAAGGGAAAAACCGACGCAAACAAGAGAAGTAGCAAGAAGAATTCCTGGCGTTGCCGGGGAAGGAGTTTTTGTTGCCGTAGCATAAGAATTTCTGGCACCGTTCCGGGGAGGATCAAGTCAAGAACTCATCCAAGTAGGTGTCGCAAACTCATCTCTTGCATTTACTTTGTTTGCCAGTTGCCTCTCGGTTTCCTCTCCCCCACTTCCCAATTTGCCTTTTTCGTTTGCCTTTTTCGTTCGCCTTTTTTCTCTCGCTTGCTTTTTGTTCGTCTGTGTGGGATAGTCTACCTGTCCTCATGGCTAGATCCACCACTTCGAACGATACTCCCGAGAGCGAATTTCTCAATTTCAAACAAATTGAGGAAGAAAACTTAAAGGACGCTTGGTATAGGATTTGCAATGCTCGGAGTAGATCTACTCATAAGCAATCCACTACTGTCCTGCTTCGCAGCTTTCATGTGGGTGTTTTCCTTGGAATAGGTATATTCTTGACACCATCGTAGGTGGAAATTTCTTGGGTAGCCATACCGTTGATTCTTACGGAGCTGTAATAAATTTGGTAGGCTCACCCCCACTCATGGTTAATGGAACTACCTTAACTCTGGAACATGTGATGCGTAGGATGGACGTCATTGAAAATAAAGTTGCTACGATCGAACTCATTGAGAATTTGGATAAAAAGATCCACAATCAAATCACTCAGTACGGATCCAAGGTGGGAATAGTTTTGAAATTTTTAAAGGAGAAGGAACACACGGTTAACGAAAAACTAGGTCATGATTCTGCTAGGATTGGCAAACTAGAGGATGTTATAACCAACTTGGGTTCCACTTTTTCCGCTGTGCAGAATACTCCAAACTTTGCCCACAATAAGGTAACAAAGTCTGTTTTTGTTCCCAAAAATAGTGGTGAATCATCTAGCAAAAAATATGAAAACGTTACGATGATAAGTGATCACGCCACTTATGGTTTGAGCACCAAAGACGACGATACGTGATTCTATCGTTTTTATGCCTAGCTAAGGGCGTTAAATAATAGCGCTTGTTGGGAGGCAACCCAATGAATGTATCTTTTTTCTTTCTGTTTTGTTGCGTCTACACCATCATAATTCTGTTGTGATTGTGTTTTTTGTGTTTGAGCCAAGCAAAACCTTTATGACTAGTCTTGGTGATGGTTGTTTGATCCTGCTGGAAAAAGACATAAACTTTTCGCTCACGAGATGATTTTTCATTTTTATGCAGATAGAGATTTTGAGTTGATTCTTTTTTATGCTGGTTGATATGCCTTTTTCCCAGGCAGTCGTAACGTTTCAGAATTTTTGAGGTACCAGAAGTATACGAAGAATACTGATTGCTACAGACTGGTCTGTTTTTGACAGATTGTGTTTTTGTTGAGTTGGTTGCTTGTTTTGATGAAACTATGGTTAGTATCGGGGGGTACTAGCCATGGAAAAGTGAGAATAAAGTAGCCTAACACCAATATAAATAGAATTCAAGTTTGCTACAGTACCAAAAGAGGTGGTAGTTTGTTTTCTTGTGCTAATGTTATCACGAGTTTCTGTTTAAATTTTGTGTTGTCAAGTTTTCAAGTGTTGGGTGATGTTCTCATGGACAAAGAGATAAGGAGTGGAAAGATCTCAAGCTTGGGGATGCCCCAGGCATCCCAAGCAAAATTCAAGGACACCAAAAAGCCTAAGCTTGGGGATGCCCCGGGAAGGCATCCCCTCTTTCGTCTTCAATCCATCGATAACATTACTTGGAGCTATATTTTTATTCCCCACATGATATGTGTTTTGCTTGGAGCGTCTTGTATCTTAGGAGTCTTTTCTTTTTGTTGAGTCACAATCATCCTTGCCGCACACCTTTTTGAGAGAGAGAGAGAGACATGCACTCATCGTGATTTTGCTAGAATGCTCATATGCTTCACTTATATCTTTTGAGCTAAATACTTTTGCTCTATGTGCTTCACTTATATCTTTTAGAGCACGGCGGTGCGTGACTTGGTAGTTGGCTTATGCTATGAAAGTAGTCCCAAAGTTGATAGGTACCCATAGAGGATACAAAAACCTCCATCTTCATGTGCATTGAGTAGAAAGAGAAGTCTTGATTCCTCTCAATTAGTTTTGAGACGTGGATTTCGTAATATTAAGAGCTATGTTAGTAGGGTGTTGTGAATCTAGAAATACTTGTGTTGAAGTTAGTGATTCCCGTAGCATGCACGTATGGTGAACCGCTATGTTAGGAAGTCGGAGCATAATTGATCTATAGATTGTCAACCTTTGTGTTGAGGTCGGGATCGCGCGATGGTTAACACCTACCAACCCTTCCCCTCGGAGTATGTTGGGGAACGTCGCATGGGAAACAAAAATTTCCTACGCGCACGAAGACCTATCATGGTGATGTCCATCTACGAGAGGGGATATTCGATCTACGTACCCTTGTAGATCACACAGCAGAAGCGTTAGTGAACGCGGTTGATGTAGTGGAACGTCCTCACGTCCCTCGATCCGCCCCGCGAACCGTCCCGCGAACAGTCTCACGATCTAGTGCCGAACGGACGGCACCTCCGCGTTCAGCACACGTACAGCTCGATGATGATCTCGGCCTTCTTGATCCAGCAAGAGAGACGGAGAGGTAGATGAGTTCTCCGGCAGCGTGACGGCGCTCCGGAGGTTGGTGGTGATCTAATCTCAGCAGGGCTCCGCCCGAGCTCCGCAGAAACGCGATCTAGAGGTAAAACCGTGGAGGTATGTGGTCGGGCTGCCGTGGCAAAAGTTGTCTCAAATCAGCCCTAAAACCTCCGTATATATAGGTGGGAGAGGGGGGCTTGCCTTGGGGCTCAAGGAGCCCCAAGGGGGTCGGCCGAGCCAAGGGGGGGAGTCCTCCCCTTCCAAACCGAATCCAACTAGGTTTGGAAGGAGGAGTCCTTCCCCCTTTTCCCACCTCCTCTTTTTTTTCTCTTTGATTTTCTTCCTATGGCGCATAGGGCCTTCTTGGGCTGTCCCACCAGCCCACTAAGGGCTGGTGCGCCACCCCCAAGGCCTATGGGCTTCCCCGGGGTGGGTTGCCCCCCCCCCCCCCTGGTGAACACCCGGAACCCCTTCGTCATTCCCGGTAACTCCGAAAACCTTCCGGTAATCAAATGAGGTCATCCTATATATCAATCTTCGTTTCCGGACCATTCCGGAAACCCTCGTGACGTCCATGATCTCATCCGGGACTCCGAACAACATTCGGTAACCAACCATATAACTCAAATACGCATAAAACAATGTCGAACCTTAAGTGTGCAGACCCTGCGGGTTCGAGAACTATGTAGACATGACCCGAGTGACTCCTCGGTCAATATCCAATAGCGGGACCTGGATGCCCATCTTGGATCCTACATATTCTACGAAGATCTTATCGTTTGAACCTCAGTGCCAAGGATTCATATAATCCCGTATGTCATTCCCTTTGTCCTTCGGTATGTTACTTGCCCGAGATTCGATCGTCAGTATCCGTATACCTATTTCAATCTCGTTTACCGGCAAGTCTCTTTACTCGTTCCGTAATACAAGATCCCGCAACTTACACTAAGTCACATTGCTTGCAAGGCTTGTGTATGATGTTGTATTACCGAGTGGGCCCCGAGATACCTCTCCGTCACACGGAGTGACAAATGCCAGTCTCGATCCATACTAACTCAACGAACACCTTCGGAGATACCTGTAGAGCATCTTTATAGTCACCCAGTTACGTTGCGACGTTTGATACACACAAAGCATTCCTCCGGTGTCAGTGAGTTATATGATGTCATGGTCATAGGAACAAATACTTGACACGTAGAAAACAGTAGCAACAAAATGACACGATCAACATGCTACGTATATTAGTTTGGGTCTAGTCCATCACACGATTCTCCTAATGATGTGATCCCGTTATCAAGTGACAACACTTGCCTATGGTCAGGAAACCTTAACCATCTTTGATCAACGAGCTAGTCAACTAGAGGCTTACTAGGGACAGTGTTTTGTCTATGTATCCACGCATGCACTGTGTTTCCAATCAATACAATTATAGCATGGATAATAAACAATTATCATGAACAAAGAAATATAATAACAACTAATTATTACTGCCTCTAGGGCATATTTCCAACAGTCTCCCACTTGCACTAGAGTCAATAATCTAGTTCACATCACCATGTGATTCCAACGAATCCAACACCCATATATTTATGGGGTCTGATCACGTCTTGCTCGTGAAAGAGGTTTTAGTCAACGGTTCTGAAACTTTTAGGTCCGTGTGTTCTTTACAAATCTTTATGTCATCTTATAGATACTGCTACTATGTGCTATTCGGAAATACTCCAAATATCTACCCTACTATACGAATCCGTTTCACTACTCATAGTTATTCGGATTAGTGTCAAAGCTTGCATCGACGTAACCCTTTACGACGAACTCTTTAACCACCTCCATAATCGAGAAAAATTCCTTAGTCCATCAGTTACTAAGGATAAATTTTGACCGCTTCTAGTGATTCAATCATGGATCACTCTCTGTACCTCTCAACAGACTTTGAGTCAAGGCACACATCAGGTGCGGTACCCAGCATGGCATACTTCAGATTCTACGACCAAGGCATAGAAGACGACCTTCGTCTATTCTCTTTATTCTGCTGGGGTCGGGTTTTGAGTCTTACTCAAATTCACACCTTACAACGCAACCAAGAACTCCTTCTTTGCTGATCTATTTTGAACTCCTTCAAAAACTTGTCAAGGCATGCATCTTGTTGAAACTTCTATTAAGCGCTTTCGATCTATCTCCATAGATCTTTGATGCTCAACGTTGAAGTAGCGCAATCCAGGTACTCCTTTGAAAACTCCTTTCAAACAACCTTGTATGCTTTACAGAAATTCTACATTACTTCTGATCCACAATATGTCAACCACATATACTTATCAAAAATTCTATAGTGCTCCCACTCACTTCTTTGGAAATACAAGTTTCTCATAAACCTTGTACAAACCTAAAATCTTTGATCACCTCATCAAAGTGTATATTCCAACTCCGAGATGCTTGCACCAGTCCATTGAAGGATCACTGGAGCTTGCATACTTGGTAGTATCTTTAGGATCGACAAAACCTTCTGGTTGTATCACATACAATGTTTGCTCAAGGAAACCGTCGAGGAAACAATCTTTTGACATCCTATGTGCAATATTTCAAAAAATAATGCAACAACTACTAACATAATTCTAACAGACTTTTAGCATCGCTACGAGTGAGAAAGTCTCACCATAGTCAACTGTTTGATCATGTCGGAAACATCTTTGCGACAAGTCGAGCTTTTCTTAATAGTGACTGATCACAATCATCGTCTGTCTTCCTTTTAAAGATCCATCTTTACTCAACAGTCCTATGACCATCAAGTAGTTCTTCCAAAGTCTACACTTTGTTTTCATACATGGATCCTCTCTCGGATTTCATGGCTTCCAGCCATTTGTCGGAATCCGGGCCCACCATTGCTTTCTCCATAACTCGTAGGTTCACTGTTGCTTAACAACATGACCTCCAAGACAGGGTTACCGTACCACTCTGCAGCAGTACGCGACCTTGTCAACCTACGAGGCTTGTAGTAACTTGATCCAATGCTCGATGATCACCATCATCAGCTTTCACTTCAATTGGTATAGGCGCCACACGAACAACTTCCTGCACCCTGCGACACACTGGTTGAAGTGATGGTTCAATAACCTCATCAAGTTCTACCACCCTTCCACTCAATTCTTTCGAGAGAAACCTTTCCTCGAGAAAGGATCCGTTTCTAGAAACAAACACTTTGCTTTCGGATCTGAGATAGGAGATGTACCCAACTGTTTTGGATATCCTATGAAGATGCATTTATCCGCTTTGGGTTCGAGCTTATCAGACTAAAACTTTTTCACGTAAGTGTCGAAGCCCCAAACTTTCAAGAAACGACAGTTTAGATTTCTCCAAACCTCGGTCTATATTGTGTCATCTCAACGGAAATACGCGGTGCCCTATTTAAAGTGAATGCGGTTGTCTCTAATGCATAACCCATAAACGATAGTGGTAATTCGATAAAAGACATCATAGCATGCACCATACCAAATAGTACGTGGCTATGACATTCAGACACATCATCACACTATGATGTTCCAGGTGGCATGAACTGCGAAACAATTTCCACATTGTCTTAACTGCGTACCAAAACTCGTAACACAGATATTCATTTCTATGATCATATCGTAGACAGTTTATCCTCTTGTTACGACGAACTTCACTCCGAAACAGAATTAAACTTTTTCAATATTTCAGACTTGTGATTCATTAAGTAAATACTCCTGTATCTACTCAAATCGTCAGTGTAGTAAGAACATAATGATATCCACTGCGTGCCTTAGCACTTATTGGACTACACACATCAAAAATGTATCACTTCCAACAAGTTACTATCTTGTTTCATCTCAATGAAAACAAGGCCTTGCTCATGTGGTATGATTTGCATGTCACTAGTGATTCAAAATCAAGTGAGTATAAAGATCCATCAGCATGGAGCCTCTTCATGCAATTTATACCAACATGACTCAAGCGGCAGTGCCACAAGTAAGTGGTACTATCATCATTACCTCGTATCTTTTGGCACCAATATCATGAACATGTGTAACACTACGATCGAGATTCAATAAACCATTGAAGGTGATTATTCAAGCAAATAGAGTAACCATTATTCTCTTTAAATGAATAATCGTATTGCAATAAACACGATCCAATCATGTTCATGCTTAACGCAAGCACCAAATAACAATTATTTAGGTTTAACACCAATCCCGATGGTAGAGGGAGTGTGCGACGTTTGATCATATCAACCTTGGAAACACTTCCAACACGTATCGTCACCTCGCTTTTAGCTAGTCTCCGTTTATGTCGTAGCTTTCATTTCGTGTTACTAATTACTTAGAACCCGAACCAGTATCCAATACCCTCGTGCTACTAGGAGTACTAGTAAAGTACACATCAACATCATGTATATCAAATATACTTCTTTCGACTTTTGCCAGCCTTCTTATCTACCAAGTATCTAGAGTTGCTACGCCTCAGTGACCGTTCCCCTCATAACACAAGCACTTAGTCCCAGGCTTGGGTTTAATCTCGGGTCTCTTCATTAGTGCAGCAACTCCTTTGCCGTTTTAGGAAGTATCCCTTCTAGCCCTTGCCTTTCTCGAAACTTAGTGGTTTTACTAACCATCAACTATTGATGCTCCTTCTTTATTTCTACTCTCGCAGTGTCAAACATCGCGAATCGCTCAAGGATCATTGTATCTATCCTTGATATGTTATAGTTCATCACAAAGCTCTCATCGCTTGGTGGCAGTGACTTTGGAGAACCATCACTATCTCATCTGGAAGATTAACTCCTTCTTGATTCAAGCGATTGTCGTACTCAGACAATCTGAGCACATGCTCAACGATTGAGCTATTCTCCTTTACTCTGTGGACAAAGAATCTTGTCGGAGGTCTCGTACCTCTTAACAAGGGCACAAGCATAAAATCACAATTTCATCTCTTTAGAACATCACTTATGTTCCGTGACGTTTCAAAACGTCTTCGGCGCCTTGCTTCTAAGCCATTAAGTATTTTGCACGGAACTATCGTGTAGTCATCAGAAACGTGTATGTCGGATGTTCACAGCATCCACAGACGACGCTCGAGGTGCAGCACACCGAGTGGTGCATTAAGGACATAAGCCTTCTGCGCAGCAACGAGGACAATCCTCTGCAAAGTTTGCTACTATCAACTTTCAACTAAATTTTCTCTAGGAACATATAAAAAAAGTAGAGCTATAGCGCAAGCTACATCGTAATTCTCAAAGACCATTAGACTATGTTCATGATAATTAGTTCAATTAATCATATTACTTAAGAACCCCCACTCAAAAAGTACATCTCTCTAGTCATTTGAGTGGTACATGATCCAAATCCACTATCTCAAGTCCGATCATCACGTGAGTCGAGAATAGTTTCAGTGGTAAGCATCTCTATGCTAATCATATCAACTATACAATTCATGCTCGACCTTTCGGTCTCATGTGTTCTGAGGCCATGTCTGCACATGCTAGGCTCGTCAAGCTTAACCCGAGTGTTTCGCGTGTACAACTGTTTTGCACCCGTTGTATGTGAACGTTGAGTCTATCACACCCGATCATCACGTGGTGTCTCGAAACGAAGAACTGTCGCAACGGTGCACAGTCGGGGAGAACACAATTTTGTCTTGAAATTTTAGTGAGAGATCACCTCATAATGCTACCGTCGTTCTAAGCAAGATAAGGTGCATAAAGGATTAAAATCACATGCAATTCTTAAGTGACATGATATGGCCATCATCATGTGCTTCTTGATCTCCATCACCAAAGCACCGGCACGATCTTCTTGTCACCGGCGTCACACCATGATCTCCATCATCATGATCTCCATCAACATGTCGCCATCGGGGTTGTCGTGCTACTCATGCTATTACTACTAAAGCTACATCCTAGCAAAATAGTAAACGCATCTGCAAGCACAAACGTTAGTTTAAAGACAACCCTATGGCTCCTGCCAGTTGCCGTACCATCGACGTGCAAGTCGATATTATCTATTACAACACGATCATCTCATACATCCAATATATCACATCACAAGCATACCCTGCAAAAACAAGTTAGACGTCCTCTAATTTTGTTGTTGCATGTTTTACGTGGTGACCATGGGTATCTAGTAGGATCGCATCTTACTTACGCAAACACCACAACGGAGATATATGAATTTCTATTTAACCTCATCCAAGGACCTCCTCGGTCAAATCCGATTCAACTAAAGTTGGAGAAACTGACACTTGCCAGTCATCTTTGAGCAACGGGGTTACTCGTAGCGATGAAACCAGTCTCTCGTAAGCGTACGAGTAATGTCGGGCCAAGCCGCTTCAATCCAACAATACCGCGGAATCAAGAAAAGACTAAGGAGGGCAGCAAAACGCACATCACCGCCCACAAAAACTTTTGTGTTCTACTCGAGAAGACATCTACGCATGAACCTAGATCATGATGCCACTGTTGGGGAACATCGCATGGGAAACGAAAATTTCCTACGCGCACGAAGACCTATCATGGTGATGTCCATCTACGAGAGGGGATATTCGATCTACGTACCCTTGTAGATCGCACAGCAGAAGCGTTAGTGAATGCGGTTGATGTAGTGGAACGTCCTCACGTCCCTCGATCCGCCCCGCGAACCGTCCCGCGAACAGTCCCACGATCTAGTGTCGAACGGACGGCACCTCCGCGTTCAGCACACGTACAGCTCGACGATGATCTCGGCCTTCTTTATCCAGCAAGAGAGACGGAGAGGTAGATGAGTTCTCCGGCAGCGTGACGACGCTCCGGAGGTTGGTGGTGATCTAATCTCAGCAGGGCTCCGCCCGAGCTCCGCAGAAACGCGATCTAGAGGTAAAACCGTGGAGGTATGTGGTCGGGCTGCCGTGGCAAAAGTTGTCTCAAATCAGCCCTAAAACCTCCGTATATATAGGTGGGAGAGGGGGGCCTTGCCTTGGGGCTCAAGGAGCCCCAAGGGGGTCGGCCGAGCCAAGGGGGGAGTCCTCCCCTTCCAAACCGAATCCAACTAGGTTTGGAAGGAGGAGTCCTTCCCCCTTTTCCCACCTCCTCTTTTTTTTCTCTTTGATTTTCTTCCTATGGCGCATAGGGCCTTCTTGGGCTGTCCCACCAGCCCACTAAGGGCTGGTGCGCCACCCCCAAGGCCTATGGGCTTCCCCGGGGTGGGTTGCCCCCCCTCCCCCGGTGAACACCCGGAACCCATTCGTCATTCCCGGTACATTCCTGGTAACTCCAAAAACCTTCCGGTAATCAAATGAGGTCATCCTATATATCAATCTTCGTTTCCGGACCATTCCGGAAACCCTCGTGACGTCCGTGATCTCATCCGGGACTCCGAACAACATTCAGTAACCAACCATATAACTCAAATACGCATAAAACAACGTCGAACCTTAAGTGTGCAGACCCTGCGGGTTCGAGAACTATGTAGACATGACCCGAGTGACTCCTCGGTCAATATCCAATAGCTGGACCTGGATGCCCATCTTGGATCCTACATATTCTACGAAGATCTTATCGTTTGAACCTCAGTGCCAAGGATTCATATAATCCCGTATGTCATTCCCTTTGTCCTTCGGTATGTTACTTGCCCGAGATTCGATCGTCAGTATCCGTATACCTATTTCAATCTCGTTTACCGGCAAGTCTCTTTACTCGTTCCGTAATACAAGATCCCGCAACTTACACTAAGTCACATTGCTTGCAAGGCTTGTGTGTGATGTTGTATTACCGAGTGGGCCCCGAGATACCTCTCCGTCACATGGAGTGACAAATCCCAGTCTCGATCCATACTAACTCAACGAACACCTTCGGAGATACCTGTAGAGCATCTTTATAGTCACCCAGTTACGTTGCGACGTTTGATACACACAGAGCATGCGTTTCCAACAGAGTATGCGTTTAGCACTTTGTTTCGATTACTAATAAAAACTTCCGCAACAGGTATGTGAGTTCTTCATGAGTAATGTGAGTCCATGGTATAGATTCACTTTCACCTTCCACCTTTGCTTGCCTCTTTAGTGTCGCGCAATTCTCGCCGGTGCATAAACCCACCATATGCCTTCCTCAAAACAGCCACCATACCTACCTACTATGGCATTTTCATAGCCATTCCGAGATATATTGCCATGCAACTCCCACCGTTCCGTATCATGACTTGTGCCGTCACTCTCATATTGCCATTGCATGATCGCAAGATAGCTAGCGAGATGTTTTCAACGTCATACGCCATGCTAGATCGTTGCACATCCCGGTACACTGTCGGGGGCATTTCCTATAGAGTCATCATCATTTTGAGCTTTGAGCTGTGAGTAAATGAAAGTGTGATGATCATCATTATTAGAGCATTGTCCCATGTGAGGAAATAAAAAAAAAGAGGCCAAACAACCCAAATAAAAAAAAAAGAAAAGAGAAAAAAGAGGCCCAAGTGCCCAAATAAAAAAAAGAGAAAAAGAGAGAAGGGACAATGCTGCTATCTTTTTCCACACTTGTGCTTCATAATAGCACCATGTTCTTCATGATTGAGAGCTTCTTACTTTGTCACTACCATATGCTGGTGGGAATCTTCATTATATAACTTGGCTTGTATATTCCAATGATAGGCTTCCTCAAAATTGCCCTAGGTCTTCGTGAGCAAGCAAGTTGGATGCACACCCACTAGTTCTCCTTTTGAGCTTTCACATACTTATAGCTCTAGTGCATCTCTTCTATGGCAATCCCTACTCATTCACATTGATATCTATTGATGGGCATCTCCATAGACCTTTGATACGCCGAGTCAATGTGACCATCTCCTCCTTTTTGTCTCGCAACCACCACCACATTCTATTCCACCTATAGTGCTATATACATGGCTCACGCTCATGTATTGCGTGATAGTTATAAAAAGTTTGAGAAAATAAGAGTGCGAAAGCAATTACTTGGCCAATACCGGGGTTGTGCATGATTTACATTAGTTGTGTGAGGATGATGGAGCGTAGCCAGACTATATGGTTTTGTAGGGATAACTTTCCTTGCCCTTGTTATTTTGAAAGTTCATGATTACTTTGCTAGTTTGCTTGAAGTATTATACTTTTCATGTCAATAGCAAACTATTGTTTCGAATCTTACGGATCTGAACATTCATGTCACGTGAAAGAAGTTGCAAAGGACAACTATGCTAGGTAGCACTCCACATCAAAAATTCATTCTTTATCACTTCCCTACTCGAGGACGAGCAGGAGTTAAGCTTGGGGATGCTTGATACGTCTCCAACGTATCTATAATTTTTGATGGTTTCATGCTATTATCTTGTCAAACTTTGGATGTTTTGCATGCCTTTTATATATTTTTTGGGACTAACTTATTAACTCGGTGCCAAGAGCCAGTTCCTGCTTTTTCCATGTTTTTGACCCCTATCAGAGGAGGATTTTGAACGGAATCCAAACGGAATGAAACTGCCAAAAAGATTTTTTCCGGAACAGAAACAGATCGGGAAGCCAAAGAATCTGGGAAGGGGGCCACCAGGGACCCACAAGCCCTCATGGCGCGGCCAGGGGGGCCAGCGGCCCCCTAGCTTGTGGGCTCCTGATGACCCACAAGTATAGGGGATCAATCGTAGTCCATTTGATAAGTAAGAGTGTCGAACCCAATGAGGAGCAGAAGGCTCTAATAAACAGTTTTCAGCAAGGTAATAACTGCAAGCACTGAAAGTAGCGGTAACAAGTGATGGTGTAGTAAGGTGAAACGTAGCAAGTGAAAAGTAACAAGTAACAAGTAGTAGAAATGGTGCAGCAAAGTGGCCCAATCCCTTTTGTAGCAAGGGACAAGCCTAAACAAAGTATTATAGGAGGAAAAGCGCTCCCGAGGACACACGGGAATTTCTGTCATGCTAGTTTCATCATGTTCATGTGATTCGCGTTCGTTACTTTGATAGTTTGATATGTGGGTGGACCGGCACTTGGGTACTGCCCTTACTTGGACAAGCATTCCACTTATGATTAACCCTCTCGCAAGCATCCGCAACTACGAAAGAAGAATTAAGACAACGTCTAACCATAGCATTAAACTAGTGGATCCAAATCAGCCCCTTACGAAGCAACGCATAGACTGGGGTTTAAGATTCTGTCATTCTAGCAACCCATCATCTACTTACTACTCCCCAATGCCTTCCTCTAGGCCCAAAATGGTGAAGTGTTATGTAGTCGACGTTCACATAACACCACTAGAGGAAAAGACAACATACAACATATCAAAATACCGAACGAATACCAAATTCACATGACTATTATCAGCGTGACTTATCCCATGTCCTCAGGAACAAAAGTAACTACTCACAAAGCATAATCATAATCATGATCATAGGTGTAGTGAGTAGCATCAAGAATCTGAACATAAACTCTTCCACCAAGTAATCCAACTAGCATCAACTACAAAGAGTAATCAACACTACTAGCAACCTTAAAAGTACCAATCGGAGTCGCGATACGGAGATTGGTTACAAGAGATGAACTAGGGTTTGGAGAGGAGATGGTGCTCATGAAGATGTTGATGGAGATGACTCCCCTCCAACGAGAGGAGTGTTGGTGATGACGATGGCGACGATTTCCCCCTCCGGGAGGGAAGTTTCCCCGGCAGGATTGTCGTGACGGAGCTCTAGATTGGTTCTGCTCAAGTTCCGCCTTGTGGCGGCGGAGAATCCATGAAAAAGCTCCACCCTAATTTTTTCCTGGACGAAACCCTTCATATAGCAAAAGAGGGGGGCCAGTGGGCCGCCAGGGTGCCCACAAGCCTTGTAGCCGCCACCAGGGGGCGGCGGCTACCAGGCTAGTGGGGCCCTGGTAGCTCCCCTCTCGTACTTCTTTCGCCCAGTATTTTTTATATATTCCCAAAACAATCCACGTTGATTTTCAGGGCATTTGGAGTTGCGCAGAATAGAGGACTTAGACTTGCTCCTTTTCTAGTCCAGAATTCCAGTGCCGGTATTCTCCCTCTTCAAATAAACCTTGCAAAATAAGAGAGAAAAGGAATAAGTATGGTACTGCAAGGTAATATAACAGTCCATAAAGCGATAAATATCAACACGAAAGCATGATGCAAAATGGACGTATCAACTCCCCCAAGCTTAGACCTCGCTTGTCCTCAAGCGAAAACCAAGATCCATAAACATGTCCACATGTTTAGGGATGAAGGTGTCGGTATAACATAATACGGACATGAGGGCATCATGATCACACACAGAACAACAATACATCATAAAGATTCTTATGGGGAAGTAACAATTCCTTCACAAAGCAAAGTATGAAACAAAAAACCTTACCGAGAAGTAACCAACAACAGTCCATAGTCATTGAAGCCATTGCAATTTATCATAACATCAGAAAGAGTCAAATAAGAGCTTGTAAAGCAAACCCACATACTCAATCATCTCTTTTGTTTTCCACAATCGCTACAACTCACGTGGTACTCATGGTATCAAAGTTTCAGTTGGATAGAGAGAAATATAGGGGCTTATAGTTTTGCCTCCCAACCATTTACCTCAAGGGTAAAGTCAACAATAATAAAGCATAAGTACTCACCTCCAAGTTGATATATGAATATAGATCTTTCCCTAGCTTGTGACGATAGTCGAGACAAAGGCAAAATAAGGAATTGGAGAAGATCACCATGACTCTTTCAAGGGCAAAAAGTAAAGGTACAAGATAGGCCCTTCGCAGAGGGAAGCAGAGGTTGTCATGCGCTTTTGAGGTTAGGATGCGTGTCCTCATGGTGCGGAGGAACATCACTTTATATTGCCTCCTGTGATAAAGAACTTTATTATGTAGTCTGTCGCTTTTATGTCTTCCTCATCACAGGTTCGTACAAAGCTTATTTTCCACAGACTAATAGATCATACAAATTAGAGAGCAATTTTTATTGCTTGAAAAGATGACAACTTACTTGAGGGATCTTATTCAATCCATAGGTAGGTATGGTGGACACTCATGGCAAAACTGGGTTGAAGGTTTATGGATGCACAAGTAGTATCTCTACTTGGTGCGGGAGTTTTTGGCTAATATGAGGTGGAAGCAATCGTCACATGCTAAGGGATCTCTAGGCATATAACATTGTTTGGAACCAAGCAAACACAATTCATTATGTTGTCTTCCTTGTCCAACATCTACTTCTAAGCATGTAATAGTTTGGTGAGTGCTCACAATTGTAAAAAGTGTCTAAGATGATATATTTATATGTGAACCTCTCTTTCCTTATTACTTTTTATTAATTGCAACAATGACTGTGGTCTATGTTGGTCTATTCTCAACAAGTTTCAATCATCATACTTATCATATGTGAAGCTATCACTTTCCATAAGATCATCTCATGCTCTTTCATGCTATCGCTCCTTTAAAACTTTTGATCACAGCACAAAACAAAGCCCTTGACTAAGATACTCTTTATTATATAGCTCGCAAGCTCGAATACATCGGGGGAGACACAAAGCAAAAGACTCAAACTAAACACTAAAGACTTAATCTACTAAGAGAATAAATAAAAACTGAAAAGGAAAGAACTAAAACAAAGGTAAAAGAAAAAGATATAAAGGTGATACAATACCAGGGCAACTCCTCCAAGCTTGGCAAAAAGCGAAGGGGATTGCCCATACCAATGCTTAGTTGTCTTCCTTTGGTGGTCATGGTGGTGGAGTTGTTGAAGTAGTCTGATCTTCCGTCTTCCAAGGCATAGGTGCCCCATCATGGCAGGATGAACGAGTCACCGGAATCCTCAAATCTGCAGCCAACCGTATTGATTTAAAGCTATACTCATAGTCATAGTTTTGGTTCTGCAGGTCATAGATCTGGCCCTGAAGTTGATCAACCCTGTCATAGAGCCTCGAGAGATGCTTCCCAATGCCAATGGCATCCATCTCGTTATTTCTGGTGAACTCCGTGATCATCATGTGGTTGGCGTTGAGTCCACGCTCCACCATCCCTTGGCACTTGAAGACTTGTTGCTCCATTGCTTCGAGCCTCGTCTCCATGCTTTCGGTCTTCTTAGGCCCCTCAACATCACAGATGTGCAACATCCCCTCACTCATCTTGATAGATTGAGGGTGTTTCAGCACTTCCGTGAGGTAGGGATTGATGACCTTCTCGAAGATCTTGTCCTTAGGAGCTTTTGGGAAAGTTATGACGATCTAGATCTGCGACAGAAACAGGCTCGAAACGAAAACAGAGGAAAACTGCACGATACGGAGATCAAAACCCTCGGGCGTATATATAATGATTTTTTCTGGACCAGAAGGAGTGGTCCGCAAGAAAACGGAGTCCGGGAGGCACACGAGGTGCCCACAAGCCGTGTAGCCGCCGCCAGGGGGTAGGTGGCGGCTACCAAGCTTGTGGCCGCCTCGTGCGCCCTCCGGACTGCTTTTTATTTTTCTAATTTTCCAAAAATTCCAAAACGGAGGAAATTTCCTATTGAAAAGTTTCGGAGTCCAATTACTTACCGAAACACATACCTCTTCGTTTTCAGGGTCTGAAACAGGCTGATAAACATCCCTTATGTACTCCTCTGGAGTTATGATATTGATGATATTGGTCTCAACATTTATGGGAGTACCAGAGATATAATGCTTTATTCTTTGCCTGTTTACCACTTTAGGAAAATTACCTTTCGTGTTATTGATTTTGATGGCACCGGAACGATATACTTCCTCGACAACGTAAGGACCTTCCCATTTAGAGAGAAGCTTGCCTGTGGAGAATCTTAAGCGATAATTGTATAGCAGGACATAATCTCCTACATTGAATTCTCGTTTTTGTATTCTTTTATTGTGCCATCTCTTAACCTTTTCCTTGAACAACTTGGCATTCTCATATGCCTGGGCCCTCCATTCATCTAATGAGCTGATATCAAACAACCGCTTCTCACCGACAAGTTTGAAATCGAAGTTAAGCTCTTTGATTGCCCAATAAGCCTTGTGTTCTAGCTCAAGAGGTAAATGACAGGCCTTACCGTAAACCATTTTATACGGCGACATGCCCATGGGATTCTTATAAGCAGTCCTATAAGCCCATAGTGCATCGTCAAGTTTACTAGACCAATTCTTTCGAGATCTATTGACAGTCTTTTGTAAGATCAATTTGATCTCCCTATTACTCAACTCTAGTTGACCACTAGACTGAGGATGATAAGGAGATGCAACTCTATGGTTGACATCATACTTAGCAAGCATCTTGCGGAAAACACCATGAATGAAGTGTGAACCGCCATCAGTCATCAGATATCTAGGGACTCCAAATCTTGGGAAAATGACTTCTCTAAGCATCTTAATAGAGGTGTGATGATCAGCATTTCTAGTGGGGATAGCTTCTACCCATTTAGTGACATAATCAATAGTGACTAGGATGTGAGTGTACCCATTGGAACTCGGGAAGGGTCCCATATAATCAAATCCCCAGACATCAAATGGTTCAATGACAAGTGAATAGTTCATAGGCATTTCCTGACATTTACTGATGTTCCCTATTCTTTGGCATTCGTCACAAGACAAGACAAACTTATGGGCGTCCTTGAAGAGAGTGGGCCAATAGAAACCTGATTGCAATACCTTATGAATAGTTCTATCTCCAGCATGGTGTCCTCGGTAGGCTTCGGAATGACACTTCTGCATGATCTGCCCCTGTTCATGTTTAGGCACACAACGTCTAATAAGACCATCTACTCCTTCCTTATAAAGGTGAGGATCATCCCAAAAGTAGTGTCTCAAATCAAAGAAGAATTTCTTCTTTTGCTGGTAGGTGAAACTGGGTGGTATGTATTTGGCTACGATATAGTTTGCGTAATCAGCATACCACGGTGCACTATGTGAAGTGCGGATGACATTTAATTTCTCATCAGGAAAGCTGTCATCAATAGGTCGTGGGTCATCAAGGACATTCTCTAGCCTGGACAAGTTATCTGCTACAGGGTTATCAGCACCCTTTCGGTCAACAACGTGCAAATCAAATTCCTGTAGCAGGAGAACCCATCTGATTAGCCTAGGCTTAGCGTCCTTCTTCTCCATAAGGTACTTAATAGTAGCATGATCAGAGTGAATAGTGACTTTGGAGTCAACTATATAAGATCTGAACTTTTCACACGCGAACACGACTGCTCAAAACTCCTTCTCCGTAGTGGCATAGTTTCTTTGGGCACTGTCTAGAGTTTTACTAGCGTAGTGAATAACATTCAACTTCTTGTCAATTCTTTGTCCTAGAACAGCACCAACAACATAATCACTAGCATCACACATGATTTCAAAGGCAAGTTCCAATCAGGTGGTTGAACAATAGGTGCGGTTATCAGGGCCTTCTTAAGTATTTCGAAAGCTTCCTCACAATCCTCATCAAAAACAAAAGGAACATCCTTCTGCAAGAGGTTGGTAAGAGGCCTAGAAATCTTAGAGAAGTCTTTAATGAACCTTCTATAGAAACCAGCATGACCTAGGAAACTTTGTATACCTCTGATATCTGTGGGGCAAGGCATTCTCTCAATTGCATCAACCTTAGCCTTATCAACTTCAATGCCTTTATCACATATTTTGTGTCCTAAGATGATGCCTTCATTAACCATGAAGTGGCACTTCTCCCAGTTCAAGACAATGTTGGTGTCTTTACATCTCTGTAAGACTCGATCAAGATTGCTGAGGCAATCGTCAAAGGAATAACCGTAAGCGGAGAAATCATTCTTGAAAACCTCAACAATCTTTTCACAAAAGTCAGAGAATATAGCCATCATACACCTTTGAAAGGTGGCAGGTGCATTGCATAAGCCAAAAGGCATACGTCTATAAGGAAAGGTACCGAAGGGGCAGGTGAATATGGTTTTCTCCTGATCAGATTGTGCAACAGGTATTTGTGAGAAACCTAAATAACCGTCTAGAAAGCAGAAGTGTGTGTGTTTAGATAGCATTTCTAGCATTTGGTCGATAAACGGAAAAGGATAATGGTCTTTCCTGGTTGCCTTGTTCAGTTTCCGGAAGTCTATCACCATCCTATAGCCAGTAATAATCCTCTGTGGGATTAGTTCATTCTTATCATTAGGGACAACGGTGATACCTCCCTTCTTAGGTACACAATGTACTGGACTTACCCAATCGCCATGAGCAACATGATAAATGATTCCTGCTTCTAGAAGCTTTAATATTTCTTTTCTCACGACATCTTTCATCTTAGGATTTAATCTCCTTTGATGATCAGCAACTGGTTTGAATTCAGGATCAGTTTTGATCTTGTGTTGGCATAGAGTGGGACTAATACCCTTAAGATCATCAAGAGTATATCCAATAGCCTCACGGTGCTTCCTCAAAGTTTTTAATAACTTCTTCTCTTCGTGATTCGAGAGTTGAGCACTAATAATAACAGGATATATCTCCTTCTCATCAAGGTAGGCATACTTAAGAGTATCTGGTAACCGTTTTAGCTCGAACACAGGATCACCCTTTGGTTGGGGAGGATCCCCAAGCAGTTCAACATGCGGATTATTCTTGAGAATAGGATATTGTTCTAAGACAATCTTATCTATCTCATCTCTTTCATCCATATGCATATCATTTTCATGCTCAAGCAGATATTGCTCTAAAAGATCCGTAGGAGGTACGGCAACAGAGGCAAGAGCAATGATTTCATCCCTACCAGACGACTCCTTTTCATGGGGTTGTCTTCCAAACTTGGAGAAGTTAAATTCATGAGACACACCCTCGAAACTTACAGTGACGGTATGTTTAATGCAATCAATATGAGCATTGACAGTGTTGAGAAAGGGTCTACCAAATATGATGGGACAAAAGCTATCTCGTGCAGTAGCAAGGACGAGGAAATAAGTAGGATACTTCGTCTTACCACACAGGACTTCTACGTCTCTCACAATTCCCAGAGGGCAGATAGTGTCTCTATTAGCTAGCGTAATAGTGACATCAATGGGTTCTAACTCAGCAGGTGCAATCTCATCTTTGATTTCATCATATAGGGACCGGGGTATTGCACTAACACTAGCACCCATATCACATAGACCATGATAACAGTGATCTCCTATCTTGACAGAAACAACGGGCAGGCCAACTACAGGTCTGTATTTGTCTTTCGCGTGAGGTTTAGCAATTCTAGCGGAGTCCTCACAGAATTTGATAACATGCCCGTCTATGTCTTCGGCTAAGATATCTTTGATAATAGCAACACTAGGTTCAACTCCAATTTCCTCAGGGGGTGCAAGTGGTCTAATGTACCCCCTACGTATCACAGTTGGAGCTTTAGAATAATCCTTTTTCCTAGCAGGGTAAGGTGGTTTCTCAGTGTAGGCACAAGGAACAATAGGATCACTAAATGCAATGACTTTCTCTTCAACTAGATTGGGTTTAACTATGTTGACTTCTACAGGAGGATGATACTTAAACCACTTCTCTTTGGGAAGATCAACATGAGCAGCAAAAGATTCACATAGAGAAGCTACTATCTCAAAGTCAAGTCCATACTTAGCGCTAAAATCTCTAGAAGTGTTTGTTTCAACAAAAGATTTAACGCAATCAAACTGGAAATTCATACCTGACTCCTTACCTTCTTCAAGCTCCCAATCTTCAGAGTTACGTTTGATTATTTCTAATAAATTCCACTTGTGGTCAATATCCTTCTTCATAAAAGAACCAGTACAAGAAGTGTCAAGCATGGTACGATCTTCAAGAGAAAGCCGAGCATAAAAGTTTTGAGTGATAGTTTCTCTCGAGAGCTCATCATTGGGGCATGAATATATCATTGATTTAAGCCTCCCCCAAGCTTGAGCTATGCTTTCCCTATCACGAGGCCAAAAGTTATAAATAAAATTCCGATCACGATGTACTAAATGCATAGGATAAAACTTTTGATGAAATTCCAATTTCAACCGATTGTAGTCCCATGATCGAGTATCATCACATAGCCTATACCATGTCAACGCCTTATCCTTCAAAGATAAAGGAAAGACTTTCTTCTTTACCTCATCCTCGGGCAAACCTGCAAGCTTAAATAAACCACAAACTTCATCTACATAGATTAGATGCAAGTCTAGATGTGAAGATCCATCTCCTGTAAAAGGATTAGCCAACAGTTTCTCAAGCATACCCGAAGGAATTTCATAAAAGATATTTTCAGTAGGTACCTCAGGTTGAGGAGCAACTCCTCGCGCTTCCGTTCGTGGTGAAGATACCCCGAACAAACTCCTCAAAGGAACAGTTTCCATAGTGACAAGTGACAATAAATTTCAGCACAGTATATAAATGTTTCCTTACCAAATTCCACTTACCAAAGGCGCTTCACTCCCCGACAATGGCGCCAGAAAAGAGTCTTGATGACCCACAAGTATAGGGGATCAATCGTAGTCCTTTCGATAAGTAAGAGTGTCGAACCCAACGAGGAGCAGAAGGCTCTGATAAACAGTTTTCAGCAAGGTAATAACTGCAAGCACTGAAAGTAGCGGTAACAAGTGATGGTGTAGTGAGGTGAAACGTAGCAAGTGAAAAGTAACAAGTAACAAGTAGTAGCAACGGTGCAGCAAAGTGGCTCAATCCCTTTTGTAGCAAAGGACAAGCCTGAACAAAGTCTTATAGGAGGAAAAGCGCTCCCGAGGACACACGGGAATTTCTGTCATGCTAGTTTCATCATGTTCATGTGATTCGCGTTCGTTACTTTGATAGTTTGATATGTGGGTGGACCGGCACTTGTGTACTGCGCTTACTTGGATAAGCATCCCACTTATGATTAACCCCTCTCGCAAGCATCCGCAACTACGAAATAAGAATTAAGACAACGTCTAACCATAGCATTAAACTAGCGGATCCCAATCAGCCCCTTACGAAGCAACGCATAGACTGGGGTTTAAGCTTCTGTCACTCTAGCAACCCATCATCTACTTACTACTTCCCAATGCCTTCCTCTAGGCCCAAAGATGGTGAAGTGTTATTTAGTCGACGTTCACATAACACCACTAGAGGAAAAGACAACATACACCATTTCAAAATACCGAACGAATACCAAATTCACATGACTATTATCAGCATGACTTATCCCATGTCCTGAGGAACAAAAGTAACTACTCACAAAGCATAATCATAATCATGATCAGAGGTGTAATGAGTAGCATCAAGGATGTGAACATAAACTCTTCCACCAAGTAATCCAACTAGCATCAACTACAAAGAGTAATCAACACCACTAGCAACCTTACAAGTACCAATCGGAGTTGCGAGACGGAGATTGGTTACAAGAGATGAACTAGGGTTTGGAGAGGATATGGTGCTGATGAAGATGTTGATGGAGATGACTCCCCTCCGACGAGAGGAGTGTTGGTGATGACGATGGCGACGACTTCCCCCTCCGGGAGGGAAGTTTCCCCGGCAGGATCGTCCTGCCGGAGCTCTAGATTGGTTCTGCTCAAGTTCCGCCTCGTGGCGGCGGAGAATCCACGAAAAAGCTCCACCGTGATTTTTTTTCCTAGAAGAAACCCTTCATATAGAAAAAGAGGGGGCCAGTGGGCCGCCAGGGTGCCCACAAGCTCTGTAGCCGCCACCAGGGGCGGCGGCTACCAGGCTAGTGGGCCCCTGGTAGCTCCCCTCTAGTACTTTTTTCGCCCAATATCTTTTATATATTCCCAAAAACTTCCATGTTGATTTTCAGGGCATTCGGAGTTGCGCAGAATAGAGGACTCAGACTTGCTCCTTTTCCAGTCCAGAATTCCAGCTGTCGGTATTCTCCCTCTTCAAATAAACCTTGCAAAATAAGAGAGAAAAGGCATAAGTATGGTCCCACAAGGTAATATAACAGTCCATAAAGCGATAAATATCAACACGAAAGCATGATGCAAAATGGACGTATCAGCTCCCAGAGGCTCCTTTGCCCTAAGTTTTGCGCCTATATATTCCCTAAAATTCCATAAAAAATCAGTAATCATCGAAAGTACTTTTCCGCCGCCGCAAGCTTCTGTCTCCGCAAGATCCCATCTGGGGCACGTTCTGGCGCCCTGCCGGAGGGGGGATTCAGATACGGAGGGCTTCTTCATCAACACCATGACCTCTCTGATGATGCGTGAGTAGTTCACCATAGACCTACGGGTCCATAGCTAGTAACTAGATGGCTTCTTCTCTCTCTTGTATCTTCAATACAAAGTTCTCCATGATCTTCATGGAGATCTATCCGATGTACTCTTCTTTTGCGGTGTGTTTGTCGAGATCCGATGAATTGTGAATTTATGATCAAATTATCTATGAATCTTATTTGAGTTTCTTTTGATCTCTCTTATGCATGATTTTATATCCTTGTAATTCTCTTCGAGTTGTGGGTTTTGTTTGGCCAACTAGATCTATGATTCTTGCAATGGGAGAAGTGCTTGGTTTTGGGTTCATACCGTGCGGTGACCTCACCCAGTGACAGAAGGGGTAGCGAGGCACGCATCGTGTTGTTGCCATCAAGGGTAAAAAGATGGGGTTTTAATCATTGGTTTGAGATTATCCCTCTACATCATGTCATCTTGCTTAAGGCGTTACTCTGTTCGACATGAACTCAATACACTATATGCATGCTGGATAGCGGTCGATGTGTGGAGTAATAGTAGTAGATGCAGAAAGTATAGGTCTACTTGTCTCGGACGTGATGCCTATATGTATGATCATTGCCTTAGATATCGTCATGACTTTGCGCGGTTCTATCAATTGCTCAACAGTAATTTGTTCACCCACCGTGATATTTGCTATTTTGAGAGAAGCCTCTAGTGAACACTATGGCCCCCCGGTTTACTCCACACCATATTTTCATCCTTACTCTTTTTACTTCATTGCACTTTCACCTTCAGATCTCACTTTTCAATCAATCTTGAAGGGATTGGCAACCCCTTTATAGCGTTGGGTGCAAGCTCTTTTATGTTTACGCAGGTACTCTGGACTTGACGAGATTCTCCTACTGGATTGATACCTTAGTTCTCAAACTGAGGGAAATACTTACTGCTCCTGTGCTGCATCACCCTTTCCTCTTCAAGGGAAAAACCGACGCAAACAAGAGAAGTAGCAAGAATAATTACTGGCGTTGCTGGGGAAGGACTTTTTGTTGCCGTAGCAAGGCCCAAGAGCCCAAATAAAAAAAGAAAGAGAAAAAGAGAGAAGGGACAATGCTACTATATTTTTCCACACTTGTGCTTCATAAAGCACCATGTTCTTCATGATTGAGAGCCTCTCATTTTGTCACCACCATATGCTAGTGCGAATCTTCATTATATAACTTGGCTTGTATATTCCAATGATGGGCTTCCTCAAATTGCCCTAGGTCTTCGTGAGCAAGGAAGTTAGATGCACACCCACTAGTTCTCCTTTCGAGCTTTCACATACTTATAGCTCTAGTGCATCCTTTGTATGGCAATCCCTACTCATTCACATTGATATATATTAATGGGCATCTCCATAGCCTTTTGATATGCCGAGTCAATGTGACCATCTCCTCCTTTTTTGTCTCACAACCACCACCACACTCTATTCCACTTATAGTGCTATATCCACGGCTCACGCTCATGTATTGTGTGATAGTTATAAAAAGTTTGAGAAAGTAAGAGTGCGAAAACAATTACTTGGACAATACCGGGGTTGTGCATGATTTACATTAGTTGTGTGAGGATGATGGAGCATAGCCAGACTATATGATTTTATAGGGATAACTTTCGTTGGCCTTGTTATTTTGGGAGTTCATGATTACCTTGCTAGTTTGCTTGAAGTATTATTGTTTCCGTGTCAATAGCAAACTATTGTTTTGAATCTTCTAGATCTGGACATTCATGTCACATGAAAGAAGTTGCAAAGGACAACTATGCTAGGTAGCATTCCACATCAAAAACTCATTCTTTATCACTTCCCTACTCGAGGACGAGCAGGAGTTAAGCTTGGGGATGCTTAATACGTCTCCGACCTATCTATAATTTTTGATGGTTTCATGCTATTATCTTGTCAAACTTTGGATGTTTTGTATGCCTTTTATATATTTTTGGGGACTAACTTATTAACTCAGTGTCAAGTGCCAGTTCCTGTTTTTTCCATGTTTTTGACCCCTTTCAGAGGAGGATTTTAAACAGAGTCCAAATGGAACGAAACTGCAAAAAAGATTTTTTCCGAAACAGAAAAAGATCGGGAAGCCTGAGAATCAGGGCAGGGGGCCACCAGGGACCCCACAAGCCCCCTAGACACGGCCAGGGGGGCGCGCCTCCCAGGCTTGTGGTCTCCCTGGGCCTCCTCTGCCCTAGGTCTTTCGCCTATAAATTCCCTAAAATCCCAGAAAAATGAGGAGATCATCGAAAGTACTTTTCCGCCGCCGCAAGCTTGTGTCACCGCAAGATCCCATTTGGGGCACGTTCTGGTGTCCTGACAGAGGGGGGATTCGGATATGGAGGGCTTCTTCATCAACACCATGACCTCTTCGATGATGCGTGAGTAGTTCAACATAGACCTGTGGGTCCATAGCTAGTAGCTAGATGGCTTCTTCTCTATCTTGGATCTTCAATACAAAGTTCTCCATGATCTTCATGGAGATCTATCCGATGTAATCTTATTTTGCGGTGTGTTTGTCAAGATCTGATGAATTGTGGATTTATGATCAGATTATCTATGAATCTTATTTGAGTTTCTTCTGATCTCTCTTATGCATGATTTCATATCCTTGTAATTCTCTTCGAGTTGTGGGTTTTGTTTGGCCAACAAGATCTATGATTCTTGCAATGGGAGAAGTGCTTGGTTTTGGGTTCGTACCGTGCGGTGACCTCACCCAGCGACAGAAGGGGTAGCGAGGCACGCATCGTGTTGTTGCCATCAAGGGTAAAAAGATGGGGTTTTCATCATTGGTTTGAGATTATCCCTCTACATCATGTCATCTTGCTTAAGGCGTTACTCTGTTCGTCATGAACTCAATACACTAGATGCATGCTGGATAGCGGTCGATGTGTGGAGTAATAGTAGTAGATGCAGAAAGTATCGGTCTACTTGTCTCGGACGTGATGCCTATATGTATGATCATTGCCTTAGATATCGTCATGACTTTGCGCGGTTCTATCAATTGCTCGACAGTAATTTGTTCACCCACCGTAATATTTGCTATTTTGAGAGAAGCCTCTAGTGAACACTATGGCCCCCGGGTCTACTCCACACCATATTTTCAGCCTTACACTTTTTCTTCGTTTCACTTTCCGCCTTCAGATCTCACTTTGCAATCAATCTTGAAGGGATTGACAAACCCTTTATAGCGTTGGGTGCAAGCTCTTTGTGTTTGTGTAGGTACTCTGGACTTGACGAGGTTCTCCTACTGGATTGATACCTTGGTTCTCAAAATGAGGGAAATACTTACTGCTCCTATGTTGCATCACCCTTTCCTCTTCAAGGGAAAACCAACGTAAGCTCAAGAGACGATAGAAGGTTTCTATCGACGTAGCAGAAGGATTTCTGGCGCCGTTGTCGGGGATAGCAATCTTCTATCTTAGATCCAAAGGCAAAGTGTTTGTCGCTAAAAACGGAAAATTTCTTGAGAAAGAGTTTATCTCAAAAGAATTGAGTGGGAGGAAGATAGAACTTGATGAGGTTGTAGAACCTTTACTTTAACCAGAAAGTAGCGCATCGTAGAAAGATGTTTCTGTGGAGCATACACCAATTGAAGAGGGAGCCAATGATGATGATCATGAAGCTTCGGATCAAGTTGCTATCGAACCTCGTAGGTTGACAAGGTCACGCACCGCTCCTGAGTGATATGGTAACCCTGTCTTAAACATCATGTTATTGGACAACGATGAACCTACGAACTAGCTAGGGAGAAGCGATGATGGGCCCGGATTCCAACAAATGGTTTGAGGCCATGAAATCCGAGATAGGATCCATGAATGAAAAAAAGTGTGGACTTTGGAAGTAGTACCTGAAGGGCGAAAGGCCATTCAGAATAAATGGATCTTTAAGAAAAAGATGGACGCGGACGGTAATATCGCCGTCTATAAAGCTCGACTTGTGGCAAAAGGTTTTCACAAGATCAAGTAGTTGAATATGATGATTTCTCACCCGTAGCAATGCTTAAGTCCGTCAGAATCATGTTAGCAATAGCTGGATTTTTTTATTATGAAATTTGTCAGATGGATGTCAAAACAGCGTTCCTTAACGATTTCCTTAAGGAAGAGTTGTATATGATGCAACCGGAACGTTTTATCGATCCATAGAATGCTAACAAAGTGTGCAAGCTCCAACGATCTATTTATGGACTGGTGCAAGCATTTCGGAGTTGGAACCAGCATTTTGAGGAGGTAATCAAGGTGTTTGGGTTTGTACGAGTTTATGGAGAAGCTTGTATTTACAAGAAAGTTAGTGGGAGCTCTATAGTGTTTCTAATATTATATGTGGATGACATATTGCTGATTGGAAACAATATAGAATTTTTGGGAAGCGTAAAGGATTATTTGATGAGAGTTTTTCAATGAAGGACCTAGGAGAAGCTGCTTACATATTAGGCATCAAGATCTATAGAGATAGATCGAGACGCTTAATATGACTTTCACAATGCACATACCTTGACAAAGTTTTGAAGAAGTTCAAAATGGAACAGTCCAAGAAAGGGTTTTTGCCTGTATTGCAAAGTGTGAAGTTGAGTAAGACTCAATGCCCAGTGACTGCAGAAGATAGATAAAAGAAGAGTGTCGTCCCCTATGCTTCAGCCATAGGCTGTATCATGTATGCAATGTTGTGCACAAGATCTGATGTTAGCCTTGCCATAGTATGGTGGGAATGTTTCAAAGTGATCCATGAAAGGAACACTGGACAACGGTCAAGAATATTCTGAAGTACCTGAAAAGGACTAAAGAAATAAAACTCGTGTATGGAGGTGATCAAGAGCTCATCATAAAGGGTTACATCGATGCAAACTTTGACACTGGTCCGCATGACTCTAAGTCTCAAGCCGGATATGTATTTATTCTCAATGGCGGTGCCGTAAGCTGGTGCAGTTCCAAGCAAAGTGTGGTAGCTGATTCTACATGTGAAGCAGAGAACATAGCTGCCTCGGAGGCGGCTAAAGAAGGTGTATGGATGAAGGAGTTCATGACAGATCTTGGAGTTGTGCCCAGTGCACTGGATTCAATGACTATTTTGTGACAACGCTCGTGCCATTGCTCGAGCCAAGTAACCAAGGCTTCACAAGAGGAACATACATATAAAGCGACGCTTCAATTCAATCTGGGATTATATCAAGGAGGAGGACATAAGTATTTGCAAAGTGCACATGGATCTGAATGTTGCAGACCCGTTGACTAAGCCTCTTCACGAGCGAAACATGATCAACACCAGAACTATATGGGTGTTAGATTCATTACAATGTAAATCACATAGTGATGTGAGCTAGATTATTGACTCTAGTGCAAGTGGGAGACTCTTGGAAATATGCCCTAGAGGCAATAATAAAATAGTTATTATTATATTTCCTTGTTCAAGATAATCGTTTATTATCCATGCTAGAATTGTATTGATTGGAAACTCAAATACATGTGTGGATACATAGACAACACAGTGTCCCTAGTAAGCCACTAATGGACTAGATCGTTGATCAAGGATGGTCAAGGTTTCCTGGCCATAGACATGAGTTGTCATTTGATAACGAGATCACATCATTAGGAGAATGATGTGATGGACAAGACACAAACTATGAACATAGCATATGATCGTGTCAGTTTATTGCTATTGTTTTCTGCATGTCAAGTATCTGTTCCTATGACCATGAGATCATGCAACTCCCGAACACCGTAAGAATGCCTTGTGTGTATCAAACGTCACAACGTCATTGGGTGACTATAAAGGTGCTCCACTGGTATCTCTGAGGGTGTCTGTTGGGTTGGCATGGATCAAGACTGGGATTTGTCACTCCGTATGACAGAGAGCTATCTCTAGGGCCCACTCGATAATACAACATCACAAGAAGTTTGCAAGACATGTGACTAAGGAGTTAGTCATGGGATCTTGTATTACGGAACGAGTAAAGAGACTTTCCAGTAATGAGATTGAACTAGGTATGCAGATACCGATGATCGAATCTCGGGCAAGTAACATACCGATGGACAAAGGGAACATCATACGGGGTTAACTGAATCCTTGACATAGAGGTTCAACCGACGAAGATCTTCGTAGAATATGTAGGAACCAATATGGGCATCTAGGCCCCGCTATTGCTTATTGACCGGAGAGTGTCTCGTTCATGTCTAGATAGTTCTCGAACCCGCAGGGTCGGCACATTTAAGGTTCAATGACATTTCAGTATTATTGAGTTATGTATGTTGGTGACCGAAGGTTGTTCGGACTCGCGGATGAGATCACGGACGTCACGAGGAGCTCCAGAACAGTCCGGAGGTAAAGATTTATACACAGGAAAGTAGTACTCGGGTTCCGGAATAGTTTCAGGAATTTTCGGTTTTGTACCGGGAGTGCCGAAAGGGTTCCAGGGGTCCATCGGGAGGGGTCCACCCACGCCGAGGGGCACATGGTCCTAGGAGGTGGTGCACCAGCCCCTGGTGGGCTTCGGTAGCTAGCCCCAAGAGTCCCATGTGCCAAACTTGGAGGAGGAAGTGGAGGAAGAGTCCTCCCAAGGGTGTCCACCTCCCTTGTGGGAGGTGGACTCTCCCCCCCCCCCCCACTTCGGCCGAACCCATTCTCCTTGGAGGAGGGGCCAAGGCAAACCCACCTACCCCTTCCTCCTATATATAGTGGAGGTTTTGTGGGCAGCCACCACCTAAAAAGCCACGTGCTGCCCTATCCTCCATAGATCGTATTCTTCGTCTAGATTAGTTCGGTAGAGCTCGACGAAGCCATGCCGGATTAGTTCACCATGACTTCCACCAAGCCGCCGTACTGTCGGAGAACTCATCTACCTCTCCGCCCCCTCTTGCTGGATCAAGAAGGCGGAGATCGTCATCGAGTTGTATGTGTAATGAACGAGGAGGTGTCATTCATTTTGACTCTAGATCGTGATTGGATCGTGGGACGGCTTGTGACTCGGATCGCGAAGACGTTCAACTACATCAACCTCGTTTCTTAACGCTTCCTCCGTAGCGATCTACAAGGGTATGTGGATCCGATCTCTCCTCTCGTAGATGGTCATCACCATTGGTAGATCTTGTATGTGCGTAGGAAAATTTGTGTTTCCCATGCAACATTCCCCAAGAGGGAGAATAAGTAGTGAGGAAGAAGAAAAGTGAGGGAGAGAGGAGGGGGGGGGGAGTGAAGGGAGAGAGGAGAAGGGAGGGGGAAGGGAGGGAAAGGTAGTTGTTGCGCCTTAGTAGTAGTGCCGGTTGTCGTAACACGCTACTGCTAATATATTTGCAGTAGCGCATGTATGCGAGCTCCGCTACTGCTATTCGGGACCCACCATGTGACACAATACAGTCTTAGTTGCAGCGATGGGTCTTTGACCTGCGCTACTGCTAACTATTTATGAGTAGCGTGCTTACAATGACCCGCGCTGCTACTCTGATAAGCCCGATAACTCATGCCTGGTTCACATAGTCGTAGCGCTTGTAGGCAGAGGCGCGCTACTGCTAATGGTGTAGCAGTATCGCCTATGCCAAAGGCACGCTAATCTAACTTAGCAGCTCCAAAGGCGTGCTACTGCTAGGCTTCCATGAATAGGGTTTTTCCTAGTTGTGTATACTATCTATAGGCAATTGAACATCAACCATAGGCAACTGACCATGAGAATAGGCAACTGGGCATCAAAGTTGAGCAATTTTACAGTATTTACACGCAACTGAGCATCAATCATAGGCAATTGATCATCATTAATAGGTAGTTGGGCATCAATGTTTGGC
Source organism: Hordeum vulgare subsp. vulgare (assembly GCF_904849725.1). Taxonomy (NCBI): domain Eukaryota; kingdom Viridiplantae; phylum Streptophyta; class Magnoliopsida; order Poales; family Poaceae; genus Hordeum; species Hordeum vulgare. The sequence goes on along the minus strand of NC_058524.1, from coordinate 561,147,129 downwards.
GATGTAATAGTAATTGTAGGTAGTTGAACATCAACTAGCAACTAATCATCCATGATGCACAATTGAGAGGCAACAAATGAGAAGTTGAGATAATGTTGCAAGATTCACAAATACACATAGTGAAGTAAAGTTACTTGTATGTAGCACTAAATGTGTTTCATGTTTTGTATGTTTTCTCATATTTACAAAAATCAACCAAATAGGCAGTCCTACTAGACCAAAAAGAAAAAATGTTATCATATACACTAAAGTTGTCTCTATATCACCCAAAGTTGTTCATAAAAAGTTTGTCAAAACATGTCCATACGTGATTAGTTTTAAGAACTCGCCTTAAGAATCCCAGCCATAAAAACGGACATCGATTCTGACGGTTCAAAAGATATAGCTTTTTCAAAAAAGAAAAGAAAGTAGGAGTAATTAATTGCACTCAAGCAGGGAATGAGGTTGTACGGTTTTTTTTAGGTCCTCATCGCATACTGGTTTGCTGTATTTTTTTAGAGTGCTCGCTCCTGTCAACGGACGACCGTGCGCTAGCTAATCGGGTCCTTTGTTTTGTTTTCTTTCGTGCATTATTTTTGTTGTCTTTCCTTCTCGTTAACAATGATCTTTTATTTGCTAAAAAAACACAATGATATTTTATCCTTCTTGAGTTATCATTTGTATCACTACATTAAAATGCTGCTAAAAGTTTCACATCAGAAAAAAAAAAATCAAGATCTTTCTAAAAACAGTCAACATGCTCGACATGAGCATTTCATTTCAAATGCTATATGCTGATTCGCGCCAACACTTTCTACGTGCACTGCTAACACTACCAGACGTTTCAATTCAGTCCACGCACGACGGGAAGACCCAGACCGGCGGCGGCCACTTCCAGAGCAGGTCGCGCGCCGCGCCTCGCGGCGGCCTGTAGCTTCCGTCAGCGAGGTCGAGCACGCCGACGTCCGGCGCCACCTCGCGGCACCTGTCGTGCGACCACGGCCCGTCGTCGGTGAAGTAGACACAGTTGCCCCTCAGCTCGGGGCAGTCATCCACCGGGACGCACAGCGATGCGTTCTTCCCCAGAAACAGCGCGTGCCCGGCCACGATGCCCGCGCGGCCGTTCCTGCTGTCTACCGGCGCCCATCGACCACCGATCAGCTCGAAGAACTCGGCGGCGACGGTCGTGTACTCGATGCTCTCCGGCCGGGGCTCCCACGTGTACCGCGCGTGCGCTGCGTCCCTGACCCGGTGGACCTGGAGCAGGCGCCCCGGCGAGAGCTCCACGAGGTATCTACTGCACGCCGCCGACATGGAGCACGCGCGCCCCGAGCAGCAGCAGTACGACGGCGCGATCGCCTTCCGCATCGTCGTCGTGTCCGCCGTGACGTCCACGTCCCATGCGTCGACGCGACCGGCGGAGTCCATCGCGTACACTAGTTGCCGGCCGCCGGCGCTGGCCGATGAGGATGCACGCACGGCGTCCGCCCAGCGGCGGGAGGGTGTGTCGAGCAGAGTCCACCTCGTGTCGCCGGCTCGGGCAATGGCGATGCGTGACAGAGGCTGATAGATGAGCATGACGGCGTAGCTGCCCCAAGGGCCCGACCCCGACGCGGCGGTATGCCCCTCCCGCGGCGCGGACACGAGTATGGCCTTCTTGTAGAGCTCGTACCGGAGCCTGTCGGGGGCGAAGGACTCCGGCGGGACGATCACGGTCGCACCCTCGTCGCCGTCATCGTCGGCGAAGCAGCACCGGAGGCTGTAGCTTACGACGCGGCCGTCCGCGTCGCGGCTGGCGTGGACGAACGGGAGCGTGTCGGGCGGCGGGAGCGGCACCTGGGCACCGCTGAGCGGGTTGAGGAGGTGCAGCTCGGAGGCGGCGTCGGCGGTGACGAGCCACCCCTCGGGCGACGAGCCGACGCAGAGGCGGTCCGGTATGGCCGGCACCGGCTGCGGGACGGCGTACACCTTGCCGTCGGAGAGGCTCAAGAACCGCGCCTTTTCCGAAAACTTGCCGCCGCCGCGTCCCCGACGCGCGGTCGGGTCGAAGGGGAGCATGAGCCACGGGGACGGCACGGGCACGGCGCGGGGGTGCAAGGCGCTGGCGGCCGACCCCCACGCGGTGCATACGGCGGGGAAGCGGATGCGGTCCGGCACAGGGAGGCGGGCGAGGACGCACTGGAGGAGGTCGGACGGGAGGTCCGACCAGCCCGGCCTCGTCCGGACGGCGCCGACGAGCTCGCTCATGGCCGCCATTGGCACAGCACAGCACGCACGCACGCACAGACAACAGCTCGATCACACGAAGGAAGGAGAGGAAGAGGGTGAAGGGACTGGGTTGAGTTCTTGGGATGGCGAGGCGCGAATTATTAACGGGCCATTCCTCGGAATCCTCGGCGTCGTCGTCGTCGTCGTCGCGACGTGACCCATACATACTCCCCACGTGTTTCCCCTTCCCTCGCATGCCGCGGGCGGGAGCGGCCGCGGTCGCCGTAGGCCGGTCAGAAACTGGCGGTGGTGGCAGGCAGTACAGCGGCTCTGACCGGTTTGACGGCGGTCGTGTAGGAGAACGGCGAACGGGAATATATGTGCGGTCGCGACGGCGGAGACACGGTGGGCGCTAGTGGTAACGTCTCGACGGTTTTTTTTGTCAGAAATTCGGAATACCTTTTGAGAGTGGGAGCGCCCGTGGCACGTGCCTGGAATTTTTTTTATCTGTTTCAGTCGATTTTGCTTTCAACCGTTGATTTACATCGAACAAACAGCATGGAACGTTTCAGTTATTTGGAATACCAGGACGATTAAAGCCCAAAGCCCGACAAAGAAAGAGTACATATTTTTTTCTTTATTATTTTTATCTTAGGAAATTCTAATCTACATCATGTGCACGGCTCGGTTGGCGTGCGGCGGATGCACTGACCCGTGCGATTCAAAAATACTGCATGGGGTCGTTGGATTAGAGAGGGAAGAGAGTTTACACCGCTACATGTAGGGACTACATGCGGCAGGAGGACAACCTTTATGCATGTAAATAGTACACCAGCATGACATCAGCAAATATTTTTTTAATGTTGAATTTTTAAAAAGCTTTATCTCTTAAACTATAAATTTAATTGGTGATCCGTTTCCGCCTTTAGCTTTTCCGCAACGAGATTTTCCAAACCAGGTCCATGTTGATATGTTTCGACAACTATTTTTTCGCCGATAGTTATTAGATTATGAGACACTTAGTAGCCACATTTAATTAACTTAGTTGTCAACTTGACAACCATGTGTATAGATTTTTGACAACTACGCTTGTTAAAACCCGACGATCATGTTTGACAAATGATTGTTGCCTTGTAGCAATTTTCATTATACATGATATAAACGCATGTCATAGGTTTGGTTTGTCAATTTAAATATGTCAACTTGTCATATTTACATACAACTTTGCCAGAAAAATATTGTATATGCTTGCTAGTTTAACTATGCCGACTTGTCATATTTACTAATAATTACTAAAACAAAAAAGATTTTTTGTGGTCGTCAGTTTTAAATATGTTGAGTTGTCATATTTTTGCTCGTTATCGTTTCAAAAAAGTTGTTTGTCTTGCCCGTTCGATTATGTCGAGATGTCATATTTATACGTAATTTCCAAACAATATGATGATTAAGTTATTTTTTATCAGACAAGTTAGTACTTACTAATATGACAAATAAGTGTAACAAATATAGTAAATACGCGCCAAAAAAAGTTGTCAAAACATATCGACATGGGATCTAGTTCTAAAGATTTTATCGAAACAAAGTCAACGCGAAAACGGATCATCGGTCAAATTAATGATTTCAAAGATAAAAAGTTTTTAAATTTCAATCATTTTGAGCAATTTTTGTGACATCATTGCATACATGCATGCATGAATGATGAAGAGAGACAGTTCGACCGTAGCATCGCAATACTTTTTTTAAATAACATAATTAGTACAACAACGCTATTTTGTTTTATTAGAATGGTGATTAGCTCGGCCGCCGCACCAGAGGACGCAGGTGCGGTGTCGCTGGGTAGTGTTGTCCTTTTATCTTTACCTCTTTATTACCTAATCTAAATATCTCTACTCCTATAAAAATCTCACTTGGTGGTGATGATGTGTCTACCATCTACCAATTTCGACTGTGATCTGCATCTACACATCTCGTGCAAGCTTTGACACCTTTACAAAGAGATCCCGCCCCTCTCTTCATATTATTTTCGTAAAACACCTTCGTGTCCATTCTAGACCATCCAGATCCATCCCCGTCACCTTCCTCCAACCAGCGATGGAACTCCGATCTTGTGTGCTAGCCGCTACCGGCGTCGTCTGCCGCAATGCCTCGGATTCCTTCTGTTGCCGCACCGCCACCACGACGACCTCCTCTTCTCCTCCCCATCTCCTATCTCTTCCGCCACCCCCTACCATCCTCGTCCTATCCTCCGATCCCCTCTGCATCTCCTCGGATGCCGACTGCTACAAGTACGCCTCGGGCTACCTGCTGCTCGTCCTCGTCGTCAGTGGCGCTACATGCTACTCATTATTCTCCATCGACGCGCTCCACGGCTTGCTCCTTCAGGTACGCACGGTTCCTTGAGGACATCCACACCGTTTGCATGAAGCTAGGGTTCATATTGCCGTCATCGTTGTCGTCAGTCGCTAATCAGTTCGCTAGGCTGTCTCTCACACCCTCGTTACTCATACCTACTTAGGATGCTCTATCAAATTGCAGCATTAGCGTTTTTTGTGATCTCATATCGTAGTTTTTGTTGGGGAACGTCGCATGGAAAACAAAAAATTTCCTACGCGCACGAAGACCTATCATGGTGATGTCCATCTACGAGAGGGGATTTCCGATCTACATACCCTTGTAGATCGCACAACAGAAGCGTTAGTGAACGCGGTTGATGTAGTGGAACGTCCTCACGTCCCTCGATCCGCCCCGCGAACCGTCCCACGAACCGTCCCGCGATCTGTCCCACGATCTAGTGCCGAACGGACGGCACCTCCGCGTTCAGCACACGTACAGCTCGACGATGATCTCGGCCTTCTTGATCCAGCAAGAGAGACGGAGAGGTAGATGAGTTCTCCGGCAGCGTGACGGTGCTCCGAAGGTTGGTGGTGATGTTGGAATTATGCCCTAGAGGCAATAATAATATAGTTATTATTATAATTCCTGTATCAAGATAATCGTTTATTATCCATGCTATAATTGTATTGAATGAAGACTTATATACATGTGTGGATACATAGACAAAACACTGTCCCTAGCAAGCCTCTAGTTGGCTAGCCAGTTGATCAAAGATAGTCAGTGTCTTCTGATTATAAACAAGGTGTTGTTTCTTGATAACTGGATCACGTCATTAGGAGAATCACGTGATGGACTAGACCCAAACTAATAGACGTAGCATGTTGATCGTGTCATTTTGTTGCTACTGTTTTCTGCGTGTCAAGTATTTGTTCCTATGACCATGAGATCATATAACTCACTGACATCGGAGGAATACTTTGTGTGTATCAAACGTCGCAGCGTAACTGGGTGACTATAAAGATGCTCTACAGGTATCTCCGAAGGTGTTCGTTGAGTTAGTATGGATCGAGACTGGGATTTGTCACTCCGTGTGACGGAGACGTATCTCGGGGCCCACTCGGTAATACAACATCACACACAAGCCTTGCAAGCAATGTGACTTAGTGTAAGTTGCAGGATCTTGTATTACGGAACGAGTAAAGAGACTTGCCGGTAAACGAGATTGAAATAGGTATGCGGATACTGACGATCGAATCTCGGGCAAGTAACATACCGAAGGACAAAGGGAATGACATACGGGATTATATGAATCCTTGGCACTGAGGTTCAAACAATAAGATCTTCGTAGAATATGTAGGATCCAATATGGGCATCCAGGTCCCGCTATTGGATATTGACCGAGGAGTCTCTCGGGTCATGTCTACATAGTTCTCGAACCCGCAGGGTCTGCACACTTAAGGTTCGACGTTGTTTTATGCGTATTTGAGTTATATGGTTGGTTACCGAATGTTGTTCGGAGTCCCGGATGAGATCACGGACGTCACGAGGGTTTCCGGAATGGTCCGGAAACGAAGATCGATATATAGGATGACCTCATTTGATTACCCGAAGGTTTTCGGAGTTACTGGGAATGTACCGGGAATGACGAATGGGTTCCGGGAGTTCACCGGGGGGGCGGGGGGCAACCCACCCCGGGGAAGCCCATAGGCCTTGGGGGTGGCACACCAGGCCTTAGTGGGCTGGTGGGACAGCCCAAGAAGGCCCTATGTGCCCAGGGAAGAAAATCGAAGAGAAAAAAAAGAGGAGGTGGGAAAAGGGGGAAGGACTCCTCCTTCCAAACCTAGTTGGACTCGGTTTGGAAGGGGAGGGCTGCCCCCCTTGGCTCGGCCGAAACCCTTAGCGGTCCTCGGACCCCAAGGCAAGGCTCCCCCTCTTCCCCCTATATATATGGAGGTTTTAGGGCTGATTTACGACGACTTTTACACGGCAGCCCGACCACATACCTCCACGGTTTTTCCTCTAGATCGCGTTTCTGCGGAGCTCGGGCGGAGCCCTGCTGAGATAAGATCACCACCAACCTCCGGAGCGCCGTCACGCTGCCGGAGAACTCTTCTACCTCTCCGTCTCTCTTGCTGGATTAAGAAGGCCGAGATCATCGTCGAGCTGTACGTGTGCTGAACGCGGAGGTGCCGTCCGTTCGACACTAGATCGTGGGACTGATCGCGGGACGGTTCGCGGGGCGGATCGAGGGACGTGAGGACGTTCCACTACATCAACCACATTCACTAACACTTCTGCTGTACGGTCTACAAGGGTACGTAGATCACACATCCCCTCTCGTAGATGGACATCACCATGATAGGTCTTCGTGCGCGTAGGAAAATTTTTGTTTCCCATGCGACGTTCCCCAACAGTGGCATCATGAGCTAGGTTCATGCGTAGATGTCTTCTCGAGTAGAACACAAAAGTTTTTGTGGGCGGTGATGTGCGTTTTGCTGCCCTCCTTAGTATTTTCTTGATTCCGCGGTATTGTTGGATCGAAGCGGCTCGGACCGACATTACTCGTACGCTTACGAGAGACTGGTTTCATCGCTACGAGTAACTCCGTTGCTCAAAGATGACTGGCGGGTGTCAGTTTCTCCAACTTTAGTTGAATCGGATTTGACCGAGGAGGTCCTTGGATGAGGTTAAATAGCAACTCATATATCTCCGTTGTGGTGTTTGCGTAAGTAAGATGCGATCCTACTAGATACCCATGGTCACCACGTAAAACATGCAACAACAAAAATTAGAGGACGTCTAACTTGTTTTTGCAGGGTATGCTTGTGATGTGATATGGCCAACGATGTGATGTGATATATTGGATGTATGAGATGATCATGTTGTAATAGATAATATCGACTTGCACGTCGATGGTACGGCAACCGGCAGGAGCCATAGGGTTGTCTTTATACTAATGTTTGTGCTTGCAGATGCGTTTACTATTTTGCTAGGATGTAGCGTTAGTAGTAATAGCATGAGTAGCACGACAGCCCCGATGGTGACACGTTGATGGAGATCATGGTGTGGCGCCGGTGACAAGAAGATCGTGTCGGTGCTTGGTGATGGAGATCAAGGAGCACGTGATGATGGCCATATCATGTCACTTATGAATTGCATGTGATGTTAATCCTTATATGCACCTTATTTTGCCTAGAACGACGGTAGCATTATGAGGTGATCTCTCACTAAAATTTCAAGACGAAATTGTTTCTCCCCGACTGTGCACCGTTGCTACAGTTCGTCGTTTCGAGACACCACATGATGATCGGGTGTGATAGACTCAACGTTCACATGGTGCAAAACAGTTGCGCACGCGGAACACTCGGGTTAAGCTTGACGAGCCTAGCATGTGCAGACATGGCCCCGGAACACATGAGACCGAAAGGTCGATCATGAATCATATAGATGATATGATTAGCATGGGGATGCTTACCAGTGAAACTATGCTCAACTCACGTGATGATCGGACTTGAGCTAGTGTAAGTGGATCATGAACCACTCAAATGACTAGAGAGATGTACTTTTTGAGTGGGTGTTTAGCGAGTAATTTGATTAAGTTAAACTCTAATTATCTTGAACATAGTCTAAGTCCACTTTGAATATATTTGTGTTGTAGATCATGGCTCACTCAACAGTCACCCTGAATTTTAATACGTTCCTAGAGAAAGCTAAGTTGAAAGATGATGGAAGCAACTTTGTAGACTGGGCTCGTAATCTTAAGCTAATCTTACAAGCTCGGAAGAAGGATTATATCCTTAATGCTGCGCTAGGATATGAACCACCCGCTATGGCTGATCAGGATGTTAAGAACGCTCGGTTAGCACGTAAGGAGGACTACTCAGTAGTTCAATGTGCAGTCTTGTATGGCTTAGAACCGGGACTTCAACATCGCTTTGAGCGTCATGGAGCATTTGAGATGTTCCAGGAGTTGAAGTTTATCTTTCAAAAGAACGCTCGGATCGAGAGGTATGAGACCTCCGATAAATTCTATGCTTGCAAGATGGAGGAGAACTCGTGTGTCAGTGAACATGTGCTCAAAATGTCTGGGTACTCAAACCGTCTAGCTGAGCTGGGGATTGAACTCCCGCAAGAGGCTATCACTGACAGAATCCTTCAATCACTGCCGCCAAGCTATAAAGGCTTTGTGTTGAACTACAACATGCAAGGGATGAACAAGTCACCCGGCGAGTTGTTTGCGATGCTGAAAGTCGCAGAGTCTGAACTCCGTAAAGAACATCAAGTGTTGATGGTGAATAAGACCACTAGTTTCAAGAGAAACGGCAAGGGCAAGAAGGGTAAATCAAAGAAGAGCGGCATGCCTGTTGCCAATCCGATGAAGAAACCCAAAGCTGGACCTAAGCCTGAAACAGAGTGTTACTATTGCAAGGGTATGGGTCACTGGAAGCGCAATTGCCCCAAATATGTAGCTGATAAGAAGGCGGCCAAAGAAAAATCAGGTATATTTGATATACATGTTATTGATGTGTACTTAACCGGCTCTCGTAGTAGTGCCTGGGTATTCGATACCGGTTCTGTTGCTCGTATTTGCAACTCGAAACAGGAACTGCGGAATAGACGAAGGCTCGCGAAAGATGAAGTGACGATGCGCGTAGGAAATGGTTCCAAGGTTGATGCAATCGCCGTCGGCACAGTTTCACTTCAGTTACCATCAGGATTAGTTATGAACTTGAATCATTGTTATTTAGAGCCTGCGTTGAGCATGAACATTATATCTGGATCTTGTTTATTGCGAGACGGTTACTCTTTTAAGTCAGAGAATAATGGTTGTTCTATTTCTATGAGTAACATCTTTTATGGTCATGCACCCAATGTGAGAGGATTGTTCATATTGAATCTTGATAGCGATACACACATACATAACATTGAGACCAAAAGAGTTAGAGTTAACAATGATAGCGCCATATTTTTGTGGCACTGCCGCTTAGGTCATATTGGTGTAAAGCGCATGAAGAAACTCCATGCCGATGGACTTTTGGAGTCACTTGACTTTGATTCACTTGACACGTGCGAACCATGCCTCATGGGCAAGATGACTAAAACTCTGTTCTCCGGAACAATGGAGCGTGCCAGTGACTTGTTGGAAATCATACATACCGATGTGTGCGGTCCGATGAGCGTAGAGGCACGCGGCGGATATCGTTATTTTCTCACCTTCACTGACGATTTGAGTAGATATGGTTATGTCTACTTAATGAAGCACAAGTCTGAAACATTTGAAAAGTTCAAGCAATTTCAGAGTGAAGTTGAAAATCATCGTAACAAGAAGATCAAGTTCCTACGTCTGAACGTGGGGGTGAATATCTGAGTTTCGAGTTTGGTGCTCACTTAAGACAATGTGGAATTGTTTCACAGTTGACACCACCTGGAACACCATAGCATAATGGTGTGTCCGAACGTCGTAATCGTACTTTATTAGAGATGGTGCGATCTATGATGTCTCTTACCGATTTGCCGTTATCGTTTTGGGGTTATGCATTAGACACGGCTGCATTCACTTTAAATAGGGCACCATCAAAATCCGTTGAGACGACACCATACGAACTGTGGTATGGCAAAAGGCCAAAGTTGTCGTTTCTTAAAATTTGGGGATGTGATGCTTATATCAAAAAGCTTCAGCCTGAAAAGCTGGAACCCAAAGCGGAAAAGTGCATCTTCATAGGTTACCCAAAAGAGACAGTTGGGTACACCTTCTATCTCAAATCCAAGGGCAAAGTGTGAAGTTGAGTAAGACTCAATGCCCAGCAACTGATGAGGATAGAGAGCATATGAGCACCGTCCCCTACGCTTCAGCCATAGGTTCTATCATGTATGCAATGTTGTGCACTAGACCAGACGTTAGCCTGGCCATAAGTATGGCAGGTAGGTTCCAGAGTAATCCAGGAGTGGATCACTGGACGGCGGTCAAGAATATCCTGAAGTACCTGAAAAGGACTAAGGAGATGTTTCTTGTGTATGGAGGTGACGAAGAGCTCGCCGTAAAAGGTTACGTCGATGCAAGCTTCGACACAGATCCGGACGACTCTAAGTCACAGACCGGATATGTATTTATTCTTAATGGGGGTGCGGTAAGCTGGTGCAGTTCCAAGCAAAGCGTCGTAGCAGATTCTACATGTGAAGCGGAGTACATGGTTGCCTCGGAGGCGGCTAAGGAGGGTGTCTGGATGAAGCAGTTCATGACGGATCTTGGAGTGGTGCCAAGTGCACTGAATCCAATAACCTTGTTCTGTGACAACACGGGTGCCATTGCCTTAGCAAAGGAACCACGGTTTCACAAGAAGTCCAGACACATCAAACGACGCTTCAACCTCATCCGCGACTACGTCGAAGGGGAGGACGTGAATATATGCAAAGTGCACACGGATCTAAATGTAGCAGACCCGCTGACTAAACCTCTTCCACGGGCAAAGCATGATCAACACCAGAACTGTATGGGTGTTAGATTTATTACAATGTAATTCGCATGATGATGTGAGGGCTAGATTATTGACTCTAGTGCAAGTGGGAGACTGTTGGAATTATGCCCTAGAGGCAATAATAATATAGTTATTATTATAATTCCTGTATCAAGATAATCGTTTATTATCCATGCTATAATTGTATTGAATGAAGACTTATATACATGTGTGGATACATAGACAAAACACTGTCCCTAGCAAGCCTCTAGTTCGCTAGCCAGTTGATCAAAGATAGTCAGTGTCTTCTGATTATAAACAAGGTGTTGTTGCTTGATAACTGGATCACGTCATTAGGAGAATCACGTGATGGACTAGACCCAAACTAATAGACGTAGCATGTTGATCGTGTCATTTTGTTGCTACTGTTTTCTGCGTGTCAAGTATTTGTTCCTATGACCATGAGATCATATAACTCACTGACACCGGAGGAATACTTTGTGTGTATCAAACGTCGCAACGTAACTGGGTGACTATAAAGATGCTCTACAGGTATCTCCGAAGGTGTTCGTTGAGTTAGTATGGATCGAGACTGGGATTTGTCACTCCGTGTGACGGAGACGTATCTCGGGGCCCACTCGGTAATACAACATCACACACAAGCCTTGCAAGCAATGTGACTTAGTGTAAGTTGCGTGATCTTGTATTACAGAACGAGTAAAGAGACTTGCCGGTAAACGAGATTGAAATAGGTATGCGGATACTGACGATCGAATCTCGGGCAAGTAACATACCGAAGGACAAAGGGAATGACATACGGGATTATATGAATCCTTGGCACTGAGGTTCAAACGATAAGATCTTCGTAGAATATGTAGGATCCAATATGGGCATCCAGGTCCCACTATTGGGTATTGACCGAGGAGTCTCTCGGGTCATGTCTACATAGTTCTCGAACCCGCAGGGTCTGCAAACATAAGGTTCGACGTTGTTTTATGCGTATTTGAGTTATATGGTTGGTTACCGAATGTTGTTCGGAGTCCCGGAGGAGATCACGGACGTCACGAGGGTTTCCGGAATGGTCCGGAAACAAAGATTGATATATAGGATGACCTCATTTGATTACCGGAAGGTTTTCGGAGTTACCAGGAATGTACCGGGAATGACGAATGGGTTCCGGGAGTTCACCGGGGGGGAGGCAACCCACCCCGGGGAAGCCCATAGGCCTTGGGGGTGGCACACCAGCCCTTAGTGGGCTGGTGGGACAGCCCAAGAAGGCCCTATGCGCCATGGGAAGAAAATCAAAGAGAAAAAAAAGAGGAGGTGGGAAAAGGGGGAAGGACTCCTCCTTCCAAACCTAGTTGGACTCGGTTTGGAAGGGGAGGGCTGCCCACCGTGGCTCGGCCGAAACCCTTAGGGGTCCTTGGACCCCAAGGCAAGGCTCCCCCTCTTCCCCCTATATATACGGAGGTTTTAGGGCTGATTTACGACGACTTTTCCACGGCAGCCCGACCACATACCTCCACGGTTTTTCCTCTAGATCGCGTTTCTACGGAGCTCGGGCGGAGCCCTGCTGAGATAAGATCACCACCAACCTCCGGAGCGCCGTCACGCTGCCGGAGAACTCTTCTACCTCTCCGTCTCTCTTGCTGGATCAAGAAGGCCGAGATCATCGTCGAGCTGTACGTGTGCTGAACGCGGAGGTGCCGTCCGTTCGGCACTAGATCGTGGGACGGTTCGCGGGGCGGATCGAGGGACGTGAGGACGTTCCACTACATCAACCGCGTTCACTAACGCTTCTGCTGTACGGTCTACAAGGGTACGTAGATCACACATCCCCTCTCATAGATGGACATCACCATGATAGGTCTTCGTGCGCGTAGGAAAATTTTGGTTTCCCATGCGACGTTCCCCAACAGGTGATCTGATCTCGGCAGGGCTCCGCCCGAGCTCCGCAGAAACGCGATCTAGAGGAAAAACCGTGGAGGTATGTGGTCGGGCTGCCGTGGAAAAATTGTCTGAAATCAGCCCTAAGACCTCTGTATATATAGGTGGGAGGGGAGGGGCCTTCCCTTGAGGCTCAAGGTGCCCCAAGGGGGTCGGCCGGGCCAAAGGGGGGAAGTCCTCCCCTTCCAAACCGAATCCAACTAGGTTTGGAAGGTGGAGTCCTTCTCTCCTTTCCCACCTCCCCTTTTTTCTCTTTGATTTCTTATCCTTTGGCGCATAGGGCCTTCTTGCGCTGTCCCACCAGCCCACCAAGGGCTGATGCGCCAACCCAAGGCCTATGGGCTTCCCGGGGGTGGGTTGCCCTCCTCCCCCCCCCCCCGGTGAACATCCGGAACCCATTCGTCATTCCCGGTACATTCCCGGTAACTCCGAAAACCTTCCGGTAATCAAATGAGGTCATCCTATATATCAATCTTCGTTTCCGGACCATTCCAGAAACCCTCGTGACGACCGTGATCTCATCGGGGACTCCGAACAACATTCGGTAACCAACCATATAACTCAAATACGCATAAAACAACATCGAACCTTAAGTGTGCAGACCCTGCGGGTTCAAGAACTATGCAGACATGACCCGAGTGACTCCTCGGTCAATATCCAATAGCGGGACCTGGATGCCCATATTGGATCCCGCATATTCCACGAAGATCTTATCGTTTGAACCTCAGTGCCAAGGATTCATATAATCCCGTATGTCATTCCCTTTGCCCTTCGGTATGTTACTTGCCCGAGATTCGATCGTCAGTATCCGCATATCTATTTCAATCTCGTTTACCGGCAAGTCTCTTTACTCGTTCCGTAATACAAGATCCCGCAACTTACACTAAGTCACATTGCTTGCAAGGCTTGTGTGTGATGTTGTATTACCGAGTGGGCCCCGAGATACCTCTCCGTCACACGGAGTGACAAATCCCAGTCTCGATCCATACTAACTCAACGAATACCTTCGGATATACCTGTAGAGCATCTTTATAGTCACCCAGTTACGTTGCAAAGTTTGATACACACAAAGCATTCCTCCGATGTCAGTGAGTTATATGATCTCATGGTCATAGGAACAAATACTTGACACGCAGAAAACAGTAGCAACAAAATGATATGATCAACATGCTACGTCTATTAGTTTGGGTCTAGTCCATCACGTGATTCTCCTAATGACGTGATCCAGTTATCAAGCAACAACACCTTGTACATAATCAGAAGACCCTGACTATCTTTGATCAACTGGCTAGCCAACTAGAGGCTTGCTAGGGACAGTGTTTTGTCTATGTATCCACACATGTATACAAGTCTTCATTCAATACAATTATAGCATGGATAATAAACGATTATCTTGATACAGGAAATATAATAATAACTATATTTATTATTGCCTCTAGGGCATAATTCCAACAGTCTCCCACTTGCACTAGAGTCAATAATCTAGCCCTCACATCATCATGTGAATTACATTGTAATAAATCTAACACCCATACAGTTCTGGTGTTGATCATGCTTTGCCCGTGGAAGAGGTTTAGTCAGGGGGTCTGCCACATTCAGATCCGTGTGCACTTTGCATATATTTACGTCCTCCCCTTCGACGTAGTCGCGGATGAGGTTGAAGCGTCGTTTGATGTGTCTGATCTTCTTGTGAAACCGTGGTTCCTTTGCTAAGGCAATGGCACCCGTGTTGTCACAGAACGAGGTTATTGGATTCAGTGCGCTTGTCACCACTCCAAGATCCGTCATTAACTGCTTCATCGAGACACCCTCCTTAGCCGCCTCCGAGGCAGCCATGTACTTCGCTTCACATGTAGAATCTGCTACGACGCTTTGCTTGGAACTGCACCAGCTTACCGCACCCCCATTAAGAATAAATACGTATCCGGTCTGCGACTTAGAGTCGTCCGGATCTGTGTCAAAGCTTGCATCGACGTAACCCTTTACGGCAAGCTCTTCGTCACCTCCATACACGAGAAACATCTGCTTAGTCCTTTTCAGGTACTTTAGGATATTCTTGACCGCTGTCCAGTGATCCACTCCTGGATTACTCTGGAACCTACCTGCCATACTTATGGCCAGGCTAACGTCCGGTCTAGTGCACAACATTGGATACATGATAGAACCTATGGCTGAAGCATAGGGCACGGTGCTCATATGCTCTCTATCTTTATCAGTTGCTGGGCACTGAGTCTTACTCAATCTCATACCTTGTAAAACTGGCAAGAACCCTTTCTTGGACTGTTCCATTTTGAACCTCTTCAAAACTTTATCAAGGTATGTGCTTTGTGAAAGTCCTATCACGCGTTTCGATCTATCCCTGTAGATCTTAATGCCTAGAATGTAAGCAGCTTCTCCTAGGTCCTTCATAGAGAAACTTTTATTCAAGTAATCCTTTATGCTCTCCAAAAAATCTACGTTGTTTCCAATCAGCAATATGTCATCCACATATAATATTAGAAACGCCACAGAGCTCCCACTCACTTTCTTGTAAATACAAGATTCTCCAACCACTTGTATAAACCCAAATGCTTTGATCACCTCATCAAAGCGTTTGTTCCAACTCCGAGATCCTTGCACCAGTCCATAAATGGATCGCTGGAGCTTGCACACCTTGTTAGCATTCTTAGGATCGACAAAACCTTCGGGTTGCATCATATACAACTCTTCCTTAAGGAACGCCGTTTTGACATCCATCTGCCAAATTTCATAATCGAAAAATGCAGCTATTGCTAACATGATTCTGACGGACTTAAGCATCGCTACGGGTGAGAATGTCTCATCGTAGTAAACTCCTTGAACTTGTGAAAAACCTTTTGCCACAAGTCGAGCTTTATAAACGATCACATTGCCGTCAGCGTCCGCCTTCTTCTTAAAGATCCATTTGTTCTGAATAGCCTTGCGGCCCTCAGGTAGTACTTCCAAAGTCCACACTTCGTTTTCATACATGGATCCTATCTCGGACTTCATGGCCTCCAGCCATTTGTTGGAATCTGGGCCCACCATTGCTTCTTCATAATTTGCAGGTTCATTGTTGTCTAACAACATGATTGACAAAACGGGATTACCGTACCACTCTGGAGCAGCACGTGGTCTCGTCGACCTGCGTGGTTCGACAGGAACTTGAACCGGAGTTTCATGATCATCATCATCAACTTCCTCCTCAACCGGCGTCGCAACGACAGAGGTTTCCCCTTGCCCTGCGCCACCATCTAGAGGGATGAGAGGTTCGACAACCTCATCAAGTTCTATCTTCCTCTCACTCAATTCTCTCGAGAGAAACTCCTTCTCGAGAAAAGCTCCGTTTTTAGCAACAAACACTTTGCCCTTGGATTTGAGATAGAAGGTGTACCCAACTGTCTCTTTTGGGTAACCTATGAAGATGCACTTTTCCGCTTTGGGTTCCAGCTTTTCAGGCTGAAGCTTTTTGATATAAGCATCACATCCCCAAATTTTAAGAAACGACAACTTTGGCCTTTTGCCATACCACAGTTCGTATGGTGTCGTCTCAACGGATTTTGATGGTGCCCTATTTAAAGTGAATGCAGCCGTGTCTAATGCATAACCCCAAAACGATAACGGCAAATCGGTAAGAGACATCATAGATCGCACCATCTCTAATAAAGTACGATTACGACGTTCGGACACACCATTATGCTATGGTGTTCCAGGTGGTGTCAACTGTGAAACAATTCCACATTGTCTTAAGTGAGCACCAAACTCGAAACTCAGATATTCACCCCCACGTTCAGACGTAGGAACTTGATCTTCTTGTTACGATGATTTTCAACTTCACTCTGAAATTGCTTGAACTTTTCAAATGTTTCAGACTTGTGCTTCATTAAGTAGACATAACCATATCTACTCAAATCGTCAGTGAAGGTGAGAAAATAACGATATCCGCCGCGTGCCTCTACGCTCATCGGACCGCACACATCGGTATGTATGATTTCCAACAAGTCACTGGCACGCTCCATTGTTCCGGAGAACAGAGTTTTAGTCATCTTGCCCATGAGGCATGGTTCGCACGTGTCAAGTGAATCAAAGTCAAGTGACTCCAAAAGTCCATCGGCATGGAGTTTCTTCATGCGCTTTACACCAATATGACCTAAGCGGCAGTGCCACAAAAATATGGCGCTATCATTGTTAACTCTAACTCTTTTGGTCTCAATGTTATGTATGTGTGTATCGCTATCAAGATTCAATATGAACAATCCTCTCACATTGGGTGCATGACCATAAAAGATGTTACTCATAGAAATAGAACAACCATTATTCTCTCACTTAAAAGAGTAACCGTCTCGCAATAAACAAGATCCAGATATAATGTTCATGCTCAACGCAGGCACTAAATAACAATGATTCAAGTTCATAACTAATCCTGATGGTAACTGAAGTGAAACTGTGCCGACGGCGATTGCATCAACCTTGAAACCATTTCCTACGCGCATCGTCACTTCATCTTTCGCCAGCCTTCGCCTATTCCGTAGTTCCTGTTTCGAGTTGCAAATATGAGCAACAGAACTGGTATCGAATACCCAGGCACTACTACGAGAGCCGGTTAAGTACACATCAATAACATGTATATCAAATATACCTGATTTTTCTTTGGCCGCCTTCTTATCAGCCAGATACTTGGGGCAGTTGCGCTTCAAGTGACCCATACCCTTGCAATAGTAGCACTCTGTTTCAGGCTTAGGTCCAGTTTTGGGTTTCTTCGTCGGATTGGCAACAGGCTTGCCACTCTTCCTTGAATTACCCTTCTTGCCTTTGTCGTTTCTCTTGAAACTAGTGGTCTTATTCACCATCAACACTTGATGTTCTTTACGGAGTTCAGACTCTGCGACTTTCAGCATCGCAAACAACTCGCCGGGTGACTTGTTCATCCCTTGCATGTTGTAGTTCAACACAAAGCCCTTATAGCTTGGCGGAAATGATTGAAGGATTCTGTCAGTGATAGCCTCTTGCGGGAGTTCAATCCCCAGCTCAGCTAGACGGTTTGAGTACCCAGACATTTTGAGCACATGTTCACTAACAGACGAATTCTCCTCCGTCTTGCAAGCATAGAATTTATCGGAGGTCTCATTCCTCTCGATCCGGGCGTTCTTCTGAAAGATGAACTTCAACTCCTGGAACATCTCATATGCTCCATGACGCTCAAAGCGACGTTGAAGTCCCGGTTCTAAGCCATACAAGACTGCACATTGAACTACTGAGTAGTCCTCCTTACATGTTAACCAAGCGTTCTTAACATCCTGGTCAGCCGTAGCGGGTGGTTCATCTCCTAGCGCAGCATTAAGGACATAATCCTTCTTCCCAACTTGTAGGATCAACTTAAGATTACGAGCCCAGTCTACAAAGTTGCTTCCATCATCTTTCAACTTAGCTTTCTCTAGGAACGTATTAAAATTCAGGATGACTGTCGCGTGAGCCATGATCTACAACACAAATATATTCAAAGTGGACTTAGACTATGTTCAAGATAATTAGAGTTTAACTTAATCAAATTACTTGCTAAACTCCCACTCAAAAAGTACATCTCTCTAGTCATTTGAGTGGTTCATGACCCACTTACACTAGCTCAAGTCCGATCATCACGTGAGTTGAGTATAGTTTCAGTGGTAAGCATCCCTATGCTAATCATATCATCTATATGATTCATGATCGACCTTTCGGTCTCATGTGTTCCGAGGCCATGTCTGCACATGCTAGGCTCGTCAAGCTTAACCCGAGTGTTCCGCGTGTGCAACTGTTTTGCACCCGTTGTATGTGAACGTTGAGTCTATCACACCCGATCATCACGTGGTGTCTTGAAACGACGAACTGTAGCAACGGTGCACAGTCGGGGAGAACACAATTTCGTCTTGAAATTTTAGTGAGAGATCACCTCATAATGCTACCGCCGTTCTAAGCAAAATAAGGTGCATAAAAGGATTAACATCACATGCAATTCATAAGTGACATGATATGGCCATCATCACGTGCTCCTTGATCTCCATCACCAAAGCACCGGCACGATCTTCTTGTCACCGGCGCCACACCATGATCTCCATCAACGTGTCGCCATCGGGGTTGTCATGCTACTCATGCTATTACTACTAAAGTTACATCCTAGCAAAATAGTAAACGCATCTGCAAGCACAAACGTTAGTTTAAAGACAACCCTATGGCTCCTGCCGGTTGCCATACCATCGATGTGCAAGTCGATATTATCTATTACAACATGATCATCTCATACATCCAATATATCACATCACATCGTTGGCCATATCACATCACAAGCATACCCTGCAAAAACAAGTTAGACGTCCTCTAATTTTGTTGTTGCATGTTTTACGTGGTGACCATGGGTATCTAGTAGGATCGCATCTTACTTACGCAAACACCACAACGGAGATATATGAATTGCTATTTAACCTTATACAAGGACCTCCTCGGTCAAATCCGATTCAACTAAAGTTGGAGAAACCGACACTTGCCAGTCATCTTTGAGAAACGGGGTTACTCGTAGCGATGAAACCAGTCTCTCGTAAGCGTACGAGTAATGTCGGTCCAAGCCGCTTCAATCCAACAATACCGCGGAATCAAGAAAAGACTAAGGAGGGCAGCAAAACGCACATCACCGCCCACAAAAACTTTTGTGTTCTACTCGAGAAGACATCTACGCATAAACCTAGCTCATGATGCCACTTTTGGGGAACGTCGCATGGGAAACAAAAATTTTCCTACGCGCACGAAGACCTATCATGGTGATGTCCATCTACGAGAGCGGATTTCCGATCTACGTACCCTTGTAGATCGCACAGCAGAAGCGTTAGTGAACGCGGTTGATGTAGTGGAACGTCCTCACGTCCCTCGATCCGCCCCGCGAACCGTCCCACGAACCGTCCCGCGATCCGTCCCACGATCTAGTGCCGAACGGACGGCACCTCCGCGTTCAGCACACATACAGCTCGACGATGATCTCGGCCTTCTTGATCCAGCAAGAGAGACGGAGAGGTAGATGAGTTATCCGGCAGCGTGACGGCGCTCCGGAGGTTGGTGGTGATCTGATCTCGGCAGGGCTCCGCCCGAGCTCCGCAGAAACGCGATCTAGAGGAAAAACCGTGAAGGTATGTGGTCGGGCTGCCGTGGAAAAGTTGTCTCAAATCAGCCCTAATACCTCTGTATATATAGGTGGGAGGGGAGGGGCCTTGCCTTGAGGCTCAAGGAGTCCCAAGGGGGTCGGCCGGGACAAAGGGGCGAAGTCCTCCCCTTCCAAACCAAATCCAACTAGGTTTGGAAGGTGGAGTCCTTCTCTCCTTTCCCACCTCCCCTTTTTTTTCTTTCTCTTTGATTTCTTATCCTTTGGCGCATAGGGACTTCTTGGGCTATCCCACCAGCCCACCAAGGGCTGGTGCGCCACCCCGAAGGCCTATGGGCTTCCCCGGGGTTGGTTGCCCCCCCCCCCCCCCCGGTGAACATCCGGAACCCATTCGTCATTCCCGGTAACTCCGAAAACCTTCCGGTAATCAAATGAGGTCATCCTATATATCAATCTTCATTTCCGGACCATTCCGGAAATCCTCGTGACGACCGTGATCTCATCCGGGACTCCGAACAACATTCGGTATCCAACCATATAACTCAAATACGCATAAAACAACG
Source organism: Hordeum vulgare subsp. vulgare (assembly GCF_904849725.1). Lineage (NCBI taxonomy): Eukaryota > Viridiplantae > Streptophyta > Magnoliopsida > Poales > Poaceae > Hordeum > Hordeum vulgare. Next base: position 561,126,520 of record NC_058524.1, on the reverse strand, counting down.
TCGAACCTTAAGTGTGCAGACCCTGCGGGTTCGAGAACTATGCAGACATGACCCGAGTGACTCCTCGGTCAATATCCAATAGCGGGACATGGATCCCCATATTGGATCCCACATATTCTACGAAGATCTTATCGTTTGAACCTCAGTGCCAAGGATTCATACAATCCCGTATGTCATTCCCTTTGCCCTTCGGTATGTTACTTGCCCGAGATTCGATCGTCAGTATCCGCATACCTATTTCAATCTCGTTTACCGGCAAGTCTCTTTACTCGTTCCGTAATACAAGATCCCGCAACTTACACTAAGTCACATTGCTTGCAAGGCTTGTGTGTGATGTTGTATTCCCGAGTGGGTCCCGAGATACCTCTCCGTCACATGGAGTGACAAATCCGAGTCTCGATCCATACTAACTCAACGAACACCTTCGGATATACCTGTAGAGCATTTTTGTAGTCACCCAGTTATGTTGTGACGTTTGATACACACAAAGCATTCCTCCGGTGTTAGTGAGTTATATGGTCTCATGGTCATCGGAACAAATACTTGACATGCAGAAAACAGTAGCAACAAAATGACACGATCAACATGCTACGTCTATTAGTTTGGGTCTAGTCCATCACGTGATTCTCCTAATGACGTGATCTAGTTATCAAGCAACAACACCTTGTACATAATCAGAAGACCCTCACTATCTTTGATCAACTGGCTAGCCAACTAGAGGCTTGCTAGGGACAATGTTTTGTCTATGTATCCACACATGTATACAAGTCTTCATTCAATACAATTATAGCATGGATAATAAACGATTATCTTGATACAGGAATTATAATAATAACTATATTTATTATTGCCTCTAGGGCATAATTCCAACAGTTTTCTGTGCCCAAACTGTATGGGCGCGAAGAGGAAGAGATTGGCTACAGAATGAGCAGAAGAATTGGGGCTATGAAAAGGCAGATAATGGTCTCGCAAGATATGTTCGCGTGCACGTTTGAATGGTGATTTGGATTCTCCTACATATTTGATTCCTTGTTATCATACCATTTAGCTTATTATTTCTTTCATGATTATAATGATACTAAAAGGACTAGGCGTGCTTTGCTACATCGTTAGGTTTAATAAACCTAATCACTATGTTTCAGAATACAATGTGTATTATTATTTTCCAATGTTAAACCTTTTAAATTTTATAAAAATTGTAGATGAATATATCAAATTGTTGTGATTGAATTCATAATTAAATGAATTATCATATTTTTTATTTAATAGTGTATGTCAATATTTTCGCTCTCAACTTGGTGAGAGTTGAAGAATTTGACTTTTCAAAAAACTAATACCCCTTATATTTTGAAACTAATGGAATATGTCGTTCTATGTGTGGCGGAGATGACATAGTGTGTTTTATTTTTATTTATAATTTGGTACTTTGATGGACATTTCATGGTGTGATTCTATATTATATGCTAACCAACCTTAGATATGTGACAAAAATTCTATATCGACGGATGCATGGACGTGATTGACATGTTTTTATAGGCCAATTGTTATTGATTGATTTGAAAAACTGTTATTTCGGTCAAAATCGTAAGCCAAACCCATTAGGAAGCATAATGTATTTTTCTAATTAAATAATTGAATGGGAGAGTTTTGAAAAATTATTGACCCGGTCAAAATCGGATGACCCAATTTTAATTGGAGTCTTGGAGACCTCAATTGAATATGACTCTTTAAAACTAAGGACTATAGTGTTTTATAGAGGTATAAATAGAATAATTAAATGAAAAAGCATTGAGAAATTATTGACGAGGTCAAAATCGGGTGTCACAATGTCAATTGGAGACCTCAATTAAATGTGGGCTCTCCAATTCTAGAAAGATTAGTGTTATAATAGTATAGTATATGCCTAATGCTCAAGGTCGTGCTTTTCCTCCTCATAGTCCAAGTTAATTGAAAATAAATAGCATGGCCCTGGATTTGGTTGCAGTATAAGGATTTCCTTTTGGTTGTTACGCTGCTCTGCTAGGCATTAGAAGGATCTCATTTTTAGTGCTTCGCCTGCTCTGCACCATTATATAAAACATTCTAACAAGAGTATGCATGCAGCTAGCTTTCACATGCTTCTGTTTTGGCAAACATAGCAACAACACATCATGTACTCCTATGTCATTCATACGAAACGTGATAAGAAACTCACGCACACCCTCTGAATTAAGAGTGGTGACCCATGTTCAGCTAAATGTTTTACACACTTTTGTATGGGCACTGTTTAACATTATTATTCCCCGCAAAAGTAATAATATAGGATATATGATAGTCTAGTTAAATAGAGTAGGCCAATCCATAGGCTAAATTAAATTAATTTTGTTATATTAAGAGGAACTCTTCATTAATTATGTGGAGTCTTCACATTTATAAATGGTGCATTTAATGGATTTTGAGAGGAAATAGGTTGTATTTTTTGACCCATTTACAAGTATATTTATCATTAAAATGAAAGTAGAGACAACAAAGTTAGTGGATACTAAGGTAACTCCTATATAATTGATCAAATACAACCAGCTGAAGAGTAGTTGTGATTTCTGTAATCAATGAATATATTACAGTTCACGTAAACCTAAATATAATCTGTATCTTTTTTTTCAAAATTTTATGCCATTCTTGGTTAACATTTTTTTAATCTAAATTTAATAAACATTGTTACCCGTAGCAACGCACGGGCATTTAGCTAGTACCTAATAATAAAAAAGACTGAGCGTAGGCGGCGGACACTTGCACGCAATTGGTCGGCTGAACGTAAGCTTTTACCTAATAATAAATGGACTATTGCTTCTGGCGGTACGTCATCCAAATTGCTTTAAAAGTTATAAAATACTGGACGATGCCCTAAAAATGTATGCATAAGTGGTAGAAGACTAAAATTAATATAAAACAAATATAAACTTTCTTACATTACTTAATTCCCTGGAAAAAAAAGTGATATAAGACTAAAATTAATGCAAAAAACAAATATAAAACTTTCTTACATGACTTAATTTCCTGGGAAAAAATTATGCAAGAGGTGGTATTTTTGTATGAAGAGATTAATAGAAAAAGTAATTTGTAATTTCATGCATGACTTAATGTTGTGGGTTGTAGCTATTTAAGAATAGAGGATTATCCATCAATGCCTCCTATAAGTCTAAAAAAATACGTTTCACACAAAAAAAAATTCCCTGATTGGGCCAGCCCATGTTGGGACCTTCTATATTGAGCTCTGTATGCTGGGAGAAGATGCAACACATCCATTTGGACTGGCCTATGTCCGAACAGCCTGTTTTCTAAATTTTGTTTTTTTTTAATTTTATATTTGCTTTTCCATTACCATTTTCCCCTTAAAATAATATGGGAATTCAAAGAAGTTCGGAAAATTACATAACAAATGATAATTTTAAAATTAATAGTAAATCAAAAATGTTAGTGAATGAAATAAAAGATTGTAATTTTTAAGGAAATGATTGCATATGCAAAAAATATTCAAAATTTTGAAAAACAATGTTCGGGAAATAAAATATTGCTCATGTTTTATTCATATTTTTGTATTCAATAATGTTAATGAAATTGAAAAAATATATACAATTCAAAGCATGTTCATGAATGCAAAATTATACCAAAAATTAGAAACTGTTCATGACTTACAAAATAGTTTACCCATTCATAAAATGTTCGCTAATTCAAAGAATGATTATGCATTTCCAAAAATGTTTGTAAAATCAAAAACAATATTCATCAAATCAAAACAATGTTTGCGAAATTCAAAAATGAATCCACCAAATTTCTATAAAAAATTCGTCGATTCTAAAAATGTTTGTCATTTCAGGAAAATTGTTTCAAAAGTGTTCACAATTTTCAAAAAAATCTGGTAAATAGCATAAAATGTTCATAAATTCAAAAAAATGTTATTAATTTAAGAAGATGTTCGAAAATTAGTAATAGTATTTTGTCCATGATTTCAAACATGTGCACGACTATAAAAACTTGTTCTTGAAATTAAGAGTGATAGTGTATCTCAGTGATGCAGCAAAATATGATTACGGCCACCAAAAATTATTAAAACAGTTGCCCTAAAAATTGTAAAATATTACCCACTAATGCCACCTATAAGTCACAAAAATCGTTTCACACAAAATAATTCTCAATCTTGGCCGGCCATGTTGGGACCTCATATAATACGCTCTATATGCTGGGACAAGATGCACCACGCTTGTTAGGCCGGCCTATGTCCGGGCCACCTGTATTTCTAAATTCCGTTTTTTATTTTATATTTATCGTTTGTATTCTCCTTTTTTTAAGTTAAAAAAATTGGGACTTTAGAAAAGTTTGGCAAAGTAGAAGTAAATTAAGAATTTTGATGTAAATGTTTAGTAAATCAAAAAAGTTAGTGGATGGAAAAAATATTCATCATTTTTTAGTAAAATAATTGCCTATGGTAAAATGTTCAAAATTCGAAAACAAATGTTCGGAAAACAAAAAAGTGTTCATTTTTCTTAAATATTCATGTTTCAATAATGTTAATGAATTTGAATAAATTTTGCCAATTCAAAACATGTTCATGAATGCAAAAAAATATTAAAATTAAAAAAGTGTTCATGACTTACAAACTAGTTTGCTCATTCATAAATTGTTCACTAAATCAAAAAATGATGATACATTTTCAAAAATGTTTGTTAAATCAAAAAAATATTCTTCAAATAAAAACAATATTTGCGAAGTTCAAAATCTATTCCAGCAATTTTCTAAAAAATGACTGTCGATTCTAGAAATGTTTGTCAATTCAGGAAAATTGTTTAAAAGGTGTTCACAATTTTCAAAAAATGTTTATAACATAAAATGTTCATGAATTCAAAAAATGTTCTTAATTTTAGAAAATGATCGAAACTTTGTAATAGTATTTTGTTCACAAATTCAAATATTTGCATGACTATAAAAATATGCTCATGATTACAAAAATTATTCATGATTTCACGAAACTGGGAGTGATAGTGTATCTCGATGAGGCAGCAAAATATGATCATGCCAATTGAAAGTTATGATTTTTTTGCTCCCCTTACAACCACGGGCCCTTATGCTAGTAATAAAGCAAATATTGTTTCTCATCGTACATTAGTAAATTTTGTGATAAAGACCCTTGATTTATATCGATTGCAACGTGCGGCGACTAAGGGCCACCCACTTTTCTCTTCCTTTTTATTGCGGTGACATGTGTTGCTTGCCTTTGTGATTCCCACATCGGTCCATTACGGTCACTCTTCAGTGCGCATCCATTCCCAACAGCTCATCCCATGAACATGCTCCCCTTCAAACAAAAAGAGCACACTTTGTTATGCTACTTGTGTGTGTTAGCGGTAGCCATGGAAAATTTCCTAAGTAAAACAAAAAAATTAAAAATATGTATGTGGTTTATTTTCCATCGCAAAAGTTTATTGTTTTTTACTGGACAATTTATATTTTCTGAGTAGGAAGTGCGGTCAGCATCTTGAACATAAGATTATAGCCAAGAATATGTCTCCTTGTAATGCATAAATGTGACCATAAAATATCACCACAATGACGAAGAAACAACACCAATAGATGACAGAGGAGACCATGTATTGGGTCCAAACCAACCCGCCTCGGCCTCCCAGAAGCCAAATAGAAAGCATCCACAGAAGAAAAAATAAATTAGGAATATGGTGGAAGTATGCATGCATGCCAAGTCAATTTAATAAATTAGGAATGTGAAAAAAATATCCTTATTACAACATACAATTTTTTATCATACGGGCGCATACATGCATAAGTCTCTCCTTCCCGTGTATTGGATTAGACTGCAGGTATGCATAGATTCTGGCCACAAATCGAATATCAGTCATGAGTGAGGAGGCTGTCTAAAGCTCTTTCTATATATTGTATGTGTGGTGAATCCATCGACATAGTACATACACACCGACTCAGTCCAGTTGTGCAAACAATGTACTTCTATTGGGGTGGGGGTGCATTGCATAGTGAAGAACTGAGTGGTCCAATTAATTAGGAAATTGGACCCAAAACTTAAAAACCCGATAAAAACCGTGCACACAAAATACATTTAACTATGAAGGCATGTCGCCCCAGCCCGTTACAAGGGTTCCTAGGCCCAATACCACCGAAATCGCCTCATACCCAACCAAATCAACCCGGTAACCTCAAGAACACTTACATGTGCCCAACCTCCTAAAAAGGATGACCAAGCATTTACCTGCACCAAGACCTGAATTGCCTCCTCATAGATGATGTATCTATTTTATCTGTTGACAAAAATGGATGGTGTTTTTGTTAAAAAAAAGACCTGAATTGCCTGGACCACCATTGGCATGAGAAACTTCTTGTAATCGAAAGGACGACACACACTATAACGCAAATAGTTGTGTAAAATGTGGTTCATAGTTTTGATGTTCTTTTTCTCAAAATATTGAGGTTGTTTACCTAATCTCTCTTTCAGAGAGATCTATGCCTTAGGATTAAGCAATAAGAAAGTTCAGGAGACGACATAATGATAAAATATAGGCATCTCATGAGGAAAGTAATTTGGCATGATGATTGTTGGTCTTGTTGAGTAAATAGACAATTTTTCGAGTAGATTAATCCATGAAATAATTACTAACATGACATTGACTAAATTTATGACATACTGATCATGGAGCATACTAGCAAATAATACGCATATAGTAGAAACATCTACGCACATAGCTAGTACTACTAGGACAGAAATAAACAGGAGCGGGATAAACAGGTTATACCTTCCGATTGGCCACTTGGCCGTAGCAGCAGCGTTGGCAGCGGCAACATCCTCTGTCGTCTTCTTCTCAGCTTCGGCCTTCTCGAGGAGGAGACGGTCGGCTTCGCTTGATTCTGTCATGGCGATGACGAGGACGACGCGGGCGTAGACGAAGCAGACGGACGGAGACGAGCAGTCGCGTGATCGCTCCCCAAAAACCTAATCGCCCCTCTCTCGTACAGGAACCGGAGAGGCGGGGTTTCGGAGGCGTGCTCTCCTGTTGACAGTGTACGCGGTGAACGGGGCGGAGTCGCCGGCGGCAGCAAAGGAACGAGCGTGTGAGGCAGAGGTGATATGATCTCGTGGCGACCAGGGTTGGCGTTAGCCGTGCTTATATAGGCAGACGGGTGGAGAGACGTGGACTGAACCCACGACCGAGTCGGTAACAGCCCACGATCCGACGTCTCAGATCGTGGCGCATCCGTTACGTATTCTCCGTTCCTGACCAGCAAAAATAAGCGCGTAGGTATGAGCTCAACTCGGCTCATTCCCGCAACTCGCGACACGTCGTGACGAGGCGTGCGGCGGAGGAGGAGTGCGCGAGGGCCTCTTCTATTCTCACTCTCCAATAGCATGTAGAAGAGAGACCCTTATAAAGGGGTCCAACTTCTTCTCCACTAGCAGGGTGGGACTAAACTTCCCACCACCACCTTGCCATGCCACCACCTACATGGGCCCTTGGAGATTTCTGAAATTCTCTTATGGGCCTAAAGCCCACCACTAATTTCAACAATCCCCCACCAGATCTCAAGGGCACATCGTGTTCCCTTGTTCCAATCACTGTTTCAATATACCAGCATTTCAGTGAAGACCTGTTAAGGTTGAGCTTCACCTAAAACAAGTAGCTACACCCCTTTACAACTGAACAAAGGACTATGCCTTGAATTGTCAGTTTGGCGTAAAGAAGCTTCACCACAAGTCTTACTAGTACTAAGCTACCGAAGGATGGCCCCTCGGGTGGAGCATATAAGTCACACTCCTCGCCTACTCATGAGTTTACTAGAGATCACCCCAACCTCATAGACTGTAACCAGCAGTCAGGCTCATATAGGTGGGTTCCTCCAAAGATCGCACTGTAGGACAGCATCTTGCTTACACATAAGCTTTAGAACACATTAAGACAGTAGTCATCCTACCATAAAGTATCCGAGAGCATTGCATCTCCAACGGAGTGGGTTAGTAAAGTTACTCTCCTCAGTTCACCACTGGCTTGTTTTCCCAGGTCCTACTTCACGGGATCTCCGATCATATAGGTTGGGTTACTGCCATGGCAACTCATGTGGGTCTCATACCCATCTCCCTCGATGCACTATCTATCACAACACGTGATAGCCCTTTAGTAAAGGGATCTGCCAGATTCTTAGCCGTTTGGATGTAATCCAACCCTATCACTCCGGAGTTTCTCAAACGTCTGACAGACTTCAATCTCATTCTTATATGTTTGTTGGACTTCATATTATCCTTTGAACTCTTCACTTTGACAATAACTGTCTGATTATCACAGTTCATAAGGATAGCCGGAATCGGCTTCTCAACCACAGGTAAGTCCATCAAAAGATCTCGAAGAAATTCTGCTTCGACACTAGATGTTTCTAATGATGTTAATTCTGCTTCCATTGTCGATCTCGTTAAGGTCGTTTGCTTGCAAGACTTCCAGGAAACATCACCACCTCCAAGAGTAAATATATACCCAGTAGTGGCCTTCATCTCATCAGCATCAGAGATCCAATTCGCATCACTATACCCTTCAAGTACTGATGGGTATCCCATATAGTGAAGTCTGTGGTTGACAATACCTTTCAGGTAGCGCATAATTCTTTCAACAGCACGCCAATGAACATCGTCCGGGTTTGCAACAAACCGGCTAAGTTTGCTCACAGCAAACGCGATGTCAAGCCTCGTTGCGCTAGCTAGATAAATAAGCAAACCAATAATTTGAGAGAATCTCAATTGATCTATAGCTGTGCCTTTGAACTTCTGAATCAGCACACTAGGATCATATGGTGTTTGAAAAAATTTGCAGTCTGAATATCCAAAGCGACTCAAAATCTTCTCAACATAGTGGGATTGCAGAAGTGTAATCCTACCCTCATCATCTCTCAGAAGCTTGATGTTCAAGATAACATCAACCACCCCAAGATCCTTCATCTCAAAGTTTTGAGACAGAAAAGACTTAACCTCCTCAATCACTTTGAGGTTGGTTCCAAATATCAGTATGTCATCAACATACAAGCACAGTATAACTCCTTCGCCCCCAGCATGGCGATGGTATACACATTTGCCAGCTTCATTAACAACGAAGCCAACAGATGTCAGAGTTGTATTAAACTTCTCATGACATTGCATATGTGCTTGTCTCAGACCATATAAAGATTTCAGCAACTTACACACCTTTCCTTCCCGACCTTCTATCACAAAGCCATCTGGTTGTTGCATATAGATTTCCTCGTTTAGCTCTCCATTCAGGAAAGTCGTCTTAACGTCCATTTGATGAACGAGAAGACCATGCGAGGCCGCCAATGATAGTAGTACTCGAATGGTGGTCAGTCTAGCCACATGTGAATAAGTATCAAAGAAATCTTCTTCTTCTTTCTGGGCATAGCCCTTGGCCACAAGCCTAGCCTTGTACTTTTCAATCGTACCATCGGGCCTAAGATTTCTTTTGAACACCCACTTGCATCCCAATGGTTTGCAACCATAGGGACGACGATCATTAATTTCCCATGTCCCATTAGCCATGATGGAATCCATCTCGCTGTGGACCACAGCTTTCCAGTAATTAGCATATGGAGATGCATACGCTTGTGAAATAGAAGTGGGATTATCATCCACGAGGTATACGAAGAAATCAGCACAGAAGGTCTTTGCAATCCTTTGTCTCTTGCTCCTACCAAGGGTCTGCTCATCATCCTCCTCAGGATTATCATCATGTGTTTATTCATAATATTCCATAGGAATGGCAGGCTCAGGAGTTTCCTTAGATTCCTGTCTAGAAGTGCTTTGCATATCTCTCATGGGAAAAATATCCTCAAAGAATGTAGCACCCCTCGACTCCATAATTGTACCGACCTTCACGTCAGGTACCTCAGATTTCACTACTAGAAATCTATAGCCAACGCTATTCTTAGCATAACCCAAATTAACGAAGTCCACGGTCATTGGTCCAAGCTTACGCTTTTTGGTGATCGGCACATTGACTTTCACCAAGCAGCCCCAAGTACGTAAGTACGAGAGCGTCGTCCTTCTCTTTGACCACTCCTCATAGGGAGTGAATTCATTATCTTTTGTAGGAACCTTATTCAGGACATGACACACAGTCAATATAGCCTCCCCCACCATGCCTTGGATAAACCCGATGTATCTAACATGGCTTTAACCAAATCAGTTAGAGTATGGTTTTTCCGCTCGGCAACCCCGTTTGACTGGAGTGAATAGGGAGGCGTCCTCTCATGAATAATGACATGTTCCGCACAAAAAGAATCAAACTCGTTTGAGAAGTAATCTCCACCACGATCAGACCGGACTCGTTTAATTTTATTTTCAAGTTGATTCTCAACTTCTGCCTTATAGATTTTAAAGTAGTGTAGAGCCTCATCTTTAGTATTTAACATATAAACATAGCAATATCTAGAGGAATCATCTATCAATGTCATGAAATATTTCTTTCCACCTTTAGTCAACACACCATTCATCTCACAAAAATCAGAATGTATGAGTTCTAATGGCGCCAAGTGTCTCTCCTCTACAGCCTTGTGAGGCTTGCGAGGTTTCTTTGCTTGCACACACGAATGGCATTTAGAACCTTTAGCTAAAGTGAAACTCGGGATTAAGTTCAGTTTTGCTAGCCGCGACATAACACCAAAACTTATGTGACAAAGACGTGAATGCCAAACTTCAGATTTATTAACAGTCGAATGAATATTGTTCATGACTTTATTACAAAAATCTGCAAGGGGAAGGCAGAACAGACCTCCGCATTCATATCCTTTTCCAACAAAAAATCCATATTTCGTAACAACTACTTTATTAGACGCGAAGACCAACTTAAACCCTTCTCTACACAGAAGGGAGCCACTAACGAGATTCTTCTTGATGGCGGGGACATGCTGCACGTTCTTCAGCTGCACGATCCTTCCCGAAGTAAACTTCAGATCGACCGTGCCAACACCAAGAACAGAATCACTCGCGCCATTCCCCATCAATACGGACCCTCGTCTTGTGATCTGGTAAGAAGAGAACAATGATATGTCAGCACACACATGAATATTTGCACCTGTGTCTACCCACCAATCAGTAGGTTGACAAACTGAAAATACAGTAAACAAATTACCGTATCCAGATGCACCACTTTCATTGTTTCTCACAATCATATTGGCATACTTGGAGTCTTGCCCTGGCTTCTTGTACTTGTTTGGGCACTTACTGGCCCAATGTTCCTTAGAACGACAATTGAAGCAACCATCTCCTTTCTTGTTCTTCTTGAAGGTCTTCTTACCCTTCTTCTTAAAGTCGGTATTCTGTTGGACAGAATTCTTCCCCTTGTGCTTGTGGGAATTGAAGTTCCTATGATGTACCATGTTGGCAGCAGAAGGACCTTCGACCTTTTTCCATGCGAGTCCTTTGCTCTCGAGTTCTGCTCAACACTCAGATGGCCGATGATATCCTCTATTGAGAATTCACGCCTCTGATGTTTCAGAGTGGTAGAAAAGTTCCTCCAGGAACTAAGGAGCTTAGCAATTATACACCCGCGACAAATTTGCCCGGTAAATTGCACTTCAGAACCTCAAGTTCTTTAGCAATGCATATTATCTCATGAGCTTGTTCCAGTACAGAACGGTTCTCAACCATTTGTAATCATGGAACTGCTCCATAACATACATCTCGCTCCCAGCATCAGTGGCCCCAAATTTAGATTCGAGCACCTCCCACAGCTCTTTGGCAACATGCATATGTAAATATGCATCAACCAGCTTATCTTCGATCACGCTTGTAACTGCTCCAAGGAATAGAACGGTGGCCTCCGCGAACATCTTCTCCTGTTTAGAAGAGATCATTCCCGTTGGAGTGATACTGGCTACCCTGAACACATTCATAGCCGTGAGCCATAAGGTGGTTCTCGTTTGCCAACGCTTGAAATAAGTACCGATAAACTTATCCGGTTTTAGTGCAACAGCAAAACCACTACTCGAAAAATTCCTATACATATTAGGTTTTTGGATTGTTGAGTAAATAGGCAATTTTTTGAGTAGATTAATTCATGAAATAATTACTAACATGGCATTGACTAGATTCATGACATATTGATCACGGAGCATACTAGAAAATAATACGCATATAGAAGAAACATCTACGTACATAGCTAGTAGTACTAGGGCAGAAGTAAACAGGAGCGGGATAAACAGGTTATACCCTCCGATCGGCCACTTGGCCGTAGCAGCAGCGTTGGCAGCGTCAGCATCCTCTGCCGCCTTCTTCTCAGCTTCGGCCTTCTCGAGGAGGAGACGGTCGGCTTCGCTTGGTTCAGCCATGGCGATGACGAGGACAACACGGACGTAGACAAAGCAGACGGACAGAGGCGAGCAGTCGCGTGATCGCTCCCCAAAAACCTAACCGCCCCTCTCCCGTACAGGAACCGGAGAGGCGGGGTTTCGGAGGCCTGCTCTCCCGTCGACCGTGTACGCGGTGAATGGGACGGAGTCGCCGACGGCAGCGGCAACAAAGGAACGAGCGCGTGAGGCAGAGGCGATTTGATCTCGTGGCGACTAGGGTTGGCGTTAGCCCTGCTTATATAGGCGGCCGGGTGGAGAGACGTGGGCTGAACCCACATCCGAGTCAGTAACAGCCCACGATCGGACGTCTCAGATCGTGGCGCATTCGTTATGTATTCTCCGTTCCTGACCGGCAAAAATAAGCGCGTAGGTATGAGCTCGGCTCATTCCCGCAACCCGCGGCGCAGTGTGACGAGGCGTGGCGAGGCGGGTGACGGAGGAGGAGTGCGCGAGGGCCTCTTCTCTTCTCACTCTCCAATAGCATGTAGAAGAGAGACCCTTACAAAGCAGTCCAACTTCTTCTCCACTAGAGGGGTGGGACTAAACTTCCCACCATCACCTTGTCATGCCACCACCTACATGGGCCCTTGGAGATTTCTGAAATTCTCTTATGGGCCTAAACCCCACCACTAATTTCAATAGGTCTTAGATGCCATTGAGCTACTGACTTGGCAACAACAATGGGGTTACTTGTTAGGATCCACATGTTTTCAGGGAAGAAGCGATCATTGAGAAATTTGAAGGTGCTTGGAACTCTATATGGCCAGAAGAAGGCCATGAGCTTCGGTATTAGCCACAAGAGAGTATATGGTAGCTACGGCTTGAATTATGAGCATCCCTCAAAAGGATAGGGAGCATGTTTTGATAAAGGTTGACATTGATGTAGGACCATACTATATAGAAAATTGCAGCAAATTCGTGGGCTCCATTGTTGAGCAGGTTTACTCAAATCAGGTTTGCAGCCATCTGCACAACACGCACCTAAAGTGGCAGCATGGAGATGTTTTGAGGCAAATAACAATTAGGTGTAACACAGAGTTGATGTTCTTGTCATATTTTTTCTCCCCCTCTCTTGTTAGTATGTAGATAGCAAGCGTAAATCGTGGTACAAGATTAGTGAGGTAATAACAAGGTGAATAAAATCATGCAAAGATGTATCATGACAATCAAGCATAATAATAGTCTCAAACCCCATACAATCAGATAGCTCTAGTAATTAAAAACAGGTGCTTATAAATTTCCAGGTTACCACATGTCATCTATCACAATAAGGAGAAACTTTGAGAGGTGCATTTATTCTCAACTCATCTACAATGGAGCTCCATTTTATCGATGGTGGAGATAGTGCCCATAGATATGCTTGTTCTTCAGCCTTCACATGGCATTTCTGTTCCCAAAAAAAGGAAAATAGAACAACTATTAGGGATGAAGATGATTAAGCATCAGCACGCCAACACATATTGACAAGGGAAGTAATTTTGCAACAATAGTCAACTGTTATGTGTCACTCAAAATTCAGAATGATATAACTGATCAAGCAATGATGACTAGATGCTTTGGAACCCCAAACATGGTGTATTTTTCCTTCTACAACATGAAAAGTACAGAAACAATAGTCAAGGAGGTTACAAATCAAGGGGGAGTTATTAGACTGGATTATAAACTAACATGCAGGGCGATAATATCATGGTGGTATATCTAAACTGAAAATATTCAACAACACAAATGTGTCGGTGTAAACTGTGTTATCCAGAACTGATAGGTGTGTGAAGAATGGCATGCTAAAATAGACATACATCGAAATTTTATTCCATGACACTGCAATATTCTTTCTCACAAAAATAAAAACTACAATGTTCTAAAAAACTACAAGTATCTACATCCAGGGTAACATGAGTGAGGTTCACCGTTTAAGGCGAGCTTACTCGTGATAAGAGCTCATATAATGCGATATCAATATATGGGAAATGAAGATGCACTACATGAACTTTCGTTCTTCAATTTCTAATCCCTTCATCTAAATTCGAGGATATATAACCCAAGACAACAACACTAGCCATATGACCACATAGACAAAAAATCAACTTCAACGTTTATAAACCATCCTATGGGTACAAAAAATCTCCAATGTTCCTTACTAGTATTCCTAAAATGGCCCGAGGAATGAATCATGTACCACCATTCCATAAATGTACTACACCATGACTGTTGATGAACATTAACTAAAATAATGGAGGGCTTAGCAGAGCCATTCATTCTGCAACTACACTGGACTGATGGTGTATTGATCTAGGCAGCAGATTTTAGCTTTAAATCACAGAACAAGACAAAGCAACATAATAGAAAATAGATTGATTGAGTGTACAATGCAAAAACATTATAACCTTAACAAAACGAATAGATTATATGAAGGCCAAGAAACAAACCTTGTAGGATCATCCTTGAGGGTAGGAAATACGGGGGGCCAGATCATCATAAGAGGATGGATTTCACAGAAAAAATTATCACCGTCTTCCTTCTCATACACCTTATGCATTGTTTTACACTTGATGTCCAAGAGGAATGTGCATCGACCCATGTCCAAGAAAACAAACTCAGCATTGTCTCCTGCCTGGTTTATCAGGAGAGAAGTATTGCCATCTGCCATACTCAAATCAGCACAAATCCCACGCAAATAAATGGTGTCCATTAGTAACCATGTGTACCCATTGTGCAGCCAGATGCGAAGTTGAAACTTCTTGACATGGATTAGATATACACCAGCAACATCATCTGCCTGTGACAATATGGTGTTTCTCTCACCATACTCCATCCCTTCTGGGAGCTCAATTATGGAGAAACTTGAGGCTGACAGATTCAAGACAATGATGTTTCTCCAGCCAGCTGGCACATAGATTTTATTGTTGGACAACACAGATTTAAGGACCGACCAAGGACGAGGGGGTTGTTGTATGGTCAAGATATGATTCATGCACCATATGCCATGTCTCAAGATATATATGTATACCCTATGTTTTCCATCCCTCGTTTGGTGCATCAACACATACAAGTAAGACAAGCCATCACCTTCTTCTTTTGACAAGATTCTAGAGTAAGTGGTGTCTAATAAGTATTGAGATTGGGGTCGTGGAAACTGTGGGAGGATGTCCATGCCTCTCTCAGGAAACACCACGTTGTGCGCTGCAAATGTGATTCCAACTCTATCATGTTGCCTAATGAGGACATTGCCATTCCGACAGCCAAGGATGTAGGTTGGTACCGACGGGACCCTCTGATAGGTGCCCAAGCTAGAGGTTGTGCGACGGATGACACCAGCGAGTTCAAGGGGTTGAGGTAATATTGGGATGAAGTGTGGGGTGTTCTGACCTTTGTTGATGTAGAAGCCAAGAAGGCGGGGCGGGTGGATCTCACGAAATCGGCGGAGAAAGGCGCGGTCGGAGGCATGAGTGAGCCAGCGTGTGCATACGAGGGCAGTCTTGAGAAGGGTGGTGGGGAAGACGGTGCGGAGGAGGATCTCAGTGAGGAGGTCTTCGTCCTCGAGCACCTTGGATACCGCCGCCATTGATGTTGGAAAACGCTGGTCAAATTGGGGTTAGGGGAGAAGAAGTGTAGGTAGATGCCGGGGATAGGTGAGGTCAAGTAACCGACGAAATTCCAGCACTCATCCTTTAATTGCTTACGTTTCATGTGAGTGAAGAAACGACTTTTGGCACCAACCCCGGAAATAAATGACCAGCCTGGACACACGAACAAAAAATGGAAACGGTCACAACGTGCGGCGACTGAGGGCCACCCACTTTTCTCTTTCCTTTTATTGCGGTAACGTGTGTTGCTTGCCTTTGTGATCCCCACATCGGTCCACTACGGTCACTGTTTAGGTGCACACCCATTCCCAACACCTCATCCCATGAACTTGCTTTCTTCAAACAAAAAGAGCACACTTTGTTATGTTATTTGTATGTGTTAGCGGTGCCCATGGACATTTTTCAAAGTAAAACAAATGACCATAGAATTATTAAAAATATTTATGTGGTTTATTTTCTAGTGCAAAAGTTTATTGTTTCTTACTGGATAGTTTATATTTTCTGAGTAGGAAGTGTGGCCACCTAGGTGAAAATATATTTGTATTTGAGTACAAATGTGTGGGTTTGGTAGAAAGATTATATTCCTCTATTAGAAAGTCTATACTGCCAAATAGAATGTACTATGTAAGCCAACTTTTTGCTTCCAAGTAGAAAGTTTTACCATTCAAGTAGAAAATCTGTAATAAAAAAATGTAATTTCTATATTTCCTGGTAAAAAGGTATCATCTTAGTCAAAACCTTGATGTTTTTGTATATAAAGTTTCTCTAATATGTTTATGTTAAGTAGAAAGTCTATATTTAATGGCAGGAAGATATTATCTACTTCAAATGTTCACGATCTTTTATCTTTTAAGCATCCACTAACATGGCAATGATCAACTTGCTCGACCGGTGAAAGATGTGGCAGCTGTGTACAATGAAAAGATGTGGCAGAGTGTGTCATATCTTACTTCCACATCACCAAGTGTGTCACATCAGCATCCATTAACACTATTTTCAGCCCATGCAAAGCATACCTCATTATCTATAGTTATCTTATCATGCAAGCCCCACACCTCACCAAGTGTCACATCCCCACCACTAACATTATTTTGAGCTCACGCAAACCATATCGACATGTTTATTTTTGTTAAGGCATATGCAGTATATCGGATAATTATTTAATTTATTTACTTTCCAAAGGTTGTGAAATGCCTCGACTTAATTGTTTAAACTTCTATGGCATAACGTACATGCATGATCTTTATGTGGGTCACCTGTTGAAACCAGTTGCTGCGGTGCTCGGTCTTCAAGACCATGCAAGTTTCTATATGTGTTACACGATCCATGTGCACAGTTGGCTTAGATTTCTCCAGCAAAAAAAAAACAAAACAGAGATATCATTGCGACCTCATGATATATGTGCACGCAATGGCATTGGGATAAGGGAAATGTTTTATTCTTGGACTCTAAGAACCTTCTCAACAGTGACATCCAGTTTTACATCAACATAAAGTTGCATAGACATGTTACTATGATCGGCGTTTCAGTACTCAGGCTCATATGCATCCGTTTAGTAAAAAAATCTAAACAAATATTAAAAAATCTAAAAAATTCAAAAAAAATTAGATGATAGATAATTTGATTTGTGAGGTCCGTTTCAATTTTTGTATCATTTAAACATTTTTACAATTCTCGATAAAAAAGACAAATCGGGTCAAAACGGTGCATATACGGTAAATTTTTTAGAGACCCTGAATTTGTTTTTTTACCAAGAGCCTCTCACATGTTCAAATTGTACAAAATTTGGAGTGAATCTCACGCATCAAATTATCTATCTTGAATAAAAAAAATTTTACTCAACAAGGGTGCAGATGAGCCTGGGCTAAAAAATCGATTGTCGAGTGTACATACAGGTTATTTTATTTGCCAACCTGCAAACCTTGACTACGATAATAAGATTTACAAGGTTGGTAACTATAACTGGTATTCCCTCGGTTTATTTGTTTGGTCGTGTGTCCGTAGTTAATGAAATTTTGACTTTACCTCTAATTTTACTGGTATTCTTTTATTATTGTTCAGTATTTTGCTTTGACGTTGAGCTGTGCGTCAGCTCAGCTATGATGACTGTTGTGGATTAAGCAAAATAGTATTGGTTTTTTTCAAATCAGTTATTACTTGTTCTCTATAATTTCATGAAAGTTTGTTGGCGCCTCGAATTCAATGCATGATATGAATAAAATTGTAGTATTTCCTGAGTGTTGATGCATCTTTTGGCTTTACATGGGCTTTTAACCTAAATTATACAACAATGACAACAAAACTTTACTTTTTAACCACTTGCGTATATATGCTTGACATAACAATTGTACTAAAAGTGTCTCTATATCTGTCTATCTATATCCATACCAATATCTTTATCTATACCTAGGGATGTAGTTGGACGGCGGCGTCCATGCGTCATCGTACGTCTACATTAGTATTATTAAAACAACATCATATTAGTTCATCTCTGTTGGCCGCAGACATAATGTGTTTGTGTTTGCTTGTATCTATATCTACATATATATCTATGTATTTGTGTGTGCAATAACTCTATGTATTTGTGTGTGTGTAAGAACTATATGTATTGTTGTGACAACTCCACTTCATATGTGATATATTTAATATATTTACATGAAGTTGTATCATCTGTACTAACTGATTTTGTCCTTCGTCGTATCAGGTGATTGAAACATTACAGATGGCAACAAGAATCCAAAGGAAAGTTTGAAAGATGTGGCAGCTCTGTGCAATGATCAACTTGCTTGACCAGTGAAAGAGGTGGCCGCTCTTGCGTCGATTGCCACAGCCGCCAAGAAGGCCAAACGACCGGCAGGTCTAGACCCCATCTGAAAACCCGGGCAAAACGAGGTCGAGTAGGACGCGGGGAAGGAGGAGTAGGAGGCGAAGGAGGCGGGGTAGGAGGAGGAGGAGGCGGAGAGGAGGTGGCTCGAGGAGATAGATGAGGTTGCGGAGAGGAGGCCGCTTGAGGAGGCGGACGAGGAGGAGTATATGATGCAGGAGGAGGAGGGAGACGAGGAGGACGAGTAGGGCGAGGAGGACGTAGAGCAGCCTGGAGTAGAGCACCTCTTTCTTTTCCTAGACCCTCTGATGCGGTGCCGCACCAGCCTCGGGAGGAGGATGCACGACGGTTGGAGGAGGAAACATAGGATGGGGAGGAGGAGATTGAGGATGAGGAGGAGGTGGTGGAGGACGACGTTGCCGAGAGGAGGCTGGTTATTCGTCGGGTTTCTGAGGGTGGGGATGGACCCTCACGAGTGATGGAGCACCACGAGGTTAGCGGCTCATAGCTAGGCGGTTCGACTATCAGCACTACTATCACACGAAAAGTGTGGCTTCGTGGTCCTTCAAAGCTTCCAAAACGTCCATATGTGCACAAAAACGTGTTGATTAAATCAGTGAGAGAGAAGTAAGTGGTTATATCGACTCATCCCATATAAATTGTGTTGGAAATATGCCCTAGAGGCAATAATAAATTAGTTATTATTATATTTCTTTGTTCATGATAATCGTTTATTATCCATGCTATAATTCTATTGATTGGAAACACAATACTTGTGTGGATACATAGACAAAACACTGTCCCTAGTAAGCCTCTAGTTGACTAGCTCGTTGATCAAAGATGGTCAAGGTTTCCTGACCATAGGCAAGTGTTGTCACTTGATAACGGGATCACATCATTAGGAGAATCATGTGATGGGCTAGACCGAAACTAATGAACGTAGCATGTTGATCGTGTCATTTTGTTGCTACTGTTTTTCTGCATGTCAAGTATTTGTTCCTATGACCATGAGATCATATAACTCACTGGCACTGGAGGAATACCTTGTGTGTATCAAACGTCACAACGTAACTGGGTGGCTATAGAGATGCTTTACAGGTATCTCCGAAGGTGTCCGTTGAGTTAGTATGGATCAAGACTGGGATTTGTCACTCCGCGTGACAGAGAGGTATCTTGGGGCCCACTCGGTAATACAACATCACACAAAAGACTTGCAAGCAATGTGACTTAGTGTAAGTTGCGGGATCTTGTATTACGGAACGAGTAAAGAGACTTACGAGATTGAAATAGGTATGCAGATACTGACAATCGAATCTCGGGCAAGTAACATACCGAAGGACAAAGGGAATAACATACGGGATTATATGAATCCTTGGCATTGAGGTTCAAACGATAAGATCTTCGTAGAATATGTAGGATCCAATATGGGCATCCAGGTCCCGCTATTGGATATTGACCGAGGAGTCCCTCGGGTCATGTCTACATAGTTCTCGAACCCGCAGGGTCTGCACACTTAAGGTTCGACGTTGTTTTATGCGTATTTGAGTTATATGGTTGGTTACCGAATGTTGTTCGGAGTCCCGGATGAGATCACGAACGTCACGAGGGTTTCCGAAATGGTCCGGAGACGAAGATTGATATATAGGATGACCTCATTTGATTACCGGAAGGTTTTCGGAGTTACCGGGAATGACGAATGGGTTCCGAATGTTCACCGGGGGGGGGGGGGGGAGCCCACCCGGGGGAAGCCCATAGGCCTTAGGGGTGCCACACCAGGCCTTAGTGGGCTGGTGGGACAGCCCAAGAAGCCCTATGCGCAGGAGAAAGAAAAATCAAAGAGAAAAAAGGGGGAAGTGGGAAAGTGAAGAAGGACTCCACCTTCCAATCCTAGTTGGACTAGGATTGGAAGGGGAGGACTTCCCCCCTTGCTTCGGCCGAACCCCTTGGGGCTCCTTGAGCCCCAAGGCAAGGCCCCTCCCCTCCCACCTATATATACGGAGGTTTTAGGGCTGATTTGAGACAACTTTGATACGGCAGCCCGACCACATACCTCCACGATTTTTCCTCTAGATCACGTTTCTGCGGAGCTCGGGCGGAGCCCTGCTGAGATTAGATCACCACCAACCTCCGGAGCGTCGTCATGCTGTCGGAGAACTCATCTACCTCTCCGTCTCTCTTGCTGGATCAAGAAGGCCGAGATCATCGTCAAGCTGTACGTGTGCTGAACGCGGAGGCGTCGTCCGTTCGGCACTAGATCGGAGCGGATCGTGGGACGGATCGCGGGATGGTTCGTGGGATGGTTCGCGGGGCGGATCGAGGGACGTGAGGACATTGCACTACATCAACCGCATTTATTAACGCTTCTGCTGTGCGATCTACAAGGGTACGTAGATCGGAAATCCCCTCTCGTAGATGGACATCACCATGATAGGTCTTCGTGCGCGTAGGAATTTTTTTGTTTCCCATGCGACGTTCCCCAAAAGTGGCATCATGAGCTAGGTTCTTGCGTATATGTTATCTCGAGTAGAACACAAAGGTTTTTGTGGGCGGTGATGTGCGATTTGCTTCCCTCCTTAGTCTTTTCTTGATTCCGCGGTATTGTTGGATCGAAGCGGCTCGGACCGACATTACTCGTACGCTTACGAGAGACTGGTTTCATCGCTACGAGTAACTCCGTTGCTCAAAGATGACTGGCGAGTGTCGGTTTCTCCAACTTTAGTTTAATCGGATTTGACCGAGGAGGTCCTTGGATGAGTAAGTAAGATGCGATCCTACTAGATACCCATCGTCACCACGTAAAACATGCAACAACAATTAGAGGACGTCTAACTTGTTTTTGCAGGGTATGCTTGTGATATGATATGGCCAACAATGTGATGTGATATATTGGATGTATGAGATGATCATGTTGTAATAGTTAATATCGACTTGCACGTCGATGGTACGGCAACCGGCAGGAGCCATAGGGTTGTCTTTAAACTAACGTTTGTGCTTGCAGATGCGTTTACTGTATTGCTAGGACGTAGCTTTAGTAGTAATAGCATGAGTAGCACGTCAACCCCGATGGCGACAGGTTGATGGAGATCATGATGTGGCGCCGGTGACAAGAAGATCGTGCCGGTGCTTTGGTGATGGAGATCAAGAAGCACATGATGATGACCATATCATGTCACTTATGAATTGCATGTGATGTTAATCCTTTATGCACCTTATTATGCTTAGAACGACGGTAGCATTATGAGGTGATCTCCCACTAAAATTTCAAGCTCAAATTGTGTTCTCCCCGACTGTGCACCGTTGCGACAGTTCTTCGTTTCGAGACACCACGTGATGATCGGGTGTGATAGACTCAATGTTCACATACAACGGGTGCAAAACAGTTGCACACGCGGAACACTCGGGTTAAACTTGACGAGCCTAGCATGTACAGGCATGCCCTCAGAACACAAGAGACCAAAAGGTCGAGCATGACTCATATAGTTGATATGATTAACAAAGAGATGCTTACCACAGAAACTACTCTCGACTCACGTGATGATTGGACTTGAGATAGTGGATTTGGATCATGTACCACTCAAATGACTAGAGAGATGTACTTTTTGAGTGGGAGTTCTTAAGTAATATGGTTAATTGAACTAATTATCATAAACATAGTCTAATGGTCTTTGCGAATTACGTTGTAGCTTGCGCTATAGATCTACTGTTTTTATATGTTCCTAGAGAAAATTTAGTTGAAAGTTAATAGTAGCAAACTTTGCGGACTGAGTCTGTAAAACTGAGGATTGTCCTCGTTGCTGCGCAGAAGGCTTATGTCCTTAATGCACCACTCAATGTGCTGCACCTCAAGCGTCGTCTGTGGATGTTGTGAACATCCAACATACACGTTTCTGATAACTATGCAATAGTTCAGTGCAAAATACCTAATGGCTTAGAAGCAAGGCGCAAAAGACGTTTTGAAACGTCACGAAACATAAGAGATGTTCTAAAGAGATGAAATTGTGATTTCATGCTTGTGCCATTGTTAAGAGGTATGAGACCTCCGACAAGATTCTTTGTCCACGAAGTAAAGGAGAAAAGCTCAATCGTTGAGCGTGTACTCAGATTGTCTGAGTACGACAATCGCTTGAATCAAGTGGGAGTTAATCTTCTAGATGAGATAGTGATGGTTCTCCAAAGTCACTGCCACCAAGCTGTGAGAGCTTCGTGATGAACTATAACATATCAAGGATAGATACAATGATCCTTGAGCGATTCGCGATGTTTGACACTGCGAAAGTAGAAATCAAGAAGGAGCATCAATAGTTGATGGTTAGTAAAACCACTAAGTTTCAAGAAAGGCAAGGGCTAGAAGGGATACTTCGTGAAATGGCAAAACAGTTGCTGCACTAATGAAGAGACCCAAGATTAAACCCAAGCCCGAGACTAAGTGCTTCTGTTATGAGGGGAACGGTCATTGAGGCGGAGCAACTCTAGATACTTGGTAGATAAGAAGGCTGGCAAAGTCGAAAGCAGTATATTTGATGTACATGATGTTGATGTGTACTTTACTAGTACTCCTAGTAGTGCGAGGGTATTGGATACCGGTTCGGTTGCTAAGTGATTAGTAACACGAAATGAAAGATACGGTATAAAAGGAGACTAACTAAAGGCGAGGTGACGATAAGTGTTGGAAGTATTTCCAAGGTTGATGTGATCAAACGTCGCACGCTCCCTCTATCATCGGGATTGGTGGTAAAACCTAAATAATTGTTATTTGGTGTTTGCGTTGAGCATGAACATGATTGGATCGTGTTTATTGCAATACGATTATTCATTTAAAGAGAATAATAGTTGTTCTATTTGCTTGAGTAATTACCCTCAATGGTTTGTTGAATCTCGATCGTAGTGTTACACATGTTCATAATATTAGTGCCAAAAAGATATAAAGTAATAATGATAGTACCACTTAGTTGTGGCACTGCCACTTGAGTTATGTTGGTATAAAATGCATGTGGAAGCTCCATGCTGATGGATCTTTGTACTCACTCATTTTTGAAACGTTTGATACATGCAAACCATACCTGTTGGTATAAATGCATGAAGAAACTCCATGAGAGATGGATCGTTTGGACTCGCTTGATTTTGAATTACTTGAGACATGCAAAACATGCCACATGAAACAAGAGAGTAACTTGTTGGGAATAATACATTTTTGATGTGTGCAGTCCAATGAGTGCTAAGGCACGCAGTGGATATCGTTATGTTCTTACTTCACTAACGATTTGAGTAGATACATGAGTATTTACTTGATGAATCACAAAGCCTGAAATATTGAAAAGTTCAATTCTGTTTCAGAGTGAAGTTCGTCGAAACAAAAGGATAAACTGTCTACGATATGATCATATAGATGAATATCTGAGTTACGAGTTTTGGTACGCAGTTAAGACAATGTGGAAATTGTTTCGCGGTTCATGCCACCTGGAACACCATAGTGTGATGATGTGTCTGAACGTCATAGCCACACCCTATTTGATATGATGCATACTATGATGTCTCTTATCGAATTACCACTATCGTCCATGGGTTATGCATTAGAGACAACCACATTCACTTTAAATAGGGCACCGCGTATTTCCGTTGAGATGACACAGTATAGACTAAGGTTTAGAGAAATCTAAGCTGTCGTTTCTTGAAAGTTTGGGGCTGCGATGCTTATGTGAAAAAGGTTTCAGTCTGATAAGCTCGAACCCAAAGCGGATGAAAGCATCTTCATAGGATATCCAAAACAGTTGGATACATCTCCTATCTCAGATCCGGAAGCAAAGTGTTGGTTCTAGAAACAGATCCTTTCTCGAGGAAAGGTTTCTCTCGAAATAATTGAGTGGGAGGGTGGTAGAACTTGATAAGGTTATTGAACCATCACTTCAACCAGTATGTAGCAGGGCGCATGAAGTTGTTCCTGTGGCGCCTACACTAATTGAAGTGGAAGCCGATGATGGTGATCATTAAGCATTGGATCAAGTTACTACAAACCTCGTAGGTAGACAAGGTCGCATACTACTACAGAGTGGTACGGTAACCCTGTCTTGGAGGTCATGTTGTTGAACAAGAATGAACCTACGAGTTATGGAGAAGCAATGGTGGGCCCGGATTCCGACAAATGGCTGAAGGCCATGAAATCCGAGAGAGAATCCATATGTGAGAACAAAGTATAGACTTTGGAAGAACTTGATGGTCGTAGGACTACTAAGTAAAGATGGATCTTTATAAGGAAGACAGACGATGATGGTGAATCGTCACTATTAAGAAAAGCTCGACTTGTCGCAAAGATGTTTCCGACAAGATCAAATAGTTGACTATGATGAGACTTTCTCGCTCGTAGCGATGCTAAAAGTCTGTTGGAATTATGTTAGTAGTTGCTACATTATTTGTGAAATATTGCACATAGGAAGACAAAACATTGTTTCCTCAACGTTTTCCTTGAGGAAAGATTGTATATGATACAACCAGAAGGTTTTGTCGATCCTAAGGATACTAGCAAGTATGCAAGCTCCAGTGATCCTTCAATGGACTGGTGCAAGCATCTCGGAGTTGGAATATACACTTTGATGAGATGATCAAAGATTTTGGGTTTGTACAAGGTTTATGAGAAACTTGTATTTCCAAAGAAGTGAGTGGGAGCGCTATAGAATTTCTGATAAGTATATGTGGTTGACATATTGTGGATCAGAAGTAATGTAGAATTTCTGTAAAGCATAAAAGGTTGTTTGAAAGGAGTTTTTCAAAGGAATACCTGGATTGAGCTACTTGAACGTTGAGCATCAAGATCTATGGAGATAGATCGAAACGCTTAATAGAAGTTTCAACAAGATGCATGCCTTGACAAGTTTTTGAAGGAGTTCAAAATAGATCAGCAAAAGAAGGAGTTCTTGACTGTGTTGTAAGGTGTGAATTTGAGTAAGACTCAAAACCTGACCACGGTAGAATAAAGAGAATAATCGAAGGTCGTCTTCTATGCCTTAGCCGTAGACTCTAAAGTATGCCATGCTGAGTACCGCACATGATGTGTGCCTTGCCTCAAGTATGTTAAGAGGTACAGAGAGTGATCCAGGATTGAATCACTAAACATCGGTCAAAGTTATCCTTAGTAACTAATGGACTAAGGATTTTTTCTCGATTATGGAGGTGGTTAAAAGAGTTCGTCGTAAAGGGTTACGTCGAAGCAAGCTTTGACACTAATCCGAATAACTATGAGTAGTGAAACGGATTCGTATAGTAGAGTAGATATTTGGAGTATTTCCAAATAGCACGTAGTAACAACATCTATAAGATGACGTAAAGATTTGTACAGGACACACGGATCTGAAAGTTTTCAGAAGCGCTGACTAAAACCTCTCTCACGAGCAAGACGTGATCAGACCCCAGAACTATATGGGTGTTCGATTCGTTAGAATCACATGGTGATGTGAACTAGATTATTGACTCTAGTGCAAGTGGGAGACTGTTGGAAATATGCCCTAGAGGCAATAATAAATTAGTTATTATTATATTTCTTTGTTCATGATAATCGTTTATTATCCATGCTATAATTGTATTGATTGGAAACACAATACTTGTGTGGATACATAGACAAAACACTGTCCCTAGTAAGCCTCTAGTTGACTAGCTCGTTGATCAAAGATGGTCAAGGTTTCCTCACCATAGGCAAGTGTTGTCACTTGATAACGGGATCACATCATTAGGAGAATCATGTGATGGACTAGACCCAAACTAATGAACGTAGCATGTTGATCGTGTCATTTTGTTGCTACTGTTTTTCTGCGTGTCAAGTATTTGTTCCTATGACCATGAGATCATATAACTCACTGGCACCGAAGAAATACCTTGTGTGTATCAAACGTCACAACGTAACTGGGTGGATATAAAGATGCTCTACATGTATCTCCGAAGGTGTCCGTTGAGTTAGTATGGATCAAGACTGGGATTTGTCACTCCGTGTGACGGAGAGGTATCTCGGGGCCCACTCGGTAATACAACATCACACACAAGCCTTGCAAGCAATGTGACTTAGTGTAAGTTGCGGGATCTTGTATTACGGAACGAGTAAAGACACTTGCTAGTAAACGAGATTGAAATAGGTATGCGGATACTGACGATCGAATCTCGGGCAAGTAACATACCGAAGGACAAAGGGAATGACATACGGGATTATATGAATCCTTGGCACTGAGGTTCAAACGATAAGATCTTCGTAGAATATGTAGGATCCAATATGGGCATCCAGGTCCCGCTATTGGATATTGACCGAGGAGTCCCTCGGGTCATGTCTACATAGTTCTCGAACCCGCAGGGTCTGCACACTTAAGGTTCGACGTTGTTTTATGCGTATTTGAGTTATATGGTTGGTTACCGAATGTTGTTCGGAGTCCCGGATGAGATCACGAACGTCACGAGGGTTTCCGGAATGGTCCGGAGACGAAGATTGATATATAGGATGACCTCATTTGATTACCAGAAGGTTTTCGGAGTTACCGGGAATGTACCGGGAATGAGGAATGGGTTCCGGATGTTCACCGGGGGGGGGGGGGGGGGGGAGCCCACCCGGGGGAAGCCCATAGGCCTTAGGGGTGCCACACCAGGCCTTAGTGGGCTGGTGGGACAGCCCAAGAAGCCCTATGCACAGGAGAAAGAAAAATCAAAGAGAAAAAAGGGGGAAGTGGGAAAGTGAAGAAGGACTCCACCTTCCAATCCTAGTTGGACTAGGATTGGAAGGGGAGGACTTCCCCCCTTGCTTCGGCCGAACCCCTTGGGGCTCCTTGAGCCCCAAGGCAAGGCCCCTCCCCTCCCACCTATATATACGGAGGTTTTAGGGCTGATTTGAGACAACTTTGCTACGGCAGCCCGACCACATACCTCCACGGTTTTTCCTCTAGATCGCGTTTCTACGGAGCTCGGGCGGAGCCCTGCTGAGATTAGATCACTACCAACCTCCGGAGCGCCGTCACGCTGCCGGAGAACCCATCTACATCTCCGTCTCTCTTGCTGGATCAAGAAGGCCGAGATCATCGTCGAGCTGTACGTGTGCTGAACGCGGAGGTGTCGTCCGTTCGGCACTAGATCGGAGCGGATCGTGGGACGGATCGCGGGACGGTTCGCGGGGCGGATCGAGGGACGTGAGGACGTTCCACTACATCAACCGCGTTTATTAACGCTTCTGCTGTGCGATCTACAAGGGTACGTAGATCAGAAATCCCCTCTCGTAGATGGACATCACCATGATAGGTCTTCGTGCGCGTAGGAAATTTTTTCTTTCCCATGCGACGTTCCCCAACAAATTGTACCTTTGTCATTTCATCACATATAATATGACTTCACTCTTCAAAATGTAGGAGCTTAATAAAAGCTGGTGAGAGGCGTCCGCCACATCCGCCGAGTGGCATCATTGGGGGTCTTTGTAGGTTAAATTATCCTCGATTGGTCACTTTGCCGAACGGTACCATTGAGCCAGCTTGGTCATGGGATCACTAGAAGCTCGGTCCGGATTTCCTGGATATGCGCAAGAGGGTTTATGATACCACAACCTCGCGAGTGGTCAACAATTTCTGGGTAAGTCCTTTCAAACACCGCAATGGCAATACCAAAAGGTTTAAATTTGCCATAGTCATGAGTTTAACCTTCTCGCATGTATGCATGTTTGTAGGATTTATTTACATGCGTAGATGGTGAGAAGGATCATGCCAACATGGTAGTTGAGAATATTGCCAAGAAACTAGTACACTATGAGGAGTGTGTCTGGTTGGTGGTCAAGTATCACGCAGACTATCTCAACCAAAAGATTTCCAAAGAGGAGGCTCGAGGGAAGCATCTTACATGGGACATGTATTTCAAGGCAAGTGATGATGGAAGCCTGTTATTCTCTACATTGTCGCAAATTAAATTCCTTACGAAGATGCATTTATTTACTTACAATAGGTGATTCATCAGTGTTGCGCTGACAAACGTCCGTGCTGGCAGAAGATCGTTGAACGGTGCACAGATCCAGGCTGGCAGCACGAACATAAGGCAATAGGGGAACGTCATAAGTTGATGGGTTGTATAGGATACCGTCAAGGCAACCTCACCATCCCAGGTGTCGTCTACAATCATGTAGGCAACAACATATTTTTTATTTTCATCATGTTCTCTTTCATTTGTGAGCATTTCCTTGATTGTTTGGATCGCTTTCTTTTGCAGAAAGAAGACACTAGCAAGTATATCTCTTACTTCGAGGCGTGGACCATCAAACGTACCAAAGACTATAAGGACAAGGACCCTCTCCGCCCGGAGAGGGAATGGATCAGCTCTGAAGCCCGGTTAGATGGGGAGAACTACACCAAAACATTGAAGGGGGCGTATGGGAAAGAATCCTCACATGGTGTCGTTTGACCCTCTTTGGCCATTGTCGCGGCAGGCGGTAGACCGAATGGCCAGATGGCGGTTCACCTCGATTCTGTCATAACCTCCTCCCTTCCAAGAGTAAACACACTCCATGCTATGAGTACTGGCTCTAGTCCTACCATAGAGCATCACATACCACATACCGTGGCCATTATTGAGGAAATTCAGGTCAGTTCTTCTTCATTTATCCTTCATGGTCATGCATGTTTGCATTTCAACACGAACGACATCTGCATTGCCATATTGTAGACTCAAATGAATGACACCCAGAAAGAACGGAGTGAAGTGCATTGTAGGTCTGTGAGCTATTTTAGGGGAGTCATGTAGGTCCTCAAACTATGAAAATTGGCATGCATGTCCTCAAAGTGTAGTAAGTGTGTCATTTAGGTTCAAAATTCGTCCTACCTAATCGACCAGCTGGCGTCGTTGACCAATGACATGTTGGAAGGGGGCCCCGCAAGGTAACTGCCAGTGATGGAGATATATATATATATATATATATATATATATATATCAAATTTATGGTTTCAAAAAAGATTAATGAATTAGGAAAAAATGTTCACGACTTTATAAAAATGTTCACTAATTTTTTAAAATATACACAAGTATGTAAAAAATGTGCCCGACTTAAAAAGTATCTTTAAATACAATAAATTAGAAATATGTTCATGAATATGAAAAAATGTTTGCGAACGAAGAATTTGAAAAAAGTTCGTGAACGATGAATATGGAAAAAAATCATGAATTTAAAAATATATTCACGGGTGATAAATTTTAAAAGAAAAGAATATATGTTCACGAACGATGAATTTGAAAATATTAACGAATATGGAAAATATGTTCGCGAACAACAATATGTTAGCGAATATGGAAAAGATGTTTGTGACTTCAAAAAAATATTCATGAACGATGAATTTGAAAAACAAGTCCGCGAACGATGAATTTGGAAAAACTATTAACAAGTTTTAAAGAGTTTGTGAATTTAAAAATGTTCATTAATTTGCAAAAACATTTGGAGCTAAAACAACGCTGATGAATTTGAAAATATGCTTATGAATTTAAAAAATCTTCACTAATTTGAATGTTCATAGTTTCAAAAAATGTTCTCGAATGTTCACGAACATTTTTTGAAACCATGAATTTAAATTTATTTGGAGTGAAATGCATTTATCATTCCTGAGAATTTATTTGAATTTACTTGCATGGTCATTACCTTGCGGGCCCTCCTATCTGATGTGTCACATGTCAACACCGCCGGCGAGCGAGTCAGATGGGCTGGACATAATTTGGACCTAAATAACACGCTTGCCGCACTTTGAGGACCTGGATACCGATTTTTATAGTTTAAGGACCTACATGACTCCCATGAAATAGTTCGGGGACCTACAGTATACTTCACTCGAAAGAACAAGATGATGACCGGTGACGGGGGATAACCCCGGGATAGGCTCATCAAGCCTACTCCTCTATACTTTGATATAGAAAGGAGCAACAACATCTTCAACTGCCGACTCCTCCTAGCCGGCTACGAAGTACTTGCCGGCTAGGAGCATAGCCGTCTACTCTCTGGCCTGCTGGTCAAGCCGCTAGCCGGTTGAAGGGCACATGTCACATCAATCCCTAGGATGTGACGGGGGCCTTCGATTAAAGGTGAAGGTACCTCAGCACGGGTACGATGGAGAAGCGCACACATGGCTACAGTGGCGGCGGTCGTACTGCTGACCAACGTCGGTTCCGATCCGTCAACCATGCACAGTACGTGCGCGCCACAACCCACTCCGTTACCTGGCTCGACGTGGCTACAATGGAGACGGCTGTACCGCTTACCGTCGTCGGATCCCGCTAGACGACGTCGGTCGTACCGCACGCGTCCTACATGGGGAGCACGCATCGATCCCATAGGCTGGCCGACGGGTCCCATGGCCAGATGGGACCTTGCAGCCGGCGGGCCCCTCAAGTGACAAGACTAGACCATAGTGGCCCCCCTGGCCGACCTAAGAGGCTGCCAGCCGGGTCCCCCATAATGTACTTATATCCATTTTGTAGGCCGGTGGGTTCGTCTATAACCCCCCCGACCCCCTCTATGCATAGGGTCGGCCATTCTTGCACCCACACACACACACACCCAGGAGAGGTAGAACTCGAGCCCGCTGCTCCTTCTTTCTCCACCGTCGAACAGCTCAAGGAGCATACTGTAAACACTCTGGTTCATCAACCACTCCTGCAGGACTAGGGGTATTATCTCCCATGGAGAGCCCCGAACCTGGGTACATCGTGCGTATTGCTCGTTAGTTACCAATCCCGTTCCCGGAGCCTGCCGATGTCCTTTCGGTCCCAACCACCCTTGATAAGCCTACCTATGGCATCTGTCGTGAAAAAACGACGACAGTTGGCGCCCACCATGGGGCCGTCCGTGACATCACTCGGAGTTACGCTCCGGGCGGGACCCTCCGCCAACTTCACCGGATGCCTCGCGTACGGACTGATCAGCACGCCCGTGGAGCCTGCCCCTATGGAGGTTTCCGCGGTGTTGATCGACGGTTCAGCCCATCCTGTAGGCTTTATTGAGGAGATCACGAACAAGCCACTTGCCAGCGACGTTGCTTCCGACGTCGCTCAGCTCTGCGCCCTCTTCGGCAACATGTACCTCGACGAGGAGCCTCGCCACCTTGGCGGGGACATCGACATCGACGTGCTGTACGCACTTTTCAGCAGGCTCACCCTTGAGGATGCACCTGCGCCCGACGAGTACCCCTGTGATGTACTTGACTGTAGTGATCCACCATCGTTCGCGGGGTGTCTTGCCCCGCACGACGTCACCATTACCTCTGATCTCATGGAGGTGATGGTTGTTGGCACTAGCACCAGCTCAGGTCGCGGCAAGGCTGTAGTGGATGCAGTTGATCCCCCTCCGGGCCCTGCCGATCCGCTTCATGCCACCCTTATCGGGCTGACCACTCCCATCGCCACGATGGTGAACACATCAAAGGCCAGGGCCGAGCTGGAGGAAGCTCACAAGCAACTCCTGGTGGAGGGCACCGCCCTTGCCACCACCAAGCGCTGGATGGAGGCTGTGTAGCGCGAGTATAACTCCGCTTACGGCTTCACCCCGACCGTCGATGGTCCCAGCCGATGTGGAGAGGCTCGCGGCTGCGGTCGGGTCATTGATACGTCTCCAACGTATCTATAATTTTTGATGGTTCCATGATATTATCTTGTCAAACTATGGATGTTTTGTATGCCTTTTATATCTTTTTTGGGACTAACTTATTAACTCAGTGCCAAGTGCCAGTTCCTGTTTTTTCTGTGTTTTTGACTCTTTTCAGAGGAGAATATTAAACGGAGTCCAAACGGAATAAAACCTCCGAAAAGATTTTTTCCGGAACAGAAGATACGCATGGGGCGTGAGAACCAAGGTAGAGGCCACCAACGGAGGCCACAAGCCCCCTAGGCGCGGCCGAGGGGGGCCGCGCCTAGCAAGCTTGTGGGCCCCTTGTGGCTCGTCTGCCCTACTTCTTCCGCCTATAAATCCCCAAAAATCCAAAACCACGAGAGAGATCCACGAAAATACTTTTCCACCGTCGCAAGCTTCTATCTCTGCAAGATCCCATCTGGGCACGTTCTGGTGCCCTGCCGGAGGGGGGATTCGGACACGGATGGCTTCTCCATCAACACCATTGCCTCTCCGATGATGCGTGAGTAGTTCACCATAGACCTTCGAGTCCATAGCTAGTAGCTAGATGGCTTCTTCTCTCTCTTGGATCTTCAATACAAAGTTCTCCATGATCTTCATGGAGATCTATCCGATGTAATCTTCTTTTGCGGTGTGTTTGTCGAGATCTGATGAATTGTGGATTTATGATCAGATTATCTATGAATCTTATTTGAGTTTCTTCTGATCTCTTATATGCATGATTTCATATCCTTGTAATTCTCTTCGAGTTGTGGGTTTTGTTTGGCCAACTTGATCTACGATTCTTGCAATGGGAGAAGTGCTTGGTTTTGGGTTCATACCATGCGGTGACCTCACCCAGTGATAGAAGGGGTAGAGAGGCATGCATCATGTTGTTGCCATCAAGGGTAAAAATATGGGGTTTATATCTGTTGCATGAATTTATCCCTCTACATCATGTCATGTTGCTTAAGGCGTTACTCGGTTCGTCATGAACTCAATACACTAGATGCATGCTGGATAGCGGTCGATGTGTGGAGTAATAGTAGTAGATGCAGAAAGTATCGGTCTACTTGTCTCGGACGTGATGCCTATATGTATGATCATTGCCTTAGATATCGTCATGACTTTGCGCGGTTCTATCAATTGCTTGACAGTAATTCGTTCACCCACCGTAATATTTGCTATTTTGAGAGAAGCCTCTAGTGAACACTATGGCCCCCGGGTCTACTTCACATCATATTTTCAGCTCCACACTTTTACTTTGTTGCACTTTCTGCCTTCAGATCTCACCTTGCAATCAATCGTGAAGGGATTGACAACTCCTTTGTAGAGTAGGGTGCAAGTTTGCTGTTTTTGCACATGTAGTTTGGAAACTTGGCTTGATACTCCTACTGGATTGATACCTTGGTTCTCAAAACTGAGGGAAATACTTATTGCTACTGTGCTGCATCACCCTTTCCTCTTCAAGGGAAAAACCAATGCAAGCTCAAGAGGTAGCAAGAAGAATTTCTGGCGCCGTTGCCGGGGAGGATCAAGTCAAGAATATTCTCCCATCAACGTGTCAATTTCTCGCATCGTGGATTATTCTAAGTGAAGCATATCCAAGTAAGTGTCGCAAACTCATCTCTTGCATTTACTTTTTTGCCTCTCGTTTTCCTCTCCCCCACTTCTGAAAAACAAAAATTTAAATATTTGCCTTTTTCGTTCGCCCTTTTCTTTCGCTTGCTTTCTGTTCGCTTGTGTGTTTGTCTGCCTGCTGAAACCTGTATGGCCCAACCAAAGGATTATGATGCTTACTACACAAGGTTGGAAGAGATTGAAACTAGTGTTAAAGGCTTCATGTCTACACAGTTTGATTATAATAGTTACTTCCGTAGGGAACTAAGGCAGCAAAATTCTTTGATGGCTTTTATGAATAAAGAAGTTGATGATATGGCCAAAGAATTCCTTGCGCTAAATTCTCAGTTTGCTCGTCTTGAAAAAATGGGTAGGCCAGATTTCTGATAAACAGGCTATCTTAGTCAATAAAATGGCTGCTAAACCTGAAATTTGTGATGAGAATCACGAAGATCTTAAAGTGCTTGGTGTGACTCCCATTGAATCCTTGTTTTCTAGTGCCAAACTTAATGATGATGGGGCTGGATATGAATCCACCTTGGTTGAAAAACACTCCAATGATTCCGAGTCTATCTATCTTGATGCTAAAAGCATTGAAAGTGGAGTAGAGGATATCAAAACTTTGAGTAGTAATGAAACTACTACTTTGGATTTCAAGGAATTCAATTATGATAGTTGCTCTTTGATTGAATGTATTTCCTTGATGCAATCCATGCTAAACTCTCCACACGCTTATAGCCAAAACAAGGCCTTTACCGATCATATCGTCGATACTATGATAAAATCTCTTGAAGAGAAACTTGAATTGGAAGTTTCTATTCCTAGAAAACTTCATGATGAGTGGGAACCTACTATCAAAATCAAGATCAAAAACTATGAATGCAATGCTTTG
The DNA here is from genome assembly GCF_904849725.1 of Hordeum vulgare subsp. vulgare. NCBI lineage: Eukaryota > Viridiplantae > Streptophyta > Magnoliopsida > Poales > Poaceae > Hordeum > Hordeum vulgare. The sequence continues at coordinate 561,091,631 of NC_058524.1, read as the reverse complement.
TGTGATTTGGGTGCTAGTGTTTCCGCGATTCCAAAGTCTTTATGTGATGTTCTAGGCTTTAATGAGATTGACGAGTGCTCTCTTAATTTGCAGCTTGCAAATTCTACTGTTAAGAAACCCATGGGAAGGATCAATGATGTTCTTATTATTGCAAATAGGAACTATGTACCCGTGGATTTCATTGTGCTTGATATTGATTGCAATCCTACATGTCCTATAATTCTTGGTAGACCTTTCCTAAGGACTATTGGTGCTGTCATCGATATGAAGGAAGGGAATATTAGATTTCAGTTTACTTTGAAGAAGGGCATGGAGCATTTTCCTAGAAAGAAAATAAGATTGCCTTATGAATCCATGATGAGGGCTACTTATGGTTTGAGCACCAAAGACGACGATACGTGATTCTATCAACTTATGCCTAGCTAAGGGCGTTAAACAATAGCGCTTGTTGGGAGGCAACCCAATGAATTTATCTTTGCTTTTTTGCTTTCTGTTTTGTTGCGTCCACACCATCATAATTCTGTTATGATTGTGTCTTTTGTGTTTCTTTTTGTGTATGATCCAAGTAAAACCTTTATGACTAGTTTGGTGATGGTTGTTTGATGATGCTGGAAAAAGACAGAAACTTTTCGCTCATGAAATTATTTTTCATTTTTATCCAGAAAGAGTTTTTGAGTTGATTCTTTTTTCTGCTGGTTTATATGCCAATTTCCCAAACTGTCGTGATTGTTCAGAATTTTTGAGATACCAGAAGTATACGAAGTATACAGATTGCTATAGACTGGTCTGTTTTTGACAGATTCTGTTTTTGTTGTGTTGGTTGCTCATTTTGATGAAACTATGGATAATATCGGGGGGTATTAGCCATGGAAGAGTGAGAATACAGTAATCTAACACCAATCTAAATAGAATTTAAGTTTTCTACAGTACCTCAAAGGTTGGTGATTTGTTTTCTTGTACTAACGGATCTCACGAGTTTCTGTTTAAGTTTTGTGTTGTGAAGTTTTCAAGTTTTGGGTGATGTTCTTATGGACAAAGGAATAAAGAGTGGAAAGAGCTCAAGCTTGGGGATACCCAAGGCATCCTAAACCAAATTCAAGGACACCAAAAAGCCTAAGCTTGGGGATGCCCCGGGAAGGCATCCCCTCTTTCGTCTTCAATCCATCGGTAACATTACTTGGAGCTATATTTTTATTCACCACATGATATGTGTTTTGCTTGGAGCATCTTGTATCGTAGGAGTCTTTTATTTTTGTTGTGTCACAATCATCCTTGTTGCACACCTTTTGAGAGAGACATGCACTCATTGTGAATTTGCTAGAATACTCTTTGAGCTTCGCTTATATCTCTTGAGTTAGGCAATTTAGCTCACATGTGCTTCACTTATATCTTTTGAGCTAGATAAGTTTGCTCTAAGTGCTTCACTTAGATCTTTTAGAGCACGGCGGTGTTATATTTTGGAGAAATAAGAACTCTTGATCTTGACTTATATATTTTTGAGAGTGATCTCTCTGAGTAACTTGGTAGTTGGCTTGTGCTATGAAAGTAGTCCCAAAGGTGATAGGCACCCAAAGAGGATACAATAAAACTTCCATCTTCATGTGCATTGATTAGAAAGAGAAGTTTGATTTCTCTCAAATAGTTTTGAGACATGGATTTGGTAATATTAAGAGTTATGTTAGTAGGGTGTTGTGAATCTAGAAGTACTTGGGTTGAAGTTAGTGATTCCCGTAACATGCACGTATGGTGAACCGCTATGTTAGGAAGTCGGAGCATAATTGATCTATTGATTGTCATCCTTTGTGTCGCGGCCGGGGTCGCGCGATGGTTAACACCTACCAACCCTTCCCCTAGGAGTATGCGTTTAGCACTTTGTTTCGATTACTAATAAAAACTTTCGCAATAAGTATGTGAGTTCTTCATGACTAATGTGAGTCCATGGTATAGATGCACTTTCACCTTCCACCATTCCTAGCCTCTCTAGTGCCGCGCAACTTTCGCCGGTGCACAAACCCACCATATGCCTTCCTCAAAACATCCACCATACCTACCTGCTATGGCATTTTCATAGCCATTCCGAGATATATTGCCATGCAACTCCCAGCGTTCCGTCTCATGACATGTGCCGTCACTTACATATTGCCGTTGCATGATCGTAAGATAGCTAGCGAGATGTTTTCAACGTCATACGCCAAGCTAGATTGTTGCACATCCCGGTACACTACCGGAGGCATTTCCTATAGAGTCATCATCCTTCTAAGCATTGAGCTGTGAAAATGAAAGTGTGATGACCATCATTATTAGAGCATTTTCCCATGTGAGGAAATAAAAAAAGAGAGGCCAAAGTTTCCCACCAAAAAAAGAGGAGAGATATGGGAAGAGGCCAAAGAGCCCAAACAAAAAATATATAAAAAAAGAGAGAAAAAGAGAGAAGGGACAATGCTACTATCTTTTCCACACTTGTGCTTCATAATAGCACCATGTTCTTCATGATTGAGAGTTTCTTGTTTTGTCACCACCATATGGCAGTGGGAATCTTCATTATATAACTTGGCTTGTATATTCCAATGATGGGCTTCCTCAAAATTGCCCTAGGTCTTTGTGAGCAAGCAAGTTGGATGCACACCCACTAGTTCTCCTTTTGAGCTTTCACATACTTATAGCTCTAAGTGCATCCATTGCATGGTAATCCCTACTCTTTCACATTGATATCTATTAATGGGCATCTCCATAGCCCTTTGATACGCCGAGTCGATGTGACCATCTCCTCCTTTTTTTCTCACCACCTCCACCACACTCTATTCCACCTATAGTGCTATATCCATGGCTCACGCTCATGTATTGCGTGAGAGTTGAAAAAGGTTTGAGAAAGTAAGAGTGCGAAAACAATTACTTGGCCAATACCGGGGTTGTGCATGATTTAAATTAGTTGTGTGGGTATGATGGAGCATAGCCAGACTATATGATTTTGTAGGGATAATTTTCTTTGGCCTTGTTATTTCGAAAGTTCATGATTACCTTGCTAGTTTGCTTGAAGTATTATTGTTTTCATGTCAATAGCAAACTATTGTTTTGAATCTTACGGATCTGAACATTCATGTCACATGAAAGAAGTTACAAAGGACAAATATGCTAGGTAGCATTCCACATCAAAAATTCAGTCTTTATCACTTCCCTACTCGAGGACGAGGAGGAGTTAATCTTGGGGATTCTTGATACATCTCCAACTTATCTATAACTTTTTATGGTTCCATTCTATTATCTTGTCAAACTTTGGATGTTTTGTATGCCTTTTATATCTTTTTGGGACTAACTTATTAACTAAGTGCCAAGTGCCAGTTCCTGTTTTTTCCGTATTTTTGACTCTTTTCAGAGGAGAATATTAAACGGAGTCCAAATGGAATAAAACCTCTGAAAAGATTTTTTCCGGAACAGAAGATACGCAGGGGCGTGAGAACCAAGGCAGAGGCCACCAAGGGAGGCCGCAAGCCGCCTAGGTGCGACCAGGGGCTCGCGCATAGAAGGCTTGTGGGCCCCCTGTGGCTCGTCTGCCCTACTTCTTCTGCCTATAAATCCCCGAAAAATCCAAAACCACGGGAGAGATCCACGAAAATACTTTTCCTCCGCCGCAAGCTTCTGTCTCTGCAATATCTCATCTGGGGCACATTCTGGTGTCCTGCCAGAGGGGGGATTCGGATACGGAGGGCTTCTTCATCAGCACCATGACCTCTTCGATGATGCGTGAGTAGTTCAACATAGACCTGCGGGTCCATAGCTAGTATCTAGATGGCTTCTTCTCTCTCTTGGATCTTCAATACAAAGTTCTCCATGATCTTCATGGAGAGCTATCCGATGTAATCTTCTTTTGCGGTGTGTTTGTCGAGATCTGATGAATTGTGGATTTATGATCAGATTATCTATGAATCTTATTTGAGTTTCTTCTGATCTCTCTTATGCATGATTTCATATCCTTGTAATTCTCTTCGAGTTGTGGGTTTTGTTTGGCCAACTAGATATATGATTCTTGCAATGGGAGAAGTGCTTGGTTTTGAGTTCATACCGTGCGGTGACCTCACCCAGTGACAGAAGGGGTAGCAAGGCACGCATCGTGTTGTTGCCATCAAGGGTAAAAAGATGGGGTTTTCATCATTGGTTTGAGATTATCCCTCTACATCATGTCATCTTGCTTAAGGCGTTACTCTGTTCGTCATGAACTCAATACACTAGATGCATGTTGGATAGCGGTCGATGTGTGGAGTAATAGTAGTAGATGCAGAAAGTATCGGTCTACTTGTCTCGGACGTGATGCCTATATGTATGATAATTGCCTTAGATATTGTCATGACTTTGCGCGGTTCTATCAATTGCTCGACAGTAATTCGTTCACCCACCGTAATATTTGATATTTTAAGAGAAGCCTCTTGTGAACACTATGGCCCCCGGGTCTACTTCACATCATATTTTCAGCTCCACACTTTTACTTTGTTGCACTTTCCGCCTTCAGATCTCACCTTGCAATCAATCGTGAAGGGATTGACAACCCTTTGTAGCGTTGGGTGCAAGTTTGATGTTTTTGCGCACGTACTTTGGAAACTTGGCTTGATACTCCTACTGGATTGATACCTTGGTTCTCAAAACTGAGGGAAATACTTACTGCTACTGTGCTGCATCACCCTTTCCTCTTCAAGGGAAAAACCAACTCAAGCTCAAGAGGTAGCAGTCGTCGCCGAAATCCTAGGTGGCAAGCTGCCCATCTACGACACTCCTGCAGCCAACATGCGAGCCGCCCAGATGGCTCTCGCAAAAATAGGCGCTCCTCGACGCCGCCAACGAGCAACAGGCTCGCCTTGACCCTACTCACGCCTTCTCGGTGTCTCCGGCTCTCAATCTCGAGGGTCCCCGCGTCCCCAGCGGCCGTTAGCAAGCTCAGCATTCCTCAGCCCCTCGCACTTCTGGCCGGAGGGTTGAGGGAAGCCAAGACCGGCGTTCACAGCACCAGAGTGAGCCGCTTGCAGTTTCAAGCCGGCGCCGCGAGGCGGCTGGTGATGAAGGAGACTCGGTCCATGAAGTTCCCCCGCCTAGGTGTCGGGAAAGGGCCAACACTCCCGTGCCCCCGATCCGGCCCGAGCTCGCGGCCCGGATCGGCCCTCGCGTCCCTCGCAGCAAGCACGATGCTCATCTCTGCATCGACCTTCTCGCGAAGTTGGACCTCCTGGAGGAGGAGGGTCCTATTGGTCAGGCTTGCTTCGGCCCCCGGATTCAAGGGGAACCATTCCCTACCGGCTTCACCCTCCCCCGCGACACTCCAAAGTACAACGGCTCCGCCAAGCCGGAAGGACTGGCTGATCGACTATACTACTGCAGTTGGCATCGCCCGGGGCAACAAGCGCGTAGCCGTCCGCTACGTGCCACTCATGCTGACCGGCTCGACAAGGACTTGGCTTAACAGCCTGCCAGCCGGCAGCGTCAGCTCTTGAATTGACTTTGAGGAGGCATTCGTGTGCAACTTCACCGGCACTTACAAGCGCCCTGGTCGGCCTCGCGAGCTGGCCATGTGCGTTCAGAAGCCCGACAAACCCCTTCGCGACTATGTCACGTGCTAGACGGAGTTGCGCAACTCCTGCGAAGGAGTGCATGAGGTACAAGCTATTCAGTACTTCATCGACAGCTTCCGAGACAGCACCCTTCTCAAGCACAAGCTCATGTGCTCCAAGCCGACCTCTTTGTCGGTTCTCATGGCTAAGGCAAGTAAGTACGCCACTGTTGACTCCGCCATGAGGATCAAGATCAGTGCAACAAACAAGACCGCCCAATCGTGGGCTACAACCAAGCCAGCTGGTGACAACCGAGGCGGCCAGAACAACAAGCGCAAGGCGGATCAACTTGATCCGCGGCCTGGAAGCAAGCAGGTGGCCAACATGGAGGAAGAGCAGCTGGCTTCTCAAGTCGGCGCTCAGCAACAACGGACCGGCAAGAACGCCTGGCAACCCAAGCTCACCTTCGAGCAGATGCTCGACGCGCCTTGCAAGATGCATACCGGGGCGAAGCCGGCCACCCATACACCCCGGCAGTGCAGCTTCGCGCAGCGCCTGTCCCGGGGTGCGGGTCTGCCGGCTCCCCCGTGGGCAGCGCCTCAAGGTCCGGCTCCTGCTCAACCGCCTCCCAATGACGGGCCATCTCCATGATCAGTTCCCCGAGCAGGACGGAGCCTACATCGTCTTCACCATTGAAGGCGATGACAAGCACAGCGAGCGTCAACGCCGGCATGAGGTGAATGACACGGTCCCCTCGGTTCCCCAATACATGTATTGGTCTGAAAAGCCAATTACATGGAGCCAGGCAGACCATCCTACGGTGATGTCGAACCCAGGCACATACGCGCTCGTCCTCGGCCCTACCCTCGCCTCCAAGAGACTCAGCTGCCGGTTCTCGCGGGTGTCAGTCGATGGTGGCAGCAGCATCAACATCCTCTACCGAGACACTCTGCTCAAGCTCGGGCTGAAGGAGAAGGACCTGCAACCGACCAGGATTGTCTTCCACGGCATTGTGTTGGGACATTCTTGCTCGCCGATCGGCAAAATCCAGATGGACATCCTCTTCGGTGACAAGGCGCACTTCCACCGCGAGCCGGTCTGGTTCGAGGTGGTGGACCTCAATAGTCCCTACCACGCGATGCTGGGAAGGCCGACATTGGCCAAATTTATGGAGATCCCCCATTACGCCTATCTCAAGATGATGATGTCGGGTCCCAACGGCGTCATCACGGTTGCCGTAAACTACAAGAAGTCGCTCGAATGCATGCGCGACAGTAGCTGGTTGGACGAGGCACTAGTGATTGACGAGGAGAAGAGGCAGCTTGACCGACTCATGGCTCAGGCTACCGAGCAGCCGACAATGCCCACCCCTCCATCCCAGATGGACAATGAGGCCTCGTTCGAGCCATCCAGGGAGACAAAGCAAGTGCCGCTCGACCCAGCCAACCTCAAGCAGTGCGTCACCATCGGCGCCAACCTCAGCCCTAAATAGGAAGGCGAGCTCGTCGACTTCCTCCGTGAGAATCGAGACATCTTCGCATGGTCCCCAAAGGACATGCCGGGAGTCCCGAGGAAGTACGTCGAGCACAAGCGTCATGTGCGGCCGGACGCAAAGCCGGTCAAACAACCTTTGCGCCGTGATACGTCTCTGTCGTATCTACTTTTCCGAACTCTTTTGCCCTTGTTTTGGACTCTAATTTGCATGATTTGAATGGAACTAACCCGGACTGACGCTGTTTTCAGCAGAATTGCCATGGTGTTGTTTTGTGCATAAATAAAAGTTCTTGGAATGTCCTGAAAATTTACGGAGCTTTTTTCTGAAATAAAAGGATAATACCTGCGCAAAGATCACCTGAGGGGGCATGCCAGTGGGCCACAAGCCCACAGGCCGCGGCCACCCCCTATGGCCGCGCCGTGCAGGCTTGTGGGGCCCACATGGCACCACCGCCCCCAAACTCAGCTCTATATCTTCCATTTCACCTGGAAAAAAAATCAGAGAGAAGGTTTCATCAAGTTTTGCGATACGGAGGCGCCGCCACATCATGTTCTTCATCTGGAGGGCAGATCTGGAGTCCGTTTCGGGCTCCGGAGAGGGGAAATCGTTGCCATCGTCATCATCAACCTTTCTCCATCGACAATTCCATGATGCTCTTCATCGTTCGTGAGTAATCTCATCGTAGGCTTGCTGGACGGTGATGAGTTGGATGAGATCTATCATGTAATCGAGTTAGTTCTTGACGGGGATTGATCCCTAGTATCCACTATGTCCTAGATTGATGTTGCTACTACTTGGCTATGCTTAATGCTTGTCACTAGGGCCTGAGTGCCATGATTTCAGATCTGAACCTATTATGTTGTCGCCAATATATGTGTGCTTTAGATCCTATCTTGCAAGTTGTAGTCACCTACTATGTGTTATGACCCGGCAACCCCGGAGTGAAAATAGCCGGAACCACTCCCGGAGATGACCATAGTATGAGGAGTTCATGTATTCACCGCGTGTTAATGCGTTGGTCCGGTTCTTTATTAAAAGGAGAACCTTAATATCCCGTAGTTTCCATTAGGACCCCGCTGCCACGGGAGGGATGGACAATAGATGTCATGCAAGTTCTTTTCCCTAAGCACGTATGACTACATACGGAATACATGCCTACATTAGATTGATGAACGGGAGCTAGCCACATATCTCTCCGTGTTATAGCTGTTACATGATGAATCACATCCGTCATACTCATCCATCACTGATCCACTGCCTACGAGTCTTTTACTACTGGTTCTTGCTACGTTACTTTGCCTAGGCTTGTCCCTTGCTACCAAAGGGATTGGGCCACTTTGCTGCTGCTGTCACTACTGCTGTTACTGGTTACTTTGTTGCTGCTACTACTACCGTTCCTTAATACTCCGCTGTTACTTGTTGCAAGACTTTGTTGGCGCCGTTGCCGAGGCTAGGTAAGCGGCACTAACATCCCGTCAGCAAGGCTTTTTCTGGCACCATTGATACAACCGTTAGGAATAGTCTGCCTTGTCAACAGATCGTTTCTGGCACCGTTGCTATCATACTACCTTGCTACTGATACTTTGCTTGCAGACGCTAATCTTTCAGGTGTGGTTGAATCTGACACATTCAGCTGCTAATACTTTAGAATATTCTTTCGCTTCCTGTCTTGGCGAATCAACAAATTTGGGTTGAATACTCTACCCTCGAAAACTGCTGCGATCCCATACGCTTGTGGGACATCAAGGCTCTTTCTGGCACCGTTGCCGGGGCTAGGTAAGCGGCACTAACATCCCGTCAGCAAGGCTTTTTCTGGCACCATTTATACAACCGTTAGGAATAGTCTGCCTTGTCAACAGATCGTTTCTGGCACCGTTGCTATCATACTGCCTTGCTACTGATACTTTGCTTGCAGACACTAATCTTTTAGGTGTGCTTGAATCTGACACATTCATCTGCTAATACTTGAGAATATTCTTTCGCTTCCCGTCTTGTCGTATCAACAAATTTGGGTTGAATACTCTACCCTCGAAAACTGCTGCGATCCCATACGCTTGTGGGACATCAAGGCTTTTTCTGGCGCCGTTGCCGGGGAAGCACAACTATATTCTCTGAGCCACTTGGGATTGACGTCTGCTGATCACTATGAGGAATCCGAAAGATGCAAGAACTAAAATCCTGCCTTCCACTACGAGGAGAGGTAAGGAACTGCCATCTAGCTCTGCACTTGATTCACTTTTAGTTCTGAGTAAGTTTGCGGCTTCACCTCCTGCTAGAAATCTTGATATGTCGCCTGTGCTTGATGATGCTACTTCTGCTGTCCATGATGCTATGCTTGATACGATGCCTGATGATGCTATGCTAGATACTATGCCTGATGATGCTATGCCAGATACTATGCCTGATGATGCTATGCTAGATACTATGCCTGATGATGCTATGCTTGACACTATGCCTGATGATGCTATGTTTGATACTGCTTTGCCACTTGGTGCCCTTGATGCACATATTGCTAGAGCTACTGCTAGATGTGATGATGCTTCTGAAACTGCTGATACTATTGAAGTAAAACCTGCTACTATGCCTGTTATGCCTGATACGCGCTATGTTATGGAGGGAGAGATAGCTAAGGATTTTCTTGCGTGTAAGGATAGCTATGATGTTGAGAAATTTTTGTGCAGGTGGAAAGAAAAATCTCTGAACGCTAGGATGAAATACGACCCGAAGTTTGCCACTTCGCCTATCTTTGTGACCGATAAGGATTATGAATTCTCTGTCGACCCTGAGTTAATCACTCTGGTCGAATCTGATCATTTTCACGGTTATCAGTCTGAAACGGTTGTATCCCATCTTACCAAACTGCACGATATAGCCACCCTATTCACTAGTGCGGAAAAGATCCGCCATTACTATATCCTCAAGCTGTTTCCTTTCTCACTAAAGGATGATGCTAAGACCTGGTTCCCTTCTCTTGCTCCTGGTTGTGTGTGTAGCCCCCCAGGATATGGTCTACTGCTTCTGTGAAAAATATTTCCCTGCCCATAAGAATCAAGCTGCCTTGCAGAAAATATATAACTTTGCTCAAGCTAAAGAAGAGAGTCTCCCACAAGCTTGGGGGAGGCTCATCCAGCTACTGAATGCTTTGCCTGATCACCCTCTTGAGAAGAATGAAATACTTGATATCTTCTATAATGGACTTGCCGATGCTTCCAAAGACCACCTAGATAGTTGTGCTGGTAGTGTTTTTAGGGAACGAACTGTAGAACAAGCTGAGATTGTACTGAATAACATCTTGTGCAATGAGAATGCTTGGACTATTCCCGAACCACCTCCTAAGCCAACTCCGAAGAAAAGAGGTATTCTATTCCTCAGTCCTGAAGATATGCAAGAAGCCAAGAAATCTATACGAGAGAAAGGCATTAAATCAGAAGATGTAAAAAATCTACCACCTATCGAAGAGATCCATGGTCTCGGTAACTTGATACAGGTAGTAGAAGTAAATTCTCTATGTAGGTTTCATGAGAGTGATATTCCTTTTGATAAACCTGCTAACCTATGCATGGATGAATTTGATAACTTTGTTGCCAAACAACAGAGTTTCAATCATTATGTTAGCAGACAATTGGAACAAAATGCTCGTATGCTTAGTCATTTAAGTGCTTGTGTGGTCAGAAACGTCAATAATCTTAAACTTCTGAGTAAACATGCCTCTATGGTTACCACTCAGGTAGAACAAGTACTTAAAGCTCAGAATGACTTGCTCAATGAGTTGAACGATAATTCTATCAGAGTCGTTACTAGAGGCGGTAGAATGACCCGGGAACCTCCGTATCCTGAGGGTCATCCGAAGAGAATTGAACAACATTCTCAAGGAGTTAGCACGGATGCACCTAGTCATCCTAGAAAGAATAAGAAAGATGATAGGAACCTGCACGCTAGCAACCCTGTTGCGGCTACACCTGAGAGTCCAAATGATGCCTCTATTTCTAATGCTGAAACACAATCTGGTGATGAACATGAGCCTAATGATAATATCAATAGTGATGTTCATGAAGATGCTCAACCTAGCAAGGATAAGGATGTGGAGATTGAACCTAGTGTTGATCTTGATAACCCACAACCTAAGAATAGAACATACGATAAGAATGACTTCACTGCTAGGAAGCACAGTAAAGAAAGGGAGCCATGGGTTCAGAAACCTATGCCCTTTCCTCCCAAACCATCCAAGAAAAAGGATGATGAGGATTTTGAGCGATTCGTTGAAATGATCAGACCTGTCTTTCTGCAGATGCGTTTGACTGATATGCTCAAGATGTCTCCGTATGCTAAGTACATGAAAGATATTGTGACTAATAAGAGGAGGATACCTGAGGTTGAGATTTCCGCCATGCTTGCTAATTATACTTTCAAGGGTGGAACTCCTAAGAAACTAGGTGATCCCGGTGTTCCCACTATACCTTGCTCCATTAAAGGCAACTACGTTAGAACTGTGTTATGCGATCTTGGAGCCAGTGTTAGTGTTATGCCTCTCTCTCTTTATCGTAGACTTGAACTGGAAGTTGACACCCACTGAAATCTCTTTACAAATGGCCGACAAATCAACTGCTTTCCCTATCGGCATTTGCAAGGATGTGCATGTTGTCGTTGCTAACACCACTATCTTAACAGACTTTGTTATCTTGGATATTCCCGAGGACGATGCCATGGCTGTCATCCTCGGAAGACCCTTTTTAAACACTGCAGGGGCTGCTATAGATTGCAACAAAGGCAATGTCACCTTCCATGTCAACGGTAATGAGCATACGGTGCACTTTCCGAAGAAACAATATCGAGTACATTGCATCAATGTTATCGAAAAAACTTCATCGATTCTTATTGGGAGCTTTGAATGCCCTATTCCTCGTGTCAAGATGAAGTATGATTTGCTTGTTGGGGAGTTACACATCCCCATTGAGGTGACCTAGTGACTATTAAAAAATTCTCTGTCTTCTTTTGCGATTCGGGAAAGTTTTGTCGAGGGGATTTGATCAACCCCATTGACGGATTTCTTTCGATGACCATGAGATGGATGAATCGAGGAGTCACAAACCTCTGTTCCAAGCTTTCACTTTAGGTTGCATAGAAGAAAAATGATAGATTTAGTTTAGTTTTCCCTGTTTTCTGTCTTAGCGTCTGGTAAAGTGCCCCGAAAATCAAAGTTCTCCGAGCGCTGTGAAAATCAAGTATGATTTTTTCTGGATTTTTTGAAAAAATACTGGAACAAAGAGTCTGTCTAGGGGCCACACCAGTGGGCCACAAGACCTAGGGGCGCGGGCACCCCCCTGGCCGCGCCACCCAGGCTTGTGGGTCCCACAGGCACCCCCTCCACTCATTCTTGCCCTCATCTGGTTCTCCTATCTCAAGAAAAAAATTGTTTCGCAGCTCAAACCCGTGTTCTTGCTCCTCTTGCTGGTCCTCCTATGGTTGAGTTCAAACTTTATGATATCCCCCAGCGCATGTCACTCCAGGATTTTTGCAATGTTTGCAAATTACCTTACGTTGGGGATATTCATGAACCTCGTCCACATGACTTGGAAGCTTTCATCAATACAATTGTTGTAGGAGAGGAGAGAGGAGTGTCTTGCGCTAGAGCTGCTAGCATACATTTTCCCGTGCTTCGGTACTTCTCACTATTTGTGGGAAAATGTTTGATTGGCCGTGGGAAAGCTGGGTCACTTAGTTCCCCAGATCTTGCGGTCTTGCGCGAAGCCCTTTATAACGATAAAACTTATAGCTTGGGCGCTATAGTAGCTCAACGGTTGAACCTGAACCGTTCTAAGGGTGTTGTCTATAGAGGTATCTACGCTACTCGTCTTGCTAGACACTTTGAGATACCTATTAGACTGGAGGAGGAAGAAGAGATTCTTCTTCCCGAGAGATATCTAGATTACGATAGCATGGTTCGCCATGACTTTCCTGATAGAGATATAAATAGAAGGATAATTTATAACCTAGTATTTAGTCAAGGTACTCGTGAGACTATTACTTTGCCTGCTCCTTCTTTGTTCAATCTTCATGCATGCAGGTACATTATTATGCCCTCAGACATCTACGCATATTGGGTCTTGGCCCAACCACAGGTGCCCGTGCCCGAGCCACCAGTCGAGTACCAGACGCCAGTTTATCAGTGGGAGCCAGAGGAGCTCACACAGCAGTGGCATCCTCAGTCCACTCCGGAGTACCCAGGAGCTGGTTATTTCCCTCCTTGGGAGTAGTCCAAGTTAGGCCAAAAGCCTAAGCTTGGGGGAGTACGTGTTCTCACGGACTTTACATTCTTGCTTATGCTTTCACTTTGTTAGCCGGTGTTCACACTTTGCCACTGTATCATCCATGCTAGTTTATTTTCTTTTTCTCGTTTTCTTTTCATGTGTTTGTCTAGTTTGAGAAAAAAAACCAAAAATATTTTCTTTTTCTTCTTTTTCAAGTTGGGAGCTTTCCCGTGTAGATAGTTTTCTTTTTATTTGGGTGAAGGTAGAAGATATTGGTTACAATGTTTAGTGGCTCTTGCATGCATACCTGTTTAGCTTTCAAAGAGCCATATTATTTTGTCTTCTCCTTTGTGTTTGCCTGCAGATTCCAGCTTTAGTCCAATGCACGAGCACGCTTATTATTGTTCACATCGTTCGGTCGTGCAAGTGAAAGGAAATAATGACGATATATGATGAAGTGAGTGAGCCTGGAAAAGCTGGTATGAACTCGATCTATTTTGTTTTTGTAAATATGACTAGCTCATCATGCCTGATTCAACTTTGTTGTGAGAGAAACATGTTTGCAATGACAAATTAGAGATCATAGTTGCTTATGTCATGCTTATTTAGCTAGGAGCTTATAATGGTTTGTCTTGGTTGCCAACATGAATGTTGAGATGACTATGATGTAGTATGATAGGATGGTATCCTCCTTTGAACGTTTCAAGTGGCTTGACTTGGCGCATGTTCACGCATGTAGTTGAAACAAAATCAACATAGCATCTATGATGTTCATGTTCATGGTGATTTATGTCCTACTCATGCTTGCACTCAATGTTAGTTAATCTCATTGCATTTTGATGACTGTTGTCGCTCTCTAGTTGGTCGCTTCCCAGTCTTTTGCTAGCCTTCACTTGTACTAAGCGGGAATACTGCTTGTGCATCCACCTCCATAAATCCAAAGTTGTGTCATATGAGTCCACCATACCTACCTATGTGTGGTATCTACCTGCCGTTCCAAGTAAATTTGCATGTGCCACTCTCTAAACCTTCAAGAAATAATCTGTTTTGCATGCCCTAACCGCTCATGTGGTGACAGGGGGCTATTGGTATCTTCCATGCTAGGCGTGTTATCCTCGATATGTGTTCATTCACTATCATTCACGAGAAAGGGGCCGGTAATTGGAATTCCCAGTTCCATACTCAAATCGAAAAGATAATTGCAAACAAAACTCCCCCAGGATTGATGTTGGTATGGACGGTACCCGAGGATTCGGCTAGCCGTGGAGTGTGATTGATTGGTGGTGGGGGAGTCAACTTTACTTTTCTGTTTGGGAACCGCCTATAGCATGTTTAGCGTGGAATATGTTGAGAACTCTTAGTCATTGCATTGACAATGAAAGCATGCCACCCAAAATTATTATCTCTGTTTTCAAAGCTTGAGGTATGGCACCTCTACAAATCAATGCTTCCCTCTGCAAAGGGCCTGTCTATTTATGGTCCTGTTGAGTCATCCTCCTCTTACAAAAGCACCAATTAGAGAGCACCTCTGTCATTTTTATGCTTTGTTTTTAACTGTGTTGAGTATGACTATGAATGGATCTTCATTGCCTTGAATTACAATGTTTAGTCAGCCCTTTGTCTTTTAAGGTGCTCTGCATTTATGTTTTGCGGTCTCAGAAAGAGCCAACGAGATACCATCTATTCGTACTGCTTCATGTTGTTCTGATTGAAGTGTTGACATTTGAGGCTTATTATTATTTGCTCGCTAGTTGATTATGCCATTGATATGAGTTTACCGTGAGACCTAGATGTCATTTGCTTATGTGGATTGCTTGTGATGTTGCCGAAATTTTGGTTATGAGTTAGACATAGTTCAATAACAAGATCAAACTGAGTTCGTCAAAGTTTCTCTTTTGTCTCTCTCAGTTTGTCAACTGAGTTGCTTGAGGACAAGCAAGGCTTTAAGCTTGGGGGAGTTGATACGTCTCCGTCGTATCTACTTTTTCGAACTCTTTTGCCCTTGTTTTGGACTCTAATTTGCATGATTTGAATGGAACTAACCCGGACTGACGCTGTTTTCAGCAGATTTGCCATGTTGTGTTTTTGTGCAGAAATAAAAGTTCTCGGAATTTCCTGAAAATTTACGGAGATTTTTTCTGGAATAAAAGAAAAATACGTGCGCAAAGATCCACCTGAGGGGGCGTGCCAGTGGGCCACAAGCCCACAGGCCGCGACCACCCCCTATGGTCGCGCCGTGCATGCTTGTGGGGCCCACGTGGCACCACCGCCCCCAAACTCAGCTCTATATCTTCTGTTTCGCCTCGAAAAAAAATCATAGAGAAGGTTTCATCGCGTTTTGCGATACAGAGGCGCCGCCACATCGTGTTCTTCATCTTGAGGGCAGATCTGGAGTCCGTTTCGGGCTCCGGAGAGGGGAAATCGTCGCCATCGTCATCATCAACCTTTCTCCATCAACAATTCCATGATGCTCTTCATCGTTCGTGAGTAATCTCATCGTAGGCTTCCTGGACGGTGATGAGTTGGATGAGATCTATCATGTAATCGAGTTAGTTCTTGACGGGGATTGATCCCGAGTATCCACTATGTTCTAGATTGATGTTGCTATTACTTGGCTATGCTTAATGCTTGCCACTAGGGCCCGAGTGCCATGAGTTCAGATCTGAACCTATTATGTTGTCGCCAATATATGTGTGTTTTAGATCCTATCTTGAAAGTTGTAGTCACCTACTATGTGTTATGACCCGGCAACCCCGGAGTGACAATAGCCGGAACCACTCCCGGAGATGACCATAGTATGAGGAGTTCATGTATTCACCGCATGTTAATGCGTTGGCCCGGTTCTTTATTAAAAGGAGAACCTTAATATCTCGTAGTTTCCATTAGGACCCCGCTGCCACGGGAGGGATGGACAATAGATGTCATGCAAGTTCTTTTCCCTAAGCACGTATGACTACATACGGAATACATGCCTACATTAGATTGATGAACAGGAGCTAGCCACATATATCCCCATGTTATAGTTGTTACATGATGAATCACATCCGTTATACTCATCCATCACCGATCCACTGCCCAGGAGTCTTTTACTACTGGTTCTCGCTGCATTACTTTGCCTAGGCTTGTCCCTTGCTACCAAAGGGATTGGGCCACTTTGCTGCTGCTGTCACTACTGCTGTTACTGGTTCCTTTGTTGCCGCTGCTACTACTGTTCCTTACTACTCCGTTGTTACTTGTTACAAGACTTTGTTGGCGCCGTTGCCGAGGCTAGGTAAGCGGCACTAACATCCCATCAGCAAGGCTTTTTCTGGCGCCATTGATACAACAGTTAGGAATAGTCTGCCTTGTCAATAGATCGTTTCTGGCACCGTTGCTATCATGCTACCTTGCTATTGATACTTTGCTTGCAGACGCTAATCTTTCAGGTGTGGTTCAATCTGACACATTGAGCTGCTAATACTTGAGAATATTCTTTCGCTTCCCGTCTTCGCGAATCAACAAATTTGGGTTGAATACTCTACCCTCGAAAACTGCTGCGATCCCATACGCTTGTGGGACATCACGCCGCCTCACTGAGGGGAAGCGGTGCAACATTGGAGAAGGGATTGCCCGGCTGCTCGTAGCCGGCGTCATCATGGCAGTTTTCCACCTGGACCGGTTGGTCAACCCTGTCCTGGTGCTAAAGAAGAACAAGACATGGCGCATGTGTATCGATTACACAAGCCTGAATAAGGCGTGACCAAAAGACCCCTTCGCCCTACCACGGATAGATCAAGTGATAGACTCCACGGCCAGCGGCGAATTGCTGTCCTTTCTGGACGCTTATTCCGGCTACCACCAGATCAAGCTGGACCCGGCCGACCGGCTCAAGACCTCCTTCATCATACCTTTTGGAGCCTACAGCTACACGACGATGACGTTCGTCTTTAAGAACACCGGTGCAACCTTCCAGCGCTGCATGCAAAAATGCCTCCTACCGCAAATCTGCAGGAACATTCATGTCTACGTCGATGACATCGTCGTCAAGACCAAGCAGCATTTTAGTCTCCTTGACGATCTGCAGGAGACCTTCACCAACTTGCACGAGTACAAGATTCGGCTCCATCCGGAGAACTGCGTCTTTGGAGTTCCAGCCAGCAAGCTCTTGGGTTTCTTCGTGTCGGCTCGCGGCATCGAAGCTAACCCCGAGAAGATCAGAACCATCGAGCGCATGACCAAGCCGGCTCGACTCCTCGACGTCCAGAAGTTTGTCGGCTGCCTGGCATCCCTCAGCCGGTTCGTCACTCGGCTAGGCGAGAAGGTGCTACCACTCTATCAGCTGATGAAGAATACAACGAAATTTGAGTGGAATGACCAAGCAGACCCGTCCATCCCAATGACTCTGGGCCCGGAGAGACCGACGAAATCGTCAACTCCGCCGGCTCCACTCGCTCTGCCGGCTCCGACAATCTTGCCGACTCCAGCTGCTTCGCCGGCTCTAGCAACTCCGCTGGCTACATCAAATGTCGAACCATGTCGGCTCAACACCCAGTCGGTGGCCATCATGGAGGTTGACGGCATGTCGGCTGCCACGATGGCACCACAGACAAAAGGTCTCGAACCCGGGACCACAACGACAAACTCGGGGGCTTCAGATGCCCCTGACCTTCAGGCTGAGCCAGAGTCGGCTCCCGTGTCGGCTCCCTCATGGGCACACCCCATCCTCGCCTTGCTTCTTCGTGGAGAGCTTCCTCAAGACGAGGCGGAGGCGCGGCAGATCCAATGACGATCTCCCGCGTACGCCATCATCAACCGTGAGCTGGTTCGATTTAGCGTAACCGGTGTGTTCCAACGCTGTGTCGAGTCAGAAAAAGGGCAAGAAATTCTCAAAGACATACACCAGGGTGAGTGCGGGCATCATGCCGCCTCCAGAACCCTGGTGGCCGAGGCGTTCCGCCATGGATTCTATTGGCCCACGGCCCTCGAGGAGGCCACATCCTTGGTCAACAAGTGCAAAGGATGCCAGCGCTTCAGCACGCAAAGCCACTTGCCGGCCTCGACTCTCAAGACCATCCCCCTGTCATGGCCCTTCACCGTCTGGGGGCTGGATATGGTGGGGCCATTCAAGACCGCTCGAGGTGGCATGACGCATCTCCTGGTAGCCTCGACAAATTTACCAATTGGATTGAAGCTAGGCCAATCAAGAAGCTTGACGGTCCCATGACCGTCAAGTTCATCAAGGACATCTCCGTCCGCTATGGTGTCCCCCACAGCATCATCATCAACAACGGCACCAACTTTGTCAAGGGTGCAATGGAGCTCTTCTGTGCGAAAGAGGGCATCTGGTTCGATCTGGCGTCGGTGGCGCACCCACAGTCAAATGGCCAGGCGGAAAGGGCGAACAGTCTAATCCTTGCCGGCATCAAGCCAAGACTCGTGGCGCCGCTCGTCAGGTCAGTCGGCTGCTGGATGAAGAGTTGTCGGCTGTACTATGAAGCCTCCGCACCACGCCGAACCGGTCAACCGGATTCACACCATTCTTCCTTGTATATGGGTCTGAGCCAATGATCCCTGCGGATGTCGAGTTTGACTCGCCTCGTGTCACCCTATACACGGAGGCGGATGCAAAAGAGGCAAGAGAAGACGACGTCGATCTACTCGAGGAGGCACGGGAGCTGGCCCTGAGCCGGTCGGCTATCTACCAGCACAAGCTAAGGCACTACCACAACAAGAAGATCAGGCCTCTCTCCTTTCGTGAGGGGACCTGGTACTCAGAAGAATCCAGCGAATAGGCAGCCAGCACAAGCTCTCTTACCCATTGGAGGGACCCTTCATCATCAGCAGGGCTTTGCACAACAATGCATACTATCTGATAGACGCCTAGAAGCCATAAAAGCGCAAGAGAGACGACTCTGACGAAGAAACGGAGCATCCATGGAACGCGGCATTGCTTCGCCCGTTCTACTACTAGAACAAGAGAGAAAAACATGCACATATGTATCCTTTACCCTTTTGGGATTTCAATGAATGCAATGGGTGCTCCAAGCTAGCACTTGGGGCATACCTTTTTTCAAGTTCACGTAAAGAGTTCTCAATACAAGAGTGCGCTCTCCGGTCTGACTCCTCGGGCTCGGGGGCTCGCTAGCCGGCCCGAGCTACTTCCTTAGTCGTAGTCGAATATATAATGCACATCGAGCTGAAACCCTTACCACCGTGCACAAGCTACAGACCGGCTCTTGGCTGTTCGGCTAACGCGATCGTGGGAAGGAAGGCCGGCTGCATGAAAAATCCGACTACGAAAGAGATCGCCGGCTCAGGTTAGTTCGATCACTTCCGATCTTCCTTTCTAGCCGGCCTCTGCTGGCTCGCTCCAAGTCTAAGTATCTTGGCGGCTTCAAAAAATCCAAGGCTGACGCCTTCAAAGGCAGAAGGCCCGTCCCAGTTACAGAACGGCTCCCGGCTGTCGGACTGGCGGGGTGGATGCTGGAGGAGGCAAGCTGCTGCACAGACGGAAGCCAAAGAGAAACAAAAGACAGAAAGGCGAGTCGGCAAGCACAACCTTCATAGGCATAATGCAAATGGATAAACATATATTACATTCAAAAGCATGTAAAGGCCCATGGCCGAAGTTCATTACATAACACCCCCGGTGGGTGGAACCGCTGGACTAACAAAAGAAGTGCAAAAAAGGAAAAAAGCTTCAGTTGGTGGCGGCTCCACCCATGGCTCCGTCGTCACCGGCGGCACCTAAGGCGGAGGCGCCGGCATTGCTAGCCCCGCCTGAGGTAGAGGCGCCATCATCTGCCCGAGCGCCTTTGGCACTGTCCCTTGCGACGGAGTCGGCATATGCCTCGTCGCTGGAGTCGGCGTCCTCAAATGTCGTCTCATCGGAGCTGCCATCGGCATCATGGAGAGCCAGCTAGAATTAATCCTCCGGGAAACTCGTTCTAGACAGCGAAGGATGTGATGTCGTCCAGCTCCACTTCTGTGCCGGCACGTTGTGCTGCAAGCCGGCCCAAGTTCAGTTTTTTATACCATGACTTGCCCAAGCGGAGCGCCATGTACGCTCCGGCTCGTGCAGCCGACGCATGCCACGCGTCCACACAAGAGCTTCCGGCTTCAAGCCAGCGAGATAGCCGGCTCATTGACACCGGCTCCACCGCGTCGGGCCAAAGGGCCTTCACCATCGTCAGCCAGGCGAGCTGGAGCCGGTTCAGAGAATGCGCCAGCTCCTGCATACGGGCCTTGGCGCCAATGGCTATCTCCTCCACAGTCCAGCCAGCGGTGGCGTCCACCTCAACATCGGCAGCACGTCGCTTGTCGCGATTGGCCTCCAGGGCTGCTTCTGCCGCCTCCCGTGTCCCTGGGAAGAGTTCTGGGAGCAGGATGTTGGGGAACGTCGCATGGGAAACAAAAAATTTCCTACGCGCACGAAGACCTATCATGGTGATGTCCATCTACGAGAGGGGATTTCCGATCTATGTTCCCTTGTAGATCGCACAGCATAAGCGTTAAGAAACGCGGTTGATCTAGTGGAACGTCCTCACGTCCCTCGTTCCGCCCCGCGAACCGTCCCGCGATCCGTCCCACGATCCGCTCCGATCTAGTGCCGAACGGACGGTACCTCCGCGTTCAGCACACGTACAGCTCGACGATGATCTCGGCCTTCTTGATCCAACAAGATATACGGAGAGGTAGATGAGTTCTCTGGCAGCGTGACGGTGCTCCGGAGGTTGGTGGTGATCTAATCTCAGCAGGGCTCCGCCCGAGCTCCGCAGAAACGCGATCTAGAGGTAAAACAGTAGAGGTATGTGGTCGGGCTGCCGTGGAAAAAGTTGTCTCAAATCAGCCCTAAAAGCCCACTATATATAGGAGGGAGGAGGGGAGGAGGCAGCCTCAAAACCTAAAGGTTTGGCCGAAATTGGAGGTGGAGGAGTCCTACGCCAATCCTACTTGGAGTAGGATTCCACCTTCCCACTTGGAAACTCTTTCCACCTTGTGTTTTTTCCATCTCAAATCTTATGGGCCTTAGTGGGAACTTATTCCAGCCCACTAGGGGCTGGTTTATCTCTTCCCATAGCCCATGAGACCCCTTGGGGCGTGACACCCCTCCTGATGGTCCCCAGCACCCCCCCCCCCCGGCACTCCCAGTACACTACCGATGAGCCCGAAACTTTTCCGGTAATGCACGAAAACCTTCCAGTAACCAAATGAGGTCATCCTATATATCAATCTTCGTTTCCGGACCATTCCGGAAACCCTCGTGACGTCCGTGATCTCATCCGGGACTCTGAACAACATTCGGTAACCAACCATATAACTCAAATACGCATAAAACAACGTCGAACCTTAAGTGTGGAGACCCTGCGGGTTCGAGAACTATGTAGACATGACCTGAGTGACTCCTCGGTCAATATCCAATAGCGGGACCTGGATGCCCATATTGGATCCTACATATTCTACGAAGATCTTATCGTTTGAACCTTAGTGCCAAGGATTCATATAATCTCGTATGTCATTCCCTTTGTCCTTCGGTATGTTACTTGCCCGAGATTCGATCATCAGTATCCGCATACCTATTTCAATCTCGTTTACCGGCAAGTCTCTTTACTCGTTCTGTAATAAAGATCCCGCAACTTACACTAAGTCACATTGCTTGCAAGGCTTGTGTGTACCGAGTGGGCCCCGAGATACCTCTCCGTCACACGGAGTGACAAATCCCAGTCTTGATCCATACTAACTCAACGAACACCTTAGGAGATACCTGTAGAGCATCTTTATAGTAACCCAGTTACGTTGCGACGTTTGATACACACAAAGAATTCCTCCGGTGTCAGTGAGTTATATGATCTCATGGTCATAGGAACAAATACTTGACACGCAGAAAACAGTAGCAACAAAATGACACGATCAACATGCTACGTCTATTAGTTTGGGTCTAGTCCATCACGTGATTCTCCTAATGACGTGATCCAGTTATCAAGCAACAACACCTTGTTCATAATCAGAAGACCCTGACCATCTTTGATCAACTGGCTAGCCAACTAGAGGCTTGCTAGGGACAGTGTTTTGTCTATGTATCCACACATGTATATAAGTCTTCATTCAATACAATTATAGCATGGATAATAAACGATTATCATGAACAAAGAAATATAATAATAACTAATTTATTATTGCCTCTAGGGCATATTTCCAACAGTCTCCCACTTGCACTAGAGTCAATAATCTAGTTCACATCACCATGTGATTTCAACGAATCCAACACCCATATAATTATGGGGCCTGATCATGTCTTGCTCGTGAGAGAGGTTGTAGTCAACGGTTCTGAAACTTTCAGATCCGTGCATTCTTTACAAATCTTTATGTCATCTTATAGATGCTGCTACTATGTGCTATTCGGAAATACTCCAAATATCTACTCTACTATACGAATCCGTTTCACTACTCATAGTTATTCAGATTAGTGTCAAAGCTTGCATCGACGTAACCCTTTACGACGAACTCTTTAACCACCTCCATAATCGACAAAAATTCCTTAGTCCATCAGTTACTAAGGATAAATTTTGACCGCTGCTAGTGATTCAATCATGGATCACTCTCTGTACCTCTCAACAGACTTTGAGTCAAGGCACACATCAGGTGCGGTACCCAGCATGGCATACTTCAGATTCTACGGCCAAGGCATAGAAGACGACCTTCGTCTATTCTCTTTATTCTGCGGGGGTCGGGTTTTGAGTCTTACTCAAATTCACACCTCACAACGCAACCAAGAACTCCTTCTTTGCTGATCTATTTTGAACTCCTTCAAAAACTTGTCAATGCATGGATCTTGTTGAAACTTTCATTAAGCGCTTTCGATCTATCTCCATAGATCTTTGATGCTCAACGTTCAAGTAGCTCAATCCAGGTATTCCTTTGAAAAACTCCTTTCAAACAACCTTTTATGCTTCACAGAAATTCTACATTACTTCTGATCAACAATATGTCAACCACATATACTTATTAGAAATTCTATAGTGCTCCCACTCACTTCTTTGGAAATACAAGTTTCTCATAAACCTTGTACAAACCCAAAATCTTTGATCATCTCATCAAAGTGTATATTCCAACTCCGAGATGTTGCACCAGTCCATTGAAGGATCGCTGGAGCTTGCATACTTGTTAGTATCTTTAGGATCGACAAAACCTCCTGGTTGTATCACATACAATGTTTGCTCAAGGAAACCGTCGAGGAAACAATGTTTTGACATCCTATGTGCAATATTTCATAAATAATGCAGCAACTACTAACATAATTCTAACAGACTTTCAGCATCGCTACGAGTGAGAAAGTCTCATCATAGTCAACTGTTTGATCTTGTCGGAAACATATTTGTGACAAGTCGAGCTTTTCTTAATAGTGACTTATCACCATCATCGTCTGTCTTCCTTTTAAAGATCCATCTTTACTCAATAGTCCTATGACCATCAAGTAGTTCTTCCAAAGTCTACACTTTGTTTTCATACATGGATCCTCTCTCAGATTTCATGGCTTCCAGCCATTTGTCGGAATCCGGGCCCACCGTTGCTTTCTCCATAACTCGTAGGTTCAATGTTGCTCAACAACATGACCTCCAAGACAGGGTTACCGTACCACTATGCAGTAGTACGCGACCTTGTCAACCTACGAGATTTGTAGTAACTTGATTCGATGCTCGATGATCACCATCATCAGCTTTCACTTCAATTGGTGTAGGCGCCAACGGGAACAACTTCTTGCGCCCTGCTACACACTGGTTGAAGTGATGGTTCAGTAACCTTATCAAGTTCTACCACCCTCCCACTCAATTCTTTCGAGAGAAACCTTTCCTCGAGAAAGGATCCGTTTCTAGAAACAAACACTTTGCTTCCGGATCTGAGATAGGAGATGTACCCAACTATTTTGGATATCCTATGAAGATGCATTTATCCGCTTTGGGTTCGAGCTTATCAGACTGAAACTTTTTCACATAAGTGTCGAAGCCCCAAACTTCCAAGAAACGACAGTTTTAGATTTCTCTAAACCTCAGACTATACTGTGCCATCTCAACGGAAATACGCGGTGCCCTATTTTAAAGTGAATGCGGTTGTCTCTAATGCATAACCCATAAACGATAGTGGTAATTCGATAAGAGACATCATAGCATGCACCATACCAAATAGTGCGTGGCTATGACGTTCACACACATCATCACACTATGATGTTCCAGGTGGCATGAACTGCGAAACAATTTCCACATTGTCTTAACTGCGTACCAAAACTCGTAACTCAGATATTCATTTCTATGATCATATCGTAGACAGTTTATCCTCTTGTTACGACGAACTTCACTCCGAAATAGAATTGAACCTTTCAATATTTCAGACTTGTGATTCATTGAGTAAATACTCTTGTATCTGCTCAAATCGTCATTGAAGTAAGAACATAATGATATCCACTGCGTGCCTCAGCACCCATTGGACTACATACATCAAAATGTATTACTTCCAACAAGTTACTATCTTGTTTCATCTCAATGAAAACAAGACCTTGCTCATGTGGTATGATTTGCATGTCACTAGTGATTCAAAATCAAGTGAGTATAAGGATCCATCAGCATGGAGCCTCTTCATGCAATTTATACCAACATGACTCAAGTGGTAGTGCCACAAGTAAGTGGTACTATCATCATTACCTCGTGTCTTTTGGCACCAATATTATGAACATGTGTAACACTACGATCGAGATTCAATAAACCATTGAAGGTGATTATTCAAGCAAATAGAGTAACCATTATTCTCTTTAAATGAATAATCGTATTGCAATAAACACGATCCAATCATGTTCATGCTTAACGCAAGCATCAAATAAAAATTATTTATGTTTAACACTAATCCCGATGGTAAAGGGAGCGTGCGATGTTTGATCATATCAACCTTGGAAACACTTCCAACACGTATCGTCACCTCGCCTTTAGCTAGTCTCCGTTTATGCCGTAGCTTTCATTTCGTGTTACTAATCACTTAGCAACTGAACCGGTATCCAATACCCTAATGCTACTAAGAGTACTAGTAAAGTACACATCAACATCATGTATATCAAATATACTTCTTTCGACTTTTGTCGACCTTCTTATCTACCAAGTATCTAGAGTTGCTCCGCCTCAGTGAATGTTCCCCTCATTACAGAAGCACTTAGTCTCAGGTTTGGGTTTAATCTTGGGTCTCTTCATTAGTGCAGCAACTGTTTTGCCGTTTCACGAAGTATCCCTTCTAGCCCTTGCCTTTCTTGAAACTTAGTGGTTTTACAAACCATCAACTATTGATGCTCCTTCTTGATTTCTACTTTCGCAGTGTCAAACATCGCGAATCACTCAAGGATCATTGTATCTATCCTTGATATGTTATAGTTCATCACGAAGCTCTCACAGCTTGGTGGCGGTGACTTTGGAGAACCATCACTATCTCATCTGGAAGATTAACTCCCACTTGATTCAAGCGATTATCGTACTCAGACAATCTGAGCACACGCTCAACGATTGAGCTTTTCTCCTTTACTTTGTGGACAAAGAATCTTGTCAGAGGTTGCTTACCTGTTAACAAGGGCACAAGCATGAAATCACAATTTCATCTCTTTAGAACATCACTTATGTTCCGTGACGTTTCAAAACGTTTTCGGCGCCTTGCTTCTAAGCCATTAAGTATTTTGCACTGAACTATCGTGTAGTCATCAGAAACGTGTATGTTGGATGTTCACAGCATCCACAGACGACGCTCGAGGTGCAGCACACCGAGTGGTGCATTAAGGACATAAGCCTTCTGCGCAGCAACGAGGACAATACTCTGCAAAGTTTGCTACTATCAACTTCAACTAAATTTTGTCTAGGAACATATAAAAACAGTAGAGCTATAGCGCAAGCTACATCGTAATTCGCAAAGACCATTAGACTATGTTCATGACAATTAGTTCAATTAATCATATTACTTAAGAACTCCCACTCAAAAAGTACATCTCTCTAGTCATTTGAGTGGTACATGATCCAAATCCACTATCTCCAGTCCGATCATCACGTGAGTCGAGAATAGTTTCAGTGGTAAGCATCTCTATGCTAATCATATCAATTATACGATTCATGCTCGACCTTTCGGTCTCATGTGTTCTGAGGCCATGTCTGCACATGCTAGGCTCGTCAAGCTTAACCCGAGTGTTCCGCGTGTGCAACTGTTTTGCACCCGTTGTATGTGAACGTTGAGTCTATCACACCCGATCATCACGTGGTGTCTCGAAACGAAGAACTGTCGCAACGGTGCACAGTCGGGGAGAACACAATTTCGTCTTGAAATTTTAGTGAGAGATCACCTCATAATGCTACCGTCGTTCTAAGCAAGATAAGGTGCATAAAGGATTAACATCACATGCAATTCATAAGTGACATGATATGGCCATCATCATGTGCTTCTTGATCTCCATCACCAAAGCACCGGCACGATCTTCTTGTCACCGGCGTCACACCATGATCTCCATCATCATGATCTCCATCAACGTGTCGCCATTGGGGTTGTCATGCTACTCATGCTATTACTACTAAAGCTACGTCGTAGCAATATAGTAAACGCATCTGCAAGCACAAACGTTAGTTTAAAGACAACCCTATGGCTCCTGCCGGTTGCCGTACCATCGACATGCAAGTCGATATTAACTATTACAACATGATCATCTCATACATCCAATATATCACATCACATAGTTGGCGATATCACATCACAAGCATACCCTGCAAAAACAAGTTAGACGTCCTCTAATTGTTGTTGCATGTTTTACGTTGTGACCATGGGTATCTAGTACGATCGCATCTTACTTACGCAAACACCACAACGGAGATATAAGAATTGCTATTTAACCTCATCCAAGGACCTCCTCGGTCAAATCCGATTCAACTAAAGTTGGAGAAACCGACACTCGCCGGTCATCTTTGAGCAACGAAGTTACTCGTAGCGATGAAACCAGTCTCTCGTAAGCGTACGAGTAATGTCGGTCCGAGCCGCTTCGATCCAACAATACCGCGGAATCAAGAAAAGACTAAGGAGGGCAACAAAACGCACATCACCGCCCACAAAAACTTTTGTGTTCTACTCGAGAAGACATCTACGCATGAACCTAGCTCATGATGCCACTGTTGGGGAACGTCGCATGGGAAAAAAAATTCCTACGCGCACGAAGACCTATCATGGTGATGTCCATCTACGAGAGGGGATTTCCTATCTACGTACCCTTGTAGATCGCACAACATAAGCGTTAAGAAACGCGGTTGATGTAGTGGAACGTCCTCACGTCCCTCGATCCGCCCCGCGAACCGTCCCACGAACCGTCCCGCGATCCGTCCCACGATCCGCTCCGATCTAGTGCCGAACGGACGGCACCTCCGCGTTCAGCACACGTACAGCTCGACGATGATCTCGGCCTTCTTGATCCAGCAAGAGAGACGGAGAGGTAGATGAGTTCTCTGGCAGCGTGACGGCGCTCCGGAGGTTGGTGGTGATCTAATCTCAGCAGGGCTCCTCCCGAGCTCCGCAGAAACGCGATCTAGAGGTAAAACCGTGGAGGTATGTGGTCGGGCTGCCGTGGCAAAAGTTGTCTCAAATCAGTCCTAAAAGCCCACTATATATAGGAGGGAGGGAGGGGAGGAGGCAGCCTCAAAACCTAAAGGTTTGGCCGAAATTGGAGGTGGAGGAGTCCTACGCCAATCCTACTTGGAGTAGGATTCCACCTTCCCACTTGGAAACTCTTTCCACCTTGTGTTTTTTCCTTCTCAAATCTTATGGGCCTTAGTGGGAACTTATTCCAGCCCACTAGGGGCTGGTTTATCTCTTACCATAGCCCATGAGACCCCTTGGGGCGTGACACCCCTCCTGATGGTCCCCGGCACCCCTCCCGGCACTCCCAGTACACTACCTATGAGCCCGAAACTTTTCCGGTAATGCACGAAAACCTTCCGGTAACCAAATGAGGTCATCCTATATATCAATCTTCGTTTCCGGACCATTCCGGAAACCATCGTGACGTTCGTGATCTCATCCGGGACTCCAAACAACATTCGGTAACCAACCATATAACTCAAATACGCATAAAACAACGTCGAACCTTAAGTGTGCAGACCCTGCGGGTTCGAGAACTATGTAGATATAACCCGAGTGACTCCTCGGTCAATATCCAATAGCGGGACCTGGATGCCCATATTGGATCCTACATATTCTACGAAGATCTTATCGTTTGAACCTCAGTGCCAAGGATTCATATAATCCCGTATGTCATTCCCTTTGTCCTTCGGTATGTTACTTGCCCGAGATTCGATCATCAGTATCCGCATACCTATTTCAATCTCGTTTACCGGCAAGTCTCTTTACTCGTTCCGTAATACAAGATCCCGCAACTTACACTAAGTCACATTGCATGCAAGGCTTGTGTGTGATGTTGTATTACCGAGTGGGCCCCGAGATACCTCTCCATCACACGGAGTGACAAATCCCAGTCTCGATCCATACTAACTCAACGAACACCTTCGGAGATACCTGTAGAGCATCTTTATAGTCACCCAGTTACGTTGCGATGTTTGATACACACAAAGCATTCCTCCGGTGTCAGTGAGTTATATGATCTCATGGTCATAGGAACAAATACTTGACACGCAGAAAACAGTAGCAACAAAATGACACGATCAACATGCTACGTCTATTAGTTTGGGTCTAGTCCATCACGTGATTCTCCTAATGATGTGATCCAGTTATCAAGCAACAACACCTTGTTCATAATCAGAAGACCCTGACCATCTTTGATCAACTGGCTAGCCAACTAGAGGCTTGCTAGGGACAGTGTTTTGTCTATGTATCCACACGTGTATATAAGTCTTCATTCAATACAATTATAGCATGGATAATAAACGATTATCATGAATAAAGAAATATAATAATAACTAATTTATTATTGCCTCTAGGGCATATTTCCAACACATGAGTAGGGGCGTGGGGCGAGGAAAAGATAAAAGAGAAGCTAACAGCGAGAAAAATAAAAGACAAGGCAAGGATGGCTCACGGTTGAGCTGAATGTCGACCTCGCCCGCCTCCTCTAGAGCCTCGCAGTCCCAAACCGCGCAGTCTTGACCTAGGAGGGTGATCTCGCCCCAAAGGGCCTAGGACGCCTCGGTCTCCTTCGCCAACTGGGCCTGCGCGTCCTTCAAGACGACATCCTTTTGTGCCTTCTCTTCAAGGTGCAGCTTCTCCAAGCACTCCAGGTCGGCGGCATGGGAGGTTTCCTTCAGCTTTAGGGCATCGGCATGGGCGGCGCGCAGCCGCTCCAGCTCCCTCTGATGGGCTGCCTCGCGGTCCTTCTTCTCCGTTTGGAGAAGTTCCACCTCCTCACGGAGTTGGCCATCTTCACCATGCAAGGTGTCATGCTCCAAGACGGATTGCTCCAGCCGGCCTTGAAGGTCGGTGGTCTGGCATTCGGCCTCTTGGATCCAGGCCAGCAGCGCATTGTGAGCATGCACTTAGCTGTTGTGAAGATCCTACGACGAAAAGAATCAAAGAAAATCAAGAGTAAGACTCGACCTGGCTAACTCTCAGCCGGCCCGACTCTCGGGGGCTAGACCCAGTGGGTGCGCTGGCGCACCCCCACTGAAAGAGAAAGAAGAAAACAAGCGAGTGCAAGTAAGACTCGGCTCGGCTAACTCTCAGCCGGCCCGACTCTCGGGGGCTACACCCAGTGGGTGCGCTGGCGCGCCCCACTGAAGTGAATAAAGCAGAAGAAAAAGCTCGACCGAAAGGTGCGGGAGTTAAAAACTTACCGCGGTCCACTACTCAAGGCAGTTCAGGTCTTCCTGAGCCACCAGGGCCGCCTGCGCCACCTTGTCACGACTGCGGGAATACGCCGCCACAAGCGCACGGACCCCACTCAGCGTGGCGCCAAGAGGCAAGGTTGTGCTGCTTGCCTTGGCCGCGTTCCAGGACTCTAGGGGCCGGCTCCCGGAGAAGGGGCCAGCTCCGGAGGCGGACGAGCCGCGGCCGGAGGCGACCATGGTGCCATCTCCTGGCGGCGCGCATTAGGTAGGCTCCTTCGTCGCATCGGCCCAGCGAGGTGCTAATAACCCACAAGTATAGGGGATCGCAACAGTTTTCGAGGGTAGAGTATCCAACCAAAATTTATTGATTCAACTCAAGGGGAAGCCAAAGAATATTCTCAAGTACTAGCAGTTGAGTTGTCAATTCAAGCACACCTGAAAGATATAGTATCTGCAGCAAAGTATCAGTAGCAAAGTAGTATGATAGCAGCAGTAGCAACAGTAACCAGTAGAAGCAGAGTAACAACAGTAGCAACAGAGTAACAGTAGCAGCAGTGACCGCAGTAGAAGCAAAGTAACGTAGCAAGGACCAGTAGTAAAAGTCTCGTAGGCATTGGATCGGTGATGGATGACTATGCCGGATGTTATTCATCATGCAACAGTTATAACACGGAGAGATAAGTAACTAGCTCCAGTTCATCAATGTAATGTAGCCATGTATTCCGTATGTAGTCATACGTGCTTAGGGAAAAGAACTTGCATGGCATCTATTGTCCATCCCTCCCGTGGCAGCGGGGTCCTAATGGAAACTACGGGATATTAAGGTTCTCCTTTCAATAAAGAACCGGACCAACGCATTAACACTTGGTGAATACATGAACTCCTCATACTATGGTCATCTCCGGGAGTGGTTCCGGCTATTGTCACTCCGGGGTTGCCGGGTCATAACACATAGTAGGTGACTACAACTTGCAAGATAGGATCAAGAACACACATATATTGGTGACAGCATAATAGGTTCAGATCTGAAATCATGGCACTCGGGCCCTAGTGACAAGCATTAAGCATGGCAAAGTAGTAGCAACATCAGTCTCAGAACATAGTGGATACGAGGGATCAATCCCCGTCAAAACTAACTCGATTACATGATAGATCTCATCCAACCCATCACCGTCCAGCAAGCCTACGATGAGATTACTCACGAACGGTGAAGAGCATCATGGAATTGGCGATGAAGGAAGGTTGGTGATGACGATGGCGACGATCTCCCCTCTCCGGAGCCCAGAACGGACTCCACATCTGCCCTCCAGATGAAGAACAGGAGGTGGCGGCGCCTCCGTATTGTAAAACGCGATGAACTCTTCTCCTTGATTTTTTTTCGGGCGAAACGGACTAAATAGAGCTGGATTTGGAGGCGGGGGGGTTTTGTGGGCCCCACAAGCCTGCCAGGCGCGACCTGGGGGGCGCCTGGTGGATTGTGGGCTCCACGCTCCACTTCCTCTGCTCATTCTTGTGCCGGTATTTTTTTATATATTCCACAAAAATTCTCCATAAATTTTCAGGTCATTCCAAGAACTTTTATTTCTGCGCAAAAACAACACCATGGCAATTCTGCTGAAAACAACGTTAGGCCGGGTTAGTTCCATTCAAATCATGCAAATTAGAGTCCAAAACAAGGGTAAAAGTGTTTGGAAAAGTAGATACGATGGAGACGTATCAACTCCCCCAAGCTTAAAACCTTGCTTGTCCTCAAACAATTCAGTTGACAAACTGAAAAAGACAAAAGAAAAACTTTTACGAACTCTATTTGGTCTTGTTGTTGCAACTATGTCTAACTCATAACCAGAATTTCAGCAAGATCACAAGCTAACCACATAAGCAAATGACATCTAGGTCTCATGGTAAACTCATATCAATGGCATAATCAACTAGCGAGCAAATAATAATTAGTCTCAAACGTCAGCACTTAAATCAAAACAATCATGAAGCAGTACGAACAGATGGTATCTCGCTACCTCTTTCTGAGATCGCAAAACATAAATGCACATCACCCTCAAAGACCAAGGGCTAACTAAACATTGTAATTCATGGCAAAGAAGATCCAGTCACAGTCATACTCAATCACAGTTAAAAGCAAAGCATAAAAATGACAGAGGTGCTCTCTAATTGGTGCTTTTATAAGAGGAGGATGACTCAACAGGAACATAAATAGACAGGCCCTTCGCAGAGGGAAGCATTGATTTGTAGAGGTGCCAGAGCTCAAGCTTTGAAAACAGAGATAATAATTTTGGGTGGCATGCTTTCATTGTCAACGCAATGACTAAGAGTTCTCACCATCTTCCACGCTACACATGCTATAGGCGGTTCCCAAACAGAAAAGTAAAGTTTTGACTCCCCCACCACCAATCAATCACACTCCACGACTAGCCGAATACTCGGGTGTCGTCCATACCAACATCAATCCAGGGGGAGTTTTGTTTGCAATTATCTTTTCGATTTGAGCATGGAACTGGGAATTCCAATTACCGACCCCTTTCTTGTGAATGATAGTGAATAAACACATATCGAGGATAACACGCCTAGCATGGAAGATACTGATAGCCCCCTGTCACCACATGAGCGGTTCGGGCATGCAAAACAGATTATTTTTTGAAGATTTAGAGAGTGACGCATGCAAATTTACTTGGAACGGCAGGTAGATACCGCATATAGGTAGGTATGGTGGACTCATATGGAACAACTTTGGGTTTATGGAAGTGGATGCACAAGCAGTATTCCTACTTAGTACAAGTGAAGGCTAGCAAAAGACTGGGAAGCGACCAACCAGAGAGCGACAACAGTCATCAAAATGCATTGAGATTAACCAACATTGAGTGCAAGCATGAGTAGGACATAAATCACCATGAACATGAATATCATAGAGGTTGTGTTGGTTTTGTTTCAACTACATGCGTGAACATGTGCCAAGTCAAGCCACTTGAATCATTCAAAGGAGGATACCATCCTATCATACTACATCATAGTCATCTCAAAATTCATGTTGGCATCCAAGACAAACCGTTATAAGCTCCTAGCTAATTAAGCATGGCATCAGAAACTATGATCTCTAAGTTGTCATTGCAAACATGTTTCTCTCACAACAAAGCTGAATTTGGAACGATGAGCTAGTCATATTTACAAAAACAAATTAGATCGAGTTCATACCAGCTTTTCCAGGCTCAGTCACTTCATCATATATCGTCATTATTGCCTTTCAATTGCACGACCGAATGATGTGAACAATAATAAGAGTGCTCGTGCATTGGACTAAAGCTGGAATCTGCAGGCAAACACAAAGGAGAAGACAAAGTAATATGGCTCTTTTAACAGATAAACAGATATGCATGCGAGAGCCACTAAACATTGTAACCATTGTCTTCTACCTTGACCCAAGGAAAAAGAAAAGTATTTACACGGGAAAGCTCCCAACAAGCAAAAGAAGAACGGAAAGTCTTTTGGGATTTTCTCAAACTAGACAGACAGATGGAAAGAAAACAAAAAAGAAAGTGAACTAACATGGATGATACAGTGGCAAAGTGTGAACACCGGCGAACAAAGTGAAAGCATAAGCAAGAATGTAAAGTCGGTGAGAAACACGTACTCCCCCAAGCTTAGGATTTTGGCCTAAGTTGGTCTACTCCCATGGATGGTCCGGGCGATACCCAAAATCATAATGGGGTTGTATGGGAGCGCTGCAGCCACTGCCTGAATAGCTGCCTCACGGAGACGAGCATCCTTTGCCTCCCTCTCATACTCCTCTGCCTCTCCTCTGGTTATGTAATATCTCCGTTTTACCTGGAAGTCAAAGAAGGCAGGAGTAGGAAGGGTAATATGGAAAACACGCTGCCAGTTAAATATTAAACGGTATAGGAGGGATTCATCATCCCTCTCAAGGAACTGGTAGCGTGTCAAAGCGACGCGGTCAAGGACAGCTGTATGGAGCGGGGGATCTCCTTCACGGATGGGTACTCCAAGAAAATTTGCTATGCGAGTGGCATAGTTCCCACCAAAGAAATCCCCTTCATTAGCATTATTATTCAGCCTCCTTGCTGTTAGGAAGTATTAGTATTAGTATAGGAGTCCTAATTAGTCTATTAGTATTAGTCTAGGGGTCCTTATTAGTCTATTAGTATTAGTCTAGGAGTCCTTATTAGTCTATGTTTACTTACTTTCCTTGCACCTCAAGTCATGTGTAATATATATATGCCCCTTGTGCCTTCATTACATATAAGTTGCTTTCCTAACATGGTATTAGAGTTTAGGTTAATTTTTTAGCATGCGCAACTCGTGCAGATCTAATCTCGCGCCGCCACCAACCTTTTCTGGGCCGTACGCTCCCTCTCGCGATGCCGCCAACGTCCTCTGGCCGGCTCGCTGCTGCCCTCCCACCCCACCACCGCGTCCGTCCGTCCTCCCAGCCGATTCCCGTACGTAACTCCTGTTAGATCTATTTGCTCACATGCACACCAGCCTGCCTGTCTGCCTGCACGTGCATTCCACAGTTGCAGCCGCCCGCGTATTGGATTGGATTTACGTATGCGGCTACTGATTCTCGCATGCGCTTCCTCGTGAGCAGCCCATGTCTCCGTTTTGGCTGGTTATTCCTTGGCTGGTTTTTGTTGGGCTTCTGGATACGGTTGACTGCAACTGTTCTGCTATGTTTTGTTGCTTTGGCTAGACTGGATCGTAGTTGCTTTGTCCAATTAAAAAAAGTACAATGTCTTCTGCATACACGATGGATTTTGCATCTTTGTGTCGTGTATGCTTCCTAGCTTTTAGCTTCCTTATTTTCTGCTGCGTCCATCAAATCTGTTGATATTTTGTGTTTTCTCATGCCATGCGAGTCCACCAAACCTTAGTCTGTCAGCCTTTCTCTGGTCCTGATCCTTTCTGTGCAACTTTTGTGGCCTACTTGTCCTTGTTGTTTTCTGTAGGATTTTCTGGACTTCTTTTGCATTGTTGATCTACGTCCATCATGCCTTATCCGCCAAGCTTCTTTCGACGTCGGTTGTCATGGACTATGATTTTCCGTGCAATGCTTTTTCCTCCAATGTGCCATCTCTTCGGTGTCTTCCTCTGATGTGCCATCTCTTCGTTATCTCCTTCGGCGACTCAACAATTTTTGAAGACTCTTCATGCTACGACGACACTCTCAAGACGCAGATTTGGATTATCATTGTTTTTTAGTATTACACTTCTTCAAATGCAATGCTATTGCATACGCTTTGCATTTGAGGGGGGTGTTAGGAAGTATTAGTATTAGTCTAGGAGTCCTTATTAGTCTATTAGTATTAGTCTAGGAGTCCTTATTAGTCTATTAGTATTAGTCTAGGAGTCCTTATTAGTCTATATTTACTTTCCTTGCACCTCAAGTCATGTGTAATATATATATGCCCTTGGGCCTTCAATACAGATAAGTTGCTTTCCTAACATGGTATTAGAGCTTAGGTTAATTTTTTAGCACGCGCAACTCGTGCAGATCTAATCTCGCGCCGCCACCAACCTTCTCTGGGCCGGACGCTCCCTCTCGCGATGTCGCCATCATCCTCTGGTCGGCTCGCTGCTGCCCTCCCACCCCACCACCGCATCCGCCCGTCCTCCCAGCCGATTCCCGTACGTAAATCCTGTCACATCTATTTGCTCACATGCACACCAGCCTGCCTGTGTGCCTGCACGTGCATTCCAGAGTTGCAGCCGCCCGCGTATTGGATTGGATTTACGTATGTGGCTACTGATTCTCGCCTGCGCTTCCTCGTGAGCAGCCCCTGTCTCCGTTTTGGCTGGTTATTCCTTGGCTAGTTTTTGTTGGGCTTCTGGATATGGTTGACTGCAACTGTTCTGCTGTGTTTTGTTGCTTTGGCTAGACTGGATCATAGTTGCTTCGTCCAATTAAAAAAAATTACAATGTCTTCTGCATACACGATGGATTTTGCATCTTTGTGTCGTGTATGCTTCCTAGCTTTTAGCTTCCTTATTTTCCGCTGCGTCCATCAAATCCGTTGATATTTTGTGTTTTCTCATGCCATGCGAGTCCACCATACCTTAGTCCATCAACCTTTCTCTGGTCCTCATCCTTTCTGTGCAACTTTTGTGGCCTATTTGTCCTTGTTGTTTTCTATAGGATTTTCTGGACTTCTTTTGCATTGTCGATCTACGTCCATCGTGCCTTATCCGCCGAGCTTCTTTCGTCGTCGGTTGTCGTGGACTATGATTTTCCGTGCAATGCTTTTTCCTCTGATGTGCCATCTCTTCGGTGTCTTCCTCTGATGTGCCATCTCTTCGTTATCTCCTTTGGCGACTCGACAAGTTTTGAAGATTCTTCATGCTACGACGACACTCTCAAGACGCGAATTTGGATTATCATTGTTTTTTACTATTACACTTCTTCAAATGCAACGCTATTGCATACGCTTTGCATTTGAGGGGGCTGTTAGGAAGTATTAGTATTAGTCTAGGAGTCCTTATTAGTCTATTAGTATTAGTCTAGGAGTCCTTATTAGTCTATTAGTATTAGTCTAGGAGTCCTTATTAGTCTATGTTTACTTTCCTTGCACCTCAAGTCATGTGTAATATATATATGCCCCTTGGGCCTTCAATACAGATAAGTTGCTTTCCTAACACTTGCTATTATAGCTCCCATGTTGAAACTTTTATCACCCGTTACTGCGCTCTTAAGAATATAAGGTCGGGTGCGCAGAGGTGACAATGCTCAACCTTTCCATTAATGCATCTCCCTATGAAGAGTGCAAAAGAATGCAAGGCGGGAAAATGAATGCTCCCCATGGTAGCCTGCGTAATATCTCTAGTTTCTCCAACGGTTATACCAGAGAAAAAAAATCTCTAACCGAGGATTTAGGAGGATCACTGAGACTACCCCAAATACGTATCTTGCAAATTCTATTGAAATCCTCTAAATCCATGGTATACGATTTGTCATAGAGATCAAACAGTACGGATGTGTCACGGCCAACTGAAAATTTGAATCTACGAACAAAAGAGGCTGTGAGAGCAACATACTGTTCACAATTATCGGAGATGAATTCTTCGAGTCCGACGTTGTGAACAAGTGTATCAAACTCATCTTTGAAACCTGCCTCAATCATGAATTCATCAGAAGGCCATTCACATGGTTGTACCTGTGCGTTCCTTGGTTGCTAAGGATCGGGCTCCCGAATTGCAAGACGGGGACCTCTCTTGCTTGAGGAACCACCATGATAGTTTCTCCTGAACATCTTCCTTTTCTCAAATTTTTAGTGACCCAAAGGAAAAGTGAACAAGTCTCAACTAAACTCGTAGCAACTACTCTCTCAAGTGCCTACAGACCATATTACACATCAAAACTACTTGGGACCAGCTAAAATTAGCATGCAAAGCTTAAGAACAGGGTCACCATGGCAGCAAAAATACGCGAAGTACAAGGCACTAGAGCAAAAACTAATTGGACCAATGGAGGAGTCACTTACCAAGGAGTAATTTCCCCAAAACAGTTTGGTGAATGGTGCTTTGCACAAGGAGATCGAAAATCCCAGCAAGAAGAGCAAGAACACGGGTTTGAGCTGCGAAATGATTTTTTCTGGAGGTTGGAGAAGCAGATGGGAGCTAGAATGAGTGGAGGGGGTGCACATGGGCCCCACAAGCCTGGTAGGCGCGGCCAGGGGGGTGCCCGCGCCTCCACGGCTTGTGGCCCACTGGTGCAACCCCTAAACTAGCTCTTCGTCTCAGTATTTTTCAAAAATTCCAGAAAAAATCATACTTGATTTTGACGGCATTCAGAGAACTTTTATTTTCCGGGTACTTTTCCACGGGACGCTAAAACAGAAAACAGGGAAAACTAAACTAAATCTATCATTTTTATTTTAAGCAACTGAAGGTGAAAGCTTGGAACAGAGGTTTGTGACTCCTCGATTCATCCATCTCATGGTCATCGAAAGAAATCCGTCAATGAGGTTGATCAAGTCTCCTTGACAAACCTTTTCGAATCGCAAAAGAGAACGGAGAATTTTCGAATGGCCACTAGGTCACCTCAATGGGGATGTGCATATCCCCGACAATCAAATCATACTTCATCTTGACAGGAGGTATAGGGCATTCAAAGCTCCCAATAAGAATCGATGAAGTTTTTTCGATAGCATTGATGCAATGTACTCGATATTGTTTCTTCAGAAAGTGCATTGTATACTCATTACCGTTGACATGGAAAGTGACATTGCCTTTGTTGCAATCTATAACAGCCCTGCAGTGTTTAAAAAGGGTCTTCCAAGGATGACCGCCATGGCATCATCCTCGGGGATATCCAGAATAACAAAGTCTGTTAAGATAGTGACATTCGCAACCACTACTGGCACATCCTCGCAAATGTCGATAGGGAAAGCAGTTCATTTGTCGGCCATTTGCACAGAGATTTCAGTGGGTGTCAACTTATCCAGTTCAAGCCTATGATAAAGAGAGAGAGGCATAACACTAACACCGGCTCCAAGGTCGCATAAAGCAGTTCTAACGTAGTTTCCTTTAATGGAGCAAGGTATAGTGGGCACTCCGGGATCACCTAGTTTCTTAGGAGTTCCACCCTTGAAGGTATAATTAGCGAGCATGGTGGAAATCTCAACCTCAGGTATCCTCCTCTTATTAGTCACAATATCCTTCATGTACTTATCATACGGAGAAATTTTGAGCATATCTGTCAAAAACATTTGCAAGAAGACAGGTCTAATCATTTCAACAAATCGCTCAAAATCCTCATCATCCTTTTTCTTGGATGGTTTGGGAGGAAAGGGCATAGGTTTCTGAACCCATGGTTCCCTTTCTTTACCATGCTTCCTAGCAGCGAAGTCATTCTTATAGTATCTCTTATTCTTAGGCTGTGGGTTATCAAGATCAACAGGTTCAATCTCCACATCCTTATCATTGCTAGGTTGAGCATCATCATGAACATCACTATTGATATTATCATTAGGCTCATGTTCATCACTAGATTGTGTTTCAGCAGCAGAGATAGAGACATCGTTTAGACTCTCAGGTGTAACGACAACAGGGTTGCTAGCGTGCAGGTTCCTATCATCCCTCTTCTTCTTCCTAGGATGACTAGGTGCATCAGTGCTAACTCCTTGAGAATCTTGTTCAATTCTCTTAGGATGACCCTCAGGATACAAAGCTTCCTGGGTCATTCTACCGCCTCTAGTGACGACTCTGACAGAATTGTCATTCAACTCATTGAGCAAATCATTTTGAGCCTTAAGTACTTGTTCTACCTGAGTAGTAACCATAGAGGCATGTTTACTCAGAAGCTTAAGATCATTGACATTTCTGTCCACACAAGCACTTAAATGACTAAGCATACGAGCATTCTGTTCCAATTGTCTGCTAACATAATCATTGAAACTTTGTTGTTTGGGAAGAAATATATCAAATTCATCCAGGCATAAGCTAGCAGGTTTATCAAAAGGAATATCACTCTCATTGAATCTACGAAGAGAATTTACTTCTACTACATGTATCGGGTAATCAAGACCATGGATCTCTTCGATAGGTGGTAGATTTTTGACATCTTTAGATTTAATGCCTTTCTCTTTCATAGATTTCTTAGCTTCTTGCATATCTTCAGGACTGAGGAATAGACTACCTCTTTTCTTCGGAGTTGGCTTTGGATCTCAGTTTGTTCTACAGTTCGTTCCCTAAAAACACAACCGGCACAACTATCTAGGTAGTCTCTAGAAGTATCAGTAAGTCAATTATAGAAGATATCAAGTATTTCATTCTTCTCAAGAGGGTGATCAGGCAAAGCATTCAGTAGCTGGACGAGCCTCCCCCAAGCTTGTGGGAGACTCTCTTCTTCAACTTGCACAAAGTTGTATATTTCCTACAAGGCAGCTTGCTTCTTATGGGCAGGGAAATATTTTTCAGAGAAGTAGTAGACCATATCCTGGGGGCTACGCACACAACCAGGAGCAAGAGAAGTGAACCAAGTCTTAGCATCATCCTTTAGCGAGAAAGGAAACAGTTTGAGGATATAGTAGTGGCAGATCTTTTCCTCACTCATGAATAGGGTGGCTATATCGTGCAGTTTGGTAAGATGGGCTACAACCATTTCAGACTCATAACCGTGAAAAGGATCAGATTCGACCAGAGTGATTAACTCAGGGTCGACAGAGAATTCGTAATCCTTATCGGTCACAAAGATAGGCGAAGTAGCAAACTTCGGGTCGTATTTCATCCTAGCGTTCAGAGATTTTTCTTTCCATTTGCGCAGTAAATTCTCAACATCATAGCTATCGTTACACGCAAGAAAATCCTCAGCTATCTCTCCCTCCATAACATAACACTCAGGCATATCAGGCAATTAATATCTAGGAGAGCTAGTTCTAGCAGGCAAAATAGAAGGTTCTACTTCAATAGTATCAGCAGTTTCAGAAGTATCATCACATCTAGCAGCAACTCTAGCAATTTGTGCATCAAGGGCACCTAGTGGCAAAGCAGTATCAAGCATAGCATCATCATAAGCATCATGGGCAGCAGAAGTAGCATCATCAAGCACATGCGACATATCAAGATTTCTAGGAGGAGGTGGTGGCGCAAACTTACTCATAACTGAAGGTGAATCAAGTGCACAGCTAGATGGCAGTTCCTTACCTGTCCTCGTACTTGAGGGCAAGACTTTAGTTCTTGGATCTTTCGGATTCCTCATAGTGATCAGCAGACGTAAATCCCAAGTGACTCAGAGAATATAGTTATGCCTCCCCCGGCAACGGCGCCAGAAAATAGCACGTTGACGGGAGAATATTCTTGACTTGGCTTCCCCGGCAACGGCGCTAGAAAATAGTCTTGATAACCCACAAGTATAGGGGATCCCAACAGTTTTCGAGGGTAGAGTATTCAACCCAAATTTATTGATTCGACTCAAGGGGAAGCCAAAGAATATTCTCAAGTATTAGCAGTTGAGTTGTCAATTCAACCACACCTGAAAGATTTAGTATCTATAGCAAAGTATCAGTAGCAGAGTAGTATGATAGAAGCAGTAGCAACAGTAACCCGTAGCAGCAGAGTAACAACAGTAGCAACAGAGTAATGGCAGTAGCAACAGAGTAACAGTAGCAGCAATGACATCAGTAGCAGCAAAGTAACATAGCAAGGACCAGTAGTAAAAGACTCGTAGGTATTGGATCGCTGATGGATGATTATGTCAGATTTTATTCATCATGCAACAATTATAACACGGAGCGATAAGTAACTAGCTCCAGTTCGTCAATGTAATGTAGGCATGTATTCCGTTGTAGTCATACGTGCGTAGGGAAAAGAACTTGCATCACATCTATTGTCCATCCCTCCCGTGGCAGCGGGGTCCTAATGGAAACTACGGGATATTAAGGTTCTCCTTTTAATAAAGAAACGGACTAACGCATTAACACTTGGTGAATACATGAACTCCTCATACTATGCTCATCTCCGGGAGTGGTTCCGGCTATTGTGACTCCGGGGTTGCCGGGTCATAACACATAGTAGGTGACTACAACTTGCAAGATAGGATCAAGAACACACATATATTGGCGACAACATAATAGGTTCAGATCTGAAATCATGGCACTCGGGCCCTAGTGACAAGCATTAATCATGGCAAAGTAGTAGCAACATCAATCTCAGAACATAGTGGATACTAGGGATCAATCCCCGTAAAAACTAAGTCGATTACATGATAGATCTCATCCAACCCATCACCGTCCAGCAAGTCTACGATGAGATTACTCATGAACGGTGAAGAGCATCATGGAATTGGCGATGAAGGAAGGTTGCTGATGACGATGGCGACGATCTCCCCTCTCCGGAGCCCACAACGGACTCCACATGTGCCCTCCAGATGAAGAACAGGAGGTGGCGACGCCTCCGTATCGTAAAATGCGATGAACTCTTCTCCTTGATTTTTTTTCGGGCGAAACCGACTAAATAGAGCTAGATTTGGAGGCGGTGGAGTTTTGTGGGCCCCACAAGCCTGCGAGGCGCGGCAGGGCCCCGTGCCTGGTGGGCTTGTGGGCTCCACGCTCCACTTCCTCTGCTGATTCTTGCGCCAATATTATTTATATATTCCACAAAAATTCTCCGTAAGTGTTCAGGTCATTCCGAGAACTTTTATTTCTGCGCAAAAACAACACCATGGCAATTCTGCTGAAAACAGCATTAGTCCGGGTTAGTTCCATTCAAATCATGCAAATTAGAGTCCAAAACAAGGGCAAAAGAGTTTGGAAAAGTAGATATGATGGAGACGTATCAGGTGCCCACGGACCCTCGGTCTGCACGGTCTTATCCTTCACCACCAGGATCGTCTCCGTGTCGGGTGGTGGGATCTCCGCTCCCGGTGTGTCCATTGGCGCCTCCGATGCGGTGTCCGCTCCAGCGTGAGGCGCCGCTTCTAGATCCACCGACACGGAGGCAGATCCTGGCCCGGTGGCCTTGATGGTCTCGGCTGCGCTGGCTCCGGCGCATGCTGGCTCGCCGGTCTGGGCCTCCACATTTGCCCTCGAAGCAGGATCGTGCTTCATCTTGGACCGTCTCTCCTTGGTGGCCGGCTTCTGGGCAGGGTCGGTTGCGTGCTTCCTGGGTTGGGCCTGGCTCGCAACCGCCTCCTCCCGGGGATGGTTCTCCTGCTCGATCAGCGCCTTCTTGGTGGTGTCGGCCTCGGCCCAGGCAGCCTGCTCTGCAGCAGTGGCGTCACCTTCCTCCGCCGTCTGGGCCTCCCTGCTCGCCATAAATTGGTTTGGGGGATTTCCTACCCAAGAATCAAAAAAGGGGGAGGAAAGGAGAAACACGATTACTTACCCTGCAACGACGGGAACCGGCCGTCTACCAACGGCAGCTCGCTGCTTCTTTGAGCCGCGCCTGCAACCTCAACCCGGAGGCCCTGTTGCGGTTCGTTTGGGGGCCGGCTTGGCGGTGGCGACCTGCTTGCCTTTACGTCGTGCTCCTTCGCCCTGCATGGCTGGCTCGCGGGCGGCTCGACATTGCCGCGTCATGGGAGGGCTAGAGACCTCCTCTAGCTCTTCCAGGTCTTCCATGTTGGCTGCATCGCGTAAGGGAGGCGACACCTCATCATCAACTGTCCAGTCAAGCAATGCAGACGCAAAAAAATCACCGGTCGGCTCGGTGCCCTCCGACTTCGCCACCCCTTCCACATCTTCGGAGGTGGATGGTTGAAGATCCACCTCGTCCTCACCCTCGATTTCGATGGGGTCCAACACCTCAACGTCAGCAGCCGGCTGCCGATAGACTTGCAGGCTCTCAAATATCTGAAGGTGTAGCCGCCGTCCGGCGTTAGATGCCGGATGGTATCCAAAGGAAGACAAGAAACATAATCAACGAAGGAACATACCGTCGGATCCGGATGGTTTCGGTCATAAGGGGCCAAGCCCCACTCTCATTCACCACCTTCATCCATGGAGGAGGAGGAGATCAAGTTCATCTCGTGGGCCACCTTGCCGGCTCGCAGGTTCTTTGTCAAGAGCCGGCATGGATCATGTCGGCCACCCATCTGGCAGATCAGGTGCGGCCGGTACTGTAGAGGCAGGATCCGACAGTCCACCATGGTGGCGAGCAAATCTCTGGCCAGAAGGCCTCGAGTCTTCAAAATCTCGAGGTGAGCGCATATCTGCTTCACCTCTGGGATGGGTTTCAGAAGCGAACTACTCCAGTTCAGCTTCGTAGTCGGTGGAGCGATGGCGAAAGGAGGCAGGTTGATGTAGTCATGGAGGGGATCCACATTCTTAACATAGAAGAATCCCCTCTCCCACTTCTTCACCGAATCCTGGAGAGGCAGCTTCAGGAAACCGGAGGCGGACTGGTGATGAACGAGGGTGGCGCCGCAAGGGGACATCTTCCTGACGTCGGGATCATCGGTCGGCGCCGACTGCTTCTTGAAGAAAAACAACTGGTGCCACAAAACCAAGCGGGGTTCAATCCCCACAAACCCCTCGCATAGGGTGACGAAGGCCGCCAACTGGAGGACGGCGTTGGGCGCAAGGTGGTGCTGTTGCAAGCCGAAATGCACCAGAAAGCTCGAGAAGAAGTCGCTGGCGGGGAGCCCGAACCCGCGGAAGAAATGCTCCTTGATGACCACCACCTCGCTGGCACGAGGGGTCGGAGATCCTTCGGCACCGGGGAGGCGCACCGCCACGCGTTCCGCCAAGGGCAGCATACAGCTGTGGCGGAGCACCTCAATGTGCGTGTCGACGACGTCCATGCCTTCCCAAGCGGCTCG
Source organism: Hordeum vulgare subsp. vulgare (assembly GCF_904849725.1). Classification (NCBI taxonomy): domain Eukaryota; kingdom Viridiplantae; phylum Streptophyta; class Magnoliopsida; order Poales; family Poaceae; genus Hordeum; species Hordeum vulgare. The sequence continues at coordinate 561,047,262 of NC_058524.1, read as the reverse complement.
GGCTTTCGCCCTCTGGGTGGCGGCTTGGGACATCGCAGAGTGGCGGTAAGAAGCTCTACGGGACGCGCGAAGCTCCGGCGATGAACGGCGGCAGAGGCGCGAGTGGCGTCTCCTTCTCTCTCTTGCTCTGGGAGGGAAGGGGCGCTAGAACGGAGCGAGACAGGGGCAAATGGCCTCTTCGGCTCCCCCGCCCCTCCATTTAAACCAGAGAGGATATCATGGGGAGTGGATCCGGTGCACACGATCCCCACCCCCTCCGAATCATGCGAGAGCTTTAATGCGCTCCGAAACATCAACCATCGCGGCGCAATCCGCACAGGATCCCCGCGCGTAGGCCGAGGGTGCGGCGTGGAGGGCCCCATGACGTGGGCCCAGTCCCATCATGCGCGTGGTTTGTCAGGGCGCGGCGCCCAAAGCCCGACACGTGGCGCATCGTTGCTGCGCGCGATGAAGCCGAGGTGTCCGCCGAAAGCCAGCCGGCTCCCGGCTCGGACGCCTCCCATACAACGACTCTCAAGGCCCGCAGGCCGGAAACTCAAGCCGGCGAGGCCCTTTGCCTCGAGACGGCGGACCTCGCTTGCTTCGGGGACTACCGACGGGGGGATAACCCTGGGGTAGGATCATCAAGCCTACTCCTCTATACTTTGGTATAGAAAGGAGCAACAACATCTTCAACTGCCATCTCCTCCTGACCGTCTACAAAGTACTTGCCAGCTAGGAGCGTAGCCGTCTACTCTCTGGCCGGCTGGTCAAGCCGCTAGCCGATTGAAGGGCAACTGACACATCAATCCCTAGGATGTGACGAGGGCATTCGATTAAAGGTGAAGGTACCTCAGCACGGGTACGGTGGAGAAGCGCACGCATGGCTACAGTGGCGGTGGTCGTAACGCTGACCGACACCGGCTCCGATCTGTCAACCATGCACAGTACCCGCGCACCACAGCCCACTCCATTACCTTGCCCGGCGTGGCTACAGTGGAGACGATCGTACCGCTGACCGGCGCCGGATCCCGCTAGACGACTGATACGTCCATTTTGCATCATGTTTTCATGTTGATATTTATCGCTTCTTGGGCTGTTATTTCACTTCATGGTACAATACTTATGCCTTTTCTCTCTTATTTTGCAAGGTTTACATGAAGAGGGAGAATGCCGGCAACTGGAATTCTGGCCTAAAAGTGGAGCAAAGTTGAGATACCTATTCTGCGCAACTCCAAACGCCGTCAAAATCAACGAGGATTTTTTCCGGATTTATAAAAAATACTGGGCCGAAGAAGCGCCAGAGGGGTGCCAGCAGGTGGCCACAAGCCTGCACGGCGCGGCCACCCCCCAGGCCGCGCCATGAGGGCTTGTGGGCAGCCTGCTGGCCCAATGCCCCCCCTCTTCTGCTATATGAAGGGTTTCGTCCAGGAAAAAATCAGGGAGGAGCTTTTTCGTGGATTCACCGTCGCCACGAGGCGAAACTTGAGCAGTACCAATCTAGAGCTCCGACAGGATGATCCTGTCAGGGAAACTTCCCTCTCGGAGGGGGAAATCATCGCCATCGTCATCACCAACACTCCTCTCATCAGAGGGGACTCGTCACCATCAACATCTTCATCAGCACCATCTCATCTCCAAGCCCTAGTTCATCACTTGTAACCAATCTCCATCTCGCGACTCCGATTGGTACTTGTAAGGTTGCTGGTAGTGTTGATTACTCTTTGTAGTTGATGCTAGTTGGATTATTTGGTGGAAGAGTTTATGTTCAGATCCTTGATGCTACTCATTACCTCTCTGGTCATGGATATGATTATTCTTTGTGAGTAGTTACTTTTGTTCCTGAGGACATGGGATAAGTCATGCTAATAGTAGTCATGTGAATTTGGTATTCGTTCGGTAATTTGATATGTTGTATGTTGTTTTTCCTCTAGTGGTGTTATGTGAACGTCGACTACATAACACTTCACCATTATTTGGGCCTAGACGAAGGCATTGGGAAGTAGTAAGTAGATGATGGGTTGCTAGAGTGACAGAAGCTTAAACCCTAGTTTATGTGTTGCTTCGTAAGGGGCTGATTTGGATCCACTAGTTTAATGCTATGGTTAGACTTTGTCTTAATTCTTCTTTTGTAGTTGCGGATGCTTGCGAGAGGGGTTAATCATAAGTGGGATGCTTTTCCAAGTAAGGGCAGTACCCAAGAGCCGGTCCACCCACATATCAAACTATAAAAGTAACGAACGCGAATCATATGAACATGATGAAACTAGCATCACAGAAATTCTCGTGTGTCCTCGGGAGCGTTTTTCCTCCTATAAGACTTTGTCCAGGCTTGTCCCTTGGTACAAAAGGGATTGGGCCACTTTGCTGCACCGTTTCTACTTTTGTTACTTGTTGCTTGCTACGAATCTTCTCACCACACAATAACTTGTTACCAACAATTTCAGTGCCAACAGATTTTACCTTGCTGAAAACCACTTGTCAGATCCTTCTGCTCCTCGTTGGGTTCGACACTCTTACTTATCGAAAGGACTACGATTGATCCCCTATACTTGTGGGTCATCAAGACTCTTTTCTGGCACCGTTGCCGGGGAGGAAAGCGCCTTTGGGAAGTAGAACTTGGTAAGGAAACATTCATATAGTGTGCTGAAATTTATTGTCACTTGTCACTATGGAAACTAATCCTTTGAGGGGCTTGTTCAGGGTATCTTCACCTCGAACGGAAGCACAAATAGTTGCTCCTCAACCTACTACACCTACTGAAAATATTTGCTTTGAATTTCCTTCGGGTATGCTTGAGAAACTGCTGGCTAATCCTTTTACAGGAGATGGAACATCACATCCAGACTTGCATCTAATCTATGTAGATGAAGTTTGTGGTTTATTTAAGCTTGCAGGTTTGCCCGAGGATGAGGTCAAGAAGAATGTCTTTCCTTTATCTTTGAAGGATAAGGTGTTGACATGGTATAGGCTATGTGATGACACTTGATCATGGGACTACAATCGGTTGAAATTGGAATTTCATCAAAAGTTTTATCCTATGCATTTAGTACATCATGATCGGAATTATATTTATAATTTTTGGCCTCGTGACAGATAAAGCATCGCTCAAGCTTGGGGGAGGCTTAAATCAATGCTATATTCAAGCCCCAATCATGAGCTCTCGAGAGAAATTATCATTCAGCACTTATATGCTCGGCTTTCTCATGATGATCGCACCATGCTTGACACTTCTTGTACCGGTTCTTTTATGAAGAGAGATATTGACTTCAAATGGAATTTATTGGAGAGAATTAAACGCAACTCTAAAGATTGGGAGCTTGAAGAAGGCAAGGAGTCAGGTATGAATTTCATGTTTGATTGCGTTAAATCCTTTGTTGAGACAAATACTTCTTGTGATTTTAGCGCTAAGTATGGACTTGACTCTCAAATAGTAGCTTCATTGTGTGAATATTTTGCTGCTCATATTGATCTCCCCAAAGAGAAGTGGTTTAAATATCATCCTCCTTTAGAAGTCAATGTATTTAAACCCACTCTAGTTTAAGAGAAAGTCATTGCCTATAATGATCCTCTTGTTCCCAGTGCTTACATTGAGAAACCACCTTTCCCTGTTAGGATAAAGGATCATTCTAAAGCTTCAACTATGATACGTATAGGCTATATTAGAACACCTACACCCCCTGAGCAAATAAGAGTTTAACCTAGCATTGCTATTATCAAAGATCTTTTGTCCGACGATGTTGAGGGACATAATATTCACTTCTGTGAAGATGCTGCTAGAATTGTTAAACCTCACGTTAGAGACAAACATAGGCCTGTTGTTGGCATGCCTGTTGTTTCTGTTAAGATAGGAGATCATTGTTATCATGGCTTATGTGACGTGGGAGCTAGTGTTAGTGCAATACCTCAATCCTTATATGATGAAATTAAAGATGAGATTGCACCTTTTGAGATAGAGCCTATTGATGTCACTATTCAGCTTGCCATAGGGATACTATCTGCCATGTGGGAATTGTAAGGGATGTTGAAGTCTTGTGTGGTAAAACGAAGTATCCTACTGATTTACTCGTTCTTGCTACTGCACAAGATAGCTTTTGTCCCATCATATTTGGCAGACCCTTCCTCAATACTGTCAATGCTCATATTGATTGTGAGAAGAAAATTGTCACTGTTGGCTTTGAAGGCGTATCACATGAGTTCAACTTCTGCAAGTTTGGTAGACAACCTCATGAAAAGGAGTTGCCTAGTAAGGATGAAACTGTTGCCTTAGCCTCTATTGCCGTGCCCCCTACTGATCCCTTAGAGCAATACTTGCTTGAGCATGAAAATGATATGCATATGGATGAAAGGGATGAGATAGATAGAGTTGTCTTAGAACAATATCCTATCCTCAAGAATAACTTGCCTGTTGAACTGCTTGGGGATCCACCCCCACCAAAGGGTGATCCTGTGTTCGACCTTAAACAGTTGCCAAATACTCTTAAGTATGCTTACCTTGATGAAAAAGAGATATATCCTGTCATTATTAGTGCTAGCCTCTCAGAGCATGAAGAAAAGAAGTTACTAAAAACTCTGAGGAAGCACCGTGCTGCTATTGGATATACTCTTGATGATCTTAAGGGCATTAGTCCCACTCTATGCCAACATAAGATTAAAACTGATCCTGACTTCAAACCAGTTGCTGATCATCAAAGGAGATTGAATCCTAATATGAAAGAAGTAGTAAGAAAAGAAATACTAAAGCTCCTAGAAGCAGGTATCATTTATCATGTTGCTCATAGGGATTGGGTGAGTCCGGTGCATTGCGTCCCTAAGAAGGGAGGCATTACCGTTGTCCCTAATGATAAGGATGAATTGATCCCACACAGGATTATTACTGGCTATAGGATGGTGATCGATTTTAGGAAATTGAATAAAGCCACTAGGAAAGATCATTACCCTTTGCCTTTTATCGACCAAATGCTAGAAAGATTGTCTAAACACACACACTTCTACTTTCTAGACGGTTATTCTGGTTTCTCCCAAATACCAGTTGTACAATCTGATCAGGAGAAAACCACTTTCACCTGTCCTTTCGGTACCTTTGCTTATAGACGTATGCCTTTTGGCTTATGTAATGCACCTGCCACTTTTCAAAGATGTATGATGGCTATATTCTTTGACTTTTGTGAAAAGATTGTCGAGGTTTCATGGATGACTTTTCCATTTACGAGTCTTCTTTTGATGATTGCCTCAGCAACCTTGATCGAGTCTTGCAGAGATGTAAAGACACCAATCTTGTCTTGAATTGGGAGAAGTGCCACTTTATGGTTAATGAAGGCATCGTCTTAGGACATAAAATTTCTGAAAGAGGTATTGAAGTCGATAAGGCTAAGGTTGATGCAATCGAGAAAATGCCATACCCCACAGATATCAAAGGTATAAGAAGTTTCCTTGGTCATGCTGGTTTCTATAGAAGGTTCATTAAAGACTTCTCTAAGATTTCCAGGCCTCTTACCAATCTCTTGCAAAAGGATATTCCTTTTGTTTTTGACGATGATTGTGAGGAAGCCTTCGAAATACTTAATAGGGCTTTGATAACCGCACCTATTGTTAAACCACCTGATTGGAACTTACCTTTTGAAATCATGTGTGATGCTAGTGATTATGTTGTTGGTGTTGTTCTAGGGCAAAGAGTCGATAAGAAGTTGAATGTTATTCACTACGCTAGTAAAACTCTAGACAGTGCCCAGAGAAACTATGATACTACGGAGAAGGAGTTTTTAGCAGTCGTGTTTGCATGTGAAAGTTCGGGTCTTACATAGTTGATTTCAAAGTCACTATTCACACTAATCATGCTGCTATTAAGTACCTCATGGAGAAGAAAGACGCTAAACCTAGACTTATCAGATGGGTTCTCTTGCTACAAGAATTTGATTTGCACATTGTCGATAGAAAGGGTGCTGATAACCCAGTAGCACATAACTTTTCTAGGTTGGAGAACGTTCTTGATGACCCACAACCTATTGATGATAGCTTTCCTGTTGAGCAATTGAATGTCATCAATGCTTCACGTAGTGCACCGTGGTATGCTGATTATGCAAACTATATCATTGCCAAATATATACCACCTAGTTTCACGTACGAGCAAAAGAAGAAATTCTTCTTTGACTTGAGACATTACTTTTGGGATGATCCTCACCTTTATAAGGAAGGAGCAGATGGTATTATTAGACGTTGCGTACCTGAACATGAACAGGGAAAGATCCTACAAAAGTGTCACTCCGCGGCCTGCGGAGGACACCATGCGGGAGATAGAACTGCACACAAGGTATTGCAATCAGGTTTCTATTGGCCCACTCTCTTCAAGGATGCCCGTAAGTTTGTCTTGACTTGTGACGAATGTCAAAGAGTAGGTAATATCGATAACGTCTGGAAATGCCTATGAATATTCACTTGACATTGAACCATTTGATGTTTGGGGCTTTGATTATATGGGACCTTTTCCAAAATCCAACGGGTATACTCACATCTTAGTTGTTGTTGATTACGTCACTAAGTGGGTAGAAGCTATCCCCACTAGTAGTGTTGATCACAACACTTCTATCAGGATGCTTAAAGAAGTTATCTTCCCTAGATTTGGAGTCCCTAGATATCTAATGACCGACGGTGGTTCACATTTCATTCATGGTGCTTTCCGTAAAACGCTTGCTAAGTACGATGTCAACCATAGAATTGTGTCTCCCTATCACCCTCAGTCCAGTGGTCAAGTAGAGCTAAGTAATAGAGAGATTAAACTGATTCTGCAAAAGACTTTCAACAGGTCTAGAAATAATTGGTCTAAGAAGCTCGATGATGCACTGTGGGCTTATAGAACTGCCTATAAGAATTCCATGGGCATGTCTCCGTACAAAATGGTGTACGGTAAAGCATGTCATTTACCTCTTGAGCTAGAGCATAAAGCTTATTGGGCAATCAAAGAGCTCAACTTTGATTTCAAACTTGCCGGTGAGAAGAGGTTATTTGATATTAGCTCGCTTGATGAGTGGAGAACTCAGGCATATGAGAATGCCAAGCTGTTCAAAGAGAAGGTTAAGAGGTGGCATGATAAGAGGATACAAAAGCGTGAGTTCAATGTAGGTGATTATGTCTTGCTATATAACTCTCGTTTAAGATTCTTTGCAGGCAAGCTTCTCTCTAAATGGGAAGGTCCCTATGTTGTTGAGGAAGTATATCGTTCTGGTGCTATCAAGATCAACAACACGGAAGGTAATTGTCCGAGAGTGGTAAATGGGCAGGGAATAGCATTATATCTGAGGTACTCCCATAAATGTTGAAAGCAATATTATCAATACCATAACTCCGTAAGAATACGTAAGGGATATTTATCAGCCTATTTCAGACTCCGAAAATGAAGAGGTATGTGATTCGGTAAGAAAACAGAGTCCAAAACTTTTCCAATAGGAAATTTTCTCCGTTTTGGAATATTTGAAAAAATACAAAAATTGGAAGTAGTCCGGAAAGTGCGAGAGGAGGCGACAAGCCTGCACGGCGCGGGCCCACCCCCTGGCCGTGCCGTGAGGGCTTGTGTCCACCTCGTGCGCCTCCCGGACTCCATTTTTGTGCAGGGTACTCCTTCTGGTCTGAAAAAATCATTATATATACTCCCGTTTGGTTTGACCCCTCCATCACGCATATCTCTTCTGTTTTCGTTTCGAGCCTGTTTCTGTTGCGGATCTAGATCGCTATGACTTCCCCAAAAGCTCCGAAGGACAAGACCTTCGAGAAGGTCATCAATCCCTACCTTATGGGAGTGCTGCACCACCCTCAATCTATCGAGATGCGTGAGGGGATGTTGCACATCCGTGATGCTGAGGGGCCTAAGAAGACCGGAAGCATGGAGACGAGGCTCGAAGCAATGGAGCAACAAGTCTTCAAGTGCCAAGGGATGGTGGAGCGTGGACTCAACGCCAACCACATGATGATCACGGAGTTCACCAACAATCACAAGATTGATGCCAATGACATTGGGAAGCATCTCTCTACTGATGGCTACGCCTATAGGGATTTCCGTGGCAAATATGCAAAGGATTCCCCCGCGGCCTTGGAGCCTTGCGTTGGTGTTCCGTTGAAGAGGAAAGGGTGATGTAGCACAGCGGCGGTAAGTATTTCCCTTAGTTTGAGAACCAAGGTATCAATCCAGTAGGAGGATCGCGTCAAGTCACAAGTACCTGCACAAACACAAAGAGCTTGCACCCAACGCTATGAAGGGGATGTCAATCCCTTATAGATTGTTTGCAAAGTGAGAACTGAAAGAAAAAAGTAAACAAAGCGAAGTAAAAGTAAAAGCGGAGATGATAATTGTGAATAGACCTGGGGGCCGTAGTGTTCACTAGTGGCTTCTCTCATGAAAGCAAGTAGACGGTGGGTGAACGAATTACTGTCGAGCAATTGATAGAACCGCGCAAAGTCATGACGTTATCTATGCCAATGATCATACATATAGGCATCACGTCCAAAACAAGTAGACCGATACTTTCTGCATCTACTACTATTACTCCACACGTCGACCGCTATCCAGCATGCATCTAGTGTATTGAGTTCATAAGAACAGAGTAATGCCTTAAGCAAGATGACATGATGTAGATGGACAATATCAAATATATGATGAAAGCCCATCTTGTTACCCTTGATGGCAACAGCACGATGCGTGCCTTGCTGCCCCTTCTGTCACTCGGAAAGGTCACCGCACGGTATGAACCCAAAACCAAGCACTTCTCCCATTGCAAGAATCATAGATCTTGTTGGCCAAACAAGACCCAAGACTCGGAGAGACTTACAAGGATATCAAATCATGCATATAAGAAATCAGCAAAGACTCAAATATAATTCATAGATAATCTGATCACAAATCCACAATTCATCGGATCTCGACAAACACACCGCCAAAGAGGATTACATCGGATAGATCTCCATGAAGATCATGGAGAACTTTGTATTGAAGATCCAAGAGAGAGAAGAAGCCATCTAGCTACTAACTACGGACCCATAGGTCTGAAGTAGACTACTCACGAGTCATTGGAGAGGCAATGATGTTGATGTAGAAGCCCTCCAGCTCCAAAGTCCCCTCCGGCAGGGCACCGGGAAGGGTCTCCAGATGAGATCTTACGGAAATGGAAGCTTGCGGCGGCGGAAAAGTGGTTTCGTGGACGCCCTTATTTTTTCTGGGATTTTAGGGAATACATAGGCCAAAGAGCTAGGGCAGGGGAGCTCTAGGGGGGGCACAAGCCTGGTAGCCACGGCCCCCCCTGGCCGCGGCTACAGGGCTTGTGGGCTCCCTGTGGGCCTCCTGCCTTGGCCCTCAAGTCCCCCGATCTTCTTTTGTTCTGGAAAAATTCATTTCGGGGATTTTATTCCGTTTGGACTCCGTTCCAAAATCAGATCTAAAATGAGTCAAAAACACAGAAAAAACAGGAACTGGCACTTGGCACTGAATTAATAAGTTAGTCCCAAAAAAGATATAAAAGGTATATAAAACATCCAAAGTTGACAAGATAACAACATGAAACCATCAAAAAATATAGATACGTTTGAGACGTATCAAGCATCCCCAAGCTTAACTCCTGCTCGTCCTCGAGTAGGGAAGTGATAAAGAATGAATTTTTGATGCTTTCATGCTACCTAGCATATATGTCCTTTGTAACTCCTCTTATGTGACATGAATTTTCAGATCCGTTAGATCCAAAACAATAGTTTGCTATTGACGTGGAGACAATAATACTTCAAGCAAACTAGCAAGGTAATCATGAACTTTCAAAATAACAAGGCCAAAAGAAAGTTATCCCTACAAAATCATATAGTCTGGCTATGCTCTATCATCCTTGCACAACGAATTTAAATCATGCACAACCTCGGTATTGGCCAAGTAATTGTTTTCACACCTTTACTTTCTCAAACCTTTTCAACTCTCACGCAATACATGAGCGTGAGACATGGTTTTAGCACTATAAGTAGAATGGAGTGTGGTGGAGGTTGGAATGCAAACAAGGAGAATATGCTCACATTGACTAGGCATATCAATGAGCTATGGAGATGCTCATCAATAGATATCAATGTGAATGAGTAGGGATTGCCATACAAATGATGCACTAGAGCTAAGAGTATGTGAAAGCTCTTAAAGAAAACTGGTGGGTGTGCATCCAACTTGCTTGCTCACGAAGACCTAAGGCAATTTTGAGGAAGCCCATCATAGGAATATACAAGCCAAGTTACATAATGAAAAATTCCCACTAGCTATATGGTGGTGACAAAACGAGATACTCTCAATCATGAAGATCATGGTGCTTAATAAGCACAAGTGTGGAAAGATAGTAGCATTGTCCCTTCTCTCTTTTTCTCTCATTTTTGGTGGGCTCTTTGGCCTCTTTTTTTATTTTATTTTTTTTATTTTTGTGGGCATCTTTGGCCTCCTTTTGTAAATGGGCTTCGCTGGCCTCTTTTATTTCCTCACATGGGACAATGCTCCATCAATGATGATCATCACACTTACAACTCAAAACTTAGAGCAATGATGACTCTATATGAAATGCCTTCGGTAGGGTACCGTGACAATGATCCAGCATGGCATAGACATCAATGGAAACATCATGCTAGCTATCTTATGATCATGCAATGGCAATGTAGAAGTTGTGGCACATGTCATGGTGGTAGTTGCATGGCAATATATCTCAGAATCGCTTTGAAAAAGCCATAGTAGGTAGGTATGGTGGCTGTTTTGAGGGAGGCTAATGGTGGTTTTATGCACCGGCGAAAGTTGCACGTCACTAAAGAAGATAGTGATGGTGGAAGGTGAAAGTGCATCTAAACCATGGACTCAACATTAGTCATGAAGAACTCATATACTTGTTGCAAAAGTTTTAGTAGTAATCGAAAGCATTCAACGCATACTCCTAGGGGAAGGGTTGGTAGGTATAAGCCATCGCGCGATCCCGACCGCTACACAAAGGATGACAATCGATAAACTAATCATGCTCAGACTTCATCACATAGCGGTTCACCATACGTGCATGCTACGCGAATCACTAACTTCAACACAAGTATTTCTAGATCCACAACACCTTACTAGTATAACTTCAATATTACCACAACCACAACTCAAAACTAATTGAGATGAATCAAACTTCTCTAACTACTCAATGCACATGAAGGTGGAAGTTTTCATACCCCTTTGGATAACTACCCCTTTTGAGACTACTTTCAAAGCATAGATCAACTACCACGCCACGCACTGCCGTGCTCCAAAAGATAGAAGTGAAGCACACAGAGCAAAATCAACTAGCTCAAAAGATATAAGTGAAACACATGTGAGCTGAATTGCCTAACCAAAGGATATAAGTGAAGCTCGACAAAATCACGGTGAGTGCATGTCTCTCTCTCTAGGTGTGCAGCAAGGAATATTGTGACACAACAAAAATAAAGACTCCTACGATACAAGACGCTCCAAGCAAAACACATAACATGTGGTGAATAAAAATATAGCCCCAAGTAACGTTAGTGATGGATTGAAGACGAAAGAGGGGATGCCTTCCCGGGGCATCCCCAAGCTTAGGCTTTTTCGGCATCCTTGAGTCAACTTGGGGTGCCTTGGGCATCCCCAAGCTTGAGCTCTTGCCACTCTTTATCTCTTTGTCTATAAGAACTTCACCCAAAACTTGAAAACTTCACAACACGAAACTTAAACAGAAACTCGGGATATCATTAGTATAAGAAAGCAAATCACCACTTCCTTAGGTACTGTAGCAAACTTAACTTCTACTTATGTTGATGTTGGGTTACTGTACTTTCAATCTTCCATGGCTAATACCCCCCAATACTATCCATAGTTTTATCAAAATAAGCAACCAACTCAACAAAAACAGAATCTGTTAACAGCATACCAGTCTGTAGCAATCTGTATACTTCTTATACTTCTGGTACTTCACAAATTCTGACAAATTACGACAGTCTGAAGAATTTGCGTAGCAATCAGCAGCAAAAAGAATCAACTCAAAATCTCTCACAGAAAAAAAATGACAATTCTTTTCGTGAGCAGAAAGTTTCTGTCTTTTCCAGCATGATCAATCGATCATCCTCAAGACTAATCATAACGGTTTTACTTGGCACAAACGCAAAAGAAACACAGAAAACACAATCATCACAGAATTATAAAAGTGTGGAAAACACAAAACAGAAAGAAAAAGGATAGATTTGTTGGGTTGCCTCCCAACAATCGCTGTTGTTTAACGCCCTTAGCTAGGCATAAGGTGATGGAATCACGTATAGTCATCTTTGGTGCTCAAACCATAAGTAGCCCTCATCATAGATTCATAAGGCAATCTTATTTTCTTTCTAGGAAAATGCTCCATGCCCTTCTTTAGAGGAAATTGAAATCTAATATTCCCTTCCTTCATATCTATGATATCACCAATAGTCCTTAGGAAAGGTCTACCAAGAATAATGGGACATGAAGGATTGCCATCTATGTCAAGTACAATGAAATCCACGGGTACATAGTTCTTATTTGCAACAATAAGAACATCATTGATCCTTCCCATGGGTTTCTTGACAGTAGAATCTGCAAGATGCAAATTAAGAGAACACTCTTCAATCTCATGAAAACCAAGAATATCACATAAAGACTTTGGAATCGCGGAAACACTAGCACCCAAATCACACAAAGCATTGCATTCATAGTTTTTTATTTTGATTTTGATAGTAGGTTCCCACTCATCATGAAGTTTTCTAGGTATAGAGACTTCTAATTCGAGTTTCTCTTCAAGAGATTTCATCATAGCATCTATGATATGTGCGGTAAAGGCTTTGCTTTGGCTATAAGCATGTGGAGAGTTTGCAATGGACCGCATCAAGGAAATGCCAAAGTGGGAGTTTCATTACTACCCAATATTTTGATTTCTTCTACTCCACTCTCCACACCTTTATCATCAAGATAGGTGGACTCCGAATCATTGGGGCGTTTTTCAACCAAAGTGGATTCATATCCAGCCCCTTCATCAATAGGTTTGACACGCGAAAACAAAGATTCAAGAGGAGTCACACCAAGCACTTTAAGATCTTCGTGATTTGCATCACTAGAACGCACCCTTTTAAACCATTCATGCCTAGCGCGGATTTGGGCGGTTCTTTCTTTGCTCTCATTCATGGAGACACGCATATCTTTTAAAGTTTCCTCCAAGTTGACCTTGGGAGGAGCACATCTAACTTTCAAAGCATCAATATCACAAGACATCCTATCAACGCTCTTAGCCAAATCGTCTATTTTTAGTAGTTTTTCCTCTATGGATGCATTGAAAATCTTTTGAGAGTTGATGAACTCTTTGATATTACTCTCTAAATCAGAGGGTAATTTTTATGATTTCCATAAGTGTTGTTGTAGGAATTGCCATAGTTGTTAGAGGAGTTACTAGGAAAAGGCCTAGGAACATAGTTTCCTCTAAAAGCATTGTTGTTGCCAAAATTGTTCCTACCAACAAAATTAACGTCCAAACTAGTGTTGCTACTCTCAATCAAGGAAGATAGTGGCATGTCATTAGGATCTAAAGGAGCATTACTACTAGCAACCAAATTCATCAACTCGTCCATCTTAGCACTAAGCGAGTTAATTTCTTCTATAGCGTGTACCTTTTTGCTAGTAGGTGACCTTTCAGTGTGCCACTGAGAGTAGTTGGTCATGATATTGTCTAGGAGTTTTGTAGCTTCTCCTAACGTGATTTCCTTGAATGTTCCACCTGAGGCGGAGTCCAAGATATTTCTAGAAGCAAAATTCAAACCAGCGTAAAAGATTTGTATAATCATCCACAAACGCAAGCCATGAGCGGGACAATTTCTAATCATTAATTTCATCCTCTCCCAAGATTGTGCAACGTGTTCGTGATCAAGTTGCTTGAAGTTCATGATATCGTTACGGAGAGGGACAATCTTAGCCGGCGAAAAATACTTGGATATGTAAGCATCTTTGCACTTATTCCAAGAATCGATACTATTTTTAGGCAAAGAACAAAACCAAGTTTTTATACGATCTCGCAAAGAGAACGGAAAAAACTTCAATTTAACAACATCATTATCCACATCTTTCTTCTTTTGCATATCGCAAAGTTCAATGAAAGTATTAAGATGGGATGCGGCATCTTCACTAGGAAGGCCAGAAAATTGCTCTTTCATAACAAGATTCAGCAAGGCAGCGTTGATTTCATATGATTCCGCACTAGTGGCGGGAGCAATCGGAGTACTAATAAAATCATTATTATTAGTATTCGAGAAGTCGCAAAGTTTGGTGTTTTCAGCCATGATGACTTCAAGAAACAAACAAGAACACAAGCAAGCAAGAAAACTCGCAAACGAAAACGGCAAAGGAGAAAGGCAAATGAAAACGGCAAGTGTGAACTGGGGGAGAGGAAAACGAGAGGCAACTGGCAAAAAAGGTAAATGCAAGAGATGAGTTTGTGACACTTACTTGGATAGATCTTGACTTGATCTCTCCCCGGCAACGGCGCCAGAAATCCTTCTATTGCTGGCTACGCCTATAGGGATTTCCTTGGCAAATATGCAAAGGATTCCCCCGCGGCCTTGGAGCCTTGCGTTGGTGTTCCCTTGAAGAGGAAAGGGTGATGTAGCATAGCGGCGGTAAGTATTTCCCTCAGTTTGAGAACCAAGGTATCAATTCAGTAGGAGGATCGCGTCAAGTCACAAGTACCTGCACAAACACAAAGAGCTTGCACCCAACGCTATGAAGGGGTTGTCAATCCCTTATAGATTGTTTCCAAAGTGAGAACTGAAAGCAAAAAGTAAACAAAGCTAAGTAAAAGTAAAAGCGGAGATGATAATTGTGAATATACCTGGGGGCCGTAGTGTTCACTAGTGGCTTCTCTCATGAAAGCAAGTAGACGGTGAGTGAACGAATTACTGTCGAGCAATTGATAGAACCGCGCAAAGTCATGACGTTATCTATGGCAATGATCATACATATAGGCATCACGTCCAAAACAAGTAGACCGATACTTTTTGCATCTACTACTATTACTCCACACGTCGACCGCTATCCAGCATGCATCTAGTGTATTGAGTTCATAAGAACAGAGTAACGCCTTAAGCAAGATGACATGATGTAGATGGACAATCTCAAATCTATGGTGAAAACCCATCTTTTTACCCTTGATGGCAACAGCACGATGTGTGCCTTGCTGCCCCTTCTGTCACTGGGAAAGGTCACCGCACGGTATGAACCCAAAACCAAGCACTTCTCCCATTGCAAGAATAATAGATCTAGTTGGACAAACAAAACCCAAGACTCGGAGAGACTTACAAGGATATCAAATCATGCATATAAGAAATCAGCAAAGACCCAAATATAATTCATAGATAATCTGATCACAAATCCACAATTCATCGGATCTCGACAAACACACCGCCAAAGAGGATTACATCGGATAGATCTCTATGAAGATCATGGAGAACTTTGTATTGAAGATCCAAGAGAGAGAAGAAGCCATCTAGATACTAACTACGGACCCGTAGGTCTGAAGTAGACTACTCATGAGTCATTGGAGAGGCAATGATGTTGATGTAGAAGCCCTCCAGCTCCAAAGTCCCCTCTGACAGGGCACCGGGAAGGGTCTCCAGATGAGATCTTGCGGAAACGGAAGCTTGCGGCGGCAGAAAAGTGGTTTCGTGGACGCCCTTATTTTTTCTGGGATTTTAGGGAATATATAGGACAAAGAGCTAGGGCAGGGGAGCTCCAGGGGGGCACAAGCCTGGTAGCCGCGGGCCCCCTGGCCGCGGCTTCAGGGCTTGTGGGCCTCCTGCCTTGGCCCTCAAGTCCCCCGATCTTCTTCTGTTCTGGAAAAATTCATTTCGGGGATTTTATTCCGTTTGGACTCCGTTCCAAACTCAGATCTGAAAAGAGTCAAAAACACAGAAAAACAGGAACTGGCACTTGGCACGGAATTATTAAGTTAGTCCCAAAAAAGATATAAAAGGTATATAAAACATCCAAAGTTGACAAGATAACAGCATGAAACCATCAAAAATTATAGATACGTTTGAGACGTATCACTCTCAAGGCTCTATGACAGGATTGATCAACTCTAGGCCTAGATCTATGACCTGCAGAACCAAAACTGTGAGTATGAGTATAGATTTAAATCAATACGGTTGGCTGTAGATTTGAGGATTCCGGAGACTCGTTCATCTTTCCATGATGGAGAACCTATGCCTTGGAAGACAGAGGATCAAACTCATGTTGCAACAACTCCACCACCATCACCACCAAAGGAAGACAACTGAGCATTGGTATGGGCAATCCCCTTGGCTTGTGCCAAGCTTGGGGGAGTTGCCCCGGTATCGTATCACCATCACATCTTTTGCCTTTACCTTTGTTTTAGTTTTTCTTTTGAGTTTTCTCTTTCTCTAGTAGTTTAAAAGTCTTAGTGTTTTAGTCTTGAGTTTTGCTTTGCGTCACCCCCGATGTATTCGAGCTCGTGAGCCATTTAATAAAGAGTGTCTTAGTTGAAGGGCTTTGCCTCTTGCCATGACCAAAAGAGTGAGAATAGAACAAAAGCATGAAAGATCATGTAATGATCTTATGGGAAGTGATGGCTTCACATATAAAAAGAATGAGGATTGAAACTTGTTGAGGGTAGGCAAACGTAGACCTTGGTCACGGTCTCAATTAATAGGAAGTGATAAAGAAGGAGAGGTTCACATATAAATATATCATCTCTGACACCATCTATGATTGTGAACACTCACTAAACTATTGCATGCCTAGAAGTAGATGTTGGACAAGGAAGACAGCATAATGAATTGTGTTTGCTTGGCTCTGAACAATGTTATATGATTAGAGATCCCTTAGCATGTGACGATTTCTTCCACCTCATATTAGCCAAAACTCCCGCACCAAGTAGAGATACTACTTGTGCATCCATAAACCATCAAACCAGTTTTGCCATGAGTGTCCACCATACCTACATATGGATTGAATAAGATCCCTCAAGTAAGTTGTCATCGGTGCAAGCAATAAAAATTGCTCTCTAATATGTATGATCTATTAGTGTGTGGAAAATAAGCTTTGTACGAACCTGTGATGAGGAAGACATAAAAGCGACAAACTGCATAATAAAGTTCTTTATCACAGGAGGCAATATAAAGTGACGTTCCTCCGCACTAAGAGGACACGCATCCAAACCTCAAAAGCACATGACAACCTCTGCTTCCCTCTGTGAAGGGCATATCTTGTACCTTTACTTTTTGCCCTTGAAAGAGTCATGGTGATCTTCACCAATTCCTTATTTCGCCTTTATCTTGGCTAACGTCATATGCTTGGGAAAGATCTATATTCATATGTCAACTTGGAGGTAAGTATTCATGAATTATTATTGTTGACTTTACCCTTGAGGTAAGCAGTTGGGAGGCAAAACTGTAAGCCCCTATCTTTCTCTGTGTCCAGCTGAAACTTTGATCTCATGAGTACCACGTGAGTTGTAGGAATTGTAGAGAACGAAAGAATGATTGAGTATGTGGATTTGCTTTACAAGCTCTTATTTGACCCTTTCTGATGTTGTGATAAATTGCAATTGCTTCAATGACTAAAGGCTATCGGTTGTTACTTCTCGGTAAGGTTCTTGATCCATGCTTTACTTTGTGAAGGTACTATCACTTTAGCATGAGAGATTATATGTTGGTATTGCTGTTCCGATCATGATCTTGATGCATGCATGTTCGTATCTTGTTTTGTCGACACCTCTCTCCCTAAACATGTGGACATATTTATTAAGCTAGGCTTTCGCTTGAGGACAAGCGAGGTCTAAGCTTGGGGGAGTTGATACGTCCATTTTGCATCATGTTTTCATGTTCATATTAATCGCTTCTTGGGCTGTTATTTCACTTCACGGTACAATACTTATGCCTTTTCTCTCTTATTTTGCAAGGTTTACATGAAGAGGGAGAATGCCGGCAACTGGAATTCTGGCCTGAAAGTGGAGCAAAGTTGAGATACCTATTCTGCGCAACTCCAAACACCGTAAAAATTAACGAGGATTTTTTTCCGGATTTATAAAAAATACTGGGCCGAAGAAGCGCCAGAGGGGCGCCAGCAGGTGGCCACAAGCCTGCACGGCGCGGCCACCCCCTAGGTCGCGCCATGAGGGCTTGTGGGCAGCCTGCTGGCCCACTGCCCCCCCCCCACTTCTGCTATATGAAGGGTTTCGTCCAGGAAAAAATCAGGGAGGAGCTTTTTCATGGATTCGCCGCCGCCACGAGGCGAAACTTGAGCGGAACCAATCTAGAGCTGTGGCAGGACGATCCTGCCGGGGAAACTTCCCTCCCGGAGGGGGAAATCGTCGCCATCGTCATCACCAACACTCCTCTCATCAGAGGGGACTCGTCACCATCAACATCTTCATCAGCACCATCTCATCTCCAAACCCTAGTTCATCACTTGTAACCAATCTCTGTCTCGCGACTCCGATTGGTACTTGTAAGGTTGCTAGTAGTGTTGATTACTCTTTGTAGTTGATGCTAATTGGATTATTTGGTGGAAGAGTTTATGTTCAGATCCTTGATGCTACTCATTACCTCTCTGGTCATGGATATGATTATGCTTTGTGAGTAGTTACTTTTGTTCCTGAGGACATGGGATAAGTCATGCTAATAGTAGTCATGTGAATTTGGTATTCGTTCGGTAATTTGATATGTTGTATGTTGTTTTTCCTCTAGTGGTGTTATGTGAACGTCGACTACATAACACTTCACCATTATTTGGGCCTAAAGGAAGGCATTTGGAAGTAGTAAGCAGATGATGGGTTGCTAGAGTGACAGAAGCTTAAACCCTAGTTTATGCGTTGCTTCGTAAGGGGCTGATTTGGATCCACTAGTTTAATGCTCTGGTTAGACTTTGTCTTAATTCTTATTTCGTAGTTACGAATGCTTGCGAGAGGGCTTAATCATAAGTGGGATGCTTGTCCAAGTAAGGGCGGTACCCAAGCACCGGTCCACCCACATATCAAACTATCAAAGTAACGAACGCGAATCATATGAACATGATGAAACTAGCATGACAGAAATTCCCGTGTGTCCTCGGGAGCGTTTTTCCTCCTATAAGACTTTGTCCAGGCTTGTCCCTTGCTACAAAAGGGATTGGGCCACTTTGCTGCACCGTTGCTGCTTTTGTTACTTGTTGCTTGCTACGAATCATCTCACCACACAATCACTTGTTACCGACAATTTCAGTGCCTGCAGATTTTACCTTGCTGAAAACCACTTCTCAGATCCTTCTGCTCCTCGTTGGGTTCGACACTCTTACTTATCGAAAGGACTACGATTGATCCCCTATACTTGTGGGTCATCAACGACGTCGGTCGTACCGCACACGTCCTGCGTGGGGAGCACGCACCGATCCCATAGGCTCGACGACGGGTCCCAGGGCCGTATGAGACCTTGCAGCCGGCGGGCCCCTCAAGCGACAAGACTAGACCATAGTGGCCCCCTGGCTGGCCTGAGAGGCTGCCAGTCGGGTCCCCCATAATGTACTTATATCCATTTTGTAGGCCGGTGGGTTCATCTATAAAATGCCCCGGCCCCCCTCCATGCAGAGGGTCGGCCATTCTTGCACCCACACACACCACACAGGAGAGGTAGAACTCGCGTCGGCTGCTCCTTCCTGCTTCGTCGAACAGCTCAAGGAGCATATTGTAAACACTCTGGTTCATCAACCACTCCGGCAGGACTAGGGGTATTATCTCCCACGGAGAGCCCTGGACCTGGGTACATCGTTGTTGGGGAACGTTGCATGGGAAACAAAAAATTTCCTACGCACACGATGACCTATCATGGTGATGTTCATCAACGAGAGGGAGATTGGATCCACATACCCTTGTAGATCGCTAAGCGGGAAGCATTAAGAAACGTGGTTGATGTAGTGGTACACTTTCGTGATTCAAATCACCGTCGTCCCACGATCGGTCCCACGATCCGTTCTGATCTAGCGCCGAACGGACGTCACCTCCGTGTTCACCACACGTACAACTCGATGATGATCTCGGCCTTCTTGATACAGCAAGAGAGATGGAGAAGTAGATGAGTTCTCCGGCAGAGTGACGGCGTGCCGGTGGTGGTGATGATCTACTCCTGCAGGGCTCCGCCCGAGCTCCACAGAAATCTGATCTAGAGGAAGAACTATGTGGTATAGGTTTGAGTTGCACGTGGCAAAGTTGTGTCTCAAAAAAGCCCTAAAACCACCAATATGTATAGGAGGAGGGGAGGTGCTAACCTTGGGGCTCAAGGGAGCCCCAAGGGCGCCGGCCGATTGGGAGGAGGTGGACTCCCACCCCAATTCGGTTCAGGGAAAGGAGTCCACTCCTTATTTCCCACCTCCCTCTTTTTTCCTTTGGTATTTTTCTCTTGTGGCGCCATAGCCCTCTTGGGCTGGCCTCACCATCCCACTAAGGGCTGGTGCGCCATCCTAGGGTTACTGGGCTCACTCCCGGGTGGGTGGGCCCCTCCCGGTGAATACCCGGAACCCATTCGTCACTCCCGGTACACTTCCGGTAATGCCCGAAAACTTTCTGGTGACCAAATGAAACCATCCTACATATCAATCTTCGTTTTCGGACCATTCCGGAAACCCTCGTGACATCCGTGATCTCATCCGGGACTCCGAACAACCTTCAGTCACCAACACATATAACTCAACTATACTAAAACGTCATCGAACCTTAAGTGTGCAGACCGTGCGGGTTCGAGAACTACGCAGACACGACCCGAGACAATCCTCGGTCAATATCCAATAGCGGGACCTGGATGTCCATATTGGATCCTACATATTCTACGAAGATCTTATCGGTTGAACCTCTGTGCCAAGGATTCATATAATCCCGTATAACATTCCCTTTGTCCTTCGGTAAGTTACTTGCCCGAGATTTGATCGTCGGTATCCCTATACCTATTTCAATCTCGTTTACCGGCAAGTCTCTTTACTCCTTCCATAATACAAGATCCCACAACTTACACTAAGTCACATTGTTTGCAAGGCTTGTGTGTGATGTTGTATTACCGAGTGGGCCCCGAGATACCTCTCCGTCACACGGAGTGACAAATCCCAGTCTTGATCCATGCTAACTCAACGGACACCTTCGGAGATACCTGTAGAGCATCTTTATAGCCACCCAGTTACATTGTGACGTTTGATACACACAAGGTATTCCTCCGGTGTCAGTGAGTTATATGATCTCATGGTCATAGGAATAAATACTTGACACGCGGAAAACAGTAGCAACAAAATGACACGATCAACATGCTACGTCTATTAGTTTGGGTCTTAGTCCATCACATGATTCTCCTAATGATGTGATCCCGTTATCAAGTGACAACACTTGTCCATGGTCAGGAAACCTTGACCATCTTTGATCAACGAGCTAGTCAACTAGAGGCTTACTAGGGACAGTGTTTTGTCTATGTATCCACACAAGTATTGTGTTTCCAATCAATACAATTATAGCATGGATAATAAACGATCATCATGAACAAAGAAATATAATAATAACTAATTTATTATTGCCTCTAGGGCATATTTCCAACACTTAGAGATCATAGTTTCTCATGCCATGCTTAATTAGCTAGGAGCTTATAATGGTTTGTCTTGGATGCCAACATGAATTTTGAGATGATTATGATGTAGTATGATAGGATGGTATCCTCCTTTGAATGATTCAAGTGGCTTGACTTGGCACATGTTCACGCATGTAGTTGAAACAAAATCAACATAGCCTTTATGATATTCATGTTCATGGTGATTTATATCCTACTCATGCTTGCACTCAATGTTGGTTAATTTCAATGCATATTGATGATTGTTGTCACTCTCTAGTTGGTCGCTTCCCAGTATTTTGCTAGCCTTCACTTGTACTAAGCGGGAATACTGCTTGTGTATCCACTTCCATAAACCCAAAGTTGTTCCATATGTGTCCACCATACCTACCTATATGCGGTATCTACCTGTCGTTCCAAGTAAATTTGCATGTGCCACTCTCTAAACCTTCAAGTAATAATTTGTTTTGCATGCCCGAACCGCTCATGTGGTGACAAGGGGCGATTAGTATCTTCCATGCTAGGTGTGTTATCCTCGATATGTGTTTATTCACTATCATTCACGAGAAAGGGGCCGGTAATTGGAATGCCCAGTTCCATGCTCAAACCGAAAAGATAATTGCAAACAAAACTCTCCCTGGATTGTTGTTGGTATGGACGGCACCCGAGTATTCGGCTAGTCGTGGAGTGTGATTGATCGGTGGTGGGGGAGTCAAAACTTTACTTTTCTGTTTGGGAACCGCCTATAGTATGTGTAGCATGGAAGACGGTGAAAACTCTTGGTCATTGCGTTGACAATGAAAGCATGCCACCCAAAATTATTTATCTCTGTTTTCAAAGCTTGAGCTCTGGCACCTCTGCAAATCAATGCTTCCCTCTGCGAAGGGCCTATCTATTTATGTTTCTGTTGAGTCATCCTCTTCTTCCAAAAAGCACCAATTAGAGAGCACCTCTGTCATTCTTATGCTTTGATTTTAATTGTTATTGAGTATGACTGTGACTGGATCTTCTTTGCCATGAATTACAATGTTCAGTCAGCCCTTGGTCTTTGAAGGTGCTCTGCATTTATGTTTTGCGGTCTTAGAAAGAGCTAGCGAGATACCATCTGCTCATACTGCTTCATGATTGTTTTGATTGAAGTGTTGCCGTTTGAAACTTATTATTATTCCTCGCTAGTTGATTATGCCATTGATATGAGTACTTCATCAGACCTAAATGTCATTGCTTATGTGGTTAGCTTATAATCTTGCTGAAAATCTGAATATGAGTTAGACATAATTGCAACAACAAGATCAAACAGAGTTCGTAAAAGTTTTTCTTTTGTCTCTTTCAGTTTGTCAACTGAATTGCTTGAGGACAACCAAGGCTTTTAGCTTGGGGGAGTTGATACGTCTCCGTCGTATCTAGTTTTCCAAACTCTTTTGCCCTTGTTTTGGACTCTAATTTGCATGATTTGAATGGAACTAACCCGGACTAACGTTGTTTTCAGCAGAATTGCCATGGTGTTGTTTTTGCGCAGAAATAAAAGTTTTCGGAATGACGTGGAAATTTACGAGGATTTTTTGTGGAATATATAAAAAATATTGGCGCAAGAATCAACCGGAGGAGTGGAGCGAGGAGCCCACAAGCCCACCAGGCGCGGGCCCCCCCTCGCCGCGCCTAGCAAGCTTGTGGGGCCCTCAGGGCTCCGCCGCCTCTAACTCCAGTTGTATTTAGTCCCTTTCGTCCGGAAAAAAAATCAAGGAGGAGAGTTCATCGCGTTTTATGATACGGAGGCGCCGCCACCACCTGTTCTTCCTCTAGAGGGCAGATCTGGAGTCCGTTCTCGGCTCCGGAGAGGGGAGATCGTCGCCATCGTCATCACCAACCTTCCTTCGTCACCAATTCCATGATGCTCTTCACCGTTCGTGAGTAATCTCATCGTAGGCTTGCTGGACGGTGATAGGTTGGATGAGATCTATCATGTAATCGAGTTAGTTTTGATGGGGATTGATCCCTAGTATCCACTATGTTCTGAGATTGATGTTGCTACTACTTTGCCATGCTTAATGCTTGTCACTAGGGCCTGAGTGCCATGATTTCAGATCTGAACCTATTATGTCCTCGTCAATATATGTGTGTTCTTGATCCTATCTTGCAAGTTGTAGTCACCTACTATGTGTTATGACCCGGCAACCCCGAAGTAACAATAGCCGAAACCACTCCCGAAGATGACCATAGTATGAGGAGTTCATGTATTCACTAAGTGCTAATGCTTTGTTCCGGTTCTCTATTAAAAGGAGAACCTTAATATCCCGTAGTTTCCATTAGGACCCCGCTGCCGCGGGAGGGATGGACAATAGATGTCATGCAAGTTCTTTTCCCTAAGCACGTATGACTACATACGGAATACATGCCTACATTACATTGACGAACTGGAGCTAGTTACATATCTCCCCATGTTATAACTGTTGCATGATGAATGTCATCCGGCATAATTATCCATCACTGATCCAATGCCTACGAGTTTTTCCTACTGGTCCTTACTACTGTTACTTTGCCGCTACTGCTGTCACTGCTGCTACTGTTACTCTGTCGCTACTGCTATCACTGCTCCTACTGTTACTGCTACTGTTGTCACTGCTGCTACTATTACCGTTGCTTCTGTTGCTATCACACCACTTTGCTGCAGATACTAAGTCTTTCAGGTGTGGTTGAATTGACAACTCAACTGCTAATACTCGAGAATATTCTTTGGCTTCCCCTTGTGTCGAATCAACAAATTTGGGTTGAATACTCTACCCTCGAAAACTGTTGCGATCCCCTATACTTGTGCGTTATCACCATATCATAGCTCATATGGTGTCGTCTCAACGAATTTTGACGGTGACCTATTTAAAGTGAATGCAGATGTATCTAATGCATAACCCCAAAAAGATAACGGCAAATCGGTAAGAGACATCATAGATCGCACCATATCTAACAAAGTACGATTACGACGTTCAGACACACCATTACACTGTGGTGTTCCAGGCGGTGTCAACTGTGAAACTATTCCACATTGTCTTAAGTGAGCACCAAACTCGAAACACATATATTCGGCCCCACGATCAGAACGTAGGGACTTGATCTTCTTGTCACGATGATTTTCAACTTCACTCTGAAATTGCTTGAACTTCTCAAACGTTTCAGACTTGTGCTTCATCAAGTAGATATATCCATACCTACTCAAATCGTCAGTGAAGGTGAGAAAATAACGATATCCGCCGCGCGCCTCCACACTCATCGGACCGCACACATCGGTATGTATGATCTCCAACAAGTCACTTGCATGCTCCATTGTTCCGAAGAACGGAGTCTTAGTCATCTTGCCCATGAGGCGTGGTTCTCACGTGTCAAGTGATTCAAAATCAAGTGACTCCAAAAGCCCATTGGAATGGAGTTTCTTCATGCGCTTTACTCCAATATGACCTAAGCGGCAGTGCCAGAAAAATGTGGCGCTATCATTGTTAACTCTACATCTTTTGGTCTCAATGTTATGTATATGTGTATCATCACAATCAAGATTCAATATGAACAATCCTCTCACATTGGGTGCATGACCATAAAAGATATTACTCATAGAAATAGAACAACCATTATTCTCTGACTTAAACGAGTACCATCTCGCAATAAACAAGATCCAGATATAATGTTATGCTTAACGCAGGCACTAAATAACAATTATTTAAGTTCATAACTGATCCTGATGGTAACTGAAGTGAGACTGTGCCGACGGCGATTGCATCAACCTTGGAACCATTTCCCACGCGCATCGTCACTTCATCCTTCGCCAGCCTTCGTTTATTCCGCAGTTCCTGCTTCGAGTTGCAAATATGAGCAACAGAATCGGTATCAAATACCCAGGCACTACTACGAGAATTGGTTAAGTACACATCAATAACATGTATATCACATATACCTGATTTTTCTTTGGCCGCCTTCTTATCAGCCAAATACTTGGGCCAGTTGCGCTTCCAGTGACCCATTCCCTTGCAATAATAACACTTTGTTTCCGGCTTAGGTCCAACCTTGGGTTTTTTCGTCGGATTGACAACAGGTTTGCCGCTCTTCTTGGAGTTACCCTTCTTGCCTTTGTCGTTTCTCTTGAAACCAGTGGTCTTATTGACCATCAACACTTGATGCTCTTTTTGGAGTTCTGACTCTGCGACTTTCAGCATCGCGAATAACTCGCCGAGTGACTTGTTCATCCCTTGCATGTTATAGTTCAACACAAAGCTCTTATAGCTAGGTGGCAGTGATTGAAGAATTCTGTCAGTGATAGCCTCTTGCGGGAGTTCAATCCCCAGCTCAGCTAGACGGTTTGAGTACCCAGACATTTTGTGCACATGTTCACTGACAGATGAATTCTCCTCCATCTTGCAAGCATAGAATTTATCGGAGGTCTCATTCCTCTCGATCCGGGCGTTCTTCTGAAAGATAAACTTCAACTCCTGGAACATCTCATATGCTCCATGACACTCAAAGCGTCGTTGAAGTCCCGGTTCTAAGCCATACAAGACTGCACATTGAACTACTTAGTAGTCCTCCTTACGGGATTTCCAAGCGTTCAAAACATCTTGGTCAGACGAAGCGGGTGGTTCATATCCTAGCGCAACATCACGGACATAATTATTTTCCCAGCTTGTAGGATGAGCCTAAGATTACATGCCCAGTCTACAAAGTTGCTTCCATCATCTTTCAAGTTAGCTTTCTCTATGAACGTATTGAAATTAAGGATTTCTATTGCGTGATCCATTGATCTACAACATAAAATATTGCAAAGTGGACTTAGACTATGTTCAAGACAATTAGAGTTTAACTAATCAAATTACTAATAAACTCCCACTCAAAAAATACATCCCTCTAGTTATTTGAGTGGTGCATGATCCAAATCCACTAACTCAAGTCCGATCATCACGTGAGTTTAGTTTCTGTGGTAAATATCTCTATGCTAATAATATCAACTATACGATTCATGCTCGACCTTTCGGTCTCTTGTGTTCCGAGGCCATGTCTGCACATGCTAGGCTCGTCAAGTTTAACCCGAGTGTTCCGCGTGTGCAACTGTTTTGCACCCGTTGTATGTGAACGTTGAGTCTATCACACCCGATCATCACGTGGTGTCTCGGAACGACGAACTGTCACAATGGTGCACAGTCGGGGAGAACACAATTTCATCTTGAAATTTTAGTGAGGGATCACCCTATAATGCTACCGTCGTTCTAAGCAAGATAAGGTGCATAAAAGGATTAACATCACATGCAATTCATAAGTGACATGATATGGCCATGATCTTGTGCTTTTTGATCTCCATCACCAAAGCACCGGCATGATCTTCTTGTCAACGGCGCCACACCATGATCCCCATCATCATGATCTCCATCATCGTGCCGCCATCGAGGTTGTCATGCTATCTATGCTAATACTACTAAAGCTACAACCTAGCAATATAGTAAACGCATCTGCAAACACAAACGCTAGTTTAAAGACAACCCTATGGCTCCTGCCGGTTGCCGTAGCATCGACGTGCAAGTCGATATTAACTATTACAACATGATCATCTCATACATCCAATATATCACATCATGTCTTTGGCCATATCACATCACAAGCATACCCTGCAAAAACAAGTTAGACGTCCTCTAATTTGTTGTTGCATGTTTTACGTGGCTCCTATGGGTATATAGTATGATCGCATCTTACTTACGCAAAAACCACAACGGAGATGTGCAAATTGCTATTTAACATCTCTCCAAGGACCGCCTCGGTCAAAACCAATTCAACTAAAGTTGAAGAAATAGGCACCCGCTAGTCATCTTTATGCAACGAGTTGCATGTTGGTCGATGAAACCAGTCTCTCGTAAGCGTACGAGTAATGTCGATCCAGGCCGCTTCAATCCAACAATACTGCCGAATCGATAAAATACTAAGGAGGGCAGCAAATTGAACATCAACGCCCACAAAAACTTTTGTGTTCTACTCGAGATTACATCTACGCATGAACCTAGCTCATGATGCCACTGTTGGGGAACGTTGCATGGGAAACAAAAAATTTCCTACGCACACGAAGACCTATCATGGTGATGTTCATCTACGAGAGGGAGATTGGATCCACATACCCTTGTAGATTGCTAAGCGGGAAGCGTTAAGAAACGCGGTTGATGTAGTGGTACAGCTTCATGATTCAAATCACCGTCGTCCCACGATCTGTCCCATGATCCGTTCCGATCTAGCGCCAAACGGATGGCACCTCCGCGTTCAGCACACGTACAACTCGATGACGATCTCGGCCTTCTTGATCCAGCAAGAGAGACAGATAAGTAGATGAGTTCTCCGGCAGCGTGATGGCGCGTCGGTGGTGGTGATGATCTACTCCTGCAGGGCTCCTCCCGAGCTCCGCAGAAATCCGATCTAGAGGAAGAACTACGTGGTATAGGTTTGAGTTGCATGTGGCAAAGTTGTGTATCAAAAAGCCCTAAAACCACCAATATATATAGGAGGAGGGGAGGGGCTAGCCTTAGGGCTCAAGGTAACCCCAAGGGCACTGGCCGATTGGGAGGAGGTGGACTCCCACCCCAATTCGGTTTAGGGAATGGAGTCCACTCCTTCCTTCCCACCTCCCTCTTTTTCTTTCTTTCATTCCTTTGGTATTTTTATCTTGTGGCGCCATAGCCCTCTTGGGCTGGCCTCACCAGCCCACTAAGGGCTGGTGTGCCACCCTAGGGTTACTGGGCTCACTCCCGGGTGGGTGGGCCCCTCCCAGTGAATACCCGGAACCCATTCGTCACTCTCGATACACTGCCGGTAATGCCCAAAAACTTTCTGGTGACCAAATGAAACCATCCTATATATCAATCTTCGTTTTCGGACCATTCCGGAAACCCTCGTGTCGTCTGTGATCTCATCCGGAACTCCGAACAACCTTCGGTCACCAACACATATAACTCAACTATACTAAAACATCATCGACCTTTAAGTGTGCAGACCCTGCGGGTTCGAGAACTATGCAGACATGACCCGAGACAATCCTCGGTCAATATCCAATAGCGGGACCTGGATGTCCATATTGGATCCTACATATTCTACAAATATCTTATCGGTTGAACCTATGTGCCAAGGATTCATATAATCCCGTATAACATTCTCTTTGTCCTTCGATATGTTACTTGCTCGAGATTTGATCATCGGTCTCCCTATACCTATTTCAATATCGTTACCGGCAAGTCTCTTTACTTGTTCTGTAATACAAGATCCCGTGACTCACACTTGAGTCACATTGCTTGCAAGGCTTGTATGTGATGTTGTATTACCGAGTGGGCCCTGAAATACCTCTCCGTCACATGGAGTGACAAATCCCAGTCTTGATCCATGCTAACTCAACGGCCCCCTTCGGTGATACCTCTAGAGCACCTTTATAGTCACCCAGTAACGTTGTGACGTTTGATACACACAAGGTATTCCTCCGGTGTCAGTGAGTTACATGATCTCATGGTCATAGGAATGAATACTTGACATGTAGAAAACAATAGCAACAAAATGGCACGATCACATGCTACGTTCATAGTTTGGGTCTAGTCCATCACATGATTCTCCTAATGATGTAATCCAGTTATCAAGTGGCAACACTTGCATATGGTCAGAAATCCTTGATCAACTGGCTAGCCAACTAGAGGCTTGCTAGGGACATTGTTTTGTCTATATATCCACACATGTATCGATGTACAATTATAACATGGATAATAAACGATTATCTTGAAATAGGAAATATAATAATAACTATTTTATCATTGCCTCTAGGGCATATTTCCAACAATCGTGCGTATTGCTCGCTAGTTACCAATCCTGTTCCGGGAGCCTGTCGGTGTCCTTTCGGTCCCAACCACCCTTGATAAGCCTACTTATGGCATCTCTCGTGAGAAAACGACGACAACCGGGCTAAGTTGAAGGCACAAGATGATCTAGTGAATTCTTTACAACATATGATGGACAATCTTTATTCTATGCAAGGCAAACCACCGACGCCAGAGTAGAACATTGTGAGTTCTGTTCGAACTATTTCTATCACCATTTTTGGTGTTACCATATGTTGATACTCATTCATCTTATTGGGTCAATCCATCACAGCAATGTTCCGGTAGTTCCACCTCAAGTTGGTGGAGTTGGGGAAGCAAACGGAATGACGCCTTCTAATTTTAATTCTACCACTCCAATCTTCAAAACTGTTTGAACGTCATGTTATGTTGTGTTGAAAATTGTTCCTTGTATGTGCTTGAGAACTATTGCATCTTGTATGATCTTGAGACTTGTAAACTTGTGGTAGTCGAGTGTGCTTGACAACTATTGCACCTTTTATGCACTATTGCTTTTATGTGGGATGTTCTTGAGAATCATTGCTTTTTCTGTTCAATGATGCTTATATGTGAGATGTTCTATGTGTGATGCACTATATGTTGCTGTTGTATATGTTTTGCTGCAGGAAAGAAACAAAAACGCAAAAAAGGTTGTTGGGCAAAACATTGTCGAGAGTGGGTCTCGGCAAACCTGTGAAACTAGACCAAGATACAACCTTTACTGAGAGTGCTCTCGGTAAAGGAAAACAACCTAGCGCCGTCTGCCATCTTTACCGAGGGCTGCTCTAGGCAAAGACAACGCTCGGCATATTCTATGGGACCTACATGTCAGGCGCTGGACACATGGCACTTTCCTGTTGGCTATCGTTGATGAGGGCGCCTCTCGGCAAAGTCGGCGCTCAGCATATTCTACGGGACCAGCATGGCAGGCACTCAACACATGGCACTTTCCTATTGCCTATCGTTGCCGAGGGCGACTCTCGACAAAGTCGGCGCTCGACATATTCTGCGGGATCCACATGTCAGGCATTGGACACGTGGCACTTTCCTACTCGTTATCTTTGTCGAGGGCTCCTCTCGGCAAAGACGGTGCTTGACTTATTCTGCGAGACACACGTGTTACGCTTTGGACACGCGGCTCTTTCGTATTGGCTAGCTTTGCCGAGGGCCCCTCTCGGCAAAGTTACGCCACGTGGTAACCTTCGTCTGTGTCTGCCGTCCGTTAGCTACTTTCTTTTCCCGAGAGGTATTGTTTGGCTCTCGGCAAACTCTTTGCCGAGTGTCCGTGTCCAGGCTCTCGGCAAATTTCTGTTTTCCTGAGATGTGTACGCCGGGTGGGCAAAGGCTTTGCCGGCAGTTATTGGCCCCTTTGTCGAGAGTCTGTGGCACCCGACGTATATGTCGATTCCAGTAGTGTGTGAGTGCTCTCCCTATGTGTAGTCGGTGCTAATTTCACAATGCAAAAAATTGGATGCAAGTCTACTTGTGTGTGGGTTACACTCGCGACCCCATTTAAAAAAATGCAATTACAATCTCATTTATAAAATTACAATTACAGACTCATTTGAAAAACTTATAGTTCTGATCCCAATTTGAAAACTTGCAGTTGCGGCCTGACTTAAAAACATGCAGTTGCTACCCCATTTTAAAAACTAACAATTACAATCCCATTTACAAAATTGCAGTTGCGACCTGATTTAAAAAACTTGTAGTTGTGATCCCAATTTAAAAACATGTAGTTGCGATCCCATTTGAAAAACTTGCAATACAATCCCATTTAGAAAATTACAGTTGTGACCTGACTTGAAAAAACCTGCAATTGAGATCCCAATTTGAAAAGTTGTTGTTGCGACCCCATTTGAAAAACTTGCAATTGAATCCCATTAGAAAATTGCAGTTGTGATCCCAATTTGAAAACTTGCAATTGTGACCCGACCTAAAAACTTGCAGTTTCTGCCTCATTTAAAATACTTTCAATTAAATTCCCATTTATAAAATTGTAGTTGCAGCCTCATTGGAAAAACTTGCAGTTGCAATCTCAATTTAAAAACTTACAGTTGTGATCCCATTTAAAAGACTTGCAAATACAATCTGATTTAGAAAATTATGGTTGCAACCTGATTTGAATAACTAGCAGTTACAATCCCAATTGAAAAACTTGCAGTTGTGACCCGACTTAAGAACTTGTAGTTGTAATCCCATTTGAAAACTTACAATTGCAATCCCAATTTGAAAACTTGCAATTTCAACCGGACTTAAAATTTGTTGTTGCAACACTATTTGAAAACTTACAGTTACGACTCTGTTTATAAAATTACCATTGCGACTCTCATTTAAAACTAGTATGGTATGTTGTTAGCCAAGATAAACTAAATATCATCTAACTAAGAATTACATATTCTTGTCACCCTAAAATTAGAAACTGAAAACCGACAAAACATATTAAAGAAGCAAAAGAATAGAAAGAGAAAAGATAAAAATAGGGGAAATAAATAGATAAAAGAAAAGAAGCAAAAGAGATGAACATATATTTTCTAACGGCCACACTCTATCCTCTACTCCACTTGCTACAACCGAAAAATATGGGCAGAAGACGAATGTACAACCGCAGCTCGCCGGTCCAGTTTCTACCAAAAATTAGAAAAGGCCGCGACGAGCAATGGTAAGAGAAAACTAAAAAAAAAAGGAAAAGAAAAAATTGGTCGAGATGGGCCGCGTGCAATGTTCGCTAAATAACGCTTGGATTTGTGTATCTAGCGGTGGATATGCCATTGGCACGACAATCTCTTGCGATCATAGTTGTATTCGCATCGTGGCCTATGTAGTTGTCGTCAGGTTACTATACTTGTAATTGTGTGCTCAGAAATAGACATCCTACTGGTCAATAACCCTGTTCCACTGCACTTCTACTTGCCTTGTGCTCGTGTGCAGTTGCGTGTCTAATGATGACCATGAAACTAGTTCTCGTCCTACCCCCATCCTAGTTTTTCAATTTAGCTTCATTATTGTGCTTACCGGTGAATTTATAATATGAGGCAATTTTATAAACTAAACCAAACAATAATTTTTGCAATGGATAATAAGTAATAAAATTGAGTTGACCGATTTTTTAATAATAATAATAATAATATGCTCTCCAATACATATTAATTGTCCTTGATTTAGAACAATTTATACTAAATTAGTGACAATTAATATGAATTGGAGGGAGTAATAATAATAGGCAATTTTTGTAAAAGAAATCTAAACAATCAATTTTGCAATATCTCGTAAGAAATGATATTAAGCTAAATAAAAAATATACCAAAAAAGGAAAAGGTGAAAAAGTGAAACAATGTTCTACCAAATGTACTGAAATAAGAAAAATACAGAAAACGAAAACATCAATTTTTCATGAGAAAAAGAAAAAGAAAAACGTTAAAAAAGATCTGCCCCTTATGACGGTACAGTGAAAAAATGACAAAGTATGCAAGGGCTGGTAGCGTTCGCATCGGCTGGTTCAGAAAAAGAAAATAGCTCGGTACACAAACAAATAAAAAGCCATGTAAACTCAGGCACATGGGCTGCCGTACCAGTGACGATCGAACGGCCAGAAAAATGAATGAGACATTGTTAAAACTCACCCAGCTGAGTTTCAGCCAAACCTTAAAATTATTTGTCGGGCAGCAATAAAGAACTCCCAAGATAAAGAGCTAATATATGTGCACAAAGATGCACCTATTCTGCAATACTGTCCGTGTAGTAAAAGAGGACGCCATACCTCAATCTCTTTTCTGAGAGAGAAGCCATACCTCAGCCTTGGGAGTTAAAGCTACAGATTGGTTTCCCAGTTACACCAATGGCACCATAATTACTTCAATTTTTTCTCATGATTTGTAAAAAGAGCAAGCTTGCAGAACTAAATTGAGCCTTGATTTGTAAGGGCCTCAATTTGGTTTCTGTACCTTTGCTTCACTTGTTTGCAAAGAGAGGGAACTAGTGATGAACTCGGGAGCCTGGTGCTCCTTCGCTCGAAGAACAATAACCCTAGACTAGATAGAACTGACAATGAAAAACATACGGAATTATCAGGTCATAATGCATCATGGAGGAAGACAATACACAAAAGTCCGAAAACCGATACTAGCGAATGGGTTTAACCAATGCCACAGGGCACTGGAAACATGTCCGAGCATCAGCAGCTCTCCCATATATCTCCCGAGGATTTCCCCCAGGAACCTTTATTGCTTATACTGTTCACCAGTCTTAGATTATTATATTATAAGATAAAAATCAGTTCTTCAGTTGTCCCTCTTCCGGCGGGGCCTAGAACGGCATGCCGTAGTCGTCGCCCGCAAACTGGGGGCTCCAGACCGAGAACATGTTGTCGGCGACACCGGACTGGTTCACAGGATCGTACACCGGGGCGTCTCCAGCGACGGGTTCTTCAGCCATGGGTTCGTCCACGACGACGTTTGCCGGGTTTGCCTGCTGAAGCGCCTGGTTCCAGGATTCGTCTTCCTGGAGCAGTTCCTCTGGTGAAATGCCGTCTACCTGGAGCAGATCCACTAGTTCAAGGCCTTGCTGCTCCTGCCCCTGTCCTTCCATCT
This sequence comes from Hordeum vulgare subsp. vulgare, assembly GCF_904849725.1. NCBI lineage: Eukaryota > Viridiplantae > Streptophyta > Magnoliopsida > Poales > Poaceae > Hordeum > Hordeum vulgare. Next base: position 561,013,208 of record NC_058524.1, on the reverse strand, counting down.
GGTTCGTCCAGAATTTCTGCACCTCCGCCCAAGCCCAGTCACTGAAAGGCTCAGACTGCGCATTCTCTGCAATGGGGTGGTAGTTGTCCATACCGTCAAGCAGGCTACCGCTCCCAAGGTCCATTAGATCACCAGCGCCCATGGCTGCAACAGGCACCTCGTTCACTTCATGCGGAGTAACTGCGGCGTGCGCCCCATCCATGGTGTCATCCTGCAGAGTAACTGCGGCGTGCACCTCGTCCATTGTGCCTTCCTGCGGAGTAATTGCGGCGTGCACCTCGTCCGTGGTGGCTTTCTGCATGTCATCCCTCTGCAGGTTCATAACAATCTTGCCTGCTGTTTCAGTACGACTAGTCTCCTCCTTCTCCAGGTTGATGAAAACCCTGCGTCCATGTCCATGAAGTGCTTTGCTCTTTATAGGCAGCACCCCGCGTTTGTATGACAGGCTCTCATTATAGTTCTGCAGGCTCTCCTCGTACCGATCCCATATGGACTTGGTACCATGTAACAGAACTGGAGGTGGGCTTGCAGCAGTCTGAGAAACTCGTGCTCTGGCCGAGCTCTCCCCCACTTGTCCCCGCGGCTTTCCAGGGTTACTGTACCACATAGCAGAGGCAGTTGAACTTCCCTTCACATGTGGCCACACCATCCCGGGGTACTTGTCCCAGATAGCAGAGGCAACCCCATGTGTGATCTGCGTCTGGGTTGTTGCCTGATGATTATTGGGTTTAGCACTGTCTGCCTTGTACGCCGCTGCAATCATCTCAGATAATTCTTCTGTGCTGGCATAATGTTGATAGCACTCTTCATCGTGAGATAACTTCTGCGCTCGCAGCCGGTGTTTCTACATCACAGTACAGAACAGGACATTCAAGAGAGGGATCAGACATCACAATATAGAAAGTAAGAGTAATGCGGAAATTTTAGCGCTTTAGCATAACAACGCTGAAATAGAGGAACTTGAAACTTGTCTAGTATGCACGCTTTTTTTTTCTCAAACACGCGCCAAGACGTGTTTAGTTTTGTATTAGAAGGAGAATGCCAAGAAAGCACGAAGAGTAAAAACAAACTAGCAACAAGGCCAAAAAGAAGCCAAAACCCTACCGCTAGCATCAGCTAAGGGTGGACCAAAGTCACGTCAATAAGCCCCCAATTTAACCGATATAGGAGAAAATAGCAATGAAGGACAAATTAAGAAATAACAAAGGACACATGGTAGAGTATCACGGTGTAAACATTCTTTCCTTCCAAGTTTTTCCTGTTAAAATGGAATCTTGGCCCTTGTATTTAGCATGCAAGCTTGCCCGTAACTGTGAGCTTTTACTAGGGTATGAATTAAAAGGTCAAATATTAAATAACGTTCTCTTCCTATTTGTTTCGTCAACAGTGTGCATATAGTTCTTTAAAATTTTGGAACTCAGACACCGTTGCCACAGAAAATTGCCCAACTGATTGAACAATGCAGAACATATATTTACACAAAATAAATAGCAGCAAGGAAATGTTTTATTTTTGGCACTAAGATCAAACAAATCATAACAAAATGACTATTATGTTGTTGCTGTTATTCCGGTAGGTGTTTGTTTCTCTTTTCCCTTTTTCCCTTTCGCTCAATCACTGTATATTAATGAGCACATGAGTAGGTAAAAGGACTCATCTGCACGTAACATCAATTTCTTTGGTCACTCGTTATCAATGTCAGCCTCATTGCGTTAGTTACTGTGTCCCTCAAAATCTTGGTGAGTTAGAAATCCGAATCCGAGCCAGATTCGGAGACCATGACCTTGTCCGAGCAGCACTAGCTGCTTGTACTTAATGTGCCAGGGTGAGCAGGGTGAGCAGATCTCTTGCAATCAGCTGGTTCTGCTGGATTAGTTTAGGCAATGCTGCAACCATTCTGTTGGTTAATCAATATATATGTATAGAAATGGCAAGTACGTGGTAGGCTCCATCTTAACCAAATATTCATGCATGGGGGATCAGGTTAGCAGTGGCAATCAATGGCCAATGGCCACGGAAGGGGGATTGTCAGCTGTAGCCTGTAGAGGTGGGAACCAATGACTGGACAGACCAATGGCCATGCCATCAAACTTCAAGACTAACATCTTGCCGAGTCAGAAATCCGAATCCGAGCCAGATTCGGAGACCATGACTTTGTCCGAGCAGCAAGGGGGATTGTCAGCTGTAGCCTGTAGTGGTGGCCTGGTGGGAACCAATGTCTGGACAGACCAATGGCCATGCCATCAAACTTCAAGGCTAACATCTTGCTGAGTCAGAAATCCGAATCCGAGCCAGATTCGGAGACCATGACTTTGTCCGAGCAGCAAGGGGGATTGTCAGCTGTAGCCTGTAGTGGTGGGAACCAACGACTGGACAGACCAATGGCCATGCCATCGAACTTGAAGGCTATAAAAGAATGACAATATCATCTTAATTAGTGGTAAAAACAAAAAAGTTTCATTCGGGAAAGTGCATACGATGAAAGAAAAATATAAGGCTCAAATGCCAAACGTTCAATCAATTTAATCTAACTAGCATATGCAAATGCATAGGATGTCAGCTCCTACTAATGATCGTTTATTAAACAAACAAAATTTAACAACAATGTACATACTTCCTATTGATGTACTGGCAATACCGCAGTTGCAGATAAACTAAATTGATCACCCACCTGGAGATGGCTTGCTACGTGTTGTATGGTCAAATTCAAATCATTGGCATTCATGTACTGGTGAATTTTTCGAGGCGTAGCAGCTGTTAGCCAAAAAGAAAACACACACTCAAAAGTCATGCTTTTTCAGCTGTTAAACATAATAATTTAAGCCAAGTGCAGATAGCCTTACACGCCCCGAGCACTTCAACAGCCTGCAAGAACTTCTCATGGAGCTCACTGCTCCATATGAACCGACCCAGATTATCTGAATAGACATTCAGATTCAACGCATATTGTTCTTCATCCTCAGTTTCAGACCTGTGATTTTTAATAGACCTGTTTTGCAGTGCTCTCATTCTTAGAAAATTGACAGTTTTGGTATCCAACGGCTTAATCACATTGAAGCATGTTCCAAGGGTCATGTGTGCAGAGACTGCCTCATCATAGGCACACATAGCTGCAACCAAGAAACAACACTCCTAGATTAATGAGTTTGGGATGGAAAAAAATATCTTAAAACAATACAGCTCTGAATACAAATGCTTACTGATGAGAGGAACTTCAAGTTCGTTCAGGATGTGGTGAAACAGCACCAAGGTGCCCATCTCTGTGTTGCCAGGATGAACTTCCGCTACTATCAAATCAAGCTCCTCATCTTTAGCAACCCCCCTTTTAAGGAAATCTAGGGCCTCTTCTGGGGTAAGGAAAGGAAGAACTACAAAACAGTAGAAGTTAGACTCAAAACTTTGGAGAGTAAACACCATGTTATCATATCCAAATATAGTTATACTAATATCCCAATCTGCACGTACTGTTGCAACAAGTGAGTATCTTCTAAGGACAAGTATAGCTACTTGGTATGTGTTTTTTCTCATTTGACCACATAATCCAACACTTTCTGCAATCTACTAGCACTTGGAAGACCGGCCCAGTAACTAGCAGCTAAGCTATATCCCATTACAAACTACATATGCTGCCTCTGTTTAAACTGGGAAGTTCACACAATATATTACACACACATATGCTATATAATCTAATGGTCCTTTGGAAGGGTGACACAGTAACACTATCCTATATGGAACTGCATCTGTTTCCTTTCTGTTTTAAAATGTCATATATCTACGGAAATGCTCCACATATATGGTGGTTGTACGATCTATGCATCATACTCAGGACAGGTTCACTGTCATGTGGGGCCATAGCTCGCCAAGCTTCATGTCATGAGAAGCGTTCTATACTTCTATATCCACACACGCAAGCCATCCAACCGTTAATTAGTGGTCCAGATCATGGTGGATAGAGCATATAAATATTCCCACCGGACGACCGTACACCCAAACTTCACGTCAAGCACCCATACACCCAAACTTTCGGCCGAACAGCCCTACACCCAAACTTCCAGCCAAACAGCCGTACACCTAAACTTCCCACCAAACAGCAGAAATATGAAATATCCGAAATTCAATCAGATGTAGGGATGGGAACTGGGTCCCATTTAATCCCATTTAAACCCACTAATTTTCTAGTAGTTCAAAAAAAAGTTTTTTTCCGAGGAAAATGAACTATAAAGCTAGAAAAGGCTAAATAAATGGGACTTGTGGCTGCCACTTATTTGCCATTTACATCCCTAATCAGATGTGCCTGTGTGGATAGAAGACACCAACAGACATCAAATCATGCCTTTTATAGTAGCCCCATGAATATGCAAAATTATGTGCAACTTTCATCAGATCCAAATGATGTACTACCTATTATCTTTCATTCTCCCTCTAAAAACAACTTCCTTTTTGGACAGGAAAGGGAAAATGAGATGCTTGGGAATTGAAATGCGCACCTTTGAAGTTGAATCTAGCAAGCGTCTTGGAGATGGTCCACAGGGAAACCGGATTTTGATCAAGAACTAAAACTGAAAGATTTTTCATCAGGTCAGTGAGACCCTATGGGGAGGAAAGGGAGGCTACAAACGTTTTTGATGGATCTAATACCTTCTTTTGGCGTGAGACCTTCATCAAGGGCAAAAGATAGACACTTATACCAGATGATGTCAGAAAAGGACAAGAATTTAAGGATTAGATTTATTCAAAAGCTGACCTGTATTTGGACATGGAGGTTGAACAAGATATACTTACTTGAGAGATACAAGTTAACATCATTATTTTGTCCTCTTATGCCTCTTCAGTCTCCAATGTAAAGAACATGCAAGACCATGTACAATGCAAGCCGGTGCTTATCTGTAGAGAGCAGATGCTTAATTACGCAACCCTACCACACACATAAGCATCGGTGCTTAAGAAAAACACAGTTTATTTACTAAGCACCTCTCTAAGCATATTGCATTGTACATGGTCTAAGAAGGTGTGAACCCTCACCATCATGACTTCATGTTATCTGTTTTATATCATCATGCTTGCTTTTGGCACACCCTTTGATGTGACCCGACCTGCATTTCGAACAGTCAATGCAGAAACAAGTTCAAAAAAAGACAAAAACAGATCGATGTGCTAGTGAGAGACTTTTTAGCCTTTAGTTATATTTTGAGTGGCCTATGACACTTGTTGATTAGGCTTTCGTGATATTTTGTTTGGTGACTAGTGATGAACGATGTAATAATGATGGCTATATGTTGAAATGTATTCTCAGTATGTTCATGACTCCAAATTTACCTAAGGCGCATATAGGGCACATGCATGTTCTCCCTAGCTCTCACACACAGTACTATTTTTTTTGTTCATTCAGTACGTAGTATTCATATGAAAGAAACAAAGCAAGCAGGACATTCACCTATTAATTAGCAAACATATCAATACTTCAGTTGCAACCATTAGAACTTCCAAGTCCTAAAGGGTCTCAAGTCTCAACTTTCAAATGTCAAAACAAACCAAATGGTGATGTGCTGCTTTAAGATATTCCTCAGGAAAAAGTCTGCAGGATAAATAAGGTAATTTTCTTGGCCAGCTTCGTTATTTATAACATGGAGCAGTTTCACTGATTTATAGCATATGCTGTCATGCATACCAAGAATTGTACTACAAGGAGTCTTCCTGTGCACAGGTGCCGAGGCGATATCTCGTATAATTAATGGGTTAATGCATGCCAGTGAATTTGATCTTGCGGTGGTTCCTGGTGCATGGCTGGCAATGTTGCAAGCACGCAATTGTACATGATGTATGCATGAGCACTAATTGCACCGATGCACAAGATAACTTCACAAAAGTCAAAAAAATATATACTAGCTGTACCCGCAATTGCATCGCTATCTTAATGCCGCAACAGACACTCACCCTAGCCCCAATTGCATCACCACATCTGCTCTTTTTAGGCATTAAACCTACATATCTATCCACACGATAATGTACCAACAAACATTAATGAGATGTGTGGTTGATTTCTACAAAGAAAAAAAAAGGTATATAACTGATTCCTTAACAAGGAAGATATGCGAATAATGTTGCACATTGATGCAGCCTCTAAGTGGGATGGGGCCAACTGAGGAAGAAACAACCAGGGCCAAGCCTAAAATCAATAAAAAAAAAAACTTCTAAAAGAGAAAGTATCCACGCCACGGGCGACCGCCCTGGGTTCCAATGCTTATCACCACCCCTATCCCAAAAGATATATGTCATGGCCTGTGCCCTGTGTGGCCCATGTTAGTTTCTTGAAGGAACTGATTGCGCATATGCAGTACTTATTATTTTTGAAGAGATCCCAGACGAAATGCACCTCAAATCGAAACCTGGAAGCCATCTTTTTCTTCAGATAATCGAACCGGGATCCTCATACTGGTACCACATACGCTAAGCAACAATCGAAGTAGGCGCGACACAGACGCTTTAACCAAACCAAATCGAAGTAGGCAGACGCTTCGGAATGGTGCGCGCTTACTGGGGGAGGGAAGGCCCGGGTCGAGGGCAACGGCGGCGCCGGCGAGCGCGAGGCGTAGGAGGAGGATTCGCGCCTCCCGACCGGGCGACGCCGGGATCCCTCGTCTCTCTCGCCGGCGGCCGCCGCCTCACCATGCGCCGCCTCGCGAGTAGTACGGTAGTGGCACACGGGGATTCAGATGGAAACGGATGGGCCTGACTGCTCATGGGCTCAAAATACTTTAGCGAAGTGGGCCTAGACATGGCCATATGACCTGGCCCGTCTATAAAAGCGCAATAGAAACTCTTGCCTAGTCGGCGCCTCAAGCGCCGGCTAGGAAACCTGCGCCCGCGCGTCCTGCATAATGGTCCGGCCCAATTTCAGGGCGGAAATTTTAATAAAAGAAAAGCAAAAAAAAAGTGAACATAAAAGGTTCGTAAAAGCGAAAAACGGTTAACAAAATTTTGAAACAAAAAGTTCACGAAATTGAAAAAATTCACTGTGATCTCAAAAAAGTTCACAAATTTTAAAAAAGTTCACGGAATTTGGAAATTAGTTCATGAATTTGAAAATACTTTTTAAAAAGTTCAGTGAACTGAAAAAAAAGTTTACAAATTTTAAAAAGTTCATGGAATTTGAAAATTAGTTCATGAATTTTAAAATAGTTTTTTAAAACTTCATTGAACTGAAAAAATACAAATTTTAAAAATGTTTATTATTTTTGAAAAAAGTTCATCAATTTTCAAAACAATTCATCAAATCTCAAAAAACTTCATCAAAATTTGAAAAAAAAATCATCGATATTCAAAAAAAATCATAGGATTTTCCTTAAAAATTCATAAATTTTTAAAAAGGTTCATTGATTTGGAAAAATATTTGTACGTTTGAAAAAAAACACAAAAAATGTCAGAATTTTTTGGAAAAATGAAAATGAAAATGTAATAAAAAGAGTAAAGATAATAAATAAAAAGGAAAAAAAGATAAACCAAGAAAAACAAGTCTTGAAAAACCCAAAATGGAAAATACCATCTAAGAAGCTTCTGGAACCTTCACAAAACCGGAACCCCCTCCCCCGTCTCGCTGGGCCGGCCCATGACCGAACGCTGCTGGCGCCGGTTAAGAAAAATGCACTTTAACCGGCGCCTGCAGCGTCAAATAGGATTTGCCGTCGGATACAAGGGGTTTGTCAAATCTTTCCTCGAAGAGATTCGGTGCCTCCAGAAGGTCCAAACCTCACCTGTTTCTACTGTGCCTCGCATAAACGATGGCAGGCTCCGCCACTGAATTATGCGAAGTTCAACGTTGATGCGTTGTCACAAGAAATGGACGCTTCGGCTCAGTACGTGTTGTTTGTCGCGATGCGGAAGGTAACTACCTGGGGGAGCCATCCTACAACCTTACAAGCACTTGCGGCTAAAGAAGCATTGGCTCTTGCTTCAAATATTTATGTCCATCGACTGATGGTGGCGTCAGACTGCACCATAGTAGTTGATGCCATCAAGAAGGACAGTGCAACAAGCTATGGAGCAGCGATACATGAAATTACAGAATGATCTTCTTCTTTTGTTTCTTTGATTTTTTGACACGAGTGTAGATCGTCTAATGTGGAGGCTCATAATCTTACAAAGCATGTACTTAAGTTGATGGTTGGTTGCCATATGTGGTTAGGTCAATCCAAAAATCTTAGTTTCGTCTCTATAAACATTGTGACGGCATCCTTAATAAAGCTTTGTGTCTCAAAAAAAAGTTGCACCGACACATCCGCGTATATTAATAGGAAAAAGGAAAATGTAAAGAGGAGCGATCCATGGTCTCACTACACCCAGATCCCGCTATGGTTTTTATTTTAACATGTGGCACACTTCATTCAAATCAAATCATGGATATATCGCTAACAATAGTGTCAAGTTCCCCTAAAAAAACAAGTGCCAAGTAGAAAGTGTGGAAGATCATTGTCCCACGAAATTACAGAATTTGAATTATACAAACTTCTATCTAATTTACGTTCCACTTTGTTCATCTCTCAAGAGCAATGAGCATAAGACATCAACCCAGTCCTTTGAGCAAGGAAGAAGGAGTCGCTCAAGGCAGCCGAATATGGGCTGAAGAAGTCCATGTCACTTTTGCATGCTAAAATAACTTTCAGACAATCAGACTCCAAGATAATATTTGAGCATCCCAGCTGATCGGAAAAAGTCAATCCATTTACAATTATGGGTTAGTAGTAGGGGCGCAACCTACTCGAGTTTGTTTCTTAATTTTTATTTGCTTTGATTTATTTTGTTTCTTTTTCTGTTTTTGCTTTTCTTCATATTTCTTCATTTGATTTTTTTTGTATATGTCAACAACACTTTTATAATGCACGTTTAACATTTTCTTAATACAAATTTAACATGTTTTCAATACGTGGTCATCATTATTCCTATACACAATTTAAAGAAATTCTAGATTAACATTTTAAAATACAAGTTTCTTATTATTTGAATACGTGGTCAACATTTCTTCTATACACACTTTTAAAATTTTTCAAATTGATTATTAGTAGCTTTAGATAGAACATTAATATTTTGTAATACATGGTGAACGTCTTTCTATGCACATTTAAAAAAAATAAAACGTTTGATTAATATTTTTTTAAATACTTTTAAAACATTTATTGAAACGGTTGATTAACAATTTTATATAGATTTTCAAGTTTTTCCATCATTTTCTAATACATGGTCAACATTTTTTTATACACATTAAATATTTTCAACTACTTGATAACATTTTGAAACACATGTTCAATTTTTTACAAAAATATGAATAACATTTTTATGCACATGATAAAACAAATCATCATTTCTTAATACATGGTAAAAAATCCTATACACATTAAATATTTTCAACTGCTTAATTAACATTTTAAATACTTTTTATACATTTTAAAATTCTTGATTAACATTTATTATGCACATGATAAAAATCATCATTTTTTAATACATGGTCAACATTTTTTTATACACATTTAATATTTTAAAAATGCTTGATTAACATTTTTCAAACACTTGATCAATAGTTTATTCAAATACTTGAATATATATTTTTAAATAAATAATAATATTGTTTCATACACATTTATTTTTAATACATTTTTCATATACATGATATACATTTTCTCTATACACAATTAACATTTTTCAATTGCTTGACCAACATTTTCAAATGTATTTAGAGTGATTTTAGCAATATATTTATTTATAATATTTTCTAAGTACAAACAAAAGCGAAAAAGGAAAGCAAAAATCGAAAGCAAAAAAGGAAAACAAAAACGTGGTAAAAACAAAATAAAAAATGTGTCCCACGCACTTGGGCTGGCCCAATTTGTACCACCCTTCAGCGAGGGCTCCTATCCTCTCGCTGAGCGCGAGATATACGGACACCCGACACGACACGATCCATGTCTTTTTGTTTTTAAGATCACTAGTAACAATGCCCGTGCGTTGCAACGGGAATATAAGAAATACATATAACGCTACATCTGGTAAGGTTGCTTCTCTAAACTTGTAAGGATGCTGCTAACAAAATGATTAAAAAAATGACAGAAAACTTTTACTTAGGAACGACATTCCAATGACCTCATCAAGCTGATATCAGAGTTGGCAACATCTGATTCACGTCACATATGGCACATATCTTGGTATGAGTCCAACAAAACAATGAGATGAGGGACAATATCTAGATTGTTGACGGTATCTAGATTAGTATATTGATGCGAGTAATTTAAAAATTTCTCACCGACCATGACAAATATTTGCGGTGGTCGTTATATAATTAATGACAAGATTCGTAATTTACGTGCATGAATTCAAATCAAATACCATAGACAAACGTATATATGTATATCACATCCGATATCAAGAGAAAATATGTGAAAAGACACTAAGGATTAATCTCATACAGGATGGATCAAGAAACAAATTAATACATGTTATTCGACAACTTCAATTAGCAGGGAGAAGCAACCCAAATCCAATCTTGTCCCTAGCCAGTCATCTATGCTACCACTTGCCCTCTTTGTCACTGTCGCCGACTCTTGTTAGATGGTAATCCTACAGTCAGATATAGTAGATCAATTATCATTGTACAATGTACATAATAAAATCTGAATATGTTTAGAACACAACAAATGCTGCAAAACGAAGGCATCTCAGTTTAAAAAGGTAGACAGTGTAAGGTAGAAATGATAAGCCCTGTCATTAAATGAGTTTAACTACTAATTCTTAATTTGCCCAAACACTCCAAGCAAATCCAAAAGGACGCTTTAGCTTATATAAAAAGAAGTGCTAGAATTATGCTACTAAGTACTACTGGCTTCATTCAGATCATCAATTAAATAATCTATTGCAACATTCAGATAAAGGAGACGAGACACATTTTTGCATACAGATTTCAATCAAAAATATCAACTGAGTTTCACAAACAAACACAGACCGGGAACAGAGAGACATTGTAATCCTCGATAGTAAGCATACTGTAGGCAAATAGGCTTCCATTTTCCAAGAAAAAACAAACAACTATACCCCAGAACTTCCCCTGCCACACACAGCCAAAAGTAGCAGCAGTCAGCACAAAACACTAAAGTCAAAGTTGAGAACAGTGCAATAACCATCAGATGAACTTGCAGAACAAAAGAAAAAATCAGGACTGAAAAAGGCATGAAACTGGGATCTCCTGAAGATCTCATTCGTCACAGTTTCAGAGAAAGAAGTGGACGTCTGCGCAGCACAAGCAAAGACTTTGGCTCGGCGACATAGTTCATTGCAAGATGCTAGACACTTGAACACAACAAGAAACTAATTCGTTTCTATAAAAACAAGAAACTCATTCCGGTATCCGACTTCATAGAAGTGTCTAAATCCGCAGGTATCTAAAACTGGAGTCTGAACCTTCACGAGCACCTACTCCCCAGTCACCTGTAGTAGTAGGAATCCGGGCATCGGGCAGCGCCACTCCGCCCTGTGCAGTCCCGGTCGTCCGCACCGCCCCTGCCCACTGGCCTCCCGCGCCGCCCCACTTCAGCCCGGTCGTCCGGGTCGCCACGCCCGGGTGCATTGCAACCGGTATACATATATTATAATTATTTAATATTAATTATGTCTAACATATACATTTAGGTTTTTCATGCACATTAGACGGTATTGTCAACACTATCATACTTCCTCTCCTCACTATCTCCTGTGTCGAAGCTGGCATTGTCCTAATATCAACTAAACAAGCAGATTTTCCTCTTTTTCCAATAAAATATATCCTTAAATTAGTATATCCATTGTTTGCTTTCTGTTGAGGCCGGAAAGGTGGACTCTTTCATTTTTATTTGTTGGTTATTGTGTGTCATTGTATATGCATTTTCAGCCCACATTCAGGAACAATCATATGTACTTAGTATTTTACCTAGTGAGTCTGTGATGTGGTAATTTCTAGCAGCAGGATGGATCAAGCTAATACTCCCTTGCTACTTATTCAATATATAAGGTATGTATGCATATTCTTTCTTTATTTTGCAGGTGGCAGAGAGAGCTATGTTTATGTGAAACAATGTTCATATTGAGGGTTTGATTAAACAAAACAGCAAGGTGTTAGTGCCCATAATCCTTCCTGCATTAGAATGAAATACAAAAGTTCACTCCAATCAGACAGTTCAAAGCTTGAGCCTTAACATTCTCAAAAAATTATTGGACCATGTACTATTTGAGGCGTGCCTCAAGAAGTTTTAGGACAATGAATTTTAATAAGCTGCGACGCAATTAAAAACATGAGGCTACATGGAAGCACTTGGAGGAAATTGCCTTATCAAATCCACAAGCAGGGAGACCAAAGGCTCATCAACAGAGTACTCCTACCAAACTTTCTGGCTGACTTTTAAATGATCCTCTTTTCTCAGGATTAAGCTAAATCACTGACATGAATATTTTAACATGTAGATACATCCTAGATATTAACCGTGAAGCTTTAGGGCTGCTCTTGTCCTCTGTTGGTTGGGAGATCATGAATTTAGTTTGAAGAAAATATAAGGTCTATGTGCTCCAACATGTTAATATGCACAGAAAATACATGAAACATACTTTTGTTGTTGTATCTAAATATAGTGTAGTAAGTGCACACGTCTATGGCTGATCCTAGTCTCATATTTTATTCATGTGCTTGCGCAAACCTGGTTGAATTAGCATGCAAACATGGCATTTAGAACAGAGGTACACCACAAAGGATGTAAACTCCATGGTGCAAGCCTGTATTTTTCAGAGAAGTGTCTTATTTTATTTTATTCTTTTGAGAAAAGAGAAGCGTCTTGTTCAGATAACATACAATCGGGAAAATTTCAAACCACACGTAATAAGACTGATCCGGCTGCTTTTCTAGACTACGATCTGCAAGGATTTTGCAAATCGTGAAAAATAGGAAGCTTCAGTATCCTCCATTCCTCCAAATTGAATGGGAGCATGGAAGCTGAGTATCCTCCTAACTGGTCGATAACAGGTGACTCCCGCCTAATTCCCCTAGTTTTGTCCAAGGAAAGCCTAAGTTGTAGAAATTAATGGCCAGTGTGCATCACAATCTCAGGACCTTGTTCCCGTAAAACATTCTTTTTGCAAAATATATAGCTGTATTTTTTCTAAGGAAAGTACAAGGAGCAAAGGATACAAAATTGAGATCTAACTGATCACATATACTAACTGAAGCTAGACTGCGTGGATGGAAAATACGTTACGCAAATATAGATAATAAATACAAAAGGTAGTACTGAAGACAACATATTTGTGCTGCACTTCATCTAAGCTGAAGAAAGAAAGCATGAACCTAAAATGCCTGAGCTAACATAACAAGAGGGCAAGGATCCATCATCAGTTAATTTTTCGTACATAGCAAAATCCCTTATATTGGCATAGGTTACGCAAAAGTAACCCTAGCAAACCAATCAAATATTGTGTTAAAACACCCCAAATCCTACTATTAGAAATTTGACATATTTTCCAGCATATAAATAGTTTCGAACTCTCCATGAATATCCATGATACTGTACAAATCATAATATCTGTATATGCAGGCACCCAGATGTTATGTACAAAGATGAATACATGTACATACAATATATGATGGATGACATGTGATGGCATCACATATCAAGTAAAGAACTATCAAATCTGATTAAGATCTAAATATTGCCTAAAAGATTCATGGTTTACCTCAGTAAAGGCTGCTGGGTTTGGACAGTTCTGGTTTTCTGATAATTTTAACGTACACTTAGCAGCTGTACGACCATCTCTGACAGCAACCGCCTTGAAAAATTGTTTTAAGTTATCACGGTCAGCTACTGAGAGCTCAGCAATCATGCCAACATCAAGAAAAACAATATGGGGCTTAGATCTGAAAAACGTTTTCCTCTTATTCTTGCTCTCGTTTAAACGGACAAGAATGTGTTCCCGGGTGCATATCTGCATGAATAAAATTGTCCTCTTGTATAAACAGGGAAGATGATAAAAAATATTTTAGTGGCTGAATTATACTGGGTATATATTAGATAAACAATTAACAACAGATCATACTACTAAGGCTAACCATGATGCTATATGGCTATAGCAATCACCAGTAAATCACCAATCAGGGAAAAGAGAAAAATAGTATAAACAAATAAAGATGTGCATACCAGAAGCATCTTCAAGAATGCATATGTCCCAATGTGGGCAAGGTCCTTCTTCATCCGAGAATTTCCTTCAGTTTCATCCACAAAACGAGCAACATTTTCTCCATTCTCAAATGACTCGATGAGGACTGCTGGATGGACAAGTGGGTACAATGGTTCTGGGAATGAAACATGTCTCCATCTACGGAAGTTGTGTCTGAAACGATGCAAATTAGAAGCTTCCCTAGAAAGGTCAACTTGAGACATCATGAAAACGGCAAACTGGCGGACACTCTCATCCAGCCTTAGCCAGCTCAATCCAGGGACATCATTCGAAACTTTCGACATAAAATTGATGAGTAAAAAGTCTTTCTTTATTGATTCCCCCACACCAGGATGCCTCACCTTAACTGCAACATGCTTTACAGTATATTGATCTCTTTTCTTTTTTTTGGTCAAGTTCGAGTCAGGATGATCTTTTAATGTGGCCTGATGTATTTGTGCAATGCTTCCAGAAGCTACAGGATTCTCTTCAAAACTTTCAAATACTTCAGATAGCTTACGGGGTGGAGAGCCTGAGCGGGGCGAGCCTCTGTTGAAGCAGCACCCAGCTGGGCCATCTTGGGACAAAGCAGAAGATGGGGAACGACACGACTGTGTAATACGAATTCGAGTCAGACACCGCCGCACCGGCCCCGGCTCCAGCGGCACCGTGCTGCCGCGCCCGAGCCCAGCGAGGGGGCCTGCATCCTCCCAAGCGAGCACGCTGGCCGCCGCCAAGCCCTCGAGACCGCTGCCGCCCTGTCCAAGCCCCCGGCTATCGGTCGGCGTCCTCCTGCGCCTCCTCGACCCCGCCTCCTGACGCCCGTGCGCCGCCCCCTTGGCCTCGCGTCGCCAGCGACAAGGCCCCGCCTGGGCTCACCTCGCCGGAGAGGGCCGCCTGGGGTGGAGGAGGCCGTCCATGCCGCCTCACCACTTCCTTGGCTCCTGCGGAGGCTCGTCGCCGGCAAGAGGCGCAGCAACGCCTGACCCATTCCTTGTTCCTGCGGCGTGGACGCCGACGACAAGCGGCGGCACGACGGATGGCCGGAGACGGTTCCCGCGGTGGAGGATAGATGGATAAGACGCGACGGTGAACTGGGGTGGGTGGGGGTGTTTCTAAAACTGAAACGATTTTCTTCACTTAAATTAGGAGTGCGGGTTGAATATATACAACGTCAGGGGCATTTTTGCAAAACATCCACAACGGGTTGAAGGAGCTCAAGGGAGCGAATATTCCTAGTTGTGGACGCGCACCATGGTGCCCGTTTAAAAAAACATTTTTTACTGCATAATTTTTTTTAAACTTTATACAAACACACACACACACGCATATATACTATACATGTGCAAAAATTCATATCATTTTACATTCATAAGTGTCCGAAAAAAAAGACAAATATGTATTTCCAAATGAGCCAAAAAAATTTGTTTTGGGGCCGGAATGTTTTTTTAAACAACTTACAAATTACATTTTCTAAAACAAAATTATATGGATTGGTAGTAAATACATACAAGTTTACACAGAATTATTTTAGCATTTTTTAAAACTTTAATTATGATTTTCGATTTTTTCAAACTTCACACTCCTTAAGGGAGTCACTAGTTAGCGAGCGCTTTTTCGAAGCCTTGCAGCGACCATTTCGACATACTGTCACTTGGCGTGTTCTTAGCCATCGCCACGTGTTGTTTTTTGAGCAGTTTCTTTGGATTTCATCTATTTATTTTTCCACAAGCGTTTTCGGCTTTTTAGATTGTTTTTTAAATTGGTGTTTAGGTTTTTCACTGGTCTTTCTTAGATTTTTGACGAAAAATAATAATTATATTACGTAAAAAATGTGTTTTCTATTTTTTAAGAGGTATGATTTTGCTTTCATGAAAGGTACGACTTTGCCTTCGCGAGAGGCACGACCATGCCTTTCAAAAATGAAAAAAAAACGCATTTTCTATTATTATTATTTTTGCAAGAGACACGGTTTTGCCTTCGCAAGCCGTGCCTCTCGGAAATGGAAAATCAACGTGTTTTCTTTTTTTTCGCGAGAAGCGTGGTTTTGTTTTCGCGAGAAGCACGATTTTGCCTTCATAAGAGGCACGTGTGTGCCTCTCGGAACTGGAAAAATATTGCTTTTCTTCCGCGAGAGGCACGGTTTGACAGGCACAACCATGCCTCTCGGAAATTAAACAAACGAGAAAAACGTGTTTTTTGGTCTGTTTGTTCATGAAAAAAAAGATCATCAAAATCTATCAATATTTGATCTAGTTTTGAAGATGTCGACGCGAGAAATCCAACGATGAAAACAGTTTGAGATTTGAACGCACGATTTAGGAGATAAAACATTTTAAAAATATGAATCTATAAAAAAGGAAAAACTCCCGGGTTGCGACAAGTGACACGCATGCAATGCACCACTTGTTGCAACCTGGGAAGGTAAGAGTGATCTTTAAAAGGAGTACTTATAATTAGTGATTTCACAAGCTCAAGGATCGGCTTGGCACCTGAGCTAAAAGGGTCGGCCCGTAAATAAAAGGGTCTTGTCGAGTCGATCTTAGGTGAAATCACTATTTAAGGATACTCCTTACAAAAGTCATCCCTTCTTCTTTGATGATGCCAAATGATGCACTACATGCCAATTATCATAACCTAGGAGCTTTCTGTTTTATTTGTGAATTTATCCTTTTAAAATATTTTCTTTTTGAATCATGCGTCCAAATCAATAACCATATTAATTGTTACATATTTTGCGTTGAGATTCTCATAACAAGATCACATGTTAAAAGGTCTGAACAAACTTTTCTTCCAATAAGAAAAAACAAACCTTGTCTTATGATTTCTCTTTCCTCCACCTCAACATTTATTCCAGGTGATGCTTGATGACCCACACGTGTAGGGGATCTATCGTAGTCCTTTCGATAATTAAGAGTGTCGAACCCAACGAGGAGCAGAAGGATCTGACAAGTGGTTTTCAGCAAGGTATTCTCCACAAGCACTGAAATTATCGGTAACAGATAGTTGTGTGATAATATGATTCGTAGCAAGTAGCAAGTAACAAGTAACAATAGTAACAAAGGTACAACAAAGTGACCCAATCCCTTTTGTAGCAAGGGACAAGCCTGGACAAACTCTTATAGGAAGTAAAGCACTCCCGAGGACACATGAGAATTTTTGTCAAGCTAGTTTTCATCATGTTCATATGTTTCACGTTCGCTACTTTGATAGTTTGATATGTGGGTGGACCGGTGCTTGGGTGCTGCCCTTACTTGGACAAACATCCCACTTATGATTAACCCCTCTCACAAGCATCCGCAACTACGAAAGAAGAATTAAGACAAAGTCTAACCATATCATTAAACTAGTGGATCCAAATCAGCCCCTTACGAAGCAACGCATAAACTAGGGTTTAAGCTTCTGTCACTCTAGCAACCCATCATCTACTTACTACTTTCCAATGCCTTCCTCTAGGCCCAAATAATGGTGAAGTGTTATGTAGTCGACGTTCACATAACACCACTAGAGGACAGACAACATACAACACATCAAAATATCAAACGAATACCAAATTCACATGGCTACTTATAGCATGACTTATCCCATGTCCTCAGGAACAAAAGTGACTACTCACAAAGCAAAATCATATTCATGACCAGAGAGGTAGTGAATAGCATCAAGGATCTGAACATATAATCTTCCACCGAGTAATCCAACTAGCATCAACTACAAAGAGTAATTAACACTACTAGCAACCTTACAAGTACCTATCGGAGTCGCGAGAGGGAGATTGATTACAAGAGATGAACTAGGGTTTGGAGATGAGATGGTGCTGATGAAGATGTTGATGGTGATGAGTACCCTCCGATGAGAGGAGTGTTGGTGATGACGATGGCGATGATTTCCCCCTCCGGGAGAGAAGTTTCCCCGGCAGGACGACCCTGTTGGAGCTCTAGATTGGTTCTGCTCAAGTTCCGCCTCTTGGCGGCGGCGATTCCTCCCGAAAGCCTCCTCTTGATTTTTTTCTGAAACGAAACCCTCCTTATAGCAAAAGATGGGAGCCAGAGGGCCAACAGGGAGCCCACAAGCCCCCTAGGCGCAACCAGGGGGTAGGCCGCGCCTAGCAGGCTTGTGGCCTCCTGGTGGCTCCCCTGTGGTACTTCTTTGGCCCAATATTTTTTATCAATTCCGAAATAATACCTCGTTTATTTTCACGGATTTTGGAGTTGCGCATAATAGGTATCTCAAACTTGCTCCCTTTTTAGGCCAGAATTCCAGCTGCCGGCATTCTCCCGCTTCATGTAAACCTTGTAAAATAAGAGAGAAAAGGCATAAGTATTATACCATGGAGAGTAATAACAGCCCATAAAGCAATAAATATCAACATGAAAGCATGATGCAAAATGGACGTATCAATGCTCCTAAGATATCATCATTGTACATGTTCTAAATCTTGCGAAATCATTAGAGGGGTACTTTTTTCAAAGATCAGTTTCACCTTTCCAGGTTGCAACAAGTAGCGCACTACATATGTGTCACTTGTCGTAAACTGGAAGTTTTCCTTTTTTTCGTAGATTCCTATTTTCAAAATGTTTTATCTCTTAAACCGTGCGTCCGAATCTCGAACTGTTTTCATCGTTGGATTTCTCACGTTGAGATCTTCAAAATTAGATCTAGTGTGGATATGTTTTGATAAGTTTTTTTCACGAACAAACCGAACGAAAAAACCAGACGGAAAAATCATGCCTCTCATGATAGAAAAAAATAGAAAACACATTTTTTCGTTTTCAAGAGGCATGGCCGCGAAAGCAAAACCGTGTCTTTAACGAAAGCAAAAGCATGCCTCTCGTGATAGAAAAAAAAATCAAGAAATGCATTTTTTTAGTTTTGAAGATGCACGGTCGTGCCTCTCTCAAAAAAAACACAAGAATACATTTTTGGGGGAATTTTCTTTGAAATATTTTTTGTCCAAAAGGTAAGAAATACCAGTGAAAAATTGGAACACCAAAAAAAGGAAAGAAATCCAATGAAAAGCCAAAAACGCGTGAAATAAATAAATAAAACAAAATTCAAAGAAAACGTTCAAAACACGACATGTGGCAGCGGCTGAAAACGCGCCATCACTTGGCGCGTGGTAGTGATTGTTGGGAGGCTCCCTAAGAAGCACTCGCGATCTAGTTGACCTCTAAGAGCAACTCCAACGCGCCGACCCATTTCGTGTGTGCGCGTTCATTTGGATCGCGACGGATAGAAAAGTCGGCCCAACGTGCCGACTCAAACGGACGCGCGTCCGCTTTTCGTCCGCCTGCCGACCCATTCCCGACCCATTTTTGAGCCTGATTTGTGTCGGTGCGGACATGAGATAGACGCGCGCCGTTCCCGCTTACTCCTCCTTTTGGCCCGCTAGTGGATGGCACATTGGTCGTCCTCTCCCACCGATATCGACGGCGAACCATCGCCCGCCTCTGCCGCATCGTCACCATTCCCATTTGTCGGTGCCGACACACCTCCCCCAATGTCGCCACCTCGCCGCCACCACTGTCTCGTCGCCGGGACTTCTCCAGGCCAGCCACCTAGTCCAAGGGAGCGCGCGTCTCTTCACCTGGCAGCTCCTTCGACGACGCCCACAAGTTGTTCGACAGTTTGCCAAGGTACATAATGGACTCCGCCGACGAGTTTTTTCCTTTGTGACTCCGATGATTCCTTGTCCAATTACGAGGAAGAGATCTTGGCTGCCGTGTTGGCCCATCACCACCTTAATAGCCAGCGGCCGTTGTTCCATGACTCGATCCCGGGACTCCTTCCAACGTTGACAGCGGTCATTTCCTTCTTTGGAAGGACTACTTTTAGTTTTAGGGTGATAATGCTGTGCGTGAGCCTAGAGGAGCGGCAACGTTTGAACAGTTTGCCCATTTTTTGTTGGTGAATGTTGCATGGGAAAAAAATCCTACACTCACCAAGATCAATCTAGGAGATACACATCTACGAGAAGAGAGATTGAATCTACATACCCTTGTAGACCGCTAAGTAGAAGCGTTCAAGAACGCGGTTGATGTAGTGGTACGTCTTCGTGATCCGACCACGATCCGTCCCACGAACTCCCGATCCAGTGCAGAACGGACGTCACCTCCGCGTTCAACAAACGTACGGCTTGATGACGCCTTCACCTCCTCGATCCAGTGAGCGATGGTGAAGTAGCAGTCCGAGCCCTCCGGCAGCACGACGGCAAGTGTGCAGACCCCGCGGGTTCGAGAACTATGTAGACATGACCGAGACACTCTCCGGTCATTATCCAATAGCGGGACCTGGACGTCCAGTATTGTGCACAACATTGCATACATGATAGACCCTATGGCTGAAGCATAGGGGACGACACTCATCTTTTCTCTATCTTCTGCAATTACTGGACATTGAGTCTTAGTCAACTTTATACCTTGTAACACACGCAAGAACCCCTTCTTGGATTGTTCCATTTTGAACTTCTTCAAAACTTTATCAAGGTATGTGCTTTGTGAAAGAGCTATCAGGCATTTTGACCTATCTCTATAGATCTTTATGCCCAATATGTAAGCAGCTTCTCCTAGGTCCTTCACTGAAAAACTTTTATTCAAGTAATCCTTTACGATTTCCAAAAACTCTGCATTGTTTCCAATCAACAATATGTCATCCACATATAATACCAGAAACGCTATAGAGCTCCCACTCACTTTCTTGTAAATACAAGCTTCTTTAAAAACTTGTATAAACCCAAACACCTTGCTCACCTCATCAAAGCGCTGATTCCAACTCCGAGATGCTTGCACCAGTCCATAAATGGATCGCTAGAGCTTGCACACTTTGTCAGCATTCTCCAGATCAACAACACCTTCGGGTTGCATCATATACAACTCTTCCTTAAGAAACCCGTTAAGGAACGCCGTTTTGACATCCATCTGCTAGATTTCATAATCGAAAAATGCAGCTATTGCTAACATGATTCGGACGGACTTAAGCATCGCTACGGGTGAGAATGTCTCATCGTAGTCAACTCCTTAAACTTGTGAAAAACCCTTTGCCACAAGTCGAGCTTTATAAACGGTCACATTACCGTCTGCGTCCGTCTTCTTCTTAAAGATCCATTTGTTCTGAATAGCCTTTCGACCTTCAGGTAATACTTCCAAAGTCTATAATTTGTTTTCATACATAGATCCTATCTCGGATTTCATGGCTTCTAACCATCTGTTGGAATCTGGGCCCACCATTGCTTCTCCATAATTCGCAGGCTCATTGTTATCCAACAACATGATTGACAAGACAGGATTCTCGTACTACTCAGGAGCAGTACGTGCCCTTGTCGACCTGCGAGGTCCGACATCAACTTGATCTGAAGCTTCATGATCACCATCATTAGCTTCCTCTTCAACTGGTGTTGCCTCGACAAAAATTTCTTTCTGCCCTGCGCCAAGGTCTCGTTGAAGTAGAGGTTCCACAACCTCATCAAGTTCTATCTTCCTCCCACTCAATTCTTTCGAGAGAAACTCTTTCTCAAGAAAAGCTCCGCTCTTAGCAACAAACACTTTGCCCTCGGATCTGAGATAGAAGGTATACCCAACTGTCTCTTTTGGGTAACATATGAAGACACACTTTTCCGCTTTGGGTTCCAGCTTTTCAAACTGAATCTTTTTGACATAAGCATCACATCCCCAAACTTTAAGAAACGAAAACTTTGGCTTCTTTCCATACCACAGCTCATATGGTGTCGTCTCAACGGATTTTGATGGTGCCCTATTTAAAGTGAATGCAACTGTCTCCAATGCATAGCCCCAAAATGATAACGGCATATCGGTAAGAGACATCATAGAACACACCATATCTAATAAAGTACGATTACGATGTTCAGACACACCATTGCACTATGGTGTTCCAGGCGGTGTTAACTGTGAAACAATTCCACATTGTTACAAGTGACCACCAAACTCGTAACTTAGATACTCACCTGCTCGATCAGATCGTAGGAACTTGATCTTCTTGCTACGATGATTTTCAACTTCACTCTGAAATTGCTTGAACTTTTCAAACATTTCAGAGTTGTGCTTCATCAAGTAGATATAACCATACCTACTCAAATCGTCAGTGAAGGTGAGAAAATAACGATATCCACTGCACGCCTCTATGCTCATCGGTCCGCACACATCAGTATGTATGATCTCCAACAAGTCACTTGCACACTCCATTGTTCTGGAGAACGGAGTCTTAGTCATCTTGCCCATGAGACATGGTTCGGATGTGTCAAGTGATTCAAAATCAAGTGACTCCAAAAGTGTATCAACATGGAGTTTCTTCATGCGCATTACACCAATATGACCTAAGCGGCAGTGCCACAAGAAAGTGGTGCTATCATTATTAACTCTACATCTTTTGGTCTCAATGTTATGGACATTAGTGTCATCACAATCGAGATTCAACATGAACAAACCCCTCACATTGGGTGCATGACCATAAAAGATATTACTCATATAAATAGAACAACCATTATTCTCTGACTTAAATGAGTAACGGTTTTGCAATAAACAAGATGCAAATATAATGTTCATGCTTAACGCATGCACTAAATAACAATTATTTAAGTTCATTACTAATCCCGACGGTAACTGAAGTGAGAGCGTGCCGACGGCGATCGCATCAACCTTGGAACCAGTTCCCACGCGCATCGTCACTTCATCCTTCACCAGCCTTCGTTTATTCCGCAGTTCCTGTTTCGAGTTGCCAATGTGAGCAATATAACTGGTATCAAATACCCAGGCACTACTACGAGAGCTGGTGAGGTACACATCAATAACATGTATATCAAATATACCTTGTTTGGCGTTGTCGCCTTCTTATCGGCCAAATACTTGGGGCAGTTGCGCTTCCAGTGACCAATCCCCTTGCAATAATTGCACTCACTTTCCGGCTTAGGTCGAGCCTTGGGTTTCTTCGTCGGAGGGGCAACAACTTTGCCACTCTTCTTGGAGTAACCCTTCTTGCCTTTGCCGTTTTTCTTGAAACTAGTGGTCTTATTGACCATCAACACTTGTTGTTCTTTCTGGATTTCTGACTCAGCGACTTTCAGCATCGCAAACAACTCGCCGGGTGACTTATTCATCCCTTGCATGTTATAGTTCAACACGAAGATCTTATAGCTAGGTGGCAGTGACTAAAGAATTCTATCAGTGATAGCTTCTTGTGGGAGTTCAAACCACAGCTCAGCTAGACGGTTAGACTACCCAGACATTCTGAGCATGTGTTCACCAACAAACGAATTCTCTTCCATTTTGCAAGCATAGAACTTATCGGAGGTCTCATACCTCTCGATCCGAGCATTCTTCTCAAAGATAAACTTCAACTCCTGGAACATCTCATATGCTTCATGACGTTCAATATGTCTTTGAGGTCCCGGTTCTAAGCCATACAAAATTGCATATTGAACTAGTGCGTAGTCATCCTTACGGGACTGCCAAGTGTTCAAAACATCTTGGGTCGCCGTAGCGGGTGGTGCATCACCTAGCGCAACATCAAGGACATATTGCTTTTGGCCAGCTGTGAGGATAAGCCTCAGATTACGAGTCCAGTCAACAAAGTTGCTTTCATCATCTTTCAGCTTAGCTTTCTCTAGGAATGTATTAAAATTTAGGGTTGCTACTGCGCTAGCCATTGATCTACAACATAAAATTTTGCAAAGATTACTTAGACTATGTTCAATAAAATTGAGTTTAGCTAATCATATTACTAATAAACTCCCACTCAAATAGACATCCCTCTAGTCATTCGAGTGTGGCATGATCCAAATCCACTAACTCGAGTCCGGTCATCATGTGAGTTCAGATTAGTTTCAATGGTGAACATCTCCAAGTTTATCATATCAACTATATGATTCATGCTCGACCTTTCGGTCTCTTGTGTTACGAGGCCATGTCTGTACATGCTAGGCTCGTCAAGTTTAACCCGAGTGTTCCGCTTGTGCAATAGTTTTGCACCCGTTGTATGTGAACGTTGAGTCTATCACACTCGATCATCACATGGTGTCTCAAAACGACGAACTGTCGCAACGGTGCATAGTTGGGGAGAACACAATTTTATCTTGAAATTTTAGTGAGGGATCACCTTATAATTCTACCATCGTTCTAAGAAAAAATAAGGTGCATAAATGGATTAACATCACATGCATATCAAAAGTGACATGATATGGCCATGAACTTGTGCTTCTTGATCTCCATTGTCACTGGCGCCACACCACGATCTCCATCATTCTGTTGCCATCGATGTTGTCGCGCTATCTATGTTGTTACTATTAAAGCTACTGCCTAGCGATATAGCAAGAGCATCTGCAAGCGCAAAATAAATTTAAAGACAACCCTATGGCTCCTGCCGGTTGTCGTAGCATCGACGTGCAAGTTGATATTTAACTATTACAACATGATCATCTCATACATCCAATATATAATATCATGTCTTTGGCCATATCACATCACAAGCATACCCTGCAAAAACAAGTTAGATGTCCTCTAATTTGTTGTTGCATTTTTTACTTGGCTGCTATGGATGTCTAGTATGACCGCATCTTACTTACACAAAGCCACAACGGTGATATGCAAATTTCTATTTAACCTTCTCCAAGGACCGCCTCGATCAAATCTGATTCAACTAAAGTTGAAGAAACAGACACCCGCAAATCAACTTTATGCAACAAGTTGCATGTCAGTCGATGAAACCGGTCTCTCGTAAGCGTACGAGTAAAGTTGGTCCGGGCCGCTTCAATCCAACAATGCCGCTGAATCAAGATAATACCAAGGAGGGCAAAAAGTCGAACATCAACACCCACAAACTCTTTTGTGTTCTACTCGAGATATCATCGACGCATGAACCTAGCTCAGGATGCCACTGTTGGGGAACGTTGCATGGGAAACAAAAAAAATTCCTATGCACACGAAGACCTATCATGGTGATGATCATCTACGAGAGGGAGATCGGATCCACATACCCTTGTAGATCGCTAAGAGGGAAGCATTAAGAAACGTGGTTGATGTAGTGGGATGTCTTCGCGATCCAAATCGCCGTCCGACGATCCGTACCGATCTAGCGCCGAACGGACGGCACCTCCGCGTTCAGCACACACACAGCTCAATGACGATCTCCGCCTTCTTGATCCAGCAAGAGATACAAATAGGTAGCTGAATTCTCCAGCAGCACGACGGTGTGGCGGTGATGATGGTGAAGCTACTCCGGCAGGGCTACGTCGTGCCGTACCAAACTAGCTACGAGGTGTCACGAAGTAGTGGAGGGAGAGAGGGCTGCACAAAGGCTTGAGGTGCAAAACCTCTCTCAAACCTCCACTACATATAGGAGGAACCAGGGGGAGGGTGTCTTGCCTCCTACTCCAAGGAGGAGGAGTCGACCGAGGCAAGGAGGGAGGAGTCCTCCTCCAATTCGGTTTGGTGGAGGACTCCTTCCCATCTTGTCCACCTCCTTCCTTTTTTTCCTTTGGCCAAAATAGGCTTATTGGGCTGGCCTCACCAGCCCACTAAGGGCTGGTGAGCCTCCCATGGGCCTATTAGGTCCTCTCCCGGGTGGGTGGCCCCTCCCGGTAAAACATCGGAACCCATTCGTCACTCCTCGTACTTTATCGGTAATGCCCGAAATCTTTCTGGAAGCCAAATGCAACAATCCTATATATCAATCTTCATTTCTGGACCATTCCAAAGACACTGGTGATGTCCGGGATCTCATCCGGGACTCCGAATAACATTCGGTTACCAACATCAATAATTCAACTATACCAAAAACGTCACCGAACCTTAAGTGTGCAGACCATGCGGGTTCGAGAACTATGTAGACAAGACCGAGACACTCTCTCATCAATATCCAATAGCGGGACCTGGATGTCCATATTGGATCCTACATATTCTACGAAGATCTTATCGGTTGAACCTCTATGCCAAGGATTCACACAATCCCGTATATCATTCCATTTGTCCTTCGATATGTTACTTGCCCGAGATTTGATTGTCGGTATCGACATACCTATTTCAATCTCGTTACCGACAAGTCTCTTTACTCGTTCCATAATACAAGATCCCGTGGCTAACTCTTTAGTCACATTGCTTGCAAGACTTGTTTGTGATATTGTATTACCGAGTGGGCCCCGAGATACCTCTCCGTCACACGGAGTGACAAATCCCAGTCTTGATCCATGCTAACTCAACGGACACCTTCGGAGATACCTGTAGAGCATATTTATAGTCACCCAGTAACGTTGCGACGTTGGATACACACAAGGCATTCCTCCGGTGTTAGTGATTTACATGATCTCATGGTCATAGGAATGTATACTTGACATGCAGAAAATAATAGCAACAAAATGACACGAACATATGCTACATTTATAGTTTGGGTCTTGTCCATCACATCATTCTCCTAATGATGTCATCCCGTCATCAAGTGACAACACTTGTCTATGGCTAGGAAACCTT
Source organism: Hordeum vulgare subsp. vulgare (assembly GCF_904849725.1). Taxonomy (NCBI): domain Eukaryota; kingdom Viridiplantae; phylum Streptophyta; class Magnoliopsida; order Poales; family Poaceae; genus Hordeum; species Hordeum vulgare. Next base: position 560,986,521 of record NC_058524.1, on the reverse strand, counting down.
AACCATCCTTGATCTACAACCTAGTCAACTAGAGGCTCACTAGAGACATTGTTTAGTTTATATGTTCACACATGCATTTATGTTTCCATTCAATACAATTATAGAATGGATAATAAACAACTATCTTGAAACAGGAAATATTATAAGAACTATTTTATTATTTCCTCTAGGGCATATTTCCAACACTTCCCACCTTGTCTCCTGCCCAATCTGCATCTGTGTACCCAATAAGATCAAACTTGGCACCATAGACCCAACCTTGGGGTGTGAACAAGGTATCTAAGAATATGCTTAACAACCTTATGATGGCTTTCCTTAGGGGAAACTTGAAATCTAGCACAAATGCCTACACTTAACGTGATGTCTAGTCTAGATGCACAAAGGTAAAGTAATGATCCAATCATAGAGCGGCAAATAGATGGATCAAATGGAATAGAGTTTGTGTCTTTGTTAAGAGCAGTTGTGGTTGGCAATGGTACCTTGCACAGACTGTCATTTGTCATGCCGAACTTTCCAAGAATACCCTTTAAATACTTGGTTTGAGACAGAAAATTCCTTCTTGACATTGTTAGATTTGAAAGCCGAGAAAAAAATTCAAATCCGTGTTCAGCGACATCTCAAAGTTCTTTGTCATGGAGTCCGCAATCTTCTTGAATAAATGGATGTTATGGGAACCAAAAATGATATCATCTACGTAAAATTGACACAAGATCAAGTCAACTTTTTCCCTCTTAGTGAAGAGCATAGGGTCAATCACCCCTCTCACAAAACCATCATCGAGTAGAAACTTATTAAGATGATTATACCAAGTACGATGTGCTTGTTTGAGGCCATACAAGGCCTTATGAAATTTGTACACATAGTCTTTTTGATCGGGGTCAATAAACCCATGTGCTTGTGCTACATATACTTCTTCTTGGAGAGGACCGTTAAGAAAGGCAATCTTAACGTCCATTTGGTGTAAAGTAAAACCATTGAAGGCATCATAAGCAAGTAAAATGCGAGTTGATTCAAGATGGGCAACGGGGGAAAATGTCTCATCAAAGTCCAAACCTTCAACTTGTGAGAACCCCTGCGCCACTAACCTTGCCTTGTTTCTGAGGATAACACCATTTTCATCTTGTTTGTTCTTGAAGATCCACTTTGTTCCAATGACATGGCCTTTTGACTAAAGGCCACACTTGGTTGCACTCGAAGTTGTTCAACTCTTCTTGCGTAGAAACAAGCCAGTCATGGTCCATCAACGCATCTTGTGCCTTAAGAGGCACCACACTAGAGACAAAGGAGAAGTGAGCACAAAAGTTTGTCAATTGTTTACGAGTGACTCTACCTTCCGATATCTTAGTGAGAATTTGGTCAACATCAACGCGACCAACCACATGAGGCATGATGGAGGTTAAGGTTACACGAGGTTCAACTTCGTTCCCATCATCAGCATCCTCAACATAAGGATCCAAAATGTGTGGAGGAAGATCTTCAAGCATCATTTGTTGAGGTTCATCATCAACATCAGTTTCATCAATGTCGACACATGCATGTTCTTGGTCTTGTACTTGATGATGGACTTGTTCTTGTTCTTGTAATTGATCGTGAACATCTACTTGTTCTTGAATTATGGACTCCACTTGAGGGATGAGATCACGTGGTGGCAGAGGCGTAGTATTTGTATGAGTATGAGTGGTGTTTGTGTCCTCATCTTCACTTGCATAGGGAACATGTTCCATTGGAAGGAGAGCACCTACACCCATGGTCAAGATGTCTTGCGAAGGATATTCTTCACCTACATCACTTAAATCAACTTGCTCCCCATGGGAGCCATTCAATTCATCAAACACCACAAGTTTCTACAATGCATCCCGCGGATTTGTTGTAGATCCTATAGGAATGAGACTTTGATTTATATCCAACAAATATGCCCTCGGTTGTTTTATATTGAAATTTTCCTAACCATTCTTTCTTCTCAACAATGAAACATTTACAGTCAATTACCCAGAAATACTTGACATTTGGCTTGTTTCCTGTAATGATCTCATATGGTGTTTTCTCCAAGATCTTGGGAGGAAGAGACGATTTGAGGCATGACATGCGGTGTTCACGGCTTCAACTCAAAAGTTGTGGGTGACTTGTACTCATCCAACATGGATCTTGCCATTTCCACAAGAGTGCGTTACTTTCCTTCAGCTGCCCCATTTTTTGTGGGCTATATGGTGCAGAGTATTGATGCTCAATTCCTTCATCACCCAGAAACTCTTCCAGGGTGTAGTTCTTGAATTTAGATCCATTGTAACTTCTTATTGCCAAGATTTGTTTGTCAAACTTGTGTTGAGCTTGCTTTGCAAAATCAGTGAAGGTGATCTTTGTCTCATCCTTGGATTTAAGAAAGAACACCCATGTATATCTTGAGTAATCATCGACAATGACAAACCCATACTTCTTCCCACCAAGGCTATCCCATGAAGGAGGCCCAAAGAGATCCACATGAAGGACCTCGAGGGGTCTTGAGGTTGATACAATGTTCTTGGGAGGATGTTTTGATTGATGTTGCCTCTGTGCAATGCATGCACTGCACACATGATCTTTCTCAAATGATACATTGGTTAGTCCAAGTATGTGTTCACCCTTTAAGAGATCTTGAAGATTTCTCATAAGACATGGTCTAGCCGATGATGCCATAGCCATTGATACGTCCATATTGCATCATGCTTTCATGTTGATATTTATTGCTTTATGGGCAGTTATTACACTTCACGGTACAATACTTATGCCTTTTCTCTCTTATTTTACAAGGTTTACATGAAGAGGGAGAATGCCGGCATCTGGAATTCTGGCCTGAAAAAGGAGCAAGTCTGAGATACCTATTCTGCGCAACTCCAAAAGCCGTGAAAATCAACGTGGAATTATTTTGGAATTTATAAAAAATACTGGGCTGAAGAAGTACCAAAGGGGAGCCACCAGGAGGCCACGAGCCTGCTAGGCGCGACCTACACCCCTGGCCACGCCTAGGGGGCTTGTGGGCTCCCTGTTGGCCCTTTGGCTCCCCTCTTTTGCTATAAGGAGGGTTTCCTTCCAGAAAAAATCAAGAGGAGGCTTTCGGGAGGAATCGCCGCCGCCACGAGGCGGAACTTGAGCAGAACCAATCTAGAGCTCCGGCAAGATCGTCCTGCCGGGGAAACTTCCCTCCCGGAGGGGGAAATCGTTGCCATCGTCATCACCAACACTCCTCTCATCGGAGGGGACTCATCACCATCAACATCTTCATCAACACCATTTCATCTCCAAACCCTAGTTCATCTCTTGTAACCAATCTTCATCTCACGACTCCGATTGGTACTTGTAAGGTTGCTAGTAGTGTTAATTACTCTATGTAGTTGATGCTAGTTGGATTACTCGGTGGAAGATTATATGTTCAGATCCTTGATGCTATTCAATACCTCTCTGGTCATGAATATAATTATGCTTTTTGAGTAGTCACTTTTGTTCCTGAGGACATCAGATAAGTCATGCTATAAGTAGTCATGTGAATTTGGTATTCGTTCGATATTTTGATGTGTTGTATGTTGTTTTTCCTCTAGTGGTGTTATGTGAACGTCGACTACATAACACTTCACCATTATTTGGGCCTAGAGGAAGGCATTGGGAGGTAGTAAGTAGATGATGGGTTGCTAGAGTGACAGAAGCTTAAACCCTAGTTTATGCGTTGCTTCGTAAGGGGCTGATTTGGATCCACTAGTTTAATGCTATGGTTAGACTTTGCATTAATTATTCTTTCGTAGTTGAGGATGCTTGCGAGAGGGGTTAATCGTAAGTTGGATGTTTGTCCAAGTAAGGGCAACACCCAAGCACCGGTCCACCCACATATCAAACTATCAAAGTAGCGAACGCGAATCATATGAACATGATGAAAACTAGCTTGACAGAAATTCCCGTGTGTCCTCGGGAGCGCTTTACCTCCTATAAGAGTTTGTCTAGGCTTGTCCCTTGCTACAAAATGGATTGGGCCACTTTGCTGCACCTTTGTTACTATTGCTACTTGCTACTTGCTATGAATTATCTTATCACACAACTATCTGTTACCGATAATTTCAGTGCCTGCAGAGAATACCTTGCTAAAAACCACTTGTCAGTTCCTTCTGCTCCTCATTGGGTTCGACACTCTTACTTATCGAAAGGACTAAGATAGATCCCCTACACTTGTGGGTCATCAGCCATCCCTTGTCGGCCTTGGCCATGAGGTAAGTTGCATGGAATGTGCTCTCTTTCAAGAAATCAACCATATAAAGGTTGCCATCCAACCCACACCCCCCACAAAGGCAACTACAAGAGTATCTCTCTTAAAGACTTCCACATCCACTAGTCCAAAAAGTGTATCATAGCCAACCGAGGACAATTGACGATCAGAGAGTAAGTGATATTTAAGGGATTGGACAAGCATCACATTTGCAAGTGGCATGTCATTTGTGATGTTTACCTTGCCAAACCCAAGTGCTTGTCCGTTAGTCCCACCGCCAAATACAATGCTCATAAATGGTTGAATTTCTTCCATGAAGTCCAAGAGCAATGTGCCATCTCCGGTCATATGATTTGTGCATCCGCTATCTGATACGTCCATTTTGCATCATGCTTTCATGTTGATATTTATTGCTTTATGGGCTGTTATATTACTTTGTGGTACCATATTTATGCCTTTTCTCTCTTATTTTGCAAGGTTTATTTGAAAAGGGAGAATTCAGGCAGCTGGAATTCTGGACTGGAAAAGGAGCAAATCTTAGTCCACTATTCTGCACATCTCCAATGCCCTGAAAAGTTACGTGGAATTTTTTGGGATTATATAAAAAATACTGGGCGAAAGAAGTACCGGAGGGGGGCTACCAGGGCGCCACAAGCCCTGCCACCGCCACCCCCTGGTGGCGGAGGGCAAGCTTGTGGGCTCCCTGACGGCCCACCGGCCCCCCTCTTTTGCTATATGAAGGGTTTCATTCCAGAAAAAATCAAGGGGGAGCTTTTTCGTGGTTTCGCCGCCGCCACGAGGCGGAACTTGAGCAGATCCAATCTAGAGCTCCGGCACGACGATCCTGCCGGGGAAACTTCCCTCCCGGAGGGGGAAATCGTCGCCATCGTCATCACCAACACTCCTCTCGTCGGAGGGGAGGCATCTTCATCAACATATTCATCAGCACCATCTCCTCTCCAATCCCTAGGTCATCTCTTGTAACCAATCTCCGTCTCACGACTCCGATTGGTACTTGTAAGGTTGCTAGTAGTGTTGATTACTCTTTGTAGTTGATGCTAGTTGGATTACTTGGTGGAAGAGTTTATGTTCAGATCCTTGATGCTATTCGTTACACCTCTGGTCATGATTATGATTATGTATTGTGAGTAGTTACTTTTGTTCCTGAGGACATGGGATAAGTCACACTGATAATAGTCACGTGAATTTGATATTCGTTTGGTATTTTGATATGTTGTATGTTGTTTTTCCGCTAGTGGTGTTATGTGAACATCGACTACATAACACTTCACCATATTTGGGCCTAGAGGAAGGCATTGGGAAGTAGTAAGTAGATGATGGGTTGCTGGACTGACAGAAGCTTAAACCCCAGTCTATGCATTGCTTCGTGAGGGGCTGATTTGGATCCACTAGTTTAATGCTATGGTTAGAAGTTGTCTTAATTCTTCTTTCGTTGTTGCGGATGCTTGCGAGAGGGGTTAATCATAAGTGGGATGCTTGTCCAAGTAAGGGAAGTACCCAAGCGCCGGTCCACCCACATATCAAACTATCAAAGTAACGAACGCGAATCATATGAACATGATGAAACTAGCATGACAGAAATTCCCGTGTGTCCTCGGGAGCGTTTTTCCTCCTATAAGACTTTGTTCAGGCTTGTCCCTTGCTAAAAAAGGGATTGGTACACTTGCTGCACCATTGCTACTACTTGTTACTTGTTACTTTTTGCTTGCTACGTTTCACCTCGCTACACCATCACTTGTTACCGCTACTTTCAGTGCTTGCAGTTATTACCTTGCTGAAAACCGTTTATAAGAGCCTTCTGCTCCTCGTTGGGTTCGACACTCTTACTTATCGAAAGGACTACAATTGATGCCCTATACTTGTGGGTCATCAAGACTCTTTTCTGGCACCGTTGCCGGGGAGTGAAGCGCCTTTGGTAAGTGGAAATTGGTAAGGAAACATTTTTGTACTGTGCTGAAATTTATTTTCACTTTTCACTATGGAAACTGTTCCTTTGAGGAGTTTGTTCGGGGTATCTTCACCATGAACGGAAGCACGAGGAGTTGTTCCTCAACCTGAGGTACGTACTGAAAATATCTTTTATGAAATTCCTTCGGGTATGCTTGAGAAACTGTTGGCTAATCCTTTTACACGAGATGGATCTTCACATCTAGACTTGCATCTAATCTATGCAGATGAAGTTTGTGGTTTATTTAAGCTTGCAGGTTTGCCCGAGGATGAGGTAAACAAGAAAGTCTTTCCTTTATCTTTGAAGGATAAGGCGTTGACATGGTATAGGCTATGTGATGATACTGGATCATGGGACTACAATCGGTTGAAATTGGAATTTCATCAAAAGTTCTATCCTATGCATTTAGTACATCGTGATCAGAACTTTATTTATAACTTTTGGCCTCGTGACAGGGAAATCATAGCTCAAGCTTGGGGTAGGCTTAAATCAGTGCTATATTCATGCCCCAATCATGAGCTCTCGAGAGATATTATCACTCAAAACTTTTATGCTCGGCTTTCTCATGAAGATCGTACCATGCTTGACACTTCTTGTACTGGTTCTTTTATGAAGAAGGATATTGACCACAAGTGGAATTTATTGGAGAGGATCAAACGCAACTCTGAAGATTGGGAGCTGGAGGAAGGTAAGGAGTCAGGTATGAATTTCCAGTTTGATTGCGTTAAATCTTTTGTTGAGACAAACACTTTTAGAGATTTTAGCGCTAAGTATGGACTTGACTCTGAGATAGTAGCTTCTCTATGTGAATCTGTTGCTGCTCATGTTGATCTTCCCAAAGAGAAGTGGTTTAAGTATCATCCTCCTGTAGAAAGCAACATAGCCAAAACCAATCTAGTTGAGGAGAAAGTCATTGCTTTTAGTGATCCTCTTGTTCTTTGTGCTTACACTGAGAAACCACCATACCCTGCTAGGATAAAGGATTATTCTAAAGCTCCAACTGTGATACGTAGGGGTTACATTAGACCACTTGCACCCCCTCAAGAAATTAGAGTTGAACCTAGTGTTGCTATTATCAAAGATCTCTTAGCCGAAGACGTAGACGGGCATGTTATCAAATTCTGTGAGGACTCCGCTAGAATTGCTAAACCTCACGCGTAAGACAAATACGGACCTGTAGTTGGCCTGCCCGTTGTTTCTGTCAAGATAGGAGATCACTATTACCATGGTTTATGTGATATGGGAGCTAGTGTTAGTGCAATACCCCGTTCTCTATATGATGAAATCAAAGACGAGATTGCACCTGCTGAGTTAGAACCCATTGATGTCACTATTACGCTAGCTAATAGAGACACTATCTGCCCTATGGGAATTGTGAGAGACGTAGAAGTCCTGTGTGGTAAGACGAAGTATCCTGCTGATTTCCTCGTCCTTGGTACTACACAAGATAGCTTTTGTCCCATCATATTTGGTAGACCCTTTCTCAACACTGTCAATGCTCACATTGATTGCACTAAGCAGACCGTCACAGTTAGTTTCGAGGGTGTGTCTCATGAATTTAACTTCTCCAAGTTTGGAATACAACCCCATGAAAAAGAGTCGTCTGGAAGGGATGAAATCATTGCTCTTGCCTCTATTGCCGTACCTCCTACGAATCCTTTAGAGCAATATCTGCTTGAGCATGAAAATGATATGCATATGGAGGAGAGAGATGAGATAGATAAAATTGTCTTAGAACAATATCCTATTCTCAAGAATAATCTGCCTGTTGAATTGCTTGGGGATCCTTCCCCACCAAAGGGTGATCCTGTGTTCGAGCTTAAACAGTTGCCTGATACTCTTAAGTATGCCTATCTTGATGAGAAGGAGATATATCCTGTTATTATTAGTGCTCTCCTCTCAGAGCACGAAGAGAAAAAGTTACTAAAAACTCTGAGGAAGCACCGTGCTGTTATTGGATATACTCTTGATGATCTTAAGGGTATTAGTTCTACTCTATGCCAGCACAAGATTAAAATTGATCCTGACTTCAAACCAGTTGTTGATCATCAAAGGAGATTGAATCCTAAGATGAAAGAGGTCGTTAGAAAAGAAATATTAAAGCTTCTGGAAGCAGGAATCATTTATCCTGTTGCTCATAGTGATTGGGTAAGTCCAGTACATTGCGTACCTAAGAAGGGAGGTATCACCGCCGTTCCTAATGATAAGGATGAACTAATCCCACAAAGGATTATTACCGGCTATAGGATGGTGATAGACTTCCAGAAACTGAACAAGGCAACCAGGAAAGATCATTATCCTTTGCCGTTTATCGACCAAATGCTAGAAAGGCTATCAAAACACACACACTTCTGCTTTCTAGACGGTTATTCAGGTTTCTTGCAAATACCTGTTGCACAATCTGATCAGGAGAAAACTACTTTCACCTGCCCCTTCGGTACCTTTGCTTATAGACGTATGCCTTTTGGCTTATGCAATGCACCTGCCACCTTTCAAAGATGTATGATGGCTATATTCTCTGACTTTTGTGAAAACATTGTCGAGGTTACTTCTCCGTTTACGGGTCTTCCTTTGATGATTGCCTCAGCAAGCTTGATCGAGTCTTACAGAGATGCGAAGATACCAACCTCATCTTGAATTGGGAGAAGTGCCACTTGATGGTTAATGAAGGCATCGTCTTAGGACACAAAATTTCTGAAAGAGGCATTGAAGTTGATAAGGCTAAGGTTGATGCAATTGAGAAAATGCCTTACCCCACAGATATCAGAGGTATACGAAGTTTCCTAGGTCATGCTGGTTTCTATAGAAGGTTCATTAAAGACTTCTCTAAGATTTCTAGGCCTCTTACCAACCTCTTGCAGAAGGATGTTCCTTTTGTTTTTGATGAGGATTGTGAGGAAGCTTTCGAAATACTTAAGAAGGCTTTGATAACCGCACCTATTGTTCAACCACCTGACTGGAACTTGCCCTTTGAAATCATGTGCGATGCTAGTGATTATGCTGTTGGTGCTGTTCTAGGACAAAGAGTTGACAAGAAGTTGAATGCTATTCACTATGCTAGTAAAACTCTAGACAGTGCGCAAAGAAACTATGCCACTACAGAGAAGAAATTTTTAGCAGTCGTGTTTGCATGTGAAAAGTTCAGATCTTATATAGTTGACTCCAAAGTCACTATTCACTCTGATCATGCTGCTATTAAGTACCTTATGGAGAAGAAGGACGCTAAGCCTAGGCTAATCAGATGGGTTCTCCTGCTACAGGAATTTGATTTACACGTCGTTGACCGAAAGGGTGCTGATAACCCTGTAGCAGATAACTTGTCTAGGCTAGAGAATGTCCTTGATGACCCACGACCTATTGATGACATCTTTCCTGTTGAGCAATTAAATGTCACCCGCACTTCACATAGTGCACCGTGGTATGCTGATTACGCAAATTATATCGTAGCCAAATACATACCACCCAGTTTCACCTATCAGCAAAAGAAGAAATTCTTCTTTGATTTGAGACACTACTTTTGGGATGATCCTCACCTTTATAAGGAAGGAGTAGATGGTGTTATTACACGTTGTGTGCCTGAACATGAACAGGGACAGATCTTGCAGAAGTGTCATTCCAAAGCCTACGGAGGACACCATGCTGGAGATAGAACTGCCCACAAGGTATTGCAATCAGGTTTCTATTGGCCCACTCTCTTCAAGGATGCCCGTAAGTTTGTCTTGTCTTGTGACGAATGCCAAAGAATAGGGAATATCACTAAGCGTCAGGAAATGCCTATGAACTATTCACTTGTCATTGAACCATCTGATGTCTGGAGCTTTGATTATATGGGACTCTTCCCGAGTTCCAATGGGTATACTCACATCTTAGTTGCTGTGGATTACGTCACTAAGTGGGTAGAGGCTATCCCCACTAAAAATGCTGATCACCACACCTCTATTAAGATGCTTAAAGAAGTAATTTTCCCAAGATTTGGAGTCCCTAGATACTTGATGACTGATGGCGGTTCACATTTCATTCATGGTGTTTTCCGCAAGATGCTCGCTAAGTATGATGTCAACCATAGAGTTGCATCTCCTTATCATCCTCAGTCTAGTGGTCAAGTGGAGTTGAGTAATAGGGAGATCAAATTGATCCTACAAAAGACCGTCAATAGATCTCGAAAGAATTGGTCTAGCAAACTTGACGATGCACTATGGGCTTATAGGACTGCTTATAAGAATCCCATGGGCATGTCACCGTATAAAATGGTTTACGGTAAGGCCTGTCATTTACCTCTTGAGCTGGAACACAAAGCTTATTGGGCAATCAAAGAGCTCAACTTTGATTTCAAACTTGCCGGTGAGAAGCGGTTGTTTGATATCAGCTCGTTAGATGAATGGAGGGCCCAGGCATATGAGAATGCCAAGTTGTTCAAGGAAAAGGTTAAGAGATGGCACGATAAACGAATACAGAAACGAGAGTTCAATGTAGGTGATTATGTCCTGCTATAGAATTCTCGTTTGAGATTCTTCGCAGGCAAGCTTCTCTCTAAATGGGAAGGTCCTTACGTTATCGAGGAAGTATATCGTTCCGGTGCCATCAAAATCAATAACACGGAAGGAAATTTTCCTAGAGTGGTAAATGAGCAAAAAATCAAGCATCACATCTCTGGTACTCCCATAAATGTTGAGACCAATATCATCAATGTCATAACTCCACAGGAGTACATAAGGGATGTTTATCAGCGTGTTTTAGACCCTGAAAATGAAGAGGTATCTGTTTCGGTAAGAAATTGGACTCCGATGCTTTTCTAATAGGAAATTTCATCCGTTTTGGAATTTTTGGAAAATTAGAAAAATAAAAGGCAGTCCGTAGAGCGCCCGAGGCGGCCACAAGCTTGGCCACCGCCACCCCCTGGTGGCGGAGAGAGGGCTTGTGGGCACCTCGTGTACCTCCCGGACTCCGTTTTCTTGCGGAGCACTCCTTCTGGTCCAGAAAAAATCAATATATATTCGCCCAAAGGTTTTGATCTCCGTATCGCATGGTTTTCCTCTGTTTTCGTTTCGAGCCTGTTGTCTGCCGCAGATCTAGGTCAAGATGTCTTCTCAGGATTCAGAGGGGGAGAGCTATGTGGCTGACTACCTTGCTAACCCCAAGGTCTATGGGGACTTGGAACCATATGGCTGGACCACTGATGAGGAAGAGGACTATGAGCCCAAGGGGAAGGAACAAACGAGTTCCGATGAAGAGGAGCCTCCTGTACCTCAACCTGCAAACACCCATGTGGAGTTCAAGAAGTCAAGCCTCCCCAACTCCAGGAGGAAGCCTAAGACCATATTTATCCCCTCTCATTTCTTGCAGGAGAGTAAGCAGGAGCTTTGCCATAGAGTGTTGAAGCTTGAGGAGGAAAATGACGATTTAAGGGAGCGGGACTTTTTGCTCAAGTGGAAATTAGACAAGCTCAAGACTGCTTCAACAACTCCACCACCATCACCACCGAAGGAAGACAACTAAGCATTGGTATGGGCAATCCCCTTGGCTTCTGCCAAGCTTGGGGGAGTTGCCCTGGTATCGTATCACCTTTATGTCTTTTGCTTTTACCTTTGTTTTAGTTCTTTCCTTTTTAGTTTTTATTTCTTCTCTTAGAGGAATAAGTCTTTAGTGTTTAGTTTGAGTCTTTTGCTTTGTCTCTCCCCCGATGTATTCGAGCTTACGAGCTATATAATAAAGAGTATCTTAGTCAAGGGCTTTGCTTTGTGCCATGATCAAAAGTATGAAAAGAACGATAGCATGAAAGATCATGAGACGATCTTATGGAAAGTGATAACTTCACATATGACACGTATGATGATTGAAACTTGTTGAGAATAAATCAACATAGACCTCAGTCATAGTTGCAATTAATAAGAAGTAATAAGGAAAGAGAGGTTCACATATAAATATATCATCTTAGACACTTTTTACAATTGTGAGCACTCACCAAACTATTACATGCTAAGGAGTAGATGTTGGACAAGGAAGACAACATAATGAATTGTGTTTGCTTGGTTCCAAACAATGTTATATGATTAGAGATCCCTTAGCATGTAACGATTGCTTCCACCTCATATTAGCCAAAACTCCCGCACCAAGTAGAGATACTACTTGTGCATCCATAAACCTCCAACCTAGTTTAGCCATGAGAGTCCACCATACCTACCTATGGATTGAATAAGATCCTTCAAGTAAGTTGTCATCGGTGCAAGCAATAAAAATTGCTCTCTAATATGTATGATCTATTAGTGTGTGGAAAATAAGCTTTGTACGAACCTGTGATGAGGAAGACATAAAAGTGACAGACTGCATAATAAAGTTCTTTATCACAGGAGGCAATATAAAGTGACGTTCCTCCGCACTAAGAGGACACACATTCAAACCTCAAAAGTGCATGACAACCTTTGCTTCCCTCTGCGAAGGGCCTATCTTGTACCTTTACTTTTTGCCCTTGTAAGAGTCATGGTGATCTTCACCAATTCCCTATTTTTCCATTGTCTTGGCTACCGTCACATGCTTGGGAAAGATATATATTCATATATCAACTTGGAGTTGAGTACTTATGCTTTATTATTGTTGACTTTACCCTTGAGGTAAATCGTTGGGAGGCAAAACTATAAGCCCCTATCTTCCTCTGTGTCCAGCTGAAACTTTGACACCATGAGTACCACGTGAGTTGTAACAATCGTGGAAAACAAAAGAGATGATTGAGTATGTGGGTTTGCCTTACAAGCTCTTATTTGACTCTTTCTGATGTTGTGATAAATTGCAATTGCTTCAATGACTTTGGACTGTTGTTGGTTACTTCTTGGTAAGGTTTTTGCTTCATGCTTTGCTTTGTGAAGGAATTGTTGATTTCCCATAAGAATATTTATGAAGTATTGCTGTCCTATGTGTGATCATGATGCCCTCATGTCCGTATTATGTTTTATTGACACCTTCGTCCCTCAACATGTGGACATGTTTATGGAACTTTGTTTTCGCTTGAGGACAAGCAAGGTCTAAGCTTGGGGGAGTTGATACGTCCATTTTGCATCATGCTTTCATGTTGATATTTATTGCTTTATGGGCTGTTATATTACTTTGTGGTACCATATTTATGCCTTTTCTCTCTTATTTTGCAAGGTTTATTTGAAGAGGGAGAATTCAGGCAACTGGAATTCTGGACTGGAAAAGGAGCAAATCTTAGTCCACTATTCTGCACATCTCCAAATGCCTTGAAAAGTTACGTGGAATTTTTTGGGATTATATAAAAAATACTGCGCGAAAGAAGTACCGGAGGGGGGCTACCAGGGCGCCACAAGCCGTGCCACCGCCACCCCCTGGTGGCGGAGGGCAAGCTTGTGAGCTCCCTGATGGCCCACTGGCCCCCTCTTTTGCTTTATGAAGGGTTTTGTTCCAAAAAAAAATCAAGGGGGAGCTTTTTCGTGGTTTCGCCGCCGCCACGAGGCGGAACTTGAGCAGATCCAATCTAGAGCTCCGGCACGACGATCCTGACGGGGAAACTTCCCTCCCGGAGGGGGAAATCGTCGCCATCGTCATCACCAACACTCCTCTCGTCGGAGGGGAGGCATCTTCATCAACATCTTCATCAGCACCATCTCCTCTCCAATCCCTAGGTCATCTCTTGTAACCAATCTCCGTCTCACGACTCTGATTGGTACTTGTAAGGTTGCTAGTAGTGTTGATTACTCTTTGTAGTTGATGCTAGTTGGATTACTTGGTGGAAGAGTTTATGTTTAGATCCTTGATGCTATTCATTACACCTCTGATCATGATTATGATTATGCTTTGTGAGTAGTTACTTTTGTTCCTAAGGACATGGGATAAGTCATGTTAATAATAGTCATGTGAATCTGATATCCGTTCGGTATTTCGATATGCTGTATGTTGTTTTTGCTCTAGTGGTGTTATGTGAACGTCGACTACATAACACTTCACCATATTTGGGCCTAGAGGAAGGCATTGGGGAGTAGTAAGTAGATGATGGGTTCTGGAGTGACAGAAGCTTAAACCCCAGTCTATGCGTTGCTTCGTAAGGGGCTGATTTGAATCCACTAGTTTAACGCTATGGTTAGACGTTGTCTTAATTCTTCTTTCGTAGTTGCGGATGCTTGCGAGAGGGGTTAATCATAAGTGGGATGCTTGTCTAAGTAAGGGAAGTACCCAAGCGCTGGTCCAACCACATATCAAACTATCAAAGTAACGAACGCGAATCATATGAACATGATGAAACTAGCATGACAGATATTCCTGTGTGTCCTCGAGAGCGTTTTTCCTCCTATAAGACTTTGTTCAGGTTTGTCCCTTGCTACAAAAGGGATTGGGCCACTTGCTGCACCGTTGCTACTACTTGTTACTTGTTACTTTTTGCTTGCTACGTTTCACCTCGCTACACCATCACTTGTTACCGCTACTTTCAGTGCTTGAAGTTATTACCTTGCTGAAAACCGTTTATCAGAGCCTTCTGCTCCTCGTTGGGTTCGACACTCTTACTTATCGAAAGGACTACGATTGATCCCCTATACTTGTGGGTCATCACTATCAATCACCCATTTAACTCCATTGGAGGAGACAACCTACACACATTTCAAACCTTGGTTAGAGGTACCCATTTTACAATGGGACCTCTCACGTTAGTAACAAGAGTCTTAGGCACCCAAATCGCATAGATCGAAAAGCATTTCGAGGACCAACAAATTGAGCATAGACATCTCCATCTTTTGCCTTACGGAGCACATATGATGGAGGCATGCATTATTTTGGCTTGTTGGGAGTAGGCTCGCCCCTAGTGGCCTTCCTACTCGAAACATTCTCGATGTCTCCCATTCTGTCTTCCTTGTGCCCTGATATGTCCCAAACGTATCTATAATTTTTGCTTGTTCCATGATCTTTTGGGTGACATTGTTATATGTTTGGCTACACTTTTATATATTTTTACACATATTTGGACTAACCTACTAACTCAGTGCAACAAGTACCAGTTTCTGTCAGCTAATGTCTTTTTTGCAGGGACTATTATCCAAATTTCCAGAGTCCCGAAAATCCCGAGAAAAATATATAAAAATCAGCATGACGGAAGCTTCCAGAGCACCAAAGGTGGGCCAGAGGGGAGCCACGGCCTGCCCAGGCGGCCTCCCCGCGCGGCCTGGCACCTAGCCAAGCCCACAGGCCGCCTGGGTGGGCCCCACTCCCTCTGACGCCCTCCTTTGGCCTATATTTACCCCTCTGATCGGAAACCCTTCCATCATATCCAGATTCGCGAATTACTTCATCGTTCCACCGCCATAGTGCTTCCTAGATCGGGAGCGTGAGGAGACCTCTTCCCGGCACCTTGCCGTAGGGAGGATTGACCTCCGGGAGCTTCTCCACCGCCATGGACGCTTCCCGGACGTGCCGTGAGTAGTCCATCTTGGACCATGAGTCCATGACCAGTAGTTATGTGATGTCTTCTCTCCAATCTTGTGCTTCAATGATTAGCCCGTGTGAGCTGCCCTACATGATCAAGGCATCTATGTAATTTTCATGCTATTGCTATGCTCGGTTTGCTGGGATCCGATGGATTATGACATTATGTTCAGATTGTGATGATTTATATATATTTTATTATCCTTTTATATTATGTTCTTAAGTAATTCATGCATGTTCTCCATTGCTTTTTATTGCTTTGGCCGAGTAGTAGATTGTAACTCCAAGAGGGAGCGTTACGCATTATTGTGGGTTCATGTCTCCTGATGTCTAGCTTGAGTGACAGAAACATGAGACTAGGGGATGTGTTGTTGCCACTAGGGAGAAAAGAACGGTGCTTGTGACCACGTTTGCAAGGATTGTTTACCTTACGCAAAATTTGTTATGCAGTTGTCCGTTGCTTTGAGCTCACACTTTGGGTGGGGCTCGCAACTTAATACCAACGAGATTTTCTGGATAGATATCTCAAGGTGGATGATTAGTAAGTAGATGCTGACGAATAAACGGTGTACTTGTCTTGGCGTACTGCCCATTACTTTTGAGCCTCTAACTTTCTAGTAGCATGATTAGCATTGCGGTGTGTTTATAATTCTATCAATTGCCTAACTATAATTTGTTTACCCAGCATAGTTGTTTATCGTATTTTGGGAGAGAGACATCACTAGTGAACATCATGTGACTCAGGTCCATATCACCACCATTTCTTACACCTCCATCATTTACTACTTTTGTTTACTTTGCCGTTGCAATCACTACCACTATTCCCGCTTGTGTTTTGATCCTTTGCAAACTACAAGGCCGGAGAGATTGACAACCTCTCTGTACTCGTTGGGAGCAAAGTTATTTGTTGTGTGTGCAGGTCCACGTCTTCTTCTAGCGCCAGAGCAGCGGACACCTACTTGTTGATCCTCGGAGTCCTCCTGGTTCGATAAACCTTACAGTCCCCATGTAAGGGAAATCTGCTGCTGACTACATCTCCACTTTCCACTTGGGGTAACCAACGAGGGGCGAGAAGTATATCCATCAATTCGTCATCAAGCAAGTTTTTGGCACTGTTGTCGGGGACTCCGGTCTTCAAGATAGGAGAGTTGCACACTATCTTTTACCTTTGCTTTTTCGTCTTGTTAGTTTTCTTTCTAGTTTTTGCCTTAGAGTCTTATACCAAAAACCACAAAAAAAATAGTTGATTTGCTTTTAGTTGTCCTTTCTGCTTAGTCCAGCATGTTAGGGTTTGATGCTTTGAGGGAATCTGAGGTCCTAGATTTCCATCAAAGGAATGGAGAATATAATAAGGAGGCTTGGGATAGAATTTCTGAAGCACATAAAAGAATTATGCCTTGGATACCTATCAAAATTGTGCTTAGAAATTTTTATCATGGTCTTTTTATTTGGTGTAAACACTCTCTTGATATTATAGCTAAAGGATATTTTTTAGAGTGTGACGAGGCTAGAGCTCTTGATATTATACACGGTCTATCTAAATACCTTGATTATGGTCATGGATTTGACACCATCATAGATAGACTTGCTGCCATTGAAAGAATAATAGATGCTCTAGACTTAAGAGAAAGAGAGAAACCCATGGTTGATAAGAAAAATATTTTGAAAATAGATGATGATTGGGAGCCTTTTGTTAGAATTAGCATGTCTAACCAAGATTTCCTTGCTTATTGTGATATTGGATCCATGGTTTCTACAATGCCAAAAGTTGTTTATGGTTCTCTAAGCTTTTTATACATGGAATTTTTTCATCTTATCATGAACATGCTAATGGGGATATTTCTGAAATCCAGGGAAAGGTAAAAGATGTCTAGTTTACATTCTTTAAAAGGAATGCAATAGTTGATTTCTTCATCATGACGCCCAACCAAGGAAACATTGTGCTTGGAAGGGACTTCCTCCGAGCCATGAAAGGCTTCATTGATACAGGTAAAGGACATATACGCTTACGTGGGGAAGCGAAAGGTACGTACCCATTCCCTAGGAAAAATTAGGATGAACTTGTTGAGGATCCGTTTGAAGGTTTTGATGATTCCAATGACTATAGTGAATTTTGAACCTCCTATTTGCATCATGCCTAGCTCAAAGGCATAAAAGAAAACACTTGTTGGGAGGCAACCCAATTTGTTTTTACTTTCAGTTTTAATGGTCTTTATGCTTGTTACTACTATAGCAACATCATTTTATCTTTATTTTCAAGTTTTGTGCCAAGTTTTAGCCTCCGATTGCAAGAAAGTTCAAAAGTTGTGACATGCTGTCCAGAAACAGATTTTGTCTGCTTGACGGAAAAATTCGCCAAAAATCACGAGATCATATTTTCGATATGAATTTTTTTGAGAGTATGTTCTATGTAATTTTCTTTCTAGAATCTGTTCTGAGTTGTTTTATTTGAGTTGCATAAGTTCCTCGAAAAAATTATTTACTACCTACTGTTCTGTTTTTCACAGATTGTGACACATTTTGCGTTTTCATCATTTTGCAAATCTTAAGCTTGCTTTTCCTTTGCAAAAACCTTTTGGAAATCATGAGAAACAATAGATTTCATGAAAATATTTATTTACAGTAGATAATAAATTATTTTATCATGGGTACTAACCACTCTAGTCAGCTTATGATGAGTTTCGTATGAAGGGAGTTTTCAAGTATGCGATGGAAGATGATGAAAGAAGATCCAGGAGTGTCAAGCACTCAAACTTGGGGATGCCCCCATGCACCCCTGATAACCCACAAGTATAGGGGATCACAACAGTTTTCGAGGGTAGAGTATTCAACCCAAATTTGTTGGTTCGCCAAAGGAGAAGCGAAAGAATATTCTCAAGTATTAGCAGCTGAGTTTGTCAGATTCAACCACACCTGAAAGATTAGTGTCTGCAAGCAAAGTATCAGTAGCAAAGTAGTATGATAGCAACGGTGCCAGAAACGATCTGTTGATGGCACACTATTCTTAACTGTTGTATCAATGGCGCCAGTAGGTTGCACGTAGGCGAGTAACTATTCTTCCCCGACAACAGTGTCGGAAATATCTTGCAACAAGTAACATCGGAGTAGCAAGGAACAACAGTAGCAGCAGCAGCAAAGTAACAACAATAGCAACAGTAGCAGCAAAGTGACACCAGTAGCAACAGTAGCAACAAAGTGGCCCAATCCCTTTTGTAGCAAGGGACAAGCCTAGACAAAGTAACGTAGCAAGGACCAGTATTAAAACACTCGTAGGCAGTGGATCGGTGATGGATGAGTATGACGGATGTGATTCATCATGTAACAGCTATAACACGGAGAGATAAGTAACTAGCTCCCGTTCGTCAATCTAATGTAGGCATGTATTCCGTATGTAGTCATACGTGCTTAGGGAAAAGAACTTGCATGACATCTATTGTCCATCCCTCCCATGGCAGCGGGGTCCTAATGGAAACTACGGGATATTAAGGTTCTCCTTTTAATAAGAACCGGACCAACACATTAACAGTTGGTGAATACATGAACTCCTCATATTATGGTCATCTCCGAGAGTGGTTTCGGCTATTGTCACTCCGGGGTTGCCGGGTCATAACACATAGTAGGTGATTACAACTTGCAAGATAGGATCTAAAAGACACATATATTGGCGACAACATAATAGGTTCAGATCTAAAATCATGGCACTCGGGCCCTAGTGACAAGCATTAAGCATAGCCAAGTAGTAGCAACATCAATCTAGAACATAGTGGATACTAGGGATCAATCCCCGTCAAGAACTAACTCGACTACATGACAGATCTCATCCAACTCATCACCGTCCAGCAAGCCTACGATGAGATTACTCATGAACGATGAAGAGCATCATGGAATTGTCGATGGAGGAAGGTTGATGATGACGATGGCGACGAGTTCCCCTCTCCGGAGCCCCGAACGGGCTCCAGATCTGCCCTCCAGATGAAGAACAAGATGTGGCGGTGCCTCCGTATCATAAAACATGATGGAACCTTCTCTCTGATTTTTTCCGGGCGAGACGGAAGATATAGAGCTGAGTTTGGGGTGGTGGTGCCACGTGGGCCCCACAAGCCCTCACGGCGCGGCCTAGGGGGGTGGCCGCGGCCCAGGGGCTTGTGGCCCACTGGCACGCCCCCTCCGGTGGATCTTTGCGCAGGTATTTTTCTTTTATTCCAGAAAAAAAATCTCCGTAAATTTTCACGACATTCCGAGAACTTCTATTTCTGCACAAAAACAACACCATGGCAATTGTGCTGAAAACAATGTCAGTCCCGGTTAGTTCCATTCAAATCATGCAAATTAGAGTCCAAAACAAGGGCAAAAGAGTTCGGAAAAGTAGATACGACGGAGACGTATCAACTACCCAAGCTTAAAGCCTTGCTTGTCCTCAAGCAATTCCGTTGACAAACTGAAAGAGACAAAAGAAAAACTTTGACGAACTCTGTTTGTTGCAACTATGTCTAACTCATAACCAGAGTTTCAGCAGATCACAAGCAAACCACAAAAGCAAATGACATCTAGGTCTCACGGTAAACTCATATCAATGGCATAATCAACTAGCGAGCAAATAATAATAAGCCTCAAGTGTCAACACTTCAATCAAAACAACATGAAGCAGTGCGAACAGATGGTACCTCACTAGCTCTTTCTTAGACCGCAAAACATAAATGCAGAGCACCTTCAAAGACCAAGGGCTGACTAAACATTGTAATTCATGGCAATGAAGATCCAGTCACAATCATACTCAACACAGTTAAAAGCAAATCATAAAAATGACAGAGGTGCTCTCTAACGGGTGCTTTTATAAGAGGAGGATGACTCAACAGGAACATAAATAGACAGGCCCTTCACAGAGGGAAGCATTGATTTGTAGAGGTGCCAGAGCTCAAGCTTTGAAAACAGAGATAATAATTTTGGGTGGCATGCTTTCATTGTCAACACAATGACTAAGAGTTCTCAACATCTTCCACGCTACACATGCTATAGGCGGTTCCCAAACAGAAAAGTAAAGTTTTGACTCCCCCACTACTTCCAGTTGTTCAACAATTAGCAATTGTCTTGCAATGGCCCACCAGCGTGTGGGATCGCGGCAGTTTTCGAGGGTAGAGTATTCAACCCAAATTTGTTGGTTCGACACGATGGGAGTGAAAGGATATTCTCCAGTATTAGCAGTTGAGTTGTCGGCTCAACCACACCTGAAAGATTAGTATCTGCAAGCAGGATATAAGCAGCAAAGGTAGTATGATAGCAACGGTGCTAGGAAAGAATCTATTGACGGTAGATTATTCCTAACTCAAGTATCAACGGCGCCAGAAAAGAGTTGTTGACGTGCAACTATTCCTGACTTGATGCCTCCCCGGCAAGGGCGCCAGAAAAGTATTATAGCAAGTAGCAGCAGGGTAACGAGTAACAGCAGTAGCAAGGAACAACAATAGTGACAGCAGTAGCAAGTAGCAATAGTAGCAAGTAACAGCAAGTAACAGTAGCAGCAACAGTAGTAACGACAGAGCAAGTAACAAAGGCAGTGGGACAAACTCGTAGGCAATGGTCGGTGATTTGTCGGATGACATTCATCATGCAACAGTTATAACACGGAGAGATATGTGGCTAGCTCCCGTTCGTCAATGTGGTGTAGGTATGCATTCCGTGTGTAGTCATACGTGCTTAGGGAAAAGAACTTGCATGACATCTATTGTCCATCCCTCCCGTGGCAGCGGGGTCCAAATGGATACTACGGGATATTAAGGTTCTCCTTTTAATAAAGAACCGGACCAACGCATTAGCACTTGGTGAACACATGAACTCCTCAAACTATGGTCATCACCGGGAGTGGTTCCCGTTATTGTCACTCCGGGGTTGCCGGATCATAACACATAGTAGGTAACTGCAACTTGCAAGATAGGATCTAAAACACACATATATTGGTGACAACATAATAATTTCAGATCTGAATTCATGGCACTCGGGCCCTAGTGACAAGCATTAAGCATGGCAAAGTAGTAACAACATCAATCTCTCAACATAGTGGATACTAGGGATCAATCCCCGTCAAAACTAACTCGATTACATGATAGATCTCATCCTACTCATCACCGCCCAGCGAACCTACGAATAGATTACTCACGAACGATGAAGACCTTCATGGAATTGGAGAGGGAAGAAGGTTGATGATGACGATGGCGACGATCTCCTTGACCCGGAGCCCAAAACGGACTCCAGATCTGCCCTCCAGGGCAAGAATGGGATGTGGCGGCGCCTCTGGATCGTGAAACGCGATGAACTCTTCTCTCCTGATTTTTCTCGGGACGAAAGGGAAGAAATAGAGCTGAGTTTGGAGGCGGTGGAGTCTCGTGGGCTCCACAAGCCCTGACAGCGCGGCCTGGGGGGTGGCCGCGACCAGTGGGCTTGTGGCCCACTGGTTCACCCCCTCCGGTGGATCTTTGCGCAGGTATTTTTCATATTTTCCAGAAATATTCTCCGTAAATTTTCAGGACGTTCCGAGAACTTTCATTTCTGCACAAAAACAACATCATGGCAATTTTGCTGAAAACAGCGTCATTCCGGGTTAGTTCTATTCAAATCATGCAAATTAGAGTCCAAAACAAGGGCATAAGAGTTTAGAAAAGTAGATACGATGGAGACGTATCAACTCCCCCAAGCTTAAAACCTTGCTTGTCCTCAAGCAATTCAGTTGACAAACTGAAAGAGAAAGAAAAACTTTGACAAACTCTGTTTGATCTTGTTGTTGCAACTATGTCTAACTCATAACCAGAATTTCAGCAAGATCACAACTTAACCACATAAGCAAGTGACACATAGGTCTCACGGTAAACTAATATCAATGGCATAATCAGCTAGCGAGCAAATAATAATGAGTTTCAGATACCAACAATTCAATCAAAACAAGCATGAAGCAATATGAATAGGTGGTATCTCGCTAGCTCTTTCTAAGACCGCAAAACATAAATGCACATCACTTTCAAAGATCAAGGGCTGACTAAACATTATAATTCATAGCAACGAAGATCCAGTCATAGTCATACTCAATATCAATCAAAAGCAAAGCATAAAAATGACAGAGGTGCTCTCTAATTGGTGCTTATATAAGAAGAGGATGACTCAACAGGAAAATAAATAGACAGGCCCTTCGCAGAGGGAAGCATTGATTTGCACAGGTGCCAGAGCTCAAGCTTTGAAAACAGAGATAATAATTTTGGGTGGCATGCTTTCATTGTCAACGCAATGACCAAGAGTTCTCAATATCTTCCATGCTACTCATGCTATAGGCGGTTCCCAAACAAAAAAGTAAAGTTTTAACTCCCCCACCACCAATCAATCACACTCCACGGCTAGAAGAATCCTCGGGTACCGTCCATACTAACATCAATTCGGGGGGAGTCTTGTTTTACAGTTATGTTTTTGATTTAAGCGTGGAACTGGGCATTCCAATTACCGGCCCCTTTCTCGTGAATGACAGTGAATAAACACATGTCGAGGATAACATGCCTAACATGGAAGATACCAATAGCCCCCTGTCACCACATGAGCAGTTCGGGCAAGCAAAACAGATTATTTCTTGAAGGTTTAGAGAATGGCACATGCAAATTTACTTGGAACGACAGGTAGATACCACAAATAGGTAGGTATGGTGGACTCTCATGGAAAAACTTTTGGGTTTAAGGAAGTGAATGCACAAGCAGTATTCCGCTTAGTACAAGTGAAGGCTAGCAAAAGACTGGGAAGCGACCAACTAGAGAGCGACAACGGTCATCAAGATGCAATGAATTTGACTAACATTGAGTGCAAGCATGAGCAGGATATAAATCACCATGAACACGAATCATCATAGAGGCTATGTTGATTTTGTTTCAACTACATGCATGAACATGCGCCAAGTCAAGCCACTTGAATCATTCAAAGGTGAATACCATCCTATCATACTACATCATAGTCATCTCAAAATCTATGTCGGCATTCAAGACAAACCATTATAAGCTCCTAGCTAATTAAGCATGGCATCAGAAAGTATGATCTCTAAGTTGTCATTGCAAACATGGTTCTCTCTCAACAAAGTTGAATCTGGGACGACAAGCTAGTCATAATTACAAAAACAAAATAGATAGAGTTCATACCAGCTTTTCCAGTCTCAGTCACTTCATCATATATCATCATTATTGCCTTTCACTTGCACGATCGAAGGATGTGAACAATAATAAGAGTGCTCGTGCATTGGACTAATTTGAATCTACAGGCAAACACAAAGGAGAAGACAAAGTAATATGGCTCTTCAACAAATGAACATGTATGCATGCGAGAGCCACTAAACATTGTAACCATGGTCTTCTACCTCGACTCAAAGAAAAAGAAAACTATTTACACGGGAAAGCTCCCAACAAGCAAAAGAAGAAAGGAAAATCTTTTTGACTTTTCTCAAAAGGACACAAAACAAGAAAACGAAAATAAACTAGCATGGATAATACAGTGGCAAAGTGTAAACACCGACTAACAAAGTGAAAGCATAAGCATGAATGTAAAGTTGGTGCAAACACGCACTCCCCCAAGCTTAGGCTTTTGGCCTAGCTTGGTCTACTCCCAAGGAGGGAAATAACCAGCTCCGGGATACTCCAGAGCGGACTGTGGATGCCACTGCTATGTGAGCTCCTCTGGCTCCCACTGATAAACTGGCGTCTGGTACTCGACTGGCGGCTCGGGCACGGGCACTTGTGGTTGGGCCAAGCCCCAATACGCGTAGATGTCCGAGGGCATAATAATGTACCTGCATGCATAAAGGTTGAACAAAGAAGGAGCAGGCAAAGTAATAGTCTCTCGAGTACCCTCACTAAATACCAGGTTATAAATCATCCGTCTACTAGCATCTCTATCCAGAAAATCATGGCGAACCATGCTGTCATAATCCAGATATTTCTCAGGAAGAAGCATTTCTTCTTCCTCGCGAAGTCTAATAGGTATCTCAAAGTGTCTAGCAAGACGAGTAGCATAGATACCTCCATAGACGACACCTTTGGAACGGTTTGTGTTCAACCGCTGAGCTACTATAGCACCTAGGCTATAAGTCTTATTGCTATAAAGGCCTTCGCGCAAAACCGCAAGGTCTGGAGAGCTAAGTGATCGAGCCTCCCCACGGCCAATCAAACATTTTACCACAAATAATGAGAAGTACCGAAGCACAGGAAAATGTATGCTAGCAATTCTAGCACGAGACACTCCTCTCTCCTCTCCAACAGTAATAGTACCTATGAAATCCTCCAAGTCCCGTGGACGAGGATCATGAATATCCCCAACATAAGGCAATTTGCACACATTGCAAAAATCCTGTAGTGTCATGCGTTGGGGGATATCGTATAACATGAACTCAACCGTAGGAGGATTCTTCCTCGGATAAAAGTTGAAGATTTGAACGAAAATATTGGTGAGGAGGAGGTATTGTGGGCACTTATCTTCGACGAACGTGGTAAGACCTGCGTTCTCCACCAAGTAATAAAAGTCTTCATAAAGCCGAGCGGCGCGCAAAAATTCATCACTTGGCCACTCGCACGCTCGAACTTCTGTGACTCGAGGAACCACGTACTTGGGGTGGTTCTTCTCGTCCTCCTTGGGGTTACGGCTTGAAGAGACTCTCAAGAACCTCCTCATCTTTTCCCTTTTCTAACTCTGGAAAATTCTGAAATTTTTAGAGACTTCGAAAGAAAAGTGAGTAAGGATTAACCCAACTCGTAGAAACTACTCCTACTAGTGCCTAGAGACCGTATCACGCGCTAAAACTACTTGGGGCCAGCTAAAATCAACATTTCAAGCTCAAGAACAGGGTCACCAAGGTAGCAAGAATACGCGAAGGATAAATCACTAGAGTAGAAACTAATTGGACCAATGGAGGAGTCACTTACCAAGGAGTAATTTCCCCAAAACGGTTCGGAGAATGGTGCTTTTAGCAAGGAGATGGAAAATCACAGCCAAATGAGCAAGAACACGGGTTTGAGCTGCGAAACGATTTTTTCTGGAGGTAGAAGAAGAGGATGTGAGCTGGAATGAGTGGAGGGGGTCCCTGTGGGCCCCACAAGCTTGGCAGCCGCGGCCAGGGGGAGGCCACGGCTACAGGGCTTGTGGGCCACTGGTGTGGCCCCCAGGCCAGTTCTCAGTTCCAGTATTTTTCAAAAAATCCAGAAAAAATCATATTTGATTTTCAGGACCATCGGAGAACTTTTATTTTCGGGGTACTTTTCTCTAGGACGCTAAAACAGAAAACAGGAAAAACTGAACTAAATCTATCATTTTTCTTCTAAGCAACAGAAAGTGAAAGCTTAAAACACAGGTATGTGACTCTTTGATTCATCCATTTCATGGTCATCAAAAGAAATCCGTCAATGGGGTTGATCAAATCCTCATGACAAAACTTTTTCAAATCGCAAAAGGAAACGGAGAATTGTCGAATAGCCATTAAGTCACCTCAATGGGGATATGAATCCCCCCAACAAGCAAATCATACTTCATCTTAACACGAGGAATAGGGCATTCAAAGATCCCAATAAGAATTGATGAAGTTTTTTTGATAGCATTGATCTAATGTACTTGATATCATTTCTTCGGAAAGTGCACTGTATGCTCATTATCGTTGACATGGAAAGTGACATTGCCTTTGTTGCAATCTATAACAGCCCCTGCAGTGTTTAAAAAGGGTCTTCCGAGGATGACAACCATGGCATTGTCCTCGGGAATATCCAAGATAACAAAGTCTGTTAAGATAGTGGTGTTAGCAACCACAACAGGCACATCCTTGCAAATGCCGACAAGGAAAGCAGTTGATTTGTCGGCCATTTGCAGAGAAATTTCCGTGGGTGTCAACTTATCCAGTTCAAGTCTACGATAAAGAGAGAGAGAGGTATAACACTAACACCGGCTCCAAGGTCACATAAGGCAGTTCTTACGTAGTTTCCTTTAATGGAGCAAGGTATAGTGGCACTCCGGGATCACCAAGTTTCTTAGGGTAATAGTCTCTCGAGTACCCTGACTAAATACCAGGTTATAAATCATCCGTCTACTAGCATCTCTATCCAGAAAATCATGGCGAACCATGTTGTCATAATCCAGATATTTCTTAGGAAGAAGCATCTCTTCTTGCTCGCGAAGTCTAATGGGTATCTCAAAGTGTCTAGTAAGACGAGTAGCATATATACCTCCATAGACGACACCTTTGGAACGGTTTGTGTTCAACCGCTGAGCTACTATAGCACCTAGGCTATAAGTCTTAGTGCTATAAAGGCCTTCGCGCAAAACCGCAAGGTCTCGAGAGCTAAGTGATCCAGCCTCCCCACGTCCAATCAAACATTTTCCCACAAATAATGAGAAGTACCGAAGCACAGGAAAATGTATGCTAGCAATTCTAGCGCGAGACACTCCTCTCTCCTCTCCAACAGCAATAGTACCTATGGAATCCTCCAAGTCCCGTGGACGAGGATCATGAATATCCCCAACATAAGGTAATTTGCATGCATTGCAAAAATCCTGTAGTGTCATGCACTGGGGGATATCATACAACATGAACTCTACCATGGGAGGATTCTTCCTCGGATAAAAGTTGAAGCTTTGAACGAAAATATTGGTGAGGAGGAGGTATTGTGAGCACTTATCTTCAACGAACGCGGTAAGACCTGCGTTCTCCACCAAGTGATAAAAGTCTTCATAAAGCCCGGCGACGCGCAAAAATTCATCACTTGGCCACTCGCACACTCGAACTTCCGTGACTCAAGGGACCATGTACTTGGGGTGATTCTTCTCATCCTCCTTGGGGTTACGGCTTGAAGAGCCTCTCAAGAACCTCCTCATCTTTTCTTTTTCTAGCTCTGAAAAATTCTGAAATTTTTAGAGACTTCGAAAGAAAAGTGAATAAAGATTAGCCCAACTCGTGGCAAGTACTCCCACTAGTGCCTAGAGACTGTATCACGCGCTAAAACTTCTTGGGACCAGCTAAAATCAACATTTCAAGCCCAAGAACAGGCTCACGAAGGTAGCAAGAATACGCGAAGGATAAACCACTAGAGCAAAAACTAATTGGACCAATGGAGGAGTCACTTACCAAGGAGTAATTTCCCCAAAACGGTTCGGAGAATGGTGCTTTGAGCAAGGAGATCGAAAATCACAGCCAAATGAGCAAGAACACGGGTTTGAGCTGCGAAACAAATTTTTCTGGAGGAAGAAGAAGAGGATAGGAGCTGGAATAAGTGGAGGGGGCCCCTGTGGACCCCACAAGCTTGCTCCCCGCGGCCAGGGGTGTGGCCCGCGGTGACAGGGCTTGTGGCCCACTTGGGTGGGCCCCAGGCCAGCTCTTTGTCCCAGTATTTTTCAAGTATTCCAGAAAAAATCATACTAGATTTTCAGGACCATTGGAGAACTTTTATTTTCGAGGTATTTTTCTCCGGGATGCTAAAGCAGGAAATAGGGAAAACTAAACTAAACCTATCATTCTTCTTCTAAGCAAAAGAAAATGAAAGCTTAAAACAAAGGTATGTGACTCTTTGGTTCATCCATTTCATGGTCATCGAAAGAAATCCGTCAATGGGGTTGATCAAATCCTTATGACAAAACTTTCTCGAATCGCAAGAGAGAACGGAGAATTTTCGAATAGCCACTAAGTCACCTCAATGGGGATATGAATCTCCCCAACAAGCAATTCATACTTCATCTTGATACGAGGAATAGGGCATTCAAAGCTCCCAATAAGAATCGATGAATTTTTTCGATAGCATTGATGCAATGTACTGGATATCGTTTCTTCTCGGAAAGTGCACGGTATGCTCATTACCGTTGACATGGAAAGTGACATTGCCTTTGTTGCAATCTATAACAGCCCCTGAAGTGTTTAAAAAGGGTCTTCCGAGGATGACCCGCCATGGCATCGTCCTCGGGAATATCCAAGATAACAAAGTCTGTTAAGATAGTGGTGTTAGCAACCACAACAGGCACATCCTCGCAAATGCCAACAAGGAAAGCAGTTGATTTGTCGGCCATTTGCAGAGAGATTTCAATAGGTGACAACTTATCCAGTTCAAGTCTACGATAAAGAGAGAGAGGCATAACACTAACACCGGCTCCAAGGTCACATAAGACTGTTCTTACGTAGTTTCCTTTAATGGAGCAAGGTATAGTGGGCACTCCGGGATCACCAAGTTTCTTAGGAGTTCCACCTTTGAAAGTGTAATTGGCAAGCATGGCGGAGATCTCAAGATCTGGTATCTTCCGTTTATTGGTCACGATATCTTTCATGTACTTGGCATATGGAGACATTTTGAGCATATCAATTAACCGCATCTGCAGAAAGACGGGTCTCAACATTTCAATAAAGCGCTCAAAATCCTCATCATCCTTTTTCTTGGATGGCTTAGGAGGAAAGGGCATAGGTCTCTGAACCCATGGCTCCCTTTCTTTACCATGCTTCCTAGCACTGAAGTCATTCTTATCGTATCTCTTAGGTTGTGGGTTATCAAGATTAACCGTAGGTTCAATCTCCACATCCTTATCATTGCTAGGTTGAGCATTATTATGAACATTGCTGTCCATATTGTCACCAGGTTCATGTTCATCACCAGATTGTGTTTCTGCATCAGACGCAGAAATATCATTTGGTTCTTCAGGTGTGACAGTATTTTGTGAACTAACATGTAGGTTTCTATCATCCTTCTTCTTATTCTTAGGATGACTGGGTGTATCAGCAATAATTCCTTGAGAATCTTGATCAATTCTCTTAGGATGGCCTTCAGGATACAAAGGTTCCTGAGTCATTTTGCCTCCTCTAGTAATGACTCTGACAGAGTTGTCATTTAATTCATTGAGCAAGTCATTCTGAGCTTTAAGTACTTGTTCTACCTGAGTAGTAATCATAGAGGCATGTTTACTCAGAAGCTTCAGATCATTGACATTTCTGTCTACACAAGCACTTAAATGACTAAGCATACGAGTACTTTGCTCCAATTGTCTGCTAACATAATCATTGAAACTCTGTTGTTTGGCAACAAAGTTGTCAAATTCATCAAAGCATAGGCTAGCAGGTTTGTCAAACGGAATATCACTCTCATTGAATCTACGCAGAGAATTCACTTCTACTACTTGTATCGGGTTATCGAGACCATGGATCTCTTTGATAGGCGGTAGATTTTTGACTTCTTCAGATCTAATGCCTTTCTCTTGCATAGATTTCTTGGCTTCTTGCATATCTTCGGGACTGAGGAATAGAATACCTCTTTTTCTTAGGAGTTGGCTTAGGAGGTGGTTCGGGACTAGTCCAAGCATTATCGTTGATCAAGATGTTATTCAGTAGAATCTCAGCTTGTTCTATAGTTCGTTCCCTAAAAACACAACCGACACAACTATCTGGGTGGTCTCTACAAGCATCGGTAAGTCCGTTATAGAAGATATCAAGTATCTCGTTCTTCTTAAGAGGGTGATCAGGCAAAGTATTCTGTAGCTGGATGAGCCTCCCCCAAGCTTGTGGGAGACTCTCTTCTTTGAGTTGAGCAAAGTTGTATATTTCCTGCAAGGCAGCTTGCTTCTTATGGGCAGGGAAATATTTCTCACAGAAGTAATAGACCATATCCTGGGGACTACTCACACATCCAAGAGCAAGAGAAGTGAACCAGGCTTTAGCGTCATCCTTTAGAGAGAAAGGAAACAACTTAAGGATATAGTAGTAGCGGATCTTCTCCTCACTAGTGAAAAGGGTGGCTATATCGTGTAGTTTGGTAAGATAGGCTACGACCGTCTCAGAGTCATAACCGTGGAAAGGATCAGATTTGATTAGAGAGATTATCTCAGGGTCAACAGAGAATTCGTAATCCTCATAGGTGATAAAGATAGGTGAAGTGGCAAACTTCGGGTCGTATTTCATCCCAGCTTTCAGAGATTTTTCCTTCCACTTGAGAAGTAATTTCTCAGCGTCATAGGCATCCTTACACGCGAGAAAATCCTCAGCTATCTCTCCCTCCATAACATAACCCTCAGGTATATGAGGCAATTCATATCTAGGAGAGCTAGATCTAGCAGGAGCAAAAGCAGGTTCTATCTCAATAGTATCGGTAGTTTCAGAAGCATCACAAGCATTGGCAGTAACTCGAGCAATAAGAGCATCAAGCAATACCCGTAGTGGCATATCAGGCAAAGTAGTATCTCTAGCAGTATCAAGCATAGCATCATCAGGCAAAATAGCATCTCTAGCATCATCAGGCAAACCAGTATCAAGCATAGCATCATCAGGCAAAATAGCATCTTTAGCATCATCAGGCAAAGCAGTATCAAGCATAGCATCTCTAGCAGTATCAGACATAGCATCTCTAGCAGTATCAGGCATAGTATCATCAAGCATAGTAGCATCATAAACATCATCAATAGCAGTAGCATCTCTAGCATCATCTAGCACAGGCGACATATCAAGATTTCTAGCAGGAGGTGGTGTCGCAAACTTACTCATAACTGAAGGTGAATCAAGTCCAGAGCTAGATGGCAGTTCTTTACCTCCCCTCGTAGTTGAGGGAAAGACTTTGGTTCTTGGATCTTTCAGATTCTTCATAGTGATCAGCAGATATAAATCCCAAGTGACTCAGAGAATATAGCTATCCCTCCCCGGCAACGGCGCCAGAAAAGAGCTGCTTCCAGTTGCTCAACAATTAGCAATTGTCTTGCAATGGCCCACCAGCGTGTGGGATCGCGGCAGTTTTCGAGGGTAGAGTATTCAACCCAAATTTGTTGGTTCGACACGATGGGAGTGAAAGGATATTCTCCAGTATTAGCAGTTGAGTTGTCGGCTCACCCACACCTGAAAGATTAGTATCTGCAAGCAGGATATAAGCAGCAAAGGTAGTATGATAGCAATGGTGCTAGGAAAGAATCTGTTGACGGCAGATTATTCCTAACTAAAGTATCAACGGCGCCAGAAAAGAGTTGTTGACGTGCAACTATTCCTGACTTGATGCCTCCCCGGCAATGGCGCCAGAAAAGTATTATAGCGCGTAGTAGCAGGGTAACGAGTAACAGCAGTAGCAAGGAACAACAATAGTGACATCAGTAGCAAGTAGCAACAGTAGCAAGTAACAGTAGCAGCAACAGTAGTAACGGGAGAGCAAGTAACAAAGGCAGTGGGACAAACTCGTAGGCAATGGATCGGTGATTTGTCGGATGACATTCATCATGCAACAGTTATAACACGGAGAGATATGTGACTAGCTCCCGTTCGTCAATGTGATGTAGGCATGCATTCCGTGTGTAGTCATACGTGCTTAGGGAAAAGAACTTCAATGACATCTATTGTCCATCCCTCCGGTGGCAGCGGGGTCCAAATGGATACTACGGGATATTAATGTTCTCCTTTTAATAAAGAACCGGACCAACGCATTAGCACTTGGTGAACACATGAACTCCTCAAACTATGGTCATCACCGGGAGTGGTTCCGGTTATTGTCACTCCGGGGTTGCCGGATCATAACACATAGTAGGTAACTACAACTTGCAAGATCGGATCTAAAACACACATATATTGGTGACAGCATAATAATTTCAGATCTGAATTCATGGCACTCGGACCCTAGTGACAAGCATTAAGCATGGCAAAGTAGTAGCAACATCAATCTCAGAACATAGTGGATAATAGGGATCAATCCCCGTCAAAACTAACTCGATTACATGATAGATCTCATCCTACTCATCACCGCCCAGCAAGCCTACGAATAGATTACTCATGAACGATGAAGAGCTTCATGGAGTTGGAGAGGGAAGAAGGTTGATGATGACGATGGCGACGATCTCCTTGATTTGGAGCCCAAAACGGACTCCAGATCTGCCCTCCAAGGCAAGAACGGGATGTGGCGGCGCCTCTGGATCGTGAAACGCGATGAACTCTTCTCTCCTAATTTTTTTTCGGGACGAAAGGGAATAAATAGAGCTGAGTTTGGAGGCGGTGGAGTCTCGTGGGCCCCACAAGCCTTGACGGCGCGACCTGGGGGGGGGGGGGGTGGCCGCGGCCAGTGGGCTTGTGGCCCACTGGTTCACCCCCTCTGATGGATCTTTGCGCAGGTATTTTTCATATTTTCCAGAAATATTCTCCGTAAATTTTCAGGACATTCCGAGAACTTTCATTTCTGCACAAAAACAATACCATGGCAATTTTGCTGAAAACAGCGTCAGTCCGGGTTAGTTCCATTCAAATCATGCAAATTAGAGTCCAAAACAAGGGCAAAAGAGTTTGGAAAAGTAGATACGATGGAGACATATCACCCACCACCAATCAATCACACTCCACGGCTAGCCGAATCCTCGGGTACCGTCCATACCAACAACAATCCTGGGGGAGTTTTGTTTGTAATTACCTTTTCGATTTGAGCATGGAAGTGGCAATTCCAATTACCGACCCCTTTCTCGTGAATGATAGTGAATAAGCACATATCGAGGATAACACGCCTAACATGGAAGATAATAATAGCCCCCTGTCACTACATGAGCGGTTCGGGCATGCAAAACAGATTATTTCTTGAAGATTTAGAGAATGGCACATGCAAATTTACTTGGAACGGCAGGTAGATACTGCACATAGGTAGGTATGGTGGACTCATATGGAACAATTTTGGGTTTATGGAGGTGGATGCACAAGCAGTATTCCCGCTTAGTACAAGTGAAGGCTAGCAAAAGACTGGGAAGCGACCAACTAGAGAGCGACAACAGTCATCAAAATGCATTGAGATTAACTAACATTGAGTGCAAGCATGAGTAGGACATAAATCACCATGAACATGAACATCATAGAGGCTATGTTGATTTTGTTTCAACTACATGCGTAAACATGCACCGAGTCAAGCCACTTGAATCATTCAAAGGAGGATACCATCCTATCATACTACATCATAGTCATCTCAACATTCATGTGGGCAACCAAGACAGACCGTTATAAGCTCCTAGCTAAGTAAGCATGGCATAAGCAACTATGATCTCTAAGTTTTCATTGCAAACATGTTTCTCTCACAACAAAGCTGAATCAGGCACGATGAGCTAGTCATATTTACAAAAACAAAATAGATCGAGTTGATACCAGCTTTTCCAGGCTCAGTCACTTCATCATATATCGTCATTATTGCCTTTCACTTGCACGATCGAATGATGTGAACAATAATAAGCGTGCTCGTGCATTGGACTAAAGCTGGAATCTGCAGGCAAACACAAAGGATAAGACAAATAAATATGGATCTTTGAAAGCTAAACAGGTATGCATCAAGAGCCACTAAACATTGTAACCAATATCTTCTACCTTGACCCAAAGAAAAATAAAACTATCTACACGGGAAAGATCCCAACAAGCAAAAGAAGAAAAAGATTTTTTTTTGGTTTTTTCTCAAACTAGGCAGACACACGAAAAGAAAACAAGAAAAAGAAAATAAACTAGCATGGATGATAAAGTGGCAAAGTGTGAACACCAGCTAACAAAGTGAAAGCATAAGCAAAAATGTAAAGTCGGTGAGAACACGTACTCCCCCAAGCTTAGGCTTTTGGCCTAAGTTGGTCTACTCCCAAGGATGGTCCTCGCGAAACCCAAAATCATAATGGGGGTTATACGGGAGCGCTGTAGCCACTGCCTGAATAGCTGCCTCACGGAGACGAGCAGCCTTTGACTCCCTCTCATACTCCTCTGCCTCTCCTCTGGTTATGTAATATCTCCGTTTTACCTGAAAGTCAAAGAAAGCAGGAGCAGGAAGGGTAATATGAAAAACACGTTGCCGGTTAAATATCAGACGGTATAGGAGGGATTCGTCATCCCTCTCAAGGAACTGGTAGCGTGTCAAAGCGACGCGGTCAAGGAAAGTTGTATGGAGCGGGGGATCTCCTTCGCGAATGGGTACTCCAAGAAAATTTGCTATGCGAGTGGCATAGATCCCACCAAATAAATCCCCTTCAATAGCATTCTTATTCAACCTCCTTGCTATAATAGCTCCCATGCTGAAGCTTTTGTCACCCGTCACTGCGATCTTAAGGATACTAAGGTCGGGTGCGCAGAGGTGACACTGTTCAATCTTGCCATTAATGCATCTGCCTATGAAGAGGGCAAAGCTGCAAGGCAGGAAAATGAATACTCCCCATGGTAGCTTGCGTAATGTCTCTAGTTTCTCCAACCGTAATACCAGAGCAAAAATCTCTAACCGAAGATTTAGGAGGATCACTGAGGCTACCTGATACGTCTCCAACATATCTATAATTTTTGATGGTTTCATGCTATTATCTTGTCAAACTTTGGATGTTTTGCATGCCTTTTATATATTTTTTGGGACTAACTTATTAACTTAGTGCCAAGTGCTAGCTCCTGTTTTTTCCATGTTTTTGACCACTTTCAGAGGAGATTTTGAAACGGAGTCCAAACGGAAGGAAATCCCTGAAAAGATTTTTTCTGTAACGGAAGAAGATCGGGAAGCTTGGGAGCCAAGGCAGGGGAGCCTCAGGGGCCCCACAAGCCCCCACCTCACGGCCAAGGGGGGAGGCCACGCCATCCAGGCTTGTGGGCCCCCTGGACGCCCTTTTCCCTAGGTCTTTCGCCTATATATTCCCATAAATTCCAGAAAAAAATCAAGAGATCATCGAAAGTACTTTTCCGCCGTCGCAAGCTTCTGTCTCCGCAAGATCCCATCCGGGGCATGTTCTAGTGCCCTGCCGGAGGGGGATTCGGACACGGAGGGCTTCTCCATCAACACCATGACCTCTCCGATGATGCGTGAGTAGTTCAACATAGACCTACGAGTTCATAGTTAGTAGCTAGATGGCTTCTTCTCTCTCTTGGATCTTCAATACAAAGTTCTCCATGATCTTCATGGAGATCTATCCGATGTAATCTTCTTTTGCGGTGTGTTTGTCGAGATTCGATGAATTGTGGATTAATGATCAGATTATCTATGAATCTTATTTGAGTTTCTTCTGATCTCTCTTATGCATGATTTCATATCCTTGTAATTCTCTTCGAGTTGTGGGTTTTGTTTGGCCAACTAGATCTATGATTCTTGCAATGGGAGAAGTGCTAGGTTTTGGGTTCATACCGTGCGGTGACCTCACCCAATGACAGAAGGGGTAGCGAGGCACGCATCGTGTTGTTGCCATCAAGGGTAAAAAGATGGGGTTTTCATCATTGGTTTGAGATTATCCCTCTACATCATGTCATCTTGCTTAAAGCGTTACTCTGTTCGTCATGAACTCAATACACTAGATGCATGTTGGATAGCGGTCGATGTGTGGAGTAATAGTAGTAGATGCAGAAAGTATCGCTCTACTTGTCTCGGACGTGATGCCTATATGTATGATCATTGCCTTAGATATCGTCATGACTTTGCGCGGTTCTATCAATTGCTCGGCAGTAATTTGTTCACCCACCGTAACACTTGCTATTTTGAGAGAAGCCTCTAGTGAACACTATGGCCCCCAGGGTCTACTCCACACCATATTTTCAGCCTTACACTTTTTACTTCGTTTCACTTTCCGCCTTCAGATCTCACTTTGCAAACAATCTTGAAGGGATTAAAAACCCCTTTCAAGCGTTGGGTGCAAGCTTTTTTGTGTTTGCGCAGGTACTCTGGACTTGACGAGACCCTCCTTCTGGATCGATACCTTGGTTCTCAAACTAAGGGAAATACTTACTGCTCCTGTGCTGCATCGCCCTTTCCTCTTCAAGGGAAAAACCAACGCAAGCCCAGCCTTTGTCAACGTGTCAATTTCTGGCGCTGTTGTCTGTGGGATAGGAGAAGAATTTCTAGCGCCGTTGCCGGGGAGGCAGATCAAGTCAAGAACTCATCCAAGTAGGTGTCACAAACTCATCTCTTGCATTTACTTTGTTTGCCAGTTGCCTCTCGTTTTCCTCTCCCCGACTTCACCAATTTGCCTTTTTCGTTCGCCCTTTTTCTCGCCTGCTCTTTGTTTGCTTGTGTGCTTGATTGCTTGCTGAAGTCACCATGAACGAAAACACCAAACTTTGTGACTTCTCGAATACTAATAATAATGATTTTATTAGTACTCCGATTGCTCCCGCCACTAGTGTGGAGTCATACGAAATCAAAACCGCTTTGCTGAATCTTGTTATGAAAGAGCAATTCTCTGGCCTTCCTAGTGAAGATGCCGCATCCCATATCAATACCTTCATTGAGCTTTGTGATATGCAAAATAAAGAAGATGTGTATAATGACGTGATTAAATTGAAGCTTTTTCCTTTCTCGTTGCGAGATCGCGCAAAAACTTGGTTTTCTTCTTTGCCCAAAAATAGTATCGATTCTTGGGATAAGTGCAAAGATGCTTATATATCCAAGTATTTTCCACCGGCTAAGATCATATCTCTCCGTAATGATATCATGAATTTCAAGCAACTTGATCATGAACATGTTGCACAAGCTTGGGAGAGAATGAAATTAATGATTAGAAATTGTCCCGCTCATGGCTTGAGTCTTTGGATGATTATTCAAATCTTTTACGCTGGCTTGAATTCTGCTTCTAGAAATATCTTGGAATCTGCCTCAGGTGGAACATTCATGGAAATCACGTTAGGGGAAGCCACAAAGCTCTTAGACAACATCATGACAAACTAATCTCAATGGCACACTAAAAGGTCACCTACTAGTAAGAAGGTACACGCTATAGAAGAAATTCACTCGATGAGTGCTAAGATGGATGAGTTAATGAATTTGATTGCTAGTAGAAGTGCTCCTTTGTATCCTAATGATATGCCTTTGTCTTCTTTGATTGAGAGTAGCAACGCTAGCTTGGACGTTAATTTTGTTGGTAGGAATAACTTTGGCAACAACAATGCCTTTAGAGGAAACTATGTTCCTAGGCATTTTCCTAGTAACTCCTCTAATAACTTTGGCGACTCCTACAACAATACTCATGGAAATTACAATAGACTACCCTCTGATCTAGAGAGTAATATCAAAGAGTTCATCAACTCTCAAAAGATTTTCAATGCGTCCATAGAGGAAAAACTACTCAAAATTGACGATTTGCCTAAGAGCGTGGATAGAATTTCTTGTGATGTTGATGCTTTGAAAGTTATATGTGCTCCTCCCAAAATCAACATGGATGAAACTTTGAAAGCTATGCGTGTTTCCATGATTGAGAGCCAAGAAAGAACCGCCCAAATTCATGCTAGACATGATTGGCTTAAAAAGGCGTGTTCTCGTGATAAGAATCACGAAGATCTTAAAGTGCTTGGTGTGACTCCCATTGAATCTTTGTTTTCTTGTGTCAAACCTAATGATTATGGGTCTGGATATGAATCCACTTTGGTTGAAAAGTGCCCCAATGATTCGGAGTCCATCTATCTTGATGCTAAAAGCATTAAAAGTGGAGTAGAAGACGTTAAAACTTTGAGTAGTAATGAAATTACTACCGTGGATTTCAAGGAATTCAATTATGATAGTTGCTCCTTGATTGAATGCATTTCTTTGATGCAATCCATGTTGAACTCTCCACATGCTTATAGCCAAAACAAAGCCTTTACCAATCATATCGTCGAAGCTATGATAAAATCTCTTGAAGAGAAACTTGAATTGGAAGTCTCTATCCCTAGAAAGCTTCATGATGAGTGGGAACCTACCATAAAAATCAAAATCAAAAACTATGAGTGCAATGCTTTGTGTGATTTGGGTGCTAGTGTTTCTGCGATTCCAAAGTCTTTATGTGATGTTCTGGGTTTTAATGAGATTGAAGAGTGTTCTCTTAATTTGCATCTTGCTGATTCTACGGTCAAGAAACCCATGGGAAGGATCAATGATGTTCTTATTATTGCAATTAGGAACTATGTACCCGTGGATTTCATTGTGCTTGACATTGATTGCAATCCTACATGCCCCATTATTCTTGGTAGACCTTTCCTAAGGACTATCGGTGCTATCATCGATATGAAGGAAGGGAATATTAGATTTCAATTTCCTTTAAGGAAGGGCATGTGACACTTTCCTAGAAAGAAAATAAGATTGCCTTATGAATCTATGATGAGGGCCACTTATCGTTTGAGCACCAAAGACGACGATACGTGATTCTATCGCTTCTATGCCTAGCTAAGGGCGTTAAACAATAGCGCTTGTTGGGAGGCAACCCAATGAATTTATCTTTTTCTTTCTGTTTTGTTGCGTCCACACTTTCATAATTATGTTGTGATTGTGTTTTTTGTGTTTCTTTTTTGTTTGAGCCAAGCAAATCCTTTATGACTAGTCTTCGTAATGGTTGTTTGATCCTGCTGGAAAAAGACAGAAACTTTTCGCTCATGAGATGATTTTTCATTTTTATTCAGAAATAAATTTTGAGTTGATTCTTTTTGCTTCTGATTTATATGCTTTTTTCCCAGGCCGTCGTAATTTTTCAGATTTTTTGAGGTACCGTAAGTATACGAAGTATACAGATTGCTACAGACTGGTCTGTTTTTGACAGATTCTGTTTTTGTTGAGTTGGTTGCTTGTTTTGATGAAACTATGGTTAGTATCGGGGGTACTAGCCATGGAAAAGTGATAATACAGTAGGCCATCATCAATATAGATGGAATTCAAGTTTGCTATAGTACCAAAAGAAGTGGTAGTTTGTTTTCTTGTACTAATGTTATCACAAGTTTCTGTTTAAGTTTTGTGTTGTGAAGTTTTCAAGTTTTGGGTGATGTTCTCATGGACAAAGAGATAAGGAGTGGAAAGAGCTCAAGATTGGGGATGTCCAAGGCATCCCAAGCCAAATTCAAGGACACCAAAAATCCTAAGCTTGGGGATGCCCCGGGAAGGCATCCCCTCTTTCGTCTTCAATCCATCGGTAA
Source organism: Hordeum vulgare subsp. vulgare (assembly GCF_904849725.1). Lineage (NCBI taxonomy): Eukaryota > Viridiplantae > Streptophyta > Magnoliopsida > Poales > Poaceae > Hordeum > Hordeum vulgare. Next base: position 560,947,059 of record NC_058524.1, on the reverse strand, counting down.
CATTACTTGGAGCTATATTTTTATTCATCACATGATATGTGTTTTGCTTGGAGCGTCTTTTATCTTAGCAGTCTTTTTCTTTTGTTGTGTCACAATCATCCTTGCTGCACACCTTTTTGAGAGAGAGAGACATGCACTCATCGTGATTTTGCTAGAATGCTCATAATGCTTCACTTATATCTTTTGAGCTAGATACTTTTGCTCTTGTGCTTCACTTATATCTTTAGAGCACGGCGGTGTGTGATTTGGTAGTTGGCTTATGCTATGAAAGTAGTCCCAAATGTGCTAGGTACCCAAAGAGGATGTAAAAACCTCCATCTTCATGTGCATTGAGTAGAAAGAGAAGTTTCGATTCCTCTCAATTAGTTTTGAGACATGGATTCGGTAATATTGAGAGTTATGTTAGTAGGGTGTTGTGAATCTAGAGATACTTGTGTTGGAGTTAGTGATTCCCGTAGCCTGCACGTATGGTGAACCACTATGTTAGGAAGTCCGAGCATAATTGATCTATTGATTTTCATCCTTTGTGTTGAGGTCGGGATCGCGCGATGGTTTACACCTACCAACCCTTCCCCTCGAAGTATGCGTTTAGCACTTTGTTTCCATTACTAATAAAAACTTCCGCAATAAGTATGTGAGTTCTTCATGACTAATGTGAGCCCATGGTATAGATGCACTTTCACCTTCCACCATTGCTAGCCTCTCTAGTGCCGCGCAATTCTCGCCGGTGCACAAACCCACCAAATTCCTTCCTCAAAACAGCCACCATATCTACCTACTATGGCATTTTCATAGCCATTCCGAGATATATTGCCATGCAACTCCCACCGTTCCGTCTCATGACTTGTACCGTCACTCTCATATTGCCATTGCATGATCATAAGATAGCTAGCTAGATGTTTCAACTTCATACGCCATGCTAGATCGTTGCACGTCCCGGTATACTGCCGGAGGCATTTCCTATGGAGTCATCATCATTGTGATCTTTGAGCTGTGAGTAAATAAAAAGTGATCATCATCATTCTTAGAGCATTGTCCCATGTGAGGAAATAAAAAAAAGAGGCCAAAGAGCCCAAAAAGAAAAAAAAGAAAAGAAAAAAGAGAGGCCTAAGAGCCCAAATGAAAAAAAGAAAAAGAAAAGAGAGAAAAAGAGAGAAGGGACAATGCTACTATCTTTTTCCACACTTGTGCTTCATGTTAGCACCATGTTCTTCATGATTGAGAGCTTCTTGCTTTGTCACTACCGTATGCTAGTGGGAATCTTCATTTTATAACTTGGCTTGTATATTCCAATGATGGGCTTCCTCAAAATTGCCCTAGGTCTTCGTGAGCAAGCAAGTTGGATGCACACCCACTAGTTTCCCTTTTGAGATTTCACATACTTATAGCTCTAGTGCATCCTTTGTATGGCAATCCCTACTCATTCACATTGATATCTATTAATGGGCATCTCCATAGCCAATTGATACGCCGAGTCAGTGTGACCATCTCCTCATTTTTGTCTCACAACCACCACCACACTCTATTCCACCTATAGTGCTATATCCATGGCTCGCGCTCATGTATTGCGTGATAGTTATAAAAAGTTTGAGAAAGTAAGAGTGCGAAAACAATTACTTGGCCAATTACGGGGTTGTGCATGATTTACATTAGTTGTGTGAGGATGATGGAGCATAGCCAGATTATATGATTTTGTAGGGATAACTTTCTTTGGCCTTGTTATTTTGAAAGTTCATGATTACTTTGCTAAGTTTGCTTGAAGTATTACTATTTTCATGTCAATAGCAAACTATTGTTTTGAATCTTACAGATCTGAACATTCATGTCACGTGAAAGAAGTTGCAAAGGACAACTATGCTAGGTAGCATTCCACATCAAAAATTCATTCTTTATCACTTCCCTACTCGAGGACGAGAAGGAGTTAAGCTTGGGGATGCTTGATACGTCTCCAACGTATCTATAATTTTTGATGGTTTCATGCTATTATCTTGTCAAACTTTGGATGTTTTGCATGCCTTTTTTATATTTTTTGGGACTAACTTATTAACTTAGTGCCAAGTGCCACTTCCTGTTTTTTCCATGTTTTTTACCCCTTTCAGAAGAGATTTTGAAACGGATTCCAAACGGAAGAAAATCCCCGAAAAGATTTTTTCTGGAACGGAAGAAGATCGGGAAGCTTGGGAGCCAAGGCAGGGGAGCCTCAGAGGCCCCACAAGCCCCCACCCCGCGGTCAGGGGGGCCGCGCCATCTAGGCTTGTGGGCCCCCTGGACGCCCTTTGCCCTAGGTCTTTTGCCTATATATTCCCATAAATTCTAGAAAAAATCAAGAGATCATCGAAAGTACTTTTCCGCCGCCGCAAGGTTCTGTCTCTGCAAGATCCCATCTGGGGCATGTTCTGGTGCCCTGCCGGAGGGGGGATTCGGACAGGGAGGGCTTCTCCATCAACACCATGACCTCTCTGATGATGCGTGAGTGGTTCACCATAGACCTACGGGTCCATAGTTAGTAGCTAGATGGCTTCTTCTCTCTCTTGGATCTTCAATACAAAGTTCTCCATGATCTTCATGGAGATCTATCCGACGTAATCTTCTTTTGCGGTGTGTTTGTCGAGATCCGATGAATTGTGGATTTACGATCAGATTATCTATGAATCTTATTTGAGTTTCTTCCGATCTCTCTTATGCATGATTTCATATCCTTGTAATTCTCTTCGAGTTGTGGGTTTTGTCTGGCCAACTAGATCTATGATTCTTGCAATGGGAGATGTGCTTGGTTTTGGGTTCATACCGTGCGGTGACCTCACCCAGTGATAGAAGGGGTAGTGAGGCACACATCGTGTTGTTGACATCAAGGGTAAAAAGATGGGGTTTTCATCATTGGTTTGAGATTATCCCTCTACATCATGTCATATTGCTTAAAGCATTACTCTGTTCGTCATGAACTCAATACACTAGATGCATGCTAGATAGCGGTCGATGTGTGGAGTAATAGTAGTAGATGCAGAAAGTATCGGTCTACTTGACTCAGACGTGATGCCTATATGTATGATCATTACTTTAGATATTGTCATGACTTTGCGCGGTTCTATCAATTCTCGGCAGTAATTTGTTCACCCACTGTAACACTTGCTATTTTGAGAGAAGCCTCTAGTGAACACTATGGCCCCCAAGGTCTACTCCACACCATATTTTCAGCCTTACACTTTTTACTTTGTTGCACTTTCCGCCTTCAGAACTCACTTTGCAGACAATCTTGAAGGGATTGACAACCCCTTTGAAGCATTGGGTGCAAGCTTGTTTGTGTTTGCGTAGGTACTCTGGACTTGACGAGACCCTCCTTCTGGATCGATACCTTGGTTCTCAAACTGAGGGAAATACTTACTGCTCCTGTGCTGCATCACCCTTTCCTCTTCAAGGGAAAAACCAACGCAAGCCCAACCTTTGTCAATGTGTCAATTTCTGGCGCTGTTGTCTGTGGGATAGCACTACCCCAAGTAGGTATTTTGCAAATTCGATTGAGATACTCTAAATCCATGGTATAAGATTTATCATAGAGATCATCCAGTACCGATGTTTCACGGCCAGCTGAAAATTTGAATCTACGAACAAAAGAGGCAGTGAGAGCAACATACTGTTCACATTTATCGGATATGAATTCTTCGAGTCCGACGTTGTGAACAAGTGCATAAAACTCATCTTTGAAACCTGCCTCAATCATAAATTCATCACAAGGCCAGTCACATGGTTGTACCTGCGCGTCCCTTGGTTGGTAAGGATCAGGCTCCCGAATCGCAAGACGGGGGGCTCTCTTGCTTGAGGAACCACCATGAAAGTTTCTCCTGAACATCTTCCTTTTCTGAAATTTTCAATGACCCAAGGAAAGGTGAACAAGGTTCAACTAAACTTGTAGCAACTACTCCCACTAGTGCCTAGAGGCCATATTACGCATCAAAACTACTTGGGAACAACTAGAATCAGCATGCCGAGCTCAAGAACATGGTCGCCAAGGCAGCAAAAATACGCGGAGTATAAGGCACTAGAGCAAAAACTAATTGGACCAATGGAGGAGTCACTTACCAAGGAGTAATTTCCCCAAAACAGTTCGGAGAACTTTTATTTTCGGGGTACTTTTCTACCAGACGCTAAAACAAAAAAAAGGAAAACTAAACTAAATCTATCATTTTTCTTCTAAGCAACCTAAAGTTAAAGCTTGGAACAGAGGTTTGTGACTCCTCGATTCATCCATCTCATGGTCATCGAGAGAAATCCGTCAATGGGGTTGATCAAATCCCCTCGACAAAACTTCTCGAATCGCAAAAGAAGACAGAGAATTTTCGAACAGTCACTAGGTCACCTCAATGGGGATGTGTATCTCCCCAACAAGCAAATCATACTTCATCTTGACACGAGGAATAGGGCATTCAAAGCTCCCAATAAGAATCAATGAAGTTTTTTTGATAGCATTGATGCAATGTATTCGATATTGTTTCTTCGGAAAGTGCACCGTATGCTCATTACCATTGACATGGAAAATGGCATTGCCCTTGTTGCAATCTATAACAGCCCCTGCAGTGTTTAAAAAGGGTCTTCCGAGGATGACAACCATGGCATCGTCCTCGGGAATATCCAAGATAACAAAGTCTGTTAAGATAGTGGTGTTAGCAACCATGACAGGCACATCCTCGCAAATGCCGATAGGGAAAGCAGTTGATTTGTCGGCCATTTGCAGAGAGATTTTAGTGGGTGTCAACTTATCCAGTTCAAGTCTACGATAAAGAGAGAGAGGCATAACACTAACACCGACTACAAGGTCGCATAACGCAGTTGCCTTTAATGGAGCAAGGTATAATGGGCACACCGGGATCACCTAGTTTCTTAGGAGTTCCACCCTTGAAGGTATAATTAGCGAGCATGGTGGAAATCTCAACCTCAGGTATCCTCCTCTTATTAGTCACAATATCTTTCATGTAATTAGCATACGGAGACATCTTGAGCATATCCATCAAACACATTTGCAGAAAGACAGGTCTGATCATCTCAACGAATCGCTCAAAATCCTCATCATCCTTTTTCTTGGATGGTTTGGGAGGAAAGGGCATAGGTTTATGTGACAGCCCGAGACCGACGTTCCAGAAGATTCCCCTTCTATTCCGTTTTCGTCGTGTGTCTATTTTCTTTTGTCGCATCATCATCGCATCATGCGCATCATCAGCATTGCATCGGCACCCCGTTGCCGCCATTTTTCAAAAGTTGCATCCGTTGTTAGTTGTCGGTTCTCATCGTTGTCCGTTCTGAGGCCGACCGCACACGCACGCGGCATCGGCAAAACCTGTTTTAAAAGTGTGTTGAAAACTATCTCTGATTGGGTTGATATTTGACGCACGGTCTTAATTTAATATAGGTAGGCCGCCTGTCAAGTTTCGTCGCAATCGGAGTCCGTCTGGTACCCGAACGGTCGACCGTAGCGGCACCGTATTCGGTCTACCGTCGGACGGTTATCGGTGTTTCAAATCTCGTTGCCGCGCCGCCCGTTTTCCCTCTCGTCTCCGGATAACCGCTCTACACAGCCCACTAGTTCCACCTAGCCACTTCCTCCGTTCATGGTCATCGGATCACGATCGGACGGACGAGGTCCACCCCACCAGAGACCAACCCTATATAAGTAACACCCCCCTAGAGAGAGCCCTCTCACTTCCCTAGGGTTTCTCCTAGTCATTTTTGCAGCCACCCCCCTCAAAAACCCCACCTGCTAGCCCACACCCTTCAAATCCCGCAGCCCAAACCCTCTGGACAAATCTGACCATTGGATTCACATCTAATGGCTCAGATTCACCCAAATCCCCACCTACCGGACATGTCCGTGGTCAAATCGGACATGTCCGGGAGACCACAGGAGCTTCCCCCATGCCCGCAGATCCTCCCATGCCCGCAACTCATCTCCAGCCCGAGCCGAGCGGCCCCGCCGACCCTGTCCGGCCCCACCGCCGCGCCACTCCGGCAAGGTCCCGCCGCTGTCGACCGCCAGGCCAGTTCTTGCGCGCCATCCCTCCATTTTCCCCATGTCGAGTCTCTCTAAGCTTTCCCGCTCACCCCGTCATCCGCAGGAACCGCCGCCATGGAGACCCGCTGCCGGCCACCGGGTGCCCCGCCGTCCCTTGGATCTGGCCGGGATCGAGTCCCTCGGCCTGGTCCCGCCGGCCGTCGGGTGCCCCGTCGTCGCCTGCTGGCAGGTGAGCCTGCGCCGCCGCCCTGAAGCGCTCGGGATCAAGCCAAGCGGCGAGCACTCTCGCTCCAGTCCCGCTCGCCCGCTGTGGGTCGCGCCGATCCGCGCGAGGCCCAGGCTTCCCCAGCGGCCTGCCTCGCCAGCCCCTCTCTCCAGGTCGGCCCAGGTGAGAACCCCCATATTGAGTCCCTCTATTCCTCGCCCCATGCGTGTGATTGCCATGTTGCGCCCCAGTTCAGCCCATTAGGTAATTTAGGATGTTTTAGGAATTAAGTAATTCCAGTAAATAGACGTATATTAGAATCCCCGTATCTTTTAATCCATAAAACGGATCGCGACATGTAGCATATGGTTTTGGCGTTGATTTTTGCGTAGAATCCATTTTTGCAACATGCATAATTGTTTGACGTCGTTTAGCGTGCCTAACGCCTAGTTTAGCGTGCTGTCTCGATAGGTTTATTGCCGTAGTTATTTTTCGCGCATGTCCGGATTGCCCGAATGCCTTAGGTAAAATGTTCATGTTTTAGGAACCACTTTTCCATGTATTTTAGAGTAGACTTTGGTATTTTTGCGTGTAGGGATTGCCGCTAGTTTATTTTTCCGTGTATAGGTTATTATCCCGCATTTACGTGTGGCGTTATTAATGTTGTGCAACCCCACATATTTTATATGTTTTTGGGGTAGAAAAATCCATAGGATTTTTCTGTGCAATTAGTTTTAGCTTTTGAGCAAGTTAGTTCGCGCGATATTTTGCCATGTTGCCCTCTTGTCTTTTTTGTAGGATTTATTCCGTGCTTCGTTTAATTAAGTTGTCAACTAGGGAGTTGTTCTTGGATGTTTACTCTAGCCCCTGGTATTTTAGGTTGCAATAGAAATGCATGTTTAGGTGTGGTTTGCTTGCTCTCAAGTTGCTAGAAATAGTGCTGATTTGGAGGTGCTGAAATATTTCTAAGTCTGGAATCTATTATATTTTGTTGATGTCTTGTATTGCTTGTATCTTTTGATCTGTAGCTCTTTTGAGGTTGGTCCAATGGAGTAAGTTGTAGACCTTGTGATTCTCTAGCATGTTGTGAATTTTCATGCCATTTTGAGTCCTGTAGCTTATGGTTTTGCTGCTTTCAATATGGCTTCAGATCAAAAACTGCACTTCCATGAAGTGTTATTTTCGCTAAGTCTGAAATAGTGTGTGTGATGCCATTTTGTGACTTCTTTTCCTAGTGATCCATGATGCCATGCTAGTTGTTGTTAGTTGTTTGTTGTAGTGCCTCTTGCCTTCTTTCGTGTCATGCCTTGGTTGATTATATCGGAGTTGTGTAGCTCGTAGTTGTGGGGTGTAAAAGATGCTATGTGGCTGATTTTGGCAGATTGTAGCGATATCTTGTTTTGCTCGTAGTTTTTGAACCGTAGCTCCGATTTGATCGTGTCCTACATGAAACTTTCTTAGAATCTCGTGTAGTTTCATTGCCCCATGCTGGTTGTATGTTTTGAAGTGCTCGTGACCGTCGTTGCACATATATTGCATTCATGCCATTATATCTTGCGGTGTTCGTATCTTTTGAACCGTAGCTCCATTGGAGATGATCTCTATGTGTAAATTGCTTGTCTCGATGCGTAGAATCACGTGAACCTATTTGTTTTGCTGTTTAACAACTAATTAACTGTGTCAGTTCAGATCTGGACAGAATTGTTAATTAACGTGTGAGGTCGTTTCGGAGGTGCTATATGTCATTTCCGGCCTCATTTAAAATGCCTAGATAGGTAGTTTAATTACGCTTCACCTCTTGCCATGTTTAACCACATTTAATATTGTCGTGTATCTAATCGGGATAGAACTAAATAACTCATATGTGGAGTTTCGTCAATATGCAAACTCGTTGCATATTGAACTTCACTTAATGTGTAGTGATTGCTTGTGTGAATTGTCATGCCGTGTCTTGCATGTTTTCAGCTACTCATGCATCATATGTGTTGTGCACCGTGTGGTGAATGTCGTGTGTTGATTCTTGTTTCCGGTTTCCTCTGTCTCGATAGAGTTCCGCACGCGTGTCGGATTGTGAGGACCCGTTCGACTACGTCGGTTCGTCTGTTTCATGGAGGCATTCTTCTTCCAAATGGGATCTCGGGCAAGATGACCATTTACCCAGATACCATTACTATCATTGCCATGCTAGTTTTATCGCTTCTATCGTTTATGTCTCGTTGCCTACCACATGTTAAATATCAGCCTCTCAACAATGTCATGAAACCTTCAACTGTTCAACCTAGCAAACCACTGATTGGCTATGTTACTGCTTGCTTAACCATGTTGTTAGCGTTGCTAGTTGCAGGTGCAGTTGCTTCCATGTGACAACATGGGTTCCTTGTTATATCACCATATTAAATGCTATTTAATTTAATGCACCTATATACTTGGTAAAAGGTGGAAGGCTCGGCCTTTCTAGCCTGGTGTTTTGTTCCACCTTTGCCCCCTTAGTTTCGGCTACCGGTGTTATGTTCCATAATTGAGCGCTCCTAACACGATTAGGGTTGTTATGGGGACCCCCTTGATAATTCGTTTTAGATTAAAGCTGGTCTGGCAAGGCCCAACATTGGTACTATTTGCCCAACATAATAATTCTGTTAAATTGAAATGCATAGGGAGTTAGCGCTACCCGAGGAGTAATTCTACATAATACAGGGAGGACCAGTGCTGATGGTGCAGGTCCAGAACAGAGCACTGTCCGGGGCCAACCCAGGGCAACTTGGGTGATTTCTATCAGGCCACCGTACGCGTCGCTCATCCGTCGTGTCCTGAGAACGAGATACGTGGCTCCTATCGGGATCGTCGAAACATCGGGTGGCCTTGCTGGATTAGTTTTACCTTTGACGAGATATCTTGTGCATTGGGCTTCCGGTGATGCTTTGGGTAATCTCAGAGTTGAGGTTTTCCACTAAGGAGTCCGACGAGATCGCGAGTGTCGTGATCGAGGATTTCTATGCGGCTTGTGGTAATTTGTGATGGACTAGTTGGAGCACCCCTGCAGGGTTAAATCTTTCAGAAAGCCGTGCCCACGGTTATGTGGCAACGTGGAAACTTTGTTTAACACTGGTTCTAGATAACTTGAAGTTAACTTAATTAAAATATGCCAACTGTGTGCGTAACCGTGACTGTCTCTTTCGTGAGTTCCTTCTCCGATTGAGGACACAGTGGGGTTATGTCTGATGTAGGTAGGTGTTCAGGATCATTCATTTGATCATCAGTAGCTCACGTACGCTATGCGTAGACCTTCCCCCTCTTATTTCTTGTACTCGTAAGTTTAGCCACCAAATATATGCTTAGCCGCTGCTGCAACCTCACCACTTAACCATGCCTCACCCATTAAGCTTTGCTACTCTTGATACCTTTGGAAATGAGATTGCTGAGTCCCCTGTGGCTCACAGATTACTACAACAGCAGTTGTAGGTACAGGTAAAGGTTACTTGACGCGAGCGCGTTGATTGTTCATTTGGGGTTGCTTCTTCTTCTTCTTCTTCTTTTTCTTCTTCTTCTTCTTCTTCATCGATCTAGGATGGGTTCCAGGCTGGCAGCCTGGGATAGCAAGGATGGACGTCATTCTTCTTTTCTCGTTTGTTTTTGTCCGTAGTCGGACCCTGCTCTTCTTCATGATGATTATGTATTGTACTGCTGTGACTGTTGGGGAACGCCGCATGGGAAACAAAAAATTTCCTACGCGCACGAAGACCTATCATGGTGATGTCCATCTACGAGAGGGGATTTCCGATCTACGTACCCTTGTAGATCGCACAACAGAAGCGTTAGTGAACGCGGTTGATGTAGTGGAACGTCCTCACATCCCTCGATCCGTCCCACGAACCTTCCCGCGATCCGTCCCACGATCCGATCCGATCTAGTGCCGAACGGACGGCACCTCCGCGTTCAGCACACGCACAGCTCGACGATGATCTCGACCTTCTTGATCCAACAAGAGAGATGGAGAGGTAGATGAGTTCTCCGGCAGCGTGACAGCGCTCCGGAGGTTGGTGGTGATCTAATCTCAGCAGGGCTCCGCCCGAGCTCCGCAGAAACGCGATCTAGAGGAAAACCCGTGGAGGTATGTGGTCGGGCTGCCGTGGCAAAAGTTGTCTCAAATCAGCCCTAATAGCTCCATATATATAGGAGGAGGGGAGGGGAGGCTTGCCTTGAGGCTCAAGGAGCCCCAAGGGTTGCGCCACCAAGGGGAGGAGGAGTCCTCCTCCAATCCTAGTCCAACTAGGATTGGAAGGTGGAGTCCTTCTCTTCTTTCCCACCTTTCCCTTTTTTTCTCTTCTTTTGGTTTTTCTTTCTCTCTTGCGCACGACAGCCTTGGGCTGACCCCACCTACTTGGTGCGCCACCCCCAAGGTCCTTGGGCCCTCCCGGGTGGGTGGTCCCCCCTCCCGGTGAAGATCCGGAACCAATTCGTCATTCCCGGTACATTACAGGTAATGCCCGAAAACCTTCCGGTAACCAAATGAAGTCATCCTATATATCAATCTTCATTTCCGGACCATTCCGGAAACTCTCGTGACATCCGTGATCTCATCCGGGACTCCAAAAAACATTCGGTAACCAACCATATAACTCAAATACGCATAAAACAACGTCGAACCTTAAGTGTGCAGACCCTGCGGGTTCGAGAACTATGTAGACATGACCCGAGTGACTCCTCGGTCAATATCCAATAGCGGGACCTGGATGCCCATATTGGATCCTACATATTCTATGAAGATCTTATCGTTTGAACCTCAGTGCCAAGGATTCATATAATCCCGTATGTCATTCCCTTTGTCCTTCGGTATGTTACTTGCCCGAGATTCGATCATCAGTATCCGCATACCTATTTCAATCTCGTTTACCGGCAAGTCTCTTTACTCGTTCCGTAATACAAGATCCCGCAACTTACACTAAGTCACATTGCTTGCAAGGCTTGTGTGTGATGTTGTATTACCGAGTGGGCCCCGAGATACCTCTCCGTCATACAGAGTGACAAATCCCAGTCTTGATCCATACTAACTCAACGAACACCTTCGAAGATACCTGTAGAGCATCTTTATAGTCACCTAGTTACGTTGCGACGTTTGATACACACAAAGCATTCCTCCGGTGTCAGTGAGTTATATGATCTCATGGTCATAGGAACAAATACTTGACACGCAGAAAACAGTAGCAACAAAATGACACGATAAACATGCTACGTCTATTAGTTTGGGTCTAGTCCATCACATGATTCTCCTAATGATGTGATCCCGTTATCAAGTAACAACACTTGCCTATGGCCAGGAAACCTTGACCATCTTTGATCAACGAGCTAGTCAACTAGAGGCTTACTAGGGACAGTGTTTTGTTTATGTATCCACACAAGTATTGTGTTTCCAATCAATACAATTATAGCATGGATAATAAACGATTATCATGAACAAAGAAATATAATAATAACTAATTATTATTGCCTCTAGGGCATATTTCCAACAGTCTCCCACTTGCACTAGAGTCAATAATCTAGTTCACATCACCATGTGATTTCAACGAATCCAACACCCATATAGTTTTGGGGTCTGATCACGTCTTGCTTGTGAGAGAGGTTTTAGTCAATGGTTCTGAAACTTTCAGATCCGTGCGTTCTTTACAAATCTTTATGTCATCTTATAGATGCTGCTACTACGTGCTATTCGGAAATGCTCCAAATATCTACTCTACTATACGAATCCGTTTCACTACTCATAGTTATTCGGATTAGTGTCAAAGCTTGCATCGACGTAACCCTTTATGACGAACTCTTTAACCACCTCCATAATTGAGAAAAAAATCCTTAGTCTATTTAGTTACTACGGATAACTTTGACCGTTGATCAGTGATTCAATCCTGGATCACTCTGTGTACCTCTCAACAGACTTTGAGTCAAGGCACACATCAGGTGTGGTACCCAGCATGGCATACTTCAGATTCTACGGCCAAGGCATAGAAGATGACCTTCGTCTATTCTCTTTATTCTGCCGGGGTCGGGTTTTGAGTCTTACTCAAATTCACACCTCACAACGCAACCAAGAACTCCTTCTTTGCTGATCTATTTTGAACTCCTTCAAAAACTTGTCAAGGCATGCATCTTGTTGAAACTTTTATTAAGCACTTTCGATCTATCTCCATAGATCTTTGATGCTCAACGTTCAAGTAGCGCAATCCAGGTATTCCTTTGAAAAAATCCTTTCAAACAACCTTGTATGCTATACAGAAATTCTACATTACTTCTGATCCACAATATGTCAACCACATATACTTATCAGAAATTCTATAGTGCTCCCACTCACTTCTTTGGAAATAAAAGTTTCTCATAAACCTTGTACAAACCCAAAATCTTTGATCATCTCACCAAAGTGTATATTCCAACCCCGAGATGCTTGCACCAGTCCATTGAAGGATCGCTGGAGCTTGCATACTTGCTAGTATCTTTAGGATCGACAAAACCTCCTGGTTGTATCACATACAATGTTTGCTCAAGGAAACTGTCGAGGAAACAATGTTTTGACATCCTATGTACAATATTTCATAAATAATGTAGCAACTACTAACATAATTCTAATAGACTTTTAGCATTGCTACGAGTGAGAAAGTCTCATCATAGTCAACTGTTTGATCTTGTCAGAAACATCTTTGCGACAAGTCGAGCTTTTCTTAATAGTGACTTATCACCATCATCGTCTGTCTTCCTTTTAAAGATCCATCTTTACTCAATAGTCCTATGACCATCAAGTAGTTCTTCCAAATTCTACACTTTGTGTTCATACATGGATCCTCTCTCGGATTTCATGGCTTCCAGCCATTTGTCGGAATCCGGGCCCACCATTGCTTTCTCCATAACTCGTAGGTTCATTGTTGCTCAACAACATGACCTCCAAGACAGGGTTACCGTACCACTCTGCAGTAGTACGCGACCTTGTCAACCTACGAGGCTTGTAGTAACTTGATCCGATGCTCGATGATCACCATCATCAGCTTTCACTTCAATTGGTGTAGGCGTCACAGGAACAACTTCATGCGCCCTGCTACACACTGGTTGAAGTGATGGTTCAATAACCTCATCAAGTTCTACCACCCTCCCACTCAATTCTTTCGAGAGAAACCTTTCCTCGAGAAAGGATCCGTTTCTAGAAACAAACACTTTGCTTTCGGATCTGAGATAGGAGATGTACCCAACTGTTTTGGATATCCTATGAAGATGCATCTATCCGCTTTGGGTTCGAGCTTATCAGACTGAAACTTTTTCACATAAGTGTCGAAGCCCCAAACTTTCAAGAAACGACAGTTTAGATTTCTCTAAACCTCAGTCTATACTGTGTCATCTCAACGGAAATACGCGTGCCCTATTTAAAGTGAATGCGGTTGTCTCTAATGCATAACCCATAAATGATAGTGGTAGTTCGATAAGAGACATCATAGCATGCACCATACCAAATAGTGCGTGGCTATGACGTTCAGACACATCATCACACTATAATGTTCCAGGTGGCATGAACTACGAAACAATTTCCACATTGTCTTAACTGCGTACCAAAACTCGTAACTTAGATATTCATTTCTATGATCATATCGTAGACAATTTATCCTCTTGTTACGACGAACTTCACTCCTGAAACAGAACTGAACCTTTCAATATTTCAGACTTGTGATTCATTAAGTAAATACTCTTGTATCTGCTCAAATCGTCATTGAAGTAAGAACATAATGATATCCACTGCGTGCCTCAGCACTCATTGGACTGCATACATCAAAATGTATCACTTCCAACAAGTTACTATCTTGTTTCATCTCAATGAAAACAAGGCCTTGCTCATGTGGTATGATTTGCATGTCACTAGTGATTCAAAATCAAGTGAGTATAATGATCCATCAGCATGGAGCCTCTTCATGCAATTTATACCAACATGACTCAAGTGGCAGTGCCACAAGTAAGTGGTACTATCATCATTACCTCGTATCTTTTAGCACCAATATCATGAACATGTGTAACACTACAATCGAGATTCAATAAACCATTGAAGGTGATTATTCAAGCAAATAGAGTAACCATTATTCTCTTTAAATGAATAATCATATTGCAATAAACACGATCCAATCATGTTCATGCTTAACACAAGCACCAAATAACAATTATTTAGGTTTAACACCAATCCCGATGGTAGAGGGAGTGTACGACGTTTGATCATATCAACCTTGGAAACACTTCCAACACGTATCGTCACCTCGCCTTTAGCTAGTCTCCGTTTATGCCGTAGCTTTCATTTCGTGTTACTAATCACTTAGCAACCGAACTGGTATCCAATACCCTCTTGCTACTAGGAGTACTAGTAAAGTACACATCATCATCATGTATATCAAATATACTTCTTTCGACTTTTGCCAGCCTTCTTATCTACCAAGTATCTAGAGTTGCTCCGCCTCAGTGACCGTTCCCCCCATAATAGAAGCACTTAGTCCCGGGCTTGGGTTTAATCTGGGGTCTCTTCATTAGTGCAGCAACTGCTTTGCCGTTTCACGAAGTATCCCTTCTAGCCCTTGCCTTTATCGAAACTTAGTGGTTTTACTAACCATCAACTATTGATGCTCCTTCTTGATTTCTACTTTCGCAGTGTCAAACATCGCGAATCGCTCAAGGATCACTGTATCTATCCTTGATATGTTATAGTTCATCACGAAGCTCTCACAGCTTGGTGGCAGTGACTTTGGAGAACCATCACTATCTTATCTGGAAGATCAACTCCCACTTGATTCAAGCGATTGTCGTACTCAGATAATCTGAGCACACGCTCAAGATTGAGATTTTCTCCTTTACTTCGTGGACAAAGAATTTTGTCGGAGGTCTCATACCTCTTACCAAGGGCACAAGCATGAAATCACAATTTCATCTCTTTAGAACATCTCTTATGTTCCGTGACGTTTCAAAACGTCTTTGGCGCCTTGCTTCTAAGCCATTAAGTATTTTGCACTGAACTATCGTGTAGTCATCAGAAACGTGTATGTCGGATGTTCACAACATCTATAGACGACGCTCGAGGTGCAGCACACCGAGTGGTGCATTAAGGACATAAGCCTTCTGCGCAGCAACGAGGACAATCCTCGGTTTTATAGACTCAGTCTGCAAAGTTTGCTACTATCAACTTTCAACTAAATTTTCTCTAGGAACATATAAAAACAGTAGAGCTGTAGCACCAGCTACATCGTAATTCGCAAAGACCATTAGACTATGTTCATGACAATTAGTTCAATTAATCATATTACTTAAGAACTCCCACTCAAAAAGTACATCTCTCTAGTCATTTGAGTGGTACATGATCCAAATCCACTATCTCAAGTCTGATCATCACGTGAGTCGAGAATAGTTTCAGTGGTAAGCATCTCTATGCTAATCATATCAACTATACGGTTCATTCTCGACCTTTTGGTCTCATGTGTTACGAGGCCATGTCTGCACATGCTAGGCTCGTCAAGCTTAACCCGAGTGTTCCGCGTGTGCAACTGTTTTGCACCCGTTGTATGTGAACGTTGAGTCTATCACACCCGATCATCACGTGGTGTCTCGAAACGAAGAACTGTCGCAACGGTGCACAGTCGGGGAGAACACAATTTCGTCTTGAAATTTTAGTGAGAGATCACCTCATAATGCTACCGTCGTTCTAAGCAAGATAAGGTGCATAAAGGATTAACATCACATGCAATTCATAAGTGACATGATATGGCCATCATCATGTGCTTCTTGATCTCCATCACCAAAGCACCGACACGATCTTCTTGTCACCGGCGTCACACCATGATCTCCATCATCATGATCTCCATCAACGTGTCGCCATCGGGGTTGTCGTGCTACTCATGCTATTACTACTAAAGCTACGTCCTAGCAATATAGTAAACGCATCTGCAAGCACAAACGTTAGTTTAAAGACAACCCTATGGCTCTTGCCGGTTGCCGTACCATCGACGTGCAAGTCGATATTAACTATTACAACATGATCATCTCATACATCCAATATATCACATCACATTGTTGGCCATATCACATCACAAGCATACCCTGCAAAAACAAGTTAGACGTCCTCTAATTGTTGTTGCATGTTTTACGTGGTGACCATGGGTATCTAGTAGGATTGCATCTTACTTACGCAAACACCACAACGGAGATATATGATTTGCTATTTAACCTCATCCAAGGACCTCCTCGGTCAAATCCGATTCAACTAAAGTTGGAGAAACCGACACTCGCCGGTCATCTTTGAGCAACGGAGTTACTCGTAGCGATGAAACCAGTCTCTCGTAAGCGTATGAGTAATGTCGGTCCGAGCCGCTTCGATCCAACAATACCGCGGAATCAAGAAAAGACTAAGGAGGGCAGCAAAACGCACATCACCGCCCACAAAAACTTTTGTGTTCTACTCGAGAAGACATCTACGCATGAACCTAGCTTTGATACCGCTGTTGGGGAACGTCGCATGGGAAACAAAAAATTTCCTATGCGCACGAAGACCTATCATGGTGATGTCCATCTACGAGAGGGGATTTCCGATCTACGTACCCTTGTAGATCGCACAGCAGAAGCGTTAGTGAACGCGGTTGCTGTAGTGGAACGTCCTCACGTCCCTCGATCCGCCCCGCGAACTGTCCCACGAACCGTCCCGCGATCCGTCCCACGATCCGCTCCGATCTAGTGCCGAACGGACGGCACCTCCGCGTTCAGCACACGTACAGCTCGACGATGATCTCGGCCTTCTTGATCCAGCAAGAGAGACGGAGAGGTAGATGAGTTCTACGGCAGCGTGACAGTGCCCCGGAGGTTGGTGGTGATCTAATCTCAGCAGGGCTCCGCCCGAGCTCCGCAGAAACGCGATCTAGAGGAAAAACCGTGGAGGTATGTGGTCGGGCTGCCGTGGCAAAAGTTGTCTCAAATCAGCCCTAATAGCTCCATATATATAGGGCGAGGGGAGGGGAGGCTTGACTTGGGGCTCCTTGAGCCCCAAGGGCTGCACCACCAAGGGGAGGAGGAGTCCTCCTCCAATCCTAGTCCAACTAGGATTGGAAGGTGGAGTCCTTCTCTTCTTTCCCGCCTTTCGCTTTTTTTTTCTTTTTCTTCTTTTGGTTTTTCTTTCTCTCTTGTGCAAGCCAGCCTTGGGCTGACCCCACCTACTTGGTGCGCCACCCCCAAGGTCCTTGGGCCCTCCCGGGTGGGTGCTCCCCCCTCCCGGTGAAGATCCGGAACCCATTCATCATTCCCGGTACATTACAGGTAATGCCCGAAAACCTTCCGGTAACCAAATGAAGTCATCCTATATATCAATCTTCGTTTCCGGACCATTCCGGAAACCCTCGTGACATCCGTGATCTCATCCGGGACTCCAAACAACATTCGGTAAGCAACCATATAACTCAAATACGCATAAAACAACGTCGAACCTTAAGTGTGCAGACCCTGCAGGTTCGAGAACTATGTAGACATGACCCGAGTGACTCCTCGGTCAATATCCAATAGCGGGACCTGGATGCCCATATTGGATCCTACATATTCTACGAAGATCTTATCGTTTGAACCTCAGTGCCAAGGATTCATATAATCCCGTATGTCATTCCCTTTGTCCTTCGGTATGTTACTTGCCCGAGATTCGATCATCAGTATCCGCATACCTATTTCAATCTCGTTTACCGGCAAGTCTCTTTACTCGTTCCGTAATACAAGATCCCGCAACTTACACTAAGTCACATTGCTTGCAAGGCTTGTGTGTGATGTTGTATTACCGAGTGGGCCCCGAGATACCTCTCCGTCATACAGAGTGACACATCCCAGTCTTGATCCATACTAACTCAACGAACACCTTCGGAGATACCTGTAGAGCATCTTTATAGCCACCTAGTTACGTTGCAACGTTTGATACACACAAAGCATTCCTACGGTGTCAGTGAGTTATATGATCTCATGGTCATAGGAAGAAATACTTGACACGCAGAAAACAGTAGCAACAAAATGACACGATCAACATGCTACGTCTATTAGTTTGGGTCTAGTCCATCACAGATTCTCCTAATGATGTGATCCCGTTATCAAGTAAGAACACTTGCCTATGGCCAGGAAACCTTGACCATCTTTGATCAACGAGCTAGTCAACTAGAGGCTTACTAGGGACAGTGTTTTGTTTATGTATCCACACAAGTATTGTGTTTCCAATCAATACAATTATAGCATGGATAATAAACGATTATCATGAACAAAGAAATATAATAATAACTAATTATTATTGCCTCTAGGGCATGTTTCCAACAGCGACTCTGATGTAGCTTGTGGCGAGTGTAAGCCAATTCTATTATATATCTCTTCTTTTCAATACATGTACTTGTAATGATATCCATTCTTGCGACACGACGAGATGCGCTTCTATCCCCGACGAGGCCCTCGCGCCAAATTGAGGATAGGGTCGCATCTTGGGCGTGACAGTTTATGAACCCATGGTTCCCTTTCTTTACCGTGCTTCCTAGCAGCGAAGTCATTCTTATTGTATCTCTTATTCTTAGGCTGTAGGTTATCAAGATCAACAGGTTCAATCTCCACATCCTTTTCATTGCTAGGTTGAGCATCATCATGAACATCACTATTGATATTATCATTAGGCTCATGTTCATCACCAGATTGTGTTTCAGCATCAGAGACACTGGCATCATTTGGACTCTCAGGTTTAGCAGCAACAGGGTTTCTAGCGTGCAGGTTCCTATCATATTTCTTCTTCTTTCTAGGATGACTAGGTGCATTAGTGCTAACTCCTTGAGAATCTTGTTCAATTTTCTTCGGATGACTCTGAGGATACAAAGGTTCCTGGGTCATTCTACCGCCTCTAGTGACGACTCTGACAGAATTGTCATGCAACTCATTGAGCAAGTCATTCTGAGCTTTAAGTACTTGTTCTACCTGAGTAGTAACCATAGAAGCATGTTTACTCAGAAGCTTAAGATCATTGACGTTTTTGTCCACACAAGCACTTAAATGCCTAAGCATACGAGCATTCTGTTCCAATTGTCTGCTAACATAATCATTGAAACTCTGTTGTTTGGCAACGAAGTTATCAAATTCATCCATGCATAAACTAGCAGGTTTATCAAAAGGAATATCACTCTCATCAAACCTACGCAGAGAATTTACTTCTACTACCTGTATCGGGTTATCGAGACCATGGATCTCTTCGATAGGTGGTAGATTTTTGACATCTTCAGATTTAATGCCTTTCTCTCGCATAGATTTCTTGGTTTCTTGCATATCTTCAGGACTAAGGAATATAATACCTCTTTTCTTTGGAGTTGGCTTAGGAGGTGGTTCGGGAATAGTCCAAGCATTGTCATTGCACAAGATGTTATTCAGTAGAATCTCAGCTTGTTCTACGGTTCGTTCCCTAAAAACACTACTGGCACAACTATCTAAGTGGTCTTTGGAAGCATCGGCAAGTCCATTATAGAAGATATCAAGTATTTCGTTCTTCTCAAGAGGGTGATCACGCAAAGCATTCAGCAGCTGGATAAGCCTCCCCCAAGCTTGTGGGAGACTCTCTTCTTCAGCTTGAGCAAAGTTGTATATTTCCCGCAAGGCAGCTTGCTTCTTATGGACAGGGAAATATTTTTCAGAGAAGTAGTAGACCATATCCTGGGGGCTACGCACACAACCAGGAGCAAGAGAAGTGAACCAAGTCTTAGCATCATCCTTTAGCGAGAAAGGAAATAGCTTGAGCATGTAGTAGTGGCGGATCTTTTCCTCACTAGTGAATAGGGTGGCTATATCATGCAGTTTGCTAAGATGGGCTACAACCGTTTCAGACTCGTAACCATGAAAGGGATCAGATTTGACCAGAGTGGTTAACTCAGGGTTGACAAAGAATTCATAATCCTTATCGGTCACAAAGATAGGTGAAGTGGCAACCTTCGGGTCGTATTTCATCCTAGCGTTCAGAGATTTTTCTTTCCACTTGCACAGTAATTTCTCAACATCATAGCTATCCTTACACGCAAGGAAGTCCTCAGCTATCTCTCCCTCCATAACATAGCGCGTATCAGGCATAGTAGCAGGTTCTACTTCAATAGTATCAGCAGTTTCAGAAGTATCATCACATCTAGCAGCAACTCTAGCAATTTGTGCATCAAGGGCACCAAGTGGCAAAGCAGTATCAAGCATAGCATCATCAGGCATAGTATCAAGCATAGCATCATCAGGCATAGTATCAAGCATAGCATCATAAGGCACAGTATCAAGCATAGCATCATCAGGCATAGTATCAAGCATAGCATCATCAGGCATAGTATCAAGCATAGCATCATCATAAGCATCATGGACAGCAGAAGTAGCATCATCAAGCACAGGCAACATATCAAGATTTCTAGCAGGAGGCGAAGTCGCAAACTTACACAAAACTAAAGGTGAATCAAGTGTGGAGCTAGATGGCAATTCCTTACCTCTCCTCGTAGTGGAAGGCAAGATTTTAGTTCTTGGATCTTTCGGATTCCTCATAGTGATCAGCAGACGTCAATCCCAAGTGACTCAGAGAATATAGCTGTGCTTCCCCGGCAACGGCGCCAGAAAAAGGTCTTGATAACCCACAAGTATAGGGGATCGCAATAGTTTTCGAGGGTAGAGTATTCAACCCAAATTTGTTGGTTCGCCAAAGGAGAAGCGAAAGAATATTATCAAGTATTAGCAGCTGAGTTTGTCAGATTCAACCACACCTGAAAGATTAGTGTCTGCAAGCAAAGTATCAGTAGCAAAGTAGTATGATAGCAACGGTGCCAAAAATGATCTGTTGACGGCAGACTATTCCTAACTGTTGTATCAATGGCGCCAGTAGGTTGCACGTAGGCGAGTAACTATTCTTCCCCGACAACAGTGTCGGAAAAGATCTTGCAACAAGTAACAGCGGAGTAGCAAGGAACAACAGTAGCAGCAGCAGCAAAGTAACAGCAGTAGCAACAGTAGCAGCAAAGTGACAGCAGTAGCAACAGTAGCAGCAAAGTGGCCCAATCCCTTATGTAGCAAGGGACAAGCCTAGACAAAGTAACATAGCAAGGACCAGTATTAAAAGACTCGTAGGCAGTGGATCGGTGATGGATGAGTATGACGGATGTGATTCATCATGTAACAGCTATAACACGGAGAGATAAGTAACTAGCCCCCGTTCGTCAATCTAATGTAGGCATGTATTCCTTATGTAGTCATATGTGCTTAGGGAAAAGAACTTGCATGACATCTATTGTCTGTCTCTCCCGTGGAAGCGGGGTCCTAATGGAAACTACGGGATATTAAGGTTCTCCTTTTAATAAAGAACTGGACCAACGCATTAACACTTGGTGAATACATGAACTCCTCATACTATGGTCATCTCCGGGAGTGGTTCCGGCTATTGTCACTCCGGGGTTGCCGGGTCATAACACATAGTAGGTGACTACAACTTGGAAGATAGGATCTAAAACACACATATATTGGCGACAACATAATAGGTTCAGATCTGAAATCATGGCACTCGGGCCCTAGTGACAAGCATTAAGCATAGCCAAGTAGTAGCAACATCAATCTAGAACATAGTGGATACTAGGGATCAATCCCCATCAAGAACTAACTCGATTACATGATAGATCTCGTCCAACTCATCACCGTCCAGCAAGTCTACGATGATATTACTCACGAACGATGAAGAGCATCATGGAATTGTCGATGGAGGAAGGTTGATGATGACGATGGCGACGATTTCCCCTCTCCGGAGCCCCGAACGGGCTCCAGATCTGCCCTCCAGATGAAGAACAGGATGTGGCAGCGCCTCCGTATCGTAAAACGCGATGAAACCTTCTCTCTGATTTTTTTCCGGGCGAGACGGAAGATATAGAGCTGAGTTTGGGGGCGGTGGTGCCACGTGGGCCCCACAATCCCTCACGACGCGACCTAGGGGGGTGGCCGCGGCCCAAGGGCTTGTGGCCCACTGGCACGCCCCCTCCGCTGGATCTTTGCGCAGGTATTTTTCTTTTATTCGAGAAAAAATCTCCGTAAATTTTCACGACATTCCGAGAACTTCTATTTCTGCACAAAAACAACACCATGGCAATTCTGCTGAAAATTGCGTCAGTCCGGGTTAGTTCCATTCAAATCATGCAAATTAGAGTCCAAAACAAGAGCAAAAGAGTTCGGAAAAGTAGATACGACGGAGACGTATCAACCCCCAAGAAATACTCAAGGAGACTCAAGCGTCTAAGCTTGGGGATGCCCCCTGTGCATCCCCTTCTTTATCAACAATCATCAGTTCGTCCATCTCCATGCTATATTTTTATCACTTCATATGTTATGTGCTATGCTTGGAGCGTCCTGCTCTTTACTTTTTAGTTTGTTTTAGTTTTGCTTGCTGTTCATAACAAGTCGGAACCTAGCCTTCCTTGTTTGAGAGAGAAACACGCTCCGCTCCACCCTAGAACACAACATAGGTTTTCATGCTTATCTTTTTTGTGTGTTCTTTTTATTGATGTGGTCATGCTTAGCTCTTAGTTTTCATGCTTTATATTTTTAAGAGCTTTTATTTAGGTTGCTTTTGGAACTCTCTTGAGTTATCATACTTATCTTGTTTAGAGAGTTGGCTTGTTGCACTGAGTTGTGTGTCTTGCATGAGTAGGTAACTGAGGTTGCTATTTAAGTATAGTAGCAACTTGCAATAGTTTTGAGGTATTGATTTGAGTAATGTTTGGACTATTGGTGGCAAGAGCTTGAGCCTATTAGTGATAGGTGTCGTATTTTGGGAAATTCATGTGTTTTTTAAAAACTAAAAAAAATAGTTCAGAACTCTAGCTACTAGATTGATAGCTAACCTCTGAAGGGGTTGGATATATAGAGTACCCTCACGTTACCATGGGATGAGGATGCGCAAGGATAACCAAACCCCCAAACACTCCTCCTCAGGGTACTTGTCTCTTTGAGAATTCCCTGACTAGATAGAGAGTTACCGATAATAAGTGTATGAGTTCTTCGGACTAATGTGAGTATTCGATTGTTGGCACTTCCACCATCCATATTTTGCTAGCCTCTTCGGTACCGTGCATTGCCCTTTATCGTCTTGAGAGTTGGTGCAAACTTCGCCGGTGCATCCAAACCCTTGGCATGATACGCTCTGTCATCATAAGCCTCATTATATCTTTCCTCAAAACAGCCACCATACCTACCTATTAAGGCATTTCCATAGCCTTTCCGAGATACATTGCCATGCAACATCCACCATCTCATGACTTGATCTTCATGTCATACATGCTTTTGCTTGACCGAGGATCTGCATGTTAGTTGGGCCTTGCCCTTATTATTGCTACATGACGCACTAGTTTCATTGCATATCCTACTACACTGGCAGAGGCATACATTTGCATACATCATGATAGTTTTCATTTGTCTTTATGTTGAGTACTTCTTATAAAGTGTGAATATCTTCTTTTTCATTCTTGTAAAACATAGAGTGTTGCCCTTAAGTGAGGAAAAGATCCCAAAGAGGACAATTAAAAGATCCCAAAGAGGACAAATTAAAAGATCCCAAAGAGGACAAATGAGAGATAAAAAGAAAGAGCCAAAGAGGCCACAAAAAAAGAGAGAAGGGGGCAACATTACTATTCCTTTTGAAAGATTCACACTCGTACTCCATTGTTATATTTGTACTCCATAGAGATTATCATTCATGCATAACTATGTGGGGGCCCTTACACTATAGAACTTGGCTTGTATATTCCAATGATGAGCCTCCTCAAATGAGCTCTAGGTCTTCATGAGCAAGCAAGTTGGATGCACCCCCACTAGTTCCATTGGAGAGCTTACCATTAGATCATATGTGCATCTGTTGCATGGCAATCCCTACTCCTCACATCATATACATCATATCTATCATTTGGCTTTCTCTCACATATGGTTGTTCTCATTGGTGTGAGCCTTTCACACCTTTTTGTCTTCCTTCCCCATCATTATTCTCTTTGCCATCCTAAGTGCCAACATATCTTGCTTGTGCTCATCCATTGCATGAGTGCTCAGAGTCGAAAGGGAGAGGATCATTTTGACTTGTGACTAACTAGTGGTCTGGGGATGAGTAAAAATAAGATTCCGAAGGAGACCAAGTGTGAAGTTTAGTAGATTGAGTTCTCAATTAAAAAAAATGCTCTAAAGCCATCTCCCATTTCTTGCACGCAAACACCATTTGGAGACATTCGGGTCATGGACAGCGAGAGCTCTTGCACCTTTATGTTCTTACCTTGCTAATTTCAATACTAGATATAGACTCTTGCTTGTTATTGTCTTGACTTGAATTGCATATCTTACTTGCTTTACTTTGAAGTTCTTATATGTGTGTTAGCATGTCACCACAGAAATTATTTGTGTTACCATTTACCTACTCGAAGACGAGCAGGAATTAAGCTTGGGGATGTTGATATGTCCCAAATGTATTTAAAATTTCTGCTTGTTCCATGATCTTTTGGGTGACATTGTTATATGTTTTGCTACACTTTTATATATTTTTACACATATTTGAACTAACCTACTAACTGAGTGCACCCGGTGCCAGTTTCTTTCTGCTGATGTCTTTTTTGCACGGACTTTTACCCAAATTTCCAGAGTCCCAAAAATCCCGAGAAAAATATATAAAAATCAGTGTGACGGAAGCTTTCGGAGCACCAAAGGTGGGCCACAGGGGAGCCAGGGGCTGCCCAGGCAGCCTCCCTGCGCGGCCTGGCCCCTGGCCGCGCCCACATGCCGCCTAGGTGGGCCACACGCCCTCTGACACCCTCCTTTGGCCTATATTTACCCATTCGATCGGAAACCCTTCCATCATATCCAGAATCGCGAATTTCTACATCGTTTCGCCGCCGCAGCGCTTCCGAGATCGGGAGCGTCAGGAGACCTCTTCCCGGCACCCTGCCGGAGGGAGGATTGACCTCCGAGAGCTTCTCCACCACCATGGATGCTTCCCGGAGTGCCGTGAGTAGTCCTCCTTGGACCATGATTCCATGACCAGTAGCTATGTGATGTCTTCTCTACGATCTTGTGCTTCAATGATTAGCCATTGTGAGCTGCCCTACATGATCAAGGCATCTATGTAATTTTCCTACTATTGCTATGCTCGGTTTGCTGGGATCCGATGGATTATGAGATTATGTTGAGATTGTGATGAGTTATATATTTGATTATCCTTTTATATTATGTTCTTAGGTAATTCATGCATGTTCTCCATTGCTTTTTTATTTCTTTGGCGGACTAGTAGATTGTAACTCCAAGAGGGAGCGTTATGCATGATTGTGGGTTCATGCCCCCTGATGTCTACCTTGAGTGATAGAAACATGAGACTAGGGGATGTGTTGTTGCCACCAGGGAGAAAACAACGGTGCTTGTGACCACGGTTGCAAGGATTGTTTACCTTACGCAAAATTCGTTATGCAGTTGTCCGTTGCTTTGAGTTCACACTTTGGGTGGGGCTCGCAACTTAATACCAGCGAGATGTTGTGGATAGATATCTCAAGGTGGATGATTAGTAAGTAGATGTTGATGAATAAACGGTCTACTTGTCTTGGCGTACTGCCCATTACTTTTGAGCCTCTAACTTTCTAGTAGCATGATTAGCATTATGGTGCATTTATAATTATGTCAATTTCCCAACTATAATTTGTTTACCCATCATAGTTTTTTATCGTCTTTTGGGAGAGAGACATCACTAGTGAACATCATGTGACTCAGGTCCATATCACCACCATTGCTTACACCTACATCATTTACTGCTTTCGTTTACTTCTCCGTTGCAATCACTATCACTATTCCCGCTTGTGTTTTGATCCTTTGCAAACTACAAGGCCGGAGAGATTTACAACCTATCTGCACTCGTTGGGAGCAAAGTTATTTGTTCTGTGTGCAGGTCCACGTCTTCTGCTAGCGCCAGAGCAGCGGGCACCTACTTGTTGATCCTCGGAGTCCTCCTGGTTCGATAAACCTTACAATCCCCGTGTAAGGGAAATCTGTTGCTGACTACATCTCCACCTTCCACTTGGGGTAACCAACGAGGGGCGAGAGGTATATCCATCAACTCGTCATCATGCCCTTCCTGCGAAAATATCTCCTTGAGGGGAGCTGTGGACTTATGTGTCGTTATTGCATTCATGTTCAGGCTTGGATCAAATCCAAGCCCTTCTTTAGTAACAACCTCCTTGTATTGACTCAACACCTCATTGAGGTTCTTTTGTCCTTGGGCACATGACATGAGCCCCTTTTCAATTTGAGATTTTAGCAATCGGTTCTCCTCAAGAACAATAGCTAGGTCACCACTGGGGTTAGTAGCATAATCATCAACATTTATAATAGGAGAGGAGTAAACTTTGCCTAGAATGTTAAGATGTGTAAGCTTGAGTTCGTCAAACTTCCTTGTAAGAGTGTCTAGCTCTACTTCCTTTGTCTTGGGGGACAAATGTAAGAGCTCATAATCCTTAGAAAGAGCGGAATGAGACTCGTCAAGCTTACACTTGTTTCTTTTTAACACTTCATAAGTGTTTTCAGTCTTTGTGAGGGAGGCAAGTTCTTCAATGTTCTTATCAATGTTTGCACCTACTTTAAGCACAATTCGTCATTACGTGCTTCCTCATATAGGACTTTCAGCTCAAGGATTTCACATTTTTCCTTTTCCTTGGTAATGAGGGTTTCGAGTTCCTTAATGGAGGTGGTGTGCTTACTCACCATCTCCATAAGCATACGAAACATAATGAGGTTCTTTCCTTTGAGGGAGCACATGACTTTCTTCATTTTAGCAAACATAACATCACTTATTTCAGCTTCATGATCATGATCCTGAGCATCAAGATATTCATCACTAGATGTGATGGAGGAACGTAGAGGAGGGTTAGGTCATGGAGTTACCTTTACTTTGTTTGAAGATGTTTGTGCGTCACTGATACGTCTCAAACGTATCTATAATTTTTGATGGTTTCACGCTGTTATCTTGTCAAATTTGGATGTTTTGTTTACCTTTTATATCTTTTTTGGGACTAACTTATTAATCCAGTGCCAAGTGCCAGTTCCTGTTTTTTCTGTGTTTTTAAATCTTTTCTAATCTGATTTTGGAACGGAGTCCAAATGGAATAAAATCCCCGAAATAAATTTTTCCAAAACGGAAGAAGATCGGGAGGCTTGAGGACCACGGCAGTGGGCCCACAGGGGGCCCACAAGCCCTGTTGCCGCGGCCAGGGGGAGGCCGCGACAACCAAGCTTGTGGCCCCACTGGCGCTCCCCTGCCCTAGGTCTTTGGCCTATAAATTCCCTAAAAATCCAGAAAAAATCAAGGCATCCACGAAAACACTTTTTCGCCGCCGCAAGCTTCCGTTTCCGCGAGATCTCATCTGGAGACCCTTCCCGGTGCCCTGTCGGAGGGGACTTTGGAGTTGGAGGGCTTCTACATCAACATCATCGCCTCTCCAATGACTCGTGAGTAGTCTACTTCAGACCTACGGGTCCGTAGTTAGTAGCTAGATGGCTTCTTCTCTCTCTTGGATCTTCAATACAAAGTTCTCCATGATCTTCATGGAGATCTATCTGATGTAATCCTCTTTGGCGGTGTGTTTGTCGAGATCCGATGAATTGTGGATTTGTGATCAGATTATCTATGAATTATATTTGAGTCTTTGCTAATTTCTTATATGCATGATTTGATATCCTTATAAGTCCCTCCGAGTCTTGGGTTTTGTTTGGCCAACTAGATCAATGATTCTTGCAATGGGATAAGTGCTTCGTTTTGGGTTCATACCGTGCGGTGACGTTTCCGAGTGACAGAAGGGGCAGCAAGGCACACATCGTGTTGTTGCCATCAAGGGTAACATGATGGGCTTTTATCGTAGATATGAGATTGTCCATCTACATCATGTCATCTTGCTTAAGGCGTTACTCTGTTCTTTTGGACTTAATACACTAGATGCATGTTGGATAGCGGTCGACGTGTGGAGTAATAGTAGTAGATGCAGAAAGTATCGGTCTACTTGTTTTGGACGTGATGCCTATAGATATAATCATTGCCTTAGATAACGTCATGACTTTGCGCAGTTCTATCAATTGCTCGACAGTAATTCGTTCACCCACCGTCTACTTGCTTTCATGAGAGAAGCCACTAGTGAACACTGCGGCCCCCGGGTCTATTCACAACTATCGTTTCCACTTTCACTTTTACTTTGCTTGTTTACTTTGTTGCTTTCAGTTCTCACTTTCCAAACAATCTATAAGGGATTGACAACCCCTTCATAGCGTTGGGTGCAAGCTCTTTGTGTTTGTGCAGGTACTTGTGTCTTGACGAGATCTTCCACTGGTTCGATACCTTGGTTCTCAAAACTGAGGGAAATACTTACCGCCGCTATGCTACATCACCCTTTCCTCTTCAAGGGAACACCAACGCAAGGCTCCAAGGCCGCGGGGAGATCCTTTGCATATTTTCCAAGGAAGTCCCTAAAGGCGTAGCCATAGCAGCAGGATTCCTGGCCCCGTACCAGGGAAGGTCTGTTGTCGCAGTAGCAGAAGGATTTCTGGCGCCGTTGCCGGGGAGATCAAGTCAAGAATAGTCTCTCTTCAACGTGCTGATTTCTGGCGCAAGGAGGAGAGATCAAGTCATCTATCCAAGTAGGTGTCACAAACTCATCTCTTGCATTTACCTTTTTTGCGAGTTGCCTCTCGTTTTCCTCTCCCCCACTTCACATTTGCCTTTCTCCTTTGCCGTTTTCATTTGCCTTTTTGCCGTTTTCCTTTGCCGCTTTCTTTTGCCTTTTGCCGTTTTCCTTCGCCGGTTTTCTTGCTTGCTTGTGTGCTAGTTTGTTTGTTGAAGTCATCATGGCTGAAAACACCAAACTTTATGACTTCTCGAGTACCAATAATAATGATTTTATTAGTACTCCGATTGCTCCTGCCACTAGTGCAGAATCATATGAAATCAACGCAGTTTTGCTCAATCTTGTTATGAAAGAGCAATTCTCTGGCCTTCCTAGTGAAGATGCCGCATCCCATCTCAATACCTTCATTGAGCTTTGCGATATGCAAAAGAAAAGAGATGTGGATAATGACGTGATTAAGTTGAAGCTTTTTCCTTTCTCGTTGCGAGATCGCGCAAAAACTTGGTTTTCTTCTTTGCCTAAAAATAGTATCGATTCTTGGGATAAGTGCAAAGATGCTTACATATCCAAGTATTTTCCGCCGGCTAAGATTATCTCCTTACGTAAAGATATCATGAATTTTAAGCAACTTGATCATGAACACGTTGCACAATCTTGGGAGAGGATGAAGTTAATGATTAGAAATTGTCCCGCTCATGGCTTGAGTTTGTGGATGATTATACAAATATTTTACGCTGGTTTGAATTTCGCTTCTCGCAATATCTTGGACTTCGCCTCAGGTGGAACATTCATGGAAATCACGTTAGGAGACGTTACAAAACTCCTAGACAATATCATGACCAACTACTCTCAGTGGCACACTAAAAGGTCACCTTCTAGCAAAAAGGTACACGCTATAGAAGAAATTAACTCGCTTAGTGCTAAGATGGACGAGTTGATGAATTTGGTTGCTAGTAGAAATTCTCCTTTAGATCCTAATGACATGCCACTATCTTCCTTGATTGAGAGTAGCATCGCTAGTTTGGACGTTAATTTTGTTGGTAGGAACAATTTTGGCAACAACAATGCTTTTAGAGGAAACTATGTTCCAAGGCCTTTTCCTAGTAACTCCTCTAACAATTATGGAAATTCCTACAAAAACACTTATGGAAATCATAACAAGTTACCCTCTGATTTAGAGAGTAATATCAAAGAGTTCATCAACTCTCAAAAGATTTTCAATGCGTCCATAGAGGAAAAACTACTCAAAATTGACGATTTGGCTAAGAGCGTTGATAGGATGTCTTGTGATATTGATGCTTTCAAAGTTAGATGTGGTCCTCCCAAGGTCAACTTGCATGAAACTTTGAAAGCTATGCGTGTCTCCATGAATGAGAGCAAAGAAAGAACCGCCCAAATTCTCTCTAGGCATGAATGGTTTAAAAGGGCGCGTT
Source organism: Hordeum vulgare subsp. vulgare (assembly GCF_904849725.1). Taxonomy (NCBI): domain Eukaryota; kingdom Viridiplantae; phylum Streptophyta; class Magnoliopsida; order Poales; family Poaceae; genus Hordeum; species Hordeum vulgare. The sequence continues at coordinate 560,916,741 of NC_058524.1, read as the reverse complement.
CTAGTGATGCAAATCACGAAGATCTTAAAGTTCTTGGTGTGAGTCCTCTTGAATCTATGTTTTCGCATGTCAAACCTATTGATGAAGGGGATGGATATGAATCCACTTTGGTTGAAAAACGTCCCAATGATTCGGAGCCCACCTATTTTGATGATAAAGGTGTGGAGAGTGGAGTAGAAGAAATCAAAATTTTGGGTAGTAATGAAACTCCCACTTTGGATTTCAAGGAATTCAATTATGATAGTTGCTCCTTGTTTGAATGCATTTCCTTGATGCAATCCATTGCAAACTCTCCACATGCTTATAGCCAAAGCAAAGCATTTATCGCTCATATCATAGATGCTATGATGAAATCTCTTGAAGAGAAGCTCGAATTAGAAGTCTCTATACCTAGAAAAATTCATGATGAGTGGGAACCTACTATAAAAATCAAGATCAAAAACTATGAGTGCAATGCTTTGTGTGATTTGGGTGCTAGTGTTTCCGCGATTCCAAAGTCTTTATGTGATATTCTTGGTTTTCATGAGATTGAAGAGTGTTCTCTTAATTTGCATCTTGCGGATTCTACTATCAAGAAACCCTTGGGAAGGATCTATGATGTTCTTATTGTTGCAAATAAGAACTATGTACCCGTGGATTTCATTGTACTTGACATAGATTGCAATCCTTCATGTCCCATTATTCTTGGTAGACCTTTCCTAAGGATTATTGGTGCTATCATCGATATGAAGGAAGAGAATATTAGATTTCAATTTCCCCTAAAGAAGGGCATGGAGAATTTTCCTAGAAAGAAAATAAGATTGCCTTATGAATCTATGATGAGGGCTACTTATGGTTTGAGCACCAAGGATGACTATACGTGATTCTATCACCTTACGCCTAGCTAAGGGCGTTTAACAATAGCGCTTGTTGGGAGGCAACCCAACGAATCTATCCTTTTTCTTTCTGTTTTGTGTTTTCCACACTTTCATAATTCTGTTATGATTGTGTTTTTTGTGTTTCTTTTTGCGTTTGTGCCAAGCAAAACCGTTATGATTAGTCTTGGGGATGATCGTTTGGTCATGCAGGAAAAAACAGAAACTTTCTGCTCACGAAAAGAATTTTCATTTTTTTCTGTAAAAGATTTTGAGTTGATTCTTTTTGCTGCTTATTTCTACGCAAATTCTTCAGACTGTCGTAATTGTTCAGAATTTTTGAAGTAACAGAATTATACGAAGTATACAGATTGCTACAGACTGGTCTGCTGTTAACAGATTCTGTTTTTTGTTGAGTTGGTTGCTTATTTTGATGAAACTATGGATAGTATCGGGGGGTATTAGCCATGGAAGATTGAAAATACAGTAACCCAACATCAACATAAGTAGAATTTAAGTTTGATACAGTACCTAAGGAAGTGGTGGTTTGCTTTCTTATAGTAATGTTATCATGAGTTTCTGTTTAAGTTTCGTGCTGTGAAGTTTTCAAGTTTTGGGTGAAGTTTTTATGGACAAAAAGATAAAGAGTGGCAAGAGCTCAAGCTTGGGGATGCCCAAGGCATCCCAAGTTGATTCAAGGATGTCGTAAAAGCCTAAGCTTGGGGATGCCCCGGGAAGGCATCCCCTCTTTCGTCTTCAATCCACGGTAATGTTACTTGGGGCTATATTTTTATTCACCACATGTTATGTGTTTTGCTTGGAGCGTCTTGTATCGTAGGAGTATTTTATTTTTGTTGTGTCACAATAATCCTTTCTGCACACCTATAGAGAGATACATGCACTCACCGTGATTTTGTCGAGCTTCACTTATATCCTTTAGTTAGACAATTCAGCTCATATGTGCTTCACTTATATCTTTTGAGCTAGTACCTTTTGCTCTATGTGCTTCACTTATATCTTTTAGAGCACGGCGGTGCGTGGCTTGGTAGTTGATCTATGCTATGAAAGTAGTCTCAAAAGGGTAGTTATCCAAAGGGATATGAAAACTTCCACCTTCATGTGCATTGAATAGTTAGAGAAGTTTGATTCATCTCAACTAGTTTTGAGTTGTGGTTGTGGTAATATGGAAGTTATATTAGTAAGGTGTCGTGGATCTAGAAATACTTGTGTTGAAGTTAGTGATTCCCGTAGCATGCACGTATAGTGAACCGCTATGTGATGAAGTCTGAGCATGATTAGTCTTTTGATTGTCATCCTTTGTGTGGCGGTCGGGATCGCGCGATGGTTTATTCCTACCAACCCTTCCCCTAGGAGTATGCATTGAATGCTTTGTTTTGATTACTACTAAAACTTTTGCAACAAGTATATGAGTTCTTCATGAGTAATGATGAGTCCATAGTTTAGATACACTTTCACCTTCCACCATCACTATCTTCTTTAGTGCCGTGCAATTTTCGCCGGTGCACAAAACCCACCATTAGCCTCCCTCAAAACAGCCACCATACCTACCTACTATGGCTTTTTCAAAGCCATTCCGAGATATATTTCCATGCAACTACCACCATGACATGTGCCACCACTTCTACATTGCCATCGCATGATCGTAAGATAGCTAGCATGATGTTTCCATTTATGTCTATGCCATGCTAGATCATTGTCACGGTACACTACCGAAGGCATTCCATATAGAGTCATCATTGCTCTAAGTTTTGAGTTGTAAGTGTGAAGATCATCATTGATGGAGCATTGTCCCATGTGAGGAAATAAGAGAGGCCAAATATGCCCACCATAAAAAAGGAGGCCAAGGAGCCCGCACAAAAAAATATGAGAGAAAAAGAGAGAAGGGACAATGCTACCACCTTTCCACACTTGTGCATATTAAGCACCATGATCTTCATGATTGAGAGTCTCTCATTTTGTCACCACCATATAGCTAGTAGGAAATTTTCATTATATAACTTGGCTTGTATATTCCAATGATATGCTTCCTCAAATTTGCCTTAGGTCTTTGTGAACAAGCAAGTTGGATGCACACCCACTAGTTTTCTTTAAGAGCTTTCACATACTCTTAGCTCTAGTGCATCATTTGTATGGCAATCCCTACTCATTCACGTTGATATCTATTGATGAGTATCTCCATAGCTCATTGATATGCCTAGTCAATGTGACCATCTTCTCCTTGTTTGTCTTGCAACCTCCACCACACTCCACACCACTTATAGTGCTAAAACCATGGCTCACGCTCATGTATTGCGTGAGAGTTGAAAAAGTTTGAGAAAGTAAAGGTGAGAAAACAATTACTTGGCCAATACCGGGGTTGTGCATGATTTAAATTCGTTGCGCAATGATGATAGAGCATAGCCAGACTATATGATTTTGTAGGGATAACTTTCTTTTGGCCTTGTTATTTTGAAAGTTCATGATTACCTTGCTAGTTTGCTTGAATTATTATTGTCTCCACGTCAATAGAAAACTATTGTTTTGAATCTAATGGATCTGAACATTCACGTCACATAAGAGGAGTTACAAAGGACATCTATGCTAGGTAGCATGAAAGCATCAAAAATTCATTCTTTATCACTTCCCTACTCGAGGACGAGCAGGAGTTAAGCTTGGGGATGCTTGATACGTCTGAAACGTATCTATAATTTTTTATGGTTTCACGCTGTTATCTTGTCAACTTTGGATGTTTTGTTTACCTTTTATATCTTTTTTGGGACTAACTTATTAATCCAGTGCCAAGTGTCAGTTCCTGTATTTCTGTTTTTTGACTCTTTTCATATCTGATTTTGGAACGGAGTCCAAACGGAATAAAATCCCCAAAATAAATTTTTCCAGAACGGAAAAAGATCGGGAGGCTTGAGGGCCAAGGCAGTGGGCCCATAGGGGGCCCACAAGCCCTGTTGCCGCGGCCAGGGGTGAGGCCGCGGCAACCAAGCTTGTGGCCCCCCCTGGAGCTCCCCTGCCCTAGGTCTTTGGCCTATAAATTACCTAAAAATCCAGAAAAAATCAGAGCATCCACGAAAACACTTTTCCGCCGCCGCAAGCTTCCGTTTCCGCGAGATCTCATCTGGAGACCCTTCCCGGTGCCCTGCCGGAGGGGACTTTGGAGTTGGAGGGCTTCTACATCAACATCATCGCCTCTCCAATGACCCGTGAGTAGTCTACTTCAGACCTACGGGTCCGTAGTTAGTAGCTAGATGGCTTCTTCTCTCTCTTGGATCTTCAATACAAAGTTCTCCATGATCTTCATGGAGATCTATCCGATGTAATCCTCTTTGGCAGTGTGTTTTTCGAGATCCGATGAATTGTGGATTTGTGATCAGATTATCTATGAATTATATTTGAGTCTTTGCTAATTTATTATATGCATGATTTGATATCCTTGTAGGTCTCTCCGAGTCTTGGGTTTTGTTTGGCCAACTAGATCTATGATTCTTGCAATGGGAGAAGTGCTTGGTTTTAAGTTCATACCGTGTGGTGACCTTTCCCAGTGACAGAAGAGGCAGCAAGGCACAGATCGTGTTTTTGCCATCAAGGGTAACAAGATGGGCTTTTATCGTAGATATGAGATTGTCCATCTACATCATGTCATCTTGCTTAAGGCGTTACTCTGTTCTTTTGGACTTAATACACTAGATGCATGATGGATAGCGGTCGATGTGTGGAGTAATAGTAGTAGATGCAGAAAGTATCGATCTACTTGTTTTGGACGTGATGCCTATAGATATAATCATTGCCTTAGATAACGTCACGACTTTGCGCGGTTCTATCAATTGCTCGACAGTAATTCGTTCACCCACCGTCTACTTGCTTTCATGAGAGAAGCCACTAGTGAACACTACGGCCCCCGGGTCTATTCACAACTATCGTTTCCACTTTCACTTTTACTTTGCTTGTTTACTTTGTTGCTTTCAGTTCTCACTTTTCAAACAATCTATAAGGGATTGACAACCCTTTCATAGCGTTGGGTGCAAGATCTTTGTGTTTGTGCACGTACTTGTGTCTTGACGAGATCTTCCACTGGTTCGATACCTTGGTTCTCAAAATTGAGGGAAATACTTACCGCCGCTGTGCTAGATCACCCTTTCCTCTTCAAGGGAACACCAACGCAAGGCTCCAAGGTCGCGGGGAGATCCTTTGCATATTTGCCAAGGAAGTCCCTAAAGGCGTGGCCGTAGCAGCAGGATTCCTGGCATCGTACCAGGGAAGGTCTGTTGTCGCAGTAGGAGTCACCATCTTCCACCACACCTTTATCCATGAGACATTTGTGTGCATTACCTTTGTAGTCTTTCATGTAGTTGTATGTGACAATATCACCACCTTTGTTGACTAGTCTTAATGTGGTTTGAGTATCTTGGGCTATGCCTGCAACACCCCCAACATCATCGGGGTCGGATTCATCTTGAGCAACCATTGCCTTCCCATCTCTCTTTCTGAACTTGGAGTTTATTGGGTTAGGCAACTTCTTCTTCACAAAAGTCTTCAGAAATCTTGGTTTGTCTTCTCTCTTCTCATAGGGACACCCATTTGAGAAGTGGTTGGTTTCTTCACAACTGTAGCAAGTCCTTACTTTCTTCTTTTGGAATCTTCCCTTGAATTTTCCAGCACTAAACTTCTTGATAAAGAGAGACATGTCTTCATATGAGAGCCCGTCATCTAATTCATCTTCATAGCCTTCCTCTTCATCTTCCTCTTCTTCTTCACTAACATCATCATCCTTCACATGTTTGGACTTCAAGGCAAGATTTGTCTTGGGTGATGAGGAGCCATGCATGGCAAGATGCCCTGTAGCATTGGCCTTTGATTCTTCGAATAATTGGAAGGTTGAGATGACATCATCGGGAGACATGTCCTTAAAACCATGTTATCTCCTTATGTCCCATACCATTTGATGGTGGTATGGAGCAAGAGAATTTAAGAGTTTATCCACAAGAAACCGTTTTGTCATATTGAATCCATCTTCACTCTTGTCACAATCATATGATTCTATGTTGGCAACAAGTGTCATCGATCTTTCAAGAAGATGCTTGGGCTTCTCTCCTTTCTCCATGCAGAAATATCATAATGCCCCTTTTGCAATCTCATATTGTGCAAGACGAAGAGAGGACGTTCCCATCTTGGTCATCACAATGCTATCCGAGAGTTCTTTTGCAATTGATAAGTGAATGTAAGGCCTTTTCTGCTTGTCAGACATGCCCTTTCTTATGAGCATGATCGCAGTGTCATTGAGGTGTTTGTCATATACTTTACCGGTGTGAGGTCCTTGGGGTTCACATGTGTTGGGAACGTCGCATGGGAAACAAAAATTTTCCTACGCGCACGAAGACCTATCATGGTGATGTCCATCTACGAGAGGGGATGAGTGATCTACGTACCCTTGTAGACCGTACAGCAGAAGCGTTAGAGAACGCGGTTGATGTAGTGGAACGTCCTCACGTCCCTCGATCCGCCCCGCGAACAATCCCGCGATCAGTCCCACGATCTAGTACCGAACGGACGGCACCTCCGCGTTCAGCACACGTACAGCTCGACGATGATCTCGGCCTTCTTGATCCAGCAAGAGAGACGGAGAGGTAGAAGAGTTCTCCGGCAGCGTGACGGTGCTCCGGAGGTTGGTGATGCCCTTGTCTCAGCAGGGCTCCGCCCGAGCTCCGCAGAAACGCGATCTAGAGGAAAAACCGTGGAGGTATGTGGTCGGGCTGCCGTGGAAAAGTCGTCTCAAATCAGCCCTAAAACCTCCGTATATATAGGTGGGAGGGAGGGGGCCTTGCCTTGGGGTCCAAGGACCCTCAAGGGGGTCGGCCGAGCCAAGGGGGAGGACTCTCCCCCCCCCAAACCGAGTTGGACTAGGTTTGGTGGGAGGGAGTCCTCCTCCCTTCCCACCTCCTCCCTTTTTTTTCCTCTTGATTTTTCTTCTCTTGGCGCATAGACCACTTGTGGGCTGTCGCACCAGCCCACTAAGGGCTGGTGTGTCTCCCTCAAGGCCTATGGGCTTCCCGGGGGTGGGTTGCCCCCCCCCCCCCCGGTGAACTCCCGGAACCCATTCGTCATTCCCGGTACATTCCCGGTAACTCCGAAAACCTTCCGGTAATCAAATGAGGTCATCCTATATATCAATCTTCGTTTCCGGACCATTCCGGAAACCCTCGTGACGTCCGTGATCTCATCCGGGACTCCGAACAACATTCGGTAACCAACCATATAACTCATATACGCATAAAACAACGTCGAACCTTAAGTGTGCAGACCCTGCGGGTTCGAGAACTATGTAGACATGACCCGAGAGACTCCTCGGTCAATATCCAATAGCGGGACCTGGATGCCCATATTGGATCCTACATATTCTACGAAGATCTTATCGTTTGAACCTCAGTGCGAAGGATTCGTATAATCCCGTATGTCATTCCCTTTGTCCTTCGGTATGTTACTTGCCCGAGATTCGATCGTCAGTATCCGCATACCTATTTCAATCTCGTTTACCGGCAAGTCTCTTTACTCGTTCCGTAATACAAGATCCCGCAACTTACACTAAGTTACATTGCTTGCAAGGCTTTGTGTGTGATGTTGTATTACCGAGTGGGCCCCGAGATACCTCTCCGTCACACGGAGTGACAAATCCCAGTCTTGATCCATACTAACTCAACTAACACCTTCGGAGATACCTGTAGAGCATCTTTATAGTCACCCAGTTACGTTGTGACGTTTGATACACACAAAGCATTCCTCCGGTGTCAGTGAGTTATATGATCTCATGGTCATAGGAATAAATACTTGACACGCAGAAAACAGTAGCAACAAAATGACACGATCAACATGCTACGTCTATTAGTTTGGGTCTAGTCCATCACGTGATTCTCCCAATGACGTGATCCAGTTATCAAGCAACAACACCTTGTTCATAATCAGAAGACACTGACTATCATCGATCAACTGGCTAGCCAACTAGAGGCATGCTAGGGACGGTGTTTTGTCTATGTATCCACACATGTAAATGAGTCTTCATTCAATACAATTATAGCATGGATAATAAACTATTATCTTGATACAGGAATTATAATAATAACTATATTTATTATTGCCTCTAGGGCATAATTCCAACAGTCTCCCACTTGCACTAGAGTCAATAATCCAGCCCTCACATCACCATGTGAATTACATTGTAATAAATCTAACACCCATACAGTTCTGGTGTCGATCATGTTTTGGCCGTGGAAGAGGTTTAGTCAGCGGGTCTGCTACATTCAGATCCGTGTGCACTTTGCATATATTTACGTCCTCTTCCTCGACGTAGTCGCGGATGAGGTTGAAGCATCGTTTGATGTGTCTGGTCTTCTTGTGAAACCGTGGTTCCTTTGCTAAGGCAATGGCACCAGTGTTGTCACAGAACAAGGTTATTGGATTCAGTGCGCTTGGCACCACTCCAAGATCCATCATGAACTGCTTCATCCAGACACCCTCCTTAGCCGCCTCCGAGGCAGCCATGTACTCCGCTTCACATGTAGAATCTGCTACGACGCTTTGCTTGGAACTGCACCAGCTTACTGCACCCCCATTAAGAATAAATACGTATCCGGTTTGCGACTTAGAGTCGTCTGGATCTGTGTCAAAGCTTGCATCGACGTAACCTTTTACGGCGAGCTCTTCGTCACCTCCATACACGAGAAACATCTCCTTAGTCCTTTTCAGGTACTTCAGGATATTCTTGACCGCTGTCCAGTGATCCACTCCTGGATTACTCTGGAACCTACCCGCCATACTTATGGCCAGGCTAACATCCGGTCTAGTGCACAGCATCACATACATGATAGAACCTATGGCTGAAGCATAGGGGACGGAGCGCATATGCTCTCTATCTTCATCGGTTGCTGGGCACTGAGTCTTACTCAATCTCGTACCTTGTAAAACTGGCAAGAACCCTTTCTTGGACTGTTCCATTTTGAACCTCTTCAAAACTTTATCAAGGTATGTGCTTTGTGAAAGTCCTATCAAGCGTTTTGATCTATCCCTATAGATCTTAATGCCTAGAATGTAAGCAGCTTCTCCTAGGTCCTTCATAGAGAAACTTTTATTCAAGTAACCTTTTATGCTCTCCAAAAGCTCTACGTTGTTTCCAATCAGTAATATGTCATACACATATAATATTAGAAACGCCACAGAGCTCCCACTCACTTTCTTGTAAATACAGGATTCTCCAACCACTTGTATAAACCCAAATGCTTTGATCACCTCATCAAAGCGTTTGTTCCAACTCCAAGATGCTTGCACCAGTCCATAAATGGATCGCTGGAGCTTGCACACCTTGTCAGCATTTTTAGGATCGACAAAACCTTCGGGTTGCATCATATACAACTCTTCCTTAAGAAAACCGTTAAGGAACGCCGTTTTGACATCCATCTGCCAGATTTCATAATCGAAAAATGCAGCTATTGCTAACATGATTCTGACGGACTTAAGCATCGCTACGGGTGAGAAAGTCTCATCGTACTCAACTCCTAGAATTTGTGAAAAACCCTTTGCCACAAGTCGAGCTTTATAAACGGTCACATTACCGTCAGCGTCCGTCTTCTTCTTAAAGATCCATTTGTTCTGAATAGCCTTGCGGCCCTCAGGTAGTATCTCCAAAGTCCACACTTTGTTCTCATACATGGATCCTATCTCGGATTTCATGGCTTCTAGCCATTTGTTGGAATCTGGGCCCACCATTGCTTCTTCATAATTTGCAGGTTCATTGTTGTCTAACAACATGATTGATAAGCCGGGATTACAGTACCACTCTAGAGCAGCGCGTGATCTCGTCGACCTGCGTGGTTCAACAGAAACTTGAACTGGAGTTTCATGATCATCATCATTAACTTCCTCCTCAACCGGCGTCGCAACGACAGAGGTTTCCCCTTGCCCTGCGCCACCATCCAGAGGGATGAGAGGTTCGACAACCTCGTCAAGTTCTATCTTCCTCCCACTCAATTCTCTCGAGAGAAACTCCTTCTCGAGAAAAGCTCCGTTTTTAGCAACAAACACTTTGCCCTCGGATTTGAGATAGAAGGTGTACCCAACTGTCTCTTTTGGGTAACCTATGAAGACGCACTTTTCCGCTTTGGGTTCCAGTTTTTCAGGCTGAAGCTTTTTGACATAAGCATCACATCCCCAAACTTTAAGAAACGACAACTTTGGCCTTTTTCCATACCACAGTTCGTATGGTGTCGTCTCAACGGATTTTGATGGTGCCCTATTTAAAGTGAATGCAGCTGTTTCTAATGCATAACCCCAAAATGATAACGGCAAATCAGTAAGAGACATCATAGATCGCACCATCTCTAATAAAGTACGATTACGACGTTCGGACACACCATTACGCTGTGGTGTTCCAGGCGGTGTAAACTGTGAAACAATTCCACATTTTCTTAAGTGATCACCAAACTCGAAACTCAGATATTCACCCCCACGATCAGACCGTAGGAACTTGATCTTCTTGTTACGATGATTTTCCACTTCACTCTGAAATTGCTTGAACTTTTCAAATGTTTCAAACTTGTGCTTCATCAAGTAGACATAACCATACCTACTCAAATCGTCAGTGAAGGTGAGAAAATAACGATATCCGCTGCGTGCCTCCACGCTCATTGGACCACACACATCGGTATGTATGATTTCCAATAAGTCACTTGCACGCTCCATTGTTCCGGAGAACGGAGACTTAGTCATCTTGCCCATGAGGCATGGTTCGCACGTGTCAAGTGAATCAAAGTCAAGTGACTCCAAAAGTCCATCAGCATGGAGTTTCTTCATGCGCTTTAAACCAATATGACCCAAGCGGCAGTGCCACAAAAATATGGCGCTATCATTGTTTACTCTAACTCTTTTGGTCTCAATGTTATGTATATGCGTATCGCTATCAAGATTCAATATGAACAATCCTCTCACATTCGGTGCATGACCATAAAAGATGTTACTCATAGAAATAGAACAACCATTATTCTCTGACTTAAAAGAGTAACCGTCTCGCAATAAACAAGATCCAGATATAATGTTCATGCTCAACGCAGGCACTAAATAACAATAATTTAAGTTCATCACTAATCCCGACGGTAGCTGAAGTGACACTGTGCCGACGACGATTGCATCAACCTTGGAACCATTTCCTACGCGCATCGTCACTTCATCTTTCGCCAGCCTTCGTCTATTCCGCAGTTCCTGTTTCGAGTTGCAAATATGAGCAACAGAACCGGTATCGAATACCCAGGCACTACTACGAGAGCCGGTTAAGTACATATCAATAACATGTATATCAAATATACCTGATTTTTCTTTGCCCGCCTTCTTATCTGCCAGATACTTGGGGAAATTGCGCTTCCAGTGACCCATACCCTTTCAATAGTAGCACTCTGTTTCAGGCTTAGGTCCAGCCTTGGGTTTCTTCGGCGGATTGGCAACAGGCTTGCTGCTCTTCTTCGAATTGCCCTTCTTGCCTTTGCCGTTTCTCTTGAAACTAGTGGTCTTATTCACCATCAACACTTGATGCTCTTTACGGAGTTCAGACTCTGCGACTTTCAACATCGCAAACAACTCGCCGGGAGACTTGTTCATCCCTTGCATGTTGTAGTTCAACACAAAGCCTTTGTAGCTTGGCGGCAGTGATTGAAGGATTCTGTCAGTGATAGCTTCTTGCGGGAGTTCAATCCCCAGCTCAGCTAGACGGTTTGAGTACCCAGACATTTTGAGCACATGTTCACTGACAGACGAGTTTTCCTCCATCTTGCAAGCATAGAATTTATCGGAGGTCTCATACCTCTCAATCCGGGCGTTCTTCTGAAAGCTAAACTCCAACTCCTAGAACATCTCAAATGCTCCATGACGCTCAAAGCGACGTTGAAGTCCCGGTTCTAAGCCATACAAGACTGCACATTGAACTATAGAGTAGTCCTCCTTACGTGCTAACCAAGCGTTCTTAACATCCTGATCAGCCGTAGCGGGTGGTTTATCTCCTAGCGCAGCACTAAGGACATAATCCTTCTTCCCAGCTTGTAAGATTAGCTTAAGATTACGAGCCCAGTCTACAAAGTTGCTTCCATCATCTTTCAACTTAGCTTTCTCTAGGAACGTATTAAAATTTAGGATGACTGTCGCGTGAGCCATGATCTACAACACAAATATATTCAAAGTGGACTTAGACTATGTTCAAGATAATTAGAGTTTAACTTAATCAAATTATGTGCTAAACTCCCACTCAAAAAGTACATCTCTCTAGTCATTTGAGTGGTTCATCATCCACTTACACTATCCCAAGTCCGATCATCACGTGAGTTGAGTATAGTTTCAGTGGTAAGCATCCCTATGCTAATCATATCATCTATATGATTCATGATCGACCTTTCGGTCTCATGTGTTCCGAGGCCATGTCTGCACATGCTAGGCTCGTCAAGCTTAACCCGACTGTTCCGCGTGCGCAACTGTTTTGCACCCGTTGTATGTGAACGTTGAGTCTATCACACCCGATCATCACGTGGTGTCTCGAAACGATGAACTGTAGCAACGGTGCACAGTCGGGGAGAACACAATTTCGTCTTGAAATTTTAGTGAGAGATCACCTCATAATGCTACCGTCGTTCTAAGCAAAACAAGGTGCATAAAAGGATTAACATCACATGCAATTCATAAGTGACATGATATGGCCATCATCACGTGCTTCTTGATCTCCATCACCAAAGCACCGGCACGATCTTCTTGTCACCGGCGCCACACCATGATGTACCATCAACATGTTGCCATCGGGGTTGTCTTGCTACTCATGCTATTACTACTAAAGCTACATCCTAGCAAAATAGTAAACGCATCTGCAAGCACAAACGTTAGTATAAAGACAACCCTATGGCTCCTGCCGGTTGCCGTACCATCGACGTGCAAGTCGATATTTCTATTACAACATGATCATCTCATACATCCAATATATCACATCACATCGTTGGCCATATCACATCACAATCATACCCTGCAAAAACAAGTTAGACGTCCTCTAATTTTGTTGTTGCATGTTTTACGTGGTGACCATGGGTATCTAGTAGGATCGCATCTTACTTACGCAAACACCACAACGGAGATATATGAGTTGCTATTTAACCTCATCCAAGGACCTCCTCGGTCAAATCTGATTCAACTAAAGTTGGAGAAACCGACACTTGCCAGTCATCTTTGAGCAAAGGGGGTTACTCGTAACGATGAAACCAGTCTCTCGTAAGCGTACGAGTAATGTCGGTCCTAGCCGCTTCAATCCAACAATACCGCGGAATCAAGAAAAGACTAAGGAGGGAAGCAAAACGCACATCACCCCCCACAAAAACTTTTGTGTTCTACTCGAGAAGACATCTACGCATGAACCTAGCTCATGATGCCACTGTTGGGAACGTCGCATGGGAAACAAAAATTTTCCTACGCGCACGAAGACCTATCATGGTGATGTCCATCTACGAGAGGGGATGAGTGATCTACGTACCCTTGTAGACCGTACAGCAGAAGCGTTAGAGAACGCGGTTGATGTAGTGGAACGTCCTCACGTCCCTCGATCCGCCCCGCGAACAATCCCGCGATCAGTCCCACGATCTAGTACCGAACGGACGGCACCTCCGCGTTCAGCACACGTACAGCTCGACGATGATCTCGGCCTTCTTGATCCAGCAAGAGAGACGGAGAGGTATAAGAGTTCTCCGGCAGCGTGACGGCGCTCCGGAGGTTGGTGATGACCTTGTCTCAGCAGGGCTCCGCCCGAGCTCCGCAGAAACGCGATCTAGAGGAAAAACCATGGAGGTATGTGGTCGGGCTGCCGTGGAAAAGTCGTCTCAAATCAGCCCTAAAACCTCCGTATATATAGGTGGGAGGGAGGGGGCCTTGCCTTGGGGTCCAAGGACCCTCAAGGGGGTCGGCCGAGCCAAGGGGGAGGACTCTCCCCCCCCCCAAACCGAATTGGACTAGGTTTGGTGGGAGGGAGTCCTCCTCCCTTCCCACCTCCTCCCTTTTTTTTTCCTCTTGATTTTTCTTCTCTTGGCGCATAGACCACTTGTGGGCTGTCGCACCAGCCCACTAAGGGCTGGTGTGTCTCCCTCAGGGCCTATGGGCTTCCCCGGGGTGGGTTGCCCCCCCCCGGTGAACTCCCGGAACCCATTCGTCATTCCCGGTACATTCCCGGTAACTCCGAAAACCTTCCGGTAATCAAATGAGGTCATCCTATATATCAATCTTCGTTTCCGGACCATTCCGGAAACCCTCGTGACGTCCGTGATCTCATCCGGGACTCCGAACAACATTCGGTAACCAACCATATAACTCATATACGCATAAAACAACGTCGAACCTTAAGTGTGCAGACCCTGCGGGTTCGAGAACTATGTAGACATGACCCGAGAGACTCCTCGGTCAATATCCAATAGCGGGACCTGGATGCCCATATTGGATCCTACATATTCTACGAAGATCTTATCGTTTGAACCTCAGTGCGAAGGATTCGTATAATCCCGTATGTCATTCCCTTTGTCCTTCGGTATGTTACTTGCCCGAGATTCGATCGTCAGTATCCGCATACCTATTTCAATCTCGTTTACCGGCAAGTCTCTTTACTCGTTCCGTAATACAAGATCCCGCAACTTACACTAAGTTACATTGCTTGCAAGGCTTTGTGTGTGATGTTGTATTACCGAGTGGGCCCCGAGATACCTCTCCGTCACACGGAGTGACAAATCCCAGTCTTGATCCATACTAACTCAACTAACACCTTCGGAGATACCTGTAGAGCATCTTTATAGTCACCCAGTTACGTTGCGACGTTTGATACACACAAAGCATTCCTCCGGTGTCAGTGAGTTATATGATCTCATGGTCATAGGAATAAATACTTGACACGCAGAAAACAGTAGCAACAAAATGACACGATCAACATGCTACGTCTATTAGTTTGGGTCTAGTCCATCACGTGATTCTCCCAATGACGTGATCCAGTTATCAAGCAACAACACCTTGTTCATAATCAGAAGACACTGACTATCATCGATCAACTGGCTAGCCAACTAGAGGCATGCTAGGGACGGTGTTTTGTCTATGTATCCACACATGTAAATGAGTCTTCATTCAATACAATTATAGCATGGATAATAAACTATTATCTTGATACAGGAATTATAATAATAACTATATTTATTATTGCCTCTAGGGCATAATTCCAACAACAGGGTTGTAACATTTCTCCAAGATCTCCAACATATCATCGTTAGCAAACCTAAGATGATCCTACATACCAACTCTCCACAAAGAAAAATTGGCAGTGTCATCAAGTAAAGGAGGATTTCCCCCAGCATTATACTTAGGTTTCTCGAGTCTAGGTTTTGCATATAGCCATGGAACACCGATGTTGTTGTCAGTTGGAGGTTGTTGGTCCAAATAAGGGAGATATGTAGTTGATTGTTTTGCCACACCAGTTGGGTTCTCCGGTGGTGTAATTTTTACACCCAATGCATCCAACCTCATTTTGACCAAACCCTCAACAGAAGCATCATGCTCCTCTTTCTGCTTAGCGAGGGCCCGTTCGAGATCTTCAAAAGTGAAGGATTTCCTTTCATTCGTGGATGAAGCTCCTCCTTCAAGAGGAGGAGCAGACAACAGGTTCCCATCCTTATCCATTTCACTCTAGGGCGGTTAAGCCACACAATTAGAGCACGAGGCTCTGATACCAATTGAAAGGATCGAGATGGACCTAGAGGCGCGGGGTGAAAATAGGTACAATTACAAATTTTAATTGTTACTTAGCAAATTTAGGCAATATTACAAAATATGAAAGTGAGCCTAACAATTGCAGGGATGGTAGTCGTGCTATGTGTACAGAGCAAGACTACAAATAAGTAGAGAGTTAATAATAGGTAATACAAGTAATATAAGAAATACCACAAAGACAAATAACGACAAGTAGAGAGTTAGGGTTAGGGATAACCGCAACTCCGACAGATGAGGATGTATGCTGATGTTCACTTCCTTGGAGGGAAGCTACGCTATCGTTTAGAGAGGTGGATGTTACCATGTAGGCACACCAACGCCACGAAGGCTCACCCTATTCTCTCCTTGAGACAACACGAAGGCGATTCTCAGCCATTAGTGGTAGACCTTGGGGTGGTCTCTGATGACCCACAAGTATAGGGGATCAATCGTAGTCCTTTCGATAAGTAAGAGTGTCAAACCCAACGAGGAGCAGAAGGCTCTGATAAACGGTTTTCAGTAAGGTAATAACTGCAAGCACTGAAAGTAGCGGTAACAAGTGATGGTGTAGTGAGGTGAAACGTAGCAGGTGAAAAGTAACAAGTAACAAGTAATAGCAACGGTGCAGCAAAGTGTCCCAATCCCTTTTGTAGCAAGGGACAAGCCTGAACAAAGTCTTATAGGAAGAAAAACACTCCCGAGGACACACGGGGATTTCTGTCATGCTAGTTTCATCATGTTCATATGATTCACGTTCATTACTTTGATAGTTTGATATGTGGGTGGACCGGCGCTTGGGTACTGCCCTTACTTGGACAAGCATCCCACTTATGATTAACCCCTCTCGCAAGCATCCGCAACTACAAAAGAAGAATTAAGACAACGTCTAACCATAGCATTAAACTAGTGGATCCAAATCAGCCCCTTACGAAGCAACGCATAGACTAGGGTTTAAGCTTCTGTCACTCTAGCAACCCATCATCTACTTACTGCTCCCCAATTCCTTCCTCTAGGCCCAAATATGGTGAAGTGTTATGTAGTCGACGTTCACATAACACCACTGGAGGAAAAGACAACATACACCATATCAAAATACCGAACGAATACCAAATTCACATGACTATTAATAGCAAGACTTATCCCATGTCCTCAGGAACAAAAGTAACTACTCACAAATCATGGGTATATTCATGACCAGAGAGGTAATGAATATCGTAATGGATCTGAACATATAATCTTCCACCAAGTAAACCAACTAGCATCAACTACAAAGAGTAATCAACACTACTAGCAACCTTAGGGGTACCAATCGACGTCGCGAGACGGCGATTGGTTACAAGAGATAGACTAGGGTTTGGATAGGAGATGGTGCTGATGAAGATGTTGATGGAGATGACTCCCCTCCGACGAGAGGAGTGTTGGTGATGACGATGGTGATGATTTCCCCCTCCGGGAGGGAAGTTTCCCCGGCAGGATCGTCCTGCCGGAGCTCTAGATTGGTTCTGCTCAAGTTCCGCCTCGTGGCGGCGGCGCCTCCTAGAAAAAGCTCCGCCTTGATTTTTTTTCCGGACGAAACCCTTCATATAGCAGAAGAGGGGGCCAGTGGGCCACCAGGGTGCCCACAAGCCCTGTAGCCACGGCCCGGGGGGCAGGCCGCGACTACCAGGCTTGTGGGGCCCTGGCAGCTCCCCTCTGGCACTTCTTTCGCCCAGTATTTTTTATATATTCCCAAAAAATTCCATGTTGATTTTCAGGGCATTTGGAGTTGCGCAGAATAGAGGACTCAGACTTTCTCCTTTTCCAGTCCAGAATTCCAGCTGCCGGTATTCTCCCTCTTCAAATAAACCTTGCAAAATAAGAGAGAAAAGGCATAAGTATGGTACCACAAAGTATAATAACATTTCAAAAAGCGATAAATATCAACATGAAAGTATGATGCAAAATGGACGTATCAACTCCCCCAAGTTTATCCCTCGCTTGTCCTCAAGTGAAAACCAAGATCCATAAACATGTCCACATGTTAAGGGATGAAGGTGTCGATAAAACATAATATGGACATGAGGGCATCATGATCACACATATAACAGCAATACATGATAAAGATTCTTATGGGAAAGTAACAATTCCTTCACAAAGCAAAGTATGAATCAAAAACCTTACCGAGAAGTAGCCAACAATAGTCCGTAGTCATTGAAGCAATTGCAATTTATCATAACATCAGAAAGAGTCAAATAAGAGCTTGTAAAGCAAATCCACATACTCAATCATCTCTTTTGTTTTCCACAATTGTTACAACTCACGTGGTACTCATGGTATCAAAGTTTCAGTTGGACACAGAAAAAGATCGGGGCTTATAATTTTGCCTCCCAACCATTTACCTCAAGGGTAAAGTCAACAATAATAAAGCATAAGTACTCATCTCCAAGTTGATATATGAATATAGATCTTTCCCTAGCATATGACGTTCACCAAGATGAAGACGGAATAGGGAATTGGTGTTGATCACCATGACTTTCACAAGGACAAAAGTAAAGGTACAAGATAGGCCCTTCGCAGAGGGAAGTAGAGGTTGTCATGCGCTTTTAAGGTTTGGATATACGACCTCTTAGTATAAAGGAACATCACTTTATATTGCCCCTGTGATAAAGAACTTTATTATGCAGTCTGTCGCTTTTATGTCTTCCTCATCATAGGTTCGTACAAAGCTTATTTTCCACACACTAATAAATCATACATACTTTAGGTAGCAACTTTTTATTGCTTGCACCGATGACAACTTACTTGAAGGATCTTACGCAATCCATAGGAAGGTATGGTGGACTCTCATGGCAAAACTGGGTTGAAGGTTTATGGATGCACAAGTAGTATTTCTACTTAGTACGGAAGTTTTGGCTAATATGAGGTGGAAACAATCGTCACATGCTAAGGGATCTCTAGACATATAACATTGTTTGGAATCAAGCAAACACAATTCATTATGTTGTCTTCCTTGTCCAACATCTACTTCTAAGCATGTAATAGTTTGGTGAGTGCTCACAATTATAGAAAGTGTCTAAGATGATATATTTATATGTGAACCTCTCTTTCCTTATTACTTCTTATTAATTGCAACAATGACTGTGGTCTATGTTGGTCTATTCTCAACAAGTTTCAATCATCATACTTGTTATATGTGAAGCTATCACTTTCCATAAGATCATCTCATGATCTTTCATGCTATCGTTCTTTTCATACTTTTGATCACGGCACAAAATAAAGCCCTTGACTAAGATACTCTTTATTATATAGCTCGCAAGCTCGAATACATCGGGGGAGACACAAGGCAAAAGACTCAAACTAAACACTAAAGACTTATCCCCTAAAAGAAGAAATAAAAACTGAAAAGGAAAGAACTAAAACAAAGGTAAAAGCAAAAGATATAAAGGTGATACGATACCAGGGCAACTCCCCCAAGCTTGGCAAAAGCCAAGGGGATTGCCCATACCAATGCTTAGTTGTCTTCCTTTGGTGGAGATGGTGGTGGAGTCTTTGCAGAGGTCTTGAGCTTGTTTAATTTCCAATGGAGCATGAAATTCTGCTCCCTCAAATCGTCGTTTTCTTCCTCAAGCTTCAACACCCTTTGGCATAATTCCTGCTTACACTCCTCCAGGAAACGAGAAGGGATAAACAAAGTCTTATGCTTCTTCCTGGAGTTGGGGAGGCTTGACTTCTTGAACTCCACATGGGTGTTTGGAGGTTGAGGTAGAGGAGCCTCCTCCTCGTAAGAGCTTGTTTGCTCCTTCCCCTTTGGTTCATGATCCTCTTCCTCATCTGTGGTCCAACCATAAGGCTCTAAGTCCCCATTAATCCTGGAGTTAGCACGGTCATCGGCCACATAGATCTCGTCTTCTGAATGTTGAGAAGACATCTTGACCTAAATCTGCGGCACACAACAGGCTCGAAACGAAAACAGAGGAAAATTGCATGATACGGAGATCAAAATCCTCGAGCGTATATATAATGATTTTTTCTCGACCAGAAGGAGTGCTCCGCAGGAAAACGGAGTCCGGGAGGCACACGAGGTGCCCACAAGCCCTGTAGCCGCGGCCAGGGGGGAGGTCGCGGCTACCAAGCTTGTGGCCGCCTCGTGCGCTCTCCGGACTGCTTTTTATTTTTCTATTTTTACATAAATTCCAAAACGGAGAAAATTTCCTACTGGAAAAGTTTTGGAGTCCAATTACTTACCGAAGCACATACCTCTTCATTTTTAGAGTCTGAAATAGGCTGATAAACATCCCTTATGTACTCCTTTAGAGTTATGATATTGATGATATTGCTCTCAACATTTATGGGAGTACCAGAGATATAATGCTTGATTCTTTGCCCATTTACCACTCTAGGAAAATTACCTTCCGTGTTATTGGTTTTGATGGCACCGGAACGATATACTTCCTCGACAACGTAGGGACCTTCCCGTTTAGAGAGAAGCTTGCCTGCGAAGAATCTTAAGCGAGAATTGTATAGCAGGACATAATCACCTACATTGAACTCACGTTTTTGTATTCTTTTATCGTGCCATCTCTTAACCTTTTCCTTGAACAACTTGGCATTCTCATATGCCTGGGCCCTCCATTCATTTAATGAGCTGATATCAAACAACCGCTTCTCACCGGCAAGTTTGAAATTGAAGTTGAGCTCTTTGATTGCCCAATAAGCTTTGTGTTTTAGCTCAAGAGGTAAATGACAGGCATTACCGTAAACCATTTTATATGGCGACATGCCCATGGGATTCTTATAAGCAGTCCTATAAGCCCATAGTGCATCGTCAAGTTTGCTAGACCAATTCTTTTGAGATCTATTGACAGTATTTTGTAAGATCAATTTGATCTCCCTATTACTCAACTCCACTTGACCACTAGACTGAGGATGATAAGGAGATGCAACTCTATGGTTGACATCATACTTAGCGAGCATCTTGCGGAAAACACCATGAATGAAGTGTGAACCGCCATCAGTCATCAGATATCTAGGGACTCCAAATCTTGGGAAAATGACTTCTTTAAGCATCTTAATAGAGGTGTGTTGATCAGCATTTCTAGTGGGGATAGCTTCTACCCACTTAGTGACGTAATCAACAGCAACTAAGATGTGAGTATACCCATTGGAACTCGGGAAGGGTCCCATATAATCAAAGCCCCAGACATCAAATGGTTCAATGACAAGTGAATAGTTCATAGGCATTTCCTGACGTTTACTGATGTTCCCTATTCTTTGGCATTTGTCACAAGACAAGACAAACTTACAGGCATCCTTGAAGAGAGTGGGCCAATAGAAACCTGATTGCAATACCTTATGAGCAGTTATATCTCCAGCATGGTGTCCTCCGTAGGCTTCGGAATGACACTTCTGCAGGATCTGTCCATGTTCATGTTCAGGCACACAACATCTAATAACACCATCTACTCCTTACTTATAAAGGTGAGGATCATCCCAAAAGTAGTGTCTCAAATCAAAGAAGAATTTCTTCTTTTGCTGGTAGGTGAAACTGGGTGGTATATATTTGGCAACGATATAGTTTGCATAATCAGCATACCATGGTGCACTACGTGAAGCATTGATGACATTTAATTGCTCATCGGGAAAGCTATCATCAATAGGTTGTGGGTCATCAAGAACGTTCTCCAACCTAGACAAGTTATCCGCTACTGGGTTATCACCACCCTTTCTGTCAACAACGTGCAGATCAAATTCTTGTAGCAAGAGAACCCATTTGATAAGTCTAGGTTTAGCGTCCTTCTTCTCCATGAGGTACTTAATAGCAGCGTCATCGGTGTGAATAATGACTTTGGAATCAACAATGTAAGACCTGAACTTTTCACACGCAAACACGACTGCTAAAAATTCCTTCTCTGTAGTAGCATAGTTTCTGTGGGCATTGTCTAGAGTTTTACTAGCGTAGTGAATAACATTCAACTTCTTATCAACTCTTTGCCCTAGAACAGCACCAACAGCATAATCACTAGCGTCACACATGATCTCAAAAGGCAAGTTCCAATCAGATGGTTGAACAATAGGTGCAGTTATCAAAGCCCTCTTAAGTATTTCGAAGGCTTCCTCACAATCATCGTCAAAAACAAAAGGAATATCCTTTTGCAAGAGATTGGTAAGAGGCCTAGAAATCTTAGAGAAGTCTTTGATGAACCTTCTATAGAACCAGCATGACCAAGGAAACTTCTTATCCCTGTGATATCTGTGGGGTATGGCATTTTCTCGATTGCATCAACCTTAGCCTTATCAACTTCAATACCTCTTTTAGAAATTTTATGTCCTAAGACGATGCCTTCATTAACCATAAAGTGTCACTTCTCCCAATTCAAGACAAGGTTGGTGTATTTACATCTCTGCAAGACCCGATCAAGGTTGCTGAGGCAATCATTAAAGACCCGTAAACGGAGAAGTCATCCATGAAAACCTCAACAATCTTTTCACAAAAGTTAGAGAATATAGCCATCATACATCTTTGAAAGGTGGCAGGTGCATTACATAAGCCAAAAGGCATACGTCTATAAGCAAAGGTACCGAAAGGGCATGTGAAAGTGGTTTTCTCCTGATCGGATTGTGCAACTGGTATTTGGGAGAAACCAGAATAACCGTCTAGAAAGCAGAAGTGTGTGTGTTTGGATAGTCTTTCTAGCATTTTGTCGATAAAAGGCAAAGGTTAATGATCTTTCCTGGTGGCCTTATTCAACTTCCTAATATCAATCACCATCCTATAGCCAGTAATAATCCTGTGTGGGATCAACTCATCCTTATCATTAGGGACAACGGTAATGCCTCCTTTCTTAGGAACGCAATGCACCGGACTCACCCAATCGCTATGAGCAACAAGATAGATAATACCTGCTTCTAGGAGCTTTAGTATTTCTTTTCTCACTACTTGTTTCATCTTAGGATTCAATCTCCTTTGATGATCAGCAACTGGTTTGAATTCATAATCAATTTTGATCTTGTGCTGGCATAGAGTGGGACTAATGCCCTTAAGATCATCAAGAGTATATCCAATAGCAGCACGGTGCTTCCTCAGAGTTTTTAGTAACTTCTTTTCTTCCTTCTCTAAGAGGCGAGCACTAATAATAACAGGATATATCTCCTTTTCATCAAGATAGGCATACTTAAGAGTATCAGGCAGCTGTTTAAGCTCGAACACATGATCACCCTTTGGTGGGGGTGGATCCCCAAGCAGTTCAACATGCAAGTTATTCTTAAGGATAGGATATTGTTCTAAGACAACTCTATCTATTTCATCCCTTTCATCCATATGCATATCATTTTCATGCTCAAGCAAGTATTGCTCTAAGGGATCAGTAGGAGGCACGGCAATAGAAGCTAAGGCAATAGTTTCATCCCTACTAGGCAACTCCTTTTCATGAGGTTGTCTACCAAACTTAGAGAAATTGAACTCATGTAACACGCCTTCAAAGCCAACAGTGACAGTTTGCTTCTCACAATCAATATGAGCATTGACAGTGTTGAGAAAAGGTCTACCAAATATGATGGGACAAAAGCTATCTTGAGCGGTAGAAAGAACGAGGAAATCAGCAGGATACTTCGTTTTACCACACATGACTTCAACATCCCTAACAATTCCCACGGGGCAGATAGTATCTCTATTGGCAAGCTGAATAGTTACATGTATAGGTTCTATCTCAACAGGTGCAATCTCATCTTTGACTTCATCGTATAAGGATTGAGGTATTGCACTAACACTAGCACCCAAGTCACATAAACCATGATAACAATGATCTCCTATCTTAACAGAAACCACAAGCATGCCAACAACAGGCCTATGTTTGTCTCTAACGTGAGGCTTAGCAATTCTAGCAGCATCTTCACAAAAGAGAATATTATGTCACTCAACTTCTTCAGACAGAAGATCTTTGATAATAGCAATGCTAGGTTCAACTCTAATTTTCTCAGGGGGTGTAGGTGTTCTAATATAGGCTCTACGTATCACAGTTGAAGCTTTTGAATGATCATTTATCCTAACAGGGAAAGGTGGTTTCTCAATGTAAGCACTGGGTACCACAGGATCATTATAGGCAATGACTCTCTCTTCAACTGGAGTGAGTTCAACTGCATTGACTTCTAAAGGAGGATGAAATTTAAACCACTTCTCTTTGGGAAGATCAATATGAGCAGCAAAAGATTCACATAGAGAAGCTACTATCTCAAAGTCAAGTCCATACTTAGCGCTAAAATCTATAGTAGTGTTTGTTTCAACAAAAGATTTAACGCAATCAAACTGGAAATTCATACCTGACTCCTTACCTTATTCAAGCTCCCAATATTCAGAGTTACGTTTGATTCTTTCCAATAAATTCCACTTGTGGTCAATATCCTTCTTCATAAAAGAACATGTACAAGAAGTGTCAAGCATGGTACGATCTTCATGAGAAAGCCGAGCAAAAAAGTTTTGAGTGATAATTTCTCTCGAGAGCTCATGATTGGGGCATGAATATAGCATTGATTTAAGCCTCCCCAAGCTTGAGCTATGCTTTCCCTGTCACGAGGCCAAAAGTTATAAATATAATTCCGATCACGATGTACTAAATGCATAGGATAAAACTTTTGATGAAATTCCAATTTCAACCGATTGTAGTCCCATGATCCAGTATCATCACATAGCCTATACCATGTCAACGCCTTATCCTTCAAAGATAAAGGAAAGACTTTCTTCTTTACCTCATCCTCAGGCAAACCTGCAAGCTTAAATAAATCACAAACTTCATCTACATAGATTAGATGCAAGTCTGGATGTGATGATCCATCTCCTGTAAAAGGATTAGTCAGCAGTTTCTCAAGCATACTCGAAGGAATTTCATAAAAGATATTTTCAGTAGGTACCTTAGGTTGAGGAGCAACTCCTCGTGCTTCCGTTCGTGGTGAAGATACCCCCAACAAATTCCTCAAAGGAACAGTTTCCATAGTGAAAAGTGACAATAAATTTCAGCACGGTATATAAATGTTTCCTTACCAAATTCCACTTACCAAAGGCGCTTCACTCCCCGGCAACGGCGCCAGAAAAGAGTATTGATGACCCACAAGTATAGGGGATCAATCGTAGTCCTTTCGATAAGTAAGAGTGTCGAACCCAACAAGGAGCAGAAGGCTCTGATAAACGGTTTTCAGCAAGGTAATAACTGCAAGCACTGAAAGTAGCGGTAACAAGTGATGGTGTAGTGAGGTGTGCTACTGCAACAAAAGACCTTCCAATGGCGCTAGAAATAGGTGTGTCGACGACACCAGGAATCCTTCTGCTATGGCTACGCCTTAAGGGACTTCCTAGGCAAATATGCAAAGGATTTCCCCCGTGGCCTTGGAGCCTTGCGTTGGTGTTCCCTTGAAGCGGAAAGGGTGATGTAGCATAGCGGTGGTAAGTATTTCCCCCAGTTTGAGAACCAAGGTATCGATCAAGTGGAGGAGTATCACAAGTGCCTGCACAAACACAAAGAACCTGCTCCCAACGCTATAAAGGGGTTGTCAATCCCTTATAGATTGTTTGCAAAGTGAGAACTGAAAGCAACAAAGTAACAAAGCAAAGTAAAAGCAAAAGTGGAAACGATAGATGTGAATAGACCCGGGGGCCGTAGTGTTTACTAGTGGCTTCTCTCATGAAAGCAAGTAGACCGTGGGTGAACAAATTACTATCGAGCAATTGATAGAACCGCGCAAAGTCGTGACGTCATATATGACAATGATTATATCTATAGGCATCACGTCCAAAACAACTAGACCGAAACTTTTTGCATCTACTACTATTACTCCACACGTCGACCGCTATCCAGCATGCATCTAGTGTATTAAGTCCAAAAGAACAAAGTAACGCCTTAAGCAAGATGACATGATGTAGATGGACAATCTCATATCAACGAGAGAGCTCACCTTGTTACCCTTGATGGCAACCACTCAATGTGTGCCTTGCTGCCCCTAATGTCACTCGGAAAGGTCACCACATGGTAAGAACCCAAAACCAAGCACTTCTCCCATTGCAAGAATCATAGATATAGTTGGCCAAACAAAACCCAAGACTCGGAGAGACTTACAAGGATATCAACTCATGCATATAAGAAATCACCAAAGACTCAAATATATATCACATATAATCTGATCACAAATCCACAATTCATCGGATCTCGACAAACACACCGCCAAAGAGGATTACATCAGATAGATCTCCATGAAGATCATGGAGAACTTTGTATTGAAGATCCAAGAGAGAGAAGAAGCCATCTAGCTACTAACTACGGATCCGTAGGTCTAAAGTGAACTACTCACGAGTCATTGGAGGGGCGATGATGATGAAGAAGAAGCCCTCCAACTCCAAAGTCCCATCCGGCAGGGTGCCGGGAAGGGTCTCCAGATGAGATCTCGCGGAAACGGAAGCTTGCGGCGGCGGAAAAGTATTTTCGAGGCTCCCCTGATTTTTTATTGTATTTTAGGGAATATATAGGCCAAAGATCTAGGTCAGGGGGCACCAGGGAGGCCACAAACCCTGCCACTGCCGCCTCCCCCTGGTGGCGGAGTGGGGGCTTGTGGGCTCCCTGCAGCCCTCCTGGCTTGGCCCACAGCCCCCCTGATCTTCTTCCGTTCGGGAAAAATCATTTCGGGGATTTTATTCCGTTTGGACTCCGTTCCAAAATCAGATCTGAAAAGAGCCAAAAACACAGAAAAAAACAGGAACTGGCACTTGGCACTGAATTAATAAGTTAGTCCCAAAAAAGATATAAAAGGTACATAAAACATCCAAAGATGACAAGATAACAACATAAAACCATCAAAAACTATAGATACGTTTGAGACGTATCAAGCATCCCCAAGCTTAACTCCTGCTCGTCCTCAAGTAGGGAAGTGATAAAGAATGAATTTTTGATGCTTTCATGCTACCTAGCATAGATGTCCTTTGTAACTCCTCTTATGTGACGTGAATGTTCAGATCCATTTGATTCAAAACAATAGTTTGCTATTGACGTGGAAACAATAATAATTCAAGCAAACTAGCAAGGTAATCATGAACTTTCAAAATAACAAGGCCAAAAGAAAGTTATCCCTACAAAAGCATATAGTCTGGCTATGCTCTATCATCATTTCACAATGAATTTAAATCATGCACAACCCCGGTATTGGCCAAGTAATTGTTTTACACCTTTACTTTCTCAAACCTTTTCAACTCTCACGCAATACATGAGCGTGAGCCACGGTTTTAGCACTATAAGTGGTGTGGAGTGTGGTGGAGGTTGCAAGACAAAAAAAGGAGAAGATAGTCACATTAACTAGGCATATAAATGAGCTATGGAGATGCTCATCAAAAGATATCAATGTGAATGAGTAGGGATTACCATACAAATGATGCACTAGAGCTAAGAGTAAGTGAAAGCTCTTAAAGAAAACTAGTGGGTGTGCATCCAACTTGCTTGCTCACGAAGACCTAAGGCAATTTTGAGGAAGCCTATCATTGGAATATACAAGCCAAGTTATATAATGAAGATTTCCCACTAGCTATATGGTGGTGACAAAACGAGAGACTCTCAATCATGAAGATCATGGTGCTTAATATGCACAAGTGTGGAAAAAGTGGTAGCATTGTCCCTTCTCTCTTTTTCTCTCATTATTTTATATTTTTTTGGTGGGCTCTTTGGCCTCTTTTTTTTGTGGGCTTCTTTGGCCTCTTTGACTTCCTCACATGGGACAATGCTCCATTAATGATGATCATCACACTTTCAACTCAAAACTTAGAGCAACAATGACTCTATATGGATAGCCTTCGGTTGTGTACCGTGACAATGATCTAGCATGGCATAGACATTAATGGAAACATCATGCTAGCTATCTTACGATCATGCAATGGCAATGTAGATGTGGTGTCACATGTCATGGTGGTAGTTGCATGGCAATATATCTCGGAATGACTTTGAAAAATCCATAGTACGTAGGTATGGTGGTTGTTTTGAGGGAGGCTAATGGTGGGTTTTGTGCACCGGCGAAAGTTGCACGACACTAAGAAGATAGTGATGGTGGCAGGTGAAAGTGCATCTAAACCATGGACTCAACATTAGTCATGAAGAACTCATATACCTGTTGCAAAAGTTTTATTAGTAATTGAAACAAAGCATTCAACGCATACTCCTAGGGGAAGGGTTGGTAGGTATAAACCATCGCGCGATCCCGACGGCCACGCAAAGGATGACAATCAATAGACTAATTATGCTCAGATTTCATCACATAGCGGTTCACCATACGTGCATGCTACGGGAATCACTAACTTCAACACAAGTATTTCTAGATCCACAACACCTTACTAGCATAACTTCAATATTACCAAAACCACAACTCAAAACTAATTGAGATGAATCAAACTTCTCTAACTATTCAATGCACATGAAGGTGGAAGTTTTCGTATCCCTTTGGATAACTACCCCTTTTGAGACTACTTTCAAAGCATATATCAACTACCAAGCCACGCACCGCTGTGCTCTAAAAGATATAAGTGAAGCACATAGAGCAAAAGTATCTAGCTCAAAAGATATAAGTGAAGCACATGTGAGCTGAATTGTCTACCAAAGGATATAAGTGAAGCTCGACAAAATCACGGTAAATGCATGTATCTCTCTCTAGGTGTGCATCAAGGATTATTGTGATGCAACAAAAATAAAAGACTCCAACGATACAACACGCTCCAAGCAAAAACACATAACATGTGGTGAATAAAAATATAGCCCCAAGTAACGTTACCGATGGATTGAAGACGAGAGAGGGGATGCCTTCCCGGGGCATCCCCAAGCTTAGGCTTTTACGGCATCCTTGAATCTCTTGGGATTCCTTTGGCATCCCCAAGCTTGAGCTCTTGCCACTCTTTATCTTCTTGTCCATAAGAACTTCACCCAAAACTTGAAAACTTCACAACACGAAACTTAAACAGAAACTCGTGATAACATTAGTATGAGAAAGCAAACCACCAGTTCCTTAGGTACTGTAGAAAACTTAAATTTTACTTGTGCTTATGTTGGGTTACTGTATTTTCAATCTTTTGTGGGTAATACCCCCCGATACTATCCATAGTTTCATCAAAATAAGCAACCAACACAACAAAAACAGAATCTGTTAACAACAGACCAGTCTTTAGCAATATGTATATTTCGTATACTTCTGGTACTTCAAAAATTCTGAACAATTACGACAGTATTAATAACTTGCGTATCAATCAGCAGCAAAAATAATCAACTCAAAAGCTCTTACAGAACAAAAATGAAAATTCTTTTCCTGAGCAGAAAGTTTCTGTCTTTTCCAACATGACCAAACGATCATCACCAAGACTAATCATAACGGTTTTGCTTGGCACAAACGCAAAAAGAAACACAATCATAACATAATTATGAAAGTGTGGAAAACACAAAACAGAAAGAAAAATGATAGATTCGTTGGGTTGCCTCCCAACAAGCGCTTTTGCTTAACGCCCTTAGCTAGGCAAAAAGTGATGGAATCACGTAGTCATCTTTGGTGCTCAAACCATAAGTAGCCCTCATCATAGATTCATAAGGCAATCTTATTTTCTTTCTAGGAATGTGCTCCTTGCCCTTCTTTAAAGGAAATTGAAATCTAATATTCCCTTCCTTCATATCGATGATAGCACCAATAGTCCTTAGGAAAGGTCTACCAAGAATAATGGGACATGAAGGATTGCAATCTATGTCAAGTACAATGAAATCCACGGGTACATAGTTCTTATTTGCAACAATAAGAACATCATCGATCCTTCCCATGGGTTTCTTGACAGTAGAATCCGCAAGATGCAAATTAAGAGAACACTCTTCAATCTCATGAAAACCAAGAATATCACATAAAGACTTTGGAATCGCGGAAACACTAGCACCCAAATCACACAAAGCATTGCATTCATAGTTTTTGATCTTGATTTTGATAGTAGGTTCCCACTCATCATGAAGTTTTCTAGGTATAGAGACTTCTAGTTCGAGCTTCTCTTCAAGAGATTTCATCATAGCATCTACGATATGCACGGTAAAGGCTTCGCTTTGGCTATAAGCATGTGGAGAGTTTGCGATGGATTGCATCAAAGAAATGCATTTAAACAAGGAGCAATTATCATAATTGAATTACTTGAAATCCAAAGTGGGAGTTTCATTACTACCCAAAAATTTGATTTCTTCTACTCCACTCTCCACACCTTTATCATCAAGATGGGTGGACTCCGAATCATTGGGGCGTTTTTCAACCAAAGTGAATTCATATCCAGCACCTCCATAAATAGGTTTGACATGCGAAAACAAAGATTCAAGAGGAGACACACCAAGCACTTTAAGATCTTCGTGATTTGCATAACTAGAACGCACCCTTTTAAACCATTCATGCCTAGCGCGAATTTGGGCGGTTCTTTCTTTGCTCTCATTCATGGAGACACACATAACTTGCAAAGTTTCATCCAAGTTGACCTTGGGAGGAGCGCATCTAACTTTCAAAGCATCAATATCACAAGACATCCTATCAACGCTCTTAGCCAAATCGTCTATTTGAGTAGTTTTTCCTCTATGGACGCATTGAAAATCTTTTGAGAGTTGATGAACTCTTTGATATTACTCTCTAAATCACAGGGTAATTTGTTGTGATTTCCATAAGTGTTGTTATAGGAATTGCCATAGTTGTTAGAGGAGTTACTAGGAAAAGGCCTAGGAACATAGTTTCCTCTAAAAGCATTGTTGTTGCCAAAATTGTTCCTACCAACAAAATTCACGTCCAAACTAGTGTTGCTACTCTCAATCAAAGAAGATAGTGGCATGTCATTAGGATCTACAGTAGCGTTTCTACTAGCAACCAAATTCATCAACTCATCCATCTTAGCACTAAGCGAGTTAATCACTTCTATAGCGTGCACCTTTTTGCTAGCATGTGACCTTTTCGTGTGCCACTGAGAGTAGTTGGTCATGATATTGTCTAGGAGTTTTGTAGCGTCTCCTAACGTGATTTCCATGAACGTTCCACCTGAGGCGGAGTCCAAGATATTGCGAGAAGAGAAATTCAAGCCAGCGTAAAAGATTTGCATAATCATCCACAAACTCAAGCCATGAGCGGGACAATTTCTAATCATAAGCTTCATCCTCTCCCAAGATTGTGCAACGTGTTCGTGATCAAGTTGCTTGAAATTCATGATATCGTTACGTAAGGAGATAATCTTAGCTGGCGGAAAATACTTGGATATGTAAGCATCTTTGCACTTATCCCAAGAATCGATACTATTTTTAGGCAAAGAAGAAAACCAAGTTTTTGCGCGATCTCGCAACAAGAAAGGAAAAGGTTTCAACTTAATCACATCTCTTTTCTTTTGCATATCACAAAGCTCAATGAAGGTATTGAGATGGGATGCGGCATCTTCACTAGGAAGGCCAGAGAATTGCTCTTTCATAACAAGATTTAGCAAAGCTGCGTTGATTTCATACGATTCCGCACTAGTGGCGGGAGCAATCGGAGTACTAATAAAATCATTATTATTAGTGCTCGAGAAGTCACAAAGTTTGGTGTTTTCAGCCATGATGACTTCAACAAACAAACAAGCACACAAGAAAGAAAGAAAACCGGCAAAGGCAAAACAAAACGACAAAGGAGAAAGGCAAATAAAAACGGCAAATGTGAAGTGGGGGAGAGGAAAACGAGAGGCAACTGGCAAAAAAGTAAATGCAGGAGATGAGTTTGTGAGACCTACTTGGATATATCTTGATCTCTCCTCCCCGGCAACGGCGCCAGAAATACTTCTGCTACTGCAACAAAAGACCTTCCAATGGCGACAGAAATAGGTGTGTCGACGGCACCAGGAATCCTTCTGCTATGGCTACGCCTTAAGGGACTTCCTAGGAAAATATGCAAAGGATTTCCCCCGTGGCCTTGGAGCCTTGCGTTGGTGTTCCCTCGAATCGGAAAGGGTGATGTAGCATAGCGGTGGTAAGTATTTCCCTCAGTTTGAGAACCAAGGTATCGATCCAGTGGAGGAGTATCACAAGTGCCTCCACAAACACAAAGAACCTGCTCCCAACGCTATAAAGGGGTTGTCAATCCCTTATAGATTGTTCGCAGAGTGAGAACTGAAAGCAACAAAGTAACAAAGCAAAGTAAAAGCAAAAGTGGAAACGATAGATGTGAATAGACCCGGGGGCCGTAGTGTTCACTAGTGGCTTCTCTCATGAAAGCAAGTAGACGGTGGGTGAACAAATTACTGTCGAGCAATTGATAGAACCGCGCAAAGTCGTGACGTCATCTATGGCAATGATTATATCTATAGGCATCACGTCCAAAACAAGTAGACCGATACTTTCTGCATCTACTACTATTAGTCCACACGTCGACCGCTATCCAGCATGCATCTAGTGTATTAAGTCCAAAAGAACAGAGAAACGCCTTAAGCAAGATGACATGATGTAGATGGACAATCTCATATCAACGACAGAGCCCACCTTGTTACCCTTGATGGCAACCACTCAATGTGTGCCTTGCTGCCCCTACTGTCACTGGGAAAGGTCACCACATGGTAAGAACCCAAAACCAAGCACTTCTCCCATTGCAAGAATCATAGATCTAGTTGGCCAAACAAAACCCAAGACTCACAGAGACTTACAAGGATATCAAATCATGCAAATAAGAAATCAGCAAAGACTCAAATATATATCATAGTTAATCTGATCACAAATCCACAATTCATCGGATCTCGACAAACACACCGCCAAAGAAGATTACATCGGATAGATCTCCATGAAGATCATGGAGAACTTTGTATTGAAGATCCAAGAGAGAGAAGAAGCCATCTAGCTACTAACTACGGACCCGTAGGTCTGAAGTGAACTACTCACGAGTCATTGGAGGGGCGATGATGATGATGAAGAAGCCCTCCAACTCCAAAGTCCCATCCGGCAGGGCGCCGGGAAGGGTCTCCAGATGAGATCTCGCGGAAACGGAAGCTTGCGTCGGCGGAAAAGTATTTTCGAGGCTCCCCTGATTTTTTGCTGTATTTTAGGGAATATATAGGCCAAAGATCAAGTTCAGGGGGCACCAGGGAGGCCACAAGCCCTGCCACCGCCGCCTCCCCCTAGTGGCGGAGTGGGGGCTTATGGGCTCCCTGCAGCCCTCCTGGCTTGGTCCACATGCCCCCTGATCTTCTTCCGTTCGGGAAAAAATCATTTCGGGGATTTTATTCCGTTTGGACCCCATTCCAAAATCAGATCTGAAAAGAGCCAAAAACACAGAAAAAACAGGAACTGGCACTTGGCACTGAATTAATAAGTTAGTCCCAAAAAATATATAAAAGGTACATAAAACATCCAAAGATCACAAGATAACAGCATGAAACCATCAAAAATTATAGATACGTTTGAGACGTATCAAGGTGAAACGTAGCAGGTGAAAAGTAACAAGTAACAAGTAATAGCAATGGTGCAGCAAAGTGGCCCAATCCCTTTCGTAGCAAGGGACAAGCCTGAACAAAGTCTTATAGGAAGAAAAACGCTCCCGAGGACACACGGGAATTTCTGTCATGCTAGTTTCATCATGTTCATATGATTCACGTTCGTTACTTTGATAGTTTGATATGTGGATGGACCGGCGCTTGGGTACTGCCCTTACTTGGACAAGCATCCCACTTATGATTAACCCCTATCGCAAGCATCCACAACTACAAAAGAAGAATTAAGACAACGTCTAACCATAGCATTAAACTAGTGGATCCAAATCAGCCCCTTACGAAGCAACGCATATACTGGGGTTTAAGCTTCTATCACTCTAGCAACCCATCATCTACTTACTACTCCCCAATGCCTTCCTCTAGGCCCAAATATGGTGAAGTGTTATGTAGTCAACGTTCACATAACACCACTAGAGGAAAAGACAACATACATCATATCAAAATACCGAACGAATACCAAATTCACATGACTATTAATAGCAAGACTTATCCCATGTCCTCAGGAACAAAAGTAACTACTCACAAAGCATGGATATATTCATGACCAGAGAAGGAATGAATATCGTAATGGATCTGAACATATAATCTTCCGTCAAGTAAACCAACTAGCATCAACTACAAAGAGTAATCAAGACTACTAGCAACCTTACGGGTACCAATCGACGTCGCGAGACGGCGATTGGTTACAAGAGATAGACTAGGGTTTGGATAGGAGATGGTGATGATGAAGATGTCGATGGAGATGACTCCCCTCCGACGAGAGGAGTGTTGGTGATGACGATGGCGACGATTTCCCCCTCCGGGAGGGAAGTTTGCCCGGCAGGATCGTCCTGCCGGAGCTCTCGATTGGTTCTGCTCAAGTTCCGCCTCGTGGCGGCGGCCCCTCCCCTAAAAAGCTCCGCCTTGATTTTTTTCCGGACGAAACCGTTCATATAGCAGAAGAGGGGGGCTAGTGGGCCACCAGGGTGCCCACAAGCCCTGTAGCCGCGGCCAGGGGGGCAGGCCGCGGCTACCAGGCTTGTGGGCCCCTGGCAGCTCCCCTGTGGCACTTCTTTCGCCCAGTATTTTTTATATATTCCCAAAAAAATCCACGTTTATTTTCAGGGCATTTGGAGTTGCACAGAATAGAGGACTCAGACTTGCTCCTTTTCCAGTCCAGAATTCCAGCTGCCGGTATTCTCCCTCTTCAAATAAACCTTGCAAAATAAGAGATAAAAGGCATAAGTATGGTACCACAAAGTATAATAACAGTCCAAAAAGCGATAAATATCAACATGAAAGCATGATGCAAAATGGACGTATCAGTCTCCAAACCCTCACAAACTTTCCGGGGGTAATCACAATGAACGATTCCTCGCCGGAGTACTCCTACCGCCTAGGAGTCTCCAGCCTCGAAGAGTAACAAGATGCACCGCGAAAACAAGGGGGGAATCAACTTTTGTTTTGGTGGATGTGTAGATCAGGCACTCCTCCTTAAATCCTCGAAAGATCAAGAGCTTTGGTTGTCTAAGGAGGGAGAACTCCAAGAAATAGAGGTCTAAAAATGGTGGAGAGAGAAATGGAGTCGTCTCCTTCTTCGTGGGGAAGAAGAATACTATTTATAGTGGGGATGAAATCCAGCCATTGGGGCTAGATTCCTGCCAAGCCCGGAAGTTCCGGGGAAGCCCACAGGTTCCGAACCCCGAAAGTTCCGACCAGGTTCTGGGATACATTGAGTGTTTGCACCCTCTCTGGAGTACCTCGAAAGCTGCCAGACCGGGGACGGAAGTTCCAGCCAGGGTCCGGCAAGGTTCCGACCTACACACAGATTTTGCATGAAAATTGCAGTTTCTCTCGGTGGCCAGGAATCTTCCCGGACCTTTTGGTCCCTGGAAGTTCCGGCCATCCCGGAAGCTCCGGCCTAGGCAGAAATTTTCCGCTGTCAATTTTGACCAACTTTGAGAAATGATATTGCGAGAACCCATGTGTATGTGGAGTTGATTCCGAGATGATTTCATGTCGCGTCCCCTCTTAATAGTGTGGTTGCCCTAAAGACTGATGAAGGAAAGGAAAACTTTCATGGCACTCTGCCTTTTTTCCTTTTTCCGAATAGAGGGGAAGTAACCATCCATGCTTCACTTTAATTTTGACGGTGATGTTTACACTAGAGCATGTGGTTAGAAATACAAATGAAATTGTCATAAATGTTAAAAATAATTAAGGGCAATGATGCACTTTCATTAGAGCACCTTTATAGTCACCCAGTTACGTTGCGACGTTTAGTAAACACAAGGTACTCCTCCGGTGTCAGTGAGTTGCATGATCTCATGGTCATAGGAACAGATACTTGACATGTAGAAAATAATAGTAATAAACTAACACGATCATATGCTACGTTCATAGTTCGGGTCTTGTCCATCACATCATTCTCCTAATGATGTGATCCCGTTATCAAATGACAACTCATGTCTATGGCTAGGAAACCTTGACCATCTTTGATCAACGAGCTAGTCCATTAGAGGCTGACTAGAGATAATGTGTTGTCTATGTGTCCACACATGTATTTGAGTTTCCAATCTATATAATTCTAGCATGGATAATAAATGATTGTCATGAACAAGGAACTATAATAATAACCACTTTATTGCCTTTAGGGCATATTTCCAACAAATTCATTATAAAATGCGTGATTGGGAAACTCACATGTACCTGCAAAATGATTTGGTTGAGCATATGTGGGCTCATGTTGGCAACCAATAGATGTATCTTTTTTCATATGTATTTGAGACAATTTATTTTTTATTAAGTTTGTAAAACTATACTTATTTATTTGAAAACAATGCTTTATTTGATTGTGAAATTATGCTGTTTTTATATGTCTGCTTGTCATAAATAATGCAAAATATGTACATATTTGCTGGAAAAGGACGACTAGCCAGCTACGCCGACAAATATGGATCATGGACGTTGGGCATACTGCCGACCTAAATCTTAAACAAAATGGATGCCGAGCGAACGACCGACTCAAACGGACAAAAACACCGTCCGTTTGGGTCGGACGCGTTGGAGTTGCTCTAAGCCTCGGCTCCGGGAAGCGTTCTTGTTCCATGATGAACTGAACGCCGACCCGACCTTTTTATCCGTGTGTCATGCGGGGTTTGTGTCGGAACAAAAATCCATGCTCGTAGGCCAACCTTACAAGCACTACCCATATGGCGAGGCATACCTGGCCAAACGGGCCGACCAGACACGACATGGCACGACATGGCCGTAAACGGGCCCAACACAGCACGATCCGTCCACGCACGAATATTAGTCGGGCCATGCCGTGCCGGCCCACGTGCGCAGCCTCTAGGCCCATGCACGACACGAGAGCTATAAGTGTCGGCCCGACGGCACGCCAGACCCGACTTTGGGCCGATTTTAAGTTGTCTTTGAGCCGGTTTTGTCATGTTGGACTATTTTACATGTATATATATATATATATAATAAAAATATAAAAATGTAAACGGGCCTTGTCGTGTTGTGTCGACCCGCTTCCGAGCCTTCAGGCCTAGACACGACCCGAGGCGGGCCGCGTGTCTGACACGACCCGTTTAGGTCGTGCCGTACCTAGCCATGGCGCCGTGCCGGCGTGCTTGCGGGCTGGCCTGTTTAGCCCGACCTGTTTGGCCAGGTATGTGGCCAGGTTTGAGTGGGCGGCATATTTTTTATTTCAATCAACAAGCTCCTCCACGGCCCCATTTTCCGCACCAAACCCTCCTGCGTGAAAAAAAATAACCCCCTCCACAGCCGAAGTCCTCGCCCCCTTACTGCGATGGCCTGTCAGACTCTGAATGAAGCACCTGATGATCAATGCACTGTGTGGAAGTGTCGTAAGCGTTATCCACCGTTCTCATCGCAGATCCAACAGCCAAGACATAATGCGGCCCTGTGGAAATTCCGACAACGCCCCTATGGCTGGTCGCGCGTCCCTCTTCCTCTCGGAGCCGCGCGTCCCTCTTCTTCTCTGGCTACAAAGCCATGTAACCTTTCCCTTTGCAACTTTATGCTTACTGTAATTCGGGGTTGAACCCTAGCCGCCTGTGGCGAGCTACATTGTCGTTCCTCTTTCAGTAAAGCCCAATTCCTCGCGATTTCTCCTCTGAATTGAGCTCTCGTTCCAGTTTTCATCGATCACATTTTGTTCTTAGCAAGCCAGTGCTTGACAATTGGTATCAGAGGCCCAGTCTTTCCTCGGAAAAAGGGGGCGAGCGCAGAGAGATTGTAGATCTCAGATCCAAGGTGGTGAAAGGCGGGTGCTGATGGGTCTTCTTCCTGGTTGCTGGAGCACCTTGCTATAGTGGTAAAACCCCAGGCTTGGAGATCGATCCAGAACAGGGGGTGTTGCTGGTGGCGGTGTAAGCAACGGGGGGCTAGGTAAAATTCCCTCCCTTTTCCCTCCCTTTGAAGCATCCGAGGATTGTGATCATGGCTGGAGTAGCAGAGTTGGCCACAACTGCTGATTTGCAGCTCGAGTCGTTAGAGCTAGATCTGAAAACACTGAGGCAAGAAAGAGATGAGGATAGAAATGAATTCCACCAATTCCAAACAACAGTGAACAGGAACTTCATCACAATGCAATTTTTTTGACAAAATTCAGGACAACTTCATGAGGTTATTACTAGACCCTGATCCTGGTAAAGATGATGAAGCTGATCATGCCTCAGTATAGGGGGCAGCTGTGCAGAAAGACAATCATGTGGGATCACCTGTGGTTGCACCAGGGCGCCCAAAACAGCTAGTGGCAGATACACCACCATCTGTGACTATGCCTGAAAAAGCTGTTGTTGGAGGAGTAGGTACAGCAGTACTAAGGGATCAAGCTGGAAGAGAATTGAACATGGATGGTACATTGAAGCAACCCTACAGGCATCCAAATTTTGGCATTAACAAAGCTAAAGGCATGGGTCAAACTGCTATGGCTGTGCATGCTGCTCAAGGGGAAGATTTGCAAGAGATAGAAGGATATGATAACAACTATAGAAGAAGAGTTGGTACACCAATGGACAATAGAAGAAGCCCTCTTACTATGAAACCTGCTAAGCTAAACATGGTAGAATTTGAGGGAGAAGATCCTGAATCTTGGATACAGAATCTAGAGCAATATTTTGCTGCTTCCAGGACACCTATTGAGCACAGGACTGAATTAGCAATATCTTACCTGAAAGGACCTACTGTGCAGTGGTGGAGAGGTACTGCTTTTGCACCTGGTAACATTGCTTGGCATAAATTTTGCTCCTTGTTGTCTGAGAGGTTCTCAGTGCAATATGTTTGTGATATTGTCACTTCCTTTCATGCTGTCAAGCAAGTAACAACTGTGACAGGATATGTGGAACAATTTGAGCAATTGATGAACATCATAAGGAGAGAGAACCCTGGAATTCCCAATGAGTATTATGTGACTAGCTTTATAGCTGGCCTACAACCCTATATCAAAAGTCATGTGGAGTGTTTCAAACCCAAAGATATGCAAAGTGTTGTGTGGTATGCAAGAAGGATGAAAAAAGGCACAACCACCCCCTGTAGTGGTGCAAACAAAGCCCTATTTTCCACAAGTGAAGAGACAGGTGAATTTTGAGCAATCATCTGGCCAGAATAGTACATCTCCTATAGCAAAAAGTGCAATTATTCAGCAGTCTAAGCAAAACCAGGTATGTTACAAGTGTAGGGAACCATGGGTTCCAAGGCATAGACAGGTGTGCAAGATGAGCCAGAAAGCACGAGTTCAAGCCTTGTTAAATCAGGAGGTGGAGAATTCAGATGTGATATTTGTTACAGATTTTGAGGATCCTGACTTAGACACACATGAAGCACCAGCACCAGAAACTGTACTGCAAGTTTTAGTACATGCTGCCCATGGCCTTAATTCAGCTAAAAATACATTCATTTTGTCAGTAAAAGTGGGTGAAGTGACAGCTACTGCTCTGGTAGATAGTGGAAGCACTGCTACATTTGTTTCCCCCGAAATGGCAAGCAAGATGTCCATTACTCCTGTGGCTAACACTAAGGTGAAAGTGGTAGTAGCTAGTGGAGTACTCTGGAATAAATTTACTGTCAAAAACTGTCCATATGAAATCCAAGGCAGTGAATTTTGTGTCAGTTTCAGAATCCTAAAGTTGACTGGGTATGACATGATATTGGGAGTGGATTGGCTTAAGAAATATAGTCCAGTTCAAATGGATTTTATCAATATGGAGTTGAAAATTACAGGCACACAAGGTCAAGTAATCACATTTGTGGATGAAACTGTTCCCTTGGAAAAGGTTACTGAAAGCAAGGACAAGAATAGTAGGTTAATGGAGCAAGCTGTATGTGGCTTCTTTTTGTTTCCAATATGTGGAGCAGATTATGAGTTGACAGCAACTGAGGTACCTAATGATTTACATCCCCTCCTTCAGCAATATGAGAAGTTATTTCAGGAGCCTAGTGGATTGCCCCCTAGCAGACCCTGTGATCATAGAATTCCACTCATAGAAGGAGCAAAAGTGGTGAACTAGAGGCCTTACAGAGTACCACATCATCAAAAGGAAATCTTGGAGAAAATCATTTTGGACCTACTGAAGAAAGGACTGATCAGGCCTAGCACCAGCCATTTTTCTTCTCCAGTGTTGCTTGTAAAGAAGAAGGATGGATCTTGGAGGCTTTGCACTAACTACAGGAAGCTGAATGCTTTCACTGTCAATAACAAATTCCCAGTACCTGTCATTGAGGACTGATTGGACCAGCTGAAAGGAGCAAAGTACTTCTCAAAAATTGACCTGGGAAATGGTTACCATCATATAAGAATGGCAGAAGAGGATATAGCAAAAACTGCTTTTTCAACTCACATGGGATTG
This sequence comes from Hordeum vulgare subsp. vulgare, assembly GCF_904849725.1. Taxonomy (NCBI): domain Eukaryota; kingdom Viridiplantae; phylum Streptophyta; class Magnoliopsida; order Poales; family Poaceae; genus Hordeum; species Hordeum vulgare. The sequence continues at coordinate 560,876,743 of NC_058524.1, read as the reverse complement.
TTTGAATATCTCGTGATGTCTTTTGGACTCACTAATGGCCCACCATCCTTCCAAGCACTAATGAATCTCCTATTTGGCCTGTTAAAGTTTGTGGTGGTCTTCTTTGATGATATATTAATCTTCAGTCTGACATGGGAGGAGCACAAGGAGCACCTAAGGCATGTGTTTGAGATTCTGCAAGAAAATAAGTTGTATGCTATACTGGAGAAATGTTCATTTGGGCAAAAAGAAATGGAATATCTGGGTCACATTATCAATGAAGAGGGAGTGTCCACAGATCCTTGCAAGATTAAGGCTGTTCAAGACTGGCCTATTCCTGCTAATATCACTGAATTAAGAAGTTTCTTGGGCTTGAATGGTTACTACAGGAGATTTATTCAAGGATATGGGATAATTTGCAAACCATTATTTGATTGTCTGAAAAAGAATGCATTTGATTGGCAGCAGGAACAAACGAAGGCATTTGAGACATCGAAACAGAAGCTGACTAACACTCGTGTGTTGGCTTTGCCTGACTTCACAAAACCATTCATTTTGGAAACTGATGCTAGTGGTTATGGTTTGGGAGCTGTCTTAATGCAAGAAGGAAGACCCCTCTCCTATTTTAGTAAGGCAATTGGCCCAAAAGCTGCAGCTATGTCTACATATGATAATGAAGCTCTAGCAATCATCGAGGCAGTTAAAAAATGGAAACATTACTTTGCAGCTACTGCTTTGGTAATCAGAACAGATCAGGAAAGCCTAAAGTACATCCAGGAGCAAAAGATTACTGAGGGCATTCAGCATAAACTCTTGTTGAAGCTGCTGGGTTATAATTTCACTGTGGAGTACAAAAAAGGAAAGGAAAACAGAGCTGCGGATGCTTTATCTAGGGTAAAACATAAGCTTTCTGCTCTGATTGCAACAGTTGTTTCACCTACTTGGGTCAAGGAGATTATTAGAAGCTATGAGAATGATGATAAGATCAAGGAGTTGATTGCTGCCTGTGTGGTAGACAAGGAAAACAACACTACTTATACTTTTAGTAATGGAATCCTGAGGTATAAGAGTAAAGTGGTGGTAGGAAAAACTACTGAGCTGAGACAAGAAATAATGAAAGTGTTTCGTAATTCAGAACTGGGTGGACATTCTGGTGAAAAAGCAACTTATCAAAGGGTCAAGCTAGTTTTTCGCTGGTCAGGCTTAAAGCAAGATGTTGTGGTATTTGTAAAAAGCTGTCATGTCTGTCAGGTTAACAAAGGAGAGCACACACCATATCCTGGATTACTAGAGCCTCTTCCTGTTCCTGATTTTGCTTGGGCACATATAAGCATGGACTTTGTTGAGGGATTGCCTGTGTCTGAGAGCAAAGACCTGATCCTAGTGGTGGTGGATAGGTTCACCAAATATGCCCACTTCATAGCCATGAAACATCCTATATCAGTTCAGACAATAACTAGAGCATTTTCTGACAATGTCTTTAAGCTGCATGGCATGCCTATGGTCATTGTTACTGATAGAGATAGAATATTCACAAGCAACATGTGGCAACAACTATTTAAATCCATGAAGGTAAAGCTACACATGAGCACAAGCTACCACCCTCAAACTGATGGTCAGACTGAGAGAGTAAACCAATGTTTGGAGAACTATTTCAGGTGTATGTGCTTCCAACAACCTAGAAAGTGGCATGGATGGCTGGCCTTGGCAGAATGGTGGTATAATACTTCTTACCACACATCATTAGAAATGACCCCATTCCAAGCATTATATGGATTTCCCCCTCCAATGGTGGCTGAGTCAGCATTGCCTAATTCCATATGGGCAGAGAGTGATAACTTGATGCAGAAATGGGAGTTGGCTATGGAAGTGATCAAGCACAACCTCAGTAAAGCACATGCAAGAATGAAGCAATATGCCGATCAGAAAAGAAAAGAAAGAGAGTTCCTAGTGGGAGACATGGTCTATCTAAAGCTACAACCTTATAGACACACCTCTCTCGGTTTGCATAAACATCTCAAACTGCATTCCAAGTTGTATGGCCCCTTTAGAGTGTTGGCAATAGTGGGCAAGCATGCTTACAAGTTACTACCCCAGAAGGATGCCAGTTACACCATACCTTTCATGTGAGCCAGCTCAAAAAGCACATAGGTGAGCATGTGGTGCCATCTCCTCACTTACCTCTGGTGAATGCAGATGAAACTATCAGAAGAGAGCCTGAAGCTGTGTTGGACAAAAAACTGGTTCCTAGGAGCCAAGGCGAGATAAGCATTCCTGTGGTGCGTTGGCTGATCAAGTGGATGAACATGCCTGCCGAAGAAGCTACTTGGGAAGATGCAACCTTTATTCAGAAGATTTTCCCTGCGTTTTGAGCTTGAGGACAAGCTCAAATTCAAAGGGGGGGGGGGGTATTGTCAGGCTCTGAATGAAGCACCTGATGATCAATGCACTGTGTGGAAGTGTCGGAAGCGTTATCCACCGTTCATCGCAGATCCAACGGTCAGGACATAACGCGTCGCTGTGGAAATTCCGACAACGCCCCTGTGGCCGCGCGTCTCTCTTCTTCTCTGGCTATAAAGCCATGTAACCTTTCCCTTTGCAACTTTATGCTTATTATAATTCGGGATTGAACCCTAGCCGCCTGTGGCGAGCTACATAGTCATTCCTCTTTTAGTAAAGCCCATTCCTCACGATTTCTCCTCTGAATTGAGCTCTCGTTCTAGTTTTCATTGATCATATTTTGTTCTTAACAAGCCAGTGCTTGACTGAAAGCGTGCTTGCGGGCTGCCCTGTTTAGCCCGGCCAGTTTGGCCAGGTATGTGGCCAGGTTTGAGTGGGCGGCATATTTTTTCTTTCAATCAACAAGCTCCTCCACGGCCCCATTTTCTGCACCAAACCCTCCTGCGAGAAAAAATAACCCCCTCCACAGCCGAAGTCCTCGCCCCCTTCCTGCGATGGCCGGCGGCGGCGCTTCCCCTTCCCCGGCGGCGGCCGCCCCCCCGGCTGCCGTCCAGGTGCGCTGCGCCGGCTGCCGCGGCGTCCTCGCCGTGGCCCCCGGCATGACCGAGTTCATCTGCCCCAAATGCCGCATGGCGCAGCGCCTCCCCCCGCAGCTCATGCCCTACTCCTCCCCGCCCAAGGCGTCCCCTACCCCGCCTCCGCCCCAGCCTCCTCCCCTTCCTCCTCACCCTCAGTCTCAGCCCGCGCCTCCCGCTCCCGCTCTCCCCGCCGCTTCCCGCCGCTCTGGGCCGCGGGCGCAGGGCGTGGACCCCACCAAGATCCAGCTGCCCTGCGCGCGCTGCAAGGCCATCCTCAACGTGCCGCACGGCCTCGCCCGCTTCCGCTGCCCGCAGTGCGACGTCGACCTCGCCGTCGACATCTCCAAGCTCCAGCATTTCCTTACCGCCGCCGCCCCTGGGCCTGGCTTCGTTCCTCCACCGCCTCCGCCCGCGCCTCCGCTCCCAATGCCGCACATGCCCTTCCTGCCGATGATGCCGCCCCCGCGCATGCCGATGCCCCCAATGGTCCCGCCACCCGAGCCGCCGGAGGAGATCAACGAGGTTGCGCTTGACGTTGAACGCGAGGAAGATGAAGGTGACACTGTTGGTGAAACTTTCATGGACTACAGGCCTCCTAAGCTGTCTCTTGGTCTTCCTCATCCGGATCCTGTGGTGGAGACTTCATCTTTATCAGCTGTGCAGCCTCCTGAGCCTACTTACAACTTGGCTATCATGGATGAATTGGATGAGACCAGGGCATTGTCATGCTTACAGATTGAGACAATTGTGTATGCTTGTCAGAGGCATCTTCATCATCTCCCTACTGGTGCTAGAGCAGGTTTCTTCATTGGTGATGGAGCCGGTGTTGGTAAAGGGCGTACAATTGCTGGATTGATTTGGGAGAATTGGCAACAGGGGAGGCATAAGGCATTGTGGATTTCCATTGGTTCAGACTTGAAATATGATGCCCGCAGAGATTTGGATGATGTTGGTGCAAAATGTGTGCAAGTGCACGCGTTGAACAAGCTGCCATATTCTAAGTTAGACTCGAAGGCCACTGGGATCACAGACGGAGTTGTTTTTGTAACTTATAGCAGTTTAATAGCATCTTCTGAGAAAGGACATTCACGGTTGCGGCAGCTGGTAGAGTGGTGTGGATCTGAGTTCGAAGGTCTTGTGGTGTTTGATGAGTGCCACAAGGCTAAAAATCTGATTCCTGAGGCAGGAGGTCAGCCCACACGCACTGGTAAATCAGTTCTTGAGATCCAAGACATGTTACCTGAAGCTCGAGTGGTTTACTGCTCAGCAACTGGTGCATCAGAGCCTCGGAATTTAGGCTACATGGTCCGGCTTGGTCTCTGGGGAGACGGAACATCATTTCAGAGTTTTCACCAATTTTTAGGTGCTCTTGAGAAAGGTGGTGTGGGTGCCCTTGAACTTGTTGCTATGGACATGAAAGCTAGGGGTATGTATGTTTGCCGCACACTAAGTTATAAGGGTGTTGATTTTGATGTTGTGGAGGCACCTCTAGAGGACAGAATGATGAATATGTATAGAAAGGCAGCTGAATTTTGGGCTGAGTTGCGTGTTGAGCTCCTATCGGCAAGTGAGTACTATGCAGAAGACAAGGGCAATTCAGCTCACATATGGCGGTTATACTGGGCCAGCCATCAGCGTTTCTTTAGGCATATGTGTATGTCTGCAAAGGTACCTGCTGTTGTGAGGTTGGTGAAGGAAGCCTTAGCAGAAGAAAGATGTGTGGTGGTTGGTCTCCAGAGCACTGGTGAAGCTCGAACAGAGGAAGCTATCACAAAATATGGTCTTGAAATGGAAGACTTTATTTCTGGTCCTAGAGAGTTGCTTCTTAAGCTGGTAGAAGATAACTATCCCTTGCCTCCAAAACCCGATTGTTCTCAGCAAGGTGAAGAAAAGGTTATGGAGGTCCAGCGTAAGCGACCCGATGTATCCTCAAAAGGACGAGTTAGGAAACTCACAAAAATGGAAGATAGTGATGATGGAATAGATGCGCACTATCCGTTGGAGTCAGACCATGAATTAACAGATTCTGAAGAGGAATTGCATATGTGTCAGATCTGCAATACCGAGGAGGAGAAGAGCCTGTTGCTTCATTGTTCCAATTGTGCTACAAGTGTTCACCCTGGCTGTCCAATTCCACCATGGACTGGAACGTTGACAGATGATTGGTTATGTTATGCATGCAAGGAGATAATAGAAGGCTATTTTAAAGAGAGGGATGCTTACATGGCTGAACTATCAAAGAGATATGACAATGCAGTGGACAGGAAGTCAAAGATTTTAGAAATCATCCGTGCTTTAGATTTGCCTAATAATCCTCTAGATGATATCATTGATCAGCTAGGTGGTCCAGACAATGTTGCAGAAATAACTGGAAGGCGTGGTATGCTAATAAGAGCATCAGATGGAAAAGGTGTTGTTTACCAGGCACGGAACACGAAAGAAATTGCATTTGACATGATCAATATGCATGAAAAGCAGCTATTCATGGACGGAGAAAAGTTTATCGCAATAATATCGGAAGCAGGATCAGCTGGTGTTTCCTTACATGCTGATCGAAGGGTTAAAAATCAGAGAAGAAGAGTACACATAACACTTGAACTTCCATGGAGTGCAGACCGTGCAACCCAGCAGTTTGGGAGAACACATCGTTCTAATCAAACTTCTGCACCTGTATATAGGATTCTTTTTACCAACCTTGGTGGTGAAAAGCGATTTGCATCAATTGTGGCAAAGCGACTAGAGTCTCTTGGAGCTTTAACACAAGGAGATCGAAGAGCTGGACCATCACTTAGTGCTTTTAACTATGACAGCAGTTATGGGAAAAAAGCCCTGACAATGATGTACAGGGGTATAATGGAACAGGATGCATTTCCAGTTGTGCCTTTGGGATGCTCGGAGAATCAATCTAGTCTCCAAGAATTCATCACTAGATCAAAAGCTGCGTTAGTGGCAGTTGGAATTGTCAGGGATGCTGTAATCTGCATTGGAAAACATGGAGCAAAGCTTACTGGTAGAATTGTTGATTCTGATATGCATGATGTGGCCCGTTTCCTCAACCGTATTCTGGGATTAGCTCCAAACATCCAGAATGGGTTATTTGATCTCTTCACAAGCATACTCGACGTGGTAATTCAGAATGCACGAAGCGAAGGACAGCTTGATTCTGGTATTGTTGATATTAAAGCAAAAAGGGTTGAAATGAAAGAACCGCCGAAGACAGTTCATGTTGATAGCCTGTCCGGTGCTTCCACGGTGTTGTTCACTCTTACAATTGACCGTGGAGTTACTTGGGAGTCAGCAAATGCAATGCTTGAAGAAAGGCAGAAAGATGGTGCATGCTCTTCTAATGACGGGTTTTACGAGTCCAGGAGGGAATGGATGGGCAGAAGACATTTCATGCTAGCGTTTGAAGGCTCAACGGAAAGAATGTACAGAGTAACTCGCCCTGCCGTCGGGGAAGCTTCGAAGGAGATGCCTTTGGCTGAACTAGAAGGAAAGTACAAGAAGGTCTCATCGGCTGACAAAACTGGGGAAGGCTGGCAGGAAGAATACGATGTGTCGTCCAAGCAGTGCATGCATGGGCCCAAGTGCAGACTTGGAAGCGATTGTACTGTGGGCAGAAGGTTACAAGAGATTAATGTTTTGGGTGGTCTAATACTTCCTGTGTGGGGTGCAGTAGAAAAGGCCCTGAATAAGCAGGCCCGACAGGCTCACAAGAGGATACGTGTCGTCCGCCTGGAGACAACAGATGACAACCATCGGATTGTTGGGCTTGTCATTCCAAACGCAGCAGTGGAGTCGGTGTTAGAAGGTCTGCAGTGGGTCCAGGACATCGATGAATGATGTGGAAACTAAAGGTTATTTCTCTGCACATTCTTGGGTCTGGTGTTGTAGACCATATTTCTGTAGCTAAGGAAGCAGCTTTCAAGGTTTAAGCTTTCTCTCTTCTTTCTTCTTTCTTCATGGGGTGGGAGAGCACAGCCTGTTGTGATGGATGTTGGTTAGCTCAGAGATTAGGAAAGTAAATACAACATTTTCTGTTTACTGGAGTATTCTTTTTCTTGCTTGAGTCTTGCTAAAAAAACATATTCTGTCACCCGCAAGTTGAAGAGCCGTCAATGAATGTAGAGTAGTGATTCCCCTGTCAAGTGACATTTAGGAAATGGTAAAACTGCTCGTTTTTGGGAAGATAATATGGTTTGGAAATTACCCATTAGCTGCACAGTTTGGGGACTTGTACTTGTTTAGTTAATGAAAAGGACAAAACTGTGTTTGATCTCTGGGATGGGATTACAGTTAAAATGCAGTACCTTTCGTAGAGCCTTTTCAGTAGAGCCTATGAGTCTGTTGTAGGTGGTAGCCTTTTCAATAGCCACGTCTGGTTTACTTGGAACAGGTAGGGTTTAGTATGGCAATATGAATCTAAGGGGGTGTATTCCTGTCTTTGTGTGGCATTGTTAATTTTAGAGGTGTCCAACGTATCTTTCTTCCTGCTGTGTAGCATTTGAAGGTGCCACTCAAAATCCTAGGGTTTGTTTTGTGGCCTTTATCCCGAAACAAAGTAATGACTCCTGACAACCGAAAATGGGCATGGCTAAAGCTCTTGAGCGTATGCACCATACTGAAATTAAATCGGTACATCATCTGTTCTTTCATTTGAGTGCATTGCTGTTAGGACAGTTTAGGATGATGTTGAGCAAGTTTTTCAAGTTGACATTGACCTCATTTTAAAAGCACTCGGTGCTCATCGGTTATACGACAAGTTCTTTGCACCTAAACATTGTTTCTTCTGCAGCCCTGTTCGGACCTGGGCGGCGGCCGTTGGTGACGCAGATCATGGAGAGGTTGCTTCACCGGAGCGTTTTATGAAGAACCCTGGGCGTGGCGATGGCGATGAGAGCCGTGTCGTCGGATTCTAGCTGGGGCGTCTTCTCCTCCCTCCCTGGCTTGGTGTCTTGGTTGTTTAGCTTGAGTCTGCAGTTTGCTGCTCTGCTGTAGTAGTGTGTCAGTGCCCTGAACCTGGCCTTTTAGCCGTTTTCGGTGGAGGGTACAAACATGTATGTAGGCTTGAAGTTGGGCTGATTGAAAACCTTGAAGTTGGTTGAGTTTTCTGTGGGAATGGAGCATGGGGAGAAGACGCGGTACAAACATGTATGTAGGCTTGAAGTAGGGCTGATTGAAACCCTTTTGATGGGGAGCAAAATAACCACCGTGAACTGAAGCGGTCCAAACCTGAACGTGTTGATCGGACCTGTGGAGCCTGCATATGGTTTGTTATTTGTATGCATGAAAACCCTAATACTCTAGCTAAAAGCAATCAATCACAAACATTTTAGGAACCAAAATTAGTTCCCTGTGATTTTTATTAGGGGGTGATCTGCGGCGGCCCAAACTTTCGGCCAGCCGCGCGCGAGTCGTAGGATCCACCAACCTCGCGTCGTCCGCACCGTTGGATCTGCATGCAACATTTCCCCCTATGCAGCAAAATTTTGATGCGATGCAACAATTTTTTCAGCGGTTGCAACAAAAAACAAAATTTGTAGCAAAAAATATCTAGGTGATCGTAGCAAAAAACGAAGCTGAGGGTGCGTGGTAGCAAAAGTCAAACGCCGGTTGTAGCAAATATTTACGTGACGTGTATGTAATTTTTTTAGTGAACGGTTGCAGCAAAACATGATGCCGGTTATAGCAAAAATTAACACGGTTATAGCAAAAGTAATCGATTGTAATGAAAAATCCGACGAACTGGAGTTGCAATCAAACGTATATGCAGCTTTTTACTGGACAAATGTAACAAATTTACACGAGAAAAAAAATTGCATGGAAAACGTTTGTATCAAAAAAATACACGGTTGCAGCAAATGTGACGAAAAAATGCTACAAGCATCTGCCAACGGGGCGGACGCATGAAAAAAATGTTGCATGGGCCTGCCTGCGCGAGGGACGACCGACGCGTCGGTTCGACCGGCGCGCCGCCCAGAACGCCGGTTCGGCCGGCTCGCCGCCCAGAAACGATTCCCTTTTTATTAATCAAACTTGGAACGTGACAAGGCAGAGGGAAGAAGCACCAGCCCGAGGAGCTCTGGTGCGGTGTGCGACGCCGAGGTTCGCGAGGGAGACTTATATGGGATCTGACATTTAGATGAGATCGTGTGTTCCTTCCCAAAAAAAAAAAATCATATTTAGACATTTAAAAAATCTGAAATTATTAGGCAATGGTATATGTCTATCACTCGGAAAAAATCAGCTCAAAACTCGATGTACATTTAAAGATTCAGAAAAGATAAATTCAAATGTGAATAGAAACAGTTTATAATGAATAGTACTTTGACACTGTTTGTATCTGATTTTGTCTTTTTTGTTTCTATTAATGTGAGTTGGATTAGGAAATGAAGCTTTTTTAGACTATACATCAAACATTCATGTGTGCCTATAAAAAAATTGAGAATATTTGAACATGTACTTTTTCCTCGAAAAAACCGATCTCATAAATCTCATCTAATGTGAGATCTGTTAAAATCTGTGATGGGCTTTAGGCCCATAAGGCCTTGTTTGGCAGGAAGGGGTTGGGGAGGATTGTGGAGGGGGGGGGGGGGGGGTTCCAGAAGATTGGATGAATCCCTTCTTTCCACCCAATTTTTTCAAATTTCCTTAATTGTCAAATCCGTGAGCCATGGGACAAGGTTTCTGAGCCGCATGGGTAGGAAGAAATTGAGGGGGATTAGAGAGGATTGAAGGGGTTTGCTCATCACAAACTCTGTTCATCAAATGGACATGCGGGAAATCGTGGGGATTCTGATCCCCTCGGGGATAAGCCCCTACAAACCTCCTCAAACCCTGCGCACCAAACAAAGCCTAAGAGAATTTCAGAAATCTCGAAGGGCCCATGTAGGTGGTGGCATGACAAGATGGTGGTGGAAAGTTTAGTCCTACCCCGCTAGTGGAGAAGAAGTTGGACCCCTTTATAAGGGTCTCTCTTCTACATGCTATTGGAGAGTGAGAAGAGAAGAGGTCCTCGCACACTCCTCCGTCGCCCGCCTCGTCGCGGGTGGCGGGAATGAGCCAGCCGAGCTCATACCTACGCGCTTATCCACCCGTCCGCCTATATAAGCAGGGCTAACGCCAACCCTAGCCGTCACGAGATCAGATCGCCTCTGCCTCGCGCGCTCGTTCCTTTGCTGCCGCTGGCGACTCCGTCTCGTTCACTGCGTACATGGTCGGCGGGAGATTAGGTTTTTGGGGAGCGATCACGCGACTGCTTGCCTCCGTCCGTCCGCATCGTCCTCGTCATCGTCATGTCCTCACCAAGCGAAGCCGACCGTCTCCTCCGCGAGAAGAAGGCGACAGAGGATGATGCTGCTGCGGCCAAGTGGCCGATCGAAGGGTGTAATTCGTTTATCCCGCTCCTATTTATTTTAGCCCTAGTAGTACTAGCTATATGCGTAGATGGTTTTGCTATATGCGAAGTATTTGCTAGTCTGCTCCGTAATCAGTATGTCATGAATCTAGTCAATGCCATGTTAGTAATTATTTCATGAATTAATCTATTCGGAAAATTGCCATGTTAGTAATTATTTCATGGATTAATCTACTTGGAAAATTGTCTATTTACTCAACAATCCAAAAACCTAATGTGTGTAGGAATTTTTCGAGTAATGGTTTTGCTGCTGCACTGAAACCGGATAAGTTTACTGGTACTTATTTCAAGCGTTGCCAAACGAGAACCACCTTATGGCTCACGACTATGAACGTGTTATGGGTAGCCGGTGTCGCTCCTACGGAAACGATCACTCATGAACAGGAGAAGATGTTCGCGGTGGCCATCGTCCTATTCCTTGGTGCAGTTATAAGCGTGATCGGAGATAAGCTGGTTGATGCATATTTACATATGCATGTTGCCAAAGAGCTGTGGGAGGCGCTCGAATCTAAATTCGGGGCCACTGATGCTGGGAGCGAGATGTATGCTATGGATTAGTTCCATGATTACAAAATGGTTGAGAACCGTTCTGTACTAGAACAAGCTCACGAGATAATATGCATTGCTAAAGAACTTGAGGTTCCGAAGTGCAATTTACAGGGAAAATTTGTCGCGGGGTGTATAATCGCTAAGCTCCCTAATTCCTGGAGGAACTTTGCTACTACTCTGAAATATGAGAGGTGTGAATTTTCAATAGAGGATATCATCGGCCATCTGAGTGTTGAGCAGAACTCGAGAGCAAAGGACTCGCACGGAGAGATGGTCGAAGGTCCTTCTGCTGCCAACATGGTACATGAGAGAAACTTCAATTCTCACAAGCCCAAGGGGAAGAATTCTGTTCAACAGAATACCGACTTTAAGAAGAAGGGTAAAAAAACCTTCAAGAAGAACAAGAAGGGAGATGGCTGCTTCAACTGTGGTTCTGAGGAACATTGGGCCAGTAAGTGCCCAAACAAGTACAAGAAGCCATGGCAGGACTCCAAGTCCTCCAATATGATTGTGAGCAACAATGAAAGTGGTGCATCTGGGTACGGTAATTTGTTTACTGTATTTTCGGTTTGTCAACCTACCAATTGGTGGGTAGACACACGTGCAAATATTCATGTGTGTGCTGACATATCATTGTTCTCTTCTTACCAGGTCACAGGCCGAGGGTCCGTATTGATGGGGAATGGCGCGAGTGCTTCTGTTCTTGGTGTTGGCACGGTCGATCTGAAGTTTACTTCAGGAAGGATCGTGCAACTGAAGAACGTGCAACATGTCCCCGCCATCAAGAAGAATCTCGTTAGTGGCTCCCTTCTGTGTAGAGAAGGGTTTAAGTTGGTCTTCGAGTCTAATAAAGTAGTTGTTACGAAATATGGACTTTTTGTTGGAAAAGGTTATGAATGCGGAGGTCTGTTACGCCTTTCCCTTGCAGATTTTTGTAATAAAGTTGTGAACAATATTCATTCGAGTGTTAATGAATCTGAAGTTTGGCATTCAGTATTTGTCACATAAGTTTTGGTGTTATGTCGCGGCTAGCAAAACTGAATTTAATCCCGAGTTTCACTTTAGCCGAAGGTTTAAAGTGTCATTCGTGTGTGCAAGCAAAGCAACCTCGCAAGCCTCACAAGGCTGTAGAGGAGAGACACTTGGCGCCATTAGAACTCATACATTCTGATCTTTGTGAGATGAATGGTGTGTTGACTAAAGGTGGAAAGAAATATTTCATGACATTGATAGATGATTCCACTAGATATTGCTATGTGTATCTATTAAATACTAAAGATGAGGCTCTACACTACTTTAAAATCTATAAGGCAGAAGTTGAGAATCAACTTGAAAAGAAAATTAAACAAGTCCGGTCTGATCGTGGTGGAGAGTACTTCTCAAACGAGTTTGATTCTTTTTGTGCGGAACACGACATCATTCATGAGAGGACGCCTCCCTATTTACCCCAGTCAAATGGGGTTGCCAAGCGGAAAAACCGTACTCTAACTGATTTGGTTAACGCCATGTTAGATACATCAGGTTTATCCAAGGCATGGTGGGGGAGGCTATATTGACTGCGTGTCATGTCGTGAATAAGGTTCCTACAAAAGGTAATGAAGTCACTCCCTATGAGGAGTGCTCAAAGAGAAGGACGACGCTCTCGTACTTACGTACTTGGGGCTGCTTAGCGAATGCCAATGTGCCGATCCCCAAAAAGTGTAAGCTTGGACCAAAGACCGTGGACCGTGTTAATTTGGGTTACGCTAAGAATAGCGTTGGCTATAGATTTCTAGTAGTGAAATCTGAGGTACCTGACGTGAAGGTCGGTACAATTATGGAGTCGAGGAATGCTACATTCTTTGAGGATATTTTTCCCATGGGAGATATGCAAAGCACTTCTAGATAGGAATCTGAGGAAACTCTTGAGCCTGCCATTCCTATGGAATATTATGAACAAACACATGATGAACATCCTGAGGAGGATCACGAGGAAACCCTTGGTAGGGGCAAGAGACAAAGGGCTGTAAAGACCTTTGGTGATGGTTTCTTCGTATACCTCGTGGATGATAATCCCACTTCTATTTCAAAAGCATATGCGTCTCCAGATGCTGATTACTTGAAAGTTGCGGTCCGTAGCGAGATGGATTCCATCATGGCTAATGGGACATGGGAAATTACTGATCGTCCCTATGGTTGCAAACCATTGGGATGCAAGTGGGTGTTCAAAAGGAAGCTTAGGCCCGATGGTATGATTAAAAAGTACAAGGCTAGGCTTGTGGCCAAGGGCTATGCCCAGACAGAAGAAGACGATTTCTTTGATACTTATTCACCTGTGGCTAGACTGACCACCATTCGAGTACTACTCTCATTGGCGGGCTCGCATGGTCTTCTCGTTCATCAAATGGACGTCAAGACGGCTTTCCTGAACGAAGAGCTAAACGAGGAAATCTGTATGCAACAACCAGATGGCTTTGTGATAGAAGGTCAGGAAGGAAAGGTGTGTAAGTTGCTGAAATCTTTATATGGTCTGAGACAAGCACCTATGCAATGGCATGAGAAGTTTAATACAACTCTGACATCTGTTGGCTTCATTGTTAATGAAGCTGACAAATATGTATACTATCGCCATGGTGGGGACGAAGGAGTTATATTCTGCTTGTATGTTGATGACATACTGATATTTGGAACCAACCTCAAAGTGATTGAGGAGGTTAAGTATTTTCTGTCTAATTTTTTTGAGATGAAGGACCTTGGGGTGGATGACGTTATCTTGAACATGAATCTTTTGAGAGATGATGAGGGTGGGATTACACTTCTGCAATCCCACTATGTTGAGAAGATTTTGAGTCGTTTTGGATATTCAGACTGCAAAATTTCTCAAACACCATATGATCCTAGTGTGCTGATTTGAAAGTTCAAAGGCACAACTATAGATCAATTGAGATTCTCTCAAATCATTGGTTCACTTATGTATCTAGCTAGAGCAACAAGGCATGACATCACATTTTCTGTGAGCAAACTTAGCCGGTTTGTTGCCAATCCGGGCGATGTTCATTGGCGTGTTGTTGAAAGAATTATGCGCTACCTAAAAGGTACCGTCAACCACTGACTTCACCATACGGGATACCCATCGGTACTTGAGGGGTATAGTGATGTGAATTGGATCTCTGATGCTGATGAGATGAAGGCCACTACTGGGTATATATTTACTCTTGGAGGTGGTGCTGTTTCCTGGAAGTCTTGCAAGCAAACGATCTTAACGAGATCGACAATGGAAGCAGAATTAACAGAATTAGACACATCTGGTGTCAAAGCAGAATTTCTTCGAGATCTTTTGATGGACTTTTCTGTGGTTGAGAATCCGGTTCCAGCTATCCTTATGAACTGCGATAATCAGAAAGTTATTGTCAAAGTGAAGAGTTCAAAGGACAATATGAAGTCCAACGAACATATAAGAATGAGATTGAAGTCTGTCAGACGTTTGAGAAACTCGAGAGTGATAGCGTTGGATTACATCCAAACGACTAAGAATCTGGCAGATCCCTTTACTAAAGGGATATCACGTGTTGTGATAGATAGTGTATCGAGGGAGGTGGTTATGAGACCCACATGAGTTGCCATGGTAGTAAGCCAACCTATATGATCGGAGATCCCGTGAAGTAGTGATACGTCTCCAACGTATCTATAATTTTTGATGGTTTCATGCTATTATCTTGTCAAACTTTGGATGTTTTGTATACCTTTTATATGTTTTTTGGGACTAACTTATTAACTCAGTGCCAAGTGCCAGTTCCTGTTTTTTCCGTGTTTTTGACCCTTTTTAGAGGAGGATTTGAAATGGAGTCCAAACGGAATGAAACTTCCAAAAAGATTTTTTCCGAAACAGAAGACGACCGGGACACTTGAGAACCAAGGCAGAGGATCACTAGGGACCCCACAAGCCCCCTAGCCGCGGCCAGGGGGCACGCGCCTCCCAGGCTTGTGGGCTCCCTGGGCCTCCTCTGCCCTTGGACTTTCACCTATATATTCCCTAAAATCCCAGAAAAAACCAGGAGATCCACGAAAATACTTTTCCGCCGCCGCAAGCTTCTGTCTCCGCAAGATCCCATCTGGGGCACGTTCTGGTGCCCTGCCGGAGGGGGGATTCGGATACGGAGGGCTTCTTCATCAACACCATGACCTCTCCGATGATGCGTGAGTAGTTCACCATAGACCTACGGGTCCATAACTAGTAGCTAGATGGCTTCTTCTCTCTCTTGGATCTTCAATACAAAGTTCTCCATGATCTTCATGGAGATCTATCCGATGTAATCTTCTTTGCGGTGTGTTTGTCGAGATCCGATGAATTGTGGATTTATGATCAAATTATCTATGAATCCTCTTTGAGTTTCTTCTGATCTCTATTATGCATGATTTCATATCCTTGTAATTCTCTTCGAGTTGTGGGTTTTGTTTGGCCAGCTTGATCCACCGTAATATTTATTCATCCACCGTAATATTTGCTATTTGATCTGAGGAACTTTGCGTGGTTCTATCAATTGCTCGACAATAATTTATTCACCCACCGTAATATTTGCTATTTCGAGAGAAGCCTCGAGTGAACACTTTTGCCCCCGGGTCTACTTCACACCATATTTTTAGCCTTACACTTTCTTCGTTGCACTTTCTGCCTTCAGATCTCACTTTGCAATCAATCTTGAAGGGATTGACAACCCCTTTATAGCGTTGGGTGCAAGCTCTTTTGTGTTTGTGCAGGTACTCTGGACTTGACGCGATTCTCCTACTCGATTGATACCTTGGTTCTCAAACTGAGGGAAATACTTACTGCTCCTGTGCTGCATCACCCTTTCCTCTTCAAGGGAAAAACCAACGCAAGCAAGTCTCCGTCAACGTGTCAATTTCTGGCGCTATTGTTTGAGAAGTAGCAAGTAGGACCTGGGAAAACAAGCCAGTGGTGAACTCAGGAGAGTAACTTTACTAACGTAACTTTACTAACCCACTCCGTTGGAGATGCAATGCTCTTGGATACTGTATGGTAGGATGACTACTGTCTTAATATGTGTTATTGCTTATGAGTAAGCAAGATGCTGTCCTACATAGTGATCTGTTGGAAATATGCCCTAGAGGCAATGATAAATAGTTATTATTATATTTCCTATTTAAAGATAATCGTTTATTATCCATGCTATAATTGTATTGAATGAAAACATAGATACATAGACAAAACAATGGCCCTAGCAAGCCTCTAGTTGGGTAGCCAGTTGATCAATGATAGTCAAGGTTTTCTGGCTATATGCAAGTGTTCTCGCTTGATAACTGGATCACATCATTAGGAGAATCATGTGATGGACTAGACCCAAACTATGAACGTAGCATATTGATCGTGTCATTTTATTGCTATTGTTTTCTGCGTGTCAAGTAATTGTTCCTGTGACCATGAGATCATATAACTCACTAGCACCGTAGGAATACCTTGTGTGCATCAAACGTCGCAACGTAACTGGGTGACTATAAAAGTGCTCTACAGGTATCTTCGAAGGTGTCCGTTGAGTTAGTATGGACCAAGACTGGGATTTGTCACTCCGTGTGACGGAGAGGTATCTCGGGGCCCACTCGGTAATACAACATCACACACAAGCCTTGCAAGCACTGTGACTAAGTGGAAGTAACGGGATCTTGTATTACAGAACGAGTAAAGAGACTTACCGGTAATGAGATTGAAATAGGTATGCGGATACCGACGATCAAATTTCGGGCAAGTAACATACCGAAGGACAAACGTAATGACATACATGATTATATGAATCCTTGACACTAAGGTTCAACTAATAAGATCTTCGGAGAATATGTAGGATCCAATATGGGCATCCAGGGCCCGCTATTGGATATTGACCGAGGAGTGCCTCGGGGCATGTCTACATAGTTCTCGAACCCGCAGGGTGTGCACACTTAAGGTTCGTTGATGTTTTAGTATAAGTGAGTTATATGTGTGGTTACTGAATGTTGTTCGAAGTCCTGGATGAGATCGCGGACGTCACGAAGGTTTTTGGAATGGTCCAGAAACGAAGATTGATATATAGGATGGTTTCACTTGGTCACCGGAAAGTTTCGAGCAATTCCGATAGTGTACCGGGAGTGACGAATGGGTTCCGGGAGTTCACCGGGAGGGGCCCACCCACCCGGGAGTGAGCCCAAGGCATTAGGGTGGTGCCACAAGTCCTTAGTGGGCTGGTGGAGTCAGCCCAAGGGGCCCATGGTGCCACATAAGAAAATACCAAAGGAAAATAAAAGAAAAAGGGAAAGAGGGAGGTGGGAAGGAAGAGGAGGACTCCTCCTTCCCAAACCGAATTGGAGGAGGAGTCCTCCTCCTCCCTTGGCCAGCGCACCTTGAGGCCTTGTGCCTCAAGGCTAGCCCTTCCCCTCCCTCCTATATATATTGGTGGTTCAGGGCTGATTTGAGAGACAACTTTGCCACGTGCAACTCAAACCTACACCACGTAGTTTTGCCTCTAGAATGGATTTCTGCGGAGCTCGGGCGGAGCCCTGCAGGAGTAGATCATCACCACCACCGGAGCACCGTCACGTTGCCGGAGAACTCATATACTTCTCCGTCTTACTTGCTGGATCAAGAAGGCCGAGATCATCGGCGAGCTGTACGTGTGCTGAACGCGGAGGTGCCGTCCGTTCGGTGCTAGATCGAAACGGATCGTGGGACGGGTCGCGGGGCGGTTCGAGGGACGTGAAGACGTTCCACTACATCAACCACATTTCTTAACGCTTCCTGCTGTGCGATCTACAAGGGTACGTAGATCCAAATCTCCTCTCGTAGATGGAGATCACCATGATAGGTCTTCGTGTGCGTAGGAATTTTTTTGTTTCCCATGCAACGTTCCCCAACAGTGGCATCATGAGCTAGGTTCATGCGTAGATGTTATCTCGCGTAGAACACAAAAGGTTTTCTGGACGGTGATGTTCGATTTGCTGCCCTCCTTAGTCTTTTCTCGATTCGACGGTATTGTTGGATTGAAGCGGCCCATACCGACATAACTCGTACGCTTACGAGAGACTGGTTTCATCGATTGACATGCAACTTCGTTGCATAAAGATGACTGGCGGGTGTCGGTTTCTCCAACTTTAGTTGAATTGGTTTTGACCGAGGCGGTCCTTGGAGAGGTTAAATAGCAATTTGCACATCTCCGTTGTGGTTTTTGCGTAAGTAAGATGCGATCATACTAGATACCCATAGCAACCACGTAAAACATGCAACAACAAATTAGAGGACGTCTAACTTGTTTTTGCAGGGTATGCTTGTGATATGATATGGCCAATGACGTGATGTGATATATTGGCTGTATGAGATGGTCATGTTGTAATAGTTAATATCGACTTGCACATCGATGCTACAGCAACCGGCAGGAGCCATATGGTTGTCTTTAAACTAACGTTTGTGTTTGGAGATGCGTTTACTATATTTGCTAGGTCGTAGCTTTAGTAGTAATAGCATAGATAACACGACAACCTCGATGGCGACACGTTGATGGAGATCATGGTGTGGCACCGGTGACAAGAAGATCGTGCCGGTGCTTTGGTGATGGAGATCAAGAAGCACAAGATGATGGCCATATCATGTCACTTATGAATTGCATGTGATGTCAATCCTTTTATGCACCTTATTTTTCTTAGAACAACGGTAGCATTATGAGGTGATCTCTCACTAAAATTTCAAGACGAAACTGTGTTCTCCCCGACTGTGCACCGTTGCTACAGTTCGTCGTTTCGAGACACCACGTGATGATTGGGTGTGATAGACTCAACGTTCACATACAACGGGTGCAAAACATTTGCACACGCGGAACACTCGGGTTAAGCTTGATGGGCCTAGCATGCACAGGCATGGCCTCGGAACACATGAGACCGAAAGGTCGAGCATGAATCGTATAGTTGATATGATTAGCATAGGGATGCTTACCACTGAAACTATTCTCAACTCACGTGATGATCATACTTGAGTTAGTGAATTTGGATCATGAACCACTCAAATGACTAGAGAGATGTACTTTTTGAGTGGGAGTTTAGCAAGTAATTTGATTAGTTAAACTCTAATTATCTTGAACATAGTCTAAGTCCACTTTGAAATATTTGTGTTGTAGATCAATGGCTCACGCAACAGTCACCCTGAATTTTAATACGTTCCTAGTGAAAGCTAAGTTGAAAGATGATGGACGCAACTTTGTAGACTGGGCTCGTAATCTTAAGTTGCTCCTGCAGGCTGGGAAGAAGGATTATGTCCTTAATGCTGCGCTAGGATATGAACCACCCGCTACGGCTGACTAAGATGTTAAGAACGTGTGGTTAACACGTAAGGAGGACTACTCAGTAGTTCAATGTGCAGTCTTGTATGGCTTAGAGCCGGGACTTCAACGTCGCTTTGAGCATCATGGAGCATTTGAGATGTTCCAGGAGTTGAAGTTTATCTTTCAGAAGAACGCACGAATCGAGAGGTATGAGACCTCTGATAAATTCTATGCTTGCAAGATGGAGGAGAATTCGTCTGTCAGTGAACATGTGCTCAAAATGTTTGGGGTACTCAAACCGTCTAGCTGAGCTGGGGATTGAACTCCCGCAAGAGGCTATCGCTGACAGAATTATTCAATCACTGCCACAAAGCTACAAGAGCTTTGTGTTGAACTATAACATGCAAGGGATGAACTAGTCACCTAGCGAGTTATTCGCGATGCTGAAATTCGTAGAGTCAGAACTCCATAAAGAACATAGTGTTGATGGTGAATAAGACCACTAGTTTCAAGAGAAACGGCAAATGCAAGAAGGTTAATTCCAAGAAGAGCGCCAAGCCTGTTGCCAATCCGACGTAGAAACCCAAGGCTGGACCTAAGCCTGAAACGGAGTGTTTTATTGCAAGGGACTGGGTCACTGGAAGCGCAACTGCCCCAAGTATCTGGCTGATAAGAAGGCGGCCAAGGAAATATCAGGTATGTTTGATATACATGTTATTGATGTGTACTTAACCAACTCTCGTAGTAGTGCGTGGGTATTCGATACCGGTTCTGTTGCTCATATTTGCAACTCGAAACAGGAACCGCGGAATAAACGAAGGCCGGCGAAAGATGAAGTGACGATGCGTGTGGGAAATGGTTCCAAGGTTGATGCATTCGCCGTCGGCACAGTTTCACTTGAGTTACCATCAGGATTAGTTATGAACTTGAATAATCGTTATTTAGTGCATGCATTAAGCATGAACATTATATCTGGATCTTGTTTATTGCGAGACAATTACTCGTTTAAGTCAGAGAATAATGGTTGTTCTATTTCTATGAGTAATATCTTTTATGGTCATGTACCCAATGTGAGAGGATTGTTCATATTGAATCTTGATAGCTATGATACACATATACATAACATTGAGACCAAAAGAGTTAGAGCTAACAATGATAGCGCCATGTTTTTGTGGCACTGCCGCTTAGGTCATATTGGTGTAAAGCGCATGAAGAAACTCCATTCCGATGAACTTTTGGAGTCACTTGACTTTGATTCACTTGATACATGCGAACCATGCCTCATGGGCAAGATGACTAAGACTATGTTCTCCGGTACAATGGAGCGTGCAAGTGACTTGTTGGAAATCATACATAACGACGTGTGCGGTCCGATGAGTATGGAGGCGCGCGGCGGATATCGTTATTTTCTCACTTTCACTGATGATTTGAGTAGATATGGTTATGTCTACTTGATGAAGCACAAGTTTGAAACATTTGAGAATTTCAAGCAATTTCAGAGTGAAGTTGAAAATCATCGTAACAAGAAGATCAAGTTCCTACGGTCTGATCGTGGGGGTGAATATCTGAGTTTCGAGTTTGGTGCTCACTTAAGACAATGTGGAATTGTTTCACAATTGACACCGCCGGGAACACCATAGCGTAATGGTGTGTCTAAACGTCGTAATCGTACTTTATTAGAGATGGTGCGATTTATGATGTCTCTTACCGATTTGTCGTTATCGTTTTGAGGTTATGCATTAGAGACAGTTGCATTCAATTTAAATAGGGCACCATCAAAATCCGTTGAGACGACACCATACGAACTGTGGTATGGCAAAAGACCAAAATTGTCGTTTCTTAAAGTTTCGGGATGTGGTGCTTATGTCAAAAAGCTTCAACCTGAAAAGCTGGAACCCAAAGCGGAAAAGTGCGTCTTCATAGGTTACCCAAAAGAGACAGTTGGGTATACCTTCTATCTCAAATCCGAGGGCAAAGTGTTTGTTGCTAAAAACGAAGCTTTTCTTGAGAAGGAGTTTCTCTCGAAAGAATTGAGTGGGAGGAAAATAGAACTTGATGAGGTTGTCGAACCTCTGATCCCTCTAGATGGTGGCGCAGGACAAGGGGAAACCCCTGTTGTTGCGACGCCGGTTGAGGAGGAAGTTGATGATGATGATCATGAAACTTCGGATCAAGTTCCTATCAGACCTCGCAGGTCGACAAGATCACGTACTGCTCATGAGTGGTACGGTAATCCTGTCTTATCAATTATGTTGTTAGACAACAATGAACCTGCGAATTATGAAGAATCAATGGTGGGCCCGGATTCCAACAAATGGGTGGAGGCCATGAAGTACAAGATATGATCCATGTACAAGAACAAAGTGTGGACTTTGGAAGTACTACCTAAAGGCCGCAAGGCTATTCAGAACAAATGGATCTTTAAGAAGAAGACAGATGCAGAAGGTAATGTGACCTTTTATAAAGCTCGACTTGTGGCAAATGGTTTTTCACAAGTTCAAGGAGTTGACTACGATGAGACGTTCTCACCAGTAGCGATGCTTAAGCCCGTCCGAATCATGTTAGCAATAGCTACATTTTTCGATTATGAAATCCGGCAGATGGATGTCAAAACGGCGTTCCTTAATGATTTTCTTGAGGAAGAGTTGTATATGATGCAACCCGAAGGTTTTGTCGATCCAAAGAATGCTAACAAAGTATGCAATCTCCAGCGATCCATTTATGGACTGGTGCAAGCATCTCGGAGTTGGACTAAGCGCTTTGATGAGGTGATCAAAGCATTTGGGTTTATACAAGTGGTTGGAGAATCTTGTATTTACAAGAAAGTGAGTGGGAGCTCTGTGGAGTTTCTAATATTATATGTGGATGAAATATTGCTGATTGGAAACAACGTGGAGATTTTGGAGAGCATAAAGGATTACTTGAATAAAAGTTTCTCTATGAAGGACCTAGGAGAAGCTGCTTACATTCTAGGCATTAAGATCTATAGGGATAGATCGATACACTTGATAGGACTTTCACAAAGCACATACCTTGATAAAGTTTTGAAGAAGTTCAAAATGGATCAGTCCAAGAAAGGGTTCTTGCCAGTATTACAAGGTATAAAATTGAGTAAGACTCAATGCCCAGCAACTGCGGAAGATAGAGAACAAATGAGTCCCGTCCCCTACGCTTCAACCGTAGGTTCTATCATGTATGCAATGCGGTGCACTAGACCAGACGTCAGCTTGGCCATAAGTATGGGAGGCAGGTTTCAGAGTAATCTAGGAGTGGATCACTGGACGGCGGTCAAGAATATTCTGAAGTACCTGAAAAGGACTAAGGAAATGTTTCTCGTTTATGGAGGTGACAAAGAGCTCGTCGTAAAAGGTTACGTCGACGCAAGTTTTGACACCGATCTGGATGACTCTAAGTCGCAAACCGGATACACATTTATTCTTAATGGGGGTGCAGTAAGCTGGTGCAGTTCCAAGCAGAGCATCATAGTAGATTCTACATGTGAAGCGGAGTACATGGCTTCCTCGAAGGCAGCAAAGGAGGGTGTCTGGATGAAGCAGTTCATGACAGATCTTGGAGTTGTGCCGAGCGCACTAAATCCAATAACTCTGTTACGTGACAACACTGGTGCCATTGCCTTAGCAAAGGAACGAAGGTCTCACAAGAAGACCAGACACATCAAACGATGCTTCAACCTCATCCGCGACTACGTCGAAGGAGAGGACGTGAATATTTGCAAAGTGCACAAGGATCTGAATGTAGCAGACCCACTGACTAAACCTCTTCCATGGGAAAAACATGATGTACACCATAACTGTATGGGTGTTTGATTTATTACAATGTAAATTGCATGGCGATGTGAGGACTAGATTATTGACTCTAGTGCAAGTGGGAGACTGTTGGAAATATGCCCTAGAGGAAATGATAAATAATAATTATTATATTTCCTGTTTAGAGATAATCGTTTATTATCCATGCTATAATTGTACTGAATGAAAACATAGATACATGTGTGGATACATAGACAAAACAATCTCCCTAGCAAGCCTCTAGTTGGGTAGCCAGTTGATCAATGATAGTCAATGTTTTCTGGCTATATGCAAGTGTTGTCGCTTGATAACTGGATCACATCATTAGGAGAATCATGTGATGGACTAGACCCAAACTATGAACGTAGCATATTGATCGTGTCGTTTTATTGCTATTGTTTTCTGCGTGTCAAGTATTTGTTCCTATGACCATGAGATCATATAACTCACTGGCACCGGAGGAATACCTTGTCTGCATCAAACGTCGCAACGTAACTGGGTGACTATAAAGGTGCTCTATAGGTATCTCCGAAGGTGTCCGTTGAGTTAGTATGGATCAAGACTAGGATTTGTCACTCCGTGTGACGAAGAGGTATCTAGGGGCCCACTCGGTAATACAACATCACACACAAGCCTTGCAAGCAATGTGACAAAGTGTAAGTCACGGGATCTTGTATTACAGAACGAGTAAAGAGACTTACCGGTAACGAGATTGAAATAGGTATGCGGATACCGACGATCAAATCTCGGGCAAGTAACATACCGAAGGACAAAGGGAATGCCATAGGGGATTATATGAATCCTTGACATTGAGGTTCAACTCATAAAATCTTCGGAGAATATGTAGGATCCAATATGTGCATCCAAGTCCCGCTATTGGATATTGACCGATGTGTGCCTCGGGGCATGTCTACATAGTTATCGAACCCGCAGGGTCTGCACACTTAAGGTTCGATGATGTTTTAGTATAGTTGAGTTATATGTGTGGTTACCGAATCTTGTTCGGATTCCTGGATGAGATTAACGATGTCACGAGGGTTTTCAGAATGGTCTGGAAACAAAGATTGATATATAGGATGGTTTCATTTGGTCACCGGAAAGTTTCGGGCAATTCCGGCAGTGTATCGGGAGTGACGAATGAGTTCCGGGAGTTCACCGGGAGGGGCCCACCCACCCGGGAGTGAGCCCAAGGCATTAGGGTGTCACCACAAGTCCTTGGTGGGCTGGTGGAGTCAGCCCAAGGGGCCCATGGCGCCACAGAAGAAAATACCAAAGGAAAATAAAAGAAAAAGGGAAAGAGGGAGGTGGGAAGGAAGAGGAGGACTGCTCCTTCCCAAACCGAATTGGAGGAGGAGTCCTCCTCCTCCCTTGGCCAGTGCACCTTGAGGCCTTGTGCCTCACGGCTAGCCCTCCCCCTCCCTCCTATATATATTGGTGGTTTAGGGCTGATTTGAGAGACAACTTTGCCACGTGCAACTCAAACCTACACCACGTAGTTTTACCTCTAGATCGGATTTCTGCGGAGCTCGGGCGGAGCCCTGGAGGAGTAGATCGTCACCACCACCGGAGTGCCGTCACGCTGTCGGAGAACTCATCTACTTCTCCATCTTACTTGCTGGATCAAGAAGGCCGAGATCATCGTCGAGCTATACATGTGCTGAACGCGGAGGTGTCGTCCGTTCGGCGCTAGATCGGAACGGATCGTGGGACGGATCGCGGGATGGTTCGTGGGACGGTTCGAGGGACGTGAAGACATTCCACTACATCAACCGCGTTTCTTAACACTTCCTGCTGTGCGATCTACAAGGGTACGTAGATCCAAATCTCCTCTCGTAGATGGACATCACCATGTTAGGTCTTCGCGTGCGTAGGAATTTTTTTGTTTCCCATGCAACGTTCCCAAACACGATCTTTGGAGGAACACACCTATATGAGCCCGACTGCTGGTCACAGTCTATAAGATTGGGATGATCTCTAGTAAACTCATGAATAGGCCAGGAGTGTGACTAATATGCTCCACCCGAGGGGTCAGCCTTCGGTAGCCTAGTACTAGTAAGACTTGTGGTGAAGCTTCTTTACGCCAAACTGACAATTCAAGGCATAGTCCATTGTTCAGTTGTAAAGGGGTGTAGCTGCTTGTTCTAGGTGAAGCTCAACCTTAACAGGTCTTCACTAAAATGCTGGTATATCAAAATAGTGATTGGAACGAAGGAACAGGATGTGCCCTTGAGATTTGGTGGGGGATTGTTGAAATCTGTGATGGGCTTTAGGCCCATAAGAGAATTTCAGAAATCTCCAAGGGCCCATGTAGGCTGTCACGAGATCAGATCGCCTCTGCCTCACGCGCTCGTTCCTTTTCTGCTGCCACCGCCGGCGACTTCGTCCCGTTCACCACGTACACAGTCGACGGGAGAGCAGGCCTTCGAAACCCTGCCTATCTGGTTCCTGTACGGGAGAGGGGCGATTAGGTTTTTGGGGAGCGATCACGCGACTGCTCGCCTTCGTCCGTCTACTTCATCTACGCCCGTATTGTCCTCGTCATCGCCATGTCCTCACCAAGCGAAGACGACCGCCTCCTTCACGAGAAGGATGAAGCCGAGAAGAAGGCGGCAGAGATGCTGCCGCCGCTACCGCTGCTGCTACGGCCAAGTGGCCGATCGGAGGGTATAATTCGTTTATCCCGCTCCTATTTATTTGAGCCCTAGTAGTACTAGCTATATGCGTGTGGCACCCCGGCTCAGAGAACCGGATTACCAGTGTTTCCAGCCCGGAGATCATGCCTTCTAGAAACACACGACAACTTGGAACATAACTGAACTGACTTTATTGATAGCATACGGTTACAAGTACATATCTTACAAAGATAGCGAGGCCAAAGGCACCATCGGTGCTGCGAGAGTGTCTACATTATTTATGAAACATAGCAGGGCCTCGAAACTGCTAAGTACTTCTATGGCGTAGCGGAACATAGCGGCAATCTCCATCCACACGGACAGTGATGTGGACACATGCTGGTACGGACCATCAGGACCTCCGTCCTCGGCTTCTCCTGCATCTGGCATGATACGCCAGGTGAGTACTTTGAATGTATCTGTTACCAGCTCATAAAAACCAAGTAATGCAGCAAACAATAGCATGGCAATCCATATAACAACTACTGAAGCAATATTACTAACTATACCAGTTACCAACTTACTCTTATCTGGATTGTCTCACAACACCCAGAATACTCATCAAGCATTTTCGATCATGCGAAGAGTTCTTCCATCATTACTAACACGGATATGGTTGACCACCTACTGAGGTCTGGACGGGCTTTCCAATACCGTGGATGCGGCTATTCGAATAGATTTGACACTCTGTAGAGGTTGCACACTTTACCCACATCATGGAGCACTCACCTCGTGATCCCTTGCGGGTGGACCAGTGTTGCTCCAACGAAACCTGCCTGATCCGTGACTCTCCCATCGTACCATCGGCATTCCTCCTCCCCGGAGTCCTGCCCTGGGTGGCCCGTATGTCCTCATGACACCTGCCACCGTCGTCGCCAAATTAAACTGTCTCAAACGGGGATGGGCCCAAAACAACTCAACTGGGCTCACAGGGTTATCACCGCCTACCTGATCAGGGTAGTACGCGTGCATAACCTTACCTCTTTGGAGGTACCGGTGAAAGAGCACGCAATCAGCCCAAGTCACGACCGTCCCATACCGGCAAATGTGGTTGCACGGTTAAGCCCTGACAGGTGACTCTAGATCAACCACTAAGTTATTCCAATATAGTGGTTTATAACAATCAACAACTAATTATTTTAAATAATTTACTATGAATTTACCCTATAGCAAATAAATGAGAATGATATATGAAAATATGCAATGCTATGAAATACTACATAACATGGGCATCATGGCTTGCCTTGCTGTGTTGGGTTGTGCAAACACTCCTGGTCTTCAAATTCACCAAAGTTTTCTTGTGAAAATATTTTTAATTTGCAAAAAGAAAATGTCACATAATGAATTTTTGTTAACCAAAAATTCTGTGAGTATGGGAAAAATACCAAAATTTGTCAGAAAATAAAGGGGCTCAGTACCAACCCAATGCAAAAAGAATCAACTGATTTGGACTTTTAAATAAAAAGTTATAGCTGGTCAAACCTGTATTTAAAATAGAAATTAGAAAATCCAAACCGAGGCCATGTCGTAAGCGTAAAGTGGAGGGGCGCCTCCACTTATACCGCTTCGGCGCGAGCATGTGTCGCTGACAGGTGGGGCCTTTGGGTTTAAAACAGAGGGAGAGGGAGAGAGACACAGACTGGGCGGCTCACCACCGACACTCATTAGTGATAGGGACGGCGGCGGGGCTACGAGATGGCTGGGATGGATCGGCACTCGATGGCGGTTCCCCCTGTACCCGTAGCTCCTCCGGAGGTGGACGGACGGCGTTCCCCCCTTCCTCTTCGACGGGTGGATACTACGGTGGTCGTCAGCGGCGTCGATTCCGGCAAAGGATTGGCTCGCCAAGGGCTTGATACGTCTCTAACGTATCTACTTTTCCAAATTCTTTTGCCCTTGTTTTGGACTATAATTTGCATGATTTGAATGGAACTAACATGGACTGACGCTGTTTTCAGCAGAATTGCCTTGGTGTTATTTTTGTGCAGAAATCAAAGTTCTCCAAACGTCCTGAAAATTTACGGGGAGCAGTTATGGAAAATATCAAAAATACCTGCGCGAGGATCCACCTGTGGGGGTGGGCCAGTGGTCCACAAGCCCCTGCTCCGCCACCACCCCCTGGTGGCGGTGGGCAGGCTTTTGGGGCCCACAGGCACCTGCCGCCCCCAACTCCAGCTCTATAAGTTGTCTTTCATCCTAGAAAAAATAAAAAGAGAAGTTTTTGTCGCGTTTTCGATATGGAGGCGTCGCCACCACCTGTTCTTCATCTGGAGGGCAGATCTGGAGTCCGTCTTGGGCTCTAGAGAGGGGAAATCGTCGCCATCGTCATCATCAACCTTCTTCCCTCTCCAATTCCATGAAGCTCTTCGTCGTTCGTGAGTAATCTATTCGTAGGCTCGCTGGGCGGTGATGAGTAGGATGAGATCTGTCATGTAATCGAGTTAGTTTTGATGGGGATTGATCCCTAGTATCCACTATGTTCTGAGATTTGATGTTGCTACTACTTTGCCATGCTTAATGCTTGTCACTAGGGCCCGAGTACCATGATTCAGATATGAAATTATTATGTTGTCACCAATATATGTGTGTTTTAGATCCGATCTTGCAAGTTGTAGTTACCTACTATGTGTTATGATCCGGCAACCCCGGAGTGACAATAATCGGAACCACTCCCGGTGATGACCATAGTTTGAGGAGTTCATGTGTTCAGCAAGTGCTAATGCGTTGGTCCGGTTCTTTATTAAAAGGAGAACCTTAATATCCCGTAGTTTCCTTTTGCACCCCGCTGCCACGGGAGGGATGGACAATAGATGTCATGCAAGTGCTTTTCCCTAAGCACGTATGACGACACACAGAATGCATGCCTACATCACATTAACGAACGGGAACTAGCCACTTATCTCTCCGTGTTATAGCTGTTGCATGATGAATATCATCCAAACAAATCAACGACCCATTGGCTACGAGTTTGTCCTACTACTGCTGTTACTTGTCTTGCTCTGCTGCTGCTACTACTGTTGCTACTGCTGTTACTTGTCTTGCTCTGCTGCTACTACTGTTGCTACTACTGTTACTTGTCTTTCTCTGCCACTGCTACTACTGTTGCTACTGCTGTCACTTGTTTTGTTCTGTTGTTACTACTGTGCTTGCATATACTAATCTTTCAGGTGTGGTTGAATCTGACAAATTCAGCTGCTAATACTTGAGAGTATACTCTCACCTCCCGTCGTGCAAACCAACAAATTGGGTCGAATACTCTACCCTCGAAAACTGATGCGAACCCACGCGCTGGTGGGCCATCAACAACATTCTTCTAGTTTCATTGCCGGGGAGTGCTATCAGCATTCTTCTGGTGCCATTGCAGGAGAAGGTTAGTTGTTATAAGCATTCGTCTAGCTAACGCGAGAGATTGCAGGATCAGCCCTTTTCTGGAGCCATTGCCCGGGAAGCACAACTGACGTCAGCATTTTTCTGGCGCCGTTGCCGGGGAGGTATTGCTATATTCTCTGAGTCACTTGGGATTTATATCTGCTGATCACTATGAGGAATCTGAAGGATCCGAAGTCCAAAGTCTTGCCCTCAACTACGAGGGGAGGTAAGGAATTGCCATCTAGCTCTGCACTTGATTCACCTTCAGTTATGAGTAAGTTTACGACATCACCTCCTGCTAAAAATCTTGATATGTCGCCTGTGCTTGATGATGCTTGTGATACTACTGCTAGAGATGCTATGCTTGATACTACGCCTGATGATACTATGCTTGATACTATGCCGGATGATGCTATGCTTGATACTATGCTTGATACTGCTAGAGATACTATGCTTGATACTGCTAGAGATGCTATGCTTGATACTGCTTTGCCTGATGATGCTAGAGATGCTACTATGCCTGATGATGCTATGCTTGATACTGCTAGAGATACTCCTTTGCCCGATGTTCCACTGGGAGCGTTCCTTGATGCTCATATTGCTAGAGTTACTACCAATGCTCGTGATGCTTCTGAAACTGCCGATGCTATTGAGATAGAACCTGCTTTTACTCCTGTTAGATCTAGCTCTCCTAGATATGAATTGCCTGATATACCTGAGGGTTATGTTATGGAGGGAGAGATAGCTGAGGATTTTCTTGCGTGTAAGGATGCCTATGACGCTGAGAAATTAGTTCTCAAGTGGAAGGAAAAATCTCGGGAAGTTAGGATGAAAAATGATCCGAAGTTTGCCACTTCGCCTATCTTTGTCACCGATAAGGATTATGAATTCTGTGTCGACCCTGAGATAATCTCTCTAGTCGAATCTGATCCTTTTCACGGTTATGAGTCTGAGACGATCATAGCCCATCTTGCCAAACTATCCGAAATAGCCAACCTTTTCACTAATGAGGAGAAGATCCGCCACTACTATATCCTTAAGTTGTTTCCTTTCTCTCTAAAGGATGACGCTAAAGCCTGGTTCACTTCTCTTGCTCTTGGATGTGTGCGCAGTCCCCAGGATATGGTCTATTACTTCTGTGAGAAATATTTTCCTGCCCATAAGAAGTAAGCTGCCTTGCAGGAAATATACAACTTTGCCCAACTCCAAGAAGAGAGTCTTCCACAAGCTTGGGGGAGGCTCGTCCAGCTACAGAATGATTTTCCTGATCACCCTCTTAAGAAGAACGAGATACTTGATATCCTCTATAACGGACTTACCGATGCCTCAAGAGACTACCTAGATAGTTGTGCCAGTTGTGTTTTAGGGAACGAACTGTAGAACAAGCTGAGACTCTACTGAATAACCTCTTGATCAACGATAATGCTTGGACTATTCCCGAACCACCTCCTAAGCCAACTCCTAAGAAAAGAGGTATTCTATTCCTCAGTCCCTAAGATATGCAAGAAGCCAAGAAATCTATGCAAGAGAAAGGCATTAGATCTGAAGATGTCAAGAATCTACCACCTATCGAAGAGATCCATGGTCTCGATAACCCGGTACAGTTAGTAGAAGCGAATTCTCTGCGTAGGTTTGACGAGAGTGATATTCCTTTTGATAAACCTGCTAGCCTATGCTTTGATGAATTTGACAACTTTGTTGCCAAACAACAGAGTTTCAATGATTATGTTAGCAGACATTTGGAACAAAGTACTCGTATGCTTAGCCATTTAAGTGCTTGTGTAGACAGAAATGTCAATGCTCTGAAGCTTCTGAGTAAACATGCCTCTATGATTACTATTCAGGTAGAACAAGTACTTAAAGATCAGAATGACCTGCTCAATGAATTAAATGACAACTCTGTCAGAGTCATTACTAGAGGAGGCAAAATGACTCAGGAACCTTTGTATCCTGAAGGTCATCCTAAGAGAAATGATCAAGATTCTCAAGGAATCAATGCTGATACACGTAGTCATCCTAAGGAGAAGAAGAAGGATGATAGAAACCTGCACGCCAGTTCACCAAACACTATCACACCTGAAGAACCTAATGATATTTCTGCGTCTGATGCAGAAACACAATCAGGTGATGAACATGAACCTGGTGAAAACATGGACAGTGATGTTCATATAATGCTCAACCTAGCCATGATGAGGATGTGGAGATTGAACCTACGGTTAATCCTGATAATCCACAACCTAAGAGATACGACAAGAATGACTTCACTGGTGGGAAGCATGGTAAAGAGAGAGAGCCATGGGTTCAGAGACCTATGCCCTTTCCTCCTAAGCCATCCAAGAAAAAGTATGATGAGGATTTTGAGCGCTTTGTTGAGATGATAAGATCCGTCTTTCTGCAGATGCGGTTAACTGGTATGCTCAAGATGTCTCCGTATGCCAAGTACATGAAAGATATCGTGACTAATAAACGAAAGATACCAGATCTTGAGATCTCCACCATGCTTGCCAACTACACTTTTATAGGTGGAACTCCTAAGAAACTTGGTGATCCCGGAGTGCCCACTATACCTTGCTCCATTAAAGGAAACTGCGTAAGAACTGCATTATGTGACCTTGGAGCCGGTGTTAGTGTTATGCCGCTCTCTCTTTATCGTAGACTTGAATTGGACAAGTTGACACCCACTGAAATTTCTCTGCAAATGGCCGACAAATCATCAGCTTTCCCTATCGGCAGTTGCCAGGATGTGCCTGTTGTGGTTGCTAATACCACTACCTTAACAGACTTTGTTATTTTGGATATTCCCGAGGACGATGCCATGGATATCTTCCTTGGAAGACCCTTTTTAAACACTACAGGGGCTGTTATAGATTGCAACAAAGGCAATGTCACTTTCCATGTCAATGGTAATGAGCACACAGTGCACTTTCCGAAGAAACGATATCCAGTACATTGCAGCAATGCTATCGAAAAGACTTCATCGATTCTCATTGGAAACTTTCAATGCCCTATTCCTCGTGTCAAAATGAAGTATGATTTACTTGTTGGGGAGATTCATATCCCCATTGAGGTGACTTAGTGGCTATTCGAAAATTCTCCGTTCTCTCTTGCGATTCGAGAAGGTTTTGTCATAAGGACTTGATCAATCCCATTGACGGATTTCTTCCGATGACCATGAAACGGATGAATCAGAGAGTCACATACCTCTATTTTGAGCTTTCATTCTCTGTCGCTTAGAAGAAAATGATGGAATTAGTTTAGCTTTTCCTGTTTTCTGTTTTAGCATCCCGGAGAAAAATACCTCGAAAATAAAAGTTCTCCGATGGTCCTGCCAATTTAGTACTATTTTTTCTGGATTTTTTGAAAATTTCTGGGCCTGAGAGCTGGTCAGGGGGCCTGACCAGTGGGCCACAAGCCCCCCCACCGCCACCTACCCCCTGGTGGCGGGGTGCAAGCTTGTGGGGCCCACAGGCACCCCCTCCACTCATTCCAGCTCCCAGCCTCTTCTTCCACCTCCAGAAAAAATTGTTTCGCAGCTCAAGCCCGTGTTATTGCTCATTTGGCTGTGATTTTCGATCTCCTTGCTCAAAGCACCATTCTCCGAACCATTTTGGGGAAATTACTCCTTGGTAAGTGACTCCTCCATTGGTTCAATTAGTTTTTGCTCTAGTGCTTTATCCTTCGCGAATTCTTGCTACCTTGGTGACCCTGTTCTTGAGCTATAAATGTTGATTTTAGCTGGTCCCAAGTAGTTTTAGCGCGTGATACGGTCTCTAGGCACTAGTAGGAGTAGTTGCTACAAGTTGGGTTGATCCTTGTTCACTTTTCTTTCGAAGTCTCTAAAAATTTCAGATTTTTTCAGAGTTAGAAAAAGGAAAAGATGAGGAGATTCTTGAGAGGCTCTTCAAGCCGTAACCATAAGGAGGATGAGAAGAACCATTCCAAGTACGTAGTCCCTCGAGTCACAGAAGTTCGAGCGTGCGAGTGGCCAAGTGATGAATTTTTGCGCGCCGCCGGACTTTATGAAGATTTTTATTACTTGGTGAGGAACGCAGGTCTTACTGCGTTCGTTGAAGATAAGTGCCCACAATATCTCCTCCTCACCAATATTTTCGTTCAAAGCTTCAACTTTTATCCGAGGAAGAATCCTCCCATGGTAGAGTTCATGATATACGATGTCCCCGAGTGCATGACGCTGCAGGATTTTTGCAATGTATGCAAATTATCTTATGTTGGGGATATCCGTGACCCTAGTCCACGGGAGTTGGAGGGTTTCATTGGTTCTATTGCTGTTGGAGAGGAGAGAGGAGTGTCTCGCGCTAGAATTGCTAGCATACATTTTCCTGTGCTTCGGTACTTCTCACTATTTGTGGGAAAATGTTTGATTGGCCGTGGGAAGGCTGGATCACTTAGTTTTCCAGACCTTGCGGTTTTGCGCGAAGGCCTTTATAACGATAAGACTTATAGCTTGGGCACTATAGTAGCTCAACGGTTGAACCTGAACCGTTCTAAAGGTGTTGTCTATGGAGGTATCTATGCTACCCGTGTTGCCAGACACTTTGAGATACCCATTAGACTGGGAGAGGAAGGAGAGATGCTTCTCCCCGAGAGATATCTGGATTATGACAGCATGGTTCACCATGATTTTCTGGATAGAGATGCTAGTAGACGGATGATTTATAACCTGGTGTTTAGTCAGGGTACTCGGGAGAATATTACTTTGCCTGCTCCTTCTTTGTTTGATCTTCATGCAGGCAGGTACACTATTATGCCCGCGGACATCTACGCATATTGGGGCTTGGCCCAACCACAGGCGCCCGTGCCCGAGCCGCCAGTCGAGTACCAGACGCCAGTTTATCAGTGGGAGCCAGAGGAGCTCACACAACATTGGCATCCACAGTCTACTCCAGAGTACCCGGGAGCTGGTTATTTCCCTCCTTGGGAGTAGACCAAGCTAGGCCAAAAGCCTAAGCTTGGGGGAGTATGTGTTCTCACCGACTTTATATTCATGCTTATGCTTTCACTTTGTTAGCCGGTGTTTACACTTTGCCACTGTATTATCCATGCTAGTTTCTTTTTGTTTTCTTGTTTTCTTGTTTTGTGTCCTTTTGAGAAAACCCAAAACGATTTTTCTTTCTTCTTTTGCTTGTTGGGAGCTTTCCCGTGTAAATAGTTTTCTTTCTCTTTGTGTCAAGGTAGAAGATATTGGTTACAATGCTTAGTGGTTCTTACATGCTTACTTGTTTAGCTTTCAAAGAGCCATATTATTTTGTCTTCTCCTTTGTGTTTGCCTGCAGATTCAGCTTAGTCCAATGCGCTTATTATCGTTTTCATCGTTCGATCGTGCAAATGAAAGGCAACAATGATGGTATATGATGAAGTGACTGAGACTGAAAAGCTGGTATGAACTCTATCTATTTTGTTTTGTAAATATGACTAGCTTGTCGACCCAGATTTAGCTTTGTTGTGAGAGAACCATGTTTGCAATGACAACTTAGAGATCATAGTTTCTGATGCCATGCTTATTTAGCTGAGAGCTTATAATGGTTTGTCTTGATTGCCAACATAGATTTTTGAGATGACTATGATGTAGTATGATAGGATGGTATTCTCCTTTGAATGTTTCAAGTGGCTTGACTTGGCGCATGTTCATGCATGTAGTTGAAACAAAATCAACATAACCTCTATGATGTCCGTGTTCATGTTGATTTATATCCTGTTCATGCTTGCATTCAATGTTAGTCAAACTCATTGCATCTTGATGGCTATTGTCGCTCTCTAGTTGGTCGCTTCCCAGTCTTTTGCTAGCCTTCACTTGTACTAAGCGGGAATAATGCTTGTGCATCCACATCCATAAACCCAAAAGTTTTTCCATGAGAGTCCACCATAACTACCTATTTGCGGTATCTACCTGCCGTTCCAAGTAAATTTGCATGTGCCATTCTCTAAACCTTCAAGAAATAAATCTGTTTTGCATGCCTGAACCGCACATGTGGTGACAGAGGGCTATTGGTATCTTCCATGCTAGGAGTGTTATCCTCGACATGTGTTTATTCACAGTCCTTCACGAGAAAGGGCCCGGTATTTGGGATGCCCAGTTCCATGCTTAAATCGAAAACATAATTGTAAAACAAGACTCCCCCCGGATTGATGTTAGTATGGACGGTACCCGAGGATTCGGCTAGCCGTGGAGTGTGATTGATTGGTGGTGGGGGAGTTAAAACTTTACTTTTCTGTTTGGGAACCGCCTATAGCATGAGTAGCATGGAAGATATTGAGAACTCTTGGTCATTGCGTTGACAATGAAAGCATGCCACCCGAAATTATTATCTCTGTTTTCAAAGCTTGAGCTCTGGCACCTGTGCAAATCAATGCTTCCCTCCGCGAAGGGCCTGTCTATTTATTTTCCTGTCGAGTCATCCTCCTCTTATATAAGCACCAATTAGAGAGCACCTTTGTCATTTTTATGCTTTGCTTTTGATTGATATTGAGTATGACTATGACTGGATCTTTCTTGCTATGAATTACAATGTTTAGTCAGCCCTTGAGCTTTGAAAGTGCTCTGTATTTCTGTTTTGCGGTCTCAGAAAGAGCTAGCGAGATACCACCTATTCAGATTGCTTCATGCTTGTTTTGATTGAAGTGTTGGTATTTGAAAATCATTATTATTTACTCGTTAGCTGATTATGCCATTGATATTAGTTTACCGTGAGACCTTTGTGTCATTTGCTCATGTGGTTAACTTGTGATCTTGCTGAAATTCTGGTTATGAGTTAGACATAGTTGCAACAACAAGATCAAACAGAGTTTGTCAAAGTTTTTCTTTCTCTCTCAGTTTGTCAACTGAGTTGCTTGAGGACAAGCAAGGTTTTAAGCTTGGGGGAGTTGATACGTCTCCAACGTATCTACTTTTCCAAACTCTTTTGCCCTTTTTTTAGACTATAATTTGCATGATTTGAATGGAACTAACCTGGACTGACGCTGTTTTCAGCAGAATTGCCTTGGTGTTATTTTTGTGCAGAAATCAAAGTTCTCCAAACGTCCTGAAAATTTACGGGGAGCAGTTTTGGAAAATATCAAAAATACCTGCGCCAGGATCCACCTGAGGGGGTGGGCTAGTGGGCCACAAGCCCGTGCTCCGCCACCACCCCCTGGTGGTGGTGGGCAAGCTTGTGGGGCCCACATGCACCTGCCGCCCCCAACTCTAGCTCTATAAGTTGTCTTTCGTCCCAGAAAAAATAAAAAGGGAAGTTTTCGTCGTGTTTTCGATACGGAGGCGCCACCACCACCTGTTTTTCATCTGGAGGGCAGATCTGTAGTCCGTCTTGGGCTCTGGAGAGGGGAAATCGTCGCCATCGTCATCATCAACCTTCTTCCCTCTCCAATTCCATGAAGCTCTTCGTCGTTCGTGAGTAATCTATTCATAGGCTCGCTGGGCGGTGATGAGTAGGATGAGATCTATCATGTAATCGAGTTAGTTTTGATGGGGATTGATCCCTAGTATCCACTATGTTCTGAGATTTGATGTTGCTACTACTTTGCCATGCTTAATGCTTGTCACTAGGGCCCGAGTGCCATGATTTCAGATATGAAATTATTATGTTGGCACCAATATATGTGTGTTTTAGATCCGATCTTGCAAGTTGTAGTTACCTACCATGTGTTATGATCCGGCAACCCCGGAGTGACAATAACCGGAACCACTCCCGGTGATAACCATAGTTTGAGGAGTTCATGTGTTCACCAAGTGCTAATGCGTTGGTCCGGTTCTTTATTAAAAGGAGAACCTTAATATCCCGTAGTTTCATTTTGGACCCCGCTGCCACGGGAGGGATGGACAATAGATGTCATGCAAGTTCTTTTCCCTAAGCACGTATGACGACACACGGAATGCATGCCTACATCACATTGACGAACGGGAGCTAGCCACTTATCTCTCCGTGTTATAGCTGTTGCATGATGAATATCGTCCAAACAAATCACCGACCCATTGGCTACGAGTTTGTCCTACTACTGCTGTTACTTGTCTTGCTCTGCTGCTGCTACTACTGTTGCTACTGCTGTTACTTGTCTTGCTCTGCTGCTACTACTGTTGCTACTGTTGTTACTTGTCTTGCTCTTCCACTGCTACTACTGTTGCTACTGCCGTCACTTGTTTTGCTCTGCTGCTGCTGCTACTACTGTTGCTACTACTATCGCTTGCTACTGTTGCTACTTGCTACTGCCGTCACTACTGTTGTTCCTTGCCACTGCTATTGCTCGTTACACTGTTGTTACTCGTTACTTTGCTGTTACTACTGTGCTTGCATATACTATCTTTCAGGTGTGGTTGAATCTGACAAATTCAGCTGCTAATACTTGAGAGTATACTCTCACCTCCCGTCGTGCAAACCAACAAATTGGGTTGAATACTCTACCCTCGAAAACTGTTGCGAACCCACGCGCTGTTGGGCCATCAACAACACTCTTCCAGTTTCATTGCCGGGAGTGCTTTCAGCATTCTTCTGGTGCCGTTGCAGGAGAAGGTTAGTTGTTATAAGCATTCGTCTAGCTAACACGAGAGATTGCAGGATCAACCTTTTTCTGGAGCCATTGCCCGGGAAGCACATCTGACGTCAGGGCTCTATTAGGACCAGGGAGACGTGATGATCTTGATGGCGATCTCAGAATAGTCTAGGATGGAATGGAGGTGGCTGGCGACAGAGGGGATTTGGGCAGCGGATCCTTCACCAGAGCTGAGGGAGACGAGCTCCCGGCTCTTGTTGGGGAACTATATGGACGATTCAGAGGTGGAGAGGTGGGCGATGGGTCAGGAGGGGTTGGGCAGTGCCTTTTATAGGCCAGTGGCGAGCATTGCCGAGCTCTCCCAAAGCGGCGAGGCTTGGGCCTGCCACTGGAGCAAGGACGGCGAGCTGGCCGGCGTGGCGTGGAGGTGAGGTGATGGAGGAGGGCAGGGGGATCGACGGGACGGGTCCGGAGCCATTAATGGCTTGCGGACGACCATACTGGCCGAAGCCCATTGTTCTGCCCGTGGAGAAGCTTGGCCGGAAGCGACGGCGGCCTTCTACGGCGACGAGGAGGGTTCAGGAGATGCCACGCAACTGGCTGGAGCGATGCCGACACCAAGGGACAAGGGGGCAGCGAGGGACGGCTCGGGCAAGCGCATCCGACGCTGGCGCCGTGCAGAGCGTGCGCTGTGGCATGCCAACACCATGCTCACCATGGGTTCGGCCACCACGAGGCCACTCAAGGCTGGCGCACCCTGTCCATAGTGTAGTCCCTCGACCATCTGCCTCCCTATACCACTGGCTCGACTAAGTGCACTCTGGCTTGATGGATTTCTTCAGCAACAGTTTCTGCCAGCCAACTTGAGGGGGGTTCTAGACGAGAGCTGAGATAGAGATGGAGCTGGTGGATGTGTCTAGTGTTATCTACCTTGGAAGGACTACAAACTGGCAAGGTTTGGAGAGATTTGAAGGATAAATGAACATGGTTCCTTTGGAAACCACCATTCTGGTCCAGAATGGAAATGAGCTTGAGGCACTCACATGCATGCTCTACTGATGGTGAAACTTGGTGGAGAGAAGTTATTTGGTAGTACACACATGCCATAAAAATTGTAGATCATTTGTGCACCCCTAGCTGGTACTTCCTTCACAAAGGTTCAGAATCAGCACAAACTTGACAGAGTTTTCCTGCTCAAAATTTGTACTGGACCAACTGATGTTTTTTGCATATTGTGGCTAGATAGGATCCCTAGGATCTTGGGGAATTTATTGGGAATTTTTTGGAATAGGAAAAATGGAGTTGCTTCACAATGGGGCAATTCTGGTCAGAAAAGAAATAATTATTCTGGCCAAAATTTTACATTGGGCAAGGAAATATTTTTGAAGATTTTGGAATCATATGATGATGAGAAAATGTGGAAAACGTTTGGGGGTTTATAGAGCATCCAAACTATAGGTTGCTTCACAACCCATGGTGATGCCATAATTACTTAAATAAAGAAAATAATTATTGGAAAGGATTAAATATTGAAAATTAATCCAAGCGAGGTGTAGAAAGGTTTTGGCAAGATGAGGAGGGTTTTGGGTTGCTTGGAAAAAGGTTCAAAGATTCACATATCCAAATTAGTTTAAAAAGATTTAAAAATCAACCAGGTTTGCTAGTAAAAACCCAAAAGGTTTTGGAAAGAGAAAGTTGCAAAAACCAGGGTGTCACAATGCGTAGATGGTTTTGCTATATGCATAGTATTTGCTAGTGTGCTCCAGAATCAGTATGTCATGAATCTAGTCAATGCCATGTTAGTAATTATTTCATGGATTAATCTACTCAGAAAATTGCCTATTTACTCAACAAGATCTCACACAAGCCTTCTCCTCTTAGCCTTCACCGCACGGTTAGGGGACGCACTGTCTGACATGGCCACCGCCCGGCAAGCCGAGACCACGTTGAACTCACAAGATGGTGCATCCTACATCTCGTGACATATTATTTTACACGCCAATTACTGCATAAATGGACCGATTTGACCATTTTTGAAAACTTCAGTGAAAAATAAACATGATCCAAAAATACTTCCCAACATGATCATTTTTCATGACACACGGGCGCTTGGGCGGCATGCTAGATAGCATTGAATCCCGTCTTCAAGGCTATCTACTCCCTCCGAGTTGAACTACCAAAATGTCTTATATTTAGAAACGGAGGGAGTAGCATGGCGACTGGCTCCTTTCTCCATACTATCTGATCAAAGGTGAACGTATGGATCTTCATAAACAATACCCGAGTTACAGTAACATTTCTACATAAACTCGCATACAGTGCATGAGCTACAGTGATTCACGTACAGTGCTGTCTACAGTACTTTTGCTGCAATGTTTGATTTGGTCTTCTCATTCTCCATCCAACGACTATCTTCCCTGTAGTTACGGCGTGTCACTGGATCTTGGTCCGTAGCATGGTGCCTCAGCTGAAAGTGTCATGCAAAAGGGTCAGATTATGTACGAAAATCAGACCTGGATCATTTTATGCCGAAGTTTAAATATGACACTATATTTGAACTTTTCGAGTGGCTTCCACTTTACAAAGATATTGTATATATAAATAAAGACGATGTATGGTATGTCGTGCAAATAGTGTGTATATAGACAAGTACCAAATAGGATATGCGCCTCACAAAACAAACAACCGCTATATGGTTATTCTTCCTTTTTTGCAAAATGATATGTTGTTATTTGTACTCATAATTTATTTATTTTTTAACAGGAGAAGGCGCCCGAATCGCCAAATTCATTCAGAGAGGAGGAAAACTACAAGGCAAAAACATGTCTATTGGGAACAATACCATTAATCTCCCTAGATATATGGAACACCCGAGGTTGCAAATTGGTAGCATGCTCGAAGAAATCAACCAAAGGATTTCGGATGCTCCAAGGGTTGCTAGACTCCAATATCTTGCCAGCCACTGATGCTAATCTGAGACAATCCATAAGAAAAGTTGGCTGACAA
Organism: Hordeum vulgare subsp. vulgare; assembly: GCF_904849725.1. Taxonomy (NCBI): domain Eukaryota; kingdom Viridiplantae; phylum Streptophyta; class Magnoliopsida; order Poales; family Poaceae; genus Hordeum; species Hordeum vulgare. The sequence continues at coordinate 560,836,129 of NC_058524.1, read as the reverse complement.
ATATTCAATCTGCTAGCAAGTTGAGCAGTAGAAAAAAGAGTCACATGCAAAGAAGAAGTTGTAGATGGAGCTGAAGCTTGTAGTTGCCATTGGTTTCAACTTGATAATGAGGCAAAGAAATATAGACACCCACTCCAGTTGCAACCGAGCCTTATACTAATCTAGGAACTTTTTTTACTTCTGAAAGATGCATCGGAATAAATTTTAGGATACACAACAAGCAAATCCAACTTAAGAGTTCGTCCATGCATAGGAAGTTGATCAGGAGGAGGTTGAGCTTGTGGTGCCACCTGCATCTTAGACAAACGAGTCAATTCATCGTATGAATCAGAGGAGGAGGTCTTTGCAGCCATATGCGCACGAAGAGAGAAAACCTTTTTCCAATAACAAATAATTATTTCTAGCCTTCCAAAGACGTCATAGAAAATTGAGAATGTTTGGAACAGAAACATATGTCCCATGCGAAGAAAAGCAATAAGTATGGAGTGCATGTGTAGGATCCGAAGTACGTCTAGCAAGAGGGTGATTAGATTACTTGACCAAATAAAAACTTAACGTTTTTCCAATTTTAGCTGTGGGCCAGTTTTAGCAGTTGTAACAAGTCAAACACACCCTAGACATGCATATCTAAGAGTATTGCAGCGGAAAATAAAGACATGCAAATGTAAGTACAGGAAAGGGATAGGAAGATCAAACGTAAAGGTTGACACGACGATTTTTGGCGTGGTTCCGATAGGTGGTGCTATCATACGTCCACGTTAGTAGAGACTTCAACTCACGGAGGGTAACGACTGCGAGGGTCCATGGAGGGCTCCACCCACAAGGTTTCCACGAAGAAATGACCTTGTCTATTCTATCATGGCTTACGTCCACACATGACTAGCCTCACTCGGGGTAGATCTTCACGAAGTAGGCAATCTACTTCCCCTTACAAACTTATTGCTTCAACTCCAAAACACGAAGTAGGAGACTCCCAAGCGACACCTAACCGAGGAGGCACCACCCTCAAAAGGTAATAGATGCGGTAGAACGATGAACTCCTTGCTCTTGTGCTTCAAAAGATAGTCTCCTCAACACTCAATCACTCCCTCATAGATTTATCTTGGGTAGAAGAGATTGATTGGGTGGAAAGCAACTTGGGGAGGGTAGAGATCAAGTTTCTAGTGGATGGATTGAAATATCTTGATCTCAGCACATGAGTAGGTGGCTCTCTCTAAAAAACTGAATATAGCAAGTGTGTGTGTGTGTTCTGAGTGCTTCCTCTGCGAATGAGACGTGGTGGATGGGTATATATAGGCATCTCCAAAAATCCAAACGTTACAACATTATTGACCAACTCGGTGGTATCGAGTGGCACTAAATGTGGTAACTTTTGAATTCTCAGTGAGACCGATATAGGAATCTCAGTGGTATCGATATGGACCTAGGGTAGTTTTCAAATCTCAGTGAGACCGATTTCAAAACTTGGAAATTCTGATTCTTGAAATCGACACACCAGAAAGTTGGTCACTGATTTTTGGTGACACCAAAGTGAAAGTTGGTGCTACCGAGATTCTAGGGTTTGGCAAAGGTTCTGTCTGTGGAAAAATTGGTAGGGCCGAGTGGAAATTGTTGGTGGCACCGATTTTGATGTTTAGGCTTTGGACAGAGAATTTAGTGGGAGCATGACTGAATATTTTTGTTGGCTATCTCTAAGCACTTGAGCAACCAGTTCATCATAGGTACCTCACTCCCTTTTAATAGTATTGGCCTTCCTATTGTCTCAAAAGTGATTTCTCACAAATATAAACTGTAGAGTCCTTTGCTTGAAGTTTGGCCAATTCTATTCCTTTTCTTGCATCAAGGGGCTTCTCCCCACAATCCCTTATCCAATGCATCTTTGAACTGCTCTGAAATATACTCTTCGATTAGGATCATGGGTCACTCTTCCATGTTACATACATCTTGGTGGTGCGCATAAATGATATGAATGAATAGTAATGCACATAGCACCAAAATGAGTGAATGTCCATCATGCAGATAGCACACAGATATAACGTATTAGCATCAACAATCAAAGCGTATGACCAAACACAAGGAAGAATGAAGTTTAAGACATCCAAAGGACCAATGTTTTTAAAAACTAAAAGAGATCAATAAAAGCAAGACTCTCTCTCTCTCTCGAAGCCTGAATGATCTATACACTTCTCCCCCTTTGGCAACAAGTTACCAAAAAGTTCAAAGGTCTAAATCTAGATCTAAGCATCACTCTGGGCTCGATCTCCTCCGGTAGCAGTTGATGGAGTCAACAGGAGAGTGTCGGTGAAGGCTTTAGTGGATGTCCTCTGAGGTGGAGGTGGAGGAGCTGGTGGAGCTGAAGGAGCTGAAGGTGCTGGTGCTTGAGATGATGAAGTTGGTCTAGCTTCCGGAACTATCATAGCTACAGACCTAGTCTGAGTAATGAACTGGGTAGTAGTAGGAAGAGACGTATCATTATCACCACTGCTGGAACGAGGTGTGTGTGTACTACATCAACTTCATGCTTGAGTTGCTCCACTATAGTAGCCAATTTTGTTACTTTGATATCCAGGTCATGGAATTTTGTCTCCACAATCCTCTCAAGGCTCTTCTACTTCAGCAGAATCTAAGAAATATTCTACTCCATCCCTTGGATGGTGCTCACAAGAAATGACATCTGTTCCTCTCTGGATCTCAGCTGTTGTGCTGGAGTTGTTCTTGCTGCCTCTACCTCTGCTACTGCCTCTACTGCCCCCTCTGCTTGTTGACAAGTTGTAGCTGAGTGGGATGGTTGGGGTCCATCACTACCTAGTCTTCGAACTCTGGCTAAAGTGGTAGGTGTGGACGATCAACTTCGTATGCATGCTTCCAAATATTAGCATTGATGAGCATCTGAATGTGTTGGGGAATGTTGCATGGGAAACAAAAAAATTCCTACGCACACGAAGACCTATCATGGTGATGATCATCTATGAGAGGGAGATCGGATCCACACACCCTTGTAGATCGCGAAGCAGGAAGCATTAAGAAATGCGGTTGATGTAATGGAACGTCTTCGCGATCCAAATCGCCGCCGTCCCACGATCTGTCCCGATCTAGCACCGAAAGGACGACACCTCCGCGTTTAGCACACGTACAGCTCGATGACGATCTCTGTCTTCTTGATCCAGCAAGATAGATGGGGAAGTAGATGAGTTCTTCGACAACGTGATGGCACGCCGGTGATGGTGGTGATCTATTCCTGCACGGCTTCGCCTAAGCACCGCAGACATCCGATCTAGAGGAAGAACTACGAACTAGAGAAGAGGGCAGCACGTGGCTGAATATTGTGTCTCAAAAAGCCTCAAACCTCTAATATATATAGGAGTAAGGAGGGGGTAGGCTTGCGCACCAAGGGAGCCTCCCTTGGGCTCGTCCGAACTAGGAAAGGAGGAGTCCTCCTCCAATCCTACTTGGATTAGGACTCCTCCCCAAGTTGTCCACCTCTTTTGGATTTTTCACCTTTTTCCTCATGGGATTTCTTTGGTTGACTAGTATGCCCATCAAGGGCTGTTGCACCACCATCAAGTCCATGTGTCCCCCTTGGGGAGTGGTGGGACCACCTGGTGGAACCCCGGTACCCATTCGTCACTCCCGGTACACTGCCGGTAATGCCCGAAATCCTTCCGGAATCCAAACACCAACTTCCTATATATCAATCTTTGTTTCTGGACCATTCCAGAACTCCTCGTGACGTCCCAGATCTCATCCGGGACTCCGAATAAAACTTCGGTAACCAACACCTACAACTCAACTATACTGGAACATCACCGAACCTTAAGTGTGCAAACCCTGCGGGTTCGAGAACTATGTAGACATGACCTGAGACACTCTCCGGTCAATATCCAATAGCGGGACCTGGATGTCCATATTGGATCCTACATATTCTACGAAGATCTTATCGGTTGAACCTCTATGTCAAGGATTCATATAATCCCTTATACCATTCCCTTTGTCCTTCGGTATGTTACTTGCCCGAGATTCGATCGTCGGTATTTCCATACCTATTTCAATATCGTTACCGGCAAGTCTCTTTACTCGTTCCATAATACAAGATCCCGCGACTAACTCTTTATTTACATTGCTTGCAAGGCTTGTATGTGATGTTGTATTACCGAGTGGGCCCCGAGATACCTCTCTGTCACATGGAGTGACAAATCCCAGTCTTGATCCATGCTAACTCAACGGACACCTTCGGAGATGCCTGTAGAGTACCTTTATAGTCTCCTAGTAACGTTGCGACGTTTGATACACACAAGGCATTCCTCCGGTGTTAGTGAGTTACGTGATCTCATGGTCATAGGAATGAATACTTGACATGCAGAAAACAATAGCAACAAAATGACACGATCATATGCTACGTTTATAGTTTGGGTCTTGTCCATCACATCATTCTCCTAATGATGTGATCCCGTCATCAAGTGACAACACTTGTCTATGGCTAGGAAACCTTAACCATCCTTGATCAACATGCTATTCAACTAGAGACTCACTAGGGACATAGTTTTGTCTATATATCCACACATGCATTTATGTTTCCATTCAATACAGTTATAGCATGGATAATAAACGATTATCTTGAAACATGAAATATAATAATAACTATTTTTTATTGCCTCTAGGGCATATTTCCAATAGTCTCCTACTTGCACTAGAGTCAAAAATCTAGCCTCACATCTTCATGTGATTTACAATGTAATGAATCTAACACCCATACAGTTCTGGTGTTGTTCATGCTTTGCTCGTGGAAGAGATTCGTGTGCACTTTGCAAATATTTATGTCTTCCTCCTTGATGTAGTCGTGGATGGCGTTGAAACGTCGCTTTATGTGTCTGGTCCTCTTGTGAAACCTTGGTTCCTTGGCTAGAGCAATGTCACGAGTGTTGTCACAGAACAAATTGACTGGATCCAGTGCACTTGACACTACTCCAAGATCTGACATGAACTGCTTCATCCAAACACCCTCCTTAGCCGCCTCTGAGGAAACTATGTACTCTACTTCGCATGTAGAATCAACTACGACACATTGCTTGGAACTGCACCAGCTTACAGCACCCCCGTTAAGAACAAATACGTATCCGGTTTGCGACTTAGAGTCATCGGATCAGTGTCAAAGCTTGCATCGACGCAACCCTTTACGACGAGCTCTTCGTCACCGCCATAAACGAGAAACATTTCCTTAGTGCTTTTCAGGTACTTCAGAATATTCTTGACCGTTGCTCAGTGTTCCACTCCTGGATCACTTTGAAACCTTCCTGCCATACTCATGGCCAGGATGACATCCGGTCTTGTGCACAACATTGCATACATGATAGACCCTATGGCTGAAGCATAGGGGACGACACTCATCTTTTCTCTATCTTCTGCAGTTACTGGATATTGAGTCTTACTCAACTTTATACCTTGTAAAACAGGCAAGAACCCCTTCTTGGATTGTTCCATTTTGAACTTCTTCAAAACTTTATCAAGGTATGTGCTTTGTGAAAGAGCTATTAGGCGCCTCGACCTATCTCTATAGATCTTTATGCCCAATATGTAAGCAGCTTCTCCTAAGTCTTTCATTGAAAAACTTTTATTCAAGTAATCCTTTATGCTTTCCAAAAACTCCACATTGTTTCCAATCAGCAATATGTCATCCACATATAATATTAGAAACTCTATAGAGCTCCCACTCACTTTCTTGTAAATACAAGCTTCTCCAAAAACTTGTATAAACCCAAACGCCTTGATCACCTCATCAAAGAGTTGATGCCAACTCCGAGATGCTTGCACCAGTCCATAAATGGATCGCTGGAGCTTGCACACCTTGTCAGCATTCTCTGGATCGACAAAACCTTTGGGTTGTATCATATACAACTCTTCCTTAAGAAACCCGTTAAGAAACGCCGTTTTGACATCCATCTGCCAGATTTCATAATCCAAAAATGCAGATATTGCTAACATGATTCAGACAGACTTAAGCATCGCTACGGGTGAGAATGTCTCATCGTAGTCAACTCCTTGAACTTGTGAAAAACCCTTTGCCACAAGTCGAGCTTTATAAACGGTCACATTACCGTCCGCGTCCGTCTTCTTCTTAAAGATCCATTTGTTCTGAATAGCCTTGCGACCTTCAGGTAATACTTCCAAAGTCCATACTTTGTTTTCATACATAGATCCTATCTCGGATTTCATGGCTTCTAACCATATGTTGGAATCTGGGACCACCATTGCTTCTCCATAATTCGCAGGCTCATTGTTGTCCAACAACATGATAGACAAGACAGGATTCCCGTACCACTTGGGAATAGTATGTGCTCTTGTCGACCTGCGAGGTTCGACAGTAACTTGAACCAAAGCTTCATGATCATCATCATTAGCTTGCTCTTCAACTAGTGTATCCTCGACAAAAAATTCTTTCTGCCCTACGCCACCATCTTGTTGAAGTAGAGGTTCCGTAACCTCATCAAGTTCTATCTTTCTCCCACTCAATTCTTTTGAGAGAAACTCTTTCTCAAGAAAAGCTCCGTTCTTAGCGACAAACACTTTGCCCTCGGATTTGAGATAGAAGGTATACCCAACTGTCTCTTTTGGGTAACCTATGAAGACACACTTTTCCGCTTTGGGTTCCACCTTTTCAGGGTGATGCTTTTTGACATAAGCATCACATCCCCAAACTTTAAGAAACGACAACTTTGGCTTCTTGCCATACCATAGCTCATATGGTGTCGTCTCAACGGATTTTGATGGTGCCCTATTTAAAGTGAATGCAGTTGTCTCTAATGCATAGCCCCAAAACGGTAATGGCAAATCGGTAAGAGACATCATAGATCGCACCATATATAACAAAGTATGATTACGACGTTCGGACACACCATTACGCTGTGGTGTTCCAGGCAGTGTCAAATGTGAAACAATTCCACATTGTCTGATGTGAGCACCAAACTCGGAACTCAGATATTCTCCTCCTCGATCAGATCGTAAGAATTTGATCTTCTTGCTATGATTATTTTTAACTTCACTCTGAAATTGTTTAAACTTTTCAAACGTTTCAGACTTGTGCTTCATCAAGTAGATATAACCATACCTAGTCAAATCATCAGTGAAGGTGAGAAGATAACGATGTCCGCCGCACGCCTCTATGCTCATTGGTCCACACACATCAGTATGTATGATCTCCAACAAGTCACTCGCATGCTCCATTGTTCCAGAGAACAGAGTCTTAGTCATCTTGCCCATGAGGCATGGTTCACATGTGTCAAGTGATTCGAAATCAAGTGACTCCGAAAGTCCATCAACATGGAGTTTCTTCATGCACTTAACACCAATATGACCTAAGCGGCAGTGCCACAGAAAGTGGTGCTATCATTGTTAACTCTACATCTTTTGGTCTCAATGTTATGGATATGAGTGTCATCACAACCGAGATTCAATATGAACAAACCCCTCACATTGGGTGCATGACCATAAAAGATATTACTCATATAAATAGAACAACCATTATTCTCAGACTTAAATGAGTAACCGTCTCGCAATAAACAAGATCCAAATATAATGTTCATGTTCAACCCAGGCACTAAATAACAATTATTTAAGTTCATAATTAATACCGATGGTAACTGAAGTGAGAACGTGCCGACGGTGATCGCATCAACCTTGGAACCATTTCCCACGCGCATCGTCACTTCATCCTTCGCTAGCCTTTGTTTATTCCGCAGTTCCTGTTTCGAGTTGCAAATGTGAGCAACAGAACTAGTATTAAATACCCATGCACTACTACGACAGTTGGTGAGGTACACATCAATAACATGTATATCATATATAACTTGTTTGGCGTTGGCCGCCTTCTTATCGGCCAGATACTTGGGGCAGTTGCGCTTCCAGTGACCAGTCCCCTTGCAATAATAGCACTCAGTTTTCGGCTTAGGCCCAACCTTGGGTTTCTTCGTCGGAGGGGCAACAGCTTTGCTAGTCTTCTTGGAGTTACCCTTATTGCCTTTGCCGTTCTTCTTGAAACTAGTGGTCTTATTGACCATCAACACTTGATGTTCTTTCTCGATTTGTGACTCAGCAACTTTCAGCATCGCAAATAACTCACCAGGTGACTTATTCATTACTTGCATGTTATAGTTCAACACAAATTTCTTGTAGCTAGGTGGCAGTGATTGCAGAATTCTGTCAGTGATAGCTTCTTACAGGAGAGCGATGCCCAGCTCAGCTAGACGGTTTGAGTACCCGGAAATTTTGAACACATGTTCACTAACACACGAATTCTCCTTCATTCGATCTGAGCATTCTTCTCAAAGATAAACTTCAACTCCTGGAACATCTCATATGCTCCATGAAGTTCAAAACGTCTTGGAAGTCCCGGTCCGAAGCCATACAAAACCGCACATTGAACTAGTGAGTAGTCATCCTTACGAGCTTGCCAAGCGTTCAAAATATCTTGGTCAGCCGTAGCGGGTGGTTCATCTCCTAGAGCTGCATCAAGGACATAATTCTTTTGCCCAACTTGGAGGATAAGCCTCAGATTTCGAGCCTAGTCTACAAAGTTGCTACCATCATATTTCAGCTTAGCTTTCTCTAGGAACGTATTGAAATTCAGGGTTGCTACTGCGCGAGCCATTGATCTACAACATCCAATTTTGCAAAGATTACTTAGACTATGTTCAAGACAATTGAGTTTAGCTAATCATATTACTAATAAACTCCCACTCAAATAGACATCCCTCTACTCACTCGAGTGTCGCATGATCCAAATTCACTAACTCAAGTCCGATCATCACGTGAGTTGAGTATAGTTTCAGTGGTGAACATCTCCATGTTGATCATATCTACTATATGATTCATGCTCGACCTTTCGGTCTCTTGTGTTCCAAGGACATGTCTGTGCATGCTAGGCTCGTCAAGTTTAACCCGAGTGTTCCGCGTGTGCAACTGTCTTGCACCCGTTGTATGTGAACGTTGAGTCTATCACACCCGATCATCACGTGGTGTCTCGAAACGATGAACTGTCGCAACGGTGCATAGTCGGGGAGAACACAATTTTATCTTGAAATTTTAGTGAGGGATCACCTTATATTGCTACCGTCATTCAAGCAAAAATAAGGTGCATAAAGGGATTAACATCACATGCAAATCATAAGTGACATGAAATGGCCATGATCTTGTGCTTCTTGATCTCCATCACCAAAGCACCGACATGATCTTTGATACGTCTCCAACGCATCTATAATTTTGATGGTTTCATGCTATTATCTTGTCAAACTTTGGATGTTTTGCATGCCTTTTATTTATTTTTTGGGACTATCTTATTAATCCAGTGACAAGTGCCAGTTCCTGTTTTTTCCATGTTTGGACCCCTTTCAGAGGAGATTTTGAAACGGAGTCCAAACGGAAGAAAATCCCTGAAAAGATTTTTTGTGGAACGGAAGAAGATCGGAGAGCTTGGGGGCCAAGCCAGAAGAGCCCCAGGGGCCCCCACAAGCCCCCACCCCGCGGCCAGGGGGGCGCCGTGCCATGTAGGCTTGTGGGCCCCCTGGAGCTCCCCTGACCTAGATCTTGCGCCTATAAATTCCCAAATATTCCCAAAAAAATTAGGGGAGCATCATAATCACTTTTCCGATGCCGCAAGCTTCTGTCTCCGCAAGATCCCATCTGGGGCACGCTCTGGTGCCCTGCCGGAGAGGGGATTCGGACATGGAAGGCTTCTACTTCAACACCATGACCTCTCCGATGATGCGTGAGTAGTTCACCATAGACCTACGGGGCCATAGCTAGTAACTAGATGGCTTCTTCCCTCTCTTGGATCTTCAATACAAAGTTCTCCATGATCTTCATGGAGATCTATCCGATGTAATCTTCGTTTGCGGTGTGTTTGTCGAGATCCAATGAATTGTGGATTGATGATCAGATTATCTATGAATCTTATTTGAGTTTCTTCTGATCTCTCTTATGCATGATTTCATATCCTTGTAATTCTCTTCGAGTTGTGGGTTTTGTTTGGCCAGTTAGATCTATGATTCTTTCCATGGGAGAAGTGTTTGGTTTTGGGTTCATACCGTGCGGTGACCTCACCTAGTGACATAAGGGGTAGCGAGGCACGTATTGTGTTGTTGCCATCAAGGGTAAAAAGATGGGGTTTTCATCATTGGTTTGAGATTATCCCTCTACATCATGCCATCTTGCTTAAAGCGTTACTGTGTTTGTCATGAACTCAATACACTAGATGCATGCTGGATAGCGGTCGATGTGTGGAGTAATAGTAGTAGATGCAGAAAGTATCGGTCTACTTGTCTCGGACGTGATGCCTATATGCTAGATCATTGCCTTAGATATCGTCATGACTTTGTGCGGTTCTATCAATTGCTCGACAGTAATTTTTTCACCCACCGTAATACTTGCTATTTTCAGAGAAGCCTCTAGTGAACACTATGGCCCCCAGGGTCTACTCCGCACCATATTTTCAGCCTTACACTTTTTACTTCGTTGCAGTTTCCGCCTTCAGATCTCACTTTGCAAACAATATTGAAGGGATTGACAACCCCTTTGAAGCGTTGGGTGCAAGCTTGTTTGTGTTTGCGCAGGTACTCTGGACTTGACGAGACCCTCCTTCTGGTTCGATACGTTGGTTCTCAAACTGAGGGAAATACTTACTGCTCCTGTGCTGCATCACCCTTTCCTCTTCAAGGGAAAAAACCAACGCAAGACCAATCTCCGTCAACATGTCAATTTCTGGCGCTGTTGTTTGAGAAGTAGCAGAAGGATTTCTGGCGCCGTTGCCGGGGAGGAAGATCAAGTCAAGAACTCATCCAAGTAAGTGTCGCAAACTCATCTCTTGCATTTACTTTGTTTGCCAGTTGCCTCTTGTTTTCCTCTCCCCCACTTCACCAATTTGCTTTTTTTTCGTTCGCCTTTTCGTTCGCCCTTTTTCTCACCCGCTTTTTGTTTGCTTGTGTGCTTGCTTGCTTGCTTGCTGAAGTCACCATGAACGAAAACACCAAACTTTGTGACTTCTCGAATACTAATAATAATGATTTTATTTGTACTCCGATTGCTCCCGCCACTAGTGCGGAGTCATACGAAATCAATGCCGCTTTGCTGAATCTTGTTATGAAAGAGCAATTCTCTGGCCTTCCTAGTGAAGATGCCGCATCCCATCTCAATTCCTTCATTGAGCTCTTCTATATGAAAAAGAAAAAAAATATGTGGATAATGACGTGATTAAATTGAAGCTTTTTTCCTTTCTCGTTGCGAGGTCGCGCAAAAACTTGGTTTTCTTCTTTGCCCAAAAATAGTATCGATTCTGGGGATAAGTGCAAAGATGCTTATATATCCAAGTATTTTCCGTCGGCTAAGATCATCTCTCTCCGTAATGATATCATGAATTTCAAGCAACATGATCATGAGCATGTTGCACAAGCTTGGGAGAGAATGAAATTAATGATTAGAAATTGTCCCGCTCATGACTTGAGCCTTTGGATGATTATTCAAATCTTTTATGCTATCTTGAATTTCGCTTCTAGAAATATCTTGGACTCCGCCTCAGGTGGAACATTCATGGAAATCACGTTAGGAGAAGTCACAAAGCTCTTAGACAACATCATGACAAACTACTCTCAATGGCACACTGGAAGGTCACCTACTAGTAAGAAGGTACACGCTATAGAAGAAATTAACTCGTTGAGTGCTAAGATGGATGAGTTAATGAATTTGGTTGCTAGTAGAAGTGCTCGTTTGGATCCTAATGACATGCCTTTGTCTTCTTTGATTGAGAGTAGCAACGCTAGCTTGGACGTTAATTTTATTGGTATGATTAACTTTGGCAACAACAATGCTTTTAGAGGAAACTATGTTCCTAGGCCTTTTCCTAGTAACTCCTCTAATAATTTTGGCAACTCATACAACAATACTCATGGAAATTACAATAGATTACCCTCTGATCTAGGGAGCAATATCAAAGAGTTCATCAACTCTCAAAATATTTTCAATGCGTCCATAGAGGAAAAACTACTCAAAATTGACGATTTGGCTAAGAGCTTTGATAGGATTTCTTGTGATGTTGATGCTTCGAAAGTTAGATGTGCTCCTCCCAAAATCAACATGGATGAAACTTTGAAAGCTATGCGTGTTTCCATGATTGAGAGCCAAGAAAGAACCGCCCAAATTCGTGCTAGACATGAATGGCTTAAAAAGGCGTGTTCTCGTGATGAGAATCACGAAGATCTTAAAGTGCTTGGTGTGACTCCCATTGAATCTTTGTTTTCTTGTGTCAAACCTAATGATTATGGGTCTGGATATGAATCCACTTTGGTTGAAAAATGCCCCAATGATTCGGAGCCCATCTATCTTGATGCTAAAAGCATTAAAAGTGGAGTAGAAGACGTTAAAACTTTGAGTAGTAATGAAATTACTACCGTGGATTTCAAGGAATTCAATTATGATAGTTGCTCCTTAATTGAATGCATTTCTTTGATGCAATCCATGTTGAACTCTCCACACACTTATAGCCAAAACAAAGCCTTTACCGATCATATTGTCGAAGTTATGATGAAAGCTCTTGAAGAGAAACTTGAATTGGAAGTCTCTATCCCTAGAAAGCTTCATGATGAGTGGGAACCTACCATCAAAATCAAAATAAAAAACTATGAGTGCAATGCTTTGTGTGATTTGGGTGCTAGTATTTCTGCGATTCCAAAGTCTTTATGTGATGTTTTGGGTTTTAATGAGATTGAAGAGTGTTCTCTTAATTTGCATCTTGCTGATTCTACTGTCAAGAAACCCATGGGAAGGATCAATGATGTTCTTATTATTGCAAATAGGAACTATGTACCCGTGGATTTCATTGTGCTTGAAATTGATTGCAATCTTACATGCCCTATTATTCTTGGTAGACCTTTCCTAAGGACTATTGGTGCCATCATCAATACGAAGGAAGGGAATATTAGATTTAAATTTCCTTTATGGAAGGGTATGGAACACTTTCCTAGAAAGAAAATAAGATTGCCTTATGAATCCATGATGAGAGCCACTTATGGTTTGAGCACCAAAGACGACGATACGTGATTCTATCGCTTCTATGCCTAGCTAAGGGCGTTAAACAATAGCGCTTGTTGGGAGGCAACCCAATGAATTTATATTTTTCCTTTCTATTTTGTTGCGTCCACACTTTCATAATTCTGTTGTGATTGTGTTTTTTGTGTTTCTTTTGTGTTTGAGCCAGGCAAAGCCTTTATGATTAGTCTTGGTAATGGTTGTTTGATCCTGCTGGAAAAAGACAAACACTTTTCGCTCACGAGATGATTTTTTTTATTTTTATTCAGAAAGAGCTTTTGCGTTGATTCTTTTTGCTTCTGATTTATATGCTTTGTCCCCAGATCGTCGTAATGTTTCAGATTTTTTGAGGTCCCAGAAGTATACGAAGTATACAGATTGCTACAGACTGGTGTGTTTTTGACAGATTATGTTTTTGTTGAGTTGGCTGCTTGTTTTGATGAAACAATGGTTAGTATCGGGGGGTACTAGCCATGGAAAAGTTAGAATACAGTAGACCATCATCAATATAGATGGAATTCAAGTTTTCTACAGTATCAAAAGAAGTGGTAGTTTGTTTTCTTGTACTAATGTTATCACAAGTTTCTGTTTAAGTTTTGTGTTGTGAAGTTTTCAAGTTTTGGGTGATGTTCTCATGGACAAAGAGATAAGGAGTGGAAAGAGCTCAAGCTTGGGGATTCCCAAGGCACCCCAAGCCAAATTCAAGGACACCAAAAAGCCTAAGATTGGGGATGCCCCGGGAAGGCATCCCCTCTTTCGTCTTCAATCCATCAGTAACATTACTTGGAGCTATATTTTTATTCACCACATGATATGTGTTTTGCTTGGAGCGTCTTGGATCATAGGAGTCTTTTCTTTTTGTTGTGTCACAATCATCCTTGATGCACACCTTTTTGAGAGAGATAGACATGCACTCATCATGATTTTGCTAGAATGCTCATTGTGCTTCACTTATATCTTTTGAGCTAGATACTTTTGCTCATGTGCTTCACTTATATCTTTTGAGCTAGATACTTTTGCTCTAGTGCTTCACTTATATATTTTGAGCTAGATACTTTTGCTCTTGTGCTTCACTTATATCTTTAGAGCACGACGATGTGTGATTTGGTAGTTGGCTTATGCTATGAAAGTAGTCCCATGTGCTAGGTACCCAAAGTGGATGCAAAAAACCTCCATCTTCATGTGCATTGAGTAGAAAGAAAAGTTTCGATTCCTCTCAATTAGTTCTGAGACATGGATTCAGGAATATTAAATGCTATGTTAGTAGGGTGTTGTGAATCTAGCAATACTTGTGTTGAAGTTAGTGATTCCCGTAGCATGCACGTATGGTGAACCGCTATGTTAGGAAGTCGGGGCATAATTGATCTATTGATTGTCATCCTTTGTGTTGAGGTCGGGATCGCGCGATGGTTTACACCTACCAACCCTTCCCTCAGAGTATGCGTTTAGCACTTTGTTTCGATTACTAATAAAAACTTTCGCAATAAGTATGTGAGTTCTTCATGACTAATGTTGAGTCCATGGTATAGATGCACTTTCACCTTCCAACATTGCTAGCCTCTCTAGTGCCGCGCAATTCTCGCCGGTGCACAAACCCACCAAATTCCTTCCTCAAAACAGCCACCATACCTACCTACTATGGTATTTTCATAGCCATTCCGAGATATATTGCCATGCAATTACCACCGTCCCGTCTCATGACTTGTGCCGTCACTCTCATATTTCCATTGCATGATCATACTAGATCGTTGCACATCCCGGTACACAGCCGGAGGCATTTCCTATGGAGTCATCATCATTGTGATCTTTGAGCTTTGAGTAACTAAAAGTGTGATGATCATCATTATTAGCGCATTGTCCCATGTGAGGAAATAATAAAAAAAAGAGGCCAAAGAGCCCAAAAACAAAAACAAAAGAAAATAAATAAAAAAAGAGGCCTAAGAGCCCAAATAAAAAAAAGAGAAAAAGAGAGAAGGGACAATGCTACTATCTTTTTCCACACTTGTGCTTCATGTTAGCACCATGTTCTTCATGATTGAGAGATTCTTGCTTTGTCACTACCATATGCTAGTGGGAATCTTTTATATAACTTGGCTTGTATATTCCAATGATGGGCTTCCTCAAAATTGCCCTAGGTCTTCATGAGCAAGCAAGTTGGATGCACACCCACTAGTTTTCCTTTTGAGCTTTCACATACTTATAGCTCTAGTGCATCTCTTGTATGGCAATCCCTACTCATTCACATTGATATCTATTAATGGGCATCTCCATAGCCTATTGATACACCGAGTCGATGTGACCATCTCCTCCTTTTTTGTCTCACAACCACCACCACACTCTATTCCACCTATAGTGCTATATCCATGGCTCGCGCTCATGTATTGCGTGATAGTTATAAAAGGTTTGAGAAAATAAGAGTGCGAAAACAATTACTTGGCCAATTCCAGGGTTGTGCATGATTTACATTAGTTGTGTGAGGATGATGGAGCATAGCCAGACTATATGATTTTGTAGGGATAACTTTCTTTGGCCTTGTTATTTTGAAAGTTCATGATTACTTTGCTAGTTTGCTTGAAGTATTACTGTTTTCATGTCAATAGCAAACTATTGTTTTGAATCGTACGGATCTGAACATTCATGCCACGTGAAAGAAGTTGCAAAGGACAACTATGCTAGGTAGCATTCCACATCAAAAATTCATTCTTTATCACTTTCCTACTCGAGGACGAGCAGGAGTTAAGCTTGGGGATGCTTGATACGTCTCCAACGTATCTATAATTTTTGATGGTTTCATGCTATTATCTTGTCAAACTTTTGATGTTTTGCATTCCTTCTATTTATTTTGTGGGACTAACTTATTAATATAGTGCCAAGTGCCAGTTCCTTCTTTTTCCATGTTTTTGACCCCTTTCAGAGGAGATTTTGAAACGGAGTCCAAACGGAAGAAAATCTCCGAAAAGATTTTTTCTGGAACGGAAGAAGACCGGAGAGCTTGGGGGCCAATCCAGAAGAGCCCCAGGGGCCCCACAAGCCCCCACCCCGTGGCCAGGGGGCGCGCCATGCAGGCTTGTGGGCCCCCTGGAGGTCCCCTGACCTAGATCTTGCGCCTATAAATTCCCAAATATTCCCAAAAAAAATCACGGGAGCATCGTAATCACTTTTTCGCCGCCGCAAGCTTCTGTCTCCGCAAGATCCCATCTGGGGCACGTTCTAGTGCCCTGCCGGGGAGGGGATTCGGACACGGAAGGCTTCTCCATCAACACCATGACCTCTCCGATGATGCGTGAGTAGTTCGCCATAGACCTATGGGTCCATAGCTAGTAACTAGATGGCTTATTCTCTCTCTTGGATCTTCAATACAAAGTTCTCCATGATCTTCATGGAGATCTATCCGATGTAATCTTCTTTTGCGGTGTGTTTGTCGAGATCCGATGAATTGTGGATTTATGATCAGATTATCTATGAATCTTATTTGAGTTTCTTCTGATCTCTCTTATGCATGATTTCATATCCTTGTAACTCTCTTCGAGTTGTGGGTTTTGTTTGGCCAACTAGATCTATGATTCTTGCCATGGGAGAAGTGCTTGGTTTTGGGTTCATACCGTGCGGTGACCTCACCTAGTGACAGAAGGGGTAGCGAGGCACGTATCGTGTTGCTGCCATCAAGGGTAAAAATATGGGGTTTTCATCATTGGTTTGAGATTATCCCTCTAAATCATGTCATCTTGCTTAAAGCGTTACTCTGTTCGTCATGAACTCAATACACTAGATGCATGCTAGATAGGGGTCGATGTGTGGAGTAATAGTAGTAGATGCAGAAAGTATCGGTCTACTTGTCTCGGACGTGATGCCTATATGCTAGATCATTGCCTTAGATATCGTCATGACTTTGTGCGGTTCTATCAATTGCTCGACAGTAATTTGTTCACCCACCGTAATACTTGCTATTTTGAGAGAAGCCTCTAGTGAACACTATGGCCCCCAGGGTCTACTCCACACCATATTTTCGGCCTTACACTTTTTACTTCGTTGCACTTTCCGCCTTCAAATCTCACTTTGCAAACAATCTTGAAGGGATTGACAACCCCTTTGAAGCGTTGGGTGCAAGCTTGTTTGTGTTTGCGCAGGTACTCTGGACTTGACGAGACCCTCCTTCTGGATCGATACCTTGGTTCTCAAACTGAGGGAAATACGTACTGCTCCTGTGTTGCATCACCCTTTCCTCTTCAAGGGAAAAAACCAACGCAAGCCCAATCTCCGTCAACGTGTCAATTTCTGGCGCTGTTGTTTGAGAAATAGCAATCTTCATCTCACCGGCATCACACCATGATCTCCATCATTGTGCCGCCATAGAGGTTGTCGTGTTATCTATGTTATTACTACTAAAGCTACTACCTAGCAATATAGTAAACGCATCTACACGCACACACGTTAGTTTAAAGACAACCCTATGGCTCCTGCCGGTTGCCGTAGCATCGACATGCAAGTCGATATTTAACTATTACAACATGATCATCTCATACATTCAATATATGACATCATGTCTTCGGCCATATCACATCACATGCATACCCTGCAAAAACAAGTTAGACGTCCTCTAATTTGTTGTTGCATCTTTTACGTGGCTGCTATGGGTATCTAGTATGATCGCATCTTACTTACGCAAAGCCACAACAGTGATATGCAAATTGCTATTTAACCTTCTCCAAGGACCGCCTCGGTCAAATCTGATTCAACTAAAGTTGAAGAAACAGACACCCGACAGTCATCTTTATGCAACAAGTTGCATGTTCGTCGATGAAACTGGTCTCTCGTAAGCGTACGAGTAAAGAGACTTGCAAACAATGTGACTAAAGATTTATTTACGGGATCTTGTATTACGGAATGAGTAAAGAGACTTGCCGGTAACGAGATTGAACTAGGTATGGAGATACCGACGATCTAATCTCGGGCAAGTAACATACCGAAGGACAAAGGGAACAACATACGGGATTAACTGAATCCTTGACATAGAGGTTCAACTGATAGAGATCTTCATAGAATACGTGGGAGCCAATATGGACATCCAGGTCCAGTTATTGGTTATTGAACAGAGAGTGTCTCAGGTCATGTCAGCATAGTTCTCGAACCCGCAGGGTCTGCACACTTAAGGTTCGGTGACGTTTTGGTATAGTTGAGTTATATGTGTTGGTGACTGAAGTTTTGTTTGGAGTCCCGGATTAGATCCCGGACATCACGATGAGTTCTGGAATGGTTCGGAAATGAAGATTGATATATAGGAAGTTGGTATTTGGATTCCGGAAGGTTTTCGGGCATTGCCGGCAGTGTACCGGGAGTGACGAATGGATTCCGAGGGCCCACTCGGTGGGCCCACCATGCCCCAAGGGGTCCACATGGGTTTATTGGATGCACAATAAGGCATAATTGGTTGACAAAGTCATCAAAGGAAAGCCCATGAGGAAAAAGTGGAAAATCCAAAAGAGGTGGGAAATTAAGGAAGGAGTCCTAATCCAAGTGGGATTGGAGGAGGACTCCTCCCTCCTCCACTTCGACCGACCCAAGGGCTCCTCCCTTGTGGCGCAAGGCCTGCCCCCTCCCTCCTCCTATATATACTAGAGGTTTAGGGCTGTTTGAGACACAACTTTGCCACGTGCAACCCTAAACCTCTACTTCGTAGTTCTTCCTCTAGATCGGTTTTCTACGGAGCTCGGGCGGAGGCCTGCAGGAATAGATCACCACCACCACCGGAGCGCCGTCGCGCTGCCGGCGAACTCATCTACATCCCCGTCTCTCTTGCTGGATCAAGAAGGCAGAGATCTTCATCGATCTGTACGTGTGCGGAACGCAAAGGTGTCGTGTGTTCGGCACTTGATAGGGACGAATCATGAGGCGGTTCATGGGACAAATCGTGGGACGGATCGTGAATACGTACCACTACATCAACCATGTTTATTAATGCTTCCGCTTAGCGATCTACAAGGGAATGTGGATCTGATCTCCCTCTCGTAGATGATCATCACCATGATAGGTCTTCGTGTGTGTAGGAAATTTTTTGTTTGCCATGCAACGTTCCCCAACAATGGCATCATGAGCTAGGTTCATGCGTAGATGAAATCTCGAGTAGAACACAAAAGTTTTTGTGGCCGTTGATGTTCGATTTCCTGCCCTCCTTAGTCTTTTCTCGATTCGGTGGTATTTTTGGATTGAAGCGGCCAAGACCAACCTTACTTGTACGCTTACGAGAGACCGGTTTCATCGACTAACATGCAACTTGTTGCATAAAGATGACTGGCGGGTGTCTGTTTCTTCAACTTTTGCTGAATCGGATTTGACTGTGGCGGTCCTTGGAGAAAGGTTAAATAACAATTTGCATATCACCGCTGTGTCTTTGCATAAGTAAGATGCGATCATACTAGATACCCATAGCAGCCACGTAAAACATGCAACAACAAATTAGAGGACGTCTAACTTGTTTTTGCAGGGTATGCATGTGATGTGATATGGCCAAAGACATGATGTGATATATTGGATGTATGAGGTGATCATGTTGTAATAGTTAAATATCGACTTGCACGTCGATGCTACAGCAACCGGCAGGAGCCATAGGATTGTCTTTAAACTAAGGTTTGTGTTTGCAGATGCGTTTACTATATTGCTAGGTTGTAGCTTTACTAGTAATAGCATAGATAGCATGACAACCTCGATGGCGGCACGATGATGGAGATCATGGTGTGGCACCGATGACGATCAAGATCATGCCGGTGCTTTGGTGATGGAGATCAAGAAGCACAAGATCATGGCCATATCATGTCACTTATGAATTGCATGTGATGTTAATCCTTTTTATGCACCTTATTTTTCTTAGAACAACGGTAGCATTATAAGGTGATCCATCACTAAAATTTTAAGATAAAATTGTGTTCTCCCGTCTGTGCACCGTTGCGGCAGTTCGTCGTTTCGAGATACCACGTGATGACCGGGTGTGATAGACCCAACATTCACATACAACGGGTGCAAAACAGTTGCACACACGGAACACTCGGGTTAAACTTGACGAGCCTAGCATGTACAGACATGGCCTCAAAACACAAGAGACGCAAAGGTCGAGCATGAATCATATAGTTGATATGATCAACATGGAGATGTTCACCACTGAAACTATACTCAACTCACGTGATGATCAGACTTGAGTTAGTGGATTTGGATCATGCGCCACTCAAATGACTAGAGGGATGTCTATTTTGAGTGGGAGTTATTAGTAATATGATTAGCTAAACTCAATTATCATGAACATAGTCAAAAAGGTCTTTGCAAATTATGTTGTAGTTTGCGCTGTAGCTCTACTGTTTTTATATGTTCCTAGAGAAAATTTAGTTGAAAGATGATAGTAGCAATTTTGCAGACTAAGTCCGTACACTGAGGATTGTCCTCATTGCTGCACAAAAGGCTTATGTCCTTAATGCACCGCTCGGTGTGCTGAACCTCAAGCGTCGTCTGTGGATGTTGCGAACATCTCACATACACGTTTTTGATGACTACGTGATAGTTCTGTGCGTAATGCTTAACGACTTAGAATTGGGGCGTCGAAGACGTTTTGAAACGTCACGGAACATATGAGATGTTCCAAGAGGTGAAATTGGGATTTCATGCTCGTGCCCTTGTTAAGTGGTATGAGACATCCGACAAGATTCTTCGTCTACAAAGTAAGGGAGAAAAGCTCAATCGTTGAGCATGTGCTCAGATTGTGTGAGTGCTACAATCGCTTGAATCGAGTGGGAGTTGATCTTCCAGATGAGATAGTGATGGTTCTCCAAAGTCACTGCCACCAAGCTACTAGAGCCTCGTGATGAACTATAACATACCAAGGATACATATGATGATCCTTGAGCTATTCGCAATGTTTGACACTGTGAAAGTAGAAATCAAGTAGGAGCATCAATTGTTGATGGTTAGTAAAACCACTAGTTTCAAGAAAGGGCAAGGGTAAGAAGGTATACTTTATGAAACGGCCAAACAGTTGCTGCTCTAGTGAAGAAACCCAGGGTTGAACCCAAACCCGAGACTAAGTGCTTCTGTTATGAGGGAAACGGTCACTGAGGCGGAATTACCCTAGATACTTGGTAGTTGAGAAGGCTGGCAAAGTCGACAAACGTATATTGGATATACCTGATATTGATGTGTACCTTACTAGTATTCCTAGTAGCACCAGAGTATTAGATACCGGTTCAGTTGCTAAGTGTTAGTAACTTGAAGTCATAGCTACAGATTAAAAGGATACTAGCAAGGGTGAGGTGACGATGTGTGTTGGAAGTAATTCTAAGGTCGATGTGATCAAACATCGCACGCTCCCTCTACCATCGGGATTGGTGTTAAACATAAATAATTGTTATTTGGTGTTTGCATTAAGCACGAACATGATTGGATCGTGTTTATTGCAATACGATTATTCATTTAAAAAGAATAATGGTTATTCTATTTGCTTGAATAATAACCTTGAATGGTTTACTGAATCTGATCGTAGTGCTACACATGTCCATAATATTGATGCCAAAAGATACAAAGTAGTAATGATAGTAACACTTACTTGTGGCACTGCCACTTGAGTCATGTTGGTATAAAATGCATGAAGAAGCTCCATGTTGATGGATCTTTGTACTCACTCATTTTTGAAACGTTTGAGACATGCAAACCATACCTATTGGTATAAACGCATGACGAAACTCCATGCAGATGGATCGTTTGGACTCACTTAATTTTAAATCACTTGAGACATGCAAATCATACCACATGGGCAAGATGACTGAAGGCCTCGTTTTCAGTGAGATGGAACAAGAAAGTAACTTGTTGGAAGTAATACATTTTTGATGTGTGCGGTCCAATGAGTGCTGAGGCACATAGTGGATATCATTATGTTCTTACTTCACTAACGATTTGAGTAGATACAAGAGTATTTACTTGATGAATCACAAGTCTAAAATATTGAAAAGTTTAAAGCTATTTCAAAGTGAAGATCGTCGTGACAAGAGGATGAACTGTCTACGATATGATCATAGAGATGAATACCTGAGTTGCGAGTTTTGGTACACAGTTAAGACAATATGGAAATTGTTTCGCAATTCATGCCACCTAGAACACCATAGTGTGATGGTGTGTTCGAACGTCATAGCCGCGCCCTATTGGATATAGCGCATATTATGATGTCTCTTATCGAAATACCACCATCGTTTTGGGTTAGGCATTAGAGACAACCGCATTCACTTTAATGGAATATTGCACATAGGATGTCAAAAACATTGTTTCCTCGACGGTTTCCTTGAGGAAAGGTTGTATGTGATACAACTAGAAGGTTTTGTCGATCCTAAGCATGCTAACAAGTATGCAAGCTCCAGCGATCCTTCTATGGACTGGTGCAAGCATCTCGGAGTTGGAATATACGCTTTGATGAGATGATCAAAGCTTTTGGATTTATACAAGGTTTATGAGAAACTTGTATTTCCAAAGAAGTGAGTGGGAGCACTATAGAATTTCTGATAAGTATATGTGGTTGACATATTGTTGATCGGAAGTAATGTAGAATTTCTGGAAAGCATAAAGGGTCATTTGAAAGGAGTTTTTCAAAGAAAAAACTAGATAAAGCTACTTGAACATTGAGCCTCAAGATCTATAGAGATATATCAAACCGCTAAATAGAACTTTCAATAAAATGCATACCTTGACAAGTTTTTGAAGGAGTTCAAAATAGATCAACAAAGAAGGAGTTCTTGGATGTGTTGTAAAGTGTGAATTTGAGTAAGACTCAAAGCGCGACCACGGCACTAGAAAGAAAAAGGACGAAGGTCGTCCCCTATGCCTTAGTCGTAGGCTCTAAAGTATGCCATGTTGTGTACCGCACCTGATGTGTGCCTTGCCATAAGTCTGTCGAGGGGTACAAAGAGTGATACAAGATTCAATCACTGAACAACAGTCAAAGTTATCCTTAGTAACTAATGGACTAAGGAATTTTTCTCGATTATGTAGGTGATTAAATAGTTCGTCGTAAAGAGTTACGTCGATGCAAGCTTTGACACTAATCCGAATAACTCTAAGGAGTAAAGCGGATTCGTATAGTGGAGCAACCATTTGGAATAGTTCTAAATGGCATGTAGTAGTAGCATCTATAGGATAACATAGAGATTTGTAAAGCACACACATATCTGAAAGGTTCAGACTCATTGACTAAAACCTCTTTCACAAGCAAGACATGATCAAACCCTAGAACTGTATGGGTGTTGGATTCGTTAAAATCACATAGTGATGTGAACTAGATTACTGACTCTAGTGCAAGTGGGAGACTGTTGTAAATATGCCCTAGAGGCAATAATAAATTAGTTATTATTATATTTCTTTGTTCATGATAATCGTTTATTATCCATGCTATAATTGTATTGATTGGAAACACAAATACATGTGTGGATACATAGACAAAACACTGCCCTAGTAAGCCTCTAGTTGACTAGCTCGTTGATCAAAGATGGTTAAGGTTTCCTAACCATAGACAAGTGTTGTCACTTGATAACGGGATCACATCATTAGGAGAATGATGTGATGGACAATACCCAAACTATAAATGTAGCGTATGATCATGTCAGTTTATTGCTACTGTTTTATGCATGTCAATGCATCTGTTCCTATGACAATGAGATCATGCAACTCCCGGACACCGGAGGAATACCTTGTGGGTTATCAAACGTCGCAACATAACTGGGTGACTATAAAGGTGCTCTACAGGTATCTCGAAAGGTGTCTGTTGGGTTGGCATGGATCAAGACTGGTATTTGTCACTCCGTGTAACGGAGAGGTATCTCGGGGCCCACTCAGTAATACAACATCACAACAAGCCTTGCAAGCAATGTGACTAAGGAGTTAGTTACGGGATCTTGTATTAGGGAACGAGTAAAAAGACTTTCCGGTAACGAGATTCAACTAGGTATTGAGATACCAATGATCGAATATCGGGCAAGTAACATACCGAAGGACAAAGGGAACAACATATGGGATTAACTGAATCCTTGACTTAGAAGTTCAACCGATAGAGATCTTCGTAGAATATGTGGGAGCCAATATGGACATCCAGGTCCTGCTATTGGTTATTGACCAGAGAGTGTCTCAGGTCATGTTTGCATAGTTCTCGAACACGCAGGGTCTGCACACTTAAGGTTCGGTGACGTTTCGGTATAGTTGACTTATATGTGTTGGTGACCGAAGTTTTGTTCGAAGTCCCGGATGAGATCCAGGATGTCACGAGGAGTTTCGGAATGGTCCGGAAATGAAGATTGATATATGTCACGCCCAAGATGCGACCCTATCCTCAATTTGGCCCGAGGGCCTCGTCAGGGATAGAAGCACATCTCGTCGTGTCGCAAGAATGGATATCGTTACAAGTACATGTACTGAAAAGAAGATATATATATATATATATATATATATATATATTTATATATATATATAATTGGCTTACCCTCACCACGAGCTACATTGGAGTCACATCAGTAGAATACATCAACATCATGAATAAGAGCAGGGTCCGACTACAGACGAAAAACGAACGAGAAAAGAAGAACGACGTCCATCCTTGCTATCCCAGGCTGCCAGTCTGGAACCCATCCTGGATCGATGATGAAGAAGAAGAAGAAGTAACTCCAAATGAACAATTAACGCGCTCGCGTCAATAACCTTTACCTGTACCTGCAACTGGTGTTGTAGTAATCTGTGAGCCACAGGGAAATCAACAATCTCATTTCCAAAGGTATCAAGACTAGCAAAGCTTAATGGGTGAGGCATGGTAAAGTGGTGAGGTTGCAGCAGCGGCTAAGCATATATTTGGTGGCTAAACTTACGAGTACAAGAAATAAGAGAGGGCAAGATCTACGCATAGCTAACGTGAACTACGGTTGATCAAATGAATGATCCTGAAGACCTATCTACGTCAGACATAACCCCACCGTGTCCTCGATCGGACAAGGAACTCACAAAAGAGACAGTCACGGTTACGCACACAGTTGGCATATTTTAATTAAGTTAACTTCAAGTTATCTAGAACCAGTGTTAAACAAAGTTTCCGAAAAGATTTAACCCTGTAGGGGTGCTCCAACTAGTCCATCACAAATTACCACAAGCCACATAGAAATCCTCAATCACGAAGCTCGCGATCCCATCGGATTCCCTAGTGGAAAACCTCAACTCTGAGATTACCCAAAGCATCACCGGAATCCCGATGCACAAGATATTCCATCAAAGGTAAAACTAATTCAGCAAGGCCGCCCGGCGTGTCGACTATCACGATAGGAGCCGCGTATCTCGTTCTCAGGACACGACGGATGAGCGATGGTTACCACGCCAAACGCCGAGTTGCCCCGGGTAGCGTTAATAAGCTGCTCTGTTTTGGACCAACACTCATGAGGAGCACTAGCCCGGGGGTTGATTAAATTTCCTCGGGTTAATTACTCCCCATGGAGTTCATTAGTTATTAGGCAAATGTAGTACCAAAGTTGGGCCTTGCCAGACCAGCTTTAATCTAAAACAAATTATCAAGGGGGTCCCCATAACAACCCCGATCGTGTTAGGAGCGCTCATTTATGGAACTTAACACCGGTAACTGAAAACTAAGGGGGCAAAGGTGGAACAAAACACCAGGCTAGAAAGGCCGAGCCTTCCACCTTTTACCAGGTATATAGGTGCTTTAAATTAAATAGCATTAAATATGATAATATAATAAGGGACCCATGTTATCACATGGAAGCAACTACACCTGCAACTAGCAACGCTAACAACATGGTTAAGCAAGCAGTAACATAGCCAATCAGTGGTTTGCTAGGTCGAATAGGTTGATGGTTAACATGGCATTGTTGAGAGGCTGATATTAAACATGTGGTAGGCAATGAGACATAAACGATAGAAGCGATAAAACTATCATGGCAATGATAGTAATGGTATCTGGGGAAATGGTCATCTTGCCTGAGATCCCGCTTGGAAGAAGAACTCCATGAAGTCGGCGAACCAACGTAGTCGAACGGGCCTCACATTCCGACACGCTTGTGGAATTCTATCGAGACCGAGCAAACCGGAAACAAACATCAACACAGATATTCACCACGCCAAATGCAAGACATGATGCACACCCTAATATGATGCATGATCAGATCAAAATGCACGGGATGGCATGGCAACTCACCTCACGCAAACACTACACATTAAGTGAAGCTCGATATGCAACGAGTTGCATATCGACGAAATTCCACGATTGATTATTTAGATCACTCCCGGTTATTTACACGACAATATTAAATTGTAGTTAACATGGCAAGGGTGAAGCGATGGTTCTACATGTCCTCCGAGTCGATTAACACGCGGAACATAGATCGGAGCTACGTTACAAGAGACATGCAACACAAGGTAATTATGCCATGAATGCGTCATGCATGCAAGTTCAAACATCACGGGCAAGAAGAGAAAGAAACAGGTGTCGCCACGGCGAGCGAGAGGGAAGCATGGCGGCAAGACGGAAAGATGCCACGACAACGTTCCTATCCCGATAACTCATCGAGATAACGTGTCAACGTATTGGAAGCGTGTGCGGGTACGCTAAATAAAGATGGGGTGATCCCGCTACCGGGTTCCCATGTGTCGAGGGCGCGACGAAAGAGAGACAAAGTGCAATGGGCAACATACAACGCAAACATACGGTTCATCTCATACATCATAAGCGTTCGGTACACGACACGTTCCAACGGTATACCTTCAAAGCGTGCATATCGGAGGGGTTCGGATCGTAGCGGTGAAGGCGAACAAAGATCATCGTGGGCGTCGTGGAAGTAGTGGTCCTAGTTGTCATCGTGGACGTCGTGGTACTCGGGTCTTCGGTGTCGGTTCACGATCTTCACATCGGTAGTCGAACACGTTCCGGGGGTCGTCGAGGACGTAGTTGTACACGACGATCTTGTCGGGTCCAAGAAGGAGGGGATGGTGCATGCGACGACGGCAAGCGGTAGCACAAGCAAGCAACAACTATGCAGACTACGCCACCTAGCAGCAACTAGTAGCAGCCAGCAGCAACACAACTAGCAGCAATAGCAACCTAGCAGCAGCGCAACTAGCAGCAATAGCAACCTAGCAGCAGCAGCTACTAGCATCAACAAGCAGCAGCTACACGACTAGCACTAGCAGGCAAGCAAGCAAGCGCAGCAAGCAAAGCAACTAGCCTAGCATGGCAACTCATAGCAACCAGCAACGACAATGGGACAGCAGGCAGCAACAGGCAAGCAAGCATCGGGCAACACCATCCTAGCAGCAACTACAGGCACCAGGAGTAGCTACAGCACAGGTACGCGGCAGCACAACTAGCACCTCGCGAGCACTCGGCGGGGAACGGCGGGAGGAGCAGTATGCGGCAAGCTACGCAACAGCGGCATCACCACGGTAGGCAAGCACATCGTGGTAGGGTGGCGCACTGGCGAGCACGGCAAGAGGCGAGGTCGGGCATCGGCGAGAAGCAAGCAGTGGAGGCCGGCGGCGGGGCGAGCACCGGCGGGGTGGCGCTGCAGGAGACCACGGCGAGGCGAAGCAGCCCGGGAGGGACGAGGGGCGAGGCGAGAGACGAGGCGAGGCTATGGCGAAGGGAAGCCAGCGGCGAACGGCCTACTGGCGCGCGGGGGCGCACACCGACGGCGTGGCGAGGGAGGAGCGGCGACGAGCAGCTCGGGCACCTACGGGGCTAGCTTAGGGCAGGGGAGATGCTCCCCGGCGAGCGAGGGGAGAGGGACGCCGGCGGCTGCGGCGCTGACGGAGGCGCAGGCGGGCAGGGTAGGAGAGGGATCGGCTGAGGGAGAGGCTGCGCGAGGCCATGGGGATCGGGACAGAGGGGGCTCGGTAGGGGAGGAAGGAGGCCGCGCGAAGGGGGAGACGAGAGGAACAGGGGAGATCGAGGAGAAATAGGGGGATCGGCTGGGGCGCTAGGGCAGGCACGCAGGCAGGGGCCACGCGGGCCTTGGGCCAGCTCGACAGCACTAGCCTGGGCTCCTCTCCCTTCTTCGTTTTTGTTTTTTTAAACAGAAAAACTCACGAAACGAGAAGAATTAAACAAAAATAAAATAATAATAAAAAAATGCTTTTGGGCTCTTTGAAAAATAAACCCCAACTATAAAAATAGCTTGGGCATTTTTAAACGAATAAAAAATAAAACCTTTTGAAGAATTAAAATAAAACTTTTTTACAAGAGAATAAATTAAAACCCCTTTTAACAAATAAGATGAGACTCTAGTTTTGAAAATAAACAAAAGAAAAAAATAAACAAAACCCAAGGGGTTGCCCCCACTTTTAATAAAAGGATTTTTTAAAAGAAGACAAACCTTTTTTAAATAGGGGTTAAAACATAAACTTTAGCAAAACCACAAAAATTAAACAAGAGGGGAGAGAAGAGGAGTTACTATCGCACTTGAAGCACACACACTCAAAACACCACACGCAACAGACGATGCAAGATGCCATGCATGATGCGATGATGCAAACTAAATGATGATGCAACGAACGAAATATAATCACACGACGGAAACGAAAATAAAGGGGAATCTTCTGGGGCGTCGGTATCGGGCTGTCACAATATATAGGAAGTTGGTATTTGGATTCCGGATGGTTTTTGGGCATTGCCGTCAGTGTACTCGGAGTGACGAATGGGTTCCGGGGGCCCACTGGGTGGGCCCATCACGCCACAAGGTGTCCACGTGGGTTTATTGGATGCGCAATAAGGCACAATGAGCTGACAAAGTCATCCAAGGAAAGCCCATGAGGAAAAAGTGGAAAATCCAAAAGAGGTGGGATTTGAGGAGGACGCCTCCCTCCTCCACTTCGGCCGACCCAAGGGCTCCTCCCTTGTGGCGCAAGGCCTTCCCCCTCCCTCCTCCTACATATACTAGAGGTTTAGGGCTGTTTCAGACACAACTTTTCCACGTGCAACCCTAAATCTCTACTTGTAGTTCTTCCTCTTTATCGGTTTTCTGCGTAGCTCGGGCGGAGCCGTGCAGGAATAGATCACCACCACCACCGGAGCGCTATCACGCTTCTGGGGAACTCATCTACATCCCTGTCTCTCTTTCTGGATCAAGAAGGTGCAGATCGTCATCGAGCTATACGTGTGCGGAACGCGGAGGTGTCGTCTGTTCGGCACTTGATTGGGATGGATTGTGAGGCGGTTCGTGGGACGGATCGTGGGACGATTCATGGGAAGTATCGTGAAGACGTACCACTACATCAACCGCGTTTATTAACGCTTCCGCTTAGCGATCCACAAGGGTATGTGGATCCGATCTCCCTCTCGTAGATGATCATCACCATGATAAGTCTTCGTGTGCGTAGGAATTTTTTTGTTTCCCATGCAACGTTCCCCAACATCATGCTGCTGATCATCTACGAGAGGGAGTTCGGATCCACATACCCTTGTAGATCGCTAAGAGGGAAGCATTAAGAAACGCAGTTGATGTAGTGGAATGTCTTTGCCATCCAAATCGCCGCCGTCCCACGATTCGTCCCGATCTAGCACCGAACGGACGACACCTCCGCGTTCAGCACACGTACAGCTCGATGACGATCTCCGTCTTCTTGATATAGCAAGAGAGACGGGGAAGTAGATGAGTTCTCTGGCAGTGTGACGGTGCGCCGGTGATGGTGGTGATCTATTCGTGCAGGGCCTCGCCTAAGCACCGCAGAAATCCGATCTAGAGGAAGAACTGCGAACTAGAGGAGAGGGTAGCACGTGGCTGAATATTGTGTCTCAAAAACCCTCAAACCTCTAATATATATAGGAAGAAGGAGGGGGTAAGCTTGCGCACCAAGGGAGCCTCCCTTGGGCTCGGCCGAACTAGGAGAGGAGGAGTCCTCCTCCAATCCTACTTGGATTAGGACTCCTCCCCAAGTTCTCCACCTCTTTTGGATTTTCCATATTTTTCCTCATGGTATTTCTTTGGTTGACTAGTGAGCCCATCAAGGGCTGTTGTGCCACCATCAAGTCCACGTGGCCCCCTTGGGGAGTGGTGGGCCCACCTGGTGGACCCCCGGTACCCATTCGTCACTCCCGGTACACTTCCGGTAATGCCCGAAATCCTTCCGGAATCCAAACACCAACTTCCTATATATCAATCTTCGTTTCCAGACCATTCCAGAACTCCTCATCACGTCCGGGATCTAGTCCAGGACTCCGAACAAAACTTCGGAAACCATCACCTACAACTCAACTATACCGAAACGTCACCGAACCTTAAGTGTGCAGACCCTGCGGGTTCGAGAACTATGTAGACATGACCTGAGACACTCTCCAGTCAATATCCAATAGCGGGACCTGGATGTCCATATTGGATCCTACATATTCTACAAAGATCTTATCGGTTGAACCTCTATATCAAGGATTCATATAATCCCGTATACCATTCCCTTTGTCCTTCGGTATGTTACTTGCCCAAGATTCGATCGTCGGTATCTCCATACCTATTTCAATATCGTTACCGGCAAGTCTCTTTACTCGTTCCGTAATACAACATCCCGTGACTAACTCTCCGTCACACCGAGTGACAAATCCCAGTCTTGATCCATGCTAACTCAACGGACACCTTAGGACATGCATGTAGAGTACCTTTATAGTCACCTAGTAACGTTGCGATGTTTGATACACACAAGGTATTCCTCTGGTGTTTGTGAGTTACATGATCTCATGTTCATAGGAATGAATACTTGACATGCAGAAAACAATAGCAACAAAATGACAAAATCATATGCTACATTTATAGTTTGGGTCTTGTCCATCACATCATTCTCCTAATGATGTGATCCTGCCATCAAGTGACAACACTTGTCTATGGCTAGGAAACCTTAACCATCCTTGATCAACATGCTAGTCAACTAGAGACTCACTAGGGACATAGTTTTGTCTATATATCCACACATGCATTTATGTTTCCATTCAATACACTTATAGCATGGATAATAAACGATTATCTTGAAATAGGAAATATAATAATAACTATTTTATTATTGCCTCTAGGGCATATTTCTAACAGAATTTACGGAGCATATGCACATGATCTCTTCTGATCGGCAACTGTCCTCGTGACTGTCTCAACTATCAGATCCATCACTCTAATCTTTGTGTGAGAATCAACGTGGTGCAACATATTGATGGAATACCCTATGATCATCTTCTCATCTCCTGACTTGGGCATTAGGGTGTACCTCATAATGGTGTTGGTGGGTATCCCAACTTGCAGAAAGTAGATGAAGCCAAACTTGTGAGTTCTCACATACTGGTGGGGCACTGGATTGTACATGTTAGCCATAGTGTTGTGATTAATTTTTGGCTCAGAGTACGCATCCAAGTCACCCTCTTAGGCTTTAGGAACACCAATGATCATAGCCCGCTCCTCCACATTTGATTCATACGTGCGACCTTCAGTCATCCATACAATCCTACCATCTAGACAAAAATGTGCAATGGAGTAGAATTGCATGATCATCTCATCATTCCAGGCAGTCATCTCTTTGCCAATAAAATCTTCAATGTCAATTGCCCTGAAGTTCTATCTCATATGAGGGAAGAAATCCTCATGTTCAGGAAGTGAGCCGAGCTCACTTGGCTAGTGGAATGGATGTACAACCCAGCCACCCAGGTTGAGGTCCCCACGAGCGCGAATTTGGGTTCTTATTATTTTAAAAAACTCGCTGTGGGGGGTTTACCTTACAGTTTTTCTTCAAAAAAAATCCTCATGTTCCTTGATGTAATACTAGTCTACATATATCTCACTGTCTCATAGAAATCTTGTTGCTCCTTGGCATGAAGATGAGGATCAACAACTGTTCTCCTCCTAACAGCATAGGGATGTATAGTTCTCCACTGTCTCAGACCATGATCCCTTCTCATCTTCATGTCCTCAGCAACTGGATGAGGATCATTGCATAGTGGCAAATGAGCTCTCAACTTCCTCAGCACAGAAACATCTTCTTCCTCCTCTGTAGCAACATCTCTCGATGCAGAGCCCTTGTTCGGTTGTTCTTCTGTGCTGCAGGTATATCCCTAGTAGTCTTCTTGGGAGCTACTGGCTTCTTAGACTTTGGAGTAGAAGGCTTTGTCCTGGATGCTCCGAACCGGGTCGAAAAAGGGAATATCTTCAATATAAAACCATTCCGAAGACCACTCGTTGGTTTCCTTTTCTGGAGTCCCGATCATATATCCGGTTCCGGCTATACGCCACACTTCGCATCCACCCACTTCCCGAATTTATGTTTCCCTAGTTTTGGGAATGAGGCAGAAGTACTTTCTTCATAGGTCGAAGTGGGGCTCGCAGCCGAAGAACATCTCACACAGGGCCACAAAGCTTGAGACGTGAAGGATTGAGCCAGGGGTATGGTTGTGGAGCTCAAGCCCGTGGAACTCCAGTAAACCCCTCAGGAAGGGGTGGACTGGAAAGCCCATACCCCACAACAGGAAGGAAACAAAGCAGATCGAGGGTGAAGGGAAATTCTGTGCGAGGGCCTCACCATTGGCGGAGGTTAGTCCAACACGGGTGGGTGCGAGATCCGACGAGGGGAGATATCCTTGTACTTCAAGGTTCCACAATTGGAGCAAGGAGACGAAACTTCTTGCCCAATCTCCCGAGAGACGGCCAAAGGGACGCGAGGAAGAACCCGCCATAGCTCTCGGTGATGGAACACTAGGGATTTATCTTGGTGGTGCCTAAGGGTTGGTGGTTGCCCAAGGACAGATTTGATCTATTTATAAATGGTATTTTCCCTCGTGGTTACAAGAGGCTGGTCCGAGTGAGACTGCTAGATTGCTTATCTTCATTAATGCGCATAGGGATCGAGTGTTGTTATCGATTCTTGAGCGGAAAGCTTGGAGGCCGTGGGCCCCATGATGCTTCAGGAATCGAGATCAGATCAAACGACTAGATCGTCATTTCACAAATAAGGGGAGATGGAGGTACTCTCCTCGCAAGCCGATCACTCTGGACGCAAGAAACTGCCGAAGACTAAGTACATCAGCATTGGATGCAATTTCGAGGGCTACTGAGGGAGTCCCGTACTAAGGGGTCCTCGGATGGCCGGCCCATATTTTACACGTCAACCACATGGGCCGCATTATCAAAGATCATACTACATGACGACTTCGTACTCAAGAACGCAAGCTCCGAAGATTGGAGTATCGCCCAAGGTTAGTAGTGTAAGCCAGCACCTCTACCCCCCACTAAAGGTCGGTTGTAACCCTAGGGATCCGTGGTGTCTATATAAGCGAGAGGGTTCCAACCGCATAGCCAACTTGATTCATCTAGGGTTTAGCTCATACAATCTCGAGATAGATCAACTCTGTAATCCTCATACTCCATCAATATAATTAAACAGGATGTAGGGTTTTACCTCCTCAAGAGGGCCCAAACCTAGGTAAAACATTCTCCCCTTTGTCTCGTGCAACCCATCGATCCAAGGACCACAGTTCGGGACCCCCTACCCGAGATCCGCCGGTTTTGACACCGACACTAAACAGCGCACCGGGGAAAATATAACCCCGGAGGACCGCGGCAACCTCGGAGCTCCGAGCAGCCACCGGAGGACCTGAACAAGCCCGAGGGCCGGCACGATCCTGATGATCCCGACGATTCAGATGACGACAACTACCTCCCCTTGTTGACGCGTAAGACAACTTAGAGGCCGAAGACTTCATAGTTCCTAAGGACCTTGAGGGTCACGAATGCTTCAGGAGTTAGCTCATATCTACCGCCCGCAACATAAAAGCAAAGCAACAACGGCTCCAAGCCGAACAAGATACCATCAACAATAGATGGACGAAAGTAAGCATAGCTGAAGAAGGATATGGCACCGAGTTGCTGAATCAAAACCAAAGCTACCCACGCTGGCGCCTGCTACCTCAGTTTGATGAGGAGGCCCCAGAGCCCGGGCCCCCCAGGCACACATAGTACGATCATCCCGATCGCCCACCCCGAGGGCGCGATAGAGCGACTAGAGAACCCGAGTATAGACCCAAGCCTCTCCGCAGGAAAGGAAAGGAACATGTGCAAACCAGGGGCAGACATGATCTACAACACGACTTGGACAACAGAACATGTCACAACAGGTCCATCTATGGATCTAGAAGGTAGTATCCCACTCGATGGGATGGAGACCAACCTCGGTTTACCCACAGTAATAGAGATCGAGAACCGTACCGGGCACAACTAACAACCGGAAATTAAAAGAATAGATAGAGTACCATTTTTTCCTCCCTGAGAGGTAGAGATAAGACCTAAATGGGTGATTCTATTCTTGGGTCAAGATTATTCAGTTTGACAGATCAACACTCGACTTAATTTTTAGCTCGATACAAGCGAGTTTTGTTGCATTATGATAACTGATACGTCTCCATCGTATCTACTTTTCCAAACTCTTTTTCCCGTGTTTTGGACTCTAGTTTGCATGATTTGAATGGAACTAACCCGGACTGGCGCTGTTTTCAGCAGAATTGCCATGGTGTTGTTTTTGCGCAGAAATAAAAGTTCTCGGAATGACCTCGAAATTTATGAGGATTTTTTATGGAATATATAAAAAATACCGGTGCAAGAATTACCTGGAGGGATAGAGCGAGGAGCCCACAAGCCCAGGAGGCGCGCCCCCCTGGCCACGCCTGACAGGCTTGTGAGCCCCTCGGGGCTCCGCCGCCTCCAATTCCAGCTCTATATATTCTCTCTCGCCCGGAAAAAAATCAGAGAGAAGAGTTCATCGCGTTTTCTGATACGGAGCCGCCGCCACCACCTGTTCTTCCTCTGGAGGGCAGATCTGGAGTCCGTTCTGGGCTCCGGAGAGGGGGAATCGACGCATTCATCATCATCAACCATCCTTCATCGCCAATTCCATGATGCTCTTCACCGTTCGTGAGTAATCTCATCGTAGGCTTGATGGATGTTGATGGGTTGGATGAGATCTATCATGTAATCGAGTTAGTTTTGATGGGGATTGATCCCTAGTATCCACTATGTTCTGAGATTGATGTTGCTACTACTTTGCTATGCTTAATGCTTGTCACTAGGGCCCGAGTGCCATGTTTTCAGATCTGAACCTATTATGTTTTCATCAATATATGTGTGTTCTTGATCCTATCTTGCAAGTTGTAGTCACCTACTATGGGTTATGACCCGGCAACCCCGGAGTGACAATAGCCGGAACCACTCCCGGAGATGACCATAGTATGAGGAGTTCATGTATTCACTAAGTGCTAATGCTTTGTTCTGGTTCTCTATTATAAGGAGAACCTTAATATCCCGTAGTTTCCATTAGGACCCCGCTGCCACGGGAGGGATGGACAATAGATGTCATGCAAGTTCTTTTCCATAAGCACGTATGACTATATACGGAATGCATGCCTACATTACATTGACGAACTGGAGCTAGTTACATATCTCCCCATGTTATAACTGTTACATGATGAATGTCATCCGGCATAATTATCCATCACCGATCCAATGCCTACGAGTCTTTTCCTACTGGTCCTTGCTATGTTACTTTGCCGCTACTGCTATCACTGCTGCTACTGTTACCATTGCTACCTTTGCTATCACGCTACTTTGCTACTGAAACTTTGCTGCAGATACTAAGTCTTTCAGGTGTGGTTGAATTGACAACTCAACCGCTAATACTCGAGAATATTGGTTTGCTTCCCCTTGTGTCGAATCAACAAATTTGGGTTGAATACTCTACCCTCAAAAACTATTGCGATCCCCTATACTTGTGGGTTATCAAGACTATTTTCTGCCGAAATTATTGAAGTAGAACCTGTTGTTTCACCTGTTAGAACTAGCTCTCCTAGATATGAATTGCCTGATATACCTGAGGGTTATGTTATGGAGGGAGAGGTAGCTGAGGACTTTCTTGCTTGTAAGGATAGCTATGATCTTGAGAATTTATTGCGCAAGTGGAAAGAAAAATCTCTGAATTCTAGGATGAAATGCGATCCTAAGTTTGCTACTTCACCCATCTTTGTGACCAATAACGATTATGAATTCTCTTTCGATCCTGAGTTAATCACTTTGGTCGAGTCTGATCCTTTTCATGGTTATGAGTCTGAAATGGTTGTAGCACATCTTACTAAGTTGCACGATATAGACACCCTATTCACGAGTGAGGAAAACATCCTCCACTACTATATCCTTAAGCTGTTTCCTTTCTTGCTAAAGGATGATGCTAAGACTTGGTTCACTTCTCTTGCTCCTTGTTGTGTGCGTAGTCCCCAGGATATGATCTACTACTTCTCTCAGAAATTTTTTCTTCCCATAAGAAACAAGCTGCCTTGCAGGATATATATAACTTTGTGCAAGTTGAAGAAGAGAATATCCCACAAGCTTGGGGGAGGCTTGTCCAGTGCTGCTGGCTACGGCTATAGGGATTTCCTTGGCAAGTATGCAAAGGATTCCCCGGCGGCCTAGGAGCCTTGCGTTGGTGTTCCCTTGAAGAGGAAAGGGTGATGTAGCATAGCGGCGGTAAGTATTTCCCTCAGTTTGAGAACCAAGGTATCAATCCAGTAGGAGGATCGCGTCAAGTCACAAGTACCTGCACAAACACAAAGAGCTTGCACCCAACGCTATGAAGGGGTTGTCAATCCCTTATAGATTGTTTGCAAAGTGAGAACTGAAAGCAAAAAGTAAACAAAGCAAAGTAAAAGTAAAAGTGGAGATGATAATTGTGAGTAGACCCGGGGGCCGTAGTGTTCACTAGTAGATTCTCTCATGAAAAGAAGTAGACGGTGGGTGAACGAGTTACTGTCGAGCAATTGATAGCACCGCGCAAAGTCATGACGTTATCTATGGCAATGATCATACATATAGGCATCACGTCCAAAACAAGTAGACCGATACTTTCTGCGTCTACTACTATTACTCCACACGTCGACCGCTATCCAGCATGCATTTAGTGTATTGAGTTCATAAGAACAGAGTAACGCCTTAAGCAAGATGACATGATGTAGATGGACAATCTCAAATCTATGATGAAAACCCATCTTGTTACCCTTGATGGCAAAAACACGATGCGTGCCTTGCTGCCCCTTCTGTCATTGGGAAAGGTCACCGCACAGTATGAACCCAAAACCAAGCACTTCTCCCATTGCAAGAATCATAGATCTAGTTGGCCAAACAAAACCCAAGACTCGGAGAGACTTACAAGGATATCAAATCATGCATATAAGAAATTAGCAAAGACTCAAATATAATTCATAGATAATCTGATCACAAATCCACAATTCATCGGATCTCAACAAACACACCGCCAAAGAGGATTACATCGGATAGATCTCCATGAAGATCATGGAGAACTTTATATTGAAGATCCAAGAGAGAGAAGAAGCCATCTAGCTACTAACTACGGACCCGTAGGTCTGAAGTAGACTACTCACGAGTCATTGGAGAGGCAATGATGTTGATGTAGAAGCCCTCCAGCTCCAAAGTCCCCTCCGACAAGGCACTGGGAGGGGTCTCTAGATAAGATCTCGTGGAAACGGAAGCTTGCGGCGGAGGAAAAGTGGTTTCGTGGACGCCCTTATTTTTTCTGGGATTTTAGGGAATATATAGGCCAAAGAGCTAGGGCAGGGGAGCTCCAGGGGACCTAAGGCAATTTTGAGGAAACCCATCATTGGAATATACAAGCCAAGTTATATAATGAAAATTTCCCAATAGCTATATGGTGGTGACAAAACGAGAGACTCTCAATCATGAAGATCATGGTGCTTAATAAGCACAAGTGTGGAAAGATAGTAGCATTGTCCCTTCTCTCTTTTTCTCTCATTTTTTTGGTGGCCTCTTTGGCCTCTTTTTTTTGTGGGCATCTTTGGCCTCTTTTTTTGTAAATGGACTTTGCTGGCCTCTTTTATTTCCTCACATGGGACAATGCTCCATCAATGATGATCATCACACTTACAACTCAAAACTTAGAGCAATGATGACTCTATATGGAATGCCTTCGGTAGTATATCGTGACAATGATCTAGCATGGCATAGACATCAATGGAAACATCATGCTAGCTATGTTATGATCAAGCAATGGCAATGTAGAAGCTGTGGCACATGTCATGGTGGTAGTTGCATGGCAATATATCTCGGAATGGCTTTGAAAAAGCCATAGTAGGTAGGTATGGTGGCTGTTTTGAGGGAGGCTAATGGTGGTTTTATGCACCGGCGAAAGTTGCACGGCACTAAAGAAGATAGTGATGGTGGAAGGTGAAAGTGCATCTAAACCATGGACTCAACATTAGTCATGAAGAACTCATATACTTGTCGCAAAAGTTTTAGTAGTAATCAAAACAAAGCATTCAACGGATACTCCTAGGGGAAGGGTTGGTAGGTATAAACCATCGCGCGATCCCGACCGCTACACAAAGGATGGCAATCAATAAACTAATCATGCTCAGACTTCATCACATAGCGGTACACCATACGTGCATGCTACGGGAATCACTAACTTCAACACAAGTATTTCTAGATCCACAACACCTTACTAGTATAACTTCAATATCACCACAACCACAACTCAAAACTAATTGAGATGAATCAAACTTTTCTAACTACTCAATGCACATGAAGGTGGAAGTTTTCATATCCCTTTGGATAACTACCCCTTTTGAGACTACTTTCATAGCATAGATGAACTACCACGCCACGCACTTCCCTGCACTAAAATATAGAAGTGAAACACACAGAGAAAAATCAACTAGCTCAAAAGATATAAGTGAAACACATGTGAGCTGAATTGCCAAACCAAAGGATATAAGTGAAGCTCGACACAATCACGGTGAGTGCATGTCTCTCTCTCCAGGTGTGCAGCAAGGAAGATTGTGACACAAAAAAAATAAAAGACTCCTATGATACAAGACGCTCCAAACAAAACACATAACATGTGGTGAATAAAAATATAGCCCCAAGTAATGTTACCGATGGATTGAAGATGAAAGAGGGGATGCCTTCCCGGGGCATCCCCAAGCTTAGCCTTTTTCGACATCCTTGAATCAACTTGGGGTGCCTTGGGCATCCCCAAGCTTGAGCTCTTGCCACTCTTTATCTTTTTGTCCAAAAGAACTTCACCCAAAACTTGAAAACTTCACAACACGAAACTTAAACAGAAACTCGTGATATCATTGGTATAAGAAAGCAAATCACCACTTCCTTAGGTACCGTAGCAAACTTAAATTCTACTTATGTTGATGTTGGGTTACTGTATTTTCAATCTTCAATGGCTAATACCCCCCCCCCCCGATACTATCCATAGTTTCATCAAAATAAGCAACCAACTCAACAAAAATAGAATCTGTTAACAGCAGACCAGTCTGTAGCAATCTGTATACTTCATATACTTCTGGTACTTCAAAAATTC
This sequence comes from Hordeum vulgare subsp. vulgare, assembly GCF_904849725.1. NCBI lineage: Eukaryota > Viridiplantae > Streptophyta > Magnoliopsida > Poales > Poaceae > Hordeum > Hordeum vulgare. The sequence goes on along the minus strand of NC_058524.1, from coordinate 560,796,640 downwards.
TCACAAATTACGATAGTCTAAAGAATTTGCATAGAAATCAACAACAAAAAGAATCAACTCAAAATCTCTCACAGAAAAAAAAATGAAAATTACTTTCGTGAGCAGAAAGTTTCTGTCTTTTCCAGCATGATCAAACGATCATCCCCAAGACTAATCATAACGGTTTTACTTGGCACAAACGCAAAAGAAACATAAAAGACACAATCATAACAGAATTGTGAAAGTGTGGAAAACACAAAACAGAAAGAAAAAGGATAGATTCGTTGGGTTGCCTCCCAACAAGCGCTATTGTTTAACGCCCTTAGCTAGGCATAAGGTGATGGAATCACGTATAGTCATCTTTGGTGCTCAAACCATAAGTAGCCCTCATCATAGATTCATAAGGCAATCTTATTTTCTTTCTAGGAAAATGCTCCATGCCCTTATTTAGAGCAAATTGAAATCTAATATTCCCTTCCTTCATATCGATGATAGCACCAATAGTCCTTAGGAAAGGTCTACCAAGAATAATGGGACATGAAGGATTGCAATCTATGTCAAGTACAATGAAATCCACGGGTACATAGTTCTTATTTGCAACAATAAGAACATCGTTGATCCTTCCCATGGGTTTCTTGATAGTAGAATCCGCAAGATGCAAATTAAGAGAACACTCTTCAATCTCATGAAAACCAAGAATATCACATAAAGACTTTGGAATCGCGGAAACACTAGCACCCAAATCACACAAAGCATTGCATTCATAGTTTTTGATTTTGATTTTGATAGTAAGGTTCCCACTCATCGTGAAGTTTTCTAGGTACAGAGACTTCTAATTCGAGTTTCTCTTCAAGAGATTTCATCATAGCATCTACGATATGAGCGGTAAAGGCTTTGCTTTGGCTATAAGCATGTGGAGAGTTTGCAATGGATTGCATCAAGGAAATGCATTCAAACAAGGAGCAACTATCATAATTGAATCCCTTGAAATCCAAAGTGGGAGTTTCATTACTACCCAATATTTTGATTTCTTCTACTCCACTCTCCACACCTTTATCATCAAGATAGGTGGACTCCGAATCATAGGGGCATTTTTCAACCAAAGTGGATTCATATCCAGCCCCTTCATCAATAGGTTTGACATGCGAAAACAAAGATTCAAGAGGAGTCACACCAAGGACTTTAAGATCTTCGTGATTTGCATCACAAATTTCAGGTTTAGCTGCCATCTTATTGACTAAGGTAGCTTGCTTGTCAGAAATTTGGCCCACCAATTTTTCAAGATGAGCAAGCTGAGAATTTAGTGCAAGGAATTCTTTGGCCATATCATCAACTTCTTTATTCAAACAGGCCATAAAAGAATTTTGCTCTTTTAATTCCCTACGGAAGTAACTATTTTGGTCAAACTGAGAAGACATGAAACCTTTGACACCAGTTTCAATCTCTTCCAACCTTCTGAAATAATTTGGTTTGGCCATGATGAAAGGTCTCTCACGAACAAGCCCAAGAGCAAGCGAGAAAAACGGGCGGAAAAAGAAGGCAAAAGACAAAAGTGAACGGCAAAGGAGAAAGGAAAAAGGCAAATGAAAACGGTAAAGGAGAAAGGCAAATGAAAACGGCAAATGTGAAGTGGGGGAGAGGAAAACGAGAGGTAACTAGCAAAAAGGGTAAATGCAAGAGATGAGTTTGTGACACTTACTTGGATAGATCTTGACTTGATCTCTCCTCGGCAACGGTGCCATAAATCCTTCTGCTGCAGGCTACGCCTATAGGGATTTCCTTGGCAAGTATGCAAAGGATTCCCCCGCGGCCTTGGAGCCTTGCGTTGGTGTTCCCTTGAAGAGGAAAGGGTGATGTAGCACAGCGGCGGTAAGTATTTCCCAAAGTTTGAGAACCAAGGTATCAATCCAGTAGGAGGATCGCGTCAAGTCACAAGTACCTGCACAAACACAAAGAGCTTGCACCCAACGCTATGAAGGGGTTGTCAATCCCTTATAGATTATTTGCAAAGTGAGAACTGAAAGCAAAAAGTAAACAAAGCAAAGTAAAAGTAAAAGCGGAGATGATAATTGTGAGTAGATCCGGGGGTCGTAGTGTTCACTAGTGGCTTCTCTCATGAAAGTAAGTAGACGGTGGGTGAAGGAATTACTGTCGAGCAATTGATAGAACCACGCAAAGTCATGACGTAATCTATGGCAATTATCATACATATAAGCATCATGTCCAAAACAAGTAGACCGATATTTTCTGCGTCTACTACTATTACTCCACACGTCGACCGCTATCCAGCATGCATCTAGTGTATTGAGTTCATAAGAACAGAGTAACGCCTTAAGCAAGATGACATGATGTAGATGGACAATCTCAAATCTATGATGAAAGCCCATCTTGTTACCCTTCATGGCAACAACATGATGCGTGCCTTGCTGCCCCTTGTGTCACTGGGAAAGGTCACCGCATGGTATGAACCCAAAACCAAGCACTTCTCCCATTGCAAGAATCATAGATCTAGTTGGCCACACAAAACCCAAGGCTCGAAGAGACTTACAAGGATATCAAATCATGCATATAAGAAATCAGCAAAGACTCAAATATAATTCATAGATAATCTTATCACAAATCCACAATTCATCGGATCTCGACAAACACACCACCAAAGAGGATTACATCGGATAGATCTCCATGAAGATCATGGAGAACTTTGTATTGAAGATCCAAAAGAGAGAGAAGAAGCCATCTAGCTACTAACTACGGACCCGTAGGTCTGAAGTAGACTACTCACGAGTCATTGGACAGGCAATGATGTTGATGTAGAAGCCCTCCAGCTCTAAAGTCCCCTCCGGCAGGGCACCGGGAAGGGTCTCCAGATGAGATCTCGTGGAAACGGAAGCTTGCGGCGGCGGAAAAGTGGTTTCGTGGACGCCTTATTTTTCTGGGATTTTAGGGAATATATAGGCCAAAGAGCTAGGGCAGGGGAGCTCCAGGGGGGCCACAAGCCTGATAGCCGCGGCCCCCCTGGCCGCGACTACAGGGCTTGTGGCCCCCGTGTGGGCCTCCTACCTTTGCCCTCAAGTCCCCCGATCTTCTTCTGTTCTGGAAAAATTCATTTCGGGGATTTTATTCCGTTTGGACTCCGTTCCAAAATCAGATCTGAAAAGAGTCAAAAACACAGAAATCAGGAACTGACACTTGGCACTGAATTAATAAGTTAGTCCCAAAAAAGATATAAAAGGTATATAAAACATCCGAAGTTGACAAGATAAAGCATGAAACCATCAAAAATTATAAATACGTTTGAGACGTATGATGTCAGCTATGCTAATGCACAAAAGTCCTTCCAATGGCGCCAGAAACAGGTGTGTCGACGTCACGAGGAATCCTTCAGCTGCGGCTACGCCTTAAGGGACTTCCTAGGCAAGTATGCAAAGGATTTCCCCCGTGGCCTTGGAGCCTTGCGTTGGTGTCCCCTTGAAGTGGAAAGGGTGATGTAGCACAGTGACGGTAAGTATTTCCCTCAGTTTGAGAACCAAGGTATCAATCCGGTGGAGGAGTATCACAAGATCCTGCACAAACACAAAAGCTTGCTCCCAACGCTATGAAGGGGTTGTCAATCCCTTATAGATTGTTTGCCAAGTGAGAACTGAAAGCAACAAAGTAACAAAGCAAAGTAAAAGCGGAGGTGTAAACGATGGATGTGAATAGACCCGGGGGGCGTAGTGTTTACTAGTGGCTTCTCTCATGAAAGCAAGTAGACGATGGGTGAACAAATTACTGTTGAGCAATTGATAGAACCGCGCAAAGTCGTGACGATATCTATGCAATGATTATATCTATAGGCATCACGTCCAAAACAAGTAGATCGATACTTTCTGCATCTACTACTATTACTCCACACGTCAACCACTATCCAGCATGCATCTAGTGTATTAAGTCCATAAGAACAGAGTAACGCCTTAAGCAAGATGACATGATGTAGAGGGATAATCTCAAACCAATGATAAAAAACCCATCTTTTTACCCTTGATGGCAACTACTTGATGTGTGCCTTGCTGCCCCTACTGTCACTGGGCAAGGTCACCACATGGTAGAACACAAAACCAAGCACTTCTCCCATTGCAAGAATCATAGATCTAGTTGGCCAAACAAAACCCAAGACTCGGAGAGACTCACAAGGATATCAAATCATGCATATAAGAAATCAGCAAAGACTCAAATATATATCATAGATAATCTGATCACAAATCCACAATTCATCGGATCTCGACAAACACACCGCCAAAGAAGATTACATCGGATAGATCTCCATGAAGATCATGGAGAACTTTGTATTGAAGATCCAAGAGAGAGAAGAAGCCATCTAGCTACTAACTACGGACCCGTAGGTCTGAAGTGAACTACTCACGAGTCATTGGAGGGGCGATGATGATGATGAAGAAGCCCTCCAACTCCAAAGTCCCCTCCGGCAGGGCACCGGGAAGGGTCTCCAGATGAGATCTCGCGGAAACGGAAGCTTGCGACGGCGGAAAAGTATTTTCGACGCTCCCCTGATTTTATGCGGAATATTTGGGAATTTATAGGCCAAAGACCTAGGTCAGGGGGCGGCCAGGGAGGCCACAAGCCTGCCCACCGCCGCCTCCCCCTGGTGGCGGAGTGGGGGCTTGTGGGCTCCCTAGAGACCACCTGGCTTGGCCCAAAAGCCCCCTGGTCTTCTTGTGTTCCGGAAAAAAATCATTTCGGGGTTTTTATTCCGTTTGGACTCCGTTCCAAAATCAGATCTGAAAAGAGTCAAAAACACGGAAAAACAGGAACTGACACTTGGCACTGAATTAATAAGCTAGGCCCAAAAAAGATATAAAAGGTACATAAAAAACCAAAGAAGACAAGATAACAGCGTGAAACCATCAAAAATTATAGATACGTTTGTGACATATCAAGCATCCCCAAGCTTAACACCTGCTCGTCCTCGAGTAGGGAAGTGATAAGAATGAATTTTTGATGCTTTCATGCTACCTAGCATAGGTGTCCTTTGTAATTCCTCTTATGTGATGTGAATGTTCAGATCCATTAGATTCAAAACAATAGTTTGCTATTGACGTGGAAACAATAATAATTCAAGCACACTAGCAAGGTAATCATGAACTTTCAAAATAACAAGGCCAAAAAAAAGTTATCCCAACAAAAGCATATAGTCTGGCTATGCTCTATCATCATTGCACAACGAATTTAAATCATGCACAACCCCGGTATTGGCCAAGTAATTGTTTCACACCTTTACTTTCTCAAACCTTTTCAACTCTCACGCAATACATGAGCGTGAGCCATGGTTATAGCACTATAGATGGTGTGGAATGTAGTGGAGGTTGCAAGACAAAAAAAGGAGAAGATAGTCACATTAACTAGGCATATCAATGAGCTGTGGAGATGCTCATAAATAGATATCAATGTGAATGAGTAGGGATTGCCATACAAATGATACACTAGAGCTACGAGTATGTGAAAGCTCTTAAAGAAAACTAGTGGGTGTGCATCCAACTTGATTGATCACGAAGACCTAAGGCAATTTTGAGGAAGCCTATCATTGGAATATACAAGCCAAGTTATGTAATGAAAATTTCCCACTAGCTATATGGTGGTGACAAAACGAGAGACTCTCAATCATGAAGATCATGGTGCTTAATATGCACAAGTGTGGAAAAAATGGTAGCATTGTCCCTTCTCTCTTTTTATCTCATTTCTTTTTATTTGGTGGGATCTTTGGCCTCTTTTTTTTGGAGGGCTTCTTTGGCCTCTTTTATTTCCTCACATGGGACAATGCTCCATTAATGATGATCATCACACTTTCAACTCAAAACTTAGAGCAACTATGACTCTATATGGAATCCTTCGATAGTGTACCGTGGCAATGATCTAGCATGGCATAGACATCAATGGAATCATCATGCTAGCTATCTTATGATCATGCAATGGCAATGTAGACGTGGTGGTACATGTCATGGTGGTAGTTGCATGGCAATATATCTCGGAATGACTTTGAAAAAGCCATAATGGGTAGGTATGGTGGCTATTTTGAGGGAGGCTAATGGTGGGTTTTGTGCACCGGCGAAAGTTGCACGACACTAAGAAGATAGTGATGGTGGAAGGAGAAAGTGCATCTAAACCATGGACTCAACATTAGTCATGAAGAACTCATATACTTGTTGCAAAAGTTTTATTAGTAATCGAAACAAGCATTCATCGCATACTCCTAGGGGAAGGGTTGGTTGGTATAAACCATCGCGCGATCCCGACCGCCACGCAAAGGATGACAATCAATATACTAATCATGCTCAGATTTCATCACATAGCGGTTCACCATACGTGCATGATACGAGAATCACTAAATTCAACACAAGTATTTCTAGATCCACAACACCTTACTAGCATGACTTCAATATTACCATAACTACAACTCAAAACAAATTGAGATGAATCAAACTTCTCTAAGTATTCAATGCACATGAAGGTGGAAGTTTTCGTATCCCTTTGGATAACTACCCCTTTTGAGACTACCTTCAAAGCATAGATCAACTACCAAGCCACGCACCGCTGTGCTCTAAAATATATAAGAGAAGCACATAGAGCAAAAGTATCTAGCTCAAAAGATATAAGTGAAGCACATGTGAGCTGAATTGTCTACCAAAAGATATAAGTGAAGCTCGACAAAATCATGGTGTGTGCATGTCTCCCTCTCTAGGTGTGCAGCAAGGATGATTGTGACACAAAAAAAATAAAAGACTCCTAAGATACAAGACGCTCCAAGCAAAAAACACATAACATGTGGTGAATAAAAATATAGCCCCAAGTAACGTTACCGATGGATTGAAGACGAGAGAGGGGATGCCTTCCCGGGTCATCCCCAAGCTTAGGATTTTACGGCATCCTTGAATCTCTTGGGGTGCCTTGGGCATACCCAAGCTTGAGCTATTGCCAGTATTTATTTCTTTGTCCATAAGAACTTCACCCAAAACTTGAAAACTTCACAACACGAAACTTAAACAGAAACTCGTGATAACCTTAGTACAAGAAAGGAAACCACCACTTCCTTAGGTACTGTAGAAAACTTAAATTCTACTTGTGCTGATGTTGGGTTACTGTACTTTCAATCTTCCATGGCTAATACCCCCCGATACTATACATAGTTTCATCAAAATAAGCAACCAACACAACAAAAACAGAATCTGTTAACAGCAAACCAGTCTGTAGCAATCTGTATATTTCGTATACCTCTGGTACTTCCAAAATTCTGAAACATTACGATAGTCTGAAGAATTTGCGTAGAAATCAGCAGCAAAAAGAATCAACTCAAAATCTCTTACAAAAAGAAAAAAAACTTTTCGTGAGCAGAAAGTTTCTGTCTTTTCCAGCATGACCAAACGATCATCCCCAAGACTAATCATAACGGGTTTGCTTGGCACAAACGCAAAAACGAAACACAAAAAAAAAACAATCATAACAGAATTATGAAAGTGTGGAAAACACAAAACAGAAAGAAAAAGGATAGATTCGTTGGGTTGCCTCCCAACAAGCGCTTTTGTTTAACGCCCTTAGCTAGGCGAAAGGTGATGGAATCACGTATAGTCATCTTTGGTGCTCAAACCATAGGTAGTGTGATCATTTATCAACTTAAGATTTTCATCTTTATTGGATGACTCACCACTAGCTTTAGGAACAAAATCAGGCTTTACGGTCTTTTTGAGAGTAAGATTTTGAGTATTTTGCACAGCGGCAAAAGCGGAACCCAAGTTGCTTATGACATCTTCTAATTTGCCAATTCTAGAAGAATCATTAACTATAAGTTCCTTCTCCTTTAAATTTTTCAAAAAGTTTCCCACTTTGGATCCGTACTGAGTAATTTGATTGTGGATCTTTCTATCCAAACCCTCAATAAGTTCAACTGTGGCAATTTTGTTTTCAATAGCGTCAAGCCTTTGCATCACGTGTTCCAAGGTCAAAATAGTTCCATTAACCATGAGCGGGGGTGAGCCTACCAAATTCATGATAGCTCTATAGGAGTCAACAGTATGGCTCCCCAAAAAGTTCCCGCCTACAATGGTATCAAGGATATACCTATTCCAAGGAGAAATTCCAACATAGAAACTGCGAAGGAGGACGGTAGTGGATTGCTTACGAGTAGATCTACTTTCAGCATTGCAAATTCTATACCAAGCGTCCTTCAAATTTTCTTCCTCATTTTGCCTAAAATTGAGAACTTCATTTTCAGGGGTGTTGTTTGGAGTGGTGGGTCTACCCATTGATGGACTATCTCACACACAAACGAGCAGGAAGAGAGAGTGAAACGGGCAAAAGAAAACGGCAAAAGAGAAAGGCAAATGGAAACTGCAAATGTGAAGTGGGGGAGAGGAAAACGAGAGGCAACTGGCAACAAAAGTAAATGCAAGAGAAGAGTTTGTGAGACCAACTTGGATAGATCTTGATTTCTCCTCCCTGACAACGGCGCCAGAAATGCTTCTGATGTCAGTTATGCTAATGCACAAAAGTCCTTCCAATGGCGCCAGAAACAGGTGTGTCGACGGCACCAGGAATCCTTCAGCTGCGGCTACGCCTTAAGGGACTTCCTAGGCAAGTATGCAAAGGATTTCCCCCGTGGCCTTGGAGGCTTGCGTTGGTGTTCCCTTGAAGTGGAAAGGGTGATGTAGCACAGTGACGGTAAGTATTTCCCTCAGTTTGAGAACCAAGGTGTCAATCCGGTGGAGGAGTATCACAAGATCCTGCACAAACACAAAGGCTTGCTCCCAACGCTATGAAGGGGTTGTCAATCCCTTATAGATTGTTTGCCAAGTGAGAACTGAAAGCAACAAAGTAACAAAGCAAAGTAAAAGCGGAGGTGTAAACGATGGATGTGAATAGACCCGAGGGCTATAGTGTTTACTAGTGGCTTCTCTCATGAAAGCAAGTAGACGGTGGGTGAACAAATTACTGTCGAGCAATTGATAGAACTGCAGAAATTCGTGACGATACCTATGCAATGATTATATCTATAGGCATCACGTCCAAAACAAGTAGACCGATACTTTCTCCATCTACTACTATTACTCCACACGTCGACCGCTATCCATCATGCATCTAGTGTATTAAGTCCATAAGAACGGAGTAACGCCTTAAGCAAGATGACATGATGTAGAGGGATAATCTCAAACCAATGATAAAAACCCCATCTTTTTACCCTTGATGGCAACTACTTGATGTGTGCCTTGCTGCCCCTACTGTCACTGGGAAAGGTCACCACATGGTAGAACCCAAAACCAAGCACTTCTCCCATTGCAAGAATCATAGATCTAGTTTGCCAATCAAAACCCAAGACTCAGAGAGACTTACAAGGATATCAAATCATGCATATAAGAAATCAGAAAAGAGTCAAATATATATCATAGATAATCTTATCACAAATCCACAATTCATCGGATCTCGACAAACACACCGCCAAAGAAGAATACATCGGATAGATCTCCGTGAAGATCATGGAGAACTTTGTATTGAAGATCTAAGAGAGAGAAGAAGCCATCTAGCTACTAACTACGGACCCGTAGGTCTGAAGTGTACTACTCACGAGTCATTGGAGGGGCGATGATGATGATGAAGAAGCCCTGCAACTCCAAAGTCCCCTCCGGCAGGGCGCCGGGAAGGGTCTCCAGATGAGATCTCGCGGAAACGGAAGCTTGCGGCGGAGGAAAAGTATTTTCGTGGCTCCCCTGGTTTTTTGCGGAATATTTGGGAATTTATAGGCCAAAGACCTAGGTCAGGGGGCGGCCAGGGAGGCCACAAGCCTGCCCACCGCCGCCTCCCCCTGGTGGCGGAGTGGAGGCTTCTGGGCTCCCTGTAGACCACCTGGCTTGGCCCAAAGGCCCCGTGGTCTTCTTCCGTTCGGGAAAAAATCATTTCGGCGTTTTTCTTCCGTTTGGACTCCGTTCCAAAATCAGATCTGAAAAGAGTCAAAACACGGAAAAAACAGGAACTGGCACTTGGCACTGAATTAATAAGTTAGTCCCAAAAAAGATATAAAAGGTACATAAAACAACCAAAGAAGACAAGATAACAGCGTGAAACCATCAAAAAATATAGATACGTTTGAGACGTATCAACGTATCATCCAGCTACTTAATGCTTTGCCTGATCACCCTCTTGAGAAAAATGAAATACTTGATATCTTCTATAATGGACTAACCAATCCTTCTAGGGACCACCTAGATTGTCGTGTTGGTTGTGTTTTCAGGGAACGAACTGTGGAACAAGCTGAGATTCTATTGAATAATATCTTGTGCAATGAAAATTCTTGGACTATTCCCGAACCACCTTCGAAGCCAACTCCGAAGAAAAGAGGTATCCTATTCCTCAGTCCCGACGATATGCAAGAAGCTAAGAAATCTATGCAAGAGAAAGGCATTAAATCTGAAGATGTCAAGAATCTACCACCTATCGAAGTAATACATGGCCTTGATAACCCGACACGGGTAGTAGGGGTAAATTCTCTTCGTAGATTCAATTAGAGTGATATTCCTTTTGATAAACCTGCTACCTTATGCTTAGATGAATTTGATAACTTTGTTGTTAAACAACAAAGTTTCAATGATTATGTTAGCAGACAATTGGAACATAATGCTCGTATGCTTAGTCATTTAAGTGCTTGTGTGGATAGAAATGTGATTGACCTTAAGCTTTTGAGTAAACATGCCTCTATGGTCACCACTCAAGTAGAACAAGTACTTAAGGCTGAAAATGACTTGCTCAAGCAGCTGAATGACAAGTCTGTTAGAGTTATCACTAGAGGTGGTAGAATGACCCAGGAACCTTTGTATCCTGAGTGTCATCCTAAGAGAATTGAACAAGATTCTCAAGGAGTTAGCATCGAGGCACCTAGTCATCCTAGGAAGAAAAAGAAAGATGATAGGAACTTGCATGCTAGCAACCCTGTTGCTGTTACACCCGAGAATACAAGCGATGTCTCTGTTTCTAATGCTGAAACACAATCTGGTGATGAACATGAGCCTAATGATAATATCGATAGTGGTGTTCATGTTGATGCTCAACCTAGCAATGATAAGGATGTGGAGATTGAACCAGTTGATCTTGATAACCCACAACCTAAGAATAGAAGATACGATAAGAACGATTTCATTGCTAGGAAGCATGGTAAAGAAAGAGAACCATGGGTTCAGAAACCCATGCCCTTTCCTCCCAAACCATCCAAGAAAAAGGATGATGAGGATTTTGAGCTCTTTGTTGAAATGATTAGACCTGTCTTTCTGCAAATGCGTTTGACATATATGCCCAAAATGTCTCCTTATGCTAAGTACATGAAGGATATCGTGACTAACAAAAGGAAGATACCTGAGGTTGAGATTTCCACCATGCTTGCCAATTACACCTTCAAGGGTGGAACTCCTAAGAAACTAGGTGATCTCGGAGTGCCCACTATACCTTGCTCCATTAAAGGAAACTACGTTAGAACTGCTTTATGCGATCTTAGAGCCGGTATTAGTGTTATGCCTCTCTCTCTTTATCGTAGACTTGAATTGGATAAGTTGACACCCACTGAAATCTCCTTCCAAATGGCCGACAAATCAACTGCTTTCCCTATCAGCATTTGCGAGGATGTGCCTCTTGTAGTTGCTAACGTTACTATCTTAACAGACTTTGTTATTCTGGATATTCCCGAGGATGATGCCATGGCGGTCATCCTTGGAAGACCCTTTTTAAACACTGCAGAGGCTGTTATTGATTGCAACAAAGGTAATGTCACTTTCCATGTCAATGGTATGAGAATACGGTGCGCTTTCCGAAGAAACAATATCGAGTACATTGATCAATGCTATTGAAAATACTTCATCGATTCTTATTGGGAGCTTTGAATGCCCTATACCTACTGTTAAGATGAAGTATGATTTGCTTGTTGGGGATATGCACATCCCCATTGAGATAACCTACTAACTATTCGAAAATTCTCAGGTTTTATGTGATTCAAAAAAAGTTTGTCAAGGAGACTTGATCAACCTCATTGACGGATTTCTTTTGATGACCATGAGATGGATGAATCTAGGAGTCACAACCTTCTGTTCCGAGCTTTTACTTTCCGTTGTTTAGAAGAAGAATGACAAAGTTAGCTTTAGTTTTTCCCGTTTTCTGCTTTTTCCGTTATAAAAGTGTCCCGAAAATAAAAGTTCTTCAAATGCCCTGAAAATCAAGTATGATTTTTTCTGGAATTTTTAAAAATTCTGAGACACAGAGCTAGTTAGGGGGATTCACTAGTGGGCCACAAGCCCAGGAGGCGCGGCCACACCCCTGCCCATGCCTGGCAGGCTTGTGGGCCCCACGTTGCCCCCCTCCACTTATTCCAGCTCCCATCTCCTTCTCTACCTCCAGGAAAAATCATTCCACAGCTCAAACCCGTGTTCTTTCTCTTCTTGCTGTGTTTTTCGATCTCCTTGTGCAAAGCCCCATTCACCAAACTATTTTGGGGAATTGTTCCTTGGTATGTGACTCCTCAATTGGTTCAATTAGTTTTTGCTCTAGTGCTTTATTCGTTGTGTATTATTCCTGCCTTGGTGACCCTGTTCTTGATCTTTGCATGTTAATTTTAGTTGGTCCCAAGTAGTTTTGATGCATGATATGGCTTCTAGGCACTTGTAGGAGTAGTTGCTATGAGTTTTGTTGAGCCTTGTTCACTTTCCTTTTGAGTCACTAAAAATTTCAGAAATCTTCAAAGAAAGAAAAGGGAAAAGATGAGGAGGTTCCTAAGAGGCTCTTCAAGCCATGACCCCAAGGAAGATGAAAATGAGAAGAAGAAACCCAAGTATCCGGTCCCCCGAGTTGCAGAAGTTCGAGCGTGCGAGTGTTCAAGCGATGTGTTCTTACGTGCCACCGGTCTTTATGAGGATTTTTATTACTTGGTGGAGAATGCAGGCCTTACTGCATTTGTTGAAGATAAGTGTCGACAATACCTCCTCCTCACTAATATTTTCGTGCAAAGCTTTATTTTCTATCCAAGGAAGAACCCTCCTATGGTTGAGTTCAAGTTATATGATATCCCCCAGCGCATGTCACTTCAGGATTTTTGCAATGTTTGCAAATTACCTTATGTGGGGATATTCATGAACCTCGTCCACGGGACTTGGAGGCTTTCATTGATACTATTGCTGTGGGAGAGGATAGAGGAGTGTCTTGCGCTAGAGTTACTAGTGTATATTTTCCCGTGCTTCTGTATCTCTCATTATTTGTGGGAAAATGTTTGATTGGCCGTGGGAAAGCTGGGGCTCTTAGCTCCCCAGATCTTGCGGTCTTGCGCGAAGCTCTTTATAATGATAAAACTTATAGCTTGGGCGCTATACTGGCTCAACGGTTGAACACGAATCGTACTAAAGGCGTTGTTTATGAAGGTATCTATGCAACCCGTCTTGCTAAACATTTTGAGATACCTATTAGACTGAACGAGGAATAAGAGATGCTTCTTCCTGAGAGATATCTAGATTATGATAGCATGGTTCGCCATGAGTTTCTTGATAAAGATATAAATAAGAGGATGATTTATAAGCTGGTATTTAGCCAGGGTACTCGTGAGACTATTACTTTGTCTGCTCCTTCTTTGTTCGATCCTCATCTAGGCAGGTACATTATTATGCCCTCGAACATCTACGCATATTGGGGCATAGCGTCACCACAGGCGACCGTGCCCGAGCTACCACTCGAGTACCAGACGCCAGTTTATCAGTGGGAGCCAGAGGAGCTCACCCAGCAGTGGCACCTTCAGTTCACTCCGGAGTACCCCGGAGACGGTTACTTCCCTCCATGGGAGTAGACCAACTTAGGCCAAAAGCCTAAGCTTGGGGGAGTATGTGTTTCTCACCGACTTTATATTCATGCTCATGCTTTCACTTTGATAGTCGGTGTTCACACCTTGCCACTGTATTATCCATGCTAGTTTATTTCTTTTTCTTGCTTTTTTCTCGTGTGTTTGGTTAGATTGAGAAAAACAAAAAAGTTAGTTGTAATTTTACTTTCCAGCTTGCTTAGTGGTGCTTAAAAAGAAAACCCAAAAAGATTTCCCGTTCTTCTTTTGCTTGTTGGGAGCTTTCCCGTGTAAATAGTTTTCCTTTTCTATGGGTCAAGGTAGAATACCATGGTTAAAATGTTTAGTGGCTCTTGCATGCATATCTGTTTATCTGTCAAAGAGCCATATTACTTTGTCTTCTCCTTTGTGTTTGCTTGCAGATTCCAGCTTAGTCCAATGCACGAACACTCTCATTATGATTCACATCATTCGGTAGTGCAAATGTAAGGCAATAATGACGATATATGATCAAGTGACTGATCTTGGAAAAGCTGGTATGAACTCGATCTATTTTGTTTTTGTAAATATGACTAGCTCATCGTTCCTAATTCAGCTTTGTTATGGGAGAAACATGTTTGCAATGACAACTTAGAGATCATAGTTTCTGATGCCATGCTTAATTAGCTAGGAGCTTATAATGGTTTGTCTTGGATGCCAACATGAATCTCAAGATGATTATGATGTAGTATGATAGGATGGTATCCCCCTTTGAATGATTCAAGTGGCTTGACTTGGCGCATGTTTACGCATGTAGTTGAAACAAAATCAACATAGCCTCTATGATATTCATGTTTATGGTGATTTATGTCCTACTCATGCTTGCACTCAATGTTGGTTAATTTCAATGCATATTGATGACTGTTGTTGCTCTCTAGGTGGTCGTTTTGCAGTCTTTTGCGAGCCTTCACTAGTACTAAGCAGGAATACTGCTTGTGCATCCACTTCCATAAACCCAAAGTTGTTCCATATGAGTCCACCATACCTACCTATATGCGGTATCTACTTGCCGTTCCAAGTAAATTTGCATGTGCCACTCTCTAAAACTTCAAATAATAATCTGTTTTGCATGCCCGAACCGCTCATGTGGTGACAAGGGGCGGTCAGTATCTTCCATGCTAGGCGTTTTATCCTCGATATATGTTTATTCACTATCACTCACGAGAAAGGGGCCGGTAATTGGAATGCCCAGTTCCATGCTCAAATCGGAAAGATAATTGCAAACAAAACCCCCCTGGATTGTTGTTGGTATGGACGGCACCCGAGGATTCGGCTAGTCATGGTGATTGGTGGTGGGGGAGTCAAGACTTTACTTTTCTGTTTGGGAACCGCCTATAATTTGTGTAGCATGGAAGATGGTGAAAACTCTTGGTCATCACGTTGACAATGAAAGCATGCTGTCGTGGTTTTGTCACGGCAGATGTCCTCGTGAAAGGACTTATTGTTGGAGCCATCGCACCTTGGTGGCGACTCAAAGGGGTTATGCGGGAGCGAGATAGAGATTTACCCAGGTTCGGCCCCTCGTGAGGAGGTAAAGGCCTACGTCCTGCTTGGTGTTTGTATTGATGGTGTTTCGTTTACAGGGGTCATAACTCGCCTGACCTAGCACTCGATGATTTCTAACCTACCCTCTCCTTCCCTGGGACTCGCCTTTATATACAGGTCGAGTCCTTAGGGTTTACAAGAGTCCTTTCCTTTACATGAATCGTGATTCTTCCAATCTCTAAGTCGCCATCTTTCCAAGACTTGGGGATCTTCCCTACAATGGACTTCTCCCGAAGGTCCTGAACCGTCATACGACTCCCGGCCTCGCTGGGCCAAGACTGGAACCACTTGGAGATGAGTCGCCAGCTTGGGTGACTCGGCCCAACTAGGGCGGGTTACCCAACAGATAATATCCCCAACATTAGGCCCCAGATTGACTTGAATTTTTTCACGCCAATATCCTCACCCAGTTAGGGGCGATTCATCTCACTCTTTTTACACACCATGCACTTAAATCGCCATCTGTTGCAGAAAAACTCAAGTCGTCGAACCACTTCTTGTTGGTGCCTCCTTATCCCTTTAATTTCGGAAGAGATCATGACGTAATATCCAACGGATCCTTCGGTATCGTTATCCCGAAAATTTTGTGGAGCCATCATGGCGAATCTTTATCTTTTTTCGCAGTTCCCGCTCGTGGCGCCTCGATCCCAGCGCCTGACCTGATAAATAGGCGGGAGGAGGGGACATGGCACATTTCCACCTACCCATCTTGTCGCCCTCTTCTTCCTCGCCGTCGCACCGAGAGCCTCGTCGCCACCCGAGAGCTTCATCGCCGCACGAGAGCTCCGCCGCCGCCCGAGAACTTCGTCGCCGCTCGAAAGCTTCGCCGTCGTCCGAGCACTTCGTCGCCGCTCGAGAGCTTCGCCGCCACTTCGAGATCTTCGTCACCGTCCGAGATCTTTGCCGCCATCCGGGAGCTGCTGAACGTGCGAGGCTCGCCGCGAATCTTTCTTCGAACGCCTCCAACCGCATTTACCAGGTCAGCCTCCCGCCATTGTAGGCAAATCTAAGCTTTTCGAAGTTCATATCCAGTGTTTCTTTTAGAACATCTCGAATAGCTTCGTAATTCCCGGCTAGTTGGTGGTGACGACAGTGAACTCAACAACATTTTCCATACCCTCAGTTGCTTAGCCTTGATTTGCAGACTTTAGAAAGGATTTCACCGGGTCAACCGTACTGTTTTCATCTTGGTCATAGGCCGTTTTACCCAGACCTTTTCGCATTCATTTCTGCCTGTTCTATAGATCCATATATTACTGTCTGTCGCGTGAAACCTGATCTTGACCCGGACCTTTATCGGCGAGTCAGAAAACTCCCTCAGCTATCAGGAAAATTGTTTAGCGAGTCAAATGAATCTGTTTCACCATTTAGTAGATGCTTGGCGAGTTAATTTACCAGTAATTTTGTCCCTTTGTAGCATGGACACCGTTTTCAAAAGTGATTGGCTCCCGACCAAGGTTGATGATACTCTCCTTAACAACTATGTGAAAACGGGGAATCTGGACCCTCAAGAGGTTATCGGTTGGCGTTCCGGGTTAGGAGAGGAGATCCCCAACCCGAAGGAAGGGGAGATAGTTGTTTTTGTTGAACACCTTGAACGGGGTTTTAAGCCGCCTGGATCAAAATTCCTCAGAGATGCCATGACCTTTATGAATGTCCGCCTCCCGGACTTAGGGCCCAACTCGATAAGCAATTTATGCCAGTTCTAGGTGTTCTGTGAGGCCTACTTGCGGATGGAACCCTCAGTTCCTTTATTCTGGTACTTCTTCCATTTGAATCGCCAGACAGAATTTTCCAATGGCCCTAGCTTGGAGCTTGGAGGTGTCAATGTTCAACGCCGTTGGGATAGTTCTTTCCCGTCACTCTCCATGCCAAGCCATCCCAAAGGCTGGGGTGAGTCTTGGTTTTACTGCCAGGAGACTTCACCTGAGGGTGAGAACAAGCTTCTTGGCTATAGGGAGGATCGCCTTCCAACAAATTTCAAACTCCCAGACAAGCTCACCGAAGAAGAGGAGTCAGACTTTATCCCAGTACTGTCCGAGTTAAGATCTCTAACAAACAACGGCCTTACTGGGGTTGACTTAATCCGCTGCTGGGTCGAATCGCGTATCCTCCCCTTAAGTCGCCGGGACGGGTTAATGTGTGATTTTGACGGCACCCTGGATCACCCCCAGTGCTACTTCCACACAGCACTGACAGAAAATGATATTGTAACCATCATCAAGAAATTGACCGGCGAACCCGCGGCCAAGTGCGGCCAAATAGGTCTTAAGTCGTTCTGCAAGATCAACCCGGCACCAAAGGTAAATAACTCAACCCGCTTTTGCTTTATTCCTTCCGTCTTACTTGAGCTATGACCTCTTATAATAAAAAATGCAATTTCAGAAAGGTGACAAATTCTGGTCCAAGAGGCCAAAAAAGATGGCCTTGAAGCAAGCCAGACCGCCTCCAAAGAAGAAGTCCAAGGGCAAGGGCAAAGCCGCCGTCACTGAGCCATCTGACGCCGATGAATCCCAAGTCGGCGACATACTTTCAGAGGTAAAAATCCATCCTCTTTAACTCGCCATTCATTGTTGATAATTTTGTGTTTACGCCTCTGTAACTCTTGTGTAGAATGAGGACAATGAAAGCCAGGAAGACTCCATAGAGGTAATTTCTGTTTCCTCCGACTCATCTTCTCCTCCACCTAAGCCGGCCAGACGAATTTGTGGGAAAGTTCCCTTCTCACACCCAAATGCTTGTTTGGATCCAAATTTCCTTTTGAAGAAAGCGCAACATGCTTCAAATCGGAAAAGTCAGAGTCATTCTGGAAACTTGGTGTCCGGGTTACCAACAAGAACCAAGAAAAGGCAAAACGAGGTATCTTTTAATAGCACCTTTTCATTTCCTTTCGGATCGCGTTTATAACTCGCTCACATTTTGAAGTGTTATTTTTGCAGAGTTCTCCTCCTTCATCCGGCGACTCAGTGATGTCAGCACTTCCACCGATGATCCGCGTCCCAGGGTAAGTCGTTTATAACACTTACCTTGTCCTGATGGTGGTAATGTCTGTTTCTTTAAGCACACCCCTTTTCCTTTTAGGGCACAAGCGAAGAAAAGGAAAACTGGCGGGTCAACTCCCATTACAGCTTCGGAGCCTGTTGAAAAATCGGCGTCGATCCAGGATAACCCGGCCCAAGATAAACCTGAAGATCAAGTGGATCTCCCAAGCTCGCCCAAGGAGACCATGGAAACGCCTAATCCGCCAAGTCCATTAAAAACAGCAGAAGATCCAGACGCTGTGGTCATCACCGGCACTCGCTTTTCTAAGCCGGGCACAGCAGTTTTGTCGAAGCATGTATCATCATCAGCTCCAGCTGCTATTGAGCATGAACTTTCCAAGGCTAAGCTCTCCCAGTATGAGAATCTTGAATTCAGAGAACTTTGCTTGGGCTTTGCAAGTCGCCTGGAGACGAGTTATGACATGGAAAAAAGTCTGCTTCTCACGCTGAAGAACAACCATGAGGTACGTCTTATTGCATACTGTATTATCCTTATTAACCCCCAAGGGCTGGGTCATCGGTAAAAAGATGAGCCGGGTCTTAATAATTGAAGAAAAACTTTCGACCTGTAACCCCCAAGGGCCCGGTCATCTTTAAAAAGATGAGTCGGGTCTTGATAATTGAAGAAAAACTTTCGACATGTAACCCGCAAGGGCCGGGTCATCTGTAAAAAGATGAGCCGGGTCTTGATAATTGAAGAAAACTTTCGACCTGTAACCCCCAAGGGTCGGGTCATGTGTAAAAAGATGAGCCGGGTCTTGATAATTAAAGAAACTTTCGACCTGTAACCCCCAAGGGCCGGGTCATCTATCAAAAGATGAGCCGGGTATTGATACTGTATAATTTGTCTAAAAAATTATACATTAGCCCCCAAGTGTCAGGGATGTTGCTTGCAATAATTCTGAGACTTGCCCCTTGACTATATATTTCGACAGGAATCACTTACCCAAACTGAATCAGCATTTGGCGACTTGAAGAAAAATTTAACCGATCAGCAAGATGCCCGAGAAAAATCAGAAGAGAAGTGTCAACTGATCTTATCTGAGATGGAGAAGTTAAAACCGACTTAAAAAAAAGGCTCAAGCTGATCAAGATGCCCTGATAAAGCGAGCAGAAAAAGCTGAAGCTAAGTTGGATACTGTGCAACAAGAGCTGGCCGGCTTAAAACGACATATCTCCAACATGGCACAAGCCGTCTTTGGTAAAAACCAACCCCTAATATTGCACTTTGTAAATAAATAACTTGTAGAAATCGCTAACCATCATTACTCCTTATGCAGGTCCGAGAGCCGCCAATCTTCAGAACGATTGTGTCCTGATGCTGAAGGCGATTTACACGTTGACGGAGCAGCTGTATACCGGAAGTGTGTTGACCGTGAAGGCAGTGATGGGTGCCAAGGAACCCATAACATCAATAAAGAAGATGTTTGGCTACTTATCTACTCTTCCTCCTCAAATTGGTGAGCTAACTCGGTCTGCTGCCCGAGAAGGACCACTAACTACGCTCAGTCGGTGTCTAGCGTATGCTCCAGAAATAAACCCTGAAGAAGTAGCGGCAGGCTTTCCCCAGCTCAAAGATGACGGGTCAGAATTTGCTGAAGAGGATTACCAGCGTGTTGTCAAAGAATCCTGTTTGGCAGCGACTCAGCTTGCCGCAAGCTTGGATTTATCAAAATACCAAGCCGCCTATGACAACAAGAACAAGAAAGTTAACCCGCCAACCTTTGTAACGACCAGCTTAACTCCGCGTCGACCCAAGAATCCTTTTGACTTAGAGGTGGATCTCTCATCAGTACTAAACGATGAAGATGAGTTTGTCGCGTTATCCAAGTGTAACTGGGTACTGGGCGACTTGCAAATTGAAGTCAGTCAGAGCTCGTAGCAGGCTGATCCGAGGACATCAGTAGAATAAACCTTCATAGATTTGGCCATAAGAGCCATGTAATAAGTCTTTTTAGAGATCAAACTGCTTCTGTGATGTCTCGAAAAACCCTTAAGTCGCCCTTAAGGCGCTTTAGAATGCTTGACCCGCCCTCAAGGCGTTTTTATGATGCTTGGCCCGCCATGGCTAGAATGATTTTAATCATCAACCTGCTAGGCTTAAAAACATATATCAAATCATCTCAGTGAGTAATGGATGATAATAAATAATAACCAACCCAAGATATTTGAGGCGAGTCAGAAAAAAGTCTGAAAGACCTTGTGGCAGTGCCAGGAAGGTAAAAAATAGCAATTTCGTCGGCTCATCAGGTCGCGACAGGATAGGACGAGTTAAATAAACTCAAGTGCTACCCGAGGGAGACTTTTGTATAGAAAGCTCAAGTATTTAGACCGGCTGATCAGGCGTGAGTCAAGCTTCAGTGAAGCGGGTTCAGTGAACCAATGGTTTCTCTATTTTCCATGTGAGGTGCTAGCCGGTACAAGACATGTTTTAACCAAGGCGAGTTCAGGGTCCATAAGCGGAGTAACTCGCCAAGAGTTCATGGGTCCATATGGCGATTCGGCCAACACACAGTCCAGTATAACCATTTGTAATGCGGTAATTTTTCGCAGGCCAAATGGGTAGTAAGGCTGATCTCAGTGAGAGGAAGCCCCCAAGTGACCTATGATTAAGGGAAAGACCGTCATAGGATTGTAGAAGCGTATACGCTATTACCAAAAAACGACTTGAGAACAAACTGCCCTCAAGTAAGCCGGCCTAATCCACAGAATCATATAAGGCGCCTATGTTTGAATCGTGCGCTTGTGGCGACTTTGATCCTCTTTGGCTTATCGATACCCAGTTTTGTAATAAGCGCATCATGGCGACTTAAGCTCTTTGGTATAGATAGCGTCCATGCTTGGGCGACTTTTTGAAGAGTAAAATAAAGATCCATACTTTCAATAAGATGAATTAGCAGGAAAGCCCCCAAGCCTGGAGGCATCAACTTTATTGCTGCATAAGAAATGAAAAACTTACAAAAAGGCAGAGCTAATTACCTCAAGTGTAATAAGGCCGCAAGTGGGCTATGTTCCAGGGGCGAGTTGACTCAGCCTCCGTGGTTGGCCGATCAGGCCGTAGATCCACCAGATAGTAGGACCCGTTGCGAAGGCTTTTGCTTACGAAGAACGGTCCTTCCCATGGTGGTGATAACTTATGCATGCCAGTACGATCTTGTATCAATCGAAGGACTAAGTCGCCTTCCTGAAAGGTTCGGCTTTTGACCCGACGGCTATGATAACGTAGCAAGTCCTGCTGATAAATCGCCGAACGGGTTGCAGCCAAATCGCGTGCTTCCTCCAAAGCGTCCAAAGAATCTTGACGCGCCAACTCGTTGTCTTGTTCCACATAAGCAGCAACTCTGGGCGAGTCACGCCTAATGTCAGTGGGAAGAACGGCTTCTGCTCCATATACCAGAAAGAAGGGAGTAAAGCCCGTAGAACGGTTCGGGGTGGTCCAGATGCTCCATAATACTGAAGGCAACTCCTCAACCCAACACCCCGGGGTCCGTTCCAGGGGAATCACGAGTCGGGGTTTGATTCCTCGTAACACTTCCTGATTCGCCCGCTCGGCCTGCCCATTAGATTGCGGATGAGTTACTACAGAAACATCAAGCCGGATATGCTCACGATGACAAAAATCCTACATCGCTCCTTGCGACATATTAGTGCCATTGTCAGTAATAATGATGTGTGGATATCCGAACCGAAAGATCAACTTTTTCAAAAATTTGACCACTGTCCCCGCGTCGCAGGCTCCAACAGGTTCTGCCTCGACCCACTTGATAAACTTATCAACCGCCACCAGCAGATGAGTTTTTTTGTTGGACGACATCTTAAAGGGGCCAACCATGTCTAACCCCCAGACCGCAAAAGGCCAAGTGATAGGTATCATCCTTAACTCTTGAGCCTACACATGGGCCTGTCGTCCATAACGCACGCACGCGTCACATCGATGAACTATTTCTTCTGCATCTGCATGGGCCGTCAACCAGAAGAAACCATGACGAAACGCTTTTGAAACCAAGGAACGTGACCCGGCGTGATGTCCACAATCTCCGAAATGAATGTCGTTTAGAATTACGCATCCTTCTTCAGAGGAGACACATCTTTGGAAAACCCCGGAAGTGCTTCATTTATATAATTCGCCATTAATGATCACCATGGATTTGCTTCGCCGAACGATTTGGCGAGCCAATACTTCATCCGAAGGTAACTCGCCTCGGGCGAGATAGGCAAGATACGGAAGAACCCAATCCGGCGTTACATGGAGAGCCGCCACGAACTAAGACTCAGGGTCTGGTATTGCCAACTCCTCCTTCGAGGGTAACCTTACGGAAGGATTATGCAGAGTATCCAGAAAAACATTGGGGGGAACCGGCTTACGCTGCGAACCGAGACATGAAAGGGCATCAGCTGCTTCGTTAAGGCGCCGGTCGATATGATCGACCTGATAGCCATGGAAGTGACCCGCCACATCAGACACAACCCTCCTGTAAGCCGCCATGAGGGGGTCCCGAGAATCCCAAGTACCTGAAACTTGCTGAGCCACCAAATCAGAATCGCCAAAACATCTGACCCGTGTAAGGTCATCTCCTTGGCGAGTCGCAATCCGTGAAGTAAAGCTTCGTATTCCGCAGCATTGTTGGTACATGGAAACATGAGTCGCAGGACATAGCAGAATTTGTCTCCTTGAGGTGATATCAGCACCACGCCAGCCCCCGAGCCTTCCAACTGTCTAGACCCGTCAAAATAAATAGTCCAGTATGTGAGGTTAGGCCTATCTTCCGGGATCTGTAACTCGGTCCAATCGTTGACAAAATCAACCAAGGCCTGAGACTTGATAGCCGTGCGAGGGGTGTATCGCACGTGGTGCAGCCCGAGTTCGATTGCCCACTTGGCGATTCGCCCTGTCGCTTCCCGATTCTGGATGATGTCCCCGAGGGGAGCGGAGCTAACCACCGTGATGGGATGCTCTTGGAAATAATGTTTGACTTTCAGCTTGCCATAAAGACCCCATAAACTAACTTCTGCCGGTGTGGGTATCGCTGCTTGGAGATAGTTAGCACCTCGCTAATGAAATACACCGGGCGTTGCACTGGATATACCTTCGCTTCCTCCTTCCTTTCGACGACCACTGTCACACTCACCGCTTTGGAGTTTGCCGCAATATACAGGAGCATGGGCTCTTTCTCAGCCGGGGCGGCCAAAACCGGCGGGTTGACCAGCTGCTGTTTTAAGGCTTCGAAAGCTTCATTGGCTTCGTCTGTCCAAACAAAATGGTCAGATTTTTTAAGCAATTGATAAAGGGGAATAGCCTTTTCACCCAGACGGCTTATGAAGTGACTCAAGGCCGCAATACGACCCGCCATCCGTTGAACTTGATTAATATTCGCTGGCTTCCCAAGGGAAGTAACCGCCTTGATTTTGTCCGGGTTAGCTTCGATGCCACGCTCAGACACCAGGAAACCCAACAATTTTCCTGCAGGAACACCAAAGACACACTTGGTGGGATTAAGCTTCGTCTGGTATACCCGCAGATTATCAAAAGTTTCCGTTAGGTCTCCCAGTAGTGTTTCCTTCATGTGAGTTTTAACCATAAGCATGGACGTTGCGTCCGATTTGGCCACGGAGGCAATTTTGGATGCAGCGCTGGTAAGTCGCCCCTACACTCTTGAGTCCAAATGGCATGGACACATAGCAAAAAGCCCCGAAGGGGTTTATAAAAGCTGTTTTCTCCTGATCTTCCACGGCCATCTTGATTTGGTGATATCCGGAATAAGCATCCAGGAAGCACAAACGTTCGCATCCCGCCACCGAATCAATAATTTGATCGATGCGGGGAAGGGCGAAAGGATCCTTTGGACAAGCTCTATTAAGATCTGCGTAATCAATGCACATGCGGAAGGTACCATTCTTCTTGAGCACCAGAACCGGGTTAGCCAACCACTTGGGGTGGAAGACCTCTACGATGAATCCGGCGGCCAAGAGACGGGCAACTTCTTCCCCGATTGCCTTGCATCTTTCCTCATTGAACCTGCGAAGATATTGCTGAATCGGTTTTGCTTTTTGGTCAACATTAAGATGGTGCTCAGCGAATTCTCTCGGCACACCAAGCATGTCAGAAGGTTTCCATGCGAAGATGTCCCGATTCTCACGGATGAATTCGATGAGCACGCTTTCCTATTTGGGGTCTAGACCCGCCCCGATAGTGAACTGCTTGGTTGAGTCGCCAGGGACGAAATCCACTGTCTTAGTGTCGTCTGTTGGTTTGAACTTGAGGGGTGGCTCAGCATCTGTCGTTGGCTTCTTCAAAGGTGACATGTCAGCCGGATCAACATTGGCCTGGTGATATTTAAGCTCTTCCGCAGCACAGGTGACTTCTGCATAAGCCGCATCCCCTTCTTCGCACTCTCTTGCAATCCTCCTATCACCATCAACCGTGATGGGTCCTTTAGGACCAGGCATTTTGAGTTTAAGGTAAACATAGCAGGGGCGAGCCATGAACCGGGCGTAAGCCGGCCGCCCAAACAGCGCATGATAGGGGCTTTTTAACTTAACCACCTCAAACATAAGCGAATCACTCGTGTAGTTAGACGCTGTTCCAAACGCAAATGTGAGCCTAACTCGGCCTATGGGGTACGCCGATTTACCTGGGAAAATCCCATGGAATACCGTAGTTGAGGGCATCAAATCTTTTTCCAACAGGTTCATCCTTCGAAAGGTGTCGAATTATAATATGTTGATGCTGCTCCCACCATCCATCAGTACCTTCGATAAGGTATATCCTCCAACTTGAGGAGCCACGACCAATACCAAGTCGCCAGGATTGTCAACTCTTGGCGGGTGATCCTCCCTACTCCATGATATAGTGTGCTCGGACCAGTGGAGATATCTAGGGAGTGCCGGCTCAGATATACTTTACGCTTGGTGACTCACCTTTTTATCACGCCTGCAGGCATTGGTGGTGAAAATGTGGTACTGCCCATTGCTTAACTGCTTGGGGTTGTTGTGGAAACCGTCATTGTCATCCTGCCCCTGCGGAGCCCCCTGTGGGGGTGGTTGTTGAAAGACTCCCGGCGGGTTATACCGTCGTTGGTGATGGACCGGATACTGGCCACTGTTTGGCTGCGAGCCGCCCTGAGCCCCGGGTTCGGAGAAGCCGCCGAAGGGGTTCTGGCGTTGATTAAGTGCGCCAAACTATTCCTGCCGTTGGTCTGGGTCGCCGCCTTGCCCTTTTTTGATCGCCTCCGCCCGAAACTCCTGCATCACGTAACAGTCCTCCCAGGAATGAGTCGTCGGTCCGTCTGCCATGGCGTGGTGCGGGTAGGGGCCCTTGAGTAACTCGTTATAGTTGCGCAGCTTTTTGCCACTGTAACCCCTATTCTTCTTCTGGCACTGGTTGCTATTGTTGGCGTTGGTGTTGGCGACTAAGTCTGAAGACTCTTCCTGCTACCTTCTTTTGCCATTCGCTCCATGATTATGGCGGGCGCGTCCCTGGAACCGGGTATTATTTTTGGATGACTCGCCTTTCCTTGGCGAGTTGGCTTTACCACCATCTTCTCCTGGATCCTTGGTGTCGTCCACCTCAGCGTACCTAGTGAGGGTGTCCATTAGCTCCCCCATATCTTGCACCTTTCGCTTGGGTCGTCCCAACTTCTGCACCAAGGGCTCATAGTGGCAGTTCTGCTCCAGGATTAGCACGGTCTGAGCTGCCGTGATACCATCCGATGAATGAATGATTTCCGCGACCGGCCGCGTCCAGCGGTGAACCGACTCATCCAGGCGTTGAACGCAGTGCTGCAAATCGACTATTGTCATCGGGCTCTTGCAAGTCCCTCGGAAATTTTTGACGAAACGCTCTTCTAATTCGGCCCAAGACTGGATGGAGTTGGGGGGCAAGTTCTTTAACCAAGTACGCGCCGTCCCTTCGAGCATCATTGTGAAGTATCTGGCGTAGACTGCTTCGCTTACATCGAGCATGTCCATGGCGATTTCGTAACTCTTGACCCATGACGCCGGCTCAAGGTCCGGAGTGTAGTTAGGCACCTTTCTTGGCCCTTTAAAATCCTTGGGCATTCACTCGTTGCGAAGGGCGGGAGCCAAGCATGGCACCCCCACTTGTCTGCCGCTTCCAACAAGAGGCGCTGGGCAACTTGGGTGTCCGGGTGATCCCGACCTTGCGTGTCTCGGTGCTCAGGCGAGTTGACCTGGGGAAAGGGTCGCGGTCCGCTGGTTATGGCGGGCTCGTCCTCCGGTCGACTCCTGGTGCGGCTTGTCTGGGGAGTGGAGTGCGGCCGATCTAGGCCGTGTGAGAACTGGGCGTTTTGAACCATCGTCGTCTTCAACATCTCAATGGCGTTCCTTGCCTCTATCTCAGCTGGAGTGTTGCCATGAATCGGAAGGGATTCTAAATGGCGAGTTGCGGCAAGGACGTTGTCCACCGGGTTGGAAAAGTGACATCGAGGTGTCTGGAATCGGGGAACGCGATCCACAGCTGGCTGAAACGGCGGGTTTGGTGGCTGGCCCGGCCCTCCTCCTGGGGCGTCTCCTGCCCCGGGAGTTCGTGGAGTGTCGAACAGGCGGGTCGGGTTGAGATCAGGGGGTAAACGACCCTGATGCCTCCGCTGATGGACGGCGTCAGATGCGCGCTGATGCCTTTTGAGCCGCCAGTTTTCGGTATTCAAGCGAGCTACCTCAGCGGTAATTTGTGCCTGCAGGGTCTCGATCCTGGCGGCTTCCACCTCGGCGTCCTGCTGAGCCTCTGCCACCCCATCTCTTAGTTTTGTTAGCTCCGTGTTTATTGCGTCCTGGTTTTCTGTCGTTATGGGGGTCGCCATGAGCCTTGTTATCTCCGCCGCTAACTCCACCAAGATCGCGGCCGGGCTTCTAGACGTTTCGCCAGTCCCATCTCCGCCTGCCGGGTTTGGCGAGGGCTGAGTCACCCCTGCCATGTAAACGGCGATCTGACGGCGGGTCCGGTCAAGAACCTCGGGGTCCATGGCCAGTGACAAGCCCCCAAGGCAGCCCCCATGTAGAGACCGAATTGAATCTGAATCGCCCATGGATGATTCGTCATTAGTGTTGACCGGCGTGGTCTCCTGGGTCGCCGATTGTTCTGGTTCCTCAGATCCCTGCGTGAACCCAACAAAGACCGGACGGGTTAGGTTTGGCGTCGCGACAGGGCAGACGTACCTGGCCGGCTCGACGATGTCGGAGGAGGTGTCCGGCTAAGGCATAGGCGATCCAACCATGCCAACGAAGATGTTGATCTTGCCGAAGGGAATTCTGTAGCCGGATTCGATCGAATCGGCCTCGGGCCCCCATAGCAAGTTGTCGATGTAGTACTTCCCGCGGCGGCTCCGAGTCATGAGCCCCGCTGCGTAGCTCCCGGACCCTAGTAGGGCTCCCTTTGAGAACTGAACTCCACCGTGCGCAGGCCCCACGGTGGGCGCCAACTGTCGTGGTTTTGTCACGGCAGATGTCCTCGTGAAAGGACTTAGTGTTGGAGCCATCGCACCTTGGTGGCGACTCAAAGGGGTTATGCGGGAGCGAGACAGAGATTTACCCTGGTTCGGCCCCTCGTGAGGAGGTAAAGGCCTACGTCCTACTTGGTGTTTGTATTGATGGTGTTTCGTTTACAGGGGTCGTAACTCGCCTGACCTAGCACTCGATGATTTCTAACCTACCCTCTCCTTCCCTGGGACTCGCCTTTATATACAGGTCGAGTCCTTAGGGTTTACAAGAGTCCTTTCCTTTACATGAATCGTGATTCTTCCAATCTCTAAGTCGCCATCTTTCCAAGACTTGGAGATCTTCCCTACAATGGACTTCTCCCGAATGTCATGAACCGTCATACGACTCCCGGCCTCGCTGGGCCAAGACCGGAACCACTTGGAGATGAGTCGCCAGCTTGGGTGACCTGGACCAACTAGGGCAGGTTACCCAACAGATAATATCCCCAACACATGCCACCCTAAATTATTTATCTCTGTTTTAAAAGCTTGAGCTCTGGCACGTGTGCAAATCAATGCTTCCCTATAAGAAGGGCCTATCTATTTATGTTTCTGTTGAGTCATCCTCTCCTTATAAAGGCACCAATTAGAGAGCACCTCCGTCATTTTTATGCTTTGCTTTTAATTGTTATTGAGTATGACTATGACTGGATCTTCTTTGCCATGAATTACAATGTTCAGTCAGCCCTTGGTCTTTGAAGGTGCTCTGCATTTATATTTTGCGGTCTCAGAAAGAGCTAGCGAGATATCATCTGTTCACATTGCTTCATGATTGTTTTGATTGAAGTGTTGACGTTTGAAACTTATTATTATTGCTCGCTAGTTGATTATGCCATTGATATGAGTTTACCATGAAACCTAAATGTCATTGCTTATGTGGTTAGCTTAAGATCTTCCTGAAAATCTGAATATGAGTTAGACATAATTAGAACAACAAGATCAAACAGAGTTCGTAAAAGTTTTTCTTTTGCCTCTTTCGGTTTGTCAACTGAATTGCTTGAGGACGAGCAAGGCTTTAAGCTTGGGGGAGTTGATACGTCTCCATCGTATCTACTTTTCCAAACTGTTTTGCCCTTGTTTTGGACTCTAATTTGCATGATTTGAATGGAACTAACCCGCACTAACGCTGTTTTCAGCAGAATTGCCATGGTGTTTTTTTACGCAGAAATAAAATTTCTTGGAATGACCTGGAAATTTACGAGGATTTTTTGTGGAATATATAAAAAATGCTGGGGCAAGAATTACCTGGAGGGACGGAGCGAGGAGCCCACAATCCCAGGAGGCGTGGGGCCCCCCTGGCCGCGCCTGGCAGGCTTGTGAGCCCCTCACGGCTCCGCCGCCTCCAATTCCAGCTCTATATATTCTCTCTCGCCCGGAAAAAAATCAGAGAGAAGAGTTCATCGCATTTTACGATACGGAGCCGCCGCCACCACCTGTTCTTCCTCTGGAGGGCAGATCTGGAGTCCGTTCTGGGCTCCGGAGAGGGGGAATCGACGCATTCATCATCATCAACCATCCTTCATCGCCAATTCCATGATGGTCTTCACCGTTCGTGAATAATCTCATCGTAGGCTTGCTGGACGGTGATGGGTTGGATGAGATCTATCATGTAATCAAGTTAGTTTTGATGGGGATTGATCCCTAGTATCCACTATGTTCTGAGATTGATGTTGCTACTACTTTGCTATGCTTAATGCTTGTCACTAGGGCCCGAGTGCCATGATTTCAGATCTGAACCTATTATGTTTTCATCAATATATGTGTGTTCTTGATCCTATCTTGCAAGTTGTAGTCACCTACTTTGCCGCTACTGCTGTCATTGCTGCTACTAAAGACTCGTAGGCATTGGATCAGTGATGGATAATTATGTCGGATGACATTCATCATGTAACAGTTATAACATGGGGAGATATGTAACTAGATCCAGTTCGTCAATGTAATGTAGGCATGCATTCTGTATATAGTCATACATGCTTATGGAAAAGAACTTGCATGACATGTATTGTCCATCCCTCCCGTGGCAGCGCGGTCCTAATGGAAACTACGGGATATTAAGGTTCTCCTTTTAATAGAGAACCAGAACAAAGCATTAGCACTTAGTGAATACATGAACTCCTCGTACTATGGTCATCTCCGGGAGTGGTTCCAGCTATTGTCACTCCGGGGTTGCCGGGTCATAACACATAGTAGGTGACCACAACTTGCAAGATAGGATCAAGAACACACATATATTGATGAAAACATAATAGGTTCAGATCTGAAATCATGGCACGCGGACCCTAGTGACAAGCATTAAGCATAGCAAAGTAGTAGCAACATCAATCTCTGAACATAGTGGATACTAGGGATCAATCCCCATCAAAACTAACTTGATTACATGATAGATCTCATCCAACCCATCACCGTCCAGCAAGCCTACGATGAGATTACTCACGAACGGTGAAGAGCATCATGGAATTGGCGATGAAGGATGGTTGATGATGACGAAGGCGTCGATTCCCCCTCTCCGGAGCCCAGAATGGACTCCAGATCATCCCTCCAGAGGAAGAACGGGTGGTGGGGGCGGCTCCGTATCGTAAAACGTGATGAACTCTTCTCCTTGATTTTTTTTCGGGTGAGAGAGAATATATAGAGCTGGAATTGGAGGCGGCGGAGCCCCGAGGGGCTCACAAGTCTGCCAAGCGCGGCCAGGGGGCGCACCTCCTAGGCTTGTGGGTTCCTAGCTCCGTCCCTCCAGGTAATTCTTGCGCCGGTATTTTTTATATATTCCACAAAAAATCCTCGTAAATTTCCAGTCATTCCGAGAACTTTTATTTCTGTGCAAAAACAACACCATGGGAATTCTGCTGAAAACAGCCTCAGTGCGGGTTAGTTCCATTCAAATCATGCAAATTAGAGTCCAAAACAAGGGCGAAAGTGTTTGGAAAAGTAGATACGATGGAGACGTATCAACTCCCCCAAGCTTAAAGCCTTGCTTGTCCTCAAGCAATTCAGTTGACAAACTGAAAGAGACAAAAGAAAACTTTTACGAACTCTTTTTGATCTTGTTGTTGTAATTATGTCTAACTCATATTCAGATTTTCAGCAAGATCATAAGCTAACCACATAAGCAATGACATTTAGGTCTCATGGTAAAATCATATCAATGGCATAATCAACTAGCGAGCAATAATAATAAGTTTCAAACGTCAACACTTCAATCAAAACAATCATGAAGCAATATGAACAGATGGTATCTCGGTAGCTCTTTCTGAGACCGCAGAACATAAATGTAGAGTACCTTCAAAGACCAAGGGCTGACTAAATATTGTAATTCATGGAAAAGAAGATCCAGTCACAGTCATACTCAATAACAATTAAAAGCAAAGCATAAAAATGACAGAGGTGTTGTCTAATTAGTGCCTCTAAAAGGAGAGGATGACTCAAGAGAAACATAAATAGATAGGCCCTTCGCAGAGGGAAGCATTGATTTGCAGAGGTGCCAGAGCTCAAGCTTTTAAAGCAGAGATAAATAATTTTGGGTGGTATTCTTTCATTGCCAACGCGATGACCAAGAGTTTTCACCATCTTCCATGCTACACAAATTATAGGCGGTTCCCAAACAGAAAAGTAAAGTTTTGACTCCCCCACCACCCATCAATCACACTCCACGACTAGCCGAATCCTCGGGTGCCGTCCATACCAACAACAATCTAGGGGGAGTTTTGTTTGCAATTATCTTTCCGATTTGAGCATGGAACTGGGCATTCCAATTACCGGCCCCTTTCTCGTGAGTGATAGTGAATAAACACGTATCGAGGATAAAACGCCTAGCATGGAACATACTGACCGCCCCTTGTCACCACATGAGCGGTTCGGGCAGGCAAAACAGATTATTGCTTGAAGGTTTAGAGAGTGGCACATACAAATTTACTTGGAACGGCAGGTAGATACCGCATATAGGTAGGTATGGTGGACTCATATGGAACAATTTTGGGTTTATGGAAGTGGATGCACAAGCAGTATTCATGCTTAGTACAAGTGAAGGCTAGCAAAAGACTCGGAAGCGACCAACTAGAGAGCGACAACAGTCATCAATATGCATTGAAATTAACCAACATTGAGTGCAAGCATGAGTAGGACATAAATCACCATAAACATGAACATCATAGAGGCTATGTTGATTTTGTTTCAACTACATGCGTAAACATGCGCCAAGTCAAGCCACTTGAATCATTCAAAGGAGGATACCATCCTATCATACTACATCATAATCATCTTGAAATTCATGTTGGCATCCAAGAAAAACCATTATAAGCTCCCAGCTAATTAAGCATGGCATCAGAAACTATGATCTCTAAGTTGTCATTGCAAACATGTTTCTCTCATAACAAAGCTGAATTAGGAACGATGAGTTCGTCATATTTACAAAAACAAAATAGGTCGAGTTCATACCAGCTTTTCCAGGCTCAGTCACTTCATCATATATCGTCATTATTGACTTTCACTTGCACGACCGAATGATGTGAATAATAATGAGAGTGTTCATGCATTGGACTAAGCTGGAATCTGCAAGCAAACACAAAGGAGAAGACAAAGTAATATGGATCTTTGATAGATAAACAAGTATGCATGCGAGAGCCACTAAACATTTTAACCATGGTCTTCTACCTTGACCCAAAGAAAAAGAAAACTATTTACGCGGGAAAGCTCCCAACAAGCAAAAGAAGAACGAGAAATCTTTTTGGGTTTTCTCAATCTAAACAAACACACGAGAAGAAAGCGAGAAAAATAAATAAACTAGCATGGATGATACAGTGGCAAGGTGTGAACACCGACTATCAAAGTGAAAGCGTGAGCATGAATCTAAAGTCGGTGAGAAACACGTACTCCCCCAATCTTAGGCTTTTGGCCTAAGTTGGTCTACTCCCATGGCTAGAAATAACCGTCTCTGGGGTACTCTGGAGTGTACGGAGGGTGTCACTGCTAGGTGAGCTCTTCTGGCTCCCACTTATAAACTGGCGTCTGGTACTCGACTGGTAGCTCGGGCACGGGCGCCTGTGGTGGCGCTATGCCCCAATATGCGTAGATGTCCGAGGGCATAATAATGTACCTACCTAGATGAAGATTGAATAAAGAAGGAGCAGGCAAAGTAATAGTCTCACGAGTACCCTGACTAAATACCAAGTTATAAATCATCCTCTTATTTATATCTTTGTCAAGAAAGTCATGGCGAACCATGCTATCATAATATAGATATCTCTCAGGAAGAAGCATCTCTTCTTCCTCATGCAGTCTAATAGGTATCTCAAAATGTTTAGCAAGACGGGTTGCATAGATACCTCCATAAACAGCGCCTTTAGTACGATTCGTGTTCAACCGTTGAGCCACTAAAGTGCCCAAGCTATAAGTTTTATCATTATAAAGAGCTTCGTGCAAGACTGCAAGATCTGGGGAGCTAAGAGCCCCAGCTTTCCCACGGCCAATCAAACATTTTCCCACAAATAATGAGAGATATCAGAGCACGGGAAAATGTACACTAGCAACTCTAGCGCAAGACACTCCTCTCTCCTCTCCCACATCAATAGTATCAATGAAAGCCTCCAAGTCCCATGGACGAGGTTCATGAATATCCCCAACATAAGGTAATTTGCAAACATTGCAAAAATCCTGAAGTGACATGCGCTGGGGGATATCATATAACTTGAACTAACCATAGGAGGGTTCTTCCTTGGATAGAAATTAAAGCTTTGCACAAAAATATTAGAGAGGAGGAGGTATTGTGGACACTTATCTTCAACAAATGCGGTAAGGCCTGCGTTCTCCACCAAGTAATAAAAATCCTCATAAAGACCGGCGACACGTAAGAACACATCGCTTGGCCACTCGCATGTTCGAACTTCTGCAACTCGGGGGACCGGATACTTGGGTTTCTTCTTCCCAATTTTCATCTTCCTTGGGGTCACGGCTTGAAGAGCCTCTTAGGATCTCCTCATCTTTTCCCTTTTCTTTCTTTGAAGATTTCTGAAATTTTTAGTGACTCAAAATAAAAGTGAACAAGGCTCAACAAAAGTCATAGCAACTACTCCTACAAGTGCCTAGAAGCCATATCATGCATCAAAACTACTTGGGACCAACTAAAATTAACATGCAAAGCTCAAGAACAGGGTCACCAAGGCAGCAATAATACGCAACGAATAAAGCACTAGAGCAAAAACTAATTGGACCAATGGAGGAGTCACATACCAAGGAACAATCCCCCAAAACAGTTTGCTGAATGGGGCTTTGCACAAAGAGATCGAAAAACGCAGCAAGAAGAGAAAGAACACGGGTTTGAGCTGTGGAATGATTTTTTCTGGAGGTAGGAGAAGGAGATGGGAGCTAGAATAAGTGGAGGGGCCACCTGGGGCCCACAAGCCTGCCAGGCGCGGCCAGGGGGGCTGCCCGCGCCTCCTGGTCTTGTGGCCCACTCGTGCATCTTTATCTCAGAATTTTGCAAAAATTCCAGAAAAGATCATACTTGAATCTCAGGGCATTTGAAGAACTTTTATTTTTGGGACACTTTTCTAAGGGACACAAAAAGCAGAAAACAGGAAAATAAAGCTAAATTTAACATTTTTCTTCTAAACAACGGAAAGTAAAAGCTCGGAACAGAAGGTTGTGACTCCTAGATTCATCCATCTCATGGTCATCAAAAGAAATCTGTCAATGAAGTTGATCAAGTCTCCTTGACAAACTTTTTCGAATCGCATAAAATAGGAGAATTTTCGAATAGTCACTAGGTTACCTCAATGGGGATGTGCATATCCCTAACAAGCACATCATACTTCATCTTAACAGTAGGTATAAGGATTTCAAAGCTCCCAATAAGAATCGATGAAGTTTTTTCAATAGCATTGATGCAATGTACTCGATATTGTTTCTTCGGAAAGTGCACCGTATGCTCATTACCATTGACATGGAAAGTGACATTGCCTTTGTTGCAATCAATGACAACCCCTGCAGTGTTTAAAAAGGGTCTTCCAAGGATGACCGCAATGGCATCATCCTCAGGAATATCCAGAATAACAAAGTCTGTTAAGATAGTAGCGTTAGCAACTACAACAGACACATCCTCGCAAATGCCAATAGGGAAAGCAGTTGATTTGTTGGCCATTTGCAAGGAGATTTCAGTGGGTGTCAACTCATCCAATTCAAGTCTACGATAAAGAGAGAGATGCATAACAATAACACCGGCTCCAAGATCACATAAAGCAGTTCTAACGTAGTTTCTTTTAATGGAGCAAGGTATAGTGGGCACTCCAGGATGACGTAGTTTCTTAGGAGTTCTACCCTTGAAGGTGTAACTAGCAAGCATGGTGGAAATCTCAACCTCGGGTATCCTCCTTTTGCTAGTCACAATATCTTTCATGTACTTAGCATAAGGATACGTTTTGAGCATATCTGTCAAACGCATTGGCAGAAAGACAGGTCTAATCATTTCAACAAAGCGCTCAAAATCCTCATCATCCTTTTTCTTGGATGGTTTGGGAGGAAAGGGCATGGGTTTCTGAACCCATGGTTCTCTTTCTTTACCATGCTTCCTAGTAATGAAATTGTTCTTATCGTATCTCCTATTCTTAGGTTGTGGGTTATCAAGATCAACTGGTTCAATCTCCACATCCTTATCATTGCTAGGTTGAGCATCAACATGAACACCACTATCGATATTATCATTAGGCTCATGTTCATCACCAGATTGTGTTTCGGCATGAGAAACAGCGACATCGTTTGTATTCTCGGGTGTAACAGCGACAGGGTTGCTAGCATGCAAGTTCCTATCATCTTTCTTTTTCTTCCTAGGATGACTAGGTGCCTCGGTGCTAACTCCTTGAGAATCTTGTTCAATTCTCTTAGGATGACCCTCAGGATACAAAGGTTCCTGGGTCATTCTACCACCTCTAGTGATAACTCTAACAGACTTGTCATTCAACTCATTGAGCAAGTTATTTTGAGCCTTAAGTACTTGTTCTACTTGAGTGGTGACAATATAGGCATGTTTACTCAAAAGCTTAAGGTCATTGACATTTCTATCCACAAAAGCACTTAAATGACAAAGCATACGATCATTTTGTTCCAATTGTCTGCTAACATAATCATTGAAACTTTGTTGTTTAACAACAAAGTTATCAAATTCATCTAAGCATAAGCTAGCAGGTTTATCAAAAGGAATATCACTCTCATTGAATCTACGAAGAGAATTTACCTCTACTACCTGTGTCGGGTTATCAAGGCCATGTATTACTTCGATAGGTGGTAGATTCTTAACATCTTCAGATTTAATGCCTTTCTCTTGCATAGATTTCTTAGCTTCTTGCATATCTTCAGGATTGAGGAATAGGATACCTCTTTTCTTCGGAGTTGGCTTCGGAGGTGGTTCGGGAATAGTCCAAGCATTCTCATTGCACAAGATATTATTCAATAGAATCTCAGCTTGTTCCACGGCTCGTTCCCTGAAAACAAGACCAGCACAACTATCTAGGTGGTCCCTAGAAGCATCGGTTAGTCCATTATAGAAGATATCAAGTATTTCATTTTTCTCAAGAGGGTGATCAGGCAAAGCAATAAGTAGCTGGACAAGCCTCCCCCAAGCTTGTGGGAGACTCTCTTCTTCAACTAGCACAAAGTTATATATATCCTGCAAGGCAGCTTGTTTCTTATGGGCAGGAAAATATTTCTCAGAGAACTAGTAGATCATATCCTGGGGACTACACACACAACGAGGAGCAAGAGAAGTGAACCAAGTCTTAGCATCATCCTTTAGCGAGAAAGGAAATAGCTTAAGGATATAGTAGTGTCGGATCTTTTCCTCACTCGTGAATAGGGTGGCTATATTGTGCAGCTTAGTAAGATGTGCTACAACCGTTTCAGACTCATAACCATGAAAAGGATCAGATTCGACCAAAGTGATTAACTCTGGATTGACAGAGAATTCATAATCCTTATCGGTCACAAACATGGGTGAAGTAGCAAACTTAGGATCGTATTTCATCCTAGCAATCATAGATTTCTCTTTCCACTTGCGCAATAAATTCTCAAGATCATAGCTATCCTTACAAGCAAGAAAGTCCTCAGGTACCTCTCCCTCCATAACATAACCCTCAGGTATATCAGGCAATTCATATCTAGGAGAGCTAGTTCTAACAGGTGAAGCAGTGCTATCCCTGGCAGCGGCGCCAGAAATCCTTTGGCTACGGCGATAGAAACCTTCTGTCGTCTCTTGAGCTTGCGTTGGTTTTTCTCTTGAAGAGGAAAGGGCGATGCAGCACAGGAGCAGTAAGTATTTCCCTCAGTTTGAGAACCAAGATATCAATCCAGTAGGAGAATCTCGTCAAGTCCAGAGTACCTACGCAAACACAAAAGAGCTTGCACCCAACGCTATAAAGGGGTTGTCAATCCCTTCAAGATTGATTGCAAAGTGAGATCTGAAGGCGGAAACTGCAACGAAGTAAAAGTGTAAGGCTGAAAATATGGTGTGGAGTAGACCCGGGGGCCATAGTGTTCACTAGAGGCTTCTCTCAAAATAGCTAGTATTACGGTGGGTGATTACTGTCGAGCAATTGATAGAACCGCGCAAAGTCATGACGATATCTAAGGCAATGATCATACATATAGGCATTGTAACGACCAAACCTCGAAGGATTTGAGTATCTGTGCTTTACTGTGCTAGTCCCTGGATCGACTCGCTAGGACACACAGTATAGATGAAAACCAGATATAGCAAGTGCATCATTTATTACAACGTATGATCCAGAATTTAAAAAATGTAATAATCTGGATAGCACTTAGCTAGCTCTATTCTATTAAACAGCGGAAAAGTAGCAGAATAATAACGATGAGTTCCATCATAGCCCACTAGCGATGTTGCGTGAAGACTCGCGACCCTAACGGTACCTTACTCCTCGTCTGAATATCCTGCAACATGATACGTTGCAGCCATATAGGTCAATACTTTGAATATATTGGCAAGTTACACAGGAAAAGTAATATAACAGACCTACATGTATATGCATAGTATAACAAAAGAAAAGTTGATGGTTATGTTGCACAAAGTTGATTTTACCCTCATAGCTACCTAATAGTCAAGTTTTAGTTTGTTTGCTACAATAACTCACATATGGTTGAATTGGCATCTCCAACTCCAACCTATTACCATCATTAAGTTTCCCACCAAGTTTTATTAAGTGTGTCATCTGTCAAGATCATCCAACAACTGTAATGGCCTAGCTGCTCAAAATTGTCCATAACCGGGGACACGGCTAATCATGATTAGTTTATACACTCTGCAGAGGTTAGTACGTTGTACCCACTGGACCCAACCCGAAGATTGAGACGAAGTCTTTCAGAAGCAGTCACCTAGTCCCATAGGAGGCCCATCCCACCTATCATAGCTACATCAGCCGGCACATCCGGGTAAGGTTTCCACAACTGATCAACTAAGCCAGAGCCCATAATAGCCAGTGGTCGCACAAGGAAGCTACTAGTCACTAAGTCTGTTTGATCTTTTTGAACCTGGGCGGCATCCACTTACATTTAGAGGGTTGATACCATGATGTTCTTGAAACCACCCAGCAATACCATATCCGCCGAGAGGTGAATTAAATCCTTAATTACTACTCAAATTTATTTTGTAGTAATCCTCACATAATCTCAATGAATACAGGAACCAATCCCCGTCTACATAGCATAGCAAAACTTTATCTAACACGATCTTCATGACAAGGGGATATAGCTCAAAAGCATAGCAATAATAATAATATTCCTATACATGCATAATTTTCATAGGGTGATATAATACTACATGCATAGAAAAATAATAGGTAAAGGATGATCAACATGTAACTTGCCTTGATTCTGGTTCAGAAAGTCACACTCCTGACAATAGTTTGCGTCGCACTCCGCACAATCTACACGCTGCAAGCAATGACACCAATCAATCACCACAATCACATAACACCAAATAAAGCCAACGGCAATAAAACAACTTGTTTAAAACCAAAGCATAAATAGCATGGCAGTAGGTATAAAATCATCTACATGCTGATACGATCATGACGCAAAAATAATCAACTAGGTCGGATAAACGGCTTGCAAAATATGGCCTCCGGTATGTTTAAATCAAATCTGATTCAAATAAAATTTGAAATTTTGCAAACCTGAAAACTATTGGTTCTATCATGTTCTACTCATAAATACGAGATCACAGGAAAATGAATTTCCTTATTCGGAGTTACGAGTAAAAAGATAAACGCGTTTCAAAATTTTATCGAGAATCTGACCACCCTAAAAACAGATAAAAACAAACTTAATTTCTTCCTAAAACTGTTCATCAGGGTTTGATGAATCGGATCGTGCGCACGTGCTTACCACGAACAGCGGGGGAAAACGGAACGGTCTCGGTGTGGCTCCTCCGATGGTGCTCAAACGGACTGCGGTGACGGCGGCTCCGGCAAACGGGTGGACGAACTCGACAAGGAACGGGTTGAGGTCGTGTTGGATCGGGACCTTCCGGCGATTGAGGCGGCGCTCTGGCAATTTCGGCGTGCAGGTGGCGTGCTCGATCTCCTCGCGATCGATCGAAGTGCGGGGACCCTTCTAGCGTGAGAAGAAACGAGGCGAGGTGTCCAGGCGTGCTCGGTCTCGGTTCGTGGGCAGCTGTGTCCGGCTTGGTCTGGGGCAGGAGCGATGGGAGCTGAGGGATCGAGAGCTGGGGCTGTGGGGCCTGGGGCTGTGGCCCCGTGGGAACCGCGAGCAGGTGCTGGTGCGGTGGAGCTGGCCACCTGGAGGCTGGCGCTAGCACTGGTGGGTGCTGCGTGGTGCACTCGGGCGCTGGCTGGGCTGACCGCTGGCTCGGCCTGGCCAGCTGGTGGGTTTCTCTTTTTTTTTTAAATAATACCGCTACAGGGAAAAAAATACCTACTCATATATATATAGATATATTTCTGGCTAAGAAAATACCATAAATATTAAAAAAACTTATTACACACAACAGAAAATATATACCAATATACTAAAAAAACAGAAAATATTATACCTCTAATATATACTATATATATATAATATCTATAGGAACCCTAGTTCCTCCTAATGCAAATTTTGATAATACAGTTTTATGCAATAGGCCACAACGTGCATTTAAAAACTGCACTAAAAATAATTTTGGAGTTTTATAAAAATTTGCAAAACTAAATCGGACAACTTCAAATAACATTCTAAACATTATGCACTTTTATTTGACACGGGGAGAAGTCACATTATCTCCACTGCAATAAATTTCCCGTTGTTGCATAATGAATAGAATTTTTCATAAAGGCAAATAATGCATAGAAAAATATGAGATGCATATGAATGATCTATTAACATCCTAATTTAAGAAAATTGGGATGTTACAGGCATCTGGTCCGAGACAAGTAGACCGATACTTTCTGCATCTACTACTATTACTCCACACATCGACCGCTATCCAGCATGCATCTAGTGTATTGAGTTCATGACGAACAGAGTAACGCCTTAAGCAAGATGACATGATGTAGAGGGATAATCTCAAACCAATGATGAAAATCCCATCTTTTTACCCTTGATGGCAACAACACGATGCGTGCCTCGCTACCCCTTTTGTCACTGGGTGAGGTCACCGCACGGTATGAACCCAAAACCAAGCACTTCTCCCATTGCAAGAATCATAGATCTAGTTGGCCAAACAAAACCCACAACTCGAAGAGAAATACAAGGATATGAAATCATGCATAAGAGAGATCAGAAGAAACTCAAATAAGATTCATAGATAATCTGATCATAAATCCACCATTCATCGGATCTCGACAAACACACCGCAAAAGAAGATTACATCGGATAGATCTCCATGAAGATCATGGAGAACTTTGTATTGAAGATCCAAGAGAGAGAAGAAGCCATCTAGCTACTAGCTATGGACCCGTAGGTCTATGGTGAACTACTCACGCATCATTGGAGAGGTCATGCTGTTGATCAAGAAGCCCTCCGTATCCGAATCCCCCCTCCGGCAGGGCACCAGAACGTGCCCCAGATGGGATCTTGCGGAGACAGAAGTTTGTGGCGGCGGAAAAGTTTTTTCGATGATCTCCTGATTTTTTCTGGGATTTTAGGGAATATATAGGCACAAAACCTAGGGTAGAGGAGGTCCAGGGGGCCCACAAGCCCGTGAGGCCCGGCCTCCCCCCTGGTCGGGGCTGGGGGGCTTGTGCGGTCCCTGGGGACCCCCTGCCTTGGTTCTCAAGTCTCCCGATCTTCTTTTGTTTCGGAAAAAATCTTTTCGGGGATTTTATTCCGTTTGGACTCCGTTTCAAATCTTCCTCTGAAAAGGGTCAAAAACACGAAAAAAACAGGAACTGGCACTTGGCACTGAGTTAATAAGTTAGTCCCAAAAAAGATATAAAAGGCATATAAAACATCCAAAGTTTGACAAGATAATAGCATGAAACCATCAAAAATTATAGATATGTTGGAGACGTATCAAGCATCCCAAGTTTAACTCCTGCTCGTCCTCGAGTAGGGAAGTGATAAAGTCTGAATTTTTGATGTGGAATGCTACCTAGCATAGTTGTCCTTTGTAACTTCTTTCATGTGACATGAATGTTCAGATCCGTAAGATTCAAAATAATAGTTTGCTATAGACCTGAAAACAATAATGCTTCAAGCAAACTAGCAAGGTAATCATGAACTTTCAAAATAACGGGGCCAAAGAAAGTTATCCCTACAAAATCATATAGTCTGGCTATGCTCCATCATCCTCACACAACTAATGTAAATCATGCACAACCCCGGTATTGTCCAAGTAATTGTTTTCGCACTCTTACTTTCTCAAAAAAATTATAACTATCACGCAATACATGAGCGTGAGGCATGGATATAGCACTATAGGTGGAATAGAGTGCGGCGGTGGTTGTGAGACAAAAAGGAGGAGATGGTCACATTGACTCGGCGTATCAAAAGGCTATGGAGATGCCCATTAATAGATATCAATGTGAATGAGTAGGGATTACCATACAAGGGATGCGCTAGAGCTATAAGTATGGGAAAGCTCAAAAGGAGAACTAGTGGGTGTGCATCCAACTTGCTTGCTCACGAAGACCTAGGGCAATTTAAGGAAGCCCATTATTGGAATATACAAGGCAAGTTATATAATGAAGATTCCCACTAGCATATGGTAGTGACAAAGCAAGAAGCTCTCAATCATGAAGAACATGGTGCTACTATGAAGCACAAGTGTGGAAAAAGATAGTAGCATTGTCCCTTCTCTCTTTTTCTCTCTTTCTTTTTTTTATTTGGGCTCTTTGGCCTCTTTTTTTGGGCTCTTGGCCTCTTTTTTTATTGCCTCACATGGGACAATGCTCTAATAGTGATGATCATCACACTTTTATTTACTCACAGCTCAAAGCTCAAAATGATGATGACTCTATAGGAAATACCTCCGACAGTGTACCGGGATGTGCAATGATCTAGCTTGGCGTATAACATTGAAACATCTTGCTAGCTATCTTACGATCATGCAAGGGCAATATGAGATTGATGGCACAAGTCATGAGACGGGACGGTGGGAGTTGCATGGCAATATATCTCGGAATGGCTATGAAAATGCCATAGTAGGTAGGTATGGTGGCTGTTTTGAGGAAGTCATATGATGGGTTTGTGTACCGGCGAGAATTGCGCGGCACTAGAGAGGCTAGCAATGGTGGAAGGTGAAAGTGCATCTATACCATGGACTCACATTAGTCATGACGAACTCACATACTTGTTGCGAAAGTTTTTATTAGTAATCGAAACAAAGTGCTAAACGCATACTCCTAGGGGAAGGGTTGGTAGGTGTTAACCATCGCACGATCCCAACCTCAACACAAAGGATGACAATCAATATATCAATTATGCTCCGACTTCCTAACATAGTTGTTCACCATACGTGCATGCTACGGGAATCACTAACTTCAACACAAGTATTTCTAGATTCACAACACCCTACTAACATAACTCTTAATATTACCAAATCGACGTCTCAAAACTAATTGAGAGGAATCAAGACTTCTCTTTCTACTCAATGCACATGAAGATGGAGGTTTTTGTATCCTCTTTGGGTACCTATCACCTTTGGGACTACTTTCATAGCATAAGCCAACTACCAAGTCACACACCGCCCTGCTCTAAAAGATCTAAGTGAAGCACATAGAGCAAAATTATCTAGCTCAAAAGATATAAGTGAAGCACGATGAGCATTCTAGCAAAATCACGATGAGTGCATGTCTCTCCCTCTAAAGGTGTGCAGCAAGGATTATTGTGACATAACAAAAAGAAAATACTCCTAAGATACAATACGCTCCAAGAAAAACATATATCATGTGGTGAATAAAAATATAGCTCCAAGTAATGTTTCCGATGGATAGAAGACGAAAGAGGGGATGCCTTCCCGGGGCATCCCCAATCTTTGGCTTTTTGGTGTCCTTGAATTTGGCTTGGGATGCCTTGGGCATCCCCAAGCTTGAGCTCTTTCCACTCCTTATCTCTTTGTCCATGAGAACATCATCCAAAACTTGAAACTTCACAACACAAAACTTAAACAGAAACTCGTGATAACATTAGCACAAGAAAACAAACTACCACCACTTAGGTACTGTAGCAATCTTGATTTCTATTTATATTGGTGTTGGGCTACTGTATTATCACTTTTCCATGGCTAGTACCCCCCCCCGATACTATCCATAGTTTCATCAAAACAAGCAACCAACTCCACAAAAACAGAATCTGTCAAAAACAAACCAGTCTGTAGCAATCTGTATACTTTGTATACTTCTGGTACCTCAAAAATTCTGAAAAATTATGAATGCCTGGGAAAAAGGCAGA
The DNA here is from genome assembly GCF_904849725.1 of Hordeum vulgare subsp. vulgare. Lineage (NCBI taxonomy): Eukaryota > Viridiplantae > Streptophyta > Magnoliopsida > Poales > Poaceae > Hordeum > Hordeum vulgare. Next base: position 560,752,814 of record NC_058524.1, on the reverse strand, counting down.
TCAACCAGCAGCAAAAAGAATCAACTCAAAATCTTTTTATGAATAAAAATGACAAATCATCTCGTGAGAGAAAAGTTTCTGTCTTTTTCCAGCAGGATTAAACAACCATCACCAAGACTAGTCATAATGGTTTTGCTTGGCTCAAACGCAAAAAGAAACACAAAAAACACAATCACAACAGAATTATGATGGTGTGGACGCAACAAAACAGAAAGAAAAAGATAAATTCATTAGGCTGCCTCCCAACAAGCGCTATTGTTTAACGCCCTTAGCTAGGCATTGATAAATCAATGATGCTCACACAAAAGACAAGAATTGAAGCACAACGAGAGAATCATAAAGCATGTGAAAATCACATCTAAGTCTAACATACTTCCTATGCATAGGCATTTTATAGGAAAACAGATTGTCAAGACAACCAATAGTTACCATATGCAAGGAAGAAGAAAGAGACAATAGCAATCTCCACATAACAAGGGGTAATTTGGTAACATGAAAGTTTCTAGCACAATATTTTCCTCTCTCATAGAAATTACATGTGGGATCATTATCAAATTCAACAAAATAGCTATCACAAAGGATATTATTTTCATGATCCACATGCATGCAAAGTTGACGCTCTTCAAAAATAGTGGGATTATCATCAACTAAAGTCATGACTTCTCCAACCCCACTTTCAATATTATTGCAAATATCATTGCAACAAGTAGTGGACATAGCAAAACTAGCATCCCCAAGCTTAGGGTTTTGCATATTTTTAGCATGATTGTCACTAATAGGATTTATAGTGAAACCATTGAAATCATGCTTTTTATTCAAGGAGCCCTCGTGAATCACTTCATGAATTTATTCATCCCGATTTTCAGATTCACGCATCTCAAGCAAAACTCCATAGAGAAAGTCAAGTGCACTCAACTCATTAGCAATTGGTTCAACATACTCGGATCTCTTAAAGAGATTAGCTAGTGGATGAGGATCCATATCAATAAATTTTCAGCAAGCGAAGATGCAAGCATATTGAAGGCACATAGCACACCAGTGAACAGAAAGCAAGTGAAAGAAAAGGGCAACGAAAAAGGCAACCAAAAAAGGCGAATTGGTGAAGTGGGGGAGAGGAAAACGAGAGGCAACTGGCAAACAAAGTATATGCAAGAGATGAGTCGGCGACACTTACTTGGATGAGTTCTTGACTTGATCCTCCCTGGCAACGGCGCTAGAAATTCTTCTCCTATCCCTGGCAGCGGCGCCAGAAATCCTTTGGCTACGGCGACAGAAACCTTCTGTCGTCTCTTGAGCTTGCGTTGCTTTTCCCTTGAAGAGGAAAGGGCGATGCAGCACAGGAGCAGTAAGTATTTCCCTCAGTTTGAGAACCAAGGTATCAATCCAGTAGGAGAATCTCGTCAAGTCCAGAGTACCTACGCAAACACAAAAGAGCTTGCACCCAACGCTATAAAGGGGTTGTCAATCCCTTCAAGATTGATTGCAAAGTGAGATCTGAAGGCGGAAAGTGCAACGAAGTAAAAGTGTAAGGCTGAAAATATGGTGTGGAGTAGACCCAGGGGCCATAGTGTTCACTAGAGGCTTCTCTCAAAATAGCAAGTATTACGGTGGGTGAACAAATTACTGTCGAGCAATTGATAGAACCGCGCAAAGTCATTACGATATCTAAGGCAATGATCATACATATAGGCATCACGTCCGAGACAAGTAGACTGACACTTTCTGCATCTACTACTATTACTCCACACATCGACCTCTATCCAGCATGCATCTAGTGTATTGAGTTCATGAAGAACAGAGTAACGCCTTAAGCAAGATGACATGATGTAGAGGGATAATCTCAAACCAATGATGCAAACCCCATCCTTTTACCCTTGATGGCAACAACACGATGCATGCCTCGCTACCCCTTCTGTCACTGGGTGAGGTCACCGCACGGTATGAACCCAAAACCAAGCACTTCTCCCATTGCAAGAATCATAGATCTAGTTGGCCAAACAAAACCCACAACTCGAAGAGAAATACAAGGATATGAAATCATGCATAAGAGAGATCAGAAGAAACTCAAATAAGATTCATAGCTAATCTGATCATAAATCCACAATTCATCAGATCTCGACAAACACACCGCAAAAGAAGATTACATCGGATAGATCTCCAGGAAGATCATGGAGAACTTTGTACTGAAGATCCAAGAGAGAGAAGAAGCCATCTAGCTACTAGCTATGGACCCGTAGGTCTATGGTGAACTACTCACACATCATCGGAGAGGTCATGGTGTTGATGAAGAAGCCCTCCGTATCCCAATCCCCCTCCGGCAGGGCACCAGAACGTGCCCTAGATGGGATCTTGCGGAGACAGAAGCTTGCGGCGGCGCAAAAGTATTTTTGATGATCTCCTGATTTTTTCTGGGATTTTAGGGAATATATAGGCGCAAAACCTTGGGCAAAGGAGATACAGGGGGGCCCACAAGCCCGTGAGGCCCGGCCTCCCCCCCTCCCCCTGGCCGGGGCTGGGGGCCTTTTGGGGTCCCTGGGGATCCCCTGCCTTGGTTCTCAGGTCTCCCGATCTTCTTCTATTTCGGAAAAAATCTTTTCGGGGATTTTATTCCGTTTGGACTCCGTTTCAAATCTTCCTCTGAAAAGGGTCAAAAACACAGAAAAAACAGGAACTGGCACTTGGCACTGAGTTAATAAGTTAGTCCAAAAAAAGATATAAAAGGCATATAAAACATCCAAAGTTTGACAAGATAATAGCATGAAACCATCAAACATCCACTGGGTGCATATAAAACGTATCAAGCAGCAGGTTCTATTTCAATAATTTCAGCAGTTTCAGAAGTATCATCACATTCAGCAACAACTCTAGCAATTTGTGCATCAAGGAATGCACCTAGTGGCAAAGCAGTATCAATCAAGGCATCATCATAAGCATCATGGATAGAAGAAGTAGCATCATCAAGCACAGGCGACATATCAGAATTTCTAGCAAGTGGTGGTGTCGCAAACTTACTCATAACTGAAGGTGAATCAAGTGCAGAGCTAGATGGAAGTTCCTTACGTGTCCTCGTAGTTGAGGACAAGACTTTAGTTTTTGGATCTCTCGGATTCCTCATAGTGATCAACAGACGTAAATCCCAAGTGACTCAGAGAATATTGCTAGGCCTCGCCGGCAACGGCGCCAGAAAATAGTCTTGATAACCCACAAGTATAGGGGATCACAACAGTTTTCGAGGGTAGCGTATTCAATCCAAATTTGTTGATTCGACACAAGGGGAAGATAAAGAATATTCTCGAGTATTAGCAGTTGAGTTGTCAATTCAACCACACCTGAAAGACTTAGTATCTGCAGCAAAGTTTCAGTAGCAAAGTAGCGTGATAGCAAAGGTAGCAATGGTAACGGTAGCAGCAGTGACAGCAGTAGCGGTAACAGTAGCAGCAGTGACAACAGTAACGGCAAAGTAACATAGCAAGGACCAGTAGGAAAAACTCGTAGGCATTGGATCGGTGATGGATAATTATGCCGGATGACATTCATCATGTAACAGTTATAACATGGGGAGATATGTAACTAGATCCAGTTCATCAATGTAATGTAGGCATGCATTCCGTATATAGTCATGCGTGCTTATGGAAAAGAACTTGCATGACATCTATTTTCCATCCCTCCCATGGCAGCGGGTCCTAATGGAAACTACGGGATATTAAGGTTCTCCTTTTAATAGAGAACCAGAACAAAGCATTAGCACTTAGTGAATACATGAACTCCTCATACTATGGTAATCTCCGGGAGTGGTTCCGGCTATTGTCACTCCGGGGTTGCCGGGTCATAACACATAGTAGGTGACTACAACTTGCAAGATAGGATCAAGAACACACATATATTGATGAAAACATAATAGGTTCAGATCTGAAATCATGGCACTCGGGCCCTAGTGACAAGCATTAAGCATAGCAAAGTAGTAGCAACATCAATTTCAGAACATAGTGGATACTAGGGATCAATCCCCATCAAAACTAACTCGATTACATGATAGATCTCATCCAACCCATCACCGTCCAGCAAGCCTACGATGAAATTACTCACGAACGTTGAAGAGCATCATGGAATTGGTGATGAGGGATGGTTGATGATGATGAAGGCGTCGATTCCCCCTCTCCGGAGCCCAGAACGGACTCCAGATATGCCCTCCAGAGGAAGAACAGGTGGTGGCGGCGGCTCCGTATCGTAAACCGCGATGAACTCTTCTCTCTGATTTTTTTCGGGTGAGAGAGAATATATAGATCTGGAATTGGAGGCGGCTGAGCCCCAAGGGGCTCACAAGCCTGCCAGGCGCGGCCAGGGGGCGCGCCTCCTGGGCTTGTGGGCTCTTCGCTCCGTCCCTCCAGGTAATTCTTGCTCCAGTATTTTTGATATATTCCACAAAAAAATCCTCGTAAATTTCCAGGTCATTCTGAGAACTTTTATTTCTACGCAAAAACAACACCATGGCAATTCTGCTGAAAACAGCATCAGTCCGGGTTAGTTCCATTCAAATCATGTAAACTAGAGTCCAAAACAAGGGCAAAAGAGTTTGTAAAAGTAGATACGATGGAGACGTATCACATAACATCACCACATTTCTTCTTCATGTTACATGATGATTCCAGAACATCCACCAAACAAGCACAATAGTAGTCACATCTTCTTGACACAAACAAGTATGATAGATACATTTTCTGGGTATGTTACCCGCATTTCTTCATAGTGTGCAATGCTTGGCATTTAGGGCTAGGGTAGGTGGGCACAAGCCACAAGCAAGCACCTACCAGGCTCCGTGAACATAGAACAATACGATGGGACTACAGACCCCACCATGTGGATAGAAGATTTCCTACTCCACATCCATATGGCCAGGGGAGATGACCTGCACGCCATTAAGTGCCTACCCCTAAAGATGAAAGGACCAGCTTGTGGATAGAAGATTTCCTTCTCCACATCCATGGCACTGGCTAAATAGCTTACCCGAAAATTCCATCGGAAGCTGGGAAGAGCTCGAAGAAGCTTTCATGTCTAATTTTCGTGGAACTTATGTCGGGCAGTCGTATTCCCCCGACCTGAGTAACGTCATCCAAAAAGCGGGACAATTGGACAGAGAATTCTAGAATCGGTTCCTAACCAAGAAGAACCAGATCGTGGACTCTCCCGATGCCGAGGAGATAGCCTCCTTCAGGCATAATATCTGGGATGAATTGCTAGCATGCCAGCTTGGCCACGATAGGCCGAGAACAATGTTCACCCTCACTTCCCTCATGGCCCGCTTTTGTGCGGACGAGGACAATTGGCTAGCTCGATGCAGCCATAATGCGGACGATCCCAATACCTCTGAAGTTCGGGATGGAGATGGCAAGCCAAGACGAAACATGAACAAACGCTGCCATTGTAACGGTGATGCCGATGACATAGCCATAAATGTTGGCTTCCGCAGCTCAAAACCTAGACAGTAGAAGAAACCCCTCAAAGGGAAGAGGGATGGACCGACAACATTAGATAAAATTATGGAAAGGCCCTTCTAGATCCATGGCACTCAAGACAAGCCCGCCACCCACACCAATCGTAACTGTTGGGTGTTTAAACAGGCTGATAAACTAGCAGCCGAGGAACAAGTCAAGGGCCCATGAAGCGAAGATGACGACGAGCCCGCGGTCGGTACACTAGGGGCCAGAAATAGTTCCCCCAAGAGGTGAAAACCGTGAATATGATATATCTTACTCACATACCAAAGAAGGAGAGGAAGCGAGTCCTTCGGGAGGCATATGCCGTAGAGCCCGTAGCCCCGAAGTACAACCCATGGCCGGCTTGCCCGATCACCTTCGACCGTAGGGTTCATCCGACCAGTATCCGTCATGGAGGATCGGCCGCCCTTGTCCTAGACCCAATCATAGATGGGTACCACCTCACTAGAGTCCTTATGGACAGAGGAAGTAGCCTTAACCTGATTTACTAAGATACGGTGAAAAGATTGGCATAGACCCATCGAGGATCAAACCCAGCAAGACTACCTTCAAAGGAGTGATCTGAGGCGTCGAAGCCTGCTCATCTGGCATGCTAACACTAGAGGTCATGTTCGGATCACGCGACAACTTTTGCAAAGAAGACTTAATCTTCGACATTATCCCCTTATGCAGTGGATATCATGCACTACTCGGCCGCACAACATTCGCACGCTTCAACGTTGTGCCTCATTACGCCTACCTAAAGCTCAACATTCCCGGACCCAGGGGATTTATCACCGTCAATGGAAAGATAGAACGCTCCCTCTGGACCAAGGAGAACACAGAGGCTTTGGCAGCTAAATGCCAATACGACAGTGAAGCATCAAGCCACAAGCTAGCCATCAAGGCACAACAGGCGGGCAAGCGAGCCCGAGCTCAATTGGATCCCCCGAAGACATCTCCAACTTAAAGCTAATAGGGATACGCTCCCCCACGGCATGGCCCAATCACCCGTAAGGTATGCCCCTCGTAGACACAATTTCTCTCTCAAAATACCATGGGCAGCTTTGGGGATCCACCACCAAGGACCATATGTTCGGTTCGACCAAACTATGGCCCGAATGTCTTCACAACAAAAATGAGATACAATTAAGGATATCCCAAGAGTCAAGCTCGCCTACACCACGACAGCTTCTCAAGACCCTCTATTCAAGGTCCGTCTGCCGACAGCAACCACCTCTAAAGTATACTACCCCTCCCTTCTAAGAAGCATAGGAGAAATTGTGCAGCTGGAAACAGGGCAAACGTCAAGTCACCCATGGAAGGGCGTGGGGAAAATGTTGCTTTGAAATATGTTGTTCAAAACAATAGTTACATGTAAAAGTTGCCTTGGCGCCACGAATTATAAAAATTCATAGGAAAATTTCTTTATAGACTCTTTACAGTATTTTTACATCTATATGTTTCCTACTTATTGGAACCGAAAGGTAAATTGGTTCAATACATATCAAGTGTGATCGGCTAATAGACCGGGGGCTTGGATGAAAATACTGCTCGAGCACTACCCCGTCACTATTTTTAAGTGTTCGGTTTCTCGGATATTGCTTTATATCAATCTGTTCCGAATTATGTCTTGGGTCAATAGTTGGGTTGCCCCGCTCCTGTGCTTACCACCTTACATTCCGCTAGTTCGGATAAAGGGGTAAAGGGAGAACCACTACGATTGTATTCCCAACTGGCCTAGCTAAAATACCTAAGTGGAGAAAGCCAAAAAATGACGGTCATAATTGTTGGAAATATGCCCTAGAGGCAATAATAAATTGGTTATTATTATATTTCCTTGTTCATGATAATTGTTTATTATCTATGCTAGAAATGTATTAGTTGGAAACCCAAATACATGTGTGGATACATACACAACACACTGTCCCTAGTGAGCCTCGAGTTGACTAGCTAGTTGATCAAAGATGGTCAAGGTTCCTGGCCATAGGCAAGTGTTGTCACTTAATAACAGGATCGTATCATTAGGAGAATGATGTGATGGACAAGACCCAAACTATAAACGTAGCATATGATCATGTCAGTTTATTGCTACTGTTTTTCTGCATGTCAATGTATCTGTTCCTATGACCATGAGATCATGCAACTCCCGTACACCGGAGGAATACCTTGTGTGTATCAAACATCGCAACGTAATTGGGTGACTATAAAGGTGCTCTACAGGTATCTCCGAAGGTGTTTGTTGGGTTGGCATGGATCAAGACTGGGATTTGTCACTCCGTGTGACGGAAAGGTATCTCGGGGCCCACTCGGTAATACAACATCACAACAAGCCTTGCAAGCAATGTGACTAAGGAGTTAGTTATGGAATCTTGTATTATGGAACGAGTAAAGGGGCTTGCCGGTAACGAGATTGAACTAGGTATAGAGATACCGACGATCGAATCTCGGACAAGTAACATGCCGAAGGACAAAGGGAATGGTATACGGGATTATATGCATCCTTGGCATAGAGGTTCAACCGATAAGATCTTCGTAGAATGTGTAGGATCCAATATGGACATCCAGCTCCCGCAATTGGATATTTGTAGCGACCAAACTCGAAACGAGTCAAGCCTCTGTGTATCTGTGCCATCCCTGGATCAGTATGCTGGCACACACAGTATATCAATGTATATATCAAAGTGCAATCACATGTAAATAACGTTAAATTGATATATACCTCAAAAATCTCGGCGGAAACAGTCAAAGGGACTGGAGTCCCAATAAACACCAACGGCAGGTTGAGTGCGGACCTAACCCTGAATCGTACTCTTACTCATCGAAGAAAGTATCTGCAACATAAGACGTTGTAGCCGTGCAGGTCAGCATATTTCATATGCTAGCAAGTCACAAAAGATAGGGTGAAAATATCATCTATTCTATATGCATATATGGCAGGTGGGGCTGTAGTTTAAGTTTTGCATGAAGCAAATTTTTCCTACAACAAGAGAGAGTAAAAGCAAAAATTACTACATTGCTGGTTGTTAATGAGATGGTTCCACCGACCATTTCTCATACCCAAGTTATCAATATTACCTACATCAATAAGTTAATGGTGTTGAGAATTCCTGATAGTTTCAGTTCCTTCGGCTCAAGTTGTCCATGACCGTGGACACGGCTAATCGATTAGGTTTGAGTACTGTGTAGAGTTTTGCACACGTTCCCCACAAGATTTGATCGCCTCTGTTGAAGTCCTCGCACTTCAGCGTGTTTGAGAACCGGATGATCAAAACATGGTCTTTCAACGGGTTCCTTTGAGCCTCTGTCGGTGCCCATCCAATCCTACCGTTCTTCTACATCTCGTAGCACTGCCCGTCCAAAGTCACCACATTGTCCAACCAAGCCAGAGCCCATAATGACTTGTGGTTGTGCAGGTAAGCCTTGGGTCAAAAGTATGAATAGAATTTGAATTCCATAAAGGTCAAAAGTATTTGAATTGGAGCATGGTTGTTACGACTAGAAAGTACATAACGCGAGTGTGTAAGGGGAAAAGAAATCAATGGAAAAGGTGTTACTGTTTGCAAGGTATGATCAAACGAAGGTTCGAATTCAAATTTGGATCGCTCAAATTTGAAAGGTTCAAACTAATGAACCTACTCCAAATGGGAGGTCAATATGAACATGTAGAAAAAAGAATTACTAGATTTAGAATAATGGATCAAAAGATATAAGTAATTCAATATGGCATTGAATCTAGTTAGGACGCGGTGTGGCAACACTACTGTGGACTAGTGGAGTAATGACTATGATTGAAATTATACGTTGGAAAGATAACACTAATTGATACGAACAAAAAGATTACTTTGATACGAATCCGATGCAATTGGATTCATCTAAAACGGAGTTACGCATAAAAAGATATGATCAAAAGAAGTTTGAATGAGTTTGAACAAATTTCGAAATTTGAAAATTTCAAAAAGTTGATATGATAGGTTCACCGGATAGGTGGGATCAAGACGAAACTATAGGCATTGGTTTCATCTAATTCGGATAAACGAGTAAAAAGTTATGGCTATTTGAAAAATCAGAGCCAAGTTGTTTTACGGAAGAAAAGTGCTATGTCTAAAAGAATTCTAGGACTAATGTGTAAATACAGAGACCAATTGATAAATCTAATTACTCTACCTTATACTAGTGTAGAAATACTAGTCTGAAAATAATAAACTACGGGAGTATAAAAAATACAAAGAGAAATACCTTTAGAATGTAGAGTAAGAATTAATTCCAATGAGGAGACGACTTCGAGAAATCCCACCGAAGAGAAAAGAATATTTTTATTTAATAAACCTAGTCAAACCAAAAGATTGATTTAACCCGAAGTAGATGATTTTTGGATGTTTCTATGGATCTATATTTATAGGTGGAAAGAAGGTCTAAAAGTCATTAGGTAGGCAATATGGGACTAAACATAGACGAAAAGAGGAGAAAAGGAGGGCGAGGAGCCGCATGGGCCAAAAGAAATCAGCCAGCCGCATGGGCCAAAATCGGCCAGCCTTGTTTTTTTAACTTCGGATGAGTGGTTTGTAGTGAATAGTGCCTTTTTTTGAAAATAAACAGCGAAAAAAATATAAAACGACATTAAGAGAATATTTTATATAGGCATATTGTATATCAAAATTTTCAGAATAAATTTTCCTACAATATGAACATATTTTCAAGACCAAATAAAATACTTTATAAAAAAATTATTTTTTTGCAATAACTTTAAAATGAAAAGGATTTTGAGTTTCAAATAAATTGCGAATACTTAAAATTTGAATCAAGACATTGTCTATGATTTTGGAGTGTCATTTTCCTCCTCTCATTTGATTTTCTTTAATCAAAGGGTTTTGAAAATATTCAAACTCAAAATTGAAAAGGGATTCAAAATAGAAAATTTTGGGAAAGTCATTTTATTCCCTCTCATTAATTCTTTTTAAGAAGTTTCAAATTCCACTCAAGTTTTAATCACTCAAACAAATAAACAGTCAATCTAATAATTATATTAACATTCCAAAATTTATAATTTTGGGATGTTACAAACTACCACACTTAAAATGAATCTCGTCCTCGAGATTCGAAGAGGCTAGAAAGAAAAGGTTAGGGTTTGGGGGGTCTTCTAACAAATCCAGTCTCGTGCAAAGTGGGGTGCTACCACACTTAAAATGAGAGTTGTCGGTCGCTCAATTTTTTTTAACAATCCTGTGGGGTCTTGGCATCTGGCTCGTCACATTCTTCATCGTAACTCCTTTGGTGATGATTTTCCATTATACTCATAATGTTCCCCTCAAAATCCGATGTCTTTCGTGGATTTAAGCTTTCTTTCGTCACTCGGTCTTCTTAAGTGACAAGTCTCGTGACCATTCTAAATAACATATCGACGATTCTCATGGTGGTCTACCATTTGTGGTTATCCTGCAGAGAGAAGGGTCTTGGCTTCACCCTCACCGTAAAATGTCCTACGCGTGACAACGATTGCCATGTACATGGGCTTCCAATATACCATTCTAAGGCTTAAACAAAAGCTTCAAAGAACGTCGTCTCTCTCTATGGGTAAGTCTCTCAGATTTACCATTCTGAATAGCAAGAGAATGATAAGAGTAAGTCGTCATGGTGGCCAAGCCATGTCGCACTGAAATCATTACCTTGTATAAGGTTTAGTGAATCTCGTATTCTAACACTTCGGCGTACTCACAAGCGTTGCAGAATTTCTTTTATCCACGAACAAAGTTCGGATAATCCATAGATTCTGCAAGTTGAACAAAACATCTATCGTATTCTTCACAACTCTCGGGTTTTTCGTATCCTCCTAAGAAAAACGTTTGCTGATCCATCATAGCTTCTTCCTTCATGCTCTTGGGGCAACCTTCATGAAATCTTGAGATGCATCCTTGGTACAGGTTGTATTCCTTGAACTCATTTTCCTTTCCATTGGTCTGTTTATCCTCAGGTATTGGTTCCTCATAATAATTCCTTTATTTCATCCTCATTCTATTCTCGAAATTCCACTTCAAAAGTACTTGGTTACAAATGTTGTCACCCACATAGTTTGATATGGTCCAACATTTCCTTCAATGGTATTTAGTGGGTTTGGCTCCTTGGTATGCATGGTACATTCCTACTCATTGGATCATGTGGGTTTACCGATTACTACCACACTTAAAATGAAATGTACTCATGCTTGCATAGACCATATTTTCTCATATCCTCATAAATGTTCAGAGATCTTTGTTCACACAGAAACAACTCATACAATTTCGACATAGGAACTCATGACATAATAAATTTTATTGATTCATGAAGTTATTACATTTTCAGAGACTTCCGTTACAAAATTCAACTCCATAATCTCATGAAACAAGAGTGCTTCATGTTACACTTATTCCCATTGTCAAAACTTAACCACTCCATCTTTAGCTTTCTTCCCCTGTGGACAATTACTAGCATAATGTCTTGCTTCCTTGCAATCAAAACAAATGAGTTCCGACAAGTCTCGGGGCTTCTTGGTGTTTGCTAGTACTCCTTGGTTTTCCTGCTTCCTTCTTGGGCACATATCGTTGTAGTGGCCCAATTCCTTACACTTGAAACATATGATATGACTCAGGTCTTTATGTGTCGGGATTTGACTCTGTCTGGTGTACTTTCTCTTCTTTCTGGACTGCTTCATTCTGTTTAGTACTTCCATTTCATGTGGATCAAACTCTACTTTTTCCGTCGTGAAGTTTCCCAGATATTAATGGATTTCCTTCGTGCAATCCTTTGAGAAATGTCCTTCTTCTCCACATGAGTAACAGGCATTGGAGAAAAATCTGGTTAGGCCTTGTCCATCAGGGTCTTCCAGATTTTCCTTCATCAGAGGTTCTTCTAGAGTCTTGTTCTTGAGCGTTTTCTTTCATTGCTTCTTTCTGGTGCTTGACAACTTGTTGCACCTTGGGGTAAATGTGATACTGAGCTAGGTGGTGGGTGATTCCTTCACACAAGAAACAAGTCACCTGACTAGTTGGGCATTCCTCCGCTGGGTGATTTTCTTCACAATGAGGGCATCCATCCTGATGTTCTTCCTGGGTGTGCCCTATTTCTCCATAGATCTTGCATGCACAAGGCTTCTTCATCGGGTTATCATAACGCTTCTGAATGAGACGGGATCTTAACAAAGTCTTCTTGAATTCTTCCCAAGTGATTGCACCTTGCCTTCCATGGATATCTTCATGCATCTTCCACCAAGTTGCAGCACCTTCTACAAAGTACCGAAGTGCATACTGGACCATCTCTTTTCTTGCAACAAAGTTACTCCTTAGGTGATCCTCTATGGTCTGAATCCATTGTTCCATCTCCAAGTAAGTCATCAATCTAGAAAACACAAGTCCATCTTCATTCATCATCTATTAGGTCCAAGGGGTTTGGGATGAGATGGTAAGGGAGAGAGGGATATACACACAATACAAACAATATTTTTGAGAATAGGTTTTATTTGTGGCTGTCGGAAAACACACACCAATGACGGCTGAGAAATCATCGTATCTAACGTGGGTATATAAAAGGGGTTTGGACTTCTAATGGTCATATAAATATTCGAACGCTTCAGGGTCTTCAAATTCTTCGGGTCTTGAGAGTCTTCAATTGGCGCAGCTTCAATTCTTCAAATGCATGATGAAATCCTCTTTACTTTGAAGTGGTACTCAGTTGATCCTTCATGTGGTCAAAGGGGTAAGGTATTGTCTAACTATTTTAGGCGAGAGAGAACATTCGATGAAATCAGAAGGGATGAGAAGTAAAGGATGTTCTTGAAAATAAAAATTTTGAGAGATCCTTTTCTAAGGGATTTCCAGTTTCTAGGGTCACGTCCTACAATCAACATGTGCTCTGATACCATATCTGTAGCGACCCAACTCGAAACGAGTCAAGCCTTTGTGTATCTGTGCCATCCATGGATCAGTATGCTGGCACACACAGTACATCAATGTATATATCAAAGTGCAATCACATGTAAATAACGTTAAATTGATATATACCTCAAAAATCTCAGCGGAAACAGTCCAAGGGAGTGGAGTCCCAGTAAACACCAACGGCAGGTTCAGTGCGGACCATAAGCCTGAATCGTACTCTTACTCGTCGAAGAAAGTATCTGCAACATAAGACGTTGCAGCCGTGCAGGTCAGCATATTGAATATGCCGGCAAGTCACAAAAGAGAGAGTGAAGATATCATCTATTCTGTATGCATATATGGCAGGTGGGGTTGTAGTTTAAGTTTTGCGTAAAGCAAAAAATTTCCTACAACAAGAGAGAGTAAAAGAAAAATTTACTACATTGTTGGTTGTTAATGAGATGGTTCCACCAACCATTTCTCATACCCAAGTTATCAATATTACCCACATCAATAAGTTAATGGTGTTGAGAATTCCTGATAGTTTCAGTTCCTTTGGCTCAAGTTGTCCATGACCGTGGACACGGCTAATCGATTAGGTTTGAGTACTCGACAGAGTTTTGCACACGTTCCCCACAAGATTTGATCGCCTCTGTTGAAGTCCTCGCACTTCAGGATATTGGAGAACCGGATGATCAAAACATGGTCTTTCAACGGGTTCCTCTGAGCCTCTGTCGGTGCCCATCCAATCCTATCGTTCTTCTACATCTCGTAGCACCACACGTCCAAAGTCACCATGTTGTCCAACCAAGCCAGAGCCCATAATGACTTGTGGCTGTGCTGGTAAGCCTTAGGTCTTGAAATATCCATCCATCTCTTTGAGCCTGGGTGAAGCTTTTCACAAGATGTCATGGCGCTTCTCCATGCATCCCGGGTCGTCCACTCGTTTCTCCTGGGAGCCCATATAAACCATCCTTCACCCAGAGGTATATTTCGTTCTAAGGTCTTGCAAGTCTTGGAGTCATCAGGTCTTGATTATTAATTTTCTCACAACACTCATGATAAACACTCAACCAAACCCCGTCTACTAGGAGCATAGCAAAATAACGCCCCGACCAAAGTAACAAGGGTTTAGGGGTGCCTATCATAGCATACTACTCAATAATCAAAGTTTCCAAGTACCTACTTGCATGCAATGGGTTAAAAAGGTTGAAACTAATGCAATAAAACCATAGGTAAAATATGATCAATGTGAACTTGCCTGGTATTACTTGATGAAGATGGTCGCTCTCATAATCCTGATAATTCTACTCGCCACACTCCGAGCAATCTATCGTAAACGAATATCATTCAATAAACATTCATGCCAAAAGGAAGAACCAAAAGAACATAAGAACAAAACATGTCTTGGTACAAAATAACGACATACCAAGATTTAATAAGAAAAGATAGGGCCTTATGGTGTTGTAAAAGGGAAGGTGAAAGGGGTCAACTCAAAAGAGTCAAAGGATGATCAACTATCGCTATATAAGCTCGACTTGCATACACTATGGGAGATGATCAAAAATATTGGGAGAAAAACATGAATGTTGTTTGACAAATAGTATAAGACATAAGAATTTACTTATAGAAAAAATTTCTTGAAATGGAGCACTACAACGCAAGTTATAGCGAATTGAAGTATGAATAGAATTTGAATTCCATAAAGGTCATAATTATTTGAATTGGAGCATGGTTGTTACGACTAGAAAGTACATAACACGTGTGTTTAAGGGCAAAAGAAATCAATGGAAAAGGTGTTACTGTTTGCAAGGTATGATCAAACGAAGGTTCGAATTCAAATTTGGATCGCTCAAATTTGAAAGGTTCAAACTAATGAAGATACTGCAAATGGGAGGTCAATATGAACATGTAGACAAAAAATTACTAGATTTCGAATAACGGATCAAAAGATATAAGTAATTCAATATGGCATTGAATCTAGTTAGAACGCGGTGTGGCAACACTACTGTGGACTAGTGGAGTA
The DNA here is from genome assembly GCF_904849725.1 of Hordeum vulgare subsp. vulgare. NCBI lineage: Eukaryota > Viridiplantae > Streptophyta > Magnoliopsida > Poales > Poaceae > Hordeum > Hordeum vulgare. The sequence continues at coordinate 560,737,428 of NC_058524.1, read as the reverse complement.
ATGACTATGATCGAAATTATACGTTGAAAAGATAACAGTAATTGATACGAACAAAAAGATTACTTTGATACGAATCCGATGCAATTGGATTCATCTAAAACGGAGTTACAGATAAAAAGATATGATCAATAGAATTTTGAATATGAGTGTGACAAATTTCGAAATTTGAAAATTTCAAAAACTTGATATGATAGGTTCACCGGATAGGTGGTATCAAGACGAAACTCTAGGCGTTGGTTTCATCTAATTCGGATAAACGAGTAAAAAGTTATTGCTATTTGAAAAATCAGGGCCAAGCTGTTTTACGGAATAAAAATGCTATGTCTAAAAGAATTCTAGGACTAACGTGTAAATACAGAGATTAATTGATAAATCTAATTACTCTGCCTTATACTAGTGTAGGAATACTAGTCTAGAAATAATAAACTACGGGAGTATAAAAAATACGAAGAGAAATACCTTTAGAATGCAGAGTAAGAATTAATTTCAATGAGGAGACGACTTCGAGAAATCCCGCCGAAGAGAAAATAATATTTTTATTTAATAAACCTAGTCAAACCAAAAGATTGCTTTAACCCGAAGTAGATGATTTTTGGATGCTCCTATGGATCTATATTTATAGGTGGAAAGAAGGTCTAAAGGTCATTAGATAGGCAATGTGGGACTAAACTTAGACGAAAAGAGGAGAAAAGGAGGGAGAGGAGCCGCATGGGCCAAAAGAAATCAGCGAGCCACATGGTCCAAAATCGGTTAGCCTTGTTTTTTTAACTTCGGATGAATAGTGTTTCGTAGTGAATAGTGCTATTTTTTATTTTTGAAAATAAACAGTGAAAAAAATATAAAACGACATTAAGAAAATATTTTATATAGGCATATTATATATCAAAATTTTCAGAATAAAATTTCCTACAACGTGAACATATTTTCAGGACCAAATAAAATACTTTATAAAAAAAGTTATTTTTTGCAATAACTTTAAAATAAAAAGGATTTTGAATTTTAAAAAAATTGCGAATACTTAAAATTTGAATCAAGACATTGTCTCTGACTTTGGACTGTCATTTTCCTCCTCTCATTTGATTTTTTTTTAATCAAAGGGTTTTGAAAATATTCAAACTCAAAATTGGAAAGGGATTCAAAATAGAAAATTTTGGGAAAGTCATTTTATTCCCTCTCATTAATTTTTTTTAAGAAGTTTCAAATTCCACTCAAGTTTCAATCACTCAAACAAACAAACAATCAATCTAATAATTATATTAACATTCCAAAATTTATAATTTTGGGATGTTATAAAATTGACCGGGGAGTGTCTCACGTCATGTGTGCATAGTTCTTGAACCCGTAGGGTGTGCACACTTAAGGTTCGGTGACATTTCGGTATGGTTGAGTTATATGTGTTGGTGACTGAAGTTTTGTTCGGAGTCCCAAATGAGATCCTGGACGTCACGAGGACTTCCGGAATGGTCTGGAAACGAAGATTGATATATAGGAAGTTGGTATTTGGATTCCGGAAGGTTTTTCGGCATTGCCGGCAGTGTACCGGGAGTGACGAATGGGTTCTGGGGGCCCACTGGGTGGGCCCATCACGCCCCAAGAGATCCACATGGGTTTATTGGATGCGCAATAAGGCTTATTGGGCTGACAAGTCATCCAAGGAAAGCCCATGAGGAAAAATGTGGAAAATCCAAAAGAGGTGGGAAATTAAGGAAGGAGTCCTAATCCAAGTGGGATTGAAGAAGGACTCCTCCCTCCTCCACTCCGGCCGAGGCAAGGAGGCTCTCCTTGAGCCTCAAGCCTAGCCCCTCCCTCCTCCTATATATACTAGAGGGTTTAGGTCTTTTGAGACACAACTTTGCCACGTGCAACCCTAAACCTCTACTTCGTAGTTCTTCCTCTAGATCGTATTTCTGCGGTGCTTAGGCGAATCAATGTAGGAATAGATCACTTCGGCACTTGATCGGGACTTGATCGGGACTTGATCGGGACGGTTTGTGGGACGGTTCGTGAAGACGTACCACTACATCAACCGTGTTTATTAATGCTTCCGCTTAGCGATCTACAAGGGTATGTGGATCCGATCTCCCTCTCGTAGATGATCATCACCATGATAGGTCTTCGTGTGCGTAGGTATTTTTTTGTTTCCCATGCTACGTTCCCCAACAATAATAAGCAAGAACTGGTCTGCAATCCGATCCTAAGTACGAAAAACCGATGGAGTCTATTCCGTGTCATACGAGGGGTTTGTACCTTTGCAAACCTTGTGGTAACTATTTCAAAATCCGGTTTATCCGACTACCACAAAAAACTGGGGGCTCCTAACCAGCCCCTGAATGCAAGCTCCTAAGGTTAAGTGAAAGCACTAAAGCCGCATAGTCCGATTTCCTCGTTTCCTTCACACACTACCGCCTCCGGGCACCTATACATCGGCTAAGGGTCATAGTGCGGATGTCGAAACACCCCTTGTAGTCTCTACATGGGGGCTGAAGCCGACGACTGGTAACTTTCAGATTAAACAACCAAACAGGAGTCAAAATAATACAAAGTGCATTACAGTGGGACAAGCATCATAAAAATAAATTGTTCCAAGGCACACGACAATACCCTCACTCATAAATTACATCTTTAGAACACTAGGCTTCTATGGCCCGAGCACCCTCCGTCGCGGTAGAAAAATAAAGCTAGGGACACATGTGCTACTTTGCAGGAGGCAGAGGTGCGGTTGACATCGCAAGGGGCTTCACCCCTGGCCACTGCATCATGGTCCTCGCAAAAGCCACCCGAGCTCCTTCTATGCAAACAGAGCGCTTCAGGACCTACATCTGAGGCACGACATCGTATAGCTTCTGCACTAAGCCGAGGTAACTGCTCGAAAGAGGCTCAGCATGCCACAGCCTGATGTAGAGGTCCTTCATGGTCGGCTCCGCCATCCTGTGCAACTCCATGAGCTGTTTGATGTGGTAGATGATAAGGGGGTTGGGCTCGGGAGTCTGAAACTGTGCCCAGAAAAGCCTCTACTCGACGCCCCCGTCTTGGGCCGCGTAGTGTGTGGCTGCATCTGCTGCACTCCACGGGAGGTCCATGAAGGCGCCTGGGGAACGCCATATCCGTGTAAGAAAGGCAACCATGTTTCCACCAAAGGCACATTGCACTAAGTATGGCCTGGCTTACCATCCGCAATCATCTTGGCTTGGCGCACTTCTTCTTTGAAAAATGGCATGTCTACTCGCTCTAATTTGATCTCGGAGGATAGCTTGGATAGCTCAGTCGCTTGATCATTGGATTTCTGTTCCAAGGCCTCTCACTTAGCGCTCGCATCCTAAAGCTCCTGTTGGACCTCGGCCACTCTAGCCTCGTGCCTGCTGCTCTCAACCTTCAGTGTGCTTAGCTCGACGACTGCCTGTTCGGCCGCCATCTTATGAGCGGCGGCCTCCTTCTTAGCCTTCTCCAATTCAGCCTTGAGTTTCTCAAATTCTCCATCCATAGTTGCTGACAGAGCCGGAATCAAGACGTCATATACCAAATCCAGACGGTTCTAAACTATTAAGGACACCAAGAGTCTTAGCGGCACGAATCAAGCTTAATTACCCTGCTTCTCGTCGAGCCGACAGTTCAGAAAGTTGAGCTCTTCATCGAAAACCTTGAGTTTCTGGTTCAGCTCGGCAAGTTGAAGGGCGTTGGTGGCCACAGCCGAGGACGAGGCATGTGGGACAAGTTATGGGCTAATAAGCATCCGAGCTATCGGGACTGGGACACTCGGCCAAAGTACTCCCTTGAGATGTTATAGTTCAAGGGTCCTGAACTGGTTTTATGTATATAAGTTCTTTTGATCCACGGGAAATTTTTCAACTCACCCATGGCTCGAGGGCTATTATACCTATAAGGTATGTAAAACCTTATAAATAAATCTAACACTACATGGTTTACCTTGAAGCCTGTCAGCAAACCGCTGAAGGTTTCCTTCAGTCCGCTATCAATGGGCTGAATGCTTTGTAGAATCACACACATAAGGGTGCGATGTTCATCGAGAATGGATGAGCCGGATAAAGCATCTCGTCTTCCCCTTCCCGGGGAGGCAACATTGAAGACGTCGGAGGATCGGAGGTCCCTGGAGTTGTCTCCGGAGGAAGCTTAGACGAATCGCACCCCCCCCTCTCCACTCGTGAGGAGGGGGTCAACCTCCTGGGTTTTGGTGACCGAGGCATGAACCTCGGCTGGGACCTTTCGGTCTTCGGTGGCCGACCTATGAACCTCATCCATCACCACCTCGTCCGCCGTGTTCGAAGGGGCCCGATGGGATATCACCTTCGCGGCCTCGTCCGAGGCCTGGGGAAGGGTAGTACGGGATGCATTCCTGCTTTCCGCTAGCTCGGTCGGTGGTGAACCTCTCTCTGAGACCTCGTCCATCGGGAGATTTCGGGTAGGGTTGCGTCAGGGAAAAGCGCAAGTGTGTTTATTAAAAAAAGCTCGGTATAAATCCATTAAATAAAGTTTGGATTCCATACCTTTGGGTCGGGGGCTTGATTCTAGGGGTCTGTCGGGGAACCCTCTCAAAAGCCCCGGAGTCCTCATCGGAATCTAGACTGTCGTTGGGTAGGATGACCTTGTTTCTGCAGGGTCTCTTCGGGGCCTGAGGAGGCAATCCCTCCTTGACCTCCTCTGGTGTCGCCCTCTTTCTTGTTTGGGGGCAGTCTTTCTCCTCCACATCCTCCGCATCCTCTTCCTCATGAGCGGAGGAAGCGCGGGTGTCTCCGAACTTGGTATCTGGATGACCCCTCGAGCGGAGGCCCCCGCAGCTCTCCCTCTTCTTCTTCTCTCTTTTCTCCAGCGCCGCGTATGGCGCCACAATGGCGACCTGGGGTCCTCGGTCACGGGGGGCTGGGATGTTTATTTTCATGGCCTTGTCCAGCCAGCCCTGCAGGGACGGTGGGGGAAAGGATAAGATCCTTGCTAAAACTAAAGCTTTGAATAAGAATAAAAGCTCGGTCGTACCTGTTGAGGTTTGAACAACACCTTCCACAAAGCCGACGTCTTCTTTCTCGGCCGATCATTATCCGTATCCCCTTAAATGCGGGGCACGATCTCCTCATTGATAAGACATGCCCACGGGAAAGTGGCCTCGAACCGCAAATCGAGTTTTTTCATAACTGGCCATCGCGACCTTTTGTGAGGAAGACTGTCAGATGAGGAACTATTCACACCCGAGTTTTTAAGCCGTCAGATTAAGCAATGCATGTTTTAAAGGCACGACATCATCAAACGACCAAGTCAAAACCAGCCGAGTGTGAAGGGAACTCACCTTGCAAGCCGATTACTCTCGATACAAGGAGCTGCCGAAGACCATATACATTGGCGTTGGAGGCCAGTTCGGGGGCTACTGAGGGAGTCCGGGATTAAAGGGTCCTCGGACGATCGGCCCATCTCTTACAGGACGACCTAATGGGCCGTGTTGTTGAAGACCGGATTGCGTGACGACCTCATGTTTCGGAAGGAAAGCTCCAAAGACTGGCGTGTCATCAAAGTTAAGTAGGCTAGATCGACGCATCTGTCCCAATGGGGGTCGGTTGTATGTAAACCTAGAAACCCCTGATGTCTATATAAACTAGAGGATTTCATCCGTATAGGCAGGTTGACTCATCTAGGGTTTTAGCTCATACGATCTCGAGGTAGATCAACTGTGTAATTCTCATCCACATCAATATAACCAAACAGACGTAGGGTTTTACCTCCTTAAAAGGTAATTGTTGGCATTTTATATATTTATGCAATTTAGCATAAATTTAGCATGACCGTATTTGTTGGCATAACCTCACACACACAAATTAGCTTCTCTACCAACAAAAGAAAAGGAAAAGCCCTAGAGATTGGAGACTAGTAGAACATAGCCGACGCGTTTCAATCCAACCACTCAAACACACACGGTACGGTTTCTTATCGCTTCAAGACACAAAGCCGCCTCTTGTGGCTCTAGCCAATTTGGCTTCCGGAGCCGCTTCTTATTCCCACGCCTCGTGATAACCGGAGCAGAACAAGTCGTCCCGCAAGAAGCGGGATACCCGTCGAAGACGAGCGGTGAGCTTGGCCACGCCAAGCATCCACCCGGCCGCCATGACCACGCAGACCCAGGCGGCGCAGGAGCTCCTTTGGCGGAAGCAGAGCGCGCGAGCACGGACGCGGCAGCCAGCACGACGTAGATGGTCCAGCGCTTGCCAAGACGCTCGAATTCCTTCCGTCCCTTCTTGTACCTGGCCACCTCCGTCCTATGCTTCGCGCTGTTCCGCCTTCTCGCATGCTCGGCCGCCGCCGCCGGTGACCACACCCAGGCGATAGGGCACGGTTCTTCCCCCGCGGCCGCCGTGGCCTCCGGCTTCGCCGCCATGGCTGTGCTCGAGCGAAGTTTCGTTGTAGGTTTCTTTTAGCAGGTCTCTGTTTCTGTCATGTGATGATGGCTCATGGCGGCTAAGAGCTAGGGAAGGCTTATTGGGGCCATTGTGTTCGTGTCGGAGTCGGATGTGGCCGGAAGGCTATATGCAGCCCAGCCCGTTCAACGCCTGGGGCGGCAGCTTCGGCCCACACGAGTATCACCTTTCGCCTCGGCTCCCAGATGGGCCGGGCCGTCCAAACCTGGCCGTGTAGAGTAGATCGGCTCTGTTCGCCGCAGAAGAACTGGGTGCCATCATGCATGCTGCGTCTCCGTCCGATCTCTAGTACTAGTACGATAGGAGCAGTAGCAGCCAGCACGCAACGTGCCACGGAAACCGCAGCGGCAACGTGCGCCGGAGGTAGGTGGCCTCCCGTCCCCGCGTGCACGCTCTCAGAGCACCGGCCGGCCCGACGAGCTCTGCTCGGGTGCCGTGCGCGACATACTCGAGGGGCGCGGGCGGTGCCGCAGAGAGCACGCTGCCGTGTCGCGGCGTGCGGGCGGGCGGGCGAGCTGTGCCACGGGCTGTCGGGCACGGCCACCGGCGCGCGCGCCGCGGCCGCTCCTTCCTCGCTGCCGCTGGTCCACGTCGACCCCACGAGACGGCGCGTCGGGGTGAGGGCGTCCCATGCCACGCGCTGCACGTCAATTATTGCATGCATGGGTCCTTTCTTGGCTGAGTTGGCTCCCGTCCAGTCCATGTGACGCGAGCGGATAGCGACCTGGCGATCTACGCGCTCCGCATCCGCAGGTCCGACCACCGCCGCGCCGCCACCCGTCTGGCTGCCTGTCTCTCTCCCCATCACCGCCGTGATGTCACGACGTGAAAAGTTTTTTCTTTTTTCTTTTTTGCGGGAAGACTTTGAAAGATAACGCGATTAATTCTGTAGGAACGGGAGGGCCCGAGTGGGGCAAGAAAATACAATTGGCTTCCAGCCTGGAATTACGTGCAATTGCGACTTGTGGTATGTTTGCAAAAAAAAAACTACTACTCCCTCCGTTTCTAAATAATTCTAGTTGTAAAGAATTCTCTTCAGCTATAATTATTTAATACAGAGGGAATGCTTGTATACGTAAACACGATGGACGATGTGTAGTTTCTTTTAATGCCAGCAACACACATGGCCATATACAGGTGCAAAACCAAAAAATATTAACATTGGGCTAAATGAGTTCGCTATATGTGGTAAAAATATTAAAAAAAAATAGGAGTAGCGACAAATATTGTCAAGAGGGCGGCTTCAGATATATTGATGTATTGCTTTGTAAGATCTTTGTGAATAATTAATAAAATGACTGCATGCATCTTCTAGATGCAGAGGCCGGAGGTCATCCTCCTTTTCTAAAAAAATTGTGGTAAAAATAGGTTTAATTAACAATAAAAGTGATAAAAACAAATACTACCTTCATCCTTCATTAGTTGACTCAAATTTATCTATATACGGATGTATCTAGACAAAATTAATTTGGGACAAACGTAATATGAGCTAGGGCCTGGTTACTCGTTGGCTATCGAGCTGCGTGTGGATTGGCAAAAAGAAGAAGCACTAGATTTTAACAAATATGCTCGGAACAAAGAGGTCAACTTGCTATTCTTGGAATCTTCTATTGGGGTTGGCTTCTCCTACACATATATCATCTGAACGATGATTTTATAGCTGAGGATATTTATAATTTTCAGGTGAATTGGTTCAAGAGGTTTCCTCGATACAAGGTCAGAGAGTTCTACATATCAAGAGGCGGAGCTATGTGTACAGTTACCGGGGAAGGGGGGAGGGGGCGTGGCTTGTATTAATTACTGAAGGAAATTTCCGGAGGAGGGCTTGGATGAAAATTGAACTTGGCGTCAAGTAAGATAATTTTAAAAAATCAATAAAGACAAAGTAACTATCAAAGGATCCCCTTGATGCTTAAAAAACTATAGAAGTATCTTAGTAATTTTGTTGGGTTCACCCTCGACCATATGCCGATTGCCACATGCGGCATGCTTTTCCACTAAATAAGAGACTAGCCTACTTTCTATTATGAATTATACAAATTCATTTAAAATGAGATGGTGTGGTATGCACAACTATTTTGTACAACACTACACATGTTGTCTTTGACAAAGAAGAACACTATATATGTTGTATTCCAAAAAAACAAAAATGACATCGCCCTGTTTTGGCTTGTTTACCGCCTTTGCCACGAGATGCACAACACTATATACATAGCCATGTCATGACGTCTATGACGTGTACAACCTTGGAGTGTTGGGTTCTTTAATGGATTTGTATAAGTATTGTTCCTGTCTTTGATATTGTTTTTCTTACCTTGTGGAGCGAAAAGGTGTGAATGCGCACCCCATGGAGGAGGCGATTGATGACTTAGTCTTTTTTATTTGAACTTTTGATTTACTAGTACTATGGAAAACTTAGTCTGACATCATATATTACTCATACGTGAAATAAATTATTTATTGGCTAAAAGGTCGAACACACTAACCTTAAACGTGTGCAATTCAAGCCTATGTTCAATGCATGTGGCGCCATGACTTGACGCGGGCACGCCCGTCTCACGATGAGACCCCATGTGGACTTGTTCGGAAATTCGATGGTTCGACGGACGCGTCGACCGTCACCATGGTATGAACAACGTGTGGCATCACTCCGGCTCGTCGTTCGAGGCCATAGTCGGTTATTTAAGCTGACCAACGCCTCCCAGTCCTAGCACATCCGTCTCCTCCCTCCCTTCATCGTCATCCGAGACCCTCGGCCTCCTCTTCCCCGCTCTCCCACGCTCTTCGGCATCATTATGGTCCGCCGTAGGATCACGACGTACGTTATGCACACGCCAGAGCGTCAGATGCAAATCGAGACGGCGATCCAAGCTTGGCGTGTCGCCCGCATCGCTGTGGGTGAGCGAAAAGAGGAGCTGTCGGAGGCGATGAGGAAGGACGAGGCGGACCGGCCTGCTCCGGGCTTGAACATGGCGGAGGCGGAGGCGGAGGTGGAGTTCGACGTCGCCCAAGCCGAGGAGATGGCAGAGCAACATGCCATCTCGGGTTTCATCCGGAATGAGGCCGAGGTGGAGGCCAACCCGAGCTCACCCCTTATCCGCAACGAGATTTGGCGCGAGGGAAATTTTTGCGGGCCCGTTGCTCGCTCGCCCGTCATCCATAGCCGTTGCCCCGCCACCTCATGCTCCGGGTCTTCTTTCCCGCCATTCTTTGCCGTCATGGAAGCCTTCCAGCCGGTGGATCTCATCAACGTGGAGGTCGCGCACGTGCAATCCTGTCCGGCGGATCTCGTCGTCGGCTATGTCGGTCCCGCCGTCGCCCTAGTCATCAACGCGCCAGCCCGCAAACGGCAAGGCAACGTTATCGTGCAGGGCAGCGTTTCGGCTGGCCCATCCGGAAGGGAAGTCGCGTCGGGCGCCGCCGCTGCTGCGCGATCTACCCGGCCGTCGCCGGGGAAGATGAGCAAGGTTTCGGACATGAAGCGGAAGAAGGTTCCTACGAAGTAGCCTTCAGCCACTCCATCCACCCCGGCGAGACTAGGGATGGCACCCGCAGGGTATGGGTACGGGTGAAGCCTCCCCATACCCTTACCCTCCCCGTCTAATATTACCCATCACCCTTACCCATACCCGTCAACGGGCATGAGTTTCCCCCATACCAGTTACCCGACAGGGTAGACGGATATCCGCGGGTAAAATTACCCATATTTGATGGGTTTCAGGTTTTCCTATTTATATACCCATGGGTAAATTTTTGTCTCATACCCTTATCCTAATAGGGTTTTTACCCACAGGGTACGTGGGCAATGGGTACTGTAACGCCCCGGACACACCCGTCGGCGGTCGTTACTCCTGGCGGGATCTAGACTGGCCCCACATATCAATACTAGTCTTTTCTGCGCACTTTGTCCTCACTCATGCGCACCCGGGATCAACATCCCGGTCGGTCACCCATCCTAAAACTACTCCAAGCTGAGCACGCTTAACCTGAGAGTTCTATTCGAATGGGCTCCCGGAAAAGAAGGAAATCCTTATGGATATAAGTAGTTTATCATCCCTAATAAGCCAGGAACGTTCCCGTCACAAACGTCATGAACAACATGACGGCGCACCTGTCCGCAAACATCCGTGTAACCGCGAGGGTCGGCTCTGATACCAAACTTGTAACGCCCCGGACACACCCGCCGACGGTCGTTACTCCTGGCGGGATCTAGACTGGCCCCGAAAAAGAAGGAATTCCTTATTGATATGAGTAGTCTATCATCCCTAATAAGCCAGACTATCACATGTATCCATTGCCATCCCTAGGCGAGACGTTCCCCGATGGTGCCTTTCTACGACGATGCTTCCACCGCAGGCGAGGTGTTCAATGAAAGGGCCGGAAGGTATGCATCTTCGCTCACTTATTTTTTGCTTTGATTTTTCGCCATTGTGGTAGGTTTCTATGTCCTTTCAGTCAATGTAGCGGCGGTTCGAACAATGTCACTGCAGAGTTCGTGAACTTGTTGGCCACCAACGTAGTCGGCATCGATCAAGCCCCGATCATTGGTTTCGATTACAATGAATTAGAGGGTGGCTTTGATGACCATGGTGGTGAAGATGAGGTGGAGGAGATAGATGCAGGGACGTATCAACAATCGGGTGTGTCCCAAAACTCCAAAAGCGTGAGATCAAAGAACTACACGATCTTGAAAGAACAAATCTTGATCAAGGCTTGGAGTACAGTGTCTATGGATCCTTGCACGGGTGTGTCCCAACCCGCCAAGACGTATTGACAAAGAATTGAAGATCAATACTTCCAATTCATGGTCAAGTATCCCAACAGGACAGCACGGACCTTTCGGTCACTTCAAGGTCGTTGGGACGTGATCAAGCCGGCTTGTAGCCGTTCGGCAGCTTGCTTGGAACAAGTTTACAATGCTCCTTCAAGTGAAACCGTCGAATCCGACTATGTGAGTTGGTTCATGTCAAATTATCCATCAATTTGCATAATATTAAATGGTTTCATTAGTTTGACTTTGTTTTAATTGTGTAGGAAAAAAAATCCAAAAACGGTACAAAGACATGGATGCTTTCGAAGGCAAAAAAATTAAACTAGAGCATTGTTGGGAATTACTAAAAAACTGCGACAAGTGAGCGTTGATTGACAAAGAATACCTACCGAAGAGAGGTTCATTTACGGACATGGATGAAGATGTAGAGGATGATGGCCCAAGAAACTTGAACAAACCCGATGATGACAAAAAGACAAAGAAGAAGATCAAAAGGGAACGCGAAGCATCGACCTTGCGGGACAAGATAGATTCCATGCTGCAATCAAATGAGGTATTGCTAGCGAAGTCTTTGGAGGCAAAGATACAGTTGGCCGAGAAGAAGGCATGAGAGAAGCAAGAGAGGTGGACATTGCTCAAGGAAGTTGAGGAGAGAAAAACACGTGCCGCTGAAAACAAAACCATGGCCAACCTCCTTGCCGAAGAGAATAGGATCATGACTTTGAACCGCAATGACATGGACGACATCAACAAAGAATGACATGATATGACAAGGAGAGAAATCTTGAAGATGGGGATGCTTGCGTGCGATGATTTAGGTGTCGGAGTAGGGACAAGTGCCGGAGTAGAAACAAGTGCATGCGATGACCTCGATGGTGCAACAAACATATTTTAAATTAGACTATGTTTAAATTCAAACTCATTTGCCCGAGTCGTTGTCAAATTCCAACTATGTTTTATTTGAAGGTTTTTCGATTTGCGGGTCGACGCGATGGCACCCGAGCAGACTCCACATTAACGATCCGTATAATGACGTCTTCTGCTAATATCCTTTTATACGTGTCTATTTTAAGGGGTGTGCCTGTGTTCGCATCAACGTCAGTCCGTAAAAAACGATTTTCACAAACTGTAAACAACTTTTATGGGTCGACATTGCTGGAGATGTGGGCCTCAGCCCTCGAACCGTTTGTTGCAATGGTTTGGCTGATTATAGATCGGCTTATGTTTTCTTAATCCTAACGAATTTTCAGAAAAGTACAGCTTGCACTTCTTTTCGAAAGTGTAGTTGGATGAACAACATGTATGTTGCATTTTCCATCGAACAGAAGTTACATTTTTTTTCACATACTTGATCAAATCGCAATCAACTTTGACGTAAATAGATCGGAACAGTAGATGGATGATGATATCGTGTGCCGAACATACTGAAAGAACAAACACCAACACACATCCGTCTGAACAGCCGTACAGCTCTGTACTACTTTCTTTTGTTTAGAGCTGCGATCCGGGCCGGAGATCATCGACCAGCAACTTATTATTAATCTGTTCCAGGCAATGCATACACGTCAACATGTCAGAAAACAAAACGAAAATACTCGAACCAGGTTGTCGCCATGTACTCAAGGCGATCATGTGCAGCGTTTGACCGTGCGCATGGGCTGCTTCTCGATCGAATGGTTGGGCAAACGGTGCAAAGCCACGAGTATCTAGTATTTATCTACTGTACCTAGGAAAAAAAAATCTAACAACACATCTAGCATACCTGTAAAAATCGATCTTAAAAACACTTAGAGCAACTCTAGCAGACCCCGCATCCCGTCCCGACCCACACAATAACCGTCAAAGTGCGGATCGGAGCGGAAAAACGTGCCCGATCAAACCCCGCATCCCGCCCCGGCCTGCAAATATTTCTGTGTGGCGCGGCAAAACTCCCCCCCCCCAACCTCTAGTTTGACGGGCCGGGAGGCCGACCCAAGCTCAGCCTCTATCCGCAGCAAGATTTGGCGGGAGGGAGATTTCCGCGCGGCCTTTCGCGCTCCCCCCACCCGCCGCCACCATTGCCTGGCCACCGCACGCTCCGGTGCATCCTCCGCGGCCGTCCCTCGCCACCATGGACGCCTCCTTGCTGCCCCCGGTCACCGTCGAGATCGCGTCGTCGCTCAAGCTAGCGTCGCGCCTGCCCGCAAGCGGCAGGGCAACGTGGTCGTGCCGGGCGGAAATTCGACAGCCCCCGCTGTGAAGGCTCGTGCTCCAGGCGCTAACGCTGTTGTGCGATCTCGGCCGACGGCGGAGAACGTCACCAAGGCCACGGGCGTCAAGAGGAAGAGGATTCGGGCTCCTCCTTCATCCTCTCACTCCATCACGGAAAGAGATGCCCCGGCGATGCCGTTCAACGGTGTCGCTCCCCCCCGCAAGCGAGGTGTTCGACGAAATGGCCGGAAGGTATGCGTCTTCGGTCATGGTCATTTCCTTTCGTTTTCGCCATTTGTTGCGATAGCTCGTGACTTGGCAATCGTTCAATATAGCCAAAGATCGAAGAACTACACGATCTTGAAAGATCAAGCTTTGATCCAAGCATGGAGTGCGGTGTCTCTTGATGTATGCACGGATACATTTCAAACCGCCAAGAGATATTGGCAAAGGATCGAAAATCAATACTTCCGCATTGTGGCAAAGTATCCCAATAGGACTCCACGCACATTTCGGTCGCTTGAAGGGCGTTGGGAGAATGTCAAGCCTATGTGCAGCCGTTGGGCAGCTTGCTTGGAGCAAGTACGCAATGCACTTTCAAGTGGGACCGTTGAATCCGACTATGTGAGTTTGTTTTGCCTTTGTTCAAGTTGTGTGTAATCATATTTGCATCATGAGAATTGATTACATCACTTTATTCACATTGTGTAGGACAAGATTGCCCAACATAGATACAAAGACATGGAAGCTTCGGAAGGCAAATTCTTCAAACTAGAGCGTTGTTGGGAGTTGCTCCAAAAGTGCGAGAAGTGGAAGTTGATCGACAAAGAATCTTTGTTGCTCGCCGAAGAGAACAAGATCATGTCAATGAACCACGATGACATGGACGACCTCACCAAAACATGGCATGATATGGCAAGGAGAGAGATCTTGAAGAGGAGAGTGGTCTTTTGTGCTCCATATGGTGGCAATGCCGATGAACTTCAAGATGGACTCGATGGCACGGAGTGAAGATCGACCAAGATGATGCAAGACCCTCTTTTGCGTTTGTCGTACTGAACTTGGCTTTTATTTCCGCATTAAACTGTGTTATGTTTGTTTGAATTTGAACTTATTTGTGAGAACTTATGTCAAATGCGAGAATTGAGCGTTTTCTGTTTTCGGGGCGACGCGGCCGTGTCCGAACAGACCCCGCAAAAGCCGACCCGTATAAAAGCATATTCGGCGAATATACTTTTATACGGGTCCGTTTGGGGGGTCTGCATCCATGCCAGGCCGCGCCGGCCCGTAAAAGGTGTTTTGCGCGAACTGCAAACGCGTTTTGCGGACCGGCATTATGCGGGGTCTGCTAGAGTCGCTCTTATAAGGGATACTGTAAATCGTTTTTACGGTACGAAATTACCCAGGACAGAGCACATCCCGTAAAGAAAATTGTATCCCATTGTAGCTTATTTTTTCTTTTTTCCTCCCGTCCCGGCGAGGCGTCTCCAGCCACGGCGTGCCTCACCCTGGCACCCCGGCTCGCCCCGGCGCCGCCCGCCTCGTCTCAGCATCGCCCGTTCCTCGCGACGCATGTAGTGGAGGAGCCCTGCGTCGTTCTCCCTGACCGCGTGCTTCCTGGCACGCCCGCCCGTCCTCATTTGAGCACGACACTGCCCGTCGCCGCACGTGCGTTCCCCGACGTGGCCGCGCGAGCTCCCCCACCCCTGTCCCCCCCTTCTCCGGTACCGCCCACCCTGATTTGGGCCGTCGATGCCTGCTCCGCCCTGCCCGTGTACGGCCTCGCCTCGGCAGTGGTGGTCAAGCTAGCCGCAATTTGGACCGGCAACGACAAATTCTGACGTGTGGCGGCTTCTTTCGACATGTGGCGAAAGATTTCGGTGAGTTCCACGTAGATTCCGGCCAGTTCCGCGGCGACGCGCTTGCTCCGACGAGGTTTGACGAGTTTACGGGTTGAACTATATACTTCCTCCAAAAATGCACATATAAAGTTTTCGTGGATGGATTTACCGTACCCCTTCAAAATTTTATGGGTCGAACAAGTTTTACAGGGTCTGTCCACGCCGTTTTTCTGACTGAAACTGTAAACACGTCGTTTTTTATGGGTTTGACCATTATACGGGGTCTGCTAGAGATGCTCCAAGAGCATTTACAACCGGACCCCTCAAAAGCCCGCTCAAGCCGCCCGGTCACTGTCCGGTCACAAAAAACGACCCAGACGGGCCTCTCAAACCGGCCTCAAACGCCCTGGCTGACCGGCATCCCTCATTTTCAGCCCAAATATGGGGCGAATATGGGGGGTCCAGGCACGCCCGGACACCTCCGCCACACCGGACCCGCCAGCCCGACCCTATACCTCAAATTGCACCACATAGAACTGCCAGACCTAGTTCCTGTTTTCCTCTCTTCTTCCTCCACGCGTCGTCCGTCACGCAGCTCCGTCGCCGCGCGTGTTGCGTCACCTATTAGCCTGTGCCACCCCAGCCACTTGGTGAAAGGGATCATCTCTCCCGACCTCTTTGCACAGGACGTCGGTGCCGGTCCAGAAGACACCGCGGTACATCCGACAACTCTTTGGATGTGCCTTGCGCCGGATGTTTTCGATAGAATGTCTGACCAGATTTGTTGGTCAATTTTTTATGGTTCTTTGGAATGTCAGGTTCTCACAACCACATCAACGTGCATCAACGATCTCCGTTTTTCAGGAGGCTTTGCAACGGGGAATCACCTCCGTGCAACTACACCGTCAACAGTTAAGACTACAACATGAGATACTATCTTGTCGATGGCATATATGTTGGGAAATGTTGCATGGGAAACAAAAAAATTCCTACGCACACGAAGACCTATCATGGTGATGTTCACCTACGAGAAGAAGACCGGATCCACATACCCTTGTAGATCGCTAAGCGGGAAGCGTTAAGAAACGCGGTTGATGTAGTGGAACAACTTCGTGATTCAAATCACCGTCGTCCCACGATCCGTCCCGATCTAGCACCGAACGGACGGCACTGATACGTCTCCATTGTATCTACTTTTCCAAACTCTTTTGCCCTTGTTTTGGACTCTAATTTGCATGATTTGAATGGAACTAACCTGGACTGACGCTGTTTTCAGCACAATTGCCTTGGTGTTATTTTTGTGCAGAAATAAAAGTTCTCCAAACGTCCTGAAAATTTACGGAGATCATTTATGGAAAATATGAAAAATATTTGTGCCAAGTTCCACTTGAGGGGGTGGGCCAGTGGGCCACAAGCCCTGGCTCCGCCACCACCCCTTGGTGGCGGTGGGCAAGCTTGTGGGGCCCACACGGCTCTGCCGCCCCCAATTCCAAGTCTATAAGTTCACTTTCGTCCCAGAAAAAATAAAGAGAGAAGTTTTCGTCGCGTTTAGGATACGGAGGCACCACCACCACCTGTTCTTCATCTGGAGGGCAGATCTGGAGTCCGTCTTGGGCTCCGGAGAGGGGAAATTGTCGCCATCGTCATCATCAACCTTCTTCCCTCTCCATTTCCATGAAGCTCTTCGTCGTCCGTGAGTAATCTATTCGTAGGCTCGCTGGGCGGTGATGAGTAGGATGAGATCTATCATGTAATCGAGTTAGTTTTGATGGGGATTGATCCCTAGTATCCACTATGTTCTGAGGTTGATGTTGCTACTGTTGGAATTATGCCCTAGAGGCAGTAATAAATATAGTTATTATTATAATTCCTGTATCAAGATAATCGTTTATTATCCATGCTATAATTGTATTGAATGAAGACTCATTTACATGTGTGGATACATAGACAAAACACCGTCCCTAGCAAGCCTCTAGTTGGCTAGCCAGTTGATCAAAGATAGTCAGTGTCTTCTGATTATGAACAAGGTGTTGTTGCTTGATAACTGGATCACGTCATTGGGAGAATCACGTGATGGACTAGACCCAAACTAATAGACGTAGCATGTTGATCGTGTCATTTTGTTGCTACTGTTTTCTGCGTGTCAAGTATTTATTCCTATGACCATGAGATCATATAACTCACTGA
The DNA here is from genome assembly GCF_904849725.1 of Hordeum vulgare subsp. vulgare. Lineage (NCBI taxonomy): Eukaryota > Viridiplantae > Streptophyta > Magnoliopsida > Poales > Poaceae > Hordeum > Hordeum vulgare. The sequence goes on along the minus strand of NC_058524.1, from coordinate 560,720,023 downwards.
CACCGGAGGAATGCTTTGTGTGTATCAAACGTCGCAACGTAACTGGGTGACTATAAAGATGCTCTACAGGTATCTCCGAAGGTGTTAGTTGAGTTAGTATGGATCAAGACTGGGATTTGTCACTCCGTGTGACGGAAAGGTATCTCGGGGCCCACTCGGTAATACAACATCACACACAAGACTTGCAAGCAATGTGACTTAGTGTAAGTTGCGGGATCTTGTATTACGGAACGAGTAAAGAGACTTGCCGGTAAACGAGATTGAAATAGGTATACGGATACTGACGATCGAATCTCGGGCAAGTAACATACCGAAGGACAAAGGGAATGACATACGGGATTATATGAATCCTTGGCACTGAGGTTCAAATGATAAGATCTTCATAGAATATGTAGGATCCAATATGGGCATCCAGGTCCCGCTATTGGATATTGACCGAGGAGTCTCTCGGGTCATGTCTACATAGTTCTCGAACCCGCAGGGTCTGCACACTTAAGGTTCGACGTTGTTTTATGCGTATTTGAGTTATATGGTTGGTTACCGAATATTGTTCGGAGTCCCGGATGAGATCACGGACGTCACGAGGGTTTCTGGAATGGTCCGGAAACGAAGATTGATATATAGGATGACCTCATTTGATTACCGGAAGGTTTTTGAAGTTACCGGGAATGTACCGGGAATGACGAATGGGTTCCGGGAGTTCACCGGGGGGGGGGGGGCAACCCACCCCGGGAAGCCCATAGGCCATAAGGGTGGTGCACCAGCCCTTAGTGGGCTGGTGGGACAGCCCAAAAGGGCCCTGTGCACCATACAAAGAAAAATCAAAGAGAAAAAAAAAGGGAGGTGGGAAGGAAGGGAAGGACTCCCACCGACCAAACCAAGTCCAACTCGGTTTGGGGGGGAGCCTTCCCCCCTTGGACTCGGCCGACCCCCTTGGGGCTCCTTCAGCCCCAAGGCAAGGTTCCCTCCCTCCCACCTATATATACGGAGGTATTGGGGCTGATTTGAGACGACTTTTCCATGGCAGCCCGACCACATACCTCCACGGTTTTTCCTCTAGATCGCGTTTCTGCGGAGCTCGGGCGGAGCCCTGCTGAGACAAGGTCATCACCAACCTCTGGAGAGCCGTCACGCTGCCGGAGAACTCTTCTACCTCTCCGTCTCTCTTGCTGGATCAAGAAGGCCGAGATCATCGTCGAGCTGTACGTGTGCTGAACGCGGAGGTGCCGTCCGTTCGGTACTAGATCGTGGGACTGATCGCGGGATTGTTCGCGGGGAGGATCAAGGGATGTGAGGACGTTCCACTACATCAACCACGTTCACTAACGCTTCTGCTGTACGGTCTACAAGGGTACGTAGATCACTCATCCCCTCTCGTAGATGGACATCACCATGATAGGTCTTCGTGCGCGTAGGAAATTTTTTGTTTCCCATGCGACGTTCCCCAACAGTGGCATCATGAGCTAGGTTCATGCGTAGATGTCTTCTCGAGTAGAACACAAAAGTTTTTGTGGGCGGTGATGTGCGTTTTGCTGCCCTCCTTAGTCTTTTCTTGATTCCGCGGTATTGTTGGATTGAAGCGGCTTGGACCGACATTACTCGTACGCTTACGAGAGACTGGTTTTATCGTTACGAGTAACTCCGTTGCTCAAAGATGACTGGCAAGTGTCGGTTTCTCCAACTTTAGTTGAATCGGATTTGACCGAGGAGGTCATTGGATGAGGTTAAATAGCAACTCATATATCTCCGTTGTGGTGTTTGCGTAAGTAAGATGCGATGCTACTAGATACCCTTGGTCACCACGTAAAACATGCAACAACAAAATTAGAGGACGTCTAACTTGTTTTTGCAGGGTATGCTTGTGATGTGATATGGCCAACGATGTGATGTGATATATTGGATGTATGAGATGATCATGTTGTAATAGAAATATCGACTTGCACGTCGATGGTACGGCAACCGGCAGGAGCCATAGGGTTGTCTTTATACTAACGTTTGTGCTTGCAAATGCGTTTACTATTTTGCTAGGATGTAGCTTTAGTAGTAATAGCATGAGTAGCACGACAACCCCGATGGCAACACGTTGATGGAGATCATGGCGTGGCGCCGGTGACAAGAAGATCGTGCCGGTGCTTTGGTGATGAAGATCAAGAAGCACGTGATGATGGCCATATCATGTCACTTATGAATTGCATGTGATGTTAATCCTTTTATGCACCTTATTTTGCTTAGAACGACGGTAGCATTATGAGGTGATCTCTCACTAAAATTTCAAGACGAAATTGTGTTCTCCCCGACTGTGCACCGTTGCTACAGTTCGTCGTTTCGAGACACCACGTGATGATCGGGTGTGATAGACTCAACGTTCACATACAACGGGTGCAAAACAGTTGCGCACGCGGAACACTCGGGTTAAGCTTGACGAGCCTAGCATGTGCAGACATGGCCTCGGAACACATGAGACCAAAAGGTCGATCATGAATCATATAGATGATATGATTAGCATAGGGATGATTACCGCTGAAACTATACTCAACTCACGTGATGATCGGACTTGAGCTAGTGTAAGTGGATCATGAACCACTCAAATGACTAGAGAGATGTACTTTTTGAGTGGGAGTTTAGCGAATAATTTGATTAATTTAAACTCTAATTATCTTGAACATAGTCTAAGTCCACTTTGAATATATTTGTGTTGTAGATCATGGCTCACGCGACAGTCATCCTGAATTTTAATACGTTCCTAGAGAAAGCTAAGTTGAAAGATGATGGAAGCAACTTTGTAGACTGGGCTCGTAATCTTAAGCTAATCTTACAAGCTGGGAAGAAGGATTATGTCCTTAATGCTGTGTTAGGAGATGAACCACCCGCTACGGCTGATCAGGATGTTAAGAACGCTTGGTTAGCACGTAAGGAGGACTACTCAATAGTTCAATGTGCAGTTTTGTATGGCTTAGAACCGGGACTTCAACGTCGCTTTGAGCGTCATGGAGCATTTGAGATGTTCCAGGAGTTGAAGTTTATCTTTCAGAAGAACGCCCGGATCGAGAGGTATGAGACCTCCGATAAATTCTATGCTTGCAAGATGGAGGAAAACTCATCTGTCAGTGAACATGTGCTCAAAATGTCTGGGTACTCAAACCGTCTAGCTGAGCTAGGGATTGAACTCCCGCAAGAAGCTATCACTGACAGAATCCTTCAATCACTGCCGCCAAGCTATAAAGGCTTTGTGTTGAACTACAACATGCAAGGGATGAACAAGTCTCCCGGCGAGTTGTTTGCGATACTGAAAGTCGCAGAGTCTGAACTCCGTAAAGAGCATCAAGTGTTGATGGTGAATAAGACCACTAGTTTCAAGAGAAACGACAAAGGCAAGAAGGGCAATTCGAAGTAGAGCGGCAAGCCTGTTGCCAATCCGACGAAGAAACCCAAAGCTGGACCTAAGCCTGAAACAGAGTATTACTATTGCAAGGGTATGGGTCACTGGAAGCGCAATTGCCCCAAGTATCTGGCAGATAAGAAGGCGGCCAAAGAAAAATCAGGTATATTTGATATACATGTTATTGATGTGTACTTAACCGGCTCTCGTAGTAGTGCCTGAGTATTCGATACCGGTTTTGTTGCTCATATTTGCAACTCGAAACAGGAACTGCGGAATAGACGAAGGCTAGCGAAAGATGAAGTGACGATGCGCGTAGGAAATGGTTCCAAGGTTAATGCAATCGCCGTCGGCACAGTGTCACTTCAGTTACCGTCAGGATTACTGATGAACTTAAATCATTGTTATTTAGTGCCTGCGTTGAGCATGAACATTATATCTGGATCTTGTTTATTGCCAGACGGTTACTCTTTTAAGTCAGAGAATAATGGTTGTTCTATTTCTATGAGTAACATCTTTTATGGTCATGCACCGAATGTGAGAGGATTGTTCATATTGAATCTTGATAGCGATACGCATATACATAACATTGAGACCAAAAGAGTAAGAGTTAACAATGATAGCGCCATATTTTTTGGGCACTGCCGCTTAGGTCATATTGGTGTAAAGCGCATGAAGAAACTCCATGCTGATGGACTTTTGGAGTCACTTGACTTTGATTCACTTGACACGTGCGAACCATGCCTCATGGGCAAGATGACTAAGAATCCGTTCTCCGGAACAATGGAGCGTGCAAGTGACTTGTTGGAAATCATACATACCGATGTGTGTGGTCCAATGAGCGTGGAGGCACGCGGCGAATATCGTTATTTTCTCACCTTCACTGACGATTTAAGTAGATATGGTTATGTCTACTTGATGAAGCACAAGTCTGAAACATTTGAAAAGTTCAAGCAATTTCAGAGTGAAGTGGAAAATCATCGTAACAAGAAGATCAAGTTCCTACGGTCTGATCGTGGGGGTGAATATCTGAGTTTCGAGTTTGGTACTCACTTAAGACAATGTGGAATTGTTTCACAGTTAACACCGCCTGGAACACCACAACGTAATGGTGTGTCCGAACGTCGTAATCGTACTCTATTAGAGATGGTGCGATCTATGATGTCTCTTACTGATTTGCCGTTATCGTTTTGGGGTTATGCATTAGAAACAGCTGCATTCACTTTAAATAGGGCACCATCAAAATCCGTTGAGACGACACCATACGAACTGTGGTATGGCAAAAGGCCAAAGTTGTCGTTTCTTAAAGTTTGGGGATGTGATGCTTATGTCAAAAAGCTTCAGCCTGAAAAGCTGGAACCCAAAGCGGAAAAGTGCGTCTTCATAGGTTACCCAAAAGAGACAGTTGGGTACACCTTCTATCTCAAATCCGAGGGCAAAGTGTTTGTTGCTAAAAATGAAGCTTTTCTCGAGAAGGAGTTTCTCTCGAGAGAATTGAGTGGGAGGAAGATAGAACTTGACGAGGTTGTCGAACCTCTCATCCCTCTGGATGGTGACGCAGGGCAAGGGGAAACCTCTGTCATTGCGACGCCGGTTGAGGAGGAAGTTAATGATGATGATCATGAAACTCCAGTTCAAGTTTCTGTCGAACCACGCAGGTCGACGAGACCACGTGCTGCTCCAGAGTGGTACGGCAATCCCGTCTTATCAATCATGTTGTTAGACAACAATGAACCTGCAAATTATGAAGAAGCAATGGTGGGCCCAGATTCCAACAAATGGCTAGAGGCCATGAAATCCGAGATAGGATCCATGTATGAGAACAAAGTGTGGACTTTGGAGGTACTACCTGAGGGCCGCAAGGCCATTCAGAACAAATGGATCTTCAAGAGGAAGACGGACGCTGACGGCAATGTGACCGTTTATAAAGCTCGACTTGTGGCAAAGGGTTTTTCACAAGTTCAAGGAATTGACTACGATGAGACTTTCTCACCCGTAGCAATGCTTAAGTCCGTCAGAATCATGTTAGCAATAGCTGCATTTTTCGATTACGAAATCTGGCAAATGGATGTCAAAACGGCGTTCCTTAACGGTTTCCTTAAGGAAGAGTTGTATATGATACAACCCGAAGGTTTTGTCGATCCTAAGAATGCTAACAAGGTGTGCAAACTCCAGCGATCCATTTATGGACTGGTGCAAGCATCTCGGAGTTGGAACAAATGCTTTGATGAGGTGATCAAAGCATTTGGGTTTATACAAGTGGTTGGAGAATCTTGTATTTACAAGAAAGTGAGTGGGAGCTCTGTGGCGTTTCTAATATTATATGTGGATGGCATATTACTGATTGGAAACAACGTAGAGTTTTTGGAGAGCATAAAAGGTTACTTGAATAAAAGTTTCTCTATGAAGGACCTAGGAGAAGCTGCTTACATTCTAGGCATTAAGATCTATAGGGATAGATCAAAACGCCTGATAGGACTTTCACAAAGCACATACCTTGATAAAGTTTTGAAGAGGTTCAAAATGGAACAGTCCAAGAAAGGGTTCTTGCCAGTTCTACAAGGTACGAGATTGAGTAAGACTCAGTGCCCAGCAACTGATGAAGATAGAGAGCATATGCGCTCCGTCCCCTATGCTTCAGCCATAGGTTCTATCATGTATACGATGTTGTGCACTAGACCGGATGTTAGCCTGGCCATAAGTATGGCAGGTAGGTTCCAGAGTAATCCAGGAGTGGATCACTGGACAACGGTCAAGGATATCCTGAAGTACCTGAAAAGGACTAAGGAGATGTTTCTCGTGTATGGAGGTAACGAAGAGCTCGCCGTAAAAGGTTACGTCGATGCAAGCTTTGACACAGATCCGGACGACTCTAAGTCGCAAACCGGATACGTATTTATTCTTAATGGGGGTGCGGTAAGCTGGTGCAGTTCCAAGTAAAGCGTCGTAGCTGATTCTACATGTGAAGCGGAGTACATGGCTGCCTCGGAGGCGGCTAAGGAGGGTGTCTGGATGAAGCAGTTCATGACGGATCTTGGAGTGGTGCCAAGCGCACTGAATCCAATAACCTTGTTCTATGATAACACGGGTGCCATTGCCTTAGCAAAGGAACCACGGTTTCACAAGAAGACCAGACACATCAAACGATGCTTCAACCTCATCCGCGACTACGTCGAGGGAGAGGACGTAAATATATGCAAAGTGCACACGGATCTGAATGTAGCAGACCCGCTGACTAAACCTCTTCCACGGCCAAAGCATGATCAACACCAGAACTGTATGGGTGTTAGATTTATTACAATGTAATTCACATGATGATGTGAGGGCTAGATTATTGACTCTAGTGCAAGTGGGAGACTGTTGGAATTATGTCCTAAAGGCAATAATAAATATAGTTATTATTATAATTCCTGTATCAAGATAATCGTTCATTACCCATGCTATAATTGTATTGAATGAAGACTCATTTACATGTGTGGATACATAGACAAAACACCGTCCCTAGCAAGCCTCTAGTTGGCTAGCCAGTTGATCAAAGATAGTCAGTGTCTTCTGATTATGAACAAGGTGTTGTTGCTTGATAACTGGATCACGTCATTTGGAGAATCACGTGATGGACTAGACCCAAACTAATAGACGTAGCATGTTGATCGTGTCATTTTGTTGCTACTGTTTTCTGCGTGTCAAGTATTTATTCCTATGACCATGAGATCATATAACTCACTGACATCGGAGGAATGCTTTGTGTGTATCAAACGTCGCAACGTAACTGGGTGACTATAAAGATGCTCTACAGGTATCCCCGAAGGTGTTAATTGAGTTAGTATGGATCAAGACTGGGATTTGTCACTCCGTGTGACGGAAAGGTATCTCGGGGCCCACTCGGTAATACAACATCACACACAAGCCTTGCAACCAATGTGACTTAGTGTAAGTTGCGGGATCTTGTATTACGGAACGAGTAAAGAGACTTGCCGGTAAACGAGATTGAAATAGGTATACGGATACTGACGATCGAATCTCGGGCAAGTAACATACCGAAGGACAAAGGGAATGACATACGGGATTATATGAATCCTTGGCACTGAGGTTCAAACGATAAGATCTTCGTAGAATATGTAGGATCCAATATGGGCATCTAGGTCCCGCTACTGATATTGACCGAGGAGTCTCTCGGGTCATGTCTACATAGTTCTCGAACCCGCAGGGTCTGCACACTTAAGGTTCGACGTTGTATTATGCGTATTTGAGTTATATGGTTGGTTACCGAATGTTGTTCGGAGTCCCGGATGAGATCACGGACGTCACGAGGGTTTCCGGAATGGTCCGGAAACGAAGATTGATATATAGGATGACCTCATTTGATTACCGGAAGGTTTTCGAAGTTACCGGGAATGTACCGGGAATGACGAATGGGTTCCGGGAGTTCACCGGGGGGGCAACCCACCCCGGGGAAGCCCATAGGCCATAAGGGTGGCGCACCAGCCCTTAGTGGGCTGGTGGGACAGCCCAAAAGGGCCCTATGCGCCATACAAAGAAAAATCAAAGAGAAAGAAAAAAAAAGGGAGGTGGGAAGGAAGGGAAGGACTCCCACCCACCAAACCAAGTCCAACTCGGTTTGGGGGGGGAGCCTTCCCCCCTTGGACTCGGCCGACCCCCTTGGGGCTCCTTGAGCCCCAAGGCAAGGTCCCCTCCCTCCCACCTATATATACGGAGGTATTGGGGCTGATTTGAGACGACTTTTCCACGGCAGCCCGACCACATACCTCCACGGTTTTTCCTCTAGATCGCGTTTCTGCGGAGCTCGGGTGGAGCCCTGCTGAGACAAGGTCATCACCAACCTCCGGAGCGCCGTCATGCTGCCGGAGAACTCTTCTACCTCTCCGTCTCTCTTGCTGGATCAAGAAGGCCGAGATCATCGTCGAGCTGTACGTGTGCTGAACGCGGAGGTGCCGTCCGTTCGGTACTAGATCGTGGGACTGATCGCGGGATTGTTCGCGGGGCGGATCGAGGGATGTGAGGACGTTCCACTACATCAACCGCGTTCACTAACGCTTCTGCTGTACGGTCTACACGGGTACGTAGATCACTCATCCCCTCTCGTAGATGGACATCACCATGATAGGTCTTCGTGCGCGTAGGAAAATTTTTGTTTCCCATGCGACGTTCCCCAACAGCTACTACTTTGCCATGCTTAATGCTTATCACTAGGGCCCGAGTGCCATGATTTCAGATCTGAAATTATTATGTTGTCACCAATATATGTGTGTTTTAGATCCGATCTTGCAAGTTGTAGTTACCTACTATGTGTTATGATCCGGCAACCCCGGAGTGACAATAACCGGAACCACTCCCGGTGATGACCATAGTTTGAGGAGTTCATGTGTTCACCAAGTGCTAATGCGTTGGTCCGGTTCTTTATTAAAAGGAGAACCTTAATATCCCGTAGTTTCCTTTTGGACCCCGCTGCCACGGGAGGGATGGACAATAGATGTCATGCAAGTTCTTTTCCCTAAGCACGTATGACGACACACGGAATGCATGCCTACATCACATTGACGAACGGGAGCTAGCCACATATCTCTCCGTGTTATAACTGTTGCATGATAAATATCATCCAAACAAATCACCGACCCATTGCCTACGAGTTTGTCCTACTGCTATTGTTGCTTCTGTTGTTACTTGTCTTGCTCTGCTGTTGTTACTTGTCTTGCTCTGCTGCTACTGTTGCTACTACTGTCGCTCGTTACTATTGCTACTTGCTACTGCTGTCACTACGGTTGTCCCTTGCCACTTCTATTACTCGTTACATTGCTGCTACCTGCTACAATCTTGATCGTTGGTCGTTGACGGGAACTGACAATTTCCGTCCACGAGGCAACTTGGCGCAATTGATACAATCGTTAGGAATAGTCTGCAGTCAACAGATTGTTTCTGACACGATTGTTATCATACTACTTTGCTGTTACTACTTTGCTTGCAGATACTAATCTTTCAGGTGTGGTTGAATCTGACGAATTCAGCTGCTAATACTCGAGAGTATTCTCTCACCTCCTGTCTGGCGTACCAACAAATTTGGGTCGAATACTCTACCCTCGAAAACTGATGCGAACCCACGCGCTGGTGAGCCATCAACAACATTCTTCTAGTTTCCTTGCTGGGGAGTGCTAGCAACATTCTTTTGGTGTCGTTGCAGGGGAAGAACAATTGACATCAAGCATTTTTCTGGCGCCGTTGCCGGGGAGGTATTGCTATATTCTCTGAGTCACTTGGGATTTATATCTGCTGATCACTATGAAGAATCTGGAGGATCCAAAGACCAAAGTCTTGCCCTCAACTACGAGGGGAGGTAAGGAATTGCCATCTAGCTCTGCACTTGATTCACCTTCAGTTATGAGTAAGTTTGCGACACCACCTCCTGCTAGAAATCTTGATATGTCGTCGGTGCTTGATGATGCTTATGATGCTACTGCTAGAGATACTATGCTTGATACTATGCTTGATGCTATGCCTGATACTCCTATGCCTAATACTGCTAGAGATGCTATGCTTGATACTATGCTTGATACTATGCTTGATGATGCTATGCTTGATACTATGCCTGATACTGCTATGCCTGATACTGCTAGAGATGCTATGCCTGATGATACTATGCTTGATGATGCTAGAGATGCTATTTTTCCTGATGTTCCACTAGGGGTGTTCCTTGATGCTCATATTGCTAGAGTTACTGCCAATGCTCGTGATGCTTCTGAAACTGCCGATACTATTGACATAGAACCTACTTTTGCTCCTGCTAGATCTAGCTCTCCTAGATATGAATTGCCTGGTATACCTGAGGGTTACGTTATGGAGGGAGAGATAGATGAGGATTTTCTTGCGTGTAAGGATGCCTATGATGCTGAGAAATTACTTCTCAAGTGGAAGGAAAAATCTCTGAAAGTTAAGATGAAATATGACCCGAAGTTTGCCACTTCACCTATCTTTATCACCGATAAGTATTATGAATTCTGTGTCGATCCTGAGATAATCTCTCTAGTCGAATCTGATACTTTTCACGGTTATGAGTCTGAGACGGTCGTAGCCCATCTTGCCAAACTACACGATATAGCCACCCTTTTCACTAATGAGGAGAAGATCCGTCACTACTATATCCTTAAGTTGTTTCCTTTCTCTCTAAAGGATGACGCTAAAATCTGGTTCACCTCTCTTACTCCTAGATGTGTGAGTAGTCTCCGGGAGATGGTCTATTACTTCTGTGAGAAATATTTCCCTGCCCATAAGAAGCAAGCTGCCTTGCAGGAAATATACAACTTTGCTCAACTCCAAGAAGAGAGTCTTCCACAAGCTTGGGGGAGGCTCGTCCAGCTACAGAATGCTTTGTGTGATCACCCTCTTAAGAAGAACGAGATACTTGATATCCTCTATAACGGGCTTACCGATGCCTCTAGAGACCACCTAGATAGTTGTGTCGGTTGTGTTTTTAGGGAACGAACTGTAGAACAAGCTGAGACCCTACTAAATAACATCTTGATCAACGATAATGCTTGGACTATTCCCGAACCACCTCCTAAGACAACTCCGAAGAAAAGAGGTATTCTATTCCTCAGTCCTGAAGATATGCAAGAAGCCAAGAAATCTATGCAATAGAAAGGCATTAGATCTGAAGATGTCAAAAATCTACCACCTATCGAAGAGATCCATGGTCTCAATAACCCGATACAGGTAGTAGAAGTGAATTCGCTGCGTAGGTTTGATGAGAGTGATATTCCTTTTGACAAACCAGCTAGCCTATGCTTTGATGAATTTGACAACTTTGTTGCCAAACAACAGAGTTTCAATGATTATGTTAGCACACATTTGGAACAAAGTACTCGTATGCTTAGCCATTTAAGTGCTTGTGTAGACAAAAATGTCAATGATCTGAAGCTTCTAAGTAAACATGCCTCTATGATTACTACTCAGGTAGAACAAGTACTTAAAGCTCAGAATGACCAGCTCAATGAATTAAATGACAACGTTGTCAGAGTCATTACTAGAGGAGGCAAAATGACTCAGGAACCTTTGTATCCTGAAGGCCACCCTAAGAGAATTGATCAAGATTCTCAAGGAATCAATGCTGATACACCCAGTCATCCTAAGGAGAAGAAGAAGGATGATAGAAACCTACATGCCAGTTCACCAGATACTGTCACACCGGAAGAACCTAATGATATTTCTGCGTTTGATGCAGAAACACAATCTCGTGATGAACATGAACCTGGTGACAATATGGACAGTGATGTTCATAATAATGCTCAACCTAGCAATGATGAGGATGTGGAGATTGAACCTATGGTTAATCCTGATAACCCACAACCTAAGAAATACGATAAGAATGACTTCACTGCTAGGAAGCATGGTAAAGAAAGGAAGCCATGGGTTCGGAGACCTATGCCCTTCCCTCCTAAGCCATCCAAGAAAAAGGATGATGAGGATTTTGAGCGCTTCGTTGAGATGATAAGACCCATCTTTCTGCAGATGCGGTTAACTGATATGCTCAAGATGTCTCCGCATGCCAAGTACATGAAAGATATCGTGACTAATAAACGGAAGATACCAGATCTTGATATCTCCACCATGCTTGCCAATTACACTTTCAAAGATGGAACTCCTAAGAAATTTGGTGATCCCGGAGTGCCCACTATACCTTGCTCCATTAAAGGAAACTACGTAAGAACTGCCTTATGTGACCTTGGAGCCGGTGTTAGTGTTATGCCGCTCTCTCTTTATCGTAGACTTGAATTGGATAAGTTGACACCCACTGAAATTTCTCTGCAAATGGCCGACAAATCAACTGCTTTCCCTATCGGCATTTGCGAGGATGTGCCTGTTGTGGTTGCTAACACCACTATCTTAACAGACTTTGTTATCTTGGATATTCCCGAGGACGATGCCATGGCTGTCATCCTCGGAAGACCCTTTTTAAACACTGCAGGGGCTGTTATAGATTGCAACAAAGGCAATGTCACTTTCCATGTCAACAGTAATGACCACACAGTGCACTTTCCGAAGAAACTATATCAAGTACATTGCATCAATGCTATCGAAAAGACTTCATCGATTCTTATTGGGAGCTTTGAATGCCCTATTCCTCGAGTCAAGATGAAGTATGATTTGCTTGTTGGGGAGATACGTATCCCCATTGAGGTGACTTAGTGGCTATTAGAAAATTTTCCGTTCTCTCTTGCGATTCGAGAAGGTTTTGTCATGAGGACTTGATCAACCCCATTGACGTATTTCTTTCTTTGACCATGAAACGGATGAATCAAAGAGTCACATACCTCTGTTTTAAGCTTTCATTTTTTGTTGCTTAGAAGAAAAATGATAGAATTAGTTTAGTTTTTCCTGTTTTCTGTTTTAGCGTCCCGGAGAAAAATACCACGAAAATAAAAGTTCTCCGATGGTCCTGAAAATTTAGTATGATTTTTTCTGGAATTTTTTAAAATTACTAGGCCTGAGAGCTGGCCTGGGGGCTAGACCAGTGGGCGGAGTGCAAGCTTGTGGGGGCCCACAGGGACCCCCTCCACTCATTCCAGCTCCCAGCCTCTTCTTCCACCTCCAGAAAAAATTGTTTCGCAGCTCAAACCCGTGTTCTTGCTCATTTGGCTGTGATTTTCGATCTCCTTGCTCAAAGCAACATTCTCCGAACCGTTTTGGGAAATTACTCCTTGGTAAGTGACTCCTCCATTGGTCCAATGAGTTTTTGCTCTAGTGCTTTATCCTTCGCGTATTCTTGCTACCTTGGTGACCCTGTTCTTGAGCTAGAAATGTTGATTTTAGCTAGTCCCAAGTAGTTTTAGCGCGTTATACGGTCTCTAGGCACTAGTAGGAGTAGTTGCTACAAGGTATGGTTGGTCTTCATTCACTTTTCTCTTGAACTTCAAAAATTCAGCAAAAGGAAATTATGTCCAGGAGGAAGTTTCATGGTGGTTCCTCAAGTAAGAAGGGTCCCCGTCTTTCTTTTCGGGAGCCCGAAACTTTTCAACTAAGGGACGCACCGGTACAACCATGTGAATGGCCTTCCGATGAGTTCATGATCGAAGCAGGTTTCAATGATGAGTTTGACACACTTGTCCGCAATGCCGGGTTAGAAGAATTCCTCTCAGATAAATGTGAACAGTATGCTATGCTCACTGCCTCTTTCGTGCGTAGATTTAAATTCTCAGTTGGCCGTGACTCATCCATACTGTTTGATCTGTACGATAAATCCTATACCGTGGATTTGGAGGATTTCAATAGAATTTGCAAGATACCCGATGGGGGTAGTATTAATGATCCTTCTAAGTCTTTAGTCAGAGACTTTGTCTCTAGTATAACTGTTGGAGAAACCAGAGATATCACACAAGCCACCATAGGAAGCGTCCATTTCCATGCCTTGCACTACCTTGCCCTCTTCATAGGTAGGTGCATTAACGGCAAGGGTGCACATTGTCACCTATGTGCTTCCGACCTTAGTATCCTCAAGAGCGCAGTAACAGGTGGCATGAGCTTCAATATGGGAGCTATAATAGCAAGGAGGCTAAATAAAAATGCTAGTGAGGGGGATTTCTTTGGTGGAGTTTATGCTACACGCTTAGCAAATTTTCTTGGAGTATCCATTCATCGAGAAGACCCTCCTCTCCGTACAACCTACCTTGATCGTGTCGCTCTAACGCGCTACCAGTTCCTTGAGAGAGATCATGGATCCCTCCTATACCGCTTGATATTTAACCGGCAGCGTGTTTCCATACTACCCTTCCTGCTCCTGCTTTCTTTGACTTTCAGGTAAAACGAAGATACTACATAACCATAGGAGAGGCAGATAAGTATGAGAGGGAGGCGACGACTGCTCGACTTCGTGAGGAAGCTATTCAGGCAGTGGCTGCAGCACTCCCGTATAACACCCATTATGACTTTGGGTTTCGCCAGGATCACCCATGGGAGTAGATCAAGCTAGGCCAAAAGCCTAAGCTTGGGGGAGTACGTGTTCTCACCGACTTTAAATTCATGCTTATGCTTTCACCTTGATAGCCGGTGTTTACAATTTGCCACTGTATTATCCATGCTAGTTTTTTTGGTTTTCTTGTTTTCTTGTTTTGTGTCCTTTTGAGAAAACCCAAAAAGATTTTTCTTTCTTCTTTTGCTTGTTGGGAGCTTTCCCGTGTAAATAGTTTTCTTTTTCTTTGTGTCAAGGTAGAAGATATTGGTTCCAATGCTTAGTGGTTCTTGCATGCTTGCCTGTTTAGCTTTCAAAAGAGCCATATTACTTTTTCTTCTACTTTGTGTTTGCCTGCAGATTCAGCTTGGTCCAATGCACGGCCACTCTTATTATTGTTCACGTCGTTCGATCGTGCAAATGAAAGGCAACAATGATGATATATGATGAAGTGACTGAGACTGAAAAGCTGGTATGAACTCTATCCATTTTGTTTTTGTAAATATGATTAGCTTGTCAACCCACATTCAGCTTTGTTGTGAGAGAACCATGTTTACAATGACAACTTAGAGATCATAGTTTCTGATGCCATGCTTATTTAGCTGAGAGCTTATAATGGTTTGTCTTGAATGCCAACATAGATTTTGAGATGACTATGATGTAGTATGATAGGATGGTATTCTCCTTTGAATGTTTCAAGTGGCTTGACTTGGCGCATGTTCATGCATGTAGTTGAAACAAAATCAACATAGCCTCTATGATGTTCGTGTTCATGGTGATTTATATCCTGTTCATGCTTGCATTCAATGTTAGTCAAACTCATTGCATCTTGATGACTGTTGTCGCTCTCTAGTTGGTCGATTCCCAGTATTTTGCTAGCCTTCACTTGTACTAAGCGGAATACTGCTTGTGCATACACTTCCATAAACCCAAAAGTTTTTCCATGAGAGTCCACCATACCTACCTATTTGCGGTATCTATCTGCCGTTCCAAGTAAATTTGCATGTGCCACTCTCTAAACCTTCAAGAAATAATCTGTTTTGCTTGCCCGAACCGCTCATGTGGTGACAGGGGGCTATTGGTATCTTCCATGCTAGGAGTGTTATCCTCGACAAAGGTTTATACACTGTCATTCACGAGAAAGGGGCCAGTAATTGGAATGCCCAGTTCCACGCTTAACTCGAGAACATAACTGTAAAACAAGACTCCCCCCGGATTGATGTTAGTATGGACGGTACCCGAGGATTCGGCTAGCCGTGGAGTGTGATTGATTGGTGGTGGGGGAGTTAAAACTTTACTTTTCTGTTTGGGAACCGCCTATAGCATGAGTAGCATGGAAGATATTGAGAACTCTTGGTCATTGCGTTGACAATGAAAGCATGCCACCCAAAATTATTATCTCTGTTTTCAAAGCTTGAGCTGTGGCACCTCTGCAAATCAATGCTTCCCTCTGCGAAGGGCCTGTCTATTTATTTTCCTGTCGAGTCATCCTCCTCTTATATAAGCACCAATTAGAGAGCACCTCTGTCATTTTTATGCTTTGCTTTTGATTGATATTGAGTATGACTATGACTGGATCTTCGTTGCTATGAATTACAATGTTTAGTCAGCCCTTGATCTTTGAAAGTGCTCTGCATTTATGTTTTGCGGCACAGAAAGAGCTAGCGAGATACCACCTATTCATATTGCTTCAGACTTGTTTTGATTGAAGTGTTGGTATTTTAAACTCATTATTATTTGCTCGTTAGATGATTATGCCATTGATATTAGTTTACCATGAGACCTTCGTGTCACTTGCTTATGTGGTTAACTTGTGATCTTGCTGAAATTCTGGTTATGAGTTAGACATAGTTGCAACATCAAGATCAAACAGAGTTTGTCAAAGTTTTTCTTTCTCTCTCAGTTTGTCAACTGAGTTGCTTGAGGACAAGCAAGGTTTTAAGCTTGGGGGAGTTGATACGTCTCCATCGTATCTACTTTTCCAAACTCTTTTGCCCTTGTTTTGGACTCTAATTTGCATGATTTGAATGGAACTAACCTGGACTGACGCTGTTTTCAGCAGATTGCCTTGGTGTTTTTTTGTGCAGAAATCAAAGTTCTCCAAACGTGCTGAAAATTTACGGAGATCATTTACGGAAAATATGAAAAATATCTGCGCCAAGTTCCACCTGAGGGGGTTGGCCAGTGGGCTACAAGCCCTGGCTCCGCCACCACCCCCCTGGTGGCGGTGGGCAGGCTTGTGGGGCCCACACGGCTCTGCCGCCCCCAATTCCAGGACTATAAGTTCGCTTTCGTCCCAGAAAAAATTAAAAGAAAGAAGTTTTCGTCGCGTTTGCGATACGGAGGCGCCGTCGCCACCTGTTCTTCATATGGAGGGCAGATCTTGAGTCCGTCTTGGGCTCCGGAGAGGGGAAATCGTCGCCATCGTCGTCATCAACCTTCTTCCCTCTCCAATTCCATGAAGCTCTTCGTCGTTCGTGAGTAATCTATTCGTAGGATCGCTGGGCGATGATGAGTAGGATAAGATCTATCATGTAATCGAGTTAGTTTTGATGGGGATTGATCCCTAGTATCCACTACGTTCTGAGATTGATGTTGCTACTACTTTGCCATGCTTAATGCTTGTCACTAGGGCCCGAGTGCCATGATTTCAGATCTGAAATTATTATGTTGTCACCAATATATGTGTGTTTTAGATCCGATCTTGCAAGTTGTAGTTACCTACTATGTGTTATGATCCGGCAACCCCGGAGTGACAATAACCGGAACCACTCCCGGTGATGACCATAGTTTGAGGAGTTCATGTGTTCACCAAGTGCTAATGCGTTGGTCCGGTTCTTTATTAAAAGGAGAACCTTAATATCCCGTAGTTTCCTTTTGGACCCCGCTGCCACGGGAGGGATGGACAATAGATGTCATGCAAGTTCTTTTCCCTAAGCACGTATGACGACACACGGAATGCATGCCTACATCACATTGACGAACGGGAGCTAGCCACATATCTCTCCGTGTTATAACTGTTGCATGATAAATATCATCCAAACAAATCACCGACCCATTGCCTACGAGTTTGTCCTACTGCTGCTGTTGCTGCTGCTGTTACTTGTCTTGCTCTGCTGCTGTTACTTGTCTTGCTCTGCTGCTACTGTTGCTACTACTGTCGCTCGTTACTATTGCTACTTGCTCCTGCTGTCACTACTGTTGTCCCTTGCCACGGCTATAACTCGTTACACTGCTGCTACCTGCTACAGTCTTGATCGTTGGTCGTTGACGGGAACTGATAATTTCCGTCTACGAGGCAACTTGGCGCCATTGATACAATCGTTAGGAATAGTCTGCCGTCAACAGATTGTTTCTGACACAGTTGTTATCATACTACTTTGTTGTTACTACTTTGCTTGCAGATACTAATCTTTCAGGTGTGGTTGAATCTGACGAATTAAGCTGCTAATACTCAAGAGTATTCTCTCACCTCCTGTCTGGCGTACCAACAAATTTGGGTCGAATACTCTACCATCGAAAACTGTTGCGAACCCACGCGCTGGTGGGCCATCAACAAGATTCTTCTAGTTTCGTTGCCGGGGAGTGCTAGTAGCATTCTTTTGGTGTCGTTGCAGGGGAAGAACAGTTGACATCAGGCACCTCCGCATTCAGCACACGTACAGCTCGATGAAGATCTCCGCCTTCTTGATCCAGCAAGAGAGACGGGGATGTAGATGAGTTCTCCGGCAACGTGAAGACGCGCCGGTGATGGTGATGATCTATTCCTGCAGGGCTCCGCTTGAGCTCCGCAGAAAACCGATATAGAGGAAGAACTACGAAGTAGAGGTTTAGGGTTGCACGTGGCAAATTTGTGTCTCAAAAGCCCTAAACCTCAAGTATATATAGGAGGAGCCAAGGGGTAGGGCTTTCCCTTGGGGCGCCCGCCGAAGGGAGGAGGGATCCTCCTACAAGTCGGTTTGGAGGGAGGAGTCCCTTCCTTCCTTCCCACCTCCTTTTTTTCTTTCTTTCCTTTTTTCTTTCTTTCCTTTTTTTCTTTCTACTTGATCGATGGGGCCCTCCCGATAAAAACCCGGAACCCATTCGTCATTCCCGGTACACTACCGGTAATGCCTGAAATCTTTTCGGAGGCCAAATAAATTAATTCTATATATCAATGTTCGTTTCCGGACCATTCCGGAAACCCTCGTGACATTCGTGATCTCATTCGGGACTCCGAACAGACCTTCGGTCACCAATACCTATAACTCAACTATACCAAAACGTCACCGAACCTTAAGTGTGCAGACCCTTCGGGTTCGAGAATTGTGCAGACATGACCTGAACCTCTGTGCCAAGGATTCATGTAATCCCGTACACCATTCTCTTTGTCCTTCGATATGTTACTTGCCCGAGATTTGATCGTCGGTATCCCTATACCTATTTCAATCTCGTTACCGGCAAGTCTCTTTACTCGTTCCGTAATACAAGATCCCATGACTAACACTTGAGTCACATTGCTTGCAAGGCTTATATGTGATGTTGTATTACTGAGTGGGCCCCGAGATACCTCTCCATCACATGGAGTGACAAATCCCAGTCTTGATCCATGCTAACTCAACGGACACCTTCGGAGATACCTGTAGAGCACCTTTATAGTCACCCAGTAACGTTGCGATGTTTGATACACACAAGGTATTCCTCCGGTGTCAGTGAGTTACATGATCTCATGGTCATAGGAATGAATACTTGACACGCAGAAAACAATAGCAACAAAATGACACGATCACATGCAACGTTTATAGTTTGGGTCTTGTCCATCACATCATTCTCCCAATGACGTGATCCAGTCATCAAGTGACAACACTTGCATATGGTTAGAAAACCTTAACCATCCTTGATCAAGTGGCTAGTCAACTATAGGCTTACTAGGGACATTGTTTTGTCAGTATATCCACACATGCATTTATGTTTTCATTCAATACAATTATAGCACGGATAATAAACGATTATCATGAACAAAGAAATATAATAATAACTAATTTATTATTGCCTCTAGGGCATATTTCCAATAGTCTCCCACTTGCACTAGAGTCAGTAATCTAGTTCACATCACTATGGGATTTTAACAAATCCAACACCCATACAGTTCTGGGGTTTGATCACGTCTTGCTTGTGAGAGAGGTTTTAGTCAACGAGTGTGAACCTTCCAGATCTGTGTGTGCTTTACAAATCTCTATGTTATCATGTAGATGCTGCTACTACGTGCCATTTGGAACTATTCCAAATGACTGCTCCACTATACGAATCCGCTTTACTCCTTTGAGTTATTCGGATTAGTGTCAAAGCTTGCATCGACGTAAGACTTTACGATGAACTCTTTAACCACCTCCATAATCGAGAAAAAAATCCTTAGTCCATTAGTTACTAAGGATAACTTTGACCGTTGTTCAGTGATTCAATCCTGGATCACTCTTTGTACCCCTTGACAGACTTACGGCAAGGCACACATCACGTGTGGTACACAACATGGCATACTTTAGAGCATACGGCTAAGGCATTGGGGACTACCTTCGTCCTTTATCTTTCTTCTCCCGTGGTCGGGCTTTGAGTCTTACTCAAATTCACACCTTACAACACAGCCAAGAACTCCTTCTTTGCTGATCTATTTTGGACTCCTTCAAAAACTTGTCAAGGCATGCATTTCATTGAAAGTTCTATTTAGCATTTTGATCTATCTCTATAGATCTTGATGCTCAATGTTTAAGTAGCTCTATCCAGGTTTTCCTTTGAAAAAATCCTTTCAAACAACCCTTGATGCTTTGCATAAATTCTACATTACTTCCGATCAACAATATGTCAACCACATATACTTATCAAAAATTCTATAGTGCTCCCACTCACTTCTTTGGAAATACAAGTTTCTCATATAACTTGTATAAACCCAAAAGCTTTGATCATCTCATCAAAGCGTATATTCCAACTCTGAGATGCTTGAACCAGTCCATAGAAGGATCGCTGGAGCTTGCATACTTGTTAGCATCCTTAGGATCGACAAAACCTTCTCGTTGTATCACATACAACCTTTCCTCAAGGAAACGTCGAGGAAACAATGTTTTGACATCCTATGTGCAATATTTCATAAATAATGTAGCAACCGCTTACATAATTCCAACATACTTTTAGCATCGCTATGAGTGAGAAAGTCTCATCATAGTCAACTCTTTGAACTTGTCGGAAACATCTTTGCGACAAGTCGAGCTTTTCTTAATGGTGACTTTTCACCATCATCGTCTGTCTTCCTTTTAAAGATCCATATTTACTTAATAGTTTTACGACCATCAAGTAGTTCTTCCAAAGTCTACACTTTGTTTTCATACATGTATCCTCTCTCGGATTTCATGGCCTCCAGCCATTTGCCGGAATCCGGGCCCACCATCGCTTCTCCATAGCTCGTAGGTTCATTGTTGTTCAACAACATGACCTCCAAGGCAGGGTTACTGCACTACTCTGTAGCAGTA
The DNA here is from genome assembly GCF_904849725.1 of Hordeum vulgare subsp. vulgare. NCBI lineage: Eukaryota > Viridiplantae > Streptophyta > Magnoliopsida > Poales > Poaceae > Hordeum > Hordeum vulgare. The sequence goes on along the minus strand of NC_058524.1, from coordinate 560,699,187 downwards.
AGCGACCTTGTCGACCTACGAGGTTTTTAGTAACTTGATCTGAAGCTTAATGATCACTATCATCAGTTTCCACTTCAATTGGCATAGGCGTCACATGAACAACTTCCTGCGCCCTGCTACACACTTGTTGAAGTGATGGTTCAATAACCTCATCAAGTTCCACCACCCTCCCACTCAATTCTTTCGAGAGAAACTTTTCCTCGAGAAAGAACCCGTTTCCAGAAACAAATACTTTGCTTCCGGATGTGAGATAGGAGGTATACCGAACTGTTTTGGATGTCCTATGAAGATGCATTTATCCGCTTTGGGTTCGAGCTTATCATGCTGAAAATTTTCACATAAGCATCGCAGCCCCAAACCTTTAAGAAATGACAACTTAGGTTTCTCCAAACAATAGTTCATACGGTGTCATCTCAACGGAATACGCGGTGCCCTATTTAAAGTGAATGCGGTTATCTCTAATGTCTAACCCAAAACAATAGTGGTATTTCGATAAGAGACATCATAGTATGCGCTATATCCAATAGGGCGCGGCTATGTCATTCGGACACACCATCACACTATGGTGTTATAGGTGGCATGAATTGTGAAACAATTTCCACATTGTCTTAACTGTGTACCAAAACTCGCAACTCAAATATTCATCTCTATGATCATATCGTAGACCGTTTATCCTCTTGTCACGACGATCTTCACTCTGGAATAGCTTTGAACTTTTCAATATTTCACACTTGTGATTCATCAAGTAAATACTCCTATATCTACTCAAATCGACAGTGAAATAAGAACATAACGATATCCACTGCGTGCCTCAGCACTCATTGGACTATGCACATAAAGAATGTATTACTTCCAACAAGTCACTTTCTTGTTCCATCTCATTGGAAAAACGAGGCCTTCAGTCATCTTGCCCATGTGGTATGATTTGCATGTCTCAAGCGATTCAAAATCAAGTGAGTCCAAACGATCCATCTACATGGAGTTTCTTCATGCGTTCATACCAATAGGTATGGTTTGCATGTCTCAAATGTTTCAAAAATGAGTGAGTATAAAGATCCATCAGCATGGAGCTTCTTCATGCATTTTATACCAACATGACTCAAGTGGCAGTGCCACAAGTAAGTGGTGCTATCATTACTACTTTGTATCTTTTGGCATCAATATTATGAACATGTGTAGCACTACGATCGAGATTCAATAAACCATTGAAGGTAATTATTCAAGCAAATAGAACAACCATTATTCTCTTTAAATGAATAATCGTATTGCAATAAACATGATCCAATCATGCTCATGCTCAACGCAAACACCAAATAACAATTATTTAGGTTTAACACCAATCCCGATGGTAGAGGGAGCATGCGATGTTTGATCACATCAACCTTAGAATTAGTTCCAACACACATCGTCACCTCACACTTGCTAGTATCCTTTTAATCCATAGCTATAACTTCGAGTCACTAACACTTAACAACTGAATCGGTTTCTAATACCCTGGTGCTACCAGGAATACTAGTAAGGTACACATCAATATCAGGTATATCCAATATACTTTTGTCAACATTGCCAGCCTTCTCATCTACCAAGTATCTAGGGTACTTCCGCCTCAGTGACCGTTTCCCTCATAACAGAAGCACTTAGTCTCGGGTTTGGGTTCAACCCTGGGTTTCTTCACTAGAGCAGCAACTATTTTGCCATTTCATAAAGTATCCCTTTTTACCCTTGCCCTTTCTTGAAACTAGTGGTTTTACTAACCATCAACAATTGATGCTCCTACTTGATTTCTACTTTCGCAGTGTCAAACATTGCGAATAGCTCAAGGATCATCATATGTATCCTTGATATGTTATAGTTCATCACGAAGCTCTAGTAGCTTGGTGGCAGTGACTTTGGAGAACCATCATTATCTCATCTGGAAGATCAACTCCCACTCGATTCAAGCGATTGTAGCACTCGGACAATCTGAGCACATGCTCAACGATTGAGCTTTTCTCCCTTACTTTGTAGACAAAGAATCTTGTAGGAGGTCTCATACCTCTTAACAAGGGCACGAGCATGAAATCCCAATTTCATCTCTTGGAACATCTCATATGTTCGTGACGTTTCAAAACATCTTCGGTGCCCCAATTCTAAGTCGTTAAGCATTACGCACTGAACTATCACGTAGTCATCAAAAACGTGTATGTCAAATGTTCGCAACATCCATAGACGATGCTCGAGGTTCAGCACACTGAGCGGTGCATTAAGGACATAAGCCTTCTGCACAGCAATGAGGACAATCCTCAGTTTACGCATCCAGTCCGCATAATTGCTACTATCATCTTTCAACTAAATTTTCTCTAGGAACATATCTAAAAACAGTAGAGCTATAGCGCAAGCTACAACATAATTTGCACAGACCTTTTGACTATGTTCATGATAATTGAGTTTAGCTCATCATATTACTAATAACTCCCACTCAAATAGACATCCCTCTAGTCATTTGAGTGGTGCATGATCGAAATCCACTAACTCAAGTCCGATCGTCACGTGAGTTGAGTATAGTTTCAGTGGTGAACATCTCCATGTTGATCATATCAACTATATGATTCATGCTCGACCTTTCGATCTTTTGTGTTCCGAGGCCATGTCTACACATGCTAGGCTCGTCAAGTTTAACCCGAGTGTTCCGTGTGTGCAACTATTTTGCACCCGTTGTATGTGAACGTTGAGTCTATCACACCCGATCATCACGTGGTGTCTCGAAATGACGAACTGTCGCAACGGTGCACAGTCGGGGAGAACACAATTTTATCTTGAAATTTTAGTGAGGGATCACCTTATAATGCTACCGTCGTTCTAAGCAAGATAAGGTGCATAAAAGGATTAACATCACATGCAATTTCATAAGTGACATGATATGGCCATGATCTTGTGCTTCTTGATCTCCATCACCAAAGCACCGGCATGATCTTCATCATCACCGGCACCACACCATGATCTCCAACATCGTGCCGCTATCGAGGTTGTCGTGCTACCTATGCTATTACTACTAAATCTACAACCTAGCAATATAGTAAACGCATCTGCAAACACAAACGTTAGTTTAAAGACAACCCTATGGCTCATGTCGGTTGCCATAGCATCGATGTGCAGTCGATATTTAACTATTACAACATGACCATCTCATACATCCGATATATCATATCATGTATTTGGCCATATCACATCACGTGCATACCCTGCAAAAACAAGTAACACGTCCTATAATTTGTTGTTGCATGTTTTACGTGGCTGCTATGAGTATCTAGTATGATCTCATCTTACTTACGCAAAACCACAACGGAGATGTGCAAATTGCTATTTAACCTCTCTCCAAGGAGCGCCTCGGTCAAATCCAATTCAACTAAAGTTGAAGAAACGGGCACCCGCCGGTCATCTTTATGCAACAAGTTGCATGTTAGTCGATGAAACCGGTCTCTTGTAAGCGTACGAGTAATGTTGGTCCGGGCCGCTTCAATTCAACAATACCGACGAATCGAGAAAAGACTAAGGAGGGCAGAAAATCGAACATCAACATCCACAAAAACTTTTGTGTTCTACTCGAGATTACATCTACGCATGAACCTAGCTCCTGATGCCACTGTTGGGAAACGTTGCATGGGAAACAAAAATTTCCTACGCACACAAAGACCTATCATGGTCATGTTCATCTACGAGAGGGAGATCGGATCCACATACCCTTGTAGATTGCTAAGCGGGAAGCATTAAGAAACGCGGTTGATGTAGTGGAACAGTGATACGTCTCCAACGTATCTATAATTTTTGATGGTTTCATGCTATTATCTTGTCAAACTTTGGATGTTATGCATGCCTTTTATATATTTTTTGGGACTACCTTATTAACTCAGTGCCAAGTGCGAGTTCCTGTTTTTTCCATGTTTTTGACCCCTTTCAGAGGAGATTTTGAAACGGAGTCCAACGGAAGAAAATCCCCGAAAAGATTTTTTCCGGAACGGAAGAAGATCGGGAAGCTTGAGAGCCAAGGCACGGGAGCCTCAAGGTCCCCACAAGCACCCACCCCGCGGCCAGGGGGAGGCCGTGGCCCACAGGCTTGTGGGCCCCCTGGGCGCCCTCTGCCCTAGGGGTTGCGTCTGTAAATTCCCTAAAAATCCCAAAAAAATCAGGAGATCATCGAAAGTACTTTTTCGCCTCCGCAAGCTTCTGTTTCAGCAAGATCCCATCTGGGGCACGTTCTGGTGCCCTGCCGGAGGGGAGATTCAGATACGGAGGGCTTCTTCATCAACACCATGACCTCTCGGATGATGCGTGAGTAGTTCACCATAGACCTACGGGTCCATAGCTAGTAACTAGATGTCTTCTTCTCTCTCTTGGGTCTTCAATACAAAGTTCTCCATGATCTTCATGGAGATCTATCCGATGTAATCTTCTTTTGCGGTGTGTTTGTCGAGATCCGATGAATTGTGAATTTATGATCAGATTATATATGAATCTTATTTGAGTTTCTTCTGATCTCTCTTATGCATGATTTCATATCCTTGTAATTCTCTTCGAGTTGTGGGTTTTGTCTGGCCAACTAGATCTATGATTCTTGCAATGGGAGAAGTGCTTGGTTTTGGGTTCATACCGTGCGGTGACCTCACCCAGTGACAGAAGGGGTAGTGAGGCACGCATCGTGTTGTTGCCATCAAGGGTAAAAAGATGGGGTTTTCATCATTGGTTTGAGATTATCCCTCTACATCATGTCATCTTGCTTAAGGCGTTACTCTGTTCGTCATGAACTCAATACACTAGATGCATGCTGGATAGTGGTCGATGTGTGGAGTAATAGTAGTAGATGCAGAAAGTATCGGTCTACTTTTCTCGGACGTGATGCCTATATGTATGATCATTGCCATAGATATCGACATGACTTTGCGCGGTTCTATCAATTGCTCGACAGTAATTTGTTCACCCACCGTGATATTTGCTATTTTGAGAGAAGCCTCTAGTGAACACTATGGCCCCCAGGGTCTACTCCACACCATATTTTCAGCCTTACACTTTTTACTTCGTTGCACTTTCCGCCTTCAGATCTCACTTTGCAAACAATCTTGAAGGGATTGACAACCCCTTCGAAGCGTTGGGTGCAAGCTTTTTTGTGTTTGCACAGGTACTCTTGACTTGACGAGACCCTCCTTCTGGATCGATACCTTGGTTCTCAAACTGAGGGAAATACTTACTGCTCCTGTGTTGCATCACCCTTTCCTCTTCAACGGAAAAACCAACGCAAGCCCAGTCTCCGTCAATGTGTCAATTTCTGGCGCTGTTGTTTGAGAAGTAGCAGAAGGATTTCTGGCGCCGTTGTCGGGGAGGAAGATCAAGTCAAGAACTCATCCAAGTAGGTGTCACAAACTCACCTCTTGCATTTACTTTGTTTGCCAGTTGCCTCTCGTTTTCCTCTCCCCCACTTCACCAATTTGCCCTTTTCGTTTGCCTTTTTCGTTCGCCTTTTCGTTCGCCCTTTTTTCTCGCCTGCTCTTTGTTTGCTTGTGTGCTTGCTTGCTTGCTGAAGTCACCATGAACGAAAGCACAAAACTTTGTGACTTCTCGAATACAAATAATAATGATTTTATTAGTACTCCGTTTGCTCCTGCCACTAGTGCGGAGTCATACGAAATCAATGCCGCTTTGCTGAATCTTGTTATGAAAGAGCAATTCTCTGGCCTTCCTAGTGAAGATGCCGCATCCCATCTCAATACCTTCATTGAGCTTTGTGATATGCAACAGAAAAAAGATGTGGATAATGACGTGATTAAATTGAAGCTTTTTCCTTTCGCGTTGCGATATCGCGCAAAAACTTGGTTTTCTTCTGTGCCCAAAAATAGTATCGATTCTTGGGATAAGTGCAAAGATGCTTATATATCCAAGTATTTTCTGTCGGCTAAGATCATCTCTCTCCGTAATGATATCATGAATTTCAAGCAACTTGATCATGAACATGTTGCACAATCTTGGGAGAGAATGAAATTAATGATTAGAAATTGTCCCGCTCATGGCTTGAGTCTTTGGATGATTATTCAAATCTTTTACGCTGGCTTGAATTTCGCTTCTAGAAATATCTTGGACTCTGCCTGAGGTGGAACGTTCATGGAAATCACGTTAGGGGAAGCCACAAAGCACTTAGACAACATCATGACAAACTACTCTCAGTGGCACACTGAAAGGTCACCTACTAGTAAGAAGGTACACGCTATGGAAGAAATTAACTCGTTGAGTGCTAAGATGGATGAGTTAATGAATTTGGTTGCTAGTAGAAGTGCTCTTTTGGATCCTAATGATATACCCTTGTCTTCTTTGATTGAGAGTAGCAACGCTAGCTTGGACGTTAATTTTGTTGGTAGGAATAACTTTGGCAACAACAATGCTTTTAGAGGAAACTATGTTCCTACGGCTTTTCCTAGTAACTCCTCTAGTAACTTTGGCAACTCCTACAAAAATACTCATGGAAATTACAATAGATTACCCTCTGATCTAGAGAGTAATATCAAAGAGTTCATCAACTCTCAAAAGATTTTCAATGCGTCCATAGAGGAAAAGCTACTCAAAATTGACGATTTGGCTAAGAGCGTTGATAGAATGTCTAGTGATGTTGATGCTTTGAAAGTTAGATGTGCTCCTCCCAAAATCAACATGGATGAAACTTTGAAAGCCATGCGTGTTTCCATGAATGAGATCCAAGAAAGAACCGCCCAAATTCGTGCTAGACATGAATGGCTTAAAAAGGCGTGTTCTCGTAATGAGAATCATGAAGATCTTAAAGTGCTTGGTGTGACTCCCATTGAATCTTTGTTTTCTCGTGTCAAACCTAATGATTATGGGGCTGGATATGAATCCACTTTGGTTGAAAAGTGCCCCAATGATTCGGAGTCCATCTATCTTGATGCTAAAAAGCATTGAAAGTGAAGTAGAAGATGTTAAAACTTTGAGTAGTAATGAAATTACTATCGTGGATTTCAAGGAATTCAATTATGATAGTTGCTCCTTGATTGAATGCATTTCTTTGATGCAATCCATGTTAAACTCTCCACACGCTTATAGCCAAAACAAGGCATTTACCCATCATATCGTCGAAGCTATGATAAAATATCTTGAAGAGAAACTTGAATTGGAAGTCTCTATCCCTAGAAAGCTTCATGATGAGTGGGAACCTACCATCAAAATCAAAATCAAAAACTATGAATGCAATGCTTTGTGTGATTTGGGTGCTAGTGTTTCTGCGATTCCAAAGTCTTTATGTGATGTTCTGGGTTTTAATGAGATTGAAGAGTGTTCTCTTAATTTGTATCTTGCTGATTCTACTGTCAAGAAACCCATGGGAAGGATCAATGATGTTCTTATTATTGCAAATAGGAACTATGTACCCGTGGATTTCATTGTGCTTGACATTGATTGCAATCCTACATGCCCTATTATTCTTGATAGACCTTTCCTAAGGACTATCGGTGCTATCATCGATATGAAGGAAGGGAATATTAGATTTTAATTTCCTTTAAGGAATGGCATGGAACACTTTCCTAGAAAGAAAATAAGATTTCCTTATGAATCCATGATGAGGGCCACTTATGGTTTGAGCACCAAAGACGACGATACGTGATTCTATCGCTTTTATTCCTACCTAAGGGTGTTAAACAATAGCGCTTGTTGGGAGGCAACCCAATGAATTTATCTTTTTTTTTCTGTTTTGTTTCGTCCACACTTTCATAATTCTGTTGTGATTGTGTTTTTTGTGTTTCTTTTTGTGTTTGAGCCAAGCAAAACCTTTATGACTAGTCTTGGTAATGGTTTTTGATCCTGCTGGAAAAAGACAGAAAATTTTCTCTCACGAGATCATTTTTCATTTTTATTCAGAAAGAGATTTCGAGTTTATTCTTTTTGCTGATGGTATATCTGCTTTTTTCCCAGGCCTTCGTAAGTTTTCAGATTTTTTGAGGTACCAGAAGTATACGAAGTATACAGATTGCTACAGACTGGTCTGTTTTTGACAGGTTCTGTTTTTGTTGAGTTGGTTGCTTGTTTTGATGAAACTATGGTTAGTATCAGGAGGTACTAGCCATGGAAAAGTGAGAATACAGTAGCCCAACATCAATATAGATAGAATTCAAGTTTTCTACAGTACCAAAAGAAGTGGTAGTTTGTTTTCTTGTGCTAATGTTATCACGAGTTTCTGTTTAAGTTTTGTGTTGTGAAGTTTTCAAGCTTTGGGTGATGTTCTCATGGACAATGAGATAAGGAGTGGAAAGAGCTCAAGCTTGGGTATGCCCAAGGAATCCCAATCCAAATTCAAGGACACCAAAAAGCCTAAGCTTGGGGATGCCCCAGGAAGGCATCCCCTCTTTCGACTTCAATCCATCGGTAACATTACTTGGAGCTATATTTTTATTCACCACATGATATGTGTTTTGCTTGGAGCGTCTTGTATCTTAGGACTCTTTTCTTTTTGTTGTGTCACAATCATCCTTGCTGCAAACCTTTTGAGAGAGAGAGACATGCAGTCATCGTGATTTTGGTAGAATGCTCATAGTGCTTCACTTATATCTTTTGAGCTAGATACTTTTGCTCTAGTGCTTCACTTATATCTTTTAGAGCACGGCGGTGCGTGGCTTGGTAGTTGGCTTATGCTATGAAAGTAGTCCCAAAGGTGATAGGTATCCAAGGAGGATGCAAAAACCTCCATCTTCATGTGCATTGAATAGAAAGAGAAGTTTTGATTCCTCTCAATTAGTTTTGAGACGTCGATTCGGTAATATTAAGAGTTATGTTAGTAGAGTGTTGTGAATCTAGAAATACTTGTGTTGAAGTTAGTGATTCCCGTAGCATGCACGTATGGTGAACCGCTATGTTAGGAAGTCGGAGCATAATTGATCTATTGATTGTCATCCTTTGTGTTGAGGTCGGGATTGCGCGATGGTTTACACCTACCAACCCTTCCCCTCGGAGTATGCGTTTAGCACTTTGTTTCAATTTCTAATAAAAACTTTCGCAACAAGTATGTGAGTTCTTCATGACTAATGTGAGTCTGTGGTATAGATGCACTTTCACCTTCCACCATTGCTAGCCTCTCTAGTACCGCGCAATTCTCGCTGGTGCTCAAACCCACCAAATTCCTTCCTCAAAACAGCGACCATACCTACCTACTATGGCATTTTCATAGCCATTCTGAGATATAGTGCCATGAAACTCCCACCGTTCCGTCTCATGAATTGTGCTGTCACTCTCATACTTCCATTGCATGATCGTAAGATAGCTAGCGAGATGTTTCAACTTCATACGCCATGCTAGATCGTTGCACATCCTGTTACACTGCCGGAGGCATTTCCTACGGAGTCGTCATTTAGATTTTTGAGCTGTGAGTAAATAAAAGTGTGATGATCATCATTATTAGAGCATTGTCCCATGCGAGGAATAAAAAAAGAGAGGCCAATGATCCCAAAAACAAAAAAAAGGGGGAGAAAAGAAAATAAAAAAAGAGAGGCCTAAGAGCTCAAATGAAAAAAAAGAAAAGAGAGAAAAAGAGAGAAGGGACAATGCTACTATCTTTTTCCACACTTGTGCTTCATAATAGCACCATGTTCTTCATGATTGAGAGATTCTTGCTTTGTCACTACCATATGCTAGTGGGAATCTTCATTATATAACTTGTCTTGTATATTCCAATGATGGGCTTCCTCAAAATTGCCCTAGGTCTTCGTGAGCAAGCAAGTTGGATGCACACCCACTAGTTCTCCTTTTGAGCTTTCACATACTTATAGCTCTAGTGCATCTCTTGTATGGCAATCCCTACTCATTCACATTGATATCTATTAATGGGCATCTCCATAACCCTTTGATATGCCAAGTAAATGTGACCATCTCCTCCTTTTTGTCTCACAACCACCACCACACTCTATTCCACCTATAGTGTTATATCCATGGCTCGCGCTCATGTATTGCGTGATAGTTATAAAAAGTTTGAGAAAGTAAGAGTGCGAAAACAATTACTTGGCCAATATCGGGGTTGTGCATGATTTACATTAGTTGTGTGGGGATGATGGAGCATAGACAGACTATATAATTTTGTAGGAATAACTTTCCTTGGCCTTGTTATTTTGAAAGTTCATGATTACCTTGCTAGTTTGCTTGAAGTATTATTGTTTTTATGTCAATAGCAAACCATTGTTTTGAATCTTACGGATCTGAACATTCATGTCACGTGAAAGCAGTTGCAAAGGACAACTATGCTAGGTAGCATTCCACATCAAAATTCATTCTTTATCACTTTCCTACTCGAGGACGAGCAGGAGTTAAGCTTGGGGATGCTTGATACGTCTCCAACGTATCTATAATTTTTGATTGTTTCATGCTATTATCTTGTCAAACTTTGGATGTTATGCATGCCTTTTATATATTTTTTGGGACTAACTTATTAACTCAGTGCCAAGTGCCAGTTCCTCTTTTTTCCATGTTTTTGACCCCTTTCGGAGGAGATTTTGAAACAGAGTCCAAACGGAAGAAAATCCCCGAAAGGATTTTTCCGGAACGGAAGAAGATCGGGAAGCTTGAGAGCCAAGGTAGGGGAGCCTCAGGGGCCCCACAAGCCCCCACCCCGCGGCCAGGAGGAGGTCGTGGCCCACAGGCTTGTGGCCCCCCTGGGCGCCCTCTGCCCTAGGGGTTGCGCCTATAAATTCCCTAAAAATCCCAAAAAAATCAGGAGATGATCGAAAGTACTTTTTCGCCGCCGCAAGCTTCTGTTTCAGCAAGATCCCATCTGGGGCACGTTCTGGTGCCCTGCCGGAGGGGAGATTCGGATACGGAGGGCTTCTTCATCAACACCATGACCTCTCGGATGATGCGTGAGTAGTTCACCATAGACCTACGGGTCCATAGCTAGTAACTAGATGTCTTCTTCTCTCTCTTGGGTCTTCAATACAAAGTTCTCCATGATCTTCATGGAGATCTATCCGATGTAATCTTCTTTTGTGGTGTGTTTGTCGAGATCCGATGAATTGTGGATTTATGATCAGATTATCTATGAATCTTATTTGAGTTTCTTCTGATCTCTCTTATGCATGATTTCATATCCTTGTAATTCTCTTCGAGTTGTGGATTTTGTCTGGCCAACTAGATCTATGATTCTTGCAATGGGAGAAGTGCTTGGTTTTGGGTTCATACCGTGCGGTGACCTCACCCAGTGACAGAAGGGATAGCCGGGCACGCATCATGTTGTTGCCATCAAGGGTAAAAAGATGGGGTTTTCATCATTGGTTTGACATTATCCCTCTACATCATGTCATCTTGCTTAAGGCGTTACTCTGTTCGTTATGAACTCAATACACTAGATGCATGCTGGATAGCGGTCGATGTGTGGAGTAATAGTAGTAGATGCAGAAAGTATCGGTCTACTCGTCACGGACGTGATGCCTATATGTATGATCATTGCCTTAGAAATCGTCATGACTTTACGCGGTTCTATCAATTGCTCGACAGTAATTTGTTCACCCACCGTGATATTTGCTATTTTGAGAGAAGCCTCTAGTGAACACTATGCCCCCCAGGGTCTACTCCACACCATATTTTTAGCCTTACACTTTTTACCTCGTTGCACTTTCCGCCTTCAGATCTCACTTTGCAAACAACCTTGAAGGGATTGACAACCCCTTTGAAGTGTTGGGTGCAAGCTTGTTTGTGCTTGCGCAGGTACTCTGGACTTGACGAGACCCTCCTTCTGGATCGATGCCTTGGTTCTCAAACTGAGGGAAATACTTACTGCTCCTGTGTTGCATCACCCTTTCCTCTTCAAGGGAAAAACCAGTGCAAGCCCAGTCTCCGTCAACGTGTCAATTTCCGGCGCTGTTGTTTGAGAAGTAGCAAACAGCTTCGTGATTCAAATCACCGTCGTCCCACGATCCACCCTAATCTAGCACCAAACGGACGGCACCTCCACATTCAGCACACGTACAACTCGATGACGATCTCCGCCTTCTTGATACAGCAAGAGAGACGGGGAAGTAGATGAGTTCTCCGGCAACGTGATGGCGCGCTGGTGATGGTGATGATCTATTCTTGCAGGGCTCCGCCCGAGCTCCACAGAAAACCGATCTAGAGGAAGGACTACGAAGTAGAGATTTAGGGTTGCACGTGGCAAAGTTGTGTCTCAAAGGCCCTAAACCTCAAGTATATATGTAACGACTAAGATACGGTCCTTTCCTATTTAGGGGGCGATGCCCCAAAAGGGAAAGAAGCGCATCTAAGCGTTTCGCAAGTGAGATAAACATAGCACATACATAATTAAAGATTGACAAACAGGGCTTCATTTGCCACCTCACATAGATAATATCAGAGTTTACATCCACACATTTATTTAGACAAGGTAGTTCCGCTACAGACTACATAACACAAGAAAAAGGCTATGCTATCCCGCATGCTTGCCCACGATCACGACCACGGCCTCAGTCTTCTGGATAGTTCACCTACAGGCGGTCGTTCTCCTCGTCGTACTGCCATGCCAGCTGCGTGCCGTCTGGATCACCTGCGTCGGGCGTACCAGTACCTGTTGGGGTGTTGAAGTAATCTGTGAGCCACGGGGACTCAGCAATCCATGACCTTGGTACCGAAACTAGTCAACTTATTAGGTGAGGAAGGTTCAGTGTTTAGGTTGCACCATCCTAAGCATTTGTGGTGGCTAACATACGAAGATCAAAGTCATAGATGTGGTGGTCTACGCGAGCGGTCGAAGACTAGGTGATCACTAAGTGATCCTGAACACCTACTTACGTCAAACATAACCCCACCGTGTTCCCGATCGAAGAGAGGTCTTCGAAGGGGACAGCCACGGTTACGCAGACGGTTGGCAGTTTTATTAGAGTTAGTTCAAGTTATCTATAACTGTATGTTAACAAATAATCCATGTTGCCACATAACCGCGGGCACGGCTTTCCGAAAGATTAAACCCTGCAGGGGTGCTCCAACTAGTCCATCACAAACGGTCATGGGCCGCAAAGTAATCCTCTATCACGAATCTCGTGATCTCGTCGGATTCCTTAGAGGAAAACCTCAACTCTAGGGAGAACCAAAGCTTCACCGGGATTCCTATACGCAAGGTATATCGCTAAGGTAAGACAAGACTAGCAGGACCTCTGACGTGTCGACGACCCCGATAAGAGCCGCGTATCTCAGTCTCGGGGCACGCCGAATAAGCGAAGCGTACGGTGGCCAGAGAAATCTCCCGAGTTGCCCCGAGATGGCCCTGCACGGTGCTCTAGTTTGGACCAACACTCATGAGGATCACTGGCCCGGGTTGTTGATTAATTCCTCGGGGTAGCTATTCCCTATGCAACTTATTATTAGGTGATTAGCAAATTAAAACCAATGTTGGTCCTGCCGGACAAGTCTTAACGCTACACGATTTATCAAGGGGGTCCCCATAACAACGCCGAACGTGTTAGGAGCGGTCAATTATGGAATCAAACACCGGTAGCCGGAAACTAAGGTGGCAATAACGGAACAAATCACCCGTCAGAAGGCTAGGCCTTCCGTCATTTACCAAGTATATAGGTGCATTAATTAAATAGCAGTTTAAGACATAATGATATCAAATCCTCATGTTATCACATGAGACAGCTGGCACCTGCAACTAGCAAAGCTATCATTAGAAGCTGAGCAAGCCTACTTAGCCATACAACATTAGCTAGGAGGGGAAGGTGTTTGGGTTTCATAGCAATATCAGGAGGTAATAAGTGGTAGGCAGAGAGCATATATCGAAGGAAACGTGATTCTAAGCATAACAAAGCTAGATACGGTATCAAGGTCACGGTCATCTTGCATGTGATGTCTTCAGCTTGGAACTGCTCTTGTTCGTCCTGCACGTACTCTCCAGAATCCACGTACTCACTCTCCGATCCCGGTGCTACCCAAGATAAAAATAACAACCCATGTACACCAACACAACATGATGCAACAAAAATATGATGCATGAGATGAGAATGAAGCATGCATCTCTATTCTAGTCACTTGCATAAGCATGGGAAGAGAAGATAAACTTCTGGACAGAACTTCACACTAAGCTATCTTGACATGCATGAAGATGGCATGAACAGGTGCATCACGAGAAAACGATGCAAAACATATAAAGAACGTTGGGAACGGAGCTACGGATCAATCGGAAACTACGAAACAAGATATGGAGTCCTACGGATTAATTCCACCACAAGCACACTCCAATGGCACACTTCTGGTATTCCCAGGTTGCCACATGATCAAACAAACAAATATAGGTGGGGTGATGCAAATAAACTCACCACACCACCAACAATACTATCACAAGCTTCAAAACAACTAAAACAAGCAATCTGTCCTAAACAGCATCATAGCAGTTTGTGAGCAACATGCAAAGTACCTACAGCCACCCAAATGTGTCAAACAAGGTATGTGGCAAAAGCTATTCAAAAGCTCTACAAGCCTGAGCAAGAAGATGATACAAAGGAGTCACACACAGGAAGATCTACAGGTGCTAACTTGGACAAAAATAACAGATTTCACGGACTTGGTGAAAATCTCAGATTTTCACCAGTTGCTTATACTCTAAAGCATTTTGACAGCCTCCAAAATAATATCTACAGGAAGTGAAAGTGCATGAAATTTAACAGAGAGCTAGAAAAACACAACAGCTCCAACTCTGTAGTTGATTGCAAGGGCTGATTCCAACACATGAGCTTTTGCAACCACAACAACAAGGGAAGAAAATAGCAGCAGTTTCTCAGACTTAGTGAAAATCACATATTTTCACCAAGCTGACAATTTCAGCCACATGTCAACTTTGACAAGGCACAACTTGCACATACAAACTCCTAAGCATAAAACAAAACTACCAAGCTATAGAGGGGTTCACTCACCACGGCCACATCAAAGAATCATCCTCATAGGCTTATCACACCACATGGCACCAAGCTCTAAACATAACATCAAGACAGAAAATGACATTTCCAGAAAGTGTCCCAAAGTGAAACCTGATTCCACCAATGGATTCCTGGGATGATTCTACCCCAAAAACATATATAATACCTAGGTACTTGCATACAACATGTAGGCACAAAGTTGAAAGGAAAAAACAACATAGAATCATATAGTCTCAAATAGTGCCATATCACATGTGGTACTCACTAGTTCATCATCCACAATTGCACATGCTCACACCCACAACTCCAATTGTGACATGCGGGTTAGACCTCATGTATGTGTGCCATAGCACATCACCACACACATTCTCATACAACCAAGCAAGCACACACTAGCACCTACACATGTGCTACAGCAACAAAAGTCCTTCCCCGGCAACGCCAGGTATTCTTCTTGCTACTTCTCTTGCTTGCGTCGGTTTTTCCCTTGAAGAGGAAAGGGTGATGCAGCACAGGAGCAGTAAGTATTTCCCTCAGTTTGAGAACCAAGGTATCAATCAAATAGGAGAATCTCGTCAAATCCAGAGTACACGCACAAACACAAAGAGCTTGCACCCAACGCTATAAAGGGGTTGTCAATCCCTTCAAGATTGATTGCAAAGTGAGATCTGAAGGCGGAAAGTGTAACGAAGAAAAAGTGTAAGGCTGAAAATATGGTGTGGAGTAGACCCGGGGGCCATAGTGTTCACTAGAGGCTTCTCTCAAAATAGCAAATATTACGGTGGGTGAACAAATTACTGTCGAGCAATTGATAGAACCACGCAAAGTCATGATGATATCTAAGGCAATGATCATACATATAGGCATCACGTCCGAGACAAGTAGACCGATACTTTCTGCATCTACTACTATTACTCCACACATCGACCGCTATCCAGCATGCATCTAGTGTATTGAGTTCATGACGAACAGAGTAACGCCTTAAGCAAGATGACATGATGTAGAGGGATAATGTCAAACCAATGATGAAAACCCCATCTTTTTACCCTTGATGGCAACAACATGATGCGTGCCTCGCTACCCCTTCTATCACTGGTTGAGGTCACCGCACGGTATGAACCAAAAACCAAGCACTTCTCCCATTGCAAGAATCATAGATCTAGTTGGCCAAACAAAACCCACAACTCGAAGAGAATTACAAGGATATGTAATCATGCATAAGATAGATCAGAAGAAACTCAAATAAGATTCATAGATAATCTGATCATAAATCCACAATTCATCGGATCTCGACAAACACACCGCAAAAGAAGATTACATCGGATAAATCTCCATGAAGATCATGGAGAACTTTGTATTGAAGATCCAAGAGAGAGAAGAAGCCATCTAGCTACTAGCTATGGACCCGTAGGTCTATGGTGAACTACTCACGCATCATTGGAGAGGTCATGGTGTTGATGAAGAAGCCCTCCGTGTCCGAATCCCCCTTCCGGCAGGGCACCAGAACGTGCCCCAGATCGGATCTTGCGGAGACAAAAGCTTGCGGTGGCGGAAAAGTACTTCTGATGATCTCTTGATTTTTTTTTTGGGATTTTAGGGAATATATAGGCGCAAAACCTAGGGCAGAGGTGGCCCAGGGAGCCCACAAGCCAGGGAGGCGCGGGCCCCCCTGGCCGCGCCATGATGGCTTGTGGGGTCCCTGCAGGCCCCCTGCCATGATTCTCCGGCTTCCCGATCTTTTTCTGTTTCGGAAAAAATCTTTTTGGCAGTTTCATTTCGTTTGGACTCCGCTCAAAATCCTCCTCTGAAAGGGGTCAAAAATATGGAAAAAACAGGAATTGGCACTTGGCAGTGAGTTAATAAGTTAGTCCCAAAAATATATAAAAGGCATGCAAAACATCCAAAGTTTGACAAGATAATAGCATGAAACCATCAAAAATTATAGATACGTTGGAGACGTATCAATATGCTAGTTCTAAAACACACACATACATACACTCACACAAGCTACCACTAACACACACTCACACATGCTAGGGGTTCAAATGAACTCCCCATGCCCACTAAGGCAAAACCATGCCTTGGTCATGTGTGTGTCATACACACACATGCACCTCACTACACCCACACACATGCACCCACATGGATACATACACACACACACATCCTCCTACACATGCACACAAAGCTAAAATGAGGAGAAAACCTACTGGATGAGATCTTAGGCAACAATATATTGTTGCCCAAGCAATACAACAAGCAACCAATCTATAAAACAGCAAAAAGGAAATAAAAAAATAAAAGGGGTGGCTTGGGGATCGAACCCAAGACCTATCTGCCACAACAAACATACTACACCACTGCACTACTGCCCCTGGGCTCGACGGGACAGAAGAAGCTACCAGGGTAAGCTACCCTGTTGCTACTGTGCCAGAAAAACAAACAACAAAAGGGGGCGCCACTGGGTTCGAACCCACGACCTGCTGCTGCGCAAAACACCACCTACCACTCTGCTAGATTGCAGAACTTAACAGAGAGGGGGGCCTTGCTCTTTTGAGCAACCCCCTCTGGATCTGATACAGCTCGACGGTGGCTGGCATGATGCATGATGCAAAGGGAAGACAAGGCATGAGCACATGAAATAACACATGAAATGATACTCCATAGAATGACAACATAGACCCACACATGGCAAGGTTCCAAATATGGCAATGTAACACTTGGGGAATTACAATATATAGGAGGAGCCAAGGGGTGGGGCTTGCCCTTGGGGCGCCGGCCGAAGGGAGGAGGGATCCTCCTCCAAGTCGGTTTGGAGGGAGGAGTCCCTTCCTTCCTTCCCACCTCCTTTTTTTCTTTTTTTTCTTTCTCCTTAATTTTTTCCTCTTGGCCGAAACATCCCACTTGGGCTGGCCTCACCAGCCCACTAAGGGTTGGTGCTCCACCCTTGGGATATTAGGTTCACTCCCGGGTGGGTGGGCCCCTCTCGATAAAAACCCGGAACCCATTCGTCATTCCCGGTACACTGCTGGTAATGCCCGAAATCTTCCCGGAGGCCAAATGAAACAATCCTATATATCAATCTTTGTTTACGGACCATTCTGAAAACCCTCATGACGTCGTGATCTCATTCGGGACTCTGAACAAACCTTCGGTCACCAACACCTATAACTCAACTATACTGAAACGTCACCGAACCTTAAGTGTGCAGACCCTGCGGGTTCAAGAATTGTGCAGACATGACCTGAGACACTCCCCGGTCAATATCCAACAGCGGGACCTGGATGTCCATATTGGATCCTACATATTCTACAAAGATCTTATCGGTTGAACCTCTGTGCCAAGGACTCATGTAATCCCGTATACCATTCCCTTTGTCCTTCGGTATGTTACTTGCCCGAGATTTGATCGTCGGTATCCCTATACCAATTTCAATCTCGTTACTGGCAAGTCTCTTTACTCGTTCCGTAATACAAGATCCCGTGACTAACACTTGAGTCACATTGCTTGCAAGGCTTATATGTTATGTTGTATTACCGAGTGGGCCCCGAGATACCTCTCCGTAACACGGAGTGACAAATCCCAGTCTTGATCCATGCTAACTCAACGGACACCTTCGGAGATACCTGTAGAAACTTTATAGTCACCCAGTAACGTTGCGACGTTTTATACACACAAGGTATTCCTCCGGTGTCAGTGAGTTACATGATCTCATGGTCATAGGAATGAATACTTGACACGCAGACAACAATAGCAACAAAATGACACGATCACATGTTACGTTTATAGTTTGGGTCTTGTCCATCACATCATTCTCCCAATGAGGTGATCCAGTCATCAAGTGACAACACTTGCATATGGTCAGGAAACCTTAACCATCCTTGATCAACTGGCTAGTTAACTAGAGGCTTACTAGGGACATTGTTTTGTCTATATATCCACACATGCATTTATGTTTTCATTCAATACAATTATAGCATGGATAATACACGATTATCATGAACAAAGAAATGTGATAATAACTAATTTATTATTGCCTCTAGGGCATATTTCCAACAATATATCCTTGAGTGGCTGCATTTCTGAAGACCATATCTAAACCACCTGGCAGAAAACAAAAGCACTTCGCGACAATTTAGGAATCAGCTAGGAAGGATGTGGAGAGGGCTTTTGGAGTGCTGCAAGTGTGTTGGAGAATTGTTCGTGGGGCTGCAATGATGTGGGAACAAAAAACTTTATGGCAGGTGATGACATGTTGTGTTATTTTGCACAATATGATCGTCAAGGATGTGAGTGATGGTGTAGCCCAAACCAATGATTTTAAAACACATGGAATACAAGTTGGAATCCCTGTAAATCAAGATGCAATGCAGCTTATGAATTTTCTACATACGCATCGGAATCTCCGAGATCATCGCGTACACACGCAACTACTCAATGATCTGGTGGACCTTATGTGGACCCACAATAAAAATCAAAGACCACGTGATTGATCGTGCACTTCAAATAAAATTGTTGTAAAGCCTTTTTTATGTATGGTACCAACATTTATTTTATGTGCGACTTTTATTATCGGATGATCGACGTGCATGACTTTGTATGAAATTAAGAGTCTAAATATGAGGTATGTGATACATGGAGCGAAATATGAAGAGCGTCCGGATTTGTCCGCGGGCATGCCCGAGCGCGTTCGCGGGCGTTTGAGGTGCCGGATTTGAAGGATCCGGCTATGGATGCTCTAAGACTTGGTACGGTTCTCAAATCAAAATAAAGAAGAAATATAGCGAAAAACTTTAGGGGCACACAGGTGATGGGGCACCTGTCAAGCCCTGCCTGACCGGTCGCTTCTCTCGCGAATCATGAAATAGTTAGACCCCGAAAGAAGACACAATAAATTTAAGTTTTAATGGTTAAGACATACGATTTTGCATATAAAAAAATCATTTTTTTGTCACAAGTTTCAAGCTTCAAAGTTGACACTTCAAGCTATTTATTTTTTGATCGTCGGTACACAAGTCGTGATTTTATTGGTCACTCCTACTAAGTTTCAAGAGTTACAACTTAATATATATTTTAGAATTCGTCCAAACATATTGAAAAAACTTATTTGAAAACCTTCACAAAAACCACGAATATGAAACATAAATTCTATTTGGCGACCGTTCGCTGGAAGAGGGGTGTCAAACGAACCCTTTTCGATAGCAGTTTGAGCTATGGGTGGAGATCAAATGTTGTGAGTTATAAACGAAAATAATACCTTCTTTAACGGAAATTGCCATGTCGGTTTGAAGAGATTGTCATACCTCACAACTAAAAATGTAGCAAAATCGTTCGCAAATGACACCCCGTCCTAGCGAACGTTCGCCGGCTAAAGGGATCCATATTAAAACAGGATTTAATTTAAATTTTTTATTCAAACGATATACTCCTTATGTACATAAATATTTATAGTTGAAATAAGTATTTTCGATAGAGGAAGAAAGTCTATATACCTACTAATAAAGGAAATATGTATTCTTAGTCCGTCGTGCTATTTTATGAAGAAAAAAACTCATGTTTTTACATTAAACCCGTAATACATATTAAATGTTTTTTTAAAATACTCATATCTTCTAAACCGTAACTTTAAATTTAACATGTTATATATGAATTTTAATTAGAAAAATATGTAGAATCTGAATATGATATTATTTTACCAGTTAACCATTTTAAAAATATTATCTAGGATGCAATCTTAATCAATAATGCATTATCCGTCTTTCTTTCGTATCGATACTGATTTGGATTGTGAATAAACATCTGAGCAAAATCAGAATTAGAGACGAAATTGAAGATCACTTCACTGTTTCTTTGTACATATTAACTCTACATGCAAGCCGTATTTAAACAGAAGACCTGTGAAATCTTGAACTACGTTTTTTTAGTCTATGATCATCTTCATTTTGTAAATTAAAAATGTATCGTATTCTTTTTTCCGTTGCAATGCACGGACACTTTTTCTATAAAAACTGAAAGAAAAACACGCACGAAGAACTTGATGCCCCCCATCTTCGTGTCGTGAATCCTCTCCGAGAAATCTAGCATTGGTACGTGATGGGGCCTCTCACGTGACCTGTAATTCCTTAATCCAAACTGATTGATTAGCGTCCTGCCCCACTCACCCTTCTCCAAAACAAATGATTTACTTCCTTTATTATTAAATATTTTTCTTTTTAAGATTTCACTACGTATTAAATATGAATGTATGTAGATATATTATAGAGTATAGATTCATCTATTTTGTTTCGTATGTAGTTTTTAATAAAATCTCTATAAAGACTTGTATTTAAAAACGGAGGAAGTATTAGCCACTATTTATCTCTAACGACGTGACAGGCAGAGTAGATAAACTGAACTTACGCATGGACGCATGGTAGCTAGTGAAGCATGGTTGGTTTGCTTTTTCTTTTTTTTTCCAAACGGTGGCGAGACACAGCACATGTGGGCTGTGACCAAGGAATTGTACTTATGGCCAAATAGACAAAAAATGTCGAAAACGTGAGCTGTCAAAAGAAGTGTGAGGTGCCAAATCTATGTACTACATCTGTCCTCAAATAAGTATCGTAAATTTAATACTAAACTAGTATAAATTAAATACTAAAACAACAATATTTATTTTAGAACGGAGTGAGTACTAGTGAAACAAATACTAGAACCACTCTCACTTGTGGCAAACTCTTGCAAAGTGTAACGAGAAATTCGAAGGTGCGGGGAAGCCTACTCGGTTCGATTGTTTCGCAATTCGGAAACGTGTTTATGTGATTGACCCTTAATTTATGTTCATCAGGTCAACACATGATAGTTATGTTGCAAAAAAAAAATGCAACTCCACGCATCCCATCTCTCTTGTTTTTCTTTTCTTTTCATCTTCAAATTTTAATCTATTCCGTCTTTTGAACCGAAATTCCAATTTATATTTCACTTTGCATATCCGTGTAACCGTGTTTCCTTGTGACGAGGACTTTCGAACAAAACAACTGTTGTTTGAAAGATCTCAAACCATCTCACATGTATGATCTCAAACATATTATCCAAATAACTCTTACAATACTTTATCTTTTGTAAACATAAACTTTGAAGTTTTTTTATTGGTGAAAACCGTGTGATCCAAAGATGACTGAGCAGAGTAGTGCTTGCCGGCGAGCTAACAAATACGGTACACGTCCACGCCATATTTTCCAAGCTAACAGAATCCTAGACAAGTCTGGATATATATCTTGCCTATGTCATGGACCCTAAGACGTGACTTATAATTTTGTTGATCCGATCGATTAGCCGTTATTTATGCTCTGACGTGACACACGGAGTAGATGACCAAATCAACTTCACTTGGCAGTCGCGCATGTCTGGTTCTGGATGTACTTCACACGACATGTGCAGGGGAAGAAACTGTTCACTACAAATAGGAAAAGTTTGATAGGCACGGCGTGCTGCTAAGAAAGCGTGAAGTACAATCGTGTAGGTGAAACAAACACTAGCCTTATATAAAAGTTACCGCACTTGAGGCCAATGTGTAACTATGCACGAGCATATAGCGAAGTGCGGTAGCCGTCACACAATATAAGATGTTTTTACAAACTAATGTATACCAATCATAACATATAGTCAGTTTTTATCGGGTTATCAGGTTCTCTTTTCTTTTAAGACACCTTTCTAGTTACACCTTTTTTTTGTGGTTTTGCCGCTCTTGGCGTTGTCCACGTCTTTCTTTCACAGATATACTCCCTCCGTCCTAAAATAAGTGTCTTAAGCTTAGTATAATTTTATACTAGAGCTAGTACAAAGTTAAGACAGTTATTTTGGGACGGAGAGAGTATCATTTAATTTTTTTTCTTTCACAGATATATCATTTAATTTTTAAGATCGGTGACGACACAAGTGAGTGTCTTCCTTGCTAGATCCAATGTTCCTGGTCTCGTGCGCGTCGTTCTGATTACTCCTTTTACAACCCATGCTTTCAATGATCGTCGTCCGGATTGGGTCCATTGGATCTTTGTCCTATCAATATCAAGGTAGAGCCTCACTTGATGCACCATCTCTCGTTCTCCCGTCTTTTTTGTCATTACGATCTTCTTGCGGTAGTCGATGGACATCAATTTGTATTTCAACTTGCACCTAAATTTGTATCCTTGCCTTTTTCATTTACACATTTGGGTATGTCGTAGAAATGACATTTTAAGGTAAAGTTTCACGTTTGATTAGCCACGCCAATTGGTTGGAACAACGAGTTATCCCGTACCCAACACATTATTATCTATGCGATTTGTCTACTCACCCCATGCAACACCACTTGGTGGGCCATGTCTTTGCTAAGATCACTTGACACGAAGTTCTTTTCTAGGTTATATCCACAACATGCCCGCTGGCCGTCGATGATAGCTTTCCACAATGTTCGACGACCAATATCTTCGCCATTGCTTCGAACATGCGAAAGGGTTCTTTTATCCCAATCATGCTCATTTTGTCAATCTTAAAGGAGCGGATCACCGCAATCTTGATAGGCGTCACCCTAGGCGTTGCTCGTTATGTGCATTCCATCAAGTTTTGAGGCACATGACTGGCTAGGGCTTCACGATTACACGTTTGTTTGTCCTCGTGGTCTCTTGTAACCTTACGGAAAGCCTTTTAGTCTTGTGCATGTTCTTCTATCTACGAAATACATCGAGACACACTCTTATGCTTTCTCGAAAAAACTATTGCAGTTAATATGTTTTCAATCGAATTTTGGTTTGCAAGCAGCATCTTGTGAAATTAAGACACCCCTACACGGTTGGACACGAGTAGGGGATGTGATTCTAGGTTGTTGTTGTTTCGGGCCATTCATGCCTTTGCGTGTGTTCTGTCTATTAATATATTTAGGTCCGTTGAAAATTGGGCTTGTTCTCTCACTCCTATTTCTCTCAATTATGCACATTACAGAGAAAACCAAGATAGCAGACATCACGTCTATCTACATCTCTTTTGTCCGTACATCAGGGTTATGGGATACAACAACCCCTCATAAACTTTCAGCCAATGGTTGGGCATTGACTTTGTGCTTATTTACATAATGGAATTCATAATAACAATAATAAGAAGAAACACATGGGATCGGTGAGTCACGATCTGGTATTTCTGAAAAAACAAAATGCTATTTAATATAGTGAATTTGACAGTGCACTATAAATTAATACTTGGAAACCTTGAGGAATTAAAAGAGAGGGTGAGTGAGAGAGGGACATGGAAAGCGAGACATGGAGTGCATGTAATTTCTTAAAAGAAAAACAAAGTGAATGAGCCAGAGGCTACAATCTTGATGGCATGATATATCTACAAGCATCACAACATTCATCTTCAACAACGCCCAACTCATCTTAGCTCGCCCGCTCGACATGGTCGAAGCCAAGGCCGAGAGGCCTGACACCTTTGGTAGAGGCGTCAGGGGTTGTACTCACCGGATGTTGCCGGTCTTAGGGCTTGTGCGAGCTCTTTTTTC
Organism: Hordeum vulgare subsp. vulgare; assembly: GCF_904849725.1. Classification (NCBI taxonomy): domain Eukaryota; kingdom Viridiplantae; phylum Streptophyta; class Magnoliopsida; order Poales; family Poaceae; genus Hordeum; species Hordeum vulgare. The sequence goes on along the minus strand of NC_058524.1, from coordinate 560,674,761 downwards.
CATAAATGCATCAAAACGCGAGGCTTATGCATTTCCCCGAAGAAGAAAAAACAGAGACGGGATTCCTATGCAACCACGGGCACTAAACGAATTCGACAATTCCAATCACGTTACCCAGATCACTCTTATAAACCATAAGCATAAAAAATCAAAGTCTTGAACTTTGCGAGACTCCTGCGTCCCAAATATGCCCAAGCCGACCAGTGCTCGCCGGCGGCCGAACAAAGACGGTACATTTTTGAGGTTCCCCCACGCCACATTTTCCACGGCCAATAGGCACTCCCTACGCCCTACACGACAGTGGACTCCGGGGCTGCCTGCCTGGCTCGCCCAGAGGCAGAAAGATGGACGCTTTACCTGACCACAGCTGTACCTGTACCGGAGTTCCGGCGCCACCACGATCCTTCGCAGCAACGGCAAGCCGGTCAATCCTTTTTCCCCTCCTCCGGGTACGCGCCGCGCGGTTCGTTTGCCTTCGTCAACACACGCCGTGTGCGAGCGTGTGAGGCGTGAACTGTGACAGCTTGTATCTCTGTCGCCCGCACGGCAAATAAACGCAGAGCCGAGAGCGGAAAAAGGAGAGAAAATTCCTCAAATCGCGCCGGGCAGTATAAGAGCAGCCCCCCGCCGTTTCCGCCCCGCATCCAATCCGTCCATCCATCCTCACCGCCGACGACACCGCCGGAGACAGCGGCCGAGCACTCCATCTCGAGCCAGTGAGTGGCGGCGGAAGGGGGAGGCGAGAAGAGCTGTGGGCTGTGGCTGGAGGCGGCGGCCAGCCAATGCCGCGGCGGGCGCAGGGGTAGGGAGGCGGCGCATGGGGGGAGGGAACGGCATCGTCGACGGCTTCCGCCGCTTGTTCCACCGCCGCACGCCCTCCGGCTCCGTGCTCGGCAGCTCCAACCAGTCCTCCGCCGGCGAGGACTCCTCGGAGCTCGAGGCCGTCGAGGACCTGGATCTCGTGGGCCTCCGCCCCATCCGCGTCCCCAAGCGCAAGATGCCGCTCCCCGTCGAGAGCCACAAGAAGGTGAGAGCAGTATTCCGATGCTCTCTGCTGCTTATTCTCGATGCTTCCATTTTAGTTGGGGGGCAGGAGCTTTTGGCAGATGCTATCTCCATTTCTCGTCACCCTCGATTCGTCGTCGCGAGCAGTTCTTAGCCAAGATCGGATCTTTGCGGCACCTGCTCAGCTCAGATACGGCACTACAGTACAATACTCCTACTAGCTTGCCTTTTCTTTCCTTTTTTTTTTCGCCGGACACCGCAGCTCAGCAAGTGAGCTTGATTCTCCGATTCAATTTCCCATCTCTGGATCGATACGGCGTAGGGGCCACTGCTTGCGATCGAGCTACCGATCGGCCTGCCGCTCGACTGATCTGGGAAAATACTATGCAAAACCGAATGCCGTTTCTTCAGAGATGAGCATCTGCTGCGTAAAGCCGGCGCCCTTTGGGGCTTCTCTTCACACTTTTTGGTTGATTTTCAACTACTAAGGTTGCTTTCAGCATCCGTATATCACTTATCCGAAGGGGCCTCCTCATGTCCAATTTGTCCACTTGGTTCTACAGCGACTGAATCGGCCGCTGATCAGTTAGGTTGACATGGTCCGGACCTCGTGCTCAACTGCTCATGTCCACCTCACTCTTGCACCATGGTGGCTGCTTCCTTAGTTTCTCAGTAAACCTGACCATTTCCCTGATTGCTCATTGCTGAGAATAGTCCCTCACCTACCGGCCTAGACTTTTTTTCCGTTTTGGGGGTTCGGGCTGTGTGTTGTGGTGGCGGTACTGTAAGATATCCTATAGGAGCCCAACGACCTGGGAACTGGAACTGGTCTAATGGCATTGAGGATCGACATTGTTAAAAAAAATGATGTTTGGTCATAATAGATAATGTGTTTTATAACCAACTGTATTTATAAGCTTGTGCGTTTACTTATGATTTTTGCTTTCTGTTGAATCGCTTTTACTGATCAAATGTTCAGTTACTTAAATATATTTTTGAATTCATTCTTCAATTTCTTCGATCCAAAATGTTCCGTACATCCGTAACTGGCTTTAACTTGCTCCTGTGAATTCTGGTCTTGTAGAACATAATGGAGAAAGAATTCTTCACTGAGTACGGAGAGGCAAGCCAGTACCAAATCCAAGAAGTTGTTGGCAAAGGGAGTTATGGAGTGGTTGCTGCTGCAATAGATACCCGCACCGGCGAGCGGGTTGCGATTAAGAAGATCAATGATGTGTTTGAGCATGTCTCGGATGCCACACGCATCCTCCGTGAGGTCAAGCTCCTTCGGCTGCTCCGTCATCCGGACGTGGTAGAGATCAAGCACATAATGCTCCCCCCTTCTCGGAGGGAGTTCCAAGATATATATGTTGTTTTCGAGCTCATGGAGTCGGATCTCCATCAGGTCATCAGAGCTAATGATGACCTCACGGCGGAGCATTACCAGTTTTTCCTTTACCAGCTTCTCCGCGCTCTCAAGTACATCCATGGGGGTAAGTCAGTGCGCTTTGAGTTGATTTACCAAATTGTGACTGGACTTCTGTTTATATTCTGACATATTTTGCTGTTTATCTTGGCGCAGCTAATGTATTTCATCGCGATCTGAAGCCCAAGAATATACTGGCCAACGCAGACTGCAAACTGAAAATTTGTGACTTTGGACTTGCGCGTGTATCATTTAATGATGCTCCTTCAGCTATATTTTGGACGGTAAAGAGCTTGTCATTGTATGTCACAGTTCACATTTTACTATATTTTCTTACTTCTTAATCTGTATTTCTTTGTGAAGGATTATGTAGCAACAAGGTGGTACAGAGCTCCTGAATTATGTGGCTCCTTTTTCTCGAAAGTGAGTTCTTCACTTCCTAAACTCGTAAAGTCTCATACAAGCAAGATTAATGCTTTCGGAGCACTATATATGCAGATGATGTCTTTATATTTGTGATACATTTATAGATCCCTATTGCTGTTTTTATTTGTCTTAAAAAACTATGTAATCTACAGCTTGTACAAGTAAAGTACACAAAGTTAAGGATTAAACAGTGCAACAAGTTTTTGTTGTTATTTCTCATTGAAATTCTGCACGCACCCATTTCTTCTGTCAAAACAAGCCGTAAACTAACTAATCAGTTGAATATTTAGAGTAGTAAAATACTAAAATCCATGTAGAGATTTTCTATTCTTTTTTTGCAAGTGTCAGATTTGTCACATCATTCTGATAAGTGCCCATTTGCATGCAGTACACTCCTGCTATTGATATTTGGAGTATTGGATGTATATTTGCCGAGCTTCTCACTGGACGACCACTTTTTCCTGGGAAGAATGTTGTACACCAGTTAGATATAATAACAGATCTTCTTGGAACTCCATCATCAGAAACCTTATCTCGGGTATGTTTGTTCCCCGCCTCTTATTTTTGGTTCAACCAGCCATATGGTAATATTCAAAGAGATGCAGTTCACTAACAAGCTGAAACAATGGATGTACAGAATTTCATTCCTGTTGCACCCTTTTGTAAAACGCATTGCAAGCCACTAGAGCAATTTCCCCAGATTCTGTCCAGTTATATCTTTCGTGGTCTATGCTTGTCTTTGGTCTGCAATTTTTCAATGGTCCATTATGTTACAGGAGTAATAACTCACAGCTGTCTATGACCTTTGCAGATTCGAAACGAGAAGGCCAGGAGGTACTTAAGTTGCATGCGAAAAAAACATCCTGTGCCCTTGACTCAGAAATTTCCTAATGCTGATCCGTTGGCGGTTCGCCTACTGGGGCGTTTACTTGCATTTGATCCTAAAGACCGGCCTTCAGCTGAAGAGGTAAACTTGTACGAGTATTCTCTTTCACATTTGTTTTTAACAATTTCACAAACACGTATATTTGTCTTGATATGCTATAATTTTGTTGCCTTCTTAATTCTTCAGGCTTTGGCAGACCCATATTTCGCATCTCTTGCTAATGTGGAACGTGAGCCTTCAAGGCATCCAATTTCGAAACTTGAGTTTGAGTTTGAGAGACGAAAGGTGACAAAAGATGATGTTAGAGAATTGATCTATCGAGAGGTGAAGAGGCATAGCTTGGGTTTCCTATTTTGTGTTAATAATACATTTTATGTCTCTCGATAATTGATTATTTGTTATGAGAACAAACAGATTTTGGAGTACCATCCACAAATGCTGGAGGAGTACATGAAAGGGGGAGATCAGATTAGCTTCCTCTATCCAAGGTGCAATTCTGACTTGCTTTAATTTTCATGCAAGTTATCAGACTGAATAAATTACATAATTAACATATCTTTATGATTCTACAGTGGGGTTGACCGCTTTAAGCGGCAGTTTGCGCACCTGGAGGAGCATTACAGCAAAGGAGAACGAGGTTCTCCACTGCAAAGAAAGCATGCCTCTTTACCGAGGTACATATAACACCGCAGCCATCAGAAATCCGAAGTGCCGAGCTTCTTACCCTGATCTCGGTTAATCAGTTATTTGTGCTGAGTTCTGCATTGACTTGTGTGTGACAGGCAGAGAGTAGGTGCATCGAACGACAGTAATAATGAACAGCATATTAGTGATCAGGAGATGAGTGCAGAGCCTGATGCCCATGGTGCAGTGAGCCCTCAAAAGCCACAGGATGCACCCGGTGTTGGTCAGAATGGTCTGAGCCCCACCAGCTTGAGCTCGCGGACCTACCTCAAGAGCGCGAGCATTAGTGCTTCCAAGTGTGTCGTTGTCAACCCGAATAAACAGCCAGAGGTACTAGTGCTGTATTACCTGAATTCTTCATTAGTTATTACCTAGTTATCACAACTAGGCATGGCATAGCTTTGCACAATCAACAAATGAGAAAAGATGGTGGTGCAAGTTGAACTTCGTTTGGTTCGCTTTAGAGCTCAAGCACTGAGTCCGTTTCCATTCTTTGTTTCTATTATTGTTCAGTATGACGATGCGATCTCCGAGGAAACGGAAGGGGCCGTCGACGGACTATCCGAGAAGGTCTCCAAGATGCATGCCTAGTGCAGCGCCGATGACGGAAGTCGGCACCGCATTTCTCATTTCCGTCAGGTACACCGGATGCTGATAGCAAAGCAGTGCGGTCCTAGGGAAGCACTGCATACAAGTTGGAGATTGTTTAGCGAGTGTGTGATCCTGCCAAGCATCGCTGCTGCACGCAGGAACTGTTGCCCTGCATGGGTTGATGTATTTTTACACTCAAGATTACAGATGTAACACCGGGATTAGTTCCTACACATATCATCTATGCATGATTGTAACGAACAGAGCAAGACATCTGAACGCTGTCCTGTTTCGCTGTTGAACATTCTTAATATATCAACAAGCGTCACTGCTGTGCATCTATTGGGTTCAGCGTTAATTTTTATTTCCTTTTTGTCATGTTTGGATAAATTTTTCGACAAGCTGAACCCTGAGTACAAATTTAGGAATGTTTAGTAGTATTTCAATCGATTTATTAATTTTCTTCATCTGGCGTGTAACATTGCTCTGCATCGACTAAAAATTCCAGGCCGTCATGAAGGACGTAGTGTTTTTTCTCTTCGGAATTTGTACTCAGGCTTCAGCTAGTCAGCCGAGCACAATTCTTTCCAGACAGCAGTAGATTTCCACGTAGTACTAGTACTGAATCCTGGACACCAGTAGGTCTTCAATCACACTCGAATCAGTAGCACACGGCGAAGCCTTATGTTGTACTCCACGGAATCACTAGAGCAAAAGTATACAGTACAAAGGAGTGAACAATTCCGTTTTTAGTCTTCGTAGTCTAGGTTTTGTTCATCATCTTGGCTTCGAGGGTGACGATGACGACGTTGAACAAAGATTCTTCGGATCCTTCCTCGATGAGACCATCGGTCCTATGGTTGGGGATGGATTTAAAGACTAGTCTGTTCAAGCAAGCATTGTGTGAGGGCGGCGGCATCTTGATGGTGGATATGTGTCCTTGGGCTTCGTCGTTGCGACGACGTTTGCTCTAGCATTGGTGTGGAACTTGGAAGACGTTTGCTCTAGCATCGACGTGAAACTTGGAAGGTAATCCAGAAATGGATGCAGATTGTGGTCTGCATCGATGATATCTGAAAGACGGAACGTGTGTTGACTGTGGTTTGTGGATGACAATTATGGTTTCCTCCTTCGACATCTTGATTGTGGTGGGGTGTCATATATGGAGTTCAATGGCGTGTCTCGGGTGTTGTCCCCGTTTGCTGGGACCAGCCGTGACACATATTATCAAAAAATTGTTTCTGTTATCTATTGGCACCAGAAGCCAGGGTCCCCAGCGTCTGACCCTTTGCCACGTCATAAACTCAACAGGTTAGCCGGTCATGCAGGCCCATATCAGACGCTAGGGACCTTGGCGTCTCCCATACAAACCAGACGTCAGGGATATTGTCGTCACCAAAGGAGGTCAGATTCGATTTTTTATATGAGGTCGATTTTGAAATTTTTAGCATAAAAGGTCAAAACAAAAAATTATGCCTAAAATGACCATTCATGTTAAATTACCGAAAAAGGCTTCCTCCGTTTTGTACTACAAAACAACCAACACCGATGCACAGATCGCTGGGGCGAGTAGCAGAACAAACCAAAAAAAAAAAGAGAAACAAATGCCAGCAGCGGCAGCACGACAAAGCGCGGATGCTCCGCCACCGCTGCGCCCATCGAAAACAAACCACCATACGAGGCTCCGATCCTCCGCGCACCAAGCAGCACCTCCAAGAAGGAATGCGACGCCGACGACGCTGCTGGCCGAACGGGTCCTAGGGTTTCCTCCGGCACGCGGAGGGAGGACGGGGATGGATACCACCGACACCCTCCAGGATTGAATGGTGGCAACCGCAGGCGTCACCGCATCGAAGCCGAAGACCGGCAAGGATTTCTCCCGTACTCCAAACCCCGCCGCCCAATTGAACCGGAGCCGACCAGCCAAACCTCCGCCCACCACCATGCGCCATCTCGGTTGCGCCACCACCCACGCCGCCTCACTTCGAACACCACCACGAGGCCAAGAGAACTGACGAGAGGCGCCAAACGACGGAAGCAGTGACACCGTTACCGAGCAGGAGGGAACCACCTTCCCCACCGACGAGCAGGAGGCCCGAGCCACTGGCATCGTCGCGGTCCCCATCCGGACGCGGCAGCGGGGCACACCAGGCCACCCCTGGCCCGGCCAGGCCCGAACGGGCCCGCTAAGCCCCACCGGCCACACTGCAGCAATTCAGCATCCGCGCCGCCAGTTCCCAGCCGCTCGACGCCGCACCCCCTCTCCTGGAAGTCGCGCTGCAGACCCATCCCGTCGCCCAACCCGGACCCAGATGAGGCCCGAAGGGCCTAGATCTGGGCCGAGCGGGCATCGCCAGGCCGCGCCACCGCGCTACCCCGCCGCCAACAGTGACATCACCGTCTAGCTGTCCACCCGCGAAAGGCCAGTACCCTGCCGCCACGCCGGACCGCCGTTGCCTAGGGACACCCCCCGGCCCGCTCCGTCCTGCGCTAGATAAAAACCGAGAGGGGAATGGCGGGGCGGCCGTCGCCGTCAGCGTCACCCGGGCCAGGCCAGTCGGCGAGGGCCGACGACGGCGATGGGGAGGGAGGGAGGGAGGGAGGGAGGGAGCTGGAAGAAGAAGGTCGGAGACGCGGCCGTTCGCCCGCGGGGGCGACGCGGTCGCGAGAGCTCTTTCCCTGAGCGCAGGGGCAAGTGGAGGGAGATGGGTTGGCACTTGGCACCTCAGCGAGTAGCTCATTCATGTTAAATTCAAGCACCATTGATGTATTTAGCTCCCTCCTTGGTGCGGTTGAATCTTTCAAGACTGATAACTGATAAGGACGGGGGACGACCAGACCGGTCTTAATTCCTTCTTGGCGTGTTACCGTGTAGTATAGCATGGCAATGCAATTGAATCTTCGGTCAACAAAATACAGAATAAGAGCTGTGGTTATCCTGAGTTCCCGACACAAAGCTTCAAGCAAGTTCGACTCCTCCACTTAGCACGTCTCAAAGAATGTCTGATGGTATGAAGAAATCCCTCCTCTCGCTGATGCTCCTCCTGAGCTGCTGCTCAACGCCGTGCTCCGGCTCCGGCGACGAGCCCGACGTCCGCTGCCTCAAGAGCTTCCTGCGATCCGTGGTAGATCCCGGCGGCGCACTGACATCCTCGTGGAATTTCGACAACACTACAAAGGGTTACATATGCGGATTCACCGGCGTGGAGTGCTGGTCCGCCGACCAGCCCAAGGTCTGGTCGTTGCGCCTCAGCGGGCTGGGGCTCCAAGGCCCGTTCCCCCGGGGCCTGCGGGACTGCGCGAGCATGACCGGCGCCCTCGACCTGTCGGGCAACAGCTTCGCCGGACCGGTCCCCGCGGACATCTCGCTGCAGCTCCCGTTCGTGACGTCCCTGGACCTCTCATACAACGGCTTCCGGGGGGCGATCCCGCCGGGCATGGGGAAGATGGAGTTCCTCACCCACGTCGACCTTGGGCACAACCAGCTCAGCGGCCAGATCCCGTTGGAGCTGTTCAGGCTTCCGTTTCTAGCTTCGATGAATGTCGCCGACAACTCGTTGTCCGGGCCTATCCCGCCTTTTCTGCAGAGGTTTCCGGCGTCGTCCTTTGCCGGCAACGACGGGCTCTGTGGCGCTCCGTTGGATCTTTGCCCCGCCTCCGCGAGCAGAGAGCAGATCAGCGCCGGGTCGAGTGTCGGGGCGGCTGTCGGGTTCGTCCTGGGGTTTGTGGTGGCCTTCTACTTCCCGCAGTGGTTCGTCTTCTCCGGAAGGCTCCACCCCTACGTCTTCCGCTTTCTCTGAAGCTTCGTCCTTCATGGGATGCCAGGAAGACGAATGTTTGATTCCTTTGTGAGCTGAATGCACACCTTCTTTCCCTTGCGTTCACAGTGACAGCATCGGAGTAGTACGTACTCTCAGGCGGCACTGCTTGAAAATACAAACCTGCAACACATTCCAGGCCTAGTGTCTCAATCCTCAGTTCTAGCTCTAGCTTCGTTCAGGATGGTGGTACAAGCAGTTGAACTTCTGTTGGTTCGCTTTAGAGCTCTAGCAGTTGAATTTCTTTCGGTTCGAATTAGAGCTCTAGCAGTTGAACCTCTTTTGGTTCGCATTAGAGCTCTAGCAGTTGAACTTCTTTTGGTTCGCATTAGAGCCATAATTTTAAATAGCCCGCTATAGCTCCGCTATAGTCCCGTTATAGCCTTTTCAACAGGGTGCCGCTAAATGATACTATGTACAAATATGCCGCTATAGCCCGTTATAGCCCGCTATAGCTCCGTTATAGCTGATTTAGAGGCTCGTCGCTATTTGACATAGCCTGTTATTTAAAACATTAATTAGAGCTCTAGCAGTTGAGCTTCTTTTGGTTCTGTTATATATACTCTTCGGTCCGACGATGTGATCGACGAGGAAAGGGAAGGGGTCGTCGATGGACTACCCGAGAAGGTCTCCAATATGCACGCGTAGTGCAGCACGGGGTATGGGAGTCCACCTTGGCACTGCATTTCTGTCAGGCACACAAAAAGCAGAGGCACTGCATTGCACTGCACCGCGAGTTGGAGATGGTTTAGCGAGTGCATGTTCCCACCAAGAGCTGGCCCTGTATACAGCGTTTTTTTTAAACGGGACAAAAGATTTGCCTCATCTATTAATTAAGAAGAAAGGATAGTTTGTTACAAGAGTCACACTCTTACACGACATGAAAGACTACTCGCGCATGATAATGTTCCCTAGTTTCTTCGCTCCAACGGTGATCCAATGGTTGGCCTCGTGGTCAATGTTGTTTAGCAAGATGATAGGGGAGCGTTCTTGTGTCCAAAGACACGTGCATTCCTCTCGTTCCATATGGTCATAGCCTTCTTATTGGGGACTCCAGCGCCGGTCCTATTTGACCATCATTTCTGAACTGAATCTTCGAGAGGCCACGTAGAGGTGTTGAGATGGTGAAGTCCGTATTTCGCTCTCACCAAGTTCCATAGCCTAAGTGTGATCGGCATTTGAAGAAGAGATGTGATCCACTTTCTTGCTCTCTCTTGTATAGGGTGCAAAATCCACAATTTGGCCATCCTTTTTTCTCCAGTCTATCCACGGTTCAAATTCTATCTTGGATAGCGAGCCACACAAAGAACTTGGCCTTAGGTGGTGCCCAAGCCCTCCAGATCATATGCTACATGGAGGAGAGAATCAATCCTAAGAATTGAGCCTTGTAGGCGGAGGCCGCAGAGTAGTGTCCACTCATCGTGTGTTTCCACACAATGGTATATTCGGGGAGTTCATCAAGATGGACATCATTCACCAGCGCCCATAATATGAAGAATTGTCGGATGTGTTCAACGGAGACGATCGTGGAGGTTTTGATCTTGAGAATCCACACGTTGTTTTTGAGTGCTTCGCGCACCTTCCAGTTCTTCCTAGAGGAGGCCTGAAAGACAAGAGGAGCAATATCTCTAGGCTTGCGCCCATGGAGCCAAGGTGATTTCAAAAAAGCGCCTTCACGCCATTACCCACGGTGATGGTCATTGACGCATAGAAAAAAAATCAAGGTCCTCTTCATCACAAGGGTTTCCTAAACCAACCAACAACTTATGTGGGGCCGCCCATTCGAAGCATGTCCATCTCAAGCACATGGCCCGTACAAATTTGTCGGTGTTGAGTACCCCAAGGCCTCCATATTCCAGCGGTCGTTAGACAATTTCCTAGTTTACTTTGCACTCGCACCCGTCGTCTTGTTCGACCCCGACCAAAGGAAGGCACACTCAAGTTTGTTGGTATTGTGTAGAATGCGAGGCGGTATTGTTGGAAATATGCCCTAGAGGCAATAATAAAATGGTTATTATCATATTTCCTTGTTCATGATAATCGTCTATTGTTCATGCTATAATTGTATTAATAGGAAACAGTAATACATGTGTGAATAAATAGATCACAATGTGTCCCTAGCAAGCCTCTAGTTGGCTAGTTCGTTAGTCAATAGATGATCATGGGCATTAGATGTCGTTGATAACGGGATCACATCATTGGGAGAATGATGTGATGGACAAGACCCAATCCTAAGCATAACACTAGATCGTATTGTTCGTATGCTAAAGTTTTTCTAATGTCAAGTGTCTTTTCCTTCGACCGTGAGATTGTGCAACTCCCGGATACCGTAGGAGTGCTTTGGGTGTATCAAACGTCACAACGTAACTGGGTGACTATAAAGGTGCACTACGGGTACCTCCGAAAGTGTCTGTTGGGTTGGTACGAATCGACATCGGGATTTGTCACTCCGTGTGACGGAGAGGTATCTCTGGGCCCACTCAGTAGAACATCATCATGAGCTCAATGTGACTAAGGAGTTAGACACACGATGACGTGCTACGGAACGAGTAAAGAGACTTACCGGTAACGAGATTGAACAAGGTATAGGTATACCGACGATCGAATCTCGGGCAAGTTCTATACAGACAGACAAAGGGAATTGTATACGGGATTGATTGAATCCTTGACATCGTGGAGCAAGTGGGAGCCACCATGGGTATCTAGACACCGTCGATGGTTATTGGCCAGAGAGGTGTCTCGGTCATGTCTACATGTCTCCCGAACCCGTAGGGTCTACACACTTAAGGTTCGATGATGCTAGGGTTATAGGGAATTGTTATACGAGGTTATCGAAAGTTGTTCGGAGTCCCGGATGAGATCCCGGGCGTCACGAGGAGCTCCAGAATGGTCCGGAGGTAAAGATTGATATATAGGACGGATGATTTCGGACACCGGAAGTGTTTCGGGCATCACCGGTAACGTACCGGGACCACCGGAGGTGGCCCCGGTGGTCCACCGAAAGGGGGCAACGACCCCGGGAGGCTAGATGGGCCAAGTGGGGGAGGGAACCAGCCCCTAGGTGGGCTGGTGCGCCCCCTCAGCCCATGGCGCAGGAAGAGGGGAGAGGGGGGGGGGAACCCTAGCGCAGGTGGGCCTAAGGCCCACCAGAGGGGTGCGCCACCCCTCCTCCGTGCCCTGGCCGCCGCACCTCCCATCTGGGGGGCTGCCGCACCACCTAGGGTGGGAACCCTAGGGGTGGCACCCCCCTCCCCTCCTCCTATATATAGTGGGCACTTTTGGGCTTTTGGAGACAGACTTTTCCCTCTCCCTCGGCGCAGCCCTGCCCTTCTTTCTCCACCTCTGTGTCGGTGCTTGGCGAAGCCCTGCCGGGAGACCTCGTCTCTCCATCGACACCAGGCCATCGTGCTTCTGGAGTTCTTCCCCAACCTCTCCCTCCTCCTTGCTGGATCAAGGTGCGGGAGACATCACCGGGCTGCACGTGTGTTGAACGCGGAGGTGCCGTAGTTCGGCACTAGATCGGAATCACACCGCGATCTCAATCGCTGCGAGTACGACTCCATCAACCGCGTTCTAGTAACGCTTCCGCTTAGCAATCTTAAAAGGTATGAAGATGCTCTTACCCCTCTCTCGTTGCTGGTCTCTCCATAGGAAGATCTGAATATGCGTAGGAATTTTTTTGAATTTATGCTACGTTACCCAACAGTGGCATCCGAGCCAGGTTTTCTATGCGTAGATTCTATGCACGAGTAGAACACAAAAGGTTGTGGGCGATGATTTGTCAATTGCTTGCCGCTACTAGTCTTATTCTTTTCCGGCGGAATTGTGGGATGAAGCGGCCCGGACCGACTTTACACGTACGCTTACGTGAGACTGGTTCCACCGACAGACATGCACACCGTGCATAAAGGTGGCTAGCAGGTGTCTGTCTCTCCTACTCTAGTCGGATTGGATTTGATGAAAAGGGTCCTTATGAAGGGTAAATAGCTTTGGCATATCATCGTTGTGGCTGTCACGTAGGTAAGAAAGCGTTCTTGCTAGAAGCCCAAATCAGCCACGTAAAACTTGCAACAACAATTAGAGGACGTCTAAGTTGTTTTTGCAGGGTTTGACATGTGATGTGATATGGCCAAAGTTGTGATGTTGCATGTATGATGTATGATATGATCATGTTATTGTAATAGGTTTCACAACTTGCATGTCGATGAGTATGACAACCGGCAGGAGCCATAGGAGTTGTCTTAATTTATTGTATGAGATGCAACGCCATGTGCTTACTACTTTTACTTCATTGCTAATGGTTAGCTATAGTAGTAGTGATAGTAGTAGTTGGCGTGACGACTTCACGGAGACACGATGATGGAGATCATGGTGTCACGCCGGTGACGATGATGATCATGCGATGCCTGAAGATGGAGATCGAAAGAGCAAAGATGATAATGGCCATATCATGTCACTATATGAATGCATTGTGATGTTTATCATGTTTTTCATCTTATTGCTTAGAATGACGGTAGCATAATAAGACGATCCCTCTTAAAATTTCGAGAACGTATTCCCCTAAGTGTGCACCGTTGCGAAGGATCGTTGTCTCGAAGCACCACGTGATGATCGGGTGTGATAGATTCGAACGTTCTCATACAACGGGTGTAAGCCAGATTTACACACGCGAAACACCTAGGTTGACTCGATGAGCTTAGCATGTACATACATGACCTCGAATACAAGAGATCGAAAGGTCGAACATAAGTTGTATGGTTGAATACGATCAGCATGAAGTTGCTCACCATGGTGACTAGTCCGTCTCACGTGATGATCGGACACGGGTTAGTCAACATAGATCATGTATCACTTAGATGACTAGAGGGATGTCGATTTAAGTGGGAGTTCATACTTAATTTGATTAAATGAACTTAATTGTCATGAACTTAGTCTAAAAGTTGTCTTTATAAATATTGTAGATGGCCAACATCAACCTCAATTTCAACGCATTCCTAGAGAAAAACAAGCTGAAAGATGATGGTAGCAACTATGCGGACTGGGTTCGCAACTTGAAGCTCATCCTTGAAGCAGCTAAAAAGGCTTATGTCCTTGATGCGCCGCTAGGTGACCCTCCTGCTCCCGCGGCAGCCCAGGACATTCTGAACGTCTGGCAAACACGGAGTGATGACTACTCTCTGGTTAGGTGTGGCATGTTATACAGTTTAGAAACGGGGCTCCAAAGGCGTTTTGAGCAACACGGTGCATATGAGATATGAAGTCATGCCCGTGTCGAGAGATATGAAGTCTCCGACAAGTTCTTTAGCTGTAAGATGGAGGAGATCAGTTCTGTGAGTAAGCACATACTCAAAATGTCTGGGTTACACGGTCGTCTGACTTCACTTGGAGTCGAACTTCCGGATGATGATATAATTGACAGAATCCTCCAATCTCTCCCACCAAGCTACAAAGGTTTTGTGTTGAACTACAACATGCAAGGGATGGAGAAGACCATTCTCGAGTTGTACTCGATGCTCAAGTCTGCAGAAGTAGAAATCAAGAAAGAGCATCAAGTGTTGATGGTCAACAAGACCACTAGTTTCAAGAAGGGCAAGGGTAAGAAAAACTTCAAGAAATACGGGAAAGCCGTTGCTGCGCTCGGTAAGCCAGATGTCAGGAAGAAGAAAAAGAATGGACCCAAGCCTGAGACTGAGTGCTTCTATTGCAAGGGAAAGGGTCACTGGAAATGGAACTGCCCCAAATACTTAGCGGACAAGAAGGCCGGCAACGTTAAAGGTATATGTGATATACATGTTATTGATGTGTACCTTACCAGCGCTCGTAGTAGCTCCTGGATATTTGATACCGGTGTTGTTGCTCACATTTGCAACTCAAAGCAGGAACTGCGGAATAAGCGGAGACTCGCAAAGGACGAGGTGACGATGCGCCTCGGGAATGGCTCCAAGGTCGATGTGATCACCGTCGGCACGCTACCTCTACATCTACCGTCGGGATTAGTTTTAAACCTTAATAATTGTTATTTAGTACCAGATTTAAGCATGAACATTGTATCAGGGTCTTTCTTAATGCGAGACGGCTACTCATTTAAGTCAGAGAATAATGGTTGTTCTATTTATATGAGTGATATGTTTTATGGTCATGCTCCGCTGGTGAATGGTTTATTCTTGATGAATCTCGATCGTGATGTTACGCATATTCATAGTGTGAGTACCAAAATATGTAAAGTTGATAATGATAGTCCCACATACTTGTGGCACTGCCGCCTTGGTCATATCGGCGTTAAGTGCATGAAGAAGCTCCATACTGATGGACTATTAGAGTCTCTTGATTTTGAATCATTTGACACATGCGAACCGTGCCTCATGGGCAAGATGACTAAGACTCCATTCTCAGGAATAATGGAGAGAGCAACCGACTTATTGGAAATAATACATACTGATGTGTGTGGTTCAATGAACGTTGAAGCTCGTGGTGGCTATCGTTATGTTCTCACTCTCACCGATGATTTGAGTAGGTATGGGTATATCTACTTGATGAAGCACAAATCTGAGACATTTGAAAAGTTCGAGGAATTTCCAAGTGAGGTCGAGAGTCAGCGTGACAGAAAAATTAAGTGTCTACAATCTGATCGTGGAGGAGAATATTTGAGTCACGAGTTTGGCACATACCTAAGGAAGTGTGGAATCGTTTCACAACTGACGCCGCCTGGCACACCGCAACGCAACGGAGTGTCTGAACGTTGTAATCGCACTTTATTAGATATGGTACAATCTATGATGTCTCTTACCGACTTACCGCTATCATTTTGGGGATACGCATTAGAAACTGCAGCATTCACTTTAAATAGGGCACCGTCTAAATCCTTTGAAACAACACCGTATGAACTATGGTTTGGCAAGAAACCTAAGTTGTCATTTCTTAAAGTTTGGGGCTGCGATGCTTATGTGAAGAAACTTCAACCAGAAAAGCTCGAACCCAAAGCGGAGAAATGCGTATTCATAGGATACCCTAAGGAAACTATTGGGTATACCTTCTATCTTAGATCCGAAGGTAAAACCTTTGTTGCCAAGAACGGATCCTTTCTAGAGAAAGAGTTGATGAGGTAAGTGGGAGGAAGGTAGAACTTGATGAGGTAATTACACCCCCTCTCGAACAGGATAGTAGCGCAGCGCGGGAAGTTGTTCCTGTGGCGCCTACACCAACTGAAGAGGAAGTTAATAATAATGACCATGAAGCTTCGGATCAAGTTACTACTGAGCCGCGAAGGTCCACGAGGGCACGCTCCGCACCAGAGTGGTACGGCAACCCTGTGATGGAAATCATGTTGTTAGACAACGGTGAACCTTCGAACTATGAAGAAGCGATGGCCGGCCCGGATTCCAACAAATGGCTTGAAGCTATGAAATCCGAGATAGGGTCCATGTATGAGAACAAAGTATGGACTTTGGTGGACTTGCCCGATGACCGGCGAGCCATAGAAAATAAATGGATCTTCAAAAAGAAGACTGATGCAAACGTTAATGTAACCGTTTATAAAGCTCGACTTGTCGCAAAGGGTTTTCGACAAATTCAAGGAGTTGACTACGAAGAGACTTTCTCTCCCGTAGCGAAGCTGAAATCAGTCCGAATCATGTTAGCGATTGCCGGCTTTTATGATTATGAAATTTGGCAAATGGACGTCAAAACAGGGTTCCTTAACGGGAACCTTAAGGAAGAGTTGTATATGATGCAACCAGAAGGTTTTGTCGACCCTAAGGGTGATAACAAAGTGTGCAAGCTCCAGCGCTCCATCTATGGGCTGGTGCAAGCATCTCGGAGTTGGAACATTCGCTTTAATTAGGTGATTAAAGCGTTTGGGTTCATACAGGTTTACGGAGAAGCATGTGTGTACAAGAAAGTGAGTGGGAGCTCTGTAGCTTTCCTCATACTGTATGTGGATGACATATTATTGATGGGGAACAATACATAAATGTTGGAGAGCATAAAGGCCTATTTGAACAAGAGTTTTTCGATGAAGGACCTTGGAGAAGCTGCATACATATTAGGCATCAAGATCTGTAGAGATAGATCGAGATGCCTCATAGGTCTTTCGCAAAGTACATACCTTGAAAAGATATTGAAGAAGTTCAATATGGAAAACTCAAAGAAAGGGTTCTTGCCAGTTTTGCAAGGTATGAGATTGAGTAAGACTCAGTCGTCGACCACGGCAGCAGATAGAGAGAAGATGAGTTCTGTCCCCTATGCTTCAGCCGTAGGCTCTCTTATGTATGCCATGCTGTGTACCAGACCTGATATAAACCTTGCCATAAGTTTGGTAGGGAGGTACCAAAGTGATCCCGGCATGGAACAGTGGACAGCGATCAAGAATATCCTTAAGTACCTGAAAAGGACTAAGGAAATGTTTCTCGTTTATGGAGGTGACGAAGAGCTCGTCGTAAAGGGTTACGTCGACGCTAGCTTCAACACAGATCCGAATGACTCTAAGTCACAGACCGGATACGTATATGTTTTGAATGGTGGGGCAGTGAGCTGGTGTAGCAACAAGCAAGAAGTCGTGGCAGCGTCTACATGTGAAGCGGAGTACATAGCTGCTTCAGAAGCGGCTCATGAAGGAATTTGGATGAAGGAGCTCATCGCCGACCTTGGAGTGGTTCCAAGCGCGTCGGGTCCAATGACACTCTTCTGTGATAACACTGGGGCCATTGCCATTGCCAAGGAGCCCAGGTTTCACCGGAAGACCAAGCACATCAAACGCCGCTACAACTCCATCCAGGACCATGTCCAGAGTGGAGTAATATATATTTGTAAAGTACACACGAATCTGAATATTACAGACCCATTGACTAAACCTCTTCCACGAGCAAAACATGATCAACACCATAATGCTATGGGTGTTCGATACATCACAATGTAACTAGATTATTGACTCTAGTGCAAGTGGGAGACTGTTGGAAATATGCCCTAGAGGCAATAATAAAATGGTTATTATCATATTTCCTTGTTCATGATAATCGTCTATTGTTCATGCTATAATTGTATTAACAGGAAACAGTAATACATGTGTGAATAAATAGATCACAATGTGTCCCTAGCAAGCCTCTAGTTGGCTAGCTCGTTAGTCAATAGATGATCATGGTTTCCTGATCATGGGAATTAGATGTCATTGATAAGGGGATCACATCATTGGGAGAATGATGTGATGGACAAGACCCAATCCTAATCATAGCACTAGATCGTATTGTTCGTATGCTAAAGCTTTTCTAATGTCAAGTGTCTTTTCTTCGACCGTGAGATTGTGCAACTCCCGGATACCGTAGGAGTGCTTTGGGTGTATCAAACGTCACAACGTAACTGGGTGACTATAAAGGTGCACTACGGGTACCTCCGAAAGTGTTTGTTGGGTTCGTACGAATCGAGATCGGGATTTGTCACTCCGTGTGACGGAGAGGTATCTCTGGGCGCACTCGGTAGAACACCGTCATGATCTCAATGTGACTAAGGAGTTAGTCACACGATGACGTGCTACGGAACGAGTAAAGAGACTTACCGGTAACGAGATTGAACAAGGTATAGGTATACCGACGATCGAATCTCGGGCAAGTTCTATACCGACAGACAAAGGGAATTGTATACGGGATTGATTGAATCCATGACATCGTGGTTCATCCGATGAGATCATCGTGGAGCAAGTGGGAGCCACCATGGGTATCCAGACCCCGCTGATGGTTATTGGCCAGAGAGGTGTCTCGGTCATGTCTACATGTCTCCCGAACCCGTAGGGTCTACACACTTAAGGTTCGATGACGCTAGGGTTATAGGGAATTGTTATACGAGGTTATCGAAAGTTGTTCGGAATCTCGGATGAGATCCCGGACATCACGAGGAGCTCCAGAATGGTCCGGAGGTAAATATTGATATATAGGACGGATGGTTTCGGACACCGGAAGTGTTTCGGGCATCACCGGTAACGTACCGGGACCACCGGGACCACCGGAGGTGGCCCGGGGGGTCCACCGAAAGGGGGCAATGACCCCGGGAGGCTAGATGGGCCAAGTGGGGGAGGGAACCAACCCCTAGGTGGGCTGGTGCGCCCCCCACTCAGCCCATGGCGCAGGAAGAGGGGAGAGGGGGGGGAGGGGAACCCCAGCGCAGGTGGGCCTAAGTAGGGGTGAGCATAAAAACCGGAAACCGAAGACCGGATCCGAAAAAACCGAGACCGAACCGGAAAAAACCGAGGACCGAATCTTTGGTTGTTCACTCGGTTAACTAGCATCAGAAACCGAAATTACTTCGGTGCATTCGGTTGTTGGAGTGTGCTGACCGAATCCTCCGAACTAACCGAAATAATATGTATTGTACTATAGTACAACCAGCCAATGAAGCCCAATCCACGTTAATATGCACCGTCCAACAACACATGCTTTCCTTAATAAATAAATAAGATAATCGAACAACACATGCAGCCCCGCCAAGAAATGCACACGCAAGCCAAACTTATCCTAGCCAGGCTCGCTCCAGACTTCGAGAGGCTTTGCACAGGCGCATGATGCATGGCACATGACCGTCCGCCGCCTCCGTTTCCAATCGCAGTCCCAGCGGCCGCTAGTTGTGCGTGCTTGGATGAACAGGTCTTGTCCGGCCGTTCGTGTCTTCTTACCCAGAAATTGACTTACGATTCCTTCCTCCTCTCTTTATTGCTTGCAAGAAATTATTTCCCGGCACTTCTTGCACGAAGAAAACAAATAGAAATGCAAAATAAAAATTTGAAAGAATTCAAATGCAAATCTTTATTGCCATTCAATATGCATAGATGCTTAGCTAAAGTTGTAAAACATTCCCAATTGGGAAAATTGGGTTGTTACAAACAGACTTTTTGCATCTCTACGAGTGAGAAAGTCACATCATAGTCAACTCTTTCATCTTGTCGAAAACATCTTTGTGATAAGTCGAGCTTTTCTTAATAGTGACTTATCACCATCATCGCGTGTCTTCCTTTTAAAGATCCATCTTTACTTAATAGTCTTACTACGATCAAGTAGTTCTTCCAAAGTCTACACTTTGTTTTATACATGGATCCTCTCTCGGATTTCATGGCCTCTAGCCATTTGTCGGAATCCGGGCCCACCATTGCTTCTCCATAACTCGTAGGTTCATTGTTGTTCAACAACATGACCTCCAAGAGAGGGTTACTGTACCACTGTGTAGCAGTACACGACCTTTGTCGGCCTACGAGGTTTGTAGCAACTTGATCCAAAGCTCTAATGATCACCATCATCAGCTTCCACTTCAATTGGTGTAGGCGCCACAGGAACATC
Source organism: Hordeum vulgare subsp. vulgare (assembly GCF_904849725.1). Taxonomy (NCBI): domain Eukaryota; kingdom Viridiplantae; phylum Streptophyta; class Magnoliopsida; order Poales; family Poaceae; genus Hordeum; species Hordeum vulgare. The sequence goes on along the minus strand of NC_058524.1, from coordinate 560,654,610 downwards.
TTCCTGCGCCCTGCTACACACTGGTTGAAGTGACGGTTCACTAACCTCATCAAGTTCCACCACCCTCCCACTCAATTCTTTCGAGAGAAACCTTTCCTCGAGAAAGGAACCATTTCTAGAAACAAACACTTTACTTCCGGATCTGAGATAGGAGATGTATCGAATTGTTGTGGATATCCTATGAAGATGCATTTATCCGCTTTGGGTTCGAGCTTATCAGACTGAAACTTTTTCACATAAGCGTCGCAGCCCCAAACTTTCAAGAAACGACAGCTCAGGTTTCTCCAAACCATAGTCTATACCGTGTCATCTCAATGGAAATACGCGATGCCCTATTTAAAGTGAATGCGGTTGTCTCTAATGCATAACCCATAAACGCTAGTGGCAGTTCGATAAGATACATCATAGTATGCAACATATCAAAATAGGGCGTGGCTATGACGTTCGGACACACCATCACACTATGGTGTTCTAGGTGGCATGTATTGCGAAACAATTTCCACATTGTCTTAACTGTGTACCAAAACTCGCAACTCAAATATTCATCTCTACGATCATATCATAGACAATTTATCCTCTTGTCACGACGATCTTCACTCTGAAATAGCTTTGAACTTTTCAATATTTCAGACCTGTGATTCATCAAGTAAATACTCATGTATCTACTCAAATCGTCAGTGAAGTAAGAACATAACGATATCCACTGCGTGCCTCAGCACTCATTGGACTGCACACATCAAAAATGTATTACTCCCAACAAGTTACTCTCTTGTTTCATGTGGCATGATTTGCATGTCTCAAGTGATTCAAAATCAAGTGAGTCCAAACGATCCATCTCTATGGAGCTTCTTCATGCATTTATACCAACATGACTCAAGTGGCAGTACCACAAGTAAGTGGTAGTATCATTGTTACTTTGTATCTCTTGGCACCAATATTATGAACATGTGTAGCACTACGATCGAGATTCAATAAACCATTGAAGGGTAATTATTCAAGCAAATAGAACAACTATTATTCTCTTTGAATGAATAATCGTATTGTAATAAACACAATCCAATCATGTTCATGCTCAACGCAAACACCAAATAACAATTATTTAGGGTTTACCACCAATCCCGATGATAGAGGGAGCGTGCGATGTTTGATCACATCAACCTTGGAAACACTTCCAACACTTATCGTCACCTCGCCTCTAGCTAGTCTTTGTTTATACCGTAGCTTTCATTTCGAGTTACTAATGACTTAGCAACCGAACCGGTATCCAATACCCACGTGCTACTAGGAGTACTAGTAAAGTACACATCAATATCATGTATATCAAATATACTTATGTCGACTTTGCCAGCTGCTACGGCAACAAAAGTCCTTCCCAAGAAACGCCAGGAATTCTTCTTTCTACTTCTCTTGTTTGTGACGGTTTTTCCCTTGAAGAGGAAAGGGTGATGCAGCACAGGAGCAGTAAGTATTTCCCTCAGTTTTGAGAACCAAGGTATTGATCCAGAAGGAGGGTCTCGTCAAGTCTAGAGTACGTGCGCAAACACAAACGAGCTTGCACCCAACGCTTCAAAGGGGTTATCAATCCCTTCAAGATTGTTTGCAAAGTGAGATCTGAAGGGGGAAAGTGCAACGAAGTAAAAAGTGTAAGGCTGAAAATATGGTGTGGAGTAGACCCCGGGGCCATAGTGTTCACTAGAGGCTTCTCTCAAAATTGCAAATATCACGATGGGTGAACAAATTACTGTCGAGCAATTGATAGAACCGTGCAAAGTCATGACGATATCTAAGGCAATGATCATACATATAGGCATCACGTCCGAGACAAGTAGACCGATACTTTCTGCATCTACTACTATTACTCAACACATCGACCGCTATCCAGCATGCATCTAGTGTATTGTGTTCATGACGAACAGAGTAACGCCTTAAGCAAGATGACATGATGTAGAAGGATAATCTCAAACCAATGATGAAAACCCCATCTTTTTACCCTTGATGGCAACAACACGATGCGTGCCTCGCTACCCCTTCTGTCACTTGGTGAGGTCACCGCACGGTATGAACCCAAAACCAAGCACATCTCCCATTGCAAGAATCATAGATCTAGTTGGCCAAATAAAACCCACAACTCGAAGAGAATTACAAGGATATGAAATCATGCATAAGAGAGATTAGAAGAAACTCAAATAAGATTCATAGATAATCTGATCATAAATCCACAATTCATCGGATCTCGACAAACACACCGCAAAAGAAGATTACATCGGATAGATCTCCATGAAGATCATGGAGAACTTTGTATTGAAGATCCAAGAGAGAGAAGAAGCCATCTAGTTACTAGCTATGGACCCGTAGGTCTATGGTGAACTACTCACGCATCATCGGAGAGGTCATGGTGTTGATGAAGAAGCCATCCGTGTCGGAATCCCCCCTCTGGCAAGGCACCAGAACGTGCCCCAGATGGGATCTTGCGGAGACAAAAGCTTGCGGCAGCGGAAAAGTGATTTCGATGATCTCCTGATTTTTTGGGACTTTTAGGCAATATATAGGCGCAAGACCTAGGTTAGAGGGCGCCTAGGGGGCCCACAAGCCTGTGGGCCGCGGCCTACCCCCTGGCCGCGGGGTGGGGGCTTGTGGGGCCCGTGAGGCTCCCCTGCCTTGGCTCTCAAACTTCCCGATCTTGTTCCGTTACGGAAAAAATCTTTTCGGGGATTTTCTTCCGTTTGGACTCCGTTTCAAAATCTCCTCTGAAAGGGGTCAAAAACATGGAAAAACAGGAACTGGCACTTGGCACTGAGTCAATAAGTTAGTCCCAACAAGTATATAAAAGGCATTCAAAACATCCAAAGTTTGACAAGATAATAACATGAAACCATAAAAATTATAGATACGTTGGAGACGTATCAAGCATCCCCAAGCTTAACTCCTGCTCGTCCTCGAGTAGGGAAGTGATAAAGAATGAATTTTTGATGTGGAATGCTACCTAGCATAGTTGTCCTTTGCAACTTCTTTCACGTGACATGAATGTTCAGATCCGTCAGATTCAAAACAATAGTTTGCTATTGACATGAAAACGATAATACTTCAAGCAAACTAGCAAGGTAATCATGAACTTTCAAAATAACAAGGCCAAGGAAAGTTATCCCCACAAAATCATATAGTCTGGCTATGCTCCATCATCCTCACACAACTAATGTAAATCATGCACAACCCCGGTATTGGCCAAGTAATTGTTTTCGCACTCTTACTTTCTCAAACTTTTTATAACTATCACGCAATACATGAGCGTGAGCCATGGATATAACACTATAAGTGGAATAGAGTGTGGTGGTGGTTGTGAGACAAAAAGGAGGAGATGGTCACATTGACTCGACATATCAAAGGGCTATGGAGATGCCCATTAATAGATATCAATGTGAATGAGTAGGGATTGCCATACAAGAGATGCACTAGAGCTATAAGTATGTGAAAGCTCAAAAGGAAAACTAGTGGGTGTGCATCCAACTTGCTTGCTCACGAAGACCTAGGGAAATTTGAGGAAGCCCGTCATTGGAATATACAAGCCAAGTTATATAATGAAGATTCCCACTAGCATATGGTAGTGACGAAACGAGAGACTCTCAATCATGAAGAACATGGTGCTATTATGAAGCACAAGTGTGGAAAAAGATAGTAGCATTGTCCCTTCTCTCTTTTTCTCTCTTTTTTTATTTATTTTTTTGTTTGGGCTCTTTGGCCTCTTTCCATCTCTCTCTCTCTCTTTTTTGTTTGGGCTCTTTGGCCTATTTTTTTTATTCCTCACATGGGACAATGCTCTAATAATGATGATCATCACACTTTTATTTACTCACAGCTCAAAGCTCGCAATGATGATGACTCCATAGGAAATGCCTCCGGCAGTATACCGGGATGTGCAATGATCTAGCCTGGTGTATGACGTTGAAAACATCTCGCTAGCTATCTTATGATCATGCAATGGCAATATGAGAGTGACGGCACAAGTCATGAGACGGAACGGTGGGAGTTGCATGGCAATATATCTCGGAATGGCTATGAAAATGCCATAGTAGGTAGGTATGGTGGCTGTTTTGAGGAAGGCATGTGGTGGGTTTGTGCATCGGCAAAAATTGCGTGGCACTAAAGAGGCTAGCAATGGTGTAAGGTGAAAGTGCATCTATACCATGGACTCACATTAGTCACGAAGAACTCACATACTTGTTGCAAAAGTTTTTATTAGTAATCTAAACAAAGTGCTAAACGCATACTCCTAGGGGAAGGGTTGGTAGGTGTTAACCATCGCGCGATCCTGACCTCAACACAAAGGATGACAATCAATAGATCAATTATGCTCCGACTTCCTAACATAGCGGTTCACCATACATGCATGCTACGGGAATCACTAACTTCAACACAAGTTTTTCTAGATTCACAACACCCTACTAACATAGCTCTTAATATTACCAAATCCACGTCTCAAAACTAATTGAGAGGAATCAAAACTTCTATTTCTACTCAATGCACATGAAGATGGATGTTTTTGCATCCTCTTTGGGTACCTATCACATTTGGGACTACTTTCATAGCATAAGCCAACTACCAAATCACGCACCGCCGTGCTCTAAAAGATATAAGTGAAGCACTAGAGCAAAAGTATCTGGCAAAATCATGATGAGTCCATGTCTCTCTCTCTCCCAAAAAGGTTTGCAGCAAGGATGATTGTGACACAACAAAAATAAAAGACTCCTACGATACAAGACGCTCCAAACAAAACACATATCATGTGGTGAATAAAAATATAGCTCCAAGTGATGTTACCGATGGATTGAAGACGAAAGAGGGGATGCCTTCCCGGGGCATCCCCAAGCTTAGGCTTTTTGTTGTCCTTGAATTTGGCTTGGGATGCCTTGGGCATCCCCAAGCTTGAGCTCTTTCCACTCCTTATCTCATCGTCCATGAGAACATCACCCAAAACTTGAAAACTTCACAACACAAAACTTAAACAGAAACTCGTGATAACATTAGTACAAGAAAACAAACTACCACTTCCTTTGGTACTGTAGCAAACTTTAATTCCATCTATATTGGTGTTGGGCTACTGTATTCTCACTTTTCCATGGCTAGTACCCCCCGATACTAACCATAGTTTCATCAAAACAAGCAACCAACTCAACAAAAACATAATCTGTCAAAAGCAGACCACTGTGTAGCAATCTGTATACTTCGTATACTTCTGGTACCTCAAAAAATCTGAAACATTACGACGGCCTGGTTAAAAAGCATATCAACCAGCAGCAAAAATAATCAACTCAAAATCTATTTCTGAATAAAAATGAAAAATCATCTCGTGAGCGAAAAGTTTCTGTCTTTTTCCAGCAGGATCAAACAACCATTACCAAGACTAGTCATAAAGGTTTTGCTTGGCCCAAACACAAAAGGAAACACAAAAAAAACACAATCACAACAGAATTGTGATGGTGTGGACGCAACAAAATAGAAAGAAAAAAGATAAGTTCATTGGGTTGCCTCCCAACAAGCACTATTGTTTAACGCCCTTAGCTAGGCATAAAAGCGATAGAATCACGTATCGTCGTCTTTGGTGCTCAAACCATAAGTGGCCCTCATCATGTATTCATAAGGCAATCTTATTTTGTTTCTAGGAAAGTGTTCCATGCCCTTCCTTAAAGGAAACTGAAATCTAATATTCCCTTCCTTCATATCGATGATAGCACCGATAGTCCTTAGGAAAGGTCTACCAAGAATAATAGGGCATGTAGGATTGCAATCAATGTCAAGCACAATGAAATCCACGGGTACATAGTTCCTATTTGCAATAATAACAACATCATTGATCCTTACCATGGGTTTCTTGACAGTAGAATCAGCAAGATGCAAATTAAGAGAACACTCTTCAATCTCATTAAAACCCAGAACATCACATAAAGACTTTGGAATCGCAGAAACATTAGCACCCAAATCACACAAAGCATTGCATTCATAGTTTTTGATTTTGATTTTGATGGTAGGTTCCCACTCATCATGAAGCTTTCTAGGGATAGAGACTTCCAATTCAAGTTTCTCATCAAGAGATTTTATCATGGCTTCGACGATATGATTGGTAAAGGCCTTGTTTTGGCTATAAGCGTGTGGAGAGTTTAACATGGATTGCATCAAAGAAATGCATTCAATCAAGGAGCAACTATCATAATTGAATTCCTTGAAATCCACGGTAGTAATTTCATTACTACTCAAAGTTTTAACATCTTCTACTCCACTTTCAATGCTTTTAGCATCAAGATAGATGGACTCTGAATCATTGGGGCACTTTTCAACCAAAGTGGATTCATATCCATCCCCATAATCATTAGGTTTGACACAAGAAAACAAAGATTCAATGGGAGTCATACCAAGAACTTTAAGATCTTCATGATTCTCATCACAAGAACATGCCTTTTTAAGCAATTCATGTCTAGCACGTATTTTGGCGGTTCTTTCTTGGCTCTCAATCATGGAAACACGCATAGCTTTCAAAGTTTCATCCATGTTGATTTTGGGAGTGGCACATCTAACTTTCAAAGCATCAACATCACTAGACATTCTATCAACGCTCTTAGCCAAATCGTCAATTTTGAGTAGCTTTTCCTCTATGGACGCATTGAAAATCTTTTGAGAGTTGATGAACTCTTTGATATTACTCTCTAGATCAGAGGGTAATCTATTGTAATTTCCATGAGTATTGTTGTAGGAGTTGCCAAATTATTAGAGGAGTTACTAGGAAAAGGCCTAGGAACATAGTTTCCCCTAAAAGCATTGTTGTTGCCAAGGTTATTCCTACCAAAAAAATTAACGTCCAAGCTAGCGTTGCTACTCTCAATCAAAGAAGACAAAGGCATATCATTAGGATCCAAAGGAGCACTTATACTAGCAACCAAATTCATTAACTCGTCCATCTTAGCACTCAACGAGTTAATTTCCTCTATAGCGTGTACCTTCTTACTAGTAGGTGACCTTTCAGTGTGCCACTGAGAGTAGTTCGTCATGATGTTGTATAAGAGCTCTGTGGCTTCTCCTAACGTGATTTCCATGAACTTCCACCTGAGGTGGAGTCCAAGATATTTCTAGAAGCAAAATTCAAGCCAGCGTAAAAGATTTTAATAATCATCCAAAGGCTCAAGCCATGAGCGGGACAATTTCTAATCATCAATTTCATTCTCTCCCAAGATTGTGCAACATGTTCATGATCAAGTTGCTTGAAATTCATGATATCATTACGAAGAGAGATGATCTTAGCTGGCGGAAAATACTTGGATATATAAGCATCTTTGCACTTATCCCAAGAATCGATACTATTTTTGGGCAAAGAAGAAAACCAAGTTTTTGCGCGATCTCGCAACGAGAAAGGAAAAAAGCTTCAATTTAATCACGTCATTACCCACATCTTTCTTCTTTTGCATCTCGCAAAGCTCAATGAAGGTATTGAGATGGGATCCGGCATCTTCACTAGGAAGGCCAGAGAACTGTTCTTTCATAACAAGATTCAGCAAAGCGGCATTGATTTCGTATGACTCCGAACTAGTGGCGGGAGCAATCGGAGTACTAATAAAATCATTATTATTAGTATTCGAGAAGTCACAAAGTTTGTTTTTTTCATTCATGGTGACTTCAGCAAGCAAGCAGGCACACAAGCAAACAAAGAGGAGACGAGAAAAAGGGCGAACAAAAAGGCGAACGAAAAAGGCAAACGAAAAAGGCAAATTGGTGAAGTGGGGGAGAGGAAAACGAGAGGCAACTGGCAAACAAAGTAAATGCAAGAGATGAGTTTGCGACACCTACTTGGATGAGTTCTTGACTTGATCTTCCTCCCTGGCAACGATGCCAGAAATTCTTCTGCTACGGCAACAAAAGTCCTTCCCAAGCAACGCCAGGAATTCTTCTTGCTACTTCTCTTGTTTCCGTCGGTTTTTCCCTTGAAGAGGAAAGGGTGATGCACCACAGGAGCAGTAAGTATTTCCCTCAGTTTTGAGAACCACAACGTCCAAAGGGGTTAAAAACATGGAAAAAACAAGAACTGGCACTTGGCACTAAGTCAATAAGTTAGTCCCAAAAAATATATAAAAGGCATGCAAAACATCCAAAGTTTGACAAGATAATAGCATGAAACCATCAAAAATTATAGATACGTTGGAGACGTATCACCAGCCTTCTTATCTACCAAGCATCTAGGGTAGCTCCGCCTCAGTGACCGTTCCCCTCATAACATAAGCACTTAGTCTCGGGTTTGGGTTCAATCCTGGTTTTCTTTATTAGAGCAGCAACTGGTTTGCCGTTTCATGAAGTATCCCTTCTAGCCCTTGCCTTTCTTGAAACTAGTGGTTTTACTAACCATCAACAATTGATGCTCCTTCTTGATTTCTACTCTTGCAGTGTCAAACATTGTGAATCGGTCAAGGATCATCTTATCTATCCTTGATATGTTTATAGTTCATCATGAAGCTCTAGCAGCTTGGTGGTAGTGACTTTGGAGAACCATCACTATCTCATCTGGAAGATTAACTCCCACTTGATTCAAGTGATTGTTATACTCAGACAATCTGAGAACATGCTCAATAATTTGAGTTTTTCTCCTCTACCTTTTAGACAAAGAATCTTGTCAGAGGTCTCACACCTCTCAACAAGGGCACAAGCATGAAATCTCAATTTCATCTCCTAGAACATCTCTTATGTTCCCCGACGTTTCAAAACGTCTTTTGCGCCTTGCTTCTAAGCCATTAAGTATCACACACTAAACTATCACGTAGTCATCAAAACATGTATGTTAGATGTTCGCAACATCCACAGACGACGCTCGAGGTGCAGCACACCGAGTGGTGCATTAAGGACATAAGCCTTCTACGCAGCAATGAGGACAATCCTTAGTTTTACGGATTTAGTCCGTAAAGTTGCTACTATCAACTTTCATATAAATTTTCTCTAGGAACATATAAAAAACAGTAGAGCTATAGCGCAAGCTACATCATAATTTGCAAAGACCATTAGACTATGTTCATGATAATTAGTTCAATTAATCATATTACTTAATAACTCCCACTCAAAAAGTACATCTCTCTAGTCATTTGAGTGGTACATGATCCAAATCCACTAACTCAAGTCCGATCATCACGTGAGTTGAGAATAGTTTCAGTGGTAAGCATCTCTATGCTAATCATATCAACTATACGATTCATGCTCGACCTTTTGGTCTCATGTGTTCCGAGGCCATGTCTGCACATGCTAGGCTCGTCAAGCTTAACCCGAGTGTTCCGCGTGTGCAACTCTTTTGCACCCGTTGTATGTGAAAGTTGAGTCTATCACACCCGATCATCACGTGGTGTCTCGAAATGACGAACTGTAGCAATGGTGCACAGTCGGGGAGAACACAATTTCGTCTTGAAATTTTAGTGAGAGATCACCTCATAATGCTACCGTCGTTCTAAGAAAAATAAGGTGCATAAAAGGATTAACATCACATGCAATTCATAAGTGACATGATATGGCCATCATGTTGTGCTTCTTGATCTCCATCACTCAAGCACCGGCATGATCTTCTTGTCACCAACGCCACACCATGATCTCCATCAACGTGTCGCCATCTAGGTTGTCGTGCTACTTACGCTATTACTACTAAAGCTACGTCCTAGCAATATAGTAAACGCATCTGCAAACACAAACGTTAGTTTAAAGACAACCCTATGGCTCCTGCTGGTTGTCGTACTATCGACGTGCAAGTCGATATTAACTATTACAACATGATCATCTCATACATCCAATATATCCCATCACATCATTGGCCATATCGTATCACAAGCATACCCTGCAAAAACAAGTTAGGCGTCCTCTAATTTGTTGTTGCATGTTTTACGTGGCTGCTATGGGTATCTAGTATGATCGCATCTTACTTATGCAAAAACCACAACGGAGATGTGCAAATTGCTATTTAACCTCTCCAAGGACCGCCCCGGTCAAAACCAATTCAGCTAAAGTTGAAGAAACCGACACCCGCCAGTCATCTTTATGCAACGAGGTTGCATGTCAATCAATGAAACCAGTCTTTCGTAAGCATACAAATAATGTTGGTCCGGGCCGCTTCAATCCAACAATACCGCCGAATCGAGAAAAGACTAAGGAGGGCAGCAAATCGAACATCACCGTCCACAAAACCCTTTGTGTTCTACTCGAGATAACATCTACACATGAACCTAGCTCATGATGCCACTGTTGATGAACGTTGCATGGGAAACAAAAAAATTCCTACGCACACGAAGACCTATCATAGTGATGTCCATCTACGAGAGGAGATTTGGATCTACCTACCCTTGTAGATCACACAGCGGGAAGCGTTAAGAAACGCGGTTGATGTAGTGGAACGTCTTCACGTCCCTCGAACCATCCCACGAACCGTCCCATGATCCGTCTCACGATCTGTCCAACGAACTGTCCCGCGATCCGTCTCACAAACCGTCTTGCGATCCGTTTTCATGATCCGTTCCGATCTAGTGTTGAACGGACGGCACCTCCGCGTCCAGCACACGTACAGCTCGATGATGATCTCCACCTTCTTGATCTGGCAAGAGGGGAGGAGAGGTAGAAGAGTTCTCCGGCAGCATGACGGCACTCCGGTGGTGGTGACGATCTAATCCTGCAGGGCTCCGCCCGAGCTCCGCAGAAATACGATCTAGAGGAAGAACTATGGTGTCTAGATCTGAGTTGCACATGGAAAAAAGTTGTCTCAAATCAGCCCTAAATCACCACTATATATAGGAGGGAGGGAGGGGAGGAGGCAGCCTCAAAACCACAAGGTTTGGCCGAAATTGGAGGTGGAGGAGTCCTACTCCAATCCTACTTGGAGTAGGATTCCACCTTCCCACTTGGAAACTCTTTCCACCTTGTGTTTTTTCCTTCTCAAACCTTATGGGCCTTAGTGGGAACTTATTCCAGCCCACTAGGGGCTGGTTTATCTCTTCCCATAGCCCATGATACCCCTTGGGGCGTGACACCCCTCCCAATGGTCCCCGGCACCCCTCCCGGCACTCCCGGTACACTACCGATGAGCCCGAAACTTTTCCGATGACCAAAACATGACTTCCTATATATTAATCTTTACCTCCAGACCATTCCAGAGATCCTCGTGACGTCCTGGATATCATTCGTAACTCCGAACAACTTTCGGTTACCAACACCTATAAATCAACTATACCGAAACGTCACCGAACCTTAAGTGTGCAGACCCTGCGGGTTCGAGAACTATGCAGACATGACCTGAGACACTCTCCGATCAATATACAATAGCGGGACCTCGATGCCCATATTGGATCCTACATATTCTACGAAAATCTTATCGGTTGAACCTCTATGTCAAGGATTCAGTTAATCCCGTATGATGTTCCCTTTGTCCTTCGGTATGTTACCTACCCGAGATTCGATCATCGGTATCTTCATACCTAGTTCAATCTCGTTACTGGCAAGTCTCTTTACTCGTTACGTAATACAAGATCCCGTAACTAACTCATTAGTTACATTGCTTGCAAGGCTTGTTGTGTTGTTGTATTACCGAGTGGGCCCCGAGATACCTCTCCGTCACACGGAGTGATAAATCCCAGTCTTGATCCATGCCAACCCAACAGACACCTTCGGAGAAACCTGTAGAGCACCTTTATAGTCACCCAGTTACGTTGCGACGTTTGATACACACAAGGTATTCCTCCAGTGTCCGGGAGTTGCATGATCTCATGGTCAGAGGAACAGATACATTGACATGCAGAAAACAGTAGCAATAAACTGACACGATCATATGCTATGTTTATAGTTTGGGTCTTGTCCATCACATCATTCTCCTAATGATGTGATCCCATTATCAAGTGACAACACTTGCCTATGGCCAGGAAATCTTGACCATCTTTGATCAACGAACTAGTCAACTAGAGGCTCACTAGGGACAGTGTGTTGTCTATGTATCCACACATGTATTTGAGTTTCCAATCAATACAATTCTAGCATGGATAATAAACGATTACTATGAACAAGGAAATATGATAATAACCAAATTATTATTGCCTCTAGGGCATATTTCTGACAAGACATTCATAGATTGCACTAACATGGAAACAATTGGTTCACATTTGATCTTGGCCACATGCCAAACATTACTCTGCTACGGTTGAGCCACACAACCCAGGCACACAACCACAAGACCACACTATAGGGGTAGGATTTAACTAACATGAGGAACTAATTAACCCAGATAGCACAAACTATGCTTAGATCGAGCCCTACATAGAAGCAGGGTCCTCCATCCTCCCCACGTCCATGTCACCCTCCCCTCCATGCTGAATGAGGGCATCTTTGACTCCAGTAGCTTGCACATCATCAATTTTGAACAATTCACACATATCAAAGATCACCTCCTGAGGCAGCCTCTCCTTGAAACGCTCTGCAAAAGCATCCAGGGCCTTGGCCGTGATGTCTTCCCCATCCTTGACTATTCCTAGGCTATGTCAAACTAGAATCTTGTCCACCTTATCCGCTAGAGCCAGCGGGACCCTTGTCTTGCCTGCCACTTTGAGCCTTGCGCTGGTCATGTGGGGAGAAAGGTCGGCGCTTATCCGGATGATGTTGATGCCGGCAAGAGTCTTGCGGCTTGCAACCGAAGGCTGGGGAGGTGTTAGAGCAGGGGAGGGCAGGAGGGGTTCCTGTCTGTCCTCAAATAACATGACCAACCCCACCTCACCCGACTGTAGGTCCGTTGCCGCCCTACGCAGCCGCACCGGGGGTGTCATGCGCTTGAACAACCCGGTGGATATGAGCGAGGGAGTGACGCTTTGAACCCAGATGGCCACATCGAGGACACAGGGAGAGCATGCTCGTGGGCGAGCAGAGCTGTAGCATAGTTGGAGTCGGGGGCGTCAGAGGGGTCACAACTGCCCTCTCCTCATCCCTCCTAGAGCGAGCAAGTCGGGACAGCACCGTCGTGGGTGAGAGGCGGTCCTGAATAGATTAATGTGGTGTGCATTTCTCACTCCAGTAGTGACATCTACTTTGGGGGAACCCTAGATCTGGGTATCTTGGATCAGATGATGACGGAAACTCCGGTGTCGTCCTCCCTCTTGAGGGTATTGTTTTGAAACATGTAGTAATTGAAGGGGCCAAGGGTGAAGCGGTGTTGTATCTACCGCTTCGAAGACGGTGGGTCTCGACAGTGTGCCGCCATGGAGTCTCATTGCTGGACGTGGGGTGATGGTCATGTGCAGGTTGGTGGTGTTGTCTTGTGTCATGGTGGCACCGACGGTAGTTGTGTCTGACAACGTCAATGTGTTGATCACTCATGAAGATGGGACAGTGGAAGATGACGGCGACGTATCCAGAGCATGTGCATGTGTTGCGCGTTGCGGGTCGGCCTGGCCGGGAGGTGCTCTCGGCCCAGTGCGAGGCAGCTGTGTAAGGCCGCCAAATTAGATAGTGCACATTCATGCGGTTCGGGCACATTATCAAAAGTGTAGGTGTTTCGACTATGTTCGCCAGATAGGTGGCTTCGGGTTAATCAATGCATTCATGTTGTCATAATTTGTTGAATAATAATAAAGATGGTTGTATGCATCAATCGATGCAGAAACCGGGGATCATCCTTTTTTAAGAAAAACTAAATCAGTGGCACTTATTTTGAGACGGAGGAAGTATGCGTCATTGAAACGAACAAAGCAATGCATGTGAATATTGTCATGTTTCCGGCGGGGGTCCTTCAATAGATCAAGAAGCCTTAATGCTCTCTGTTTTGCATAATACTTGAAGTTCGAGAATAGTTTTGTGCTTGGATAACAAGAATACCTCTGTTCCAAAATATTTGAAGTACTTCGTGGTAATTATAGCCATTTTCGAGATGAAATTGAGAGGAACAAAAAGTTGATTTCGATGACTTGATAAAACATCCTTAAGATGACCTCAAATGAAAAATTTCTTAGCATGGAAGTCGTGTGTCTCTAATAGACAAAGAAGGGTCATTCCTCTATATCTACCTAGTTTGGCGCTGAATTTTATTTCCTTTTGTGTTTGGATGGAAAGCACTATCCCGATCCCAAAGTTTTATCTCATGTCATCAGGCTGATGGCAAATTCCCTGTTTCCAGTAGTGCTTCAACGACATTGCCAACCAGAGTGGGAATGGGAGGGGAAGCTAGGCTCTCCATGTGTTGGGGGAACGTACTAATTTCAAAAAAATTCTACGTCACACAAGGATCTATCTTTGGAGAAACTAGCAACGGGCAAAGGGTTAGAGCATCTTCATACCTTTGAAGATTGCTAAGCGAAAGCGTTGCTAGAACGCGGTTGATGGAGTCGTACTCGCAGCGATTCAGATCGCGGTGGATTCCGATCTATGCGTCGAACAACGGCGCCACCGCATTCAACACACGTGCAGCCCGGTGACGTCTCCAACGCCTTGATCCAGCAGGAGGGAGGGGAGGTTGAGGGAGAGCTTCGGTAGCACAACGGCGTGGTGATGGTGGAGCTACGTGGCACTCCGACACGGTTTCTCCAAGCACTACGGAGGACGAGGAGGAGGAGGAGTAGGGCTGTGCCGAGAGAGAGAGAGAAGTTGTGTCTCAAAACAGCCCCAAACCCTCCACTATATATAGGAGGAGAGGGAGGAGGGTGCCCACCCTTAGGGTTTCCACCCTAAGGGGTGCAGCAAGCCTAGATGGGCAAGGGGGCGACGGCCAAGGGGTGGAGGAGGTGGCGCCCTAGGGTGGGCTAGCCCACCATGCCTAGGGTTAGCGCACCACCCCTCTCCTTGCGCCTTGGGATGATGGTGGTGGCGCACCAGCCCACTTATGGGCTTGTTCCCATCCACTTTTGGACCATGTACCCCTTTGGGGCTGGTCGCCCTTCCCGGTGGACCCCCGGAACCCTTCCGGTGGTCTCGGTACATTACCGGTGTCGTCCGAAACACTTCCGGCGATCAAATTCTCACTTCCTATATATGAATCTTTACCTCCGGACCATTTTGGAACTCCTTGTGACATTCGGGATCTCATCCGGGACTCCGAACAACCTTCGGTAACCACGTACACTATTCCCATATAACCCTAGCGTCATCGAACCTTAAGTGTGTAGACCCTACGGGTTCGGGAAGCATGCAGACATGACCGAGACACCTCTCCAGCCAATAACCAACAGCGGGGTCTAGATATCCATGTTGGCTCCCGTATGTTCCACGATGATCTCATCGGATGAACCACGATGTCGGGGATTTGATACGTCCCAAATGTATCTATAATTTTTTCTTGTTCCATGATCTTTTGGGTGACATTGTTATATGTTTTGCTACACTTTTATATCATTTTACACATATTTGGACTAACCTACTAACTCAGTGCACCCAGTGCCAGCTTCTGTCTGCTGATGTCTATTTTACACGGGCTTTTACCCAATTTTCTGAAGCCCGAAAAATCCCAAGAAAAATATATAAAAATTCAGCGTAACGGAAGCTTCCAGATCACCAAAGATGGGCCAAAGGGGGGCCAGGGGCCTCCCAGGCGACCTATGGGCGTGGCCTGGCCCTAGGCCGCGCCAAGAGGTCGCCTAGGTAGGTCCCACCTCCTCCGGTGCCCTCCTTTCGCCTATATTTACTCCTTCGAGATAAAACCCTTCCATCACATCCAGAATCACGAATTTCTCCATCGTTCCGCCACCATATCGCTTCCGAGATCGGGAGCGTCATGAGACCTCTTCCCGGCACCCTGTTGGAGGGAGGATTGACCTTCGTGAGTTTCTCCACCATCATGGACGCTTCCCGGACGTGTCGTGAGTAGTCCTCCTTGGACCATGAGTCTGTGACCAATAGCTATGTGATGTCTCCTCTCCAATCTTTTGCATCCATGATTAGTCGTTGTGAGCTGCCCTACACGATCAAGGCACCTATGTAATTCTCTTGCTATTGCTATGCTCGGTTTGTTGGGATCTGATGGATTATGAGATTATATTCAGATTGTTATGAGTTATATATTTGATTATCCTTTTATATTATGTTCCTTAGTGATTCATGCATGTTCTCCGTTGCTATTTAATTCTTTGGCCGAGTAGTAGATTGTAACTCCAAGAGGGAGTGTTATGCATGGTTGTGGGTTCATGCCCCTCGATGTATAGCTTGAGTGACAGAAATATGAGACTAGGGTATGTGTTGTTGCCACTAGGGAGAAAACAACGGTGCTTGTGACCATGGTTGCAAGGATTGTTTACCTTACGCATAGTTCATTAATGCAGTTGTCCGTTGCTTTGAGTTTACACTTTGGGTGAGGCTTGCAAATTAATACCGACAAGATGTTCTGGATAGACATCTCAAGGTGGATGATTAGTAAGTAGATGCTGATGAATAAACGGTCTACTTGTCTTGGGGTACTTCCCATTACTATTGAGCCTCTAACTTTCGAGTAGCATAATTAGCATTGCGGTGCGTTCATAATTCTGTCAGTTGCCCAACTGTTATTTGTTTACCCAAGCATAGTTGTTTATCGTCTTTTGGGAGAGAGACATCACTAGAGAACATCTTGTGACTCCCGTCCATATCACCACCATTGTTTACACCTCCATCATTTACTGCTTTCATTTACTTTCCCGTTGGAATCACCATTACTATTCCCGCTTGTGTTTTGATCCTTTGCAAACTACAAGGCCGGAGAGATTGACAACCTCTCTGTACTCGTTGGGAGCAAAGTTATTTGTTGTGTTTGCAGGTCCGCATCTTCTACTAGTGCCAGGGCGGGAGACACCTACTAGTTGATCCTAGGAGTCTCCTGGTTCGATAAACCTTACAGTCTCCGTGTAAGGGAAAACTTGGTGCTGACTACATCTCAACCTTCCAGTTGGGGTAACCAACGAGGAGCGAGAAGTATATACATCATCTCGTCATCAAGCAAAGTTTTCTAGCGTCGTTGCCGAGGACTCCAGTCTTCAAGATAGGGGAGTTGCACACCATCCTTTACCTTTGCTTTTTAGTCTTGTTAGTTTGCTTTCTAGTTTTTGCTTTAGAGTTTTATACCAAAAAACAAAAACAAAATAGTTGCTTTGTTCTTGCTTGTTGCCGCTTCTATGGGCTCCACTGAAAACACCAAGTTGTGTGACTTCACTAGTCACAACAACAATGACTTTATCTGCACTCCTATTGCTGCTCCCCACTGGAGCCACGTCCTATGAGATTAAACCTGCTTTACTGAACCTTGTTATGAAAGATCAATTCTCTAGTGCTGGAGATGATGCTGCCTTGCAATTGAAAAAAATTCTTGAGCTTTGTGATATGCAAAAATATAAAGAAGTAGATGGTGATATTGTTAAACTTAAGCTTTTTTCCTTTCTCCTTGAGAGGAGGAGCTAAAGTGTGGCTTCAATCTTTGCCTAGGAATAGCATAGATTCTTGGGATAAGTGCAAAGATGCTTTTATTGGGAAGTATTACCCGCCTGCTAAGATTATTCAGTTGAGAAGTAACATTATGAATTTTAGGCAACTGGATAATGAACACGTTGCTCAAGCTTGGGAACGTATGAAATCTCTTGTTAAGAATTGCCGTACACATGGTTTGACTACTTGGATGGTTATCCAAACTTTCTATGCAGGATTGAACTTTACCTCGCGGAATCAGTTAGACTCGGCTGCGGGAGGAACCTTTATGTCAACTACACTTTGTGTTGCCACAAAGCTATTGGATGAGATGTTGACAAATTATTCTCAATGGCACACCAAGAGAGCTCCAACAGGTAGGAAGGTAAACTGAGTTGAGGAGATCTCCTCCCTTAATGATAAGGTTGACATGATCATGACTTTACTCACTAAGCAAGCTCCTGTAGATCCTCATTATGTTCCTTTAAATTCTTTGGTTGCTCAAGAAAGAGAGCAAGTTGATGTTAATTTTATCGTTAGGAACAACTTTAATAATAATGCGTATAGTAGTAATTTGGGTAGCAATCCTAGACCGTTCCCATCCAACAACTATGGGAACAACAACAATTATCCTAGCACCGAAAAATCCACTTCTGAATTAGAGAGCATGCTTAAATACTTTATCACTTCTCAAAAAGCCTTCAACAATAGTGTAGAAGAGAAACTAGAAAAATTAGATAGTCTCTCTTTGAAGGTGGACAACATAGCTCATGACGTAGAGATGCTTAAAATTAGAACCCCCCCCCCTTGAGGAAAGGAACACCACACCCATGAATGCTATCCAAGTCCAAATTAATGAGAACATAAGAATGCTAGCCACACATAAAGATAGATGGGCTAGAGAAAAAGAAGAGGAAGATAGGAATAAGAGCCTTCCTATACACACTACCATTGCTACTATACAAGTTGTTGAGGACCTCAAAACTTTTAGCACCCATCACACCCCTAGTCCCAATGGACCTATTAATGGTGATGCTAATACCTCAACTATAGGACAAGAAGGTCCTTTGAATTTAGAGACTACCAAAAGAATGATCTTAGATGAAATTACTACCACTTTAATTAATGGTAGTAACCTTGATTTTGACGATTGTAGTCTTTCCGAAGTTATCACCTTTTTGCAAAGAATGGCTAAAGACCCCCACACTAGTACACTCAATATTGCCTTCACCAAGCATATTACCAATGCTCTTATCAAAGTTAGGGAGGAGAAGCTCAATCTAGAGACTTGTATTCCTAGAAAACTAGAAGATGGTTGGGATCCTATGCTCAAGATCAAATTGAATAATATCTCTTGCTTTGCTTTATGTGATGTTGGAGCTAGTGCTTCCGTTATGCCCAAAAGAATGTATGATATGCTTGATTTGAAATATTATGATCCATGTTCTTTTGGTGCTCGTCTTGTTGATTCTTCCATAAAGAAACTTTTAGGGAGAATTTATGATGTTCTTATTATTGTCAATGATAATTAGGTGCCTGTTGATTTTCTTATTATGGACATTGAATGTGATCCTTCATATCCAATTATTTTGGAACGGCCTTTTCTACGCACCGTTGGTGCTATCATTGACATGAAAGAAGGGACCATTAGATTCCAATTTCCCCTTAGAAAGGGAATGCAACACTTCCCTCGGAATAAGATTAAGTTACTTTATGAGTCCGTCATTCGGGAAAGTTATTCTTATGGAGTTGATAATAATTGATCTTTTTGCATTATGCCTAGCTCAAAGGCTTAAAAGAAAGCGCTTGTTGGGAGGCAACCCAATTTGTTTTTACTTTCAGTTTTAGTGGTCTTGATGTGTGTTACTACTGTAAAAATATCATTGTATCTTTATTTTAAATCTTTGTGCCAAGTTATAGCCTCCAATTGCAAGAAAGTTCAAAAATTGTGACATGTTGTCCAGAAACAGATTTTATCTTCGTGGCGGAAAAATTTGCCAAAAATCACCAGATCATCTTTTTGACCTAAATTGTTTTGACAGCATGATCTATATAATTTCCTTTCTTCCATCTGTTTAGAGTATTTTGATTTGAGTTGTAGAAGTGCCCCAAATAAATTATTTACTACCTGTTGTTTTGTTTTTCACAGATTCTGCCATGTTTTGCGTTTTCATCATTTTGCAAATCTTAAGTTTGCTTTTCCTTTGCAAAAACCTTTTGGCAATCATGAAAAACAGTATATTTTCATGAAAATTATTATTTTCAATAGGTAATAAATTATTTTATTAAGGGTACTAACAAAACTAATCAGCTTATGATGAGTTTCGTATGAAGGGAGTTTTCAAGTAAGCGATGCGAGATGATGAAAGAAGATACAGGAGTGTCAAGCGCTCAAGCTTGGGGATTCCCCCATGCACCCCAATAGATATTCAAGGAGACTCAAGCGTCTAAGCTTGGGGATGCCCCCGTGCATCCCCTTATCTATCAACAATCATCAGTTCGTCCATATCATGCTATATTTTTATCACTTCATATGTTATGTCCTATGCTTGGAGCATCCCGCTCTTTACTTTTTAGTTTGTTTTAGTTTTGCCTGCTGTTCATAACAAGTCAGAACCTAGCCTACCTTGTTTGGGAGAGAAACACGCTCCATTCCACTCTAGAACACAACATAGGTTTCATGCTTATTCTTTTTGTGTGTTCTTTATCTTTTCTTAGCTACTGTCATGCTCAGCTCTTATTTTTCATGATATATCTTTTTAAGAGCTATTATTTAGGTTGCTTTTGAAACTCTCTTGAGTTATCATACTTATCTTGTTTAGAGAGTTGGCTTGTTGCACTGAGTTGTGTGTCTTGCATGAGTAGGTAATTGAGGTTGCTATTTAAGTATAGTAGTAACTTGCAATAGTTTTGAGGTATTGATTTGAGTAATATTTGGACTATTGGTGCCAAGGGCTTAAGCCTATTAGTGATAGGTGTCGTATTTTGGGAAATCGTGTGGTTTTCAAAAACTAAAAATTAGTTGAGAACTCTAGCTACTAAATTGATCGCTAACCTTTGGAGGGGTTGGAATATATAGAGTACCCTCACGTTACCATGAGTCGAGGATGCGCAAGGATAACCAAACCCCCAAACACTCCTCCTCGGGGGTACTTGTCTCTTTGTGAATTTCCTACTAGATAGAGAGTTACCGATAATAAGTGTATGAGTTCTACGGACTAATGTGAGTATTCGATTGTTGGCACTTCCACCATCCATATTTTGCTAGACTCTTCGGTACTGTGCATTGCCCTTTCTCACATTGAGAGTTGGTGCAAACTTCACCGGTGCATCCAAACCCATGACATGATACGCTCTGTCATACATAAGCCTCATTATATCTTTCCTCAAAACAGCCACCATACCTACCCATTAAGGCATTTCCATAGCCTTTGCGAGATACATTGCCATGCAACATCCACCATCTCATGACTTGATCTTCATGTCATACATGCTTTTGCTTGATCGAGGAGCCGCATGCTAGTTGCGCCTTGCCCTTATTACTGCTACATGACGCGCTAGTAGCATTGCATATCCTCCAACACTGGAAGAGACATACATTTGCATACATCATGATAGTTTTCACTTGTCTTTATGTTGAGTACTTCTTATAAAGTGTGATGATTTTTATTTTTGTTCTTGTAAAACATAGAGTGTTGCCCTTAAGAGAGGAAAAGATCCCAAAGAGGACAAATTAAAAGATCCCAAAGAGGACAAATGAGAGATAAAAAAAGAGCCAAAGAGGCCAAAAAAATAAAAGAAAAAGAAAAAAGAAAAAAATAATAATAAGAGATAAGGGGGCAACACTACTATTCCTTTTGAAAGATCCACACTCGTACTCCATTGCCATATTTGTACTACATAGAGATTATCATTCATGCATAACTATGTGGGGATCCTTACACTATAGAACTTGGTTTGCATATTCCAATGATGAGCCTCCTCAAATGAGCTCTAGGTCTTCATGAGCAAACAGGTTGGATGCACCCCCACTAGTTCCATTGGAGAGCTTACCTTAGCTCATATGTGCATCCGTTGTATGGCAATCCCTACTCCTCACATCATATCTATCATTTGGCTTTCTCTCGCCTATGGTTGTCCTCATTGATGTGAGCCTTTCACACTCTTTTTGTATTCCTTCCCCATCATTATTCTATTTGCCATCCTAAGTGCCAACATATATTGCTTACGCTCATCCATTGCATGAATGCTCAAAATCGAAAGGGAGAGGATCATTTTGACTTGTGCCTGACTAGTGGTCTGGGGATGAGTCAAAATAAGATTCCAAAGGAGACTAAGTGTGAAATGTTAGTAGATTGAGTTCTCAATTAAAAATATATTTTATGCTCTCAACCCATCTCCCACTTCTTGCACGCAAACACCATTTGGAGACATTCGAGTCATGGACAGCGAGAGCTCTTGCACCTTTATGTTCTTACTTTGCTAATTTCAATACCAGATATAGACTCTTGCTTGTTATTGTCTTGACTTGAATTGCATATCTCACTTGCTTTACTTTGAAGTTCTTATATGTGTGTTAGCATGTCACCACAGAAATTATTTGTGTTATCATTTATCTACTCGAGGACGGGCGGAAATTAAGCTTGGGGATGTTGATACGTCCCAAACGTATCTATAACTTCTGCTTGTTCCATGACCTTTTGGGTGACATTGTTATATGTTTGGCTACACTTTTATATCATTTTACACATATTTGGACTAACCTACCAACTCAGTGCACCCAGTGCCAGTTTCTGTCTGCTGATGTCTATTTTGCAGGGGCTTTTACTCAATTTTCCGAAGCCCGAAAAATCCCAAGAAAAATATATAAAAAATCAACATAACGGAAGCTTCCAGATCAACGAAGATGGGCCATAGGGGGGCCAGCGGCCTCCAAGGCGACCTGTGGGCACGACATGGCCCTAGGCCACGCCAAGAGGACGCCTAAGTGGGTCCCACCTCCTCCGGTGCCCTCCTTTCGCCTATATTTACTCCTCCGAGAGAAAACCCTTCCATCACATCCAGAATCGCGAATTTCTACATCGTTCTGCCGCCGCAACGCTTCCGAGTTCGGGAGCGCCACGAGACCTCTTCCCGGCACCCTGTCGGAGGGAGGATTAACCTCCGGGAGCTTCTCCACTGCCATGGACACTTCCCGGACGTGCCGTGAGTAGTCCTCCTTGGACCATGAGTCCATGACCAGTAGCTATGTGATGTCTCCTCTCCAATCTTTTGCTTCCATGATTAGTCCTTGTGAGCTTCCCTACATGATCAAGGCATCTATGTAATTCTCTTGCTATTGCTATGCTCAGTTTGTTGGGATTCGATGGATTATGATATTATGTTCATATTGTTATGAGTTATACATTTGATTATCCTTTTATATTATGTTCCTTAGTGATTCATGCATGTTCTCCGTTGCTATTTATTGCTTTGGCCGAGTAGTAGATTGTAACTCCAAGAGGGAGTGTTATGCATGATTGTGGGTTCATGCCCCTTGATGTCTAGCTTGACTGACAGAAACATGAGACTAGGGGATGTGTTGTTGCCACCAGGGAGAAAACAACGGTGCTTGTGACCACGGTTGCAAGGATTGTTTACCTTACGCATAGTTTGTTAATGCAGTTGTCCGTTGCTTTGAGTTTACACTTTGGGTGGGGCTCACAACTTAATACCGGCGAGATGTTATGGATAGATAGCTCAAGGTGTATGATTAGTAAGTAGATGCTGATGAATAAACGGTCTACTTGTCTTGGCGTACTTCCCATTACTATTGAGCCTCTAACTTTCAAGTAGCATAATTAGCATTGCGGTGCGTTCATAATTCTGTCAATTGCCCAACTATGATTTGTTTACCCAAGCATAGTTGTTTATCGTCTTTTGGGAGAGAGGCATCACTAGTGAACATCATATGACTCCGGTCCATATCACCACCATTGTTTACACCTCCATCATTTATTGCTTTCATTTACTTTCTCGTTGCAATCACCATTACTATTCCCGCTTGTGTTTTGATCCTTTGCAAACTACAAGGCCGGAGAGATTGACAACCTCTCTGTCCTCGTTGGGAGCAAAGTTATTTGTTGTGTGTGCAGGTCCACGTCTTCTGCTAGCGCCAGGGTGGGAGACACCTACTGTTGATCCTAGGAGTCCTCCTGGTTCGATAAACCTTACAGTCTTCGTGTAAGGGAAAACTTGTTGCTCACTACATCTCAACCTTCCACTTGGGGTAACCAACGAGGAGCGAGAAGTATATACATCATCGCGTCATCAGGATTCGATCAATCCCGTATGTGTAACACCCCAAATTTTTGCCAAGATTTCTATTTAATAAATTTGGCCTGAATATTGTTAAACTTTTATTTCGGGGTTTTGTGTTGATTTCAAAACCTCTCTTATTCTTGATTTTTGTGAATAACTCTTCTATGAGCTAAAACTTCTGAGAACCTTTGTGTGACTTGAGGATTGACTCAAATATTCCCTCCCCACTGATTATTTGAGAAAATAATTTTTCTTAAATATTATCTCGCAACTCTATTATTCAAAACTGGTTTCTTATTATTTTCGGGTCCAGTTTTGAACTGCAGCTACCTATTAACCTCTTCTAAAAATTCCACAATAAGCTTGACTATTACCTACTATGCTTATGGATCAACTTTATATAATAAAATAGCCAAGTGTTTTGACAGGATTAAGGAAATTAATTAATCTTACTTTTTGGTCCAATTGTAGATTTGCACTACAACCCCTTAAATTAAGACTCCAAAAATTCTACCAATATTTGTGGTAGCCAAGGGGTTCATTCAAATAAGTTTTATGCAAAAACCTAGCTAGGTATTTTGGTAAAATATTGCTTTTTACCCTCTTTTCTGTTCTGGTCCAAATAGGTGCTTTACACTACAACCTATTCATTAAAGTCTCTAATAATTTTGTAAAAAATTGTGGAGGTCAAAAGGTTTATAGGAATGAGTTTTGGTTTATAGGAATGAGTTTTCTGCAATAATATATATTTTTCTTTTGAAATATTTGAGCACCACTTCTTGTTTTGTGTTTTGGACCAGATTGGCCTTTTGAACTACAACCCCACTTTTTCCCTCCCCAATGCTCTTGAGAATTTCTGTGCTTGTAGTCCATCCAATAAAACCCTTAAGTACCAAACCTCAACCCCACTGGAGCTGTTTTAACCCCTGTTGCATTGCCATTTTGTTTCTGTCCAGAAATGGATTTTTACTAGAATTGCATTGTGAAGTTGTTGAATTGCTAAATCTAATCCTGCCATCTTTGTGCCCATCTAGTGAGACTTATGTTTGGAAATTTCCATGGCTAGCAAGTGCCCCTAGAAGCCATTGGCATTCTGTCAAATACCTGGTGTCCCTGACCAGAAATGGCATGATATTTTGTTTGTATGGTGGAGTTGAGCCCCAGACCAAACTAGCATGCCTAGCAGACCCAAAGGAAGGCCCTTAGTCGATCTGGAGTGTTTCACCACCAGCCCTAGTCCCTAGCTGGCCGTAGCATTGCGTCGAGCACCTGGCAGGCATGCGTGAGCGTGCTCTAGAGTGCGCGTTTTGCAGCCAGCAGATCGAGCCGCCGCGTCACAGCCCCTGCTGCCCCCTCGTTGCCCGAAGAGGCCTTAGCGCGTGTGCTATCTTACACGAGCTCCTCGTGTACCCCTGTAGCCTCTGCTGCCCCTGTCTTGCCTGCATCGCCGCAGCCGCGCCGGCCGTCGTCAAGCTGCAGTAGTAGCGCAACGTCGCAGCGCCGCCCAAACGCCCCAGCGCGCCACCTGCACCTTGGACCACCCCTGTGTCGAGCCAAAGCCTGCCCTTGACCCGTCGCTGCGTCGGCCCCGTCCCTGTGCCCTCACCAGAGTCTGTCTCCGACGAGCTTATCCTCTCGCCATGGCACCGACACCCCGAGGCTATAAATAGGAGCCCCGAGGTCGTGCGTTGACTCAAGCCTCTCCCCCGAAGCCTCAGCCAGCATCCCAAGCCCCAATTTAAGCCAGGGCCCCTTCGTTCCCAACTCCGGTGACCTTCCGCCACCGTAGCCCCTCGGGTCGATTCGGCCCTACCAGTGAGCTTTCCCCCTGCGTGAGCCTTCAGCTCGAACCTTCTAGACCTAGCGAAGCTACCCCAACCCTTGTCGTGCGCCTAGGACCCCTCGTGGCCAGTGCCCCGTCGGAGCCGAAGCTCCCTCCGCCGTGGAGGAAGGGCTGCTCGATTCCGGCAGCCGCCGCAGCCCCAAGGCAGTGAAATGGACGTGCCTTGGTCCCTTGAGCATGCTTGTACCCTCCGTTCCTCGAATGGTGGCTCCTGTCGCCGGTGAGCCTCGCCGGAGTCCCTCCTTTCTTTGGCCACATGAGGAAGAAGGAGACCCGAGTCAAACCTGCTCGTGGGACCCGTGCGTCAGCGTCTCTGCCCCAGCCCGAGCCCGTGCAAGTGGAGGCGCATTTCGCCAAGTACGTTTTCCCTCCTGCGCTAGCGTCTTTTGACCCGAAGCGTTTTCTTTCCTTTTGATTTTCTAAAACAGATTTTGACCAGAACTTTGACAGTCTATATATTTTTGTAGAAAACTCCAAATGAGTTAATTCTTTTTCTCACCTCTTTCAAATTCTGCCTAGTTTATTTTAATATTTATTTGAAAAATTTTGAAGACAATTTTATGTGTTGTTTTTAAATTGTGGGTTAATTAGCATATATTTTTAAATAGGCTTTGTAGAGTGGAGTTAAAACTTGCCAAAGTATTGTGGTGGACCCCACCTCTCTACACTTGGAAGGCAAGCATCCTGAAACTACTTCTAACTTGGTTATGTGTGTTGCTTGGTAAAAGTAACATAGGGTTATGCTATATTTGTGGTGTTATTTCATGTGGCAAATCATACATATAGTTTCATGATTTTTGGAAGTAAAGGTTTCTATGATTGTGATGCATGGACAATGGTCACTCTTTCCTACCCTACATGTCTACCGGATGGGATTCGGTGAGAGTCGGTGTTTTGTGGAGACACGACCGTGGGATTGACACCTCATGGACGAGAGTGGTCAATGAGGCATGGTAGATGGTTAGTGACTCTGTTTATGCATGGTATGTACTAATCATGCAGGTGATACTTAAACCTCCTAAGTCGACCCTAGATCGAGTCTTGTCAGTATGTCTCCTTATTTGCGTGCTACCGTAGTTTCCTGGATAATGGATTCGGTATAGTCAGTTGCAGACCTATTATCATTCACACACCAGTAGAGGGGCCGGGATGAAGGTATCCACGGCCGTGGTATAATCCCAGTCATCCGGTCAGGGGGCATGGGTGTTTCCAGTCTGGGATCAGAAGGGAGGGCACTCCCCGTAAGCGTGCGATATAAATATTGTTGATCCCATGCTAGTCGAGGTCGGAGCCTCCCCGTCTTATGGTTTTACATTGGCAGCGTAGTCCAGGTGAATCCGAGCTTCGCGGAGGTAAAGTGGGTTTGTGATGATTCTAAGTGTCCACTTCTAAAATGCCGTATGCGGAACTAGTCGTAATGACTATTGAAAACCGCAGACTATGGGTAAAGAGTACACCCTCTGCAGAGTCAAAACTATTCGAATAGCCGTGTCCACGGTCAAGGACGTGGGTTGACTAGTCAAGTGTCCATCTAAGTGTCGGTCTTCGGAGGTAGTTAACGGAGTATGAGGCTAATCAGTAAATATAGTGGATGAATTTAAACGTTATTCTCTTTGAACTAACCATTATGTCGTTTGTTGTGAGTATCCCTGGGACGGTTCTACCTCCTGGATATTCTCTATTAAATTCATATAAGCCCTTTATGTGGTGTCGCTGAAACGCCCGACTATGGCATGCTTGTTACTATTTCGT
Source organism: Hordeum vulgare subsp. vulgare (assembly GCF_904849725.1). Taxonomy (NCBI): domain Eukaryota; kingdom Viridiplantae; phylum Streptophyta; class Magnoliopsida; order Poales; family Poaceae; genus Hordeum; species Hordeum vulgare. Next base: position 560,627,318 of record NC_058524.1, on the reverse strand, counting down.
ATAAGCCCTTTATGTGGTGTCGCTGAGACGCCCGACTGCGGCATGTCTTATATTGCATCCTATGTTAATATTATTATTGATTGCTTAATAACTTTCAGTATGGTTATTGCTTCACTACTAATGCTTGAGTAGTAAATTAAGTTGATGCAGTATTACAATATCATTATGTGTGTATGAATAACCTTGCTAGTTACATGTTTGCTTCATGATGTTTGCGAGTACATTCAAAGTACTCACTGGCTTGTCCCTGGCTATTGTCTTGGTCAGATTGCAAGCTTGGAGAGGAGGTGTTTGACGAGAAGCTTGAAGCGTAGGCTTCAAGAGTGAGCGAGATAGGAGTTAACCCGGTCAGTTGTTCCTGTGGGGAATGGAGTCCCAGAGGAGTTGGAGATCCCAGTAACGCTTTCGCCATCAACCACTAGAAACCCTTTTGATGTACTCATTGGACATTTGGACCACTTTGGTCATGTACCTCAATGTGTTTTTTTTGCTTGGAAAATTGTATCAAGGAACTCCGCCTATGTTGTCTCAGCATATCCGGTCCCAAGCCCGGGTAAAGGAGGAGGGTTGTGATAGGCGTGGCGAGCCAACGTGAAAACCCCAGCCACTCTTATGGAGATGAAACCCAAAGGAAACTCGTTGAGGCATAACCCTCTTAGCGACGCGCCACATCGGAACCCGGGTGTGGTGTAAAATGGGCAAGGGCCGGGCCGTCACCCCCTTGGTGGCGCGCCGTATCTTGATCTGGATACGGTGATAAGTGAGCAAGGGTCGGGTCGCCGCATCCTTAGTGGCGCGCTGCACCGACGCCCCGGTGTAGTGAAAAATGAGCAAGGGTCTTCGCATTTGACTCGACGAGTGCGGAGGGTAAGGAAGTTAGTCGAGCCTAGGAGGATACGCTTAGGTAGCTGGAACGTAGGGTCCCTGACGGGTAAGTTACGGGAGCTAGTTCATACCGTAGTGAGGAGGCGTGTTGATGTCCTATGTGTCCAAGAGACCAAATGGAAGGGACAAAAGGCGAAGGAGGTGGAGGATACCGGCTTCAAGTTGTGGTACACGGGGACAGCTTCAAACAAGAATGGAGTAGGCATCTTGGTCAACAAGAGCCTTAGGGATGGAGTTGTGGACGTTAAGAGGCAAGGGGACCGGATGATCCTTGTCAAGCTGGTAGTTGGGGACTTAGACCTCAATGTTATCAGCGTGTATGCCCCTCAAGTAGGCCACAATGAGAGTACCAAGAGGGAGTTCTGGGAAGGCCTGGAGGACTTGGTTAGGAGTGTACCTATTGGTGAGAAGCTGTTCATAGGAGGAGACCTCAATGGCCATGTGGGTACATCTAACACAGGTTTTGAAAGGGTGTATGGGGGCTTTGGCTATGGCATCAGGAACCAAGAAGGAGAAGATGTCCTGAGCTTCGCTCTAGCCTACGACATGGTTGTAGCTAACACCCTCTTTAGGAAGAGAGAATCCCATCTAGTGACGTTCAGTAGTGGTCTACACTCTAGACAGATTGATTTTGTCCTCTCTAGAAGAGAAGACAGACGCGCTTGCATTGATTGTAAAGCGATACCTGGAGAGAGTGTTGTCCCTCAACATAAGCTTGTGGTTGCTGACTTCCGCTTTAGGATTCGTGTCCAACGGATAAGCGCGCCAAAGTCGCTAGAACGAAGTGGTGGAAGCTCAAGGGGGAGGCATCCCAGGCTTTCAGGGAGAGGGTCATTAAGGAGGGCCCTTGGGAGGAAGGAGGCGATGCAAACTTGATGTGGACGAGTATGGCGACCTTCTTGCGGAAGGTCGCTGTAGAGGAGTTTGGGGTGACCAAGGGAAGTAGAAGGGAAGCTAAGGACACGTGGTGGTGGAACGATGAGGTCTAGAAGGTTATTAGGGAGAAGAAGGACTGTTTCAGATGCCTATATCTGGACAGGAGTGCAGCTAACATGGAGAAGTATAAGGTGGTGAAGAAGGCTGCAAAGCGGGCGGTGAGTGAAGCGAGAGGTCGGGCGTATGAGGACCTCTACCAACGTTTAAACACTAAGGAAGGAGAAAGGGACATCTATAAGATGGCCAAGATTAGGGAGAGGAAGACGAGGGATGTCGGCGAAGTCAAATGCATCAAGGACGGAGATGATCAGCTTCTTGTGAAGGATGAGGCAATCAAGCGTAGATGGCGGGAGTACTTTGACAACCTTTACAATGGAGAGGTTGACAGCTCTACCATTGAGCTAGACGACTCCTTTGATGATACCAGCATGTGCTTTGTGCGACGTATCCAGGAGTGTGAGGTTAAGGAGGCGTTAAAAAGGATGAAAGTAGGCAAGGCGATGGGTCCTGATGGTATCCCCATCGAGGTGTGGAGAGGCCTTGGAGACATAGCGATAGTATGGCTAACTAAGCTTTTCAACCTCATTTTTCGGTCAAACAAGATGCCCGAGGAATGGAGGCGGATTATTTTAGTACCAATCTTTAAGAACAAGGGGGATGTTCAAAGTTGTACTAATTACCGCGGAATCAAGCTGATGAGCCATACTATGAAGCTATGGGAGAGAGTCATTGAACACCGCTTAAGAAGGTTGACAAGCGTGACCAAAAACCAATTTGGTTTCATGCCTGGGAGGTCTACCATGGAAGCCATCTTCTTGGTACGACAGCTGATGGAGAGATACAGGGACCAAAAGAAGGACCTTCATATGGTGTTCATTGATTTGGAGAAGGCCTATGATAAGATACCTCGGAATGTCATGTGGTGGGCCTTGGAGAAACACAAAGTCCCAATAAAGTACATTACCCTCATCAAGGATATGTATGATAATGTTGTGACAAGTGTTTGAACAAGTGATGGCGACACCGATGACTTTCCAATTAGAATAGGGCTACACCAAGGGTCAGCTTTGAGCCCTTATCTTTTTGATTTGGTGATGGATGAGGTCACAAGGGATATACAAGGAGATATCCCATGGTGTATGCTCTTTGCGGATGATGTGGTGCTAGTCGATGATAGCTGAACGGTGGTTAATAGAAAGTTAGAGTTATGGAGGCGGACTCTAGAATCGAAAGGTTTTAGGCTTAGTAGAACTAAAACTGAATACATGAGGTGCAGTTTTAGTGCTACTAGGCACGAGGATGGAGAGGTTAGCCTTGGTGGGCAGGTGGTACCGGAGAGAGACACGTTTTGATATTTGGGGTCCATGTTGCAGAAGGATGGCGATATCGATGAAGACGTGGGCCACCGAATCAAGGCTGGGTGGATGAAGTGGCACCAAGCTTCTGGCGTACTCTGTGACAAGAGAGTGCCACAAAAGCTAAAAGGCAGGTTTTATAGGACAGCTATCCTACCTGCGATGTTGTATGGCGCGGAGTGTTGGCCAACCAAGAGACGACATATCCAATAGTTAGGTGTAGCAGAGATGCGCATGTTGAGATGGATATGTGGCCACACAAGGAAGGATCGGGTACGGAATGACGATATACGAGAGGGACTTGGGGTAGCACCAATTGAAGAGAAGCTGGTCCAGCATCGTCTCAGATGGTTTGGACATATTCAACGGAGGCCACCGGAAGCGCCGGTGCATAGCGGACGGATAAAGCGTGCTGAGAATGTTAAGAGGGGTCGTGGTAGACCAAACTTGACATGGGAGGAGTCCGTTAAGAGAGACCTAAAGGTTTGGAATATCGACAAAGACTTAGCCATGGACAGGGGTGCGTGGAAGTTAGCTATCCACGTTCCAGAGCCATGACTTGGCTTCGAGATCTTATGGGTTTAAACTCTAGCCTACCCCAACTTGTTTGGGACTGAAAGGCTTGGTTGTTGTTGTTGTTTACAATTGTATCAAGGAAAGGTGTGCCAGCTAACAGTACTCCTCGGGCTAGTATACTTAAAGGGCCATTTGAAGGAAATTGAAATCCCCCGAAAATCCGGTCCCTACAGTATGCAATTCCCTTTGTCTACCGGTATGATACTTGCCCGTGATTCGATCGTCGGTATCCCTATACCTTGTTCAATCTCGTTACCAGCAAGTCTCTTTACTCGTTCCGTAACACATCATCCCGTGGCGAACTCCTTAGTCACACTGAGCTCAATATGATGATGGATTACCGAGTGAGCCCATAGTTACCTCTCCGTCACACGGAGTGACAAATCCCAGTCTCGATTCGTACAGCCCAACAGATACTTTCGGAGGTACCTGTAGTGCATCTTTATAATCACCCAGTTACGTTGTGACGTTTGATACACCCAAACCACTCCTGCGGTATCCGGAAATTGCACAATCTCATGGTCTAAGGAAATGATACTTAACATTAGAAAAGCTTTAGCAGACGAACAATACGATCTAGTGCTATGCTTAGGATCAGGTCTTGTCCATCACATCATTCCCCAATGATGTGATCCCGTTATCAATGACATCCAATGTCCATGATCAGGAAACCATGATCATCTATTGATCAACGAGCTAGCCAACTAGAGGCTCACTAGGGACACATTGTGATCTATACATTCACACATGTATTACGGTTTCCGGTTAATACAATTATAACATGAATAATAGACAATTATCATGAACTAGTAAATATAATAATAATCACTTTATTATTACCTCTAGGGCATATTTCCAACACCATGTACATAATAAAAGTAGGCTTGATGTAGGTGACGCCTTGGGGGCGATTATCATCATGTTGTGCAGGTGCTTTCCTTCGGCAATCGTGAGTGGAGAACGATGGATGTCCTCCTTCCTCTTTAGTCGTCCTCTATGTGGAGGTTGCATGTAGATGATGGAACTAGAGGAAGTACTGCAAAGTAGGATTGAGTTGAGGCTTGCTCTACATTCTCTCTTCGATGTTGTGGATGTGGAAAGGGAAAAGGTGGTGGAGTCGTTCTCGGCTCTTTAGGTCAGGGGCATACAGGGGTTTGTGAACTTCCCATAGGCAAATTTGTGTTAGAAAAGCTTGCATATGTGAGTTTCTTCCATCTTTCTCTACATTGACCTCCCCCACTAGATCTATAGCTAAGTTCAAAAGAGATTACGAGCGATCGATATAGGTGGCTAGGGTAGAACACTAGTCACTAGATGATACTCTTGCAATTCCCAATGCCCATTATTTCAACCCTAGAAAATGGGAGGCCCCTTCTCCTTGGCCATAGATGGCAAGGCCATGGCCGGCGATGGTGGAAAAAGCATCTCCAACGAGGTCACTAATAACCCTAAGACCAGTCCCGACCACCAAGGCGCACATCATTGCACTATTTGTTCGGAAAAAGCAACCCACATGGTGCACAACGTTGAGGAACCTCCCGTTGGACACCATCGTCCACCGGCATGAAGACACCAATGTTTACCACCAACACCCTCGCCACCATCGGCTTGTCGTCCGAGCGATCACCCATGAGCACCTGCAGGTTGCCGACACCGTCATGGAGCAGCACCGTGGTGAAGCTGGCATTAGTGTGCTTGTCGACGGCTAGCGTGAGGAGCGGTTGCCGGCACGCCGGGTAGTAGTAGGCAAAGATGTTGAGTACCCACCTTGTTTCGAAATACTTAGAAATTTTAGGTTTACATATCGTAAGTCAAACATGCCTTAGACGAGATTTCTTAACAAAGGCAGTGACGATTAGTTGAACCGTGAGTACAATTTTGGAAAGGTTTATCCTAAGTCAAACATGCCTTAGACAAGATTTCGGAACAAAGGTAGTAATGATTAGTTGAACTGTGAGTACAATTTTAGAAACATCTATTTCTAAGTCAATATCAATTCTTATTTTCAAGTCAATGAGCGTCAATTTTGTAAGTCGACGTTCCTGAACGTTAATCGCTCATCTCATGTGTAACAGGTTTAAAGATTCTACCCCTAAAATTGCACAGGCTTTGATGTGCAAATTGACTTAGTTCCATTCTATATCCATGTTTTTGTGAGCCATCAGCACTTCCATAACTAACTAGGTTTCACAGCGATATCAATCACATGCTGGCTTTTTCTTCCAATTACACAAGATAAAATTGTATACAATGCGAGGCTGAAGACCTAAGAAAATAATGAGCCATGCTATACACCAAGATACAATACAAGTATACAATAGTGGCAATGATCTACAGGAAGGTACATAACCGCAGAGATATATATCTCTTGGGCAGTTAACACTACAGCAGGCCATCAAAACGAATTTGATTTCCGCAATAATTGAGATAAACTCTGTAGCTAACTAGTATACGGTTTTCTTAGAATAAATTGCCTGCTAGTCATCGTGTTCAGTAATCATCACCATGTTCAGAAAGGGCTCACTCTCCCAGCAAGCCTGAGCATGATTTCAGGAACAAGGCGGCGTGCAACAGGCACTGCGAGCTGCAGAGCGGACGCTCCTGGATCATCATTCTGTATCACGGCGACAATCTCTTCGAGCATTTTATCTCTGCCGCCCCGAAGAGGATCCTTTAATTGCAATATTCATAACAGAAGAAGGGATCGGGCATCAGAACCATAAGCATCCAAATTCAGAAAAACGATAGCGACAAGTACCATCAGCAACTCAGTGGTAAATAATTTTCGCATAATATCACAATAATAAGACTCAACCTACATGTTGATCACACAAAAAAGTTGCCCTCTAGAAATAGCAAGTCCTTTATCTTCTAATCGTCTAAGTACGTCTGCACTCTACACCAAGACAACCCAATCATTTTCTACTGAGCTCCAGAGGTTTTCAGTTAGCGATATATGAGCAAACCTAGCACGAAAAAACAACAAAGCAAAGGGCTATACTCTAAACCGAGCACTTTTTTTCCCACGAGAGCAAGACTCACGACCATGCTCGAAATCACAAAAATACTAAGTTCACAAAGAAAACAATGTACTTCCTATTTAAACATGGATAAATTAAGCACTTCGAAAGACTATAAAGAGGGTCAAAATGTTCAAGCAAAGAATTCCTTTCAAACAGTGCTAGTCACAACTCGTAATGATTACCTGAAGAAATAAATCAGTATGTGTCTTTCCTTCGTATAAGAATAGATCCGCTTTAGCACCACGCTGTTGTAAAGCAGCAAGGAATGCTTCACTGCACTTTTTGATTGAGTCAGTTCATACCAATATCCAGAATACATGTAAAGGCTCATGAGAGGGCACAGTTATAAAATCTGATGTTGCCAATGATTTCAGTTTGACCCACCTTTCAGCAGAGGGCATTGAACAGTCACTTGTCCCATGAAAAAGGATGATTTGTGGCAACAAAGAGACTGCGGATCTAACTGCTACGTCCTTAACCACGACTTCTGGAGAAAATTTCCTCAATGATTCCTCGCCTTCCATAATGCTGAAACATAAGGTTCCAATGGTATAGTATCCTGACAATAGCAGGCAAGAAATTTGCCTTCCTTTTTCACAGAAGGGAAAATAAAAATTGGTGTCAAAACATGAATAAATGCTAACATTCAAAGATAAATACCTGAGGAAGACGGACCGGTAAAGACCACGCCTATGGAAATGATCAACCAAGTTAAGAAGATTATAACTGCAGAAACAAAACAAAAAATGTCAAGGACAATACAGCTACTCTCAGGCATTCTTGTGTGTGAATCGGTAATGATGCTCCTATAAAGTGTAATAGGTCACACGGTTAAATTTTGGACAAAGGCGCTAAAGGTATCCACAAGTAGCAGTGTAGCAGGAGACTGTAATTTGCAAGCTAGCATTGCTGAAAAGGCAAATTGTCCCTCTTCATTTGGAACAAGTATATTAACATTCTGCCAGACAAAGAAGCACAAGAGACTAAATTGCAGGCTGCAGGTAGAGATGAACTCTACTTGACAGTGCACGAAACTGATTACTGGCACTATTCCACCATCATAATTTATAACAGGCATATTCACATTCTGCCGAACAAATAAGCACAAGAGACTAAATTGCAGGCTGCAGGTAGAGACAAACTCTATTGGACAGACTGACAATATTTGACAATGCAATAAACTGATTACTCATGCAGATTGCCAAGAAAAAGGGGCATACAATTTCTGCTAGTCCCATGCTTACCCGCCAGAAATACCAAAGTATGCTTTTAGCTGTGCAACACTCCAAGTGGAAGTATCTTCACCACATTCTCTGATAGCCTGATTTATGAGAGCACAAGCAGCAATATGTGCACCAGCAGATTGTCCAACAAGATAAATCCTGTTAGCATGATGTACATAGAAAATATCAGAACAAAATGACTATAATATGCTTTCAGGATATAGTGCAGCAATGATCTTTTGGAAGCGAAACATAAGTCCTTGTTTTAAGTCACACCATTATAGTCCTAGAAAAGATGAATAATGAAATGAACAACGCCTTCTATACATTCTACCTCAACTTCCACACTAATGAATTTCTAAAGCACCACAGAAGATTTTTCATATGTGCACATGTATAGGACATATATTACAAGGAATGTTTGTGATTTGCAATAGCCAAGCTTAAATTTTTGACCAGTTATAAGTTATAAACCTTTCAGGATCACCTCCATAGCTAGCTATATTGTTACAGACAAATGAGATTCCTCGCGATACGTCTTCTACCATGTCACCAATAGTCCCCTGAGGGAAGTTTCTGCAAACAAATCATTGCTATGCTCCATGAGTATGATACATAAGAAGCATGATATTTTGTATATGTGGATTTATTCCTAGTACCTGTAATCAATGCATGCAACTAAAATGCCCCTTTCTGCCAAGCGTCTGCCTAAAAGGGCACCCCACCCTTTGTACCTGAGATATGTAAATTGCTTCACACAAAGTCAATACAAAATATAAAACTGTTCTAGAAAGCCAAAGGGAAAGAAAGTTGTTGAGGTTTAATACAGTACATACTTGTACTCACCCTATGATCCATGCCCCACCAGTGACAAATGCCACAACTGGTTTCAACCCTGTTGTGCCAGCTGGTATATACAAATCCAACCTGCAGGTGTACAAGATATCAACAACTTATCTACTTTATCAAATATACCAAGATAGATTACAAATCGGTTTATTGAGTAGCGCTATCGTGTGGATGGCAATAAACTCGCAGAAAATGATAGAAATACCTGTTTCTTGGTTGTTCTCCGTATACAACACTTCTATGAACTTGGCTTGAGAAGAAGTAATAATATAAAACTGAAATAAAGCAAAAACACAAATTTAAATCTACTATATGAGATAAATCATATCAAACATGATTTGGAAGCAATGATCATACCAAGTATATCACTCTAGATTCTAATTACGAGACAATGATAGGAAACTCATTTCATGAAGAACAAATGGAGGGTTTCGAAACACCAACCTTGAATAAAGCCAGGCATGAGCAATAGAGCATAACAACAGAGGGCTAGGAACTGACGAATCCATCTGTAGCCTATCCTGCATAAATCCGACAAGTTATTAAGATGAACTGGATAATCATAAACGTTGCGATGAACCGAATGATCATCGATGACTTGAAACTTTTCTCCATGTTTCCTTCCACCCCTTTCCATGTTTTTGAACCGGGATCACCCCATGTTCCACAATGACTGGGAAGTTTGAAGAATTATGAGAAACACCACTAGCTAAATCTGCCTCGGACTTGACCTGAAACCATTCCACCTCTCTACTCTACCATTTCATTATGCTTGTGTACTTTAATTCAATGAGATTATCAGCTCTCCTGACATTATCGTGCATTCGATCCGCTCGGTGCTAAACATGTTGAGACACACAGATTCTCCGAAATAAATGCCACAACTGGCGGAACCAGCCTATTCAAGGAGCCTGGGCAAGGTCTATTCAGTGGAACGCCGACCACCATTGGCCCCAGCATCATTACTAATTCCCATCCCATGCATGACAAAAATAATTAGGAAGACCAGCTCCGCCCCACAAGCCACAACATACTATCGAATCGGACCAAGAGCAAAAGCAGATCACCAAGTGGAAGTGGTGGCAACAGAACGAAAGCGCGAATAACAAGTGGGAAAGGAAGCGGCGGCGGGTGTACCCGAGGTAGCGGAGGAGGGAGAGCGTCAGCCGGGTGAGGAGGAAGGTCTCCGAGGCCGCGTGGCCGACGTCCCGGCGGAAGGAGAGGCTGCGCGCCGCGAACCGCTCCCTCACCGCGCGCCGCCGTACGACGCCCTCGCCCGGGAGGAGCGGCGCGTCCTCCGCGGGTGGTGCGGCGGTGGCGGAAGCGGAAGCGGCCGGGGAGGGCGGCGGCGTCTCCTTCGCCTTGGCTTGGGAGGAGGAGGCGCGGGCGGGGAGCTCCACCTCCATCGCGGCGGGGGGCGCGAGATTCCCGAGATCGTGGGGGGAGGCCGGAAGGTGGCCGCTCTGGCACGGAGAACACGATGCGGATGCTTTGCTCGGACCTGGCAAAAGCTTGGTGGGGAACACGCGGACGTATCGTTGGTCTGGCCTCAGCGCTGTCGCAGGCCGTGGCCGAGCTGCACGTGATGACGATGGCGGCGCTTTTAGGGCGGAGGTAGGCCGGATCCGGCGGCGCTGCTTGACCGGCGGCGAGGGGTGCTCTAGTGACCGGGAGGCTGACTGGTGGGCTCTTCGAAGCCTCCGCCCACGTGTCAGAGTATAGTCTTTGCACAAGAGCCACATGCTGCAGCGGAGTGCAGACCTTTGTGTCTTCTCAGGGCATCTCCAACGCGACCAAACGTACGAGCATTTCGTTTATATATATATATATATATATATATATATATATATATATACACACGAGCATTTGTCCAAAACATCCATACTCTTATTTTTTTTAAATCGCCCTGGGTCGGCCAGACGAACACGAACGACCGCTTCGACGTTTGGGTCGACGTATGCGTCCAATGCTGGTTCGATCTATTTTTGTCGGCGTGCACCAATCATGCATAATTAAACATTAAAGCCGGCCACGAAGGCCGACAATAGTTCGTTACATTATAAATGAAAAAAGAAAAAACACTAAGCGTCCTCGACGGCGGCGGCGAGGTCGGGTTGTGCCGGAGCGGGGGCGAGGTCGGGTAGTGCTGGTGTCGACGATGGCGCAGCACGGGCGCGCTTGTTCGCCAGGCGCAACGTCATCTTAGCTTGAAGGTAGGCGGTCTCCTCTGAAAGAAGCGCGCAGGGGTGGACGACAAGGGTGTTCTGGAAGAAGCCGGGCGTAGCACGGGCGCGCTCGTGCGCCTGGTGCATCGCCCTCTTAGCCTACAGGTAGGCGACCTCCTCTGGAAGCATCGCGCTGGCATTGACGACGAGGTTGTCGCCGTTGTCCATGGCTGTTGGGTCGTCGACGAGGAAACAAAGGGGTGACGAGATGGGGACGGGGGAGGGTTCTGAAAGCAGATGGCCGGAACACAACGCAGGATTAAAAAAGGCCGGTCGTGGTTGCTGACGCGTGGGCTCGAGGATGACGGTCGTCATAAATTATGTTAACCGCGATGGTTGGGACGGAGATCGAGGGGGCGTGTCCGTCCGCTTCGCGTCCGCGCATTTCATTTCCAAATTTAAGCCCGAAATTGGTCAACGCGAACAGGAAGCGGACGCGATTTGATAATGGATCGACGCGTTGGGTCATTATTTTTATTTACGCTGATCCAAACGAACGGGGCGGACAAAATAAATCCCCACATTGAAATTGGTCTTATAACTTTAAAAATACGAATTTGTAATCAGCTAAGTTGACTAATGCGTGTAGATATAGTGTCATATGCCGATGTATCCATGCATATGACCCAACTTGCCAATGAAGAGTGACAGCGGATATGTTGCAGTTTTTACACAAAACATCTTTAAAAAAATTATTTATGAAAAAATCCAACTACCGTGTCACGTTTTTGTACAAAACCGTCTAACATTCTTTTATTTACAAAAACCTGACCACAGTACTGCACATATGTGCAAAAGTTAATAACAAATTAATCTGACCTGACTCAAAACAAAAACCAGCAATTCAATACAAGTTGGCACAGACACAATGACCCCATTGCCCGTATGTTAACTAGGGATAAGGACACTATATGTACTAAATGAGGATGAATGTGGAGCTTAAATGTGCTGCAGATAATGTGGCCCATTTTACACGAACTATTTTTAAAAATATATTTGTAAAACTAAGTAATAAAGATATGTTCAAATATTTATACAAATGATGATTAGTAAATAAAATCATCACAATATAAACCAGTGTGTTATATAAAAAATATTTAGTAAATGGTAAGCAATAGTTATATTCAAATATTTTTACATTATACATTAAATGTTTTCTAAAATATTTTATAAACCTGAGTATAATATAAACATGTGTGTTTTATAAATGTGTGTATTAGATATTTGGGTTTCAAACATATTTTTAAAATATTATTTGGGTGTTCGAACAAGTTCTGGCGGAGCCTTCTTTGGTGTTAATTTTTTGCATATATGTGGGATTTTCGTAAATATAAAAAATGCGAGGAGGGTTTTGTGTTGCGTCGCCGTGGTTGTCTTTATCTGCAAATAAAAAAATATATGAGGGTGCATTGTGTGAAATTATATCACATGAGGGTCACCACTCAATCATAGGTGGGGTCATGCACAAGAATACGCCTGCATACGCGTCATGAGACCGTATATGCACGCTTGATCAATTTAAGTGACCACAATATCGTATTTTAAAGTTCTAGCATCAAACTGAACATGCGATGCAAGTTTTATGACTCCCAATGATATTATCTTAGAAAAAACATACTCACTACGTTCCTAAATACGGAGTATAAGTTTCTAAATATATTTAAAGATTTTAATATAGGCAATATATAAAATAGATAAATATATATACTCTAAAATATATCTATATACATCCGTATTATAGCCTCTAAAAATTCTCATGTTTAGTAATGGATGAAGTAGTATTTATCCACGAACGTGTTCAAACGTGTAAGAGACATCTAGGGTTCAACTTTTATCGTAAACCTCGACCCACAATATAAACAAATTCGAACATAATTCATGCAAAGATGACGAAATTCATGAAAACAAACATAAGTTCGATACATTTATATAAATCGAACGATGATATATCGCCCGTTCAACTAAAACCTACAAATACTAAAGTAACTTGCAGCAGATTGTGACCTCATACCTCATAAGCCTAGTCGGGCTGGCCGATGACACCTCTATCGTCATTCTTGTCGTCGACATCAAAGTGATCCTTCCATCCGCAGAACGACGAGGGGAACAACAACCCTGCCCAACCGTTGGGTCGTGCTCGAGAAGGAGTTGCTTTGCTCCTCTTGCGTTATGTAGATGGTCACCTCGGCCAACGTTGATCCTGGTTGAGAAGCTCCGCCCTTGTCCGTCCCATGCCGTGAAAGTGCCATTGAGCGACCATTTCTTCCCAATCTTGGCAAGCTCCTCGTTGAAGCGTGATACGTTTCCAACGTATCTATCATTATTTAGGGTTCCATGTCGATATATTATCATTCTAGAATATTTTTGGGGTATTCATTTACCTATTTATATTATTTTTGAGCACTAGCATATTGACCCAGTGCCCAGTGTCAGTTGCGTTTTTCTGCGTGTTTTTCATTTTTAGGTTTTCCATACCAAACAAGTCCAATTGCCCTGAAATTTTTAGTGATTTTTTCTGCACCAAAAAAAAGACCAACGGGCATCGGAAGAAGGCTAGAGGCCTCACCAGGGGCCCACAAGCCAACAGGACGCGGTCTGGGGGAGGCGCGCCCTCCCGACTCCGTTCTTTGACTTATAAATTCTCATCTACCTTAAAAACAACAGAGGGAGTCCCAAAACAGTTTTTAAACAGCCGCAAGTCTCTGTTCCGACGGGTGGCCATCTGGAGCTCCGTTCCAGCACCATGTCGGAGGGGGGATCGATCACGGATGGCCTCTTCATCAACCTCGCTGCCCTCACGATGATGTGTGAGTAGTTCACCATAGACTTATGGATCCATAGTCACTATCTAGATGGCAATTTCTCTCTCTTTGATCTTTAATAAAATGATCATTGGATCTTCGCTTTGATCCATATGATGTAATTTTTTTGGGCGGTTCGTTCGTTGAGATCCGATGAATTATGGGTTTATGTTCAGATTATTCATGATAAGTATTTGAGTCTCCTTTGAATACTTATATAATTCTTATGTGCATGATTATGATAGGTTCATAATTCTCTCCGATCTATGGAAATAGTTTGGCCAACTAGATTAGTATTTCTCCGGTGAGATAGGTGCGTTGTGGTAGGTTCAACCTGGTGAATTTCTATATCCCGGTGATAGAAGGGGACAAGATGCGTCTTTGTGTTGCTGCTACGAAGGATAAAACGATGAGGTTTATTCATATTGTTTGAGTTTACTTTGTCTGCATCATGTCATTATTCTCCATGCATTATTATGGTTTACTTAATACTCTAGATGCATGTTGGATAGCGGTCGATGAGTGGAGTAATAGTAATAGGTGCAGGCAGGAGTCGGCCTATTTGTTTATGGACGTGATGCCTATATACACATGATCATTGTCGTGAATATCGCATAACTATCGCTTTTCTGTCAATTTCCCAACAATAATTTTTTGCCCACCGTATGCTATTTTTTATGAGAGATGCCATTAGGGAAAACTATGTCTGCGGGGTCTATTCACAACATATTGATAAAACCTTTATTACCTTGTTGTCATTTACTTGTTTTTTGTTTATTTTGCTATCTGCAATTATCTACACACCACAAGACAACAGGATTGACAACCTTCTTGCCCGCGTTGGGTGCAAATTGTTTGTTCTTTTGTGTGTAGAGAGGCTGAAGATGGTTGTGGTTGATATTCCTATTGGTACGATAAACAATGGCTACATAACTAACAGAAATACTTGCCCCATTGTGCTGCGATAACCCGTTCCTCTTCACGGAAAACCCAACGGAGATCACAAGTATCAGGAAGGATTTCTGGCACCGTTGTCAGGGGAATATCATCACCAACTACCAAGTAACTCCACACAAAATTTCATCCACTTGTTCCTCTTTTTATTTGTTGGTATATTTAGCTTGTACCATAAAAAATAAAAATACAAAAGTATCCACCTTTGCTTGTCACTAGTTTGCGTCTTTGCTCTCTAGTTTACTTGCCTAGCTATGCTATCTTTATCGTTGCCACACCAAAACAGAAAGTAAAATGTAAAAATTAAGATAAACGGGTCCTCATCCACTAGCTAATCTTTTCAAAAGACCTGTTTGTGTTGAATCAATTTCTAGTGAGAGTGCACTAGATTATCTCTATGAGGTCTTGCTTGAAAATCATGAATCCAAAAATTGTGAAATTTATAAAGTGATTCATGATAGTTCCTTGAATGAAAAGCATGATTGCTATATTGTTGAATTTGAATATGATCCTACATGTAATCATTATGAGAGAGGCAAATATGGTTATGGAAATTTTCATGTTACCCACTTACCTCTCTTGATATTCAAATTGTTAATGTTTCATTCTTCCTACTCGCTTATGCTAGACACTTCTTGTCTTGATAAATTGTTTGCTTATAAAATGCCTATGCATATGAAGTATGTTAGACTTCAATGTTCTTGTCACATGTTTTATGATACGGTGCAAAAACAGATTCAATTCTTATCTTTTATGTGAGCATCCTTGAAATTTCAAGCGTGTCTTAATGGCTATAAATAAAGAGCTTGTTGGGAGGTAACCCAACATTTATCTCTATTTTTGCTTTTTTTAGTTTGTGATAACATGATTATTGCCTGTGCAATGATTGTGTTTTTATGTTTTAATTAGTGTGTGTTCCAAGTAAAGCCTTTGAGATGATTTGCATGATGAGTAGAATTGATACGGTGCAAAAACAGAAACTTTGACGTTGAGTGCATAATTTATTTGATTTTACTGGAAGTCTTTTTAAGCTGAATTTTGTACACAGTATTTATATACAGATTCCTCAGGTCTTCATAATGTTTCATAATTTTTGGAGTTAAAGAAGTATAATTTCATTACAGGTTACTACAAACTATTTTGTTTCAGTCATATTCTATTTTTGCATGCGTAGCTTTCTTGTTTTGATGATGCTATGGATTGTATCGGAGGGTATAAGCCATGGAGGAGTTAAGATACAGTACACTAAGCTAAAATAAAATAAGAATCAACTTGTAACAGCACCTGAGAGTATTTAATAAGTTGCTTATACTAACGGATCTCATGAAGTCTTGTTGAGTTTTATGTGATTGAAGTTTTCAAGTTTTGGGTATTGTCCCGATGGACAAAGGATTGAGGAGCAGCAAAATCCTAAGCTTGGGGATGCCCAAGACACCCTAAGGTAATATTCTAGGAATAGTCAAGCGTCTAAGCTTGGGTATGCCCCGGAAGACATGCCCTCTTTTCGTCTCAATCCATCGGTATGTTATTTGGAACTCTATTTTTATTCATCACATGATATGAGTTTTGCTTGGAGCATTATTCGCTTTTGTTTGCTTTTACTTTTAGTTTGCCACAATCATTGTTTGCTTGACACATCTATTTGAGAGAGAGAGACCACATCATCACAATTTGTTAGCATACTCTATGTGCTTCACTTATATCTTTTGAGCTTAGCAGTTGCTCTAGTACTTCACTTATATCTTTTTGAACACAATGGCGTGTAGATTTTATAGAAATATTATGCTCTCTTCTTCACTTATATTTGTTTGAGAGCTGGACAAATAGTGACAGTAATTTGCATGGGTTATAACACTAGATAAAAAAATGAGTATTCAATGAGTGATAATTAAAACCATCATGTAGCACATATAGAGAAATTGTGGGTTAATGATATTGATGTGGTGATATGAAAAAGGTGTGAGTGCATTATTATTAATTCATACAGGTGTAGATATTAAGATATGTTAAACTTCTTGTTCATCTAAAAAATTAAAAAGGCATGGTTATGATGTGTGAGCATTTCTATTCCTCGTTGAAATCCTAGTGTTGTTTTGAGACGGAGTTGCGCGATGGTTAATCCTACCAACCCTCTTCCTCGAGGCATGCGAGTAGTACTTTGATTTGGGATAAAACTAATAAAACTTTGTAATAAGTATATGTGTTCTTTATGTCTAATGTGACACCATGGACATATGCAATCTCACCTCATCATATTTTCTAGCCTCTTCGGCACCGTGCATTGCCCGTTTTCACCTTGAGGATCGGTGCAACTTTCGCCGGTACATCTAAACCCCATGACATGACACACGTTGTTGCACATAAACCTTTTTATATCCTCCTCAAAATAGCAACCATACCTAACTATCATGGCATTTCCATAGCCATTCTGAGATATATTGTCATGCAAATGCCAACGTCACTTCACATGATTAGTTTTTTCATCATCCTAATGCTCTGTATGACCATATAGAGCTGACACGGTATTTGTGGCAAAGCCACCGTTCATCATATTTTATATACATGTCACACTAGATCTTTGCACATCCTGGTACACGGCCAGAGGCATTCATTCAGAGTCATATTGTCCTATTAGTTTTCATATTGAGTTGTAAGTAAATATAAGTGTGATGATCATCATTATTAGAGCATTGTCCTAGTAAGGAAATAAAAATGGGGGAGGCCAAGTGAGCCCGCCATGATAAAAATGAATGAGAGAAAAAGAGAGAAGAGACTTTGCTACTATCCTTTACCACACTTGTGCCTCTAAGTGGCACCTTGTCTTTCATATAGAGAGTCTCATGTTATACCATTCACATGCTAGTGGGAATCACTTTTTCATAAACTTGGGTTGTATATTCCGATGACGGGCTTCCTCAAATGCCCGAGGTCTTCACGAGCAAGCATGTTAGATGCACACCCCACTTTGCTTTAGTGGAGCTTTCATACACTTATAGCTCTTGTGCATCATTTGCATGGCAATCCCTACTCCTCGCATCGATATCTATCAACGGACATCTCCATAGCTCATTGGTACACCTAGTTGATGTGAGACTATCTTCTCCACTTTTACCCTTTGAAACCTACCACCATATTCTATTCCACCTTTATGCTATGTCCAATGGATCATGCTCGTGTATTAAATGAAGAATAAAAAGTTGATGCATATTGAAAAAGTATTATCCAATTGCCTGACTTGGACATCGTGGTGCTTGACATTCGTATTAATGTGGTGAAGATGGATCCATGCCTTGTTAATATAATAAAAATGAATGGGGGTAAGATGGAGGGTAAAACAATCTTTTAGTATTGTATAATTTGAAAAATTAGTGATTTGCTGCTTATACCTATAAGTATTGTTGTGTTAATGTTTGTTAATTCATCATTTCTCAGCGAGCATACATGCATAAGGTTACATCATGGATAACATGTCACATCAAAAAAATCTGTCTTTATCATTTACCTACTCGAGGACGAGCAAGAATTAAGCCCGTGGATGCTTGATACGTCTCCAACGTTCTATAATTTTTGAGTGTTCCATGTTGATATATTATCATTCTAGAATACTTTTGGGGGTATTTATTTACCAATTTATATTATTTTTAGCACCAACCTATTGACCCAGTGCCCAGTGCCAGTTGTTGTTTTCTACGTGTTTTTCACTTTTCAGGTTTTCCATACCAAACGAAGTCCAATTGCCATGAAATTTTTTGGTGATTTCTTCTGAACCAAAAGAAGACCAACGAGCATCGGAAGAAGGCTAGAGGCCTCACGATGGACCCACAAGACAATAGGGCGTGGCCTAGGGGGGCTGCGCCCTGATGGCTTGTGCCTCCCTCGTGGCCCTCCTGACTCCGTTCTTTGGCTTATAAATTCGCATCTACCCTAAAAACACCAGAGGGAGTCCCGAAATAGTTTTTACATCGTCGCAAGTTTGTGTTCCAACGGGATGCCATCTGGAGCTCCGTTCCGGCACCCTGTCGGAGGGCGGTCGATCACGAAGGACCTCTTCATCAACCTTGTCGCCCTCACGATGATATGTGAGAAGTTCACCATAGGCCTGCGGGTCCATAGTCAGTACCTAGATGGCAATCTCTCTCTCTCTTTGATCTTCAATACAATGATCATTGCATCTTCGCTTTGATCCATATGATGTAATTCCTTTTGTGCGGTACGTTTGTTGGGATCCGATGAATTGTGGGTTTATGTTCAGATTATTCATGATAAATATTTGAGTCTTATATGATTCTTATGTGCATGATTATGATAGATTCGTAATTCCCTCCGATCTATTGAAATAGTTTGGCCAACTAGATCGATATTTGTTCAATGGGAGAGGTGCGTTGTGGTAGGTTCAACCTGGCGAATTTCTATATCACAGTAACAGAAGAGGACAAGATGTGTCTTTGTGTTGCTGCTACTAAGGATAAAGCGATGGGGGTTTATTCATATTACTTGAGTTTACTTTGTCTACATCATGTCATTGTTCTTCATGCATTATTCTGGTTTACTTAATACTCTAGACGCATGCTGGATAGCGGTCGATGAGTGGAGTAATAGTAATAGGTGCAGGCATGAGTCGCCCTATTTGTTTATGGACGCGATGCCTATATACACATGATCATTTCCGTGAATATCACATAAATATCCATTTTTCTGTCAATTTCCCAACACTAATTTGTTTACCCACCGTGTGCTATTTTTCATGAGAGATGCTACTAGGGAAAACTATGGCCTCGAGGTCTATTCACAACATATTGTTAAAACCTTCATTACCCTGCTGCCATTTACTTGTTTTTATTTTATTTTGTATCTACAATTATCTACACACCTCACTTGCTTGCAAATAACAAGGCAAGAGGATTGACAACCATCTTGCCCATGTTAGGTGCAAGTTGTTTGTTCCTTTGTGTGCAGCCGCTGAAGACGGTTGTGGTTGATATTCCTATTGGTTCGATAAACCTTGGTTTCATAACTGAGGGGGATACTTACCCACATTATGTTGCGATAACCCGTTCCTCTTCACGAAAAACCCAACGCACATCACAAGTATCAAAGCGGCGCAGTCGATGCACGATCATACGATCGTCTCCGCGGTGGTCACCAGCCGTTCGCAGGCCTAGCCAATTACAAGTACCTCGGCCGGCATGGCATCGGACTTTGTGAACCCCCACAGAGCGCCGCCTCCTGATACGTCTCTAATGTACCTATAATTTTTTATTTTTCTATGCTGCTATGTTATCATTCTTGGATGTTTTATAATGAGTTCATAGCAATTTTATATCATTTTTGGGACTAACCTATTGACATAGTGCCTTGTGCTAGTTGTTGTTTTTTGCTGTTTTTGTCCTTTGCAGAAAATCCATATCAGATGAGGTCCAATTGCAACGAAACTCTACGAAGATTTTTTTTGGACTAGAAGGAAACTTGGTGGCCAAGATTGAGAAACAGCAGGCCCAGGGGGGCACTAGACACCACGGCGCGCCAGAGGCACTTGACGCGACCTGGTGTCTAGTGGGGCCGTGTGGAAGCTTCTCCACCGCCTCCGATCTCTATAAATACCCCAATATTCTAGAAACCCTAGAGGAGTCGACGAAAAATTGTTTTAGCCGCCGCAAGTTCCAGAGCCACGAAAACCAATCTAGAGCCCGTTCCGGAGAGGAACACGATCATGGAGGGGTTTACCATCCTCATTGGTGCTCCTCCGATGATGCATGAGTAGTTGATATCAGACCTACGGGTCCGTAGGCAGTATCTAGATGGCTTTCTCTCTCATTTTGTTTCTCAATTGAATGGTCTCTTGGAGATCCATATGATGTAACTCTTTCTTTTGCACTGTGTTTGTTGGGATCCGATGAATTGTGAGTTTATGATCAGATCTATGAAAACATATTCATTCTTGATTATTATAGCCTCGTATTTCTTCTCTGATATTTGGTTTTTGTCTGGCCAACTTGATTTTTTATCTTGCAACGGGAAGAGGTGCTTTGTGATGGGTTCGATCTTGCGTCGCTCAATCTCAGTGACACAAAGAGACATGACACACATGTATTGTTGCCATTAAGGATAAAACAATGGGGTCTATTCCTACATGAATCTATCTTGTCTACATCATGTCATCGTTCTTAAGGCATTACTCCGTTTCTCCATGAACTCAATACACTAGATGCATGCTGGATAGTGGTCGATGTGGAGTAATAGAAGTAGATGCAGGCAGAAGTCGGTCTACTTATTTTGGATGTGATGCCTATATACATGATCATTGTCTTGAATATCGTCATAAATATTTGCTTTTCTATCAATTGCCCAACAGTAATTTGTCTACCCACCGCTTGCTATTTTCTCGAGAGAAGCCACTAGTGAAACCTATGGCCCTGGGTCTACTTCACATCATCTATTTACAATCTCTACCTTGTTATTTGCTTTTCTACTTTATTTGCTCTTTTGTTTTTAGATCTACATTATAAAAAATACCTTGTTGCATTATATTTGCTATCACTCTTAATTGCATCTATCAATCTATCCTTACTTTACCTACGAGGGATTGACAACCCCTCTACGCGTTGGGTTGTGAAGACTTGCTATTTGTTTGCAGGGGCTGCTTACATAGCCTTGTTGATCTTCCTACTGGACTGATACCTTGGTTTCTTAACTGAGGGAAATACTTGCCGTCGTTGTGTTACATCACCCTTTAAGCTTGGAGGGAGACCAACGTACCTGCGAGGAGCATCAAGATTTCTGGCGCCGTTGTCGGGGAAGATCAAGTCAAGATCTATCAGGTTCCTACATACAAATCACATCTCCTTGCAATTACATTATTTGCTATTTGCCTCTCATTTTCGTCTCACCCACTTCACAAAAAAGTTTGCCTTTTTACCATCTTTCCTTTGCCATTTTCTTCCTGGATCTCTTGCTTGCTTGTGTTCTTATTTGCGTAGTCACGATGACTCAAGAGAACACTAAGTCATGTGATTTTTCCAATACAAATAACAATGATTTTATTAGCTTTCCTATGGCTCCTCCCGCCACTAGTGCGGAGTCTTATGATATTAATGCCGCTTTGTTGAATCTTTCTATGAAAGAGCAATTTTTCGGTAATCCTAATGAGGATGTCGCATCCCATCTAAATACTTTCGTAGAATTGTGTGATCTGCAAAAGAAGAAAGATGTGGATAATGATATTGTCAAGCTAAAATTATTTTCGTTCTCTTTGCGTGATCGTGCTAAAATCTGGTTTTCACCTTTGTCACGAAATAGTATTGATTCTTGGAATAACTGCAAAGATGCTTTTATCACAAAGTATTTTCCTTCCACGAAAGTTATTTCTCTTAAAAATCAGATTATGAATTTTAAACAACTTGAGCATGAGAATGTTGCCCAATCATGGGAAATTATGAAATTGATGATATCCCTACAAAATCATATAGCCCGTCATGCTTGGTCTTCCTAGCATAAAGTGTAAATCATGAGCAGCCGGGTGTCAAACCAAGCAATTGGATCGTACTTTTTAACGCACTTCAGTTTTTATTACTCACGCAATACATGAGCGTGAACCATTGATATAGCATAAATGTGGAATAGAATATGGTAGTAGGTTTCAAAGGGGTAAAAGTGGAGAAGAAAGTCTTGCATCAACTCGACGTATCAATGGGCTATGGAGATGCCCATCAATAGATATCAATGCAAGGAGTAGGGATTGCCATGCAACAGATGCACTAGAGCTATAAGTGTATGAAAGCTCGACTGAAGCTAAGTGGGTGTGCATCCAACTTGCTTGCTCATGAAGACCTCGGGCATTTGAGGACGCCCGTCATCGGAATATACAAGCCAAGTTCCATAATGTAAAATTTCCACTAGCATATGGAACTCACAAAACAATAAGAGACTCTCTATATGAAGAACATGGTGCCACTCCGAGGGACAAGTGTGGTAAATGATAGTAGCAAAGTCCCTTCTCTCTTTTTCTCTCATTTATTTGTTTTTATTGTTTTTTCATGATGGGCCTTTTCCCGCCTCCCCCATTTTCTATTTTTTTATGGTGGGCTCATTTAGCCTCCCTCATTTTTATTTCCTCACTGGGACAATGCTCTAATAATGATGATTATCACACTTTTATTTACTTACAACTCGATATGAAAAACTGATAGGAAGATATCACTCCATATGAATGCCTCTGGCAGTGTACTAGGATGTGCAATGATCTAGCGTAGCAAAAGATATCAAAAAATGACTAGCCATGTAAATATCATGCCGGCTATCTTACGATCATATAAAGCAATATGATAATGAATGTTCAAGTCATGTATATGATGATGATAGAAGTTGCAAGGCAATATATCTTAGAATGGCTATAGAAATGCCAGGATAGGTAGGTATGGTGTAAGGATGGCAATGGGTAGGGTATGGGCAGGGTAGAGCAATACCATACCCATACCCATATAGTTAATGGGTATAAAATTCTACCCATACCTATAACAACGGGTATATAACTTTACCCATATCCATACCCGACGATTACCTATACCCATTGGGTACCCAACGGGTAGAACAAACAGTACACAAGTTGTTTACAATTTTACACTCACTGATAGCACATTTGACACAAAATTGAATTATCTTGGCTCGATAAGATGTAGATGAGTACATGACCATGAGTAAAATTGAGAAATCACAACATACTCATAAGTTAATAGGAGTAGATGAGTCACATGACAAATTAATGATTAATTGGCGATAACATAACATTAGTTCACAAATGGCTAGGGTATGGGTATACCCACGGGTACAAGGCTATACCCGTACCCCTACCCATGATTTAACAGGTAGGGTATGGGTACTATCCATGGGTATAAAAGTGTGCCCATACCCTGCCCATGCGGGTACGGTACCAACGGGTACACGTACCCGTGGGTAAAATTGCCATCCTTAGTATGGTGGCTGTTTTGAGGAAGATATAATGAGGCTTATGTGCAAGAGAGCGTATCATGTCACAGGGTTTGTATGCACCGGCGAGAGTTGCAACGGTCCTCTAAGTGAGAATGGGCAATGCACGGTACCGAAGAAGCTAGCAAATATCCGGAGGTGAGAGTGCGTATAACCACGGATTCACATTAGTCATAAAGAACTCACATACTTATTGCAAGATTTTATTAGATCTCTCGAAGCGAAGTACTACTCGCATGCTCCGAGGGAGAAGGTTGGGAGGAGTTAACCATCGTGCGAGTCCAATTATAATAGCTCAAATGATTTCAATCAAGGATAAATTATGCTCCAATCTTCATCGCATAACTAGAGACTATACATGCATGCTTCTAGAATCACAAATCTTAACATCAATTTTCTTACTAATCCACAATAATCAACTAGCGCACCCACATATTACTATCTTAATGTCACAAAACTATTGCAGGGAATCAAACATATCATATTCAGTGATCGACAAGTTTTATGTAGGATTTTATGACTAACCATGTGAATGACCAATTCCCGTTGACTCTCTAAATAAGTATAAGTGAAGCATGATAGTTTAATTCTTCCTACAAAAGACCTGGACATGCTCTCATAAATATAAGTGAAGTGATGACGAGCTAATGAATATACTTCTCGCCCCTCGTTGGTTACCCCAAGCGGAAGGTGGAGATGTAGTCAACAACAGATTTCCCTTACACGGGGACTGTAAGGTTTAACGAACCAGGAGGAATCCGAGGATCAACAAGTAGGTGTCCGTTGCTCTAGCGCTAGCAGAAGACGTGGACCTGCACACACAACAAATAACTTTGCTCCCAACAAGTACATAGAGGTTGTCAATCTCTCCGGCCTTGTAGTTTGCAAAGGATCAAAACACAAGCGGGAATAGTGATAGTGATTGCAACGGAAAAGTAAATGAAAGTAGTAAATGATGGAGGTGTAAGCAATGGTCGTAATATGGACCTGAGTTACATGATGTTCACTAGTGATGTCTCCCCCCCCAAATATGATAAACAACTATGCAAGGGTAAACAAATTAGAGTTGGGCAATTGACAGAATTATGAATGCACCGCAATGCTAATTATGCTACTTGAAAGTTAGAGGCTCAATAGTAATGGGCAGTACGCCAAGACAAGTAGACCATTTATCAATAAACATCTACTTACTAATCATCCACCTTGAGATATCTATCCAAAACATCTCGCTGGTATTAAGTTGTGAGCCCCACCCAAAGTGTAAACTCAAAGCAACGGACAACTGCATTAACGAACTTTGTGTAAGGTAAACAATACTTACAATCGCGGTCACAAGCACCGTTGTTTTCTCCCTCGTGGCAACAACACATCCCCTAGTCTCATGTTTCTGTCACTCAAGCTATACATCAGGGGGCATGAACCCATAATCATGCATAACGCTCCCTCTTGGAGTTACAATCTACTACTCGACCAAAGCAATAAAGAGCAACGGAGAACATGCATGAATCACTAAAGAACATAATATAAAAGGATAATCAAATATATAACTCATCACAATCTGAACGTAATCTCATAATCCATCGGATCCCAGCAAACCGAGCATAGCAATAGCAGGAAAATTACATAGATGCCTTGATCATGTAGGGAAACTCACAAGGGCTAATCATTGAAGCACAAGATTGGAGAGAAGACATCACATAGCTACTAGTCATGGACTCATGGTCCAAGGAGGACTACTCATGGCATGTTCGGGAAGCGTACACGGCGGTGGAGAAGCTCCTGGAGGTCAATCCTCCCTCCGGCAGGGTGCCGGGAAGAGGTCTCCTGACGCTCCCGATCTTGGAAGCGCTGCGGCGGCGGAACAATGGAGAAATTCGTGATTCTAGATATGCTCGAAGGGTTTCCGACCGGAGGGGTAAATATAGGACAAAGGAGGGTGTAAGAGGAGGTGGGCCCACCTTGGCGACCTATGGGCGCGGCGAGGGGCCAGGCCGCGCAGGGAGGCCGCCTGGACAGGCCCTGGCTCCCCTCTGGCCCATCTTCGGTGTTCCGGAAGCTTCCGACACGCTAATTTTTATATATTTTTCTTGGTATTTTTGGGGCTTTGTAAATTTGGGTAAAAGTCCATGCAAAAAAGACATCAGCAGACAGAAAGTGGCACTGGGTGCACTGAGTTAGTAGGTTAGTCCAAATATGTGTAAAAAGATATGAAAGTGTAGGAAAACATATAACAATGTCATCCAAAAGATCATGGAACAAGCAAAAATTATAGATACGTTTGGGACATATTAACATCCCCAAGGTTAATTCTTGCTCGTCCTCGAGTAGGTAAATGATAACACAAATAATTTATGTGGTGACATGCTAACACACATATAAGAACTTCAAAGTAAAGCAAGTAAGATATGCAATTCAAGTCAAGACAATAACAAGCAAGAGTCCATATTTAGTATTGAAGTTAGCAAAGTAAGAACATAAAGGTACAAGAGCTCTTGCTGTTCGTGACTCGAATGTCTCCAAATGGTGTTTGCGTGCAAGAAGTGGGAGATGGGTTTAGAGGATAATTTTTTTAATTGAGAACTCAATCTACAAAGCTTCACACTTGGTCTCCTTCGGAATCTTATTTTGACTCATTCCCACACCACTACTCAGGCACAAGTCAAAATGATACTCTCCCTTTCGACTTTGAGCACTCATGAAATGGATGAGCGCAAGCAAGATATGTTGGCACTTAGTGTTGGGTAACGTAGCATAAATTCAAAATTTTCCTACGCATATTCAGATCTTCCTATGGAGAAACCAACAACGAGAGAGGGGTAAGAGCATCTTCATACCTTTGAAGATCGCTAAGCGGAAGCGTTACTAGAACGCGGTTGATGGAGTCGTACTCGCAGCGATTCAGATCGCGGTGTGATTCAGATCTAGTGCCTAACTACGGCACCTCCGCGTTCAACACACGTGCAGCCCGGTGACGTCTCCCACACCTTGATCCAGCAAGGAGGAGGGAGAGGTTGGGGAAGAACTCCAGCAGCACGACGGCGTGGTGTCGATGGAGAGACGAGGTCTCCCGGCAGGGCTTCGCCAAGCACCGGCAGAGAGGAGGAGAAAGAAGGGCGGGGCTACGCCGAGGGAGAGGGAGAAGTCTGTCCCCCAAGGGCCAAAACCCCTCTCTATTTATAGGAGGAGGGGGAGGGGGTGCGCCACCCCTAGGGTTCCTGTTGGAAATATGCCCTAGAGGCAATAATAAATTAGTTATTATTATATTTCTTTGTTCATGATAATCGTTTATTATCCATGCTATAATTGTATTGATTGGAAACACAATACTTGTGTGGATACATAGACAAAACACTGTCCCTAGTAAGCCTCTAGTTGACTAGCTCGTTGATCAAAGATGGTCAAGGTTTCCTGACCATAGGCAAGTGTTGTCACTTGATAACGGGATCACATCATTAGGAGAATCATGTGATGGACTAGACCCAAACTAATAGACGTAGCATGTTGATCGTGTCATTTTGTTGCTACTGTTTTCTGCGTGTCAAGTATTTGTTCCTATGACCATGAGATCATATAACTCACTGACACCGGAGGAATGCTTTGTGTGTATCAAACGTTGCAACGTAACTGGGTGACTATAAAGATGCTCTACAGGTATCTCCGAAGGTGTTAGTTGAGTTAGTATGGATCAAGACTGAGATTTGTCACTCCGTGTGACGGAGAGGTATCTCGGGGCCCACTCGGTAATACAACATCACACACAAGCCTTGCAAGCAATGTGACTTAATGTAAGTTGCGGAATCTTGTATTACGGAATGAGTAAAGAGACTTGCCGGTAAACGAGATTGAAATAGGTATACGGATACTGACGATCGAATCTCGGGCAAGTAACATACCGAAGGACAAAGGGAATGACATACGGGATTATACGAATCCTTGGCACTGAGGTTCAAACGATAAGATCTTCGTAGAATATGTAGGATCCAATATGGGCATCCAGGTCCCGCTATTGGATATTGGCCGAGGAGTCTTTCGGGTCATGTCTACATAGTGCTCGAACCCGCAGGGTCTGCACACTTAAGGTTCGACGTTGTTTTATGCGTATTTGAGTTATATGGTTGGTTACCGAATGTTGTTCGGAGTCCCGGATGAGATCACGGACGTCACGAGGGTTTCCGCAATGGTCCGAAAACGAAGATTGATATATAGGATGACCTCATTTGATTACCGGAAGGTTTTTGGAGTT
The DNA here is from genome assembly GCF_904849725.1 of Hordeum vulgare subsp. vulgare. Classification (NCBI taxonomy): domain Eukaryota; kingdom Viridiplantae; phylum Streptophyta; class Magnoliopsida; order Poales; family Poaceae; genus Hordeum; species Hordeum vulgare. The sequence continues at coordinate 560,599,266 of NC_058524.1, read as the reverse complement.
ACCGGGAATGTACCGGGAATGACGAATGGGTTCCGGGAGTTCACCGGGGGGGGGGGGGGGCAACCCACCCCGGGGAAGCCCATAGGCCTTGGGGGTGGCGCACCAGCCCTTAGTTGGCTGGTGGGACAACCCAAGAAGGCCCTATGCGCCATAGGAAGAAAATCAAAGAGAAAAGAAAAAGGAGGAGGAGGTGGGAAAGGGAAGAAGGACTCCACCTTCCAAACCAAGTTGGATTCGGTTTGGAAGGGGAAACCTTCCCCCCTTGGCTCGGCCAACCCCCTTGGGGCCTCTTGAGCCCCAAGGCAAGGCTCCCCCTCTTCCCCCTATATATACGGAGGTTTTAGGGCTGATTTGAGACAACTTTGCCACGGCAGCCCGACCACATACCTCCACGGTTTTTCCTCTAGATCGCGTTTCTGCGGAGCTCGGGCGGAGCCCTGCTGAGATTAGATCACCACCAACCTCCGGAGCGCTGTCACGCTGCCGGAGAACTCATCTACCTCTCCGTCTCTCTTGCTGGATCAAGAAGGCCGAGATCATCGTCGAGCTGTACGTGTGCTGAACGCGGAGGTGCCGTCCGTTCGGCACTAGATCGGCGCGGATCGTGGGACGGATCGTGGGACGGTTCGCGGGGCGGATCGAGGGACGTGAGGACGTTCCACTACATCAACCGCATTTCTTAACGCTTCTGTTGTGCGATCTACAAGGGTACGTAGATCGGAAATCCCCTCTCGTAGATGGACATCACCATGATAGGTCTTCGTGCGCGTAGGACAATTTTTGTTTCCCATGCGACGTTCCCCAACAGTGGTATCAGAGCTAGGTTCATGCGTAGATGTAATCTCGAGTAGAACACAAAAGTTTTTGTGGGCGGTGATTTGTGTTTTGCTGCCCTCCTTAGTATTTTCTTGATTCCTCGGTATTGTTGGATCGAAGCGGCTCGGACCGACATTACTCATACGCTTACGAGAGACTGGTTTCATCGCTACGAGTAACTCCGTTGCTCAAAGATGACCGACGAGTGTCGGTTTCTCCAACTTTAGTTGAATCGGATTTGACCGAGGAGGTCCTTGGATGAGGTTAAATAGCAATTCATATATCTCCGTTGTGGTGTTTGCGTAAGTAAGATGCGATCCTACTAGATACCCATGGTCACCACGTAAAACATGCAACAACAATTAGAGGACGTCTAACTTGTTTTTGCAGGGTATGCTTGTGATGTGATATTTCCAACGATGTGATGTGATATATTGGATGTATGAGATGATCATGTTGTAATAGTTAATATCGACTTGCACGTCGATGGTACGGCAACCGGCAGGAGCCATAGGGTTGTCTTTAAACTAACGTTTGTGCTTGTAGATGCGTTTACTATATTGCTAGGACGTAGCTTTAGTAGTAATAGCATGAGTAGCACGACAACCCCGATGGCGACACGTTGATGGAGATCATGGTGTGACGCCGGTGACAAGAAGATCGTGCCGGTGCTTTGGTGATGGAGATCAAGAAGCACATGATGATGGCCATATCATGTCACTTATGAATTGCATGTGATGTTAATCCTTTATGCACCTTATCTTGCTTAGAACGACGGTAGCATTATGAGGTGATCTCTCACTAAAATTTCAAGACGAAATTGTGTTCTCCCCGACTGTGCACCGTTGCGACAGTTCTTCGTTTCGTGACACCACGTGATGATCGGGTGTGATAGACTCAACGTTCACATACAACGGGTGCAAAACAGTTGCCCACGCGGAACACTCAGGTTAAGCTTGACGAGCCTAGCATGTGCAGACATGGCCTCGGAACACATGAGACCGAAAGGTCGAGCATGAATCGTATAGTTGATATGATTAGCATAGAGATGCTTACCACTGAAACTATTCTCGACTCACGTGATGATCGGACTTGAGATAGTGGATTTGGATCATGTACCACTCAAATGACTAGAGAGATGTACTTTTTGAGTGGGAGTTCTTAAGTAATATGATTAATTGAACTAATTGTCATGAACATAGTCTAATGGTCTTTGCGAATTAGGATGTAGCTTGCGCTATAGCTCTACTGTTTTTATATGTTCCTAGAGAAAATTTAGTTGAAAGTTGATAGTAGCAAACTTTGCAGACTAAGTCTGTAAAACCGAGGATTGTCCTCGTTGCTGCGCAGAAGGCTTATGTCCTTAATGCACCACTCGGTGTGCTGCACCTCGAGCGTCGTCTGTGGATGTTGTGAACATCCGACATACACGTTTCTGATGACTACACGATAGTTCAGTGAAAAATACTTAATGGCTTAGAAGCAAGGCGCCGAAAACGTTTTGAAACGTCACGGAACATAAGTGATGTTCTAAAGAGATGAAATTGTGATTTCATGCTTGTGCCATTATTAAGAGGTATGAGACCTCCGACAAGATTCTTTGTCCACGAAGTAAAGGAGAAAATCTCAATCGTTGAGCATGTGCTCAGATTATCTGAGTACGACAATCGCTTGAATCAAGTGGGAGTTGATCTTCCAGATAAGATAGTGATGGTTCTCCAAAGTCACTGCCACCAAGCTGTGAGAGCTTCGTGATGAACTATAACATATCAAGGATAGATACAATGATCCTTGAGAGATTCGCGATGTTTGACACTGCGAGAGTAGAAATCAAGAAGGAGCATCAATAGTTGATGGTTAGTAAAACCACTAAGTTTCGAGAAAGGCAAGGGCTAGAAGGGATACTTCGTGAAATGGCAAAGCAGTTGATGCACTAATGAAGAGACCCGAGATTAAACCCAAGCCCGGGACTAAGTGCTTCTGTTATGAGGGGAACGGTCACTGAGGCGGAGCAACTCTAGATACTTGGTAGATAAGAAGGCTGGCAAAAGTCGAAAGAAGTATATTTGATATACATGATGTTGATGTGTACTTTACTAGTACTCCTAGTAGCACGAGGTTATTGGATACCGGTTCGGTTGCTAAGTGATTAGTAACACGAAATGAAAGCTACGACATAAACGGAGACTAGCTAAAGGCGAGGTGACGATACGTGTTGGAAGTGTTTCCAAGGTTGATATGATCAAACATCGCACGCTCCCTCTACCATCGGGATTGGTGTTAAACCTAAATAATTGTTATTTGGTGCTTGCGTTAAGCATGAACATGATTGGATTGTGTTTATTGCAATACGATTATTCATTTAAAGATAATAATGGTTACTCTATTTGCTTGAATAATCACCTTCAATGGTTTATTGAATCTCGATCGTAGTGTTACACATGTTCATGATATTGGTGCCAAAAGATACGAGGTAATGATGATAGTACTACTTACTTGTGGCACTGCCGCTTGAGTCATGTTGGTATAAATTGCATGAAGAGGCTCCATGCTGATGGATCTTTATACTCACTTGATTTTGAATCACTAGTGACATGCAAATCATACCCCATGAGCAAGGCCTTGCTTTCATTGAGATGAAACAAGATAGTAACTTGTTGGAAGTGATACATTTTGATGTATGCAGTCCAATGGGTGCTGAGGCACGCAGTAGATATCATTATGTTCTTACTTCAATGACGATTTGAGTAGATACAAGAGTATTTACTTAATGAATCACAAGTCTGAAATATTGAAAAGTTCAATTCTGTTTCGAAGTGAAGTTCGTCGTAACAAGAGGATAACCTGTCTACGGTATGATCATAGAAATGAATATCTGAGTTACGAGTTTTGGTACGCAGTTAAAACAATGTGGAAATTGTTTCGCAGTTCATGCCACCTGGAACATCATAGTGTGATGATGTGTCTGAACGTCATAGCCACGCACTATTTGGTATGGTACATGCTATGATGTCTCTTATCGAATTACCACTATCATTTATGGGTTATGCATTAGAGACAACCGCATTCACTTTAAATAGGGCACCGCGTATTTCCGTTGAGATGACACAGTATAGACTGAGGTTTAGAGAAATCTAAATTGTCGTTTCTTGAAAGTTTGGGGCTTTGACACTTATGTGAAAAAGTTTCAGTCTGATAAGCTCGAACCCAAAGCGGATAAATGCATCTTCATAGGATATCCAAAACAGTTGGGTACATCTCCTATCTCAGATTCGAAAGCAAAGTGTTTGTTTCTAGAAACGGATCCTTTCTCGAGGAAAGGTTTCTCTCGAAAGAATTGAGTGGGAGGGTGGTAGAACTTGATGAGGTTATTGAACCATCACTTCAACCAGTGTGTAGCAGGGTGCATGAAGTTGTTCCTGTGGCGCCTACACCAATTGAAGTGAAAGCTGATGATGGTGATCATCGAGCATCGGATCAAGTTACTACAAACCTCGTAGGTTGACAAGGTCGCGTACTACTGCAGAGTGGTACGGTAACCCTGTCTTGGAGGTCATGTTGTTGAGCAACAGTGAACCTACGAGTTATGGAGAAAGCAATGGTGGGCCCGGATTCCGACAAATGGCTGGAGGCCATGAAATCCGAGAGATGATCCATGTATGAAAACAAAGTGTAGACTTTGGAAGAACTAGTTGATGGTCATAGGACTATTGAGTAAAGATGGATCTTTAAAAGGAAGACAGACGATGATAGTGATAAGTCACTATTAAGAAAAGCTCGACTTGTCGCAAAAGATGTTTCCGACAAGATCAAACAGTTGACTATGATGAGACTTTCTCACTCGTAGCGATGCTAAAAGTCTGTTAGAATTATGTTAGTAGTTGTTGCATTATTATGAAATATTGCATGTAGGATGTCAAAACATTGTTTCCTCGACGGTTTCCTTGAGCAAACATTGTATGAGATACAACCATGAGGTTTTGTCGATCCTAAAGATACTAGCAAGTATGCAAGCTCGAGCGATCCTTAAATGGACTGGTGCAAGCATCTCGGAGTTGGAATATACACTTTGATGAGATGATCAAGGATTTTGGGTTTGTACAAGGTTTATGAGAAACTTGTATTTCCAAAGAAGTGAGTGGGAGCACTATAGAATTTCTGATAAGTATATGTGGTTGACATATTGTGGATCAGAAGTAATGTAGAATTTCTGTAAAGCATACAAGGTTGTTTGAAAGGAGTTTTTCAAAGGAATACCTGGATTGCGCTACTTGAACGTTGAGCATCAAAGATCTATGGAGATAGATCGAAAGCGCTTAATAGAAGTTTTAACAAGATGCATGCCTTGACAAGTTTTTGAAGGAGTTCAAAATAGATCAGCATAGAAGGAGTTCTTGGTTGCGTTGTAAGGTGTGAATTTGAGTAAGACTCAAAACCCGACCCCGACAGAATAAAGAGAATAGACGAAGGTTGTCTTCTATGCCTTCGACATAGAATCTGAAGTATGCCATGCTGGGTACCGCACCTGATGTGTGCCTTGACTCAAAGTCTGTTGAGAGGTACAGAGAGTGATCCATGATTGAATCACTAGCAGCGGTCAAAATATATCCTTAGTAACTGATGGACTAAGGAATTTTTCTCAATTATGGAGGTGGTTAAAGAGTTTGCCGTAAAGGGTTACGTCGATGCAAGCTTTGACACTAATCTGAATAACTATGAGTAGTGAAACAGATTCGTATAGTAGAGTAGATATTTGGAGTATTTCTGAATAGCACATAGTAGCAGCATCTATAAGATGACATAAAGATTTGTAAAGAACACACGGATCTGAAAGTTTCCGAACCGTTGACTAAAACCTCTCTCACGAGCAAGACGTGATCACACCACATAACTATATGGGTGTTGGATTCATTGGAGTCACATGGTGATGTGAACTAGATTATTGACTCTAGTGCAAGTGGGAGACTGTTGGAAAGATGCCCTAGAGGCAATAATAAATTAGTTATTATTATATTTCTTTGATCATGATAATCGTTTATTATCCATGCTATAATTGTATTGATTGGAAACACAATACTTGTATGGATACATAGACAAAACACTGTCCCTAGTAAGCCTCTAGTTGACTAGCTCGTTGATCAAAGATGGTCAAGGTTTCCTGACCATAGGCAAGTGTTGTCACTTGATAACGGGATCACATCATTAGGAGAATCATGTGATGGACTAGACCCAAACTAATAGACGTAGCATGTTGATCGTGTCATTTTGTTGCTACTGTTTTCTGCGTGTCAAGTATTTGTTCCTATGACCATGAGATCATATAACTCACTGACACCGGAGGAATGCTTTGTGTGTATCAAACGTCGCAACGTAACTGGGTGACTATAAAGATGCTCTACAGGTATCTCCGAAGGTGTTAGTTGAGTTAGTATGGATCGAGACTGGGATTTGTCACTCCGTGTGACAGAGAGGTATCTCGGTGCCCACTCGGTAATACAACATCACACACAAGCCTTGCAAGCAATGTGACTTAATGTAAGTTGCGGGATCTTATATTACAGAACGAGTAAAGAGACTTGCCGGTAAACGAGATTGAAATAGGTATACGGATACTGACGATCGAATCTCGGGCAAGTAACATACCGAAGGACAAAGAGAATGACATACGGGATTATGCGAATCCTTGGCACTGAGGTTCAAACGATAAGATCTTGGTAGAATATGTAGGATCCAATATGGGCATCCAGGTCCCGCTATTGGATATTGACCGAGGAGTCTCCCGGGTCATGTCTACATAGTTCTTGAACCCGCAGGGTCTGCACACTTAAGGTTCGACGTTGTTTTATGCGTATTTGAGTTATATGGTTGGTTACCGAATACTTTGAGACTAGAAAAATCCTTCGGGCTGCTGAGAACAGAGAGAAGTAGTTGCAGAGAGGTTTGATAGGGTTAGGCAGATGCCCCATTATTCGTAAACAAGAAGAAATCCAGATTAGTTTGATGGAGCTGTAGCTTAGCTTGTTCGGAGTCCCGGATGAGGTCACGGACGTCACGAGGGTTTCCGGAATGGTCTGGAAACGAAGATTGATATATAGGATGACCTCATTTGATTACCGGAAGGTTTTCGGAGTTACCGGGAATGTACAGGGAATGACGAATGGGTTCCGGGAGTTCACCGGGGGGGGGGGGGGGGCGGGGCAACCCACCCCGGGGAAGCCCATAGGCCTTGGGGGTGGCGCACCAGTCCTTAGTGGGCTGGTGGGACAGCCCAAGAAGGCCCTATGCGCCATAGGAAGAAAATCAAAGAGAAAAGAAAAAAAAGGAGGAGGTGGGAAAGGGAAGAAGTACTCCACCTTCCAAACCAAGTTGGATTCGGTTTGGAAGGGGAGACCTTCCCCCCTTGGCTCGGCCGACCCCCTTGGGGCCTCTTGAGCCCCAAGGCAAGGCTCCCCCTCTTCCCCCTATATATACGGAGGTTTTAGGGCTGATTTGAGACAACTTTGCCACGGCAGCCCGACCACATACCTCCACGGTTTTTCCTCTAGATCGCGTTTCTGCGGAGCTCGGGCGGAGCCCTGCTGAGATTAGATCACCACCAACCTCCGGAGCGCTGTCACGCTGCCGGAGAACTCATCTACCTCTCCGTCTCTCTTGCTGGATCAAGAAGGCCGAGATCATCGTCGAGTTGTACGTGTGCTGAACGCGGAGGTGCCGTCCGTTCGCCACTAGATCGGAGCGGATCGTGGGACGGATCGCGGGACGGTTCGTGGGACAGTTTGTGGGGCGGATCGAGGGACGTGAGGACGTTACACTACATCAACCGGTTTTCTTAACGCTTCTGCTGTGCGATCTACAAGGGTACGTAGATCGGAAATCCCCTCTCGTAGATGGACATCACCATGATAGGTCTTCGTGCGCGTAGGACAATTTTTGTTTCCCATGCGACGTTCCCCAACAGTTCCCCCCTAGGTGGTGCGGCAGCCACCACATGGGAAAGGAGGCGGCGGCTAGGGTGGGAGGGGGTGGCGCACCACTTGGTGGGCCTAAGGCCCACCTGTGCCTAGGGTTTGCCCCCCTTCCCTCTCCCCTGCGCGTTAGGCTGAGTGGGGAGGCGCACCAGCCCACCTAGGGGCTGGTTCCCTCCCCCACTTGTCCCACCTTACCTCCCCGGGTCGTTGCCCCCCTTCGGTGGACCCCCGGGGCCACCTCCGGTGGTCCCGGTGGTCCCGGTGATGCCCGAAACACTTCCGATGTCCGAAACCATCCGTCCTATATATCAATCTTTACCTACGGACCATTCCGGAGCTCCTCATGACGTCCGGGATCTCATCCGGGATTCCGAACAACTTTCGGTAACCTCATATAACAATTCCCTATAACCCTAGCGTCACCGACCCTTAAGTGTGTAGACCCTACGGGTTCGGGAGACAGGCAGACATGACCGAGACACCTCTCTGGCCAATAACCATCAGTGGGGTCTGGATACCCATGGTGGCTCCCACTTGCTCCACGATGATCTCATCGGATGAACCACGATGTCAAGGATTCAATTAATCCCGTATACGATTCCCTTTGTCTGTCGGTATGGAACTTGCCCGAGATTCGATCGTTGGTATACCTATACCTTGTTCAATCTCGTTACCGGTAAGTCTCTTTACTCGTTCCGTAGCACGTCATTGTGTGACTAAATCCTTAGTCACATTGAGCTCATGATGATGTTCTACCGAGTGGGCCCAGAGATACCTCTCCGTCACACGGAGTGACAAATCCCGATCTCGATTCGTACCAACCCAACAGACACTTTTGGAGGTACCCGTAGTATACCTTTATAGTCACCCAGTTACGTTGTGACGTTTGATACACCCAAAGCACTCCTACGGTATCCGGGAGTTGCACAATCTCACGGTCGAAGGAAAAGATACTTGACATTAGAAAAGCTTTAGCATACGAACAATATGATCTAGTGCTATGCTTAGGATTGGGTCTTGTCCATCACATCATTCTCCCAATGATGTGATCCCGTTATCAATGACATCTAATGCCCATGATCAGGAAACCATGATCATCTATTGACTAATGAGCTAGCCAACTAGAGGCTTGCTAGGGACACTTTGTGATCTATTTATTCACACATGTATTACTTTTTCGTGTTAATACAATTATAGCATGAACAATAGACGATTATCATGAACAAGGAAATATGATAATAACCATTTTATTATTGCCTCTAGGGCATATTTCCAACAGTCTCCCACTTGCACTAGAGTCAATAATCTAGTTACATTGTGATGTATCGAACACCCATAGCATTATGGTGTTGATCATGTTTTGCTCGTGGAAGAGGTTTAGTCAACGGGTCTGCAATATTCAGATCCGTGTGTACTTTACAAATATCTATCACTCCACTCTGGACATGGTCCTGGATGGAGTTGTAGCGGCGTTTGATGTGCTTCGTCTTCCGGTGAAACCTGGGCTCCTTGGCTATGGCAATGGCCCCAGTGTTATCACAGAAGAGTGTCATTGGACCCGACGCGCTTGGAACCACTCCAAGGTCGGTGATGAGCTCCTTCATCCAAATTCCTTCATGAGCCGCTTCTGAAGCAGCTATGTACTCCGCTTCACATGTAGATGCTGCCACAACTTCTTGCTTGCTGCTGCACCAGCTCACTGCCCCACCATTCAACACATATACGTATCCGGTCTGTGACTTAGAGTCATCCGGATCTGTGTCGAAGCTAGCGTCGACGTAACCCTTTACGACGAGCTCTTCGTCACCTCCATAAACGAGAAACATTTCCTTAGTCCTTTTCAGGTACTTAAGGATATTCTTGACCGTTGTCCAGTGTTCCATACCAGGATCACTTTGGTACCTCCCTACCAAGCTTATGGCAAGGCTTATATCAGGTCTGGTACACAACATGGCATACATTAGAGAGCCCACGGCTGATGCGTAGGGGACATAACTCATCTTCTCTCTATCTGCTACCGTGGTCGGCGACTGAGTCTTACTCAATCTCATACCTTGCAAAACTGGCAAGAACCCTTTCTTTGAGTTTTCCATATTGAACTTCTTCAACATCTTGTCAAGGTATGTACTTTGCGAAAGACCTATGAGGCGTCTTGATCTATCTCTATAGATCTTGATGCCTAATATGTATGCAGCTTCTCCAAGGTCCTTCATTGAAAAACTTTTGTTCAAATAGGCCTTTATGCTCTCCAACATCTCTATATTATTCCCCATCAATAATATGTCATCCACATACAGTATGAGGAAAGCTACAGAGCTCCCACTCACTTTCTTGTACAGACAGGCTTCTCCGTAAACCTGTATGAACCCAAACGCTTTAATCACCTCATTAAAGCGAATGTTCCAACTCCGAGATGCTTGCACCAGCCCATAGATGGAGCGCTGGAGCTTGCACACTTTGTTAGCACCCTTAGGGTCGACAAAACCTTCTGGCTGCATCATATACAACTCTTCCTTAAGGTTCCCGTTAAGGAACGCTGTTTTGACGTCCATTTGCCAAATTTCATAATCATAAAAGGCGGCAATTGCTAACATGATTCGGACTGATTTCAGCTTCGCTACGGGAGAGAAAGTCTCTTCATAGTCAACTCCTTGAATTGTCGAAAACCCTTTGCGACAAGTCGAGCTTTGTAAACGGTTACATTACCGTTTGCATCAGTCTTCTTCTTGAAGATCCATTTATTTTCTATGGCTCGCCGGTCATCGGGCAAGTCCATCAAAGTCCATACTTTGTTCTCATACATGGATCCTATCTCAGATTTCATAGCCTCAAGCCATTTGTTGGAATCCGGGCCCGCCATTGCTTCTTCATAGTTCGAAGGTTCACCGTTGTCTAACAACATGATTTCCATCACAGGGTTGCCGTACCACTCTGGTGCGGAGCGTGCCCTTGTGGACCTTCGCAGTTCAGTAGTAACTTGATCCGAAGCTTCATGATCATCATCATTAACTTCCTCTTCAGTTGGTGTAGGCGCCACAGGAACAACTTCCCGTGCTGCGCTACTATCCTGTTCGAGAGGGGGTGTAATTACCTCATCAAGTTCTACCTTCCTCCCACTTACTTCTTTCGAGAGAAACTCTTTCTCTAGAAAGGATCCGTTCTTGGCAACAAAGGTCTTACCTTAGGATCTAATATAGAAGGTATACCCAATAGTTTCCTTAGGGTATCCTATGAATACGCATTTCTCCGCTTTGGGTTCGAGCTTTTCTGGTTGAAGTTTCTTCACATAAGCATCGCAGCCCCAAACTTTAAGAAACGACAACTTCGGTTTCTTGCCAAACCATAGTTCATACGGTGTTGTCTAAACGGATTTAGACGGTGCCCTATTTAAAGTGAATGATGCAGTTTCTAATGCGTATCCCCTAAAATGATAGCGGTAGGTCGGTAAGAGACATCATAGATCGTACCATATCTAATAAAGTGTGATTACGACGTTCAGACACTCCGTTGAGTTGCGGTGTGCCATGCGGCGTCAGTTGTGAAATGATTCCACACTTCCTTAGGTGTGTGCCAAACTCGTGACTCAAATATTCTCCTCCACGATCAGATCGCAGACATTTAATTTTCCTGTCATGTTGATTCTCAACCTCACTCCGAAATTCCTTGAACTTTTCAAACGTCTCAGATTTGTGCTTCATTAAGTAGATATACCCATACCTACTCAAATCATCGCTGAGAGTGAGAACATAACGATAGCCACCGCGAGCTTCAACGTTCATTGGACCACACACATCAGTATGTATTATTTCCAATAAGTCGGTTGCTCTCTCCATTATTCCTGAGAATGGAGTCTTAGTCATCTTGCCCATGAGGCACGGTTCGCATGTGTCAAATGATTCAAAGTCAAGAGACTCTAATAGACCATCAGTATGGAGCTTCTTCATGCGCTTAACGCCGATATGACCAAGGCGGCAGTGCCACAAGTATGTGGGACTATCATTATCAACTTTACATCTTTTGGTACTCACACTATGAATATGTGTAACATCACGATCGAGATTCATCAAGAATAAACCATTCACCAGCGGAGCATGACCATAAAACATATCACTCATATAAATAGAACAACCATTATTCTCTGACTTAAATGAGTAGCCGTCTCGCATTAAGCAAGACCCTGATACAATGTTCATGCTTAAAGCTGGTACTAAATAACAATTATTAATGTTTAAGACTAATCCCGGCGGTAGATGTAGAGGTAGCGTGCCGACGGCGATCACATCGACTTTGGAACCATTCCCCACGCGCATCGTCACCTCGTCCTTGGCCAGTCTCCGCTTATTCCGCAGTTCCTGCTTTGAGTTGCAAATGTGAGCAACAACACCGGTATCAAATACCCAGGAGCTACTACGAGCGCTGGTAAGGTACACATCAATAACATGTATATCGCATATACCTTTAACGTTGCCGGCCTTCTTGTCCGCTAAGTATTTGGGGCAGTTCCGCTTCCAGTGACCTTTTCCCTTGCAATAGAAGCACTCAATCTCAGGCTTGGGTCCATTCTTTTTCTTCTTCCCGACATCTGGCTTATCGGGAGCGGCAACAGCTTTGCCGTCTTTCTTGAAGTTCTTCTTACCCTTGCCTTTCTTGAAACTAGTGGTCTTGTTGACCATCAACACTTGATGCTCTTTCTTGATTTCTACTTCTGCAGACTTGAGCATCGAGTACAACTCGGGAATGGTCTTTTCCATCCCTTGCATGTTGTAGTTAAGCACAAAGCCTTTGTAGCTTGGTGGGAGAGACTGGAGGATTCTGTCGATTATAGCATCATCCGGAAGTTCGACTCCAAGTGAAGTCAGACGACCATGTAACCCAGACATTTTGAGTATGTGCTCACTGACAGAACTGTTCTCCTCCATCTTACAGCTAAAGAACTTGTCGGAGACTTCATATCTCTCGACACGGGCATGAGCTTGAAAAACTAGCTTCAGCTCCTGGAACATCTCATATGCCCCGTGTTGCTCAAAACGCCTTTGGAGCCCCGTTTCTAAACTGTATAACATGCCACACCTAACCAGAGAGTAGTCATCACTCCGCGTTTGCCAGATGTTCAGAATGTCCTGGGCTGCTGCGGGAGCGGGAGGGTCACCTAGCGGCGCATCAAGGACATAAGCCTTTTTAGCTGCTTCAAGGATGAGCTTCAAGTTGCGAACCCAGTCCGCATAGTTGCTACCATCATCTTTCAGCTTGTTTTTCTCTAGGAATGCGTTGAAATTGAGGTTGACGTTGGCCATCTACAATATTTATAAAGACAACTTTTAGACTAAGTTCATTACAATTAAGTTCATTTAATCAAATTAAGTATGAACTCCCACTTAAATCGACATCCCTCTAGTCATCTAAGTGATACATGATCCATGTTGACTAACCCGTGTCCGATCATCACGTGAGACGGACTAGTCACCATGGTGAGCAACTTCATGCTGATCGTATTCAACCATACGACTCATGTTCGACCTTTTAGTCTCTTGTATTCGAGGTCATGTCTGTACATGCTAAGCTCGTCGAGTCAACCTAGGTGTTTCACGTGTGTAATTCTAGCTTACACCCGTTGTATGCGAACGTTAGAATCTATCACACCCGGTCATCACGTAGTGCTTCGAGACAACGAACCTTCGCAACGGTGCACACTTAGGGGAATACTTTCTCGAAATTTTAAGAGGGATCATCTTATTATGCTACCGTCGTTCTAAGCAATAAGATGTAAAACATGATAAACATCACAATGCAATCATATAGTGGCATGATATGGCCATTATCATCTTCGCCCTTCTGGTCTCCATCTTCGAGCATCGCATGATCATCATCGTCACCGGCGTGACACCATGATCTCCATCATCATGATCTCCATCATCGTGTCTCCGTGAAGTCGTCACGCCAACTACTACTATCACTACTACTATAGCTAACCGTTAGCAATGAAGTAAAAGTAGTAAGCACATGGCGTTGCATCTCATACAATAAATTAAGACAACTCCTATGGCTCCTGCCGTTTGTCATACTCATCGACATGCAAGTTGTGAAACCTATTACAATAACATGATCATCTCATACATCATACATGCAACATCACAACTTTGGCCATATCACATCACATGTCAAACCCTGCAAAAACAAGTTAGACGTCCTCTAATTGTTGTTGCAAGTTTTACGTGGCTGATTTGGGTTTCCAGCAAGAACGCCTTCTTACCTACGTGACAGCCACAACAATGATATGCCAAAGCTATTTACCCTTCATAAGGATCCTTTTCATCAAATCCAATCCGACTAGAGTAGGAGAGACAGACACCCGCTAGCCACCTTTATGCACGGTGTGCATGTCTGTGGGTGGAACCAGTCTCACGTAAGCGTACGTGTAAAGTCGGTCCGGGCCGCTTCATCCCACAATACCGCCGGAAAAGAATAAGACTAGTAGCGGCAAGCAAATTGACACATCATCGCCCACAACTTTTGTGTTCTACTCGTGCATAGAATCTACACATAGAAAACCTGGCTCGAATGCCACTGTTGGGTAACGTAGCCTATGGAGAGACCAGCAACAAGAGAGGGGTAAGAGCATCTTCATACCTTAGAAGATCGCTAAGCGGAAGTGTTACTAGAACGCGGTTGATGGAGTTGTACTCGCAGCGATTCGGATCGCGGTGTGATTCCGATCTAGTGCCGAACTACGGCACCTCCGCGTTCAACACACGTGCAACCTGGTGATGTCTCCCGCACCTTGATCCAGCAAGGAGGAGGAGGTTGGGGAAGAACTCCAGCAGCACGACGGCGTGGTGTCGATGGAGAGACGAGGTCTCCCGGCAGGGCTTCGCCAAGCACCGGCAGAGAGGAGGAGAAAGAAGGGTAGGGCTGCGCCGAGGGAGAAGGAGAAGTCTGTCCCCCAAGGGCCAAAACCCCTCTCTATTTATAGGAGGAGGGGGAGGGGGGTGAGCCACCCCTAGGGTTCCCCCCTAGGTGGTGCGGCAGCCACCAGATGGGAAAGGAGGCGGCGGCTAGGGTGGGAGGGGGTGGCGCACCACCTGGTGGGCCTAAGGCCCACGTGTGCCTAGGGTTTGCCCCCCTTCCCTCTCCCCTGCGCATTGGGCTGAGTGGGGAGGCACACCAGCCCACCTAGGGGCTGCTTCCCTCCCCCACTTGTCCCACCTTACCTCCCGGGGTCGTTGCCCCCCTTCGGTGGACCCGCGGGGCCACCTCCGGTGGTCCCGGTGGTCCCAATACGTTACCGGTGATGCTCGAAACACTTCCGGTGTCCGAAACCATCCGTCCTATATATCAATCTTTACCTCCGGACCATTCCGGAGCTCCTCGTGACGTCCGGGATCTCATCAGGGACTCTGAACAACTTTCGGTAACCTCGTATAACAATTCCCTATAACCCTAGCGTCCCCGAACCTTAAGTGTGTAGACCTTACGGGTTCGGGAGACAGGCAGACATGACCGAGACACCTCTCTGGCCAATAACCATCAGAGGGGTCTGGATACACATGGTGGCTCCCACTTGCTCCACGATGATCTCATTGGATGAACCACGATGTCAAGGATTCAATTAATCCCGTATACGATTCCTTTGTCTGTCGGTATAGAACTTGCCCGAGATTCGATCATCGGTATACCTATACCTTGTTCAATCTCGTTACCGGTAAGTCTCTTTACTCGTTCCGTAGCACGTCATCGTGTGACTAACTCCTTAGTCACATTGAGATCATGATGATGTTCTACCGAGTGGGCCCAGAGATACCTCTCCATCACACGGAGTGACAAATCCCGATCTCGATTCGTACCAACCCAACAGACACTTTCGGAGGTACCCGTAGTGCACCTTTATAGTCACCCAGTTACGTTGTGACGTTTGATACACCCAAAGCACTCCCACGGTATCCGGGAGTTGCACAATCTCACGGTCGAAGGAAAAGATACTTGATGTCATGGGTATAAGCCTGACAGTAGATGTGTAGGGTACGAAAGGATGGGCAGAGCCTTAGCGACGACGAGGTTGTATGAGTTCAGGCCCCTCCGTGGTGGAGGTAATAGCCCTACGTCTCAGTGCTCAGGGAGCTTGTTGTCGAGTGGAATATAGAATACAGTGAATTGCTAACCCCTGCACCAGTGGGGGAGGGTGGCTTATATGGAGTGTGCTGCCCTCCACAACGGTCCGGTGTACAGGGGTGGAGTAGTGGCGATTAAATGCCTACGTTACAGGTAACGTACGTGTTAAATGCTAATAAAGGCACATGGAAACGTATGACCGTTTCCCTCCAGGGGGTTACGATGCACAGAATGGAATCCAGTCGGTTAGTTTGAGTCGCTCCGAATGCTAGTCTCCGACTGGATGGTCGAGGACCTGTTACCGACTGGACGACGGGAACTCCTTAGTTCAGTCGGAACTGACTAAGGGCCTTGTCCCTTATGAGGGGTAGTCCGTGGGTAGGACCTACAGGGCAGGCCTATGACCCTACCCTAGGACTATAACCCCATCATTAGTCCCCGAATTGATTGGGGTTGGAACGACGAAGCGATGCTTGAAGTTTGGATCCGACTGATACGGATGTAACTTTGGCGTTGCTTGCCTCGATCCATTTTATCTTTTCTGACCAATGATCCGAGTGGAAGTAGTTGCGAAACAAACTGTCGGAAACCGAGTGCTTCCGTGGCATCTTTTGACGCAACTGACAGCGGCGGATTTCCCGGGATCCTCAAATTTCGGTTACCGCGCGCTCAGCGGGGATGACGACATCGCGCTCGAGTAGCGCCTGACGCCTCGATTCCCGCGCCTTCATCTTCTTCACTGATATCGCCGCGGTCGGTCGGTGGATAAGATTTCGGGGCCACTTCCCAGTGGCCCAATCGGAACCTTACTTAAATCCCAACGGCGAGAGTTTTTCGTTACGCTCGCCGGACATCTCGCCTTTGCTCCGCTTCCTTCGCCGTCCTCTGCGCACCCCAAGCTTCTTCCTTCTCCATCTCCCTCGCGAATCCGCAGCTCCCGTCATGACAAAGGGCAGACCAGCAAGCTAGAGGCGCAGAAGAAGAGGGGGAAGGCGGCGGCTCCTGCGCGGAAGCAACGAACGCTTCCGGCGGGGTGGATCCAGGGGGACTTCCTCCCCTCCACGGTGACGGAGGAGGACCTGATGGAGCTGGTGGAGCACGGGATGATCGTGCACAAATCATGGAGGTTGCCGTGGAGGGGGAAACCGAGCCGGCGCCCCAGGAGGGGGAGCGCGTCCTGCTGCTCAGCCACGTGCATCGAGGTTTCTCCCTACCCCCGCACCCTTTCTTCAAAGGCATAATGAACCACTTTGGGGCGCAGCTCCACCACTTTCCCTTGAATGCCATTGCCCATATCTCTGATTTCGTAGTCTTGTGCGAGTGCTTCATCGGTTGTCCCCTCATTGGGGGCTTTTCAAACATATCTTCTCTGCTAGGTCCCAAACTATCAAACGACTTAATCAGTCGGATGATAAGACTCACCTTCTCCAGCTCTGTGGGGGTTTAGTCTTCCAAAAGAAGAACAAAAGTAGTTATCCCGCTCTTCAGCTGAGTGAATCGGTTAAGAACTGGCAGTCGACATGGTTCTACTGCCAGGACGTCGCTTGCCCGAATGCCACGACATGGTTGCCTCCTTTAACTTAGATCGACCCGCTCCGCCCAAGCAGCTTGCGCTCAAGAAGGCGGAGAAGATCGACATCTAGCCTCTGGTCGACGCACTCGTAGATGTCGTCAGAAGGGGAGTTACCGGCATAGATTTGCTGGAGGTTTTCCTTGGTCGGCGCATCCAACCACTGCAGGCTCGCGACCACGCCATGTGGCATTACACGGGACCCGAAGACTCCACTCGGACCAACCCCGAGTGCGTGACTGGGGAGACGGTGGCGTCGTGGGTGCTCCAGATCACAGGCGCCTGCGAGAACCCCAGAGGGTCCCGGCGAGTGAAGGCTTTCCGCACGGACAACCCTCCTCCGAATGAGGTGAGTACAACTTGCCGAGTGCACATAACTGTCTTAGATTTATCGCTGTCTTGAATCACCGTCTGATGTCTGATGTCACCGACTGTATTTAATGCTGAAGTGGACCAACTGGTTCTCCCCCGTCTCGAACGGGAACCCGGCCGAGGAGGAAGAGGAGGGCAGCCAGGAGGGTAGTGTGGAAAGCGTCGAGTACGTCTCCGACAGTGGAGAGACGGAGGAGGAATCTGGTGAAGAGGGGGAGGAAGGTGAAGAGCAGAACTTGCCACCCCCGCCGCCAGAGCATCGAACCAAGCGCCGACATGAACCTGCAGCTCCCTCGGCTCCTCTAGCATCCTCGAGCGCCCCGCCGATTGTTCCCGTGGTCCCGAGTGCCCGGAGCACCAAAAGGACCAGGGATGCTGCTGCCGAGCTTGCGGGTCAGCCTTCCAAGGTGGCCAAACCGAGCGGATCTAAACCTCGGAAGGCTTTGCCGCGGATGAGGGCCACCGTTCCCGTCACTTTGACGTAAGTATATTGTTCTTCTAACTTCTTCTGATATTCGATTGAACTCGTGTTTGATGGTCGAATTAATTTCACTCGACAGAGTTGCCATCTCTGCCACCTCTCCGGCGTGCCAGGGGGATGATCCCATGGACACGGACAATGTTGTCTCATCCCAACCAGGTGCGTCATAGCGATCCCGAGAGTTTACATTATTGCACCATGAATTCCGTCTTCGGCCTTGCCTTTTTTCTGTGATCTCACGCCGTTCGGTCGGGTTTCTCTCAGGGGCGACTTATGTGGATGAGGGTGACCAGGGAAGGTCTGAGCAAGCTGTGGTGCCTGTCCTTGAGGCTGCTGCGCCAGTTACTGCTCTCGCCGCGGACGTGCCGCCGACTGAAGCGATGCCGTCGACTGAAGCGGCGCTGGTTGTTGCTGAACCGACTCGAGCAAGCCTTGGGATGCCCAAGGAGCCTCCAACGATGCCAGGCCCGTCGAATGTCGAGTATAACGTCCAGCGCCTCCCAAAGGATCAGGTGGGAGCGGCCAAGGGGGCCATGGTGTAGGCGAAGCTGATGGCGGGAGAAGCCAAGAAGGCGTACGACTCCATCGCATCCTTGTACCAACGGAGCTTGGAGCTGCGGGACGATATCCGAGTAAGTGGGCTAGTAAGTATTTAGTTTTCTCTTGTAACCCACTGGGTGTGCTCGGATACCATATGATTTTTGCAATGGGTTCACTCTTAGTGAACCCAGTGGGTGTAGTCCCCGAGACTTCTGTCGAGTGCTTGCACCGGCAGTTGTCTTTATATACATTGTCTTTGACCTTAGCAGATCCAAAACTAATCTGTTCGAATGCTAACAGTTGAGGCACTCGGAGTACCTCGACTGTATGAGTCCCCGAGAGTAAGTGTACTCAGGTCGGGTAATATTAGCCTCGTAGGCGTAGGTGTTGTCATGTAGCTCAATAGGACGAACCTGTTTGAGTTTCATGCCAGTGGGGTCACTCTCAGTGAACCCACTAGGTGTAGTCCCCGAGACCGCTGTCGACTGCTTGCGTCGGCAGGGGTCTGAAGAACTTAGACTTTTTATTGTTGGATTTGTCTGATCGTCTCTTGGCGCTGGCTGGCAGAAAACTTGCGAGATGGGGACAGCGTACGAGACTCTTAGGGCTGAAAAGGTTCAGTTTGCTGGTGAGCTGGATGCAGCGATGGTTGCCATGGCTGGAATGAAGGATGTGCTAGCGGAACGAGAGAAGTCGTTGGAGCAGGCCCGCGAAGCAAACAAGGTATTGACTGCTGAAGTGGAGAGGATGAAGGGGCATAGGGCTGAGCTGATGGGGCAAATGAATGTGCTGAACAAGCGGTGTATAGCGCAGGAAAAATACGTCAGTGATTGGGCCCGGAAGATGATAACGCGTCTGGGTGGTAAGTCCTGTTTTTCCGAGTGCTTGTGGTATGTGCGTTACACTCGGCGCTTATTGTTTGCTTGTCCTGTGTTTGCAGATTTTGCATGGACGCTGAGGCTGAAGCAGCTGACGTGGAGCGGTCGATTCGCGAGAATATTCCACTCGGTGAGGACGCCAATCGAGATCTGCTCCGAGCGCACACTCGCCTGGGCAAAGTTGGGCCTTTCATCAGTCGACTGAGAGAAATCGTCGGCCGGATCGACAAGGAGCTTTGGCCTGAAGACGAGTCTCGGTACGAGATGTAAGGCTTGATGACTCGGCTGGAGGAGGTCCCAAACCGAGTGCAGTCATGGAAGAAATCTGCGGCTCGCTGTGGTGCAGACGTTGCGCTGTCCTTGGTCCGAGTGCATTGCAAGGAGGTGCGCGAAGAGAAGCTGAAAGCGTTGAGGTCGCCAACACGAAGAAACTTCGATTCGAAGACTTCATGGAAACCTTCCTTGAGAGTGCCACCCGCATCGCCGACGGGATCGACCTGGACACATTCGTGGAGCCCTCCAGTCCTGGCGCCAATCCGGGCGACGCTTAAGAAAACTTTTACCTCGGTATGCCGAGTGTTGGTTGTAAGAAACCTTGGCCACTTCTGTTGGCCGTCACATTCTTTGTTCGGTGCGGGTAAGCTTGATCCGCACCGAGTCAACTATCCTTAGGTGAACTTCGAATTTAAATCAAATCTTTTGCTCTTCTGTTGCCAAAGAGTTGTTGACACCATTTTGGCTCGAGTTTTTGTTTGGCTTTTCTTGTTGAAGCCAATGGCAAACATGCGGAGCATGTAATTGTCAGTTTCCTTGACATCTGTGTGAGCCTCTCTGAGGGTCTGCCAAGTCGCCGAGTGGATCTGTAGGATACACTCGAGGGTAATAGAGTACTTAGGCGATTCATGATCGTGGCTATGTCTTCGAGTGCGACGGATATGCCGCACTCGGAGCGAGTTGTTACTCATGTAATTGTCAATGGTCTTGACATCCACATGAGCCTCAATGAGGGTCTGCTGAGTCGCCGAGTGGATCTGTAGGATACACTCGGAGGTAATAGCGTACTTAGGCGATTCATGATCGCGGCTAAGTCTTCGAGTGCGGCGATCATGCCGCACTCGAAGCGAGTTGTTACTCATGTAATTTTCTGTTGTCTTGACATCCACATGAGCCTCAATGAGGGTCTGCTACTCATGTAATTGTCAGTGGTCTTGACATCCACATGAGCCTCAATGAGGGTCTGCTGAGTCCCCTAGTGTATCTGTAGGATACAGTCGTGGGAAGCTTTCCCATTTCAGCGATTCTTGATCGTAGTTAAGTCTTCGAGTGTGACGAGTAGTGCACGCTCGGAGAAAGTTATTACTTAGGCGATTCTTGATCGCAGCTAGGTCCCCGAGTGCGACGTTTAGTGCACACTCGGAGAAAGTTATTACTTAGGCGATTCTTGATCGCAGCTAAGTCCCCGAGTGCGACGTTTAGTGCACACTCGGAGAAAGTGAGTACTTAGGCGATTCTTGATCGCAGCTAAGTCCCCGAGTGCGACGTTAAGTGCACACTCGAAGAAAGTTAATACTTAGGCAATTCTGGATCGCAGCTAAGTCCCCGAGTGCGAAGTTTAGTGCACACTCGGAGAAAGTGAGTACTTAGGCGATTCTTGATCGCAGCTAAGTCCCCGAGTGCGACGTTTAGTGCACACTCGGAGAAAGTTAGTACTTAGGCGATTCTTGATCGCAGCTAAGTCCTCGAGTGCGACGTTTAGTGCACACTCGGAGAAAGTGAGTACTTAGGTGATTCTTGATCGCAGCTAAGTCCCCGAGTGCGACGTTTAGTGAACACTCGGAGAAAGTTAGTACTTAGGCGATTCTTGATCGCAGCTAAGTCCCCGAGTGCGACGTTTAGTGCACACTCAGAGAAAGTTAGTACTTAGGCGATTCTGGATCGCAGCTAAGTTTTTTTGAGACCGGAGTGTGCGACCGCGGAAGAATTTTGGATCTGCAAAAGCTCAATCTGCTTTATATTATTTCACCAATACTTGTTCTTTACATTGCTTCAGTCGACGTTCACGTGTAGAAGCGCTTCAGGAGATCTCTGTTCCATGCTCGCGGCTCGTCTGTCTCCCTGTCGATGTTGTAGAGTCTGTATGCTCCATTGTTCAGCACCTTGGAGATGATGAAGGGTCCTTCCCAGGCAGGAGCCAACTTGTGAGGTCTTTGCTGATCCACTCGGAGCACCAGGTCGCCTGCTTGGAACGTGCGACTCCTGACGTGTCGTGCATGAAAACGCCGTAGATCTTGTTGATAAATGGTTGAGCGATTCAGTGCCATCTCGCACTCCTCCTCCAGAAGGTCCACTCCGTCTTGCCTTGCTTGTTCTGCTTCAGCTTCGGAGAAGAGTTCGACTCGTGGAGCATTGTGAAGCAAGTCACTCGGAAGGACTGCTTCTGCTCCGTAAACGAGGAAGAACGATGATCGCCCTGTAGATCTGTTCGGGGTTGTGCGAAGACCCCAAAGCACTGAAGGTAGCTCGGTGACCCATGCGCCAGCGGCATGTCCCACCTCTCGCAGGAGTCGGGGCTTCAAACCTTGCAGAATAAGTCCATTCGCCCGCTCTGCTTGTCCATTGGATTGAGGATGCGCCACGGATGCAAAATCCACTCGGATACCTTGGCTTGCACAGAAACCTTTGAATCTGTCCGAGTCAAAGTTTGCCCCGTTGTCCGTGATTATGCTGTGAGGTACACCGAATCTGGAGATGATGTCCCTGACAAACTTGATGGCTATTAGGGTGTCGAGCTTCTTGATGGGCTTGGCTTCAATCCATTTTGTGAACTTGTCGACTGCCACCAACAAATGTGTGTATCCTCCTTGGCCTGTCCTGAATGGACCGACTGTATCTAATCCCCATACTACAAACGGCCACACAAGAGGGATTGTCTTCAACGCAGATGTTGGCTTGTGGGACTTGTTGGAGTAGAACTGACAACCTTCACATCGGTCGACCATATCTTTAGCCATTTCGTTTGCCTGCAACCAGAAGAAACCAGCTCTGAATGCTTTGGCGACGATCGCTCTCGAAGAGGCATGATGACCGCAGGTTCCCGAGTGAATATCTTCCAGGATTAACTGCCCCTCCTTTGGGGAGATGCATCATTGAAGAACGCCTGAAACGCTTTCCTTGTACAACTGGCCATCAATGATAGTGAACGACTTCGACCTGCAGACTATCTGCCTGGCCTGGACTTCATCTTCTGGTAATTCCTACCTCAGGATATATGCAATGATCAGCACAGTCCAATCGGGGATGACAACAAGAATCTCCATGATCAGATCAACCACAGCAGGTACGTCGACTTCAGTCGGATCTGTCGAACTCTTTGGTTGTACTGGTTCCTCTGTGAAAGGATTTTCTTTGACTGAGGGAAGGTGGAGGTGCTCGAGGCAGACGTCACTCGGGACTGGTTTCCGAGTGGATCCGAGTTTTGCCAACTCATCAGCTGCTTGGTTCTTCAGTCGCGGAACACGGTGGAGTTCTAGACCTTCAAACTTCTTCTCGAGCTTCCTCGCTGCATTGCAGTATGTGGTCATGGTGGGGTTCCTGACGTCGCACTTTTTCATCACTTGATTAACCACCAAATCCGAATCGCCATAGACCATCAGGTGACGGACGCCGAGTGCGATGGCCATACGCAGTCCATAAAGGAGAGTTCATACTCTGCCTCATTGTTGGAGGAATCAAAGTGTATCTGCAGCACATATTTGAGTTTGTCGCCCTTTGGCGATACGAAAACAACGCCAGCGCCGGAGCCATTCAACATCTTGGACCCATCGAAGAACATTGTCCAATGAGCCGAGTAGATGTGGGTCGGTTGCTGTTGTTCTACCCATTCTGCTATGAAGTCAGCCAGAGCTTGAGACTTAATAGCTTTCTTGGCCTCGAACTTGATATCGCAGTACAACATCTCCATTGCCCACTTCGCCACTCGGCCTGATGCGTCTCGATTGTGGAGGATTTCGGACAACGGAGCATCAGAAACGACAGACACCGAGTGGTCTTGGAAATAATGGGCCACCTTCTTCGCAGTCATGTAAATCCCGTAGATAAGTTTTTGATAGTGGGGATACCTCTGCTTGGAAGGAGTCAGGACTTCGGAGACGTAATACACTGGCCCTGAACTTTGTATGCTTTGCCTTCTTCTTCTCATTCGACTGTAAGAACAGTGCTAACGACTTGATTTGTAGCCGCGATATACAGAAGAAGGGGCTCTTTACTGAGCGGAGCAGTAAGAACCGGCTGGGTGGAAAGTAGGACTTTGAGGTCGTCGAATGCGACTTGGGCTTCATCTGTCCACTCGAAAGTATCTGATTTCTTCATGAGTCGGTACAGAGGAAGTGCTTTCTCGCCGAGTCGACTGATAAACCTGCTCAAAGCCGCTAGGCAACCTGTGAGCTGTTGAACATCGTGTATTCTGACCGGCCTCTCCATTCGGACGATGGTCCTGATCTTTTCGGGGTTGACATCGATCCCTCATTCGGAAACGAAGAAACCGAGTAACTTTCCGCTGGGAACGCCGAATGAACACTTGGCGGGGTTGAGCTTGATATCGTACCTACGAAGGTTGGCGAATGTTTCTGCCAAGTCAGTCAGCAGGTCGGAACCTTTGCGTGACTTGACTACGATATCATCCATATACGCCTCCACATTCCGACCGATCTGGTCGAGGAGGCATTTTTGGATCATGCGCATGAAGGTAGCTCCTGCATTCTTCAAACCGAATGGCATAGTGATGTAGCAGATGCACCCGAATGGGGTGATGACGGCTGTCTTTAATTCATCGAGGCCATACAGACGGATCTGATGATAGCCCGAGTAGGCATCAAGAAATGACAGACGCTCGCAACCCGCAGTCGAATCGACAATTTGATCGATGCGGGGGAGGGGAAAATGGTCTTTCGGGCAGACCTTATTGAGGTGTTTGAAGTCGATGCACATTCGGAGCGACTTATCCTTCTTGGGAACCATGACAACATTGGCGAGCCACTCGGAGTGGTGAACCTCGCGAATGAAGTTGGCTGCCAAAAGCTTGGCTACCTCTTCTCCGATTGCCTTCCTCTTGTGCGTGGCGGACCGATGCAGGCGTTCTCGGACAGGCCGAGCGGTGGGATCCACATGTAGTCGGTGCTCAGCCAACTCCCTGGGTACACCTGGCATGTCAGAGGGTTTCCATGCGAAGATGTCCCAGTTCTCACGGAGGAATTGGGTGAGCTTGACTTCCTATTTAGGATCGAGGGTGGTGGAGATGTTCCTCGGGGCAGCAGTGTCGTCCGTCGGGTGGATGCTGACCTTCTTCATCTCTCCTGCCGACTGGAATGCAGACTCCAAAGCTGGCTTCTTCGAACGCATCAAGTCAGCGGGGTCGACTGTTTTCTTGTACTCATCAAGCTCGAGGACGGCCATCTGCTGGTCGGCGATTCTTGATCCCTGCTGCAGACACTCTTCGGCTCGCTGCCGATTGCCTGTGATGGTGATCACACCCTTCGGGCCTGGCATCTTCAGCTTCAGGTATACGTAACATGGACGGGCCATGAAACGTGCATACGCTGGGCGGCCCAGAATTGAGTGGTAAGCGCTCTGGAAGTCGACCACTTCGAACGTCAGCTTTTCCTTGCGGAAGTTCTTGTCGGAGCCGAAAACGACATCCAACGCGATCTGGTCGAGTGACTTGGCCTTTCGTCCAGGGACGACTCCATGGAACTGCATGCTGCTCTCGCTGAGTTTGGACATCGGAATGCCTATCCCCTTGAGAGTGTCGGCGTACATGATGTTCAAGCCACTGCCGCCGTCCGTGAGGACTTTGCGCAGTCGGACTCCCTCCACCACCGGGTCGACGACCAGAGCCTATCTCCGTGGGGTGGGTACGTGTGCTGGATGATTCGACTGGTCAAAGGTGATAGCGGTCTGAGACCATTTGAGGAACTTGGGGTTGGTAGGGGTGGCCATGTTCACCTCCCCGTTCACCAGCTTCAGTCGACTCTTGCTCTCAACGTCAGCAAAAATCATCAGTGTTGCATGGACTTGGGGGAACGGATCCTCCTTCTCCTCCTCATCCTGTTCATTATCCTTTTCACTCGGTTGCCCTTCGCCGAACCCCTGGATCAGGAGGCGACACTGTCGAGTGGTATGCTTCGCATATATGGGGTTTCCCTCTTCATCCATCTTTGTATGAACCGGACATGGCTGGTCCAGGATGGTTTTATTGAACTGCTTCTTCTTGGGGTGAACTGAGCTTTCCCTTTGCCTTTGAACTTGGCATTGGTTACGGCTGCAGCTTCTTCCTATGGAGTGGACGGAGCTTTCTGCTTCCGAGTGTTACTCCCATCTCCATCGGCGACTGTTTTTTGCTTGCCGCTTCGGATGCGGTCCTCTTCTTCGCCATTTGCATAGCGTGCTGCTATCTCCATCATCTTGCTCATGGAGATGTCACCTGTTCGGCCGAACTTCAAGTACAGATCCCTGTACCGCACGCCTGCCTTGAAGGCGCAGACTGCTTGATGCTCTATGACATTCTCCACCGTGTGGTAGAGAGTTGTCCAACGCTGAATGAAATCACGCAGGGGCTCATTCTGCTTCTGGACGCAGTGCTGGAGCTCCACGAGGCCAGCAGGGCGCTTGCACGTCCCTTCGAAGGTCTTGATAAGCACTCGGGCCAGATCTGCCCAGCTGTAGATGCTAGAGGGGGCCAACTGGTTCAGCCACGCTCGGGCCGAACCGTCGAGCATCAGAGGGAGGTGCTTCATGGCGACATGGTCGTCTCCTCCTTCGATCTGGACTGCCACTCGGTAATCATCCAACCACGTTTCTGGCTTGGACTCTCCTGTAAACTTGCTAATTCCCGTCGCCAATCGAAAGTTGGGAGGGATGTCAGTCGAACGGATGGCTCGACTGAAACACTCGGGACCAGAAACGATGGTCCTGCTTCCACTCGGACGGTCAATATCGTAACCATCGCGGTGGGCTCGGCCCCTGTCGACCCTCCGCTGGGCGATATGCCCTCTTGCATCGGGCCTTGGGTCATAAGTGTCACCGACTGAACGCCGATCATCATGATGTCGGGGCCCGTAGGGTCCACCCCGCGGAGGGGTGCGTGAACGACGACGATCTTCGGGATTTATGGAACGGCTGCCTCCCCTGTGTCGCTGACGAGAACCAGGGCTGTGAACTGACCGATGCGTATTCGCATGAACAGAACTATTGTGGATCCTGTTGTGCAACTGGGAGACAGCCGAATTTTGCTGCTGCGCCGTGTGCAACAGGGCGCGGATTTGCTCGATCCCCCTGCCAGCTTCTGAATCAGTCGGCTGAAGGGAATCGGCTATCTTGGCAGCCGCAGCCAAGTTGAGGAGGGGTGTGCGGAACAACTCCACGTTGCTCCGCCGAGTGTGCCGACTGGCAGAACGGCGAGGCGGACGACGCGCGCCGGACGTTTCGCCGATCTCATGCTCGTTCCGGCCAGCCTGACGGGGATCTTCATGGGAGTTGGCCATGTGTACTTCTGCTGCAGGCCCGCGACCCGCGTACTCGGAAGGAAACTCAGTCGGAACCGAGTCCGAGCGCTGGGACGGCGGGGCAACCACAACCGACTCTAGAACCGCCACTTGTGCAGACGCGATCTAGCGTGCCTGGGCGTGTTGCACCCAACGCTGGAGCCGCGGACGGCGGGACCGCTTGTTGCGGCGCGTGACGGTGGTGTAGGTCGACACCGGAGCCGACTGCTGGAGAAGAAGAATGCCGCGGGCGCCGGCACGGAAGTGCGTAGCCCCGCGGCGGGGAAGCACCTCGACATCGAGAGGGGCGTCCCGAAGCCATGCCGAATCGTCGACGATGAAGGAGAGAGCGCCGAAGAAGATCTCGTGACCCATGCTCGAATCTCCACCGAACGACATGACGAAATGATGTAGTCTCAAACTCGCCGGAAGTCGCTTAGACGCCTGCCCCACGGTGGGCGCCAACTGTCGTGGGTATAAGCCTGACAATAGATGTGTAGGGTACGAAAGGATGGGCAGAGCCTTAGCTACGGCGAGGTTGTATGAGTTCAGGCCCCTCTGCGGTGGAGGTAATAGCCCTACGTCTCAGTGCTTAGGGAGCTTGTTGTCGAGTGGAATATAGAATACAGTGAATTGCTAACCCCTGCACCAGTGGGGGAGGGTGGCTTATATAGAGTGCGCTGCCCTCCACAACGGTCCGGTGTACAGGGGTGGAGTAGTGGCGATTAAATGCCTACGTTACAGGTAACATACGTCTTAAATGCTAATAAAGGCACATGGAAACGTATGACCGTTTCCCTCCAGGGGGGTTACGATGCACAAAGTGGAATCTAGTCGGTTAGTTTGAGTCGCTCCGAATGCTAGTCTCCGAGTGGATGGTCGAGGACCTGTTACCGACTGGACGATGGGAACTCCTTAGTTCAGTCGGAACTGACTAAGGGCCTTGTCCCTTATGAGGGGTAGTCCTTGGGTAGGACCTACAGGGCAGGCCTATGACCCTACCCTAGGACTATAACCCCATCACTTGACATTAGAAAAGCTTTAGCATACAAACAATACGATCTAGTGCTATGCTTAGGATTGGGTCTTGTCCATCACATCATTCTCCCAATGATGTGATCCCGTTATCAATGACATATAATGCCCATGATCAGGAAACCATGATCATCTATTGACTAACGAGCTAGCCAACTAGAGGCTTGCTAGGGACACTTTGTGATCTATTTATTCACACATGTATTATTGTTTCCTGTTAATACAATTATAACATGAACAATAGACGATTATCATGAACAAGGAAATATGATAATAACCATTTTATTATTGCCTCTAGGGCATATTTCCAACACTTAGGATGGCAAAGCAAATAATGGTGGGGAAGGAAGACAAAAAATGTGTGAAAGGCTCACATCAATGAGGAAAACCATAGGAGATAGAAAGCCAAAAGATATATATGATGTGAGGAGTAGGGATTGCCATGCAACGGATGCACATATGAGCTAAGGTATGCTCTCCAATGGAACTAGTGGGGGTGCATCCAACTTGCTTGCTCATGAAGACCTAGAGCTCATTTAAGGAGGCTCATCATTGGAACATACAAGCCAAGTTCTATAGTGTAAGGGTCCCCACATAGTTATGCATGAATGATAATCTCTACGGAGTACAAACATAACAATGGAGTATGAGTGTGGATCTTTCAAAAGAAATAGTAGTGTTGCTCCCTTCTTTCTTTTTTTTTCTTTTTTTGTGGCCTCTTTGGCTCTTTATATTTATCTCCCATTTGTCCTCTTTGGGATCTTTTAATTTGTCCTTTTTGGGATATTTTCCTCTCTGAAGGGAACGCTCTATGTTTTACAAGAATAAAAAGAAGATCTTCACACTTTATAAGAAGTACTCACATAAAGACAAATGAAAACTATCACGATGTATGCAAATGTATGCCTCTGCCAGTGTAGCAGGATATGCAATGAAACTAGCGTGTCATGTAGCAATAATAAGGGCAAGGCCCAACTAGCATGCGGCTCCTCGATCAAGCAAAAGCATGTATGACATGAAGATCAAGTCATGATATGATGGATGTTGCATGTCAATGTATCTCGGAAAGGCTATGGAAATGCCTTAATAGGTAGGTATGGTGTTTGTTTTGAGGAAATATATAATGAGGCTTATGATGACTGAAAGGACGTGGATGTCGCCTAGAGGGGGGGGGGGGGTGAATAGGCGCTTTAAAATAATTAAGGTTTAGGCTTGAACAAATGCGGAATAAAACTAACGTTTAATTTGTCAAGCACAAAACCTACAAACAACTAGGCTCACCTATGTGCACCAACAACTTATGCTAAGCAAGATAAACAACTAAGTGATAGCAAGATATATTACAATAAACAATATGTCTATCACAAAGTAAAGTGCATAAGTAAAGGGTTCGGGTAAGTGATAACCGAGGCACGGGGAGACGATGATGTATCCCGAAGTTCACACCCTTGCGGATGCTAATCTCCGTTGGAGTGGTGTGGAGGCACAATGCTCCCCAAGATGCCACTAAGGCCACCGTAATCTCCTCACGCCCTCGCACAATGCAAGATGCCGTGATTCCACTAAGGGACCCTTGAGGGCGGTCATCGAACCCGTACAAATGGCAAACCTTGGGGGCGGCCACCGAACCCGTACACGTGGCAACCCTTGGGGGCAGTTACCGGTACCCGTACAAATTGCTCAGGGCAATCTCCACAACCTAATTGGAGACCCCGACGCTTGCCCGGAGCATCACACCACAATGATTGAGCTCCGAGACACCACCAAGCTTCTAGGACGCCAAAGCATCCACGAAGAACAATATCTAGGGTACTAAGTACCAAAGGTAGTAAGCTTCTCAACTTCTCACTTCCACGTATCACCGTGGAGAACTCAAAATGATGCAACTAATGCAATGGCAAGAACACACGAAGTGGTCAAGTACCTCACACTAAAATCCCTCCACAACAACAAAAGCTATGGAGAAATATGAGAGGAAGAACAAGGAGCTCACAAAGAACTCCAAAATCTAGATCCAAGGGGTTCCCCTCACATAGAGAAGAAAGTGATTGGTGGAGATGTGGATCTAGATCTCCTCTCTCTTTTCCCTCAAGAACAAGCAAGAATCATTGGAGGGATTGAGAGTTAGCAAGCTCTAAGAATGTCAACAATGGAGGTAGAACAAGAGCTCAATGGATAGATAAGACCAAGGGGGAAGAAGACCCCCTTTATATAGTGGGGGAAGGAATCAGACCGTTACCCCCACTTACAGCCCGAGCCTAGCGGTACTACCGCTGGCTCCAGCGGTACTACCGCTGACCCTCCGGCGGTACTACTACTGGCTGCAGCGGTACTACCGCTGACCCTCCAGCGGTACTACCGCTGGCTGTAGCGGTACTACCGCTGAGCCCATGGTAGCGCAAAGATACTACCGGGCTAACCACCGCCAAGAAAGTCTTCGCAAAAATGTCCGACGCAGTACAACCGCAAAGATGACGGTACTAAAATCTTGGAGCAGTACTACTGCTGACCAGGGGCGGTACTACCGCTGGGACAGCGGTACTACCGACAGCTCTAGCGGTACTACCGCTAGGGCCAGCGGTACTACCGCCAACTCTAGCGGTACTACCGCTAGGTCCACCGGTACTACCGCTAGGTCCAGCGGTACTACCGCTCGCCACTGAAACAGACATAACTTTCGCATACGAGCTCCGAATCGAGCAAACCCAAGCTTGTTGGAAATCTTAAGACCATGCAGATATGAAAATGCCAATGATATAGAGATGTGAGTCCTCTATGAATGAAGAACCGGCAAAAACTCCAACATCGAAAACATCATAGTAGATGCATATGGACTCCGTTTTTGATGAACTCGAGCTTGTCACGAAGATGACCATAAGCTCTAAAACTCACAAAAAGAAACACCAAACAAGAACCAAGAAGTATGATGCAAGGATGCAAATGGTTTGAGCTCTCAACGAACGATACGATCAAGATACTCACTTGAGAGCCCACCCCCCCTTGATAGTACAACAATCTATCCTAAACAGAAAACCTATCAAGGGCAAACCTATACCTTGCACCTCGTCCTCTTGAGCTAGATGATGATGATCTTGGCTTCCTCAAGATGGACCACCTTTCTTGATTGCGTTGGCTTGATGAAGACTTGTTGATTGCTCCCCCATACTCACTATGGGTGAGCCACTCTTCAGCATATCTTCACAAGTCCATTGCGACCACAATGGACGGCAAGCTTCAAGCACTATATATTCGTGCTGATCCTCTTGAACTTGCACATCGCAATATTGATGAAGATGACCACTTGACGTCATCCTTTATGGGTTGTATGAGATCTTCCTTTTGACGCAAGCCCATGGAAACACACCTAACCCACACATAGAACTCTCACGAAGACCATGGGTTAGTACACAAACACGTAATGGACAATGCTTACCATACCATGGGATAACTTGATCCCTCTCGGTACATCTTGTACGCCTTGTGTGTTGATCATATTGATTTACTCTTTGTCTGAGATCTTGATCAACCTTGTGTCTCTATGACCATTCTTTGGATAATACCTTGAATACCATCTTGGTCATCATATAAACTCCTTGAACCCAACATATGGACTTCAAGAAGTGCCTATGGAAAAGTCCTATAATTATAACTCAAGGCAACCATTAGTCCATAGGAATTGTCATGAATTACCAAAACCACATATGGAGATATATGCTCTAACAATGAAAAAGCGTATCATGCCAAGGGTTTGGATGCATCGGCAAATTTGCTCCAACTCTCAAAATGAGAAAGGGCAATACATGGTACCGAAGAGGCTAGCAAAATATGGATGGTGGAAGTCCCAACAATCGAATACTCGCATTAGTCTGAAGAACTCATAAACTTATTATCGATAACTATCTATCTAGTTAGGAAATTCACAAAGAGACAAGTACCCCTAGGAGGAGTGTTTGGGGGTTTGGTTATCCTTGTGCATCCTCGACCCATGGTAACGTGAGGGTACTCTATATATTCCAACCCCTCCAGAGGTTAGCGATCAATTTCGTAGCTAGAGTTCTCAACTTATTTTTTAGTTTTTGAAAAACACACGGATTTCCCAAAATATGACACATATCACTAATAGGCTAAAGCTCTTGGCACCAATAGTCCAAACATTACTCAAATCAATATCTCAAAACTATTACAAGTTACTATTATACTTAAATAGCAACCTCATTTACCTACTCATGCAAGACACACAACTCAGTGCAACAAGCCAACTCTCTAAACAAGATAAGCATGATAACTTAAGAGAGTTCGAAAAGCAAACTAAATAATAGCTCTTAAAAAGATAAAGCATGAAAACTAAGAGCTAAGCATGACAGCAGCTATGAAAAGATAAAAAACACACAAAAGGATAAGCATGAAAACCTATGTTGTGTTCTAGGGTGGAGTGGAGCGTGTTTCTCTCCCAAACAAGGAAGGCTAGGTTCCAACTTTTCATGAACAACAAGCAAAACTAAAAAAACTAAAAAGTAAAGAGAGGGATGCTCCAAGCATAGCACATAACATATGAAGTGATAAATATATAGCATGGAGATGGACGAACTGATGATTGTTGATGGAGAAGCGGATGCACATGGGCATCCCCAAGCTTAGATGCTTGAGTCTCCTTGAATATTTCTTGATGGTGCATGGGGGCATCCCCAAGCTTGAGCGCTTGACACTCCTGGATCTTCTTTCATCATCTTCCATCGCATACTTGAAAACTCCCTTCATACGAAACTCATCATAAGCTGATTAGAGTGGTTAGTGCCCATAATAAAATAATTCATTTCCTACTCGAAATAAAGATTTTCATGAAAATCTACTGTTTCTCATGATTGCCAAAATATTTTTGCAAAGGAAAAGAAAGCTTAAGATTTGCAAAACGATGAAAATGCAAAACATGGCAGAATCTGTGAAAAACAGAATAGCAGGTAGTAAATAATTTTTTCAGGGCACTTCTGCAACTCAAATCACAAAAACTCAGAACAAATGCCAGAAATACAATTATATAGAGCATGCTGTCAAAAAATTCAGATCAAAAAGATGATCTGGTGATTTTTGGCGAATTTTTCCGTTAGGCAGACAAAATATGTTTCTGGACAACATGTCACAACTTTTGAACTTTCTTGCAATCGGAGGCTAAAACTTGGCACAAAGCTTGAAAATAAAGATACAATGATGTTTCTATAGTAGTAACAATCATCAAGACCACTAAAACTGAAAGTAAAAACAAATTGGGTTGCCTCCCAACAAGCGCTTTCTTTTATGCCTTTGAGCTAGGGATGATGCAAAAAGATCAAGTATTATCAACTCCATCAGAATAGCTTGCCCGAATAACGGACTCATAAGGTAACTTAATCTTCTTTCGAGGGAAGTGTTCCATTCCCTTCTTAAGGGGAAATTGGAATCTAATGGTCCCTTCTTTCATGTCAATGATAGCACCAACGGTGCGGAGAAAAGGACGTCCCAAAATAATTGGACATGAGGGATCACACTCAATGTCCTTAATAAGAAAATCAACGGGAACGTAATTATCATTGACAATAATAAGCACATCATCAATTCTCCCTAAAGGTTTCTTTATGGAAGAATCAACAAGACGAACACCAAAAGAACATTGATCATTGATAAGTCTCCAACGTATCTATAATTTTTGACGGTTCCATACTATTATCCTGTCAACTTTGGATGATTTATATGCATGAATATGCTAGTTTATATATTTTTTGGGACTAACCTATTAACTCAGTGCCAAGTGCCAGTTTCTATTTTTTCCCTGTTATTGACCTTTTTTCAGAGAAGAATATAAAACGAAGTCCGAACGGAATAAAACCTGCGGGAGAATTTTTTCCATAATAGAAGATACGCAAGGGACTTGAGAACCAGGGCAAAGGACCTCGGGGGAGGTCACAAGCCCCCTAGCCGCAACCTGGGGGGAGGGGCCGCACCTAGCAGGCTTGTGGGCCCCTCGTGGCTCCTTTGCCCTACCTCTTACGCCTATAAATTCTCTAGAAATCCAAAACCACCACAGAGAGCCACGAAAATACTTTTCCGCCACCACAAACTTCTATCTCCGCAAGATCCCATCTGGGGACCATTCTGGTGCCCTGCCGGAGGGGGATTCGGACACGGAGGGCTTCTTCATCAACACCATTGCCTCTCCGATGATGCGTGAGTAGTTCACCATAGACCATCGGGTCCATAGCTAGTAGCTAGATGGCTTCTTCTCTCTCTTGGATCTTCAATACAAAGTTCTCCATGATCTTCATGGAGATCTATCCAATATAATCTTCTTTTGCGGTGTGTTTGTCGAGATCCGATGAATTGTGGATTTATGATCAGATTATCTATGAACATTATTTGAGTCTCCTCTGATCTCTTATATGCATGATTTTGTATCCTTGTAATTCTCTTCGAGTTGTGGGTTTCGTTTGGCCAACTTGATATATAATTCTTGCAATGGGAGAAGTGCTTGGTTTTGGGTTCATACCGTGCGGTGTCCTCACCTAGTGACAGAAGGGGTAGCGAGGCACACATCATGTTGTTGCCATCAAGGGTAAAAAGATGGGGTTTATATCATATTGCATGAATCTATCCCTCTACATCATGTCATCTTGCTTAAGGCGTTACTCTGTTTGTTATGAACTCAATACACTTGATGCATGCTGGATAGCGGTCGATGTGTGGAGTAATAGTAGTAGATGCAGAAAATATCGGTCTACTTGTCTCGGACGTGATACCTATATGTATGATCATTGCCTTAGATATCATCATGACTTTGCGCGATTCTATCAATTGCTCGATAGTAATTCGTTCACCCACTGTAATACTTGCTATTATGAGAGAAGCCTCTAGTGAACACTATGGCCCCTGGGTCTACTTCACATCATATTTTCAGATCCACACAATTACTTTGTTGCACTTTTCACCTTCAGATCTCACCTTGCAAATAATCGTGAAGGGATTGACAACCCCTTTATAGCGTTGGGTGCAAGTTTGTTTGTTTTTGTGCAGGTGCATTGGTGCCTCATCTTGATACTCCTACTGGATTGATACCTTGGTTCTCAAACCGAGGGAAATACTTATCGCTACTGTGCTGCATCACCCTTTCCTCTTCAAGGGAAAAACCAACGCAAGCTCAAGAGGTAGCAAGAAGAATTTCTGGCGCCGTTGCTGGGGAGTATTCAAAGTGAAGCCTATCCAAGTAACCTTTGCAAAATCATCTCTTGCATTTACATTATTTGCCTTTTGCCTCTCGTTTTCCTCTCCCCCATTTCTGAAAAAACAAAATTTACAAAAATATTTGCCTTTTTCGTTCGCCCTTTCTTTTGCTTGCTTTCTGTTTGCTTGTGTGGGATATTCTACCTATCCTTATGGCTAGTCCTATTGCGTTGAACGTTAATCCCGAGAGCGAAGTTCTTAATTTCAAACAAAATGAGGGATAAAACTTAAAGTATGCTTGGTATAGAATTTGCAATGCTCAGAATACATCTACTCGTAAGCAATCTACTACCGTTCTACTTTGCAACTTTTATGTGGGTATTTCCCCTTGGAATAGGTATGTTCTTGACACCATCGTAGGCGGAAATTTCTTGGGTAGCCATACCGTTGGTTCTTACGGTGCTTTAATAAATTTGGTTGGCTCACCCCCACTCATGGTTAATGGAACTACCTTAACTTTGGAACATGTGATGCGTAGGCTGGATATCATTGAAAATAAAGTTTCTACGATAGAACTCTTTGAAAATTTGGATAAAAAGATCCAAAATCAAATCACTCAGTATGGATCCAAGGTGGGAATGACTTTGAAAATTTTAAAGGAGAAGGAACCCACAATTAATGAAAAACTAGGTCATGATTCCGCTAGAATTGGCAAACTAGAGGATATTATAACCAACTTGGGTTCCGCTTTTGCCGCTGTTCAGAAAACTCCAAATTTTGCCCACAATAAGGCCACCAAGTTTGTTTTTGTTCCTAAAAACATTGGTGAACCATCTAGTAAGAGAGATGAAGATCTTAAAATGTTGAGTGTTCACCCTACTTATGGTTTGAGCACCAAAGACGACGATACTTGATTCTATCGCCTTATGCCTAGCTAAGGGCGTTAAACAATAGCACTTGTTGGGAGGCAACCCAATGAATTTATCTTTGCTTTTTTTCTTTCTGTTTTGTTGTGTCCACACCATCATAATTATGTTATGATTGTGTTTTTTATGTTTTTTTTGCGTTTGTGCCAAGTAAAACCTTTATGATCAGTTTTGGTGATAGTTGTTCGATCATGCTGAAAAAGACAAAAACTTTGCGCTCACCAAATTATTTTTAGTTCCTATCCAGAAATATCTTTTGAGTTGATTCTTTCTTGCTTCTGGTTGATATGCAAATTTCCCTAATTTTCATAATTTTTCAGAATTTTTGAAATACCAGAAGTATACGAAGTATACAGATTGCTACACACTGGTCTGTTTTTGACAGATTCTGTTTTTGTTGTGTTGATTGCTTATTTTGATGAAACTATGGTTAGTATCGGGGGGGTACTAGCCATGCAAAAGTGAGAATACAGTAATCTAACATCAATCTAAATAGAAATCAAGTTTACTACAGTACCTAAAGAGTTTGTGGTTTGTTTTCTTGTGCTAATGATATCACGAGTTTCTGTTTAAGTTTTGTGTTGTGAAGTTTTCAAGTTTTGGGTGATGTTCTCATGGACAATGGAATAAAGAGTGGAAAGAGCTTAAGCTTGGGGATGCCCAAGGCATCCCAAGCCAAATTCAAGGGCACCAAAAATCCTAAGCTTGGGGATGCCCCGGGAAGGCATCCCCTCTTTCGTCTTCAATCCATCGGTAACATTACTTGGAGCTATATTTTTATTCACCACATGATATGTGTTTTGCTTGGAGCGTTGTGTATTATAGGAGTCCTTTCTTTTTGTTTTGTCACAACCATCCTTGCTGCACACCTTTTTGAGAGGGAAATGCACTCATCGTGAATTTGCTAGAATACTCATTGAGCTTCACTTATATCTTTTAAGTTAGGCAATTTAGCTCGCATGTGCTTCACTTATATCTTTTGAGCTAGATAATTTTGCTCTAGTGCTTCAGTTAAATCTTTTTAGAGCACGGCGGTGTCATATTTTGAAGGAATAAAAACTCTCTATCTTCACTTATATCCTTTTGAGAGTGCTCTCTCTAAGTAACTTGGTAATTGACGTGTGCTATGAAATTAGTCCCAAATATGATAGGCATACAAAGAGGATATGATAAAAACTTCCATATTCATGTGCATTGATTAGTAAGAGAAGTCTGATTCCTCACAATTAGTTTTGAGATATGGATATGGTAATATTAGAGTTATGTTAGTAGGGTGTTGTGAATCTAGAAATACTTGTGTTGAAGTTAGTGATTCCCGTAGCATGCACGTATGGTGAACCGCTATGTTAGGAAGTCGGAGCATAATTGATTTATTGATTGTCATCCTTTGTGTGGAGATCGGGATCGCCGAATGGTTAACACCTACCAACCCTTCCCCTATGAGTATGCGTTTAGCACTTTGTTTTGATTACTAATAAAACTTTCGCAATAAGTATATGAGTTCTTCATGACTAATGTGAGTCCATGGTATAGATGCACTTTCACCTTCCACCATTGCTAGCCTCTCTAGTGCCGCGCAACTTTCGCCGGTGCACAAACCCACCATATACCTTCCTCAAAACAACCACCATACCTACCTATTATGGCATTTTCATGGCCATTCTGAGATATATTGCCATGCAACTCCCACCGTTCCGTCTCATGACATGTGTCGTCACTTTCATATTGCCATTGCATGATCGTAAGATAACTAGCGAGATGTTTCAATGTCATACGCTAAGCTAGATCGTTGCACATCCCGGTACACTGTTGGAGGCATTTCCTATAGAGTCATCGTTGTTCTAAGCATTGAGTTGTGAGTAAATAAAAGTGTGATGATCATCATTATTAGAGCATTGTCCCATGTGAGAATAAAAAAAGAGGCCAAAGATGGTCACCAAAAAAATGAGAAAAAAGAGGTGAAAGAGCCCAAACAAAAAAATTAGAGAAAAAGAGAGAAGGGACAATGCTACTATCTTTTTCCACACTTGTGCTTCAAAATAGCACCAAGTTCTTCATGATAGAGAGTCTCTCGTTTCGTCACCTTCATATACTAGTGGGAATTTTCATTTTATAACTTGGCTTGTATATTACAATGATGGGCTTCCTCAAAATTGCCCTAGGTCTTCGTGAGCAAGCAAGTTGGGTGCACACCCACTAGTTTTCCTTTTTAGCTTTCACACACATATAGCTCTTGTGCATCCGTTGCAGGGCAATCCCTACTCATTCACATTGATATCTATTGATGGGCATCTCCATAGCCCATTAATACGCCAAGTCAATGTGACCATCTCCTCCTTTTTGCCTCATAACCTCCACCACACTCTATTCCACCTATAGTGCTATATCCATGGCTCACGCTCATGTATTGCGTGAGAGTTGAAAAAGTTTGAGAAAGTAAGAGTGCGAAAACAATTACTTGGCCAATACCGGGGTTGTGCATGATTTAAATTCGTTGTGTCGGGATGATGGAGCATAGCCAGACTATATGATTTTGTAGGGATAACTTTCTTTGGCCTTGTTATTTCAAAAGTTCATGATTACTTTGCTAGTATGCTTGAAGTACTATTGTTTTCATGTCAATAGTAAACTATTGTTTTGAATCTTACGGATCTGAACATTCATGCCACAACAAAGAAGTTACAAAGTGTTGGGGAACGTCGCATGGGAAACAAAAAATTTCCTACGCGCACGAAGACCTATCATGGTGATGTCCATCTACGAGAGGGGATGTGTGATCTACATACCCTTGTAGACCGTACAACAGAAGCGTTAGTGAACGTGGTTGATGTAGTGGAACGTCCTCACGTCCCTCCATCCGCCCCGCGAACCGTCCCGCGATCAGTCCCACGATCTAGTGCCGAACGGACGGCACCTCCGCGTTCAGCACACGTACAGCTCGACGATGATCTCGGCCTTCTTGATCCAGCAAGAGAGACGAAGAGGTAGAAGAGTTATCCGGCAGCGTGACGGCGCTCCAGAGGTTGGTGATGATCTTGTCTCAGCAGGGCCCCGCCTGAGCTCCGCAAAAATGCGATCTAGAGGTAAAACCGTGGAGATATGTGGTCGGGCTGCCGTGGCAAAGTTGTGTCAAATCAGCCCTAAAACCTCCGTATATATAGGGGGAAGAGGGGGAGCCTTGCCTTGGGGTCCATGGACCCCTAAGGGCTTCGACCAAGCCAAGGAGGGCAGCCCTCCCCTTCCAAACCGAGTCCAACTAGGTTTGGAAGGAGGAGTGCTTCCCCCTTTTCCCACCTCCTCTTTTTTTTCTCTTTGATTTTTCTTCCTATGGCGCATAAGGCTCTTTTGGGCTGTCCCACCAGCCCACTAAGGGCTGGTGCGCCACCCCCAATGCCTATTGGCTTCCCCGGGGTGGGTTGCCCCCCCGGTGAACTCCCGGAACCCATTCGTCATTCCCGGTACATTCCCGGTAACTCCCAAAACCTTCCGGTAATCAAATGAGGTCATCCTATATATCAATCTTCGTTTACGGACCATTCCGGAAACCCTCGTGACGTATGTGATCTCATCCGGGACTCTAAACAACATTCGGTAACCAACCATATAACTCAAATACGCATAAAACAACGTCGAACCTTAAGTGTGCAGACCCTGCGGGTTCGAGAACTATGTAGACATGACCCGAGAGACTCCTCGGTCAATATCCAATAGCGGGACCTGGATGCCCATATTGGATCCTACATATTCTACGAAGATCTTATCGTTTGAACCTCAGTGCCAAGGATTCATATAATCCCGTATGTCATTCCCTTTGTCCTTCGGTATGTTACTTGCCCGAGATTCGATCGTCAGTATCCGTATACCTATTTCAATCTCGTTTACCGGCAAGTCTCTTTACTCGTTCCGTAATACAAGATCCCGCAACTTACACTAAGTCACATTGCTTGCAAGGCTTGTGTGTGATGTTGTATTACCGAGTGGGCCCCGAGATACCTCTCCGTCACACGGAGTGACAAATCCCAGTCTCGATCCATACTAACTCAATGAACACCTTCGGAGATACCTGTAGAGCATATTTATAGTCACCCAGTTACGTTGCGACGTTTGATACACACAAAGTATTCCTCCCGTGTTAGTGAGTTATATGATCTCATGGTCATAGGAACAAATACTTGACACGCAGAAAACAGTAGCAACAAAATGACACGATCAACATGCTACGTCTATTAGTTTGGGTCTAGTCCATCACGTGATTCTCCTAATGACGTGATCCAGTTATCAAGCAACAACACCTTGTTCATAATCAGAAGACTCTGACTATCTTTGATCAACTGGCTAGCCAACTAGAGGCTTGCTAGGGACAGTGTTTTGTCTATGTATCCACACATGTAAATGAGTCTTCATTCAATACAATTATAGCATGGATAATAAACGATTATCTCGATACAGGAATTATAATAATAACTATATTTATTATTGCCTCTAGGGCATAATTCCAACAATCTCCCACTTGCACTAGAGTCAATAATCTAGCCCTCACATCATCATGCGAATTACATTGTAATAAATCTAACACCCATACAGTTCTGGTGTTGATCATGCTTTGCCCGTGGAAGAGGTTTAGTCAGCGGGTCTGCTACATTCAGATCCATGTGCACTTTGCATATATTTACGTCCTCCCCTTCGACGTAGTCGCGGATGAGGTTGAAGCGTCGTTTGATATGTCTGGACTTCTTGTGAAACCGTGGTTCCTTTGCTAAGGCAATGGCACCCGTGTTGTAACAGAACAAGGTTATTGGATTCAGTGCGCTTGGCACCACTCCAAGATCCGTCATGAACTGCTTCATCCAGACACCCTCCTTAGCCGCCTCCGAGGCAGCCATGTACTCCGCTTCACATGTAGAATCTGCTACGACGCTTTGCTTGGAACTGCACCAGCTTACCGCACCTCCATTAAGAATAAATACGTATCCGGTTTGCGACTTAGAGTCGTCCGGATCTGTGTCAAAGCTTGCATCGACGTAACCTTTTACGGTGAGCTCTTCGTCACCTCCATACACGAGAAACATCTCCTTAGTCCTTTTCAAGTACTTCAGGATATTCTTGACCGTCGTCCAGCGATCCACTCCTGGATTACTCTGGAACCTACCTGCCATACTTATGGCCAGGCTAACGTCCGGTCTAGTGCACAACATTGCATACATGATAGAACCTATGGCTGAAGCATAGGGGACGGTGCGCATATGCTCTCTATCCTCATTAGTTGCTGGGCACTAAGTCTTACTCAATCTCGTACCTTGTAAACTGGCAAGAACCCTTTCTTGGACTGTTCCATTTTGAACCTCTTCAAAACTTTATCAAGATATGTGCTTTTTGAAAGTCCTATCAGGCATTTTGATCTATCCCTGTAGATCTTAATGCCTAGAATGTAAGCAGCTTCACCTAGGTCCTTCATAGATAAACTTTTATTCAAGTAATCCTTTATGCTCTCCAAAAACTCTACGTCGTTTCCAATCAGCAATATGTCATCCACATATAATATTAGAAACGCCACAGAGCTCCCACTCACTTTATTGTAAATACAAGATTCTCCAACCACTTGTATAAACCCAAATGCTTTGATCACCTCATCAAAGCGTTTGTTCCAACTCCGAGATGCTTGCACCAGTCCATAAATGGATCGCTGGAGCTTGCACACCTTGTTAGCATTCTTAGGATCGACAAAACCTTCGGGTTGCATCATATACAACTCTTCCTTAAGGAAACCGTTAAGGAACGCCGTTTTGACATCCATCTGCCAGATTTCAAAATCGAAAAATGCAGCTATTGCTAACATGATTCTGACAGACTTAAGCATCGCTACGGGTGAGAATGTCTCATCGTAGTCAACTCCTTGAACTTGGGAAAAACCCTTTGCCACAAGTCGAGCTTTATAAACGGTCACATTGCCGTCAGCGTCCGTCTTCCTCTTAAAGATCCATTTGTTCTGAATAGCCTTGCGGCCCTCAGGCAGTACTTCCAAAGTCCACACTTTGTTCTCATACATGGATCCTATCTCGGACTTCATGGCTTCTAGCCATTTGTTGGAATCTGGGTCCACCGTTGCTTCTTCATAATTTGCAGGTTCATTGTTGTCCAACAACATGATTGATAAGACGGGATTACTGTACCACTCTGGAGCAGCACGTGGTCTCGTCGACCTGCGTGGTTCGACAGAAACTTGAACCGGAGTTTCATGATCATCATCATTAATTTCCTCCTCAACCGGCGTCGCAACGACAGAGGTTTCCCCTTGCCCTGCGCCACCATCTAGAGGGATGAGAGGTTTGAAAACCTCGTCAAGTTCTATCTTCCTCCCACTCAATTCTCTCGAGAGAAACTCCTTCTCGAGAAAAGCTTCGTTTTTAGCAACAAACACTTTGCCCTTGGATTTGAGATAGAAGGTGTACCCAACTGTCTCTTTTGGGTAACCTATGAAGATGCACTTTTCCGCTTTGGGTTCTAGCTTTTCAGGCTCAAGCTTTTTGACATAAGCATCATATCCCCAAACTTTAAGAAACGACAACATTGGCCTTTTGCCATACCACAGTTCGTATGGTGTCGTCTCAACGGATTTTGATGGTGCCCTATTTAAAGTGAATGCAGCTGTTTCTAATGCATAACCCCAAAACGATAACGGCAAATCGTAAGAGACATCATAGATTGCACCATCTCTAATAAAGTACGATTACGACGTTCGGACACACCATTACGCTGTGGTGTTCCAGGCGGTGTCAACTGTGAAACAATTCCACATTGTCTTAAGTGAGCACCAAACTCGAAACTCAGATATTCACCCCCACGATCAGACCGTAGGAACTTGATCTTCTTGTTACGATGATTTTCAAGTTCACTCTGAAATTGCTTGAAATTTTCAAATGTTTCAGACTTGTGCTTCATTAAGTATACATAACCATATCTACTCAAATCGTCACTGAAGGTGAGAAAATAACGATATCCGCCGCGTGCCTCTACGCTCACCGGACCACACACATCGGTATGTATGATTTCCAACAAGTTACTTGCACGCTCCATTGTTCCGGAGAACGGAGTTTTAGTCATCTTGCCCATGAGGCATGGTTCGCACGTGTCAAGTGAATCAAAGTCAAGTGACTCCAAAATCCATCGGCATGGAGTTTCTTCATGCGCTTTACACCAATATGACCTAAGCGGCAGTGCCACAAAAATATGGCGCTATCATTGTTAACTCTAACTCTTTTGGTATCAATGTTATTTATGTGTGTATCACTATCAAGATTCAATATGAACAATCCTCTCACATTGGGTGCATGACCATAAAAGATGTTACTCATAGAAATAGAACAACCATTATTCTCTGACTTAAAAGAGTAACCGTCTCGCAATAAACAAGATCCAGATATAATGTTCATGCTCAACGCAGGCACTAAATAACAATGATTCAAGTTCATAACTAATCCTGATGGTAACTGAGGTGAAACTGTGCCGACGGCGATTGCATCAACCTTGGAACCATTTCCTACGCGCATCGTCACTTCATCTTTCGCCAACCTTCGTCTATTCCGTAGTTCCTGTTTCGAGTTGCAAATATGAGCAACAGAACCGGTATCGAATACCCAGGCACTACTACGAGAGCCGGTTAAGTACACAACAATAACATGTATATCAAATATACCTGATTTTTCTTTGGCCGCCTTCTTATCAGCCAGATACTTGGGGTAATTGCGCTTCCAGTGACCCATACCCTTGCAATAGTAACACTCTGTTTCAGGCTTAGGTCCAGCTTCGGGTTTCTTCGTCGGATTGGCAACAGGCTTGCCGCTCTTCTTTGAATTACCCTTCTTGCCTTTGCCGTTTCTCTTGAAACTAGTGGTCTTATTCACCATCAACACTTGATGCTCTTTACGGAGTTCAG
Source organism: Hordeum vulgare subsp. vulgare (assembly GCF_904849725.1). Taxonomy (NCBI): domain Eukaryota; kingdom Viridiplantae; phylum Streptophyta; class Magnoliopsida; order Poales; family Poaceae; genus Hordeum; species Hordeum vulgare. The sequence goes on along the minus strand of NC_058524.1, from coordinate 560,554,915 downwards.
ACTCTGCTACTTTTAGCATCGCAAACAACTCGCCGGGAGACTTGTTCATCCCTTGCATGTTGTAGTTCAACACAAAGCCTTTATAGCTTGGCGGCAGTGATTGAAGGATTCTGTCAGTGATAGCCTCTTGCGGGAGTTGAATCCCCAGCTCAGCTAGAAGGTTTGAGTACCCAGATATTTTGAGCACATGTTCACTGACAGACGAGTTCTCCTCCATCTTGCAAGCATAGAATTTATCGGAGGTCTCATACCTCTCGATCGGGGCATTCTTCTGAAAGATAAACTTCAACTCCTGGAACATCTTAAATGCTCCATGACGCTCAAAGCGACGTTGAAATCCCGGTTCTAAGCCATACAAGACTGCACATTGAACTACTGAGTAGTCCTCCTTACGTGCTAACCAAGCGTTCTTAACATCCTGATCAGCCGTAGCGGGTGGTTCATCTCCTAGCGCAACATTAAGGACATAATCCTTCTTCCCAGCTTGTAAGATTAGCTTAAGATTACGAGCCCTGTCTACAAAGTTGCTTCCATCATCTTTCAACTTAGCTTTCTCTAGGAACGTATTAAAATTCAGTGTGACTGTCGCGTGAGCCATGATCTACAACACAAATATATTCAAAGTGGACTTAGACTATGTTCAAGATAATTAGAGTTCAACTTAATCAAATTACTCGCTAAACTCCCACTCAAAAAGTACATGTCTCTAGTCATTTGAGTGGTTCATGATCCACTTACACTAGCTCAAGTCCGATCATCACGTGAGTTGAGCATAGTTTCAGTGGTAAGCATCCCCATGCTATTCATATCATCTATATGATTCATGATCGACCTTTCGGTCTCATGTGTTCCGAGGCCATGTCTGCACATGCTAGGCTCGTCAAGCTTAACCCGAGTGTTCCGCGTGCGCAACTGTTTTGCACCCGTTGTATGTGAATGTTGAGTCTATCACACCCGATCATCACGTGGTGTCTCGAAACGACGAACTGTAGCAATGGTGCACAGTCGGGGAGAACACAATTTCGTCTTGAAATTTTTAGTGAGAGATCACCTCATAATGCTACCGTCGTTCTAAGCAAAATAAGGTGCATAAAAGGATTAACATCACATGCAATTCATAAGTGACATGATATGGCCATCATCACGTGCTCCTTGATCTCCATCACCAAAGCACCGGCACGATCTTCTTGTCACCGGCGCCACACCATGATCTCCATCAACGTGTCGCCATCGGGGTTGTCGTGCTACTCATGGTATTACTACTAACGCTACATCCTAGCAAAATAGTAAACGCATCTGCAAGCACAAACATTAGTATAAAGACAACCCTACGGCTCCTGCCGGTTGCCGTACCATCGACGTGCAAGTCGATATTATCTATTACAACATGATCATCTCATACATCCAATATATCACATCACATCGTTGGCCATATCACATCACAAGCATACCCTGCAAAAACAAGTTAGACGTCCTCTAATTTTGTTGTTGCATGTTTTACGTGGTGACCATGGGTATCTAGTAGGATCGCATCTTACTTACGCAGACACCACAACGGAGATATATGAGTTGCTATTTAACCTCATCCAAGGACCTCCTCGGTCAAATCCGATTCAACTAAAGTTGGAGAAACTGACACCCGCCTGTCATCTTTGAGCAACGGAGTTACTCGTAGCGATGAAACCAGTCTCTCGTAAGCGTACGAGTAATGTCGGTCCGAGGCGCTTCGATCCAACAATACCGCGGAATCAAGAAAAGACTAAGGAGGGCAGAAAAACGCACATCACCGCCCACAAAAACTTTTGTGTTCTACTCGAGAAGACATCTACGCATGAACCTAGCTCATGATGCCACTGTTGGGGAACGTCCAATGGGAAACAAAATTTTTCCTACGCGCACGAAGACCTATCATGGTGATGTCCATCTACGAGAGGGGATGTGTGATCTACGTACCCTTGTAGACCGTACAACAGAAGCGCCAGTGAACGCGGTTGATGTAGTGGAATGTCCTCACGTCCCTCGATCCGCCCCGCGAACCGTCCCGCGATCAGTCCCACGATCTAGTGCCGAACGGACGGCACCTCCGCGTTCAGCACACGTATAGCTCGACGATGGTCTCGGCCTTCTTGATCCAGCAAGAGAGACAGAGAGTTAGAAGAGTTCTCCGGTAGCGCGATGGTGCTCCGGAGGTTGGTGATGATCTTGTCTCAGCAGGGCTCCGCCCGAGCTCCGCAGAAACGCGATCTAGAGGTAAAACCGTGGAGATATGTGGTCAGGCTGCCGTGGCAAAGTTGTGTCAAATCAGCCCTAAAACCTCCGTATATATAGGGGGAAGAGGGGCAGGGCTTCGGCCGAGCCAAGGGGGGCAGCCCTCCCCTTCCAAACCGAGTCCAACTAGGTTTGGAAGGAGGAGTCCTTCCCCCTTTTCCCACCTCCTCTTTTTTTTTCTCTTTGATTTTTCTTCCTATGGCGCATAGGGCTCTTTTGGGCTGTCACACCAGCCCACTAAGGGCTGGTGCGCCACCCCAAATGCCTATGGGCTTCCCTGGGGTGGGTTGCCCCCCCGGTGAACTCCCGGAACCCATTCGTCATTCCCGGTACATTCCCGGTAACTCCGAAAACCATCCGGTAATCAAATGAGGTCATCCTATATATCAATCTTCGTTTCCGGACCATTTCGGAAACCCTCGTGACGTCCGTGATCTCATCTGGGACTCCGAACAACATTCGGTAACCAACCATATAACTCAAATACGCATAAAACGACGTTGAACCTTAAGTGTGCAGACCCTGCGGGTTCGAGAACTATGTAGACATGACCCGAGAGACTCCTCGGTCAATATCCAATAGCGGGACCTGGATGCCCATATTGGAACCTACATATTCTAAGAAGATCTTATCGTTTGAACCTCAGTGCCAAGGATTCATATAATCCCGTATGTCATTCCCTTTGTCCTTCGGTATGTTACTTGCCCGAGATTCGATCGTCAGTATCCGTATACCTATTTCAATCTCGTTTACCGGCAAGTCTCTTTACTCGTTCCGTAATACAAGATCCCGCAACTTACACTAAGTCACATTGCTTGCAAGGCTTGTGTGTGATGTTGTATTACCGAGTGGGCCCCGAGATACCTCTCCGTCACACGGAGTGACAAATCCCAGTCTCGATCCATACTAACTCAACGAACACCTTCGGAGATACCTGTAGAGCATCTTTATAGTCACCCAGTTACGTTGCGACGTTTGATACACACAAAGTATTCCTCCGGTGTTAGTGAGTTATATGATCTCATGGTCATAGGAACAAATACTTGACACGCAGAAAACAGTAGCAACAAAATGACACGATCAACATGCTACGTCTATTAGTTTGGGTCTAGTCCATCACGTGATTCTCCTAATGACGTGATCGAGTTATCAAGCAACAACACCTTGTTCATAATCAGAAGACTTTGACTATCTTTGATCAACTGGCTAGCCAACTAGAGGCTTGCTAGGGACAGTGTTTTGTCTATGTATCCACACATGTAAATGAGTCGTCATTCAATACAATTATAGCATGGATAATAAACGATTATCTTGATACAGGAATCATAATAATAACTATATTTATTATGGCCTCTAAGGCATAATTCCAACAGTCTCCCACTTGCACTAGAGTCAATAATCTAGCCCTCACATCATCATGCGAATTACATTGTAATAAATCTAACACCCATACACTTCTGGTGTTGATCATGCTTTGGCCGTGGAAGAGGTTTTGTCAGCGGGTCTGCCACATTCAGATCCGTGTGCACTTTGCATATATTTACGTCCTCTCCATCGACGTAGTCGCGGATGAGGTTGAAGCGTCGTTTGATGTGTCTGGACTTCTTGTGAAACCATGGTTCCTTTGCTAAGGCAATGGCACCCGTGTTGTCACAGAACAAGGTTATTGGATTCAGTGCGCTTGGCACTACTCCAAGATCCGTCATGAACTGCTTCATCCAGACACCCTCCTTAGCCGCCTCCGAGGCAGCCATGTACTCCGCTTCACATGTAGAATCTGCTACGACGCTTTGCTTGGAACTGCACCAGCTTACCGCACCCCCATTAAGAATAAATACGTATCCGGTTTGCGACTTAGAGTCGTCCGGATCTGTGTCAAAGCTTGCATCGACGTAACCTTTTACGGCGAGCTCTTTGTCACCTCCATACACGAGAAACATCTCCTTAGTCCTTTTCAGATACTTCAGGATATTCTTGACCGCTGTCCAGTGATCCACTCCTGGATTACTCTGGAACCTACCTGCCATACTTATGGCCAGGCTAACGTCCGGTCTAGTGCACAACATTGCATACATGATAGAACCTATGGCTGAAGCATAGGGGACGGAGCGCATATGCTCTCTATCCTCATCAGTTGCTGGGCACTGAGTCTTACTCAATCTCGTACCTTGTAAAACTGGCAAGAACCCCTTCTTGGACTGTTCCATTTTGAACCTCTTCAAAACTTTATCAAGGTATGTGCTTTGTGAAAGTCCTATCAGGCGTTTTGATCTATCCCTATAGATCTTAATGCCTAGAATGTAAGCAGGTTCTCCTAGGTCCTTCATAGAGAAACTTTTATTCAAGTAATCCTTTATGCTCTCCAAAAACTTTACGTTGTTTCCAGTCAGCAATATGTCATCCACATATAATATTAGAAACGCCACAAAGCTCCCACTCACTTTCTTGTAAATACAAGATTCTCCAACCACTTGTATAAACCCAAATTCTTTGATCACCTCATCAAAGCGTTTGTTCTAACTCCGAGATGCTTGCACCAGTCCATAAATGGATCGTTGGAGCTTGCACACCTTGTTAGCATTCTTAGGATCGACAAAACCTTCGGGTTGCATCATATACAATTCTTCCTTAAGGAAACCGTTAAGGAATGCCGTTTTGACATCCATCTGCCAGATTTCATAATCGAAAAATGCAGCTATTGCTAACATGATTCTGACAGACTTAAGCATCGCTACGGGTGAGAATGTCTCATCGTAGTCAACTCCTTGAACTTGTGAAAAACCCTTTGCCACAAGTCGAGCTTTATAAACGGTCACATTGCCGTCAGCATCCGTCTTCCTCTTAAAGATCCATTTGTTCTGAATAGCCTTGCGGCCCTCAGGCAGTACCTCCAAAGTCCAAACTTTGTTCTCATACATGGATCCTATCTCGGACTTCATGGCTTCTAGCCATTTGTTGGAATTTGGGCCCACCATTGCTTCTTCATAATTTGCAGGTTCATTGTTGTCCAACGACATGATTGATAAGACGGGATTACCGTACCACTCTGGAGCAGCACGTGCTCTTGTCGACCTGCGTGGTTTGACAAAAACTTGAACCGGAATTTTATGATCATTATCATTAACTTCCTCCTTAACCGGCATCACAACAACAGAGGTTTCCCCTTGCCCTGCGCCACCATCCAGAGGGATGAGAGGTTCAACAACCTCGTCAAGTTATATCTTCCTCCCACTCAATTCTCTCGAGAGAAACTCCTTCTCGAGGAAAGCTCCGTTTTTAGCAACAAACACTTTGCCCTCGGATTTGAGTTAGAAGGTGTACTCAACTGTCTCTTTTGGGTAACCTATGAAGACGCACTTTTCCGCTTTGGGTTCCAGCTTTTCAGGCTCAAGCTTTTTGACATAAGCATCACATCCCCAAACTTTAAGAAATGACAACTTTGGCCTTTTGCCATACCACAGTTCGTATGGTGTCGTCTCAACGGATTTTGATGGTGCCCTATTTAAAGTGAATGCAGCTGTTTCTAATGCATAACCCCAAAACGATAACGGCAAATCGGTAAGAGACATCATAGATCACACCATCTCTAATAAAGTACGATTACGACGTTCGGACACACCATTACGCTGTGGTGTTCTAGGCGGTGTCAACTGTGAAACAATTCCACATTGTCTTAAGTGAGCACCAAACTCGAAACTCAGATATTCACCCCCACGACCAGACCGTAGGAACTTGATCTTCTTGTTACGATGATTTTCAACTTCACTCTGAAATTGTTTGAACTTTTCAAATGTTTCAGACTTGTGCTTCATTAAGTAGACCTAACCATATCTACTCAAATCGTCAGTGCAGGTGAGAAAATAACGATATCCGCCGCGTGCCTCTACGCTCATCGGACCACACACATCGGTATGTATGATTTCCAACAAGTCACTTGCACGCTCCATTGTTCCGGAGAACGGAGTTTTAGTCATCTTGCTCATGAGGCATGGTTCGCATGTGTCAAGTGAATCAAAGTCAAGTGACTCCAAAAGTCCATCGACATGGAGTTTCTTCATGCGCTTTACACCAATATGACCTAAGCGGCAGTGCCACAAAAATATGGCGCTATCATTGTTAACTCTAACTCTTTTGGTATCAATGTTATGTATGTGTGTATCACTATCAAGATTCAATATGAACAATCCTCTCACATTGGGTGCATGACCATAAAAGATGTTACTCATAGAAATAGAACAACCATTATTCTCTGACTTAAAAGAGTAACCGTCTCGCAATAAACAAGATCCAGATATAATGTTCATGCTCAACGCAGGCACTAAATAACAATGATTCAAGTTCATAACTAATCCTGATGGTAACTGAGGTGAAACTGTGCCGACGGCGATTGCATCAACCTTGGAACCATTTCCTACGCGCATCGTCACTTCATCTTTCGCCAGCCTTCGTCTATTCCGCAGTTCCTGTTTCGAGTTGCAAATATGAGCAACAGAACCGGTATCGAATACCCAGGCACTACTACGAGAGCCGGTTAAGTACACATCAATGACATGTATATCAAATATACCTGATTTTTCTTTGGCCGCCTTCTTATCTGCCAGATACTTGGGGCAATTGCGCTTCCAGTGACCCATACCCTTGCAATAGTAACACTCTGTTTCAGGCTTAGGTCCAACTTTGGGTTTCTTCGTCGGATTGGCAACAGGCTTGCCGCTCTTCTTTGAATTACCCTTCTTGCCTTTGCCGTTTCTCTTGAAACTAGTGGTCTTATTCACCATCAACACTTGATGTTCTTTACGGAGTTCAGACTCTGCGACTTTCAGCATCGCAAACAACTCGCCGGGTGACTTGTTCATCCCTTGCATGTTGTAGTTCAACACAAAGCCTTTATAGCTTGGCGGCAGTGATTGAAGGATTCTGTCAGTGATAGCCTCTTGCGGGAGTTCAATCCCAGCTCAGCTAGACGGTATTAGTACCCAGACATTTTGAGCACATGTTCACTGACAGACGAGTTCTCCTCCATCTTGCAAGCATAGAATTTATCGGAGGTCTCATACCTCTCGATCCGGGCGTTCTTCTGAAAGATAAACTTCAACTCCTGGAACATCTCAAATGCTCCATGATGCTCAAAGCAACGTTGAAGTCCCGGTTCTAAACCATACAAGACTGCACATTGAACTACTGAGTAGTCCTCCTTACGTGCTAACCAAGCGTTCTTAACATCCTGATCAGCCGTAGCGGGTGGTTCATCTCCTAGCGCAGCATTAAGGACATAATCCTTCTTCCCAGCTTGTAAGATTAGCTTAAGATTACGAGCCCAGTCTACAAAGTTGCTTCCATCATCTTTCAACTTAGCTTTCTCTAGGAACGTATTAAAATTCAGGGTGACTGACGCGTGAGCCATGATCTACAACACAAATATATTCAAAGTGGACTTAGACTATGTTCAAGATAATTAGAGTTTAACTTAATCAAATTATACGCTAAACTCCCACTCAAAAAGTACATCTCTCTAGTCATTTGAGTGGTTCATGATCCACTTACACTAGCTCAAGTCCGATCATCACGTGAGTTGAGTATAGTTTCAGTGGTAAGCATCCGTATGCTAATCATATCATCTATATGTTTCATGATCGACCTTTCGGTCTCATGTGTTCTGAGGCCATGTCTGCACATGCTAGGCTCGTCAAGCTTAACCCGAGTGTTCCGCGTGCGCAACTGTTTTGCACCCGTTGTATGTGAACGTCGAGTCTATCACACCCGATCATCACGTGGTGTCTCGAAACGACGAACTGTAGCAACGGTGCACAGTCGGGGAGAACACAATTTCGTCTTGAAATTTTAGTGAGAGATCACCTCATAATGCTACCGTCGTTCTAAGCAAAATAAGGTGCATAAAAGGATTAACATCACATCCAATTCATAAGTGACATGATATGGCCATCATCACGTGCTCCTTGATCTCCATCACCAAAGCACCGGCACGATCTTCTTGTCACCGGCGCCACACCATGATCTCCATCAACGTGTCGCCATCGGGGTTGTCGTGCTACTCATGCTTTTACTACTAAAGCTACATCCTAGCAAAATAATAAATGCATCTGCAAACACAAACATTAGTATAAAGACAACCCTATGGCTCCTGCCGGTTGCCGTACCATCGACGTGCAAGTCGATATTATCTATTACAACATGATCATCTCATACATCCAATATATCACATCACATTGTTGGCCATATCACATCACAAGCATACCCTGCAAAAACAAGTTAGACGTTCTCTAATTTTGTTGTTGCATGTTTTACGTGGTGACCATGGGTATCTAGTAGGATCGCATCTTACTTACGCAAACACCACAATGGAGATATATGAGTTGCTATTTAACCTCATCCAAGGACCTCCTCGGTGAAATCCTATTCAACTAAACTTGGAGAAACCGACACTTGCCAGTCATCTTTGAGCAACGGGGTTACTCGTAGTGATGAAACCAGTCTCTCGTAAGCGTACGAGTAATGTCGGTCCAAGCCGCTTCAATCCAACAATACCGCAGAATCAAGAAAAGACTAAGGAGGGCAGCAAAACGCACATCACCGCCCACAAAAACTTTTGTGTTCTACTCGAGAAGACATCTACGCATGAACCTAGCTCTGATACCACTGTTGGGGAACGTCGCATGGGAAACAAAAATTTTCCTACGCGCACGAAGACCTATCATGGTGATGTCCATCTACGAGAGGGGATGAGTGATCTACGTACCCTTGTAGACCGTACAGCAGAAGCGTTAGTGAACGCGGTTGATGTAGTGGAACGTCCTCACGTCCCTCGATCCGCCCCGCGAACAATCCCGCGATCAGTCCCACGATCTAGTACCGAATGGACGGCACCTCCGCGTTCAGCACACGTACAACTCGACGATGATCTCGGCCTTCTTGATCCAGCAAGAGAGACAGAGAGGTAGAAGAGTTCTCTGGCAGCGTGACGGCGCTCCGGAGGTTGGTGATGATCTTGTCTCAGCAGGGCTCCGCCCGAGCTCCATAGAAACGCGATCTAGAGGAAAAACCGAGGAGGTATGTGGTCGGGCTGCCATGGAAAAGTCGTCTCAAATCAGCCCTAAAACCTCCGTATATATAGGTGGGAGAGGGGGGTCGGCCGAGCCAAAGGGGGGAAGGACTCCTCCCCAAACCGAGTCCTACTTGGTTTGGTGGGTGGAGTCCTTCTTTCCTTTCCCACCTCCTCCTTTTTCTTTTCTTTTCTCTTTGATTTTTCTTCCAATGCGCATAGGGCCCTTTTGGGCTGTCCCACCAGCCCACTAAGGGCTGGTGCGCCACCCTCAAGGCCTATGGGCTTCCCCGGGGTGGGTTTCCCCCCCGGTGAACTCCCGGAACCCATTCGTCATTCCCGGTACATTCCCGGTAACTCTGAAAACCTTCCGGTAATCAAATGAGGTCATCCTATATATCAATCTTCGTTTCCGGACCATTCCGGAAACCCTCGTGACGTCCGTGATCTCATACGGGACTCCGAACAACATTCGGTAACCAACCATATAACTCTAATACGCATAAAACAACGTCGAACCTTAAGTGTGCAGACCCTGCGGGTTCGAGAACTATAAAGACATGACCCGAGAGAGTCCTCGGTCAATATCCAATAGCGGGACCTGGATGCCCATATTGGATCCTACATATTCTATGAAGATCTTATTGTTTGAACCTCAGTGCCAAGGATTCATATAATCCCGTATGTCATTCCCTTTGTCCTTCGGTATGTTACTTGCCCGAGATTCGATCGTCAGTATCCGCATACCTATTTCAATCTCGTTTACCGGCAAGTCTCTTTACTCGTTCCGTAATACAAGATCCCGCAACTTACACTAAGTTACATTGCTTGCAAGGCTTGTGTGTGATGTTGTATTACCGAGTGGGCCTCGAGATACCTCTCCGTCACACGGAGTGACAAATCCCAGTCTCGATCCATACTAACTCAACGAACATCTTCGGAGATACCTGTAGAGCATCTTTATAGTCACCCAGTTACGTTGCGACATTTGATACACACAAAGTATTCGTCCGGTGTTAGTGAGTTATATGATCTCATGGTCATAGGAACAAATACTTGACACGCAGAAAACAGTAGCAACAAAATGTCACGATCAACATGCTACGTCTATTAGTTTGGGTCTAGTCCATCACGTGATTCTCTAATGACGTGATCCAGTTATTAAGGAACAACACCTTGTTCATAATCAGAAGACACTGACTATCTTTGATCAACTGGCTAGCCAACTAGAGGCTTGCTAGGGACAGTGTTTTGTCTATGTATCCACACATGTAAATGAGTCTTCATTCAATACAATTATAGCATGGATAATAAACGATTATCTTGATACAGGAATTAAAATAATAACTATATTTATTATTGCCTCTAGGGCATAATTCCAACAGGATCTTGTATTACGGAACGAGCAAAGAGACTTGCCAGTAACAAGATTGAACTAGGTATGGAGATACCAACGATCGAATCTCGGGCAAGTAACATACCGATGGACAAAGGGAACAACATACGGGATTAACGGAATCCTTGACATAGAGGTTCAACCGATAAAGATATTTGTAGAATATGTAGGAGCCAATATGGGCATCCAGGTCCCGCTATTGGTTATTGGCCAGAGAGTGTCTTAGGTCATGTCTACATAGTTCTCGAACCCGCAAGGTCTGCACACTTAAGGTTCGGTGATGTTTCGGTATAGTTGAATTATTGATGTTGGTAACCAAAGGTTGTTCAGAGTCCAAGATGAGATCCCGGATGTCACGAGAGTTTCTGGAATGGTCCGGAGACAAAGATTGATATATAGGAAGTATCCATTTGGCTTCCGGAAGATTTTCGGGCATTACCGGTAAAGTACGTGGAGTGACGAATGGGTTCTGGAGTTCTACCGGGAGGGGCCACCCACCCGGGAGAGAACCAAAGTGGCCCAAGTGTGGCGCACGAGCCCTCAGTGGGCTGGTGGCCAGCCCAAGGAAGCCTATTTCGGTCAAGGGAGAAAAAGGAAAGAAGGGTGGGCCAAAACCGAATTGGGAAGGAGGACTCCTTCCAAGTTGTGTTGGAGGAGGACTCCTCCCTCTCCTCTTGGTTCGGCCAAACCCTAGGGCCTTTTCCTAGCTAGGGCGCCACCCCTCCCTCCCTCCTATATATAGTGGAGGTGAGAGAGGCTTTTGGCACCTCAAGCCAAGGCGCAACCCTCTCTCCCTCCACCACTTCGTGACAACCCCGTACCTAGTTCGGTATGGTACGACGAAGCCCTGCCAGAGTAGCTCCACCACCATCGCCGCCACGTTGTCGTGCTGCCAGAGAATTCAGCTACCTCTTCATCCTTCTTGCTGGATCAAGAAGGCGGAGATTGTCATTGAGTTGTACGTGTGCTGAACGCGAAGGTGCTATCCATTCGGCACTAGATCGGGATGGATTGTGATGGGATCGCGGGATGGATCGTGGTGAGATCGCGGGACGGGCTGCGATTTGGATCACAAAGAAGTTCCACTACATCGATCGTGTTATATACGCTTCCGCTTAGCGATCTACATGGGTATGTAGATGCACTCTCCCCTCTCGTAGATGATCATCACCATGGATAGGTCTTGCGTGTGCGTAGGATTTTTTTTGTTTCCCATGCAACGTTCCCCAATAATCACATCATTAGGAGAATGATGTGATGGACAAGACCCAAACTACACACGTAGCATATGATCGTGTCAGTTTACTGCTACTGTTTTCTGCATGTCAAGTATCTGTTCCTATGACCATGAGATCATGCAACTCCTGGACACCGGAGGAATGCCTTATGTGTATCAAACGTCACAACGTAATTGGGTGACTATAAAGGTGCTCTATAGGTATCTCCGAGGGTGTTTGTTGAGTTGGCATGGATCAAGACTGGGATTTGTCACTCCGTGTGACGGAGAGGTACCTCAAGGCCCACTCGGTAATACAACATCACAACAAGCCTTGCAAGCAATGTAACTAAAGAGTTAGTCACGGGATCTTGTATTATGGAACGAGTAAAGAGAATTGCCGGTAACGAGATTGAACTAGGTATGGAGATACTGACGGTCGTATCTTGAGCAAGTAACATACAGATGGACAAAGGGAACATCATACAGGATTAACTGAATCCTTGACCTAGAGGTTCAATCGATAAAGATCTTCGTAGAATATGTAGGAACCAATATGGGCATCCAGGTCCCGCTATTGGTTATTGACCAGCGAGCGTCTCGGCCATGTCTACATAGTTCTCGAACCCGCAGGGTCTGCGCACATAAGGTTCAGTGATGTTTCAGTATTATTGAGTTATGTGTGTTGGTGACCGAAGGTTGTTCACAGTCCCGGATGAGATCCCGGATGTTGCGAGGAGCTCCGGAATGGTCCGGAGTTAAGATTTATATAGGAAAGTGGTTTTCGGGTTCCAGAATGGTTTCGGGGATTTCCCTTATTTTACCGGGAGTGTCGAAAGGGCTCCGGGGGTCCACCGGGAGGGGGCCACCCACCCCGGGAGGTCACATGGTCCTAGGAGGTGGCGCACCAGCCCGTGGTGGCCTTGGGCAGCCAGCCCCAAGAGGCCCATGCACCAAGGACAAAAGAGGAGGTGGAGGAGGAGTCCTCCCAAGGGAGTCCACCTCCCTTGTGGGAGGAGGACTCTCCCCCCTTGGTTCGGCCGAACCTCTCCTCCTTGGAGGAGGGGCCAAGGCAGCCCACCTACTTCTTCCTCATATATATAGTGTTGGTTTTGAGGGCAGCCACCACCCAAAAAGCCACGTGATAACCTCTCCACCATAGATTGTCTTCTTCGTCTAGATTAGTTCGGTAGAGCTCGGCGAAGCCCTACCGGATTAGTTCATCACCACCGCCACCATGCCGTCGTGATGCCGGAGAACTCATTTATCTCTCCGTCCCCTCTTGCTGGATAAAGAAGGTGGAGATCGTCATCGAGTTGTACATGTGCTGAACACGGAGGTGCCGTCCGTTCGACACTTGATCGGGAGATCGCGGGACGGTTCGTGATTGGATCGCGAAGACGTTCCACTACATCAACCGCATTCTTGAACGCTTCCGCTTTGCGATCTACAAGGGTATGTAGATTCAATCTATTCTCTCGTAGATGGTCATCAGCATGGATAGATCGTGTTTGCATGTAGGAAATTTTTTGTTTCCCATGCAACGTTCCCCTTCACTAATTATTTTGTTCAACTAATTAAACTAATTAATTTGATTAAATAAGAGACTAACCGGTGGGACTTATAATTTATATTAAGTTAAATAGGTTTATTTTAACTCAGGAATTACCCATTGTCTATGACAAGTGGGGTCCAACATTGAGTTTGTCTAGTCAACAAAGAATGTTGACTAGTGATGTCATAGTGAGGTCATGCTGATGCAATAAATGTTTTATAATTAAAATAATTCTGATAAATTCTTTAAAATGATTTAAAACTTTGAAAATTAATCTAAAATAATCTATAAGTCAGATGAAAATAATTTATATATGAAAGTTGCTTAGAAAAACCTCACGAATCCAAATATGTTGTCCATTCATGTGTCACATGTTCCTAGCACGATGAACATGTAATTTTTCTCTCCAATTCATCTGTCCGGTAGTAGCCAGAGACCCGGGAAATATCGTCAGATATTTTCCCGCTCCGTCCATGACGTGTAGTACTACGTTAGCTCATGCCTAGCACTGCATATTGCCATGTCATGCATCGTGATGCATCTGTTTGCTTTTATTTATTGTTTCTTTCCCTCTCTTCTCCACGGTAGACATTGAAAATGATGCGGCTATCGAGTACGACTACCCCCGTGACGACCAGCCTTTTGTAGCAGAGCAACAAGGCAAGCAAACCCCCCTTGATCATTCCTATATCGCCCATTCTTTCTCCCTTATGCTTGCATTAGTTTTTTTTCTATTGCTATAGGTAGCTCCTATTTTGATGCATAGCCTATTTTTGTTAAACTACTATTGTACCCTACTACATATTAAATGCTTAGCATAGGTAGCTTAGTGATCCCGGGTGACCCCACTAGCCCGAGTTTCCCTGCTTCATCATCGAAGACTCGATCAACTGATCGACAAGCCATGACCCGGCACATCACTTCACTCCCCCTTGTTGTATGACTCTGTAGAGCTACCATCGAGTATCGAGGGTGATACCTCGTTATGTACTGATGATGTTAGCTCTATAGTAAAGTTAATCGGAGGTGAATTATGGAGGGTGATTCCTCCTTCATCACTTCCGATAACGACTCCATCGTACAATCCCTGAAGCGTGGACTATCGACGGTCATTCCTCCCTAATCACCTTGATGGTTGTATCTATTGGAATCCATCGAGGGTGATACCTTAGAGTCCTCTGATGTTACAGACACACGGTTAGTTTCACTTAATGATGGGGACATGATGAAATGTGTAGCATGGGTGGATTCCCGCGTAATTGTGACGAGGCATGGATCGGCATTCTTGGCCCTTGTCACACATCCTTGAGATGGGACGACGGGACTACGTATCATGGATTGCTTATTGTCGCTGCAGTTAACAAAACATTAATGGGATTTTGTATTTGATCTAAGTTGGTCGATTGACCTTTTTTGCACTAACCTTCATGCGGGGACAGATTTGGGCACTCGGCGTCGTTGTATCAACCGAAGCTCTACGGACATCAGCAATGGAGTGGCGTGCGCCCGAGTGGTCCGCATAAGCATTGATCTTGTATAAGAGGTGCTGGGACTAACCTCGGCCACCCTCGCAACATGCATGAGTGCAAAGGGGATAGGCCCATGACCCCTACGCGGTTAGGATTTCGACCGACGGGCTGGCCTCTCTATTGAGCCTACGTAGGGTTGCGACATGTTGATCTTCCAAGGCCGGGCATGACCTAGGAAAGTGTGTCCGGCCGGAGTTGATCGAGCGTGTTAGGAAATGTGGTACACCCCTATAGGGATGATTGAACTATTCGAATAGTCGTGTCCATGGTAACACGACGACTTGGAGTTGAATCCCGTTCTAATACAACTAGAACTATGACTTAACTTGAATGATTGGCTCCGAGATTGCTTTCTCGCACGGAGTCAAGGAAGAATATCTAGGCATGACTTAATTAATTTGCTGTAACAATATGAATATATATGTGTTACTCGTGTGTACTCTTCTAATGATCCAAGACCCTGAAGATGCTAGTCTTCGATAGGACTAGACCTTCTCTCTATTCTTGCGTTTCTACAATGAGTCCAAAGATATATCCCAATTCCTTTAATAGTGATGCATAATAATCATAGTTCTCATGTCAGTCTTTGCGAGTACTTTGGATGAGTAGTCACCGTTGCTTTGCTCCCCTTTTTTCTCTTGATATGATTGCCGTGACCAGATGATGGAGCCCTGATACGTCTCCAACGTATCTATAATTTTTGATGGTTCCATGCTATTATCTTGTCAACTTTGGATGTTCTGTATGCATGAATACGCTATTTTATATATTTTTTGGGACTAACCTATTAACTCAGTGCCAAGTGTCAGTTTTTGTTTTTTCCGTGTTTTTGACGTTTTTCAGAGAAGAATATTAAACGGAGTCCCAATAGAATAAAACCTGCGGGATGATTTTTTCATAACAGAAGATACACAGGGGACTTGAGAACCAAGGCAAAGGACCTCGGGGGAGGTCACAAGCCCCCTAGCCGCGGCCTGGGGGGCCGCGCCTAGCATGCTTGTGGGCCCCCATGGCTCCTTTGCCCTACCTTTTTCGCCTATAAATTCTCTAAAAATCCAAAACCACCAGAGAGAGCCACGAAAATACTTTTCCGCCGTGGCAAGCTTCTGTCTCCGCAAGATCCCATCTGGGGACCGTTCTGGTGCCCTGCCGGAGGGGGATTCGGACACGGAGGGCTTCTTCATCAACATGATTGCCTCTCCGATGATGCGTGAGTAGTTCACCACAGATCTTCGGGTCCATAGCTAGTAGCTAGATGGATTCTTCTCTCTCTTGGATCTTCAATACAAAGTTCTCCATGATCTTCATGGAGATCTATCCGATGTAACCTTCTTTTGCAGTGTGTTTGTCGAGATCCGATGAATTCTGGATTTATGATCAGATTATCTATGAATATTATTTGAGTCTCCTCTGATCTCTTATATGCATGATTTCGTATCCTTGTAATTATCTTCGAGTTGTGGTTTCGTTTGGCCAACTTGATCTATAATTCTTGCAATGGGATAAGTGCTTGGTTTTGGGTTCATACCGTGCGGTGTCCTCACCTAGTGACAGAAGGGGTAGCGAGGCACGCATCGTGTTGTTGCCATCAAGGGTAAAAAGATGGGGTTTATATCATATTGCATGAATCTATCCCTCTACATCATATCATCTTGCTTAAGGCGTTACTCTGTTTGTTATGAACTCAATACACTAGATGCATGCTGGATAGCGGTCGATGTGTGGAGTAATAGTAGTAGATGCAGAAAATATCTATCTACTTGTCTCGGACGTGATGCCTATATGTATGATCCTTGCCTTAGATACCGTCATGACTTTGCGCGATTCTATCAATTGCTCGACAGTAATTCGTTCACCCACCGTAATACTTGCTATCATGAGAGAAGCCTCTAGTTAACACTATGGCCACCGGGTCTACTTCACATCATATTTTCAGTTCTACACAATTACTTTGCTGCACTTTTCACCTTCAAATCTCACCTTGCAAATAATCATGAAGGGATTGACAACCCCTTTATAGCATTGGGTGCAAGTTTTTTGTTTTTGTGCAGGTACATTGGTGCCTCATCTTGATACTCCTACTGGATTGATACCTTGGTTCTCAAACTGAGGGAAATACTTATCGCTACTGTGCTGCATCACCCTTTCCTCTTCAAGGGAAAACCAACGCAAGCTCAAGAGGTAGTGTTGGGGATATTACCTATGGGTGACCCGCCCCTAGTAGGTCGGGTCACCAAAGGGGCGACTCACCATTAGCTGCGTGTCCCGTAGCCCAGATGCTGATGGCGGTTCGAGAGGTCGTGCGAATGATGGATTACCTAGAAAGCTCCTGGTCGTGGGGAACACGGCGACTTAAATATAAGGAAAGTCACAAAGAGTAGAAGGTCAGGACTTTGTAAACCCTAGGACCTCGACCTGTATATAAAGGCGAGTCCGAGGGAGAGGTCAGGAGAGTTAGAGAGAATCGAGAGCTAGGTCCGGCGAGTTACGCCCTCCTTGTAGTCGAAACCACCATTAATCCATACATAGTAGGACGTAGGCTTTTACCTCCTCACGAGGGGCCGAACCTGGGTAAATCCGAGTCTCGCTTTCGCTCACCACCTTCAAGTCGCCACCAAGGTGCGATGGCTCCATCTATAAGTCCTTTCACGAGGACATCTGCCGTGACAAAACCACGACAGTTGGCGCCCACCGTGGGGCTAGCGCACGGTGGACTTGAGTTCTCGAAGGGAGCCCTACCAGGGTTAGAAAGCTATGCGGTCGGCATCATGATTAAGAGCCGCCGCGGGAAGTACTACATCGACAACTCGCTATGGGAGTCGGAGGCCGATTCCGTCGAATCTGGCTACCGAGTCCCCTTCGGCAAGATCAACGTCTTCATCGGCATGATCGGGACACCTCTTCTTGAGCCGCACATCTCCACCGACATCGTCAAGCCGGCCAGGTACGTCCTCCCCGTTACACTGCGGAACAAGAGTCGCCACGTTTTCGTCGGTTTTACACAGGGAGACGACGCACAAGGCGAAGTGGCGGGCCAGGAGATCACCCCTGTCAATTCTGATGGCGAGTCATCCATGGGTGAGACGGAATCGATCCGCCCTCTTAAGGAAGGACAGCTCGGGGGGCTGTCGTTGGCAATGAATCCCGAGGTCTTCGAGAGGTGTCGCCGGCAAATCGCCATCTACATGGCGGGGTCAGCACAGCCTCAACGGAATCCAACTGGCAAGAACGAGACCGGGGGAACATCCAAACCCCAGCGCAAACCATGACGGAGCTAGCAGCGGAGATCGCCAGCCTCATGGCAACCACGATCACATCTGAAAATCAGGAGTCTGTCAACGCCAAGTTAACTAAGCTGCGGGAGGCAATGGACAAGGCACAACGGGACATGGAAGCAGAAGCTGCCAGGATTGAGACGCAGCAAGCCGCGGTCGCAGCCGAGACGGAGCGGCTGAACACCGAAGGCTGGCGGCTCGAAATACAGCAGCGCGCGTCTGACGCCGTTCACCAAAGGAGGCACAATGGGCGCATCCCGGCCGACTTACACCCAACTCGCCTTTTCGACACTCTGCGCACCCCCGGGGCGGGTCCTGATCGGCCTTTACAAACCATCCAGAGGGGAGGAGCGATTCCACCGCCCAATCCGCCGCCGACTCAGCCAATGGATGCCCATGCGACTCGGTTCCAGACGCCGCAGGGTCACTTCTCGAATCCCGTCGACAATGTGCTAGCAGTGACCCGCCACATGGAGTCCCTTCCGATCTACGGAAACACCCCGGCCGAGATAGAAGTCAGAAACACCATCGAGATGCTAAAAACGGCCGTGGTTCAGCACGCGCAGTACTCCCATAGCCTTGATCGGCTACACTCCACGCCTCAGGCAAGTCACACCAGAAGTCGCCATGAGGACTTCCCCACAGTAACCAGTGGGACGCGGCGACTCCCCCAACACGACCCGCTCGGGATGCCCGACACGCGAGCCCAAGATATTGTGGATACAGCGCGAGCCGCGCGGCACATGGAGCCAACGGCCGTGGCGGGTCAGGCTTACCCGGCTTACATACCATCACCTCCCGCGCCCGTGGATGTTGGGGGCAAGCACATTGGGATATCGTGTCTCGCGCCAGTTTTGTGCAACGAGCGCATGCCGAAGGACTTCAAAGGGCCCAGGAAGGTTCCCAACTACTCGCCGGATCTCGAACCCGAGTCTTGGATCGAGAGCTACGAACTCGCGATGGATATGCTTGATGTAAGCGAGGCGGTCTGCGCTAAATACTTCACTATGATGCTTGAAGGGACGGCACACACGTGGCTGAAAAACCTGCTGCCCAACTCCATCAACACTTGGGCAGAGCTGAAGGAGTGCTTCATCAAGAACTTCAGAGGGACCTGCAAGCGCCCAATGACTATTGTCGACTTACATCACTGCATCCAGCGGCCGAATGAGTCGGCCCACCATTGGACCCGGCGAGTCGCGGAAGTTATTCATTCATCGGAAGGCATTTTGGCGGCTCACGCAGTGTTGATGCTGGAGAAGAACTGCCATTACAAACCTTTGGTACTGAAGCTAGGGAGACATAAGCGAAAAGTACAGGACATGGGCGAGTTAATGGATGCCCTTACCAGATATGCTGAGTCGGACGACACCAAGGATCCTGGAGAAGGCGACGACAAAGTTAGTACCGCCAGGAAGGGCGAGTTACACAAAGGCCATTCCCAGTTTGAAAGTCGGGTCAATCACCACCACGGCGGGCATGGCAAGAAAAGGCAAGAGGAAGGTCCCATGGAATTTGTGGCTAATGCTAATACCGGCAGCGCGAACCCACGTCATAAGAAGCGGGGCTTTAGTGGGAAAAAACCGCGTAATTACCATGAAATGCTCAAAGGCCCGTGCCCGCAGCACGGGACGGCCGAAGGACCGGCGACTCACTCGTGGGAAGATTGGTACGTGATGCAAGAGTTCCGGGCCGAGGCGCTCAGGAGAAGTCAAGGCGGCGAGTAGGGCCAGCGATAGGGACAACCCGACGCGTCCGGGTCACGTCAGGTCACGTTCAGGGGTTTTCCTAACGAAGGACCACAGGGCGGGTCACAACCCAATGCTGGCCAATACCAAGTTCATAACCAACAGTACCACCCGCCAGAAGTGTTCCAACAACCCCCCCCCCCCCCCCCGCAAGGAGACCCCCAGCGGCAGGAGGATCGAGGCGGGTTCCAAAATAACCCCAAATAGTTGAACAGCGGGCAGTACCACGTGTTCACCACCAACACCTGTAAGCGGGATCATAAGGTGACGCATAGAACTTTCGTAGCTGAGCCGACGCTCCCCCGATACCTTCACTGGTCAGAGCAACCCATAACATGGAGCCAGGAAGACCATCCACCCCGAGTAGACAACCCTGGCGACTTAGCCCTGGTCGTGGCTCCCCAAGTCGGGGGATACACCCTCTCCAAGGTCCTCATGGACGGGGGCAGCAACATCAACATCCTGTATTTCGAGACTTTCCGGCGGATGAACCTCTTGGAGAAGGTCCTGATGCCATCATCCACGGTCTTCCACGACATTGTCCCCGGTAAGTCAGCGTACCTGATTGGGCGGATTAAGCTTAACGTGGCTTTTGGCACGGAGTCGAACTACAGGAGCGAGTCCCTCCTGTTCGAGGTGGTCAAAATCAAGAGCCCCTATCATGCGCTGTTTGGACGGCCGACGTACACCAAGTTCATGGCCTGCCCATGCTATGTTTATCTCATGCTCAAGATGCCTGGACCCAAGGGTCCTATTACCGTCCACGGCGATAGGAAGATAGCCCAAGAGTGTGAAGAAGGATATGCGGCTTATGCCGAGTCAGATTGCGCGGCTAAGGAGCTCAAGTTTCACCAATCCAACGTCGACCTGGCGGACATGACGCCGCTCAAAAGGTCAACTATCGATTCTGAGCCGCCTCTCAAGTTTAAACCAACGGACGACACCAAGGTTATCGACTTTACGCCAGGCGACTCCACCAAGCAGTTCACTATTGGGGCGGGTCTCGACCCCAAATACGAAAGCGCGCTCATCGAATTCATCCGTGAGAATCGGGACATCTTTGCATGGAAACCTTCTGACATGCTGGGTGTACTGAGAGAATTCGCTGAGCACCATCTTAATACTGACCCTAAAGTTAAGCGAGTGCGGCAGTACCTTCACAGGTTTAATGAAGAACGTCGTAAGGCGATCGGAGAGGAAGTAGCTCAGCTCCTTGCCGCTGGGTTCATCATCGAGGTTTTCCATCCTGAATGGCTGGCTAATGATGACCCACAAGTATAGGGGATCAATCGTAGTCCTTTTGATAAGTAAGAGTGTCGAACCCAACGAGGAGCAGAAGGCTCTGATAAACGGATTTCAGCAAGGTAATAACTGCAAGCACTGAAAGTAGCGGTAACAAGTGATTGTGTAGCGAGGTAAAATGTAGTGAGCAAAAAGTAACAAGTAAAAAGCAGTAGCAACGGTGCAGAAAGTGCCCAAGCCCTTTTGTAGCAAGGTACAAGCCTGAACAAAGTCTTATAGGAGGAAAAACGCTCCCGAGGACACACGGGAATTTCTGTCATGCTAGTTTCATCATGTTCATATGATTCGCGTTCGTTACTTTGATAGTTTGATATGTGGGTGGACCGGCGCTTGGGTACTGCCCTTACTTGGACAAGCATCCCACTTATGATTAACCTCTCTCGCAAGCATCCACAACTACAAAAGAAGAATTAAGACAAAGTCTAACCATAGCATTAAACTAGTGGATCCAAATCAGCCCCTCACGAAGCAACGCATAGACTGGGGTTTAAGCTTCTGTCACTCGAGCAACGCATCATCTACTTACTACTTCCCAATGCCTTCCTCTAGGCCCAAATATGGTGAAGTGTTATGTAGTCGACGTTCACATAACACCACTAGAGGAAAAACAACATACATCATATCAAAATACCGAACGAATATCAAATTAACATGACTATTATTAACATGACTTATCCCATGTCCTCAGGAACAAAAGAAACTACTCACAAGACATAATCATAATCATGACCGGAGGTGTAATAAATAGCATCAAGGATCTGAACATAAACTCTTCCACCAAGTAATCCAACTAGCATCAACTACAAAGAGTAATCAACACTACTAGCAACCTTACAAGTACCAATCGGAGTTGCGAGACGAAGATTGGTTACAAGAGATGAACTAGGGATTGGAGAGGAGATGGTGCTGATGAAGATGTTGATGAAGATGCCTCCCCTCCGACGAGAGGAGTGTTGGTGATGACGATGGCGATGATTTCCCCCTCCGGGAGGGAAGTTTCCCCGGCAGGATCGTCCTGCCGGAGCTCTACATTGGATCTGCTCAAGTTCCGCCTCGTGGCGGCGGCGAAACCACGAAAAAGCTCCCTCTTGATTTTTTCCAGACCATGACGCTTCATATAGGAAAAGAGGGGGGCTAGTGGGCCTTCAGGCAGCCCACAAGATTGCCCACCGCCACCAGGGGGGTGGTGGCGGAGTGGGGGCTTGTGGGGCCCTGGTGGCCCCCTCCGGTAGTTCTTTCGCCCAGTATTTTTAATATATTCCAGAAAAAATCCACGTAAATTTTCAGGGTATTTGTGTTGGAATTATGCCCTAGAGGCAATAATAAATATAGTTATTATTATAATCCCTGTATCAAGATAATCGTTTATTATCCATGCTATAATTGTATAGAATGAAGACTTATATACATGTGTGGATACATAGACAAAACACTGTCCCTAGCATGCCTCTAGTTGGCTAGCCAGTTGATCAAAGATAGTCAGGGTCTTCTGACTATGTACAAGGTGTTGTTTCTTGATAACTGGATCACGTCATTAGGAGAATCACGTGATGGACTAGACCCAAACAAATAGACGTAGCATGTAGATCGTGTCATTTTGTTGCTACTGTTTTCTGCGTGTCAAGTATTTGTTCCTATGACCATGAGATCATATAACTCACTGACACCGGAGGAATGCTTTGTGTGTATCAAACGTCGCAACGTAACTGGGTGACTATAAAGATGCTCTACAGGTATCTCCGAAGGTGTTCTTTGAGTTAGTATGGATCGAGACTGGGATTTTTCACTCCGTATGACGGAGAGGTATCTTGGGGCCCACACGGTAATACAACATCACACACAAGCCTTGCAAGCAATGTAACTTAGTGTAAGTTGCGGGATCTTGTATTACGGAACGAGTAAAGAGACTTGCCGGTAAACGAGATTGAAATAGGTATGCGGATACTGGCGATCGAATCTCGGGCAAGTAACATACCGAAGGACAAAGGGAATGACATACGGGATTATATGAATCCCTGGCACTGAGGTTCAAACGATAAGATCTTCGTAGAATATGTGGGATCCAATATGGGCATCCAGGTCCCGCTATTGGATATTGACCGAGGAGTCACTTGGGTCATGTCTACATAGTTCTCGAACCAGCACGGTCTGCACACTTAAGGTTCGACATTGTTTTATGCGTATTTGAGTTATATGGTTGGTTACCGAATGTTGTTCGGAGTCCCGGATGAGATCACAGACGTCACGAGGGTTTCCGGAATGGTCCGGAAACGAAGATTGATATATAGGATGACCTCATTTGATTACCGGAAGGTTTTCCGAGTTACCGGGAATGTACCGGGAATGACGAATGGGTTCCGGGTGTTCACCGGGGGGGGGGGGGGGGTGGCAGCCCACCCCGGGGAAGCCCATAGGCCTTGGGGGTGGCGCACCAGCCTTTGGTGGGCTGGTGGGACAGCCCAAGAAGGCCCTATGCGCCATAGATAGAAAATCAAAGAGAAAAGAAAAAAAGGAGGTGGGAAAGAAGAGAAGGACTCCACCTTCCAATCCTAGTTGGACTAGGATTGGAGGAGGACTCCTCCTCCCTTGGTGGCGCAGCCCTTGGGGCTCCTTGAGCCTCAAGGCAAGCCTCCCCTCCCCTCCTCCTATATATATGGAGCTATTAGGGCTGATTTGAGACGACTTTTGCCACGGCAGCCCGACCACATACCTCCACGGTTTTACCTCTAGATCGCGTTTTTGCGGAGCTCGGGCGAAGCCCTGCTGAGATTAGATCACCACCAACCTCCGGAGCGCCGTCACGCTGCCGGAGAACTCATCTACCTTTCCGTCTCTCTTTCTGGATCAAGAAGGCCGAGATCATCGTCGAGCTGTACGTGTGCTGAACGCGGAGGTGCCGTCCGTTCGGCACTAGATCGTGGGACGGATCGCGGGACGGTTCGTGGGATGGTTCGCGGGGCGGATCGAGGGACGTGAGGATGTTCCACTACATCAACCGCGTTTCTTAACGCTTCTGCTATGCGATCTACAAGGGTACGTAGATCGGAAATCCCCTCTCGTAGATGGACATCACCATGATAGGTCTTCGTGGGCGTAGGAAAATTTTTGTTTCCCATGCGACGTTCCCCAACAGTGGCATCATGAGCGAGGTTCATGCGTAGATGTCTTCTTGAGTAGAACACAAAAGTTTTTGTGGGCGGTGATGTGCGTTTTGCTGCCCTCCTTAGTCTTTTCTTGATCCCGCGGTATTATTGGATCGAAGCGGCTCGGACCGACATTACTCGTACGCTTACGAGAGACTGGTTTCATCGCTACAAGTAACTCCGTTGCTCAAAGATGACCGGCGAGTGTTGGTTTCTCCAACTTTAGTTGAATCAGATTTTACCGAGGAGGTCCTTGGATAAGGTTAAATAGCAATTCATATATCTCCGTTGTGGTGTTTGCGTAAGTAAGATGCGATCCTACTAGATACCCATGGTCACCACGTAAAACAGGCAACAACAAATTAGAGGACGTCTAACTTGTTTTTGCAGGGTATGCTTATGATATGATATGGCCAATGATGTGATGTAATATATTGGATGTATGACATGGTCATGTTGTAATAGATAATATCGACTTGCACGTCGATGGTACGGCAACCGGCAGGAGCCATAGGGTTGCCTTTAAACTAACGTTTGTGCTTGCAGATGCGTTTACTATTTTGCTAGGATGTAGCTTTAGTAGTAATAGCATGAGTAGCACGACAACCCCGATGGCGACACGTTGATGGAGATCATGGTGTGGCGCCGGTGACAAGAAGATCGTGCCGGTGCTTTGGTGATGGAGATCAAGGAGCACATGATGATGGCCATATCATGTCACTTATGAATTGCATGTGATTTTAATCCTTTTATGCACCTTATTTTGCTTAGAACGACGGTAGCATTATGAGGTGATCTCTCACTAAAATTTCAAGACGAAATTGTGTTCTCCCCGACTATGCACCATTGCTACAATTCGTCGTTTCGAGACACCACGTGATGATTGGGTGTGATAGACTCAACGTTCACATACAACGGGTGCAAAACAGTTGCACACGCGGAACACTCGGGTTAAGCTTGATGAGCCTAGCATGTGCAGACATGGCCTCGGAACACATGAGACCGAAAGGTCGATCATGAATCATATAGTTGATATGATTAGCATAGGGATGCTTATCACTGAAACTATACTCAACTCACGTGATGATCGAACTTGAGCTAGAGTAAGTGGGTCATGAACCACTCAAATGACTAGAGAGATATATTTTTGAGTGGGAGTTTAGCAAATAATTTGATTAAGTTAAACTCTAATTATCTTGAACATAGTCTAAGTCCACTTTGAATATATTTGTGTTGTAGATCATGGCTCACGCGACAGTCACCCTGAATTTTAATACGTTCCTAGAGAAAGCTAAGTTGAAAGATGATGGAAGCAACTTTGTAGACTGGGCTCGTAATCTTAAGTTGATCCTACAAGCTGGGAAGAAGGATTTTGTCCTTAATGCTGCGCTAGGAGATGAACCGCCCGCTACGGCTGACCAAGATGTTAAGAACGCTTGGTTAACACGTAAGGAGGACTACTCAGTAGTTCAATGTGCAGTCTTGTATGGCTTAGAGCCGGGACTTCAACGTCGCTTTGAGCGTCATGGAGCATATGATATGTTCCAGGAGTTGAAGTTTATCTTTCAGAAGAACGCCCGGATCGAGAGGTATGCGACCTCCGATAAATTCTATGCTTGCAAGATGGAGGAGAATTTGTCTGTCAGTGAACATGTGCTCAAAATGTCTAGGTACTCAAACAGTCTAGCTGAGCTGGGGATTGAACTCCCGCAAGAGGCTATCACTAACAGAATTCTTCAATCACTGCCGCCAAGCTATAAGGGCTTTGTGTTGAACTACAACATGCAAGGGATGAACAAGTCACCCGGCGAGTTGTTTGCGATGTTGAAAGTCGCAGAGTCTAAACTCCGTAAAGAGCATCAAGTGTTGATGGTGAATAAGACCACTAGTTTCAAGAGAAACGGCAAAGGGAAGAAGGGTAATTCAAAGAAGAGCGGCAAGCCTGTTGCCAATCCGACGAAGAAACCCAAAGCTGGACCTAAGCCTGAAACAGAGTGCTACTATTGCAAGGGTATGGGTCACCGGAAGCGCAACTGCCCAAAGTATCTGGTCGATAAGAAGGCGGCCAAAGAAAAATCAGGTATATTTGATATACATGTTATTGATGTGTACTTAACCGGATCTCGTAGTAGTGCCTGGGTATTCGATACCGGTTCTATTGCTCATATTTGCAACTCGAAACAGGAACTGCGGAATAGGCGAAGGCTGGCGAAAGATGGAGTGACGATGCGCGTAGGAAATGGTTCCAAGGTTGATGCAATCGCCGTCGGCACAGTTTCACTTCAGTTTCCATCAGGATTAGTTATAAACTTGAATAATTGTTATTTAGTGCCTGCGTTGAGCATGAACATTATATATGGATCTTGTTTATTGTGAGACGGTTACTCTTTTAACTCAGAGAATAATGGTTGTTCTATTTCTATGAGTAACATCTTTTATGGTCATGCACCCAATGTGAGAGGATTGTTCATATTGAATCTTGATAGTGATAATACACATATACATAACATTGAGACCAAAAGAGTTAGAGTTAACAATGATAGCACCATGTTTTTGTGGTACTGCCGCTTAGGTCATATTGGTGTAAAGCGCATGAAGAAACTCCATACCGATGGACTTTTGGAGTCACTTGACTTTGATTCACTTGACACGTGCGAACCATGCCTCATGGGCAAGATGACTAAAACTCCGTTCTCTGGAACAATGGAGCGTGCCAGTGACTTGTTGGAAATCATACATACCGATGTGTGCGGTCCGATGAGCGTGGAGGCACGCGACAGATATCGTTATTTTCTCACCTTCACTGACGATTTGAGTAGATATGGTTATGTCTACTTAATGAAGCACAAGTCTGAAACATTTGAAAAGTTCAAGCAATTTCAGAGTGAAGTTGAAAATCATCATAACAAGAAGATCAAGTTCCTACGGTCTGATCGTGGGGGTGAATATCTGAGTTTTGAGTTTGGTGCTCACTTAAGACAATGTGGAATTGTTTCACAGTTGACACCACCTGGAACACCACAGCGTAATGGTGTGTCCGAACGTCGTAATCGTACTTTATTAGAGATGGTGCGATCTATGATGTCTCTTACCGATTTGCCATTATCGTTTTGGGGTTATGCATTAGACACAACTGTATTCACTTTAAATAGGGCACCATCAAAATCCGTTGAGACGACACCATACGAACTGTGGTATGGCGAAAGGCCAAAGTTGTCGTTTCTTAAAGTTTGGGGATGTGATGCTTATGTCAAAAAACTTCAGCCTGAAAAGCCGGAACCCAAAGCGGAAAGGTGCATCTTCATAGGTTACCCAAAAGAGACAGTTGGGTACACCTTCTATCTCAAATCCGAGGGCAAAGTGTTTGTTGCTAAAAATGGAGCTTTTCTCGAGAAGGAGTTTCTCTCGAGAGAATTGAGTGGGAGGAAGATATAACTTGATGAGGTTGTCGAACCTCTCATCCCTCTGGATGGTGGCGCAGGGCAAGGGGAAACCCCTGTCATTGCGACGCCGGTTGAGGAGGAAGTTAATGATGATGATCATGAAACTCTGGTTCAAGTTCCTATCGAACCGCGCAGGTCGACGAGACCACGTGCTGCTCCAGAGTGGTACGGTAATCCCGTTTTGTCAATCATGTTGTTAGACAACAATGAACCTGGAAATTATGAAGAAGCAATGGTGGGCCCAGATTCCAACAAATGGGTGGAGGCCATGAAGTCCGAGATAGGATCCATGTATGAAAACAAGGTGTGGACTTTGGAAGTACTACCTGAGGGCCGCAAGGCTATTCGAAACAAACGGATCTTTAAGAAGAAGACAGACGCTGACGGCAATGTGACCGTTTATAAAGCTCGACTTGTGGCAAAGGGTTTTTCACAAGTTCAAGGAGTTGACTACGATGAGACATTCTCACCCGTAGCGATGCTTAAGTCCGTCAGAATCATGTTAGCAATAGCTGCATTTTTTGATTCTGAAATCTGGCAGATGGATGTCAAAACGGCATTCCTTAACGGTTTCCTTAAGGAAGAGTTGTATATGATGCAACCCGAAGGTTTTGTCAATCCTAA
Organism: Hordeum vulgare subsp. vulgare; assembly: GCF_904849725.1. NCBI lineage: Eukaryota > Viridiplantae > Streptophyta > Magnoliopsida > Poales > Poaceae > Hordeum > Hordeum vulgare. Next base: position 560,526,356 of record NC_058524.1, on the reverse strand, counting down.
AAATGATAACAAGGTATGCAAGCTCCAGCGATCCATTTATGGACTGGTGCAAGCATCTCGGAGTTGGAATAAACGCTTTGATGAGGTGATCAAAGCATTTGGGTTTATACAAGTGGTTGGAGAATCTTGTATTTACAAGAAAGTGAGTGGGAGCTCTGTGGCGTTTCTAATATTATATGTGGATGACATATTACTGATTGGAAACAACGTAGAGTTTTTGGAGAGCATAAAGGATTACTTGAATAAAAGTTTCTCTATGAAGGACCTAGGAGAAGCTGCTTACATTCTAGGCATTAAGATCTACAGGGATAGATCGAAACGCCTGATAGGACTTTCACAAAGCACATACCATGATAAAGTTTTGAAGAGGTTCAAAATGGAACAGTCCAAGAAAGGGTTCTTGCCAGTTTTACAAGGTACAAGATTGAGTAAGACTCAGTGCCCAGCAACTGATAAAGATAGAGAGCATATGAGCACCGTCCCTATGCTTCAGCCATAGGATCTATCATGTATGCAATGATGTGCACTAGACCGGACGTTAGCCTGGCCATAAGTATGGCAGGCAAGTTCCAGAGTAATCCAGGAGTGGATCACTGGACAGCGGTCAAGAATATCCTAAAGTACCTGAAAAGGACTAAAGAGATGTTTCTCGTGTATGGAGGTGACGAAGAGCTCGCCGTAAAGGGTTACGTCGTTGCAAGCTTTGACACAGATTCGGACGACTCTAAGTCGCAGACCGGATACGTATTTATTCTTAATGGGGGTGCGGTAAGCTGGTGCAGTTCCAAGCAAAGCGTCCTAGCTGATTCTACATGTGAAGTGGAGTACATGGCTGCCTCGGAGGCGGATAAGGAGGGTGTCTGGATGAAGCAGTTCATGACGGATCTTGGACTGGTGCCAAGCGCACTGAATCCAATAACCTTGTTCTGTGACAACACGGGTGCCATTGTCTTAGCAAAGGAACCACGGTTTCATAAGAAGACCAGACACATCAAACGACGCTTCAACCTCATCCGCGACTACATCGAAGGGGAGGACGTAAATATATGCAAAGTGCACACGGATCTGAATGTAGCAGACCCGCTGACTAAACCTCTTCCACGGGCAAAGCATGATCAACACCAGAACTGTATGGGTGTTAAATTTATTACAATGTAATTCGCATGGTGATGTGAGGGCTAGATTATTGACTCTAGTGCAAGTGGGAGACTGTTGGAATTATGCCCTAGAGGCAATAATAAATATAGTTATTATTATAATTCCTGTATCAAGATAATCGTTTATTATCCATGCTATAATTGTATCGAATGAAGACTTACATACATGTGTGGATACATAGACAAAACACTGTCCCTAGCAAGCCTCTAGTTGGCTAGACAGTTGATCAAAGATAGTCAGGGTCTTCTGGCTATGTACAAGGTGTTGTTGCTTGATAACTGGATCACGTCATTAGGAGAATCACGTGATGGACTAGACCCAAACTAATAGACGTAGAATGTAGATCGTGTCATTTTGTTGCTACTGTTTTCTGCGTGTCAAGTATTTGTTCCTATGACCATGAGATCATATAACTCACTGACACCAGAGGAATGCTTTGTGTGTATCAAATGTCGCAACGTAACTGGGTTACTATAAAGATGCTCTACAGGTATCTCCGAAGGTGTTCGTTGAGTTAGTATGGATCGAGACTGGGATTTGTCACTCCGTATGACGGAGAGGTATCTTGGGGCCCACTCGGTAATACAACATCACAGACAAGCCTTGCAAGCAATGTAACTTAGTGTAAGTTGCGGGATCTTGTATTACGGAACGAGTAAAGAGACTTGCCGGTAAACGATATTGAAATAGGTATGCGGATACTGACGATGGATTCTCGGGCAAGTAACAAACCGAAGGACAAAGGGAATGACATACGGGATTATATGAATCCCTGGCACTGAGGTTCAAACGATAAGATCTTCGTAGAATATGTGGGATCCAATATGGGCATCCAGGTCCCGCTATTGGATATTGACCGAGGAGTCACTCGGGTCATGTCTACATAGTTCTCGAACCCGCAGGGTCTGCACACTTAAGGTTCGACGTTGTTTTATGCGTATTTGAGTTATATGGTTGGTTACCGAATGTTGTTCATCGTCCCGGATGAGATCACAGACGTCACGAGGGTTTCCGGAATGGTCCGGAAATGAAGACTGATATATAGGATGACCTCATTTCATTACCGGAAGGTTTTCGGAGTTACCGGGAATGTACCGGGAATGACGAATGGGTTCCGGGTGTTCACCGGGGGGGGGGGGGGGGCAGCCCACCCCGGGGAAGCCCATAGGCCTTGGGGGTGGTGCACCAGCCCTTGGTGGGCTGGTGGGACAGCCCAAGAAGGCCCTATGCGCCATAGATAGAAAATCAAAGAGAAAAAAAGGAACAATTCCTTCACAAAGCAAAGCATGAAGCAAAAACCTTACTGAGAAGTAACCAACAATAGTCCATAGTCATTGAAGCAATTGCAATTTATCACAACATCAGAAAGAGTCAAATAAGAGCTTGTAAGGCAAACCCACATACTCAATCATCTCTTTTGTTTTCCACAATTGTTACAACTCACGTGATACTCATGGTGTCAAAGTTTCAGCTGGACACAGAGGAAGATAGGGGCTTATAGTTTTGCCTCCCAACGATTTACCTCAAGGGTAAAGTCAACAACAATAAAGCATAAGTACTCAACTCCAAGTTGATATATGAATATAGATCTTTCCCAAACATGTGACGGTAGCCAAGACAAAGGCAAAAAGGGAATTGGTGAAGATCACCATGACTCTTACAAGGGTAAAAAGCAAAGGTACAAGATAGGCCCTTCGCAGAGGGAAGGTTGTCATGCACTTTTGAGGTTTGAATGCGTGCCCTCTTAGTGCGGAGGAACGTCACTTTATATTGCCTCCTGTGACAAAGAACTTTATTATGCAGTCTGTCGCTTTTATGTCTTCCCAATCATAGGTTCGTACAAAGCTTATTTTCCACACACTAATAGATCATACATATTAGAGAGCAATTTTTATTGCTTGCACCGATGACAACTTACTTGAAGGATGTTATTCAATCCATAGGTAGGTATGGTGTACTCTCATGGAAAAACTGGGTTGGAGGTTTTTGGATGCACAAGTAGTATCTCTACTTGGTGCGGGAGTTTTGGCTAATATGAGGTGGAAGCAATCGTCACATGCTAAGGGATCTCTAATCATATAACATTGTTTGGAACCAAGCAAACACAATTCATTACGTTGTCTTCCTTGTCCAAAATCTACTCCTAGGCATGTAATAGTTTGGTGAGTGCTCACAATTGTAAAAAGTGTCTAAGATGATATATTTATATGTGAACCTCTCTTTCCTTATTACTTCTTATTAATTGCAACAATGACTGAGGTCTATGTTGATTTATTCTCAACAAGTTTCAATCATCATACGTGTCATAAGTGAAGTTATCACTTTCCATAAGATCGTCTCATGATCTTTCATGCTATCGTTCTTTTCATACTTTTGATCATGGCACAAAGCAAAGCCCTTAACTAAGACACTCTTTATTATATAGCTCGTAAGCTCGAATACAATGGGGGAGATACAAAAGCAAAAGACTCAAACTAAAAACTAAAGACTTATTCCTCTAAGAGAAGAAATAAAAACTGAAAAGGAAAGAACTAAAACAAAGGTAAAAGCAAAAAATATAAAGGTGATACGATACCAGGGCAACTCCCCCAAGCCTTGCAGAAGCCAAGGGGATTGCTCATACCAATGCTTAGTTGTCTTCCTTTGGTGGTGATGGTGGTGTTGTTGTTGGAGCAGTCTTGAGCTTGTCTAATTTCCACTTGAGCAAAAAGTTCTGCTCCCCTAGATCGTCATTTTCTTCCTCAAGTTTCAACACTCTATGGAAAAGTTCCTGCTTACTCTCCTGCAAGAAACAAGAAGGGATAAACAAGGTCTTAGGCTTCTTCCCAAGGTCAGGGAGGCTTGACTTCTTGAACTCCACATGGGTGTTTGCAGGTTGAGGTAGAGGAGCCTCCTCTTCATCGGAACTCGTTTGCTCCTTCCCTTTGGGCTCATAGTCCTCTTCCTCATAAGTGGTCGAGCCATATGGTTCCAAGTCCCCATAGACCTTGAGGTTAGCAAGGTAGTCAGCCACATAGCTCTCTCCCTCTGAATCTTGAGAAGACATCTTGACCTAGATCTGCGGAAGAACAAGCTCGAAACGAAAACAGAGGAAAACTACGCGATACGGAGATCAAAACCTTCGGGCGACTATATATTGATTTTTTTCTGGGCCAGAAGGAGTCCTCCGCAAGAAAACAGAGTCTGGGAGGCACACGAGGTGCCAACAAGCTTGCCCACCACCACCAGGGGTGGTGGTGGCGGAGTGGGCCCTTGTGGCTGCCTCGTTCGCTCTCCGGACCGCTTTTTATTTTTCTATTTTTCCCAAAATTCCAAAATTGAGAAAATTTCCTATTGGAAAAGTATCGGAGTCCAATTTCTTGTCGAAACAGATACATCTTCGTTTTCAAGGTCTGAAACAGGCTGATAAACATCCCTTATGTACTCCTCTGGAGTTATGACGTTGATGATATTGGTCTCAACATTTATGGGAGTACCAGAGATGTAATGCTTGACTCTTTGCCCATTTACCACTCTAGGAAAATTTCCTTCCGTGTTATTGATTTTGATGGCACCGGAATGATATACTTCCTCAACAACATAGGGACCTTCCCATTTAGAGAGAAGCTTGCCTGCAAAGAATCTCAAACGAGAATTGTATAGCAAGACATAATCACCTACATTGAACTCTCGTTTCTGTATCCGTTTGTCGTGCCATCTCTTAACCATTTCCTTGAACAACCTGGCATTCTCATATGCCTGGGCTCTCCATTCATCTAACGAGGTGATATCAAACAACCGCTTCTCACCGGCAAGTTTGAAATCAAAGTTGAGCCCTTTGATTGCCCAATAAGCTTTGTGTTCCAGCTCAAGAGGTAGATGACAGGCCTTACCGTAAACCATTTTATACGGTGACATGCCCATGGGATTCTTATAAGCAGTCCTATAAGCCCATAGTGCATCGTCAAGTTTGCTAGACCAGTTCTTTCGAGATCTATTGACGGTCTTCTGTAGGATCAACTTGATCTCCCTATTACTCAACTCAACTTGACCACTAGACTGAGGGTGATAAGGAGATGCAACTCTATGGTTGACATCATACTTAGCTAGCATCTTGCGGAAAACACCATGAATGAAGTGTGAACCGCCATCAGTCATCAAGTATCTAGGGACTCCAAATCTTGGGAATATGACTTCTTTAAGCATCTTAATAGAGGTGTGGTGATCAGCGTTTTTAGTGGGGATAGCTTCTACCCACTTAGTAACGTAATCCACATCAACTAAGATGTGAGTGTACCCATTGGAACTCGGGAAGGGTCCCATATAATCAAAGCCCCAGACATCAAATGGTTCAATGACAAGTGAATAGTTCATAGGCATTTCTTGACGCTTACTGATGTTCCCTATCCTTTGGCATTCGTCACAAGACAAGACAAACTTACGGGCATCCTTTAAGAGAGTGGGCCAATAGAAACCTGATTGCAATACCTTATGGGCAGTTCTATCTCCAGCATGGTGTCCTCCGTAGGCTTCGGAATGACACTTCTGCAGGATCTGTCCCTGTTCATGTTCAGGCACACAACGTCTAATAACACCATCTACTCCTTCCTTATAAAGGTGAGGATCATCCCAAAAGTGGTGTCTCAAATCAAAGAACAATTTCTTCTTTTGCTGATAGGTGAAACTGGGTGGTATGTATTTGGCTACAATATAGTTTGCATAATCGGCATACCACGGTGCACTAAGTGAAGTGCGGATGACATTTAATTGCTCATCAGGAAAACTATCATCAATAGGTAGTGGGTCATCAAGGACATTCTCTACCCTAGACAAGTTATCTGCTACAGGGTTATCAGCACCCTTTCGGTCAACGACGTGCAAATCAAATTCCTGTAGCAGGAGAACCCATCTGATCAGCCTAGGCTTAGCGTCTTTCTTCTGCATGAGGTACTTAATAGCAGCATGATTAGAGTGAATAGTGACTTTGGAGTCAACTATGTAAGATGTGAACTTTTCACATGCAAACACGACTGCTAAAAATTCCTTCTCCGTAATGGCATAGTTTCTTTGGACACTGTCTAGAGTTTCACTAGCGTAGTGAATGACATTCAACTTCTTGTCAACTCTTTGTCCTAGAACAACACCAACAACATAATCACTAGCGTCACACATGATTTCAAAGGGCAAGTTCCAATCAGCTGGTTGAACAATAGGTGCGGTTATCAAAGCCTTCTTAAGTATTTCAAAGGCTTCCTCACAATCCTCATCAAAAACAGAAGGAACATCCTTCTGCAAGAGGTTGGTAAGAGGCCTAGAAATCTTAGAGAAGTCTTTAATGAACCTTCTATAGAAACCAGCATGACCTAGGAAACTTCGTATACCTCTGATATCTGTGGGGCAAGGCATTTTCTCAATTGCATCAACCTTAGCCTTATCAACTTCAATGCCTCTCTCAGGAATTTTGTGTCCTAAGACGATACCTTCATTAACCATAAAGTGGCACTTCTCCCAATTCAAGACGAGGTTGGTTTCTTTGCATCTCTGTAAGACTCGATCAAGGTTGCTGAGGCAATCATCAAAGGAAGACCCGTAAACGGAGAAGTCATCCATGAAAACCTCGACAATCTTTTCAGAAAAGTCAGAGAATATAGCCATCATACATCTTTGGAAGGTGGCAGGTGCATTACATAAGCCAAAAGGCATACGGCTATAGGCAAAGGTACCGAAAGGGCAGGTGAAAGTGGTTTTCTCTTGATCAGATTGTGCCACAAGTATTTGCGAGAAACCTGAATAACCGTCTAGAAAGTAGAAGTGTGTGTGTTTTGATAGGCTTTCTAGCATTTGGTCGATGAACGACAAAGGATAATGATCTTTCCTGGTTGCCTTGTTGAGTTTCCGGAAGTCTATCACCATTCTATAGCCGGTAATAATCCTTTGTGGGATTAGTTCATCCTTATCATTAGGAACGACGGTGATACCTCCCTTCTGTTGGAATTATGCCCTAGAGGAAATAATAAATATAGTTATTATTATAATTCCTGTATCAAGATAATCGTTTATTATCCATGCTATAAATGTATTGAATGAAGACTTATATACATGTGTGGATACATAGACAAAACACTGTCCCTAGAAAGCCTCTAGTTGGCTAGCCAGTTGATCAAAGATAGTCAGGGTCTTCTGACTATGTACAATGTGTTGTTGCTTGATAACTGGATCACGTCATTAGGAGAATCACGTGATGGACTAGACCCAAACTAATAGACGTAGCATGTAGATAGTGTCATTTTGTTGCTACTGTTTTCTGCGTGTCAAGTATTTGTTCCTATGACCATGAGATCATATAACTCACTGACACCGGAGGAATGCTTTGTGTGTATCAAATGTCGCAACGTAACTGGGTGACTATAAAGATGCTCTACAGGTATCTTCGAAGGTGTTCGTTGAGTTAGTATGGATCGAGACTCGGATTTGTCACTCCGTATGACAGAGAGGTATCTTGGGGCCCAAACGGTAATACAACATCACACACAAGCCTTGCAAGCAATGTAAATTAGTGTAAGTTGCGGGATCTTGTATTACGGAAGGAGTAAAGAGACTTGCCGGTAAACGAGATTGAAATAGGTATGCGGATACTGACGATCGAATCTCGGGCAAGTAACATACCGAAGGACAAAGGGAATGACATACGGGATTATATGAATCCCTGGCACTGAGTTTCAAACGATAAGATCTTCGTAGAATATGTGGGATCCAATATGGGCATCCAGGTCCCGCTATTGGATATTGACCGAGGAGTCACTCGGGTCATGTCTACATAGTTCTCGAACCCGCAGGGTTTGCACACTTAAGGTTCGACGTTGTTTTATGCGTATTTGAGTTATATGGTTGGTTACCGAATGTTGTTCGGAGTCCCGCATGAGATCACGGACGTCACGAGGGTTTCCGGAATGGTCCGGAAACGAAGATTTATATATAGGATGACCTCATTTGATTACCGGAAGGGTTTCGGAGTTACCGGGAATGACGAATGGGTTCCGGGTGTTCACCGGGGGGGGGGCAGCCCACCCCGGGGAAGGCCATAGGCCTTGGGGGTGGCGCACCAGCCCTTGGTGGGCTGGTGGGACAGCCCAAGAAGGCCCTATGCACCATAGATAGAAAATCAAAGAGAAAAGAAAAAAAGGAGGTGGGAAAGAAGAGAAGGACTCCACCTTCCAATCCTAGTTGGACTAGGATTGGAGGAGGAGTCCTCCTCCCTTGGTGGCGCAGCCCTTGGGGCTCCTTGAGCCTCAAGGCAAGCCTCCCCTCCCCTCCTCCTGTATATATGGAGCTATTAGGGCTGATTTGAGACGAATTTTGCCACGGCAGCCCGACCACATACCTCCACGGTTTTACCTCTAGATCGCGTTTCTGCGGAGCTCGGGCGGAGCCCTGCTGAGATTAGATCACCACCAACCTCCGGAGCGTCGTCACGCTGCCGGAGAACTCATCTACCTCTCCATCTCACTTGCTGGATCAAGAAGGCTGAGATCATCGTTGAGCTGTACGTGTGCTGAACGCGGAGGTGCCGTCCGTTCGGCACTAGATCGTGGGACGGATCGCGGGACGGTTCGTGGGACGGTTCACGGGGCGGATCGAGGGACGTGAGGACGTTCCACTACATCAACCGCGTTTCTTAACGCTTCTGCTGTGCGATCTACAAGGGTATGTAGATTGGAAATCCCCTCTCGTAGATGGACATCACCATGATAGGTCTTCGTGGGCGTAGGAAATTTTTTGTTTCCCATGCGACGTTCCCCAACAGTGGCATCATGAGCTAGGTTCATGCGTAGATGTCTTCTCGAGTAGAACACAAAAGTTTTTGTGGGCGGTGATGTGCGTTTTGCTGCCCTCCTTAGTCTTTTCTTGATCCCGCGGTATTATTGGATCGAAGCGGCTCGGACCGACATTACTCGTACGCTTACGAGAGACTGGTTTCATCGCTACGAGCAACTCCGTTGCTCAAAGATGACCGGCGAGTGTCGGTTTCTCCAACTTTAGTTGAATCGGATTTTACCGAGGAGGTCGTTGGATAAGGTTAAATAGCAATTCATATATCTCCGTTGTGGTGTTTGCGTAAGTAAGATGCGATCCTACTAGATACCCATGGTCACCACGTAAAACATGCAACAACAAATTAGAGGACGTCTAACTTGTTTTTGCAGGGTATGCTTATGATGTGATATGGCCAACGATGTGATGTAATATATTGGATGTATGACATGATCATGTTGTAGTAGATAATATCGACTTGCACATCGATGGTACGGCAACCGGCAGGAGCCATAGGGTTGTCTTTAAACTAACGTTTGTGCTTGCAGATGCATTTACTATTTTGCTAGGATGTAGCTTTAGTAGTAATAGCATGAGTAGCATGACAACCCCGATGGCGACACGTTGATGGAGATCATGGTGTGGTGCCGGTTACAAGAAGATCGTGGCGGTGCTTTGGTGATGGAGATCAAGGAGCACATGATGATGGCCATATCATGTCACTTATGAATTGCATGTGATGTTAATCGTTTTATGCACCTTATTTTGCTTAGAACGACGGTAGCATTATGAGGTGATCTCTCACTAAAATTTCAAGACGAAATTGTGTTCTCCCCGACTGTGCACCATTGCTACAATTCGTAGTTTCGAGACACCACGTGATGATCGGGTGTGATAGACTCAACGTTCACATACAACGGGTGCAAAACAGTTGCACACGCGGAACACTCGGGTTAAGCTTGATGAGCCTAGCATGTGCAGACATGGCCTCGGAACACATGAGACCGAAAGGTCGATCATGAATCATATAGTTGATATGATTAGCATAGGGATGCTTACCTTGAAACTATACTCAACTCACGTGATGATCGAACTTGAGCTAGTGTAAGTGGGTCATGAACCACTCAAATGACAAGAGAGAAATATTTTTGAGTGGGAGTTTAGCAAATAATTTGATTAAGTTAAACTCTAGTTATCTTGAACATAGTCTAAGTCCACTTTGAATATATTTGTGTTGTAGATCATGGCTCACGCGACAGTGACCCTGAATTCTAATACGTTCCTAGAGAAAGCTAAGTTGAAAGATGATGGAAGCAACTTTGTAGACTGGGCTCGTAATCTTAAGTTGATCCTACAAGCTGGGAAGAAGGATTTTGTCCTTAATGCTGCGCTAAGAGATGAACCACCCGCTACGGCTGACCAAGATGTTAAGAACGCTTGGTTAACACGTAAGGAGGACTACTCAGTAGTTCAATGTGCAGTCTTGTATGGCTTAGAGCCGGGACTTCAACGTCGCTTTGAGCGACATGGAGCATATGAGATGTTCCAGGAGTTGAAGTTTATCTTTCAGAAGAACGCCCGGATCGAGAGGTATGAGACCTCCGCTAAATTCTATGCTTGCAAGATGGAGGAGAATTCCTCTGTCAGTGAGCATGTGCTCAAAATGTCTGGGTACTCAAACCGTCTAGCTGAGCTGGGGATTGAACTCCCGCAAGAGGCTATCACTGACAGAATTCTTCAATCACTGCCGCCAAGCTATAAGGGCTTTGTGTTGAACTACAACATGCAAGGGATGAACAAGTCACCCGGCGAGTTGTTTGCGATGCTGAAAGTCGCAGAGTTTGAACTCCGTAAAAAGCATCAAGCGTTGATGGTGAATAAGACCACTAGTTTCAAGAGAAACGGCAAAGGGAAGAAGGGTAATTCAAAGAAGAGCGGCAAGCCTGTTGCCAATCCGACGAAGAAACCCAAAGCTGGACCTAAGCCTGAAACAGAGTGCTACTATTGCAAGGGTATGGGTCACCGGAAGCGCAACTGCCCCAAGTATCTGGCTGATAAGAAGGCGGCCAAAGAATAATCAGGTATATTTGATATACATGTTATTGATGTGTACTTAACCAGCTCTCATAGTAGTGCCTGGGTATTCGATACCGGTTCTGTTGCTCATATTTGCAACTCGAAACAGGAACTGCGGAATAGGCGAAGGCTGGCGAAAGATGGAGTGACGATGCGCGTAGGAAATGGTTCCAAGGTTGATGCAATCGCCGTCGGCACAGTTTCACTTCAGTTACCATCAGGATTAGTTATGAACTTGAATAATTGTTATTTAGTGCCTGCGTTGAGCATGAACATTATATCTGGATCTTGTTTATTGCGAGACGGTTACTCTTTTAACTCAGAGAATAATGGTTGTTCTATTTCTATGAGTAACATCTTTTATGGTCATGCACCCAATGTGAGAGGATTGTTCATATTGAATCTTGATAGTGATAATACACATATACATAACGTTGAGACCAAAAGAGTTAGAGTTAACAATGATAGCGATATGTTTTTGTGGCACTGCCGCTTAGGTCATATTGGTGTAAAGCGCATGAAGAAACTCCATACCGATGGACTTTTGGAGTCACTTGACTTTGATTCACTTGACACGTGCGAACCATGCCTCATGGGCAAGATGACTAAAACTCCGTTCTCCGGAATAATGGAGCGTGCCAGTGACTTGTTGGAAATCATACATACCGATGTGTGCGGTCCGATGAGCGTGGAGGCACGCGGCGGATATCGTTATTTTCTCACCTTCACTGACGATTTGAGTAGATATGCTTACGTCTACTTAATGAAGCACAAGTCTGAAACATTTGAAAGGTTCAAGCAATTTCAGAGTGAAGTTGAAAATCATCGTAACAAGAAGATCAAGTTCCTACGGTCTGATCATGGGGGTGAATATCTGAGTTTCGAGTTTGGTGCTCACTTAAGACAATGTGGAATTGTTTCACAGTTGACACAGCCTAGAACACCACAACGTAATGGTGTGTCCGAACGTCGTAATCGTACTTTATTAGAGATGGTGCGATCTATGATGTCTCTTACCGATTTGCCGTTATCGTTTTGGGGTTATGCAATAGACACAGCTGCATTCACTTTAAACAGGGCACCATCAAAATCCGTTGAGACGACACCATACGAACTGTGGTACGGAAAAAGGCCAAAGTTGTCGTTTCTTAAAGTTTGGGGATGTGATGCTTATGTCAAAAAACTTCAGCCTGAAAAGCTGGAACCCAAAGTGGAAAGGTGCATCTTGATAGGTTACCCAAAAGAGACAGTTGGGTACACCTTCTATCTCAAATCCGAGGGCAAAGTGTTTGTTGCTAAAAACGGAGCTTTTCTCGAGAAGGAGTTTCTCTCGAGAGAATTGAGTGGGAGGAAGATATAACTTGATGAGGTTGTCGAACCTCTCATCCCTCTGGATGGTGGCGCAGGGCAAGGGGAAACCCCTGTCGTTGCGACGCCGGTTGAGGAGGAAGTTAATGATGATGATCATGAAACTCCGGTTCAAGTTCCTCTCGAACCGCGCAGGTCGACGAGACCGCATGCTGCTCCAGAGTGGTACGGTAATCCCGTTTTGTCAATCATGTTGTTAGACAACAATGAACCTGCAAATTATGAAGAAGCAATGGTGGGCCCAGATTCCAACAAATGGCTGGAGGCCATGAAGTCCGAGATAGGATCCATGTATGAAAACAAGGTGTGGACTTTGGAAGTACTACCTGAGGGCCGCAAGGCTATTCCGAACAAATGGATCTTTAAGAAGAAGACGGACGCTGACGGCAATGTGACCGTTTATAAAGCTCGACTTGTGGCAAAGGGTTTTTCACAAGTTCAAGGAGTTGACTACGATGAGACATTCTCACCCGTAGCGATGCTTAAGTCCGTCAGAATCATGTTAGCAATAGCTGCATTTTTCGATTATGAAATCTGGCAGATGGATGTCAAAACGGCGTTCCTTAACGGTTTCCTTAAGGAAGAGTTGTATATGATGCAAACCGAAGGTTTTGTCGATCCTAAAAATGCTAACAAGGTATGCAAGCTCCAGCGATCCATTTATGGACTGGTGCAAGCATCTCGGAGTTGGAATAAACGCTTTGATGAGGTGATCAAAGCATTTGGGTTTATACAAGTGGTTGGAGAATCTTGTATTTACAAGAAAGTGAGTGGGAGCTCTGTGGCGTTTCTAATATTATACGTGGATGACATATTACTGATTGGAAACAATGTAGAGTTTTTGGAGAGCATAAAGGATTACTTGAATAAAAGTTTCTCTATGAAGGACCTAGGAGAAGCTATTTACATTCTAGGCATTAAGATCTATAGGGATAGATCAAAACGCCTGATAGGACTTTCACAAAGCACATACCTTGATAAAGTTTTGAAGAGGTTCAAAATGGAACAGTCCAAGAAAGGGTTCTTGCCAGTTTTACAAGGTACGAGATTGAGTAAGACTCAGTGCCCAGCAACTGATAAAGATAGAGAGCATATGAGCACCGTCCCCTATGCTTCAGCCATAGGATCTATCATGTATGCAATGTTGTGCACTAGACCGGACGTTACCCTGGCCATAAGTATGGCAGGCAGGTTCCAGAGTAATCCAGGAGTGGATCACTGGACGGCGGTCAAGAATATCCTGAAGTACCTGAAAAGGACTAAGGAGATGTTTCTCGTGTATGGAGGTGACGAAGAGCTCGCCGTAAAGGGTTACGTCGATGCAAGCTTTGACACAGATCCAGACGACTCTAAGTCGCAGACCGGATACGTATTTATTCTTAATGGGGGTGCGGTAAGCTGGTGCAGTTCCAAGCAAAGCGTCGTAGCTGATTCTACATGTGAAGCGGAGTACATGGCTGCCTCGGAGGCGGCTAAGGAGGGTGTCTGGATGAAGCAGTTCATGACGGATCTTGGAGTGGTGCCAAGCGCACTGAATCCAATAACCCTATTCTGTGACAACATGGGTGCCATTGCCTTAGCGAAGGAACCACGGTTTCATAAGAAGACCAGACAGATCAAACGATGCTTCAACCTCATCCGCGACTACGTCGAAGGGGAGGATGTAAATATATGCAAAGTGCACACGGATCTGAATGTAGCAGACCCGCTGACTAAACCTCTTCCACGGGCAAAGCATGATCAACACCAGAACTGTATGGGTGTTAAATTTATTACAATGTAATTCGCATGGTGATGTGAGGGCTAGATTATTGACTCTAGTGCAAGTGGGAGACTGTTAGAATTATGCCCTAGAGGCAATAATAAATATAGTTATTATTATAATTCCTGTATCAAGATAATTGTTTATTATCCATGCTATAATTGTATTGAATGAAGACTCATTTACATGTGTGGATACATAGACAAAACACTATCCCTAGCAAGCCTCTAGTTGGCTAGCCAGTTGATCAAAGATAGTCAGGGTCTTCTGACTATGTACAAGGTGTTGTTGCTTGATAACTGGATCACGTCATTAGGAGAATCACGTGATGGACTAGACCCAAACTAATAGACGTAGCATGTAGATCGTGTCATTTTGTTGCTACTGTTTTCTGCGTGTCAAGTATTTGTTCCTATGTCCATGAGATCATATAACTCACTGACACCGTAGGAATGCTTTGTCTGTATCAAACGTCGCAACGTAACTGGGTTACTATAAAGATGCTCTACAGGTATCTCCGAAGGTGTTCGTTGAGTTAGTATGGATCGAGACTAGGATTTGTCACTCCGTATGACGGAGAGGTATCTTGGGGCCCACTCGGTAATACAACATCACACACAAGCCTTGCAAGCAATGTAACTTAGTGTAAGTTGCGGGATCTTGTATTAAGGAACGAGTAAAGAGACTTGCCGGTAAACGAGATTGAAATAGGTATGCGGATACTGACGATCGAATCTCGGGCAAGTAACATGCCGAAGGACAAAGGGAATGACATACAGGATTATATGAATCCCTGGCACTGAGGTTCAAACGATAAGATCTTCGTAGAATATGTGGGATCCAATATGGGCATCCAGGTCCTGCTATTGGATATTGACCGAGGAGTCACTCGGGTCATGTCTACATAGTTCTCGAACCCGCAGGGTCTGCACACTTAAGGTTCGACGTTGTTTTATGCGTATTTGAGTTATATGGTTGGTTACCTAATGTTATTCGGAGTCCCGGATGAGATCACAGACGTCACGAGGGTTTCCAGAATGGTCCGGAAACGAAGATTGATATATAGGATGACCACATTTGATTACCGGAAGGGTTTCGGAGTTACCGGGAATGTACCGGGAATGACGAATGGGTTCCGGGTGTTCACCGGGGGGGGGGGGGGGGGCAGCCCACCCCGGGGAAGCCCATAGGTCTTGGGGGTGGCGCACCAGCCCTTGGTGGGCTGGTGGGACAGCCCAAGAAGGCCCTATGCGCCATAGATAAAAAATCAAAGAGAAAAAAAGGAGGTGGGAAAGAAGAGAAGGACTCCACCTTCCAATCCTAGTTGGACTAGGATTGGAGGAGGACTCCTCCTCCCTTGGTGGCGCAGCCCTTGGGGCTCCTTGAGCCTCAAGGCAAGCCTCCCCTCCCCTCCTCCTATATATATGGAGCTATTAGGGTTGATTTGAGACGACTTTTGCCATGGCAGCCCGACCACATACCTCCACGGTTTTACCTCTAGATCGCGTTTTTGCGGAGCTCGGGCGGAGCCCTGCTGAGATTAGATCACCACCAACCTCCGGAGCGCCGTCACGCTGCCGGAGAACTCATCTACCTCTCCGTCTCTCTTGCTGGATCAAGAAGGCCGAGATCATCGTCGAGCTGTACGTGTGCTGAACGCGGAGGTGCCGTCCGTTCGGCACTAGATCGTGGGACGGATCGCGGGACGGTTCGTGGGACGATTCGCGGGGCGGATCGAGCGACGTGAGGATGTTCCACTACATCAACCGCGTTTCTTAACGCTTCTGCTGTGCGATCTACAAGGGTACATAGATCGGAAATCCCCTCTCGTAGATGGACATCACCATGATAGGTCTTCGTGCGCGTAGGAAATTTTTTGTTTCCCATGCGACGTTCCCCAACACCTTCTTAAGTACGCAATGTACTGGACTTGCCCAATCAGTATGAGCAACAGGATAAATGATTCCTGCTTCGAGAAGCTTTAATATTTCTTTTCTAACGACCTCTTTCATCTTAGGATTTAATCTCCTTTGATGATCAGCAACTGGTTTAAAGTCAGGATCGGTTTTAATCTTGTGCTTACATAGAGTAGGACTAATACCCTTAAGATAATCAAGAGTATATCCAATAGCAGCGCGGTGCTTCCTCAGAGTTTTTAACAACTTCTTCTCTTCGCGCTCTGAAAGGAGAGCACTTATAATGACAGGATATATCTCCTTCTCATCAAGATAGGAATACTTAAGAGTATCAGGCAACTGTTTAAGCTCGAACACATGATCACCCTTTGGTGGGGGAGGATCCCCAAGCAGTTCAACATTCAGATTATTCTTGAGAATAGGATATTGTTCTAAGACAATTCTATCTATCTCATCTCTCTCCTCCATATGCATATCATTTTCATGCTCAAGCAGATATTGCTCTAAAGGATCCGTAGGAGGTACGACAATAGAGGCAAGAGCAATGATTTCATCTCTACCATACGACACTCTTTCATGGGGTTGTCTTCCAAACTTGGAGAAGTTAAATTCATGAGACACACCCTCGAAACTTACTGTAACAGTCTACTTAATGCAATCAATGTGAGCATTGACAGTGTTGAGAAAGGATCTACCAAATATGATGGGACAAAAGCTATCTTGTGCAGTACCAAGGACAAGGAAATCAGTAGGATACTTCGTCTTACCACACAGGACTTCTACGTCTCTCACAATTCCCAGAGGGCAGATAGTGTCTCTATTAGCTAGCGTAATAGTGACATCAATGGGTTCTAACTCAGCAGGTGCAATCTCATCTTTGATTTCATCATATAGAGAACGGGGTATTGCACTAACACTAGCTCCCATATCACGTAAACCATGGTAACAGTGATCTCCTATCTTAACAGAAACAACGGGTAGGCCAACTACAGGTTCGTGTTTGTATTTCACGTGAGGTTTAGCAATTCTAGCGGAGTCCTCACAGAATTTGATAACATGCCCGTCTATGTCTTCGGCTAAGAGATCTTTGATAATAGCAACACTAGTTTCAACTCTAATCTCCTCAGGGGGTGCAAGTGGTCTAATGTAACCCTTACGTATCACAGTTAGAGCTTTAGAATAATCCTTTATCCTAGCAGGGTATGGTGGTTTCTCAGTGTAAGCACAAGGAACAACAGGATCACTAAAAGCTATGATTTTCTCCTCAACTAGATTGGTTTTGGCTATGTTGCTTTCTACAGGAGGATGATATTTAAACCACTTCTCTTTGGGAAGATCAACATGAGCAGCGAAAGATTGACATAGAGAAGCTACTATCTCAAAGTCAAGTCCATACTTAGCGGTAAAATCTCTATAAGTGTTTGTCTCAACAAAAGATTTAACGCAATCAAACTGGAAATTCATACCTGACTCCTTACCTTCCTCTAGCTCCCAATCTTCAGAGTTGCGTTTGATTCTCTCTAATAAATTCCACTTGTGATCAATATCCTTCTTCATAAAAGAACCGGCACAAGAAGTGTCAAGCAAGGTACGATCTTCATGAGAAAGTAGAGCATAAAAGTTTTGAGTGATGATTTCTCTCAAGAGCTCATGATTGGGGCATGAATATAGCATTGATTTAAGCCTCCCCCAAGCTTCAGCTATGCTTTCCCTGTCACGAGGCCAAAAGTTATAAATAAAGTTCCGATCACGATGTACTAAATGCATAGGATAGAACTTTTGATGAAATTCCAATTTCAACCGATTGTAGCCCCATGATCCAGCATCATCACATAGCCTATACCATGTCAACGCCTTATCCTTTAAAGGTAAAGGAAAGACTTTCTTCTTTACCTCATCCTCGGGAAAACCTGCAAGCTTAAATAAACCACAAACTTCATCTACGTAAATTAGATGAAAGTCTGGATGTGAAGATCCATCTCGTGTAAAAGGATTAGCCAGCAGTTTCTCAAGCATACCCAAAGGAATTTCATAAAAGATATTTTCCGTAGGTACCTCAGGTTGAGGAGAAACTCCTCGTGCTGCCGTTCGTGGTGAAGATACCATGAACAAACTCCTCAAAGGAAGAGTTTCCATAGTGACAGGTGACAATAAATTTCAGCACAGTATATAAATGTTTCCTTACCAATTTCCACTTACAAAGGCGCTTCACTCCCCGGCAACGGTGCCAGAAAAGAGTCTTGATGACCCACAAGTATAGGGGATCAATCGTAGTCCTTTCGATAAGTAAGAGTGTCAAACCCAACGAGGAGCAGAAGGCTTTGATAAACGGATTTCAGCAAGGTAATAACTGCAAGCACTGAAAGTATCGGTAACAAGTGAATGTGTAGCGAGGTGAAACGTAGCGAGAAAAAAGTAACAAGTAAAAAGTAGTAGCAACAGTGCAGCAAGTGGCCCAATCCCTTTTGTAGCAAGGACAAGCCTGAACAAAGTTTTATAGGAGGAAAAACGCTCCCGAGGACACACGGGAATTTCTGTCATGCTAGTTTCATCATGTTCATATGATTCGCGTTCGTTACTTTGATAGTTTGATATGTGGGTGGACCGGCGCTTGGGTACTTCCCTTACTTGGACAAGCATCCCACGTATGATTAACCTCTCTCGCAAGCATCTGCAAGTACAAAAGAACAATTAAGACAAAGTCTAACCATAGCATTAAACTAGTGGATCCAAATCAGCCCCTCACGAAGCAACGCATAGACTGGGGTTTAAGCTTCTGTCACTCCAGCAACCCATCATCTACTTACTAATTCCCAATGCCTTCTCTAAGCCCAAATATGGTGAAGTGTTATGTAGTCGACGTTCACATAACACCACTAGAGGAAAAACAACATACAACATATCAAAATACCGAACGAATATCAAATTCACATGACTATTATTAACATGACTTATCCCATGTCCTAGGAACAAAAGTAAATACTCACAAGACATAATCATAATCATGACCAGAGGTGTAATGAATAGCATCAAGGATCTGAACATAGACTCTTCCACCAAGTAATCCAACTAGCATCAACTACAAAGAGTAATCAACACTACTAGCAACCTTACAAGTACCAATCAGAGTTGCGAGACGAAGATTGGTTACAAGAGATGAACTAGGGATTGGAGAGGAGATGGTGCTGATGAAGATGTTGATGAAGATGCCTCCCCTCCGATGAGAGGAGTGTTGATGATGACGATGGCGATGATTTCCCCCTCCGGGAGGGAAGTTTCCCCGGCAGGATCATCCTGCCGGAGCTCTAGATTGGGTGTGCTCAAGTTCCGCTTCGTGGCAGCGGCGAAACCACGAAAAAGCTCCCTCTTGATTTTTTCCAGACCAGGACGCTTCATATAGAAAAAGAGGGGGGCTAGTGGGCCTTCAGGTAGCCCACAAGCTTGCCCACCGCCACTAGGGGGGTGGTGGCGGAGTGGGGGCTTGTGGGGCCCTCGTGGCCCCCTCCGGTAGTTCTTTTTCCCAGTATTTTTAATATATTCCAAAAAAATCCACGTAAATTTTCAGGGCATTTGGAGATGTGCAGAATAGTGGACTAGGATTTGCTCCTTTTCCACTCCAGAATTCCAACTGCCTGAATTCTCCCTCTTCAAATAATCCTTGCAAAATAAGAGAGAAAAGGCATAAATATGGTACCACAAGTGATATAACAGCCCAAAAAGCAATAAATATCAACATGAAAGCATGATGCAAAATGGACGTATCAGCTAACCCGGTCGTGGTGCTCAAGAAGAACGGTACTTTCCGTATGTGCATTGATTACACTGACCTTAACAGAGCCTGCCCGAAGGATTCTTTCGCCCTTCCCCGCATTGATCAAATTATTGATTCGACGGTGAGTTGCGAACGTCTGTGTTTCTTGGATGCTTATTCGGGATACCATCAGATAAAGATGGCGGTGGCGGATCAGGAGAAGACATCCTTCATAACCCCATTCGGAGCTTTCTGTTACGTGTCCATGCCGTTTGGGCTCAAGAGTGCGGGGGCGACTTACCAGCACTGCATCCAAAACTTCTTACACAGCCAGATAGGCCGTAACGTCCACGCTTATGTGGACGACATCATGGTCAGGTCTCACCACAAGGAGTCACTCTTGGAGGATCTCAAAGAAACCTTCGACAACATGCGCGTTTACCAGATGAGGCTTAACCCCACCAAGTGTGTTTTTGGTGTCCATGCGGGGAAGTTATTGGGTTTCTTGGTATCAGAACGTGCCATCGAGGTAACCCGGATAAGATTGAGGCAATTACCTCACTTGGGAAACTAGCCAACATTAACCAGGTGCAGCGTATGGCGGGTCGAATCGCGGCCTTGAGCCGCTTCATAAGTCGCCTTGGGGAGAAGGCCATCCCTCTCTACCAGCTGCTCAAGAAAACCGATCGTTTCGTATGGACAGACGAGGCCAATGAAGCCTTCGAAGCCTTGAAGCGACAATTAGCTAACCCGCCAGTGTTGGCGGCTCCGGCAGACAAGGAACCTATGTTCCTGTACATTGCAGCCAATTCCAAAGCAGTCAGCATGGCAGTAGTTGTCGAGCGAAAGGAAGAAGGAAAGGAGTACCCCGTCCAGCGACCGGTGTATTTCATCAGCGAGGTCCTCACCCTCTCCAAGCAACGCTACCCACATTGGCAAAAGTTGGTTTTTGGGGTGTTCATGGCGAGTCGAAAGCTGAAACATTACTTCCAGGAACACCCGATCACGACCGTCAGCTCCGCCCCCCTCGGCGACATCATACATAACCGAGAGGCTACTGGACGGATTGCTAAGTGGGCCATCGAGCTTGGGTCCCATCAGGTACGATATATGCCTCGGACAGCCATCAAATCTCAAGCGCTCATGGACTTCATCAATGATTGGACCGAGTTACAAATCCCTGAGGAAAGACCAGATCTTACGTATTGGACCATCTATTTCGATGGGTCCAGACAGTTGGAAGGCTCGGGGGCTGGTGTGATGATAACTTCGCCTCAAGGTGACAAGTTTTGCTATGTCCTTCGGCTCATGTTCCCATGTACTAATAATGCAGCAGAATATGAAGCTTTGCTCCATGGTTTGCGACTCGCCAAAGAGATAAATCTAACGCGAGTGAGATGTTTGGGCGATTCAGATCTGGTGGCGCAACAGGTTTCTGGCACCTGGGATTCACGAGACCCTCTGATGGCGGCTTACAGATGAGCTGTGTCAGATGTGGCGGGTCACTTCAATGGCTATCAAGTGGATCACATAGACCGACGGCTTAACGAAGCAGCGGACGCTCTTTCCTGCCTTGGTTCGCAGTGTAAGCCGGTTCCTCCCAATGTCTTTTTGGATATATTACATAACCCATCAGTGAAACTACCTTCGGAGGAAGATTTAGCGGTACTGGACCCCGAGTCTCAACTCGTGGCGGCTCTTCATGCTACTCTAGTCTGGGCGATTCCCTACATGGTGTACCTCACCACAGGCGAGTTACCAGCCGACGAGTTGCTAGCTCACCAAATCGTCCGTTGGTGTAAATCCATGGTCATACACAATGGCGAGTTACACAAAGGAAGCACCTCGGGGGTATTTCAAAGATGCGTCTCTTCTAAAAAAGGATGTATGATCCTCAATGAGATTCACGCGGGCGACTGTGATCATCATGCTGGGTCCTGATCCTTGGTTTCTAAAGCCTTCAGACATGGGTTTTATTGGCCGACGGCTCATGCAGACGCAGAGGAGATCATTCGCCGATGTAATGGCTGCCAAAAGTTTGGACGCCAGATGCATTTGCCGGCTCAGGAATTGCGAATGATACCAATCACTTGGCCGTTTGCAGTCTGGGGGCTTGATATGGTCGGTCCCTTCAAGATGTCTTCCACCAAAAAGACTCACCTATTGGTGGCGGTTGACAAATTTACAAAGTGGGTGGAAGCGGAACCTGTTAGCAGTTGTGACGCTGATACGGCCGTCAAGTTCTTGAAGAAACTGATTTTCAGATTCGGATATCCTCATAGTATCATTACTGACAATGGTACTAACCTATCCAAAGGTGCAATGCAAGAGTTCTGTGCACGAGAGCATATCCGGCTTGATTTTTCCGTGGTTGCACATCCCCAGTCAAATGGACAGGCAGAGAGGGCGAATCAGGAAATATTACGGGGGATTAAGCCTCGGCTCATGGTGCCTTTGGAAGGCACACCAGGATGTTGGGTCGAGGAGTTGCCATCAGTACTGTGGAGTATCAGGACAACTCCAAACCGCTCCACGGGTTTTACTCCTTTCTTTCTGGTCTACGGGGCAGAAGCGGTGTTACCAAGTGACATCAAACATGATTCCCCACGAGTTGCCACCTATGTGGAGCAGGACAACGAGTTGGCGCGACAAGACTCGTTGGACGGCTTGGAGGAGGAACGTGACTTGGCCGCGTCACGGTCGACGATTTACCAACAGGACTTGCGACGTTATCATAGTCGCCGGGTCAAGAGCCGAGCTTTCCAAGAAGGCGACTTGGTGCTCCGTTTGATTCAAGATCATACTAGTATGCACAAGTCATCACCTCCATGGGAATGACCGTTTGTCGTCAGCAAGAATCTTCGGAACAGCTCATACTATTTGATGGATCTTCGCCCAGATCGGCCAACTACAGAGGTTGAGACAACTCGCCCCTGGAACATAGCCCATCTGCGGCCTTACTACACTTAGAGCCATGAGCTCCCTCTTTTTTATTTATCAGTTTTTAGCAAATTGTAATCCATGAAATATGAAAGCAATAAAGCCGGCACCCATGAACCTTGGGGGTCCTTTGCCGTTTCAGCTTTTGAAAGCATGAGCCTTTATTGTTCTATAAGTCGCCCAAACATGGACACTATTAAAGTCAAGGAGCGTAAGTCGCCATGCTGCACTTGCTTCAAAACTGGGCTTTGATAAAAGCCAAAGAGGACCAACGTTGCCACGTCGCACGGTCCAAACATAGGCGCCTTATATGGTTTTGAGAATTAAGCCGGCTTACTTGGGGGCTACTAGTCCCCAAGTCGTTTTACAGTAAGAGCGTATACGCTTTTGTTATCCTATGCCTGTTTTTTTCCTAAATCATAGGTCACTTGGGGGCTTTCACTCATTGAGTTCACCCTGAATACCCTCTTGGCTAGCGAAAAATTACCGCATTACAAATGGTTATACTGGACTGTGTGTTGAACGAGTCGCCACATGGACCTATGTACTCAAGGTGACTCAATCCGTTATTTGGACCCTGAACTCGCCTTGGTTAAAACATAAAAGGTACCGGCCAGAGTCACACATGGAAAATAGGGAAACCATTGGTTCATTGAACCTTCTTCACAGAAGCTTGACTCGCGCTTGATCAGCCGGTCTAAAAGAACAAGGCTTTTTTGCAAAAGCTTCCTAAGGGTAACACTAGAGTTTTGCAAGCTCGTCTTATCCTATCGAAACTCACTGAGTTGATAAAATTTTTACTTCTTGATGACAAGATCACAAGGTTTCTTAACATATCTTTGAGCCGGCTTTGATTATAACTCGCCCCGGCTCATATTTCTCGCCATAAACCGGGGGCTAATTTATTTCTTGCCATGATCCAAGGGGCTGGCTTATTCCTGACCATGCACTTACTGACTCGGCTACTGTTTTTCCTAACATACCAGGAAAAAAATTGTTTGTCACTTTGAGACATTCCTTGGTTTATCAAAAAAATTGCAGGCGAGTCATGCATAAGATTCAAGGTCTACCAGTGGTTCCATCAAAAAACAATACGACATACTTGGTGTTCCACACACACTAGAAAGGCTATTACATGGCTCGCATGGCCAGAATGGTTGTCATCCCCCAGTGAAGGAAGGATCCATGGGTGAATCAGGCCGCCGCCGAGTCACCTTGCCTTGAGCTCTCCCCGCCTTCGATTCGTAAGTCGCCCAGCTTCCAGTTACACTTGGACAAGGCAATGAACTCGTCTTCATCAACAAGGAAGAGAGATAGGTCCATGTCAAGATCAAAAGGATTCTTGGGACCACTAGGAACCAGGCTAGCAGTTTCATATGAAGGAGGCGTCACCTTCTTTTTGTTCTCGTCATAGGCAGCTTGGTATTTGTTTAGATCTAAACTGGCTGCCAGTTGAGTCACCACATAGCGAGATTCTACGATGGTTCGGTGATAGTCCACCTCGGTGAATTCTGACCAGTCATCTTTCAGCTTGGGGTAGCGGGCGGCTATTTCTTCGGTTTTGAGCTCAGGGGCGTACGCTAAGCACCAACTCAGGGTGTTCAACACTCCCTTTCGGGCGGCTAATCTATTTAATTCCACTATCTGGGGAGGCAATGTAGACAGGAAGCCGAGCATCTGCTTGATGGTCATCATTGGTCCCGTGTTGCCCAGCACTGCCTTGTTGACAGCACGCCCCCGGTGTATAGCTGCTCAGCGAAGGTATATATGGCTTTTAACTTAAGCAGGCAGTCGTCCTGAAGATTGGCGGCTCATGCACCTGCAAAAGGTACATCAATATTTGATAATTTTTGATACCAGATTAGTTAATCAAACAGTCAAAGGATAACGCTTACTGATACGTCCATTTTGCATCATGCTTTCATGTTGATATTTATTGCTTTATGGACTGTTATTGTACTTTGTGGTACCATACTTATGCCTTTTCTCTCTTATTTTGCAAGGTTTATTTGAAGAGGGAGAATACCGGCAGCTGGAATTCTGGACTGGAAAATGAGCAAGTCTGAGTCCTCTATTCTGCACAACTCCAAATGCCCTGAAAATCAACATAGAATTTTTTGGGATTATATAAAAAATATTGGGCGAAAGAAGTGCCAGAGGGGAGCAGCCACAGGCCCACAAACCTGGTGGCCGTGGCTACAGGGATTGTGGGCACCCTGGTGGCCCACTGCCCCCCCTCTTCTGCTATATGAAGGGTTTCGTCCGGAAAAAAATGAGGACAGAGCTTTTTCGTGGATTCTCCGGCGCCATGAGGCGGAACTTGAGCAGAACCAATCTAGAGCTCCGGCAGGACGATCCTGCCGGGGAAACTTCCCTCCCGGAGGGGGAAATCGTTGCCATCGTCATCACCAACACTCCTCTCATCAGAGGGGGCTCGTCACCATCAACATCTTCATCAGCACCATCTCATCTCCAAACCCTAGTTCATCTCTTGTAACCAATCTCCATCTTGCAACTCCGATTGGTACTTGTAAGGTTGCTAGTAGTGTTGATTACTCTTTGTAGTTGATGCTAGTTGGATTACTTGGTGGAAGAGTTTATGTTCAGATACTTGATGCTACTCATTACACCTCTAATCATGATTATGATTATGCTTTGTGAGTAGTTACTTTTGTTCCTGAGGACATGGGATAAGTCTTGCTATTAATAGTCATGTGAATTTGGTATTCGTTCGGTATTTTGATATGTTGTATGTTGTTTTTCCTCTAGTGGTGTTAGGTGAACGTCGACTACATAACACTTCACCATATTTGGGCCTAGAGGAAGGCATTGGGGAGTAGTAAGTAGATGATGGGTTGCTAGAGTGACAGAAGCTTAAACCCCAGTCTATGCGTTGCTTCGTAAGGGGCTGATTTGGATCCACTAGTTTAATGCTATGGTTAGACGTTGTCTTAATTCTTCTTTCGTAGTTGCGGATGCTTGCGAGAGGGGTTAATCATAAGTGGGATCCTTGTCCAAGTAAGGGCAGTACCCAAGGGCCGGTCCACCCACATATCAAACTATCAAAGTAACGAACGCGAATCATATGAACATGATGAAACTAGCATGACAGAAAATCCCGTGTGTCCTCGGGAGCGTTTTTCCTCCTATAAGACTTTGTTCAGGCTTGTCCCTTGCTACAAAAGGGATTGGGCCACTTTGCTGCACCGTTGCTACTCTTGTTACTTGTTACTTTTCACCTGCTACGTTTCACCTCACCACACCATCACTTGTTACCGCTACTTTCAGTGCTTGCAGTTATTACCTTGCTGAAATCCGTTTATCAGAGCCTTCTCCTCCTTGTTGGGTTCGACACTCTTACTTATCGGAAGGACTACGATTGATCCCCTATGCTTGTGGGTCATCAATACTCTTTTCTAGCGCCGTTGCCGGGGAGTGAAGCGCCTTTGGTAAGTGGAATTTGGCAACGAAACATTTATATACTGTGCTGAAATTTATTGTCATTTGTCACTATGGAAATTGTTCCTTTGAGGAATTCTTTCGGGGTATCTTCACCACGAAAGGAAGCACGAGGAGTTGCTCCTCAACCTAAGGTACCTACTGAAAATATCTTTTATGAAATTCCTTCGGGTACGCTTGAGAAACTGCTGGCTAATCCTTTTACACGAGATGGATCATCACATACAGACTTGCATCTAATCTATTGTAGGAGATCACTGTTATCATGGTTTATGTGATATGGGTGCTAGTGTTAGTGCAATACCCCGGTCCCTTTATGATGAAATCAAAGATGAGATTGCATCTGCTGAGTTTGAACCTATTGATGTCACTATTACACTAGCTAATAGAGACACTATCTGCCATGTGGGAATTTTGAGAGACGTAGAAGTCCTGTGTGGTAAGACGAAGTATCCTACTGATTTCCTCATCCGTGCTACTGCACAAGATAGCTTTTGTCCCATCATATTTGGTAGACCCTTTCTCAACACTGTCAATGCTCATATTGATTTTATTAAACAGACTATCACTGTTAGTTTTGAGGGTGTGTCTCATGAATTTAACTTCTCCAAGTTTGGAAGACAACCCCATGAAAAAGAGTCGTCTGGTAGGGTTGAAATCATTGCTCTTGCCTCTATTGTCGTGCCTCCTATGGATCCTTTAGAGAAATATCTGCTTGAGCATGAAAATGATATGCATATTGATGAAAGAGATGAGATAGATAAAATTGTTTTAGAACAATATCATATTCTTAAGAATAATCTGCTTGTTGAACTGCTTTGGGATCCTCCCCCACCAAAGGGTGATCCTGTGTTCGAGCTAAAACATTTACCAGATACTCTTAAGTATGCCTATCTTGATGAGAAGGAGATATATCCTATTATTATTAGTGCTCACCTCTCGAATCATGAAGATAAGAAGTTATTAAAAACTTTGAGGAAGCACCGTGCTGCTATAGGATATACTCTTGATGATCTTAAGGGTATTAGTCCCACTCTATGTCAGCACAAGATTAAAACCGATCCCGATTCTAAGCCAGTTGCTGATCATCAACGGAGATTAAATCCTAGGATGAAAGAGGTCACGAGAAAAGAACTATTAAAGCTTCTGGAAGCAGGAATCATTTATCCTGTTGCTCATAGCAATTGGGTAAGTCCAGTGCATCGCGTACCCAAGAAGGGAGGTATCACCGTCGTTCCTAATGATAAGAATGAACTAATCCCACAAAGGATTATTACTGGCTATAGGATGGTGATAGACTTCCAGAAACTGAACAAGGCAACCAGGAAAGACCATTATCCTTTGTCGTTTATCGACCAAATGCTAGAAAGGCTATCTAAACACACACACTTCTGCTTTCTAGACGGTTATTCAGGTTTCTCGCAAATACCTGTTGCACAATCTGATCAGGAGAAAACCAGTTTCACCTGCCCCTTCGGTACCTTTGCTTATAGACGTTTGCCTTTTGGCTTATGCAATGCACCTGCCACCTTTCAAAGATGTATGATGGCAATATTCTCTGACTTTTGTGAAAAGATTGTTGAGGTTTTCATGGATGATTTCTCCGTTTACGGTTCTTCCTTTGACGATTGTCTCAGCAACCTTGATCGAGTCTTACAGAGATGCAAAGATACCAACCTCGTCTTGAACTGGGAGAAGTGCCACTTCATGGTTAATGAAGGCATCGTCTTAGGACACAAAATCTCTGAGAAAGGCATTGAAGTTGATAAGGCTAAGGTTGATGCAATTGAGAAAATGCCTTGCCCCACAGATATCACAGGTATACGAAGTTTCCTAGGTCATGCTGGTTTCTATAGAAGGTTCATTAAAGACTTCTCTAAGATTTCTAGGCCTCTTACCAACCTCTTGCAGAAGGATGTTCCTTTTGTTTTTGACGAGGATTGTGAGGAAGCTTTCGAAATACTTAAGAGGGCCTTGATAACCGCACCTATTGTTCAACCACCTGATTGGAACTTGCCCTTTTGAAATCATCTGTGATGCTAGTGATTACGCTGTTGGTGCTGTTCTAGGACAAAGAGTTGACAAGAAGTTGAATGTTATTCACTACGCTAGTAAAACTCTAGACAGTGCCCAAAGAAACTATGCTACTACGGAGAAGGAATTTTTAGCAGTCGTGTTTGCATGTGAAAAGTTCAGATCTTATATAGTTGACTCCAAGGTCATTATTCACTCTGATCATGCTGCTATTAAGTACCCTATGGAGAAGAAGGACGCTAAGCCTAGGCTAATCAGATGGGTTCTCCTACTACAGGAATTGGATATGCACGTTGTTGACCGAAAGGGTGCTGATAACCCTGTAGCAGATAACTTGTCCAGGCTAGAGAATGTCCTTGATGACCTGATACGTCTCCATCGTATCTACTTTTCCAAACTCTTTTGCCCTTGTTTTGGACTCTAATTTGAATGGAACTAACCTGGATTGACGCTGTTTTCAGCAGAATTGCCTTGGTGTTATTTTTGTGCAGAAATCAAAGTTCTCCAAACGTCTTGAAAATATACGGGGAGCAATTTTGGAAAATATGAAAAATATCTGCGCCAAGTTCCACCCGAGGGGGTGGGCCAGTGGGCCACAAGCCCTGGCTCCGCCACCACCCCCCTGGTGGCGGTGCGCAGGCTTCACTACAAGGAATATGCTAGTACATGACGCTGTTTTTTCGTCGCTACATCATCACGGTTTTTCATTTACGACGATCTCACGACGAAAAACCAAGCGTAAAAAACGGAGCGTCACTAATGAACATCAACGACGTTTTGATCAAAATCGTCGTAACTTTTACGACGATTCCTGGATTGTCGTAACCTTTACGACGATCCTAAATCGTCGCTGACAATCAAACCTAGTCCTACGTGGCAGTTCTACGTGGCAAAATTACGACGAAATCAAAACATCATGGTTGAAATCAGCCCAACCCATTTCAATTGATCACAGGCTCGTTTATTTTTTGGGGCTTTTCTTATTGGGCTTCTTTTGGGCCTTGGCCTATTTTCAGCCACTTCCGTTTTTTTCGATTTTTTTTATCATTCTAATTTG
This sequence comes from Hordeum vulgare subsp. vulgare, assembly GCF_904849725.1. Lineage (NCBI taxonomy): Eukaryota > Viridiplantae > Streptophyta > Magnoliopsida > Poales > Poaceae > Hordeum > Hordeum vulgare. Next base: position 560,497,044 of record NC_058524.1, on the reverse strand, counting down.
GGCTTCTTTTGGGCCTTGGCCTTTTCATGCCCAAATACATTTGATCCATTTTCAGTTTTGGCCTTTTTTCATTTTTGAATTTAGCAACTTTTTTTTCTTTTATGTCCAAATAAATCTGAGCCCATACAGATTCAAAGCCCATACACATAAATCTGAGCCCATGGAACTTTGAAGCCCATACACAGAATCTAAAACATCTCAACTCACATCACAAAGTCAGCCCACATCACAAAGTATGAAGCACAACCAAAGTCTGATATTATATAGCCCACATCAGAAAGTATGTAGCACAACCACAAATTTCAGCCCACACCAAAAACAGCATAGCACATACAGATCCTAAATCTGAGCCCATACAGATCCTAAATCTGTACCACAAGAACTGCTACCAAAATATGTAGCACAACCAAAATAAATTTCAGCCCACACCATAGTTGTCAAGTGCACAAGAACTGCTACCAAAATCTAATTCTAAAACCAACTAGTTTCCTATTTTGGCTCCAAGCAACGCCATCAACTGAGCATACTTCGCATCATTTTCTTTCGCCTTCTTGAGCAGCAGCTCATAGGACTTGACGCGTTCAGCTTGTGCAGCTTCAGCTTCTGCTGCCTTCCTCTTCATAGCATCCATCTCTTCACGCATAACTTCACTTCTTTGACGCGACATCTCGAGCTGCTCTTGTAGATCGAGCACACGAGAATTGACATTAGCATTTGACTTGCTGGACTTGTGAGTAGAGTTTGGCTGCAGACCAACATTCTTCAAGAATTTGCTTGATGGGCGATGCTTGGTCTGAACTTCCACAACAACTGAAACAGAAGACTTTCTCTCTTCGCCTTCTTGTACAGGAGCAGTCATCTTCTCTTCCATCTCAGATTGAAAGATAATGAATGCATTGAGAAACAGTTTAAATCCATGAGAAAGAAAGCAAAATAAGCGCCCAATAATGAGGAAAACATGTATCGGCAATACTTATACAGAAACTAAGATAGGAACATAAGAAGACATACTTGTTTCATGTTAACAGAACCAGGGAGAGGAAACTACTTATACAGAAATTACATACAGAAACTAATGAAACCAGAAACTACATAAAAACAGAAACTAATGAAATAATGAAACTACATACAGAAACTACATACAGAAACTACTTATACAGAAATTAATGAAGAATAATGCTTCCAGAAACTAAGTTAGGAACATGTTTTCCTCAAATCAAGCATGTATCAGCAATACTTGTTTCATGTTAATAGAACGAGGGAGAGGAGCATGTATCAGCACATAAAAAGTGGTATATTCCATATTCTGATAAGCCGAGCAATCAAGATATTTTAGACTCATCCATATACTGGTTGTTATTTTACTGGTTGTTATTTTAGACTCAACAAACTACATGTATAAGCATGTATCAGCACATAGCAAGATAATAATACAAAGTCAAACACGCATTTTACTGGTTGTTACAATAAATTGCTGGACACAAAAGGAGCTGATGCCTATACTACTTATAGTGGCTCATCCAGAAATAAATCCATGTTTTTCACTCCTAGAGCATACATCGGTATAACACATGAGGCCAGAAACAAATCCAAGGAAGATTACTTACTATAGCAACTTGAACATCCTCTGAGAATCCATGTTTGGTGCTGTTGTGTGTCGCCTTGAAAATGTCCAATGTAGATAACACTTCACCCTTTCTTTGCTCTTGCTGAAATGTTTTTCAACAACAACCCAACCATTAGCTTTTGCAACAAATTGATGCTTATGTCTAAAGGAAAACAACTAAAGGAACAACAGTATTGGATCTTACAGTTGCATGCACATGAGCAACATAGCATCTTGAACCAGTTTTCTGTATAAACTTGACTTTTGTTCGATTAACCTTGTTATTGGCACATGTCTCCTACATATGTGCACATCAGATCATCACTTCCATACAATAAAGCAAATCACACAGTTTGCATGGGCAAGGTAAAGCAAACAGTCAAGCATTTACATACCTTGTGTCTTGGAGTTGACCACAGCTCGATCAACCTTTGCCATTCAGTATCCGTTATGTCAGAAACAGGGGACTTGATGCTAACCTTGCTTGCTTCGACATTGTCAAAGTACTCCTTCTTGACATGATGGCGTCTGTTCCTCAACGAATTCTTCAAGATATCAGTGCATGCATACTCAATGACACTTGATTCCGTGTCCATCTCAAAATTTGCCTACAAAGGCAGCAAACAAGATGAGTACCAAGATTAACCATCATATGAGATGTATAATAACAGGTAATAAAGACCACATTCAGCAACAAGATAGTTAGCTTACAGATACTTTTCCTATATAATTCTGCACAAGACTTGGGTTCTTTTTATACCCCTTGAAGTGAGGAAGCAGCGGCATACGAGCTCTCGCTATGAGGCCACCCTCAGATGCTAGCTTCGCAGCCTGCACGGGCTTCTCCGGACGCCTCATCCCTTCAGCGATTTCAATTCTCACCTTTGCTCCCATTGCACGTGTCAACTTTTCTAGCCCTTTGCCATTCCTAGAACTCTTGACCACATCAACAGCGCCTGAAAAGGATACATTCAAACATTAGTCAAGACTAGTAGTCACCCATACATGCATTGCTTACATTTAGAAAATGAACTAGTAAGAAAAGAAAACTAGATGAACATGCCTTCATCACCCATTGGCTGCTCAGGTTCTGTAGAAAGGACTGTCAAGTTCAACTCATGGCCATGATTGCTGACCACAGAAGGTGCAACGGGGCTGAGGTCCATGCACATCCTACTTCCTACTTCCATGGAGGCCAACTCATCATCGGTTCGCAGTGGTCCTTGACCCTTGTGCAGCAGGCTCTTGTCAACATCCTCCCTTACTTTCTGCCTAGTGAGTCTAGCCACAACTGGTTCATCATTAGGTGTCAGAAGCCTCTTTGATCCTTCTGGATATAGAGCTAACACCCTTCCTGGAGCCATTGGACTAGATGTTTCTGAAACTTTCCTCCTGTTTCTGGTAGCACACTTCTTCTTCCTAGAAACCTGCAGGGTGTCGTATAAAAGGCAAGGACGGCAGAATTAGATCACAAGAAAATTCTGCAATGTACGAAAAAAGAAAGCACACAACATAAAACTCCCACCCCAAACAAGATAGAGTTTGCACCTTTCCTTTCTTCTTCACTAATTTGTCATCAACTTCCTCTCCATCAATAACTTCATCATCTTTAGGGTTGTAGTCTGAGCTTCCAGGTTGTGTTATGGCAGATGCCGATTCATCACAAGTAGCTGCACTACCCTCTTCACGTGCATTTGACTTCCTAATCATTGATACTATCGCACCAAGACCTAGCGATTGGAACATGCGGTTGTTCCTCATCATAGTTCTAGCCTTAATCTTCTCGATCTCAGTCAGGGGTTCTTCTTTACATGAATAAGAAAACATAACCATTAGATGAATGGTTGAAATGCATAGGGAAGCAAGACAACTCAAACAACTAAGGTATCCTATAAGATCTTAGTTTTATTTCATCCTAGTACATTAATGGCACAAGCAAAATATAAGCCAATTGTTTGGACTAAAACAATACATTTCAATTACCAGATTACAAGCATGAGCTAGGCACATTTCTATAGTTAGTACATAGACACACCCAGGCGCATAATACTATATTTTGTGTGAAACTTACAAACAAACAGTATTGCACCCAATGTCCCATGCATCCTGGTAGCTTAACATGGCTAATGATACAAGCGGTAAAATAAGTAGCAAGTTGTATACCAGACGACGGCTACTTCGTCCTTGTCATGGCTGATCTTGAGGGGCTGTAGGCTGATCTTGAGGGGCTGTATATGTGTTGATTGTGCTGATGGTACCAAGTTGCCCTAATAGCTTGCAAAACAGAATGAACACGAATGAGATAAAATGGGGATAAAGTAGAATGATCCTCCAATGAACTAATATTTTATCAATCAACTTCAGGAACAAAACCACCATAAATAGGGCCAAGAACTCAACAGATTCAATTAATATCTAGGAAGAAGCACTTATATAACAAGCTTATACAACAGGGCCAATCAAGCTTGATGCAATAACAGGCTAGTGATGCCGTACAAAATATAGATTAAAGTAAAAGATGAGTTACTAACAATAGACTATTTACATTAATAGTTAATAACAAACCAACAACCATATACACTTTCTTTAGATTAACTAAAACTACCAGGCTACCAGCCACATGACCACTTGCTTCAGATCCACAATTGTGTTCAGATCGACAAGAATTAGTAGATGCACAAATCAAAACCTACAACAAACAAATTACTCCCAGGATTTTATTATTTACAAGGTGATGAGCACTGGCAATGAGCACTACCGTATACATCATAGACTACCATACAAGTTGACAACTTTACATAAGTGTTCCACACCATAAATTTTACAGAATCACAAGTAACAGAAATTAGGGAAGCAAGATAACCACAATATCACACAGTCACAGCAGCTTGACTCCAAAACTTGGCACCTGCAATGGAATAAGAAATATTACTAAGTACCCAACTGCAAAATGTCCACAAACAATTTGTTTAAGCATTATTATTAAGCATTCAGGGAATAAAATGGCTAGTAGTTGACACCAAAAACTCAAGCTACATTCAACTGAGAATGCAAGCAATCATTTGCAGATTTAATTCTTAAGCAACAATAAAAAGATCGGAGGTTCCCAAATTAGCAGCTATATATAGTACGTAGAATGAAAACTTGTTGCTTAAGATGACATATTTTAAGATGTCATGTGCAGCTTAAGATGACATATTTTAAAGATGCATGAATACAAACTATAGTGGATCTAACACAGAATGAAAACTAAATTAGACTTGACTGACACGATGAGCTATCCATTCCGTCTTCTCAAAATAAGAGCAGTGGCCTGATATACAATATCACAACAGTTAACATATCTAAGGCACATCCCATGCTAGGAATCTAAAGCAATACTGAATTAAGTGAGCAATCGGCTCATCGGTACATAGAAATGTTGTGTGCACATGGAGAACAAAACAGCAAGTCCTGATAAAATAAACAGAATGGAGAGTAACTCAATCCGATGCTTTTATAGAATGAGAAGTACAAGGTGTTTCAATGGAGATCATCACATGATTATCAGAAACATGGAGCAATTATCCTTCATCATATCCCAAACTAACGTCAGACTTGCGAAAACATAACCAGAGGCAAGCGCATGTAAAATTCCAGTAGCAGCAGCATGACAGGGCAAGGCAAGAGCAAAACATAACCAGAGGCAAATGTTTTTTTTGGGAAAAGGAACTGGAGCTTCATAGCAGAACAGGAGAAGGAACTTCACAGCAGTAACACAACTCCCATGGCACATAGCTTCACAGCAGCAGCTCAAGTGATTTAAATACTGGGATTTAAATACTACTGGAATGATACTTGCAAGCTTAAAAAGAAGCTCTCATTACTCATTTGGTTAAACTGAAAGTGAATCAGTCAGACTCTTGAGGAAAACTAAAGCATCATATAAGAACCAAATTTTAACGAACCAAACTGAACACTAACATCCACAGCAAGTAATACCAGAGTACTAACTTAAGAGAAATGTTACATATAAATTATCAGGAAAACACGTGGAGAACAGTTGGATGAATCAGAACCTTCAAACAAACGGACATAATAAAAAGTAGTCGTAGAGGACCCATATTCTTGCCATAGGCATAGAGCAAGACATTCAGTGCTACCATTGCTGGCATAACTGTGATGTAAGACCAGATTACAAGAAAGCAGAGTCACTTATGGATTATGGTTTAACCTTTTGAGTTTAAGAGTAATGGTAAAACAAGTTGGCATGGTCACTGATCGGAAATATCATCAGATTCCACAAATACAGTCAACACTAAAAACATACTCCCTCTGATCCAAATTAACTGACGCTGCTCTAGTACAACCTTAGTACAAAGTTGTACTAGAACATCGTCAATAAATATGGATCGGAGGGAGTAGATAGGACTAGCAAACAATGAGCAGAAAAATCAAGTGAACAACATAAGTACTTGGAACATGGCACTAGCAAACAATGAGTTACTTCAAGATGGTAGCAAGTCCTCGAGGCAAGCCAAAATAAAATAAATTTGCCAAATCAAGCAAAATAAGCTAGGCTTATTATCATGGCATAAATGCTGCAAGGACATATACCTAGGGTTATTATCATGGCAAAATAAGCTCCAACCACATAAGTTTGCCATGATCCCTATCAGTTCCTAGTCCAGTTCGGCAACAGGTTCTAGCAACTTGCTCAAGTAAGTTGTTCTAGCCGGTACAGTTACTAATCTGAAGCCATCTGGATCCAAATGCAAAGTAAGATGTTTCGTTGCATACTCTCGGATAAGGGAAACAGGAAACCCTAATCCCCAAACCTAGAAATACCCTCTTTAATCAAACCCGCATCGCGATCTCATTGGAAAAGGCTAACCGTGTTAGATAAGAAAATCATCACAGTAGCAGCTCAAGTTCCACAGACACAAGAATATCTCTGCTTCGCTTCCTTGGAGAGGAAGACTCCTCATCCCCCAGCCTAACCCTAACGCCATGATCCTGAACCTAACCCTAATGCCATGAGCCTGACCCTAACCCTAATGCCATGACCCTGACCTTAACCCTAACGCCATGACCCAAACCCTAACCCTAACGCCATGATCGAGAGCTGAAGGCTGAGAGACCAACCGAGAGAAGACCAGGGAAGATCTTGAGGAAGAAGGTGTCTCCGTCGACGAGAGCCGCTCCGCGCGTTGTTGCCGTCGACGAGAGCCGCTCCGCGTGTCGTCGCCGTCGTCAGTACCCACCCCGCGTCGTCTCCCCGCAAAGTCGCGAGCCGTCGCCGTCGTCAGTAGTCGCTCCGCGCGTCGTCGCCGTCGTCGGGCGTCGTCTCGAGCGTCTCTCGTCAATGGAAACGATGAGAGGGGAAAGTGGATAAGGGTTTGGCCGCGGGTGGAGAGGGGAATGGGGTTTGGCCGCGGGTGAAGGTTGTTTCTGGAGGAATATTTTTGTGGCCGCCGGATTTCAACGCGCGCGCGAGTGGTGCGGGGTTTTGGCGCGCGAGGGGTGCGGGGTTTTGTTGCGCGAGGGGTGTGGGAACAATTGGAGGGAATAGTTGGAGGGAAATTTTCCCTTTTTTGATAAGAATTGGAGGGAATAATTGGAGGGAAATTTTCCATGTTATTTTTTAGATAGTTTTTATTTAAAATATTACAATCTTAAATATTGTAAAAAAAGGTTTAGTGCTAGTTTGATAATGTAGTATTTTCAAATCCATAGTAATTGAAAACCTTAGTAATTTCAATCCATAGTAATTTTAAACGTGGTATTTTTAAAATTGTGTTATTTATTCAAAGAAACCATTGTATTAAGAAATCCATAGTTTGCTATGAATGCCAAAGGTTACGAATGCTATGAATGATAGCCTGCTCGCTCCCTACTAAGAGAAAGATATCTCGAATGCTGAACACATAGCTTGTTTGTCTCATCACTCTGTTATGCTACCATCTGCATATTATGTGTTTGTTCCATGACTAACTTGTCTATTCAAATTCTTTGCATTCGTAGGCTGACGGAGGTCATCCTTGTTAGCTCCGATGATGAGTCTGCTCCTAGGCCTGCTGTCAAGATGACAACAAGAGGTCCCAAGAAAACAGGAAATGCTGCTTTTGATAAACATTGTGTGTATGCAAACAAAGTTGCCTTGAAGCCCTCACAAGATGAGAAGTTGAAGCGCCGAGTTCGTGATCGAACGCCAACCATACCATATTATGTATGCACCATTCAAGAAGCTCACATGATACCTAAGAAGGCAACAATGGTAAAAAGCATCAAGAAGCATCTTTTTGATAAGTTGTCTTGAAGTTTCCTTTCTTACAAGTTGCCCATGTTTTTTTTGTGTGTAGTACTTCAACAAGTCGTACACCACTGAACACATCAAAAAGCGTCTTGCCTTGGAAGAAGAACATTCCCTTGAGGTCTATTACAAGGCGAAGAACATTTTTCAAGTTAGGATGATCTTCAGCAAGGCAAAGAACAAGGGTGCTAGCATAACAACCAATTGGAAGGATGTTGTGGACAAGACCAAGATGATGAGGGGAGATATCTTTGTGTTTTTGTTCCGCCGTCACTTTGGTGGACTCAAAATTGTAGTTACTAAACTAGTTTAGGGTGATTTAGGTGTTATGGTACTGGTTATGCTAGTTGTTATGGTACTGGTTATGCTAGGTGTTATGGTACTTTTATCTAGGTGTTATGGCACTTGTGTTATGGTACCCAGTTTATGGTACTGGCTATGGTGTTATGGTACCCAACTTATGGTACTAGCTATGTAAGATGATATTACACTGTTTATGGCACTGGTGTTATGGTACCCAGTTTGTGGTACCCTGGTTATCTAGGTGTTATGTTATGGTACCCTGTTTACTGGTTTATGTTTGATCAGAATCAAGTTCGACAAGTACCCTGTTTGACAAGTACCCTGTTATTAAATCAGTTTGACAAGTATGATGGTACCCTGTTATTAAATCAGTTTGACAAGTACCCTGTTATTAAATCTTGGTTATCTCTGTGTTATTAAATCAGATGATGGTACCCAGTTTGACAAGTACCATGTTTATTACAGAATCAAGTTGCAAAAGATACCCAGTTTGACAAGTACCATGTTTATTATAGAATCAAGTTGCAAAAGAGCTAGAAGCAAAAACTGGGTACCATAACACTGATACATGCGCACAGTGAAATACATGCTCACAGTGATACTAGTTGCAAAAGAGCATGATGATGAGGGGAACTGTTTCTAAAAAAACACTGATACATGCTCACAGTGAAATACATAGTTCAGGTATCATTCTCGTCGTCAATGATATTACACTGATACATGAGGGGAACTGTTCCTAAAAAACAGAAGAGAACTACAACCAAGACAATCTTCCTTACGCTACTCGTCATCGTCGATATCATTCTCGTCGTCGCTACAATATTGGGGGATTGTATCGTCAGTCCAAATCTCTTCATCATCCTCGCTTTCATGACCATCCACTACCTCCTTCCTCCTTTTCTTCATTCTTTCTACCACTGCAGCCTCAACAAACATGACTTCCCTGTCCCTTCGCAATCTGGTTTGCACATTGGCTTCTTGAGCTTGCACTGGAACTTCTGGGGTGTCATCATCTTGGTATGATAGCCCGATACCACCGGGACCATCTCCTATTTCATTTTCAGTCACACTCCACAAATGCCTATGCTGAAACTTTTGCACAACTCGCCAGTTTCCATGCAAACAAGTGTCTGGCACATAGAATACCATTGTTGCTTGTGTTGTTAGAATAAAAGGATCATTCTTCTACCAACACTTTCCAGTGTTAATGCTTATGAAGTGTCCATCATCATTGAATCCTGTGTAGGTTTTCTTGCAACTAAGATCAAACCAGTCACAACGGAATAAGACGACCGAACGACGGACACCTCTGATAGTGTTGTACTGCAGCTTTATGATGCTTTTGAGCTGACCTTAGAAGTCGATGTCAGCGCCTTCATGTTCTCCCTCGGTAAAAATTCCACTATTCTGTGACTTTTGATCTTTCTCGCGGTCAACAGTGTGGTACCGGACACCATCAACAATACACGTAGAATACAATCTCAATCGCTTATCCGGTTCACATGCCAAGGCAAAGAGATCATCACTAACATTGTTCTTCTCATGTAATTTTCCAATCTGCACAAATAAAACCAGGGTGAATAACACAGATGGAAAATTACGTGTAAATTGATCAAATGCTAAATATCTCACATGAGTCTTAAACCATTGAGAAAATCCCTTCGCAAGCCATTTATCAACATTGATGATACCTTGCTGGTTCAGCTCTTCCTTGCACAAGCTGTAATGCCAACAAAATAATAAATTAAAGCATCAGGCCTAAATAATGTGTTCATTCCAACCAGAGAAAAATGATACAATTAAGTGCACAAGAGATGCCATACTCAATATAGGGTTGAACCTCAGGGCAACTTTTGAGGACATACCAAACCATCTTGTCATAGTCATAACCAGTAGACACGTAATCTGAAGCTCCAAGAAAGCTCACACCATGCTTGAAAACTGAGAGATCACCACCTTGCGAATCATCCCGCTCTCTGTTTCTACCCGGTCGATTAAATCTCGTTTCCATTTCGTCAAAGTACCTCGAGCAAAATGTCAAGCACTCATCGACAATATATGCTTCGGCAATGGATCCCTCCGGTCTGGCCGTGTTTCGCACATACCGCTTCAGTGTAAGCAGCCTTCTTTCGATCGGGTACATCTAGCCGTATTGTACAGGTCCTCTAAGCATTGCCTCTTCAGGTAAATGGATGGCCAAATGAACCATAACAGTGAAGAAAGATGGAGGGAAAATCTTCTCCAGCTTGCAAAGGATAATTGGGATTTCTTTTTCAAGTCTTTTCAGAACATCTAGCTTCAGTGTTTTGCAACACAACTCTTTAAAGAAATTCCCTAGCTCAGCAACCGCTTCATATATTTCCTTATCCATCAAACCTTGGAGTCCCGCCGGTAACATCCTTTGGAGCAGGATGTGACAATCATGTGTTTTCAGGCCTTGAAGCTTGCATCCATCAGGAGAAACACATTTTGCTAGGTTCGCGGCGTACCCATCTGGAAATCTCACATTCATTATATATTCACAGAATGCAAGCTTTTCTTCTTTAGTCATCGTATACCATGCTTCTGGCATTTCGAATGACTCTCCGTCTTCAGAAGGCTGTAGGTGCAAATCTTCTCTTATGCCCATGTCTTCCAAATCTAGCCTGGAGTTAACTGTGTCCTTTGTCTTTCCTTCAATATTCAGAAATGTCCCTAGCAGATTCTCACATATGTTTTTCTCGATGTGCATAACATCGAGATTATGCCTAAACTTCAGGTGTTTCCAGTACGGGAGGTCCCACAGAATAGACCTCCGGTCCCAACATTGACCCTGCTGACGCTTTCTTTTCTTTCCATGCTTTCCTGGTCTCACATCTTTGACCTTGTCAATTTGCTGCTCAAGCTCTTCTTGAGTGACTTGTGCTGGCTTGTCGTGAGTTTCAGTCTCGCCGTTAAAATCCTTGCTTTTCCGCCAAGGATGGCTGTGACTAAGAAAATGGCGGTGCCCAGTAAAGCATATCTTGCTCCTTATTCTCTTTGAACAAGGGTCCTTGTCACAATGAACGCATGCTTGATACCCCCCTGTGGTCCTCCCCGATAAAGTGTGCAGCGCCGGGTAATCATGGATGCACCATAAGATCGCAACACGTAGATTGAACTTTTTGGGACTTCCGGCATTATATGTAAGTACACCCTTCCATAGCAGGAGCAGTTCATCTACGAGGGGCTCCATAAAGACATCAAAATCCTTGCTGGGAGAATTTGGACCCGGAATCAACAACACCATCATGACGTTGGACTCATCCATACATGCCCATGGCGGAAGGTTGTATGGAATCACAAATACAGGCCACATACTATAGGATGTGCTCATATTTCCAAATGGGTTAAAACCATCACCGGCAATGCCGAGTCTAAAGTTCCTTGGATCAGCGGCAAATTCTTTATCTAATTTTTCCAACTCTTTCCTTGCCTCCCCGTCAGCTGCATGGCTGAGTTCACCCTCCACAGCTTTCCGATAGAGTTTGTGCCATTGTACCTCCTCCGATTGTTCCTTCGAAATAAACATCCTCTGCAGCCTTGGAATCAAAGGAAAGTGCCTCAATACCTTCACCGGTATCCGCTTCTTCCCATCAGCATTTTTCCACCTGGAGGCATTACATTTTGAACACTCGTCATAGTGGGCAAACTGCTTCTGAAACAAGACACAGTTATTCGGGCAGACATGGATTGAAACATACCCAAGTCCCAATGTGCTGATTATACTCAATGCTTCATCATAAGATTTGGGAATTTCGCTATCTGGATATTGCAAGGTCATGATACGGAGAAATCCGTTGAATTGAACATTGGTCATCCGGTAGAAAGACTTGGCGTGAAGTAACTTCACGGTGAAGGAAAATTTGGACAATTTACCACCATCACTAGCTGGGCGCTTCGCCTCCTCTAACAGCTCGGCAAAGATTGTCTTCTGTCGATCACCTTGCGGTTCTGAGTTGTAGAAATCCTTTAACAACTCAGGAATTCTGTCATCTTCATTTCCACCCTCCTCAAAACCAGCACCCGCTGGCGGATCATCTTGTACAAAATCATTGCCTTCATCAACATGGTGTGGGTCTGCATCAGGTTTAGGTTCAGGTTCAGCATGTCAAGGTTCTCCATGATAGACCCACAGATCATATGTGCTTGCCATCCCATAAATCAACAGATGAGCCTCTACAGTTCCTAGAGGTTGTTGTGCACGGTTGAGACAGCTCCGACATGGGCAAAGAACATGAGCATCCTCGGCAGCACTTCTACGAACAAATTGCATAAATTCTTCGACTCCTTTTGTATGTTCAGCGGAAAGCCTTCTAACTCCTTTAATCCAGCTCCTGTCCATCTGCCAAAGACCAAGAAATGTTGCAAATTAGCATCAATCAAAGCTCAGTGACCAACAGTAGCTAGCAAAAAAGCAAACCAAACCTAGAGAACAATTCTTGCCACTGCCTCTACTTTCAGCAAGTATAAATATAAATATAAAACATGTAGATGCAGGCACTGCTAAGCCCCTGTCCCTACTTTCACCGCAGCATATTCATCTAAGATCTACCCATGCCATTGCAGACACTGTCCCTCCATGGATATGGCAGTGCTAGTGCCATGCCACTGCAGACATTTTTGCTCATGCTGCAGGGACAGAAGCTCTATTCGCTGACCTGTCATATTTTCGTGTGCAAGCAATTCACGTACCATTTGTTGGTTGTGATAGCCCTTCACTGTGCATATTTTAATCTTCACTTTAGTAGGAATGCATTCATTATTATATTCGTGTAGGTAGTAGATTTACATTTCTATAATATAACTTTCACATGAGTACATACATCAGTCTATTTGCTTGCTGGTGCTTGCTAACATCGTTTATCATTTCGAAACGCAGATTGCTTTCACGACGGTTGTGTTCCCATGTCTTCTTTTGCAATATACTGGTCAAGCTACCTATATAGCCACGCACAAAGACAAAGTCTCCCACTCCTTCTATTTTTCTATTCCACGTAAAATTCAAACATAGGGAATTCCCCGATTATGTGATTATACTGTATTTATTAGAATACATAGTGACATGATTATTTGGCGCAGAGCGTATACTTTGGCCAGCATTTGTTGTTGCAACGGCTGCCGCAATAGATCTAAGCTGCTAGTGCCATGCCACTGCACTGCTAAGCCACTGCCAAGACAACATACAAAATAGTAGTAGCAACATGATTTAATTCGTTTATAAGCATTACAAGGCTTCACCATGACTAGACAGACAACAGATCCAAGGAGTTGATAGAGTACCAGTTATTGTGCACATAATTTCTTGGGCAGAGGGTAAATTGCAGCAACTTCCAAGAAAACAGACGGACAGACACAGCAGGGGAAGAAGTAACCATACCTCCGCCGCTCAGAGCAGGGGAAGAAGCAGGGGAAGAAGTGCGCGCCGCCGCCGCCGGACCAGCTCCCTCCGCCGCTCAGAGCCCCACACCAGCTCCCTCCGCCGCTCAGCGCCCCCGCACAAGCCCCCTCCGTTGGGCACGGCCGCACCAGCCCCCTCCGTTGGGCACGGCCGGACCAGCCACCGCCGCCGGTCACCTTCGCATCAACCCACGCCGCCAGCCACCTCCACATCAACCACCGCCGCGGTCACCAGATCCGCCGCCGCAACATATCTGAAAACTGCATCCCTCTGCGCTCTTGTATCTATCTGAATTAGGGATATCTTTCTAAACTTACTATATATTGGTTGAGTTGTATCCAACTAACAGAAGTTAGTGGCTAGCGCAGTGGCTAGCGTAGTGGCGGTTGGCGCAGAGCTCTTGGGTTTGAGTCCCAGCAGCGCTGAACTTTTGCCAACAGGGTTTGTAAATGACGCAGTGGTGCACACGATGTGGACAAGCCCATTAACAAGCCCAATATAAAAGTAAGATGAAAAAAATAGCCAACAGAAAAGTAAGATGAAAAAAATAGCCAACAGAAAAGTGATATAAAAAAATTCAATACATTTTATGATGTTTTTATAATCATTGTAAAAATTATGTTACATCATGTTACGATGTTTTTATAATCGTCGTAAAAGTTATGACGATCTCATCTTATGCGATTACGACATTTTTGACTCGCATCATCGTAATTTATATGTAGATTTGATCCCCTCAAACGGCTTATGACAATCTCAGATGAAATCGTCATAGATTTATGAAGAATTCATCAACGACATTTTAAAAAACATCATGTATGAGCATATTTCATGTAGTGCTTGTGGGGCCCACACGGCTCTGCCGCCCCCAACCTCAGGTCTATAAGTTCCCTTTCGTCCCAGAAAAAATAAGCAGAGAAGTTTTCGTCGCGTTTACGATATGGAGGCGCCGCCACCACCTGTTCTTCATATGGAGGGCAGATCTGGAGTCCGTCTTGGGCTCCGGAGAGGGCAAATCGTCGCCATCGTCATCATCAACCTTCTTCCCTCTCCAATTTCATGAAGCTCTTCGTCGTTCGTGAGTAATCTATTCGTAGGCTCGCTGGGCGGTGATGAGTAGGATGAGATCTATCATGTAATCGAGTTAGTTTTGATAGGGATTGATCCCTAGTATCCACTATGTTCTGAGATTGATGTTGCTACTACTTTCCATGCTTAATGCTTGTCACTAGGGCCCGAGTGCCATGATTCCAGATCTGAAACTATTATGTTGTCACCAATGTATGTGTGTTTTAGATCCGATCTTGCAAGTTGTAGTTACCTACTATGTGTTATGATCCGGCAACCCCGGAGTGACAATAACCGGAACCACTCCCGGTGATGACCATAGTTTGAGGAGTTCATGTGTTCACCAAGTGCTAATGCGTTGGTCCGGTTCTTTATTAAAAGGAGAACCTTAATATCCCGTAGTTTCCTTTTGGACCCCGCTGCCACAGGAGGGATGGACAAGAGATGTCATGCAAGTTCATTTCCCTAAGCACGTATGACGACACACGGAATGCATGCCTACATCACATTGACAAACGGGAGCTAGCCACATATCTCTCCATGTTATAACTGTTGCATGATGAACATCATCAAAACAAATCACCGACCCATTGCCTACGAGTTTGTCCTACTACTGATGTTACTTGTCTTGCTCTGCTGCTGTTACTGTTGCTGCTACTGTTGTTACTTGTCTTGCTCTGCTGCTACAGCTGCTACTACTGTCGCTTGCTACTGTTGCTACTTGCTACTGCTGTCACTACTGATATTCCTTGCCGCTGCTATTACTCGTTACACTCCTGCTAACTGCTACAATTTTGGTACGCTGGTCGTTGATGGGAACTGACAATTTCCGTCAACGAGGCAACTTGGCGCCATTGATACAATCGTTAGGAATAGTCTGCCATCAACAGATCGTTTCTGACACTGTTGTTATCATACTACTTTGCTACTGATACTTTTCTTGCAAATACTAATCTTTCAGGTGTGGTTGAATCTGACATATTCAGCTGCTAATACTTGAGAGTATCCTCTCACCTCCTATAGGCGTATAAACAAATTTGGGTTGAATACTTGATGTCAGCTATGCTAATGCACAAAAGTCTTTCCAATGGCGCCAGAAACAGGTGTGTCGACGGCACCAGGAATCCTTCAGCTGCGGCTACGCCTTAAGGGACTTCCTAGGCAAGCATGCAAAGGATTTCCCCCGTGGCCTTGGAGCCTTGGGTTGGTGTTCCCTTGAAGCGGAAAGGGTGATGTAGACCAGCGACGGTAAGTATTTCCCTCAGTTTGAGAACCAAGGTATCAATCCAGTGGAGGAGTATCTCAAGATCCTGCACAAACCCAAAAGCTTGCTCCCAACGCTATGAAGGGGTCGTCAATCCCTTATAGATTGTTTGCCAAGTGAGAACTGAAAGCAACAAAGTAACAAAGCAAAGTAAAAGCGGAGGTGTAAACGATGGATGTGAATAGACCCGGGGGCCGTAGTGTTTACTAGTGGCTTCTCTCATGAAAGCAAGTAGACGGTGGGTGAACAAATTACTGTCGAGCAATTGATAGAACCGCGCAAAGTCGTGACAATATCTATTCAACGATTATATCTATAGGCATCACGTCCAAAACAAGTAGACCGATACTTTCTGCATCTACTACTATTACTCCACACGTCGACCGCTATCCAGCATACATCTAGTGTATTAAGTCCATAAGAACAGAGTAACGCCTTAAGCAAGATGACATGATGTAGAGGGATAATCTCAAACCAATGATAAAACCCCCATCTTTTTTACCCTTGATGGCAACTACTTGATGTGTGTCTTGCTGCCCCTACTGTCACTGGGAAAGGTCACCACATGGTAGAACCCAAAACCAAGCACTTCTCCCACTGCAAGAATCATAGATCTAGTTGGCCAAACAAAACCCAAGACTCGGAGAGACTTACAAGGATATCAAATCATGCATATAAGCAATCAGCAAAGACTCAAATATATATCATAGATAATCTGATCACAAGTCCACAGTTCATCAGATCTCGACAAATACACCGCCAAAGAAGATTACATCGGATAGATCTCCATGAAGATCATGGAGAACTTTGTATTGAAGATCCAAGAGAGAAAAGAAGCCATCTAGCTACTAACTACGGACCCGTAGGTCTGAAGTGAACTACTCATGAGTCATTGGAGGGGCGATGATGATGATGAAGAAGCCCTCCAACTCCAAAGTCCCCTCCGGCAGGGCGCCGGGAAGTGTCTCCAGATGAGATCTCGCGGAAACGGAAGCTTGCGGCGGCGGAAAAGTATTTTCAAGGCTCCCCTGATTTTTTGCGGAATATTTGGGAATATATAGGCCAAGGATCTAGGTCAGGGGGTGGCCAGGGAGGCCACTAGCCCTGCCACCGCCGCCTCCCCCCTGGTGGCGAAGTGGGGGCTTGTGGGCTCCATGGAGCCCACCTGGCTTAGCCCAAAGGCCCCCTGATCTTCTTCCGTTCGGGAAAAAAACATTTCGGGTTTTTTCTTCCGTTTGGACTCCATTCCAAAATCAGATCTGAAAAGAGTCAAAAACACGGAAAAAACTGGAACTCGCACTTGGCACTGAATTAATAAGTTAGTCCCAAAAAGATATAAAAAGATACATAAAACAACCAAATAAGACAAGATAACAACGTGAAACCATCAAAAATTATAGATACGTTTGAGACGTATCAAGCATCCCCAAGCTTAACTCCTGCTCGTCCTCGAGTAGGGAAGTGGTAAAGAATGATTTTTTGATGCTTTCATGCTACTTAGCATAGGTGTCCTTTGTAATTCCTCTTATGTGACGTGAATGTTCTGATCCATTAAATTCAAAACAATAGTTTGCTATTGACGTGGAAACAATAATCATTCAAGCAAACTAGCAAGGTAATCATGAACTTTCAAAATAACAAGGCCAAAAGAAAGTTATCCCTACAAAAGCATATAGTCTGGCTATGCTCTATCATCATTGCACAACGAATTTAAATCATGCACAACCCCGATATTGGCCAAGTAATTGTTTCACACCTTTACTTTCTCAAACCTTTTCAACTCTCACGCAATACATGAGCGCGAGCCATGGTTATAACACTATAGATGGTGTGGAATGTGGAGGAGGTTGCAAGACAAAAAGGGAGAAGATAGTCACATTAACTAGGCATATCAATAAGCTGTGGAGATGTTCATCAATAGATATCAATGTGAATGAGTAGGGATTGACATGCGAATGATGCACTAGAGCTACGAGTATGTGAAAGCTCTTAAAGAAAACTAGTGGGTGTGCATCCAACTTGCTTGCTCACGAAGACCTAAGGCAATTTTGAGGAAGCCTATCATTGAAATATACAAGCCAAGTTACATAATGAAGATTTCCCACTAGCTATATGGTGGTGACAGAACGGGAGACTCTCAATCATGAAGATCATGGAGCTTAATATGCACAAGTGTGGAAAAAGTGGTAGCATTGTCCCTTCTCTCTTTTTCTCTCTTTTTTTGGTGGGCTCTTTGGCCTCTCTTTTTTGGTGGTCTTCTTTGGCCTCTTTTATTTCCTCACATGGGACAATGCTCCACTAATGATGATCATCACACTTTCAACTCAAAACTTAGAGCAACTATGACTCTATATGGAATGCCTTCGGTAGTGTACCGTGACAACGATCTAGCATGGCATAGACATTAATGGAAACATCATGCTAGCTATCTTATGATCGTGCAAAGGCAAAGTAGACGTGGTGGCACATGTCATGGTGGTAGTTGCATGGCAATATATCTCGGAATGACTTTGAAAAAGCCATAGTAGGTAGGTATGGTGGCTGTTTTGAGGGAGGCTAATGGTGGGTTTTGTGCACTGGCGAAAGTTGCACGGCACTAAGAAGATAGTGATGGTGGAAGGTGAAAGTGCATCTAAACCATGGACTCAACATTAGTCATGAAAAACTCATATACTTGTTGCTAAAGTTTTGTAAGTAATCGAAACAAAGCATTCAACGCATACTCCTAGGGGAAGGGTTGGTAGGTATAAACCATCGCGTGATCCCGACCTTCACACAAAGGATGACAATCAATATACTAATCATGCTCAGATTTCATCACATAGAGGTTCACCATACGTGCATGCTACAGGAATCACTAACTTCAACACAAGTATTTCTAGATCCACAACACCTTACTAGCATGACTTCAATATTACCATAACCACAACTCAAAACTAATTGAGATGAATCAAACTTCTCTAACTATTCAATGCACATGAAGGTGGAAGTTTTCATATCCCTTTGGATAACTACCCCTTTTGAGACTACTTTCAAAGCATAGATCAACTACCAAGCCACGCACCACTATGCTCTAAAAGATATAAGTGAAGCACATAGAGCAAAAGTATCTAGCTCAAAAGATATAAGTGAAGCACATGTGAGCTGAATTGTCTACCAACAGATATAAGTGAAGCTCGACAAAATCACGGTGAGTGCATGTCTCTCTCTCTAGGTGTGCAGCAAGGATGATTGTGACACAACAAAAATAAAAGACTCCTATGATACAAGACGCTCCAAGCAAGAACACATAACATGTGGTGAATAAAAATATAGCCCCAAGTAACGTTACCGATGGATTGAAGACGAGAGAGGGGATGCCTTCCCGGGGCATCCCAAGCTTAGGCTTTTACGGCATCCTTGAATCTCTTGGGGTGCCTTGGGCATCCCCAAGCTTGATCTCTTGCCACTCTTTATCTCTTTGTCCATAAGAACTTCACCCAAAACTTGAAAACTTCACAACACGAAACTTAAAGAGAAACTTGTGATAACATTAGTATGAGAAAGCAAACCACCACTTCCGTAGGTACTGTAGCAAACTTAAATTCTACTTGTGCTTATGTTGGTTTACTGTACTTTCAATCTTCCATGGCTAATACCCCCCGAAACTATCCATAGTTTCATCAAAATAAGCAACCAACACAACAAAAACAGAATCTGTTAACAGCAGACCAGTCTGTAGAAATCTGTATATTTTGTATACCTCTGGTACTTCAACAATTCTGAAAACTTACGACTGTATGAAGAATTTGCGTGGCAAGCAGCAGAAAAAAGAATCAACTCAAAAACGCTTACAGAAAAAAAATGAAAATTATTTTCGTGAGCAGAAAGTTTCTGTGTTTTCCAGCATGACCAAACGATCATCCCCAAGACTAATCATAACGGTTTTGCTTGGCACAAATGCAAAAAGAAACAAAAAAAACACAGTCATAACAGAATTATGAAAGCGTGGGAAACACCAAATAGAAAGAAAAAAGATAGATTCGTTGGGTTGCCTCCCAACAAGCGCTTTTGTTTAACGCCCTTAGCTAGGCGAAAGGTGATGAAATCATGTATAGTCATCTTTCGTGCTCAAACCATAGGTAGTGTGATCATTTATCATCTTAAGATTTTTATCTTTATTAGATGACTCACCACTAACTTTAGGAACAAAAACAGGCTTGACGGTCTTTTTGAGAGTAAGATTTGGAGTATTTTGCACAGCGGCAAAAGCGGAACCCAAGTTGGTTATGACATCTTCTAATTTGCCAATTCTAGAAGAATCATTAACTATAAGTTCCTTCTCCTTTAAATTTTTCAAAAAGTTTCCCACTTGGGATCCGTACTGAGTAATCTGATTGTGGATCTTTCTATCCAAACCCTCAATAAGTTCAACTGTGGCAATTTTGTTTTCAATAGTGTCAAGCCTTTGCATCACGTGTTCCAAGGTCAAGATAGTTCCATTAACCATGAGCGGGGGCGAGCCTACCAAATTAATGATAGCTCTGTAGGAGTCAACAGTATGGCTCCCCAAAAAGTTCCCGCCTACAATGGTATCAAGGATATAGCTATTCCAAGGAGAAATTCCAACATAGAAACTGCGAAGGAGGACGGTAGTGGATTGCTTACGAGTAGATCTACTTTGAGCATTGCAAATCCTGTACCAAGCGTCCTTCAAATTTTCTTCCTCATTCTGCCTGAAATTGAGAACTTCATTTTCAAGGGTGTCGTTTGGAGTGGTGGGTCTAGCCATTTATGGACTATCTCACACACAAACGAGCAGGAAGAGAGAGTGAAACGGGCAAAAGAAAACAACAAAAAGGAAAAAGAAAATGGCGAAGGAGAAAGGCAAATGAAAACGGCAAATGTGAAGTGGGGGAGAGGAAAACGAGAGGCAACTGGCAACAAAAGTATATGCAAGAGAAGAGTTTGTGGGACCTACTTGGATAGATCTTGAATTCTCCTCCCCCAGCAACGGCGCCAGAAATGCTCCTGATGTCAGCTATGCTAATGCACAAAAGTCCTTCCAATGGCGCCAGAAACAGGTGTGTCGACGGCACCAGGAATCCTTCAGCTGTGGCTACGCCTTAAGGGACTTCCTAGGCAAGTATTCAAAGGATTTCCCCCGTGACCTTGGAGCCTTGCGTTGGTGTTCCCTTGAAGCGGAAAGGGTGATGTAGCACAGCGACGGTAAGTATTTCCCTCAGTTTGAGAACCAAGGTATCAATCCAGTGGAGGAGTATCTCAAGATCCTGCACAAACCCAAAAGCTTGCTCCCAACGCTATGAAGGGGTTGTCAATCCCTTATAGATTGTTTGCCAAGTGAGAACTGAAAGCAACGAAGTAACAAAGCAAAGTAAAAGCGGAGGTGTAAACGATGGATGTGAATAGACCCGGGGGCCGTAGTGTTTACTAGTAGCTTCTCTCATGAAAGCAAGTAGACGGTGGGTGAAAATATTACTGTCGAGCAATTCATAGAACCGCGCAAAGTAGTGACAATATCTATGCAATGATTATATCTAAAGGCATCACGTACAAAACAAGTAGACCGATACTTTCTGCATCTACTACTATTACTCCACACATCGACCGCTATCCAGCATGCATCTAGTGTATTAAGTCCATAAGAACAGAGTAACACCTTAAGCAAGATGACATGATGTAGAGGGATAATCTCAAACCAATGATAAAAACCCCATATTTTTACCCTTGATGGCAACTACTTGATGTGTGCCTTGCTGCCCCTACTGTCACTGGGAAAGGTCACCACATGGTAGAACCCAAAACCAAGCACTTCTCCCATTGCAAGAATCATAGATCTAGTTGGCCAAACAAAACCCAAGACTCGGAGAGACTTACAAGGATATCAAATCATGCATATAAGAAATCAGCAAAGACTCAAATATATATCATAGATAATCTGATCACCAATCCACAATTCATCGGATCTCGACAAACACACCGCCAAAGAAGATTACATCGGATAGATCTCCATGAAGAGCATGGAGAACTTTGTATTGAAGATCCAAGAGAGAGAAGAAGCCATCTAGCTACTAACTACAGACCCGTAGGTCTGAAGTGAACTACTCACGAGTCATTGGAGGGGCGATGATGATTATGAAGAATCCCTCCAACTCCAAAGGTCCCCTACGGCAGGGCGCCAGGAAGGGTCTCCAGATGAGATCTCGCGGAAACGGAAGCTTACGGCGGCGGAAAAGTATTTTCGAGGCTCGCCTGATTTTTTGCGGAATATTTGGGAATATATAGGCCAAGGATCTAGGTCATGGGGCGGCCAGGGAGGCCACAAGCCCTGCCACCGCCGCCTCCCCCTGGTGGCGGAGTGGGGGCTTGTGGGCTCCCTGGAGCCCACCTGGCTTGGCCCAAAGGCCCCCTGATCTTCTTCCGTTCGGGAGAAAATCATTTTGTGGTTTTTCTTCCGTTTGGTCTCCGTTCCAAAATCAGATCTAAAAAGAGTCGAAAACACGGAAAAAACAGGAACTGACACTTGGCACTGTATTAATAAGTTAGTCCCAAAAAGATATAAAAAGATACATAAAACAACCAAAGAAGACAAGATAACAGCGTGAAACCATCAAAAATTATAGATACGTTTGAGACGTATCAATAGTCTACCCTCGAAAACTGCTACGATCCCATGCGCTTGTGGGCCGTCAACAACATTCTTCTAGTTTCGATTGCCGGAGAATGCTAGCAGCATTCTTCTGGTGTCGTTGCAAAGGGAAAGACAGTTGACATCAAGCATTTTTCTCGCACCGTTGCCGGGGAGGTATTGCTATATTCCCTGAGTCACTTGGGATTTATATCTGTTGATCACTATGAAGAATCTGAAGGATCCAAAGACGAAAGTCTTGCCCTCAACTACGAGGGGAGGTAAGGAATTGCCATCTAGCTCTGCACTTGATTCACCTTCAGTTCTGAGTAAGTTTGCGACATCACCTCCTGCAAGAAATCTTGATATGTTGCATGTGCTTGATGATTCTTATGATGCTACTGCTAGAGATGCTATGCTTAATACCATGCATGATGATACTATGCCTGATTGTATGCCTAATGCTATGCCTGATACTTCTAGAGATGCTATGCTTGATACTGCTAGAGATGCTATGCTTGATACTGCTTTGCCTGATGATGCTAGAGATGCTATTTTGCATGATGATGCTATGCTTGATACTGCTAGAGATACTACTTTGCCTGATGTTCCACTAGGGGTGTTCCTTGATGCTCATATTGCTAGAGTTACTGCCAATGCTCGTGATGCTTCTGATACTGCCGATACTATTGAGATAGAACCAGATTTTGCTCCTGCTAGATCTAGCTATCCTAGATATGAATTGCCTAATATACCTGAGGGTTACGTTATGGAGGGAGGGATAGCTGCGGATTTCCTTGCGTGTAAGGATGCCTATGACGCTGAGAAATTACTTCTCAAGTGGAAGGAAAAATCTCTGAAAGCTAAGATGAAATACGACCCGAAGTTTGCCACTTCACCTATCTTTATCACCGATAAGGATTATGAATTCTCTATCGATCCTGAGATAATCTCTCTAGTCAAATCTGATCCTTTCCACGGTTATGAGTCTGAGACGGTCGTAGCCCATCTTGCCAAACTACACGATATAGCCACCCTTTTCACTAATGAGGAGAAGATCCGCCACTACTATATCCTTAAGCTGTTTCCTTTCTCTCTAAAGGATGATGCTAAAGCCTGGTTCACTTCTTTTGCTCCTGGATGTGTGAGTAGTCCCCAGGAGATGGTCCATTACTTCTGTGAGAAATATTTCCCTGCCATAAGAAGCAAGCTGCCTTGCATGAAATATACAACTTTGCTCAACTCCAAGAAGAGAGTCTTCCAGAAGCTTGGGGGAAGGTCGTCCAGCTAGAAAATGCTTTGCCTGGTCACCCTCTTAAGAAGAACGAGATACTTGATATCCTCTATAATGGACTTACCGATGCCTCTAGAGACCACCTAGATAGTTGTGTCGGTTGTGTTTTTAGGGAACGAACTATAGACCAAGCTGAGACCCTTCTGAATAACATCTTGATCAACGATAATGCTTGGACTATTCCCGAACCACCTCCTAAGCCAACTCCGAAGAAAAGAGGTATTCTATTCCTCAGTCCTGAAGATATGCAAGAAGCCAAGAAATCTATGCAAGAGAAAGGCATTAGATCTGAAGATGTCAAAAATCTACCACCTATCGAAGAGATCCATTGTCTCGATAACCCGATACAGGTAGTGGAAGTGAATTCTCTGCGTAGGTTTGATGAGAGTGATATTCCTTTTGATAAACCTCCTAGCCTATGCTCTGATGAATTTGACAACTTTGTTGCCAAACAACAGAGTTTCAATGATTATGTTAGCAGACATTTGGAACAAAGTACTAGTATGCTTAGCCATTTAAGTGCTTGTGTAGACAGAAATGTCAATGATCTGAAGCTTCTAAGTAAACTTGCCTCTATGATTACTACTCAGGTAGAACAAGTACTTATAGGTCAGAATGACTTGCTTAATGAATTAAATGACAACTCTGTCATAGTCATTACTAGAGGAGGCAAAATGACTCAGGTACCTTTGTATCCTGAAGGTCGTCCTAAGAGAATTGATCAAGATTCTCAAGGAATCAATGCTGATACACCTAGTCATCCTAAGGAGAAGAAGAAGGATGATAGAAGCCTGCATGCCAGTTCACCAAATACTGTCACACCTAAAGAACCTAATGATATTTCTGCGTCTGATGCAGAAACACAATCTGGTGATGAACATGAACCTGGTGACAATATGGACAGTGATGTTCATAATAATGCTCAACCTAGCAATGATGAGGATGTGGAGATTGAACCTACGATTAATCCTGATAACCCACAACCTAAGAAATACGATAAGAATGACTTCACTGCTAGGAGGCATGATAAAGAAAGAGAGCCATGGGTTCAGAGACCTATGCCCTTTCCTCCTAAGCCATCCAAGAAAAAGGATGATCAGGATGTTGAGCGCTTCGTTGAGATGATAAGACCCATCTTTCTGCAGATGCGGTTAACTGATATGCTCAAGATGTCTCCATATGCCAAGTACATGAAAGATATCATGACTAATAAACGGACGATACCAGATCTTGAGATCTCCACCATGCTTGCCAATTATACTTTTAAAGGTCGAACTCCTAAGAAACTTGGTGATCCCGGAGTGCCCACTATACCTTGCTCCATTAAAGGAAACTACGTAAGAACTGCCTTATGTGACCTTGGAGCCGGTGTTAGTGTTATGCCGCTCTCTCTTTATCGTAGACTTGAGTTGGATAAGTTGACACCCACTGAAATTTCTCTGCAAATGACCGAGAAATCAACTGCTTTCCCTATCGACATTTGCGAGGATGTGCCTGTTGTGGTTGCTAACACCACTATCTTAACAGACTTTGTTATCTTGGATATTCCCGAGGACGATGACATGGCTGTCATCCTTGGAAGACCCTTTTTAAACACTACAGGGGCTGTTATAGATTACAACAAAGGCAATCTCACTTTCCACGTCAAAGGTAATGAGCACACACTGCACTTTCCGAAGAAACGATATCAAGTACATTGCATCAATGCTATCGAAAAGACTTCATCGATTCTCATTGGGAGCTTTGAATGCCCTATTCCTCGTGTCAAGATGAAGTATGATTTGCTTGTTGGGGAGATACATATCCCCATTGAGGTGACTTAGTGGCTATTAGAAAATTCTCCGTTCTCTCTTGAGATTCGAGATGGTTTTGTCATGAGGACTTGATCAACCCCATTGAAGGATTTATTTCGATGACCATGAAACGGATGAATCAAAGAGTCACATACCTCTGTTTTAAGCTTTCATTTTCTGTTGCTTAGAAAAAAAATGATAGAATTAGTTTAGTTTTTCCTGTTTTCTGTTTTAGCGTCCCGGAGAAAAATACCTCGAAAATAAAAGTTCTCCGATGGTCCTGAAAATTTAGAATGATTTTTTCAGGAATTTTGAAAATTACTAGGCCTGAGAGCTGGCCTGGGGGCCACTCCAGTGGGCCACAACCCTGCCACCGCCACCTACCACCCTGGTGGCGGAGTGCAAGCTTGTGGGGCCCACAAGGACCCCCTCCACTCATTCCAGCTGCCAGCCTCTTCTTCCACCTCCAGAAAAAATTGTTTCGCAACTCAAACCCGTGTTCTTGCTCATTTGGCTGTGATTTTCGATCTCTTTGCTCAAAGCACCATTCTCCAAACGTTTTGGGGAAATTACTCCTTGGTAAGTGACTCCTCCATTGGTCCAATTAGTTTTTTGTAGCGACCCGACTCAAAACGAGTCAAGCCTCTGTGTATCTGTGCCATCCCTGGATCAGTATGCTGACACACACAGTACATCAATGTATATATCAAAGTGCAATCACATGTAAATAGCGTAAAACTGTTATATACCTTAATTATTTCAGCGGAAGCAGTCAAGGGAGTGGAGTCCCAATAAACACCAATGGCAAGTTGAGTGTAGACCGTAACCCTGAATCGTACTCTTACTCGTCGAAGAGAAATATCTGCAACATAAGACGTTGCAGCCGTGTAGGTCAGCATATTGAATATGCTGGCAAGTCACATAAGAGAGGGGTAAATTGTCATCTATACTATATGCATATATGGCAGGTGGGGTTGTAAGTTTTTAGCGAAAAGCAAGTTTTCTCCTACATCAAGAGATGGCTAAAAGCAAAATGTTACTACGTTGTTTGTTGTTAACGAGATGGTTCCGCCAACCAATTCTCGTACCCGAGTTGTCATTAATTACCCTCATCAAATATATTTAATGGTGTTGAGAAATCCAGATAACTTCAGTTCATTTGGCTCATGTTGTCCATGACCGTGGACACGGCTAATCGATTAGGTTTGAGTACTCTGCAGAGTTTTTGCACACGTTCCCCACAAGATTTGATCTCCTCCGTGTATGTCCTCGCACTTCAGGTGTTTGAAGACCGGATGATCAAAACATGGTCTTTCAACGGGTCCCTCTGAATCTCTGTCGGTGCCCATCCATTCCTACCGTTCTTCTACATCTGCTAGCACCGCCTGTCCAGAGTCGCCGCATTGTCCAACCAAGCCAGAGCCCATAATAACTTGTGGCTGTGCAGGTAAGCCTTGGGTCTTGAAAATATCCGTCCGTCTCTTTGAGCCTGGGTGAAGCTTTCCGCAGGATGTCATGGCCTCTCCAGCATCCCGGGTCATCCACTGGGTTCTCCAGGGAGCCGATCAATTGTCCTTCACCCAGAGTTGCATTGCGTCCGAGGTCTTGAAAATCTTGTCTTAACCGGTCTTGATTATTTAATCAACCTCGCATCACTCGTGTTATGCACTCAACCGAAAACCCGTCTACTCAAGCATAGCAATATGAAATTTGTCATCCCGGGGCCAAGTATCGGGGTTGTTGTGTGCCTACCACATGATACTACAATCTATACTAAAATTTCCAAGTACCTAAGCAGCATGCAATTGGGCATAGGATGGTAGAACTACGATGCATAAAACATAGGTGATAGTATGATCAAAGTGACTTGCCTGGTGATGTTGATGAAGAAGAATTTCTTGAGAAATAACTTGATAGACCACTCGTCACTCTCCGATGAAATCTATATAACAAACATATCATTCACATAAGCACTCATACTAGCAATCATTCTAGCAATCAAAACAAAAGAGAGAGCGAATAGGAATCCGAAGGAAACTTCAAATAAGACTAGGGAGTCTTCTACTACGTCAAACACTAAATAGTTTTTGTCTAATAGAAAAAATAACAGAAAAAAAAAATAACTAAGAAAACAGAAGTAAAATTTACAAAACAATATTTTTTATAAGTATTTTCAAAATAGGAAATCAAACTAGCAATGCAATCAATTCGCAAGTTAGTATAGAACTAGAATTGATTCCATGCAAACAAATAAGAATAAATAAAATAAAATTTTGTTGTTGTTGAAAAGTTACTGGTAAATATCAGAAAACAAAATATAACTTGTCACAATTACAAAAAAACAAATTAAGAACAATTAATACAAAAGAAATAGCAAGAAAACAAAAAAAGGCTAAAACAGAATCTGTTTTGCTTAAAACCCTAAGTAAAATTATTTAAAAAAATTGAATCTTAAACTACTCAAAGATATGATCAATAGGAAACAGCAGCAAAAAGAATCAAATTAAAAGCTATTTTTAAACTCCCGGAATAAGGAAAACAAGCTTTAATTCAAATCTGATCTAACTCAACTTTTATAAATTCAAACATAGACAAATTATATATCTACAGAAACTGCATAAACAATTTTATCCAACACAAAAAGAATCATCTAATTTGGAGTTATACACTAATAGATATGAATTTTCTAAGATTGCAATTTTCTGAAAAAACTGCAATACGGGATTTCGTGGATCTCACCGGAGTTAGTCGCCGGAGTTGGAGAAGGCGGCGGGAAGGTTGCTCCGGTGGCCGGCCGAGGCGGTGGAGGGGTCCAGGTGATGGAGGAGGGCTCGGGCAGAAGGTTGGTGGCGTCGGCGGGGCGTGGGGGCGACGGGAGGGAGCAGCAGGAGCTCCGGCGAGTTCCTGTTGGAGGCGAACTCCGGCGAGGTGGGGGCTGCGTTCCGACGAGGGGAGGGGCTGGGCTATGGGGAAAATGGGGAGAGGAGGTTGAGGGGAGTATTTATAGGGGCTCGGGGTGCTCGGAGAAGGAAGGAGCAAGGAGATCGGGAAGGTGGAGATTCCTCTCATCATGGCTATGGAAGTTTCCTGTGCACGTGAGGAAGGAGATAGAGGAAGAAGAAGATCTTGTTGGGCTAGTTTTTGGAAAGGTCTTAATGGGCCACCGTTTATTTCCATTTAAACACGATTTCTTTCCTTTTTCAAAACTAGGAAACTAAAACGATAAAAGGAAAATCAAATCAATTCGGAATATAGAGTTTCTATATACTAAAATTATCAGAAAAATAAAATCTAAATGATGGGCATTTTTCCACGGCAAAAATAAAAACTTCAGAAAAAATTATTTTCACAAAATTGCCTAAAAGGTTTATTTTCTTTTGCAAATAATTTTGAAATGATCCTCTAAGTTTGAGGGTGCAAATAACATTCAAAATTCCCGGGTATTTGAGGGTCATGTTCCTCCGCTCTTTTCTGTTTGACCGAATGTATTTCCCGGCATTTTCTTGCGTGAAGAAAACAAATAAAAATGCAAGGGAATTCAAATGTAAATATCTCCGTTCAAATCTTTTATAGTTGAAGAAGTCATGTCATCTTCTCTCATTGCTTTTAAAAGATTGGATTTGAATTCACCGGAGAAGGGGAAAGTCATTTTATTCCCTCTCATTCAAAAGTTTCGAAAAGTTTCGACTTTCACACAAGTTTCAGTCACTCAGCAAACAAACAAACAATCAATCTAATAATTATATTAACATTCCAAAATTTATAATTTTGGGATGTTACATTTTTGCTCTAGTGCTTTATCCTTCGCGTATTCTTGCTACCTTGGTGACCCTGTTCTTGAGCTAGAAATGTTGATTTTAGCTGGTCCCAAGTAGTTTTAGCGCGTGATACGGTCTCTAGGCACTAGTAGGAGTAGTTGCTACAAGGTGTGGTAGGTTTTCATTCACTTTTCTCTTGACCTTCAAAAATTTCAGCAAAAGGAAATTATGTTCAGGAGGAAGTTTCATGGTGGTTCCTCAAGTAAGAAAGGTCCTCATCTTTCTTTTCTGGAGCCCGAACCTTTTCAACTAAGGGACGCACCAGTACAACCATGTGAATGGCCTTCCGATGAGTTCATGATTGAAGCAGGTTTCAAGGATGAGTTTGATACACTTGTCCGCAATGCCGGGTTAGAAGAATTCCTCTCAGATAAATGTGAACAGTATGCTATGCTCACTGCCTCTTTCGTGCGTAGATTTAAATTTTCAGTTGGCCGTGACTCATCCATACTGTTTGATCTGTACGATAAATCCTATACCGTGGATTTGGAGGATTTCAATAGGATTTGCAAGAAACCCGACGGGGGTAGTATTAATGATCCTTCTAAGTCTTCGGTCACAGACTTTGTTTCCAGTATAAGTGGTGGAGAAACTAGAGATATCACGCAAGCCACCATAGGAAGCATCCATTTCCCTGCCTTGCACTACCTTGCCCTCTTCATAGGTAGGTGCATTAACGGCAAGGGTGCACATTGTCACCTATGCACTTCCAACCTTAGTATCCTTAAGAGCACAGTAACATGTGACAGGAGCTTCAATATGGGAGCTATAATAGCAAGGAGGCTGAATAAAAATGCTAGTGAGGGGGATTTCTTTGGTGGAGTTTATGCTACACGCTTAGCAAATTTTCTTGGAGTATCCATCCGTCCAGAAGACCCTCCTCTCCGTACAACCTACCTTGATCGTATCGCTCTAACACGCTACCAGTTCCTTGAGAGAGATCATGGATCCCTCCTATACAGCTTGATATTTAACCGGCAGCGTGTTTTCCATATTACCCTTCCTGCTCTTGCTTTCATTGACTTTCAGGTAAAACGAAGATACTACATAACCATAGCAGAGGCAGATGAGTATGAGAGGGAGGCGACTGCTGCTCGACTTCGTGAGGCAGCTATTCAGGCAGTGGCTGCAGCACTCCCGTATAACACCCATTATGACTTTGGGTTTCGCCAGGATCATCCATGGGAGTAGACCAAGTTAGGCCAATAGCCTAAGCTTGGGGGAGTACGTGTTATCACCGACTTTACATTCATGCTTATGCTTTCACTTTGTTAGCCGGTGTTTACACTTGCCACTGTATTATCCATGCTAGTTTATTTTTGTTTTCTTGTTTTCTTGTTTTGTGTCCTTTTTAGAAAACCCAAAGAGATTTTACTTTCTTCTTTTGCTTGTTGGGAGCTTTCCCGTGTAAATAGTTTTATTTTTCTTTGTGTCAAGGTAGAAGATATTGGTTACAATGTTTAGTGGTTCTTGCATGCTTACGTGTTTAGCTTTCAAAGAGCCATATTACTTTGTCTTCTCTTTTGTCTTTGCCTGTAGATTCAGCTTAGTCCAATGCACGAGCACTCTTATTATTGCGCACATCTTTCGATCGTGCAAATGAAAGGCAACAATGATGATATATCATGAAGTGACTGAGACTGAAAAGCTGGTATGAACTCTATCTATTTTGTTTTTGTAAATATGACTAGCTTGTCGACCCAGATTTAGCTTTGTTGTGAGAGAACCATGTTTGCAATAACGACTTAGAGATCATAGTTTGTGATGCCATGCTTAATTAGCTGAGAGCTTATAATGGTTTGTCTTGAATGCCAACATAGATTTTGAGATGACTATGATGTAGTATGATAGGATGGTATTCTCCTTTGAATGTTTCAAGTGGCTTGACTTGGCGCATGTTCATGCATGTAGTTGAAACAAAATCAACATAGCCTATATGATGTTCGTGTTCATGGTGATTTATATCATGTTCATGCTTGCATTCAATGTTAGTCAAACTCATTGCATCGTGATGACTGTTGTCGCTCTCTAGTTGGTCGCTTCCCAGTCTTTTGCTAGCCTTCACTTGTACTATGCGGAATACTGCTTGTGCATCCACTTCCATAAACCCCAAAAGTTTTTCCATGAGAGTCCACCATACCTACCTATTCGCGGTATCTACCTGCCGTTCCAAGTAAATTTGCATGTGCCATTCTCTAAACCTTCTAGAAATAATCTGTTTTGCATGCCCGAACCGCTCATGTGGTGACAGGGGGCTATTGGTATCTTCCATGCTAGGAGTGTTATCCTCGACATGTGTTTATTGACTGTCATTCACGAGAAAGGGGCCAGTAATTTGAATGCCCAGTTTCCACGCTTATATCGAAAACATAACTGTAAAATAAGACTCCCCCCAGACTGATGTTAGTATGGAAAGTACCGAAGGATTCGGCTAGCCGTCGAGTGTGATTGATTGGTGGTGGGGGAGTTAAAACTTTAATTTTCTGTTTGGGAACCGCCTATAGCATGAGTAGCATGGAAGATATTGAGAACTCTTGGTCATTGCGTTGACAATGAAAGCATGCCACCCAAAATTATTATCTCCGTTTTCAAAGCTTGAGCTTTGGCACCTCTCCAAATCAATGCTTCCCTCTCCGAAGGGCATGTCTATTTATTTTCCTGTCGAGTCATCCTCCTCTTATATAAGCACCAATTAGAGAGCACCTCTGTCATTTTTATTCTTTGCTTTTGATTGATATTGAGTATGACTATGACTGGATCTTCGTTGCTATGAATTACAATGTTTAGCCAGCCCTTGATCTTTGAAAGTGCTCTGCATTTATGTTTTGCGGTCTCAGAAAGAGCTAGCGAGATACGGCCAATTCATATTGCTTCATGCTTGTTTTGATTGAAGTGTTGGTATTTGAAACTCATTATTATTTGCTCGTTAGCTGATTATGCCATTGATGTTAGTTTACCTTGAGACCTTTGTGTCATTTCCTTATGTGGTTAACTTGTGATCTTGCTGAAATTCTGGTTATGAGTTAGACATAGTTGCAACAACAAGACCAAACAGAGTTTGTCAAAGTTTTTCTTTCTCTCTCAGTTTGTCAACTAAGTTGCTTGAGGACAAGCAAGGTTTTAAGCTTGGGGGAGTTGATACGTCTCCATCGTATCTACTTTTCCAAACTCTTTTGCCCTTGTTTTGGACTCTAATTTGCATGATTTGAATGGAACTAACCTGGACTGACGCTGTTTTCAACAGAATTGCCTTGGTGTTATTTTTGTGCAGAAATCAAAGTTCTCCAAACGTCCTGAAAATTTACAGGGAGCAGTTTTGGAAAATATGAAAAATATTTGCGCCAAGTTCCACCTGAGGGGGTGGGCCAGTGGGCCACAAGCCCTGGCTCCGCCACCACCCCCCTCGTGGCGGTGGGCAGGCTTGTGGGGCCCACACAGCTCTGCCACCCCAACCTCAGGTCTATAAATTCCCTTTCGTCACAGAAAAAATAAAAGAGAAGTTTTCGTCGCGTTTACGATACGGAGGCGCCGCCACCACCTGTTCTTCATCTGGAGGGCAGATCTGGAGTCCGTCTTGGGCTCCGGAGAGGCGAAATCGTCGCCATCGTCATCATCAACCTTCTTCGCTCTCCAATTCCATGAAGCTCTTCGTTGTTCGTGAGTAATCTATTCGTCGGCTCGTTGGGCAGTGATGAGTAGGATGAGATCTATCATGTAATCGAGTTAGTTTCGATGGGGATTGATCCCTAGTATCCACTATGTTCTGAGATTGATGTTGATACTACTTTGCCATGCTTAATGCTTGTCACTAGGGCCCGAGTGCCATGATTTCAGATCTGAAATTATTATGTTGTCACCAATATATGTGTGTTTTAGATCTGATCTTGCAAGTTGTAGTTACCTACTATGTGTTATGATCCGGCAACCTCAGAGTGACAATAACCGGAACCACTCCCGGTGATGACCATAGATTGAGGAGTTCATGTGTTCACCAAGTGCTAATGCGTTGGTCCGGTTCTTTATTAAAAGGAGAACCTTAATATCTCGTAGTTTCCTTTTGGACCCCACTGCCACGGGAGGGATGGACAATAGATGTCATGCAAGTATTTTCCCTAAGCTAGTATGACGACACACGGAATGCATGCCTACATCACACTAATGAACGGGAGTTAGCCACATATCTCTCCGTGTTATAACATGGAGAGATATTCATCATGCAACATTTATAAGACAGGGAGATATGTGGCTAGCTCTGGTTCGTCAATGTGATGTAGGCATGCATTCTGTGTGTCGTCATACGTGCTTAGGGAAAAGAACTTGCATGACATTTATTGTCCATCCCTCCCGTGGCAGCGGGGTCCAAAAGGAAACTACAGGATATTAAGGTTCTCCTTTTAATAAAGAACCGGACCAATGCATTAGCACTTGGTGAACACATGAACTCCTCAAACTATGGTCATCACCCGGAGTGGTTCCGGTTATTGTCACTCCGGGGTTGCCGGATCATAACACATAGTAGGTAACTACAACTTGCAAGATCGGATCTAAAACACACATATATTGGTGACAACATAATAAATTCAGATCTGAAATCATGGCACTCGGGCCCTAGTGACAAGCATTAAGCATGGCAAAGTAGTAGCAACATCAATCTCAGAACATAGTGGATACTAGGGATCAATCCCCATCAAAACTAGCTTGATTACATGATAGATCTCATCCTACTAATCACTGCCCAGCGAGCCTACGAATAGATTACTCACGAACGATGAAGAGCTTCATGGAATTGGAGAGGGAAGAAGGTTGATGATGACGATGGCGACGATTTCCCCTCTCCGGAGCCCAAAACGGACTCCAGATCTGCCCTCCAGATGAAGAAGAGGTTGTGGCGGCGCCTCCACATCGCAAACGCGACGAAATCTTCTCTTTTTATTTTTTCTAGGACGAAAGTGAACTTATAGATCTGAGATTGGGGGCGGCAGAGCTACATGGGCCCCACAAGCTTGCCCACCGCCACCAGGGGTGGCGGTGGCAGGGCTTGTGGCCCACTGGCCCACCCCCTCAGGTGGATCTTTGCGCAGGTATTTTTCATATTTTCCAAAAATGTTCCCCGTAAATTTTCAGGACGTTCTGAAAACTTTGATTTCTGCACAAAAATAACACCAAGGCAATTCTGCTGAAAACAGCGTCAGTCCAGGTTAGTTCCATTCAAATCATGTAAATTAGAGTCCAAAACAAGGGCAAAATACCAACACTTCAATCAAAACAAGTATGAAGCAATATGAATAGGTGGTATCTCGCTAGCTCTTTCTGGGACCGCAAAACATAAATGCAGAGCACTTTCAAAGATCAGGGGCTAACTAAACATTGTAATTCATAGCAACGAAGATCCTGTCATAGTCATACTCAATATCAATCAAAAGCAAAGCATAAAAATGACAGAAGTGCTCTCTAATTGGTGCTTATAGAAGAGGAGGATGACTCAACAGGAAAATAAATAGACAGGCCCTTCGCAGAGGGAAGCATTGATTTGCAGAGGTGCCCGAGCTCAAGCTTTGAAAAGAGAGATAATAAATTTGGGTGGCATGCTTTCATTGTCAACGCAATGACAAAGATTTCTCAATATCTTCCATGCTACTCATGCTATAGGCGGTTCCCAAACAGAAAAGTAAAGTTTTAGCTCCCCCACCACCAATCAATCACACTCCACGGCTAGCCGAATCCTCGGGTACCGTCCATACTAACATCAATCCTTGGGGAGTCTTGTTTTACAGTTATGTTTTCGATTTAAGCGTGGAACTGGGCATTCCAATTACTGGCCCCTTTCTCGTGAATGACAGTGAATAAACACATGTCGAGGATAACACTCCTAGCATGGAAGATAACAATAGCCCCTTGTCACCACATGAGCGGTTCAGGCATGCAAAACAGATTATTTCTTGAAGGTTTAGAGAATGGCATATCAAATTTACTTGGAACGACAGGTAGATACCGCAAATAGGTAGGTATGGTGGACTCTCATGGAAAAACTTTTGGGTTTATGGAAGTGGATGCACAAGCAGTAATCCGCTTAGTACAAATGAAAGCTAGCAAAAGACTGGGAAGCGACCAACTAGAGAGCGACAACAGTCATCAAGTTGCAATGAGTTTGACTAACATTGAATGCAAGCATGAACAAGATATAAATCACCATGAACACGAACATCATAGAGGCTATGTTGATTTTGTTTCAACTACATGCATGAACATGCGCTATGTCAAGCCACTTGAAACATTCAAAGGTGAATACCATCCTATCATACTACATTATAGGCATCTCAAAATCTATGTTGGCATTCAAGACAAACCATTATAAGCTCCTAGCTAAATAAGCATGGCATCACAAACTATGATCTCTAAGTTGTGATTGCAAACATGGTTCTCTCACAACAAAGCTGAATCTGGGATGATAAGCTAGTCATATTTACAAAAACAAAATAGATAGAGTTCATACCAACTTTTCAGTCTCAGTCATTTCATCATGTATCATAATTATTGCCTTTGATTTGCACGACCGAACGAGGTGAACAATAATAAGAGTGCTCGTTCAATGGACTAAGCTGAATCTGCAGGCAAACACAAAGGAGAAGACAAAGTAATATGGATCTTTGAAAGCTAAACAGGTATGCATGCAAGAGCCACTAAACATTGTAACCAATATCTTCTACCTTGACCCAAAGAAAAATAAAACTATTTACACGGGAAAGCTCCCAACAAGCAAAAGAAGAAAGGAAAATATTTTTGGGTTTTCTCAAAAGGACACAAAACAAGAAACAAGAAAATGAAAATAAACTAGCATAGATAATAAAGTGGCAAAGTGTAAACACTGGCTAACAAAGCATAAGCATGAATATAAAGTCGGTGAGAAACACGTACTCCCCCAAGCTTAGGCTTTTGGCCTAGCTTGGTCTACTCCCATGGTGGGAAATCACCAGCTCCAGGATACTCCGGAGCAGATTGTGGATGTCACTGTTGTGTGAGCTCCTCTGGCTCCCACTGATAAACTGGCGTCTGGTACTCGACTGGTGGCTCGGGCACAGGCGTCGGTGGTTGGGCCAAGCCCCAATACGCGTAGATGTCCGAAGGCATAATAGTGTACCTGCCTGCATGAAGATCGAACAAAGAAGGAGTAGGCAAAGTAATAGTCGCTCGAGTACCCTGACTAAATACCAGGTTATAAATCATCCTTCTACTAGCATCTCTATCCAGAAAATCATGGCGAACCATGCTGTCATAATCCAGATATTTCTTGGGGAGAAGCATCTATCCTTCCTCTCCCAGTCTAATGGGTATCTCAAAGTGTCTGGCAAGACGGGTAGCATAGATACCTCCATAGACGACACCCTTGGAACGGTTGATGTTCAACCGCTGGGCCACTATAGCACCTAGGCTGTAAGTCTTATCGTTATAAAGGCCTTCGCGCAAAACCTCAAGGTCTGGAGAACTAAGTGATCCAGCCTCCCCACGGCCTATCAAACATTTTCCCACAAATAGTGAGAAGTACCGAAGCACAGGAAAACGTATGCTAGCAATTCTAGCACGAGACACTCCACTCTCCTCTCCAACAGCAATAGTACCAATGAAATCCTCCAAGTCCCGTGGACGAGGGTCACGGATATCCCCAACATAAGGTAATTTGCATACATTGCAAAAATCATGTAGTATCATGCACTTGGGGATGTCATATATCATGAACTCAACCATGGGAGGATTCTTCCTCGGATAAAAGTTGAAGCTTTGAACGAAAATATTGGTGAGGAGGAGGTATTGAGAGCACTTATCTTCAACGAACGCAGTAAGACCTGCGTTCTCCACCAACTAATAAAAGTCTTCATAAAGCCCACCGGCGCGCAAGAATTCATCACTTGGCCACTCGCACGCTCGAACTTCTGTGACTCGAGGGACTACGTACTTGGGGTGGTTCTTCTCATCCTCCTTGGGGTTACGGCTTGAAGAGCCTCTCAAGAACCTCTTCATCTTTTCCTTTTTCTAGCTCTGAAAAATTCTGAAATTTTTAGAGACTTCGAAAGAAAAGTGAATAAAGATTAACCCAACTTGTAGCAACTACTCCTACTAGTGCCTAGAGACCGTATCATGCGCTAAAACTACTTGGGACCAGCTAAAATCAACATTTCTAGCTCAAGAACAAGGTCACCAAGGTAGCAAGAATACGCGAAAGATAAAGCACTAGAGCAAAAACTAATTGGACCAATGGAGGAGTCACTTACCAAGGAGTAATTTCCCCAAAACGGTTCGGAGAATGGTGCTTTGAGCAAGGAGATCGAAAATCACAGCCAAATGAGCAAGAACACGGGTCTGAGCTGCGAAACAATTTTTTCTGGAGGTGGAAGAAGAGGCTGGGAGCTGGAATGAGTGGAGGGGGTCCCTGTGGGCCCCACAAGCTTGCTCTCCGCCACCAGGGGTGGCGGTGGCAGGGCTTGTGGCCCACTGGTCTGGCCCCCAGGCCAGCTCTCAGGCCCAAAAAATTTCAAATATTCCAGAAAAAATGATACTAAATTTTCAGGACCATCGAAGAACTTTTATTTTCGAGGTATTTTAATCCGGGACGCTAAAACAAAAAACAGGAAAAACTAAACTAAATCCAGCATTTTTCTTCTAAGCAAAAGAAAATGAAAGCTTAAAACAGAGGTATGTGACTCTTTGATTCATCCATTTCATGGTCATCGAAAGAAATCCGTCAATAGGATTGATCAAGTCCTCATGACAAAACCTTCTCGAATCTCAAGAGAGAATGGAGAATTTTCGAATAACCACTAAGTCACCTCAATGGGGATATGTATCTCCCCAACAAGCAAATCATACTTCGTCTTGACACGAGGAATAGGGCATTCCAAGCTCCCAATAAGAATCGATGAAGTCTTTTCGATAGCATTGATGCAATGTACTTGCTATCGTTTCTTCGGAAAGTGCACTGTGTGCTCATTACCGTTGACGTGGAAAGTGACATTGCCTTTGTTGCAATCTATAACAGCCCATGCGGTGTTTAAAAAGGGTCTTCCGAGGATGATAGCCATGGCATCGTCCTCGGGAATATCCAAGATAACAAAGTCTGTTAAGATAGTGGTGTTAGCAACCACAACAGGCACATCCTCGCAAATGTCGATAGGGAAAGCAGTTGATTTGTCGGCCACTTGCAAAGAAATTTCAGTGGGTGTCAACTTACCCAATTCAAGTCTACGATAAAGAGAGAGAGGCATAACACTAACATCGGCTCCAAGGTCACATAAGGCAGTTCTTACGTAGTTTCCTTTAATGGAGCAAGGTATACTGGGCACTCCGGGATCACCAAGTTTCTTAGGAGTTCCACCTTTGAAAGTGTAATTGGCAAGCATGGTGGAGAACTCCAGATCTGGTATCTTCCGTTTATTAGTCACGATATCCTTCATGTACTTGGCATAGGGAGACATCTTGAGCATATCAGTTAACCGCATCTGCAGAAAGATGGGTCTTATCATATCAATGAAACGCTCAAAATCCTCATCATCCTTTTTCTTGGATGGCTTAGGAGGAAAGGGCATAGATCTCTGAACCCATGGCTCCCTTTCTTTACCATGCTTCCTAGCAGTGAAGTCATTCTTATCATATCTCTTAGGTTGTGGGTTATCAGGATTAACCGTAGGTTCAGTCTCCACATCCTCATCATTGCTAGGTTGAGCATCATTATGAACATCACTATCCATATTGTCACCAGGTTGATGTTCATCACCAGATTGTGTTTCTGCATCACACGCAGAAATATCATTAGGTTCTTCAGGTGTGACAGTATTTGGTGAACTGGCATGTAGGTTTCTATCATCCTTCTTCTTCTCCTTAGGATGACTGGGTGTATCAACATTGATTCCTTGAGAATCTTGATCAATTCTCTTAGGATGACCTTCAGGATACAAAGGTTCCTGAGTCATTTTGCCTCCTCTAGTAATGACTCTGACAGAGTTGTCATTTAATTCATTGAGCAAGTCATTCTGAGCTTTAAGTACTTGTTCTACCTGAGTACTAATCATAGAGGCATGTTTACTCAGAAGCTTCAGATCATTGACATTTCTGTCTACACAAGCACTCAAATGGCTCACCATACGAGTACTTTGTTCCAAATTTCTGCTAACATAATCATTGAAACTCTGTTGTTTGGCAACAAAGTTGTCAAATTCATCAAAGCATAGGCTAGCAGGTTTGCCAAAAGGAAGATCACTCTCATCAAACCTACGCAGAGAATTCACTTCTACTACTTGTATCGGGTTATCGAGACCATGGATCTCTTCGATAGGTGGTAGATTTTTGACATCTTCAGATCTAATGCCTTTCTCTTGCATAGATTTCTTGGCTTCTTGCATATCTTCAGGACTGAGGAATAGAATACCTCTTTTCTTAGGAGTTGGCTTAGGAGGTGGTTCGGGAATAGTCCAAGCATTATCGTTGATCAAGATGTTATTCAGTAGGGTCTCAGCTTGTTCTACAGTTCGTTCCCTAAAAACACAACAGGCACAACTATCTAGATGGTCTCTAGAGGCATCGGTAAGTCCGTTATAGAGTATATCAAGTATCTCGTTCCTCTTAAGAGGGTGATCAGGCAAAGCATTCTGTAGCTGGACGAGCCTCCCCCAAGCTTGTGCGAGACTCTCTTCTTGGAGTTGAGCAAAGTTGTATATTTCCTCCAAGGCAACTTGCTTCTTATGGGCAGGGAATTATTTCTCACAAAAGTAAGAGACCATATCCTGGGGACTACTCACACATCCAGGAGCAAGAGAGGTGAACCGGGCTTTAGCGTCATCCTTTAGAGAGAAAGGAAACAGCTTAAGGATATAGTAGTGGCGGATCTTCTCCTCATTAGTGAAAAGGGTGGCTATATCGTGTAGTTTGGCAAGATGGGCTATGACCGCCTCAGACTCATAACCGTGAAAAGGATCAGATTCGACTAGAGAGATTATCTCAGGATTGACAGAGAATTCATAATCCTTATCTGTGATAAAGATAGGTGAAGTGGCAAACTTCGGGTCGTATTTCATCCTAGCTTTTAGAGATTTTTCCTTCCACTTGAGAAGTAATTTCTCAGCGTCATAGGCATCCTTACACGCAAGAAAATCCTCAGCTATATCTCCCTCCATAACGTAACCCTCAGGTATATCAGGCAATTCATATCTAGGAGAGCTAGATCTAACAGGAGCAAAAGCAGGTTCTATCTCAATGGTATCGCTAGTTTCAGAAGCATCACGAGCGTTGGCAGTAACTCTAGCAATATGAGCATCAAGTAATACTTCTAGTGGAACATCAGGCAAAGTAGTATCTCTAGCAGTATCAAGCATAGCATTATCAGGCAAAATAGCATCTCTAGCATCAAAGGGCAAAGCAGTATCAAGCATAGCATTTCTAGCAGTATCAAGCATAGTATCTCTGGCAGTATCAGGCAAAGCAGTATCAGGCATAGCATCTCTAGCAATATCAGGCATAGTATCAAGCATAACATCTCTAGCAGTAGCATCATAAGCATCATGAAGCACAAGCGACATATCAAGATTTCTAGCAGGAGGTGATGTCGCAAACTTACTCATAACTGAAGGTGAATCAAGTGCAGAGCTAGATGGCAATTCCTTACCTCCCCTCGTAGTTGAGGGCAAGACTTCGGTTTTTGGATCCTTCAGATTCTTCATAGTGATCAGCAGATATAAATCCCAAGTGACTCAGGAAATATAGCAATACCTCCCCGGCAACGGCGCCAGAAAAATGCTGACTGACACTCTCTGGCAATAGCTAGACGAATGTTGATTCTGTGACAACAAACTTTCCCTTGGAACGACACCAAAAGAATGCTGCTAGCACTCCCCGGCAACGGCACTAGAAGAATGTTGTTGATGGCCCACCAGCGCGTGGGTTCGCAACAGTTTTCGAGGGTAGAGTATTCGACCCAAATTTGTTGATCGCCAATCAGGAGGTGAGAGAATACTCTCGAGTATTAGCAGCTAAATGTGTCAGATTCAACCGCACCTGAAAGATTAATATCTGCAAGCAAAGTAGTAACAGCAAAGTAGCGAGTAACGGCAGTGGCAAGGAACAGCAGTAGTGACAGCAGAAGCAAGTAGCAACAGTAGTAGCAACAGTAGCAGCAGAGCAAGACAAGAAACAGCAGCAGAGCAAGACAAGTAACAGCAGCAGTAGGACAAACTCGTAGGCAATGGGTCGGTGATTTGTTTGGATGATATTCATCATGCAACAGTTATAACACGGAGAGATATGTGGCTAGCTCCCATTCGTCAATGTGATGTAGGCATGCATTTCGTGTGTCGTCATACGTGCTTAGGGAAAAGAACTTCCATGACATCTATTTTCCATCCCTCCCATAGCAGCGGGGTCCAAAAGGAAACTACGGGATATTAAGGTTCTCCTTTTAATAAAGAACCGGACCAACGCATTATCACTTGGTGAACACATGAACTCCTCAAACTATGGTCATCACCGGGAGTGGTTCCGGTTATTGTCACTCCGGGGTTGCCGGATCATAACACATAGTAGGTAACTACAACTTGCAAGATCGGATCTAAAACACACATATATTGGTGATAACATAATAATTTCAGATCTGAAATCATGGCACTCGGGCCCTAGTGACAAGCATTAAGCATGGCAAAGTAGTAGCAACATCAATCTCACAACATAGTGGATACTAGGGATCAATCCCCATCAAAACTAACTCAATTACATGATAGATCTCATCCTACTCATCACCACCCAGCGAGCCTACGAATAGATTACTCACGAACGACGAAGAGCTTCATGGAATTGGAGAGGGAAGAAGGTTGATGATGACGATGGCGACGATTTCCCCTCTCCGGAGCCCAAATCGGACTCCAGATCTGCCCTCGAGATGAAGAACAGGTTGTGGCGGCGCCTCCGTATCGCAAACGCGACGAAATCTTCTCTTTTTATTTTTTTCTGGGATGAAAGTGAACTTATAGAGCTGAGATTGGGGGCAGCAGAGCTACGTGGGCCCCACAAGCTTGCCCACCGCCACCAGGGGGGTTGCGGTAGCAGGGCTTGTGGCCCACTGGCCCACCCCCTCAGGTGGATCTTTGTGCAGGTATTTTCCATATTTTCCAAAAATGTTCCCCGTAAATTTTCAGGACGTTCGGAGAACTTTGATTTCTGCACGAAAATAACACCAAGGCAATTCTGCTGAAAACAGTGTCAGTCCAGGTTAGTTCCATTCAAATCATGCAAATTAGAGTCCAAAACAAGGGCAAAAGAGTTTGGAAAAGTAGATACGATGGAGACGTATCACAC
Source organism: Hordeum vulgare subsp. vulgare (assembly GCF_904849725.1). Classification (NCBI taxonomy): domain Eukaryota; kingdom Viridiplantae; phylum Streptophyta; class Magnoliopsida; order Poales; family Poaceae; genus Hordeum; species Hordeum vulgare. The sequence continues at coordinate 560,454,227 of NC_058524.1, read as the reverse complement.
CTCACTACACCATCACTTGTTACCGCTACTTTCAGTGCTTGCAGTTATTACCTTGCTGAAAACCGTTTATCACAGCCTTCTGCTCCTCGTTGGGTTCGACACTCTTACTTATCGAAAGGACTACAATTGATCCCCTATACTTGTGGGTCATCACTTACCAAACATGGCAACTGTCATATTGGACACATGCTTTTTTAAGCCGGTTAGCTCTTGCTGGGCGGCTTCCAATTTCTCCTCCGCCTGCTCAGCACGCTTAAGAATGGCGGCTTGATCGGCCTTGGCTTTCTTCTCAAAACAATCTGGTCAGCCTTCATCTTCTCCAGCTCAGCCTGCAGTACGCGGAATTTCATCTCCAACTCGGAGTGGGCATCCTGTTGTTCAGCCAGATTTTTCTTTAAGTCGGCCACCGCCGACTCAGTCTGTGTCACAGACTCCTGCACATCAAATTTGGGAGACAAGTTTCAGCATTACTGCAAGCAATACTCCTGATACTTCGGGGCTAATGTATGGTTTTTATCAAAATAATACCGTATGCAAAACCCGGCTCATCTTCCAAAAAGATGACCCGGCCCTTGGGGGCTATATGGTTGAAGCTTTTTCTCGAATACAAGACCCGGCTCATCTTCCAAAAGATGACCCGGCCCTTGGGGGCTACAGGTTGGAGATTCTTTCTAATACAAAACCCGGCTCATCTTCCAAAAAGATGACCCGGCCCTTGGGGGCTATATGGTTGAAGCTTTCTCTCTAATACAAGACCCGGCTCATCTTCCAAAAGATGACTCGGCCCTTGGGGCTACAGGTTGGAGATTTTTTCTAATACAAGACTCGGCTCATCTTTCAAAAGATGAGCCGGCCCTTGGGGGCTACAGGTTGGAGCTTTTTCTCTAATTCTAGACCCGGCTCATCTTTCAAAAGATGACCCGGCCCTTGGGGGCTACAGGTTGGAGATTTTCTATTCAAAGACCTGGCTCATCTTTTAACAGATGAGCCGGCCCTTGGAAGGCTAATGGGTGCAGGAAAATACATCAACATACGTACCTCATGTTTAGTCCTCATAAGACGGATCAAGCTCTTGTTCAGTTCGTAGTCTCTCTCCAGATAACTTGTGAAGCCGGAACAAAGTTGGTGGAACTCCAGCTTCTCATATTGAGGGAGCTTGAGGGGGTTTGTGTCTTCATCAGGGGAAAGGCGAGTTGCCTTGGAGGTATGTTTGGAAAGCACGGCAGTTTGAGGAGTGGAGTAGCCAATGCCAGTGACCACGACGTCTGGATCGTCAGTCGCCTTGAGTGGGCTTGGCGGGTTACTCTTACCAGCGGTCTCCTTCAAAATGACGGGCGAGTCATCCCGGGTTTCGGGAATATCGTCCGCAGGAATATCATAAGCCGCCGTTTGCTCCTCATCAGCCTCAAGAACAGAGGTGCTCGTGCCTAAGGCATCAGATGTTCGGAGAGCAGAAGGAGAGTCGCCGGTTTTTCTTCTCTTTGCTTGTGCCCTGCGACAAAAGCACCAAGATTAAAAGCACATATCATTGTTTAGGAAAAATTGGATTAGCAAAGAAGACTCACCCTTGCACACGAATCATCGGCGGGAGAGTAGATATTGCCGAGTCGCCAAATGTAGGGGGAGAAGTCTGACAGAACAAAGGCTTGAGGTTGACAAAGTGGCGAGTCATAGTTTACACGACAAAGGGTATGATAAAACAAGGATGTACCTCGTTGGTGCGTTTCTAACCGGTTGTCTTCTCAGGCAGTCCAGTGATCAACTCGCCAGAGCGACTACGGGTCTTGCGCGTGGGGGTAAATCTTGCTTTCTCCAAAAGGAAATCAGGGTCCATATAAGCATGTGGATGAGACATGGGCATCTTTCTGCAGATCCTCCTGGCTGGTCTAGGGGAAGGAGAAGGTGAGTCGGAAGAAATGGAAATTACCTCGACTGCATCGTTTTTGCTCTCATGATCCTCGCCCTACACATAAGGATTCATGGTATAAATGTAAGTCGGAACACATAGATGATGAGTGAAGGGGAAACATTACCTCTGAATGTGCCTCATCTGCTTGTGAGTCGCCAACAAAAGATGAATCTTTGGTGGCGGTTTTCTTTTTGCTCACCGTTTTCTTCTTTTTTGGCGGCGCCTTGGTGGACTTCGGGGCGACTGCTTTGGGGCCCCTTCGCCAAAATACATCGGTTTTCTGATCGATAGAGGCAAATGTTAAGCCAAGAACATTGTTAAGCATAAAAGAGACAAATGGCGGCTTGGATTCTTACTGGTGGCACCGGGTTGGCGCGAAAGAAGGCCTTAAGACCAATCTTGGCACATTCTTCCAAGGTTTCGCCGGTTTGTTTCTTGATGACTCCGACAATTTCGCTCTCTGAGAGTGTGTGGCGACTGAAGCATTGGGGATGGTCTACTGTACCGTCGTAGTCATACATCAGCCCGTCTCGGCGGCTCAGGGTAAGGATGTTCCATTCTATCCAGCAGCGGAATAGGTCAATCCCGATGAGCCCGTTGTTGTTCAGAGACTTCAACTCGGAGAAGATTGGGATAAACTCCGACTCTTCTTCTTCTGTGAGCTTATCGGGAAATTTGAAGTCCATGGGCAGGCGGTCTGCTGTGAAGCCCGAAAGAGGGTTCTCGTCGGGCGGAGAAGTGTCTCGGCAGTAGAACCATGACTTGGCCCAGACTTTGGGATGGCTGGGCAGAAGAACTGTCGGAAATCCACGTTCGCGGCGTCTTTGGATGTTGACTCCTCCGAGCTCGTGGTTGGGACCGTTGGGAAACTTGGTCTGGTGGTTTAGATGGAAAAAGTTCCAGAATAAGGGGATCACGGGTTCTCTCTGCAAATATACTTCGCAGAAGACCTGGAACTGGCACAGGTTGCTGATGGAGTTGGGTCCGAGATCTTGAGGATGGACGTTGAGGAAATGCAGGACGTCTCGGAAAAACTTTGACCCGGGCGGTTTAAAACCGCGCTCAAGGTAATCAGTAAAGATTACTACCTCTTCTGGAGCAGGGTTGGGAGTCAACTCGCCCGGGGCGGTTCTCCAACCAATGGTTTCCTTGCTGTCAAGGAGACCCACCTTAACAAACTTATCGAGCGTGGCATCGTCGACTGTGGTTGGTAACTAGTCACACTTCGTAATGGCCATGACTACAAAAGAGAGGGGAACGAGGCGACTTAGTAAAAGACTAGGAAATGTTCTAACCCGCCGGTATGGGTCTACGGTGTTCGTAAAAGATTTGGTAACCCGCCAAATGGTTGATGTAAGTCGCACCCGTTATTTGGGCGATCTATGGGCATATCTTCAAAAGTATTCTGACTCGCCCTTTAGACTGGAAGAGAAGGTGTCATAGCTATAGTAACAAACCTAAGTCGCTATGAAGGCTGGAGCTAAACGGCGACTTTCAGAGGTGTTTTATTCCTCAGAGATATTCACAGTAGATGAACAAACATGTTTCTAAAGATAGGCAGTAAGTTGTGGATCTACGAGTAGGTCAAAATAGAAGGATATTGCCTGGAATAATGATAGTGAACTATGCATATAATGCAGCGACAGCGTTGGTCAGCAGTATGTAGGTTTAAGCTGGCAAAAGGACATGATTAAATGGCCGAAGCCTGCTACTACCGAAGGTCAATCACGAGACATTGGAATGGGTCTAAAGCAGTTAAGGGTGTTCATCGCATTATGGAAGCTAGCTCGCAAGAGGCTACAGTCATGGCGTTCTCGGCCTAACCCTAAATGGGGGAATGTGTGTACCTGAGAGCAGGAGATCGCTCTCGGGGACGAATGCGTAGTGCTTCGTGTTCCTTAACCCCCGGAAGGTCGCGGTTGATGGAGAAGCTCCAGGAGCCGGAGACGACGTCGGGGCGCTGGTGCTCGGAGGCGAGGTGCGCGAGGAAGACGAGGAAGAGATGGAGGTTGGTGACGGGGTCTCCTTCCCCCCATTTCCCTTGCTATTTAAAGGGCAGGAATGGAAATCGAGGTTGTCGGGGCAGAAATCGAGGCAACAAGTCAGAGGTTGCGATGATGACGCCTAGATTCTCGGGATAAGTAATTATGAGCGAAAGATCCGTTGATGGTTGCGGAGGTGAGAGCCCCAGAACTAAGGGGATGAGGTGATATCATCCAGTATTCCATGGCGACTCAGATTAGGTGACAACGGGAGGCGACTTGTCATTCGTCGAAGGACAGAAATGGGGAGAGTCGCCCCAAGTTGATGGGAGTCTATTGACATGAATGAATTCAAGATGATCTGGGGCCTAATGTTGGGGATATTACCTATGGGTGACCCGCCCCTAGTGGACCGGGTCACCAAAAGGGTGACTCACCATTGGTTGTGCGTCCCGTAGCCCAGATGCTGATTGAGGTTCGAGAGGTCGTGCGGATTACCAAGAAAGCTCCTGGTCATGGGGAACACGGCGACTTAAAGATAAGGAAAGTCACAAAGAGTAGAAGGTCAGGACTTTGTAAACCCTAGGGCCTCGACCAGTATATAAAGGTGAGTCCCAGGGAGAGGTCAGGAGAGTTAGAGAGAATCGAGAGCTAGGTCACGCGAGTTACGCCCTCCTTGTAATCGAAACCACCATTCATAGCAGGATGTAGGCTTTGACCTCCTCATGAGGGGCTGAACCTGGGTAAATCTGAGTCTCGCTTTCTCTCACCCCCTTCGAGTCGCCACCAAGGTTCGATGGCTCCATCTATAAGTCCTTTCACGAGGACATCTGCCATGACAAAACCACGACAGGTAGCAAGAAGGATTTCTGGCGCCGTTGCCGGGGAGTATTCAAAGTGAAGCATATCCAAGTAACTATCGCGGACTCATCTCTTGCATTTACATTATTTGCCTTTTGCCTCTCATTTTCCTCTCCCCCACTTGTGAAAAAACAAAATTTACAAAAATATTTGCCTTTTTTTGTTCACCCTTTCTTTCGCTTGCTTTCTGTTCGCTTGTGTGCTTGTCTGCTTGCTAAGTCACCATGACTGAAAACACCAAAGTGTGTGACTTCTCGAATACTAATAATAATGATTTTATTAGTACTCCGATTACTCCCGCCACTAGTGCGGAATCTTATGAAATCAATGCTGCATTGCTGAATCCTGTTATGAAAGAGCAATTTTCCGGCCTTCCCAGTGAAGATGTTGCATCCCATCTTAATACCTTCATTGAGTTATGCGATAGGCAAAAGAAGAAAGATGTGGGTAATGATGTGATTAAATTGAATCTATTTCCGTTCTCATTACGAGATCGAGCAAAAACTTGGTTTTCATCTTTACCCAAAAATAGTATTGATTCTTGGAACAAATGTGAAGATGCTTATATTTCCAAGTATTTTCCACCGGCTAAGATTATCTCTCTTCGTAATGATATCATGAATTTTAAGCAACAAGATCATGAACATGTTGCACAATCTTGGGAGAGAATGAAATTGATGATTAGAAATTGTCCCGCTCATGGCCTGAGTCTTTGGATGATTATACAAATCTTCTATGCTGGTTTGAATTTTGCTTCTAGAAATATCTTGGATTCCGCCTCCGGTGGAACTTTCATGGAAATCACATTAGGAGAAGCCACAAAAATCCTAGATAATATCATGACAAACTATTCTCAATGGCACACTGAAAGGTCACCTACTAGTAAAAAAGTGCATGCTATAGCAGAAATTAACTCTTTGAGTGCTAAGATGGATGAGTTAATGAAATTGTTTGCCAGTAAAAGTGCTCCTTTAGATCCTAATGATATGCCTTTGTCTTCCTTGATTGAGAATAGCAATGAAAGCTTGGATGTTAATTTTGTTGGTAGGAATAATTTTGGCAACAACAATGCTTATAGAGGTAATTTTAATCCTAGGACTTTTCCTAGTATTCCCTCTAATAACTTTGGCAATTCCTACAACAATTCTCATGGAAATTACAATAAATTACCCTCTGATCTTGAGAGTAATATTAAAGAGTTTATCAACTCGCAAAAGATTCTCAGTGCGTCCATAGAAGAAAAACTGCTCAAAATTGTTGACTTGGCTATGACCGTTGATAGAATGTCTCTTGATATTGATGCTTTGAAATTTAGATGTGCTCCTACCAAGATTAATATGGATGAAACCTTGAAAGCTATGTGTGTTTCCATGAATGATAGTAAAGAAAGAACCGCCCAAATTCGTGCTAGACATGAATGGCTTAAAAAGGCGTGTTCTCGTGATGAGAATCACAAAGATCTCAAAGTGCTTGGTGTGACTCCTTTTGAATCCTTGTTTTCTAATGTCAATCCTAATGATGATGGGTCTTAATATGAATCCACTTTGGTTGAGAAACGCCCCAATGATTCGGAGTCTATTTGTCTTGATACTAAAAGCACTCAAAGTGGAGTAGAGGATATCAAAACTTTCAGTAGTGATGAAATTACTACTTTGGATTTCAAGGAATTCAATTATGATAGTTTCTCTTTGATTGAATGTATTTCTTTTATGCAATCCATGCTAAACTCTCCACATGCTTATAGCCAAAATAAGGCTTTTACCGATCATATTGTTGATGCTATGATGAAATCTCTTGAAGAGAAACTTGAGTTGGAGATATCTATTCCTAGAAAACTTCCTGATGAGTGGGAACCTACTATCAAAATAAAGATTAAAAACTATGAATGCAATGCTTTGTGTGATTTGGGTGCTAGTGTTTCCGCTATTCCAAAGTCTTTATGTGATGTTCTAGGCTTCAATGTGATTGATGAGTGCTCTCTTAATTTGCATCTTGCGGATTCTACTATTAAGAAACCTATGGGAAGGATCAATGATGTTATTATTATTGCAAATAGGAACTATGTTCCCGTAGATTTCCTTGTGCTTGATATTGATTGCAATCCGACATGTCCCATCATTCTTGGTAGACCTTTCCTTAGGACTATTGGTGTTGTCATCGATATGAAGGAAGGGAATATTAGATTTCAATTTCCATTAAAGAAGGGCTTGGAAAACTTTCCAAGAAATAAAATAAGATTGCCTTATGAATCCATGATGAGGGCTACTTATGGTTTGAGCACCAAAGACGACGATACTTGATTCTATCGCCTTATGCCTAGCTAAGGGCGTTAAACAATAGCGCTTGTTGGGAGGCAACGCAATGAATTTATTTTTGCTTTTTGCTTTATGTTTTGTTGTGTCCACACCATCATAATTCCGTTATGATTGTGTTTTTACGTTTCTTTTTGTGTTTGTGTGAAGTAGAACCTTTCTTATCAGTTTTGGTGATGGTTGTTTGATCATACTGAAAAAGACAGAAACTTTGCACTCACGAAATTATTTTTAATTCCTATCAAGAAAGAGCTTTTGAGTTGATTATTTTTGCTTCTGGTTGATATGCGAATTGCCCTAATTGTCATAATTTTTCAGAATTTTTGAGATACCAGAAGTATACTAAGTATACAGATTGCTATAGACTGGTCTGTTTTTGACAAATTCTGTTTTTGTTGTGTTGATTGCTTATTTTGATGAAACTATGGTTAGTATCGGGGGGTACTAGCAATGGAAACGTGAGAATACAGTAATCTAACATCAATCTAAATAGAAATCAAGTTTACTACAGTACCTAAAGAGTTGGTGGTTTGTTTTCTTATGCTAATGATATCACGAGTTTCTGTTTAACTTTTGTGTTGTGAAGTTTTCAAGTTTTGGGTGATGTTCTCATGGACAATGGAACAAAGAGTGGAAAGAGCTTAAGCTTGGGGATGCCCAAGGCATCCCAAGCCAAATTCAAGGACACCAAAAATCCTAAGCTTGGGGATGCCCCGGGAAGGCATCCCCTCTTTCGTCTTCAATCCATGGGTAACGTTATTTGGAGCTATATTTTTATTCACCACATGATATGTGTTTTTCTTGGAGCGTCGTGTATTATAGGAGTCTTTTCTTTTTGTTTTGTCACAATCATCCTTGTTGCACACCTTTTTGAGAGGGACATGCACTCATCGTGAATTTGCTAGAATACTCATTGAGCTTCATTTATATCTTTTGAGTTAGGCAATTTAGCTCGCATGTGCTTCACTTATATCTTTTGAGCTGGATAACTTTGCTCTAGTGCTTAACTTAGATCTTTTTAGAGCACGGCGGTGTCATATTTTGAAGAAATAAAAACTCTCGATCTTCACTTATATCTTTTGAGAGTGCTTTCTCTAAGTAACTTGGTTTTTGGCGTGTGCTATGAAAGTAGTCCTAAATATGATAGGCATCCAAAGAGGATATGATAAAAACTTCCATATTCAAGTGCATTGATTAGTAAGAGAAGTCTGATTCCTCACAATTAGTTTTGGGATATGGATATGGTAATATTAGAGTTATGATAGTAGGGTGTTGTGAATCTAGAAATACTTGTGTTGAAGTTAGTGATTCCTGTAGCATGCACGTATGGTGAACCGCTATGTTAGGAAGTCGGAGCATAATCGATTTATTGATTGTCATCCTTTGTGTGGCGGTCGGGATCGCGCGATGGTTAACACCTACCAACCCTTCCCATAGGAGTATGCGTTTAGCACTTTGTTTCGATTACTAATAAAACTTTCGCAATAAGTATATGAGTTCTTCATGACTAATGTGAGTCCATGGTATAGATGCACTTTCACCTTCCACCATTGCTAGCCTCTCTAGTGCCGCTCAACTTTCGCCGGTGCACAAACCCACCATATACCTTCCTCAAAACATCCACCATACCTACCTATTATGGCATTTTCATAGCCATTCCGAGATACTTTGCTATGCAACTCCCACCGTTCCGTCTCATGACATGTGTCGTCACTTTCGCATTGCCATTGCATGATCGTAAGATAGCTAGCGAGATGTTTCAACGTCATACGCTAAGCTAGATCGTTGCACGTCCCGGTACGCTGCCGGAGGCATTTCCTATAGAGTCATCATTGTTCTAAGCATTGAGTTGTAAGTAAATAAAAGTGTGATGATCATCATTATTAGAGCATTGTCCCGTGTGAGGAAAAAAGAGGCTAAATATGCCCACCAAAAAAATGAGAAAAAAGAGACCAAAGAGCCCAAACAAAAAAATGATGAGAGAAAAAGAGAGAAGGGACAATGCTACTATCTTTTTCCACACTTGTGCTTAAAAATAGCACCATGTTCTTCATGATAGAGAGTCTCTCATTTCTTCACTTTCATATACTCGTGGGAATTTTTATTTTATAACTTGGCTTGTATATTCCAATGATTGGCTTCCTCAAAATTGCCCTAGGTCTTCGGGAGCAAGCAAGTTGGGTGCACACACACTAGTTTTCCTTTTGAGCTTTCACACACTTATAGCTCTTGTGCATCCGTCGCATGGCAATCCCTACTCATTCACATTGATATCTATTGATGGGCATCTCCATAGACCATTAATATGCCAAGTCAATGTGACTATCTCCTCCTTTTTGCCTCACAACCTCCACCACACTCTGTTCCACCTATAGTGCTATATCCATGGCTCACGCTCATGTATTGCGTGAGAGTTGAAAAAGTTTGAGAAATTAAGAGTGCGAAAAAAATTACTTGGCCAATACCGGGGTTGTGCATGATTTAAATTCGTTGTGTGGGGATGATGGAGCATAGCCAGACTATACGATTTCGTAGGGATAACTTTCTTTGGCCTTGTTATTTCAAAAGTTCGTGATCACTTTGCTAGTATGCTTGAAGTACTATTGTTTTTATGTCAATAGTAAACTATTGTTTTGAATCTTACGGATCTGAACATTCATGCCACAAGAAAGAAGTTACAAAGGACAAATATGTTAGGTAGCAATCCACATCAAAAATTCAGCCTTTATCACTTCCCTACTCGAGGACGAGCATGAGTTAAGCTTGGGGATGCTTGATACGTCTCCAACGTATGTATAATTTTTTATGGTTCCATGCTATTATCTTGTCAACTTTGGATGTTTTGTATGCATGAATATGCTATTTTATATCTTTTTTGGGACTAACCTATTAACTCAGTGCCAAGTGCCAGTTTCTGTTTTTTCCGTGCTTTTGACCTTTTTTAGAGAATAATATTAAACGGAGTCCAAACGGAATAAAACCTGCGGGATGATTTTTTTTCCATAACAGAAGATACGCAGGGGACTTGAGAACCAAGGCAAAGGACCTCGGGGGAGGTCACAAGCCCCCTAGCCGCGGCCTGGGGGCGCGCCTAGCAGGCTTGTGGGCCCCCCGTGGCTCCTTTGCCCTACCTCTTTCGCCTATAAATTCTCTAAAAATCCAAAACCACCAGAGAGAGCCACGAAAATACTTTTTCGCTGCCGCAAGCTTCTGTCTCCGCAAGATCCCATCTGGGGACCGTTCTGGTGCCATGCGAGAGGTGGATTCGGACACGGAGGGCTTCTTCATCAACACCATTGCCTCTCCGATGATGCGTGAGTAGTTCACCACAGACCTTCGGGTCCATAGCTAGGAGCTAGGTGGCTTCTTCTCTCTCTTGGATCTTCAATACAAAGTTCTCCATGATCTTCATGGAGATCTATCCGATCTAACCTTCTTTTGCGGTGTGTTTGTCGAGATCCGATGAATTCTGGATTTATTATCAGATTATCTATGAATATTATTTGAGTCTCCTCTGATCTCTTATATGCATGATTTCGTATCCTTGTAATTCTCTTCGAGTTGTGGGTTTAGTTTGGCCAACTTGATCTATAATTCTTGCAATGGGAGAAGTGCTTGGTTTTGGGTTCATACCGTGCGGTGTCCTCACCTAGTGACAGAAGTGGTAGTGAGGCACGCATCGTGTTCTTGCCATCAAGGGTAAAAAGATGGGGTTTATAACATATTGCATGAATCTATCCCTCTACATCATGTCATCTTGCTTAAGGCGTTACTCTGTTTGTTATGAACTCAATACACTAGATGCATGCTGGATAGCGGTCGACGTGTGGAGTAATAGTAGTAGATGCAGAAAGTATCGGTCTACTTGTCTCGGACATTTTGCCTATATGTATGATCATTGCCTTAGATATCATCATGACTTTGCGCGATTCTATCAATTGCTCGACAGTAATTCGTTCACCCACCGTAATACTTGCTATCATGAGAGAAGCCTCTAGTGAATACTATGGCCCCCGGGTCTACGTCACATCATATTTTCAGATCTACACAATTACATTGTTGCACTTTTCACCTTCAGATCTCACCTTGCAAATAACCGTGAAGGGATTGACAACCCCTTTATAGCGTTGGGTGCAAGTTTGTTTGTTTTTGTGCAGGTACATTGGTGCCTCATCTTGATACTCCTACAGGATTGATACCTTGGTTCTCAAACTGAGGGAAATACTTATTGCTACTGTGCTGCATCACCCTTTCCTCTTCAAGGGAAAAACCAACGCAAGCTCAAGAGGTAGCAAGCCGAGGAGATGGCTGATCCCACCGACGACTACTACCCCGATGGAGCCTACTACTACGTGGAGGCTGCTGACGACCAGGAGTAGTTAGGATGTTCCCACGCAGGAGGCCTCGCCTCTTTTCATCCATGTTATGTTTGTGCTAGCCTTCCTAAGGGAAAATTTGTTTTCTATGTCTGTACTTGGATATTTTTTGCTTCAGCTGACTTGTGTGTACTCGAGCATATGTATTTGAGCCCTAGAGGCCTCTGGCTTGTAATATGAAGCTTGTATGACTTTAATTTGTGTCTAGGTTGTGTTGTGATATCTTTAGTGAGTCCCTAATCTTGATCGTACACATTTGCGTGTATGATTAGCGTACGATTAAGTTGGGGGTGGCATAGCTGCGTGGCGATGCGAAGTCACCCTGCGGGTCCTTCTGTGATGGCATGAAAGGTTGCGCTTGAGACCGGAGCTTGGAGTTGGTGCTTCACCGACAGCGAAACCGGAGGTCATCCCCACACTAGGGTTTGCGATGGCGGAGGCGACGACTGTGGCCTGGTCGCAAGCGTAGGGAGGGGTTGGGGTGTGTCGACGCGGTCGTCCTTTGGCGGAGACGCGGGGAAGGGCGAGCGTGGCCGGAGTGGTCACTGGCGGATGGTGGTTCACGCGTGAGTTTGGTTTTTCTAGCGTGCTAGAGCGGACGCACCAAATAAGCCGAGCACGATGCAGTTTTCCTAGCGCACTGGTGCATTTTTACTGTGTCCAGCATTATTGCGCGGTTGTTGGAACGCTGTGTTTGGCCGCGTGCTATATTTCTGTTTTTTTTAAACACGCGGCTTATTTAGCATCTCTATTGAAGATGCTTTTATATTGTTTTTCATGGTCATTACATGGAACCTGCCAGATACAAAGTACTTCCCTGGTTCTTAAATATTAGTTTTTTAGAGATTTCATTATGATTTATTTATTTTGTTGCATATGTAGTCCATAATGAGGGAGACGCTACATGTCCACGGACGGATCCGTAGGAAATATCCACCACCTGTATAGCGGTCCTATATACGTGTGCACACCCGTCCGATCTGACATCTCCCGACCAAACAGAACCTGAAACAACTGCCCAGTTTCAGAAAGAGTCAAGATGTCCCGGCCCCGACAGACCTGCGCCCACCGCGGCGCTGCCTGCAAACACCGCCCCGCAACCACCGCGGCGCCGCCTGTAACAACTGCCCCCAACCACCACGTCGCCGCCTGCAACCACTGCAGCTCCACCCCGACAGACCTGCACCCATCTCGTCCGTCAGTTTCAGAAACAAAGTACTTTGTCACGCCTGCAACCTCTTGGCGCCGCCGGCGTGGCTGAACTCCATGGTGCACCACATCGCGCGCTAGATGCTCGAACCGGACGCCAACCTAGCTGACCGAGGACCCCTGATTGGAGAATGTGCTCGGCCATCTTTCTCAGCTCCAAGCGTCGCCGGGGAGCTTCCGCCCCGAGCTGGATCTTCTCGGTGGTTCACAAATCCCTCGGTGGTGTTTCCTGAAGCTCCATCGAGCACATCCCGTCAACAATCTTCGGTGAGACCTCCTATTTCTGAAACTGTAGCTCTGATCTAGTGTGAAAGCATGAACACCTGTCTGAAAAAACAAAGCAATGAACGTGTCAAAATATAGTTGCAAATGAGCCTCTCAAAACAGAGCAAATGAGCCTTTATAATTCCTGTAACACCTTGCTCTACTCAAAACATGTGCAGCTTGTTTGTATGTAAGAAAACATGAGCCACTCAGCCTACATTAGTTAGTTGCCCCTCTAATCCCAATTTCAGTTTCTGTTGATTTGATTTTGTTGCAAGTATCTGCTAGGTGACAGTAGGAAAATATTATGTGATTGTTGAAATATGAAGCGACTGTCACACAACAATTGTGTTGCAGGAACATGTAACTGAAGGTGAAGGAAGCTATGTCCAAGGCAATTTTTCTGCTCGTGATGGTGAAGATTCAGAGTTGTTTGCTGAAGATGCAAGCCAATATTATTCAGATGATGGAGATGTTTCATCGCAGCCACTGTCGCCCTATGTTGGGATGGTGTTTGACACAGTCGACAATGCTCGCAAATTCTACAATGACTATGCCTTCAAGTTGGGGTTCGGAACACAAATATCTACTTCAAAATTCACCCACAAGAGAGGTCAGAAGAAAGAGGATGCAAACCTGATAAAGAGGGTCTTTGGGTGTGTACACGCTAGAAAGCTCGTTAAAATAGAAATCAACAACACGTCAGAGAGCATTGCAACTGGGAACAACAACTCTAGTAGGCAGCCTAGTGAAGGGATGGATGTCACAATAAAACGTCAAAAAAACATAATGCTTGATACATCTCCATCGTATCTACTTTTCCAAACTCTTTTGCCTTTGTTTTGGAATCTAATTTGCATGATTTGAATGGAACTAACCTAGACTGGCGTTGTTTTCAGCAGAATTGCCATGGTGTTGTCTTTGTGCAGAAATGATAGTTCTCGGAACGTCCTGAAAATTTACGGAGAATATTTTCTGGAAAAAAATGAAAAATGCCTGCGCAAAGATCCACCAGAGGGGATGGGCCAGTGGGCCACAAGCCCTGTAGCCGTCGCCCCCCTGGTGGCGACTACCAAGCTTGTGGGGCCCATGTGGCTCTGCCGCCCCCAAACTCAGCTCTATAAATTCACTTTCGTCCCAGAAAAAATCAAGAGAGAAGATTTCGTCGCGTTTGCGATACGGAGGCGCCGCCACATCGTGTTCTTCATCTGGAGGGCAGATCTGGAGTCCGTTTTGGGCTCCGGAGAGGGGAAATCGTCGCCATCGTCATCATAAACCTTCTTCCCTCAACAATTCCATGAAGCTCTTCATCGTTCATGAGTAATCTATTTGTAGGCTCGCTGGGCGGTGATGAGTAGGATGAGATCTATCATGTAATCGAGTTAGTTTTGACGGGGATTGATCCCTAGTATCCACTATGTTCTGAGATTGATGTTGCTACTACTTTGCCATGCTTAATGCTTGTCACTAGGGCCCGAGTGCCATGATTTCAGATCGGAAATTATTATGTTGTCACCAATATATGTGTGTTTTAGATCCGATCTTGCAAGTTGTAGTTACCTACTATGTGTTATGATCCGGCAACCCCGGAGTGACAATAACCGGAACCACTCCCGGTGATGACGGTAGTTTGAGGAGTTCATGTGTTCACCAAGTGCTAATGCGTTGGTCCGGTTCTTTATTAAAAGGAGAACCTTAATATCACGTAGTTTCCTTTTAGACTTCGCTGCCATGGGAGGGATGGACAATAGATGTCATGCAAGTTCTTTTCCCTAAGCACGTATGACGACACACGCAATGCATGCCTACATCACATTGACGAACGGGAGCTAGCCACATATCTCTCCGTGTTATAACTGTTGCATGATGAATATCATCCAAACAAAGCACCGACCCATTGCCTACGAGTTTGTCCACTGCTGCTGTTACTACTGTTGATGCTATTGTTACTTGTTTTGCTCTACTGCTGTTACTACTGTTGCTGCTGATGTTACTTGCTTTGCTCTGCTACTGTTACTACTGTTGCGACTTGCTACTGCTGTCACTACTACTGTTCCTTGCCACTCTGTTACTCGTTACACTACTACTACCTGCTACAATACTTTTTCTCGCGCCGTTGATGGGAAAGAATATTTCCCGTCCACGGTCAACTTCTAGCGCCATTGATACGACAGTTAGGAATAGTCTACCTTGTCAATAGATCGTTTCTCACACCGTTGTTATCATACTACTTTGTTGCTGATACTTTGCTTGCAGATACTAATCTTTCAGGTGTGGTTGAAACTGACACATTCAGCTGCTAATACTTGAGAATATTCTTCCACTTCCTGTCGGGCGAACCAACAAATTTGGGTTGAATACTCTACCCTCGAAAACTGCCGCGAACCCACGCGCTGGTGGGCCATTGCAAGACAATTGCTAATTGTTGAGAAACTGGGAGCAGTTCTGGCTCCGTTGCCGTGGAGGCATCAAGCCTGGAACACGTCAACAACATTTCTCTAGTGCCGTTGCCGGTACTGCTAGCAACATTTTTTCTGGCACCGTTGCCGAGGAAGCGATTGCTATATTCTTTGAGTCACTTGGAATTTATATCTGCTGATCACTATGAAAAATTTGAAAGACCATAAAACCAAAGTCTTGCCCTCAACTACGAGGGAGGTAAGGAACTGCCATCTAGCTTTGCACATGATTCACCTTCAGTTATGAGTAAGTTTGCGACACCACCTCCTTCTAGAAATCTTGATATGTCGCATGTGCTTGATGATGCTAGAGATGCTATGCTTGATACTGCTAGAGATGCTATGCCTGATACTGCTAGAGATGTTATGCCTGACGATGCTATGCTTGATACTGCTTTGCCTGATGATGCTAGAGATGCTATTTTTCCTGATGATGCTATGCTTGATACTGCTAGAGATACTACTTTGCCTGATATGCCACTAGGGGTATTCCTTGATGCTCATCTTCCTAGAGTTACTGACAATGCTCGTGATGCTTCTGAAACTGCCGATACTATTGAGATAGAACCTGCTTTTGCTCCTGCTAGATCTAGCTCTCCTAGATATGAATTGCCTGATATACTTGAGGGTTATGTTATGGAGGGAGAGATAGCTGAGGATTTTCTTGCATGTAAGGATGCCTACGACGCTGAGAAATTACTTCTCAAGTGGAAGGAAAAATCTCTAAAAGCTAGGATGAAATACGACCCGAAGTTTGCCACTTCACCTATCTTTATCACCGATAAGGATTATGAATTCTCCATAGACCCTGAGATAATATCTCTAGTCGAATCTGATCCTTTCCACGGTTATGAGTCTGAGACGGTCGTAGCCCATCTTACCAAACTACACGATATAGCCACCCTTTTCACTAGTGAGGAGAAGATCCGCACTACTATATCCTTAAGTTGTTTCCTTTCTCTCTAAAGGATGACGCTAAAGCCTGGTTCACTTCTCTTGCTCCTGGATGTGTGAGTAGTCCCCAAGATATGGTCTATTACTTCTGTGAGAAATATTTCCCTGCCAATAAGAAGCAAGCTGCCTTGCAGGAAATATACAACTTTGCTCAACTCAAAGAAGAGAGTCTCCCACAAGTTTGGGGGAGGCTCATCCTACTACAGAATGCTTTCCTGATCACCCTCTTAAGAAGAACGAGATACTTGATATCTTCTATAACGGACTTACCGATGCTTCTAGAGACCACCTAGATAGTTGTGTCGGTTGTGTTTTTAGGGAACGAACTATAGAACAAGCTGAGATTCTACTGAATAACATCTTGATCAACGATAATGCTTGGACTATTCCCGAACCACCTCCTAAGCCAACTCCGAAGAAAAGAGGTATTCTATTCCTCAGTCCCGAAGATATCCAAGAAGCCAAGAAATCTATGCAAGGGAAAGGCATTAGATCTGAAGATGTCAAAAATCTACCACCTATCGAAGAGATCCATGGTCTCGATAACCCGATACAAGTAGTAGAAGTGAATTCTCTGCGTAGGTTTGATGAGAGTGATATTCCTATTGACAAACCTGCTAGCCTATGCTTTGATGAATTTGACAACTTTGTTGCCAAACAACAGAGTTTCAATGATTATGTTAGCAGACATTTGGAACAAAGTACCCGTATGCTTAGTCATTTAAGTGCTTGTGTAGACAGAAATGTAAATGATCCGAAGCTTCTGAGTAAACATGCCTCTATGATTACTACTCACGTAGAACAAGTATTTAAAGCTCAGAATGACTTGCTCAATGAATTAAATGACAGCTCTATCAGAGTCATTACTAGGGGAGGCAAAATGACTCAGGAACCTTTGTATCCTGAAGGCCATCCTAAGAGAATTGATCAAGATTCTCAAGGAATTAATGCTGATATACCCAGTCATCCTAAGAAGAAGGATGATAGAAACCTACATGTCAGTCCACCAAATACTGTCACACCTGAAGAACCAAATGATATTTTTGCGTCTGTTGCAGAAACACAATTTGGTGATGAACATGAACCTGGTGACAATATGGACAGTGATGTTCAAAATGAGGCTCAACCTAGCAATGATAAGGATGTGGAGATTGAACCTACGGTTAATCCTGATAACCCACAACCTAAGAGATACGATAAGAATGACTTCGCTGCTAGGAATCATGGTAAAGAAAGGGAGCCATGGGTTCAGAGACCTATGCCCTTTCATCCTAAGCCATCCAAGAAAAAGGATGATGAGGATTTTGAGCGCTTCGATGAGATGATAAGATCTATCTTTATGCAGATGCGGTTAATTTATATGCTCAAAATGTCTCCGTATGCCAAGTACATGAAAGATATCATGACTAATAAACGGAAGATACCAGATCTTGAGATCTCCACCATGCTTGCCAATTACACTTTCAAAGGTGGAACTCCTAAGAAACTTGGTGATCCCGGAGTGCCCACTATACCTTGCTCCATTAAAGGAAACTACGTAAGAACTGCCTTATGTGACCTTGGAGCCGGTGTTAGTGTTATGCGGCTCTCTCTTTATCGTAGACTTGAATTGGATAAGTTGACACCCACTGAAATTTCTCTGCAAATGGCCGACAAATCAACTGCTTTCCCTATCGGCATTTGCGAGGATGTGCCTGTTGTGGTTGCTAACACCACTATCTTAACAGCCTTTGTTATCTTGGATATTCCCGAGGACGCTGCCATGGCTTTCATCCTCAGAAGACCCTTTTAAATACTGCAGGGGCTGTTATAGATTGCAACAAGGGAAATGTCACTTTCCATGTCAACGGTAATGAGCATACAGTGCACTTTTCGAAGAAACGATATCAAGTACATTGCATCAATGCTATCGAAAAAACTTCATCGATTTTTATTGGGAGCTTTGAATGCCCTATTCCTCGTGTCAAGATGAAGTATGATTTGCTTGTTGGGGAGATACATATCCCCATTGAGGTGACTTAGTGGCTATTCGACAATTCTCCATTTCCTCTTGCGATTCGAAAAGGCTTTGTCATGAGGATTTGATCAACCCCATTGACGGATTTCTTTCGATGACCATGAAATGGATGAACCAAAAAGTCACATACCTATGTTTTAAGCTTTCACTTTCTGTTGCTTAGAAGAAAAATGATAGATTTAGTCTAGTTTTTCCTGTTTTCTGTTTTAGCGTCCCGGAGAAAAATACCCCGAAAATAGAAGTTCTCCGATGGTCCTGAAAATCTAGTATGATTTTTTCTGGAATATTTGAAAAATACTGGGACTGAGAGCTGGCCTGGGGGCCACACCAGTGGGCCACAAGCCCTGTAGCCGTCGCCCCCTGGTGGCGGCTACCAAGCTTGTGGGGCCCACAGGGACCCCCTCCACTCATTCCAGCTCCCATCCTCTTCTCCTACCTCTAGAAAAAATCGTTTCGCAGCTCAAACCCGTGTTCTTGCTCATTTTGTTGTGATTTCCGATCTCGTTGCTCAAAGCACCATTCTCCGAACCGTTTTGGGGAAGTTACTCCTTGGTAGGTGACTCCTCCATTGGTCCAATTAGTTTTTGCTCTAGTGCTTTATCCTTCGCGTATTCTTGCTACCTTGATGACCCTGTTCTTGAGCTTGAAATGTTGATTTTAGCTGGTCCCAAGTAGTTTTAGCATGTGATACGGTCTTTAGGTACTAGTAGGAGTAATTGCTACAAGGTGTGCTTGGTCTTTATTCACTTTTCTCTTGAACTTAAAAAAATTCAGCAAAAGGAAATTATGTTCAGGAGGAAGTTTCATGGTGGTTCCTCAAGTAAGAAGGGTCCCTGTCTTTCTTTTCGGGAGCCCGAACCTTATCAACTAAGGGACGCACCGGTACAACCATGTGAATGGGCTTCCGATGAGTTCATGATCGAAGGAGGCTTCAAGCATGAGTTTGATACACTTGTCCGCAATGCCGGGTCAGAAGAATTCCTCTCAGATAAAGGTGAACAGTATGCTATGCTCCCTGCCTCTTTCGTGCGTAGATTTAAATTTTCAGTTGGCCGTGACTCATCCATACTGTTTGATCTGTATGATAAATCCTACACCATGGATTTGGAGGATTTCAATAGGATTTGCAAGATACCCGATGGGGGTAGTATTAATGATCCTTCTAAGTCTTCGGTCACAGACTTTGTTTCCAGTATAAGTGGTGGAGAAACTAGAGATATCACGCAAGCTAACATAGGAAGCATTCATTTCCCTTCCTTGCACTACTTTGCCCTCTTCATAGGTAGGTGCATTAACGGCAAGGGTGCACATTGTCACCTATGCGCATCCGACCTTAGTATCCTTAAGAGCGCAGTAACAGGTGACAGGAGCTTCAACATGGGAGCTATAATAGCAAGGAGGCTGAATAATAATGCCATTGATGGGGATTTCTTTGGTGGAATTTATGCTACGCGCTTAGCAAATTTTCTTGGAGTACCCATCCGTTCAGGAGACCCCCCCTCTCCGTACAGCCTACCTTGATCGTGTCGCTCTAACACGCTACCAGTTCTTTGAGAGGGATGAGGAATCCCTCCTATACCGTTTGATATTTAACCAACGGCTATTTTCCATATTACCCTTCCTGCTCCTTATTTCTTTGACTTTCACATAAAACGGAGATACTACATAACCATAGGAGAGGCAGAGGAGTATGAGAGGAAGGTGACGGCTGCTCGTCTTCGTTAGGCAGCTATTCAGGCAGTGCCTGCAGCACTCCTGTATAACACCCAGTATGATTTTGGGTTTCGCCAGGACCATCCATGGGAGTAGACCAAGCTTGGCCAAAAGCCTAAGCTTGGGGAGTACGTGTTCTCACCGACCTTACATTCATGCTTATGCTTTCACTTTGTTAGTCGGTGTTTACACTTTGCCACTTTATTATCCATGCTAGTTTATTTTTGTTTTCTTGTTTTCTTGTTTTGTGTCCTTTTGAGAAAACCCATAAAGATTTTCCTTTCTTCTTTTGTTTGTTGGGAGTTTTCCCGTGTAAATAATTTTCTTTTTCTTTGGGTCAAGGTAGAAGATATTGGTTACAATGTTTAGTGGCTCTTGCATGCATACCTATTTAGCTTTCAAAGAACCATATTACTTTGTCTTATCCTTTGTGTTTGCCTGCAGATTCAGCTTAGTCCAATGCATGAGCACTCTTATTATTGTTCACATCGTTCGATCGTGCAAGTGAAAGGCAATAATGATGATATATGATGAAGTGACTGAGACTGGAAAGGCTGGTATGAACTCTATCTATTTTCTTTTTGTAAGTATGACTAGCTTGTCGTCCCAGATTCAGCTTCGTTGTGAGAGAACCATGTTTGCAATGACAACTTAGAGATCATAGTTTCTGATACCATGCTTCATTAGGTGAGAGCTTATAATGGTTTGTCTTGAATGCCAACATAGATTTTGAGATGACTATGATGTAGTATGATAGGATGGCATTCTCCTTTGAATGATTCAAATGGCTTGACTTGGCGCATGTTCATGCATGTAGTTGAAACAAAATCAACATAGCCTCTATGATGTTCGTGTTCGTGGTGATTTATATCCTGTTCATGCTTGCACCCAATGTTAGTCAACCTCATTGCATCTTGATGACTGTTGTCGCTCTCTAGTTGGTCGCTTCCCAGTCTTTTGCTAGCCTTCACTTGTACTAAGCGGAATACTTCTTGTGCATCCACTTCCATAAACCCAAAAGTTTTTCCATGAGATTCCACCATACCTACCTATTTGCGGTATCTACCTGCCGTTCCAAGTAAATTTGCATGTGCCATTCTCTAAACCTTCAAGAAATAATCTGTTTTGCATGCCCGAACCGCTCATGTGGTGACAGGGGGCTAATGATATCTTCCATGTTAGGCGTGTTATCCTCGAGAAAGGGGCCGGTAATTGGAATGCACAGTTCCACGCTTAAATCGAAAACATAACTATAAAACAAGACTCCCCCCGGATTGATGTTAGTATAGACGGTACCCGAGGATTCGGCTAGCCGTGGAGTGTGATTGATTGGTGGTGGGGGAGTTAAAACTTTACTTTTCTATTTGGTAACCGCCTATAGCATGAGTAGCGTGGAAGATATTGAGAATTCTTGGTCATTGCATAGACAATGAAAGCATGCCACCCAAAATTATTATCTCTGTTTTCAAAGCTTGAGCTCTAGCACCCCTGCAAATCAATGCTTCCCTCTGCGAAGGGTCCGTCTATTTATTTTCCTGTTGAGTCATCCTCTTCTTGTATAAGCACCAATTAGAGAGCACATCTGTCATTTTTATGCTTTGCTTTTGATATTGAGTATGACTATGACTGGATCTTCGTTGCTATGAATTACAATCTTGGGATTATTGCATCTATGCCCCCAATTCCTTAGTTGTGCTCAGTTTTCCCCACGCTTCAAACTTTTGCTCACTTTTCCCATCTCCCTTAGCTGAAACTCTCACAAATGTTGATAACAGGCGTTTGCCATCTTGGCCGTTAACTGACTTGTGGGGCCATGTTGAACTCTGTTGACTGTGGCTGTGGCTTCGCTGGTTGGGTCGTGTTTGTGTTCATAGGACGGGCCCGTTAGTTTGTTGGTCATAAATTAAAAAAGCCTACTATCGATGGATGCAGCCTGCTATGCATGCTCGTCTTTGGCATCGATGTAGCCTGCTATGCATGCGAACACCGCCACGCACGAATCTAGTGACCTAGACCTAAACGCATGCATGCACGCCGACACGCGCGCATCGATCCGTGCCGCACGGTTGCCAGTGGATTCAGTCGCGCTGCAACATCGTTTCACGCGTCGCAGGCATACGTGCCGGTGGCAGAAGGGGCAGGCTGCACGCACGCTCGCACGCTCGCGTCCATATGTCGAGGCATCAGTTCATGCCGCACAGCTCCCGCTCGACTCAGTTGTGCCGGTGGCAGAAGGGGCATGCAGAAGGGGCAGCCGCCAACGCACAGCACACAGAAGGGGGAGGCAGGCAGCCGCCAACGCAGCAGGGGGAGGCAGCCGCCAACGCAGAGCACGCTCGCTTCGATTCACGTTCACACATTGATGATCACATCGGTTCACACAGCAGCACTGAGTCACGATCTACGCCGTTTGCGCGTGTTCCCACTTCGTCTCCCCCGGCTATTTAAACTGCCCTTCATTCCCTCTTCTTCTACAGATCCATCTGCGCCTCCCGCTTCTCTTCTTCCCCCAAAAGCCAGAGCGGTTCCACTCAACGAAGCGTTCAAGATGCAGTTCTACGGCCCAACGTTCCAAGAGCCTCCCACCGTGCCGGAACGGCGGTACCCCGCCAACGTCGTCGTCGTGGAATCGCTCCACGTGTGGGCGTTCTCACGCTAGAGGGGTAGCACTGAGCTTGCACGGGGGTTCCTCCGTGCGGGCTTCCACCACCTCCCGGCGGGCTCGCTGCCCATGTTCAACCTCGTGGAGCAGCGTCCCCACGCCAACGCTCCACCGGTAGGGCTCGTCGTCCACTTCACCAACAGGTTTGATGCCTACCACCTGCTCGGCAAGGTGTATTGGTGTGGGTGCGAGTTCATCGCATTCACCACCTATAACATCTTCACCGACTTCCAGAGCATCTTCCCCGCTCGCGACCGCATGCACAGCCTCCCGTAGTACCTCAGCGACAACGGCCTTGAGGAGGAGGAGTACTGAAGCCGGAGGCGAAGAAGACGGTGAAGCCGACGGTTAAGGTAAAGACGACGGTGAAGACATGGCGGTGTTGCCCTAGCTACCCTATCCAGTATGTAGTATTAGTTTGGTGTGTGTGTTGCCCGACCTAGCTACCCTAATTATTATTATCTATGTAAGAAATTGGTGTCGTGTTATATGTCCGAGGAACTTATGTTGCCCTAGCAACCCTATCTAAGTTAAGTTATGTGTGTTATATTAATGCTTTGTTATGTTTGTATTTTGTTTGTCCCAAGTTTAGACACGGCTAATTGGTGTGGGAAAAATTAACCAAACTAACTAAAAATGATGTGTTTATAGATGCCTTCTAAAAATAAGAACATATTGTACATTTGTACACGGCTTTGGTTTGCTGAGCTCTATATTTTTTAGGTATTCCAAGAATACTTTGGTTTTCAGAAATATTGAAGTATCACATACTTTGAGATGTTTGGCTTTAGTCAAAAGTGTAGTTTTATATACTTTAATCCCTACTTTAATATGTAGAAAAATACACTATGTTTGAAGTATGGTTGGACCTCTTTTTCCAATCATGAAGTATAAATTACACTATGTAGAAAACTACACTTTGAGATGTTTGGCTTTAGTCAAAAGGATAAATGAAGGGACCCATAAAGGAAGGCCAAAAAAACTCCTCAATGATATAGAAGAGATTGGGCAATCAAATTAATGAAAAAAGCAATCAAAAACAAAAAAGAACAAAGCAATCATTCCTAAACAAAAGAAGAAACATCACTTGTTTCTGGGCCTCATTTATCCTTTGTGGGCCTATTGCAGCTTGATTCTCTTTGGGCCCGCAAACTAGGTTTTTTTTCTAGCAGAACTGACGAACTCGAGGACAAAAGTTTGGCAAGTGCGAGAGAGAAGAGATGAACTTGATGTATATCCCTCGTGCTGCTCAAGTACTGCTTACTTTCATCTCACGAGCTAGGGTATGACCCAACACTCGAGGTTATTAGCTAACAAAATAATCCTATCACTGAACTGGTAGTTGTCTTCTGTCGAAACTGAAAGTGTCAAAACTTAACAGTAAATTGCATACATTCAGAGATCGACAGTTGCACTAAACAGAGTTGCATTTGAGATAAACAGACGAGGATTGTTAAACAGTGGCAACAACAGTAGACAAACATCTCTAACGAGAGATGGCCATCAAGTAAAAAATTCCTAGAGCTAGTATTCCTAAAGCTATCAGATTGGATTGCTTCTTCAACTCAATCAGCTGCTTGAAGTTCTTGTTCATCTTCTTCAATTCCGTCTTCAGTTCGACATCTACCACCGTCGGGTATTCCGGACGCGCTGCTGCTGCCGGAGCGGCACTGTCATGGGGCAGATTGAACTCGCGGATTGCATCCCCCTCGAATCCAGCAAGCCCAACCCTTGAAGCCTCTGGATGTAATCATCCATCCACTCGAAATGGTGGCATTTCTTCACGATCTGAAAACAAAATCATGTAACCTAAATCCAAATCTGATAGAGATAAAGGATGCGAGGAAAACTCAGATCTAACCTGCCCCTCCGGCTTGGTCTCGCATTTGACGAACTCGCGCCCAAAGTTCCCATTCTTCTCCTCCTTCGAAGTCAACCGCTTCAGTGGTGCAATCCGTGGGCAGTCAGTGCATCGAGTCATCGGTCGACATATCGCCTGAGAGGAAAAAACAGAGGAATTGGTCGAGAGGAAGAAGAACGAGAAGATGGGGAAAGAAATAGAGGAATTGCTCGATCTGCTCGATGCCTTTGTCTGTCACATGGAGAAGAGGAGAAGGGGAAGCTATATTGACGATTTTCCACATTGTATTTTGCAGTTTGAATATTTGAACCAACTCTTAACACTGACATGTGGTGGTCATGTGCGAAAAATACAATTTCATATGTAAAGTGGGGCAGATCGTAAAAACCCGAGAAGGACAGTGCAGTAGCCAATGAGGATGCATCACGCGGATCGCGCATGCGTGCCCACATCTGACGGGTGGTGTTTGGCGCTAGGGTATGATCCGACGGCGGACGTTCGACGCTAGGGTTTGGAGCATTTCTGCGGGGTTATGAGCGAGTCAACGTGGTTATTAGGGTTTGACCAGATTTCAAATGGCCATAACTAAATTAGAAAAAATCGCAAAAATATAAAACAAACGTAGTTCGTCTGTTTATGAGACCTAGTTACCATAAAAAAATATAAACTCGGTATAGGGGCGTTTTTTTTTGAAAAGTCATTTTTTTGAAGTTCAAATGTTTTTAAAAAATTCAAACAAAATCAAAATGTTGTAATTCTTGCGCACATAGCCGTCATATCTGACAAGGTTATGAGAAAAAAATATAAACTTGGTGTAGGTCATTTCATGAAAAAAGCCTTCACAAAAATGAGCTATCACCTATGAACATTTTCAGAGTTCGTAGAATAGGGAGAGAGGGTTTAGGGTTTGAAAAAAAAATTCAAAAAAATCAGAAAAATCTCCATAGCTTCATTTTGGAGTGAATAAGAAGGATCTGAACTTACTTTTTCATTTTCATATCTAAAACGTGTTATTTGACGGTTTTGAATTAAAAGCATATTTTTTCAAAAAAATGTAGTAATATGAATATTAATCAATAAATAGTGAGACTTCGTTTTTACCCTATATATATGGAACAAGTGTTAATAAAAATATATATGTCTCATTTAGGGAAGGTGAAAAAAAACTTGATTTCAAATAGGGTTGTTTACCCTAGCTTTCGAGCTCGTTTCTAGCACATTTCTCATTCGGACTGTTCACCTAAGAATATTGGACTTGAAATGCTCGATCAAATACACCGCACAGAGCAATGAACCTCCAATGTTCAACTTCAACTTTGGCTCGAATCCAAATTTTGGCCCAAATTCAAATATTGATTTAAATTCAAATTTTGATGGACTTTTGAATTTTGACTCAAATAAGGAACCAAAGTAGAAGCAACATTATTACAACTGATGCCAACATTATTACAACTGATGCCAACATTATTACAGTAGCTCAAAGCTACCAAGTTTTAAGATGCCAACATCTTAATACAAATCTACCAAGTTTTAAGCGATCGACTCGCCCTCAAATTGACAACACAAACATTTTCCAACAACTTAATTCAAATTTTTGACTTGCTCCTTGTGTTTGCAGCTGCCTTCACCGTCTTGCTCCTGGTTTCCCTAGTTGAGATGCTCTTTTCTTTCAGACTCTTGTTCCTTTTGATCTTGGTCTTTACTTGGTGTTTTCCCCGTGGATGTGTTGATGGAGTAGTTCCACTCGCCGAGCACTTGACGACCATTTGACGGTCATCTATGGGTTCAGTAATCTTTAAAGGCACAATTGGAACAATTACCCCCTCCTCTTCCTCTCTTATAGCTTCAAAACCATCAAAGGCCATGGTTTCAAAATCTTCTGTTTCATTTGTTGCTGCATTCTCCACTGCATCTTCAATCTCCATTGCCGTTGCATTCTCCACTGCATCTTCAATCTCCATTGTTGTTGCATTCTCCTCAGCATTGGCTGATGTCCATCTTTCCTCCTCTCCAAATGATGCATCCACTGCATTGGTACAAAGCCTAGCAATATGCCCCAGAACTCCACACTTTTTGCAAGCATGCTTCTTTGGTAGACGACCCTCCTCACCTGTTCTAATCCTTTGGTTCCTTGGTCTTCCTGGTGGTCTAGTAATGACAGGAGCGTGGAGTTTGAACCCTGGATCTACTATGTTCCATTGATCTTTCCCCAATAGTGCAGGCACATTGTCAGCATAAGCAGCCATAAATTTGGCAACAGAGAAATACTCAGAGCAATATTGATCAACTTCACCATCTGCACCCCCGATAACGGTCATCAGAAGTAGGGCATGTATGCATGGCTTCCCACGGATCTGCCATTGCCTACAAGTACATTCTCTAGTACTTAGGTTCACATGATACCTCCATATCCTATTTTTAGTGTCAGTATAGGTAACCTCTCCCTCATATGTACCAGATCGAATAGATTTCATCTTCAGGCCTCTTGCCTTCAAGCGCAATGCCTTAATCAGTGATGGGAGCATTTGATGACCAACATATTGTGTTTCTGCAATTCTTTTGCGAAGAGCCATCTTTATCATGATCATTTGCCTCATCTTGTCAAATGCTTGCCACAACAAGAGCCCATTCACTGACTTGAACTTCGAATTGAAGCACTCTGCAAGGTTACTGGTCACATAATCTACTTTGCAGATTTCGTTGAATTTGCTTCTTGACCACACCTTACCATGATGTGCATCCATGTACTCCTTCACAAGAGGATTTTGAGCATACAACACTCTCAAATGGTGTTCATGCTTCCTTTTGTTGCATGTGTATGATGCTGGCCATAAGTTCTCATCATAAACTTTACCTTTGAACTTCTTTTTGAAATTATGCGCTAGGTGTCGCATACATTCCCTATGCTCCACTCCAGGGAATACAATTTCCACTGCGCTCTCTAAACCCTTGCAAGCATCTTTGTGTATAGCCAAACCTGGGGGTGTGCCTATAATGTTGCGCAACTGCTGCAGAAACCAGACCCAACTTTCCTCAGACTCTGTCTCCACCACACCAAATACAACTGGGAATAGCCAGTTGTGTCCATCAACTGCAGAAGCTGCTACTAGTTGTCCTCTCCATCTTCCAGTCAAATGTGTAGCATCTACAGCCAAATAGGGCCTGCAACCATCTAGAAACCCCTGCCAACAAGCCTTGAAACAAAAAAAAGCCCTTCTGAAGCACTCCTTCTGAAATGACTTCCCTTTTATTTTGAATTGAACTGTATGTTTGTCAATCTCTACAACACTCCCTGGACTTGCCATCTCCACTTCAGCTTAAAGCAACTGAAAACTGTCATTCCATTGACCATTAATTCTGTCAAGAGCCTTTTCCCTAGCATTGAAAATTTTCATGTAAGGAATTTCTATCTTGTACTTCTCAAAAATCTTCCCATGGAGTGTTGTTGGACCAAGTCCAGGTTCTTCTCTGAGCCAATTCAATATAGCATCTGCCACCCACCTAGTTTTTGCTAGCTTGGTTTTGGCCTTCCCCCCTCCCCCTCCAGGTGGACACGTATGCTTGTGTGGGTTTTTCTTTATCTCAAACAAAATAAAAGGGTAAAAACTGTTAAGAAACCTTACTCAACAATCTGAAACTAAATTACTAACTGAACTTGGATTACCTGAATATATTTGCTCTTTCTCATACGAGATGCATGCAACTTCCACCTACACCTAGGATATGGACAAAAAACTGTGAACCTTGCTGGCTCACTCCTTTTAATCTTATAGGTGTTTTCAGATATAATGCACCATGTTGTCACTGCATTTCGACAGTCGACGATTGATTGGAAAATGGTACCTACACTAAGCTCAGGTTTTTCCCTGTTCCACTCAATTGTTGGCATGTCATCACCATCGTATTCATCCTCGATTAAATTGTCCATGTTCTCCACCTTCTCTTCATCGTCAGTGTCATCAAACCTAGCTTGGCTGATGGGCTCCTCCATATATTCGTCATCCACTGCTTGCTGACTGGCTACATCGACCAGTTCAGGAAACATCATCTCGTCTTCATCATCATTTGTAGGCACTGCCTCGTCAGGTTCTACATCCTCTTCTACACCAACTGCAGAAGGTACACGAGAAGCAGCAGCTGAATCGGAACCACAATTGGCAGCAGGCATGTTGTGGCTCCATGAACCACTTGCTTTACTTGGTGTCGACCTACAAGGAGTGTCGGGGTGCTGGCTATTAGCACAAACACATGATGTCTGAACTCCCTTCCCCTTCACCCGTTCTGCGCGTGGTTGAAGCACATCGATTTGGAGTTTACCGAATCGGCAGCCAGCAATCCCAGCAAAAAGCAACAGCATATGATCGTCGCAAGTTAGTGGGAGAAATCTTTGCTCGTCACTGTTGAAGTAATTCAGTTCAACAGCATCGGCATCACTCCAGGGATAGGTGTTTCTTAGCTCAGCTTGCAACTCTTTGAAAGATATGCTGGTTTCTACCACTTTGGGATAGAAAAATGATGAAATCAAATGCGGTTTAGTACCACACAGCACACTAGTTTCCATTCTAATCGCCAGCCGGAAAGCCAGCGCGGGATCAATCCTATTTTGTTGAAGGAAATAAAGGCTTCAGTTAGCCGGGTAAAATCGAGCACAAATTCGAACGATTCAAGCAAACAGAAGTCACATACGGCCTACAATACGACTTAGAACGTCAAGTCGAGAGGAAATAATGCTTACCCAGGTTTAATCCATTAATTATCTGCCGCGGATTCGACCCAATCCTCTCCACGGGCGACTGCATTCCGGGCGTCCTCACTCAACATCGCCATGTAATCCTAGATGGGGAGGTGGGCTATATCTGGCGGAGACGCGACGTCGCCGACAAATGGAATAGGGGCATAGGGTGGAGGAAACAACTGCGGTGGACGCGGCACGACGCCGGCGGAGGAGGCGGGGCGGCGTGGTGCAGTGCGGCCTGTCTAGATATGTTTCAAATTCAGACAAGCTGCCCAATACGTGTCTCCTTGCAGTCCCACCCGTCAGCAAGCAACAGTCAGCCGAAGACTCGGCCCCGCTCGTCAGCAATTAACGGTCAATGGACGGTCAAGACAACAAACGGCCGCTATGAGCATTTGTGAGAGTTTCAGCTAAGGAAGAGGGGAAAAGTGAGCAAACGTTTGGAGCGTGGGGAAAAGTGAGCACAACTAAGGAACCACGGGCACTGATTTAAATATCCCTACAATGTTTAGTCAGCCCTTGATCTTTGAAAGTGCTCTGCATTTATGTTTTGCGGTCTCAGAAAGAGCTAGCGAGATACCACTTATTCATATTGCTTCATGCTTGTTTTGATTGAATTGTTGGTATTTGAAACTCATTATTATTTGCTCGCTATCTGATTATGCCGTTGATATTAGTTTACCGTGAGACCTTTGTGTCACTTGCTTATGTGGTTAACTTGTGATCTTGCTGAAATTCTGGTTATGAGTTAGACATAGTTGCAACAACAAGATCAAGCAGAGTTTGTCAAAGTTTTTCTTTCTCTTTCAGTTTGTCAACTGAGTTGCTTGAGGACAAGCAAGGTTTTAAGCTTGGGGGAGTTGATACGTCTCCATCGTATCTACTTTTCCAAACTCTTTTGCCTTTGTTTTCGACCCTAATTTGCATGATTTGAATGGAACTAACCTGGACTGACGTTGTTTTCAGCAGAATTGCCATGGTGTTGTTTTTGTGCAGAAATGAAAGTTCTCGGAATGTCCTGAAAATTTACGGAGAATATTTCTGGAAAATATGAAAAATACCTGCGCAAAGATCCAGCGGAGGGGATGGGCCAGTGGGCCACAAGCCCTGTAGCCGCCGCCCCCCTGGTGGCGGCTACCAAGCTTGTGGGGCCCACGTGGCTCTACCGCCCCCAAACTCAGCTCTACAAATTCACTTTCGTCCCAGAAAAATCAAGAGATAAGATTTCGTCGCGTTTGCGGTACGGAGGCGCCGCCACATCTTGTTCTTCATCTGGAGGGCAGATCTGGAGTCCGTTTTGGGCTCCGGAGAGGGGAAATCGTCGCCATCGTCATCATCAACCTTCTTCCCTCTCCAATTCCATGAAGCTCTTCATCGTTCATGAGTAATCTATTCGTAGGCTCGCTGGGCGGTGATGAGTAGGATGAGATCTATCATGTAATCGAGTTAGTTTTGACGGGGATTGATCCCTAGTATCCACTATGTTCTTAGATTGATGTTGCTACTACTTTGCCATGCTTAATGTTTGTCACTAGGGCCCGAATCCCATGATTTCAGATCTAAAATTATTATGTTGTCACCAATATATGTGTGTTTTAGATCCGATCTTGCAAGTTGTAATTACCTACTATGTGTTATGATCCGGCAACCCCGGAGTGACAATAACCGGAACCACTCCCGATGAAGACCATAGTTTGAGGAGTTCATGTGTTCACCAAGTGCTAATGCGTTGGTCCGGTTCTTTATTAAAAGGAGAACCTTAATATCCCGTAGTTTCCTTTTGGACCCCGCTGCCACGGGAGGGATGGACAATAGATGGCATGCAAGTTCTTTTCCCTAAGTACGTATGACGACACATGGAATGCATGCCTACATCTCATTGACGAACGGGAGCTAGCCACATATCTCTCCGTGTTATAACTGTTGCATGATGAATATCATCCAACCAAATCACCGACCCATTGCCTACGAGTTTGTCCACTGCTGCTGTTACTACTGTTGCTGCTCCTTATACTTGTTTTGCTCTGCTGCTGTTACTATTGTTGTTGCTGCTCTTATTTGCTTTGCTCTGCTGCTGTTACTAGTGTTGCTACTTGCTACTGCTGTCACTACTACTGTTCCTTGCCACTGTTGTTACTCGTTACACTACTGCTACCTGCTACAATACTTTTTCTCGCGCCGTTGACGGGAAAGAATATTTCCCATCCACGGTTAACTTCTGGCGCCATTGATACGACAGTTAGGAATAGTCTGCCTTGTTAACAGATCGTTTCTGACACCGTTGTTATCATACTACTTTGCTGCTGATACTTTGCTTGCAGATACTAATCTTTCAGGTGTGGTTGAATCTGACACATTCAGCTGCTAATACTTGAGAATATTCTTCCACTTCCTGTCGGGCGAACTAACAAATTTGGGTTGAATACTCTACCCTCGAAAACTGCCGCGAACTCACGCGCTGGTGGGCCATTGCAAAACAATTGCTAATTGTTGAGCAACTGGGAGCAGTTCTGGCTCTGTTGCCGTGGAGGCATCAAGTCAGGAAGACATCAACAGCATTTTTCTAGTGCCGTTGCCGGGGACTGCTAGCAATGCTCTGTCATGATTGTAAGGCGCATATGATTGTTGGTCTAAGGGAGGGGAGATGGAAAGTGACTTGTTTTGTTGCAGAGCATACACATCCGGTGATGGAATAGCTGGAGCATGTTGTACTACCGCTCGCATCGAGGCATACACAGCGAGGATTACCAACTGTTGTTGACGCTGCATGATGTGAACCTCTCCAATTCAGAATGCATGAGCGTCCTTGGTAGGATACCATGGAGGTGACACTAGGATACTCTCGTATGTGAAGATAGATGTTACAAATGAACGTGCAAAGCTCCGGAGAGAGTTAACATTCCGAGACATGGATGTGACAGTGAAATACTTTGAGAGGAGGAAGGGTGAGAGTCCAGAGTTTTTCTTTGCGAAACAACAAGGTCCTGCAACAAACTCAATGATTGTCTTGTTTTGAGTTGATGGTTGAACAAGGGCATTGTACCTGAAATACAAAAATTGTGTATTCTTCGATACAACGTTCTGCACAAACAGATACAACATGCCATTTGCTCCGATAGTTGGTGTAAACAACCACCTCCAAACAATTGCATTAGGATGTGCCCTGTTGCCGGATGAAACTATTGACACATTTAAGTGGGTGTTCCAGAAGAGGATGGTTGCGATGGATAACGAGCATCCTACCAACATCATGACTGACTAGGACCAAGCAATGGAAACAACCATTGACCAAGTGTTCCCGAACACTTGCCGTAGGTGTTGCAAGTTTCATGTGCTTAGCAATGCACGGTCCAATTTGGGAAGGTTGTTGAGCAAAGACGAGGCTTTTGCAGATGTGTTTAACACTTGTATCAACCAATCCAAAACTGTTGAGGAATTTGAGAAAACATGACAGCACATGTTGCATTGTTTTGAAGTTGCACAGAACAAACACCTCAATAATATGTGGTGAACAAGGCGCATGTGGGCTCCAGCACATTTCAAGAACAAACTCTTCCCGTTCACGAGCACAACAGGCAGGTCTGAGGGGCTCAACTTATATTTCAAAACCCTGATTCGACCAGCTGATTCCATTTGGAGGTTTGTGCAACAATATGAAATGTGTCAAGAAACTATGCTTGATCGTGAGGACAATGTTGGATTCACTGGTGAAACAACAGCTCCGCCACTATACTCTCGCTAGACTTACTTTTGAGCTTTGCCAAAAAATCAAAAACAAACAAAAATGTTTTTGTTCACCTATTTTTTATGTTGTTGTAGCAACAACATTGAGCGCCAAGCTGCTGCAAACTACACCTGTAGTGTCTTTGGTAAGTTTCAGAAACAGGTGACAACATCTACTGGCTTCATTATCAACCAAGACACTGGCTGCCAAGGGCCAGGCATCATGTTTGAGCTGAAAGCAACCTCCTATGAGAACCCGAAGCCATCTTCTGTGCATGTTGTGGTGGATGAAGGGTTGTTTGAGTGCTACTGCCACTACTTTGAGATGAATGAGCTGATTTGTGCACACATAATAAGGGCGATGGTTCATCTCAATGTGCAAGTAATTCCACATCAATACTTATTGGAGAGGTGGTCTGAAGCAACCACAACAAAGCATGGGTAGGACTAGCAGGTTGTTGGAATTAGGACACCCCTCAACAAACACACTGAAATACAACTCCTTGTGTCGAAGGTTGACATGGCTTGGCTCTAATGCATGTTGCAATGATGATGCCTACAGAATATTGGATGATGCAATTAAATCCCTTGAGCCTCCCATAGCAGTGGCCAAGAGAGGAGCCATGTCTAATCAACAAGCCACGCAACAGAGTGAACCTCCAACACCACCCGCTGCGGCAACGGTAACACTAGATGGTGACATGCCACAACACCAAAGCTCCGATATGCTGCAAAACCCAGCTCGTGTGCCTAAGAAAGGTCGACCAACTGACAGAGAGAAGAGAAATAAGAAGATCGTAGAGCAGCGAGATGATGAACAAAAGAAGAAGACGA
Organism: Hordeum vulgare subsp. vulgare; assembly: GCF_904849725.1. NCBI lineage: Eukaryota > Viridiplantae > Streptophyta > Magnoliopsida > Poales > Poaceae > Hordeum > Hordeum vulgare. The sequence continues at coordinate 560,420,356 of NC_058524.1, read as the reverse complement.
AACAACAAGAGAAAAAGGCAACAACATCGGGCAAGACAACAACTCTAAAAAGGACTGTTCACTGCAAGCACTGCAACGAATTAGGACACAACATTCAGACATGTTGCACCCTAAAAGCTACAGTAGAGGTGGCACGAGCACCCCCAAAATGCCAATTCTGCTCTGGGGTTGGACATGCAGTCCCATAATGTCAATACTTGAGAGCTGTGATGGCAAATGATCAAAGAATTGCCCAATTGACGCAACTGAACCTATAGGAAAAAGATAGACATAAATAGGGAGGCGACAACAGCAGCCTGATTTTTTGCTCCCTGTGTTTGAAAAACAGGAACTTATATTGTGCAAGGTTCAAAGATTTGTTTGAAACATGAACAAAAGATGATGTGACATTGCATTTTCATCTTGGTTTTGTTTTCAAAACAAACAATTTTTTTCATTTTGGATTGTTGTATTAAAGTTACATCAAAATATAGTTTGTCCCCTGTTCATGTTCTTGTTACGAAAAAAGCTTGTTTATGTTCATTTTCATTTTTGCAGGGGTGTGCATGTGTTCCAGAGATGCATCCATGAAAATGATAACCACTGTGTCAAATGTTACATAAAAAACATAAATCTTACATGAAGGATTTCACATGTTTATTTTGCTAGAACAAACATTAGGATCATATATCCATGTGTTGTTTCTGCTATGACATGATCAACATGTTACACAGACATAAAAAATAGTTTTTTTTGTTTCCATTGGAAAGATACATCATGCAGCAAAGTGCTCCCATACACCAAAATGATAAACCAGAAATACCAGGACACACATCGGGAACCCGCATTAGAAAACAGGGAAAATTGCTTTGAAACACACATCAGGATCAGGTAACTGCCCATTTATATTTGTCATGTGTACACGGTATACAGATGTGCAAAAATCACTAGAACATTAACGACAAAATGGTTGCATCGATAAAGCTCCAGCATACAAAATATAATAGGGGAAAAGATGGCATGCCCCAGCATGACACATCCTTCTCCGAAAAAACTCTAGTTACATAATGTACCACATCTACTAGAGAGCTCAGTTGCCAAAACATGCGCGCACACATGCACTGAAAAAGAGGCCTAAAACTACTAGCTAGGTCTTGTTGCGGTCCATTGTTGACTTGAATCTACGACTTTTTCAGCGACTTTTCGAGCTCCTCCTCCGAGCTGAGGGTGTTTTGCGGATGTTTGAATAGCTTTGCTGCAATGTACTTCCGAAAGTTGAGCAAGGAGGTTGTGTCCTGATCATACACAACAACAAAAAACACATATTTAGAAACTACCAGCAAAAAAAGGAAAGTCATTCTCCCAGAAAAACATGATTTCACAAAAAAATAAATGAGTAGCAAAAGGGGAAAGGCAAGTCATACTTTATTGAATGGCTTTAACCCCTTTGCAGTTAAATTCTCCATGTATAGAATAGCAAATATGCCACAATCAAATCTGCCAGGAAAAAAAGTTGGAGAAAAATGAGATCACAAAAATGAGATAAAAGTTGCCGTAAAAATGTATAGTTGCGGAAAACACTATATTGTTGACTCTTGTGGATAGCCTGATGGACTAAATCGCTCAAATGTGTCAAGATCATGCTTCCATGGGTTTCTTTCTCTCACCAGAGTTTTGAAGTTCCCTATCTACAAAATGTAAGACTGGTTGCTAATGAAACATTTATTTCAAAAAGAATGGTGAGAAAAGCAAAAACGATTGCTACCCCATACCAAATTGGAACAAGGTTTCTCGAGGATGCTGACATAGTCAGAGTCTTGGCTGTTGGAGTCGAACCTGTTGAACTGTTTATGCATCAAGTTTACAATAACGACTACCCAATGGTCTCGTTTCACAACGGTGAAGAAGAACTGCAAATGAATTAAAAAAATCAAATGATATAAGGGCATAGTTGCACAACATGGTAGAAAATTTGTTGCACTGTCTACAAAACATTGATGAACAAAAAGCCTTACTTGATCAGATTTTGCAATGTTGTTCTTCTCACACGCCCTTTTCAAATCTTTGGTGCAAGAATTTGGATTGAATGAACTTGGGTCCACACAGAGTTTTGACAGTATATAAGAAAAAACATCGCAACAAAAAGAAGGTCAAAAAGAATGTGGTTGTTATCTAAAACCTACTATGTTGCATTGCAAAATCTCAAGTGACAACAATAAGGAAAAAGATGATAGTTAACTCACAGCAACATGCGGTGAGAATGCAAACTTCCTTGGCTTGCTTGAGTTGTACATGTGCTCAATGTTGAAACTTTTAGTGTAAAGTGACATCACCTCATTGTTCACATGAGCCCTCTTTTTGAGCCCATTGCTGAAAGGTTTGAATGAAATATCGAAACCACCTATCCTTATGAACAAAGGGCTAATTTGTTGTAAGAGAGGACAGAAAGTTGGTTAGAAGTTGTGAAACTATTGCTGAGGGTTATTTTCTCTCAGCGCACAAAAAGAAATCACGGAAAAAAACTTACAGTGGATCGCCTCGGGGTGGGTCCTTTATCTTATAATTGGTACAATAGTACCTCTAGTATATTGCACCGTCCATTGCATCAATTTTTATCTTCTTCATTTTCAGCATATTTGCTGCAGTTGGTTCTGTCGGTGCAACTCTCTTAAGTGTAGGATTCTTGTAATCATGGCCTCGCCCGCTGCTGACTTCCACCACTGCCTCCTCTCTTGTTTCATCAATACATGCTTCTGCCCAAAAAATGAAAGAAATAAAGCGGAAATAAATAGTGAGTAACAGTTTTGAATCATACATGTGCTACGTTTCAAAAAGGAAAGGATGATATGTTGCGTAAACAAAAATTTGCGGGAATGACTTATAAAAACCTGCAGGTCATGTTGATATTGGCGGGAACATCGCGAGTGGAGTGACATCATAAACAGGACCAAGTGAAGTGGCAGCAGCAAAAAGGTCATCAAACAAAGGGCTCCTCACTTCAATCTCCATGAAAGACTCAATATCAACAGCAGGCGGTCGTGGAGGTGATTCAACTTGTGGCATATCCTGAAACAGCAAGGCATCAGAGCTACCAGGTTCAAACAATCCAAATGAAGGCCCGTCTTCAAGAGTTCCTCGCCTCCTAATCAAATTCACGCATGGGTAGGATGTGCTGCGAGGCGACATCCGTTCAAATATGTTTGTCTTGTTGTATATATCTGTTGGGGAATGTTGCATGGGAAACAAAAAAATTCCTACGCACACGAAGACCTATCATGGTGATGATCATCTACAAGAGAGAGATCGGATCTACATACCCTTGTAGATCACTAAACGGGAAGCGTTAAGACACGAGGTTGATGTAGTGGAACGTCTTCGCGGTCCAAATCGTCGCCGTCCCACGATCCGTCCCGATCTAGTACTGGACGGACAGCACCTCCGCGTTCAGCACACGTACAGCTCGATGACGATCTCCGCCTTCTTGATCCAGCAAGAGAGACGAAGAGGTAGATGAATTCTCCCGCAGCATGACGGTGTGGCGGTGATGGTGGTGGAGCTACTCCAGCACGACTTCGTCGTGCCGTACCGATCTAGCTACGATATGTCACGAAGTAATGGAGGGAGAGAGGTGTGCACAAAAACTTGAGGCGCAAAAACCCTACAACCCTCTACTATATATAGGAGTAACCAAGGGGTGGTGGCCTTGCCTCCTACTCCAAGTAGGAGGGGTCAGCCGAGCCAAGGAGGAAGGAATCCTCCTCCAATTCGGTTTGGAGGAGGAGTCCTTTCCTTCTTTCCCACCTCCTCTCTTCTTTTCTGTTTCCTTTATTGTTGTCTTGGCCGGAATAGCCCTATTGGGCTGGCCTCACCACACTACTAAGGGTTGGTGTGCCACCCATGACCCATGGGCCTATTAGGTTCTCTCCCGGGTGGGTGGCCCTCCCGGTAAAACCCCGAAACCCATTCGTCACTCCCTGTACTTTACCGGTAATGCCCGAAATATTTCCGGAGGCCAAATGCAACAATCCTATATATCAATCTTCGTTTTCGGACCATTCCGGAGACACTCGTGACGTTCGGGATCTCATCCGGGACTCCAAACAACATTAGGTTACCAACATCAATAATTCAACTGTACCGAAAACGTGACCGAACCTTAAGTGTGCAGACCATGCGGGTTTGAGAACTATGTACACATGACCGAGACACTCTCTGGCCAATATCCAATAGTGGGACCTGGACGTCCATATTGGATCCTACATATTCTACGAAGATCTTATCGGTTGAACCTCTATGTCAAGGATTCGCACAATCCCGTATATCATTCCCTTTGTCCTTTGGTATGTTACTTGCCCGAGATTCGATCGTCGGTATCTCCATACCTATTTCAATCTCGTTACCCGCAAGTCTCTTTACTCGTTCCGTAAACCAAGACCCCGTGACTAACTCTTTAGTCACATTCCTTGCAAGGCTTGTTTGTGATGTTGTATTACCGAGTGGGCCCCGAGATACCTCTCCGTCACACGGAGTGAAAAATCCAGGTCTTGATCCATGCTAACTCAACGGACACCTTCGGAGATGCATGTAGAGTACCTTTATAGTCACCCAGTAATGTTGCGACGTTTGATACACACAAGGCACTCCTCCGGTGTCAGTGAGTTACATGATCTCATGGTCATAGGAATGAATACTTGACATGCAGAAAAAAATAGCAACAAAATGACATGATCATATGCTACGTTTATAGTTTGGGTCTTGTCCATCACGTCATTCTCCCAATGATGTGATCCCGTCATCAAGTGACAACACTTGTCTATGGATAGGAAACCTTAACCATCCTTGATCAGCAGGCGAGTCAACTATAGACTCACTAGGGACATTGTTTTGTCTATATATCCACACATGCATTTATGTTTCCATTCAATACAGTTATAGCATGGATAATAAACGATTATCTTAAAACAGGAAATATAATAATAACTATTTTATTATTGCCTCTAGGGCATATTTCCAACAGTCTCCCACTTGCACTAGAGCCAATAATCTAGCCTCACATCTTCATGTGATTTACAATGTAATGAATCTAACACCCATACAGTTCTGGTGTTGTTCATGCTTTGCTTGTGGAAGAGGTTTAGTCAGCGGATCTGCAACATTCAGATCCGTGTACACTTTGCAAATATGTATGTCTTCCTCCTTGATGTAATCGCGGATGGTGTTGAAGCGTCGCTTTATGTGTCTGGTCCTCTTGTGAAACCTTGGTTCCTTGGCTAGAGCAATGGCACCAGTGTTGTCACAGAACATATTGATTGGATCCAATGCACTTGGCACTACTCCAAGATCTGACATGAACTGCTTCATCCACACACCCTCCTTGGCCGCCTCTGAGGCAGCTATGTACTCTGCTTCGCATGTAGAATCAGCTACGACGCTTTGCTTGGAAATGCACCAGCTTACCGCACCCCCGTTAAGAATAAATATGTATCCTGTTTGCGACTTAGAGTCATCCGGAACAGTGTCAAAGCTTGCGTCGACGTAACCCTTTATGATGAGCTCTTCGTCATCTCATAAACGAGAAACATTTCCTTAGTCCTTTTTAGGTCCTCAGAATATTCTTGACCACCGCCCAGTGTTCCACTCCTGGATCACTTTGAAACCTGCCTGCCATACTTATGGCCAGGCTAACATCCGGTCTTGTGCACAACATAGCATACATGATAGACCCTATGGCTAAAGCATAGGGGACGACACTCATCTTTTCTCTATCTTCTGCAGTTACTGGACATTGAGTCTTACTCAACTTTATACCTTGTAACACAGGCAAGAACCCCTTCTTGGATTGTTCCATTTTGAACTTCTTCAAAACTTTATCAAGGTATGTGCTTTGTGAAAGAGATATTAGGCGTCTCGACCTATCTCTATAGATCTTTATGCCTAATATGTAAGTGGCTTCTCCTAGGTCTTTCATTGAAAAACTTTTATTCAAGTAATCCTTTACGCTTTCCAAAAACTCCACATTGTTTCCAATCAGCAATATGTCACCCACATATAATATTAGAAACGTTATAGAGCTCCCACTCACTTTCTTGTAAATACAAGCTTCTCCAAGAGCTTGTATAAACCCAAACGCCTTGATCACCTCATCAAAGCGTTGAATCCAACTCCGAGATGCTTGCACCAGTCTATAAATGGATCGCTGGAGCTTGCACACCTTGCCAGCATTCTCAGGATCGACAAAGCCTTCGGGTTGCATCATATACAGCTCTTCCTTAAGAAACCCGTTAAGGAACGCTGTTTTGATATCCATGTGCCAGATTTCATAATCGAAAAATGCACTATTTCTAACATGATTCGGACGAACTTAAGCATCGCTACGACGAGAATGTCTCATCATAGTCAACTCCTTGAACTTGTGAAAAACCCTTTGCCACAAATTGAGCTTTATAAACGGTCACATTACCGTGCGCGTCCGTCTTCTTCTTAAAGATCCATTTGTTCTGAATAGCCTCGCGACCTTCAGGTAATACTTCCAAAGTCCATACTTTGTTTTCATACATAGATCCTATCTCGGATTTCATGGCTTCTAACCATCTGTTGGAATCTGGGCCCACCATTGCTTCTCCATAATTCGCAGGCTCAATGTTGTCCAACAACATGATAGACAAGACAGGATTCCCGTACCACTCAGGAGCAGTATGTGCTCTTGTCGACTTGTGAGGTCCTACGGTAACTTGATCTGAAGCTTCATGATCATCATCATTAGCTTCCTCTTCAACTGGTGTTGCCTCGACAGAAATTTCTTTCTACCCTGTGCCACCATCTTGTTGAAGCAGAGGTTCCGCAACCTCATCAAGTTCTATCTTCCTCCCACTCAATTCTTTCGAGAGAAACTCTTTCTCAATAAAAGCTCCATTCTTAGAGAAAAACACTTTGCCCTCGGATCTGAGATAGAAGGTATACTCAACTGTCTCTTTTGGGTAACCTATGAAGACGCACTTTTCCGCTTTGGGTTCCAGGTTTTCAGGCTGAAGCTTTTTGACATAAACATCACATCCCCAAACTTTAAGAAACGACAACTTTGGCTTCTTGCCATACCATAGCTCATATGGTGTCGTCTCAACGGATTTGGATAGTGCCCTATTTAAAGTGAATGCAGTTGTTTCAAATGCATAGCCCCAAAACGATAATGGAAAATCGGTAAGAGACATCATAGATCGCACCATATCTAATAAAGTACGATTACGACGTTCAGACACACCATTACGCTATGGTGTTCCAGGCGGTGTCAACTGTGAAACAATTCCACATTGTCTTAAGTGAGCACCAAACTCGTAACTCATATATTCTCCTCCTCGATCAGATCGTAGGAACTTGATCTTCTTGCTACGATGATTTTCAACTTCACTCTGAAATTGTTTAAACTTTTCAAACGTTTCAGACTTGTGCTTCATCAAGTAGATATAGCCATACGTACTCAAATCGTCAGTGAAGGTGAGAAAATGACGATATCCGCCGCACGCCTTTATGCTCATTGGTCCGCACACATGATGACCCACAAGTGTAGGGGATCTATCGTAGACTTTTCATAAGTAAGAGTGTCGAACCCAACGAGGATCAGAAGGTACTGACAAGTGATCTTCAGCAAGGAATAACTGCAAGTACCGAAAGGCAACTTTTTATGGGATTTCTAGTAATAGCAACAAGGAAATAAACATAAGTAAAATAAATGGTGTTCAGGTGCAGCAAGTGGCCCAATCCTTTTTAACACAAAGGATAAGCCGAGGGACTAAACTTATAAATACTAAGGCGTTCATGAGGACACACGGGAGAGATAGTCAAGTGCTTTCGCCATATTCTCTCTAGTACTATGTTTTGTATTGATAAGTGTTATGTGGGTGGATCTTAACTAGTGCACCGTCTAGGCTAAGACAAGTTCACTCTTATGATTAATCCCCCTTGCAAGCATCCGCAAATACAAGAGAGAAATTAAGGCAAAGCCTAACCATAGCAATAAACTTTAGGATCCAATACTCCCTCATGCTAAAGTATGCGAACTAGGGTCCAGGTTTATGTCAGTCCGGCAACCCACCATAGGCATTCTTTATACATGATGCATTCCCCTAGGTCCTTAAAAAGGCAAAGTGTTATGTAGTCGACGTTCACATAACACCACTAGAAGAATAACACCATAACTTAAATATCAATCAACTCATATTACTTCAACATCATATGACTACTAGCATCTAGACTTTTCCCGTGTCCTCGAGAACTAACGAAACTACTCACAAGACATAAAAGAGATCATGTTCAGAGGTGATGAAAATATGATTAACAATCTGGTCATAACAATAATTCTCCAACAAAACTCAATAGCATTCACCACAAAAGAGTAATCAATACCGGTAGAGTAGAGGGGATGAATAGTGCAAGGTACAACTCCGATTGCAATGGTGAAGTGAGATGGGATGAAGATGGAGATGGTGATGGTGATGATGATCTCGATGATGCCCGCGACGATGGTGATGACGATGAGGACGATCTCCCCTTCCGGGAGGAGTTCTCCCCGGCGGAATCTGCCCGCCGAAAAGGTATTTTCTTCTCTGTAGGTTTCTACCGTGGAGCGGTGGCAGAACAACTCTTTCGTCCCCGTAACTTAGGTCAATAGGATGATATAGGCCAAAGGAGAGTGCCGGAGGTGGGAACCACCACCCAGGCGGCCTCTGGGCACGACCTAGGGGTGGCCCGCGCCAGCAGGTCGCTTGGGTGACCTGTGGCCCCCCTTCGGCCCTCCTTCGGCCAGTCTTCGTGATATGTTCGGAAACTCCTTCCCTCAATATTTCAGCGCAGTTGGAGATGTTCTGATATGGTAACTCTTCGTGCTATTTTCTCCGTTGAATCCTGCGTCTGCTGTTTCGGCACCGGAAAGTTGTAAACTGTGTAAAATAAGCCAAAACACTATAAGTGCATCATCATAATGTGAGATATATCAATGAATAGAGACAAATTATGATACAAAATAGTGATGCATTTTGGACGTATCAACACATCACTATGTATGATCTCCAATAAGTCACTCGCACGCTCCATAGTTCCATAGAACGGAGTTTTAGTCATCTTGCTCATGAGGCATGGTTCGCATGTGTCAAGTGATTCAAAATCAAGTGACTCCAAAAGTCCATCAGCATGGAGTTTCTTCATGTGCTTAACATCAACATGACCTAAGCGGCAATGCCACAAGAAAGTGGCGCTATCATTGTTAACTCTACATCTTTTGGTCTCAATGTTATGGATTTGAGTGTCATCACAATCGAGATTCAATATGAACAAACCCCTCACATTGGGTGCATGACCATAAAAGGTATTACTCATATAAATAGAACAACCATTATTCTCTGACTTAAATGAATAATCATCTCGCAATAAACAAGATCCAGATATAATGTTCATGCTCAACACAGGCACTAAATAACAATTATTTAAGTTCATAACTAATCCCAATGGTAACTGAAGTGAGACCGTGCCGACGGCAATCGCATCAACCTTGGAACTAATTCCCACGCGCATCGTCACTTCATCCTTCGCCAGCCTTTGTTTATTCCGTAGTTCCTATTTCGAGTTGCAAATGTGAGCAACAGAACCGGTATCAAATACCCAGGCACTACTACAAGAGTTGGTGAGGTACACATCAATAAAATGTATAACATATATACCTTGTTTGGCATTGGCCGCCTTTTTATCGGCCAGATACTTGGGGCAGTTGCGCTTCCAGTGAACACTCCCCTTGCAATAATAGCACTCAGTTTCCGGCTTAGGCCCAACCTTGGGTTTCTTCGTCGGAGGGGCAACCAACTTTGTCACTGTTCTTGGAGTTACCCTTCTTGCCTTTGCCGTTTTTCTTGAAACTAGTGGTCTTATTGACCATCAACAGTTGATGTTCTTACTGGATTTCTGACTCAACGACTTTCAGCATCGCAATAACTCGTCGGGTGACTTGTTCATCCCTTGCATGTTATAGTTCAACATGAAGCTCTTGTAGCTAGGTGGCAGTGACTGAAGAATTCTGTCAGTAATAGCTTCTTGCGGGAGAGAGATCCCCAGCTCAGCTAGATGGTTTGAGTACCTAGACATTTTGAGCACATGTTCACTGACAGACGAATTCTCCTCCATTTTGCAAGCATAGAATTTATAGGAGGTCTCATACCTCTCGATCCGGGCATTCTTCTCAAAGATAAACTTCAACACCTCGAACATCTCATATGCTCCATGACGTTCAAAACATCTTTGAAGTTCTGGTTCTAAGCCATACAAAATTGCACATTAAACAAGTGAGTAGTCATCCTTACGTGCTTGCCAAGCGTTCAATACGTCTTGGTTAGCCGTAACGGGTGGTTCATCTCCTAGCGCTGCATCAAGGACATAATTCTTTTGCACAGCTTGGAGGATAAGCCTCAGATTTTGAGCCCAGTCTACAAAGTTTCTACCATCATCTTTCAGCTTAGCTTTCTCTAGGAACGCGTTGAAATTCAGGGTTGCTACTGCGCGAGACATTGATCTACAACATAAAATTTTGCAAAGATTACTTAGACTATGTTCAAGACAATTGAGTTTAGCTAATCATATTACTAATAAACTCCCACTCAAATAGACATCCCTCTAGTCATTCAAGTGTTGCAATATCCAAATTCACTAACTCAAGTCCGATCATCACGTGAGTTGAGTATAGTTTCAGTGGTGAGCATCTCCATGCTGATCATATCAACTATATGATTCATGCTCGACATTTTGGTCTCTTGTGTTCCAAGGCCATGTATGTACATGCTAGGTTCGTCAAGTTTAACCCCGAGTGTTCCGCGTGTGCAACTGTTTTGCACCCATTGTGTGTGAACGTTGAGTCTATCACACCCGATCATCACGTGGTGTCTCGAAATGTCGAACTGTCACAACGGTGCACAGTCGGGGAGAACAAAATTTTATCTTGAAATTTTAGTGAGGGATCACCTTATAATGCTATCGTCGTTCTAAGCAAAATAAGGTCCATAAAAAGGATTAACGTCACATGCAAATCATAAGTGACATGATATGGCCATGATCTTGTGCTTCTTGATCTCCATTACCAAAGCACCGGCATGATCTTCATCGTAACCGGCGCGACACCATGATCTCCATCATTGTGCCGCCATCGAGGTTGTCATGCTATCTATGCTATTACTAATAAAGCTACTACCTAGCAATATAGTAAACGCATCTGCAAGCATAAACGTTAGTTTAAAGACAACCCTATGGCTCCTGTCGGTTGCCGTAGCATCGACGTGCAAGTCGATATTTAACTATTACAACATGATCATCTCATACATCCAATATATCATATCATGTCATTGGCTATATCACATCACATGCATACCCTGCAAAAACAAGTTAGACATCCTCTAATTTGTTGTTGCATGTTTACGTGGCTGCTATGGGTATCTAGTATGATCGCATCTTACTTACGCAAAACCACAGCGGTGATATGTAAATTGCTATTTAACCTTCTCCGAGGACCACCTCGATCAAATCTGATTCAACTAAAGTTGAAGAAACAAACACCCGCCAGTCATCTTTATGCAACAAGTTGCATATCTGTCGATGAAACCCATCTCTCGTAAGCGTACGAGTAAGGTTGGTCCGGGCCGCTTCAATCCAACAATACCGCCGAATCAAGAAAAGACTAAGGAGGGTAGCAAATTGAACATCAACGCCCACAAACTCTTTTGTGTTCTACTCGATATTTCATCTACGCATGAACCTAGCTCATGATGCCACTGTTGGGGAACGTTGCATGGGAAACAAAAAATTTCCTAAGCACACGAAGACCTATCATGGTGATGATCATCTACGAGAGGGAGATCGGATCTACATACCCTTGTAGATCGCTAAGCGGGAAGCATTAAGAAATGCGGTTGATGTAGTGGAACGTCTTCGCGATCCAAATCGCCGCCGTCCCACGATTTGTCTCGATCTAGTACCGAACGGATGACACCTCCGCGTTCAGCACACGTACAGCTCGATGACTGATACATCCATTTTGCATCATGCTTTCATGTTGATACTTATCGCTTTTTGGGCTGTTATTACACTTCACGGTACAATACTTATGCCTTTTCTCTCTTATTTTGCAAGGTTTACATGAAGAGGGAGAATGCCGGCAGCTGGAATTCTGGCCTCAAAAGGGAGCAAGTTTGAGATACCTATTCTGCGCAACTCCAAAAGCCGTGAAAATCAACGAGGATTTATTTTTGAATTTATAAAAAATACTGGGCCGAAGAAGTACCAGAGGGGCGCCAGCAGGAAGCCACAAGCCTGCTAGGCGCGACCTCCCCCCTGGCTGTGCCTAGGGGCTTGTGGGCTCCAAGCTGGCCCTCTGGCCCCCCTCTTTTTCTACAAGAAGGGTTTTGTTCCGAAAAAAATCAAGAGGAGGCTTTCAAGAGGAATCGCCGCCGCCACGAGGCGAAACTTGAGCAGAACCAATCTAGAGCTCCGGCAGGACGATCCTGCCGGGGAAACTTCCCTCCCGGAGGTGGAAATCGTCGCCATCGTCATCACCAACACTCCTCTCATCGGAGGGGACTCATCACCATCAACATCTTCATCAGCACCATCTCATCTCCAAACCCCAGTTCATATCTTGTAACCAATCTCCGTCTCTCGACTCCGATTGGTACTTGTAAGGTTGCTAGTAGTGTTAATTACTCTTTGTAGTTGATGCTAGTTGGATTACTTGGGGGGAGATTATATGTTCAGATCTTTGATGCTACTCATTACCTCTCTGGTCATGAATATGATTATGCTTTGTCAGTAGTTACTTTTGTTCCCGAGGACATGGGATAAGTCTTGCTATAAGTAGTCATGTGAATTTGGTATTCGTTCGATATTTTGATGTGTTGTATGTTGTTTTTCCTCTAGTAGTGTTATGTGAACGCCGACTACATAACACTTCACCATTATTTGGTCCTAGAGGAAGGCATTGGGAAGTAGTAAGTAGATGATGGGTCGCTAGAGTGACAGAAGCTTAAACCCTTGTTTATGCGTTGCTTCGTAAGGGGCTGATTTGGATCCTCTAGTTTAATGTTATGGTTAGACTTTGTCTTAATTCTTCTTTCATAGTTGCGGATGCTTGCGAGAGGGGTTAATAATAAGTGGGATGCTTCTCCAATTAAGGGCAGTACCCAAGCGGTGGTCCACCCACATATCAAACTATCAAAGTAGCGAACGTGAATCATATGAACATGATTAAAATTAGCTTGACAGAAATTCCCATGTGTCCTCGGGAGCGTTTTACCTCCTATAAGAGTTTGTCCAGGCTTGTCTCTTGCTACAAAAGGGATTGGGCCACTTTGCTTCACCTTTTTTATCGTTGTTACTTGCTACTTGCTACGAATCATCTCACCACACAACTACTTGTTACCGATAATTTCAGTGCTTGCAGAGATTACCTTGCTGAAAACCACTTGTGAGATCCTTCTGCTCCTCGTTGGGTTCGACACTCTTACTTATCGAAAGGACTACGATAGATCCCCTATACTTGTGGGTCATCAAGACACTTTTCTGGTGCCGTTGTCGGGGAGTGAAGCGCCTTTGGTAAGTGGAATTTGGTAAGGAAACATTTATATAGTGTGCTGAAATTTATTGTCACTTGTCACTATGGAAACTAATCCTTTGAGGGGCTTGTTCGGGGTATCTTCACCTCGAACGGAAGCACAAAGAGTTGCTCCTCAACCTAGTGCACCTACTGAAAATATTTGCTATGAATTTCCTTCGGGTATGCTTGAGAAACTGTTGGCTAATCCTTTCACAGGAGATGGAACATCACATCCAGACTTGCATCTAATCTATGTAGATGAAGTTTGTGGTTTATTTAAGCTTGCAGGTTTGCCCGAAGATGAGGTCAAGAAGAAGGTCTTTCCCTTATCTTTGAGGTATAAGGCGTTGACATGGTATAGGCTATGTGATGATACTAGATCATGGAACTACAATCGGTTGAAATTGGAATTTCATCAAAAGTTTTATCCTATGCATTTAGTACATCGTGATCGGAATTATATTTATAATTTTTGGCCTCGTGACAGAGAAAGCATCGCTCAAGCTTGGGGGAGGCTTAAATCAATGCTATATTCATGCCCCAACCATGAGCTCTCGAGAGAAATTATCATTCAGAACTTCTATGCTCGGCTTTCTCATGATGATCGCACCATGCTTGACACTTCTTGTAACGGTTCTTTTACGAAGAGAGATATTGACTTCAAATGGAATTTATTGGAAAGAATTAAACGCAACTCTGAAGATTGGGAGCTTGATGAAGGTAAGGAGTCACGTATGAATTTCAAGTTTGATATCGTTAAATCCTTTGTTGAAACAAATACTTTTTGTGATTTTAGCGCTAAGTATGGACTTGTCTCTGAGATAGCAGCTTCATTGTGTGAATCATTTTCTGCTCATATTGATCTCCCCTAAGAGAAGTGGTTTTGAATATCATCCTCCCTTAGAAGTCAATGTAGTTAAACCCAATCCAGTTGAAGAGAGAGTCATTGCCTATAATGATCCTATTGTTCACAGTGCTTACATTGAGAAACCACCTATCCCTATTAGGATAAAGGATCATTCTAAAGCTTCAACTGTGATACGTAGAGGCTACATTAGAACACCTACACCCCCTGAGAAAATTAGAGTTGAACCTAGCATTGCTATTATCAAAGATCTCCTGTCCGACAATGTTGATGGCCATGATATTCACTTCTGTGAAGATGCTGCTAGAATTGCTAACCCCCATGCTAGAGACAAACATAGGCCTGTTGTTGGCACGCATGTTGTTTCTGTTAAGATAGGAGATCATTGTTATCATGGTTTATTTGATGTGGGTGCTAGTGTTAGTGCAATACCTCAATCCTTATATGATGAAATTAAAGACGAGATTGCACCTATCGAGATAGAACCCATTGATGTCACTATTCAGCTTGCCAATAGAGATACTATCTGCCCTGTGGGTATTGTTAGAGATGTTAAAGTCTTGTGTGGTAAAACGAAGTATCCTGCTGATTTCCTCGTTCTTGCTACCACACAAGATAGCTTTTGTCCCATCATATTTGGCAGACCTTTTCTCAATACTGTCAATGCTCATATTGACTGTGAGAAGCAAATTTTCACTGTTGGCTTTGAAGGTGTGTCACATGAGTTCAATTTCTCCAAGTTTGGTAGACAACTTCATGAAAGAGCGTTGCCTAGTAAGGATGAAATTATTGCCCTAGATTCTATTGCCGTGCCTCCTACTGATCCTTTAGAGCAATACTTTCTTGAGCACGAAAATGATATGCATATGGATGAAAGGGATGAGACCGATAGAGTTGTCTTAGAACAATATCCTATCCTTAAGAATACTTTGCCTGTTGAACTGCTTGGAGATCCACCCCCACCAAAGGGTGATCCTGTCTTCGAGCTTAAACAGTTGCCTGATACTCTTAAGTATGCTTATCTTGATGAAAAAGAGATATATCCTATTATTATTAGTGCTAGCCTCTGAGAGCATGAAGAAAAGAAGTTACTAAAAACTCTGAGGAAGCAGTGTGCTCCTATTGGATATACTCTTGATGATCTTAAGGGAATTAGTCCCACTCTATGCCACCACAAAATTAAAACTGATCCTGATTCCAAACGAGTTGCTCATCATCGGAAGAGATTAAATCCTAAGATGAAAGAGGTAGTAAGAAAAGAAATACTAAATCTCCTGGAAGCAGGCATTATCTATCTTGTTGCTCATAGTGATTGGGTAAGTCCGGTGCATTGCGTCCCTAAGAAGGGAGGTATTACTATTGTCCCTAATGATAAGGATGAATTGATCCCACAGAGGATTATTACTGGCTACAGGATGGTGATCGATTTTAGGAAATTGAATAAAGCCACTAGGAAAGATCATTACCCTTTGACTTTTATCGACCAAATGCTAGAAAGACTATCTAAACACACACACTTCTGCTTTCTAGACGGTTATTCTGGTTTCTCCCAAATACCAGTTGCACAAGCTGACCAGGAGAAAACCACTTTCACTTGCCCTTTCGGTACCTTTGCTTACAGATGTATGCCTTTTGGCTTATGTAATGCACCTGCCACCTTTCAAAGATGTATGATGGCTATATTCTTTGACTTTTACGAAAAGATTGTTGAGGATTTCATGGATGACTTCTCTGTTTACGGGTCTTCTTTTGATGATTGCCTCAGCAACCTTGATCGAGTCTTGCAGAGATGTAAAGACACCAACCTTGTCTTGAATTGGGAGAAGTGTCACTTTATGGTTAATGACGGCATCGTCTTAGGACATAAAATTTCTGAAAGAGGTATTGAAGTCGATAAGGCTAAGGTTGATGCAATCGAGAAAATGCCATGCCCCACAGATATCAAAGGTATAAGAAGTTTCCTTGGTCATGCTAGTTTCTATAGAAGGTTCATTAAAGACTTCTCTAAGATTTCTAGGCCTCTTACCAATCTCTTGCAAAAGGATGTTCCTTTTGTTTTTGAGAATGATTGTGAGAAATCCTTCCAAATACTTAAGAAGGCCTTGATAACTGCACCTATTGTTCAATCACCTGATTGGAACTTACCTTTTGAAATCATGTGTGATGCCAGTGATTATGCTGTTGGTGTTGTTCTAGGACAAAGAGTTGACAAGAAGTTGAATGTTATTCACTATGCTAGTAAAACTCTAGACAGTGCCCAAAGAAACTATGCTACTACGGAGAAGGAATTTTTAGCAGTCGTGTTTGCATGTGAAAAGTTCAGATCTTACATAGTTGATTCCAAAGTCACTATTCACACTGATCATGCTGCTATTAAGTACCTCATGGAGAAGAAAGACGTTAAACCTAGACTCATCAGATGGGTTCTCTTCCTACAAGAATTTGTTTTGCATGTTGTCGACAGGAAGGGAGCTGAGAACCCCGTAGCAGATAACTTGTCTAGGTTGGAGAATGTTCTTGATGACCCACAACCTATTGATGATAGCTTTCCTGATGAGCAATTGAATGTCATCAATAATTCACGTAGTGCATCGTGGTATGCTGATTATGCAAATTATATTGTTGCCAAATATATACCACCTAGTTTCACATACCAGCAAAAGAAGAAATTCTTCTTTGATTTGAGACATTACTTTTGGGATGATCCTCACCTTTATAAGGAAGGAGTAGATGGTGTTATTAGATGTTGTGTACCTGAACATGAACAGGGACAGATCCTACAGAAGTGTCACTCCGAGGCCTACGGAGGACACCATGCGGGAGATAGAACTGCACACAAGGTATTGCAATCAGGTTTCTATTGGCCACTCTCTGCAAGGATGCCCGTAAGTTTGTATTGTCTTGTGACGAATGTCAAACAATAGGTAATATCGGTAAACGTCAGGAAATGCCTATGAATTATTCACTTGTTATTGAACCATTTGATGTTTGGGGCTTTGATTATATGGGACCTTTTCCAAAATCCAACGAGTATACTCTTATCCTAGTTGTTGTTGATTACGTCACTAAGTGGGTAGAAGCTATCCCAACTAGTAGTGTTGATCACAACACCTCTATCAGGATGCTTAAAGAAGTTATTTTCCATAGATTTGGAGTCCCTAGATATCTAATGACCGACGGTGGTTCACATTTCATTCATGGTGCTTTCCGTAAAACGCTTGCTAGGTACGATGTCAATCATAGAATTGCATCTCCCTATCACCCTCAGTCCAGTGGTCAAGTAGAACTAAGCAAT
This sequence comes from Hordeum vulgare subsp. vulgare, assembly GCF_904849725.1. Taxonomy (NCBI): domain Eukaryota; kingdom Viridiplantae; phylum Streptophyta; class Magnoliopsida; order Poales; family Poaceae; genus Hordeum; species Hordeum vulgare. The sequence continues at coordinate 560,402,599 of NC_058524.1, read as the reverse complement.
AGAGAGATTAAACTAATTCCGCGAAAGACTGTCAATAGGTCTAGAAAGAATTGGTCTAAGAAGCTCTATGATGCACTGTGGGCTTATAGAATTGCCTATAAGAATCCCATGGGCATGTCTCCGTACAAAATGGTTTACGGCAAAGCATGTCATTTACCTCTTGAGCTAGAGCACAAGGCTTATTGGGCAATCAAAGAGCTCAACTTTGATTTCAAACTTGCTGGTGAGAAGAGGTTATTTGATATTAGCTCACTTGATGAATGGAGAACTCAGGCATATAAGAATGCCAAGTTGTTCAAAGAAAAGGTTAAGAGGTGGCATGATAAAAGGATACAAAAACATGAGTTCAATGTAGGTGATTATGTCTTGCTATATAATTCTCGTTTAAGATTTTTTGCAGGCAAGCTTCTCTCTAAATGGGAAGGTCCTTACATTGTTGAGGAAGTATATCGTTCCGGTGCTATAAAGATCAACAACACGGAAGGTAATTGTCCGAGAGTGGTAAATGGGCAGAGAATCAAGCATTATATCTCACGTACTCCCATAAATGTTGAAAGCAATATTATCAATACCATAACTCCGGAGGAGTACATAAGGGATATTTATCAGCCTGTTTCAGACTCCAAAAACAAAGAGGTATGTGATTCAGTAAGTAAACAGACTCCTAAACTTTTCCAGTAGGGATTTTTCTCCGTTTTGGAATTTTTGAAAAAATAGAAAATTTTGAAGTAGTCCAGAAAGCACACGAGGAGGCGACAAGCCTGCCAGGCACGGGCCACCCCCTGGCCGCGCCTGGGTGGCTTGTGGCCACCTCGTGTGCCTCCCGGACTCCGCTTTCTTGTGGAGTACTCCTTCTGGTCTGAAAAAAATCATTACATATTCTCCCGTAAGGTGTGACCCTCGTATCACACAATTTTCCTCTGTTTTCGTTTCGAGCCTGTTTTCTGCCGTAGATTTAGAGCAAGGATGTCTTCTCAGGAATCTGTCGGGGAGAACAATTTCCCTCAAGTCTATGAAGAAGTAGATGCTAATCTGAAAAGAGTGGAAGTCACGGAAGCCAAGGGAAAAACTAAGGAGAAGAATCAGGCGTGGGACGAAGTGCAATCTGTGTTCAACAAGGAAGAAGTTGAAGAAGTGGATTTCCTTCAACCCTACCTCCACCTACTGTCTCCATCCTTGATTGAACTCTTGAGGTTTTGTGAAACAACTCGTGTTCGCAATACTTATCTCACTCGTGAAGTTGTTTTGCTGGAGAAACATATCACAGAGCTCCAAGGTACAAATCAGAGATTGATGGCCCTCTTGGAATCAAAGGACAAAACAACTCCATCACCATCACCTCCAAATGAAGACAACTAAGCATGGGTATGGGCAATCCCCTTGGCTTGTGCCAAGCTTGGGGGAGTTGCCCCGGTATCGTATCACCATCATATCTTTTACCTTTACCTTTTCTTAATTCGTTCCTTTTCGGTTTTATCTTTCTCTAGTAGAATAAAGTTCTTAGTGTTTTAGGCTTGAGTTTTGCTTTGTGTCACCCCTGATGTATTCGAGTTCGTGAGTCATATAATAAAGAGTGTCTTAGTTAAGGGCCTTGCCTCATGCCATGATCAAGAGAATGAGAAAAGAACAAAAGCATGAAAGATCATGTAATGATCTTATGGGAAGTGATGGCTTCACGTATAAAAAGAATGTTGATTGAAACTTGTTGAGGGTAGACAAACGTAGACCTTGGTCATTGTTGCAATTAATAGAAGTGATAAAGAAGGAGAGGTTCACATATAAATATATCATCTTTGACACCATCCATGATTCTGAACACTCACTAAGCTATTACATGCTTAGAAGTAGATGTTGGACAAGGAAGACAACATAATGAATTGTGTTTGCTTGGTTCCGAACAATGTTATATGACTAGAGATCCCTTAGCATGTGATGATTGCTTCCACCTCATATTAGCCAAAACTCCCGCACCAAGTAGAGATACTACTTGTGCATCCATAAACCTTCAACCCCAGTTTTTCCATGAGAGTCCACCATACCTACCTATGGATTGAATAAGATCCTTCAAGTAAGTTGTCATCGGTGCAAGCAATAAAAATTTCTCCCTAAATATGTATGATCTATTACTGTGTGGAAAATAAGCTTTGTACGAACCTGTGATGAGGAAGACATAAAAGCGACAGACTGCATAATAAAGTTCTTTATCACAGGAGGCAATATAAAGTGATGTTCCTCCACACTAAGAGGACGCACATCCAAACCTCAAAAGCGCATGACAACCTCTGCTTCCCTCTGCGAAGGGCCTATCTTATACCTTTACTTTTTGCCCTTGAAAGAGTCATGGTGATCTACACCAATTCCTTATTTCTCCTTTATCTTGGCTAACGTCATATGCTAGGGAAAGATCAATATTCATATGTCAACTTGGAGGTAAGTATTCATGAATTATTATTGTTGACATTACCCTTGAGGTAAATGGTTGGGAGGCAAAACTATAAGCCCCTATATTTCTCTGTGTCCGACAGAAACTTTGATCTCATGAGTACTGCTAACGGCAGTCCCCGGCAACGGCACTAGAAGAATGTTGTTGACATGTTCCTGACTTGATGCCTTCGCGACAACAGAGCCAGAACTGCTCCCAGTTGCTCAACAATTAGCAATTGTCTTGCAATGGCCCACCAACGCGTGGGTTCGCGGCAGTTTTCAAGGGTAGAGTATTCAACCCAAATTTGTTGGTTCGCCCGTCAGGAAGTGAAAGGATAGTCTCAAGTATTAGCAGATGAATGTGTCAGATTCAACCGCACCTGAAAGATTAGTATATGCAAGCAAAGTATGAGTAGCAAAGTAGTATGATAGCAACGGTGCCAGAAACGATCTGTTGACGGCAGACTATTCCTAACTGCTGTATTAATGGCGCCAGTAAGTTGCCCGTGGACGAGAAATATTCTTTCCCATCAACGTCGTGCGAAAAAGTATTGTAGCGGGTAGCAGCAGCGTAACGAGTAACAGCAGTGCAAGGAACAGCAGTAGTGACAGCAGTAGCAAGTAGCAGCAGTAGCAAGCAAAAGTAGTAACAACAGCAGAGCAAAACAAGTAACAGCAGAAGTGGGACAAACTCGTAGGCAATGGGTCGGTGATTCGTTTGGATGACATTCATCATGCAACAATTATAACATGGAGAGATATGTGGCTAGCTCCCATTCGTCAATGTGATGTAGGCATGCATTCCGTGTGTAGTCATACGTGCTTAGGGAAAAGAACTTGCATGACATCTATTGTCCATCCCTCCCGTGGCAGCGGGGTCCAAAATGATACTACGGGATATTAAGGTTCTCCTTTTAATAAAGAACCGGAACAACGCATTAGCACTTGGTGAACACATGAACTCCTCAAACTATGGTCATCACCGGGAGTGGTTTCGGTTATTGTCACTCCGGGGTTGTCGGGTCATAACACATAGTAGGTAACTACAACTTGCAAGATCGGATCTAAAACACACATATATTGGTGACAACATAATAATTTCAGATATGAAATCATGGCACTCGGGCCCTAGTGACAAGCATTAAAATTAGAGTCCAAAACAACACCATGGAAATTCTGCTGAAAACACCGTCAGTCCGGGTTAGTTCCATTCTAATCATACAAATTAGAGTCCAAAACAAGGGCAAAAGAGTTTGGAAAAGTAGATACGATGGAGATGTATCAACTCCCCCAAGCTTAAAACCTTGCTTGTCCTCAAGCAACTCAGTTGACAAACTGAAAGAGAAAGAAAAACTTTGACAAACTCTGTTTGATCTTGTTGTTGCAACTATGTCTAACCAGTAACCAGAATTTCAGCAAGATCACAAGTTAACCACATAAGCAAGTGACACAAAGGTCTCACGGTAAACTAATACCAATGGCATAATCAGCTAGTGAGCAAATAATAATGAGTTTCGGATACCAACAATTCAATCAAAACTGGCATGAAGCAATATGAATAGGTGGTATCTCGCTAGCTCTTTCTGAGACCGCAAAACATTAATGCAGAGCACTTTCAAAGATCAAGGGCTGACTAAACATTGTAATTCATAGCAACGAAGATCCAATCATAGTCATACTCAATATCAATCAAAAGCAAAGCATAAAAATGACACACATGCTCTCTAATTGGAGCTTAAATAAGAAGAGGATGACTCAACAGGAAAATAAATAGACATGCCCTTCGCAGAGGGAAGCATTGATTTGCAGAGGTGTCAGAGCTCAAGCTTTGAAAACAGAGATAATAATTTTGGGTGGCATGCTTTCATTGTCAACGCAATGACCAAGAGTTCTCAATATCTTCCATGCTGCCCATGTTATAGGCGGTTCCCAAACAGAAAAATAATATTTTAACTCCCCCACCACCAATCAATCACACTCCACGGCTAGCCGAATCCAATTACCGGCCCCTTTCTCGTGCATGACAATGAATAAATACATGTCGAGGATAACACGCCTAACATGGAAGATACCAATAGCCCCTTGCACCACATGAGTGGTTCATGCATGCAAAACAGATTATTTATTGAGGGTTTAGAGAATGGCACATGCAAATTTACTTGGAACGGCAGGTAAATACCGCAAATAGGTAGGTATGGTGGACTCTCATGGAAAAACTTTTGGGTTTATGGAAGTGGATGCACAAGCAGTATTCCGCTTAGTACAAGTGAAGGCTAGCAAAAGACTGGGAAGCGACCAACTAGAGAGCGACAACGGTCATCAAGATGCAATGAGTTTGACTAACATGGAATGCAAGCATGAACAGGATATAAATCACCATGAACACGAACATCATAGAGGCTATGTTGATTTTGTTTCAACTACATGCATGAACATGCGCCAAGTCAAGCCAGTTGAATCATTCAAAGGAGAATACCATCCTATCATACTACGTCATAGTCATCTCAAAATCTATGTTGGCATTCAAGACAAACCATTATAAGCTCCTAGCTAAATAAGCATGGCATCAGAAACTATGATCTCTAAGTTGTCATTGCAAACATGGTTCTCTCACAACAAAGTTGAATCTGGGACGACAAGCTAGTCATATTTACAAAAACAAAATAGATAGAGTTCATACTAGCTTTTCCAGTCTCAGTCACTTCATTATATATCATCATTATTGCCTTTCACTTGCACGATGAATGATGCGAACAATAATAAGAGTGCTCGTGCATTGGACTAAGCTAAAATCTGCAGGCAAACACAAAGGAGAAGACAAAGTAATATGGCTCTTTGAAAGCTAAACAGGTAAGCATACAAGAGCTACTAAACATTGTAACCAATATCTTCTACCTTGACCCAAAGAAAAAGAAAACTATTTACATGGGAAAGCTCCCAACAAGCAAAAAGAAGAAAGGAAAATCTTTTTGGGTTTTCTCAAAAGGACACAAAACAAGAAAACAAGGAAACGAAAATAAACTAGCATGGATAATACAGTGGCGAAGTGTGAACACCGACGAACAAAGTGAAAGCATAAGCATGAATGTAAGGTCGGTGAGAACACGTACTCCCCCAAGCTTAGGCTTTTGGCCTAGCTTGGTCTACTCCCAAGGATGGTCCTGGCGAAACCCAAAATCATAATCGGGGTTATACGTGAGCGCTGCATCCACTGCCTGAATAGCTGCCTCACGGAGATGAGCAACCATCGCCTCCCTCTCATACTCCTCTGCCTCTCCTATGGTTATGTAGTATCTCCGTTTTACCTGAAAGTCAAAGAAAGCAGGAGCAGGAAGGGTAATATGGAAGACATGCTGTCGGTTAAATATCAATCGGTATAGGAGAGATTCATCATCCCTCTCAAGAAACTGGTAGCGTGTCAAAGCGGCGCGGTCAAGGAAAGTTGTATGGAGCGGGGGATCTCCTGCGCGGATAGGTACTCCAAGAAAATTTGCTATGCGAGTGGCATAGATGCCGCCAAAGAAATCTCCCTCAATAGCGTTCTTATTCAGCCTCCTTGCTATAATAGCTCCCATGTTGAAGCTTTTGTCACCCGTAACTGCGCTCTTAAGGATACTAAGGTCGGATGCGCATAGGTGACAATGTTCAACCTTACCGTTAATGCATCTACCTATGAAGAGGGCAAAGTAGTGCAAGGCAGGGAAATGAATGCTTCCTATGGTAGCTTGCGTGATGTCTCTAGTTTCTCCAACAGATATACTAGAGAAAAAATCTCTAACCGAAGATTTAGCAGGATCTTTAAGATTACCCCCATTGGGTATTTTGCAAATCCTATTGAAATCCTCCAAATCCATGGCATAGGATTTATCATACAAATCAAACAGTATGGATGAGTCTCGGCCAACTGAGAATTTAAAGCTACGCACGAAAGAGGCAGTGAGCATAGCATACTGTTCACATTTATCTGAGAGGAATTCTTCTAACCCGGCATTGCGGACGAGTGTATCAAACTCATCCTTGAATCCTGCTTCGATCGTGAACTCATCGGAAGGCCATTCACATGGTTGTACCGGTGCGTCCCTTAGTTGATAAGGATCAGGCTCCCGAATAGAAAGATGGGGACCCTTCTTACTTGAGGAACCACCATGAAACTTCCTCCTGAACATAATTTCTTTTTGCTGAAATTTAGAAGTTCAAGAGAAAAGTGAATAAAGACCAACCACACCTTGTAGCAACTACTCCTACTAGTGTCTAGATACCGTATCACGCGCTAAAACTACTTGGGACCAGCTAAAATCAACATTTCAAGCTCAAGAAAAGGGTCACCAAGGTAGTAAGAATACGCAAAGGATAAAGCACTAGAGAAAAAACTAATTGGACCAATGGAGGAGTCACTTACCAAGGAGTAATTTCCCCAAAACGGTTCGGAGAATGATGCTTTGAGCAAGGAGATCGAAAATCACAGCCAAATGAGCAAGAACACGGGTTTGAGCTGCGAAACAATATTTTCTGGAGGTAGAGGAAGAGGATGGGAGCTGGAATGAGTGGAGGGGGCCCCTGTGGGGCCCACAAGCTTGCTTGTCGTGGCCAGGGGCGTGGCCGCGGTGACAGGGCTTGTGGCCCACTCGGGTGGCCCCCAGGCCAGCTCTCAGTCCCAGTATTTTTCAAATATTCCAGAAAAATCATACTAGATTTTCACGACCATCGGAGAACTTTTGTTTTCGGGGTATTTTTCTCCGGGACGCTAAAACACGAAACAGGAAAAACTAAACTAAATCTATCATTTTTCTTCTAAGAAACAGAAAGTGAAAGCTTAAAACAGATGTTTGTGACTCCTCGATTCATCCATCTCATGGTCATCGAAAGAAATCCATCAATGGGGTTGATCAAATCCTCATGACAAAACTTTTTCGAATCGCAAAAGGAAACAGAGAATTGTCGAATAGCCACTAAGTCACCTCAATGGGGATATGAATCTCCCCAATGAGCAAATCATACTCCATCTTGACACGAGGAATAGGGCATTCAAAGCTCCCAAAAAGAATCGATGAAGTTTTTTCGATAGCATTGATGCAATGTACTTGATATCGTTTCTTCGGAAAGTGCACGGTATGCTCATTACCATTGACATGGAAAGTGACATTGCCTTTGTTGCAATCTATAACAGCCCCTGCAGTGTTTAAAAAGGGTCTTCCAAGGATGACAGCCATGGCATCGTCCTCGGGAATATCCAAGATAACAAAATCTGTTAAGATAGTGGTGTTAGCAACCACAACAGGCACATCCTCGCAAATGCCAACAGGGAAAGCAGTTGATTTGTCGGCCATTTGCAAAGAGATTATAGTGGGTGTCAACTTATCCAGTTAAAGTCTACGATAAAGAGAGAGAGGCATAACACTAACTCCGGCTACAAGGTCACATAAGGCAGTTCTTACGTAGTTTCCTTTAATTGAGCAAGGTATAGTGGGCACTCCGGGATCACCAAGTTTCTTAGGAGTTCCGCCTTTGAAAGTGTAATTGGCAAGCATGGTGGAGATCTCAAGATCTGGTATCTTCCGTTTATTGGTCACGATATCTTTCATGTACTTGGCATATGGAGACATTTTGAGCATATCAACTAACCGCATCTGCAGAAAGACGGGTCTTATCATTTCAATAAAGCGCTCAAAATCCTCATCATCCTTTTTCTTGGATGGCTTAGGAGGAAAGGGCATAGGTCTCTGAACCCATGGCTCCCTTTCTTTACCATGCTTCCTAGCAGTGAAGTCATTCTTATCATATCTCTTAGGTTGTGGGTTATCAGGATTAACCGTAGGTTCAATCTCCACATCCTCATCATTGCTAGGTTGAGCATTATTATAAACATCGATGTCCATATTGTCACCACGTTTATGTTCATCACCAGATTGTTTTTCTGCATCAGTAGAAATATCATTTGGTTCTTCAGGTGTGACAGTATTTCGTGGACTAACATGTGTTGGAAATATGCCCTAGAGGCAATAATAAATTAGTTATTATTATATTTATTTGTTCATGATAATCGTTTATTATCCATGCTATAATTGTATTGATTGGAGACACATTGCATGTGTGGATACATAGACAAAACTGTCCCTAGTAAGCCTCTAGTTGACTAGCTCGTTGATCAGAGATGGTCAAGGTTTCCTGACCATAGGCAAGTGTTGTCACTTGATAACGGGATCACATCATTAGGAGAATCATGTGATGGACTAGACCCAAACTAATAGACGTAGCATGTTGATCGTGTTATTTTGTTGCTACTGTTTTCTGCGTGTCAAGTATTTGTTCCTATGACCATGAGATCATATAACTCACTGACACCGGAGGAATACTTTGTGTGTATCAAATGTCACAACGTAACTGGGTGGCTATAAAGATGCTCTACAGGTATCTCCGAAGGTGTCCGTTGAGTTAGTATGGATCAAGACTGGGATTTGTCACTCCGTGTGACGGAGAGGTATCTCGGGGCCCACTCGGTAATACAACATCACACACAAGCCTTGCAAGCAATGTGACTTAGTGTAAGTTGCAGGATCTTGTATTACAGAACGAGTAAAGAGACTTGCCGGTAAACGAGATTGAAATAGGTATGCGGATACTGACGATCGAATCTCGGGCAAGTAACATACCGAAGGACAAAGGGAATGACATACGGGATTATATGAATCCTTGGCACTGAGGTTCAAACGATAAGATCTTCGTAGAATATGTAGGATCCAATATGGGCATCCAGGTCCCGCTATTGGATATTGACCGAGGAATCGCTCGGGTCATGTCTACATAGTTCTCGAACCCGCAGGGTCTGCACACTTAAGGTTCGACGTTGTTATATGCGTAGTTGAGTTATATGGTTGGTTACGGAATGTTGTTCGGAGTCCCGGATGAGATCATGGATGTCACGAGGGTTTCCGGAATGGTCCGGAAACGAAGATTGATATATAGGATGACCTCATTTGATTATCGGAAGGTTTTCGGAGTTACCGGGAATGTACCGGGAATGACGAATGGGTTTCGGGTGTTCACCGGGGGAGCAACCCACCTCGGGGAAGCCCATAGGCCTTGGGGGTGGCGCACCAGCCCTTAGTGGGCTGGTGGGACAGCCCAAGAAGGCCCTATGCGCCATAGGAAGAAAATCAAAGAAAACAGAAAAAAAGGAGGAGGTGGGAAAGGGAAGAAGGACTCCACCTTCCAAACCAAGTTGGATTCGGTTTGGAAGGGGAGACCTTCCCCCCTTGGCTCGGCCGACCCCCTTGGGACCTCTTGAGCCCCAAGGAAAGGCTCCCCCTCTTCCCCCTATATATATGGAGGTTTTAGGGCTGATTTGAGACAACTTTGCCACGGCAGCCCGACCACATATCTCCACGGTTTTACCTCTAGATCGCGTTTCTGCGGAGCTCGGGCGGAGCCCTGCTAAGATAAGATCACCACCAACCTCCGGAGCACCGTCACGCTGCCGGAGAACTCATCTACCTGTCCATCTCTCTTGCTGGATCAAGAAGGCCGAGATCATTGTCGAGCTGTACGTGTGCTGAACGCGGAGGTGCCGTCCGTTCGGCACTAGATCGTGGGACTGATCGCGGGACGGTTCGCGGGGCGGATCGAGGGACGTGAGGACGTTCCACTACATCAACCGCATTCACTAAAGCTTCTGCTGTGCGATCTACAAGGGTACGTAGATCGAATATCCCCTCTCGTAGATGGACATCACCATGATAGGTCTTCGTGCGCGTAGGAAAAATTTTGTTTCCCATGCGACGTTCCCCAACAGTGGCATCATGAGCTAGGTTCATGCGTAGATGTCTTCTTGAGTAGAACACAAAAGTTTTTGTGGGCGGTGATGTGCATTTTGCTGCCCTCCTTAGTCTTTTCTTGATTCCGCGATATTGTTGGATTGAAGCGGCTTGGACCGACATTACTCGTACGCTTACGAGAGACTGGTTTCATCGCTACGAGTAACCCCGTTGCTCAAAGATGACTGGCAAGTGTCAGTTTCTCCAACTTTAGTTGAATCGGATTTGACCGAGGAGGTTCTTGTATAAGGTTAAATAGCAATTCATATATCTCCGTTGTGGTGTTTGCGTAAGTAAGATGCGATCCTACTAGATACCCATGGTCACCACGTAAAACATGCAACAAAAAAATTAGAAGACGTCTAACTTGTTTTTGCAGGGTATGCTTGTGATGTGATATGGCCAACGATGTGATGTGATATATTGGATGTATGAGATGATCATGTTGTAATAGATAATATCGACTTCACGTCGATGGTACGGCAACCAGCATGAGCCATAGGGTTGTCTTTAAACTAACGTTTGTGCTTGCAGATGCGTTTACTATTTTGCTAGGATGTAGCTTTAGTAGTAATAGCATGAGTAGCACGACAACCCCGATGGCGACACGTTGATGGAGATCATGGTGTGACGCCGGTGACAAGAAGATCGTGCCGGTGCTTTGGTGATGGTGATCAAGAAGCACGTGATGATGGCCATATCATGTCACTTATGAATTGCATGTCATGTTAATCCTTTTTGCACCTTATCTTGCTTACAACGACGGTAGCATTATGAGGTGATCTCTCACTAAAATTTCAAGACGAAATTGTGTTCTCCCCGACTGTGCACCGTAGCGACAGTTCTTCGTTTCGAGACACCACGTGATGATCGGGTGTGATAGACTCAACGTTCACATACAACGGGTGCAAAACAGTTGCACACGCAGAACACTCGGGTTAAGCTTGACGAGCCTAGCATGTGCAGACATGTCCTCGGAACACATGAGACCGAAAGGTCGAGCATGAATCGTATAGTTGATATGATTAGCATAGAGATGCTTACCACTAAAACTATTCTCAACTCACGTGATGATCGGACTTGAGATAGTGGATTTGGATCATGTACCACTCAAATGACTAGCGAGATGTACTTTTTGAGTGGGAGTTCTTAAGTAATATGATTAATTGAACTAATTGTCATGAACATAGTCTAATGGTCTTTGCGAATTACGATGTAGCTTGCGCTATAGCTCTACTGTTTTTATATGTTCCTAGAGAAAATTTAGTTGAAAGTTGATAGTGGCAAACTTTGCAGAGGATTGTCCTCGTTGCTGCGCAGAGGCTTATGTCCTTAATGCGCCACTCGGTGTGCTGCACCTCGAGCGTCGTCTATGGATGCTGTGAACATCCAACATACACGTTTCTGATGACTACATGATAGTTCAGTGCAAAATACTTAATGGCTTAGAAGCAAGGCGTCCAAGACGTTTTGAGACGTCACGGAACATAAGTGATGTTCTAAAGAGATGAAATTGTGATTTCATGCTTGTGCCCTTGTTAAGAGGTACGAGACCTCCGACAAGATTCTTTGTCCACAAAGTAAAGGAGAAAAGCTCAATCGTTGAGTGTGTGCTCAGATTGTCTGAGTACGACAATCGCTTGAATCAAGTGGGAGTTAATCTTCCAGATGAGATAGTGATGGTTCTCCAAAATCACTGCCACCAAGCTGTGAGAGCTTCGTGATGAACTATAACATATCAAGGATAGATACAATGATCCTTGAGCGATTCGTGATGTTTGACACCTCGAAAGTAGAAATCAAGAAGAAGCATCAATAGTTGATGGTTAGTAAAACCATTAAGTTTCAAGAAAGGCAAGGGCTAGAAGGGATACTTCGTGAAACGGCAAAACCGTTGCTGCACTAATGAAGAGACCCAAGATTAAACCCAAACCCGAGACTAAGTGCTTCTATAATGAGGGGAACAGTCACTGAGGCGGAGCAACTCTAGATACTTGGTAGATAAGAAGGCTGGCAAAAGTCGAAAGAAGTATATTTGATATACATGATGTTGATGTGTACTTTACTAGTACTCCTAGTAGCACGAGGGTATTGGATACCGGTTCAGTTGCTAAGTGATTAGTAACACGAATTGAAAGCTACGGCATAAACGGAGACTAGCTAAAGGCGAGGTGCCGATACGTGTTGGAAGTGTTTCCAAGGTTGATATGATCAAACGTCGCACGCTCCCTCTACCATCGGGATTGGTGTTAAACCTAAATAATTGTTATTTGGTGCTTGCGTTAAGCATGAACATGATTGGATCGTGTTTATTGCAATACGATTATTCATTTAAAGAGAATAATGGTTACTCTATTTGCTTGAATAATCACCTTCAATGGTTTATTGAATCTCGATTGTAGTGTTACACATGTTCATGATATTGGTGCCAAAAGATACGAGGTAATGATGATAGTACCACTTACTTGTGGCACTGCCGCTTGAGTCATGTTGGTATAAATTGCATGAAGAGGCTCCATGCAGATGGATCTTTATACTCACTTGATTTTGAATCACTAGTGACATGCAAATCATACCACATGAGCAAAGCCTTGTTTTCATTGAGATGAAACAAGATAGTAACTTGTTGGAAGTGATACATTTTGATGTATGCAGTCCAATGGGTGCTAAGGCACGCAGTGGATGTCATTATGTTCTTACTTCAATGACGATTTGAGTAGATACAAGAGTATTTACTTAATGAATCACAAGTCTGAAATATTGAAAAGTTCAATTCTGTTTCGGAGTGAAGTTCGTCGTAACAAGAGGATAAACTGTCTACGATATGATCATAGAAATGAATATCTGAGTTACGAGTTTTGGTACGCAGTTAAGACAATGTGGAAATTGTTTCGCAGTTCATGCCACCTGGAACATCATAGTGTGATGATGTGTCTGAACGTCATAGCCACGCACTATTTGGTATGGTGCATGCTATGATGTCTCTTATCGAATTACCACTATCGTTTATGGGTTATGCATTAGAGACAACCGCATTCACTTTAAATAGGGCACCGCGTATTTCCGTTGAGATGACACAGTATAGACTGAGGTTTAGAGAAATCTAAACTGTCGTTTCTTGAAAGTTTGGGGCTTCGACACTTATGTGAAAAAGTTTCAGTCTGATAAACTCGAACCCAAAGCGGATAAATGCATCTTCATAGGATATCCAAAACAGTTGGGTACATCTCCTATCTCAGATCCGAAAGCAAAGTGTTTGTTTCTAGAAACGGATCCTTTCTCGAGGAATGGTTTCTCTCGAAAGAATTGAGTGGGAGGGTGGTAGAACTTGATGAGGTTATTGAACCATCACTTCAACCAGTGTGTAGCAGGGCGCAGGAAGTTGTTCCTGTGGTGTCTGCACCAATTGAAGTGGAAGCTGATGATGGTGATCATCGAGCATCGGATCAAGTTACTACAAGCCTCGTAGGTTGACAAGGTCGCGTACTACTACAGAGTGGTACGGTAACCCTGTCTTGGAGGTCATGTTGTTGAGCGACAGTGAACCTATGAATTATGGAGAAAGCAATGGTGGGCCCAGATTCCGACAAATGGCTGGAAGCCATGAAATCCGAGAGAGGATTCATGTATGAAAACAAAGTGTAGACTTTGGAAGAACTACTTGATGGTCATAGGACTATTGAGTAAAGATGGATCTTTAAAAGGAAGACAGACGATGATAGTGATAAGTCACTATTAAGAAAAGCTCGACTTGTCGCAAAAATGTTTCCGACATGATCAAACAGTTCACTATGATGAGACTTTCTCACTCGTAGCGATGCTAGAAGTCTGTTAGAATTATGTTAGTAGTTGCTGCATTATTTATGAAATATTGCATGTAGGATGTCAAACATTGTTTCCTCGACGGTTTCCTTGAGCAAACATTGTATGTGATACAACCAGGAGGTTTTGTCGATCCTAAAGATACTAGCAAGTATGCAAGCTCCAGCGATCCTTCAATGGACTGGTGCAAGCATCTCGGAGTTGGAATATACACTTTGATGAGATGATCAAAGATTTTGGGTTTGTACAAGGTTTATGAGAAACTTGTATTTCCAAAGAAGTGAGTGGGAGCACTATAGAATTTCTGATAAGTATATGTGGTTGACATATTGTGGATCAGAAGTAATGTAGAATTTCTGTAAAGCATACAAGGTTGTTTGAAAGGAGTTTTCAAAGGAATACTTGGATTGTACTTGAACGTTGAGCATCAAAGATCTATGAAGATAGATCGAAAGCGCTTAATAGAAGTTTCAACAAGATACATGCCTTGACAAGTTTTTGAAGGAGTTCAAAATAGATCAGAAAAGAAGGAGTTCTTGGTTGCGTTGTGAGGTGTGAATTTGAGTAAGACTCAAAACCCGACCCCGGCAGAATAAAGAGAATAGACGAAGGTCGTCTTCTATGCCTTGGCCGTAGAATCTGAAGTATGCCATGCTGGGTACCGCACCTGATGAGTGCCTTGACTCAAAGTCTGTTGAGAGGTACAGAGAGTGATCCATGATTGAATCACTAGCAGAGGTCAAAATTTATCCTTAGTAACTGATGGACTAAGGAATTTTTCTCGATTATGGAGGTGGTTAAAGAGTTCGTCGTAAAGGGTTACGTCGATGCAAGCTTTGACACTAATCCGAATAACTATGAGTAGTGAAACAGATTCGTATAGTAGAGTAGATATTTGGAGTATTTCCGAATAGCACGTAGTAGCAGCATCTATAAGATGACATAAAGATTTGTAAAGAACACACAGATCTGAAAGTTTCAGAACCGTTGACTAAAACCTCTCTCACGAGCAAGACGTGATCAGACCCCAGAACTATATGGGTGTTGGATTCATTGAAATCACATGGTGATGTGAACTAGATTATTGACTCTAGTGCAAGTGGGAGACTGTTGGAAATATTCCCTAGAGGCAATAATAAATTAGTTATTATTATATTTCTTTGTTCATGATAATCGTTTATTATCCATGCTATAATTGTATTGATTGGAAACACAGTGCATGTGTGGATACATAGACAAAACACTGTCCCTAGTAAGCCTCTAGTTGACTAGCTCGTTGATCAGAGATGGTCAAGGTTTCCTGACCATAGGCAGGTGTTGTCACTTGATAACGGGATCACATCATTAGGAGAATCATGTGATGGACTAGACCCAAACTAATAGACGTAGCATGTTGATCGTGTTATTTTGTTGCTACTGTTTTCTGCGTGTCAAGTATTTGTTACTATGACCATGAGATCATATAACTCACTGACACCGGAGGAATACTTTGTGTGTATCAAACGTCACAACGTAACTGGGTGGCTATAAAGATGCTCTACAGGTATCTCCGAAGGTGTCCGTTGAGTTAGTATGGATCAAGACTGGGATTTGTCACTCCGTGTGACAGAGAGGTATCTCGGGGCCCACTCGGTAATACAACATCACACACAAGCCTTGCAAGCAATGTGACTTAGTGTAAGTTGCAGGATCTTGTATTACGGAACGAGTAAAGAGACTTTCCGGTAAACGAGATTGAAATAGGTATGCGGATACTGACGATCGAATCTCGGGCAAGTAACATACCCAAGGACAAAGGGAATGACATACGGGATTATATGAATCCTTGGCACTGAGGTTCAAACGATAAGATCTTCGTAGAATATGTAGGATCCAATATGGGCATCCAGGTCCCGCTATTGGATATTGACCGAGGAATCGCTCGGGTCATGTCTACATAGTTCTCGAACCCGCAAGGTCTGCACACTTAAGGTTCGACGCTGTTATATGCACATTTGAGTTATATGGTTGGTTACCGAATGTTGTTAGGAGTCCCGGATGAGATCACGGACGTCACGAGGGTTTCCGGAATGGTCCGGAAACGAAGATTGATATATAGGATGACCTCATTTGATTACCGGAAGGTTTTCGGAGTTACCGGGAATGTACCGGGAATGACGAATGGGTTCCGGGTGTTCACCGGGGGGGCAACCCACCTCGGGGAAGCCCATAGGCCTTGGGGGTGGCGCACCAGCCCTTAGTGGGCTGGTGGGACAGCCCAAGAAGGCCCTATGCGCCATAGGAAGAAAATCAAAGAGAAAAGAAAGAAAAAAAGGAGGAGGTGGGAAAGGGAAGAAGGACTCCACCTTCCAAACCAAGTTGGATTCGGTTTGGAAGGGGAGACTTTCCCCCCTTGGCTCGGCCGACCCCCTTGGGACCTCTTGAGCCCCAAGGCAAGGCTCCCCCTCTTCCCCCTATTCATACGGAGGTTTTAGGGCTGATTTGAGACAACTTTGCCACGGCAGCCCGACCACATATCTCCACGGTTTTACCTCTAGATCGCGTTTCTGCGGAGCTTGGGCAGAGCCCTGCTGAGATAAGATCACCACCAACCTCCGGAGCGCCGTCACGCTTCCGGAGACATCATCTACCTCTCCGTCTCTCTTGCTGGATCAAGAAGGCCGAGATCATCGTCGAGCTGTACGTGTGTTGAACGCGGAGGTGCCGTCCGTTCGGCACTAGATTGTGGGACTGATCGCGGGACGGTTCGCGGGGCGGATCGAGGGACGTGAGGACGTTCCACTACATCAACCGTGTTCACTAACGCTTCTGCTGTGCGATCTACAAGGGTACGTAGATCGAGTATCCCCTCTCGTAGATGGACATCACCATGATAGGTCTTCGTGCGCGTAGGAAAAATTTTGTTTCCCATGCGATGTTCCCCAACAACATCCAGGTTCCTATCATCCTTCTTCTTCTCCTTAGGATGACTGGGTGTATCAGCATTAATTCATTGAGAATCTTGATCAATTCTCTTAGGATGGCCTTCAGGATACAAAGGTTCCTGAGTCATTTTGCCTCCTCTAGTAATGACTCTGACAGAATTGTCATTTAATTCATTGAGCGGGTCATTCTGAGCTTTAAGTACTTGTTCTACCTGAGTAGTAATCATAGAGGCATGTTTACTCAGAAGCTTCAGATCATTGACATTTCTGTCTACACAAGCACTTAAATGACTAAGCATACGAGTACTTTGTTCCAAATGTGTGCTAACATAAACATCGAAACTTTGTTGTTTGGCAACAAAGTTGTCAAATTCATCAAAGCATAGGCTAGCAGGTTTACCAAAAGGAATATCACTCTCATCAAACCTACGTAGAGAATTTACTTCCACTACCTGTATCGGGTTATAGAGACCATGGATCTCTTCGATAGGTGGTAGATTTTTGACATCTTCAGATCTAATGCCTTTCTCTTGCATAGATTTCTTGGCTTCTTGCATATCTTCGGGACTGAGGAATAGAATACCTCTTTTCTTTGGAGTTGGCTTAGGAGGTGGTTCGGGAATAGTCCAAGCATTATCGTTGATCAAGACGTTATTCAGTAGAGTCTCAGCTTGTTCTATAGTTTGTTCCCTAAAAACACAACTGGCACAACTATCTAGGTGGTCTTTAGAAGCATCGGTAAGTCTGTTATAGAAGATATCAAGTATCTCGTTCTTCTTAAGAGGGTGATCAGGCAAAGCATTCTGTAGTTGGAAGAGCCTCCCCCAAGCTTGTGGGAGACTCTCTTCTTTGAGTTGAGCAAAGTTATATATTTCCTGCAAGGCAGCTTGCTTCTTATGGGCAGGGAAATATTTCTCACAGAAGTAATAGACCATATCCTGGGGACTACTCACACATCCAGGAGCAAGAGAGGTGAACCAGGCTTTAGCGTCATCCTTTGGAGAGAAAGGAAACAACTTAAGGATATAGTAGTGGCGGATCTTCTCCTCACTAGTGAAAAGGGTGGCTATATCGTGTAGTTTGGTAAGATGGGCTACGACCGTCTGAGACTCATAACCGTGGAAAGGATCAGATTCGACTAGAGAGATTATCTCAGGGTCTAGAGAGAATTAATAATCCTTATCGGTGATAAAGATAGGTGAAGTGGCAAACTTCGGGTCGTATTTCATCCTAGCTTTCAGAGATTTTTCCTTCCACTTGAGAAGTAATTTCTCAGCGTCATAGGCATCCTTACACGCAAGAAAATCCTCAGCTATCTCTCCCTCCATAACGTAACCCTCAGGTATATCACGCAATTCATATCTAGGAGAGCTAGATCTAGCAGGAGCAAAAGCAGGTTCTATCTCAATAGTATCGGCAGTTTCAGAAGCATCACGAGCATTGGCAGTAACCCTAGCAATATGAGCATCAAGGAGTACCCCTAGTGGCACATCAGGCAAAGTAGTATCTCTAGCAGTATCAGGCATAGCGTCTCTAGCAGTATCAGGCATAGCATCTCTAGCAATATCAGGCATAGCATCTCTAGCAGTATCAGGCATAGCATCTCTAGCAGTATCAGGCATAGCATCACCAAGCACAGGCGACATATCAAGATTTCTAGCGGGAGGTGATGTCGCAAACTTACTCATAACTGAAGGTGAATCAAGTGCAGAGCTAGATGGGAGTTCCTTACCTCCCCTCGTAGTTGAGGGCAAGACTTTGGTTTTTGGATCTTTCAGATTCTTCATACTGATTAGCAGATATAAATCCCAAGTGACTCAGAGAATATAGCAATCCCTTCCCTGGCAATAGCGCCAGAAAAATGCTGCTAACGGCAGTCCCCGACAACGACACTAGAAGAATGTTGTTGACGTGTTCCTCACTTGATGCCTTCGTGACAACACAGCCAGAACTGCTCCCAGTTGCTCAACAATTAGCAATTGTCTTGCAATGGCCCACCAGCATGTGGGTTCACGGCAATTTTCGAGGGTAGAGTATTCAACCCAAATTTGTTGGTTCGCCCGTCAGGAAGTGAAAGGATACTCTCAAGTATTAGCAGCTAAATGTGTCAGATTCAACCGCACCTGAAAGATTAGTATCTGCAAGCAAAGTATCAGTAGCAAAGTAGTATGATAGCAACGGTGCCAGAAACGATCTTATGACGGCAGACTATTCCTAACTGTTGTATCAATGGCGCCAATAAGTTGCCCGTGGATGGGAAATATTCTTTCCCGTCAACATCGTGCGAAAAAGTATTGTAGCGGGTAGCAGCAGCGTAACGAGTAACAGCAGTGGCAAGGAACAACAGTAGTGAAAGCAGTAGCAAGTAGCAATAGTAGCAAGTAGCAGCAGTAGCAAGCAACAGTAGTAACAGCAGTGGCAAGGAACAGCAGTAGCAAGTAGCAATAGTAGCAAGTAGCAGCAGTAGCAAGCAACAGTAGTAACAGCAGCAGAGCAAAACAAGTAACAGCAGCAGTGGGACAAACTCATAGGCAATGGGTCGGTGATTCATTTGGATGACATTCATCATGCAACAGTTATAACACGGAGAGATATGTGGCTAGCTCCCGTTCGTCAATGTGATGTAGGCATGCATTCTGTGTGTAGTCATACGTGCTTAGGGAAAAGAACTTGCATGACATCTATTGTCCATCCCTCCCGTGGCAGCGGGGTCCAAAAGGATACTACGGGATATTAAGGTTCTCCTTTTAATACAGAACCGGAACAACGCATTAGCACTTGGTGAACACATGTATGGTCATCACCGGGAGTGGTTTCGGTTATTGTCACTCCGGGGTTGTCGGGTCATAACACATAGTAGGTAACTACAACTTGCAAGATCGGATCTAAAACACACATATATTGGTGACAACATAATAATTTCAGATCTGAAATCATGGCACTCGGGCCCTAGTGACAAGCATTAAGCATGGCAAAGTAGTAGCAACATCAATCTCAGAACATAGTGGATACTAGGGGTCAATCCCCGTCAAAAGTAACTCGATTACATGATAGATATCATCCTACTCATCACCGCCCAGCGAGCCTACGAATAGATTACTCATGAACGATGAAGAGTTCATGGAATTGGAGAGGGAAGAAGGTTGATGACGATGGCGACGATTTCTTTTCTCCGGAGCCCAAAACGGACTCCCGATCTGCCCTCGAGATGAAGAACAGGATGTGGCGGCGCCTTCGTATCGCAAACGCGATGAAATCTTCTCTTCTGATTTTTTTCTGGACGAAAGTGAACTTATAGAGCTGGAGTTGGGGGTGGCACACCCACATGGGCCCCACAAGCTTGGTTGCCGTGGCCAGGGGGGAGGTCGCGGCAATAGGGCTTGTGGCCCACTAGCCCATCCCCTCCGGAGGATCTTTGCGCACGTATTTTTCATATTTTCCAGAAAAATTCTCCGTAAATTTTCAGGACATTCCGAGAACTTTCATTTCTGCACAAAAACAACACCATGGCAATTCTGCTGAAAACAGCGTCAGTCCGGGTTAATTCCATTCAAATCATGCAAATTAGAGTCCAAAACAAGGGCAAAAGAGTTTGGAAAAGTAGATACGATGGAGACTTATCAAGTACCACGTGAGTTGTAGCAATTGTAGAAGACAAAAGGATGATTGAGTATGTCGATTTGCTTTACAAGCTCTTATTTGACTCTTTCCGATGTTGTGATAAATTGCAATTGCTTCAATGACTAAAGGCTATCGGTTGTTAATTCTCGGTAAGCCTCTTGATCCATACTTTACTTTGTGAAGGAATTATCACTTTAGCATAAGAGTTCATATGATGGTATTGTTGTTCTGATTATGATCATGATGCTTGCATGTCCGTATCTTGTTTTGTCGACACCTCTCTCTCTAAACATGTGGGCATATTTATTGATCTCGGCTTTCGCTTGAGGACAAGCGAGGTCTAAGCTTGGGGGAGTTGATACGTCCATTTTGTATCATGCTTTCATGTTGATATTTATCGCTTTTTGGGTTGTTATTACACTTCACGGTACAGTACTTATGCATTTTCTCTCTTATTTTGCAAGGTTTACATGAAGAGGGAGAATGCCGGCAGCTAGAATTCTGGCCTGAAAAGGGAGCAAGTTTGAGATACCTATTCTGCACAACTCCCAAAGCCGTGAAAATCAACGAGGATTTATTTTGGAATTTATAAAAAATACTGGGCCGAAGAGTACCAGAGGGGCGCCAGCAGGAAGCCACAAGCCTGCTAGGCGCGGCCTCCCCCCTCGTCGCGCCTAGGGGGCTTGTGGGCTCCCAGCTGGCCCTCTGGCCCCCCTCTTTTGCTACAAGAAGGGTTTCGTTCCGAAAAAAATCAAGAGGAGGCTTTCAGGAGGAATCGCCGCCGCCACGAGGCGGAACTTGAGAAGAACCAATCTAGAGCTCCGGCGGGACGATCCTGTCGGGGAAACTTCCCTCCGAGAGGGGGAAATCGTCGCCATCGTCATCACCAACACTCCTCTCATCGGAGGGGACTCATCACCATCAACATCTTCGTCACCACCATCTCATCTCCAAACCCTAGTTCATCTCTTGTAACCAATCTCCGTCTCGCGACTCCGATTGGTACTTGTAAAGTTGCTAGTAGTGTTAATTACTCTTTGTAGTTGATGCTAGTTGGATTACTTGGTGGAATATTGTATGTTCAGATCTTTGATGCTACTCATTACCTCTCTGGTCATGAATATGATTATGCTTTGTGAGTAGTTAATTTTGTTCCTGAGGACATGGGATAAGTCTTGCTATAAGCAGTCATGTGAATTTGGTATTCGTTCGATATTTTGATGTGTTGTATGTTGTTTTTCCTCTAGTGGTGTTATGTGAACGTCGACTACATAACACTTCACCATTATTTGGGCCTAGAGGAAGGCATTGGGAAGTAGTAAGTAGATGATGGGTTGCTAGAGTGACAGAAGCTTAAACCCTAGTTTATGCGTTGCTTCGTAAGGGGCTCATTTGGATCCTCTAGTTTAATGCTATGGTTAGACTTTGTCTTAATTCTTCTTTCATAGTTGCGGATGCTTGCAAGAGGGGTTAATCATAAGTGGGATTCTTGTCCAAGTAAGGGCAGTACCCAAGCGCCGGTCCACCCACATATCAAACTATCAAAGTAGCGAACGCGAATCATATGAACATGATGAAAATTAGCTTGACAGAAATTCCCATGTGTCCTCGGGAGCGTTTTACCTCCTATAAGAGTTTGTCCAGGCTTGTCCCTTGCTACAAAAGGGATTGGGCCACTTTGCTGCACCTTTGTTACCGTTGTTACTTGCTACTTGCTACGAATCATCTCACCACACAACTACTTGTTACCGATAATTTCAGTGCTTGCAGAGATTACCTTGCTGAAAACCACTTGTCAGATCCTTCTGCTCCTCGTTGGGTTCGACACTCTTACTTATCGAAAGTACTATGATAGATCCCCTATACTTGTATAGGTGCACTAGTTCGGCAAAGAGATGGTGATACAAGTGCAATAAGGATGGTAAATATAGGTTTTGTAATCTGAAATTACAAAAACAGCAAGGTAACTAGTAACAAAAGTGAGCACGAACGGTATTGCAATGCATGGAAACAAGGCCTAGGGTTCATACTTTCACTAGTGAAGTTCTCTCAACAATGATAACATAATTGGATCATATAACTAACCCTCAACATGCAACAAAGAGTCAATCCAAAGTCACTAATAGCGGAGAACAAACGAAGAGATTATTGTCGAGTACGAAACCACCACAAAGTTATTCTTTCTGATCGATCTATTCAAGAGTCCGTAGTAAAATAGCACGAAGCTATTATTTCCGTTCAATCTTTCATAGAGTTCGTACTAGAATAACACCTTAAGATACATATCAACCAAGACCCTAATGTCACCTAGATACTCCATTGTCACCTCAAGTATCCGTGGGCATGATTATACGATATGCATCACATAATCTCAGAATCATCTATTCAACCAACACATAGAACTTCAAAGAGTGCCCCAAAGTTTCTACCGGAGAGTCAAAACGTGTGCCAACCCCTATGCATAGGTTCCCAATGTCACGAACCCACAAGTTGATCACCAAAACATACATCGAGTACTCACATGAATCAAACGTGTGCCAACCCATATGCATAGGTTCCCAGTGTCACAAACTCGCAAGTTGATCACCGCAGATAGACACGTGCTAGACATACATCAAGTGTTCTCAAAGACTCAATCCGATAAGATAACTTCAAAGGGGAAACTCAATTCATTACAATAAGGGAGAGGGGGAAGAACATCATAAGATCCAACTATAGTAGCAAAGCCAACGGTACATCGAGATCAAGACATCTCAAGAACACGAGAGAGAGATCAAACACATAGCTACTGGTACATACCCTCAGCCTCGAGGGAGAACTACTCCCTCCTCGTCATGGAGATCGCCGGGATGATGAAGATGGCCACCGGAGATGGATTCCCCTCCGACAGGGTGCCGGAACGGGCTCCAGATTGGTTTTTGGTGGCTATAGAGGCTTGCGGCGGCGGAACTCCCGATCTAGGTTTCTTTCTGAAGGTTTCTGGATTTAGAGGACCAGATGGCGGTGGAGTTGCATCAAGTGGGCCCCTGGTTGGTGCGGCCTGGGGGGACGCGCCGACAGGGCTTGTGGCTTCCTCGGGACCCCTCTCCGGTATCTTTTTCTTCCGGTATTTTTGATATTTTCCATAAAAAATCATCGCGAAAGAATTATTCCGTTTGGCCTCCGCCTGAAAAAGGGTCAAAAACACGGAAAGAACAGGAACTGGCACTTGGCACTGAATTAATAGGTTAGTCCCAAAAAAGATATAAAAGGCATATAAAACATCCAAAGTTTGACAAGATAACATCATGAAACCATCAAAAATTATAGATACGTTGGAGACGTATCAAGCATCCCCAAGCTTAACTCCTGCTCGTCCTCGATTAGGGAAGTGATAAAGAATGAATTTTTGATGCTTTCATGCTACCTAGCATAGATGTACTTTGTAACTCCTCTTATGTGACATGAATGTTCATATCCGTTAGATTCAAAACAATAGTTTGCTATTGATGTGGAGACAATAATACTTCAAGCAAACTAGCAAGGTAATCATGAACTTTCAAAATAACAAGGCCAAAAGAAAGTTATCCCTACAAAATCATATAATCTGGCTATGCTCTATCATCCTTGCACAACGAATTTAAATCATGCACAACCTCGGTATTGGCCAAGTAATTGTTTTCACACCTTCACTTTCTCAAACTTTTTCAACTCTCGCGCAATACATGAGCGTGAGCCATGGTTGTAGCACTATAGGTGGAATGGAGTGGTGGAGGTTGTGAGACAAAAAGGGAGAAGATGGTCACATTGACTAGGCATATTAAAAAGGCTATGGAGATGCCCCTTAATAGATATCAATGTGAATGAGTAGGGATTTCCATGCCAGAGATGCACTAGAGCTATGAGTATGTGAAAGCTCTTAAGGAAAACTAGTGGGTGTGCATCCAACTTGCGTGCTCACGAAGACCTAGGGAAATTTTGAGGAAGCCCATCATAGGAATATACAAGCCAAGTTATATAATGAAAATTTCCCACTAGCTATATGGTGGTGACAAAATGAGAGACTCTCAATCATGAAGATCATGGTGCTTAATATGAAGCACAAGTGTGGAAAGGAGATAGTAGCATTGTCCCTTCTCTCTTTTTCACTCATTTTTTTTGGTGGGCTCTTTGGCCTCTTTTATTATTATTATTTTGGTGGGCATCTTTGGCCTCTTTTTTCACATGGGACAATGCTCCATCAATGATGATCATCACACTTACAACTCAAAACTTAGAGCAATGATGACTCTATATGAAATGCCTTCGGTAGTGTACCGTGACAATGATCTAGCATGGCATAGACATCAATGGAAACATCATGCTAGCTATCTTATGATCATGCAATGGCAATGTAGAAGTGGTGGCACATGTCATGGTGGTAGTTGCATGGCAATATATCTCGGAATGGCTTTGAAAATGCCATAGTAGGTAGGTATGGTGGTTGTTTTAAGGGAGGCTAATGGTGGTTTTATGCACCGACGAAAGTTGCATGGCACTAAAGAAGATAGTGATGGTGGAACGTGAAAGTGCATCTAAACCATGGACTCAACATTAGTCATGAAGAACTCATATACTTGTTGCAAAAGTTTTAGTAGTAATCGAAACAAAGCGTTCAACGCATACTCCTAGGGGAAGGGTTGGTAGGTATAAACCATCGTGCGATCCCGACCGCTACACAAAGGATGACAATCAATAAACTAATCATGCTCAAACTTCATCACATAGCGGTTCACCATATGTGCATGCTACGAGAATCACTAACTTCAACACAAGTATCTCTAGATTCACAACACCATACTAACATAACTTGAATATTACCACAACCACATCTCAAAACTAATTGAGAGGAATCAAGCTTCTCTTTCTACTCAATGCACATGAAGATGGAAGTTTTTGTAACCCTTTGGATAACTACCACTTTTGGGACTACTTTCATAGCATAAGCCAACTACCAATCCATGAACCACTGTGCTCTATAAGTGAAGCACATAGAGCAAAATCAACTAGCTCTAAAGATATAAGTGAAGCACAAGAGCAAAAGTATCTAGCTCAAAAGATATAAGTGAAGCACAATGAGCATTCTAGCAAAATCACGATGAGTGCATGTCTCTCTCTCTCAAAAAGGTGTCCAGCAAGGATTATTGTGACACAACAAAAATAAAAGACTCCTACGATACAAGACGCTCCAAGCAAAACACATATCATGTGGTGAATAAAAATATAGCTCCAAGTAACATTACCGATGGATTGAAGACGAAAGAGGGGATGCCTTCCCGGGGCATCCCCAAGCTTAGGCTTTTTTGGCATCCTTGAATCAACTTGGGGTGCCTTGGGCATCCCCAAGCTTGAGCTCTTGCCACTCTTTATCTCTTTGTCCATAAGAACTTCACCCACAACTTGAAAACTTCACAACACAAAACTTAAACAAAAACTCGTGATATCATTAGTATAAGAAAGCAAATCACCACTTCCTTAGGTACTGTAGCAAACTTAAATTATACTTACGTTGGTGTTGGGTTGCTGTATTTTCACTTTTCCATGGCTAGTACCCTCCGATACTATCCATAGTTTCATCAAAATAAGCAACCAACTCAACAAAAACAGAATCTGTTAACAGCAGACCAGTCTGTAGTAATCTGTATACTTCGTATACTTCTGGTACTTCAAAAAATCTTAACAATTACGACAGTCTGAAGAAATTGCATAGAAATCAGAAGCAAAAAAATCAACTCAAAATCTCTTACAGAATAAAAAAGAAAATTCTTTTCGTGAGCAGAAAGTTTCTGTCTTTTTCCAGCATGATCAAACAATCATCACCAAGACTAATCATAACGGTTTTGCTTGGCACAAACACAAAAAGAAACACAAAAGACACAATCATAAAAGAATTATGATGGTGTTTATAAAACAAAACAGGAAGCAAAAAAGCAAAGAAAAATTTATTCATTGGGTTGCCTCCCAACAAGCGCTATCGTTTAACGCCCTTAGCTAGGCATTGATTTCAATGATGCTCACATAAAAGGTAATGATTGAAACACAAGAGAGCATCATGGAGCAAATGGCTAGCACATTTAAGTCTAACCCACTTCCTATGCATAGGGATTTGGTGATCAAACAATTTATTGGAGCAAGAATCAACTAGCATAGGAAGGCAAAACAAGCATAGCTTCAAAAATTTCAACATATGGAGAGGAAGCTTGATACTATTGCAATAAGTAGAAGCATATGATCCTCTCTCATAGTAATTTTCAATAGCATCATGAATGAATTCAACAATGTAACCAGCACCTAAGGCTTTCTTTTCATGATCTACAAGCATAGGCATTTTACTACTCTCCACATAAGGAAATATATTCTCAAGAATAGTAGTGGGAGTATCGTAAAAGACTTGAGCACTACAAATTGTGTCCACAATGAAAAAGCAAGGTTTAGCAAAGGGGCTTTCGAAAGTATGACAAGTTTTATCATCCCTCTTCTTCAAAGCATAAGTATCCTCACAATAATCATCATAGATAGGGGGCATGCTTTCATCAAAATAATTTTGATCATTCAAAGTGGAAGAACTAAAAAGATCATCTTCATCAAATATAGCATCCCCAAGCTTGTGGCTTTGCATATCATTAGCATCATGGGTATTCATAGAATTCATGCTAACAACATTGCAATCATGCTCATCATTCACATATTCTATGCCAAGCATTCTATGTAATTCTTCTTTCAGCACTTGAGCACAATTTTCCTTCCCATCATGCTCACGAAAGACACTGAAAAGATGGAGCATATGAGGCATCCTCAATTCCATTTTTTTGTTTTCTAGCAAAAGAACAAGAAACAAAAAGATTTTATCGCAAGATCTAAAGATATACCTTCAAGCGCTAACCTCCCCGGCAACGGCGCCAGAAAAGAGCTTGATGTCTACTACGCAACCTTCTCCTTGTAGACGTTGTTGGGCCTCCAAGCGCAGAGGTTTGTAGGACAGTAGCAATTTTCCCTCAAGTAGGTGACCTAAGGTTTATCAATCCGCAGGAGGCATAGGATGAAGATGGTCTCTCTCAAGCAACCCTGCAACCAAATAACAAAGAGTCTCTTATGTCCCCAACACACCCAATACAATGGTAAGTTGTATAGGTGCACTAGTTCGGCAAAGAGATGGTGATACAAGTGCAATAAGGATGGTAGATATAGGTTTTTGTAATCTGAAATTACAAAAACAGCAAGGTAACTAGTAACAAAAGTGAGCACGAACGGTATTGCAATGCATGGAAACAAGGCCTAGGGTTCATACTTTCACTAGTGAAGTTCTCTCAACAATGATAACATAATTGGATCATATAACTAACCCTCAACATGCAACAAAGAGTCACTCCAAAGTCACTAATAGCGGAGAACAAACGAAGAGATTATTGTCGTGTACGAAACCACCACAAAGTTATTCTTTCTGATCGATCTATTCAAGAGTCCGTAGTAAAATAGCACGAAGCTATTCTTTCCGTTCAATCTTTCATAGAGTTCGTACTAGAATAACACCTTAAGATACATATCAACCAAGACCCTAATGTCACCTAGATACTCCATTGTCACCTCAAGTATCTGTGGGCATGATTATACGATATGCATCACATAATCTCAGAACATCTATTCAACCAACACATTGAACTTCAAAGAGTGCCCCAAAGTTTCTACACGAGAGTCAAAACATGTGCCAACCGCTATGCATAGGTTGCCAATGTCACGAACCCGCAAGTTGATCACCAAAACATACATCGAGTACTCACATGAATCATACGTGTCCCAACCCATATGCATAGGTTCCCAATGTCACAAACCCGCAAGTTGATCACCGCAGATAGACACGTGCTAGACATACATCAAGTGTTCTCAAATACTCAATCCGATAAGATAACTTCAAAGGGAAACTCAATTCAATACAAGAAGGGAGAGGGGGAAGAACATCATAAGATCCAACTATAGTGGCAAAGCCCACGGTACATCGAGATCAAGACATCTCAAGAACACGAGAGAGAGAGATCAAACACATAGCTACTGGTACATACCCTCAGCCCCGAGGGAGAACTACTCCCTCCTCGTCATGGAGATCGCCGGGATGATGAACATGGCCACGGGAGATGGATTCCCCCTCCGGCAGGGTGCCAGAACGGGCTCCAGATTGGTTTTTGGTGGCTACAGAGGCTTGCGGCGGCGGAACTCCCGATCTAGGTTTCTTTCTGGAGGTTTCAGGATTTATAGGACCAGGTGGCGGTGGAGTTGCGTCAAGTGAGCCCTGAGGGGCCCACAAGCTTGGTTGGTGCGGCCTGGGGGGCGCCGACAGGGCTTGTGGCTTCCTCGGGACCCCTCTCCGGTATCTTTTTCTTCCGGTATTTTTGATATTTTCCATAAAAAATCATCGCGAAAGAATTATTCCGTTTGGACTCCGCCTGAAAAAGGGTCAAAAACACGGAAAGAACAGGAACTCGCACTTGGCACTGAATTAATAGGTTAGTCCCCAAAAAGATATAAAAGGCATGTAAAACATCCAAAGTTTGACAAGATAACAACATGAAACCATCAAAAATTATAGATACGTTGGAGACGTATCATCGGCCGAGCCAAGGAGGAAGGAATCCTCCTCCAATTCGGTTTGGAGGAGGAGTCCTTTCCTCCTTTCCCACCTCCTCTCTTTTTTTCTTCTTCTTTTTCCTTTATTGTTGTCTTGGCCGAAATAGCCCTATTGGGCTGGACATACCAGCCCACTAAGGGCTGGTGCACCACCCATGGGCCTATTAGGTTCTCTCCCGGGTGGGTGGCCCCTCCCGGTAAAACCCCGGAACCCATTCGTCACTCCCGATACTTTACCCATAACGTCCAAAATCTTTCCGGAGGCCAAATGCAACAATCCTATATGTCAATCTTCGTTTCCGGACCATTCTGGAGACACTCGTGATGTCCGGGATCTCATCCGGGACTCTGAACAACATTCGGTTACCAACATCAATAATTCAACTATACCGAAAGCGTCACCGAACCTTAAGTGTGCAGACCCTGCGGGTTTGAGAACTATGTAGACATGACCGAGACACTCTCTGGACAATATCCAATAGGAGGACCTGGACGTCCATATTGGATCCTACATATTCTACGAAGATCTTATCGGTTAAACCTCTATGTCAAGGATTCACACAATCACGTATATCATTCTCTTTGTCCTTCGGTATGTTACTTGCCCGAGATTCGATCGTCGGTATCTCCATACCTATTTCAATCTCGTTACCGGCAAGACTCTTTACTCGTTCCGTAATACAAGACCCCGTGACTAACTCTTTAGTCACATTGCTTGCAAGGCTTGTTTGTGATGTTGTATTACTGTCACGCCCAAGATGCGATCCTATCCTCAATTTGGCACGAGGGCCTCGTCAGGGATAGAACCGCATCTCATCGTTTCGCAAGAATGGATATCGTTACAAGTACATGTATTGAAGAGAAAATTATATGGAATTGGCTTACACTCGCCACGAGCTACATCAGAGTCACATCAGTACAATACATAATCATCATGAAGAAGAGGAGGGTCCGACTACGGACGAAAACAAACGAGAAAAGAAGAACGTCGTCCATCCTTGTTATCCCATGCTGCCAGTCTGGAACCCATCCTACATCGATGAAGAAGAAGAAGAAGAAGAAGCAACTCCAAATGAACAATCAACGCGCTCAAGTCAAGTAACCTTTACTTGTACCTGCAACTGGTGTTGTAGTAATCTGTGAGCCACATGGGACTCAGCAATCTCATTTCCAAAGGTATCAAGACTAGCAAAGCTTAATAGGTGAGGTAAGGTTAAGTGGTGAGGCTACAGCAAGTGACTAAGCAATATATAAGGTGGCTAACTCACGAGTACAAGATATAAGAGTGGGATGATCTACGCAAAACGGATGTGAACTACTGTTGATCAAATGAATGATCCTGAGCACCTACTTACGTCAAACATAACCCCACCGTGTCCTCGATCGAAGAAGGAGCTCACGAAAGAGACAGTCACGGTTACACACTCAGTTGGCATATTTTTTAATTAAATTAACTTCAAGTTAAATTAACATAACCCCACCTACACACGAAGTTTCCACGTTGCCACATAACCGCGGGCACGGCTTTCCGAAAGGTTTAACCCTGCAGGGGTGCTCCAACTAATCCATCACAAATTACCACAAACCGCATAGAAATCCTCGATCACGAAGCTCGCGATCTTGTCGGACTCCTTAGTGGAAAACCTCAACTCTGAGATTACCCAAAGCATCACCGGAATCCCGATGCACAACACATTTGTCAAAGGTAAAACTAATCCAGCAAGGCCGCCCGGCGTGTCGACGATCCCGATAGGGGCCGCGTATCTCGTTCTCAGGTGACGATGGATGAGCGACGCGTACGGTGGCCTGATAGAAATCTCCCAAGTTGCCCTGGGTTGGCCCCGCATAGTGCTCTGTTTTGGACCAGCACCATCAGCACTGGCCCCTCTGTATTATGTAAAATTACTCCTCGGTTCCATGATGCCCTATGCTTTCAGTATTAACAAAATTATTATGTTGGGCAAATGTAGTACCAATGTTGGGCCTTGCCAGACCAGCTTTAATCTAAAACGAATTATCAAGGGGGTCCCCATAACAACCCCGATCGTGTTAGGAGCGCTCAATTATGGAACATAACACTGGTAGCCGAAACTAAGGGGGCAAAGGTGGAACAAAACACCAGGCTAGAAAGGCCGAGCCTTCCACCTTTTACCAAGTATATAGGTGCATTAATTTAAATAGCATTAATATGGTGATATAACAAGAAACCCATGTTATCACATGGAAACAACTGCACCTGCAACTAGCAACGCTAACACATGGTTAAGCAAGTAACATAGCCAATCAGTGGTTTGCTAGGTTGTGAACAGGTTGAAGGTTTTCATGGCAATGTTGGGAGGCTGATATTTAACATCTGGTAGGCAACAAGACATAACGATAGAAACGGTAAAACTAGCAAGACAATGATAGTAATGGTATCTGGGGAAATGGTCATCTTGCCTGAGATCTCGCTTGGAAGAAGAGCGACTCCGTGAAGTAGACGAACCGACGTAGTCGAACGGGTCCCCACAATCCGACACGCTTGCGAAACTCTATCGAGACGAAGCAAACCGGAAACAAGCATCAACACACGATATACACCACACGATGCACAACACAAATGATGCATGAGCGGCTGAATATATGCAAGACATGGCATGCCAATTCACAACAATCAATGCTACACATTAAGTGAAGTTCAATATGCAACGAGGTGCATATTGACGAAACTCCACATACGGATTATTTAGTTCTATCCTAATTATTTACTCGACAATATTAAATATGATTAAACATGGCAAGTGGTGAAGCGTACTTATTCTACCTATCTAGGCATTTTAAATGAGGTCAGAAATGACATAGAATCTCCGAGATGACCTCATACGTTAATTTATATTTCTGTCCAGATCTGAACTAACACATTTAAATGTTTGTTAACCAGCAAAATAAATAGGTTCATGTGATTCTTCGCGTCGTTACAACCAATTTACACATAGAGAACATCTCCAACGGAGCTACGGTTCAAAAGATACGAACACCGCAAGATATGATGACATGGATGCAAAATGTGTGCAACGACAGTCACAAGCATTTCAAAACACATAACCAGCAAGATAATATGAAACTACATGAGATTCTAAGAAAGGTTCATATAGGACACGATCAAAATGGAGCAACGGTTCAACAACTACGAGCTAAACAAGAAATCACTACAATCTGCCAAAATCAGCCACATAGCATTTTCTACACCCCACAACTACGAGCTACACAAATCCAAATTACTCAAACAAGGCATGAGACGATAGAGGGCAAGAAGCACTACAACATACAACTAATAATACCTAGCATGGAAGCATGGATCACTAGGAAACGAACTCACAAAAGGGCATCTCACACACAGTTTCAGACTTTGAGGAAAACACAGTTTATGAAAGTGCAGTTTTCGATCTGAAGGCATATTGACAGCAGCAAAACCACAAGCTACAAGACTCCAAATAGCATTAAAATTGACAGCATGCTATAGAATCCTAAAGTCTACAACTAACTCCATTGCACCAACCTCAAAAGAGCTAGAGATCACCAGATAAACACATGACCAGACAACAACAAAATATAACAGATTTCAGACTTAGAAATATTTCAGTATCTACAAATCAGCACTATTTTCTAGCAAGTTGAGAGCAAGCAAACCACACCTAAACATGGATTTCTAGGGCAACCAAAATTACCACAGGCTAGCCTACACATCCAAGGGCATATCTCTAGTTGACAACTCCTTCATATCACGCACGGATTAAATCCCACAAAATAAACAAAAGGGCAACATGGCAAAATATCACACGCACTAACTTGCTCAAAAGCTAAAACTAAATGCACAGTTAAATTCTATGGATTTTTCTACCCCGAAAACATATATAACATGTGGGGTTGCAAAACAAAAATAACGCCACACGAATATGTGGGAATATGTCCTAAACACGGTATAGCAAACTAGTGACGGAATCCTACATTCAAAAATACAAACAACTACTCTAAAATGCATGGGAAAGGGTTCCTAAAACATGAGCATTTTATCTACGGAGTTTGAGCAATCCGGACACGCAACAAAATAAATACGGGACGATCCCCTATTGGGACAGCACGCAAAACTAGGCATTCGGCGGGTCAAACTACTTCAAACATGCATGCAAGTTGCAAATTACGAATCTACACGAAAAACTACACAAGTTACATATACAACACGTCGCGATCCGACACTCGGTTAAATATCTACGCTCGTTTGAATATCTATATATTCCTGAAATTATTAAAACGTCGGATAATAGGAAAATCTACTCGGGCCGAATTCCTAATCTGGGCCAAAACGACGGCGAGCAATATATAGCTATAACGCACCACGGGCGCTGGATAGGGCAGCAGGGGGCGCTCACCTAGCTGGGCTCGGCCCAGGTCGGTGGAGGGGTACCAGGCCTGGTCGGGGCGAAGGAACTGGGCCACCCCGGGCGCTGGAGGCGAGGCCGACTAGTGCGGGCCGTCGCGTGAGGCGGCCTGGCTTGGCGCGGCAGCTCGGCCGAGCTGTCCTGGGTGCTGCGGCCAAGGGGCGATGCGGCGCTAGCGAGCGGCTCCTCCCGATCCGATTTGGATCAGGGGTTGACCCAGGCGGCGACGTCGAATGGAGGGCCTCGGCCGGTGGAAGCTAGGGCACGAGGCGATTGGGGAAGCTGGCAGGAGCTGGATCCGGGCGGCGGCTGCCGGATCTGGCACGGCGCGGCAGTGGAGGAAGGCGGGTTCCAGGACGGCGTCTGCTCTGGATCGGGGCTCCTCCCCGATGTGGAGCTCGGGAACGAGGCTACGGGAGGAGGACGATCTCAGGCTCTGTTGGCTCTGTGGTCGTCGGACGTGTCCGATTTGACCACGGACATGCCCGGTAGGTGGGAAAACTGAGCGAATCTGGGCCTGTGGATGGAAATCCAATGGTCCAGATCTGACCTGAGATGAGATTTTGGGGGCGAGAGGAGATGGGGCTAGCAGGTGGGGGTTTTGAGGGGGGTGGCTGCAAAAATGACTAGGGGGAACCCTAGTGAAGTGAGAGAGGCCTCTCCATGGGGTGGTCTTAAATAGGGTTGGGCTTTGGTGGGGTGGACCTCATCCGTCCGATCGCGATCCGATGACCACAAACGGAGGAAGTGGCTAGATGGGTTTGATGGGATGTGTATATGGGCTTAGGCTAAGATGAGAGAGAAGGGGTGCGCCCGTGACACGCGTTTTAAAACACCGAGTCACATCCGACGAATAACCGCATACGGTGCCGCTACGGTCGACCGTTCGGGTACCAGACGGACTCCGATTGCGACGAAATTTGACACGCGGCCTAGCTACAACTAATTAAGACCGCACGTCAAGTTTCAACCCAATCAAATAAAGTTTTATACACCCTTTTAAAAACAGGATTTAAACTATGTCGCGGGCGCGTACGTGTGTGGTCGGGCTAAACACGCGCAACGACGAGAACCGGCAACTGATAACGGATGCAACTTTTAAAAACTGGCGGCAATGGGATGCCGATGCAATGTGGATGATGCACATGATGCGATGTTGATGCGACAAATAAAATTAAACACACGACGAAAATGGAATAGAAGGGGAATCTTCTGGAACGTCGGTCTCGGGTTCTCACAATTACCGAGTGGGCCGTGAGATACATCTCCGTCACTCGGAGTGACAAATCCCAGTCTTGATCCATGCTAACTCAACGGACACCTTCGAAGATGCTTGTAGAGTACCTTTACAGTCACCTAGTAACGTTGCGACATTTGATACACACAAGGCATTCCTCCGGTGTCAGTGAGTTACATGATCTCATGGTCATAGGAATGAATACTTGACATGCAGAAAACAATAGCAACAAAATGACACGATCATATGCTACCTTTATAGTTTGGGTCTTGTCCATCACATCATTCTCCCAATGATGTGATCCCGTCATCAAGTGAAGACACTTGTCTATGGCTAGGAACCTTAACCATCCTTGATCAACATGCCAGTCAACTAGAGACTCACTAGGGACATTGTTTTGTCTATATATCCACACATGCATTTATGTTTACATTCAATACAGTTATAGCATGGATAATAAACGGTTATCTTGAAATAGAAAATATAATAATAACTATTTTATTATTGCCTCTAGGGCATATTTCCAACAATATCTTCTTCCTTTGCATTGTTGCGATCATTTCCATTGTTGTGCTCACTCTCACTGTTGTGGGGTGTTTGGGCAGGATTTGTTTTACCAACTACCACTCCTGGATCAACACTCTTTGTGTCATTCGGTTGAGAGGCTTGCTGCATAGACGAGGCAGTGACCGTGGATTGAGTAGTTGATGTAGTAACTTGTTCCATGTTGTCAGGCTGCTTGAGCTGCTGCGAAGATGAAATAGTGACGGTTGCATTGGCAGTTCCTGTAATACAATTCGGTTGCTTCTGCTGTTGCGGAGATGGGTCACTAGCAGTTGCATTGCACATGCCAGGAGCAGGAGTTGCTCGTACATCAAAAGTGACATCTGGACATTCATGTTTCTCTTCGTCACTCCTAAATCCAGCTTTGGATGCCTCAGACAACATCAGGCCCATTCGTTTGTGATATATGCCCTCCAACAAACTCCCAAATGAGCTCAATGCACCTTTAAGTTCTACATCATGGATCTCTTTATGCTTGTTGAATATAGCACGCATGTGTGGGGGCAGCTGGAATGCATAAAAAACAAAAAACCAAGAACTTGGGAAACGACATTAGCTACAAATTTTTCATATTTTTTGTCAAGCAAAAAAGATACGATGCGGGAAAAGAAGAGAGTTGCAAAGAATAAATGCTATATGGCTCACCTCTAATTCCTCAAATGTGGGTAGAGGGTGCAGCCAATCCTCTAAAGAGCCGCAAACATCATCACCATCCTCCGTGTTTTTCGAAGGTGGCTCATGCACATTCCGCGTTGTGCCATCAGCATCGTTCATACCACCTTCTGTTGGTTCTTGAGCGCCATCAGCACCATCCACATCCGGAATCTGTGTTGCGGACACACCAGCTCCACCTTGGTCGTTTATCTTTGGCTCCTCTGTCATTCTAGCTTTGTTGGGTAACTGGGTATGACAGAAACTTGGTTGTTGCGTATGGTGTAGTGGAGCTGAACTGCATTCCAGAAAACTAAACATATTGAAAAACACATGGAAAATGTGACAAAAAGAATACAGAGTTGCAATTGCAACAAATAAACTAGAAGGTATTGTTTCAAGAGTTTGAAAAAAGAATACTTATAGGGTGCTTCCCGAAACCATCTTCTAGGGTGTCAACTGCGATAACAACGGTAAAATCGAACTCCTTCACAAAACAAGCCCGTGGCAGAGAATAGTCGATGGTATGATCAACTATGCATCCTCTTGGGATGTCAATGTGGTCCATGTAAATTAATTGCAAAAAAAGACACAAAAGCCACTATAAAAACCAATATGCTCCGGAAAACAAAAAAAGGGGGTGTTGCGGGAATGAAGGGAAGTACCAGAAGCATTGGTAGACAACCGCCAATATGGAATTTTAGTTTGCCTTCATTCCTCTTATCGTGGTATTTCTTAACTTCCCTCATCGCATCTAACAAAATATGCTCATCCCACTCAAACTCATAGACAACACTCATGTCTTGCAAATTGTATAGATAATTCAGAGGCACCATATTTCATGTACCAGGAGCTAGGACCAATGAAAGGCAAAGTAAAATCCATGACCTATCAATGGTATCCTCATCGTCATCAACAACATTTGATAAGACAGAAACTGTGGTCGGTATTGAAGCCCTTTCACCTCCAAGTAAATTTCACGGAAATCTGCTTTCCCCCTTTTACCGAATTCTAGTGGCTTGCTTCCAGATGGTACATTAAATATCTTCTTAACCATATCCCTTGTTAATGGGATTTTCTTGCGGTCATTTAACCTGCGAGACATAAGAAAATCAGTACATGTTTCAAAAAATAAAATCGAAGAATTTATGCAACAAAGAAAAATGAAAAAAGCAAAAAAACAGCAAACACATACTTGAGCAGTCGCTTCTTGGTATCAATCCTCATGACTATGAAATCGACAAACGCTTCTGGAGGAGGAGGCAAAGGAGAGATATGAAGCAAATCCCCGAAAGAGGACTTCCTTATGACATCCCTCTTTTTCCCTTTGATGGTGTTGGATATCTCGCGTAGCCGCTTCGTCGACCATTGGGTTATATAGATACCCATGCTGCGAAAACAAACAAAAATGGAAACATTAGCTACTTCGAGCAGGAATAACTGGATTTTCAGAAAAAAAAACATTGCCTAATTGCCATGTCCTCATAAGTTTCAGGAAATGCAATAACGAAAATTCAGAAAACATGAAATAAGGTCAAGCAAAAAAAGACCAAAATGATGCTATCAAAAGTTTGACATATCATGTCGAAGTCATGTAGTCGCCTCATTAGCACAGAGATTTTGATAAGAACAAAAAAAATGTGTGCACAAAAGAGGAGTCTCAGTGTCTCAGCATAATGTCTTTAACCACAGAGCAATTAGATGCACAAATTAAGCATGTGGAATGAGAAAAAAATATATCAGAAAACATATACTGGTCGATGCACGCACAACCCCACTATTAGTTGAACAAGGACTGCTGCCCTGCAGGATTGAACAAGTATTGCCCATGCTCTGTCTGCGTATCCTCGATGAACACGAACTCTGAATCGTCAGCATGTACTTCACAGTTTCCCAACCATTCATGCAACAATTGGGAAAACGGCAAGAGGCTGCGATAATCTGAATTTTCCAAGAGCACTAGACCAAAAGCCATAGCCGGCACTGATGTTATCACACACTATCCCTACTGACTAAGGTTCAGCAGATCAGCGGGGGGAGGGAGGGGAGTGGGGTGGCACCTGGGCGAGCTTGGCGCGCTCGGCCTCCTCCTCGGCAGGCAGCGGCCACGTAGCCGCTCGCCGCCGAGCCGCCAGTGAAAGGGCGAGTTTCCCATATCTTATATCCTATTGACTAAAGCTCAGCACATCAGTGGGGGAGGGAGGGGAGCGGGGCAGCACCTGGGCGAGCTTGGCACGCTCGGCCTCCTCCTCGGCGGACAGTGGCCACGTAGCCGCTCGCCACCGAGCCGCCAACGAAAGCAGTGGAAGGCACGAAGGAGGACTCGACAGGAACAACAAACGTCGGGGAGGAAATGGGGGAGGAGGAGAAATCACCGGGATCCAAAGGAGAACCGTACCTGCTTGGGTTGTCAACGACCGCCGCCGCTCCCAAAGACGTCGTCGTCGTCACGGCGGTGGGTTGGCCCCGTTCGCGCGTCGTCCTCCCACATCCAGTCGTCGTCGCCCTCCCAGCCACCAAGCCCGTGCTGCTGCGGGGACGACTGCTTCCAGCTACAGGAACAACTTCGTGAAATAATGGGATTATTTCAGGAAACGGTCGCGTCTCGGTCACAGCTTAAATGGACGTGGACACAATCTCGACCATTAGATCTAATCAAGATCAACGGACGAAGAGCTGACGGAAAGGTCACGCGGATCGACCGGTGAGAGGTAAGAGTTTTTCTATAATGAAATGTTAAAAGAAAATTATATGGAAAACTCTTACCTCCCACCGGCTGATCTGAGTGATCTATCCGCCGCCTCCTCGTCTGTTGATCTTGCTTCATCCGACGGAACAGATCGTGCCCGGGCGCCAACGGAGCAGAGACCTACCGAGACCATTTCCTGAAACTGGAGCGTTGTTTCAGAAAACGGTCCTGAAACTGGGCACGCTCGCGCTCGCTGGAAGGAGGCGGCGGCTACCGGATCTGGGAGGGCGACGGCGCGGCCCTCGTCCCCGACGCCGGCCGGCCCACCGCCCCTAACGTCGGCCACTCCCGTTGCAGTCCCTCCGCCACGACGTCGGCTGGCCCTCCCTACCCCCACCCCCGCGCCGCCAGCCGCTCGCCTCCGACGTCGGCAGCCCAACGCACGCCGCTGTCAGCCGCTCCCGCCGGTAGCCCCTCCCCTCCCCCCCACCCTCCCCCACCCCCCGCGCCGCCAGCCGCTCGGCCCCGACGCCAGCCGGCCTCCGCATGCGGCAAGCCGCACCACGAAGGGTTGCAAAAAAATTTGCAACCTCACTTTTGTTGCAAAAAAATCTGTAACATGACCTTTGTTGTAAAAATTTCTTTCGTAACAGTACCTATGTTGCGGAAACACAAAGGAAAAAATTTACGAAACAAAGTGATTGTTTCTGAAACTCGACCGTTGTTTCAGGAATTCACAGGTCCAAAGTTTATTTTTTACAACAAAGTAATTGTTTCTATAACTCGGCCGTCATTTCACGAATCAATTGGTGCCCGGCCGAAGCTCCGCACGTGGATCAAACTGTTGGAATTATGCCCTAGAGGCAATAATAAATGTATAGTTATTATTATAATTCCTGTATCAAGATAATAGTTTATTATCCATGCTATAATTGTATTGAATGAAGACTCATTTACATGTGTGGATACATAGACAAAACACCGTCCCTAGCATGCCTCTAGTTGGCTAGCCAGTTGATCAATGATAGTCAGTGTCTTCTGATTATGAACAAAGTGTTGTTGCTTGATAACTGGATCACGTCTTGGGAGAATCACGTGATGGACTAGACCCAAACTAATAGACGTAGCATGTTGATCGTGTCATTTTGTTGCTACTGTTTTCTGCGTGTCAAGTATTTATTCCTATGACCATGAGATCATATAACTCACTGACACCGGAGGAATCCTTTGTGTGTATCAAACGTCGCAACGTAACTGGGTGACTATAAAGATGCTCTACAGGTATCTCCGAAGGTGTTAGTTGAGTTAGTATGGATCAAGACTGGGATTTGTCACTCCGTGTGACGGAGAGGTATCTCGGGGCCCACTCGGTAATACAACATCACACACAAGCCTTGCAAGCAATGTAACTTAGTGTAAGTTGCGGGATCTTGTATTACAGAACGAGTAAAGAGACTTGCCGGTAAACGAGATTGAAATAGGTATACGGATACTGACGATCGAATCTCGGGCAAGTAACATACCGAAGGACAAAGGGAATGACATACGGGATTATACGAATCCTTGGCACTGAGGTTCAAACGATAAGATCTTCGTAGAATATGTAGGATCCAATATGGGCATCCAGGTCCCGCTATTGGATATTGACCGAGGAGTCTCTCGGGTCATGTCTACATAGTTCTCGAACCCGCAGGGTCTGCACACTTAAGGTTCGACGTTATTTTATGCGTATTTGAGTTATATGGTTGGTTACCGAATGTTGTTCGGAGTCCCGGATGAGATCACGGACGTCACGAGGGTTTCCGGAATGGTCCGGAAACGAAGATTGATATATAGGATGACCTCATTTGATTACCGGAAGGTTTATGGAGTTACCGGGAATGTACCGGGAATGACGAATGGGTTCCGGGAGTTCACCGGGGGGGACAACCCACCCCGGGGAAGCCCATAGGCTTTGGGGAGACACACCAGCCCTTAGTGGGCTGGTGGGACAGCCCCAAGGGGGCCTATGCGCCAAGAGAAGGAAATCAAAGGAAAAGAAAAAAAAAGAGGGAAGAAGTGGGAAGGGAGGGGGACTCCTCCCACCAAACCAAGTCCAACTCGGTTTGGGGGGGAGTCCTCCCCCCCTTGGCTCGGCCGACCCCTTGAGGGTCCCTTGGACCCCAAGGCAAGGTCCCCCTCCCTCCTCCTATATATATGGGGCTTTTAGGGCAGATTTGAGACGACTTTCTCACGGCTGCCCGACCACATACCTCCATAGTTTTTCCTCTAGATCGCGTTTCTGCGGAGCTCGGGCGGAGCCCTGCTGAGACGAGATCATCACCAACCTCCGGAGCGCCGTCACGCTGCCGGAGAACTCTTCTACCTCTCCGTCTCTCTTGCTGGATCAAGAAGGTCGAGATCATCGTCGAGCTGTACGTGTGCTGAACGCGGAGGTGCCGTCCGTTCGGTACTAGATCGTGGGACTGATCGCGGGATTGTTCGCGGGGCGGATCGAGGGACGTGAGGACGTTCCACTACATCAACCGCGTTCTCTAACGCTTCTGCTGTACGATGTACAAGGGTACGTAGATCACTCATCCCCTCTCGTAGATGGACATCACCATGATAGGTCTTCGTGCGCGTAGGAATTTTTTTGTTTCCCATGCGACGTTCCCCAACTCAAACGACGCTTATGTAAATCGGACGGTCATCGAGCTACGCGTGGACGGCGTAGCAGCCCCAAATTATATTGGTAAACGTTTTCCGCCAGCGTGCCGGCCGAAACGTTCGGCCAGTCGCGTGGCTGGCGTTGGATCGACCAGATCGCGCGTGCCCACCGCCTCCTCCTTTCCTCCCCCCTTCCTCCATCTCCTTCCTCCTCCTCCTCCTTCTTCTTCCCTCTTCTTTCCCCCTTCCCCCTGCAACCTCAGGCGTTGTCGGCGAGCGCTGCGGCTTCTCCACCGGCAGCCGCTGCGCCTGACGGCGGGGATCTCGCGTGCCCACCGCCTCCTCCTTTCCTCTCCCCCTTCCTCCATCTCCTTCCTCCTCCTCCTTCTACTCCCCTCCCCTCCCTTTTTCCCCCCTGCAACCTCAGGCGTTGTCGGGCGAGCGCTGCAGCTTCTCCACCGTCAGCCGCTGCGCCTGACGGCGGTGACCGAAGGTGAACCACGCGAGATGCTGCAGCGGGGCGGCGGTTGAAACTTTTTTAATATACGGTTGAAGCTTTTTCTATC
Organism: Hordeum vulgare subsp. vulgare; assembly: GCF_904849725.1. Lineage (NCBI taxonomy): Eukaryota > Viridiplantae > Streptophyta > Magnoliopsida > Poales > Poaceae > Hordeum > Hordeum vulgare. The sequence continues at coordinate 560,360,586 of NC_058524.1, read as the reverse complement.
GACGTTTGCAACTTTTTTCCTCGTGAAGTATTTTGGTTGAAGCTTTTTTTTAACGGTTGAAGCTTTTCTATACACGGTTGAAACCTTTTAAGGAGTGATCACGCGAGATGCTCCAGTCGGAGCAGCGTTTGAAACTTTTTCATACACGGTTGAAGCTTTTTCTGTCAACGTTTGCAATTTTCCCTCGTTGAAGTTTTTGATTGAAGCTGTTTTTCTTAACGGTTGAAGCTTTTTCTACACACGGTTGAAACTTTTTATCCAACGTTTGCAACACAGGGGGTGAGGATGCAACGAGGTGAAGACCGACGGGCTGCATCCATGGTGCTTTCGACGGGCGGCCGAGGCGGCGACCGACGGTGAGGGCGACCAACGGTGAGGAGGCGAGGCGGGGCGGTCGGCGCGTGCTGGGGCGTCGGCGTAGGCGAGGACGGTCGGCACGTGCTGGGACGGTGGCTCGCGCGAGGATGACGAGCGGGTGGGGGCTCGCGTGACCAGATCTAACGGTCAAGGGGCTCTGATCTGACGGCTCCTGCGCAACGGGCGCGAGCCGTCGGGCCGGCGCGCCGGGGCCTATCAGTGCCCAATTATATTTAGAAGGGTTTGTGCCACTAGTGATCCCATTTTCTATGTAGGCCCTTTGTCGCATGTTACTATCGCGTGCCACCATCTCAGTCCCGTACACCCGGGAAAGAGAGGCGGGGCGAACGTCGACGCCGGCGGAGCTCCGGCGAGTCGCGGCCGGCATTGTCCTTGCGATCCACGCGCTCACGGCGAGAATTTCACCACCCACGCCCTTGCGCTCCCAGCAGCAGCGCCGCACCACAATTCACAAACCCCTAGTCTACACCCCTAGAGCAGGCGGCGTCTCCCTTCCCCGCCGCCATGCCGTCCCCGTCCTCCTCCTCCTCCTCCTCCCCCCACCGGAAGCTCCTCCACTCGGTAATCCCCTCTCCCAACTCAAAGTCCACCCCGGTTCCGCCCTACGCCATCTACTCCCCTCCTCAGCTCGTTCCCCGTCTCCGTTTCAGTTGATTTGCTGGGCGGTGCAGCGGTGCCGGATGTCGGAGTCGCAGTGCCGGCTTGCGGTCTCCCTCAAGGCACCCTCGGACCCCGCCGCATCCTCGGCCCTCCGCGTATCCGGTAACATAGCAGGCTGCGGCACTGCGCCTCCCCCCTCCCTTCGGCTTATACTACGTTGTTAACATTTGGTTCGGTCCCCAATTGTGCGAACTGATGCAGTTTCGGACACTGGAGTCGGGAGCAAGCTGGAGGAGTTCCTGGAGCTGGACGCCCTGGCGCGTGAGACCCCCGTGGAGAAATGGGGTATGTGATCACCTGCTCGTGCACAAGAATTTTGTTTCATGATGCTAATCTAGTCAACTTGCATGAAAAGTTCGGTTCCAATGTATTAGAAATGCCGCTGCCTGCTAGTTAGTCACAGTGTCAGTAAGTTCTCCCCTGGGTTACGTTTTCAGTTATAGACCGATAGAGCATACGCGAGAGATATGGAGATGATCAGGTGCTCATGCCATCAACATTTGCTTGTTAGACGCCACCATTTCCCATAAAAAATATAACCACCTTTGAAATGAATATGATTGATGGATCTAGAAATGAATATGGTATCCATACTACTTTCAACTTTCAAGTCAGTATCCAGATGTACCAACTGCAATGTGACATGTGATTTCTTTCAGATATTCATTTGGTTTAGTCTTGGCAATATTTCTTGTTCTTAGGTTGAGCTTTCTCTGTCTGACACAACTTCTCTTTATCTGCAGATGGTACCCTCTTAATCACAACTACTGGTACGCTATCTGCTTCCTCGATGCATTACACTTCTTCACTGTTCCTTTTCACTAATACACCATTTCCTGCTGTATGTTAGAATCTCAGTTCTTTTGTGTACATTGGTGGTCAGTTGTTTTGTAAATGCTGGTCGCACACATTCTAAAATGGCATCCAAAAGGGAATGGAAGGGGTACAAATATGTTTTGCAGAAAAGGTTTTATTTGGTTAGGGATATTGTGATATCAGGAAAGCTGCTGATGGGTTCTTGTCTTCCTCCGTTTTGTAGGAATCAATGACAAAGCTATTTATCATTATCGATTTAATCTTCATGAAAATGCATCTTCAAGTACAAGGTTCAGCAAGATGGCTACCACATACAAGAATAATGCAAAATTCAGGCAGGCCATCTCTTGTCAGTTCGATATCATCCATCATATACTGGGGTCAGTTGAATCATATATGCCTTTTGTCAAAGCAGTGGAACTGAAGTATGCCTTTGCCTTGCAAATGACGCTGATATTGATGACTTCATATTATGGCTGGTTGGTTTTGCACGCAAGGTATGTCTTGCTTAATGTTTATGTTTCTCTTTTTTTTACCACATTTATGGTCAATGTTAGCCAATAGTTTAGCCTTGTGATATGTAATCCCTGTCAATATTAGAATCCCGATCATGAATTTCTAATAAATACTTCCTGAAGAAAGTAACTCAAATATGGCATAATTGTTAACATGTGTGGTATTGTGATTAACATTTATTTCTTTGATGATGGCTCATGCATTATCCGACTTACCCATTTTCACATTCACCTATGCAGATACACGTGCTAAGAGCAGCTGTAAGTATTCTGTACTGCTATATTTTCACAACATATATTTATACATTTCGTATGATTTCCTCGCCACTGTTAGTATCCATCTTCTCATCAATCACATCCCATTTTTTTTCCTTCCGCATCCCTTTAATCTTGAGTCATTGCATGATTGCATCCACAACTCAAAGTGGCCGGTGGCTACATATCGTTATGACTATACGGATACATGTATATAATATCAGTAATAATGCTGTTTATTACCCCGCAAAACAAATGATGTTTATGAGTCATGTGTTAAATTTTAGTCTTTCTTGTTTGAAGGACTATCTTACTCAAATTGCGTTCTAGCTTATGTGTCACGTGTAGTCTTTTATTTGTTGATTGTTGAAAATGCATGTTCTATATGGTACAAAGAGAAACACCAAAAGTACATAACCCTAGCGTTAGGAGGTTCCTGTAGGTGTAGAAAGTTCTCAGCAGGCTTCCGGTGAAAAAGTATGGATACATTTGCCAAAAATCACATTCGTTTGATCTTGGTAATGACAAGACATAATCAATGAAAATCGGATTGACCACAAACAGATTTGCAATATGTATACTGATGTCCATGCTTTTTGCATGTGTGGAACCTGCTAGCATATGAAGATCTACTGATTTCTGCACTGAAACCGACATCCCTGCTGATTCAATAGAGATATACTTATACCATTATTCCAGCAATGATTCCATTCTTTTCTTCCAATTATGTGTTCTTGTTTAACTGAAGAATAAGTTTATAATAGATAAGCATATGTGACGTCTTTAGCCTGACCTCTTGAGTGGTTGTGCATATTTTCAGTTTTTATTGTTGAACATCCAGTAGGCATGAAATTGTAGCATCTCTCTGTTCTTGCCTCTTTCTTTCTTCTTAGCCTGACCTCTTGAGTGCTTGTTTGGATATCTGATGTGTACTTACTCAGAACTTAGCAACTGAGCTCTCCATTGAGCAAACAATAAGTGCTGGATCAAGAAATGTTTGTCTGCCAAATGAATCTGATGATACCCATCTTTCTATTGCCACGTCAAGTATTGAGCGGCTAGTTTCTGGTCTTGAAGATTATGCACTCTCACATGGGAACACATGTGATAAGTGTGATCTATGTTGTAAGAATAGGTAAAACTTTCACTGTTCAATTTGATATGGCTACTAGACATATTTTCATGTAGGATGCCAAATTGTTTTGCTCAAATTGCCCATACATGATCCACAATTGGCGTTCTGAAATCACCCTACTATTACCTAAACGGGTTTAGAGCAGAATTGCGCTGTTTTTGCTCTTTTCCTCCTAAAAAAGAGCATACCTCTGTTATATTCTGTTTGTAATTATTTTAAGTCTCCTTCCTCCTTTTTCAGTTTCATAGTTAATATGTATATATGTGATATCTTGGCTTTCAGTAGTACTTATTTATCACTAGAACACATCTTTATTTTTTTCCTTGCACTTATATCTGTTAGGAAAGAAACTTGTCTGTATTGAAGGCCCAAGGGGCATATATATATTACACATGACTTGAGGTGCAAGGAAAGTAAACATAGACTAATAAGGACTCCTAGACTAATACTAATAGACTAATAAGGACTCCTAGACTAATACTAATACTTCCTAAGACCCCCCCCTCAAATGCAAAGCGTATGCAATAGCATTGCATTTGAAGAAGTGTAATACTAAAAAAAATATGATAATCCAAATCCGCGTCTTGAGAGTGTCGTCGTAGCATGAAGAGTCTTCAAAACTTGTCGAGTCGCCGAAGGAGAGAACAAAGAGATGGCACATCAGAGGTAGACACCACATCACTTGAAGATACAAGATAAGTATCAAGAGAAGATGGGTTGTCAAAAGAAGATGGCACATCAGAGGAAGACACCGAAGAGATGGCACATAAGAGGAAGACACCACATCACTTGAAGATACAAGATAAGTATCAAGAGAAGATGGGTTGTCAAAAGAAGATGGCACATCAAGAGGATAAAGCATTGCGCAGAAAATCATAGTCCACGACAACCGTCGACGAAAGAAGCTCGGCGGATAAGGCACCATGGACGTAGATCGACAATGCAAAAGAAGTCCAGACAATCCTATAGAAAACAACAAGGGCAAGTAGGCCACAAAAGTTGCATAGAAAGGATCAGGACCGTAGAAAGGCTGACGGACTAAGGTATGGTGGACTCGCATGGCATGAGAAAACACAAAATATCAACGGATTTGGTGGACGCAGCGGAAAACAAGAAAGCTAAAAGCTAAGAAGCATACACGACACAAAGATGCAAAATCCATCGTGTATGCAGAAGATTGTACTTTTTTCTTTTTTTTCTTTTCTTTTCTTTTTAAGCTAAGCTGCGAAGTAGCAGCAGAAAGTAGCTAGCAGTAGCAGCTAGCAACAGGTAGCACCACGTAGCAGCAGGCAACACCAGGTGGTAGCGAGTAGCAGCTAGCACCAGCAGGCAACATGGGGTGCAGCGGGAACAGAGCATGCAGATGGAACGGACCAGCGGCCAGTACCAGCAGAACGCAGCAGCTGAATCGGCCTCAACACAGGTTTGACCAGATGGCATCAAACCAGGCGAGCCTCGGCCTCCTCACGAACCGCGACACGGAGATCACCGAGCAGATCCTCCGGGAGGCCCGGGAGCGGCAGGAGCCCGAGATCCGCCCGCCCAGACAGATCTGGGGCCGCCTCGATCTGGGCGGACTGGGGCAGGGAGGAGGCCGGAGGCGGCGGCGGCCGCGGCGCGCCAGGAGGCGCAGACGGCGCGGAAGCTGCGGAGGTCGAAGGAGGGTCGCCACCGCGTCTACGGTCCAGAGAGCCTCTTGCACAATCGGCGATGTAGCGCACGCCCCGAGCAATTTCCATCGCGCTGACGACAACTTGGGCAACGCTGCCGACGACTTTAAGCATCTCCCATGCGGGTGCCACCACATCGCGGGCGCGACTGATCGCGTGGTACAGGCGGCTCAGTGAGCAGGATCTAGGCAGGGCGCGTGAAGGGGGAGGGAGAGCAGAGCGAGACGGCCAGAGGACGATGGCGGCATCGCGAGGGTAGGGAGCGTCCGGCCGAGAGGAGGTTGGTGGCGGCGTGAGATTGGATCTGCACGAGTTGCGCATGCTAAAAAATTAACCTAAGCTCTAATACCATGTTAGTAAAGCAACTTGTCTGTATTGAAGGCCCAAGGAGCATATATATATTACACATGACTTGAGGTGCAAGGAAAGTAAACATAGACTAATAAGGACTCCTAGACTAATACTAATAGACTAATAAGGACTCCTAGACTAATACTAATACTTCCTAACAATATCTAGACGGAATAATATGCTTGGAGATCTTTCATTTGCCTTCTATTTGCATTTCGTATTTGACCCACCTTGTTAAGCAGATCACTCAGTTTCTGCATTGTGAATTCGTGGTCATGTACTTATTTTTCAGTGTCAGATAGAAATAGGAAAAACAATTGAAAATAAGTGCTCAAAATTGTCTTACAGTAACTGATTTTTAGATGTATGTGTCAAACATATTTACAATTGAAGGCATGCATATTTTTACACTGGAAGTCATCAAAACTTTGCGTTTGAGCTATATTTACTGATCTATGCCTTATCGTTTTCAGCTGTATATGAGAGAAAACCATTTATGTTGGCCCACAACATCCGGCACTGGACTGGATTATAACATTCGTTGCCCACACCCAAGCGCGGTCACTTTCAGGCTTCTGTTATGCATGTGCTTGGCTCCTACTCCCTCCGTCCCAAAATAAAGTCTTTTTAGACTTTTTACTAGTGGGCTACATACGGATGTATATAGACATACTTTAAAGTGCAGATACATTCATTTTGTTTCGTATGTAGTCTCCTAGTGAAATCTCTAAAAAGACTTATATTAAGGAACGGAGGGAGTAATTCCTAACCTTGCTGTTACCTAGTCTGTCTTATATTCAACCCTTGGCATACTAATGGATATCACATGCATATTATATAATTCTGGTATGATGAATTCTTCATATTGCTGTTCTGACATATTAGACATGATCTCTAAGTTTATTCTTCTGCTTTCTGATTCTCATGTCAGAGATTGTCTGAAGGTCGGAACTGGTTCTGCCAAGAATTCAGACAGAAGAAGAGATAAAGGGCTACTTGTTGAAATAGCCATAATGGTTGCGCATACTGCATCTGATTTGAGTTGCTGGATGGTTAATTGTTCATCTACTCAGGTTTTCATCAAACCATTGAGTTACAGAATCTGACTTTGCTGTTACATACTTGCATTTTATTACTCATGACATCTCATGTTTATGGTAATATTGTGATTCAACCGAGCTCGTTGCTTCTGATGGATGGTGAATGGCCTATTGCAGGTTTTGCATTTTCAAGACTTCGTACCCTGCCCCATTTCACAGTCATCCTTCAATGTGCTCATGAGTATGGACTGGCAAAGCTTTGGTTTCAAGTTGAAAGGAGGTTTCATGGATGATGAAGGAAATGCTGTGCTTGAGTGGGATAACCTGACATTTGCTCGTGTTGATATTGCCATTCACACTTACCATGGAATATATCCTGCTCTCGTTTTGTGCATACTTCATTTTTTTCTTCTGAGCGTGGATATTCACCATTGGTTTTTCCCAAGTGTTTTTCTCTAGTTATCTTTGACTTGTTTAGATACAGTACAAGAATGGCAGAGATCTGAACCAGATAAATATGTTGTGAGGAAGGCACTTAAGCTTGCATTGCATCACTTGAAAGCAGATCATGCAGGAGAGTTCATCAGTTGTCATGGAAAGAAGGTATGTGTTACATGTTTTCTGCTAACCATGCTATACTGTCATCAGATAGCTAAGGTGCAAACTGTCTTAATCTGCGCGAATAACATTGCAAACCCTTAATCTGTGCGAATACTAATGCAAACCACCCTTGTATTCTTTCAGAGGAGTAAACTGATCTTACGGTTATAGTTTTTAACAGAAACAAGGAACCTTAGTAAGCATTATATATTTATATATGTTACATGGTCTGGAAAATATTCAGCACCATAAGCTCTGCTTCTCCAACAAGTTTCATTGCAATTATTCAGCTACACTGCTGCAGTACTACATAGCTTCAGCGCTGCAGTTATCTTGGCAAGGAGCTCTATATCAGTTACAAGCTACAACCTCCTAGTAATGTTCACTAACCACTACTGTTGCTGCTAGTAGCTATCACCAGGAGTCCAGGACACACAGTTAGAGCTTTCGTATGTTGCACCTAGCAGTGTTCACTAGGCACTACTGTTGCTAGTAGTTATCACATTGCAACGGCCAGCTGTGCATGGCCTTACAAAATGGGTGAATTATCTGGCTAACCATGATCCCTTTTCGCTACCTGAACTGTCAACAATCATTGTAGTATAACATGCTGCTTGTTCATGCCAATTCCAGATCCTGGAATACGTCCCCGACCTCGCGCAGTCGATCGCCGGCCTGATCTCGTCGTCCAGCGACCGAGAGTTCCGACACGAATGCTTCGCGCTCCTCGGGCTGGGCTCCGGCCAAGACACCTCGGAAGGGGCGGTCAGGTCCTGCATCGGCGACAAGATGGCCCGCATCATAGAGATGGGCGACGGCAAGGAGAAGGCCCAGGACAGCACGCCGCCTTACCTGTTCGAGTGCGAGAAGCTGGACGAAGACAGCCCGCTGCTCGATGAGGAAGATGATGGAGACGAGGATATGATTTTTGATTTCTAAGTCTTGTGTTGTAGCTGTAGTAGACCAATTGGGAAAAGGAAGAAGTGAGAAGAAAAAAAAGCAGAGTCAACTATGCAGTAGTTACAAGATAAGTTTTTTTTTTCTTTAGTCGTACGTACAAGATAAGTTTGCAGACGCTAATAAATGCTGACACCTGCTCCAGTGCAAAACTGTGGAATTGCAGTTACTGGTTGCCTATGTGCAGGGCATTTTCGCCCGCTTCATTTTGATTGTGTTCGCCCGGTTCCAAGTTAATTGAAGCTCTAGCCTTCTCCTGGAACGAAATTTCTTCAAGTTTGGCCAGAATACCTTTGTTGTACCGAACCGTACTTTTGTATAGACTTTGACCAAAATTGAAGAGATTTGGTAAACATGAAGGAATTTCCCGTTGCTTTAGACGCAACACATGGGAATCTTCGTAGAAATTCCACGGAGATTCGGTTCCACCCTCGGAAAATAAGCCGAGGCAGCACCGCAGCAGTGGACGGATGCGTGTGAGCGTGGCCGAGCCGAACGCGCCTTCCACTTTACAGCATGTGATGTGAAGCCTCTCCGCTTGACCGGTCCACCTCCCACACCCACGCACGGAACCAAGCCTATCAGCCCACCCCACCCCACCCCACCCCACCCCACCGACCGACTCGCTCCCCCCTCCCACCTCCCAGAAAATCCCCAACACAAGCGGCGAGCGACGACCATGGAGCCCGTCGGCGGCGGCGGGGGCGGGGGCGCGTCCTCGGCGGCGGAGCGGTACCGCGCGGAGGCGGCGCGGGCGTTCCAGCACTACCTGGACCGGGCGGCGCCGCACACGGCGGGGCGGTGGGCGGGCACGCTGCTGGCCGCCGCCGTCTACGCGCTGCGGGTCTACTACGTCCAGGGCTTCTACGTCGTCTCCTACGGCCTCGGCATCTACCTCCTCAACCTCCTCATCGGCTTCCTCTCCCCCATGGTCGACCCGGAGCTCGAGGCGCTCGACCAGGCCGGACCCGCGCTCCCCACCCGCGGCAACGACGAGTTCAAGCCCTTCATCCGCCGCCTCCCCGAGTTCAAGTTCTGGTATATCCACCTCCGCTGCCGCTCCCTTCTCGTCTCCAGACCCCTTTAATTTAATTGATTATTGTGTGTGAAATTGACGTTGAATTCGAGATCAGATGCAATACCCTTCTCCGGTCTCAGATTTGATCGGACAGCACGCTTTTTTTTTTCCCGACAGTTTCGCAAGATTCGCCTGGCAGCAAGTGGGCTCGCCCACAACCCATTTAGAAATGGGTGGATGGCTGGAACCTGTATGCAGCCTTGCTAATTCATGTGACTTGCCAGCTCCTGCGTTACAAATGCGATGCACTCATTTTGTTGACCTGCTTGAGGCGTTTCGTTTCATGGTCAGAGCCACTCGCTGACAAAGCTTTGCGGCGCAGTGGCTTAGGACTCCATTAGTCCGGGATCCTCTCTTGCACTTTTGTGCAATAGAAGTTTTTTAGTGCAGTGGCTTAAGGTTGCATATTATGGGAAAGGATATGTTGCGTTTTCTAGGTGAGTTCTTGCACTTTTCTGCAAGTTCCATCTTGTTAGCTGCTGTTACTTCCCTGTGAAGAGCTGTCAACCGTCAATTTTGTTGGAAAGAACTCGTTGTTAAGTCACTGTGGTGTTCTTTCGGTGCTAGTCTCAGTGTTGTATGCATGCTTCAGAAGTTCAGATGGGATTCTACAGTCATCTCTTTCCATTTTGCAAGTAGTATGCGATGACTGCTTCTGCCGCATTGCTTTTTAAGTCATTGTGATGTTCTTTCAGTGGTGTTTACTCTGCTGTTGTATGGTTCAGAAGCTCAGTTGGGATTGTACAGACAATCTCTTTCCAACTACTTTGCACAGGTAGTGCAGATTAAGTTCGTCAACTGCTTCTGTAGCATCATTGCTTTTCCCCAGCAAGCTCAGTGAAAAGATAAATTAGCTGCTTTTGGTGCGTGGAGTAACATTTTTCGATGGAATAATTTTGTGTAGTTAGTTGTGTACTAGTACTGTAGATCAGATGGCATGGGCTAGGCACTAGTTTGAAAAGATTTTTGTTTTCCGGTGCCTATGGGTTTGTGGCCTTTGTTTGTCTGTTATGTTGTGTGCAGTGCGAATGTATAAAAACCGCACTAACCTACTGCTGCTATTTGCAGGTATGCCATCACAAAAGCCTTCTGTGTTGCTTTTGTCATGACATTCTTCTCGGTATTTGATGTTCCCGTCTTCTGGCCAATACTACTCTGCTATTGGATTGTGCTCTTTGTCCTGACAATGAAGCGGCAGATTTTACATATGGTCAAATACAAGTATGTCCCATTCAGCATGGGGAAGCAGGTATGGGTCTGCTCTGCTGGTTGGAAGTTAATTAGTTTTTTCAGCTGCTTTAAACCTAAGTGGATCGTGCTTTCTGCAAGATCTCTGCAAAATTAGTGCAAAATTGTTTCCATGTCCAGTCAGTCACTACAGGTTTCATGCCGATTGATCATTGATGCACAGTTGCCGGTGTCACTTGTACTACCTGGTGCCTTGAGGCAGTCAGAACTCAGAATAGAACCTTGTGAATTCATCCAGATTGAATTTCCATTTAATTTGATCTAGAGTAAACTGCTTAAGAGCTACTGCATGTGATTCTTGGGTGCCCATATTATACCGTATATTAGTCTACCGTGGATTATCAAGCTTTTAATTATGAGGTGAATTGTTAACATCATGCCAGCCAGGATATCTTATCCTCCCCAGGACCGGCACTCAAAGCCATTGATTCATAATTTAGTCAATTTATGATATTTCGGCTTACTGATCCTCGTTTGCAATTTCCAATGCAGAAGTACGGAGGAAAGAAAGGCCCATCATCCAGTGGATCCAAAGACTGAGTCGCGATATGCCAAATCCCTGTGTCACTCTTCTGCAAGGCGACAGATAATCAGATGATCGTGCTGGCATGGTGGTTTTATGAGTACAACCTACTGACAGTGAATGTACAAACTAGTAACTTTTTCATTGGTTGGTGATACCTTGTTCTGCGTAGTAGATCAGTAGTAGCTTCCGTACGCTGATCATTTGGCACGTGTTCTGTTGTAGTATTGTGAGAGTGTGCAATGCAAATCAAAACCATTGGGACTCACGCAACTCTTGCTGCTACCACCAACTACATTTCCCGGAGGATCTCTGCTATTTGCTAATGCAACACTTCTCTTATATGTTCATTTCTTGCTGTTCAAATATATGCAAAGTTCAGATTTGGTCCATCAACTCCAGTGGTAGGCAACATTTTTTTCCTTGAGGTCGAGTACTAGACAACACCATCGATTGTTAAAAAACTGGGCAATGTTGGTCGTGCTGGTGCAAAGTGATTTCATGGATGAAATTTGGCATGGCTCCTTTGATTCAAAGGCATTTAGCAGAATTTGTGGAGGATTTGGATCCTTAGAATTTTCCTTATGTTGGTCGTTATTTGATTCGCTGGATTGAAATCCAAGGAACTTTGACTTAGGATTCTTTTGTGTTCTATCTTGGAGGAATATTTCCATCCACTCAAACCGCTTTGGTGGAATTTCCTTTGCCTTTCCTTTGCGTACAAACTGGCATATCCAAGCTGATTTGTCCTACTAGATCGTGTGCAATGCATATATCAAAACCGTTGTGGTCTGTGCAACAATTGTTGCCACTTCTCCATTTCACAGAGGTTGATACTCCACCATTTTCACAACGTTTCTCTACTACTGTTCACATTTGTTATGCTTTCCCACGCCGCTGATCACTCCGGTCATCAATAACACTCCGGCCCCAAGGGCCAACGCACAAGATTTGTTGCACACTTCTCCGTTTCAGAGAGGTTGATACTCCATTTTCATAACATTTCTCTACTACTGTTCACATTTGTTACGCTTTCCCACGCCGCTGATCACTCCGGTCATCAATAACACTCTGGCCCCAAGGACCAACGCACAAGATGGCGTCCCTGCGGGTCTGGACCCCCTTTTTCCAGTTGCAGCACCCATGTCATCGCCCCCTCTTCGTCCAACTGAGCGCCGCAAAACCTTGGCATGGATGACGATATCCAGCTATGGGGGGCTCTCTCTCAGGCGCACCAGCGCTCGTTAGAGGGCAACTGGCATGCGCAAGGCGGTACCGGTAACCAGGGCAGCCGAGCTCTTGGTATGCCGCAACCTGCGAATTGTGAAAGATGGTGAAGATGTCACTCCACACGCACTCGAAGCTTTTGCTGCAAAATTCATGGACCAGTTGTCCCAGGATGTGCTTGCATCGATGCAAGCATTGTTCAAGATTGACAACGAGCTGGAGACGGAGGTGGAAGAAGCCCTGCTTGCTCATGGCGGCAATGATGTGTTGGACCACGACGATGTGCAAGATGGAGCTACCGCTGTTGCGGTCTTGGTCACCTGATGAATGTCTCTGTATCTGCATCCCCTAGTGTCATCATAGTTGTTATGTTAGTCCATCTAGATCCACCAGTTTGCTCTCTGCTGGAAGCTCCCTTCATGGCTGGAGCAGCCCCGAGCCGTGCTACCCTGTAACTCATGCTTGAAAGTCCCAGGTCTATGTGTTACCAATGTGTTTTTAATGTTAGAGCATAATGCAAATGTGCTAAGTTGGAACGTAAGAGGATTAAATGATCAGAACCGCTGTGCCACTGTTTGAGAAACAATTGTTGCATCTTCTTGCCACACTGTGTGTCTCCAGGAGACCAAATTGGCCCAGGTTGACCAATTTTGTGTTGCTTCTCTCGGAGGCAACAAACATTGGGGTTATGCATAGCGGTCTGCTAATGGAACCAGGGGAGGGATGCTGATGTTGTGGGATGACTCTCTTATGGAAGTTAAAGACATCTCCATCACTGCCTACTGCCTATCTGCTATGGTCTGCTTTCGTGCTTCTGGAGTGACTTTCAAACTCACAACTGTGTACGGACCGACCTCCTCTCAACACAAAGATGCTTTCTTCGCTGAAATTCTTGGATTGAAGCCCAATGATGGTGTGATGTGGTTAGTGACCGGAGATTTGAACCAAATATACCGCACGAGGGACAAGAACAAGAGAAGTGTCAACCGAAGTCGTATTGCTCGCTTTCGCTAAAGGAAATCCACCTTCAAAACCAACGCTTCACCTGGAGCAATGAGAGGACCAATCCCACGATGAGCAAATTAGATTCTTTCTTCTGCAACGCAGAATGGGACATTCATTTCAACACACATATCCTTCATGCCCTCTCTTCATCCTTGTCGGACCATAGCCCCCTCCTACTTCTGGAGGAGCGCGAACCTCGACGGCCTCGCAATTTCAAATTTGAAAACTTCAGGATCTCGATGCGGGGATTTGCCAAAGTGGTTCAGAAGGCTTGGGCAGAGCCAACCACACACGTTGAACCGTACCAAGTGCTGCACCACAAGCTAAAAAACGTGTACCAGACTATCTGAGTGGATCAAGAAGCTTTTCTCCAAAGCAAAAATCCATCTTCATGCCACCCTGTTGACCATCCTTCATCTGGACATCGCCCAGGAAAGCCACACTTTATCATTGGAGGAGATGGACCTCCGTAAGTGTCTTAAGCGGAGGGTGATCTCCTTATCGGTCATTCAGAGAGCCAGAAAAGCGTTAGTGTGCAAAAAATGACAAATCTTAAGGAGGGTGACGCGAACACCAGGTTCTTTCATCGGAAGATCATTGCAAGACGCCGAAAAAATCATATTCATCGGCTCAAATTCAACCAAGGGTAGATCATTGAGCATGAGAAAAAGGAGGAGCTCATTTTTTATCACTTTAGTGCGGTGCTGACAAAAGGGGAGCCGAGGTCCCTCGATCTAAATTGGGACGAACTCAACCCTGACAACTATGAGGCTTGTGACCTCTCAGAGCTTGATGACCCAATCACCGAAGAGGAGGTGAAAGCAGCGATCAATGATTTGCCTTCGGACAAGGCTCCGGGTCCTGACGGCTTCATCGGTATGTTCTTTAGAAAATGTTGGTAGATAATAATGGGGGATATGATGCGGGTGATCCGACTCTTTGACGACCTTCAAGGTGCCAGTCTGCATTGGTTAAACTCGGCCAACGTAGTTCTTCTGCCAAAGAAGGACGGTGCGGAGGGGATTTCTGACTACAGGCCAATCAGCCTCATCCACGACAACGCAAAGATCATTACAGAAATCCTTGCAAACAAATTGCGCCATCACATGAATGACCTTGTAGCCAATGCACAAAGCGCCTTCATCAAGAGAATGAGCATCCATGACAACTTCATGTATGTCAGAAACCTCGCTCGTGGACTGCACAAGAGCAAAACTACATCACTCCTATTCAAATTAGACATTTGTAAAGCCTTTGACTCGGTCAAATGGGAATACATCATAGACCTTCTTCAGAAGTGTGGCTTCCCCGTGAGGTTCAAAAACTAGATCATGGCCCTACTTTGCACCTCTTCTTCCAGGTTCCTCCTTAATGGGGTGCCAGGGCCTCCGATAAAGCATGGTTGTGGTCTTCGCCAAGGAGACCCTGTTTCTCCGCTGCTGTTTGTCCTAGCCATTGATCTGCTCTAGTAGCTTCTGAACAACGCCACCTCAAAGGGCCTCCTTGATAACCCACAAGTATAGGGGATCGCAACAATTTCCGAGGGTAGAGTATTCAACCCAAATTTATTGATTCGAATCAAGGGGAAGCGAAAGAATATCTCAAGTATTAGCAGTTGAGTTGTCAATTCAACCACACCTGAAAGATTTAGTGTCTGCAACAAAGTATCAGTAGCAAGGTAGTATGATAGCAGCAGTAGCAACAGTAACCAGTAGCAGCAAAGTGACAGCAGTAGCAACAGATTAACAGTAGCAGCAGTGACAGCAGTAGCGGCAAAGTAACATAGCAAGGACCAGTAGGAAAAACTCGTAGGCATTGGATAGGTGATGGATGATTATGCCGGATGCTATTCATCATGTAACAGTTATAACACGGAGGGATATGTAACTAGCTCCCGTTCGTCAATCTAATGTAGGCATGTATTCCGTATGGTGCTTAGGGAAAAGAACTTGCATGACATCTATTGTCCATCCCTCCCGTGGCAGCGGGGTCCTAATGGAAACTACGGGATATTAAGGTTCTCCTTTTAATAAAGAACCGGACCAACGCATTAACACTTGGTGAATGCATGAACTCCTCATACTATGGTCATCTCCGGGAGTGGTTCCGGCTATTGTCACTCCGGGGTTGCCGGGTCATAACACATAGTAGGTGACTACAACTTGCAAGATAGGATCTAAAACACACATATATTGGCGACAACATAATAGGTTCAGATCTGAAATCATGGCACTCGGGCCCTAGTGACAAGCATTAAGCATGGCAAAGTAGTAGCAACATCAATCTCAGAACATAGTGGATACCAGGGATCAATCCCCGTCAAAACTAACTCGATTACATGATAGATCTCATCCAACCCATGACCGTCCAGCAAACCTACGATGAGATTATTCACGAACGGTGAAGAGCATCATGGGATTGGCGATGAAGGAAGGTTGGTGATGACGATGGCGACGATTTCCCCTCTCCGGAGCCCAGAACGGACTCCAGATGAAGAACTGGAGGTGGCGGCGCCTTCGTATCGTAAAACGCGATGAACTCTTCTCCTTGATTTTTTTCCGGACAAAACGGACTATATAGAGCTGGATTGAGGGGCGGTGGAGCTTTGTGGGCCCCACAAGCCTGCCAGGCGCGGCCAGGGGGGCCGCGCCTGGTAGGCTTGTGGGCTCACGGCTCCACTCCCTCCGCTGATTCTTGCGCCACTATTTTTCATAAATCCCAGAAAAATTCTCGTAAATTTTCACGTCATTCCGAGAACTTTTATTTCTGCGCAAAAACAACACCATGGCAATTCTGCTGAAAACAACGTTAGTCCGGGTTAGTTCCATTCAAATCATGCAAATTAGAGTCCAAAACAAGGGCAAAAGAGTTCGGAAAAGTAGATACGACGGAGACGTATCAACTCCCCCAAGCTTAAAGCCTTGCTTATCCTCAAGCAAATCAGTTGACAAATTGAAAGAGACAAAAGAAAAACTTTGACGAACTCTGTTTGATCTTGTTGTTGAAACTATGTCTAACTCATAACCAGAATTTCAGCAAGATCAGAAGCTAACCACATAAGCAAATGACATCAAGGTCTCACGGTAAACTCATATCAATGGCATAATCAACTAGCGAGCAAATACTAATAAGTATCAAACGTCAACACTTCAATCAAGACAATCATGAAGCAGTACAAACAGATGGTATCTCGCTAGCTCTTTGTGAGACCGCAAAACATAAATGCAGAGCACCTTCAAAGACCAAGGGTTGACTAAACATTGTAATTCATGGCAATGAAGATCCAGTCATAGTCATACTCAACACAGTTAAAAGCAAAGCATAAAAATGACAGAGGTGCTCTCTAATTGGTGTTTTGTAAGAAGAGGATGACTCAACAGGAACAAAAATAGACATGCCCTTCGCAGAGGGAAGCATTGATTTGCAGAGGTGCCAGAGCTCAAGCTTTGAAAACAGAGATAATAATTTTGGGTGGCATGCTTTCATTGTCAACGCAATGACTAAGAGTTTTCACCATCTTCCACACTACACATGCTATAGGCGGTTCCCCAACAGAAAAGTAAAGTTTTGACTCCCCCACCACCAATCAATCACACTCCATGACCAGCCGAAAACTCGGGTGCCGTCCATACCAACATCAATCCTGGGGGAGTTTTGTTTGCAATTATCTTTTCGATTTGAGCATGGAACTGGGAATTCCAATTACCGGCCCCTTTCTCGGGAATGATAGTGAATAAACACATATCGAGGATAACACACCTAGCATGGAAGATACTGATAGCCCCTTGTCACCACATGAGCGGTTCGGGCATGCAAAACAGATTATTTCTTGAAGGTTTAAAGAGTGGCACATGCAAATTTACTTGGAACGGCAGGTAGATACCACATATAGGTAGGTATGATGGACTCATATGGAACAACTTTGGGTTTATGGAAGTGGATGCACAAGCAGTATTCCCGCTTAGTACAAGTGAAGGCTAGCAAAAGACTGGGAAGTGACCAAGTAGAGAGCGACAACAGTCATCAAAATCCATTGAGATTAACTAACATTGAATGCAAGCATGAGTAGGACATAAATCACCATGAACATGAATATCATAGAGGCTATGTTGATTTTGTTTCAACTACATGCGTGAACATGTGCCAAGTCAAGCCACTTGAATCATTCAAAGGAGGATACCACCCTATCATACTACAACACAGTCATCTCAAAATTCATGTGGGCATCGAAGACAAACCATTATAAGCTCCAAGCTAAGTAAGCATGGCATAAGCAACTATGATCTCTAAGTTGTCATTGCAAACATGTTTCTGTCACAACAAAGCTCAATCAGGCACGATGAGCTAGTCATATTTACAAAAACAAAATAGATCGAGTTCATACCAGCTTTTCCAGGCTCAGTCACTTCATCATATATCGTCATTATTGCCTTTCACTTGCACGACCGAACGATGTGAACAATACTAAGAGTGCTCGTGCATTGGACTACGCTGGAATCTGTAGGCAAACACAAAGGAGAAGACAAAGTAATATGGCTCTTTAACAGATAAACAGATATGCATGCGAGAGCCACTAAACATTGTAACCATGGTCTTCTACCTTGACCCAAAGAAAAAGAAAACTATTTACACGGGAAAGCTCCCAACAAGCAAAAGAAGAACAAGAAAATCTTTTTGGGTTTTCTCAAACTAGACAGACACACGAAAAGAAAACGAGAAAAAAGAAATAAACTAGCATGGATGATACAGTGGCAAAGTGTGAACACCGACAAGCAAAGTGAAAGCATAAGCAAGAATGTAAAGTCGGTGAGAAACACGTACTCCCCCAAGCTTAGGCTTTTGGCCTAAGTTGGTCTACTCCCATGGAGGGAAATAAACCAGCTCCGGGGTACTCCGGAGTGGATTGGGGATGCCACTGTTGTGTGAGCTCCTCTGGCTCCCACTGATAAACTAGCGTCTGGTACTCGACTGGTGGCTCGGGCACGGGCACCTGTGGTTGGGCTAAGCCCCAATATGCGTGTTAGGGCATATTTATGCCTAAGTAATTTTGGTGATTGATGACAGTACCGCAAAGGACTAATCGTGTGTGTTAAGATTTCAGATAACACATGTCAACGACACAAGACGACTCGCCCCCTCTTTCCATGGAACAGAAGCATGGTGTACTCTACGATTATCCTTCTTTGAGTCATAGGAACGTTGTACTATTAAGAGGGGACCCGTAGTGGAAAGGTTTGGGTGGAATCAATTTTGCACGCACACACTTTATCTCCTTTCCCCTTACCTGCAACTTTGGAGTAGCTCCCACCTCTGTTTTTATCTCATCTAAGCAAAAGGTCTCTCAGCGGTAGTACCGCTGTGCCTAGCGGTAGTACCGCTGGGCCTAACGGTAGTACCGCTAGCCCTAGTGGTAGTACTGCTAACTCTAGTAGTAGTACCGCTAGTGCTGGCGGTAGTACCGCTGTGCTGGCGATAGTACCGCCCCTGGTCAGCGGCAGTACCGCTCCAGGAGCTTAGTACCGCCTTCCTAGCGGCTGTACTTCGTCGGACCTTTTTGCGAAGAATTTCTTGGCGGTGGTTGGCCCGGTAGTGCTTATGCACTACCATGGGCCCAGCGGTAGTACCGCTGCTGCCAGCGGTAGTACCGCTGGAGTGCTAGCGGTAGTACCGCTAGGCTCGGGCTGTGAGTGGGAAAACGGTTGGATCCCCCCCCCACTATATAAGGGGTTCTTCTTGCTTTGGAACCCTACCTTTGACCCTCCCAAGCTCCATTGTTGCTCCCTAAGCTCAAAAGTGACTGATCTCTCTCCGTAGCCAATCAAACTTGTTGATTCTTTAGGGATTGGTTGAGAAGGCCTAGATCTACACTTCCACCAAGAGAAAAGTTGATTCCCCCACCAATCCCTTGCGGATCTTGTTACTCTTGGGTGTTTGAGCATCCTAGACGGTTGAGGTCACCTCGGAGCCACATTCCATTGTGGTGAAGCTTCATGGTCTTGTTGGGAGCCTCCAAGCTTTGTGTGGAGTTTGCCCCAACCTTGTTTGTAAAGGTTCGGTCGCCGCCTTCAAGGGCACCTATAGTGGAATCACGGTACCTTGCATCGTGTGAGGGCGTGAGGAGAATACGGTGGCCCTAGTGGCTTATTGGGGAGCATTGTGCCTCCACACCGCTCCAACGGAGACGTACTTCCTGTCAAAGGGGAGGAACTTCGGTAACACATCCTCATCTTCATTGGTTCCACTTGTAGTTATCTCTAACCTTTACTTCGTGTATGCTTATGTTGTTGTCTATCTCTTACTTGTCTTAGTTGTTCTTGTTGGTAGCTTCATATAGGTTCACCTCGTTGTTGCTATTTTAGTGAACCTGTATGTTGCTTACCCTAACTTGCTAAGATTAATTAAAAATTGGTCGTTGCCTATTGACCGCCCCCCTCTAGTCAACCATATCGATCCTTTCAATTGGTATCAGAGCCACGTCTCTTTATTAAGGGTTTAACCACCCGAAGAGTATGGAAGATGATGAGGGAGTTCCCCGTGCACAAACCGAGGGCATGGACTTGACTTCGATCACAAGGGACGACTTGAATACGGCTATGGCCGCACTCAAGACGTCCATGACGAACGAGGTCAAGACCATGCTTAAAGAGTTAATTGAGGGAATTAACAACTCTCCCGAACCGGCATTGGTGGTTAAACCCACCACCACAGATTCGGAGGCCAATTCCGTCAGGGAAACGGCTAAAGGTATGCAACCTTCCCGTCCTCTCGAAAATGATGGGAATGGGACGTATGCATCTGTTCCACCACCCTTAGTCTATGGAGGACCGGTTCCCACACTGCGTCTTAATCCTGTTGGTACTCCTCCTAAGCTTGTAAAAGGTGATTTTGCTAACTGGGTATTTTCTATTAAGTCTTATTTGAATCACAGCTCAACAAATTTGTGGAGAATGATCGAGCAAGGATTTTATCCCCATGATCCAAGCAACCTCACTCCAAGAGAAGATGCGGACAATCAATATAATCACTCTGCTTTGTTTATTCTCCAGTCCGCAGTGCCACCTGAAGATCTTTCTCACTTGCGTCCCTTCACTTTGGCTAAGGACTGTTGGGAGCACATTATGGTGTTGTAAAAGGGAAGCTCAAGCATTCAACGGTCCAACTATGAAGTGGTACTCGATAAGGCCGATGAGTTTGTGATGAAGGAAGACGAGGACCCTCGTGATATCTATCGAAGGGTGGCTGCTATTGCTGTGGCACTCAAGGACCATGGGAGCAAGGATGTGGATGATACATGGGTCAAGCGCAAGTTTCTCAAAGCCATCATGCCTTTCAATAAAGCCATGTCATCTGTCATTCGTCAGCGACCAGACTTCCACTCCTTGTCTTCCAGTGAGGTGTTGGATGAATTCATTGCAATGTCAATCATGAACGAGACAGCTGACAATGCACTTGCTCGTGTTCGCTCAAAGACAGCTTCACCCACCTTGCGTTAAAGGCAAAAGCAACTTTTGAAGAAGAAGAAGAAGAGGATGGGGAAGAGGAGAGCTGCCCTGAAGAGACGAAGTATGCTTATCATGAGCACATGGCTCTTGCGTCAAGGCAATTCTGGGGCAACAAGAGGAACTCAAGACCCACCTTCACCAAGAACAACTCGAGTGGGTTCAAACCCAAGCAACGAGTGAGGACATGCTATAACTGTGGTAACGTGAGTCACTTCATGGCCGAATGTCCCTATGAGAAAAGGGAAGACAACGGGGGCAAGCTCATTCGCAAAGACAAAACCAAGTCATTCCCAATCAAGAAAAACTTTGTGAAGAAACCTCACCCAAAGGGCATGGTGGCCCTTGAAGAGTACCTTCCGATGATGATGATGATGATGATGATGATACAGTGGCAACGGCAACTGTTGCTATTGCCACCCCCTCTCCCAAGAAGGTGTCTCTCTTCAACGCCACCAACGAGAACCACATCGCCAAGTGCCTCATGGCAAAAGGTATCAATCAGGTAACCCCCATCATTAAGACCAACATCGCTACTGCTCCTTCATTGTTAAATTGTGTTGATGATAGTGATGTTGGGGAACTTAATGAGCATGATCTTGACAAGTTTCTGTGCACTATTAAGGGAGAATCCAAGAAGCACTTTGTTGCTCTCTTGGAACAACTGGGTGAGGCCAATGACCTCATCGAGTCTCATGAGGAGACCATCTCCGAGCTTCAGGGACACAGTCGTGAATATGCCGATGAGATTGTTGAATTATCTATTGCTCTAGAAAAGGAGCGCACTCTTCGTTTGGCTCTTGAGGAGTCATACAACGATGACTGCGCTAAAATGCAAAAGAAACTAGATCATGATACTGTTCTTACTCGTATGCTTAAGTCTGAGAAGTATGCTCTTGGGGTTGGCCATGACAGACTCAAAGTGGAGTTTGACACACTTGACAAGGCTCACAAGGTCTTGAAAGGTGTTCATTTCTCTCTGAAAGAGTCTCATGATCAACTCCAAGCAAAGCTTACCAAGGAGATCTCTACTTGTCCTCCCTTTGTGTTAATTGATAATGCTTGTACAACTAATCCTTGTTGTGAGCATGTACATCTTGTGGAGGAAAATGCCAAGTTAAAGGAGAAACTTGAGAAGGGCCTTGTGGCATGCATACTAGGTGAGAAGAGCCTGAACGACCTCTTGATCAATCAAAAGGGTGTTGTAGGAAAGGAGGGACTTGGACTTACCTCCAAGTCAAAAGGAAAGAGGAGGAACAGGAACAAACGATCCCCTACCCTCATGGACATCTTTGTCAAAGAGGGCGAAGGGATTCAGGAGGTGAACAGGAACAAGGTGGACGATGGTAACGTCAAGAAGGGCAAAACCATTCCTACTAACACAGCCGGCAAACTCAATCCTTCCTATGTCTTATGTCGTGCTAGTGATGGGCATGTTTATGCCAGATTTGTTGGTTCTTACTATGAGTCCATTGAATGGGCTATCTGGGTTCCTAAGACCCTTGTCTCTAACATTAAAGGACCCATTAAAAATGGGTACCTAAAACCAAGCCTTGATCTATTGCATGAGTTTGCTTCTGGTGGGGTGTCATGGTTGCTCGATAGTGGAGCAACAAATCATATGACCGGAAGCAAGGACTTAGTGGTGGATGTGCATCCTTCTCCATCTATGCCCACCCATGTCCAATTCGCCGATGCATCCTCGTCAAAGGTATTGGGATTTGGTAAGGTGGTCATCTCTCAAGAGTTATCTATTGAGAAGGTCATGCTTGTTGAGTCTCTTGCCGACAATTTACTCTCGGTTCGTCAACTTGCAATTATGGGTTTTTCCACTTCATTTAATCTTGATACTGTGGTCCTCCTGTGGAGCAAGACTCTTAAAGTAGCCTATGTTGGATATGTCGAAAATGGTCTTTATGTGGTGAACTTCTCAAAGCGACCCACTAAGACTGCGACGTGTTTAATGGCTAAAGTTGATGTGGGATGGCTTTGGCATCGCCGACTAGCTCATTTCAATATGAGATCTTTGCAAAGTCTTCTAAAAGGGGACCATATTCGTGGACTAACAAATGTGAGTTTTGCTAGAGATCGTGCTTGCAGTGCCTGCATTGAAGGAAAGATTCATGAAACTGCTCATCGTCCAACGACTCTCATTTACACTAAGAGGCCATTGGAGCTCCTCCATATGGATCTCTTCGGTCCTCCATCATTTGATAGTCTTGGAGGCAGAAAGTACTGCTTGGTGATTGTTGATGACTACTCAAGATACACCTGGGTATATTTCTTCAAAAGGAAGAGTGAGACTCAACAAACTGTCATCAACTTTGCTAATGAAGCTCAACGTCAACATGAAGCAAAGATCTTGATGATTAGAAGTGACAACGGCACTGAGTTCAATAACTACACCTTGGATGAGTTTCTAGGTGATGAGGGAATAAAACATCAATATTCAGCACCATATACCCCTCAACAAAATGGCATGGCAGAAAGGAAGAACCGGACCTTGATGGATGCTGCAAGAACAATGATGGCGGAATTCAAATCTCCATATAACTTTTGGGCTGAGGCCATCAACACAGCATGTCATGCGTCCAATTGGCTTTATATCCGCAAAGGCTTGAACAAGACTCCATATGAGATTCTCACTGGAAACAAACCCAATCTCAAGTACTTCCGGGTATTCGGTTGTAAGTGTTTCATTCTCAAGAAAGGTGCACGTTTAGCTAAATTTGATTCTAGAGCACATGAGGGCATATTTGTTGGTTATGCTACAAACTCTCATGCTTACCGCATCCTCAACAAGTCCACCGGACTCATTGAGGAGACGTGTAATGTGGAGTTTGATGAAAATAATGGCTCCCAAGTGGAGCAAAGTGCTCTTTGTGATGTAGGTGATGAAATTCCTCCCAAGCCATAAGAAGAATGGGGATTGGTCAAATACTCCCCATTGAGGAACCCCTTGTGGCTGAAGGAGAAGGACAATGCTCTACTCAAGTGGAGCCATCACCCCCACAAGCCCCACACGCTTCCGATGAACAAAGAGAAGACTCTCAACAAGATGAACAAGCTCAAGGTCAAGATCAATTGCCCAACAATGGTGATGTGTCCCATGATATTCAAGCACTTACCAAAGGTTCCGAACCTGCTCATGATCAAGATCAAGTGCAACCACAAGATCCAGACCAAGTAGAAGCACAAGATCAAGAAGAGCAACCACAAGTACAAGGACAAACAAGTGAACCTGCTCAAGTCGAAAGTCAAGATGATCAGGATACTATCTCGCAATTCCCTTCTGCAGCACCAACAGCCGGTGCCAAGGGAGGTTCAAGACGCAAGGGCAAGCAAAGTAAACAAGTCGATGCTCCCCAGTTATCCAATGAAGAACTCTTGGAGCGTCGAGCAGCCAAGATTGCGAACAAGCTGAGAGTCAAGTCACATCTTATGAAGAATGTACTTGGCAGTTTAAAAAAGGGAGTATCCACCCGTCAACAGATTTGGAATTATTGTGAGCATCACGCGTTTGTTTCGTATTGTGAACCTCAATAGGTACATGAAGCGCTCGATGATGAGGATTGGCTTATGGCCATGCATGAAGAACTTAACAAATTCAAGCGTAACCAAGTCTGGGATTTAGTGCCAAGACCAAAGGAGGAACATAATGTCATCGGGACCAAATGGATTTTAAAAAACAAGCAAGATGCCAATGGGATTGTGATTTGAAACAAGGCAAGATTGGTGGATCAAGGCTACTCCCAAGTCGAGGGTATCGACTACGGTGAAACCTTTGCCCCTGTTGCTCATCTAGAATCTATTCGCATGTTGCTTGCATTTGCTTCTCATCATAATTTCAAATTACAGCAAATGGATGTGAAAAGTGCTTTTCTTAATGGTCCTTTAAATGAGTTGGTCTATGTCAAACAACCCCCGGGATTCGAACATCCCAAGCTCCCCAATCATGTGTACAAACTTAATAAGGCACTCTATGGCCTTAAACAAGCCCCACGTGCGTGGTATGAGTATCTTACTGAGTTGTTACAAGATCGTGGGTTTGAAATTGGGAAGATAGATCCCACTCTTTTTACTAAGCGGGTTAAAGGGGATTTATTCATATGCCAAGTATATGTTGATGATATCATTTTTGGTTCTCCTAACATTTCCTTCCATGAAGAATTTGCTGCACTAACGACCGAGAAATTTGAGATGTCCATGATGGGAGAGTTGAAGTTCTTCCTCGGATTCGAGATTAAACAAGGCCTAGAAGGGACCTTCATCAAACAAGCCAAGTACACTCTATTGGAATTATGCCCTAGAGGCAATGATAAATGAAGTTATTATTATAATTCATGTATCAAGATAATAGTTTATTATCCATGCTATAATTGTATTGAATGAAGACTCATTTACATGTGTGGATACATAGACAAAACACCGTCCCTAGCATGCCTCTAGTTGGCTAGCCAGTTGATCGATGATAGTCAGTGTCTTCTGATTATGAACAAGGTGTTGTTGCTTGATAACTGGATCACGTCATTGGGAGAATCACGTGATGGACTAGACCCAAACTAATAGACGTAGCATGTTGATCGTGTCATTTTGTTGCTACTGTTTTCTGCGTGTCAAGTATTTATTCCTATGACCATGAGATCATATAACTCACTGACACCGGAGGAATGCTTTGTGTGTATCAAACGTCGCAACGTAACTGGGTGACTATAAAGATGCTCTACAGGTATCTCCGAAGGTGTTAGTTGAGTTAGTATGGATCAAGACTGGGATTTGTCACTCCGTGTGACGGAGAGGTATCTCGGGGCCCACTCGGTAATACAACATCACACACAAGCCTTGCAAGCAATGTAACTTAGTGTAAGTTGCGGGATCTTGTATTACGGAACGAGTAAAGAGACTTGCCGGTAAACGAGATTGAAATAGGTATGCGGATACTGACGATCGAATCTCGGGCAAGTAACATACCGAAGGACAAAGGGAATGACATACGGGATTATACGAATCCTTGGCACTGAGGTTCAAACGATAAGATCTTCGTAGGATATGTAGGATCCAATATGGGCATCCAGGTCCCGCTATTGGATATTGACCGAGGAGTCTCTCGGGTCATGTCTACATAGTTCTCGAACCCGCAGGGTCTGCACACTTAAGGTTCGATGTTGTTTTATGCGTATTTGAGTTATATGGTTTGTTACCGAATGTTTTTCGGAGTCCCGGATGAGATCACGGACGTCACGAGGGTTTCCGGAGTGGTCCGGAAATGAAGATTGATATATAGGATGACCTCATTTGATTACCGGAAGGTTTTCGGAGTTACCGGGAATGACGAATGGGTTCCGGGAGTTCACCGGGGGGGGGTGGGGCAACCCACCCCGGGGAAGCCCATAGGCCATAAGGGTGGCGCACCAGCCCTTAGTGGGCTGGTGGGACAGCCCAAAAGGGCTCTATGCGCCAAGGATAAGAAATCAAAGGAAAAAGAAAAAAAAAGGAGGAGGTGGGAAGGGAGGGGGACTCCCTCCCACCAAACCTAGTCCAACTCGGTTTGGGGGGGGGAGAGTCCTCCCCCTTGGCTCGGCCGACCCCTTGAGGGTCCTTGGACCCCAAGGCAAGGCCCCCCTCCCTCCCACCTATATATACGGAGGTTTTCGGGCTGATTTGAGACGACTTTTCCACGGCAGCCCGACCACATACCTCCACGGTTTTTCCTCTAGATCGCGTTTCTGCGGAGCTCGGGCGGAGCCCTGCTGAGACAAGGTCATCACCAACCTCCGGAGCGCCGTCACGCTGCCGGAGAACTCTTCTACCTCTCCGTCTCTCTTGCTGGATCAAGAAGGCCGAGATCATCGTCGAGCTGTACGTGTGCTGAATGCGGAGGTGCCGTCCGTTCGGTACTAGATCGTGGGACTGATCGCGGGATTGTTCGCGGGGCGGATCGAGGGACGTGAGGACGTTCCACTACATCAACCGCGTTCTCTAACGCTTCTGCTGTACGGTCTACGAGGGTACGTAGATCACTCATCCCCTCTCGTAGATGGACATCACCATGATAGGTCTTCGTGCGCGTAGGAAATTTTTTGTTTCCCATGCGACGTTCCCCAACAGTGGCATCATGAGCTAGGTTCATGCGTAGATGTCTTCTCGAGTAGAACACAAAAGTTTTTGTGGGCGGAGATGTGCGTTTTGCTGCCCTCCTTAGTCTTTTCTTGATTCCGCGGTATTGTTGGATTGAAGCGGCTTGGACCGACATTACTCGTACGCTTACGAGAGACTGGTTTCATCGTTACGAGTAACCCCCTTTGCTCAAAGATGACTGGCAAGTGACGGTTTCTCCAACTTTAGTTGAATCGGATTTGACCGAGGAGGTCCTTGGATGAGTTTAAATAGCAACTCATATATCTCCGTTGTGGTGTTTGCGTAAGTAAGATGCGATCCTACTAGATACCCTTGGTCACCACGTAAAACATGCAACAACAAAATTAGAGGACGTCTAACTTGTTTTTGCAGGGTATGATTGTGATGTGATATGGCCAACGATGTGATGTGATATATTGGATGTATGAGATGATCATGTTGTAATAGAAATATCGACTTGCACGTCGATGGTACGGCAACCGGCAGGAGCCATAGGGTTGTCTTTATACTAACGTTTGTGCTTGCAGATGCGTTTACTATTTTGCTAGGATGTAGCTTTAGTAGTAATAGCATAAGTAGCACGACAACCCCGATGGCAACACGTTGATGGATGATCATGGTGTGGCGCCGGTGACAAGAAGATCGTGCCGGTGCTTTGGTGATGGAGATCAAGAAGCACGTGATGATGGCCATATCATGTCACTTATGAATTGCATGTGATGTTAATCCTTTTATGCACCTTATTTTGCTTAGAACGACGGTAGCATTATGAGGTGATCTCTCACTAAAATTTCAAGACGAAATTGTGTTCTCCCCGACTGTGCACCGTTGCTACAGTTCGTCGTTTCGAGACACCACGTGATGATCGGGTGTGATAGACTCAACGTTCACATACAACGGGTGCAAAACAGTTGCGCACGCGGAACACTCGGGTTAAGCTTGACGAGCCTAGCATGTGCAGACATGGCCTCGGAACACATGAGACCAAAAGGTCGATCGTGAATCATATAGTTGATATGATTAGCATAGGGATGCTTACCACTGAAACTATACCCAACTCACGTGATGATCGGACTTGGGATAGTGTGAGTGGATCATGAACCACTCAAATGACTAGAGAGATGTACTTTTTGAGTGGGAGTATAGCATAAAATTTGATTAAGTTGAACTCTAATTATCTTGAACATAGTCTAAGTCCACTTTGAATATATTTGTGTTGTAGATCATGGCTCACGCGACTGTCATCCTGAATTTTAATACGTTCCTAGAGAAAGCTAAGTTGAAAGATGATGGAAGCAACTTTGTAGACTGGGCTCGTAATCTTAAGCTAATCTTACAAGCTGGGAAGAAGGATTATGTCCTTAATGCTGTGCTAGGAGATGAACCACCCGCTACGGCTGATCAGGATGTTAAGAACGCTTGGTTAGCACGTAAGGAGGACTACTCAATAGTTCAATGTGCAGTCTTGTATGGCTTAGAACCGGGACTTCAACGCCGCTTTGAGCGTCATGGAGCATTTGAGATGTTCCAGGAGTTGGAGTTTATCTTTCAGAAGAACGCCCGGATCGAGAGGTATGAGACCTCCGATAAATTCTATGCTTGCAAGATGGAGGAAAACTCGTCTGTCAGTGAACATGTGCTCAAAATGTCTGGGTACTCAAACCGTCTAGCTGAGCTGGGGATTGAACTCCCGCAAGAAGCTATCACTGACAGAATCCTTCAATCACTGCCGCCAAGCTATAAAGGCTTTGTGTTGAACTACAACATGCAAGGGATGAACAAGTCTCCCGGCGAGTTGTTTGCGATGCTGAAAGTCGCAGAGTCTGAACTCCGTAAAGAGCATCAAGTGTTGATGGTGAGCAAGACCACTAGTTTCAAGAGAAACGGCAAAGGCAAGAAGGGAAATTCGAAGAAGAGCGGCAAGCCTGTTGCCAATCCGCCGAAGAAACCCAAGGCTGGACCTAAGCCTGAAACAGAGTGCTTCTATTGCAAGGGTATGGGTCACTAGAAGCGCAATTGCCCCAAGTATCTGGCAGATAAGAAGGCGGGCAAAGAAAAATCAGGTATATTTGATATACATGTTATTGATGTGTACTTAACCAGCTCTCGTAGTAGTGCCTGGGTATTCGATACCGGTTCTGTTGCTCATATTTGCAACTCGAAACAGGAACTGCGGAATATACGAAGGCTGGCGAAAGACGAAGTGACGATGCGCGTAGGAAACGGTTCCAAGGTTGATGCAATCGCCGTCGGCACAGTGTCACTTCAGCTACCATCGGGATTAGTGATGAACTTAAATCATTGTTATTTAGTGCCTGCGTTGAGCATGAACATTATATCTGGATCTTGTTTATTGCGAGACGGTTACTCTTTTAAGTCTGAGAATAATGGTTGTTCAATTTCTATGAGTAACATCTTTTATGGTCATGCACCGACTGTGAGAGGATTGTTCATATTGAATCTTGATAGCGATACACATATACATAACATTGAGACCAAAAGAGTTAGAGTAAACAATGATAGCGCCATATTTTTGTGGCACTGCCGCTTGGGTCATATTGGTGTAAAGCGCATGAAGAAACTCCATGCTGATGGACTTTTGGAGTCACTTGACTTTGATTCACTTGACACGTGCGAACCATGCCTCATGGGAAAGATGACTAAGACTCCGTTCTCCGGAACAATGGAGCATGCAAGTGACTTGTTGGAAATCATACATACCGATGTGTGTGGTCCAATGAGCGTAGAGGCACGCGGCGGACATCGTTATTTTCTCACCTTCACTGACGATTTAAGTAGATATGGTTATGTCTACTTGATGAAGCACAAGTCTGAAACATTTGAAAAGTTCAAGCAATTTCAGAGTGAAGTGGAAAATCATCGTAACAAGAAGATCAAGTTCCTACGGTCTGATCGTGGGGGTGAATATCTGAGTTTCGAGTTTGGTGCTCACTTAAGACAATGTGGAATTGTTTCGCAGTTAACACCGCCTGGAACACCACAGCGTAATGGTGTGTCCGAACATCGTAATCGTACTTTGTTAGAGATGGTGCGATCTATGATGTCTCTTACTGATTTGCCATTATCATTTTGGGGTTATGCATTAGAAACAGTTGCATTCACTTTAAATAGGGCACCATCAAAATCCGTTGAGACGACACCATACGAACTGTGGTATGGCAAGAGGCCAAAATTGTCGTTTCTTAAAGTTTGGGGATATGATGCTTATGTCAAAAAGCTTTAGCCTGAAAAGCTGGAACCCAAAGCGGAAAAATGCGTCTTCATAGGTTACCCAAAGGAGACAGTTGGGTACACCTTCTATCTCAAATCCGAGGGCAAAGTGTTTGTTGCTAAGAACGGAGCTTTTATCGAGAAGGAGTTTCTCTCGAGAGAATTGAGTGGGAGGAAGATAGAACTTGACGATGTTGTCGAACCTCTCATCCCTCTGGATGGTGGCGCAGGGCAAGGGGAAACCTCTGTCATTGCGACGCCGGTTGAGGAAGAAGTTAATGATGATGATCATGAAACTCCAGTTCAAGTTTCTGTTGAACCACGCAGGTCGACGAGGTCACGT
Organism: Hordeum vulgare subsp. vulgare; assembly: GCF_904849725.1. Classification (NCBI taxonomy): domain Eukaryota; kingdom Viridiplantae; phylum Streptophyta; class Magnoliopsida; order Poales; family Poaceae; genus Hordeum; species Hordeum vulgare. Next base: position 560,329,917 of record NC_058524.1, on the reverse strand, counting down.
GCTGCTCCAGAGTGGTACGGTAATCCCATCTTATCAATCATGTTGTTAGACAACAATGAACCTGCAAATTATGAAGAAGCAATGGTGGGCCCAGATTCCAACAAATGGCTAGAAGCCATGAAATCCGAGATAGGATCCATGTATGAGAACAAAGTGTGGACTTTGGAGATACTACCTAAGGGCCGCAAGGCTATTCAGAACAAATGGATCTTTAAGAAGAAGACGGACGCTGACGGTAATGTGACCGTTTATAAAGCTCGACTTGTGGCAAAGGGTTTTTCACAAGTTCCAGGAGTTGACTACGATGAGACTTTCTCACCCGTAGCGATGCTTAAAGTCCGTCAGAATCATGTTAGCAATAGCTGCATTTTTCGATTATGAAATCTGGCAGATGGATGTCAAAACGGCGTTCCTTAACGGTTTCCTTAAGGAAGAGTTGTATATGATGCAACCCGAAGGATTTGTCGATCCTAAAAATGCTGACAAGGTATGCAAGCTCCAGCGATCCATTTATGGACTGGTGCAAGCATCTCGGAGTTGGAACAAACGCTTTGATGAGGTGATCAAAGCATTTGGGTTTATACAAGTGGTTGGAGAATCTTGTATTTACAAGAAAGTGAGTGGGAGCTCTGTGGCGTTTCTAATATTATATGTGGATGACATATTACTGATTGGAAACAACGTAGAGCTTTTGGAGAGCATAAAAGGTTACTTGAATAAAAGTTTCTCTATGAAGGACCTAGGAGAAGCTGCTTACATTCTAGGCATTAAGATCTATAGGGATAGATCAAAACGCCTGATAGGACTTTCACAAAGCACATACCTTGATAAAGTTTTGAAGAGGTTCAAAATGGAACAGTCCAAGAAAGGGTTCTTGCCAGTTTTACAAGGTACGAGATTGAGTAAGACTCAGTGCCCAGCAACTGATGAAGATAGAGAGCATATGCGCTCCGTCCCCTATGCTTCAGCCATAGGTTCTATCATGTATGCGATGCTGTGCACTAGACCGGATGTTAGCCTGGCCATAAGTATGGCAGGTAGGTTCCAGAGTAATCCAGGAGTGGATCACTGGACAGCGGTCAAGAATATCCTGAAGTACCTGAAAAGGACTAAGGAGATGTTTCTCGTGTATGGAGGTGACGAAGAGCTCGCAGTAAAAGGTTACGTCGATGCAAGCTTTGACACAGATCCAGACAACTCTAAGTCGCAAACCGATACGTATTTATTCTTAATGGGGGTGCAGTAAGCTGGTGCAGTTCCAAGCAAAGCGTCGTAGCAGATTCTACATGTGAAGCGGAGTACATGGCTGCCTCGGAGGCGGCTAAGGAGGGTGTGTGGATGAAGCAGTTCATGACGGATCTTGGAGTGGTGCCAAGCGCACTGAATCCAATAACCTTGTTCTGTGACAACACTGGTGCCATTGCCTTAGCAAAAGAACCACGGTTTCACAAGAAGACCAGACACATCAAACGACGCTTCAACCTCATCCACGACTACGTCGAGGAAGAGGACGTAAATATATGCAAAGTGCACACGGATCTGAATGTAGCAGACCCGCTGACTAAACCTCTTCCACGGCCAAAACATGATCGACACCAGAACTGTATGGGTGTTAGATTTATTACAATGTAATTCACATGGTGATGTGAGGGCTAGATTATTGACTCTAGTGCAAGTGGGAGACTGTTGGAATTATGCCCTAGAGGCAATGATAAATGAAGTTATTATTATAATTCCTGTATCAAGATAATAGTTTATTATCCATGCTATGATTGTATTGAATGAAGACTCATTTACATGTGTGGATACATAGACAAAACACCGTCCCTAGCATGCCTCTAGTTGGCTAGCCAGTTGATCGATGATAGTCAGTGTCTTCTGATTATGAACAAGGTGTTGTTGCTTGATAACTGGATCACGTCATTGGGAGAATCACGTGATGGACTAGACCCAAACTAATAGACGTAGCATGTTGATCGTGTCATTTTGTTGCTACTGTTTTCTGCGTGTCAAGTATTTATTCCTATGACCATGAGATCATATAACTCACTGACACCGGAGGAATGCTTTGTGTGTATCAAACGTCGCAACGTAACTGGGTGACTATAAAGATGCTCTACAGGTATCTCCGAAGGTGTTAGTTGAGTTAGTATGGATCAAGACTGGGATTTGTCACTCCGTGTGACGGAGAGGTATCTCGGGGCCCACTCGGTAATACAACATCACACACAAGCCTTGCAAGCAATGTAACTTAGTGTAAGTTGCGGGATCTTGTATTACGGAACGAGTAAAGAGACTTGCCGGTAAACGAGATTGAAATAGGTATGCGGATACTGACGATCGAATCTCGGGCAAGTAACATACCGAAGGACAAAGGGAATGACATACGGGATTATACGAATCCTTGGCACTGAGGTTCAAATGATAAGATCTTCGTAGGATATGTAGGATCCAATATGGTTATCCAGGTCCCGCTATTGGATATTGACCGAGGAGTCTCTCGGGTCATGTCTACATAGTTCTCGAACCCGCAGGGTCTGCACACTTAAGGTTCGATGTTGTTTTATGCGTATTTGAGTTATATGGTTGGTTACCAAATGTTGTTCGGAGTCCCGGATGAGATCACGGACGTCACGAGGGTTTCCGGAGTGGTCCGGAAACGAAGATTGATATATAGGATGACCTCATTTGATTACCGGAAGGTTTTCGGAGTTACCGGGAATGTACCGGGAATGACGAATGGGTTCCGGGAGTTCACCGGGGGGGGCAACCCACCCCGGGGAAGCCCATAGGCCATAAGGGTGGCGCACCAGCCCTTAGTGGGCTGGTGGGACAGCCCAAAAGGGCTCTATGCGCCAAGGATAAGAAATCAAAGGAAAAAGAAAAAAAAGGAGGAGGTGGGAAGGGAGGGGGACTCCCTCCCACAAAACCTAGTCCAACTCGGTTTGGGGGGGGGAGAGTCCTCCCCCTTGGCTCGGCCGACCCCTTGAGGGTCCTTGGACCCCAAGGCAAGGCCCCCCTCCCTCCCACCTATATATACGGAGGTTTTAGGGCTGATTTGAGACGACTTTTCCACGGCAGCCCGACCACATACCTCCACGGTTTTTCCTCTAGATCACGTTTCTGCGGAGCTCGGGCGGAGCCCTGCTGAGACAAGGTCATCACCAACCTCCGGAGCGCCGTCACGCTGTCGGAGAACTCTTCTACCTCTCCGTCTCTCTTGCTGGATCAAGAAGGCCGAGATCATCGTCGAGCTGTACGTGTGGTGAACGCGGAGGTGCCGTCCGTTCGGTACTAGATTGTGGGACTGATCGCGGGATTGTTCGCGGGGCGGATCGAGGGACGTGAGGACGTTCCACTACATCAACCGCGTTCTCTAACGCTTCTGCTGTATGGTCTACGAGGGTACGTAGATCACTCATCCCCTCTCGTAGATGGACATCACCATGATAGGTCTTCGTGCGCGTAGGAAAATTTTGTTTCCCATGCGACGTTCCCCAACACACTCAAGACATGCTCAAACGGTTCGAGCTTGAAGATGTCAAGCCGGTCAAGTTCCCCATGCCAACAAGATGCAAGCTTGACAGTGATCCCAATGGTAAAGCAGTGGATCAAAAGGTATATCGCTCCATGATTGGATCCCTCCTTTACCTTTAGTTGAGTACCGCTGGGGTCCTGGCCCTCTACGCGGTACACTAGTTCTTGAGATCCTCATGTGTTTAGGGCTATGGTGGTTTTTGTAGTGATTATATGCACTACCCATGGCCCTCGTAAATCCAATCTAGCCGTTCCTATGTGTCTTTTTCTATTCAGATCTGAAAGCCAACCCCCTAGCGGTACTACCGCCAGGGGTAGCGGTACTACCGCTAGGACCCCAGCGGTACTACCGCCAGGGGTAGCGGTACTACCGCCAGGAGGATATTTTTCTTCTTTTTATTTTCTTGGCAATGTGAGTTTACTTTTATGCCTCTTTTTGTTCGTTGCCTTGACTCCTCCTGTCGCTCTTTTTTGGTGTGTGTCTTGTGTGTCTTGTGCTCGCCGCTCGAATCCCCCACGGGACACCCAGCCGAAGCAGTATCGCACTCAAGATGCTCCAGAGGGCTCCGCCACTTCCGGTATGCAACTCAAAAAGAAGTCTTTCAAGAAGACAGCTCACAAGGACAAGGGGGTCAACGTTCGCACTATGCCCCCTAAGGATTTTCTGCGGTTCTGCACCAAAAATCACTATCTAGAAGAGAAGGCTCAGATCAAGGATGTCGAGCATGTTTGGTCACGGGATCACTGCAGGATCTATCGCGACATCATCAAGCACTTCAAGAAGATGTTCGTTCCAGTTCAGTGGATTGACTTGGCTCACCTTCAGCGGAACCCGGATTACTTTGGTGAGGCTCTCTCTTTGATTGACAAGCTTGGCTTTAAGGAGATCATCACCTTCAAGCGCGACTTTGATCCAGATGTTGTCGCCCAATTCTATGTCACTGTTCACTTCTCGCCTGATGAAGAGCGCACCATGACTTGGATGACTGGTACTCAGAAGATGACAGGTTCCTGGTCAGAATTCATGAAGTTTCTCAAGGTCGACTTTCAGGGAGCTGACAATCCTCTTGGGTCGCGTCCTCATGCTCCAGCTTCATCTACTAGGGCCCCCGCCAAGGACAGGTTGCAACAACTTTATGTGAAGAAAGGTGTGCTCCCCAAGCATCTAGATATCATGCATCGGATCTTTCGCAACACTCTCTTTCCTCGCATTGGCAACTTTGACAAGGTGCATGGTTATCTAGCTGAGATGCTTCTGCTTTGTGAGGAGGCTGGGACTAAGGAATCTGCCCCTCTCGATATTTCTGATGTGATGTTCAATGAGCTCTGGAACTGCATCATGAACCGCAAGGTTCCCATCTACGGGCCCTACTTGATTGAGGAGTTCCACCTTCAGGCTGATTACTTCGTGCACGATCCTATCAGGCTCCGCATCAAGGACAAATGGGTCAACCCATCCACTTCGTCTCAGCACATGGACACTGACATAGAGACTGCTGCTGAAAGAGGCCCCGCTTCTCAGTCCCATTCTTCTGCTATGCCATCTTGGGCAGTGAAACTGAAGGATAAAATGAAGACTCTCTTCTGTATGCAGGCCAAGGGACAGTATCAGACTCATGTGGCCCAGAAGGAGAACCGTCAGAGGCACAAGCGTGTCCTGAGGACACTTGATGTTGATATCTCCAGCGGCTCAGAGGACGACATCACTCCAGAGTCTGCTTGGATGCGGGCTCAAGGTTATCAGTGGTCTGATGCAGAGGAGGAGGCGTCTGAGGAGGACAATGAGGAGGATCAGGACGATCCGGATGCCACGGACGAGTCTGGGGCTGATGAGGATGAGGAGTGACCACCTGTGTCATTAGGTGTGCCCCTTTTTGGTGTCTTGTGCCAAAGGGGAGAGAGTCTAGGAGCTGGATTTGAGATTTGAGCTTTGCTTATCTTATCGTGTTTGCTTTGAACTTGGTTTGCTTTTATTTGCTATCTTTGCTTTGTGTGATGTGAGACTTGAACTAGTGTGAAATTTATTTCTATCATATGCTCCTTAATTTTCTATACCACTATCTTTATGTTCACATGCTATTCACTGTGCAAATCCGGTATTGTCATCAATCCACCAAAAAGGGGGAGATTGTTAGGGCATATTTTATGCCTAAGTAATTTTGGTGATTGATGACAGTACCGCAAAGGACTAATCGTGTGTGTTAAGATTTCAAATAACACATGTCAATGGCACAAGATGACTCACCCCCTCTTTCCATGGAACAGAAGCACGGTGTACTCTATGATTCTCCTTCTTTGAGTCATAGGAACGTCGTACTATTAAGAGGGGACCCGTAGTGGAAAGGTTTGGGTGGAATCAATTTTGCACGCACACACTTTATCTCCTTTCCCCTTACCTGCAACTTTGGAGTAGCTCCCGCCTCTGTTTTTATCTCATCTAAGCAAAAGGTCTCTTAGCGGTAGTACCGCTGTGCCTAGCGGTAGTACCGCTGGCCCTAGCAGTAGTACCGCTAGCCCTAGCGGTAGTACCATTGTGCTGGCGGTAGTACCGCCCCTGGTTAGCGGTAGTACCGCTCTAGGAGCTTAGTACCGCCTTCCTAGCGGTTGTACTTCGTCGGACCTTTTTGCGAAGACTTTCTTGGCGGTGGTTGGCCCGGTAATGCTTATGCACTACCATAGGCCCAGCGGTAGTACCGCTGCTGCCAGCGGTAGTACCGTTGCAGCCAGCGGTAGTACCGCTAGGCTCAGGCTGTGAGTGGGAAAACGGTTGGATTCCCCCCCCCACTATATAAGGGGTTCTTCCTGCTGTGGAACCCTACCTTTGACCCTCCCAAGCTCCATTGTTGCTCCCTAAGCTCAAAAGTGCCCGATCTCTCTCACTAGCCAATCAAACTTGTTGATTCTTTAGGGATTGGTTGAGAAGGCCTAGATCTACACTTCCACCAAGAGAAAAGTTGATTCCCCCACCAATCCCTTGCGGATCTTGTTACTCTTGGGTGTTTGAGCATCCTAGACGGTTGAGGTCACCTCGGAGCCACATTCCATTGTGGTGAAGCTTCGTGGTCTTGTTGGGAGCCTCCAAGCTTTGTGTGGAGTTTGCCCCAACCTTGTTTGTAAAGGTTCGGTCGCCGCCTTCAAGGTCACCTATAGTGGAATCACGGTACCTTGCATCGTGTGAGGGAGTGAGGAGAATACGGTGGCCCTAGTGGCTTATTGGGGAGCATTGTGCCTCCACGCCGCTCCAACGGAGACGTACTTCCTCTCAAAGAGAAGGAACTTCGGTAACACATCCTCGTCTTCACTGGTTCCACTTGTGGTTATCTCTAACCTTTACTTCATGTATGCTTATGTTGTTGTCTATCTCTTACTTGTCTTAGTTGTTCTTGTTGGTAGCTTCATATAGGTTCACCTTGTTGTTGCTATTTTAGTGAACCCGTATGTTGCTTACCCTAACTTGCTAAGATTAATTAAAAAGTGGTCGTTGCCTATCCACCCCCCCCCTCTAGTCAACCATATCGATCCTTTCAATGCATAGATGTCCAAGGGCATAATAATGTACCTGCTTGCATGAAGATTGAACAAAGAAGGAGCAGGAAAAGTAATAGTCTCACGAGTACCCTGACTAAATACCAGGTTATAAATCATCCTTCTATTTATATCTCTATCAAGAAAGTCATGGCGAACCATGCTATCGTAATCTAGATATCTCTCGGGAAGAAGAATCTCTTCTTCCTCGTCCAGTCTAATAGGTATCTCAAAGTGTCTAGCAAGACGAGTAGCATAGATACCTCCATAGACAATGCCTTTAGAACGGTTCGTGTTCAACCATTGAGCTACTATAGTGCCCAAGCTATAAGTTTTATCATTATAAAGGGCTTCGCGCAAGACCGCAAGATCTGGGGAGCTAAGGGACCCAACTTTCCCACGGCCAATCAAACATTTTCCCACAAATAGTGAGAAGTACCGAAGTACGGGAAAATGTATGCTAGCAGCTCTAGGGCAAGACACTCCTCTCTCCTCTCCTACAGCAATAGTATCGATGAAAGCTTCCAAGTCCCGTGGACGAGGTTCATGAATATCCCCAACGTAAGGTAATTTGCAGACATTGCAAAAATCCTAGAGTGACATGCGCTGGGGGATATCATAAAGTTTGAACTCAACCATAGGAAGATTCTTCCTCGGATAGAAGTTAAAGCTTTATACGAAGATATTAGTGAGGAGGAGGTATTGCGGACACTTATCTTCAACGAAGGCGGTAAGGCCTGCGTTTTCCACCAATTGATAAAAGTCCTCATAAAGTCTGGCGGCGCGTAAGAACACATCGCTTGGCCACTCGCACGCTCGAACTTCTGTGACTCGAGGGACCAGATACTTGGGCTTCTTCTCACTTCCATCATCCTTGGGGTCACGGCTTGAAGAACCTCTTAAGAACCTCCTCATCTTTTCCCTTTTCTATCTCTGAAAATTTCTGAAATTTTAGTGATTCTAAGGAAAAGTGAACAAGGCTCAACGAAACTCGTAGCAACTACTCCCACAAGTGCCTAGAGGCCATATTACGCATCAAAACCACTTGGGACCAGCTAAATTAGCATGCAAAGCTCAAGAACATGGTCACCAAGGCAGCAAAAATACGTGAAGTATAAGGCACTAGAGCAAAAACTAATTGGACCAATGGAGGAGTCACTTACCAAGGAGTAATTTCCCCAAAACAGTTCGGAGAATGGTGCTTTGAGCAAAGAGATCGAAAATCCCAGCAAGAGGAGCAAGAACATGGGTTTTAGCTGTGAAACGATTTTTTCTGGAGGTAGGAGAATTAGATGGGAGCTAGAATGAGTGGAGGGGGTGCACGTGGCCCCCAAAAGCCAGGTAGGCGCGGCCAGGGGGGTGCCCGCGCCTCCAGGGCTTGTGGCCCACTGGTGCAACCCCCAGACTAGCTCTTCGTCTTAGTATTTTTCAAAAATTCCAGAAAAAAAATCATACTTGATTTTCAGGACGTTCGGAGAACTTCTATTTTCGGGGTACTTTTCTACGGGACGCTAAAACAGAAAACAGGGAAAATAAACTAAACCTATCATTTTTCTTCTAAGCAACCGAAGGTGAAAGCTTGGAACATAGGTTTGTGACTCCTCGATTCATCCATCTCATGGTCATCGAAAGAAATCCGTCAGTGAGGTTGATCAAGTCTCCTCGACAAACCTTTTCGAATCGCAAAAGAGAACGGAGAATTTTCAAACAGTCACTAAGTCACCTCAATGGGGATGTGTATCTCCCCAACAAGCAAATCATACTTCATCTTAATGGGAGGAATAGGGCATTGAAAGCTCCCAATAATAATCGATGAAGTTTTTTCGATAGCATTGATGTAATGTACCCGATATTGTTTCTTCGGAAAGTGCACCGTATGCTCATTACCGTTGTCATGGAAAGTGACATTGCCTTTGTTGCAATCCATAACAGCCCCTACAGTGTTTATAAAGGGTCTTCCGAGGATGACCGCCATGGCATCGTCCTCGGGAATATCCAGAATAACAAAGGCTGTTAGGATAGTGACGTTGGCAACCACAACAGGCACATCCTCGCAAATGCTGATAGGGAAAGCAGTTGATTTGTCAGCCATTTGCAGAGAGATTTCAGTTGGTGTCAACTTATCAAGTTCAAGTCTACGATAAAGAGAGAGAGGCATAACACTAACACCGGCTCCAAGATCGCATAAAGCAGTTCTAACATAGTTTCCTTTAATGGAGCAAGGTATAGTGGGCACATCGGGATCACCTAGTTTCTTAGGAGTTCCACCCTTGAAGGTATAGTTAGCAAGCATGGTGGATATCTCAACCTCAGGTATGATCCTCTTATTAGTCACAATATCCTTCATGTACTTAGCATACGGAGACATTTTGAGCATATCTGTCAAACGCATCTGCAGAAAGGCAGGTCTAATCATTTCAACAAAGCGCTCAAAATCCTCATCATCCTTTTTCTTGGATGGTTTGGGAGGAAAGGGCATGGGTTTCTGAACTCATGGTTCCCTTTCTTTACCGTGCTTCCTAGCAGCGAAGTCATTCTTATCGTATCTTTTATTCTTAGGCTGTGGGTCATCAAGATCAACAGGTTTAGTCTCCACATCCTTTTCATTGCTAGGTTGAGCATCTTCATGAACATCACTATTGATATTATCATTAGGATCATGTTCATCACTAGATTGTGTCTCAGCATCAGAGGCAGAGACATCATTTGGACTCTCAGGTGTAGCAGCAACATGGTTGCTAGCGGGCAGGTTCCTATCATCTTTCTTCTTCTTTCTAGGATGACTAGGTGCATCAGTGCTAACTCCTTGAGAATCTTGTTCAATTCTCTTAGGATGACCCTCAAGATACAAAGGTTCGTGGGTCATTCTACCGCCTCTAGTGACGACTCTGACAGAATTGTCATTCAACTCATTGAGCAAGTCATTTTGAGCTTTAAGTACTTGTTCTACCTGAGTAGTAACCATAGAGGCATGTTTACTCAAGAGCTTAATATCATTGACAATTCTGTCCACACAAGCACTCAAATGACTAAGCATACGAGCATTCTGTTCCAATTGTCTGCTAACATAATCATTGAAACTCTGTTGTTTGGCAACAAAGTTATCAAATTCATCCAGGCATAAACTAGCAGGTTTATCAAAAGGAATATCACTCTCATCAAACCTACACAGAGGATTTACTTCTACTACCTGTATCGGGTTATCAAGACCATGGATCTCTTCGATAGGTGGTAGATTTTTGACATCTTCAGATTTAATGCCTTTCTCTTGCATAGATTTCTTAGCTTCTTGCATATCTTCAGGACCGAGGAATAGAATACCTCTTTTCTTTGGAGTTGGCTTAGGAGGTGGTTCGGGAATAGTCCAAGCATTCTCATTGCACAAGATGTTATTCAATAGAATCTCAACTTGTTCTACGGTTTGTTCCCTAAAAACACAACCAGCACAACTATCTAGGTGGTCTCTAGAAGCATCGGTAAGTCCATTATAGAAGATATCAAGTATTTCATTCTTCTCAAGAGGGTGATCACGCAAAGCATTCAGTAGTTGGACGAGCCTCCGCCAAGCTTGTGGGAGACTCTCTTCTCCAGCTTGAGCAAAGTTGTATATTTCCTGCAAGGCAGCTTGCTTCTTATGGGCATGGAAATATTTCTCAGAGAAGTAGTAGACCATATCCTGGGAGTGATGACCCACAATTATAGGGGATCAATCGTAGTCCTTTCGATAAGTAAGAGTGTCGAACCCAAGGAGGAGCAGAAGGCTCTGATAAACGGATTTCAGCAAGGTAATAACTGCAAGCACTAAAAGTAGCGGTAACAGGTGATTGTGTAGCGAGGTGAAACGTAGCAAGCAAAGAGTAACAAGTAACAAGTAGTAGCAACAGTGCAGCAAGGGACAAGCCTGAACAAAGTCTTATAGGAGGAAAAACGCTCCCGAGGACACATGGGAATTTCTGTCATGCTAGTTTCATCATGTTCATATGATTCGCGTTTGTTACTTTGATAGTTTGATATGTGGGTGGACCGGCACTTGGGTACTGCCCTTACTTGGACAAGCATCCCACTTATGATTAACCTCTCTGCAAGCATCCGCAACTACAAAAAAAGAATTAAGACAAAGTCTAACCATATCATTAAACTAGTGGATCCAAATCAGCCCCTCACGAAGCAACGCATAGACTGGGGTTTAAGCTTCTGTCACTCCAGCAACCCATCATCTACTTACTACTTCCCAATGCCTTCCTCTAGGCCCAAATATGGTGAAGTGTTATGTAGTCGATGTTCACATAACACCACTAGAGGAAAAGACAACATACAACATATCAAAATACCGAACGAATATCAAATTCACGTGACTATTATTAACATGACTTATCCCATGTCCTCAGGAACAAAAGTAACTACTCACAAAACATAATCGTAATCATGATCAGAGGTGTAATAAATAGCATCAAGGATCTGAACATAAACTACAAAGAGTAATCAACACTACTAGCAACCTTACAAGTACCAATCGGAGTTGCGAGACGAAGATTGGTTACAAGAGATGAACTAGGGATTGGAGAGCAGATGGTGCTGATGAAGATGTTGATGAAGATGCCTCCCCTCCGACGAGAGGAGTGTTGGTGATGACGATGGCGACGATTTCCCCCTCCGGGAGGGAAATTTCCCTGGCAGGATCGTCCTGCCGGAGCTCTAGATTGGATCTGCTCAAGTTCCGCCTCATGGCGGCGGCGAAACCACGAAAAAGCTCCCGATTGATTTTTCCAGACTAGGATGCTTCATATATCAAAAGAGGGGGGCTAGTGGGCCTTCAGGCAGCCCACAAGCCTGCCCTGCGCCACCAGGGGGTGTGGTGGCGGTGGGCAAGCTTGTGGGGCCCTCGTGGCCCCCCTCCGGTAGTTCTTTCGCCCAGTATTTTTAATATATTCCAGAAAAAATCCACGTAAATTTTCAGGGCATTTGGAGATGTGCAGAATATTGAACTAGGATTTGCTCCTTTTCCAGTTCAAAATTCGAGCTGCCTGAATTCTCCCTCTTCAAATAAACCTTGCAAAATACGAGAGAAAAGGCATAAATATGGTACCACAAGTAATATAACAGCCAAAGAAGCAATAAATATTAACATGAAAGCATGATGCAAAATGAACGTATCAACTCCCCCAAGCTTAGACCTCGCTTGTCCTCAAGCGAAAACCAAGTTCCATAAACATGTCCACATGTTGAGGGACGAAGGTGTCGATAAAACATAATACGGACATGAGGGCATCATGATCACACATAGAACAGCAATATATCATAAAGATTCTTATGGGAAAGTAACAATTCCTTCACAAAGCAAAGCATGAAGCAAAAACCTTACCGAGAAGTAATCAACAATAATCCATAGTCATTGAAGCAATTGCAATTTATCACAACATCAGAAAGAGTCAAATAAGAGCTTGTAAGGCAAACCCACATACTCAATCATTTGTTTCGTTTTCCACAATTGTTACAACTCACGTGGTACTCATGGTGTCAAAGTTGTAGCTGGACACAAAGGAAGATAGGGGCTTATAGTTTTGCCTCCCAACGGTTTACCTCAAGGGTAAAGTCAACAACAATAAAGCATGAGTACTCAACTCCAAGTTGATATATGAATATAGTTCTTTCCCAAGCATGTGACAGTAACCAAGACAAAGGCAAAAAGGGAATTGGTGATGATCACCATGACTCTTACAAGGGTAAAAAGTAAAGGTACAAGATAGGCCCTTCGCAGAGGGAAGCGGAGGTTGGCATGCGCTTTTGAGGTTTGAATGCTTGTCCTCTTAGTGCGGAGGAACGTCACTTTATATTGCCCCCTGTGACAAAGAACTTTTTTATGCAGTCTGTCGCTTTTATGTCTTCCTCATCACAGGTTCGTACAAAGCTTATTTTCCACACACTAATAGATCATACATATTAGAGAGCAATTTTTATTGCTTGCACCGATGACAACTTACTTGAAGGATCTTATTCAATCCATAGGTAGGTATGGTGGACTCTCATGGCAAAACTGGTTGGAGGTTTATGGATGCACAAGTAGTATCTCTACTTGGTGTGGGAGTTTTGGCTAATATGAGGTGGAAGCAATCGTCACATGCTAAGGGATCTCTAATCATATAACATTGTTTGGAACCAAGCAAACACAATTCATTATGTTGTCTTCCTTGTCCAACATCTACTCGTAGGCATGTAATAGTTTGGTGAGTGCTCACAATTGTAAAAAGTATCTAAGATGATATATTTATATGTGAACCTCTCTTTCCTTATTACTTCTTATTAATTGCAACAATGACTGAGGTCTATGTTGATTTATTCTCAACAAGTTTCAATCATCATACTTGTCCTAAGTGAAGTTATCACTTTCCATAAGATCGTCTGATGATCTTTCATGCTATCGTTCTTTTCATACTTTTGATCATGGCACAAAGCAAAGCCCTTGACTAAGACACTCTTTATTATATAGCTCGTAAGATCGAATACATCGGGGGAGAGACAAAAGCAAAAGACTCAAACTAAAAACTAAAGACTTATTCCTCTAAAAGAAGAAATAAAAACTAAAAAGGAAAGAACTAAAACAAAGGTAAAAGCAAAAGATATAAAGGTGATACGATACCAGGGCAACTCCCCCAAGCTTGTCAGAAGCCAAGGGGATTGCCCATACCAATGCTTAGTTGTCTTCCTTTGGCGGTGATGGTGGTGTTGTTGTCGCCTTTGATTCCAAGAGAGCTATCAACCTTTGATTTATACTGAGATCCGTGACATGGTTTTCCAGCAAAACAACTTCACGAGAAAGAGAAATATTGCGAGCACGAGTAGTTTCGTGAAACCTCAAGACTTCAATCAATGATGGAGACAACATGTGGAGGAAGGGTTGGAGAAAGTCTACTCCTTCAATGTCTTCAATGTTGAACATAGGTGGAACTTCCTCCCTAGCTTGGGTTTTCTCCTTAGCTTGGTCCCTGGCTTCTGTAACTTCTACTCTTTTCAGATCAGCATCTACTTTCTCATGAACTTGGTGAAGATCATTCTCCCCAACAGATTCCTGAGACATCTTTGCTCTAAATCTGCGGCAGACAACAAGCTCGAAACGAAAACAGAGGAAAACTACGCGATACGGAGATCAAAACCTTTGGGCAACTATATATTATTTTTTCTGGGCCAGAAGGAGTCCTCCGCAAGAAAACGGAGTCCATGAGGCACACGAGGTGCGCACAAGCTTGCCCACCGCCACCAGGGGTGGTGGCAGAGTGGGCCCTTGTGGCTGCCTCGTTTGCTCTCCGGGCTGCTTCTTATTTTTCTAATTTTCCAAAAAATCCAAAACTGAGGAAATTTCCTATTGGAAAAGTATCGGAGTCCAATTTCTTGCCAAAACAGATACATCTTCGTTTTCAAGGTCTGAAACAGGCTGATAAACATCCCTTATGTACTCCTCTGGAGTTATGACATTGATGATATTGGTCTCAACATTTATGGGAGTACCAGAGATGTAATGCTTGATTCTTTGCCCATTTACCACTCTAGGAAAATTTCCTTCCGTGTTATTGATTTTGATGGCACCGGGATGATATACTTCCTCGACAACATAGGGGCCTTCCCATTTAGAGAGAAGCTTGCCTACAAAGAATCTCAAACGAGAATTGTATAGCAAGACATAATCACCTACGTTGAACTCTCGTTTCTGTATTCGTTTGACATGCCATCTCTTAACCTTTTCCTTGAACAACCTGGCATTCTCATATGCCTCGGCTCTCCATTCATCGAACGAGCTGATATCAAACAACCGCTTCTCACCGGCAAGTTTGAAATCAAAGTTGAGCTCTTTGATTGCCCAATAAGCTTTGTATCCCAGCTTAGAGGTAAATGACAGGCCTTACCGTAAACCATTTTATACGGCGACATGCCCATGGGATTCTTATAAGCAGTCCTATAAGCCCATAGTGCATCGTCAAGTTTGCTTGACCAGTTCTTTCGAGATCTATTGACGGTCTTTTGTAGGATCAACTTGATCTCCCTATTACTCAACTCAATTTGACCACTGGACTGAGGATGATAAGGAGATGCAACTCTATGGTTGACATCATACTTACCTAGCATCTTGCGGAAAATACCATGAATGAAGTGTGAACTGCCATCAGTCATCAAGTATCTAGGGACTCCAAATCTTGGTAATATGACTTCTTTAAGCATCTTAATAGAGGTGTGGTGATCAGCATTTTTAGTGGGGATAGCTTCTACCCACTTATTAACGTAATCCACAACAACTAAGATGTGAATGTACCCATTGGAACTCGGGAAGGGTCCCATATAATCAAAGCCCTAGACATCAAATGGTTCAATGACAAGTGAATAGTTCATAGGCATCTCTTGACGCTTATTGATGTTCCCTATCCTTTGGCATTCGTCACAAGACAAGACAAACTTACGAGCATCCTTGAAGAGAGTGGGCCAATAGAAACCTGATTGCAATACCTTGTGGGCAGTTCTATCTCCAGCGTGGTGTCCTCCATAGGCTTCGAAATGACACTTCTGCAGGATCTGTCCCTATTCATGTTCAGGCACACAACGTCTAATAACACCATCTACTCCTTCCTTATAAAGGTGAGGATCATCCCAAAAGTAGTGTCTCAAATCAAAGAAGAATTTCTTCTTTTGTTGATAGGTGAAACAGGGTGGTATGTATTTGGCTACGATATAGTTTGCATAATCGGCATACCACGGTGCAATAAGTGAAGTGTGGATGAAATTTAATTGCTCATCAGGAAAGCTGTCATCAATAGGTAGTGGGTCATCAAGGACATTCTCTAGCCTAGACAAGTTATCTGTTACAGGGTTATCAGCACCTTTTCGGTCAACGACGTGCAAATCAAATTCCTGTAGCAGGAGAACCCATCTGATCAGCCTAGGCTTAGCGTCCTTCTTCTCCATGAGGTACTTAATGGCAGCATGATCAGAGTGAATAATGACTTTGGAGTCAACTATGTAAGATCTGAACTTTTCACATGCAAACACGACTGCTAAAAATTCCTTCTCCGTAGTGGCATAGTTTCTTTGAGCACTGTCTAGAGTTTTACTAGCGTAGTGAATGACATTCAACTTCTTGTCAACTCTTTGTCCTAGAACAGCACCAACAGCATAATCACTAGCGTCACACATGATTTCAAAGGGCAAGTTCCAGTCAGGTGGTTGAACAATAGGTGCGGTTATCAAAGCCTTCTTAAGTATTTCGAAAGCTTCCTCACAATCCTCATCAAAAACAAAAGGAACATCCTTCTGCAAGAGGTTGGTAAGAGGCCTAGAAATCTTAGAGAAGTCTTTAATAAATCTTCTATATAAACCAGCATGACCTAGGAAACTTCGTATACCTATGATATCTGTGGGGCACGGCATTTTCTCAATTGCATCAACCTTAGCCTTATCAACTTCAATGCCCCTTTCAGAGATTTTGTGTCCTAAGACGATACCTTGATTAACCATAAAGTGGCACTTCTCCCAATTCAAGACGAGGTTGGTTTCTTCATATCTCTGTAAGACTCGATCAAGGTTGCTGAGGCAATCATCAAAGGAAGACCCGTAAACGGAGAAGTCATCCATGAAAACCTCGACAATCTTTTCAGAAAAGCCAGAGAATATAACCATCATACATCTTTGGAAGGTGGCAGGTGCATTACATAAGCCAAAAGGCATACGTCTAAAGGCAAAGGTACCGAAGGTGTTGGGGATATTACCTGTTAATAACCCGCCCTAGTTGGGCCGGGTCACCAAATCAGGCGATTCACCTGAGCGTGGTTTGGGCCTTGGCCTGGCAAGACCAAAGGTTGTATGGCGGTTTATAATTTTCGAAAGGTCTCCAAGCTTTAGAGGATGGCGACTTAGAGACCGCAGAGGTCACGATTTGTAGGAAGGAAAGTACCCTTGTAAACCCTAGGGGTTCGACCTGTATATAAAGGCGAGTCCCAGGGAAGAAGAGGGCAGGTTAGAAATCATCGAGTGCTAGGTTTGGCGAGTTACGCCCTCCTTGTAATCGAAACTACATCAATACAACTTCAAGCAGGACGTAGGCATTTACCTCCTCACGAGGGGCCGAACCTGGGTAAATCGTCGTGTCTCTCCTGCTCAACCCTTTTGAGTCGCCACCAAGGTGCGATGGCTCCAGTACTAAGTCCTTTCACAAGGACATCTGCCGTGACAAAACCACGATAGTTGGCGCCCACCGTGGGGCCTACGCACGGTGGAGTTGAGTTCTCAAAGGGAGCCCTACCAGGGTTTGCGAGTTACGCGACGGGGCTCATGACTCGGAGCCGCCGCGGGAAGATCTACATCGACAACCAGCAATGGGGGCCCGAAGCGGACTCGATCGAATCTGGTTACAGGGTCCCCTTCGGCAAGATCAACATCTTCATCGGCATGATCAGATCATCCGTGCCTGAGCCGGACATCACCACCGACATCGGCGAGCCGGCCAGGTACGTCTGCCCAGTGGTGACGCCGAATCTGACTCGCCCGGTTTTTGTTGGGTTCACGCAGGGATCACAGGAGCCAGAACGTTCGGCGACCCAGGAAACTACGCCAGTCAACTCTGATGACGAATCATCCATGGGCGATTCAGATTCAATCCAGTCTCTACATGGGGATTATCTTGGGGGCTTGTCGCTAGCCATGGACCCCGAAGTCCTTGACCGAACCCGCTGCCAGATCGCATTTATATGGCAGGGGCGACTCAGCCTTCGCAAAACCCTACGGGAGGCGATGGAACCGGCGAGACGTTTAGAAGCCCGGCCGCTGTCCTGGTGGAATTAGCGGCGGAGGTCACAAGGCTGATGGCAACTCCCCTCACACCAGAAAACCAGGAAGGGATAAATGTGGAGCTGGCAAAACTTAGAGAGGTAGTGGCAAAGGCTCATCGGTATGCCGAAGTGGAGTCCGCCAGTATCGAGACTCGGCACGCTCAAATGGCGGCCGAAAGGATGCGCTTAAATACTGACAACTGGCGGCTCGAAAGACACCAGCGTGCATCCGACGCCGTCCATCAACGGAGACACCAAGGTCGCCTGCCCCATGATCTCAACCCGACCCGCCTGTTCGACACTCCACGAACCCCGAGGGCGGGAGCCGCCCCAGGGGGAGGGCCGGGTCAACCGCCTAACCCACCGGTTCAGACGGCTGAGGATCGCATCCCCCGATTCTGGACGCCTCAAGGACACTTTTCCAACCCGGTGGACAACGTCCTTGTTGCAACTCGCCATTTGGAGTCTCTCCCGATTCACGACAACACCCCTGCCGAGATAGAGGCAAGTAACGCCATTGAGATGTTGAAGACGGCGGTGGTTCAAAATGCCCAGTTCTCACATAGCCTAGATAGGCTGCATTCCACCCCCCAGGCAAGTTACACCAGGAGTCGGCCGGAGGACCAGCCCGCCGTGAATAGCGGGCCGCGACACGTCCCTCAGGACAACCCGCCTGATCATCAGAACCCGCCGGGCCGGGATCTCCTAAAAACCCAAGTCGCCCCGGCCCTTCTCGTCGGGAGCGGTGGGCGAGTGGGGGTGCCATGCTTGGCCCCCGCCCTTCATAACGAAAGGATGCCCAAAGATTTTAAGGGACCAAGAAAGGTGCCTAACTACACCCCGGACCTTGAGCCGGCATCGTGGGTCCAGAGTTATGAAATCGCCATGGACATGCTCGATGTAAACGAGGCAGTTTGCACCAGGTACTTCACGATGATGCTCGAGGGGTCAGCACGTACTTGGTTGAAAAACTTACCCCCCAACTCCATCCAGACCTAGGCCGAGTTGAAAGAGCGATTCATCAAGAACTTCCGTGGAACTTGCAAACATCCGATGACGATCGTCGATCTGCAGCATTGCGTTCAGCGCCCTAATGAGTCGGCCCAGCATTGGTCACGGCGGGTTGCGGAAATTATCCATTCGTGAGACGGTATTACGGCGGCTCAGGCTATGTCGATCCTCGAGCAGAATTGCCACTATGAACCCTTGGTGCAAAAATTAGGGCGACTCAAGCGAAAGGTCCAAGACATGGGAGAACTGATGGACACCCGCACTAGGTACGCTGAAGCGGATGACACCAAAGATCCTGGCAAGGGCGGTAAGGCCAATTCGCCCAAGAAGGGCGAGTCATCCAAAAATCATACCCGGTTCCAGGGACGTAATCGCCACAATCAAGGAGCCAATGGCAAGCGAAGACCGCAAGAGGAGCCCTCGTATTTAGTCGCCAACACCAACGCCAACACTGGCAACCAACGCCAGAAGAAAAACAGGGGCTTTAGCGGGAAGAGGTCGCGTAACTATGAAGAGCTACTCAAAGGCCCTTGCCCGCACCATGCCACGGCGGACGGTCCAACGACTCACTCCTGGGAGAACTGCTTCGTGATGCGGGAGTTTCGGGCGGAGGCGATCAAGAAAAGCCAAAGCGATGACCCGAACCAACGCCAGGAGCAGTTCGCCGCACCCAACCAACGAAAGAACCCCTTCGGCGGTTTTCCTGAACAGGGGCCTCAGGGAGGCCCACAGCCAAGCAGCGGCCAGTATCCGGTACATCATCAGCGGCGGTATAACCCGCCAGGAGCCTTTCAACAGCCGCCCCCACAGGGGGCTCCGCAAGGCCAGGATGACAACGGAGGTTTCCGCAGCAATCCCAAACAGTTAAGCAATGGGCAGTATCACGTTTTCACCACCAACGCTTGCAGACGTGATAAGAAGGTGAGTCACCGGGCGTACAGTGTGTCTGAGCCGGCCCTTCCCAGGTACCTCCACTGGTCTGAACAGACCATATCGTGGAGTAAGGAGGATCACCCGCCAAGAGTTGACAATCCGGGCGATTTAGCGTTGGTTGTGGATCCCCAAGTTGGGGGCTACACCCTGTCCAAAGTGCTAATGGATGGTGGCAGCAACATTAATATCTTATACTTTGACACTTTCCGAAGGATGAACCTATTGGAAAAGGACCTGATGCCTTCAACCACGGTTTTCCACGGAATTGTCCCGGGCAAGTCGGCCTACCCCATAGGCCGAGTCAGACTCACAGTAGCGTTTGGAACGGCGCAGAATTACAGGTCCAAGTCACTGATATTCGAGGTGGTCAAATTGAAAAGCCCCTACCATGCGTTATTTGGGCGGCCGGCTTACGCCCGCTTCATGGCTCGCCCATGCTATGTTTACCTTAAGCTCAAGATGCCCGGTCCCAAGGGACCCATCACAGTCGAAGGGGATAGAAGGATTGCAAAGGAATGTGAATAAGGGGAAGCGGCTTATGCGCAAGTCGTCTGCGCTGCGGAGGAGCTCAAACACCATCGGGCCAATTTTGACCCGGCAGACATGTCACCCCAGAAGAAGCCAACGACAGATGCTGAGTCGCCCCTCAAGTTCAAACCAACGGATGACACTAAAACAATCGATTTCGTTCCCGGCGACTCATCCAAGCAGTTCACCATCGGGACGGGTCTGGACCCCAAATAGGAAAGCGCGCTCATCGAATTCATCCGTGAGAATCGGGATATCTTCGCATGGAAACCCTCTGACATGCCTGGTGTGCCGAGATAATTCGCTGAGCACCATCTTAATGTTGACCCGAAGGCAAAACCTATTCAGCAGTATCTTCGCAGGTTTAACGAGGAACGACACAAGGCGATCGGGGAAGAAGTCGCCCGTCTCTTAGCGGCCGGATTCATCGTGGAAGTTTTTCATCCCAAATGGTTGGCTAACCCGGTTTTGGTACTCAAGAAGAATGGTACCTTCCGTATGTGTATTGATTACACGGACCTCAACAGGGCTTGTCCGAAAGATCCCTTCGCTCTTCCCCGCATCGACCAGATCATTGACTCGGTGGCGGGATGCGATCGATTGTGCTTTTTGGACGCCTAGTCAGGATATCACCAGATCAAGATGGCCGTGGAGGATCAGGAGAAAATAGCTTTTATAACCCCCTTTGGGGCCTTTTGCTATGTGTCCATGCCTTTTGGGCTCAAGAGTGAGGGGGCGACTTATCAGCGCTGCATCCAGAATTGCCTTCACAACCAAATCGGTCGCAACGTCCACCCCTATGTCGACGATATTCTGATCAAAACCCGCCAGGGGGAGACGCTACTGGAGGATCTCAAAGAAACTGTCGATAATTTGCGGGTATATCAGATGAAGTTGAATCCCACCAAGTGTGTTTTTGGTGTTCCTGCAGGGAAATTGTTGGGCTTCCTGGTGTCGGAGCGTGGCATTGAAGCTAACCCGGACAAAATCGAAGCAGTTACATCCCTTGGAAAGCAGGCAAACGTTAATCAAGTTCAACGACTGGCGGGTCGCATTGCGGCTCTGAGTCGCTTTGTAAGTCGCCTGGGTGAAAAGGTGATTCCTCTTTATCAGTTACTAAAGAAATCTGACCGGTTCGTTTGGACAAACGAGGCAGACGAAGCACTCGAAGCTTTGAAACGGCAATTGGTTAACCCGCCGGTCCTGGCCGCCCCGGTCGAAAAGGAGCCCATGCTTCTGTATATTGCGGCAAATTCAAAAGCAGTAAGTGTGGCAGTGGTTTTTGAAAGAAAGGAGGAAGGGAAGGAGTACCCAGTGCAACGCCCGGTATATTTTATCAGCGAGGTGCTAACCCTTTCCAAGCAACGTTACCCACACTGGCAGAAGTTAGTGTATGGGGTGTTTATGGCGAGTCGGAAACTTAAGCATTATTTCCAAGAACACCCTATCACAGTGGTTAGCTCTGCTCCCCTTGGGAACATCATCCAGAATCGGGAGGCAACAGGACGGATAGCCAAGTGGGCGATTGAACTTGGGCCGCATCACGTGCAGTACACCCCCCGCACAGCCATCAAGTCTCAGGCTTTAGTTGATTTCGTCAATGACTGGAAGGAGTTGCAGGCTCCGGAAGACAGGCCTGATCTCACTTACTGGACTATTTATTTTGATGGATCTAGACAGCGGGAAGGCTCGGGGGCTGGTGTGGTATTGGTGTCCCCTCAAGGAGATAAATTTTGTTATGTTCTCCGACTCATGTTTCCATGCACTAACAATGCTGCAGAATACGAAGCTTTGCTTCACGGCTTGCGACTCACCAAAGAGATGAATCTAACACGAGTCAGTGTTTTGGCGACTCTGATTTGGTGGCGCAGCAAGTTTCGGGTACCTGGGATTCTCGGGACCCCATGATGGCGGCTTACAGAAGAGCTGTGTCTGACGTGGCGGGTCATTTTCATGGTTATCAGGTGGACCACATTGATCGGCGCCTCAACGAGGCGGCTGACGCCCTTTCACGGCTTGGTTCCCAGCGAAAGCCAATTCCTCCCAATGTTTTTCTGGACATTTTGCATAAACCATTTGTGATTTTACCATCGGAGGAGGAGTTGGCAATACCGGATCCTGAGTCTCAGCTTGTGGCGGCTCTCCACGTTACGCCGGATTGGGTTCTTCCTTATCTGGCTTATCTCGCCCGGGGCGAGTTACCAACAGACGAAGTTTCGGCTCGTCAGATCGTTCGGCGCAGCAAATCCATGGTGATCATCAATGGCGAGTTATATAAACGAAGCGCCTCTGGAGTCTTTCAGCGATGCGTTTCCTCCGAAGAAGGATGCATAATCTTAAATGACATTCATTCCGGAGACTGTGGGCATCATGTCGGGTCACGCTCTTTGGTGTCAAAAGCTTTCCGTCATGGATTCTTCTGGCTGACGGCTCATGCAGATGCAGAGGATATAGTTCGTCGGTGCGAGGGATGCCAGTGTTATGGACGACAGGCTCATGTTCCGGCTCAAGAATTAAGAATGATTCCCATCACTTGGCCTTTTGCAGTCTGGGGGTTAGACATGGTCGGCCCCTTTAAAATGTCATCCAATAAGAAAACCCATTTGCTGGTGGCGGTTGATAAGTTCACCAAGTTGGTTGAGGCGGAGCCTGTTGGAAGTTGCGATGCGGAGACAGCGGTCAAGTTCTTGAAGAAGCTGATCTTCCGGTTTGGATATCCACATAGTATCATTACTGATAATGGTACTAACCTGTCCCAAGGGGCGATGCAGGAGTTTTGGCGTCGAGAGCATATCCGGCTTGATGTTTCTACGGTCGCTCACCCACAATCTAATGGGCAGGCGGAACGGGCGAATCAGGAGGTCTTACGAGGAATTAAGCCCCGACTCATGGTTCCCGTGGAGAAAACCCCAGGATGTTGGGTCGAAGAATTGCCTTCGGTACTGCGGAGTATCCGGACCACCCCGAACCGGTCCACGGGTTTTACCCCTTTCTTTTTGGTCTACGGAGCAGAGGTCGTTCTTCCTACTGACATAAGGCATGATTCGCCTAGAGTCGCCGCATATGTGGAGCAAGACAATGATCTGGCGCGTCAAGATTCCTTGGACGCCTTAGAAGAAGCACGTGACCTGGCTGCGGCCCGTTCGGCCATCTATCAACAGGATCTACGGCGTTATCACAACCGTCGGGTTAAGAGCCGGATCTTTCAGGAAGGCGACTTAGTTCTTCGGTTGATACAAGATCGTGCTGGCATGCATAAGTTGTCATCACCATGGGAAGGACCGTTCGTCGTCAGCAAGAATCTTCGCAACGGCTCTTATTATCTGGTGGATCTTCGGCCTAACCGGCCAACCACGGAGGTTGAGTCAACTCGCCCTTGGAATATTGCCCACTTGCTGCCTTATTACACTTGAGCTCTTAAGCTCTGCATTTTGTAAGTTTTTCAGTTTATTTATGAAGTAATAAAATTAAAATGCTTCCCGACTTGGGGGCTTCTTCATCAATTTTGTCATCCTGTTGCGACCTTATGAGCCGACAGAACTATCATCTTAGGGTGGCGCTTGAGCTTTCTGACTCGCCCCATCCTGTCGCGACCTTATGAGCCGACGAAACCATCTTAGGGTGCGTGCTTGAGCTTTCTGACTCACCCCATCCTGTTGCGACCTTATGAGCCGACGAAACCATCATCTTAGGGTGCGTGCTTGAGCTTTCGGACTTGCCCCATCCTGTCGCGACCTTATGAGCCGACGAAACCATCTTAGGGTGCGTGCTTGAGCTTTCTGACTCGCCCCATCCTGTCGCGACCTTATGAGCCGACGAAACCATCTTAGGGTGCGTGCTTGAGCTTTTTGACTTGCCCCATCCCGTCGCGACCTTATGAGCCGACGAAACCATCACTTAGGGTGCGTGCTTGAGATTTCTGACTCGCCCCATCCTGTGGCGACCTTATGAGCCGACGAAATCATCACTTAGGGTGCGTGCTTGAGCTTTTTGACCCGCCCCATCCGGTCGCGACCTTATGAGCCAACGAAACCATCTTAGGGTGCATGCTTGAGCTTTCTGACTCTCCCCATCCTGTCATGACCTTATGAGCCGACGAAACCGTCACTTAGGGTGCGTGCTTGAGCTTTCTGACTCGCCCCATCCTGTCGCGACCTTATGAGCCGACGAAATCATCATCTTAGGGTGCGTGCTTGGGCTTTCTGACTCGCCCCATCCTGTCGCGACCTTATGAGCCGATGAAACCGTCACTTAGGGTGCGTGCTTGAGCTTTCTGACTCGCCCCATCCTGTCGCGACCTTATGAGCCGACGAAACCATCTTAGGGTGTGTGCTTGAGCTTTCTGACTCGCCCCATCCTGTCGCGACCTTATGAGCCGACGAAACCATCTTAGGGTGCGTGCTTGAGCTTTCTGAATCGCCCCATCCTGTTGTGACCTTATGAGCCGACGAAACCGTCACTTAGGGTGCGTGCTTGAGCTTTCTGACTCGCCCCATCCTGTCGCGACCTTATGAGCCGACGAAACCGTCACTTAGGGTGCGTGCTTGAGCTTTCTGACTCGCCCCATCCTGTCGCGACCTTATGAGCCGAGGAAATCATCATCTTAGGGTGCGTGCTTGAGCTTTCTGACTCGCCCCATCCTGTCGCGCCCTTATGAGCCGACAAAACCGTCACTTAGGGTGCGTGCATGAGCTTTCTGACTCGCCCCATCCCGTCGCGACCTTATGAGCCGACGAAACCATCTTAGGGTGCGTGCTTGAGCTTTTTGACTCGCCCCATCCTGTCGCGACCTTATGAGCCGACGAAACCATCTTAGAGTGTGTGCTTGAGCTTTCTGACTCGCCCCATCCTGTCGCGACCTTATGAGCCGACGAAACCGTCACTTAGGGTGCGTGCTTGAGCTTTCTGACTCGCCCCATCCTGTCGCGACTTTGGTTAACATATGTTTTTTCAAGTTTAAAACAGGTTGATGATCAAAATCACTTCATCCATGGTGGGTTAAGCATTATAAAGGATTTTCAAACGGCGGATCCAATATTTCAAATCGCCTTAAGGGCGATATAAAGATTCTTTCGAAAGTATCACAAAAGCAGTACCGACTCATGAAAAAGACCTATTACATGGCTCTCAGGCCAAATCAATGAAGTTTATTGTGCTGGCGCCCTTGGATCATTTTGTTGCGAGCTTTGGCCGACCTCAGTTTGCAAGTCGCCCAGTACCCAGTTACACTTGGCCAGAGCCGCGAAGTCATCTTCATCGGTCAGGATTGATGCAAGATCTGCGTCCAAGTCAAAAGGGTTCTTGGGTCTCCGTGGAGTTAAGCTGGTCGTCACAAAGGTTGGCGGGTTGACCTTCTTGTTCTTGTTGTCATAAGCAGCCTGATACTTTGATAAGTCCAGACTTGCAGCAAGTTGAGTCACCGCCAGCTGGGAGTCCTTGACGACACGTTGATAGTCCTCTTCGACGAATTCTGACCCGTCATCTTTGAGTTGAGGAAAGCCTGCCGCTACCTCTTCCGGGTTGATCTCTAGAGCATACGCCAAGCAGCGACTTAAGGTAGTCAGTACCCCCTTCCGGGCGGCTGACCGAGTCAACTCGCCAATCTGAGGGGGAAGCGTTGATAGGCAGCCAAGCATC
The DNA here is from genome assembly GCF_904849725.1 of Hordeum vulgare subsp. vulgare. Lineage (NCBI taxonomy): Eukaryota > Viridiplantae > Streptophyta > Magnoliopsida > Poales > Poaceae > Hordeum > Hordeum vulgare. The sequence continues at coordinate 560,303,938 of NC_058524.1, read as the reverse complement.
TTCTTTATGGAAGTTATAGGCTCATTGGCACCCATCACAGCTTTAACAGTTAATACACTGCCGGTATACAGTTGCTCTGTCAGTGTATAAATCGCCTTCAACATCAGCACGCAATCATCCTGAAGGTTGGCGGCTCTCGGACCTGTGTAAGGGGTCATGATAATCAGCGACTCACAATAAGAATTATTGGTAAAAAAAGAGATCAAAAGTTTGAGTATTTTACCAAAGATGGCTTGCGCCATGTTTGAGATATGACGCTTCAAGCCGGACAATTCTTGTTGCACAGTAGCCAGCCTGACTTCAGCCTTCTCTGTTCTTTTTGTTGCAGCATCTTGGTCAGCTTGAGCCCTTTTTAAATCAGCTTTGAGTTTTTCCATTTCAGCCAGGACCAATTGATACTTCTCCTCCGACTTAGTTCGGGCATCTTGCTGATGAGATAAGTTTTTCTTTAAATCGCAAGCGCCGATTCAGTCTGAGTAAGAGTTTCCTGTTGAAAGTACATGATAAGGGGCAAGTCTCAGAACTATTGCAAGCAATATCCCTGACACTTGGGGGCTAATGTATAATTTTTTCAGATAAAATTATACAATATCAAGACTCGGCTCATCTTTTTACTGATGACCCGGCCCTTGGGGGTTACTGGTCGAAAGTTTTTCTAATTTATCAAAGACCCGGCTCATCTTTTTACTGATGACCCGGCCCTTGGGGGTTACTGGTCGAAAGTTTTTTCTAATTCATCAAAACCCGGCTCATCTTTTTACTGATGACCCGGCCCTTGGGGGTTACTGGTCGAAAGTTTTTCTAAGTTATCAAGACCCGGTTCATCTTTTTTAATGATGACCCGGCCCTTGGGGGTTACTGGTCGAAAGTTTTTTCTAATTTTCAAGACCCGGCTCATCTTTTTACTGATGACCCGGCCCTTGGGGGTTAATGGGAGTAATATAATATATAACAAAGCTTACCTCATGTTTATTTTTTAGCATCCAGAGCAGGCTTTTCTCCATCTCATAACTCGCCTCCAGGCGACTCACAAAACCAGAGCAGAGTTCTTGGAATTCCAGTTGTTCATACTCAGAAAGCTTAGCCTTGGAGAGTCCAAATTCAGGAATGTTTTGAGAGGATGATGGTGCATGCTTTGATAAAACCGTTGTGGCCGGTTTAGAGAAGCTGGTGCCAGTGATAACCACAACATCCGGGTCTTCTGCTGTTGTCAATGGACTTGGCGGCTTAGGGGCATCCGTTGTGTCCTTGGGCGAGCTAGGAAGATCCATTCGATCCTCAGGCTCGCCTTGATTCGGGTCATCTTGGATTGGCACTGACTCTTTGATGGGCTCTGAAATTATAACAGGAGTTGACCCGCTGGTCTTCCTCTTCTTCGCCTGTGCCCTAAAAAAGGGGAACGGTGCATTAAAAAACTGGTAATTCATTATCCTCAGATTCAAAAGTAAAATTGTCAAAGGACTTACCCAGGGACTCGAATCATTGGCGGAAGTGTCGACATTACTGAGTCGCCAGATGTAGGAGGAGAATTCTGCAAGAACTATACGTCAAAGATATAGGCGGATTATGGATGCAATCCAAAGAAACATGAGGAAGTATTGTTCATGGGTACCTCGTTTGGTTTCCTCTTGTTCTTTGCTGGTAAGCCGGACACCAGATCACCGGAGTAACTTCGGGTCTTCCGATTTGAGGTATGTTGTGCTTTCTTCAATAGAAAATTGGGGTCCAAACAAGCATTTGGATGTGAGAAGGGAACTTTCCCATAAATTTGCCTGGCCGGCTTAGGTGGAGAAGGAGATGAATCGGAAGAAACAGAAATTACCTCTACAGAATCCTCCTGGCTTTCGTTGTGTTCATTCTATTCAAGAGAGGCAGAGGCATAAATACAAAATTAACAATAGCGGATGGAGAGTGAAAAGAGGATAGGTTTTTACCTCTGAAGGTGCGTCGCCGACTTGGGATTCATCGGCTTCGCATGGCTCAGCCACAGCAGCTTTGCCCTTGCCCTTGGTTTTCTTTGGGGGCGGCTTAGCTTGCTTCATGGTTGGCCTTTTGGGTTTCTTGGACCAAAATTTCTCACCTTTCTGGAATGGTATATGTTATAAAATGCCACAACTTGAATGAAACATAAGAAATAGAGACAAAGGGTGGGTTAAAATCGCTTACCTTGGGCGCCGGATTAATTTTGCAGAAGGGTTTGAGGCCGATTTGGCCACATTTTCTCGCAGGCTCGCCGGTCAGCTTCTTGTTGATGGTGACAATATCCTTTTTCGTTAAAGCCGTATGGAAATAACATTGAGGATGATCTAAGGTGCCATCAAACTCGCACATTAGCCCGTCCCGGCGACTCAAAGGAAGGATCCGCCATTCGACCCATCAGCGAATCAAGTCGACCCCAGTAAGGCCGTTGTTTGTCAAAGATCTTAACTCGGAAAATACTGGGATAAAATCTGATTCATCCTCTTTGGTGAGCTTGTCCGGAAGTTTGAAGTTTGTTGGAAGGCGGTCTTTCCTATAACCCGGAAGCTTGTTTTCTCCTGCGGGTGAGGTCTCTTGACAGTAGAACCAAGACTCGCCCCAGCCTTTGGGATGGCTTGGCAGGGCGAGTGAGGGAAACGATCTATCCCTGTGGCGCTGAACATTTACGCCGCCAAGTTCCAGGCTAGGGCCATTGTGAAATTCCGTCTGGCGATTTAAGTGGAAAAAGTACCAGAATAAGGGAACTGAGGGTTCCATCCGCAGATAAGCCTCACAAAACACTTGGAACTGGCATAGGTTACTTATCGAGTTAGGTCCCAGATCCTGGAGGCGGACGTTCATGAAAGTCATGGCGTCTCTAAGAAACTTTGATCCGGGTGGCTTAAAACCTCGCTCAAGGTGTTCAACGAAAACAACTATCTCCCCTTCTTTGGGGTTGGGGAGATCTTCTCCGAACCCGGTACGCCAACCGATAACATTCTGAGGGTCCAAGTTGCCCGTTTTCACATAGTCTGCTAGTATGGTGTCGTCGACTTTGGTAGGGAGCCAGTCACTTTTGAAGACGGTGCCCATGCTACAAAGGAGTAAAGTACGGGTGAATTTACACGCCTTGAACATCTACCGTAAGGGGTGAAATAAGTTCATTTGACTCGCCAAGTAATTTGTTCACGGACTAAGGGAAAAGCTTGACCCGCCATATAAAGATCCAGGTTGGGTTGCTTTGGTGATTTACGAAGTTTGGCTATTCACAAGAGTTATGTTCTAAAGATGTCGAAGACATTTGTTCAAAACGGTGAAGTGTGAAGACTACAAATAGCTTTACGCAATGAGCAGGTAAACTATGGATCTACTGGAAAGTCGAAAAACATGAGAAAAATGACTGGATGCAGCAATTTTACTACCAAGATAAGATGATATCATTCGTTTGATGAAATATTGTTCTAAACACGCAAGTCGAGGGCAGATAAATGAAGGTATTAAAAACATTGGCTATCTCATCGACATTTGCATTAATCAGTCAAGAACAGGTAACAGATATTCACAAAGGGCATCAAGAACATGGCGATGTTGAAACTTCAAACAGGGATGGGATCTGTTCTTAAGTGAGCGTTGACCTAACCTGACGATTTCGGTCGGAAGTGGTCGACGGCGACGGAGGCTGTTGGAGGAGCACGAAAGTCTTGTCGAGCGCAGAGATCTTCGGCGGCGACGGAGTGCTTGGCAAATAGCGAGGTGGTCAACGGCGACGCAGTGGTCGATGGCAGCGAGCAGATCGGCCGCGGTACGATGCTTGACGGCGGCGAAGATCTATGGGCGGCGCCGAAGCTTTCGGGCGACGACAGGAACTGCGGTCGGCGGCGGAGCCCTCGGAAGGCGGTAAGGTTTCCTCGCTGTGATAATGGGGAGGAGATTGATGATACTGGTAGGTGGGAAGCGCCAGTCCTGTCCCCCCCCCACCTATTTAACAGGGCGAGCGCTGGAATCGAGGCCCCGTGAGCGGGAACCGCCGGAGGATAAAAAGATTCGCTATAATGGCGCTCCGAAAATTTTGGGATAACGACACCAAAGGATCCGTTGGGATTATGTCAGTCTTCTCGGAATTCAAGGGATAAGAAGATGCCGACGAGAAATGGTTTGGTGATTTAAAGATTTTCAGCGCCAGATGGCGGGTTAAAGTTTCTGACGTATAGAGCAGAATGAAGAATGAATCGCCTTTAAGTGAGCAGAAATATTGGCATGAAAAGAGTTCAAGTCAATCTGGGGCCTAATGTTGGGGATATTACCTGTTAATAACCCGCCCTAGTTGGGCCGGGTCACCAAATCAGGCGATTCACCTGAGCGTGGTTTGGGCCTTGGCCTGGCAAGACCAAAGGTTGTATGGCGGTTTATAATTTCCGGAAGGTCTCCAAGCTTTAGAGGATGGCGACTTAGAGACCGCAGAGGTCACGATTTGTAGGAAGGAAAATACCCTTGTAAACCCTAGGGGGTCGACCTGTATATAAAGGCGAGTCCCAGGGAAGAAGAGGGCAGGTTAGAAATCATCGAGTGCTAGGTTTGGCGAGTTACGCCCTCCTTGTAATCGAAACTACATCAATACAACTTCAAGCAGGACGTAGGCCTTTACATCCTCACGAGGGGCCGAACCTGGGTAAATCGCCGTGTCTCTCCTGCTCAACCCCTTTGAGTCGCCACCAAGGTGCGATGGCTCCAGTACTAAGTCCTTTCACGAGGACATCTGTCGTGACAAAACCACGACAGAAGGGGCAGGTGAAAGTGGTTTTATCTTGATCAGATTATGCAATAGGTATTTGCGAGAAACCTGAATAACCGTCTAGAAAGCAGAAGTGTGTGTGCTTTGATAGCCCTTCTAGCATTTGGTCGATGAACGACAAAGGATAATGATCTTTCCTGGTTGCCTTGTTCAGTTTCCGGAAGTCTATCACCATCCTATAGCCAGTAATAATCCTTTGTGGGATTAGTTCATCCTTATCATTAGGAACGACGGTGATACCTCCCTTCTTAGGTACGGAATGTACTGGACTTACCCAATCACTATGAGCAACAGGATAAATGATTCCTGCTTCCAAAAGCTTTAATATTTCTTTTCTAACGACCTATTTCATCTTAGGATTTAATCTCCTTTGATGATCCGCAACTGGTTTAAAGTCACGATCGGTTTTAATCTTGCGCTGACATAGAGTAGGACTAATACCCTTAAGATCATCAAGAGTATATCCAATAGCAGCGTGGTGCTTCCTCAGAGTTTTTAGTAACTTCTTCTCTTCGCGCTCTGAGAGGAGAGCACTAATAATGACAGGATATATCTCCTTCTCATCAAGATAGGCATACTTAAGAGTATCACGCAACTGTTTAAGCTCGAACACAGGATCACCCTTTGGTGGGGGAGGATCCCCAAGCAGTTCAACAGGCAGATTATTCTTGAGAATAGTATGTTGTTCTAAGACAATTCTATCTATCTCATCTCTCTCCTCCATATGCATATCATTTTCATGCTCAAGCAGATATTGCTCTAAAGGATCCGTAGGAGGTACGGCAATAGAGGCAAGAGCAATGATTTCATCTCTACCAGACGACTCTCTTTCATGGGTTTGTCTTCCAAACTTGGAGAAGTTAAATTCATGAGACACACCCTCGAAACTTACTGTGACAGTCTCCTAAATGCAATCAATGTGAGCATTGACAGTGTTGAGAAAGGGTCTACCAAATATGATGGGACAAAAGCTATCTTGTGCAGTACCAAGGACGAGGAAATCAGTAGGATACTTCGTCTTACCACACAGGACAGATAGTGTCTCTATTAGCTACGTAATAGTGACATCAATGGGTTCTAACTCAGCAGGTGCAATCTCATCTTTGATTTCATCATAGAGAGAACGGGGTATTGCACTAACACTAGCTCCCATATCACATAAACCATGGTAACAATGATCTCCTATCTTAACAGAAACAACGGGCAGGCCAACTACAGGTCCGTGCTTGTCTTTCGCGTGAGGTTTAGTAATTCTAGCGAAGTCCTCACAGAATTTGATAACATGCACATCTATGTCTTCGGCTAAGAGATCTTTGATAATAGCAACACTAGGTTCAACTCTAATCTCCTCAGGGGGTGCAAGTGGTCTAATGTAACCCCTACGTATCACAGTTGGAGCTTTAGAATAATCCTTCATCCTAGCAGGGTATGGTGGTTTCTCAGTGTAAGCACAAGGAACAACAGGATCACTAAAAGCTATGATTTTCTCCTCACTGTAAGCTTTAAATATGATTTTCAGTAGGTACCTCGGGTTGATGAGCAACTCCTCGTGCTTCCGTTCGTGGTGAAGATACCCCGAACAAAATCCTCAAAGGAAGAGTTTCCATAGTGACAAGTGACAATAAATTTCAGCACAATATATAAATGTTTCCTTACCAATTTCCACTTACCAAAGGCGGTTCACTCCCCGGCAACGGCGCCAAAAAAGAGTCTTTATGACCCACAAGTATAGGGGATCAATCGTAGTCCTTTCGATAAGTAAGAGTGTCAAACCCAACGAGGAGCAGAAGGCTCTGATAAACGGATTTCAGCAAGGTAATAACTGCAAGAACTGAAAGTAGCGGTAACAGGTGATTGTGTAGCGAGGTGAAACGTAGCAAGCAAAGAGTAACAAGTAACAAGTAGTAACAACGGTGCAGCAAGTGTCCCAATCCCTTTTGTAGCAAGGTACAAGCCTGAACAAAGTCTTATAGGAGGAAAAACGCTCCCGAGGACACACGGGAATTTCTGTCATGCTAGTTTCATCATGTTCATATGATTCGCGCTCGTTACTTTGATAGTTTGATATGTGGGTGGACCGGCGCTTGGGTACTGCCCTTACTTGTACAAACATCCCACTTATGATTAACCTCTCTCGCAAGCATCCGCAACTACAAAAGAAGAATAAAGACAAAGTCTAACCATAGCATTAAACTAGTGGATCCAAATCAGCCCCTCACGAAGCAACGCATAGACTGGGGTTTAAGCTTCTGTCACTCCAACAACCCATCATCTACTTACTACTTCCCAATGCCTTCCTCTAGGCCCAAATATGGTGAAGTGTTATGTAGTCGATGTTCACATAACTCCACTAGAGGAAAATACAACATACATCATATCTAAATACCGAACGAATATCAAATTCACATGACTATTATTAACATGACTTATCCCATGTCCTCAGGAACAAAAGTAACTACTCACAAAACATAATCATAATCATGATCAGAGGTGTAATGAATAGCATCAAGGATCTGAACATAAACTCTTCCACCAAGTAATCCAACTAGCATCAACTACAAAGAGTAATTAACACTACTAGCAACCTTACAAGTACCAATCGGAGTTGCGAGACGAAGATTGGTTACAAGAGATGAACTAGGGATTGGAGAGGAGATGGTGTTGATGAAGATGTTGATGAAGATGCCTCCCCTCTGACGAGAGGAGTGTTGGTGATGACGATGGCGACGATTTCCCCCTCGAGGAGGGAAATCTCCCCGGCAGGATCGTCCTGCCGGAGCTCTATATTGGATCTGCTCAAGTTCCGCCTCGTGGCGGCGGCGAAACCACGAAAAAGCTCCCGACTGATTTTTTCCAGACCAGGACGCTTCATATAGCAAAATAGGGGGGGCCAATGGGCCTTCAGGCAGCCCACAAGCCTGCCCTGTGCCACTAGGGGTGTGGTGGCGGTGGGCAAGCTTGTGGGGCCCTGGTGGCCCCCCTCCGGTAGTTCTTTCGCCGAGTATTTTTAATATATTCCAGAAAAAATCCACGTAAATTTTCAGGGCATTTGGAGATGTGCAGAATAGTGGACTAGGATTTGCTCCTTTTCAAGTTCAGAATTCCAGCTGCCTAAATTCTCCGTCTTCTAATAAACCTTGCAAAATAAGAGAGAAAAGGCATAAATATGGTACCATAAGTAATATAACAGCCCAAGAAGCAATAAATATCAACATGAAAGCATGATGCAAAATGGACGTATCAGGGGGCTACGCACACAACCAGGAGCAAGAGAAGTGAACCAAGTCTTAGCATCATCCTTTAGCAAGAAAGGAAACGGCTTGAGGATATAGTAGTGGCGGATCTTTTCCTCACTAGTGAATAGGGTGGCTATATCGTGTAGTTTGGTAAGATGGGCTACAACCGTTTCAGACTCATAACCGTGAAAAGGATCAGATTCGACCAAAGTGATTAACTCAGGGTCGACAGAGAATTCATAATCCTTATCGGTCACAAAGATAGGTGAAGTAGCAAACTTTGGGTCGTATTTCATCCTAGCGTTCAGAGATTTTTCTTTCCACTTGAGCCGCAATTTCTCAACATCATAGCTATCCTTACACGCAAGAAAGTCCTCAGCTATCTCTCCCTCCATAACATAACACTCAGGCGTATCAGGTAATTCAGGTCTAGGAGAGCTAGTTCTAGCAGGCAAAATAGCAGGTTCTACTTCAATAGTATCAGCAGTTCAGAAGTATCATCACATCTGGCAGCAATTCTAGCAATTTGTGCATCAAGGAATGCACCTAGTGGCAAAGAAGTATCAAGCATGGCATCATCAGGCAAAACAGTATCAAGCATGGCATCATTAGGCAAAGCAGTATCAAGCATGGCATCATCAGGCAAAGCAGTATCAAGCATGGCATCATCAGGCAAAGCAGTATCAAGCATCGCATCATCAGGCAAAGCAGTATCAAGCATGACATCATCAGGCAAAGCAGTATCAAGCATAGCATCATCATAAGTATCATGGGCAGCAGAAGTAGCATCATCAAGCACATGCGACATATCAAGATTTCTAGCAGGAGGTGATGTCGCAAACTTACTCATAACTGAAGGTGAATCAGGTGCAGAGCTAGATGGCAGTTCCTTACCTGTCCTTGTAGTTGAGGGCAAGACTTTAGTTCTTGGATCTATCGGATTCCTCATAGTGACCAGCATACGTAAATCCCAAGTGACTCGGAGAATATAGTTGTGCCTCCCCGGCAACATCGCCAGAAAATAGTCTTGATAACCCACAAGTATAGGGGAACGCAACAGTTTTCGAGGGTAGAGTATTCAACCCAAATTTATTGATTCGACTCAAGGGGAAGCGAAAGAATAGTCTCAAGTATTAGCAGTTGAGTTGTCAATTCAACCACACCTGAAAGATTTAGTGTCTGCAGCAAAGTATCAGTAGCAAGGTAGTATGATAGCAGCAGTAGCAACAGTAACCAGTAGCAACAAAGTGACACCAGTAGCAACAAATTAATAGTAGCAGCAGTGACAGCAGTAGCGGCAAAGTAACATAGCAAGGACGAGTAGGAAAAACTCGTAGGCATTGGATCGGTGATGGATGATTATGCCGGATGCTATTCATCATGTAACAGTTATAACACGGAGAGATATGTAACTAGCTCCCGTTCGTCAATCTAATGTAGGCATGTATTCCGTATGTAGTCATACGTGCTTAGGGAAAAGAACTTGCATGACATCTATTGTCCATCCCTCCCGTGGCAGCGGGGTCCTAATGGAAACTACGGGATATTAAGGTTCTCCTTTTAATAAAGAACCGGACCAACGCATTAACACTTGGTGAATACATGAACTCCTCATACTTTGGTCATCTCCGGGAGTGGTTCCGGCTATTGTCACTCCGGGGTTGCCGGGTCATAACACATAGTAGGTGACTACAACTTGCAAGATAGGATCTAAAACACACATATATTGGCGACAACATAATAGGTTCAGATCTGAAATCATGGCACTCGGGCCCTAGTGACAAGCATTAAGCATGGCAAAGTAGTAGCAACATCAATCTCAGAACATAGTGGATACTAGGGATCAATCCCCGTCAAAACTAACTTGATTACATGATAGATCTCATCCAACCCATCACCGTCCAGCAAGCCTACGATGAGATTACTCACGAACGGTGAAGAGCATCATGGGATTGGCGATGAACGAAGGTTGGTGATGACGATGGCAACGATTTCCCCTCTCCGGAGCCCAGAACGGACTCCAGATCTGCCCTCCAGATGAAGAACGGGAGGTGGCGGCGCCCCCGTATCGTAAAACGCGATGAACTCTTCTCCTTGATTTTTTTTCCGGACGAAACGGACTATATAGAGCTGGATTGAGAGGCGGTGGAGCTTTGTGGGCCCCACAAGCATGCCAGGCGCGGCCAGGTGGGGCCCACGCCTCATGGGCTTGTGGGCTCACGGCTCCACTCCCTCCGCTGATTCTTGCGCCAATATTTTTCATAAATCCCAGAAAAATTCTCCGTAAATTTTTAGGTCATTCCGAGAACTTTTATTTGTGTGCAAAAACAGCACCATGGCAATTCTGCTGAAAACAGCGTTAGTCCGGGTTAGTTCCATTCAAATCATGCAAATTAGAGTCCAAAACAAGGGCAAAAGAGTTCGGAAAAGTAGATACGACGGAGACGTATCACTCCTACCCAAGATTCGTGGTCGTGGTGCCACAGTACGCACCTCTCTCTATGCAGATGATGCGGCGGTCTTGTTGGCTCCCATCAAGAGTGATGTTGATCGTCTAACGCAGATTCTACACTGCTTTAGTGAGGTCACGGGCCTCACAACCAACTTCTAGAAGAGCTCTGTCATACCAATTAGATGTGGTCATAGAAATCTAAGGACTGTCCTTCACAACTTGCCGGTCAAAAGGTCCTCCTTCCCAATGAGATGTTTGGGCATGCCCCTTTGAGTGTGGAAGTTGAAAAAAGTAGACTTTCAATTCTCGGAGGAGAAGGTCGCGACTAAGCTCACCCCTGGGATGGTGGCAACATCACAGCCATTGGACGCACCACCTTTGTCAAATCAGTTCTTTCCTCGCACGTGCTTGATACGTCCATTTTGCATCATGTTTTCATGTTGATATTTATCGCTTCCTGGGCTATTATTTCACTTCACGATACAATACTTATGCCTTTTCTCTCTTATTTTGCAAGGTTTACATGAAGAGGGAGAATGCCGGCAGCTGGAATTCTGGCTTGAAATTTGAGCAAGTTTGAGATACCTATTCTGCGCAACTCCAAACGCCGTAAAAATCAACGACGATTTTTTTCCCGGATTTATCAAAAATACTGGGCCGAAGAAGCGCCAGAGGGGCGCCAGCAGGTGGCCACAAGCCTGCTAGGCGCGGCCACCACCTGGCCGCGCCTAGGGGTCTTGTGGGCAGCCTGCTGGCCCACTGGCCCCCCTCTTCTACTATATGAAGGGTTTCGTTCAGAAAAAATCAAGTATGAGCTTTTTCGTGGATTCGCCGCCGCCACGAGGCGGAACTTGAGCAGAACCAATCTAGAGCTCCGGCAGGACGATCCTGCCGGGAAACTTCCCTCCCGGAGGGGGAAATCGTTGCCATCGTCATCACCAACACTCCTCTCATCGGAGGGGACTCGTCACCATCAACATCTTCATCAGCACCATCTCATCTCCAAACCCTAGTTCATCTCTTGTAACCAATCTCCGTCTCGCGACTCCGATTGGTACTTGTAAGGTTGCTAGTAGTGTTGATTACTCTTTGTAGTTGATGCTAGTTGGATTACTTGGTGGAAGAGTTTATGTTCAGATCCTTGATGCTACTCACTACCTCTCTGGTCATGAATATGGTTATGCTTTGTGAGTAGTTACTTTTGTTCCTGAGGATATGGGAAAAGTCATGCTAATAGTAGTCATGTGAATTTGGTATTCGTTTGATATTTTGATGTGTTGTATGTTGTTTTGCCTCTAGTGGTGTTATGTGAACGTCGACTACATAACACTTCACCATTATTTGGGCCTAGAGGAAGGCATTGGGAAGTAGTAAGTAGATGATGGGTTGCTAGAGTGACAGAAGCTTAAACCCTAGTTTATATGTTGCTTCGTAAGGGGCTGATTTGGATCCAGTAGTTTAATGCTATGGTTAGACATTGTCTTAATTCTTCTTTCATAGTTGCGGATGCTTGCTGATACGTCTCCAACGTATCTATAATTGCTGATGGTTTCATGTTATTATCTTGTCAAACTTTGGATGTTTTGCATGCCTTTTATATATTTTTGGGGACGAACTTATTAACTCACTACCAAGTCCCAGTTCCTGTTTTTTTCCATGTTTTTGACCCCTTTCAGAGGAGATTTGGAAACGGAGTCCAAACGGAATAAAATCCCCGAAAAGAATTTTTCTGGAACGAAAGAAGATCAGAAGACTTGAGAGCCAAGGCACGGGAGCCCCAGGGGCCCCACAAGCCCCCACCCCATGACCAGGGGGGAGGCCGCGGCCCACAGGCTTGTGGGCCCCCTGGGCGCCCTTTGCCCTAGGTTTTGCGCCTATATATCCCCAAAAATTCCTCAAAAAATCAGGAGATCATCGAAAGTACTTTTCCTCCGCCACAAGCTTCTGTTTCCGCAAGATCCCATCTGGGGCACGTTCTGGTGCCCTGTCGGAGGGGGGATTCGGACACGGAGGGCTTCTTCATCAACACCATGACCTCTCCGATGACGCATGAGTAGTTCACCATAGACCTACGGGTCCATAGCTAGTAACTATATGGCTTCTTCTATCTCTTGGGTCTTCAATACAAAGTTCTCCATGATCTTCATGGAGATCTATCCGATGTAATCTTCTTTTGCGGTGTGTTTGTCGAGATCCGATGAATTGTGGATTTATGATTAGATTATCTATGAATCTTATTTGAGTTTCTTCCGATCTCTCTTATGCATGATTTCATATCCTTGTAATTCTCTTCGAGTTGTGGGTTTTGTTTGGCCAACTAGATCTATGATTCTTGCAATGGGAGAAGTGCTTGGTTTTGGGTTCATACCATGCGGTGACCTCACCCAGTGACAGAAGGGGTAGCGAGGCACGCATCGTGTTGTTGCCATCAAGGGTAAAAGATGGGGTTTTCATCATTGGTTTGAGATTATCCCTCTACGTCATGTCATCTTGCTTAAGGCGTTACTCTATTCGTCATGAACTCAATACACTAGATGCATGCTGGATAGAAGTAGATGTGTGGAGTAATAGTAGTAGATGTAGAAAGTATCGGTCTACTTGTCTCGGGCATGATGCCTTTATGTATGATCATTGCCTTAGATATCGTCATGACTTTGCGCGGTTCTGTCAATTGCTCGACAGTAGTTTGTTCACCCACCGTGATATTTGCTATTTTGAGAGAAGCCTCCAGTGAACACTATGGCCCCCGGGTCTACTCCACACCATATTTTCAGCCTTACACTTTTTACTTCGTTGCACTTTCCGCCTTCAGATCTCACTTTGCAAACAATCTTGGAGGTATTGATAACCCCTTTGAAGCGTTGGGTGCAAGTTCGTTTGTTTTTGCGCAGGTACTCTGGACTTGACGAGACCCTCCTTCTGGATCGATACCTTGGTTCTCAAAATGAGGGAAATACTTACTGCTCCTGTGCTGCATCACCCTTTCCTCTTCAAGGGAAAAACCGACGCGAACAAGAGAAGTAGCAAGAAGAATTCCTGGCGTTGCTAGGGATGGACTTTTGTTGCCGTAGCACTTGCGAGAGGGGTTAATCATAAGTGGGATGCTTGTCCAAGTAAGGGCAGTACCCAAGCGCCGGTCGACCCACATATCAAACTATCAAAGTAACGAACGCGAATCATATGAACATGATGAAAACTAGCATGACAGAAATTCTCGTGTGTCCTCGGGAGTGTTTTTCCTCCTATAAGACTTTGTCCAGGCTTGTCCCTTGCTACAAAAGGGATTCGGCCACTTTTCTGCACCACTGCTACTTTTGTTACTTGTTGCTTGCTACGAATCATCTCACCACACAATCACTTGTTACCGACAATTTCAGTGCTTGCAGAATTTACCTTGCTGAAAACCACTTGTCAGATCCTTCTGTTCCTCGTTGGGTTCGACACTCTTACTTATCGAAAGGACTACGATTGATCCCCTATACTTGTGGGTCATCAAGACTCTTTTCTGGCGCCGTTGCCGGGGAGTGAAGCGCCTTTGGTAAGTGGAACTTGGTAAGGAAACATTCATATAGTGTGCTGAAATTTATTGTCACTTGTCACTATGGATACTAATCCTTTGAGGGGCTTGTTCGGGGTATCTTCACCTCGAACGGAAGCACGGAGAGTTGATCCTCAACCTGCTGCACCTACTGAAAATATTTTCTTTGAATTTCCTTCGGGTATGCTTGAGAAACTACTGGCTAATCCTTTTACAGGAGATGGAACATCACATCCAGACTTGCATCTAATCTATGTAGATGAAGTTTGTGGTTTATTTAAGCTTGCAGGTTTTCCCGAGGATGAGGTCAAGAAGAAGGTCTTTCCTTTATCTTTGAAGGATAAGGAGTTGACATGGTATAGGCTATGTGATGATACTGGATCATGGGACTGCAATCGGTTGAAATTGGAATTTCATCAAAAGTTTTATCGTATGCATTTAGTACATCGTGATCGGAATTATATTTATAATTTTTGGCCTTGTGACAGAGAAAGCATCGCTCAAGCTTGGGGGAGGCTTAAATCAATGTTATACTCATGCCCCAATCATGAGCTCTCGAGAGAAATTATCATTCAGAACTTCTATGCTCGGCTTTCTCATGATGATCGCACCATGCTTGACACTTCTTGTACCGGTTCTTTTATGAACAGAGATATTGACTTAAAATGGAATTTATTGGAGAGAATTAAACGCAACTCTGAAGATTGGGAGCTTGAAGAAGGTAAGGAGTCAGGTATGAATTTCAAGTTTTATTGCGTTAAATCCTTTGTTGAAACAAATACTTTTTGTGACTTTAGCGCTAAGTATGGACTTGACTCTGAGATAGTAGCTTCACTGTGTGAATATTTTGCTGCTCATATTGATCTCCCCAAAGAGACGTGGTTTAAATATCATCCTCTGTTAGAAGTCAATGTAGTTAAACCCACTCCAGTTGAAGAGAAAGTCATTGCCTATAATGATCCTGTTGTTCCCAGTGCTTACATTGAGAAACCACCTTTCCCTGTTAGGATAAAGGATCATTCTAAAGCTTCAACTGTGATACGTAGAGGCTATATTAGAACACCTACACCCCCTGAGCAAATTAGAGTTGAACCTAGCATTGCTATTATCAAAGATCTTCTGTCCGACGATGATGAGGGACATAATATTCACTTCTGTGAAGATGCTGCTAGAATTGCTAAACCTCATGCTAGAGACAAACATAGGCCTATTGTTGGCACGCCTGTTGTTTCTGTTAAGATAGGAGATCATTGTTATCATGGTTTATATGTCGTGGGTGCTAGTGTTAGTGCAATACCTCAATCCTTATATGATGAAATCAAAGACGAGATTGCACCTATTGAGATAGAGCCTATTGATGTCACTATTCAGCTTGCCAATAGAGATACTATCTGCCATGTGGGAATTGTTAGGGATGTTGAAGTCTTGTGTGGTAAAACGAAGTATCCTGCTAATTTCCTCGTTCTTGCTACCGCACAAGATAGCTTTTGTCCCATCATATTTGGCAGACCTTTTCTCAATACCATCAATGCTCATATTGATTCTGAAAAGCAAACTGTCACTGTTGGCTTTGAAGGTGTGTCACATGAGTTCAATTTCTCCAAGTTTGGTAGACAACCTCATGAAAAAGAGTTGCCTAGTAAGGATGAAACTATTGCCTTAGCTTCTATTGCCGTGCCTCCTACTGATCCCTTAGAGCAATACTTGCTTGAGCATGAAAATGATATGCATATTGATGAAAGGGATGAGATAGATAGAGTTGTCTTAGAACAATATCCTATCCTTAAGAATAATTTGCCTGTTGAACTGCTTGGGGATCCACCCCCACCAAAGGGTGATCCTATGTTCGAGCTTAAACAGTTGCCTGATACTCTTAAGTATGCTTATCTTGATGAAAAAGAGATATATCCTATTATTATTAGTGCTAGCCTCTCGGAGCATGAAGAAAAGAAGTTACTAAAAACTCTGAGGAAGCACTGTGCTGCTATTGGATATACTCTTGATGATCTTAAGGGCATTAGTCCCACTCTATGCCAGCACAAGATTAAAACCGATTCTGATCTCAAACCAGTAGCTAATCATCAAAGGAGATTGAATCCTAAGATGAAAGAAGTAGTAAGAAAATAAATACTAAAGCTAGTGGAAGCAGGTATTATCTATCCTGTTGATCCTAGCGATTGGGTGAGTCTGGTGCATTGCGTCCCTAAGAAGGGAGGCATTACCATTGTCCCTAATGATAAGGATGAATTGATCCCACAAAGGATTATTACTGGCTATAGGATGGTGATCGATTTTAGGAAATTGAATAAGGCCACTAGGAAAGATCATTACCCTCTCCCTTTTATCGACCAAATGCTAAAAAGACTGTCTAAACACACACACTTTTGCTTTCTAGACGGTTATTCTGGTTTCTCCCAAATACCAGTTGCTCAATCTGATGAGGAGAAAACCACTTTCACCTGCCCTTTCGGTACCTTTGCTTATAGATGTATGCCTTTTGGCTTATGTAATACACCTGCCACCTTTCAAAGATGTATGATGGCTATATTCTCTGACTTTTGTGAAAAGATTGTTGAGGTTTTCATGGATGACTTCTCCGTTTACGGGTCTTCTTTTGATGATTGCCTCAACAACCTTGATCGAGTCTTGCAGAGATGTAAAGACACCAATCTTGTCTTGAATTGGGAGAAGTGCCACTTTATGCTTAATGAAGGCATCGTCTTAGGACATAAAATTTCTGAAAGAGGTATTGAAGTCTATAAGGCTAAGGTTGATGCAATCGAGAAAATGCCATACCCCATAGATATCAAAGGTATAAGAAGTTTCCTTGGTCATGTTGGTTTCTATAGAAGGTTCATTAAAGACTTCTCTAAGATTTCTAGGCCTCTTATCAATCTCTTGCAAAAGGATATTCCTTTTGTTTTTGACGATGATTGTGAGGAAGCCTTTGAAATACTTAAGAGGGCTTTGATAACTACACCTATTATTCAACCACCTGATTGGAACTTACCTTTTGAGATCATGTGTGACGCTGGTGATTATGCTATTGGTGTTGTTCTAGGGCAAAGAGTTGACAAGAAGTTGAATGTTATTCACTATGCTAGTAAAACTCTAGACACTGCCCAAAGAAACTATGCTACTACGTAGAAGGAATTTTTAGCAGTCGTGTTTGCATGTGAAAAGTTCAGGTCTTACATAGTTGATTCCAAAGTTACTATTCACACTGATCATGCTGCTATTAAGTACCTCATGGAGAAGAAGGACGCTAAACCTAGACTTATCAGATGGGTTCTCTTGCTACAAGAGTTTGATTTGCACGTTGTCGACAGAAAGGGTGCTGATAACCCCGTAGCAGATAACTTGTCTAGGTTAGAGAACATTCTTGATGACCCACAACCTATTGATGATAGCTTTCCCGATGAGCAATTGAATGTCATCAATGCTTCACGTAGTGCACCGTGGTATGCTGATTATGCAAACTATATCGTTGCCAAATATATACCACCTAGTTTCACATACCAGCAAAAGAAGAAATTCTTCTTTGACTTGAGACACTACTTTTGGGATGATCCTCACATTTATAAGGAAGGGGTAGATGGTGTTATTAGACATTGTGTACCTGAACATGAACATGGATAGATCTTACAGAAGTGTCATTCCGAGGCCTACGGAGGACACCATGCAGGAGATAGAACTACACACAAGGTATTGCAATCAGGTTTCTATTGGCCCACTCTTCAAGGATGCCCGTAAGTATGTCTTGTCTTGTGACGAATGTCAAATAATAGGTAATATTAGCAAACGTCAGGAAATGCCTATGAACTATTCACTTGTCATTGAACCATTTGATGTTTGGGTTTTTGATTATATGGGACCTTTTCCAAAATCCAACGGGTATACTCATATCCTAGTTGATGTTGATTGCGTCACTAAATGGGTAGAAGCTATCCCCACTAGTAGTGCTGATCACAACACCTCTATCAGGATGCTTAAAGAAGTTATTTTCCCTAGATTTGGAGTCCCTAGATATCTAATGACCGTGGTGGTTCACATTTCATTCATGGTGCTTTCCGTAAAACGCTTGCTAAGTACGATGTCAACCATAGAATTGCATCTCCCTATCACCCTCAGTCCAGTGGTCAAGTAGAGCTAAGCAAGAGAGAGATTAAACTAATTCTGCAAAACACTGTCAACAGGTCTAGAAAGAATTGGTCTAAGAAGCTCGATGATGCACTGTGGGCTTATAGGACTGCCTATAAGAATCCCATGGGCATGTCTCCATACAAAATGGTGTATGGTAAAGCATGCCATTTACCTCTTGAGCTAGAGCATAAAGCTTATTGGGCAATCAAAGAGCTCAACTTTGATTTCAAACTTGCCGGTGAGAAGAGGTTATTTGATATTAGCTCGCTTGATGAATGGAGAACTCGGGCATATGAGAATACCAATCTGTTCAAAGAAAAGGTTAAGAGGTGGCATGATAAGAGGATACAAAAGCGTGAGTTCAATGTAGGTGATTATGTCTTGCTATATAACTCTCGTTTAAGATTCTTTGCAGGCAAGCTTCTCTCTAAATGGGAAGGTCCCTATGTTGTTGAGGAAGTATATCGTTCCGTTGCTATCAAGATCAACAACATGGAAGGTAATTGTCCGAGAGTGGTAAATGGGCAGAGAATCAAGCATTATATCTTAGGTACTCCCATAAATGTTGAAAGAAATATTATCAATACCATAACTCCAGAAGAATACCTAAGGGATATTTATCAGCCCGTTTCAGACTCCGAAAACGAAGAGATATGTGATTCGGTAAGAAAACAGAGTCCAAAACTTTTCCAGTAGGAATTTTTCTCCGTTTTGGAATTTTTGAAAAAAATACAAAAATTGGAAGTAGTACGGAAAGTGCGCGAGGAGGCGACAAGCCTGCCAGGCGCGGGCCCACCCCCTGGTCGCGCTTGGGGGGCTTGTGGCCACCTCGTGCGCCTCCCGGACTCCGTTTTTGTGCGGAGCACTCCTTCTGGTCTGGAAAAAATCATTATATATTCTGCCGTTTGGTCTAACCCTCGTATCACGCAGATTTCCTCTATTTTCATTTCGAGCCTATTTCTGTTGCAGATCTAGATCGCTATGACATCCCCAAAAGCTTCGAATGACAATATCTTCGAGAAGGTCATCAACCCCTACCTCACGGGAGTGCTGCAACACCCTCAATCTATCGAGATGCGTGAGGGGATGTTGCACATCCGTGATGTTGAGGGTCCCAAGAAGCTGGGAGCGTGGAGACGAGGCTCGAAGCAATGGAGCAACAAGTTTTCAAGTGCCAAGGGATGGTGGAGCGTGGACTCAACGCCAACCACATGATGATCATGGAGTTCACCAACAAGCACATGATTGATGCCAATGATATTGGGAAGCACCTCTCCAGGATCTATGACAGGATTGATCAATTCATCTTTCCATGATGGAGCACCTATGCCTTGGAAGATGGAGGATCAAGCCCATGTTGCAACAGCTCCACCACCATCACCACCAAAGGAAGACAACTGAGCATGGGTATGGGCAATCCCCTTGGCTTGTGCCAAGCTTGGGGGAGTTGCCCCGGTATCGTATCACCATCACATCTTTTGCCTTTACCTTTGTTTTAGTTTTCCTTTTCAGTTTTCTCTTCTCTAGTAGATTAAAAGTCTTAGTGTTTTTAGTCTTGAGTTCTGCTTTGTGTCACCCCCGATGTATTCGAGCTCGTGAGCCATATAATAAAGAGTGTCTTAGTGGAAGGGCTTTGCCTCATGCCATGATCAATAGATTGAGAAAGAACAAAAGCATGAAAGATCATGTAATGATCTTATGGGAAGTGATGGTTTCACATAACCTTGGTCATGGTTGCAAATAATAGGAAGTGATAAAGAATGAGAGGTTCACATATAAATATATCATCTTTGACACCATCTACGATTTTGAACACTCACTAAACTATTGCATGCCTAGAAGTAGATGTTGGACAAGGAAGAAGACAACATAATGAATTGTGTTTGCTTGGTTCTGAACAATGTTATATGATTAGAGATCCCTTAGCATGTGACAATTGCTTCCACCTCATATTAGCCAAAACTCCCGCACCAAGTAGAGATACTACTTGTGCATCCACAAACCTTCAACCCAATTTTGCCATGAGAGTCCACCATACCTACCTATGGATTGAATAAGATCCCTCAAGTAAGTTTTCATCGGTGCAAGCAATAAAAATTGCTCTCTAATATGTATGATCTATTAGTGTGTGGAAAATAAGCTTTGTACGAACTTGTGATGAGGAAGACATAAAAGCGACAGACTGCATAATAAAGTTCTTTATCACAGGAGGCAATATAAAGTGACGTTCCTCCGCACTAAGAGGACACGCATCCAAACCTCAAAAGTGCATGACAACCTCTGCTTCCCTCTGCGAAGGGCCTATCTTGTACCTTTACTTTTTGCCCTTGAAAGAGTCATGGTGATCTTCACCAATTCCTTATTCCGCCTTTATCTTGGCTAATGCCATATGCTTGGGAAAGATCTATATTCATATGTCAACTTGGAAGTAAGTATTCATGAATTATTATTGTTGACATTACCCTTGAGGTAGCAGTTGGGAGGCAAAACTATAAGCCCCTATCTTTCTCTGTGTCCAGCTGAAACTTTGATCTCATGAGTACCACGTGAGTTGTAGCAATTGTAGAGAAGGAAAGAAAGATTGAGTATGTGGATTTGCTTTACAAGCTCTTATTTTACTCTTTCTGATGTTGTGATAAATTGCAATTGCTTCAATGACTAAAGGCTATCGGTTGTTACTTCTCGGTAAGGTTCTTGATCCATGCTTTACTTTGTGAAGCATTTATCACTTTAGCATGACAGATTATATGTTGGTATTGTTGTTCTCATCATGATCATGATGCATGCATGTTCGTATCTTGTGTTGCTGACACCTTTCTCCCTAAACATGTGGACATATTTATTGAGCTAGGCTTTCGCTTGAGGACAAGCGAGGTCTAAGCTTGGGGGAGTTGATATCTCCATTTTGCATCATGTTTTCATGTTGATATTTATCGCTTATTCGGTACATGATACGTCTCCAACGTATCTATAATTTTTGATGGTTTCATACTATTATCTTGTCAAACTTTGGATGTTTTGCATGCCTTTTATATATTTTTTTGGGACTAACTTATTGACTCAGTACCAAGTGCCAGTTCCTGTTTTTTCATGTTTTTGACCCCTTTCAGAGGAGATTTTGAAACAGAGTCCAAACGGAAGAAAATCCCCGAAAAGATTTTTTCCATAACGGAAGAAGATCGGGAAGCTTGAGAGCCAAGGCAGGGGAGCCTCAGGGGACCCACAAGCCCTCACCCCGCGGCCACGGGGGAGGCCGCGGCCCACAGGCTTGTGGGCCCCCTGGGCGCCCATTGCCCTAGGGGTTGCACCTATATATTCCCTAAAAATCCCAAAAAAATCAGAAGATCATCGAAATCACTTTTCCGACGCCGCAAGCTTCTGTCTCCGCAAGATCCCATCTGGGGCACGTTCTGGTGCCCTGCCGAAGGGGGGATTCGGATACGGAGAGCTTCTTCATCAACACCATGACCTCTCCGATGATGTGTGAGTAGTTCACCATAGACCTACGGGTCCATAGCTAGTAACTAGATGGCTTCTTCTATCTCTTGGATCTTCAATACAAAGTTCTCCATGATCTTCATGGAGATCTATCCGATGTAATCTTCTTTTGCGGTGTGTTTGTCGAGATCCGATGAATTGTGGATTTATGATCAGATTATCTATGAATCTTATTTGAGTTTCTTCTGATCTCTCTTATGCATGATTTCATATCCTTGTAATTCTCTTCGAGTTGTGGATTTTGTCTGGCCAACTAGATCTATGATTCGTGCAATGGGAGAAGTGCTTGGTTTTGGGTTCATACCATGCGGTGACCTCACCCAGTGACAGAAGGGGTAGCGAGGCACGCATCGTGTTGTTGCCATCAAGGGTAAAAAAGATGGGGTTTTCATCATTGGTTTGATATTATCCCTCTACATCACGTCATCTTGCTTAAGGCGTTACTCTGTTCGTCATGAACTCAATACACTAGATGCATGCTGGATAGCGGTCGATGTGTGGAGTAATAGTAGTAGATGTAGAAAGTATCGGTCTACTTGTCCCGGACGTGATGCCTATATGTATGATCATTGCCTTAGATATCGTCATGACTTTGCGCGGTTCTATCAATTGCTCGACAGTAATTTGTTCACCCACCGTGATATTTGCTATTTTGAGAGAAGCCTCTAGTGAACACTATGGCCCCGAGGGTCTACTCCACACCATATTCTCACCCTTACATTTTTTACTTCGCTGCACTTTCCGCCTTGAGATCTCACTTTTGCAAACAGTCTTGAAGGGATTGACAACCCCTTTGAAGCGTTGGGTGCAAGCTTTTTTGTGTTTGCGCAGGTACTCTGGGCTTGACGAGACTCTCCTTCTGGATCGATACCTTGGTTCTCAAACTGAGGGAAATACTTATTGCTCCTGTGCTGCATCACCCTTTCCTCTTCAAGGGAAAAACCAACGCAAGCCCAGTCTCCGTCAACGTGTCAATTTCTGGCACTGTTGTTTGAGAAGTAGCAGAAGGATTTCTGGCACCGTTGCCGGGGAGGAAGATCAAGTCAAGAACTCATCCAAGTAGGTGTCGCAAACTCATCTCTTGCATTTACTTTGTTTGCCAGTTGCCTCTCGTTTTCCTCTCCCCAAATTCACCAATTTGCCGTTTTCATTTGCCTTTTTCGTTTGCCTTTCCTTTGCTTGTGTGCCATGTGCCTTCAAAATGCTTGCATCTTCGCTTGCTAAGAATCTAGTGGCATGGATCCTCATCCACTTGCTAATATTTTCAAGAGGTCCAACTATGTTGAACCAACTGCTAGTGAGTCTTGCTTACTAGATTATTTTTATGGAGTTTGGCTTGAGATGCGTGAATCTGAAAATCGTGATGAATAAATTTATGAAGTGATTCACGAGGGCTCCTTGAATGAAAAGCATGATTGCAATGGCTTCACTATAAATTCTATTAGTGACAATCATGCTAAAAATATGCAAAACCCTAAGCTTGGGGATGCTAGTTTTGCTATGTCCACTACTTGTTGCAATGATCATGATTGGGGTGATGATTTTTCTTATGATCTTGAAATTTTTTTAAGCCTCATGATGAGTATGATATTTGCAACAATATTGAAAGTGGGATTGGAGAAGTCATGACTTTATTTGATGTTAATCCCACTATTTTTGAAGAGCGTCAACTTTGCATGCATGTGGACCATGAAAAGAATATCCTTTGTGATAGCTATATTGTTGAATTTGATTATGATCCCACATGTAATTGCTTTGAGAGAGGAAAATATTGTGGTAGAAACTTTCATGTTACCAAATTACCTCTCGTGATGTTGAGATTTCTCTTGACTCTTTCTTCTTCCTTGCATATGGTAGTTATCGCTCTTGATAACTTGTTTTCGTATAAAATGCCTATGCATAGGAAGTATGTTAGACTTAGATGTGATTTTCACATGCTCTATGATGCTCTCGTTGTGCTTCAATTCTTGTCTTTTGTGCGAGCATCATTGAAATCCTTATGCCTAGCTAAGGGTGTTAAACAATAGCGCTTGTTGGGAGGCAACCCAATGAATTTATCTTTTTTTCTGTTTTGTTGCGTCCACACCATCACAATTCTGTTGTGATTGTGTTTTTTGTGTTTCTTTTTTGTGTTTGAGCCAAGCAAAACCTTTATGACTAGTCTTGGTAATGGTTGTTTGATCCTGCTGGAAAAAGGCACAAACTTTGCGCTCACGAGATGATTTTTAATTTTTATTCAGAAAGAGATTTTGATTTGATTCTTTTTGCTGCTTGTTGATATGCCTTTTTCCCAGGCAGTCGTAATTTTTCAGATTTTTTTAGGTACCAGAAGTATACGAAGTATACAGATTGCTACAGACTGGTCTGTTTTTGACAGATTCTGTTTTTGTTGAGTTGGTTGCTTGTTTTGATGAAACTATGGTTAGTATCAGGGGGTACTAGCCATGGAAAAGTGAGAATACAGTAGCCCAACACCGATATAGATGGAATTCAAGTTTTCTACAGTACCAAAAGAAGTGGTAGTTTGTTTTCTTGTGCTAATGTTATCACGAGTTTCTGTTTAAGTTTTGTGTTGTGAGGTTTTCAAGTTTTGGGTGATGTTCTCATGGACAAAGAGATAAGGAGTGGAAAGATCTCAAGCTTGGGGATGCCCAAGGAAACCCAAGCCATATTCAAGGACACCAAAAAACCTAAGCTTGGGGATGCCCCAGGAAGGCATCCCCTCTTTCGTCTTCAATCCATCGGTAACATTACTTGGAGCTATATTTTTATTCACCACATGATATGTGTTTTGCTTGGAGGGTCTTGTATCATAGGAGTCTTTTATTTTTTGTTGTGTCACAATCATCCTTGATGCACACCTTTTTGAGAGAGAGAGACGTGCACTCATCGTGATTTTGCTAGAATGCTCATAGTGCTTCACTTATATCTTTTGAGCTAGATACTTTTGCTCTAGTACTTCACTTATATCTTTTAGAGCACGGTGGTGCGTGATTTGGTAGTTGGCTTATGCTATGAAAGTAGTCCCAAATGTGATAGGTACCCAAAGAGGATGCAAAAACCTCCATCTTCATGTGCATTGAGTAGAAAGAGAAGTTTTGATTCCTCTCAATTAGTTTTGAGACGTGGATTCGGTAATATTGAGAGCTATGTTAGTAGGGTATTGTGAATCTAGAGATACTTGTGTTGAAGTTAGTGATTCCCGTAGCATGCACGTATGGTGAACCGCTATGTTAGGAAGTCGGAGCATAATTGATCTATTGATTGTCATCCTTTGTGTTGAGGTCGGGATCGCGCGATGGTTAACACCTACCAACCCTTCCCCTAGGAGTATGCGTTTAGCACTTTGTTTCGATTACTAATAAAAACTTTCGCAACAAGTATGTGAGTTCTTCATGACTAATGTGAGTCCATGGTATATATTCACTTTCACCTTCCACCATTGCTAGCCTCTCTAAGTGCCGCGCAACTCTCGCCGGTACACAAAACCACCATATGCCTTCCTCAAAACAGCCACCATACCTACCTACTATGGCATTTTCATAGCCATTCCGAGATATATTGCCATGCAACTCCCACCGTTCCGTCTCGTGACTTGTGTCGTCACTCTCATGTTGCCATTGCATGATCGTCAGATAGCTAGCGAGATGTTTCGACGTCATACGCCATGCTAGATCGTTGCACATCCCGGTACACTGCCAGAGGCATTTCCTATGGAGCCATCATCATTGTGAGCTTTGAGCTGTGAGTAAATAAAAGTGTGATGATCATCATTATTAGAGCATTGTCCCATGTGAGGAAAAAAAGAGGCCAAAGAGTCCAAAAATAAAAAAAAAGGAAAAAAGGAGAAAAAAGAGAGGCCTAAGAGCCCAAATAAAAAAAGAGAAAAAGAGAGAAGGGAGAATGCTACTATCTTTTTCCACACTTGTGCTTCATAATAGCACCATGTTCTTCATGATTGAGAGCTTCTTGCTTTGTCACTACCATATGCTAGTGGGAATCTTCATTATAAAACTTGGCTTGTATATTCCAATGATGAGCTTCCTCAAAATTGCCCTAGGTCTTCGTGAGCAAGCAAGTTGGATGCACACCCACTAGTTTTCCTTTTGAGCTTTCACATACTTATAGCTCTAGTGCATCTCTTGTATGGCAATCCTTACTCATTCACATTGATATCTATTAATGGGCATCTCCATAGCCTATTCATACGCCGAGTCAATGTGATCATCTCCTGCTTTTTTGTCTCACAACCACCACCACACTCTATTCCACTTATAGTGCTATATCCATGGCTCATGCTCATGTATTGAGTGATAGTTATAAAAAGTTTGAGAAAGTAAGAGTGCGAAAACAATTACTTGGCCAATACCGGGGTTGTGCATGATTTACATTAGTTGTGTGAGGATGATGGAGCATAGCCAGACTATATGATTTTGTAGGGATAACTTTCCTTGGGCTAGTTATTTTGAAAGTTCATGATTACCTTGCTAGTTTGCTTGAAGTATTATTGTTTTCATGTCAATAGAAAACTATTGTTTTGAATCTTACGGATCTGAACATTCATGTCACGTGAAATAAGTTGCAAAGGACAACTATGCTAGGTAGCATTCCACATCAAAAATTCATTCTTTATCACTTCCCTACTCGAGGACGAGCAGGAGTTAAGCTTGGGGATGCTTGATACGTCTCCAACGTATCTATAATTTTTTATGGTTTCATGCTATTATCTTGTCAAACTTTGGATGTTTTGCATGCCTTTTATATATTTTTTGGACTAACTTATTGACTCAGTGCCAAGTGCCAGTTCCTGTTTTTCCATGTTTTCGACCCCTTTCAGAGGAGATTTTGAAACAGAGTCCAAACGGAAGAAAATCCCCGAAAAGATTTTTTCCGCAACGGAAGAAGATCGGGAAGCTTGAGAGCCAAGGCAGGGGAGCCTCAGGGGCCCCACAAGCCCTCACCCCACGGCCAGGGGGGAGGCCGCGGCCCACAGGCTTGTGGGCCCCCTGGGCGCCCTCTTCCCTAGGGGTTGCGCCTATATATTCCCTAAAATTCCCAAAAAAATCAAGAGACCGTCGAAATCACTTTTCCGCCGCCGCAAGCTTCTGTCTTCGCAAGATCCCATGTGGGGCACGTTCTGGTGCCCTGTCGGAGGGGGATTCGTATACGGAGAGCTTCTTCATCAACACCATGACCTCTCCGATGATGCGTGAGTAGTTCACCATACACCTACGGGTCCATAGCTAGTAACTAGATGGCTTCTTCTCTCTCTTGGATCTTCAATACAAAGTTCTCCATGATCTTCATGGAGATCTATCCGATGTAATCTTCTTTTGCGGTGTGTTTGTCGAGATCCGATGAATTGTGGATTTATGATCAGATTATCTATGAATCTTATTTGAGTTTCTTCTGATATCTCTTATGCATGATTTCATATCCTTGTAATTCTCTTCGAGATGTGGGTTTTGTTTGGCCAACTAGATCTATGATTCTTGCAATGGGAGAAGTGCTTGGTTTTGGGTTCATACTATGCGGTGACCTCAGCCAATGACAGAAGGGGTAGCGAGGCACGCATCGTGTTGTTTCCATCAAGGGTAAAAAGATGGGGTTTTCATCATTGGTTTCAGACTATCCCTCTACATCATGTCATCTTGCTTAAGGCGTTACTTTGTTCGTCATGAACTCAATACACTAGATGCATGCTCGATAACAGTCGGTGTGAGGAGTAATAGTAGTAGATGTAGAAAGTATCGGTCTACTTGTCTTGGACGTGATGCCTATATGTATGATCATTGCCTTAGATATCGTCATGATTTTGCGCGGTTCTATCAATTGCTCGACAGTAATTTGTTCACCCACCGTGATATTTGCTATTTTGAGAGAAGCCTCTAGTGAACACTATGGCCCCCAAGGTCTACTCCACACCATATTTTCAGCCTTACACTTTTTACTTAGTCGCACTTTCCGCCTTTAGATCTCACTTTTGCAAACAATCTTGAAGGGATTGACAACCCCTTTGAAGCGTTGGGTGCAAGCTTGTTTGTGTTTGCGCAGGTACTCTGGACTTGACGAGACCCTCCTTCTCGATCGATACCTTGGTTCTCAAACTGAGGGAAATACTTACTGCTCCTGTGCTGCATCACCCTTTCCTCTTTAAGGGAAAAACCAACGCAAGCCTAGTCTCCGTCAACGTGTCAATTTCTAGCGCTGTTGTTTGAGAAGTAGCAGTACAATACTTATCTCGTTTCTCTCTTATTTTGCAAGGTTTACATGAAGAGGGAGAATGCCGACAACTGGAATTCTGGCCTGAAATTGGAGCAAGTTTGAGATACCTATTCTGCGCAACTCCAAACGACATAAAAATCAACGAGGATTTTTTTCCAGATTTATAAAAAATACTAGGCCGAAGAAGCGCCACAGGGGCGCGAGCAGGTGTCCACAAGCCTGCTAGGCGCGGCCACCCCCCTGGCCGCGCCTAGGGGGCTTGTGGGCAGCCTACTGGCCCACTAGCCCCCTCTTCTGCTATATGAAGGGTTTTGTTCGGAAAAAAATCAAGGAGGAGCTTTTTCGTGGATTCGCCGCCGCCACGAGGCGGAACTTGAGCAGAACCAATCTAGAGCTCCGTCACGACTATCCTGCCGGGGAAACTTCCCTCCCGGAGGGGGAAATCGTCGCCATCCTCATCACCAACACTCCTCTCATCGGAGGGGACTCATCACCATCAACATCTTCATCAACACCATCTCATCTCCAAACCCTAGTTCATCTCTTGTAATCAATCTCCGTCTCGCGACTCCGATTGGTACTTGTAAGGTTGCTAGTAGTGTTGATTACTCTTTGTAGTTGATGCTAGTTGGATTACTTGGTGGAAGAGTTTATGTTCAGATCCTTGATGTGTTGGGGAACATCGCATGGGAAACAAAAAATTTCCTACGCGCACGAAAACCTATCATGGTGATGTCCATCTACGAGAGGGGATGAGTGATCTACGTACCCTTGTAGATCGTACAGCAGAAGCGTTAGTGAACGCGGTTGATGTAGTGGAATGTCCTCACGTCCCTCGATCCGCCCCGCGAACAATCCCGCAATCAGTCCCACGATCTAGTACCGAACGGACGGCACCTCCGCGTTCAGCACACGTACAGCTCGACGATGATCTCGGCCTTCTTGATCCAGCAAGAGAGACGGAGAGGTAGAAGAGTTCTCCGGCAGCGTGACGGCGCTCCGGAGGTTGGCGATGACCTTGTCTCAGCAGGGCTCCGCCCGAGCTCCGCAGAAACGCGATCTAGAGGAAAAACCGTGGAGGTATGTGGTCGGGCTGCCGTGGAAAAAACGTCTCAAATCAGCCCTAAAACCTCCGTATATATAGGTGGGAGGGAGGGGACCTTGCCTTGGGGCTCAAGGAGCCCCAAGGGGGTCGGCCGAGTCCAAGGGGGGAGGACTCCCCCCCCCAAACCGAGTTGGACTTGGTTTGGTGGGAGGGAGTCCCCCTTCCTTCCCACCTCCTCCTTTTTTTTCTCTCTTGATTTTCTCTTCTTGGCGCATAGAGCCCTTTTGGGCTGTCCCACCAGCCCACTAAGGGCTGGTGTGCCACCCTCAAGGCCTATGGGCTTCCCGGGGGTGGGTTGCCCCCCCCCCCCCCGGTGAACTCCCGGAACCCATTCGTCATTCCCGGTACATTCCCGGTAACTCCGAAAACCTTCCGGTAATCAAATGAGGTCATCCTATATATCAATCTTCGTTTCCGGACCATTCCGGAAACCCTCGTGACGTCCGTGATCTCATCCGGGACTCCGAACAACATTCGGTAACCAACCATATAACTCTAATACGCATAAAACAACGTCGAACCTTAAGTTTGCAGACCCTGCGGGTTCGAGAACTATGTAGACATGACCCGAGAGACTCCTCGGTCAATATCCAATAGCGGGACCTGGATGCCCATATTGGATCCTACATATTCTACGAAGATCTTATCGTTTGAACCTCAGTGCCAAGGATTCATATAATCCCGTATGTCATTCCCTTTGTCCTTCGGTATGTTACTTGCCCGAGATTCGATCGTCAGTATCCGCATACCTATTTCAATCTCGTTTACCGGCAAGTCTCTTTACTCGTTCCGTAATACAAGATCCCGCAACTTACACTAAGTCAAATTGCTTGCAAGGCTTGTGTGTGATGTTGTATTACCGAGTGGGCCCCGAGATACCTCTCCGTCACACGGAGTGACCAATCCCGGTCTTGATCCATACTAACTCAACTAACACCTTCGGAGATACCTGTAGAGCATCTTTATAGTCACCCAGTTACGTTGCGACGTTTGATACACACAAAGCATTCCTCCGGTGTCAGTGAGTTATATGATCTCATGGTTATAGGAATAAATACTTGACACGCAGAAAACAGTAGCAACAAAATGACACGATCAACATGCTATGTCTATTAGTTTGGGTCTAGTCCATCACGTGATTCTCCTAATGACGTGATCCAGTTATCAAGCAACAACACCTTGTTTATAATCAGAAGACACTGACTATCTTCGATCAACTGGCTAGCCAACTAGAGGCTTGCTAGGGACGGTGTTTTGTCTATGTATCCACACATGTAAATGAGTCTTCATTCAATACAATTATAGCATGGATAATAAACGATTATCTTGATACAGGAATTACAATAATAACTATATTTATTATTGCCTCTAGGGCATAATTCCAACAGTCTCCCACTTGCACTAGAGTCAATAATCTAGCCCTCACATCACCATGTGAATTACATTGTAATAAATCTAACACCCATACAGTTCTGGTGTTGATCATGCTTTGGCCGTGGAAGAGGTTTAGTCAGCGGGTCCGCTACATTCAGATCCGTGTGCACTTTGCATATATTCACGTCCTCTCCCTCGACGTAGTCGCGGATGAGGTTGAAGCGTCGTTTGATGTGTCTGGTCTTCTTGTGAAACCGTGGTTCCTTTGCTAAGGCAATGGCACCAGTGTTGTCACAGAATAAGGTTATCGGATTCAGTGCGCTTGGCACCACTCCAAGATCCGTCATGAACTGCTTCATCCAGACACCCTCCTTAGCCGCCTCCGAGGCAGCCATGTACTCCGCTTCACATGTAGAATCTGCTACGACGCTTTGCTTGGAACTGCACCAGCTTACTGCACCCCCATTAAGAATAAATACGTATCCGGTTTGCGACTTAGAGTCGTCCGGATCTGTGTCAAAGCTTGCATCGACGTAACCTTTTACGGTGAGCTCTTCGTCACCTCCATACACGAGAAACATCTCCTTAGTCCTTTTCAGGTACTTCAGGATATTCTTGACCGCTGTCCAGTGATCCACTCCTGGATTACTCTGGAACCTACCTGCCATACTTATGGCCAGGCTAACATCCGGTCTAGTGCACAGCATCGCATACATGATAGAACCTATGGCTGAAGCATAGGGGACGGAGCGCATATGCTCTCTATCTTCATCAGTTGCTGGGCACTGAGTCTTACTCAATCTCGTACCTTGTAGAACTGGCAAGAACCCTTTCTTGGACTGTTCCATTTTGAACCTCTTCAAAACTTTATCAAGGT
This sequence comes from Hordeum vulgare subsp. vulgare, assembly GCF_904849725.1. Taxonomy (NCBI): domain Eukaryota; kingdom Viridiplantae; phylum Streptophyta; class Magnoliopsida; order Poales; family Poaceae; genus Hordeum; species Hordeum vulgare. The sequence goes on along the minus strand of NC_058524.1, from coordinate 560,272,740 downwards.
ATGTGCTTTGTGAAAGTCCTATCATGCGTTTTGATCTATCCCTATAGATCTTAATGCCTAGAATGTAAGCAGCTTCTCCTAGGTCCTTCATAGAGAAACTTTTATTCAAGTAATCCTTTATGCTCTCTAAAAACTCTACGTTGTTTCCAATCAGTAATATGTCATCCACATATAATATTAGAAACGCCATAGAGCTCCCACTCACTTTCTTGTAAATACAAGATTCTCCAACCACTTGTATAAACCCAAATGCTTTGATCACCTCATCAAAGCGTTTGTTCCAACTCCGAGATGCTTGCACCAGTCCATAAATGGATCGCTGGAGCTTGCACACCTTGTTAGCATTCTTAGGATTGACAAAACCTTCGGGTTGCACCATATACAACTCTTCCTTAAGGAAACCGTTAAGGAACGCCGTTTTGACATCCATCTGCCAGATTTCATAATCGAAAAATGCAGTTATTGCTAACATGATTCTGACGGACTTAAGCATCGCTACGGGTGAGAAAGTCTCATCGTAGTCAACTCCTTGAACTTGTGAAAAACCCTTTGCCACAAGTCGAGCTTTATAAACGGTCACATTACCGTCAACGTCCGTCTTCCTCTTAAAGATCCATTTGTTCTGAATGGCCTTGCGGCCCTCAGGCAGTACCTCCAAAGTCCACACTTTGTTCTCATACATGGATCCTATCTCGGACTTCATGGCTTCCAGCCATTTGTTGGAATCTGGGCCCACCATTGCTTCTTCATAATTCGTAGGTTCATTGTTGTCTAACAACATGATTGATAAGACGGTATTACCGTACCACTCTGGAGCAGCACGTGGTCTCGTCGACCTGCGTGGTTCGACAGAAACTTGAACTGGAGTTTCATGATCATCATCATTAACTTCCTCCTCAACCGGCGTCACAATGACAGAGGTTTCCCCTTGCCCTGCGCCACCATCCAGAGGGATGAGAGGTTAGACAACCTCGTCAAGTTCTATCTTCCTCCCACTCAATTCTCTCAAGAGCTCGAGAAAAGCTCCGTTTTTAGCAACAAACACTTTGCCCTCGGATTTGAGATAGAAGGTGTACCCAACTGTCTCTTTTGGGTAACCTATGAAGACGCACTTTTTCGCTTTGGGTTCCAGCTTTTCAGGCTGAAGCTTTTTGACATAAGCATCACATCCCCAAACTTTAAGAAATGACAACTTTGGCCTTTTGCCATACCACAGTTCGTATGGTGTCGTCTCAACGGATTTTGATGGTGCCCTATTTAAAGTGAATGCAGCTGTTTCTAATGCATAGCCCCAAAATGATAACGGCAAATCAGTAAGAGACATCATAGATCGCACCATCTCTAATAGAGTACGATTACGACGTTCGGACACACCATTACGCTGTGGTGTTCCAAGCGGTGTTAGCTGTGAAACAATTCCACATTGTCTTAAGTGAGCACCAAACTCGAAACTCAGATATTCACCCCCACGATCAGACCGTAGGAACTTGATCTTCTTGTTGCGATGATTTTCCACTTCACTCTGAAATTGCTTGAACTTTTCAAATGTTTCTGATTTGTGCTTCATCAAGTAGACATAACCATATCTACTTAAATCGCCAGTGAAGGTGAGAAAATAACGATATCCGCCGCGTGCCTCCACGCTCATCGGACCACACACATCGGTATGTATGATTTCCAACAAGTCACTTGCACGCTCCATTGTTCCTGAGAACGGAGTCTTAGTCATCTTGCCCATGAGGCATGGTTCGCACGTGTCAAGTGAATCAAAGTCAAGTGACTCCAAAAGTCCATCAGCATGGAGTTTCTTCATGCGCTTTACACCAATATGACCTAAGCGGCAGTGCCTCAAAAATATGGCGCTATCATTGTTAACTCTAACCTTTTTGGTCTCAATGTTATGTATATGCGTATCGCTATCAAGATTCAATATGAACAATCCTCTCACATTCGGTGCATGACCATAAAAGATGTTACTCATAGAAATAGAACAACCATTATTCTCTGACTTAAAAGAGTAACCGTCTCGCAATAAACAAGATCCATGTATAATGTTCATGCTCAACGCAGGCACTAAATAACAATGATTTAAGTTCATCACTAATCCTGACGGTAACTGAAGTGACACTGTGCCGACGGCGATTGCATCAACCTTGGAACCATTTCCTATGCGCATTGTCACTTCATCTTTCGCCAGCCTTCGCCTATTCCGCAGTTCCTGTTTCGAGTTGCAAATATGAGCAACAGAACCGGTATCAAATACCCAGGCACTACTACGAGAGCCGGTTAAGTACACATCAATAACATGTATATCAAATATACCTGATTTTTCTTTGCCCGCCTTCTTATCTGCCAGATACTTGGGGCAATTGCGCTTCGAGTGACCCATACCCTTGCAATAGTAACACTCCGTTTCCGGCTTAGGTCCAGCTTTGGGTTTCTTCGTCGGATTGGCAATAGGCTTGCCGCTCTTCTTCGAATTGCCCTTCTTGCCTTTGCCGTTTCTCTTGAAACTAGTGGTCTTATTCACCATCAACACTTGATGCTCTTTACGGAGTTCAGACTCTGTGACTTTCAGCATCGCAAACAACTCGCCGGGAGACTTGTTCATCCCTTGCATGTTGTAGTTCAACACAAAGCCTTTATAGCTTGGCGGCAGTGATTGAAGGATTCTGTCAGTGATAGCTTCTTGCGGGAGTTCAATCCCCAGCTCAGCTAGACGGTTTGAGTACCCAGACATTTTGAGCACATGTTCACTGACAGATGAGTTTTCCTCCATCTTGCAAGCATAGAATTTATCGGAGGTCTCATACCTCTCGATCCGGGCGTTCTTCTGAAAGATAAACTCCAACTCCTCGAACATCTCAAATGCTCCAACTCCTGGAACATCTCAACTTCGAAGATACCTGTAGAGCATCTTTATAGTCACCCAGTTACGTTGCGACGTTTGATACACACAAAGCATTCCTCCGGTGTCAGTGAGTTATATGATCTCATGGTTATAGGAATAAATACTTGACACGCAGAAAACAGTAGCAACAAAATGACACAATCAACATGCTACGTCTATTAGTTTGGGTCTAGTCCATCACGTGATTCTCCTAATGACGTGATCCAGTTATCAAGCAACAACACCTTGTTTATAATCAAAAGACACTGACTATCTTCGATCAACTGGCTAGCCAACTAGAGGCTTGCTAGGGACGGTGTTTTGTCTATGTATCCACACATGTAAATGAGTCTTCATTCAATACAATTATAGCATGGATAATAAACGATTATCTTGATACAGGAATTATAATAATAACTATATTTATTATTGCCTCTAGGGCATAATTCCAACATGATGCTACTCAGTACCTCTCTGGTCATGAATATGATTATTCTTTGTGAGTAGTTACTTTTGTTCCTCAGGACATGGGATAAGTCATGCTAATAGTAGTCATGTGAATTTGGTATTCGTTAAATATTTTGATGTGGTGTATGTTGTTTTTCCTCTAGTGGTGTTATGTGGACGTCAACTACATAACTATTCACCATTATTTGGGCCTAGAGGAAGGCATTGGGAAGTAGTAAGTAGATGATGGGTTGCTAGAGTGACAGAAGCTTAAACCCTAGTTTATGCGTTGCTTCGTAAGGGGCTGATTTGGATCCACTAGTTTAATGCTATGGTTAGACTTTATCTTAATTCTTCTTTCATAGTTGCGGATGCTTGCGAGAGGGGTTAATCATAAGTGGGATGCTTTTCCAAGTAAGGGCAGTACCCAAGCGCCGGTCCACCCACATATCAAACTATCAAAGTAACGAACGCGAATCATATGAACATGATGAAAACTAGCATGACAGAAATTCCCGTGTGTCCTCGGGAGCGTTTTTCCTCCTATAAGACTTTGTCCAGGCTTGTCCCTTGCTACAAAAGGGTTTGGGCCACTTTGCTGCACCATTGCTACTTTTGTTACTTGTTGCTTGCTACGAATCATCTCACCACACAATCACTTGTTACCGACAATTTCAGTGCTTGCAGAATTTACCTTGCTCAAAACCACTTGTGAGATCCTTCTGCTCCTCGTTGGGTTCGACACTCTTACTTATCGAAAGGACTACGATTGATCCCCTATACTTGTGGGTCGTCAGTGCTTTATTACATTACGCCTCTTGTGGTACCCCCAAGCATCCTCTGTAGCACCAACAAACTATAGAGAACTTTTCTTTGGTCAGGCTCGTACAAGACAACGGGAGTGAAATGCAAGGTGAACTGGGGCATGGTGTGCATGCCATACGAGCGTGGAGGCCTTGGAGTTCTCAACACAGACAAGTTTGCACTAGCTTTGCGTCTTTGATAGCATTGGTTCGAATGGAAAGAACCCTCCAAGTTGTGGGTTGGTATGGGAACCCCATGTGATGGGAAAGATCTTGACTTCCTCTACGCATCAACCATCATCAACGTTGGGGATGGAGCAAAAACCCCTTTTAGGGAGGCTCCTTGGATCAATGACAAGAAGCCTAAGGAGATTACTCCACTCATTTTTGCGGCTTCATCCCGCAAAAACTAGAAGGTTAGAGAAGCATTGAAGAACAATGCTTGGGTGGCCAAGGTAAAGTTCTCTGCAAACTTCACTTTGGAGCATATGCGTCAGTTCGCGACCCTCTGAACGTCCATCCATGGCCTTCACCTTGACGACCACGCTGAGGATGACATTGTTTGAAAGCACACAGCCAACGGACACTAGTCCGCTGTTTGGAATGGTTCGCTTGCCCATGGAGCACACGATTTGGAAAGCTTGGGCTCCTGCCAAGGTCAAGTTCTTTTCCTGGCTGGCGACTTAAGATCGGATTTGTGTCCGCTATGCAAGCAAGTTCAGGAATCCGGTCCACGCCTCTTCTACAAATGTTGGTTTACCCTAAGACTATGGAAACTGACTAATGACTGGCTTCTTTTGATCGACTTTGATACTTCAGATTGACACCTCCAGAACTCCATTAGTGAATGGTGGTCCAAGAAATTCGATGATAGTACATCAAACAGGAAGGCCAGGGCGTCCCTGACAATGCTTATGGGATGGACCATCTGGAAGGAGCGGAATGTCCGTGTTTTTGAGCACAAATGCACTCCAACATCCATCCTGTTCAACAATATTAGGAGTGAGATAAAACTATGGATTATGGTCGGAGCAAAGCATATGGGAACTATTGCACCAGAAGAGTGAGGCCTTAGAATTATGGGTCTTGTAACACAAATTCCATCCCCTTCTTAAAAAATATACGAGGCAAATCTTTTGCCCCGTTTCAAAAAAATGTAGATCAACCACTCTATATAACTTATTGGCTCTTATAACAAATAAGGACATAAGGTCATGCTAAAAATAAACCGGTTGGTTAGTAAACAAGAAGAAAATGTAGTTCCTCGTTTCTCGAAGCACCTTTTCCCTTGGACACAGGCGAACAAATAATCCTAGCCGCCCCCTGTTCATCTACCCTTATGGCTACCGTCATGTGGGGAGGTATGTTCACCTACCCTTCTAGACACCGTCATGCGGGGATGTATGGACCGGGGGCCTTCTCTAACACCAACTCCACCGCGCGACCCCATCCTGTCCGATCCCATCCGTTTGGGGCGAAAGGGACAAACCGGTCGGTCCAGCGCGAGACGGCCCAGACCCATCTTGTCCGTTTTGTGTCCGGGGCAACCCATTTCGAGCGGAAACTTGCGCGGGGTTTGGGTCGCGGCGGACAACAACCGGACGCACGCTCGTCCACGTCGGGGCCGCGTGGCAGGCGGCCACCTACCTCCCACCCTCTCACATCAATGCGCACGAGCGGCCGGGCCCGCCTGTCATCCGCCCAGGGAATTGTCGCGATCCTTATTAAATGGGGAAGTCGTGGACCGGTCGTCGTCCACACTTCCCACTACACCCACGGCCTCCTCGAAACCCGACACCCCAAACCCTAGCCTCGAACTCATCGATCGGCCGCCTCGCAGCCATGGGGCTCTGGAACTACGACCGCAAGGGGAAGCATGACCGCGAGGCTGGCTCCTCGTCGGGATGCCGCCGCAGATCCATGAAGGAGAATGCCGCATCGCCTCCGCGCCGGGCCTCCGCGCCTGCTCCCTTCACCATCGGCCCTAGGCCCGCCGGCCAGCGCGATCGGCAGTAGCTCAGCGCTGAGGTATGCGGGCGCTACTGGGATACGAGGACGTCGGTCCCGTGGAGTGACGTCCACGGCATCGACGGGCGTTTTTTAATATTTTTTATGTTAATTATGTCAACGACGGTGGAACTGGGCCGTTTTGTGGCCGTGACCCTTAATTTTTAGTTTTAAGTTTTTTTAGCTGCGTTTATTTATTTTTATTTAATTTTTTCTATTTTTTTAATCACGTCCAACACAAACATGATTTGGGGTGCGGCCGCGCGGTGGGCGCACGCACAACCCAACGGACAGAAGTAGACATGGGCGAACCCATTGCCGCCCCAAACGGACAAAATCCGGCCAAACCGGACGTCCGTTTAGGGTCGTGCGGTGAAGTTGGCCTAAGGCGTGGAGGGTTCTTGTGGAATGGCATGGGTGCTCGAGCACCAGCCTTTGTCAGGCGGTGCACGACATCCGCGTTAGTGAAACCGGCCTTGGCCGAAGGAATCCATCATGGAGTCTTCATTTGTGGCCCAACCTGGGCGGATCATCATAGAAGAGGGCTTCGGTGCACAATTATGAACGGTGACGAGTTCAACATCAGACCTAGACCTATCGTACAACATCATGGATGTTTTGTTTCATGTCTTCTTTATAGAATTTTTGTGTTTTATTTAGGTGGTGAAGCGACGTCGTTACCCCAAGGTAGGAATAATAATCTATCTGCCCTATTCCCCGTTTCACTGGCGTGTGATTTCACTAGTGGAGGGCTTGTGGAGTTGTATCTTTGGCGGGTCTTCCGGGATCGAGACGGTTTAGGTATTCGGTGGATCTACCTGGATTTGGTCGGCTTTCGTGGTACTCAAAGTTTATACAATCCCTTACACCCTGTTTGGATGTAGGAAAATTAGCTTGGAATTGTCAATCCGGAATTGCGAGCCCGGATTCTGCCGTTGGGGGTGGTACAGGAATTGGGCTAGGAAAAGTTGGCCCAATTCCGAGCGACCCAGCCACACACCTCCCACGCGCGCGAGACGTTTCCAAGCTAGTGAGCCTAGAAAGGCTCGGAATCTTTCCACCCCACCCCCGTCGCGTACCCGTTCATTGGCTCCCCTCGTGAGCTCCTCCCCTGGCGACTACCAACCAACGACGGCGACTCCAGTATGCTCCTCTCCCGCTTCCTCCTCTCCCTCCCACCCGCCCCCTCCCTCCTCTCCCTCCCCTTCCTCACACCCGTCCCCTCCCTCCTCTCCCTCTCCAGGCAGGAAACCCTAGATGGGGTATGGGATGAGCAAAGGAGGTAGTGGATGGCCAGCGGGAATGGCGCCTTCCCCTCGAGCTCGCGAGTGGCGCAAGGTAACAGGAGGCGCGGTATGGAACACCGGTGGTAGCCGGTTTTTTGGGATGTCTGGGGGAATTTATATGCAGTGCAACACCTAAAATTTGAGAGCTGAAATTTGTGTGTTCTAAAGTTCGATTTGTCTCAACTATGCAGGTTCCAGGGGAATTTAGGAGCTCAAATTTCTGTGGTGTGAAGGTATATTATGCATCCTACTTCATGCGTGTAGTGATTTTGTTTTGTCATTTATTATGTACATGTTGTTGTGATGTTTTATTACGTATCAATGCTCTGAATAATTCATGGACAAATGTTGTGTGTGCATTGTAGCTTATTTCATCATGTCTCAACAAGAGTTGGTTGCCTACATTACTGAAGAGAACAAAACAAGAAAAATAAAGAGGATATTGTTGACAAAGAAGTATTTTGAAACTTCATGTCTAGCATTTGCTTATCTTAGTTCTCAGAGGGCACCGAGGAACCTCGGATGCTTCGATGATGATGATGAAAAGGTTGCATATCGGAAGTATATATTGAAGCAAACTTCTGAGGGGTCCGAGACAACTTGCTATGATAAGCTACGCTTAAATAAAAGAAACTTCCATGATCTTTGTGCTATGTTGCGTGAGAAGTGTGGTCCCAAACATAGCACGTTTGTAACGGTAGAAGAAAATGTTGCTATGTTCTTACATGTTGTTGGACATGGACTTAAAATGAGGATGTTGGGCGGCACGTACCAGCGTTCTTTAGAGAATACGAGTAGGCATTCATCTACTATGTTATCAGCCATCCTATCTTTAACCGGGGAGTTTATCAAGCTTCCTAATTCTTGTATCACCCAACCCGATGATTACAAGTGGAAGTGGTTTCCTAATGCACTTGGTGCACTGGATGGGTGTCACATTCCCGTGTTTGTTAATGCCGCTGACAAAGGGAGGTATATGAATAGGCACCAAGATATCAGCACTAACATGGTATGTGTTGTTGATTGGAACATGAAGTTTCTCTATGTTCTACCTGGTTAGGAGGGTTCGACATCGGACTCGAGTCCTAAAATATGCTATGAGAATCGACCGCGAAGATGCATTTGTTGTACCACAGGGTATGACTCTTTCTCTTTGCGCTTCATTTCTCATATTTAATTGTTAGCTAACTGATGTACTTGTCAATAGGAAAATACTATCTTGTTGATGCCGGCTATACCAATGGACCAGGATTTCTATCTCCATTCAGATCTATTCGGTACCACTTTAAAGAGTGGGTTTCAAGTCAACAACACCCCCAAAATGAAAAAGAGTTGTATAACTTGCGGCGTGCTCGTGCTAGAAATGTTGTGGAGAGAACCTTTGGATTGTTAAAGAAAAAATGGGCCATCTTGCGTTCTTGTTCTTTCTTTGACATAGAGGACCAGGTAACACATGTCCATTTGGTTGTTCATATGGACCATCCTATGTTCCTTCCTTGATCATCAACTAAATATTTGCAGGTTTGACTTATTAATGTGTGTCGTGTGTTACACAACTATGCAAGGAATAAGCACCATATGCGAGATAATTTGTTGCTTCCGGAAGTCGATGTTGAGCTAGCGGCTATGACTCCTGAACCTGCAAATGATGCTACTTTAATTAGAAGTGCCCAACAAACAAATGCATGGTCCAATTTTAGGCAGAAATCTGCGGACAAGATGTATGCTGAGTACCTTGTGGTGCATGGAGAAAAATAGATTGAGTAGATAAGTAGTGATGGAGTATATACCTAGCTGATGGTGTCTTTTTTTTGTGCTAGCTTGGTGATGGTGCCCTTTTTTGTGTGGTAGCATGCTAGTCGTGACATTTTGTACATGCTTTTACGTTATGTTCGTACTAATATATATGTTTTTACCTTACTCTTACTTGCTCTTCTGTACTTACTATTGCTGAAGAATCTCCGGAGTTGCCTAAGAAGAGGCAACACACTGGGGATGCTATCTTGTGCATGATGGGAGAGATGAAGATGTCTTTTCATGATGCTTTGAAGACAACCGAGCCACTTCCTATGTCAAAGGTGACTCCTCCATCTAAAATCTTTCATGCAATAAAGAAGGTACCAAAGTTGGATAATAGTGATATCTTGAAAGTTTTTGAAAAATTTATCGTCGATGAGCATTTGTTCGAAGGACTCATGGTGCTACCCGAGGAGTTTAGGAAGACATGGCTCTTGAACTTGGATTGATTGTTGCTGTCATGTTTGGTTGATGTATGGACTACTATGTACTTTATTGTTTATGACATAAACTATCCATTTGTGCTATGTGTAAGAGACAAAAACTACTCATTTGTGTTGTATGTAAGAGAAATAGACTACCAAAAGTATTATCCATGATGTGTTATAGGCATTTGAAAACTATTTTATGTGATTTTTTATTCCATATTTATCTGTAATTTTTTATGTCTGCAAAACAATATATAAATATTCAAGTATACACATAATACTATTTTTCATACATGTACAGAAGTTTATATTGTGCAAACTCCAAAAAACATCTAATTTCATGGTATGTACATCCAAACAATAATTGGAATTGGGTGCTACCGTGTGATTCCAACAGTAAAAATTCATGCACAACCAAACAGTAGAATTCGAATTGGAGTCCATTTCATTTCCATCTTGGATTTGGAATTATCAGTCCAATTTAATTCCAAGCAATTTTTTCCTACATCCAAACACATCGTTATTGACATCCTTCTCTCCGGGGTGGTAGTTTGCTTTGCTGATCGCAACGCCGCCATCTTCTAGTCTGCATCGACGACTTACTAACCGTTGCTTCTACAAGCTCATGGATTTCAAAAAGTTAGGATCGTCGATACGGAGGCCCAGCAGCGCAATCAAGCTATGATCACGAGGATGCGGGAGGAAGAAGACTTGGGAAACCCCAAGAATTTGAATGTATTTATATTTTTCTATAGGAGTGTCTTTTTATAAGTCGATGATTCTTGATTTTATGTCTTTCACAAAAAATAAATACATAAAACCATATATGCACTGTAAAAATACTTTCTCCATTGAAAATAAGCATCATGCTTTTAGTTCAAGGAACTAAAACCACGACACTTATTTTGAAATACTGATCACAACAAAGCGCATGATGCAGCTACTTACCATACGACAAACATGATAGAGGCATAGCAAATCCGATGTGTTAATTAACCACAAGATCGACATGGCATTACCTCCACGGATCATAGAGTTCTTGTTTACCCTCCATTCCTAGTGAAATAACTTCGACGAAATGATCCCTCCGCTCCAATTTAAGTATCATGATTTTAGTTAAAAAACACAACATTTATTTTTGAATGGAGGGAGTAGACATTACAAGTTAAGAAGGAGTCAACTCTCCCCCAAAAAGAGTCAAATATGTGTGTGCTTCTTTCCGAAGTGTGAAATATTGTGTTAGAAGAGAGAAAAATAGTTTCTCCTTTTCTTTTTTTGCATAAGGGAGAAAAAATAGTTAGTAGTAGGGTTATGCGAGATTATATTTCGGTAGCCACTGAAACTACCGAATTTTCAGAAGTTTGGTGATTTTTTTAATCATATTCTGCAGTTGTAAGAAATCTCCCCTAATAATAAAGCGCGCAGCGCTTCTGTCGTGCGTCGCGCTAGTCGTGGCATTTTTGCAAAAGCACCCCTCGCTTTTTCAGTATTCAACCCGCAGTACGTTTCTAAGTTAAAAACGTTTCGGATTTACATAACCCCCTCCCCGGCTTATCCATTCCCGTCGGAGGCGAGGAGGCGATGGGCGATGCTTGGAGGCGAGGAGGCGATGGACGGCGTGCTGAGGTGGAAAGGGCTGCGGCGACGCGGTCTCCTTCCCCCTTCTCTGTCTTCTCCGGCGACCTCAGCTCCACCTTCAGCCGAAGCTCTAGAGGAGAGGAGAGGAGAGGAGACATAGGGATGGCTGCATCGGCGCTGCTGCCGCTGCTGCTGGCGTCGGCGCTGGCGGGGGCGGCGGCCGGCGGCGACATCGTCCACCAGGATGACCAGGCCCCCAAGATCCACGGCTGCTCCAACGACTTCGTCCTCGTAAGCCCCCTCTCCTCTCCTCTCCTCTTCTTTCACCCTTCCCCTTATCCTTCATAGGCTCAATTTCAATTCCACCGCGCCAGGTACCGATTCCCCACTCCATTACTGCTACTACCTATCTATCTAGGGTTAGTCAACTCATCATCCACTGAGCTGAAATGGATTGGATTACATCACCTTATCTTCATGGTGAAATAATCAGGCCAGTTTGTTTCTTGATAGGCCTAGGCATAGTCCTGCATTTTTTGTACTATGTAGGGAAGAAAATTTGTTCACTATCTTGTTTTGTATTTTATACTTCACCCTGCAAAATTGATAAAACCAGATTTATATCTTCTCATGTCCTCAGATATCATTCACAGTGCACCTTCATAAAATAATTACAAGTACTTATTCTGGGAAAAATAGCTTTAGTGTTGTGTGACATCATTATCTGTCTAAAGACGTTATTATTCAGTTTTGGCAGCTGATGAAATTTTTAATTTTAATTTTAGCTGTATGTTAAAATTGGGTAAATTCCTTTTATAACCAGTGCCATTGTGGGAACACAAACCACTCTTTTGGCTTTAAAACTGCATACCATCATCCTTACTGAAGCTGGTTATTAACCGGCTTATTGAATTATGTATGCTTTTTGTTTGTAAACTTTCTGCATTCTGGTTTTGTATTGAATAGTTTAACAGATTGGTTTCCTTCTGTTTGCCAAAAAACAAAAAAAGAGAGATTAGTTTGTGTCTGATGGTTGCTTTCTGTTAATTAGTGCCTTGCAAGATTGTCTTGCTTTCCTTTGTTCTACCTAGGTGTATTTATACTCATATTTCTGCAGCAGTTGTTTATACATGTCAACTAAGTGATTTGTCCTTTTAGGTTATGCGTCCCCAGCATGGCGCGGGGTTTTCAGTGAAGGAGCTGAACTCAATCAGTTGGAATGTTGGAGAAAATCCTCAAGTATGCATTGTTCATTATGAAAATCTGATCATTCCGCATTTATTTGATCTATTTTTATATACATTTAACATTTTTAAAGACTTGATGTATGTTTCTTTAAAGACTATATATAAATATCTATTTTTATATATTGGAAGATTATTCTTTGACGGGACGGGAAGATAAAAAAGGTCGAGCACTTGTTTCAGCAGCTTGACAAGCCCAAGCTTGAACCGAATGCTTCAACTTTCTTAGCGTTGATTCTTGGGCACTGCAAGACGCAGAAATCAGAGTGAGCACTTCAACTGTTGAATGTGATGAAAAAATCTGGCTTCCATCTGAATTATGACACATATAAGATTGTTATATCTACTTTCTGCAAGAATAAGGATTTTGAAGGAGCAGTGGATGTGATGAAGGAGCTTATTGAGATGTGCATGGCTCCTGACAAGGTCTTATTGCATGAATTTTTTGAAGATCTCTCAAAGGCCAAAAAACTCCACCTAGCAGAAGATCTGCAATCAGCTGATAAAAGTGGAAAATTTATTCCATCTATCTACTATACTGGTGATTACAGGAACAAGGGCGAAGAGTAAACTGCATGTTAACACGCAGAGACCAAAATGGTGCCTCGTGAGAATGTACAATTTTTTGTTTGGAGAAGCAATATAAGTTAAACCCTTCTTCTTGTACCAATTTGGAATTTGCATTGACACATGCATATGAACGGTTCTGTTTGGATTAAGTGAGCACAACCTGACAACTACTCTTGCCTGTAGGTAGCTGAATTGCTTGTTCCTACGAGAATATGACTGTAGCAAATGGAGTACTACATACTACGTGTCTACACAAATATGCCAACCGAGAATTCTCCATAATCAGATGCTTATGGAGTTACAGGCTTGTACTTTTCTTGGAACAACTTTTGTTATTCCATTGACAAAGTATCAGATGTAACTGCACTGGTGAAAATTTGAATTGATTTGTGCTGGTTCTGGCACCAGCACCATATCAGATAGTTCTTACTTCAAACATCTACTCGAAACCATCTAAAAGACCATCTGTTCGGAAATTCAAATTCAAATTCAGTTTGTATTGGGGGAAAAATTCGGTGAGCAAAGCAGTTAACAGTGACTTCCCCATTTTCTTCAGTTTTTTAACATAGCTTATAAGGTGTCGTGGTTCTCCTCTTTTATATGCCTCTCCACACAAATTTGTTTGAATATGTATGCTGCAAGAGATGTTTGATGAATTAACAATTACCACAAAAAGTATTTTTAACATAGCTTATAAGGTGTCGTGGTTCTCCTCTTTTATATTTTAGCCACATAGAACTATTCCAGTCGAGAAAGGAGTTTGTGGACACAAAGATGCACATATTAACTAATTCAGGATGAACGTGTTTGAGATCTTTGCAGGATCAGGGTGAAGGATATTCAGGATGGACACAAAGATGCACATATTAACTAATTCAGGATGCACATATTCAGGGTGAAGGAGATTCACCTCACCCTACCCCCGGTCTCAGCCAGATCGCTCCGGATCCCCGCGATCCCCTCCCCGTCCACATAGCCCACCTCTCCGTCCACCTCTGCGGGCGCGGCGAGCGGGGACAAGGACTCCGGTGGGGGAGGTGGAGGAGCGAGGAAGGACGCCACGACCCAGATGCGGCGGGTCAGGGTCTCGGTGAGCTTGAAGATGTCGTCTATGACGCCGCGGCTCGGGGTGTGGTGAACCCTGCCTTGCCTCCCACCTCCGGATCCTTCTCCCTTGCCCCCTTCGTGCTCAGATCTAGCCCCTGCACACCGACCGCCGCCGTCGTTTTGTATCGAGAAGATGCACCGGAGTGGCAGAGCTTGGTGACGGGAGAAGATGGCGCAATAATAAGGCCCTGTTTGGTTCCAAATAAGTCACCAACTTATAAGTTGAAAAGTGCAAAAAGTGACTTATTTTGCCAAACAGACCCAACTTATAAGTCACCCCAACTTATAAGTCATAAGTTGCTCCACCCCAACTTAAAACTTATAAGTCATCCACTTTTGCATGGAAAGGTGAGTTATAAGTCAGATGACAACCAAACATGCATGACTTATAAGTCACTGTTTTGAAGTCACCTGACTTATAAGTCACCTGACTTATTGAAACCAAACATGGCCTAACATTCCGACATATTTCAACTAAATTGTAGCGGACTAGGCTGTTCTAACCTTGTCTAAATGATCACCCACCATGACATGTGTTCCCCATGTCCAACAGAAAGCCCACCGGCTGGTCATGAGCCTCGGGAAGTGAAGCTTTAGCAGGACATGAAGAGTAGTGGGTTCTGTGAAGCTCCGGGCAAGCTCACTGGCTGTGAGTTCCGGAAAGACGTCGGTGGTGGCCTTCCTAGGACCCAAGCGGCGGCGGCTTCCCATGTTTTACTCTACTTTGCATTACCAATGGTGGATTTGGACATGCTGGCATCGTCGTGGCGGCAAGGTGGGAACGGCGGTGGCGGCTCGGCCAATGCGGAGCTGGTGATGTCCTCGGTCTCGTCTTCAAATTCCTTCGTTGCCTTGTCGATGTCCACAAACAGGGCGTCTCTCTTCACCCCTAGAACGCGCAACCGCCATCGCTCGTGGCGGATCTGCACGTGCAACGGTAGGATAGGAGCAACACCCGCTACTTATCCAGGAAGCCCGAACCGTCTGCCATCGTAGTCGGCCCGAACCGTCTGCCATCGTAGTCTTGACGACATTGTTATTCACTTTGTCTTCGACAATTTGTTCCTCCGCGTGATTCGCATCAAGCACTGCACTGATTCAGTTTTTTTTCCGACAAATATGGGCTTCAGATTGTTGTCTCCTTGAGTGTGTGCGGGATGTATAAGCACAAAAAACAGTGCAAAAAATTACAAATAAAATGTAATATATCACAACAAAAGTGTTTCCCTTTTGAAAAAAATCTTGAATTTTTATTTTAGAAAACATTAGAACAGTGCTTTCTCGTAAGAAATACGAGGAACATTGCAAAAATAATTACAAATCTTTACCTATCTCTCCCTAATAATAAAGTGTGGAGTGCTTCTGTCGTCCGTCGTGGTCATTTTGCAAAAACACCCCTCACTTTTCCAACCTGTAGTCCGTTTTTAGTCAAAAAACGAACCTTTTTTGCATTTTGCAGAAACCCCCCTGATGTTTCAGGTAATCAACCCGCAGTCCTTCATTAAGTGGAAAAAAAGTTTCGTATTTTCCAAAAAAAAAAACTGTCCTCCACCGGTCCCTTATCCGTGCGCGTTCTCCACCACAGGGGGCGGCTGGGCTGGCCGCGGCGGGGGAGCTTGGCCGTGCGCTGGGGCGCCGAGTACCTGGCCAAGGCGCATGCCCGCCCCGACGTGCTCTACGTCAATGCCGGCGACGGCGAATCGGACCACGCGTGCTGGGAGCGGCCGGAGGACATGGACACGCCCCGGAGGGCCTACATGGTGAACGCCACCCATCCGGGCTCCGACGTCGCGGCCGAGACGGCGGCGGTGCTGGCCGCGGCCTCCATCGCGTTTACGGAGCCGCGCGGCGAACCCAGGTACGCGTCGACGCTTCTGAAACACGCGAAACAGGTGCACGATATACTTGCTTACATTCAGAGAGACTGATGGACTGCATTGCTTTGCACAACACACAGATTACACAATCGATTCGATACAAATCCAATGGATGGGCCAAAAAGCATTGGTGTAGTAATAGACAAGAAAATAGAGCGTACCCACCTCATATTATATACTCCTTCTATGTTCTTGCATTGTATCCACCGCATATTATATACGTACGATGACCTGTAGTGTACAATAAAATGTGGGTATACGTTATTCGTTCTTCCTTCTAGACAAACCATTTCACAAAGTCATGGTACCGTTCATATGGTTGAAAACGAATGGCAAAATATTGCTAGAAAACTGAAGGTGGATTTGTATTTGTGCACAAAGGCAGACGAAACTGCATGAGCTAACTTCTTGTGTCACTTTTGTGCAGTTGTTCCAGTTCACCAAGAACCATCGTGGGCTCTACCAGAACAGCATTCCATCAAGCAAAAATTTCTACAGCAGCAGCGGCGACGAGGTAGCATCTTACTCTACTAACTAATATCATGATAAGCAGAAAATAGTAAGTAATGTTTTCTGTACATAAAAATACTGAAAGATGCTAGCTGGAAATGGAACAGGACGAGCTGCTGTGGGCAGCTGTGTGGCTCTACATCGCCACCGGCGACCAGGAGTACAAGGCCTACATCTCCGACGCCAGCAACGTCGGCGGGGTGCGGCAGTCGCTGGCCTGGGACGACAAGTTCGTCGGCGCCCAGGCACTGGTCGCCAAGGTAATGTCCAAATCGTAGTTATTCTATTCGTTCACTAATTTGGTATGATCTTAATCTAGGAGGATTATCACTGTATAATATGAGATCCCGACGTTTAGCAGTGATAAAAGTCTGACGTTGAATGGTTCTTTTGAGAAGTACAATTGTAAGATCTATGATTATAGCTTCGAACTTTAACTGGACAGTACTAACTGGACATATAATTGATTGTTTATGCACAACAAGATATTCTGTTGTTTTTTGTTCTTCAATCAGATTTATCTAGCCCTTTCTTGACTTTCTAATTGCTCCACCCTCTACCTCTCAAACTCAGAAATCAAAGAAAGGCCGTTGGCATATCACTGTCACTGAATAAGATTTGCTAGAGATGAAGAGGTCGAGAGTGTTTTTTCTATTGTTGGGGACATACATAATACATATAGATAAATTTGAATCATTTATAACAAAGAGATCTTTTGCCAAAAATATTAACTCTGTCCACCAATGGGCAATGTCAAAGTAATAACATGAATTTGCTGAACAGAACTTTCGCTAACTGAATAGACTAACAAACAATTAACAATGTCAAATAGTTTTAAATCAACAAATGTTGTTTGATTAAAACACTAATTTAATGCCGCATAATGGCACAACAAGCAGATTATATTTTTTTTTCTTGTCCGGTGCAACGCACGGGCATTTGTACTAGTTGATAAAAAATGAAGTGAGTGGAATTTGGTGTTTTTTGAGGGGGTGTGGAATTTGGTGTTGGAGTTGCTGTTCCAAAGCAAAAGAGCACTCATGGGTGCGGTCGGGGAGCGAGCAGCTTGTGAGGCCGTAGTCTGACAGCTCGGCCCCACCTGTCAACCAAACGGCCGGCTCTGTTTATCTCGCCCGTGGACTCTCCCTCTCTCGGAGACTGCGTAGTGGAACGAGTAAACAGATCTGCTCTCTCCCTCTCTCTCGTGCGCGGCGGTACGATCCGAGATGGCGATGAGGGCGTGGAGGCGGAGCGCGGCGGCGAGGGCCCCGGCGCACCTGTGCCTGTGGCTGGCGCTCGTCGCCGCCACCCTGGTGCTCGCCCAGGTGCTCATCCACCTCGTCCGTCTTCCGCAAGCCCCTCCTCTTACTTTTCACCCCCACCCCCTCTCGTTCCTCCGTGCGCCGATCTGATCGTTCCTCCGCCACGGATTGCTCGCCACTCTCTCGCAGATATCTGTCTGCCGTGGATCGGCACGGATTGGATGTGTTTGGGGTCGCTGGTTTGTTAGGGTTTGATCTGGTGTCGTGCTTACAATTGTCTTTCTGGTTTCCAGGGGAAGAAGTCCAACCTGTCGGAGGTGACGCACAAGGTCTACTTCGACATCGAGATCGACGGCAAGCCCGCAGGTCTGTGCTGCTGAACCCCCGCCCATAGCCTTGTTTTCAGATCGGCGACGTGTGTCATCTCTAGTACGGGGCAGACAGTAGACTACTACTGCTGATACAGCCAATATTGCGTGCCTAATTTCCTAGCCCAGGTATCTGGTTTGTAGTTACAAGTCCAGTGGTTCCTTTTGATTAGGATCGTTGAAAAATGTGAGTTCGACTTTGAGGCTGAATCTTCATGTTTAGATGGCCGCACTGCACCTAATCTTGTTTTATGTTTAGTGAGAAAAACATTCACTGGGGCGCTATTCATGGAGTGTCTTCTTATAGTGTACCTCCTCCCATTGTTTGATTGGTCGATTCATTAGCATTTAAATTAATTCTGAAATTTCATAGGTCGGGTTGTCATGGGACTTTTTGGCAAGGCTGTTCCTAAAACTGCAGGTATCATCTCCTTACTCTTCGGGCTAGTAGCCATGCACTCTTTTATTGGATGGCACAAATGCTAATGGCTTGATATCTTTTTTCCAACAGAGAACTTCAGAGCACTCTGCACAGGTATGCTTCTCTACCGCTTGTTCTGTTTCCTATACGTTAAAAGCGTTAAGCTGCCTGTTTCTTGAATTTTCTAGATAATTAGTCTGATGGCAAGGCTGGCTGTTGGAATTAATTTCGCTCTATCCAATCTCAATTGTTATTTTGGCTCACATCTTCAAGTAATTTATCCAATCAAATATAATTGGCTTCCTCAGGAAGTCAAAACGTAATTGCACAGTGGAAATTATATAACTGATTCGGTGCATGCTATGCTTGTAACATGGCAAAGCTGCTTACCTTTTCCTTTCAAAAGAAAGCAGCTATCTCTATTGTTCCCAAGGTTTTCGAGTCAATGAGTCGTTCCGGGGTAGCGACTCTTAAATAGTCGACCCTGCAGTTGCGACTCGTCGACACGTTGTTGAGTCGACTTTTTTCTTTTTCTTTTGCTACTCATTTACTAGTCGTTCGACTCAAAAACAGGGATTGTTCCCACATTATTTCAAATCTAAGTTTACCATTCTAGACACAATGACGTTGAGAGTATGGTGGCAGCCTGTTTGCCTGCAAATTTTTGGGGATAATCTGTTTAAATCCCAAGCTCTCTCAAGCATCACTGAAGGTTTCTAAGTCTTGAGTTCTGTGCAGTATCTAGGAGTAGCCCTGTGTGCAGGATTTTGATTGTTCATCCCTTTGGTCATTCAAGTGCCCAAATATAGGTGTCAATAGGAAAAAAGAAGAGTAGAAATTAAGAAACTTGTTGAATTTATAGTTGGCACACCTGGTATAATATGTCTATATTACTTCATGAAAAGAATGGTGGATAACTGTCGTCACATTCTTCATATTCCACCATAGGGTATCATGAAAGCCTATCATTATGTACCGCATATATTATTATATTCAGAATATCTGCTTTATTAGTACTACAGTTTGTATAGTAGCTTCTCTATGGTATCTGCTAGTGGTTGCCGACCTTGTCCCACTTCATTGTCATACAGGAGAGAAAGGTATGGGCAACAGTGGCAAACCTCTCCACTACAAGGGGAGTTCATTCCACAGAATTATCCCCAGCTTCATGATCCAAGGAGGTGACTTCACCCTTGGCGATGGAAGGGGTGGTGAATCAATCTACGGCACAAAGTTCGCCGATGAGAACTTCAAGCTCAAGCACACTGGACCAGGTAATGATCCGTGCTTCTCGAAATCCATTTTGCAACTGGAAAGTGCTCCATTAGAATGATAGCACGTGTTAATCCGTCCGCCCTTTTCATTGACTGGTTGTCGGTGCAGGCTACCTTTCCATGGCCAATGCTGGGAGAGATACCAATGGATCCCAGTTTTTCATCACCACTGTGACTACGAGCTGGTAATTCTTCACGATTCTTTGTGATTGCAGCAGTTTGTGCTAGACTTTCTGTTCTGTTGGGGATTTGTTGTTGATTATCTACGCTTGGTATGCTAGGTTGGATGGCAAGCACGTCGTGTTCGGCAAGGTGTTGTCTGGGATGGACGTGGTATACAAGGTTGAGGCTGAAGGCAAGCAGAACGGGACACCAAAGAGCAAAGTTGTCATTGCTGACAGCGGAGAAGTGCCGCTGTGATGACCTGGAATGGTCTTTGGTGGAAGCTACGGTGACTAGTTTTCGTCGTAGAGCCGTTATTAGCCGGTCTGTTTTCCTATACTTTCGTGTGAATTTAGACGATAATGTTTCTCATTTTGCTATAAAAAAGTATAACGACTTGCTGATCTGGTTGGCAACTCTGAAGTGCTGTTATCATCTCTTTTCTTGCATGTTTGCTGGGGTTATTTACCTTAGAAGTGCTGTTACGTGCCTTCTAATCTGAACGATAAATGATCATCAGCAAACGAATATTCTCGCTTAGTACTGAAGTTTAGCGGCCAACATCTATTCTCGCTTAGTACTGAAGTTTAGCGGCCAACATCTATTCTCGCTTAGTACTGAAGTTTAGCGGCCAACATCTCCTGTCTGGTGATTGTTAGGAACGCATGAATCTCACAGTAGTTTTTTTGTTGAGGACCAATATTAAAGTCACACTAGTTCTATACAAAGAAAATCTCGAAAGAAACATTTCTGGCTTTTGTAAAGAAGAAACAGTCCACATTTTAAAGTTCTGAAAACAGTTGAAAGCACCACCCCTATGGGTTTATATGGAAATGCTTGCGTTCACCTTTGTGCCGATGAAGCTCCACCACCACTGCCCGCTAGAGGAGAATCTCCAACAAACCTCCACCACTACAGTAGTATTCTCTTCCCCCCCATATATAAATAGAAATATCCTCTTAGTACTACGTCCTACAATCCTTTTCTTTTTCTCATAATTCGTAGTGTAATCCCTGAAAAAACTTACATTTAGAAACGGAGGAAGTATAAATGAATAAATAAAAAAAATAGAGTCCGTGGTTTGAAAAAAAAGGAAAAACAATGAGTCATGCAAAGACCAGGCGAGCAACCCTAGAAGCCGATCTTCTATATATACTGTATATCCAACCAATAGTATTTTCTTCAGAAGGAAAAAAAAAGCGAGGAATCCTACGGTCAGCATCCGGGCCGTTGGTCCGAAATCGGACGGCGGACCGGGCAGGGCCGCACGCCGCAGGGGACTAATAATTGGCGCCCCCCATCCGCACCAAGCCGCCCTCCCCAAACCCCGTCCCGTCAAACGCGAAGAAGACAAGCGCAGCAAGTAGGGTTAGGAGGAGGCGGCGGCGGCGGCGGAAAGCGAGACCGAGAGCGGGTCGTCGTCGGAGATGACGGGCAAGGCGAAGCCGAAGAAGCACACGGCCAAGGAGATCGCGGCGAAGATCGACGCGGCGACGACCAACCGCGGCGGGGGCAAGGCGGGGCAGAAGGACCGGCTCGGGCAGGAGAAGGGCGGCCACGCCAAGATGGAGTGCCCGCTCTGCAAGGTGACGGCCCCCGACGTCAAGTCGATGCAGATCCACCACGAGGCGCGCCACCCCAAGCTCCCCTTCGACCCGGACAAGATCAACAACCTGCACGGCTCCACCGCCGCCGCCGCGCCCGCCGCAGCGGCCGCCGTCGCGTCCTCCTCCAAGCCCAAGCCCGGCGTCCGCGGCAGCCTCAAGAAGACGGGGTAATCTAAACCCCCTCCTCTCACACCCTCTACAGTCCGATCTGCCTTGGTCGTCGCCTGCATCTGCTGTCTTAAGTTTACTATATATACTGCCGCTGATGCTGCTGCTGCTGCTGCTCTAAAATACTGATGCTGTTGCTGCTGCTGCTGCTGATGCGTGTGGTGTGTCGTGTGATGGACGCGTGAATTTTTCTTCCCCCTGTATACCCTGAGGCCGTGTCCTCGTTGCCATGTTTAATTACCTGTTGCTACTCTTAAAGATGCTGGTAAATTGTTTGCTGATATTAATGTCTAGTGGCGCGCAAGCGATCTGAAAGATCTGCTGTCGATCCAGTTCCTCCAATTGGCCGCTAAAGTGCATGAGTCGGGGATTTGCGCTTGTGTTTTCCTAGTGTCCTCGGTGCGCCATAAGAAGTGTTTTTCCTCGTCGATTCTTTGCTATTGATGAAGTTTGTCCCTTTTTTAGCAAGGGGACGACATAGATTTCATACACAAATCCTTTATTTAGAATGCTCGCCCCTCCTTATTCTTTGTTCCATGCTGCTCCTTATGCCATGCTCATTATGCATCATCGATCGATCGGTCAGAATTGGTCTCTTGGGAGTATGGTTCATACTCCTGGTGGTACCACTGGCAGCCTGGCTGCCCTCAGTTTGATGATGAATGAATGTGTCATTGCAGCGATGAACAGAAATGAGGCCTCCAAAGCTTCAAGCGCCTCTTCGCAGTTGGTTATGACTACTATGTCAGTTTCATCGGTCGTTTTAAGATATTTGGTTGTCTTGTAATCGGATATATTATGCGCTCCAGAACATCTGGGATGAGTTAAACCGAGCCTAAATAACTGGTTGCTGTCAATTTGCTTGCTACCTAGAGTGTGGTAACTGATGTTGGTTAACTGAGCACCGCACTTTATAACAATGATGAATAGCTGGGTGTTTGCAAATGCACTTTCGTTATTGTATCTCCCACTGGAGAGGCAGTACAATATCTTACATTATGACAATCAAAGCGTCCATAGTGCCTCTGATAGCATGGAATCCATGATGCTTGAAGCAATGTTGATTAGTTTTTATCATTCCTTTGGCATTGAATTGATGCTGAAATGATGTTTGCAATTGAAGTAAGTAGTAAATTGGTGATCTGGAGGTCGATTCACGGATTGAGACTTTCGCCACTAATTTGATTAAAACGTGGTGAAGGCAGCTTAGCATTCACTTAATTCCCTTCGGTCTAACATGTGCTGCTTATGTTTGGAGTGCATAAATATTGTAGGAATCGTGTAAGAGATAGGACCGCTTGTGCATTGTGTCTGAAACTGTTTTACGATTCAGTCATCGGCTGCCCCCTTCCCCTCTTAGAGGGTGTTTGGTTAGGCTTCCAGCCAGCTTCCGTCTACCGGCTTCTAAGCCAAAAGCTTATATTTAGAAGCTTCAGGCTCACAGCTGCAGCCGGAAGCCCCTAAATAGGAGCTTTTGGCTTCGAAGCCGGAAGCCGGAAGCTGGCTGGAAGCCCAACCAAACACCCCTTAGAGCATCTTCAACAGGTGTCTAAAAAGAGATCCGCGCGCTAAAAATCTGTTTTTTGGGCGCCAAACAGCTTCAACGGATGCTGTAAAATACTGCACGCGCTAAAAAGTTTTAGGCACGCGTTGAAAAACGCTATCGCGTGCATTATATTTTAGATGCCGGATTGGGTGCTTCATAATTTTAACTACGTGCATTTTTGGACGCGCATTTTTAAGGTTCTTTTAGGCGTTTGCTAAAGCAATATTGGTCTCTGTTGGAGATGCGACTGTCTCCAGTGAGATGGCCGTCGTCGTCGTTCCTGGCTCTCTATGTGTACTGATCCAGATTTTGTTTTCAGATTAACCCCTTTAGGAAAAATATAAGTAAAACATACACTTGCACAAGACAAAGGGAGTTTTAATTCCAGAGTTTACACACACGTTAAGAGGGTGCTTGGATCCAAGGAACTAAAACTAGTCTGACTAAAAATAGTCTTTTTAAGAGGCTAAAGTTCCAAGCACTCCTGACTAAAGAGAGGCTAAAACTAGTCTTGAGGCTAAAATCTTTTAGTCAGGTATACCCCTACTAAAATGTGGATTAGTCCTCCCTCTCATCATTTAACTCCTCTCCTTTAACACATGTGAGTTCTGGATTGAAGGGTTTGGAGGATAATAAATGTTCATTAACTTGATTTTAGTCTCTTTAGTATTTGGATCCAAGCATGAGTGAGGCTAGCAAGTTTTAATCCTACTACTTTTAGTCATGAGACTAAAACGTATCAAGCACCCTCTAAGTAATACCAAAATATGATTTTGTGACTGCAACAGTTTACATCCCAGAGGGAGACACAACACAGGAAGTACAACTAAAGCAAAGTAAGAACACCCCAGCAGTCTGTTGTGCCAAGAGTTAAACATTAGAATTTGGATTTGTACTTTGATTCCACCTACTGATGTCTGAGCTCTTGACATAATTACTTCGCAAGTACTGGAAATCATCACAGAAGAGCAGTCATCTTATACGCAGCTTCGGTTCAACGACAGTAAGAGTCTTATACTATATTGCAGCGTCAACTTCACCGGCAGTAAAAGAGCCTGCTGAAGCATAAGATAAAATGCAGGTTAACAGCAGCAATCATAGCTACCATGTGCCAGTTACGATGATAATTGACAAAGGGTAAACAAGTTGTGTGAAGTAGTGACCTTTGATTGCTGAAGCTGTTCCTCCTGCTGCTAGGCCTAGACCCTGTGAAGACTCACAACTGTTGAAACTGAACGATCATCACGCATTGTTAGCCGATAGCATCCTCCGCGGTTGTTAGGAAAACAATGATTGCAACGCATTTTGGCTCCAGTTTATCCCTGATGATGGAATCTAATCCAACAGTAGAAAAGGTAACTATACGCTTTCTGATACGTAGTAATATACGATGTAATCCTACTGCTGCTGTTCTTGAGAAAACACAGTCGACTCTCCTCCGAGGCTTAGGGATCAATTGAGCTGGAACTTTGCTGTGTCTTGGGAGCAGGCGCATCCTCCACCTCCACAAGAAGAGGGTTGAGATAACCAGACATCAGTATTCTCTGCGCTTCATTATAACGCGCCCAAGTGACCAGGTATAGACCAGCAATGATGAAGACTCCTCCAATCAGGCTGCAAGTTGCAGTGCACAAGATGGGTGTTTAGTTTTGCATAAATCCGTGGGAATTCTGTAGTCTAAGTGAGGCAAACAAATCAAGAGACATCATATTTCAGTAACGGTATCCATGGAAAACAACATCATTTTACGCAAGCACCATCGCCATTACAACGTCTTCAAGGTCGCCGGCATCGTCATTATGTCAGTAATGGATACCATGGAAAACAACATCATTTTTCTTGAAAGAGTACCAAAGCTCAACTGATAATTGATAAACACAATGCAAAATGACCAATTCGAATGAGCCGAAACTAGGCAACTCATGATGTCACGATGTTCAAGTTTTTTTATTTTTGAGGTCACGATGTTGAAGTAGCACATAGGGTAGAGTGTTAGTTGGCCCATACCTTCCTAGATAAATTGGGGTACCAAGAAACATAGTTGAGAGGATGGTGGAACATGCTGGTTGGAGCGGATTGTAGAGGGCAACCAGAGACGGTCCGAGAATTTTGTTCGCCCAAGTCATGATTGCGTAGTTCAGACAAGATGCAACAACTCCCTGTTGGTGCAAGCAAGAAATGTGGTTAGAACAAGCACATCTTAGCATGGTCATCCAGCAGGCAGCAGCTCATATACTCACAGCGTATAGAATGGCTATCATTTCTGTCCCTGTCAGTGCCCACTCATGGAGCCCATTGGTTGCAAATACCCCAGTCAACACCATGAAGATGGTGGCAAATGAATAAGAGTAGGCTGTCAAGGATAAGCTCGCGGGATATTTTACTAACACCGGGGCCTGGAATCAGTCACAGCAGAAAAGGACACACATTCAGATATAATTCTCATTAAGAGCAAAAAACTATCATGACATGAAGCTGAAAACAACCCAATCTGCATTACCTGTATGACAAGATAAGCCCCCATGAGGAAGCAGTTGCCTAAGAGGCACAGAACGCCAAGGTTCCAGGTTCCCAAATCGAACTGGAGCATGGCTGGCGTCAGCCACTGAGCAGGATAGGAACTGCCGCTCCATGATGCATCGGCAAGCGCATTGCCATCGGCGGCATTGGCGCCCCCAAGGCCAATCAGGGAGGGGCCTCGGTAGAAGACCATGAGGACGGCGCCGAAGACGCACACGGCCGTGCCGACGACCTTGAAGACACCGTCTTTGGTGAAGACGTTGATCACTTCGACGCTGGAATAAGAACATTTTGGGAATTCTGTTACGGGTTCGGCTTGGCATTCGAATCCAGGGCTTTGTCAGAGTCCAGAAATGTATCCAGGACAATGAGACATTTCTTCAGCTTGACATTTGCATCCAAGGCAATGTCAGTACTTGAGAAACGGTGTATGTGTACCCCGTTGATTGGTTGTTTGGTTGCTCACCCGACGATTGCTGCGAGGAGGAAGGTGAAGACGGGTATGGCGGGCTGGAAAGCGGCGGCGTAGGAGGCGTTGGTGAAGCCGAGGCCGAGCAGGAAGAGGAGCTGGTTCCCGAAGATCCTGCGGGGCAGCACACGCCGTCAGAATGGAAGGCACTAACGAGACTGAAGAGAGTCGCTTATTGCTCGCTCCATCAGGCATTAGCAGCAGCATGAGAATTACCCGGTGAATCCAAGCAGCGCGAAGGAGCCGAGCAGCTGCGGGGTCACGGGACGCCGCACCCTTCTGCGGAAATTCAGAATCCGTGGCCGAATAGCATCTAGTCAAACTCTATGTCGATTGGTCTAGACCAGAGGAACTACCGGGGGGTGAGGCGCCTGGAGCGTACCTCTCTCGGAAGAAGGCGGCGGGGGCGAGGAGGGCGAGCGCGACGAGGTCGCGGTAGACGCAGAAGACGATCTGGTTCATGCCGACGTTGAGCACGGACTTGGTGAGGACGTGGTAGCCGCCGTAGGCGAGCTGGGTGAAGGCCATGGCCGCGTGCGCCCGCCACGCCTTGTCCTCCCACATCCGCAGCCGGTCCCGGCCGCTCAGGCCCCACATCGACGACGACCACCGCTGCAGCATCGTCGGCTCCGTCCCCATCCCCCCCTCTCTCCCCCTCCCTACGCCGGCCGCTAGGTGCTACTGCTACCACGGGAGCCTAGCCAGCTGAGCTAGGAGAAAGATCTCTCTCTCTGGTGTATTTTTTTCGATGGACGGCGTGATTGTGGTGTCCGCCTCTGCCGGCCGTCGCGGCGGATTATCGGGGAAAAGTCTGTGGTGGCTCCTGGCTCCACGCAATGCAACCGGCCCATATGTACGTAGTTAGCGTGAGCTGTCCCATTTGTTTGGGGTACGACCGAACGAGATCTGCTGGGTTTTTTTTTGTGCTGGCTGGCGTGGCTATGGTTTCGCCGGCGGAATGTCTCTTGTTTTGCGGTGGCTTTCGGGCCCATGAGATCGCCGTTCCGTCCACGCTGCAACCACCATGCGCTGTTCGGAGGAAGAGACCTCGCCGGAGCTGTCGTACTGAGCGTGGCGGGTTCGGACGGATTTGGCGAGGCGTCCCTTTGCTTCCATCTCAGGCGAAATGAGCTATCGTTCTGCTTCCACGCTGTAGCAGACCTGGCCAGAGTGAAGTCTGAAATAAACTCGTCGCAAATGAACCCCATCTTCAAATCCATGAAGTTCATGCCCTGAACTCTCTAAACCCGGATTTTTTAATCCTTAAGCTCGTTTTAGACCAGGATTTGCTGACGTGGCACTAGGATTGCGAATAGTGCTCAGGCAGCTCCTTTTCTTCTAACAAGGGACGTAAGTGGGGATTTCTAGGGTTCTTCCACGCGCGAGAGGGCGGCTATGTCGTCCTTCTCCGTTGGTTCCGCCGCTTCACGCGAACGAGGGATTCGACGGAGGGGCGCTGCGGCCAGGTCGCCGGTGGCCTATCGTGAGCAGCCGATGGATTACGAGCCGGCGATTTACTGCAGGCGTTGCGGGAGGAAGGCGCCGCGGTGGATTTCATGGAGTGAGGCGAACCCTGGAAGAAGATATTATGCATGCGTAGAAGCTCAGGTAGGTTGTGTTCTTGTATGTGCTCTCTGCTCCTCCTCTGTGTTCTTGTATGTTTGTGTGATTGATTTCTCCTCATTTCTCTGTTTGAGCAGCATGGGTTTGTTCAGTGGCACGATGGTCCAACATCTGCATTTCTGCGTGTATTGCTGGGAGATCTTCGAGATAGGGTGTGGATGCTAGAGAATGAAGCAACAGCAATGTGTAAAGATGAAGATGCAGGTGCTGGTATTTGTGTGGAAGCGCAAAAGAGAAATGAGCAAACTTCATCAACTGGTTATAGTTTAGCTAGGAAAGGCTTGATGCTGGTGTGTGCCATTGTGATATTTATGTCAGGTTTAGTTTTAGGGATGCTTTTATCTTAGTTCAAATGAAACAAATGGAAGTGAAGTGTACTGGATTCAGTTGTTATATTTGTTTCAATGAAATGCAGTTTGCAAATTTATCACGCAATGCACTGATTTTTTAGTGCCATAACAGGCAGTATGCAGTATTGTTGGCAACAACAAAAAGTTTCACATAGCACATAAGAGACATTCCAAATTTCAGAGGAACACATCCATCGGATTTTTAGATCATGTTCTCATGTTCACTCAGCATACCACATAACACAAGTTCACAGGAACACACACACATCCAAAATACCAGTAGTTCACAGAAACACACACACACACACATATACAGAATAACAGTAGTTCACAAGACAACCAAATTTCAGAGTACACAACTTCAGTAGTTCCCAGAAGCTGTGAAATAGGCCATGAATCCTGTTGTTGATCCTCTTCCAGCAGATCTACTTCCTCCAGCAGATGTACTCCCTCCAGCATTTCCTGATCCTCTGCCAGCAAATCTACTTCCTCCAGCAGGTGTACTCCCTCCAGCAGTTCCTGATCCTCTGCCAGCAGATGTACTTCCTCCAGCAGGTGTATTTCTAGTTGATGCTGATCTTGGAGGTCTGAAGCTAGAGGTGGCTGGTTGTGAGCTTGTAGTTGCTGCATGCTGAGTCCTGTTTGCAGGTTTTGTAGATCTAGTTGTAGCTGCCCTGCTTTTGGCAGCCTCAGTCTCTGCTTGCTGCAAATAGGAAAAAGAACAAGCATTGGTGAGGTACATATTAAATAATTAGAACAACAAACATTGATAATGTTGAGTTCCATAGTACCTCAGTGGACCTCTGTTTTTCCCCTCTCTTTGCAAGACAAGCTTTAGTTTTTTGTTCCTATCAGCATTCTGCAAACAAGATCCTCTGTTGTGTCCCTTACCCCCACATGACCCACAAGTGATTTGAATTCCATGCTTGCTAAGCTTCTTTCCTTTGGGTGCTTCCCCCTCTTCCCTCCTTCTATCATTGTTTTTCTTCCTTGCTCCTGGCATGGCAATATAGCCAGGTGCCACTGGCCTAGGGTTCTAAGAACTTGATGCTTCTTTTTGTAGCAAGACCATATCTCTTAATTGCTTTCACAAATTGATTTTTGCTTCTGAAAACCATCCCCAAACTAAAATGTGGAATATCAGTGTGAGAGTCAAATCTAGGGTATTTGCTCTTCCTTCTAACAAAGTGCCCCTCCTCATCTTCATCATAGGAATAATCTTCATCACTGGACTCAAACTCCATTTCCTCTACTACTTCTTCAACATTTGCAATGAAATCAATAGGAACAGGCCCTGATGCATCTGAAGTAACCCATTTCCTGGAGTCTTTCGTCTTTTTTTGTGAATTTTTTTGCATGCTTTCTTAATTCAACTACCTCAGATTCCTCTCCACTATCATCAGTATGTGGAATATACTCAAGGTCCTCTGAATCATCTGAATCAGACTCCTCTTTTGCTTGCTCTGATCCTTGTGTTGTTGCTGCAATATCTGCTCCAGGTGGTGTTGCTGCAATATCTGCTCCAGGTGGTGTTGCTGCAATATTTGCTCCTTGTGTTGTTGCTGCAATTTCTGCTCCTTCTCCTCTTGCTTTTTTTTATTTCTGAAACTACATCTGCAGGCATTGTTGAAGGCTGGGAAGGATTGCAAACTTGAGAAATCTGAGAAAGATTAAATTTTCAGAACTTCTTCTCTTGAAGGGGCTGCTTATGACTGTAGTAATAACACCATTGTCATTGGGGACAAGCACTTGCTCTAGAAATTCTTCTTGAGCAGTCATGATACTAGGCATATCTTCTTCACTTCCACTGTTCATGTGTTCCTCAATTTCATCCTCAAAGTCAGAACCACTTTCCTGCTCTCCTTCATCCTGTTCCCCATTGTACTCCACAAAAATATCAGGAACTCCACCATCTCTTGTATGATCTGACATACTCATGCAACCAACATCATCATGTAGAAACAACAACCCATTAATCAAGTCTCTGTCGGGCATAAGAAAATAAAACTTCATGCTTTCCTTAACTGTCATATGATCTGCAAGGAAACCTTTGACCTCCTACAAAGACAACCTATCTCTCTCAATCACAGAGTAGGCTACATCTCCTCCAACATAGTCCATAGAAGGACCAATTCGAACAAATTGCCCCCCTATATGAAATCTGACTTTCAACATCTCAATCGGGTCCATGGATTCACCAAAAAAAACCTACATTGCAAGCATCATAACTGATTACTATACTGGTCAACAAAAATCACCAACAAATACACTGATTTCGAACTACAATAACTGCAGCTTCACCATTAAAAAGCCTAAACCTAACCAAGTTTGAAACGAAGAAAACACCTGCGATTGGAGAGGGGGATAGACCAGGCGCACCTTTCTATGTGCTGCCGGAGTTGTTGCCGGCGGTCGCCGCGATCATCAGCTTGTCGTCGCCGTCGCCGCAGAGGAAGAGGAACAGAGGCGCATCGGGGCAGAGGAAGAGGCGGAGTAGAAGAGGGGGCCAGCGAGCTGGTCCGGCTTGACCAGGTAATGGTCTGAGACCCCACCTGCAGGTGCTGAATCAACCTGTTCCCAGCCTTTCCCGATCCATGTAGGAATCCCGGCGTTTGGATAGGCACACAAGGATTAAAAAATACGGGATTAGAGAGTTCAGGGCATGGACTTCAGGGATTTGGAGGTGGGGGTTCATTTGCGACTGTGCCTACAAACACAGGGTTTGTTTCAGACTTCACTCACCTGTCCACGACCTGTTGTAATCGGGCCTGGCACGGCACGGTCCGCCCAGGCACGTTTATTAGTCGGGTCGGGCCGTGCCGGTCCATGTGCTGCGTCTTCAAGCTAAGGCACGGTCCGACTATTAAATGGGGCGGCATGTTGGCTCGATTAGCACACTGGGCCGCATATTTTAGTCTAATGGGTTTATTTTTATGTCTATTGAACCATATATTATGTATATATATACTAAAAAAGTTTTAAAAAATATATAAAAATAAACGGGCCGTGGCGTGCTGATCCGCGTGCCTAGCCTCTAGGCCCAGGCACGGTACAAGGCGTGCTTCGTGCCGTGCCCGAGCACGATTAGCCCGTGCCGGGCCGGACATGTGTCGTGCCAGGCACGCGGGCTGTCGGGCCGGCCCAGTTTACACGGTCCGTTTGGCCAGATCTGCTTGTAGCCCGCACGCAGGGCCAACTCCAACACGGATCATGCCCAAGTCCAACGCGTTCGCTCGTGTCCGTTTAAGGGTAAACATACATAAATCGCGGCCTAACACACAGGAGCAAATGGATAAATGTCCATTTTTGATCCATTTTCGTTTTAAATTTGGATTGCGTTTGCGATCAAACGGAAACGCGTGAACGACGCGACGCGTGACCTTGTCCGCCCCTGGCCCGCCTGTCGTTGACACAACCTTTTTTCTTCCTTCCCCTTTCTCGCTCCGTCCTCGGCCCCTCGCCATCGCCGCCCCCGCCTGCGGTGCACCTTGCTTTGCCCGTCGGTGGAACAACCCCTTTTCTTTCTCCTCCGTTGTCGCTCCGCCCTTGACCCTCCGTCCATGCTCGTCCACCTTGCTGCATGTGAAGGGGCTTGACGTGCCCTTTCCGGCCGCGTCTCCACCACGATCACAAGGTGTTCGATGCTTTGCTCGCAAGGTATCATGGATAGCGGAGATGAGTACTTCTTTCACAACTTCATTTGTTCATCAGCATGGCTGGTTCTCACAATGATATTAGCGTTCTTGAGCACTCTTTAGTGTTTGTAAAGCTTGTAGAAGACCACTGTTCAGAGGACAATTTTGAGATCAATGGCTACCATTACAACATGGGATATTACTAGTTGATGGTATCTATCCTCAGTGGTCTATTCTTGTGAAGACCATACCCAATCCACAATGAGAGAAGAGACAGAGGTTTGCCAAAATGCAGGAGTGTTAGGAAAGATGTGGATCACGCATTTGGCGTGCTTCAGTTTCGATGGGGTATCGTTCGAAACCCTCCATTGACAAGGAGCACTCAAAAGCTTTGGAAGGTGATGACTGCTTGTGTGATCATGCACAACATGATTACCGAGGATGAGCGTGATGGCAACATCTACGACCAAGGGTCTGATTTTTAGGGTGAGAATGTTGAGCCTGAGCACCCACCTCCGGCAACCTTTGAATAATTTGTCCAATTTCATCATGAGATGCGTGATGTGAACACTCATACGAAGCTCCAAGATGACTTGGTTGAGCACGCGTGGGATCACATTGGAAATCAGTAGATCTATCGGTTTAATCTATTTTCGTGTGCACAAACTTTAAATGGTTCTGTAAGACTATTTGATATTTTTTAATTTTTAATTGGACTGTAATAAAAGACTATTTGGAACATGAAACTATTTGTTATGTTTGATTTGAACTATTTTTGCTATGCTTGATTTTATTGTACTTGGCCTTCGACGGATGAGATGAGACAGAAGATGCGACCACGCGTTGGGCACCCGACCGGCGCAAACGCATATCCTCACGGACATGCCTCCATTGCCACTCCCAAACAGATGAAATCCGGACAAAACGGACATCCGTTTGGGGTTGTGCATTGGAATTGCCCTCACTTGATCAACCTTAGGTGTCTGGACCGGACACTTTCAGCCGTCCACCTGAATTATTTGGACCGGGTCGTACATTCGAAATCATGCATGCAAACCGACACCAATAGGAGATATGGTGGAGTCCGAATGTCCATCACGTCAGACACCGGTAACGCGGACCCACTGAAAACCCCATCTCACCGCATCCGCTCCATCTGGCTTGAACCTTAACCACATGGAGCCGTGTTGGCAGAACAATGGTGTTGGAGCACATTGTTGGCGGAACAATGGTGTTGGACATACCGACTAAATGATATACTATGTGAACACATCATCACAATGTTATTAGTATAATCATGAAAGTGTTAGCGTATACTCACTTCCTTAGACCATGGGAATGCCATGTACCTTCATGGGCGATGGTGCGCTTTAGGGTTGTCAAAGTTACCCATATCAGGGTGATTATAATAATTTCCAAGTACATCAAAGAATTTGTCTAGGGACTTGACTATTCAAAACTTGGATTTTCTGCTCCCATAATATCTTTAGACCCTCCAGGTATTGCAATATGCCTTCAGGTGCATCCACAATCTTACACGCTTGTTTCTTTCTTAAATATTACCTTCGGTGACTTGGACATCCCCAACTTTAGTCTTTGACGCTCCTTATCCTTCGTCTATCGTAATCTCACTTAAAATTAACAAGCTTTATTCATACAAAACTTAATGAAACTGATAAGATGGGTTAATATAATAAAATAAATCATTCAATCATGTACTGTCAAGATAAAATTTATAATTGTTCTCGCATAATGTATACTGTATTTTATTATTTTCATAATTTATATCACATATTTAAAACGAAAGACAGTCATGGAACAAGGCTGTCACGGTCCTCCGACACCTTTCCACGGCTGGAGGGACCACGACGACACAAACATCAACAAGGTGCAGCAGGACAGGGTGGCCATGTGTATGAGGTGGTTGTTCGGTTTCAGATTTAGTTTTTTTTCTTCTACTTTTTAGTTAAATGGTTAAAATATTGACCGTTTCATGTAACGCCCAGGCAGGACAAAGGCCACCAGCTCTAGCCATCACACCCGCAAGGGGAACCGTGGCATCAAATCGAGGCCACCTAGACCTTCATCGCATGTTGTTCAAGATGACCGTCGCGGCCAGGCGCGAACCACCCGCCATGCTATTCCCGGCCCGCGCCGCGAGCAATAGCGGTGGGCACGGAGCAGATCCCCGTCGACATCCCTGTCACCGCGTGAACCGCTACCAGCCACGCCGCCCGAAGCCCGGCAAGAGCATCGGCAACCCTCCGGAGCCTGCATGTCAGCCTTTGAAAACATTGAACCTAGATTTTTCAAAGCCATCAAGACATTTAGACTTAAAAACGAGCCAACAGAGGCCGGCTAAAAAGTAAGATCGAAAGCGATCAAACCGACCCGAGCTGGCAACCTTTTTTGTAGTCAAACTTTTCATGTAGCTGACCTTCACTACCATAGTCTCGTTAGCCGGATAGCCGGTAGCCGGACTGTAGCTTGTGTGAGGCAGTAAGGATTTGACTTGACATACACTATATGTTCACCCACAACTAAGGAAGCTATTCGGGCTGGCTAGCGAGCCCTCGAGCCCGTGGAGCCGGACCGGTGAACTCACAAACGAGTGAACTCTTGCCATGAATCAGAAATAGGTGTGTCTCAAGCACCAGCTTGAAACACCCATTGCATTCATTAAAAGTCCCGAAAAGGGAAGAAGATACATAAGTACATGCTTTTTTTTCTCTTGCTTTCTAGCAATAGAACAGGCGAAGCAAAGCCGCGTTCCATGGACGCTCCGTTTCTTGGCCGGAGTCATCTCTCTTGCACTTCCTTGGCTTCTGGGCGTCTATCAGATAGTATCAATTGTTATGCAACGCCCTGCTGATGATGAAAGGTCCTTCCCACGGGGAGGAGAGCTTGTCCTGGCCGGCTGTTCGCTGGATTCTTCTGAGCACCAAGTCCCCCTCTCTGAAAGACAGGGGCCTGATCTTTTTACTGTGGTAGTATCTTAGCTTCTGTTGATATATAGCTGTCCGGCTCAAGGAAGCTCCCATGCCTCTTCGAGCATATCAAGCCGTCTTCTCTTGCCTCCTTCGCTTCCGTCTCCGTGTATAGGGTGACCCGAGGAGAGTCGAACTCAACATCCGTGGGGATGATTGCCTCGGACCCATATACGAAGAAGAATGGTGTGAAGCCGGTTGACCGGTTCGGCGTGGTGCGGAGGCTCCACAACACAACCGGCAGCTCATCAATCCAACAGCCAGCTGACCTGACTAGTGGCACCACCAGTCTTGGCTTGATGCCGGCGAGGATCAGGCCATTTGCCCTTTCCACCTAGCCGTTGGATTGCGGGTGCGCCACCGACGCCAAGTCGAGCCGGATGCCCTCTTTAGCATAGAAGAGCGCCAATGCACCCTTGGCAAAATTGGTGCCGTTGTCGGTGATGATGTTGTGGGGGACGCCGTAGCGGACAACAATGTCCTTGATGAACCTAACGGCCGTAGGACCGTCAAGCTTCTTGATGGGCATGGCCTCAATCCACTTGGTGAATTTATCAACAGCGACTAGGAGATGCGTCATAACGCCTCGAGTAGTCTTGAATGGCCCATCATATCCAACCCCCAGACGGCAAACGGCCCTGACAAGGGGATGGTTTTGAGGGCTGAAGCCGGCATGTGGCTCTGCGTGCTGAAACGCTGGCAGCCTTTGCACTTGTTGACCATGTCTACGGCCTTTTCAAGGGCAGTGGGCCAGTAAAATCCATGGCGGAATGCCTTGGCCACCAGGGTTCTAGAGGCGACATGATGCCCACACTCACCCTGATGTATATCACTAAGGATTTCCCGCCCCCTTTCTGTCTCGACGCAGCGTTGGAACACGCCGGTCACACTACGCCGAACCAGCTCACGGTTGATGATGGCGTATGCCGATGATCGGCGCTGGATCTGCCTTGCCTCCGCCTCGTCTTGGGGAAGATCGCCGCGAAGAAGGAAGGCCAGGATGGGTTTTGTCCACGAGGGAGCCGACACAGGAGCCGGCTCCGCCTCGACCTGAAGATCAGGAGCTTCTGAAGCCCCCGCGCTTGTTGGTGTGGTCGCAGGCTCGAGACCTTCTGTCTTTGGTGCCGTCGTGGCAGCCGGCACGCCGTCTACCTCCATGACGGCCACCCACTGGGTGTCGAGCCGACATGATTCGAGGTTTGGCATGGCCGATGTTGTTGTTGTAGCCGGCAGAACAGTTGTAGCCGGCAGAACCAGTGTAGCCGACACAGTAGTTGTAGCTGGCGGAGCTGGTGTAACCGACATTGATGGCACGGAAGGATCTGTCGGCACAAAGGTCGATGCCGACTCCGGAGACGGCTTGATGGATGGCTTCTATAGTTGCTCAAGGGAGACGCTGGCTGGGATTGCTTGCCTTGTGGAGCCAATTTTGGCCAAGGTGTCAGCCGCCTCGTTGTCCGCCCTGGGCACATGATGGAACTCGCAACCCTCGAAAGGGCCACCGAGCTGCTGAATGAGGAAGCGGTAGCTCGCCATGTTGGTGTCCCTGGCATTCCATTCGCCAGAGACCTGCTGCACCACGAGGTTCGAGTCGCCGAAGCAAAGGATCCACGTGATGCCAATCTCTCTGGCAAGCCGGAGGCCGTGAGCGAGCGCTTCGTACTCGGCGACATTGTTGGAGGCGGCGAAGTGTATCTGGATATCATACTTGAGTTGGTCTCCTTTCAGAGACGTCAAGACGATGTCGGCTCCCAGACCAGTTCGCATCTTCGAGCCGTCGAAGTGCATCCGCCAGTGAGTGGAGTCTGGAGGCGTTGTCAGAAATTGGGTTTCAGCCCAATCGACGAGGAAGTCGGCCACCACCTAAGATTTGATGGCGGTGCGCGGCTCGTAGCAGATGTCGTGGTCGGCCATGGAGATGGACTACTTGGCAATCCGGCCCGTGGCATCACGATTGCCCATGATTTCTGAAAGTGGAGCAGTGCTCACCATAGTGATGGCATGCTCTTGGAAGTATTGCTTCAACTTCTTGGCAACAAAGTAAACACCATAACACATCTTTTGATAGTGGGGGTAGTTTTGCTTGGAGGCGGACAAGACTTCACTGAGGTAGTAGATAGGGCGTTGTACTAGCAGTACCTTGCCCTCCTCCTTGCGTTCCACTACCAGAACCACACTGACCACACGAGTGGTTGCTGCGATGTAGATGAGGATGGGCTCTCTTTCAGCCGGTGCCGCCAAGATTGGCAGGCTCGAGATGACCCGCTTGAGGTCGTGGAAGGCTTCGTCCGCCTGGTTGTT
Organism: Hordeum vulgare subsp. vulgare; assembly: GCF_904849725.1. Classification (NCBI taxonomy): domain Eukaryota; kingdom Viridiplantae; phylum Streptophyta; class Magnoliopsida; order Poales; family Poaceae; genus Hordeum; species Hordeum vulgare. Next base: position 560,235,503 of record NC_058524.1, on the reverse strand, counting down.
CCACTCGAACTTGGTCATCTTCTTCATCAGTTGGTAGAGTGGAAGCGCCTTCTCGCCCAGTCGGCTGACAAACCGGCTAAGGGACACCAGACAACCAGTGAACTTATGGACGTCAAGGATTCGAGCCGGCTTCACCATCCGCTCGATGGTTCCGATCTTCTCAGGGTTTGCTTCGATGCCACGAGCGGACACGAAGAAACCCAAGAGTTTGCCGCCTGGAACTCCAAAGACGCACTTCTCCGGATTGAGCCGGATCTTGTACTCGCCCAGATTGGCGAACGTATCTCGCAAGTCTTCAAGGAGACTGAAATGCTGCTTGGTCTTGACGACGATGTCATCCACATAGACATGGATGTTCATGCCAATCTGCGGCAGGAGGCATTGCTGCATGCAGCGCTGAAAGTTGGCACCAGCGTTCTTCAGACCGAACGTCATGGTGGTGTAGCAGTAGGCCCCAAAGGGCGTGATGAAGGAGGTCTTCAGCCGGTCGACTGGATCCAGCTTGATCTGGTGGTAGCCCGAATAGGCGTCTAGAAAGGACAACAATTCGCTGCCGTCTGTGGAGTCGATCACTTGATCTATCTTGGGGCAAAGCGAAAGGGTCTTTCGGACACGCCTTATTCAAGCTTGTGTAGTCGATACACATTCGCGATGTCTTGTTCTTCTTCAGCATCAGGACTGGGTTGGCCAACCAGTCCGGGTGAAAAACCTCCATTATGAAGCCGGATGCGAGCAGCCGGGTGATCTCTTCTCCTATTGTGCACCGCTTCCCCTCGACAAAGCGGCGTAGGGGTTGTTTCACCGGCTTAGCATCCGGCCGCACATGAAGCTTGTGCTTAGCGTACTTCCTCCGAACTCCTGGCATGTCTTTTGGAGACCATGCAAAGATGTCCCGATTCTCACGGAGGAAGTCGACGAGCTCGCCTTCCTATTTGGCGCTGAGGTTAGCACCAATGGTGACGTACAGCTTGGGGTTCGCAGGGTCGATTGGCACCTGCTTGGTTTCCTTGACCGGCTCGAACGAGCCCTCGCCGGCCGATTGGGACGGTGGAGTAGGGATCGCCGGCTGCTCGGTAGCATGAGCCACGAGCCGGTCGATCTGCCTCTTCTCCTCAGCGATCATCAGGGCATCGGCCAGACGGCTGTTGTCGTGCGCAGACTCGAGCGACTTCTTGTAGTCGCCAACGATGGTGATGATGCCATTGAGACCCGACATCTTCATCTTAAGGTAGGCATAGTGGGGGATGGCCATGAACTTGGCCAAAGCCGGCCTGCCCAGCAGTGTGTGGTAGGGGCTGTTGAGGTCCACCACCTCGAACCAAATTGGCTCACAGTGAAAATGCACCTTGTCGCCAAAGAGGACATCCAGCTAGATTTTGCCAATCGGCAAGCAGGACTGTCCTGGCACGATGCCGTGGAAGACACTGCTGGTCGGCTGGAGGTCCTTCTCCTTCAGCCCAAGCTTGAGCAAGGTGTCGCGGTAGAGAATGTTTATCCTGCTGCCGCTGTCGACCAACACCCGGGAGAACCGGCAGGTGAGCCTCTTGGAGGCTAAGGTGGGGTCGAGGTCAAGCGCGTATGAGCCAGGGTTTGGCATCACCGCAAGATGGTAAGCTCGGCTCCATGTAATCGTCTTTTCAAACCAATGCATGAACTGGGGAACCGAGGGGACTGTGGTGTTCACCTCACGCCAGTGTTGTCGCTGGCTGTGCTTGTCACCGCCTTCGCTGGTGAAGACGACGTAGGCCCCGTCTTGCACGGAGTACTCGTCGTTGAGACGGCCGTCGTTAGGAGGAGGCGTTGGTGGAGCCGGAGCACGAGGTGCAGCAGCTGCCGGTGGGGGAGCCGGATGTCGGGGGGATAACCCCGGGGTAGGCTCAACGAGCTTGCTCCTTTATCTCCGGCCCAAAAGGAATGACCAAGAACAATTCTACAAGGCCCAAGTCCCCTGGCCGGCTAGGCGACACCTACCGGCTAGGGGGCAAGACGGCCAACTCTCTGGCCGGCCAGGCAACACCTGCCGGCTAGAAGCAAGACAACTACCTCTTCCTGGCCGCCTAGGCCAAGCCAGCCGGCTAGGGACGAGGCGACCGTGCCCAAGCCGGCTAGTCAAGCAGGCTAGCCGGCCGGGGATCTCAAGTCACATCAGATTGTAGGTCATGACGAGACCCTATGATTAAAGGTGGCTACGCGTCAGCAAAGGTACTGGATCGGAGTGCATGATGGGTACCACCGTCGGCGGCCATGCCGCTGACCTCCCCCGGCTCTGATCCATCACCCAACACAGTGTCGGCCGTCAAACTCCCACTCAATTACTGCACTCGGCGTGGGAACAGTGGAGGCGGCCGTACCGTCTGCCCATGACGAATCCCGCTGAACGACGCTGGACGTACCATACGTGTCCTGCGCCAACCTTACGCAAGAGCCTCATTGGCTAGCCGACGGGTCCCACGGCTAGACGGGACCTCGCAGCCGGCGGGCCCCTCAAGCGACAAGACAAGAACCCCGTGGCCCCCCTGGTCAGCCGGCGAGGCTGCCAGCCGGGTCCCACTATTGTACCCTTTATCCATATTGTAGGCCGGTGGGTTCGTCTATAAAACCCCCTGCCCCCTCCATGCAGAGGGTCGGTCAACTGATCATACACACACACACAAACCACATATGAGAGGCAGAGATGAGCCGGCTGCTCCTTCTTCCTCCTCCGCAATACAGCTCCTGGAGCAACCTTGTAATCCCATCCATACATATCATACACTCCGGCAGGACTAGGGGTATTATCTCTATGGAGAGCCCTGAACCTGGGTACATCATGCGTTCCATGCTTGTACCAACCTCGCCCCCAGCGCCCTCCGTTGCTACTTTGGTTCCTACCTTCTTTAGCCTATCCATGGCATATGTTGTGAGTATTCACCGACATTTGGTGCCCACCATGGGGCTGATCGCAGCACCGGCTGGCTTTACGCGCTGGACGGGGCCCCGCACCCACACCACCGGATGCATCGCGTCCGGACCGATCTGCATGCCCGTGGAGCCTGCCTTCGATGAGGCAACACCGATGATGATCGATGTCCCGGTCCACCATGCGGATTCAGACGAGGAGTCCGATGACGAGGCGCCTCCTAGCGTCGTCGTCGCTGCTATGGAGAACCTTAGCGTTCTCTTTAGCGACCTGCGCCTCAACGATGGTCCTTGCTACTTTGGCGAGGACTTTGATGTCGAGGCGTTGTGCGCCAGCTTCAGTAGGCTTTCTATCAGTGAGACACCTACGCATGACGTGTGCCCCAACAACGTACTCGTCTTCGACGGCCCTCCGCCGTCGGTGGGGTTCTTCACCCCATACCATGTTGCCACCGTCTCCAACGTTGTGGAGGTGATGGTCATCGGCCCCGGCACCAGCATGGCTCAGGGCAAAGCGTCAGCAGACGCTACTGATCCTGCTACTATCGCCGCTGACGCTCTTCAGGCTGCGCTTACCGGCCTGAAGACGCCCATCACCGCCTCCACAAACCCTAACGACGCGCGAGCTTCGCTGGAGGAGGCCCGCAGGCAGATATTGGAGGAAGGCATTGCCATCGCTTCGGCGAAGCGCCGGATGGAGGCCACGCAGCGCAAGTATAACTCCGCATACGGCCTCACTCCGGTTTCTGAGACCCCTAGCCGGCTTGGCTCGGTCCGCGGCCGTGGCCGGTTCATTGCCGAGATTCTAGGCGGCAACAGCCCGTCTACGAGACTCCTGCAGCCAACTTGCGGGAGGCCCAGGCGGCCATGGCAGAAATGCCGAGTTTGGAGGGCGAGGAGCGCGCCTTCGAGGAGAAGCGGGTCAAGGATCTCCTTGACGCCGCTAACGAGCAGCAGACACGGCTTGACCCCGGTCGAGCCCAATCAGAGTCTCCGGGACCCAACCCCGGAGCGTGCCGCAACCCTAGCGGTCATCAGCATGCTGAGGGATCTTTCTCGCATCGCACTTCCGGCTAGAAGGGCGAGGGAAGCCAAGACAGGCGCTCCCAGCGCCAGAGCGAGCATACTTCGAGCCGACGTCGTGGAGGTGACGAGAGCGACTCACTGTATGAGGTTCCTTATCAGGGGAGGGCCCATGCCACCGGTTCGCAAGGTGCCCTTCCGATCGCGGCTCGGATCGGCGCTCGTGTTCCCCAGGGCGATCAGGATGCCCGCAGGCGTCTCAACATCCTGGCCCAGTCAGCCCTTCTAGAGGAAGACGGCCCCATCGGTCCGGCCTGCTTCGGCCCCTGGATCCGAGGGGAGCCATTTCCCCGAGGCTTCACCTTGCCTCGGGATACTCCCAAGTACAACGGCACCGCCAAGCCAGAGGACTGGATGATCGACTACACCACCGCCGTTGGCATTGCCAGGGGCAACAAACGCGTAGCAGTCCGCTACGTGCCACTCATGTTGGCCGACTCGGCTCGGACATGGCTTAACAGCCTTCCACTCGGCAGTGTCAACTCATGGGTGGACTTTGCGGAGGCGTTCGTCCGCAACTTCACTAGCACCTACAAGTGCCCTGGCCGGCCTCGCGAGATGGCCATGTGCGTCCAGAGGCCCGACGAACCCCTTCGCGACTACGTCACTCGCTGGACGGAGCTTCTCAACTCCTGCGAGGGAGTGCATGAGGTACATGCCATCCAGTACTTCATCGACGGTTGCCGAGACGACACTCTCCTCACGCACAAGCTCATGTGCTCCGAGCCCACCTCTCTGGTGGTGCTCATGGCCAAGGCGGACAAGTACGCCACGGTCGACTCCGCGATGCGAGTCAAGGTGATCGCCTCGGATAAGGCTGTCCCCACGCCGGCAACTCCCAAGCCGGCTGGTGACAATTGAGGTGGCCAGAACAACAACAAGTGCAAGGCGGATAAGCTGGATTCGCGCTCCAACAATGATACGTCTCCAACGAATCTATTATTTTTGATGGTTTCATGCTATTATCTTGTCAAACTTTGGATGTTTTGCATGCCTTTTATATATTTTTTGGGACTAACTTATTAACTCAGTGCCAAGTGCCAGTTCCTGTTTTTTTTCCATGTTTTTGACCCCTTTCAGAGGAGATTTTGAAACGGAATCCAAACGGAAGAAAATCCCCGAAAAGATTTTTTCCGTAAAGGAAGAAGATCACGAGGCTTGAGAGCCAAGGCAGGGGGGCAGCAGGGGCCCCACAAGCCCCCACCCCGTGACCAGGGGGAGGCCGCGGCCCACAGGCTTGTGGGCCCCGTGGACGCCCTCTGCCCTAGGGTTTGCGCCTATATATCCCCAAAAATTCCACAAAAAATCAGGATATCATCGAAAGGACTTTTCCGCCGCCGCAAGCTTCTGTCTCCGCAAGATCCCATCTGGGGCACGTTCTGGTGCCCTGCCGGAGGGGGATTCGGATACTGAGGGCTTCTTCATCAACACCATGACCTCTCCGATGATGCGTGAGTAGTTCACCATAGACCTACGGGTCCATAGCTAGTAACTAGATGGCTTCTTCTCTCTCTTGGATCTTCAATACAAAGTTCTCCATGATCTTCATGGAGATCTATCCGATGTAATCTTCTTTTGTGGTGTGTTTGTCGAGATCCGATGAATTGTGGATTTATGATCAGATTATCTACGAATCTTATTTGAGTTTCTTCTGATCTCTCTTATGCATGATTTCATATCCTTGTAATTCTCTTCGAGTTGTGGGTTTTGTTTGGCCAACTAGATCTATGATTCTTGCAATGGGAGAAGTGCTTGCTTTTGGGTTCATACCGTGCGGTGACCTCACCCAGTGACAGAAGGGGTAGCGAGGCACACATCGTGTTGTTGCCATCAAGGGTAAAAAGATGGGGTTTTCATCATTGGTTTGAGATTATCCCTCTACATCATGTCATCTTGCTTAAGGCGTTACTCTGTTCGTCATGAACTCAATACACTAGATGCATGCTGGATAGCGGTCGATGTGTGGAGTAATAGTAGTAGATGCAGAAAGTATCGGTCTACTTGTCTCGTAGGTGATGCCTATATGTATGATCATTGCCTTAGATATCGTCATGACTTTGCGCGGTTCTATCAATTGCTCGACAGTAATTTGTTCGCCCACCATGATTTTTGCTATTTTGAGAGAAGCCTCTAGTGAACACTATGGCCCCCGGGTCTACTCCACACCATATTTTCAGCCTTACACTTTTTACTTCGTTGCACTTTCCGCCTTCAGATCTCACTTTGCAAACAATCTTGGAGGGATTGACAACCCCTTTAAAGCGTTGGGTGCAAGTTCGTTTGTTTTTGCGCAGGTACTCTGGACTTGACGAGACCCACCTTCTGGATCGATAACTTGGTTCTCAAACTGAGGGAAATACTTACTGCTCCTGTGCTGCATCACCCTTTCCTCTTCAAGGGAAAAACCGACGCAAACAAGAGAAGTAGCAAGAAGAATTCCTGGCGTTGCTAGGGAAGGACTTTTGGTTCCGCAGCAGAAGATTTTCTGGCGCCGTTGCCGGGGAGGAAGATCAAGTCAAGAACTCATCTAAGTAGGTGTCGCAAACTCATCTCTTGCATTTACTTTGTTTGCCACTTGCCTCTCGTTTTCCTCTCCCCCACTTCACCAATTTGCCTTTTTCGTTTGCCTTTTTCGTTTGCCTTTTTCTCGCTTGCTCTTTGCCCGTTTGCCTGCCTGCTAAAACCCAAATGGCCCAACCAAGGGATTTTGATGCTCACTATGCGAAGTTAGAAGAGATTGAAACTAGTGTTAAAGGCTTCATGTCTACACAGTTTGAATACAATAGTTACTTCCGTAGAGAGCTGAAGGAACAAAATTCTTTTCTGGCTTTTATGAGTAGAGAAGTTGATGATATGGCCAAAGAATTCCTTGTGCTAAATTCTCAGTTTGCTTGTCTTGAAAAGTTGGTAGGCCAGATTTCTGATAAGCAGGCTACTTTAGTCAATAAAATGGCTGCTAAACCTGAAACTCGTGATGAGAATCACGAAGATCTTAAAGTGCTTGGTGTGACTCCCATTGAATCTTTGCTTTCTTGTGTCATACCTAATGATTATGGGGCTGGATATGAATCCAGTTTGGTTGAAAAGTGCCCCAGTGATTCAGAGTCCATCTATCTTGATGCTAAAAGCATTGAAAGTGGAGTAGAAGATGTTAAAACTTTGAGTAGTAATCAAATTACTACCGTGCATTTCAAGGAATTCAATTATGATAGTTTCTCCTTGATTGAATGCATTTCTTTGATGCAATCCATGTTAAACTCTCCACACGCTTATAGCCAAAACAAGGCCTTTACCGATCATATCGTCGAAGCTATGATAAAATCTCTTGAAGAGAAACTTGAATTGGAAGTCTCTATCCCTAGAAAGCTTCATGATGAGTGGGAGCCTACTATCAAAATGAAAATCAAAAACTATGAATGCAATGCTTTGTGTGATTTGGGTGCTAGCGTTTCTGCGATTCCAAAGTCTTTATGTGATGTTCTGGGTTTTAATGAGATTGAAGAGTGTTCTATTAAGTTGCATCTTGCTGATTCTAGTGTCAAGAAACCCATGGGAAGGATCAATGATGTTCTTATTGTTGCAAATAGGAACTATGTACCCGTGGATTTCATTGTGCTTGACATTGATTGCAATCCTACATGCCCTATTATTCTTGGTAGACCTTTCCTAAGGACTATCGGTGCTATCATCGATATGAAGGAAGGGAATATTAGATTCCAATTTCCTTTGAGGAAGGGCATGGAACACTTTCCTAGAAAGAAAATAAGATTGCCTTATGAATCCATGATGAGGGCCACTTATGGTTTGAGCACCAAAGACGACAATACGTGATTCTATCGCTTTTATGCCTAGCTAAGGGCGTTAAACAATAGCGCTTGTTGGGAGGCAACCCAATGAATTTATCTTTTCTTTCTGTTTTCTTGCGTCCACACCATCACAATTCTGCTATGATTGTGTTTTTTGTGTTTCTTTTTGTGTTTGAGCCAAGCAAAACCTTTATGACTAGTCTTGGTGATGGTTGTTTGATCCTGCTGGAAAAAGACATAAACTTTTTGCTCACGAGATGATTTTTAATATTTATTAAGAAAGAGATTTTGAGTTGATTCTTTTTTATGCTGGTTGATATGCCTTTTGCGCAGGCAGTCGTAATGTTTCACATTTTTTGAGGTACCAGAAGTATACGAAGTATACAGATTGTTACAGACTGGTCTGCTTCTGATAGATTCTGTTTTTTGTTGAGTTGGTTGCTTGTTTTGATGAAATTATGGTTAGTATCGGGGGGTAGTAGCCATGGAAAAGTGATAATACAGTAGCCCAACACCAATATAGATAGAATTCAAGTTTGCTACCGTACCAAAATAAGTGGTAGTTTGTTTTCTTGTGCTAATGTTATCACAAGTTTCTGTTTAAGTTTTGTGTTGTGAAGTTTTCAAGTTTTGGGTGATGTTCTCATGGACATAGAGATAAGGAGTGGAAAGAGCTCAAGCTTGGGGATGCCCAAGGCATCCCAAGCCAAATTCAAGGACACCAAAAAGCCTAAGCTTGGGGATGCCCCGGGAAGGCATCCCCTCTTTCGTCTGCAATCCATCGGTAACATTACTTGGAGCTATATTTTTATTCACCACATGATATGTGTTTTGCTTGGAGCGTCTTGTATCATAGGAGTCTTTTCTTTTTGTTGTGTAACAATCATCCTTGCTGCACACCTTTTTGAGAGAGAGAGAGACATGCACTTATCGTGATTTTGCTAGAATGCTCATAGTGCTTCACTTATATCTTTTGATCTAGATACTTTTGCTCATAGTGCTTCACTTATATATTTTGAGCTAGATACTTTTGCTCTATGTGTTTCACTTATATCTTTTAGAGCACGGCGGTGCGTGACTTGGTATTTGGCTTATGCTATGAAAGTGGTCCCAAAGGTGATAGGTACCCAAAGAGGATGCAAAAACCTCCATCTTCATGTGCATTGAGTAGAAAGAGAAGTCTTGATTCCTCTCAATTAGTTTTGAGACATGGATTTGGTAATATTAAGAGCTATCTTAGTAGGGTGTCGTGAATCTAGAAATACTTGTGTTCAAGTTAGTGATTCCCGTAGCATGCACGTATGGTGAACCGCTATGTTAGGAAGTCGGAGCATAATTGATCTATTGATTGTCATCCTTTGTGTTGAGGTCGGGATCGCGCGATGGTTAACACCTACCAACCCTTCCCCTAGGAGTATGCGTTTAGCACTTTGTTTCGATTACTAATAAAAACTTTCGCAACAAGTATGTGAGTTCTTCATGACTAATGTGGGTCCATGGTATAGATGCACTTTCACCTTCCACCATTGCTAGCATCTTTAGTGCCGCGCAATTCTCGCCGGTGCACAAACCGACTATATGCCTTCCTCAAAACAGCCACCATACCTACCTACTATGGAATTTTCATAGCCATTCCGAGATATATTGCCATGCAACTCCCACCGTTCCGTCTCATGACTTGTGCTGTCACTCTCATATTGCCATTGCATGATCGTAAGATAGCTAGCGAGATGTTTCAACGTCATACGCCAAGTTAGATCGTTGCACACCCCGGTACACTGCGGGAGGTATTTCCTATAGAGTCATCATTGTTCTAAGCTTTGAGCTGTGAGTAAATAAAAGTGTGATGATCATCATTATTAGAGCATTGTCCCATGTGAGGAAAAAAAGAGAGGCCAAAGAGCCCAAAAATAAATAAATAAAAAGAGAAAAAAAGAGGCCTAAGAGCCCAAATAAAAAAGAGAGAAGGGACAGTGCTACTATCTTTTTCCACACTTGTGTTTCGTAATAGCACCATGTTCTTCATGATTGAGAGCTTCTTGCTTTGTCACTACCATATGTTAGTGGGAATATTCATTATATAACTTGGCTTGTATATTCCAATGGCGTGCTTCCTCAAATTGCCCTAGGTCTTCGTGAGCAAGCAAGTTGGATGCACACCCACCAGTCCTCCTTTTGAGCTTTCACATACTTATAGCTCTAGTGCATATCTTGTATGGAAATCCCTACTCATTCACATTGATATCTATCAATGGGCATCTCCATATCCCTTTGATACGCCGAGTCAATCTGACCATCTCCTCCTTTTTGTCTCACAACCACCACCACACTCTATTCCACCTATAGTGCTATATCCATGGCTCACGCTCATGTATTGTGTGAGGACGATGGAGCATAGCCAGACTATATGATTTTGTAGGGATAACTTTCCTTGGCCTTGTTATTTTGAAAGTTCATGATTACCTTGCTAGTTTGCTTGAAGTATTATTGTTTTCATGTCAATAGCAAACTATTGTTTTGAATCTTATGGATCTGAACATTCATGTCATGTGAAAGAAGTTGCAAAGGACAACTATGCTAGGTAGCAATCCACATCAAAAATTCATTCTTTATCACTTCCCTACTCGAGGACGAGCAACAGTTAAGCTTGGGGATGCTTGATACGTCTCCAACGTATCTATAATTTTTGATGGTTTCATGCTATTATCTTGTCAAACTTTGGATGTTTTGCATGCCTTTTATATATTTTTTGGGCTAACTTATTAACTCAGTGCCAAGTGCGAGTTCCTGTTTTTTCCCCATGTTTTTGACCCATTTCAGAGGAGATTTTGAAACGGAGTCCAAACGGAAGAAAATCCCCGAAAATATTTTTTCCGTAACGGAAGAAGATCAGGAGGCTTGAGAGCCAAGGCAGGGGGGGCTGAGGGGCCCCACAAGCCCCCACCCCGCGGCCAGGGGGGAGGCCGTGGCCCACAGGCTTGTGGGCCCCCTGGACGCCCTCTGCCCTAGGGTTTGCGCCTATATATCCCCAAAAATTCCACAAAAAACCAGGAGATCATCAAAAGGACTTTTCCGCTGCTGCAAGCTTGTGTCTCCGCAATATCCCATCTCGGGCACGTTCTGGTGCCCTGCCGGAGGGGGGATTCGAATACGGATGGCTTCTTCATCAACACCATGACCTCTCCGATGATGCGTGAGTAGTTCACCATAGACCTACGGGTCCATAGCTAGTAACTAGATGGCTTCTTCTCTCTCTTGGATCTTCAATACAAAGTTCTCCATGATCTTCATGGAGATCTATCCGATGTAATCTTCTTTTGCGGTGTGTTTCTCGAGATCCGATGAATTGTGGATTTATGATCAGATTATCTATGAATCTTATTTGAGTTTCTTCTGATCTCTCTTATGCATGATTTCATATCCTTGTAATTCTCTTCGAGTTGTGGGTTTTGTTTGGCCAACTAGATCTATGATTCTTGCAATGGGAGAAGTGCTTGGTTTTGGGTTCATACCATGCGGTGACCTCACCCAGTGACTGAAGGGGTAGCGAGGCACGCATCATGTTGTTGCCATCAAGGGTAAAAGATGGGTTTTTCATCATTGGTTTGAGATTATCCCTCTACGTCATGTCATCTTGCTTAAGGCGTTACTCTGTTCGTCATGAACTCAATACACTAGATGCATGCTGGATAGCGGTCGATGTGTGGAGTAATAGTAGTAGATGCAGAAAGTATCGGTCTACTTGTCTCGGACGTGATGCCTATATGTATGATCATTGCCTTAGATATCGTCATGACTTTGGACGGTTCTATCAATTGATCAACAGTAATTTGTTCACCCACCGTGATATTTGCTATTTTGAGAGAAGCCTCTAGTGAACACTATGGCCCCCGGGTCTACTCCACACCATATTTTCAGCCTTACACTTTTTACTTCGTTGCACTTTCCGCCTTCAGATCTCACTTTGCAAACAATCTTGGAGGTATTGATAACCCCTTTGAAGCGTTGGGTGGAAGTTCGTTTGTTTTTGCGCAGGTACTCTGGACTTGACGAGACCCTCCTTCTGGATTGATACCTTGGTTCTCAAAATGAGGGAAATACTTACTGCTCCTGTGCTGCATCACCCTTTCCTCTTCAAGGGAAAAACCGACGCAAACAAGAGAAGTAGCAAGAAGAATTCCTGGTGTTGCTAGGGAAGGACTTTTGTTGCCGTAGCAAACAACAAGTTGGTAGCCAGCGTGGACGGTGAGGCGTTGTCTTCTCAAGCCGGCTCCCAACGAAAGCGTCCCAACAAGAGCATCTGGTTGCCGAGGCAGATGTTCTAGCAGATGCTTGACGCACCTTGCAAAATACATTCTGGGGCACAACCTTCTACCCACACCCTTCGACAGTGCAGCTTTGCACGATGGTTGTCGCAACGGGAGGGTTTGCCCGCTGCCCCAGGTGCACAGGCTGCGTCTCAAGCCCCGGCTCCTGGTCCTCGTCTGGCTCCACCGCCGCCGCCTCGCGGCGATGGCCGCCTCCACGACGACTACCACCATCAAGACGAAGCATTCGTCGTCTTCACCAGTGAAGGCGACGACAAGCATAGCCTGCGCCAGTGATGGCGTGAGGTGAATGCCACGGTCCCCCCGGTTCCCCAATACATGCATTGGTCTGAAAAGCCCATCACATGGAGCCGGGTCGACCATCCTGCGGTGATGCCCAACCCGGGCTCATACGCGCTCGTCCTCGAACCCACCTTCGCCTCCAAGAGGCTCACCTGCCGGTTCTCCCGGTGCTGGTCGACGGCGGCAGCAGCATCAACATCCTCTACCTCGACACTCTCCTCAAGCTCGGGCTCAAGGAGATGGACGTCCTGCCGACCAGCACTGTCTTCCATGACATCGTGCCGGGGCAGTCCTGCTCGCCTATCGGCAAAATCCAGCTGGACGTCCTCTTCGGGGACAAGGCTCACTTCCGCCGCGAGTCCATATGGTTCGAGGTAGTGGACCTCAGCAGCCTGTATCACGCGCTACTGAGCAGACCGGCTCTGGCCAAGTTCATGGCTATCCCCCACTACGCCTATCTGAAGATGAAGATGCCGGGTCCAAAGGGCATCATCACCATTGCTGGCTACTACAAAAAGTCACTCGAGTGTGCACAGGACAGCAGCCGCCTGGCCGACGCCATGGTGATTGCTGAGGAGAGGAGACAGATTGACCGGCTCGTGGCTCAGGCTACCGAGCATCCGGCCATCCCTTCTCCTCCATCCCAGTCGGCCGGCGAAGGCTCCTTCAAGCCGGCTAAAGAAACCAAGCAGGTGCCACTCGACCCTGCAAACCCCAAGAAGTGTGTCACCATCGGGGCTGGCCTCAACCCCAAATAGGAAGGCGAGCTCGTCGACTTCCTCCGTGAGAATCGGGACATCTTTGCATGGTCCCCCAAAGACATGTCGGGTGTCCCGAGGAAGTACGCCGAGCACAAACTTCACGTGCGACCGGATGCAAAGCCGGTAAAACAACCTTTGCGCCGCTTCACCGAGGGGAAGCGGCGCACAATTGGAGAAGAGATTACCTGACTCCTTGCAGCCGACTTCATCATGGAGGTTTTCCACCCGGACTGGTTAGCTAATCCAGTCCTGGTGCTGAAGAAAAACAACACATGGCGAATGTGTATCGACTACACATGCCTGAATAAGGCCTATCCGAAAGACCCTTTTGCGTTGCCTCGGATAGATCAAGTGAACGACTCCACTGCAGGCTGCAAAATGCTGTCATTTCTGGATGCTTATTTAGGCTACCATCAAATCAAGCTGGATCGAGATGATCGCCTGAAGACCTCCTTCATCACGCTCTTTGGGGCCTACTGCTACACCACCATGACGTTAGGTCTGAAGAACGCTGGTGCAACATTCCAACGCCGCATGCAGCAGTGCCTACTGCCACAGATCGGCAGAAACATCCACGTCTATGTGGATGACATCGTCGTCAAGACCAAGCAGCACTTCAGTCTCCTCGATGACCTGCGGGAGACGTTTGCCAACCTGCGCGAGTACAAGATCCGGCTCAACCCGGAGAAGTGCGTCTTTGGGGTTCCAGGCGGCAAGCTCTTGGGGTTCTTCGTGTCCGCTCGTGGCATCGATGCGAACCCCGAGAAGATCGGCACCATCGAACGGTTGGCGAAGCCGGCTCGGATCCTAGACGTCCAGAAGTTCGCCGGCTGCCTAGCGTCCCTTAGCCGGTTCGTCAGCCGGCTCGGCGAGAAGGCCCTTCTACTCTACCAGCTCATGAAGAAAACGACGAAGTTCGAGTGGAATGACCAGGCGGACGAAGCCTTCCGCGATCTCAAGCGGGTCATCTCGAGCCTGCCAATCTTGGCAGCGCCGGCTGAAAGGGAACCCATACTCATATACATTGCAGCGCCCACTCGCGTGGTTAGTGTAGTGCTGGTAGCTGAACGCAAGGAGGAGGGAAAGGTACTGTTAGTGCAACGCCCTATCTACTACCTCAACGAGGTTTTGTCCGCCTCCAAGCAAAACTATCCCCACTACCAAAAAATGTGTTATGGTGTTTACCTTGCTGCGAACAAGTTGAAGCAATACTTCCAAGACCATGCCATCACCGTTGTGAGCACTGCGCCACTTTCAGAAATCATGGGCAACCGTGATGCAACTGGAAGGATCGCCAAGTGGTCCATCGCCATGGCGGACCACGATATCCACTACGAGCCTCGCACTACCATCAAGTCTCAGGTGGTGGTCGACATCCTAGTCGACTGGGCTGAAACCCAGTTTCAGCCGCCACCTTCGGACTCCACTCATTGGCGGATGCACTTCGACGGCTCGAAGATGCGAACTGGTCTGGGAGCTGGCATCGTCTTGACGTCTCCGAAAGGAGACTAGCTCAAGTATGCTCTCCAGATTCACTTCGCCGCATCCAACAACGTCGCCGAGTACGAAGCACTCGCTCACGGCCTCCGGCTTACCAAGGAGATTGGCATCCGACGGCTCATCTACTTCGGCGACTCACACCTCGTGGTGCAGCAAGTTTCTGGCGAATGGGACGCCAGGGATGCCAACATGGCAAGCTACCGCTTTCTCATCGAGCAGCTCAGCGGCCCCTTCGAGGGTTGTGAGTTCCACCATGTTCCGAGGGCGGACAACGAGGTGGCCGATACATTGGCTAAGATTGGCTCCATGAGACACGCTATCCCAGCGGGCGTCTCCCTCGAGCAGCTGCACAAGCCGTCTATCAGGCCGTCTCCAGAGTCAGCATCAATCTTCGTGCCGGCTGATTCTTTGGTTTAAGCGCCGTCGGCTACACCAGCTACGCCGGCTATAGCTCCTGTGCCGGCTGCGCTGGCTGTGCCGACTCCAATTGTGGCACCGGCTACAACCACTTCACCAGCTACAACTACTTCACCAGCTACAACTACTTTGCTGGGTACGATTACTTCACCGGCTACAACAACAAATCCGGCTCCGCCCTGCCTCGAATCCTGTCGTCTCGATACCCAGTGGGTGGACGTCATGGAGGTAGACGGCGAGTCGGCTGCCACAACGGCATCAGAGACAGAATGTCTCGAGCCCGCGACTACTGCTTCATCAAGCGCGGGGGCTGCAGAAGCCCCCGATAGTCAGGTCGAGATGGAGCCAACCCTTGCGTCAGCTCCGTCATGGGCTCAACCCATCGTGGCCTTCCTCCTTCGTGGAGAACTTCCTCAAGAGGAGGCGGAGGCAAGGCAGATCCAGCGTAGATCTGCAGCCTATGCCATCATTAATCACGAGCTGGTTCGACGTAGCGTGACTGGCATGTTCCAGCGTTGCGTCGAATCAAAAAAGGGACAGGAGATCCTTAGAGACATTCACCAGGGGGAGTGCGGACATCATGCCGCCTCTAGAACCCTGGTGACCAAGGCATTTCGCCACGGATTGTACTGGCCCATGGCCCTCGAGGAGGCCATGGACATGGTCAACAAATGCGAGGGATGCCAACGCTTTGGCGCGCAGAGCCACATGCCGCCTTCGAACCTCAAAACCATCCCCTTGTCATGGCCTTTCGCCGTCTGGGGGTTGGACATGGTGGGGCCTTTCAAGATGGCTCGCGGTGGCATGACTCACCTCTTGGTGGCCATCGACAAATTTACCAAGTGGATCGAGGCTAGGCCCATCAAGAAGTTTGATGGCCCCACGACCGTCAAGTTCATCACGAACATCTCTGTCCGATACGGCATCCCCCACAACATCATCACCGACAATGGCACTAACTTTGCCAAGGGCGCTTTGGCGCTCTACTGCTCCAAGGTAGGCATCCGGCTCAACTTGCCGTCAGTGGCACATCCCCAGTCCAATGGCCAGGTGGAGAGGGCCAACGGCCTAATCCTGGCCGACATCAAGCCAAGACCGGTGGCACCACTTGTCAGGTCAGCCGCCTGCTGGATCGAAAAGTTGCCGACAGTACTGTGGAGCCTACGCACCACGCCCAACCGGTCAACCGGCTTCACTCCGTTCTTTCTGGTATACAGATCCGAGGCTATCATCCCTACAGATATCGAGTTCGACTCGCCTCGGGTCAATTTGTACACAGAACCAGACGCGAAGGAGGCAAGAGAAGACAGTGTTGATCTCCTCGAGGAAGCAAGGGACCTAGCCTTGAGCCGGACGACAATCTACCAACAGAAGCTGAGGTACTGCCACAACAAGAAGATCAAGCCTCTCTCTTTTAGAGAGGGAGAGTGGGTGGAACTGTTGGACTAACAAAATAATTGCACACAACGATAAGAAAAACAGGATCGGCTAAGGGGCGGCGGCCTCGTCCGTTGCCCTGGCTGCTGCTCCTGAAGTGGTGGCTTCACCATCGCCGGCTGCTCCCGAGGCGGTGGTGCCGTCTCCTCCGCGAGGGCTTTCGGCTCCGTCCACGGTGGAGTCGGCGTATGCCTCGTCGCTGGAGGCGGCGTTTTCCACCTCACGGGCCACCTCGTCGGAGCTGCCATCGGCGTCATAGGGCTGAAGGCCGTGCAGATCCTCAGGGATCACATTGCCGCCTTCACCCCGCTCCAAGTTGAGCTCATCCCAGGCGGCGTATGATGCAATGTCACTGGCCCTCACGCGCAGCTCCTTCTCCACGGCCTGCAGCTCCCCTTCCAAGCCATCGCACTGAGAGACAAGCTTGCCCAAGTCCAGGTTTCGGTACCAGGACTTGGCCAAGCACAGGGCCATGTAGGCTCGAGCACGCGCGGCCGAAGCACGCCAGGCGTCAAGGCGATCATCGCCAGCCGCAAGCCAGCGGGAGAGCCGGCTCATCGACGCCGGCTCCACGCCATCAGGCCACAGAGCCTTCACCATTGACAAGCCTGCAACCTGGAGCCGAGCCATGGACTCGCCCAGGACACGCAGGCGGGCTCTGACGCCCACCCCGATCTCCTCCACGCTCCAGCCGGAGGCAACGTCTACCTCCTGCCCGGCCGCGCGGCGCTCCTCGCGGCTCACCTCGACGGTCGTGTCGGCTGCGTCCCGTGTCTCAGGGAAGAGACTTGAGATAGGGGAAGGGGCGCAAAGAAGAGTAAGAAGAGGAGGCAGCAAAGAAGAAAATTCAAGACAAAACAAAGAGGACTCACGGTCGAAGTGGTTGTCAGTCTCGTGAGCGCTCTCCAGGGCCTCAAGTTCCCGCACCTTGCTCGCTTGGGTGATGCGGCTCACTTCTTCCTGGAGGGTCGCTGCTGTGTCCAGTGCCTTGTCCAGCTGCGCCTACTTCTCGATCAGGGCTTCCTCCTTCTCCTTCAAGGCAGTGTCCTTGAGCTTCATCTCCTCGAGATGAACCGTCTCAAGACGCTCCACGTCGGCAGCAAGGGAGGCATCCTTCTCCTGCAGGGAGGTGCGCAGTTGCTCTTGCTCAGCCTGGCGGGCCGCCTCAAGCTCTTTCTTCTCCGCCTAGAGAAGAGCCAGCTGCTGCTGGAGCCGACCGTCCACCTCGCGCAGGGCGTCCCGCGCCACGGCAACCTCGCCCAGCCGGGCCTGAAGTTCGGCGACCTGGCCATCAGCCGCCTGGTTCTGAGCCCACAACATGTTGTAGGCTTGCACCTGGGCATCATAAAGATCCTACAAGCAATGAAGAAGCAAAAGTAAGATTTGGCCTGGTTAATTCATAACCAGCCCGATTCTCGAGGGCTACACCCAGTGGGTGCGCTAGCACGCCCCCACTAAAAAAGCAAAGCAAGAGATGAAGAACGAAGAGATTCGGCCCGGCCAATGATCGGCCGACCCGATTCTTGGGGGCTACACCCCGTGGGTGCGCTGGCGCGCCCCCACTGCTTCAAGAAGAAGCAGAAATCAAAGACAAAGACTAGACACTTGCCCTGGTGCGCTCCTCCAAACGCTCCAGATCGCCGCCCACCACGCGGGCCGCCTGCTCCACCTTGTATCGGCTGCCGGCAAAAACGATACCAGCTCCGGGACACCTTGGAGCATGGTGCCCGCGGGCAGCTTCTGGTGCTCAAGATTGGCCGCTCGCCAAGCCTTCATGGGCCGGCTCCCGGATCTGGGGCCGGCTCCTGGAGCAGCAGGGCCATGGTTGGAGATGACGATGGTGCCGTCTCCAGGCGCTGGTATGGCGGCCGGCTCCGCCGACGTCCCAGCCGGCGCTGTCTCCACAGCAGGAGGAGGATGGGCCGCGTCCGGCGCATCCATGTTCACCACTGGCGCGTCCAGGTTCAGTTCCGGCGCGTCGGCCGACACCTCGGTCTCCGGCGACTCACGGATCTCCTCGAGATCCACCAGCGTAGAGACGTCCGGCTTGGACGGCTGGGCCGCCTCGGTCTTGTGGGCGCGCCTCGAGGTCGCCTCGCTAGCTGGCTCCTTGATACGTCTCCAACGTATCTATAATTTTTGATGGTTTCATGCTATTATCTTGTCAAACTTTGGATGTTTTGCATGCCTTTTATTTATTTTCTGGGACTAACTTATTAATTCAGTGCCAAGTGCCAGTTCGTGTTTTTTTCCATGTTTTTGACCCCTTTCAAAGGAGATTTTGAAACGGAGTCCAAACGGAAGAAAATCCCCGAAAAGATTTTTTCTGGAATGGAAGAAGATCGGGGGACTTGGGAGCCAAGCCAGATGAGTCCCAGGGGCCCCACAAGCCCCCACCCCGCGGCCAGGGGGGCGCGCCATCCAGGCTTGTGGCCCCCCTGGAGGTCCCCTGACCTAGATCTTGCGCGTGTATATTCCCAAATATTCCCAAAAAAATCAGGGGAGCATCGTAATCCCTTTTCCGCCGCCGCAAGCTTCTGTCTCTGCAAGATCCCATCTGGGGCACGTCCTGGTGCCCTGCCGGAGGGGAGATTCGGACACGGAAGGCTTCTTCATCAACACCACGACCTCTCCGATGATGCGTGAGTAGTTCACCATAGACCTACGGGTCCATAGCTAGTAACTAGATGGCTTCTTCTCTCTTGGATCATCAATACAAAGTTCTCCATGATCTTCATGGAGATCTATCCGATGTAATCTTCTTTTGCATTGTGTTTGTCGAGACCCGATGAATTGTGGATTTATGATCAGATTATCTATGAATCTTATTTGAGTTTCTTCTGATCTCTCTTATGCATGATTTCATATCCTTGTAATTCTCTTCGAGTTGTGGGTTTTGTTTGGCCAACTAGATCTATGATTCTTGCCATGGGAGAAGTGCTTGGTTTTGGGTTCATACCGTGCGGTGACCTCACCCAGTGACAGAAGGGGTAGCGAGGCACGTATCGTGTTGTTGCCATCAAGGTTAAAAAGATGGGGTTTTCATCATTGGTTTGAGATTATCCCTGTACATCATGTCATCTTTCTTAAAGCGTTACTCTGTTCTTCATGAACTCAATACACTAGATGCATGCTGGATAGCAGTTGATGTGTGGAGTAATAGTAGTAGATGCATAAAGTATCGGTCTACTTGTCTCGGACGTGATGCCTATATGCTAGATAATTGCCTTAGATATCGTCATGACTTTGCGCGGTTCTATCAATTGCTCGACAGTAATTTGTTCACCCACCGTAATACTTGCTATTTTGAGAGAAGCCTATAGCGAACACTATGGCCCCGAGGGTCTACTCCACACCATATTTTCAGCCTTACACTTTTTACTTCGTTGCACTTTCCGCCTTCAGATCTCACTTTGCAAACAATCTTGAAGGGATTGACAACCCCTTTGAAGCGTTGGGTGCAAGTTTGTTTGTGTTTGCGTAGGTACTCTGGACTTGACGAGACCCTCCTTCTGGATCGATACCTTGGTTCTCAAACTGAGGGAAATACTTACTGCTCCTGTGCTGCATCACCCTTTCCTCTTCAAGGGAAAAACCAACGCAAGCCCAATCTCCGTCAACGTGTCAATTTCTGGCGCTGTTGTTTGAGAAGTAGCAGAAGGATTTCTGGCACCGTTGCCGGGGAGGAAGATCAAGTCAGTAACTCATCCAAGTAAGTGTCGCAAACTCATCTCTTGCATTTACTTTGTTTGCCAGTTGCCTCTCGTTTTCCTCTCCCCCACTTCACCAATTTGCCTTTTTCGTTCGCCCTTTTCGTTCGAACTTTTTCTCTCGCTTGCTTTCTGCTCGTTTGTGTGGGACAGTCTATCCTGATGGCTAGATCCACCACTTCGAATGATACTCCCGAGAGCGAAGTTCTCAATTTCAAACAAATTGAGGGAGAAAACTGAAAGGACGCTTGGTATAGGATTTGCAATGCTCAGAGTAGATCTACTCATAAGCAATCAACTACTGTCTTGCTTCACAGTTTTTATGTGGGTATTTCTCGTTGGAATAGGTATATTCTTGACACCATCGTAGGTGGAAATTTCTTGGGTAGCCACACCGTTGATTCTTACGGAGCTGTGATAAATTTGGTAGGGTCACCCCCACTCATGGTTAATGGAACTACCTTAACTCTGGAACATGTGATGCGTAGGCTGGACGCTATTGAAAATAAAGTTGCTACGATTGAACTCATTGAGAATTTGGATAAAAAGATCCACAATCAAATCACTCAGTACGGATCCAAGGTGGGAATGGTTTTGAAAAATTTAAAGGAGAAGGAACCCATAATTAGCGAAAAGCTAGGTCATGATTCCGCTAGGATTGGCAAACTAGAGGATGTTATAACCAACTTGGGTTCCGCTTTTGCCGCTGTGGAGAATACTCCCAATTTTGTGCACAATAAAATCACCAAGCCTGTTTTTGTTCCTAAAAGTAGTGGTGAATCATCTAACAAGAAAGATGAAAACCTCAAGATGATAAGTGATCACGCCACTTATGGTTTGAGCACCAAAGACGACGTTACGTGATTCTATCGCTACTATGCGTAGCTAAGGGCGTTAAACAATAGCGCTTGTTGGGAGGCAACCCAATGAATTTATCTTTTTCTTTCTGTTTTGTTGCGTCCACACTTTCATAATTCTGTTGTGATTGTGTTTTTTGTGTTTGAGCCAAGCAAAACCTTTATGACTAGTCTTGGTAATGGTTGTTTGATCCTGCTGGAAAAAGGCAGAAACTTTTCGCTCACGAAATGATTTTTAATTTTTATTCAGAAATATCTTTTGAGTGGATTCTTTTTGCTGCTGATTTATATGCTTTTTCCCCAGACCTTCATAATTGTTCCGATTTTTTGAGGTACCAGAAGTATACGAAGTATACAGATTGCTACAGACTAGTCTGTTTTTGACAGATTCTGTTTTTGTTGAGTTGGTTGCTTGTTTTGATGAAACTATGGTTAGTATCGGGGGATACTAGCCATGGGAAAGTGAGAATACAGTAGCCCATCATCAATATAGATGGGATTCAAGTTTGCTACAGTAGCAAAAGAAGTGGTAGTTTGTTTCCTTGTACTAATGTTATCACAAGTTTCTGTTTAAGTTTTGTGTTGTGAAGTTCTCAAGTTTTGGGTGACGTTCTCATGAACAAAGAGATAAGGAGTGGAAATAGATCAAGCTTGGGGATTACCAAGGCCCCCCAAGCCAAATTCAAGGACACCAAAAAATCCTAAGCTTGGGGATGCCCCGGGAAGGCATCCCCTCTTTCGTCTTCAATCCATCGGTAACATTACTTGGAGCTATATTTTTATTCACCACATGATATGTGTTTTGCTTGGAGCGTCTTGTATCATAGGAGTCTTTTATTTTTGTTGAGTCATAATCATCCTTGCTGCACACCTTTTTGAGAGAGAGAGACATGCACTCATCGTGATTTTGCTAAAATGCTCATAGTGGTTCACTTATATCTTTTGAGCTAGATACTTTTGCTCTAGTGCTTCACTTATATCTTTTGAGCTAGATACTTTTTCTCTTGTGCTTCACTTGTATCTTTAGATCACGGCGGTGCGTGATTTCCTAGTTGGCTTATGCTATGAAAGTAGTCCCAAATGTGCTAGGTACCCAAAGAGGATGCAAAAACCTCCATCTTCATGTGCATTGAGTAGAAAGAAAAGTTTCGATTTCTCTCAATTAGTTCTAAGACATGGATTCGGTAGTATTAAAAGCTATGTTAATAGGGCGTTTTGAATCTAGAAATACTAGTGTTGAAGTTAGTGATTCCCGTAGCATGCATGTTGTTGGGGAACGTCGCATGGGAAACAAAAATTTTCCTACGCGCACGAAGACCTATCATGGTGATGTCCATCTACGAGAGGGGATTTCCGATCTACGTACCCTTGTAGATCGCACAACAAAAGCGTTAATGAATGCGGTTGATGCAGTGCAACGTCCTCACGTCCCTCGATCCTCCCCGCGAACCGTCCCACGAACCGTCCCGCGATCCGTCCCACGATCTAGTGCCGAACGGACGGCACCTCCGCGTTCATCACACGTACAGCTCGACGATGATCTCGGCCTTCTTGATCCAGCAAGAGAGACGGAGAGGTAGATGAGTTCTCTGGCAGCATGACGGCGCTCCGGAGGTTGGTGGTGATCTAATATCGGCAGGGCTCCGCCCGAGCTCCGTAGAAACACGATCTAGAGGTAAAACCGTGGAGCTATGTGGTCGGGCTGCCCTTGAAAAGTTGTCTCAAATCAGCCCTAATTGCTCCATATATATAGGAGGAGGGAGGGGAGGCTTGCCTTGAGGCTCAAGGAGCCCCAAGGGCTGCGCACCAAGGGGAGGAGGAGTCCTCCTCATTTCCTAGTCCAACTAGGATTGGAAAGTGGAGTCCTTCTCTCCTTTCCCACCTCCTTTTTTCTTTTCTTTCTCTTTGATTTTCTATCCTTGGCGCATAGGGCCATCTTGGGCTGTCCCACCAGCCCACCAAGGGCTGGTGCGCCACCCCCAAGGCCTATGGGCTTCCCCGGGGTGGGTTGCCCCCCGGTGAACACCCGGAACCCATTCGTCATTCCCGGTACATTCCCGGTAACTCCGAAAACCTTCCGGTAATCGAATGAGGTCATCCTATATATCAATCTTCGTTTCCGTACCATTCCGGAAACCCTCGTGACGTCCGTGATCTCATCCGGGACTCCGAACAACATTCGGTAACCAACCATATAACTCAAATACGCATAAAACAACGTCGAACCTTAAGTGTGCAGACCCTGCGGGTTCGAGAACTATGTAGACATGACCCGAGAGACTCCTCGGTCAATATCCAATAGCGGGACCTGGATGCCCATATTGGATCCTACATACGAAGATCTTATCGTTTGAACCTCAGTGCCAAGGATTCATATAATCCCGTATGTCATTCCCTTTGTCCTTCGGTATGTTACTTGCCCGAGATTCGATCGTCGGTATCCGCATACCTATTTTAATCTCGTTTACCGGAAAGTCTCTTTACTCGTTCCGTAATACAAGATCCCGCAACTTACACTAAGTCACATTGCTTGCAAGGCTTGTGTGTGATGTTGTATTACCGAGTGGGCCCCGAGATACCTCTCCGTCATACGGAGTGACAAATCCCAGTCTTGATCCATACTAACTCAACGAACACCTTCGGAGATACGTGTAGAGCATCTTTATAGTCACCCAGTTACGTTGCGACGTTTGATACACACAAAACATTCCTCCGGTGTCAGTGAGTTATATGATCTCATGGTCATAGGAACAAATACTTGACACGCAGAAAACAGTAGCAACAAAATGACACGATCAACATGCTATGTCTATTAGTTTGGGTCTAGTCCATCACATGATTCTCCTAATGATGTGATCCCGTTATCAAGTGACAACCACTTGCCTATGGTCAGGAAACCTTGACCATCTTTGATCAACGAGCTAGTCAACTAGAGGCTTACTAGGGACAGTGTTTTGTCTATGTATCCACACATGCACTATGTTTCCAATGAATACAATTATAGCATGGATAATAAACGATTATCATGAACTAAAAAATATAATAACTAATTTATTATTGCCTCTAGGGCATATTTCCAACAGTCTCCCACTTGCACTAGAGTCAATAATCTAGTTCACATCACCATGTGATTCCAACGAATCCAACACCCATATAGTTATGGGGTCTGATCACGTTTTGATCGTGAGAGGGGTTTTAGTCAACGGTTCTGAAACTTTCAGATCCGTGTGTTCTTTACAAATCTTTATGTCATCTTATAGATGCTGCTACTATGTGCTATTCGGAAATACTCCAAATATCTACTCTACTATACGAATCCGTTTCACTACTCATAGTTATTCGGATTAGTGTCAAAGCTTGCATCGACGTAACCCTTTACGATGAACTCTTTAACCACCTCCATAATCGAGAAAAATTCCTTAGTCCATCAGTTACTAAGGATAAATTTTGACCGCTGCTAGTGATTCAATCATGGATCACTCTCTGTACCTCTCAACAGACTTTGAGTCAAGGCACTCATCAGGTGCGGTACCCAGCATGGCATACTTCAGATTCTACGGCCAAGGCATAGAAGACGACCTTCGTCTATTCTCTTTATTCTGCTGTGGTCGGGTTTTGAGTCTTACTCAAATTCACACTTCACAACGCAACCAAGAACTCCTTCTTTACTGATCTATTTTGAACTCCTTCAAAAACTTGTCAAGGCATGCATCTTGTTGAAACTTCTATTAAGCGCTTTCGATCTATCTTCATAGATCTTTGATGCTCAACGTTCAAGTAGCGCAATCCAGGTATTCCTTTGAAAACTCCTTTCAAACAACCTTGTATGCTTTACAGAAATTCTACATTACTTATGATCCACAATATGTCTATGCTTTACAGAAATTCAAACAACTAGATCTATGATTCTTGCCATGGGAGAAGTTCTTGGTTTTGGGTTCATACCGTGCGGTGACCTCACCCACTGACGGAAGGGGTAGCGAGGCACGTATTGTGTTGTTGCCATCAAGGGTAAAAAGATGGGGTTTCCATCATTGGTTTGAGATTATCACCCTACATCATGTCATCATGCTTAAAGCGTTACTCTGTTCTTCATGAACTCAATACACTAGATGCATGCTGGATAGCGGTCGATGTGTGGAGTAATAGTAGTAGATGCAGAAAGTATCAGTCTACTTGTCTCGGACGTGATGCCTATATGCTAGATCATTGCCTTAGATATCGTCATGACTTTGCGCGGTTCTATCAATTGCTTGACAGTAATTTGTTCACCCACCGTAATACTTTCTATTTTGAGAGAAGCCTCTAGTGAACACTATGGCCCCGAGGGTCTACTCCACACCATATTTCCAGCCTTACACTTTTTACTTCGTTGCACTTTCCGCCTTCAGATCTCACTTTGCAAACAATCTTGAAGGGATTGACAATCCCTTTGAAGCGTTGGGTGCAAGCTTGTTTGTGTTTGCATAGGTACTCTGGATTTGACGAGACCCTCCTTCTGGTTCGATACCTTGGTTCTCAAACTTAGGGAAATACTTACTGCTCCTGTGCTGCATCACCCTTTCCTATTCAAGGGCAAAACCTACGCAAGCCCAATCTCCGTCAACGTGTCAATTTCTGGCGCTCTTGTTTGAGAAGTAGAACTCCTCCACGCGAGCACGCGTGTAGGGGGCATGTCTAGCCTTCGTGCGCCTCTTCGCAGGCTTCTTGGCCCGGCTGGGCCGAGAATGGCCCTCGGCCGTCTTCTCCGCGACCGCATCCCAGCGGCGGGCGGATTGCTCCTCGAGCTCCTTCTGGGCAGCGTCAGCCACTGCCCAGCCGGCGAGCTCGGCGGCGGAGGCGGTGTCTTCTTCTACATCCTCCGCCTCCCTGCGAAGCGACGCTTTGAGGAAGAAATCTTCATGCAAGACAAAGTAAAAAGAATGAAAGGGAACCCTTACCCCGCGAAGATGGGCACCCGCCTCCTACCGCCACCAGCACGACGCTTCTTAGTGTCGCCTGCTCGTGTTCCGGCTGGAGGACCTGTCGTGGCTCGCTTGGGAGCCGGCCTGGAAGCTGTGGCACCCTTGCCCTTCTTCCGGGCCGCCTCACCAAGACCGTCCGCCTCGGCCTTATGGCGCCGTCCACGCGTCAGAGGCGGGCTGGTGACCTCCTCCACCCCGTCGGAGTCTTCCTCGAAGGCTGCATCAGATAGGGAGGATGGAGTCTCACCATCATCCATCCAATCTACAATGGAGGGCTTCAGATGCTCACCAGATGGCTCCGTCCCCTCCGACTCTAGCCCATCGCGCGAACCTTCGGAGGCGGCAGAGCAGGACTCAATCATGCCCTCGTCCTCGATCTCCGAGGCATCAGACATCACCACGTCGGGGGCACGCGGGTTGAGTGCCTGCAGCTTCTCAAAGACCTACGCGATGGAGTCGGCGGCCGGCTCAAAAATATGACCGACCACAAGAAAAACAACAAGAACAGACGCAATGAGAGTGCTTACCATCGAAGGTGGACGGGACCTGCTGTAGGGAGCCATCCCCCACACCCAGTTCCCACTGTCGTCCATATGGGCTGTGGAAATCTGGTTCACCCCCCGCGCCACCGTGTCGGCTGTGGAGCTGTTGGTGGAGGTCCGGCAGGGAGCATACCGGCCACTCATCTGGCAGACTAGATGGGGCTGCCTCTGCAGAGGCAGGATCCTGCGGGAGATCATGGTGGTAAGCAGGTCACGGCCCAGGAGGCCACGTTCCTTCAGGATATCAAGGTGGGCGCCGATCTGCGCCACCTCGGGAATCGGCTTCGGATACTTCGCCCCCTAGTTCAACTTCGTCGGAGGTTCGATGTTGAACGGGGGCATGTTGATGGCGTCGTGTGCGGGGCTGGCGTTCTTCACATAGAAGAAGCCTTTCTGCCAATGCTTGATGGATTCTTGCAGCGGCATCTGGGGGAAGCCGGACTTCGAGCGATGGTGCACCAGTGCGGCTCCGCACGGCATCATCGGGCGAGGCCCGTTGAGCTTTTCTAGCTCGGTCTTGTCTTCCTCCTGGACTGCTGCTTGAAGAAGAACAAGCTTTGACAAAGGTCGAGGCGAGGCTCGATCCCCAGAAAGCCCTCGCACAGGACGACGAAGGCCGACAGCTGAAGGATGGCGTTCGGCGCCAGGTGGTGCGGCTGCAGGCCAAAGAAGACGAGCCAGTTGGAGAAGAAGGTGCTCGCCGGGAGCCCGAAGCCCGTGTAGAAGTGCTCGTCGAATACGACAATCTCTCCTTCTTGCGGCGTCGGGGCTGTCTCGGCGCCAGGGATCCGCACCGACACCAGAGAGGCCGGAGGCAGCATCCGGCGGTGGCGGAGCGCCTCGATGTGGCCGTCACAGATCTCACTGCCGAGCCAAGCTCCGTGAGACGAGGTCTTTTTCGAAGAAGAACCGCTCGCCATGGCTGCGGGCAACGGGTGCTCGGGAAGACTGGTGGCGCGACGACGACGGAGAAAAAGAAGACGAAGGCGGACAAACTCTTTCTCTCTGGGCTCAGGGAGGAAGAGGGCGTCGATGCGGGGTGAGAAGGGGGCGAATGGCCTTCTCGGTACCCCCACATCCCATTTAAACCCCACGAAGGATCGTGTGAAACCCAACCGTCGTATTACGGTGCGCGCGGAGCCCCACTAATCCTGTGAATTACGGACGGTAGCGTTTCCCGAAACCCAACCGTCGTAGAGTAAATCCGCAGAGGATCCTTCACACGGCGGCCGATGAGGTGTCGTGGCGGGACCCAGGGCCCAGGCCCGATCCCGTCACCAGTATAAACCATCATCACGTCTGGCCGGGCCTAGCATGTGGCGCGGTTTGCGCAACCTACGATGAAGCCGATGCGTCGCTTTGAAGCCAGCCGGCTTCCAAGCCGGCGACCCCTGCCGCAGGTGGCGACAGGAATACAACGACAAAAAATCAAGCCGGTGAGATCACTCGCAAACAGGTGGTGGGCCTCTCCAGCTTCGTGGACTACTATCGGGGGGATAACCCCGGGGTAGGCTCAACGAGCCTGCTCCTTTATCTCCGGCCCAAAAGGAATGACCAAGAACGATTCTACAAGGCCCAAGTCCCCTGGCGGGCTAGGCTACACCTACCGGCTAGGGGGCGAGATGGCCAACTCTCTAGCCGGCCAGGCAACACCTGCCGGCTAGAAGCAAGACGGCTACCTCTTCCTGGCCGGCTAGGGACGAGGCGGTCGTGCCCAAGCCGGCTAGTCAAGCACGCTAGCCGGCCGGGGATCTCAAGTCACATAAGATCATAGGTCATGACGAGACCCTACGTTAAAGGTGGCTACGCGTCGGCCAAGGTACTGGATCGGAGTGCACGGCGGGTACCAGCGT
Organism: Hordeum vulgare subsp. vulgare; assembly: GCF_904849725.1. Classification (NCBI taxonomy): domain Eukaryota; kingdom Viridiplantae; phylum Streptophyta; class Magnoliopsida; order Poales; family Poaceae; genus Hordeum; species Hordeum vulgare. Next base: position 560,207,065 of record NC_058524.1, on the reverse strand, counting down.
CGGCGGCCACGCCGCTGACCTCCCCCGGCTCTGATCAATCACCCAACACAGTGTCGGTCGTCAAACTCCCACTCCATTACTACACTCGGTGTGGGAACAGTGGAGGCGGCCCTACCGTCTGCCCATGACGAATCTCGCTGGACGACGCAGGACGTACCATACGTGTCCTGCGTCAACCTTACGCGAGAGCCTCATTGGCTAGCCGGCGGGTCCCACGGCCAGACGGGAACTTGCAGCCGGCGGGCCCCTCAAGCGACAAGACAAGACCCCAGTGCCCCCCCTGGCCAGCCGGCGAGGCTGCCAGCCGGTTCCCACTATTGTACCCTTTATCCATATTGTAGGCCGGTGGGTTCATCTATAAACCCCCCGCCCCCCTCCATGCAGAGGGTCGGTCAACTGATCACACACACACACACCAACCACATAGGAGAGGCAGAGACGAGCCGGCTGCTCCTTCTTCCTCCTCCGCAATACAGCTCCAGGAGCAACCTTGTAATCCCATCCATACATATCATACACTCTGGCAGGACTAGGGGTATTATCTCTACGGAGAGCCCTGAACCTGGGTACATCGTGCGTTCCATGCTTGTACCAACCTCGCCCCCAGCGCCCTCTGTTGCCACTTCAGTTCCTACCTTCTTTAGCCTACCCATGGCATATGTTGTGAGTATTCACCGACACCGGCAGACCTTCACCTCGCGACAGTAACTGTGCAAAGCTGCACTGCTGGAGGGTATGGGTAGCCGGCTTGGCCCTAGTGTGCATCTTGCATGGTGCGTCGATCATTTGCTCAAAGGTGAGCTTGGGCTGCCAGGTGTTCTTGCCGGTCTGTTGCCGCTGAGAGCCGACTTGGGTAGCCGGCGCATCTTCCTCCACGTTGGCCACCTGCTTGCTTGGAGAGCGTGAATCAAGTTGATCTGCCTTGCGCTTGTTGTTCTGGCCGCCTCGGTTGTCGCCAACCGGCTTGGGAGTAGAGGACGTGGGGACAATCTTGTACGAGGCGGTGACCTTGACCCGCATAGCGGAGTCGGCCGTGGCATATTTGTCCGCCTTGGCCACGAGCACCGCCAAAGAGGTGGGCTCGGAGCACATGAGCTTGTTCTTGAGTAGGGTGCCATCTCGGCAGCCGTCGATGAAGTACTGAATGACTTGTACCTCATGCACTCCTTCAGAGGAGTTGTGCAGTTCTGTCCAATGCGTGACATAGTCGCGAAGGAGTTCGTCGGGCTTCTGGATGCACATGGCTAGCTCACGAGGCCGACCAAGGCGTTTGTAGGTGCCGGTGAAGTTGCGGACGAACGCCGCCTCAAAGTCAACCCAAGAGTTGATGCTGTCGGCTGGCAGGGTATTGAGCCATGTCCTGGCCGAGCCGGTCAGCATGAGAGGCATGTAGCGGACTGCTATGCGCTTGTTTCCCCAGGCGATGCTGACTGCAGTGGTGTAGTTGATCAGCCAGTCTTCTAGCTTGGTTGTGCCGCTGTACTTGGGGGTGTCCCAAGGGAGAGTGAAGCTTTTGGGGAACAGCTCTCCTCGGATCCGGGGGCCGAAGCACGCCGGACCAATGGGACCCTCCTCCTCCAGGAGGGCCGACTGCGCCAGGAGGTTGATGCTCTTGCGAGCATCATTGTCGCTGTGAGGGATGCGAGGGCCGATCCGGGCCAAAATCGGAAGGGTGCCATGGGTCTCGGTCGTCTTGGCCTTTTCCCGCTGCCTCGGAGGGGTAACCTCATGCACCAAATCGTCCGTCACCAGCCTCCCTCCGGTGCCCGCTGGAAACCGGCTCGCTCTGGCGCTGGGAACGTCTGTCTTGGCTACCCTTGCCCTTCCAGCCAGAAGTGCGATGCATGGAGGAGCCTTCGACGTGATGACGACCGCTGGGGTTGCGGTGTGCCTCGGGGTCGGCTCCCAGGCAAATCGACTGCGCGTGGCCGGGGTCGAAATGAGCCTGCTGCTCGTTGGCGACATCAAGGAGATCCTTGACCCACTTCTCTTGAAGGGCACACTCCTTGCCCTTCAAACTGGACTTATCCGTCATAGCCGCCTGGGTGGCCCACAAGTTAGCCACGGGAGTATCATAAATGAGTTGCTTGCCACCTAAGATATCGGCGATGACCCAGCCATGGCCGCGGACCTCGCTGCAGCGGCTAGGACCCTCATCAGCCGGAGTGAGGCCGTAAGCGGAGTTACACCCATGCGGCACGGCCTCCATTTGACGCTTGGCAGCGGCGATGACAATGCCCTCCTCCAGGATCTGCTTGCGGGCCTCCTCGAGTGAGGCCCTAGCATCAGCTGGGTTTGTAGTGGTGGCGATGGGCGTCTTCAGGCCAGCAAGGGTGGCGTGAAGCGGATCCGCTGAACCCGCAGCAGGGTCAGCTGCCTCCATCGAAGCCTTGCCATGATGCTTACTGGTGGTGGCACCAATAACCATCACGTCCATGAGGTTGGAGACGACAGCGACGTGGTGCGGGGCAAGACACCTCGCAGATGATGGTGGATCATCGCACACGAGCACCTCGCTAGGGTACTCATCAGACGCATGTACATCCTCGAGGGAGAGCGTGCTGAAGCTTGCGCATAGCGCATCGATGTCGATGCCCTCGCCGAGGTGGCAAGGCTCATCGTCGAGGCGTAGGTCGCTGAAGAGAACGTCGAGGTTTGCGACGGCGGTGATGACGTCGCTAGGCAGCGACTCGCAGACGGGCATGCTGAACGATCCGGATGCGAGGCATCCAGCGGTGTTGACGAGGGGTCCCGCCCGGAGCATAACTCCGACCGATGCCGCAGACGGCCCCATGGTGGGCGCCAAATGTCGGAGTTTACGCACGACATCAGCCATGGGTAGGTGATACGTCTCAAACGTATCTATAATTTTTGATGGTTTCACGCTGTTATCTTGTCATCTTTGGATGTTTTCTGTACCTTTTATATCTTTTTTGGGACTAACTTATTAATTCAGTGCCAAGTGCCACTTCCTGTTTTTTCTTTGTTTTTGGCTCTTTTCAGATCTGATTTTGGAACGGAGTCCAAACGGAGTAAAATCCCAGAAATGATTTTTTCCCGAACGAAAGAAGATCAGGGGGCCTGTTGGCCAAGCCAGGAGGGCTCCTGGGAGCCCACAAGCCCCCACTCCGCCACTAGGGGGGAGGCGGCGGTGTTAGGGCTTGTGGCCTCCCTGGCCGCCCCCTGACCTAGATCTTTGGCCTATATATTCCCTAAAATACATCAAAAAATCAGGGGAGCCTCGAAAATACTTTTCCGCCGCCGCAAGCTTCCGTTTCCGCGAGATCTCATATGGAGACCCTTCCCGGCGCCCTGCCGGAGGGGACTTTGGAGTTGGAGGGCTTCTTCATCATCATCATCGCCCCTCCAATGACTCGTGAGTAGTTCACTTCAGACCTACGGGTCCGTAGTTAGTAGCTAGATGGCTTCTTCTCTCTCTTGGATCTTCAATACAAAGTTCTCCATGATCTTCATGGAGATCTATCCGATGTAATCTTGTTTGGCAGTGTGTTTGTCGAGATCCGATGAATTGTGGATTTGTGATCAGATTATCTTTGATTTATAATTGAGTCTTTCTGATTTCTTATATGCATGATTTGATATCCTTGTAAGTCTCTCCGAGTCTTGGGTGTTGTTTGGCCAACTAGATCTATGATTCTTGCAATGGGAGAAGTGCTTGGTTTTGGGTTCTACCATGTGGTGACCTTTCCCAGTGACAGTAGGGGCAGCAAGGCACACATTAAGTAGTTGCCATCAAGGGTAACAAGATGGGCTTTGTCGTTGATATGAGATTTTCCATCTACATCATGTCATCTTGCTTAAGGCGTTACTCTGTTCTTTTGGACTTAATACACTCGATGCATGCTGGATATCAGTCGACGTGTGGAGTAATAGTAGTAGATGCAGAATGTATGTGTCTACTTGTTTTGGACGTGATGCCTATAGATATAATCATTGCCATAGATACCGTCACGACTTTGCGTGGTTCTATCAATTGATCGACAGTAATTTATTCACCCACCGTCTACTTGCTTTGATGAGAGAAGCCACTAGTAAACACTACGGCCCCCGGGTCTATTCACATCCATCGTTTACACCTCCGCTTTTACTTTGCTTTGTTACTTTGTTGCTTTCAGTTCTCACTTGGCAAACAATCTATAAGGGATTGACAACCCCTTCATAGCGTTGGGAGCAGGTTCTTTGTGTTTGTGCAGGATCTTGTGATACTCCTCCACTCGATTGATACCTTGGTTCTCAAACTGAGGGAAATACTTACCACCGCTGTGCTACATCACCCTTTTCGCTTCGAGGGAACACCAACGCAAGGCTCCATAGCCATAGCAGAAGGATTCCTGGTGCCGTCGACACGACTATTCCTGTCTCCATTGCCAGGGAAGCACAACTAACATCAGTAGGCTAAACATGAGTGGTGGGAACTGTAAGGACACCGGCAGACTCCGGGAACGAGATTGGTACAAGCGAGAGAGACGCACAATGTACCCAGGTTCAGGGCTCTCCATAGGAGATAACACCCCTAGTCATACCGGAATGGTAGATGCACCAAAGGGATTACAGTGTGCTCCTTGAGCTGTTCGACGGAGGAGGAAGAAGTAGCAGCCGGCTCACGTCTACCTCTCCTGTATGGGTGTGTGGGTGTGTAGTTGGCCGACCCTCTGCATGGAGGGGGATCGGGGGGTTTTATAGATGAACCCACCGACCTACAATATGGATAAAAGTACAAAATAGGGGCCCGTCTGGCAGCATCGCCGGCTGGCCAGGGGACCCACAGTAGTTTGGTCTTGTCGTTGGAGGGGACGCCGTCTGCGAGGTCCCATCTGGCCTTGGGACCCGCCGGCCAGCCAATGGAGCTCTCGTGTAAGGCCGACGTAGGACTCGTGTAGTACGTCCATCATCGTCTTGCCAGATTCGTCATGGGTCACCAGTACGGCCGTCTCCACTATTACCACGCCAATCTTGGTAATGGAGTGGGTGCTGACGGGTCGGTTGACAGATCGGAGTCGACCTAGGCAGCAGCATGGCCGCTGACGTTGTATCTGCAGTGCGTCCCAATATTGTACCCGTGCTAACGCGTATTCACCTTTAATCGTAGACTCTAGTCACGGCCTAGGGCTGGATGTGACTAGGGCTGTCTAGCCGGCTGGCGGCCTCGCTCGCCGGCCTTGAAGTTGCCCTCTCACTCCTAGCCAGCATGCTTTTCCCAGACGGCCAAGAGGAGTGTCCGTCTCGCCCCTAGCCGGCTAAGAGGAGTTGGCCGTCTAGAGGAAACTCATGACTCCCTTTATTCTTCGATGCAAAGGAGTAGGCTCGATGAGCCTACCCCGGGGTTACCCCCCGTGACTCATCCACTTGCTAATCTTTTCAAGAGATCCAATTATGATGAACCAATTGCTAGTGAGTTGAGTGTACTTGATTAGCTCCATTAAATTTTGCTTGAGATTCGTGAAACTGAAAATTGCGATGAAGTGATTCACGATGTTTTCTTGAATGAAAAGCATGATTGCAATCATATTGTTATAAATTCTATTAATATCAATTGTGCTAATGATATGCAAACCCACAAGCTTGGGGATGCTATATTTGATGAGTTTGCCATGACCAGTACTTGTTGCAATGATCATGATTGGGGTGATGATGCTTCTTATGATCTTGATAATTTATTGAATACTCTTGATGAATATGATACAAAAGTGGGTTTGGAAGAGTGTCAACTTTAGGTAAAAAGAATCCCACATATTTGGAGAGTGTTCAATCTTATGATTTTTTTTATAAAAGTGGGTTTGGAGAGGTCATGACTTTAGTTAATGGGAATCCCACTACCTTGGAAGATTGTAAGACTTTTATGCATGTGGATCATGAAAATAATGCTTTATGTGATAGATATATTGTTTAATTTATTTATGATGCTACTGAAAATTACTATGAGATAGGAACATATGCTTTTACATATTGCAATAATATCAATTTTCTTCTCTATGTGTTGGAAATTTTGATGTTATACTTGTTTTGCCTTCCTATGCTAATTGATTCTTGTTTCCATAATTTGTTCTCTTACAAAATCCCTATGCATAGGAAGTGGGTTAGACTTAAATATGCTTTCTATGTGATTCATGATGCTCTCTTTATGTTTCAGTTCTTTACCTTTGTGCGAGCATGATTGAAATGGTCATGCCTAGCTAGGGGCATTGAACAATAACGCTTGTTGGGAGGCAACCCAATTTTATTTTTATGATTTTGTCTTTTGTTTATGTTTTTGTGTGCTGAAAATATTATTACTTCTATAATAATTGTGTTTTCTTGTTTTAATTAGTGTTTGAGCCAAGTAAAACCTTTGGGATGGTCCACGGTGTTGGCAAGTTGATTATGCTGAAAAACAGACATTTTTGCTCTCAGTCCAGGAATTTTATAAATTCACTGGAACGTGCTTTTGATCTGAATTGTTTACACAATATTGGTTTACAAATTTCCCAGATCGTCCTAACTTTCCAGATGTTTTTTAGTTACAGAAGTTTTTGAAGTAAACAGATTGCTACAGACTGTTATGTTTTTGATAGATTCTATTTTCTTTGTGTTGTTTGCTTATTTTGATGAAAGTATGGGTTGTATCGGGGGTATAAACCATGGAGAAGTTGGAATATAGTAAATATTACATCAATATAAATAAAGAATGAGTTCAAAACAGTACCTAAGTGGTGATTTATTGTGACGGCCCGAGACCATCATTCCCCTTCTATTCCGTTTTCGTCGTTTCTCTATTTTCTTTTGTCGCACCATCATCGCATCATTCGCATCATCTGCATTGCATCGGCATCTCCGTTGCGGCCAGTTTTCAAAACTTGCATCCGTTGTTAGTTGCCGGTTCTCGTCGTTGTCCGTTCTGAGCCCGACCGCACACGCACGCGCCGCAGCATCGTTCGAACCCTGTTTTAAAAGTGTGCGTAAAACTTTCTCAGATCGGGGTGAAACTTGGCTTGCGGTCGAGATTAGTTATAGCTAGGTCGCCTGTCAAATTTTGTCGCGGTCGGAGTCCGTCTGGTACCCGAACGGTCGACCGTAGCGGCACCGTCTTCGGTCTATCGTCGGACGTTTTTCGTTGTTTTAAGAAACCGCGTTGTCGCGCCGCACCTTTTCCCTCTCGTCCCCGGCTAGCCACTCTACACAGCCCATCCAATCCATTCCCGTGTCCGTGACCGTCCGTTCACGATTCCGTGGGCGAAAACGAATCCTGATTCGGGTTAACCTAGCCCCCCCTTTGCGTATAAATAGACCCCCGTGCTTATTTTCAGACAAACCCCCCTCCACCTCGATTTCCGGACCGCCCACCTAACCCTAGCCGCCACCCCAGCGCTCTCTCTCTCCCACCGGCCGCCGCACCTCCCTGCCCGAGCTTTTGCCCAAGCTCCCTCCCCATGGCGCCTGTGCCCGAGCCCCACCGCCTCGACGAGCGCCGTCCGGCGAGCCCCGGCCGCAGGAGTTGCCGGAACCAGGCCGGAGCACGTCGCCGGGCCAGGGCCTCGCCGCGCCGGACCTCCCTCGGCCCCAGTCGCTGCCTCGCCTCCCCATCGGCTTGCCCAGACCTGCTGCTGCTCGTTCTGCTTCGTCCCTGCCCGGATTCATCGGCCGCCACCGAGATTGGAGCGCCGCCGGCCGGATCTTGCTGCTCCGCGGTGGATCCGCCTCCTCCTGTCGCGGTTCCCGTCGCCGGAGCCTCGTCCCCTTCTCCCCGTCACGTCTGTCCCAGCGCCGCCACCGCCTCTCTCGGTCTCGTTGAGATCGGGACGAGGAAGCGCCCCAGCGCCGCGCTAGCGCCCGTGCGGGCCGGCCTCCCGGAGCGACCCAGGAACCAGCTGGCCGAGGAGCTTCCCGCGGCCGAGCGCCTCACCTCCCCTCGGCCGAGTCCTCCTCCCACGCCGACCCATGGCGACAGGGTAAGCGCAACCCTATTCTTGGCCCGTGCGGATTTTAAGTGCATTTGTCCACGCCCTGTTTTGGGATAGTAGCAAATTCGGCCCGATAGTATTTTTTTAGGATTTTTGAATTAGTTAAATTTCAGTAAAATAGGCATATTAAAACGTCCGTAGTTTTTAATCCGTATGTCGGATCGGAGCGAGTTGTATATGGTTTTCGTGTAGTTTCTCGCGTAGAATCCGTTTCTAAACTTGCACAAATGTTTGACGACGTGCTGTTTCTATAGGTTTCGTCTCGTATTTAATTTTCGCGCAAGACCGGATTGCTCGTATGCCGTAGAATAAATGCCCATGTTTTAGGAACCATTTTTCCATGTGTGTTAGAGAGGTCACTCGTATTTTTGTGTGTAGGGATTGCCGCTAGTTTATTTTCCCGTGTATAGGTTATTTTCTCGCATTTATGTGTGGCTTTATTTTTGTTGTGCAACCCCACATATTTTATATGTTTTCGGGGTAGAAAAATCCATGAGATTTTTCTGTGTATTTAGTTTTAGCTTTTGAGCAAGTTAGTTCGCGCGATATTTTGCCGTGATGCCCTTTTGTTTAATTCGTAGGATTTATTCCGTGCTTCGTTTGAAGGAGTTGTCAACTAGAGAGTTGATCTTGAATGTTTTGTCTAGCCCCTGGTATTTTTGGTTGCAATAGATATGCATGTTTAGGTGTGGTTTGCTTGCTCTCAAGTTGCTAGAAATAGTGCTGATTTGGAGGAGCTGAAATATTTCTAAGTCTGGAATCTGTTATATTTTCTTGCTGTCTTGTCTTGCTTGTATCTTTTGATCTGTAGCTCTTTTGAGGTTGGTCCAATGGAGGAAGTTGTAGTCCTTTTCATGCCATTTGGAGTCCTGTAGCTATACGTTTTGCTGCTGTCAATATTGCTTCAGATCAAAAACTGCACTTTCATGAGGTGTAATTTTCACTAAGTCTGAAATAGTGTGTGAGATGCCATTTTGTGTCTTCTTTCCCTAGTGTTCCATGATGCCATGCTAGTTGTTGTTAGTTGTTTGTAGTAGTGATTCTTGCCCTCTTTCGTGCCATGCCTTGGTTGAGTAGATTGGAGTTGTGTAGCTCATAGTTGTGGGGCGTAGAAAATGCTATGTGGCTGATTTTGGCAGATTGTAGTGATTTCTCGTTTTGCTCGTAGATTTTGATCCGTAGCTCCGTTTTGATCATGTCCTACATGAAACTTGCTTAGAATCTCGTGTAGTTTAATTTTATTTTGCTGGTTGTATGTTTTGAAGTGCTCGTGACCGTCGTTGCACACATATTGCATTCATGCCATCATATCTTGCGGTGCTTGTAACTTTTGATCCGTAGCTCCGTCGGAGATGATCTCTATGTGTAAATTGCTTGAAATGATGCGTAGAAACACGTGAAACTATTTTTTTGATGTTTAACAACTAATAAAATGCGTTAGTTCAGATCTGGACAGAATTGTAAAATTAACATGTGAGGTCGTCTCGGAGGTGCTATATGTCATTTCCGACCTCATTTAAAATGCCTAGATAGGTAGTTTAATTATGCTTCACCTCTTCCCATGTTTAACCACATTTAATATTGTCGTGTATCTAATCGGGATATAACTAAATAAATAAATGTGGAGTTTCGTCAATATGCAACTCGTTGCATATTGAACTTTACTTAATGTGTAGTATTTGGTTGTTGTGAATTGTCATGACGTGACTTGCATGTATTCAGCTGCTCATGCATCATTTGTGTTGTTGCACCGTGTGGTGAATTCCGTGTGTTGATTTGTGTTTCCGGTTTGCTTCGTCTCGATAGAGTTCCGCAACGTGCCGGATTGTGAGGACCCGTTCGACTACGTCGGTTCGTCTGCTTCACGGAGGCATTCTTTTTCCAAGCGGGATCTCAGGCAAGATGACCATTTCTCCAGATACCATTACTATCATTGCCGTGCTAGTTTTTACCGCTTCTATCGTTTATGTCTCGTTGCCTACCACATGTTAAATATCAGCCTCTCAACAATACCATGAAACCTTCAACCTGTTCAACCTAGCAAACCACTGATTGGCTATGTTACCGCTTGCTTAACCCTGTGTTAGCGTTGCTAGTTGCAGGTGCATTGCTTCCATGTGAAAACATGGGTTCCTTGTTATATCACCATATTATTGCTATTTAATTTAATGCACCTATATACTTGGTAAAAGGTGGAAGGCTCGGCCTTTCTAGCCTGGTGTTTTGTTCCACCATTGCCCCCTTAGTTTTCGGCTACCGGTGTTATGTTCCATATTTGAGCGCTCCTAACACGATCGGGGTTGTTATGGGGACCCCCTTGATAATTCGTTTTAGATTAAAGCTGATCTGGAAAGGCCCAACATTGGTTTTACATTTGCCCAACATAATAATTCTGATAATACTGAAATGCATAGGGAGTTAGTGCTACCCGAGGAGTAACTTTACATAAACAGGAGGGGCCAGTGCTGATGGTGTTGGTCCCAAACGATCTGCCTGCGGGTCCACCGCGAGGAAACTCGAGGTTTGGCACTCGTAACTAGTTCCATCCGTCGTGTCCTGAGAACGAGATACGCGGCTCCTATCGGGTACGTCGACACGTGGGCGGCCTTGCTGGATTAGTTTTACCTTTGACGAGATATCTCGTGCATCGGGATTCCGGTGATGCTTTGGGTAATCTCATAGTTGAGGTTTTCCACTAGGGAATCTCTCGAGGTCGCGAGCTTCGTGATTGAGGATTTCTATGCGGCTTGTGGTAATTTGTGATGGACTAGTTGGAGGACCCCTGCAGGGTTAAATCTTTCGGAAAGCCGTGCCTGTGGTTATGTGGCAACGTGGAAACTTTGTTTAACACTGGTTCTAGATAACTTGAAGTTAACTTAATTAAAACTTGCCAACTGTGTGCGTAACCGTGACTGTCTCTTTCGTGAGTCCTTTCTCCGATCGAGGACACGGTGGGGTTATGTCTGACATAGGTAGGTGTTCAGGATCATTCATTTGATCATCTGTAGTTCACGTCCGCTATGCGTAGATCTTCCCCCTCTTACTTCTTGTACTCGTAAGTTAGCCACCAAATATATGCTTAGCCGCTGCTGCAACCTCACCACTTAACCATACCTCACCCATTAAGCTTTGCTAGTCTTGATACCTTTGGAAATGAGATTGCTGAGTCCCCTGTGGCTCACAGATTACTACAACACCAGTTGCAGGTTCAGGTAAAGGTTACTTGACGCGAGCGCGTTGATTGTTCATTTGGAGTTGCTTCTTCTTCTTCTTCATCGATCTAGGATGGGTTCCAGGTCGGCAGCCTGGGATAGCAAGGATGGACGTCGTTCTTCTTTTCTCATTTGTTTTCGTCCATAGTCGGACCCTGCTCTTACTCTTGATGATTATGTAATGTACTGATGTGACTCTGATGTAGCTTGTGACGAGTGTAAGCCAATTCTATATATATATCTCATCTTTTTAGTAGATGTACTTGTAGCGATATCCATTCTTGCGACACGACGAGATGCGCTTCTATCCCTGACAAGGCCTTCGTGCCAAATTGAGGATAGGGTCGCATCTTCGGCGTGGCAAGTTGGTATCAGAGCAGTACCGACCTAGGAGCCCCCTTGATTGATCGAACTTGGCCGAGTCGAGTCTAGTGAAAAAATTGCTTTGAGTCTAGTTATATATCGGAGAGTAGGATTCTTTTTTCTCCTCTTCTATGCTCTGGTGAGGAATCTTGACGTAATAATTTAATTCTACTCCTCTTCTCACTCAAATTTTTTTGGATCACGCAGATATTTTGGAATCTATATGATGCCGATGTGACGGAGTTCTGTCTTGGTGCCTCCTACCTGCTTTGAGTTTCAGGGGAGTTGAGCTCCAGGGGATTCTTGAGCACATCGTTATCATTCAAATTTCTTAGTATCTCAGAACGAAGGATGTTCGTAATTGCTTCAATACTAGTAGTGGCGAGATAACCCTGATGTCCCAACTACTGGGGCAGATTGTTCGGGAGTACTGCAATACTTTGTATCGTTGTGATCACGAGGGTCTGTTGTAGATGAAGGTCCGAGATTCTGGTCGTGTGTTGACGGATGTGATACAAGTGATGGGTTAGTATAGGAGTTGTGTGTTATTACTCCTTGTATCCGTGTACCAGATTGCATGACCAGATATTTCGGGAATTCATCGGTGGGAATTCAAGTAGTTGATTATAGGACAATCTTCCAACAAATGCATGATGTTAGGTTGGGGTTCGACATCTAGTGGATTCCTGTCCACGAAAATATCGGACGAAATCTTCCTCATGAGTTTGTTCTGGCTTGTTTCATAAGCCTCACCCCTTGTTTTGTTGGAATATGGTAATTCGTGTTGCTTCAATGTCAAGTGGTGATTCTAGATCTTTTCTAAGAGGTGTTCTCATATTCTTATGAGAGTATTAATTCTTTTGCTCTATCAATTGTCTTATCAATTCCTTTCAACCGGAGTCGTCATGTTAATTCTCTTCCAACCGGTGTGTTTCTCTTCAAGTGAATTCCATCCTCTCCTATTTTTCAAGATCAATTTCTCATTTTATTCCGGAGTTCTTCTCATCTGTCCCAAGTTGTCTTTGTTTTTCCCCGCCCTCCCGCCCTTTTCTTCAATGTTTCAGTCATCATCCAAGTGCCTTTATAGTCAGTTATGCTTCCGCTGTCTCTTCTTCATTTGGTAGCCGGTGATTCATTGTGAAGATTCTCAGGAGATTCGTGTCATATTTGTTCATTATAGTCATATTTTCCGGTGAATTTAATTCAGCTATCCGTGTTCATTATATCCTGTTCGTCCTTGTAATTATTTCCTATGTTGGAAATTTTTATCAGTCTATCTTGTTTAGTCATTCCTCTCTTTTCGATCCGGAGCGTTGAAGCTATCTTAGAAGTTTTTGTTTCCAATCTTTTCAATTATTTCAAGGTGCTCAACCTCATCTAGTTTTCTTATACCGGTGCAATATCTCTCGTTCTAGCAATCTTTTCAACGGTGGTTTGTTTGAGTGGGCCCATAACCCACATGTTTTTCCCAGGATCTTATATAGCTCTTGTAATCTTTCCGAAGATCTTTAATTCTTTTCAACTATGACGCAAGTTTTAATTTCATCAGTCATATGCTTCATCAAGATCTATTTGAATTAATTCTCTGATTTGGCTCAACCTTTCATTATTCTTTATTTCGGAGTGTCTCATTATTCTTGGTGTTGTTCCTCGTCATCATTCTCAGCTTGCAAATTCGAAGGAGTGTTTCTCTCAGTCTTGTTCCATTATTGTGAAGATTGTCATCTCAGCTTCATGTATCCTCTCATTTGTTGTCAATCATGAGTAATCCCTTTCGTGCTATCTGGTGCTTCTCTGAATTGTTTTTATTTCTCGTTCCTCCGAAGGCCATCATTTCAGAAGACTTCTTCGTTCTCAGCTTTCAGCTTCATCCTCAATTCTTCTCAATTGTTGTCTCTTCGTTCGTCTCTCATTTATTCCGGTGCCTTGTTCAAGTTTTCTGTTAGGTGGATCATGATCTCTTCATTCCCATGTATCTCCATTATTCATGGTTGCCTCATTCATTTCAATTCTCACCGGTGTTTCTTGCAACAATTCTTCTAGTTTGTGCTCATATCTCTCCTCAGTCTTTTCGAAAGAATAAGTTGTATGCTAAATCCGTTGCTTGTCATCAATTTAACTTGATGAAGGATAAGCATAACATAATTCTTATTCTTGTTCATAGTAATCTGAATTCTTCTTCCGTAGTGGCTCATGATATCAATTCTTTTCTCATGTGCTTGTCTTTCTTTTCCGAAGTTCCAAGTCTATCAGTATCTCTTTGTGAAGTTTCATCTAAATCATTGCAGGTCATAATCTTATTCTTTCTACCTTCTTATCGTCGCATCATTCATTTGTATACGGAGGTCCTTCATGGTGGTTCATCAAGGTTTCTATCCATTCTCAAGTGTTCTTCAAGATTCTTGTTGGAGTACCTCAAGCATTCTTTCTCTTGCATTTCCAATGCGTTTGTTCTTCCTTTATCCTTTTGAGGTGGTATTATAGCACTCTTGTTAGTGTAGGAGTTTCGAAGAGATTTCCTTTCAAGAATGAGATTATTAAACCCATCAATTCTATGATCATGAGATATTTCAACCCATGATTTCTTCATTGAGCTATCTTGATTTGGATTTCACCTAAAGCTTTTCCTATGGATTGTGCTATCATGGTGCTTGTCATTAATCCAAGTTCTCAATGTATCCTCTTGGTGTAAGAAATTGTTCATATTTTGTTTCTCCCAAACAATCCTTGTTCTGTTAGTGGCTGGTTGTCACTTCGTTAATTTGAAAAGGTTTCCGTAAGCCCACAACTATCTTGTTCTTTTCGTTGTTGTTTTTCCAACAACTCCGTCCAATTCTTCTTGCAAGGATGCTTGCCAAGTTCATTTGAGTTAGTAGTTGTCATTCTCTCTTCATTCTCTTCTTCCGTATGAGCTAGTTCCTATTCTATTGTTCCGGAGGCATTGTGTTGTTACTCTTTTGGGTCAATCTTGTTGTTCTATCAAGATAATGGTGTTCCCTTGTTATATTTAGTTGTTTGTAATGAATATTGTCTATTTCTTCCATCTTATCGAATTTTTTGTCCCATTTTCCTACCGAAGTGTTGCCAAAATTTTCCGTGAATTATTGCTTGTTTCTCATATCATTCCTCATCTCTTTGCAACCTTCAAGGATCGTTGGTTTCACTCGTTTGTCAAAGAAGCAACTAAGTTTTACCTCCTGCTTTCTCATCCTCTCCCCCTTTCATTCTTGGATCTTGGGGCGAGATGCTCTTGTAGTGTAGGAGAGTTGTGACGGCCCGAGACCGACGTTCCAGAAGATTCCCCTTCTATTCCGTTTTCGTCGTGTGTCTATTTTCTATTGTCGCACCATCATCGCATCATTCGCATCATCTGCATTGCATCGGCATCTCCGTTGCCGCCAGTTTTCAAAACTTGCATCCGTTGTTAGTTGCCGGTTCTCGTCATTGTCCGTTCTAAGCCCGACCGCACACGCACGCGCCCGCGGCATCGTTCGAACCCTGTTTAAAAAGTGTGCGTAAAATTTTGTCTGATCGGGGTGAAACTTGGCTTGCAGTCGTGATTAGTTATAGCTAGGCCGCCTGTCGAATTTCGTCGCGGTCGGAGTCCGTCTGGTACCCGAACGGTCGACCGTAGCGGCACCGTCTTCGGTCTATCGTCGGACGTTTTTCGTTGTTTTAAGAAACCGTGTT
Organism: Hordeum vulgare subsp. vulgare; assembly: GCF_904849725.1. Lineage (NCBI taxonomy): Eukaryota > Viridiplantae > Streptophyta > Magnoliopsida > Poales > Poaceae > Hordeum > Hordeum vulgare. The sequence goes on along the minus strand of NC_058524.1, from coordinate 560,191,842 downwards.
GTCGCACCGCACCCTTTCCCTCTCGTCTCCGGCTAGCCACACTACACAGCCCATCCAATCCATTCCCGTGTCCGTGACCGTCCGTTCACGATTCTGTGGGCGAAAACGAATCCTGATTCGGGTTAACCTAGCCCCCCCTTTGCCTATAAATAGACCCCCGTGCTTATTTTCACACAAACCCCCTCCACCTCGATTTCCGCGCCGCCCACCTAACCCTAGCCACCACCCCAGCGCTCTCTCTCTCCCACCGGCCGTCGGGCCCGCCCAAGCCCGGGTCAGGCCTGCCCGAGCCCGGGTCAGGCCCGCCCAAAAACCCATCTGGGCCCGAGCGCCACCGCACCTCCCTGCCCGAGCTTCTGCCCAATCTCTCTCCCCATGGCGCCTGTGCCCGAGCCCCACCGCTTCGACCAGCGCCGTCCGGCGAGCCCCGGGCGTCGGAGTTGCCGGAACCAAGCCGGAGCACGTCGCCGGGCCAGGGCCTCGTTGCGCCGGACCTCCCTGGACCCCAGTCGCCGCCTCGCCTCCCCATCGGCTTGCCCTGACCTGCTGCTGCTCGTTCTGCTTCGTCCCTGCCCGGATTCGTCGGCCGCCACCGAGATTGGAGCGCCGCCGGCCGGAACTTGCTACCCCGCGGTGGATCCGCCTCCTCCTGTCGCGGTTCCCGTCGCTGGAGCCTCGTCCACTTCTCCCTGTCATGGCTGTCCCAGCGCCGCCGCCGCCTCTCTCGGTCTCGTTGAGATCGGGACGAGGAAGCGCCCCAGCGCCTTACGGGCTGGCCTCCCGCAGAGGCCCAGGAACCGGCTGGCCCAGGAGCCTCCCGCGGCCCAGCGCCTCACCTCCCCTCGGCCCAGTCCTCCTCCCACGCCGGCCCATGGCGACAGGGTAAGCGCAACCCTATTCTTTGCCCGTGCGGATTTTAAGTGCATTTGTCCACGCCCTGTTTTGGGATAGTAGCAATTTTGGCCCGATAGTATTTTTTTAGGGTTTTCGAATTAGTTAAATTTCAGTAAAATAGGCATATTAAAACGTCTGTAATTTTTAATCCGTATGTCGGATCGGAGCGAGTTGTATATGGTTTTCGTGTAGTTTCTTGCGTAGAATCCGTTTTTAAAACTTGCACAAATATTTGACAACGTTTAGTGTGCCGTATGCATAGATTAACGTGTTGTTTCTATAGGTTTCGTCTCGTACTTAATTTTCGCGCAAGGCCGGATTGCTCGTATGCTGTAGAATAAATGCCCATGTTTTAGGAACCATTTTTCCATGTGTGTTAGAGCGTTCACTCGTATTTTTGCGTGTAGGGATTGCCGCTAGTTTATTTTCCCGTGTATAGGTTATTTTCTCGCATTTATGTGTGGCTTTATTTTTGTTATGCAACCCCACATATTTTATATGTTTTCGGGGTAGAAAAATCCATGAGATTTTTCTGTGTATTTAGTTTTAGCTTTTGAGCAAGTTAGTTCGCGCGATATTTTGCCGTGATGCCCTTTTGTTTAATTCGTAGGATTTATTCCATAATTCGTTTGAAGGAGTTGTCAACTAGAGAGTTGATCTTGGATGTTTTGTCTAGCCCCTCGTATTTTTGGTTGCAATAGATATGCATGTTTAGGTGTGGTTTTCTTGCTCTCAAGTTGCTAGAAATAGTGTTGATTTGGAGGAGCTGAAATATTTCTAAGTCTGGAATCTGTTGTATTTTGTTGTTGTCTTGTCTTGCTTGTATCTTTTGATCTGTAGCTCTTTTGAGGTTGGTCCAATGGAGGAAGTTGTAGTCCTTGTGTTTCTCTAGCATGCTGAGAATTTTCATGCCATTTGGAGTCCTATAGATATAGGTTTTGCTGCTGTCAATATTGCTTCAGATCGAAAACTGCACTTTCATGAGGTGTAATTTTCACCAAGTCTGAAATAGTGTGTGAGATGCCATTTTGTGTCTTCTTTCCCTAGTGTTCCATGATGCCATGCTAGTTGTTGTTAGTTGTTTGTAGTAGTGATTCTTGCCCTCTTTCGTGCCATGCCTTGGTTGAGTAGATTGGAGTTGTGTAGCTCATAGTTGTGGGGCGTAGAAAATGCTATGTGGCTGATTTTGGCAGATTGTAGTGATTTCTCGTTTTGCTCGTAGATTTTGATCCGTAGCTCCGTTTTGATCGTGTCCTACGTGAAACTTGCTTAGAATCTCGTTTAGTTTCATTTTCTCTTTCTGGTTGTATGTTTTGAAGTGCTCGTGACCGTCGTTGCACACATATTGCATTCATGCCATCATATCTTCCGGTGCTTGTAACTTTTGATCCGTAGCTTCGTTGGAGATGATCTCTATGTGTAAATTGCTTGAAATGATGCGTAGAAACACGTGAACCTATTTGTTTTTCTGTTTAACAACTAATAAAATGCGTTAGTTCAGATCTGGACAGAATTGTAAATTAACATGTGAGGTCGTCTCGGAGGTGCTATATGTCATTTCTGACCTCATTTAAAATGCCTAGATAGGTAGTTTAATTACGCTTCACCTCTTGCCATGTTTAACCACATTTAATATTGTCGTGTATCTAATCGGGATATAACTAAATAAATAAATGTGGAGTTTCGTCAATATGCAACTCGTTGCATATTGAACTTCACTTAATGTGTAGTATTTGGTTGTTATGAATTGTCATCACGTGACTTGCATGTATTCAGCTGCTCATGCATCATTTGTGTTGTTGCACCGTGTGGTGAATTCCGTGTGTTGATTTGTGTTTCCCGTTTGCTTCGTCTCGATAGAGTTCCGCAACGTGCCGGATTGTGAGGACCCGTTCGACTACGTCGGTTCGTCTGCTTCACGGAGGCATTCTTCTTCCAAGCGGGATCTCAGGCAAGATGACCATTTCCCCAGATACCATTACTATCATTGCCATGCTAGTTTTTACCGCTTCTATCATTTATGTCTCGTTGCCTACCACATGTTAAATATCAGCCTCTCAACAATACCATGAATCCTTCAACCTGTTCAACCTAGCAACCACTGATTGGCTATGTTACCGCTTGCTTAACCCTGTGTTAGCGTTGCTAGTTGCAGGTGCATTGCTTCCATGTGAAAACATGGGTTCCTTGTTATATCACCATATTATTGCTATTTAATTTAATGCACCTATATACTTGGTAAAAGGTGGAAGGCTCGGCCTTTCTAGCCTCGTGTTTTGTTCCACCTTTGCCCCCTTAGTTTTCGGCTACCGGTGTTATGTTCCATATTTGAGCGCTCCTAACACGATCGGGGTTGTTATGGGGACCCCTTGATAATTCATTTTAGATTAAAGCTGATCTGGCAAGGCCCAACATTGGTTTTACATTTGCCCAACATAATAATTCTGATAATACTGAAATGCATAGGGAGTTAGTGCTATCCGAGGAGTAATTTTCCATAAACAGGAGGGGCCAGTGCTGATGGTGTTGGTCCCAAACGGTCTGCCTGCGGGGCCACCGCGAGGAAACTCAAGGTTTGGCACTCGTAGCTAGTTCCATCTGTCGTGTCCTGAGAACGAGATACGCGGCTCCTATCGGGTACGTCGACACATCGGGCGGCCTTGCTGGATTAGTTTTACCTTTGACGAGATAGCTTGTGCATCGGGATTCCGGTGATGCTTTGGGTAATCTCAGAGTTGAGGTTTTCCACTAGGGAATCTCTCGAGGTCGCGAGCTTCGTGATTGAGGATTTCTATGCGGCTTGTGGTAATTTGTGATGGACTAGTTGGAGCACCCCTGCAGGGTTCAATCTTTCGGAAAGCCGTGCCCGCGGTTATGTGGCAACGTGGAAACTTTGTTTAACACTGGTTCTAGATAACTTGAAGTTAACTTAATTAAAACTTGCCAACTGTGTGCGTAACCGTGACTGTCTCTTTCGTGAGTTCTTTCTCCGATCGAGGACACGGTGGGGTTATGTCTGACGTAGGTAGGTGTTCAGGATCATTTATTTGATCATCTGTAGTTCACTTCCGCTATGCGTAGATCTTCCCCCTCTTACTTCTTGCACTCGTAAGTTAGCCACCAAATATATGCTTAGCTGCTGCTGCAACCTCACCACTTAACCATACCTCACCCATTAAGCTTTGCTAGTCTTGATACCTTTGGAAATGAGATTGCTGAGTCCCCTGTGGCTCACAGATTACTACAACACTAGTTGGAGGTTCAGGTAAAGGTTACTTGACGTGAGCATGTTGATTGTTCATTTCGAGTTGCTTCTTCTTCTTCTTCTTCTTCATCATCGATCTAGGATGGGTTCCAGGTCGGTAGCCTGGGATAGCAAGGATGGACGTCGTTCTTCTTTTCTCATTTGTTTTCGTCCGTAGTCGGACCCTGCTCTTATGCTTGATGATTATGTAATGTACTGATGTGACTCTGATGTAGTTTGTGGCGAGTGTAAGCCAATTCTATATATATATCTCATCTTTTCAGTACATGTACTTGTAACGGTATCCATTCTTGCAACACGACGAGATGCGCTTCTATCCCTGACAAGGCCTTTGTGACAAATTTAGGATAGGGTCGCATCTTGGGCGTGGCATTTATTTTTCTTATACTAACGGATCTCTTGAGTTTTGTGTTGTGAAGTTTCCAAGTTTTGGGTAAAGATTTGATGGACTACGGAATAAGGAGTGGCAAAATACTAAGCTTGGGGATGCCCAAGGCACCCCAAGCCATATTCAAGGATACCAAAGAGCCTAAGATTGGGGATGCCCTGGAAGGCATCCCCTCTTTCGTCTTCAATCCATCAGTAAATTTACTTGAGGCTATATGTTTATTCACCACATGATATGTGTTTTGCTTGGAGCGTCTTGTATGATATGAGTCTTTACTTTTTAGTTTGCCACAATCATCCTTGCTGCACACACCTTTTGAGAGAGATACACTCTGAATCGTGAATTTATTAGAATACTCTTTGTGCTTCACTTATATCTTTTGAGCTAGGCAATGTTGCTCTAGTACTTCACTTATATCTTTTAGAGCACGTCGGTGTTTTGTTTTATAGAAATTATTAAACTCTCATACTTCACTTATATTATTTTGATATTTCTTTCAACAACATGGTAATTGGTTTAGGTTATGAATTTAGTCCTAATATAATAGGCATCCAAGAGGAATATAATAAAAACTTTCATATTAAGTGCATTGAATATGATGAGAAGTTTGATTCCTTTCATATAGTTTTGAGATGTGAAGATGGTAATATGAGAGTCATGCTAGTAAGTAATTGTGAATTATAAGAAATACTTGTGTTGAAGCTTGTGATTCCCGTAGCATGCACGTATGGTGAACTGTTATGTGATGAAGTCGGAGCATGATTTGTTTAATGATTGTCAACGTTTGTGTGGAGGTCAGGATCGCGCGATGGTTAATTCCTACCAAACCTTCCCCTAGGAGCATGTGTCTAATACTTTGGTTCGATAACTAATAGGATTTTGCAACAAGTATGTGAGTTCTTTATGACTAATGTTGAGTTCATGGATTATATGCACTCTCACCCTTCCACCTTTGCTATCCTCTCTAGTACCACGCAACTTTCGCCGGTACGTTAAACCCACCTTGTTCAAAACAGCCACCATATATTTTCCTCAAAACAGCCACCATACCTACCTATTATGGCATTTTCATAGCCATTCCGAGATATATTGCCATGCAACACCATCGTCTAGTTTTTATGACACACGCCATCACTTCCATATTGCTTATAGAGTCATACTTTGTTCTAGATATCGAGTTGTAATCTTTGAGTTGTAAGTAAATAAAAGTGTGATGATTTGAATTATTAGAGCATTGTCCTGTGTGAGAAAAAGGATGATCGAAGCTATGATTCCCTCATTGGGATGAGTCTCCGGAATTTATAAAAAAATAAAAGAGGCCAGCAAAGCCCATAAAAAAGAGGCCAAAGAAGCCCATAAAAAATGAGAGAAAGAGAGAAGGGGCAATTTTACTATCTTTTCCACAGTCGTGCTTCAAAATAGCACCATGTTCTTCATAGAGAGTCTCCTATGTTGTCACTTTCATATAACTAGTGGGATTATATCTTTTGCATAACCACTTAGTTTTCTTCGTGAGATTTCATACACTTATAGCTCTAGTGTAGCGACCCGACTCAAGACGAGTCAAGCCTCTCGTGTTTCCGTACCATCCCAAGATCATGCTGGTACACACTCAGTACATAATGTATATATTCAAGAGTTCAATCACAGAGCTTTATTAATTGAAATCTCATAAAGAGTACTTTATTACAATAAAGGATTACAATAAAGTGGCTGAAGGCCATCTCATGAGATATCTAACGAAGACTAGCGGAAGCATCAGGTAGACGAGTCCATCCGACTCCAGGGCATGTCGCTGAGCGTAGATCGTAGCCTCACTCCTGGTCGGAAAAGTACTCTGCAACATGATACGTTGCAGCCGTGTAGGTCAGCATATGGAATATGCCGGCAAGTCATCAACGAGAGGAGTAAAATAATAATCAACTATCTCTACATGCATATTTGGCCGGTGGGGCTAAGTGTTGCATAAAGCCAGTTTTATCCTACCACAAGAGGGCTGGAAGCAAAATATTACTACATTGTTTGTTGTTAACGAGATGGTTCCGCCAACCAATTCTCGTACCCGAATAGTTGTTAACACCCACTTCATTAGTAAGTTGTGTCGAGAGTTCAGGGGAATTTCAATGCCTTCGGCTCAAGTTGTCCTTGACCGTGGACACGGCTAATCGATTAGGTGGGGCACTTTGCAGAGTTTTGCACACGTTCCCCACAAGGTTTGATCGCCTCCGTGTTTGTCCTCGCACTTCAGGGTGTTTGAAGACCGGATTATCAAAACATGGTCTTTCAACGGGTCCCTCTGAATCCCTGTCGGTGCCCATCCATTCCTACCGTTCTTCTACATCTGCTAGCACCACCTGTCCAGAGTCGCTGCATTGTCCAACCAAGCCAGAGCCCATAATGACTTGTGGCTGTGCAGGTAAGCCTTGGGTCTTGAAGTCTCCGTCCGTCCCTTCGAGCCTGGGTGAAGCTTTCCGCAGGATGTCATGGCCTCTCCAGCATCCCGGGTCATCCACTGGGTTCTCCAGGGAGCCGATCAACCGTCCTTCACCCAGAGTTGCATTGCGTCCGAGGTCTTGAAAATCTTGTCTTAACCGGTCTTGATTATTTAATCAACCTCGCATCACTCGTGTTATGCACTCAACCGAAATCCCGTCTACTCAAGCATAGCAATAAGAAATTTGTCGTCCCGGGGCCAAGTATCGGGGTTGTTGTGTGCCTACCACATGATACTACAATCTACACTAAAATTTCCAAGTACCTAAGCAGCATGCAATTGGGCAAAGAAAGGTGAACTACCATGCATCGAAAACATAGGAAAATAACATGATCAAAATGACTTGCCTTGATGATAGTTGTCTTGATCGAGCGCTTCTAAGTAACACGCTTCGCACTCCGGGTGATCTACCGATACAAACACAATACACAACATAAGCACTACAATCAAGCAACAAGTAAAAATAACATCACAAGTAAAATTTGCTAATGCCTAAGTGAAAGAATTCAACACGCGTCACTAAGGCAGAAACTTGTTTCTCTTAAAAACAGCAGTAAAATACTTTAAATTTTTTGAAACTTCTACCACAGTAAGATATAATCACTAGGAAGCAGTAGCAAAAAGAATCAACTAAAAATCATTTTTTAAACTCCTGGAATAAGCAGAACAAGGTTTAAACTAAATCTGATCTAATTCATATTTGAAAATTTCAAACATAGAAAATTTATATGTTTTCAAAAACTACATAAAAATTGGAATCTACTGGAACAAGAATCAACATCATTGGACTTCAGGATCAAAAGTTATGGCCAAAACAAAACAGAAACTTTGCTGTTTTTGGAACTAGATAGAAAAAAAGAACTAATTTCCTAACAAACACATGGGTACACGTGGCGCGCTGCGAGTGGCTGCGGGGGTGTGTGCTGCTAGCGTTAGGAGCAAACGGCCGAAGCCTAACAAAACTTACTGGCTAAAGGTTAAGTGAGATAAAAACCGACGGTTTTCTGAGCTAAACCGAACAGGTATCTAAGAACTAATCTGACGCGTCCGTCCTAGATCCAACGGTGCAAGGAGGGAGAGGGAGTGCTCACCGGCGGGATGACTCCGGCGAGGTCTTGGCAGTGGCCGAAGGTGGTGGAGGCGGCTGCGGGGGTCCTCCGGCGACGGCGACGGGACGGGGAGGCGGCGGCGAGGTCGGGGAGCGTGCTGGTGGCGACGGCGAGGCGAAGGGGGGGGGGCTCGGGGTGGCTGCCCCAGGGGGCCGAAGTGGTGGAGCTTCGGGCTCGCCGGCGAGGCTGCGGCAGGGGCTCGGGGAGGGGGGCGGCGGCTCGGCGAGGCGATGGGAACGGGGTGCGGCCGGGGGTGAGGGCTTTTATAACCGGGGAGGGGCTGCAGAAGGAAGGGGAGAGGGGATCCGAGAGGATCCCGGCGGTGGGGATACGGGCCGGGGTCGGGCTCTGTTTTAGGAAAGGGGAGGAGGGAGATGACCGAGGGGAAGGGGCAAGTCGGGTGCGGGGCCTACCTGGCAGGGAGAGGAGGCTGGGGAGGGAAGGGGCGGTCGGCCGAAGCCTAAGGGGATCGGGATCCCGCGCTATGGGGGGCGGCCCACTGCTAATAAGTGCCCACGCGGCGGTTGCCTTCTAAAAAAAACTTTCCTAATTTAATTCTTTTCCAAAACAGAAAAACAAAAGTGAAAAAAAGGAAACAAATCAAATATTTAATATGGGGTATTTAATACCAAAAAAATCAGAAAAATATCCTCTACCCGAATAACATTTTTCCAAAGCAAAAATAAAAACTTAAAAAAAATGTTTTTTCAGAAATTCCCCAAAATGCATTATTTTCTTTTTGCAATTATTTTTGCAAATAAACTTTGGATTTCTTGGCTCCAAATATTTCAGAAATGCCCGCACTTTGGAGGGTCATTTTCCTCCGCTCTCTCTCTTGCGTGCAAGAGAGTATTTCCCCGGGCATTTCTCGTGTGAGGAAAAATAGAAATGCACAAACAAAAGTCGAAAGAATTCAAATGCCAACTTTATTTCAATCAATATGCATAGATGCTTAGCTACAATGTAAAACATTCCCAATTAGGAAAATTGGGATGTTACATCTAGTGCATTTGTTGCATGGCAATGCCTACTCACTCACATTGATATCTATTGATGGGCATCTCCATAGCCCGTTGATATGCCTAGTTGATATGAGACTATCTTCTTCCTTTCTTTTTGCAACCTCCACCACATTCTATTCCACCTATAATCCTATATCCATGGCTCACACTCATGTATTGCGTGAGGGTTGAAAAGGTTTGAGAACATAAAAAGTGTGAAACAATTGCTTGATTTTCATCGGGGTTGCGCATGATTTAGATACATTGTGTGGTGAAGATGGAGCATAGCCAGACCATATGATTTTGTAGGGATAACTTGACCATGTTATTTTGAAAGAAAGCAATTTCCTTATTAGTATGCTTGAAATATTATTGTTTTTATGTCAATATTAGATTTTTGTTTTGAGTCCTATGGATCTGAATATTCACGCCACATTAGAGAATATTACATGGATAAATATGTTGGGTAGCATTCACATAAAAAAAAACTGTTTTTATCATTTACCTACTCGACGATGAGCAGGAATTAATCTTGGGGATGATGATACGTCTCCAAGGTATCTATAATTTTTTATTGTTCCATGCTATTATATTATATGTTTTGGATGTTTAATATGCATCTATATGTTGTTTTATATTATTTTTGGCACTAACCTATTAATCTAGAGCCTAGCGCCAGTTTCTGCTTTTGCCATGTTTTTGAATATTGTAGATAAGGAATATTAAAGGAGTCAAAATGGAATAAAATCTCTCGAAAGATTTTTTCTAGACCAGAAGACACACAACAGACTTGGAGTAGGGGGCAAGGCACGTGCCCTAGGGGGGTGGCCGCGCCCCTGGCTTGTGGGCCCCCTACAGGTCTCCTAGCACTAATTCTTGTCCTATAAATTCCCAAATATTCCTGTATCGCCAAAGTTGGCCACAAAAATACTTTTACGTTGTCGGGAGCCTATATTTCCGAGAGATCCTATCTAGGAGCCTTTTCCGGTAATCTGCCGGAGAGGGAATTGATCACGGAGGGCATCTACATCAGCTCCATTGCCCCTCCGATGAAGCGTGAGTAGTTCACCACAGACCTACGGGTCCATAGCTAGTAGCTAGATGGCTTCTTCTCTCTCTTTGATCTTCCATACCATGTTCTTCATGATCTTCATGGAGATCTATCTGATGTAATACTCTTTTGCGGTGTGTTTGTCGAGATCCAATGAATTGTGAGTTTATGTTCAGATTATCTATGAATGTTATTTGAGTCTCTTCTGAATTCTTATATGCATGATTTCATATCTTTGTGAGTCTCTTCGAGTTATTGGTTCGGTTTGGCCAACTAGATTGGTAATTCTTGCAATGGGAAAAGTGCTTAGTTTTGGGATATGTGGATGGAATTTGTGGATTATTTAAGTTTGCAGGTTTACCTGGAAATGATGTTAAGAGGAAGGTTTTCCCTTTATCTTTATAGGGAAAATAATTGGCATGGTATAGGCTATGTGATGACATTGGATCATGGAACTGGAATCAATTGCAAATGGAATTTCATCAAAAAAAGTATCCTATGCATCTAGTTCATCGTGATCGATATTATATATATAATATTTGGCCTCGTGAAGGATAAAGTATCTCTCTAGCTTGGGGGAGGCTTAAGACAATGCTATATTCATGTACCAATCATGAGCTCTCGAGATAAATTATTATCCAAAACTTTTATGCTCGGCTTTCTCGTAATAATCAAACCATGCTCGACGCTTCCTGTACTTGTTCTTTTATGAAAAATACTATTGAATTCAGGTGGGATCTCTTAGAAAGAATTAAACAAAACTTTGAAGATTGGGAACTCATCCAAGGTAAAGAGTGAGGTATTAAGCTTAAGTATGATTGTGTTAAATCTTTTATGGATAGCGATGCTTTTCAAAAGTTTAGCAGTAAATATGGACTTGACTGTGAGATAGTAGGCTCTTTTGTGAATCATTTTATACTCATGTTTATCTCCCTAAGGAAAAGTGGTTTAAATATTACCCCCTATTAAATAAGAAATTAAATAACCAATAATAGATAAAGAAGAAACTATCATTTGTAATGTTGACCCAGTTTTCCCTACCTCTTACATTGAAAAACCTCCTTTTCTTGTTAAGATAAAAGAACATGCTAAGGTTTCGACTGTGGTTCGCAAAAGTGATATTAAAGCACCTAAACCTTCTGAACAACTTAAGGTAGAACCTAATTTTGTTATGGTTAAATATCTCTCGGAAGAAAATATTGATGGGCATGTTATCTACTTCTATGGTGAAACTGCTAGAATTGCTAACCCTGATGGGAAATATAAACATAGATCAGTTGTTGGCATGCCTGTCATTTTAGTTAAAATAGGAGATCGTTGTTACCATGGTTGTTCTAGCGTAACTGCTATTCCCTTTACTTTGTATCAAGAAAGTATGGATGAAATAACACCCGCTGAAATACAAGACACAAATGTTACTATTAAACTTGCTAATATAGATACCATCGCACCACTTGGGATTGTTAGATGTTGAAGTCTTGTGTGGGAAACAAAATATCCTACTCGTTTTCTTGTCCTTGTTTCACCAGGAGATGACTTTTGTCCCATTATCTTCGGTAGACCTTTCTTGAACACTATTAATGCTACTATAGATTGCCATAAACAAACTATCAGTGTTAATTTTGGTGGCGATTCTCATGAGTTTAATTTTTCCAAGTTTAATATAAAACATCATAAGAAAGAATTTCCTAATAAATATGAGACTTTCTTCTATTGTCGTGCCTCCTACTGATCCTTTAGAACAATATTTGCTAGACCATGAAAATGATATGCATATGCATGAAAGAAACGAAATAGATAACATCTTCTTTGAACAACAACCTGTGCTTATCTTGAAAATCTAGGAGGTCCTCCTCCACATAAAGCTGATCATGTGTTCGAATTGAAACAATTGTCTCATACTTTGAAATATGCTTATCTTGATGAGAAGAATATATATCGTGTTGTTATTAGTGCTAACCTTTCAGAACATGAAGAAGAAAGATTACTAAAAGTTCTGAAGAAGCACCGAGCTGCTATTGGATATACTCTTGACGACCTTAAGGGCAATAGTCCCACTCTATGTCAGCACAAGATCAATATGGAACCTGATCCTAACCCCATTGTTGATCATCAACATTGGTTGAATCCTAAAATGAAAGAAGTGGTAAGAACTGAAATATTAAAACTTCTAGAAGCAGGTATAATCTATCCCATAGTTAATAGTAGATGGGCCCCGCTCATTGTATCTCTAAGAAAGGAGGTATTACTGTTGTTCCTAATGATAGGAATGAACTTATTCCACAAAGAATTGTCACTAGCTATAGAATGGTAATTTATTCCAGAAAATTAAACTAAGAACTAGAAAGGATCATTACCCTCTACCTTTTATCGATCAAATGCTAGAAAGACTCTATAAGCACACACATTTTTGCTACCTAGATGGATATTCAGGTTTCTCTCAAATACCTGTTTCACAATCTGATCAAGAAAAAAACCACTTTGGAACTATGCTTAGAGACGTATGCCTTTTGGTTTATGCAAAGCACCTGCTACCTTTCAAAGATGTATGACTGCTATATTCTCTGATTTTTGTGAAAAGATTGCTGAGGTTTTCATAGATGAATTTTCTATTTATGGAACTTCTTTTGATGATTGCTTGAGAAACTTTGATCGAGTTTTGCAAAGAAGTGAGCAAACTAATCTTGTCTTGAATTGGGAGAAGTGCCACTTTATGGTTAATGAAGGTATTGTCTTGGATCATAAAATTTCTGAACGAGGCATTGAGGTGGACAAAGCTAAAGTTGATGCAATTTAGAAAATGCCATGTCCTAAAGATATCAAAGGTATTCGTAGTTTCCTTGGTCATGCTAGTTTCTATAGGAGGTTTATTAAAGACTTCTCTAAATTTTCTAGGCTTCTTACAAATCTTTTACAAAAGGATGTTCCATTTGTTTTTTATGATGATTGTGTAGAAGCCTTTGAAACACTTAAGAAAGCCTTGACCACTGCACCCATTGTTCGACCACCTGACTGGAACTTGCCTTTTGAAATTATGTGTGATGCTAGTGACTATGCAGTTGGTGCTGTTTTAGGACAAAGAGTTGATAAAAAATTAAATGTCATCTATTATGCTAGTAAAACTCTAGACAATGCTCAAATGAATTATGCTACCACTGAAAAGGAATTTTTACCAGTTGTGTTTGCTTATGATAAATTCAGATCTTATATTGCTGATTCCCAAGTAAATGTTCACGCTGATCATGTTGCTATTGTTGGGGAACGTTGCATGGGAAACAAAAAAAAATCTACGCACACGAAGACCTATCGTGGTGATGTCGATCTACGTACCCTTGTGGATCGCTTAGCAGGAAACGTTAAGAAACGCGGTTGATGTAGTGGATCGTCTTCACGTCCCTCGAACCGTCCCACTAAAAAGACCTCGATGACGCCTAGAGGGGGGGGGGTGAATAGGCTATTTAAAAACTTCTTCGATTTGTCTTAAACCTAATGCGGAAATAAACTAAGAGGATACTTTTCAAGCACAAATCCTAAATGCAATAGGCACCGCAACGTGTATCAACAACACGATCTACCAAGATGGACACAATACAGTTACTAACAAGCACAAGCAAGTTACACAAACTTACTTGAGCTATATCACCCGACAAGTAGGTGAACGACACAAGATACTAGATCACACTATAGCACACGATATATCAAAAGCTGCAAGTGTGAACGTGTGGATATAGAGGGTATGCTTGAACGATTAATCTTGTACAAAGAAATAGCCAACACAATATAATGAGCACAAACAATATGCAATGTATGTATGCTCAAGTAACACAAGTAAACCACAAGTAAGGAGTTAGGGTTAAGGATAACCAAGGTCACTGAGACAAAGATATATCCCGATGTTCACTTCCTTGGAGGGAAGCTAGTCATCGTTAGAGAGGTGGATGTTACCACGAAGGCACACCAACGCCACGAAGGCTAACCCTATTCTCCCTTTGAGATAACACCACGAAGGCGTTTCTCAACCACTAGTGGTAAGCCTTTGAGGTGGCTTCCAAACCCTCACAAACTTTTCCGGGGGGTAATCACACGGATTGATTCCTCTCCGAAGAACTCCTACCGCCTAGGAGTCTCCAACCTCCAAGAGTAACAAGATCACGGGGAATGCTCAAAACTTGCTTAAATCTCAAATAGCTTGGGTTGAGAGGAGGAGAGGGAGACGATCTACCTTTTGATTGGAACAACTCTCAAAGGGGCTCACAAATGCTCTTGGGATCTAAGATTTGGTGTGAGCAAATGTGTGTGAGGTAGAAATGTGTTCTTATGAGGATAAGGCTGTGTTGGGCACCCTCTCACGAAGTGGGAGGGGGGTATTTATAGTTCGGAGGGAGCCGGGAGTCCAAGTTATATGGCTCAAGTTTCTCTGGTGCATAGTTCCGGATTTCCGAAGCTGGTCGGACGTCCGGAGGGAGCCGGAAGTCCGAGTTATATGGCTCTGATTTCTCTGGTATAGGATTCCGGATTTCCGAAGCAGTCGGTCGTCCGGCCCTCGGACGCGCGGAGGAAGCCGGATGTCCGAGGCACTCGTTCTGTTTTCAGATAACAGCAGAGCAGTGGAGATGTGGTCTGAGCAGAACAGTGGAGATGTAGTTTGAGCAAGTTCATCGAAAAACCTGTGATCCCCTCTTAATAGTGCGGGATCCCTAAGGACTCAAGAATCATAAAAGGGTACTGATGATCCATACTTGAGTGTATACTTTTATTCGCTGATCATCACTCCGCACCACTAACGTCAAAGGAACTAATACCTTTGAGTTGGCCCTTTCACTTGAGCTTGATGTTGTTGTTCCTTCTTGGCTCAAGTTGAAAGCAAGACATGATGAAGTCTTCAAGTAGCTCTCCCATACGCAATGTGGAAAGCCTAGCTTATGTATTCATCTTCATTTGTCCACCATGTGAACATCCACAAGAATCAAGCATGTAGTGCTCAGGAATGCTTATCTTGATCTTGTCCTTGTTAGCACATGAGCTTGTCCTTATCAACACATGATCATTAACAATAGTTTCAATGATATATTCGTGCTGATCCACTTGAACTTGCACACCACAATCTTGATGACGATCACCACTTGACGTCATCCTTCATGGGTTGTATGAGATCTTCCTTTTGACGCAAGCCCATGGAAGCACACCTAACCCCCACATAGGACTCTCACAAAGACCATGGGTTAGTATACAAACACGTAATGGACAATGCTTACCATACCATGGGATCACTTGATCCCTCTCGGTACATCTTATACGCTTTGTGTGTTGATCATCTTGATTTACTCTTTGTCTGAGATCTTGATCAACCTAGTGTTTCTATGACCATTCTTTGGATAATACCTTGAATACCATCTTGGTCATCATATAAACTCCTTGAACCCAACAGATGGACTTCAAGAAGTGCCTATGGAAAAATCCTATAAATATAACTTAAGGCAACCATTAGTCCATAGGAATTATCATCAATTACCAAAACCACGTATGAAGATATATGCTCTAACAATCTCCCCCATTTTGGTAACTGAAGACAACCACTTCAAGAGAGTTTATATAAGGAAATAAGCATAACCAAGCACACACATACAAGGTAATAATGCATGCGTGCAACATGTAAATGCTTACGCAATAAAAGCAAAACCCTCTAAACATATCCAAAGTAAACTCTCTAAACTTCTCCCCCATTGGCATCGATTGCCAAAATGGACGAAAAGTTTAGAAAGCTAATATAGTAGGTGGTCCTCCACAAAGTGTGTACTTCTCAGCAAATGAGTGCAGAGAAATACACAAATACAATGATAAGTAGTTGGAGGGAAACAAACTATATTGAGGACCCAAAGATTGCAAATAAAAGGATCGTATGCCACAGAGACATACAAAAATAGAGGCAAGCAATCAAAAGATTCCAGATGGAACAAACAATCATATGGTCCTTCGAACCACATGAATAAAAGATATTATGATAAAGGCAACAGAGTGTTTTATCAAAAACTAGAGAAGCTCCCCATGATTTGTGCACTAATACGAGATTTTTGTATTTGATACAGATGCACAAAATAGGATCGTTGCTCCCCCAAAATTAATAAAAACACACAACGAGTGCAAGAAGATAGATGAGACAATAAGCATATCAATTGCACAAAACAAATGGTTGAGCAACATGTAAAAGAAGCAACTTAAGAATAGGCTCAACCAAAGTAATGTGTGTGAGTCATGGCAAAGCACTTGAGAAGACTAAGATAAGGGTGAGCATTACTCATCAACATAGTCTTGATGAAATGAGATACAAAGTGCAAGACATATCATTCCCACACACACATACTAGAAAATGGGTTCACAAGCTTACTAATAAACAAAATAAGAACCAACGCTTGTGACAACCCATTGTGAAGATAGGAAGTAAGAACCTTATCAAGAGAAGGGATAATAATTGAAATGGCAAAACCCTCATCAAGACAAGCATGAGGAAAAATAATCTTCACGGCCAAAGAGTGCATCAAGATGTAGGAAAATAAGATACGCACTCAAAACAAATCCTTTCACGAACCCACCAAAAACTGAAAAAGGAAATGTAACGATGGACGTGAAAGAAAAGAGGATATCAATTAGAGATGTAACTTCTCTCATGTGTAAAAGATTCTAAGTAGAAGACAATCATGATGATATATATCCACAAAGAAGGATGTACACACGAAATGGTTACAAGAAGGAACAAACTAGATATCCAAAAGGAAGTCATAAATATATCAATGATATCTTTGCTTGGAAGCATAGCACATGGCCTAATATTTTCTTATTGTACAATATGAACTTCCAACATACGAACATCAAAGAAATCCCAACTAGTAGTAAGACATCATCGTTCGGATGCTTTGAGAAAGCAAACAAGTACTACAAGAAAGAATCAAGAGATTCATGCCATGATGCAACCTGGAAAAGAAAAGACAGGTTGGGGCCTTTGCAAGAAAAGAATGCATGAAGTGGATACTTGTTACCGAGACAACATTGGATTGATGTAGTAGATAGTTGTTCTTTGATCATCCTAACCTAGCTCCAATAATCACATGGTCTCAACACCTTCCTTATAGGTGAGTCGAGCATCCAATGCATCTCTAGTTGTTCCTGGAACAACAAAACAAACAAAATGGTGCCCAAACTCATTGGGACCAAAGAGTTAGAAAACCAGCAATACATAGGACAAACTCCACATACATATGTGCATATAGATATGAATTTGAATTTCATGCACACTTTAGCTAATTTATGACAAGGTGGAGTTTCCCTTATATATTGGGTCAAAGAAGGAAAGCAAGCAAAAGAAGTTGTATATAGTAGATATGCATGCTCAAGACTCTCAAGAATCAACTCAACACAAAGTTGATAAGTCACCAAAAGACAAGGTATCAAGTGATAATAAGATCCTAAACAAAAAAGAAATATCACCTGAAGGATATCAACTAAAAGATACCTCAAGGAATGAGATATCCATTGACACATGCCAAACAAAAGGAAACAAGAAACCAATTGAAGGAAAACAAACACGAGGTATCTAATTTCCAAAAGAGAGCTAGGTTCCAACAAACCAAGCCCTCGACAAATTTTCATGATGGCACAAAGCATCATAAAGAGCAAGACTCGCCTCCCATCAACACACACTTGATGGGGATCAAAAGATTTTATGATGGGTGAATAAAGAGAGTGTTCTAAAGAAAATAGGATAGCTCCCCCAAGGGACGTGCATTATATAGAATTTGCATTTAAATACAAAATGCACATGATGGGATCATCACTTTCTCTATATCTATAGAAACACTAGACATGTTAAAATAGATCCATAAGAGGCAAGGAAGACAAACGAAACACAAAATCCAATGTAAAGACGATTAGCAATTCCTATCACATGATGGGAATACCAATTGTCAAGGACAAGAAGTATTTTGGAAGTGATACTCATTGGTAGATCGCAAATATATCCAAGATCATCTTTACCCATAAAACGCAAGCAAATGACACTTGTAGAGGTAACATGCCACCTAGGAACAAGATAATTTACAATATCAACACTAAGTAGCAACACCTCAAATGTACACATTTTCTAGGTTTGTAATATGCACATAGCATATTACTCCCCCATAATGTTATAAACCAACAGTATTAACAAGTGGCAAATTAAAACCAACAAGAGATACTTAGTGGACCATATAGAATTTGAATTTCTCATGAGTAAGACATACCACATAGAAACTAGATAATCTTGAAATATCAAAACTAAGTGGTATTCCCCATGTATACACATTTATAGGATTGTGAGGTGTGCAAAGCACATCACTCCCCCACAATGGGATAATCCATTAATCTCTGACAAGAGCCAACAAAAATACAAACAAGATGCAAAAAGGCTCAATACAAGACTCACATGTACATGATATGCAAACCAACATACACATACTCGATTACTCAAGATAAGCAAGTTGGAAGCACAACATATACAAACGCATGCAAGGTACAAAACCACAACATGCAAAGGGGAAAGCACCTAACAATGTAAACAGTTTAAGTATAAGTTACCGTAAGGAGGCACATTGGATATAAGATAGAAACTCGATAATCCAAATGACTTGGCTTGAGATAATATGAATAATGAAGACCCCTTAATTCTTAATTATGTATCCAAGTCTCTAATGTCCTCCATAGTCACCTATTGATCAAGTTTGAGCTTGTTGGTCCCCAACTACGTTGGGTCCTAAGAGGTTAATCACAATAGGCTTGGCAACCCAAATGGTTCTTCTCTTGACACCATTTTGAGTACCAACAAACTTGGCAAACACATTGCCAACCTTATCCTTCCCAAGGGAATAGATATCATCAATAGTGATTGGGTTGGATAAGTTACCTCTTGTGCAAGACGAAGCGACGTGACCCTTGTCACGACATAACTAGCAACATCTACCCGTTGCTTTCTTCCCAGTTGATTTCTCACCTCGGGGAGTGTTGGCTTGGTTCTTATTGGGAAGAGGCCTTCCTTCAACTTGTAGCTGAATATGTGAGTGAGTTTGTGGCCGCTTCCCTTGTTGCTTGTGACTTTGAGACTTCGTCTTCAGAGGGCAAGATCTAACATGGTGCCCTTTAACTTTGCACTTGAAGCAAATGATTTTGGCCGAATTATTGACTTGTTCTAGGCCCCTCTTGTTCTTGTTTGAGTTTACTCCAACATCATTTTTGTCATTCGGAGATGTTTGCTCACATAGGACATTGTTGAGTGTGGACATCCCTTCATGACACTGTTCCAAGTATTTCTTCAAAGAAGTGACTTGGGCCTTGAGCTCTTCGATTTCCTCTGCACGGTTAGTATCAATGCAAGTACTAGAGGAAGTGTAAGCTTCAATGTTAGATCAACAAGGCAAGGAAAGTAATTCATCACACGAGGTAGCAACATTATGAGTAGACGAATTACGAGGACTAGCACATGGAAATATAGTAATTTGACTAGAAGTAGTGCCATTGTCCACATGAGGCTCACTTGATGTTACCTTGGTGATGATAGCCTCATGAGCTAACTTTTGCACATTATAGGATGTTAGAAGATCGGCATGAGAGCTTGTGAGCATTACATGGTTTTCTTCCAACTTCCCATAATTGCTAGTTAGTAAATCAAGTTGAGCACGTAGCTCAATATTCTCCTTCAATGTTGATACTTCAAATGAGGTAGAGTTAGATGTACAAGTATCATCAACAATATGAGAGGAGTAAGTAGCAAATAGAGACTTCTCATGAGTAGATTGAAGCTCCTCATAGATCTTAGAGGTTTTGATGAGCTCTCCCTTGACATTATTGCATTCAAGGAGAAGGACCTCAAAATCCTTTTTAAGTTTATCATGAGCAACTTCAATCTCTCCTTTTGAAGATCTTAAGTCTCTACATGCTTGATGACTCTTCTCAAGTTCATGTTCAAGTTGTTCACTTTTAGCTTGTTCATGATTAAGTGAATCATTACAATTTTCAAAGTAAGCAAGAACATCTTGGAATCTTTGAAGAGCGTTATTTTTAGCTTTATGAAGAATTTTACTGATCACATAGATATTTTCAGTCAAGTCATCATCATCATCCTCATCGCAAATATCATCGTTATTGCATAGGGAAGATGATACCACATTATTACCTCTTGCCATGAGGCACATGTGAACTGGAGGAGTTGATGATGATTCTTTTGGTGAATCAGATTCTTCATTAGTCAAAAGTACTTCATATTTCTTGATTTCCTCTAAATGATTAGTCATAGAGCAACTAGGGAGAAACAAGATATTTTGATCAAGAGGACACGGGAAAGCAGGCATATCACCACAGACATTTGTCGAGGGATCTTTAGGTGAAATGCATGACCTATCAGCACAATAATTTACACTATGTGTGGTGCTAGATATGCTCGTGTCCATAGAGGCTATGACATTTTCATCAACATATATTTCTTCACTCACCATGTCATTACCTTGTGAGATTGAAGATGCTGAGGTGTGCAAGCAATCGGATATGGAAGTAGTGGTGGACTCTTTAAGATCGAAAAGAGTGAAGAGCTCATGCACCAACTCCTTCATCATAATATCGTCTTCATCAAGATTGGACCCACCATATATATCTTCAAGTTTACTACAAACTTCATGAGCTGACTTGCAAGTCGAGATAGACTTAAACACTTCAGGACTTATGGTTCGATGAATGGCAAGAAAAGCCTCACAATCAAGATACATTTCATTAGTAGATGAAGATGCATCATCCTTTTTGTCGGCAATCCCTACAAGAACAATTCGTAAAGTATTTGGGCCCATGGCCCGAAAGTGATGAAGCATACGAATTCTCCATAGGGTATAATTTGTGGCATCAAAGTCAAAGATGTCATTGTGCACTAATCCAATAGTCGACATCGATACTCTCTAGGTCGTGAAACCTAATTAAAGAGAGACCTTGCTCTGATACCAATTGAAAAGACCTCGATGACGCCTAGAGGGGGGTGAATAGGCTATTTAAAAACTTCTTCAGATTTGGCTTAAATCTAATGCGGAAATAAACTAAGAGGATACTTTTCAAGCACAAATCCTAAATGCAATAGGCACCGCAACGTTATCAATAACACGATCTACCAAGATGGACACAATACAGTTACTAACAAGCACAAGCAAGTTACACAAACTTACTTGAGCTATATCACCCGACAAGTAGGTGAACGACACAAGATACTAGATCACACTATAGCACACGATATATCAAAAGCTGCAAGTGTGAACGTGTGGATATAGAGGGTATGCTTGAACGATTCATCTTGTACAAAGAAATAGCCAACACAATATAATGAGCACAAACAATATGCAATGTATGTATGCTCAAGTAACACAAGTAAACCACAAGTAAGGAGTTAGGGTTAAGGATAACCAAGGTCACTGAGACAAAGATATATCCCGATGTTCACTTCCTTGGAGGGAAGCTAGTCACCGTTAGAGAGGTGGATGTTACCACGAAGGCACACCAACGCCACGAAGGCTCACCCTATTCTCCCTTTGAGATAACACCACGAAGGCGTATCTCAACCACTAGTGGTAAGCCTTTGAAGTGGCTTCCAAACCCTCACAAACTTTTCCGGGGGGTAATCACATGGATTGATTCCTCTCCGAAGAACTCCTACTGCCTAGGAGTCTCCAACCTCCAAGAGTAACAAGATCACGGGGAATGCTCAAAACTTGCTCAAATCTCAAATAGCTTGGGTTGAGAGGAGGAGAGGGAGACGATCTACCTTTTGATTGGAACAACTCTCAAAGGGGCTCACAAATGCTCTTGGGATCTAAGATTTGGTGTGAGCAAATGTGTGTGAGGTAGAAATGTGTTCTTATGAGGATAAGGCTGTGTTGGGCACCCTCTCACGAAGTGGGAGGGGGGGTATTTATAGTGGGGAGAGAAAAACAGCCGTTGGGCACACTTTAAGTCACACAGGGGTCGGACATCCGCCAGTTCACGGATGTCCAGGCGTCCACAAGGGGTCAGACGTCCGACAGGGACCGGACGTCCGGAGAAGGCCGGAAGTCCGAGTTATTCGACTCAAACTTCTGGTGCAAAGCTCCGGATTTCCGAAGCTGGCCGGACGTCCGGCCCTCGGACGTTCGGAGGGAGCCGGAAGTCTGAGTTATATGGCTCAAGTTTCTCTGGTGCATAGTTCCGGATTTCCAAAGCTGGTCGGACGTCCGGGCCTCGGACGTCCGGAGGGAGCCGGAAGTCCGAGTTATATGGCTCTGATTTCTCTGGTATAGGATTCCGGATTTCCGAAGCAGTCGGTCGTCCGACCCTCGGACGTCTGGAGGAAGCCGGATGTCCGGGGCACTCGTTCTGTTTTCAGATAACAGCAGAGCAGTGGAGATGTGGTCTGAGCAAAACAGTGGAGATGTAGTTTGAGCAAGTTCATCGCAAAACCTGTGATCCCCTCTTAATAGTGCGGGATCCCTAAGGACTCAAGAATCATAAAAGTGTACTGATGATCCATACTCGAGTGTATACTTTTATTCACTGATCATCACTCCGCACCACTAACGTCAAATGAACTGATACCTTTGAGTTGGCCCTTTCACTTGAGCTTGATGTTGTTGTTCCTTCTTGGCTCAAGTTGAAAGCAAGACATGATGAAGTCTTCAAGTAGCTCTCCCATACACAATGTGGAAAGACTAGCTTATGTATTCATCTTCATTTGTCCACCATGTGAACATCCACAAGAATCAAGCATGTAGTGCTCAGGAATGCTTATCTTGATCTTGTCCTTGTTAGCACATGAGCTTGTCCTTATCAACACATGATCATTAACAATAGTTTCAGTGATATATTCGTGCTGATCATCTTGAACTTGCACACCACAATCTTGATGATGATCACCACTTGACGTCATCCTTCATGGGTTGTATGAGATCTTCCTTTTGACGCAAGCCCATGGAAGCACACCTAACCCCCACATAGGACTCTCACAAAGACCATGGGTTAGTACACAAACACGTAATGGACAATGGTTACCATACCATGGGATCACTTGATCCCTCTCGGTACATCTTATACGCTTTGTGTATTGATCATCTTGATTTACTCTTTGTCTGAGATCTTGATCAACCTAGTGTTTCTATGACCATTCTTTGGATAATACCTTGAATACCATCTTGGTCATCATATAAACTCCTTGAACCCAACAGATGGACTTCAAGAAGTGCCTATGGACAAATCCTATAAATATAACTTAAGGCAACCATTAGTCCATAGGAATTGTCATGAATTACCAAAACCAAATATGAAGATATATGCTCTAACACCCACGAATCGTCTCACAATCCATCCCACGATCCGTCCGCATAGTCGGGGAGAACACAACTTCGTCTTGAAATTTTAGTGACAGATCACCTTATAATGCTACCGTCGTTCTAAGCAAAAGAAGGTGTAGAAAAGGATTAACATCACATGCAATTCATAAGTGACATGATATGGCCATCATCTTGTGCTTCTTCATCTCTATCACCAAAGCAGCGGCATGATCTTCTTGTCATCGGCGCCACACCATGATCTCCATCAATGTGTCGCCATCGAGGTTGTCGTGTTACCTATGCTATTACTACTAAAGCTACGACCTAGCAATATAGTAAACACATCTGCAAACACAAACGTTAGTTTAAAGACAACCCTATGGCTCCTGCCGGTTGCCGTAGCATTATAAGGTGATCACGTCCCTCGAACCGTCCCATGAACCGTCTCGCGATCCGTCCCATGATCCGTTCCGATATAGCATCGAACAGACGGCACCACCGTGTTCAGCACAGTACAACTCGACGATGATCTCGACCTTTCTTGATCCACGAAGCAAGACGGAGAAGTAGATGAGTTCTCCGGCAACGTGAAGGCGCTCCGGTGGTGGTGACGATCTACTCCTGTAGGGCTCCGCTCGAGCTCCGCAGAAATCCGATCTAGAGGTAAAATTATGTGGAATAGCCTTGAGTTGCACGTGGCAAAGTTGTGTCTCAAAAATCCCTAAACCACCACTATATATAGGAGGAGGGGAGGGGCAAGCCTAGAGGCACAAGGGCCTCAAGGTGCGCTGGTCGCTATTAGGAGGAGGACTCCTCCTCCAATTTGGTTTGGGAAGGAGGAGTCCTCCTCTTCCTTCCCACCTTCCTCTTTCCTTTTTTTCTTCTTTTCTTTTGGTATTTTCTTATGTGGTGCCATAGCCCTCTTGGGCTAACTCCATTAGTCCACTAGGGGCTTGGTGCGCCACCCTAGGGCCTTGGGATCACTCCAGGGTGGGTGGGCCCCTCCCGGTAAACACCCGGAACCCATTCGTCACTCCCGGTACACTGTCGGAATTGCTCGAAACTTTCTGGTGACCAAATGAAACCATACTATATATCAATCTTTGTTTCCCGACCATTCCGTAAACCCTCGTGACGTCCGTGATCTCATTCGGGACTCTGAACAACATTCGGTAACCACACATATAACTCAACTATACTAAAACATCATCGAACATTAAGTGTGCAGACCCTGCGGGTTCGAGAACTATGTAGACATGACCCGAGGCACTCCTCGGTCAATATCCAATAGCGGGACCTGGATGCCCATATTGGATCCTACATATTCTCCGAAGATCTTATCGGTGGAACCTTAGTGCCAAGGATTCATATAATCCCGTATGCCATTCCCTCTGTCCTTCGGTATGTTACTTGCCCGAGATTTGATCGTTGGTATCTGCATACCTATTTCAATCTCGTTACCGGCAAGTCTCTTTACTTGTTCTGTAATACAATATCGTCACCCAGTTACGTTGTGAGTTATATGATCTCATGGTCATAGGATCAAATACTTGACACGCAGAAAACAATAGCAATAAAACGACATGATCAATATGCTACGTTCATAGTTTGGGTCTAGTCCATCACATGATTCTCCTAATGATGTGAGCCACTTATCAAGTGAAAATACTTGCATATAGTCAGAAAACCATGACTATCATTGATCAACTAGCTAGCCAACTAGAGGCTTGCTAGGGACATTGTTTTGTCTATGTATCCACACATGTATCTATGTTTTCATTCAATACAATTATAGCATGGATAATAAACGATTATCTTGTAACAAGAAATATAATAATAACTATTTATTATTGCCTCTAGGGCATATTTCCAACAGTCTCCCACTTGCACTAGAGTCAATAATCTAGTCCTCCAATTGCCATGCGATTTACATTGTAATAAATCTAACACCCATACAGTTCTGGTGTTGATCATGTTTTGACCGTGGAAGAGGTTTAGTCAGCGGGTCTGCTACATTCAGATCCATGTGCACTTTGCAAATATTTACGTCCTCTCCTTCGACGTAGTCACGGATGAGGTTGAAGCGTCGCTTGATGTGCCTCGTCTTCTTGCGAAACCTTGGTTCCTTTGCTAAAGCAATGGCACGAGTGTTGTCACGGAATAGATTTATTGGATTTAGTGCTCTCGGCACAACTCCAAGATCCATCATGAACTGCTTCATGCAGACACCCTCCTTTGCTGCCTCTGAGGCGGCCATGTACTCCGTTTCACATGTAGAATCTGCTACGACGCATTGCTTGGAACTGCACCAGCTTACCGCACCCCCATTAAGAATAAATATGTATCCGGTTTGCGACTTAGAGTCATCCGGATCGGTGTCAAAGCTTGCGTCAACGTAACCCTCTACGACGAGTTCTTCGTCACCTCCATAAACGAGAAACATTTCCTTAGTCCTTTTTAGGTACTTCAGAATATTCTTGACCGCCGTCCAGTGATCCACTCCTGGATTACTCTGAAACCTGCCTGTCATACTTATGGCCAAGCTGATGTCTGGTCTAGTGCACAGCATTGCATACATGATAGAACCTATGGCTGAAGCTTAGGGGATGGAACTCATTTGTTCTCTATCTTCCGCAGTTGCTGGGCACTGAGTCTTACTCAATTTTATACCTTGTAACACTGGCAATAACCCTTTCTTGGACTGTTCCATTTTGAACTTCTTCAAAACTTTATCAAGGTATGTGCTTTGTGAAAGTCCTATCAGGCATCTCGATCTATCCCTATAGATCTTAATGCCTAGAATGTATGCAGCTTCTCCTAGGTCCTTCATATAGAAACTGTTATTCAAGTAATCCTTTACGCTCTCCAAAAACTCCACGTTGTTTCCAATCAGCAATATGTCATCCACATATAATATTAGAAACATCACAGAGCTCCCACTCACTTTCTTGTAAATACAAGATTCTCCAACCACTTGTATAAACCCAAATGCTTTGATCACCTCATCAAAGCGCTTATTCCAACTCCGAGATGCTTGCACCAGTCCATAAATGGACCGCTGGAGCTTGCACACTTTGTTAGCATTCTTTGGATCGACAAAACCTTCGGGTTGCATCATATACAACTCTTCCTTAAGAAAACCGTTAAGGAACGCCGTTTTGACATCCATCTACTAGATTGCATAATCGAAAAATGCAGCTATTGCTAAAATGATTCGTACGAACTTAAGCATCGCTACCGGTGAGAACGTCTCATCGTAGTCAACTCCTTGAACTTGTGAAAAACCCTTTGGCACAAGTCAAGCTTTATAAACGGTCACATTACCGTCTGCGTCCCACTTCTTCTTAAAGATCCATTTGTTCTGAATAGCCTTGCGGCCTTGAGGTAGTACTTCCAAAGTCCACACTTTGTTCTCGTACATGGATCCTATCTCGGACTTCATGGCCTCCAACCATTTGTTGGAATCCGGGCCCACCATTGCTTCTTCATAATTTGCAAGTTCATTGTTGTCTAACAACATGATTGATAAGATAGGATTACCGTACCACTCAGGAGCAGTACGTGATCTTGTCGACCTGCGAGGTCCGATAGGAACTTGATCCGAAGTTTTATGATCATCATCATCAACTTCATCCTCAATCGGCGTCGCAACGACACGGGTTTCCCCTTGCCCAGCGCCACCATCTAGAGGGACTAGAGGTTTGACAACCTCATCAAGTTCTATCTTCCTCCCACTCAATTCTTTCGAGAGAAACTCCTTCTCAAGAAAAACGCCGTTTTTAGCAACAAACACTTTGCCCTCGGATTTGAGATAGAAGGCGTACCCAACTGTCTCCTTTGGGTAACCTACGAAGACGCACTTTTCTGCTTTGGGTTCCAGCTTTTCAGGCTGAAGCTTTTTGACATAAGCATCACATCCCCAAACTTTAAGAAATGACAACTTTGGTCTTTTGCCATACCACAGTTCGTATGGTGTCGTCTCAACAGATTTTGATGGTGTCCTATTTAAAGTGAATGCAACTGTCTCTAATGCATAACCCCAAAACGATAATGGCAAATCGGTAAGAGACATCATAGATCGCACCATTTCTAACAAAGTACGATTAAGATGTTCAGACACACCATTACGTTGTGGTGTTCCAGGCGGTGTCAACTGTGAAACAATTCCACATTGTCTTAAGTGAGCACCAAACTCGAAACTCAGATATTCACCCCCACGATCAGACCGTAGGAACTTGATCTTCTTGTTACAATGATTTTCAACTTCACTATGAAATTGCTTGAACTTCTCAAACGTTTCAGACTTGTGCTTCATCAAGTAGATATATCCATACCTACTCAAATCGTCAGTGAAGGTGAGAAAATAACAATATCCGTCGTGTGCCTCCACACTCATCGGACCGCACACATCGGTATGTATGATTTCCAAGAAGTCACTTGCACGCTCCATTGTTTAGGAGAACGGAGTCTTAGTCATCTTGCCCATGAGGCATGGTTCGCCGTGTCAAGTGATTCAAAGTCAAGTGACTCCAAAAGTCCATCGGAATGGAGTTTCTTCATGCGCTTTACACCAATATGACCTAAGCGGCAGTGCCACAAAAACATGGCGCTATCATTGTTAACTCTAACTCTTTTGGTCTCAATGTTATGTATATGTGTATCATCGCTATCAAGATTCAATATGAACAATCCTCTCACATTGGGTGCATGACCATAAAAGATATTACTCATAGAAATAGAACAACCATTATTCTCTAACTTAAACGAGTAACCGTCTCACTGTAAACAAGATCGAGATATAATGTTCATCCTTGACGCAGACACTAAATAAAAAATATTTAAGTTCAAAACTAATCCTAATGGTAACTGAAGTGAAACTGTGCCGACGGTGATTGCATCAACCTTGGAACCATTTCCCACGCGCATCGCCACTTCATCTTTCGCCAGCTTCGTTTATTCCGCAGTCCCTGCTCTAAGTTGCAAATATGAGCAACAGAACCGGTATAGAATACCCAGGTACTACTACGAGAGTTGGTTAAGTACACATCAATAACATGTATATCTAATATACCTAATTTTTCCTTGGCCGCCTTCTTATCAACGAAATACTTGGGGAAGTTGCACTTCCAGTGACACAGTCCCTTGCAATAATAACACTCTGTTTCAGGATTAGGTCCAGCCTTGGGTTTCTTCGTCAGATTGGTAACAGGCTTGCCACTCTTCTTGGAGTTACCCTTCTTGCCTTTGCCGTTTCTCTTGAAACTAGTGGTCTTATTGACCATCAACACTTGATGCTCTTTCCGGAGTTCTGACTCTGCGACTTTCAGCATCGCGAATAACTCGTCGGGTGACTTGTTCATCCCTTGCATGTTATAGTTCAACACAAAGATCTTGTAGCTTGGTGGCAGTGATTGAAGAATTATGTCAGTAATAGCCTCTTGCGGGAGATCAATCCACAGCTCAGCTAGACGGTTTGAGTACCCAGACATTTTGAGCACATGTTCATTGACAGATGAATTCTCCTCTATCTTGCAAGCATAGAATTTATCGGAGGTCGCATACCTCTCGATCCGGGCGTTCTTCTGAAATATGAACTTCAACTCCTTGAACATAACATATGCTCCATGACGCTCAAAGCGACGTTGAAGTCCCGGCTCTAAGCCATACAAGACTACACATTGAACTACTGAGTAGTCCTCCTTACGTGTTAACCAAGCGTTCTTAACATCTTGGTCAGCCGTAGCGGGTGGTTCATCTCCTCGAGCAGCATTAAGGACATAATCCTTCTTCCCAGCTTGCAGGAGCAACTTAAGATTACGAGTCCAGTCTACAAAGTTGCTTCCATCATCTTTCAACTTAGCTTTCTCTAGGAACGTATTAAAATTCAGGGTGACTGTTTTGGTGAGCCATTGATCTACAACACAAATATTGCAAAGTGGACTTAGACTATGTTTAAGATAATTAGAGTTTAATTAATCAAATTACTTGCTAAACTCCCACTCAAAAAGTACATCTCTCTAGTCATTTGAGTGGTACATGATCCAAATTCACTAACTC
Source organism: Hordeum vulgare subsp. vulgare (assembly GCF_904849725.1). Classification (NCBI taxonomy): domain Eukaryota; kingdom Viridiplantae; phylum Streptophyta; class Magnoliopsida; order Poales; family Poaceae; genus Hordeum; species Hordeum vulgare. The sequence goes on along the minus strand of NC_058524.1, from coordinate 560,162,225 downwards.
AAGTCCGATCATCACGTGAGTTGAGAAAAGTTTCGGTGGTAAGCATCCCTATGCTAATCATATCAACTATACGATTCATGCTCGACCTTTTGGTCTCATGTGTTCCGAGGCCATGTCTGCACATGCTAGTCTCGTCAAGTTTAACCCGAGTGTTTCGCGTGTGCAACTGTTTTGCACCCGTTGTATGTGGACGTTGAGTATATCACACCCGATCATCACGTGGTGTCTCGAAACGACGAACTGTCGCAATGGTGCACAGTCGGGGAGAACACAATTCATCTTGAAATTTTAGTGAGAGGTCACCTTATAATGCTACCGTCGTTTTAAGCAAAATAAGGTGCAGAAAAGGATTAACATCACATGCAATTCATAAGTGACATGATATGGCCATCATCTTGTGCTTCTTAATCTCCATCACCAAAGCACCGGCATGATCTTGTTGTCACCGGTGCCACACCATGATCTCCAACATCATGATCTCTATAATGTGTCGCCATCGAGGTTGTCGTGTTATCTATGCTATTACTACTAAAGCTATGACCTAGCAATATAGTAAACGCATCTACAAACACAAACGTTAGTTTAAAGACAACCCTATGGCTCATGCCGGTTGCCCTAGCATCGACGTGCAAGTCGATATTAACTATTACAACATGATCATCTCATACATCCAATATATCACATCACATCATTGGCCATATCATATCACAAGCATACCCTGCAAAAACCATTTGTTGTTGCATGTTTTACGTGGCTGCTATGGGTATCTAGTATGATCGCATCTTACTTACGCAAAAACCACAACGGAGATGTGCAAATTGCTATTTAACATCTCCAAGGATCACCTCGGTCAACACCAATTCAACTAAAGTTGAAGAAACCGACACCCGCCAGTCATCTTTATGCAACGAGGTTGCATGCCAATTGATGAAACCAGTCTCTCGTAAGCGTACGAGTTATGTCGGTCCGGGCCGCTTCAATCCAACAATACCGCCGAATCGAGAAAAGACTAAGGAGGGCAGCAAATCAAACATCACCGCCCATAAAACCTTTTGTGTTCTACTCGAGATAACATCTACGCATGAACCTAGCTCATGATGCCACTGTTGGGGAGCGTTGCATGGGAAACCAAAAATTTCCTACGCACACGAAGACCTATCATGGTGATGTCCATCTATGAGTGGAGATTAGATCTACGTACCCTTGTAGATCGCTCAGCGGGAAGCGTTAAGAAACACGGTTGTTGTAGTGGAATGTCTTTACGTCCCTCGAACCGTCCCACGAACCGTTAAGAAACACGGTTGTTGTAGTGGAATGTCTTTACGTCCCTCGAACCGTCCCACGAACCGTCTCGCGATCCGTCCCACGATCCGTTCCGATATAGCGCCGAACGGATGACACCTCCGCGTTCAGCACACGTACAACTCGATGTTGATCTCGGCCTTTCTTGATCCAGCAAGCAAGACGGAGAAGTAGATGAGTTCTCCAGCAGCGTGACGGCGCTCCGGTCGTGGTGACGATCTACTCCTGCAGGGCTCCGCCCGAGTTCCACAGAAATCCGATCTAGAGGTAAAACTATGTGGAATAACCTTGAGTTGCACGTGGCAAAGTTGTTGTTTCTCAAAAAGCCCTAAACCCTTACTATATATAGGAGGAGGGGAGGGGCAAGCCATGAGGCACAAGGCCTTCAAGGTGCGCCGGCCCCCAGGAGGAGGAGGACTCCTCCTCCAATTCGGTTTGGGAAGGAGGAGTCCTCCTCTTCCTTCCCACCTCCCTCTTTCCTTTTTTTCTTCTTTTCTTTAGGTATTTTCTTATGTGGCGCCATAGCCCTCTTGGATTGACTCCACCAGTCCACTAGGGGCTTGGTGCGCCACCCTAGGGCCTTGGGCTCACTCCCGGGTGGGTGGGCCCCTCCCGGTAAACACCCGGAACCCATTCGTCACTCCCGGTACATTGCCGGAATTGCCCGAAACTTTCCGGTGACCAAATGAAACCATCCTATATATCAATCTTCGTTTCAGTACCATTTCGGAAACCCTCGTGATGTCCGTGATCTCATCCGGGACTCCGAACAACATTCGGTAACCACACATATAACTCAACTATACTAAAACATCATCGAACCTTAAGTGTGCAGACCCTGCGGGTTCGAGAAATATGTAGACATGATCTGAGGCACTCCTCGGTCAATATCCAATAGCAGGACCTGGATGCCCATATTGGATCCTACATATTCTCCGAAGATCTTATCGGTTGAACCTCAGTGCCAAGGGTTCATATAATCTCGTATGTCATTCCCTTTGTCCTTCGGTACGTTACTTGCCCGAGATTTGATCGTCGGTATTCGCATACCTATTTCAATCTCGTTACCGGCAAGTCTCTTTACTCATTCTGTAATAAAAGATTCTGTGACTTACACTTAGTCACATTGCTTGCAACGCTTGTGTGTGATGTTGTATTACCGAGTGGGCCCCGAGATACCTCTCCGTCACACGAAGTGACAAATCCCAGTCTTGATCCATACTAACTCAACGAACACCTTCGGAGATACCTGTAGAGCACCTTTATAGTCACCCAGTTACGTTGCGACGTTTGATGCACACAAGGTATTCCTCCGGTGCTAGTGAGTTATATGATCTCATGGTCATAGGAACAAATACTTGACACGCAGAAAACAATAGCAATAAAACGACATGATCAATATGCTATGTTCATAGTTTGGGTCTAGTCCATCACATGATTCTCCTAATGATGTGATCCAGTTATCAAGTGACAACACTTGCTTATAGTCAGAAAACCATGACTATCATTGATCAACTAGCTAGCCAACTAGAGGCTTGTTAGGGACATTGTTTTGTCTATGTATCCACACATGTATCTATGTTTTCATTCAATACAATTATAGCATGGATAATAAACGATTATCTTGTAACAGGAAATATAATAATAACTATTTATTATTGCCTCTAGGACATGTTTCGAACAGCTATAAAATATCTTATGGAAAAGAAAGATGCTAAACCTAGACTCATTAGGTGGGTTCTGTTGCTACAAGAATTTGATTTGCACGCCACTGATAGGGAAGGAGTTGAGAACCCCGTTGTTGAAAACTTGTCTAGGTTAGAAAATGTTCTTGATGACCCACTACCTATTAATGATAGTTTCCCTTATGAACAATTAGCTGCAATAAATGTTTCTCACAACACACCTTGGTATGCTGACTATGCTAATTTTATTGTTGCCAAATATATACCACCTAGTTTCACATACCAACAAAAGAAAAAAAATTCTTCTATGATTTAAGACATTACTTTTGGAATGACCCACATATTTATAAAGAAGGAGTAGATGGTATTATTAGACGATGTGTACCCAAGCATGAGCAGGAACAAATCCTACGAAAATGTCACTCTGAAGCTTATGGAGGACATCATGCGGGAGATAGAACTGCTCACAAGGTACCAATCTGGTTTCTATTGGCCTACTCTCTTCAAGGAAGCACGTAAGTCTGTTTTATCTATGATGGATGTCAGAGAATTGGTAATATCGGTAAGCATCAAGAAATTCCTATGAATTATTCACTTGTTGTTGAACCATTTGATGTTTGGGGTTTTGATTATATGGGACCGTTTCCTTCCTCTAATGGGTATACTCATATTTTGGTTGTTGTTGATTATATTACTAAATGGGTAGAGCCTATTCCAACTAGTAGTGCTCATCATAACACTTCCATTAAAATGCTTAAATAAGTAATTTTCCCTAGTTTTGGAGTCCCTAGATATCTAATGACTGATGGTGGTTCACACTTTATTCATGGTGCCTTCCGTACAATGCTTGCTAAGTATGGTGTTAACCATCCTCTATCTAGTGGACAAGTTGAACTTAGCAATAGAGAAATAAAATTGATATGACAAAAAACTATCAATAGGTCTCGAAAGAATTGGTCTAAGAAATTAGATGATGCACTTTGTGCCTACAGAAAAGCCTATAAAATCCTATGGGTATGTCTCCCTATAAAATGGGCTATGGAAAAGCTTGTCATTTTCCTCTTGAGTTAGAACACAAAACATTCTGGGTAATCAAATAACTCAGCTATGATTTCGAACTTACCGGTGAAAAGAGGTTATTTGGTATTAGCTCGCTAGATGGATGGAGAACCCAAGCTTATGAAAATACCAAACTTTTTAAAGAAAAAGTTGAAAGATGGCATGATAAAAGAATTCAAAAGGGGGGAATTTAAAGTGGGAGAATATGTTCTTTTGTACAACTCTCGTTTAAGATTCTTTGCACGAAAACTTCTCTCTAAATGGGAAGGACCTTATATCATCGAAGAAGTTTATCATTCTGGAGCTATCAAAATAAATAATGTCGAAGGTACTAACCCGAAGGTGGTCAATGGTCAAAGAATTAAAGACTACATCTCAGGTACGCCCATTAATGTTGAAAGCAATATTATTCAAACCATGACACCGTAGGAATACATAAGGGAAACCATCCGGAACAGTGCAGAATCGTGAAAAATAGGAGGTACATGATACGGTAAGTAAATGGACTACGAAAAATCCGCAAAAATATTTTTTATCAGTTTTGGAATATATCAAAAATTAGTAAAATAAGAAACAACCCGGAAGGTACCAGAGGAAGGCACAAGACACTAGGGCACACCAGGCACCTCACGTGTGCCCAGGTGGGTGGTGCCCACCTCGGACACCTTCCCGACTCCGTTTTACCCTCGTTTTGCTTGTTTCCCAAGATAAAAAAATCTATATATACTCGCCGATCGTATTGACCACTGTACCACAAAGAAATCTCCTATTCTTCTTTCTTGATGTTTTTATGTCAGATCCAACAGGGCCACACATCATGACTTCTCCCTCTCCCAACAACGAGGAAGTAGATGTCTGGCTGATGAAGATAGAACTCAAGAGGGAGGAACCCAAGGTAGTCATCCCGGAGATCAAGGACAAGGAGGCTGTGGTGGAGCAAATTCAAGCGGGGAAGCAAGCCTCACCGATGGAAGAAGAAGAATATATCCTTAAACCCTACTATGATCAATTACCCTCACTGAAATCAAAGCCTTTCATACATTTGAAACGGTTCGTATCGAGAATAAATGTATCACTCTTGAAAATATCCAGTTACAAGAGTACAACAACATCCTCCAAAGCATCATTCGTAGACTGCAGTACCTCTTGGAAGTGAAGTGCAATCTTACTCTATCTTCACCACCCAAGGAAGATTGAATATCGGGTATGGGCACTCCCCTTGGCTTGAGCCAAGCTTGGGAGAGGCCCCTGGTATCGTATCGCACCACTATCTTTATTTTTTATCTACTTTAGTTTGATCATTAGTTTCCTATGATTTAGTTGAATAAAAAGTTTAGTTTGATCCTTTCTTTTCGAGTGTTTGCTTAGTGATCTATATTTGTAATCGTGTGCGAGATATAATAAAGTTAGTTCAAGTTTTGCCTTCTTTAGTTCTATGTTGCAATCAAAATAAAGGAAAGGAAATAAATGAATAAGATCATATGCTATTCTTATGTCGAGTAATGACATTACATAAGGAAGAGTATAAGTAGTAAAATATGTTGGAGATTGACAAACATAGCATTGCTTAATAATGCAACTCATGAAAAAGTTAATAAGGGAAGAGAAGATTCACATGAAAATACATTATCATGGACATCTTTTCTGATTGTGATCCCCCATCAAAATATTATATGTCAAAACAGTTGATGTTGGACAAGGAAGACAACGTAATGATTTATGCTTGCTTATGTTCACACACAAGTTATATTGTCATGGATCCTTTAACATGTGGTGCTTGCTCAATATCTTTTCTAGCTAAAAATTCTGCACTAAGTTGAGATACTACTTGTGCATCCAAAAACCCTTAAACCCAAATCTTATTCCAAAGATTCCACCATACCTATCTATGGATTGAGTAGGATCCTTCAAGTAAGTTGTCATCGGTGCAATAAGGCAATAAAAATTGCTTCTAAATGTGTTGGATCATTTGGTGTAAGAGAAAATTGAGCGTTGTATGAACTTGTGAAGGCAAAGTAATAAAAGCTTCGGGCTGCATAATAAAGGTTGCTATAACAAGGGGCAATATAACGTCATGTTCTTTTGCATTAAGGGATTTAGCATACAAACAAATAAGCACATGACAACCTCTACTTCCCTTTGTGAAGGGCATATCTTTTATTTTCATGCAAAGAGTCAAAGTATTTTCTCCTATTCCTTTTTATTCTTATCTTTTTGCAAGCATCATGTGGTGAGTAAAGATCTAGGCACATATATCGAGTTGAATATGGGTGAGCATGCGTTATTATTGTTGGAATCACCCTTGAGGTGAACACGTTGGGAGGCGAAACTAAAAGCCCCTATCATCCTATGTGTACGGTTGAAACCTTTTCTCATGTGTATGTGGTGAGTACTAGCAATCATAGAAGATTATATGATGGTTGAGCATGTGGACTTGCCAAAAGGCTGCGACATGAGACCCTTCATGAAAAGATGATGAATTGTAGTTGCAAAGTTGACTGAGAACATGGTTTGTTGGTTTATAATAAAGCTTATGCTTCTACTTCGATATTGTGATGAATTGTTACTTGTTCATGCAAAGTCATATGATAAAGTTCTGTTATGAATTATTATGAATAAGTTTATTGCTGCTATGATAATATGCATGATGCTTCTATGTCTGTATTCTATTTTTATCGACACCTCTCTCTCTCTCTAGGCATGTGGACATGTTTTTTGATTTCAGTTTTTCGTTTGGGAACAAACGAGGTCTAAGATTGGGGGAGTTGATACATCCATTTTACATCATGTTTTCCTACAGTTATTTATAATGTTTTTATGCATAATAATGCTTTTGGGAGTATTTCTAATGCATTTTCTCTCATAATATGCAAGGTTTGCACAAAAGGGAGGAATACTGACACTTGGAAATATGGACCTCAAAAAGCTACGTCAAGTTACCTATTCTACACAACTCCAAATGAGTTGAAACTTCACGGAGATTTTTTGTGGAATATATAAAAAAATACTGGAGCTAAGAGCTACTTGAGGGGCACATGGTGAGCACAAGACATCAGGGCACACCAGGCCCCTCAGGTGCGCCCTGGTGGGTGGTGCTCAGCCCAGCCCACCTCCGGTGCCCCCCTTCTGGTATATATTTGGTTTTTTATAGGAGGACTTTTGGGACGAATCAGTGCCGTCTCGAGGCGGAACTTGGGCGGGAGCACTTTTGCCCTCCGACGGAGCGATTCCGTCGGGGGAACTTCCCTCCCGGAGGGGGAAATCATCGTCATCGTCATCACCAACAACCCACTCATCTTGGGGAGGCCAATATTCATCAATGTCTTCAACATCACCATCTCCTCTTAAACCCTATTTCATTTCTTGTGTTCAATCTTTGTACCGAAACCTTAGATTGTTGCTTGTGAAGCGCTAGTAGTGTTGATTACATCTTGTAGTTGATTACTATGTGGTTTATTTGGTGGAAGACAAAATGTTGAGATCCTTTATGCAAATTAATACTCCTCCGATCTTGAGCATGTTTATTGTTTTTGAGTAGTTACTTTTGTTCTTGAGGCCACGGGAGAAATCATGTTGCAAGTAATCATGTGAACTTGATATGTGTTTAATATTTTGATGGTATGTATGTTGTGATTCCCTTAGTGGTGTCATGTGAACGTCGACTACATGAAACTTCACCATATTTGGGCCTAAGGGAATGCACTGTGCAGTAGTTATTAGATGATGGGTTGCTAGAGTGACAGAAGCTTAAACCCTAGTTTATGCGCTACTTCGTAAGGGGCCAATTTGGATCCAAAAGTTTAATGCTATGGTTAGATATTTATCTTAATACTTTCTCGTAGTTGCGGATGCTTGTAGGGGAGTTAATCATAAGTAGGAGGTTTGTTCAAGTAAGAACAGTACCTAAGCACCGGTCCACCCACATATCAAACTATCAAAGTGTCGACTACAAATCAAGCTGTCAAGGTGAAAGTGACTAGATGAAATTCCTGTGTGCCCTCAAGAACACTTTGCCTATTATAAGAAGGGATTTTTAATTTTGTTCCCCTGGTTCCTTAGCTCTACTCATTCATCCCCGCGCTATTAACTTTTGCTCAATTTTCCCCACTCCCTTGCCAGAAACCCTCATAACTAGGCACAACGGACGTTGTCGTCGGGTCAAAGGCTTGACCTTTAACTCTCACTAGTGGGGCCACGCTAGACTGTGTTGTCCATTCGACCTAACAAGTGGGGCCACATTGGGTGGTGTCGGTGTTCGACCGTTAGGCCGTGATTTCGTTGGGCGGGGCCACGCTGGACTGTGTCGTCCGTTCGACCTAACAAGTGGGGTCGCGATGGGTAATGTCGGTGTTCGACCGTTGGGCTGTGGTTTCGTTGGGCCGTCCCTTGCATTAAACGTCTGTGCGCGCCGCCAGGATAGAAGCCTGCTATGCATGCACCCAGCAAACCTGCCTGCGTGCGTCGACCGAACCTGCATGCGCTGATGCCACGAGCCTGCATGCGCCGACTGAGCCTGCATGCGCCGATGCGTCCGCCACGATGCACGGACCGAGGAGCTTTCTTGCACGCCAGCCAAGACGGATGCAGCGACGGTCACTGCCGCTGGTTCCTCTCTTCTAAATAGGTGGCTACATATTTGTGGCTTGTGTAAAAAAGAGCCACTCCCTTGCTTAGTTGTACTCATTCTTCCCTACTAACAAAGCTTGCTTGCATGCACTAGGTGGTTACTAACAAGGGAACCCTACTAACAAGGCGAGCTCTCTAACAAAATAATCAACAAATATGTAGTCCCAATATGTAGATGGGTTCCCTATGTAGATAGGGCCAACAAGCCCATAGCACGATCACATAGCTCAAACTAGGAAGAACTTAATAATAGAATAGATAGAAAACTTAATAATAGAATTTAAGAAAAGGGCCAACAAGCCCATAGCAACTCCAACATAGTTCAGTTACAACTTAACATAACATAGACTAAAACAAGATAGAGAGTTTAGAACCCTAGTCGTCACCTTCTCCACCTCGCTCCTCCTCCGGGCGCCCTTTTCACTGCTCCTCCGGGGCGTTATCGATGGGGTACGGAAGAGTGTGCATGCGCGTCGCGGTGGGGAAGATGTTGTTGTACTCCATGAACCTGTTATGGGTGGTGAAAGCGATGAACTCGGAGCCACACCAAAACACCCGGCCGAGGAGGTAGAAGGCGTCGAATGTGTTGGTGAAGTGGGCAAGGAGAGCAACCACCACCCGGTTTTGGATGACCTCCTCGACGCGGAACATCATTGGAGATCCCCTCGGGAGGTGGTGGTATCCGGACGCGAGGAAGAACTCGGTGAAGTTCCTTGCGGTCCTCAGCCTTGATATCGCCCACACACGTAGTGTGCGATCAACGTACACGCCAGTAGGGTAGAGCCTCTCCGGCACGGTGGGTGGGAAGCGGTAGGTTGGTCCGGTGTACTACATGGCTGAGGGATGTGCAGAAGACGGAGAAGGGGTCGAAGAGCAAGAAGGGCAGATGGATGAGGGATGACAGAGGCAGAGGGTGGTTTAAATAGCCGTAGTGCTACGTATTATTTGGCCATGGCAATAACAGGGTCTCAAACTCACCGCACCATCGGGAGTGTACACGCGTGGGAAATAGTGGTTTGAAAAGAAGAAGAAAAAGAAGCTAATTGCATGCGTTGAAATTCGTGGTCAAACCCTATATTATATGAAAAAAGACAATTTTTGAAGAGCTTGTGGCCATTTTGCATGATAAAAATAAAATTGGCCCATGAAAATTTGGTCATTTTGCATGATAAAAAGAGATAGAGGGCTTGTGGCCATTATACAAATGCAAAATGACCCATTTTTAATAGTTTGTGGTCATTTTGCATGATAAAAATAAATTTAGCCCTTATAAATTTGGTAATTTTACATTTGTATAGAACAAAAAGAACTAAATTTTCTACGCAATGTCAATTGTTGTGTAATTTCAAACGATGCAAAAAAATAGAGCATGCAGGCGGAGTCAATGGTGGGCGAGCAGCCGAGCACAACCAACACCACCGTTTTTTCACGGAGTCACTGGTGGGCGAGCGACCGAGCACAACCAACAGGATCGCCTCTCGCGGATCGCCCCACGATCCAACGATACGGAGCCGTCCTTATGATCCAATGGCCCGGAGCCTACACGCTGCCTGCCCACCGAATTCCTTCTAGAAGACCACATCGAAGGGCTCTCGCTTGGCGCCAGGGTGTGATCGGACGGGTGACGTTGGGAGATAGGGTTAGGCAAAACCCCGCGGGGTTTAGAGGGGTTTTGAGCCGGTCAACGGGGTTACGAAAGCTTTGACTGAGCATAACTAATTTTAAAAATAAATCGAAAAAATATGAAACCTTCGTCATTCGTTGTTTTATAAGACACACTAACGAGGAAAAATACTAAACTTGGTCTATGGTCATTTTCATGAAAAAATCTTAGCTGGCACGATCGAGGTCAAACGAGCACCATTAATTTAAAAAAATCAAAAAAATATGAAACATGCGCACAATGTTGTCTTATGTGACATGTTACCAACCAAAAATCATAAACTTGGTCTATGGTCATTTTCATGAGAAAACCTTCACACATATGAGCTATCACCTACAAGATTTCATAGAATTCAAGGAGATGAGGTAGGGTTACCTTCTGTTTTTGAAAAAAATTAAAAACAAAAAAATCACCAAAGCTTTATTTCAAAGTGAATAAGAAGGATCTGAACTTAGTTTTACATTTTCATATTTTAAATGTGTTTTAATATTTTTTATATTAAAGCATATTTTTCAAAAGAAAATGTAAAAATATGAAGATTAATTGAAAAATAGTGAGACTTCGAATCTACACTATATAGATTGAATAGGTGTTAATACAAAACATTTGGCTCATTTAGAGTAGGTCCAAAAAAACTTGATTACAAATGGGTTGTTTACCCTAGCCCGGGAGTTGATTGAATAGGTGTTAATACAAAACATTTGGCTCATTTAGAGTAGGTCCAAAAAAACTTGATTACAAATGGGTTGTTTACCCTAGCCTGGGAGCTCATTTGGAGCATATTTCGAATCTACACTATATAGATTGAAGCACCACTGAAACAACATGTGTGATGAGTGAATCAACACTGAAGTGATTAGTGAAGCAACACTGAAACAACATGTCTGATCAGTGAAGCAACACTGAAACAACATGTTTGATCATTGCAGCACCTAAACTCTAGTTCACAACATCTAAACACAACTAACCATACACCACAGGAAAATATAAGGACGGACAAATATAGATAGAATAATACGTTACTAGCATCACCATAGATTAAGTTCACACCATAAACTGCCACATTAAGTTTACCACAAGTAACCGGACCCTAAGTACCCAAAAGATTAAGATTCAGTTCACATCATCACACCGTCACAACATCATCACATCACTTCACGCCGGAGTCAGGGCCTTCGCGAGCGCAGAATGCTGCCCCCTGATCTTGTAGTCCTCCCCGCGGATCGCTACATCCTGTGCATGAGACAGAAGGTGATCGAAGCGGCCATCCTTGGGCTTTGGCTTGGTGGTGCAGTAGGGGCAGTGCCACTTCTTGAACTTGCGATTGTAGAAGGAAGCAACTCCCTTGACCTTGATCTTCTGCACCTCCTTGGTTGTGAAGGACGCGACATTTCCCTTGTACACATCATCTCCATAATCATACTGCACACATGAATGAATTGCATTAATACATTATAGATTCATATACACCATGTCAAAGGAACTAAATGAACAAGGGATAGACTTACCTCATATTCAGAATCGTCACTAAACGCCCCCTCGTACGGGTGTAGTCGGCCAGCTTCCTCTTTCTCCCCCCCTCAACCATCATCCTCCTGAATATACAATTACATCCATCAATAGTAGCCAATTGAAAATTTAGATATGCACACATGGCACATTGATCATAGGGCTAATATACTCCCAATATCAGAAATGTTTTAGAAGTGTTTTTTTATTTCTGTGCCCCTTAGCTCTATGCATTCAAAAACCACATCCATCACTAGTATATCAATGTATTAGATTTGTACACACAATGATCAAAAACCCCAATATGACATTCAAATAACACATTGATCATTCGTCATGCACACACATTGAAGAACAGAGCTAATATAACTACATATTGTGGACAAATTTATATACTAATGAATCAAATTTATATACTAATGAATCAAAAAACCCAATATGACAAATTTACACACATTGAATCAAATTTATAACTTATTAATCAATGGCTTCTATTTGGGTATATGACATTCAAAACCCCAATCCGAGTAGCATTCGAAAACAAATATAATAGGGACCCAATCTAAGGCAACGAGTCTGAGTAGCATTAAAAACCCCAATCTATGAGCACTAAAAACAAATCTAATAAGCATCATAGCATTAAAAAACCCAAACTGTTCACAACATCTAGCATTTTTGCAACGAATTTATCCAAATCTGAAAACCCCAATCATTGTAGCACATAAAATCATAGTTCACAACATAGCATTTTTGCAACGAATTTATCCAACAAACTCTAGTACAAAAACCCCCGTCCCCCCAACCCATACCATACAAAAAAAACCGGCCTGTCCGCCAAACCAACTACTCTAACCATCTAAACTACCGTATGAATCACAATCTAACCAATGCAACTAGGGAGCAATTAACTCTACAAGCTAAGCAAGTGCAAATACATGCTCCTACACGACAGGCGACGCAACGGGGGCATCTAGATTGACTCCGCCGCTCGACGCCTTCACCTTCTGAAGCGATGAGGCGGAGCCCGCCACATCCACAGCGGTTGTGAGTTTCCCCGCACCGCCTTGGACGCCGCCGACATCCGTGGTCACCGCGCCTGGACCCTGCAGCTCCACCACATCTCAGGCCGCTGCGCCGGCATCACCATGAGTGTCGGCCATCTTACAGATGGAGGCGAGGAAGGTGAGGAAGAGGATGCGGTAGGGGAGAGTGAGACGGTGCGATGGAGGCAGTGGAGGAGAGCGAGACGACGCCGGTGGGGGAGAGGAAGACGATGCGACAGGGAGGGGATTTGGGGGGAAATGGTAGGGGCGATGGAGGTTGTTGCCCTCTTTATATGATGGGACGTTTCGGGCATGTCCATGGGCACGTGCTACCCCATGACCACGGACTCGCATGTGCCCACGTATACGCGGCCCCACTTGTCAGCTAACGGTCAAAGGCATTGATCCGACGGCAACGTCCGTTATAACCTGTTCTGAGGGTTTCGGGCAATGGAGTAGGGAAACGTGAGAAAAAGTTAACAGAGTGGGAATGAATGAGTAGAGCTAAGGAACCAGGGGCACATAAATAGAAATCCCTTATAAAAAACCACTCTTGCCTGTCCTTTCCACAAAAGTATTGGGCTACCTTGCTGCACTTATTGTTACTCTTGCTACTCATTACTTGTTACAACTATCTTGCTATCAAACAACTTCTTACCGCTATTTCAGTGCTTGCAGAAATTATCTTGGTGAAAACCACTTGTCATTTCCTTCTGCTCCTCGTTGGGTTCAACACTCTTACTTATCGAAAGGACTACGATTGATCCCCTATACTTGGGGGTCATCAGTGCATTACAATAAACTTACACCCCCAATGGGTGGACTTGTCCAGAACAAAAGTGCACGAGTAAGACTAGCAAAAGAGCTCGTGCGTTGCAATGGAAGAGAAAATAACACATGCTCTGAACGCAATATATTTTCACATGGCATCACATTTGTGTTGCCGACGATGGCCTCAGTGCTCACACAATGAAAACGCGTTTGAATGAGTCAGTCGGAATAAGATGAGAAATATGTTGTTTCTCCCCATGAGGTTTTCCAAAGGTGTGCATGTATGGTTAACGATGTTTTCTTTCCTCTCAATTTGGTTTTAATTTAATGGATGTTTATTGCAATTCGTATCATCACGAGAAAGAGAGAAAAAAGGACCGTGCACTACAGATTATGTTTGCACCAAAAAAAATTTAAGAAGTACTCAACTGCTAAAAATAACATCCTATTTAGATTCTACATATTTTTTTAATCAAATTTTATATATAACATGTTAAAATCGGAGTTACGGTCTAAAAGATATGGATAATTTTGTTTTAGGTAAAATGTGGATTGATTAACTGAAAAGTCAGGTTTTTTTGTTAAAACCAAAAAACGTTTCAGCTCACTTAAATACGGATGGTGGGTTGATTACCTGAAACATGACTGGGTTTTTTGAAAAATGCAAAAAACGGTTTGGCTGTGACTTAAAGATGGACTACGGGTTAATTATGGAAAAAGACAGGGATATTTCTACAAAATAGCCACGACGGATGACAGAAGCACTACATGCTTTATTATTAGCGAGAGAAAAGAAGGAAGTTAAAAGCGACGCTGCGGGAGCGGGCGGTGCCACCTCCTCGTCCCCAGCCGACGGGGTCTTCGGGCTCATCTAAGTATCGGGGGCCGGCGGTATCTCCTGGCTCGCCTCCATGTCGCCAGCCAGCAACATCTTCATGTCTCCAGTCGGCGGCGACGTTCGGTCCTCCTCAACATCACGAGCAGGCGGCCCCACCCCTTGCACAAAAGATGTTCCCCCACCCCCGAGCGGCCGCCTCGGTTGCCTCCTCAACTGTTCTTCGCCTTTGCAACGGCACCAGAAGAATGCTGCTAGCACTCTCCGGCAATCGAAACTAGAAGAATGTTGTTGACGGCCCACCAGTGCGTGGGATCGTAGCAGTTTTCGAGGGTAGAGTACTCGACCCAAACTTGTTGGTTAGCCAGACAAGAGGTGAGAGAATACTCTCGAGTATTAGCAGCTGAATGCGTCAGATTCAACCACACCTGAAAGATTAGTATTTGCAAGCAAAGTAGTATGATAACAACGGTGTTAGAAACGATCTGTTGATGGCAGACTATTCCTAACGATTGTATCAATGGCGCCAAGTTGCCTCATTGACGGAAATTGTCAGTTCTCGTCAACGATCAGCGAACCAAAATTGTAGCAGGTAGCAGCAGTGTAACGAGCAATAGCAGCGGCAAGGAAAAGCAGTAGTGACAGCAGTAGCAAGTAGCAACAGTAGCAAGCGACAGTAGTAACAGCAGTAGTAACAGCAGTAACAGCAGCAGAGCAAGACAAGTAACAGCAGCAGTAGGACAAACTCGTAGGCAATGGGTCGGTGATTTGTTTGGATGATATTTATCATGCAACAGTTATAACACGGAGAGATATGTGGCTAGCTCCCGTTTGTCAATGTGATGTAGGCATGCATTCCGTGTGTCGTCATACGTGCTTAGGGAAAAGAACTTGCATGCCATCTATTGTCCATCCCTCCCGTGGCAGCGGGGTCCAAAAGGAAACTATGGGATATTAAGGTTCTCATTTTAATAAGGAACCGGACCAACGCATTAGCACTTGGTGAACACATGAACTCCTCAAACTATGGTCATCACCGGGAGTGGTTCCGGTTATTGTCACTCCGGGGTTGCCGGATCATAACACATAGTAGGTAACTACAACTTGCAAGATCGGATCTAAAACACAGATATATTGGTGAAAACATAATAATTTCAGATCTGAAATCATAGCACTCGGGCCCTAGTGACAAGCATTAAGCATGGCAAAGTAGTAGCAACATCAATCTCAGAACATAGTGGATACTAGAGATCAATCCCCATCAAAACTAACTCGATTACATGATAGATCTCATCCTACTCATCACGCCCAGCGAGCTACGAATAGATTACTCACGAACGACGAAGAGCTTCATGGAATTGGAGAAGGAAGAAGGTTGATGATGACGATGGCGATGATATCCCCTCTCCGGAGCCCAAGACGGACTCCAGATCTGCCCTCCAGATGAAGAACAGGTGGTGGCGGCGCCTCCGTATCGCAAACGCGACGAAAACTTCTATTTTTTATTTTTTCTGGGACGAAAGTGAACTTATAGACCTGAGGTTGGGGGCGGCAGAGCCGTGTGGGCCCCACAAGCCTGCCCACTGCCACCAGGGGGGTGGTGGCGGAGCGAGGGATTGTGGACCACTAGCCCACCCCCTTAGGTGGAACTTGGCGCAGATATTTTTCATATTTTCCAAAACTGCTGCCCGTAGATTTTCAAGATGTTTGGAAAACTTTGATTTCTGCACAAAAATAACACCAAGGCAATTCTGCTGAAAACAGCGTCAGTCCAGGTTAGTTCCAATCAACACATGTCAAGGATAACACTCCTAGCATGGAAGATACCAATAGCCCCCTGTCACCACATGAGCGGTTCGGGCATGCAAAACAGATTACTTCTTGAAGGTTTAGAGAGTGGCACATGCAAATTTACTTGGAACGACAGGTAGATACCGCAAATAGGTAGGTATGGTGGACTCTCATGGAAAAACTTTTGGGTTTATGGAAGTGGATGCACAAGCAGTATTCCGCTTAGTACAAGTCAAGGCTAGCAAAAGAATGGGAAGCGACCAACTAGAGAGCGACAACAGTCATCAAGATGCAATGAGTTTGACTAACATTGAATGCAAGCATGAACAGGATATAAATCACCATGCACACGAACATCATAGAGGCTATGTTGAAATAGTTTCAACTACATGCATGAACATGCGCCAAGTCAAGCCACTTCAAACATTCAAAGGAGAATACCATCCTATCATACTACATCATAGTCATCTAAAAATCTATGTTGGCATTCAAGACAAACCATTATAAACTCTCAGCTAAATAAGCATGGCATCAGAAACTATGATCTCTAAGTTGTCATTGCAAACATGGTTCTCTCACAACAAAGATAAATCTGGGTCGACAAGCTAGTCATAATTACAAAAACAAAATAGATAGAGTCATACCAGCTTTTCAGTCTCAGTCACTTCATCATATATCATCATTGTTGCCTTTCATTTGCACGATCAAACGATGTGAACAATAATAAGAGTGCTCGTGCATTGGACTAAGCTGAATCTGCAGGCAAACACAAAGAAGAAGACAAAGTAATATGGCTCCTTGAAAGCTAAACAGGTAAGCATGCAAGAACCACTAAACATTGTAACCAATATCTTCTACCTTGACCCAAAGAAAAAGAAAACTATTTACACGAGAAATCTCCCAACAAGCAAAATAAGAAAGAAAATCTTTTTGGGTTTTCTCAAAAGGACACAAAACAAGAAAACAAGAAAACGAAAATAAACTAGCATGGATAATACAGTGGCAAAGTGTAAACACCGGCTAACAAAGTGAAAGCATAAGCATGAATGTAAAGTCGGTGAGAACACGTACTCCCCCAAGATTAGGCTTTTGGCCTAGCTTGATCTACTCCCATGGATGGTCCTGGCGAAACCCAAAGTCATAATGGGTGTTATACGGGAGTGCTGCAGCCACTGCCTGAATAGCTGCCTCACGAAGTCGAGCAGCAGTCGCCTCCCTCTCATACTCATGTGCCTCTCCTATGGTTATGTAGTATCTTCGTTTTACCTGAAAGTCAAAGAAAGCAGGAGCAGGAAGGGTAATATGGAAAACACGCTGTCGGTTAAATATCAAGCGGTATAGGAGGGATGCATGATCTCTCTCAAGGAACTAGTAGCGTGTTAGAGCGACACGATCAAGGTAGGCTGTACGGAGGGGAGGGTCTTCTGGACGGATGGATACTCCAAGAAAATTTGCTAAGCGTGTAGCATAAACTCCATCAAAGAAATCCCCCTCACTGGCATTTTTATTCAGCCTCCTTGCTATTATAGCTCCCATATTGAAGCTCCTATCACCTATTACTGCGCTCTTAAGGATACTAAGGTCGGAATCGCATAGGTGACAATGTGCACCCTTGCCATTAATGCACCTACCTATGAAGAGGGAAAGGTAGTGCAAGGCAGGGAAATGGATGCTTCCTATGGTGGCTTGCGTGATATCTCTGGTTTCTCCAACAGTTATACTGGAGACAAAGTCTCTGACCGAAGACTTAGAAGGATCATTAATACTACCCCCATCGGGTATCTTGCAAATCCTATTGAAATCCTCCAAATCCACGGTATAGGATTTATCATACAGATCAAACAGTATGGATGAGTCACGGCCAACTGAAAATTTAAATCTATGCATGAAAGAGGCAGTGAGCATAGCATACTGTTCACATTTATCCGAGAGGAATTCTTCTAACCCGGCATTGCGGACAAGTGTATCAAACTCATCCTTGAAACCTGCTTCGATCATGAACTCATCAGAAGGCCATTCACATGGTTGTACCGTTGCGTCCCTTAGTTGAAAAGGTTCGGGCTCCCGAAAAGAAAGACGAGGACCCTTCTTACTTGAGGAACCACCATGAAACTTCCTCCTGAACATAATTTCCTTTTGCTGAAATTTTTGAAGTTCAAGAGAAAAGTGAATGAAGACCCACCACACCTTGTAGCAACTACTTCTACTAGTGCCTAGAGACCGTATCACGCGCTAAAACTACTTGGGCCCAGCTAAAATCAACATTTCTAGCTCAAGAACAGGGTCACCAAGGTAGCAAGAATTCGCGAAGGATAAAGCACTAGAGCAAAAACTAATTGGACCAATGGAGGAGTCACTTACCAAGGAATAATTTCCCCAAAACGGTTCGTGGAATGGTGCTTTGAGCAAGGAGATCGAAAATCACAGCCAAATGAGCAAGAACACGGGTTTGAGTTGCGAAACAGTTTTTCTGGAGGTGGAAGAAGAGGCTGGGAGCTGGAATGAGTGGAGGGGGTACCTGTGGGCCCCACAAGCTTGCACTCCGCCACCAGGGGGTGGGTGGCGGTGGCAGGGCATGTGGCCCACTGGTCTGGCCCCCAAGCCAGCTCTCAGGCCCAGTAATTTTCAAAAATTCCAGAAAAAATCATACTAAATTTTCAGGACCATCGGAGAACTTTTATTTTTGAGGTATTTTACTCCGGGACGCCAAAACAGAAAACTGGAAAAACTAAAATAATTCTATCATTTTTCTTCTAAGCAAAACAAAATGGAAGCTTTAAAACGGAGGTATGTGACTCTTTGATTCATCCGTTTCATGGTCATCGAAAGAAATCCGTCAATGGGATTGATCAAGTCCTTATGATAAAACCTTCTCGAATCGCAAGAGAGAACGGAGAATTTTCGAATAGCCACTAAGTCACCTCAATGGGGATATGTATCTCCCCAACAAGCAAATCATACTTCATCTTGACACGAGGAATAGGGCATTCAAAGCTCCCAATAAGAATCGATGAAGTCTCTTCGATAGCATTGATGCAATGTACTTGATATCGTTTCTTCAGAAAGTGCATTGTGTGCTCATTACCGTTGACATGGAAAGTGACATTGCCTTTGTTGCAATCTATAACAGCCCCTGCAGTGTTTAAAAAGGGTCTTCCGAGGATGACAGCCATGGCATCGTCCTCGGGAATATCCAAGATAACAAAGTCTGTTAAGATAGTGGTGTTAGCAACCACAACAGGCACATCCTCGCAAATGCCGATAGGGAAAGCAGTTGATTTGTCGGACTTATCCAATTCAAGTCTACGATAAAGAGAGAGCGGCATAACACTAACACCGGCTCCAAGGTCACATAAGGCAGTTCTTATGTAGTTTCCTTTAATGGAGCAAGGTATAGTGGGCACTCCGGGATCACCAAGTTTCTTAGGAGTTCCACCTTTAAAAGTGTAATTGGCAAGCATGGTGGAGATCTCAAGATCTGGTATCTTCTATTTATTAGTCACGATATCTGTCTTGTACTTGGCATACGGAGACATCTTGAGTATATCAGTTAACCGCATCTGCAGAAAGATGGGTATTATCATCTCAACGAAGCGCTCAAAATCCTCATCATCTTTTTTATTGGATGGCTTAGGAGGAAAGGGCATAGGTCTCTGAACCCATGGCTCCCTTTCTTTACCATGCTTCCTAGCAGTAAGTCATTCTTATCGTATTTCTTAGGTTGTGGGTTATCAGGATTAACCATAGGTTCAATCTCCACATCCTCATCATTGCTAGGTTGAGCATTATTATGAACATCACCGTCCATATTGTCACCAGGTTCATGTTCATCACCAGATTGTGTTTCTGCATCAGACGCAGAAATATCATTAGGTTCTTCAGGTGTGACAGTATTTGGTGAACTGGCATGCAGGTTTCTATCATCCTTCTTCTTCTCCTTAGGATGACTGGGTGTATCAGCATTGATTCCTTGAGAATCTTGATCAATTCTCTTAGGATGACCTTCAGGATACAAAGGTTCCTGAGTCATTTTGCCTCTTCTAGTAATGACTCTGATAGAGTTGTCATTTAATTCATTGAGCAGGTCATTCTGAGCCTTAAGTACTTGTTCTACCTGAGTAGTGATCATAGAGGCATGTTTACTCAGAAGCTTCAGATCATTGACATTTTTGTCTACACAAGCACTTAAATGGCTAAGCATACAAGTACTTTGTTCCAAATATCTGCTAACATAATCAGTGAAACTCTGTTGTTTGGCAAAAAAGTTGTCAAATTCATCAAAGCATAGGCTAGCAGGTTTATCAAAAGGAATATCACTCTCATCAAACCTACGCAGAGAATTCACTTCTACTACCTGTATCGGGCTATCGAGACCATGGATCTCTTCGATAGGTGGTAGATTTTTGACATCTTCAGATCTAATGCCTTTCTCTTGCATAGATTTCTTGGCTTCTTGCATATCTTCGGGACTGAGGAATAGAATACCTCTTTTATTAGGAGTTGGCTTAGGAGGTGGCTCGGGAATAGTCCAAGCATTATCGTTGATCAAGATGTTATTCAGTAGGGTCTCAACTTGTTCTACAGTTCGTTCCCTAAAAACACAACTGGCACAACTATCTAGGTGGTCTCTAGAGGCATCAATAAGTCCGTTATAGAGGATATCAAGTATCTCGTTCTTCTTAAGAGGGTGATCAGGCAAAGCATTTTGTAGCTGGATGAGCCTCCCCCAAGCTTGTGGAAGACTCTCTTCTTGGAGTTGAGCAAAGTGGTATATTTCCTGCAAGGCAGCTTGCTTCTTATGGGCAGGGAAATATTTCTCACAGAAGTAATAGACCATCTCCTGGGGACTACTCACACATCCAGGAGCAAGAGAGGTGAGCCAGGCTTTAGCGTCATCCTTTAGAGAGAAAGGAAACAACTTAAGGATGTAGTAGTGGCGGATCTTCTCCTCATTAGTGAAAAGGGTGGCTATATCGTGTAGTTTGGCAACATGCGCTACGGCCGTCTCAGACTCATAACCGTGAAAAGGATCAGATTCGACTAGAGAGATTATCTCAGGGTCGACAGAGAATTCATAATCCTTATCGGTGATAAAGATAGGTGAAGTGGCAAACTTCGGGTCGTGTTTCATCCTAGCTTCCCAAGATTTTTCCTTCCACTCGAGAAGTAATTTCTCAGCGTCATAGGCATCCTTACACGAAAGAAAATCCTCAGCTATCTCTCCCTCCATAACATAACCCTCAGGTATATCAGGCAATTCATATCTAGGAGAGCTAGATCTAGCAGGAGCAAAAGCAGGTTCTATCTCAATAGTATCGACAGTTTTAGAAGCATCACGAGCATTGGCAGTAACTCTAGCAATATGAGCATCAAGGAACACCCCTAGTGGAACATCAGGCAAAGTAGTATCTCTAGCAGTATCAAGCATATCATCATCAGGCAAAATAGCATCTCTAGCATCATCAGGCAAAGCAGTATCAAGCATAGTGTCCTGGGTATAAGTCTGACAGTAGAAGTACGGGGTACGAAAGTATATGGGCAGAGCCTTCGCTATGGCGAGGATGTATGAGTTCAGGCCCCTCTACGGTGGAGGTAAAAGCCTTACGTCTCAGTGCTCTCAGGAGCTTTGTGTCGAGTGTATTAAGGGATTACAACAAGTGGCAACCCCTGTACCAATGGTGAAGGACGGCTTATATAGAGTGCGCTGCCCTTCATAATGGTCCGGTCGACAGGGGTGGTGTAGTGGCGAGTAAAGGCTGGCGTTACTGGTAACGTAAGCCTTAAATGCTAGTAATGGTGTATGAAAACATATGACCGTTTCCCTCGTGGGAGGTTACGATGTACAGAGTGGATTCCAGTCAGTACGTTAGACTTGCTCCGAGTGGATCGTCTCCGACTGGATGATGGGGGCGTCCTTAGTTCAGTCGGAACCGTCTAAGGGCCTTGTCCCCTATGAAGGGTAGTCCTTGGGTAGGACCAATAGGGCAGACCTATGACCCTACCGTGGGACTATAACCCCATCATTAGTCCTCGAATGGATCGGGGCTGGAACGATGAAGTGATGTCCGGAGTTTGGAGCCGACTAGTATTGAGGTGATCTTAGCGTTGTCTGCCTCGATCCATTTTATCTTTGCGGCTAGTGATCCGAGTGAATATGGAAGCGAGACGAACCGTGAGGGACCGATTGCTTCCGCGGAATCTTTCGACGTGACCGGTCATACTAACAGCGCCGGATTTTCCGGGATTCTCAAATTTCGGTTGCTGCGCGCTCAGCGGGGATGATGGCATCGCCATCGAGTAGATTTCGCCTCCTCGATTACCGCGCCACGATCTTCTCCACTAATCTTACAGCGGCCGGTTGGGAGGATAAGATCTTGGGCCCACCTGTAGGTGACTCAGTCGGAGGCCTATTAAAGCCTTCCGGCGGACCTTCCTGTTGCGTTGCTCGTCTTCCTCCCATCGATCTCGCTTCCCCGCAACTCCCTAGCCACCTCCTTCCCCTCCACCTCTAGCCACCTCCTTCCCCTCCTCCTCTGCGGATCCGTCGCCCTCGCCATGACGAAGGGGCAGACCAGCAAGCTGGAGGCGAAGAAGAAGAAGAAGAAGAAGAAGAAGAAGAAGGGGGCGGCCTCCACTCAGCAGCGGCAGCGGGCGTTGCCGGCGGGCTGGATCCAGGAGGACTTCCTCCCCTCCACGGTGAGGGAGACCGACGTGCTGGAGCTGGTGGAGCACGGCATGGTCGTCAACAAGTCTTGGAGGCTGCGGGAAGGCGAGATGGAGCCGGCGCCGAAGGAGGGGGAGCGTGTTCTGCTGCTCAGCCACGTGGCCAGAGGTTTCTCCCTGCCTCCCCATCCTTTCTTCCAAGGTATTATGAATTACTTCGGGGCGCAGCTCCACCACTTTCCGCCGAATGCGATAGCTCATCTTTCCGCATTCATCACCCTCTGCGAGTGCTTCATAGGATGTCCTCCCCACTAGGGGCTCTTCAAATATGTTTTCTCCACTAGATCTCAAACGGTTAAGAAGCTTAGCCAGTCTGATGATAAGACACACATCCTCCAGCTCTGCGAGGGTTTAGGATTTCAGAAGAAAACAAAAATTAGTTATCCCTCCCTTCAGCTATCCGAGTCGGTTAGGAACTGGCAATCGTCCTGGTTATATTGCCAGGACATTGCCTGCCCGAATGCTTCGAGTGGGTTACCACCCTTCAGTTTAGACCGTCCGGGCCCTCCCAGGAAGCTAGCGCTCTCTAAGGGAGAAAAAACCCAGATCCATCCTTTGATCGATGCGCTGATAGCCGTCGTCCGGAAGGGAGTCACCGGCAAGGACCTGTTGGAGAATTTTCTGGGTCGACGCATCCAACCGCTCTAGGCCCGAGACCACGTAATGTGGCATTACACGGGGCCTTCGGATACCACTCGGTCCCATCCTGAAGACGTGAGCAAGGAGATCGTGGGTGCGTGGGTCCGTAGCATCACAGGCACATGTGATAACCCCGTGGGAGCTCGGCGGGTGAAGGCTTTCCGTGCCCAAAATCCTCCTCCGAATGAGGTGAGTACATGTTGTCGAGTGCTTTTAACCTTCTCAGTTTTATTGCTTTTCTTGTCTCGCCGACTGACGTTGCCGACTGTGTTTTGTGCAGGAGTGGACGAACTGGCATTCTGCAGTCTCAGGTGGGGATCCGGTCGAGGAAGAAGAAGGCAGCATGGAGGGTAGCACGGGTAGTGCCGAGTAAGTCTCTGACGGTAGGGATACGGAGGAGGAAACAGAAGAAGAGGAGGAGGAGAGTGAAGAGCAGAGCCCGTCACCCTCACCACCAGAACACTGAACCAAGCACCGTCATGACCATGCTGTTCCGCCGGCTCCTCCCGTGGCCCCGAGTGCTCGGAGTGTGAAGAGAACCAGGGGTTCTTCTGTCGAGCCCGTGGATCAGCAGTCCAAGGTGGCTAAACCCAGCGGGTCTAAACCTCGGAAATCTTTGCCCCGGATGAGGATCGTTGTTTCGGTCGCCTCAGCGTAAGTATATTTGCTCTTCCATCTTCCTTCAGTATCCGATTGGACTCTTCTTTTTGGGAATTCATGTTTACCGGTCGAATGGATTTCACTCAAGAGAGCTGCTACCTCCGCCACCTCTCTGCCGCGTCAGGGTGACGATCCCATGGACACTGATAACGCCGCCACGTCCGAGCAAGGTACGTTGTCACGACTCCGAGAGCTGTATTACCGTCTCGCGAGTGCTGTCTTTGATCTTGATCTTTTTCTGTATTTTTATTTTGTTCAGTCGGGCTTCCTTCGGAGGTGATCCATCTGGACGACGACGACCAAAGGAGGTCGGAACCAGCTTTGGCGCCTGTCCTTGGGGTTATCCAACCTACTGCCAACCCCGCCATGAGCGTGCCGCCGACTGAGACGGTGGCCTTCACGGCGGAACCGACTGGAGCAGAGCTCGGGATGCCCAGGGAGCTCGAGATACCTAGGGCGCCTTCTACCACACCGGGTCCGTCGACTGTTCACTATGCTGCCCAACGCATCCTGGAAGATCAAGTAGGAGCCGCCAAGGACGCCATGGTACAAGTGGAGCTGATGGTGGGCGAAGCCAAGGGAGCATATGACTCTATTGCGTCCCTGTACAAGAAGAGCTTGGAGCTTCGGGATGATATCCGAGTAAGTGCACTAGTAAGTGTTTACATTCCTCTTGGTGCCCACTGGGGGTTTTGGCGAGATACTCGGATACAGTAGGTTAATTTTCCAGTGGGTTCACTCCGAGTGAACCCAGTGGGTGTAGTCCCCGAGACTTCTGCCAAGTGTTTGCACCGGCAGTTGTCTTTATATGTATTTTCCATAATCTCTACAAATCAGAGCTGATCTACCCGAATGGTACCAGTGGGGGCACGCCGAGTGCACCCACTGGGTGTAGTCTCCGAGAGTAGTGTTACTCGGGTCGAGTAATAGTAGTCTCATAGTGTTGTTGGTTTGCTATGGAGCTCAATGGGACCGACCTGTTCGAGCTTCATACCAGTGGGGTCACTCTCAGTGAACCCACTGGGTGTAGTCCCCGAGACCGCTGTCGATTGCTTGCATCGGCAGGGGTCTGAAGAATCTTGAGTTTGGTTGTTTTGTCATATCTGTCGAGACTTTTTCCTTGTTGAATCTGGTTGATCCTCCCTTTGTGTCTCTTTGACAGAAGACTTGTGAACTGGGATCGGCCTATAATGCTCTGATGGCTGAGAAGACTCAACTTGCTGCCGACTTGGAGGTAGCTGCGAATGATATGGCTGGCATGAAGGAGGCTCTCGCTGAACGAGAAAAATCTTTGGAGGAATCTCGAGAGACTAACAAGGCACTGTTAGCCGAGTTAGAAAATATGAAGAATGAGAGATCTGACTGGGTAGGCCAGCTGAAGTCAATGGACGCTTGGTGCAAAGCGCAGGAGAAATACGTCGGTGACTGGGCCAAGAAGATGGTCGCACTGCTTGGTGGTAAGTTGCTTGCCGAGTGCTCTTTGACTTTGGAGTTAACTCCGTGCTTATTTTCTCCTTGTCTTTTCTTTGCAGATTTCTGTCGGGATGTTGAAGCCAAGACCGCCGCAATTGAACCGACGCTTGGGCAACCGAATGTTCCACTCGGTGATGAAGCTAACCGGGACATGTTCCGACTGAATACCCGCCTTAACAAGGTGGGTCCTTTCGTTGGTCGCCTGAGAGAAGTTGTCGGCCGAATTGACAAAGAGTTGTGGCCTGAAGATGACTCCCGGAATGAGATAGAGGGGTTGATGACTCGGCTGGAGGATGTTCCAAGCAGAGTGCAGGCATGGAAGAAGTCTGCCGCTCGGTGTGGCACGGACGTAGCGATGTCTCTGGTCTGAGTGCACTGTAAGGAAGCCCGTGAAGACAAGCTAAAGACGTTGCAGGTCGCGAACACCAAGAAGCTTCGATTTGAAGACTTCATGAAGACCTTCCTCGACACGGCCACTCGAATTGTAGATGGAATCGACCTCGACACCTTCATGGAGCCTGCCAGCCCCGGCGATGCTTGATTGACTTTATCCTGAACGCGCATTTACCTCGATATGCCGAGTGGAGTTTGTATTAAACTTTGGCCACTGCTGTTGGCCGGTACACTCGTGGCTCATTGTGGATAAACTTGATTCACACCGAGCCGACTGATCGTTGAACTCAATTTGAATTCGAACCGGATCTTTTGCTCTTCTTTCGCTGAGTTTTTTTTTTGACAACTCAGCTAAGCCTCCGAGTGTAACTTGCGTGCCCACTCGGAGGAAGCTCTTTACTTAGGCAACTCTGGTTCGCAGCTAAGTCCTCGAGTGTGACTTTTGGTGCACACTCGGAGTTAGTTGTTTGCTTAGGAGACTCTGGGTCGCAGCTAAGTTCCCGAGTGTGACTTTTGGTGCACACTCGGAGCAAGTTGTTTACTTAGGCGACTCTGGGTCGTAGCTAAGTCCCCGAGTGTGAATTTCGGTGCACACTCGGAGCGAGTTGTTTACTTAGGCGACTCTGGGTCGCAGCTAAGTCCCCGAATGTGACTTTTGGGGCACACTCGGAGCGAGTTGTTTACTTAGGCGACTTTGGGTTGCAGCTAAGTCCCCGAGTGTGACTTTTGGTGCACACTCGGAGTGAGTTGTTTACTTAGGCGACTCTGGGTAGCACCTAAGTCCCCGAGTGTGACTTTTGGTGCACACTCGGAGCGAGTTGTTTACTTAGGCGACTCTGGGTCGCAGCTAAGTACCCGAGTGTGACTTTTGGTGCACACTCGGAGCGAGTTGTTTACTTAGGCGACTCTGGGTCGCAGCTAAGTCGCCGAATGTGACTTTTGGTGCACACTCGGAGCGAGTTGTTTACTTAGGCGACTCTGGGTCGCAGCTAAGTCCCCGAGTGTGACTTTTGGTGCACACTCGGAGCGAGTTGTTTACTTAGGCGACTCTGGGTCGCAACTAAGTCCCCGAGTGTGACTTTTGGTGCACACTCGGA
Organism: Hordeum vulgare subsp. vulgare; assembly: GCF_904849725.1. Taxonomy (NCBI): domain Eukaryota; kingdom Viridiplantae; phylum Streptophyta; class Magnoliopsida; order Poales; family Poaceae; genus Hordeum; species Hordeum vulgare. The sequence goes on along the minus strand of NC_058524.1, from coordinate 560,134,956 downwards.
GCGAGTTGTTTACTTAGGCGACTCTGGGTCGCAGCTAAGTACCCGAGTGTGACTTTTGGTGCACACTCGGAGCGAGTTGTTTACTTAGGCGACTCTGGGTCGGAGCTAAGTCCCCGAGTGTGACTTTTGGTGCACACTCGGAGCGAGTTGTTTACTTAGGCGACTCTGGGTCGCAGCTAAGTCCCCGAGTGTGACTTTTGGTGCACACTTGGAGCGAGTTGTTTACTTAGGCGACTCAGGGTCGCAGCTAAGTCCCCGAGTTTAACTTTTGATGCACACTCGGAGCAAGTTGTTTACTTAGGCGACTCTGGGTCGCAGCTAAGTCCCCGAGTGTGACTTTTGGTGCACACTCGGAGCGAGTTGTTTACTTAGGCGACTCTGGGTCGCACCTAAGTCCCCGAGTGTGACTTTTGGTGCACACTCGGAGCGAGTTGTTTACTTAGGCGACTCTGGGTCGCAGCTAAGTACCCGAGTGTGACTTTTGGTGCATACTCGGAGCGAGTTGTTTACTTAGGCGACTCTGGGTCGCAGCTAAGTCCCCGAGTGTGACTTTTGGTGCACACTCGAAGCGAGTTGTTTACTTAGGCGACTCTGGGTCGCAGCTAAGTCCCCGAGTGTGACTTTTTGTGCGCACTCGGAGTTAGTTTTTTAGATCGGAATCTGCAAACGCGGAAGAATTTTGAATCGGCAAGAAATTAATCCGCTTTGTATTACTTCGATGACATTTGTTCTTTACGTTGTCTTTGTCGGCGGTTATGTGTAGAAGCGCTTTAGTAGATCTCCATTCCATGCTCGCGGCTCGTCCTTCTCCCTGTCGAGGTTGTAGAGTCGGTACGCTCCGTTGTTAAGCACCTTAGAAATGATGAACGGTCCTTCCCAGGCGGGAGCCAACTTGTGTGGTCTCTATTGATCCACTCGGAGCACCAGGTTGCCTGTTTGGAACGTGTGGCTCCTAACCTGCCGCGCATGAAATCGCCGCAGATCTTGCGGATAAATTGTTGAACGGATCAATGCCATCTCGCGCTCCTCTTCTAAAAGGTCTACTCCGTCTTGCCTGGCTTGCTCTGCTTCGGCTTCGGAGAAGAGGTCGACTCGTGGAGAGTTGTGAAGCAAGTCACTCGGAAGGACTGCCTCTGCTCCATAAACGAGAAAAACGGCGATCGTCCTGTCGATCTATTCGGAGTTGTTTGGAGGCCCCACATCACCGAAGGTAGCTCGGTGACCCATGCGCCGGTGGCATGTCCAACTTCCCGCAGGAGTCGAGGCTTCAACCCTTGAAGAATGAGTCCATTCGCCCGCTCCGCTTGTACATTTGTTTGGGGGTGCGCAACGGATGCAAAATCCACTCAGATACCTTAGCCTGCGCAAAAACCTTTGAACTCGTCTAAGTTAAAGTTTGTGCCATTGTCGGTGATTATGTTGTGTGGAACCCCGTATCTGGAGATGATGTCTCTCATAAATTTGATGGCCGTAAGGGCGTCAAGCTTCTTGATTGGTTTGGCTTCAATCCACTTGGTAAACTTGTCGACTGCTACCAGCAGATGGGTGAATCCTCCTTGGCCTGTTCTGAATGGTCCGACTGTATCTAATCCCCACACGGCGAATGGCCAAGAAAGGGGAATTGTCTTCAGCGCGAACGTTGGCTTGTGGGACTTGTTTGAATAGAACTGACAACCTTCGCAATGGTCGACTATATATTTTGCCATTTCATTCGCGTGCAACCAGAAGAAACCAGCTCTGAATGCTTTGGCTACGATTGCCCTTGAGGAGGCGTGATGGTCGCAGGTTCCCGAGTGAATTTCTTCCAAAATTAACCGACCCTCCTCGGGAGAGATACACCGTTGAAGGACGCCTGAAACACTTTCTCCGTATAACTGGTCATCAATGACGGTGAAGGACTTCGACCTGCGAACGGTCTGCCTAGCTTGGACCTCGTCTTCCGGTAACTCTTGCCTCAGGATGTACGCAATGAATGGCACAGTCCATTCGGGAATGACAGCTAGAATCTCCATGACCAGGTCAACCACAGTGGGAACTTCGACTTCAGTCTGATCTGTTGAGCTCTTCGGTTGCACAGGTTCCTCTGTAAAAGGATCTTCTTTTACCGAGGGGAGGTGTAAGTGCTCGAGGCACACATCACTCGGGACAGGTCTCCGTGTGGATCGAAGTTTTGCCAATTCATCTGCTGCTTGGTTTTTCAGTCGAGGAACATGGTGAAGTTCCAGACCTTCGAACTTCTTTTCGAGCTTTCTTATTGCGTTGCAGTATGCAGTCATGGTGGGGTTCCTTACATCCCACTCCTTCATTACTTGATTAACCACTAGATCTGAGTCGCCATAGACCATCAGGCGACGGACGCCGAGTGTGATGGCCATGCGCAACCCGTAAAGGAGAGCTTCGTACTCTGCTTCATTGTTGGAAGAATCAAAATGGATCTGCAACACATACTTGAGTTTATCACCTTTCGGGGATATGAGCACTACGCCGGCGCCGAAGCCATTCAACATCTTGGACCCATCGAAGAACATGGTCCAATGAGCCGAGTAGATGTGAGTCGGTTGTTGTTGTTCTACACATTCTGCTATGAAGTCAGCAAGAGCTTGAGACTTTATAGCTTTCTTGGCTTCGAACTTGATGTCGCAGTATAGCATCTCCATTGCCCACTTTCCACTCGGCCTGATGTGTCCCGATTGTGGAGAATTTCCGACAACGGAGCATCAGATATGATAGATACCGAGTGGTCTTGGAAATAATGAGCCACCTTCTTTGCAGTCATGTAGATCCCATAAATAAGCTTCTAATAATGGGGATACCTCTGCTTGGAAGGAGTCAGGACTTCAGAAACATAATATACTGGCCGATGAACTTTGTACGCTTTGCCTTCTTGTTCGCGTTCGACTGTCAGAACGGTGCTGACGACTTGATTTGTAGCCGCGATGTACAGAAGAAGGGGTTCTTTACTGAGCGGGGCAGTAAGAACCGGCTGGGTGGAAAGCAGGGCTTTGAGGTCATCGAATGCGGGTTGGGCTTCGTCTGTCCACTCGAAGGTATCGGACTTCTTCATGAGTCGGTACAAAGGTAACGCCTTCGCGCCGAGTCGAGCGATAAACCTGCTCAAAGCCGCTAGGCAACCTGTGAGCTTTTGTACGTCATGTACTCTTACCGGCCTCTCCATTCGAACAATGGTCCCGATCTTTTCGGGGTTGACATCGATCCCTCGTTCGGAAACGAAGAAACCGAGTAACTTCCCGCTGGGAACGCCGAATGAACACTTGGCTGGGTTGAGCTTGATATCGTACCTACGTAGGTTGGCGAATGTTTCTGCCAAGTCAGTCAGCAGGTCGGAACCTTTGCGTGACTTGACTACGATATCGTCCATATATGCCTCCACATTTCGACCAATCTGGTGTAGGAGGCATTTTTGGATCATTCGCGTAAAGTTGCTCCTGCATTTTTCAAACCGAATGGCATAGTGATGTAACAGAAGCACCCGAATGGGGTGATGAAAGATGTTTTTAATTCATCTGGACCATACATACGGATCTGATGATAGCCCGAATAGGCATCAAGGAAGGATAAGCGCTCGCAACCCGCAGTCGAATCAACGATTTGATCTATGCGGGGGAGCGGGAAGTGGTCTTTCGGACAGACCTTATTAAGGTGCTTGAAATTGATGCACATACGGAGAGACTTGTCCTTCTTGGGCACCATGACAACATTAGCGAGCCACTCGGAGTGGTGTACCTCGCGAATGAAGTTGGCTGCCAGAAGTTTAGCTACCTCCTCTCCGATTGCTTTTCTCTTGTGCGCGGTGGACCGACGCAGGCGTTCTCGGACGGGCCGAGCGGCAGGATCCACATGCAGTCGGTGCTCAGCCAACTCCCTGGGTACACCTGGCATGTCAGCAGGCTTCCATGCAAAAATGTCCCGGTTCTCACGGAGGAATTGGATGAGCTCGACTTCCTATTTTGGATCAAGGGTGGTGGAGATGTTTGTTGGGGTGGCGGTGGCATCCGTCGGGTGGATGCTTACTTTCTTCGTGTCTCCCGCCGACTGGAATGCGGACTCGGAAGCTGGCTTCTTTGAACGCATTAGGTCGGCGGGGTCGGCAATCTTCTTGTACTCATCCAACTCGAGTACAGCCATCTGATGGTCTTGAATTCTCGACCCCTGTTGCAGACACTCCTCGGCCCGCTGCCGATTGCTTGTGACAGTAATCATGCCTTTGGGACCAGGCATCTTCAGCTTCAAATATACGTAACATGGACGGGCCATGAAACGTATGTATGCCGGACGGCCCAGAATGGCATGGTATGCACTCTGGAAGTCTACCACCTCGAATGTTAACTTCTCTTTGCGGAAGTTCTTGTCAGAGCCGAAAATGACATCCAACGCAATCTGGCCGAGTGATTTGGCCTTTCTTCCTGGGATGACTCCATGGAATTGCATACTGCTCTCGCTAAGTCTGGACATCGGGATGCCCATTCCCTTGAGAGTATCGGCGTACATGATATTCAAGCTGCTGCCGCCGTCCATAAGGACTTTGCGCAACCTAACTCCTTCCACCACCGGGTCGACGACCAGAGCTTGCCTCCCTGGGGTGGGTACGTGTGCTGGGTGGTCTGACTGATCAAAAGTGATTGCAGTCTGTGACCACTTGAGGAACGTGGGAGTGGATGGGGTTGCCATGTTTACCTCCCTGTTGACCAGCTTCAGTCGACTTTTGCTTTCTACATCAGCAAAAATCATTAACGTTGCATGGACTTGAGGGAACGAATCCTCCTTGTCCTCATCATCTTGCTCGGTGTCTTTCTCACTCGGCTGTCCTTCACCAAATCCTTGGATCAGGAGGCGACACTGTCGAGAGGTATGTTTCGGCAATATGACACGGTTGATCTAGGATGGAATTTCCTTACTGTTTCTTCTTGGGGGTGTACTGTGGTTTCCCCTTGCCTTTGAACTTAGCATTTGTAACGACTGCCGCCTCTGCTTGTAGAGTGGATTGGGCTTTCTGTTTCTGCTTCCGACTGCTGCTCCCATCTCCGTCAGCGACTGACTTATGCTTGCCGCTACATATGCGGTCCTCCTCTTCGCCATTTGCATAGCGTGCGGCTATCTCCATCATCTTTCTCATGGAGATGTCGCCTGTCCGACCAAACTTCAGGTATAGATCTCTGTACCGAACGCCTGCCTTGAAGGCGCAGACTGCTTAGTGTTATGTAACATTCTCCACCGTATGGTAGAGGGTTGTCCAGCGCTGGATGAAATCGCGCAAGGGCTCGTTTTGCTTCTAGACACAGTGCTGAATTCAGCAGGGCGTTTGCACGTACCCTCGAAAGTCCTGATGAAGACTCAGGACAGATCTGCCCAACTGTAAATGCTTGATGGAGCTAGCTGGTTTAGCCAAGCTCGAGCCGAACCGTCGAGCATCAGTGGAAGATGTTTGATGGCGACATGGTCATCTCCGCCACCGATCTGGACCGCCACTCTGTAGTCGTCTAACCAAGTTTCTGGTTTGGACTCTCCTGTGAATTTGCTGATTCCCGTCGCCAATCGGAAGTTGGGAGGGATGTCAGCCGAGCGAATGGCCCGACTGAAACACTCGGGACCAGAAACAACGGTCCTGCTTCCACTCGGATGATCTCTATCGTGACCATCACGGCGGGCTCGGCTTTTATCAACCTTCCTCTGAGTGATATACCCTCTTGCATCAGGCCTTTGATCATGCGCATCACCGCCCGAATGATGATCATCGTAATGACGGGGTCCGTAGGGCCCACTCCACGGAGGAGTACGCGAACGGCGACGATCTTCGGGACGAGACCGAATGGAAAACGGATTCCGACTCCGGTTCCTGGAACGATCGTTCCAGAGGCTGCCCCCTCTGCGACGCTGGTGAGAGCTGGGACTGAAAACCGACCGATGTGTGTTCGCTTGAACGGAACTGTTGTGGATCTTGTTATGCGACTGGGAGACCGCCGAGTTTTGCTGCTGCGCCGTATGTAACAAGGCACGGATCTGCTCGATTCCTCTACCAGCCTCCGAATCAATCGGCTGGAGAGAATCAGCGATCCTGGCGACTGCAGCCAAGTTGGGGATGGGTGTGCGGAACACCTCGACGTTGCTCTGGCGAGCGCGTCGACCGGAAGAACGAGGGTGCTCACGACGAGCGCCGGATGACTCTCCGATCTCACGCTCGTTCTGACCAGTCCCGGGGGGACTTTCATGGGAATCGGCCATGAGTACTTCGACTGCAGGCCCGTGACCCTGATACTCGGAAGGTAGTTCAGTCGGAACTCACTCCAAGCACTGGGATGACCGCGGGACCACAACCGATTCGAGCACCGCCACTTGAGAGGACATGTTTTGTCGCGCTAGGGCGTGCCGCACCCAACGCTGGAGTCGTGAACGACCGGATCGCTTGTTGCGGCGCGTGATGGGGGCGAAGATCGACACCGGGGTCGATGGCTGCAGAAGAAGAACGCCGCATGAACTGGCACGGAAGTGCGTAGCCCCACGACTCGGAAGCGTCTCGATGTCGAGGGGCGCATCTTCAAGCCATGCCGAATCATCAGCGATGAAGGAGAGTGCACCGAAGAGGATCTCATGACCCATGCACAGATCTCCGCCGGATGACATGACAAAAAGACGAAATTGCAAACTCGCCGGAAGTTGCTTAGACACCTGCCCCACGGTGGGCGCCAACTGTCGTGGGTATAAGTCTGACAGTAGAAGTACATGGTACGAAATTATATGGGCAGAGCCTTAGCTACGGCGAGGATGTATGAGTTCAGGTCCCTCTACGGTGGAGGTAAAATCCCTACGTCTCAGTGCTCTGGGGAGCTTTGTGTCGAGTGTATTAAGGGATTACAGCAAGTGCCAAGCCCTATACCAGTGGTGAAGGGCGGCTTATATAGAGTGCACTGCCCTTCATAATGGTCCGGTGGACAGGGGTGGTGTAGTGGCGAGTAAACGCTGGCGTTACTGGTAACGTAAGCCTTAAATGCTAGTAATGGTGTATGAAAACGTATGACCGTTGCCCTCCTGGGAGGTTACGATGTACAGAGTGGATTCCAGTCGGTACGTTAGACTTGCTCCGAGTGGATCGTCTCTGACTGGATGATGGGGGCGTCCTTAGTTCAGTCGGAACCGTCTAAGGGCCTTGTCCCCTATGAAGGGTAGTCCTTGGGTAGGACCTATAGGGCAGACCTATGACCCTACCCTGGGACTATAACCCCATCACATAGCATCTCTAGCAGTATCAAGCATAGCATCTCTAGCAGTATCAGGAATAGCATCAGGCATAGTATCAAGCATAGTATCATCAGGCATAGTATCAAGCATAGCATCTCTAGCAGTATCAAGCATAGTATCTCTAGCAGTAGCATCATAAGCATGATCAAGCACAGGCGACATATCAAGATTTCTAATAGGAGGTGATGTCGCAAACTTACTCATAACTGAAGGTGAATCAAGTGCAGATCTAGATGGCAATTCCTTACCTCCCCTCGTAGTTGAGGGCAAGACTTTGGTCTTCGGATCCTTCAGATTCTTCATAGTGATCAGCAGATATAAATCGCAAGTGACTCAGAGAATATAGCAATACCTCCCCGGCAACGGCGCCAGAAAAATGGTTGATGTCAACTGTTCTTCCCCTTTGCAACGGCACCAGAAGAATGCTGCTAGCACTCTCCAGCAATCAAAACTAGAAGAATGTTGTTGACGGCCCACCAGCGCGTGGGATCGTAGCAGTTTTCGAGGGTAGTATTCGACCCAAACTTGTTGGTTAGCCAGACAGGAGGTGAGAGAATACTCTCGAGTATTAGCAGCTGAATGCGTCAGATTCAACCACACCTGAAATATTAGTATCTGCATGCAAAATAGTAACAACAAAGTAGTATGATAACAACGATGTCAGAAACGATCTGTTGACGGCAGACTATTCCTAACGATTGTATCAATGGCGCCAAGTTGCCTCGTTGACGGAAATTGTCAGTTCTCGTCAACGACCAGCGAACCAAAATTGTAGCAGGTAGCAGCAGTGTAACAAGCAATAGCAGCGGCAAGGAAAAGCAGTAGTGACAGCAGTAGCAAGTAGCAACAGTAGCAAGCGATAGTAGTAACAGCAGTAGTAACAGCAGTAACAGCAGCAGAGCAAGAAAAGTAACCGCAGCAGTAGGACAAACTCGTAGGCAATGGGTCGGTAATTTGTTTGGATGATATTCATCATGCAACAGTTATAACATAGAGAGATATGTGGCTAGCTCCCGTTCATCAATGTGATGTAGGCATGCATTCTGTGTGTCGTCATACGTGCTTAGGGAAAAGAACTTGCATGACATCTATTGTCCATCCCTCCCGTGGCAGCGGGGTCCAAAAGGACACTACGGGATATTAAGGTTCTCCTTTTCATAAAGAACCGGACCAACGCATTAGCACTTGGTGAACACATGAACTCCTCAAACTATGGTCATCACCGGGAGTGGTTCCGGTTATTGTCACTCCGGGGTTGCCGGATCATAACACATAGTAGGTAACTACAACTTGCAAGATCGGATCTAAAACACACATATATTGGTGACAACATAATAATTTCAGATATGAAATCATGGCACTCGGGCCCTAGTGACAAGCATTAAGCATGGCAAAGTAGTAGCAACATCAATCTCAGAACATAGTGGATACTAGGGATCAATCCCCATCAAAACTAACTCGATTACATGATAGATCTCATCCTACTCATCACAGCTCAGCGAGCCTACGAATAGATTACTCACGAACGACGAAGAGCTTCATGGAATTGGAGAGGGAAGAAGGTTCATGATGACGATGGCAACGATTTCCCCTCTCCGGAGCCCAAGACGGACTCCAGATCTGCCCTCCAGATGAAGAACAGGTGGTGGCGGCGCCTCCGTATCGCAAACGCGACGAAAACTTCTCTTTTTTATTTTTTCTAGGACGAAAGTGAACTTATAGACCTGAGGTTGGGGGCGGCAGAGCCGTGTGGGCCCCACAAGCCTGCCCACCGCCACAAGGGGGTGGTGGCGGAGCCAGGGCTTGTGCCCCACTAGCCCACCCCCTCAGGTGGAACTTGGCGCAGATATTTTTCATATTTTCCAAAACTGCTCCCCGTAGATTTTTAGGACGTTTGGAGAACTTTGATTTCTGCACAAAAATAACACCAAGGCAATTCTGCTGAAAACAGCGTCAGTCCAGGTTAGTTCCAATCAAACCATGCAAATTAGAATCCAAAACAAGGGCAAAAGAGTTTGGAAAAGTAGATACGATGGAGATGTATCAGCAGGCTCCTCTGAGCTGGATCCAACCTCCTCGTCGCTTGCGATAACCGGGATGCCGAACTCGTCCTCCGGGATGGGCGTGCCGTCCACCCCAAGCTCTGGATAGTATGTATCCAGCGAGCCGTAGCTGGCAAGCTCGTTGGCTCAAATGCCAATGGCCTCTTCGCTCTGTGACAGCTCCACCTGCGCCTCCGCCCACGTGGTGGCCAGTCGGTTCAGATTGATGCCCGAGTAACAGGAGAGGGCGAAGGTCAGCGCAAGCCGGGCACCACTCCTCGCCGTCGACGCCCTCCACCAATCAAACTAGTCCACGGCGTGCTCGAGCCACCGCGCGACTCGGCTGGCGGCAAATCCCTCCATTCGGTCTGGCCAAAGCGTGTGAACAACGTTCCCACCAGCCGTCAGAAGCCGGTCATAGAGTAACCGCAGGTGGGACAGTCGAGTCTTGTGTTGGAAATATGCCCTAGAGGCAATAATAAAATGGTTATTATCATATTTCCCTTTTCATGATAATCGTCTATTGTTCATGCTATAATTATATTAATAGGAAACAGTAATACATGTGTGAATAAATAGATCACAATGTGTCCCTAGCAAGCCTCTAGTTGGCTAGCTCGTTAGTCAATAGATGATCATGGTTTCCTGGTCATGGGCATTAGATGTCATTGATAATAGGATCACATCATTGGGAGAATGATGTGATGGACAAGACCCAATCTTAAGCGTAGCACTAGATCGTATTGTTCGTATGCTAAAGCTTTTCTAATGTCAAGTGTCTTTTCCTTCGACCATGAGATTGTGCAACTCCCGGATACCGTAGGAGTGCTTTGGGTGTATCAAATGTCACAACGTAATTGGGTGACTATAAAGGTGCACTACGGATACCTCTGAAAGTGTCTGTTGGGTTGGTACGAATCGAGATCGGGATTTGTCACTCCGCGTGACGGAGAGGTATCTCTGGGCCCACTCGGTAGAACATCATCATGAGCTCAATGTGACTAAGCAGTTAGTCACACGATGACGTGCTACGGAACGAGTAAAGAGACTTACCGGTAACGAGATTGAACAAGGTATAGGTATACCGACGATTGAATCTCGGGCAAGTTCTATACCGACAAACAAAGGGAATTGTATACGGGATTGATTGAATCCTTGACATCGTGGTTCATCCGATGAGATCACCGTGGAGCAAGTGGGAGACACCATGGGTATCCAGACCCCGCTGATGGTTATTGGCCGGAGAGGTGTCTCGGTAATGTCTCCCTGCCTCCCGAACCCGTAGGGTCTACACACTTAAGGTTCGATGACGCTAGGGTTATAGGGAATTGTTATACAAGGTTACCAAAAGTTGTTCGAAGTCCCGGATGAGATCCCGGATGTCATGAGGAGCTCCGGAATGGTCCGGAGGTAAAGATTGATGTATAGGACGGATGGTTTTGGACACCGGAAGTGTTTCGGGCGTCACCGGTAACGTACCGGGACCACAGAGACCACCGGAAGTGGCCCCGGGGTCCACCGGGAGGGGCTACCAGCCCCGAGAGGCTAGATGGGCCAAGTGCGGGAGGGAACCAGCCCCTAGGAGGGCTGGTGCGCCTCCCACACCCAGGCCAAGGCGCGGGTGGTGGGAGAGGGGGCAACCCTAGGCGCACGTGGGCCTTAGGCCCACCAGGTGGTGCGCCACACCTCCTCCCACCCTGGCCGCCGCCCCCTCCCCCCTCTCCCATCTGGTGGCCGCCAGCCCCTAGGGAGGGAACCCTAGGGGTGGCGCAGCCCTCCCCCCTCCTCCTATAAATAGAGAGGGGTTTTGGCCATTGGGGTACACACTTTTCCCTCTCCCTCGGCGCAGCCCTGCTCTTCTTTCTCCTCATCTCTATCGGTGCTTGGCGAAGCCTTGCCGGGAGACCTCGTCTCTCCATCGACACCACGTCGTCGTGTTGCTGGAGTTCTTCCCCAACCTCTCCCTCCTCCTTGCTGGATCAAGGTGCGGGAGACGTCACCGGGCTGCACGTGTGTTGAACGCGGAGGTGTCGTGGTTCGGCACTAGATCGGAATCACACCGCGATCTCAATCGCCGCGAGTATGACTCCATCAACCGCGTTCTAGGAACGCTTCCGCTTAGCGATCTTCAAAGGTATGAAGATGCACTCACCCCTCTCTCGTTGCTGGTCTCTCCATAGGAAGATCTGAATATGTGTAGGAAATTTTTTGAATTTATGCTACGTTACCCAATAGTGGCATCCGAGCCAGGTTTTCTATGCGTAGATTCTATGCACGAGTAGAACACAAAAGGTTGTGGGCGATGATTTGTCAATTGCTTGCCGCTACTAGTCTTATTCTTTTCCGGCGGTATTGTGGGATGAAGCGTCCCGGACCGACTTTACACGTACGCTTACGTGAGACTGGTTCCACCGACAGACATGCACACCGTGCATAAACGTGGATAGCGGGTGTCTGCCTCTCCTACTCTAGTCGGATTGGATTTGATGAAAAGGGTCCTTATGAAGGGTAAATAGCTTTGGCATATCATCGTTGTGGCTTTCACGTAGGTAAGAAGGCGTTCTTGCTAGAAACCCAAATCAGCCACGTAAAACTTGCAACAACAATTAGAGGACGTCTAACTTGTTTTTGCAGGGTTTGACATGTGATGTGATATGGCCAAAGTTGTGATGTTGCATGTATGATGTATGAGATGATCATGTTATTGTAATAGGTTTCACGACTTGCATGTCGATGAGTATGACAACCGGCAGGAGCCATAGGAGTTGTCTTAATTTATTGTATGAGATGCAACGCCATGTGCTTACTACTTTTACTTCATTGCTAACGGTTAGCTATAGTAGTAGTGATACTAGTAGTTGGCGTGACGACTTCACGGAGACACGATGATGGAGATCATGATGACGGAGATCATGGTGTCACGCCGGTGACGATGATGATCATGCGATGCCTGAAGATGGAGATCGAAAGAGCAAAGATGATAATGGCCATATCATGTCACTATATGATTGCATTGTGATGTTTATCATGTTTTTCATCTTATTGCTTAGAACGACGGTAGCATAATAAGATGATCCCTCCTGAAAATTTCGAGAATATATTCCCCTAAGTGTGCACCGTTGCGAAGGATCGTTGTCTCGAAGCACCACGTGATGATCGGGTGTGATAGATTCTAACTTTCGCATACAACGGGTGTAAGCCAGATTTACACACGCGAAACACCTAGGTTGACTCGACGAGCTTAGCATGTACAGACGTGACCTCGAATACAAGAAACCGAAATGTCGAACATGAATCGTATGGTTGAATACGATCAGCATGAAGTTGCTCACCATGGTGACTAGTCCGTCTCACGTGATGACCGGACACGGGTTAGTCAACATGGATCATGTATCACTTAGATGACTAGAGGGATGTCGATTTAAGTGGGAGTTCATACTTAATTTGATTAAATGAACTTAATTGTCATGAACTTAGTCTAAAAGTTGTCTTTATAAATATTGTAGATGGCCAACGTCAACCTCAATTTCAACGCATTCCTAGAGAAAAACTAGCTGAAAGATGATGGTAGCAACTATGCGGACTGGGTTCGCAACTTGAAGCTCATCCTTGAAGCAGCTAAAAAGGCTTATGTCCTTGATGCACCGCTAGGTGACCCTCCCGCTCCTGCAGCAGCCCAGGACATTCTGAATGTCTGGCAAATGCGGAGTGATGACTACTCTCTGGTTAGGTGTGGCATGTTATACAGTTTGGAAACGGGGCTCCAAAGGCGTTTTGAGCAACACGGTGCATATGAGATGTTCCAAGAGCTGAAGCTAGTTTTTCAAGCTCATGCCCGTGTCGAGAGATATGAAGTCTCTGACAAGTTCTTTAGCTGTAAGATGGAGGAGAACAGTTCAGTCAGTGAGCACATACTCAAAATGTCTGGGTTACACGGTCGTCTGACTTCACTTGGAGTCGAACTTCCGGATGATGCTATAATTGACAGAATCCTCCAGTCTCTCCCACCAAGCTACAAAGGTTTTGTGTTGAACTACAACATGCAAGGGATGGAGAAAACCATTCCCGAGTTGTACTCGATGCTCAAGTCTGCAGAAGTAGAAATCAAGAAAGAGCATCAAGTGTTGATGGTCAACAAGACCACTAGTTTCAAGAAGGGCAAGGGTAAGAAGAACTTCAAGAAAGACGGCAAAGTTGTTGCCGCGCCCGGTAAGCCAGATACCGGGAAGAAGAAAAAGAATGGACCCAAGCCTGAGACTGAGTGCTTCTATTGCAAGGGAAAATGCCACTGGAAGCGGAACTGCCCCAAATACTTAGCGGACAAGAAGGCCGGCAACGTTAAGGTATATGTGATATACATGTTATTGATGTGTACCTTACCAGCGCTCGTAGTAGCTCCTGGGTATTTGATACCGGTGCTATTGCTCACATTTGCAACTCAAAGCAGGAACTGCGGAATAAGCGGAGAATGGCCAAGGACGAGGTGACGATGCGCGTCGAGAATGGTTCCAAGGTCGATGTGATCGCCGTCGGCACGCTACCACTACATCTACCGTCGTGATTAGTTTTAAACCTTAATAATTGTTATTTAGTACCAGCTTTAAGCATGAACATTGTATCAGGGTCTTGCTTAATGCGAGACGGCTATTCATTTAAGTCAGAGAATAATAGTTTTTCTATTTATATGAGTGATATGTTTTATGGTCATGCTCCGCTGGTGAATGGTTTATTCTTGATGAATCTCGATCGTGATGTTACGCATATTCATAGTGTGAGTACCAAAATATGTAAACTTGATAATGATAGTCCCACATACTTGTGGCACTGCCGCCTTGGTCATATCGGCGTTAAGCGCATGAAGAAGCTCCATATTGATGGACTATTAGGGTCTCTTGACTTTGAATCATTTGACACATGCGAACCGTGCCTCATGGGCAAGATGACTAAGACTCCATTCTTAGGAATAATGGAGAGAGCAACCGACTTATTGGAAATAATACATACTGATGTGTGTGGTCCAATGAACGTTGAAGCTCGCGGTGGCTATCGTTATGTTCTCACTCTCACCGATGATTTGAGTAGGTATGGGTATATCTACTTGATGAAGCACAAATCTGAGACGTTTGAAGAGTTCAAGGAATTTCAGAGTGAGGTTGAGAATCAACGTGACAGAAAAATTAAATGTCTACGATCTGATCGTGGAGGAGAATATTTGAGTCACGAGTTTGGCACACACCTAAGGAAGTGTGGAATCGTTTCACAACTGACGCCGCTTGGCACACCGCAACGCAACGGAGTGTCTAAACGTCGTAATCGCACTTTATTAGATATGGTACGATCTATGATGTCTCTTACCGACTTACCGCTATCATTTTGGGGATACGCATTAGAACCTGCAGCATTCACTTTAAATAGGGCACCGTCTAAATCCGTTGAGACGACACCGTATGAACTATGCTTTGGCAAGAAACCTAAGTTGTCGTTTCTTAAAGTTTGGGGCTACGATGCTTATGTGAAGAAACTTCAACCAGAAAAGCTCGAACCCAAAGCGGAGAAATGCGTATTCATAGGATACCCTAAGGAAACTATTGGGTATACCTTCTATCTTAGATCCGAAGGTTAAACCTTTGTTGCCAAGAACGGATCCTTTCTAGAGAAAGAGTTTCTCTCGAAAGAAGTAAGTGGGAGGAAAGTAGAACTTGATGAGGTGATTACACCCCCTCTCGAACAGGAAAGTAGCCCAGCGCGGGAAGTTGTTCCTGTGGCGCCTACACCAACTGAAGAGGAAGTTAATGATAATGATCATGAAGCTTCGGATCAACTTACTACTGAACCGCGAAGGTCCACAAGGGCACGCTCCGCACCAGAGTGGTACGGCAACCCTGTGATGGAAATCATGTTGTTAGACAACGGTGAACCTTCGAACTATGGAGAAGCGATGGCGGGCCCGGATTCCAACAAATGGCTTGAAGCTATGAAATCTGAGATAGGGTCCATGTATGAGAATAAAGTATGGACTTTGGTGGACTTGCCTGATGACCGGCAAGCCATAGAAAATAAATGGATCGTCAAGAAGAAGACTGATGCGAATGGTAATGTAACCGTTTACAAAGCTTGACTTGTCGCAAAGGGTTTTCGACAAATTCAAAGGATTGACTACAAACAGACTTTCTCTCCCGTAGCGAAACTGAAATCAGTCTGAATCATGTTAGCAATTGCCGCCTTTTATGATTATGAAATTTGGCAAATGGACGTCAGAACGGCGTTCCTTAACGGGAACCTTAAGGAAGAGTTGTATATGATGCAACCAGAAGGTTTTGTCGACCCTAAGGGTGCTAACAAAGTGTGCAAGCTCCAGCGCTCCATCTATGGGCTGGTGCAAGCATCTCGGAGTTGGAACATTCGCTTTAATGAGGTGATTAAAGCGTTTGGGTTCATACAGGTTTACAGAGAAGCTTGTATGTACAAGAAAGTGAGTGGGAGCTCTGTAGCTTTACTCATACTGTATGTGGATGACATATTATTGATGGGGAATGACATAGAAATGTTGGAGAGCATAAAGGCCTATTTGAACAAGAGCTTTTCAATGAAGGACCTTGGAGAAGCTGCATACATATTAGGCATCAAAATCTATAGAGATAGATCGAGACGCCTCATAGGTCTTTCGCAAAGTACATACCTTGACAAGATATTGAAGAAGTTCAATATGGAAAACTCAAAGAAAGGGTTCTTGCCAGTTTTGCAAGGTATGAGATTGAGTAAGACTCAGTCGCCGACCACGGCAACAGATAGAGAGAAGATGAGTTATGTCCCCTACGCTTCAGCCGTAGGCTCTCTTATGTATGCCATGCTGTGTACCAGACCTGATATAAACCTTGCCATAAGTTTGGTAGGGAGGTACCAAAGTGATCCTGGTATGGAACACTAGACAGCGGTCAAGAATATCCTTAAGTACCTGAAAAGGACTAAGGAAATATTTCTCGTTTATGGAGGTGACGAAGAGCTCGTCGTAAAGGGTTACGTCGACGCTAGCTTCGACACAGATCCAGATGACTCTAAGTCACAGACCGGATATGTATATGTTTTGAATAGTGGGGCAGTGAGCTGGTGCAGCAGCAAGCAAGAAGTCGTGGCAGCATCTACATGTGAAGCGGAGTACATAGTTGCTTCAGAAGCAGCTCATGAAGGAGCTCATCACCGACCTTATAGTAGTTCCAATCGCGTCGGGTCCAATGACACTCTTCTGTGATAACACTGGGGCCATTGCCATAGCCAAGGAGCCCAGGTTTCACCGGAAGACGAAGCACATCAAACGCCACTACAACTCCATCCAGGACCATGTCCAGAGTGGAGTAATAGAGATTTGTAAAGTACACACTGATCTGAATGTTGCAGACCCGTTGACTAAACCTCTTCCACGTGCAAAACATGATCAACACCATAATGCTATGGGTGTTCGATACATCACAATGTAACTAGATTATTGACTCTAGTGCAAGTGGGAGACTGTTTGAAATATGCCCTAGAGGCAATAATAAAATGGTTATTATCATATTTCCCTGTTCATGATAATCGTTTATTGTTCATGCTATAATTGTATTAATAGGAAACAGTAATACATGTGTGAATAAATAGATCACAATGTGTCCCTAGAAAGCCTCTAGTTGGCTAGCTCGTTAGTCAATAGATGATCATGGTTTCCTGGTCATGGGCATTAGATGTCATTGATAACGGGATCACATCATTGGGAGAATGATGTGACGGACAAGACCCAATCCTAAGCGTAGCACTAGATCGTGTTGTTCGTATGCTAAAGCTTTTCTAATGTCAAGTGTCTTTTCCTTCGACCTTGAGATTGTGCAACCCCCGGATACCGTAGGAGTGCTTTGGATGTATCAAACGTCACAAGGTAACTGGGTGACTATAAAGGTGCACTACGGGTACCTCTGAAAGTGTCTGTTGGGTTAGTACGAATCGAGATTGGGATTTGTCACTCCGCGTGACGGAGAGGTATCTATGGGCCCACTCGATAGAACATCATCATGAGCTCAATGTGACTAAGGAGTTAGTCACACGATGACGTGCTACGTAACGAGTAAAGAAACTTACCGGTAACGAGATTGAACAAGGTATAGGTATACCGACGATCGAATCTCGGGCAAGTTCTATACCGACAGACAAAGGGAATTGTATACGGGATTGATTGAATCCTTGACATCGTGGTTCATCCGATGAGATCATCGTGGAGAAATTTGGAGCCACCATGGGTATCCAGACCCCGCTGATGGTTATTGGCCGGAGAGGTGTCTCGGTCATGTCTGCCTGCCTCCCGAACCTGTAGGGTCTACACACTTAAGGTTCGATGACGCTAGGGTTATAGGGAATTGTTATACGAGGTTACCAAAAGTTGTTCGGAGTCCCGGATGAGATACCGTACGTCACGAGGAGCTCCGGAATGGTCCAGAGGTAAAGATTGATATATAGGACGGATGGTTTTGGACACCGAAAGTGTTTCGGGCGTCACCGGTAACGTACCGGGACCACCGGGACCACCGGAAGTGGCCCCGGGGTCCACCGGGAGGGGCTACCAGCCCCGACAGGCTAGATGGGCCAAGTGCGGGAGGGAACCAGCCCCTAGGTGGGCTGGTGCGCCTCCCACACCCAGCCCAAGGCGCAGGTGGTGGGGAGAGGGGGCAACCCTAGGCCCAGGTGGGCCTTAGGCCCACCAGGTGGTGCGCCACACCTCCTCCCACCCTGGCCGCCGCCCCCCTCTCCCATCTGGTGGCCGCCGGCCCCTAGGGAGGGAACCCTAGGGGTGGCGCAGCCCTCCCCCCTCCTCCTATAAATAGAGAGGGGTTTTGGCCATTGGGGTACACACTTTTCCCTCTCCCTCGGCGCAGCCCTGCTCTTCTTTCTCCTCATCTCTGCCGGTGCTTGGCGAAGCCCTGCCGGGAGACCTCGTCTCTCCATCGACACCACGCCGTCGTGCTGCTGGAGTTCTTCCCCAACCTCTCCCTCCTCCTTGCTGGATCAAGGTGCGGGAGACGTCATCGGGCTGCACGTGTGTTGAACGCGGAGGTGTCGTGGTTCGGCACTAGATCGGAATCACACCGCGATCCGAATCGCCGCGAGTACGACTCCATCAACCGCGTTCTAGCAACGCTTCCGCTTAGCGATCTTCAAAGGTATGAAGATGCACTCACCCCTCTCTCGTTGCTGGTCTCTCCATAGGAAGATATGAATATGCGTAGGAAATTTTTTGAATTTATGCTACGTTACCCAACATCTCGCACGCGTGAACCACCTCCTTTATTCCCCAGCCGGCATCAATGTCTGGCTCGCAAACCTCCACGGCCCACTACGCTCGCGCATGTGTCTCCGAGAAGCGAGCTGGCCGGAAGAAAGATGATAAGAAGAAGAGTCGGTGAAACGCAACAAAACAAAAACAATGGCACTTACCGACGAACATCTCATCCACCTCGTGGAAAAGCTTGAGCGCTGCGGTCGCCTCCCGCTCTGCTCTCGCCTTGGCCACCATTGCCCGGCGCACCCCCTCCCCGAGCCGAGAAACCTCGGCACAAAGAGTCGTCGCCGCCTCTTCGCTGACGATCGACGCATGCGACGCCGCCTCCTTCGTTGACGTCTCCTCCCGGAGAGCTCCAACAAGCTACTCCACCTCCGCCTTCAGCTGCGCCACGGCCACCTGCTCGGCCTACAGCTCCTTCCTCGGCCGCTCGCGGTCCTTGACAACATTATCGTGCTTGCCCCGAACATCGACGAGTGCATGACGCAGCTCCTCCGCCTCGACCTCGGGAAGGGCTCCCGCTGTGCAAACATAGAGTCGGCAGCCGACTCGGCGACAAAATAATACAAAGCAAAGAAGATTTGGCCCAGCTGCCATGAAGCCGCGCAACTGGCCTGAATTTCAATGACTACATCGAGCGGGTGCGCTCGTGCACACCCACCACATCGAAAACTTACCGCGGACTTTCTCTAGCTCGGTTGTTTGGGTATCGAGCTCCTTGCGGATCTTGAAGTAGGAGTTCTTGCTGTAGCAGCACCGTGCGGCCACCTCCTGGAAGAGCACCTCGCGCTTTGCCGTGTCGGCCTAAGAAGAAACAATGAAGAGGATCAGAAGACAGAAGATTTGGCCCGGCTGCCACGAAGCCACGCAGCCGACCCAAATCTCGGGAACTACACATAATGAGTGCGCTTGCGCGCACCCACCACAGTATAAGCGGAAAGAAAGGTCCCACGGAAGCTTAGCTGAACCGCCTTCTCCACCAGCGCAAAGTTGACTGTCGCCGACTGGGCAAAGCTGGCTATCCCGTGGTGGTACCGGGCTATCACGTCGGCCGCCGTAGGCAGCGCCACGGGCTGCCCGCCGGTTGAAGAGTTCACCCCAGCCGATGCTGGGGCGCGGCTCAGCTTCCCCCACTCCTCCAGGATGGCGGACATCGATCTGGCCGCCCGGCCGGTTCCAACAACACGAGGCGCCCCCAGCGCAGCCGGGTTCGTTCATGCCGCCGAAACAACCAGGGCTTGGTCGTCGCCGCTCCTGGCCTCGGACTCGGCCCGATGCCCCTGGTCGGACGCCGGACTCAACACCTCCTCGGCTGTTGGCTCCACAGTCGGCGGCGCCTCCATCTCCAAAACTGGCTCCTGATGTGTCTCCACACGCGCCGGCGAGGCCTCCGCGGCATGAGTCTCGGGGGCCGTTGGCGTCTTGGTGCCGCTCGTCGCCTCGGCCAAGGGGCCTCCCATGTCGGCCGCAGCAGCTGACGCGACCTTCGCCTTGGCCGCACGAAGCTGGATGGTGTGCTCCCGCTCGAGCCGCGCCATCGCCACGTGCTCCACAACGAGTGGCGCGACGCCCTCGATACCAAGGGCCGACGGCTGAAGCTTGATGGCCTCGCTATCGAAAGAAAGTGAGCACGAGCTCACCACCACATGGCAAAGAAAGTAAAAGAAAAGAAAGAGGCACAAGCTTCAAAGAAATCTTACCCTGGAGCAAGGGGAATCTCGCGGCCACCCCGCCTAAGCCTGCTCCGTACCGGCAGATTGGCGCCCGGAGGCAGCACAGCCCGAACTTTCTTGGCGGCCGGGACAACGACCGGACCCTTGGCTGGTCGTTTCTCTCTACGACGTTCCATCGCCGTCTGGCGACGGGCCAGCTGGTTGACAGTCGGCCGACCCCTAGCCGGAAGCTCCGCGCTCCTCCCTTGTCGGCAGCCTCGGGGCGGCCCCGTCAAAGCTGGTAAGGCCTCTACTACGCGCACATCATCATCATCGTTGTCGTCGGTCCAATCCTTCACAGTCCCGTCGGGGCACGGATATCTCGACGTCCTCACCCTGCCGTCCGCAGCACCGGTCGTCTCCTCCTTCACCTCTCGCGTGTCCGAATCCTCGAGCCCCCCCCCCCCCCCCGCCCGACTCGTAGTCCTTGGAGTAGGAATCCGCGCGGTTCGGCTCAAAGTTTTCCGGGTTCGGACCGTCCACCGTATTCTGCCAAGCAAAAAACTAAGGAAAGGCGCGACCGTGCATCAGATATCGCAAGAAAAAGAAAGAACGACCACAATCAGACGAGAACTCACCGGCGGCGCGCAGTTGCCACGGTAGAATGGCTCCATGCCGAACTTCCACACCTCCGCGTCCAGCCGGAAACTGGTGATGGCATTCACCCTGGCGACGACCTTGCTTGACGACAACTCCACAGTCGACAGCCGGCATGGGTCCTTAGGGAGGCTCATGTCGCAAATCCGGTGCGGCCCCGTCTGCAGCAGCAACACTCGATAGGAAATGAAGTCCGCCACCACATCCGAGGGCACCAACCCCTTGAAGTCCTTGAGCTCCTTCAGCCGGCCCACAATCGCCAGCAACTCGTCGTTGCGCACCTTGAGGCTCCAGCTCGCCCTAGTCGACAGCGTGTCGACAAACGGCGGGAGGTTGACCCAGTCCCACCCCTTGCCGATGTTGCGGATGTAGAAGGAGTGTTGCCACTTCTTGAAGGATTCGGTCTACTGCATCTTCGGAAAAATTCCGCCTTGCCGCCTATACACCACCGCCCGCTGCAGCATTACGCCACATCGTCGTGCATCTGGGCACGGAAGTGGAAGAGGAGGCGAAAGAAAGAAGGAAAGGGACAGAAACCGAGGTACCCCTCGCACAAGGTGGTGAAGCATGCGAGGTACAACACCGAGTTCGGCCCCAGGTGGTGCATCTGGAGCTCGTAGAACTCCAGAAACTGCTGAAGAAAGTGGCTCGCCGGCAGCCCGAAGCCGACGATGAAGTGTGTGTTGAACACGACGCGCTCAATGGGGGGCGCGCCTAGACGCGCTCCGTGGACGGGATCTTCCGCGTTCGCCGGAGGTATGTGATGTGCTCGTCGATCATGAGGGAGCCCTCCCACGAACCGGCGGGTAGTCCGGCCATCTCGTCATTCGTCGGTGACGGAGCGGAGAGAAAGAAACACGAAATGCGCCCCCCAGCGAATCGACCACAGGAACGGCGGCCGCGGGCGCTGTGGGCGCAAGGAGGAAGGAACAGCGGAAGCGGGCGCTATGGGCGCGAAGAGGAAGGAACAACAGCGGTGGGCGCTGCGGGCGCGAGGACGAAGGGCGACGGCGGCGAGCACCGAAGCAAGGGCGAGGTGGAAGAGGGAGTGTGGGAAGGCAATGGTGAACCGACCTCCCCACCTCCCATTTTGAAGCCCGAGGGAGACGTGGGGGCGTGGTTTCGGTTACACCCATGTCCCCCACTATCCCACGATCCCCACACGCATTAAACTGCGCGGGGAACCCCAACAGGCAGCCCGCGGCCGCAAAATATCCCGCGCGTGGGCCGAGGCGCATAAGGCTAGGCCTGCGACGACGACCCGTCGCGCGCGTAGTGGCAAGCCCGTCATCCATCGCCAGTTCACACGTGGCACGCGCCAGCCGGCGCCGAGCCTGAAGCGACGCCGCGGGGACCGAAGCACCGCGATGGACGGTTGGGCCACGGCCGACTCCCGCCCTAGTCGGCTAACGGACACGTGCTCCCGCTCGCCGGCTCAGGGAGGTGCATCAACTTCAACAACCACTTCGGGCACGGGGGTAAAACCGCTCCCCTCGTCCGGAGGCCTTTGGACCCCAACGGTTCGGGGGCTACTGACAGGGATACAACCCCTGGGTATACCAAAGCGAAGGGAACCCATCTCTAAGACATTTGGGCCCGACTGCCCTCCCCCCTCTCGGGCTGGCTAGCGGCGGCCGGCCCGTCTGGTCGACGCGCTGCCGACCGACTGGCGGCATTCGGCTGGCCAGTTGGCCCGACGCCAGCCGGCCGATCATCCCCGTCCCATCCGACCGTACCAACGTGCTGTGACGAGACCTCATGCATGATGCAGAGGTGCTCGTGGCCACAGTGCATGTTGACAAGCTCGGCGTGGCCACGTGCGCAATGATGGAAGGGTCAGCGAGGCTACAGGACCCCCGTCGCCCCCGAGGCTGACCGGGCGAGGCAACCCTATAGCCATGCTCACCCCTACCTACTCCCCAATGACCGACGCGTTAGTCGCTGAGACGCACGGCC
This sequence comes from Hordeum vulgare subsp. vulgare, assembly GCF_904849725.1. NCBI lineage: Eukaryota > Viridiplantae > Streptophyta > Magnoliopsida > Poales > Poaceae > Hordeum > Hordeum vulgare. Next base: position 560,112,091 of record NC_058524.1, on the reverse strand, counting down.
AGCGGGCCCCGCACCGGACAAGAGCCGACAGCCAACGGGCCCCACGGCCAGCCGAAGAGGCTGGCAGCCGGGTCCCGCCTCCTATTTCCTCCCACAACTATACATCTCAGGCTACACTATAAAGCCTCATCTTAGCCCGAGAGAGGGTGCACACCCAGAAGCAACTAGCGAATCCTTAGACTCCAGAACCACACACACCACCGAGGCGGCGAGGCCGGCAGCAAGAGCTTTGACCCCCTCCTCATAAACAGATCGAGGAGCATCATTTGTGGTGTGATCTCATATAGTCACACAGACAGGGCTAGGGGTTTTACCTCACCGGAGGCCCCTGAACCTGGGCAGATCAGTGTCATGTGTCTTGCTCCTACATCCGTTCACATACGCCGCTGGCGCCCGTCGGCCCCAAACCATGATCTAAGCCACCCCTGACATATGCTGCGAAAATACCATGACAGAACTATTTTGAATCTTTATTTAATTATTAGAAGAAAAAAAATTCATATAAGATGCATATACAACCAGAACCAAAGTGTATTTTCCATGTTTAATAACCACGCGGTACATCTGGCCAGCAACCTAAAAACAAACAATGCAAACACATGACATGGTCCAGCTAAAATTTAGTACTGCAATATACTCCCTCCGTTCCTAAATATAAGTCTTTTAAGCGATTTCAATAGGTGTCTACATACGAAGAAAAATGATTGAATGTACATTCTAAAGTATGTCTATATACATCCGTATGTAGTCCACTATTGAAATCTGTACAAAGACTTATATTTAGGAACGGAGGGAGTATGTCCCTGGCAAAGATCAAGATCTCAACAATAAATTGAAGCGCTATCACCACACCGGGAACAACTAAGGCAGGGTGTAAGCTGTGACAGAAATCAAAATAGACATGTCATAAGGTTAAAACAGATAAATTGCATCACTAAACCGGGCCTTCCTGCATACAATTTTCTTTTCGGTATATTAGCATGTTATTGAGATATTTAATTTATCTTAAACAATATATAGTATAAAAACACAACAATAAAAGGTGAAAACGACACGGCAAAGCAGGCGTATGCTTCTAGTGCAGCTTGGTAGGGGCAGTGGCTGGTGTTGTGCATCAGCAGAAGAGAGACATATCAAACAGAGAAAAGGTTTTGAATGGATACCATTATATGGTACTCCCTCCGTTAATCAGTATCAATATACATCTGATTCAAAAAAAAAGGTACTTCCTTCGATCCATATTAAGTATGGAGGGAGTAGAACATCTTATATTTATGAATGGAGGGAATATATGCTAACCATGACGGGAGTACATGCCAATAAGTTTGGAATAAATCAATTGAAATATCCAGCAGCAACACATGTATATTTTATTACCATAAAATTGACAATAGATAATTCAGAGTTTTGTGATGGGGAACTAGCATCATAATCATTACAATATTCCCCAAATGTCTGAACTAAATTTAACAGCCAACTATGATAAGATGAAACAACTATCAAGTATCCTTTCAAATATCTGATGCCCTAATGCTTTCATGGTTGAATGAAAAAAATGAAACAAACTTCCATCTGTAATGGTTCTCTATCCCTCCTTGCGTAGTTCCATCTTGAATTCTATGCAGTTATGCTCGATTTTATTTTTATGGTGTACACACAGGTGGAATACACTATATGGTGCCTCATTTGGTGTAGAGGACATCCTCCCAAGGGTGACGATAGAGTGGTTGCTTGAGCCTCTTCTGGTCAAAGGTGTGCCTGTGAATCCAAGAAGCAGATTGGGAATATATAAAATATAAATATAACTAGGGTAGCAATAGTGTAGTTAATTACATTTATCTTTAGAAAAGAGTGAGACTTACCCAATTAGGCCAATTGAACGTGCAAGCACAAAGAGTCCATTAAGATACCCGATCTCTACAATCTCGTCAATCTCTTGCTTGCTGAACATTCCACTCCCAGAAAGAAGATCCAAGAAAAGCGAGCCGATGGCACCGTCAACATTCATAACCAAATTGTTGGCCTTTGACAGGGTGTAGGTCTCAACCTGAACAGCGTACTCCATGTACTTGACTGAAGGGAAGTGTGCGTGAGCATATTTCTGTAAAAGCTGCACTCGCTTGTCCCTGTTGTCTCTGCTTTTGATCCTAATAAAGACATGCAAGTGAAATTTCAGAAAAAGGTAACAACATAACTCAGAGGTTGTACATTAAAAACAATCAACTTATGTCTTAAGCCCATTTTCAGGTGCAAGTTTATTATGATGTCAAGGGGGTATTATACCTGTGACCAATCCCAGGGACACGAATTCCCTTCTTTTTCATGCCCTCAACAAATTCATAAGGCGTAAGACCCTACAATCAATTGTTGTAGTTTACAAGATCAACTAAGAAACACATGAAAACCAAAGCTCGAAAAATAAATAAAGGGATGTGAAATAAGATGGCTCACCCTATCATATGCATCTTTGAAGTACCGAGCGGCGTCATCAATTGCACCACCAAATCGGGGGCCAATTGTCAACAATCCTGTGTTATTCCAACCATAAGTCTCAGTTTGCTGTTGTGTACATAATGGTACAGGTTCGCATGCATCAATTAAACAAGCTCACCAGATACCAAGCTGGAAACAAGGTCCTTTCCTGCCCTAGCAGTAACTATAGAATTGTGAGCACCGGATACACAAGGACCATGATCAGCACAAAGCATGACGCATATCTGTCAGACATATGAAGAAACCTTATTAGGACCAAGTGAAGTCTAGATATAGAAGGGGGAAAGGTACATAATTATCACAGCATATTAGAGCTTTTGTATGGAAGATTAGCCATGTTACATTTAGCCCATAAATTACCTCAATAAATTGGGTACAATAACGAGGAAGGCTGCGCTTGAACCACAAAAGAGAAATAACATCACCAACTCCATAACCCCTTTCAATAATTGTAGACATGGGCACACCAGCATAGCAAGGTTCCTCACCTGCATCATACACATGCACATTTATTATTTTCGGGGAAGGAAAGCAGGGCAAAGGACAATTATCAAGCATGTAGGATAATATGTTGCCCCCAATCTGACCTCTATCATCAGAGATAGTGGAGATAATGTGAGTGGGAGCCCGGACCTTCCCACTTTTGATGGCAGTGTTAAGATCCTCAGGTATGGGGGGAGGTGTAACCTCAGGGACAGGAGGAATATTTCCTTCCTCAACCTGCAAAAAATATATGTAACCCCAAGCTTAGGTTCCGACTAACACATTCCCAAAACAATATACTTGCAAAAAACATCAGACGTGATGTACCAGCTTCTCGAATGTCTCCTTAATCACACTTTCAAGAGCTTCAAAGGAAGTAGGGACAACTGCCCCAGCATCCCTCAGTGCCTGATTCTTAGCTTGTGCGGATTCCAACTCACCACCGCTCTTCGCACCCTGTTATGATATCAAAATAAATAAATAAACCACATCTGTGCATACCGAGTATATTGTTCAGCTCACTGGAAAAGAGCACCAATTTGTTTACAACTTACAGCATGGCCAAACTGGACCTCAGATTTGAATAGACGTGCACATGTCCCACTAACCCAAGCAACAACAGGTTTCTGAACCTTTCCTTGTTTCAAGGCCTCGACGAGCGAATACTCGTCACTTCCTCCAAGCTCCCCAAGAACAACCATCATTTTAACCTAAAGCCAACAAATGAGATGTTCATACACCAGTGATCAGAATCCAGACTTGGGTTACAACTAATGCAGGGATAGAATTATCGTGAAAGCATACTTTTTCGAAAAGGGGCGCTTTATTACTGATGCACACAGCCAAACAAGATATTCTCACACAAACAAAAAATATAAAGGCGAAATACAAAGAAACATGTACAGTCCGTATAACGCCTACAACGGAGGGAGGGGGGGGGGTCCTAAGATCATGCTGCCACCCAACCATTTTGTCCTAAAAAGGTAAACGGGAGCGGATAAAAAGATAATAGAGATAGGCCAAAGTTATGGTAAAGGAGTAGCCTCCGAAAGTTAGAAGACAAAAAGGATGTGATAAAGGAACATGTAACAGTGGCATCCTGTGAGTATTCAATCATGCCAGAGAGGAAAAATATAATATAGCAGGACACTTACGCGACAAAGATAATGGATATTCATACACTACAGGAAGATGGTTAACACTATCTATTTCTATAGAGATGTTAAGTGTCAAACCTGAGGTATGTTATTAAAACGCAGAATGTGATCTGAAAGAGTTGAGCCAGGGAAAACATCTCCTCCAATTGCAATTCCTGAATATGTTAAAAGAAAGTTAGCATGGTGCATTATTCATGTGAACCAGTAAATGTGCCATTTACATTTATTCACAAACAAGGTACCTTCATAAATACCATCAGTCACTCTTGCAATGGTGTTGTACAGCTCATTTGACATGCCACCCTATGAAGTAATGGACGTTCAGTTTGTAAATAGCAACCAAAATATACAGTTGAGAATATATACTAGTCAGTCGTCAAATTAAAGTGGAGTTCTGGAATGAAAACAAATGGAAAGTCAGGAGCTCTCCACATTTTTCCAAATAAAAAGATAAAAGCCAAAGCATCATAATGGTGTTCTAAAGTTCTAAGACTCCATATATATGTAAACAAAAAATCGTATTTACAGACACAATGGACAGTTCTTTTTATTCTGTTACTTTATTTATGGACGTGAATCATACAGAAATACATGTGATGAAGGAAGTAAGTTTATTAACAACGAAATTGAAGCATACCGATTTAGACACAAAACCAACTGATCCGGGCCTGTACAACTTGCATTGAATTATGTTGTCAATGGTTCCAGCAGTATCACCAATCTTGAAAGCACCAGCCTGAACTCCTCCGACTGTTGCAGGTCCAATGATGACCTACAAATAACACTAAATCACTTAGCAAAAATAAACAATAAATACGGAGGCCACTGTCAGCCTGCATTAACATAAAAGCAAATGCTCTGATTATATATATAGAAGTTATCATATTGCTCAAGCTCACAAGCCATCATTTAGTTTACAAATGTGCCTATAAGGATATACTCCTTCACTAATTGATATGAAATTGTGTTATTCTAAGAGCTTCATGATGAGAACCGGTGATCACACCCAAACTTAAAAGCAGTAATTCCATGTAAAATATAATCCTTACCTTGTTGTTAGCACGTGCATAACTAATTAGCTGCTTTGCATCTGATTCAGGAACTCCTTCTGCTATAATGGCTACAACTCGCATAGTTGGCTGCTTCAAAGCTGACATTGAAGAAGCAGCCGCACTGCAGATTCAGAAAATAGAGTGAAATTGCAGGTGCTCCAGATCATGCAGTATTTCTCAGACAGATTATCAATGCTATAACTAACCTCCGGAAGGATGCAAAGTTGATAAACACATCCGCAGTTGGGTGTGCATTGCAAGCAGCTTCAATTCTACAAAAGATACATGAACAGATAAATTGTTCACACATGAATATTGAGCTAGCAAACTGCTAATGTAATATCCCTCCATCTGAAATAAGAACCACTCTTGTTCAATCAAACAAGATAAATGAGGAAGCAGAGAGCTCACGTAGGATGAACTGGAATAGCAATTTCTTCTTGTCCAAAAAAAAGTTTCTGGAACCCATCAGAACCAGGATTGATGATTCCAGCAACAGAAGGTGTTTCTCTCCCTATCAGGCAGTGCAAATTCAGTAAGAAAGAAGCAAAACAGAAAGACTATACAACTCTTTCAAACCAATGATAGGGAGAATATATACCACAGAGGAAGTCAAAATCAAGCATCCGCTGGATAGGAAGTTGCTTATAATTATAGAACAGCGCTTGGGTAGTTTTCGAGAAAATTTGACCTGTCGCCATGATTTACTTCCCCTGAAAATTAACAGGTATTAGCATACGATAACCACAGTAATAGCTACTATTTTGAAAACCATAAATTGTAAGCCCCCTACCCTACTAGTCGTCAAAGTACCAGAATAGAATGAAAGAAATGTTGGCATGATATGTCAAGCATAAGCCCAATATCCAACATGACAACTAGACAAAAACTACAAAAGCATAAACACCTAGTCTAAAGTTCATATTCATGTCAAATTCACCCAAAAGTAACCAGGCACTTGGTCCAAGTGACATTTTATTCCCAAAATCTAGTGTGAAATCTCTATTGTTAATACTGCTAAAACAGGACAGTCCGAGAATCTAAAGGGATTAAATTGCTTGATCCCTTTAAGTATACCATAGGAGGCTGGCATCTGCACACCGCGCCAGATCTCAAACACGATGCACCAGCATATTCAGTTCTGGCTGCGCACTACTTCTGGCGACTAAATCAGAATCAAGTTGTCCGATCCTCAAAACCAATAGGATATAAAGTTGTTGAGAAAAATCTGACAAGAAGACCGGATCTCAAGCAAACATGACGCGCCAGCACATTTTATTCCACAATCGCCCAACTACTTGAAGTTTCATGCTAGTATACTAAGTCTGCGTTTGCACCAAGATCCAATTTATAGCAGCGACTAAAAAAGGACCTTAACACCTGTGCTAACCAAATGGATTTGCGCCAGAGCCCCAAACCGACAAAACCAAGCGAAAGCTGCCGCTAGTCCACACTCGACAACGCAGTAACCCGTCAAACACGAAACAAAACTCGCGCCAAAGGCTGGCATTTCTCGGTCGAATTCGGATCAAACGCAGGAAGCAAGCAAGCGGGCAGGCAGGCAACCCGTTCCCACCCCACACAAAAAAAAGAGCACGAGGCGCGAGATCCACACGAGACACCGCGGGATCCCGCTCCGCCGCGCGGCAGATCCGCGGCGCCGGGGGCACACCCGCACCGCCCGACCCACCAACTGTTGGACGAAACGCCGCAGAGAGCAGAAGACTAGAGGAGGCAGCGCGTGGGAGTCGAGTTCCCGTGGGAGTGGCAGTGGGCGCATTCGTGTGTGGGAGGGCACGGTTGGCAGCGGCGGGCGGACCTTCCGAGGCGAGGCGAGGCGGGGCGGGGCGGAATTGCTCCGGGAGCAGAACTGATTCGGGTCTCGCTCGCTCGGCCGGGGAGGAGGACGGGGCTGAGGGGCAGGACGGGTGGAAGGATTTATGGTGTCGGGAAGCGGATGGGGAGTAGGCGTGCAGGCAGTTCGCTGCTCTGGTCGCGCACATGGGCCTCCGGGTCGGTGGCTTTGTGGCAACTACCTCGAATGATGGATGCGGGAATCCGTCGCAATCTATCCACTTCAGTTGGATTTCGCCGTCGTAAGTACTGCATGAAATACTCAGCCTGCCATCGAATCCACCGCGAGGAACACCAGGGGATCCCGCCGGCCGCGGCAAGATCCGCCGCGTCGGGAGCACGCCCACCAGCTGTTCGACCAAACGCCGCAGAGGGCAGCGACAGCACAAGAGTGGGCGGAGGCAGTGCGTGGGTGGGAGTGGGTGAGCAGGGTTGGCAGCGGCGAACCTTGCGATGCAAGGCAACGCGAAGTGGGGGCGGGGACTGCTCCGGGACGGGAATTGATTTGGGTGTCGGGGAAGACGGAGGTGAGGGGCGAAGACAGGGCGGGGGTACAAGGATTTATGCGCGCGGGAAGGTGGGAAGCACGCGACGCACCGCACGCGCCAACTACCCGCGAGAGCCCCCGACCGCCCGACGCCGTGAAGGCATAGGTTTTTGGGTAAAGATTATCTTCCACCGGCTGATCCGCGCGATCGATCCGCCGCCCGCTCGTCCGTTGAATCTCGAAACTGAATCGGTGTTTCAGAAACTGGTCAGGTGTTTCAGAAAACTGACTAGTCCGTGCCTTCGCCTACGCCTCGGCCCCGACGACCTGGCCGCCGCCGGCCTGCCCCGTCGCCCCTCCGCCGTCGGCCTGCTGCGGCCCCGACGACCTCGTCGCCGCCGGCCTGCTGCGGCCCCGTCGCCCCTCCGCCGTCGGCCTGCTGCGGCCCCGACGACCTCGCCGCCGCCGGCCTGCCCGTCGCCCTCCGCCGCCCCGCGCCACCGCCCCGTCCCCTCGTCCTGCCCCACGACCCTCCGCCGCCGGCCTGCCCGTCGCCCTCCGCCGTCGGGCAGCTCCGCAACTGGCCTGCAACATTTCTGCAATAGGGTCGTGGTTTCTGCAACTCAGTCATTATTTCAGGAGTTACATAAAAAAATCTGCAACGCGATTATTGTTTCAGGATTTTTTTTTAAGCACGATCATCGTTTTCACAACGCGGCTATTGTTTCTGCAACTCGACCTGTGTTTCAAGAACTATTGGATACGGGAACGTAGATCGGACGGCTGCATCAATACATCCAACGGCCGTTGAGGTGGCGGACGGTGGATGTGTAGCAGCTTTCATATTTTTTTAAAGACCGCATAGGTGTCGGTGGTTGTTTCAATACCGATAATTAAAAGAAATGCTACAAATTATCCGGATGATGTTTGGCAGAATTAAACCGTCCTTTAGTCGTTCGATTCAGATGCTCTCAGCCGCGGGATGAGGCAGCTCCCCCGTGGCAGCACCGACAGTACCTGCAGCGCTTCATAGCAACGCCGACGAAGCTTCATCGGCCCTCCGATGCTTCAATGCAGCTCCGGCGAACTCCGGCGACGCTTCACTGCAGCTCCAACGGAGCTTCAACAGCCCTCTGACGAACTCCGGTGATGTTTCATTTGCAGCTCGGCCGGAGCTTCAACGACCCCACGTGCTTCACTACAGCTCCGACTGCCCCCCCCCCCCCCCCCCCCCGACGATGCTTCATCGCAATGTCGACGAGCCCCCTTCGCTTCATCGATTGCTGCAGCACCGCACCGTCGCAATGTTGAGCTCGTTGATGTTCTGCAGCTCCTCCTCGGCCTCCCTATTGCAGCATGTGCGGCGAGCGGCACCGCCTTGCGGCGTCATCAATGGCTGCAACACCTCGCATGACCCCTCGCATTGTCGCCCACACCGTGAGAAAAATCAGCATGTGCGGCCGTGGCGGGATAAAGCACAAGCGGGCGAGGATGAAGCAAGGAGATGGCGCGGTGTGAAGCAAGAGAGATGGGGCCATGGCGGGATGTAGCCGGGAGATGGAGCAGGCAAGGATGAAGCAAGGAGATGCGGGGATCAAGCAGGAGAGATGGGCCAGGGCAAGCTCGCGGGGATGGTGGTTGTGGCGTCCAAAAAGGAAGGAGGCTGGAGAAAACGTCTGGATAAGGCGTGAAGATAAGGCTGGGGGGTGGGGCGGCGAGCGGGCGCCACAGGTACACGCATCAAGCGAGCGGGGCGGTCTACGTTTCGTTGTTATCAGTCGGTTTAAAACAAACGTTTTCCATAATTAAAGGGTCACGCTACGACGTTTTTTTTAATCTTAATAACTTTATTTAATTAAAGCGAGGAATCTCTTCCTCGATTCCATGCAAGATACAATCAGGCGTTACAGAACGCCACACAACACACACTTCATCCCCTACAGCTAACTTAGCTAATATATGAGCCACCCTGTTTGTTGATTTTCTTCTCCAAGTGATCTTGCATCCCTGCCAGCCCTGCATAAGCCTCTTAATTTCTTCCACCAACGGTCCCGCCATAGATAGGTTCTTATTTTGCAGTATTGATCATACTTACAGCCTCACGACAGTCCTGTTCAACATGGATTTTCTGAATTCCAAATTCCTGCCCAAGTAGTAGCACCTGCCGACACGCCATTAGTTCTGCCATCTCTGGATTCAATGTGTTTGGAAAGAAGTGAGCACCGGCATCCCTAAAGGCTCCATTGTGATCTCGAAGGACCACCCCACCTCCTCCATGACCTCTTAATACAGAAATAGCTCCATCCGAATTTGCCATTACCCAACCATTCTCTGGTGGACTCCACATCTCAAAAGACACCGTATTCGTCAACCTCGATTTTTTATGGACAACCTCATTCCACTCGTCCATAAATATAGACACCGAAATCGAAATTTCATGTGGTTGTTTAATATTAATACCTTCTCGAGCCTCGTTTCTGGCCATCCATAATCCATGTATACCTTGCATGAGCATCTCCCTCTCCTCATCTCTTGATGTACCATCCAGTTCATAAGCCAACGTCCAAGTTCATGATTTGTCTCCACCCTCTCTAGAAGCACTATGCTCTAGATTTCCATCTTCTCTGACTCCAAAACAGTTGAGAGTGAGGACAATTCCAAAATCTATGAGCTAGCATTTCTTTCCTACCACATGCAACACAAAAGATACGAGGCTTGATTCTTCGCCTATATAACTCTCACCTAGTGGCCATCCTATTGTGAATCAATTTCCAAGAGTGAACCTTAATCTTATCTGCGACATGAGTGCCCCATAATGTCAACCAATTCTTGTGAGAATCCACATTCGAGGAAGCCTCCTATCGCCCCGATATTGCCCTTTTCATGTCTATTAATAAATGATATGCCAAATGGACAGTGAACTCCCCATCCTTAGCATAGTTCCATGCTAAGTAGTCTTCTGTTCTTGGACCACCAACTGAAATTTGTTTGGTATCTTTAGCATCATCACGGGTGAACATCTCATCAACTTTAGCATAGTTCCAGCCCGAACCATCCTCATTCAGCAAGTCACTCACTCGTGTGATACCTTGCATATAAACTTGGCCCAATGGTTGTAAAGAACCCTTTCTAGGTATCCACTTATCATGATGAGTTAGAACCTTAGATCCATCACCTATACGCCAAACTATACCTTCCCTAAGAAGATCATGCCCAAATAGAATGCTTCAAAAAGTGAAAGATCCATTAGCGGGACAAGTAGCTTTCATAATAGAAGAGTCTTTGAAATATCTGGCCCTAAGGACTTGTGCACATAAGGAGTTTGGAGATTGAAGAATCCTCCATGCTTGTTTAGCAAGAAGTGCTTGATTAAAATCCTTGTAATTAAAGAATTCCATCCCTCCTTCTCTTTTTGTCATACACATCTTGTCCCAAGCTACCTAATGCACCTTCTTTTCACCATTTGCTGATCCCCACCAGAAGTTTGAACAGATAGATGTCAGATTCCGGCACATTTTCTTGGAGAGTTGGAAACGACTCATAGTAAAGGTAGGAGTTGCTTGCAATCCCGATTTTACTAGCACTTCTTTAGCAGCTTTAGAAAGTCCTTGTCCTTTCCAACCTAAGAATTTTCCTTTTGAACTTTTTATCACATGCTTGAAAGTACCCTCTTTTGATCTACCAACCACTGTTGCTAATCCCAAATACTGCTCATTGAGGACCTCAGAATTACGATGGATTTTTTAAAAGATCCGATCACACAGCAACCGTAGGATGTACAGTTATCTTGCATTCAATATCATTTTTATTTTTACAACAAGGATAATGTTAAATAAATACTTTGCGACAAGGATAGTGTTGTGAAAATACTTTACAACAAAGCTTATATTGCAGAAATCTTTTGCGACATAGTTGATGTTACAGTTTTTTTTCTTCACTATTTTTGCAATATGGATGTTGTTCCGGGAAACAAATTGCAACACAAAAAATATTGCAGAAAATATTTATCATTTCTTCGGTCTTCATTTTTTTTACAACACACATATTGTTACGAAAAGAATTTTATAACACACGTGATGTTGCAGAAAGAGAAACAAATGTGTGTACACATGTCACATTGAGCAGGTGGCGGATCGCTCGCTTGCGATCTGCGAGTTGAAGGTAAGAGTTTCCGGTAATTAAAACGTCAGATGATTTATTTTAGACGATTTGCAGGGGGGAAACTACTACTCCCCCTGATCCAGGTTAATTATCGCTGATTTTAGTACAAAAGTAATTTGGTGATAATTAATATGGATTGAAGAGTATTTTTGATTAGTTTTTTGTTAAGATAAGTAGTACCATATATATAATGGACATGCAGTTCGTTATCTTTTTTTAAATGGAAATATATTAATATCAAGTAGATACCAATTACACCCAGCCTTTGCACCAACTAGATGCAAAAAACATCGAGGATACACTCAACCAACAAAGAAAACAAAACAAAAACCTGCCATGGAGATCAATCACCCGCACTAGCAGCACCCTAACCACCGCCAAAGACAACACCGGGACTAGAAAGACGGTTCTTCAAAAACAACGCCTTCAGGAAGGAAACAATGCACAAGCGTTGTCGTTGCCCGATCAAAAAACATAGGTTTTCACCCTAAAGAGAGGGTGCGTTCCCGAAACAATGACTTCAACAAGGTCACTACCAGGCACAACCAGTAAAGGCCAGACCTTGGTTTTGCACCCTGGAAATCACATCTCGATACTCAAATGAGCACCACCAAAAAAGAAGCCCTCCAATGCCGCCGCCCCCACCTGCGGAGGCTACTACTGCAAGTTACGTATCACCAGGCTCACGGGAACTCGTGACCGGTCTGGACGGGAACATATTCAACAAGCCAAGTGAAAGGACGTGGATGTCGCCTAGAGGGGGGTGAGTAGGCGCTTTAAAATAATTACGGTTTAGGCTTGAACAAATGCGAAATAAAACTAACGTTTAATTTGTCAAGCACAAAACCTAAAACAACTAAGCTCACCTATGTGCACCAACAACTTATGTTAAGCAAGATAAACAGCTAAGTGATAGCAAGATATATGACAAGAAACAATATGGCTATCACAAAGTAAAGTGCATAAGTAAAGGGTTCGGGTAAGAGATAACGAGGCACGCGGAGGCGACGATGTATCCCGAAGTTCACACCCTTGCGGATGCTAGTCTCCGTTTGGAGCGGTGTGGAGGCATAATGCTCCCCAACATGACACTAAGGCCACCGTAATCTCCTCACTCCCTCGCACAATGCAAGACGTCATGATTCCACTAAGGACCCTTGAGAGCAGTCACCGAATCCGTACAAACAAGGTTGGGGCAATCTCCACAACTTAATTGAAGGCTCCCAACAACACCACGAAGCTTCACCACAATGGCATATGGCTTCGAGGTGACCACAAATGCTCGAGGCAATCTCCACAACTTAATTGGAGACCCTGATGCTTGCCCGGAGCTTTACACCACAATGATTGAGCTCCGAAGCACCACCAAGCTTCTAGGATGCCAAAGCATCCACGAAGAACAATCTCTAGGGGTACCAAGTACGCAAGGGCAATAAGCTTCTCAACTTCTCACTTCCACGTATCACCATGGAGAACCCAAACCGATGCAACTAATGCAATGGCAAGGACACACGAAGTGATCAAGTCCCTCACACTCAAATCCCTCCACAACAACAAAAGCTATGGAGAAATACGAGAGGAAGAACAAGGAGCTCACAAAGAACTCCAAGATTAAGATCCAAGGGGTTCCCCTCACGTAGAGGAGAAAGTGATTGGTGGAGATGTGGATGTAGATCTCCTCTCTCTTTTCCCTCAAGAACTAGCAAGAATCATTGGAGGGATTGAGAGTTAGCAAGCTCTAAGAAGGTCAACAATGGGGGAAGAACAAGAGCTCAACAGACGGATAAGATCCAATGTGGAAGAAGACCCCCTTTATATAGTGAGGGAAAGAATCCAACCGTTACTCCCACTCACAGCCCAAGGGGAGCGGTACTACTGCTGCGAGGAGCGGTACTACCGCACGGTAGGCTCACCAACCACGATAATAAAAAATTACTACTGTGACTACCACCGCTAAGGCTGTAGTTGCGAAGAAAGTCCGAGGGAGCGGTACTACTGCCAGAGAGCGGTAGTAAAAAACTACTACCGCTCCAGGAGCGGTACTACCGTTGTGCCAGCGGTACTACCGCTGGACACTGAAACTACCATAACTTTCGCATACGAGCTCCGAATCGAGCAAACTCAAGCTTGTTGGATTCAAGATGACAAGAGCTATCAAAAGAGCGAAAATGCAGTTGTGAAAATGCCAATGATATAGAGATGTGAGACGTCTATGAATGAAGAACCGACAAAAACTTCCAACATCGGAAACATCATAGAAGATGCATATGGACTCTATTTTCGATGAACTCGAGCTTGTCATGAAGATGACCATAAGCTCTAAAACTCACAAAGAGAACCACCAAACAATAACCAAGAAACATGATGCAAGGATGCAAATGGTTTGAGCTCTCAACGAACGATACGATTAAGCCACTCACTTGAGAGCCCCCCTTGACAGTACGACAATCTATCCTAAAATAGAGAAATCTATCAAGGGCAAACCTGTACCTTGCACCTAGTCCTCTTGAGCTAGATGACGATGGAGAAAATCGCGATTCTAGAAAGTCTGCGAGGGTTTCCTCTCGGGACTCTAAATATAGGCCAAAGGAGGGCACCGAAGGAGGTGGGGCCCACCCAGGCGGCCTCCTGGCGCGACCTAGGGCCTGGCCACGCCAGTAGGTCGCCTGAGCAGCCCCTGGCCCCATCTGGCCCATCTTCGGTAATCCGGAAGCTTCTTTTTCGCTGATTTTTTTATATATTTTTCCTATAATTTTTCGGGCTTCGGAAAATTGGGTAAAAGCCCGTGCAAAATAGACATCAGCGGACAGAAACTGGCACTGGGTGCACCGAGTTAGTAGGTTAGTCCAAATATGTGTAAAGTGATATAAAAGTCTAGCAAAACATATAACAATGTCACCCAAAAGATCATGGAACAAGCAGAAATTATATCTACTTTGGGACGTATCAGTTGTGGATCGTTGTGGACTTTTTCAGGTGTGTAGGAGGCTGCTACATTGGAAGCCAAGTGCAGGTGGATGATGGGCATGCTCGTATAATGCACAATGTTCTAGTCGGAAGGCTTGGCGCCAATTTGGCAGCTATTTGCTCCTGATCTGCCTCGGCTTGGACGACCGCAGGGGCCCACGACGTGTGCTGCCATCGACGGTGAATCTGGTCTCTACTCTCTATGGTGAGGTGGACCATGGATTCGATGTGATGGACGCGTTTGGGCTACTACACACGAGGAGTGCGGCGGCCTTGGTGTGAGAGCATTCCTATTTGATCAGGCCATTGGAAAGTTTCGGACTTCTCCTTTGAAGGAAAACAAGGACTGGCGTATATGACGCTCTTTGAAAACCTTGTTTGGATAGGGGTCTTGCAGCCCATGGAGCATGCGTCGTTCTGAGGTCCATGATACGTCTCCAATGTATCTATGATTTTTGATGGTTCCATGCTATTATCTTGTCAACTTTGGATGTTTTGTATGCATGAATATGCTATTTTATATATTTTTTGGGACTAACCTATTCACTCAGTGCCAAGTGCCAGTTTCTGTTTTTTCCGTGTTTTTGACCTTTTTCAGAGGAGAATATTAAACGGAATCCAAACATAATAAAACTTGCGGGATGATTTTTTCCATAACAGAAGATACGCAGGAGACTTGAGAACCAAGGTAGGGGACCTCGGGGGAGGTCACAAGCCCCCTAGCCGCAGCCTGGGGGCGCCTGGCAGGCTTGTGGGCCTCACGTGGCTCCTCTGCCCTACCTCTTTCGCCTATAAATTCTCTAAAAATCCAAAACCACGAAAGAGAGCCACGAAAATACTTTTCCACTGCCGCAAGCTTCTGTCTCCGCAAGATCCCATCTAGGGACCGTTCTGGTGCCCTGCCGGAGGGGGGATTCGTACATGGAGGGCTTCTTCATCAACACCATTGCCTCTCCGATGATGCCTGAGTAGTTCACCACAGACCTTCGGGTCCATAGCTAGTAGCCAGATGGCTTATTCTCTCTCTTGGATCTTCAACACAAAGTTCTCCATGATCTTCATGAAGATATATCCGATGTAACTTTCTTTTGCGGTGTGTTTGTCGAGATCCGATGAATTGTGGATTTATGATCAGGTTATCTATGAATATTATTTGAGTCTCCACTGATCTCTTATATGCATGATTTCGTATCCTTGTAATTCTCTTCGAGTTGTGGGTTTCATTTGGCCAACTTGATCTATAATTCTTGCAATCGGAGAAGTGCTTGGTTTTTGGTTCATACCGTGCGGTGTCCTCACCTAGTGATAGAAGGGGTAGCGAAGCACACATCATGTTGTTGCCATCAAGGGTAAAAAGATGGGGTTTATATCATATTGCATGAATTTATCCCTCTACATCATGTCATCTTGCTTAAAGCGTTACTCTGTTTGTTATGAACTCGATACACTAGATGCATGTTGGATAGCGGTCGATGTGTGGAGTAATAGTAGTAGATGCAGAAAATATCGGTCTACTTGTCCCGGACGTGATACCTATATGTATGATCATTGCCTTAGATATCATCATGACTTTGCGCAATTCTATCAATTGCTCGACGGTAATTCGTTCACCCACCGTAATACTTGCTATCATGAGAGAAGCCTCTAGTGAAAACTATGGCCCCCGGGTCTACTTCACTTCATATTTTCAGATCTACAAAATTACTTTGTTGCACTTTCCACCTTCAGATTTCACCTTGCAAATAATCGTGAAGGGATTGACAACCCCTTTACAGCGTTGGGTGCAAGTTTGTTTGTTTTTGCGCAGGTACATTGGTGCCTCATCTTGATACTCCTGCTAGATTGATACCTTGGTTCTCAAACTGAGGGAAATACTTAACGCTACTGTGCTGCATCACCCTTTCCTCTTCAAGGGAAAAACCAACGCAAGCTCAAGAGGTAGCAAGAAGAATTTCTAGCGCCGTTGTCGGGGAGGATCAAGTCAAGAATAGTCTTCCGTCAACGTGCCAATTTCTGGCGCCGTTGCCGGGGAGGATCAAGTCAAGAATAGTCTCCCGTCAACTTGCCAATTTCTGGCGCCGTTGCCGGGGAGGATCAAGTCAAGAATAGTCTCCCGTCAACGTGCCAATTTCTCGCGTCGTTGCTGGGGAGTATTCAAAGTCAAGTAACTATCGCAAACTCATCTCTTGCATTTACTTTATTTGCCTTTTGCCTCTCGTTTTCCTCTCCCCCACTTCTGAAAAAAAAAAATTACAAAAATATTTGCCTTTTTCGTTCGCCCTTTTCTTTCGCTTGCTTTCTGTTCGCTTGTGTACTTGTCTTCTTGCTGAGTCACCATGACTGAAAACACCAAACTGTGTGACTTCTTGAATACTAATAATAATGATTTTATTAGTACTCCGATTGCTCCCGCCACTAGTGAGGAATCATATGAAATCAATGCTGCCTTGCTGAATCTTGTTATGAAAGAGCAATTTTCCGGCCTTCGTAGTGAAGATGCCGCATCCCATCTTAATACCTTCATTGAGTTATGCGATATGCAAAATAAGAAAGACGTGGATAATGATGTGATTAAATTGAAGCTATTTCCATTCTCATTACGAGATCGAGCAAAAAACTTGGTTTTCATCTTTATCCAAAAATAGTATTGATTCTTGGAACAAGTGTAAAGATGCTTATATATCCAAGTATTTTCCACCGGCTAATATTATCTCTCTCTGTAATGATATCATGAATTTTAAGCAACTAGATCATGAACATGTAGCACAATCTTGGGAGAGAATGAAATTGATGATTAGAAATTGCCCCGCTCATGGCCCGAGTCTTTGGATGATTATACAAATCTTCTATGCTGGTTTGAATTTTTCTTCTAGAAATATCTTGGATTCCGCCTCTGGTGGAACTTTCATGGAAATCACACTAGGAGAAGCCACAAAACTCCTAGATAATATCATGACAAACTATTCTCAATGGCACACTGAAAGGTCACCTACTAGTAAAAAAGTGCATGCTATAGAATAAATTAACTCTTTGAGTGCTAAGATGGATGAGTTACGAAATTGTTTGCTAGTAAAGGTGCTCCTCTAGATCCAAATGATATGCCTTTGTCTTCCTTGATTGAGAATAGCAATGCGAGCTTGGATGTTAATTTTGTTGGTAGGAATAATTTTGGCAACAACAATGCTTATAGAGGTAATTTTAATCCTAGGCCTTTTCCTAGTAATCCCTCTAATAACTTTGGCAATTCCTACAACAATTCTCATGGAAATTACAATAAATTACCCTCTGATCTTGAGAGTAATATTAAAGAGTTTATCAACTCGCAAAAGATTTTCAATGCGTCCATAGAAGAAAAACTGCTCAAAATTGATGACTTGGCTAGGACCGTTGATAGAATGTCTCTTGATATTGATGCTTTGAAATTGATATGTGATCCTCCCAAGATTAATATGGATGAAACTTTGAAAGCTATGCGTGTTTCCATGAATGAGAGTAAAGAAAGAACCACCCAAATTCGTGCTAGACATGAATGGCTTAAAAAGGCGTGTTCTCGTGATGAGAATCACGAAGATCTTAAAGTGCTTGGTGTGACTCCTATTGAATCCTTGTTTTCTAATATCAATCCTAATGATGATGGTGCTGGATATGAATTCACTTTGGTTGAGAAACACCCCAATGGTTCGGAATCTATTTATCTTGACGCTAAAAGCACTGAAAGTGGAGTAGAGGATATCAAAACTTTGAGTAGTGATGAAATTACTACTTTGGATTTCAAGGAATTTAATTATGATAGTTGCTCTTTGGTTGAATGTATTTCTTTGATGCAATCCATGCTAAACTCTCCACATGCTTATAGCCAAAATAAGGCCTTTACCGATCATATCGTTGATGCTATGATGAAATCTCTTGAAGAGAAACTTGAGTTGGATATATCTATTCCTAGAAAACTTCATGATGAGTGGGAACCTACTATCAAAATCAAGATTAAAAACTATGAATGAAATGCTTTGTGTGATTTGGGTGCTAGTGTTTCCGCTATTCCAAAGTCTTTATGTGATGTTCTAGGCTTCAATGAGATTGATGAGTGCTCTCTTAATTTGCATCTTGCGGATTCTACTGTCAAGAAACCTATGGGAAGGATCAATGTTGTTCTTATTATTGCAAATAGGAACTATGTGCCCATAGATTTCATTGTGCTTGATATTGATTGCAATCTGACATGTCCCATCATTCTTGGTAGACCTTTCCTTAGGACTATTGGTGCTGTCATCGATATGAAGGAAGGGAATATTAGATTTAAATTTCCATTAAAGAAGGGCATGGAACACTTTCCTAGAAATAAAATAAGATTGCCTTATGAATCCATGACGAGGGCTACTTATGGTTTGAGCACTAAAGACGACGATACTTGATTCTATCGCCTTATGCCTAGCTAAGGGCGTTAAACAATAGCGCTTGTTGGGAGGCAACCCAATGAATTTAGATTTGCTTTTTTGCTTTCTGTTTTGTTGTGTCCACACCATCATAATTCTGTTACGATTGTGTTTTTCATGTTTCTTTTAGTGTTTGTGCCAAGTAGAACCTTTATGATAAGTTTTGGTGTTGGTTGTTTGATCATGCTAAAAAGACAGAAACTTTGCGCTCACGAAATTATTTTTAATTCCTATCCAGAAAGAGATTTTGAGTTGATTCTTTTTTATGCTGGTTTATATGCAAATTTTCCTAATTTTCATAATGTTTCAGAATTTTTGGGATACCAGAAGTATATGAAGTATACATATTTCTACAGACTGGTCTGTTTTTTACAGATTCTGTTTTTGTTGTGTTGATTGCTTATTTTGATGAAACTATGGATTGTATCGGGGGGTACTAGCCATGGAAAAGTGAGAATACAGTACTCTAACATCAATCTAAATAGAAATCAAGTTTACTACAGTACCTAAAGAGTTGGTAGTTTGTTTTCTTATGCTAATGATATCACGAGTTTCTGTTTAAGTTTTGTGTTGTGAAGTTTTCAAGTTTTGGGTGATGTTCTCATGGACAATGGGATAAAGAATGGAAAGAGCTTAAGCTTGGGTATGCCCAAGGAATCTCAAGCCAAATTCAAGGACATCAAAAAGCCTAAGCTGGGGGATTCCCCGGGAAGGCATCCCCTCTTTCGTCTTCAATCCATCGGTAACGTTACTTGAAGCTATATTTTTATTCACCACATGATATGTGTTTTGCTTGGAGTGTTGTGTATTATAGGAGTCTTTTCTTTTTGTTGTGTCACAATCATCCTTGTTGCACACCTTTTTGAGAGGGACATGCACTCATCATGAATTTGCTAGAATACTCATTGAGCTTCACTTATATCTTTTGAGTTAGGCAATTTAGCTCGCATGTGCTTCACTTATATCTTTTGAGCTAGATAACTTTGCTCTAGTGCTTCACTTAAATCTTTTTAGAGCACAGCGGTGTCATATTTTGAAGAAATAGAAACTCTCGATCTTCACTTATATCCTTTTGAGAGTGCTCTCTCTAAGTAACTTGGTGATTGGCGTGTGCTATGAAAGTAGTCCTAAAGATGATAGGCATCCAAAGAGGATATAATAAAAACTTCCATATCCAAGTGCATTGATTAGTAAGAGAAGTCTGATTCCTCACAATTAGTTTTGAGATATGGATATGGTAATATTAGAGTTATGTTAGTAGGGTGTTGTGAATCTAGAAATACCTGTGTTGAAGTTAGTGATTCCCGTAGCATGCACGTATGGTGAACCGCTATGTTAGGAAGTCGGAGCATAATTGATTTATTGATTGTCATACTTTGTGTGGCGGTCGGGATCGCGCGATGGTTAACACCTACCAACCCTTCCCCTAGGAGTATGCGTTTAGCACTTTGTTTCGATTACTAATAAAACTTCCGCAATAAGTATATGAGTTCTTCATGACTAATGTGAGTTCATGGTATAGATGCACTTTCACCTTCCACCATTGCTAGCCTCTCTAGTGCCGCGCAACTTTCGCCGGTGCACAAACCCACCATATACCTTCCTCAAAACAGCCACCATACGTACCTATTATGGCATTTTCATAGCCATTCCGAGATATGTTGCCATGCAACTCCCACCGTTCCGTCTCATGAGATGTGCCGTCACTTTCATATTGCCATTGCATGATTGTAAGATAGCTAGCGAGATGTTTCAACGTCATACACTAAGCTAGATCGTTGCACATCCCGGTACACTTGCGGAGGCATTTCCTATAGAGTCATGATTGTTCTAAGTATTGAGTTGTAAGTAAATAAAAGTGTGATGATCATCATTATTAGAGCATTGTCCCATGTGAGCAATAAAAAAAAGAGGCCAAAGATGCCCACCAAAAAAAAGAAAAAAAGAGGCCAAAGAGCCCAAACAAAAAAATGAGAGAAAAAGAGAGAAGGGACAATACTACTATCTTTTTCCACACTTGTGCTTCAAAATAGCACCATGTTCTTCATGATAGAGAGTCTCTTGTTTTGTCACTCCTTATACTAGTGCGAATTTTCATTATATAACTTGGCTTGTATATTTCAATGATGGGCTTGCTCAAAATTGCCCTAGGTCTTCGTGAGCAAGCAAGTTGGGTGCACACCCACTAGTTTTCACACACTTATAGCTCTTGTGCATCAGTTGCATGCCAATTCCTACTCATTCACATTGATATCAATTGATGGGCATCTCCATAGACCATTGATACGCCGAGTCGATGTGACCATCTCCTCCTTTTTGCCTCACAACCTCCACCACACTCTATTCCACCTATAGTGCTATATCCATGGCTCACGCTCATGTATTGCGTGAGAGTAGAAAAGGTTTGAGAAAGTAAGAGTGCGAAAACAATTACTTGGCCAATACCGGGGTTGTGCATGATTTAAATTCGTTGTGTGGGGATGATGGAGCATAGCCAGACTATATGATTTTGTAAGGATAACTTTCTTTGGCCTTGTTATTTCAAAAGTAGATGATTACTTTGCTAGTATGCTTGAAGTATTATTGTTTTCATGTCAATAGTAAACTATTGTTTTGAATCTTACGGATCTAAACATTCATGCCACAATAAAGAAGTTACAAAGGAAAAATATGTTAGGTAGCATTCCACATCAAAAATTTAGTCTTTATCACTTCCCTACTTGAGGACGAGCAAGAGTTAAGCTTGGGGATGCTTGATACGTCTCCAACGTATCTATGATTTTTGATGGTTCCATGCTATTATCTTGTCAACTTTGGATGTTTTGTATGTGAAAGTGCGTTATATCGACTAGAGGGGGGGTGAATAGGAGATTTTTAGAATTTCATCACTGAGGAAATTCCTTTTGAGGAAATTCCTCACTGATGACTAACTTACAGCGGAAACAGTTAAGGATCAGTCGTGCAAACTACACAACAGCAGTATTACAGAGTGAAGATTATGAAAACAGATTGCACAGTAAGCAGGCACGCAGAATACAGATGATGATTAACTCAAGTGAAGAATTGCAGTTGAGGAAATTCAGAGAAAGTCTTCAGCAAATTCTTCAAACAGTCACAGTGAATGTCATCAACACACAATACAGATAATGTAAAGAGTTGAGGAATTAGAACCCGATTCTTGGTGAAGACTGTTGTTGATGACCCAGTTCCAACTGCTGTGACAGTTGTACATCTGGCTTGTAGCGGCTTGGTATTGAAACCAAAGGACACCCAGTCCCGGGACACACAGTCCCTACCGTATTCTCCTTGAGCTAAGGACACACAGTCCTCGCCCAACACTCGTGGTAAGTCTTCAGGGCAGACTTCCAAACCCTCACAAACTCGGTCACCCGGCAATCCACAATTGACTGCTGGATTGCTCTAGAACATGACGCCTAACCGGTTGGAGGATGCACAGTCCTCAAAGGTAAAAGGCTTTAGTCCCACACAGGAACAACTTCTTCAGTGATGCTCAATCACTAGGTTTTGGTTTGTGTTTCGGTGGGTGTATTTCCTCACTGATGATTTACTCTCGAAGGCTCTGAGGAATTGGGTTGCTCTTATGACAAGTGTCAGTTTCTAACGGAGCAGCCAACCAGCTAGTGGTTGTGGGGGGCGGCTATTTATAGCCTGGGAGCATCCCGACATGATTTGACACTAATGCCCTTAAATAATATGACCGTTGGAGTGGATAAGACCAGTGACTTGGCATGGCTATCGAAACGGTCGGGACCCTCAACTGTGAGAGTCCTCATGTCACTCATATTCCTCACTTGAGGCTTTTGGTAGGATTTGGCTTGGGTTGAGCATCATGAGGAAATTCATTCCATAGCGTTACTTTGACCCCCTTTAACAGTACGGTGTTCCTATTCATCAAATGCGAAGAAAGTAAAACAGAAAATGTAAATCTTCACGCTTCAATTTCTTCAAAATGATTTTCTTCAGGAACCACCGATCTTCTCGATATCAATATCTTCATGAGGAATATTAATTTCATCGTAGATTCCTCGTGATTCATTTCTTCAGCTTCAGACCAATTTCTTCAACTGAAGACATATATTTTTAGGGGTCGATATTCTTCAAATATCTCAAACTCCTCAATGACTTATAGATCCTGTGTACACTTATAAACACATTAGATACTTAACCTATAAGTCTTCAAACCACCAAAATCACTAAGGGGCACTAGATGCACTTACAATCTACCCCTTTTTGGTGGTTGATGACAATTATGTTAAGTCTTCAACAGGGATCAAAAATATGAAGTGTAAATACTTAATTGAGGAATTTGAAAACAAGATTCACAGAGACTCCCCCTGAAGATGTGCATACCTTGAGGATTTTGCTTTTATAGCAGATGCACATTGATGATTTATATCATGGAGATCTCCCCCTGAATCTTGTAGATCATGCATACATATAACATATCATATGAAAAAAATGAAGATGCATGATGGCAAATGGTATCCGACGAATTCCAGCATGCGTGCATTAAAAACTTGAGGAATAAGCATGCGAAGAAAAAGTTCAAAAAGCGTCAAAGTACCATCGGGCTTAAGTTACAACTCATTACATAAAAACTTCAGAAGAGCCAAGAGTTTGTAACTTAAATATAGTTCATAAGCCCCAAAAATAAATCCCGTTTGAAGACTAACTCTCAAGTTTCTCCCCCTTTGTCATCAAGTGACAAAAAGGGACAAACTGAGGACTAACGCCCGTGAAGACTTCATTTCTTGGCGGTTGATGAAGATCCTTGACGCTTCTTGGGTGTAGTCTTCTTCCTTGGGCCTGTTGCGGTGTCGAGTTGTTCCTCATCAGATTCAGCGGTGCGGAATGATGAGAAGGAGCTGTCTTCAAGATCTGGCACGGGAACGGGCCTGAACTTCTTCTTGGGAGGCCACAACCACTCAAAGTCTTGCTCAAAGTTCATTTCTTCAAGCTCAGTCTGGGTCTTCAGATGTGCAAGAGTAGCCCAGGTGCGATCGAAAACCTCATGCAGATAGTGATGATTAAGTTTCAGAGAGTTCTGTGTCTCAGTGAGGGTTTTCACAATGGCACCAAACTGGCGTTTGACCCATTTGTGGTTGTGATCGACCTTCTGATGAAGACTGAGGAGAAGCTCTCTGGTGTTGAGCACGCGAGGAGGAACAGGGCTGGGTGGACGAGTCTCAGTATCGTCCCATGAAGAATAAGCGTCTGGTTCTTTAAACTTACCATCAAGCGGCCTGCTGCCTTCATCAATCACAGACTTTCCTTTTCCCTCAATGGGCTCGAAAGTCTTCTTGTTGACCCGGATAGGAGGCATATAACCAACATGGTTCTGGAAATCTGCGTGGAAGTTGATGCCTGTCCTTGTCCTGAGGAATCTCATGATCCATGGGGCATAAATTTTGTGATCATAGGGGCACATTGCATTGTCAGCCAAAGTCCTCAAGAAGAAATCATGGATATTCATAGGAATACCGTGAATGATGTTGAAGAGGATATTCTTCATGAGGCCGATGACATCTTCTTCATTGTCATGGCCTTTGATTGGCGCAAGCACACTGCAGAGAATGCGGTAGACAGACCGTGGTGTGTACTTGAGCTCATGGACGAGGAATGTGGTTCTTGAGGGTTTGCCTGCAGCCAAAGGCTTCATGAGGACTTCCATCATTCCATTGGGCAGCTCACGCTCACCATAAAGCTTCACTGCCCCGTCTGAAGGAATTGGTACGGGCAGTTCTCTGAGGAGTTCAGACGCTGGAGCCTTGTAGTGAGTGTTTTGGGTCATCCAGTCGAACACCCAAGTGTTGATGTCATCAGCATTGCCCGAGATGTGCAGAGTTGCATAGAACTGAAGAATAAGCTCACTATTCCAATCTGATATGTCTGAACACATAGGGAGCAAACCTGCATCATGGAGTACACTGAGGATTGGTTCCATGCAGGGAATTTCTTCAAGCTCAGCATGAGGAATGTGCCTGTGCTGGAATATCTTATTGCGTCCACAGAGCACAGAAGCATAATAGTTCATCTGAGTCCTGGTCCAAAACTTCAGATGCCTCATTTGAGGCTTGTCATAGGGATTCTCTCCGATGAAATACATGCGTTCCTCAAAGAAATTTTCTTTCTGAAACTTTGGCCGCTTCGAGAATGGCTGGCGCTGAACTGGCTTGATATTGTGCTGAGGAATGGGAGGGGAAACAACCATGGCAGTCTCTGGGTTGAGCAATGAATTTATTGTGAGGGGCGGGAACATTTTCTTCAGCAGTTTCCTCAGGTTGAGGAATTTCATCAACTGGTATTTCTTGCTCTGGCTGAGCTTCGGGCTGAGGAATTTCTTCTTCCTTCTCAGCTTGAGGAGTTTGATCAGCCTGTTCAGTGTGAGGAGCCTGCTCAGACTGTGCATTTTCATCAGCTTGTTCTTCTTCAGCTGGCTTTGTTGCAGAAGCAGATTCATCAACTGCTGCAGCTAAAGCTTGAGTAGTCTCTGTCTAAGGAATATGAGGTTGAGGACTGTCATCAATCTGGATTTCCTCATCAGTATGCTCCTCAGAGGCAGCATCCTTCATTTCCTCATTTGCCCTTGTAGTTTGGTCACCAATGATGACCATTTCATATGAAGGTGCAACATTTAGAGGCACCGGGTCCAGAGGGGCAGATTCTTCAGTTTCCTTGAGGCGTTTTGCCTCAATCTTTTCTTCTGCTGAGGAAGCTTTTCTCTTCTTCGCTTCCTTCTCAGCAGCTCTTGTCTTTTTCGCGTCTGATGCAGACGGGATTAACTTCTTCACCTTTGAAGCTTTTGGTGAAGGTGTTTTCTCTACAGATTCTTTAGCTGGTAGTGAAGAACCAGCTGGAACACAGTCATCAGCCTGCTTTGGTGAAGCAGCTGGATCAGGAGCAGTTGCATCAGGGGTTGCAGTTTCATCAGGAGCGGTCTCGGTGATGATTTCTTCAATGGCCGTCTCATCAGCACGGCGCTCTTGGTGTTGTTCCTCAGCTTGAGGAATTTCCTCCTCATCAGGAGATGCTTCTTCTGGCTGTTCAACCAGGGGCTGAGGAGTTGGTGCTGGTGGTGGGTGTCATTTGTTGTAGTAATCAACAACACTAGTGGCTAGCTTGATGAAATTGCGTTTGATTCCTTTGCGGTCTGACAGTTTGTCACACCTGTCAGTCAAGACTTGCAGCTCTGCCTGGGTTGAAACTAGTGCTTCAGGCGTCAGCTTGAGGAGATTTTGCCTGAGGAATTTCTCCTTTTTGGCCTTTGCAATCTTTGCCTGCTTGGCCTTCTGTTCCTTCCACTTGGCTTCGTTTATGAAGGTGGCCACCATGTGACTGATGCCAGGAGGAAGTTTCAAATCATCAATGGGCGTGTTTGGGTCCTCATACCATACATTGATGAAGTCGAGGAGGACCTTGGGGTCCATGGCCAGAGGAATAGCACTGCCTGATGCTTGTGCTACCCGTTCTTGCTTGTTTCTGATGATGGCTTGCAGGGTTTCATCATCATACTCATCACTTCCTTCTGATGCAGACGGGACTGCGATGATTTTGCTGGGGCTTGGCAGAGGTGCACGTTCAGTAGTTGCCAAGGTCTTCACAAGTGGTGTTGAAGACTTTGTCTCCGAGCTTGTTGCAGCTGGGAGTGAGGAGCTGGAGCTGGCAGTCGGAGTCTTCATGACTTTCTTTTGTACTGGCTTTGGAGGTGGAGCTGAGGACTTTGGTGTAGATGAGATGGGTGCTGAGGGTTTTGGCGCTGATGGTTTTGGTGTTGACGGTTTTGGAACCGAGGGTTTTGGAGCTGAGGGTTTTGGAGCTGAGGGTTTTGTGACAGAAGCCTGTCGAGACTTCTCTTGAGCCTTTGGAGCCTTTGGCTTTGATGGCGCAGACTTCTTTTGAGGAATCTCTGAGCCTGAAGTTTCTGCTGCTGAGGAATGAGCAGCACCGGAGGCAGCAGCTGAGGATTCATTGAATTTCTTCACTGTTGTTTCAGCTTGCTTCTTGAGCTTGGCCAGATGCCTTTCTTTTTCATCTGGGTAGTCATCAAGTGTCATAAGGCTAGAGGGATGTGCTTCTTGATGATCCTCAAGTGGGGCCCTTCTGCCAGGAGGCTTCAAAGCGAATTTCTTCGCATATTTTGGAGTCACAAACCTGTACTCCTTCCACTCCTTTGCCCATCTGCGTTCAATTTTCTACAGCCTAATCTTTCTTTTGGCCATTGTCTCAGGTTCTTCATCAGGCGTACAGTAGTCCAGGTATATGTCATCAGGAATATCAGCAGCTGTGTTCTGCTCCAGTTTCTTTCCTCCCTTCTGTTTCCTCTCTTCCTCCATTTTCTTCAGACGAGGAATTTGCTGATGATTTTGAACTCTTGAGGATTCTGATGAGCCTTGAAGAGTTTCTTCCAGAAACGCTGCAAATGAGTTAATGTGATGAGAACCGAGAGATTCATCAGCTGACATGTGTGTACCTGTGAACAGAGTATAGTTGCGAGGAATTTGGAGAGGTCATATGCGTTCTCAGATTTGAATAAAATGAAAAGTTTGACAATTTGAGGAATATAACCAGTGGTTTGAGGAATTTTCCTAAGCATACTTTTCTTGGGTTCCAGAGTTGTACAGATCCGAAAATTCGCACAATTGAGGAATCTCGTGAAAATCTTAGATGCTTAGCTAGTTCATCGATGATTGTGGTGATAGATAGTGTTTGAGGAATCATGTGCGCATCGTATCTTGAGGAAAAACAGATTCCACATGGGAGAGGTAAAATTTCAGATCTAATCTGCTGTAAAAATGGGATATATTTACCCTGGAAGGTGCGAACGAAGAACACAAAAGGTGGTGTTGGAGAGGCTCTTCGGTCGAGTGTCCAATGCACCCTAACTTGGTAGCAGAGGACGTCTACGGCGGCGGCGGACGTAGATGTTCCGACTCCGGCGTGATCCTGGCGGTGAAAAGGTTGAGGCAGTGAAGCTCTTCCTTGCCGGCGACAAGACAACCAGCGGTGGCGCTAGGGTTCGATGGAGAGTGTGATGGCAGGAGAGCGATGAGGCGAAGAAGAAGATACCGAGGGGGATAAGGATCTATTTATAGCCCGAAAGTTACTGTTTGGCGCGAAAGTTTCGGACCGAATAACCCTTGCCTCTACATCTCCGCAGGACACGTGTAGCTCCCGTACGATGCGGTGGAGATAGTGGAGATCGTGGTTATCCGATCGTGGGAAGTGGGGGTTCAGTTACTGTTCCTTTGAAGAAAACAATTTTTGAAGATTTGAGGATTTTTGTTACAAAATCATCAGCTGACAAGGATGCAGTGAGGATTTTGAACAAAGTTTCAAGTAGAACGCATATGAAGAATTGAATAGACTGGATAAGTATAGCATAGAGGGAAAGTAGGGTCCGATCACATTCACTTAGCAGAAACATCAACTTGAAGAAATAGCAATAAGTGATTGCTGTTGAGGACTCGAAATCGCAGTCTACCTAGGCAAGTGAAAGTCATCAAGTATTTTTGAAGATTTTGTAATAGATCATCACAATGAAGAACAACTGTTTTGAAGAAAAATGCATTGTGAGGAAATTGATCATTTGAAGAAAATCAACTTGAGGGATTTCACATTGGGCGGTGGCGTTACCCACCATATAAGAATGTTGATTACAGACGCCGCGTACAATTGTCGTAGGGCCCTCAGAATCAATTTCTTCGTTAATTTCTTCACATTCAGAGTGACTTTCTTCATTGGTTGAAGAAAATCGTTTCATCATGTGTTGCACATCTAAGTCATCAACTTTGCATAAGTGTTAGGATGTGTGCATGTTTTTACAAAACATTTGAAGACTCTAAGATATTTAGCTCACACCGCAACTTGCAAAACCTTTTCTCATCCAAGGGCTTAGTGAAGATATCAGCCAGTTGATCATCAGTCTTCACATGGTCTATGAGGACATGGTCCCGAAGAAAATGATGACGAATCTGGATGTGCTTGGTCTTCGAGTGCTGTACTGGATTATATGCAATCTTGATAGCACTCTCATTGTCACAGTAGAGAGGCACATTCTTCATGTTGATGCCGTAGTCCTTGAGGGTTTGCTTCATTCATAGTAATTGAGCACAGCAAGAACCAGCAGCAATGTACTCAGCTTCGGCAGTGAAGAGTGATACGCAGTTCTGCTTCTTTGAGGACCAGCAAACTAGTGATCTTCCGAGGAAATGACATGTGCCAGATGTTGACTTGCGATCCACACGGTCACCAGCATAGTCTGAATCAGAATACCCTACTAGATGTAGATTGGAGCCCTTGGGATACCATAATCCTAGTGTTGGTGTGTGAGCTAAGTATCGAAGAATATGTTTCACAGCCTTATGGTGTGATTCCTTCGGTTTTGCTTGAAAACGTGCACACATGCAAACACTAAGCATTATATCTGGCCTAGATGCACATAGATACAATAAAGAGCCAATCATAGAACGGTATACCTGCTGATCGAAATCTTTACCATTTTCATCAGTGCCGAGGTGGCCGTTGGTAGGCATCGGAGTCTTGGCACCTTTGCATTCGTGCATGTCGAATTTCCTCAGAACATCCTTGAGGTATTTCTCCTGTGATATGAAGACTCCATTGCTTTGTTGACGAATTTGAAGACCTAAGAAGAATTTCAGCTCCCCCATCATGGACATCTGATATTCTTCACTCATCATGTAGGCAAATTCATCACTGTATCTTTTGTCAGTACAGCCAAATATAATATCATCAACATATATTTGACATATAAACAGCTCATTATCATAGGATTTTGTGAAAAGAGTTGGATCGAGTGAACCAGGTTTGAAGCCTTTCTTCATGAGGAATTCCTTCAATGTATCATACCATGCCCGAGGGGCTTGCTTGAGGCCATACAGAGCCTTTTTGAGTCTGAAGACTTTGTCTGGATTCTTTGGATCCTCAAAACCTGGGGGTTGAGCAACATATACTTCTTCCTCAAGCTTACCATTGAGGAATGCACTTTTCACATCCATTTGATATAAGATGATGTTATGATGATTAGCATAAGCAAGTAGAATTCGAATAGCTTCAAGTCTAGCAACAGGTGCAAAAGTTTCATCGAAATCTATTCCTTCAACCTGGGTGTAGCCTTGGGCTACAAGTCGTGCCTTGTTCCTCACCACTTGACTGTCCTCATCTTGCTTGTTTCGGAAAATCCACTTGGTGCCTATGATGTTATGCTTGCGAGGATCTGGTCGTTTGACGAGCTCCCATACATCATTCAGCTTGAATTGAAGAAGTTCGTCTTGCATGGCTTGGATCCACTCCGGTTCCAGAAAAGCCTCAGCTACTTTTGAGGGTTCTGTGATGGATACAAAGGAAAAATGCCCACAAAAGTTAACTAAGTGTGAAGCTTTTGAGCGAGTGAGAGGACCTGGCCCGTTGATGTCGTTGAGGATTTTGTCAAATTCTACTTCATTTGCAATCCTCGGATGAGCTGGTTGAGGATTTTGTCTGGGCTGAGGGAGTGGTGCTGTTGCAATTTCCTCAGGAGCATCTTCTTGGTTTTCATCAGCGATGGGGATCGTTTCTTCACCAATTTCCTCAGTGGGGACAATGTCTTCAGTAGGCTTAAGCTTTATTGCTTCCTCAGGAGACAGCTTATCTGGATCAGAAGGCAATTGCTCTCTTTGCGAGCCATTAGTTTCATCGAACCGCACATCTACAGTTTCAACAACTTTGTTGTGATAGTTGTTGAAGACTCTGTAGGTGTGCGAGTCCTTTCCATTACCGAGCATAAAACCTTCATGTGCCTTAGGTGCAAATTTTGAGCTATGATTAGGATCTCTAATCCAGCATTTTGCACCGAAGACTTTGAAATAACTTACATTGGGTTTCTTGTCAGTGAGGAGTTCATATGAGGTTTTCTTGAAGAATTTGTGAAGATATACCCTGTTAATGATATGGCATGCAGTATTGATTGCTTGAGGCCAGAAGCGACGAGGAGTCTGATATTCTTCAAGCATAGTTCTTGCCATTTCAACCAGAGTCCTGTTCTTTCTTTCGACGACACCATTCTGCTGAGGAGTATAAGGAGCAGACAATTCGTGAGTAATACCAAGTTCATCAAGATAATCATCAAGACCAGTGTTTTTGAACTCGGTTCCATTATCACTCCTGATATGTTTGATCTTGATGCCGAAGTTCGTCGAGGCCCTTGAAGAAAATCGTTTGAAGATTTCCTGCACTTCAGTTTTATACACTATAATATGCACCCAAGTGTATCTGGAATAATCATCAACTATGACAAAGCCATATAGAGATGCTGCATTGGTTAGTGTTGCATAGTGTGTAGGTCCAAATAAATCCATATGAAGCAATTCAAATGGACGTGTAGTGGTCATGATGGTTTTGGAGGGATGCTTGGATCTGGTCATTTTCCCAGATTCACAAGCACCGCAGAGATGATCCTTGAGGAATTTGACTGATTCGATGCCAATGACATGCTTCTTCTTTGCAAGTGTGTGCAAATTCCTCATGCCTGCATGACCCAGTCTTCGGTGCCACAGCCATCCTTCTGAGGTTTTTGCTAGTAAGCAAGTGGCTGGTTGAGGACCTGTAGAGAAGTCAACAATGTACAAATCCCCTCTTCTTACACCTTCAAAGACTTTGGATCTGTCAGATTCCATGATGACTACACATCTATATCTTCCAAAGATAACAATCATATCAAGATCACAAAGCATCGAGACTGACATGAGGTTAAAACCAAGAGATTCAACAAGCATCACTTTGTCCATATGCCTATCCTTGGAAATAGCTACTTTGCCAAGTCCCAATACCTTGCTTTTACCTTTATCAGCATATGTGATTTGCTTCAGAGGTGATGGAGTTAGTGGCATATTCATCAGTAGGATTTTATCACCAGTCATGTGATGTGTGCAGCCACTATCGAGAACCCACTCAGTATTTTTGGGTTTGTCATCCTGCAGATGAATTAGTACAGCTTACCATCTCATATGCTTCAGATTTGAAGAATATGATACTAATTTCATCAGTTCAGTGATGTCATCATAACAGAAATGTAAGGACGTGTGAAATATTTCTATTTCATCAATCATTAGCTTGCGTCCTATCAAGCATTTCCTCAGGTCTCCAGCAAATTCTTCAAATGGTGATTTTCATCTGGAGACCTGACCTGCAGAAGTGATTAGTTTGATTTCTTCACCACCCACATCTGAAGGGGTGGCAAAGCGTTCATCATCCTACGAGCACCATATGAGAAAGGTGGCATTGAAGCTAATGCACCTCTCTTAACAGTAGGGGGGTTAAAGTACTCATATGAGTATGCAGAGAACTGGTTTGAGGATTTATGAACATAATGATTTGAGGAGTAGCGCTCATAATCATATTCCTTGTAGTTTCCCTGCATGTTAGACGCATAAGCACGGGTACGAGCATAGTTTTGACCAGTTGAGGATTTTGATCTTCTTGAAGACTTTGGTCCTCCTGAGGAATTGGATCTGGGGTTCAAATTCTTCAGAGGTGGTGTCATGAGGACATTCACTTGAAGATTTTCAAGACAACTTTTGGGAACCCAGATTTTCCTCAGAGGAGGGCCATTCCTGCAGTTAGTTCCAACATATCGAGCAAATACTTCACCAGATTGATTTTTGAACAGTTTATAGTTGGAATCGAATGACTCATCCGAGGAATAGGATAATTCACATGAAAAGCCAGTCAGATTAGATGGATCAAAAGGAGGCCCAGTAGCAGCAACCCATGAGGTTTTGGGATACTGCTCAGGTTTCCAATAAGATCCATCAGCATTCAATTTCCTCTCAAAGGCAATTCCTTCTTTCCTCGGGTTCCTGTTCAAGATCTGCGTTTTAAGCACATCACAAAGGGTTTGGTGTCCTTTGAGGCTTTTGTACATGCCTGTCACGTACAATTCCTTCAACCCTGCATTTTCATCAATAACATTTGTGTTTTCCTCAAGTGAGGAAATAGACACAACAGGTGCAGTTGAAGAATTTGTAGCATTTGATGTTTCTGGTGAGGAATTAGCAGTTTCACGTTCAATGCATTTAAGACATGGAGGAATAAATTCAACTTGACTAGCGCTAATCTGTTGAGCTAGTAATGAATCATTTTCCTTACGAAGATCATCATGAGACATCCTCAGCTTCTCAAGATCAAGCTTTCTTTGAAGGAATTCGTAGGAAAGCTTCTCATGATCAGTGAGGAGTGTATCATGACTATCCTGAAGATTATCAAATCTAGACTGAAGATTTTTCATGTCATCAGCGAGGATTTGATTAAGCTTCATTTCATCATTCAACAGATCATCACTTTTGTCTAGCAGTTTTTGAAGCTTTTCCAGAGCAGTTTGTTGTTTAGTGGCAATGATGGCAAGTTTACTGTAGCTGGGTTTTTTGTAATCATCATGTTCACAGTCACTTGAATCAGAGGAGGAGGCATTATTTGATACCTTTGAACCTTTTGCCATGAAGCAATAGGTTGGAGCGAAGTCATCAGCATTGTCATCAGTATGGATGGTGCACTCATTTTCATCAAGATTGAAGATTGACTTGCTGACGAAATTTGTTGCTAGTGCAAGACTAGCCTGTCCGGATTCTGAGTCTTCTCCAGAGCCTTCTTCTTCATCATATTCCTCAGATTCTGCCTCGGAATCCATTTCCTTGCCAATAAGTGCCCGAGCCTTTCTGAAGCTAGTCTTCTTGTGTGAGGAGGACTTTGAAGATGAGGATTTTGAAGATTTCTTCTTCTTCTTTGAGTCATCAGAACTGTCATCCTTGTATTTCTTCTTCTTTGATTCCTTTCCCCAGAGAGGACAATCAGCAATGTAATGACCTGATTTCTTGCACTTGTGACAGGTCCGTTTCTTGTAGTCCTCAGATGCAGATTCTGATTTCCTCATGTCTCTTCTTGATGATTTACCGAACTGGCCTCGTCGTGTAAATCTCTGGAATTTCCTCACAAGCATTGCAAGTTCCTGACCAAATTCTTCAGGGTCACAAGTGCTGTCATCTGTGTCCTCTTCTTCAGATGAGGAAATTGCTCTTGCCTTCAGTGCACGTGGTCTGGAATAGCTTTGTCCATATAGATCTCTCTTTTCTTCTAGCTGGAATTCATGAGTATTCAGCCTTTCGAGGATATCAGCTGGATCTAGCATCTTGTAGTCTGGTCTTTCTTGAATCATCAGAACTAGAGTGTCAAATGAAGAATCTAGGGATCTCAGCAGTTTCTTCACAACTTCGTGATCAGTGATGTCTCGAGCTCCCAGTGCTTGCAGTTCATTTGATATGTCAGTGAGGCGATCAAAGGTGTCTTGGCAGCTTTGATTGCCATGTCTGTTGAAGCGATTGAAGAGATTGCGAAGAATATCAACACGAGAGTCACGTTGGGTTGATACTCCTTCATTTACCTTGCACGGTCTCTCCCAGATCAGTGTTGCAGAGCCTAAGGCACTTACTCTTCCAAACTGGCCAGGGCTCAGATGACCACAGATGATGTTCTTTGCTTGAGAATCGAGTTGCTTGAATTTCTTCACATCAGCTGCAGTGACACTAGCAGAAATGATGGGGACACCATTTTCCACAATATACCAGAGATCATTGTCTATAGCTTGTAGATGCATTTGCATTTTGTTCTTCCAGAAGGGAAAGTTCTTTCCCTCGTAGGTAGGACATGCTATAGTCACCTTAAACATGCCTGCAGTCGACATAACTAAAACTCCAGGTGGTTAAACCAAAATCACACAGAACAAGGGAGTACCTTGCTCTGATACCAATTGAAAGTGCGTTATATCGACTAGAGGGGGGGTGAATAGGAGATTTTTAGAATTTCATCACTGAGGAAATTCCTTTTGAGGAAATTTCTCACTGATGACTAACTTACAGCGGAAACAGTTAAGGATCAGTCGTGCAAACTACACAACAGCAGTATTACAGAGTGAAGATTATGAAAACAGATTGCACAGTAAGCAGGCACGCAGAATACAGATGATGATTAACTCAAGTGAAGAATTTGGAGTTGAGGAAATTCAGAGAAAGTCTTCAGCAAATTCTTCAAACAGTCACAGTGAATGTCATCAACACACAATACAGAGAATGTAAAGAGTTGAGGAATTAGAACCCGATTCTTGGTGAAGACTGTTGTTGATGACCCAGTTCCAACTGCTGTGACAGTTGTACATCTGGCTTGGAGCGGCTTGGTATTGAAACCAAAGGACACCCAGTCCCGGGACACACAGTCCCTACCGTATTCTCCTTGAGCTAAGGACACACAGTCCTCGCCCAACACTCGTGGTAAGTCTTCAGGGCAGACTTCCAAACCCTCACAAACTCGGTCACCCGGCAATCCACAATTGACTGCTGGATTGCTCTAGACCATGACGCCTAACCGTCTGGAGGATGCACAGTCCTCAAAGGTAAAAGGCTTCAGTCCCACATAGGAACAACTTCTTCAGTGATGCTCAATCACTAGGTTTTGGTTTGTGGTTTCGGTGGGTGTATTTCCTCACTGATGATTTACTCTCGAAGGCTCTGAGGAATTGGGTTGCTCTTATGACAAGTGTCAGTTTCTAACGGAGCAGCCAACCAGCTAGTGGTTGTGGGGGGCGGCTATTTATAGCCTGGGAGCATCCCGACATGATTTGACACTAATGCCCTTAAATAATATGACCGTTGGAGTGGATAAGACCAGTGACTTGGCATGGCTATCGAAACGGTCGGGACCCTCAACTGTGAGAGTCCTCATGTCACCCATATTCCTCAGTTGAGGCTTTTGGTAGGATTTGGCTTGGGTTGAGCATCATGAGGAAATTCATTCCATAGCGTTACTTTGACCCCCTTTAACAGTATGGTGTTCCTATTCATCAAATGCGAAGAAAGTAAAACAGAAAATGTAAATCTTCACGCTTCAATTTATTCAAAATGATTTTCTTCAGGAACCACCGATCTTCTCGATATCAATATCTTCATGAGGAATATTAATTTCATCGCAGATTCCTCGTGATTCATTTCTTCAGCTTCAGACCAATTTCTTCAACTGAAGACATATATTTTTAGGGGTCGATATTCTTCAAATATCTCAAACTCCTCAATGACTTATAGATCCCGTGTACACTTATAAACACATTAGATACTTAACCTATAAGTCTTCAAACCACCAAAATCACTAAGGGGCACTAGATGCACTTAGAGTATGCATGAATATGCTATTTTATATCTTTTTTGGGACTAACCTATTAACTCAGTGCCAAGTGTCAGTTTATGTTTTTTCCGTGTTTTTGACCTTTTTCAGAGGAGAATATTAAACGGAGTCCAAACGGAATAAAACTCGCGGGATGATTTTTTCCATAACAGAAGATACGCAGGAGACTTGAGAACCAAGGTAGGGGACCTTGGGGGAGGTCACAAGCCCCCTAGCCGCGGCCTGGGGGGCGCCTGACAGGCTTGTGGGCCCCGCGTGG
Source organism: Hordeum vulgare subsp. vulgare (assembly GCF_904849725.1). Taxonomy (NCBI): domain Eukaryota; kingdom Viridiplantae; phylum Streptophyta; class Magnoliopsida; order Poales; family Poaceae; genus Hordeum; species Hordeum vulgare. Next base: position 560,075,504 of record NC_058524.1, on the reverse strand, counting down.
CTCCTCTGCCCTACCTCTTTCGCCTATAAATTCTCTAAAAATCCAAAACCACGAAAGAGAGCAACGAAAATACTTTTCCGCCGCCGCAAGCTTCTGTCTCTGCAAGATCCCATCTGGGGACCATTCTGGTGCCCTGCCGGAGGGGGGATTCGTACACGGAGGGCTTCTTCATCAACACCATTGCCTCTCCGATGATGCGTGAGTAGTTCACCACAGACCTTCGGGTCCATAGCTAGTAGCTAGATGGCTTCTTCTCTCTCTTGGATCTTCAATACAAAGTTCTCCATGATCTTCATGGAGATCTATCCGATGTAACTTTCTTTTGCGGTGTGTTTGTCGAGATCCGATGAATTGTGGATTTATGATCAGGTTATCTATGAATATTATTTGAGTCTCCTCTGGTCTCTTATATGCATGCTTTCGTATCCTTGTAATTCTCTTCGAGTTGTGGGTTTTGTTTGGCCAACTTGATCTGTAATTCTTGCAATGGGAGAAGTGCTTGGTTTTGGGTTCATACCGTGCGGTGTCCTCACCTAGTGACAGAAGGGGTAGCGAGGCACGCTTCGTGTTGTTGCCATCAAGGGTAAAAAGATGGGGTTTATATCATATTGCATGAATTTATCCCTCTTCATCATGTCATGTTGCTTAAAGCGTTACTCTGTTTGTTATGAACTCAATACACTAGATGCATGCTGGATAGCGGTCGATGTGTGGAGTAATAGTAGTAGATGCAGAAAGTATCGGTCTACTTGTCTCGGACGTGATGCCTATATGTATGATCATTGCCTTAGATATCATCATGACTTTGCACGATTCTATCAATTGCTCGAAAGTAATTCGTTCACCCACCGTAATACTTGGTATCATGAGAGAAGCCTCTAGTGAACACTATGGCCCCCGAGTATACTTCATTTCATATTTTCATATCTACAAAATTACTTTGTTGCACTTTCCACCTTCAGATCCCACCTTGCAAATAATCGTGAAGGGATTGACAACCCCTTTATAGCGTTGGGTGCAAGTTTGTTTGTTTTTGCGCAGGTACATTGGTGCCTCATCTTGATACTCCTACTGGATTGATACCTTGGTTCTAAAACTGAGGGAAATACTTATCGCTACTGTGCTGCATCACCCTTTCCTCTTCAAGGGAAAAATCAACGCAAGCTCAAGAGGTAACAGTCCATAACCGGTGCTCGACAGCTAACCACGCGAAGATTTTGCACTATAGTGGTGCCCAGCTCCTCGAAATGCACGTGGCCACGGGGGTTCGTTCCATCCCAATGCAAAGCCTCGGATAAGTTGATTTGGTAGTATATAAGCCTGGTGCATCAGTCGGCCAAGAGAAGACATCTTCGTTGTTCGCGTCTCGTATCACCGAGTGAATGGCATGGTTGAGTTGCATCAATTGCATGTGCGCTGTAAAATTGAGCTCGCGTTCCACATCATGGGTCCAACAATCATCCAAAATGGACAACCGCACCGTGTGGTGGTTCCTACTGGGCTTGTTCATGCAACACCAAATGATTAGGGCAATGTCCGCGATGGCAAAGAAGATCCAACAATCTCTCCAAAATAGTACCTTATTACCCTCTACAACCGAGGTCTTCACTAGGCTATTGAACACTTGTCTGGCTTACTTGCCCTCGATCATAGGAATACCTTGCCATAGCCTAGGTTGGTCACTTCGTCGCAGCCATTCCCATCTGGCACGCAACAATATGGCTTGCAGTTTTAGTTTTTAACGCCCAACCCTCTGAAGCAAGTGGACCTGCAGATGGTGTTCCGGGCTACAAGGTACTGCCCTGTTGGGGATCGTAGTAATTTCCAAAAAATTCTTACGGCAAACAAGGATCTATCTATGGAGAAACTAGCAACGAATAATGGGGTAGAGCATCTTCATACCTTTGAAGATAGCAAAGCGGAAGCGTTACTAGAACGCGGTCGATGGAGTCATACTCGCAGCAATTCATATCGCGACCGGTTCCGATCTATGTGCCGAATCACGGCACCTCCACGTACAGCCCAGTGACGTCTCCCACGCCTTGATCCACCAAGGAGGAGTGAGAGGTTAAGGGAGAGCTCCGGCAGCACGACGGCGTCATGGCGGTGGAGCTACGAGGTATTCCAACTAGGCTTCGCCAAGCACGGCTCAAGAGGAGGAGCAGGGCTGCACCGAGAGAGAGATTTCTGTGTTCTCAAATCAGCCAAGAAGTCCACTATATATAGGGGAGAGGGAGGAGGTGCCCACCCTTAGGGTTCCCACCCCTAAGGGGTGCGACAACCCCATCTGCGCAGGAGGTGGCGTCCACGGCAAGGAGAGGTGGGGTGGCGCCCTTTGATGGGCCTTGGGCCCATCTGCGCTAGGGTTTGCCCCCTTCTTCTTTACTGCGCCTTGGGCCTAGGTGGGAGGCGCACCAGCCCACTTTGGGCTGGTTCCCTTCCACCTTTTGGCCCATGCTAGCCTTTGGGGCTGGTGGCCCCTCCCGGTGGACCCCGGAACCCTTCTGGTGGTCCCGGTACGTTACCGGTGTCCGAAACCTCTCATCCTACATATCGATCTTTACCTCCGGATCATTCCGGAGCTCCTCGTGTCATCCAGGATCTCATCTGGGACTCCGAACAACCTTCGGTAACCACGTACACTATTTCCCTATAACCCTGGTGTCATCGAACCTTAAGTGTGTAGACCCTACGGGTTCAGGAGATATGCAGACATGACCGAGACATCTCTCCAGCCAATAACCAACAGCGGGGTCTGGATATCCATGTTGGTTCCCACATGTTCCACGATGATCTCATGAGATGAACCACGATGTCAAGGATTCAATCAATCCCGTATGCAATTCCCTTTGTCTATCGGTATGATACTTGCCCGAGATTCGATCGTCGGTATCCCTATACCTTGTTCAATCTCGTTACCGGCAAGTCCCTTTACTCGTTCCGTAACACATCATCCGTGGATAACCCCTTAGTCACACTAAGCTCAATATGATCAAGGTTGTCAGAATCGTGATTCTGAATCGGGTCGGAGCTCCGTTGGTAGGATCATGGATCGTAGAATCATAACTACCAGGATCGTAGAATCTAAGATTCTATGAGCAAAATCGTAGAATCGGAGGGGCTAGTTTGGATCGTAAAGTCGTAAGATTCTAAGACTTGAGTCGCGATTCTGACAACTTTGAATATGATGATGGATTACCGAGTGGGCCCAGAGATACCTCTCCGTCACACGGAGTGACAAATCCCGGTCTCGATTCGTACAACTCAACAGACACTTTCGGAGATACCTGCTACTGCAACAAAAGACCTTCCAACCGCGCCAGAAACACGTGCTGACGGGAGACTGTTCTTGTCTTGATACTCCTCAGCAACGGGACGAGGAATCCTTCTGCTACGGGTACGCCTTAAGGGACTTCCTAGGCAAATATGCAAAGGATTTCCCCCGTGGCCTTGGAGCCTTGCGTTGGTGTTCCCTCGAAGTGGAAAGGGTGATGTAGCGCAGCGGTGGTAAGTATTTCCCTCAGTTTGAGAACCAAGGTATCGATCCAGTGAAGGAGTATCACAAGTACCTGCACAAACAAAAAAAGCTTGCTCCCAACACTATGAAGGGGTTGTCAATCCCTTATAGATTGTTCGCCAAGTGAGAACTGAAAGCAGCAAAGTAACAAAGCAAAGTAAAAGTGAAAGTGGAAACGATAGGTGTGAATAGACCCGGGGGCCTTAGTGTTTACTAGTGGCTTCTCTCGTGAAAGCAGGTAGACGGTGGGTGAACAAATTACTGTCGAGCAATTGATAGAACCATGCAAAGTCGTGACATCATCTATGGCAATGATTATATCTATAGGCATCACGTCAAAAACAAGTAGACCGATACTTTCTGCATCTACTACTATTACTCCACACGCCGACCGCTATCCAGCATGCATCTAGTGTATTAAGTCCAAAAGAACAGAGTAACGCCTTCAGCAAGATGACAAGATGTAGATGGACAATCTCATATCTACGACACAGCCCACCTTGTTACCCTTGATGGCAACTACACGATGTGTGCCTTGATGCCCCTACTGTCACTGGGAAAGGTCACCACACGGTAAGAACCCAAAACCAAGCACTTCTCCCATTGCAATAATCATAGATCTAGTTGGCCAAACAAAACCCAAGACTTGAAGAGACTTACAAGGATATCAAATCATGCATATAAGAAATCAGCAAAGACTCAAATATATATCATAGATAATCTGATCACAAATCCACAATTCATCGGATCTTGACAAACACACCGCCAAAGAGGATTACATCGGATAGATCTTCATGAAGATCATGGAGAACTTTGTATTGAAGATCCAAGAGAGAGAAGAAGCCATCTAGCTACTAACTATGGACCCGTAGGTCTGAAGTGAACTACTCACGACTCATTGGAGGGGTGATGATGTTGATGTAGAAGCCCTCCAACTCCAAAGTCCCCTCCGGCAGGGCACTGGGAAGGGTCTCCAGATGAGATCTCGCGGAAACGGAAGCTTGCGGCGGCGGAAAAGTATTTTCGTGGATCCCTTGATTTTTTTCTGTATTTTAGGGAATATATAGGCGAAGGAGCTAGGTCAGGGGGGCGCCAGGGAGGCCACAAGCCTGCTAGCTGCCGCCCCCTGGTGGCGGCTACAGGGCTTGTGGGCCCCCTGTAGCTCTCCTGGCTTGGCCCTCAAGCCCCCTGATCTTCTTTCGTTCGAGAAAAAATTATTTCGGTGATTTTATTTCGTTTGGACTCCGTTACAAAATCAGTTCTGAAAAGAGACAAAAACACAGAAAAAACAGGAACTGGCACTGAATTAATAAGTTAGCCCCAAAAAAGATATAAAAGGTACAAAAAACATCCAAAGATGACAAGATAACAACATGAAACCATCAAAATTTATAGATACGTTTGAGACGTATCAAGCATCCCCAAGCTTAACTCCTGCTCGTCCTCGAGTAGGGAAGTGATAAAGAATGAATTTTTGATGCTTTCATGCTACCTAGCATAGATGTCCTCTGTAATTCCTCTTATGTGACGTGAATGTTCAGATCCATTAGATTCAAAACAATAGTTTTGTATTGACGTGGAAACAATAATAATTCAAGCAAACTAGCAAAGTAATCATGAACTTTCAAAATAACAAGGCATAAATAAAGTTATCCCTACAAAAGCATATAGTCTGGCTATGCTCTATCATCATTGCACAACGAATTTAAATCATGCACAACCCCGCTATTGGCCAAGTAATTGTTTTCACACCTTTACTTTCTCAAACCTTTTCAACTCTCACGCAATACATGAGCGTGAGCCATGGTTTTAGCACTATAAGTGGTGTGGAATGTGGTGGAGGTTGCAAGAAAAACAAGGAGAAGATAATCACATTAACTAGGCATATCAATGAGCTGTGGAGATGCTCATCAATAGATATCAATGTGAATGAGTAGGGATTGCCATACAAATGATGCACTAGAGCTAAGAGTATGTGAAAGCTCTTAAAGAAAACTAGTGGGTGTGCATCCAACTTGCTTGCTCACGGAGACCTAAGGCAATTTTGAGGAAGCCTATCATTGGAATATACAAGCCAAGTTATATAATGAAAATTTCCCACTAGCTATATGGTGGTGTCAAAACGAGAGACTCTTAATCATGAAGATCATGGTGCTTAATATGCACAAGTGTGGAAAGGTGGTAGCATTGTTCCTTCTCTCTTTTTCTCTCATTTTTTTGGTGGGCTCTTTGGCCTCTTTTTTTTATTTATTTTGGTGGGCATCTTTGGCCTCTTTTATTTCCTCACATGGGACAATGCTCCATCAATGATGATCATCACACTTTCAACTCAAAACTTAGAGCAACGATGACTCTCTATGGAATGCCTTCGGTAGTGTACCATGACAATGATCTAGCATGGCATATAGCTCCAAGTAACATTACCGATGGATTGAAGACGAGAGAGGGGATGCCTTCCCGGGGCATCCCCAAGCTTAGGCTTTAACGGCATCCTTGAATCTCTTGGGGTGCCTTGGGCATCCCCAAGCTTGAACTCTTGCCACTCTTTATCTCTTTGTCCATAAGAACTTCACCCAAAACTTGAAAACTTCACAACACGAAACTTAAACAGAAACTCGTGATAACATTAGTATAAGAAAGCAAACCACCACTTCCTTAGGTACTGTAGCAAACTTAAATTCTACTTATGCTGATGTTGGGTTACTGTATTTTCAATCTTCCATGGCTAATACCCCTCGATACTATCCATTGTTTCATCAAAATAAGCAACCAACACAACAAAAACAGAATCTGTTAACAGCAGACCAGTCTGTAGCAATCTGTATACTTCGTATACTTCTGGTACTTCCAAAATTCTGACAAATTACGACAGTCTGAAAATTTTGCGCAGAAATCAGCAGCAAAAAGAATCAACTCAAAAGCTCTTACAGAAAAAAATGAAAATTCTTTTCGTGAGCAGAAAGTTTCTGTCTTTTCCAGCATGACCAAACAATCATCCCCAAGACTAATCATAACGGTTTTGCTTGGCACAAACGCAAAAAGAAACACAAAAAACACAATCATAACAGAATTATGAAAGTGTGGAAAACACAAAACAGAAAGAAAAAGATAAATTCATTGGGTTGCCTCCCAACAAGCGCTATTGTTTAACGCCCTTAACTAGGCATGCAAGTGAAAATCACATCTAAGTCTAACATACTTCCGATGCATAGGCATTTTATAGGAAAACAGATTGTCAAGACAACCAATAGTTACCATATGCAAGGAAGAAGAAAGAGACAATAGCAATCTCAACATAACGAGAGGTAATTTGGTAACATGAAAGTTTCTACCATAATATTTTCCTCTCTCATAGCAATTACATGTGGGATCATATTCGAATTCAACAATGTAACTATCACATAGGATATTCTTTTCATGATCCACATGCATGCAAAGTTGACGCTCTTCAAAAATAGTGGGATTATCATCAACTAAAGTCATGTCTTCTTGATGACCCACAAGTATAGGGGATCAATCGTAGTCCTTTCGATAAGTAAGAGTGTCGAACCCAACAAGGAGCAGAAGGCTCTCATAAACGGTTTTCAGCAAGGTAATAACTACAAGCACTGAAAGTAGCGGTAACAAGTGATGGTGTAGCGAGGTGAAACATAGCAAGCAAAGAGTAACAAGTAACAAGTAGTAGCAATGGTGCAGCAAGTGGCCCAATCCATTTTGCAGCAAGGGACAAGCCTGAACAAAGTCTTATAGGAGGAAAAACGCTCCCGAGGACACACGGGAATTTCTGTCATGCTAGTTTCATCATGTTCATATGATTCGCGTTCGTTACTTTGAGAGTTTGATATGTGGGTGGACCGACGCTTGGGTACTGCCCTTACTTGGACAAGCATCCCACTTATGATTAACCTCTCTCGCAAGCATCCGCAACTACAAAAGAAGAATTAAGACAACGTCTAACCATAGCATTAAACTAATGGATCCAAATCAGCCCCTTACGAAGCAACGCATAGACTGGTTTAAGCTTGTGTCACTCCAGCAACCCATCATCTACTTACTACTCCCCAATGCCTTCCTCTAGGCCCAAGTATGGTGAAGTGTTATGTAGTCGACGTTCACATAACACCACTAGAGGAAAAACAACATACAACATATCAAAATACCGAACGAATATCAAATTCACATGACTATTATCAACATGACTTATCCCATGTCCTCAGGAACAAAAGTAACTACTCACAAAGCATAATCATAATCATGATCAGAGGTGTAATGAATAGCATCAAGGATCTGAACATAAACTCTTCCACCAAGTAATCCAACTAGCATCAACTACAAAGAGTAATCAACACTACTAGCAACCTTACAAGTACCAATCGGAGTCGTGAGACGGAGATTGATCACAAGAGATGAACTATGGATTGGAGAGGAGATGGTGCTGATGAAGATGTTGATGAAGATGCCTCCCCTCCGACGAGAGGAGTGTTGGTGATGATGATGGCGACGATTTCCACCTCCGGGAGGGAAGTTTCCCCGGCAGGATCGTCCTGCCGGAGCTCTAGATTGGATTTGTTCAAGTTCCGCCTCGTGGCGGCGGCGAAACCACGAAAAAGCTCCCGATTGATTTTTTCTGGAATGAAACCCTTCATATAGCAAAAGAGGGGGGCTAGTGGGCCGTCAGGGAGCCCACAAGCTCGCCCTCCGCCACCAGGGGGGTGGTGGTGGCAGGGCTTGTGGCGCCCTGGCAGCCCCCCTCTGGTACTTCTTTCGCCCAGTATTTTTTATATAATCCCAAAAATTCCATGTAACTTTTTAGGGAATTTGGATATGTGCAGAATAGTGGACTAAGATTTGCTCCTTTTCCAGTCCAGAATTCCAGCTGCCTGAATTCTCCCTCTTCAAATAAACCTTGCAAAATAAGAGAGAAAAGGCATAAGTATGGTACCACAAAGTAATATAACAGCCCATAAAGCAATAAATATCAACATGAAAGCATGATGCAAAATGGACGTATGAACTCCCCCAAGCTTAGACCTCGCTTGTCCTCAAGCGAAAACCAAGGTCCATAAACATGTCCACATGTTGAGGGACGAAGGTGTCGATAAAACATAATACAGACATGAGGGCATCATGATCACACATAGAACAGCAATACATCATAGAGATTCTTATGGGAAAGGAACAATTCCTTCACAAAGCAAAGCATGAAGCAAAAACCTTACCGAGAAGTAACCAACAACAGTCCAAAGTCATTGAAGCAATTGCAATTTATCACAACATCAGAAAGAGTCAAATAAGAGCTTGTAAGGCAAACCCACATACTCAATCATCTCTTTTGTTTTCCACAATTGTTACAACTCACGTGATACTCATGGTGTCAAAGTTTCAGCTGGACACAGAGGAAGATAGGGGCTTATAGTTTTGCCTCCCAACAGTTTACCTCAAGGGTAAACTCAACAATAATAAAGCATGAGTACTCAACTCCAAGTTGATATATGAATATAGATCTTTCCCAAGCATGTGACAGTAGCCAAGACAAAGGCAAAAAATAGGGAACTGGTGAAGATCACCATGACTCTTACAAGGGCAAAAAGTAAAGGTACAAGATAGGCCCTTCGCAGAGGGAAGCAGAGGTTGTCATGCGCTTTTGAGGTTTGAATACGTGTCCTCTTAGTGCGGAGGAACGTCACTTTATATTGCCTCTTGTGATAAAGAACTTTATTATGCAGTCTATCGCTTTTATGTCTTCCCCATCACAGGTTCGTACAAAGCTTATTTTTCACACACTAATAGATCATACATATTAGAGAGCAATTTTTATTGCTTGCACCGATGACAACTTACTTGAAGGATCTTATTCAATCCATAGGTAGGTATGGTGGACTCTCATGGCAAAACTGGGTTGAAGGTTTATGGATGCACAAGTAGTATCTCTACTTGGTGCGGGAGTTTTAGCTAATATGAGGTGGAAGCAATGGTCACATGCTAAGGGATGTCTAATCATATAACATTGTTTAGAATCAAGCAAACACAATTGATTATGTTGTCTTCCTTGTCCAACATCTAGTCCTAAGCATGTAATAGTTTGGTGAGTGCTCACAATTGTAAAAGTGTCTAAGATGATATATTTATATGTGAACCTCTCTTTCCTTATTACTTCTTATTAATTGCAACAATGACTGAGGTCTATGTTGATTTATTCTCAACAAGTTTCAATCATCATACGTGTCATATGTGAAGTTATCACTTTCCATAAGATCGTCTCATGATCTTTCATGCTATCGTTCTTTTCATACTTCTGATCATGGCACAAAGAAAAGCCCTTGACTAAGATACTCTTTATTATATAGCTCGTAAGCTCGAATACATCGGGGGAGAGACAAAAGCAAAAGACTCAAACTAAATACTAAAGACTTATTCCTCTAAGAGAAGAAATAAAAACTAAAAAGGAAAGAACTAAAACAAAGGTAAAAGCAAAAGATATAAAGGTGATACGATACCAGGGAAACTCCCCGAAGCTTGGCAGAAGCCAAGGGGATTGCCCATACCAATGCTTAGTTGTCTTCCTTCGGTGGTGATGGTGGTGGAGTTGTCGCCTTTGATTCCAAGAGAGCTATCAATCTTTGATTTATACCTTTGAGATCTGTGACATGGTTTTCCAGCAAAACAACTTCACGAGAAAGGGAAATATTGCGAGCACGAGTTGTTTCGCAAAACCTCAAGAGTTCAATCAAGGATGGAGACATCACGTGGAGGAAGGGTTGGAGAAGATCTACTCCTTCAACGTCTTCAATGTTGAACATAGGTTGAACTTCCTCCCTAGCTTGGGATCTCCTTAGCTTGGTCCCTGGCTTCCGTGACTTATACTCTTTTCAGATCAGCATCTACTTCCTCATGAACTTGGTGAGGATCATTCTCCCCAACAGATTCCTGAGACATCTTTGCTCTAAATCTGCGGCAGAAATAGGCTTGAAACAAAAACAGAGGAAGACTGCACGATACGGAGATCAAAACCTTTAGGCGAGTATATATTGATTTTTTCTGGACTAGAAGGACTGCTCCGCAAGAAAACGGAGTCCGGGAGGCACACGAGGTGCCCACGAGCTTGCCCTCCGCCACCAGGGGGTGGTGGCGGTGGCAGGTCTTGTGGCCGCCTCGTGCGCTCTCCGGACTTCTTTTTATTTTTCTAATTTTCCATAAATTCCAAAACGGAGGAAATTTCCTATTGGGAAAGCGTCGGAGTCCAATTTCTTACCAAACAGATACCTCTTCGTTTTCAGGGTCTGAAACAGGCTGATAAACATCCCTTATGTACTCCTGTGGAGTTATGACATTGATGATATTGGTCTCAACATTTATGGGAGTACCAGAGATGTAATGCTTGATTCTTTGCCCATTTACCACTCTAGGAAAGTTTCCTTCCGTGTTATTGATTTTGATGGCACCGGAACGATATACTTCCTCGATAACATAAGGACCTTCCCATTTAGAGAGAAGCTTGCCTGCAAAGAATCTCAAACAAGAATTGTATAGCAGGACATAATCACCTACATTGAACTCTCTTTCTGTATTCGTTTGTCGTGCCATCTCTTAACCTTTTCCTTGAACAACTTGGCATTCTCATATGCCTGGGCCCTCCATTCATCTAACGAGCTGATATCAAACAACCGCTTCTCACCGGCAAGTTTGAAATCGAAGTTGAGCTCTTTGATTGCCCAATAAGCTTTGTGTTCCAGCTCAAGAGGTAAATGACAGGCCTTACCGTAAACCATTTTATACGGCGACATGCCCATGGGATTCTTATAAGCAGTCATATAATCCCATAGTGCATCGTCAAGTTTGCTAGACAAATTCTTTCGAGATCTATTGACGGTCTTTTGTAGGATCAATCTGATCTCCCTATTACTCAACTCCACTTGACCACTAGACTGAGGATGATAAGGAGATGCAACTCTATGGTTGACATCATACTTAACGAGCATCTTGCGGAAAACACCATGAATGAAGTGTGAACCGCCTTCAGTCATCAGATATCTAGGGACTCCAAATCTTGGGAAAATGGCTTCTTTAAGCATCTTAATAGAGGTGTGGTGATCAGCATTTTTAGTGGGGATAGCCTCTACCCACTTAGTGACGTAATCCACAACAACTAAGATGTGAGTGTACCCATTGGAACTCGGGAAGGGTCCCATATAATCAAAGCCCCAGACATCAAATGGTTTAATGACAAGTGAATAGTTCATAGGCATTTCCTGGCGCTTACTGATATTCCCTATTCTTTGGCATTCGTCACAAGACAAGACAAACTTACGGGCATCCTTGAAGAGAGTGGGCCAATAGAAACCTGATTGCAATACCTTATGGGCAGTTCTATCTCCAGCATGGTGTCCTCCGTAGGCTTCGGAATGACACTTCTGCAAGATCTGTCCCTGCTCATGTTCAGGCACACACCATCTAATAACACCACCTACTCCTTCCTTATAAAGGTGAGGATCTTCCCAAAAGTAGTGTCTCAAATCAAAGAAGAATTTCTTCTTTTGCTGATAGGTGAAACTGGGTGGTATGTATTTGGCTACGATATAGTTTGCGTAATCAGCATACCACGGTGCACTATATGAAATGCGGATGGCATTTAATTGCTCATCAGGAAAGCTGTCATCAATAGGTCGTGGGTCATCAAGGACATTCTCTAGCCTAGACAAGTTATCTGCTACAGGATTATCAGCACCCTTTCGGTCAACGACGTGCAAATCAAATTCCTGTAGCAGGAGAACCCATCTGATCAGTCTAGGCTTAGCGTCCTTTTTCTCCATAAGGTACTTAATAGCAGCATGATCAGAGTGAATAGTGACTTTGGAGTCAAGTATGTAAGATCTGAACTTTTCACATGCAAACACGACTGCTAAAAACTCCTTTTCCGTAGTGGCATAGTTTCTTTGGGAACTGTCTAAAGTTTTACTAGCGTAGTGAATAACATTCAACTTCTTGTCAACTCTTTGTCCTAGAACAACACCAACATCATAATCACTAGCATCACACATGATTTCAAAGGGAAAGTTCCAGTCAGGTGGTTGAACAATAGGTGCGGTTATCAAAGCCTTCTTAAGTATTTTGAAAGCTTCCTCACAATCCTCATAAAAAACAAAAGGAACATCCTTCTGCAAGAGGTTGGTAAGAGGCCTAGAAATCTTAGAGAAGTCTTTAATGAACCTTCTATAGAAACCAACATGACCTAGGAAACTTCGTATACCTTTGATATCTGTGGGGCAAGGCATTTTCTCAATTGCATCAACCTTAGCATTATCAACTTCAATGCCTCTTTCAGAGATTTTGTGTCCTAAGACGATGCCTTCATTAACCATAAAGTGGCACTTCTCCCAATTCAAGATGAGGTTGGTATCTTCGCATCTCTGTAAGACTCGATCAAGGTTGCTGAAGCAATCATCAAAGGAAGACCCGTAAACGGAGAATTCATCCATGAAAACCTCGACAATCTTTTCACAAAAGTCAGATAATATAGCCATCATACATCTTTGAAAGGTGGCAGGTGCATTGCATAAGCCAAAAGGCATACGTCTATAAGCAAAGGTACCGAAGGGGCAGGTGAAAGTGGTTTTCTCCTGATCAGATTGTGCAACAGGTATTTGCGAGAAACCTGCATAACCGTCTAGAAAGCAGAAGTGTGTGTGTGTTTTGATAGCCTTTCTAGCATTTGGTCGATAAACGACAAAGGATAATGATCTTTCTTGGTTGCCTTGTTCAGTTTCCGGAAGTCTATCACCATCCTATAGCCGGTAATAATCCTTTGTGGGATTAGTTCATCCTTATCATTAGGAACGACGGTGATACCTCCCTTCTTAGGTACACAATGTACTGGACTTACCCAATCACTATGAGCAACATGATAAATGATTCCTGCTTCCAGAAGCTTTAATATTTCTTTTCTAACGACCTCTTTCATCTTAGGATTTAATCTCCTTTGATGATCAACAACTGGTTTAAAGTCATGATCGGTTTTAATCTTGTGCTAACATAGAGTAGGACTAATACCCTTAAGATCATCAAGAGTATATCCAATAGCAGCCCGGTGCTTCCTTAGAGTTCTTAGTAACTTCTTCTCTTCATGCTCTGAGAGGAGGGCACTAATAATAACATGATATATCTCCTTCTCATCAAGATAGGCATACTTAAGAGTATCAGGCAACTGTTTAAGCTCGAACACAGGATCACCCTTTGGTGGGGGAGGATCCCCAAGCAGTTCAACAGGAAGATTATTCTTGAGAATAGGATATTGTTCTAAGACAATTTTATCTATCTCATCTCTCTCCTCCATATGCATATCATTTTCATGCTCAAGCAGATATTGCTCTAAAGGATCCGTAGGAGGTACGTCAATAGAGGCAAGAGAAATGATTTAATCCCTTCCAGACAACTCCTTTTCACGGGGTTGTCTTCCAAACTTGGAGAAGTTAAATTCATGAGACACACCGTCAAAATTAACTGTGACAGTCTGCTTAATGTAATCAATGTGAGCATTGACAGTGTTGAGAAAGGGTCTACCAAATATGATGGGACAAACGCTATCTTGTGCGGTAACAAGGACGAGGAAATCAGTAGGATACTTCGTCTTACCACACAGGACTTCTACGTCTCTCACAATTCCTAGAGGGCAGATAGTGTCTCTATTAGCTAGCGTAATAGTGACATCAATGGGTTCTAACTCAGCAGGTGCAATCTCATCTTTGAGTTCATCATATAGAGAACGGGGTATTGCACTAACACTAGCTCCCATATCACATAAACCATGGTAACAGTGATCTCCTATCTTGACAGAAACAACGAGCATGCCAACTACATGTCCGTATTTGTCTTTCGCGTGAGGTTTAGCAATTCTAGCAGAGTCCTCACAGAATTTGATAACATGCCCATCTATGTATTTGACTAAGAGATCTTTGATAATAGCAATACTAGGTTCAACTCTAATCTCCTCAGGGGTGCAAGTGGTCTAATGTAACCCCTACGTATCATAGTTGGAGCTTTAGAATAATCCTTTATCCTAGCAGGGTATGGTGGTTTCTCAGTGTAAGCACAAGGAACAACAGGATCACTAAAAGCAATGACTTTCTCCTCAACTAGATTGGTTTTGGCTATGTTGCTTTCTACAGGAGGATGATATTTAAACCACTTCTCTTTGGGAAGATCAACATGAGCAGCAAAAGATTCACATAGAGAAGCTACTATCTCAGAGTCAAGTCCATACTTAGCGCTAAAATCTCTAAAAGTGTTTGTCGCAACAAAAGATTTAACGCAATCAAACTGGAAATTCATACGTGACTCCCTACCTTCCTCGAGCTCCCAATCTTCAGAGTTGTGTTTGATTCTTTCCAATAAATTCCACTTGTGATCAATATCCTTCTTCATAAAATAACCGGTACAAGAAGTGTCAAGCATGGTACGATCTTCATGAGAAAGCCGAGCATAAAAGTTTTGAGTGATGATTTCTCTCGAGAGCTCATGATTGGGGCATGAATATAGCATTGATTTAAGCCTCCCCCAAGCTTGAGCTATGCTTTCCCTGTCATGAGGCCAAAAGTTATAAATAAAGTTCCGATCACGATGTACTAAATGCATAGGATAGAACTTTTGATGAAATTCCAATTTCAACCGATTGTAGCCCCAAGATCCAGTATCATCACATAGCCTATACCATGTCAACACCTTATCCTTCAAAGATAAATGAAATACTTTCTTCTTTACCTCATCCTCGGGCAAACCTGCAAGCTTAAATAAACCACAAACTTCATCTACATAGATTAGATGCAAGTCTCGATGTGAAGATCCATCTCCTGTGAAAGGATTAGCGAGCAGTTTCTCAAGCATACCCGAAGGAATTTCATAAAAGATATTTTCAGTAGGTACCTCAGGTTGAGGAGCAACTCCTCGTGCTTCTGTTCGTGGTGAAGATACCCCGAACAAACTCCTCAAAGGAACAGTTTCCATAGTGACAAGTGACAATAAATTTCAGCACACTATAAAAATGTTTCCTTACCAATTTCCACTTACGAGAGGCGCTTCACTCCCCGGCAACGGCGCCAGAAAAGAGTCTTGATGACCCACAAGTATAGGGGATCAATTGTAGTCCTTTCGGTAAGTAAGAGTGTTGAACCCAACGAGGAGCAGAAGGCTCTGATAAACGGTTTTCAGCAAGGTAATAACTACAAGCACTGAAAGTAGCGGTAACAAGTGATGGTGTAGCGAGGTGAAACATAGCAAGCAAAGAGTAACGAGTAACAAGTACTAGCAACGGTGCAGCAAGTGGACCAATCCATTTTGCAGCAAGGGACAAGCCTGAACAAAGTCTTATAGGAGGAAAAACGCTCCCGAGGACACACGGGAATTTCTGTCATGCTAGTTTCATCATGTTCATATGATTCGCGTTCGTTACTTTGATAGTTTGATATGTGGGTGGACCGACGCTTGGGTACTGCCCTTACTTGGACAAGCATCCCACTTATGATTAACCTCTCTCGCAAGCATCCGCAACTACAAAAGAAGAATTAAGACAACGTCTAACCATAGCATTAAACTAATGGATCCAAATCAGCCCCTTACGAAGCAACGCATAGACTGGGGTTTAAGCTTGTGTCACTCCAGCAACCCATCATCTACTTACTACTCCCCAATGCCTTCCTCTAGGCCCAAGTATGGTGAAGTGTTATGTAGTCGATGTTCACATAACACCACTAGACGAAAAACAACATACAACATATCGAAATACCGAACGAATATCAAATTCACATGACTATTATCAGCATGACTTATCCCATGTCCTCAGGAACAAAAGTAACTACTCAAAAAGCATAATCATAATCATGATCAGAGGTGTAATGAATAGCATCAAGGATCTGAACATAAACTCTTCCACCAAGTAATCCAACTAGCATCAACTACAAAGAGTAATCTACACTACTAGCAACCTTACAAGTACCAATCGGAGTCGTGAGATGGAGATTGATTACAAGAGATGAACTAGGTATTGGAGAGGAGATGGTGCTGATGAAGATGCCTCCCCTCCGATGAGAGGAGTGTTGGTGATGATGATGGCGATGATTTCCCCCTCCGGGAGGGAAGTTTCCCCGGCAGGATCGTCCTGCCGGAGCTCTAGATTGGATCTGCTCAAGTTCCGCCTCGTGGCGGCGGCGAAACCACGAAAAAGCTCCCGATTGATTTTTTTCTGGAATGAAACCCTTCATATAGCAAAAGGGGGGGCTAGTGGGCCGCCAGGGAGCTCACAAGCTTGCCCTCCGCCACCAGGGGGGTGGCGGTGGCAGGGCTTGTGGCGCCCTGGCAGCCCCCCTCTCGTACTTCTTTCGCCCAGTATTTTTTATATAATCCCAAAAAATTCCACGTAACTTTTCAGGGCATTTGGAGATGTGCAAAATAGTGGACTAAGATTTGCTCCTTTTCTAGTCCAGAATTCCAGCTGCCTGAATTCTCCCTCTTCAAATAAACCTTGCAAAATAAGAGAGAAAAGGCATAAATATGGTACCACAAAGTAATATAACAGCCCATAAAGCAAGAAATATCAACATGAAAGCATGATGCAAAATGGACGTATCACTTCTCCAAACCCACTTTCAATAATATAGCAAATATCATATTCATCATGAGGTTTAAACAAATTCTCAAGATCATAAGAAAAATCATCGCCCCACTCATGATCATTGCAACAAGTAGTGGACATAGCAAAACTAGCATCCCCAAGCTTAGGGTTTTTCATATTTTTAGCATGATTGTAACTAATAGAATTTATAGTGAAACCATTGCAATCATGCTTTTCATCCAAGGAGCCCTCGTGAATCACTTCATAAATTTCTCCTCACAATTTTCAGATTCACGCATCTCAAGCAAAACTCCATAAAGATAGTCAAGTGCACTCAACTCACTAGCAATTGGATCAACATAATTGGATCTCTTAAAGAGATTAGCAAGTGGATGAGGATCCATATCACTAGATTTTCAACAAGCAAAGATGCAAGCATATTGAAGGCACATAGCACACAAGCAAAGGAAAGGCAAACGAAAGAAAAGGCGAACGAAAAAGGCAAACGAAAAAGGCAAAGGAGAAAGGCAAATGAAAACGGCAATTGTGAAGTGGGGGAGAGGAAAACGAGAGGCAACTGGCAAAAAAGTAAATGCAAGAGATGAGTTTGTGAGACCTACTTGGATAGATCTCTCCTTCCCCGGCAACGGCACCATAAATACTTCTTCTACTGCAACAAAAGACCTTACAACGGCGCCAGAAACACGTGCTGACGGGAGACTGTTCTTGTCTTGATACTCCTCAGCAACGGGACCAGGAATCCTTCTGCTACGGCTACGCCTTAAGGGACTTCCTAGGCAAATATGCAAAGGATTTCCCCCGTGGCCTTGGAGCCTTGTGTTGGTGTTCCCTCGAAGCGGAAAGGGTGATGTAGCGCAACAGTGGTAAGTATTTCCCTCAGTTTGAGAACCAAGGTATAGATCCAGTGAAGGAGTATCACAAGTACCTGCACAAACACAAAAAGCTTGCTCCCAACGCTATGAAGGGGTTGTCAATCCCTTATAGATTGTTCGCCAAGTGAGAACTGAAAGCAACAAAGTAACAAAGCAAAGTAAAAGTGAAAGTGGAAACGATAGGTGTGAATAGACCCGGGGGCCGTAGTGTTTACTAGTGGCTTCTCTCGTGAAAGCAGGTAGACGGTGGGTGAACAAATTACTGTCGAGCAATTGATAGAACCGTGCAAAGTCGTGACGTCATCTATGGCAATGATTATATCTATAGGCATCACGTCCAAAACAAGTAGACCGATACTTTCTGCATCTACTATTATTACTCCACACGTCGACCGCTATCCAGCATGCATCTAGTGTATTAAGTCCAAAAGAACAGAGTAACGCCTTAAGCAAGATGACATGATGTAGATGGAAAATCTCATATCTACGACACAGCCCACCTTGTTACCTTTGATGGAAACTACACGATGTGTGCCTTGATGCCCCTACTGTCACTGGGAAAGGTCACCACACGGTAAGAAGCCAAAACCAAGCACTTCTCCCATTGCAAGAATCATAGATCTAGTTGGCCAAACAAAACCCAAGACTCGGAGAGACTTACAAGGATATCAAATCATGCATATAAGAAATCAGCAAAGACTCAAATATATATCATAGATAATCTGATCACAAATCCACAATTCATCGGATCTCGACAAACACACCGCCAAAGAGGATTACATCGGATAGATCTCCATGAAGATCATGGAGAACTTTGTATTGAAGATCCAAGAGAGAGAAGAAGCCATCTAGCTACTAACTACGGACCCGTAGGTCTGAAGTGAACTACTCACGAGTCATTGGAGGGGCGATGATGTTGATGTAGAAGCCCTCCAACTCCAAAGTCCTCTCTGGCAGGGCACCGGGAAGGGTCTCCAGATGAGATCTCGCGGAAACGGAAGCTTGTGGCGGCGGAAAAGTATTTTCGTGGATCCCTTGATTTTTTCTATATTTTAGGGAATATATAGGCGAAGGAGCTAGGTCAGGGGGGCACCAGGGAGGCCACAAGCCTGCTAGCCGTTGCCCCCTTTGTGGGGGCTACAGGGCTTGTGGGCCCCCTATAGCTCTCGTGGCTTGGCCCTCAAGTCCCCTGATCTTCTTCCGTTCGGGAAAAATTTATTCGGGGATTTTATTCCATTTGGACTCCGTTCCAAAATCAGATCTGAAAAGAGCCAAAAACACAGAAAAAACAGGAACTGGCACTTGGCACTGAATTAATAAGTTAGTCCCAAAAAAGATATAAAAGGTACATAAAACATCCAAAGATGACAAGGTAACATCATGAAACCATCAAAAATTATAGATACGTTTGAGACGTATCAATACCCGTAGTGCACCTTTATAATCACCTAATTATGTTGTGATGTTTGGTATACCCAAAGCACTCCTACGGTATCTGGGAGTTGCACAATCTCACGGTCTAAGGAAATGATACTTGACATTAGAAAAGCTTTAGCAGACGAACAACACAATCTATTGCTATTCTTAGGATTGGGTCTTGACCATCACATCATTCCCCAATGATGTGATCCCGTTACCAATGACATCCAATGTCCATGATCAAGAAACCATGATCATCTATTGATCAACGAGCTAGCCAACTAGAGGCTCACTAGAGGCACATTGTGATCTATATATTCACACATCTATTACGGTTTCCGGTTAATACAATTATAGCATGAATAATAGACAATTATCATGAACTAGGAAATATAATAATAACCAATTTATTATTGCCTCTAGGGCATATTTCCAACATGCCCACCATTTATCTTGTGCTTCCGAGCCCAAAAGAAAGCTCTCATCCATTAACCCAGCTCTTCAAACACCCACAAGGGGGCGTTCATGACCATGAAATGGTGATTTGACTTAGCACCTATGATAGATTTAACCAAAATGAGGCGCTCCGGCCTTTGTATCAATCCCTTTTGCCAAGCCGGTATAAATCTCTTTGTGTTGTCAATCATGGGTTGCCATTCAACTCCCTTAGTTGCCTAAGGGAAAGTTGCGGCACCAAGTACTTGCAAGGAAACTTCCCAATGGTGCATTGGAGCAGAGCAGCAACTCTCCGTTGTTCATTCTCTCCTCGATGAATGACGATGGTCGATGAATTTTTGTAATTTATTGTCAACCCCGAAGCATACCCAAAGGAGAGCAACACTCTTCGAGTACAAGTCAGACCGCCCACAGTCGGTTTGATAAACAGTGCAACATCATCCGCATAGTCCGAGAGTCGTTGAGTGGCCGAGATGTCGGTGAAACAACGTAGGACTGCTTGTGCTGCTGCCTTGGCTAGAGTCTTGGTTAGAGCATCCATAACAGTCACAAAAAGCAATTGTGAGATCAGGTCTCCTTGTCCTAGGCCCTTGGCATGAGCGAAGCTTCTTTCTGGGACATCATTGACCACCACCTTGGTAGTGGCCATTCTAAGCAAAATGGATATCCAAGCCATCCATTTCCTTCCAAACCTTTTGTTCCACATTGAGGGATCGATAGAAGATGTGTCTAGAGGGGGGGGGGGCTGAATAGACTACTTGTCAAGATAAAAATTCTGGCCTAACCTAATTTCTAGGAGGGCAGAAATCTAGCAGTTGTAACAAGTCTAGGTCACCCTACACATGTAGTTCTAAGAGTATAGAAGCGGAAAGTAAAACATGCAAGTGTAATTAGAGAAGTAAGGTAGGGAGATAAAACGCATGAGGTTGACATGACAATTTTTGGCATGGTTCCGATAGGTGGCGCTATCATACGTCCATGTTAGTGGAGAATTCAATCCACAGAGGGTAACGACTGCGAGAGTCCATGAAGGGATCCACCCACGGAGAGTCCACAAAGAAGTCGCCTTGTCTATCCCACCACGACTTCCGTCCACGAAGGACTAGCCTTACTCACGGTAGATCTTCACGAAGTAGGTGATCTCCTTGCCCTTACAAACATCTTGGTTCAACTCCACAACACGAAGTAGGAGGCTCCCAAGCGACACCTAACCAATCTAGGAGGCACCACCCTCCAAAAGGTAATAGATGTGGTAGATCAATGAACACCTTGCTATTGTGCTTCTAAAGATAGTATCCTCAACACAAATCACTCTCTCACAGAATATGCATGGGTAGGAGAGGTTGATTTTGTGGAAAGCAGTTTGGGGAGGCTAGAGATCAAGTTTCAAATGATTGGATTGAAATATCTTGGTCTCAACACATGAGTAGGCGGTTCTCTCTCAGAAAATAGATCTGGAAATGAAGTGTGTGTTCCGAGTGCTTCTCCCACGAACGAGAGGTGGGTTAAGGGGTCTATATAGGCAGCAGCCAAAATCCAACCGTTACACACAAAAGAGCAAACTCGGTGACACCAAAGTTGGAAACTCGGTGGTACCGACTAGCACTAAAGGTGTGAACTTTTGAATCCCGGTGAGACCAATATATACAACTCGGTGGCACCGAAAAGGTGACTAACAGTCAGATGGACAAACTCGGTGGCACCAAAAAGGTGACTAACGGTCAGATGGCCAAACTCGGTGGCACCGATACTCAAACTCGGAAATTCCGATTTTGTGTATCTTGACAATAGAATGTTGGTCACCCGACTCGGTAGTACCGATGCAGTTTTGGTTGCATCGATTTGGTGGGAATGGCTAGGGTTCATGTCTGAGGTCAAACTTGGTGGGTCCGATATGGAAATGTTGGTGACACCGAATTTGTGAATGTGGAATTTGACAGAGTGGAAATGTGGGAAAAATGACTAAGTGTTTTGGTGGCTAACTTTGAGCATTTGAGAAATCAGTTCATTTTACTACATCACCCCCTTTTAATAGTATTGGCTTTCCTATGGACTCAAAAGTGATTTCTCACAAATATAAAATGAAGAGTCTTATAGCTTTAAGCTTGAGCCAATATTATTCCTTTCTTGCATCAAGGGGTATCTCCACATAAACCTTAAGCCATAGCTCTCCATGGACTAATCCTGAAATATCTAGGTAAAAGTGTTAGTACAAGAGACAATGTATGTTGTCATGAATTATCAAAATCACCAAGGGAGAATATGTTCTTTCAATCTCCCCTTTTTGGTAATTGATGACAACATACAATCAAAGCTTCAAATAGAGATACTCATAAGGATATGACAACTTTGATGGAAATTTGACTAGTACAAGCTCCCCTAAATGTGTGCAATCCCTTTAAAGGATAGTTGTTTTGGAATGCAAGGGCACACACAAGGTAGAAGGACAAGACAAATCATAGGAATCTTGACTATATGCATCAAACATATGTGAATGAAAGACTTCCATGTCTAAGACTCCCTCTTGCAAACAATATGTGCAAGAAACAAGAGGTCATCATGAACAAGGATATGATGCATATACTTACCTTGAGGATCGTGAGCGTCTTGACATAGGAGTACACTTGAGAAAACAAATTTTAGATAACACAAGAGTACCCTATTGTAAAGATGCAAAAGAAATTCAAAACTATCAAGAAATTGAAGACATGGTTAAGATAGGATTTGATGAAAGAATATAACTTTTTTCTCCCCTAAAAATGAGTATGTAAAGTTTCCTCTCCCCCTGAATCATGGCATGTAGATATTGGGAGTAGGTAGGGAAAATAAGTTCAAACCAATAGATCCAATCAAAACGGTATTTATCTCTCTCCCCCTTAATGTGTAGGGTCTGATACAAGTATATCCCCTTAGTGTTGTTGCTCCCTCTTTTGTATAAGCTTCTTGATAGTATTCAATAGTATTTCTCCTCTATAAATAGGTTCACTGAGTGGAAGCTTTGATGATATTTCTCCCACTTTGGCACAATTACCAAAAAGAAAGGTCAGAGGGTAAGGGCTCATTGAGAGAAAAAAGAGGATCCTGGATACTTCTCTGTTTTGTAAAGGTTCCTGGAATTTGTCTTTCCTCCCCCTTAGATATTTTGTATTGTTCATTGAATGTTCTCCCCCTTAGGTATGTATAAGAGTTACTTGAATGATCTCCCCCTAAGTCATGGATCCTAGAGTATTCTCACTCTTATATTGCATGGGATCACTGAGATTTTTGTCCCCCTAGAGAAGTTGTCTCCCCCTAAGACAATAGTCCAGAAGAAATTATTAGAGCACCAAATTCACAAAAATCGGAGTCACCCATGCATAATGATTCGGTAGAACCAAGATTGATATTTAGGCCTCTTGGAGAAATCGGTTGGACCGAGTTTCCCAATTCCGTGAAACCGTGTTGCAATGATAGTCAACTCTTTAACAGAAAATAGGCTGATTGAAAGGATTGTTTCAAAAGGTCAAGAGTCCAAAAGAATGATAATTCCAACTCAGACAGTTAAACAAAAGTACCTGGCCGGCTCGACGATGTCGGTGGTGGTGTCCGGCTCATGCACGGGTGTTCCAATCATGCCGATGAAGATGTTGACCTTGCCGAACGGGACCCTGTAACCAGATTCGATTGAATCGGCTTCAGGCCCCCATAGCGAGTTATCGATGTAGTACCTTCCGCGGCGGCTTTTCGTCATGATGCCGACCGCATAGCTTTCTGACCCTGGTAGGGCTCCCTTTGAGAACTCAACTCCACCGTGCGCTAGCCCCACGGTGGGCGCCAACTGTCGTGGTTTTGTCACGGCAGATGTCCTCATGAAAGGACTAAGTGAAGGAGCCATTGCACCTTGGTGACGACTCAAAGGGGGTGAGCGAAAGCGAGACTCGGATTTACACAGGTTCGGCCCCTCGTGTGGAGGTAAAAGCCTACGTCCTGCTTTGTGTAGATTGATGGTGGTTTCGATTACAAGGAGGGCGTGACTCGCCTGACCTAGCTCTCAATGATTTCTAACTTGCCCTATCTTCCCCAAGGACTCGCCTTTATATATAGGTCGAGCCCCTAGGGTTTACAAGAGTCGTAGCCACGCTACAGATCGTGGTTTTCCATATCTCTAAGTCGCCGTGCTTTCCAAGACTGGAAACCTCCTTGGCGGCCTATCCTCTGCATCACTCCCGAACCGCCATCTGGCACCTGGGCCCTTGGGCCAAGGCTTGCATTACCAAAGGATGAGTCGCCCCTTTAGTGACCCGGCCCAGTTAAGGCGGATTACACCGCATGTTATATCCCCAACACCTATGGTCCATACTTTTGCTAGTGCAATCTCTCAACAATGCTAATATAATTGGATCACGTAACCATCCCTCAACGTGCAATGTGGAATTACTCCAAAGTTCTTATCTAGCGGAAAATATAAGAAGAAATTGTTTGTAGGGTATGAAACCACCTTAAAGCTATCCTTTTCGATCAATCTATCCAAGAGTTCAAACTAAGATAATATCAAGTTATCCTTTTTGATCGATCTATTCAAGAGTTCGTACTAAAATAACAAAATGTGATACGCATCAAACAACACTAATGTCACCTAGATACTCCAATGTCACCACAAGTATCCATGAGTTAATTATACGATACACATCAAACTATTTCAGATTCATAATACTCAATCCAACACAACGAATCCCAAAGAGTGCCCCAAGATTTCTACCGAAGAAAGTAGGACAAGAAGGTGCATCAACCCCTATGCATAGATTACCCCAATGTCACCTCGGGAATCCGCAAGTTGTTTCAAATGATTGGATTGAAATATCTTGGTCTCAACACATGAGTAGGCGGTTCTCTCTCAGAAAATAGATCTGGAAATGAAGTGTGTGTTCCGAGTGCTTCTCCCACGAACGAGAGGTGGGTTAAGGGGTCTATATAGGCAGCAGCCAAAATCCAACCGTTACACACAAAAGAGCAAACTCGGTGACACCAAAGTTGGAAACTCGGTGGTACCGACTAGCACTAAAGGTGTGAACTTTTGAATCCCGGTGAGACCAATATATACAACTCGGTGGCACCGAAAAGGTGACTAACAGTCAGATGGACAAACTCGGTGGCACCAAAAAGGTGACTAACGGTCAGATGGCCAAACTCGGTGGCACCGATACTCAAACTCGGAAATTCCGATTTTGTGTATCTTGACAATAGAATGTTGGTCACCCGACTCGGTAGTACCGATGCAGTTTTGGTTGCATCGATTTGGTGGGAATGGCTAGGGTTCATGTCTGAGGTCAAACTTGGTGGGTCCGATATGGAAATGTTGGTGACACCGAATTTGTGAATGTGGAATTTGACAGAGTGGAAATGTGGGAAAAATGACTAAGTGTTTTGGTGGCTAACTTTGAGCATTTGAGAAATCAGTTCATTTTACTACATCACCCCCTTTTAATAGTATTGGCTTTCCTATGGACTCAAAAGTGATTTCTCACAAATATAAAATGAAGAGTCTTATAGCTTTAAGCTTGAGCCAATATTATTCCTTTCTTGCATCAAGGGGTATCTCCACATAAACCTTAAGCCATAGCTCTCCATGGACTAATCCTGAAATATCTAGGTAAAAGTGTTAGTACAAGAGACAATGTATGTTGTCATGAATTATCAAAATCACCAAGGGAGAATATGTTCTTTCAATCTCCCCTTTTTGGTAATTGATGACAACATACAATCAAAGCTTCAAATAGAGATACTCATAAGGATATGACAACTTTGATGGAAATTTGACTAGTACAAGCTCCCCTAAATGTGTGCAATCCCTTTAAAGGATAGTTGTTTTGGAATGCAAGGGCACACACAAGGTAGAAGGACAAGACAAATCATAGGAATCTTGACTATATGCATCAAACATATGTGAATGAAAGACTTCCATGTCTAAGACTCCCTCTTGCAAACAATATGTGCAAGAAACAAGAGGTCATCATGAACAAGGATATGATGCATATACTTACCTTGAGGATCGTGAGCGTCTTGACATAGGAGTACACTTGAGAAAACAAATTTTAGATAACACAAGAGTACCCTATTGTAAAGATGCAAAAGAAATTCAAAACTATCAAGAAATTGAAGACATGGTTAAGATAGGATTTGATGAAAGAATATAACTTTTTTCTCCCCTAAAAATGAGTATGTAAAGTTTCCTCTCCCCCTGAATCATGGCATGTAGATATTGGGAGTAGGTAGGGAAAATAAGTTCAAACCAATAGATCCAATCAAAACGGTATTTATCTCTCTCCCCCTTAATGTGTAGGGTCTGATACAAGTATATCCCCTTAGTGTTGTTGCTCCCTCTTTTGTATAAGCTTCTTGATAGTATTCAATAGTATTTCTCCTCTATAAATAGGTTCACTGAGTGGAAGCTTTGATGATATTTCTCCCACTTTGGCACAATTACCAAAAAGAAAGGTCAGAGGGTAAGGGCTCATTGAGAGAAAAAAGAGGATCCTGGATACTTCTCTGTTTTGTAAAGGTTCCTGGAATTTGTCTTTCCTCCCCCTTAGATATTTTGTATTGTTCATTGAATGTTCTCCCCCTTAGGTATGTATAAGAGTTACTTGAATGATCTCCCCCTAAGTCATGGATCCTAGAGTATTCTCACTCTTATATTGCATGGGATCACTGAGATTTTTGTCCCCCTAGAGAAGTTGTCTCCCCCTAAGACAATAGTCCAGAAGAAATTATTAGAGCACCAAATTCACAAAAATCGGAGTCACCCATGCATAATGATTCGGTAGAACCAAGATTGATATTTAGGCCTCTTGGAGAAATCGGTTGGACCGAGTTTCCCA